>NC_066366.1:35325337-45325337 GCF_013377495.2 Cygnus atratus
TCCTCTTTCGGACGGGGCGGGCGGGACCGGGGGCGTTTAAAGGAGCCGCACCGGGACCCCCCCGCGCCCCCAAAGCTGCCCCTGCTGCCCCCCCTTTCCCCCCAACGCCCCCAACACCCGCAGGGTCCCTTCCTCCGCGGCCCCGATTTGGGGCGATGGCTGGGGGTGCAGCCCTGCACTCTGCCCCCCACCCCAAATTCGGGTGCCCACGACCCCCCAGCACCTCCCAGGACACCCAGCCCTCTCTGCCTGGGTCTGTGGGTGCAGAGCTGGACCCCCCCTGTTTTTTCCATGCCCTGGGGGCCACGCAGAGCGTCCCCACCCTGGGCACATCCCAACTCGGGGTGCGGGGCCCCGGGGCGCACCCAGGTGCCACGAACCCCGATGTCCCTGCAGGTGTCCCCGGCAGGCGGGCGGCTGCCAGCACCCCCACACCGCCCCGCTGCTCACCGGGAGGGGGGCACGGGCCGGGAGGGTCCCGCAGCGAGGTGGGGGCACCTCCATCACGGCACCGGTTTGGGGTGAATCTGTGCTCCCTTTGGGGTTTGTGCTCCCCGGGATCTGGGGAGCATCGCCGTGGGGCTGAGCACGGCGCAGCGCATGGGGCAGGGCTGCTGCCTTCCTGTTTACGAAGCGGGGTCATTAATTAGGGTGTGCGGGGAGTCGGTGGAGGGGAGGCAGGCGTGGGGCGAGCTCACCCCAGTGGCGATGGGATGGCAGCGGGCAGCCCTATGGACGGGGTCAGGGGCTGGCTGGTGGCGTGTCCCCGTGGGGTCCCCGTGGGTCGGGGTGGCCCTAGGGGACAGGATGAGCGGTGTCAGTGGGTCAGGGCGATGCTGGGGAGCAGGGTGAGGGGTGCCTGTGGGGTGCTGTGGGTCAGGGTGGCTCTGGGGCACAGGGTGAATGGTTTCTGTGGGGTGTCTGTGGGTCAGGGCTGACAATAGTGGTTTGGGGGCAGCAGGGCTTCCCCAGCCCCACTGTCCCATGGGGGAGATCCCATCCCGGGCCTCATCCCCACTGCCAGCCCCACGGAGGCGGGGTGCTGTCTCCCCACTGCCAGCCCCACGGAGGCGGGGCGCTGTCCTGCCCGCCCCCGGCCATGGGGCCAGGCCACCTGCCCCACAGCATTTAGGAGGGACGCCCCAAGCCTCGGCAGTGCCAGCCCGGCCTCGCGCTCCTCTCGCCACCGCTCAGCCCCACAGGTAGGTGCCTCCGGGCCCCCTGCGCAGCGCTCGGCTGCCCCACGGCCAGGCTTCGCTGTGGGGCACCCCACTGGGGGGGTTCACCTGAGGAAGGGTGGGTGCATCGGGCATGGATTGGGGCACTGGGAGCAGATGTAGGGCTGCGGCTCCGCGCCCCGTGTCTGGGCACATCTTCACGCGATGCCGTGCCCAAAGGCGTGCTGGGGCAGTACCGCTGCTGCCACACGCCCGGGTCCGTGGGGATCCCTTTGGGGCAGCCTGGGATGCTGCCTCGCATCGGGGGCTCTGTGCATCCCAGGGTGACCCCGTGTCGGCGGGGCAGGCCCGTGGCCGGAGGCTGGCAGCTGCTTGGGCGCGTGAGGACGGCCCGGGAATCCCAAGCATCTCCTGCTGGGCGCACTGGGGCCTCCGGCTGCTGCTGGGCTGAGTCACGCCACAGCCGGGACGGCCTCGAGCATCCGAGCCGCAGTCAGAGGTGCTGCGGGCCGGCACAGGCACGGTGCCTCACTGCAGGTGGCTTCTTCTGGGGTCACGCCGGCATCTCCGGTGTTCCCCGCAGTGGGGTGGGCGCAGACCCCAGCTGCCTGCACCGTAACTGGTCCCGCATCTCTCCCCAGGGCCCGTGGAGACCGGCAGCTCCTTCCTACAGCCCAGCATGCAGCAGCCCCACGAGCCCCCCGTGCAGCAGCCCCCCGGCTGTGGCAAGCTCATCCCCGTGGGCGGCAACGCCGGTGGGTGCGCCGGTGCCATCCCGAAGGGACCGGTGATCTGCAGCACCGTGTGGTGAGAGCGAGGGGCTGGGGGCAGCAGGGAGGTGGGCAGGGGGTGCTGTGGCGGTGCCGGTGGGGCACTGGGGACAAATTCGGGGAGCCACAATGGGGTCCTGGGGAGCAGGGGCTTGGGGACAAGGTGAGCAGGAGGAGCCCCAGCTCCTGGCACCGAGGGGAAGGCCCGGGTGGTGTGGGATGATGCTGGGACATGGAGCTCCTGTCCCTCGTCACCCAGAGCACCGGGGTTAAGAGCAGGGCCGGGTCCCTCTGACGCTTGCATCCCTGCAGCGGGAACCCCTACGCGGGGCTGGTGAGCCACCTGCGGGCAGCCTGGCTTTCGGGCAAGACACGGCCCTTGGAGTACCGCTTGGCCCAGCTGGAGGCCCTGGGCCGCTTCCTGGAGGAGAAGAAGCAGGACATCCTGGAGGCCACCGCCTTGGACATGGGCAAGGTGAGAGGAGCTGGCAGCTGGGCGCTGCGGTTGCCTCGTCAGGGTCTCACAAACCCCCTTCTCTGGGTCTTGTATCCTCCTGGGTGCAGGTGTGGGGCTCTGGGCATTGGAGTCCCCTTGATGGGCTCTTGCATCCCCCATGGTGTGCTGCGGGCTGGCACGGGGCACCCATAGGTGCTGGGTCCCCGCAGAGCTCTCTGTAGCTGGGATTAGCCGGAGCTCACGAGGGGCCACACTGCTGGATGGGCTCAGTGTCACTCGCCCTGTCCCTGTCCCCCGTGTTGGCCAGTGCCAGGTGGGAGCCTCGGCATTACCGAGCTTCCCCTGGCATCTGCCACAAGCGCCGTGCCCCAAGTGGCCTCGCAGAGGCCCAGGTGCGGAGGCCGTGTCCCGGGGAGCTCCTTGCTGCCCCGGTCGCAGCCGGGATTACCGGCGTTGTGCAACGTGCTGGCCTTGCACATTCCTCCTGCGTGTCAGCGGCACGGTGCCGTGGCACGGGCAGGGACCTGATGTGGCTCTGGGGATTGCGGCACCCCAAGATCTCTCAGATGATCTGTCGAGGAAGCAGGGAGCCTCCCCACCAGGGACAAATGTATTCTCTGCTCAGTGCTTCAGGACCCTTTTCTCGCTTCTTCCTTTCTTGACGTGTCGTGCAGCTCAACAGTCACCTGCTTGCTTTGGTCACGCGGTGTTAGGAAAGGTTTTCCTTGGGGTGTTTTGCCCCGGCGCAGCGTAACTGGGCTTATCTGGCTGTGGCAGCGCTTGGCTCATCGGGGCCACATCTGTGCACACATCAGTGCGGTGGCTGTGCCCGCCCGAAATCTCCCAGGGCTCCTAATTGCCTTGTTTGTTTGGGGTGAGAACCTTCTGCTTCAGCCAGGGGTAGATATGCATCGGCACTCGAAGTGCGTCGTTCACCTCTCCTAATTGTATGTAATTAGAGCCGGTTGTCTAGTAATACGCTTGTTATGCAGGCAGGCCTTCATAGCTAGATGGACAATTCATCTGCTCTTACGCACCGAGGTGGGTGCCTCGCCCCCAGGGATGCCGGTTTCTCTCCGCTGATGATCGAAGGCACCTGGGTGACCTCAGACTTAATGTCCCATCACACAGCCACCCTTCGTGTCCCACCAAAACCCTCAATGGCCCCATCTTCACCAGCGATTTCCTCATCCTCCCAGTGCTGTAACCGGCTGCCTGCACTGAGAGCAGCCCCGTTGCTTTGCCGGAGGTCCGATGTGCCTGCCGGGCACGTGTCGAGGAGCTTGGGAGCTGCTGGGGACCCGAAGGTCCCTCGAGTGGGGCTTGGTGGTGGAGCCTCCTGGGAGCATCAGAGGTCGGGGGCTTTGCAGACTCGCCTTAATAGCGCAAAGAGCTTCTCTCTCCAGGGCTATGGGGTATTCCCGACCCTGCCAAACTCACTTCTGGTGTCTTCGTGCTTTTCCCCCAAGAGCGGGCCTTGGCCACGCTGCTGTGCCGCGGTTATGTCAGCGGAGAGGACTCGTGCGCAGGAAATGCCTCCGCAGCCCCTGCGATTCTGGCTCTGACGCCCAGCCCGCACGCCGCTCCCGAGTCATGGTCAATTTAGTCACTGCCTGTTGGGACGGTTTATCTCGCAGAAACCTGCTGGGTTTGTTTAATTCCCCGCACCTTGCCCAACCTGCCTGTCCCAGCCGCGTGCCGGCTCGGCGCAGCAGCCCCGGGAGCTGCGGGGATTTTTCTGCCTGGTGGCGTTGGGCCGAGCTCCGTCCCGCGGGGCGGTCACGAGGTGCTTGCTCTTCTTCATGTTGCTGTTTGAACAAAGCGAGCTCTTTGAGGCCAGCTCTTGTGCGTGGGCTGTGGAAGGAGGCGCCGGGCTCTGCTTCCAGCTCCTGTGCCCGAGTGGTCAGCGTCCAGTGACTTGCGGCCACAAGGGCAAAGGCACCAGTACAAGAACACAGTGTGGTCCAAAATACATATTTTTTTTTTTCCTCTGGCCAAATACCTGTTTTCATAAAATGTCAGTGACTGTGATGTTCCCCAGTGGCTGCAGGAGATAATGGCTATTTCTGCTTAATAGCTTCTTCTGCTCTGCCCTTCGTGGGCAGACGGGGGGGCAGATTTCTCCTGTGGGTGGGGAGGAGATGGGGTTGGTGTTGGGGTGACACTTATGGTGATGTCTGTCCCCAGCCATCCTTTGAGGCCTATTTCACTGAGATCCTCCTCTGCAAGAACGAGCTCAACAACACCCTTAACAACCTGTCCCACTGGATGAAGGACGAGTACGTGGACAAGAACCTGGTAGGGCAGAAGCTCCGGGCTGACCTGGGAAGGGAAGAGGGGGAGATAAAATGAAAAGGGGCAGAGCGGGTTCGGGAATGGCACTGAGGTGGGGCTTTTCTTGCAGGTGATGCAGCTGGACTCGGCCTTCATCCGCAGGGACCCCTATGGGGTGGTGCTCATCATCGCGCCCTGGAACTACCCCATCCACCTCTTCCTGGTGCCCCTCATCGGGGCCATCGCTGCTGGTGAGGCTCGGCTGCATGGAGCCAGATCTGTCTCCTGCCCCAGGATGCAGGCGGCGCCCAGGCACCAGCAGGGGGACCTGGTCTGGGGTGCCAGGACCATGTCACTGCCCTGATGTCCTGTCCCTCTCCCCGCAGGGAATTGTGTAGTTGTCAAACCCTCAGAGATAGCCAAGAACACCGAGAGGCTTGTCGCCGAAATGCTGACCTGCTACTTGGACAGTGTAAGAAGCTCTCCCTGTCCCTGTCCCGTGCCTAGGGCATTCCCACCCCTTGCTCACACTGAGCTGTGCCCTGTGCCTCCTTGGCAATGTGGCTTCTTCCTCTGTGCTCAGCCAGTGGCTATGGGCCAGCAGCCCGGGGTGCTGTTAGCGGGGATGGGGACAGAGTGACCTGGGCAGGTGCTGACAGGGGGACCCTTCCTCTTACACCACAGGACTGCTTCGCCGTGGTGACCGCGGGCGTGCAGGAGACCACCAGGCTGCTGGAGAACAAGTTCGACTACATCTTCTTCACTGGTACGTCCCTAGAGCCAAAGCCTCAGTCTGGGACCTGATGAAGGACCTGGGGTGAGGGTCTGGCAGGGCTTGATGCACTTTCCCCTGGAGTACCACATCCCAGAGCCGGGCTGAAGCATGGTGGAATCCCCACCGTGACGCATCCCCTTGTGGCCCGCAGGCAGCCCCTCCGTAGGCAGGATCGTGATGACAGCTGCTGCCAAGCACCTGACACCGGTGACGCTGGAGCTGGGGGGCAAGAACCCCTGCTACGTGTCTGACAACTGCGACGTGCAGAACGTGGCCAGGAGGGTGGCCTGGGGACGCTTCTTCAATGCGGGGCAGACCTGCATCGCGCCCGACTACATCCTGTGCAGCGTGGAGATGCAGGACAAGCTGATGCCCGCCCTGCGCGAGGCCATCACCGAATATTTTGGCCCCAACCCGCAGGAGTCCCCTGACTTTGCCCGCATCGTGGGGGACAAGCAGTTCCGCCGCGTGCGGGCGCTGCTGTGCAGCGGGCGCGTGGCCATCGGGGGACAGACGGACGAGAAGGAGCGCTACATCGGTGAGGGTGCCTGAGTGTGGTTTGTCATGTGGGGAGCGAAGAAGTGCCTGGCATGGGGATGTGAGATGGGGAACCGGAGATATGGTGCGAGCCACGACTGCGGGGAAGGCTCTGCAGCTGCCTTTAGGCAGAGATGCAGGGAGATCGTGGAGGGCTCAAAGCTGCAGTCTGCAAGGGATGCATAGCATCTTCTCCTGGGGAAAGGAATCTGTGAAGCAGCAGGTCCCTGGTGAGCCCGGGGCTTGTGTGAGCGCCTGTGCCTGTGCAGTGGGTGATGCATTGCTTTAACCCTTCTCCACAGCCCCCACAGTGCTGGCAGACGTGCAGCCCTCTGATCCTGCCATGCAGGAGGAGATCTTTGGGCCCATCCTGCCCATCGTCGTCGTGGCCAACATGGACGAAGCCATTGACTTCATCAACGCGCGGCCCCGGCCGCTGGCCGTCTACGCCTTCTCCTGCGACAGCAAGGTGCGTGCGGTCCACGGAGCCTAAAAGGGACTGAAGGAAATGGGGCAGCAGGGCTGGTGCCCACCCCGCTGATGCCCTGGGGCATGCTCTGGGCACCCTGGCCTGGGAGAAGAGTTGGCTGATGTCTGAGGAGCGCTGCCACCGAGCCAGCAGACCACAGTCACATCCCCTTCTCCCTTCCCCTCCCAGGTGGTGAACCAGGTGCTGGAGAGAACGAGCAGCGGCAGCTTCTGCGGCAACGACACCCTGATGCAAGTGACACTGACCTCGCTGCCTTTCGGTGGCATTGGTAGGTCCAGAGCCCCCAACCTGCCTGCCTGAGGCAGATGTGACCGGGCCCCTGGTTTGTCCCACCAGAAGCCTTTTGCTTCGCTGCGCTGGAGCTGAGCCCTGGGGCTTTGCAGCTCTGTTTGTGCTGAGCACGTGTGGAGCACCGCAAGGTTTCTTCTCTCTGTGGCTGCTGGCCCAAGCAGCGTTCCACAGTGTGTCAGGGGAAATGCCTCATGTAAAATGTAGGGAAGTTTGTACCACTTGGGTATTTCCTTGGTATTTCTGAGCAGCAATGTGAGCAATTTTTGACATTTGTCAAATGCAGGCAATGTGAGTGGATTTTGTGCCTTCTCTGCTTGGGCTTACTTGGGAGCTCCTCAGGCGCTGCTGTCTTTGGTCAGTCCATCGCTGCTCCTTGTCTGGCATCATTGTGCTTCTTGGGTAGGCGAGCTTTCCTCCTGCAGGCAGCGTGGTGCTGGATCGGAACCCTTAACATCACTCAGGAGCAGGCTTATACTTTCATTCTGCATTTTAAGACTAAGTATTAAGAGTAAAACACTTATGAATGTCAGGGAAATCTGCCTGTGGTAATGTGGAGATCCTCCTCAGCCAAGAGGAAGAAGTACCTGCTTTTCAGTGTCCTTATATGAACACAACAATTGTTTTTTCAGGTAAAAAGTGAGGTCTCCTGAGCACTGGGTTCTGGTTGTGGCATTGCCTACAGTGAGATGTCCAGGGGAGAGCAGCACAGGAATACAGGAAGAATTTGATGATGCTTCCCCAGAATACTTTCCTGATCTTGTGGTCTCTTCCCTAGAATATTCTCTGGAGATTATTGTGGGGAAGAAACTCCACGTGCTCAGCATCTCTGTCAGAGCTGACAGCTGATTCAGACATAATAAGATGCCGAGACAGGAAAGCAGAATTAATTCCTTACCTGACTGTGGATCAGGGAACAATTGTTGGTGGTTCCTGTGCCGTAACTTATCTTTATGGAAATGATTCAGAGAAACGGCCTCAAATTATCAGGTGGAGGGCCTGAAGTCATCAGGGTGAGATGGCATCTGCCAAAGCTTCCGCAGTAACCTGGCTGTGAAGTCACTGGGCTATTAGCCGTGACGTGCAGCCTCAAGCTTAAATCAGCCACAAGAATCAGGGTAACCAGCATTGCCAATGCGCTGCTGATTTTTAAGAGCTCCAGGAAGAGGCTGACCTTCGTTCCAGGCAGGGTGGTGGCCCCTAGCCGTGGGTACATGCGGTAAGGCACCACTGAGGTTGCAGAGGGAAATCAGGCCTCGTAGACCCAGCAGAGCTTTGTGAAGAGCCTGTGACCACGTAGCAAGCGTAGACCAGTCACAGTGATGCACGTGGAACTCCAAGCAGTGGTGAGCTGCAGGGATTATCTGGCACTGTGTGACTGAGGAGCCGTAGAGCTCGACAAGGAACAGGGAAGGGCAAGAGGTCCTGCACCGCGTTGGCCATCGCCTGGCAGCAGGAGATTTCCATGAGAAAAGCCTGCAGCCCTGTGGGTCAGGGTGGGCAGGAGGAGAGTCCTGTAGGAAGTCTGGACCTGTGCTCTCTGTTGCAGGTAACAGTGGCTTGGGGAAATACCATGGCAAGTTCACCTTCGACACCTTCTCTCAGCACCGCGGCTGCCTGCACCGCAACATGGGCCTGGAGGCCATCAACAGCCTGCGCTACCCGCCCTACAACCAGCAGAAGCTGGGGCTGATGACGGCCACCTTCGAGATCAAGCGCAAGGGCATGTGCACCCTGCTCTGAGGAGTGCCCCGCGCCGCTCATGGACTGACCGGGCTGGGGATGCGTGGCTGGGGCCTGCAGAGTGAAACCCCCTTTGTCTGCACCGCTCCCTCTGTCCCGTGCCACATCCTTTGCCTCACTGCCACCCAGATGTGTGTTGGACAGCAGGGACAGACCCCTCCTGCACATTCACTCCTGCCCAGCTTCCTCTGCTCTGGACCGTGTGCTGTGATATAGCTGAAATGTCAAAAATTTCTTGTTCTCACCCCAGACTTCTCTTCTTGGCAGAGAAGCAGCCCCCTGGATGTTGAGAGCCAGCAGTTAGCCCCATCTCTCGTTAGATGACCGTTTCCGTCCCTGTGAACCTTGCTCTCCTGACAGCTGTTGCTTTTTCCTCTGTGTAACTCTGCTTTAGTAAAGACTTTGCATTGAGTTCTGCGGCCTCACAGAAGGAGGCCTCGTGCCTCCTTCACCTGCCTGGGGGTGCAGGGAGTGGGAGGAGACGAGACGAAAATACAGTCGCGGGGTTAACCCTGCGCCCCTGCCCAGCCCCCGGACACCCTATTGTGTCCCCAGGTGTCCCCATGCCCCTGATGGGGACCCTTACTCGTGACATGGCTGCAGGGACAGTTGGCACTTGAGGAACTCTGTGCACTGGCAGCCCCGCGGGGATGCCTGGCTGCAGCACTGTGTGCTGGGGCCGGTCCGGAGAGGCAAGGCAGGGCTGTCCCGCTGCGAGGAGCCGTGGCACTGCAAACCCCTCGCCGCCAGCCACTTCCCCGCTGGAGGCATGTTTTGGGCTCACCGTCACCCCACAGCACGATCTCTGGTTGCATCCCATGTCCCAGGCGGTTTGGGCTGGAGCAGAGCCAGCAGTGACGCAGGGAGCCAAGGGGAAGGGCAGGAAGCTGGCAGCCTCCCAGCTCCAGGGAAGCGGGGCAGCCTCTGCCTGCGCCCTGCGCTCGGCAGGGACGTGGCTGCGGTGCCAGGGTGCTGACCGGGCTCCCCAAAGCCACCTCGACCGGGTGTAAGGCTCCCCGTTAGCCAGGACCGCACAGGAACGCGGGCTTTGCAGCCTCCTGCCTCTCCCCAGGGCTGTTGGAGGCTGTCAGCTGCTTCCCGCAGCCCGGCATGGAGGAGCCCTGCGGGCAGCAGCCCCTGGGCGGTGATGCTGGCACAGCCCCCGAGGATGAGGGTGGCACGAGGTGAGAGCAAAGGGATGGCAGCGTGTGGCCAGGACGCAGGGGAGACAGGAGGTGCCCAGACTCCCTGCCCGCTCCATGGCTGCCCCAGTTTGATGCTGGGTGGGCACCGGGCTGGGGAACGTGGAGCTCCTGTGCCTCAGCACCCGGAGGGCTACAGTGGGGATGGGGTCCCCCTGATGTCCCCGTCCCCACAGCGGGAACCCCTACGCGGGGCTGGTGAGCCGCCTGCGGGCAGCCTGGCTCTCGGGGAGGACGCGGCCCTTGGAGTACCGCTTGGCCCAGCTGGAGGCCCTGGGCCGCTTCCTGGAGGAGCAGAAGAAGGACATCCTGGAGGCCCTCGCCTTGGACATGTGCAAGGTCAGGCCACCGGTGTTGGGCACTGGGGGACGCAAGGGGCTGGGGGAGCTGGGGGGCTCTGCCCTGGGCTTGGAGTCAGTGGGCGTGGATGGAGGCAGTGATGAGGAGACCGCGTCCCAGCCCAGCTGCTCCCACCCCTACCAGGAGCAGCCCACGAGGGCTGCACAACCCAGCCAGCTCCGCGTGGCGCTTGGCTCGGAGGTGACATGCTGCCCGGCCTTGTCCCCGGAGCCTTTGCCTGTAAAGCCCCCACGGTGGATGGGGGCGTGGGGAGCACTTGGAGACGTTCCTCCATCCCCACGCGCAGCAGCCTCAGCGTGCAGCGTCTCTGAGGGATGGGGCAGAGCAGACCTTCAAAGAGCCCCAGGCCCCCCGCCGGATACCTCCCCACTTTGGTGCTGCTCGTTTTTCTGCACTGTGGGCACCTCACAGGGCTCCTCATCTTCTGTTCTCCAAGTTGATAACCTCTGCTCGGACAACCACCCCGTCCTCACCACAGCCTGGCAGCTTTGTCTTCTCCTGTTTGTAAACACCAGCTCTTGCATTGGAAGGAGGTGCAGAGCAATGCTCGGTCACTTTGGGGACCTAAACTTGCAAACACCCTCCCTGGTTTTTGTCACAGAGATGTCCTGAGGCTGATGGTGCCATGGACACCTCCTCCATGACCTTCTGTTTGTAAACACCACCTCTTGCGTTGGGAGGGGGTGCAGAGCGACGCTCAGTCCCTTTGGGGAATCCCGTGCTGCATTTCACCCCTTCCCTACAGTCCCCAGTGCCAGCTGGAGGCTCCTCACAAGGCTTAGTGTTGTCCCATTGCCTGGGTTAAAACTCCACATGGGGTGGGCGTGAGAGCGTGTGGCGGTGACGATGGGCACGGTGCTCTGCGTCCCCAGCCGCCCTTTGAAGCCGAGTTCTCCGAGGTCCTCCTGTGCAAGAACGAGCTCAATGAGAGCCTGAACAACCTGTCCCGCTGGATGAAGGACGAGCAGGTGGACAAGAACCTGGTAAGGGGGAAGAGGAGGGGGAAAGGACCTTGCCAGGGTGAGCTGTGGGCAAGGCCGGAGCATGGAGGGGGCGTTCACATGGGGACCTGTCCCACCACAAAGTGCTCCTGATGCGGTGGGTGTCTTGCAGGCGACACAGCTGGACGTGGCCTTCATCCGCAGGGACCCCTATGGGGTGGTGCTCGTCATCGCGCCCTGCAACTACCCCATCTACCTCCTCCTGGTGCCCCTCATTGGAGCCATCGCCGCCGGTCAGGCTGAACCCGTCCACTGCCTGCAGGACGCAGACAGCATGTGCCGGGGCTGGGGACCCTGGTGCGGGGTGCCAGCACATCCGGCTGTGACCACGTCACTGCTCTAATGTCTTCTCCATCTCCCCCTAGGTAACTGTGTCATCGTCAAACCCTCGGAGATCACCAAGAACAGCGAGAGACTCGCAGTGGAAGCACTGCCCAGGTACCTGGACAAAGTAAGAAGCTCTCCCCATGGCTGGCTTCTTCCCACCCCCTGCACGCACTGGGCACATCCCACCTCTGAGTCCTCCAGGAGATGCAGTGCTGCATTTGACCTTGCCCGTTCTGCTTCTGCCATGTATTGGGGTCCCTATGGCCTTGGCTCTTAGAGCACAAGCCCCTGGCTGCCCCGCTGCATGCTCAGCCCCAGGGTGCTCTTGGTGGCGATGAGGACGGAGTGGCACAGGGGACCCTTCCTCTTACGCCGCAGGACTGCTTTGCCGTGGTGACTGCGGGCGTGCAGGAGACCACCACGCTGCTGGAGAACAAGTTCGACTACATCTTCTTCACTGGTACGTCCCTAGAGCCAAAGCCTTGGGCTGGGACCTGACGGAGGATCTGGGGTGAGGGTCTGGCGGGACTTGGTGCTCTTTCCCCCAGAGTACCACATCCCAGAGCTGGGCTGCAGCATGGTGGAATCCCCACCATGACCCATCCCCTTGTGGCCCGCAGGCAGCCCCTCCGTAGGCAGGATCGTGATGACAGCTGCTGCCAAGCACCTGACACCGGTGACGCTGGAGCTGGGGGGCAAGAACCCCTGCTACGTGTCTGACAACTGCGACGTGAAGAGCGTGGCCCGGCGGGTGGCCTGGGGACGCTTCTTCAATGCGGGGCAGACCTGCATCGCGCCCGACTACATCCTGTGCAGCGTGGAGATGCAGAACAAGCTGGTGCCAGCCCTGCGCGAGGCCATCACCATGTTCTATGGCCCCAACCCTCAGAAGTCTGCTGACTTTGCCCGCATCGTGGGGGACAAGCAGTTCCGCCGCGTGCAGGCGCTGCTGTGCAGCGGGCGCGTGGCCATCGGGGGACAGACGGACGAGAAGGAGCGCTACATCGGTGAGGGCTTGCATTTCGGATAAGTCTTTTCCACCTTGCATGGGGTGGGTGTAGGTTTTGGAGAGGGGCTTGCAACCCGAGGGGAGCTGGAAGGGATATTTAGAGAAGGTCTGCATGGGAGCTGGGCAAGGCACCCAGCCTTGGAGGAGGCACCTGCCCTCTGCACAGGTCAAGGTGTCTCCTCCAGGCTTGTGCATGACTGATGCCTTTGGGTTTCTTCCTTTGCAGCCCCAACGGTGCTGGTGGACGTGCAGCCCTCTGATCCTGCCATGCAGGAGGAGATCTTTGGGCCCATCCTGTTCATCATCACTGTGGCCAACGTGGAGGAAGCCATTGACTTCATCAACAGCCGTGAGCGGCCGCTGGTTGTGTATGTCTTCTCCTCCGATGACAAGGTAGAGCGCACAGGCTGCATGGAGCCCATTCTGCGCTCCTTGGTGTGCCTTCAGCCATGTCCCAAATATCTTAGTTGGAGCAGAGATCTGTAGCCGTGGGAGAAGGATGGCAGCTGGGGGTGTGGGGACAAGGGTAGCGAGCCATGTCCCCTTCTCCCTTCCCATCCCAGGTGGTGAACCAGGTGCTGGAGAAGACAAGCAGCGGTGGCTTCTGCGGCAACGACACCCTGATGCACGTGACACTGACCTCGCTGCCCTTCGGTGGCATTGGTAGGTCCAGAGCCCCCAGCCTGCCTGCCTGAGGCAGACATGACTGGGTCCTCGGTTTGTCTGACCAGAAGCTTTTTGCTTCACTGCGCTGGGGCTGAGCCCTGGGGCTTTGCAGCTCTGTTTGTGCTGAGCACATGTCGAGCACTGCAAGGTTTCTTCTCTCTGTGGCTGCTGGCCCAAGCAGCGTTCCCTGCATATAAAGAGATGTCTTATTTAAAAAGGCGGGAATCAGAACATGGCCAGCACATCTCTAGACCTTCATTTTTTTGTGGATCTCCATTTTGGACTCTGGGACTGAATACTGCCCAGTTTCTTATGAATTCCCAAACATCCACATGTTCCTTTAGACAAACACCTGAAGACACAAATTGCGTAAAATTGTTGAGGAGTAAACAGCATGGGATCACATGGATCTGGAGACGTTGCAAAGGCTAACAGCTTTACAGGCACTTGCCATCATCCCCCCTGAGATGGGAAATCATCCAGGAGCGTGCAATTTCCAGTGGTCCTCCCTGGTGCTTCACACAAAGCTTCTTGCAATCGGCAGACCCTGGGAAGGTCCAATATTTATTCTGAGCTGGAGTTTCCTGCTGCAGAAAGGCAGCTGAGAAGGCAGTCACTCGGCTTCCTGCAGTGTCGCGGTCTTCTCCATGTGCCCTGGCCACCACGCAGCACTTTTAGCTTTACGCTTGGTGAACTCAAGACATCAGGCAAGGATCCCTGCGACGTGAAGGAAGTGAATATCTGCTGCAAGGTCTGTAGCCCCCATGTTGCAGAGGCTGCACGCATTACTGAGCTCCCGTGGGATGTTTTCTATCCGGAGCATCAGCTGGAAGAGGTTCCTTTCCTTCTCTGAAGTCTTGCAAAGGCTTCAGAGCACAGCTGTGTCCAGGTCTTCACTCTTTTCCACCACGACCCTACGCAGATGTGTGAGTAGGAGCAGAGCAGGCACGACTGATATCCCAGAGGTATCTCCACCTGTTTCCAGCTCAGAGGATTTGCTACACCAGAAGGATCCCATGTGTTGGGGGGTCTCCAGGCACTTATCCAGGTGCTCCTTGAATCCAGGAGAACTTCTGGTCACCGCAATTTCTGTATGACAAGGGGTTTAAAATCTCATGGGGAGAAACAGCATGCCGGGGCTGGGATTCTGCTGGCCCATTCTGGATGTCTCCTTAGGCTGAAAAAACCACGTCATCACGAGGTGCTTCTGTCTCTCCTTGGAGAGGAAGAAGTCCAGCTGATGGAGACACCTGTGTCTGATGAAAAGCCTTGCTACCTGCTCCAGTTTTCCACTGGAGACTCCGTCTGGCTGACAGCAGCTTTCCTCCTTGTTGGAGCTGAACACAACCATCACCAAATCAGAACAGCCCAGGCTGGAAGGGACCTCAGACAACCGTCAGGTCCAACCTTAACTGGGAAAGGGGAGCCTAGAGGAGATTATCTAGCACTCCATCCCTCAGCTTGACCAGGCTTTGTGTTTTCTCAGGTGGACTGACCAACTCAAGCTGACTCACAGAATTTTATCCCATCAGATGTGAGCGCACCGTTGGGTTTCCTTCCTTGCTGCCAGCCTGCCTGGCTTTCCGGTGCTGGCCAGCTTTCACCTCCTGCAGCCAGCCCACCCATCCTCAGGGAATGTCCACACAGGAGCTACCTCTGTGCTCTTCAGCTGTGGTGCCAGAGCCACTGTGGAGGGCGAGGAGGTGTTTGGGGGGGCTGTGCGTGTGGTGGAGAAGATGTTGTGGTAGGGAAGTGGGGCTGCTGGCGCCTGCTCTGGCACCAGGTGAAGTTTTGCAACCAGGAACTTCCATTTTCATACTGAGCCAAGAAGAGAACAGAAACTTAAGAGGGGAAGGTGGAAGCTGTGGTGCAACAAGAGTTTAAGACAAAGAAACGAAACCAGTTTAAGAAAAAGAAATGAAAACAATTTATCGAGGGTTTTAGTTGCTTATGGAGATGGGGACCCACCTCCCTGCATCTCCGGGGGCACCCCGTGAAGAAGACCCACCTGACCCAGGCTGGTACAAGCCCTGCACAGAGGGCGAGGACAGGAGGGCAGTGAGGAGGTGGCATTTGGGGTCCTCTCCCCAGTGCCACAGGACGACGGGAAGGGCTTCAGCCTGGCACCCCAGCTCAGACGCCCTGTAGGACAGCCCCTCCTGCGTGGAGAAGGCGTTCTGCGCAAGTACTTTTCTGTAGACGTCCTCTGAGCCGCGTTTAGCAGAGAGAGCTTCACTTCGGTAGTGTTGTGGTGCCATGGGGCATGCTGAGGGGGGCTCCAGGGCTTGCTGCCCCATCCAACTTAGAGCGGGCAGCAGCTGGGTGGGAGATAATTTCGGGGTGGCCCTCATTGGGCGCTGTCACAACACGGGATCCGTGCTGTGTGTTGCAGGATCCAGCGGCCTGGGGAATTACCACGGCCGGTTCACCTTCGACACCTTCACCCACCGCCGCGGCTGCCTGCAGCGTGGCACCGGCCTGGAGCCCATCAACGTCCTGCGCTACCCGCCCTACAGCCCCCACAAGATGGGGCTGGTCCGTGCCGCCGCCACCGTCAAGCGCCAAGGGGACTGCGCCCTGCTCTGAGGGGCCACCATGGGGCCACCACGGGGCCACCACGGGGCCACCACGGTGCCGCCAGAAGGTCCACCACAGCCCCACCACAGCCATGGAGGCCCTCCAGGGCAGGTCAATGAATGCTGTCAACTCCTGCAGCCTCCGAATGCTTCCCTGCGCCCGCCGCCATCGCGGTGCCCCCCCCCCGGCCTCCTGTCAGTCAGGGTGCGGGGCGCAGCTGCCGGCCGAGGGGAGGGAGAGGAATGGGCAGGGTAGGGCTTGGGGCGGGACCGCGCCTCCACAGCCGCCCGCTTCCGCCCTTACTTCCCTCTGCCCAATCGCCGCCCCGCCCCGCCGCCGCTCAGCCAATCCGCGGGCACCTGGCTGGAGTCCCTCTCGTTCCCACCCCCCGCGGACTCTCCCCGCACCGCCAATCAGCCGGAGCTGCCCAATAGAAAGCGAGATCAGGCCGTGCGGCCCCGCCCTCCACTCCGAAGTCCCGCCCTCAGCGCGGCTGCCCTCCCCGTGAAGCCGGCGGCGCTCTGCACATGCGCCGTATCCCTTCGCGCCAGCGCGCTGTGACTTGGGGGCGGGCCAGGGGTCAGGACGGCTGGGTCCTTGGGGGAGGTGAGGCCGGTCCTGGGGGGGGGCCGGGAAGGGCGGGGGAGGGTCCCGGGGGCCGGGGGCCGAGGGGGGTGGCTGCCGGGCTCCTCGGGGGCGGCGGAGGCCCGGGGCTGGGGGCGGCTGTCCCCGGGGGGGGGGGATAACGGGGTGTCAGGGGGGCCGCTGGGGGAGGGCACCGGGCCACTTGTGGGGGGGGGGGCGGCAGGAGCAGGGGTCCTTTGGGCGTCTGGGGGGGGGGGGGCGAGGTGCTGGGGGGGGGGGGGGCAAAATGTGGGTGTTTTTTTTTGGGGGGGGGGGCCGAAATCTGGGCCTCTTGGGTGGATTTTGGGGAGGGGGGGTGGGAAATCTGGGCCCCTTGGGTGGGTTTTGGGCGGGGGAGGCGAAATCTGGGCCCCTTGGGTGGTTTTTTTTTGGGGGGGGGGGCGTGTGTCAATTGGGGGGAGGGGGGCAGAAAGCCCCTGTGCTGTGTGGTGCTGGGGAGGGTGCGCTGGGGGCGCCCAGGACACCCGTATCCCTCGGGGGAGGTGAGGGGGGCTGCACCCCTCCGTTGCCGCCAGCCCGCCCCCTGTGTGCCCCCCCCCCCCCCCCCCCAACACCCAGCACTCGGAGCCCACGGCCCCCCCCAGGCAGGAGCGGACATGGCAGCACTGCGCCTGCTGCACCGGGCTGCCCGCACAGGTGAGAGCGGCCGCCCTGCACCCCCCACCCCAAAAACGGCCCCATTCTCTCGGCCCCCCCCCTTACCTCCCTCCTCTGCCCCCTCCCAGGCCCGCCGCCCCCCCCATGTTACCTGCGCCCGCTCAGCACTACCGCCCCCAGGGACTGCTACAGTGAGTACCCCCCCGCCTGCCCCTGTCCCAGCAGGGGGCTGCTGCCATCCCCATGCGCTGTGCAGGGTGGGGACGGTGTCCTGCTCCCCGCAGAGTACGTCAATGTCCAGGAGCCGGCCATGGACATGAAGTCCATCACCGACCGCGCCGCCCAGACCCTGCTGTGGACGGAGCTCTTCCGAGGTGAGCCTTGTGGCACGGCCCCGCACGTGCCCCCCTGGTCCCCCCGCTGTCCCCTGGGGTGATGTCCTGCTCCCACCGGAACCCCCCCAGGCCTGGCCATGACGCTGAGCTACCTCTTCCGTGAGCCGGCCACCATCAACTACCCCTTTGAGAAGGGGCCGCTGAGCCCACGCTTCCGTGGGGAGCACGCCCTGCGCCGCTATCCCTCTGGGGAGGAGAGGTGCATCGCCTGCAAGCTGTGCGAGGCCGTCTGCCCGGCACAGGTGAGCCCCCCGCACCCCCTTCCTCTGTCACTGGGGGCTCTCGGGAGCCCCTGATGCCATCTTCCCCCACCTCGGTGACAGGCCATCACCATCGAGGCCGAGCCCAGGGCCGACGGCAGCCGCCGCACCACCCGCTACGACATCGACATGACCAAGTGCATCTACTGCGGCTTCTGCCAGGAGGCCTGCCCCGTGGACGCCATCGTGGAGGTGAGTCCGGGAGCGGAGCCTCCAGCCCGGGGAGGGGGACGCCGAGCTCCCTGGGGACGTGGGGGTCTCACGGTGAGCGTCTCTTGTCCCGGCAGGGCCCCAACTTTGAGTTCTCGACGGAGACGCACGAGGAGCTGCTCTACAACAAGGAGAAGCTGCTCAACAACGGCGACAAGTGGGAGGCCGAGATCGCGGCCAACATCCAGGCCGATTACCTGTACCGGTGACGGCCGGGGGCCGTGCCATGTCCCCACCGATCCCATAATAAAGGGCCCTCAGGTGCTGCCACAGCCCCCCTGTGCTGGGGGGGGGGGCACCGGCCCCTTCCTAACCCCGAGCTTGTGCCTTGGTCTCTTCTTTGCCAATCCTGGGGCTGGGGAAGCCCCTGGGTGGGTGTATCAGTGGAGGGGGCGGCATGGTTGTGCCACGGGGAGGGGGGCAGCGGTGCTGGTGAGGGCCTCCCATCCGTACCCCGTTTTGGGGTGGCACGGGAGCATGGGGAGCACCCGTGGGAGGGGATGTGGGCGCCGTGGGGTTAAGCCGAGTGGGGCAGGGGGAGGCACAGCAGCGTGGGCCGGGGGGGCTTCGTGGTACCGGGGGTGCGCACATCAGCGGGTTGCCTTTTGAGGGGGGGGAGTCCCGGGGGCAGCCGGCGGTGCGTTCCGGCTCCGCGCTCCCCACGCGGACCGGGGCAGGTTCCCGGTGCCGGTGCCTCCTCCCCGCGGCCGGGCCCTTCCTGGGGGAAGAGGAAGTGCGGAGCCCGGCCGGCCCCGCGCCCTGCCCCGGCCCCGCCGCCGCGCACCCGGGTAGGAGCTGGCGGCGCCGTCCCGGGGCTGTCCCGCTACCGGGTTGGGGGGAGGGGGGGCGGGGCCGGGAGGGAGGGGTTGGGGGGGGGGGGGGGGGCCTGTCCCGGTCCCGGTGCCCCCCCCGGGATGCGCTGGCCCTGACTCAGAGGCAGCTGAGCGGGGCGGGGGGGGGTCGGGCGTTGTGCAACCGGGGCGCGACGTGGGGCCGCGGCACTTCCCCGTCCCCGGCACCCCCAGCTCCGGGGACACCGAGCGGCACCGGCATTCCCGGCACCGGCACCACCCCGGGACCGTCCCCACCCCCTGACCGCCCGCCTCCGTCCCCAGCCGGGTGCCCCGGGACCTGCGGGGTGCCCCCCAGCCCCCCCGGGGCCGCCATGGGGTCCCTGTTCCGCAGCGAGGAGGTCTGCCTGGCCCAGCTCTTCCTGCACTCGGCCTCGGCGTACAGCTGCGTCAGCGAGCTGGGCGAGCGGGGGCTGCTCGAGTTCAGGGACGTACGTAGGGGGACGTGGGGACCCCCGCCCGGATGGCCCTTGGGGTGGCGGGGTGGGCTGCGGTGGGCAGGGCGGGCTGGGGGTTTTGGGTGGCGTGGGTGCAAGGGGTGCTCTGAATGATTTGGGGTGCTCCAGGTGCAAGGGTTTGGGGTTTGGGTGGTTTGGGGTGCTCCGGGTGCAAGGGTTGAGGTTTGGGTGGTTTGGGGTGCTCCGTGTGCAAGGGTTTGGGGTTTGGGTGGTTTGGGGTGCTCCGTGTGCAAGGGTTGAGGTTTGGGTGGTTTGGGGTGCTCCGTGTGCAAGGGTTTGGGGTTTGGGTGGTTTGGGGTGCTCCGTGTGCAAGGGTTGAGGTTTGGGTGGTTTGGGGTGCTCCGGGTGCAAGGGTTGAGGTTTGGGTGGTTTGGGGTGCTCCGTGTGCAAGGGTTTGGGGTTTGGGTGGTTTGGGGTGCTCCGTGTGCAAGGGTTGAGGTTTGGGTGGTTTGGGGTGCTCCGTGTGCAAGGGTTTGGGGTTTGGGTGGTTTGGGGTGCTCCGTGTGCAAGGGTTGAGGTTTGGGTGGTTTGGGGTGCTCCGTGTGCAAGGGTTGAGGTTTGGGTGGTTTGGGGTGCTCCGGGTGCAAGGGTTTGGGGTTTGGGTGGTTTTGGGTGCTCCGGGTGCAAGGGTTGGGGTTTGGGTGGTTTGGGGTGCTCCGTGTGCAAGGGTTGAGGTTTGGGTGGTTTGGGGTGCTCCGGGTGCAAGGGTTGGGGTTTGGGTGGTTTGGGGTGCTCCGTGTGCAAGGGTTTGGGGTTTGGGTGGTTTGGGGTGCTCCGGGTGCAAGGGTTGGGGTTTGGGTGGTTTGGGGTGCTCCAAGTGCAAGGGTTTAGGTTTGGGTAGTTTGGGATGCTCTGGGTGCAAGCGTTTGGGGTATTTTGGGTGCAGGGCATTGGGATGGACAGGTTTGGGTGCCGTGGGTGCAGCGGATTGGGCTTGGGTAATTGGGGTGCCACGGGTGCAGGATAATGGGCGTGAGTTGTTTGGGGTGCCCTGGGTACAGGGGGATTGGAATGGATGGGTGTGGGTGCAGGGGGTTGGGTGGTCTGGGTGCAAGGGTTTGGGGGCGTTTGGGGTGCAGGGGATTGGGATTGGGTGGCTTGGGTGCCATGGGTGCAAGGTTTTGGATTTGGATGGTTTAGGGTGCTCTGGGTGCAGGACCCTGGGGTGTTTTGGGTGCAGGGGGGTTGGGATGGAAGGGTTTGGGTGCCCTGGGTGCAGGAGTTTTGGTGTGGGTGGTTTGGGGGCTCCGGGTGCAGGGGTTGGGGTGTTTGGGGGCTTTGGGTGCAGGGGTTGGGGAGTTTGGGGGCTCTGGGTGCAGGGGGTTGGGCCGGGGTGCTATGGGAGCAGGGGACTGGCGCGAGCTGTGTGGGGTGCCGGGGGTGGTGGCACAGTGCTGGCCCACGCGCTGTCCCCCAGCCCCCCATGATCGTGCCCCCTCCCTCCCCAGCTGAACCCCCATGTGAGCGCTTTCCAGCGGCGCTTCGTGGGCGAGGTGCGGCGCTGTGAGGAGATGGAGAAGACCTTCAGTGAGTGCCGGGGAGAGGGGCGCAGGGCTGCTGGTGGGGGTCCCACCCTCCCCGAGCCCCTCTCCCACTGCTTTTCTTGCAGCCTTCCTGCAGCAGGAGCTGCGCGGGGCCGGGCGGGAGCTGGGGCCGTGCCCCGAAAACCCCCCGGCGCCGCTGGCCCGCGAGGCGCTGCGGGTGCAGGAGCAGTCGGAGCAGCTGGCGCGGGAGCTGCGGGAGGTCAGCCGGAACCGCGCCGCCCTGCGCGGGCACCTGCGGGACCTGCGCCAGTACCTGCACGTCCTGCGTGAGGGGCAGCGCCTCACCAGCCTGCCGGTGGGTGCCGGGACCCTCCCTCGCCCCCCCAGCCTTGGGGTCGCAGCCCTTTGCCCCGCCACCTCCAGCCTCCTCTCTCTGCTCCCCGGCACTGCAGGGCCCCCCCGGATCCCCACCGTCAACCCGGGCGTTCTCCGAGCATGATCCTCTGCTCGACCCCTCTGTGCACCAGCACCTTGACCGCAAGATCAAGTAAGGGGGGCCCGAGGGGTCTCCTGGGGGGAGGCTGTCACCTGTGGGGCAGGGCATGGCTGCAGGATGAGGGTTGGAGGTGAACCATGGGGCAGGGGCATGGTGGAGGATGGGGGTTGGAGGTGGGCTGTGAGGCAATGGTACGGCTGGAGGACAAGGGTTGGGGGTGGACCACGGGGCAATGGCATGGCCATGGGGCGTTTAGGAAGGCTGTAGGACAAGGGTTGGAGAAGGGCAAAGGGGTGTCCATAGTGAGTGAGGCTGTAGGGTTAGGGTTGAAGGTAGGACTTGGGCAGGGGCATGGCCACGGGGCACCTGGGAAAGCTGTAGGACAGGGGTTGGAGAGGAGCCATGGGGCACATCACAAGGCTGTAGAACAAGGGTTGGAGACAGGCCACAGGGCAGGGACAAAGCTGTAGGGTATGGGTTGGAAATAGGGCAGGGGTAGTGGCAGAGCCGTGCCCGTCCCAGCGCCCATGCTGCGTCCCCGCAGCTTTGTGACTGGTGTCATCCACCCGTGGCGGGTGAGCGCCTTCGAGCGGCTGCTGTGGCGCGCCTGCCGTGGCTACCTGGTGGCCAGCTTTGTGGAGATGCCTGAGCCCCTGGAGGACCCGGACACAGTGAGCGCAGCACCGGGGGGGGTGGCGGGGAAGGGGGATGGAGTGGCCAGGGCTGACATGACCTACGTTGTCCCCAGGGTGAGAGCGTCACCTGGGTCATCTTCCTCATCTCCTACTGGGGCGAGCAGATCGGGCAGAAGATCCGCAAGATCTCGGACTGGTGAGTGAGCAGCCTCGTGCCATCCAGCCTCAAAAAGGTTTATTTAGCACTGCCCCCCCCAACACGGCGGTGTCTGTCTGTCCCAGCTTCCACTGCCAGGTGTACCCCTACCCAGAGAGTGAGGCCAGCCGGGCGGAAACTCTGAATGGGCTGCTCAGCCAGATCCAGGACCTCAGCGTGGTGAGCAGGGCACCGTGAGGGCGTCTGGGGGGGGGCGCACTGGGACCCCTCCATCCCTGACCCCCCTGTCTGGGTGCACGCAGGTGCTGGAGGAGACGGAGCAGTACCTGGCGCAGGTGCTGGACAAGGTGGTGCTGGCGCTGCCCACGTGGCGGGTGCAGGTGCAGAAGATGAAGGCCATCTACCTCGTCCTCAACCAGTGCAGCTTGGACGTCACCGAGAAGTGCCTCATCGCTGAGGTCTGGTGCCCTGTGCGGGACCTCACCCAGGTGCAGGACGCCCTGCGCCAAGGATCGGTGGGTGCCCGCTGCGGCGAGGGCTGCTTGGTGGCCCCGTGTCCACATGGCAGGGATTGCTTGGTAGCCCTGTGTCCTTGTGCCAGGAATAGCTTGGTGGCCCCATGTCCTCATGCCAGGGGTTCCACAGTGTCTTTGTGCTAGAGTGAGAAGCGCCACCCTCGTGACATGCCCCGTGTTGGGATGTGTCATGAGGCGAGGCTTGTCTCCCATCCCCTGGTGCCCTGCATCCCCATGCCACACCCAGCTTGCGCCCCCCAGCCCAATGGGCCCACCCTCCCGTCATGGCACGGGGGTCAGGCCCTGGGTGCCTTCCCCGCAGTACAAGAGTGGCTCGAGCGTGGAGTGCTTCGTGCAGCGCATCCCCACCATGGAGAGCCCCCCCACCCTCATCCGCACCAACAAGTTCACCGCCGGCTTCCAGAGCATCGTGGATGCCTACGGGGTGGCCAGCTACCAGGAGGTGAACCCCGGTAAGGACTCCCGGACCCTCCCCTTGGCACCCCAGGGCTGGGGGGGGGGGGCCTGGTGTGACGCAGTGCCCGTGCCCCCGCAGCGCCCTACGCCATCATCACGTTCCCCTTCATCTTCGCCATCATGTTCGGGGACATTGGGCACGGGCTGCTCATGTTCCTCTTTGCCCTCTGGATGGTGCTGTATGAGAACAGCCCCAGCCTGCGGCAGGCCAGCAACGAGGTGAGCGGGACGTGGCATGGGGCAGGGCTGGGGGGCCGGGACGGGGTTGTGGAGGTGCAGGATGGGGCTGGAGGTACGGGATGGGGTTGGAGGTATGGGATAGGGTCGGTGTGGAACAGGGCCACCTGGCTGCAGGGTTGGAGGTGTGGGCAGGGTGGTGTGGTACGGGCACAGCGTGGGACAGGGGCGGTAGCAGGGAGCAACGTTTTGCCCCCCGCAGATCTGGCAGACGTTCTTCGAGGGGCGCTACCTCATCCTGCTCATGGGGGCCTTCTCCATCTACACCGGCTTCATCTACAACGAGTGCTTCAGCAAAGCCACCGTCATCTTCCCTTCGGCCTGGAGCGTGGCCACCATGGCCAACCGCTCCTCCTGGAGGTGGGACCCCCACCCCCCGTGAGCCCCCCAGGTCCCTGCCTGCACTGACCCCCCTGCTATGCCCGCAGCTCTGACTACCTCGCCACCCACCCATCCCTCACCCTGGACCCCAACATTACCGGCGTCTTCCAAGGGCCCTATCCTTTTGGCATTGACCCGGTGAGTGTCCTGCAGGGGCGAGGACAGGACGGGACCCTCGGTGGGGTGGTCCGGCATCTCACCCGTGTTGCCCCTGACAGATCTGGAGCTTGGCCACCAACCACCTCAACTTCCTCAACTCCTTCAAGATGAAGATGTCGGTGGTGCTGGGCATTGTGCACATGGGCTTCGGCGTCCTGCTGGGTGTCTTCAACCACGTGTGAGTCCCCCTCAGCGCGTCGTGCCAAGGGGGCCGGGGCCGGACTCACCCGGGGCAGGGTGGGGTGGGCAAGGGGAGTCGTGCCCCCATGTGTCAGAGCTGGGTGCAAGCGTGGCGAGCCCGGCTGGTGTCCCCTGCACAGGCACTTCCAGCAGCGGCACCGGCTGGTGCTGGAGCTCCTGCCCGAGGTGGTCTTCCTGCTGGCGCTCTTCGGCTACCTCGTCTTCCTCATCTTCTACAAGTGGATCAAGTTCGGCGCCGCTGACTCCCGGGTGGCTCCCAGCATCCTCATCCACTTCATCGACATGTTCCTCTTCACCTCCAACGCCGACAACCTCCCGCTCTACGAGGGGCAGGTAGGACCTCCGGGACCCCTGCCCAGCATCATGAGCTGGGGCTGAGCCGGGCCACACCGCCTGGTGGGGTTGGGTGGGATGTGGGTGCTGGTGGGACCTTGTAATGCCGTGTGCAGGTGCCAGTGCAGATGGTGCTGGTGGTGCTGGCGCTGGCGTCGGTGCCCGTCCTGCTCCTGGGGACGCCCCTGTACCTGTGCTGCCGGCGGCGCAGGCGGAAGACAGGCCACCCCCCGGTGAGGCTGGGGACAGGGCGGGGGGCTTGGACGGGGCAGGGGGTGCGGTGGCATGGCCTGACTGGGGCTGATGTCCCCGTGCAGCCGGTGGCGGCGGCAGAGCAGGAGCCGCTGCTGGAGGGGCAGGAGGCCGGCAACTCCGTCAACGCCACCAAGGAGGACGTGGAGAGCGGGGGGCACGGCCCCGACGCCGAGGTGAGGGCTGGGGGTGGGTAAGGGGGTCGGGCTGTGTCCAGACCCCCCCCCCCCAAACACACACACACAAAACGTCCCACCTCTGTCCCCGCAGCACATGGACTTCTCTGAGGTCTTCATGCACCAAGCCATCCACACCATCGAGTACTGCCTGGGCTGCATCTCCAACACCGCGTCCTACCTGCGGCTCTGGGCGCTCAGTCTGGCCCACGCACGTGAGTGCCCCCCCCCTCACCCCACACCCCACCCCCCCGCGAGCCAAGCTGATCCTTGCTGTCCCTCCGCTGCCCCCCAGAGCTCTCGGAGGTCCTGTGGACCATGGTGATGCGCAATGGCTTCGTGCGGCTGAGCTACGTGGGCGGTGCTGTGCTGGTGCCCGTCTTCGCCGTGTTTGCCGTGCTGACCGTGGCCATCCTGCTGGTGATGGAGGGGCTCTCCGCCTTCCTGCACGCCCTCCGGCTGCACTGGTGAGACTGGTGGGGGGGGGCAGTGGGACGGGACCCCCGCAGGACCCTCCGGATCTCACCGTGCCCCCCCCCTTCCTCGGCAGGGTGGAGTTCCAGAACAAGTTTTACGTGGGTGCTGGCTACAAGCTGTGCCCCTTCGCCTTCGCGCCTGATTCCTGGGAGTAGCCAAGCCGCTCCATGCTGCGTGGACCTGGGGGGCTCGCAGCATCGCCAGGAACCCCCCAGAGCCGTGGGGCTGGGGGGGGTCCGGCTGCAGCACCCCCCAGGCCTCCTCCTCTCCCTTCCAAACCCAGAGGCTTCCACAGCGAATAAAGCCCCCCTGGCTCCCCCCAGCTCCCCGTCTCCATCCCCTCCTTGGGTGAGGGTCCAAGGGGGGGGCGCAGGGGGTCCCCCCTCACTGCTGCCCATAGCCGAAGGTGCTCGCGGCGCTGCTGAAGCTGGCTGGCCGCAGGGGGGGCAGCGGGTAGGGGCCAGCGCGGGGCTTGGCCCCCACATAGACGCTGGGGGGGTATGCGAGGGGCTGGAAGGGTGGCGCAGGGAAGCCAGGGGGGGCCATGGTTGCCAGTGCCCCACGGCCGTGGGGGAGCAGCGGGGGGGCAGCGCGGCCCCCAGCCCCCCGACCTTTCTGCTGTGCAGCAGCCCGGGGGGGGGGCAGCGTGCCCCCACACCTGCAAGAGAGATGGGGGTGGCTCAGGGCAGGCAGCACGGAGCCCATCACCGTGGCATCATGGCAGCACCCAGGGTCTTACCATGGCTCGGGCTCCCCATCCCGAAAGCCCTTGGCGAACGGGTTGCTGGCGATCTTCAGCTGGGTGATCTGCGGGGATCGGGGGGTCAGGGGGCATGGGGTGGGGGGCACCCCCGTGTGTCCTCCCCCCTGTCCCCGGCCACAGCTCACCCGGTGGTTCTGGTAAGCTGTCACTGCCATGAACTGGGTCTCGGGGAAGCTGAAGGACTTGAAGTTCTCGTGGGCGAAGCGCTCGCTGTCGCGCCGGGGGTCCACCAGCACCACGTGGAAGCGGGGCTGGTAGCGGTGCATGGAGTTGAGGATGATCTGGGGGGGGACACAGGGGACGGGCAGTGGGCATCCCCCTTCCTCGCCACCCCCCCGCCGCCCTGTGCCCCCCCCGGCACGTCCTCACGTGGCCGTTGTCGTCCAGGAGGTTGTTGGTGAGCTTGAGCTTGTCGAAGGAGACGATCTGCCGCATCCACTGGGCCCCCTTGGCAGGCGAGTCGGGGTGGAAGTGGACGCGGCCGGGGGCCGCCGGGTCGGCGCGGCCGGCCACCAGCCAGGAGGAGCTGTGGAAGGCGTACCTGCGGGGCCGGGGGGGGGGACTCAGCACCTCAGCACCACCGGGACGCAGTCCCCATGCCCCCAGCCCTCCCCATCCCCACCTGTATCTCTTGTCATCCAGCGGGATGAAGTCCATCAGCAGGACGTAGTCGGCCGACGGGTCCAGCCCCGACAGCTTCACCTGGAAGGTGGGGAACATCCTCCTGCGGGGAGGGGAAGGCTGTGGGGGTGCACTCTGCCCTGGGACCCCCCCGCACCCTTCCTCACCACCTACCTGCCTGCCTTGGTGACGATCATCTCGGTGCCCAGGCGGTTGAACTCCTCCCAGAGGCTGCCCATCTCCAGCCGTGCCGCAGCGTGGCACACGCGCCGGTTCTTGCCGCCGGCCCCCGGCCCCTCGCACGCCCACCCAGGGATGGTGCCTGAGGGGGGGCCCTCGCCCGGCATGGCCAGGAAGGCTGCGGGGTTGGGGGGTGATGGGCGCTGTGGTTCCTGCGCCCCCTCTTTGGGAAATGACCCCGTGCACCCCCAGCCTCATTCATGGGTAGGGCTGGGGGGTCCCCAGCACGGCATGGCATGGCTTCATCCCCCCACCCCACTGCCGCCCCACAATTACACGGTTTGGACCACGCGCCAGCCCTGCAGTGTGTGGGGCAGCCGGCACCCTGAATAGACTGAGTGCACCCCTTGGCTGAGTGTCGCGGGGACCATGCAGGGACCCTGGCACGGCTGTGCCATGGGTGGGTTTTACCTGTCATGGGTGGGCAGGATGCGGCCGCGGCTCCACCAGCTCTGGACTGCAGCCCCCCCAGCACACTGAGGGGGTTTTATCCCCCTGCTCGGGGGTGGAGACGAGGGGGCTGGAGCAGCAGCGGGGCCTCGGGGGCGGTGGGAGCACAGCCCCCCCCTCCCACACTGCCTTCGTGCCTTGATGCGACGGTGATGGATGAGGGATGAGCGGTGGCTTTGGGACCCTCAGCTGGGTCTGGGGGTACCCAGGGCTGGGGAAGGAGCAGGTGCGGGGATGTGACCAGTGCTACAGAGTGGGGGCGAGTCCCCAAATGCCATGGGACCACTAACACAGCTGGGGTGACGGTGACGCCGCCTTCGGGATCAGCACCCCAGAAGCACCGGGTTTTGGGGAGCGGGACTGGAGCAGACTGTGTGTGGGGGGCACCACCTCTCTGAGCCCCCCCCGCATCCATCACCTCCCTGCCTGCATCCCCTGCGGCGCTGGCTCGGCCCCATCCGTCTCCTGCTGTCAGCCGCGGGCCAGCATCGAGCGGGAGATGAGGAGGTGCGAGCGGCGATGTGACAGGGGAGGCGGGGGCTCGGCATGGCTGAGCCATGGTGTCGTGGCCTCCGCAGCCGATTTTTCTGCTTTCCCCTGGTTTTCAGCAAAGCCTGCCCAAGATAACCTCTCCAGTCACCATCAGCAGGGGGTTTGGGGACTGGGGGGTTGGACACCGTGCAGCAAACCTGGCTTTTAGCAGCTGCTCCTTGGGAGAGAGGCCTCCAGATGCCAGAAAATGGGGTGGTTGGCTTAAAAAAACCACAAGGCTTGTGAAAGTGGCTGCTTCGGGGTGTCAGCATCATTCAGTTTCACTTCTTCCTTCCCAAGGCTGCAAGCCTTCTATTTTGGGGCCATGAATGCAGCGATTCTGCTGGCACTTGGGGTGCTTGCCCACTGGTGCCCCGCAGGGGGCTTCCTACAGCCCGAGGTTCTCAAGGTGGTACATCTGGGCCTAGTACTTGGCTAACCTGACCCCACTTGGCACAGCTTCTCCTCGCCACGAAGCCAGGCACAACCCCAAGCATCATGGAGCGCAGAAGGGCTGCGCACAGCCTCAGCAGGATCACGGAAGGAACCATCCTGGAAACCCTTTGCAGGCAGAGGAAGGACAAGAAGGTGGTAGCGAGGAGCCAACGTGGACTTACCGAGGGGAAATCACACCCAACCCACCCGGGTGGCTTGGATGTTGAGGTGGTGGCCCTGTGGGCAATAAGGAGAGCAGTGGGGGATATTTGCTTCGGCTTTAGCAAGGTCACCACCATCTCCCACCAGCTCCTCGTAGCTAAATTTTCAAGCTATTGGCCTGCATACAGGGAGCTGAAGATAGGTAGAAAAGTGTTCTGTTGCCCGTGCCCAGCTCCCTGTTGTGATAACGTCAAACTGCACACTGGTGAAGCTGTTGTGACCTTTGGGGTGTTCAAGCAGCGGGCATGGCCGGCCGTGTGGTGGTCTGGGGTTTGCTTTAACAAGAGCCCGAAGACCCCTTGATCTTGTCATCTCCTCTGGGTACACTGCTTCTCCAAGCCAAGGTGTGCAGAGATAGGATAATGACCTGCTTTGTGCTTTGCCCCTCTCCTGGGGCTCTCGGCCCCCAAATCCCCGGGTGACGTGATAGTGGGGGCGTTTGCTGATGGTGGTTAGATACCCAGCTGCCCCGCAGAGCCTCGGGCAGGCATGTCTTTGTGTTCATCACCGAGGTCCTCACCAGGGAAGCAGAAGGAGACACTTCTGAAATGTGAGTGAGCCTTGCACTGCCCATCTCGTCCAGTTTTCTCTTGCAAGAAGGAAAGAGCTCAGAGAGGGCAAGCGATAAGGACACGTGCGTGGGTTTTGTGTCCCTCACCGCCAGGTACCTGCGCTGTGAGCGTCCGTGCACGGCTGTGGGACAGGGAGGTTGTGGGCACTGCTGGCGTGGCTCAGCTGGGCAAAGCATCGTATGCTCAGCTTTGTTCTTTGAGCCTTGCCTTTGCTTTCCATGGGAGAGAGGAGGGCACGCTCGGGGGGCTTCCTCTGCCCACTGGCCACGAAGGGCTGCTGGATGGGGACCAGAAGCTTTCCTGTAAAGAACACTCATGGAGCTCACTCCCCAAGGCAGGGGGCAGGTTGAAAGGGTGACTTTTTTTTTCTTCCCAAAAAGTATTTTCAAGGAGAGATTGTTCAGCTTTTGGGGTTGACTGTTGCTCTAGAAAAATCCCCATTTCTCTAAAAACAGGTGAGAGAACCAGAGAAAAAAATTATAGCTAAAAGAGGCTATCAGGAAGCCAAGAGAAACCTCTGTGTCCCCAGGGCTCACAGTTAAGAAGAAATCCCAGCAAAGAAGGAAGAAGCAGGTGGGTGGCATGTGCCTAAGAGAGCAAGGGTGAATAATCGGTGCCACACTGTAAGAGCACTGTGTTTCTCTGCCTTTCACTGCATTTGTCACTGTTTCAGCTTGAGTGGGATGGCCTCAGAGTGAGCGCCAGCCGTGCTGTGCAGCTCAAGCAGAGTTTGGGTTTTGCAGCACCCTGTTTGTGTTACCCACACGGTGTTATGTCTTTCGGCAAGCTGTCTCTAATTGATCCGTGCCTGAAATCTTCCTTTAGGTCTTGTCTCTGAACAGGGCCCACTGGGGAGAGGGCTTTTTGCCTGGGACATACCTGCCTGTAGCAGAAGAAACTGCCAGCAAGGAGGTCACGATCGTGCTTCACGCAGAAAGCGTGCATTGGGCTAATGGCAGGAAGTAACTGCACCCGGGTGACCGCGTTCAGGCTAACAGGGCTCACCGACGACCCCAGGGCTCAGGCTACCCTCTTCCTGCTGTTTCTGCTCATCTATATTGTCACCATCCTGGCGAACCTGGGGATGCTCATGTTAATCCTGGCCAGCCCGCGGCTCCACATCCCCATGTATTATTTCCTGGGCAATCTGGCTTTTGTAGACCTCTGTTCTTCCACCGCTATCGCCCCCAAGATGCTGGCTGACTTTCTGTCGGAGAAGAAGTGCATTACTTACGCTGGGTGTGTAGCTCAGGTGTTCGTTTTCGACCTTTTGGGGGTGGCTGAGGGCTTCCTGCTGGCCATGATGGCGTATGACCGCTACGTGGCCATTTGCCATCCCCTGCTGTATTCGGTCACCATGTCCCCAAAATGCTGTTTCCAGCTGGTGACCTGCTCGTACCTCATGGGGCTGACAAATGGCATGGGGCAGACCATTGGCATGTTGCGTTTATCCTTCTGCAGCTCCAGCGTCATCGAGCACTTCTTCTGTGACATTTCCCCTCTGATATCGCTCTCTACCTCTGACACCACCCTCAACCAAATTATGCTAAGGACTTTAGCATCTCTATTCGGCGTCTCCAGTGGCCTCGTTGTCCTGCTCTCCTACATTGCCATCATCTCCACCATCCTGAGCATCTGCTCAGCCGAGGGCAAGTGCAAAGCTTTCTCCACTTGCGCCTCCCACCTGACTGTTGTGAGCATCTTCTACGGGACATCAATCTTTATGTACCTAAAGGCCAGCTCAAGGGATGATAAGCATGCAGCAGTGCTCTACACTGTGGTGACCCCCATGCTGAACCCCTTGACCTACAGCCTGAGGAACCAGGAGGTGAAGGAGGCTTTGAGGAGACTCACAAAAATGAAAAGATATTGTGTGTTGTGCATGTATGGCTAAGCAGAATAAAGATGTGAGTGATGTGCTCAGTTTTTTGGTTAAATAAGGTGTTTTTCTCACAATGAGCAGCATAGGCTGTCCCTTCTGCTCAGCACATCGGGGCAAACGAGGTGAATCATGTTGTTCCAGGAAATCTAGCTCTCTTTCAAGGAAGTGTTGTAAAGTCATTAAGGGCCAGCAAAGCTGGCCTCAGGACGGAAACACCTTTATCAAGAAAAAGAAAGATGAGAGCAACTAACTGGTATGCTACGTAGGAAATGTTTTTCCTTGTTTATACTCAAATCTCATTCAATGATTAACAGATAAAAAATTAAGTATGATGGTCAGGTGACCTCTGTTGTGAATGAAGGCACACGTGCAAAGCATTTGTGTACTGCAGCAAGGGCTCCCTCTGAGGGTAGGTGCTACCAAACAGCCCCTGCCCACTGCTCCACTCCTTTGCCTTTGGTCTTCACGTGGACAGTGAGACAAGGCATGGTCCCCATGGTACCCTGCCCACAATAGCTCATGGGAACCATGGTGCTCTTCTCCTTCAGGCCCCAAACCACCCAAAGTTTTGCACCCATGCCAGCCTGGACTGGTGCCGATGCCTGCCCTGGAGCCTCTCCTGCTGCTTTCCTGCAGACGATGCACAAGCGGGTGCTGCCTCACTGTGTGCATGAAAAAAAAAGCCCAAATGCTCCAGTTTGGGTTTCACCTTAGCCATACCGTACCATCTATAAGGACTGTGGTGACGCCTGGAGCTCTGGTGATACCCTAGGGCCATGCAACAGTTTGGGTTGGCAGTGCAGCAGGGCAGAGGCTGCTTATCTGGATTAAATCAAATCTGGATGGCGGTGACCTGACGATCTGTTGACACACGGCTAGCCCAGACCTATGCGTTCAGGGACATGTAAGGCAGTGGGTCTGAGTCCTCCTTTGTTTCCTGAGAATCTTGATAACTCCTGGTTACTCTTTAATCCAGCCTGTCGTTGTCTTTCCCATCACTGTGGAGCAAACACACTCTCGGAGCGCGCTGGTTGTCTCCCTCTCAGGGTTCGCCCTCCCATTCCTGGCTTATCAGCTCTGCAGCCGCCCTGCCGAGGGGGGCACCTCACTGGGGTTTCCCATGTGGCAAATTCACCCTAGGAAATCTCAGCCTGAGCTCCTTCCTCTGGCCTAACGTGAAGCCCGTGGGGCGCTTGCTGGTGGTATCAAGGCAAAGTGAATTTCTTGGTGCATAGTCCCTGCCGATCCCCTGTGCTCCTGCTGCTCCACCACTGCCATCCTCAGGATGCTGTTTAACCTAGGCAAAGGGACAATTGCCACCTATTTCTTTTTGTAGAAGCTTCCACACTATTTTAAAGTTTTGTTTATGGCCCCAGCGTGCCTCGTCTTGCTGCTGTGACCTGCGGCTGTTATTTGGCAGTGCGGGAAATACAATATTTAATGAACATGGCCCCCAGGCTTTGTGTCCAGCCGGTCTCACCTCCACCCTCCTCTGAATTTAAATCCAAACAAGAACTTTTGGTGTGCTAAAATACAAGTCTGTGGCTCCAGCACGTCTGCTTGGCTCTTCGTGGCTTCCTGACCGAGCCCTGTCTCACAGAGCCAAATGACACCATTTTCCTGCCCATCCTGCAAGCTGTGCCTGCTGTCCTTGGGGAAACCAGAAGGAGCTTCCTAATCCTGACGAGTGGGGAGCAAATGAGCAGCGAGCAGAGATGGGGCTGGCACCTGCATCTGCTCTGTTGGGCTGCCACTTGCTTTGGCAGCCTCTCCTCTCGACGGGCAGGATACGTCCTCAAAAACTGTTGTAGCTTGGTCTCTGTGTAGTCTCAAACGCTCCTCCTACTTTAGATGCAAATGAGCTTCCAGCTGAAGTTTGTTTTACTTAAGGAGGCAGAAATAAGGCAACAAACAGTGGTTTAACCCTGGTTATCGTGTCTTCAGGGTCTTGCTTCTGAAATTGTCCCCTGCAGAAAGCAGGTGCTGGATCTTAGAGATCCGCTGGAGCTCTCTGTTTTAGGTGGAGCTACCTTAATTCTGGTTAAATCTGATTTAAACATAAGCCTGAGCAAATGCTGCTATCTCAGGTGTAGGATCCACGTCCCCTTTTTTACTCAGTGATTAGGGCTGGGAGTCACCTCAAATGGAAAGGACGTGGCTCAGCATCAAGCAGCATCGTGTCACCAACCAGCCAGAGGAGATGCATTATGGGGCCTGCTGCTCACCAGCGCGGATTAACTCAGTGAGGAGGTTGACATCAGAGGCAGCCTGGGCTGCAGCAACCATGCGCTTGAGGAGTTAATGACCTTGAGGAACATGAGCCTGGCAAAGAGCAAAGTCAGGGCCTTGAACTTCAGAAGTTAAGGCCAGGCTGAATGGGGCTTGGAGCAACCTGGGCTGGTGGGTAGCACCGCTGCCTGTGGCAGAGGGGTTGGAACCAGATGAGCTTTAAGGTCACTTCCAACCCAAGCTGTTCCATGATTCTGTGACTCTGTATGTCAGTGCCCTTTGTGGCTGAGGGCGATTTGGTCAAGTACATCGGTGTGGTCCAGGTCAGACACCAGCATTCATCAGCTGAGAGATGCATCGGCCCTGCTGACTGCATTGGCCAGAGCCGTGTTCACTGCAAGGCTCACGGTAACAGCAGGCACTGAGCTTTGGGTCTCAATCTGTGCTGAATATGAAATGGGGTACAACGAACCCTCCATTCTGGAGGTTCCTACTAAAGTTGGTGGGTAAGCAAAGGCACAAAAATGGAGACACATATTTATTCTCCTTTGAATAAAAAGGAGTGGACAGCTCCCGGAGAGCTGGAACCTGGAGACCAACCCTTTTCTCTCAGAGCTAGAGGAAAACCAAGCCAACTTCATTTTGCCTTAGCACATAAACGTTTTTTAATATTGCACCTTAGAGCAAAGGTGAGTTTTATGAGTTCCCTGGGGCTGGGACTGCTCCTCAAGTCCCTGGGTCCCAAAGCAGTGATGACTCCAGATCCCGTAAGGCAATATTGGGTGAAGACAGCTTCTTAGAGAAGTCCCTTTGCAGAGTTGCTTCATAGCTGCATGTTTCAGAGAAGTCACAGGGGGAGGAGGAAGAAAGAACCATTGTGGGAATAGAGATAAATTGTGTGATTTTGAACAACACTGCAATTCACAGGGCTGGTGATGTGCAAGAATTAAGTATTCTTCTATTAAGTAGAAGAAGCAATGCTGCCCTCGCTTGCTGTTTTCGTGAGGTTTAACAGGGACTTCTATAGCTAACAGATAAATATTAAGATGAGAAGAATTCATAGAGGTAAATTCCAAACTGAGGATGACCTAGGGTGGGATGTTTTTAGATATTTTTTCTTTTTAAAGATTATTGATGGAGGGAAAGTCAGGATCCCTCTGGGAGGGACTTTAAGGGATGGACCACAGATATTTTCTTGATATATGTGATTTTGCATGTGCAGTGATGATTTTATTTATCCATTATTTATTTTTCCTTTGTCATTTCTGATGAATCTAGCTGTGATTTTCTCTCTTAGGATCAGGCTGTCTTTCATGACTGTATTTCCTGGATGCCACCTGTGACAGCCCCTCCAGGTCCAGCTCTTTGGGCTGCAGTATTGGTTTTGTGAGTTCAGCCATAGGCAATTTGCAAAAGCTTATTCACTATCTTCTGCTGTACTCATTCATGAAAAGCCAAGGGAGAAACTGCACGCAGACAGTCGAATTCAGCTTAATGGGGTTCACAGGAAATCTAGAGCTTCAGCTCACCCTTTTCACTGCCTTTCTGGTAGTTTATCTCATGACTTTGCTAGGGAACCTGGGGATAATCATATTAATTAGGACCAGCCTTCAGCTCCACTCCCCCATGTATTATTTCCTCGGGAATCTGGCTTTGGTAGACCTCCTCTACTCCACAGTTGTCACCCCCAAGCTGCTGGCTGACTTGGTCAGGCAGAAGCCCCTCTCCTACGTGGGATGTGTCACCCAGGTCCTTGTGTTCGGCGTCTTCCTGGTCACCGAATGCTTCCTGCTGGCCATGATGGCCTACGACCGCTACATGGCCGTTTGTCACCCGCTGCGCTATTCGGTCCTTATGTCCCCGAGGCTCTGTGTCCAGCTGGTGGGTGGCTCCTACTTGACCGGGCTGGTGAATGGCATGGGGCAAACCATCGGCATGTTTAATCTGTCCTTCTGTGGCTCCGTCGTGGTCAACCTGTTCTTCTGTGACCTCTCTCTGCTGGTCTCTCTCTCCTCATCTGACAGTACTCTCACTTCTCTTACAATAACAGTTCCGACATTTTTATTCGGCGTCTCCAGCGGCCTTGTTGTCCTGGTCTCCTACATCGCCATCATCTCCACCATCCTGAGCATCCGCTCAGCCAAGGGCAAGTGCAAAGCCTTCTCCACCTGCGCCTCCCACCTCACCACCGTCAGCATTTTCTACGGGAACGGCCTCTTTGTTTATTTAAAGCCAAGCTCGCTCAAGTCGAGAGAAGAAGACAAGTGGGTTGCAGTGCTCTACACCATGGTGACCCCCATGCTGAACCCCCTGATCTACAGCCTGAGGAACCAGGAGGTGAAGGAGGCTTTGAGGAGACTCAGAGCCAGGAAAAGAACCTGAACAGTGTAAATAAATGAGGTTGTAAGTTATGTGACTGGTGTGTTTGGCATTTGCAATAGCAGATTGGCCTTCAAATATATATATATATATTTTTGTGTGTGTGTGTGTTTTTGCTACAGCAAATTGTGCAATTTGTCTGCAGGCCTGTTAATGTTTGTCTCCCAGAACTGAAAAATCTGGTGTCACCAGAGCAACTCCACTAATAAATTAATCAGTATTTACAAATACTTCTGGGCAGCCGAACACGATCAGTTCAGGAGGAGTCACTCTGCAGCCTCTTGTTTCTTTCTGCTAGTTATTAAGAAAGCCTACATGAATAATTTAGGCTAGGCATGAACTTTACTAGAGTGAGGTTTAGCCCATAGGAAAATGGGAGGTTTTGGAAGGTTCACTTGAATACCAGAAGTTTTGTGACTTAAAAACCATAAATAGTACCATAGCTTGGATAGTAATGTGGCTGGGCCAGACTATTTGTCAGCAAGCCAAATTGCAAATGTGCATATTTAGGCAAAATGTGTCCAGGTTTACCAGTAAGATCACTCATAACCCCATCTGCAATCGACTGCTTTTCTCTACAGAGAATAAATCACACCACTGGTTTTCTTTTCTGCTTTCATGGACACGAAACTTCTCACTTCTGAATACTCTTTGTAGCAGCAACCATCAGTGGCTTGTAGTGAAAAAAATACACTTTTTATTTTATTTTTTTCTGAAAAAGAAGGGAAAAAAGCCATCTTCTCATTTTTGTTTAGTAACCAAACAGATTAATTCTATTTTTATTTATTTATCTATCTATTTATTTATTTATTTTTTTACAGATGCTTTCTCCTCTGTTTTCTCTCTTGCATGCACAGGAGCCCTCACGTGTACCTGGAGGAATTCAGTACACATGCACCATGCCCAGCATTTGACCGAGTGTAATTCAACTGGTGGTGGTTTGACTGCTCATAACCTCACTGTCCCTCCTGGATTAACCATGGGTGGAATCAGTGTTTAAAAAAAAAAAAAAAAAAAAAAAAAAAAAGAGCATTTCCTCTTACAGCTTGTCTCGTGCTTCATGGCCCTTCATTCCTTATGATGACATAAATGAGGGGAATTCCATGGCAGCAGCAGTATGGAGTGTTGCCAATGAACCTCCCTTGCTTTAAAACTTTGGATTGGACAGGGTGAGCAGATCTGTCTCGCTGGAAAGCAGGGGGAGAAATCGGGTGTTACAGAGCTCATGGTCTCCCCTCATCACCATTAGCCTGCTCCTCTGTCTTCTCTTTCACAGTCTGCACAATTTTAACCATAACTAGTGCTGTCTCCTCTTGTTTTTTTTTTTTTTTTTTTTTTTTTTTTCCTTCAAGTGTGGAACAAATCACAGACTGTTTGCCTATAGCTTTAAGATATAACAATATCTCCCGCTATGTGAGCCAATATCATTAAAAAGGACCCCAACATCTCATAGTATAGGTGTGTACATGTTTGTATACACGTTTTTCAAAGGCAATGACTTCATTTTGGTTTCTGTGTTACATGCTCACCGCAAACGGTCCAGAAAATTTATGGATAATTAGAGACCAGGTAAACACCTACTGGGATGTGAAACAACCAAGTGCCGACGTCCTGGAATGACCATTTCTGAAAGAGAGAGTTTGGGGACCTTGCTGTAGGGTGCTGATAGCCACAGTAGGGTAAGAAGCAATGATGAGTTAGGAAGAGGACATCTGGGAGGGAAGAGGCAGCAAGGAGCTTGCAATGCAAGCAAGGCTTGTCTCACTTTGTCACTCCCATTTTTAAAAGTGCCCTTGGGGATGGGAATGAAGCCAAGACCGAGCAGGGCACCGCACTCTGGGGCAGTTTCTCCTCCAGTGAGAGGTGTGCTCACGCCTGCTGAGACAACTGAACGTGATCTGAGGAAATGACAGTGAGAACTAGAACACTGTTCGCATGAAGTTTATTTAAATGCATACAGTGTTTAATTTCACAAAATTGTCAATACACTCTCTATCAATAAAAGTGTGCTAAAGTTTTCCTTCTAGGGTGGTCCATTCCCCCACCCCAAGTGGCTGGCTGTGCTCATCTCCCAGCACTGCATTGCGCCTGGCTTTTGGGGGACTCCCTCCAGGGAGAGTGGTCCCAAAGCCTTCAAAGCCCAGGGCTCCTTTCTGATGGAGGCCCGTCTCTCTTGTGCTTTAGTAATTAAATCCCTGCTTGGCCCATTCCTGGTAAGTGGGTGCCGGAGCTCTGCATTGCGCTGTCTTACACGATGAGCACCCTGAGCGGCAGCCAGAGGAACAGGACCAAGAGATACCACAAAACAAGTCAAAAGTGTGTGTGGGATGCAGCGTGGGATGTAGGTGACAACCAGCCTTTTTCAGTGAGTATTTGCCCCTCTTTGTGCAACAGCTTCTGGCTGAACTGCTGCAAAGCATCCCTGATGGGAGTGCTTGGAATTCCCTGCGGTCTGCTGATGTTCATCAGCCAAGAAAACCAGTCGTTTACAAAGAAAATAAATTTCCCTTCAAATTTGCTGGAGGTCATAAATCAGAGAGAAGGAAATAAAGCTACATTTTTCTTCTCCTTTTTCATCCTGTACTTCAGCTTTCATTTCTATCCCTCCAAAACTGAAAGCACACCTCAGCACAGGGCTCACCCACATTTTGGGTGGGTGCCTCCCACTTGCTCTAGCACCGATCCCCCCAAACCACTGCTGTGGCTTTCCCTTCTTCCCATCTCGCTCCATGGAAAACCTGACTTGGCATCGCTCAGCTACAAGCTAAGCTCGTGTCTCAGTGCCTTCCTCCTTTGCACGCCGTGGATGAGGGGGCTCAGCATGGGGGTCACCATGCCGGAGAGCACAGATGATGTTTGGTCCAGGCTGCTCGATCTCCTGGAGGTGGGAGGTGCGGGTGGAGGCGTTGTGCCCCATAGGATTCAGATGGCCACGTAGCAGTTGTACACCATGGCAGCCAGGAGGACATGTGGGCACAAAGCTAGACCAGGCACCCCACATCGGAAGTGGCTCTTCTCCCTGCCAGGAGGCTGAGGAGCAGCCTTGGGGTGATGTAGGATGAGTAGATGACCTCTGGGAGAGACGGGTGGCTTAGGGAGAAGTACATGGGGGTGTGAAGCCTGGGGTCGAGGTTTATTAAGAGGATCATCCCAAGATTTCCTGTTAGGTTGGCAACATATATCATGAGGAACATCATGAAGATGACCACCTGCAGGCTGGGGCTGTCAGTGAACCCTGCAAGAGTGAACTCAGTTACCATGGAGCAATTTCCCCCCACCATGGGCTTGGGAGGAAACATGGAAGGGAAACAGCTGAGATGGGCTCGGCAGTCACACAGGTCTGTTCTTGGGATGAGAAGCTGAGTCCTCACAACTACAGGGCAATTTCTGGTCCCTTTGGGGTGAGACGTTAGATATTTGGCAACCTTTAAGGCATCTGACACAGGAGAAGCATTGCAGTGGCACTGAATGCCGGGGCGTGTGGCCAGCAGAAAGATAAAAAACTATGCTGACTGGGATTCCTGCACCTTGCTGCAGATGTTCAGAGGAGAGTTACCTGAGTCCAAGTGCACCACCCAACACCCTTTACATTGTGCAACATGAAATAGGAGTTTCCAGCGAGCGGTGCGGGGGTGATGCATCTCCTGCCCATAGACAACCCTGCAGAGTGCTGCATCCATGTGAAAGCTGCTTGAAGAGCAGCTTGGAGGCTCTGTGAAGGGAAGCGATGGTGCAAGAATGTATTAAAGCAGAAATAGAAAATGACATATTGTCTTGAAAAAAAGAAAATTACAACAAATTGATATCTGCATTTCAACCCACTTTTTCTTTAATATATCCACACCTGCCATAGGCAGATATCTAGTACAAAAGAAAATCTGACCACTGCAAGATAAAACGACGATTTCCTCAAATTAATCTATTATTTAGAGTTATCAAATGTTATTTTCCAGGAATGTGGGAGAAAAACAAAATTTCTCAAATTTAAATCTTCAGCAAAACCACACTGCTTTGTGCTTCGTTCCTCACAAAAAAACTGTGTGTGTAAGTTGACTTGCTTGGGCCCCATATCATTTCTGATGTGCTTTGGGAGTCCCATCCCTAAAACATAAACCCCAGAGAAAAATCTCTGTGTTTAACCCAGGCTCTTTGGGGAAAGCTCGCTGTTTTTCAGGTGTTGCAATGGTAATTTTGGTAATTCGGTAATTTGTCCTGTGGGTGTGGGATAAGGCTTAAATCTCCCAGGCATGCGAGGGCTGCGATGGGGACACTGTTCTGGTGTCAGACAGACCAATTGAGCTTGTATGGCACCTTCAGCCCAAGGAGCAGTGAGGACATTCCTGAGAATAACTCAAGATGCTGTGGACCAGAAAAGGTGAATTTTTGTGAATTTTGAGGCAGGTTTGTGCTGGGTGACATGAGGCTGAATGTCTCTGGCAGCCATTCAAAAGCTTTGTACATTCTCTGCAGGATCCTCTGTCATCACCCAGCTGGTGAGGTGTTGTCCGCGCGTGGTTTCATGGCAATAGAAGAAAACTGCAGAAGCTCCAGCATATCAAGGCAAATTAATGTGATTAAAAAACCAAAATGCAACAAAGAGATGAAGAAAGAAAGGGAGAAAGAGGACAATACATGTTCAGTAGCACCTCTACACAGTACCATTGGATGAGTGCAGTCTGAGCGAGCCCAGAAGGAGCAGAGCACAGACGGTATTTAGAAGATCACAGCGAGCAGCCCACAGCAAGCCCCGATTCCTCGTGCAGGGAAGGGAAACCCAGCCCTGGGCTCCAAAAGGCAGCTATGGGCAGGAGTGAACATGAAGAGCTGTGTTTGTGTTCACTAGGTTGGGAACAGAAAGCTGAGACCAGTGCGAGTGAGACCACTTGCGAAAAAGATCCAAAAAAAAAGGGAATCCTGGAAAACAGAGTTTTCTTAAGCAGTGTGCCCACTGCCCTGCAGAAGCAGGAACCCTGTCACCAAGCAATGTAATGTGACATTAAGGTCCCTTCTGAAGGAAAAATCCCATACCCCAGGGTGTCTGAACTCTAATCCTAATTCTGAATTCAAATGTTGGATAAAAATTCTGTATATTAGTAGACTCAAGGGGCACAAGAATCATAGAAACATAGAATCATTTAGGTTGGAAAAAGATGATATGGAAGAACAGGCAAACAAGGGAAAGGATGGATTCTCCACCCTGTGTGAAAAACTATGTTTTTTGTTTTTTGTTTCTTTTAATGTATATATATGTGTGTATATGCAATAGAGCATCTTTGTTCCTGCTGGCTACCCAATACATTTAAGAATCTATAGCTGCAACCAAGGGGAGTCAATGATTTAGCCCTAGTCACTGACCTTTTGAGAGATACACTTTATTTGAGACGTTCACATTTATGCAGTTAGTTTATAATTCCAATTAGAAGGGAAAGGTTTTCTCTTGAAGCTATAAATACGTAGAATTGCAAAGAGGTATGCTAGTCTCACTATAATTGTTCCAAACATATCACTAGAGAGTCAGAAAATCACTCTAACATGGTCTCTAATCTATTTAATTAAAGTGGCAAATTAAGGTGCATTTATTTCTCCATAAATAAGAAACTTCCCCCTAGGGGAAAATAAATCATATTTCCATGCCCATTGGAAAGAATCTGGATTGTTCGTGAGAAGAGGTCATTGGCAAGATCTTTTCCAAGATCAATTCTTTCCAGTGTGCTGGCCAGGGCACAGGCTCCAGCTTTAAGATTATTTTTTTTTTCATATTGTGACCTGCTGCCTACTGCTTTGTTTTTGATCATCAGTCTGCCCATTGAGGGTAGCTGTCATTTTTTCTCCATATAAGCATGTCTGTTCACCCAGGAAACACCAAATCCTGCTTTAGCCTCAGGCACTGTGTAGTCCTGCAAGCTGGAGAAATGATTTCACCTCTCCTCTGTGTTTCTCTCTGTATCCCCTGTGCCAGAACCAGGAGCATGACTGGGGGAAACCACTCGGGTGTGACAGAGTTTGTCCTCTTGGGCTTCACCCACCTGCAGGAGCTGCTTTTCATGATTTTCTTACTCATCTACATCACCACGCTGGTGGGGAACCTGGGAATGATCATCCTCATCAGGACCGACCCGCAGCTTCACACCTCTATGTACTTCTTCCTCAGCCACCTCTCCTTCCTGGACATCTGCTATTCTTCATCCGTAACTCCAAAGCTCCTGTTGGGCCTCCTCACCGGTAGGAACGTCATTTCTCTCAACGGCTGCATCACACAGTTTTTCTTCTATGCAGTCTTCATCACCACGGAAGCCATCTTTCTGGCCATCATGGCATATGACCGCTACGTGGCCATCCGTCAGCCTCTGCACTATGTGGTTGTCATGTCCCACAGGGTCCGCGTCCGGCTGGTGGTGGGCTCCTACACTGCCGGTGGCCTGAACGCCTTGGTGCACACCGCTGGTCTCCTCCGACTGTCCTTCTGCGGCCCAAATATTGTCAATCACTTCTACTGTGAAATCCCACCACTCCTGCTGCTCTCATGTTCTGAAACCTGGCTCAACGAGGTGGTGATGGTCTTGTGTGCCGCCTTCATTGTCACCACCACAGCCCTGGCCATCCTCACCTCCTACACCTTCATCCTGCTCGCCGTCTGGAGCACCCGCTCTGTGGAGGGCAGGCGCAAGGCTTGCTCCACCTGCACTTCCCATCTGATGGCCGTTGCCCTCTTCTATGGCTCTGCAGCTTTCCTGTACCTCCACCCCCTCTCCAGTCATGCAGAAGAGGAAAGGAAAACAGCCTCGGTTTTCTATACCATGGTGATTCCCATGCTCAACCCTTTCATCTACAGCCTGAGGAATGTGAAGGTGAAGATTGCCCTCAGAAGAGCTGCAAGGAAGTTCCTCTCCTGCATGTATCACCACCGGTCTCCCCCCAGCAAAACTCAAACAGCTGTCACCTGACGGAGCTGAGGCAGCAGAAGAAATAAGTCAGACACCTGATGTAATGAGGGAAGTGCACATTCCTGCACATCTATTCAGAAGACCTCCTTCTGCCTTGTGCTGAACACTGCGTGAATTGCGACTGAACCCCATGATGGGGTCCTGTGAAGAAGGAATTACCCATAATTATGATATCTGATAGAATGAAGAAAAACAGCCCTAGAAACACTTCCATTGTTTGCGACACTTTTAAAGGAAATTAATTTATAAGCACTGCTAGAACCTGCACATCCAATACTTTTTGCTGAGGAGGATTTATGCTAAGTCACAATAACATTTAAATTCTGTCGGCTAAAAGAGGTGGCTGAGAGCAGAAGGAGACAAGCTAAATAAAAAATACATCAATGCTTTTCATCACTTTGGTTTATTTTTTTCTAAGTAGTTGCCTACTACTTTAGTATTTTGCATTAGTATAAAGTACCTGATTTATTATTTTGTTTGGCTTGTCCAAGGATAGTCCAGGCAGAGATTATTTTCCATCCCAGCTGCATCCTAATAATCATTTCTGTTTCCAGGTTTCAGAGACAGGGTTTGAGTCATCTCAGTCCAGTAGTCATCAATTCTAATTGTAGGCTTTCATATCTGGGTTAGTCACCACTGGTTCCCCTTTCAGAGACGACTATGCATCTGGGGATCTTGATTCATCTGAACTATTTTTAACATCGCCATCATGGCGAGATGAATTTTTCTGGAAAATATGTTTTTTCCACTTGCTGCTTGGCAGCTGAGGACGATGGGCTGACATTTAGCCATGGCAAATGCAGATTTTGTCCAGAGCAATCACATTCAGGCTATTCTGAAGGGTATATTTAAGCACAAGGGAAAGCATCAGATCCTCATGCTGATGTTCTGGAGTCCTTGAAAAATGCCCTCAAAGGGAGAAAGAGAAACTAGCTTTTAGTCAATGATTTATAATTCAGCTGTACATGTTGCTCAACATGCAAGGGAGTTTCTGGGAGAAAAAGCAAAATGGATGAAGATAGATAGTATCAGCACCATGCTTTTGCTTTAACACAAAGGTCATGAAGATCAGATATTAACTTCCTGAAGACGTTTTCCATGGATGATATGAAATACTTCCTAGAAGACCTAATGGCAAATACTATTACCATTCTGTTCTTTTAAAATCAGTTAAAGGCAAACTTCTCCCCATAAATCCAGCTGTGACTCTATGTCTGGGTCCAGTTCTCTGGGTTTTTAATAACAGGATATCCTATATAACGTTAAAACAAACTGTGGCAGAAGAGTTCTTGAATGGTTTTCCTCCCCTTCTCCTTCCCCTGTGCCCCAGCTAGTGTTTGTGACACTTCTCCAAATGCTGAGCTATTGCCTAATCCTTGAATATCTGTTTTACATCAATTCTTTTAAATTCTCCATTATTTCAAGACACAAATCACACATAAAAAGAAGTAGGAAAACCTCTCAGGCTTGCAGTTAACGTGCTGAAGCTAATTGTGTTTACTTATCAGTGCATGTCTCCTCCGTAAGGAGCTGTTTCCAAAGTCATCAACTCCCAAGAGAAATTTCCTGCATGACACAACCTGCTGGGAGGGAAGGGGGGTGTTTGACAAAACTTTTTAATGGAAGAATCATATAAACAGCAGCTTTTCTTGGTCAAGGGTTGATGCCCTTTATGGCTGACAAATCATTCTTGCATTTAGCACGAACACAGGGAGAAAGTGGGGCTTGTTTCTCACACTAAGTTTGAGTCTAGAAGACAACCAGTCTCGCCTCTCTGTCTCCCGTAAACTGAAAAGGGTTCTGAGGTGTGAGCAAACAGGTGAGTTAAGAGCATCTCCCAGCATCAGCCTGAAAGCGCTGAGCTGTTAGGAAGGGCAGACTGAGGCACACAAAACACTCGCCCGAGGTCGGGATCTCTCAGGTGAAACTGAGGAATCCTGAAGCTGCTTTTCTGAGCTGAGGGCGCTGGAGCTGCACAGCCTGGCGAGATTCTACTCATTACTGTGCTCGAAGCTCACTGTGTAGCAGCACCGCCTGGGTTGTAGGGAAAACCTGATTGCTTTAGGGTGGTGTGAAAGCTTCTGTAGCTGGTTTTGAATTCCTGGAAAGGAATAGTAACAAGCTGTGAAGTCCTGGTCTCATTAAGTCCAGATTTAAGAGATGCGTGTATGGGTCAGATAAGGGCGCTTACATTGAGTTTTCTATGTGCTGAAGGGTCCTTTCCAAGGGTATAGTTTGATGTCTTGTGTAACTGCAACTAGTTCTAACTTCTCTTTTGGGAAGAGGTGTTATTATTATTTTTTTAAACTGCATTATCAGAAGCTTACTGCCCCCACTTAGCGATGGCACTGTAGCATTGCTGGGGTTTCCACTCTAAGTGATTTTTAAGAATTCTTTCCCTTACCTTTCTCAATTTAGTGGCATCACAAGGATGATAGAAATGGTCTATTTAAAAGTGCATGTGTGTTGATATTTACACTAAATATCCTGTTTCAAACAATTCCAGAGTTCCTCCCACCTTCTTCACAGGAAGGAAGGGAAGAAATGAGAATTTTATTGTGACATATTCTGGCTTTCTTAAAATAAAGTCTCTAAAAATGTCTCTATCTCTCACCAATGTTTTTCCTCTTCTGAGACCAAACAAAATAAAATAATACTGAAGTATAAAAAAATCAGACTTGAGTTTCTAATGTCAGAATAAATTGTTGGGGCTATCTCATTGGACCTGAGTTATAAACTTCTTAAAATCTTCAGAAAATAGAATAAACTTTCCTATTTGGGAAATGACTTTATCAAACCAAATTAAGACCAGAATAAAACCATTAGAAATGCATTCCAACATGCACCTTGTTTACTTTAAAATGTATTTTGAGACAAACATTGAATATGTTCTACATATTCATGTACAATTCTACGGTTGCTGCCTCCACACCTTATGTTCCCTGATAAAAAGACACACCTCTAACATTTATCTAAGGGGGGTGGAAGGAAGGAGTATGCTGACGTTGTGTTTCTTTGCATCTCTGCTTTCCTACAGTGACTGTTATGATGTCGGCCAGGGGAAATCACACCCCCAATGCTGAATTTGTGCTCTCAGGATTCTCAGAGCAGAGGGATGTCCAGGCTGTCCTCTTTATGGTGTTCTTGGTGATCTACGTGGTCACTTTGCTAGGCAATCTGGCAATGATTGTGTTGATCAGGCTGGACTCCCAACTTCACACCCCCATGTACTTCTTCCTGAGCAGCTTGTCCTTCCTTGACATCTGCTATTCCTCCTCTATCACTCCCAGACTGCTCTCAGACCTCCTGGCATCAAGGAAGGTCATTTCTCACTCTGCATGCCTTGCACAATTTTATTTCTATGCTGTCTTTGCCACCACTGAGTGCTACCTCTTGGCCGTGATGGCCTATGACCGCTACGTGGCCATCTGCAGCCCTCTGCTCTACGTGATCTCCATGTCCAGCAAGGTTTGTGCGCGGCTGGTCGCTGGCTCGTACCTTGCTGGGGTTCTGAATGCCACCATCCACACAGGGGTGGCACTTCGGCTGTCCTTCTGTGGCCCCAATGTCATCAATCACTTCTACTGTGAGGGGCCCCCACTTTATGCCATCTCTTGCACAGACCCCACCATCAACGAAGCAGTGATGTTCGTCGTGGTGGGCTTCAACCTGTTTGTCACCAATCTGACCATCCTCATCTCCTACACCTACATTCTGGCCACTGTCCTCAGGATGCCCTCAGCTGCTGGCAAACGCAAAGCCTTCTCCACGTGTGCATCCCACCTGGCCGCTGTGACCCTCTTCTACGGATCTGCTGCATCCATGTACTCACGGCCCAGCTCCAGGCATTCCCAGGACCTGGACAAGGTGGCATCTGTGTTCTACACCATGGTCACCCCCATGCTGAACCCCCTCATCTACAGCCTGAGGAACAAGGAGGTGAAGGATGCACTGGGGAGGGTGATGGAGAGGAAGCGTTCCTCTGACAGATAGTTTTTCCTGGTGAGTCAGAGGAATTGAGAGATCTTCTCAGAACTGTCTATACCTCTCCATTTCTGCAGTGCTGGTAATGGAAGAAGCAGTGCTCTACAGTAAGCTACTGATGAGCAAGGGGACAGAAGTACTGGTAAATCTCTACCTTGTTCCTAAATGCCTGCTCATGAGCTGCTTTTGGATTAGGCCATTTATTGACCTTACTCAGTCAGGGATGCATTAAATACTTATTCTGTCTGACAACAATTTCAGGAACTGAAGCCCTTCTGACCCTTTGTGGTTTGAGAATGCATTACCACTGTTGTCTTGAGCAGCAAGAAGAAACAACAGCTGTTGGTTTCAGCATGAAAGTGATGACAAGAGATCTTTTCATGCCAAAGAACAGGCACATTTCTGGTGAACACACCTAAGTGTTACAGCTGGTTGACTATGAAACATGGTCCTCTAGCCAGCAGACCAAGATTCAGTTCCCACTGACAGTGTGACACAGGAGTAGAGCTTTGTCCCATCTTGTAAAGTGCTTCCCAGGTTACCTTTCTAATCTTTAGCTGGGAAAAAAAAAACAAAAAAACAAAAAAACATGCCTACAGGTGATCAAGCCACTGAGGCATTTACTGCCTACCTCCTGACATGGGCTGCAGGAGGAACTTGGCCTGTGCTGTTGAGTTAGGCACCGTCTTCTCAGAAACTTTCTACAAAGTCCTGTTTCCTCCCTCCTGCCACCACTGCTTTGCGGAAGCCCTGTGGCCCAGATAATTTAGCGTCACCAGTACTAGCAGTAGACACTGGGCTTTATAACAACATTTTGCTGCAACAAGGACTTATTTTGGTTGTAGCTGTGTTTGCAAATTTTTCTCAGAAACTTCTGCAGTGCCTGCAACCTGTTCAAGGGTCAGACAACTATCATCTGCCATCTCCTGTGCACAATGATGAAGGTGCCTGCTCCCTATCCTGGCACTTTGAGCTTATTTTTATTGTGTGATTGCTAACTGTTTTAGCTTGGCATTGTACAATTGTGTAATTTTCCCTCTAAAAGAAATCATAAGATACATTAGGATGACTAACACGCTTTAGTAATTATAGTTGAGCTAACCCACTAGACCAATAGGAGAGGAAAGAGTACTGAATAGGAACAAATGTGGTAGAAAAATACAGAAGTGATCCCAAGCAGACCCAAGACCAGCGTGGCAGAAGTTTGCACCATAACCAGTGCCCCCACCATGCACAATGCCATACCTCCTCAATGAGGAGGTGAGCATGCTGCCGGGTCACTGCATGATCCCACCAAGGAAAGAAAATCTCAGCCTAGAAGTGGGGAGTTAACCTCAGGGATGAGGGGCAGGAGCTTTAACCAGGGGAGCTTGGAGGAACATCTATCTGCAGCCAGCCAGGCCCAGACAATTGCCCTTAATGTGTCACATACCAACACACTGACCTCCAGCTCTTTGTTTTGGGGCCTGCACTAACTCTGACAAACAAAGTAGATGTAGAGTTGCTCTTTGCCATTAATAAGGAATAAAGTTTCTTTCTTGCTAGTGCCTGCTAATTAGTCTCTCATGCCTTGTTAAGAAGAATGAGTGAAGTTGACTACAAGCCCTCTGAGAAGCTTTCAGGGTGGTTAGGAAACTTTCTTTGTAAGCCCCAGAAGGACTTGTTAAGCCAATGGCTCCTTGGAGGGTGGTTGGTCTCCAAAGAGCACTTCTTGCTCTGGGAAGGAGGGCAGCATCACTTGTGATGGAAATAGTCTTAACCACCTGTGTGACAAGAGCCCGGAGCCCAAGGTCTGCTGGAAGGGCTTTCTGTAGGCCAAGCTTCCGTTGGTTCTCACTAATTGGACTACTTGTCCCTGCCTGCTTTTGATCCATGTCAAAAATCAACACCAAACAAAACACAAAAACCGAGTAATAATTTCAAAATCCTCTTAAGTGTGGTGAAAGTTGGAGTTGGCCCTGGGCAGGAAAGCACAGGCCAAGTGGTGACCCCAGCCTTGATCCTAAAACCCTGTTGGGCATGGCAGTAGGGCTGCAGAGCTGGGTGGTACCCAGGCTCTGACGGAGGGAGCTGGGGAAGGTCCTCATACTTTTGCTCACCTGAGGACCTCTTCAAGGAGTCCTCAGACCTTGAATTTATTGGTGTCACTTGTCTTAGGATCAATTTTCTTGTGTCTTTATTATTTCTTAGACTGTGAGGCAAGTTGAAGTACTCAATGTACATTCTCCACCCTTGGTCTGATTTCACAAATGTGTTTCCTCCCATTAAGAAGTTGGGATTGGAGAATAAGCACAAGATTGGATTCACCTGGCTCACAACATCTAAAAATCCATTGTCTAAATATGAGATAATTAGCCAAGATTCCTCTAAAGTACAGGGGAATAGAGGAAGTTTTATCACATCTTAAGACAGGTGGTTAAGACAGTTGTGGTGCAACAGGAGCAAGTCTGGAAGGGCCAGTGCCAAGGACCTGCTACCTATGGCATAGGTATTTCAGGACAGTTTTCTTTGTATTAAATTTGTTCTGGTCACAGCATATGAACACCCACTGGAAGATGAAGTGCTTTAGAAGCCATTTTCAGTTTTGCTTCATCCAAGAAGAACCCAGCTTTACAGCCTGACCCCCAGCCTGTGATGCAAACGAAAGTGTGGTGGGGAAGGAATGGGAGAGGTCATCTCTAAACTTCACAATTTGCCTGAACAAGAACTGATGGAAATATAGACTTATTGATCATGGAGAGGGAGGAGGAACACTGACTTAATTGCTATTTTTCTACATTTGAAGAAGATGAATCTGCTTTGATCCTCCTACTCCCCCCCCCCCCCGCCCCGAGTCTTTACAATAAAAATAAGCTTTTTTTCTTTTTTCTTTTTCCTTTCAGTTGGACTAAAACTTTATAAAGGAAAATAAAGTACTTTAACAACTTGGAAACAACTTCATCTTTCTTGTTTGTCTTCCTACAAGTGATGCTGGAAATGTGTGTTGCAGCAAAGGAGCATGATGCTGTGAAACTCCCCAGGCCAGGCCAGGGTTTGGTTGCCCTCATGTAGAAACCTTGTACCACTTGCTCTTCCCTTAGGTGCAGAAGACACTGGCACATGCTTGACATATACGCCATATAGCCTTCCAAAGAGTCAGACCACTGGAACAGCATCTGAAAGATCAGAGGGAGAACTGGAGGCATCTCCATGGTGTTAGAGTTTATGTTCATGTGACTGAATTCATTCCCAGAGGCCTCTGCACTTCCTAACATCAATTCTTCAAATCTGACCCATGCTATCCACACTGATGTGAACATGTCACAGGGGGAAATAATCTAAGACTATGAAAAACATGTTTATAAGGTGCAATACAGCATTGGAGGGAAATAACAGACTGTTCAGGAGCAGAGACGTAGTATTCATGCTATAAGGTGCTCTGACTGAGCTACTGATTTGGGTGTAAGTAAGGAATATTTAACGCAGATAAAGCCCAGCTTGAAGAAGCTGATGTACAGTTCATCATGTAAACAACCAGGCTAGCCACAGATGAGATCCCATTTTGTAGTACTGATATAAATTACATATGGGGAGGAGAGGACGTCTGTCTGCACAGTGACACCTCCTGTCCATCAGCCAGCACTTCAGGATCTAAAGTGCTTATGCTCCTCTATTACATCATCCTGCACTGACTCTGAAAGCAAAAATGAAAACACAAACAAGAGAAGATAGAAATGCTTCCTTCTTGCTATACACATCTTTGGGGATGTGTAATCCCTACTTTTCTTCTGTTAAGAAGCTGTTTGTCTCTTCACCAGTCTCTTCAGTGCATCCTTCTCATCCTGGTTCCTCAGGGTGTAGATGAAGGGGTTTAGCATGGGCATCACCATGGTGTAAAGCACAGAGACCACCTTGTCCCTCCCCAGGACATAGGCAGAGCTAGGCCAGGCATAAATGAAGAAGATGGAACCATAGTAGAGGGTGAGGCAGTGAGGCAGGCAGCACAGGTGGAGAAGGCTTTGTGCTGCTGCTCAGCAGAGCGTGTTTTTCAGGACGACGGCCAGGATGGAGGCACAGGATGTGAAGATGAGCACAGAGATGGTGTCAGAGTGGGGGAAGGATGCACACGTGATGGATGACATGGTGACCACATAGAGCAGAGGGTTGCAGATGGCCATGTAGCAGTCACAGGCCAGCGCAGCCAGCAGGGAACACTCACTGACCATGCAGACCCCAGGAAAGTAGACCTGTGCAGCACACCCCAGCACGGAGATGGCTTTCCTTTCTGCAAAGCAATTTGCCAGCATTTTGGGAGCAACTGCTGAGGACCTGCCAAGATCTAGCAGAGAGAGGTGGCAGAGGAAGAGGCACAGTCCCAAGTCGAGCCTGATAAACGTGTTCGTGCTGAGGTTCCCACCAAGGAGGTGACATAGACAAGAAGGAACAGCACAAAGAGAGCCACCTGCAGCTCCTGAACAACTGCGATTCCCTAAAGAATGATCTCTTCCACCACTGGCCTGTTTCTTCTTGTCATTCCCTTAGTGAAAGTGTGTCTCTGTGAGTGGGACAAAAGGCGAAGGGCACAAATAAGCTATCGCCGTGGGGTGAAAGGATAATTCATGGTGGCACTGGGGACGTTCTGCATCTCAGAGAAGTTGAAAGAGATGTTTTTGTTTTAATAGGGCCCAAAGTCCCTGCTATTACATGAGAGATGGGTTCTTTTGAAACATCTGCTGTTCTGGTCTGCATGACATCCCCGTTGACACCCTCAGAGAGGGCTCACTTTCAGTGATGGGATGATTGCAGGAAAGACCACAGGGTCTGACACTGCAGACAAGGCTCTTCCCACCTAACATCACACCCTTGATAGGTCAATGGCCACCTCCGAGACAGTGTCTGTCAATGGGGAGTCAGTAGTCAATGGGGAGAAGTGTGAACTTCCAGGAAGTATTCAGATAAGCTATTTAGGGTGTTTATTTTGGAGCAAGATGGATTGTTTCCTAGAGAATCCGGTGACAGGATGAAGAACAGTCAGATGAAGAAGTCTGCACAACATTCAGCTAAATCATGCTCAGACTCAATGCTGAGTTAAACACAAGTGCTGAGGTAGCAGTAGATAGTCTGGAAGAGAAAAAAAAAACACACTACCACCCCATAATTAGATTTTCATTTCTCAAAACAAAATGTTGATTTAAAGAAAAATAAACCACCACTTTCTGCTTCCAGTCTGGCTTTGGTATTCTTTCCCAGAGTCCTGCATGGGATGCGGGGTAAGAAACCCCACATGCGTCAAGGGGACCGTTTGTGGTGACTAGCACTAGCACACGCACCACATGCTAATGCCACTCAGTGATTCATCTCGCACCTTGCCATTTCTTTCTTTCCTTTGAACAATTCAGTGCTCATCCTGTCAGCACTGAAATTTTCTGGATTTTGGTGGGTCGACATTAAGCCTGCAGAGCAGCTGCCTCCAGCAGTCCGACCTGCCCCAGCTGAGCGCGCAGCCCTCTTGCTCTGAGCTTGCCTCCATGTCTTTCCTCATTTTGGGGAGCTGGAGTCCAAAAGCTGGCAGGTGTCTTTGGGAAAGAAGCCACATAGACTCTCATAAGCTTTTTTTTTTTTTTTTTTTGGGTGTGTGTATGTGTAGGCTGTTTTCTGCATTCTTTTATATTAAAATTCATTACAGGATTTTTGGTATTGCTGTACATTTGAGCACAGATCATGTTTTTACATATTTTCTGAGTGACTAAGATTTAATGAACAGAATAAGGAGAGAGAATGAAAACAGTAATACAGACCTAATCTGTCAGACTTCATGATATTTTGGGCTAATGGTACTTTTCCTACCTTTGAAACCACATTGGACACGTGCTGGAAAATGCTGCAATAGATGCCATCATGCAGATGGGATCATTTATTTATTTATTTATTTATTTAGATGGGCAGCTGCTTGGATCCCCAAGATAGTAGAAAACATGTTGAGGTAGTAGACAAGCAGAAGCGAAGTGATCACAGTAAAGCCAGAAGAGGCAAAAATCTATGTTTATTTGAGGTGTGTGTTGGAGCAAGAGGGTGCTGACACAGGGAGCTCATCGCAGTAGAAATGATCGGAAGAAATATGTTTGCACTGCCAAAATCTAGCTAGAGTGGCACTAAAAAAGAATACAGAGAACAGGTGTGACTGTGGAAGAAAGTTGTTTTTTTTTTCTTTTGGTGAATCATGTATAAGTGCTGATGTAAATGTTTTGTTTTTCATCCGCTCCCTTTCCTCAGTATGGGAGATGGGGGAGGACATCTGCTTAAATCCAGATATTCAAAACAAATTATTCGTGGGCTTCATTAGTGAACATGCAGATCAAGAAATTTATATTCCAAGTGGATTTTGCTTGTTGTCAAGTTTCTAGTCTCCATGGAATGGAATGCCTCCAACGTCACAGAAATTGATATAAATACCGTTTGATCACTAAAAACTTATTCAACAATCATTCTCAGTGCAGTGTTTAAGGAATGATCACTAAAAAGCACTCCCAACATCTGTTTGAAGATGAATTATGGCCTTGGTCATTTCTTCTGGAGGAGCAAACAAAGTCATCCCAGTTGCTGAAGGAGCTATGTGGACCTGAAGATCTGAGCTCTGTGGGAGAAGTCATGCCCAAGGTGAGGTCCTCAGCTCTGAACCAGTAGGATGTTAAGGGGCATCACGGAGCTGCAATAAGCACCTTTCTGTTTGTCTTATGAATTTGAATGTAGTGAGATAGGTGAAAGAAAGGACCAGAAGTTTAAGATATCTGATTTATATCAAATAGACTGGGCATAGCATAAGGAAACTAACACGGGAAGAGGACTGCTTTAAAGTTTAGATGATATAAAACAGGGAGACACATGGACATCCCATGTTTCTGTAGGTGCCACTGTAATAGCAGATGATGACCCCAGTGCTTTCAGTGCAGACTGTATTATTTCCTCTCCCTTCCCTGCTCAGCTCCTCATGTGCTTGCTCTTTTGGCCTTGGCTGTACGTCCAAGTTAAGTTGCCAGCCACCACTGTGCAACCACGCGCTTCCTTTCCTATGGAGTTGTGAAGACCATGTATAATGAAAACTGTGTGTTCACGTCAGACTTAGAAGAAAAATGCCCATGCTTTTGCTCCCCTCTGTTTTGCAAAGGGAAATGAAAATCAATAGGGAAGGTATTTCTGAAAGTTGAATTGTTTCATGTAGTTTTATTTAAAAACAAACAAAAATTGTTTTTTCCTCCCCCTTTAATTCTTTTTGAAAGGCACCTGATATTCACTAAGGAAAATCAAAATGCATTAAGTATCTCAATTTAAACCAAAACCAAAACAGGTTATTGCTGAATAATGCCCACAGTCTTGAATTTCCACCTGAGTTAAATGTCACCAGGAGTGCACAAATGATGAAGCCATGTTGGAGATGAAATGCTGAACTCAACCCAGGTTGGCATTCTCACTCTTTATCTTGAGAGCTAAGGTTTACTTTTCAAATGGTTTTGAAGAGGTTTGGCTCTCCCAGGAGCGGCTGGAAGCCCAGCATGACGCTCCAGTACGGAAGCACTCTGCCTCCTCTTGTCAGCACATGGGAAGCTGAGGGTCCTGCTGAGCTGCCCAAAATCAGAGGACTGAAGCTGCCAGAGGTGCAAGCCTGGTTTCCCCTGCTCCCCTCCTGATCCTGGCATTTTCTGTTGCTTTATCCTTCCCCCACAGACTGAACGTTTTACGGAGAATGACACCTGTCAATCACACTGACATGCATGAGTTCATTCTCCTGGGGCTGACCACCCGCCCAGATCTGCAGGTCCCCCTTTTCCTGGTTTTCCTGTCCACGTACATAGTGACACTCCTGGGGAATTTTGGGCTGATTGCATTAATCAGGACCAATCTTAACCTTCACACCCCCATGTACTATTTCCTCAGCCACTTGGCTTTTGTTGACATCTGCTACTCCTCCATCATCCTCCCAAAAATGCTGGTACAGATCCTGATGGAGAACAAAACTATTGGCTTCTCAGAGTGCGCAGCCCAGCTGTGCTTCTTCGTTGTTTTTGGGATCACCGAGTGCCTCTTGCTGGCTGTGATGGCCTACGACCGGTACGTGGCCATCTGCAAGCCCCTCCTGTACCCCACCATCATGTGCAGAGCGACGTGCCGCTGGCTCGTGGCTGCTTCCTACGCCATCAGCGTTGTGCATGCGGTGACGCATACCACTTTCATCTTTACATCCTCCTTCTGCCGAACCTATGTCATCAATCACTACTTCTGCGACATCGCCCCGCTCCTAGCTCTCTCCTGCTCCGACACCCACACCTACGAGCTGGTTGTCCTCGCTCTTGTCAGCATAAACTGTCTCAGCACTGTGACCATTATCTTTGTCTCTTACATCTATATCCTCCCTGCCATTCTGAGGATCCACTCTCCTCAGAGCCAGAGAAAAGCCTTCTCCACCTGTGCCTCCCACCTGACGGTGGTCACCATGTTTTACGGGGCGATTTTGTTCACGTACCTGCGCCCCAGCTCCACCTATGCATTGGATGAGAACAAAGCGGCCACACTATTTTATACCATCATGACCCCCATGATGAACCCCTTGGTCTACAGCCTGAGGAACAGGGAGGTGAAGGCTGCCCTGAGAAGAGTGGCTGGGAGAAGGCTGTGAGTGAGGGAAGTGGGTGACCAGGGCAGCATTTCCTTATCGCTATTATTGAATGGGGCTCAAAACTGCATTCAAATCTGCACTGAAGGTGGACCGGGAGCAATTTCTACATAGTTTCTTGCACTCAGCAACAGGGAGAGATACAGTAACTGACACAGAACAGACACTAACTTCTGTATAGCCAAAGTTAGGTGAGGTGAAACCCAATTTTACGTACCATCAATTGTCCGTGAGCGGTGTGCCATCCCGCCACAGAGCTTGATTCATCCTGCTTATCCCATTTCTCTGTTCAGTGAGTACAGAGAAAGCCTGGTTTACACTGGACACGGGTTTCCAGATGGCTAACATTGAGAGGAGAAGCCACAAGGACAGTCACAAACCCTTCTATGAAGGGTTCTTCTCAACGTATCTGTGAAACTCTGTGCCTACAGGATTGGGTGGGAATGGAAGTGACCTGAAGGACTGCAGGACAGGGAGGACCCATCATATAATCTTTTAATAACTTGACACTTTTAAATCACTTGACTTTTGCAGTGAGTGTTTGTGCTGATTTTCCTGCAACCCCCTGGGTAATTTCAGCCTTGCCTTGTCTGTTCCTACATCTACTTCTCAGATGGTGTGCAAATGTAAATGACTTCATCATATGTTGGGTTAATAACAACTGGTTCTCCATTTATTGAATCAACAAGGCTGTGTTTTCCAGCGTATTAAAAAGTGGACTTTCAGTACAACAAATCAAGATGTTACAGAATGGGGACTGATATCAATATGCTGAAGATTTCTCTGTCATATTGTTAAGAAACAAATAACTTTGGATAAAAACAAATAAACAAATAAACAAAAAGTAAAATGACCTCAAATGAAAACAATGTTCTTGCTATAGTAAATTTTCCACTCAGTCAATACCTCCTCTCACCCCTGGTTATTATTTAACTGTCTCAGGTGTAATTTTTGGTGCCACTCCAGCTAGATTTCAGCAACACAATGTTTTCCAACATTTCCACTGCAGTGACTTCCTCTTTTAGCCCTCTTCTGCTCCAACACCTGCCAAACAAATACGTAGCACTGCCTATTCCCCTCTCTTCTAACTCCTTGCAGGAAAGGAAAAAAAAAAAAGGAATCCCCCCCGAAAAGGGCATTTCAGCCTGCTGAGAGAGATGAGTTTTGGCCTCAGCCTTGCACAGACTGTGGTAAATTTTGGCATAACAAGGGAAAGGAATTTTCTTTTTTCTCCTCTCCTCTCCTCTCCTCTCCTCTCCTCTCCTCTCCTCTCCTCTCCTCTCCTCTCCTCTCCTCTCCTCTCCTCTCCTCTCCTCTCCTCTCCTCTCCTCTCCTCTCCTCTCCTCTCCTCTCCTCTCCTCTCCTCTCCTCTCCCCTCCCCTCCTCTCCCCTCCCCTCCTCTCCCCTCCCTCCCCTCCCCTCCCCTCCCCTCCCCTCCCCTCCCCTCCCCTCCCCTCCCCTCCTCTCCTCTCCTCTCCTCTCCTCTCCTCTCCTCTCCTCTCTTCTCTTCTCTTCTCTTCTCTTCTCTTCTCTTCTCTTCTCTTCTCTTCTCTTCTCTTCTCTTCTCTTCTCTTCTCTTCTCTTCTCTTCTCTTCTCTTCTCTTCTCTTCTCTTCTCTTCTCTTCTCTTCTCTTCTCTTTCTCTTTCTCTTTCTCTTTCTCTTTCTCTTCTCTTTCTCTTCTTCTCTTCTCTTATTTCACTGTGTTTTTGCTTTAATAAAAGGAGTACAGTTGGCTTTGCATTGGTTTGGGCTGGCCAGAACTCACTGATCCTCGTTTGTTTGTTCATTTGTTGCATCACTGTAAAGTATGTGTTTTCTTTTTCATTGTTCCCTGGCATATATATATCTATATCTGCATGTGTGTACATAAATAAATACATGAACTCTGCAGGAAATATATATTGAAATGGGAATATAAATATGTATATATGTATATATGGAAAACAAAGATGTATATGGAAAAAATATGTATGTATATGAAATATATATTTATGAAAAAAATACATGGAAAACATGGTAGATATGGAAACAGGAATATAAAAATAATTGCATCACTCCCAAAGGAAGTCTTCAAAACCACTTCTCGACCAAAGCACCTTAGAAGTCCCAGCAGGGTTGGATTGGTGACAAGAGCATTAAAAAGCAATTAAATCAGGTGGGTTGCTCAGACCAAAGATACGTCCTTGCCACCTGCTGTGCACCAGTGCTGCCCGCTGCAGAGGTGAGGTCCCCGCTGGTGAGGAGCAGAGGACGCCCACGGTGTGTGCATCCCCTGCAGGAAGGAGGGGAAAGAGAACAACTGCCTTGCTCAGAGTCAGGTCTGTAGAGATGGGTTTGGTTGTTCTCAGCCATATCTTTATTAGAGAAGATAAGAAGAGGGATTCTCTTGTAAGAGCTATAGTGGCAAAAGGGGAGAACAGGGCACCTGAATTTTTTGAAGGCTGTGATGCCAGCTACCAGGTGAATTACCAGTTATACCATGTCTTTCTCTGCAATGCTGGGGAATTTCACCCTGAGTAGTCTGGGGTTTCTGTAGGATTTCTTGCAGCATTCTGACCCCTGTTCCTGTATCAGGAATTGGGCACATTGTCTGGCATGCAGCTAAATCCCATGCACTTCTTGCACCTGGGCACAGAGTTTATTTGATTTTTTCACTACAAGTCCCAGCCAGGCTCACTAATGCCCATTTTACACTGATTTACCTGCATCAGTATGGGAAAGCTGTACTCGTTTCACTAACAACATTAGGTTACAGGGACAGAAACTCTACAAGGAGCATGGTGATTTCCATGATCCTAGACTACATGAAGCTGATGTGGGCACGCTTACCCCCCAATTTTTCTTTAAAACTGGCTCTTTTCTCATTTTGCTTTAAATATATATTTATGTAATAGTGGCTGCTCCTGGAGTGTTGCTCTGTATCTCCCACTGATTTTTGTGAGAACGGGTCAGGAAGCATTGGTATATTTAATACATTTAATATAAACATGAATTTAAACAGATATTTGCTTGTATTTAAAACTCCTAAGTATGGATTTTAAAATGAAATAGCATTGAGAAGGAAGTTATAAATGTGAAGATTTGTTGTGCCACCTTTTTTAAGAATTTCTTTTATCTCAAATGGTGGCACAGCTCCACTTCTTTATACTCCAGAAAAGCTTAACCCCAAAATAAAAAAAAAATAATGAATAGTTATGGAGGGCTGAGTATGATTTTCATCTTTCCTCTGTGCAACAATGCAAGCAAAAGAATCTTTAAGAACGCTCTACCAAGTAGGCATTCGGAAAGTTGGAGGCATTAAAAAGAAGGAGTAAATCTGCTGCAGTTACTCTCACGCTCCCTGGTGATGTCCAGTCACTGCAGATGCCTGGGCCACCTTTTCAGCTGTGTTTTCCCCCTTTCTGTGCAATGATTCACTGTCAAAAGCAGCCTCACCTTGCATGCAGATCTCCAGGAGGCTGATGTCGGGAAATGCCCCTTCCCTTCCCTTCCCTTCCCTTCCCTTCCCTTCCCTTCCCTTCCCTTCCCTTCCCTTCCCTTCCCTTCCCTTCCCTTCCCTTCCCTTCCCTTCCCTTCCCTTCCCTTCCCTTCCCTTCCCTTCCCTTCCCTTCCCTTCCCTTCCCTTCCCTTCCCTTCCCTTCCCTTCCCTTCCCTTCCCTTCCCTTCCCTTCCCTTCCCTTCCCTTCCCTTCCCTTCCCTTCCCTTCCCTTCCCTTCCCTTCCCTTCCCTTCCCTTCCCTTCCCTCCCCGAGGGCTGCACTGAAGTGTGATCCATATTATCATACTGATCATATTACATATGAATATACAATAGATAATATATATATATGCAAGCGAATGAATAAAAAATCGAACACTTGGCAGAGTAACTGATACTGAAATAAATTTCCATTGTCTTGTCAAGTTGTTTTTTCATGCATGTTGGTTAAAAATTAAACAAATCTTTGGTAATAGGAGCAATAGCCAGTGTAGGTCTTTTTAGGTGCTGAGTCTGCCTGTTAATTTATAACTTTCATTGTAGCTCTGTGGACATAACTCACAGTGCTTCTGGAGGAAATGGCCGAGGAGAATCAAACTGGGCAAGTTACAGAACTGACTCTCTTGGGACTCACGGACAACCCCAGGCTGCAGGCACCTCTCTTCGTGCTGTTCCTCCTCATTTATGCCACCACACTGGCAGGGAACCTGGGGATGGTTGTGCTGATCAGGAGCAGTGGCCAACTTCAGACGCCCATGTACTTTTTCCTCAGCAGTTTGTCTCTCCTGGATGCTTGCTACTCAACAGTGGTGGCACCAAGGACTTTAGTGAACTTTCTGACAGAGAAGAAAACCATCTCCCTGGCTGGCTGCGCTGCCCAGATGTTTTTTTTCATAGGTTTTGGGACCACCGAGTGCTTCCTGCTGGCTGCCATGGCATACGACCGCTACGTGGCCATCTGCAGCCCTCTGCTTTACACGGCCATCATGTCTCGACAGGTCTGCATCCTGTTGGTGGCTGGCTCATATGTCCTCGGGCTGCTGCACTCTCTGGTGCACACGGACTTCACCTTCAGCCTGTCTTTCTGCCGGCCAGCTGAGGTCAACCATTTCTACTGTGGTATCATGCCTGTTCTAGCACTGTCCTGCTCTGACACCCATATCAACAGGTCCTTGATATTCGGTCTTGCAGGATTGGTTGAGATGGTGACCATCCTGGCTGTCCTGGTCTCCTATGCTTTCATCCTCTCTGCCATCTCAAAGATCAGCTCCGCTAAGGGCCGGCACAAAGCCTTTTCCACCTGCACCTCTCACCTGGCCGGAGTCACCATCTTCCATGGGTCTATCCTCGCCCTGAACTTCCGACCAAGCTCCAGCAATGTCCTGAACACTGACAAGATCTTTGCTGTGTTTTACTCATTGGTGGTCCCCATGCTGAACCCTCTGATCTACAGCCTCAGGAACAGGGATGTGAGGAATGCCCTGAAGGAGTTTGTCATGTGGAAGTAGCTCCAGCACAATATTGATCTGCTGGTTTTGTGATAGAGGACTCCATAACTTCACTTGACACCAAGAATTTTTGTTTCCCTGCCTTGTACTTGAGAATGCCAGATTTGGCTTTGAATATTTGCAAGGAATCTGTTGTCCAGAGAGGCTGTGCAGTCTCCTCCTTGGAGATCTCTAGAAACCACCAGGACACGATCCTGGGCAATCTGCTCTGGGTGTCCCTTCCTGAGCAGGCGATAGGACCAGATGACCTCCAGAGGTGTCTTCCTACCTCGGCCAGTCCATAATTCTGTGAAGTCTTGCTCTTCTTCTGCTACTGGCTTGTTCCAGTAGTCAGATATTGTGGACAGTCTGATTTACCTTCCATATTTTATTGCTCTTAGCTTTTTCATGGCCTTTTCAGATGTACATTGGACAATAGCCCCATGCTCCTTGATAGCCCTGTCAAAATCTTCCTCCACATCCACCAGCATTCCCCAGTTTATAGCTTAAATCCCATTTTATGGCCTCTTTTTTTTTTTCTTTGCCACAAATATTTTGTCTACTTAAAACATCCACTATGCTACCTCAATGCCTCACTTCTTATCTGCCTCATTCCCCCTTTAGGGGGTTTACAAAATCGTAGAATCGTTTGGGTTGGAAAAGACCTCTAGGATCATCTGGTGTAACCTTTAATCTAGCACTGCCAAGAACTCATAGGAAGCTCGTGTCAGTTTTTATGCAACCAAGAAAATGGGAGGGAAGGGACACAATTAGTGTGTCTGCATTTCATGGTTGCTTGTCTTGGAGGACAAAATCCAGCTCAACCAATTCTCAGAAACTGCTGGAACTGCAAAGTCCTAATTCAAAATAAATACTCATTCTGAAAGACACTCCAAATCACACATACATAAACGTACCAATCATAGAATCATTACGGTTGGAAAAGACTTTCAAGATCATCTGGTCCAACCTTCACACTACTACCAATGTTGTCCACTAAACAATGTCCCTGAGCACCACATCCAACCTTTCCTTGAACACCCCCAGGGACAGTGACTCCACCACTTTCCTGGGCAACCCGTTCCAATGCCTGACTGCTCTTTCTGAGAAGAAATGTCTCCTAATTTCCAACCTAAACCTCCCCTGGCACAACTTGAGGCCCCTCTAGTCCTATTGAAGAGGCTGACCCCCAGCTCCCCACACCTTTGTTTCAGGTAGTTGTAGAGAGCAATAAGGTCTCCCCTCGCCTCCTCTTCTCCAGACTAAACGACCCCAGTTCCCTCAGCTGCTCCTCACAGGACTTGTGTTCCAGGCCCTTCACCAGCTTCGTAGCCCTTCTCTGGACACACTCCAGGGCCTCAATGTCCTTCTTGTACTGAGGGGCCCAAAGCTGAATGCAGCACTCAAGGTGCGGCCTCCCCAGAGCTCAGTATAGGGGGACGATCACTCCCCTGGTCCTGCTGTCTACACTATTCCTGATACAAGCCAGGATGTCATTGGCCTTTTGACCACCTGGGCACAATGCTGGCTCAAGTTCAGGCGAGTGTCAATCAGCACCCCCAGATCCTTTTCCTCTGCAGAGCTTTCAAGACACTCTGTCCCAAGCCTGTAGCGTTGCATGGGGTTGTTGTGGCGAAAGTGCAGGACCTGGCACTTAGCCATGTTGAACCTCACCCCATTGGCCTCTGCCCATCGATCCAACCTGTCCAGGTCCCTCTGCAGGGCCTTCCTACCTTCCAGCAAATTGACACGTCCCCCCAACTTGGTGTTATCTGCAAACTTACTGAGGGTGCACTCAATTCCCTCATTGAAGTCATTAATAAAGATATTAAAGAGGTTGGGCCCCAACACCAACCCCTGGAGAACATCACTAGTGACTGATCGCCAGCTGGATTTAACTCTGTTCACCACCACTCTCTGGGCCCAGCTGTCCAGCCAGTTTTTAACCCAGCAAAGCGTGTACCTGTCCAAGCCATGGGCTGCCAGCTTCCCCAGGAGAATACTGTGGGAGACTGTGTCAAAGGCCTTGCTGAAGTCTAGGTAGACTATGTCTACAGACTTTCCCTCATAGACCAGGTGGGTCACCTGGTTGTAGAAGGAGATGAGGTGTGTCAGGCAGGACTTGCCTTCCAAGAACCCATTCTTACTGGGCCTGATCCCCTGATTGTCCCACTATGCTGCATGATTGCATTCAAGCTGACCTGTTCCATCACCTTTCCTTGCACTGAGGTCAGGCTGACAGGTCTGTAGTTCCCCGGGTCCTCCTTACAACCCTTCTTATGGACGGACGTCACATTAGCAAGTCTCCAGTCATCTGGGACCTCTCTGGATGACCATGACTACTGATAGATAATGGAAAGTGGCCCAGCAATCACATCCGCCAATTCCCTCAGCACCCTCAGCTGGATCCCATCTGGCCACATGGACTTGTGACAGTCCAGATGGAGCAGCAGGTCTCTAACTGTTTCCACCTGAACTGTGGGGGGTTTCTTCTCCTCCTTGTCCCAGATTTCCAGGTCAGTAGGCTGAGTACCCCGAGGATAAGTTGTCTGGCTAGTAAAGACAGATGTAAAGAAGGCGTTAAGAACCTCAGCCTTTTCTTTATCCTCAGTAGTCATGTTGCCCCCTGCGTTCAGTAAAGAATGGAGATTTTCCTTGGCCCTCCTCTTGCCATTAATATATTTATAAAAACTTTTTTTTTTGTTATCCTTAACCATAGTGGCCAGGTTGAGTTGTACTGGGCTTTGGCCTTCCTGATTTTTTCTCTGCATATGCTGGCAAATTCCTTGTACTCTCCCCAAGTTGCCTGCCCCTTTTTCCACAGGATATAGACTCTCTTTTTCTCCAGGACACTCAGCAAAACTTCCCCGTTCAGCTGTGCCAGTCTTCCTCCCCACTGGCTCATCTTCCGGCACACAGGGACAGCCTGCTCCTGCGCCTTGAAGACTTTCTTCTGGAGGGGCATCCAGCCTTCCTGGAACCCTCTGCCCTTCAGGACTGACTCCCAAGGGACCCTTCCTACCAGTGTCCTGAACAGTTCAAAGTCAGCCCTCCAGAAGTCCAAGGCAACAGTTTTACTGACCCCCCTCCTGACTTCACCAAGAATAGAGAACTCTGCCATTTCGTGGTCACTCTGCCCAAGACAACTCCCTACCACCACATCTCCCACCAGTCCTTCTCTGTTCGTGAACAGCAGGCTCACTAACCAGCTCAGTCAGGAAACTGTCTTCCACACACTCCAGGAACCTTCTAGACTGCTTCTTCAGGGCTGTATTGTATTTCCAGCATATGTCCGGGAAGTCTTACATCTATCTGAGGAGACCAGTTGAAGTTATGGATTGCTATCTGCTCAGGGATACCTGAAGTTTTATTGCAATAAAGCTTTTTAAAAATAATTTTAATCAGTTTTCAATTTGTTTCTGTTAAACCAAAAGGCTAGCCAAAATCCTCAAAATGTATCGGTATAGCTTTGAGATTAATCCTGCTGTTATCAAAGTTGCCTCTGGAAAAGAACCTTGTATTTTTTCTGCTGTCACCTGCAGAATCACTGAAATCTTGCCAAAATTGGCTTTTTAAAGTGCCTGTAGAACTAACAAAAATAGCTGGTGTGCCAAACAAATAGAACTGTTTATTATGTTCAATATAAATATAGCCACTGCATTATCAAATGCATCTCCAAATTCGGAGTTGCATGAGTTCCAAAATTTCCATTCATTTTGAGATGCATTCCTAGGAGGATGTGACTGTGGAGGATTGGATTGAATGGGTTTCTCTGTTAGCTGAGTCCCCGCAGCTTTCCATGCTCATTAAATTGGATTAATCTATCTAGAATTAAAGTGCAATATTACAAATTGTAAAGTGTAGAAGGTTTACCCCAACTTCCATCTTACAGCTACAGAAAGAAAAGAATACAGCACTGTGTATCCTACAGGCTTCTTTCCCTGCACCACTGCATCAGTGAGAGATGGGGAAAGAAAACTTTTGGGAAGGGTGAATCAAATTTAAACTTTATTATAAGACCTTTCTCCATGAGACCAAATAAATAACTATTCGCTCATTACAGTTTCAGACCCTCCCTCCCCATTTCAATGAAGACCAAGATGGAGAAATCTCTTTGCACATCTCATGGAAGCCTCCTTCACCTCCCTGTTCCTCAGGCAATAGATGAGAGGGTTGAGAAGGGGGGTCACCAGAGTGTAAAATATGGAGGCCACCTTGTCCAGGCCCTTGTGGCTGGAGCTGGGCAGGAGGTACATGAAGAAGCCCGTCCCATAGAACAAGGAGATGACCATCATGTGGGAGGCACATGTGTTGAAGGCTTTGGACCTACTCTGTGTGGAGCTCATCTTCAGGACGGTGGAGAGGATGTATAGGTACGAGACTACGATGATTCCGCTGGTGCTAACCCCATTTATGCTAACAAAAGCGAAGATGACCCTCTCCCTCATGAGTCTGTCAGAGCCCGAGAGCTTTAGCAAGGGGCTGACATCACAGAAGAAATGATCGATTATGTTGGACTTTCCGAAAGATCCCCCAAACGTGCAGCCAGTGTAAATAGCTGCATAAAGAACACCGAGGATGTAGGACATTGAGACCAGCTGGATGCAGACCACCTGCGGCAACATGACCACATAGCGCAGCGGGTTGCAGATAGCGGCGTAGCGGTCATACGCCATGATGGCCAAAAGGTAGCATTCGGCAATCCCAAAGAACACAAAGCTGTAAAGTTGTGTCACGCAGCCCTCAAAGGAAATGTCATTGTTCCCTGAGGCCAAGGACACCAGCATGTTGGGCATGATGACCGTGGAGTAACAAGCATCAACAAAAGAAAAATGACCAAGGAAGAAGTACATGGGGGTGTTCAAGCCCCGGTCAGTCCTGACCAGGGCCATCATGCCAAGATTCCCCAAGAGGGTCAGCATGTACATCAACAGAAACACCCCAAAGAGTGGGAGCTGCATGCCTGGGCTCTCTGCAAGTCCTAGGAGGATGAAGCCATGGACTGTGTGGTTAAATCCCATAAACATTTTCTTCCTTTAATTGTACCTGTGAGAGAAGAGGATAATAAAAATAAAAAGAAGAAAATACAGAGCATCTCCTCCCTACACAATGTACTTATCTAGTTTAAATGGTTCCTTTGATAAATATTTACGTACTACAGAGTTTTCTATTTGAATTTTTTAAACAAGTAGTTTTGTCTAAAACAAGTATTCCTATGGAATATACTGACTGTATTAAATAATATTTCACCAACAGTGCAAACAAACCATACATCATTACAGATATGAATATCTGTTTGCCTGCCTGTATGTCATCCACAGCACAGCTATGGCATTTGTAAGAAAATTCTTTTTTATTCAGAAATGTCTGATTAAAAATTAGACCTGATTGCCTTTCCACTAGAAGTACTTAGAAAGACATTACAGAAAACGTAAGTCTGACAAATGTCTGATGATGGTAAATATTCATCCAAATGGTTGCTTTTAAAAATTGTATTCCAATTAGCCTCTCCATGGTCTGTTCTGCAAAGACCTGATAACATTAACAAGAATATCTTAATCAAAACTTCCTCTCCTTGAGAATAGCAGAGCATTTACACTCTGTTGCTCATGTTAATGAAATATGTGCATTATAGGAAAAGATGGTATTTCTCTCACCTGTGCTAGGCACCACTCTGAAACATCGTCTTCTCTGTTATCCAAAGGATAAAGCTAGGTATGATATCTAAAGCTAAAGGTGTGAGAAATAATTTTTAGATAGATAAGATTAGGTTATATGAATACAGTCTTAAGAGCTCAGGTAACTGAGTGGCATAGGCCACTTTGTGAATGATCTACACAACATCTGAATTCCTCTTTCCAAAATAACTTTTGGGCTGACCAAATTGTACCTGAAGCACCTGGAGGGTAAAGAGGGATATTTCCAGCTCTTCCCACCAAAAATGTTTCCTGCTTTTTGAGGTGTCAGAACCACTCACAGAGAGGATCTCAGTTTGTATTTCATGTGGTAAATTTCTGTCTACAGCCACAATTTCTGGGTTTTGTATACCCCATTTCTGCAAAGTTCAAAGGAAAGTATTGCAGCATCAATCTTAACAAAAAACAGCAACAACAAAACCAACCAACCAAACAAACAAAAAAATCAAAATTTACAATTCTGCATCCACTTCATTTTAGATGGAAGTTCTTCTTGGATGTTTCCTGAGTTGGATACCACCACATATGAGAATAAAGCCATCCAGACCTCTTTCAGGAATGCAGTCTGGTTAAACCTTTAAGCTTTTTAGTTGTCTCTGCCTTGCAAACTTAATTAAAAATAAGAGAAAAGAGTAGGGTAATGTAGAGCAGGGTAATTCACCAAGCAGCAGCGAGCTCTATATTTGTATACTGCAAGCAAAAATAGCCAACAAACTAGAAGGAAGAATAACAAGGTTTGGTGAAGTTTTTAAAATAAAGATTCACCCTCTCTGATAACAAGAGTCTCAGTGTTTGCAAACTCTTTGACATTCACCTATATCTACTCAGGCACGTGGTCTTTAGCGTCTCCATCTCTCGGGGATGGGGCTCTGGTTTCTAACAAGCTCCTTTGGGGGAGGAGGGAGAGGATGGTGTGATAAGTTCTGGCCCTGGTGTCCAAGTGGCATCAGTGGGCAAGGGACAGCCCAGGCCGAGTGCCCAAGAAGGAGGAAGCTGCACTGCTGGACAGACCCACACAGCCTGAGCTGTGCTTGCCCTCTTGTGTGGACAATGATGCAAGGAAGTTGCAGAGTTGCACCCAAATCACAAATGCTTCTGTGTGTGCCTTCAAGGAACAGTGAATGTCCTTTGGAATTAATTAGGATGAGCAGAAATTAGGATGCTTTTTCTCCTACAGGTTTGCCAGGTAAAGGGGAAGGATTGCTGGCCCCCATCCGAGTGTTGTGGGCCCTTTCTTTGTGTGTCCCCTTCTTTAATGAAGCTGTAACTTGTAGAATGGCTGTTTTTTTGTTGTTGTTTTTGTTTGTTTGTTTGTTTGTTTGTTTTCAGAAACAAGCCACTACCAGCTACACAGGTGATGTGTGCAGCATTGTCTTTCAACTGTGGAAACCAGATACATGCTGACTTTTTAAATGAAACATGCCATTTGGTTTTCGTGGCACATGTGAGCCGTGAGCTGGCACCTGCACCTGTGACACCAATGTGTATCATCAGATGCAGTCACATTTGTCTCACCGCTGAAGTAAATGGCACCTAAAATGAACGTAAAGCACTGCTGATGGTGAATGACAGCTCCCCCTTGGTGCAGTCGCTGTGCAGAACTCATCTTTGATGCTGGCCACTCCCAGAACAGTTCATTGCCATTTCTAGTCATATTGTCTATGCTTTGTCCTTTTAAGTGAAAATGCACGCTGAAGTGTGCCAGCCTGCGGAGGGATTCCCTTCTATATTCCAAGTTATAGCTTGAGATCCTGACTTCCACTGGATTTCTCACTTGTTAAGTCAGAAAGAAATGCACGCTTTCATTTTAAACATTTTATCTTATATTTTCAGAAAGCAAATTCTAAATACATTTATCTTTCCAAACTGCTCACTCCACTCCACCAGCTCAGCTCTAATAAATAACTCACAGGTAACAGTGAGGGATTTTATTGGAGTTTAGGGATAAGATCAATAATTTCACAAGAAAAATACGTATTTATCATTATAAAAAAGTATAAATCAAGAAAACTATGGTTCATATTTCCTGTGAGATTCTGAGTGATTTCTTTCTATCGGTTGGTGACTGTGAAGTGAAATAAAGCTTGAGGTTCCCCCTCCTCCTGGTTTCCTTCAAAGGAAGATGTGATTATGGGGTCTATTTCTCAGGGCTAAACCCTGTAATTCACTTTTGTGCAGAAACTATGGAAGAACCTACATAAAGTTTTGAGGTCTAGGGAAAAATACATTTTTTAATGCAACATGGGCTTTCTCACATGAGATAAACTATTCATTTCACAGCTGGTTTACCTTCTTAATGTTACCAGTGGCTTAACACCTTTCTCCTGCTCTTGACAAGAGCGTCCTTCACCTCCTTGTTCCTCAGGCTGTAGATGAGTGGGTTGAGCATGGGGGTAACCAAGGTGTAGAACACAGAGGCCACCTTGTCCAGGCTGCCATGGCTGGATGCGGGTTGGAGGTACATGAAGAAAATTGTCCCATAAAACAGGGAAATGGCCATCAAATGGGAGGCACACGTGTTGAAGGCTCTGGACCTGCTCCCTGCTGAGTGCATCCTCAGGACAGTGTGGAGGATACAGATGTAGGAGAGCAAGATGACCATGCCTGTGCCCACCGCGTTTATGGCAACAGTGATGAAGATGACTATCTCACTGCTGTGGGTGTCAGAGCACACAAGCTTTAGCACGGGGCTGGCATCACAGAAGAAGTGGTTGATCTGGTTGGGTCCGCAGAAGGAGCCCCCAAACGTGCAGACCGTGTACACAATGGCGCTGAGAAAGGCAACAACGTAGGAAGCTGCCACCAACTGCTTGCAAATGCGCCTGGAGATGACCACCACGTGGAGCAGTGGGTTGCGGATGGCAACGTAGCGGTCGTAGGCCATGACAGCAAGGAGGTGACACTCAGCAGTCGCAAAGAACACAAAGCCATGGAATTGCATCACGCAGCTGGCAAAAGAAATTGTTTTGTTCTCTGATAACAGATCTGCTAGCATTTTGGGGGAGATGACTGTGGAATAGCAGATGTCAGTAAATGAAAAATGTGTGAGGAAGAAGTACATGGGAGTGTGAAGGCTGGGAACAGCCCAAACCAAGACCATAATCCCAATGTTCCCCACCAAAGTGAAAACGTAAATCAGTAGAAACAACCCAAAGAGAGGCACCTGCGCAAATGGACTGTCCGTAATTCCCAAGAGGACAAATTTAGTCAGCGTGTGATTTCCTACCATGACCAGGTGTTACCTGCTGAGGCAAAAGGAAGAGAAATATCAAAATGATAAAAAAAATAAAAGTACAGAGTTTCAGTGTTGGGTCATATTTCCCTGTAATCAGTCATCAGTTTAACTACTACATCTTTGTATATTCTGCTGTATTGTCCAAACCCAGATTATCTACGTTGTTTTTTTTTTTTTTTCCTTTTGAAGTGATGAAAAATTAATATGGAGTGAGTTGGAGTGAGACAAATGATGATTTTATTTTTTTAACCTATGCCTGGACACTTAAAATTATGTTTTGTTTGTTTGTTTCTAACACTTGTATTTTTGTATTTAAGACAACAATCAGGTATTTATTCAACTTCAGTTTGACAGAAATGTTGAGTTCCCACAGCTTGTGTTCATAGATGAGTTGGAAGGGAACTTTCCCATGATGGAAAAAAAGCCTGCAGAAGGTATAGTAGTTTTTACAGGAGATTCTAGGAAATTCATAAGTCAGCAAAACTCAAAATGGAAAATACAGTTCAGCTTTAAAGAGCAAGGCCTATGTCGTCATGCATTTTTAGAGCTTCCAATTGATTCTGTTTTGGTGCTAGTGATTTCATTTCAGAAGACACCTCAGAGCAGCCTTGTAGACTTGCACATAAACCTAGAGCAAGAAAAAGTCACGGTACCAGTGAAATCACAGATTACATAATGTAATTATGTTCAGACATTTTCCTTTGGCTTTTAATCATTATTGTGGTCTTAAAATCACATTTATCAAATTATTATATTTAATTTACAGTGGATAAAAGTCACATTGGTAAATTCATGATTTATGTCTTTTTGAGGTCCAGCACATCAAAGCATCCTTAAAAAAAAATAAAAATAAAAAAGGAGCATTAGGTTAAGACACTTACTTCAAAAACTGAGTAAATTTTAAAACATACTGATTCCAGAAGCTGGTTTGTAGGTGACTATATTCCTATTCTGCTGACAATTGGAAATGTCACATTTCTTTATAACAAAATGAGACCCCACCTTGTTTAACACCTGCATAAATTGATTCATCTTACTTTAATTGCCTAAGTAAAAGAAAAACAATTTGTATGAACCACTGTTCCCTCTTTTTGTAATGAAAACCTACTTTGGTACAGCTGATTTCTGAAAGAGCCCAAAAAAAGGCGGAAAAGAACATGAGCAAGAAAGCCAAATGCCTAAGCACAGGCAGGGCTCTGCTTTGTCACAGTGCTACAGCCCCTCCTGTGCTTTTGCAGCTACCAGGTGGTGGAAGACAAGGATTTATGTCAAATGCAGCAGAGAATATCGTGGGTTGGCAAAACCTCCATTAACCGGCAGAGAAGCTGTGGGGTTGTAACTTGCCTGATGTGAAGCAAGAGGCGCTCCTTTTCGGACTCCAGCAGCTCAGCTCCTGTGTGAGGGAGCAGTAAATACAGCCCCTCGTACTACCATGGGAGAAAGCCCCCAGGGCTCCTCACGGCACGATTTACCAGAGCAAAAAAAGAAAGACTGGAATGCATTTCCAGAAGTCGTTGTGCTGCTGCAGGTGTCTGAAAGACACCACGTGGATAAGCCATGGCTGAGGACAGGACACAGCAATGATCATAGACAAGCTCAGCAAGTGTAGCCTAGATGCGTGGGGGGTGAGGTGGGTTGGCAGTTGTCTGGATGGCAGAGCTCAGAGGGTTGTGCTCGGCGTTGCAGTCTAGTTGGAGGCCTGTAGCTACAGGTGTCCCCTAGGGGTCAGTACCGGGTGCAGTGTTGTTCAACTTATTCATCAATGACCTGGACGAAGGAACGGAGTGCGCCCTCAGCAGGCTTGCTGACGACACAGAGCTGTGAGGAGTGGCTGGTACCCCAGGGGGCTGTGCTGCCGTTCAGAGGGACCTGGACAGGCTAGAGAGATGGGCCAAGAGGAACCTCATGAAGTTCAACAAGGGCAAGTGAAGGGTCTTGCACCTAGGGAGGAATAACCCCAAGCACCAGTACAGGCTGGGGCTGACCTGCTGGAGAGCAGCTCTGCAGAGAGGGACCTGGGAGTCCTGGTGGACAGCAGGCTGACTGGAAGGGAGGCATCAATGCGCCCTTGTGACCAAGAAGGCCAATGGTACCCTGGGCTGCATTCAGAAGAGTGTTTCCAGCAGGTCAAGGGAGGTGATCCTCCCCCTCTACTCAGCCCTGGTGAGGCCACACTTGAGGTATTGTGTCCGGTTCTGGGCTCCCCAGTAACAGAGGGACACAGAACTATTGGAGCAAGTTCAGAGGAGGGCTACGAAGATGATCAGAGAACTGGAGCTCCTGTCATACGAGGACAGGCTGGAAGAGCTGGGCCTGCTTAGCTTGGAAAAGAGAAGACTGAGGAGAGACCACATCAATGTACATAAATATCTGAGGGGAGGGTGTCGAGAGGATGGAGCCAGTCTCTTTTCAGTTGTGCCCAGTGACAGAACGAGAGGCAACAGGCACAAACTGAAGTACAGGAGGTTCTGGCTCAGTATGAGGGGGCACTTCTTTACTGGGAGGGTGACAGAGCACTGGGACAGGTTGCCCAGAGAGGTTACGGAGTCTCCTTCTCTGGAGATATTCAAAACCTGCCTGGATGCCATCCTGTGCAACGTGCTCTAGGTGATCCTGCTTGGCAGAGGGGTGGACTAGATGATCTCCAGAGGTCCCTTCCAACCTTGACCATTCTGTGATTCTGTGATTCTGTGATTCTGACACACCGTGGCAGTGATGACCTGTTGACAGTGCTTCTGGGATGCCAGCAGACCATGCAAGGGTTTCAATCCGACCTTGCCTCTACAAAATGGAAATAGATTAGTTTCAGATTTTCCATAGCCTGTTGCTGTGCCCCCAGGGATGCATAAAGCACAACTAACTCCCTTCTCTGGAGCTGCTGATTTCCCTCCATTGACCCTGGATGGCCCACTGTGCCAGCTAGCATGGGCTTGCTATTGTCTTCAATAAGTTGGCAACATCTTGTCTTAAAATTTGGTTCAGTGATCCCTGTGACTTTCAAGGCTTAATTTTCTTTCTGACTATCACATGCATTTTTCCAAAGCCTCAATATGGCAATCACTTTCCAGTGTAAAACTGCATTGTAAATACTCTAAATATCATGACAGCCAGTCATGCCTAGTTAAGTTCAAAATTATGCAGTGTTAATACATAACCTTAAGTGATAACACAGGCGGAAATGTGTAAAGGGAAAAGTAGAAATCATACTTCTCCAAATCAATGAAGATGTTGATCATCATAGTCTCTATGTTAGGTTCATTTGCACTGTAGATGTTCAGATTTGGTAGATATCCATAATGATCTATCACATATACTGCACACAAACATATGTTTCCAATCAGTGTTGGTTCCCTGTTGCTCCTGGGGCTAGTTGAGAACTTTGGTCAATCTTTCCAACTTGTGTGTTTCCATAATTACAAGGTGCTAAGATGCTGCTGTTTCTTGATGATATTACAGCAGTTCTTGACCTCGGTGTATCCTTTCTCCCAGAAGACAGCCCATCTCAAAGGTTAAGGAAGTAATAGCTCCACACCTCTATCTTTCTCAGAATCACCAAGGGAAGCTTGCAATTATATCTGAAGTATAGAAAAAGTAAGAGATTGGCCTGGGGCGATGTGCCCAATGAGGCTGTTGGCAGCTTATCCCAGCCAGCTAAGCTGGAAAGCAATAAACAGTGAAGACAATAGCCTCTGGGAGGAACATTCATGTGTGGACGTCTAACATCACGTAAAATTAAGAGAGAAAAAGACTAGGAATAAATTCGTTTCTCTGAATCTCTGATTTATAAAGCAAGCTAGAAGGTGGAAAAAAATAATATTTTAAAGTCAATGATTGTGTGAAATAGTTGTTCAGACAGGTAAGAAAGATCAGGTTAGAGGCAATGTCAAAGAAATGTAGCAATAATTGACAACAGCAAAAAAAGCCATTTCTCTTTGAAAGCATCTTTGCCAACTGTTATGAGGTACACTGGGACAAACGCATTTGTTCGGAAGAAATCTTTAGTAGGTGTCTCTCTCCCCAGGGACAATCCTTTTTTGGAACATTCTTATTATTTCATCCTATTTGAAATAGGCACACACACACTTTCAGATGAATTTAATAGGATATTGCCTTATTTTCTGTATCGTTGCTGTTCTAATTTTCCTCAGAAGTAAAAAGGTGTAGATTCTGGCAATATCTTGTGAAAGATCTCCTCAGAGAAACTAATAACAGAGGTGGGCACAGAAGTAGTTAAGACTGAAGAAGTCTAATTCTTTTATAAGAAAACAGAAGAGGTGGAATCTAAGGTACTGTTCGGGGGGGTATTGGTGAAATTAGTGGAGAGCAGGAATACAGGGCAGTAAAAGTCTTCAGTTAAGTAGAGGACTGGATTAGGAAATAAAGAAATTGGCTATTGAAGTATATCCTAGCCCGGTATGAGGGCAGACTCTGGTTTTCTCATTGAGAAATAGGAACTATTTTTGTATTCCCCTCAAACTTCCACACTTAAGAAATACAAAGATAAGTCACAATTCTTTTCTGAATGAAAGAAACAATGCTTTACTCTCTAACTTTAATTTAGCATGTTAACTAGTTGTTTGAAAGTACTTAAGAAGTTACTGTTTGCTTAAAATGTTAACTTATGATAGAAATAAAGGAAAAAGCACAATTTTTAGGAAGTCACCAGCTAAGCTGCAAGATACAGTCTTGCAGAAAAGTATTTACCTCCTTCTGTTCACGTAGCTGTTCTCATGGGATGTGAGCAGTCATTGAAATGTAGAATGTAGTTAATTCGCCAAAGTAGTAACTAACTTTGTTAGTAATCACCTAAAAAAACCAACAAACCAAACTAAACCAAACCAACCAACCAACCAAACAAAAAAATTAGTTTTGTTTTTGAGCATTTAGAATAAAATGTCCTGAGCAGCAAATTCCAATTCTGAGCTACCTGGGATAATAAGTCTTTGGGACATTGTCAACATGGAAAGCAGAGTGGTTGCTGATACCTCTCCAGCTGGAGTGTTATCAGAGCAAATGTTAATGAATATGGGTTTCTCTTCCCTTAATGCGGTGAAAACTGCAGACAGACAGAAACAATGTGCATGGAGAAGACTAGGGTGATGTCAAAGGAAAAGCTTGTTTTATCACTTTTTTCTTTGGAATCAGTGTGTGAAGGCAGAAGTTGTATTTAAAGCATGGTTGAAAGTGCTTGAGTGGCCAGGAGACGTGGGTCCCTGCATCACTGGGTGCTTGTGGACCTAATGAGCAGCCTGCCAGGGTGTCCAGCAGTGTTTTGTTAGAGAGCTTCATTATCTACAGAGCATGGGATTAAAACCACACATAATTAAGCAAGGGATGAAGTCAGTGTGCTAAGGATGACTGATCTCATGGAAGCTGCCATCTTGCATGAGAGCAGTGTGTTCTTGCACACTGATGGCTTTGGGAAACCAGACTAGTCACAGATTTTATGTTCAAGGGTTTCTTGGATTACCCTGGCCTCCAAGCTACCCTCTTTGGAGTTTTCCTGCTTATCTGTCACCACGGTGGTGGGTAACCTTGGCATTGTCTGGCTTGATTCCCAACTGCAACCCCTGTGTATTGGATCTCTGCTTCTCCTCAGCTGTGACACCCAAAATACTGCTGAGTTTCTCAGCAGCTGCCTTGTACAGGTGTATTTTTATGTTGTATTTGTAATTGGAGTGTTACCAAGTGGTCTGGTCTGGGCTTTGGGGTTGTCAGAAGGAAGCTGTGGCAATTTTCTGTATATCATTGGGCATCTTGTATTGTGTCTGGCCCTACCAATGTGGGATTAACTTGTACCTTTGCCCCTAGATAGTTTATTTTGTAACAGCAGAGGTACAATGTATCCTTGAAGAACTGCCAGAGGCAGATTTGTGAGGAAAATGTGCTAAAATTTCCAGATTGCTACTGAATGTTTGGAGGTTAGCATGTGCTAGGTATCCTCGTGGATCTGTCATTCATTAGGCAACCCCAAGTCACCTATATTTTGAAGGAAATACAGTGACAAGGCTCAACCTTCCAAAAACGAAACATTTGTTAGATTTCTGCTAGTAACTCAGACAGTTTTCTTTACTTCTCAGTCATTTTTGAACTGGTAGACTCAGGTCATCATGATAGACCTGCTCTTTGTGTTTCGGTATTGTTTATTAGCCTGGTGGATTAAATCCACCAAATGGAACCTATCAATTTCAGGTAAGCCTCAATGCTGGAACAAACTTTTTCACAGCTGCTGAAATCAGCTGAAGTCACGGCAAGTGTTCCCTGACAGACTTGTCATGGGGCTGGTGTGCTGGGAGGATGCCCGGGTTATCTCCGCTTCTGCCAAGAAGTGAGTGCTATGGGCCCTTTCTTTATGGCCCTTTCCTTGGGACTAAGCCACCAACTTCATAGTAATGGTTTCAGTTTACTACCAGGCAATCCCTGCTCCAGACGGGAGCAGGCAAAGGAGCTTTGAATATGGTGTGTTTCCTTAAAGCTGCTGGAAACAGGGAAATTGGAATTTCCCTGGGAATCTTCCATAATGACCCATTCAAGGATGTATAAAGGTATTTTAAAAATTACTCTGCTGCACTTTAATCTTCATAATGCTTTCTATAGCAAGTAAATACCTCAAATGAGTTTAATACAGAACATTAAATATTGGACAGTGACAGTTCCTAAATGTGCTATTTAATGGAATTTTTCAGTATATATATTCAAACTGAGGATATACAGTAAAGCCATGGTGCACTAGTTGTAATGAAATTAATACTTTTTTTTCTTTGTTATTTTTTTTTCCAAACAGTTATCTATTACATTCACATGAGATTTAACTGGTCAAATTTGAGTTTAGTAGATAAATATTGCATCTGACCTTAATCTTCCTCCATAGCAGGAATGAAAGAGCAAGATCCTTGTTAAATTAAACAAATTAAACATGCATAAAGGCATAGCTTTCTCCCTACAGAAAATGTAGCATGTCTCTGACATTTCTTTTCAAGATGTTTGAATCAGAGTTGCAGTAACCCATCCAGCCCATGGGATGTATCACTTTGATAAGTCAATATTGCTGCCTTTCACTTTATATGCTATTTTAATGTGTGATTTTTTTAATTGCAATTCCGCCTTTCCATTTCTGCCTCCATTATAAGATGAATGTTAACAGGACAAAAATACTTAGATATAGCAATACATGACAACTGCAAAACTAATACAACAGATGTAAATAATTTAGTGATAAACATTTCAAAAGTTCATACCTGATTATCTGGTAAATGTATGTGTAACTGCTTTCCAAAAAAACCAATGCTTTTCCTTTGTCATTTTGCAGGAAAGAAAACTAGCTTATCTTTTAGAAATGACTCATATGTTTTTCCTTTTCTTTTCAAGTAGGGTATGCTCTGAGCTCTACCTGGATGTGTGGACAATAGTGGGAACAGAATTGCAAAACATCAGTAAAATTAGTAACCCCAGAAATCCCAAAATATAAACTTTCCTGTGACAGTATTGTCATTTGTAGAAATACCTTTTGCTCAATGAACACACTTATCTGGGGTCACCCCTGTTTTGTCAGCATTTGGGTTGCTGCTTCATGTGGCTCTGTGGCTGCTGCCTGTGCTGGCTCTGGTCTCCAGCACCATTTTGTGTACCCAAGGGCGTCTGCTGGGCTTCAGCTGCCCTTCCAGAAGGTTTTGGGTTTCCTGCAAACCCTGCAGGGTTTATGCCAGAGCCGCCCCTCTGGTTGTCCAACCGAATTGCACCTTGGACTTCCAGCTGGAACAGAAGCTGGTACCTACAGCTCATGTGGAGCTCTGTACATCATGCTCATCTGTAGCCAGGTGAACCCAAACCTGCCCCAGGTGTCCATCTCAGCAAGTCCTCAAGCCTCTCAGTAGTACTGATGGAGAACTTCTCCATCAGTGTGACCACGTGGGTCTCTCCTTTGGATGTGGAAAATCCCTCTCTGGGCTCTACTGAATCTACTGATGCACCTAATTCCATCTAAGAGGGCATCAACACAGAACTAGCAGATACAGCACAAAATGTTGGGAGACTTGCTTCCTTTGGGGAGCAGGAAAAATGCATGGTGGGCACTAAAAAGTCCTGAGCACCCATGTCTAAGCTACTAAACCACCACCTTCATGCCTACTGACTGTGAAAAGAGCCTAAGTCTTATATATCTATACAATGGATTTCTCAACTGATAGATGAGGAAATTCCACCTATGGAAGTCAGGGATCCAGACACGAGCTGCTAGTTATATAGTTTCTGTATCCGTGCAATCTCTTTAAAAACATGAGCTCCTATTACTGAAAGGGAAAAAAATCTATAGTGAAATTCATGTTATGAATTGGGATCTCATTAAGATGTTTCAGACACTGAAAGAGTGATACTTGAGTATGTTGCACTGAGGTGAATTACACTGAAATTACTGTGAATGTGCTATCCATTTTCTTCTAAACAAAAGTTTGTTTACAGAAAGTACTGAATTAATACCATCTCTTTCCAAAATATACTGAGATCGTTCTGATCTTTCAGTAGAGGTGGAGCAGTAGAATGACCCTGCTCTCTGTTAAAAGGGGGAAAAAACAGGCTGCTGAGATGTTCCTGGGAATATCTGGAACATAGAAAAAAGGTTTAGAGGACTGCCATCCTCAGTCATGTTCTGACAGGTGGGTCCAATACAGCCCTCCCCGTTCTTAATTGTCAGTAGTCTGGAAGTGGTTCAGGCTCATTCATTGTCTGGAGGCTTGGGCCAGCCGTCATCACCGTGATCCCAGCCATCTGTGCAGGCATCCAGCCAGCACCGATTACTGCAGCATAAGCTGCTTACAAGAGGTGTTTGAGATGCTTGGAGTAAATTGCCCTTTGGATCTACCTTCCCATCTTGCCCTTGGTTTTCAGAGGGGATTGTGAAGAGTGACTCGTACTCATTGGGATCTCTACCAGTTCTGTCTCTTGAGGTTACCAATTGTTGTCACAGGTTCTTGATATTTGTGACAACAATGTTGCTGTAGTCCAGGAATTAGCATAGGATTTTGCATCATCCTGCATGCATAGTTAAGCCTTTGTTAGTAGTTCAAGCTGTTATGACTCATGGACTCTCAGTAAGGAGCCAGCAGCATACAACCAAGACTCGCTTCTCTTAGAAACCTGAACTGTAGCCAAGGCAAGGACAAACACCCCCTCCCTGAGGAGGGGTGTCTTTTGCCCACAGAGACTTGCAGACACCCGTATAAAGGCAACATGTTGATGTAAGTGAAGAACTTCACCTGACAGAAATATGCATGAGGCTCTTGAAACCTCAGGAGAGATGTTCTTGTTTACCTGGAAACTGTGAAGATGGCTTCAAGTTTTAATCCCCAAGATTTACCATGCATGTTTCCTGAGTCTGTAGTTCCATCCAAGTGGAAGACAAAGTGGCCTCCATCCACAGGTCAAGGTGACCGTTCCCTGAATGGTCAGGGTGAGCTCTGTTGGGACTGTCCTCCTCTGGTGTAAACCTCTGCAGCTATACTACCTTCAGGGAGGCTGCTCTGATTTACACCAGCTAAAGGTTTTCTCCTCTGTCTTGGTTAAAGGTGAAGTATTTCTGCTGGGATGCACTTGGAATGCACACCAGTATATGAATTCAAAAGTGTGCAGGGATCAAAAGTCATGGTGCTTATGGTATCTTTAAGGAGCCTGTGAGAAGAAGAGAGGAGAGCACTCTCAAGGAGGAATTAACCCACCCACCAAGCCTGAGACAAAGTGTGTGTGTTCAGCTGATGGAAAAGGGCTCTGCAATGAGTCTTCTGATCCTTATGCTCACCTGATGGGGTAAGACTTTGATCTTCATCTTTACTCTTGTAAATTTGTAATTGTTCTGTTCTAAACCTTCATGTTATTAGGGACAGAAACCTATATTTTACCCTTTCACTAAGGTAAGCAGCCTGATTATGTGCCTAAATTCAGGTAACGGGAGCTGAGTGAGCCTGGCTCAGCACAACTCTGTGGTCTCCCCTCTGGCCAAGGGGAGAGGCAGGAGATGCTGGAGGGAGATGAGTTTTGCCTATGAAAAATGGGATGAGGGAAGTCCTCATGAGCATCCTCACCACCAGGATGCTGTGCTGTGCCACAGCCAAGATTCCTCTGTGAAGGATTTTCTTCACAGATTGCCTCTTAAAACAGTGAATTCTCACACTGGCTCTTTTTTTCCTTTTTTCCTTTGGCTGTTTTCCTCTCTTCTGCCAGAACTGTGAGCCATTCCCTGTTCTCACCTGGAAATGAGATGCAATTCAGTTGGATGCTGCTGCCTAAGCGCATTGGGGAAGGCACCAGGTGTTACTTTATATTCCAGGACATCACAGATCCTATTTCTGCCTGGTCTCGGCCAGTACATTACAGCTGGTTCATATTCATATTCATATTCATAAATGCTTGCAGCTCTCTCACCTGACACTTGAATCACTTCTGCAAATCAGGTTTCATCTCCTGGCCCATTTCTGAAAATGCAAGGCATGATGAATGTCATCAATATATTGTGGTGGTTAATGGTGCCTCATGGCAAGGGCAAGTGATGAGCAGGGATGCAACGGGCTCTGGTCAGCTCAACTCCATAACAGCTTTGAGTATTTATTGATAAACAGATTTATTTTCTATTAAATCCACATGAATTCTTTATACATGGGACCCTAACACCCAGAGTAATGTGTTTGCTCTCAATGTCATGGGGCAATCAAGACAGATTTTGATGTTTAACACTTAATTGTATATTCTCTAAGTTATATTAATGAAATGTTTGATGCTCATCCCAGTACAAAACAACAGCTTCAGATTCAAATTGCACTCATGGTCTCCCTGGCTTCCTCTCCCCAAGATTTCTGAGACTAATATTAAACTTCTCATTTATTTCTTGACTTTCAGGATCATGCAACTTCTTCTCACTCCCAAAAACTTTGTCTTTTCCACAGTCTCTCTTCCAAAACCAAGAAAGAAAAGCTATGGTATTTTTACTTTTACCCCAAACTGTTACAGTTGTAGCCAGAAAATGCTGCTGAAGACACAGCCATCCTGTTCAGGGCACCTTCTGATCTGTTCGAAATTGGCGAGGGGAGAGGAGTGAAACAAATAAGGAGAAAGGCTTAATTGCTAGAGAGCAAGGGCAGAGCTGGTAACTTAGCCTATGTCATCTGAATCTCTGTCTGATGTTTCATCCATCGATCTCATCAAACTGCAGGTACCAAAATGAGATCCTGAGTTAGAGATGAACATGACCTAAGGTCTGCCCACAGGCTGGTAGGTAAGATGCCTTCAACAGTGACTTGCTGCAGGCTGGTGTGGGTGTTTAGGAAAGCTGGAATGCCTTCTCTTCTCCTTCCCTTGGACTGTAGAAGACAAGCTCAGACCAGCTGGCTGACTTCTCATGGCTAATGTGTGGTCCCTACTGTCCTAGATCCCTAGAAATGAATGGTCTGGGTATCCTAGCTCTATGGCGTAAATTGTCAACTTATCCAATTTCAGATTAAAAATAATTTTAAAAGGCATCATTTTCATTGTCCTGTGTCTTTGTGCTCTCTCCCTTGGTAGACACGAGGCCCTGAATGGCAGAGGAGAATTGCACCTTGGTGGCAGAGTTCATTCTCGAGGGCCTGACTGACCAACCAGAGATGAAGGCAGCCCTCTTCGTGGTGTTTCTGCTCATCTACATGATCACCCTTTTGGGCAACATGGGGATAATCATCATCATCCAAGGTGACCCCCGGCTCCATACATCCATGTACTTCTTCCTTGGCAGCCTCTCGGTGGTGGACATCTGCTTCTCCTCTGTGATTGCCCCCAGGACTCTGGTGAACTTCCTATCAGAGAGGAGGACCATTTCCTTTGCTGGCTGCACAGGCCAAACCTTCTTCTACATTGTCTTTGTGACCACCGAGTGCTTTCTGCTGGCCGTCATGGCATATGACCGGTACGTGGCCATCTGTAACCCACTGCTCTATTCAGCCGTTATGACTCGGAGGCTGTGTGTGCAGCTGGTGGTGGGGTCCTACATCGGGGGCATCCTGAATGCCATCATACAGATGACCTTCATCATCAGGCTGCCCTTCTGCAACTCCAACGTCATCAATCACTTCTTCTGCGATGTTCCTCCCCTCCTGGCTCTGTCCTGTGCCAACACCTACATCAATGAGATGATCCTCTTCTCCTTAGCTGGTATCATTGAGCTTAGCACCATCTCCATCATCCTGGTCTCATACACCTTCATTTCCTTTGCCATCCTGAGGATCCGTTCAGCTGAAGGTAGGCAAAAAGCCTTCTCCACCTGTGTGTCCCACCTGACAGCTGTGACCCTGTTGTATGGGACGACAATCTTCATGTATTTGCGCCCCAGCTCTAGTTACTCCCTGAACACAGATAAGATGGTCTCTGTCTTCTACACAGTGGTGATTCCAATGCTGAACCCACTCATCTACAGCCTGAGGAACCAAGTGGTGAAGGATGCACTGAGGAGAAGAGCAGAAAGAATCACTGTTGGGGTCTGAGCAGAGTTAATGACACAGGAGCCGGCGAAGACCTTGGGAAACCACAAATGCACAGAGCATCATAGGTCAGGACTCAGGCCACCTGGCTGTGGGGCTTTGTCTCAGGCTGTGGAGCCTCCATCCATGCAGGTGTTCTAAACATGCCTGAATCAGGCCATGTGCAACTGTGTAGTGTGAGGTCAGCCCTGCTTTGAGCACGAGATGGGATTCTTTTGATCAGAAAGGACATCTGGGAGGCCTCTAGTCCTATGAGTGCCAAGTTATATGCATTCACATGTGTGCGTATCCACAAAAATGCAGCAATTCCATATTATACAACGTATTTATGTATTATATTCCTTTGTGTTCACATACACATTTGTTACTGATTTCCATGTCAATCCCTAGCTCAAATTAGCTGTAATACCAAGCTGTAGCCCTCTGCTTGGTAAATGAAGGGGTGTGGGACATGCTGTTGTTGGGTTTATCAGAAAAATGCCTATACCAGAAAAATGCCAAATAATGTCACAGAACATTTCCTGATCCTGCAGAGTTTAGCAGCATGCCATGATTTGGGATCAGCATTTCTCCTCAGGGTTAACCTGGGCTTACATTTTCTTGGTAAGAAATTAAAAATATTTATGTTATCCAGAAGGGTTCATGAAGGCAGGACATCCCCCCCAGGATTAGACCCAGGATCTGGCTGGGGAGGTGGCTCCTTCAAAAGCTCTTCCTGGGAAAGATGGGAACAATATCTGAATGGGTAAATTATGATGTTTTAGTGTTGGGGGTGAGGTGGGGGGGGGGATAACTGTATAAGGTGAATAAGACAACTGAATATGAAATATGATTTTTTAAATAGGTCTGTTTGAAACCAGGCTGCTAAGTTACCAGAACTTTGCAGAGTTAAATTGATCTTTTAGCTTTTTTTTTGGGTAGCCATATGCATTTCTCCATTTTTTTTTTCCTCTCACAATTTCTGACTTTCAAAGGCTTGAAACAAAGCTGTAATTGGCTTACTAATTTATGCCCATAGTGTCTTGTTAGATACAAAGAAAATATTTTCAGTAGCGGCTGCATCCTGTGATCTTTCACTTCACCATGAGGCAGTGGGGAAAAGGACTTTAAAAAGGGGGGGGGGGGAAGAAAAAAGGGGAGGGTAATAATAAAAATAATAAAAATAACAAAGTATGTATTTCTTACACAAGAAGCAACTCCTGCCACAAATTACAGCTCCCACCTTTCACCATTTTACCTAGAAACTGCTGTGGGTGCTGTGAAATGCTACTGTTCCCCTGGTGGGTTTGCCACAATCATTTTTTCCCCACCCCAAAAAACTTTTCTACATTCCTCTAGCACTTCCTCAGTTCAAAGTAATGGGTGTCCCCACAAAGGTCTCTGGAGGACACTCAGAGGGTCATCTGAGGAGAAGGCCAGGGCTCCTCCTGGATGAGGACTCTTTAACTTGGTGTGAGTTCTACCGTCATTTGAGGAAAAATCCTCTCCCAAACACATCAACCAGTGGAACATAACCCACACAGTGATGTGACCTTGGTCAGCACCTAAAACTTGAACAATTATTTTTAACACTGAAGTCACCACCCCAAAGCTGACTCTCATTGCTGCTGGCAAGGCAACACGGCAGGCTTGTACAAGTACACCACAGACAAAATGTTGTTCCTTGGACGTGCCTTTCCTTCTCAAATGCTGCATTTCACCTGCCACTGAATAAAATCCATGCCTGTGTGCACATATATGACTTATTGCTTCTGTAAGTGTTGTGCTGTCAGCCCCTAGAGACACACAATGACCAAAGCAGTCTCGTTCAGGTATTAAAAGGGAGCGCTGCAGGGGGGAAATGCTAAATTATTGGCTAGGAAAGTACTGATCAGCATTTCTTGTACATCGTCACCATCTATTGGGCACTGTTGGAAATATCTACTCCTCCTTCTGTTAGCTGAAAACTTTTTTTTTTTTTTTTTGGTCCTATTAAGCCTTGGGTAACTGAGAGGCTTGGCGTTGAGCAGAAGGACAGAGAAACAGCATGTAAGTAAAACAGGGCCCTTGTGTTGCCTCCACAGCCGGTGACCCATCACAGAACTGGGAGAGAGGGAAATTTTACTGCTGAAATGAGGTTTTTTTTGAGTGAGGCCTCAGGTTAGATGAAATCCAGATTGAATCCAGATTGAATCTTTTTATATATATATATATATATATATTTATTTATTTTTTTTATAAAAAAATAATCCCAGGTGAGCAGGTCTTCTCAGTGCACTCAGATGCTAAATTAAATGGGTTAGGCTGCTTGTGTGGCTGCCTGGCTCCTGCGTAAACATTTTGGATTCATTCTGTTGACATTCCCTGGGAAGAGTGACCCTTCATGGTTAAATTTTGGTTAGGGGGATAGCACTGGAGTCCCCCAACTCCCATTTGTTTTTTCTGGAGCAGATGAAGAGCTGACTTACATCTTCCTCTAGGATGAGCTGCAGCCTGCAGGGCCACACCTCAGCTTCCTGAACAAAGAGCAGGAAGAGTTTCTGGCTGAAAAATAAAGGCAGGTGCATCAAATGGAAAGTAAGGCTTTTCTCATTATAAGCATAAACTTAAAAAAGTAAGTGCTGGATTTCTCATCTCTTGTAGTCTGGACTGGGGGTTGAATGAGTTCAAGAGGAGCCATGATGTGTGTATGTGTGGAATAAGGGCTTCTGAATATAGACATCACATGCATAGTGTGGGGAACTACAAGAAATCATCTCTGGTATGAAACTATTAAAGACAACATTTTTGAGCTGATGTTGTTCAAATAAAACCTTCTGTTGCCATCAATGCTAAAAGACCTTTGGCTGTAGCTTGCCCTGCTGGGTCTCAGGACATGCCTGGGCTCTCCAGAGGCTGAGTTTAGCTCGATGGGACAATTCCCCATTGCTTGCACTGTTATTCCCCCCATTACCCCCAGCTTGGTGAATACTTCAAGCCGATGAGCCCTGGAAGCACAGGTTGATGCTGTGCACCTCTCCAGCATGAGCAGGGAGCAGCTGGAAGTACAACAACTGTCCTCTGCTTGAGGACAGCAAGGACAGCCGCCCTCAGAGACCAGAAGGGTGCTGGACGTGCAAACACAAGGAGCACTTGTGCAATTTGTATTAGTAAGCCTTTGTAATTAGTAATTAGTAATTAGTAAGCCCGCTGAGCAATCAGTGCAACCCACTTGCTCCATGTAGCATCAGTTGCATGATGTGTAGAGGGGACCCTTCCTTTGAACATCCAACCCAGTACCGGCAGTCGGGGTGCCAGGAGGTGCTGCGCTTCAGTACTGACCACTCCCGAAGCAGATCGAACTCCCTCATATGCTGCCAATATCTCCTTTTCGGTTGGAGTATAGCGGGCCTCAGATCCTCTGTATCCCCGACTCCAAAACCCCAGGGGTCGACCTCGAGTTTCCCCAGGTTCTTTCTGCCAGAGGCTCCAGGTGGGACCATTCTCCCCGGCTGCAGTGTAGAGCACATTCTTTACATCTGGTCCTGTTCGGACTGGCCCAAGGGCTACTGCATGAACTATTTCCTGTTTAATTTGTTCAAAGGCTTACTAATTACAGTAATTAGTAATTACTCTTACTAATGAGTCTTTTCTGTACTTTTAGATAATTTGGACTCTCTAGGACTCCTAAAATAACAGCAGGACATTTTAGGTCTATATTTTAGGCATGTTCCCATACCAAGATTTTGAGAATATCATTCACAGTGAGAGCGGATGAATGGCTACCTAAGCAGGACAACACATTGCAGACTGTTCTGCAAGGCATTGCTCTGCAGCCAGGGTCTCGTGTCTATACCTTTGTGGTTGAAGTGCTGGAAAAAACTAATGACGAGCTGCTCAGTGAGTCAAAGAGTGGCTTATTGAATGGTCTTGCAATGCTTTGCCTAAGAAATGCAAGATCTTATTGAATTTGAGCAGGTGGCGTAAATGCAGGTCCTTTTCCCATGAGGAAAAACAAGAATATTTGTGCTTTTGCTGGCAGCTAGTTAGCAGAATATTGAACTACTGGCTGTCAGCACGAGCAGTGTAGGACCCGAGGCAGGAAGGTATGGGTTTAATTTTAATTTATCTCCATTCCGGTCAATGTCTTCAAGAAGCGGGGAGATGTGATTCCTGACAGGGAGCTTCAGCTTCCCATTCTGAGATGAAGCCTGTGCCCCTGGTTAATTGTGCAGCTTGGGCCAATCCTCCCGGTGTCCCCATCTCAGCGTCTGGATGCTGCCTCCAGGGTAGGTCCAGCCCTGGGCCCCGGCAGCTCTGTTTTCATTAGCTGCAGCCCGTCCCCTGGCTCCTTGCAGGGGTCTCAGAGATGCTGCTTCCCCTCAGGCGGTGGAAAAAGTGTCTCTAAATCTCCATTAATAATAACGTGAGGCCAGACACATTGCTCACAGGACATCTGAAATTAGGTGTCTGGCTCTGGAGCGGAACCTCCCCCCTGAGCAAAGTGTCATAAGATCATGATGGCTTCTAAGTGTGGGTCCGCTTGTCAGGTTACAGATGAGATGCACTCTCTCTCTGCTCTCTGGTGTAATGCTATCAAGTGATGATTAATGTTATCCAGGAAAAAAAATCAATGTTTTTTTATTCCATCCATTGCAGAGTGTCATTTTAGGAGCTGCAGCTTTCTGTCTAGTGAGCAGAGAGTCTGAATTTATCTTTTACCTCTGGTTTCAGCATCAAGTCCAAAACAAAAACCCAGCAAGACAAGTCCCGGCTCCTATTACTGCTCCACCTTACACGAGGACAAGTTATGCTGGGAGAGGTCGCATTTTCCAGTGCTTTCACCCAGATGCAGTCTTCCTGGGAGATCTGCTGCCTGAATTCACAGGTGTGCTCACACTGGACATGGAGCACCCACCCAGGCTCTGATGCTGGCTGGAGAGGTGTTCCTGTCCTTGTCAGAAAAGACAGGGCAGATATGACCACATTTAAGCACACAGCATGCTTTAAATTAGATGTATTTAAGCAGAAATGATGCTTAAACTGCAATCTTGATGTGAGTGTGATCTGAGTATGACAGGTCTGAACCAATATAGCCAGATGGTGGATGTGGCATGCATGCTTTGTTATATGCTAACCTGTTACTTTTACTTTCTCCTTTTCTTTGGTTATGTGAAGCTGTACAAATTTGTCCAACAATTAAATCCATTTCCCTGGTGCTTTTGAGCAAACTGCAGGCCAGCAGTAGGGCCCAGACCATGAGCTGCACCACAACGTCTCCAGCAGCTCCATCGTTTGATGAGGTGAAGCCGCTCCAGAAGGTCCCATCCAGGAGGCGCCTTGGTTAAGAAGCTGCCTGTCTTTGTACCTAGCCAATGACTGTGTTTCATCACTTTCTTTTAGAGAAGAATTCACTAGTTACTCTTCCAAAGGCTTCCAAATTTCTGTCGCCTGCAGTAAGTCTGTACGGGGAGCTCAAAGGGTGAACCACTGCAAAGCCACAAGGAACTGGACAGTCTTCTCCTAGGGCTCTTCTGAGGGAGTTTATAAGCTTAAGTGGCAGGACTGTGAGACTCCATTTTAGTGCAATATCTCACATTTTTTTATTGTCTCTATCTGCCTCTTCTGCTGCTGATGTCTTTACAGTGTGGATGACTGTGCAACATGCCCTTATGGAGATGTCCTTACAGTGTGGTTTCCAATTGCATTCGAAACGTGGGTTCCTTCAAAGAGGTACCCAAAGTGTAATGCTGAAGTTTGAAGTTCCTGAAGAAACCACCACTGTCACTGGTCTGATTTTTTGCAAAATGGAGGCCAGAATCACTCACCTTTTTTCTGGTGGGCATGTGTATTCATCTATCACTGTACAGAAGACTGTCCTTGGGAACTTGAGGCTTTCTATAAATCCCTCAGAGATTTATACTGACTTAAAGCTTTGTGGCTGGTAGAAAAGAATTAATATTCAACATTGTTGACAGACTTGGGCCTATTAAGCATTGTCATTTGAAAGATGTATTGTGGGTACACTGCTTGTATACTCAGTATGGTTGAAGACAATTCTACATTTGCACCTGAATTCTTTCTCCTGGGCTTTACGAGCCAAGAAGACCTGCAGGTGATATGCTTTGTCTTATTCCTTGCCATCTACGTGGTCAGCCTAGTGGGAAATCTGGGGGTGATCACATTAATCAGAATTGATTCTTGCCTGCACACACCCATGTACTTCTTCCTCAGCCACTTGTCTCTCCTGGATGCCTGCTACTCCTCCACCATCATCCCTCAGGCCTTGCTGAACTTTTTGGTGAAGAGGAAGGCCATCTCCTTCATGAGGTGTGCCGGTCAACTCTTCTCCTTTGCCACCTGTGCCACTGCTGAGTGCTATGTGCTGGCTGCCATGGCTTACGACCGCTACGTGGCGATTTGCAACCCGCTGCTGTACCCTGTGGTCATGTCCCGGCGGCTCTGCATTGGGATGTTGGCAGGTGCCTACCTGGCCGGAGTGCTCAGCTCAGCCATCCACACGGTTTCCATATTCCATCTCCCGTTCTGCCATTCCAGGAGAATCAACCACTTCTTCTGTGATGGCCCGCCACTGCTAGCCCTCTCCTGCTCTGATGCCCATGTCAGCAGGGCGGTGGTTTCTGCTGTGGTGGGCTTCAACGTGCTAAGCACCACGGTCTTCATCCTGGTCTCTTACTGGCTGGTCCTGTCCGTGGTCCTGCAGATCCGCTCCGTAGCCGGGCGGCACAGAGCCTTCTCCACCTGTGCCTCTCACTTGGTCTCCGTCACTTTGTACTACGGCAGCTCCCTCTTCATGTACCTGCGCCCCGGCTCCACAGCCACCTTGGACCATGACAAGGTGGTCTCTGTGCTGTATGCAGTTGTAGTCCCCATGCTGAACCCTCTGATATACAGCCTGAGAAATACAGAAATGAAGAACGCCGTCAGGAAAGCGCAAGGTAGATTGCTCTCCTTGCTGCCCATCAGAGGTCCCATCAGGGCCAGCTGAAATGAGAGGGCTAGGGAGGCTTCAATATTACTTCCAATTACACACCTTCCAGCAGCAATTTATTATTTGGCTATTAACAAAAATAATAACCAACTTAATTTCATGCTTCAGAGAGCCAAAGGGAGGACATAGGCCCTGTCTTTGTCCCGCACCTTGCTGCTGTTGACATCAAATTGGTCCATGTCTGCTCGTTCATGTCTTCCATTAATGGCTGATGAATTTCCTGGCAATATGAGGCTGTTAACTGAATTTTCCAGCAGTTGGCTTGAGACCATGAATTTAGGTCACATGAAATAATGCTGTGACAGTGTTTTTTGTTTGAAATAATCTTTGAAGCCTGGTCTTGTTTTGGTTTGTTTTGTTTCCCCAACTTCAACTGCAGGTTATTTTTTCCCCGATTCACATTGCTTTTCCTATATTCATGAGCCTTGGTTTTTAGCCTAGTATTGAGTGTGGACAAAGCAAATCAAAGAAAAAAGAGAGTGGAAATTTTTTTCTACCCAGTTCTGGTACATTGCCAGAACTGACAGTCTGGTGCCTTCCAGCAGAAAAACAAATTGACAAAAAAGAAAAAGAAAAAAAAAAAGCACATTAAAACCATCTACATGTTTCTCCATCTCGCTTCCCCATCTTTACACAGTTTGGTGTTCTCTTCTGTCTTCCACTTCTTCTGTATTTTCTAGGTGTCTGGTACAAAATTATCATTTAATATTTGTGCTGTTTTATAACGTCTCTTCATCCAGCAGAAGCTTTCAGGAACATCCTCACTCATACTTTATTAGAGTAAACATAGGAATTCTGAGCTAATTCTGCTGCATCTTCAAAGCAGCTGTGCAAAATGATGCTTTTGAGCAAAGAAAGAGCATGCCATGCGGTCACCACCGAAGTGTATGGAAATATATCTGCTGAGAGGGCTCTCTGTGTCAACGCTCCAGCAATTCATGCAGCAAATGCTCTGTTAGGTTTGTTTTCAGCAACCTTCAATGCAATGTTAGATCAGCAATCAGCTTTTCCTGTTGCTTATAAAATGGTTCTACAGCAAAAGTTTGTGATATCTGGGGATAAATAAAAAGCAAGCTGCCCCGGGATTGTCTTCCAGTCTTTTCCTATCTGACTCATGTTTTCTGAGTTTTCTGCCTTGGAGCATTAACCATTCAGAGCAGAGCCAGCTTAGGCTTTCCTGGCAGTCAGTGGACACGTTGGCCTCCTGAAGGGACAGTTCAGATTTTGTCTTTTGCTGCAACCAAGTTAATGCGGGAAGGTACCAAACAATAATTCAAGCTTGACTGTAATGGTTGCTGCTGACCTGGCATGAAGAAATGTGTTTAGACAAATAATATAGAAGGTATTTAAATGAACATGTAAGCCATTTTATCTACGTTTTCCATATGATGCTCCACCAGTTTTTCTCAAGAGTCCTGCTCCTTTGAACCACATGCATGCTGGGTCTCTCCCAGCCTCCTTTTTGGAGAGAAAAGAGTGGTTCCTTCCAGTGTTGGAAAAAAGGTTAATTCTCTAATGGCTAAATTCAAAGCACACCACCTGGGAGGGAAGCCAGTTGACTAAACACAGTGCTCGAGTGTTGTTTTAGATGCCCCACAGTATTCTGGCTCCTCTTCCCAGAAGCTCTAAGTCTGAGTTATGTTTCCGACCTGCTACCCATCCAGCAGACCCCAAACTCCCAAATACCCATAGTCCCCTTAAATAACACATATTCAGGGGACTGGATTCCGTACCCATGTTTGGTCAGATGAAGTCATTTCAGTGACCGTTTGGGTACTAAATGGGATGAGATGTGAGATCCAGCTTTCATCTTCATACCGCGCAGGAGCACTTTTGAAATTGCAATGCTCTGTATGACAGAACTATTATTAACCATTCAACACGTGCACAAATACTTCTCAGGCAGTTTAGGTTCAGGGAGAAATCTGAGCATTTTGTTGGGAGATGAGTGCCTCGGACTGATGGGATACATGTCCAGACCCCACTGATGCCTTCTGCTTGATGCTTGAGCATTGGGATGTTTATGACGATGGAGAGGCACCCCGATATGTGTTTGACTCATGAGCTGAAGGACCAAACACAGCCCCTGGGATGCCTCCACTTGAAGTTTGAGGAAATAACCAAAAAAAAAATATTTCTGTTTGCTTATTACTGAGAGTTGTATGGTTATGAACAGATCTCAAGCACAAGCACATTAGTATGAAAGCTCTCATTAACAAATAGATTTCAGATCACATGAGTGTTCATTGTTTCTCAATATGACAATTTACTTATAAACAGCTAAATTTGAAAACATTTCAAACTAATTTTCCAAGCCCTGGTTCAGTCCAATATTGAAAATAATATTAATTACAGTGCATCCCTTCTCTCCCAGGCTTCAGACTTGGCATTGCTCAGGGAGCGAGTCCCAAAGGTCAGCAAATGACATCTCCCTTGTAAACACACATACATCTGCCTTATAACCACGCTTATATAAGGCTCAGAAAAATAATTATTTGCAGATACTTGCATAAAAAAATATATTTGCATCTCTCCCGTACATCTCTACTGAAAGAGATGGACTCTACAGCTTTCATGCTGTGGCTTTGGTGACACAGATCAGAGCCTGCTTTGAAGATGCTGCTGGACCGACTTGATCTCTTTTCTTAGGAAAAGGGTAAGAACCGCTCTGTTGTAAAGACAGAACAGTGGAAGCCCCTTAGTGGCAACTTGGGAATGAAATAAGCTTCAGCACAGATTTTCAGCCCTAGGCCATCTGTAGCTTCATTTTCTTTGTCTTATCACACTTCAGGAAAGAGCTGGAGGCATGAGTAGAATCATCTGTGTTGGAAAAGACATTCAAGATCATCAAGTCCAACCTTCAAAGAGAGTAAAGGGAAAAGATTCCGGAACAAGTGAGCACAGGGATGTACAACTGAGAAAGGAGGGTAGATAAGGTAGATAATAGAGGACTTTGGGGGTAATTTTGTTTATACCTTGTACATTTTATAATTGTTTTGCTTTCCAGTGATCAAGCAGCAAGCCTAATCAAAACAGACCAAAACAAATAAGCAAAAAGAAAGAAAGACAGCCTTAATTAGCGTTTCTGTTTATATGGCTGACCAGCAGCTGTTGTCACACATTTCTGTTGGGATGAGAAGAAAATTCAGAAAAAAAACCTTCTGCTCCATGAAACCCTGTAGCGTGTGCTCGTGCTCAGAAGGAGCTTCATCCATGTCGGCAAGGTCTTTAACATCTAGAATATTCTGAACTTTGAAGCAGGTTAAGTAAGGTCTGCTTTGCTCCAGGGCCGGGGGCTCATGCAGGAGGTGGTCGTAACAGATGATTTCTTTGGGATGGGATTGTGCACGTTGAGGTCACCATCAATTTAATTCCCTTGATGAAACTGGATGATTTGTGTCCTCAAAAGCATGCTTATTTCTGTTGACAACAAATGGAGGCTACGTCTACATTTCCAGCCTGTTTTGTCCTAGAAGATCTTAGTCCAGTAGAATAAAATGAGTGACCAGGAAATATGCTCAAAGAACATGCTCCTGATCCCACCTAAAACTGATCCAGAAACATTTTAGATGGCTGGTTGAGGTGTAGACATCTGTAGGCAGATCTTCCATCTGCAGAGTGACTGGACACAGGAGATGGAAATATCCAGGTAACAGCTAGCTGCAACTTCTGAATTTTGGCTTATATATTTATTTTAAGACCATTTTTTAAAAGGGGAAAGCTTGAGTTGGTCGTAGAAAGCTTGCTGCAAGCTCAGCAAAGCTGTTCCAGAGCCAACACCTCTGCTGTTCCCCCTACCTAGCACTGGCAGGGATTTTTCTTCAAAAACAGACAAATTAAAAAAAAAAAAGAAAGAAAGAAATACCAGTTGCAAGTGCACAGCTTTGTGTCAAAATGAAAAGGCTGTGCCCCAACTGGTGATGCTATAGAAGAACACTGATTCTGTCTGAGGAAAAAAAAAAAAAAAAGAAAAAGATGAGAGAAAAATCCTTAAAATTTCCAGAAAGCAGTAGTGGGGATTCCTAGCTTCTCTCTTTTACACATTTTGGAATGTGTTTATTTGACTTTGATTTCTTACATTTGAATAAACTTTATGGCTCCTTAGTATATGCTGTATAAATCACAGCAGTATTTATTTGCTTTTAACACCTGTGTGATTATAGCCTTCACTTGTTTGACTTGGAAGTTTTGGCTAAAGACAGAGTCGCCTTGTAATTTTCTAAAAATTATACCACTTTCTATTGCATTTACTTTATGGGTGAAGCTGTGATTCTTCCACAGTATTTCTCTCTCGGAGCTTTATTTCACTGATTCATTTTATTTCTATGCAATTTCACCAGAACTTGATAAAAATATGAACGGTGAAAACTTCACAGCTTTGTCCAGCTTCATCCTCTTGGGATTCTCTGATGTTCCAGAGCTACAAACGCCCATGTTCATTATTTTCTTATCATTGTATGCATTATTGGTGATGGGGAACCTGCTGCTGATGCTGCTTATCAACACTGACCCCCAGCTGTACAAGCCCATGTATTTCTTCCTGACCCACTTGTCCTTCATGGACCTCTGCCTTTCCTCTGCTGTCATCCCCAAAGCCCTGGAGATCTTCCTGTTTGAGACAAGCAACATCTCTTTTGTGGGCTGCTTTGCCCAGATGCATGTTTTCCTCATGCTTGTCATCTGCGAGTGCTTTCTCCTGGGGGTGATGGCTTATGACCGGTACGCGGCTGTGTGCCAGCCACTGCACTATGCCGCCCTCATGTCCCGGACACGTTGCTACAAAATGACCGTGCTGGTGTACGCCACAGGCTTCATCACCTCGCTGGTACACACGGTGCTGGCGGGGAGGTTGGCTTTCTGCCAGGCGAGGAGCATCAACCACTTCTTCTGCGAGCTGCCCGCTCTCCTGCACCTCTCCTGCTCCAGCACCCGCCCCAACCACATCCTGCAGGTATGCAGTGCTGAGTTCAACATCGTGGGCTCCATCGTGGTGATCCTGACATCCTACGCCTGCATCCTGTACACAGTCCTGCGGATGCCTTCTGCAGGGAGGCGGCTGAAGGTGTTCTCCACCTGCACCTCCCACCTGGCCACCGTCACCATCTTCTACGTGCCGGGGCTGGTCACCTACATGCTGCCCAGCAAAGCCAGACCTCAGGATGAAGAGAAGCTGGTTTCCATCTTCTACACTGCAGTGACCCCCTTGCTCAACCCCCTGGTCTACAGCCTGAGGAACAGGGAGGTGAAGGGGGCTCTGAGGAGGCTGTGGGGCCGAAGTCTGTTCCCACATGTGCCCTGACTTTGAAGCTGCATTGGGAGCTCTGCAACTCTTTGGTGGTAACGAAGGAATAGTCATTAGCCGTCGTTATTGTTGAGCTTACAGACAGGGAGATCACACAGCAATAACAGGTACTGAGTACCAACACAGCGAGTCATCCACTTCAAACAATCACAATTCATTTTAATCATGGCATGAGCCTTCGATAGTCCATCAGAATAATTGTCAGTGCTTTCCCAGCAAAAACAATATGGTACCATGAGGTTTTGTGTATAGGTCATGTTAAATGAAAATGTGGCCAGCTAAAGGGATGCTCAAATTGGAAGTAAAGACTTACTGATGTTTTCTTTTCCAGATTAGTAAGTTTTTTATGCCCAAACTGCAGATGTGCAAATGAGCTGGAAGAGCTGAGGCTGTGTTTGAGTCAGTGCAGTGATGTTTGGAGACCTGCAGCTTGCTCCAGGCTCTGAATTTCTCTAGGAGTTTTCTGCTTGGGCAGCGCGTGGTTAACAAATTGCATTTTGCAGGAAGGACTCAGGTCTTTCCCTCCCTGGGAGCTGCCCCAGTGACCACAGCACAGGTCTTTGCTCATGCCCATGCCCTGAGGAGCCTCCCCATGGAAAGCTGTCAGGGACATCCTGAGACTGTGGGCATCCAGGTCAAGGTACAGATGTGGACTAAAGTGCAGATTTTCCCTGCTGTATAGAAGAAACATCAGAAACCACAAAGCCATGGCATTGGCTCAGGGGACTTGTATCAGTACAAACAACTTTCCATGGGCACACATAGATTAATTAGCATGTTGCCAGAAGCATGTCCCAATCAAAATCTTCACAAAGATCTTCCTGGGGTATGTTTTTTTTTGTTTGTTTGTGTTTGGTTTTTTTTTTGTTTTTTTTTTTACATCTACTTATCTTTTCTTTTTGGATAATGAGAGGCTCAAATTCTTTGTGTGGCAATCACTGAACAACACCTGACAGAATTATGGCTCTTCTGCAGGGTGCAGCATGACTGGGGTGAAAGGTGCTCTAGAGAGAACAGTAGACAGAAAGATTTTTTAACGTTTAATCAACACATGCCCTATATGTTCAATGAACTATACAATTTCTGGAAGAATGTGTACAGCCATTGTTGCTTGTATAAATGCTAAAGTGAATAAATACTGTCTTATTTAAATAAGCATCTTTGTAAACTACACTGTTGGTGGTGTTTTTTTTTTTTCTAAAAGAGTCATAACAAAGAACGAATGAATGAATGAAATGGCAACCAGTTAAAGCCACTATAGAGCTTTTAAACAAACCTTGCGATGGAGTTTGTATGAAAAGCAGAGGCATTTGGGCAGTGCCCCCCACGAGACAGACAGGGGCTGCTGAAGTGCTTCATTCGGGGTGACTCAGGATAGTGGGGCGAGAACTGTCACACATGGCAGAGGAGCTCGGTGCTCCTTTCTGCTCTGTCCTTCCACCCTTGATACAGAGGAACACGTCAGAGCAGATGAAGCGCAGTGCTAGACCTGTTTAGGGTACTGGGTGGGAATAAAATAGTTCCTCTCTCACTGGGACATCAGAGAGGGCAGCCACGGTCATTGCCCCCACCTGGGACATCCACCTTCAGCCACACATCCACACGTCTCTTCACTACCTCCAGGGATGGGGACTCCACCCCCCCCCCCAAGGCAGCCTGTTCCAATGCCCAACCACCCTTTCCATGACTAAATTCTTCCTGACATCCAACCTAAACCTCCCCTGGCACAACTTGAGGCTGCTTCCTCGCATCCTATCACTTGTCACCTGAGATAAGAGACTGACAACCTCCTCACTGTGACCTTCCACGGAGGTGCAGAGAGCGAAGAGTTCTCCCCTCAGCCTCCTTTTCTCCAGACTAAACAGCCCCAGCTCCCTCAGCCACCCCTCATAACTCTGGTTTTCTTGTCCCTACACCAGCTTCATTGCTCGTCTCTGAACACATCCCAGCAACTCAATGCCCTTCTTTTAGTGAGGGCCCCAAACAGCAAAATGCACGAACTGCTCCTCATGCTGGGCAAGACCATCTAGTGCCCAAGCTGAGAGTAACAGAAGCTTTTGTGAAAGGGTTTACAAAGATTTTTGGTTTGTTTTTCTGGTTTTGCCTCTTGTGAAGTGACCCCTGCTAAGCTGGATGCTCCGGGCAGATTTTACTTTACTCTATGTTATGCATCCACAATGCAGACTTTTACAACTGAGAAAAAATAAAATAAAATAAAATAAAATAAAATAAAATAAAAAAGTTGGGTTATTGTTATAACCAATGCAGTGGTTATGCGTAGGTCATGATCCCTGTGGCCATCAAAATAAATCACAGTCACTCAACTATTTAGCATCTTGATAAGTACACCAGAGCACAGCATGTAGACTTACTGCCCTCATCACCTGATCGCTCAGTGTCTCTGCTCCCTTTCCCTTTCCTCACTTTCCACGGCACATCCTCCTGGAAGAAAATGAGATTATTTTCTTGTAGTTTGCAGAAGTGAGGCTTTTTTTGGTTAGACCTCCACAAAGCCCTCCAGTTCTTGAGCTTGCTCCTGGAGGGATCACTGCTTGAATTAGTGCAACTTCTTATGAAACTAAGGCTAAAAGGGAGAATCCTTTTGAGCTTATTTTTACCGCCTTCTCTGATATTACCTAATTTGTGAATAAAGCAAGAGGTGACAAGGAAATGCTTATAAGACCTTTGGAGACAGGATGTTGGGTAACATGGAGTCTGCAAAATTTAAAGCAGGGTTAAAATTTGCTGCATCTGTTTCTCTACAAGTATGTGACTCCTGACTACTCTGCAGAGCTGATACAAACCTCTTGCTGCTTTCCCTTTACATCAGCTGATTGGGGTCAACTTGGTCAGTGGGCAGCTTGCAAAAATGATTTTTGCTGTGGCTCTTCTGAGCACATCCTTGACCTCCTTGTTCCTCAAGCTGTAGATCACAGGGTTCAGCATAGGGACGACCATGGTGTAGAAGACTGCAGTGACTTTCTCCATTTGCAGTGAGTACTTGGAGCCCGGCTGCATGTGGCTGAGTCCGGCGGGCACGTAGAACAAGGCGACGGTCAGCAGGTGGGAGGCGCAGGTGGAGAAGGCTTTGTGCCTGCCTCTGGTAGACCTGATCCTCAGGATGGAGACGAGGATGTATGCATATGAGATAATGATGACGAAGAGCACGGACATGGAAATGGTCCCATTGAAGGTTACGAGCAAAAGCTCATTGAGGTGGTTGTCAGCGCAGGTGAGTTTCAGCAGAGGGTTGGTGTCACAGAAGTAATGGTTGATGACATTAGGCCCACAGAACGGCAAGGGCAGCAAGCAACACGTTTGGGTTAGGGAGTTCAAAATCCCCCCCAGGTACGACCCAGCCACCAGCTGCATGCAGACTCTCTTGGGCATGGAAACAGCATAGAGCAGGGGGTTGCAAATAGCTACGTAGCGGTCGTATGCCATCACAGCCAGCAAGAAAACCTCTGTGGTCACGAACACAAGAAAAAAGAAATGCTGGGTGAAGCAGGCAGAGTAAGAAATGGTTTTATTTTCAACCAGGAAGACAATAAGCAGCCTGGGACAAAAGACAGAGGAGTAGCAAAGATCAACAACAGACAAATTGCAGAGGAAGAAGTACATGGGAGTGTGCAGCTGGGGGGTTGTCATGATCAGTGTGATGAGCCCAAGATTGCCCATCAGGGTGATGAGATAAATCACTGAGAAGACTATGAAGAGAGGAGTCTGCAGCTCAGGCTCACTTGTCAGTCCTAGGAGGATAAACTGGGTCACCACGGTGCTATTGCCTTCAGCCATATCACCACGTATCAGAGTAGCATACCTGTTGGAAGGAGGAAAAACTGGGAAGTACAAAAAAGCAATGGCATGGCTTGCATATGATGCTGCTATCAGCAAGTACCTTATGTTGACTGCCCACTAAATGTACAAAGCTTTGATAGTCGAGGCACCAGCTAACTCTGGTTAGGTTCCCAGCAAGCCCCCACGGGCAGAGCAACTCACCCAAAGCCCTTCAGAAGCTGCATTTTGTCCTCTTTAGTCATGAGGCTGAATTTAAAAATGAGTTTTCATTTTCAGAAAAAAAGACAGTAATGCATGATTCGAAAAAGCATTTAGAGATGCTGTGGTATATTTGTGAGGACTTTACAAATGTGCTGCCTCCTTTCATTACAAGTGGCAGCAGAAGAGGGGAACGTGCTGCTTTGCCCCACGAGAAGGCTGAGTGTGCCGGGGTCATGAAGACGTGGGACAGAATAACTTCTCCCTAACTTCAGAGAGAGGGGAACATCCCCCAGCCAGTGTGGGAATTCAGAGAAATGGGGCTTTGTTACACTTAACGTGTGTGTCTGCTCCAGCTCAATTAGCATTTACATGTTTTTTCTGCACTCAGGATGGGCATTTTCAGTCTGGGCTTCACCATTGCAGGACTAAGACGTGACTTGTACGTAATATGTATTTAGTAGAAATCTGTTAGTTGTATCCATGGGAATCCAGGAGGTGAGGAACAACAACAAAAAATAAATCATGTATTAGAAGGCTCCATACAGCAGAAAGAAAATTGATGCCTTCACTTTTCAAACCACAAAACACTGTGCTCATGGTATTTTTCTAATCAAGACCCTCCAGTCCCCATTACTCACTCTTTCCAGTGGAGCACAGCAGATTTCAGGAATCCTTCCTATGCCTGGAAGCCTGATTCCTGGTATAAAAAGCTGTTCTCCCGTTAATTAACAATAACATGATTGTGATAAACTGCAGTGGAAAACTTTGTGTAGGGATACGTAGGGAAAAAGAAAAAGGTAGTGGAATGAGATGACCCAGAAGGCAGGCAGGTGGGTGGTACTTGAGATGAACAGCAAGGAAAGAGGGGCCCTAAATCAGAAGCTCCTGGAAGCAAACCTGTGCCACCGCATCAGGAAAACCTCCTCTGTGCCTCAGCACCCTCGTACCCCTCCTTCTGCTTCTCTGCAGTACTGAGACCTCTCCCTAACGCTCAGCTGTCTCACGATTTTCAAAGACCCTTGTTCTCCCTTATTAAAGGCATGATTATTACCTACCCAACTCGAGCATGCTGTTCTCTCTACAGCACATTGCCCCGAAGGGTGGCAGGATGCAGGGGGCAATGCCTGGTGGTTCTGCTCATGCACCAGGCATCAGTGAATGTGTTACTTAAACACCTGCGTTGTAGTGGTTCCCACCAGGGAAACCAAATTTGGGATCCATTACCACATCCCACATTTCCCGTATGCAGCTAGAGTCCTACTTACAGTTCCACAGCAGATACCGTCCTCCGTTTACAAATCCCTTTGTGAGTTGCCAACAACCACAGATAGCTGGTAGGATATTTCTTGGTTTTGGCTGCAGCTGCTTTTCCCTTCCACTAAATGAACATCTTCCTGAGTGCACCTGAACACCCTTACCATATAGAAAATCCACCCCACCCTAATGCTGGGACCAAGTTCTCTCTTTCTCAAGCAATGATCAATATTCCATCGGGAGTTGCTCCAGGCACTGCTGCACAGTTTTATTCTGCTTAGAGAAAAATCCTGATGGCCAAAAATCCCCCAGTACCAAAAGTCGTGCTGATTCCTCACGGGCTGAGACCTGTGCAGGTCTCCCAGACTACACAGCTCCTTCACAGCATGCTCCTGCCCTTGGCTTCCCTCTGTCTGCTCTATTCATTTTATGTGTTCAGGGCAGGAGAGCAACTCTTCAAATGTTTTCTCTGAGATTTTGTCCCAATGAGATGGTGACACCTACAAAGGGAGCCTCCAGGTAACACCTAGTCATTAGAATTTCAGATGTATGGAAAATGTAGAGTCTGGGTATATTTTGTTAATAAGCTTTTGCTATGTAACAGTAATCTTACAAACTTGAATGCTGTGTGATTTAACCCTACACTGGATTTGAAGCGTGTGCCTACAGTCCTGCTTTCCCTGCATAACACCGCGCTCTTACCCAGCATCCGAACGTGTTTCTGCGATTTGCACACCAAACGTGCATGTTGTCCTAAGGTAGAAAGAAGAAACACGATCCATTTTTCTCCATTCTTAGAAATATTCTGATGTTACACGCGGAGGGAAGTTTGCAGACGCGCCGCTGAGAAGTGAGGCAGAACGGCCATGGCAGCCCTGCCAGGCACCAGCCTTTTGACCAGGGCGGGTTATGCAGCATCCCCAAGGGCTTGTGCAGGGGGACAGCTGCAGGGTTTATTTACTCCTTTGGCCCTCATTGATAAAATCCCCAAAGTAAGTCGCAGCTCAGCAAAGAGTTTCATGCCAACCACAAAGGGGATCATTAGAAACTCTCGTAAGAGTCTGGGTAAGCGTGGACTTAGGTCTGGTCTCCCCCGGCTAACCATGTGGAAAGTGCTCATTAACCTTTGTTTGCTCAGTGCTGCTGTGGATGGGGTGAGATGAGGTGGGGGGAGGAACCTTCATTTTGGCAAAGCCACGGGGGGGAAAGAAGCCATATGAGTATGCCAGAAAAAGCTTAATGGGATGCCAAGGTTGGGCAGGTGTGCTCCCCAATTCATGTGTTAGGAAGATGGCTCCTAGAGAAGTGGAAGTCTGCTCGAGATGAAAGCGACTACTGGGTGCCTGCCTGAAGGCACCGATCGGTGACGTAGGTGCCCAAGCTCCTTATAATCTAATTGACAGTCTGATCTACCTCTCCGAGCTGCTTTTGCAGGCAGCAAAGGAGAAACACATTCTGCCCTGAAAATGTGCATCAGAGGATGCATTCCATCTGCAACCGCAGACCAGGTTCCTAACATTTAGACAAGCAAATGAGACCAGATTTGTAATTGCTAATAGGTGTGGGTTTGTTTTGTTTTCTGTAGTTTCTTCATTTTTGGACAGCGGTTACATTTGTTCCCTTCACCACGAAATCCTCCCTGTGATTTAAGACGCAGCAGCGCCCACAGCCAAGGCGATTGGCACTGGAACCTCTGTCAAAACCCCCAGACACTGTGGTTTTGAACACACCAGAGAGCACGAGTAACAAGGCCTTTTCAGCCCAAGCAGTGGCTATTTGGCAGCTATTAGGTGTATCATTAGCTTTGAGCACTGTATGTAGCAAGAGCACTTGGAGCACCTGAAGCTTCAGATTAATTTCCCTGCTGAGTGTTGGAAGAGGCTTAAAAACCAGGGTTATCTTAGCAATGTTAATAGGATCCCCCTCTGAAACAAGCCTGGCTTCTTGTTTTATAAGTCTGCAAAGAGCTGACCCACAGATCTGTTGTCTACAAATCTTTCAAGTCACTGTTAACACCTGGATTAAAACATGAATTTCCTGTATTCAGGCCTGAGCTTGATTTGTCAGCTATTGTCATTAATGGGTTTCCTCTTTAAAACTGAGATTTTACTTTACCTGTGCAAGCTTCAGCAACAAGGTTTAAGCTATCACTCCAGAGAATTTGGTAAATGTATTTGTATATAAATTTTATTCTGGAAAGAAAAAAATAAAGCACATTGCTTGGACAAGTAAAAGGTTATGCAAAATACAGAACAAAATTAAAAAAAAAAGGCATGTTTTTTCTCCTTAGTCTGGGATCTATGTCTCTGTGTGCACAATGTGGAAGGATGTATTAAGAAATCAAGAGGGTGAGGAGGTTTCCATTTTAGGTTTATTGACATTTTTCTTATTAAACATAAAATTGAGCCTAGCGGGAAGATTTGGGGTTGGAGAGCTGCAGTTTCAGGTCAGCTTGTCCTCGGTTTATGCATTAAGAGCAGGCTAGGGCTTTGGAATCCACAATACAGCTTTTTTTTCCTTTTTTTTTTTTTTTTAAACAACAAAAAAAATTACTACAGTAAGAGAAGGAAGCCAGTACCTGAGGTCCTCACTAAAGGGAGAAGCTTACATCATTATTTCAAGTCTCCTCCCAATTCCACCTTGCCTTCCATTCATGTCTCCCCATTTTCTGACTCTGCCGCTTGCACCTTACCTCTTTTTAGATGAGCTGTGTCAGGGAGAAACCTCTCCTCCAATACCTGTGCCTGATTCGCTCTCTAGGTGTTCAGCTTTTCATCTCTTAAATCTGAAGGGGATTTGTGGTTGGGTGTCACCTCCCATCCCTGAGGCCTCACTGTCGAAAGCCTCCAACCGACAGAGGCTGCAGCTGAACTGCTGAACGCAGCCCCCTCATTCCTCACCCACCACCTTCTTGCCCCTGTCAGCTCCACCCAGCTGCAGATCTCAACCCTCTTTGCCCCCCAGCCTTATGCCTTACTACCGCTGCTGAAGCACTCGCATCTTTCACTAGCCTAGCCTTGTTGGAAGGACTATGACAGCAACCCGCACAGCATCCTTCCAAGCAGTGACACACAGGACAGAAAGACGACTGTTTGTTATTAGCCAAAAATTCCCAGTTGAGCATAAAAACTAACAGCTGGGGTTTGAGTCTGCTTATTTCCCCTTTTTGAATTTGGCTGCGGCATTGCTGGTCTTGGCTTTCTTCTTCGCCGACCCCTTGGACTCAGGCTCCTTGCGCTTGGCCGACGTGATGGAGCCCGTCACCTTGAAGAAGTCGTCCAGCCGGCCCTGCGTGCTGCCCTGACGGCTTTTGCTCAGCCTTTTGACGCCGTTGCGGACGCGCTCCTCGTTGAACTGTTTCTCCACGCACATGAACTGGACGAGCTGCTCTTCGTTCGGCTCCATCCACTTCAGCTCGATGTCGTCAGGGTTGACCACGTCTGGCTCTAGAAAGAGCTTCTGGGCCTCCTTGTGCAACCAGTTCTCGGGCAGAGGGTACTTCTTGGTGTCTATGTGCTGAACGATCTCCTCAATGGTTTTGTGCTGTCTGATGAGCTCAACGGCCCGCTTGGGCCCGATGCCGCGGATGCTCTCGCAGTAGTCGCAGCCCAGGAGGATGCATAGATCCACAAACTGCTCCCAGGTCAGATCGAGGTCCTGCAGGATACGGTTCAGGTGGAACTCCTGGATGGGCAGCTTCTTAGCTTCACTGGCAGTAAGATGCCGCATCAGCACGGGACTGCCGAAGGTCAGGCAATCCATATCTTCCGTGGCGGCCGCGTAGACCTTCCCTGCCTTCACCAGGGTGGCACAGCTGGCTTCCGCCTCCCCCGGGGCCTCCACGTAGGGGATGCCCATCAGCATCAGCAGCTTCTTGCACTCGTCGGTGTGCTGCTGGGTCACCTTGACCAGCCTCTTGCTGAACTTCTCGATGTTGATCTCCTCTCCGGCCTGCTGGGCCTCCTGCAGGTGCTTCTCGGCCTCAGCCCGCCGCTCGGTCCTCTTGGCCAGCTCCCCCGACTTCAGCTGCGGCGGCTTGCCGTCGAAGACGTACACGGGCTTGATGCCGTTCTCCACCATGCGGATGGTGCGGTAGAACATGCCCATCAGGTGGCTGGTGGTCTCGCCCTCCTCGTTCTGCAGCACCTCGGCGCCCTGCCGCACGGCGATCAGGAACTGGTAGATGCTCATGGAGGCGTCGATGGCCACCTTCCGCCCGAAGTACGCCTTGATGTCGTTCTCACGGATGGCGCCGGGCGCCACGTCGGCGATCAGCTTGGCCAGGCCGTGGATCCCCATCCTGCGGGGCACAAGGGCTGCGCTCAGCGCCCGCAGGGGGCTGCGGGGACCGGGCAGGGACAGGGGGATGGGGACGGCACCCCCCAGCACCGGGAATCCGTGCCCTGCAGGCTGCAGACCCCGGCACCGGTCCCGGTTCCAGACCCTGGCCCTGGCCCCGATCCCATTCCCGGTCCCGTTCCCGGTCCCGTTCCCGGTCCCACCCCGCAGCCCCAGTTCCAAGCCCCATCCCCGGTCCCGGTCCCGGTCCCGGTTCCGGTTCCAGCCCCCGGCCCCGTTCCCGTTCCCGTTCCCGGCCCCGGTCCCGTTCCCGGTCCCTGGTCCCGGTCACAGCCCCTAGTCCGGTCCCGGTCCCGGTCCCGGTCCCGGTTCCAGCCCCCGGCCCCGGCCCCGGCCCCGGTCCCAGCACCGGCCCCGGGCCCGGGCCCCGGGTCCGGGTCCAGCTCCCGGACCCGGCCCCGGCCCAGGCCCCGGGTCCGGGTCCAGCTCCCGGACCCGGTCCCAGCCCCGCCGTTCTCCCCCCGCCGCCATTACCCGCCCCGTCCCGCCGCCGCCGCTCCCGCGCTCAGCCGCGACGCCCGCCGGGAGCCGGCGGAGCCAATGGGGCGCGGCTCCCGCCCGCTCCGTCCCCCCGTCCCGGCACGCACCGCTCGCGGTTCCGCTTCCGACGGGGGCGGGCAGCGGCGGGAGCCGGGGCGACGTGTCGGGACGGGACGGGACGGGACCGGGACCGGGACCTGCGGCGCCATGGTGGGAGCGGAAGCGGGACCGGGACCGGGACCGGGGACCGGGGACCGGGACCGGATAAACGGGGAACGGGGAACGGGAACGGGGGCTGAGGAAGGGAACCGGGAACGGGGCCGGGGAGGAGGAGAACGGGGCCTGCGGCGGAACCGGGAATGAGAACCGGGGCTGGGAATCAGGAGCTGAGGAGGGGAAGCGGGGACGGGGAACGGGGACCGGGGATCCCGGGAACCGCTAGCCCCGCTGCCCGTCGCCGTGCCCCCGCAGGAGCTGGAGGCGATGAGCCGGTACACCAGCCCGGTGAACCCGGCCGTGTTCCCGCACCTCACCGTGGTGCTGCTGGCCATCGGCATGTTCTTCACCGCCTGGTTCTTCGTGTATCCTGCGGGACCGGGGACGGGGACGGGGACGGGGGTGGTGGTGCCTCGCTGTGCCCCCGTTGTCGCCTTAACCCCCGGCCGGCAGCTATGAGGTGACCTCCACCAAGTACACGCGGGACATCTACAAGGAGCTGCTGATCTCGCTGGTGGCCTCGCTCTTCATGGGCTTCGGCGTCCTGTTCCTGCTGCTGTGGGTCGGTATCTACGTGTGAGGCCGCCCGGCGCCCCCCCGACGGCTGTAAGCTGCCCGAGACCTTCGTGCTGTGCGTGATGTCTGCGTGCAGGGGGTGCCTGGAGACCTGCCCCCAGGGCAGCTGCTCTGTACAAAACCCAGATTTCTTCGGGGGTAGATTTAGGGCATGTAAAGGGCCGGGCCCTGATCCCAGCCTCCGCAGGGCAGCCCTGGGGTTTAAGCAGTGCAGCTGCCTCACAGCACACACCTCTGCCGCTGCTTTTCCTCCATCAGCTGCGCTTCTGCCAGCGCTGAGCTGCAACGCAGCCACTGGCTGATTTAAGTGGAGAGGGGTCCTGTGCCCCTCTGTTAACTGCGGTCAGAACTGGTGTTCATCGCAGTTTGAGGAAGCGTGTTCGCTGTGCGCATTCCTCTGCTCAAGGCATGTTTCTGACCCAGCAGCTTCTGGTGGGGGATCTGCCCCCGCACTGTGCGGGGCTTTCTCTGTGCTCACACAGTGCTGGCAGGCTGCGGTTTGAGTGGCTGCAGCAGCGTCCAGGGCTGCTCTGGGTAAAGCTGTCTCACCTCCTTCCTCTCTCCTTTGGTTCCAGGTGGGAGGCCCTGCAGAAGTTCTTTTTATATTTCTTTTACACTTCTACAAAGAAGCCTGTGTCAGGCATGGACTGTGCTCCTGTCAGGTGTCTGCTGCCAGCACAACAAACCAAACCTGAATAAAGCTGGCTTCGTGATGTACCTGCCTTTGGACTTGCGGTTTGTCTTTCAGATGCTTTTCACCTGGCTTTTTGAAACAGCCTCGATTTCTGCACAAAATCCATGAGCCCTGGGATGGTCCCCGTATTGCACTTGAAATTCCAGCAGCCGTCTCCTTGGCTGATTTCAGCAGCTGGAGCAGCTGTTTTGTAAGGAATCAAGCACAGTTTGTATTTCCTTCTAGGCTATTGAACACACAATTGGAATTGAGCTGGACTTCCTACTGCAGAGAATAGTTAATGCTGTGAAACTGCAGCTGGTGGTGTGTGACACATCCCTGGTGTCAAACTTAGGCAGCTTGACAGTGGCTTTCTTTGGTAGTGGAGTTCCTGGGCTGCAGCAAGTGTGGGAAGCCAGGGGAAGCGGCTGTCAGATGTGGGCAGATTTCAGTGGTGAGAGGGTGTTATGTTGGGGAATTCATCAGCACTGTGCTGTGGTCCCAAGAGACTGGGGTCACTGATGTGACAAGATCAGAAAGGTGCTGCACAAAGACAGGTTACTTCCTTTCAGCAGCATGAGGAAGGTAAGGAATGGAGGCCTTCTCTCCAAAGTCGGCTTTTCTTTGCTAGGTGGATGTACTTACCTTCGGGCTGTGCAAGAGGAGTCTAAATTTGTAGTCCAGCTTTCAGAGCAATTAAGAGTTCGAAGTTGGAAATTCAACAGATTCTGTACAGATTTAAAGCCCTAATTTCCTATTTGGTAAAGAAGCTTTCCCTCTGTAAGTAGTCTCGGATGCCTCTGGGTCTGGACCTGGTCTTTGAGGCATGAGCCATGACCTTACATCTGGTCAAAAGTGTGCTGCATAGCAGTGAGCAGCCACAGCCTGCAGTTGTCCTGACCCCAACCTGTGCACGTGTGGAAACTCACGCCGAGCAGGTGGCGCTGGAGTTCCTCGGTCTTGTGACAAGCAGCTTATAACTACTGACCCGAAAGGCTGTTTTTTCATAGCAAGGGAGGAACACAGCCAGGAGCCATCCTTGGATACAAAGCAGTATTTATATATTTATTTATATGGGCATATTTACCTCGAGCATAAAACAAAGTCTAAATAAGCCAAACAAAAAAGTGGGGGATCCGGAGACTCAGCACTCAAATTCGGCAAAATATAAATATAAATCAGAAAGAAAGGAGGGAAACCACGCTTGTTTCCCACAAATAAAAACCGATAATCAATAATACCTGCTAAGAAGGCAATTCTACAAACTTGCTGGCAATATACAGTGATTAAAGCTGTGACAGCAACATTTAAACCAAACAAATTAGTGCTTTACTTTTTTTTTTCTTAATTCTTGCAGTGGTGGCATAGTCTCTATTTACAGGCTTTAAGCTCTAACAGTAGGACAGAATGTTTGTGAATTTGCTTTTGAAACAAACTCCGAAACAGCCAAACTTTGGCAAGTGGCCTCGTATCCATGCTCGTCTTCCTTCCTGCCAAGAATGTCTAGAGAGATGAAGCATCTTGTTTCCAGCTGAAGAGAGGGTTTTCCCCAGGCTGTAAGGCTGGAGACATTGGCTCAGAGCTCCCTCCGTCTCATGCAGGGAAAGGCCTGATTGTTAACTCTCTTGTTACTGATTGGGGATGGGGAACACATCTGTAGTTACCGGTGGGTAGGGCGGGAACCTCTAGGGGCAGTCTGTGCAAACAGCTGTTTCTGTGGGCTTAGAAGCAATCCTATGACCCTTCCATCACTACAAAACCCCTCTGAGCTCGTTCCTGCCTTGCTGTCATACTGCTGTGCAGCTGCCCGTGGAGCTGGTGTGTGATTTGTGATGTACTTTAAGACAAAAGATACGGTTTTCAGCAACATAAGATGCCGAAGATGGCATTCTGAATCTCTGATACTGTGGATCGCTGTCAGCCCATGTGTTTTTCTGCTGTAAAACAACTGTATGGGGGCTCAGACCACCCCTTGCACATTAGGTATTGCCTCCCCTCATTTATTGAGCTAACTGGCCACTGTTTTTGAGGCACGCAGCATTCAGTACACGCATGGGAAACCACCGTTCCCTTGTACAGTCCTGTTAGCAGAAAAAGGCACTAGAGATGTTCCCATAGCCCTTAGGCACTTGGTTCGCCGGGGCCCTGGTAAACCCCATGGCTAAGCATTGCAGGGACACCTGAGAGACTCCATCTCCTCCTGGGCCACCACTGGTAGCGTTTCCAGTGATTGATTGCTTTCTTCCCCCTCGGAGCAGCTTCCCTTGCGGCAGGGGAGAAGCACGCCTGGCTCTCGGCTGCCCTCGGCCATGACCATCAGTGAGGGGGGTCGGTGGTGGGGATTGCAGGCAGCGCTTTCAGCTCTGGCCCTCACGGCACCGCCCATTGCCTCTGCGGGGGCTGAAAAAGAGCATGGGCATTGAGCCCAGTTTGGCAGTAAGGGAAAACAGTGGCTGGGTCTGAGAAGGCTACCTCTCCGCTGAGCAGACCTCGAGGAGCACAGGGCATCGCTCGCCTCAGTAAGGACTTGCCAGCCTGGGCCACTGATTGCCAACTGGAGAGTAAAAGCTGCCAAGAAAGCAACTTCACGGGTTAAGGCTGGGCAAAAATGCCTAGGGCAGGTGGAGAGAAGAGCATCGAGCATCCTCTCTGGAGCACTACGCTGGAGGGTTTCCCTACCAGCTGCAGGCAGCAGAAAATCCTGCTGGAAGTGGAGCTGACTGACCTGTTTGTGCATAGGTACTCCTATGCCTTTGGACCTCTTGCTCTCTCTCCAAGCTCCCCAAACTGGGGCAGAAGGCCTTCGTGAGCTTCATTCCCACTTGGCTGCCTGGCACTCCCTGCTCACCCTCCGTTTCCTGGCTGTCCAGGCTTCAGTGCATTTTAGTAACTGGAGCGCATCACCGATGTAGTTCACTGTTTGCTGCCCACAGGCACAGCATGGGAATGAAGACCTGACCTCGCATCTGCCCTGCAAATAAAGGAAAGGGCCAAGTCCTCTGGAGGCAGGGACACAAACTCCCAGTGATGCTGCAAGGAAGTGCAAGGCTATGGCTGCTCTGCTGGGACAAACTCAGAAGGGAGCTCTGAAGCAGGCTGGGGAGGGAAGGCAGTGTAGGGTCCCACGAGGTGCACGCAGGAACCAACTCTCTATTGGCTAAAACATCTTTGCAGCTTCTTTCTCTGGAGCAGCTGAGCCAGCTGGTGGTGGCAGAGGGATTGCTGCATCCATCTCCACTGACAGGAACAAAATGCAGCAGCCAGAGCCTGATGCAGTTTCCCAAAAGCAGTTTGGTTTGAGCTGCCTGTGTCCAGCGATGGGACCGCAAGGGCCAAGGTTGCTCTTCTCTGAAGCCAGCTTTAGAGTTTCCTCCAGGACTGGAGAGTGGTGTTTCCCCCTCACTGCCCTTCCACAGCAGTGGCTGCTGCTTCCTTAGAAAAATGAGTCACGGCTGTATGGACCCGGTGGTGGCTCAGCCTCCAGGAGTGCAGAGGGCTCCTTCTTCAGCGAGAGGGGCTGGGGCAGGACGCATGAGCGCTGATCACTCCGACATGTCCCGGCACCGCTGTAGCAGTCAAGCTTTAACGTGGAGCTTAGCAGTGGCCCCCTTTGGTTTCCTATGTGAGACACATAGCTCAACAGGGACAGAATTAAGAGACCCATTTTTATACGGCTTTAAAAAAAAAATTCAGTAGTTTAGCAAGTTAAGAACTTGTAACAGTAAAAATACCCAAAGTACACTCAACATCACTGCCTTCTGAGAACGGTGACAGCGAGGACCCACAGTCACTGCTGTCTCCTCCTTAGTGGGAGAAAATCAGCCTCTTTTTGCCAGTGCCTGGCAGAGATCCGTTAGCCTGGTGGTGCATTGAGACCACACCATGCATCCCCAGCGACCCAGCCTGGCTCTGCAGGGCGCGCTGGGTGTTGCCGGTGGTCGTTCTCACCACATCTGGGTGGAGTGGCTGCGTTGACTCAAGAGACGACTGGGCAGCTCCACATGCCCTGTGAGAGGCCACATGCTGCTGGCAAATGAAGGAAACAGGTCCCCATGACACTTAACACAGGTGGCTTGGGGTAATTTTTCTCCCATGGGTTGATAGCAAGCGTCCCCACATGTGGTTTGGCCTGGGCACAGCCTCAGCAGCATCTTCAGTGGAGTTCTTACCTTTATCCATCCAGACCTGGATACAGTGACAGAGTACAGTGAGGAGAGGGGGACAGGCAGGGCAAACGTGGAAGCTGCACCTTCTCTTGCTGTCCGCAGAGAATGGTCGGTTCAGGGGTCCTGGGGTCTCCAGGGGTCTGTGGAGGGGGGCTGCAGGGGATGGCCCTGGGCCAACTAGAAGGAACAGCAACTCCAGTGTACAACTTCCAGTACGTCCAGGCACAGCCTTCCTTTCCTGGTGAAACTCCAGCGTTTCCCTCTTGGAAAGGGCTCCAGTGTTGAGCAATTCCAGTGTTGCGGAGAACTGACGTGACACATCTGGGACCACTAGGCCAGTACAGGATGGAGCTCCCATCCGTGCTCTGGGATGTGGCAGACCTGTCCACATTCAGTCCAGCGTAATGCTTTCAAATCCAGTGTCACAGGGGGCAGGAGAAGTGACGGGAGACACAAGTGTCCCCATAAGGGATGGAGAGGTGTTCGGGGCGGTGTGGGGTGGCGGGAGTTGGTGCTAGGTGAGCCCAGGAGACACTGCAAGGCTGGTTGTGTTTCTGTGGCTTAGGTCCTATGTTCTGTGTGTGCTGTGCTTCAGTATCTGCATCACCAGCCACAACCAAACCAGCTCCACGCCTGAAGCAGGTGATGGGGGTAAGATGGGGCTGGGGGCTATTGGAGGAGGGTGTACGGGAGTCTCCCCAGTGTCACCAGTCCCCCTCCTCTCTCCAACCAGAGGGCACTGGTGCTGCCAGGACTCACTCACAGAGCCAGTAAAACTGAAAATAATAGTCAGTGAAAAGGTGTCCCATCTGTTCGGGAGTAGTGCTGCAGTTGGCTCGGCCCTATGTGAGAAAGCAAGAAAAAGAGCTTACAGACAGAGGCAGGATGCATGCTCCAAGGAGGTGGGGGGGAATTGTGCCTGAACTATGTGCTGGCACAGACAAAGATCATAATCTGTTCTAGGCCTGTGTGTGAGCAGCTGGCTCTATCACACTGCCCTTCCCCATGTGTGGGTAGGCACTTGTTCCCCGCACCTCCCGAATTACATCTCTCTTCTACCTGTGTGCCTTGGAAGGGAACAGCCATGATAGAAAGGGCTGTGGAAGGCTCTCCACACAATGTGGACACTAAACCTGTGCCATGATGATGCCACATTCCCATTGCTCTCCTTCCACTTAGCCCTGGACAAAAGGAAAGGCAAAGCAGCTGCTTGTACTCACAGGCTGTGCTACTCTGAAGTGGTAGGTGAACTCCCTGAAAGACATCATCACGAGAGGCCAACGGTGCGTTGTTTCCTGGGGAAGAAAACAGAAGGGGGGGGGGGATGAGACCAGGGCTGAGCATCCCAGGATGTCCTCCTAGGGCAGACTAGCAAGGAAATGCACAACCCCCCTCCGTCAAGTGACCCTACAGCTGTCTCTGGAGCAGAAGCAGCACCTCCAAGATCAGCAACAGAGCTGGATTAAGAGTGGGGCAAGGAGGCACTTAGACATTTTATCCAGATCCACAGGCATCAAAAGCACTGAGCACTGCGTGACCAGCTGGTGCAGGGATGTCTGAGGTACATTTACAGTAGTCAGTGCAGAGTATGGCTATCAGAGCACAAAGTCCCTTCAGCAACTCTTGCGCTGCCCTAGCCAGACTGCTATAGTCCCTTCTGGAGGCATCTGTGTTGTGTTGGGGTGACACTTCACGAGTGTGGATTCTGTAAGCCCAACCCTACCTACCTGCGTGTCCGTGGCATTGGTGGAGGTGTCTGTGCTCACAGCATCCTGGCAGGGGTCGCTGGAGACAAGGCCACAAAGGGAGACGGTCAACGTGGAAGAGGAGCTGGGGAGACAAGATGTGGTGAGACCCTGGAAGGCACCAGCCTCTGCTGTCTCTTACCCAGGATGGGCAACACCACAGTGACACGGCACAGTATCCTGCTGACTTCAAGGGTGCAGAAACACCGAAGAAAGCAGCCCTGCCCACTCACTTCATCTCCAGGGTCAGGTTGGTGTTCACTGCTGTGAGCTGGCTGACAGGGATGCGGTAGGTGAAGTTCCCAGTCCTAGGGAGAAAGAGAGTGCATTAGACCTGACTGCAGCATTGCAGCTGTCTATGAGATGGCCGGGACAGGACCCAAAGTCTCTGTTGGGCTCGGACTTCAGAGGGGAGGGCTTCCCAGGCTAGTTCCCAAGGGCGAGCTCATCATCAAATGCAGTCTTCCTGCACTCTGGGTGAAGGAGCAGGGCTGGACCCCGAGCCCCAGCTCCTCTGTCCAAGGAGCGGCATGGGCTGCCTCTGGGTGACGGTAGGAAAAGGCCCAAAGCTCCAGGAGCTGCCCACCTGCTTCTGGAGCTCCCCAAGATGCCACCAACGTGCCAGCAGCTATCCCAGCCGTGCTCACCTGCATGCGTTGCTGGCTGTGCAGTACTGGGACTGGATGGCCATGTCGATCTCCAGGATCCGGATGGAGTGCAGCACTGGGCTTGGCCCTGCAGGTGGGAGACAGGCAATGTAGGAACGGCAAAGGGATGACAGCTGGGGCAGCCTGGGTGAGGAGGGCTAGCAGGGACGCCGGGCACTGAGACTGTCTTTCTGCATCCCCATGCCATCAGAGAGAAGGGTCACACTGCTGCAACACTGCGCTAACACCACGACCAGCCACAGAGAGCCAGGAGCAGGGCTGCCTCAGGCTCTGCCAGTGGCTGGTCAGCGAACTCCTTTCCCTCTGCTACCAACGTGACTGAACCTGTGTGTTTCTTCCTCTAAATCTAATTTGGAGAAGGCTGAGTGGTGGGGCTATGAAGGGAGTTGCCTAACGGCAGCCTCAGAAGGGAACCAAGGGACTAACACAACCAGAAAGCGTAGGGCAGCAGGGGGAGTAAGCGCAGGGCTGGAGGTTGAACCTGGCTGCACTGGAAGAGCTGAGGGCGAACAAGCCACAGCCCAGGGACACAGCGAGGGAACCAGATGATGGAGGATACCCCAGAAGGCTGCCCAGGGGTACGGTGCTGCTGTGGGGATGGAAGAGGAGAGGGCCCACCTACCATCTGTGCTAGGATCCTCTGTGCGGGGCCACTCGCTCACCGGCTGCTTGACACTGCGCTGCTGCCGGGCCTGCCCCAGTGGGGAGTTGCTGCGGGAGAGCGAGAGGTTGGAGATGTACTTGGATTTGCCCTGGAGGTGGGTGAAGGGGGAGGAGGGGCTGGCATTGGGGCTGCCGAAGCTCTGAGACCTGTCAGGCGTCTTTGGCCACTTGGTGTAGGAGGTCGCTTTTCCGGTGACACCCCTGGATTTGGCTTTGATATTTGTCACTGGCAGGAGTGAGGTCTGACTTTGGTCTGCAAAGGAAAGGGAGAGAGGTTGCGCTGAGAGGCAGAGGCTGGCAGCATTCCTGCCTCCAAGGCCAGTGCAGAGAGAAGGGCTGTCAGCTCTGGGCTCGTCCTGTCCCAGCGTCACCTCCGGCATTACACCCTCATGTGTAACAGCCTCCGTGCCTGGAGAGAATGGTGCAAAATCCTCGCAGCATAGGGAAGCTGTGACAGGCTGTGGGAACACAGGGCACTATTTAAGGCATGACTCCAGGGCTGTTACAGCTCTGCTCTGACTGCCTGAGGTGCTGTTGCTCCTACAATGGTGATAGAGTAAGAGAGCTTGCAAAAGCCCTGCTTGGGCAGCCAAGAGGCAGCACAGCTCCTGGCCTGCCAAAACCCTGCTCAAAGCAAACACAGGCCTGAGGCCAGACTGCAAGGTATGGCTGCTCAGGCACACTGGCCAGCCTGGCGTAGCCTCTCATGGCCCTGTCCTGGCTGAGCTCCAGAGACCTTCCAGTCCCCACTTACCCTGGCAGCGTGATCAGGGATGTACAAAACCATGCCACAAAGGAAGCAAAGGCTGCGCAGCCTGGCAGTCCCACTTTGCCCCCCGGCTGCCTGCTGGAGCAGGTCTCAGCCCCTCCAGGCAGTGGGTGTGGAGGAAACCAGGTACCTTGTGGAGGCTGCATGTCATTTTCATAAGGTGCAGAGATAGGTGAGAAACCAGGTGAGGGATCTGAGGTGACACAGTGGTGGGACGGACAGCGCAGGGTTGTCCCAGCACCTCCTGCTGGGCTGGTACTTACCTGTCCTGTTAGTGGCATGAGTAGGGCTGGTCTCAGAGAGGGCAATGGAGGAGACGTTGGTGGGAGCAGCAGAGCAGCACATGGAGAAACAAGGTGGGTTGAAGCATGCTAGCACACTGTGACCGGGTGAACTGCTGAGCAAGTCAAGCACGTTTGCCGTGACTGCAGGGCAAAGAGGAGAGACACTTGGGATAAGCCAAGGGAAGGAGCATCACATGCCGTCAGCATCCCGTCCATGAAACCACAGCCCCAGGACCTCTCTGCATGAAGACAGCTCCACATCACTGAACCCGTGGCATGGAGGTACAGCTGTGACCATCATCCAGCACCACAACCCCTGTGTGTCTGCTGTGCCCCCTGCCATGCTGTGACCTACCGTGCTGTGTGGGGGTCTTGCTACTGGCTCTGTCTGACGCAGCTGTGGATCGCACCATCTGTGTTTTATCAAAGTTCTGGCTTGCCCTGAAATGTAGGAAAACATGAGTGAAAACCTCTACCGCAGGGAACCATGGTGTCACTTCTACGTGAGGAGAGAAGCAGCTGTAGCAGTGAGTGGGTCGATGGGACCAGGTACACAGAGCAAGAGCAGGCATAGAGTGCAGTGGTGAGGAGCAGTAAAGACTGGAGTGCTCTGGGAAAGGAAAGCAAGGCAGGAGAGAGGCACACAAGCCACAAAGACAGCTAGGAGAGCTAGGAAATGTCACAAAAGATGGTGTGGCTGTCCCATGGCATGGACAAGCCTAATCTGGTTCAGAGGACACGAGCAATGCTCCCTTGGTGCTCACTGTGGAAAAGACTTTACTCAGTGAATTTACTTTCTAATAGTGATCTCTGGGGTGGATTTACATGCCTGGGTCTCAAGATGTGAGATACTTCCTCACCTTGTGTTTTGTGGGTTTTTTTTTTGTTTGTTTGTTTGTTTTTTTAGAAATACACACAATCCCACCTAGATTTGCCCTACTCAATTTCAGGCATTTCACTGAAGCTGAGGAAGCCACAGGCACCTCATGTGGATGGTGGGGCAAATGTGAAAAGTGAGGAACCACTGCCTGGTGCTGTTTTTCTCCCCTTTTCTTTTTTTCTAGGCACCAGCTACTGCCTGTGGAGAGATGGGATAAACACAGCCTCTTGCCTTCACAGACTGCAGCTGCCCACCAGGCAGAGATTCCTACTCAGTTCCTAACAAAGAAATTAAAGATTCCACCTGTCCGGTCCCTCCTCAGTTCAGTTTTCTCTGTCCCACATCTTGCTTGTCCTGAAACAATGTCCTACCTGTTCCCTTAGCATTGCTCAAGGTTTATCAAAGATAAATGGAGCCTTTGTTCATTTAGAGAAACCCAAATACCACTGTCACCTGCAAGACTTATTACATATACTTCTTTTTTTAGTTAAAGGAGACACAATAGTGGTCTCCTGGTGGACATGTGGACACCAGCCTCTGGAGCCAACCTTTATCCCAGCTGAAGATCTACCTCTATCCCTCAAGGTCCTCCACTGCCTTTGTCAACACTTCCCATGCCTGGTTTTATCTTGCAGCCCACAAGCAACTACTTTTTTAATAGCTTCTTGTGAAATACTGCTGTGTAGTTCTAAAAAGAACAAATTAACATGCCTTCCACTGCTCTTTATGCAGCACTTTGTTCAAAGGGTGCTGACAGACAAATAAGACCTGTTTTCCTTTAAAGGGAAGTACGTTGCTGCAGCCCTGCAGATCACATCAACAAAGATGCTTTACGGGTCTGTTCCTAATTAGTAGCTCAGCCAACTTTCCTGGTGTTGCAGTAAGATATTTAAGGCCATACCTCTCAAACATGCTTTCTATTTATTTTTCTGAAGATATTGCTTTTCCTGCAGTGGCAAAATATAGGAGTGGAGTTTATAGACCAGTTGGACACTTCAGTAACTTGCCTGTTAGTGAGTCAGACACCAGGAGAACTGAGTCAGTACCTTCTCAAGCATTCCCGGTAGTAATGGCTCATATAAAGAAACAATTAAGGTTTTGTTGTTGTTGTTGTTGTTATTGTTTTTTTTTATGTCCTTCTTTTGCACACTAAGCTGTCCTATAATTTAGAGTGACCCTTCATAATAAAACTACTCATATATGAAGAGAGGGTAGGAACATCTTTTGGGCTAATTCTTCAGTCTCCATCCTTTTCAAATACTCCCTTCACTTCTTTCATACTGCCCACTCCTGCTCTACCTGCAGTATGAAACTTCTTTATTTAGCCTTTGATTCACTGCTTCTTCAATCCACTATTCCTAATTTCCCTTTCATATTGCCTGACAGGGTCCATAGTCCTTCCTCCTGGAGCTCCAGCTGCTGAGCTGTATTTGTATCCCTTTCTTTGCCTTCACGTTTTGCCTAAGATTCTTTGTCTTCTGTGGTGCAGATGGGAGAAAGAAGAGGAACTGAGAGAAAGGATGCAACAATTAAATAACAGTAGAATGAAAGAGTAACGTACCGTGGGCATAGAGCGACCGGGACCCCAGGACCCCTGTGCCGAAAGAGGGCCAGGAGACAGGCAGTGGGCACAGCAAAAGAGCTATAGGGCAGTGAAGGGAGAAGGGAAGAAAAGGAGGGTTGGTAGAAGTGAGGAAGGGCAAGGGGGAATTAAAGAGGGCATGGAAGATAATGGAAATGGAAAGACAAGAAAGGGAAAATTAAAGTGAAAGTAGAAAGAAAATGGGTTGGATGGGAGATGTAACCAGAACAAGAGGGAGAGAAGTAGGACAGGGAAAAGAGAGAGAAAAAGAGACTCATTATCTGGTACTGTGAGCTCCCAAAGGAGTGAAGTGTGCTGAAACTGAATGCCCAGCACAGCCTAACTGTGTGCACACTGTGCTGGGGCCATTCCCTCGATACTCTCTCCACATTAAGGACACTGCTTGCAGTCTGCACCCTTGCCTCATACGGACTGGTCCAGCCCCACCAGAGGCAGTGGGACTGTGCTGTTTCAGTCCAGCAGAAGATGCATCCAAATAACATTCAGACAGGCCATGAGTATGTGAGCAGCCAAACATCAGGACATTTTCTTTTTCTTCTCTGTTCCTCACTTCTTGCTGTGAACAACGTAAGGCTCGGATGCACGGATACATTTGGCTGGCTTTACAGTATGGCTCACTGGAACTGTGGTTAGTAAACCCATGGTGGCTGCTCTTTCTGCCTCAGACTGCCCCAGGCACCACATCCTTCCCACAGAGCCCAGAGGTACCTACCCATCGATGTCCACAAGGTCCTCCTCACTGCGCAAGCTCAGCACATAGAGTGTGGACATGGACACCACACTGAAAAGACAGAGAGAGGTACAGGCTGAGGACAGGCATGAGGATGGCACGTCGCATGGTGCTGACCTGCTTCCAAGGGATTTCAGCCCATGAAAGAAACTGGAGGTCCACAGCCACTCAATGTCCACTCCACAGATGGTAATAAAAGCTAGACCTCCTTGTTCTGAGGCACCCGTAAGCCTCCCTACCACCCCATGGTGCTGGGAAGCCTCCAGGAGGCAGTAAGAAGTGAGACCACTCCTTGGAAATGAAGCAAACTGTGTTTCCAGCACTGCCTGTTTGGTTGGCCCAGCCTAGACCAAGCTGATGAGCTGGAGGGAGATGGTGAAGCAGCAGCCAGGGTGCATGGTCTCACCTGAAGGCCATGATGATGACCAGGGCAATGATGGTGCCTTGCAGGAAGCGCTGACTAATACAGGCCTGCTCCGGGACAACCGATGGTGACTACAAGACAGAAATCCCAATGTCGGCTCAGGACTCTTTATCACTCCGGTCCTCTCTGCTTCTGAACACAGATCCCACCCATCACATTCCAAACTTTCCTTCTGCTCCCTTGCAAGCCCTGAAACCCCTCAGAGCAGAAGCCAGATAATGCCTTCATTAGGCATGGACAAAAAGGAAAGAGAGATGAGGAAAATGGGAGCAGTCCGGGTCTCTCCCTCTGCAGCATGTGCAGGAAAACACTGGAGAACCATGCAGAAGACTGATCCCAAGCAGATCACCCTCCCCTGCACAGCAACACTTGGTTGGGAGCAGTCCCTTACCTTGCTGGCTACTTTGTGGGGCCTCTTTTTGTGGGGCATGCTTCCTGCACGGCTGAACTGGCTTCCTGCTTGGCTGCAAGGAGAAAGGGGGAATCAAGCTGAGCTGTGCAGGGACAGGCCCTGCCACTGCACCTTGAGTGGTTCTCAGGCAAAACTGTGATTCTCTGCCAGGGAAGAAATCTCTGTGTGACACGACAGTCACAAACCCTTGTCACTCAGCCTGCACTGGGGGGCAGGTCGGTGCTGGTGCATTGGCCCAGAAAGCCTGAATTCTGCCCCAAACCTTCATAAGCTGACATAGGTCAGTATAACAATTTTGGAAGCGCGAGAAACTCTTTGCTCTGAGAATGCCACTCACTAACTCTGGAAAAATGTGGTGATGATTTCATAGCGGGTTTTTTGGGGCTGGTCAGAGAGCAGGATTTTGGTATGTGTATGCCAGATCCTTCAGCTCTCTGAATCTACTGCAGACCACATAACAACTTGCCAATGCCCCACCACTCCTTCCCATCTCCTCTTTCCCCAAATGGGCTGCCATTCAGGGCTGCCCGGGCTTGAAGAAGACATCCCTTTTGGCTCCCTTGCCCTCATACCTGAATGTCCCAGAGCTCACAGTTGATTTCATGCTGTCGAGCCGTTTGAGCTTGGCCAGTTTGTGACTCCACCTCTCTAGCTCATCGATGCGAGTCTCCAGGTTGTCTGTCAGTTTGCACAGCTCCTTCACAGCTCCCACGTTCTCCATAAATATGCGCTCCTGCCAGGGAACAGGTCAGAAGTCTGAGTGGCCAGGCACATGGAGGCACTCCTTCTCCCCACTATGGATCCATCCACTCTGACTGCTTTCCCGTGCCCTGTTTCACGGGAAAGCCTACACAACACCCCCCCAGCACTGGGGGAGTGGAGACGAGACCCACCCAGTAAGGCACACAGCCCCTGGATGCGAGAACAAGAGGTCTCTTAAAATCCAACCCAAACAATAAGTGTTGTTCATTGATCCCTGAGAACTGTCCTCTGCTGGTGTTACTCCAAGGAGTCCTCCTCAGTTACAAAGGACAGACACAAAGTACTCATCTTCGTCAGGAGTCCTTGGTTAAATTAAGTGAGGAATTCTCCCCACTTGCCCCTTCTCTGCCCCTTCCCAGCCCTCCAAGACTGTCTCCTGCTTGTGGTGCAAGCTGTTGGAGCTATTTTGCATCATTATCCAAAAGCCAGTTGATTCAGACCAATGGAGAGCCCAAATTCAGAAGCTTCTGGAGAGCAGCCTTCCCCCTGCAGCCCCTCTGGTAAAGGCAGGGCTTTCCAGCACAAGCACATCCCTCTGGCGCAAGCACAGCTACATCCCACATACTGCTTCTGGCACTGTGGCATCACCCATGCCTCCTATCCACCCTCAGGCTCTGCTACTCCATATCCCTGTGCAAAGCTCCCTGAGGCGAGGCAGCACATCTCATTGGCACGCTGGTACAGCACTGAGCTCAGAGGGTTTTGGACACTATGGAAAAGCCCATGGTCCTGGCTACTGCTCGTTAGTGATGTAACTGCAGGGATCTAGGCTTCCACAAAGGATAAACATGGCACTAAGGTCAGTCCTGGCCATTCATACTCTGGGCACTGAGGACAGAGTGATGCAGGAGAAAACTGGCAGCTTTGGGAGAACTTTAGGGATTTGCGCTGTCTCCTCAATGCCCAGAGCAGCAAACAGGCTGCCACAGGTTATGGTGAGGTCAAGTAGCCAGGTGCTCCTGGTTATCTTGACATAACCACCTTATCTTATCTAGAAAGGAGAGATTATGACTAAGAGCCTCCCTACAGGCGGCTGCCAACAAGGAGTCCTTCCCGAGGGAGACGCTGCCAACTTTCACCAACATCAGGCTAGTTCCTCCCTGCAGATGGCTGCTGTCCACTCAGGTCTGCTCCTGACATCTGAAAGATCAGACAGGTCTGAAACTCGTACGGGTGGTATTGGCTTAGGAACATTTCCCAGGCACCATTCTCTCCTTCTTCCACTTCCAGCTCCATAACTCCCTTGACCCAGGTTCAACAACCTCCCCGGCTTCCCCACCCTTCCTGTCCCTTTGGGCTGCCACTGACCTTGTTTACTACCAGGAAGTTCTCGAGGGTCTTTCCATTGGAAAAGACCAGGTCCCCAGTGTCCTTCACAGCTTCAGGAAGGATCTCCTTTACCTCCTGTGCAATGACACCTGCGTGGAAATGACACTGTGGGTCACAGGGATCTGGACAGCGCTCCTCCTGCCACAAATCTTTTTCTTGCCTGAGCAGTTGTTGGCAGGAGCCCTCCGTGCTGGGGATAAAACAAAGGCTGTCTTCCCCTTCACCCCAGCCTGGGCAGGGCCAAGCAGAGCTCATAAAGAGGCCTCATTGCCTGGGCAGCCCATAGACCACTGAGTCTCAGCTGTGGAAGAAGAGGCTGTTCAGGCAAGTCTGGTTCCCAGATTACGTGCATGGGTATGTGCATTACCCTGCTGTAGCACATGGCTGTGTCCAGGCTCCCTGTGCACCCCTGGAGGGGTAGGTACTCGGAGGAGCCTTACCACAGCCCAAGTGAGGGGCTAGAAGCCACCTGTGGGAAATGCCACCTTCTTTCCAGCTCACTAAATAGAGAGCTTTATTAAATGCCTATGCTTCAGAGAGGCCCCCCCTCTCCAGCCCTGTGCCTGGTGGGGCTGCCCCACAAACAAAATGCTACTGTAGGTCATAGAATATAAGGTCCGGTGCTGCAGATGTAAGCAGGGTACCACAGCAGGGTTACGCAGGGCCTGTACCTGTCTCAGAGGTGTTGTCAATGCCCACTGTGGCTGCAAACTCGGGCTTGTAGTTGTAGTGTACTAGTCGCATACGGGAGATCCTCTTCAGCTGCTCTGTGGTGTCCACCTGGCACAAAACAGACATGTGCAACTCCTAAGTGGGGTGTTGCTTCTTAAGATCCCATGACTCTGACCCCAGGCAGCAAAACCCACTACAGTTCATGTTAATGCCTTTACGACAGGTCCCAAAGGCAAGAGGTACTTCGTGAAACAGTCCTGAACCCTACTCAGACCAGCCATGGGGACAAAGAGCATTTGCACTGGGATTAATCTCCAGTTCTCATCATTGGATATGTTCCTTGGGCAGAGAAGTCAGGAGGAAACCGAACCCCATTGCACAACCAGGCACAGGGCAGAGGCAGTTTTCATAAACATGAGACACAACTGCACCAAGCTTTCCTGTACAGAGACATCCAGCTGAGGGGACTTCGGATCAGAGCTGAGCCTCTCACCCAGGCTCTGGCAAGCCCCTATGTGCTGCCTGAGGTATTCGCTTGTTTTCAGGTTTGTCAGTTTTGCATGTGCTAGTTCTGGTTAGCAGTGGAAGTGCCAATATTCTTTAAGACATAATGGACAGGCTGTGTCTGGGACATACAGAGAAAGACAGACTGCTAATGTCATTCCTGTCCAGTCAATAAGAGCTCAGGCTTCCTATGACTTTGTCAAAATCAGCTGCTGAAACAAGCTCACAAGGACACCTACGCTTTCTGCAGTGCCTTTTCAGATCCCTGATCAGCCAAGCCTAGCCTGGTTTGCCTGGCTCTTACCTCCTGGATGTCCTCCTTCACTCGGACGTCTGACGGGTGCATCAGTGAACCCATGACCTTCACATTGCCATGGACCACAAGGGCTTCATCGGGGCGGTCTGTGTTGATGCCAACCCGGCCATGGTGAAAAACAGTATCAGGGAGCTGTGCCCGCTGCCAGAGCACGTCACTGTCGCTCTCAAACTGGCCGGGGTTGGAGGCCTGTAGAGAGACAGGAAATTGGGAACTGAAAAACAGCAGTAAGTAAACCAAGCAGCAAAATGCTGCAGTGCTGCTGGGCAGAGGCATTCTGAGACATGGACAGAGGGGTGACATCGGGAGAGCCCCACAGTCCTGTCCCACTATGCACCTTGCAGAGGAACTGGTTTGAAGGGAAGGCCACAGGGAACTGGTGGACATCAGAGAGCTCCAAGCACACTGTCCCCCTTAGTGTGGGTGGGAAACAGCTGGGAAACAAAGCTGGGGATAAGCAGAAGCACCCCAACAGCACGACTGTGTCCTTGCTCTGCAGAAGGGAGCCAGAAATAGGGAAGATCTCAGCTGAAATTGGGGCATGTTGATCCAGGTGGCCTGAGAAGCCAGAGGGGACTTTTGGGATGAAGAGTCCAAGGCACAGGATCTTGGCAGGGATGCCCTCTCCAGCCCGCAGCACACCACATTATGGCCCCAGGAATATCTCAAGGCCAAGCTGTGACAGCACCAGCCCCGCAGGAGGGACAGCAGGCAGTTGGGCAGACAGTCACAGCAGAGCCAGAAGAGGACAAGCAAGGCCATGGAGGTGTGAGACAGAGCTTTGCAGCAGCACAAAGGAAAGTGGCAGGGATCCACTGTCAGCTCTGGGAACAGATCCCAGCCTGCCCTTGCAACCTTGGCATTCATCTGCTTGTCCTGTCTAAGCCTCTTCCAGCAGGAACCAAATTTACGCCCACTCTGCTCCTCTCTCTAAAGGATAGTCCTTGCCTTCTTGAGCTGCCTGTTATCTCAGCTTTCAGAGCTCTTCCAACAATTCCAACCAGAACCATGCAGGACAGCTGGAGACCATAAGTGATATGGCTGTTGCTCCTGAGCCCCAAATCCCGGGGTTCTGGTCTGCTGCCACAGTTCTGTGACCCACTCACAGGTTGGGAGAGGGTAGTCCAGGCTGCCTGCAATTCCCTGAAGTTCTGGGCACCCTGGAGGCTGTGTAACTCATCATGCCCTTGTCTGCAGACTCCAAGGCCCCTCTGTGTGTGTGTTTTACTCCCTGCCTTCAGGCCGCAGAGCTGACTGCTCTCCTAACAGAGCCCTGGGAGGGTCTGGGGATGGTGCCTCTCTCTTCCTGCTCCGCTGCATTCCCAATTGAGCACTGCCACCTTAGTATGTGCAAAAAGTGCAGCCCTGAGAAGGCACCCAGTCTTCCTGCACCTGGAGGTCTTGTCCTTGCTATGAAGTCCTAACAACTGTTCTCCCAACAGCTCTACTTGGCACCAGGGCAGGGCTGGGACAAGGGGACACCTTCCCTGTCCTGCACTAGGTTCTTGCATGCCCTGAAGCTGCTCTCACCAAACAGATGTGGAAAGGCTGGAGTGAGAACCCAGGTACAGACAGGGATAGCTACAAGTAAGGCAGTGACAGTTTGGAGAAGGTATTCAAGGGCAGGGTGGGGAAAGCCAGAAAGAGAATTGCCCAGGTCACCCAGCAAAGGGCTGGGGGCACCCACAGAGGCTGAGGGAGGAGGGAAGGACTTACTCGAACGATGATGCGCTCAGAAATGTGGGCTGCGAGCGTGTAGTTCTGGTTCTGTGCGTGTGCTTGCAGGGCTACCACGAGCATGAAATACCTGCCAAGAGGGGGGAGAGGTCAGCATGTCGTCCTGCACTGGGAACTGCTGAGTCTGCCCCAAGGCCGAGGCACCAGGCTGTCACAGTGGGCTTGGCACATCCCCTCTCCCGTCTGCAACCCCTCATAGAACGGGGACAACCATTCCTGTGGCCACAGCAGACATCTCTTTTCCTCCACACAGAAAAGGAGGGCCAATGCTGGACCTGCCACTCCCCAGGCTGGGGACTGTGACATCCACAGGCCTTGAGAACTCAGAACAGCTTGAAGAAGGTGTCTTTGCTCCTCACCTCTGGTCTGGGTTGGGTTTGCCTTTCTTCCGCATGTTGTTGGCTGTGGTCTCACTGAAGTGCAGCCGCCCCACAGTGACCTTGGTGACCTGTTCTGGAGGCAGGTTGACCCTGGGGAAGGGGAAACAGAGGAGAGAGTGAGGATGCTGCTGGAGAGGAGTCTCCTTGGGGAATGGCCATCTCCTGGCCTGCTCCACCAAGGTAGGTCTATGAACTGGGCACAGAGTGGAGTGGGGAATGTAAAGAAAGGAAAATTTTGCCGTGGGCAACAGAGGACAAAACTAGAGGGTGTGCTACCCACAATACTGTCCCTGAGGCCTCCAGCTCAGCTCCCTTCCCCACCCTCTCCTGCTAATGCTTATTCCCCAGGAGCAATTCCCCGACATGAATGCAGCCTGGGCAATACTCACGTGACAGGGTTGAAGGGCCGTTTGCTGCGGTCAGACTGCGACTGCTCTATGTTGATTGACTGGTTCAAGGCCTCTAACTGGAAAGAAAGGTTTGGGTATGTGACAAAGAGCCCTTCCCCTTCCCGCCGCCTCTTCCCCAGCCTCCGCACATGCCAGCTGTCTGTCCAGCCTCTCCTGTGACTCTGCACAACTAAGGAGCAACACCAAGCTTGGGTGCCATTCTTGTCCAAGCACAGGTGCCTCCCTTGGCAGGGAGGAGGCTGAGGGCGAATGGATCTTCCCAAAGTGCCTGCAAACCTCTGGAGCCAAAGGTGAGTGAGAGGCAGCCCTGACGACACCCAGGGGGCAATTGAGTCTGTCTTAGGACTCATATTTCAAGGTCTGCCTTGTTCTGGCCTTCAGCACTCTCCTACAATCACCCTTATGACTTAGCACGTGAAAGACATGGTGTTGCCTGATCCCAGCTGTTTGCCAAGCTCCCCTTCTCCCTGCTGGATTTGCTACTGGCCCTTAGCTCCTGCTTGCCTTCACTCCGTGCAGCTTCAGGTAGAAGCACTCTAAGGGTTTCAGGCCCTCAGGGGTCTTCACATACTTGGGATCTCCAAGCATGCCGATGTAGACCGTGACCTGGAAGTGATTCTTCTTCTGGCACACAAAGGCGTCATCACCCACTGAGAAGTTGAACCCCTTGTCAGCATCGACGCGGTACGTGAGCATGGGGCTGTGGAAAAGGCAGCAGGTGTTAGACCAGATCCCTGAGCACACCACGAGAGGCTTACGTTTGTTGGGGGCAGGATGAGCCATGCACCCAGAAACAGAGGCAACGAGGGGTCTGTAGGGCATGGTACATGTCCCAAGTAAACCACCCCACCTGGGAAGGTCTCTGGGCTCACCTCCACGTGCCACCACAGACGAACAGTGACTGTGTCATGAACAGTCCCACCTCAACAGACTGAGGCCACCTCTACTTACACATATGGCCACAAAATAATCCTGAGGCACAGCAAGCACAAGGGAGGAGAAGGAGGGTGTGTTGGGGCAAAGGAGAGAGTGTCACATAGCTGCAGAGCACCAACACGTGCTGTGCCAGTCATGCAGGCGGTCCCTCTTGCTCTGCACCAACACTGCTCCGGGGTTCCCAGGTTCAGACATGAACCCAACACCTTGCCCAAGCCCTGCACAGCAATCTGTCCTGCCATGCAGGATAAGAGGCCTGAGAAGGTCTGTATCATCCCCTTAGAGCTGCAAGCATCACTTGAACAAAGCTTGAGTCTTCAACTGGAAAGAAATGTGGTTCCTGTGACTAGGATTTGATGAGGATGCTGGGGTAAACATCCCTCTACATGCTAAACTACAGTACCAACACAATAAAAGAGAGAAGTACAAGAGAAGTACAAGAGAAGTACAAGAGAAGTACAAGAGAAGCATAAGAGAGAATAAAACAAGCAAAAACAAACAAACAAACAAAAAAAAACCATGACAGCCTTGAGCCAGCAGCCAGCATCTCCTTAGCCCTGGCTCAATGCATGCTGCTGACACCGAGCACAAAGCAGCAGCCTGCCCAAAGCCTGGGGCAGACCCTGAGTGCTGCTTGCTGGTGCAGCACCTCGGGCTGGTCCCACAGCTCCGCTTACTCCACCACCGCGCTCCGGATGCTGCCCATGCTGCCCTGCTGCCGGGCGGTGCTGCCTGCGCACCAGACTCCTGCTGACACCACCGACACCTGCTCCAGCTGCTGCCAGCAGCTTCCAGCTCCCACTGGCACAGCCAGAGGAGGAAGAGGGGGCCCTGGCTGCCCAGCCAACACGCACCAGCTGGGGAGGTTTAATCTGCATCTCCCTAACAGGCTGGTGACCATGGGAACAAGGGAAATATGTGGCCTTTGCAGCAAGTCCCCTTTCTCTCACCATCCGAGAGCCCTGACCTGGGCTGGTGGGCCCCCGGGATGTGCTGCCCGCCTGGAGGAGATGCCTCTCGGCTTGCCTCCCCATCAACAATTTCTAGCAGAACACCAGAATCCCACCTTTTTGCCTTTTTTTTTTTTTTTGTGCCTAAAGAAATATTCAGGAGGTGAAAGGTAGCTCAGCCTAGCCTCTGACATAAGTCTTAAAAATTACTGAGTACTCTTCCATGAAAACAAACTACCTCTGACTTCCACCTCTAGGTCTCAGTACAGACAGATGGACACTGGGGAGGAGTACAGACTGACAGTGATGGATGGGGAAGACCGCAGCGAACTCCAAGAAGCAGAGACATGCAAGGGCTACTCTCACCTCCACACACACGCCTGGCTGCCACCTCCTTTCCTCTGCGACAACAGCCCTCCATGCCCTTGCACGGTTACTGCCAGGTGAAGTCTGGGGGGACTTTCCAGGCTGTCATGGATGCCTGTGAGCAAGCAGTCATCGCTTGCACCCGAGGGACCGAGGCCGCCCGTGCCGTCCCTGAACACAAACCAGACGGTGGGAGCAGAGCGCTACCTTAGCCTAGAAGCATGAAAGGAATTCCCCTTTGTGGTCGCCCTCCTCCTGGCCACAACCCCGAGTTCTTCATCTGGCTCTTCTCGCTTGGGCTGGCCCTGGCACCCTCTGTGGTCGCCCATGGGTGCTGGAGCCCTTTTCCCAGCTGCTTCCACCAAGACACCCCCCCTGCCCCTGAGCTGCCTCCGCATGCCCAGGATCCCAGGCATTAGCCACTTGCCTCAGGGGTTTGTAACAGAGAAAGCAGAGGAATGGGAAGGGCTGGCCAAAGTTCCAAACCATGGATGCTTCTAAAACATGCTCTGGTTAACGTCACTCAAACTGATGGCTGCTAAAAACATGCCGAAAACAAGAAGACAGGCTCCCCCTGTCTCCAGAAACACTTGGCCCCTCCACAGGTCTGTTCTCAGAGGCCCCCTTTCCCTGAGCTTCCAAAGGACTGAGCTGTCCCGATGGCTGTGATCGGTGCCAACCTCCAGAGTGGGGTCCCTGCTTTCAGAGTGCACCCCACTGCAAATGGTGCATGGGCTGGGGTATCCACCGGATCGTAAATCCCTCCTGGAAGCAGCAAAGCCATGTCCCCACTGTCATGCAGCCTTTCTTTTGCCCCAGGCCCTATCCTCAGGAGGCAAGCTGGCAGCAAGTCTCTCCCGAGAGATGCTCTTCGGTGGGTGGATGCTGCGACCACAGCGGGCGGAGAGGGAAGGGCAGGTGGCCCCGGGCCAGGAGCTGTTCCTGGGATTAGGGACAACACCAGTCAACAGCTCGGGGACCATTCCTGGGATTAAGGATGACACCAGTCAACAGCTCGGAGCTGTTCCTGGGATTAGGGATGACAGCAGTCAACGGCTTGGGGGCAGCCAGAGCAAGGCTGGCTTTTCCCAGAGAGACCTCAAGGGCCAGAGGGCAAAGCATCAGGAATAAAAGGTCTGGGGTCAAATGGATTATTTTAGCCAGAAGGTCCCCACTGACAAAAGCAGATTACTGCAGGATTCAGGAGGCTGGGATCAGAGGAGGGGCGGTTTCAGAGCTTTCTCCCTGTGCCAGTTGAGGGTGAGAGGTTACAAACTCCCCACGGACCATGTCTGGCATCCACACTTGGAGGAGCAGGGAGTGCCCTCATCCACTACGTGAACGTGCAACACTAAGGGAAAGGAAGTGCAAGGAAAAAAACGTGTCTCTGACAGAACGGGACCTGTATTTATATCCATGGCAGGAAACGGGATTGTCAGAGGGATGTTCTCATCCCATCAGCCGTTCCCCTTCCAGAAAAAAAAATCTCCCCCATCTCTCTCCTTTTACAGGTTCCCCAGTATCTCAGCCACTCCTAAGACATGATGTCTGGAGTCCCCCTAATTCAAGGACCACGAATTTCACACAGTCTCTGCTTTGTTTCTCTTCCAGGACACAAGCACCAGGATGGAGGACAGGAACCCACAGTTGAGCAGCACCACTGTGCCCCCTCAGCCAGTCTGTGTCAGACTGATACAGCCACGGCCACACTGGTGTGGCCGGGGCTCAGCACCCATGGATGGTCCCTGAGACACATGGCGTGAGGAGGTGAGATTCAGTGACCCATCACCAAGGTATTTCCCAGGCTGGCCAACAGGACTTAGCCCAAGACGCTTTTGTCACTCAACCTAAAACACACCCAGCAGGACGGGACCGTGTCACACTGCTCTCTGTCCCCTGCGGGATCTGCAGCAAGGATAAGCTCAGTGCTGTTTGTGAGGACGGTTCATCCAAATGAGGCTTCTGAAAGCCTGTGGGCATGCAGAGCACTGGTCTGCTTGATGGGAAGGGAACGGCACCAGCCCAGTTCCCAGAGCACAGAGGCAGTGGCCTCAGTGTGGAGAGGTTTCTGTTGAGTGCTGCACTACCCTTCCCCAGCTGCCTTACCTCAAACTGTAAACAAATGGGGAGAGGGAGGAGGGAGCCTGCTGGCATTTATCAGAGCACACTGTCAGGGAGATGAATTACTCCTGCTCCCAGGAGTAAATTAGTGAACTGCCTGGTTCCAGGCCTCTTCAGCACCGCTGCTGGAAACTAGCTAACCCTTTTGAAGGTTCAGCGAGTCTGAAACCACAAGACCAGTGCAAAAGGCCAAGGAGAAACATACTGTCAATAAAACTAATCCAGAAACTTTGGTCTCCTTCAACCAACACAGATTCCTCAGTCCACATAACCAAAGCCTGAGACATAAGCCCACCATGCCAAGACACAGATTTCCAGACACTTCCACTTAAATCCATGCTGCAACCCTTCCTTCCTTTCCTCCCTTTGTCCTCTCCTTCGCTTCCTTAATCTAGCCTGCTTCTAGGAGGACTGTATACTGAAATGACACACATGCAGCCCAGGTGAGCCTGGCTCATTTTTGCTCTTCTCCCAGCAGAGAGGGCTGCTGCAGCCCCTGCCTGGGCATGGGCATGTGTTACCATTAACAAAACAATATTCACTGGTGCTAGGTGGGTCTCAGAAGGCAGAAATGCTACCCAGGCAACGCAGGATTAGTTCCAATTCCCCATGGGTGTCCCCATGTCATCAAGCTTAGTCAACGGCTGAGAAGGAACCTGGCCTCAAGGTATAGCACAGAACAGCAAAAAAAAAAATAAAAAAAAAATAGAAATAGCTGAAAGGCCCCTGCTCTGCAGCTTTCTCCAGGAAAACAACTGAACAGAGATGAATTTTTCTACATATTTATAAGCAAGAGAATGCAAATATGATCTGATGTGACAGTGTCCACTCACTGCAGAAGAAAAAAGAGCTGTTATATGAGCCTGAATGGTGCTGATATGAGCTGGAACAAACTCTCATGGGGCTACTGATCATTACAAAACATAGTAGGAAACTTCTGAGGAACAAAAATCTTTCAGCATTGGTTATTAGTGCCTTCACCAAGAGCAGCATGAGTAGGGAGAAAAGGTGTCCTCATGTCCCATCACCAGCCAACACTAACGGCAGTGCAATCAGTTCTTCAGGAAGCCTCTGTACTGGAAAGAAAGGCCAGAGTGGCATCCACATACGTGGAAGCACAAACAAGTGGAAGGGGTCAGCAAGTGACCGCCAGTAGATTCATAGGTGAGCCTGTGCAGCTAGAGAGCTGGATGCAGCTCTTGTGTGTGCAGAACACACTGCATGACAAGGAGGTTGCTGTGAACTGTGTGCAACATGCACGTGTTACTCATCCTTAGCCAAAGAGTTTGGGACCACGAGAAGAGGAGGCTCAGGGGCGACCTTATCGCACTCTACAGGTACCTTAAAGGAGGCTGTAGCGAGGTGGGGACTGGTCTGTTCTCCCATGTGCCTGGTGACAGGACGAGGGGGAATGGGCTAAAGTTGCGCCAGGGGAGGTTTAGGTTGGATATTAGGAAGAACTTCTTTACTGAAAGGGCTGTTAGGCATTGGAATGGGCTGCCCAGGGAAGTGGTTGAGTCACCATCCCTGGAGGTCTTTAAAAGACGTTTAGATTTAGAGCTTAGTGATATGGTTTAGTGGAGGACTTGTTAGTATTAGGTCAGAGGTTGGACTAGGTGATCTTGGAGGTCTCTTCCAACCTAGATGATTCTGTGATTCTGTGAACTTTTATCTGTTCCCAGGAGACACTGCCAGATCAGACAGCTGGTGGGCACAGTGAATGTACGTGCAAAGTCCTGACAGAAGGCTGGCAAGAGCCCAGCAATTCGAGTTCCTCCCCAGAAAAGCAGTACAGTCAGAGAAGGTGGTACCTTTGGTTGACATAGACAGACTGCTGGATCTCCAGGAAACTCCCAGATCCCACCAGGTTTCAGCATCTCACAGCAAGATGTTCACAGCAGAAAGACAGTCTCATCTATATCTCAAATCTGGAAAAATCTTCTCAGCTAATCAACCTCCAAACATAACAGACTTTGAGACACTTCTATCCTGCTGTTGGCAGGGGGACCCGCTAAGGGACCCAATTTTGTGAGCGCAAGAGGAGCAGCATGGAAAATCATTTAGCTGTATTTTTTGCCCTGTAAGATTACACTTAGCATGGAACATTATACATAAATCCACAAGCATTCTATTCTGTATAGGTTCAGAAATATACTAGAGTACTGACAAAGCAATCACTGCACTAACCCAACAGAAAGTGTTGTACTTAGATGCAGGAGCAGAGCCAGGAGCAAAGCCGGGTCTCTTCCAGGCAGCAGTAAGTGCTGGACTGGCTTCCTCTGAGGCAGAACAGGAGGAAGATCAAACACTACGAACCAGAGAAATTTGCCCCCATGGAGGCTGTGAGCAGTTGCCCTGCCTCGTGGAAACACTGTGGGTTGGATGCAGGTTCTTCTCCCTTACGTCAGGGTGGATTAGAGTGACTGCTTTTGAGAAGTCAATCTCCTGCACATGCCAGGGCTCAGAGCTGCTCTTTGTGTGCAACAGTCACTGCTGTAACTCTGGCAAGCTCTTGACTGGTGAGAAGCCATGCCAGGGTAAGAACCTGAACAGCTTCCTATGGGCTCGTGGCTCAGTCTCTCTCCTTAACATGCCTTTCTGGTCTCTTTTCTTAAGAACAAGAGTAGGAAAAATCAGATGATTCAGATGATTCAAATTCCTGGGGCTGTGAATAGGTTGCGGGCACCTCGATGACAGGGGGAAAAATATGTTCCCTCTAGGGGCAGGAAACTATAATAGCACATACAAACTGCAGGACAGCTTCCAGCAGAAAACAGACCAGGAATGGCTGGTCTTTGCTTAATGATCTCAGGGGGAATTAAATTGTTGAAATATTCATGGATCTCAAAGAGACACAGATGCCTGCTCATTTGCTGAGTATACCCAACAGGCAGAAAGGAAGAAGGAGACTCCTACCTGCTAAAACATGAGTTGGTTGACCAAAAAAAGCTCTTACAGAAGAAAGAAAGGAAAGATGAGCTTTTGCAGTTCCTCACAGATCTATTCTGGTGCAGCGCTGTACCAAGTGAACTGTCTAAGTGACTGTTCACTTCGAAAGAGATGTAAGCTCACCATGTACTGCCTCTCCTAGAGCTCCCTGACCGCTAAGCCACCAGAAAAGAGCAGGAGCCCACTGAGGTAGTGCATAACAAGAAAATGTAATCGATCAATCCTTGACCTTAACTTTTTCTTTGGGTCAAATCCAGCTCCACACCAAACCGCATGTGAGTTCCTAAAATCTACATGAAGTCATTTCAAAGGAATTTATCCATTACACAACTGGATGATGACCTAAATGCTGCAGAAGTAGGTTTTTTCTGGCTTTCACCCCAAATCCTAAAAGCAGGTATTAGCAAGTGACCCCAAGCAGAGATCCAGGGAACACAGCAGTGCAGAGCTGGGTTTGTGGGAGTTAAAAGCTGTGGTTCACAGCAATCCAGCGACTTCTCTGCGCCCAGCAGTAAATACTGTGTAGTCTGCATCTGCCATTGTGTCTGTACAATACCGGGGTGCGTGGCAAATCTCTGGAACAGGAACCGTAACATCTGCAAACGGTCTGTGACAAGCTGAAAGAGCTGTGACGCGTTTCAGATGAGAGACCGTTTACCCAACACAGGTAAACAGTGAGATGGAAGGAAAAGGGGGACTCATTATGTCAAAGAGAAAAGTGAGGCCATGCGAGAGGTCTGCTCCACAATGCGTGGAGCTCTTTGGACCCTGCTGACTATAAAAGATGCATTCATGCTTCTGCCACACAGTAAAAACCATGCTGAGACTGACAGTGGAGGAGAGGCCACTTCAGGGACCAACAGGTTGTGACCAAGCATTGCCCAAGTCAGAGAAGGGGAGATCACCTCTCTTGATCTCCCTTCTCAGAACCCCTTTGACATGGGGTAAAGACACTGAGACTTACAGCTAGAGGCAGTACTGGCACAAAAACAGCCCGTGAGAAGTAAAACGGCAGCAGAAGCCGAAGGTGGCTTTGTCAGGTGGGAAAACCTCAGCACTGTAACTGCCCAGTAATGGCCAGGCCCTGGTTGAAAACCAGGAGATAGAGAGGATGTGTCCAGGCAGCGTGCAAGGTGGTGGGGTCCAGCTACAAACACTGCCCTGTGCAGAAAGCAGGAGCTTGGTATGGGGGCTACAGCACGCACATACGTGGTCAGTGAGAGGTGGCCGGCTTCCGTTGTCCCACAGCCTGCAGAAAAGCAAAGTGAAGGTGGAGAGCAGGGGAAGGGCTGCAGGACTGGACTTTGGAGCTACTCACGAGTTCCTAGAAGTAGCCCTCACATCAGTGCAACACATGACAGGAAAAGTTCAGCACTTCGGCAGGTGCCAGGCCATGGCACCCTAAAGACAAGATTTCACACCATGAAGGAAACACTGAAAGTAGAAGAAAAGCTCTGCAGAGGAGTTGCCCACTTCAGCAAACTACCAAATACACTGGGAAAGAGGATCCCAGGCTACATCATGGATTTAAAACTACCGCACAGGCAGAAACCGCATGAACTTGCCTACACTACACAGTGAAACACAGTCACAATGTAGAAAGCAGTGGAGAAAACTACCAGGGAGGGAAGAGGAGCAAAGTCTAGTGGGCAGCAAAGAGCATGCTGCTGTTGGTGAAGGCAGCCTTGCGTCTCAGGGTAGAAATCACCAATTATCACATTATCTCCCTTTTTCTCCTTCCCCCACTAGGAATAGGTCAATTGGGGTGTTGACATTCTACCTGAAGGTGGGAGATGCTTCTTTTATGGAAACAGTTTAGCAAAACGGAAGCAATCACCTCCCCCCATTACCCCTCTCCTGCTGTGCTTGCGGAAACAACCACAACCAGAACCTTTGCAAATGACAGGATGTCACCAAAGAAGTAACCAACTAATGGCCACTTCTCTGCAGGGCAACAACCCCCAGCACGCCATGTTAGCAGGAGAGGTCTGAATTAAAGGCAGTATGAAGACGAGGGCAGACTGAGATCTCTGAGCAGGAACTCTGGGGCTTGCAGCTGCAGCCTCCCTGCACATCACAGACCCTTCCCTGCCTCCACGACTGCTCTCGCCAGGTATCCTCGGTTCCCACCCTGAGCACCGTCTGGGCAAGCTATGATCATAGTCTTGGGTTATTTGGTATCACAAACAACAGAGCACCCCCTCCTCCACATCCCCTGAGAGGACCCTACCAGCCCCTGGCTGTCCAGAAAGAGGAGGAGGGGAAATGGGGGCGTTTGCTCAGTTCCTGGAACCCAGCCTGCTGCTTGCCAGCTCTCTGTCACCTCTGAGGAATGCAGGGAGGATCCACAGCGGTTTCCTCCTGAGCACTCTTTCCTACAAGGCTCATCGATGTGCTGCCCCCACCCTCCTCCGCCCCAATTTCTCCTGACAGCTCCTGACCCCCCCTTCCCACCCAGCCACTCTCTGCTTCCCCATCTGCCTCGGCCACCCCAGGCTTTCCTCTCTGCCTGCTCCTCTGGCCTCTCTGGCCCTCTGGCTTCCCTCAAAGCTCTCCTCAAACCCTTCTCTCATCCTTTCTTTCTCTCCTCTTCTCCCCGACTACTCCCACTCCTCCTCAAGCTCCTTTCTGTGCTGCTCTCAAGCAGTGCTGAAGTGGCTCTGGATTACCTCCAGTCTTTCATGCTATCTATTGTCCTGTAAATCCTAACATACATTTTAAAATCCAGGACATTTTGTAAGCCTGGGAAGGGGAAAAGTGTGCTGCGGGTCCAAACCATGCTCAGGCAAGGCTCTATTTGCCAAAACAACCCCCCATGGCAACCCAAGGTCTGAGTGGCTGCTGAACTGCTTTCTACTGGCTCCTACAGAACAGGCCCCATTTCTTAATCCTCCACCATCCCTGTAGAAGTGCAGAGAAGTGACTTTTCCAAAGGCACCACAGAGAGAGTATCTCCACCACAGTGCAGGCAAGCAGAGATCAGCAGGTGATAAAAGACAAGGGGAAGCCCAAGGTGAACTTTGTGAGAGGATCCTCCCAGCCTCAGTCCCTTGACACTGATAAATAAAAGGTGAATCTGACTTTGGGTGAATTACTTACAGTTCTTTGTAGTTGGCATCATAGAGAGTTGCCCATTTGTTTTGCTGATGCGGCTGCCACTTTATAGACTGGTAGTTGGGATCCAGGTAGGAACCATTTAAACTGTCATTGTCCTGAATCAGGCCTGCAGTGAGGGGGAAATACGTGTTTCAATTGCCCTGACACAGCATTCACTCAGGTTAGAGCACAAGAAAGCAACTTGCATCACCTGTGCTGCCAGCCTCCTGATGGCCAGGGAACTGCCACGGCGAGAGGTCTGGGCCCCAAGGGATGCATTGCCCTGCCCTCCTCCTGGGGGCCCAGCCGGGAGGAGCCCCACTGGCTGGCACCCTGCGGCCCCCACGTGCCCTCCCACTGGCACCCTGGCCCAGCGGGGTGCCCGGGCTGGCAGCAGGGGTTTGCATGCCGGGGGTATTAAGGGATGGGGGGGTGAAAACCACATACCTGGTGAGAGCGGTCCCGGCTGGTGCCAGGGAGGCGTTTGGACTCTGTCAGGGTTGAGCGGCACGGACCCCATACCTGGCTCCTGCTTTATCAGCCCATTGAGCATCTGTGCATTGAGGGTGTTGGGGGGCGACTCAGAGTGTTTCCTCTTCTTGGCAGGGTGCACCGGGAGGCTGCGAGACCAACGGGAGAGCAAAAGCTGAGCAGGAAAGGAAAAAGCTGCCACCTCACACAAAAACCAAGAACCTCTGCGCCTGGAGCCATGGGCTCTTTCAGCACCCTCACCTCCTTCTCCCACCAGGCTCTGCCCACCCACCCGGTGACGGCCAAGCCCTGTGCCAGGCGTGCACTGAGCCACATCTTGGTTTTTCTCTTGTCTTTCCCCACCACCCAGCTCCAAGCTATGCACTGCAATCCCTGCCCCACATTCTGGGTCATCTCCACATCGACACCTCCCCAGCCCGTTCCCAAAGAACCAGGACACGCTGGTTAACTTGTGGTTAAACCCATTAATTTTGCTCACGCACTCCACAAGCCTACATCTCCCATTTCCCCCCACCCCGCCAGGTCCCCAAATCACCCCAAGGACACAAAGTCCCAGCGCCCCGAGGCCTTACTCTGCTCCGTGCTGCTGGAGTAGCTGGTGCAGCATCTGCGACTGCTGGGCATGGTGCAGGTCGGCCGGCGCCATGCCCTGCCCGATGCCGTAGGGTGGCATCAGGGGCTCAGCCTTCATGTACAAATCCCGCTGCAGGCTGGGGAAGTGAGGGTTGTGCTGGGGCTGGTGCGGGTGGGGAGGAGGTGCGGGGGGGCCCTGCAGGTGGGGGGGGTGGTGGCGGAGGCGGCGGCGGAGGGGGGTGCTCCAGGCGAGATGGGGGAGTCATGTGGCACATGTTCTCAGGGGTCATGGTCCGAAGGAGGTGAGGGTCTCGAAAGAGAGAGAGAGAGAGAAAGAGGCACGCCTGTTAGAGCAGCAGGCAGGGCCACCACTGTGCGTCCAGCCCGTGTCCAGCCTCTCCTCCAAACTCACCCATCAGAAATTGTTATCAAGCACTCCTCTCCCCTCAAAACCATCCCAACCCTGGCTATCTTCAGCAACCCATACCTCCCTACCTCTTCTGCCCAGTCTCAGCACGGCTGCATCCCCGCAGCCACCCTGTCTGCTTGCAACAGCTGCCTTGACCTGCACTGACTTCTCCTCTCAGGCCCCGCAGTGCTCCTAGCATCCCAGGCACCCTCAGGGATACCCAGCACGAGAACTGGAGCACAGCTTCCCTTCTCGTGCCCGCAGCACTGGCTCAGTGTCAACCTCAGACACTGCCCAGGCGAGCGTGTAGCCAAGTGCTATCTCTGGTGCAAGGATGCAGCAGGGCACTGGCTGGCCAGCTGACGGGGGGACACACAGCCCCACCAAACCTGCTGTCCTGCACTGTCCGTCTTCTGCAAGGAGGTGAAACTGGAAGCACAAAGGAAGCCAGCAAGGCCCAGCATCTTGAAGCTGAAAGAACCAAAACTCAAGGGAGAAATAGGTTCTCAGGCTGAGGGAAGATTTTCACAAACATTCCTGGTATTTCCTAAACCTAGCTACCATGCATGGCCATTCTGTAGGGAAAGCATGCCTTTAGAAACTCCCAGGCAGCTTTTGTGTTAGCTTTGTATATCCCTTCGAGCAGAACAACCACCAGGCACAATATTCCTGCAGCACCAAGGAACTGCACAGGCCAAGAAAGTGCAGTGGGTGGTAAAGGCCCAGCAGTCAGCAAAAGGCTCTGCCCCAAAGCCTGTGCCTGGAAACACAGAGCTACAGAGAAAGCACCTGGACTTTGCCTAATTTTACTGATTCTAGGAGTGGCCCAAGGAACGTGCCCAGCAACATGTTCATGTGCCAAAGGCCAACAGCGCCCAGGGCTGCCCAGAGAGCACAGCCCCTTGCACAAAGCCAGCTGGGCTGCCCAGAAGCCAGGGGTGCCTGGACCAACCCCTCCATAGTCCCTGCAGAGAGATGTCCCAGGGATGTCCATACCCTGCTTGGGCCAGGGGCAGCAAAAAAGCCTTGTTGATATGTTAGAGTGCTACTGCGCACTACTAAGGACACTCACTGTGCTCTTCTCCGACAGCCGAGGCAGACAAGGGAACAACTAGAGAAGAGCAGGGACAACTGAACACCTCCAGCTCATCAGCGTCACCAGTGAGGATTTCTATGGGGGCAGCACTTGCTTGTTTTTTATTTTTTATATTTTTAATTTAAAACAGAATGAGACTTTGATCTCTAAATTTAAATAAACAAAAAAAAGGCATTCAAATGTGATCCTATCTTCCTCCTCCTCTGTGAGAAACTGGACACTAAAGTGATGCCATGATTAGGGTTGATTTGACTATATCACCATCCGAATAGATGCTTGGTGTCTAGAGGGGCACGCAAATCCATCTCTCTGCAGCTGCTTAACCATAACGTCAATGCCCAGCAATGCCCGTGCACAGCAGAGGGCTTTAACTAAAACCAAAACCCTTTGGGATCTAAGAGCAAAAATTAAAGTGTGTAAAGTAAAGATGGATGATTGAGTATCACTCAACTTGTCTACAGAATGCCTAGAAATTGAACAAAGTAAACAGTACTCATAGTTGTACTAAAGAAAACTAAACACATTGGTAAGAAGGTTGGTGCACTGGCAAACCTGAACAAGCTCAGTGCTCATCTCAGAGCAGAAAATGACTTCTGTGTTCTCTGAGCCCAGGTGCGTTTGTATGACACTGCCTTCAGAACAGTCCTTCCCTTCCATCCTAGCATTGAAACAGAAGATCTTAGGTCTGCTCCAAAAGCCTGTACTTGCTAAGGAAATCAACAACAAAGCCCTTGAAGTGACAGCAAAAAGACCACATAAGCTCAGGCTGCCCTCCAGGGACCTCCCCAGAGCCCAGCCCACCAAATCCGCACCAACACAGCACACGCAGACAGCTTTGGCTGAAAGCTGCGAGCAAGCCAGGTGCAGATGTCTGGCTGAAGCACTCCACCTGAGAGAAGCTGGGACTGAAAGGCCCCAGCAGCCCCAAAACGCGCAGCTGAGCCACTGATGGAGAACAGGAGCCCTCTGCTGGGCCCCCACCTGGGGAAACGGGTGGCCTGTTCCCCAGCCCCACAAAACCAGCCTCCACTGACCTCTACAACAGGACAAAGCTCCTCTGTTTTCACAGCCTGTGCTAACAGCCAGGGGTGTCTCTACATTGGGCACATCCAGGTGTCCCCGCAGGGTGCCAAGGTCCCTGTGGAAATGAGGCGCTTGGCCCCAGGGTGGGAAGGGACAGTGACTTCCAAACACTGGACGAAGCTTCTCTGCACCCTGCTATGGACATCTGGACATGTAAGCTAAGAACCAGCACATTGCACAAGGGAGAAAACACATGCAGGGACCAGCCAAGGCTGTTACAGGCCACTGGGACACGGAGGGGATAGCAGGGAAGACGTCTGCTTGGTCTTTGCTAGGTTGCTCCCCTAAGCAGGTGCCACCGGCCAGCCTTGACCCAGACACTGAGCTGGGTGGACTTTGGTCACTCAACCACCAGCCAGCGGCTGACTAATGCGGCCCAAACACTTGACCAGAAATCAGAAAACTCCTCCCGCTGTGAGGTCCGGGAAGGAAAGGTGCACTTGCGCAGAGTCCTCCTACCGAAGGCTGCTGGGAGGAGGGCTGCTGCCCGTTCTGCTCCCTTCAAAGGCTTTCTGCTGCTCGACGGGATCCCAGGGCCTTTCCCAGCACAGCTCCAACTGGGCTGCTCTGGCCAGGCTCACAGGCAGCGCTTGTGCTCCCCTGCCTCGCTGGGGCCACCTCAGGGACAGCTCAGCTGAGCAGCAGGGCCCTGGTGCTGCTGCAGGCAGGCTGGGAGCTCTCCTTCCTCAGGAGCCCAGGACCAAAAGGCAGCCTTGCTTTAACACAGCGGCTGGGGCTGACAGGTGACATCCCCGGGACGGAGCATCACTGCTTTTCAGCTGAGCACAGAGGGCACCGGGCATGCCATCCCCCTTACCCAGCTCTGCCCCTGCCTTCCTGACCAGCACTTGGCTTCCAGCAGTGTCACCTGGGGCACAGACCAGCACGGCTCAACGACACAGCCACCAGGCAGCTTTGGCACCGCTCAGCCGATGGATGAAGCTTCTAGGAGCCTCCCAACAACCCGCAGACCGAGCCCCTACAGACAGACAGCTGCTTCAGGGCTGGCACAGGAGCCTTGCACCCTCCCCACAAAGCACTGCAAGGAACAAACAGGTCTTTACAGCATCCTTAGTGACTGTCCTGTCCCTGCGGCGTGGGCAGCCTTGGCACTGGCAGCTGGGAGGCCTGTGCAGCTTTCAAGGGACAACCCGCACCCGCGTGTGCAAGAACATGCCCTCATGGCAGACACTCTGGACACCACATCTTCACCATCTCCACAGCACATCGCAATTTCCACGGGCTTCCAACCCAGGGAAGGGACCGGGACTGATGCGTTTGCTGAAGGCAGGACCTGTGCTCTGTGCTCCCAGCTCGGGTGCTCTCCACAGCCTCCTCTCCTCCCCAAGCAGAGGTGCTGCCGCTCCGCCAGTACGTCAAAGCAGCTCTCCCCGTGGTGAGCAACCCGGCCTCTTTGTTATATTTAAGGAAGGGCCAGGAGGAATTCCAGGGATTTTTTTTAGCAAGATAAACAGAACTCTTGACCTCTTCCATCGAAAAAAAAAAAAAAAAAAAAGAGCAGGCGCTGTTCCTGGTGGGGACTGGGCTGGAGCCTGGGGAAGAGGGTGCTGCTGATGAGGGGGAAGGGAGACCAGAAGCAACTTTCCCTCCTCACCAAGGAGTTTCTGCCACCAAAGAGCAGTGAAGGTCACCACAGGGACTGAATAACGCTCAGTGGCTTCCCTGTGGGGAGCCGGGAGTGCCTGACAGCGCCCCTGGCTGTGCCTGGCCGAGTGGGAACTAGCTCTCCCTTGCCCTTTGCAGGGGCAGCAGAAGACCCCCAGGATCAGCTGGCCCCACTGGAGGGGAGGGAAGGGCTGGGAAGGAACTTACTGCTGAACGGCGGGTTCATTTCGGTCTCCCCGAGCCAGGCTCCATTTCAGGGACGCACTCACGCTCCTTGCTTTTTGCTCACCCAAGGCAGAGGGCAGGACAAGGAGGCTCGCAGGCTCCACATCCCACCCTCCGGGGGACAAGCCACACTGCCGATCTCTCCCCACGTAAGTGGATTCACACCTCGCCTTCTCTCCTGTTCCCTCTCTTGCTCGCTCTCCCCCCTTGCAAAGACTAGCAGGCGAACAATAGGCGAAAGTCTAGGGATATTTACTAACTGATAATATCCCCACGTATTGCAGCCGCCTGTTTTCTCCCGTCTGATAAAGATTTCAGAGCCAACCACTTTCACAGAACAAGAAGGGGGAGGATGTTGGGTTTGGGGTTTTGATTATTAAACTTTTCCCCCCTCTCTCTCTTTTAAGCACTTACCATTCACCTGCTGAGGGGAGTAGGCTTCTGATCCAGAGTCCGGGGGAGAGTCAGGTAAAGTGCTGCAGAGCGATCGGGAAAGAAAAGGGAAGGTCATTTTAAACCAGCTTCCAGCACAACCGATAGGGTCCAGTTTGATAAAGGCACCCTCCAGGCTCTGGTTGGAAATCCCAGAGTGGATCCCCATCACCCCGAGCATGGCCAGCTGGCAAGCTGGGGACTGCCATCGCTGTCACCACTGCCCTGCTCTCCACAGCGCTGCCCTGGACCTTGGCCACAGGGACAGACATTATGTTGGCATGCCTATGAGACTGCTCCTCTGCTCAGCAGCTCCTGTCCAGTTGAAAGAAGTCAAACAGAAATGTATCTGTTCCCCTGAGAAAGACCCTGTGCTTTACCATGGGTAAATGGGTGGCTCTGGGGGAGCTGGGATCTGATACACGAAAGCAAAAGCTGGGAAGCCTGTGGGCTGGATTCTGCCGTATGACCTGTACGCACCTGAGCACCACCACAGCTGCCGGCTGTATCACCCTGGCTCTACTCCACTGGCATCAGGAGCAGGATTTGGCCCTGACTGCAAAATGCAACCAAATAAAAGTGGGAGCTCTCAGCTGCGTTCTACAGCACACCCATGGCTTGGAGACTGCAGGACTGATGACTAGACCCACCGTGTGCAGTGTCAGCACAGGTGCACAGCAGGGAGCTTGTTAGCTTCTGCTTGCTCCTTTATTTTACCTGAAGCCAGAGCACGCTCCAGGCAGCTGGACCCTTTAGCCATTTCCAAAGCCCCTTCAAAATTAGTCTGAACCATTTTTTTTCCTTCTCCTTTTCCCAGCCCCTCCTCAATATGCATGCTCCTGCAGAAGAATCTTGGGCCTCGTACATCTTCAGGCCAAGGTAAATCTTCAACTATGCTGGTACACAAGTGAACAATTTGCTCGTCTCAGACACCAGTTCTTCTTTGGCAGTATTTTGCAGATCAAATGTATGGAAAAAATTGAGGCCCTGACACCAGCTAGATTGAGCCATGGTCACCACAAACCAAAGCTGCAGCAGGGATGAGCAGGGAGATAGCAGCTCTGGTGGCTGGAGCAATCGTTGTCTACGCTGTAGAGAAAGCCCATGCAATGTGCTCTGCCCCTGTGCAGGCCTGTGGCGGGAAGATGTCGTTGGGGGGAGATGTCGTGGCGGGGAGATGTCGTGGCGGGGAGATGTCTTGTCTGCCCACTCATACCCTCCACATCCTGGGTGACATCCAGCTGTGGCAAGCCCTGCCACGTTTCAGCAGCCCAGCGCTCTGGCAAAGCCTGTTCTTTCTAAGACAGAAATGGCTGCTTTCCTCCCTGTCTCCCAACACCACACTCCTCATCACAAGCAGATATTACATGGGGAGCCTTTTCCATTCCCCCATCTTACACCATCAGCTTTGTGGCAGCAAAATAGTCCCAGACAAACCAATGCTTCTTGTACAAAAGCTGTCCAAAAAGCAAGCGAGAGGCTTAGGGCTGCACGGGAGGAAAGCTACAGCGTACCATGCACACACCATTCTGAAACCAGATCCCGCTGCTCCTGAGGGCACCTGCAACAGCTGTGAACCAGGACACCCACCAGCATCTTCCTGCACCAGAGGATTCCATGACCCAGTAAATGGGTTCTCCATGACCAGGTGGTGTGCAGCAGTTTTTGGAGAGGGATGGGCTGAGGTAACCCCAACAAAGAGCCCTCAGCACACTTCCCTCATGCTCCACCTTCATTTAGTGGCACCTTTCCATTCCCCTCCTATGCTTGGTCTAGAGCATCCATCACCACCCTTATTTTCAGGCCCTGTCCAAGCTGTCCACAATGTCCTATGGTATTTCCTGTGAATTTATCACGATTTGTGTCTCAGCAAGCCTTGTTTTGAACAACAACAAAAGGGTGAGGGACAATTCAGGGAATAGTAGAGACTGGAAAAAGAGTTGGAACAGAAAGATGGGCACTATCAAACTCAACGCAGGCAGGTTGTGCAGGCACAGCCAGCCTATGGACAGAGTTTGCTGGTATTCAACACTGAGACTGCTTCTCTGGGAAAAGCTTAGTACAGCAGAATGAGTCATTCCGTGATGCTGAAGAAATGCTGCCATCAACGCTGAACCAGTTCATCTACACCCAAACCATCTCCATCTCCAATAGTAACGATTTGCTATGAACCCCACTTCCACTACATGCGATGATCACCAGGTCCTGGTGGAGCCCACTCGCATAGCCATATGATCCACCACAGACAAAGCTGCATCTGTCCCCAACAAATGCCCCAGTGACAGCCTTAAATGATTACAGCATTCTTCTCTTGGCCACAGCGGTTCCTGATGTCTCCATGAGGGGTTTGTTGTCCTGGTGCAAGTCAAGATGACATGTAGCCAGCAGACAGGTAATCTGGCCTGGTTTATGAATGGAGGAGAGCTATGATCTCACTCATGTATCCTCACATCCTGGAGAATGCCAGATGTATGCAGAAGAAAGGGATATGACAAAGGCATCCCGTCATACCTTTGGGTATAGTTCCCCCTCAGCCACATGCAGCCTTCTGGGTATATAGCAACTGGAATTTATTCTGGGAATAAATTACGTGCAGATTTTGTTTAGATTGCCACATTCTGGAAGATCTTTTCAAGTTCATGCAAAGGGCCAAAGTCATCCCAGTGGAGCTATGTTAGAGCTAAATCATTCGTTCAGTGAGCTGGTGGCTTCCGAGCCTGGGAATCACCACGCCGTACTGGCTGGCAACACTAGAGGGCACACAGCAGAGGGAGAAAAGCCAGACAAGGGCTTGTAGAGATGAGCAGTCCTGGGCCCATCCTTGCTTCTGTGTCCCTTACATCCGCAGGCTCCACTGGAGAAGGCACAGAGACTGGCTATGCAGAGAACACAGCATGGCCACCCACCTCCTGTGCCACAGGGATGGGTTGGACCACGACACTGTTCCTTGAGGTACAACCACCACCAACGGGCGAGGCCTCCTCCTGATGGATATGCTGTGGCATGCTTTAATTTCCATCTGCCCTGTTTCAGAACACCTTCTTGTTTTGCTCCCCCGTGGCTGGGGAAGAGCAGCATGGACCAGAGGGATGAGGAGGAAGAAGACACAAGACATAGTCTTCTGTGTGGATCTCCAGGCAGCAAAACTTCCCCCTCCCACCATGCCAGCTCCTAGCCCAGATGCCACTGCCATACCCTCCTGGCACACCACGCCGAAGTGCTCTCCACTGAGGTGATCACTGCAGATGGCAGCTGCCATGTCACCATGCTCTCGGCAAGGCCATCACACGGAGCAGGAACCGCATCCTTCCTCCTCCCAGGACTAGTTCTCCAGTTGAGTCCATCAGCAGTACTAAAACTGTTATCCTCTTCCCCTTCACCAGGGCTGCATCCACAGCTTGTTGCAAAGGAATATAAATCCAGCTCAAAAATTCTCTCCTCTTGAGTGGAGTATCTAAAACATCAGGCCAAGAGAAATGCATCTCTCTGCCCAACTTAATTAACACCTTTCCCTGGGATAGTCATGGGAACATCCTGGAAACTGAGTTTTATTTTCTTCAAATGTATTCTGCATCTCTTCCTTCTTAAACTGGACGGTACCACAATATTCTGATTTATTTTTTTTTTTTGGGGGGGGTAGTCCTTTGGAGACCCAGGAGCTGGACTCAACGATCCTTGTGGGTCCCTTCCAACTCAAATATTCTATGATTCTGTGATTATCCCATCACGTGCTTGCAGATGTAGAGCATGGACAACCCAGTCATCTGTCTACCTGCAGAAGTGTGGGATGTCACTGATCCTCCCTAAATCCATGCAGACAGACAAGACCAAAACTGAACAACCTGTCAGGAAACTTCAGGACATACGCTTGTGAAAAAGCCTTTCTCTGTGAAGCAAGGGCTTAAAACAGACTGACGTGGTCAGCAGTTAAGGCACTGTGGGAAAAGCTACCTCAGGCCTCCGAGCACCACCAGCCTGGAGGAACGCCGGTCCCACCACATGCCCTTATTCTGCCACCCCAGCCCCACTTACCCAGGTGCGTAGGAGGCCTTGGGCTCCGATTTGATTGGAGGGACCACGTTGTTTAGGCAGTGGCCACCAAGGTAGCCCTTGGGCACCACCATGCCATTGTTGTTATTGCAGTTGAGGTGAGCACCGTAGCTGGGTCCGCAAGGGTTGGCCAGAAGAGGACCATGACGGATCGGGATCTGGCTGCCCGGGGGAGGAAGGTGGAGGGAACCGCTGGGAGCGGGGTTGGTGACATGCCCAGCGCTGGTGACGGAGCTGGGAAGAGGCGCACTGATGGCAGCTGAGCTGGAGGGCTGGGGGTGCGCATAGCCAGCTGAAGCAGGGATGTCAGGGAAACAGCTGAGAGAGAGAAGGGGACAACCTCAGCAGCAAGACAGGCAGATGGTATTTTCCACCCGCTACCCAGCCCTTCAGCAATGGGGACGGAGCCATTTGGGTGATCTGGGACACCCAAAAGATGAGTGAAACAGCCAGCATTGTGGTGGCACGAGCAAGAGCGCACAGGTTGGTCACCCAGGTCAGTGGGACTGATGCAGCCCCAATGCCACAAAATCCACCCATGGAGCTGTAAAGGCCAGAAGTGCCCAGGAAACCAACCTCAAAGCTTTTGAAGGCACCGGGAGACAGTAGGATCTGTGCTGCACCTTATAGACCAGCACAGGAAAGCTGCTTTGTCGCATCAGCCCAAGACCCTGCTCCCAGACTATGGCCCAGACCCCACTGGCTGCTGCCCAGGTCTGCCTTCCCCCCCATTTGCCAGTGCACACAGGGAGACCCTTCCCTTCCCCACACTCATGCTGCACTGGGGATTTAATCTTTCACACCAAGCTGCTAGTGCTTGCTTTCATGTTGCTCAAATTCAGAAACGTCTTTTGCAGTGCCCTCAAGGAGGGAGAAGAGAAGGGACAGAAGACAGTGGCTAAGAGACAAGAAATTCAAAGGCAAGAAGCAGGGAAGAGATAGGAGGAAGAACTGGAAATAAATAAGGGAACAAAGAGCTATAAAGGAGGACTCTAGGAGGGACAGAAATACAGCTAGGGCACACAGTGATTTCCAGATTATTTCTCACATTGCAGGACTGGAAATTGCTCAACACCTCTCCACAAAAAACATCAGTGAATACCGTTTCTATTGTGGAGCAAGGGAAGCACTTACATATCTGGTGAGTCCTCCTTGCTGATGTACTCTTCCAGGATGCTAGTGTCGATGTTAGATGGCTCCAGAGCTCCATTAATGTCATGGCCTGCAAGGGGAGAGGAGGCAGAAGCAAGAGCCATGAGAAGGACATGAAAGGCAAAGGCCCTCACCGTGCAGGTCAGAAATACCACCAAAGACCTTTGCCAAGTCAAGAAACCAATCTGAGAAGATTAGTAGATCCTTTGTTTTGAAAAGGACCGTCTGTCCATACCCATTTGCACCCCAGCATAAAACCAGACAGGGACAGCGCGTATGGGACAAGTCAGGGTGGTGACACAGCCCGGGAAGTTGGACACGCAGGTGGGGCTCATCTGCAGCATCCTGCAGGGCACACTCCGGCCGTGGGTCAAGCGGGCTTTGTAGGGGCTGGGTTCAGGACACATGGGAGAAGGGAGGTCATGGAACCAGGCCTGAGCTCCACGGAGCACGAGACCCAGTTCTTGCCCAACCACCACCAACTTGGCCCTGACGCAGCCCGCAGCAGCTTTGTCAGCAAAGCTACAAGAGCCGTTGGCCTTGCCGGGGCTGCAGTTAATGGCTGATGGAGGGGCCACAGCAGAGAGCAATCTGTGCAGAGGCCAGGGCCCTGAGGCAGGACTCGGTGGTGCTTTGGGAAAGCTGGAGTCCTTCCCTTTGGACCCTTGCCTCCGCTCTGCAGAACGTGCTGGAATTTCTCCACTGCTGCCATGATGGCTCTGGAGCAGCTCTGGATGCTTGCTGCAGGAGCCCTCCTCCCTCTCCTCTCTCCTGCGGGGGCAAGCGGTGGGCTTCCCTCTCCTTTCTCCTGGAGGGCTCCTCCTCCCCTCTCCTGCTCTGGGGAAGCTGGGCCGGGTTTTGTTGACAGAAAGTGCTTTCTTTATCTGTCTCTCTCTTAAGTGGGAGTCTGCAGCCCTCTGGGGTCGGTGCCAGCCCTCGGTGCCAAAGACACTGCCAAGAAAGTGGAAGAGAAGGCCCGGCCCCCCCGCCGCCCTCAGCTCCGATAACGAAGACGGGCCCTTCCCAAGAGGCCCGAACGCTTCACGTCCAAGCACAGTGTCCCCAGCCCAGGAGGAGACCTGCTCATGGCCCCCACCTCCCGCAGGCGAGGTGGTGGGGAAAGGTCAGCCATTGAACCGCAAAACCGAAAACGGGGGGTTTCAGCCCGCACCCGGCCAATTGCAGCACTCCCCTCTGCAAATCCCTTTCATACCAAGACAAGCAAATCGGCAGGAATAAATCCAGCCAGGAATTCTGCCAAACGGACAGGGTGTGTGTGCGGATGGGGGATCTCTCCTTTAGTAACCCTGCCTAGGGGGGACAATCCCAGGCATCCGTTCCCTTGCAGGACACCTAACACTTTGTGCACCATGCGCCTCCACAGTAGTGCCCGGGGACTCCGGGGACAAGGAGGTGACACTCTCCCATGTGAATCCTTGTTACAAAGGGACGCATCTAGAGCACAGACATGCAATGCTAGTGCCGGGCTGGCACTGCAGTAGGACAAGAACAAGGCAGGCAGAGCCTGTGAGGTCCTGAGCTGCACCAGCACCTCCCTCGTAGAGCTGCAGATGCTCCTTCATGACAGCCATGTCCTCTCAACTCCTGAAGTGGCAGAGATGTGGTAGTGACCATGCAGTTGTCCTCCTTCGAGTTGTGGTTGGCTGGAAGGGCTCATCAAGGGCCAGCACCACGGGTGCTTGTGTCCCTCACCCAAGCCCCAGGACCTTCACTATACCCTGCTCCTAATTCTTCCCCACCTATGGCTCTACCTAGGCACTTCTTGTGCAAGGAGCCACCCCTCGGCTTCCCCCCCTGTGAGCATCATCATTGGCCAAAACCTTCTGCCAGGGGTGAGCACTGCCCCTCTCCGTCACCTCGCCCTGTGTCAGACACCAAGCTATAAATCACGATGTGTTTGGCAAACATCCACCTCAAAAGCTATCGGAAGGCCCATCTTCATCCCAAGGCCTAGGGTGGGGACCCAGGTTCAAAGAAGCAAAAAAGGCACTTGACCGATTTTGCTGCTTTTTTTCACAAGCTACTGAGCCTGTCCATAAAAAGATCTCAAGATGTCTGACCCCAACAGGATCCCCTCACACCTACACACTCCAACAGCTTCTCCACAGTGGAAGAGGAACCTGGGACCTGTCCAGAAAGGATGGGAAGCCCTCAACAGACAGCAGAGCTGCTGGGCTCTCATATTTTTCTGCTACCTTCTCTTAAAAGTCACCTTCAGGAGCGCTCAGCTGAGACCCAGGCAAAGGGTGCGATAAGCAACCTGACGTGAGAGGTGCGTCAGCTGTGCCACTGTGATAACAGCATGGCGGGGGGCTGGCTGCGCATGTGTGATGGGAAAAATCTGAAAATAAAGGACTTTCCTCGGCCTGCGGATGGAGGCACTTGCACCAGCGACAACGAAGCAGGAACATCGGGGCAGCGGGTCTCGCCAGCGTGCCCGCACGAGGAACATCCCACCACCCGTAGCTTCCATGCAGGCCAGGCTCTAACCAAAAGCCAGCTTAGGTGATTAATTAAAAGCTAATACTTCTCCACAGAGTCACGAGCTCCTAATGACACTAACACTCCCTCCCCCTCCAATGTGGGGATTAGGATGGAGTAGGAAGCCACAAAGCAGGGACCCTGGGAAGCATAACACCTGCACGGCCCCACACTAGACGGACTCCTGCATCCCCTTGTCCCAGCAGGAGAGAGGTGGAGGAGCCCAAGGAGGCCCCAAGCGCTCCTGTGCTGCCAGCATTCACCTCCTTGCCTTGGGAAGAACAACAGCAATGCCCACATAGCACCTCCTGCCCTACGGCCCTGCCTCTGCACCAGCACCCACTCCAAAATGTTCACTAGAACTTTTGTCACCTGTAACCCCGCTGACGTTCCTGAAGCTCAACAGGACAAATTCTGCTCTCCAGCCTGGAGCAGTGAGCCTGGAGAGGTGCTGCGGTCCCCCGCAGAGCTGCCCAAAGAGCACCTTCTTGCAGAGCAGCTTATTAGCGTGCTCTGCACACAATGACCATCGTGGGGCAGGAGGGCACCAGGGCCAAGTAATTCAGCCACGCTGTACAACCCCCCTGCTAACATGCTGACCTCCCTGTACAGACATGGAGAGGCTCCTCAGGTCAAACTCTTACAGGAAAACCTTCCATTTCACCACTCCTTCAGTCGGTGCTGCAAACAAACTCCCAAACCTGCCAGATCCCTTTGTCCTGCCTTCCTCTTGACCCCCACATTTCCACCCCTTCCTCACAAGAGGAAGGAGGAGACCCCAAAGGTAAACTCTGCCAGAAAAACAAGATGTTAAACCCGCAGCACCATCCTTGTGAGCAGCGCTGGGCGAGCAGAGGCCCCTGTACGTGTGAGAATGTCAGGAATCCCAATGTTTGGACTGGTTTTCTCTGCCTTTCCCAAACCTCCAAACACGATCGACATCCAAACGGAGGTGCTTCCTGCACTGCCGTCTCCCCACTGCTCTGCTTGGATGGCGTGGGTCTGTCAGCTCGTCTCTTCTGGCGACGTCCTCTTGGCTCAGGGTGCTCCCTGTCCTCTTTTCAGGTACTCTGCTGCATCCCATTTTCGATCTGAGACGGGCACGCAGCCTCGGGGTGCTGAAAGAGTTAAAGGTGTCTGGCCCCTGCGAGTCGTCATATTTACAGGTCTGAGAGATTAAACCCAGAATTTACCTCGAGTGATAGGCTGATAAGTTTATGGTATTTCTATTTATAACAGTCCCTCCCCCACCTATTCTTGCTCTGTTGCCTGTCTTCTAATCGCCCATAATCCTGCCTGGGTCACCTGCGGGTGGGAGGAAGGGAGAGAGCCGAGGAACTTCATCCTGGGATCTGCTAACGAGAACCAGATGTGGGAACCTGGAGATGACAACGAGGTCAACTGTTTTCACGGGCTGGGGAACATCAGCGAAGGGTGGGGGAATGCCAGCGATGAAGAGGAAGAGAAGAGGTTGTGCCAAGCCGAGGGCCTCCCCGCAGCACTGTAGCCGTGCACCAGAGGCTGAATTTTTGTTCTCAGTTTAAGGGACCCACCGCAGGGGTGCTGGTTTGAATTAGAAATGAAGCACTCTGCTCCGCCCTGAGTGCTGTGAAAGCCAGTGAGAAGAGGACTGCAATGAAGACAAATGAAAACCCACAGACACTGGTGAGTGTTTGCTGCACGCTTCCATTCCTCTGCTGCCATCTCAGCACTGTTTGGCTCCCAAAACAGAAAGGCTCAGGAAAGGTACCTGCGACGGCCTCCGCCACGCCTGCACTGAAGGTCTGCCTGTTTCCCCAGACACTTCTGAAGTGCCGCAGACGTCAGGGCTGTAGTGCTGCTGTGCACTCACTCCAGACAGGACAAGGAGCTCCCAAGGAGCTGTGGAGGCCAAGCCCTGACCCCATGGCCAGGAGGGGGGCAAATACCTGTGGTCTCCAGCATGCGTTGGAACAGGCGCCGAGCCTCAGGAGCACACCAGGCTGAGCAGGACAAATGCTGCCGGGCACTGCTCCCAGCTGCGAGGCATTGCCCGATTCAGCACAGCATCACTCACAAGCTCAGCAGCGGCACACCATGCTCAGACGGTCAGTGCCGCAGCGAGGCGCGTGGCCCAACCATGTTCCCCCCAGGTTGTGCAATCGGCAGGCTGGGCTGCCGCATCGGCACATTCCCGGGGCCCCACGCCGCTCTGCACCCCCTTCACCTTCCTCCTGTGTTTATCCTTCAGCCCTGGAGGATTGGCTGCCGGCCGGGCCGCGAGCACGAGGAATCCAGGCCACGGCTCGCTAACCAAACACCGCCTAAGCCCGGGGAGCTGTGGGGCCAGCGCTTGGCTTCAGATCCGCTCCTTCCAGCCGGCTCTGCCCAGCACAACAGCTCTGGCCCACTCTCGCAGGGAATGGCATCTCCCTGTGCCTGCACTGCCCTGGGATGAGACACAGACAGGGGCGGGAGGCCATGATGGAGTTCTGTCCCTGCCCAGAGACCTGGGTGACACAGCGGCCAGCTGGGGACAGCGCACGCCTTGCTGAAGGGACAGCGGGATGAACTCCCCCTCCTGCCATGCTCCCAACCCAGAGCTGCCCAGAGGGTGCGGAGGGGGGACACATCCCCTTCAGCAGGAGGGAACGCGACCCCGCAGCCCTCGCCTCCCCCCAGATACCGGCCCAGCATTCCTCCTTAATTAATGCTCTTTATTACCTGACTGTAACGATAACCAGTCACTCCCAGCAGAAGTGGCTCCTGTAACCCGAGTGGGACGCCAAGCCAGACCTCTCCCCCATCTCCCCTAAAGAGCTTTCAGGACCACCCCAGAGCGAAGCCTCTGCTGCCCACAGCACAGAAAGGGCCCCCAGGGCCCCCTCCCCGACCTGCAGTGCGGCTCCCCCCGGGGTGAGCCCCTCCTGACACATGGCTCCCCTTCAGCCCCTCCAGGACAGCCTGCTGGGGTCTGCACAGGCTGCCAGTAGGGGCAACATTTATGTGGTGCCAACCCACACAGCTCCATGACTTTGGGGACCTTCACTTGATCCAAGAGTGATGGAGCTGACCTGTGCCAGCTGGTTACTCACCCCAACGTGCCATCACCAAGTGGCTCCAGCTGAGTTAAGACACCCTCCTCTGGCACACACAAACCCAGTGCATGCCCCTTCCCACCACGAAGGGCAGCACTGCCTCAGTCGATGCAGAAGTACAGCCGCTACCCCACATCTCCTCCCAGGGACATCACGTTGTCAGCCCACCGCCAAGGACATCACCTGCCCTCCTGAAGCAATGGGGAGGCTCCTGCATCCGCACTGATACAGAGGTGGGGTTTAGCCAACGCCCCAGATTCCAAGAAAGAGCTGTAGGGTCTGCAGTGGCCAGAAGGACCCTGGAGCAACAACTGGGCTGAACGGCGAGACAGTGGCAAACCTCCCAGATTACAAGGTGCAACCAAACCATCACTGGACTGCAGCCCAATGCTGAGGCAGCAGCAGCATCACCAGCAGCATCCCCACATTGCCTGGAAAGCCCCCCTCTGCTCTCACACAGGCCCACATCTCTTTAGCTTACATGCGCAGAATAGATCTTACAAAAGTGCCTTCGGATAAGCCAGGAACTGTCCCTAAGTGTTTAACATGTCCTGTCTCAGGCCCACAGCAACCCTTCCTCCCATACCTGTTGCTACTCCTGACCTCCTAGTAGGGAGGTGATACGAGCCAGTATATGAAGCCTGTACAGGTATACAGATAGAGATAATGCCCTCTCTCCCAGGCCCTGGGGAAGACAAGGTGTGTAGTGAGACATCCCAAGGCAGAAGAGGAGGCAAAGAAAAGCATCACGCTACACAACGGCAGGGCAAGGGCATGTCCCTCAAGGAGCCTTGCAGAAAAAGGCAAGTGGCTCCATACAGAAGAGGTGAGTGAGCCCCATCCTCCCTCCTGAACCCTCTTCTTCCTCCTCCCACCTTCCTTCTGGCCTCTCCACCAGACACCTGTCAGCACCTTCTCCCTCTTCCAGGCCCTCCCAAATTTCCCCAGCTCCCATCTCTCCTTGTCCGTTCCCTCTCAGAGCCACTATCCCTCCGGACCCAAGTCCCTTCTCCTTCCGGCTCCCCACCCTGGTCCTGGCCTCTCCTCCGCCCTTGCCAGCTGTGAACCTTGGCTTGGATAGAGCCATTGTCCTCCGGGCATCAGGGCCGAGGAGGAGGAGGGGAAGGTGTGAGAGGGGACACAGTGGAGCGTTTGTGTGTGTCCCCGCTGCCGTCAATGCCCTGCTTGTCAATTCATGCACTAAGATGGCAGAAACAGCAGCACCCACACAAGCGTCGCCATTTGGCGGGTCCAAGGTGCCTGCCCAGGGGGGCACATTGCCCTGTTTGTTTGGAGAACCAGAGGCAGAAGATAACGCCTTTATCTCCCTCCCCAGGCTGAGGGTGCTGGAGGGCTGGGAGGGAGGACAGCAGGACCAGAGAAGGCCACTCCATCTGAGCGCGCTGGCGGCTCCCACAATCGAGCTGAAACAGGGGCACCGCCATGTGAGGCCGGCTCCGTGACCCTCGCACCTCCGTTCCCTGCCCCAGGAAGAAGATGGAATGGGGAGAGGCCTTCAGCCTCTGGATGCCTTCGCTGAGGCTCCTCCGTGCTGCTGGCTGACCGCCCCAAGGCCGAGCAGCACCGCGCGCCCTCCTGAAGCCCTGCTCTGGCTAGGGTTACGGCACACTGGCCACATGGCCGCTCTGCTTGGCCAGCCTCAGGTGAAGGACAGGGCAGAAAAAAGGAGACCTCTAAGCCAAAGCTTCCGCTCTGGCACAGAAACCCCAGCTGTGCTGCTCCTCTCGGCCACTGGCTATACATAGATTGCAAGTTTTGGGGACAGGAGCTTCTGTCAGGTGATGTCCGTGAAGGCCTGACTCAGCTCTCCTCCCTGTCAGTGTAAACTCTCTTCAATGAGAATTATTATCTGAACATATTGGCAATACATAAAAAAAAAAAAAAAAAAAAAGAATTGCCAGCTACATATTGATATTAAGCAGAGACTATGACCCACTGCCCCAGGTCGGCAGTGACTGGGAAAGGAAATAAAAGTCAGGGAGGCAAAGGGATTTGACAAGACTGGCAGAAGGTGTCTGTGCAATGTCACTGCCCTGCTACTGCCAGGCAGAGCGTCCCAGGGACACAGCCCCAGACACTGACCTCGCTGCTGGGCCACTGACACTGCCGGGCTCCTGGAAAGGCTTTGGGGAAACTCAGTGGCCCGGGAGCCACACTGGGGCCCACTTTCAGCCCCGTTGTGAAGACCTGCACAGGAGACTCAGGACTTGGAACTGCGCTGCTTCCCCTGGAAGCCCCCCAGCACAAAACAATCCTTGGGCGTGAAGCTGAACAATCAAACAGCAACAGAATACAAACCTACAGGCAGCCAAGCATCGCCAGGAACACCATGTCCAGATCAGACGTCTCGTTCCTCCCTTCTAGCTGGGAGGCAACAAGGTCCCTCCTGTCCAGCCTGGACAGCCTCCAGAGGAGGCTGAGTGTACGAAGGCAGAGCTCTTTATCCAGATGGGACTTCTGCCAGGGATTGGGGAGGGCCATCACTGCTTTTGTGCAACCAATCTTTCACAAACAGGAGCATCGGGTCATTGAGATCTTCCTTCTCACACTGCTGGGACACGCAACTGTGCAGCATTTGCTCTTGGCACTGCATGGCAATAGCATTTGCTCCAGAAATACTCCTGCAAACACCACAAAGGGCACCAAGAGCTTCTTTTATCACTGGTTTCCCCTACCATCACTTCAGGAAGTCCTCATTCACCTCTGCTTCACTGGTGGCACAAACCTCCCAAGACCCAATACCACTTCCCAGGATCCAAGAGCAGAGCAGCACGACCAAAAGAAGCAGACCAGTTGGGCAGACAGGTTCAGGGCAGTCATTTCTTTCCCCAAGAAGGAAAGAAGATTCAACGCATCCTGCTTCAGCATTCCAAGTCTTGCTTGGCAGCCACGGAGTATGAACAGGGTGTTTGTAGGTACTGCCACGGGTGCACGCTGCCCTAGAGAGCAATGGTGGGGTTGCCCAGTGTGAATCTTCCTGCTCTGCCACTTGGCTCCGGCTCAGGACTGGTTCATGAGCTGATGTGCCGTGCTTGTGAGTTCTTGCCCTCCTTGTGCTTTTGATGGAGGGATGGACTGAAGGACACTGTAAGCACTATTTCTCTGACTTCATCCATCTTAAGACAATACAGACTTATATCCCCGAGTCCACAGAATTTTACTCAGTGTCCCCCATCAAACCCAGAACTTCTCGCTGCACTGGACGCATCCTTTGGACAGATGCAGTCCTGAATTAGGCTTCAAAAGATCAATTCATCTCCTGAGGAAGGAGAGACACTAATAAACCTGCACCCTTTTTTCCTTGTCTCAGTTTGCATGATGTATCTCCATACCCTTACCTACTAAAGAGCCTTCTGCTCTAAGAAAGCTACTTTTCAGCAAGACATTCATGGACTAGCTCAGTCACCTTCATACTTTGCCTTTTCCTGAGCTAAACTAAACTTCTCTAGCCAATAATAATTTTTAAAAAAAGGCTCAATTAAAATGGTTATTTAGAAAAAAAACTTAGAGATTATTGCCATACTGGCTATTTCCTTATAGGCTTTCAGACTGAATGTTGTTTTTGTTTTGTTTTGTTTTAATTTTATTTTAATTTTATTTTATTTGCTGTTTGCATTTTCTGACTAACTGTGAGCTTTCTCCTGCACTGGAACATAGCTCCTGCACCAGGGATTTAGCAGTTACCAGACAATACAAATCAGATACGGAACATGCCGCTTGGATCCCATCCACCCTGCAGGCTCTCTGTGTGTTCTGGGTCTCACTTCAAAGCAGCACGTTGTCCGGAGCAGTGCAAGCGAGGAGAGGGAAGGTGCCTGGCATGCTGCTGGAGGACGTGGGGTGGGGTGGGCAGCGCAGAAGTATTCACACAGACTGGAGGATGAGGAGGTCAGCCTGTTGGGAGGCACTGGCTGCACGTGTGCCTGGAGGCAGAACGGTTCCATGGGCTCTCAATGCACAGAACGAGCAGTGTCCACGCAGAAGACAAGTGGAGGCAAATTCCGGCACTGAGAGGAGGGCAAGATGTACCCAAAGCAGCAGAACTGTGAGACGAACGTCATGGCAACATGGCCTGGGCTGCAAGGGGCGGACAACAGCAGGTGAGAGGTCCCCACCAAGTAATGAGTGCAGAAGAGATGCACGGGGAAGGTCAGGGACCTGGGAACCAAACCAAGAGCCCTCTCCTGGCACCTCAACCTGGGCAGACCTCTGGGAGCCATCCCTCCTGTCCTCAGCATGGAGGCCAAGCGGCAGCAACAGCGGCTGCTGCCCAGCGCTGCTCACCCAGCTCCTGCCCCAAGAGCAGAGTTCACACGCAGCTCCCGTGTCGCAGCACCTGCTGGGAAAAGCAGGTCCCAGGCGAACCAGGCAGCCTGCTGCCAGTGCTGTGACAGAGTCAAGTTACGAGGGAAGGCAAATCACACAAATCGCGTGAGTCATTAGATCAACAGATTAACAAAACTCTTAGAGCCTTCTGTCCAGGCCAGCACAAGGTCACTCACTCCCAGCTTGCCCTGCGGGGCTCCGCGCCGTGCGTCTGGACTTTCATCTCTTCCATTTGGGAGACAATGCCACAGGCCCACACTCAAAGTCTGGCTGCTCTCCTCGAAGCCTGACCTGAATGCTCCCTTTCTTATCTCCATTCACTGCCAGTGCCTAAATAGCACAAGGATCTCACAGCTGGGCCATTCACTATCTCCTAGCCACAACTGCTCGCACACCAACTCCTCCGGTCTCGACCGCCACCAACCTGACATTATCTGTCTCCTGCGACTGTCTCCAGCCTGTGCACAGCAATCCCCTCACTATCACCTTCCATTGCCACCCCAGCATCTGTCACAACCAGCAGCAGGAAGGAAGGCTGCCTCTCTCCCTGGCAGTATCTCTGGAATTATTTTTCCCCAGGTGCATCTTGCTTTGCTTTCCAAAAAATGAGGGACACAGCTTCAGTTGGGCAGAACCACAGCTCTTCAGCTGACATCATCAGCAATGGTGCAAAAAGCCCAGGCTTCCTGCAAAACATGCTTTTTGTCTTTCCGCTCTGTGCTTGTGGTACCAGTAGCATCTCGAGGTTGTTGCAGACACCTGTTAGGGAGGTGACTGTAACAACATGCTCTGGGGCTGCTGGGACCAGGGCTGTCCGTTCAAGTCCCTGCCCTGAGCGTCTACAGTCTTGAATTTCTGCAGTGCATTTCACTTAATGCCAAACAACATCCTGATTAGCAACTTCCCCTGCATGGAACTGGCAGGGAGAACACAAGAGAGATCAAACGCTGCATCATTGACAGAGCTAAAGTACTGCTGCTTATATCAAGACATCAAAGAGCAGTGTAGTTACTGTCAGGGCTCCCCAGGACTAGTACCAGCACCAAAGCCATTCAGCATTTCTTATTGCTGATCTCCGCCTGGCAAAGTTTGACGGTGGCACGCTGACTGGTGGGATAGCAACAAAAAGGAAAAAATATATATATTCATTCTTACAAAGCGTCCTGAATCACCACTTGAATGCAGCACATACAGGCTGGGAAACACATAAAAAAAATTCCTAATAGAAAGGCTCCAGTATTTAGGACTAACCACAGCCACACGAGCCCTTGACATGACATGGCATCTATGGCGGTGACTGCAGAGTTCCCTGCGCACAAGTGGGCCATCGAGCAGACACAGGAGAAATGGTCCTGGCTTTCTGCACACCATGGCTGGAGTACACAGCCTGCTCGGTGCAGAGGAGGATATGGAAATATTGCACAGGTTTTGGAAAAGGTTGAAGTAATACTGCCAGGGATGCATATAAGAAGCTTTACAAAAGCAGGTCCCCGCCTGGCCTATTTGTTGCCGGGAGGCCGAGCGGTGGTGGTTGGGTCCCCACATACAGGAGCTCACATTTGGAGAAAGCAGTCTGCTGGGAGCGAGTTGCAGCTTCACAGAGAGGATATGGCAGCTCGCGTGTGAGATTTGACAGTGTCAGCCACGAAACAAGATGTTGTTCCTAGCACAGAAGAGCAGCTCTCCACGAGGGGTGAAACCCATGGGTCGAGGCCCATCTGCTCCTCCGTGCCTGCAGAGCGCAGCCACAGCAGGCCCGAAGCCCTCGTGCACGACTGCAGTACAGAATCCTAACATTACTGGTCACCATCTTGGGACCTGTCAAAAACTACCCTCAAAGAGGTGCTCTAGGAGCAATTATACTTCTCAGACATCGTAGAGGCCCCTTCTACTTGTAGGGCCCACAGAGCCCTGAATCCCACACTGCAGAGAGGCAGCAGAAAGCTTCTCAGCAGACACATAAGAAGTTCAAGGAGACAAGACCAACCTTGCTCAGCACAGAAGGCCACCACCATGGCCTGCTCACTGACTGTCCTTCAGGTTCCTCACGTCACTGGGTAAAAGGTTTCAGAGGTAACTTAGTGATTACAGGTTAATTTTGGATTTTCTGCTCTACAGGAACAATTTGGAAAATATTTTCCTATTTCCTTATCCCCACTGTAGCTCACCAGTCCTGCCAAGGGACTACTGTTGGCTAAATTCATTCAAAGCACGTTACTGCAATTCCCAAACTCACAAACTGTCCATGCAAGGGGAGCAGAGTGCGCTGACTTCGTCTCGCTGCCCCCAGCGCCAGCACAGCGCGCGGGGCTCGTCCCTTGCCTGAAGGCTTTCTGCCAGTTGCCAGCTGTGACGGGAGCTTGCCTGGAAGCTGCCACACAAGTGACAAAAACATTCCTTCACCTCACAAGAGAAGTGCTAAAATCTACCACAGAGCTGAGATCCCTCCAAGGGCTGCAGGACAACTCCTCGCTGTCTGTGAACAGCAGCAGGAGCTACGATTGAAAGGTGACAGAAGAGGCTGGAACGGCTGCGGTGGTGGCTGTGACCAGTTCTGGGGGGGAAGCTGAGTCAAGAACACGAGCGATGAGAGTCAGCCACCCAGCCACCCCCACGGCAGCACAGCCACTTTGCTTTATTACCCTACTCTCCTTTCTTTTGTGACAGACCCCAACACACCTTTGGAACAGCACTGGTGTAACCCACAGCCAGGCCCTACCCCACCAGTGAACTTCTGTGCTTCCTTGGGGGGCTCACTGCGCGCTGGGCTCTGTCACTAAACAAAATGCCCCTTTCCCCTTTTGCAGGTTCCTGGGTCTCCTCTAGCAGTCCCTTCACACACTAGGAAAGAGCAATACCACATCACCAGTTGTGTATGTCAGCGCTTTTGCTTTAGGTCGAGAGCTGAATTAAACGGGACATTTGGCATGATATGCCGCCCTCTCAGTGCTCAGGGAACTCCCCGGCGCCCTTCCACCCAGCTGCACCTGCAGACTGGAAGTGGGATGCCTTCATCCCGGAGAGGCTGACCGTCCTGCTGCCCCCCCGTGTCATCCGTCCCTGTCCTGCTCGCCGCAGCAGGAGGGCCATGAGCCGTGCGGGGACAGCAACTGCTGTCCAAGGTACCGCTGCTCCCGCACGCCTGCCGCCGTGCTGGAGGCGAGAAACAAGATGTCTCTTTCCCTGGACTGTCCGCACCCACCGAGCGAGCACAGCAATCTCCATAGGTTGTTTTTACAGTACTGGCTCACAAAGCGTCAGACCCCATGACGTCTCTGCTCACAATGGGAGAAGGCAGTTCCCAAGATCACTCACCTCTCAAATCTTCGCGGGGACTACGCCGATGCAGGTTTTTAAAGGTTACTACAAATGAATATCTGATGGTGTGTGCTAAGTCTCTTTGACTCAGTGTCCCCCAGAGAAGTCCTCAGCCCAGGCAGACTCCCAGGGCTGAGCCAAGGGCAAAGGCTATTTTGCATAGTCCAGTGGGATGTATTCTTTCCTGTAAAAGCCCCCAACTACAGCTATATTTTTATTTATTTGTTTGTTTTGTTTTTTAACAGATAAAACACAAACCCACAAACACACATGATGAGAAGTCCCACAGTTCTCCCAGCAAGGCTAGGATGTGAAGGTCAATCTCATGGGTAAATTCTTATTGGCAGCAAAAACAACCATCCCATTGTTCTTTCACTGCTTTATCTGGAGGTTGCGCTGCTCAAGGCTGTTGCATGGGTCAGGCTAGAAGACCTGATGGTCCTCTTTGGCCTGAAACTCAGTTAAGCCTCGTTATTTTAAGAAAGGTAATTCCAGAAGGTAATTTCATCAGAAGATGCTGCCACTACCTGGGCCTTATGAAATCAGCAAGGAAAGAGGAGCAAGCAGCGCTAAGAACAGAGGCAAGAGGTCACTTTACCCCAGGCAGTCCTCAGCTGCCTCTGTAGGTGGGGAGGCTCATCCTTCCACCCAGACCATCACAACTTGAGGGCAGAGCCTACCTCTCACCACCAGCCTGAAGAGCTGCTATGCAGCCAGCGCTGAGGGCAAGCACCTCGAACTTCCCAGAGGCTCGCTGACACGAGGCTGCTGGATTTATTAACAGTCCCATGACATTGCAGAACAGCAAAACGAGATTTAACACTGCTCTCCTGTATTGACAAAAACCAACAACCAACACCCTGACCCCTTTAAACAACAAGTCAGCCAAAGCACAAATTCTACAGAAGTTGGGCTTCAGCCCTGCCGAAAGAGAGAGCTCCACATGTTTCCTTCAGTGACCATCATCCGGGAGCAGCCCGCGTTCCTGAAGCTCATGTCCCCTTCCCATTTGCTAACGTGAATTGTTCACTGGCTGGCCATCGCCAGCTCAAAACACAAAACAGGGACACATCCGACCAACTTTCTCCATCCTGTTCCTATCTAGCTCTCAACACTCACTCTGTGTGGTTTAGTTTCCCAAACTGCAGAGAAGGGGGCTGACATAAAAAGCTAAATAAAACCTCACTACCACTCCCCCTCAGAGAGCCAACTGAAAGCACGCCAGCCTGTGTATGAGGGGCCAGACCTCTGCTAGTAAAAAGCACCGTGAGTGCCTAGTGAGGCACTGCTCTGCAGCAGGGGGGGCAAGCATTTGTGGTGTCTGGTACCAGGCTTTAAAACCATCACGGCTCACTGTCACTGGTACCATCCTCATCTCTTTCAAAGCTAAACTTGGCTTGGGTGAAACACTGCAGGTTCTGGACAGCCCAGTGGTACAATCACCAACTTATTTGTGCCTTGGCTAAATTAAGAGAACTGCGCTGAAAAGTCACATAAAAAACCTGTAAAAGTTCAGTACAAACATCTATCAGTGATCATCCATGATGTTTCAACCACAGATGCCTCCTGGGTATAACAGGGACATAGTGTCCATGTCTGAAAGCAGAGGAGCAGAAAAGGTCCCTGCCCTGATGTTCCAGAAGAGCATCCTGTTAGACTGCATTGACTTTTGACCAGTTTCCCCTCTCAAGCCCCTGCACAACCTCCAGCAGCTGAACGTTTCATTCTGGGACAAGAAGCCCTGTCTGCAGGTCCCGCATTGGTCTATCTGGTGTCCCTTCGGGCCCCACAATGCCAACAATGAAATTAGTTTTGAAACATCACTTATCACCCCTCTTTCCCCTCTATGTTTTCCACTATGCTGCATGTGAAAACTCATCACCACCCAGCTGTCCATCCCAACAACCCCTCATGAGGGTTGAACTAAAACAGGGGAGATGGACAGATGCTCTCCTGCTGCCCACCCAGAACTCCCCACTGACCTCAGGTTTCGATTCAGATGGGATCTCATCAGGAAAAGGACTGTTTCTGCTCTTACACTGAGCTGAGCATGGATCATATTGTCAGCAAGCAGCCAACTGTGAAATGGCTTGATGGCCCTTATAATGCCCTTCTTAGGCTTTTGCTTTACTTTAAGCAGGTGTTTCATTTCCAATAAAGTCAAAGCGCGCTTTTTAGTGCTTTATTGAATCAATGTCCATAACCATTGCTTGTCATAACAGAAGAGATAAGCCAAGATCAAGCTCACTGATAAATTGTTTGGTTTCCTGTTTATCTGGATTTCCAGCAGTTAGCTGTAATCCGCACAACGGACTAAAAGTTATAAATGATAGCTGTTTATTAATAAATATTGTCAGGCATACAAAATAAGTGAATCTACATGTTCCAAATTAAGTTTTATGCTCTCTTTATGCAACGTTCACTCCTCAAAGCTGCAAGCAAGAGCAGCTCTGCATGCCCTACAGTCCTTGTCATTAAAACAGACAGACAGACAGCTTATAGGACCTAGGCTTCCAACTCTTTGGGGAACCCTGCCTGTGTCTTCCCCAGATCCTGTCCCATGCCCACCCCACACCTTCTGCATCATCTCCTCCCCATCAAGTATTACCATCTTCTCTTTGGAGAAGGAAATCAGACCTGTTTGGCACTCCAAGTCTCAGGAGGCAATACACCACTGCAATGTTAGGGTGATAAGGAGACCCTACAGAAGAAAAATTCGGTCCCAGCAAAAACTGCTTTCATCACCCTTTTATAAAAATCAGAGACATTAAAGGCTAGACCATGGCTGTTGGCACTGCATGTGCCTATCAGCTCCTTATTTACTTCTGGTCCCTTCCCACACTGCTTCAGCTAGCCTGTTCAGTCTCTATTCACACTATGCACTGGTTTGCAATCACAGCCCCACTTGTTTTGCTCTTCCCAGTGATGCGGTTTGTGACTACTTAGGGCATAATTCAGTACATCTCCTTCAATACACTGCAAATGAATAATGAGAGCAGCAGAAGAAAAGAGGATTTGATAGAGCAAAAGGGATGAGAGATGGGGAAGGGGAAGAGTGGGGAAAAAAGGAAAAGTTTATGCAGCCTAGAGAGGCTAGGAAAACCTTAACCACTGCAGACTGACGCCAGCTCTCCTTCCACTAAGCCCATCACAGCAACTGGGGTGTGAGAGAGAAGCAATGATGCAGCACCAGAGGGAATGGCTTCCACCCCTGCCTGCAGCTCTGCACACAAGCCCTAGCCCTGGACACGTCAGGGGTTATGATCACAGCCGTGCAGCACCACACCAAGACCTCTTCCCCCTGGTTCTCCCTAGCCTCTGCCCTCAAATCCCAACACTAAAGCTATTTAAAACTCCGGTCTTGGCCCTTCCAACCAGCCCTCCTCCCCAGCAAAGCCAGCGAGTGTTTGCTCTCATTCCCCAACAGGTCTGGTATCTCTGCTTTGCCACTCTCTCCAGCCCCGCGGCCCTACTCCTAGACCTCCCTTTCACCATTTTCTGTAGTCACATCAAAACAGACAAAGTTCAGGGAGATTAGTGCGGACCCTGAGTATCACGTTGCACTTTCCCTCGGGAAGGAAGCCTTTCATTCAAACATGCCTTGAACATGCCCTGGGGCATGCTAGAAGGAAGGCATGCTAGATGTGCAAGGGTTTGCCAAAGCATGCCGGTCAGGAGGAGCAAGAGGTTTTATCCATGAGACCCGATGCGGGAGCCAACAGGTAGCCAAGCACGGTGTCCAAAGCAACCCACCCCCCTACATCTAGGAGCACCCCTTCTCCCCACGCACAACGGTCTCCTCCATGGGCTCTGCACCCCCCTTGCTGATCTGACAAGCTCATCTCTCTCTGTCTACCCCGAGCTCTGGAAAAGCCCAAGGTGTCACGGTGCAGGATCTCTCTCCTGCAGGATGCTGGCCCCTGAGCGGGCGCACAGGAGAGGCACCCAGCAAGCACCAGCTTGGGCCCAAGAGCCACGAGCCCCTTCCTGTTTGTGTCTCCAGTCACAGCTGCTCCCCTGTCCTCTGGCAACGCACATGCTAGTTAATCATTCCTCAGACACATTTAGCTTATCGGAGAGTGCAAAGTCCAAGCCCCTACCAGTAATACCACTGGAGAGAGGCAAAGGGGTTACCCAGTGAGCTCTGCCACAGCAACACCACCCCGAGCAGGGAAATCCCAGGCAGAGGTGCACCGTGGGGACACCAAGCCATGGCCTGGGACCCTGTGAGGGTGGCACCAAGGACAGGCAGACTCCAACAGCACTGCTGCGCGCCAGGGGTCCGTAGGTCACACAGCCTTGCACCATCCTGGCACAGCTCCCAGCTCCAAGGAGTGTTTCACTCTCACCCCAGCCACAAGGCCGCAGAGCAGAGCAGGACAAGTGCAGCAGGGTCCCATCTCACTTCCATCTTTAAGAGGCCTCTTCTGGTTTTATTTCTCACTAAATGACCATGGGCTGAGAGTGACAGCAGGGTAGAAAGTGGTGTGGAAGCAGAAAACAAGAAGAGGCCACAACCACTTGGGTAGGGATGTACGTCTGGGCAGTGCCCAGCTCTCCGCAGCGCTAACCCAGCGGCCGCTCCGTCCCAGGGTCCTTGCAGCCAGCAACACAGCAACTGGGATGAGTCCGGCCCCAGACAGCCCGCCCCAGCAAACGCTTTGCTCTAGCAGAAAAGTGAGAGAGAGCAGAGAGAAACCCTGCCTCGCCTACAGCTCTGTGCAGCTGGCGGGTCGCTGGTCACAAGAGGCCAAAGAGGAGGCTCCAGGGCTCCACAGGGGCTTTCATCATCTCTCCTCAGCCCCCAGAGTACATCAGGAAGCTGCTGAGATGCTCTACACTTCCAAGTGAATGTTTCCAGGTCACTAAATCTGCTTTGCCTCCTTACCTTGCAAGCAGCCTTGATCCCAGTGAAGAAGCCAAAGTGCCCCTGCTCTTCATGGGGTCCAGACACAAAAAACATGGATGGGCAATGGGGGGGCTTTTGGAGAAGTTGTGGTGCTGGTTGTGCATGAAAGCTTTCCTCCTCCAGACTTACAGTCCCTTGGGCCTCTCTGCGAGATACCACAGGACAGATGCCAGCACACATCCCAGGTTAAGCTCAGTGAATGATTCTCAAGCACCAGCTCCTGCTTTGTACCTTAGGGGGAAGCTGGTTTTAACCTCCTGGACAGGATCCACACCCTTAGATCCTACTCACATCAATAGTCCTAACCCTTGTGCCCCCCAAAGCCACATGAGAGCTTCCACATCCACATCTGCTCTCCAAAAGACCAAGCCACTCGCTTCCACTGCTGCCTTCTCGCACTCATGTCTGTGCCCATAGGACTCCCAGCTCACTGACATCCCACCAGAAAAACGCTCCCCCTGCAAACACCTCTACGAAAGGGCAGCACCAAGGAAAGGAGAGATCACGTCTGTGCTCCAGGGCACAGCACCAAATGAAGAAACACCTCTCCACAAGGCTCCTGGCCCCAGCCACCCGTTGAGCCCAGTGTGCCAGGTCCAGACCAGCGCTGCGGCCGCCTGCCCCTTCAGCTCACAGGGCAGGGCCGGTACCTTCATTTCACAACAGGCTTGATGGGGTCAGTGCCAGCACCTTGCAGTGCCTGCCCTCATACGAAGGGATACGGAAGGACCTACAGCTGCGCTTTTCCCTCAGTCCAGCCGGACCCCCCTGTCCTACCACTCCTGTCGGGCATCTCCCTCCCGCAGCAGCCCTTGTGCAATCCCAGCCCGGGAGCAGCCCAGGTCAGCTCTGAGTCACCAGCATGCCCGTTTCCACCAGCCCGGTCACACCTCCACGCGCCTCCCTTCATCTTCCCCAATGGCCCCTCTCGCTGCCACCTCCTCTCCTCCCAAGCCCTGCCTGGTCCCTGTCCAGCCATGGCTCGCAGGATGCCAGCCTGTGGAGGACACATTAACCAGAGCGTGGACAAAGTACCTCTCGCCTACCCCATGGAGCCTCCGCGGGCGTGGGCACACATCGCTGTCTGAATCACAACCCACCCCTTATCAGACATCCTCAGGGACCCGCCCTCCTACCAGCAGCTCCCTGGCCTCTCTCCATCTGGATGTACCCCATCCTTTTCCCCCAGGAGCTTTGGGGAAGCTGAGGAGTGAGGGCTGCCCCCAGAGAAGCGCCAGCACACTCTGGAGGCACTAGCCTTGCTCTAAGAAGCAGAAGAGGACAAGTGCTTTGGCTGAAGGCTCTCGGGACCTCCTGCTGCTGGCCCTGCCGAGATGGAGGTAGCAGCTCGCTCTGCCCAGGAACACCTCCCAGAGCTGCAGAGGGCTGCTGATGAGCTCAGGGGAAAGCTTTTCTCTCCTCTCTTCCTCCCTCCTCTGGGCAGGGCCTGGGATGGAGCCATGCTCCCCAGCAGCCTCACGTTACCTGCCCTCGTTCAGGACACGTGCTGAGCAGATGCGGACACCAGGCTGGTCAGGCAGGGGAAGCTGGAGATGGAGGGCAGAGATGGGAGGTCCAGCAAATAAATCATGCTGGAAAAAGAGATGGAGAGGGCAGAGAGGAAAGAAAGTGGAGCTGTGGAAGGTAAGGAGGGATCTGTGCAGTTACCTGCTCGGATCCAGCGCATCCTGAGCATGGTGAGAGCAGATGTCAAGCTCCCGCCGTGTCCCTGCTCTCCCCCTCTGTCATTATGCTGCCTAGCTCAGCTTGTCCAGGTCCCAGGGCTGCTGCCTGCTGGTTTTTCTATTCCCCCAGGGAAGAGTGGGAGGGCCAGGGAGGAGGCTCGGAGGCTGCTGCTGCACTCTGGGATTTGGGCCTGTGAGGGGATTACCAGGAGGGATGGTCATGTGTTTGTGCTGTACCAGGTTCCCCAGGACCACTCTGTTACGGGCTAACTCTGCTCAACAAAGGGCTGTGCACAAAGCCTCTTACCTTCCCCGCTGCGCCAGCCCGGCCCCAGAGAGATGGTCACACTGCAAAGCCACCACTTCCCCGGCCAACCCTCCCGAGAGCCGGGTCTCGGCACGGAGCACCTGGAGCAACACACAGCAAAGACCACGCTGTGCTTTTTGTGTGGAGCCTGTGATTCTCCGCGGCCTTTCACCAGTGCTTCCCCTCACTCCTGTAAGGCCAAAGAGCTCTGCACAAGCACTACAGGTCAGCCTCTCTCCAGCGCAGCGCCAGAGCTCCAGGATGCACTCAGGGATGCAAGGGCAGACAGCAGCTGGACAGGCAGAGGCTGAACAGTGAACATGAAACCCAGCTCACAAAAAGCCATTCCACTCTGTAACTCAAAGGAGCCACTCTGATCCTCTGTAGTTACATCGCTACATCAAGACCTGGTGTCAAAAAATGCACGTGGGGATGGCCGTCCTGGCCCATGGCAGGCTTCTGTCCCTACTGCTACCACTGTTCTCAGCCACAAGAGACCACCAGTCTCCCCTCTGCACTCCTAAGCAGCCAGGAAGCCTCCAAAGCAGCCCCTTCTTTCTCTACAACTCTTTTGTGCACTCCTCCAAGGTTTGTCCCCCGGCAGAAACAAGGTCGCCATGTGCTCAGCAGCCCCTGGTGAGCTGTAACTCACAGCGGGGGTCACCAGCACTGCCGGCAGCCAGAGCCCCTCCAGCTCAGGGACTCTTTCCCCCCACCGTTTGGCCAGCTCTGAAGAAGAAAGAACGATTCCTCGTCCCTCGAGCTCACCACTTTGCAGTTTCACATTGGCAAAAGCTTCACCGGTGGAGTCCTCTGCTGGTTCCTGTCCATCAGCAGATCCCCGTGCAGGTGTGCAGCACACCCAAGCAGCACGCAGACACAGCCCTCATGACACAGCACGGTGGACGGGATGCGAACCCACAAGTCCTGGGTTCAGCTCTCTGCCTCAGCCCCCTCATTTCCTCTCTGCACCCAGGGAAGACGGGGTGATGGCCCTGATCTCCTGCAGGGCACCATTTCCTATGCACACGTGGAAAGTGCTCCATAATACACAATAAAAATCACCAAGAAAGGAACCAATACCATTAACACACATATGCAAGCACTCCTACGGGTGAAAACATTCACTAATACAAACACACTTGCTGCCTCACTGATAAACCACCCGGCGCTCGCCTGCTCCCCCCGAGCCGGGAGGCTCCCGCAACCGCCCCAGCAGCAAGCGCAGCGCCTTGCGCGCAGGGGCACACGGACACACAGCCGCCCCGCTTCCAACTGCTCCAGCCACTCGTGCACAGCAAAACATCGTGAGGACCAAGATAAATCTGCTGGGTTTCACGGCTCTCATTGAAAATCCAGCCCCTTCCTTTTTACTGTCTTTCCCAACTAGAGTTCAACTCAAAATCCTCTAAACTTTTTGCGTTCGCTATTCTTTCTCCATCTCTTGCCCTATCGCCGTGCAGCCATCTGTCAAACCGCCCACTCCCCTGCCCCCCAAGCCCAGCTCTGCACATCTTTCCCGATATACATTCTTTAACAACCTCTTATCTCATAAATTAGCCGAGAGAGAGAGGGATCCCGAATAGCTGAGCTCTGTCGTAACTGTTTCCCTTACGCGAGTGGTAGGCAGGGAGGAAGGTAAGGTTTCTAGCAGGATGCCAGCCAAGGGTCAGACACTTTCAACTCCCTACTTTTCCTTTGATACAAAATACAAGCGCTCTGGATAAACACTCCCAATACTATGGAAAGACCAAACTGAGCTCCTTTACCTCCGTTGCCAGAACCCCCAGCATCCCACGCTCTCTCCTCGAAGCCCTCCCAGCCGCCTGCCCGCAGCTCTCCTCGCCAGCTGCAGTACCAAGCCAGGGCAGCAGTGACCCCAGGCCCAGCTGGAGGACGCTGAGGCCACGCTGCCAGCGGTGGCACCCACAGCATCTTCATCCCCGGGAGGGCATGAACCTGGGTCCAATCCACCTCCCCCCTCCAAGGCTGCGCACACTTCCTCCTAGTCCTTTCCCAACATCAGAGCAAAGTCCTAGACAGTTCACATCATTCTTCTACTTCCCCATCCTTGCAAGTCTCAGATCTCACTGTCACAGAGCGGACAACTACGCTCCAGGGAAATAAGGATACCCTGCCCCAGCAGATGCCCAGAGCCCACTTTATGAAAATCAGGGCCCGTCCCTTGCAGCTGAGAAGACCTGAGTCAGGACCCCAGATCTCGGGTGTGTCTGCTCCCCAAGACAAGCCCTGCTCTGCAGCCAGGACCCACGGCACCGTGGCCGCAGCCACGCGCCAGGATTTGCCCTCGGCAGACACCAGCTCTCTGCCGCACCTCGGGCGAGCACAGCCCCCACTCCCCAAAAGTCTGCGAGAGACCAGTTAATCCTTGTCTGACACTTTGAAATACCGAGCGCTGCTCAAGCACTAAAGGATTACTCTTAAATATGGTAGGGTTGCCTGCAGCCGACTCAGGTATTGTGCAAGCCAGCTTCAGGCAAATGAAAGGGAATTCCCTAATTATTTCAGGGCTTTCAGTGTACAGGAAGAAGAGCCTTTAGCATGAAATCTCCACTTGAGAGAAGGTGATCTGTGAGAAGAAAAAAGATTTCACTATAAAAGAAAACTGCAGTTTGAACACATGTTCCCTGCAGGAAGGGGGACAGCACACACCTTTGAAGAAGTTACAGGATAGTGAGGAAGCTGGTTCCACTAATGAATTTAGCCCCATAAATTAATAAACTCTAACAGGTCCATTGTTCATCGTTATATTACGCATCCAGGAACTATTAATCCTCCTGCACACCGAGATTCCAGGGCAAATCCAACTCTGCGCTGCAGAACTGGCCATTTCAGGCGCTGCCTTTCACTTCCAAATAACAGGGTCAGTTTGGCCGCTGACTCCTTCGGAGCACCGCTACTGGAAGCACGCACAAGAGGAAAGAGTCTCACTCCCTCACCTCGCTGCATCAACTGAACAGCAACCCTTCGTGCTCAAACTTTCTCCGTTTCCCTTCTCGCTCTCAAGCACCGTGTCGTAACAGCCGCTCTTTAACAGCACCACCAAAGGAAGTAAGGAGCCACGCTGGGCTCTGCGAAAAAGCTATGCTCAGAGAAGTTCTTCAAAGGAAGTCACACGAGTAAGCGAATAGCAAAGATGGAGAAATCTCCTTCAGCCCTGGTTTCCCTCACTCTCTGTTTTTACATAGGCAAGATGCTTTTGGTTCAAGAAGGAGAAAGAGAAAGAAAGAGAACTAGAACGACAGAAAGAAGGAGAAAATCAAAGAGAGAAAGACAAATATAGCAAAGAGAAAGAAGGAAAGAGAAAGAGAAGAGTCCCAGGATAGTTGAGGCTGGCAGGGACCTCCTGAGGCCATCTCGTCCAACCTTCCTGCTGAAGCAGGGTCACCTAGACCACCTGGAAAGGAAGTCAGATAGACAGAAAAAGAAAGAAGCCCTCCAGCCTAAGAAAAGATGCTCTGGGAGAGAACGAGATTCCACTTTTACAAGCAAAAACAAGAGGCAAATGGCTGAAGCCTAACGCCTGTAGATAATGTTGGGGTGCTGAGCGAGGGCTGCGTGGGGTGCTGGGGAGGCGCACAGTGCGCCGAGGACAGCAGGTGGGTGGGCAGGGTTAGGAGCTTGGTCCCAGTGGAAACCCCAAAACAAAACGAGCCCCCTGAAAGCTGAGGAGAAAACAGGCTGGGAGCACATGATAAGAACGCGCGTGGCGAGGCTTCCGTCCTCGCTAATCCTGTCGCTCCCAGGAACCCAGAACCACGGCTGGAACAAAGAGGGGATGCTTCGGCCTCTGAGGGGACGCGTTACTGAGGCATCGCACAGACACTAGGAGAGGGGAAAGCGAGAGGTAAGCAGCTCAAGCCTCGGCTCGGTCCCAGCCTCTCCTGAGAGCATCTTCTGCTTGTGGTGCACCTTCCTCTTCCTCCACGGGCCCAGTCCTCCGGCCAGCCAGAAAAACGGAGGGGCTGTGGTGCTCCCACAGCGGCGGAGCGAAGCGAGCGCAGCGCAGCAGGCAGCACACTGCCCAGCGCCCCTGCAGCCAAAGCACAGCACAAGGACCCCCGGGGGAGTCCCACGCTCCAGACCTGACCCGCGCACGCAGACAGCTCTCTGCCAACCACGGGCTGAGCCACAGGCCGTGCTGCCACCAGCGCCGGGACCTGTGGACGCAACAAAGCCTCGCTGGGACGGGTGTGTTGTCGCCCCTCGACAGGCCCACAGCCCACACAACCGAAACGTCCACCTGGGAACGGGCCCACCAGACAACAAGGGGCACGCGGCGTGGGGCGCAGCGCCAGAAAGAGAGAAACAAAGCGAGCGAGCGGGGAAGAGAAGCAACGAGGGTCAACCAGGAAGAGAGGAACGTGCCAACAAAACCGGCCCAGAGAGAAGCTGCGCTGAGCCAAGGGAGGGACAAGAAAGGGCATGAGGGTCCCAGCGCCTCCCCAGCGGCACGGTTCAGCCCTACGGACTCCCCAGCTGCCGCAAGCAACCACATCTCACCCCTGCTTGACAAATTCTCTTAGCAATCGCTTTTCCACCCCGGGCTTTGGTAAAAGCTGCCTCCAGTTCGCACTCACATGAAGGAGGCTGCGCTCTGTGACCGGGTCCGGGCTGCGGGCGAACAGCAGAGCCCTGCAGACACCGGTTGAGGCACCGGTTGTTGCGGGGTCCTCTGCCAGCCCCCCCGACGGCTGCCGAAGACGGGCGACGTCCCCGCTGAAGCTCGCAGCGGGGAGCCCGTCCCGGCGGCCGCAGTGCGTGGGGAACACGAGTGGGCAGAAACTCGGCCCCGAGGCGAGCCGGGGGCGTCCAGGAGCCGCGACCCCTACGCCGAAGTGGCTGCCAGGAGCCCGGCCCCAGGCACGGGGACGGTCCCCGCGGGGCAGCGGGTGGAGAGCGCAGCGCTGCCAGCCCCGGGGCGGCTCCGCGGGGCCCGGAGGATGCGACCCGGGCCGGGAGCTGCCCAGGCGGTTTGGACCTGTCCCGGGGCTCCGCTTACCTTCAAAGAAGCGCTGCAGAGCCTCCGTCTCGTCCACCACCTCCATAGCTGTGCCATGCACCGGGCGGCCGGGCTACTGTCCGCCGCGGGGCATCCCCCGGGGCCGCTCCGCAGCGCTCCGCAGGGCTCCCGGAGCCGCCGGCGCCCAGCGCGGCCGCCGCTGCCCACCGGCCGGCCCGGGCTCGGGCTCGGGGCTGCGGCGCCGCGCTCCGCCTCCCTCCCTCCGGCCCCGGTCCCGGCCCCGGTCCCGCTCCGCCTCCGCCGCCCGCCGCCCCCCTGGCGGCCCCGGCGGGCAGCGCAGCCCGGAGGCGGCCCCACGGCGGCCGGGGGGCGGCCGGCGAGCGGAGTCGGGGCGCGGGGCGTAAATGAAGTCACAGTTGTCCGAGCGCAGTTAACCAAACGCCGGGCCCCTGCCAGGCGCAGACTGTGGGACCATTCTCTTCTGGGCAGATAAAGCGCACAATGAGGTTTTGTCCGTCCCCACAAACCAATTCAGAAGGGCAGATTCTCTTACATATATAAATATATTTTTCTCGCTCCCACAGCTGTGCAGTGACCAATTCTTCTCTGGGGAGGGGAGGGGGGCTGAGGTTTGGGGAGAGTAATGGGTCTATTATTTCAGGGATGGAAAGAAAGAGCTCAACAGCCCTTTTTTCTTCTCTCTCCCTCTTTCCATTAAGACAATTGTTATTCTCTGTTACCCCACAGCCCTTGTTCCTGGGCACACACACTCACATCCCCCCATCTTCGGGCACAAGCTGCGTGGGAAGGAAGCAAAACATTTTCTGTGTCGAAGTTTATTCTCGCCATGGAGCCCGAGGGCCAGCCCGGCCAGACCCACATCTGCTCGGGGCCAGGCCAGGCGCTAGGCCCTACCAGGTATTAGACCTCAGAATTAAATGCTCCTGGATCTAACGAAGGACCCCACCAGCTCCAAATGCAGCCAGGACTAACTAGTGACTGGGTTCCTCTCCTGGCCCTGAGCTTGCCAGGATGTCTGGGAGGGAGGTATACATCTTAAAGATCACCTCCAGTCTCCTATGCACACAAAAGTAGCTACACACAGGGTAAGATGCTCCTTGCCATAAATAAGGGTATGCAAAGGAGGCCCCTTAGGATCCCTCACATCTCGCATGCATCTCTTCCATGTCCCCGTGAGTTCCCAAGCATCACCTGGACCTCTCTCCTGTAATAATTTACAGGAGTGGCAGGAGGGAGCCGGAGCTTCAGCTGCTCAGGCACAATAAAACAACAGGGGAAGGCCAAGGCTATTCTGGGTCACTTCACTGGTGACTGCCAAAGCCTGCAAGAGAACCGGCAAACAGGCTGAGCTAGCAGAAGATCAAGTCCCTGCCAGATATGGCATTAGACCCTAAAGCCAAGTCCAAAGATGATCCAAAGACTTGAAAGGCGAATGACCCTCAGACCGATCCGCCTCGGATCCGTAACCCTCTGGATCACCTGCGCCGTTCCCTGCCTGAGATTCCCCACCCCAAGGAGTGAATTCCCGTGCGGCGACTGGCTTCAGGCAGAACTCAGTGACCTCTCTGCTTTCCCTCAGCAGCCACACCACAGGCTGGGGCATAGCAGAGCAGCCAGTTGCTGTCGTGCCCACTCCCAGCCCACTGCCGAGCTGCAAGAGCCCTCCGACAGCATCCCACTAGCAACTGGGATGCAGCAGAGCAGCTACCAGCCCCGGCAAGCTGCCTCCCGACAAATACCCCATGTACTTACGGGGGGAGCAAGATAAACGAATGCTCGGCTCCATTGTCCACGCCACAGAGTTATCATAAGAACAAGCAGGCCGATGGCTCAGAAATAATTTCTGAAATAACTCCGTGTCTTTGGGCAATAGCACGAAGCTCGCCAGGTATTTGCGCACGGCGCACAGCCGGGGTATCCCAGACTCAACGTGGTTTTACCTGTGTGGTGCCATTACCGCGGTATCACACACTTCATTATCTTAGTAGTAAGAGGCGTCAGTGATTAATAACCGTTACTCCCACTTCTCACGGGGAAGGCAGAAGTCCCAGCTGGCAGCCCATGAAACACAAGCCACGTCTCCTTATCCCAAGCCAGTGCCCGGTCCTTGGACCAAACTCCCCCCCCGGGGCTGGTGCACCCATCTTTGCTGTGCCTGGACCACTCAAGGTATCAGCTGTCCGCCCTTCTCACCTTTGTTTTTTTCCTGCATGTTTGGATCTCTGTCCCAAGGAGTACTGCTGTCTCATTCCTGGACCTAACTAAAGGGAAAAGACAGTTTGGGCACGCGCTCCTGGTGGCACCAAGACACGCACTCGGGCTCATCCCTTCTGGAAACGGGACAGTGCACCTGGCCCCTCACTGCAATGAGCTCCGACCCTGGCACATCAGGGTCGTAATTGTGTAACCCCCAAGAAATACTGGAGAGTTTTGAGCCCAGAAACACTTAAAGGTATTTGATCTACTGTTGTTGCACACTAAGCAGCACCAGGGGATAGAAATCCAGCCCCCATCACAGGGGGCTGTTTGCTTTCCTTCCCGCTGCCTCCCCTCTGCCACTCTCCCTCCCGCTCAGCCCGTGTCCTCCCGTTTCCCCATCTCTCCCCCTCGGATACACACACACACTCCCTTCCTCATTTCCTCCGGGTCACGCTCTCTGTAAACACTGCTCTCTCTGTGCCATGTGGTTGGTCGGGAGCTTGAGCCAAGGAGGGGGTGGAGGGATATTACTCATGGAAGGTGTGGCTGTTGCTCCCTCCAGCGCTAAATTTCAAAGTCCAATTGAAAACAAAAAAATAATTCAGCAGTGCCCCCCACCCCGCCTCACACCCCGGCACCCCATCAAGCTTCTCAGACACAGCCCTAAGTCTTCTGGGTCTCTTATTACCTTCCTTCGGCCACTGTCCCGGGGGCCAGGTTAGCAGGCATGTGCCCCCAGGAGCCAGAACCAGCAGCCCAGCTGAGGTGAGGTTCAGCGGAGCAGGGCGCTTGGGCACCAGACGTGGGGTTGCCCTGATGCGGCTGTGCCATCAGATGCCAAAGGAGATGCTGGAGGTGCTGGAACATTCGGCCTCTCACACTAATGGTTCCTGTGTTACGTACTCGGCGCGCGCACACCCACTGGTTTAGCACCTTCACGATATATCAGTTTCAAAGCTGGTTTAGAGCCCACTCGAGTTACAAGAAGTGACGGTGCTCAGTTTCACCACAGAAAAAATCAGGGGGCAATGGGTTGCGCCCGTGTCGAAGCGGTCGTACACCAGCAGTCTTCGCGCCTTGTTCCTGTGTGTCCTCTTGGGAAGTGAGCTTATGAAACCGCCCTGTGCATGCAGCTGTGCCTGCCCTGACTTTAGCCTGTGCTAGTCTGCCTCACCAGCATTTATTGGAGGCACAATTAGGGCAAACTGTACACATTTTACGTGTACTAAATAGGACATACTGACACTTCCCCATGGACCCTGTGAACTGTGTTCAGGTGGCCTCCTTAGCTACGCAGTTTTGGAATGCTTCCTGTTGGATATGTCAGCCAGGACTCGGATTTAGTCACACTGCACACGGTTAAAAATGAAGATAAGGCACTACACATGCAGCCCCTGTGCCGTTTCCACAGGTTGCTGTAGCCACTGGGCTTAAAAAGCAGAGAAACCATAATATGGACAATTTACTGTCACCCTCAAAGTCTGCGAAGGAGGGCTGTAGAAAGCAGGCTATAATATTGCCAGTATTAGTACTTGAATGGTGTTTTGGGTGAGAAAGGAGCTGCTGTGTAAGGGCTTCATGTGGGGATGGTCCGTGCAGCCTCCCCTGCACTCTGCCCGGTTTATATCTGCTCGGGGCTTGGAGTCAGCTCATCCCCAGGGGCTGTGCAGGACTTGTATTTCCCATGGTTATTTGGCTGCACCAGGGGACAGGGAAACTTCTCTCCTTGACCTTACCTGACTTCCCTGGGGAAGAGCTGGTGCTCTTATCTGGTGTGACAATGCTTCTTTGAGCCAGCCAGCGAATTCAGTGTGATCACACGGTGATCCAGAACCTTCAAGCGAAGACTACAGCTTCGATTAGTAACACCATGGGAATGCAGGCAATGCGGGGAGCCAGAAAGCTGGCGACAAAGCTCCCTCTCACGCAGCGCTGGCCTTGTGCACCCGTGTGCTCTGCCCCAGCCACGTCCCCGCAGGCTCCCACCTCCTGCACCGCACCTCCCCAAGCCCCAGCGCTGAGCAAGGCCACCAGAAAGCCAAGGGCCTTTCGCTGCCAGCAGCAGGAGCGTCAGGGAGACATCACTACTCACTCACTGAGACCCCATTTGGGAACAAATCCTTTTGCGACGTCAGAGGTCTCACAGCAAGTCAGCAACAGAACCAGGCTCAGCTCTGGGGTTCTCTCGTTTGTTTTACAACGCTTAGTTTGTGGGATGGTGCTGGCAGGCAGAGCTGGGGAGCTTGCAGATCTCACCAGCTCTCTAAACGGTTCGAGGCGCTTTGGGAAACCCTCACATGAGCTTGGGAAGAGCTCATCAGATTGACTGACCTGATTAAGGAATTTACAAAGCTCACAGCTGGATTTCAAGGGCTGCAAGGCAAGTGACAGTGCTTAGGAAAGACTCTGCAGGTGCAGGATTCAGACTTGCATTCCGTACAGCATGCTGCTCCTCTGGGATGCCGTCAGCCACATAAACTGCATGCTGCTCCTCTGTGCTACCACTTAACAGCTATCGGCAGCGTCCATTTTTGATCCAACAAAAGAAACCACCAAAGATGACTACAGATTTTAAAGCTGTAAACTTTAGCTTGCTCTAGAATTGCAGCAATCTAAGTCTAATATTTCCAGTATTTCTTGATTTATCAGGGCAGAAAGAATGAATTCAGAACTCTGAAGAGTCCAGGAATCCTGCCTTCCTAGTGTGCCAGAGAAAGCACCTACTTTCTTGTTTCACAAATCCCTACTGCTATCCTATCTAATGCTTTCCAACCTTACTATTGTTCCTGAAGTGTTCTCTCTCCCGACATGTACGTAAGGACTAAGTTCCGACAGGAACCAAGGGGGGGTTGGAATCAATCCCCATCAGTTTTCAGTTGGAACCGGGTGCTTACCTGCCCCTTGTGCCTTTGAAAATCCAACCTGGAAGCAAGAGGAAAGCACCACCAGACCGCCCACATCACACTGCAGCGAGGAGCTAAACTGCTGCCCGAGGCTGCGCTCCCCGGGCACTGCCCCTCCGCCAGACCCCGTCAGGGGCTGTGCCATACAGAGCCAGGTTCTGTCCCGCATCTCATCACAGACTGAAGAGGTCACACCACGGGGACTGCGCTCTGTATTTACCGTGGTCCGTGCCAGCCAGATGTCACAGAGTGACTGCTCATCTCAGCTGTGTTCTCTTGCTCTCAAATGAACATGCAGTGGAGTCTGGCTCAGATCCCATTGAATTTGACAGTGAACACATCTCTGTGCCACCCCTTCATGTAGGTCGGCCTGGCTTAACACTAAATTTAACCTGTGTGGGGAAAATAAGGATCTCTCACACCCTTAGCCAGCATTTGAAGCTGAAATCCCTTAAGGTAATGTAATGTAGTGGGATGCAGAGAGGAAGGATGCTGGGATGGAGGAAAAAGTGTTTGGAAACCTCACTGAGACAGGATGCAGTAGCTTGAGGCTTGCAGCCAAAGGCTGGTGTATAGTCTCTTCGATGAGCATGGCTGAGAAGGGGATTATTTTGCGTCTCAATAGCAGAAGGCAGGTGGGATGGAGGGTCAGGTTTTGACCTACACTGTGGTAGGCCCGCAAGATACTGCTGCTGGCATACATAAGAGCTGTGGTATCAAGCAGAGGATGCACAGCACAGGGTGTGAACTAGCTGGCAAGATTACAGAGCGTTTCAGATGCCTGCTGTTCTCTCCAATTCTTACCTCACTCGATGGCCTCAGGCAGGAGGCACTGTGGTCTGGAGGCTCAGAAGGGAGACAAATGGGGGGAGCACACGTGTGACATTTCTGCTGAGCTGGGGGCACAGGGGAAAGGATGAGAGCCTTAACGCTGCTCTGTTTCCTGCTACTATACTCTATCAAAACTTCCTTTTGTTGAACTCGGCACCTTCCTCCTGTTCCTGTAATTGGGCTTTGCCTGAGGACACAGAAAGGCAGAGGGAAATGCAAATAGAGCAGCAAGAGGTAACACTAGCGCAGTACAAAGGAGAGTGTCATTCGCTCTGGGGTCATTGGCCTTGTTAGCTCCAACACCGCCGATACGGTTATCATGGATGTGTAAGGTACATCCTAGATTGCTCTGCCAGCATGCCGGGAGCAGCCTGCCTGCAGAAGTGAACCCACTCCTCTCTGCTCTCACTGTTGCCAGATGCCCCCTGCCACACCACCAGCACTTCCCAGCTCAGCAGAGCTCGCCCTGCTTGCACACAAGGTGATGCTGAATGAAGGCATGGTGGGAACAGCCAGCTCTCCGTGCTCCCTGACATTTCAAACCCATTCTCCCTTCAACGCTGCTGACGTAACTGGATTCAACAAGTAGGCCAACTGAAGAACCAGGGATCACGCCACAAGTCCAGTCAGTTGATTCCTTTCCTCAGTTTTGCACTTACACAAATATTCCAACCTTCAAGACCCTTTCCCCTTACCCTCCAGCCTCACAAAGCAAGCATCCTTTTCTACGGGTTCCTCTGAGACAGCCAGCAGGCAGTCCTATGAAATCAAGGTACACTGAATTCTTCCCCCAGCCCCAACATACATCTCTTCCTCTCCATGGGTCTGGCTGCCTCTCTCTCTCTCTCTCTCTCTTTCTCTAAGCTGCCCAACAGCTTTCATCTTTGTGTTATAGCGTCTCCTTGCCTCAAACACTGCTGCAATTCTTCCCCTTCTCAGCAAGCGTGGTTATTCTGGGAGCCCCCTGCCAGCTGTGCAGAACGAAGGCATTTCATAATGGAAGTTGTGCGGCCACCTAAACAAAACACTGCTTGCTCGGGCTGCCTCTCACTTGCAACTCCTGCCAGTTTCTAGGCAAACTGGAACTCCAGCGGGCCTCGCTAGGAGCTGCCGCCTCAGCTTGAAGGATGCAAAAATGCTCAGGGAAGAGCCTCCATTCCCAAGAGCTCTGGTTTGTCTTCAAAACAGAGGAAAAAGATGAGCAGAGGTACCCTCTGTACTTTTGGGGCAAGACATCTCAAATCAACACACAGCAACAGAAGGCGACCAGTTTGGCTCCCTCAGCAAAGAACCACAGAGAACAAAAACATCCCAGCGGTAGACACAGAGGCCTTGGCAGACATGACAAACTATCAAAGCTGAGGAACATGTCCTCCGGCGAAGCCCCCACAGATCAGTACTAATCAGCAGGGCTGGGGCAAGAACACACACTCATCCAGGAACACTCCCCACGTACAAGCATTTTGGCACCCGGGCGTGCAGTCACCGCCATGAGGGCCAATGCAGGCCTGTGGAGCTCAGCCAGCCCGAGGAGATCCATCCCATACAGTCCTTCTCAGGTGAGCCTCCTTCTGCTGAGTCCTCACGCAGAGGCTGCAAGCCTCCTTCGTGATCAGCCAGTGGACAGGGTGAGACGGCAGAGGATACAACCTCACCCTTCCCCAACGCCCCGTACACACCCAAGGTAGCTCCCACACTGCTGGAGGCGGAAGCTGACTGCTGCAGGCTCGCTCTGTTATCTCCTCTTGGCAAGAAAATGGCACTGATAAATCCCTCGCTGGTTATTCATTAACTGCGAGAGGTTTGTTCCCAAGATGGAGAGAACACCACCATTGATTTAGAAAAAGGATAAAGGAAGGTCACCAGCGAGGGACACCCATTCCAGGAAACCTCTGTGCCCTGGCACCCCAGCTGCTACCAGGAGCATGGGGACTCGCATCAGCACTGCTGAGATTCAGAACAACTAGGGCAGCACGAGAAACTTGAAAACTCCTTGGGCAGGTTGGGAAGGAGCTCCTGCTGCACTCATTTCTGGGGCTTTTCCCCACAGAGCTCGTGCCAATTCATGGTACTGCTGAGGCCTGTTATCCCCAGGCCTGCACTTACCAGCAGCACAGCAAGCACCGGGAGCAGACAGAAAGCAGCATTTCAGAGAACCCCTACAGAGGGCAGGTGCCCAAGGCAGGCAGCACAGTGAGCACGGGCACAGCACCCTCTGCTGCAGCATGGCCGAGCGACACAGGACACCATGGAGCAGGCACACCAACCGCAGGCAAGCATCGTACACCAGCTTCTGCATCTCCAGACAATCAAATCCAAGCTTGACTGAGCTCCTGTGCTGACTTTCATAGGAACAAATGCACTCACAAACGCTGGGCTTGCCTTTCAAGGAAGCTCTGTTACTGGAAGAAGAGCAGCGTAACTAGAGATCGCTGAGAAGGCAGGGAAATTCAGATAGTTAGTGTTATAGAAAAGCATGTGTGTTCTGAGGTTTCAGAGCAATACATGCAGGCAACGCAGCCCTTCGGTCTATGAGTCGCACCCCTCTGCATGCCCAGCACTGCTGTCACGGCCTGACACACCACCACCCACCGCTCTTCCATTTCTACAGTTTTCCAAGCTTCTCCTTACACCGGGGCAGGCTGACCTGACTCCTCATCGCTTTGTACCAATCTGGCCTCATAAAACAAGCAAAAGTCACCCTGCAATGGCAAGCAGCATCCCTGTGTTCTCTATTGTACTATTAATTGAAAGAACTAAGTTAGCTAGAGCCATCACCTAGCTAGAAATCCTTCCAGATGTTCTTTTTATTTCCCTTAACATTCTTCCCAAGAAAGATCACTTGGTCAAGTAAGGCTTTATGTAATACAACTGACCAGACCATTACCTCTTTTGAAACAGTACAGGCTAAATAACCTCACACCTTGAATTTTTAAAGCATACTTTCTGCACAATCACCTCCAAATCTCTGTTTCTTAACCTTTTCTTTTTCCTCTTTTCTAACTGAAGGACAACCTAGCACTTGAAAAAAAGGCAATGAACCAGCTTATGAAGTGTTGTTACTGTGGTTGCCATTTACAAATCATTTAAAAATTAGATTACAGCTTTAACTACTTACATATTTTCCATTAGTTGACACCCATTTTCTTTTTTTTGCTTGGGAATGCATTAGTCTGGTTTACAAATTGTCAGAAAATTTGTTTTCAGGTGTAATTCTGGATGCTTTATGGGCTGCTGGTTGGAAAACTTTCCTCAATAAGCTGTAAATTTCTCCAACAGCCACCAACATACCAAAAAGCCAGAGAGTCATCTGGGAAATAGCAGCTACATCCCTCGCTATGTCCAATAGCTAAGGCTTTTAATAGCAAAACAGGTTTTAAAGCAACATCCACAGTGCCTGCTGTGTACACATTCATATACTTTCTCCTTAGTAACTGTATTAAAACAGGCACTCCTAAGCGTGGATTATTTCACGTTTATACCAGAGTAGTATGCAGAGTTTAATGTCTTTCTTTCCTCATGAGAGGAAGCGTTTATAGAAGTAATATCTTTTTATGAGACTACCTGATATAGTTATGGGCAGGGGGGAAAAAAAAAAAAAAAGCAAAGCATCAGCAAGCACTTACACATACCATCACTTTTTACAGGCATTTTTATAGGAACTCAGTAGTTCAGCCACCTTTGAGCTCTTAATTCCCTGATAGTACTTAGTCTCTTCAGGAACAACCACTAAAACTATTCCATGCAGCCATTAATAGGATTATTTTCTTCCAGGCATTCCTTTTCCTGCCTGTATTTCTAATGGTTGGTCAGAAAGCTCCTGTTCCTCTGCTGAACCTGTTCCACTGACTTCCCATATTTCTCCTTCTCCCTCTAACACCATAGTCACAGCATTGCTTTTCCCTTTCTAGAATATATATTACTATGGCATTATTCATCCGTAAACAGCACCAGGCATAGTGCTGCCTTACAAACCTACACAAAGATGCGCCCCTTGCTCTGCAGGGCACTTACTGCCAAGCTTCTGTGAAACTTGCTCACTGATTTGAACTCACCTTCTTTGCAAAAAAAATCCAGCACCTTGCCATTTTCCCACAGGGTAGGCTCCTACACTATTCTTGCTTGCACTCAGTCCCCCTCTCCCTGCCGCTTTCTCATACCTTTCCAAAGAATCACTCTTACTCAACTGCCTTTGTTCACACTAATGTCTTTGTGTATGGCATGTTGAATTTTAGTACTTGATAGCTAAAACCATCAAGCAGAAGAGAAATTGCTAGAGCTGAGTCTCCTGCTGTTTCCACCCTTGGCTGCACAGGGCCATGCTGGAGCTAGTGACTGCCACACAGAAAGGCAGGGCTCTCTAGGACATGAGGCTCTCTCATAGGACAAGAAGGAAAGGCCTCAAGCTGTGTCAAGGGAGGTCCAGGTTAGATAGTAGGAAAAAATTCTTTTCAGAAAGAGTGGTTAGGCGTTGGAACAGGTTGTCCAGGGAAGTGGTAGAGTCATAATCCCTGGAGGTGTTTAAGGAGAGGTCAGAATGTGGTACTTTGGAACGTGGTTTATTGGGCAATAGTGGTGGTAGGTGGATGGTTGGACCAGATGATCTCAGAGGTCTTTTCCAACCTTAATGATTCTGTGATTCTAACCTAAGTGTCAAGGGACAGAGATGCTTCCCCCATTCCATCAAAGACTGAGATCCAGAAGAGACAGAGCCAGCGAGGAGACAAACAGCCCCCTTTGGCACCTGAATTGTTCCCTAGAGTCTTCCAGACAGCTGTAGTGATGCACCATCTTAGGCCTTGACCCACTGCAATGAGAGATCACAGTGTGGGTTTTTCCAGCTCTCAAACTCACGCACAATCCTTTGGGACATGACCCCAGGCAAATCACAACTATCATTCTCCAGGTCAGACTTGGGAACAGTCACATACACCAGTCATGCTTCTACATCCATTTTATACACAGTGCCATACAATATACAGAAAAGTTTATATACATATATCTTTATATAATATGCTATATTAATCTGTATCTTTCTTTACAGCAATATTAGTTTAGATCTTTCATACATAGGTACAAAAAGTCACATGAGAATGGCACATGAAGAGTGCTTTAGTTTCCTTGTAGTCTTCATGCTGGGGCAGCTCGGAGCAGGGATCTGAAGGGCAGCATTCCTGGGACAGGCAGTGCCCTGTCAGTTGAGCATGGGGACACAAGATCCTGTGCTGTTTTCCCCCTGATTGCATATGCAAGTGCTCCAAGTCCTGCAAGAGGCAGTCAGAGCTCTCTAGAAGGGCTGCTTCACCCATAAACACAAAAGGCTTTACCTCTAAAGAGGCAATTGGGGTCAAAGAGTTAATTCACAGCTACCCTAGAGTCTGAGCTGCCCCAGCACACGACGTGAGATAGGTGACAGCAGGCAGAAGGGCTTTTTCCATAGAGGCATTGGTGTCTGCTGAGAGAGAGAGGAGCGGGAGGCAAGGGAGTTGCTGTGTGCCATTGCTGTGTGGAGCGCCCCACCAGCAGACAGCTCCTGTCACACAGAGGCCGTGCAGCTGGGCTCCACCCAGCACGGCTGGCACTAAAGAGCACAAAAAGAGGAGAAGGGAAACAGCTTCCCACAGCTCCTCTGGCCTTGCTGTCTCTGCTCGTTCACAGCCATACAGGAGGAGAGGCAAGACTAGTGGCTGTCACAGCAGGACATGGCAGCAGACAACTGAGCTAAAGGAAAGGGTCTTAAAGGGCAGAGCGCTCCTCTCCTGCTGTCCCAAGCATGCAGATATAATCCCTGTTGACATTAGTAATTAAGTTTATCACAAAGAAAGGAAGGAGCTTGAGACTATTCCCTGGACATCACCTCTGCCATCAACTGCAGTGTTTGTGGAGGGAAAGCTGGGAAGCTGTGTAGCCTCAGCAGCTGCAGATGATGCCGCTGGGCCACCAGACACTGAGCACTGTGGACATGCTGATAACGGAGATAAGACCCTAAAAAGGTGCCTGGTAGTAGTCTAGCAAGCACACCATATTGCGATTGCTTTGCGCAGACAACATGCCTCAAGCTATGCATCACGGCAGGACAGACGGCACAGGCAAGTGTCGCTCAGCCAGTCTGAGTGCTGCGTGATGCACATGCTGCTTTGGGCTGCTCCCTCGTCCTGGTACTGCCAACATGCACCAGGTACCTCCAACTCTGAGCCATCAGAACTGCACAAAGCACCAGATGGAAAGCGGGGCAGTGGAATCCCAATTAAAAAAAAAAAAGCTAATGCTTGTTTCTGTGCTGCTGTGTTAAATGTTCTTGCAGAAATAAGTAGCCAGATTAAGGTTCCCTCATCATACAGATATGCTGGGTGGATAGGAAGGTTCAGTAAGTGAAAAACAAAGTGCAGGGTGACGTGGTGAGGTCAGGCGTCAAACACAGCAGTGACAGCTGCAAGAATGCCCGACCCTCCAAAAATAGATTACCTGTGGAAGATGGCTGTTCCAGAACCAGTCTGGGAACGTCAGTAAAATCAAAACTGCAGTGGACAGTTCAGAATGTGTTAGGTCCCTTTCAGCTTAAGTCCTTGCAAAAAAAAAAAAAAAAAAGTCAGATCTTGAGTAGAGGAGTTTTACTCCTGAATAGACCTGAGAGGAAGTTTTACTCACGAACAGACCTGTTAAACACTGGCTGAGGTCACATACACCACAGGTAAGAAATGCTGGGAAGTCCTCCCTTCCTACCGCACAGGAGGGGGCTGCAGGGTAACTGCGGTGCGGGTAGGAGGAAGCATCCTGCCTCAGGTCAGGCTTTGCTGCTGGCACTTGGAGATGACCTGAGTGAGCAGGGGACAGTGAGGAAATCTGAGAAGTCCTAGCTGAGGCAGAAAGAGGGGGACCTGTAGCAAAGATGACTCTGAACCAGTCCCTGGCCACACCACATTTCCTTTCGTACAGCCAGAGAAGAAACACCACGAAGTGGGAGAGGAAGGTAGTTGTCTGATCCCAAGCAGGAGGCCTGCACCTCAAGCCAATGGAAAACAAAGGCACAACAGGCATGAATTCAAGAGAATAAGCAGAAAAGAAACCAACAACAATGGAGACAGCAAAGTGCTCGTGGACAGCTGCATTTCCTGATGCTTTTTAGGACTGCAAGTCACTGTGACCAAGCTAGGAACTGCTCCTCAATTGCTTCGTATTTCCAGTATGCAAGGCCTTTAGCAGCCAAAGTTTAGGCTGGCAACATCCTCTCATGCTATGTGCAGAGCATACCAGCTCTTAGGGAAGCGCAGGATGCGGATACAGTCGGGAGATGGTGAAGAAAGAAGCGCAGAAGTTTGGCAGCCTGCAGTGCTCCAGCCGCACAAGAAAGCCAACAGCTTTGCTGCTCTGCAGAACATACTGCTCTCTGCACAGTGGGCGACTGTCATACAATGAGAGATCTCCTTCTTAAACCACTTCTCAATTCTACCAACAGTTTACAAATTAGAGGGGTTTTGGTTCTGGTTCATGTAATACCCACCCACCTGGGCAGCGAAGGCCCTGCTCTGAACTGGAATATCAAACTCTGAAGCAAACCAAGCTCAGGCTGACCCCTGCCATCCAACCTGTCACATCTCACTGCAAGGGGCAGCAGCTCCTCCCTTGGAGGGAACGGAGCAGGCACACCACCCACTCTAGAGCTGGCAAGGGGAAAAGGACATCACTGAATATCAGTACGATCTGGTTCACATACCTCTCACATGAACGAACTATAATGTCAGCATGACCGCCTGACCAGAGAGCAAGGAACACCCAGATTAAGTCCCATCTCTTAGATGGGATCTTCCCTTCACTCCCTCCTCCCGTATCTGCAGAGAAAGAGCAGTGCTTGCCTCCCAACAGGATGCACTCTGCCTGTGACACAGAGCATAGCCTCCTCCACGCAGGAGCACCATGAGGGGGAGCTTTGGCGCACGAGATGCAGTTCTTCCCTAAATCCAGTTCTGCAGTTCAGTACTGAACGGGCCCTGAGAAAGATGTGCAAAAAGCCTGATTCAGACGATGCTTTCCAGTGCTTCAGAGGTGCATACTCCTTCATTCAGAGCATCAGAGCAGTGTGTGCAAAACAACTGCTGAATTTCCAACCCTCCCTTTCATTAGGCAGGTAAGGAGGCACCTGTACACTGCAGACAGGGAAGAAGCTGATGTTTCACCTGCTAAGAAACATATGCCTGTTAAATCTTTGTTTTTACACTGAGCTTTCAGGTTCAGTGTGTTAATTATTCTACCATTTTCCTGTCGCTTCCTGGTATTTCTGTAACTCATTACTTCTGCTGTTACAGAACTACCAAGGAAGCATTTAGACAATAAATATTTACTCACCCTATGCTTTTCCTATGAGAAAGAGGATTGCAGAGGTTGTCTTTAGACTTCCTACAGTGGAGTTCTGAGAGTCTGTTGGCAGCAGCATAATTAAAAAACAGCTCAGCAAAAATCCAGCTTTGGTGGGGTAAGTTTAAACAGGAGAAGGGATAACAAACAAGTGACAGCATAGAAGGATTGTCAGCAAAAGGCATTTCAGACTTCAATTGTCTGAGCAGAAAAGTGTAATGCTACAGAAGGGAGGAAAGCCGAAAGAGCTTTTAAGCAAAAAGTAAAGCTGCTAGGTTTGTTGAGGACCAGAGGTTATTTTAAATGTCTGCCAGTATTTGCATTACATTTGAAGACTTTTTAAAGGTCTTTGAAAACTTTTCAAGTATTTAAATGTAAACCACTTCACTGGCAAATTACCAGCCTGTGTGGCTTAACATGGTTGCAACTACTGCCTGCAGAAGATCATCCCTTTAAAAAAAAAAAAGAAAAAGGAGATCAAATACTACTGCTAGCCTTGCTGCAAAGCAAGAAAAGATGCTGCAGCCACAATGTCCTCTTACTGCTGAGGCAAGAGAATATTCCAGCAGTGGGTATACATAAGCACAGCGGGAACACAGCACCAAGCAGAGCTCCAGGCTAGCCAGTTCCTGGGTTCTGGGTGAACACAAAAGTGCTTCTGCTGAGCGTGGAAATGCAACAGGGTAGGCTAGAATGCCCTCCAGTGTCCCAGGCCTCACGAGATCTAGATGTGGTCAGCACTGACAAGTATACGCAGTACTTGCATGTGCAAACGGCATCCAGCAGAAACAAGCAGGAGCTTGTAACTCAGTAGATAAAAGACACCCCCACAAATTTCACTACACTTAGAAATCTATTTCTTCAGATTTTAAAATCCATAGAAGAGCCCAGGCAGTTTGCATAGTCAGGGTAACATGCATCCAGTTTTGCTACCAGACCTGACAAGTATCCTAGGAAAGTGGCAAGTATCAGGGTGCCAATACGATGAAAGGACAAAACATGCATTTGGGGCTGGCTGAGACTGAAGCTCCTTCTCCCTGTCTTCCTTGCAATGATATAGCTACAAAAGGAAAGTTCTAAATACACCAACACATGCATTTCAGCAACAATTAATATCAGTTAAGTGCATGAAGAATATATTACAAGAGGACATTTTTACAACTCAACAGGATGTTCTCAAGCATGTATAGAGCTCATCACTCAGTCTGAAAACAGGGTGCAGCAAGGATTAAAATGAATTTAAAACTGGGAAGCAGTATTAATCAAAAACATGGAGAAGCTTCAGAGAACATTAAGACTGAGACCACTGAATCCAGAGCAGTGACAAATCAAAAAGACACCTGACAACAAAACAAAATCATCCAAGATATTAAGGGAAGATTTTAAAAACCCTCCTAATTAGGCCCAGATTACAAACACTGAAACTGAGCAGAGGGCAACCTTACTAGGAGTACCTTAAAAAGTACCTAAAAAAACACCTAAAAAAATAGTGCCATATTCATTCAGTTTGCCGGGCTTCATACACAACAGCCCTGTTCTCTTTCCTCTGATGGAGACCAGGTACAGAGTAACAAAAGACTCCCGCAGCAGGAGAAGCTCCAAGGAGCACACACGCGCCAAACATGCCTGGTGCTTCTCCTTTCTCATGTGCCATTGTTCACTGGCAGCAGCAACTACTTCCCACTTAAATCCTACTGCTGCTTGGGATCTGCAGCTGCTATTGCAATTTACGTAACAACATCATAAAAGCACATAAACGGGAACCTTTGGATTTGAATACCTGTGCTCACAACTAGCTTTGGCATCTCAGTCAACTGGACCACATTTGCATCTAATGACCCTCTTGGTGTTGAGAATGCTTTGACCTTTCTAGATAGCCTCATCTGCCACAGAAGGCAGTAGCTTTCTCAAGTGAATCAAGAATCCTGGGAAGACACACAGCATCTGGAATCCCGTTCACCCTCGTTTTGGGTCATCACAAGATCATCGGGGATAGCTTTTTAAGTGGTGCTGCCAAGGACGTGGACCAAGACACCACTGACACCATCATCCCGAGATGGTGTAACCACAACGACAGGTACGGTAGCTCCTGGTTCGGTAACAGGAATGGAGAAGAGGAAAGGTTAGAGTGACAGCTTTAGGAGAAAATACACGTACCAAATGGAGAGGGAAGCTCCACAGAGAAGGAGAGGGGATAATACTAGGTTTTGGGCAAGGGCTGTCCTTTTGTTTAGCACTTGTGCATATAAACACAGCAGAATCCTGTCTATGTTGGCACCACTGCAATTAAAACAATAATAAAAGCAATTATTATTGATGCAGAAGAGCCTCCAAAAAATGCAGCCAGCCAGCATTACATGTTAAGGGCTTGGTTATCAAAACTTCCTAGAATATTATCAAAGAGATTTTCTTCCACAGTGGACACACCCAAAAGGGTTGGAGGACAGCCTGTAGACGTGAAAACCAGACAGCAGTACCGAACCCTTCACAACCTGTGAGCAAGTTCGGGGCAGGGTCAGAGGCTGTTCCCTAAGCTGTTGGACAGAGTTCAACAGACACCTAGCTAACGGCCCTCCTTGTTGCCCCTGAGTGTTTCAAGGCCTTGGGATCACATTCCACTACTGTCTGCTGAGAACATCATGAACAAACATGCCAAGTCCTGTTCTTATGCAGTCAGCTGAAATCTGCTGCACCAGGGGATTGTGGAAAGACTGTGCTAGACTCTTTGGCAAAGCTGCATTGGTGTATATAGCTTCACTTACTATGCTTTGCTTTTAAGGTGCACAAAGCCCACGCTCTGCTCTCCAGGAACCTGGTGGTCTTAGCTCCACTCCTCTGCCAATAAACCTCAGGGGATTTAAGGATGTGCTATTGAACTGGATGAACTATCACCTGTTTTTACTGAGGTTCAGCGTGTCAGGCACTACGAACTGCTCTTCCAGCATTGCCTCCTCACAGGGTGGAACATCCCACTGAAATATCAAGGAAGCATACAAACATTAAAAGGCACAAAGCTTAAGAGTAGGAACCAGAAGCTGAGAGGTTAAGAAATCTGAAGAAGCTTCACATTTCCAAAGAGAGCTACACATGGAGCTGAGTGAGGAGAGTGTGGAGTGAGGGCAGAGAAAGCAAGCAGTAGTATGCAGTATGAATGAAGGAGGTAGCTACAGATTTAGCATGCATTTGTACCTTTCCAGGTATACTTTGTCAGGATAGAATAGGAGACCAGCCTGTCCAAACAATCCTACAGCATAGGAGGGATAAGAATGAAGACACTCAGCCATTTAAAGCAGAAATAATGCAAAGAACATGGAACTACTTAGCAAGGGCTTTTTGTGAGGACTGGGAACAGATCTGTTTGTCAACAGAGTAATGGAAAACAGGAATCACCCCCAATGCAATGCAACTAGAACTTTAACTTTGAGGTTTCTCTTGTACCTTTACTGCCTTGGTATATGGCAAGGCCAGGTCACAAGCATTAGGCATTTCCAGGCTTTTCAAAAGAAGCCTAATAATCACAGAGCACAAAACAGAAAAATCCAGCATGCCAAGCTGTTTCCTGCTACAGCTGGCTGGGACAAGGTCACCCCATTCCCCCAGGACGCAGTTCCAATGGCACAGAGAAGGAAACAGTCACACAATGATTGTGTTTTCCAGGACATAAGGGAGCTACCCAGGTCAGAAGTGACTTTCTAGTGCAATATTGCGACCCATTAAACATCATCAGGTCGCTACTGAAACAACTTTTTTGTAAGAGGGAGGCTATCCACCTTCCTCACCTTGAGTCATCTCCCCACCATCCTCGGGTAGGGCACCAGTAGTTCTACCTAGTCTCAGAGAGACTTCTCCTAATACCTCACTGCCAGGGACAGAGATGATTCTTTCATCAATGTTTGTAAAGTGCTTTGCAGATATAATGCTCTGCCGAAGTGCTAAGTGTTATTACTACCCACCTTCTGCCAAAAATTAAAGGCAGAAGTGAAGATTGAATCCTTTTCCCCACTGTACGTGCATGTCAGCAGTCTGCATTGGGAGCTGAGCTAGCCTGCTAGCCTCAGTCTCCCTATGCTTCAGCTCCCTTTCCCCTCAAAACTACCCAGTTCATTGTACATATTCCTGGACACCACCTTTTTAGTGCTTCTAGTAGTGCTTCTAGGCTATCTGCAGCAGTTCAGCCTTACCCTGCGGTCTGCAATAGTGGATGACCTGATGGCACTTCCACAGCTGTTCTGTGTGAGCTCTTGAACTACACAACCTCTCAGCAAGGGGAACACTGCTCTGTTCTGAAGGACCTACAAACCAAAAAGTAACTTCTTGTTGCTCAGAATGAAATGTGTTTTCTTTTACAAATTACATTGAATTCAGAGGGACTTCTTCCCTCCAATTCAAGACTGTATAGAAGAGGTCCCCTTTGGAACCCAAAGCACAGGGACAATATTTTACTGCCTGTTTAACAAAGTCCCTGCAATTCTAGAGGACCTGTAATTTCTAAGGAGCAGGGGGTACAGTATCCCACATTAAATTGAGTGGGAGATCAGCACTTGGACAAAGTCCAGTTCATTTCTGTGCACCTGAAGTCATTTACATCAATGCACACTGGCTCTAAAGGACTCCCGTTCTGATGCGATGGTATTTGATACCACTCGGGCCTGGTTTGTGCAGCACCCAGGCCAGCAAAGCCCTGATCCATCACTGGGGCTTCCAGAGGCCACTCAGCAAACGCAGCCAGAGGCTGAGGGATACCGGGAGCCCAGGGAGTTGTCATGAACCAAGCTCCTGGGAAGCACGGCATCCTCCCACAATGGAAACACCACAGCTAAAGAGGGGGAAGTAACATCCCTGGCATTACAGGGAAGTTAAGAGAGGATTTTCTCTTCCACTGAGGGAGGACAGAGCTCCAGTGAGACTGACTGGTAACTCCGCTGAGCTTTGATATGAAGGTGTTTTGTCAGTTAAAGGATTTCACCAGGTAACAGTATGTTTAACTTTCTAGATAGTTTCATACATGCTTTCACCATCAGAAATTCACTGCTTAGATAGCTCTAGCAGGCTCCTCTGTGCACCGAGGCTCTGCACAGCAGTGCTCAGGTAGTTTTGCTGATGACTTGGTCCAGCTTTGTAACACATTGTGCAACAGGGAGGTGGACAAGTGAGGGTGGGCAAGGGACACGCAGCTTCCCCCAGACTCTGATCCAAGGGGTTCTCCCAACACCCTACTCCACTTCAAAAGCAGGGGATTCGCAGTCATACTTGCGCACCCTCTCTCCCCCTCAGTCGCCAGAGGGAATGGCACAGGAAGGACAGAATGAACATGCTTCTTGCCTAGAGAAAGCCTCCCTGTTTGCTTAATAAATACCTTCCATAAAGCTTAGCAGCTCTGTAAACATACAAAAAATTTCAATACTTAGTAAAAGTTCATCTTTTCCCTGAACTCCCAATGACAGAGGCTGGCACTGATCTGTGATTACTGCATACGGGTGGTGTGAAGACCCAGCGGGGTCCAGGAGAGGCTCCCAGGCTCCGCAGGGAGCTAGCAAATAATGCTGGGTGCTGACAAGCCTTTTTAAATATTTTAAGTTGATCCATCCATGAAGCTCCGAGATGAGAATCCTGTCAGTCCTGTAGGAACGTCGCCAGCTCAGAGCAGTCCAGGGAACTGAGAAGTGATGATGATGGCATCCACAGGAGGACTCTTTCCAGCAAAGGAGGGACATGGCAGAGGGCTTTTGGCTCTTCAGAACAATTTCCTTTCCTCTCAGGAGCAGCCTGGTGGTCACTGAACACAGAAGTACTCAGGGGAGAGAAAATAGTGCCAGACTGATTCTTGCTGTGCCTGGCCAGGGAAAGGGAGGCTGCATTTGGAGAGAATACAGCCCCAATGGCTTTAAAACAAGAGTGTGTCCTAGGAAAGCAATCCCCATGGAAGTGTGACGAATTGGATCTTGGGCCAGATCTGACATGATAGTGCAACAGGGCCCAAAGTCTCAATCCGCTCATTTCCAAAACTATTGAAACGGTACCAAGGGGGTGATCTGGCCTGGCCCCCTTGCTTCTGTCTATCTAATCCTCAAGCTTCAGAGAAGCTTTACCCCAGAGGACTCCCTGAAGCAGGGCATCTCGCTCCCAAACTCAGCAGGTGCCCTTGGGCAAGGAATCTGCCTCTTATATGAAATGAGACAGGCTGAGGTAGGGAACTTGCATCTACCTTTACTGACTCAGACCCTCTCAGTGTAGCAGACCTTGTGAGGCAATGCTTCTTATCCCAGCTATAAGCATGGGACTCAAGCACAATCCATCCTCCACCACCGTGTCACCCCAGAAGGAATGTTTCCAGCTGTCTCCGCCGATCTGAACTGCCTGATGACCACCTCCTCCAAGTATTATCCCAGCACGCAGCCTACGGGATCAGCTCTCAGAGCCGCACCCCTTTGCCCTGCACTAAAGGGCTGAAATCATGAGGTCCTCCTGCTTGGCAGGGCTGGTTACATGCCCAGAGGGGGTGGAAGTCCGGATTTTGTCAGTGGCCAGGCACTCCTGGCTGCTCACGCCTGTGGGAGTGATGTCCATGAGTTCTCCAGATGAACTAAGGGGGAAAGAGGGTGAGACAGAGATGCCCGATGAAGGATCTGTTGAGCCTGCAAACAACCTTGGGGGCTTTGGGACTAGGTTGGGTTCATATTGTGCCCTCAACAGGATCTCCTGATCACTGACAGACTTGGGCATCTCTGCAAAGTCACTGGAGCTATCAGACACCATCATGCAGTAGATGTCCTGGAAGGAGCTGCTTTTGCTATCCAGATTGAAGAGGCTGTCTATGAACTCAGCAAACTCCAGCACTTGGGGACTGGGAACATCAGTGAGCCGTCCGTTCTGGAGGGACAGCTCCTCACGAGGGGCTAAGGAAACACGGTCCCCCTCACTGCTGGCCCCCTCCTCGCTGCAGCGTCGCTGGGGGGTAGTGCCACCACTGTTGAGTGCATTCTCAGGGGGCTGAGTCTCCTGGGAGTGCTTGGAGAGGCTATCAGCAGCCAGCAGCTCTGTCCGCGAGCTGAGGGAGGGGTTCTCCTCAGGGATAGCAGGGTCTATATAAAAGCAATGCGTCTCGTCCTTCTCCATGACAGCATGGAGGCTGGGAGAGCCCCGGATGCTACGAAAACCAGAAGAACGCCTTGAATCAAAGCTGTAGATGGATTCATTGTCAGAGAGGCTCTCCATGGTTGCAAGAGGAGCACGTCGGTCCTGTAGCTCCACAGACAGACGTTCCTTTGTATCCAGGAGCAGCAGCTCCACAGGGTCTTTCTGCACAGGAGAAAGTGGCTTTGTCTCATAAAACCCCTCCAAGCTAATTTCAGAATGGGACTTGCTCCTGCAACGAGAAACAGAGACAATGTGAGACTGCATCACTCCACAGAACCAAAAGCTGCCAGAACAGCCAGAGGAACCAAGCCTGGGGCACAGACTCCCTTGTGCACACCGAGGGCACGTCATTGCTCTAACCAGAGCGATCTACACCTGCAGTACACATCTCTTTCAATTTCAAGAGTAATAATGTTCTGAGAACAGATTTCAAGAATCCCAAAAAGAGGGAGTCTGAGGCAGTAAACTAACTTTGATCTTGAATTAAACTTAACCAGGCTACAACATTTCCCCCTAACAATTCCCCATAGCCTCTCTGCCCTCTCCTCTGTTCCTTTCCCCTTCATATTCATATCTCAGGATTCCTCTGCTTTCACTCAGCTCAGAAGGAAGCAGTACCTTGGGTCTGCTGTGATAGAAAGCACCACTCCTGTCCCTGCTGCTTGACCTAGTTCATTTTCTCAGCCTTGCTGTAGCCAAACATTGGCTGATACCTCCTTCTCTTGCTGTTTCATCATGGCCTCTATTCTGCTCCTGTCTAAGCTCTCCTTCACCATCTCTGACCACTCACTCTGCAACAAGAGCCCTATCATTTTTATATCATTTGCTGTTGTCTTTATTTTAAATGTACATCTCACTCATGTTATCTCAAGGACACCCAGCCGTGCATCACACGACAGACCGTATGACCCTGCCTCCTCCGAAACCCCACCCAGATACACACAGCTTCGTGTTGGGTCTCTACCTGAAACCTCCATAGCAGACGTTCTTCCCTTGCAAAGAAACAATCTTCTCTTGCCTACAGTGCCATCGTCCGTTTTTTTTGTTTGTTTGTTTTTAACAGAAGCTGTACAAAAAGCTGAGTCTTACTGTTAGTTCTATAAATCATGATAAAATTGAGTTTTGTTAACTTGTTCTTCGTTTGAGGAACAGACACTAATTTTGAATGTTTGCATCACAGAACTGAAGAAGAATCAACTAAGGACACTTTGAAGTATGAATGCACAGTTAGACTTAGATGTGGAACGTGGGCTGGGAGACTGCTTTTCTCTAGCAATTCCTTAATATCTTCTTATGAGCTCATTCTGCACCTCACCCTTGCAGGGCACAATTCGTACAGAGGGGAAAGCAAGCAGGAATGTTTATGGCAATCAACTGCAAGAATACACAGAGCTGTTTTCATTTTACAAAATTATTAAAGGTATGAATGCCTCTTAAGATGGCCTTCTGTTTCTATCATGATTCCTATTTGCTCTCCAACTACAAACCATCTTAGAATCATAGAATGGTTTGGGTTGGAAGGGACCTTAAAAGATCATCTAGTTCCAGCCCCACCACCATGGGCAGGGTCACCTTCCACTAGACCAGGTTACTTTGTTCTCATTTTCTCACTTCTGTTTCATCTGCATAGCACAATTCTGACCTGAATTCACATGTTCCAATTCTTTGGCACGTCTTTGACCACTTTTTTTTTTTTTTTTTTTAATATATTTGCAAGAAACAAAGAAAGCAAATTTGTAGTATTCTGCATGCCTCAAACATTATCTGAAATTCTGCAAGGAGTCTCACTGTCATTCACTCCTGGATGTAAAGCTGTTTACGTACCCTACAAGCTCTTCCCCAAAGCCAATCCCTGGTATGCCTTCAAGATGTACCTCTACCTTTTGGCCGTTGCCAGAATACCAATGTCACTGCTCAAAGCAGTGATGATCCAGCTTTAAAAAATAAATCCCTGCAGGAACGCTTCCAGCACTCGTGCCTTTCTCCCTTGCCTGCTTTCCACCAGACTGAGCTTCCTGCTCTTGTCCTTCACGAACAGGACATCAATTGCTCTCCCCTCACATTACGCTGCCTTTATACTTGTCCTGTACCAACACACTTGAATCTGTATCCATGTTCCCAGATTCTCTAGTTTTTACTATTATGCAAGTCATTTTTCATAAAGTAACTTTACACACAAATGTTCTGGTAAGCTCATGGCTGACACTGCTGCTCAGCTTTCAAGAATCAGTGCCGCAGGCCATCTTTGAGCATTTAATTCAAACAGGAAAACAGAGATTTGGCTGCAAGACTGCAAACTTCATCTTTGTGGTTCCAGGGAAAATCCCACTTGCCTTGATAAGAAAAGGAAGTTTCCGTACCTTCAACTTCTAGGTTCTCCTGACCTTGCTGCACTAGCAGATTCTTAAGCAACACAAAGGATCATTTTTCCCCTAGCATAACACAAGACATACTGAAGCAAAGTGGAAGTCCCATACAGGCAGCCCTTGGATCTATTCTTCCCATTAACATCGATCACAGTGGACCCACAGGGGAGCCAACGATCCTACAAAGAACTCAAAGATATAGTCTTACTTTGTACTGCTGTTCCTTCTGTCCACTGTTATGGCTCCAGTTCCAATCTGCACTGAGGGTCCACTAGGTAAGGGCTGACTCTGGAAGATCAACTCTGGGGTAAGATCCACTTCTGTAGGACTCACCATCACTTTGGCAGCAGAAAGTAAAGCTGTTTTCCCCTTATTGTAATTCTCCAAGACCTATAACAAGGCAAGCAAAGGAACAGTAGTGCTTCATTGGAGACAGCAACTTCGCTGTTCTCAGCTCAAAACTTCCAAACTGCTGGATCTGCCATCGTTTCTTACTGAGGTGTTCCACAAGCACAGAGCAAAGTCTTGACATAAATGATTACATCAATGAATTTTGACGTACTCTATCCTGCCAGGAATCCAGTGCTGGGGAGATGTCCAGAGATGCTGGCAGGAGCAGCTTTCAAACCAATACAGTAGAGAAGATTTGGCTAAATCTCTATGGCAGAGCTGCATGGCTACAAACTGTAGTTTAGGAGCAGAGGCTCATTCCACAACCATTACACATAAGCATAAGCTCAGTCACCCTGCAGACTAACAGAGCAGCTGCAACAGTAGCATGGAGGACTTCTGAAATACCCCATGCAGCTGCATGCACAGACATCCAGTGCTGTCACAGCTCACTAAATTTCACTTGAACTGCATGCTGTAACAGGCAGCTTTGAGAGAGTGAACCGAACACCACCCAACCTCATATTATTATGGCATTAAAATTGGAAAGAGGACCTAGTCTGGGACTCTGGGCATTGGGATTGAAATCTACATTCAATTTCCAGACCTCATCACGTTTGACTCAAATAGCCTGCACATAAATGGCCCAGAGTACAATCTTCTTTCCTCCTCCCCCTCAAACGGAAAGGTCTTGTGTATTTAAACAGCCAGCTCTCCTGGGTGAGGACTACCTGAAGGCCTGTGATAAGGCACTGGTGTTATTAGGGCATTTTAAGTGCTCTTGCATTAAAAGTGAATAAGCCCAAACCCCACCAAAAGGATTCCTGGCTCTCCAGTACACACACAGAACTTTGGCTCTGTGGACATTTCATGTCTACAGCTCACCTCAGCAGCATCATCATGCCAAGCCTTTCCTGCCCAAACCCAGGCCTTCTACGCATTCAAGCCAAAGTCCATGCTATTGAACTGAGTGACCCCTCCCCGCCCCCTGATCCCAATTTTCAGCATTACCTTGTTGAGCCCTTCCATGACCACGTATGGGAGGTGTTCGTGCAACATCGCTGGTGAGATGATCACTTCATTAAACGCCTTATTGTCACCCCAGATAGCAAAGTAAGTGGGATCCTCTTGCTCGCAGCAACTAAAAGAGGAGTTGGGATCCAGAGGAGAAAATGGGGAGCAGGGGATGAAAGAGCAGGCCAATGTTTTGGCATGCAAAAGCGCAAAACAGAAGGTTACAGAGACAGAAAAAACAACAGGAGGAAAAATAGAGGGAGGAAATATTAAATACACATGCTACTGCCGTTGCTCTAAAGCACTGCACTAACAAACAGCAACACAAGTATCTTTCTATCCTCACAGCACAGACACGATCACTGTCACCATAAGGCAGTGAAAAAAAGTCACCTCCTTCATAGATGGATTGCTCTCTTGGGAAGTCTTTTCCAACAGAAGTTTTTCAACCCCCCATCCATGGGCTGGCTTCACAGCTCTGCGCATACTCACCAGCACTGCTCTGCAGGATGATTGTGCACCACGTGGATGATGCGGCCAGGTGGGTAGAGCGGCGTGCTTGCAGACAGAGCAATAGTCAGATCACTGGGATGGGTCCAGAGGCGATTACTCGTTACTGAGTTTTCTTCTGTCTCTTCAGGGAGCTCTGACTTGGGTATGCACTTTGTAGCACCCACAATGATTCTCCACTGTCCAACACAAGGGAAAGGAAGGAGAATATGGAGAAGAGAAAAAGATCAGAGAAAAAGAGCCATCTCAGGAGACACTATAGGTAGGTTTATTTAAACTGAATACCTAATACCAGAAACGAGAAAAACAGAGCTCATGCACCTGTTGCTTGAATAGTAGACCTACAAAGAGATAACAACCTTGCTCAGAAAAATTACTTCTCTCTCCCTTCCTTTCACAATTTTAACCTTCAAAGTGGCAAAATCTTGTCCATCTTTTTTTTGCTGGATGTTTTTTGTAGAGTTAGGGGTCTAGAGCAAACACATCTTTGTCCACCAATGGATAGCTTATCTTCCAGGATAAGCAAGGTAGACAGAATCTGAATTTTTAATGTACCAATAGAAGCAAGACTATACAACTTAGGCAGACAAAAATTCCCTTTATGTCTTTCTTTATGCGTAAAAAGAAATCCTAAAATCTGAAAAAAATGCCCAAAACCACAGAATTCTATCAAGAAAAGCGTTAGCTCAGTTTTTTTACCCTCAACGGATCATTTATAGAATATTTTACCCCTAAGCATCTTCAAGTCTTATGCTTTTCCCATCTCAACGTAATGGTAAAGAAGACAAGGGAAGAACAAATTTACACATTTCTTATTTCCAAAACATTAGCAGGCCGCTTGTCCTAGGATGGCACCACCCAGAGAGCACACAGCAATGCCCAGACACAGGTAACTGTTGCACTTCTCGGCCTGTTACCATTTGTTGTTGGCCAGGAAAAGCTAGGCTTGGAACAGAGACTTCAGAACAGGCGGAGATTAGAAAACTTCCTGCTCAGTTGTTTTAGACATGTAACAGTGAAGTTACAGCACATAAACCAGAATTATCACAGAGCTCCAACTCAGCCTGCAAACAGAGTGTACTCCGAACCCAGACCTCTCTAGGTGTCTTCTTGCTGTTGCCATCACTCCTCTGGTTACCTCAGCAACACTCTTGGTGGACCTGAGGAGACCTAGGGTGCAGGAGAAGTCTGCAGCACTGTTATGTGACATGGAGCTATTATCATCACTGCTCAGACGCTTCCCTTCATGGGTCTGTTAATCTTCATTCTTACCTTTGGTTTGTTACTCCTCTGAAGAACATCCAGAAGCTGACGGCGAAATCCCTCCAGCTGAGAGAGACCAATTCTGGAAAAGAGGAAGACAAGTTTACAACAGCTGGGCAAGGAACAGCAGACAGGTAACAGGATAGTAGAGACATACAGCACAGAAGAATGAGAAATTATGCTACAAAAGAAACAACAACGCCATAACGTAGCTCACTCCAGAGGTGAGTTGTGGCATCAGCTGGGACCAGTAACCAGGGTAAAAGGCCACAGAAACCACTGTGACAACAAACAAGTATGAAACGCAATAGCAGACTCAGAGTGGTGAACACAGATATGACAGGTCAATAAACAGATGAGGGAAATGATGCAATCAGAGAAACAAGTGAGCAAGAAACAAATGAAGCATAGGATGCTACAGAACACAAATCAGAAAGATGGCACAGAGCTATACAACGCCATTAAGCAGACTTCAGAATAGACAGGATTTTGTTATACAAGTTAACAAGAGGTATATTGAACATCGTAGTAGTTTTCCTCCGCTGAACTCTACATGCCTAATATTGTACATAGAGAATTTATCTTAAGTCACACAACAGGGCTGAGGTAAAAATAAAACTGAGGTTGTTTGGCTCCTAGTTCAATGCCCTGTTTGCCCCCTAGTTCAGCAGAATGTCACAGCAAACAATGAGAGGTGAGAAATGCCAAGACAAGAAATGAGGGAGATGACAAGAAATCAGCACATGTAGTTCAGGGCAGAGTAAAGAGGTCTGAGATAACACAGACAACCGGGAAGATAGCACTGACACATCAAATACCACCATGAGTATTATTACAGAGGCAGGCTATTCACTTTTTTCTATCATACAGGCAACTGATTCAGAGTTGGGGAGGGATATGCCTATAAGAAGGTGTGTGAAACACTAATATAGGTGTCCAGGTAAAAGACACAGCTATACAGGCAAACTAGGAAGACAAGTGAGAAGCATACAAGGATAGGTAAATGAGTACACAAGACAGGTATGATCTGGGTGTTTCTGAAAGGAAACAGGTGACTTTGGTACAGAAAAGCAGATATTTATCAAGAAATTTGGACACTTCTCAACTTGCCTGGGCACTAGATCTTTGCCAAGCACGACTGCAGTCACAAACTCTTTTGAATACTCCATGGCATCCTCACTGGAAGAGAAACAGGACCAAGAAGAAGCAAACAGGGTTTCACTAGCAGCAAACTGCACTTCATTCCCAATTTGCCACTGGTATCTGAGAAGTTACTACACAACGAACCTGGGTCATAAAACACACAACCCAAGCTGCTCAAGGCCCTCAGGACTTGCACGCTTTAAAAAGGTGAGCCTGATATTCACATCCCATGCCCCAAGCAACACTGCTCTGTAAGGGTATAGCTCAAACAGCACACCTCCTCCTTCCTTACCTGTGAACAGCTCTGCATATAGTTAGAAACAGAAGTTTCTCTAACTCAACACCTCATAGCGGTTTTCCTGTGCTTTGGGAATGGCCAGGTGATCAGAGAGGAAGAAGATATTCCATGCTCTTGAGACTACTCTAAAAAGACACCGTAGTAGAACTAAAATGGCTACTTCCTGCAGCAACCTGAGCACCAAGACAAGAGGGAATCAAAGCTTCCACTCCGTGAGCTCATTCTGTAGTCAGCCACCTTCTAAAGACGTTTCTTCTGAATCAGTCACCACAGGTAGAGGCCGCCAGCACCACTGACCTAGAGATGATCCTGGGCACGATGCACAGTGCAACAGAAGTGTGGCAGTCAGAGGCACCTCCTTGAACTCAGACAGTTGAGGTGGCACAGTACGGTTTGACCTGTGCTATCAAGGGAACTCAGGAGAGAAAGCTCTGAGCAGAAAGCTAAAAAAAAACTCCCAGGAAACATTCTGCAGAGCAATTCCTCTATAGCTGCAGATGACTAGGCATTATTGTCACAATAAGGCATGCTGATGTCCAGAATCATTAGCAGGATGGTTAAAATCCCTTGGCTGCTGCTGGAACATGATGCAGTAACTACAACAAGAAGGTTGTAATCCATAGGTCCTTCTAAGTGCACTCACAGTGCCCATCACGACTGGAAAGACCTTATTTCACAGCAACCAAGTGAGATGTTATTTGGCTGCCATGTAAATAACACTATCAGTAGGTCTGCTCCAGTTTACAGCAGGAGAAATTCACAATACCTCTCTTCAGAGATGAGGCAGCTACCCTAGGTTCCCCCTACAACCAAAGGAGAGAAACAGGCAACAAAGCAGCACAATCCCTCTGAACTATTTTAGGCATCCACTTTAGAATGACAGAAATCACACTTTGGAAGTGCCAATTTCTTTGTCAGTTGCAAAAGGAGCCCAAACTGATCTGATGTTTGACCAAATGTAAACGCCTTCATCTCCCATTCTGTACACCTATTCACAGAGGATGGGGAGAGGACACATTGTCATTGTGCAAACAATAAGGAAGGAAATTGCACTCTGTCTACTCAACTTGCGTTTCCCACTAGTCAGGGTTAAATAAGAGCTATAGAAGTAAACAAAGCTGAATATTTGGGAGTGGTCACCTGTGATCATATCCTAAACTCTAAACTATAGTAGAGAACAAGGGCTGCCAACAACCCTCAGGTCCTATAAACCGATGCTACATTTTTCTACATGCTTCTCAGGGCAGAGACTTTCTTTTACTACTCATCAGAACATCACAACCAGGATCTGATCCAGCTACAGCTACACCCCCCACCCTGTCACCAGACCTCCTTACCCAACACCTACCTCAGCAGCCCACCTGGGGGAGAATAGGCAAAGCACTTCAGTGACGGGTACTGCGGACGCAAAAGGAAGGACAGGATGGCAGCTGTGCCAGCCCCTAGGGAATGGCCAACCACAATCAGGCCATAGTGTTTTGTTCCTCTCCCCTGAAAATGAAAAACAAAAGAAGAAATTGAAGTCAGACCAAAAAGAAACTTGACAAACCCCCAAATCTGTCCCTTTCCCCAGCTTCTGAGTCTTTGCTATACGTGAGCACTCCACATTCCAGCTAAACAACTCCTCCTCCAATGGAATCTAGTTATGTTATACTTTGAAACAGGAGCACAGTTTTGATTTACACTGGTTCATCTATGTCACACAGGAGCTGGGCACAGGGCACATTCCTGTCTTCCAGTAGCGCCTGTTCTGAGGGGACACTGGAATTCATTCTCTCCTACACTTTCATGAGTCAGCATTTGATCTACTGGGTCTTCCCTGAAAAAAAAAAAAAAAAAGGCAATGTACACTCAAGTTGTTTGAGTTACTTGGAATCTGATGAGCTTTTTGCTCCTCCTCAGATCTGATAACCTTCTGAAAATATTCGAATCCAGACTCACGGATTAGAGGTCTCCTTGGTTCTAGAAATTATGACTTGCTCTCATTAATTTCATTGCTTATGAATGCTGAAAAACAGAAATCCTAACCTGCAGTTGGAACAGCAGTCTTTTGAAGTTCAGATGTTCCCAACAGCTGGCAATTGTACAAGTAATTCAAAGACAAAACTGTTCTCTAAAGTTTTCTACTGTTCTTGTTATTCAGAGGCTAGAGCACTAGGCATGGCTTAGACTCTAGAAGTTCATTAAGACGATGTTTGAGAAACTTTGATCTTGTTTTAATACAAGATCTCAGAGCTCTGGCAGTGCCCTGTAGGCTTTACACAAGGACAGAGAACCCAGATCCTACGCTCCACGGTATCAGGTCACCACAGCTGTGACTATAGACTTCTGCATAAGGTGAAAAAAAGAACACAGACAAAGCGGCAGGAATGAAAGATCTTTGTATCATTCTACTTCTAAGTCAATATCATGCCTTCTACAGTCAGTGAGGTTGAGGTGCATACTTGGAGAGAATGAAGAATTTATACATTTCACTTGTTACAGTTTTTCCCTGAACATCTGTTACTGGCAACTGTCAGAAACAATTTACTGGGCTAGACAAACCTTTGGGATCTGGGACAGATGGCATTTATGTTCTACCCATACCACTTCTTCATATGTTCTTCAAAGTTCAACTTCAGACAGTACTTCATTTCCTAACCCAAGCCAGTAGTTCCATCTCATTAATCAAGCTCTCTCTCCACCTTTGTGGGTCAGGTCCAGCTAGTTACGCTATATTACATCAATTAGAAATTGGACCTACCATACATAAAGCCAGCTTCAAACAGAACCAGACATGTTACCTATTATCACATGCAGAAAGCACCCGAAGTATAGAGCTTTAAACACCACCATATCCTTACCAGTCAGATAGTAACCAAGCTCTATAGGAGAGCAGGAAAAAAATCCTCACAAGCAACAGCTCACTTAAAACCAGTGAGTTTTCTGGGCATAGAGGAATAAAGCATGATAAAAGAAGTCAGATGTCTATGCATCTCTTCTTTCACCTACTGAACATCACAAAGCAGACACTTCTGCACTGACTTAGTGCAACACCAGTTCCAGGGAAGCATCAGGCCTTTTATAACCCTCATCTCCTTTTCTTTCTCCCTTGAGCTGTGGCTAATTTCCCATGGGCCTGCTCAGGCCAAGACATTATTCGGGCATGAGAAAAGGACAGCTGTCTGGCAGCAGGGAATCAGGCAGTTCAGAAGATCCCTCCCCAGCGGGGACGGTGACTGTGCCTTTAGTGACACAGAAGCCAAGGTAAGCTTCTTCATAACGTCTCTCTCGGGTTTTTCCTATAGCTTTCTATCACAAGAAATGTGCACACACAGACAGTCAGCATGGCATCCCACTGCTGTCTCCAACGAGAATCTCCATAGAGATGGGATTTTAGTTCCTGTTGATTTGTTTTTAACGCTCCCTGTTACTGCAGTGCCAATGAATGGGACTTCCTGCCTTAGCTTTGCCCGAGGAATAAAAAAAAAATCAGGAGCTCTACAGTACTGTTGGGTAGAAGGCTTCAAAATAAAAATAAGCTTTGTGGGAATAAGTAACTCATGGCCCATCTGGAAATCCAGAGGGACAGGAATTGGAAGGAAGATTTTAGAAGTCAGTACAACAGATCCAGGGACATGGAGGTTGAAAAATCAGCATTTTAGGGAAATCTCAACTTCTTTACAGCCTGCAGTGATTAAAAAAAAACTCATGCTCACCAAGTCTCGTCCAAAAGCTTGAGAAAGCACCATTTCTTGCTCCAATTTCTTCTTGATGTACTCGGCAGATAGCACCATTCCCTGAGGGCAAACACAAAGACAGATTAGGACATTAATGGCTGTAGATCAGCACTGGTGTAAACACCTAGGAGGCACCAAACTGCCCTGACCTCTGTGCAATCTCTAGAGTGCCACACAGCACGTGTCAAGGCTGAGGAAGAATACTGACTCCACTCCACATTTAGGAAAAGACTCCATTAGAGACACGTCTTGGCTCATTGATTACCAGAGCCATAGATTGTTTAAGAGTAATGACAGTTCTTAAGTTATGACAACCCTCACAGATCCTATTCCTAGGCTTATGGTGTAAAGTCTGGAGAAAAAAAAATACCCTAACTTAAACACAAGGCTGTGTATCTGGTAGTTCAGCTTACACTGAGACCTGCAGTAGAGCAGGAGAACCAAACTTTGATTTTCTGCAAGTCAGTATCTTAACAACAGAACCGTACTCTTCCATGGAAATCTGCAAATCAAAGCATGTGCTAACCTAACAAGTTCGCAGGGCAACAGCACAAACACCAAGACATAACTGGAGGGAAAAAGTGGCAGCTCTATCTGTGTAGGAAAGAGTTACTGATGACTGCAGGCAGCAGCAGCTATTAAGTGGAATCAGCTGTCAAAGGACATTAACTGCAAATTTTTAAAGGTTTTTATTTCCTAGAAGCTAAGAACTGCTGGAAGATGGGAAAAAAACTGATAGTCTGGTTCTAAACATCTACCCTCTCTCCCAGCTGATGATTGCATTTAACGAGTTTGTCTCCCTTTGCATAATAGAGATGCAGTTAAACTCTAATATAAACAAATGACTAGAATTTGGTCTGTCGCATAAATTCTTGGTTAAGCCTTTTTTACAGTTTATATTCAATGGTGAGCAAGCCTGAACTGCAAAGGCTAAAAACAGTGATGTAGTCCAGGGTGAACGCAGGTAAACAGAAATTGGCTACTTCTAATTCGTTGATTACAGATCTCAAGTAATTCACTGCCTGGGCTGGCCAAAAGCCAGGGAGGATCATCTCCTCTGCTATTTTCCATTACAATCCTACCTGAAAACTGTACAAAACAATATAAAATGAATATTATTGAGCACCGTTTAATCTCAAAGGCACAAAAGAATTCACAGTCCCCTCAAAAAGCAAAGAAATGTGGAATTGTCAAAGTCCTCAATATCAAACATACCATCAAACCCATCTGCCTATTGAGGAAAAAGAACACAGGTGATTTTGCTGAGCCCAGAAATGGGACATCTGTAATGCTACTGTCATTATCAAAAAAAAAAAGCAGATGCCATGATATTTCATGCCTGTGTTCAGATCTCTCAGCAGCTAGCCAGCTTCAGCTGCATTCAGAAGAGTCTCCATTTCCAACTCTAATGAGAAGTGAATGGCAGGCTACTTATATAAATTTCTAACATGAATTTAGGATCCTATTTTTGAAAAGCATGACCTAAATCCGCGGTGATATCACTAATAGGCTGTTAGTCAGCCTTATATCTATATTTTTGATAATTACAGCACATTCTAACATAGACAGTGATTTTAACATTATGGAATGAGACTTACCAAAGCTGCATTTAGGCTTTCTGTTAAAGTGGATATTGTTTCACAAGTTTCAAAAGAATAAAACTACCTGGGTTAATTTTAAACATGTAAATAACCAAACAGACTGGAGGTCTAAGAAAAGTAGGAAACATTCTGTATTCCTTCACCAATTGACAGCACAAAATTTCGCTATAATATTTCAATTGTGTGTGTGAAAACCCACAACTGAGGGCATTTATGTGGTAGAAAAGAGCTTGAAAGTTATTGCTATTACTGATTGTTCTATCAAACCGGTGAGGGCTGCTATCATGGCTGAGCTTTCAGAGCTTCCTTTTTAGCAGCTACTCGCTGTCATCCTGGCTGGATCAACAGCATGAGACAAACCTCCATAACGTCATCACTTCAGCAGCTTTGATCTATACAGGTTCAACAGAACTAACCATGGATTCATGCTCTTCGCTTATGATTATTTTTAAACGATCTTTGTTATAAAAATCAATGGATTTTGTCTCAAATGGCAAAGTTAGATCTTTTTGTTGTTAACTTCCTCTCTAAGTTGCAATAATCCCCTACTTATATATATTTTTTTTGGCACACCAACCCATAAACCTTAGTTACAGCTATGATTTTTCTGACCCAAAATAGCTCAGAGACCTAACAAATGTTAACTGTGGCATTCACAACAACCCAAACAATCAAACACTTTCAGCTGTGGTACCAGTGGAGTGATAAGAAGGCTCATGTAAACATCAAGAGTTTTAATTTGTAAGATGTCTGATCGACACTGCGTGAAGCAGCTTGACAGGCTGGCTCCCAGCCTGCTGGGTGTGCAGGACAGAATCAGCAAGAAAAATAACAGAAGCCAAACAACTTACAGGAAGCTCCCAAACGGTCAAATACTTTTCTTCAAATTAAATGTGTTAGCAAGATACTTCATCTACTTTAATATAAAAGTTGACTTCTGGACATTAAAAATGCATTAAGACAGGCATTTTTAAATTCTATCATCTTCATTAGTTTCCCTCAGGAATCAACAGTACATTATTGTCTGAAGATTAATATTGATAATAATTTGAGATAAAGCTGTATTTCTGTACGAGTAACAATAGAAAGAAATAATACAAACGCCAAATAAAAATTCAATATACAACACAGGAAATGATCTGATAATGTTTCATATAAGTTATGGGCATATGAATATTGTCACACAAAAGAGATGAAAAGGAAAAACTAACTTCTGCAGGTATTACTAGTTTTTCTGCACATTTAAATTAGAACAAATTTCCCTTACTTTCCTTCAGTTTCCTTTCCTTTTTTATACTTGTGAACTGCTTATCACAATGATTATGCGAAGCCCTTTTGAACTAAATGAATTAGTATAAAACCACGTAACATTATCTTCAACAGCAGATGTAAAACTTCAGAAACGTTAAATGAGTAGTAAAGGCTCAGATATCTAAATATCAATTATGTGACAAAACGCTTCCTCATTTATCTCTGTTTCTATATGACGTCCTGTGTAATCACTATGTCAATTCATTTTCTCATTTTTTGGAAAAAAAGAAACACTCATTATCCAAAGAGGAGCTACAAAATACTGCTTTCAAGAACACACTTTCTGGGAGTGTGTCAGAAATTCCTTCAAGACCCCAGAGTCCCAACAGCTCTTTCTTGGGTATCTGGCTTCTTTATCAGACCCGTATCTAAGCATCTGAGTACGCAGTTATCAGCTACTAATGCTCCACTTCCTAAAGCAAAGCATGAAAGCACAGAAGAGGTGATCTGGAAGGACACTGGGAATGAAGCAGGAGCTCACAGCTGCCGAAGAGCTGAGCTCAATGTCCTGCCCTGAAGAGACCCTGACCAGATATCAGCAGCATCTTGTCTGCCTGAACTGCATTTCCTAGCAGCCACTACATTCCTTCCAACACACACAACCTCCAGTTTGTATTTTTCCTTCCCAGTCTGGCATGGCATCTTGAGAGGCTGCCAAATTCCTGATAATCTTAAAACTCGGCACATGTGTCATTACTTTGCTGGACTGGGGCAAAGGTGAGCTCTAAACCAAACTGATTTAGTCAGCCCACTCCTGATCATTAACACAGATACACAGCATCAGTCTAATTACACAGAAGCAAGTCCTGCCAATATCGTTTTATGAGGCTCAACGACTATCCCATTGCAACAGAATTTTAAACATATTGTTGGGGTTTGATTGCAAATTTTGAAAAGGTCATTGGAAGAAAAAGTAATTTCAATGACACCGATAATTTTGTTCTAGGTCTACACGGATTCCTTTTGCAGCTTGGTTTTTACTAATTGCATGTTGCTTTTTTTTGATGTTTTATTATTATTACAGATTGATTTTAACTGTTACAATTTAATGATTTATTTATTTTACCTCTCATAGCCATTTCACTGCAGTTACATAACACCCTTAACACCTCAAGCAGTTTAATATTTTCTTTTTTTTTCCCCCTGTAATTTTTTTTTAAAGCCAAAACATCAAAATAAGAAGTGTTTTCTTACATACCTTGTGTCCCAGCCACGTCCCATGGTGACCCTCCACTGGAAGGCGCTCTGCATCCCCTGTTAGGTCAGTCAAGGCATCCTGAAGAAAAGAAGTCACCGTGTTTCAGATAAGTCAAACTGCAAGGGCAAGTCACAAAGGTCTCAGACTATCCTGAAAGTTTGCTAGGGTGGCCAAGGGTAGATGAGGTCTTACAGTGCACTTACTTTTGGAGACAGCGTTCCTCGGATACTAATGACCACCTTCTTCTTATCATGGTCCACAGCCACATAGAAAGGAGTTTCATAAACCTGGAAAAGATCCACTACTGTAGCGCTCAGGTGAAACATTCCTGTTTACATATTCTCCTGCTCAGGGAAAAGCATGCAGAGCAGCTTGACAGACCACGCCTTACAGGTAAGCACTCCTCTGAACGATCTGATTTTGGCAGCAACAAATATTTCTGTCCAAGGGGCAGAATTTCTTGGCAGAGAGATAGGAAAAAGTTCAAGTTCCCTTCTTTTGTACCACATCTAGAAGCATGTGAGCCCCATTAGGAGGGACCGTAGGAGCATGCCCCAGGTATGAAGGGTGTTGCAGACTCCTTACCGCATCATGGCAAGAAGTATAAACGATGTCCACCGAGGTCATATTCTCATCCAAGAAGTGGCGCCGGATGGCAATGGCATTGCAGCCACAGCAATTATCCTCCTCAATGGTGACACTAGGCGCATAGCGGGGACGCGAGGGACAGAGACAGCAACATCTGCAGAAGAAAAAAAATGAGAGAGCTTTGAGGAAAGAGGAATGTGGAAGAGACTGACTTTTAGCGTGGAATGCCTAGAGATGAGGGAAAGGAAGGGGGACCCTGCAAGACACACTGGCCTCATCTTGACAGAAATGGTTTCCTGCAGTTGTTGAAGCTCTTGCACAAAACAGCACACAAATCGTGTTTCGCCATCAAAAAGGGGCACTGGGCTCAAATGCAGTTTTCTTTCTGGGCACCAGAGAGAGCTACAGCGCAACCAGTCTCCAAGGAATCACTCCATGGTAGAGCTGGCATCTCTCCTCAGGGAATACTGTGCTTAATGGCACAATTCCTCTATTGCTTCAACACACAAGCAGATAGCATTTATTAGATGTATATCTATTTATAATAAACAACAAAACAGGTCTAGAGTCATCCCAGAACTACAACGGAAGCAGATTTTTTCTTCCTTTCCTTGAAAGATGCTTCACAGGTAAAAGTGAAAAGAAATTGCTTGCATAAGTGCAAAAAGCTCAACCCCAAAGAGAATCTGATGACAGCATTACAGCAGCTAAAAGCAAACATTTAAAACTATGCAATCCTGAACTGTACTACAGCATTGCTTCTGTGAGGTGAGAACTGTACAGCATGGCAGAAAAAAACAATTAGAGAGAGCACAGCACAAACTCTGGCCAAGTCTTATCGATGCTTTAATAAAGACCCAAATGTCAACTCCCTGCATATCTGGGCTTGCTGATAAATCTGATTTCTGCACTCTAAGACAGCTATTTTGACTCAGCGTGAAAGCAGTCAGATGAAAGCCAGATGAGTTCTCTCCACTGGCTGTCCAAACTGCACAGGACTGGCGCGATCCTTAGTGCACCAGAGAGGATAGAGCATATGACAGTATGGTTTATTTAACGAGGTAAGAAGATAAGCAACTGTAAGAAAGACAGAAGAAAGATATGAGAATGAAGGAAAAGAGATAGAGACAGCATATGAAGGGAAACAGAAATAAAAGCAGAAGAGCAAAGGAGAAGGAAGTAACTGAAGAATAAGGGAGAGAGCAAACTGATGAAAGAAAGGAGAATTCTAAATCAGGGAAAAACAGAAGGGAAGAGGAAAGAAGAGAAGGCAGAGCGATAGACAGGACGGCCACTCACGAGCAGGATCTGGCCAGGCGACAGAGTCCACATGTGGGCTTCCTCATCAGGTATATGGGCCAGCCATAGGCCGCCAGGGCAAACAGCATGTAGTAACACACCTCTTTGTATCGCTGCATCTCTTGCTGAAAGAGACAAGAGACTCACTAAAGGCCTTATTCTCTTAACACGTTGATTTGTTCCTGTTTCCCTTTTTCCATCTTAGACTGCACCCTTCTTTCTGAAGATCAGCGTTCTCTCTTACCACCACTAGAACAGCAAACTCTGTCAGCATTTCCAGGTGGCTGCAGGAGAGTGCGCTGGTTATGCTCAGATCCTCTCCCTCCCCTCCCAGTATAGCTATGCCATTTTTGTGATCAGAGGAGCCCTTCTAGCTGCTTAACATAGGCAGAAGTTAATTCTATAGGCATTCTCCTCTATGTATCAAACACCATGCTGCAAAGGAAGGCCATTCTCTGTGGGTTTTGCCCCACCCAACCCTAACTGAACATTGGAGAAACTAGTTTAAGTCTCAAGAAGATGAGCTCCCTAAATACACTGCTCCACATGGGCACAGGCCATAAGGAAGATGCCCAGAGAGGACCAAAAAGACAGTTTGGGGCCACGTGCCCCAGTGCTGTCTTCTAAAAGCCATGCTGATATTGCTCCCCAAGCACCCTGTGCAGAAGGAGACAGGCTGAACACAAGCAGGATGTTAGCATTAAATGCAGCAGAGTACAGCACAGCCACAAGCAGGTTAATCACAGAATTGCTTGATCAGAGATACTGGGATTGGGTCAGTCTTGCATCTCTTGCAGCAGTATCATCTAATCAAGGAGTGTGAATATAGCCAAGAGATGAAGGGCTGCAACAGGAGCATGCCAGGAGAAAAGCCAAGCTCAATTTACATAAAGCAGACTGCAGCCATTTCCATCCTGAGAACTGCTGACAGAACCAGCCCCAGGAAGGAAGGCCATCTCGCTCCAGGAAGCTCCCTTCCCTCATCATGACGGAGCCCTGCCTGCTGGGCTCCGTGAGCTCTGCTGCTGGTGCCACCATATGGAGCTCTGCACAACATTCCTGGCTGCAGCACTGAGCTTGTACATCTGGCTTTGGAGACACCTCACATTGTCTTTCCCTATCTGAGTGGGAATACTACCACTTCCCGCCACGTGGAGGACAGAGACAGATAATGCTTTAAAAGTGATCTGAACACAAAGCTTCAGGAAAGCAAGCATTTTTATTCTATTGTACCAGTCCTAATTTCTGTGATAATTCCAGAGGGGCAGAAGAAAAGAGAAACCACTGGAAAAAAAAGAATACAGGCTACACGGGAAGTATGGTGAGTTTGCAAGATCACAGTCCAGTGACTTACCGCATTTTTCAGATCCAGATACTTTGTGTTCCTGGTCACTGGCATCCCAGACAGAAAAGCTAAAATGTCATTGTTTGCCTGTAAGTCACAAACAGACAAAAATTCTTCTCTGTGACACCAAGACAAAAATCTACACGAGAAAGAACTACGTAACATGGGACAAGATAGTTAGCAAGCATCTTGACCAGTCTTCTGAATGAGTTCTGATTTCTGCCCCATTTGATCACTGCTGTCTGAACATCAACTCTGAGGAGAAAAAAAAAAAAAGAAAAAACACCACAACTTCTCTACTGAGTTAGCAATCTGGAAATCTCAATGCCAGTAACAGCTTGAGAATTCAGGAATTTTTCCCTGACGTTCCTGCTGCAGTTCTGTCCAAATGCTGAAGTCTTCTCTACATCACTGTATAGAAGGAGTAATCTTCCTATTCACTTTAAAGTAACTGCCTCCTTCTTCAAGGCAGTTGCCCATCTGGGGTCTAGAGCTAAATCTGTAGGTATCACCTGCCTAGAAAAGGCAACAGGTGTCAAGCTCAACTTAGTGTCATTTGGGCCCTTTTGGGAGTCTTGGAAAAAGCTGCTAAAGAATAGTATTTTTATTTTACAGCTCCGTGACTGGCAACAGCCCCTCACACAACAGAAACAAGGTGGGCAGAGACATGCAGTTCTCACACAGTAAGTCACAAGAGCAACAGGTTAAGTCAGAGGCCAAGTGAAATGCCCACCACCTCTGCACACAGCAGCACGCCCCCTCTACCCACCTCATCCAGCACAGCATTGCGCTTTGCCCGTTGCCGTTGACGCAGAAGAACCAGGCCTGCAATGATGTCAGATGGGACGATGTCAAGGTCTCGGAAAAACTCAGCAAAAAGGTAGGCGATTTCAGAGTAGGCGTCCTGCAAAATCCACGGAGAGACAGGTTTAGGAGGAGTTTGGGTGTGGGGAGCCTCAAAACAGGACACAGAATGAAAACCAATGCGGCAGCAATGGCCTCATTTCTGTAGCTCTCTCCAAAACATCCATGGGATTCCTTCAGGGAACACCATATCTGGTCTAATCATTATTAATACCCTTCATATTTTACATAGTCGCACGCATAGGTCTCAGCTGAGACTGAATTTGCACTGTGCTGGTTGCCTACCTGTGGATAAACAGACCACCTCAACATCAAAACAGGCAAGGCAAACACAAAGGGAGGGAAGGGAAACATTTTCATCTCTACATTGTAAATAAGTCACAGGAAGTAAGCCAAGAACCAAACAAATCCCAATCCAATGTCATCTCAGAGTCCCACTTTATCCTCAAATGCGATTTCAATAGAACAAAGGCAATTCAGGAAAAGTGCACCAATTTTGTCCTATTTAACAGTCTCTTCAGTTCCGTAACCCTGTCCTGGAATCATTTTCCCCATACTTAAGCTAGACCTCAACATCCCTGGTACCTCACAGAGAAAGTGAGGGATTTCTGAATCCTGCCACTGGGCTGTCTCTGTAGCTTGCATTATTATCACGCTCTTTGTTATACGATTTCAAAGAGTTAAATCACGACAAGCAGGTGTTACATATTACAGCTTTTGGTACTGAAAGAGCTGAGCAAAAGTTACCAAGCTTTTCCAAGTTTATCTTGGACCACACTCAAGCAAAAGGGCCTGAAGAGAAAAACCTGTAAAAAGAGATCTGAGTCATTAAATGCAGAGTTCCAGCAGAGAAAGTGACCACCCCCCCCCAAAAAGGAAGCCACCACAGAAGGGAGGGAAGTGATCTTCAAAAGTCACCCAAAGGCTCTGAAGCAGAGTGACACAGATTTTGACGAGAAATGTTATTTTCCCTTTGGCTCTGTACCATGAAAGAACACAGGACCTCGAGTGAGAATGGTTTGGGAGGTTGGAGATGGGCTGGACTGCGAGGCAATGCGTCTGGCCATCGCTCAGAACAACAAACTTAAAGGCAAAAGTGACCCAAGGGCTAAACAAACGAAAAGTGGGACTTAGCAAGTGCTGTGGGACACAGATGGTCAGTATTTTCACTCATGCCATTGCTAAACCTTTCCTATGAAGATTTAACAGTCTCATCCTGAGCTTCCAAGCCTGTATTTTCATAGCATCCTTTACACAGAGTTCAGGCCATGTGACTGCAGTCTTGTCTGTAGAAAGCCTGGGCTGTTCACTTGAAGAAAGGCTGGTCTTCAGGTCAGAATCTCTCCATCTCTTTGACAGGCAAGAAAGTAAGTCCCTTTTCCCCCTAGCAGGCTGGCAGGCAGTGACCTACATTCATTTATCTCTGACAAACTCCTGGAGCATGAGATTACTTTCTGTATTTTTTCCACATGCCTACCAGAGCAAGTTAAATCATCGTTAGGAATGGGACTTCAGGTGCCAACTGTGCAGGTTTCCATACCAGCTGTGCCTCTGAAGAGCAAATGGACTTGCATCAACCTCTCCAACATTACAACCACATAGTCCTCAAAGCACTGACCCTGTAAATCCTACCACCGTTCCTACAAGCATGCAAGAAATGCAAATGGACTCAAAATAAAATACGACACCCACTAATCCAAAATAACAACCCCTCCGTTTAACACTCTGACCAAAATAAAAGGTCAAAACAAGAGTCCAACATGCGTGTTTTGTTCCGAAGGAGGGGTTTCTGCTGGAGCACTTGATATGACACTGTAGGATTGTCTGCAGTGTGCTGCTACAAACCCCGGAGGCTCTGGGGCTAGCAGAGCCTTAGTGCTGCAGACTTCACTCCAAACCCTTAAAACAGATTCTTGCCCTGATGCCACGTCCGCTCAGAAGAACTCTATTTTCCAGCTCAGAGGACAATCATCCCCTGCTAGAACGTTTTTTCCCATGAAGCCTGGGAGAGGCAGCAAAGGATTCATTTCTGATCCATTACATATGCATTCATTCCACACACTGCCATGCCAGGACACACAAAGTCAGAGCTTGTTTCTTCAAAGAAAAGAGCCTGGAAATCACACAAGCTGAATGTAAAGTGGAAATTCAATAGCACAAGGAATTTGAAGATTCTGGTATCTGCTTTTATGCTCAACTAGAAAAAAAGCAGAAACCAACAGTCATGGCAGAATGAGAAGTTTGTTTGAAAAAAAAATCCTGACATGAGGTGAAATATGTTGCATTCCTAGATAAAATACATTTGTTCAGGAATCAGGACATTTGGCTGCCCCTCAGGGCTCCCAAGCCAGGCTGCAGTGCCCACACTGCCCTGAGGGCAGGCAGCTCTGGGTACCCGGGGAAGGCACCTGGTGGTGCTGCCAGGCAGGAGGGAAGCTGGTGCACCCAAAAGCAGAGGGGCAGAACGTAACCCCTGAGGGAACGCCGCTCTTTGAGCTGCCACGGCACAAAGCTTGTTTCGTTGCTGTTTTCCAGACAGATTTTCCTAAGCAGCTCTAGCAGATCTGTGAAGGTCAGCAGTCCTGGGCCGTTCCTCCTGAGCAGGACAGCAGCTCGGGGCCGGATGTCCCCCAGGAGCCACAAGGTGTTTCGTCCAGTACTGCAGGAGTGCCGGGCAGGACCAGCATGCCAGAACACTTGCTGGATTTCTGCAGAAGGGCTGTGACAACAACTGCAGCCATCCACACTTTGGAAACCGCACCCTGAGGATAACTACGCAGCACTTACCAACAACCCTTTTTAATCTAATTCATACTGGTTGCCATCTGTGATGAACACATGTTCAGGTAGCCTTCACCTGACTCTCCATTATTTTTACACAGCTTTTCATCTTATTGCACCTTTCGCTTTTGAGGTTAAAGTCCCAGTCTTATTTCTCTTGCTATACAAGCTCACGTCCCTTCCATTATGCTCCTTTTTCTGCTGCATCTTTTAGGAGATCAAACTATATTTAGTGAGAACATCACTGATGTGACCAGTCCCTTGATGGCTTTCCTGTCATTTTCTATGCCCTTCCACTGAAGTTAAATGTTTTTTTCTGGGTGTTTTTTTTTTTTGGTCACTGCTGTGCACTGATGTCTTTGTTGAGGTGCCCTTGATAACTCCTAGCTCTTTTCCTGAGAGGTTGCAACTAATTCAGAGCCTATCAGTGTATGTAATTTGTTTCTTCAGATGCGTATGCATCACCTCATCCTTTTCTATTATGACTTTCGTTTATCATTGATAATTCCCTTGTTCGGCTTGGTCCTTCAGGAATTCTAAGATACTCTTAATTCTCACCAGCCTAAATAGTAGAATCATCAGCAAAATTCTTTACCTTACTATTCACCTCTCCACCAGGTCACTGGGAGTCCTGCTGAATACCACCTTAACATATAAAAACCTGCTCCCACTGCTTTCAATAGGAATGAATGGGCTGCTAACTTTTATGGAAGCAAAAATCAACCCCTTACCCTCCTGTGTTCCCTCTTCCCCACCCCACCCCCCCAAGCTGTTTTCTGCAAGGGAAAGTACCAGCTGTAGCACATAAAAACTTCAAAGCGTCAATCTTCATTTGAATCCATGGATTAGATGGTAGATTTGGACCAGTTGGTATCTAGAAATAATCCTTTGCCAATTCTGACAGGTTTACATTTTCCCCACTTTCAAAGAGGTCTCTTTTTGAAGCATAAAAGACAAACTCAAACAGTAAGAGAAACTGCCTAAGCAAAAGGAAACTGAAGCTGACCAAAGTGCTGTCAAGTGCTGAACCTAAGTTGATGAAAAATGTATCTTTCCACCAATATCTTCACTTAAGATCACCCCAGCTTGCCACAACAACAAGGTAAAGAACAACTTCAGGAGAAGAGCTTAAAACTGACAAACAACATTGCTTTTCTGTGCTATTACCTGTCCTAGAGAGCATCCTGTAATACTCAAAACCAGAAGGTTAAGACTGGCTCTTTTGAAAAAGACAACTGCCTTCCCCAGCAATGTTGAAAGGCGAAAATCTGCACCTAAAGGGCAACAGCAGCTTCTGTTTTTGCATGGAATACCCAGGTTCCCTCCTGCAGAAAAGCAAGTGTAAATTCAACCCACTCAGGCTGAAAGAAAGGAAAAGGAACTAGCACACAGCAAAACTTCAAGCCTTTTCATTCTGGGAGGCAGCTCAGCTTGCTGCTTCTTGGAGGACATTTTCGATCCTTGCATGCACTGCTGTCAAGGCTTACTGGACTCATTGTGGCTCCAGATCTCAAAGACCACTCAAGGGAAATGCGACATGTCCAGGTTTGACAGCAGGAATCCCACACTGCTGTGCTCTGCTGAGTCCCATGTACCGTCAGCCACACACGGAGCTTGCTCTCTGACAGGAGATACTTGGTACCTACCGACTGAGAGTCTTTTGTCCGTGTGCAGCAAAGAAAAACTTTGAGTCGGCGTGTCCAGCTGCTGGCCTGCCCTTCTTCCAGGCGGTGTCTACAGTAAAGAAATAAAGGGTAGGTTGGCACATGAGGACAGGCAGGAGAACATGACAAAACAACAGCATGATCCAATACATAAACCATGTAGCCACAGGTAAAACGCTTCCTAAGCCATACTTTTACTTTTATGTTGCTCTAGCAGAGAAAAGGAGACCTCACACAGTTTAAAGACTGAGCTCATTTCATAGGAAAGTGAGCTTATCAATGTTCTAGCCAGGACCAAGCCTCTCTTTTTATATAGATGGCATCCTTCCTGAGCAAGATGGTTGTTCTATATCATCTGCTGAAAGCAGCATGTCCAAGCACCTGGCGGTGCACAGAAGAGGTGTTCCACCTCTTTGGAACTAGATGATCTTTAAGGTCCCTTCCAAGCTGAGCCGTTCTATGATTCTCTGAATGGAAGGAGTTTCTACTGGAAACTTGGTAGCTGCATCAGAAACTTGGCAGCTCTGACGTACCACCACTCAGTGGAAACACTTTACCTTGGATGGGGAGGGTTACAAAAGACACTGAGTACTTACAATAAGAGCTGTGCAAATCTTTCCAATAAATTGCTTATTTGGATATATATATTTACGCTAAGTAATGCAGTAATATAGAACTGAAAAAAAGTCTGCTCTTTTTTCAAGTACGGTGCATAACTTTAATCTGAAAAAGGAAAAGCAAGCTAAACGTTCTCTTTCAATTTAGAAAAGGTTAAAAGAGCCTAAATACAGAAGGTTTCACTCAACCCACATTTGGTTTATATGACATTTCAATTTCAGTTCAAAATTAGCTAACCGGACAACCCTATTTAAAATAAACTACAGCTGAGTTCATTCCACTGTCGTGAGCTTGCCCTAGTTACAACACTTTGCAGGGTGACAGTCGCTTATGTTTAACTAGCATTCCTGCAGAACAAACCTGAGATCAAGTCAGACTTGGCAGTGTTGAAGCAGGTGACTTTTTTTTTTTTTTGCCAGACAGCCATGCCACCTGCATGTGAGAAAGTCCACAGCTCTTCTAATGCAGGACCTTTTTAATGTGAACACTAACTTAACATGGGTCAGACCCATGTTAATCAATCAAGACCAAATCAAGAAGACCACCAGTTTTCTGCCACGTGATCACATCACGAAGATCCCAAGCACAAAGAGTGGGTTGCACCTGGCAGAAAAAGATGCTGGTAAACAAGTATCTGCCTCCAACAGGAGGAGGAGATTCTGCGGGGCTATCCATCAGCTCATGCCTGAACATTTTAAAACTACCCATAACCTCCAAGGAAGATTCCAAAAAGTGGAACAGGAATACGTGGGTCTTAAGACAGAGCTGGCAATGCCAGTTTGCTCTACTAAAACTCCAGAGAACTCAGACAGCAATGCAAAGAACTTCACAACTTCACCGCGGGGGCTGAAAAGCCAGTGTGCTCTGAGCTATTTTCACTCCGACTTTTCCCAAATTCTTTCTTCCTAACACTGAACTTCCACATGTTTATTATGAGCCCTAGAGCAAGTTTCTTAGAAAAGTCTCAGCACAATTAATTGAGTCATTTGTTTTGTTTTGATTTATTTTGTTAGCTCTGCAAGACTGTAAAAGCCCCCACACATCAAGATGCCACCAGTAAAGGAAAACCACTGTGTAGCAGAGTCCAGTAAGTTACAGAGTACCACAAAAAGGAAGCCAAAGTCACATGTCTCCTAAATGTGACAAACCAACCAAGTACTTTCATGAGTTAAGACAGAGGAAATATGGCCCGGATTAAGGTAATGCAAAGGTCAAATTACTGCTGTAACGTCAGAAGGCTCTATCACTGCAGACCAGGGGACTTCGATAGGAATGGCTGGTCCTCAGCATCTTGCAGAATCACAATCCAGAAACAGGCAGAAAATTTCAAAGCATACTCCTCAGAAGGACTGTTTTAAGTGGAGAATTTCAAAATATACTCTGGAAACAACTGCTTTAGTGGCAAACACGTAGTAATATTTTATGTTTCCCTTTCACATTACAGCCCACAGCATTTTGCTCGTTAACATCTGTTAACGCTCCCCTTTCTACAGTAGAAATCTGCAAACAGCAGGCACAAGCTCTCTGAAAATGTTACAGGCCTGGAGGGAAAAACCTGGCCATGGCCCAAGGGACAAATACCTTCACTCAGTTGTACTCAGTTGTCTGGGACCTTAAAATTCCAGAGGGAAGATCATTTTTGGTGTTTTGTTTTATTCTACCTTAAGTTCTCCAGCAAAAAGAACTTCATAACCTGTGGCACTCAGTTTTCCCTTTGGAAAAAAAAATTGATTAAGCCCAACAGTTCCTATTTTTTGTGGGGTACTAGATCCACAGTATCTTCATAGCATCTTCCAGCTTCTCATCCAGATCTGCCTGGGAATGTCTTTACCATAATGCAGCAACTGCACACATTAGGCTTACAGGGCACTAACTGAACATCCAAGGACAGCGTTAGTAACGTACTGGAAAGGTAAGAAAGAGCATCTTATATTCTGCAGTAAAAACCAGGCTCCTTCAAACAAAGCTTGCTGTGTGGTCCTTAGAAGAGTCTAAGGACTTTTTTTTTCCTACAGAAAAATACAGTCTGAAGTATCCCATTTCAAGACACTGAATGAGCACATATTCAATACACTCCTTGAATATACATTCCCAATGAGAAATACAAAATTTGCAGAATATTTTTTTAAAAGTCTCATTTTTAACATTCAAAACATAATGCCCTCAGTCCTACAAAGCCACATTCCTTGCTGACAGTTACATATGTCAAGACTGCATAATAAAACAAAAGCCTGTTTGTGTTGTCCCACTACTGGAAAAAGCTTCTGAAAAATGCCTTGCTTGGTGAAAAAAGCTTTCACATCCCCATCTGGGTAGCTCAAAGATGCAATCAATTCTTAATTAAAACATCTAGCTTCCAACACAAAAGAAACTGTTTCCTGGCCAAAACCAAATACAAGAAATCTCAGGCCAAAAGGTCCTATTTTGCAGACAAAAATAAAGGAGGAAGTGGGCTTTGGAAAAAGATGCCTCTACCTAAGCAAAATCTAAGCATTGCCTTGCTGTTACTAGGCAAAACACAATGTTACAGGACAGACAAACAAGCTGTTATGATCAGCACTGTGGTTCAAGGGGCTAGCAAGTATTTACAAAACCAGTGACTAATGCATAATCCATGCAGATACCTCGTTGCTTTGCCTCCTTTAGATACAGATGCCCACACACAGCACCTGACAGTCTGCGCTGCATTCCTCCAAAATCACCCTCACCAAAGGGAAGCAACGCCTGAAGCTGAATGCTCCCTGAAGCAAGGCAGGGAGAATGCCAAGAACCAAAGAAAGCAGGGCGCCCTTCCAGAAATGCTGCTTTACCGCAGGTTGTATGTCCTCAAGTTGCGCTGTCTCCGCTTCGTGGCACGCAGTTTGACAAAGGTCCGGCCTGTCGGGTCGAAGACGCACAGGACCGTGATGCAGACGCTCAGGATGACAACCCAGTTGCACACAACCATTCCTACAAAGAAAGAAGAGGAGTCAGGTGCTCTGCCCTTAAGTCTTGGCAGCATCGTCGTTCTCTGCTCTTCTCCACAGACATCACACGTACCTCTCCGTTGCTGCAGGGCAGACAGAGGAATTTAACCCAAATACTTTTGCAGCCAGGTGCAGCACAAGTAAATATCCTCTGCAAAGGCTTCTGACCACAGCTAGGTTTTCCAGCTGTTTTAGGAGATTGCCCGTGCAGAAGACCATTAAACACTCATTGAGTACCTAGGTGGACTGTAACACTACCATCGGCCCCCAACCAGTCCACTGAGGGATTGAAAACAAGTTCTAGAAAAATGGTAAAGCCATTTTGAACAGAAGAGGAACCAGGTCTTTCAGACTCCCCAGCCAGACCCTTCCATGGGAACATGAATTCTTGCCTCAGTGCAGACAGCACAAACAAATGAATAGAACAACTGTTCTGAGCTCTAATGTCTCAGGAAAACAAGCACCACATTTACAGCTATAATCCACTTCCAACAGTCAATCCCCACATGCATGAATGAATTAGCTCTCCAAGGCAAGAGGATGTCTGCGCATACACAGGAATGCACACAAACCACATTCCAAATACATACCCAAAGTGACACTCTTTGCGGTGATATCATTGCAGGAAGTGTAGTACTGCGTTAGCCAAATGATGCCCACAATAGCATACACAAACTCAATCACCAAGATAGCTGAAACAAAAGGAACACAATGAATAGTAGCAGCATCTCCCTAAGGATTAATGACTGCCTCTCCTCATCTTCTGGAGAGGAATCTCAAAGACAGCTTCGTTAGAACAGTGGCACAGGCTAAGTGATGGCAGGACTGGGCCCCAGTGCTTTGGAAGGTGTTATTCAAGAAAGCGAACCAAAAACGTAATGCCTCCTTAACAGTAACTACTCCTAAGTGACACAGGGACCACACAGCTCTGTATGTGCAAGTACTCTGGCTGCAGAGGTGTGAATCAACCTTCCACCCATGACAGTGGAAAGACTGCCAGGTAATAAGAATCACCACCTAGGTGATTCTCAGCCACCTCAAAGAGCCGTCCTGATTCAAAGAAATGGAGTAAATAGTGATGTGTACCCAAGATTAATTCTGCTTACTACACTGAGCACATGTTCCCATCACCTCTGTCCTTTGCAGTCCTTACAGCAACAGTTGCCAGGATGCAGTCCTGAAGAAAGCATTTACTGGCTCCTCAGTTCTGCACAATACCCTGGCAGTGAGCGAGAAACTGGGGGTTGACAGTGGCTCAACAAAGAAGTTGGGGAATGCTACGAAGTGCCCATCCTCACTTTCTCAATGCATTACAACCCCAAAGTACAGATGGGGAGTCAGGTACTGAGAGGGTAAACAGCTTGCTTTGATACGCCTAGCATGCCGTTGGGTGGAGCTGGGACTGAAGCCACGTTCCGGCCTGATGACTGACCATCCACCCTCCTCATCTACGCATGGGCACGGTATCGGACCGCACGTGGTCTGCTAGAGACTCTCACCATCCCAGAAAGACTAGTTCAAAGAGCCAGGTAGCAAACAGTTTGCAGGAGCGATGGGCCAGAAACCAGAGCTGGACCCAGCTCCTCATCAGCGCAAACTATGTTCTGAAGTGGCACTCGGCTTTGCCCTCCTTAGCTGACCTCCCCTCTGAGTACCAGCTGCAGAGCAGGAGCAGCAGCAGCACAGACAAGGCCGTTGTGGGCTCGCATCAGAGCTATATCTTTAGGTTTGTAGGCACTAAATATCACATGCTGAAACAGGACAATCACACAGACCTTGCCCATGGAAAGGTCACAGCCCTATGTCTATCATCAGAGCTGACAAAACTGTTAAGAGTAAAAAACATCAGCTAAACATACATAAGACCCATGTTACAGTGTAAAAACAGAATCTGAACACGGGTATGGTTTAACACAGGCAGGGAAGAAATCTGGATTATTCTTGGGTAGGAAAATGGCTCTCTGGATTCTCTCTCCCTCCCTTGCCCCATTTAGTCTGTTTTTAACAGTGTTACTCAAGCTACCAGGCTCTACGTGCTTCCCTAGGGAGACCACAGTGTGTCTGGGAAACTGGAGAGAAAGATTTGTTTGCTCTTCATGTTAATGATTTGCACTTAGCACTCAAAGGCGGAAATGTCTCCCAGACAGAGCTTTCAAGCAAGGTTACCCATATTTTAGCAAATTTTGCATGAAAACAATCCAGCAAAAACATGCAATGCAAAAACATGCAGTGCTTTGTTGGAATGGACTTGACTCTGCCTCTCCAAAAGATTCTCTTAGAATCGTCACCTAGCAAAAAAAAAAAAAATCCAATCAAGTTTCTGTATCTAGAAGAGAATAGCAGTATTCTATTCTGGAATACCAGAGGAGAGAAGAAAAACTAAAATGGAAACCCTGAATGACAGACTAAAGAACAATCCCTTTTCCAGCCTAGTTCTTGGTGAGTGAGCAAAACAGGAAATGCTTTTAGGAACACAAGATAAATATGCACCCTAAGAGGGAGAATGCAACCAGTGAGCAGGTGGAAAACCTATTTATCTCCCAGTGCCTGGAGGCAGAGTATCAGAGTGCAGGTTGCTGGATGGACAGACGCATCACATGTGAGTCAAGAGGTCAGGTACGTCTCGAGGTAGGTGGATGCAGATTTAAGTATATATATGACAGGCAAGGACATGCACATGCCTCAGGGTGAGAACAGCCATGATTTACAAAGGCATATGCCTGTATCATAGGAAAACTTGTGGAAAAAAGGTGGGAGAGAGGTGTAGATGCATCTCACTGTGGGAGATCTGTGTTGCAAGACAGAAGGGGAGCATATTTTCTTAGAGGAAAAGGATGTACCTGCATCGCAATGAGGATGACAAGTTAAAGGTTTGCTAGAAAGATATTTGGGGCACTGCATGAGAGTCTTACAGCAATGACAGGGTGCAGTATATGTGATGTATTCAGATGCATATCACATACAAGTGGCCATCTGGATGTCTTTCAGAAGCTGTGTGTTTGTCAGGGTGTGGGGAGAGAAGTCTTCTGCGATAGCAGATGGCAGTGTGGAGGCTGAGTCATTAGGAGGCCTCAGGCCGCTGCCTCTTACCCAGTCTGACATAGAGCACATACTGCATGGAGTCCCGGGGCTCTGTGTACAGGATACTGCCTCGCATGCTGAGCCAGATGATTGCCACCTCTGCGATCATACAACTGAGCAGGATGCCCAGGTAGCCTCTGCCGTGATCCACCAGGTTAAGCGAGCAGGTCTCGTTGGGGTTGTACACCAGCCCAAAGAGCACCACGGAGAGGATCACAAACCTGCCAGTCACAAACCAGCTCGTTACCACAGGAAGCCAAAGAAAGCCACATGCAATATCCCACACCTGCTCTCCTCCAAGTTACTGAGGATCCTCAGTGTCCCACCTAACTCGGCTGCTGACAATTAATATTAATTTGTTCTGGAAATCCCCTCCCCACAAGCCATCCAGAGGCCTTGCTACCCCCCCACCCCCCCCCACCCCCCCCAAATCAGAACAATCTGATGATCTGTGTCAAGGCACATTATCCCATGGGACTTGCTACTCCAATTGCTTTTCCTGTGCCCCTGTCCAGAAACAGCCCCAAACTCCAGTGGACACGCTGGGTAGCTCAGGAGGATACAGGGAGCTCTGGTCAGGCTTCTTCTTTGGAACTGGAACTTAGAAGAGCACTCCTCCAAACAACCAACGGCTGGAAATATGCTGGTGTCCATCAGAAATGCCCCATAGAAGCCTTCCAGACACTTGTGTAAGTGCAGGAAGAATTACAGCTGCAAGAAACAGGAGCAGCAAAAAAAAAAAAAATAATCATGGAATAATTCAAGCCATCATCCTGCCTTTCTCACTTACCAGGTGGTATGCAGGAGGAAGAGGAAGACTGCTGGCAAAACGAGGTCATCGCTGCCTACAGACCAGCGACGGCGGAACACAACAATTCCTGGCATGGCTAGTGGGTCTGAGAAAGTTCAGCAGGCACGACACTCACCTCCTAGAAAAGGACAGAATCAAAGACACTGCTGATCCTCTTCACCCCCAACAGCAGAGCCCCGCAGCCCCATGCCAGCAGGACCACACCTGAGAGCTATCCTATTTTTACACCAAAGATGGCAGAGCTTCTTCCTTCCAGCACCAGGGGGCATGGCACGCTCGAGAAGGAGCACGCAGGAGAAGGTGGTACAATTTGAAGGGTGGGAAGGATTCAGTGACTTAAACACCTGCTTCACCCGACAAAATCACCACTCACCCAGCTCCACTTCACAAGATTACCTGGAATCCTGTTGGAGCTCTGTGTCAGTAAGTAGTCAGGTGCTTTGGACAGGTTATGCGGGGGCTTCAACCCTGAACAAGGTCCTATTACTGTGTTCTTCCACAGGCATACCTGCTGCAGCCTCTTCTCTTGTCCAACAGTGCCCTCCCTCACTTGGCTCAGCAAGCCAAAGTACCATTAACAGTTAGCAGTAGCATTTGACAAAGCTATTGACTGACTCCCAACAGAAAGCACTCAGAGCAGAGGGAGCAAACTCCTAGGAGATCTCTCGCTCAACCACAAGTTGCACAGAAGCACCCTGCCAGCTCTACATCTCCTTTGTGTTCACGTTGGCCCTGACGGGGACTAGCAATTAAAAAGGTCGAAGATTGAGGGGCTGGCTGTTCCTCCTCGCATTTTGTTTGTGCTCCTATTTCTAAAGCTTCACAAACCCTTTTTAAAAAAAGAAACAGCAGTGATATAAGTCACAAGACTCCACAGGGCTATCCAGACACCTCCTCCCAGCAGAGCTCTCCCACACCACTTCAGTTCTGCTGTGCACGCTCCACCCTGCTCCAGTCCAATCCCGCGGGGTCAGACCAGTCCCGTCTGTCCCCACAGCACACCCTCTCCCTCTGACATTTCTGGTACAACACACTCGGACCCTCACCAGCAGCCGTGCCTTCTGTACGGTTTTGTCCACCTTCTGTTTCAGAGATCTCGCCTCTGCACGGTCTGCCCACAGCCACCAGAGATCCGACTGCAGCGATGGTCGGTTCCTCCCTCCCGCGCTCCAAACCCCACCACGCTCCCGACCTGCACCCTCCTGTGCTACCACAGACCAGGGCACCACACGCGTTGGCCTCCCCGCTGCGCGTCCTCCCAAGGCATCTCAGTCCCAAATTGCAGCACGGCCCCCAGCCCCTGCCCGCCCTCCACCTGCACGTGCCACAGCCGGAGCACTCCGGCCACGACCTGCGGTCACCATGCTGCTCCACAGATGTGTCTTGAAAGCAACAACAGCTTTTCATACTGATCTGGCAATTTGCTGCTAGGCAAAAAGGAAAGCGTCCCCATTTGTTACCTCTGATGTAATCAGGACTTCCAACAGCATTTTACAGGGAATGGCATCTGCTGCACCTCACACGCCACACAAAAAGCTTAACTTGCACATGTCTCTAAGTGCTCCGAGTTACAAAAAAAAACAAAACACAATGGGACAAGTGACATGGTCACATTTCAAACTAGTTCAAACTAGTTTGAACTTTCATCACAGTAACACGAGTGTTGGTTCTGTGACAGACCAGACTGTATCACAGCACCAGCTGCTTCAGGTAGAGAAGCCTCCCCGTCCTACCAAGGCGTACTCACCAGTCGCGTGTGGTTACTCCATCCCTTTCCCACGGTGCAGACCCCCCCAAAACAGAAGCCTCCCTGCCGTGCTGACACCCAGGGCCACCGGCCCAGCCCCACCTACCTGCTTCAGTCCCCAAGCACTGAAAACACGCACAAGTCTTGCGCACTTTCCGGGAGACTCCATAGCGAACAGGCTGACGCTTCCAGCACGTTACTCACTTGGGTGAAGGAAACGCTCTATTCCACAAACATAGCGAATGTGAAATTACAACACCATTTGGATTCACACTTCCTTAGCACATAATAATCAGAGCACTCGGTACATTGCAGCTCTACCTTCAAACTGCTCACTCCTCTGGCCATCTGGCAACTCCTTCCAGCCTCGCCGTGAATAACCCGCCTGCACGACAGCCCCTTCATCTCGAGTACCGCTAGCCCCGCTGCATATACGTGGACACACTTTCCAACATGCTCGTTTGCTCTGCCTCTGGCCAAGCTCAGACCTCGGCTCCCGTCATTCCCAGCTCACAGCCGTGTCCCACCGAGGCGCTTTCCGCAACTCTCGCACCCCTCCAAGCGCAGGCAGGTGCACTCCGCCTGCTTTCATCGCCCCGCCGGCTCAGGGCAGGGTATCGACAAGAGCAGCAAGCACCTGAGGTGAATTCCTTGGGCAGAGCAACAGATGGGCCAGAGCACAGCAGCCCGGCACTCACCGTCACACACGAGACCGGTCACTGTGGGGCTGTCGCTCCTAGCTGTATGCTTACCGGGCAGCCAGCACGCTGCAAAAAGAGTCCCAATTAATTTTCAAAGACTGCCTATGGCAAACCTGAACTGTGAGGCCCAGGGCCTCGTCCCTGGTTTGGAAAGAAAGGAGATGATAGAAGGCCTGATACTGTAAAGCCCACAGGAAAAAAAAAAAAAGAAAAAAAAACCACCATAATGCTGTCACTGTGAAGACTCTGGCTTCATGCCAGGGTAGCAGATCCCAGAAGTTACATTTCCAGAAGATGAAGACGGGAGTTCCAGCAGGGGAACTGGGAGGAAAAGTGGAAGGTCAGAGTGCAAACAGCCCTGAGACCACTGACCCTAGTTTGCAACAACGAGAATCCCTTGCACTGACCCAAAAATTGCTGCAAAGAGTGGAAAAATTCCCAGAACCTTCAAATCTGAACCCTGGTGCGAGAAGCCCCAAGCTCCCAACGTGAAATTCGGGGGAGGCACATGCAGGAGCGAGCTTTGCGTGCAAGGAGTCCAGAGCCCTGCCCCTCAGATCAGAGGCGGATCTATGGAAGCAGAAATCTTACATGGCCCGCGGTCCAGCTGCCGCTCATCCTTCTCTCCCGTGAGGGCGTTTCAGGAGAAGCGCACATCCACGGAGACAGGCATCACAAGCGAAGGAGGGAGCAGCAAACTCTTCTTGCAGCCATTGAGAATCCCGGGCGGCGGAGGGAAGGACAGCGCGGTGCCTGCCTGCCGACGGAGCCGGGCATCATCCTCACGGCAACTCCCTCCCTCCGAGCCGGCCGCCCCGTTTGTTCATCGGGGCTGCCGAGAGCCGCCGAGGCAGGGGTCGTGACTCCCCCTTCCACACCCCCGGCACCCTCTGGAAGGAAGTGACATCATCCCTATTCTGAGGAGATTGTGTGCGAATTGTGGGAAGGATGGGGAGCGAGAGCGGGCGACGCTGTCAGATGCGTGCGGGGAGATGGGAGGGAAGGGAAGGCTCCAGCAGCGCCAACCTCGAACCTCCTCCTCCCGGCGGCACCGGGAGCGCCGCGGGCACGGCCACGGCCCGGAAAAGCGCCCAGGCGCAGCGGGTGGCATCAGGAGGGTGCTGAGCCCGGCCGGGAAGGCCCTGGGCCGCCGGCCGCTCCTCTGGCACGCACTGAATGACCAGGGGGAGGGGAGCTGGACGGGACACAAAAGGGGCACACAGAGGGGGCCACCCGCCGCAGAAAGGAGAGCCTGTTCCAGAGGAGCAGCCTCTGCCGGCCTTTTCAGCCGCTAATTCCTTGTGACATGCTCTGGGGTATGACAGGATGTGGGGGAAGGGGAGAATTAGCTGGCTGCAGGGGAAGGCTTAGAGAAAAGAGCAAGGGAGAAAAATGCTACAGCAAGACAACATTCCAGCTAAACCTAGGAGGTTTAGTCTAATCCAACATCCCATCACGGCTGACATTAGCCCGGGAAGAAGGCGCGCGAGCACAAGCTGAACCCAGCCCCAGCCGAAGGAAAAGGGCTGCGCGCGCCCCGTGCCGCAGGAGACCACCTACGCCACGCCAACGCCCGCGAGAGAATCAGCGACTCCCGGCTCACCGCACCACGCAGGCACCCGAGGCACAGCTGCACCCACGTAGCCCACGCTGACTTCCCGTGAGCCCTCTCCAGAGGCTCCCAGCCCCGGACCCGCCGGGCCGGGGGCTCGCTCAGCATCCCCTCCTCGGCTGCCCAAACGCTCCCAAGGTCCCCGCTTCCCTGCTCGGCCTCCCGCGTTTCAGAGCACGACCTGCTACTCCTGCCAAGCAGAAGCTGCGAGGCCAACTGCGCGCCAAAATCAGATCCCGCACAGCGCCACGAGTTTCTTCTCGCTCTGACGGACCGCTGGCGATGTCCACACGGAGACACTAGCGGGGGGAAGCCCTGCTAGCCTGACACGCTCATCATCTTCCCCCTGCACGAGGCGGTGACCTGCATGCGACAAGACACCGTGCAGGATGACGAAGCAATCCCCCCTCCTCTGTGTTTTGCACCCGCCAGCGCCCTTCTCCCCGCTAGGATCCCCAAGCCCTGCCCCAGCACCAGAGCCCCGCAAGCAGGAGCTGCCCAGCGGGGCCGTTCGGAGCCCAGCAGCCAGGCCATCCTCGCTGCATGGGGCTACGGGGTCCCAGCCCGAAGGGCAGCCCTAAGGGTGGCTCTGCAGACACGCAGCAGTCACCGCAGGACACGGCCCCTCGCTGCCCCAGCACTGGTCCTGCCCGGCACTCCTGCAATGCTGGACGAAACGCCACGTGGCTCCTGGGGAACATTCAGCCCCGAGCTGCTGTCCTGCTCGGGAGGAACGGCCCAGGACTGCCGGCTTTCACAGAGCTGCTACGGCTGCTTAGGAAAATCCGTCTGGAAAACTGCAACGAAACAAGCCTTGTGCATTCTGCCCCTCCACTGGCCTGCGCGGCCTCAGCAGAGGCAGCTCCGGGTACCTGGGCAAGGCACCTGGTGGCACAGCGCCTTCCCTTCCAGAGGGACGTGTTCCAGAGACGCATCCTCTGCCTCCCACCACGCAGGATGGCAATCACGAGTACTTCCCCGCAGCGCTGTGCAACTTTCCGCGTCTCCTTGCATCAACAGGAATCCGTTCTGCCCCTTGGCAGCGTGCCGGCATTTCTTCACCTTCCTAAGTTATTTATTAGAGCTATTGAAGCTTGCTGTATTTCTTGTGGATGCCAGTGATTTATTTTTTTTTTTTATACCGAAGTGAACTCAGAAAGCAACAACACTGTAAAATAACCACGTTTGTCACATTCAGGTGACCAAAAATGCCACTCAGCATGATTAACCAGACAGCTCCCGACCCTTAAGAGTATGCTGGTTCATAAAATCCAAACCCCTCCCCTGCAATAACAGCACTTGGGGAACAGGCAGGGTTCCAGCCCTGCCTGAAGCACACAGCCCCCCTTCCCCTCCTCACAAGCACACCCCACAGCCACCACGGGCAGCCTGCCCCACGTCGGGTCATCACCCCTGCGGCTTACAGAAGCCCCCTGTTCACGCTGAGCATGCCTTTCTTAAGCACTTACTGTACTTGACGGAAATCATCAATTAGAACTTGGAACAAACTTTATCAGTCCTTGGCCAGCTATTTTTAAAGGCCTTAAATGAAGCTCTTTCTGTTTCTGAGCTTGGACCCTCACAATCTGGGAATTGTTCCTTGCAGCGAGACACAGGGGATGTGGCTTCATCCCCACTGAGACGTCCAGAGGCTGGTCAGGCATTTCCTTGCCGGTGTCTGCACGCATGCAAACCCATCTGGCCCCATCCAGGACCTGGCCTATGGCAGGAGCTGGACAGCGAGGTCGGTTGCCGTCCAACTTCCCTGCACAATCCACCCGCTAACAAAGAAAGGCAGGAATGAGCCAGGTGACAGATGAAAGATGAAAGAAAAGCATCCAGACCTTCAACAAGTGCATCCCCTGGATGGGAATACCTCAAAGCATCTCGTAACAGGGAGGGACACCTACTGAGTGCACGAGGTGAAACAGAGGCTCGTACTGTAACAGGAAGACAAGTCCCACAGCACCAGAGGAGGACGAGTCCTTCCAAGACAGGGCTGCCTTCTGCAGGCGGCAGCAGGTCCGTAAAGCAATGCCTTCAAGAGCTGCAGGGAAAGCTCCTTCCCTGGGGGGAGATGGAAGAGCGGCTGCCAGAAGGCTGTGAGGACAGATCTGCCGTAACTGAACAGGCTTAAGGGAGCAGATTTGTATTTTGAAGAATATTACACGTATTAACGTAACGTCTAGGAGCCACATTTACAATCAAGTCACAAGCTGCTCGGCACGAGCAGACAATGCAGGCAAAGTCATGGCTGTTGGAATACCAGTCTCACACCTACTTTGAAGATCCTCCTCCGTACCCTCCCGTTTTCCAAGCAGAAGGAAATACAGCGAGGCAGTGCCAGAGCCACGAGGCCAAGTCATCAGGTCTGAGCCAGGAAAGGTTCAAAAAGTCTCCTGTGGCCTGGCCCGCTTCAGGTGGGGCTCCCCCGCACCACACTGTCACCGGCGGGGAACTACTGCGATTAGGTCGGACCCAGAACCACGACAGCGCCCGCTGACACAGACACCCAGAGCACACGCTGAGTACAACCTGACCTTCAAACCCCACGCGTGGGGCAAGCACTTACCGTTACGTCCCGCCGGTTTAAATCACAAATGCGGGCATAATCGCGCCCTCGGAAATGCAGGAGTGATGGCCGCCAGACTAGGCTGGTAGTAATAGAGCAGCCAGTCGGCCCAACACGCTGGCCTGTCCCCAGCTTTTCGTCTTCCTCCCTAATGCTTCTTCAAAGCCCCCACCTTGAGGCAGAAGCATCAAGGTGTCTTCAGGTGATTCGTCCCATCAAGGTGGGACAATTGGACAAGATGATCCTGGAGGTCTTTTCCACACTTAATGATTCTGTGATTCTAAGTGCGCGTGCTCCTTGCTTACGTCCATCCCTTTTGTCTCTTACCCCAGACACCTCTTGCCTTGGGGAGAAATTGCTCTCGCGAGTCCTGCTCCATCTTCAGACAAACAACTTCTCCCACCCATTACCTTCTTGAACCTCACAGCCTTGCAATTTACACCTGGGAATTTCAAAAGCCTCTTTATCAGAGAGTTGTTCTGTTTCGTTTTAAGAAACAGTGCCTCTCCTCTAACAAGGAGAAAAGAATCAGCTCTCGAAACCTTACTACGGAAGCAGAGGATGCTATCACATCTGCTAGACACTCTGAAATGGCTATTTTCCTGTAGGATGATGCCATACAGAGCACACCACAAAGGGTCCAAGACGGAAATATCACCCGCTTCTGAGCAATAGTATTGCTAGTCCCAGGTGATCAGAGCCATTAACTGAGATTTAAAAATTCACAAGTATATTTTCAAAAAGAGCTGCTACCATTACCATCTTTCAGTTGGATTTTAGGGTTCTGCATACAAAGGGTTCAAGTTTCCAAGCATTTTTTCTGCAACCACAAGGACTATAACTTCTTCCTGTCTAACAACAACACGAGAGATAACAAGCACTTAAGAACAACAACAAATACACTGTAAACTGGCAGCATATCTGCCTCCCTTCAAAGGAGCCTCACACAAACACGGAGTGTGCAAGGGAAGACCAGGTGACGTGCTCACCCTCAGGCTGGGACAGTGCCTTGCTTCTTTGGGAGGGCTGGCTAGCCGTGCTGCTGCTGCCTTCAGGAAGAAGGCTATTCTTTGCCAAGATTAATACATTTTCTGAATGATTTTTCTGAATGATTTTTCTTCTTCAGACACACACATACAGACACTGGAACGACCAACATATCTGCATGGCATGTGCTTGCCCACAGTGCTGCTGTTCTTCTGGAAAAAAAAAAAAAAGAATTCTACTGACTCTCACTGTCTTCAGTGCGCAAAGATGGAAAAGTCCTAAGCAGAGCTGAATGACACCAAAACACTACTACTCGCAGCGCTCGTTCACAGCTTTACAGCCAGCGGTTAAAAGCAGGATGAGGAATCCACCGAATCGAGAAGAAAGCGAAGACACTCTCCCCCTGGCGAGATGTTCCCACGAACCTGCTGCGATGCCCGTGGTGCCCCTGGCACCAGCCGAACCCGCTCTCCTGGCTGTGCTCACAGCACAGCTCTCCTGAGCAGAGCAAATGCTCCCAGCGAGCGTACTTCAGGGGTGGCTTCGCCAAGGGGGCCGCCCGTCATCCTCTGCTGCAATTAGCGAGATGTGTGTAAATAGGAGAAAAATTGGCAGGACCTAAAGTTCCCCCCGCCCCCCCCCTCCAAGTTGGCATACCCCACAGGCCAGGATTTATCCACGGGCAGGCAAGGAACAACTTGGCAGGGGTAAGCACAGTTCTCTTAAAAGCGTCTTCAAGTGCCAAACAAGTTAGCACGTAAAAACAGAGATCCCCATGAGAAACGTGACTGCCCATATTCGGGAAGAGTGATGTTCAGTGATGTTCTCAGATGTGAAAACAGCCTCATCCTACAGCCCCAGGACGACCAGGGACTTTCCCCTTTACCTCAGGAGGTCTTACCACAGTATAGCTCCAAGCTTCTGAATTGTCAGACTACAGAACATTAAAGTCTTCACAAATAACTGGTCAAGAAACAACAGAAGTCGACAGACAGCCTCACCTTAAAACGAGCCACTTTACTGGAAACCTAGGAGTAGAAAAGGAGCACAATCCAAGTCTGCTGACATTAATTTAGTTAAAAACAACACCCCGTCGTTGTATCAATGCCGACATATCTGCAGCCACCTACATTTTGTGCTAGCAAAGCCCACAATCTGAGCTTTTTGACGATTCCAAGCTTGAGCAAAAATAATGTCCAAGTTGCTAGGGGAAAAAAATGTATTAAAAAGTGAAACTAATTTTGTATTTCAAATAGAACTTACTGTTCTACAGGGTAATAAAACCTGCTAGTGCTTAATAGCCAGCAACCAGCGACAAGAAAAGCTTGGCTTGATCAGGGAAGGAAAAGGATGCTGGAAGGTATCACTGGCAAGAGCCAGCACAAGTCCGTGGGCGCAGCCAAAACGCCGGGCATCCCAAGCCCGAGCGACATCAGCAGGCAATGCCAGCGCAACCCCGGCCAGCCCATGTTCGCGTACAAGGTACAGCAGTTAATTTTTCCTGGACCCATCCACTGGGGATTGAAGTTCTTTGTTTCTTGTTGTAATATCTCATGGCTGCCTTCAAAATTTGGTAATTCACAGTTGCGAACCACACAACTGTTCATTTGCCCATAGCAAAAACAACCAGGGCTGGGTTAAGTCAGCCAGGGCGAGAAAGTGGTAAGTGATGCTTTAAGGAACATTTTGGACGTAATCAACCGCTGCCAACCTGCCACCCTTGTTTCTTTAGGCAAGCTATTTTTCACTACAATCCTGGCAAATTCAAATCTGTCAGTTTTACTCCACCCTGGAACGCTTCTCAGATCAGCCCCCTGATCAATCAGGAGAAAAGAATCAGGAGCAGCGTACCTCAGGGTTAAAGTAAATAAAGTTGGTGATGGTTCCCTGCTGCGGCTAACCTCCAAGTGACCTGTCCTTACAAAGAGGGGACAACTCCAGCCACCCTGAAAAACAATTGCCTTTCTGCGATACCACAGCCAGGCTCCCAGGCTTCCTACTTTACACTAGTGGGCAAACAGTTTTCCCAATAACTTGACTCATTGCTTCGGGAATTCCCTAGAGGATGAGTCACATTACAGGGAAAGCCACCAGTCATTCTACGGGAGCTAAACGGACCACCGCTGCCAATACGAGAAGAGTGAAAGAAGTGGGAGAACAGAAGATCAGTGCCAAACTCTGGAAAACTATGCGGTCAACGGCACTCCTTGGCACTCCTTCCCTGCTCCCCTCCCCAAAAAGCACGCCAGCGTGCAGGAGTGCATGCGCCCGGCTGCGGAGAGGCAGCAGCAGGCTCCCGAGCCTCACGGTGGGGCACATTCCTCCGCATGCAGCTGCGGGCTGGAGGGAGGAAGCGCTGGCTCTGCTCGCATCAAGGAGCGCCTGACAGAGGAAGGTGCCTCTGGCCGGGCAAGATGCTGAGGAGATAAAACCATGCACCGTGGGGAGTGGAGCGGCAGCACGAGGGGCACAGAGAGAGCTGCAGGGCCCCTCACTGCCCACCTGCTTCCTGGGGGTCGCAAACAGCGCTGCTTCTGCTGCCTCACGACCCACCGCAGCTTGTACTGCGATTTTTCCTTTCCTCCCATCCTATTAGTACGTTCTTAAGTGCATCTATGCTCCAGTCAAAAATGCCGAGAATGACTGCTGCACGGCAAGGCTGTATCCTAAAGCACCTTTTCATAATACCACTTGCAATCGTTAAACTTGGATGCTAACGATGTGAAACTGTCAGGCTCATCTGTGCTGGAAATTCACTTCAGACAGGCTAAGGCTTCCCTGGCTACTGCTGACGCTCATCTCATGGAGCTGCATGCTTGCCTGTTTCTTTCAGTGATTTTGCCCTCAATCGTCCCTAATTGCAGGACCTGGGCTGACAGATCGACAGCTCCATTTCTGCTCAAACAGCAGGTTCTGGTGTTGTTTCTCTGGTCTCTGTTACATTTGCACTAAAAGGTGGCATCTGTAAGTCTCCTTGAGCAGCATGTGCCTCCACCTGGGTTCAGCTCCCCCCTTTTGTTTCACATTCTTTACTTTGGGCAGGAAAAGCACGCCTGTGTCTTACATTCCCAGAAACCAAGCTGAAAGTATGGGGTCATCAAGGTCATCCACCCAAAGGCGCGCGTATTCAGTCCTGTCCTTAAACTGCCCAGGATGAGACCTGAACTTAAGAGCTCTTGATTGTTGCAAACGACTCCAACAACTAAGCTCTCACCATTTCTCCATGCCGTTCGCCACCAGGGCAAGGCACTGCCTGTTGTAAGAAGCAATCCCTTTCCTAAGCCTTCTCCTATTACACCTCTACTCCCACGAGCCACCCCGTGCATGCTGCTAACCCACCTCACGACCTTGTTTTCATGAGTCCCCCCAAACCCCCAAAACCACGAAGCCCGGGTTCCCGCTTTCCAATAGCTCATTCCTACACAGAGCAGCAGTACCGTACCTTTTCAAGCAGGAGCTCCTCTTTTTCTTGCCACAACTTGGGATTCCTCAGAGCCTTCACTGAAAATTAATCCAACATTAACTGATATTTCTGCTTGCAGCACATCCCATTCTTACAAGCAAATTTAATAAAACAGAACCTAAATCAATATTCACGGCATCCTGTTTAGGAAACCTAACTCTCCTACTGCCACCATTCCCCCTCCTCAGTTTTTTGGACTCCTGCAGGGCGTTACTTATGGCAGCAGATGCAAAAAAAACTCTGGCTTAACAGAAGTAATATCAAAACCCAAACCCCCTAATCCATTTTTCCAACAAGATCTTGGGAAATTTAATAATCTCCTAACATCCCAAGGACCGCTGCTTTCCAGAGGAGGGCTTCCCTCGGCAGGAATCCAGGCCACCCACCCGTATCACGAAGTACATCCAGTTGCACTCGAGTTCACCCCAGGGCATTAATGAAGCAGAGATCAAATACCTGAGGCGCTCGATCTGGTGGAAGACCTACCTGTGCAGCTCCGGACGCGTGAGCGCGTGCACGGGCCCGCACTTTTCCCGACACAAGTGTCAGCACAGCAGCGACCGCCTTTAGCGTACATCCCGCACGGCACGACCACCACATCGTATGTGCTAAAATCCTATAGCAGAGCTGCGAACTGCAGCTCGGAAGTTTCCTTGCCTGGGGCAACGCCCGCCATATCGCTTGGTACATGCGCTCTAAGAGACCTCTCAGCGGGACACCAGAGCGCTGCCGTCGGCTGCCACGTGAACGCAGCCGCTCAGCGTCCGTATCCGAACACTGACCCTCTGCTGCTCCCCGTCTGTCGCCTGCGGACTCAGAAGCCTTTCAGACGTTAAAGGAAAGGCACTTTTGAGGTAGGTGACAGCAGAACGGCTTTACATTGAGTAACACGCTCTTCTCACCCTAAACCAGCCCAAATCACACAGGTTAGAGTCTCTCCAAGCCTTCCCCGCTGCACCTAAGCTCACAGGGAACCTCGACAGCTGGACTGAATTCTCAGATGAGGGCGTTTGTCGCTGCAACTTCAGAAGAAATCCGTGGTTCTGCCCCTCCCTTCTCATGGCTTCCACCTCAGTGCACGAGAACAGCCCTCGGAATAAAACAAAGGATTGAGCTAAGTACTCCCAGAAGAAAAAAATGTTTCCTTATTCCTGCCTGGAGAACACAGCCTTCTAAAGAAAGCTGCCAGCCCTGACCCAGCTCATGTAAAGCGTGCTAATTACAGTGAAAATCCAAAGAAAGCAAGAGCAGGAGGGAGGGAGAGCCAGACTCCAGCTCTCTGGCTCACACAAACGACAGCTTGAGCAAACTTTCCCTGCCCGAGTGGCTGCTGCCATAAATAACGCCCTCCAGGAGCCCAAGCCCCGGTCACGGTGCGGGGACAGCAGCAGCACCTCGCCGCCTGGAGCAGCCCCACTCCTGCACCACTTTCTGAAAGCCACCCTTGTCTCCTCACCCCATCCTTCAGATTTGATGCATCTCTCGCCTCTGGCAACCCACTCCCCCATTATGCTGTCATTCTCTTACTCCCTTTCCTTTTTCAGTCTCCGCATTTTCCGTGGCTTCCCTCGATGACACCGCTCTGCAGCTCTCCATCGATTTCTCCAGGGCTTTGTTGCTCTGGAGGATGCCGACAGGAGCCGGGCTCCTCCTTCCAGCTGCCGACAGCTGCTCTCCAGCCCCAAATGCTTGGCTATTAGGAGCCTAAAGGCAGTCACCGAGGAGCGCAGCACGCCTCACGAAGTGAACCCCTTGACCGGTCGCTGCACGCAGCTCCAGCCCTCTCCTGCTTTAGGAAATTAAGTCCCAAATTCAGACACAGGGGAAATCAAACAGGTAGTTCCCCCCGTGAGTTGGCTCGCTTTTCCTCCAGCCTTTCTGGTGACGCCGTCCCAGTCGCATGCACGCAGCGCTGCTGCAAGAGGCTCAAGTGACAGCGTGGGTCCCGCACCTCCGTACGCCGCCAGTCGCTGGGACAAGCGGACCGACAGCTTCCTCTTCTTCCTGAATGCTCGTGGCTTTCCTAGCGACACGTGAAGATAAAACTGAAGGGGGGCTGAATGCAGCCGTGCTTTTCCAGAACCTCAGCTCTGGATGAGTGTGACAGCCGGCAGTAAGCCTATTTTCATTTTGGTACACAAGCAAGGGTGAACGGAGCCCAGGTTTCTCTGATCTTGCCTCATATTTAAGCCACACCAAAGTCATATTTAAGACAGAAATATGTAACCCCAATACCCAGAGCTAAAAGCCCTTTAGCTAAAAGCCTGCACCCCGCCGGCCGTCACCCAGCGCAGCACCGGGGCCGGACCCCCACTGCCCTGCCACACAAGTAGAGGAAGTGCTTCCTAGCTCCTTGTTTAGGGAGGCAACTCGATTTTAGAAGATCACCCGTTCAAGTTGGATCAGCCTCTACTTTTCCAGCTGTAGGTCCTGTGAGCACTCTTACTGTGCTGTACTGCTCTGTTACAGAGCTTATGTAGACTTCTGCCACTTTTTTTTTAATCTGCAGGATACAAAAAAAAAAAATAGCCTCTATTTATTGCTGTTTCTAATACACCGGAACAAGCCAAATGATTTGGGAACAGTAGAATATGACCACTTCATTTGACAATTCTGTTCATCACCACAGACCCTGAGGTTGGAACAGCTAATTCCCATCCCGTCCTCTGCTCTCCAAATCTGAAACTCCACGCTCCAGGCAGCACAGCCACGTGGTCCTGTCTTCGGCCAGGGCGCCTCCCTCTGCTCCTGACGTGCCCGAGTTTCCATGCTTGTTTGCTAAACTGTCACTGCCTTGGTCTTGGCTGTCTGTACCTCTCTGCCCCTGCACAGCCCTCCCACACACCCCAGCGTGCTCCCCGCCTGCCTTTCCTCACAGCTCCAAGAAGAGCACCAAACCGCAGGCGGCCTCGGCTCTGCCTCCAAAGAGGCTACGCAGGGGGCCAGATGCAGTGGGCCTTTGCACTGACGTTTGCACGCGGTAGCTCGGAGCTAATTGCATAGGATCACAATGTAATCAAAGCATTTCTAGCCAGCCCCAGGGCTGCCCTGACATTTTCACGAAGGCAAATATTTTCTCCGTCGCCACCATCCTCCTTGTTTTCGTCTACTCCTCGCTTTCTCTCGTTAGCAGCTGCTGGAGAAGTCGCCGAGCACACGTTGGCAGGAGCTAGACGAGCGTGTCAGCATCGCTATCCCACCGGCCATCCTGGAACCAGGTTAGCAAAGATGTACAAAAGAGAGGTGAGGATGAGAGCTGCAGCGGTAGAATACCCCGGCAGAACATTCCTTGGCTTCACACAGTTGTACAGACATGAACTGCACAACATGGATTACAACTGTCTGCTTCGGTGGCTAACAAGTGGCTGCACTAGAAGAAAATCAGGAATAATCCTTCCCCACGCTAATGGAGCGCAGGAAACGCAGACCAGCCACGCACAGGAGTCCCCTAACCCTGGTGTTGCAGACTCAGAACTACTGTAGGAGGTACGAAAAAAGCAGGGCACTATTCAGAACATAAATCAAAAGCAAGGTTACTAAAATATAGATGAGCACAAAAACAAAATGGAAGGGATCAGAGATCACAAAAGAGGCACTGGGAAAGGAGCAAGGTATCTTCTCCCTGCCAAAAGAGAAGTTAGACAGAATTCAGTTACAAGCTTCATCTAAATGTCATCAGCTTGGGGCCAGCGAACAGCCAAAGAGATGGAAACAAGACCGGCCATCTTATCTGTGAGCAAACAACACGGAGAGATCCGCCAGACTGAACAGCTCAGCCGCGCCACTCGCCTGGCAAGCAGCTGCAAACCTGCCTGAAAAAACGCACCGCGTGCCCCACGTTGGCTCAGCTGTGCTACTCTTGTTCGAGAGGGCGACCCCGCATAACGTGCTCCTCCTAAAACTGTCACCGAAGCCCACATCTGTCAGAATTAAACCAGAAAAAAAACGTCGTCTTCCCTGAAGAAAATCAGTAGGGTCGTCCTCAGAGCTCTCCACACCCTTGATACCAACTGCCAGGTACAAACAAAGAGCCGTGAGGATGAACGCGCTGGGAGCTGGCTGCTCTACGCCCTGGAGGAAAGCCAGGTGGTCCCAGCTCAAGTTATCCACGTGAAAATAACACACTCTGGAAACTTGAAGCATCGGGATCTTCACAGCTTTGGCAAAACAAAGGAAAGCGGTATCGCTCTTCCATCGATGAGGGAGATAAAGAACAGCTGTTGACCCCAAAGCTCACCTGGAGAACTTCCCAACAGAGAGGGGGCTGACGCTCAGAAAACAGAAGGCTCCACCAGCTCCCCGGAAAGGAAGCGTTTTGAAGTTGACTTCTGTCAGAAGCCACCTTTCCTCTAGTCTGGCAGACGAGAATTTCAAAAGCTAAATGAGTCTTCACACTTGAATTTATAATCCAAACAGGATTATAAGAAAAAAAAAGCTGTTTATTCAGATGTATTCCAGGACAAGCGATTGGCTCTGAGCCGACACACAGAAAGACAGATTTAGACTATTAGAAGAAAAAGTACTTCTTCCTCTCATGCTGTAGGCAATATATCATTATCCCTGTAATTAAATTTAGTGCCTTTGTGGCAATGCCTTCTGCAGAATTTATCTAAGTGTGGACTTTTTTTCCCCCCCTTTCCTTTAATTATAGTACAATTAACCATGAAGCGTCCGGTCATTTAAAGCTTTTCAATTGGGCTTCAGAAGTAAATGCCTGAAGCAGGCTTCGGTGGGAGCGCTATAATAATCTCAGAACAGATCATGAGCACAAGACCCGGGGTTTGGCTACTAATTCACCTTTTGTTGTTGCAAGTGAATTTTCAAAGCTTGCAAAAGATCTTCATTTCATCTTTTGCAGTTACAGCACCCGATTCAAATCCTCATCCTTGATTAGAGCTCAAAGGCCTCAGAACAGTATTAAATTGCAATTAACCCAGCTGATGAAGCCGTAATCAAGCACCTAAGTATCAGGCATAAGCCCAGCCCAGGCCTGAGCTCTCCTGCATCATAATCCCGTGCTATTTTTTTCCCCTCGATTTCTTTGCTGTCACTTAAATTCTGGACATAGGCACAAAGATTCAAGCTGAGATTTCCTACAGCTCTTTTCTGGGCAACGTGGGAAAACGTTCCCAGCCTTTCTGAAGAGTCCTTACAGGAATTACGCCTGCGTTCTTGCAGAAATGTTTTGTCTCGCTTACACTCTGCATGGACCTCTCAGACCACAGAGCCCAGCCCACAGGACTAGCAAAACCACGTTTGAATCAGAGATCTTCTGCGCAGGACAAAAGCTACAGAAGAGCAGTGTCTTGTCAGATGGCTCCGCTTCTTTTCCCAAAACAGGACTGTAATCACAATCTCTGAAAAGGGGATCTCCTGAGTACTCATTAACAGATCACACACAATGACTGCACCGAGATGCCAGGTAGCTTCTTGCAGACCTTCGCAGCATTCCTGAAGACAGCCTTTCCCACAGGCAACGTGCTTTCCCCAAAGATCTCGGCCTCTAACACCTGACAGTGTTAGACCTGACACCACCTGACAGTCATGGGGACCTCAGGAACCCATGCTGGGTCAAGCACTCACTTCTCTCCAGCCCTCCCACGCTGCTGAGCTGCAGGTAGCTATCGGTCCGCTTGGTTTTCTGCATTCCTTTCCTTCCTTGAAACTTGTAGCATCATTGACGTGTCAGGAGTTGCTTTACAGAAAGGTGACTTATGAAAATATTGAAGTATTTTCACTGTGTGGGGAATTCATCATCAGAATCAGTGATTAGGCTACGGCTGGAAGCGAGAAGATTAAGAAATCTTATTTATCCATATTAGTGTCATTATTCATATGAACACCTGACCATTTTGTACACCTTAGGATGCACAACATCCCATACGTCATGTGGCAGAAAGCTGCACACATAACTTAAGATCTTATTTGCATGGCAAAGAAAAGAGCAGAGCAGACAGTTCCAGAAAGCGTAGTCTGCTACAGCACGCGGCTTTGAGGACTGACTTGCCCAACACATGGTGAATTTGAGCATTCTTTCGATGGGAAAAAATGAATATCCATAGGCTTCTTCCTTCCTCGGCACTCCTTGGTCACAGATCAGAGTGTCCGGCCAAAGAGCTGGACACCCTGCACACCGCAGTGTGCTGCACACAGCATCCTACTTCAGCCGAGACATACCAATAGGCCATCGATCACTCTGGAGTAAGGAGACAAGAATGCTGGCAGAATGACACTATAAATAATTCACTGACACTTCAATGATCTCTCCCGGCACTGCTGAAACTTTAAAGGTGCTCCAGCTGCCAGACTGAAGTTAATCTGGAAAAGGAAAAAAGTATACAAAGGACATAAGAATGACCCCACTGCCTTTCCTCAAGTACTCTTCAAACTGAAGCATCAGCAGCTGCACATCTTCCTCCCTCTCTCCAGCTCCTCTGCTTTACCCTAATTAGCCAGGACGGAGACAAACACAGGAAAATGGAAAACTAATGCGTTTCCAGCACTGGGAAGCTGTGTATGGGAGAAGCAGGGGAGGTGCAGTGAGACAATCTGGTCTCCGAGATGTGGTAGGTTACTGGATAACGTATGTGTAACCTATCGATATGTACGGGCCTACGGGGACTTGCACGCTCAGCCTCACTTCTGGCTGGATCTGGGACAGCGCTGAAGCCTTGCCACCGTTCAGCTACTGGATTTGGCAGCCCTGGCCAAACGCACAGGAACAGCTCGCTCTCTGACCCCGTCAGCTGGAAGGAGTTAGGGAACAGTAATGTCATCAGGATGGGAGTCAAAGAATCCAGAAATAAATCATCGAATCAGAGACAGGAAGGAAAGAAGATAAAGACACCGACGAGTACCACAACAGCCTGCCCCCTTAACGCCCCTCCCACAGCTGCCAGCAGCAGGCATCACGTTCTGCTCCCCGCTGCCAGCCAGGCCCGCAGCGACCTTTCGCCACCCGCCCCCGGAGGACACGAGAGCCACGCACCAGCACACTACACCCAATTTTCCTTCAAGTGCCCGCTTCTTCAGCACGTGCTAACTTTAGGGCAATCGGAGATGAGATTTCGTGCTGGCTTTTGCAGTTAGGAGCAGGAGCTCGTAAGAAAAAGAACCGAAGGTGGGTTTTTCTCCCTCCACGAGGAAGGTGAAATCATGCTCTTTAAATAGTTCCAAGTCCTCAGCGAGCGCCCTCAGTATAAACACTGCAGAGAAGGCAGAGCTGTCCTTTAACTCAACCACTTGAAAAATGCTCTGCACATGTAACTGATCTTAATTCAAATTGCATTTTACTATGCTGGTAAGGCACAAAGTAGAAGGACTATGAAGAAACAGCACTGCTTCCCACTCACCGCAGCGGAGCAAAGTTTGCAATTACACCGCAGGCACTGCATTCCACGCCAGCCACCGCCCCGAGTGAAGCCCGCAGCGCCGGGGGCAGAAGACTGGTCGGCTCCTCCCGAGCAGAACGAAGCCCTGCCCCACGGCCGTGGTCCCCAGGCGCCCGAATGTGACCCAGACAGGGAGCAGAGCTGCTGCAGCCGGGCCCCGTGGCTCCAGAGGTGAGCCATGCTCACCGTTTTGCTTGGCGACCAACTCGCATTGACTTCGCTACAGGTCAAAGAACCAGGATGTGCAGCTACAAAGTTATCAGTGGGTGAAAAAGAGCATTAAAGTGAGCTGTTTTTAAGAGGTAAGTGCAAAACAATGGGTTTTACTCATGCGAGAAGGTCCATCCCCGAACGCCTGCTGTCCCCGAGCTGTTCGCTGCCGTCACAGACTGCTAAAGCCCCCAAATTTCCTCCTTAAGCAAGCCACTGCCGGCGAGCAGGTGCGCACCCACCTGAGGGCCAGCAAGGCACCGCCCCAGGCAGCTGCCTGCCTTCCACTGAATTTCGCTGGAAAACAGTACTACAAAACTAAGCCTCTTCGTTAATCCTTTTTTTTTTTTTTTTTTTTTCTTTTTGTCATTTCCTTCTCAGTCCTCAGAAAGAGCAGCCTAACTTTGGAACTGCAGCTCCACTCTGGTCGCCAAGCGCAGGTTTCCCTGATCCCACATGGGTTTGTCACCAGCCTTTGCGCGCAGGGAGGTCAACTGATCTCCCAGAAGAGAGGAGTGCTGGGCGGACTGGGCAAAGTCCCGCAGTTAACAGAAACTGCAGGGGAAACAACAGCAGCTGTCTGCCCCACTTTAAACGGGGAGGTAAAAGTGGATTCAGAAATATTTCCTCCGGCCCATCCGCTCGGATGGTTGCTAACCCCGCTCCCCAAGCACAGCTGCTCTGCAGAGGCCCCCGGTCTTTTTGCTGCCCCCCCCCCCCCGCGCACAAAAGAGCGCTGAGCTGCCGACTTGGTCAAACAGCAGCAGGGCGGACTCGTGCATCTCGCCGCCCGCCTTGTAATTAACTCTGGGGCAGCGGAGCAGCGAGGCAGCCTTGAGGACGCGGCACAAAACCCCATCTCCTCTTCAGCGGAGAAAAACCGTAGTCAGGAGCCAACCGGGGAGAGAATGAAGCATATTAGTTTCCCACTCCAATCAAAGTAGAAATCTTTTTCCCACCTTTCTTGACAAATCCCCTTATAGTTGAGAATCCAAGCCCTTGCATCTCCTAGCTGTTCCCATAGGAACCTAACAGCCACAACTGCTTCCAACCTCATCGTTCTCCAACCGCAGAAATATCTAATGAAGTCTCGGCAGCCTTGCTCCTCTGCAGCAGGAATGTTACGCATATTTGAAGAACAGATAGAGATTATGCTCCTCATCTCTTCTACTCCTGCTCCCTACAGAAAGGGTCGCTGACCCTGGGATAAGCATATCTTCCTCCCTATTCCCCTCTGCTAATTGGCATCTGCCACGTTTTCTCTCCAAAAAAATCTAGAGTTGGAACAAAAACTCCATGATGTATGAAATGCCAGCTCCAGGAAAACTCCTGCAGAGAGGCAGCAGCCAGGTGCAAGGCACTTGAGCAAACACCACCATAATCAGCTAGAGTACAAGGAAGCCACCAGACACATTTCGGGGAAGCAGAACCTGCTGATTCTCCAAGCTCGGACAAGCAGGTTCCAGTGTCTTCCTCTCTGGCACCGCACCTCAGCAAGAGGCTCATGTGTCCAGACGCAGCAGACCGACCTGCAGCTCCTACTGCCGACACGAAAGCCGTAAGCGCAGACATCCCGGCATGACAAAGGGAACCCCGGATCAGAACAGGAAAAGAAAAGGGGCTTCATTCACATTCCCCACCCAAAAGATTTCATATTAAAGATTTCAGGAAGTAAACCAAACATGTTAACTTGAACAAAGCCTGCTGGAAGGACTGAAAGTTCAACTTACTCTTTTCTTCGGGAGCGTTCAGCCCTTGTGGTTTAGGCCAGAGGCTGAAGAGCTGTATTTTCTCATGCTAGTCAAAGGGAGTGTTTTGGCATAACACCAGGTAACTTACAGCCGAATGGTTTGCAAAGCAAATCTACGTTAACATTGAGATTTTCATGTCATAAATCCGGTAATTTAAAGTGAAAAGGTTCCTGATTGCTTTAGCCACACCCTTTTCTGCATTTGCACTCAAAAGGATTTCATTTCATGGCCACAATATATAAGGGGCAGTGACACGAAATGCAACTGACCTGCAGCTACGGCAGCAGGAACAATTCCTTCCCTTTCTGCTCAACTCTGTTGCTTTCCAAAAGAACATGCCTCCTTGTCTAGTGCTGCGCTCACATGAACAAAAACTAAAAGGGCCTTATTCCTATGAACGCATTAAAGTGGGAAGCAAGACTCGAGCTTTCGTCTTTTGCTCTCTTCTCTTCAATTAAAAACCGATCCATTACGCTGCTTTCAAGTCTCCTTTTGTTTATTACAAATTAAGAGTTCACTAGAGAAGAAATATGAGCTGAGCAACTGGAAAAGCAGAAGTTTTCATAGGATAAACACAAGAGCAGCTCAGGACATAAAGGCCCATCCTTCGCACATCATTAGTGTTTTAAAGAGTGATTAGCTCAGAGGACAGGCCCGGATATTCAGTGTTGCAGAGACTTCCATGTTCCTTTTGGCTACTCCATCCTCCCCCCACACTAACCAAGCAACTCACCTCACTCAGAGAGCTGGCAGAAGCATCCCGTACACGTCCTGCAACTTGCTTTATATTAACGTGCATATTCCGAGAATACGGTGAATTTCCTTCTACCTTGTTGATGCAAGAAATACTTTTGAGAGCTCAAAGTCATTAAAAGCAGCCCCAGAACAAATCTGCTGTTTCACCTCCCTGGTTGCTACAGCATCATCTCAAAATACACAGCAATGCTAAGCTCTTATCAGGCTTTCAGTTAACACTATGCTAAAAGTTCAAGTCCCACAAAAACTCATTTCCTCATCGTGTCCTTGATGCTGAACACTTTGTTCACCAACTCATTTCTCTGATGATGGCTATTGTCTCGAAACATCCATTTAACCTCACCCCACCACCATCTGCAGACCCAAGCGCACGCAGGAGCGCAGGCAAACAAGGCGGTGACAAGCTCTGTGAGATGAGAGCAGCGCGCAGCAGCAGGCTGAATTTCTCTGCTCTTTGCTGCTCCCAGTAGAAGGGAGATCACTATTTCTGTGGCCCCGGGAGCTGGTCAGAGTAGCTCATCACAAAATACGTGCTGCGTGTCCCAAAGAACATGGAACGCAACCATCGTACCTTCGAGCTCCTAACAGCCGACTCCCAAGCCGTTCCAAGGAACAAACACCCGAGGAGCCAGGAGGATCAGGGACACAAAAACGTAGGTTTCTCACACTGAAGAGCACAGTTTGCATTGTTTGTTTCCTCCGTGCAAGTCTAGCGACTCAGAAGCACGTGGGCCTGCACTACACAAACATACGTCCAGCAAATTTGCACGCTCAGTTACAGGAATAGACGTCTCTTCTCCCCAAACACCCGGTACCCACCTCACGGTGGATTTTCAGGCTACCTACCCACCCCTCCCTGAACAAGCTTATGCACATCACCCTTCACTGGCACAAATTAACCATACTTGATACTTCCTGTGCTTGCGTGCAAACTCATACACTGCATACTCCAAATTCACCAACTCTGTAAATATTACCAGCAGGCTCCCATGAGGCACTTGAGATGCATGCACCACACTTACTCAGCCGCCCGTTCACAGAGGAACGAGCATTTTCTGCAGCGTCCCACATGGCTCCCACCTCCAAAACCGCCTGTACTAATTCCTCCACCTTCATCTGAGAGAAAGTCAGACCAAGGCCTCGGGGAATTGATAGATTCTCTTCCCCACCAGCAGCGAGCTGCGGTCCTATAAAAAGCAAAGTAAACAATTAACTAGCTAGCTACATGCAGCCCACAAAGATCTTTATCTCAGACTCTTCTAAGCCTGCAGAAGGCATCCAGGACAACACCGCATTTGTGGATGTCCCAGTTTCCCGTGGAGTTAAAATTGATCACGGCCCCTGAGGCATTCAAAAGGGTTTGCTCTTAGAGATCTGGAAAAACATGTGCTACTTTTTCTTCTGTCCACAAAAATCAACAGGGATAAAAGACCGGTTTCCAAAAGCAAAGCACTGAACCAGGAATAAGCATGACATTTGGAGAGGAAAGGGCTTCTGGTGGAAGAATACCATGGTTTCCTGCAGAGAGAACTTTTAACACCACAATCATGCAAGGGCATTTTGCCCTGCACTCCAATAATGTCACTGAAGTTCGAGGAAAGCTCTGCTCTTTCCGGTCTTAGAACACACACGTAATGTCTCAGGAAAAGCACCTCTCCCTCCCTCTGCACTTCATTATTCATGTGCCAAGCAGTTCTAGCCCCGTACTAACCTTGGAAGGAAGACTTGAAAGAAAGAGCAGCCTCTTTCTCTGCTAGAAAATAAGTGAAAATGACAAAGGTGAGGGGAAGAGCAATCCCGCAGCATGCAAACCGAGAATCTCTCATTAAAGAAATCTGTCATTATTCTGTCCATTCTATGCAGGGAAGAGCATCCACTACAACAGGAACGTAACACAAGTCACAAAGTGCTGCTGCTTCATCTTCTTTTAAGGAAGAAACTTACCCACCATTCAACAGAGCAAACAGGAACTTTTCCCTTTCCTCTGATGGAGGATCACGCGCACAGGTTACCCCTAAGTAGAAGCTGAGGTTGGTACCTGAACGCCCTCCTTTAGGGGAGCGGCTGTCACCAGCAGACACTGGGATACCACGGAGATGGTGCCAAACAACCGAAGCAGGCAGAGCACAGTAACAAGAAGGGCGCCGTGGTTTACAAGGTTAAATCCGGCTGAGAGGTAACGCAGTCACACGGGACCTTCAAAATGGAAGGACAGATTGTCTCGGTGGGGATATTCTGGAACACACGAGACAGGCCGCTGGGCTAGAAAAACTCCTCCGTTTCCGGAGGGTCAGAGGCAGACGCCCGAGGACTGGCAGGCATGCTTTTAAAAGAGGGCTCTTGCGAGTTCAGCAGCAGATGAGCAAACAGAGCGGCCCGCTTCCTGCTGCCGAGCCATTCGGCAACGGAGAGCCACACGGAGTTCATTTACTACTTCTCACATCTGGATCGCCGGAATCTGAGCTGCATTTCAACAAGGAAAGAATATAAATTTTGGCCATTCATAGGCATGCTAAGCATAAAGGGAAGTTATAAGATGGTACTAGGTTGAATTTTGAGGAAGAATGCACTTTTGACAGGTCCTGATATGCTCTACTAATGGAGTATGCAAGACAACAGAAGACAGGATTTGCCTTATTAGGATAATCGCAGGCTGACTGAGATACTGCAAACTCCCAAAAACGCATCTGACTCGCTCTTCTATTATGGGAGGTGAAATAGTTAATCTCCCACCCGAGAAAAGAGCACAGTTCTGCAAGATCTGCACATCACCTGGGGAAAAGGCAAGCCTCCAGACTTTTGAGCTGGAATCTACGTTCCAAAAATGCATCAAGGCTGTATCTACAGCTGTAAACACCAGCAAGCACACGACAGAAATTGTGCCAAATCATTTTTATTCTTCTTCCTAAAAGATGCAGAGCTCTAAATTCCAACTATATACATAAATCTGATAGGAGACCTTTCGGGGAGAAATGCACTTAAGAGTTTTTATCCCTACCAGCCAGCCCAATTCTATTGTACTTACTGCAATGACACAGTAACGAGATCCTGAATTTCCCCATTTCTTCCTATTATCCAGTTCAATTTTATTTAAGCTGGCCTAAGGGATTCACCATTTCATTTGCACATCTGTTGTTCTTCAGAAAAGACTGACTCAGTCTAGAAGCCTGCCTGGATCTGAACTCGGGATCTCCCAGGTCTGTGCCGACAATCACACCTCTAGGCCAACAAACCCAAAGCAGACATTACGCAAGACAGACACAGCAACGGCTTAGAGCACCTACGCACTTCTGGTAGTCCTTGCACATTTCTTGACTGACTCCTAGATCTACAAACACTGGTTAAAACTATCTCACCACAGCTCCACAAGAGGAAGAGGATCTGGTACAAACCACCCAGTATCAGCGAGTCTGCCCTTTCAGCAAGGAGCGCAGTTGGGAGCGTAGCTCCTCACCAACACAACAGACTCACTGCTTGGATGCTCCAGCAAACCTCCCCACCTCACGTGTCACCAGGCTGCACCACGTAAGGATCCCAGCAGCAAAGGTGGGCAAGCAGGCTACCATAAAGGATCACCAACGCTCGCCCACCCCTAACGCTGCCCATGCCCTGACAGGAGCCAGGGCCTGGCACAGGCGCCCTGAGCACGTCTGGCAGCCGTCTCGGGGCCCCTTAGGGCACAAGGACACTCCCACTCCGAGGAACGCTCCGAAGATGGAAGCGCACGCAGCAACACAATCCTACCTCTTTTTTATGCACCTCCTTTGTGCATAAGGTTAGGGAAATGAGAGCAGCTTAAACAACTCCATAGGAGACGATGCACCTTACTGTTAGCTTGGTGGAGAAGTTACCGCTGCACCAGGTTTCTCCCTCTATTGCTGCCTGCTGAATAGCACCTTCGCCCGATGAAATGGTATGTGAAGAGCACAAGGAAAATTACAATTTTTAAGGCTCTAGATTGTATCTTGCTCCATCCTGTTTGCAGGGAGAAATTCTTATTAAGGTCACGGATCTCACTGAGTAATCTACTTGTAGTTTTAATTCCGCACACGGGGAATGCGCAAGAACCAAAAGAGGGCTGCCTATCGAGTTAACTTGACTGGAACTAAAAGCCATGAATTCTCCTGCAACTCCCCCAGACATTTAGAGGCAACCTGAGGGAGACCAAGAGGAGGAGCAGAAACCGCAGTGCAGGAGAAGGGAGAATTTCCAGGAGGCTGCCAGAGCCCCACCGTCTGCAGGAACATGCGTCCAGTTAAAGGAGCATTTGTGCAGAAGCAGACTGTCTGTACACTTGGGGGTTAAGAGCCCACAACAAAACTCCTTGTTCGACAGGCAGTCTCTGCTTGCCACGCACATTTTTTACTCTTGCTGCAAGGAAGAGTAAAATAATCAGCAATCTTTTTTATTTCATCTTTTAATTTGACATCTTTTCAAGCAAATCCAGTCTATGAGGTAAGGAACTTTCAACCTTTCGCTGGACGGTGCAGAAGAAAGAAGGGAGATGGAAAAGAACAGAAACGAAGAAACACATGACTGAAGAGAGAGGGCACATTTCTTCCTCTGGCTCAGTAGGAATTTAATTCAAAATCACCAACAAGGTACAGCAGCGTCATGCTCTGCATTTAAAACCAAATTGTGTATGCATTTTATATTAGGATATTCCACTTTACTGGATGTTGCTTCTCAAATATAAAAACGTCAGTTTTCACGTTCATTGTTGTCACTCTTTAAGGCTTGCACTAGTGCTTCAAATAGTTAAGTGACTTCTTAAGCAGATCACTTAAGGGTTCATTCCTGTATATGCTCAGTTCTATAACGCGCTTAAGATCCAGATGCCAGGCACCATATGACAAGCTCACGCACCCAAACAAGCAAGCAGGATAAGAAGAGCGCTGAGCATCTTGTACTACAGAATTACACATAGAGCAATTGCACTCGGAGGAGACGAAATACATACGGTATTACTGGAGAGCAGGCTGAGATCTAGCGAACAGGATCCTAGTTTTTACTTTTTCCAGCATACGCTTTTCTCCATTTCTTATTAAAACCAGAAAAAAATAATTTCTTCCTTCCTAAAAGTTCAAAGCTAGAAAGACTGTGCAGCAGGCTTTAAAAATATATATATATATATTTTTTTTCTTTCCTGAGATTTCTCTTCAAAAACACAAGAGCCAGCAAGCGTTAGCTTGAAGCTGGAGGAGTGTAGTTCTAACTAGAAGTATCACAAACATTCCCACCACCGTCGACATGCACCACACGTGTTTGTTCTGGCAGACGTGCACTTAAGCTAGATTCTCATACATGTACACCGAAGAATAAAGATATCAGCACAAAGCAACTAAAAGCTTGATTTACTCTTGAAGAATCTATTCCAGCAGGAATAACCATCCCAAAGCTATCCACGTATCTCAAGAGTCCCTTTGTCACAGTCCTGATAGCACAAAGGGCACTTTCATAAACCCCTTCCCCGTCTGAAGTCTTCCTTCAGAGAAGTAACTGGCCCCACAGCTCTCTAAAAGAGAACCAAAATAGTTTCACTCCTCTAAGCATCTCCACTGCTGTCTCTTTAAATATAACTTCCTCAAACTGCAACGCTGAATCCAGCTCAGGATGTACTTATTCATCTGCTGGATCATTGTCAGCACCAGACTCTTAGCTTTAACCACGTATTATTAACTGCTACCTAGGTGGCAAGCTGAAAAGCCAAGCGCAGTGTTTTCTTAGAGGGAAAGCAGGGTACAGGCAGACTGCCCAACATAAAAACTACGCGTTCCAGAGGAGATATAGGACTTCGCTACTCAAGGAAAGAAGTCTCAAACAACTTTCCCCTGCCAGCAGGCTGAACAGAACCCCCGCTGTTTTAATGCAAGGAAGATCATGAAATTGTAGGCAGGGCCGTAAATGACTCAAAGCGCCACATTACCTAGCTGAAGCTGCGCGGGGTACCGAGCATCATGGGGCTCGCGCTCATATGTTTCCTACATGTCCCCAAGCTTTCTGGTCCTTCCCTGGAAGGCACCCACAAAAGCAAAAAGATTGAGATTTGCATTGCTTTAGGAGGGTTTCATAAGCCACGAAGGCTTGGAAGAAGCGCACGAATCCTGCTTGTGAATTCATACAATTTTATTGCAACTCAGAAACCAAAGTGACCTAGTTTTCATGATCTATCTCAAAATTAATTCACTGCTGGAATGAGGCTGCATATGAAACACCTCTCCGCCCGGTTTTGCTCTTGGCACTCTAAAAAGCCATGGAACATCTGCATCTTCAACACCCTAGGATTAAAGCTTGCATCCCAAAGAAACAACCTGAACTTCCCTTGGATTACATGACAATCCACAGCTGGCATGCTCAGATCCCACAGGGAACGCCAAACTTTTGCAGAGGGAAGCAAAGACAGGCGGGGCTGAAAAAACATGCAAATTAAGTGGGTCTGTCAAAGGGTAGCTAGACAGCTTGCAAGTCTTCTTCGCCAGCCTCTGGTTAGATGCACACAGTGCTCAAGGGATGCATAAAAATCTTCTCTATGAACAAACTGAGGTAGACATGGGACAAGAAACACAGCATCTCTGTTTCCACACGAAATCCAAAAACACATCCGTGCACTCACGTACACTCCAATTTTTCTGTTGTCATAATTATTTGCTCACAGGAATTTTGAGTTTCATAAAAATTAAAGCTGCCACAATTTAGTAGAATGCACTGAGAGACAAGTCTGTTCAACTCTTTTAAACAGTTTCTTATCTACGTTCATTCATTTTTTATCAGGCAGACCAATGAGTATTTTCATTTACCCTATTTCTCCTCTAGTTTTTACCACAACTTTGTCATCAGAGGGGCTATTTTTGACCTTTCCACTTTTCTGTCACTTACTAGTCACTAGTTTCTCAGTTTTAACCACTCAGATCATGTTGTTGCACAACTGCTCCTTCCTAGGGCTTGAGAAGAGGAACTGGTAGACACAGCTGAGTGAAGTTTGCCTTTTTCGTTACCCATTTCTGGCAATGATTGAGCCATCAGGAAGTTACAGAAATCTCAGTTTCTGATCATTCTGATTTCGTTTTGCAGACAGTGATCAAAGGGATCTAGCCCGATGCCTTACGTTCAAATAGAATTCTGATCAAGTCTCCTTTTACAGGCCAGCGCCATCGAGGTTGGCACAGCAGTACGTACGTAGCTCAAAAGGTCAAGCCCAGAACTTCATTCCCTTCATAACATGCTATAGAGTAAAAGTTTTCGTAAAACAACAGACACAGTAAGTCCCAAGTCCGTTATTTAACCACTGATTAGAAGTTTTTCTCTTTTCCAAAGAGTTTTGGTTACAGAGGTACTGGACTACATGCCTTACAGCATAGCAAGTGCTGTTCATGTTTCTCTAAGGATCTTGCATTTCTCTAAGGATCTTGCCCCGTAGCCATCACAGGGCTGCACAGACACGCGTTCACTAGGCTGAGCAGTAATACAATCAGCAGCTTGAAGAACCCAATGCAACTTTTATGCCACAGAAAGCTAACACCTAGCACAACGATAACTGGGTAACTTCATCCAGACCATGTATCCTATTCTGAAAACCTTCCAGCAGTGCCTAATAGATATCCCTTCCTCCCCAATCACAAGCAGACCTCCTTACCGGCATAGACACTTCCCCACTAGACCCACATTTCACTGAAGCAAATGTCATAAAACCCAAAGATTAAAGAATCTGTCTTTACAGAAGCCACTTCCTACAATTTCATTATCTCCCAACCACGACTATTTTAAAAACACTCAGCCTGACCGCAAGAGCTCAGATGCTTCTCCCTGCTCAACCAGAGAACGACAGTCAGCGGGATGTGGCAACTCCTCACCAGGTAACACAAGGTTTTGTCCTCGCAGGCGGGTAATCTCCTTCCCACCTTGGCAGGGGTTATACTTTCCTCCAGACCCATTTTTCTTTTAACGAGCTGGCTAATCCACCCAACAGAGATTTGCGGCTTTCAATACGCAACGCTTACAAGCGCTCCAGCGTCCCAGGAGCTGGATATACTATCTTTGGCAATCCCTGTGCTATTTCCCCACTCGGAACCGCCTGCTAGTGCCACACTGCCTATACCAGGACCTGCAGACTCCGCAACCACCAATTCTGTATTCCAAGCGGCAACCGAGCCTGTCCCAGCCGCACAGGCACCAGCTCCCTGAACGCGCCCAGCGTGAGTTGTGGCCGAGCAGCCTGGCAACGCCCCAGCCCTGAGATCTCAAGGCGATGTACGCGCCCTTTACTTCGCGAAGCACGCGGGTCTCTGACCTTAGCCGTGGATCCCTCTGGTCAGGGCTCACCCCCCGCCGTGGCGGACGCATGTCGCAGGAGTATTGCCAGAGCCGGGAAACTTTTCCACGCGCCGGTCCCTGCGGAGAAGCGGTAACGGCTGACAGGGAGAAAGAACCCACGCGCCACGCCCGCCACCGAGCCACCGGCGGTGCCCGCCCCCCCCCCCCCCCCCCGCCCCGCGAGGCACCGGCACCTCGCCTTGACGGGCGGGGCCGGTACCGGGGCCTGCCCCCGGCGGGCCCCAGGGCAGCACGGGGAGGCCCCACCGCCGGCCTCGGGGCCCGCCCGGGCTGGGAGCCGGGGGCTCGGCTCCGCCCGCAGCAGCCCCGCTCCGCTCATCCCCGCCCCGCGGGCACGGCTCCGCCGCACCTGCCGGCCGGGACGGGGTGAGGAACCGGCCGGGGCCCGCACCTGCCGCGGCGCCTCCTGCCCGCCCCGGTGCCCGCCGGCACAGGCCGCGGGGGGCGCCGCCACCCGCCCTCACCTCTCTGCCGCCGCCGCCGCCGCCAGCGCCGCAGGCCCGGGGCCGCCGCCGCCGCCTCCATCCCGGGGCCTCGCGGCCCCCCGATTCTCCAACGCCGCCTCCGCCCGTGCCGGGGCCGCCCCCGCCCGTGCCGGGCCGCCCACTGCGTCAGCTTCGTAAGGGCCGCTACGCACCCAGCGGTCACCATGGCGACGGCTGGCAGGGGAGGGGGAGCGGGAAGGTCGGGGGGAGCCGGCGGCGCCCCCTGGCGGGCCCGGCCCGGCCGCGGCCTGAGGCGAGCGGGACCCGGGTGGAGCCGGGCCCGGGGGCACCGCGGCAGCCCCGGCACGGCCGTCGTCCGCCTGCCCTCCCGGGGAGGTCCCCCCGGAGGTCCCCAGCGCTGCCCCAGCCCCCCACCCCCTCCCCCGCAGCCCCATCCACCGGCGGTGCCCCCGGGCACCTCTCAGCCAAAAGCTCCCTCCCGGTGTAGCGGGACGGAGAGGGAAACGAGGCCTCTGCGGGGCTCAGAGGGGTGCCCGAGGACATCACTGAGAGGCTCTTACTGCAAAAGAATAGGAAAGCACCAAAAACATCTCCGGTGGTACGAGTACAGGTCCCAGAAAACAGGCAGGTTCATCCAGCAGGAGTTAGCGGCACACATGTTTCTGTCCGTTCCTCCTCAGAGCAAGGGGAGCTCTTCAAATGGCCCACTCGGTGAACGCCACCGTACCTGGAAAATAAAACAGCCCAACAGAACTATAGGTGGTGGAAAAACTTCCAGCAAAAGCTTTGAAGCTCCGGTATTCATTGATGCTGAGATCTTTGTATACTGCGCAGGCAATAGAATTGCACTCATGCTCATTTTAAGTCCCTTTATCTTGCCAGACAGGTGTAAAGTGGCTCCGGTTTAGATGAAAAGCTGGTGCCAAATATAGTGTTTGGAGAAATCGTTTCACCCCGCGTTGTGGCACTTCCAAGGCCTCCTGTCAGCACAAGCCGTTCCCAGCAGAGCCGAGCCAACGCGGTGGGCAGACGCCCCTGGGAGCTCTGAAACCTGCAGCAGACAGAAGCAAGCATCTCACGAAAGCTATACCTGACTTTTATTAATGAAAAAGCAATCAGCTGCTGTCCAAGACTTTCAATTCAAGCCGTGGTAAGGAGTATATAACAGTCCAGATGCTGCCAATTAACCTACACAACTCATCACAGGCAATTAGCCTCGTCCAGCTCAGGTGTTCAGCATGAGCAGCCCCAGCCATCCGTGCCCGACTGGAGCTGCCCCTTAAGCAAGGATCTGACCACATTTACAGCCCAGCCCCAGCAGCAGAGCACATCACAGCTATTGCCAGCTCTTCATCAAAACTCCTGTGGCAGTGACACAATTTGCAAACAAATTTGGACTTTTTGTGTAATGATGTTTCCTTAACACTCCCTCGAGTGTTAAGGGAAGGACTCAACACCCCTCAGAAGTCCCCCATCTCTGCCCCTGCGCCACATAGGCATCGCCCTCTGTCCTCCTTGTGAGGGTGGGTGGAGGAGCACCGTGGGTAATGACTGCTTGCCAGAAAATCTGCCTGATTAAGATATTAATGGGAGCGCATTATAAGAGAGGAGATGTTTGCTAAGCCTCAGAGAACCACCTCAGCCCTGCTGAACCTGATCCTCACTTACATCCTCTGTAGCAAGAACATTACCTTACAAGCTTCCCAGCCTGGGGAAAATGAGAGAGTTCAGCTTTGAGTGCCCAGGGTGATGGCACAGAAATGTAAGTGCATCAGTGACAAGCCCTACATCTTAGGAGAGATATAGGAGAGCAGAGTTACAACATCAAAGATAACATACATCATCTGGGTCATCATTATGGATAGCTCAGACACATGCCTATTAGGGCTCACTTAGGCTGCTTGATTGCCTCTTCATCAGGAAATCAAATCCACTGACACAACTGCTGGTTTCTCAAGAAAGCCTTTAGCAGCAACTCTGGCTTAGTAAATTGCTGCCCCTTACTCATGCTTGGACTATACCCCACTTTGTGCAGTCAAGCTCAGCTGAAAAATAACCCAGGGATAAAAGATGGCACAGAGCTGGTCTGTCACCACGCCCCCGGGTCGCCAATGACAGCCATCCAGGACAAGCAGGGAGTCCAGACCACTGCAGCCAGCCTTGGCTGGGCGCTGGCAAGCTCTTGACATGCCAGCAGTGCACAGGAAGGATGTGATCAGCGGAGAACCAGCAGCTCTGCTGATCTGAGGGTCCTGTGGAAAGCCAGTGGGATGCTGGAGTTAAGGATCACATCATCCTAAACCTTAAAGCAAAACAAGATCCTCCACAGGAAATTTGGAAAAGTATCAAGGCTCTGAAGTGTACAAACCCAGGAGCCACCAGCTTCTAAAAATAGCTGCCTACATGGGAAGCTGTTTTATTATTATTATTATTATTCAGTTTGTTTTAGTTACCACCACCCCCAAGCACAGCACATCCAATTGAACTGCTCTTAAATCAGGCTCCTGCTTGCTTCACAGAGCCAGACAGCTCATTACTCCGTGGTAATGAACCCCTCTCCTTGGTCCCAGCCCTACCCGTTTCCCTGAACTCCTCCATAAGAGTTACTGTAATACTATAGGGGCCAGGAGAAGGAAAAAAAAAAAAAAAAAGAAGAAAACGCCACATTAACAGAAATCCTACATGAGATCTTCCGAGAGCACAGCAGCCTCCTTGACACCAGGCTTCAAACACCCAGGCTACCAAGGCGCCTTCTGCCTCCTGTTCAAGCCCTGTGAGACCCCAAACCAGGGTAAACCCCATCACCCGGCTTTGTGCCAGGCTCACCTCCACTTCCCTGCAGGTTAAAACTGCCTCGAGATCACTTGCGAGGTCAGTTTTGGGGGTCTCACCACCAGACGATTGTCCCACAGTTTCTTCCACTACACGTGCTGGGAAAGTGAGCCATCTCCAGCTGCTCTGCGGTGCCCGAGCTGCATGCAGAGAGAAGCCAGGACCCAGCCCCTGCGGAGGACCCCGGTGCTGGGTACAGTTTTGCACAGCTAAATTCAAAGGGAAAGCCTCTAGGACAGGCAGATGAGGGATAACGTTGCCCCGGTATTCCCCTCGGAGGAATGCCCCCCACACCTCACCTGCCATCTCTCACTCCGGGGAATGTCGATCAACCATGTTTCCACAGGAGAGTGCCTGCAAATCAGAGAAACGCCGCACTGTTGCCAATGCCAGATACAACCAGAATTGGACAACTTTAAAAAATGAGCCAGTAGGGTTCCCTGGCCCCCAATTCCGTCGTATCAAGTGCCTGTCTTCGCCTTCAGCACCGCCATAGCCGTGCCTCCCCAGCCTGCCAGCTCTTCTTCACCACCCAGCGTCAGCTCCTGCCTGCAACCAGCCCGAGCCATCAGCTCCTACTACCCAAGTGTTTCGAAACCAGTGCCTTCAGGCTGGTTCTACCCAGTTTAGGAGAAGCTCCCCACAGACTGGCCACCAGGTCTATCACTGTCCATGACCAGAGCTCCCTGAAAACCTGCTCTGCCTCGATGGTCACAGAAACAGCCCCAGTCCCAACACACACAGCCACCACATCCCAGGAGAGATGTTTGGGTCCTGTTGGGGACAAAACCACAAACTCACTCAATGCAAGCTCTGTCTTGTCCCCATTCATGCTTTTCAGAAGGCTAGGGTTGCTCCAGCCTGGAGTAGCCCAGCATCTAGATCTGTTCCTGTCCCATGCTGTGTGCTCAGGTCCCTGAAACAAGTTCCTTCCTGCAAGCTGGGGCTCACTTCGGAGATCAGAGCTCCCCAGCCTCAGCCACTCTAACCTGGGGACAAATGTTCTGCGGATGGTGGGAGCACAAAGCCAGGCTCCTAGAGGGACACACCAGGGTTTACAGGCTGCTCTGGAGCTGAATCCCAAAATCAGGCAGGGCAGACCAGGACCTCTTCATTCACAGCAGCATCTGCCAGGCACCTGAAGAGGCAGAGAGGCAGAGCATCACCGAGGTGTGGGGCTGCAGCCAGGTCCCAGCAGGACAAGCTGGGCAGTGCGCTGCCAGCACACTCCCAGCTAACCCAGCAGCTCCTTGCCTCATCGCTGCTCCCCGGGTTCTGCTTCGCAGGATCCATCCTTCCTGCAAGCCGCCCTCCACACAGGGAGCCAGGGCACCACACGCCTTCAGTGCTTTGGGTTCACTTTCGGCAGGGTAAATACACGTGTGCACACGCATTTATTGTACCGGCCTAGACAAAAAGCCTAGAAACCGTTTCCCCCCTCCCCAGGGTTGCGCTTGGTAATTCAGCACAACCCTCGCTGCTAATGATTCCAAGCACAAACTCATCCTCCAGCTGCTTTTCTAAATCTGTGCCAGATCTAACTATGGAAGCCAAGCCTCAAAGACTTGCTATAAATCCCGCCAGCGCTTCCCCCTCCCAAGGACATTATCCAGCATTACCCAAGCTGTGACTCCTCAGCCCAGAAATTTCTCACTGGTAAATAGCCATCTCCACTGAAGAGGAACATTAAATAACGTTTCACTGGAGCTCTCCCTGCTGCTGAGGCTGGTTAGCAATGCTCAGGGCCTTTTCCTGGCCATCAGTTGCAGGTGGCCTCTCCATCAGAGAGGAGCTGGTGGGTGGTCAGAGCAGTGCTGGGGGCTGTTGATACGTTGGCCATCCGCCTCCCTCCTGGAGGAACCCCTCAATCTCAGCAAGCTTTTTTTTTTTTCTCCGTGTTGAAGCTTGCCTTGGATTATAAAGCCTCATGGCTTTGCAGGAAAAGGAAGCAGAAATGAACCCTAGAAGCTGAGAGGGGACAAAATGCAAGCCCATGAGCTCCTCATCCTGGGGGCCTAACTCGAGGTGCTGTGCTTACAGTGCTGGCAGCCCAGCAGAGGGCCTGGCTTCAGCACAGCGCTGCCTAATTCGGGTGCAACAAATGCCGCTCTCGTCTGCTCGACCCCCCTGAATTCCTGTGTGCTCTAATTCCTCCCCACCACCCACCTCTCAAATGCCCTTGGCTCCATCCTCCTTGCTAAAACCTCACTCGGAAGGAGAGCTCCAGCCCAGAAATGAATCAGGATTTTTAACAGGAGCTTTAAGGGACGTGGGATGCATTCACCCCCACAAGCAGGAGAGTTGGCCTTTTCCCAGGGCCCTGCGGGACTCAGTCAGGTGGCATGAGCACAGCCTCCCTGCAGAAGAGCAGCAGCCAAGGTGCCAAACCACGGGAGCTCACCCCATGGGCTGACCAAGAACGAGCACCTTCCCTACTGCTGGTGGCTTGTAAAGTTCCTGCAATGGCAATCATCACTGCAGCAGGAAAGAAAAGTTTGCAGTTCAGCTGTGTTGTGCCTGTTAGTGACAGAGAGAAGCGGCCATAAGAGAGCACTGAGCCTGCCACATCCTCACCACGCAGCTCCTGCAGCCTCCCAGGAAGCAAGGGGGCTGCGAGCACCGCTGTCGGATGTGGGCACTGCACAGAGGATGCAGGTGCTGCACAGAGGATGCCACTGCTCCCCAGTTGCCTCGTCTGGACATCAGTCAGATGCAATTAAAAAACAGCAGCTGGAGCCAGGGCACTTGGATAATTTCATTAGGCCAAATGCTCTCCTGTCTCTGCTAGCTTGGGAATCTGTGCTGGTTTCTGGAGGTGATCATTAGCGGGACTGAGGCAGTTGTACTGAACAGAGAGCTTTCACATCAGGGATTCCTCTCTGGCTCTGCTCCTGGCTCCTTTCCCACTCCTCACACCAGGCTGCGGGGCCATCCCTCAGTTCTCCAGAACCTCAAAGACCTTTCTAACACACTTGGCTTCAGCCCAGCTCTGACCTGATGGAGGGGAAATCTCTGCTCGCGCCTGGAGAGTGCTCCCCAGTGAGAACCTCACCCAGAAATATCCCAGAATAATTCCCCCATGGAAAAATTCCCAATTTTCCCTTGCAGGCAGCAGCTCCCATTTGTACAGGCAGTACAGCAGCACACGAGACTCCCTCAAACACAGGTTGCTCAGCGCTTCCAACAGCAGCAGAGGTGTCACCCCTGTGCCTCGAGTGCCCGAGATGGCCTTGGCTTTGAGGAGGGCAGCCTGCCTCTGGGGATCTCTCCTCCAGGAGGAATTTTGGGTTCGGTGGTACACCAACAGCCTTACCCTCAACCCCAGAGGGGCAAGATGGCCCAACCAAAGCACTGCATCCAGGTGGCCTCCAGGAGCTGCCCTCACTGCCCAGAACCCATTTCTGATGGGAGAAGAGCTGCAAATCCCCAGCTGTTCCTTCTTCGGGCACTGAACCACAGCCTGGGGAAGCAGCAGAAAGACAGCAAGCGGCGAGCAGCCGGGGTGAAGTGGCAGGGCTGTTAAGCAAATGTGGAGAATCTGCGGGGTGCCAGGTTCCCCTGCCTGCTCATGCTGTGAAGCAGAGGCAGCACGAGGATGGGGAGCCCGAGCAGGCAGCGCCAGACACCCCGATTGCTCAGCTGCACCCAGAACAGGGCAGAGGAGCTGGGGAGCTGCAATCACCCTGAGACCCAGCTGTGTACATGCACCTTGGCTGCTGTGATTTGAGCTCTTCTGTCCTGGAAACTGCCAATTCAACACCCACATCATCTGCTAAAACAGCAGCCATCAGATTAACGCATGGCACAGCTCTGGTTCTACCTCTCCAAAGCCACTTCCCTAGAAATTAGTGTCTCATCTTTGCCCTGCAGCAGCAGCAGGCAGGCCAGGGCCCAGACATGCTGCAGGAACACGAGCAGTGCCAGCCCCCAGTCCCTGCGCAGACCTAGAAACGCGATGCAGGCTGAGGAAGCAGCGTGTGGATCAGGACGAGGGAGCTGGAAAAGATCAGGCTGTAAAGAAATAGCCAGCACACAGGCAGAGACACCAGCGCCCGCCCAGAACGTGAGCAAACGCAGAGCTGTCACAACACGAGCGGGACACGTCCCCGTGTGGGACGGCATCATGCTTCTAGGTGAGGAGCCTGTGTGACAGCGACAAACAGGAGCAGTGATCCAGAGAGCCGAACGCAGGAGAAAAGGGAGCCGAGAGAGGGTCTGACAGTCGGGATCTGCTTTAGCTACCTAATGAAGAAGAAAAGGACAAATGGTTGCTAGGGGAAATGGGACAGATGGCTGGCATGGAGAACTTGCTGACTCCTGGAGACTTCAAACTCTTTTTGGGGGGTGGCAGAGGAAAGCAGGCAAACATGCAGTGACAAAAGCAAGGAGATGACCACCGCCTCCTTCCGCTCCGCCTCCAAGTGTCAGGGCAGATCACTGCGTAAGGAGAAAGGTCAGACAAGCAGCAGGAGACGCCGGGCGCTTGCACATCAGCCCATGGAGAGCTCTGCCCCCGGCAGCGCCCCATTGCCCTCCTCAGCACCGGGGGCCAGGGACACCCACACCCCCCACGCTGCGGGCACAGTGCTGCCCTGCCACAGGACGGGGCAAAGTCACCACCGCCGCTCCGAGAGGGGGGATGCTGGCTCCAGAGTTCAGGCTGTCTGCAAAATGCCATCGCTCCTGGACATGCTGTCTCTGAGATGCATTCACACCTCTCCCTGACATTTAAAACCATCTGAGCCTTTTGGCTTCTGCTGCTGTCAACCCGGTGCCAGGTCTTTTCTGGCTCTAGAAGTCTCCAGCTCGATTTCCCTGCAGAGGCATCTGTCCCAACAGGTCCCTAACCACAGCGGCAGGGCAAGGAGAAGCGGGCGAGGGCGGGAGGCTCTGCTGCCATGTCATCTGCTGGGGGTGGGAGAGGTGCCAAGAGCCTGTCAGATCCTGACGGCCATAAACAAGTCTCTGAAGGGAAGAGCTGAGAAGGAAAAAAAAAAAAAAAGCTTTGGCAGCAAAGGCGGCAGAGCTCAGCCTGAGACACGCACTGCCACGGCGCTGAGCAGCATCTCTGCACTGGGGTGCAGGGGTCCAACAGGCAGAGCACCAGGGCTGGGGAGCCCGAATCAAGCTGCCTCTCATCCCCACCACCCACGGGGCAGCACGAAACAGAGGGACCTGCAAAACACAGTGGGGTTCCAGGGGCAGCAAGCATGGCACCACTACCCAAACCACCGCTATGGGCACTTCTTGGACCAGGAACTACCTGGAAGGTCCACCAGGCGAGGCTGCTGCGGGCCACCACGGGTTAGCAGGGAGGAGGAAGGTGAGGATGGGCGTGAGCACCAGCCCAGAGCCACTCGCCCGTCCCGTCCCGCTGCCTGTGTGGGCAGCTACATCTCGGAGCTACACTCGGAGAAGCTGCACATGTCAGCAGCTACCATATTGCGTGCCAAACTGCCACGGCTGCTGTTGAGATAAACCCACACAAACAAACAGACGCTTAGGCAAGCCAAGAAAATATATCAATGCCGTTCGCATGCCACGGGCTGTCCCCGGGCTGGCTGCTCTCCAGCTTGTCCCCTCCCTGTGGTCCTGTTGGGGAGGAGAGGCCACTGGCATGTCTTATTCCTGTGCAGCAGGGCAGTGGGAGGGGGGGTGTCTGCAAATGACACAGCCCCCTCCTTGCCAGCCCCTGTTGTGCCTGGGTGACAGCAGCCTGGATTGAAGCTCAGGCACGCAGCAGCCAGTGTGCAGCCCCGTGCTGTTGGCAGAGCCTGCAGAGGGGTCACAGCTCTCCTCCAGCCTGGGCAGCCCATGTTTCCTGCTGGCTGGGGACCCATGGAGGGTCAACTCCCTCCTGCTGGTCAAGTCCCACGTGGCAAGCTCAGCCTGGGGCAGGTGGATGAGATGTGCTCTCCTTGCACACCTCCACCCGCCCACTTCCATGCAGGATGCAAAGATCCCAGGGTTCAAAGCAGCCTGCTAGCTCATGGGACACAGCCGATGAAAACCACAGCCATGCCTGGCCTCCCCTCTGACCATCAAAACCACCCACCCTCCAGGAGACACAACATCTCTCACTGGCAGAAAACTGCCCTAAAAGCAAGGGAGTAAGTATTTCACGAGAGCCTGGTAGAGCCCACATACAGCTGGCTGGGCGTTCAAACGCACCTGGAGCTCAAGCCCAGAAAAGCTCAAGTAGTTTCTCTGAGTCCCCTCTCCTCACCCCACTTCCAAGGTACAGAAAATACACACTCAAAATAAACACAGAGGATGGGGGGGAAGGAAGCTATCCCACTCCATTTGCTTCCCTTTGCCCCTGCACCCAGAGCTCTTCCCGCATCCACTGGGGTGCCAGTACCCTCCTGCCCCTCTTTGGGGGCTCAGCCCTTGGGCACCAGCTGGGGGCAGCTCCCCTCCTGCGCAGGGCACTGCCACAGCAAGGGGACCCCTCAGGTGGGACAGATGCGCTCTGTCCATTTCTGGTGGCCTCAGGGCTGGGGACAAGCGGGCAGTGTGGCACGGAAGCTGACAGCTGCCTGGAATTTGGCACAGCAGCTCCAACCGTGAGATGGCTGTCCTGCAAATGAGCCTGGCAAGAGGTTAAGAGCCTGATTTTCAAAATTAGGCTGGTGTAATTACTCACATCCTAAAAGCACCGGGCTCAGCTGCTCGCGGTGACACCAATTACACACCCATGGCCACACAGTTGCAGCCTGCTGCTGCCGGCAGCTTACCCCAGCATCCTGCTACCGCAGCTGCTCACAAACCATGGAGCACAGCACGGCCACTGCCAGCTCCGAAGTTTCCCAGGTCCGGGCCAGCAGCAGCCCATGCCACCAGCACAGGGACAAAGTGACACTGCAGGGAGCTGGGAGGGCTCCTGCATGGTGCCAGGCCAGCCCCACGGGGCCGCAGGCAGCGCGTCCCTGAGCAGGGCGGCATCCTTCTGACGGGAGGGACGCAGCCTGTGCACCGCAGTGATGCCGCAGCGGGGCTCGGGCCAGCCCAGGGCCACAACCTGGGGTTCAGCACATACTTGGACTTGCAGACCCAGCAAGGAGCCAGAGGCTGCCCAGCTCTGCACAAAAGAGAAGCTGCACCTGCCCCAGTCCTGCTCTTATCAGGGCAGCCCCACGCCAGCACCCCTCCTCTCCAGCCGTCAGGCTGATGCAGCACACCTGGGGTCCCACCATCCGTCCCTCCTGCACGATGCCGTGCCTCCCCCTGGCGTTAGCCCCCACATTTGTGCCCCAATCTCCTTGTAATAACAGGCCTGCCTGTCTTTCTCTCCCCCTCGGGGGCTCCCAAGCCCCCTCCTCATCCAGGCAGAGGCCGATTTCCACGCTTTGGCCCCACGTAGGTGCAGCGCGGAGGCAGCGGCAGCTAATGAGGGAGCTCATTTAGCCGCTCACACCGCTGACCTAGATATGCCGCCGTGCTCTGCTCCCCTGCCTCAGCATCTCTGTAATCCGGGGGGGGGGGGAACCAGCCCCCTCCATCCCTGCGGGGATCCCCGCTCCCCACGGGGCTGCTCCTGCTCCCCGCAGCTCCATGCTCCCTGCTCTGCCCCCGCTGCCACCCCCCTCCCGGAGACGATCCCGGGGAAGGGGGGGGCCTCCGTGCGAGGAACGTGGGCTGGGACAGCGCAGGCAGCGGTGGAATATTCCAGCACGGCCAGCCTCACCTCCTCGTTTTTGGCTGCTGTTTTTTAAAGCCTGCTTCCCCCGGGACGAGGCAGCTAATTTAGCCAGAGGTCGGTCTCTCTGGGTCAGGGCTGAGGAAGGATGCAAATGGGACAGCTTGCTATAAAAAGCGGCGCGCCGCTACCTTTCCGTGCAGCCAGGTATCGATTTTTCCTTGCGTATCTCCAGCCGGCGGCTACGGCGTGGTGGGGGCACCTCTGCCGGCCTGGGAGCCCCCCTCCCAGAGAGCCTGCATCTATCGGGCATCTTTCGGGGTCCCAGCCCCCGAAATGGCCCCATCCCCTCCTCTCCTCCCTTGCTGCCAGCTGTGCCCACGCTGCTCCTGCTGCTGCTCCCCGCGCAGGGAGCAGCGAGGAGGAGCCCCTGGGGGCAGGCGCTGTGGCAGCATCTCCGCAGCTCCCCGGGTGCCGCCGCCCCCCGGTTCCAGCCCCCCGCGGAGGAGCAGGGTCCTGCCGGGCCGGGGACACGGAGGGTCTGGCAGAGCCCACCCGGCATCTCCGCTGGGCGTCCCGCCGCCGGTGCCCGGTTGTTCTCCGCGGGAGCCACCAGGAGGAGCCTTCAGACCGCGCCCGGTGCCCCAGGCGCATCCTGCTGCTCCCGGCGCTGCTGGGGATCCCAGTGCTCCCAGTGCGTCCTGCTGCTCCCAGTGCATCCGGGCGCTCCCAGTGTGGTCTGCTGCTCCTTAGAGCATCCCAGTGCTCCCAGAGCTCCAAACGCTCCTGGTGGTCTCAGCGCCTCCTGGTGCTCTCGGGGTTCCTTGTGCTCCCGGAGCGTCCCAGTGCTCCCAGTTCACCTCGGCCCTTCTCGCTGGTCCCTGGTTCTGCCCTCCCAGGGGTGCTGGCAAGGCCACAGCACCCAGCAGCACTCCAGCCCCATTCCCACTCTCACCCCCCAGACCCCACATCCCACTCGGCTGTCCCATGGGAAGCCACCGGGAAGGGCCAGATTCAGGCCAGAGCTTTCCCAGAGCCCTCCGGCGGTCCCCAGAGGACCTGGGGGGCTGCTGCCACGGCTTTGATTCCCGAGGTGGCAGGACAGCAGTGGGAGATGGGAGCAGCACCTGCATCCGCACACGCTTCTGGGCAGGGATGCGCATGGTGCTGGAGACGGATGCTGTGCTGCTGGGCAAGGCTCCTGCAGGCACTGGGGTTTGAGGCAGCATGGACTTCTCCCCTGCTGTCGGGGTGAGTCGCTCCCAGCAGCCCTGCACCATCCTCACCGCTGGGGCTGGGGGCGTCCGATTCCTCCCGCCACCCTCCGTAAATCCCATCCAAATCCTGTGCCGGCGCTGGGGGTGGGAGGATTTGCGTCAGCGGGTGACACTCAGCCGCGGAGGGGGACTCCGTCGGGGGAGGCAGCTGCGGTTGAGTCACACAGGTAGAAGCTCCCCAGGGTGGGAGGGGGCCTGTGGCAGCCCCAGGATGTGCAGAGAAGATGAGGGTGGAGGGAAGGGGGAGAGGAGCGTTTTGCTGTGCTCCCCCTGCAGCAGCACTTTGCCAGTTCCTGGCTTTGGAGCTGCTGGGCTGGAGCCATGCATGGGGACCCTGCCAGCACCCCCTGGCTGCTGGGGCTCCCCAGAGCCCAGGAGGGATGAGCCAGACCCCTCTGCTCCCTCTGTACCACCCAGTAGGTTGGGGTGTGTTTCTGCTGGCTGGGAAGGATCATGGGCTCACCCACGCTTGGAACCCCAAAATATTGCAAACAGGACCAGAAACACCCTGTTTAGATACACCTCAGGGGGGCACTTTAGCCATCCCATCCCATCCCAGTCCGACCCCCTATCCCATTGCCTATCCCACCCTATATCCTTTCCTATATCCCACCCCATCCCCTGCCTGCCCGGGGGCTTTCTTCCAAGCAGGTGGAGAAGACTAGCCCCAAAATCCCAAGGGGGCAGAATCCCTTCCATCCCTGGGCCGAAGGGGTTGTTCTGCCTTTCCTCTCCCTTTGCGATCAGGCTGCCTCTAACGAAGGCAAGACATATCAGAGCCCAATTAAGCACTGGCACTGCCCCAGCACATGCACATCAGTGCCTGAAGTGCCTCCTTGGGATGGCGTCGTGAGCCCATCGGTGGAGAGGAGGAGAGAGAAATTAGAACAGCAAATCCTTGCGCTGCTTCAATCCGTCCGCCAGCTCCTGCCTCTGCTGTATGACGCAGCCCCAAAGTGCACAATCCTGCTGCCTGCACCCTGGCCCCACGCTGCTGCTCCCCCCAGGGATGTCTGGGGACTGGGGAATGCCCGGGGCCCCCCGTACCCTCCCCAGTGCTCAGGGGGACACAGGGGGAGTGGCAGGCACTGGAAACTCATGCTTGGGTGATGAAATGGCCTGATCTCAAAAAGATGCTCGAGGCTCACACATCCAGGCGAAGCTGGCAGCTGCTCGACAGCCAGACGCTGTTTTTAAAGCGCCTTTGGGAATTCAGGCTGTGAGCGTGGGGACGGGAGGGGGACGGTGTCAGGCAGCAGCGGGTGCCGATGGTACACGAGCAGCCCCAGGGCCCGCTGGCAAGCGGCGGTGCGGCTGCTGGCATCTGCAGGAGCTGCTGGGAGCTCTCCGATGGGTCCCGTGTCTGGCGGTGGCTGGTGTGGAGCAGAGCCACTGCCTGGGCAGCCTTCCCCAGCGTCCCCATCCCCAGACGAATGCAAATTATCCCACCCTGTGAAATGCAGTGCTGGAAGCTCCATTCGTGATGTTCAGGGGGAAATCAGGTGCCCGCTAATGCTGTCCCCATTGTGGAGGGGACGGGGTGAAGCCTCTGTCCCTGTGCTAGCTTGGGGAATGGCCAAGGATGGACACCTGTGGCCCAGGGAGGTGGCAGGGAGCGGGACGCCTTGGGGGCAGAGTGGCATGGCCCCATCTGGGTCTTGAAGGTCTGTTGCAGACAGGACATCCCCAGCCAGGGCTGTGGGACCGAGGGACTCTGCCCTGGGTGCCACTGCCAAATCCCCCTGGCAGTCAGTGTCCCCCCAGCCCCGCGTGGGCAGGGGGCTGCCGGTGGGGGCTGCTGGCAGCTAGGATGGACAGCGGCATCTTCATCCACTTGGGCAGGGGCCAATTTCTTAATGCGTGCACTGTGGCATCGCTGAAAGGCGCAGAGCCGCTCTGCCCTCCGCTCCCTTATCTCCTTCATCAGTGATTACGTTTAAGGAGGCTATTAGAGGGGTTTGGCACAACCTGTTCTTAATAAACCCGTGTTGCTCGCTGGCTATTAGAAACCTTTCTCCTAAGCACTCGCATTACCGAGTGCACTCCCCACGGGCAGCTGTGCCTCGCTGGGGCGGGATGGCCAGCTCATTTCCCACCTTCTCTCCCCGTTCCCAGGTGCCTCCTTGTCCCTGCTCCTCCTCAACTCAGGGCCAGGGCTCCTGCCTCCCTCCTGGGCAGGTGCTGGGCCTTTTCCTGCCGCACTGGCCCGATCTCACTGGTGGTGGTGAAGGAAACCAAATTTGTTGGGTTTCCAGCCCTGTGCGGGATGGAGCAGCCGGTCCCATGCCCACCCTCACAATGTGGCCACCAGCAGCAGCGGAACCAGCAAGTGTAGTCTCCCCCCCCGTGCCCCCATTGCCCGCCGGCCATCAGCCCATCCCTAATTGCACAGCTACTCGGCAGAACCTGGCTGCCTTCCTACCCACCAGCGAACCCGACGATGTACTGCAGGAACTCCTGATGGGGCTAATAGCATGCCTAATAGAGGTCACTGTTCATTATGGCGCCGTGTACCACAAATTACGTGAGCACCAGGACGCAGAGAGCTTTTCTTCGGTGCGCAGAGAGAGCCTGGGGCCCGGCTCGGCGTCCAGGAGCACTTTGGGCGGGCAGGAAGGGCAGCGGCTGTGCCTGCCCAAGGGCAGCATCTTCTTGCAGCGCTGCTTTTCCCAGCCATCGACCGCCAATGCCTTCCAGCGCTCATGAAAAATACATGTCCCGGGGGCAGCCCTGAAGGGCTCGGGAAGCAGCAGGGTGAGGACAGGGTTCAACAGGCTTTGGGCGGGTGCTAAAGGGGAGAGCAGGGGCAGGCGCTGCGGTGAGCTGCTCTCAGGCTGTCCCCAGCCCAGCAGCACTCATTCCCCTGCAGCAGCCGGGGACACCTCCATAGGCCACCTTCTGCTCTGTCCCTGGAGGTGGGAGTGCACGTCACCCTCAAGCCCCTTGCCAGGGTGCCCTGGCGCCAGCTCTCCCGGTCACGTCCTGAAGGCGCAGCGTCCCATCCAGGGGCTCAGGGAGCCGCCGGCACCCAGGCACAACCGCAGTGCCCGGCTCTGCCGTCCGACGGGGCGGCGGGACCTGCTGAGTCAGGCCAGCGGGGCTGGAGTGAGCATTTTCTAATTGATCGCAACCTGACTCCCAAACCACGAAAGCTGTGCTCCAGAGACTGCTGCTTGCTGCGCGGCCACTGCGTCGCTGCCCTGCCCTGTACCCCCTGCCCCTGGCCTGGTGTGAGACACAACCACGTCCTTCGTGTCAGGCTAAGAGCTGGAGCAATTACCCATCCCTTTATTTAATGGCAACTCAAACAAGGGAAGGCACCGCCCGGGAGTAGGGCACAACGCAGCCGTCAGCACCACTGGACTGGGGGAGAGGTTCGGCTGTAGCCGGCAGCAGGGGAGGATGCCGGCACCAACCAGCTTTTGGCTTGGTGCTGCTGGAAAGACCAAATGTGCGATTCAGGGGGCAGCACCGCCGAAATGCACTGCAAGGATTCCCGGGGCACCGCTGCAGGGTCCCTTTTGCCTTGTGGCTGCTGCTGCAGGGGCAGCGGAGCCTCAGCGCCGTGCCACCTGCCGAGCAGCTGCTGCCAGAGCGGGCAAAGTCTGCGGCGCGACCTTCAGCCCCCACCTGCCGCCTCTCCCGCTGGCCCTGCTGCTTGGCAGCCACCCTGACGTGCCAGGTCCCTCGCCAGCGCTGCCAGCTGAGCATCACGGTGCCAAGCATCACCCCCACAGCACCGAGCACCATCCCCAAGCAGGGAGTTGCAGCAGCACCAAGGGTGCTCGGGGTGAGGCCAGAGAGGTTGGCCAGGAGCAGGCAGGGATTTAGGTGGCCCCGTGCACAACTGCTGCTCTCTCTTCTCGTCCTCCCTTGCATCATGTTTACACGCTTCGAGCCAAAGGGGCATGAAAATGGGGTACAGCCCTGAGCAGAGGGCACACATGGGGCTGCAGAGTGGCTGGGTGACAGTGAGGCTCCATCATCTTCATGGCAGCGCTTCTCTGCTCAAGACTCAGCAGGGAAGAGGTGCCCAGTCCCGTCCAGGTGGAGGAGAGGAGATGGGGGCTGTGGCGGGGCTGTCCTGGTGCCCCCGGCTCGGCCAGCCCCAGGCTGTGGGAACGGCGCCGTGGCTGCCCCGGCTTGCATCTCTCCAGCCACGCCACTGTCTGCAGCATTTCACATTGATTATAATTCATGGTTCTGGTTGTGTTTCTTTTGTCCTTTTAACAACATTTGCTGCCTGGGAGAGGAGAAGCAAGGAACTCCTCCAACCGGAGCTTGCTCCGCACCAGGGCCAGAGGGATGCAGTGCAGCACCCCACTGCCCACAGCCCCCAGTGCTTGCAACTGCCCTGGAGCTGCACCCAAATTGGGAAAAACCTCTGTGCCATGGGCTCGTGCTGCAGACAGCACTCTCCGTGCCGGGGTTCCCCAAGCTCACCACCCAGATCCCAGAGGGCTTCAGCCACCCCAAAATCCCCAATGTGCCTTCCTGGGGAGCCACCGCCTGGGCTGAGCTGTGCCCAGGGACTTGCTGTCTCTTTGCACTGGTGTGGCTGGTGTGGCACGGCACGGCACGGCAGCGTGCATCCCAAAGGGCTGGTCTCTCCACTTCAGTCAGGCAAAGCAAACAGGCAGGCTATGCCCACAGCAAACAGCGCCAGCCACGGCGGAAATCTCCGAGCCCAGAGCAAACGCGGCGCCCAGCATCTGCGCTGCAGGAGCAGCCCATGACGGATGCTCTCCCGATAATTAAAATACACGCCAGGGCGTTCGGCCACTGCCAGCCCAATTATTCACATGCCAGCCTCCCCAGGAGAGGCAGCGCTCATCTGTCCCAAAGCTCGTGGCTGCTGCTCATCTCCCCACGCCTTTAGGGCCGTGCGGGTCCCCAGGGTGCAGGCAGAGCCACAGGGGCAGCTCGGCAGCGCTGAGCCCGCTCAGCTGCCCGACTGGTTCTGTCCTGCACTGTTTGCACAGGAAGGCAAACACCGCGCCGTGCCGCCCGGCTCTGCTTCCACCTGGCTGGCGGATAAGGACGGGCAGGGACCCTGTCCCTCTCAGCCACCTCCTGGGGCAGGGGCATGGTGCTCAGGTCCCCTGCCCTGGGGTCCTCCTTCCTTGTCACCCTCGGGGACAACGGCAGAGATTCGAGGTGCCTGAAGGAGAAGGAAGGAGATGGGAGGAACAGGAGAGCCGCCTCGTCGCTGCCGCTTCATTAACATTTTTATTAGCTGTAACAAGTGCCAGGTCACAGCCTGCTCTTGTTAAAGTTGCAAAATAGTTTGCTTTCTAACCCCCTGTAATTACCCCCATTAGGCTCTGAAAATTTCATCATTTTACATGAAATTTCCCCAGGCTTGGCCTCCGCCCAAAGATTAATTTGTATAAAAGGCTGAAACGAGGGAAAAGAGAAGAAAAGGTTCTCCCCTTTCAGTGCAAAGGGAGAATAAGAAATACCCATCTTCTCCCCATCGACAAAATAAAAGAGGAGGTGAGAAGAAAGGCGTATAATGACCCTTTTCCAAACAGCGCAAGAGATGAAGCGGCTGGGAACTGAAAACTGCAATTTGGCAGCAAAAGCTGCCTTTGCTGGGGAGCCCTGTGCTGGCACCTCCCGCAGAAATTTGGGTTGGTTTGGCAGAGCCGTGGCCTGCTGTGAGAGGTGGCCCGGGAATGGCGACACTGGTGCAGGACAAGGAGGCCAGAGAGGGGCTGCTGTGTCCCCACACTGCCAGGATCAGGAGCTGGAGCCGCCCCTCTCCCAGAGCTGAGCCCTGACAAGCTGAGCGCTGCCAGCCCGGGGGACGCAGCGGTCCCTGCAGTGCCCAGAGGGGCATGGCCAGCACCATAGCAGAGCCGCAGGGGCATCTCCCTGCCCCATGGCCCCGGGAGAGCACAGCCACAGGGCAGGGGGGACACGCTGGGCTTCACTTGGAGACCATGGGGTTCGGGATGGCAAGGCTCAGGTAGGCCAGGGGTTTGGGGTGGCAGGGGTTTGGGATGGTAGAGCTCTGATTGCCCAGGGGTTGGGGTGACCAGGGGATTGGGATGCCCATGGGGTTGGGGTGGCAGGAGTTTTGGTTGCCCAGCTATTCAGGCTAGCAGAGCTCTGAATGTCCAGGGGTTTGGGATGCCCAGGGTTTGGGATGCCCAGGGGTTTGAGGGAGCCAGGGTGTGTAGGACATATACCAGGAGAAGGGCTGTAGAAGATGGGGCTGGGACTCATATCTCCAACGCAGTGACACAGAAAGCGACAGGGCCCCTGGCTACGAATCAGGGTCCACCTGCACCACCTTGGTTGAGCCAAGCCTTTGGCCAACCTTCTCGCTCCCCTGTGGCTGGATGGCAAAGGGAAAAGCTCCCCGGCGCTGCTCAGCACCCAGCCGGTGCCGTGAGGTGCCGGGCCCTGCCCCGCCGTGAGTCAGCAGCGCCGCACACCCACCCGGCCCCGGTGGAAGTGACGGCGCGCGGCGGCGGCGCGCGGCTGCGTGGGTGCGGGAGGTTACGGCGCTGCCGGGACGTCTGCGTGCGGGGACGGGGATTTCAGTGCTCGCTGAAGAGTGCGTGGGAAGCGAGCGGAGAAAAGCGGAGTGAAAGCAGGGGTTTGTGCCAAGGGCTTAATGAGAAGGTTCCCACCGGGGGGGAGGGGGGAATAACAAAAAATCAAAATAAAGCTCTGCACTTCCCCATGACGAGGCTTTGGCAGCCCCTGAGTAGAGGGGGCAGAGGGTCGTGCCGGTTGCTGCCCACTCCACAGCCTGCCCCACGGCCCCAAGGCTCGCACCCAGCTATCCCCTCACCCGGCTGCGTGCACCAAAGCCTGCCTGGCAGGCAGCCCCCGGCCAAGGGGTGCGCATGGGCACCCACCCCGTGCCAGGCCGTCGGGCCAGAGCGGGCTGCAAGGAGCCCGTGGTGTGAGCTGGGCGCGTGAGACCTGGTGCCTTGTGGTCCTTGCGCACCTCCGCATGCCCCCTGCTCAGTCCCATCCCCAAACACAGCCCTGCTGGGGCAGGGTCTCCTCCGCAGCCTCTTTTAGGAGGGGGCATCCCCTGCTTCCTTCCCTGCTCAAAACCCAGCCTGCGGGCAGGGCAAGTCGAGGTTAGGTCCCAAGAGGTTCTGAACCACCGCGGCACAGGGGCCTGGCTCTGCCCGGCCCAGGACGGCTCCAGGGAGCACCCACCTGAGCCCCTCCGTCCCACGAGGCCAGCTGGGGCTCTGCCCCTCGGGGCTCCACGACACCCTGGCCGTCCAGGTGAGCATCCCACCGCTCCCACGGTGGGGGCTCCCCCTGCCGCGCAGCCCCCCAGGGGATGGAGGCGGAGGTGCCGCTGTTTGCACAGCCCCAGCGCTCCGCAGAGCCGCGCTCCCGTTTGTTTGCTCTTCTCCTGCATCTCTTTAGCAAATGGTAACGAGGCAATAAAAGCCGGGCAGAAACTGCCTCTGCGTGCTGGGGCGGGGGGGGGGTTAGGCAGCGAGCGCACGGCTCGCACCCGTTCCGCGCCTCCACGGCTCCGCTCCGGGTTTTCCTCCGCCCGCCGCTGCCGCCCTGCCCGCAGTGCCCCGGCGGCGGCCGCCGCGCCCCGGCACCGGGAAAACCGGGCCTGGAGCCGTCCGGAACGGGGCCGCTCGGGGAAGCTGCGGGGCTGGGGCGTCGTGCGGGGCGTGTGCGCGCGTGGGTGCGCGCGTGTGCGCAGCCCCGTGCCCGTGCCGCGCCCGTGGGCCCCCACGCGTGTGCGCCCCGCGGCCGGCGCCGCGCGCGTGCCCGCGGTGCCCCCGCCGTGGGCGCGCTGCGTGGGGGCGCGCGGGCGGCGCCGGCCGCGGTTCCGCGTGGGCGTGCGGGGGCCGGGCGTTCCCGCGGGGGCGCGGCGCCCCGTGCGCGCCCCCGCGTCTTACCGCGCGTGGGCGTGGGCGCGGCGCCCCGGGCGTGTGCGGCACCCGGTGCACACGCGTGGCCGCGCCGCTGCCCCCCCCCCCCCCCCCCCCCCTCCCTCGCCGCGCTCACGGCACCGACGCCCCCCCGTCCAAACCCCCCCCCACCCCTCCCCGGCGGCTGCAGTTTCCTCTCCCGCCAGCAGCGAGCAGCAAGTGGATGCGCGGTCGGGGCACACGCGCGCACACCCGCACACACACGCACACGCACCCGCGCGCCCGGCAGCAGGCAGGCAGCGGGCGGGCAGCACGGGCTCCGCGGGGCTCCCGGCCCCCCGCCGCCGCATGCGGGCCCCCGCGGCCCCGCCGCCGCCGCCCGCGGCCCCCGCGCCCGCCCCGCCGCCGCCCGCCGCCGTCTGATGAGCCGCGGCCCCGCCGCGCCCCGCCGCCGCCCGCCACCATGTACCTCGACCCGGAGGCTGCCAGCGCAGGTGAGCCCGCCGGGGGCACCGGGAGGACGGGGAGGGGGGGGGGGGCACCGAGGGTCGCCGCCGCCACCCCCCCGCCCAGCCCCGGGTTCCCCGCACCGCTCCCCACCACCGCCGCCGCCCCCCGCCGCCCTCCCCGGGCTGCCCGGCTGCCCCCTCGCCTCCCCGGCTGCGGCTCGGCCGGAGGTCCCGGCCGGGAGTTACGGCACTTTGGGGACAAAGTCACCGCCGCGGCTCCCAGACGAGTCACCGCCCTGCGGAGCCGCTGGGGCCGGGGCTCCCCGGCCACCCCCCCCCCCCCCCCCCACCGGCACTGCCCCAACCCTCGGGGCCGGCGCCCCCCAGCCCGGGCAGCGCCCGGAGCCCGAGGCTGAGCGCCCGGTGCCGTCCCCGCAGCCCCTCCCCAGCCCTCGCCTCCCGGGGTCCCCCGGCCCCGTTCCTCCAGCGCCGCCACCGCCGCGCCAGGGCTTGGGGAGGGGGCTCTGGCCTCCGCCGTTTTGCTGAGCTCATGCTCTGAAGGCATCGCTCGGCCTCGCCTCGAGGGCTCCGGGACACCGCCGGGGTGGTCTCGGGCAAGGGCGGCAGGAGGGATGCTGCTGGCACGCGGCGGCTCGCCGGGGCCCGGCAGCTCGCACCCTTGGGGTCCCCGGGCCCAGGGAGAGGGCAGAAGGACGGCGTGTCCTGCGGTGGCAGGGGACGTGCCGGCGGGGATGTGGCGGAGCACAGGGAGTGCAGGAGCTGCCGGCGTGCCTTGCTGGGGCGAGCTGCAGGCAGCCGGCAGAGCCAGGCCTGCGGGAAGCGGCAGCGTGGGGCCACGCCGGGGACCGCCACGCACCCGTCACCCGTGGCGGGTGACAGCGTCGGCGCTGCCCGGGAGCTGGAGGCCCCGGTGAGCAGCCTTCGAGTGGAAGCTGTCATCTCCATGGGGCTCGGCGCTCCCGCCTGCTGCGGCACGGGAGCAGCTCGGTCCCACGGTGCTCCGTCCCCACAGCCTCACCGGGATGGGATGCCCTGCGGACAGGGGAGCGCGACACCGCCGATGGCCTGGCCAAGGTCACCCGGCAGTGTGGTGGCAGAGGGGGGACGTGAGCCCGGTCCCCGCCGGCACTATGCGTGGCCCTTCCCTCCCAGAGCTCGAGCTCTGCGCCCGAGTTGATTTTCCCCCCGAACTTTGCACCTGCCCCCAGTTTGCCCCTGCCCCTTGCCCCCACCATGTGTCCCCCTTGGCACACGCTGGGCCACCAGCTGCTGTGCCAGGCTGCGAGGTTGCACGGCAGAGCCTGAGCTGCTGGGGTGGGAACAGGGCGCAGACCCCTTCTGTTCCCCCAAATCTGTCCCTGGCTCTCCCCGCACAAAGGGTTGTCCCCACAAGGCTGGCTCCGGGGCAGCGGGGTGCTGCGGTGCCCAGCACCAGGACACCATCTGCTTCGTTCATCGGTGCCCCTGCTTCCCTCTGCGCTTCTGCTCCGCTGGCACCCGCGTCTGCCCCTGCTCCTGGCAGCCCCTCTGGGTTTGGGAAGAGCCGGGCTGCATGGGGTGCTGGGGGGCCGTGGAGAACATGGGGGTGCCCTGGTTTTGGGAGAGACCCTTCTTGGGCAGAGGGTGCCGTCAGCCCTCCCGAGCCCGGTGCTGCGCCCCTCTGAGGGCAAAGCCCACCCGGGGGGCGCGGGGCGGTGGCGGTGGCCTCCGGCATTCCCTGTGTGTTTTAGGGGGCGGATGGATGTCTGGGGTGATTCGGGAAACGTTGCCACCATCTGTGACGTGCCTGGGGCAAAGGAGCCTCAGAGGGCGGGGAGCCGCTGGTAGATGATGGGGGGGATGCCCGAGGGGGCAGCTGCAGGGGGTGTTCAAAACCGGGACCGAGGTGGGGGGGCTTCCCAAAGCAGCCACATCCTGCTGGGGGGCTGGGGGGGCTGCGCCGCTGGCAGGGCCCTTGCCCGCTGTACCGCACCCTGCGGCGTGTCAGGGGAGCTGTGGCCGAGGGCAAAGCTTTGAAGATTTGGCTTTGAAGCCAAAGGTGCCCTCTGTGTCACGGGGACGATGTCCCCCACGCCGGTGCCCCCCCTCCCCACTGCCCTGCCACACGCCGTGCTGCCAGGCGAGATGTCCCCTCCGTCCCTGCTGCCAGTGCCAGCTGTCCCCTCTCCAGGCAGCGGCTTCATCCCCACACACCAGGCAGGTGCTGGGAGCTGCGGCCGCTGGTCCCCACCTGCGTCCCCGTCCCCACGGGCTCCGTTTCTGCTGGCCCCTTGGGAGGCGGTGGATAAATAACCCGGTGCTGCGTGCGCCTTCCCCCGGCGCTGTCTCGGGGAGGGCTGCGCGCTGGCACGGCGAGTGCCGGGAGACGTCGGAGCGGGTGCCGAGGGTGGGACAAAAGCTGAGAGCCGGGTTAGAAATGAGACGAAATGCCGTCAGGAGCACGGCTGGGGGCGGGCGGGGGGGCTGGCGCGAAGGGGCTGTGAGGAAGGGGGGAGCGCGAAGCCGGGGGAAGGCAGACAAAGAGCGGAGGGCTGGCAGCGCTCGCGGGCTGGCCAGCCTCGCTGGGAGCCAGGCACCTGCTGCAGCCATGCGTCCCGCACGGCGCGGGCACAGCACCCTTGTCCCCTGCCTGTCCTGCCCCTCCCCCGTGTCCCTGCCTTGCTGGGGGTTGGGGCTCCCCCCTTTGCCGGCCCCCAGCCCCTCCAGAGCGGGCTTCGTGCTGCTGCCTGTGCCCCAGAGCATCCTCTACAGCCTCACCCCATCCCCATTGTCCCCAGCTCTGGCAGCGCCCATGTTTCCCCCGCGGTGGCTCCATCCCATCCCCCATGGCAGTGGGGTGCCTGTGGGGGTGCTGAGCCCCCCGGGCTCTCGCTCACCCATGGGTGCTGCCAGCTGTCGCTCCCTGCCCACCACCCCCGAGCAGTTCAGCTGCCCACAGAGGTGGCGGGACGGGGACAGGGACGGGCAGGGCTGGCTGCGGGGGGTGCGGGGACGGGGACAGGGAGGTCTGGCTGATCCCCCCGCGCCAAGGAGCAGGAGAGGATCTGGAGGCGGCTTTCCTCCGCCTGATCTCGCGGCTTTTCAGCCTGCCGGGGAAGGGCGGGGGAGAGGGGAATGAAGACAGATGCAGATAATATCGCTGCCACCCCCCGGCCCCTGGGGGCTCAGCTACAATATCTATTATAGATGAATTCAGCAGGGGAAGGGCTTTCGAAGAGCCGACAGCAGGGCTGGCGCGCAGGGACTGTGTGCAAAGGCAGAGCGCCAGCCGGGGCGTCGAGCGGGGCCCGAGAGGGGACCTGGGCTCCTGGGAACAGGGCTTGGGGGTCGGGGGCATGCAGGAGTGTCCCTGGAGGGCTCGGGGGGCTCGTCCCGTAGCCTGCGGTCCCGGCCTTCTCGCCGCGCAGGGCTGCCGTGCGCCCACCCGTGGGCTCGGGGTGCCCCGTGAGCGTGCGGGGTCCCCCGTCCCCTCGCAGCGTCCCCGGGTGGCTCGGCTTGCGGCCCTGCTGCAGGAGGGAGCGGGTCACCTTGGGGGGAGTTAATGAGGTTTGAAAGGGAAGCGGCCGGTGGCGCTGACGGAGATGGAGCCGGGGCGATGGAGGAGGCTGGGGCGGCGAGGGAGGGAGGGCGCAGCGCAGCGGTGCAGGGCGCGGTGGGATGCACGTCGCCCCGCCTGCGCGCAGTGGGACACTGGAGGCTGGGGGGGTGATGGGTGGCTGCCCCCGCTGCCCCATAGGTGACCATCCCTGCTGTCCCAGGGTCTCAGCATATAGCTAAGGGTGCAGCCTGGGGTTTCCCAGTCCTTCCGTGTCCCCAGGGCGTTCCTTGGGCTGTTATTCCCTTCCTCTCTCCTCCCCTCCCAGCTGTGTTTCTTCTCCTGCACTTTCCTTCCTCCCCCAGCACCACCAGCCTCTGTTTTGGGGGCTGCCACCATGCTGAGCATCCCTCGTGTGCTCGCAGCCCCTGGCACCAAGCCCTCTGAGGGGCTCCCATCCCCACACTGGTGGCTAGGGACACTGCCTGGACAGTGCCGGGGGCTGCCAGGGGGCTCGCAGGGGTGAGGAGGAGGAGGGGGTGAGGCCGAGGCTGTGCATGCAGGTGCTCAACCTGAGTGTGCCTGCGTTTTGGGGGAGATGGCATGGGAGAGGTCAAGGTGGGGGAAGCCGTGAGGGATGGCACAAGGATGTCAGGAGGTGGGCTTGAAACAGGGAGGGTGACGCCTCGTGGGATGGATGGAAACCCACGGGCACAGAAAGTCCTGAGGGGCTGGGGGGGTGGGCACTTGACGGGAGGAGCGGCACAGTGGGGACCACGAAGCGCAGAAACCACACGCGTCTCCGGAAATCCTGAGCCAAAAATAGCCCGGACATGGGAGACCACTGGGGGAAGAGTGTGCTCACGTGCCAGATTCTGCCTCTACCACAAGCTTCTGCTCTGGAGTGGGGCACGGGTGCTCCTGGCTGCCATGGGCATGGGGACATCGTGCCCTGGGGGCAGCAGGACCCGACCTCACCGCCCTGCACGTGCTGTGTACTGTGGCTGTGCCAGTGACCGTGCCGTGCACACAGCCTGCACGCCAGGAGGGTTCCTGGCACCAGGATGGAGCAGTGCTGGTGTTGTGGGAGGGCATCCTCGTCTCCCAGAGCCAACAGTGCCACCTCCAGCAGCAGGCACCTGCCAGGCCCCGGTGTGTCGGCATTGCTGCAGCAGCAGGCATCTGAGTGCTGGGGGAGAGGGCTGGAGAGGTGTGGGGGGTCCCTGGGGGTCTGGAGACAAAGCCCCCCAGGGCAGGCTGCTCCACGTGGGGGAGGCAGAGACGGACAGATTGACAGCTCCGGGGGCTGGACAGATGGCTGGATGGAGAAGCAGATGTGTACGAGGGATGGATGGTTGGAGAGATTGATGGATGTGTTGGAGAGGGGGATGCACGGATAGACAGACAGATGCACAGATGGAGAGCAGACGCCTGTTCCCTTCCCTCTCGCCCCAGGCGCGCCTGGTGCGGTGAGCAGCGGCACTCGGCGCGTTGTCTGTGCAGACGGGTGCCGGGTGGCAGGACCACGGCCAGAAACCTGCCAGGGTGGCGGGATGGCTGCAGGGCTCCAACATCCCTGCCACGCAGCCGTGCTCCCCTCCAGGGACAGCACTGGTCCCAGCCCCCTCCTCAGGGGGTTTCCGTCCCAGCACCCCGGCCGCTCTCCCCCTGCCCGCCGTGGGGTCCGGGTCTCGCTGCCCGCTCTGCCCATCCCACCCACACTGCGCCCGGCATCGCGCACAGGAGCGAAAGCTGCAAATTCACAGCTTCTCAGCTGCAACCTAAAAATAAGAGGTTTGGGAAATATCTAGCAAATGAGTGGGAGGATGAGCAGAGGAGGAATTAACGGCCTGGCGCCAGGCAAACAGCATCTGGGAAGCCCCGGTGTGGCAGAGCGGCCACCTCGCTCCCCGCCCCGCGGCCTCCGGCACGGCACGGCACAGCCCTCCCGCGGAGCACAGGGACACTCTGAGACTGTGCTGGACAGGATCACGCTCCCTTTGCTCCTCATCATTGCCATGTCCCCTCTCCATTCGCCCCATTTGGGCTCAGCATCGTGTCCTGCTGAGGCTGCAAGGCACGGCTCGCTTGGCACCCTCGCCCGCTCCCCCTCTCTGCGAGCGCGTGCGCTTCCGCTGCTGGGCTGGCGAGGCGCGGGGCTGGCGCGGGGCTTGGCGCATGGGGCGGGCGCGCTGGGCACCCGCGCCGTGGCGGAAGGCGGCTTGGCATGCGGAGAAGTTTCTCTGCGTGGAGCTGTGGCACGCCGGCTGCGGAAGAGGCTTTGATGGCGCTTCTCGAGAGCGCGGCAGGCGGGGTGGGGTGGGGATGTATTTTGGAAGCGGGGTGGGGGGGAAGCTCTGCACAGCTTTGGTTTCTCCTCCCCGGGAATCGTTTGGGAAATTGGCTGTTCCCCCGGTTCTGCACCCAAAAACAAAGCCCTGCGAGGCTGTGCAGGGTGGGCATCCACAGGGCACCTGTGGAGCAGGCACCGGAGGTCAGAGCCAGCCGCGTGCCCACGGATGCTGCCGGCTCGCGCCCACCACTCGCCCAAGCCCTTTCTGTCCCTGGGAGAGCTTCCCAGCTCCTTCCACCGGGGAGAGTGGCCAGGATCCCTCCAGGTACCCCTCGCAGGTGCTTTGCCCACCCGCTGCCACACGGGAGGCACTGCCCAGGGCCAGCGGTGTGTGGTGGCAGGTTGGTGGCAGGACCCCGGGGGGGCTTTTGGTCGAGCCTGGGTCTGGGTCTGTCTGTGCTGAGCTCCAGCAAAGCCCATCTTGCAGAGCTGAGGTGCGCAGGGCCACTGAGGCATGCAGCGCCACCCAGGCCAGGGAGCACCAGCACCCGCTGTCCCCCCTCCCACCCCCCCGGCAGTACCGGTGCTGCCGCTCCGCTGCGTGTCAGATCCGTTGGCATCAGCACTTCTCGCCTCCGCCGGGCCGATCTCACGGCATCTCCGGCTCACGCGGCGCTTAGGAAACCATCATCCCTCTCTCATTTCCCTGCGCGCTCGCTCGTGCTCAGGAGTGGCTGGCAGCTCTGCAGCCCCCCCCCCCCCCCAGCCCTGGCCCCCTACTCCCAGCCCTTTCCATCACCGGCACACACAGGAGACCCGTGGAGAAAGCAGCGCTGCGTTTGCCATCCGCTCGCAGGGCTGCGTCCCCACCCGTGCCACCCCCAGCCCCGCCACCCTGCTGCGCCCCAGGCAGCGCCCGTGGCTGGGGACCAGCCAGGAGCTCTGAGCTCAGCTTCTCTGTCTAATTAAGCAGCGCTAATTGCCCAGAAAACAAGTCATTTAAACCTCTGCTGCAGCGGAGGCTAGCGTTTCCCCATTGGTGCTGGGGGCGCGTGGCCCCACAGGGGGGGCAGGTCCCCGCTGGTGTCACCGGGGCAGGCATCGAGCATCAGCACTGCGTGGCACCGGCAGGAGCCAAAGTCCCCTTGGTGACAGCATCCCCGATTTCTCCTTCCTAAGCAGGATAATCCTCACAGCCCTGGCTCCACGGTGCAGGCAGCACGCATCCCTTCCCGCTTTTCTTCTCCCCTTTTATTTCCCTTTACCGGATTATACTGGAGATGAACTTGACCCTGTGAGCACCGTGGCATCTCCTGAAGCTGCTGGCTAAGCTGGGGGGGTCACAGCCACCACCGGCACAGGGTCACTGTCACCGCATCCATTAGCTCGCCTCTTTTGGAGCAGCTGAGCTGGCATTTTCCAGCCTGGCCTTGCTCAGGGCGTGCTGAGCCTTCCCAAAGCCCTTCACTGTCCCGCCTGGCTCCCCCCTCCCTTCCCCTGGGGACACAGAAGGGACATGGTGGCCGGGAGCATTGCAGGGATGAGACAGAAGCTCAGCCCCAGGTGCTGGGGAGGCCAGCAGCGCGCAGGGATGCTGGGGACTGGGAGCACTGGGATGCCACTTCCCCTGGCTGGGGTCTGGTGCAGCGGCAGGTGAGGTGTCCTGCGTGTCACCGTGTCACCAAGCAGGTCTCAGGGCCATGGGGACGAGCAGCAGGGTGAGTTGGGGGGCAGAAGGAGAGCTCGCCCCCATCCCTGCCCACACCAGGCTGCCCAGTTAACCCATGCCGAGCGCTCTGCGCCCCCAGCAGCTTCTCTGGCTGCAGTTTATAAATGTTTGAAATTAAGGGCTGGTCCCAAATTCCCTCCTAGGCAACAGTTGCTAAGCGGGTTTTATTCACGGGTCCTCGTGACCGAGCGCTGGAGCCCCCCTGGCCTGGTTTTGGAAGGAGGCAGCGTGTGTGTGTGGGCTGGGGCTGCCGGTGGTCCCAGGACCCCAGCCCGCAGGGAGCCCCCAGCCCCGTCCCCACCGCCCCGGGGCTGGCACTGCCACCTCGCAGCCTCAGCAGGCGCACAGCTCCGTCCGAGGCAGCCGCTTCTGGGGCGTTTGTAAAACTCCTCTTCATTGCCACCGTCACCCCTGCCTCTGTGTTTTATTCCCTCCCGAGGCCGGGGGCCACCAGTGCTGGGGCCGCTTTGTCACCCCTCGTCCTTCTCCGGGCAGCAGGCGTGGGAGCGGGGCGCCGGGGTCCCCGCCACGCACCGGGGGGATGCCGGGGCGCTGGATCCTGCCTCTCTGACTCATGCGAGCGCCTGAGCCGCTGGCAAATTTCATTACAATAACAAGGTCTGCGGGCGAATTAATTATTAACGATTATTGTTTAATATTTATACTGCAGCACAGCTACGGGCACGCTCGCTCCGGCCTCGCTGCTTCCCACCGCTGGCTGGGGCGCGAGCGGCGGCCAGTCCCCACCCCACGCTGGCAGCGGGGATGTCACAGCACGGATGTCACCGCAGGGGGGGTCCTACACAGGGGTGGGCCTGAGTGGGGCTGGGGTCCCGCCAAACCTCCACGCTGCAGCGGGGAGAGGTGTGGGGAGGAGCGGGGTGGCACCAGGGGCTCTCGGCCAGGGCCACCACACAGCCCCTCTCGTGTCCAGGTCCCCATATCACATTTATTGCTGGGGGGGAGCTCCCTGTGCCATGGCCCCCAGCGGTTTGACCAGAGGGGTGAATGTGGGGGGCTCTCAGGCTGCAACACAGGGCACAGAGCGGAGGGACAGAGCGGGGGTGCCCTGGGGTGGCCGTGGGTGCCGTAGGGCAGCCGTGGGTCCCCAGAAGGGCCGTCCCTCCCCGTCCCCCACCTCAGCTCTGCTCTGCTCCCCCACAGGGGCCCCCTCCCGCGATGTCATCCTCGTCTCAGCCATCATCACCGTCAGCCTTAGCGTCACCATCGTCCTGTGTGGCATCTGCCAGTGGTGCCAGCGCAGACTGGTAAGTGGCCCTGGGGCTGGGTGCCCGCAGGGGGGGACAGCGGGGTGGCCGTGCCCCATGGGGGGCCGAGGGGTGCGGGGCTGCCTGCAGGCAGAGCCCATTGCCGAGCACAGTTTGCGGCGATGCCGGCTGCAGCTTTTATTTTGCTCTTTAGGAAAGGCGATAATTAAATGTTTGGGTGAAACTGTTTGTGCGGCATGGAGGGAAGTTTCCAAATACGTATAGATACACGCTTGTGACAAGCTGCAACGATCTGGCCCCTGTCCTGCTCGGCGCGCTCTTTCCTGCTAGAGCCCGGCAGGAAGGCAGCCAGCCTGTCCCCGTCCCCGTCCCTGTCCCCGTCCCTGCCGTGGGCTGTGCCCCCCAGCTCCTCCTGCACCCCGGGGCGCTCGGCGTCGCTGAGCCCCCTCGCCACCCTGCCCGGCCCTGACTGCATTTCCTTCACAACGAGATCCAAATCTGGGTCAAGTGCTCTGAAGGCAGCGGTTTCTCTCTTGCGGCTCTCTGCACGGGAGAACCCCCCCGGCCAGAGCCCCCACAGCGTGGCGGGGAGGGGGACCCAGACCTGCCCGCAAAGGGAGGCGGCGGCTCCTGCGAGCGTGCCCGTGCGCGAAACGTGGGAGGAGAAGGGCAAAGCTGGCAGAGGAGCAAAGAAGTAGAAATCGGCCGGGAATACGTCCAGGCTGGGAACTGGAAGCCGTGTCCCCAACCCTCGATGGCACGCGGGAGCCATGGCCAAGCCGGCTGAGCCGCCAGCCCCGTGCTGGCAGACCTCAGGGGACGGTGGCGGCGGTGTGCCCGTGGGCACCGTGCCATGGACAGGCCCCGGGGTGCCGTGGTGGGGGCTGGTCTGTGCCCCCAGCCCTTCTCCCGTCCTGCTGCAGTCTCCGGGCACCTGCAGCGCTGCTCCTAATCGTTCACTAATCAGCATTAATTGCGCTCTTGTCCGCCCTGGAAGAGAGCGGCACGCCGAACCCACCGTAGGAAATCACAGCGCAGCGCCCTGATTACGAGCCCCAGTTAGGAGCGAGCGCGGCTTTGTTAGCATATGGCACCGCTTCCCTTCTGCTGGGAAGGTGAACTCAATTAATCCAACTTCAATTAAGCCTAAAATTACACACTCCTGCCCTGTGGCGGGGTGCAGGGTGCAGCTGCTGCTCCGTCCTGGGGTTGGTGCCCAGCATGGGGACAGAGCCAGCCGCTGGGCAGGAGGCACCCACGGGAGGCCATGAAGGCGAGGGTAAAATTTGGTGCCAAAGCAATGGAGGGCACAAGCTGCAGCCCCCCCTGCCATGGTGGGGGCTCCATGCTGCCCGTGACCCTCTGCTGTCCCCATAGGGAAAGCGTTACAAGACGTCCCTGGAGACCGTGGGGACCCCAGACTCCAGCCGAGGCCGCAGCGAGAAGAAAACCATCAAGTAGGTGCCAGGGCGGGGGGAGAGGGGCAGGGGCTGCGGTGCCAGCGGGGGCCCCGGCACAGCCACAGCCCACACAGCGCCCTGCCTGCCGTCACCTGTGTGGGGACACCGGGATCGAGGTGCCCCGACCCACCCAGCCGCGGAAGGACCCTCCTTGGGGACAGAGGTGGCTGTCCCCTCTGCTCCCAAAAGGGCGTCAGCAGACGCTTGCCCAGCTCTCTCCCGTGGGCTCGATTTTAGGTTGGGGAGACTGGGCGATGGGTGGTCCCCCTGTCGTGCCAAAGCATCCCCCACTCCTGCAGTCACCCATGGGGAGTTATCGGCCTTTGGCGTGGGTGTCCCCAGCGGTGTCCCCGGGCTGGGCGTGCTGAGTCCTGCCCCACGGATGGAGTGCCCCGCAGAGCTGGGACCACCAGGGCTGTGTCAGGGAGCGCAGAATTGGGGTGCATATGGGGGGCTGGCAGCCAGGGGCCCCCGGCTGCGCTCCTGCACCCCCTGGCACCGTGCAGCGCCGTGGGGATGGAGCGCACTTCGCCCTGGGCAGAAAACAGCTACGGTCCCTACCAGGGCTACCGCAAACCCCAGCCTCGGTGGGGTGCAGACACCAGAGATCCCGATCCGGGACGGGGCCACATCCCACACGGCTCTGCCTGTGCAGCTGGCAGCATTTTGGGAGCTGTGCGAGGACCGAGCGCTGCTTTTGACGCTCGGTGGCAGCAGGAGGCACGGGATCTGCTCCCATCTCCCCACACTGGCAAAAGGGAGGGGATGGGGGGGTCCCAGCATCGGGGTACCCGGGCGCAGCCCCCTCCCATCACCGCCGCTCGTCTCCCACCCCCATCTCAAGGCACAGCGTCGGCCTCTGGACCCGGCTGCCGAGGATGCCAGGATGCGGCCCCCTGCCCAAGCCCACGTGCGGGGTCGCAGCGCCGTCAGCTCCCTCTAACCCCTCTGCGTCCTTCTCTCCTTCCCAGCCTGTCTCTCCGCAGCTCTGCCCCGCTCCGTCCGTCCGTCTGTCCACCTGCCTGCCTGTCCATCTGTCCATTTCTCTCCGCAGGGCTCGGCCACAGCGGCTGGCCGGGGGCGGGGGGCTGCGCTCCCCCCGGCAGGAATTCAGCTTCTCTCTCTTGTATTTCCCTCTTCTTTCTCCCCTCGTCTCCGGCCGCTGTAGCGATCTAGACAGAGACTTTTGGAATAACAATGACAACACAGTGCAGCAGAAATGGAGCTCGTACCCTCCCAAGGAGTTTATACTAAACATTTCACCTTACGCCCCGTATGGTGACCCGCGCCTTTCCCTCAAGTGAGTTTCTCCTTACCGGGCTTGCTCGCGTCTAGTGAGTACATGGGCAGCAGCCACGCGCCTTCCTCCTCCTCCTCCTCCTCCTCCCCCCGGCCCCCCATGGGCAGCCCCATGGAGACGAGCAACCCCCCCCCACCCGCTCCCCGGTGCCCCGGGGCCCCCCGGCAGCACGGGTTGGGGTTGCGCGTTCGGGACAGGACCCCGGCCTGGGGCCCCTCTGCCTCCTCCCCCCTTCATTTTGGATTTTTTTGGTTCTGCCACCTCCACCAGCCCCCCCCGCGCACCCTCCGGCCAGGGGCCTCCCTTTTTTTTGCAGTGCTGATGTCTCTCTCTCTCTCTCTCTGTCTGTCTGTCTCTTGTCTGTCTGTCCACCTCTGGCTCTCTCTCCCCCATCCTCGCCCCCCCCCCCCCCCCCCCCCCCGTTCCCCATACAAAACGGCTCCCCCACATGTCCGTCTGTCCGTCCGGCCCCTCTTCATGTCTGTCTGGGGGGGTCCGACCGCCGGCCCGGCCCAGTGGCTCTCTGTTATCAGGGGCTAAGCTGACAGCGTCGGCCACCGCGGGGTTGGCGGGGGAGCGCGACGGCCGCCCCGGGGAGAAGCAGCGCGGCGGCGAGGACGGCATGAGGAGCAGCATCTCTGCCCACAGCGAGCCCAGCATGGGGAAGGCGGCGAGGGGCCGCTGGCACACGGTGCAGAGCCACTTGGCTGCAGGGAAGCTCAGCCTGTCCAAGTGAGTGAGCACGCTCCGGCACAGCCCCCCCCCCGGATGGGTGCCCGGGCTGGGGGCAGCAACTCGGTGACGCCCCTGGGGCAAGAGCCGTGTCCCCACAGCACGGGGACGTCGTGGGGATGCGCGGCGGCGCCAGCCCTGTCCCCACGTGGCGCTGCTCCTACCTGTGGTGCTGCTGCGGGACCTGGCACCGGCACCTCGCCTGCAGCTCTGATGCTGGGGCAGATTTGGGCAAAGCTCAAGCATTATCAGGGCTAGGGGAAGAAACGGCCGTCGTGTAGGACTCACCAGCCGGAGAGGCTGGGAGCACGTCGGGCGTCCTCAGCTTGCGACCACCGACGTGGCTCTGCGGGTGGGACCACACTTCTGGTCTCCGCTCCTCCCACACTGGGCTGCAGCAGCCCCTGCTTGCTCAGGCGCTGAGCCCAGCACCGGGCAGTGGCGAGCATTTTGGGCACGCTGGGACGCACCGGGAGGCGAGAGGGGAAGGAGAGCGCAAGGAGATGGTCCGGCACGGCACGTCTCCCTGCCTGGTGCCAGCAGAGAGGGGAAACCCCCCGGGGCAGCGCCGAGCTGCTGTGCAAGCGCGCGCCCATGGGTGGCTCAGCACCGCCACGGCAGGGAGTCAGGCAGGGGCTGCGGGTGGCCGGGAGCCAGGCAGACGGACGGATGGACGGACGGACAGCTGCCACCACGGGCTCCGCTCGCACAGTCTGGCAGGGGCAGGGTTAAGGGGACGGCTGTGATGCCTGCAGGCTTTTTCAGCATCTTTTCTGCAGAGCCTACTTGTGGTCATGTTTTGCTGCATTTCAGGTGTTTTGGGGGGGTTCTTTCACGCTGGGCATCCTGGGTATGATCTGTGCTGGCAGCAGGCTGCTGTGCCATCCCGGTGCCACCATCCTACGGCCGCTCGGTGGCCCCAGGGGATCCCAGGCTGGGGACAGGGGATCGATTTTGGGAGGTTTAAGGGGGTTGCAGTGCCCCATCCCCAGCCGGCTCCCGCATGGCATGGTGCTGGCAGAGCCCGCGCCTCCAGCTGGCTCGGGGCCGAGCAGAGCCAGATTTAGTTTCCTGTGACGGAGAGGTTGTAAATTGAACTAATTTAGGATTTGATAGGAAACCGAAAGGAGGTCGGCGGCAGGCGCGGGGGAGGCTCAACACCCCGCGTGCCTCCAGGCCCCGGCCATGGGGCTGCATCTGTCCCAGCTCTCCACTCCCCTCCCTCTCTCTCTCTTTCTCTCACCTCTCACTCTTTCTTCACCTCTTTATTTTATTTTATTTTATTTTATTCTCCCCCTCTCTGTTTCCCCACTGCTGCGATGCACGATGGCACAGCTTCGCCCCACGGTTGCAGCCATCGCCCGGCCAGCCCCAGGGCAGCGCAGGGACCGGGGTTGTGGTGGGGGGGCTGCTGCTGAAGGCGACTCTCCTGTGCCGGGGGTCTCCCCGTGCACCGAGGACCCCCAGAGGGCTTTTGCCAGGCTGGCTGGGCTGCACACCCCTTGTTCTGGTGGGCTGGGCGGCTGCTGCAAAAACCCGCTGTCAGCGCTGCGTCTCCCTCGAGCCGCTCTGCACGCCAGCGGCGCAGCCAGGCGCGCACCCGGCCACGCATTTTGTCCCCGTCCCTGTCCCACCGCTGGTACAAGCCATGAGCTCCGCGAGCTCCATGGGCATCACACTCCTTCCCGGGTCTGCGCTGGCTGCGCCCCGTGTGCCTGCAGCCCCGGCACGGGGCTGGCTGCGTGGGCAGTGATGGGCATCCCCGCCGCTCGCCTGCTCGTGCCCCCTCACTGGCGGGGCAAAGCCCATCCGTGTTCCCCAGTGCTGCGTCCCCATCGTCCCCCTGCTGCCTGGCTTGGCCCCGGGGACACCCGGCTTGCTGTCCTGGGGCTCAGTCCCCATCGCTGCAGGGACCGCAGCCGGCACGGTGCTTTGGGGACGGTGAAGCTGTGAGACCCCACGGCACGGGCTGGGTGCTGGGCTGGGAGGGACGGGGACGGGGCTGGCTGGCTGGCTGGCAGCACGTGAGCGGGCGCCACGCGGGCACCGAGGGATTCGCCTTCACGCAGCAGCCTAATTAATTAGCTCGCAGACGAGGTCGGTCGGCCGGCACGCTGGGAAGGCGCCGCGGCAGCAGGAGGGCACCGAGCCCCTCGCCGCCGGCACCCGGGAGGCAGCAGCGGGGCGGCCGGCGAGATGGCGGCAGCGCGGGAGCCTGGCACTGCCGGGGAGGCCGTGCCGCGGCCGGGAGGCAGAGGAACCGCTCGCTGCAGCCGCTGGCCCCTGCCGGAGCGCTCCCTGCGCTGGGGCATCTTCTCTCTAACTCTCTTCTTTTCCTTCCTCCAATTTTGCCCCTTCACCTTCTTCTCCTTTCTCTCCTCTCCTCTGCCCTTCCTCTCCCTAAGTTTCGAGGACTCCACCTTGTCCACAGCCACTACCCTTGAGTATATCCCCACCTCAGCAGGCGACCCCAAATGCCAGAGGCCCCGCACGCTCATGCGCCAGCAAAGTCTGCAGCAGCCCCTCAGCCAGCACCAGCGAGGCAACCACAGCCAGCCCACCACCAGCCAGAGCCTGGGCCACCTCCAGGCCCACAGCGGCTCCTCCGGTGCCGGCAACCCCCGGGGCTCCCGCGGCGGCCAGGGGCGCCAGGGCATCGCCGCCGGCTCCAAGCATCGGACAGCTGGTGGCCGGAGCCGCTCCAACCCCGGCAGCTGGGACCACGTGGTGGGGCAAATCCGCAACCGCGGCTTGGACATGAAGTCCTTCCTGTAAGTTCGCTCTCGGTCCTTTCCTCTCCCCGGCGGTGCCTCCAGGCTCGGGTAAACGCTGCGCGCGGCCGGCGGCGAGCGCCGGGTCCCCCCTGTCCCATCGCTGCCTCCCTGGGGGCTGGGACTCCGTCCCCAGCGCGGGGGGCTGGGGAAGGGGGTCCCAAACTCCCCCGGCTCGCCTCCCACCCTGGCTTTGCCATCCGTGGCACCCGGGTACCCTTCGCTCCACAGGGAGCGCGGGGATGCAGGGATGCTCCGGCTTCGTCCCCGGGGCGGTGGGGGTGACGCTGGGGGGGCAGCCCCCGCGCAGGGCAACCGGCTGCACGGCCCCGATATCGCTGCCTGCCCGCCTGCCTTCCGCCTGGGCTGTGATCTGCACGGGCAGCCGGGTGGGAGCCGCCGGAGGCGTGTGATCTTTAATCTGCCTCAAACGCAGCTCCCCTATCAGCGCTGGCTTTTCAGCCTCCAGCGGCGAGGACTAATCTGCGCCCCGCGCTGTCCCCATATCTCGGCACATGACATCGCCGCTGCTCGGCACACTCCGTCCCCTCCTTCCTCCTCTGTCCTCCCCACGGTGCCCTCCGCTGGCCCCTGACGCCCTGGGGGGGTCCCTCCCAGCTGCGCCCCCCCCCCTCTTATTTGTCCCCTTCTCACCGCTGGTGGGGACACCTCCGGCAGCCCCGCGGCCCCTCTCCGCCACGCCGCGCAGCCTGTTTTCTCCCACCGGCAGCCTCCTCGCCGGCTCCATTTGCCGGCTTCCTGATTTATAGATGAGGCTCATTAGCCATCCCCAGGGTCGTGTTCCTCTCTGTTTACCCAGCCTTGTCGCCTAATTGGCGGGGGGGCCCCGCGGAGCAGGGGCCGTGCCGAGCGTGCGGCGCTTCCCCGCCGCAGAGCCGCTGCCGTTGACCGCCGCCGCGCTGCGGAGCCATTAACTTCTGCTGCTTCTGCTCTTTGCTCTGTTTACCCTCCCGCCCGGCTCCCGGCACCACGGTGCGGGCGCAGTTTCGTGCCCCGGGATGCCGTGCTGGCGGCACCGGCCGAGGACAGGGGTGGCCGTGGTGCCGGGGGCGAGTTGGGCAGGAGCCGGCACCTTTCTCCCCGCAGCCCTCGCCCGTCCCAGACGCCGTTTCCTCCGCAGGGGCCGGTGGTGGAGTGCTCCCCACGCTGCCGTCCCCGGTTGTCCCTGCCCGCGGGGCCACCGCTGCAGCGGGTCCCCCGCCTGACGCTCTGTTCTCCTCTCTCTTTCTCTCTCTCCCGTTCTGCTTCCTCCCCGCGTGCGGGGCCGCCTGGGCAGGGAAGGCCGGATGGTGGTGTTATCCCTGGTTTTGGGACTCTCAGAGCAAGATGACTTTGCCAATATCCCCGACCTGCAACCTGCTGGGACGCAGCCGAACCAGCCGAACGCTCAGGGGGACAAGAGGTATGAGTAAGGAAGAGGGCAGTCCCGCAGCAGGAGGAGACCAGGGCCTCACCCAGGGTGGAGGAGGAGGAGGAGGCCGGCCTCGCGGAGCGCCCAGGTTGGAGCGGCCAGGCAGCGGGCACGGCGACGTCTGCAGACGCTGGCAGCTCTCCTCGCCGGCCCCCGCGGTCCTGCCACTGGAGCGGCGACGCCGAGCAGACCCCGACCCCTTCCTCCCCCTCCTTCCCTCCCCGCCTTCCCTCCGTCCATCCCCATCCTCATCGCCGCCAGCGTCGTGCTGTCTGCATGCCGGGGGGGCTTGGGGCGGCCGTCGCACCGAGCAGGGCAGAGACGCCGTGCCAGGAGAACGGGGGCGTGCAGGGAGCGGGCACGGCGCGGCCAGGCTTGCGGGGACCCCATAAAGCGTTGCCGGCTGAGACGCATCGCATCCCAACGCGCTTCTCATCCGCCACTGGTGCCCAGGGGTGGGCAGCACTCCCTGGGACGTGGGGGCAGCTCTGCAGTGAGGAGCGGCCCCGCCAGGCTCCTTGCCGGGGGCCGCCCAAAGCTCCCGCGGCTGGCGCCGGTGGCAGAGCCCGGCCGGACCCGAGCGGCGAGGAGCAGAGGAGCCCCGGGCGGTGTCGATGCCCTCTTTGGGGAGGTGCGAAGCAGGCGGGTGCTGCCTCCCCGCGTGATCAGCGTGTTAATGAACCGGCACCGTTCTCGCCCACCGGCTATTTTTACCCTGCTCGGCTCAGTTTCGCTCCATGTTTTAGCACTTCCCCCCCTACCCAGCGCCACGCAGCCGCTCGCAGCCCCGTCCCCGCCATCACAGTACGAGCATGGCCGTCATGCCTCCATCTCCTTCCCCTGCCCCCTCGGCCCCGTGGGGCTCGGCCGGCGGAGGGGACAGCTCCCCACCGGCACTCCTCCGCCTCGAAACGTTTCCTCCGTCCCCATCTCTTGGCTTCTTCCTTCTAGCCCATCCCCAGCGGCTCCAGCCAAGCGCCTCGGTTCGTCTCCTGTGCCTTTGGCCAAGCTCTCTGTCCACCCTGCTCCTCTCTCTCCCCTTCCCTCCCTCCAGGCCAGCCATCCCGTGGTGGAAGACGCTGCTCCTCCTCCTCTCTCTTGCTCTTCCTCCCTTTCTCTTGCTGGCCCACGACCGCCGCTGGCGCACATTGCGGCCCAGGCAGCTCCAGCGACACCACACCCTCCTGGCCCCACCGCCGCTGTCTCCTCCGCCTTCAGTCTGTTTTTAACCTGACTTTGCCTCTCCAGCTCTCAGTTTCTTCATCCTCCCCGTGCGCCGTCACACCTGTGTGAGGGGGCTGCCCACAGCCCCCACCCCCCACCCCAGCGCCGCCTTCATCCCCACTGCTCCCAGGTCTCCGGCGTCTCCATTGGCGCGTGCCTGCGTGTGCTTGCCGTGTCGGTGGGCATCCTGTGTGCATGCGTGGCTTTGCCACCCCGGGGTCAGTGCTGCCAAGGTCCGTGCGTCCTGGAGCTGCGCCTGTTGTCCGTCTGTCAATTTGTCCCCGTGCCTTGGCTTGTGTAGGAGTTGTGCCATCCCCGCGGCCAGGGCGCAAGTGCGTGTGCACGCGCACATCCCCTCCTTCCTCAGGTCCGTCCCCACCGCCGTGTGCCTGTGTCCCCCGTTGTCCCTGTGCATCACGGCAGCGTGGTCCCGGTGTGTGCCCGCCCGCCTCCATTGCTGCTCTGTCCGTTCGCAGCTCCCCCCGGCTCCATGCCCAGCATCCCTGCAGCCGCCAGGACAGGCGCCCGAGACCCGTACGGGGACAGACGGGGTGGGTGTTCCGGCTGCAGGACACCAGAGAAGGTGGCCCTGGGTCAGCAGTGACCAGAGAGGGGATGGTTATCAGCCAGGCACTGAGCTGCAGCACAAAGCGCCGGGGCTCGGCCACACAGCCAGCACTGAGTGGGCGCAGCCAAAGCCAGGGGTGCTGGAGAGGACCCCTGGGGCCAGGAGGTGGCCGGGGGCGGTGGCTGCGCCTTGCTGGGCTGACGGTGTGCCCGGTGAGCTGGCCGTGAGGGACTGACCTGCGCACTGGCACCGGGCTGGCACCACCAGGGATGCCCACAGGCTGCTGTGGGTGGCTGGCATCTCCGCAGCCCAGCTCTGCCTGGATCCGGCCCACCGGGGCACCCCAGGCTGCGGGCATCTCCTCGGGGTCCCCCCGGCCCCGCTCTAGGGCGCTGCTTCTCTTTCCCCAGGTTGCCAGCCAGCGGCAAGGCGGTGAACACCGCACCCGTGCCCGGGCAGACGCAGAATGACGAGTCCGACCGCAAGACGGAGCCGCGCTCCTCTGTCTCCGACCTGGTGAACTCCCTGACCAGCGAGATGCTCATGGTGGGTGCCACGGGTGGGCAGGGGCGCCGGCCTCTGTCCCTCGCCTGCGCCCATCTGGGCATCCCCTCGCACCCCCCCGGCAGTCCCAGCCCGCGCTGCTGAGTCCCCGTCACGGGGAGCTGTGCCGGGGCCGTGACGGGCGGGCTGTCAGGAGGGATTTGGCTAATTGCTGCTCCCCATCCCCATGGAGCGGAGCCAGGAGTCATCCAAGGGGACGGTTGTGGGTGAGACGGGAGAGGCTGATGCCCGCTGACAGCTCCCGCCGCAGAGCTGGAGACGCCGGCGCTCGGGGCCCTGCACACACAGCTCCAGGGCGGTGGCTGTGGCTCCAGCTTGGCACGGCGCAGCCGACATGGCCACGAGCTAGACGTCCGCCACTCACGACCCCTTCTTCCCCCGCCACAGCTCTCCCCGGGCTCTGAGGACGATGAGGGCCACGATGGCTCCAGCCGGGAGAACCTGGGCCGCATCCAGTTCAGCGTCGGCTACAACTTCCAGGAGTCCACCTTGACTGTCAAGATCATGAAGGCCCAGGAGCTGCCGGCCAAGGACTTCAGCGGCACCAGCGACCCCTTCGTCAAGATCTACCTGCTCCCTGACAAGAAGCACAAGCTGGAGACCAAGGTGAAGCGGAAGAACCTGAACCCACACTGGAATGAGACCTTCCTCTTTGAAGGTAAGGGCTGGGAGGGACTGGGATAGCGGCGGAGCGGCTGCCGGGCCCCGCCACCCGGGGCAGGCTCTCCGGTGGCTGCCGGTGATGAGAGGGGCCGCCAGCTACTGTCGGTGCGAACCTCTCCCAGCTCTTGGGCTGCCTCCTCATCGCCTCCGTCTCCGTCGCAGGGTTCCCCTATGAGAAGGTGGTGCAGCGGGTGCTGTACCTCCAGGTGCTGGACTACGACCGCTTCAGCCGTAACGACCCCATCGGGGAGGTGTCCATCCCCCTCAACAAGGTGGACCTCACCCAGATGCAGACCTTCTGGAAGGACCTGAAGCCGTGCAGCGACGGCAGCGTAAGGCCCGTGGGGACAGTCCTCGGGGGGGGCTGCCCCTGTCTCCGCAGTGTCCCAAAGGGGCCAAGTCTTGGGGCCACCCTGGGGGCGCGTGCTGGCTCGGGTGCTCCTGCGGGGTGTCCACACGGGGCTGCTCGTGCCTCGTCGTCCCCATCTAGCAGTTACAGAAAGGCATTAAGTAGCCCAAACCAAGCGTCTCATTTGGGGTCAGGCTGAGATATTTCAGGGAGATCTAAAATTAAAGTTTTCCTTTTCTCCTGCCTCTAACAGGAGCAGAAAACATCCCGCAGGGGGTGGCCCCAAAAGCATCCCACTGGGGATGGCCCCAAAAAAGGTCCTACTTGGGACGGTCCTGAGATGTCCCACTGGCAATGACCCCAGAAATGTCCCCCCGCGAGGGTGGCCCCTTTTTCTCCTGCCCGGTCCCAAAGTCCACCTTTGGGGTGGCTCTGGGTGTCCCCAGCCCACCACCCCGGTCCCGTGGTGGGACATGGAGGTGTTTGTGCACCCGGAGGGGCTGGGGCCAGGCTGGGCGCACCACAGCGAGGAGCAGGTGCCTTTGGGGAGCCCGTCTTGGGGCGGGGGGGGCCCTAACGGCCTCTGTGGCCCCCCCAGGGAAGCCGCGGGGAGCTGCTGCTGTCGCTGTGCTACAACCCCTCCGCCAACTCCATCGTGGTGAACATCATCAAAGCACGGAACCTCAAAGCCATGGACATCGGGGGCACGTCAGGTACGAGCGCCCCGGGCATCGCCCCCCAACACCCACCCGGGGGGCCGGGCCCTGTCCCTGTGCCTGGCAGGGGCTGAGCGCCGCGTGCTGTCCCCCCTGGCAGACCCCTACGTGAAGGTGTGGCTGATGTACAAGGACAAGCGGGTGGAGAAGAAGAAGACGGTGGTGATGAAGCGGTGCCTGAACCCCGTCTTCAACGAGTCCTTCTCCTTCGACATCCCCACGGAGCGGCTGCGCGAGACGACCATCGTCATCACCGTCATGGACAAGGACAGGCTGAGCCGCAACGATGTCATCGGCAAGGTGGGTCCGGCCCCAAAAAACGGACGGGTTTGATGGACGCCGAATCCATGCGGCACTCGGCTCGTTACGGTTAACGATGACAAACGAGCGCAGTCATCCCCGTTATTGCCGCAGAGAGGCAATTAGCCCCTGGCGCGGCAGCACCCGATCGAACCCAGGGGAAGGGAGGGGGTGGAACAACACCAGGGGTGAGGGGCAGAGGTGCCGGTGTCCCCGAGGGGGCAGTCAGAGGGTCGGACGGACAGATGGACGGCGCGTGACGGTGCGTGTCCCCGCAGATCTACCTGTCCTGGAAGAGCGGCCCCGGCGAGGTGAAGCACTGGAAGGACATGATCGCCCGGCCCCGGCAGGCGGTGGCACAGTGGCACCAGCTGAAAGCCTGAGCCCCCCCCCGGCCCTGGGGCAGGACAGGGGCGGGACGGCGGTGGCCCTGCGGTGGAGGGTGGGGGACGGATGGACAGACGGACGGAGCGCCCCCGTCCCCATCCCCAGCGCCGGGCAGGTCTCCTGCGAGTGCTTCCAGCCACTGTCCCCAGGGCCCCGCCGGCCCCCCCCACCAGTGTCATCCCATATTTTGGGAGGCTGCCATTGTGAGGGGGGGTCCCGCCTCCCCCCCTTTCAGCCCAGTCAAACCTCTCCCAGCCGCCAGCGTCGCCCCAGCGGGAGCCACGTCCTGCCCAGGGACGTCTCCGCACCCTGCCCCGTCCTATCCCACCTCCCCCCCAACCCCTGGGGCACCCAAGGGATCGGAAGCCATGCCGCAGTTCGTTAGCCAAAGCGGGCACATCTGTCGCTGCCTCCAGCGGGGTTTGCTGCTTTACCTCCGCCCCGGCACGTCCCCCACACTCCTGATGCCACTGCGTCCCCCCTGCAGTGGCACCCAGGGGTGCTGCACCCTGGCCGTATCCCCACGGGGTGGCCTGGGGCCCGCACGAGTGCCCAACGGGGGGGTCCTGCGTGAGGATGGAGCGGGTGCCACCGTCCCCACGCCATGCAGGACGGTGTCCGTGTCCCCGCTGTTGGCTGCAGGGGGCTGGCACCCAGCGGTGGCATCCCCAAGGTGCCCGCGCCTCCCCGTTGGCTCCCCGCTGTCGCCACGGTGGGTGTCCCCCATGTGCCAGGGACTGGTGGCATTGGATGCAGCAGGACAGCAGCAGTGCTGGCTGTGACACGTCCCCGGCTGGTGATGCCACTCAGTGTCCCTCCACAGGGCTCCCTGCTCCACCAGGGATACCATGACCAGCGTGTGCATGTATCCTCGGGGTGTCCCCATGCCAGGGACATTGGCCAAGCCCTCCCACAGCGGGGCTGCTGCCACCTCCGCAGCCATCTCAGGTAGGGCACGGCCACTCCCTGCCCGCCACGGGGACACCGAAGGGGCCGGGCTCTGCACCCCAGTCTTCCTGTGGCCACCACAGTGTCACCCAACACGTGCCAAGGACACCGCCCCGCCATGGGGACCAGCCTGAGACCGGGGTGCCACCACCTAGAGCACCACGAGCATCGTCCCTGCGTCACAGCATCCCCGGCACAGGCACCCTGGGGTGCCCCGCAGCTGGGACACTCCCACGAGCATCGGTGCCATCCCTTCAGGCTGAGCCCCAGCCACCAGGGTCGATTGCATTGGGGACCCTGCGCCAGACCTCCCCAAAAAAAACAAGGAGCAGCCATCAAGGGGATGCTGCCCCCCCATGTCCCCCGCCCCGGCTGCCTGCCCTCCTTCTGCCACAGCGGATTTGCTGCTGGGGGACAAGTGGCCCTGGGGACACGGTGGCACCGTCCCTGTCCTGCCGCCAGCAAGTGTCCGGCAGCTACCGGAGACCCCCCCGTTAGACCATTTCGGACAATCTGGAGAGAAGTCATAATTCTGCTACTACAGTAATAATAATGCTTTTAGGGACATTTGTATTTTTATCACATTTCTCTCTTTTTTTAACATAACAGAGGAGATTCACGCACCTGGGGAAGGGGCTGCAGCTGGGCTCGCGCACAAAGCCAAGGGGTGGCAGGGTCCCCAGTGCCAGGCACTGCGTCGGGCTGTGCCGGGGTCCCCAAAAGCGGGGTCTGTGGGCAGGGGTGCCCGTCCCCCCCTGCCCCCCCCTGCTCCTCGGGGAAGGGTGGGCTCCCCAGGGCTGTGTGTTCATTTTTAACTCTAGAGCTCTTAGCCGTTATCTTGTTCAGGTATCTCTCTTCTTCATGTGACGGTAACATCCAACTGGTGTGTAAAATAGAGAAAAAAAGAAAAAAATGAAAAAAAAAATGAAAAAAATGAAAAAAGAAAAAAAAAAAAGGTGAAGCCCAGAGCGGCCGGCGAGCGGGTGTGCTGTGGATGGGGCGCACTGGGTGATCCCAGGAGGCGGGGGCGGAGGGGGGGGGGGTACGGCCCCGGCGGAGGCAGGGGCGCCTCTTTGCAGAATCCTATTTTTGGGGAGCGGGGCCCCTCGTTTTCTGGAGGCAGCCCCTGCTCTCAGTAATAAAGGACAGTCAGAACTGCCAGCGTGCCTTGTCTCTGGGCTGGGGGGGGCCAGCCCCGTGGTCCCCCAGTGGCTGTGCCAGCAGCGGGTGTGGGTTGGGGGGGGGGGGGGCGGGCTGGGGGTCCCCGGGGGGCTTTGTACCCACCGGGTACAACGCCACCGTGCCCAGGGCCATCCCGCCAGGGCGCCTGTCCCCAAAGCGGGGGGTACACAGGCTGCCTGCGAGCCCGGGGCGCCAGCAGCACCACAAAGGCTCAAGTTGCTGTGATAAATAATTGAGCGGGCGCTGGTCTTGAATAAGTAAAGGAAACTCCAGGCGCGGGGCTGGCAGGGGGCGATGTGCTCGGGGCAGCGTGGTGCTGGATGAGGCCGGGGTGCTGGGGGGGGGGAGACGCCGGAGCCTGGTTCTCCTCGCGACTGGGGTCTTTTGAAGGAGGAGAGCGGGTGACGCGCTCGGCCCCGGTGCTCCCGTCATGTGGAGCCCGTCCTCGCCGCAGCGCTCCCGGTGCCTGCACCTTTGTGCCCGCAGTCAGCAGGAGCAGATGGAAATAGCAGCACGCTCCCAGCTGCGGCGAGGACACGCGGCGTTGTGCGCGGGGAGCTGCGAGGAGGCAGGGATATATATAGAGGCAGACGTATGGATGATGCACTGCACACACGCCTCCCGAAGATGCCAGCAGCCCCAAAGGCTCGTGCGTAGCAGAAACGTGTGGGGGTTTCTGCCGCCCGCGGCAGGTCCCAGACACCAGCCCCATCCCGGGACAGGCACAAATCCCACACCCAAGCTGGGAATTGGGATCCAGGGTGGGAATAGGCACTGGAGAGGCAGGAACCCCCTCTGCAAGCATTGCCTTCTGTGCCATTTCAGTGTCACCCTGTCCGTGGATCTCGTCCCTGCTGCGGGGAGAGGCTGGCGGCACCCCCGGCTGCCTGCACCCCTCGTCCTGCGGCGGTGGCACAGCCCTGCTCAAGGGAAAGCAGCTTCTTAATGGCATTGCAAACAGCCCGTGGTTTCTGCAAAGAGAAGGAAAAAGCCCCAAAGAAGGCAGAGGATGTGGTGGGCACGCGGGCTTGGCCGCCGGCCGCCCTGCCCAACCCCTCACAATTAAAAGCGGATGCGCGGTCTGTGCCCTCCGGTGAGCCGAGACCTCAGAGGTGGCACGGGGTGCGCCAGGAGGGCTCGGGGGTGGGCAGAGGGACCAGGACCGCATCCAGCCCAAAAAATACAAATAAGCTGGTCCTGCTGCGAAGCATTGACAGGCTGCGTTCAACCCCCTTCCCAAATACCTCCCCCTTCCCTGCTGCAGCCACCCGAGAGCCGAACCCAAAGCCTTTCCACACCAGATTTGCTGGGTTTGTGCTTTTTATTGCCAGAGTTTGGTACAAATGGGGCTCGAGGAGGGGAAGAGGGACAGTGAGCCTGCAGCCCTGTCTCCAGAGCCTGATTCTGGGCAGGGCATGGGACTCCTCTTCCCACTGCAGACAGGCAAACCCCTTCGCAGGCTTGAGAGTAGGCGCACAGGCGAGGCTTTCCATCTTTCCAAGCCTGGAAGTGGCAGGGTGGGGGGGTCTCTGGGTGCAGAAGAGGTTTGTGCGTTTGTCTCAAACCTTGACGCTCTTCAGGGCAACGGGGTCTGCACGCAAAGATGCAAACAGCGTTGCTTCTTTCTGTCTTGCCCCGTGGAACCAGGAGCAAAAGGCACCCATGGAGGCGGTGGGGCACCTGCAGCTCGTTGTAGGAAAGTCCCCAGAGCCGTGCTCCTGGGACACCGGCTTCTCAGGGACGCCTGGCTGCCTGTCCCGTGGGTGAGCGGGGTCTGCAGGGCCACCCGTCAGGCAGAGGGAGGTTTCCCTTGTCCAATGCTCGAGCCCCATGCTTACGCAGGGCGCTCTATGGTGGACTTGTGGATGCTGACGGCAAGCTGCGAGCCCCGTGGGTCCAGGTGGCAGCTCTTTGCAGTCCCAGCAAACTGTGGACTGTTTTCCCTTGTGCAGAGGTCGCAAGCTTCCCGTTCTGCCTGCCCTAGGCGGGAGACGCTGGTCCTTGGCAGCCCCGCAGAGGCTCCCCATCCCTTTGCAGCACATCGAGGGGGTGTCCGGCTGCGGCGCAGCGCCTCACGTCTCCCTCGGGGAGCCCGGCAGGGCCGCGACGCTGCCCTCCTCGTCCCCCAGCAGCGGGGAGCCGTCCCTGGGGGCCGCCGGGGAGGCCTCAGCACCTTCCTCCTCCTCCTCCTCCTTCTCGTCCTGGCACCGGAGGCCCTGCAGGCGCTCCTCCCGCGCCTCCATGAACTCCTGCGCCCCGTCGCCCACCAGCCGCACGGCGTCGGCCACGCGGGGCGGCTGCCGCACGGGGTTGTGGTCGTAGGAGAGCAGGCGCAGGCCGGCCAGGCCGGCCAGGTCGGGGAAGCGGGCGATGCGGTTGCGGTCCAGGTCGAGGACGCGGAGCTGGCCCATGCGCAGCAGGGCCGGGGGGAACTCCTCGAAGCGGTTGCCGTAGAGCCAGAGCCCGCGCAGGCCGGCCATGCGGGGCAGCGCGGCGGGCAGGCGCGCCAGGCGGTTGTCGCCCAGCTGCAGGCTGCGCAGGCCGGGCAGGCGCAGCAGGGCGCGGGGGAAGCGTGCCACGGCGTTGCCCTCCAGCCAGAGGCAGCGCAGGCTCTGCAGGCGGGCGAAGGCGGGCGGCAGCCCCCGCAGCGCGTTGCGGCCCAGGTAGAGGTGCGCCAGGCGCGGCAGGCGGCACAGCGCCTCGGGCACCTCCAGCAGCTCGTTGCCGTCCAGGGCCAGCGTGCGGAGGTGCCGCAGCGCCGCCAGCTCGGCCGGCAGCTCCCGCAGCCCCGCGCCGCTCAGGTACAGCTTGATGAGCCCGCGCTGCGCCCACAGCGCCGCCGGCAGCCGCCCGCCGCGCACCTCCAGCCGCTGCTCCGCGCCCCCGGGGCCCTCGGCCGACGCCGGCCGCGCCGAGCCGCCGCTGCCCATCGCCCCCGGCCCGCACGGCGCCGCGGCAGCCCGGCACGCCGCGGGCGGCGGGGAGGCGCGGGGCCACGCCCCCTCCGCGGTCAGGCCACGCCCCCGAGACCGGGACCACGCCCCCGAACCCGGGACCACGCACCCCGCTGGTCGGGGCCACGCCCCCCGGGAACCCGGGGCCACGCCCCCGGGAACCCGGGGCCACGCCCCCCGGGAACCCGGGGCCACGCCCCCTCCACACTCAGACCACACCCCCGAGACTGGGACCACGCCCCCTCCGCATTCAGGCCACGCCCCCCTCAACCGGGACCACACCCCTGAAACTGGGACCACGCCCCCCCCCCGCTGATCGGGACCCCGCCCCTCCGCACTCAGACCCCGCCCCCGACGCAGAAGCCACGCCCCCGTCGCGTTCGGGCCACGCCCCCGAGTTCGGGACCACGCCCCCGAGTTCGGGACCACGCCCCCTCCACGCTCAGACCACGCCCCCACAACCTGGGACCACGCCCCCAGTCCGTGCTCAGACCACGCCCCCTTGATCGTGACCACGCCCCCAGAGCCGGGACCACGCCCCAGAGCCGGGACCCGCGCCTTTAATCCCCCTTCCGCAGCCTTTTTATGGGGGGGGGGTCTCCAAGAAGCGGGCGCGGGCGCCGCCCCCCAGCCCCGCGCGCAGGTTGTCGGTGCCGAAGCCGCTGGGCCGCAGGGCCTGGACGCCCCCCCAGGGCCGCGCCGTGCAGCTGGGCCCGGGCTCCGCTGCGAAACCGAGGGGCGAGGGGTCACGGCTGGGCCCCCCCGGCCGTTATCCGCCCCCCCTGGCCCGGTCACACTCACCCGGTGCTGCGGGGCACGGGGCCCACGGGGGGGGGGTCGCGGCCCGGCCGTGGTTAGTGGTGAACCCCGACGGCTCCTGGGGGGGGGGGGCGGGAATCGAGGGGTGGGTGCCCAGCCCCGTGGGACCGGGGGCACGGGGGGGTCGGGGGCACGCACCCACCATCCTGCCGGTGCTCTGCCGGCCCCGCAGGAGGGCCTGGGCCGGGCAGGGGGCCTGCAGCCCCCGGGAGACGAGCGGCACGGGGGGGCGGCGGGGCGAGGCCTGCGTAGGGACAGCGGGTGAGGCCGGGGGGGGGGGACACGCGGGACGGGGACGGGAGCCACTCACCGGCACGCTCAGGAGGCCCGGGGCCTCCCGGCTGAAGCCGCTGCCTCTGTCGGAGCCCCGCGCCAGCACCGGGAGCGCCCTGCCACCCTGCAGGGGACGGGGAGGGATGGGACACGGGGGTCCCCAGGCGGGGCTCACCTCGCCGCCCCGTCCCTCTTACCGTGCCGTGAGCAGGGGGCAGGTAGTCCGCCGCGGTGGTGCTGGCCCCGAGCCGCAGGAGAGAAAAACGTGTCGGGCGTTGGAGGGGGAAGAGGGGCTCCGGGGGGCTGGGGGCTCACGGGTTGGCCCAGCGTGGGTGGCAGGATGGTGCCGCTCCTCGGGGTGGCCCTGGTGAAGCCCGTCTCCTCCTTGGCGCCGATGGTCGTCCTCTGCAGGACGTCTGCGGGGGGGGGAGATGGGGGTGGGGGTAGGTCGTGGCGTAGGAGTCCCATGAGGTCCCCGCTGTCCCCTGCACGTGGCTTTGCACAGACGGTGCCCGGCCCCACGGCAGGTGAGCCCCAGGACAGGGACCGCAGCTTAGCGCGAGGACAGACAAACGGACGGGTGGACGGCATGCTGCTGGGCTGCCCGGTGTCCCCCCGGTGCCGCCACAAGGACCTGGAGGCAGTGGGGGCTGCAGGACGTCACCGCGGAAGCGGATGCCGGGGGCGCCGTGTCGTCTCCAGGTAACCGGCACGGTGACGCGCGGTGACGGCGGCCGCACGGGGACCGTCCCTGCTGCCTGGGGACACCGGCCCGGCTGGGACACCCTGCGGAGGGCGCTGGGGACCAGGTGGGATGGCACCGCGGGCTCCCCGGTGCCCCGTGTCGGGTTGAGGAGCACCAGGGGTGCCTGGGTGGCCGAGGGTCAGCAGGACACCGCTTACCGGGGACCAGCCAGCCCCCAGCTCAGCACATGCCATGAACCTGCACTCGCTGCCAGGGCGAGGAGCCCCACCTTGCCCACGCGTGGGGCCACCTCCCGGAGCCCCCTGAAAATTGGGTTTGGAAGGAACGGACACGAGATGGGGGCAGCCGCCACCTCCGCCCAAGAGCAGAGCCCGGCGTGCAGCAGGAGGGGCAGCCAGGCAAGGCGAGCGCCAGGGCTAGCAGCCACAGCTTTATTCATCAAGCCCTGAGAGTCCACGGGAGCCACTGCCAGAGGAGGAGGGCAGCAGGGAGGGCGGCAGCGCTGGTGTTTCTGCAGGGCCCCCGGTGCCCCTCCTCTGCTCCAGGGGACGGGGAGGGAAACGACAGCCGCCGGTCAGCGTGGGGGCTCGAAGAGGTACTCCAGGTCCGGCTGCCGCAGCCTCTGCTCCCTCTTCTTGTTCTTGGCAAACTCCCTCAGCATGGCCATCACCTCGTTCTCAAACACGGCTGGCGTGGGCTTCGCTTCTGCGGTGAAAACAAGAAGGGACCGCGTGAGGAGAGCGGCCCCACGCAGTCCCAACACGCCCAGCACACCAAGCCCAGCTCCCGCAGCCCAGTGCGGTGCCACCTCGGTGGCCACACGTACCTGTGGCCCAGTAGTAAATGTCCCAGTCGTTGCTGGGCTCGTTGATGAGCCGGTCGTAGAGGTTCAGCTGCCGTTCACTCATGCAGTTCAGGTTCTCCTTCGCAAAGAGGCTGGAAGGGGGATGCACGAGGATGAGTGCGGGGTGCTGGAGGAAGAGCAGGGCTGGCACAGTGGCTGATGCCTGGCTCTCTACGTGGCACCAGAGGACCGGGAGGAGCTGGTGTGTGCTGCCTCCTGCCTTACGCCTCGGGCTACGCTTTGTTACCTACCACAGGAGAAGCCCAGGAGGCCCCAAAAGTCCTCCCAAAGGATTTTTGGCTCAGCCACCAGCTAGGAGCTTCCTCCAGACCTCTCATGTGCTGCCTCTGGCACTGTCCTGCCAGCAGCCGCACCGACCACTGCACCCTAAACCTACTCAAGCGGTGATTTATCTGACAGCTCAGTGCAGATCCTCAGATGCTTGCCACCTCCCCCCCAAGCAACACGACATCTCCTCAGGGCTTGGATTCTGACCGTGCCCTGCCCCATCAAGCTGATTCCTGCAACGCCCAGAGCTCTTCCTTGCTCATTAAGGACCTGTGACGTTAGTAGCGAGCTGAGTTGCGTGGCAGCTACGCTCACCTCCTGACGGCCCTTACCTCTGCAGGGCTGCTATCGCGTCTCCCGTGAAGCATGCCCTGTCCCTGCCCGAAGCGCGCCCAGGGTGCCGGAGGGGCCGGGCAGCCCTTAGCCTCACCTGAGCAGGATGCAGTTCTCCAGCATGCCCCTCTTCCTGCTCTCGTACAGCAGCCGGGCCCTCTTGGTGGGCAGCGGCTCGTCGGGGCGCTCCTGCCAGGGGGGCAGGGGGATCTCCAGCACGTCCTTCCCCGAGTCGCTCGGCGAGTCCCCGCGGTATCCGCGCTGGGCGCACAGCGGCACGGGCCGGCGCGGGGCCCATCGGGGCAGCGAGCAGAGCTGCGAGAGGGGCCGGGGCAGCACCGGGGGCGTCAGGCACCGACCTCAACGCAGCCCCAGGCCCCAATTACCCCCCCCGCACCGAGCCCCGCCGGCCCTAATCCCCACCCCACCCCAATCCAGGCCGCAATCCCCCACCCCACACACAGCGTCCCACCAAGCCCCACTGCCCCTAATCCCCTCCCCACCCCCCCAGGCTCCCCCAGGCCCCCATCCCTTACCCCACACGCAGCTCCCCCCCCAAACCCCCCAGCCCCCAAACCCCCCAGCCCCCAATCCCCACCCCCCCCCACGGCTCCCCACTCCCCCCCCAGCCCCCTAACCCCCCCCCAGGGGCCCCCCAGGCCCCCATTCCCCGCACCGTGCCCCTCTTCCCCCCCCAGCCCCCAATTCGCCCCTCCCCAGCCCCCCATTCCCTCCCACCCCCCTCCCCTCTCACCCTGCCCGCCGCCATGACACCTCCACACCCCCCCCCCCAGGGCCGCTCTGCGCCTGCAGCCCCCCCCCGACTCTATGGTAAGACCGGGGCGGAGGCCGGAAGGGGCGGGGCGCGGCGGGCGGAGGCCGGAAGGGGCGGGGCGAGGCGCGGCGGCGCTGGCGGTGGCGGTGAGCGCGGGCGGCGCGCGCGGGGCCTGCGGGCGGCACCGGGAGGGGCGGGGGGGGGGGGGGGGAGGAGGGACTGCGCCCCCTCCCCTTGCTCCCGGGTCCGGGGCCAGGCCGGGACCGGGGGGGCGGTACCGGGACCGGGGGGGCGGTACCGGGACGGGGGGGGCGGTACCGGGCGGGGGGGGCGGCACCGGGACGGGGGGGGCGGTACCGGGCGGGGGGGGCGGCACCGGGCGGGGGGGGCGGCGGAGGCTGGGTTTGGGGGGTGGGGACCGGGGGTCGGTGTCCAGACGGGGGAGTGTTTGGGGAACCGGGGGGCACCGGGGGGGACCGGCACTGACAGCCGCCCCCCCCCCCCCCGCAGTGCCCCCCTTGGTCTGCTGCTGCTCGTCCCGGTCCCGGTCCCGCCCCGGTCCCGGCCCCGTCGGGAACTATGTCCGAGGGAGTGGACCTGATCGACATCTACGCCGACGAGGAGTTCAACCAGGTGAGGGGCTCCCCGGGGGGAACCGGGGGCGGGGACGGCACCGGGAGGTGAGCTGGGCAGCGGGGCCCCTGCCCCCGGCACCCAAACGTTCCCCGGGGCCCGGCGGGTGCTTCCCGGTAGGCTCCCGGAGGGAACCCCCCCGGCCGCGGAACGGGAGAGCTGGGGGGCTGAGCGCGGAAGGTGGGGGGAAGGAAAGGGCCCGGAGGGCGCCGGGCCGGAGTTCAGGAGCACGCGGAGCAGGAGGCAAGGGGGGAACTCGGTTTACGGCGCTGACCCCGCACGGCAGGGGGAAGGAGCTGAGAGGAAGCAAACGCGACGCCCGCAGAGCGGCGGCGGCGGCGGCGTGGCAGGGAAGGCCGTAACGTCCCGCCGGAGGAGCGGCGAGCAGGTGGGAGCACCGGCCGGCGCAACTCCGCCGCTGCCTCGCTTCTGAGCCAGCCCCGTGCCGCCCGTCCTGCCCGCGAGGCTCGGGCGCCGGGCGGCCGCCGGCGGGATGTACGGCCAGGGGCCGGGCACGGGGCTGCTGGGGAGCCGGGACGGATGCGGCAGGGGCTCGGTGAAGCCTCGGGGAGCTTTGGGAGCGCAGGAGCGGAGCGGCGTCGAGAGAACAGTGCGAGCCTGGGCGCACGCAGCAGGAAGCAGCGCGGAAAGGTTCATCCAGAGGGTTTGGGGCACGGGACACAAAAGGGCTTCGACAGAGCCGGCGGCTTCTTGGAGCTGGAAGTGATTACGGCCGGCTGGCCCGCGGCGGCGGGGGGCGAGGTGTGCAAGGCCTGTGCGGTGTGAGACGGCGACGGTAAGAGGCTGCCGGAGCGCGCCCCGAGCGCCGGGAGCACGAGCTGCGTGCCGTCTGCTGGGAGCACGGCAGTTCTTAAAAAGGCGAGCGCCGAAAGCTGAGCGGAGCCGGAGGATCCCCAGCGGCTCCCAAGCCGCAGCATCCCCTCCGTAGCACAACTGAGGGCTTCCGAGGGATTTCTGCGCCAGCCGCCCCTTGTTCTCCAGAACTCGCCAGAAGTTACCTTTCAGGCAGAAAGTTTCCAGCCTTGGGCCTTGCCGGGGGGGCAGCGGCGTGGGAGGCGGGCGAAGCGAACGGCTGGGCTGTTTTGAGAATGAGGACGAAAATACCTCTCCCTGTTGAAATTCCTGCAACCTTTTTATCAGCTCCGCAGCTGAAGTTGCCGGATGCTGAACGGTACAACTTGCCTCAGGAACAGCCCTGGCTGTCAAGAGAGCGTCTGCGGGTAAAGGCTTTGATTTCGTGTCTCCGCGAGCCTCCGAGGGCTGCGTGCTGAGCACCTTTCCCCGGCGGCCCCGCGAGCTCCCGAAGCGCCGTGTTGTGGGCACGCAGCTCCCCGGCTGTCAGCACAGGGGATTTCACCGCCCCGCGCTGGTTTCCCCAGCGCTGGTGGGTCCCCAGCGCTGATGGGTCGGGCTCCCCGCCTCGCCGGGGCAGGGTCTCTGGTTTTGTGCTGCCTGGGGCCCGGGGGCAGTGCCGCTGTAGCAGTGAGGGGCGAGAAACGACGCTCTGCGCACGTTGAAGCCGGGCGAGCCATTAGTACGAAGAGACGTAGCAAACACGGCGCTCGCCGTACGCTCCCAATTAAATATAGCACGGAGCGGGAGTGGGAACGGGAAGGCGGGATCTAGGACGCCCGAGTTCGCAGCTGAGGAGCTGCTTTGGTGGCCGCTCATCCCGCGCGGGGCGGCGGTGCCGCGGGGGGGAGCGCTGCGCACGCGGCCCCGCGGGAGTTCGGCTGGCCCGAGGGGGAGCGGGAGGAAGGCGCGCTGCCGTACCCGGGGCACAGATCGGCCCGACGGGCAAGGCGTTGCTTACTGAGTTTGATTTTCCGCCGCTGAACTCGTATCGACGAGAGCTGAGCTTCTTCCTGGTGCGAGGAGCAAGCCGAGTCCTGCCCGGGCGCGCAGGCCGCGGCGAGCCAGCCCTTTGCCCACGTGGGGGGCGCGGGCCGCAGCCGAGCGGAGAAGCGCGTGGGGAAAGCGAAAGGCTTGTCCTCGAAATCGGGAGGGGGAAAGTCGGGCCCGCACAGGCCGCCGGCGAGGCGCAGCCCCGTGGCTCTGCTCCGGGGAGCATCCCTCCCTTCCCACCTCCGCACGTGCGCCGTCGCGGCAGGGTTACGCCGAGCAGCGCGCTGCTGCTCCTCCCGGGCACGCTGCTGGGGGTTGTGTTCACGCTGGGCCGCGCACGAGGGCGGGTCAGGGATTTCCGTGCCGGCGGGGAGGAAGCGCAGACGCGGGGGTTTCCACGGGCCGAGGCTTTTTTTTTTTTTTTTTTTGGCAAGCCCAGGGTGCCGCGCGGTTTTTGCAGGGTGGTGGAGTAGCAGAGAGGGGCTGGCTGGGCCCGGGGGAGTTGTCGCTGCAAAAATGAAGTCCTGAAGGCGAACGCACCCTCCAGGAGATTGCTTCGTTCGTGGCTGCGGTTCGCCTTCCTCTAGCTGTGAACAGACCCGAGACGAGCGGTCCGAGGGGTACGCCATCGGATGGGGTGGCCGCAGCATCTCTCCGGGGCAGCGTCCAGGCTTGGGGGGCGTTGATTCTGCCTCTGCCCTGGCAGGAGGTGGCCCTGGGGACAGCAGGAGCCTTGGGGACGTGAAATCCCGGAGGGGGACGAGAGTTGGCTTCTGCTGGGGGCGTGTTGGAGGCCTTGAGCGTATCAGGGCAGTCCTCCAGAGCCCCGCGCGTGGCCACGGGCCCCTTCCCGAGCCACGGTTCCACCCCCGGGCCTCCCCTGACGGTCTCTTCCCTCGCAGGACTCCGAGTTCAGTAATGCTGACCAGATGGACCTGTACGACGACGTGCTCGCAGCCAGCTCGCAGCCCCCCGAAAGCCGCACCAGCAGCTCGGAGCCACCCCCCGAGATCCGCCAGGAGCCGTCCCCCAAGCCCAACAACAAATCCCCTGCCATCCTGTACACCTACAGCGGGCTGCGCAACAAGAGAGCCGCCGTCTACGTGGGCAGCTTCTCCTGGGTGAGTGCTTTGGGCGCGTACGCCGATGAGGGTCCTCCAGAGAAACCCCCGAGGGCTGCAGAGCTGCTGGGAGGTGCTGGTTCTCCTCAGTCCACGTTGACGAGGCGTTCTGAGCTGGGCTTGGCCCTAGGGTGCGAACGGGAACGGGATTTGTAGCCCTGAGAGGCTGCAGGTCCCAGTGGGATGGGCTGCGGGAGCTGACGCCAGCCTCCGCCCTGCTGCCCGCAGTGGACGACGGACCAGCAGCTGATCCAGACCATCCGCTCGGTCGGCGTCTACGACGTGGTGGAGCTGAAGTTCGCAGAGAACCGGGCCAATGGCCAGTCGAAAGGGTGAGAGCCGAGGGGGAACAGGGAGGAAACGGGGGGTGGGGGGAGCCAGGCCCCTGCGGCCGCATCCCGGGAGCAGCCGGAGCTTTCCCCAGCGGGCACAGGGGACGCACGGCACGCCCGGAGCAGGGGTGGTGAAATGCAGGCTCCCGGCAGCGCGAGCACCTGGGAAGGGAACCGATGGGCGCGTGTGGCCCCAGGCTGGTGTCAGGCGGTGGGGGGTGCTGCGGGGGGGCGGACTGGGGCTCCGTGGGGGTCCTACCCCTGCCAGGGGGAGCAGCGCTCGGGGCCGGCTCCTGCCCGCTGACCGCCGGGCTTCCCCCCAGGTACGCGGAGGTGGTGGTCGCCTCTGAGAACTCGGTCCACAAGCTGCTGGAGCTCCTGCCCGGCAAAATCCTCAACGGGGACAAGGTGGAGGTGAGGCTGGCCACCCGGCAGAACCTGTCACAGTTCGAGGCGCAGGCTCGCAAAACGTGAGTGGGGCGCAGGCGCGCCGCGGGTTGGGGGGGGCCTCCGCGCTGCGCGGCAGCTCCCGCAGGACCCCGCCGAGCTGTCAGGCCGAGCCCCCGAGCCCTCGGGGTGGGGGGACACCGCCAGCGGCCTCTGGGGGTGATGTCCAATTGCTGCCGAGTCCGATTAGATCCTGACTCGAGTCTTTATGATCCCCTTTTAGGTGCTCACACACTGCGAAGATCCCTCGTAGCCTCCTCCTCCTCCTCTCCAAACTGAATGGGCTTAAGCTCTTCAGCCTACCAACATAGCTAAGACCCTCCATATCTATTAGTAGCTCTTCTCTGGATCTCCTCCAGAATTTGTCCATCCCTGCGGAGGTAAGGTGCCCATCACTGGACACAGTATTCCAGCTGGGGCCTGGCCGTGGGCTTTCTACAATGGCAATAGGTGGTCCTTGCCTCACTCCGCAGCGATGTGACACCCCGGCCCCGCGCCGGGGGGCTCTGCGGAGCCGGAGGGACTGACCTGGCAGGAGCGTGTACGAGGAGGTCTTGGCCAGCTGTGGCCATTGTAGATCCGTGACCCGTTTCATGCAAGGAAAGCCCTTCTTTCTGAACGCTCTGGCTGAGGCTCAGCGGGGTGGCTCTGCCCTTCGCCCCCTCCCTTCAGCTCCGATCACCGCTCGGCTGCGCCGTTAGACGGCGTCCCCGCCTGCCCTCGCGGCTTGGTGGAGCAGAGCGCATCCCCTTCTGGAGTTTTGGCCTCCCTCAAGAGGCTTTGTGGCGGTCTCGGCAGCTCCCCCAGGGCTCCTGCCCCCTCTTTCCTCTCCTGGCTCATCCTCAAAGCCTCTTCGGACGCAGCGAGGGTTCCTGCCCGTCTCTTCTAGGGCAGACAGGCACCGAGTTTTCCTTCCTCCAGCTGTCAGCGCTTGCGTTCTGTCCCCTGGTGTCCCTCCACGCCCAGGCTGGTGTGAATCCATTCCCATCAGCAGGTCGCAGGTGCTCTGGGTTGTTTAATAGCTTCTGGGACTGGGGACTCGGCCACCTCTCCCCGTTTCTTGGGGCTTTGCACCTCCGTCCGTGTAACCCGCTCGCTCTGCGACCACCGCAGAGCCCCGCCGGCTGCAAGCGAGCGTCCCTGGGACGCCGTGGCCGCGGCCGGCGCCCTGCTGAGAGCGCAGGACCCTCCTGGAGGCCCGTGGAAGCGGAGGCTACGCTTGGCTGGCTGGATCTGTCTCTGGGCACCTCGAGCTCCTCAGAGACCGGACCTCGTGCGGGCGGGCGGGGAGGAGGAGGAGGAGGTCTCCGAGGTGCGCGGGGCCCCCGGCCGCAGCTCACGGCCCTTTCCCGTGCCACTTGCAGGTGTGCCGCCGCGGGCCCACTCCCGGGACTCCATGGACTCCGTGGATGGCCGCGCCACGCCGACAGAGAACGCGCTGCCGCCCGCCCGCGTGGAGAAGCCCCCCTCCATCCTGCCCTTCTTCAACCGCCCCCCCGCCGCCCTGCCCCTCATGGGGCTGCCCCCGCCGCCCATGCCGCCCCCGCCACCCCTCTCCTCCGGCTTCGGCGTCCCCCCGCCGCCACCCGGCATCCACTACCAGCACCTCATGCCCCCGCCGCCCCGACTGCCCCCCCACCTGGCCGTGCCGCCCCCGGGGGCTGTCCCGCCAGCCCTGCACCTCAACCCGGCCTTCTTCCCCCCGCCCAGCACGGCCCTGGGTCCCCCGCCAGACACCTACGGCAAGGCCATGGCCCCCTACAACCACAGCAGGTGAGCGGAGGGCGAGGGAGGGGGGGCTGAAGGCCGCTCGGTACCGAAGGGGGGTCGGAGCCGTGCCGACTCCCCCCGCGCGTGTCTCCGTGCAGCCGGGAGCTGGGCCCGCCGCCACCCGCCGTGAGCGAGGTGGAGTTCGAGGAGATCATGAACAGGAACCGGGCCATCTCCAGCAGCGCCATTTCCAAGGCGGTGTCGGGCGCCAGCGCAGGTAACGCTGACTGCGTCCCCCCCGTCCCCCCGCCCTGCCCCGACCCCGCAGCTCGCCTGCATCCCTCAGCCCCGCTCCGCTCCCGCCCAGGCGACTACAGCGACGCCATCGAGACCCTCCTCACGGCCATCGCCGTCATCAAGCAGTCCCGCGTCGCCAACGACGAGCGGTGCCGCGTCCTCCTCTCCTCCCTCAAAGACTGCCTGCATGGGATCGAAGCCAAGTCCTACAGCACAGGCGCCAGCAGCAGCTCCTCCAGGTACCACTGCCTGCGGGTGGCGTCACGGGCACCCGTCTCAGGGTCCCGGTCTTGGTCTCCGTCCCCTCTGCGGGGAGAGACCCGGCCAGGTCCCCCCCGGGAGGTGACCAGAACCCTTTGCTCCGTTTCCCCAGGAAACGACACCGGTCTCGGGAGCGCTCTCCCAGCCGGTCCCGCGAGAGCAGCCGGCGGCACCGGGACCTGCTGCACAGCGAGGACCGGCACGAGGACTATTTCCAGGAGCGGAACCGGGAGCACGAGCGGCATCGGGACAGGGACAGAGAGAGGGACCGGCACCACTGAGACAGGTGAGCCGGCGGCAAGGCACCCGCAGGACTGGGGACGCCCGTGGGGGAGGCGCGGGGTCTCTGGAGCAGCGCTGACCACCCCTCTCCGCTCTCTCCCCTGCAGGAGTTCGGCAGTAAGTGGTTTTTAATGGACTCGTATCTCCTCACCTCGACCAGGACTGTGCCACCGAGGCCGCTCCACCCCCTGCCCCCTGCCCGCCGCCCCCGGCTCTCTCCGGGCACCCGAGGAAGGGCCGCGCTGCGCCCCGCGGACTCCCTCCGACACCTCGTGGCCTTGGGCCTGAGCCCTTGCCCGCACCCACCGCCGCTGCTGCTGCTTCCCGGGGAGAGGCTGGAAGCCGGGGAGCCTGGGGCAGCCCCGCTCCGCGGATACTTGGACCCAAAGAGAAACAGTGCTTTTATACCACGGAGGGAGGTTTGTGAGCCTTTTCCTCTCCGCAGCCCTTTGGGGGCGTCTGGAAGGGGACGGATCCCCCCCAGGCGCCTGCAGCGGGGGGGCTTGGAGGCGTGCAGCTCGCGCCCCGTGTCCGGTTTGGCCGGAGGAGGCGCAGGGAAGTTGTGCCTGGTCCCAGCCTCCCTCCGGCCGGCGGAGGGGAAGCGCAGCCCGGCCCCGCTCTCGCCTGCCCAGCTGGGGCGGGGGCCAGCGTGCTGGGGTGGGAGCCGGGCAGGGGTCGCCCCCTTCCCCTGCCCCGACTTTCCCAGCGGGATCGCCGCCTCCGCGCACGTCTCCCGAAGCAGCGCAGCTCTGGCCAGCAGGCGCCAGCGGGGCCCCGCGTGGAGCCGGCCTCTCCCGCAGAGCCTTCCTTGTTTTAGAGGAAGCGGAGGAGGCAGGGCGGGCCGCCACCCGCAGCCAGCGGGCCTCGGGGACCGCGCGGTCCCTGCAAGGGGCTGCCCCCTTCCCCGCGGCGTTGCCCTGACCGCCCTTTCCCAACGGGCGGTGTGGCACGGCCCCTCTGCGTGCGGTGGCACGCCGGCTGCGTGGCACAGTCGCAGGCTGGGACAGGGGTGCTGGGGACAAGGCCGGGAGGTTTCCGTGCCTGGCGGGGCTGCGCAGAGCTGTGCGCAGCCGCTTCGAGGCCAGGGAGCAGCCCCCAGCCCCGCACGGGTCCCTCCGGCACAGGCTGTGTGCTGGAGGAGCCCAAGGGGGTCGGGGCGAGCTAGGGAGACCCAGAGTGACTTCCAGCCCCCAGGGATGCCAGCCGGGTGGTCTTGCCCTCTGAACTGTGGCTGGAGAGGAGAAACCCGGCTCCAGAGGTCTTTTTAGGCTAAAATCACACAAAACAAAAGAAAAAAAAAATAATTCTGTAAAGTACCATGAGGTGCCGGCTTAGCGGGTGAGTGCTGGGGGGAGCATTTGGTGGGAGAGTTCTGTTTTTTTACTTAAATGACACAAATTTTTAGTTTCTTTCCAAATAGTGGGGAAAAGTGCAGAGCAAACCCCTATTAACCATCCAGCGAGGCGCTGCCCCTCCTGCTCGCAGTGACTAGATTTGTTTGTCTTTCTGATAGGTTGGAAATTGTGTAATAAACTTGATGACGTTGTCAATCTTTTATATGGCGCTGCAGGGAGCTTCTGTCAGGACTTTTAGGGGATGGATGCGGTGTGAGTGTGGTACGGAACAAGGAACAACAAGCTGTGGGGATCAAGGCGGCATGGGAGGGAAGGGCAGCAAGAGCCAAGTGCCCCCCTGTCCTCTGGCACTTCCAAGGGGCTCCTTGTGCCCCCCTGGGGAGCTCTGGGCAGCGCCGTGGGGCGGGGGTCAGCACAGGCGGTGCCGTGCTGGAAGCTCCTGAGCGCTCCGTGCCCAGCCCGCTGCCCCGTGGGACGCCACATGCCCAGGCACCAGGTAAAAATAAATATTTATTGGAAAATAGTGAATGATTCTGAGAACACGGTAGAAAAAAAATAATTCTCCGTACCTTGAACTGACCTGTGTGTCACAAGCCCCGGGGGCCGGGTGGCAGCAGGGCAGGTGCTGCCCAGCGCGTCGCTCGCTCGCACATGCTGCGGGCAAAGCGGAGGGGATCGGGCAGCGGGGAGACCGCTCCTCGGGCTGCCCGCAGGTGCCAGCGAGGGCCTGGGAGGCGGGCTGGGGCCGCTGGCTCACTGCTGTCTCGCGTACCTGTGCCTCGGGTCCTCTGGTGCAGGGCCTCAATACACATCAACGCTGCAAAGGATGCGGGACGTGTTAGCACCCGGCACCACACGGCGCCCCGGCGCTGCCCTCGCCCCGCGCGGTACCTGGAGAAGGAGAGCAGCGCGAGGACGCCCAGCAGCAGCTCCGCGGCGTAGAAGAGCAGGAGGATGGCGCTGAGGATGGCCTCCAGGCGCAGGACGTAGGTCTGCAGCAGCAGGTAGTAGGCCGCCATCACGGCCGCCGGCACGGTGAGGGCCAGGCTGACGGAGAGCGGCACCTTCCGCTGGCACAGGTTGCCCTTGGAGCCTGCGGGGCGCCCGGTCAGCGGGGCGGGGGCCGCCCCCGTTCCCCCCACACCGACCCCGGGATGGGGGGGCGGCGGCGGCGGGGGGGGGGCCGTGGCTGGAGGCCGCCCGTTCCCCCACGACTCACCGAAGAAGATGCGGGTGGCCTCGGTGCCCAGGTAGAGGAGCAGCAGCAGCGCGTCCAGCAGCAGGTTGCTGACGGGGTAGGGCAGCAGCAGCGCTGCGGGCACGGCCGGCTCAGCGCCCCCGTCCGCCGCGGGGCTGAGGGGGGCGTGAGGAGGAGGAGGAGGAGGAGGAGGAGGAGGAGGGGGGGGGGGGCTCACCCTTGTAGGCGAAGATGAAGGCCTCCGCCACGAAGTAGGTCGCGCTGTACCACCCGTTGAGGAAGAGCAGCACCTGCAGCGGCGCCGAGGAGCGCTGGCGGCCTGCGGGGGAGCGGCGGCCGTGGCCGGGAAGGGCGGGGGGGGGGTCACGGCACCGCCCCGCTGCCCCCCGGCCTCCCCCTCCGGTACCGCCCGGCCCGGCCCGGCCCCGCCGCGCTCACCCCTGGGCGCCATCTTGCGTCTCCATGGCAACCGGCGGGGCGCGCGCCCGCCGCTCCCTCCGCCCTCTCGATGGCTCCGGAGGACCGAGGCCAAGGGCCGCGGGTTCGAGTCCCGCTGCCGCCCGGGGCCGGCCCTCCCCGCGGCCCTGCGCCCGTCTGAGCCGCGGCCCCCCCCCCCCCGCCCGTGCGTCCGTCCGAGCTGCCAGCAGAGCCCGCAGGGCCCCACACGGGCCCACCCGCTGGCACCAGCCCGCTCTGTGACTCCCCCAGCAGGCCAGGGCTGCGCGAGCTTCCTGCTGTCCCCTCAGTCCCAGGCCCAGGCAGGGACGCTGGCCGCGGCAGGAAGGGAAGAGCAGGAGACACCAGGGACGCGCAGACACACTCTGGAAAACGCAGCCAGTTTGTTTCTTTACTACTCACAAAAACACCCAAGTCCCACCAGGGGCTGTGACGCAGGGGCAGACCAGGACGCCCCACGAGCATCCTGCCGACCCCCGCTGTCCGCGTGAGCCGTGCCAGCGCCGGCAGGAGGCCTGGGCGCTGGAAGGCCGAGGAGCACAGCTGGGCTGGAGCTGAGGGGCCTGGCCAAGCCCCCCCCCGGCCTCTTGGATCCGTCCCTCGGGGCGAGGAGTTGCAGAGGGGCCGCAAGCTGGAGCGGTGCCGTCAGCCGCGGAACTGCGCGAACTCCCTGCGCAGCCAGAGCGAGTCCTGGTAGAAGAGGGGGTCGCCCAGGTGCACCGCCGTCCTCTTGTAGAAGTAGCAGTAGAGCACGGCCGCTGCGGGAGGGAGGGAGGTGAGGGCAGGCCCCCGCCTTTGGGGTTACGGCCAGAAGGGCCGGGGGTGCCCACACGGCCTCCAGGAGCCCCCAGTCCCCCCAGGCAGGGCTGGTCCTGCTGCCCCAGCCAACGCGAGCCCTTACCCAGCCGCTGGAAAACAAAAAGCGTCTGCAGGCCCTCGGTCCAGACGAAGCGGCTGGAGTCCCTCCACCGCAGGTTCTGACACGGACAAAGACACGGAAGAACCCGTGCGTCAGCTTGGGGGCAGCACCTCTGGCTCCTGCGGCCTGGCACGCCGCTGATCCCGGCGGGCGCGGGCTGGACCTGTGCCCCGCGGGTCCATGTGATGCTGCTGGCTCCGGGAGCACCCGCACCCCAAAGGTTAAGCAGCTCAGGGGATTTGGCCAGCGAGCCAGGACCTATTCTGGCTTCACACTTCAGATCCCTGCAAATCCCCATCAATCCCCTGCCCGGACAGCGTGGGCAGGATGGCCCCGGGCCAGCCCCGGGCACTACCCCGGCCCCGGGGCAGCAGGGTGGGGACAAGCCCTCGCCCCAGCCCTGCAGAGGAGGGGCTGGGCAGGGCCCGGCAGCTGCTCGGTTTGGGAACTGGCAGCTGGGACAGGGGGGCTGAGACGGGGGAGAGAAGGGGACAAGGCTGCTTGGACAGAGCAGGAACCCCCGGGGCTCGATGCCAGCAAGAAGGGGGCTGCCCCCAGCCTCCCTTAGCGGGCGTTTGCTGGGGATTAATCCCAGGTAAACTGGGAGCTGCCGCCACAGCCTTCAGCAGGGATCACTCCAGTGTGGGCTTCTGTGGCGGCACGCAGCCAGAGCCGCCACGTTTTCCCTGGGGAAAGAGGATTTTGCAGCAGGTCACGATGCTGAGGGCGGGGGCTGGGATGCGGCAGCTCCCTGCCAGCCCGAGAGCTACGGCAGGGGGCAGGCGGGGAACCCCAGGGGGACAACAGGGATGGGGCCACACCAAAACGTCCCCAGCAGTGGGAAACCGTGCCCTGCCTCTCCTGGGAGAGAGACAGAAGGCAGCAGGGGGTGGTGGCTGCTGCCTGCGTGCCCTTGGGAGAAGCGGGCAGCCCCCAGCCTACCATGACCCAGACGTGGAAGGAAATGCTGAGCGCCAGGTAGGCTGCGGACAGCAGGATGGTCCCCTTGAACTTGTGGAAGAGGAGGTTGACCAACCCGGCCTGGAAGACGAAGGTATTGAAGAACATGAGGAAGATGATGATGACGTTGAAAAGAATGGCGATGTCCTGGATGCTGAGGGAGAGGAGAGGCGCGGTGAGACCCTGGTGACGCGGGAGAGCCCGGCCCTCCCGCCCCGCCGCCCAGCCCGCCCAGCGCTCACATGAAGAGGACGAGCTGGACGGCGGGGGCTGTGCGGAGCAGCTCCGAGAAGGAGTTGACAAACAGGTCGTAGAACAGCAGCAGAAACTGCAGGAACAGCACCAGGCCGTAGTTGCTGGTCTGGAGCATCCTCCTTCCCCGGGGGCTGGAGCCCTCAGCCCCGGCATCCCCAGGGGTGCAGGCAGCTCATGGTGTGGCGCCGGGGGCTCAGCATCGCCGCTCCCTACAGCTGGCACCTGAGGGGGGAGCAGAGGTTTTGCTTGGTAGGGCTGGACGCAACCCCCCGCAACGGGGCGGGGGGGGGCAGCTCCTGAACCCCGCGACCTTCCTCAGCCAGGAAACCCAAAGCAGCGTCGAAGCCACAGCACATCCTGACGGTTCCTGGCGCAGATGCCAAGCTTTGCTCCGGCCCCTGTTCCGTAAAGCTGGGCTCTCACAAACAAGGTTGCTCTCTCCCACCCTCCAGGGCTTCTGCTGCCCCCGATTCCACGGAGCAACCAGGAAAAAAAAAAACGCAGGGACGAGGAAGACGTGCGAGCCCCGGTGGGTGCGGGCACATTACTCACACCTCTCCCCGGCGGTGCTGAGCAGGCCACGCTGCGGGGCCGGGCCGGGGCACGCCGTGACCCAGCACCGCTCCCTGTCACCTCACCCCGCAGCACCGCGCTCCCCGACGGGGCAGCTCGCCCGGGAGGAGCCGAGGAGGCGGCGCAGGAGCGGGGCTGCCCGGGGACGGGCAGGGAGGCGCGGGTGAGGCAGGGGCCGGGGCAGCGGGGGGGGGGTGTGGGGGGGCCCTTCTCTGACAGGGGACCCCGGGGATGGGAATCGCCCCCCCGGCCCGCAGCCCCCCCCACCCCCGAGGATCCCTCGGTGCCGTCCCGGCGGTGCCCGGTGCTGCCGCTGCCGGCGTGCCCCCGCCGCGCCCCCCTCCCGCTGCCCAGCGCTCACCCGCGGCCGCCATCTTGCGTCTCCATGGCAACGGCGCCGGGAGGGGGGGGGGGGAAGGGCGGAAGCGCGCGGGGGCCGCTCTAGCCGCCGCTCTCGCTGGTTCTCGCCGGCTCCCGCCGGCCCGGGGCGGGGGCACCACCGAGACGGGCGGCCAGAGCGCCCCCCCCCCCGCCAACATGGCGGCGCCCGGCGAGGGCGAGAGCGAGGGGGCGGCGGAGGGAGCCCCGGGGCTCCTTCCCCGCAGCCGGTGAGGGGCAGCGGGGGCAGGTTCGGGGGGGGCCGGGCCGCGGAGGGCGCCCGCAGGTGCCCGCGGGGATCGGGCTGCCGGAGCTGACGGGGCTGCGGGCGCTGGGGGCACCCGGGGGGCACCCGGGGGGCACCCGGGGCTCCCCCCCCCCCCCCGCCCCGGGAGGTGTGTTCCTGGCGGCCGGGCCGCCCCCCCCCCCCCCGGCGCAGCGGGGTTCCCCTTTCGGGCCGGCTCCTCCCCCGGGTGCCTGCCCGCAGCCCGGAGCCGGGCAGGGAGCCGCCGGGGAGGCTGACGGCGCCTCGCTCTCCCCGCCAGGCAGTGCCGCCGCCCCGCCGCAGCGATGCTGGCCGTGCCCTTCCGGCCCTTCTGCGCCTTCCTGGGCGGCCTGGGGCTCCTCTGCCTGGCCTTCGTCGGCGCCTGGTGCCAGCACTGGCGCGGCGGCTTCGCCTGGGACGGCGGCGCCCGCATGTTCAACTGGCACCCGGTGCTGATGGTGGCGGGCATGGTGGTGCTGTACGGCGCAGGTGAGTTTGGGGGGGTGCGGGGCGGGGCGGCTCCCACCCCCCCCCCACCCCCCCCCCAAGGTTCCCCCTGACCCCTCTCGCCCGCCAGCGGCCCTGGTGTACCGCCTGCCCGCCGCCTGGCGCGGCCCCAAGCTCCCCTGGAAGGTCCTGCACGGCGCCCTGGCCCTGACGGCCTTCGGCCTCACCGTGGTGGGGCTGGTGGCCGTCTTCGGCTTCCACAACGCCTCCAAGACGCCCAACATGTACTCGCTGCACAGCTGGCTGGGGCTGGCCACCGTGCTGCTCTTTTCCTGCCAGGTGGGTGCGTGTTCCGGCCCTCCCCCCATGTCCTAGCCCCCCCGCAAACTTCCCTTCCTCAATTCCTGTCCCCGCAGTGGCTGGCTGGCTTCAGCGCCTTCCTGCTGCCCTACTCGCCCCCCTGGCTCCGTGCCCTCTACAAGCCCATCCACGTCTTCTTTGGCTCCACCATTCTCATGCTCTCTGTGGCGTCCTGCGTGTCGGGCATCAACGAGAAGCTCTTCTTCAGCCTGTGAGTGTTGCAGCGGGTGCTGGGCTGGGCTCTGCCGGACCAGCCATGGGGAAAGTCCCCGCAGGGAGAGAGGCTGGGGAGCTGGGGCTGCATTTTTATCTCTCCGCTTGCAGCGGTATCAACCGAAACTAAGCACGGGCTTAACTAAGGGAAGTGAAAACTTTCCCCCCACCCCAGGTGCGTGGTTAACTACCACAGCTCCCCGCTGCAGGGTGGATAAAGGGTGATGTGGGCTGAGGGGAAGGCTGGACGTGTCAAGGAAGGGTCTTAACCCTGCAGCTGTCACCTCCAGCCCCGTGCTGCTCTGTATACCAGCCACTGGCAGCTCCTTGCAGCAGCACCCTCAGGGGCCAGGGGACTGTCACAGCCTCAGATGGGGCAGGTGGCCACGGGAGCGGTGTTATGGGGCTGCTGGGGTAGCGGGGTTGTTCCCGCTGTAGCACGTGAAGCTGTGCTGGGGGCACGGAGCCAGCCCGCAGCCCCCGGGGCGGCGCGCAGCAGGCACAGCGAGGCGAGCCTTGCGATTCTCCTCCGCAGGAAGAACGGGACAGCAACGACGCCGTACAACCGCCTGCCCCCCGAGGCCGTCTTCGCCAACATGCTGGGGCTCCTCATCGTCCTCTTCGGGGTGCTGGTGCTGTGTGCCCTGGCCAACCCGGACTGGAAGCGCCCCGAGGACGACTCCACGGACACGCGCCAGGTACCCGCAGTGCTGCAGGGCTGCGCATCAGCTCCCAGGGAGGCCTTGAGGAGCCGAGCCGGGGGTCTGCCTCCCACCACGGCCCCAGCTGGTCCGTCCCCGGGGTGGGCTGGGCAGGGGAGCGCAGGCTCCAGGCTCACCCACGTCTCCCTGCAGCCCCTGCTCGGCACCGAGCGCTGACGCCTCCGAGATCTGTCCCTGCCGTCCCGGGGCTGCCAGCCTGGAGCTCTCCGACCCCGTTGCTGTCCCGCCTGCCCCGACGCCTCGCCTTCGCCGGGCTGCCTGTGCCCAACGCTCTTCTGTTGGTGGGAAGAACGGGGTCAGCTGCCTTACAGCAGAGATGCCGCTGCAGTGGGGATGTCTCTTTGCCTCCCTTGTGGCCCAGCACTGGCCTCCTGCCAGCCTCAGGACAAGAGCAGCTGCAGCGCCGCGCTCCTGCCTGCGTCCTCGTGCCTCTGCCTGCCAGCTCCCGCGGGGTCCAGCTGTCCCCTCGCGCCTGGACCGCGATCTGTGCCAAATCGGCTGCCCCTGAGCCCTGCGGTGCCATCTCGGGCACCTCGTCAGGTTGGAAGCCGCCAGAGGAGCACCCCGTGACTGGTGGTGGTGGGACCCAGCACAGCGTGGGCTGCCCCAGCCCCGTCTCCTCCACAGGGAGGGCAGGAGCCCTCGCGCCGTGCCTTACCCTTCGCGGGGATGTGTGTGTGGTGGTGGGACCAGCTCAGCAGCCCTCAGGGACACCTAATAAAATGCTGGCTTCCGCAGCGCTCTTGCACCTGCGTCCTTTGGGGCAGCCCAGGCCAGTCCTCATGTTCACCCTGTTCTGAGTCTGCTGTGTGGTTCCCCCAACCCTGTGCTGCAGGGCAAGCTCTGCCCCGGCCCTCAAGTTCCTGTTTTGCACCCCTCCTGGAGCCTTCTCCAGACCCCGTGAGTGCAGCCATGTGAGCCTCATGGTTTCCCCACCCAGCCACGGGGCAGAGATGAGGGCTCGTGGGTAGCCCGGCAGCTTCCTTCCTCCCTGGCCGTCACGCTCAGGCTGAGCTCAGGGCTGGCTGGATCCCCCCTTGACGTGGGGACGTGGCCCCAGGGGGCCAGCTGCCTCCCCCCGGGCCCAGTCCCCACCACCCCACCCCTCTCTGCACGAGGACAGACGCTCTGGGCCAACTCAGTGGGACCGCAAATATTCATTGGGGGTGCTCGGGGCGTGCTGCCGTGTCTCCCATCGCTGCTGCAGCCCTGGGGAGCCAGGGCCGGGGCGGGGGGGGGGCAGCCACAAGCCGGCCGCCCTCCCTCAGCCCCGCAGCCCCTCCAGCACGGCGCGCAGCACAGCCGCTGCCGCCACCGCCCCGGGGTCAGGCTGCAGCAGCTGGGCCGAGCTGATGTAGCTGGCTCTGCCCGCGCCGGCCTCCATGTGCCGGGTGGCTTCTGCCGCCGCCTCCGCGCTCTGCCAGGGGAAACGGGGAGCGCTCAGGATGCGGCCAGCACAGCCCGGTGCAGCCGTTCCCAGCCCGCTCTGCCCACCCTAGGTCCCCCCCCCCGTCCCCGTACCTGCACGGCGGAGGCCAGCACCGTCAGCAGGTCGGCTCCGGGGCCGCGCAGGGCGTGCAGCGCCTGCGCCGCGGCGCACAGCGAGTCCAGCTGGGAGACACGGGCAGGGGGCTGAGCGCCGGGGCCGCCGACAGCACCCACAGCAGGTGGGCGGCATCGGGGCCCCGCCGCGCTTCCCCTTGCGCGGCGGCACTCACCATCGTCCTGTCCCCCGGGGCAGCTCCTCCGTACCTGCGTGGCGAGCATAGGACTTGGCAGGGTCCCGCGGAGGGGCCGGGGGGGGTTCCGCGGGGGTCCCGCCGCACTCACCGCTGCATGGCTTCGATGCCGGCGTCCATGGCGTCAGCCCACGTCGGGAGGTCGCTGCGGTTGTGCAGGGGCCGGGCGGCCGCCGTCAGGAACAGCCCGTAGAGCTGCGGGGACGCCGGCCCCGTCACCACCCGCGGCGGCAGCGGGGGGGGACAGCGGGGGTCCGGATCCGCGCTCCCTCCTCTTGCCCCGCACTCACCACGCCGGAGGAGCCGCCCATCTTCTCCAGCAGCAGGTCGGCCAGGGCCGAGAGGAGCTGGGCTGGGGCTGCCGGCGGGGGCCGGCTCCGCACCCACTCCTGGATGGCTGCGGGGCAGAGGGGATAAGAGGGGAGGCTGTGGGGACCCAGCAACGTGGGGGGACCCTGCCCCCAGGTGGGTAGAGTGGCCTGGGGGTCCTCGCTCCCCACCAAGGGACATCGTGGAGCGGCCCCCGCTCCTCCGAGGGGGCAGCGGGGGTACCGTGGCCCAGGCAAGGGCCGGCACGCACCTCGCGCGGCCCGGGCATGTGTGTGGCCGCAGTCCCCGTCGCCCGCCGCGCGGTCCAGCTCGTTGAGCTTGTCCTGCAGGCCCAGCAGGGTGCTGCACACCCGCTCCAGGACCAGCTGCACCCACTTTGCACCAGGCCCTGCAGGGAGGAGACGTCACCCCCTGCCCGGCCTTGAACTCAGGGGAGGCGGGGAAGCTGAGGCAACAAGAGCGGCGACAGCTTCTTCCCGCAGCCGCCCTGACCTGTGCTGGGCGCTTGCTGAGCTGTCTCTGGTCCCTCGTTTGGTGCCGGCACCTCCGGTCTCTGGCTCATGGCAGGCCCCGCAACCAGGTTGGGCCAAGCCATGGCCGTGGTCTCGGCATCTAGAGCAGCCGGAGAGGGGGGAGGCAAGTGCCAGCTCAGCAGGAGCCGCTGAATCCATGACGCCGCATCCAGCAGCGCCAGCGGCCGGGCACCGGTCCCGTGTGCCCACGAGTGCCGGCATCCAGGGCCACCCCGCGTGTCCCGTGCCACCTCCCCACCTGCGGGCACTCACCGATCAGCCCCACCAGCTCCTCGTCTGCCAGCATGAGGGTGAGGGAGACCCCGGCCATCTCCAGCGCCGTCATGAAGGAGCCCACCAGGGCCCGGGCGATGCGGACTCCTCGTCTCTCTGCAAGGGTAAGGGTGCCCATGAGCGAGGTGGCATGGCAGGAAGGGTCCTCAGGAGCAGAGGGCTCAGGGCAAAGCCAGGGAGGGCTCCAGGGTGCCCCCAGGCCCCAACACTCACCCAGCCCACGCACGGCAGCGCCAGCCACGATGCCCAGCTCCAGGCAGGACAGCCCGCCCAGGTTGTTCACCACCAGCACCACAGAAGCACCTGCGAGGCAGCGAGCAGAGTGAGGCCCCTGCCCTGCACGTGCAGGGGGTGCCCGGGGAAACACGAGGGCTCACCGCGGCTCAGGGGCAGATGGGAGGCATTGGCAGGGTCTGTCATGTGCGCCAGCATCGTCTCCACCGCCTCGTCCGCCGGCATCACCTGGCAGGGGTGCAGGGGACCGTGAGGCCAGGGCAGGGGGGCAGGGAGAGGGCCGGGGCGAGGGGACGCTGCTCACCTTCATCCTGCGCACGCCCGCCTCGCCGTGGATCCCTGCAGGGACAGGGCAGCGTCACCCCATGCTGACGCCCAGGGCCGAGGGGCACGTGGCCCCCATGCCCGCCAGCAGCCTGGCGCAGGGGGGAGGCAAGGGGGCAGCTCCTCACCCAGCCCCAGCTCCATCTCATCGTCAGCCAGCTGGAAGGTGGGCTTGGACCCGGGGACGCTGCACGGGGACAGGCTGAGCCCCAGGGTGCCTGTAGGTGGCGGGGAGAAGGAGGGATGCGTGCCAGATTTCGGGGCATGCGGCGGGCACGCAGGCAGCCACACGGGGAGGCAGGAACGTGACCATGCCCCAGCCACGCTGGGGGCACGTGGGATGCCCAGCTCGGGCTGAAGTCCACCCCGTGCCGGTGCCTCTTATCTGCCACTGGGGAGGGCCCCGCGCACGTACCCATGGCTTTGGCGACCGCCGACACCCTCTTGACAATCTCATCCAAGCTTGCCCCCGCCTCAGCCAGGGCCCCGGCCACCTGCAAAGGGGGCAGCAATGGGCGAGGGACCCCTGTGCATCGTCCCCCCTAGGGGCGCCAGGGGACCCCACGGACCTTGTGCACGAGGACGGTGCCGCACAGCCCGCGGCGCCCAGCTTTCTTCTGGGTGGTGAAAGCGCAGTCGTCCCCCACCACCACCATCTGCACGTCAGCCCCCTCTGCCCGTGCCCGCTCCAGCGCCAGCCCGAAGTTCAGCCGGTCCCCAGTGTAGTTCTTCACGATCAGGAGGGTCCCCACTGCGGGGAGGGGCAGGGGGTTAGGTGACGGCACGGCCGCCAACCTCCCCAGTGCCCCATCGCGTCCCCGTACCTGCGCCAGCCTGCGTCACCGCCCGGATGGCCGCCAGGATGCTGCCCACGGCGGGAGAGGTGAAGACGGCGCCGGCCACCACCCCGCTCAGCATGCCCTTCCCAATGTACCCTGTGGAGGAGCAGGGACGGGGGGCTCGGGGATGCCCGGGGGGGGCACCGAGCCCACGGCGGGGCTGTGGGCACTCACCTGCATGGGCGGGCTCGTGGCCGGAGCCCCCCCCGGAGAGCAGGGCCACGCGTCCCCGCAGGGCGGCCAGGTCAGCGCGCAGGGCCACCCGGTGTCCCCGCAGCAGCCGCAGCCCGGGGTTGCAGGCCACCAGCCCGGCCAGCGTGTCGTCGGCGCAGCCGGCCACCGAGCTGACCAGCTTCTTGGAGGCCTGCGGGCACGGAGAGGCGGTGTCAGCGGGACGGGGAGCGGGGCGAGGGGCTTCGTGCTGCCCCCGGCTCACCTCCATGGCAGCGTGGTGGGGCAGCGGCTCCTGGAGGTCCCGGTGGCACTGGGGGGGGACGCGGGGCTCCCCGGCTCCGTCAGCTGTCCCCGCGCTGTGGCTCCCGCGCAGCCTTCGGCCTGGGTCCAAACTCTACCGGGGGCTGAGGGAGGGCAAGGTCCAGACCCCCCCGGCAGGACGGGGGCGTCCCGGCTGGGCTGGGCTGGGCTGGGCTGGGCGGCTCACGGGGAGGGCAGAGGAAGGGGGAGTGCGGGGGGCCTGGGGGAGCACCCCTAAAATGGGGGCCCCTCCCGGGATGGGGGGTGCCAGAGGGCATACCCCCGCACACGGGGACCTCTCTTGGGATGGGAGGAGGGTAACGGGGGGCGCAGCCCTGCACATGGGGACCCCTCCTAGGGTGGGGGGGGGGGGGGGGGGTAAGAGGGGGCACGCCCCTACGCATTGGGACCCCTCCTGGGATGGGGATGGGGACTGGGGGGCGCCTCCCCACACATAGGGACCCCTCCTGGGATGGGAGGGGGGTAACAAGGGGCGCACCCCTACACATGGGAACCCCTCCCGGGGACGGGGATGGGGGCCGGGGGGTGCAGCCCTGCAAAGGGGGACCCCTCCTGGGATGGGGATGGGGATAACAGGGGGCGTCCCCCTGAACACGGGGACCCCTCCCGGGATGGGGGAGGACCTGGGGGAGCCCCCTAGAAGCGGGGACCCCTCCCCGTCCGGGTGGCGGGGGGGGGGGGGGGGGTCCGGGTGCCGCCCCCCACCTGCCCTCTCGTCTGCTCCCGGCGGTCCTCCCGGCGGCGCAGAGCGGCCCTTCCGCTGGCGTCACGGCGGCGGCGGGCGGAAGGGGCGGCGGTGGCGGTGGCGGCGGAGAGGCCCCGCGAGGCCCCGCTCCCGGTGCGCGCCGCGCTCTGCCCGGCCGGGCCCCGCCGCCGCCATGTCCTACAACTACGTGGTCACGGCCCAGAAGCCGACGGCCGTCAACGGCTGCGTTACCGGTACCGGGGGGGGGGGGGGGGTAGGGTTATGGGGGGAGCTCCGGGGGGCGCGGGGACACGGGGGGTGGGGGGCGGCCGGGGGGGGTGCGGGGCCCCCGGGGGTGTTCCGGGGTGCGGGGGGGGGGGGGGGGGGCCTGGGGGTGCTGAGGGGGGACGTGGGGGGGTGGGGCTCGGGGTTCCTTGAGGGGGAGCTGAGGGAGTGGGGGCGCCGGGGGGGGGGGGGGGCTGGGGGCGGCTTGAGGTTCTTGGGGGGCTGTGTTTTTTTTCTTTGGGGTGTGCTGAGGGGGGCAGCGGTGCCCCTCTCGGGGCGGGGGGCTGAGGTTTTGGGGAGCTGAGGATATCGGTGGGGCGTTGGGGGCTGGGGTGCTGCGGGGCGGTGGTGGCTGGCTGGCAGGGTCTCGCCTCGCTGCGAGGTGTTTTGGGGGGGGGGGTGGAGAGGGCCCGTGGCTGGGGGGCTCCCTAGGGAAGGACGGGGAGCTGGGGGAGAGGTGGTTGCTACAGTGTTGGGGTCTCAGGCTGCCCCCCCCGGGGTTGTGAGCTCGCTCGGTGAGAGCACCCTGAGCTGCCGTCCCGCTGCGGCGGGGGCTGATGGCCTCTCCCCTTTCTCTCTCTCTCTATCTCTCGCAGGGCACTTCACCTCGGCGGAGGACCTGAACCTGCTGATCGCCAAGAACACGCGGCTGGAGATCTATGTGGTGACGGCCGAGGGGCTGCGGCCCGTCAAGGAGGTGGGCATGTATGGCAAGACCGCCGTCATGGAGCTCTTCCGCCCCAAGGTGGGTGTGCTGCTGCGGGAGGGGGCCGCCTGCCATGCGGGTGTGGGGCCGCTCCCTGCCACCCCCCCCCCTGACGGCACCCCCCGGCCCTTCCTTCGCAGGGCGAGAGCAAGGATCTGCTCTTCATCCTGACGGCCAAGTACAACGCCTGCATCCTGGAGTACAAGCAGAACGGGGACAGCATCGACATTATCACGCGCGCCCACGGCAACGTGCAGGTGAGCAACGCTGCAGCTCCTGCTCGAGTCTGGGAGGAGGCAGGTTCTCTTCCCTGGGGACAGATTTGCTTTGTTAGTGGCAGAGGTGCATCCAGGTGACGGGCGTCTGCCTGGATATCTGGGATTTTTCACTCACTGGGGACCCTAGCCAGGTTCACCTGCTGGCACTGTTATTTCTAAAGGTTTTCTGATCCAGTGAGCAAGCCTCAGGGACTGAGGACACAGCTCCAGTTGTGTTCTTAGAACAGTTTGCAGAATAATAAGGTTGATTTGAGATGCTCCAACTTGAAGGAGGTTTAGTACTCAAAACCCAATGTCAGGTAGTTTTCTTTTTTCTCCAAAACGGCTCCTCCGGTGTTTTGTGACCAGTCCCTACACGCTGCGTACCAGAAGCACGACTGCTGAAGTTACTTTTGCCTTTGTGGCTGTACAGTGAGCTTAATAACTGTAGGTGTGCTCCGTTCTGTTTTTTTTTTTTTCTGGTTAAAATCACGCCTTCCCAGCAGGTCAGGGATCCGCATGTCTTTTTGGCTTTTTGTTGTTCGTTATCCAAGTGAATTTCTGTCAAGCCAAAATATCTCCCATCTGTTTCCAGGTGCTGAGTTTCTGCTGAGGTACTGTTAGCGAAGCTGAGCAGGGGGTTACGGGCAGGAAGCGTAGGTGGGCACGTCCTGTCAGTAAGGTGTTGGTGTGTTTGGGGGAAACATACTTAATCTTCCCGTGCCATGGTTCTTCCTCGTGACATGTGGAGATGCTGATATCAGCCCCCGCCAAGCAAAGCCGAGGGGTCTGCGGGAGGGCGATAACAGCGCTGGATTTTTGGAGGGTGGGTTTTGGTCACGGATATCAAAGCGCTCCACACCAGTGGGGAGCGCTGCCCTCCGTCAGCGACCCAGAGGTCGTTCTGTAGAGAGCTGGGGTTACAAAGCCAGCTGCGGGTTCCGCTCCTGGAGCGCCCATCTCCCGCCACCCTGGAGACGTTCCAGGAGTCAGTGCGGTGTGATCGGGGTAGCCGCGTGCGGCGGGAGCTCTGCTGGGCTCCCTGGTGGAAAGGACCTGCTGCTTCAGAAGACGCGTGACTTGCCTCTGGCTTGCCAGGCAGTTTTAAATCCGCTGGAGGTGTGCAGGGAGCCCTTCCTCAGCGGAGGGGTGGTAGCTCTTCTACCTGCTGTTCCTGAGTCCCGTGCAGGGATCTTCTTCTAATGCTGGTCGCTCTGTTTCCCGTCTCCACATGTCTCCTGCTCAGGATCGCATTGGTCGTCCCTCGGAGACCGGGATCATCGGCATCATTGACCCGGAGTGCCGGATGATTGGCCTGCGGCTCTACGATGGCCTCTTCAAGGTCATCCCCCTGGACCGGGAGAACAAGGAGTTAAAGGCTTTTAACATCCGCCTGGAAGAGCTCCAGGTCATCGATGTGAAGTTCCTCTACGGCTGCCAGGCCCCGACCATCTGCTTTGTCTACCAGGTACCTTGTTCTCGATCGGTGACTCAGGCAGAGGGTGCTGGAGGTTGCTGGGCTGACCTGCACGAGCCAAGGTCTCCAGAGGTTTTCCAAAGTGGCTGGAGCACTGGTGTTGTCCTGGAGCCTGCGGAAAGCAGTGCTGTGGCTGAGTGGGCAGAGTAAGAGACAGTTCTGGCTCCCGCAAGCTCATTTCATAGCTGAGGAAAACCCGTGTTCCTCTGTGCTGTGCTTTTCCATTTCTGGGAGAGGCAAAGAAATGCTCTCCCCCAGGAGAGCTGGGCAGCTGCTGCTTCCGGGGGGACTGTTTCTGTGCTAAAGGATGAAGAGGAGCACATGGGTCCTTCCAGGGAGCGCAGAGTAGGTGGATCAGAGCCTGCTCAGTTGCTTCTTACAAACACGGCTGTGAGACTTCATCCTTTCTCTTCAAAAAGGCAACGTGTCGTCTTCGGTGGTATTTGAGAGGCTACTCCAGCAGTGAAAAGAGGGGCCATAACCTCTGGGTTTTCACAGAGGCGGTGCTCATAGGCCTCTCTCTGAACGCTTTGTTTTGAACCAAAGAGGCTTTGCGGTGCTGGCTGGACGAGGGATTATCTTTGCGTTGTCAAAGCCGGCGCTAGCTGGTGCCTGGCTGGGAGCTACTGCGACAACAGCACAGGATCCGGTGTGAATTCAGTTCAACGCCGCTGTGGTTGTGGAGGCAAACTCATACCATGGGAGCTGCAACCACATGGTAGCAAGGGTCTGATTTTTCCCTGTTTTCAAAACCCACTGCTGTTAGTTTCAAGAGAGTTGGGTGCTCTTGAACCCCACTGGACAGTTAGTGAGAAAAGACCTGGGAGACATCGCTTTGTTGCTGTGTAAGTAAGGGTTCAGGAGAGCAGCCCGGACCCCCTGTGTCAGGACAGTGCTCTCCCCCTGCCCTGCGGCTACCTGTGCTCTTTTTTCTCATCTGCACACTTTTCAGCTCTCCCTTGGCCTCCAAACAAGCTTTCAGAACACGTGGCAGTCCTTGTTTGCCTGTGCGAGGAGCGTATACGGAGCCCTATTTTTATCCCATGACACTTTGCAGCTTGGTGTCAAAGGGAAGCTCTTTTAGCCTGTCTTCGCTGTCGAAATAGGCAGCAAGAGCGGCTGGCGATGCTCCTCGTGGTTTTGACTTGCTTCACGGATGACGTCCCCAAAGCTGGCAGTGGGGGTGTGCAGCTCGGAGAAGTGCTGAGCGCCCCTGTGGGTTCGATTTGTGCTGCTGCCGTTGTCAGGTGGGGAAACAGGCAGAGAGGGACGGTGATTTGGCCAAATTCTTAAACTCTGTGTCAGAGCTTGGACAGAAGCACAAGTTTCCACTCGGTCCTCAAGAGCATCCTAAAGGAGGAGCTTGGTCATCCTGCAGAGTCAGCTAGTAAAAAGGGTCTTATCTCTCGGAATCTGGAACATTCATGTTACAGATGAACTGGGAGCAAATTCATTAGTAGTTACAAACAGGTATTGTACAGATAGAGTAAATTATCCATTTCCATGTCTAAGAGATGAATTTTACCCTTGCAGCAGGAGTGAGATGCGAGTTCTGACTCACGAGGCCTTATGTAAAACGCTGGGTTTGCTTTGGTTCCTGGGAGTCCGACTGTGTGTGTGTGTGTGGAGGGGGGAACGTTTCCAAGGTGCTGCTTTCCCTGATTCCTTCTCAATTTATTAATCATTATCACAGGATTCGGATCGAGTAGAACAGCATTGAGTGTCTGAGATGATTCTCGTGTAGATACGAAACCAGAGGAAGATACAAAAATGAGCAAGTTTATTAAAAAAAAAAAGAAAAAGAAAAAAAGGCTTGAGAACTTCTGTTGTGTGGAGTAAAAAGGTCCAGAAATGCCAAAGTCACATTAACAACACTTCTGCCATTCTAAGAGCCTCGCTTCAGCTTTAACACGTACAGGATATGCTCTGGTTGTGCTAATTCCTCATCTCTCTCCTCCATGCGGATCCGTTTCTCCCCCTGACTTCCCCTTCTCTGTCTGCTGGTGCTGCTCTTTGCTTCTTTCCGCACCCGGACGTCGGGCTGCCGAGTGCTGTTGGTGAGGGTTTGCTGAGCTCAGAGGCTTTGAGGGGTGAGCCAGGAGGTACCCGGCTTTCCTGTGAGTGTTTGCTTACAGGGCCAACAGCCACAGGGAGCAAAACCCACTTTTACTTAGGTCTGGAAAGTGGTAAGGCATAATAAATAAAAAGATGAACAGCTCTTTTAAAGTAGTTCTGCAAACAACGTCTCTAAGGAAACCTGGTTCCTCGTGGCTTAGAGCCTTGTCTCGGCTTTGAGGCGTGAAATAGGCCAGCGGGTTACGATCAAAGACTTCTCTGTGCCTTGACTGCTCGTGGGCCCCGGAGAAAGGGATTAATCAGGAGGTAGTGAGTGGTTTGGGCATTGGTCCCGTGTGTCCCCTACGTGGGTTCCCAAGCGCCTGTTAGTGTGGACCTCCTTTCCTATACCCTTTATTTCCACGTGGACTCTGCCTCCGAGGCCTCTGTTCCCTCTCAGGTTTGGTTGAAATTGCCCACCAGGGTGGGAATTGCTGGAACGGCAGAGACGCCGGAGGATTGTTCAGCAAGCAAGCAGATTGTTGCCTCAGGAAACCAGGCTGAAAAGGCTGGGGAGCATTGAGCTGGGCGCTCAGCTGCTCTGGCACCTGCGCCGTTAGAGCAGAGCTGAATTCCTGAGTGCCTTGTTGGAGCTGGAGGCGGTGGCAGTACTGTGCAGTGCCACTCATACCCAGATCTGCAGAGAGCCATGCGTCAGATGAGTACGAAGCCCAGAAAATCACTTGTGGGTATAAAAATGGAAAAATCATTTCCAGTCTCTTTTGGCACAGGGATTTATCTAAAGGTTGTGCTACATACAGATAAATTTAGGGAAAATGTGGCTGAGGGTGCGTGCGTTCAGACCCACGTGCAGCTGCAGCCTGAACTGGTGGGCAGGATGGCAAGGCTCAGCAGCTCTGGTCACTGGGCGACGGTGTTCTCACGGGAGACGGGGCAGCGCTGCCTTGCTTTGCGGTTGCTCGTCAGCTCAGCCTCAGGAGCCTCTGTTGCTGTGCACACAAGGCTGTCGTCGGTGTACGTGGTCATTTGTGCCTTCTCTTTCAGGACCCTCAGGGTCGGCATGTCAAGACGTACGAGGTGTCTCTGCGCGAGAAGGAATTCAACAAAGGTCCTTGGAAGCAGGAGAACGTAGAGGCTGAAGCCTCCATGGTCATCGCAGGTCAGTCCTTTGTGCAAGATCTTCCCTCCTGTTCGATCCTTGAGGCTGAACACCTCGTTTGTGCTGCACAGGTTCTCTGGTAAGACGTTTCTCTTCTCCCCTGCACAGTGCCAGAGCCTTTTGGAGGTGCAATCATCATTGGGCAGGAGTCCATCACCTATCACAACGGAGATAAATACCTGGCTATAGCTCCACCTATCATCAAGGTGAGCAACTGCTGACGTCTAGAATTGTCTCCTGTAGTTCCTCTGTTTTCAGGCATGTCTGTGGGTGCTGGGAGGGTGCTGGGCCACTTGTAGTCAGGAATTTAAACTGTTCTGGTCTCCAGGTGTGGCCAAGTAGGGCCACTTACTCCCAGAGCTTTGGTGAGCTTAGGCGTTTTGCACGATGGCTGATCTGTGTTTTGGAGGACTGAGGGACCCGTGTGGTCCCTGTAAGGATGTCAGTGTGTGCTTGCAGTGTCGTATGTGGCTCTGCTCTCTGTGGAGTACTCGGAAATGGCTGCAGTAAAGCTGAAATCCCGTTAGGGCCCCAGAGAAAGGGATTAATTAGGAGGTAGTGAGTGGTTTGGGCATTGGTCCAGGCCAGAGCCTGGTTTCAGTTCAGGCAGCGAAAGATATGAATGAGCCCCTTGGAGACTTGAGTCCACCGATGTATGATTGGAGCACTTGTTCAAAGGAAAAAAGACTCACACAGTTTGTGATGGAACTTGAGCTTGTGGTTTCTGTCAGAGGGACGGGCCAGCTCCCACATTTAAATGGTACAGGAAGCACAAATGGCACGGCTGAGGTGCTGCTCAGGACTGAAAGAGGGCCTGAGCTATGATCAAAAGGTCCTTTCAAGCGGGAAATAATGATGGGCTAGAAAAGAGTTATAAATCTTAGGTAAAAAAAAAAAAAAAAAAGTACTAATTGTTGCGTGAACGCCTACAGGCTACTGGACCACTGCTGGGGCTCTGTGCTGGAGGGTTCGTTATACTGGAGTGAGTAGAGCAACTCTCCCACACTGCTGATGTACAAAACTGCCTTGACCTGCAGTCAGAGTGCAGGCACATTGGCTCTTGAGGCCAGTAGAATGCTTGCATCCAGTGAAGATCTGCAAGATCAGGGTTTTTAAGCCAAAGGCGTAAACAGGAGGCCAGGCAGCATCTACCCCGCAGAGCAAAACGTCTGCAGAGCTTCTGTCCAGAAATGGAGCAGGCTCAGAGCTCTTCGGGTCCCAGGCAGCATCTCTGCAACGCACCTGTGAAAGGCTCAGCATTACAAAAACAGGTGTTCTGATGGCATCGTCCCTGGGCTATGAACGAGTTAGGGACATGTGTTATTTAGGAACGCGAAACGCTTTCTAGTTACCAAAAGCGAGGCTGTTTGCCCACAGCTTCTGGCTGTGTTTGCTGCTACAGTTGATTACGGGGTGAACCCAGCCCTCTGCCTCCGTGCAGGAAGAGTGCCCTAGTGTGGGAGTTGGCTGTGGTTCCAGCAAGCAGCTGGTGTGCTGTGGATGTGGTTGATCCCCTCTGGCATGTACAGAGGTGGTGCCGTTTCAGTGGCTTCCTAACACTTCCTTCTTTGCACGTAGCAAAGTACAATCGTGTGCCACAACCGCGTGGATCCCAATGGGTCCCGTTACTTGCTGGGGGACATGGAAGGACGCCTCTTCATGCTGCTTCTGGAGAAGGAGGAACAGATGGACGGCACGGTCACCTTGAAGGACCTGCGTGTGGAACTGCTCGGTGAGGTAGGACTCTGTCACGTCAGCGCGGTGGCCCTGCTGTTTCTCACCACAGGGTCACGGGGCTCTGCAGACAGCCGAATGGCTGGAGTGGTGTCTCTTTGGAGCCCACGTTGGAGTGATATTTCACTCCCCACAGCTGTTAGCTCCAAACTTTCAGTTGCTGGATTTGGCCTGGGGAATTCCTGATTTGGGCACTCGAACATTTACAGCATCTTCGTGGGTTTTTGCAGGGTGTTTGTACACCATCCCTGGGAGAAGTTTGGACACTGTGGGTTCTACGAAGGGCTTAAATTCCTCCCCTGTGTCCAGGGTCTTTCTGCGTGGCTGCAGTTCAGATGTAGTGCTTGGGAGGCGTGGCAGAGCCCTTTTCATACTAAGGGTGGTTCATCTGTCTCTTTGCAATTCCCAGACATCCATTGCAGAGTGCTTGACCTACCTGGACAACGGTGTGGTGTTTGTTGGCTCTCGGCTTGGGGATTCCCAGCTTGTGAAGGTAAGTGGGGGCCTTGTGCTGGCTTAATTGTGTGTTCAGACAGGATTCCTACATCTGCTTTCATCCTGTTTGCGAGAGGTGTATATGTTGGGTGGAAACTTTCCTTTCTTATCCTTGTCTACCCCCTGCTTTCCACTTGACCTTTCTTGTTGGAAACCGATGACTGTGTTTGTTCGTAGCTCAACGTGGACAGCAATGAGCAGGGCTCCTATGTAGTGGCTATGGAGACCTTCACCAACCTCGGTCCCATCGTCGACATGTGTGTAGTAGACCTGGAAAGACAAGGCCAAGGGCAGGTAATGTCGATTCTGCCTTGAAGTTCTCTGTCTCGGAGATGTCTGGGCCTGCAAGGTGTGTGGAGGGTGTCCACGGAAGGAAAAGACTGAAATTCATTTAGTGGAGATTTAAAAGTCTTATCCTGGTGCAGGGAAGGCTTTGAGGTCTTGCACTGAAGAGTGGTTATGAGTGGGAGGGTTTCTTCTTGGGCACCCCTGTTAACAAGGAAGGGTTTCCTCTCCTGCAGTGGGGAATGGTCAGCTGCCAAAGAACTTCCTGTGAGAAGCAAGGAAGATGGGGACCCCATCTTGGCCCGAGTCTGTCACTGCAAGGAGTGGTGGGGGTGCTTCCCAGCAACAAGTGGCAAATATCTGCTTTTCTTCCAGCTGGTCACGTGCTCAGGTGCGTTTAAGGAAGGTTCGCTACGGATCATCCGGAACGGCATTGGGATTCACGAGCATGCCAGCATTGACCTGCCAGGCATTAAAGGTGTGTGAGCTGTTCGGTGCTGTCTGATACGCCCCGTGACCTGAGAGGGCCCAGTGGGGACGTTTCTTGTGAGCAGACTGAGGTTTGGAGTGTGGGTGGGGGACTTCCACCCACCAGCTTTTGTAATATTTGCTGTGAGCACGTGGCCTCTCTGTTGCAGGCTTGTGGCCCCTGAGGTCGGATTGTCATCGTGAGACGGACAATACCTTGGTGCTGTCCTTTGTTGGCCAGACCAGGTAAGGTGGGGTTAAGGCTGAGCCAGGCTCTCGGCCGCATGTTGGAGCGTGACCTAACAGGATCTCCCTTTCCCTTTAGGGTTCTTATGTTAAACGGAGAGGAGGTAGAAGAGACGGAGCTCACAGGGTTTGTGGATGATCAGCAGACTTTCTTCTGTGGCAATGTGGCACATCAGCAATTGATCCAGGTAATGCTCCTTCTAGAGGAGACATCTTTCTCATCTTCACTCTATAGCCCTTCTCCTCTGTGGAGGTAATTTATATCTGTGCTGCACGTCATGGCAGGGGCTGCAGTACTTCCTTGGGCAGATGTAAAAAGTGAGGTGTTGTCCCGGCTCCGAGCAGAAGTGTTCTTTCTCCTCAGATCACCTCTGCCTCTGTGAGACTGGTCAGTCAGGAGCCCAAAGCCCTGGTGAGCGAGTGGAAAGAGCCCAACGGGAAGAACATCAGCGTGGCTTCCTGTAACAGCAACCAGGTGGTGGTGGCTGTGGGACGAGCCCTGTACTACCTGGAGATCCGACCCCAGGAGCTCAGGCAGATCAGGTGAGTGCACGTCTCCTCCTGGCCCACAGGCTCTCAGCCTCTACTGTCTGTCCTCGGGCTCCAGGCTGACTCCTGTCTGATTTCTCCTTCCTGCCAGCTGCACAGAAATGGAGCATGAGGTTGCCTGCCTGGACATCACTCCTTTGGGGGACACTAATGGCATGTCCCCACTGTGTGCGATCGGGCTCTGGACTGACATCTCCGCCCGCATCCTGAAGCTGCCTTCGTTTGAGCTGCTGCACAAAGAGATGCTGGGCGGAGGTAGGGCTCTCCTGGGGCTGGTGGCAGCAGGGACTGAACTAGTTGAGCCGTGAGTGACATCAGCCTTCTCTTCTTCTGTTCCCTGCAGAAATTATCCCTCGCTCCATCCTGATGACGACCTTTGAGAGCAGCCATTACCTTCTGTGTGCCCTGGGAGATGGGGCGCTCTTCTACTTCGGGCTCAGTCTCGAGACAGGTAACTATGGGGCCTAGCACTGAGTGGGCTGCCTGGGAAGGTGGCTGGACATATGCCCTCTTACTTGCTTGATGTACTTTTTTTTTCATCCTTCTGGAGATCTCACTCTCCTTCCAAAAGTTACTTCTTTCTCACTGTGAGATAGTTGTGCTCAGGTGGGACTGGCTGTGGGTATTGTGAGTTGGTGGATTTCTCCAGGGGACTGCAGAGAAAGGAGATTGATGCTTATATCCATTTCTTTGCTGCCAGCAGGATGGATTTACTCGCACTCATTTCCTCCCAGCATGTTACAGCCACATTACTCTCTGCTGTCCTGCTCCTGTGAGCTCTGTTGGGGCAGCTCCCAACACCGGTGCTCCTTTTCTGCAGGCTTGCTGAGTGACCGCAAAAAGGTGACCCTTGGGACCCAGCCCACTGTCCTGAGGACTTTCCGCTCTCTGTCCACCACCAACGTGTTTGCCTGCTCTGACCGCCCCACCGTCATCTACAGCAGTAACCACAAGCTGGTTTTCTCCAACGTCAACCTGAAGGAGGTGAACTACATGTGTCCCCTCAACTCGGATGGGTATCCCGACAGGTGAGCCTGCACCTTGCCTTGCGTGACACAGCGGCGGGGGGAGCTTTAGACTCTGTACTGGCATAAACGAGGTGCAGGGTGGGCTGCTCAGCCTTGGAGCTCCATCTTACCAGGTCCAGGATAGAAGTATGCCTGACTCTGATCAGTGGGAGAGCTTTTTTCATCGATACTCTCACGGCATACAGCAGTCCTGGCCCTGGATTCTCCCAGGGCAATGATCAGTCCCTTGTGCTGCTTGTTGGGTCTCACATGAGAACACAGGTATGCGTGGTCCTGTCTCTTAAGCATTTGTCCCTCTCTTCTGTGCATCAGTAATCCTAGATGCTGCGCTAATTTGGCCACCCTGCTTGGATCTGCACAGTATGGGAAGGGGATCCAATGACTAGCAATTTTGGGGGTGGGAAGAAGAGGGAGATTCTCGGCTGCACTGCCTGCCTTACAAGCCCCATTGCTGAGTTTTCCTCCTGTACAGCTTGGCACTGGCCAATAACAGCACTCTGACAATCGGCACCATCGATGAGATCCAGAAGCTGCACATCCGCACGGTTCCCCTCTACGAATCACCCAGGTGAGCCGAGCAGCGGAAGGGAGTCTGGTTCGAGGGGCTCTTGTTCTGCTGCACAGGACAAGACTGGGGGGAGATTTCACCATGTGGAGAGGCAAGCTCTGCAGTCAGTGTTCCTGTTGCAGGCTCAGTTTAGCACACAGACCAAATCGGTGACATATGCTGAGAGCAGTCTGTGCAAGGAAGCAGCTCTTTCCTTGCAGTTTCTCCTTGGAGTGGCCTGTCCTGGCATTGCTGCTCACACAGCTCTCTGTCCTGCAGGAAAATTTGCTACCAAGAGGTATCACAGTGTTTTGGTGTGCTCTCAAGTCGCATCGAGGTGCAGGATGCCAGTGGGGGCACCACTGCGCTCAGACCCAGTGCCAGCACCCAGGTGAGGGGTAACTGCTAGGTCGTCCCTGAGCTCTGGGCTGTGGGTACTGTAGCTCCTTAGGCCAAACCATGTTGCAGATTTTCCTTGACAGTCTTCTCTTCCAAAGCTCTGAGTACAAGCTCTCCCTTTGGCAGCCTGGGAGGAGATGGGGTGGTAAGATGTCTCTGTGGTGGTGTCAAGGTCTCTCTGTGCTGCTCTCTGGCAGCCTCAGCATGCTCACTGTTCTGTCTGATCGCCCTTGTTTTGAGCACAGCTCCTTCAGTCCCTTGTACAGGCTTCTCTCTGGTCTCGAGTGGTTTCCTGCTCTCAAAGGTGCAGACACAAGTCCCCTTCAGGCAAAAGCTGTGGTGGGAGCTTCAACACTGTGGAAACTGTTCTATTAATGCTGTTGCTCAGCAGTGCTGCCTCTGCCTTGCGTATCACATAAATCCACTGGTGCAGGGAGTGTACCCCATTCCTCAAGCCCAGGGAGCTCCTTTTCTTCCATTCATCCTTCTGGTCCCCAATTGTCTCTGCCTTCGCGGTGCAGCGTGAGGATGTGCCAAGTAGCATGAGGATGTGAGCTGTCTTTCTGTGTCCTAGGCCCTGTCCAGCAGCGTAAGTACCAGCAAGCTGTTCTCCAGCAGCACAGCACCGCACGAGACGTCCTTTGGAGAGGAGGTGGAGGTGCACAACCTGCTCATCATAGATCAGCACACCTTCGAAGGTACCAGCCCCAAATGCTGCCCACGCTCTCATCCAGTGTTCCCCTCCAGAACAAGCTCATCAGCGTGTGGCTGATACCTGTGACCTTCACAAAGCTGTGATCTCATACACTTCCTTCAGTCAGAGCATTTTTTCTGGAAGATCATCAGCCACACGTCATGGGTTTAAGGTGTAGTGATTTGTTGATGGCATGAGGTGGTGGCAGGGAATAGGTGAGGGGATCTCCAGGCAGCCATTGACTCTGCACCTTGTTCATGTCCTGAGTTTCCAGCTGTCCCTAGGCAAACGGCTCTGCTCCTGTATGGGGGTGCTGCCTGTTGGGACCCAGGGGACCTAGTTGTTTCTGCCTTTCTCTCTTTGCACAGTGCTTCATGCTCACCAGTTTCTGCAAAATGAATATGCCCTCAGCCTGGTCTCCTGCAAGCTCGGCAAGGATCCAAACACCTACTTCATTGTGGGCACTGCCATGGTGTATCCTGAGGAGGCAGAGCCCAAGCAGGGCCGCATCGTCGTCTTCCACTACTCCGATGGTAAGAGCAAGGTCTTCTTGTGTGGCCAAGTCTAGCTGCATGAGGGCAGTCAGAGATCCAGCTGTCCCCAGACAGGATCTGTAGCGGTTTGTCACTGCTGTGGGTCATCACAGCATGTCCCCTTTCCCCCATCTGCCAGAGGAACCCAGGAATCCCTCACAAGAACCAGATTCTGGGATTTGCTTTCTGTGTGTCTGCCCCCTGCTGTCCTGCTGCTCCTGCGTTACTTGCCCACAGATCCTCTGAGACAGTTTCTAGAGAGAGAGCAGTATTTAAGGCAGCTTGTCTGAGCCCCACCTCAAGGCCTCCTGGCCCTGGGAGCACGATGCACATAACTTGGCACTCTGTGGATTGATTCCAGGGAAACTGCAGAGCCTGGCTGAGAAGGAGGTGAAGGGAGCTGTATATTCCATGGTGGAGTTCAACGGGAAGCTGTTAGCCAGCATCAACAGCACGGTAGGACTCTCACGAGACCCTGACTTGCTTCGCGAGCACGTTTCAGAGCTGGAAGCTGTCCAGCCCTGTGCCTGTCAGCTGGGTCCCTGGTCTCTGTTGGAGAAGCGTGTCCTGGCTGGCACGGGTGTCCATTCTAGCTCAGGAGTCGTGTCCCTTCCTTCAGGTGCGCCTGTATGAGTGGACAGCTGAGAAGGAGCTGCGCACAGAGTGCAACCATTACAACAATATCATGGCGCTCTACCTGAAGACCAAGGGAGACTTCATCCTTGTGGGAGATCTGATGCGATCTGTCCTGCTCCTTGCGTACAAGCCCATGGAAGGAAACTTTGAGGAGGTACCAGTGGTGTTGGATAGTCATAGAATCATTTAGGTTGGAAAAGGTCTTCAAGAAAGAAGAGGCCTTCACTTCTCTTATCGCTTCAGATGCGTAGGTGCTGTAATTTATCAGACAATTCCAAAGATACTGTTTTCTGTCAGCCATCAACACAAGGGGTGTTTTGGCTGAACTGCAGTTTTAAAACAGATATGACAGTTTCTGCAATGGTATCTAACTACCAAACATTAGAACTAGTCATATAGACAATTTCAGATTACAAACAGTAGAGTTCTAACAGGTACATTCTTCAGGAAGAATGTTCACTTGGTCAAAGAGGTGCTGGGAGTCTGCATTACCTGTTCCAGAAGACTCTGGGCAGGTGAAATGGTGTTGATGGTAGTAAATGGAGGAGCCTGGCTCACCACACTTGCCAGCCCTTGGAATACAATGATGTAGGTTTGTGCACAGAGAACAGGGTCACCTGGTGACATTCTCTTAGGCAGATCTATGTGGTTCTTGGAGGGACAAATCCCTGGGCTCCTGAGGAGCTGAGCTGTGTGCCAGCAGCCTTGTGAAGTGCAGGCTCGGGAGGTGTGCTTGTCACCTGCCAGGAATGGGAAGCTGCCACTCAGATAGCCTGTTGTGCATTCGGGACGGCTCATTGAGACCATTGCTGCGTCTGTCAGCAAACGCAGCACAGCTGGGGGCTGGACCAGGCAATCGGGCAATCCGCGCGCTTAAACTGTGAGAACGGCTTTGGCATGGGCTTGTCAGTATTTGCCCTGGCATCATCTGAGTGCCACTTAGGCCAGGGCCATCTCCACCAAGGCAGTTGGTGCCTTTTGCTCGGCTTCTTCATCCAGCAGCAGAGAGCAGACTGGATCCCACCTTGCTCGCAAATGTGGGTGTTGGGTGGAATGAGGATGTTTGTTAACAGGGCAGGCTGTCTGTGCACCATACTGCATCTCCTTTTGCCCTCTTCCAGATTGCCCGGGACTTCAATCCAAACTGGATGAGTGCCGTAGAGATCCTGGATGATGACAACTTCTTGGGAGCAGAGAACGCCTTCAACCTGTTTGTGTGCCAGAAGGACAGGTGGGCTGCCTAGGAGGGGGATGTGGCAGTGTGTGACAGGAGGGACAGGGCAGTAGGGCCTTCTGGTCCCCTCTGCATCACGGCTACAGAGGTGTGTCAGGCAGGAAAGTGGTCAGAAGCATGCATAGCTCTGAGGAGATGTGGGACAGGAGCGGGGGGAGTTCACCTCTCACCCCAGCACAGACTGAGCAGGGTGTTTTGGGTTTCAGTGCTGCCACAACCGACGAGGAGCGCCAGCACTTGCAGGAAGTGGGGCTGTCCCACCTGGGAGAGTTTGTCAACGTCTTCTGTCACGGGTCCCTGGTCATGCAGAACCTTGGCGAGACATCCACTCCGACACAAGGATCGGTTCTCTTTGGCACAGTCAACGGCATGATAGGTAAGGGTCAGGGAGAATCACCTCGAGCAGGAGGGTAGCAGGTCCCCTTCTCTGCTGCTTGACTTGGTCTGGGGTTTCCTCGTGTCTCCGTTCTCTGTCATCAGTCTAGTGGTGCTCTGTGCCATACTCTCCTCAAAAACCTACTTTTCTCTCTGGAGAGCTTCCAGGAGAGGAAGTTGCTCTGGATTTCTTTGAAAGCCCTTCCTTATCCCAGCCCTCTCAGGCACCAGCTTCCAGTACAGCTCCAGTCCAGCAGCATCTGCTCCCTGCCTGCTGGCAGCTGCAGCAGCGTGGCCCCAGGTTCCCTGGGATGCCCTGGGTTGAGCCCTGAACCCTCATCACCATTTTGTCCTTTGCAGGACTGGTGACCTCGCTGTCGGAGAGCTGGTACAACCTGCTGCTGGACATGCAGAACAGGCTGAACAAAGTCATCAAGAGCGTGGGCAAGATCGAGCACTCCTTATATCCTTCTGTGGTCCAGCCAGGGGCCTGCACCAGCAAATGCTGGGGGCTGGCTTGTGAATCGGGGCGGGGGGCGTTGAAGGCCTGTCTCTGTTGGGACACCTTGGGGAGAGCATGTGTCAGCTGGAGAGGGGGGTGGTGTGCTTGCCAGGTGATCAGGGCATTGTGCTGCAAGAGATGCCCATGTGGTAAAGGGGTGTATCTTGAAGGGTTTGAGGGTTTGACAAAGTTGGCTTTGTAATATTGCAGATTTTGGGGGTCTGATCACAGGAGCTTACTGTGCTTGGGGAACAGCACGTGCATTAAGATCAAGACCCCAAGATCTGCTGTGCATAAAACAGCCCTGAAAAGCATGGCACAAATTCTGTGATCCTGTTGAGGCAGTGTGGTCAGTCTGCCTCAGGCAAGTGCTGTGGATGCAGTGGGGGGAGGTTTTTTCCAGCCATGGTCTGGGGTTGGTGTTACTCCGTGTGGGTTTGGCTCCTTGACAGTGGCACCTGGAGGTCATTTCACACGGAGCGCAAGACAGAACCAGCTACGGGGTTCATCGATGGTGACCTGATCGAAAGCTTCCTGGACATCAGCAGGCCCAAGATGCAGGAGGTGGTGGCAAACTTGCAGGTGAGATGGGTGATACGAGCTTGGGCTCATGAAACTAGCGGTAGGAACCCCGCTCAGAAATTCAGCCTGCACTGAACACGTGCCCTCCTACGAGGGCATGCATTCTTCTGCGCCTGCTGCTGTCTCCACGCTCCCATGCCTTTTCTCTCCATGCAGATTGACGACGGCAGTGGCATGAAGAGGGAGGCCACCGTAGATGACCTGATAAAGATCGTGGAGGAGCTGACCCGGATCCACTAGCAGGATTCGGGGTCCTTCCCTAGCACCTTCCTCCCCATCAAGCAAGGGAGGCTTTTCCCCACCTGCAGCTGGAAGACCCCTGACTGGCTGCACTGAACGCTGGCGGGTGGCACTTGCCCAAGGGGAGGTGGGAGGAGTTTCAGAAGGGGAGCCGGTTTGCTAGGGATCTGGGGGGGGGGGGGGGTCGTTGGCCAGGCACCACGTCATTGCCAGCTTGGATTCACAAATCCTACGGACTCAGCTGCTGACCCAGAGCTGGGCTTCGCTCGTCGCTCTTGTTGGGTGACCAGTAGCACTCAGCTGATGCGATGCCCTTGCCTGGATTCACTCTTCACCGTTGTCTTTAGTAATTTTTTTTCCTGCTTTCGGTTTCGTTTTCAATTCTTTTTGATCCGTTGTGTTTTTTTTTGGAAGGGGAAGCAAAGCTGCCTCTAGGGTGAGGGCGAGGGCTGGAGGATTCATGAGGGGCTGGTGAGACCTGCAGACGTGGAGGGGGAAGATCTCTTTACATCTGGATAAGGAAGCTAAGAGGGACAGCACGCTCCTCTCTCTCCACAGGATCTGTGGCTTGCTCAGGGAGGGAAGTTCTGGGAAGCTCAATCAGTTGTGGAGTCTGAGTTTTACCAAATAAAGTAGTCCAAGAGGAAAGGTCTGTCTCCTGGCGCTGAGCTCCTCATCGGCACAGCAGGGGTGGCAGTACCCGCTCTGCATGCCGCTGTGTGCAGCTGTGTCCTCGTCCAGCCAGAGGAAGCCTCCTTCCCGAGCCAGCGCAGTGCCCAGAGGAGTTTCCTGCACTGAATTGTGTTCCTGTGCTTGGTGGCGGTGAGAGCAGCACAGGCGGCAGCAGGTCTGGCAGATCAGCAAAGGGGTCAATCAGCCCACAGGCGCTGGGGCGCGCGTCTGCTGTCCAGATGTATTTTTATGGCTTTTCTCTGACTCAAAAGAAACTTGAGTTTCACTTCTTGGTGGTGACTGGTGCAAACTGGCTGACGGTGACAGTGCCAAGTGCCTCTGCCAGGGAGGCACGTCCCTTGCCAGATTTTTGAGGAGACTTTCCAGACCGTGTGCATCCCTTTAGAGGAAAGAAAGCTGCAGCTTGCCTCTCCCCTGTAGCCATCTCTGGAGCAGTGCTTCTTGGCAGCACATGGGACAGCCTTCTTGTGTGGCAGCAGCCCTGCAGAGGTCGGAGAGGAGGAAGGTGTAGGGACACAACGCTGCTCACAGCCTTCCTGGGATCATCCCGCAGGTGCCATACAGGCAACCCACAGTGACCAGAGAGCCTCTGTGTGCTGATGGTTTATCCCTGCAATAACCTTGACTCCCTCGGGCAAGGGTGGGTTACAAAGAGGGGTCCTGGATTTCTGCAGGTGTAGCAGCCTGCTCCTATGTGCCATGTTCCCAGAGGAGCAGTGGGCTGGGATTCCTGTTTCCCAGATGCCCAGCAGGCAGCGCTCCAGCTCAGCGCTGCCAGCCCTTCTGCACTGTGGGCTGGTGCTGGGATCACAGAGGGGCAAGATCAGGTCAGGCTCTGGCTTTATGCAGTCTGGGGTCCTGCCCGGGCCAAGGCCAGAGCCAGCAGCTGAGCAGGCAGCAGCCAGAAGCCCTTTTCCAGCTGCCCTGGCCCTTCCTGCCCTGCTTGCTGCAGCTTTGCAGGGTCTCCAACTGCACTCAGGTTGGCTGCGAGCAGACTTTGACTGAGGCTGACGTGCAAGGTCTTGGGCTGGTCCTCAAGCATCATTTAGCATGAACCATGCTCAATTCTGTTGCTGGTAACTTGCTCCCTGCGGGGGGAATCAGAGGTACCCCTGGCTCTGCAGGTCTGTGAGCAAACAGCCCCTCTGCGAGCACAACGTGGGCATGCCGGAAAGCGGTTCGCTCCCCTGGGTGGCAGCTCCCTGTGCTTAAAATACAGATTAATAATTATCCTCCCAGGCTCCACGCAGCTGTAATCTGTCCAAGCCAGGGGCTGCCTGGGCTCACTGCTGCAACCGTCCCTGCAGTGTTGCCAAAACGCACAGGAGGGGGCCGGGGCAGTCCCTGGCTGCCCTCTGCCCCGTGGTGTTGGCTGTGCTGGGGTTATCCTGGGCCTCCGCTTGGGTCCAGCCGTGCTGGGCTGCACCTTACTTGGCATGTGCATCCCATCCGTAACGAACCGAGTTCCTGGAGCCTGGGAGCACCCCGGGGAGCTCCTGTCCTGCGCTTGGCAGGATCTGGGCCACAGCTAGAGGGGAGAAGGGGGCCAGGATACTGCCAGGATACCAGGACAGGTCCTCGCCCCTCCCCATGCACCTCTGCACCTTTTGCTCAAAAAACTGCAACCGTCTGTGAGACCAGCACGGCCCAGCCATGTCCTTGGCAGGTTTGTGCCAGCATAGGTTTTCTCCCATATTCTTCCTTTCCTCTAGCAGCACTGCCAAAGAGGTTGGGCAGCATCCTGAAAGGCGAGCTTGTGCTGAAACGGGAGCTGGGCTTTCAGCAGGTCTGAGCTGTTGGGCAAGCCCTGCTTTCTTCGAGGAATTCATGTGGAGGCTATATTTGGACATCTCTGCTTGTGTTTAGGATGGGGGAAGTGGACTGTGACCCTCTGCAGCAAGCCTGCAGTGTGCTCGTGCTCCCTGGGAGCAGGCGGCTTTCATTAGCTCGGGTGCTTGGTTTGCCTGCCCAGAGCTGCTTGATTCCCTGGCCTACGGGGCCGAGCCCAGTTCTCCTTCCCCACAAGCAAACCTGGCTCTGCCCAGCTCCCCAGCACCCGGAGCAGCGTGGGGCTGCAGGTGCAGATGCTCACAGCCTCCCCGCAGCAGGGATTTCGGCAACGTTGGTGCACGGCCCTCCTCCTGCCGTGGCTGGAAAACCCTGCTCTGTGTTTATCCCGTGCCACTGGCCAAGCTCCAGCGTCCTCCTCCCTCCACGTCCCCTTACATGTGGCACCCCAGAGCCGTGCACCCCATGATGACGGCCCATGCTGGTGCAGGGTGTGACCGTGCTTGGGGCGATGCCGCAGGGGAAGGGTCCTGGGCAACCCCAGGAGGGTTTTTAGGGGAACCCCGCTGCGAGGCAGGCACGGAGCTGCGGGCAGCGGGTGGGTGCTGCCGCTGCAGGGACTGACCCCCTCTGACCAGGGGCCGGCCGCCCGGCCCTTTGCTCCCTGCTCAATCATTTACCTGCCCGCGACCTTCGCTTCGGGGCAAGGCCGGGGGGGTTTCGCGCCGGGGGGGCCCCGCAGCACCCCTCGCCCCTCGCTGCGCCCTTCCCCACCGGCCCCGCTCCACTTTGGCCCCTTTATCTGCTGCGTGCTCCTCTTTGGTGGGTCCCCGCGCAGGGCTGGGAAGGCAGCCCAGTGCCGCCAGGAGGAGGAGGAGGGGTGGGGAGAGGCCAGGCCGGAGCTTTGCCAGATGTGGGAAAGGAGAGAAGGGGGGACGCTCGCCGCTCGCTCGCTTTCCCCCCCCCAGCCCAGCTCCCCGCAGGCGGTGGGGCGGCCGCGCCGGGGACCCCGTCCCGGGGGACACGACGGTGTCACCGGGCCGGGGGCGAGGCCGGGGCTCGGCGAGCCCGGGAGGCGCTGGGTGAGCATCCCCACGCGCGTCCCCCCGCGCGGGGTGGGAGGAGAGCCGGGTCCCCCCCGGCGCTCCCCGCTCTCGCCTCCCTCCACCCCCCGCATTGTTCCCGGCCCGGCGGGCGGGAGGAGGAGCAGGGCCAAGGGCCAGCATGCGGTAGGCGCCCGTGCCGCCGAGGAAGGCAGGCAGGAAGGCAGGCAGGAAGGCAGCGCTGCGAGCGTGCCGGAGCCGCCTGTCATGTTGCTCGAGCTGCTCGTCCAGGCTGCCTGTGTGTCCCTGTTCCTCCCGGGCGGCCAGGGCAGGGTGTACCCCGGGAGGAAGAAACCAGCCAGCTTTGCCGTGGAGAGGTAGCCGGGTCCCCCCCTTTTCCTTCTCCCTCTCGCAGCCGCACCTGGGAGCGGCGGCACGCCGAGCTGTGCCGAGCCCTCGGCTGCCTTCGGGGCTCCCGTCCCGGCCGGAGGGGCCGGCACCCGCTCGTGGCTCCGTCTGCACGGGGGCGAGGAGAGCGTGACCCTCGCGGGGGTCTCGCTCCCCGCGTCCCTGTCCTCGTCGGGGACGTTTCTCCCCTGTCACCATGTGCTGGGGTGCTTGGACCGGCTGGGGTGTGAGTCCTCTCCTGCCGTCCCATCTCGCTGGGGGCTCACTCCACACCCTGGTGCGCCCCGAGCCTGCCTTCACACTGATCTGTGCTGCGCGGGACGGGGCGTCTGTGGGCACGTGGGTGCCCGCTCCCACGTGTGTCCCCCTCCCTGTCCTCATGGGCTCGGTCCCGGGATGGGGCAGGGCGTCCTCAGCCTCTGTCCCTCGCTCAGGCGCCGCGTGGGGCCCCACGTCTGCTTCTCAGGCTTCGGCAGCGGATGTTGCCCCGGCTGGATGCTCGCTCCGGGCAGCGGGCAGTGCACCCTGCGTGAGTACAGGCGCCCCAGGCCCTGCTGTGCTCCCCAGGATGGGATGGGGGGGTCCCCCCGCCGCTGAGCGCTGCATGTCCCCGTGTCCTGCAGCGCTCTGCCCCTTCGGCTGTGGCAGCGGCTTCTGCATCGCCCCCAACCTCTGCTCGTGCCCGGATGGAGAGCAGGGCATCACCTGCCCAGGTAGGGTCCCTATCCCCTCCCAGGGCAGGGCACAAGCCCTGGAGGTGGGGCAGGAGTGAGTGGGGGGGAGCGTAAGAGGGCTCCAGGGGTGGCCCCGGTGCCCCGCGGTGCCCCCGCTTGCCTTTCAGAGCCACCAGGAACATGCGGGGAGTATGGCTGCGACCTCTCCTGTAACCACGGTGGGTGCCAGGAGGTGGCCCGCGTCTGTCCCCTCGGCTTCTCCATGGTGGAGACGGCCAACGGCATCCGCTGCACTGGTGAGATGGGGGGGGGGTCAAGGCGCGGCGGGGGGCCCGCGGCATCCCCCAGCTCCTAGATGTCCCCTCTCGCCTCCAGACATTGACGAGTGCCTGAGCGCCGCCTGCGAGGGTCTCTGCGTCAACACCGAGGGCGGCTTCGTCTGCGAGTGCGGCCCTGGCATGCAGCTCTCCGCCGACCGCCACAGCTGCCAGGGTGCGCGGGGCCGGGGGTCAGGCGGGGGCCAGCGGGGCCGAGCTGGGCCCGCCGAGCCTCAGCCTCTGCCCGGCAGATACGGACGAGTGCCTGGCCACGCCGTGCCAGCACCGCTGCAAGAACAGCGTGGGCAGCTACCGCTGCTCCTGCCGGCCCGGCTACCACCTCCACGGGAACCGGCACTCCTGCGTGGGTGAGCGCTGCACGCCGGCCCCTCTCCATGTTGCGACGAGCCCTAGCCTGCAGGGACAAGGTGGCCGTCGGCACGGTGCTGCTGCCATGTCCTCGTCCTTGCTCGGGCCGTGCCCAAGGAGATGGCGCACCAGGCATCCCCGTGCGTCACGCTGGTGGGGGTGTCTCTCCCCCGTGAGCCGGCTCCTGCCTGGGCACCGATGAGTCCCCGTGCTCCCCAGATGTCAACGAGTGCCGGCGGCCGGGAGACAGACGTGCCTGTCAGCACGCCTGCCACAACACCCCAGGCAGCTACTTGTGCTCCTGCCGCCCCGGGTACCGGCTCAGCGGCGACAGGGTCTCCTGCGAAGGTAACTGGCTGCTCCCCTGGGCCAGGGTGGGTGAGCAGGACCCCACGTGCTCCCTGCCTGCTCCCTGAGTGATGCCTGCTCCTTCCCTTCTAGGCTTCCCCAAGTCCATCCTGGCCCCCTCACCCATCCTTCAGTCCCTGCAGCATCCCCCCACCCTCGTCCTGCTCCCTCCCGGCCCTGGGGGACCCCTCCTGGTCCCCAGGGGCTCTCCCTCTTCCCACCTCCCTGCCGCACCTCCGGGCACCCAACCTCCTCCGTCCTCACCCACCACCGTGTCCCCGGTCACCGAGCTGTCCCCACGCGGGGAGGGAGCCCCCGGTACCGCTGCACCAGCCCCTCGCTGCTGGTACCGGGGGGCCCTCCGGGAGCCGGGCACTCGCTGGATGGAGCCGGGGTGCCGGAGCTGTGCCTGCCAGGTAAGTGCCCTCTCTCCCTGTGCCACTGCTCACCGTGCCAACTGGCTGTGGCGCTGAGCTGTGCCTGCCCCGGCAGGGAGGACGAGTGCTCTGCGAGGCCGTCAGCTGCCCCGTGCCTTGCTCCCACCCGCTGCCCGCCCCGGCCGGGGGCTGCTGCCCCAGCTGCACAGGTGAGCCCCGGCAGCTCCAGCCCTGCGCCCCAGCATGGCCCCCCCTGACCCTCCCCTGGTTTGCAGGCTGCTTGCACGAGGGGGTGGCCCGTGCCGAGGGCGACGTCTTCTCCCCATCAGATGGCAACTGCACCGTATGCGTGTGTCTGGTGAGTCCACGCCGTCCTGCAGTGGGGTGGGCTGGGAGTGGGGCCTGGGTCCCATCTCATGGCACTGTTGGGATGTCTCGGGCTGGGCTTCGTTGGCACCGGGTGCCCATTTTGGGGAGGTGTCACAGTGAGTGTCACAGTGAGGGAGACAGCTCCAGAGCCGTGGGGCAGGAGCCAAAATGGGACCTGCAGGTCGAGACGGGGGGTGGGCGCTTTGGAAGTGTCACCCCACGGCGGGTCCCCTTTGTGCTCAGCGTCAGGAAGACAAAGCCATTTTCTCCCTCTGGGAGTGGCTCCCCAAAATTGTCACCGTGGTGGTGTCCATCACTGCCAGGCCCTGCTGGGGCACTGCAATTCGTGGGGCAGATGCTTGCCTCCCCATGACCGCGCCGGGCTCTGCTCTGCTCCGCAGGCTGGAAACATCTCCTGCATCTCCCCCGAGTGCCCCTCGGACTCTTGCCCCAGCGCCTCGCCGCCCGACTGCTGCTCCTGCCAGCCAGGTGGGACCCCCAGGCGGAGGGGGGCGAGGGGCTGCGGGTGATGCTGCCGGGGATGGGCCGTGGGGTCCTGGCGAGGCACGACTGTGCTCTGCTCCCCATCCAAGCTCTGCCCTCACCGCCTCTCTCCTCTCCAGTAAAGTGCAGCTTCCGCGGCCGCACGTACGTGCACGGAGCCCGCTTCAGCTTGGACGAGGACGACTGCACCACCTGCGTCTGCCGGGTGGGTCTGGGGATCCCGTGGCAACCTGCTGGGGGTCCCGGCCTTCCTCTGGTGTCCCGTGGGGCAGAGGGGCGCAGGCAGGATGGGTGGCCCCAGCACGGAGCCGGTGCGTGACGCGTCCCCGTCTCCGCAGGGTGGCGAGGTGGAGTGCTCCTTCGCCCCCTGCCCAGCGCTGGACTGCCCACAGCACCAGCGGCACCTGCGCCCCGGGCAGTGCTGCTTCACCTGCCGGGACCCCCCGCGCCCCTCGGGTGAGCCAGCACGGGGGTCCCTGGGGGCTGGGAGGGTGGGATCTGGGGGAGCTGCACGCGGGGGCGCACAGGGATGGGACGGGCGTTCCGGGGGCATAGTCACAGGGTTTCGGGGCGGCGAGCGGGGAGCGGGCACGTGCACAGCAGCACCCACGTGCATGGAGAGGCTGGTGGGCTGGGTGCCCGCATCCCTGTCCCCACCCGTGTCCCTGTCCCCACCAGGCTGCTTCGTGGATGACAACGGGGTCGAGTTTCCCATCGGACAGATCTGGTCTCCGGGCGATCCCTGTGAGTTATGCATCTGCCAGGTGAATGAGAACCTGCTCTGCTTCACTCCTCCTACCCGTCCCCATCCCCATCCCCATCCCCTGCATCCCTGGGTGTGCGTGGCATGGAGAGACCAGGTCTGGGAAGGAAAGAGGTTTAGACACCAAAGCCAAGTCCCTCTCCGGCTGCCTTCTGCCTCGAACGTCCTGCCTCTGCCTCTCCTCCAGCCGGGCTCCCGGGACACCCAGCCCTTCCCTCGGGACACCAGGCTGCTCATGGACGTGGTCCCCAGCAGCTCCCCAGCTCCGTGGGCTTTTGCCCCTTCAATTTTGGGTTTAAACCCGTCAGTTTGGGGTTTAAGCCCACCAGCACAGGCCCGAGGTCCCTGTCACGTGCTTCTCCCCCCACAGGCCGATGGCTCAGTGAGCTGCAAGAGGACGGACTGCATGGAGACGTGCCCCTACCCCATCCACATCCCCGGGCAGTGCTGCCCCGACTGCTCGGCAGGTGACAGGGACCAGGGGGGCAGTGGGGGGGCGGGCTGAGCCTGACCCCCCCCCCCCGCCAGTGAGCCTGGGGGGTCTCCAGGGCTGCAACCCTGCTCTCCTCCTGGCAGGATGTACCTACATGGGACAGATCTTCTACAACAACGAGACCTTCCCGTCCCTCCTGGACCCCTGCCTCAGCTGCATCTGCCTGGTGAGGGCTGCGGCGGCCAGGTTTTGGGGTGGGTGCCTTTCCCCAGGGTGGGGGCCGAGGCAACAGCATCAGTGCGGCATTTTTGCCCCGGAGCACAGGGTCCGGGTGCTGCAGGATGCTCTTGGCTCCCGTCCCTCAGGCTTTTTCCCATCGTAGGAAAAAGCTGCTGAGCCTCTGGGGGCTTCCCCCCCCCCGCCCCAAGCCCGCGCTAACGCCCAGCCCTCACGTCTCTCCCTGCCAGCTGGGCTCGGTGGCCTGCTCACCCGTGGACTGTGCCATCTTCTGCACCTACCCCTTCCACCCCGAGGGCGAGTGCTGTCCTGTCTGTAACGGTGAGAGCCGGGGGGGGAGGGCACAGGACCACGGCCCCCACCCTGCCAGTGCCCCCCCGCCCCACGCTGAGCGCTGCTGCCCCCCCTCCCCGACACCCCTAGACTGCAACTACGAGGGCAGGAAGGTGGTGAACGGCCAGACCTTCAGCCCCGAGGGACAGCCCTGCACCCGCTGCACGTGCCAGGTGAGCCCGTGGGGCTACGCCGGGGACCGGGCGGCTCTCCCGTGCCTCCTTCCTCTTCATCCTCCTCCTCCTCCTGCCGCTCCAGCTCGGGGAGGTGAGCTGCGAGGAGAGGCCGTGTCCCCACTCGTGCACCGAGCCCCCTGCGCTGCCTGCTGCCTGCTGCCCCGCCTGCCAAGGTACCGGGGGCTCGGCACCCCCGCGCTGCCCCCCACGTTTGTGTTGCGGTGTGCCTTTTGCCCCCCACGGCGGCGCTGGGCTGGTGGTGATGTTAACCTGGAGCATCTCTCCCTCCACCGCAGACACCCAGCTCCCACTGCAGAGAGGCGACGTGTCCCCATCCCCATCCCCGTCCCACAAAGAGCTCGTGCCCACCGGCAACCCCCAGCCTCCCCGCCACCGCCTGGCCCAGCTCCTGCTCCACGCTGCCCCCTTCGGCCCCTCTCCTGGGGGGGAGCGCCCTTCCACCACCCCGAGCCCCCCCCAGCACCGTGGGGGGCTCTCAGCTGCTGCTCTACCCCCTGCTGCCCCCCCTGGAGAGGCCACGGGACCCCCAGCTCCCACGGGCAGCCCTGGGTCAAGGCGGGATGCTCAGGGGCATCCCGGGGACGCGGACCCCTCGGCCGTGCCAACAGCCGGCAGGGAGAGCCCCGGCGGGCACGCGGCTCCCTAGAGCCACCCTGCCTGGAGGAGGAGAAGGAGGAGGAGGAGGAGGAAGGCTGCAGGACCAGCAGGCCTGGCTGGCCAGGCGTGGCTGGGGACGGGGCGCTGAGGCACGCAGGTGGCCGTGCCGAGCACCCAGGGATGGCGACACGTCCCTGCGCCCCGCTCTCTCGGGCGGAGGGCACAGGGTCCTCCAGCTCCTCACCGCCCCATGGCGCAGGAGGCTGTGGGGCCAGGGGGCCAGTGCCAGCTACTCCCTCCCCCAATAAAGTCACCCTGGTATTTATGCTCCCTGCTCCTGCTTGCGCCCACTAAGCCCAGCACTGGGGCTTTCCCCAGCTCGGGGCAGTTTGGCACGGTCCCGGAGGTGCTCGTCCAGCCCAGCGTGGCTTTGGGGACAGGAGGGACCTGCCCGTGCTGCCCAGCTGGGGACTTTATTGTGGCCAGATGCTGTGGCATGCATCAGACGGCAGGTGCCAGCCCCACCATGCCATTGGCCCTGTCGAAGACGCTGTAGTAGTGGCGCAGGAAGATGTCCCCAAGGATCCAGAGCTCGCTGGTGGCCGTGGGCAGGGCGTAGCCTTCGAAGCCGCTCATGCAGGAGCCATCCTCCTGCTGGTGGGGACAGGGTGAGGGGCAGCAAGGCCACAGGTGCCGGGTGCCAGCACTTGGTGCTCACCTGGAGGATGTAAGCCTGGGGTGGCAGCGGGAACTGGGTGCCGGCAATGACGAAGACGATGTCAGGCAGGAGCCGGATGAAGCTGCAGCTCACCAAGTACTGCAGGGAGGGGACAGCACGGCCTCAGCCCTCGCGGGAAGCCACCAGCACCCCGTCCCCATCCCCGTGTGCTCACCACGCCGCTGGCACTGCGCCTGGCTCCCATCTCATACTGGATGTTGCCCACGCTGCGGCTGGGGCCGGCCAGCAGCGAGGTGCCGCTGTCCATGATGGCCTGGCAGCCGTACAGGCAGGCGATGGGGCGGCCGTACATGGTGATGCTGGGGACACAGCGGGCTCCCTGAGGCCAGGTGTCCACCCTGGTGCCAGGGTCCCCTTCTCCGTGCCACGTCCCTGTGCTACCTGTCCACCTTGATTTGCCAGTAGGATTGGGCGGTCAGCGGGATCCAGCTCAGGTTCCCGGTGAAGTAGGTGTCGTCGATGCCGCCAAACAGCACGAAGCTGCCATTCTGCTTGTTGCTGGGGCGAGGGGGAATTGGGGGGGGAAGGGCTGTGGAGCTGGGCATGCTGGTGCCCCCCGGCCCCCCAGTAGGAGCTGTGCACCCCAGAGGGCTGCTGCCAAGAGCCCGGTGCTGCACACGTTGTTCCCAAAGCGGGTTCTGAGTTTGCCTCGATGAGAGGCTTTCCCCATCAGTAACATTTGCACCCGGACGCTGGCACTGTCGCCGACTGCGTGTGGCCACCAGCTTGCCCCGAAAGCACGCGGAGGGGTTTGCCTGGATCCTGCCAGCACTTACGGGGTCAGGTAGATGGAGAAAAGGTCCTGAGACACCAAGCGTTGGCTCATCATGTTGTCAAAAATCGGGGTAGCGCCGGAGGAGGAGATGCTGGGGAAGGCCAGCCCCAGGAAGCCGTCGAAGGGCGCGTGGGCAAGGAAGGAGCCAGGCTCCGTCTGGCTCAGCCCAAACACCTGGTTCTGGACTTGGATGTTCCCAACCTGGTGGGGAGAGTGGGGAGGCTCGGGGATGCCCCTGCCTCACCCCTACAACCCAGCTCCATGCCCCGGCTCGCCCACGGGTGCTCACCATGACGGTGTCGTAGCCCAGGACGCCGACCATGCTGCCGGTGCCGTACCAGGTGGCCACACTGGTGGTGGTGCCGCGATAGGTGGAGGAGCGCGCTGGGTCGAAGCGCCGGTGGTTGGCTGCAGCAACGGGAGACCTGAGCAGGGCGGGCAGAGGAGCAGCCCACCCGGGGGTCCCCAGCATCCCCCCGCCCAGTGACACTCACTGCAGGCCGGGCTGGAGCAGTACACCGAGGGCACCCACAGGTTGGCTGAGCCGGTGTCAAAGACGACGGAGAACTCCTGCGGTGGCGTGCCGATGGAGATGGTTCCCACGTACTCCAGCTGCCAACAAAGGGCACCGAGTGTGTGTGTGTGTATGTCACTGCCCCCAGCCCCCCGCCCCCCCCCCGCCCAAACTGTCCACGTTCCCCCACATGTCCCCGTGTCCCTGCACTGGGGTTCCCTGCCAAGCCCCCCAGCTCTGCCTGCACTCACGTCCATGTAGTTTGCCAGGGGCTCGGTGGCAGTGGTGGGGTGATACTTGGCTGCTGGGGAGGGGGACTGCTGCAGCAGGACCCTCCCCAGCACCCTGCCATCCAGCAGTGCTCGCCGCAGCGATTTCCTCCGGTGCAGGCTGACCCTGCGTGACAGGCTGATGCTGAGCACGGGGACGGAAGGGTTTGGGTCCTGGGGTCCCCCTGCCCCGACCGCCGGTGTCCCCCTCACCTGTTCTCCAGGCCGTGGGCAACCACCACCATCCCCAGCAGCCACAGCCACCTCATGGCACAGGGATGTGGTGCGGTGGCACCAGGGCACCTGTCCCTATGCCGGAGGACACGGAGGCGTTCCCGGATGAGGCGTGCCAGGCACCCCGATAAGCCAGCCCATGCACCCCGGTTGGTGGCATGGCTCGGCACTTATCGGCAGCCTGCTGCAGTTGCCTCTGGCCCCCAGCACACAAGGTGCACGGTGTTTGCACAGCCGGGGGCACCGCGGGGAGCGGGCAGGAGCCGTGCCACCGGTGGGGCAAAGTGGGACCCGGAGGTGGCACCGGGCAGCATCTGCCACTGTCCCCTGCATCCCCAGGGCAAACGTGCTGGATGCCCTCTGCGCACGCAGGAGCCACGTGTGGCTTGCCAGGGGCTGGGGGAAGAGCCACCCAAGAGCTCTCGGGGGCTCAGCGGCCTGTGCTGGCCCTCCTGGTGAGCTGTGTGCCAGGAACAAACACAGCGCGGGCGAGTCGTGCCAGCGCGGCAGCGGCTTGTCCTTGATAAATAATCAGCCAGGAGCGCTCGTGGGCAGCATCCGCCACGGCAGGGGGTCACCTCCCCGCGTTGAGATCCCACCCAGCAGGACCTCAGCCTGACATTATGGGTGGTGACGCTACGGGGCCACAGCTGCCAGCACAGCCTGCCCACGCCGCAGGGATGTGGGGCCTGATCCAGCTCTTTCCAGAGAAACTCAGCACGCAGATGCTTTTCCATGGCTTTATTTTGCTCAGTGACAGCAGCAGGGGGGGGCCGGGAGTGCAGGGGCCGGCCTGGCTTGGGGGAGTATGCGCTCAGGCCAGCGGGGACAGACCCACCTTGTTGTTGGCCCTGTCAAAGATCACGTAGTACTTGTGGATGAAGACGTCCCCAAGGATCCAGAGCTCGCCTGACTCGGTGGGGACGTCCATGCCTTCGAAGCCGAGGCTGCAGACCCCATCGCTCTGCAGTCGAGGACGTGGATAGAGATGGTCACCAGCTGCCTGGATCCCCCCCCCCCGGACCTCCCCCTGCAGGGTCCATCCCTGTCCCTGTCCCCGTGGGGTGCTCACCTCTATCACGTAGGCTGTGGCTGGCACGGTGAATTTTTTGCCATTGATTTTGAAGGCGACGTCAGGCAGGCTGCGGACGTCTTTGCAGCTGATCTGTGGTGGGGATGGGGTCAGCGGCCACCCCGACGGAGCCGCGTGTCCCATGGGGACCAGCAGCCAGTCTTTGGCCATCGGAGGGGACACTGAGCCCCGAGGGTCCCCAACAGCCCTGTGCTCCCCTCCCGCCTCACCTCGCCGTTGGAGTCAGCACCCAGGGCATTATAGATATGTTTGAGGGCGGTGGTGGGCACAGCCAGCAGCGAGGTGCCAGTGTCCACGATGGCCTGGCAGCTGAAATAGCAGGCGACAGCCTTCTTGCCGACGAAGACTCTGCGGGAGATACAGGGTGAGCTCCCGGAGGGGCCAGGGTCCGAGTCCCCATAGCGTCACTGCCGGGAGTACCTCTCCATGGTGATCTGCCAGTAGGTTTCGGCAGAGAGCGGGATCCAGGTGATGCCCTTAGTCGTGTAGGCAGAGTCAATGCCACCGAAGAGGACGAAGCTGCCGCTCTTGTCATCCCTGAAGGGGGGAACCATCAGACACAGCAGTCCCGTGGCTCAGGACCCCGTGCTGCCAAGGGGACATGGGTGCCGGAGCCTCCCCAAGGGGAGAACATCCCCTGCCAGGGCTGGGCGGCTCTGCAGAGCTTACTTGCTCAGGTAGACAGAGAAGAGGTCCCTGGCCACTAGGTCCTGGCTCATCATGTTGTCAAAGACAGGGGTGGCCCCAGAGGAGGCGATGCTGGGGAAGGCCAGGCCCAGGATGCCGTCGAAGGGGGAGTAGTAGAAGACGGTGCCGGGCTCAGCCTCAGCCAGCCCAAAGATCTGGTTGGTAACATGGATGTCCGAGACCTGGTCGGAGAGACAGGGAGAAGGGGACGGGCTGGGTTGGGGCGCACGGTGCCCCTGTGTCCCCGGTCCCACGGGACGGGCAAGCGGCCAGCCACTGCCTTACAGTGACGGTGTCGTAGCCCAGGATGCCAGTCATGCTGCCGGTGCCATAGGCAATGGAGACGCTGTCGTTAGTGCTCACGAAGGTGGAGGACTCAGAGGGGTTGAAGCGGTTGTGGTTTTCTGTGGGTACGGGAGAGGGACGGTCACGGCCTGTCCCAGCACCATGTTGCCGCTGCGGCACGGGGCTGGCTGCGTCCCCAGCGCTCGGCACCCCCAGGGATGGGGACACCTACTGCAGGCCAGGCTGGAGCAGCCCACCCAGGGGTCCCCAGCATCCCCCCGCCCCGCGACACTCACTGCAGGCTGGGCTGGAGCAGTACACAGAGGGCACCCACAGGTTGGAGGAGCCGGTGTCAAAGACGACGGTGAACTCCTGGGCCGGGGTGCCGATGGAGATGGTGCCGTAGTACTCGTTCTGTCAACGTGGGGCAGGTTAGGCAGGGGGACAGGAGGGTGAGGGGGGACAGGACAGGGGGGGAAAAGGGGGACAGTTAGGGGCCCGCAGCCCCATGGGGGCCATGCTGGTGCCATGCTCACGTTCATGTAGTTCTGCAGAGGCTCAGAGGAGGTGGTGCCGGCGAAGACGGGGAGGTATTTGGAGGCCCGGTTGTAGGGGTGCTGCTTCAGGAAGTGCTCCAGCAAGCCATGCTCCTCCAGCCTCTGCCGCAGGGACTTCGTCCTCCTCAGTGGGATCCTGAGGTGGGTGCGGGAGGGGACAAGGCTCAGGGCAGGCAGGGACGTGCCTGGGGGCTGCGCTGTGCCCTCGCTCTGCGCCTCTTCCTGCAGCCCCTCCTACGGACTGGGGCCACCTGCACTGTGCCTTGGCCATGGTGATGGCTGGGGGCTGTCCCCCAACCCTGCCGTGCACCACCCCAGCTGTGACCCCCTCCACGATGCCTTTACTGCCCAGTTCCCCCCACTTCATCCCCGGGGGGTCCTCGGGACCCCAGCAGCATGCCCACCACCCCACCACCCCAGCGCTCACTTGGAGAGGTGGCATTGGGCCAGGGCCACCAAGCCAAGGAGCAGGAGCAGCTTCATTGTGGCTCTTCCCAGCGAGGCACCAGTGCCAGCAGAGAGGCGTCGAATGTGCCCGGTGCCCGGGCTGAGCTCCCTATATACAGCTCCATGCTTGTTTGGCTGGCAGCCCCGATAAGAAAGGCAAACGGCAGGGTGGGCGTTATCGCAATGTCTGCAGAGGACACCAGGGGAATGTCAAGCTGACGGCTCGCCATCTTCACCAGGGAGCCGCATGGCCTGGCCGTGGGAATGCTTGGTGCAGGCTGGGCTGGGAAAGAAACATTTCCTGGTGCCCTGCGGTGCCACTGGGAGGCCCTGGGAGTTGTGGGGCCAGCATGGGGACGTGGGGCTGGCTGCGGTCCCCAGGCTGCTGCAAGGCGCAGGGCGAGGACCCCCCGGTGCCCCAGCCCCAGCGGGTGCTGCACTGACCCCTCCTGCACTGGGTGGGGAAGGGACAGGGGGTGGCCACGGCCAGGGGACGACGCAGTGGCCGTGAGCCTGTGATGGATGCAGGGGCTTGTGCCAGGGGCTCCGCTGAGCGCTGGTGCCAGGGGCTCAGGAGCAGCGCTGGAATGTGTTTGCTTAAACAGGCACCGACGTCCAGCAGGCAAATAAGGGGTTTTCCTTGCTAGCTTCACCAGCACAGGTGCCAGGTGCTTTTCCCTTAGCACGGAGGTGTTTCTGTCCCCTTCCCCGAAGGCTCCCAGCCCTGTTCCCGACATCGAGGAGGAGCCGAGACCCGAGGCCCTGCCAGCAGCCACAGCTCCTTGCTTTGCCCAGGGTGACAGCAGCACCTGATGGCCCAGCGCCGAGCCCTTCCCTAAGCAGCGCTAACTGGGATCTTGGCTTTGGCTCAGGGACATGCAGGGCTCCTTCTCTGTCACCCCCTCATCCCTGTGCAGGGCCATCGGGGTGATGTGAAACCTCAGTCCCGCACAGACCAGAGGAACCATGCTGCTGGGGTCCTAGTTCATCCCCATCCGTCTGTCTGCAAAACTAGGACCAGCTGGGGGATGAAACTGGGACCAGCTGGGGGACAAAACTGGGACTCACTGGGGCAAGAGCTTCTGGGTATGCTGCCGGCCAGGACAACGCAGAGGTTGCCTGTGCTGGCTGCATCAGAGGCACTCGGCTCCAGTTCAGACATCGCAGTGCCACACGCGTGAGCTGTGGCTGCAGGCACGGTCACCTTGTCCTGCACATGGGGCACAGGAGGAAAACAAAGAGGGAGCCTGCACCAGCGAGCACCAGCCTCAGGCCAGCTCCAAGCGAGGTGAGAATGGAGGATGAATGCTATCTGCACGTGGGAGAGGAAAGAAGAACAGCCTGGTCTTGGCTGACCCCTGGAATGGAAAGTCTGGACCCAGCGGGAGCTGCAGCCTCCAGCCCTGCATGGAGCCCTGGCATCGTGCTCCCTGCTGGCCCTGTGCCACCTGCCCCTGCCCACGTCCTGCCAGGATTTACGGAGAAAAACAGAAATGTTCCCAAGCCGGGTGGCTGGTCCCACTCTTCTGCCCTCAGCTGGGCTGGAGATGAAAATAAGAAGCCTTGCGAGCCATTTACCAGCTGAGCTGGCTTTTTGCAAAATATTTGTCACACTTGGCACAACATTGCTGGGGAGACCCTGGGAAGCAGAAGGCAGGGGACTGCCACACGCTGGCATGGCAGTCTTCTTGCTGGGGAAGGAGCAAGAAGCAAATGGGCAAATGCTCTTATTGCATTTAAAAATTAAACTGGGAAAGCCTCGTGTTCAGGATGGTGTTGTAGTGAGATGACAGTATTCTGTAACCTGGTTGTCCTTGTGGTGATTTCTTTTCTAGCAACTGAAGCTCCAGAGCAGCAGTAAACAGACCTGAAGCTGAAAGCCAGCCCCACAAGCAGGTTTTGTTGTACCCTAAAAACGTATGTGCTGTGTGTATGTGCTGATATACAGGGCTCTGGGTGAGAGGGCCTCTTCTGAACGCATGCAATTATATCCCAAATTCTGCCTCCCCCTTTACTGTGTCATACAATAAAGGCTCCAAGCAATTTTCAAACCTTTTATTCTTACTGCAGACCCGTTACTGCCCAGAACCGTTGCTAAAAGAGCCAGACGAGCGAAGCCACCGAGGATCCGGATTTCATTTTTGCAATGGAAAGAAATCATTTGTCAAATTATGACAAGCTCATTCCTCCGTCAACAGACAGCGGCGCCAGGAGCCGACAAATCTGCAGGTTGTGGAAGCCCCCAGCATGCCGGGCTCGGTGCAGGGGGCGTGGGGGTCCCCAGGGGAGTCAGCACTGCTGCACTGCTGGGGCTAAGCCCACCCGGCGGTGGGCTCTGTCAAAAACACTGTAGTACTGGCGGAGGAAAACCTCACCCAGGATCCAGAGCTCCGTAGGGATGGCGATGCTCTCAAAACCGCTCTTGCAATAGCCGAGGTGAATCTGCAAATTTAGGGCAAACAGTGAGCCTGAATCCCACCCCCGTTCAGCTAGCTGCAAAGCTCAGGAAGCAGCACAAGACCCTTTTAATGTGTTAAAATCCTTAACGTCCATATTTCGGAAGCATTAAGATGGACCACGGCTTAGATAAGAAGCCTTGAAATATAGCTGGTGATCGCAGGGAAGTTTAATGGCAAGTGCTGACTCAATAGAAGTTAATAGCAAGTTAAATAACTAAATAATAATAAGCTATTAATAATTAGTAATAATAATAATAAATTATAAATGCTGTCCATCTAAGCACTGCGCTGGCATCGCTGCTCCCTTCCACCTCATGCCCTGCTGACTGCCCTTGGCGGCCGCAGCTCTTTCCTGACCCCTTTCCACACAGGCTCCCCTCGGTCCTTATTATTCCTACTGTTGCTTTTGGAGTTCTCAGGGACAACCTCAGGCACTTTGCATTTGGTGACTTGGTGCAACCCGTCCGTCACTTATGCCCTTGTGCCCTGGGGCAGGGGAACAAGAGCTGCCCCCAGGCTGGCTGTTTGGCAGGCACTCACCTGCTGGATGTAAGTCTTGGCAGGCACGGGGAACTTGGTTCCCCCGATGACAAAGACAACATCAGGCAAGCTCTTCTTGGCTCTGCAGCTGATCTTGTACTGCGAGTGAAAATGGAGCATCAGGGGCTGAAAGTAGCACACCACGGGCGATGCTTCCAGAGAGCATCACGTCAAGAAAGGAAACCTGCAGGTATGGCCTGGGGGTGGATGGTAACTTCCAGGCAGCAAGCTGCCTTCACGGAATCATGGAACGGATGTGGCTGGAGGCACCTCTGGGTCCATCCAGAGCAAGGTGCTCAGGACCACGTCCTGGTGGCTTTTGGAGATCTCTAAGGAAGAAGCCTCCACGAGGAGGGAGCAGAAGTGGCAGCCTCACCAGTGAAGGCAGGACCTGCCCGGTCCCAGCGACGCGGCTCCTCTCCCCCTGCCCTCACCTGGCCGCTGGTGTACTCGGAGGCCCCGATGTGGCGCTGGATGGCGGTGATGTCTCGGAGGGGTCCAGCCAGCAGCATGGTGCCGCTGTCAACCACGGCTTGGCAGCCCCTCGGGCACGCGACGACCTGGCCGCGTATGGTGATGCTGGAAAACAGCCCCAGAGTGCGCTGAGCACCTCTAGGTATTGCCCGCACCCCAGCGAGTGCCCCGCTGCGATCAGGAGGCAGAATTTCTCCCGGCTGGTGCTCCAGATGCAGGAGGAGGCAGCAGTAATCTCCCACCTATCAGTGTGGGTGCACTGCCCACCAGGGCATGAGTTGCCGCAAAGCAAAAGCTGTGAGCTGCTGCTCCAGAGAGCCTTCTGCCTATGTGTGTGCGAGGAATTTGCATGGATCCTGCCCTGTCCCTTATATTTTGTGAATTTTCTAAGCTGAACATTTGGCATTTGTGACAGACTTCTCCCTTCTACGAAAGCTTTGGGTTGTGCAGAGCAGAGCTTACCGGTCCACAGCAATTTGCCAGTACGTTTCGGCAGAGAGAGGGATCCAGCGGAGCCTGCCAGAGAAGCAGGAGGAATCCACGCCTCCGAGCATCACGAAACTGCCCGTCCTGCTCTCGCTGGAGGTGAGAGGGGACAGCGGAGGCATGCTGAGCAGCTGTCTCGTTGCAGACCGAGGGGGCTCCGCTGGTCCCCACTTACGAGCTGAGGTAGATGGAGAAGAGGTCCTTGTCCACCAGGCCCTGGCTCATCATGTTGTCAAAGATGGGGACGGCCCCAGAAGAGGCGATGCTGGGGAAGGCCAGCCCCAGGATGCCATCAAAGGTGTGGTGGGTCAGAAAGGAGCCAGGCTCCTTCTTGCTGAGGCCAATGGCCTGGTTGCTGACCTGGATGTTTCCAACCTTGGTAGAGAAAAGAAGGGAACAAGATGTGCTGCGTTCTGGAAAAACACACGCTTTGCTCCCAAAGAGAGCGGGCAACCCTCTGGAGCACTCCCCGCATGCTCCGTCCTCGCCTGGGAGCCCTGAGATAAGCCAGCACCGAGCTGTAAGGCACGCACAAGGCAACACTCAGCTCCATCCTGCCCTGCAGGGCTGTGCCAGGCTGGTGGCAGCAGCTGCCCGCTCTGCACAGCGGCAGAGGGCACCAAACCCCACACGGCATCCCCACGTCCTCACCGGGAGCCAGACAGGGCTGGAGGGGAGCCGGGAGGCTTTTGGTCCTGGTCTGCTTGTTATTGACGCAGCGGTGGCTGGGAGTGCTGCTTGTGCTCAGCTCTTGCTCCAGAAAAAGGTAAGATTTCAATGTTCTGGTGTCCGAGCAAGGCTTGATTTGCCTCCCTGCATTCAGGAACCTTACCTGGGCTCATAGTGAGCTCAGGCTACACAGGAGGGCTAAATGACTTGTACAGAGAAGCACCCAGCAACTCCAAAAGGCACCCTTGATAGAAAGGCTGCAGTTCACCTGCCGACACCTTGCACTGGCACCAGAGGGAAGGGTTTTTAATTTTCCTGCTGCCAGTAACTTGTGGATGACTGGGACTCCATTAATCCTGCTCAAAAGCAGCTCGCAGGCTGCTCAGCATCTGCTTTGCTCCAAGCAGCTGCAGCACGCAGTGTTTGTGGTCCAGCTGATGGGAACGGCGAGAAGGTCTGAGAGCCCTGAGACCACAGGATGGGGCTGGAGAACCGTCAAGTGGGGACACAACGAAGAAGCTTTGGAAATGCAGGACACGGCCCCTTGAAGGAATCAAGCTTTGGCTCTGCCCTGTTTCTATTCCACCTCGCATCGCCCCTTTGGACACCGCAGGTGCCAGGAGCTGGACTCACGCGTACGGTGTCGTAGGCCAAGACCCCGGCCACGCTGCCAGTGCCGTACTGGATGGAGATGGGTTGGCTGGTGGCCCGGTGGGTGGCGGACAGCCTGTGGTCGAAGCGTTCATGTCTGACTGCAGGGACAGAAGGGTTGGCTGGTCACAACGCTGACCCTCCGCGGAGAGAAGGGCCAAGGCAGAGGTGCTGCTGCTGGTAGGACTGGTGGTGGGGACGTCTCACGCTGCGACCAGCCCGTGATAGGACAGTCCCACTAAAGGCTTCTGTAAACGAGATGCACCGGAGCAAACCCACAGGAGGATTCCCTGAGCTCCCTGGGTCATCAACACGGGCAGGCCCCGGTACCTACCTCCAAGGGCCGCTTTGGCCCTAAAATGGGCCAAATCCCTGTCCTCTGGGCAATATCTACTCTTGCCAGAGGAAAGATCTTCTGTTTCCTCCGCTACACGGATCTGAGATGCTGTTCCCCTTCTAGCCTGCTGGCACCCACTGCTGTACGGAACTAGCACAAATGACCATTTGAGCAGCACCTGGGCCAAGCCACGCCTCGGGCTGTCTCTACCTGCCCTTCAGCATGGCTTTGGGATGTACCAGAGCTCCAGGTAGCAAATGGACAATGTGCTTCACTGGCATCCACCCCATCTCCTCCTCGCACATCACTCTCTGGGCAGGCCTCGGGGCTGCCTCCAAAGCGAAGCATCTCCCCCAGCCTGCAGCCCTGCTCTCCTCAGGGAGAGCCTCAGCCTTCTCCCTGCTCACTCTCTGCCTGGCGCAGCAGCACCATGACTGCCCACACCATGACTGTCAACACCCGACACTTGCTCGAGCAATGGGCACAGCGTGGGCAATGCCAGCCAGCCCTCGCCCGGAGCAAGTCCCACTGCTCACCGCAGGCCGGGCTGGAGCAGTCCACCGAGGGCACCCACAGGTCGGAGGAGCCGGTGTCGAAGAGCACGAGGAACTGCTGGGGTGGCGTGCCGATGGAGATGGCGCCGACGTACTCAGCCTGCCATGGGGGAGAGGGAGGGTTTCAAGGGGAGCAGAGCTACTGAAAGCAGAATTTCCTCTTTTCTAGGCCTGGGACTCCTCAACGCCCCCCCTGAAACGAGCAGACCTGCGGACATCAACAGCACCCTCTGGCCACACTCACATCCATGATGTTCTCCAGGGGCTCTGTGGTGACACCACTCGTTAGGCCGGAGAAGAACTTGGATCCCACGCGGGAAGGCAACATGTTCGGGAAGGCCTCCAGCAAGCCCTGCTCCTCCAGCCTGTGCCTCAGGGACTTTGTCCTCCTCAGTGGGATCCTGGCCAGCGAGGGGTGGCAGAGATGGGCAGGGGGTGAGAGGCTGGCCCCACGTTTGGATAAGCCAGTGCATGCAGCATGGCCACGGTGCCACAAGATCATGCACCGTCAGCATCAGTCAGATGTTATGGGGACCTGAAAGCTTGTGGATTTGGGTGTACATGTCATTTTGGAAATTATACTTCAAAATGGTTGAAATTGAACTCACACGTGGCTACCGTTACAACTAACAGCAAGCAATGAGCTCCGTCAGGGTACGCTTCGTTAGTCTATTTTAGATGCTTGCCTTAGAATCAAACTCCCATAGCTGTGCCCATGGGAGGCTTGGGTCCAAGCGCGGGTCTCCCCCAGCACCTCAGCTGCCAGACCCCTTCCTAGTCAACCCCGTGGCCATGAGGAGCCAGCCAGGCATCTCCCCCCGCTCCTCCTGCCGCCGCGAGGGAGAGCCACGAACCCCACTGCACTCACCGGACGGCGCCGCGGGCGAGCAGCAGCGCAGCGAGGAGCAGGACCAGCCTCATGGCCAGCTTGGGGAGAAGAAGGAACACTGCCAGAGGGGGTGAGGCCCCGGGGCTGCTGCCTGTTTGCTCACACGTCAAGTTTTTTTGCGTGTGGGTGGCAAGCTCGATAAGAAATGCAGGTTTTTTCCACCAAGAGTCCTCAAGAAAGAGTTTTTGGAAAAATGCGTTCTTCCCCACCTTTGCAAGGTCTAACCATTTCACGGTCAGATCTTTTCCTGATGGTCAGCAGACTGTGAAGGGGCAGAACAGGCTTAAAACAGAGCGTTTCTGGTCATTTTAATTAAGAGCAGAGGGAGGAAATGGGTCACGGGGACATCACATCACCGTTATGGGTCATTGTCTTTATGGTGTGGTACCAGAAATCCCCTGCGTGGACATCCCCATGCCGTAGACACCAGATAAACCCAAAGAATCAGAAGCACGCAGTTACTCAGGTAGACGCGAGGCCAGGAGGCATCTCACTGGGTTTGAGAACAGCCTCTGCAGCAATCCCCACCTTTGTCCCAAGTTTCAATCCAGATGTCATGGGGGAAACGGGCTTCCCTGTGGAAAGTGGAAGGGAAAGGCTGCTCTGCATGGCGGTGCTGGAGCCATTCACCCCGTCCTACAGCAGAAGGGCTTCCTGACACCAAAGTGCGGAGGCAGGATGTGGGGCAGACCCCTGAGCTTTGCCATGAACTAGCTATGGCCAGGGAGGAGAGGCTGCTCCCGATGTGCCTCTTGGCAGCTGCTATCTTCCAGCTGGGAAAGACACAACTGAAGAGGCTGCACCTCCTAAGGCATCATCCCCGCTGGGAAACCAGGGTAGGAAATGTCCTGCTCTTGAAGGTTAGGATGCATGGGATGTCCTGCACGGGAAGGTTAGGAGACCTGGATCTGAGGGATGATGAAGCCTCTGTGAGTGGCAAATAACCCTGGGTTAAATCCCTGTGTGCATGCACAAATCCCCGTGCAGCTCTGCCAGGAAGGCAATGGCCACAAGGCTGGAGGCAGTGGCAACAGATCAGTCCCGATAGCCAGGTGCCCAAAAAAGTCTCAGTGGGAATTGCGCAAGATTGGGCACCGACACTTACACTGCATTTAACTATCATATGGCTCATCCCACGGGACAAACAGGACTGTAAATGGATTTTCGGGCTTTGTGTGGCAAGGGACTTTGCTGACAAAGCTCAAGAACAGCCCTATCAAATGGATCTGGTGCTGGGCAGAACTATCCTTGCTCTGTTTAGGAAAATACATCAATTCCTAGAACTCTTATCTGTGCCAGCTGGAAATGCTCAGCTTGAAAAAAAAAAAAATCTTACTGATATATACTTTATCTTGGTAACAGCAGATTAAGGAAACAAACTTGTTTTCCTGTCCCTGTTCCCAGTCTTTCCTGACCCTTCTGTAAGGGCAGACTGTGAGGAGGAAAGTCTGCTTTGATGCTCCTGTGACTTGAAGTAACAACTTTTGATTAACTTCCCCACTATTAAGGCAGGCCCGAGATATGTCAGTTCCATTGCTGGGCGTACTTTTGAGGGGCAGATGTGCGGGTGGTGAGGGCAGGTCTTGCTATCTGCTGTGATCACCAGACGGGGGCAACCAACACAGCCTCTGTGGCTGAACCACGCGGTTTGTGAAGCCCTCTGGTTACACAAGAGCAAGTACAGGAAGAGAATTGGTTGGGTTGTGGCTTGACAGATGGACAGCCAGAAGTACATGTGTGACATGGTACCAAGAGCAAAGAGAAGTGCTTTTTTCTCATAAACTCACAATTAAAAGATGGGTGGGATTCTGAGAAAGGCTTTCTGCTGTCTGAACCCTTCCCTGTTCAGGAAGATAACACTGTCTTGAAAATAAAGTGTCACATTAAAAAAAAAAAAAAAAAAAGGAAAAACAAAACAAAACAAAACAAAACAAAACAAAAGAAAAAAACACAGCACTATCTTTTTTTTCCTTCTACAGGGAAAACGCCCCAGATTTCCTATGACTGTTAAGCTCAAAGGGACAGTCAACCAAAACCACAAATGAACGTGGCCAGACAATAAACCAAAGGCAATATCTGACAAAGGATCAGGGCTGCTGAGTTGAACTCCTATTTTGTTGAACACTTCACATTTTTTCAACCTCGCACAGATTGTGAGTTACATTGGTCCCTAGTCTTGCATTGCCACCCTCCACCTCAGAGCCCATGGAGCCACAGGCAACATGGGCTGCAGTCACTAAGTCCTCCCTCGACAGCAGCACCCGTGGAATGTTTCCATTTTACTCCAAAACACTCACGATGTATCACAACAACCAGCTGAAACCATCTCTTACACAAACTAAGGAGACGAATAAACAGGCAATGGGCACATCCTTCCACATTAAGCAGAAAACACCCATTTTTCAAACTTTTAATTGCTGGGATAACACTTTGCCATTGGTACTGCATGCTTTCCCATTCTGTTTCTTACGTCATTGCGAAGAACAAATTGGAACACAACCTTGTTTATCCTCTACTCAATCCTTATAGCTTGATATAAATTGTGAACTGGATGTGCTCCAGCCTTTCCACGACCCTGGAGACTGCTCCTCAAACAAGCCTTGGAAATATCGATCTCCCTTTGAAATGTCAAGTCCCTTTCCTGCAGTAACATTGGGTCTCAACCTGGTTATCAGCCCCGCTATGAACAAATCGGACCACAGGGCACCGATCCAGATCCATATGACTCATGTTTATTATACAGCAGCCAACAGGCTTCACGTGGTGCACGAGGACCAGAGGTGCCTTTCCTGAGACGCTTCCGCTGTACCTGCATGACCTTGCCTGGCCGCCTGCGGTCCCCTTCGCCTTCCTCACTGCCCTGAGCCCCTCTCATCTGGCAGCACAGAGCTTTTCCCTGTCCTAAAATAACCTGTAGACTGGTTCGCTCCTGCAGGAGTGTGGAAATCTGAAGGACGGCTTCCCACAGAGCATGGCCGGAACAGGGCTGCCTTTGCCTCGCTGCTCAGGAACTTCCCCGTTTTATCTATTTGAGAGGGATTTACTTTTATGTCTTGGTTCCAGCTATGCCACCTGAAAATAACGTTGTTATATGAATTTTCGGCACATGGCAGAGGTATCCCAGCCCACGGTAATCACCCCTCCCCTGTCCTCTCTTCTCTTGCACTTCCACTAATTTCTATCCATCTCCAGCTCTGCAGTACCTTTACTCCCAGCTGCCTCTCCACACTCACTTTACCCCCATCCCTTCACCCCTGAAGAAGCTATGGACTATAACACTAAACTTGGAGGAGTTGTGGACTCTGTTGAGAGTGGAAAGGCCTTACAGGGAGATCTGGACAGACTGGAGAGCTGGGCAATCACCAACCACATGAAGTTTAACAAGAGCAAGTGCCGGGTCCTGCACCTGGGACGGGGCAACCCTGGTTGTATGTACAGACTGGGGGATGAGACACTGGAGAGCAGCCCCGCAGAGAGGGATCTGGGGGTTGTGGTTGACAGCAAGTTGAATATGAGCCAGCAGTGTGCCCTGGCAGCCACGAGGGCCAGCCATATCCTGGGGTGCAACAAGCACGGCATTGCTAGTCGGTTGAGAAAAGTGATTGTCCCGCTCTGCTCTGCACTGTGCGGCCTCACCTCGAGTACTGTGTGCAGTTCTGGGCACCACAGTACAAAAAGGACGTTAAACTGTTGGAGAGTGTCCAGAGGAGGGCGACGAAGATGGTGAAGGGCCTAGAGGGTAAGACATATGAGGAGCAGCTGAGGTCACTGGGCCTGTTCAGCCTGGAAAAGAGGTGGCTGAGGGGGGACCTCATCGCAGTCTACAGCTTCCTCGCGAGGGGGAGTGGAGAGGCAGGTGACCTATTCTCCTTAGTCACCAGTGACAGGACCCGTGGGAACGGTGTGAAGCTGAGGCAGGGAAGTTTAGGCTGGACATCAGGAAGAGGTTCTTCACCGAGAGGGCGGTCACACACTGGGACAGGCTCCCCAGGGAAGCAGTCACTGCACCAAGCCTGTCTGAATTTAAGAAGCATTTGGACTGTGCACTTAGTCACATGGCCTAAACTTTGGGCAGACCTGTGCGGTGCCAGGAGTTGGACTTGATGATCCTTATGGGTCCCTTCCAACTCGGGATATTCTGTGATTCTGTGATTCTAAACTTTATTTTCACTTCACATAGGGCTGGTCTTATCGGGACTACACCCAGCAGCACTCCAGGACACCCCAAACAACAGCCGTGTGCAGCCCTCCGAGGCCGAGCCCCCCGGGCACCTCCCCTCGCCCAGCAGCGCACGAGGCGCCGAGGGCACCCACGGCCGCCTTCACCCCGCCACAAGATGGCGGCGGCGGGACGTACCACCCGCCGCGCTGCGGGGGGGGGGGGCGCTCCCCGCCCCGCGCGGTGGCACCGCCCACTTCCGCCTCCGCGCCGGAAGCCGGAAGCGCGGGGCGGCCGGGGCACGGCACGGCGGCGGCGGCGCCTGCCGGGGGCGCCTGGCGCCGGTACCGGGCGGCCCGCGGCCGCTTCGCTCGGCCCTGCTCTAACGCTGAGCTGCCGCCCCGCTCCGTGCCGCTCCACGCGGGTGCGCCGCGGGTAGGACACCGGCGCCGTCCCCGCCTGCTGCGTCCCGGTGCGTCCCGGTGCGTCGTTGCGTCGCAGAAGCCGTGGCGCGAGTGCTTTGTAGCCCCTAAATGTTTCCCGGCAGCACAGGGTTGTTCGAAATCACTCAGGCAAGCAGTGCCGCAGGGCCATTACTTCCCCCTATTTCCCTCTATTTCCCTCTATTTCCCCTCTATTTCCCCTCTATTTCCCCTCTATTTCCCCTTATTTCCCCTCTATTTCCCCTTATTTCCCCTCTATTTCCCCTTATTTCCCCTCTATTTCCCCTCTATTTCCCCCTATTTCCCCTCTATTTCCCTCTATTTCCCCCTATTTCCCCTTTATTTCCCTTTATTTCCCCCTATTTCCCCTCTATTTCCCCTTTATTTCCCCCTATTTCCCCTTTATTTCCCTCTGTTCCCCCCTATTCCCCTTTTATTTCCCCTTGTTTCCTTATATTTCCCTCTATTTCCATTTATTTCCATTATTTCAGCGATTTTTGAACCTACGAGTGTTGCATCAAGCTCCCTACCCAGCCAACATTAAGCAACAGCGTTACTGGTAGCCATTAGTGAGGGAAGCGGTGCCACCCTACAGCCAGGAAAGAGAACACGCAGGAGGAAGGCACATCAGATGGGGTGAGGAGCTGGAGAGCTGGCGAGGTGCAGGAAGACGCGTGGTGGCAGTGATCCGTGAGCTGCTGCGGGTCCCGAGCGTGGAAAACAGGTCGGGGAGAGCAGGATTTGTGAATGGGATGGTGCAGCGAGAGCCAGCTGGAGCCTGGGAGTCGGCGTGACGTCGTCCTGCTATCGAGGGGCTGTGAGTAGGTGTTTCCTTGACAAAAACGTCTGGCAGGCAAAAGTGATCCTACCAAGCACGCTGTGAAAAGGAAAAAAAAAAAAATTACGAAGTCAGCTGCCAAAGAAGGAATGGTTAGAAATGTTCAGTTTTCCTTCTCGCTCTGCCCTCGGTCTCACTGATTCTTTGTAGCATAAGGGAACTTCTCTGGCGTAGCTGTTTCGAGCGGTTCAGCAAAGCTGTTTTTAAATCCGTAATAGGATTAGTGCCTATTTGCAGTGGGCTTTAGTAAACCTCCTCTTCATTTGACGTCCTTTCCCCCATCCTAGGAGCCCGCACCTCCCCTGGGAGGATGGACACCCTGAAGAACCGGACCGTGGAGGAGCTCCGGGAGCTGCAGGAAAATGCCGAGGAGATCGAGCGCCTGGCCCTGGAGTCGAGGGAGGTAGGCAGGAGGCGGCCGGGCGAGGGCTGGGCTCGGGGCACCTCGCCGGCAGTCCCTCGACTGCCGGGTCTCCTCCCCAGGTCCAGGAGCTGCAGCTGGAGAGGGAGATGGCGCTCGCCGCTAACCGCAGCTTGGCCGAGCAGAACCTGAAGTTCCAGGAGCCCCTGGAGACGGGGCGCTCCGACCTCTCCCGCAAGTACGAAGAGCTGCAGAAGCTCGCTGAGCGCTGTAAGGAGCAGAAGGCGAAACTGGGTGAGCGGATCCGAGTCTTGCACCCCGTCCTATACGGTCACGTGGGCTGTAGCTAGCTGTGCAACATCCTTCCCTGTTGCATCTCCCTGCACCAGCCGTACTGAGCAGGAAGATTCGTTCGGGGTGGCGGCAGTAAGGACTCTGCTGTGTGTCAAAGCTGTGTTCCCCCGTTTTCCGGTCAAATTCATGGGGCCAGGTTGAGAATGCTGTCTTGGCAAAAAAACCTTCCAGTGCAGCAGTGGTTAAGGCTCTTTCCTCTTCTGTTTTTCTCCTTGCATCAACATTTTCCAAGGTAGGAAGGCACTCTTGTGCAAGCGGATTGGGCACGGAGATGTGACATCGAGGAAGAGAGCTCCTTCTGTTTTATGTTTTGAGTGTCTCACGTTACAGAGCTGCGGAACAGATGACAAGCACAGGCTCTGTAAGACAGGGCTGTGTGCTAATGTTTTTGCCCCGTTCTGTGTTCCATGTTTTGCTTTGCTGCTTGTTTCCTCAGAGAAATTTTCAGCAGCAATGCATCCTCAGATGTTGCTGGATCTCCTGCAGGTGGAAAGCCAAAAAGTTGAAGAGGAGTCTGAGGTGAGCTTAAGGTTTAAATCCATTAGCAATTCCAGCGATTAGTCCTCAAAGACTTGCACTTACACTCCCAAGCCTAATCCCTTAAATCAAGGATTATCTCTTTGTAGTTTGACATCGTTGCTCCAAAAAATCGGATTTCCCTTTCTTTGCTTGTGTGTGGCGCAGTGATCCTCTGCATGCACCTGAGAGAGAGACGTAAATCCTATCCTATAGTGGGTTTGGGGAGGAAGTGCTGAGGGATGCAGCACTGTCTTCTCTTGCAGAAAATGGCTGAGAAGTTCCTGGAGGGCGAGGTGGCCCTGGAGACCTTTCTCGAGCAGTTTTCCGTGATGAGGAAGCTGTCCCACTTGCGCCGGGTCAGGGTGGAGAAGCTGCAAGAGATCCTGCGCAAGTCAGCGGCGCCGCAGGAGCCCGGCAGGGACTCGAAGCAGCAGCAGCTGCCTCCTCACACCCCTGCAGACGCGCCGAAGCCGCAGCCTGTCCCCTCGGGGGCACCTTCCTTCCCTCTGCCCTACAGCTCGGCCCCGGGCATGCCGGTCGGCCCCACAGCCCACGGAGCTCTCCCTCCTGCTCCTTTCACTGGCGCCCCGGTCACCGTGGGACACGTTGCTGCCTCGCAGCCCAGCACCCAGCCCGTGTTTCCCTGCCAGCCTCCGGATGCCGGATACCCGCCCGTGCAGGCTGCCAGCTCCGTGCCGGGCTACCCCCGGCCTCCCTCGGGAGCCCCCTCCTCTGTGCCAGCCTACTCCTGGTCTCCGTCCAGGGGCCCGCCACACGCCCCCTCCTTTCCGGGCCCTCTGCCCTCCACTCCGCCGCCCAGACCCGGCTACCCTCCCTATGCACCCCCCGGGGCAGGGAGGCCGCAGTGCCCCTACCCGACCCAGCCTCCCCTTCCCAGTTTCCCAATCCCCCCACAGCCTCCCTATCCTCCGGGGCCTCCCTTTGGGTACCCCCCGCCACCAAACCCTCAGCGCCCCGCTTGGCCTGGCTACTAAACTGGGACTCACGGGCAGCGTGCTCTGCTGCTCCCTCCTCGTTGCGGACTGAGGAAGAGGAGCGAGCCGAGAGCATCGTGTAGGATGAGAGACGTGGCAGGCGGTCGCAGCTGCACCTCTAGGTTCAGTTTGGGACGATTGCTGGTGGGCTGGAGCGGCCGCTCTTCCCAGCCTGTTTGTCCAGGCTCCGTTATAAATTCCAGGGAGCCATCGAGGTACCGGTGTGGGGTACGTGGGAGCGATGCGCACTGATAGCACCTGCTGAGAGGCTGACCCCCCGTCTGTGCGTGGGGGGGCGAGTGAGAGATCCTCCCTGCGTGCCTGTCGTTTGCTCTTTGGATAGCACGTGTAATGCAGCAATTCTGAGCCTTTTCACAGGTGTTTAAAAGGCACGGTGGGAATCACTGACAGTATTTCTGACACAAAATACTCACGGCCCTCCTGGAATTGAGAGGCAGAGCCAGCCAGGCTTGCAGGTGGACTCGTAATGTGTCGTAGCAGGGAGAAGCAGCGAGCCAGCCCCTTGGGGGACTGGCCAGGCCTCGAGGTGTGTCTGTGTTTTTACGCTGGTGTGGGGTGACTTCCAAACCAGTTCTGCCTGAGGTGTTCCCACTGGCTGTGAGGTCAGGTTGCCCTCGGCCCAATCCAGGTGCTCACGGCTCACTGGGGAGCAAAAACTGGGGCGTTTTCTGGGGTGCTGCAGGCTCCAGCCATCCTCGTGTTCCCCTCTCTCCTCAGGAAACACTAGGTAACAGGGGGTGCCCCCAGCTCTTAATGGAAATGGGATTTGCTTTGCTCAGCACTTTATCCTACGAATCCTGCTTGTATCCATGTAAGTTATTTATAAGGAATGGTTACTAATGGACTAGAAAAAGAGGAATGCTTTGGGGGTTTGATGGACATAGTTACGTATCGTGGTTAATTACAGTAATAAAACTCAATGAATTGCACGTGAGGTCACAGCAGTGGTTGCTTTCGGAAATGGCAGGGCATCCAGCTGGTACTTTCTATTGATCTTTTAGTACCATCCTGGCCTCCTTACACCAACTTCCTCTTGATTTTGTCAATAAAAGCTTTCACCCTCTTGCAGGACCATCTTCCTCTAATTTGTCTTTCCTGCTCTCTTGCTTTCATCTTCCCTAAGGGGCCCATTGCTGTGGTGCTGTGCATCAGCCCAGCTCGCCCCTCGGCACCGTTCCTCTCTTGCCCTGTGCCGGCAATGTGTTTTCCCTCACTGGCTGGGAGGTTGCTGGTCTAAGGAGCAGGACTGGTGGGTAGTGGAAAGAAGAGAACAAGACGTAATTACTAGAAAAATGATTTTATTACAACCGTCGCTGCTAATTAAATATCTCAGATTTGGTTCTCAACATTTTTACCCTTCCTGCGCTCCTCGCGTCTGCGCTTTGCTTTATACGTGGGCACAAATCTCACACTGTCCCGCACAAGCACGGCCAAGCTCACATCTTTGCAGCCTTGCCCGAAGACCAGGGGTGCGTGGTCCTGCTGGCAAAGCGCAGCGCCCCGCTGACAGAGCCCCTCTCTGCGGGGCGGAGGAGCGTGGTTATCCCAGTTTCAAGGTGGAGAGGCCGGCAACCCCCCTCCGAGCTGTCGTGAGCGCGGCTGCTCCGTTCTCGGTGCACATGCAAAGCCTGCTGCAACCCAGCTGCCTTTTAGACTCATACAAATAGCTTAAAAAGCCCCCGCCTCGCACTTTCCCAGGCGGGAGGCCCCGAAGCGAGAGGGCACGGTTGAGGAAGCTTTCTCAGAAGGGCGCTCACTTAGCGGGGTGCTGTGGCACCCCAAAGCCAGGTGGGGGGTCAGAGCTGAGCACTGCTCGGCCTGGGGGGAGCGCTGCAGGCAGCGAGGGGTGCAGGCAGGTTCAGCTCCGGCTCTGGCAGGGACATGGCGAGCGGCAAGGTCTCCCCATGAGTGACCACGTCCCTGTGAGCAGGACAAGCTCTGCCACGCCGTGGGGGGACGCAGGGGGCTTCTGGCACAGGCATTTGTCTTCTCTTCCGCCAGCTCTGTTCAACTCATGCTTTACCTTTCTCCATGTGCTGAATCCCACGTCTGTCTGCAGGGCGAGGAGGAAGGGCAGGAAACAAGGTGGTTTGCCAAAATTTAAGTAGCCGCAGCTGGGCTGCCCCTACCTCTCTCGGGGTCACAGCCTGCGGGCAGACTGCAGGTCGTAGTCGCTGTCAGAGGAGTTGTCCGGAGGGTTGGAAGATCGGGCTGCGCCTTGCAGGACTGCGGAGGGAACTGAGCAGGGCACAGCTCCTTACTGGGGCTTGAGAAGGGGCCGCCAGCCCCAGGCAGCCCCTCGCTCGGCATCACTGTCCCGCCTCCCACGCCTCACCTGTGTATGCCAACAGGTAGGAGCTCTTCTGGGGGGGCTGAGCGTAGTCGTTGTCCCCCCCCTGCGCCCTCTGCCCGTCTGCCCGCGGCCTCAGGGTGACGGTGCTGTTGCGGTGGAAGGAGACTGCAAGGCAGGGCGGCTCAGGGTGGGGGCAAGGTGCGCGGGGTTGTTCGAGCACCCCCCCCGCCAGGTGGGCGCACGCCCCGGCCCCCTCCCGAGGGCTGAGTAAGAGCGGGAGCCGCTCGCCCGTGGCGAGCCCGGCTGAGTCAACGCCGCACCGGTGAGTCAACGCGGCGGCAGGAAGCGAGAGCCCGTTCACACCTCCGCCGCCGCCGCCGTGCCCCGGCCCAAAACCCCGCTCCCTGCCCGCCGCCCCCGGGCTGCTGCCGCTCACCGTTCTGGTTGAGCCCCGTGGGGCCGATCCACTGCCGCTGCTTCTTCTTGGAGACTGCACGGGAGGGGAGGCGGTGAGGCACGACGCGTCTCCCCGAGGAGCTGCCGGCTCGCTCTGCCGCCAGCTTCTTTTCCTCCGTCTGCCGGCCCCCCGCGGGCCCCATCTGCCGCGCTGAATAATCCCCCCACCGGTAATCCCCCCCGGGACCCGCTGCCCGCCTCATGAAATGCTCCTTTGTGCACCTAATCCCCCCGCCGGTGCCACGTGGGACAGCAAAGGGACAATGGGGACAGGGGTTGTGGCACTGGCGTCCCGTGGTGGCACCCGGCTGGGGAGGTGGGGAGCAACGCGCACGTGGCCCGAAACCCTGGGGGAGACGGGGAAAGCGCTGGAGATGGGCATCCCGCGGGCATCGGGGCGGGCACAAACTGGAGGTGCTGGGGGGACGTGGGGACAGGCTGGGGAGGACCGGGGAGCTCGCCACCTACTTTTCTTCATCAGCCACCTGTAGGTGGGAGGGCCGCAGATAAGCAGGAGGATGCCAAAGAGGAGCAGGGCCAGGCAGATGCTCGCCACGGTGCCCGCTGCTACGCCAGCGGGACGCGGCTTCGAGTCCTGGCCTGTGAGAGGACGGATGTCACCGCGCAGGGCCGGCACCTGCCGGGGCTGAGCGAGCTCCGCGGGGAGCTGCTGGCCACTTACACACGACTCGGGTGCGGAAGCAGGAGCGGAGCGACTTGGGGCTGTCCGGGCAGAGGTGCAGGTGGCGGACATCACATAAGACCCCCATGGAAGGGGGCTCTCGGACCTCGGTGCTGGAGGAGAGGTTGCCACAGCGCAGCTCCCTGCACAGCTGCCGGCCCCACTCGTTGCGCTGCGCCGGGCGGTTGCACAGCACCTGCCAGCGGCCCTGCTGGAACACCTCGATGTCCCCCTCGCAGGGCGTGGGGCCACCCGCCAGCCTCCGCGCCGCCTGCGGCTGGGAACCTGCAGGAGAAAAACCTGGTGGCCGAGTGCCGGGATGCTCGCCGTGCCCACCTCTCCCTTCCCCTCTTGCCGTGGGCGTTGAGGGCTCGCACAAGCAGTGACAGAGACGTCGAGGGGCTTGGAACCGTCCCAGTGGCAAGCGCAGCCATGAAACCCGCTCTGGCAGCTGCTGCGGTTCATCCCGCTAAGCCCCCAAACCCCGCGGTCTGGCTTCAAAGCCTGAGCAGATGGAAAGGCTTGGAGCAAGCCTGCCGCTCGCCCCGGGGCTTGGCTCTCCTGGCCTTGGCACGAGCAAGGGGCTGCTCGGCGGGGAGCCGTGAGCTGCCTGCAAGCTTCCCCCACCACGCTTGCAGAAAACACAAAGGGGGCATGGACGAGAGCGTGCCAGACCCCGACGCCTTCCTCCCTCGCACGCGTTGGGTTTCAGGGTGCTGGCTCCCCAGCTTTTCCCGCTTGCAGGCTCAAAGCAGGGTCTGGGGGTGCAGTTTCCAGGAACCCAGCGCACACGGGAGATTTCCTGTTTTGTCTTCACGCACGGAAGAGGAAGAGCGGCAGTGGGTGGACGGCAACGTGAGGGGTGGAAGGGGCACTGCTGCCACCCATGGGTGCTCCCAGCTCCCCGTGCCCACCTCCTCCATGCCAAAGGAGAGCAGTATCCAGAGCCCCCCCGCCACTGCAACCCCCCCATGCGTCGCTCACCTGAGCAGGTGAGGAAGGCGGGCGCTCTCCCGCGCCCGTCCCTGGTCCTGTTGAAACAGTCGAGGAGCTCGGGGCTCCTGCACGGCTCCACTGCCTCCCACTTCACGAGGAGCTGGCTCATCTGCGGGGCTGCGGGGCCATCGATGGGGCTGCCGCAGCCAAGCGCGCTGCAGATGCGGGCAGCCAGCTCCATCCAATTGCCCGGGCTGCTCGCCACGGCCCCCCACCGGCCCCGCATGTGGAGCTCCACAAAGCCTGAGCAGCTGAAGTTGCTGTCCACCAGCCGCAGCCTGGGGGGCCCTGGAGAGGGAACAGGGAGATCGCGGCCATCACAGGCAGGACTTTGGCTCCCCAAATTCCCCAGCAGCCACACTGCACGGAGAGCAAAGCCCTGCCACGCTGCGCGGGCAGCGGGGTTCTCACCGGTGGGCTCCGGGCTGGTGGTTGGTGGCGTAGGGGGAGGCTTGGTGGTGGTGGTCGCCGGCTCTGAAACGAGAAGGGAGGCAACAGGTAGGGGCAGCGGGGGCACAGGGAGGCTGGGAGGGGGGGCATGATGCTCACCACTGCAGGCGAAGGTGGCGTGGCTGCTGCAGTTAGCCGACTGCCACTGGCACCTATCTGTCCCAGTGCACTGCACCGCCTGCACCCTTGGCTCCTTGTTCCTGTCCACCACAAAGGGGCTGGCGGCAGTGGGGGGGCCACAGCCCAGCCGCTGGCAGATGCTGACAGTGGCCTGCTTCCCAATGTTCTGGCACACGGGGCTCCAGACTCCCTTCATGTTCACCTCCAGCTTCCCGGTGCAGCGGCAGCTGCCACCAGTGAGCCGCATGGGGGGGTCTGTGGGGAGAGCAGAGGCATAAGGGGCTTTCTTCCCCTCCCCATAGTCCCCAGATGGTTTTCCAGCCGGGTCTGGCTCGGTGCTGCAGTGAGGCTCAGCACCACTGCGGCAGCCGGGGCTGCTGGCAGCATGGGGCAGGAAGGAAACGGGGCTTGCTCAGGGTGCGCAGGGGAAATGGGGCACGGGGGGCACGGGCAGCAGCCATGAAAGCCCTGGGACCCTGTACCACACACTCACACCGAGTACCACGACACCACTGCTGGCCTCGTGGGACCGAGCAGATTCCACAGCCCCGAAGCCGAAGCCATGGGGCCAGAGCCACCGCGATGCAGCGGGTGCTGGTCCGTTCCGACAGGCACCATGCTAACAAGTCCCAGGTGGTCCCGGGGAGCTGCTCTCCCCCTCATGCTCACCTGTAGGGTTCAGGGACGCTCCTCTGTGGCTGCAGATTGCTGCAAGAGAAGGGGATGGGATCAGCTGTACCTGCACCCGGCGCCCCCACCATGAGCAGCGTCCCCAGCTCACGACCTGGCACCAGGTGTTTAGGAGGAGAAAGGTGATTCTGGGCGCTCTGGCCAGCCTTGCCACAAGCAGGGAGGTTGGGGAGCACAGACCCCGTAGGCTGCTGGTTTTTCTTGGCAATAAAAGAGCATTTTCCGGCTTTCTCAGTGAATTTGCCCTCACCCCTACTCCTCCCTACCTTTCATTAAATACAAGCAACCTCACGCAACCAGCCACAGCGTGCTGGTGGATGATTACTGCTGAGAAAAAAGACAGAGAAGCACACCTGCTAATTGCCGCTAACTAGCTACCGTCATTACTGGTAGGAAGCCCAGGCCAAGCAGGCAGGCATGGTGGCAGTGCCCCTGCGGTGAGCTGAGCAGTGCCACCAGGCTGGACCCCGCGGGGCTGTGAGACAAGGACGGGGGGGGCGGCTGCTGGGGGCTGGGGCAGCCCATGCCCTGCCGGGGGGCCGCTCTGGAAGGAGGCGGTGATCTGTGAGCCTGGTGGCACCCGGGTGGGAGCCCGGCACCAGGGACACCGGCGTTTTGGGGACTGGCACCCGCTGAGTGTGCGCTCTCATTTCATCTACCAAAGCCCCAGCGGCAGCGCGGCGGCACTGTGGCCTTGTGCTCGGCCAGCCCCTTTGCCTGTCCCTGGCCCCAAAAGTCCCCCCGCAGCGCCATGTTCAGGGGTTGCGCAGGGAGGGCGCAGGACCCTGGCAAGGCTGTGAGCCAAGGGAGAGGCAATGGTGACCCCCAGCACAAGGCACGGGACTGAGCCCCCACGTCCTGCCCAGCAGCAGGGTTTCACCACGGGCTCCGTGTTATCTTGGGGTTCTGGCCAGGCTGGGTTTCCCCCACCCGCTGCCCGAGGTGTCGGCGCTGCAGGGACGGTGCGGTGCATCTGGTAGGCGCCCAGCACCACCCGACCCCCCCGGGCCCAGCCCCACCGTACTCACCCCATGTCCCCAGCACGAGCAGCAGGCGCCCGGCGGGCAGCCAGGCTGCCATGGGGCCGCTGGCTGCCTCCTCCTCCTCCTCCTCCCCAGCGCTGGCGGCTGAGCACAGGGCACCAACGCCTCTGTACCCGGGCCGGGGAAGGGAGACAAGGGGGGGACGGGGAGGAACAGGCTGTTTTTCCTCCCTCTGTGGTTTTCTGCGTCACGTCTCGCTCGTTTGAAGTCACAACCTGCCATCTGCCTCGCCGGGTCCTGCAGAACCAGAGAGAAACTGAGAGGCTCAACTTCATCTGCATCCCCACCCCATCCCCTCCTGTGTCCCCATCCCCATCCCATCTCATCCCCATCCCCATCCTCGTTCCCAGCCAATCCCCATCATATTCCCATCCCATCCCATCCCCGTCCCTTCTCCACCCATGTCTCCATCCTCACTCCCCATCCCCTACTCATCCCAACCCATCCTATCCCATCCCATTCCCATCCCACCCCATCCAATCCCCATCACCATCCCCAGCAAGGGTTCCCCTGTCAGCCCCCCCAACTCCTCGGTGGGGTGAATGTGCCCAGTACTGGGGGGGTGAGGAGGACCCCAGCTCTCCCTCGGGCCCCCACAAAGCTGCGGGCAGTGTGGCCGAGCCAGACCCTGGGGTCCTGGAGCTGGCACCCAAAGGGAAGCTGGGGGGTCCTGGGTGTTCCCCAGTGCCCGGAGCTGCACCCGCTGGTCAAAACTGGCCTCAGCTGCAGCTCAGAGCCATTTCGGGAGCCCACACCCTGGATTTCAGCAGAGTAAACCAGTGGTGGCCACTAAACCCAACAGCCTGGGTGCTCAGAGGGGCCGGATCCCACCCTCGCTGCAGCGGGGAGCCCTGCGGCCGCTCTCACGAGGCACCGCTTCCTGCCACAACTAGCCGCCCCGTGCCGGGGGCTGCCTCCCTCGTCCGTCCGGGCTCGCTTCGCCTCTGCACCGACAGCCTCACCATCGCCTGTGGTCGCCGGTCGGGGCGAGCACCGCTGCACCGGGGCAGGAAACGTGCAGCGCCGAGCCCCGCCGAGCTGCACCGCGCCGCATCACCGTGTGCCTGGAGCACCCTGACGCTGGCACCAGCCCTGCTTGTCCCTCCTGCAGGCGTCCTGGGGACACCGCGTGTCCCTGCGAGGCACGTGGGTGGCAGTGGTGACAGACAGGGGATGGGAGAGGCGCTGATTGATTGCGCCCTAATTAATTCCCCTGAATCCAGGTCATGCGTGCTGACGAAGGTTTGCCATTGACCTGGTGGTGTTCTTGATAAGTGGCGGTGCCATGGGGCCAGCGAGAGCTCCACTGCCACCTCCTGCTGTGCCCCGTAGCCACCCAACGCTCCACGGCCCCAGGGTGCCCTGCTCCTGTGGGGCTTCCCCCACCCCAAGACCCCTCTCCAGCCCCAGCCCCAGAGTGGGGCCTCGGCTCCCCTGGGAGTTTCCTGCCTCCAAGCTGCCTCCGGGCTGAAGATGTTCCATGACTCAAGAGGAAGCTCGCTGGGGCGGCCACAGGTTGCCGCGCAGAGAGGCTCGGAGCAGGCAGGCGATGCTCTGAGCCCTGCTCCGCGCTCTGCTCACGGCCGCGGGGTCCCCTTGGCCAGGTGGGGACCCCCAGCTCCTCCTGATCTCGGACAGCATCGGGTTTTCTCCCTGTCCCCATGGGCTGGAAGGGGAAGGCACGGCCGTGGTGGGAGTAGGGGCCAGCCTGGACGGCTGCTCCACGTGCGTTTCTGGAGAAGGATGTGTGCAAGGAGGGCTTTGCCCCATTTTTGACCCCTCCTGTTTCCTTTAGAGTAAAAAAGGGTGAACTCACGCTGCTACGCACCGCGGATCTTTCCATGGTTACCACAGGCTTTCAAAAGACTAAGCAACGTTTTGGCTTGATGGAAAATAACAATTTCAGCAAATTCCCCCCCGACACCATGCCAGGGATGCCCATCGCTGCCCTTGGCCATGTTCCCGCGTGCATTCAGCTGCCCCGGTCCTGGCTCTTCAGCTGGGTTTCACCACCTGGAAAGCCAAATGCTCTCTGCCACGCTCCGAACCAGCCCCAGTGGCACCTGTAACCCCCACCGCCCTCACAGGGAGGCCGGGGAGGCCTCGTGCCACATCCCCGAGGGTGCCGAACCGGGCGGATGCGGGTGCTGGGGTCCAGCCCTCCCTTCCTCCAGAGGAGCTGCAGCTCTCAGCATCCCTGCAAGCTGCTGGCAGCGCGAGCCAGCTCGGCACCATCCGTGTGCTGCGGCAGCTGACGGCTGTAATATCGTTCTGGAGGGGCCGGGGGAGAGCGATGGGACGTGCTGATGTGCTCCCTGCCCGTGAGAAGCCTGCTGATGGGCAGGAGCAGCCTGCTGGCTGCCAGCACACCGCCGTTGCACCGGTGGTGGTGAAAGCAGCACCGCCGAGCGCCCAGTGCTGTCGCACGGCTGCACGAATGTCCCCGGCCGATGGCATCCACGCGGCGCAGAGGCTCACAAATCGCAGACCAGGCCCCACGTCCCTGCCCCAGGCACCCCACGGGCACCGCGTGCCACAGCGGGTGCTGCTCCCAGCCCCGCTCTCGCCTCTCGTCTTCTCTGCCCTTTGTCTGGGGCTTTGTTGCTATTTTGGTGCTTCCTCCGTTGTTGCGGCATGGCCCCTTTGTTCTGGGCTGCCAGAGCCGCTCGGCTCGGTAAACAGCTGAAGGATGTGGCGGGGGGCAAATTTTCCACTGCGGCAGGTCGGAGCCCCAGGCAGCGTCAGGGAGCTTGGCTTCCCCGTGAAGGAGCACGTGGTGAGGGCGGGCGTTTGGGGTGCTTGGGGCCCCCACTGCGATCGCTGGGTGCTGCCTGTGGGCTGGGCTGGCTACGGTGGCCAGCACATCCCTGAGAGGGTGGCCCGGGATGGGGAGGACCGAGGGCTGGGGAGGGGAGCTCTGCCACAGGGTGTTGGGGACAGCAGCCCTCGGGAGCATCTGGAGACCCAGCCTCACTGCGGGGCCGCTGAGCAGCCATCCCCGTGGCCCAGGGACACGGTGACAAGCTGGGAAAAGCTTTTAATGGAAACACGTAGCCTGGCACAGCCTGCACCGAGCATCCCCCCGGGAGCCCCTGCGCCTCTGCCCATGCCCCAACACGGAGGAGGCAGACGGAGAAGTCCCAAGGAGATGTAAACAGCGTGGTCGCGAGTCCTCCACAGCGCCCGCAGCCCCCTTCCCACCGCCCAGTGCTGCCCATCCCCATCCTCAGCAGCCAGAGCTCTGGATGTCATCGTAGTCGCTGCTCTCAGAGGAGTTGGGATCCTGCGCCGGCGGGCAGGATGGAGCCGGCCAGCCTGCAGGGATGAGCCCATCAGGCAGAGCAGGGCCATGGGGGGAGGCTGGGGGCAGGAGCCCCGCCAGCACGGGGTCCTCACCGTGGTGTGGGGATGGGTACCCTGGCGGCTCTGTGCCCTGCACGTTCTCATACCACTCCCCCGAGGAGGTGCTGGAGCTGTCTGCAGGGTCGGTGGCTGCTGGAGGCACTTGTACCTGGGGCTGGGCGAGCGCTGGATCGGGCAGGCAGGGCATGGCCAGGGGCACTGGGGGAGGCAGGGGCTTACACTGGCACCTCCCATCCCTGCTGCCACCCCCCCAGCACCCACGTGGCCCTTCCCAGGACTGTCCCCATCCTTGATCCCGTCCTTGGGGTCTCACCATCCCCATTCCCACCCCTGGGGCTGTCCCCATCCCCATTCCCATCCTTGGAGTCTCACCAACCCCATTCCCATCTCTGGGGCTGTCCTCATCTCCATTCCCATCTCTGGGGGGGGTCTCACCTCCCCATTCCCATCCCCGGGGGGGGGTCTCACCATCCCCATACCCACCCCGGGGGCTGTCCCCATCCGGGCTGCCATCCCCGTCCCCTTGCAGCCCGCTGCCCGTGCTCACCGGTGCATGGCTGTAGGGTGCAGCCAGGGGCTGTGGGTGCTGCCTGCTGGGGGGGGCTGCAGGCCAGGGGCTGCGGGCAGGGCCAGGCATGCAGGGGGGGTGCGCTCTCATTGCAGTAGGGCTCCATGGAGGAGGAAGAGGAGGAGGAGGAGGACAAGCTGTTTGCCCTGCCCCACGGTGGGGAACACAGCGTCGTCGCTGGCACTGCAGGGCATGGGCCATATGTCACCCGGGGATCGGGGCCACACTGCTCGCTCGCCCGCCCGTGGGCAGGCAGACGGACGGTGCTGAGGGACAGAGGGACGGGGGCTGGCACACCTTCTGCAGGGAACGGCTCCATCCCGTCCTGGTTGGGCACCAACGGGTGCAGCTGCTCGCCCAGCTGCTGCTCGCCCGGCCGCCTGCGCAGCGAGTCTGCGGGAGGGCAGGGGGGGGACCCGGTCAGCCAGGGGGACCCGGGGTGGCAGGGGGCTGCTGGGGGGGGCTCACTGTAGAAGGTGGAGAGGGCCACGGGCGGCTTGCTGCTGAAGTCGTAGTGTTCGTAGTCGGAGTCAGAGGAGTCAGAGCCCTTGGCAGCAGGAAGGGTCACGGGCGAAGGGGCTGTGGGGCGAGATGGGGCTGATGGGGGCTAACGGGGGTTAACGGGGGCTAACGGGGCAGGTGGCCGCCAGACCCACCTGGTTCCTTGGGGAGGCTGGGGGGCATCTCCCTGTAGTTCTTGCAGGTCCCAGAGGGCACGTCGGGGCCCTGGGTGCTGTTGGTAACCAGGACCGGCCCAGGGGGGCACACGGTGAGGGCTGTGGGGAAAGAGGGGGTGCTTGGGATGCAGCTGGAGGGCATCGCCCGTCTGCAGCCTCCGCACCCTTGGGGGTGCTCCTTACCACTCCTCTTCCTCAGCCTCAGCAGAGCGATGGTGAAGGCCAGCAGGGTGAGCAGGAGCAGTGCCGCCAGGACCAGGCATGGGATGAAGAGGGGCACGTGCAGGAGGGACTGCGTGTCCCCAGCCACAGAGCCCTCCTCAGCTGTGGCAGAGAACGGACACAGGCTGTGATGCCCACAATGCCCTCCCACCCTACGGCTCCCCCCCAGAACAGGGGAAGGCTGCAGCCCCATTAACACCCCCCCCCGACCCACGGTGTGGGGAACTCACTGCTGAGCACCGTGATGCTGCTCGGTGTCACCGTCACTGTCGGGGCTGGTGTCTGCAAGCCCTGGGAGCCTGCAGGAGGGGAGGGGAGAGGCTGCAGCCCTCCTGCTGGGGCGGTCACCAGCAGGGACCCCACCCTGCAGTGCCAGGGGTCCCGTACCGTTGCAGACCACACCGGCCGCACGGGACTGATGGCAAGGCGCCGACTTGTTGTAGGTCCAGCGGCAGTGCGCCAGCGAGGGCTGCAAGCTCGAGCACACGTAGAGCATCTTGGTGGGCAGCGTGTGGTGGAAGGACGGCCTCTCCAGGGGCTCCCCACAGCCCAGCGTGTGGCACAGCACGGCTGCCTCCACCTGGTACCAGGAGTTGTCGCACACCGTGCTCCACGTCCCACGGAAAAACACCTCCACGCGCCCCGCGCAGCCGTCACGGCCCCCAGAGAGCCGCCATTCCTGGTGCTCTGCAGGGAGGGGGCACAGTGGGGGCGTGTGCCCGGGGCTGCCCTCATTCCCCAGGGACGCGTGGCCGCAGCACAGCACGGGGACCCACCGGAGCACACCACGCCGGCGTCCTCTTTGTGATGGCAGTCGTGCTCGCCCATGGCCGGGCACTCCCAGAGCCACTGCTCGTGCCCGCCGCAGCTCACCTCGTCCCGCAAGATGGGCCCGCTGCCCCTGCCGAAGGAGGCATCGCCGCGGGCGTGCAGGGCCCAGCCGCAGCCCAGCTGCCGGCACACCACCGCGGCGTCGGCCAGGTCCCAGCCGTCGTCGCACACCGTGCCCCAGACGCCCGCCTGCCGCAGCTCCACGCGGCCCTCGCAGCGGCTCCGGCCGCCCGCCAGCCGCAGTGCTGGGGCACCTGTCGGGATGGAGGAGCGCTGCTGGCACCTCCAGGAGCCCCCATGTGCCGGGAGGGTGCGGTGGTGGCCACCGGCTCGTCCTGGCGCCAGTATGCCCTGGTGGCTCTTACCCGTGCAGGTGACACGAGCCGGCCCCGCGGCGCAGCAGCCTGGCTCGGTGGCCAAGCGCAGCCAGCACGGCTCCAGCCCCCAGCCGCTGCAGTTGGCCATGACCACGGGGCAGCCATCGGTGCTGTCCCCTTCCCCCAGCAGGCTCGGCTGCATGGCGTCCTCCTCGGTATCCCCGCAGTGCAGGCGGTGGCAGAGCTCCTGGGAGGCTGCAGTGTGCCAGGACCGCTGGCACACGGGCAGCCAGCGGCCCCCCTGCAGCACCTGCACCGTACCCTCGCAGTGGTTGCTGCCGCCAGCCAGGCGCAGCATGTCCTCGACGGGGGGACCTGCGGACGGCATGGGTGGAGGGTGCCGGAGGGGCCCTGGTTCTGGCTGCCCCCCCCAGGACACCCGCTCTCACCTGGTTCCACTGAAGCATTCCCAGCCGCGCCGCTCTTTGCCCTGGTGGGGGCCCCCCTTGGCTCCGCCGGGGCTGTGTGGAGGGGTCAGAGGTTTGGGGCTGAGCTCTGGGAGCCCCTGGCCCTGTTCTCCCACCCCGTGCCCTCGCCCCAGCCGTGTCCCCACCACGGGCGCCGGGCAGGAGGCGGTCAGGGAGATGCAGTTGAAAGACGGCATGGACGGACGGCTGTGCCGACAGACAGACACACAGCCAGAGCCACCACACCCCTGGCCACGACGTGCCCCCGCGTCCACCACCGACATCCCCCATTCACCCTCAAAGCCACCAGGCTGCCCAAGCCCCATGTGGGGACACCTGGAGAGGGTGCGAGGGTGTACGCCTCGGCCCCCCAGCGAGTGGAGTTGTGCTGGGGAAGGATGCACAAAATGGCACCTAGAGGCTGCCACAAAATGGGGGCCCGGTGAGGCCCATGCAGCAATGGCTCTCGCGCTCCTAAAACCCAACGTCTGTGACTACACATCAGCCTCCCGGTGTAGGGGGACACGATCCAGGGCTGCTTTGGGGGAGCTCCCAGCACAGCTCCTGCTGCCCGGCCAGGCCCAGCCGGGGCTTTTGGTGCTGCCTGGACGTCGCCACTGGGGTGGCTGCAGGCAGAAGGCTGCGAGGGCAAAGCTGCTGCGTGCAAGGCACCGTGCACATGCTGCTGGCAAAATCTGTTCCGCCTCCGCTGTAAGTAACGGGCTGCAAGCTCGCAGCCTCAGGCCTCGCTCCTCAGCTCAGGAAGAGGAGCAGCTATTGCAGAGATGGTTTCTTACAAAAACAAGGGCACTTTTTGCAGCGCATCAGCCTGCGGTGGTGGTAAAGCCTGCTTTCACCTTCGCTCAGCGATACTCCACAGGAAACAACACGCTTCATTCCCATCATCTGCGAAACAACAGTCTTGTGCAAAAAAACAGTTTTCCCTGTGAGCTGGGCACGGCTCAGGCTGCTGCTCCACGGGGAACCCAGCCCGCAGCCCCTGGACGTGGCAGGACGGGGGCAGTGGGAGCCGTCAGCTGGAGCGCAGGCACTGACGATCGGTCACAGATCAACCAGCAGCAGGGCTGGCAGCTGCTTCTGTCAGCCATTTCAGGTGTGAAACCGCCCTGAACCCTACTGGAGCTCAAAATCTGCTCCAAAAGTGGCGGCCGGTGATGGGATAAGGCAGGATGGGATCCTTTTGGCTCGTGCCTGCAGGGAACGGGCATGCCGATGGCAAAGCATTTCACCTACCTGACAGCATTGGGGGGACACAAGAGGGAGCCTGGGGGTCCCCGCAGCAGGGAAGAGCAGGGGAAGCATCCTCGAGCCAAGCAGCAGAGGGGCGAGTCCCGCCACTGCCACCTTGGGGGCTGCTGAGGTGCGCAGGCACCCATAAAATCGCTGGAGAAATATTTTGGGGAGCAGTGCAGCAGCCATGCAGCCCCTTGCCAGAGCGGGTCGGGGTCCTGCCCACACCATCCTCTGCTCGGGAGGAGCAGGGACAGGACAGCCCAGGGAGCACCTTTGGGGTTCCCGAGCTCAACAGCCCCCAAGCAGGGATGCAGCAAGGCGAGGTGACGGTTGGACCCTGCTGACCACCTCATGGAGGGAAAGGAGGCCACATCTGCAGAGCATCCTCGCTCCACACCGAACCCGAAGCGATGCTGGTGACACCCCTGGCACGCAGAGGAGGCTGGGGGAAAGGCCGGGGACGGCGCCATACCTGGTCTGGGAGCCGCGGCACAGAGAGCCGCCACGAGCAGGCACAGCACCTCCATCCTCACCGGCTGCCGGGCAGCCCCATGGCGCTCCCCCCTTCCCACTGCCGTGCTCAGCGCTGGGGACGTGGCTGGGACGTGGCCCCGTGGCGCCGCTCGCTCCGTGTCTGGCTGAGGTGTGCAGGAAGCCAGCCCAGCACCCCGGGGCTGAGTGTGGGGGTGGCTCCATCCTGCCACAGCAAACCACTGCGCGCCCCGGGGGAAGCGGCACCCCGGGGGCAGACGGAGGTGGCCCTCGCTCGGGGACCACGCCACGTGCTCTCAGGGTCCCCGCCATGCTTCGGGAGCAGCTCAAGGCACTGCGGGACCTTGCGGTGCCACACTGCATCGCGCTCGGGACCCCCAGGATGAGGGTCTTGTGGGAGCCATGCTGCACAGCTCCCAACATCCCCACGTTCCAGGGACCTGGGCTGGGCAGCACAGGGCGAGTGGGGTCCCCCCAGGCTCTGGGAGCTCCCTGGGGTGAAAGAGCTCCATGTGAGGCTCCCTCCCCCTCCACCATTTTCTGGGGGTGAGGTGGACGCTGGTGAGGCCGTGGGCAGGCACCCACGGGTGTCAGAGCTTCACACCACCTCTCCCCCCCCCCCCCGCAGCCCTTCACCCCCCCCTCTGAGCCACTGGGCTTGGGAGGAGAGGAGCCGGAGAAGGCGAACGGCCCGTGGCTGTCCTCACAGCCCCGCTGTGCCTGGCGGAGCCCGGCCGTGCCGGCAGCACCACGGCACCCCCAGCACCCAGCCCCTGCCTGCTCCAGCAACACCACGGCACGGGAGCCGCTCCGCTTTTTTAAATATTTTATTTTTGTAACAACGTCAGAATTAAAAATCTTCCATAAATAACAGGCCCCCGCAGCGGCCCCATCTCACAGCGTTATGGATACAAAACGGACGTGTGGCCGGGGGGAGAGGGGGAGCGGGGCGCTCCCTGGGTCGGACCACAGGACTCATCATCAGCACTATGAACACAACGTCGCAATGAGACCCACAGCAAGGGGGGGACCGCCGCAGCCTCCCCGCGCCCTCCGGCACCACGGCAGCCCCCCAGGAGGGATGCCGCGGGGCGGGCGGCTGCCACCCCAACAGCCTGTGGGGCCAGGCCCTCCGGTGTCCCTGCCGGGGCAGGGCTCAGGCCCCCAGGAGGGACGGGGACAGGGAGGAGGCCAGTCCCATACAGGTGCTCCTGGGGCAGTGCCAGCTCGGGGAGGGGGGGGTGGGCAGGAGCTGCCCCCGGGGTCAGGAGCTGCCCCGGATCCTCTCCATGTAGCTCCTGAGCTCCTCCGGGTCCCGCAGCCCCATGTCCTCGCACACCCAGCGGATGTCGTCCTCGCTGGCCACGAGGATGGACTGGACGTTGGGGGCGGGCTGGGGGGGCTCCTCGGGGGCACGGGGCGGCGCGAAGGTGACAAACTCCACACGCTTCCGCCGGCCGCCCCCTGGCGCAGCCCCCTCCTTGCGGGCCAGGGGGGTGCCGGGTGGCGGCGGGGCACCGGGGGGAGGCCCCGCATCGGGTACCTGGGGGTCCCCGCAGCAGCAGCGCCCGGCCTCCGTGCCCGCCTGGGGGGGCGGCAGGGCAGGGGGCTCCGGCTGCTGGCGGTCCAGCTGCCGGCTCAGCTCCTCCTGGTCGGTGCCCAGCCAGACCCAGTTGTGGGGCTGGGGGGCCGAGGGGGCCGCACCGGCGTCGGGGGACTCCTTCTGCTGGTATCGCAGCACGAAGAAGATGCAGTTGACGAGGAAGATGAAGATGGCCAGGCAGAAGACGCCCAACAGGACGTACATGCCGATCTCCAGGTCAGTCACCCGCGCCGGGGCCTTCACCATCTCCTCTTCCTCCTCCTCCTCCTCCTCTCTGCCAGCACGGCCGCGGACTTCCTCCCCCTGCTCCTCCTCCTCCTCAGAGGAAGACCCCAGCCCCTGCAGCTTGGTGGAGGCCGGTCCCACACCACCGGGGTTCCTCCTGCGGGGCTCACCGGCCGCCGTCACCGCCTCCCCCGACATGGCCCCCTCGGCCCGCGGGAAGGGTGCGGGGGGCCGGGGGCTGCCAGGGGGGGCCCCACGCTGGGCAGCCCCCACCTCCAGCCAGGCAGAGCCGGTGGCCAGAGCGGCCGCCCGGTGCCGGCCGCGGCGGCAGGCATCCGGGGGGTGCAGGCTGAGCTGCAGCAGGGCCCCCCGCCCCAGCCCCTCGGCCAGCATCCGTGGGCGCCAGGCGGGGGCCCCGGGCAAGCCCCCCGTGACGGTGACCACGGCAGGATCCAGCGAGGCCACGGCCAGCGCCACATCCTGCCAGCCGTACAGCTCCAGCGGGGCCAGCGTGCCGTCGGAGAAGGACAGCCACACAGACAGCGTTGCCTCCTGCCAGGACGCCGGGGATGACACCAGGGCTCAGGGCACCGCGAGCACCCCCACACCTCCCCGCAGCCCCCTCACCTGCTTGGGGGCCCGCAGCGTGGCCATCCCCTGGCAGGTGGCCGTGACCACACCGGGGTGGCCTGGCTCCGTCCGCAGCGCCAGCGCCAGCCCCGCCACCACCTGGGCACGCAGCTCTGTCACCGTCACCTTCTCCTCCGACACCACCAGCGTCTGCTCGCCCAGGATGGAGTCCGAGACAGGGGAGCGGACCTGGGGGCACAGGGGGCACCTCGTCAGGCCCCTTCCCAGCCCCAGCACCGCCACCCCTCCAGCCTCACGCCTCCCTGAACGGCGCACCCCAAGCCTACCTCCACAGAGGTGACGCCGGGCTCCCGGCCGACCACCACGGTGTCCCCCTCCAGCGACGCCACACGGGGGTCCTGCACACGTGCCCGGCCAGCCACCAGGTGGGTGACATCCAGCAGCCACTGGGGGCCAGGCAGGTAGGAGAGGTGATGGCCACCGTCCCGTGGGTGCGCCACGAAGTGCGCCAGGAACCGCACTGACGTGCGCTGGTATTGGGGCCGGCAACCCCGCGCCCGCCGCTCAGCCTCCTCCCCGGGCTCATCCGCCTCCCCGTCAGCACTGGGGACAAAGGGATATGTCCATCGCCAGCCCTACAGGGCTCTGTGGGGCAGGGGGCATGCCGTGGGGTGTGGCAGGAGGACGTGGCATGAGTGCCAGGGGGCTCAGCACGGCAGGGATGTGTCCCAAGTGCCTCGGGGCTTAGTGGGGCAGGGACATGCAGCACGAGTGCCGTGGGGCTCAGCACCTCCTCCTGCTTCCAGCTCCCTCCTGGCCCATGCCACGGCGGTGGCTGGTGACAGCGGTTTGGCGGTGGGACCATCTCACCTCTCGGTGGCACCGGGCAGGCGCCAGCCCCGCACCTGCTCCAGGGTGGTGTCACCGAGCTGGATGCGGAGCGGCAGCAGCGGGGCCCAGACGGTGAAGAGCAGAGAGGCGTGCAGGCGGCGTGACCAGAAATCCACCCGTGCCCCCCGTGCCCCCCGGCTCTCCTTGCCCCCCACGAACACTGCGTCGCAGCTGTCTGCCACCTGGGGAGGGGAGACACAGAGGGGTAGGGGGCTGGCAGCCCCCCGGGAGGGAGTTCCAGGGGGGCCGGGACCCCACTCACCTGCAGCACCTGCTTGTCAGCCGACTCGCAGCCCAGCGGCTCGGTGACCTCGGCCACGCCGCCCCCCGCCTCCACCGTCACCAGCGTCACCGGCACAGCGCGGGGGACGCCGGTCAGCGGGGCCGTGTTCACCAGCTCCAGCTCCTGCGGGCAGAGCGGGGCTGAGAGCGCAGCACAGCAGGGAGGTCGGGGGGGATGGACACCGGGGGGGCACCCACCTGCACCAAGGGGACGAGGGCGCGCACGTCCCGCTCCGACACCTGCACCTCCCACACCAGCTTGTCCTTCTGCGCCTCGGGGTCCTGGCCGGGGTACTCCACCTGCCAGGTGAGGGGCCGCGCCGGCGCCAGCCCCCCTGTCCCATTCTCCACTGCCAGGTCCAGGTGCAGGAACTCGACCGTCTCCGATGCCCTGCAAAGTCGTGTCCCGGGCTGGGAGCTACTGGGATGGGGCCACCCACAACCCCAACTGGGATCTACTGGGATGGAGCTGTCCTGCAATCTATGACTTGAATGGGGGCTATCCCACAGCCCCAGTCCCCCTGTTGGGCCATACTGGGATGGGAGCGGTGCAACGCACAGGTCCCCGTGCCCCAGCAGGGCCATACTGGGCTACACTGGGCACCATGCAGAAGCTCCCTCTGGCACTGCTGCCCCTACCTCCAGTCCCCACGGGCGTCCCCGCTCCGCCGGCACGTCACCATGGCCGTCCAGTGCTTGGGGCCGCGGGTGCGCTCCAGCTGGATGGCCCAGGCAGGGTCCACGGGTCGGGCTGCCACCACCAGCAGCCCCTTCTTGGCCTTGATCCTGGGGGACAAGGTGTGGGGGGGACACGGGACGCATCACACTGTGGCCCCCCCGACCCCTGCCTCCCGCTCCCATCCCCACACCCGGGGTCTCACCGCAGCGTCAGCTGCTGGGCGGTGAAGTTGTGCCGCAGGGCGAGGGTGGCGGCAAAGCGCTGCCCGGGGCGCAGCGTGGCGTCGGGGACGCGCAGCAGCACCCGCTCGTCCAGCCGCACCTCCTGCCGCCGTGCCGGCGCCGCCACACGCAGCTCCAGCGGTCCCAGGTACCGCGGGGCCTCCCGTGGCCCCGCGTCCCCCCCCCGGCCCCCCACGCGGCCGCATGCCCCTGGCCCCACCACACCATAGTGCAGCTCGGCCGGCTCCAGGGGGGCTCGCGGGGCAGGGGCGGCCGGGGAGAACCAGCGGGGGGGGATCTCCAGCTCCACCACGCAGACGCCCAGAGGAGCCTGGGGGGGATACAGGGACAGCAGGCTCAGAGGAAGGGGGGGAGCCAAAGCGGGGTCCCCCAGCCCCAGTGGGCAGCACCAACCTGCAGGCGGCAGGCGCCCCGTGCCACCCGGCCACGGTGGTGGGCATGGAGGGTGACGCAGGGCAAGTCCCGCTCCCCGGGGTGCTCCCGCTCCCCGCGCCGGTCCCGCTGCCCAGGCAGCCAGTCGGGGCCCCGCAGGTGGAAGAGAACGCGGGCAAAGGGCTCGTCTGGGGACACGGCGCTCTCCAGGGACACGGCGCGGACAGCCCAGCCGTCCTTCTCCGGGGGGCTCTCAGTGGGCACCTCCTGGAACAGACGGGGATGCTGGCGGGGTCCCGGCAGCCCCGGGGCTGTGAGGGGCCGGAGGGGGTGGCATTACCTGCCGGGTGGTGAAGGGTGGGTAGGACGCCCGGAGCAGCGGCTGGGCGCCGGAGATGTGTGGCAGCAGCAGGAAGGTCTCGGTGCGGGCACGCAGGGAGGTGTTGGCGGGCAGGTCCCCGTCCGCCCGCTGCAGCCGGTAGTGCTCGGGCACAGCCAGCACCTCCAGCTCCGCCGGCAGGAACACGGGCTCCGGGGGGGCCCAGTCGCCGCTCGCTGCGGGGACGGGGACCGCTGTCACCGGCCTCGGAGGGGCAGGGGGGGCACGGGGGCCGCAGCCCCTACCCCAGGGCTTCGCTCTGGGGCGCGCAGGGAGAGGAGCCGGTGCCGCCCCCCGGGGGTGCCCCGAGGTGGGGGGCCCGAGGGGTCCCCGTTCCCACGGGTGCTGGGTGCCGGGGGGGGGACACGCTGGTCCCGGCCCCAACCCCCCGGGGCTGGGGGAGCGCCGCGGTGTGCGGGCGGGGAGCTGGGTCCCGCAGGGTCGGATCCAGGCGGGGGGCGGCCGGAGCCCGGGGGTCGCACGGGGCCGGTCCCAGCCGGATCCCGGGGAATCCGGTCAGAAGGGGCGGGGGGGGGCACCGCGCGGATCACAGGGGATCCGCTGTGCGCGGGGGAATCCCCGCCGGATCCCGGTGCGGCGCGGGGAGCGGATTCCCGGCGGATCCCAGGAGGGAGCAGATGCCGGGGGGCGCGGATCCCGGGCTGCCGGTGCCGGTACCGCTACCGGTGCCGCTGCCGGTGCCCGGTGCCCGGTGCCGGTGCCGACGGGGCCGCGCTCACCTGATGCCCCGAGCAGGGCGGCGGCCAGCAGCGCCAGGCGGGCCCCCGGGGCCGGGGCCATGGCCGGTACCGGGGCCGGTACCGGGGCCGGGAGGGCTCCGCGGCGCGTCCGTGCGAGCGGCGCCGCCGCTGCCGTCCCTCCGCCTCCGCGCCCAGACAATGGGGCCGGGGCGGGACCGGCACCGGCGCCGCCTCGCCCCGCCGGGTCCTAAACTCCCGGCCCCGGGCCCCGCGCCGGGGCGCGCAGCGCCGGGCGCACCGGGACCCCCGGCGGGCGGGGCGGCCGGGGGCGCTGGGGGGGACCGGGAGGGGTGGGGGCCACTGGGGGGGGACTGGGGCCACTGGGCGGGACTGGGAGGGATGGGGGACGCTGGTGGGACTAGGCACGCTGGGAGAAAAGGGGGCACTGAAAGGACTGGGGACACCGGGAGGGACTGGAGGCACTGGAGGGACTGAGGACACTGAGGGGACTGAGGACACTGGAAGAACTGGGGGCACTTGAAGAATTGGGGACACTGGGGGGTACTGGGCACACTGAGTGGAATGGGAAGGGCTGAGGGGACTGGGGGGATTGGGGGCACTGGAGGGACTGGGGGCACTGGAAGAACTAGGAACACTGGAGGGACTAGGAGCACCGGGAGGGACTGGAAGCACTGGGGGGACTGGGGACACCGTGGGCACTGGGAGAGCTGGGGACACGGGGCGCAAGCATGGCCAGGCAGGGGGGCCGAGGGGGCCCAGCAACCAGGCACAGGGCAGGGACGGCCAGAGGGCAACGGGGCCGGCTCCTGGCACGGATATCCCCCTGCTCCCCCGCCTCAGCAAACAGATGGGGACAGCGCGCGCTGGCCCAGCACGTCCCAGCCTGCCACCGTCCCCGGCGTCCTCTGTGTCCCCCCCCAGGACCGAGGCACCCGCACCCTGAGCACCCCGTGACGCTCACCCCTTCCCCACGGGGTCGGCCAGGCAGCACAAGGACACTTGTGAAACTATTTATTTGGCACCGCATACCAAAACCGTTCAAAAAGCAGCTTGCAAACCGAGCCGGCAGCACGGGGCACGGCCGCCATCCCACGGGGGGGACGACACCCATCTTCGGGGTCCCCTTCCCGCCCCCCAGCCACCTCCAGAGACGGACGGACGGACAGGCTGCCCTCTGCTCTTTGGCGGGCGAGGGTTTGGGGCTGGGGGCTGCTGTCGTGCCCCCTGGGGGACAAAGCACTGTGGGCTCGGTGAAGGCACTGAGGGGGGGGCACGGGGAGCGGCTCCCCAGCTTTGGGGGGCAGCGGGACGGGGGCTGCCGGGATGGCGCCTGCCCCACGGGGTCACCAGGCACACGTGTGGTGGAGGAAGGGGCGAGCGGGGTGGGGGGCGCACACGCCGGGGGACACACCAGGGGTCACACACATGGGGCTGGGGGGCAACCCAGGCCCCCCCCGCACCCTCTCACTCCTCCTCCCGGTTCTGGGGGCCCCCCCACCTCTGCCGCCGGCACAGCTCCTCCACCTTCCACTCGAGGCTGCGGACGGCGGCTTCCAGCCGCACCTCGGGGCTGGGGGGGTGCCCCCCGCCGCCCCCCAGCAGGACGTAGAGCCCCCAGAGCCCCAGCAGCATCGCCGCCTGCGCCGTGGGGCTGCTGCCCTCGGTGGCCGCCACACGGAGGAAGGCTCCCAGGAAGCAGCACAGCTTCAGCCAGCGCAGCGCCGGCCGCAGCGGGGCCAGCACCAGCCCCAGCAGCCGCGGCAGCAGCCGGGCCCCCGCCAGCGCCACCAGCCCCCACAGCAGCACCCGCTGCACCTCGCCGGGGGCCAGCGCCGCCCCGCGCACCAGCCAGGCCCCTGGAGGGGGAAAACAACGGGGTCGGGGGGGGGGGGGTGGTGCTGTGGGGGGGGGTGTCACCGGCTTCGTTGGGACGTCCACTCACCGCCCAGGCCGCAGGCGCTCAGGATGTCCCCCGCGATGGCGCTGAGCACGGCCAGGGCGGCCGAGATGGCGGAGGAGACGAGCCACAGCACGGCGGCCAGGCCCTGCGGGGGAGAAGAGCGGGTGCTCGGGGGTCTGGGGGGGCGACAACCCCCCCCGGTGTCCCCGTAACCCCCCCAGAAAGGGGTCCGGGGCTCACCTCCGCCAGCAGCCGCAGCGGCTCGGGGCCCAGCCAGCCCTCCAGCCTGGCCCAGGCGGCGTGGCCCAGCCGCCACAGCAGGTCGTCGGTGGCGGTGACGGCACGGCTCCCGAAGCCCTCGGGGCCCCCCCCCGCCGCCACCGCCGCCAGCGAGGGGGCCCAGGGCAGCGCCAGCAGCGCGGCCCCCAGCAGGGCCCGGCTCCCCCCGGTGTCGCCCCCCATCCCCAGCGCTGCCTCCGGCCCCAGGGCTCTGCGGGGAGCAGCACCGTGGGGGGGGCAGCAGGGACAGCAGGGCCTGTGCCCCCCCCCATACCATCCCCCATGCCTGCCAAGCACCTCCGCTCCCCCCCAGGCCCCCTGTGCCCAGTGTGCCCCCCCCCCCCAGGTCCCCCCCACCCCCCTGGGGGACCCCCAGCACCCCCTAGCCCAACATACCCCCCCCCCAACGTACCCCCGCATTACCCCCCCTAACGTACGCCCCCATTTATCTCCCCCCAGCCCCCCAACCCCCCCAACATACCCTTCAACCCCCCCCATTACCCCCCAACACCGCCCAGATTCCCCCCAAACCCCCTCAACCCCCCCCAAATCCCCTACCCCCGCCCCCCCCCGGGCCCCCCCTACTCCCCCCGCCCCAATCTGCCCTTCCCAGCCCCCCCCGCCCCCCCGGGCCCCTTCCCCAAGGGCTCCAGCCCCCCCCCGACCCCGTGCCCCCCCCCCGTACCCCGCCGCCGCACGGGGGCGCTGCGGGGCCGGGCGGGCGGGGGCGCGCGGACGGACCCTGCGCCGCGGGGCACCACGGGAGTTGTAGTCCGGGCGCCGCTGTGGCCCCGCCCCCACCGCGGGGCGCGCCGGGAGCGCTTCCGTTTCCGGCGGCGGAGCCCGCGTGAGGCGGCGGGAGCGGCGGAGCGCGCCGCCCCGGGACCGGAACCGGAAGCGGAGCCAGGAGCGGAGCGGGGCGGCAGCGCAGGGCCCGCCATGGCCCTCATCTGCTCCAGTGAGCGCGGGGCGCGGCGGCGGGGGGCGGGGGGCGGCCGGGGCCCTGCCGGTACCGGTACCGGGGTCGCTGTCGGTGCCGCGCCGTGACCCGCGCCCTCCCCACAGTCTCCAACGAGGTCCCCGAGCACCCGTGCGTCTCGCCCGTCTCCAACCACGTCTACGAGCGGCGGCTGATCGAGAAGTACATCGCGGAGAACGGCACCGACCCCGTCAACAACCAGCCGCTGTCCGAGGAGCAGCTCATCGACATCAAGGGTACCGGCGGGCGGCGGGGCCCGGCCCCTCCCCGGGGCTGGGGCAGGCCGAGCCTCCCGGTGCGGGCACGAGGCCGGGCCGCAGGGCCGGGGCGCGGAGGGGAAGGCCGGTCCCGGGGGGCTGCGGGGCGTGGAGGACGCGGCTGACCCTCCCGTGCTGTCCCGTTGGCAGTCGCCCACCCGATCCGGCCCAAGCCGCCGTCTGCCACGAGCATCCCGGCCATCCTGAAGGCGCTGCAGGATGAGTGGGTGAGTGGCGGCCGGGAGCGGAGGCCGGTAACGGGGCCGAGCGTGTCTGCCTGCCCGCCTGACTCTGCCCCGTCCCGGCAGGACGCCGTCATGCTGCACAGCTTCACCCTGCGCCAGCAGCTGCAGACCACGCGCCAGGAGCTGTCCCACGCGCTCTACCAGCACGACGCCGCCTGCCGCGTCATCGCTCGGCTCACCAAGGAGGTCACTGCTGCCAGAGAAGGTGACGGTGGAAGGAGGGCAGCCGTGAGCCTCGGGGGGAGAGGGCAGGGACTCACGGGACTTCTCTGCCTCCGCAGCTCTGGCGACGCTGAAACCGCAGGCCGGCCTCATCGTGCCCCAGACCGTGCCGTCCTCCCAGCCCAACGTGGCGGTGAGTCCCCCGCTGCCGCACTTTGTGGTTTTCCCCTGTGCTCCCTTCCCGCGTGTAACCGAGCGTGCGCCCCGCAGGGAGCTGGGGAGTCCATGGACCTGGGAGAGCTCGCAGGCATGACCCCCGAGATCATCCAGAAGGTAAGGATCTGCCGCTTGTGCTGCTGCAGACCTCAGCGGCTGTTCTCCAGCCTGCCGCTGCGGGAGCTTAGGTCAGGCTGCAGACGCTGTCCTCTCGTTTTGTAGCTTCAAGACAAGGCCACGGTGCTGACCACGGAGCGTAAGAAGGTGAGCAGCCACATTCTACTCCCAAGATGCTGCGGAAGTTAGGACGTGACGCATCCTGAGGTGTTCATCCCTGCACCGTTTTCCTTCTGCAGAGAGGCAAGACGGTTCCGGAGGAGCTGGTGAAGCCGGAGGAGCTCAGCAAGTACCGGCAGGTCGCCTCGCATGTGGTGAGTGCCGCGATGTGGGACGGGCACTCAAAAACTCTCTCCTTGCGGCTGGGTACGCGCTTGGCAACATCAAAAGGCGATGGGTCTGCTGCTGGGCAGAGCTAGGAGAGGGTCGTGGCTCTTCCCACGGGGATCTGTGCTGGGGTGCGTGTGGTGCGGGCTCCTACAGCTAAATCAAAGCACCCTGGGCTCCCTCCAGGGCCCCCTCCGTTCCCTTGGGAGCGTTTTCTTGCTCGCAGCACTAATGTGGCGTCCTTCTGCATCGTGCAGGGGCTGCACAGTGCCAGCATCCCGGGGATCCTGGCCTTGGACCTCTGTCCTTCCGACACCAACAAGATCCTCACCGGTAAGGGAGCCACCTCCGTGTCACGGGGAATCTGGTGGCAACAGAGAGCCTGCGGCTGCTTGGGAGCGGGGCCCTTTGTGCTTCTGGGGGCTGAGGTGGGCAAAGGGGCCTGAGGAATTCTCTCGGCTCATGGCAAAGCTTCCCAGGACAGAGCTCTCCAGGAGCAGCGGGTGGACGTTGGACTTGGCTGGCCTCGCTCCATCTCTTACAGCTCCCCGCTGTGTTTTCCAGGCGGGGCTGATAAAAACGTCATCGTCTTTGACAAGAGCTCAGAGCAGATCCTGGCGACCCTCAAGGGCCACTCCAAGAAGGTCACCAGCGTCGTGTTCCACCCCTCGCAGGTGCGCTGCTGCCTGTTCTGGCCTCTTCCTTCGTGGCCAGACTTGCCCAGATCGGGCACCCTGTGTCTTTCTCTGGCCAGTTCCTGCCTGTAGGCAGGTTCCGCGTGGAGGCACGGTGGTATTTTGGCGTTAACCTTCCTGCCTCGTCCCTCTCCAGGAGTTGGTGTTCTCGGCTTCTCCCGATGCTACCATCCGGATCTGGTCTGTGCCCAACGCCTCCTGCGTGCAGGTTGTGCGTGCCCACGAGGGCTCCGTGACCGGGCTGAGTCTGCACGCCACGGGTGACTACCTGCTCAGCTCTTCTGATGACCAGGTGAGGCCCGGACCTGGCGCAGGGCGTGCAGACACCCCGCTTTGTCGCTGTGTGCTCAGCACCCTCTTCCTCTCTTCCAGTACTGGGCTTTCTCGGACATCCAGACCGGCCGTGTCCTCACCAAGGTGACAGATGAGAGCTCTGGCTGTGGTAAGGCTGAGTGTGCCCACCCGGGGGGGTCTCGTGACCATGCGGAGAGGTATTTTTCTGCCCACGGGTCCGTGGCCTCTCGGAGCATGGGAGAACTCATCTGGGGGCTCTTGGTAGAAGGGCTCTCCCAGGGCAGAGTCTCCTCAGCCCTCCGATGTTTCCCTGTGTCTCTGCAGCTCTCACCTGCGCCCAGTTCCACCCAGACGGGCTCATTTTTGGAACAGGGACGATGGACTCTCAGATCAAGATCTGGGATCTGAAGGTAGGGCTGGCCCGGGGCGCGCAGGGGGGTGGGGAGTCGGCGGCGCGTTCGGCTTGGTGCCCAGCGGCTGTGCTGTAGCTCCAACCAACGCGTGTGGCCCCGTGCTGGCTCGCTGGGCCATTTTAACTCTGCAGCAGCCTGACTGTGCAATTTGCCGTGGGCTGAGCTACACGGACAGAGGGCGATAGCTGTAGGGATCTGCTCTCCGGTGTCCCTGGGGCTGATGTGAACAGCAGAGGGAGTTTGGCGCCGCGTGGCGGGGACGCAACCCTGGGGCTTTCCTCATCCCTGCTTCTCCGGGAACGGGCAGAGTCTTGCTGTCCCCTGGGGGCTGTTGTCACCTTGGCTTTCCTGGCCAACCTGCAGCCCTGGGGAGGCTGGGGTGCCCGAGGCAGCGTCTCCCTGCCAGCGGCCCGTGTCTGACCCTCCTGTCCCCAGGAACGCACCAACGTGGCCAACTTCCCGGGGCACTCGGGCCCCATCACCAGCATCGCCTTCTCCGAGAACGGCTACTACCTGGCCACAGCTGCAGACGACTCTTCTGTCAAGCTCTGGGACTTGCGTAAGCTCAAGAACTTCAAGACGCTGCAGCTGGACAATAACTTCGAGGTGTGTGGCAGTCCCTTTTCCCCGCGGCTGGCAGCCTGCTGGGCCGCTGTTGGCCACCCCAGCCCCGCTCACGCGCTCTGGGAAGCCTGGCGTGGAGGTGCCGGTGGCGCTGCGTGGGCGTTGGGGCGGAGAGGAGGTGCTGCCCCCCCCCGGCACGGCAGCTGGAGCTTCCCAGGCATGTCCTGAAGCCTTGTTCCCCCTCTCCTTCACAGGTGAAGTCTCTCATCTTTGACCAGAGCGGCACCTACCTGGCGCTGGGCGGGACAGACGTCCAGATCTACATCTGCAAGCAGTGGACGGAAATCCTCCACTTCACCGGTGCGGGGCACGGGGGTGAGGGCGGGAGGGGAAGCGCCTCGGCCTGGCTGTGCCCTAACCGCCTGCTGCCTTCCCTCCCCAGAGCACAGCGGCCTCACCACGGGAGTGGCTTTTGGCCACCACGCCAAGTTCATCGCCTCGACGGGCATGGACCGGAGCCTCAAGTTCTACAGCCTGTAGCCCCGGGCCTGGGGCCGGCATCTCCCGCTGCAGCGCTGGGGTTTGGGGCGGGTGGGGGGTTGGGGGGGAGGGAATTGGGGGGGGGGGGGGGAGGGAGGGAGGTGTTCTGTTACTCCTTTAGGCTCCCCTGCTCTAGCTGTGGGCAGAGGGGAAGGTAGTTGGATGTCGCCCTCCCTGTGCTTCATGGATTTGTTGTTTCAGTTTTTTCTTCTTTTCCAGTTTGGTGTTTGTCTTTCTGGCTTTAGATTCTCTTCCGTGGCTGTAACTGATGCACCGAACGGCTCCGACCCACGCGTGGGTGGAAGTTTGTGATGGGTTGTGGGGGGATGTGTGGAGGGAAGGGGGGGACTGTGCAGGTTTTGTAAGCAGTTACCTAGTTTCGTTATGGAAATAAAGAATTATTCACCTTAGCCGTGCTCAGCCCGCTGGGGAAGGGTGTGCTGCTGCCAGGGCGGGGTGAGGGCAGGGGCAGGGGCGGCGGGGCGCTCCCCTCCCTCCCCTGGCTCTGTGCTGTCTGAGGGGCAGTGACCACGGGGCAGAGGATTTGCGGCCAGGGCAGCTCCAAGGCTTCGGCCTTTTCTTTTGCGATGGAGCTCCCCTCCTGCACAGACAAGACACTACGATCCTGCGGCCGCAGCCGTGCTTTTCACTGGTTTATTGTTCGGGGTTCCTGCTTGCCGCCAGGGCCAGGGGGACCCAGGGGGCTGGCCCGGAGGCAGGGGCTGAGGAGGAGGAGAAGGAGAAGGAGGAGAAGGAGGGCAGCCAGCGCCCCAGGGAAGCGGCAGCGCGGGGCTCAGCCTCTCCCCGCCGCAGGCCTCTTGGGGAAGACGACTCGTCCCTGGGAGGTGACTGTGCCCACGGCGGTCGCTGTCCCCCTGTCCCCCGCTGACCGGCGAGCTCCTGGGGAGGGGGCGTGGGGGTTGGTGTGGGAGAGCCAGCGGCAGTCAGGACCCCCCCACACCAAGTCACACTTACGGGAGGGCACGGCCAGCTGGCAGGAGGGCCGGCAGGGCTCGGGCTGTGCGAGGTGGCACACCGAGGCGCTGCACAAGATGTACACCTGCGAGCCGCGGCGACACGTCACGCGTTGCTCCGTGTCCCACAGAGCAAGGGGACCCCCGCAGCACGGGGACCCGCACCCCCCCGCCTCACCTCTCCCTCCAGCACCGCCATGGAGGGGGTCTCCACGAAGGCAAAGGTGGAGACGACGAAGCGCTGGTAGTGGCTGGGGAAGGGCAGCTGCGGCGAGGCGGGTCCCACCGGCACCAGCTGCGTCCTGTAGTTGTCCCCAGCGAAGGGACACCTTGGAGAGGGGGACCCGCCGTCAGTGCGTGCGAGCACCCCCCCGGCCGCCCCCTCCCCGCCTGCTCACCCATCCACCAGGATGGGCCACTGGGGCTCGGCCGCCGGGCCGGTGCTGGGGGACGCCCAGCACTGGTGCAGCACCAGCACCAGGTTGGGGTCGGTCTTCTGCAGCAGCCGGACCTCCACGTAGATGGGGTCCCGCAGCACCTTCACCAGGGGGTAGTCGCCGTCGGTGTGGTAGGCGCTGTAGCTCTCGTCTGCGGGAGGGCACGATGCTGAGCGGGCTGCAGCCGTCGGGGGGGCGGGCAGGGGGACAGACGGGGGGGCCCCAGGGGGCTGCTCACCGGTGGCGATGCGCAGCTGCAGCCGCAGCGGCCCCGGCTGCGCCATGGGGGCGGCGGTGGGGGGCACGGCCACCTCCAGGCGCAGCGGCAGCAGCTCGCTGGCGTTGTAGATGCAGCGGGCGTGGAGGCTGCGGGGGAACCGGCGGGGTGAGCCGCGTGGCGGGGGGGGGGTCCTGCTGCCCCACGCCCCCACCCCGCGTCCCCTTACATGTAGACGCTGTCCCGCGTGATGGAGCCGCGGGGACCCGGCTGGACGTCGATGGTGGAGATGAGCTGGTTCTCGTAGATCAGCCGGTCCTCGATCACCTGGGGGGGGAACACGTGTGTCGGGGGGGGTGTCAGGCTTCCCTCTCCCACCTCCCGAACCCAGAGCCCCGGGGGCTGCGTCCCCAACCTGCACGGTGGTGCCGCACTGCGTGACGGGGAAGTGGAACATGACGAAGGTCTCGGTGGCCTGGGCGGGCTGGCAGCCGGGCTGGGTGCTGCTGGCCAGGCGCACGCTGTCCAGGTTGTAGGGCTGCACGGAGAGGCCCCGCGGCACCACCAGCACGAAGTGCCCCTCCGGCAGGCACTGCACGGTGGCTGCGGCACGCGGCGGCACCGGTTACGGGCAAGGCAGCGGCCGCAGGGCACCGGCAGGTGATGGGGCGACCCCCTCCCCCCGAGCCCCCTACCTGTGTTGCCGTAATAGCAGGGCGTTGCACGGTCCGTGTCATCGTAGCAGCACCCCGCCTGCAGGCAGGCATCGCGGCCCGACGGGGCCACGCAGGACAGCCGCCCCGCTGCCACCTGGCACTGCTCCCGCGTCAGCTGCGTGCCTAAGGGGTCCGGGGGGGGCGGGGGGGAGCTCCCCTCAGCACCCCTCTGCCCGTCCTGAGCATCCCTCTGCCTGCAATGAGCATCCCCCTGCTCTCCCCAAATATCTCCCTACTCACCCTCAGCATCCCCTTGCCCACCCCAAACATCTCCTGCCCACCCCAAATACCCCCTGCTCACCTCCAGCATCCCCTTGCCCACCCCAAACGTCCTCCTGTGCAAGCATCCCCTGCCCACCTTCAGTGTCCTCCTGCCCATGCATCCCCCTGCCCGCCCTGAGCACCCCCCCCCTGCTCCCCCAACCCCTCCCCTCCCGTCCCCGGGGATGCCCCCACCCCGGCTGCAGCCCCCATCCCACCCCCCCCGACCCACCTGCCCCTGCCGAGGGGTAGAAGAGAGCCGTGGGGCGCAGCAGACCGGGCTGGGGGTGAAGGCCGGGGTGCAGCAGACCCGGCTGGGCTTGCGGCTGCAGCCCCGGGCGCACCAGCCCCGGCCGAGGCGCAAGTGCCGGTCGCAGCAGCCCCGGTCGGGGCTGGCCGGGCTGCAGCAGCCCTGCCTGGCTCTGGAGGCCAGGGCGGATGAGGCCGGCGTGGGAGTGGGACTGGAGGCTGGGGAGAACGGAGCCCGGCTGGCTTTGGGGCTGAAGCCCCGGGCGTGAAAAGCCGGCTTGCGTCTGAGCACCGGCGTGCACCGAGCCAGGCTGCAGGCCGGGGGGCACCAGCCCGGGCTGGTGCTGGAGCTGTAGCCCCGGGCGAAAGAGACCCGGCTGGGTTTGTACCCCAGGGTGCACCAGTCCAGGCTGGTTTTGGGACTGAAGCCCCGGGCGAAAGAGGCCTGGCTGGGTTTGCGCCCCAGGGTGCACCAAGCCGTTCTGGCTTTGGGACTGAAGCCCTGGGCGAAGGAGACCCGGCTGGGTTTGCCCCCCAGGGTGCACCAAGCCGTTCTGGCTTTGGGACTGAAGCCCTGGGCGAAGGAGGCCTGGCTGGGTTTGCCCCCCAGGGTGCACCAAGCCGTTCTGGCTTTGGGACTGAAGCCCTGGGCGAAGGAGGCCTGGCTGGGTTTGCCCCCCAGGGTGCACCAAGCCATTCTGGCTTTGGGACTGAAGCCCTGGGCGAAGGAGGCCTGGCTGGGTTTGCCCCCCAGGGTGCACCAAGCCGTTCTGGCTTTGGGACTGAAGCCCTGGGCGAAGGAGACCCGGCTGGGTTTGCCCCCCAGGGTGCACCAAGCCATTCTGGTTTGGGGGCTGAAGCCCCGGTCGAAGGAGACCTGTTTGGGTTTGCCCCCCAGGGTGCACCAAGCCATTTTGGTTTTGGGGCTGAAGCCCCGGCCGAAGGAGACCCGGCTGGGTTTGCACCCCCGGCTGCAGCAGCCCAGGCTGGTTCTGGAGCTGAAGGCCCGGGCGAAGGAGGCCCGGGCGGGTCTGCCCCCCGGGGTGCACCGCCCCATGCTGGTTCTGGGATTGCAGAGCCGGGCGAATGAAGCCTGGCTGGGGCTGGGTGAGGGGGCGAGCTGCTCCTGGCTGGTTCTGGGGCTGGAGCCCCGGGAGACCCAGGCTGGGCTGGGGCTGGCGCTGCAGCCCCGGGTGCACTAGAGCTGGCTGTGTCTGCACCACGGGGTGAACCTGGTCCCTGGGGGGTCGGGGGGGCAGCTGGGGGACGGGGACAGCCAGGGCGGACTGGGATACGTGCTGCAGGAGGCCAGCCTGGGGCTGGGGGACGAGGACATCAGCCTGGCTCTGGTGGACGCCGTTGCCCCGAACGGACTCGAGGTGGCCACGCACACTCGTGTCAGCGACGGTCTCGTAGTCAGCCGGCTGCGGGCAGGTCATGTTCACCTCGTAGGAGGCGACCGCCACCCCGCTGAGCAGCGTTTCCTCCAGCTGCACCCTCAGGACATAGCGGTCATCCTGTGGGGGGGACAGGAGGGGCCGTCACACCCCCCCGTCCTGCCCCACCGGGCACCCCGCGAGCGGGAAGCAGCCTCACCTTGACCAGGACGTGGCAGCCCTCATAGCCAGAGGAGAAGATGAGCGCGCCATCTGCCCCGGTGTTGAGCCAGTGCAGGCAGATGGAGCAGTTGGCCACTTCAAAGCGGGTGCCAAACTCATCTGTGGGGATGCCGGGGGCGGGGGGGGGGGCATGAGGCGGCCCTGAACCCACATCCCCTTGCTGGCCCCATCCCAGTGCACAGCACCGTGCCGCGATGCTCCCCGGGGATGTGGGTGTGCAGGGAACCCCCCCAAAGCCCACGGAAGCCACGTGGCTCAGCCCGGGGTCGGGATGGCACCAGGGGTCCCTGAGCTCCCCACTCACCCACGACCTTGAAGCGGACGGCGCGGCCCCGCGAGGGGTAGGCCAGCAGCTGCATGCCGTAGTCCCCGCAGTCGTAGCGGTACTGCAGGAGCGCCAGGGCAGAGTGCGGCCCCGCGGGCAGCAGCAGCAGCAGCGGCAGCAGCAAGGAGCGGCTCCAGCCCATGGCGGCGCTGAGTGCAGCGCGGGGCTCTCCGTGGGGCAGCAGTGGGGCCGTGCATTTATAGCCATGGGGCTGGGGAGCAATCAGATGACCGGCAGGGACGGGACGGTGCCTCCTGCCCCACACGGGGGACGAGCCCTTCCCGGGGCTCCCACGCCAGCACGACCCCGCTGCCGCAGCCCACCAGGGCGATGCCGGGGCGGTGGGAGGAAGCGAAAGTTGTTCAAAGGAACGGCTTGTCCTGCGTCCCTGCGAATGGGGAATCGAGACTCGATGCCGTCAGGATGCTAAGCTGGACCAAGAGCAGCGACTGAAGCGGCACCATGCGGGCACCGGTGGGCTCCTTCGTCCTCCCGGGCTGCATGGCGCGGGGTCTGGCACGAGGTGATGGTGACAGCGGTGGCATCAGGCGCCCATCTGGCCATGGGACCAGGAGCGTGTCAAGGTGGGGGTGTCTTCGAATGGTCGGGGTTGGAAGGGATGCATAAAAACCACCCAGCCCAACAGCAGGAACGCCTTCCACCAGGTCACGTTGCCCAAAGCCCCATCCAAGCTGACCCTGAGCGTTTCCACGGCTGGGGCACCCCCAGCTCCTGCGGCAGCACCGTGGGGTCCTTGGCACGCTCCAGGGGTGCTGTGGGGAGCAGACACAGTGCCCCCCCTTGCAAAGACCAAGGGGCGGTTGTGCCCTGATCCCCCGGGCTGCCGCTCGCCCTCGCCCTGCCCCACTTGTGGTGCTGCGGGGGAACCGAAAGTCGTCGGAAGAGCACCGTGCCCCGCTGCTGCAGGGGCTCAGGAGAACTGCTCCCGCGAATGGGGAATCGAGACTGCTGCTGCCAGCATGGCACAGGGCCAGGGGTCCCCGCAGGCCACCCCTCGGCTCAGCCCTCACCTCCTGTGGCTGCCGCTGTGCCTGCGTGGCACCGCTGGCCGTGCTGAGCCCCGCAGGGCTGGGGTGCCCAGGGCAGGACCTGTGGCGTGACCAAGTGATGGACGGGGCACAAACACAACCAGAGCTGGGTTTTGCCCAGGCTGGGGGCACAGGCAGCGCTGCTCGGCCTCACAGCGCAGGGAAGGACCTCGCTCCCCTCGGGTCGCTGCTGACGGCAGCGTTTCATGGGTTCCCTCTGAACGCTCCCCTCCCAGGCCCCCATCCAAGTTTCCCTTCTGGGTCCTGCCCTTATTGGAGCTTAAACTCCATCACCCCGACACCGCCACCCGCTTTGGGGTTACAGCCAGCTCCAGACCTGTCCCAGCCCTGCTCCTCGCCCAGCACAGCCCCACGCAGGCACCTCTTTGCTGCCGGCTACGATGCTGGGGTTTGAGCACTGCTTTTGACAGCCACTGTCCCACACCCAAGGAGCACTGGAGCCACCGCTCCCTCCTGGAGCTCAGCCCCCAAGCCCCAGATGCAGGAGCTGGGCACCCACGGGGCATCATTCCCCCTTTGCAGGGGAATAAACTGCAGCTCCTTGGAGACAGCCAGCCCCACAAAGCAGGCTTGGTTTTCACCTTTCTTGGGAAGGCTTTGGGCTTTTTTGTGGGCACAGAGCAGCAGACACCCCTGCCCCTTTCTGCGGTCCACCAGACGGCTTCCTGAGCATCGCCTGGGGAAAAATCCCATTCCAACAGACCTGAACTCCCACCAGCTCAGCGCACCCACGCCCAGGGCAAAGGGCTGAGCCACAGGTGCTCTGCTATCAGCCTCATTAAACCTTAATGAGCACGGCAGCAGCGCAGTGCTCGGTCAGCAGTTGCGGGGGGGGGAGCACAAGCCCAGGGTCGGTGCCCAGGGCGCCTTTATTGCAGGGCTCACAGCTTGATGGAGGCGGCAGGGCCCAAGTGCAGCTCCAGGAACTGGACGATCTCCTGCCACGAGTGCTCCTGCGCCTTGGCGTGGGGTTGGGGCTCCCCACCCCACACCACAGGCCGGGGGCTGCCCCGCAGGCTGGAGACGCTGCAGAGGGGCGAGCCGGGGGGCTCGATGAGGTGCCCAGCCCCCGGGTAGGAGAGCAGGCGGTAGCCGTCCTGCCGCATGCGCGCGGTGGCCAGCTGGGCGAAGAGCTTGCTGTTGAAGCTGCGGTCGGCCTCCCCCACCACGAAGAGGACCTTCCCCTGGATCTTCTCCACCGGGATGGCCGAGGCGCTGCAGGCGGGGTCCCGCGGGTCGGCGAAGATGGCCGAGTTGTCCATGGCGCCCAGCTCGGTGAAGAGCATGCGCTCGGTGTGGTAGGGGATGGGGGGGATGCGGAGGCCCTTGTAGATCAGCGAGTTGCCGTGCAGGAAGGCTGTGCCGTTGATCCACACCGTGGCCACCACTTGCGGGAGGAAGGTGGCCATGGCCAGGGCCACCTCAGCCCCTTTGGACACGCCGACGACGCCCAGGCCCGGGCCTCGCACCTGTGGTAGGAGAGGAGAGGGAGAACCTGGTGGCACCGCTCGCCCCGTGGGACGTCACCACGGTGTCCCCTGGCCACCAGCACGGCCCCAGAGCTTGGACGTCCCTGGGCACCAGCACACCGGAGTCACCCTGACATCTCTGGTCGCAAGGAAGCCATCCCTGCTCAAGGGACATCCTTGTTGGATGGGACATCCCCAGGCCCCAGGACGTCCCCACTCACATGGGCCACCCGCCGCCCTGCAGCGCTCACCTTGGGGTGCCGGAGGAGCAGGTTGGCCGCCTCCTCGAAGTACTCCAGGTCCAGCTGGGTGAGGGTGCGGGGCAGATCCTCGTAGGCGAAGAAGGCCAGCGCCAGCACCGCAAAGCCCCGGCTGGCCAGCAGCCCAGCCCGGAACTCAATGAGGCCGCCCGCGCCCCCAAACAGGTCAATCACCGCCGGGAAGGGACCTGGCCCTGCGGGCAGCACGGGACCCGTCACCACGAGGGTGCCACCGTGGAGGAACCCCCCAAGCCCCTCTCCAGCTTCAAGCCACCAGGGTGGGGGCCTGGAGACCGAAGCCCTTTGGGTCTGGGGGTGTCCCCGTGCTCACCTGGTGGCAGCAGCAGGGCCCCCCGGACCTGTCCCTCCCGGATGGGCACCCGCTGCACGCCGGGGCCCACATACCACCGCTCAGCCGTGCAGGCGGCCAGCGGCTCGTCCTGCGGCCCCGTCACCAGGCAGAGGCCATCGAAGACCTCCAGGTGGACGAGGAAGGGGCTGCCCGCCACGTCGCGCTTCACCAGCCGTCGGAAGAGGCTGTCGGGCTGCAGGAACCAGAAGAGCCCCATGGGCCAGACGCCAGCGTAGTTGCCCCCCAGGGCGGCGTGCCTCCCGGCGTCCACCTCGCCCGCCTCGTCGGCGCGGTAGAAGGCACGCGCTTGGAAGCGCTCGCCGTGCTCGTCCGTCAGCCAGGCCCGCAGGGTGACCAGCTGCGAGGGGGCCAGCCCCCGCACCACCACCTGCACCGCCCGGTCAGCCAGCGAGGACTGCGGCGTCACCGTCACCTCCACCATGGTGGACCTGGGGACAGAAGCGCCATGCGTCACCCCCAGCGTCCCGCCGAGCAGCCCCCCGCTCACCTCTACCCCTTCTCCCCGGCACCGGACGAGGCAGAGGGGCTGCAGGTGAGCTTTATGTCAAGGTCCCAGCCCCCCTCACTCAGCCTGGCCAGGCCACTGCAGAGCCAGGAGCTCCGCACAGCGCCAGCACCAGCCCTGCCCAGGGACGAGGTGCTGCGTTCACCCACGCAACGTGACCGGAAAACCAGCTGCAAGCCCCAAAACCACGGGGACGGGCTCCAAGCCCCCTCTTACCATGCGCAGGCGAAGGCTGGGCTGGTGCCGGGCCCTGGGGCAGGCGGCTGGGGAGAGGCAGCGCCCGCCACCCACCCTGCCCTGCGCGGCCTCGGCAATCATTAACCCAGGAAGCGGCGGGAGCGCAGCCCGCCCGGCCGATGACCCTCGGCTCTGCCGCACCCCGCGGCTCCTGGAGGGTCCTTCACCCCTCCCCGTGCTCCCTCTGTGGGCGCTGCGTGTTGGGTACACCCCAACAGGGGGCTCTGCCTGCCGCCCTGGGGAACCCCGAGATCCTGCAATTGCAATAACCCTCCCCGTGCTTCGGGGGCTATGCGGCTGGCTTGCCCCCCCAGCATTCTGCCCATCCCCACCGGTCCAGTTTAGCGCGGACAGAAGGCACAGCCAGGAGCAGAAACAGACGTTTATAGGGCAAGAAAACCAAACACAAACGTGAAAAAGTACACGTGGATTTCCAGCCCCAAGCCCCTTCCTTCCTCCCACCTCCCCACTGTCTCCCAGCCCACCCCAAACCATCCCCCCGCGAGAGGGGCAGCAGGAGGCTGCACTGCCCCACGCAGTCTCTCTCCAACCTCTGCAGCACAGCAGAGGTGCCCCCACCCCAGTGCTTGTTCCGGGGGGGGGGGCAAGACCCCCTCCTGGAGGAAGGGGAGCCCTGGGGGACACGGGGTTGTGGTTCTCTGTAACCCTGGGAAGACAGGAGGAGACCCTCGGCAGAGATGCCAGTCTTCCCTTGAGCCACTGGAGGCGAGTCCAAAGCAGTTCCTCTTTGTTTTTATAAAGAAAAGGCAAATTTGGGCAGCTGAAGCAGTTCTTGGTCCAGACCCAGGCACCAACAACACCCCGGGGCTTCACAGGTCAGGGGGATGCAGCAGCTGGATCCTGCAGATCCAGGGCACTGCATGACCCCCCAGCTCCGTCCTGCTGTCTGTCCGTCACTGAGGCCCCAGAGAGGAGCAGGACCCGCAGAGCCCCGGCCGCCCGGTGCCCTGGCCTCATTCCGTGGCTGCTTTGTGCCGCACAGGCGCCTTCTGGAGCATGGCCAGCGTGTCCCGCTTCTCCACCCGCCGCAGCTGCTTCTTCTTCGCCCGCTTGAGCTTCGCTGGGTTCCGGATCTGAGGGGAAGAGGCAGCTTTCAAGCAGGTGGAAAAGCACTGCAGCTTATCCTAATGCTCCTGGGAATGTCCCCCAGCTCATGTGGCAGGGAAGAGGCAATAATCACGCCCTCTTCACCCCACCACCCTCAGCTCCCAGGTCTCTTCCCACTGGACTCACCACTTGGACAATTTCTGCCTTCCGCTCGTTCTCCAGGCGCCGCTTCAGGTTCTCCTCCCGCCGCCGCTTCTTCTCCTGTGGGCGAAGCACCAAAAACATCCCTGCAGGTCCCATCCTCCTACCTTAAACCTCAACTAGCGCTGGCCCACAGCGCAATAGAGGTACCGGCCAGGGAGCTGCACAGCTACCGCAGCACAACACCTGCACGTGCACAAAACCCACTGCACGAAGCTGAGCTGTCGGCACTTCCCCCACCTCCCCACACGAGGTTTGAGCTGACCGAGCGAGTTTATCCCAAGTCAGCAACTTGCAGCCTGCACGTGGCAGGACAACGGCGGGTTCGGCGTCCCGCCTGGCCGCAGTCGGTGGGGTTGTCCTCGCTGTGGGACAGGCAGCCTGCAGGGCCCTGCCACGGTAACACCAAGCCCAGGACACGAGCAGAGACGTGACGTCGTGCAACGGGGAGCGCGAGAAGCCTCTGCCCGCAGCCTGACTGGGCTCAGAGCTCGCCCCGGCACAGGCTGCCCGGCAGAACAGCCCCCAGAGGGGCCGGGCAGGTGCAGAGGGGCTGTGCGACGCGCCCCAGCCCCGTTACCTCTCGCTCCCTCTGCTTGCCCTCCTGCAGCTGCCGCGCCAGCTCCCGGACGAGCCTCCTCTCCTGCCGCTCCTTCACCTTCCGCTCCCAGGAGGCGCGCAGGGGCTTGTCCCGGACCATCAGCGAGAACCTGCGCGGGGACACGGAGCCGGGCGGGCAGCGGGGGCAGGCGGGGCCGCCCCCCCTCGGCAGCCCGGGACCCGCGGGGCCCCTCCGCGAGCAGCCCCCGCCCGGCCCCGCCCGCACCTCTTCCTGCCCGGCTCCTTCCACACCCGCCCCGACTTGGGCCTGCCCCGGGGGATGGCCGCCGCCTCCTGCCGCTTCTTGGCGGCCTTGCGGCGGCGGCGCCGCGGGGCCGGGGCCGGGGCCGGGGCCGGGGCCGGGCCGGGCGCTGGGGCCGAGCTCGGGGCCTCCCCGCCGGGCCCCGCCGCCGCCGCCGCCGCCCCGTCCCGCTCCATGCTCCACGAGGCGCCTTCCCCGCCGCGCCGCGCGATGACGTCAGGAGCGCGCGCCGCTTCCGCGCTGACGCCGACTTCCGCCCTCCCCACCGCCATCTTTGTGCCGGGCAGAGTGCCCCCCCCCCCCCCCCCCCCCCCCCCGCACGCCCCGCCATGTTTGTGCCGGGCAGCGGCCGCCATGTTTGTGCCGGGCAGCGGCTTCACCCCCCCCCCCCCTCCGTCCCGGTGCTCGCCCCCGTCCCGGCGCTCGCCCCCCTCCCGACCCCTGCGGGCACGGAGAGACGCGAGGCCGCGGCGGGGGGGGGGGAGGCGTTTATTGGGGGTCCCGCGGGGGGGCTTCCGCTGAGGCTTCGGGACCCGGGCCTGGTCCGTGGGGCCCGGGCCTGGTCCGTGGGGCCCGTGCGGCGGCGGGGCCGTGCCCGGTTCCGCTACAGCGCCTGCGGGGCAGAGGCGGAGGAGGCCGGGCTGCAGGCCGCGGGGGGCGCGGGGGGCGCGGGGCGTTGCGCGGGGCGCCGCTCACCATGCGCGTGTAGCTGTGCCGCCTGACGGCCGAGCAGCCGAAGGCCAGCGCCGCCACCGCCGCGCAGAACTCGAGCAGGCAGAAGAGCACCGCCACGGCGTCCAGCCCGTTGCTCAGCACCTGCCGGCAGCGGGGCCCCGGGGGCTGGCGGCTCGCCCGCCGGCAGCTCCCGGTGTCCCCCCCCCCGGCGCCCCGCGGCCCCCGGCTGTACCTTGGTGTTGGCGTTGAAGCACCACTCCTGCCTCAGCTGGTAGAGCGGGCCGCCGTCGCAGCCGGGGATGCTGCGAGTGATGGCCGCGGCGTGGATGAGGGTGGCCACCAGGGTGCTGAGGACGACCCCGGCGTTGACGACGCAGCAGGCCTTCACCTGTACGGGTCGCACCGCGTCGGCCGCCGGCACTCAGTGCCGCCGTGCGGCCGGCACTCGGACGCCTGCCCTGCCCGGAGAGCCAGCGAGGCGACAAAGCCGCGGGAGAAGCTGCTTCGAGCGGTGCCACCTTTGGTGACACTTCTCCTCCGTCATCCGAGCGCAGCTCGGCCAGGCCTCGTAGACGCCCTGACGTTGGAAGGCTCGGCCGCGCTCTGCTCGGCGAGCGGAGAGCTGGGCGCCTCCGGAGGGTGGGACAGGCCCTCGGTGCGGGCCCGCGGGGGTCCTACCAGCTGCTGGGGTAGGCAGAGGCGGCAGAAGCAATGCAAAGCTCTTACCAGCAGGATGTTCTCTCTTTTGTCACTTTCCACTAGGAGAGAGCCTGAGACCAGGAGCTGCTCGGAAAAGAGATGAGGGAGAGAGCCAGCAGTGAGGCCGCACCTTCCCTGTCACACGTCCCGGAGCCCCACTAGTGTTTGGGTCTGCCCTTAGGAGCCCTCCATCCCCAGGGGGACTGTGGGCATAAGATGAGGGCGTACAAGGAGATCCTGGTGACCAGGGGATCCGCCCCTAGCGGCAGATCCCCTGAGATCTCTCGGGTGGTGAGGGGCGGAAGCCCCGGAGTGCCCTGCTTACCAGGACCCCGAGCCAGAAGAGGATCCCGCTGGCCACAGGAAGGGAAAAGGCCCTGTGCTCTGCCGCAGTCAGGATGATCCCGAGGCAGAAGTGAATGATGCCGGTGACGATGTGGATGGTCTGGGAAAGGACAGGGGAGAGGGATCCCCAGGCACTGCCGGTGCGTCGGCGAGGATGGGCATCGCCGTGAGCCGTGTCCCACCCCTATCCCACTGCCACCGGCACGGCACCGAGGGGCTGTGCCCCCGGGACGCCGCGGTCTCACCCCCAGCAATTTGGGCTGTGCCTTTCTGAAGCCCCTGACTTGGAACGAGGACACGGCGGGCGCGGGTGGGACGGAGCTGGAGGCCAGCTGGGCCGCACGCGGGTCCGTGGCCGGGATGACCTCCGTGATGATCCTCACGCCGCCGGAGTCCGTCACCGTGGCTGCCATCGCCTGCGGGCAGAGCGGGGCTGGGGAGGCTGAAGGACGGGGCCCTGGGGATGTCCCGTGCTACATCCCTGCCCCATACCTCGCTCAGCCTGAGCTCGCCTTCCTGCCCCTGCCCGCTGCCGGCGGTCCCGGTGCCCCCGGGAGTTTGCTGGAGCACCAGCTGGCCGGGGAACGCGGTCCTGCTGCCCTTTGTTCCCCGCAGGAAGTTTGCTCATGGAAATCCCGTCAGGCTGCTCTTGCTCAATGAGGGGGCTTTGCCAACAGAAGGGAGAGAGGCTGCAAAACCCACACACGTGTCCGCCCTGCGAGCCCGAGGTGGGCACCGCCGCCGGGGGCTGGGGGGTCGGCATGCCCCGGGCCCTGCCCGGGCTGCCTCCTGCCTGCGGGCCCTTGGCTCATCATCCCTGTAATCAGCCACCCGCCAGAGCCTCGTCTGCCTGCCCCGGGGCAGCAGAAATACCTAACGCTGGCAGTTGCCCGTCCCAGGTATTTGGCTCCTCGGGCAGCTCGTTACAGCTGCTGTGAGGCGTCCGGCCCCGGTGCTTGCCTTACGGGGAAAAAAGGGAGTGAAACGGGGCACGGTGCGAACATCGCAAACCGTGTCAGTCCGCGGAGGAGCTAAGGGAGCTCCTTTGCTGCCTTTTTATGTTTTTCAGGGTTCTCCTTCCCTCCCGGATGCCTCGACCCCGCGGGCCTGTCCCTGCTGACAGCAGCCCACCCGCAGGCGCGAGCTGGGGGGCTCGCTCCCCTTCCGAAGGGAAAGGGGATGCGGTTGTTTCCGCTAGGAAATGAGAGCTCAGCCTGGGAACGCAGCCACTGCACATGGCGAGAACTCCCGGGGGGCAGCTGGGGGGCCCCTTCCTCCCTCCTCGGGCCACCGGCTTCTGGCTCTGCCAGAAAACAGCCGCTTCCCCCCCGGATGGAGGAACAGCCGGGACGGTGGGGACCCTGCCGCTGGCTCCACACGCGCCCTGGCAAATCGGCACCCGTGGGACGGGTGCGGGTGGGACGGGCGGCAGGCGGGTGCCCCCCCCGTGCCCTCGCCTGCGGGCAAAGCACGGCTGCAGCCCCCCCGGCTGGGCCCCTCCACCCCTGCAACGGGCGTGGGGAAGGTTTGGGGGGCAGTGGGATGCGTGGGAGCACTTCCAAGGCTGTTTTGTGGCGTACCAAACTGCCGGGCTGCGGCGAAACGCACCTGAGCTGAGCGCGGCCACAGGGCACGCGTGCAGCTGCGGGAATCTGCAGAATCTGCAGCCCCAGCGCTGACCCAGGGCAAGACAGGGCCCTCCGCAGCGCAGCTCCAGCAGGCGGTGTTCGGGTCAGCTTTCCGAAGTGCCTTTTTCTTTGCTTTGGCCCTAGAGGGAGCTGGGACGCTTGCTCCGGCCCCACTCAGCTTCCTTGGGCGGCCAAAGGCAGCGCTGGGCTGGGAGCCCACGGGAATCAAGGGGGACGGGGACACCGGCGTTTGGTCAGCCACCACAGCCACCGCGTGGTGCCCCCATGGGCACGGAGGGACCGGCAGCTCCTCCACTCGCCGCTGGGTTTGCAGAGACCCCAGGGCATGGCTGCTTTGTCACACATCCCCACAGGGCTTTATTTTCTTCTGGGGACATTTCCAAAGGTTGCCATCCCTGCCGGCCGGGTGCATCGGGGGCTGGCACCGTGTCAGTGCGCAGGGTGAGGCCGTGGAAGCGGGAGCGGGGCCTGGCCAGCAGCACAAGTGGAGAGGGCAGCTTCTGTGTGGAAATGCATGTGGAAACTGTCCCTGGCATGTGCCGTGGCACTGCACGTGGGCACAGAGCCACCTGAGCTAGCGTCCCCTGCCCACCTTGTCACCGCTGACGCCCAGTGGCGGTGTCGCCCTTGGGAAGACACCCGGGTCTGGAAGCTCCCCGCAGTGAGCCGGGCTGCGTCTCACCTCGGGGTGCAGCTTTCCAGGGAAAACAGGGGCACGGAGGAGTTTCAGCCTGCCGGCTGTGCTCCTGATGGCTCTCAGCGCTCGGTTTCTGCCGGTGAGCAGGTGACACCCCGACGCTGGTGCGCTCGTGCTGGCTGCACACCCGCCGCGGCAGCACACGGGAGGGCACGCTACAGCCCCCGTGGAAATGCCCAGATCCCGTCGTTAGCCTTGTTGTCCTCCACCGGGAGCAGCGGCTTGTGTTCCCAGCCGAAACCGCCCGCTACGGTGGATTTCCTCCCAAATCCACGTTTTCAGGCTCCTAAAGCATTCCTGGAGTTTCAGCCTTTCAGCCGGAAACAGCCGTGACCACGCTCGTCCCAGCAGCAGGACTCGCTTAAGTGCCTTAAAACCCCGTTTCTGAAGGGGGGATCCGTGGAGAAAGCGCTCTTCCCTTTCTAAATAAAGCCAGGTCCAGCTGGGGATGGCAGGAGCCCAAGGTAGGATGTTACAATTTATTTTGGAAACCGATGCCAGAGGAGGTGAAGCTTTCGAGCGCCTGGCTGAGCAGATGCTGGGAAGTGGCAAGCCCTGGACGCCGCAGCCGGCCAGCCCCCATCTGCTTCGCCGCTGTACACAGCGACTTTTTTTTAAGCCGGGATTTGCTCTCCCAACAGCTGGAAATCCTTCCTCCGCCGCCCCGCCTCCCCCCCAGGCTCCAGGAGGGAGCGCGGGGACGCAGCCTGTGGGGCGCAGGCGCTGGGGAGCCCCCCCACGCCGACCCGGCGCCTCAGGGAGCCTGGTGTGACCGAGAGCCTCCTTCCAACCCAAATCCCTGCCTCTTCCAAGGAAAACAGATTGTGATGGTAATTGCTTTTCACAGAAAGTTTCTGCTTCCTGTGGAAGACTTTATATCCCCATAAAAATACCAATCGCCAATACTTGTCTTCTCTTCCAAGCCCGTGTTTCTGGCAGGGCTGTTGCGGCACTGGGTCCTTAATGAGAAAGCCACGTTTTCTGGGGCGGGCTTCAGCTAGCAAAAGCACAAGAGCTGGCTTTTATCTCCGCCTGTCCCTGGGAAGACGGAGCAGCCCCGGTGTTTTCACCGCAAACACGCGATGCTCCACAGTCCCTGTGCTGATGTCGTCCCTGGTCTGTGCCCCAGACACAACGCCGTGGAGGGGCTGCGCTGTGCAGATCCCTCGGACTCCCCCCTGTGCTAACCTGGAGTGCAGGGACTCCCTCTGGGCCCGCAAAACAAGGGCAGCCCCCTCCTCCAGGCTTGGCTGTCCCCAAGGACCCTTTCTCTCTAGCAGGGACCCCGAAGAGCAGCTCCTGCCCTGTGCACGTGGACACAGATCCTCTGTGCACCCAGCCCCCTGGACCCTGCTGCTCGCTGTCCCAGCCCTGCAACATTCCCCCAGCTCCCCGGGGGGTTTTCAAGCCTGCAAAATCTCCAGAAGAGCCTTGAAACACATATTCCTGCTCAAAAGCTGCAAGTGTAAAGATTCAGGGGCTCCGAATTGTTGCTGTGTCAAGGCCCAGAGAGTGGGGAAGGGGCACCCCACAGCTCAGCCCACTGCAGCGGGGTGTGTGGGGACCCAGCCCTGAGGACCCTATAGGACAGGGTGAGGGCAGCAGTCACAGGCTCCCAAAAACGCCGGCACTGAGCTGTGTGGACAGAGGGGCTCGTGCCTCAGGAGCCATGGGTGAGGAGCCAGAGTTTAATGCACTGTGACCGCAGCGCGAGCGGTGAGAGCCTCTCCTTCCGCACTACCTCCCTTCTCTGGGGCTTTTCCTCCCGAACCGGCTCATTATTTTTTCAGAGCTGGGAACAGAAATAACTGACAGCAAGTGAATAATCCATGAGGTTTTGGCTGAGCGGTGCGAGCATGGGGAGGGGTTGACTGAAACAAGAAAGAAAACACGTAACTCGACCCAAAACTGCTCCTGGGCTGTGGCACAGCTCTGGCTCCTCACCTGATGGCCAGCAGCTGCCATGAGGCAGTCCCCGGGCTGAGAAACCCCCCAAGAGAAACAGAGCCAGGCCTGGCCTCAGTATTTATTTCCAAGATATAACAAAGCCGGAGCAGTATGAGCCGACGCAGAAAGAGTCCGGCTGCTGCACAGCCTCCAAGCTAGCAGCAGCACCGCTGCCCCCGGCGGGTCCGGGGCCCCAGCCCATGCCCAGCGCACCCTGCAGAGGCCCCCAGAGCAGCCGGCACGCACAAGTAGCCCCCCATAAGGGTGAGCCAGGGACAGGGGTGAGCCAAGATCCACCGGCAGGCAGGAGGGAAGGGGGCAAGCTCAGCGGTGGGGCTGGGGGCTACCAGCACGCCCCAGCCCACAGCGCGGTGAGAGGGGGATGCTGAAGGCCCTGGTCTGGGCACTGGCTGCGGGTGGCTTCGGGCACACCGAGGGGACCCAGTGCCCCTCTCAGGGACGTCCTCAGGGCCTGACTACACTTCAGGGGCGACCAGCTGCAAGATAGAGAAGCACACAGAGATGGATGCCACGCGAGGGTCAGGGGGGTCCCCAGCCCCCTCAGGTGCCAGGGGCCACCCCTCTCTGCAGGCCACTCGGTCACCTCGGTGTAGCTGGGTGGCTGTGGCAGCTCTGCCGGTGGCACGGCCAAGTCTGCCCGTGTGGCGCTGGGCACAATCAGCATGGCCTGGGGAGGGAGAAAAGAGGCAGCGCTCAGCCCTGGATGGGGGTTGGCCCCCCACACTTTGCCCACTGCCTCACCCCCCTACCTCATTGGAGCTCAGGCGGGTTGCCCGGCACCAGAAATTGGCAGTGGCGACAGCAATGCAGAACTCCAGGATGGTGAAGATGAGCAGCACGATGGAGATGCCGTTCCCTGCGAGCTCCAGGGTGGGGAAAGCACCATCAGCAGAACCCAGGCTCAGCTGCACGGGGCAGACCCCACCCCGTAGTGGTTTTCCCTATCTCCCACTCATCCCATGCACAGCAGCTGAGCCTTTGCGGGCACTAAGGTTTTGCTCTGTGCCCTTCGCCTCGCTGCTTTTGCGGTACACGTATGGAACTGGCCACTTCCAGGGCAAAAGCCAGCACCCGAGGTACCAGCCTGAAACAGGTCGGGTGCATGACCCCACCGCATGGGCACCCCCAGCCCTGGGCTCCCCAGCGGGGCTGGGAAAGAGCCCCACGGCAGCAGCCCACAGGAGGGGCTCAGGCAGCGTCCAGATCGAGTGACAAAGGGAGGGAGAGGGTTCCCAAAAAGCTGAATGCCACCCAGGCAGGGGAAGCTGAGGCACGGCCTTGCCCCTGCTTACCAGGACGAGATAGCTGTAGTAGTCGAAGCCAGAGCGGTACAGCCCGTTCAGGTTGAGGTCAACGATGAAGGCGACGATGCCCAGCAGCGCGAAGATGGCGCTGATGACGTTCATGGTCTGGCTGCCTTTCACCTGAGGGTGCGGGGAGGCTTTGGGGCTGGCAGCAAGCCCCTCTGCCCCAAGCCTGCAGCCATGGGTAACGGCTCTGAGCCGCCCCCGGACCTCCCAGCGCTGGCCCCGGGACCCCGGTACACCCTGAGCCCCCCAGCGACTCTGCTGACACAGCAAAAAGGGCTCATTTCCAGCCCAGCTGGGTGCTTTTTTTTTTTTTTCCTCCTTGCCCATCATTCTTCCCTCAAATAGCTCATTTACAAAAATAGCCTCAGCACAGGTTTCAAACGGGGACACGGCTTTGCCCCAGCGGGGTTCGCCCATGCTCATGCTGCTCCCTCCCTCCCCCAAATTCGGGGTGGGGGCACACTCACCGCGCATTCCGTGGGGCTCTTCTCTGCCCCGATGGAGAGGCAGCCCGAGATGATGAACTGCGCCGGGAGAGAGGGGGCAGTCAGCTGCCGCACCCCCAGACCCACGCAACGCCCCCACAGCACAGACATGCCCCCCCCATACGGCCAGCCCCGACCCCATCCCGGTCCCGGTCCCCAGGCTGGGGGGGGACACGGCTGGCAGCCCCCTCCCCGCGCTACGCACAGACACGCCGCCCAGGAAGGGGATCTCGCCGATGACGAAGACCGAGGTGTAGACGTTGGTGAGCGTGGTCAGGACGATCCCGAAGCCGATGTGCATGAAGCCGGTCATGATCTGGATGGTCTGAGCGGGGCGGGGGGCATCTGTCAGTTGAGGGGGGGGGGGGGGCAGCTCTGGATCCCCCCTCCCCTGGGGCAGCCCCACAGCTCAGGATGTGGGGGGAGAGATGGGCTTCAGCCCCATCGCGGAGCTCAAACCCCACAGGAGGGGAGGGGGTCCCCGCACCCACAGACCCCACACAGGGCAGTGCAAGGCATGGGAGGGCAGGCAAAGAGCACACACTCCTCACTCCAACCCCAAATTAACTCCTCGGTGCTGGGGGGGGAATGTCCCTGGCCCCCCCCCCCCATGCACACACTCAGGGTCTGGCAGCACCCACGGGGACAGAGCCCCCCAGGGATGTTAAGAGGGGGAGTTGGGGAGGTGCAGCGAGGCTAGGGAGGGGAGAAGGGGGCAAGCAGCGATGCCCCCCCCCCGGTTCCAACTCACCCCCATCACTCGGTTCTTGCCCTTGGGGAGGGTCTCGGCCGTGTACATGACGGCGCGGCTCCCCAGCCGCAGCGTCCCCATCCCCTGCATGGAGGCGGCAGGGGCAGAGCGGCCACCGGAGCCCCCCCGCCTCCATCTACACCCCCCGAATCCCCGTGCCCCCCCCGTCGCCCCGGGGCCGCCCCCCTCCCGCACCGACGGGCGCCGATTGGAGCCGCCCCGTGATGTCAGGGGCGGCCCCGTGGGGGGGGGGGGGGGGGTCTGGCAAGGGGAGGGGGCGCCCCGGTGCTCGGACCCTCCTACCGGAGGGGCACCCAGCGCCCGAGTCCCCTCCCGGCCCCCGCTCCCACCCTACCCACGCGTGGGCTGGGGGGGGGGAAAACACGCGAGGGGAGTGCTAAAGCTCCCCCGCTTCGCAGCCCCCATCGCGCTGTTTACAACTCAAAAGGGAGAGAGGAGAAAAAAATAAAAAAATAAAAAGCCCTGCAGCGAGTTCCTGGAAGAAGGCTCCATCAAGGGCCATTAGGCGCAGGAACGTCTCCTCCCCGCGGGCAGCGATGCGCAGAGCGGAGCCCCCCCCTCAGCCAATGCAGCCGGGGGGGCTGGAGCAGGAGCAGCTCCTGGGCACCCCCAGCCCAGCTGGGTCCCCACGTCCCCTGCCCCGCTCCCCCCGGCGCCCCTGCACCACAGCCCCCGGTGCTCCCCCGGTACGTGCCAGCTCTGCCCCCACTTTGCTGGAGCAGCCCCCGGAGCCACGGCAGAGCCGGCATCACCCCAAACCCCCCCCGGTTCCCCCCTGCAGCAGCTGTGTTGACCCAGCCAGTCACGAGCACCAGTACATCCCAGTACATCCCAGTGCCAGCTCCTCTCCCCCTGGCCCAGGGCCACCGTGTGGCCTCGCCCTTGGGCTCCCGGTCTTTTGATCCTTCTCAGTGGCACCCTGCCAGGAGCAGAAGCCGAGGGCTCAGGTGTAGAGGAGCAAACAAAACCAATCACTAATTAAACATCCCGCATACCTCGACCCTCCCCTGCGGCCTTCACCTTGCTCCTTGCTGTTGAGCAACAGCATCCCACCGAGCCGCATCCCCTTACTGGGGACACAGCCCACCCCCACCACCTCCACGCTCACCCCCTTCCCCACCAGAAGCCCCATCTCTGCCCCCAGCACCCACGGGAGCACCCCCAGATAAGGGATGCCTCCACTGTGGGTGCATTTTTGGACAACACAGAGGAAAGCAAAGAAGGGTGCAAGCCCCCAGCACGGTGGGCAGCATGGGGTGTCCAACGGGACACTCGGGGGTACACGGGGGCACCAGGACAAGCCGCAGCCCCGGCACCCAGGGACGCACCCAAGACACCCCGCAGCGATCCAGCTTTGTTCCACCTTTATTGCCAAAGCAGGTGGGCTCACGCAGCAGCAGGGTCCACGGGAGGAACCTGGGCACCATCGGCTCCAGTGGGGGCCATGGCCACGGCGCGGGGCTCCCCCGGTGCCACCGCCTGGTGCTGGCTGCGGTAGCGCCGCACGGAGCAGTAGCAGCCCAGCGCACCCACGGCAGCGAGGATGGAGCCCATGGCCACCATGACCAGCGTGGTGGCAGGAACCGGGAGCGCTGGCCCTGCGGGGAGAAGCGAGGAGGTGAGGGGGCACAGGGGACCCCCGCGTCCCACGGCAGGCACCCCGCACTCACCTGAGTCCCTCTGGTCCCCACGCAGCACCGGGGCCGAGGGGCAGTGCGGCGGGGCTGTGCCAGGCTGCGGTGCCGTGGGCGAGCTGGGTGATGCCGAGAGCAACTGCAGGCGGAGGCTGGCTGCGCCCAGCAGTCCTGCAGGGAGACGCCGTGGGCAGTGCTGCGCTCACAGCACCAGCACCGTCCCGTGCTCCCAGCTCTTACCTGCTCCGCTGTCCCGCCGCCGCCGGGCCCTGCAGCCAGCTGGGGAGCCGCAGCAGGAGCAGTCGGCGCCGTCCAGGGAGCGCCAGGCGGCCGCCGTGCGGTCATAGGAGCAGGCCTTGCTGCCACCGGCCCCCGCCACCGCTGCCCGCAGGTGACAGCGGAGGAAGATCTGTGGGGACAGGCACCCTCCTGCCAGAACTGCCCCGCAGGGACCCCGCCGTCCATCCCTGCGCCCCCGGCACGCACCTGGGGGCTGGAGGCGTTGGGGAAGAGGAAGGTGTCCAGCTGGAAGCGCAGCGCGCCGCCCCTGCGCTGCGGGAGGAACCGCGAGCGGCCGAGCCGCCCATCCAGCAGGCACCTGGGGGGGGCACAGAGGGGAGAAGGTGGGCACAGCCGCCCCCAGCGTGGGACGCGGCGCTACGCACACCCCCTGTCCCCGCACTCACCCGCCGTCCCCGATGAGCTGGTACGTCACCTGCGACGCCGCGCCGGGGCTGGCCACGCACTCATCCACGAAGACTTGGAGGGGCAGGCGCATGTCGGCAGCCACCGATGCCTGGATGTTGATCAGCTCGCCCAGCAGGAAGGTGGGCAGGGGCAGGCGGGAGGACCAGGACCCTGGGGACAGGCGGCCGTGGGTGCCTGGTGCCACCCCCTGCCGCAGGGTCCCAGCGAGCGGGTCACGGGGCTGCAGCACTCACGGTCATACGCGTCCAGGGCGAAGCGCAGGCGTCTCCGGTGGGTGACGGTGGAGCCGAAGGGGACCCAGGTGGGCTGCACAGCCCCCGAGGAAGCGCTGCCCCTCCTGCAGCAAGGCAGCACCCTGCAGCGAGGCAGCCCTCCCTGCTGGGACGGGCGGCACACCGGGACCAGGGGTCCCGGGGCACGGCACGCAGGGCACTGTGCTCACCTGGGGTAGCGGCACTCCACGGGGAGGGAGAAGGGAGCGGGGTGAGCCACGGGCCCCGCAGCCAGCGGGCGGTAGTGGAGGACGTTGCTGTAGCGGACGGTGTCTGGGAGGAGCTGCGGCAACCACGAGACACAGGGCCAGAGGTGTCACCCGGCTCAGAGCAGTGTCCCCTCCCTGCTCCCAGCACCCATTTTGGGGGGGGACCAGGAGCCAGATTTGTGCTGGGGCTGACCCAGGAAAGCTTTACCTGCTCCTCTGCACCCACCCAAAATCCCAACTGGTGCTTCCACCCAGGCACAAGTGCCCCAACCCTCCAGGCTCTGCTGGGATCCGCCCCTCGGGGAGCTCACCTGCAGGTCGAGGAGCCAACGTGCCCGCCTGGCGTGACTCCCGTCCCGCAGGGCAGGGGGGACGCCCGGCTCCCAGCCCTCCCGTGGGGGCACACTTCCCTCCAAACACCTCCACCAGGGACACGTGCTGGCACCATCCCCGTCCCCTCACCTGCAGGATGGTTCCACAGGCCGTGAGGGGGTGCTCCAGGCGGTACCTGCCCCCGTCAGCACCGGTCACACCGCAGCCGGAGCCCAGCCACAGCTCCCTGATGGCTCCGGTCCCCAGCAGCCCGGCTGGCACCGCCACCGAGAGCCGCCCACTGCCACAACGCACCTGGACTGGGATGGGACGGGGAATTAGCCAGGGGGGGACCCAGCCAGGTGGTGCCTTAGCACAGAGGGACCAGGAGACCCCCCCCCATTTACAGCCAGAGGGGGGCAGAGAAGGGATCCCTGCAGAGCTGTGATGGTCCTGAGGGAGCAGCCCTTAACGCAAACCCACCCTGCAGGGTGAGAAAAACACAAGGTGGGGCACAGCCACCATGCCCGGGGGCACCCCCTCGCCTCTTACCCAGGGCATCCCATGCCCTGGCCCACGCCCTGGCTGTGGTCACAAGGAGGAGCGTGAGCCACCCCTGAGCCTTCATCACAGCAGAGGAGATGGAGGGTGAGCAGGGGTGGGCCCGCTGGGGGCTTTTACACCTGGCCCGAGGCCGGCTGCCCCAATGGGAGGGCGGGCGGTCCCGGCCGCCCCCTGCGCCCAGCTGCGCCCCATCACTGCTGGGCTGCCCTCATCTGGCCCCACTCCTTCCCCTGTCCCTGCTCCCCGTCCTCCCTCTGGTCCCGTCCCCGTCCCCGTCCCCGTCCCCGTCCCGGTCCCTGCGTGGCAACGCACAAGGGAGGCAGTGACAGCCCGGTGGGGCAAAGCACCCCATCCCCAGCACCGACATCTCCACGGCTCGGACCCCTGCTAGGGGACACCCGAGAGGGGTTGGTGACCCCACCATGTCCTCGGTGGCTCCTCAGCAACACCGGGCCACGTCCCAGCTTTTCTCCCTGGCAGCAGAGGGTGATCTGCACGCACTAGAAGGGTCATTTTGGGGCCAGTTCGGGGGGCGGAGGGTCATGGCACGGACATACCAGGTGGGGCTGGTACCAGGCACGGTCTCGGTCTCAGTGCCAGGCACAGTGTCGGTGCCAGGCGCGGTCCCAGCGCCAGCTGGGCTCAGCCCAAACCTGTTCAGCTGGTCCCAGCCCCGTTCAGCCCAGCCCAGCCCCATCCTGCTGCACCACAGGCCAGCTGGTATCCTTGGAGCACCCTTGGGTGCCTGTGCCAAGCACGTAGATAAGCCACTAGGTGCTTGGTGGTGCCAGGACAGCAGGAGGGCACAAAAGCTCACCCCGTCTCTGCTGGAGACAGCTTAAAAGAGAGAGGACACGGCGAGGGACAGGCACAGCGCGGACTGCTGGCCCTGAGGACGGGAGGATGCTCAGCGCAGCTCTCAGCATCGGGGTGCTGCTGGCCCTGCTGGGCAGCGGGGCGGCAGGCACAGCTCCCCAGGGCTGTGGTGAGTGCCAGCCCTCCCGCGGGGACACTGGCGGAGGGACCGGGGGCAAAGCCCGTCAGGGAGGGCGCGGGGTCTCTGGCAACGTCCCAGCGAGCGCCCGCTCCCTCTCGCCCCAGACATCCCGCCCCAGGAGCTCACCCGGATGCTGCAGATCCTGGAGAGATCGGTAGCAGAGTCCGAGATCCCGAACCCCAGCGTGCTGCTGGCCTTCAACCTGGCCGGAGCCACCGGCAGCAATGCCCGGCAGCACCTGCTCAAGCAGATCGAGGAGGACGCGGTGAAGAGAGCAGAGAAAGGTAGGGGGGTGCCTCGGGGGGCACCCCTGCACCCTGTCACCCCTGCTGGCACTGTGGGGCTGGCTGTCTCCCCGCTGCCAGTGGCAGCTCGGCCCCACTGGGGTCAGGGTCCCTGCTCCAGGCACCCCGCACGCCCCAACTGCTTTCTGTCCCCACAGACATGTCCTCAGGACAAGTGGCCCTGTACACCCTCGCCCTCCTCTCCTCCTGCCACAATCCCCAGCACGTCGAGTCACAGGGGCACAGCGTCAACCTGCTCCAAGCCCTGGAGCAGAAAACGCACAAGGAGGTGGCCAGACTGGGTACGGGGGCTGAGGGGGGTACAGGGCGGCGCAGGGACCCCACTCCCCACCGCACACCGCCCCTCCGCGGGCTCACGGCACCCCACTGCTTGCAGAGGAGTATGGTGTCCCGCTGACCACCCTGTACAGCGTGGGCCTGGACGTGCTGGCGCTGTGCTTGACGAGTACGGGTGACTACAAACAGGATGCCATCGTCCTGGCCAAGCAGCTGCTGAACCCCGAAAGCCAGATCGACGTGGGTAAGGGTCCCCCCCAGCCCCGTGCTCCCGGTGGCTCTGCCCCTGCCAAGCAGGCGGTGACACCGGGACCACGCAGACACCCAGGCTGTGATGGCGCTGGCGCTGGAGTGCGTGTACGACCGGACACAGCTCCATGACACACAAGACCTGCTACAAGAGGCGTTGAAAGAGGTGGCCAACAGCTTCCTCGACAAGCAGGCAGAAGGGAACGGCGTGATTGGGAACATCTACAGCACGTCGCTGGCCATGCAGGTGCTGGAAACTGCCAGCAAGTTCTACGCCCCACGGGAGTGGGACTGTGCCCAGGCTTTCTCTGCTGTCTACAGCCACCAGCTGCAGCAGCCCATGGCTGTTGCCCAAGCGCTGCCGGCCCTGGTGCACAGACCCTACCTCGACGCTGCCAGCCTAGACTGCAGCGTCGTCGCGGTCACCATCCCGCAGCTGACCCTGACCCCAAGCCAGGCCATGACGGCTCAGGAAGGTACCGGCCACCCCTAGCCCCGCGGGGCGATGCTGTGGCCCTGCCGCAGCTCCCAGCCCACCCCTCTGCCCCCCAGGGCCCCCGATCACGGTGCACTACTCCGTCAGCAACGACCTGAAGGGAAAGCCCTTCGACATCTCCACCACCGTGAGCGTCCCGGCCGGCTCCACGCTGCTGGCTGTGCTGCAGGCAGCGGAGGAGGCCGAGCCCAATGAATTCAGGTGAGCGGCGGGGGCGGCGGGCACTGCTGCCACCACCCCGGCCCCGATCCCACCACCCGGCCTCGCCCGCAGCTTCAAGACGAAGCCGACGTCCTGGGGCCCCATGGTGGTGTCCATCCACGGGCTGGCGGGCAGCGATGCCGACAGGACCTTCTGGCAGTTCTTCAGCGGCGCCGACGCGCTGCAGGAAGGTGGGCAGCGGCCGGGGGGCTCGGCGGGGCTGTTCTGGGGGAGCCCGGCAGCCTGGCCTCACGCCCGTACCCCCCCGCAGGGGTCGGCGTGTACAAGCCGCAGGACGGGGAGCACATCCGCGCCGTCTTCAGCACCTACTGATGCCGCCGAGGGGCACCGCAGCGTCAATAAAGAGCCATTTGCAGCACAGCCCTCTCCGCGTCCCCTTACGGCCGTGCCTCGCGGCCCCTCTCGCCTCGGACGGGGCAGCGGGACGGGGACGGGCCCCTGGGGGAGCGCAGCGTGGGGGGAGGCCGTGCCGGGAGCCCTGCCCGGCGCCCTGCGGGCTCGGCGGCCGCACCGGGGCGGCTGCGGGGGGGGGAGGGGGGAGGGGGAGGGGAACCGAGCGCTCCCGGAACCCAAGTTCCGCGGCGCGGTTCCCGGGTGCGCCGAGCAGGGAAAGGGGACGGACCGGCGGAAGTGCGCCCCGCCGGGCGGCCCGGGGGGAAGGACCCGGATGGCGGCGCCCTGAGGGCACTTCCGGCCATGGGGTGGTGGCGGCTGGCGCGGCCGGCGGCGGCCGGCGGAGGTCGGGGGGGAACCGGGAGGGGGCGGGGGGGACCGGGGGGAGGCTGGAAGGGACCGGGGGGGACCGGAGGGGGACCAGGGGGGAGGCTGGAAGGGACCGGGGGGACCGGGAGGGACCGGAGGGGGACCAGGGGGGAGGCTGGGGGGGACCGAGAGGGACCGGGGGGATGGGGGGGAACCCCGAGGGGGCGGGGGGGGCCGGGAGGGACCGGGGGGGGCCGGGGAGGAAGCAGGAGGGAGCCGGGGGGACCGGAGGGGGCCGGGAGGGGGGACCGGGGGGACCGGGGGAGGCTGTGGGGGGCCGGGGGGGGCATTCCCGGGACTGCCGGGACGCGCGGCCCCCCCCCCGGTGCCCCCGGTGCCCGCCCTGACCCCGCTGTGCGCGCAGGTGCCGGCGGCGCCGCTCCCCGTGCGGGCCTCAGGAGCTGGGCGATGCCCCCCGACTACAGCGGTAAGGGCAGGCGGGGGGCGGGGGGCGGCGGCGGGGCCCGGTGCCCGGTGCCGGCCCGGGCGTAGCGGTGAGCCCCGTGTCCCGGCAGGCGTGACGTTCCCCGAGAGGACGAAGCTGAAGTTCATGGAGAAGGTGCCGGCCGTGCCCAAAGTGCAGCGGGAGCCGCGGCGGCTGCGTGACATCCGCGGGCCCTCGCGGGACGCCACCGAGCTGACGCAGGGGCAGTACGGGATCCTGGTGAGCGGGACGGAAGGCTGGGGCAGTCCCCGCGTCCCCACGGGGCCGGCAGCCAGGGGACGGCGGCGTGAGACCGCTGCCCCCCGAAGCAGGGGGAAGGCGGGGGGCACCGGCACGACCCGGCCCCCGGCGGCTGCCCCTCAGCCCGTGCCCTCCCGCAGGCGCTGGGGGGCGGCTACCTGCACTGGGGGCACTTCGAGATGATCCGGCTGACCATCGGGCGCTGCATGGACCCCAAGACCATGTTCGCCGTCTGGCGCGTGCCGGCCCCCCACAAGGCGGTGACGCGGAAGAGCCTGGGCCACCGCATGGGGGGCGGCAAGGGCCCCATCGACCACTACGTGACGGCGGTGAAGAGCGGGCGGCTGGTGGTGGAGGTGGGCGGGCGCTGCGAGTTTGAGGAGGTGAAGCCCTTCCTCACGCAGGTGGCCAGGAAGCTGCCCTTCCCCGCCGTCCCCGTCAGCCGCGACAGCCTGCAGCAGATGCGGCGGGAGGAGGAGGAGAGGAGGCTCAACAACCAGAACCCCTGGACCTTCGAGCGCGTCGTCACCGCCAACATGCTGGGCATGCGCAAGTACCTCAGCCCCCGCGACCTGGAGCTGAAGGGACGCTACTGGGGCAAATACTTCCTGAAGCACAGGGTGTAGGCAGCGGGCAGGGCCGGGAATAAACCCTTCTTTGAGAACGTGCGTCTGCCGCTATGGTTTCTGGAGGCGCAGACGTGGGGATGGGACACCGGGAGGTGACCGATGCATCTCCCCCAGACAGCGCCCCGGGGCAGAGCGTGGGTGATCTCTTTATTCAGAAGGAGGGGCCCGGCGCGGGTGCGGCACGTCTGGAGAGTGGCGACACGGAGGGATCGCCGCAGGCGAGCTCCAAGCGAGAGGAGAGCCTCCTCCTCCGACACCGGGCGAGGCTGAGCCCTCCGTGCGCTGCCCCGGGGAGGAGCACGGCTCCTCCGGCCGCTCCGTGCCGGTGAGGAGGGAGCTGCTCTGCGCAGGACCCCGGATCGAGGGCAGGAAGCAGGGGGGGGCTTTGGGGCACGCGCTCGGCGGCGGGAGGGAGCGGGAGCAGGGCAGGCGACCTGCGCTCCTCCGGGCTGCAGCGGAACGACGTCCTTGGGGCTTGGCAGGCGGGTCCCGGGGCTGGAGCCGCGGGCAGGATCATCCGGGCAGGAGGGGGAAGGCCACCTGCCAAGGGGGAGCAGGGGAGGTGGCCGCCCCTATCCCTCCGCGGCGTCCCCGCCCGGGGAGGGGTGTCACCGCCACCCCCCCGGCCCCGCGGGCGCCCCGTCACCTGCAGGCAGCGGTCGGGGCCTCAGGCGAAGATGCTCCCGATGCTGGCAGCCAAGATGACAGCGAGGATAACGCAGCAGATCATGATCATGATCTTCTTCTGCGTGGGGAGAGAGCGGCGGTGAGGCTGGGACGCGAGCGGCACGGGGCGGGGGGCGAGGGATGGGCTGGGAAGGCAGCGGGGCAGGTGGGAGCGGTGCTGGTGTCCCCGGGAGGGGCGGCCACGCGCCAGCGCGGGGAAGGGGACGTGTCCCCGCGTCGGCCGCTGTCACTGCTCGTTCCTCTGGGGCCCCTCGCTCCCGCTGCCAAGAGGCAGGTTGGCAGGAGGTGGTTTACCAGCACCGGCAAAGGGAATCGTCGAGCCCTGGCCCCTTCCCCCGGGGGACACGGGGATGGTCCAGGGGAAGACGGGTGGTCCGGGGGGAGCGGGGACGGCCCGGGGGTAGCGCTCCAGCGGCGGCAGAGGGAGGAGGTCGAGGGGGCAGGCGTGGGTCCAGGAGCAACGCGGAGAGGAGGGAGCGGAGCCGGGAGGGTCCGCGGGGAGACGTCAGCGCTGGGACGGTTGGGAGCGTCTAGAGGAGGGGAAGGGGGAGGCGTCAGCTCCGAGACAGAGGCACGGGGGCGAGGGGCTGCGGAGCCAAGCGCAGAGACGAAACCCAGCCCCCGAGCACCGCAGGGCCCCAGCATCGCAGACCCGAGCACCTGGCAGGGCCCGGTGACCCAGCCCCAGAGGCAGCAGCGGGAACCGAAGCACCGCAGAGGCACAGCCCGGCACGGGGGCGCAGAGCCCCCCGCCGACACCGGAGCAGCGAGAGCCCCCCGGCTCTGCCTGCCCCCGGCTACTTACGGGCGGCAGCACCGGCCCGGGGGCTACTTCTTGTTCAGCCCCACCGCGAGTCCGATGACGAGGGCAACTGTCCCCAGCGAGACCACCACAAAGGGGTGCAGGGGGACGTAGCGGGTGCCCTGGGGATGCTGGGGGCTGCCGGGGGTGGGTGGGGACACTGGGGGGCGCCGGGGCCGTCGCTCTGTCTCACCCTCCTGGCCTCGCTTTGGTACTTCACGGCCTTTTTGGTGTCGGCCACGGCGCGCTCCACGAAGCCCACGGACTGGTCCATGTTGTTCTCTATGCGGTCAATCATGGCTCCCTACGGGGCGGGGGGGCAGCGGAAGGAAGGGGGGGAAGCACGCGGCGGCTCCTCGCATTGCTGGGGGGGCACAGGACGCGCTCCCAGGGGGAGGGGGATGCTGCGCTGCGGGGCGCCCCCTCCCCGGGGACTCACGCAGGGGTCCTTGTGTCCCCATCCTGTCCCGTGCCCAGGTCCCCGTCCCCGTCCTGTCCCGCCCGTGGGTCCCTGCCCGTCCCCCCCCCCCCCAGGCCGTCCCCCGCCCGTCCCAGCGCCGTGCCTGGTTCTCCACCAGCATGGCGATGTCGACGAACATGTCGTGCAGCTCCTTGATGCTGCTCTCCAGCCGCACGATGTCCTTGTGCCGCCCCTCGATCTCGCTCAGCGCCTGCTTCGAGATCTGCGAGTCCACGATCTGCAGGGGGGTTCGGGGGGGGGGGGTCAGCGGGGGCGGGCCGGGCCCCCAGCCCCCCGTGCCCCCCGTGCCCCCGGGCTCACCCCCGCGGTGAAGATGGCGGGGTTCCCGCTCTCCAGCATCTCCTCCAGCTCCTCGTCCGTCGTGTTCTTGCCGGCTGCGCGGGGTCAGGGCCACCACAGGCTCCGCCCACGCCACCAAAAGGGGGCGGGGCGTGTGGGATAGGCCCCGCCCAGTTTTTTTGGGGGGGAGCGGGGCCTGTGGCGGGGGAGGGGGCACGCACTGATCTCCAGCTGGCGCTGGATCCGGCCCTTGCTGCGCTCCCGGAAATCGACCTGCGCCTCGTTGTACTTGGTCATCACGTCGACGAATTTCCGAGACAGGACCGAGTGCTGGGGACGGGACGTCGGGGTGGGGACGTCGGGACGGGGACACCGCGGGCATGGCGTGTCCCACCCCAGGGGACGGGAATGGGGACACTGGGAGGGGGGCGTGGAGATGGGGACGCCTCGGGCACGGTGCCTCCCAGCCTCAGGGGGCAGGAACAAGAATTAGGGACAGGGATGGGGACGTTGGGATGGGGACGCTGGAATAGGGACACTCCAGGTGTGGCCAGGACCAAGAGTTCAGGATGGGGACGTTGGAATGGGGACATTGGGATGGGTAGAGCCTGGGCACGGCATGTCCCACCCCAGGGAACGCGACTGAATGCTGGGGACGGGTACGGGGACATCGGGATGGGAACGTTGGGATGGGGACGCCCTGGGCATGGCATGTCCCAGCCTCAGGGGGCAGGACCAAGAGCTGGGAATGGGGACACCGGGACGGGGAAATCGGGACGGGGACACCCTGGCCACGGCACGTCCCAGCCACGGGGGACAGGACCATGGACAGGGGCACGAGGCTGGGGACACCCATGGGCACCAGGGACAGGAATGAGACGCGGATCCGGGGACACCCAGGCAAAGCATGTCCCCAGCCCCCGGGGGACAGGAATGAGAGGTGGGTCCGGTGACTGGGGGGTGACGTCCCACCCCCGGGGGACAGGGACGGTGCCGCCGGGCCTCACCTGGGACTTGCGTATGCGCAGGTCGGCGGAGGAGCGCTCCTCGTCTTGCTCGATGTTCCTCTCCATGCCTGCCAGCAGCGAGACCCCCCCCCACACCCGTCAGGGCACCGTGCGCCCCCCCGGGGGACGCCCGGGCCGGGGACGTGGCCGCTCACTCTTCAGCTTGTTCCGCACGCTGTTGGCCATCTTCTTGATGTCGGCCGTGAGCTGCTCCAGCTCGTCTTTGGTCTCTGCGGGGACAGCAGGCCCTGAGCCGCCAGGGAGAGGGCACAGGGAGGGCCCCCCCCGGCCCTGTTTGGGGGTTTGGGGGGGGGGACGCACACACGCATGGGGCCCCCACACTCACTCTGCTCAGGGATGGGGGCCGAGAGGATGACGCTGTAGAGCTTCTTGGCCTCCTCCACGTTCTCCGAGATCTTGTCGATGTTCTGCCGGGTCTCCTCGATCTGGGGGGGTGAAGAGGGGGGTGTCAGGAGGCAGCCCCCCCCCCCAAGGCCTCCTCACGCCGCCCCCGCCGCCCCGCACCTCGGCGAAGAACTCGTCCATGAAAGCCGTGTTGTCGACGGCGATCTCCAGCTCGTCGGCATCGTCCTCCGCATCCTGCTTCTGCGGGGGGCGCCGGGGGGGCGCTCAGGGGACCCCGGGGACACCCCGAGGCGGGTCGGGGACGCGGGGAGGGGACACGGGGGACCCCGAGCAGCGAGGGGAGAGGAGGGGGGGCGGCCGGGTGCCATCTGTGCATGGCAGAGCGGGGCTCACATCTGGCCGGGGGGAATTAACGGCTTGCTGGGCTGGGGCACGGCGAGGGGACGGGGACGTGGATGGGGACGGGGCGCCCCGGTACGGGGCTCTACGGCCCCGGCCTCCACCGGGGGCTCCCCGAGGAGGCCTTCTCGCCCCCCCGGCGCTGTCCCCGCTGGGGTAAAAATAACGTTAATCCCCCCCGCGCCCTCCCCAGCCCCTGATCCCGGGCGCTGGCTCCGTAATCCCCGCTAAATCCCGGCCCCACGGGGGGGGGGGGGGGGGGGGCTGCGCGCCGTGGGGCGGGGCGGCGCCCCCAGACCCCCGACACGGACGGAGCGTGGGCCGTGGGACCCCACGCGCGCCCCGCACCCGCTCGGGAACCGGGGGGCTCAGCCCCACGCACCCCCCCCCCTCTCCCCCCCTGCGCCCCGCCGTGGGGGCAGCGCGCGCCGGCCGGGGGACGCCCCCCCGCCCCCCGTTCCCCCCCCCCCCGCGCGTCGCCCCGCGCCCCACGCGTGTCCCCCCGGCACGTCCCCGCGGGGTCGCCCACCGCCCGCAGCTGCTCCAGCCGGTCCTTCATGGTGCCCGCCTGCCGCCGCCCCGCATCGGCCCCGCCGCCCCCCGGCCCCGGCCCCGCGCTAATCCCCGCTGACGGGCACGGCGGCGGCGCCCGGGGCAGGGACGAGGCGGAGCCGCCCCCACCCGCGCCCGGGGGGTGGCCCCGCGACGTGGCGCGGGCACGCGGGGGGGAAGCCAGGGCGCCGGGACCGAGGGGGGCCGGCAGTCCACGGGGGGGGGGGGGGACACACGGCTGGGGACCGGGACGCGGCTGGGGGGACACGTCCAGGGGGCACGGCTGGGGACGGGGGCACGTCCAGGGGTCGGGGACGCGGCTGCGTATGGGGACATCGTCCAGGGGGTGCGGCTGGGGGTCACTGGTCCGCAGCAGTGACACCAGTGGGGGACACGGCTGTGGGTGAGGGACACGTCCAGGGGACGTGGCTGGGGCAGGGGACACGTCCAGGGGACGGCGACACGCCCAGGGGATGGGGCCATGGCTGCGGATGGGGACACGCCGAGGGGACGCGGCTGGGGACCGGGACACGGCGGGGGGGCGCTGGTGGGCAGGGGTGACACCAGTGGGGGACACGTCCAGGGCACACGTCCAGGGGACGCAGCTGGGGGGGACACGCCCAGGGGATGGGGCCATGGCTGCGGATGGGGACACGTCGAGGGGACGCGGCTGGGGACCGGGACGCGGCGGGGGGGCGCTGGTGGGCAGGGGTGACACCAGTGGGGGACACGGCTGTGGGTGGGGGACACGTCCAGGGGCCGGGGCTGTGCGGCCAGAGCTGGGCTGCGGGGCGGGGATGGGGTCACGGCGGGGAGAGCGTGGCCGGGCAGGGGGCGCGGCGGGGGCAGCAGCAGCGCGGGGGTGCCCCCGGTACGCCCCCAGCCGGCGGGGAGAAAAGCGGCGGCGGCCCCTTTAAGAGCAGCCCCGCGGGGGCGCGGCTCCTTTAAGGCTTCCCTGGGGGGGAGGGGAGGGGGGGGGGGAGGGGGGGGGGTTCCCCGCTACCGGGCCGCTGCGCACGCGCCCGCGGCGGGTGACGTCATGCGCGTGCGCCCGCGGCGGCGCATGCGCGGCGGGGCCGGAGCGGGCCGCGCGGAGCCTGCGGGCGGGGGGCGCCGCCGCCGCCGCCGCCGCCGCCGCCATGTTCCGGTACCCGGTGAGCGGGGGCGGGCGGGGAGCGGCGCGGCGGGGCCGGGGCGGGCGGCGGGGCCGGGGCCGGTGGGCCCGGCCCGGGTCCCGGTCCCGGTCCCGGTCGCGGCGCGGGTGCCGGCGGGCCGGGTGCCGGTGCCAGCGCGCTGACCGGTGCCGCCGCAGTCCCCGGAGGAGTGCCCGCTGGACGAGGAGGAGGACGGGTTCCAGGCGCTGGGCGAGGAGGACGAGGACATCGACCAGTTCAACGATGACACCTTCGGGGCCGGGGCCGTCGGTGAGCGCTCGCCCCCCGGCCCCGCTCCCCGCCCCCCCCCCCCCCCCCGGTTCTCCCCCCCGGTTCTCCCCCCGGCAGCCGCTCACCGGCGCCCCGTTCCCCCCCCCCTCCCCCCCCCCCGTTCCCCGTTCCTCCCGCGCAGACGACGACTGGCAGGAGGCCCACGAGCGGCTGGCCGAGCTGGAGGACAGGCCGCTGGGCGCGGGGCAGCGGGCCGTGCCGGGCGGCGAGGACGCGGAGCTGCTGGGCGAGCCCGAGGACACGCTGGCGGAGCGGCTGACGCGGCTGGTCATCGACAGCGAGCTGGAGGACCCGGCCATCATGCGGGCCGTGCACACCAGGGCCCCCGGCGCGCAGCCCGCGCCGCTCAACGCCGGCATCTGGGACGGCCCCGCCGTGCTGCGGCGCATCCGGGGGCCGCTGCTCGCTCAGGTACGGCGGGGCGGGCCCCTCCCCGGCGGGGCTTTGCCGCCTGCTTTGGGGGCAGAGCTGCTGGAGAACGCTCAGAGAAGGGTTGCGAGGATGGGGAAGGGTGTGGAGGGGAAGACGTGTGAGGAGCAGCTGAGGTCCCTTGGTTTGCTCAGTGCAGAGCAGAGCAGGCTGAGGGGAGGCCTCATGGCGGCCTGCAGCTCCCTCACGAGGGGAGCGGAGGGGCAGGCGCTGAGCTCTGCTCTCTGGGGACAGCGACAGGACCCGAGGGAACGGCATGGAGCTGGGACAGGGGAGGGTCAGGCTGGGGGTTAGGGAAAGGTTCTTTACCGGGAGGGTGGTTGGGCACTGGGACAGGCTCCCCAGGGACATGGTCACAGCACCGAGCCTGCCGGAGTTCAAGAAGCCTTTGGACGATGCTCCCAGAGAAATGATTGGTCGCCAGTGGCGTCAGTGCTCAAGGTTTAGAAACGTTGGTTTCTCGAGGCACTGGTTTTCTTGGTCGTCAGTGAAGTAAGAGCTGGGGTTTTAAGTGCTGCATGGCCAGCCCCCTCCCTGCTTCCCGGGAATGCTGGCTGTGGCATGGGGGTCTCTGACTCCGGGGAAGCATGCTGGGACGTGGAGGAGCTCTGCGCCCCATCGCGCTTCCCCAGTGCCAAAAAGCCTGTGCAGATGTGGCAGCGACTTGCCACCACGTTCAGCCCTGGGGCTCTTATCTCGGGGGGGGGGGTTTCCTCCGTTTCCGCTCGCAGGAGATGCCGTCGGTGTCCGTGCTGGACTACGCTCTGCCCCAGAGACCCCCGCAGGCTCGGGAGGAAGAGAGGGACCCCTCTGAGCGGGCGCTGCCCCGCCGCTCGTCCTCCCCTGTCATCGGCAGCCCCCCGGTGCGAGCGGTCCCCATCGGCACCCCTCCCAAGCAGGCTGCCGTGCCCAGTTTCAACCAGCAGGTACCGCCCTGGGAGCCGGTGGCGGCTGGGGGCTGCTGTGTGAGGAGCCAGCAGCTGAAGCGCGCTGTCTCCCTGCTCCTAGATCCTGTGCCCGAAGCCAGTCCACATCCGGGCCAGCATGCAGCAGCGCTACCCCGCTCCCTACGGCGAGAGGATGTCCCCCAACCAACTCTGCAACGTACCGGTACTGGGACGCCCCTCGCTCCTCCCTGCGGCCGTTCCGAGCACCCTGGCCGCGTCGCCGTGCCAGGGCTGTGACAGGCGGCCCCGCTCCCTTCTTTTCCCCCCAGAACTCCTCCCTGCTGGGCCACCCGTTCCCCCACAGCGTCTCTCCCATCCTCACCCACCTGCAGAGAGCGCAGCTGCTCGGAGGAGCCCAGGTATCGCCCTGCTTGTTTCCCCCTTCTGGCCCCCCGGCGGGCCTCTTGTCTTCCTCTTCGCAGCTCCACAGGAGCCAGCCCCGTGCTGGCCACGGCCACCCAGCCCTCGCCTTCCCCCCCCGGGCTGATTCGTGCTCTCTCCACTCCTCCAGGCCGGCCGAATGTCTCCCAGCCAGTTCGCCCGGGTCTCAGGCCTCGTCGGGAGCCCGCTGCCCTCCGTCAATCCCAAGCTGCTGCAGGGCAGAGTGGGGCAGATGATGTCTCCGGCCGGCGGCTTTCGTGCCTTCTTTGGGGCTGCCCCTGCTCCGCCGCCCCCATCGCAGCCGCAGCCCCCGCCGGGCCCCGCATCCCACCTGCAGGGCTTGAGGTAGGCGCCGCGCCCCCCTCCCCGGGGCCACGCGCCCGCCCTGTGCTCACCCTGAGTCCTCGGCTCCCCGCAGGCCCCAGCCGCAGATGTTCCGGCCAGACACGACCCACCTGCACCCCCAGCACCGCCGGCTCCTGCACCAGCGGCAGCAGCAGAACCGAAAGTGAGCACCGGGTGGGCAGGAGCACGGGGAGAGGGGCTGCCCGGCACGGGGGGGGCATCCCCCCCCCCTGCTCCGGGGGGCCCGTGCTGCCGGGGCTAGCCTGTGCACCGCTCTCTGTCCCTTCCTGTAGCTCCTGTGTGCTCACGGGTGCCCTTCTTGCCTCCTGCCAGCCAGCACCGCAGCCTCAACGGCTCGGTGGGGGACCGAGGGGGCCACCGGGGCAGCCACCAGGAGCAGGCACGCAAAGACCCCTACGCCAACCTCATGCTGCAGCGGGAGAAGGACTGGGTGTCCAAGATCCAGATGATGCAGCTGCAGAGCACTGACCCCTACCTGGACGACTATTACTACCAGGTACCGGCGAGGCGAGCGTTAGGGGAGGGCGGGGGAGTCGGCCTTCGCCTGGAGAAAGGGGGGGCTGAGGGGCGACCTCGAGCTCCTCGAGGAGGACGCGAGCGTCTCCCCGTGTCCCGGGAGGAGGACGGAGCACAGGCCGGGGAGGCCGCGCATTGCCTCGCTCCTCGCCAGCTGCGTTTCTGGGGTCCCAACCCCTCCTCTCCCCACCTCAGAACTACTTCCAGAAGCTGGAAAAGTTGGCGGCAGCAGAGGAAGTCCACGGGGACGGTCCCAAGAAGGAACGCACTAAACTCATCACCCCTCAGGTGGCGAAGCTGGAGCACGCCTACAAACCAGGTCAGTGCTCCCTTCTCCGGGCACCCCAGCTCTGCGGGGAGGGGGAGCGGCTCCTCCCGGGGCCGGAGGCGAAGCGGGTGCCGTGGTGCTGACGCCCCCGCGTCCCTCCTGCCCCTGCAGTGCAGTTCGAGGGCTCGCTCGGGAAGCTGACGGTGTCCAGCGTGAACAACCCGCGGAAGATGATCGACGCGGTGGTGACCTCCCGCGGCGAGGATGACGTGAGTCCTGCCCCTTCCCGCCGCTGAGGTGGCCCCGCGGTGGGAGCCGCCGCGCGCTGACCTGCTCCGTCCCTCCCGGCAGGAGACGAAGGAGAAGCAGGTCCGGGACAAGAGGCGCCAGACGCTCGTCACCATCGAGAAGGTGAGCTGCACGTCCTGCCTCCCCGCGGGGCCGCTTCCCCTCAGCCCCTGCCCCGTGTCGATCGCCGTCTGTCCTGCAGACGTACAGCCTCCTCCTGGACGTGGAGGACTACGAGCGACGCTACCTCCTGAGCCTGGAAGGCGAGCGGCCGGCCCTGATGGGCGAGAGGAAGCAGAAGATCTGCGACATGTACGACAATCTGAGGGGGAAGGCGCCCGGGCAGGAGAGGTGAGCGGACCTGGAGGCTGCAGCCCGTGGGCGCTCGCAGCAGCTGATGCCGCTTCCCGTCACGCAGGCAGGATGGACACGGGGGTGTCACTGCTCGCCCCGTCCCCGCTTTTGGATGCGGGTGTTTCCCGGCGTGTCGGGGTGCCTCTGGGAACCCCCCGGGCGCGCTCCAGCGCCCCGCTGAGTCAGCTCCTTCCTCCCCTCTGCGGCAGGCCGAGCGACGACCACTTCATGCAGATCATGTGCATCCGGAAAGGAAAGCGCCTGGTGGCCCGCATCCTCCCCTTCCTGTCACCCGAGCAAGCGGCCGACGTCCTCATGGCGACGGCCAGGAACCTGCCCTTCCTCATCAAGAAGGACGCTCAGGACGAGGTGACTGCACCCCGTGGCTGGGAGGGTTCCCCTCCTTTGGCCCCCGCCCCGACGCACCCCGAGCTGGGTCTCCTCTCCAGCACCACGTGCCCCGGGGGTGCCCGTCCTCCGGGTCCACGCCTCTGCTTCATCGGGTGACAGCAGCGGCCTCCCCTTCTGGGCGAGAGCTTAGACAGCGCGAAAACAGAGGCAGCTGCAAAATAAACCGCGGCTCGTTTGGAGAACAGGGGGGGTGGATTAAGAAGGGAAAGCACCAGCCTAAATTAAAAGCGGGCCCGGGCAGCTGTAGGGATACGGGGGGGGGGGCGCTGTCAGCACGCAGGGGGAGCGTGCGGGGCCGGAGGGGCCTCTGACGGCTCTGCCGCTGCCTGCAGGTGCTGCCCTGCCTGCTGAGGCCCTTCTCGCACGTCCTCTACCACCTCCCCCTGGGGACGGTCACCAGCCTCGTGCAGCAGCTCACCAACCTACCTCAGAGCGCGACCGCGCCGGCGCCCACCAACCTGCACCTCGCTGCTGTGCTCCAGAACAAGGTGCGCCTCCCCGCCCGCCCCGGGGGCGAGCAGCTGCGGGAGCAGGGCTGGGGCCGCGCCGCTGCCGCCTCCCGCCCCGCTGCGCTGCGCCGCCACCCCCAAAATCCAGCCGGGCCCCCCCCCCCCCGACGCCCGGTGCCTCTCCCCGCAGTTCGGCCTGTCCCTGCTCTACCTGGTGCTGAGCCGCGGCGAGGAGCTGCAGAGTTCGGACGCGAGCACGGAGCTGATGCGGGACAACCAGTGGTGAGAGCCGGCAGGGAACCGGGCGGTCCCCGGGGCAGGGCCGGGGGCGGCTTGGCTGCGGGTCCTCCGCCGCAGAGCCGGGGGAAGCGGCAGCGCCGCGCCCGCTCGGCCCCCGGCACCGGGGCTCCCCGGCGCGCCCCCCCCCGCGAGCGCTCGGTTTCGGCGCCGTGTCCCCGCAGGACGGAGCTGATGCTGCTGGCGACCCGGGAGCTCCTGCGGATCCCGGCGGCGGCCCTGGCCAAGCCGGTGCCCCCCCCCTCCAACCTGCTCGCCCTCTTCTCTCGCTACGTCGACCGGCAGAAGCTCAACCTGCTGGAGACAAAGCTGCAGTGAGCGGGGGGACGCAGCGGCCGGGACCGGGGCCCCCGCCCCGCCGCCCGCCCCCTCCTCCCCCGGCGCCAGCTTAACGCCCGCCACCCGGTAGGAGCCCCCCCGCGGCTCCTCGGCACCGGAGCGGGGCGGGGCGGGCGGCTCCCCCGGTGCCCCCGCGCCGCCTCCGCACCGGGCGGGGAGCCCCCGGCCGCCCCCGCGCCTCTTTGCACACTCGCCTCGTCTTCCCCGCCGCCGCCGCCGCCGCCGCCCCCTCTCGCCCCCCCCCCGGTGCGCGCGGCTCGTACCGGCAGGCGGAGCGTTTGCACAGCCGGGGCCCCGCGGCCGCCCCGCTGCCCGCCGCCAGGCGCGGGGCCCTGCCGGTTGCGCCCCGGTACCGTTTGTAACTTTCCATTTTTATAGGGATGTAAATAAAGAGCGTTGTGTACTGCCGCCTGCCCGCCCCTGCGCCTCCTCCCCGCCGCCCCCCTCCCCGCTCCGCCCGGCACCGGCCCCGGCACCGGCCCCGCCGCCCCCCGGGGTCGCGGCCCGGGGCGGGGCCGCCGCGGCCAATCCGCGCGCGCGCGCCGACGCCACCGCCGCGCGGCCGCCTTCGCCGCTCCTCATTGGCGCGCCGCGGAGACGTGCGTGAGGCGCCGCCAATGGGCGCGCGGGGCGGAGGGGGGCGGGCGCGCAGCCTCGGGGCGGCCAATGGGAGGCGCGGGGCGGCCCGCGGGGCCCAATGGGCGGCGGGGGGCGGGGCGGGTGACGGCGGCGCGGCGGGCGGGGCGCGGCGGGGCGGCGGCGGCGGCCATGGCGGAGCTGCGCGGGGCGGGCGCGGGCCCCGGCGCGGCGGCGGCGGCGGCGCTGCCCGGCCCCATGGCGCTGCCCGCGGCGCCCGGCGCGGCCCCGGCGCTGCCCTCACCGGCGGCGGGCGGCTCGGGCGGCGGCTCGGGCGCCGGCGCGGCCCCGGGAGCGGCGGCGGCGGCGGGGAGCGGCGGCGGCGGCGGCTCCGGTGTGGGCGGCTCGGCGCGGGAGGGCTGGCTGTTCAAGTGGACCAACTACATCAAGGGCTACCAGCGGCGGTGGTTCGTGCTCAGCAACGGGCTGCTCAGCTACTACCGGTACGGCACGGCGCGGCCCCCCCCCCGCCCCGCCCCGCCCCGCTCCCGCTGACCTTGGCCCGGCCCCGCCGCGCCCGCGGGGAACGGAGCCGCCCGCGGGTCTCGCCGCCCGGCTCTGCCAGCGGCCCCGTTCCGCCCCCCCGCCGCCCCTCCCCCGCCGCCCGGTGACGTGGCGGGGCCGCCCCGAGGCTCGCGGCCTGGCCCCGCTCACGGCCCCGTTACCGGGCGCCCCCCCCCCCTTACCCCTCCCGCGCAGCTCCAAGGCGGAGATGCGGCACACGTGCCGCGGCACCATCAACCTGGCCACGGCCAACATCACGGTGGAGGACTCGTGCAACTTCGTCATCTCCAACGGCGGCGCCCAGACCTACCACCTGAAGGCCAGCTCCGAGGTGGAGCGGCAGCGCTGGGTCACGGCGCTGGAGCTGGCCAAGGCCAAAGCCGTCAAGATGCTGGAGGAGTCAGGTACCGGCGCCCCGCGCTCCCCCACCACCACCCACCCACCCCCCCCCCGGAACCGGTCCCGCCGCCGCCGGCTCGCGCTAACGGCCCGTCCCGCCGGTAGACGACTCCGGCGACGAGTCCGTGTCGCAGACGGACAAGACGGAGCTGCAGAGCACGCTGCGCACCCTGTCGAGCAAGGTGGAGGACCTGAGCACCTGCAACGACCTGATCGCCAAGCACGGCACGGCCCTGCAGCGCTCCCTCAGCGAGCTGGAGACCCTCCGGCTGCCCGCCGAGAGCACCGAGAAGATCAAGCAGGTGAACGAGCGGGCCACGCTCTTTCGCATCACCTCCAACGCCATGATCAACGTGAGTCCGGTGCCGGGCGCGGGGGGGACGGCCCCGCTCCTCTCCCCACCGCGCTGACGGGGCGCTGCCCGCAGGCCTGCCGGGACTTTCTGATGCTGGCCCAGACCCATAGCAAGAAATGGCAGAAGTCGCTGCAGCACGAGCGGGACCAGCGCATCCGTCTGGAGGAGACGCTGGAGCAGCTGGCCAAGCAGCACAACCACCTGGAGAGGGCTTTCCGCGGCGCCACCGTCCTGCCCGCTGGCGCTGCTGGGTCTGGTGGCTCTGCCAAAGGTACTCCGAGTGCCCGTGTCTCGTCCCGGGGCCGGCTGGGGGGGGCGAGGTGTCGTGGGGCAGGAGGGGAGGGGAAGCCAAGAGCGGAGTGCTCTGCGTAACGCGGCGCTGTCAGCCTGTCCCCGAGCCTGACGCCGCTGTCCCCAAGCGGCAGGTTTGCTTGGTGTCCACCATGCGACTGAGGGGCCTTGCAGCCAGGTGGTTGTTGCCATATCATGCTAAGCCCAGTGGTGGCAGGGATCCTCTCGTGCCCCCCGTCCCCTGCTGGGCCGGGGTGAGCCCAGGCACACGGCCTGTCTCCGTCCCCTTGCCCAGATCCCTGCTGTCCTGCAAAAGGAGACCTGAGCGACGAGGACGAGGAGAACGAGTTCTTCGACGCCCCGGAGAACATCGCTGCGCTGGAGACCATGGGCCACAAGTGAGTGCCTGGGGGTCCCGCTGGGGAGGGCAGGGGAAAACCCGGCCCTGACGCTGCCTCTGCTCCCCTCAGGCGCACCGGCAGCAACATCAGCGGCACCAGCAGCGACATCAGCCTGGACGAGCAGGTAGGGCGGCCGCTTTCCGCCCGCGTCGCAACCGAAGCTGCTCTGGGGGTGGCTGCGGGACGGGGATGGGTCAGGGGGGTCGCAGCGGCTTTGTGGCATTGCTGGTCTGCTCCCCTCAGTACAAGCACCAGGTAGAAGACACCAAGAAGGAGAAGAGAACCCGCATCCCCTACAAGCCCAACTACAGCCTCAATCTCTGGAGCATCATGAAGAACTGCATCGGGAAGGAGCTGTCCAAAATCCCCATGCCGGTGAGCGGGGACGCAGACGGGATCTGGTCGGTGAACGCCGCGCGCCCCCGGGCCCCCCCTCACCTCTCGCTCTCCTCCAGGTGAACTTCAACGAGCCCCTGTCCATGCTGCAGCGCCTGACCGAGGACCTGGAGTACCACGAGCTGCTCGACCGGGCGGCCAAGTGCGAGAGCTCTCTGGAGCAGCTGTGCTACGTGGCCGCCTTCACCGTCTCCTCCTACTCCACCACCGTCTTCCGCACCAGCAAGCCCTTCAACCCACTCCTGGGGGAGACCTTTGAGCTGGACCGCCTGGAGGAGAACGGCTACCGCTCCCTCTGCGAGCAGGTACCGCGGCCCTGCTCCGCGGGCCACCCGCTGGGGTGGCGCAGCCAGGCTGACCGCCCCGTCCCCACTAGGTGAGCCACCACCCGCCGGCCGCCGCACACCACGCCGACTCCAAGCACGGCTGGACGCTGCGCCAGGAAATCAAGATCACCAGCAAGTTCCGGGGCAAATATCTCTCCATCATGCCTCTGGGTGAGCGTGTGGCTGCGCGGGCTGGGGGCCGTTGCTCCCCGAAGAGAGACCGGTGGGCTCGAGGGGACTGATCCAGCGCTGCTCTCCCTCCGCAGGCACCATTCACTGCGTCTTCCACGCTTCCGGCAACCACTACACGTGGAAAAAAGTCACCACCACCGTGCACAACATCATCGTGGGCAAGCTCTGGATAGACCAGGTGGGTGCCAGTGCCACGTGCGGAGGTGTTGGGCCCCGTGCCTCAGTTTCTCCTGTCACCAGGGAAAAGGTGCACAGGCTGAACCTGACCTTCTTTCCCCTGCAGTCGGGTGAGATCGAGATCGTCAATCACAAGACGGGCGACAAGTGCAACCTCAAGTTCGTTCCTTACAGCTACTTCTCGCGGGACGTGGCCAGGAAGGTAGGGCGCGGGGTGGCCGGGCACACGGCACGTCCCGGTGCGGCACCGCTCTGCCTGGGGCGCCGGGGTCACCGGGTGGGACGCGTTCCTTGTCCTGGCAGGTCACCGGGGAGGTGACAGACCCCACGGGGAAGGTGCATTTCCTCCTGCTGGGCACCTGGGACGAGAAGATGGACTGCTACAAGGTGGCACCGGGCAGCGGGGAGAACGGGGCAGAGGCACGGCAGCGGGCGCACGAGGCCGAGGACAGCCGGGTGCTGCTGTGGAAGAGGAACCCCCTGCCGTGAGTGCAGGCGCGGGGCTCGGGTGGGGGCTTGGAGCCCTGCAGCGGGACTGAGCCCTCTCTCCCGGCGCAGGAAGTACGCGGAGAACATGTACTACTTCTCGGAGCTGGCGCTGACGCTCAACGCCCCCGAGAGCGGCACGGCGCCCACCGACAGCCGCCGGCGCCCCGACCAGCGCCTGATGGAGAACGGCCGCTGGGACGAGGCCAACGCCGAGAAGCAGCGGCTGGAGGAGAAGCAGCGCCTCTCCCGCAAGAGGCGCGAGGCCGAGGCCGCCAGGGCCACCGAGGACGGTAAGGAGCGGGCTGGGGGGGGCCCCGAGCCCCCCATCCCCGGAGCGCTGACCTCCTCTCCGTGCCCCCAGGCACCCCCTACGACCCCTACAAGCCGCTGTGGTTCGAGCGCAAGAAGGACCCTGTCACCCAGGAGCTGGCACACGTCTACAGGGGCGGCTACTGGGAGAGCAAAGAGAAGCAGGACTGGACCCAGTGCCCGGACATTTTCTGAGGGCTGGGAGGAGCAGCAGGGCCAAGGCCGTGGGGCTGCCTGGCGAGCACCTTTGGCAGCCTGCGCCCGTCCGTCTGTCCGTCCGTCTGTCTCACTGCCCGCCCGCTGCGAGCGCCGGCCGCGCTCACCCGCCGGGGTTGCCTTAGCCCATCCACGTTGACCTTGATGCTGGGGAGCGGGAGCCAGCCCGGCCCCCCCCCCCAGCCCCGGGGGCTCCCCCGTCACCCCCCATGCGCGCGCTCGTCCCTGGACCCCCGGCGCAGGAGCGGCAGTGCCCCGGGCGGCTCCCGGGGATGGGGACGCGGCCCCCCTGGGGTGGGCACAGCGGGGTGAGCCCGAGGCTGGCCTTGGTCTCTTCTCCCCCTCCCCTCATTTTTCATCTCTCCTTCGCCCCCAGGCATTTGGGTGCTCTTGGGAGTGGGGGTCCGGCCTCACTCACTCTGCGCGGGCACCCCCGCTGTGCCCGCAGCCTGTTCCATAGGTGTACATTATATATATGTAGAGACCTACCGGGGGCCCCGGTCCCCCCCCTCCTTGCTCGTACCCTGGGGTGGGCACCCCACCTGCCCCCCCCCCGGTGTGCCCCCCTTGCGGTGCCTTCCTCTCGGGGCGAGGGGCCCGGCTTCTGCCCCCCACACTCCACACTACAGCAGCCCAGAGATGTGCTGGGGTCAGGGGGGGCGGCGTGGGGGTCTCTGTAGGAGCTGAGCTGCCCCCCCACTGGGGGCCTGGGGGTGGCAAGCAGCGGCACTCCATGCAGCAGAGAGAGCGGGGGGTGTATGATGCCTTTTTTTTTTTTTTTCTCCCCTCTCCTCCCCCCTCTCCAGGAAAACAACTAAATTAAAATCTGTGAATGCCCCAACCTGGCTGCGTGTGCTGTGTTTGGGGGGGGTGGGGGAGGGGGGTATCCCCAGGACCCTGGGCAGCCCCTGCCCCACAGCCCCACGCTGTGGGTGTCCTGGGGGAGCTGCTTCCCCCCGGGGACTTGGAAGTGGTGGGGAGAGGTGGGATGGGACACGGGGACCCCAGCCCCAAAAGGGAGGCAGCGCCCGAGCAGGGACTTGAACCCTGGGCCCTCAGATTAAAAGTCTGATGCTCTACCGACTGAGCTACCCGGGCAGCTCCTTGGGGGCTGTGGGGGTGGGGGGGTCACAATATCTCCCACCTTCCTCTTTGTTGCTTGTTCTGGGGGTCTGTTCACGTTCTCCAGACATTCCCCCCCATTCTGGGGGGTCTCTGGGAGCAGGAGTCCCACCAAGGATCCCAGGAACAGGGCCGTTGGGGTCCCTTGGAGTAATTTAGAGTTCTTAGGGCACTTTGGAGTTGCTTGGGGGAAATTTGGGGTCCCCTAGGGCAGTTCAGGGTTCCTAGAGGTAATTTCGGGTCCCTAGAGCGGTTTGGGGTTCCCTGCGGCAGTCTGCAGTTGCTTGGGGGCAATTTGGGGTCCCTCGGGCTTTTTGGTGGTCCCTGGGGCAGTTTGGGGTTCCCTGGGGCAATCCGCAGTCCCTTGGGGCAGTTTGGGGTCCCCTGACTCCAACAAAACATCTACCAGAAGTGGGGTTCGAACCCACGCGGACACACGTCCATTGGATCTTAAGTCCAACGCCTTCACCACTCGGCCATCCTGGTGCTGCCCCTGCTGCTCCCCCCGGGCTCTCGGCCGGGTCCCGGCGGGTGGGGGTCTGGGGGGGCTCACCCGGCCGTCCCCGTGGTGTGTAGCACGGCTCACGTCTGCTTTACGTGCAGAAGGGCCTGGCTTTGAGCCCCAGCAGAGCCGGCTTCTTGTTTTCTCCCCACGGGGATAAGGGCACGTTGCGTGGGCTCCCCAACACCCCCCCAGCGGTGACACCGTGTCCCAACCCCTCTTGGCATAAAGGGGCCGAGGGGAAAAGGGCACAAAAAAAATTCCTCCGGGGGTGGCTCCGCTGGGGCTCGAACCCAGGTCCTTCTGCGTGTAAAGCAGACGTGATCACCGCTACACCACGGAGCCGGTGCTGGGGGGGGGGGGTTGGTCCCTGACCCACCCCCCAGGGCTGGGGGGGCTGCGAATGGTGCCGGCTCTGTGCAGGGCACCCCGACCCCTTTTCGTCCCTTTTCGGGGTCACTTCCCCCCCTCCTGGGACCTCCCCATCCCTTGCCTCCCCCCCGGCTGCTCCCCACGTGAGGTCTGGGGCAGCTTGGGGTGGGCTGGGGTCGGTGAGCGGGTGCCATGGGGGCAAGGACCCCTCCCCACCCCGTATCCCACCCCGTATCCCCCCCGTTCCAAGGAGCGGCGCCACCCTCCCAGTCTGACCAAGGAGACCAAGGAGCTTTATTGGGTGGCCCGCAGCCCCCCGCCGTGCTGCCAGCCCCAGGGGGGTGCCGGCTCGGGGGGGTCTGGTGGGCGCTCCCAGAGGTGGGCTCAGCTCCCGCTGTTCGCTCTGAACCCTAACGCGGGATGGAGCAGGAGGTGCCTGGGGGCAGGAGCGGCGTCGGGTAGCGGGGGTGCCCCGGGTCCCCTCCTCTCTGGAGGCTTCATTACCGGGAGGACAGCATCATGACGAACTCTGCGGGGTGAGACAGGAGGCCGAGAGGGGCACGGGGCTGCACTGCCCCGCGCCATCCCCTGTGCTGTGGGGACAAATGGGGGGGGGGGGGGGGGGGGCAGGGCTCACCATCGAAGTCCACGCGGCCGTCCCCGTTGAGATCCACATCCTGCAGGATCTCGTCCACCTCCTGCGCCTTCAGCTGCTCGCCCAGCAGCGCCGCGATGGCCTCCCGCATCTCTGCGCTGCTGATCTCCCCGTCCCCGTTCATGTCGAACTGCGGCGCCCACAGGTTGGGTCCCCTCCCCACAGCCCCCCCAGACACCCTGGGCTGGGGCCAGCCCCGGCTCTTCCTGTGGTCATTGTCCCCTGCATGCCACGGCATTCCCTGTGGCCGTTGATGCCCGGGGTGTCCCCATGCCCACAGTGTCCCCACGCCTGCGGTGACCCCGTGCCTGTGGTGTCCCCAGGCCCGCGGTGTCCCCCTGGCCGTACCTCGCGGAAGGCGATCTTCAGCTCCCTCATGCCCACCATGTGGGCCGTCTCCTCCCGCAGCTTCGGCCCCATCATCTGCACAAAGTCCTCGAAGTCCACGCGGCCGCCCACTGCGCCAGGGACGGGGACAGCCTCAGCGCCCCAGCCCTGTCTCCGCACGCATCTCCGCGTCCCACCGCCACTGCCCTGGCCCCGCGCCAGGCAGCCCCCCGCTCACTCCTCATCTTGATGTGCTGGGAGATCTCAATGAGCTCCATCTCGGTGGGCATGTACCCCAGCATGCGCATGCAGGCGCCCAGGTCCTTGTAGCTGATGAAGCCATCCTGATCAGTGTCAAACTCCTTGAAGGCATCCAGCAGCTCTGTTCCCGCAGGCACACAGGGGCACAGGGACCCATCAGGTGTGGAAGCCGCGGCACCACACCCCATGGCAGCACTTCCCATGGCCCTGCATCCCACAGAAGGTCCCTCCATGGCAGATATCCCCATGGCACCATGTCCCATGGCACCACGTCCCACAGAAGGCCCCCCCAGGGCATGTCTCCATTGCTCCGTGTCCCATGGCAGATGACAACGGTGTCCCCCACAAGTCCCGACCCCACCACTCACCGTCCAGCTCCTCCGGCGACAGCTCCCGCTCCTGGACCGGGGTGTGGGGTGCGCGGGGGGGGGGGGGGAGAAGCGGAATCAGACCCAGCTCAGCCCCCGCCCCTCCCAGCAAACCGCGGTGTCACCTTCGTTAAGCATGGGCCAAAATTAACTCTCGCAGGAGGGATTAGACGGATTGGAGGCAAAGCCCTGCCTGCCCCCCTCCCCTGTTGCCCCCCTTCCCCTGCACCCACCCTGGTAGTCCCTGCCCGGGACCCTCAGCCCCAGCTCCTAACGGGGTTCTCCTGCACTGCCGGCAGCCGGGGGCTGCCCTGATCCAGGCTGTCTCTGGGGTGGCACCAGGGCTGCAGGTCCCTGAGCCCCACAGTGCCCAGCCCTGCCGCTTGCCCCTCCCCAGGGCCCCCCCCCCACAGTGCCCCCATTGGGTTCCATATACGGAGGGAGGGAGGGAGGGAGAAGAGCCCCCAGCCCCCCCAGGCCTGCCCCATGGCACCTGCCCGGTGCCCCACGTCCCCTCCATCCCCAGCATCCCCAAACCTATCCCCAGCGCCCCGCAGCCCCTCCATCCACTGCCCCCCAGCCCCTGCCCCCACCTTGCCAAAGACGGTGTTGAGGAAGGGCGAGTAAGCCTTGGCGGCGGCGGCGTGGGGATCCCCGGCACCCTTCTTGCTGTTCTTCCGCCCGTGCCCGCCGTGCCGGGACTCAGCGCCGGGGCTGCTGCTGCCGGGGGAGCCGCCCTCCTCGGGGGGCTTGGGGGAGCTCTCGCCCCCCTGCTCCCCCTTCCCCTTGCCTGGGGTGTCCGCGTCCTTGGGGGCCCCCTTGTGCCCCCGCGTGCGTGGCATGGGGCCGGGGGCTGGAGGCAGGCAGCGGGAAGCAGGGCTGGGGGGTGGCCGGCCCTTAAGAAGGAGGCAGGGAAATCCTCTTACCTGCCCCCCACCCCCCACCCCGGGGAGGGCAAAGCCAATTAGCGGCGATTATGGCGGCAGGAAACAAGCCGTCCCACCATGTCCTCATGTCAGGGCATGGCCGTGCGGCCATGGCACCCTGGTCCCCAGCACAGCGGCGGTGTCCCCAGCACCCATGTCCCTCGGCTACCACCAGCATCCCTGTGCTTGCCTTGATCCAACGCTGACACCTCCTCAGCCACCAGCCATGTCCCCAGCACAGGCACACGTCAGTCCCCATCCTTACCTGCAGCGCGGGGACGTGTCCACGCGCACGTCCCATCTCCATGATGCCCCCACGACATCCCCATGATGTCCCCACATCCCTGTGCCCTCCAGCCCTCAGGCATCCCCCCCATTAGCTGAAGTTGCAGTGAGGAGCGGTGCCATGGTGCGTGTGGGGCCCCGGCCCCCCTGGCCCCCCGATAGCATCGCCCCAGCTCAGCAGCTGCTGGCGGGTGGCAGGAAGCCAGCACCCGGCAGGGAGATGCCATCGCGGGGATGCTGCAGCACCGGCCCTGGCACGCAGCAGCCGGCACGGCCACACAACCCAGCCCCAGGGCTTCCAGGTGCCCCAGGCCCCCCTGCCTGGCACCGGATGGCTGTGGGTTGGGGGGGGGGGGTCCTGGTGGAACAAGCCCACGGGGACTGGGTGACCCCAGGGGGGCCATGGGCAAACCATCCTCAGCAGCATACTGGGGCAACTTCCGCCCTGCCTGGCAGCAGCTCCCTGTCCCTCACAGGGGGAAACTGAGGTTTTTTTGGGGGGGGTCATTGCCGGGGCGGGGGGGGGAGCAGATGGGGTGGGCGGAGCTCCCTGACCGCCACCCTTCCCACCCAGACCCACATATAGGGCACCCTGCAGCCCAGGAGACCCCTGACATCCACTGCTCGAGCCTGTGCTTGCGCTGCTGTTACAGTAGGTCCTACACTATTTACTGGCCGGGGGGGGCTTGTCTGGTACCTGAGGGACTCGTAGGGTGCAGGGCACCACAGGAGCATTGCGGGGATGTTGTGGGGTGGAGTGGGGCACGGCCAGGGGACAGTGGGTGGAGGACCCTGGCAGGGGAGGTGAGGGTGGTGGGCACCTGGGGGGCACAAAGGCAAGGGGCAAGAGGACGGGGTGACATGGAGGGGGCTAATGGGATGGGGAGCAATGGGGGGGATCCAAAGGGAGAGGGTACAGCGATGGGGGGAGAATCGCAGATGCTGCCACCGCAGACAGTGACGTGCCAGTGGGTGCCGTGGACAGGGTGCCCTGGGAGCCACTGCCCACTGCGCTTGGCCGATGGAGCTGGAGAACGCCACGGCGTCCCTGTCCCTGTCCCCATCCTCATCCACGTCACCGTCCTCATCCGCGCAGCCCCTGTACGCCCTGGGGTGGGACAGGCAGCTGCTGCTGGTCTGCGCCGTGCTGGGACTGCCCGCCAACGCCTTTGTCCTCTGGCTGACGGGCTGGCGGCTGCGCTGCCGCGGCCTCGCCACCTTCATCTTCAGTGTGGCCGCCTCCGACTTCCTCTTCCTCGCCAACTCCACCCTGCAGATCTGGACGGCGGCGCGCGGCTACCACTGGCCGCTGGGCACGCCGCTGTGCCGCCTGCACCGCTTCCTTCTCGACCTGGCCTACTACAGCGGGCTCTTCCTGCTGGCCGCCATCAGCCTGGACCGCTGCCTGCTGCTGCTGGCCCCGCTCTGGTACCGCTGCCGGCGCCCGGCGCGCTGGCCGGCGGGGCTGTGCGCGGCCGCGTGGCTGACGGCGGGCTGCTGCAGCGCGCCCGGCACGGCGCTGGCGCAGGCCTCGGAGGTGCTGCCGGGGCTGGTGGTGTGCCGGCGGGAGCAGGGCCGCTGGCAGCAGCTGCTGGGCTGGCTGGAGGTGGCCGTGGAGGGGCTGCTGCTGCCCACCGGCGTCCTGCTGCTGTGCAACGGGGCCGCGCTGGCCGTGGCGGCGGCGCGGAGGCGGCGGCAGCGTGGCGGGCGCCTGCCGGCCCGCTTCCAGCGCCTGGTGGCGGCCACGCTGAGCAGCTACCTGGCGATCCACCTGCCCTTCCAGCTGGCCCAGCTGCTGAGCCACGCGATCCCCGAGCACTTCGCCAACCTCACCTACTTCGTGGGGCTGGCCTTCAACGTGGGCAGCTGCCTCAACCCCTGCCTCTACCTGCTGCTGGCCACCGGCGCCTGCCACCGCCTCGCCCGCATGGCGCCCGGCACCGCCGCCCCGGTGCCACCGGCCAGCGCCGCCGGCGTGACGCCGGGCACCGCCGCCCCCGTGCCGCCCGCCGCCCCGGTCCCCGTGCCACCGGGCACCGCCGCCCCGTTGCAGCCGGAGGCCGCTGCCCCGGTGCCGCCGGACACCGCGGTCCCGGTGCCACCCGCTGCCGCCATCCCGGTGCCCTCGTCCCGATCTCCCGCGGGGACCCCACCGGCAGCGCCCCCCCGCCCCGCCATGACCCAGCCCTGACCCCGCCCCCGCCATGACCCCGCCCCTCCCGCCCCACGGCCCCGCCCCCTCCTCGTGGCCCCGCCCCCTCGCTCCCCCTCCCCCCGCCGCCCGGTGCCGCAGTGCGCAGGCGCGGGGCGGGGCCGCTCACTTCCTGCCCCCCCCCCCCCAACCCCTCCCGCCCCGGTCCCGGCTCCGCCGCCAGCCCGCGCCCGGCACCGGCACCGGCACCGGCACCGCCGGCCCGGCCCGGCCGCCGGTGAGTGCGGGGCGGCCCCCGCGGGGCGCGGGCGGCTCCTGGGACCCCTCCGTGTCCCCTCCCGGCCCCATCCGTGTCCCCGGTCCCGGTCCCGGTCTCGGTCCCGTCCCTTTGCCCCCTTGGCCCCGACGGGGCCGTCCCCCGCTGCCCCCCCACCCCGGGACAGGGACCCCTGTCCCGGCCAGGCCGACCCCGTCCCCGTCCCCACCCGCGGCCCTGTCCTCGCGGGGGTGAACCCCGTCCCCCCCCCGCCCCCATCCCGGGCAGGGCGGTCCCGTCCCACCGGGCACATCCCCGTCCCCACGGGTGACCCCGTCCCGGCAGGGTGGGGTTTGTTTGCCCAGCGCTGGTTTCCCGCTCCTGCAGGGCGGGACGGGGCCGCCCTTTACCCGGGGCAGGGAACGGGGCTCAGCCCTCCCCGCTACCCCCCCCTTCCCCCCCCCGGTGCCGCTGCCAGTCCCCGGGGCTTACCGGGGGCCACCGGGCCCTGCGGGGAGAGGCCGCGGCTGCCCTGTGTTTTGGGGTCGCTGTGCCCCCCGCCCCCGCCTCCCAGCCTGACCCCATCCCGGGGTGCGCCCCAGCCATGTCGTTTCGCAAGGTGGTGCGGCAGAGCAAATTCCGGCACGTTTTCGGGCAGCCGGTGAAGACGGAGCAGTGCTACGATGACATCCGCGTGTCCCGCGTCACCTGGGACAGCACCTTCTGCGCCGTCAACCCCTCCTTCGTGGCCATCATCGTGGAGGCCAGCGGCGGCGGCGCCTTCCTGGTGCTGCCCCTGCACAAGGTGGGAAGCGGGCGGGCGGGGGGCGGGCGGGCGGATGGATGGACGGACAGGGTCGGGTGACCCCCACCCCCCACCCCGCTGTCCCCGTGCTCCTAGACCGGGCGCATCGACAAGTCCTACCCCACGGTGTGTGGGCACACGGGCCCCGTGCTAGACATCGAGTGGTGCCCCCACAACGACCACGTCATCGCCAGCGGCTCCGAGGACTGCACCGTCATGGTGAGGGGCAGATGGGAAACCGGGGGGGGGGGGGGGGAGAGGGGTACCAAGGGGGCTCTCACCCACACTCCCTGCCCGCTGCCCCAATCCCGCAGGTGTGGCAGGTCCCCGAGGGGGGGCTTAGCCAGCCACTGACGGAGCCGGTGGTGGTACTGGAGGGGCACTCGAAGCGTGTGGGCATCATCACCTGGCACCCCACTGCCCGCAACGTCCTGCTCAGCGCAGGTAGGGAGCTGGAGGGGGGGACGGGGCGGGGGGGGAGCCGGGGCTGGGGGGGGTCTGGCCAAGCTGCGCCTCTGCTTCCCTCCCCGCTGCAGGCTGTGACAACGTGGTGCTGATCTGGAACGTGGGACGGCGGAGGAGCTGTACCGCCTGGAGGGGCTGCACCCCGACCTCATCTACAGCGTCAGCTGGAGCCGCGACGGCTCCCGCTTCTGCACCGCCTGCAAGGACAAGAGCGTGCGCGTCATCGATCCCCGCCGCGGCACCGTGGTGGCGGTGAGCACGGCTCCGGGGTGGCATCGTCCCTGTGTCCCCCGGGTGCTTCTTATCCCTCCCTGTGGCCCTGCTCCCCACCGGGGTGCCCTTGTGCTGCGCCCCCACCTCGTCCCAGGGCGCTGACCTTGTCCCATGCGCTCCCTGCAGGAGAAGGAGCGGGCGCACGAGGGTGCGCGGCCCATGCGCGCCATCTTCCTGGCCGACGGCAAGATCTTCACCACCGGCTTCAGCCGCATGAGCGAGCGGCAGCTGGCGCTGTGGGACACGGTGAGGAGCCGCCGGGGTTGGCCCCGGGGGGGCCGGGGTGCAGTGTGGCCACCGGGCTGACGCGCTGCCCCACAGGAGAACCTGGAGGAGCCCATGGGGCTGCAGGAGCTGGACTCCAGCAACGGGGCCCCTGCTGCCCTTCTACGACCCCGACACCAACGTGGTTTATGTCTGCGGCAAGGTGCGGCCCCGCTGCCCTCCCCCCCCGCGCCCCATCCCCACCTGTCCCCTTCTAACGCGGTGCCTGCAGGGTGACTCGAGCATCCGGTACTTCGAGATCACGGAGGAGCCGCCCTACATCCACTTCCTCAACACCTTCACCAGCAAGGAGCCGCAGCGCGGCATGGGCTGGATGCCCAAGCGCGGGCTGGATGTCAGCAAGTGCGAGATCGCCAGGTGGGGATGGGGGGGGGCAGGGATGAGGGATGACCCCCTTTTCCCCCTGCACCCCCCGGCAAACACTCTGTCACCCTCCGCAGGTTCTACAAGCTGCACGAGCGCAAGTGTGAGCCCATCATCATGACGGTGCCAAGGAAGGTGAGCGGGGAGTGGCGGGGGGGCACCCATCGGGTCCCTGGGTGAAGCTGGGCGGGGGTCCACGGGTGAACTGGGTGGGGGGTCCCGGCTACCGCAGGCTGGCTGGCCGGGGGTCCCTGCCAGGGCGCGGCGGCTGTGCGGAGCGTCCCCATGGGTGACGCGGTGGTGATGGGGGGGGGGGGGGGGACAGTCGGACCTCTTCCAGGACGACCTGTACCCCGACACGGCGGGCCCCGACCCGGCGATGGAGGCGGAGGAGTGGGGTGGCGGGGCAGACGGCGGGGCCGGTGCTGGTGTCCCTGCGGCAGGCCTACATCCCCAGCAAGCAGCGGACCTCAAGGTGAGCCGCCGCACCCTGCTGCACGACGCCCGCCCCGCCGCACCCAGCCCCGCCGCCCCCGCCGCGCCGCCCCCCGCGGCCCCCCGCCGCCTCCGCACGCCTCAGCGCGCCCCCGGCACTGGGCACCGGCGCCCCCGCGCCCCCGGTGAGTGAGGGGGCGGGGCCTCTGGGGAGGGGGCGGGGCCTCTGGGGAGGGGGCGGGGCCTCTGGGGAAGGGGGAGGGGCCACCTTTGAAGGGAACGGGGGCAGGCTGGGGAAGGAGGCGGGGCCTCAGGGAAGGGGCGGGGCCTCAGGGGAGGGGTGTGGCCTTGTGGGTGGGGGCGGGGCCCGTGGGGGGAGTGGGCGGGGCCTCGCAGGGCGCGGCAGGTGACAGGGGGTGTGCGCAGGCGGGCGGGCGGCTGGACGAGGTGCTGCAGGAGGTGGCGGCGCTGCGCGCGCTGGTGGCGGAGCAAGGCCAGCGCATCACCCGCCTGGAGGAGCAGCTCAGCCGCCTGGAGAACGGGCACGTCTAGGGCTCCCCCGGCCCGGGGCACGCGGCCGGGGCTGCCCCCCTTGTCCCCCTCCTCCCCGCACAGAGCCAGGGACCACACCGCTGCCCCAGGGTCCCCCCCTAAGACCTCATCCCCCTCACCCTGGGGCTGTCCGTCCATCCTTCCCTCGTTTTGTACGTCCGGCCGCTCCCCTCCCTGACCCCACTGCCTTACTGGGTGCTGCCCCCCTGGATTGTGGACCACTACCCCCCCCACAGCTGCCCCCGAGGGCCAGGGGGAGTCTCTGGGATCAAATACTAAGCCCTGCACCCTTCCCAACTCTCCCATGTCCCTAGGGTGGGGTGGGGTCTTCCCCTCTACAGCATGTGCCCCGTGACCACGGGATCATCCCCCCCCCCATATCATGGGGCTTTCCCCCTCCCCCTTTGTTCTCCCTACAGGGCAGGGTCAAAATCTATATTTTCACTCCAAATAAATGTCTTTATAAGAAAGGTGCTGGGTGAGGCTAAGTGCTGGGGCAGAGGGGCCCTGGGGTGGGGGGCACCGTGAGGGTTATGGGGGTTTCACCGTAGGTTTGTCAGGGGGGAGGAGTGGGGCTGGGGTGCGCTGGAGCTCCCCCAGGCTGTGTGCATGGCCCCATCCCTATGCGGACAGCGGGGGGTGGCGTGCAAGGTGCAGTGGTTTTTAGCACAAGCTCAGGCACGGACTGGGTGGGGACAGAGCAGGAGCAGCTCAAGCTGCGGGGGCAGGGAGGGAGGGGGTGTCAGAGCCCCCAGAGATCAGGGCACTGGGGGGGGGTTGGTGGCCCCAGGACTGGGGGGGGGGACAACACTAGAGCCCCCAGAGCCTCGCTGGGGCACGGGTGACAGGCAGTGCACCCCCACGCCTCATGCGCCACCTTGGGTTTCCGGGGCCCTTTCCATTTCGGGTAGGCGGGGGGGGGATGGGGACAGCACCCGCCTCCCCCCGCATCGATACATCCGCTGCTGCTGGGGGGGGGGGGGGGGGCAGGAAGCAAGGGGGGGCCCCCCCCAGCACTGCTTGCGCCTGCGGCACCAGGACCCGCTCCAGCAGCACCCAGCGATGGTGAGCGCCCAAAAAAACACGGGGGGGTTGGCATGGAGCAGACTGGGAGTGAACTGGGGGGTGGTGAGGGGTTGACGCACCCCCCCCCCACCCCCCCCACCCCCCCCATGTCCCCAGCCACAAGCATCAACTCCTGCCTGCTCCCTTGGTTAAATTTGGGTGGGGAGCAGTCCACGCTTTGTTCCAATTCAGTCTGTGTTGAACTGGGGGGGGGGGGGGGGGGGGGGGTGGTTTGGGAGCGAGGTGGGGAACAGCAGTGATGGGGCCCTGGGGTAGCCCCCTTTTCCCATGCCTGGGAGGGGCAGTCAGCTCTGTGGGATGGGTGACAACAGGGCTGGGCTGTGCTGCGGTTCAAGGGCTTTAGGGGTAGACTTGGAGGGGGGGGGGGGTGGATGTTGGGGGCGCCAGGCAGGGGGCATGGGGCAGGTGCTGGGGGTGGTTGTGCTACAGGGATGGGGGCTGCCGGGAGCAGACTGGGGCTGCTGGGTGCTGTCTGGGGCTGCTGCGGGGGCAGCCCGGCCTGCTGCTGCAGGTGCTGCAGCTGCTGCCAACCGCAGCTTCCCGTCACGGGGCACCAGCCCCTGCCCTTCTGCACGGCCCTGCCCCGCGTTCCCGCTCGGTGCTGACCCCTGCCCCGTCCCTGCAGGCTGGAGCGCGGTGCCCGCCGGCCCCGCCGCTGCTGCTGGTGCTGGCAGGGCTGGCGGCAGCGGGGGAGCCGGTGGGGAGCCGCAGCGACCGGGTGGTAGGGGCCCTGCTGGGGCTGCTGCTGTGCCTGGCCGTGGGGCTGGCCCTGGCCTGGCGCCACCTCTGCCACCTCTCGGCCGGCCGCTACCACCCCCGGCCCATGGGCCGCCGGGCCCTGGCGCTGCTGCGGAGCCGCTGGCACCAGCTGCAGGGACGGGAGGGCCCCGCCGAAGCCCCCGGGGACAGGGACGAGGACGCGGCCCCGCCGGACGAGGAGGAAGAACTGATGCCGTGGGCCCAGCACCAGCGGCAGGAGGACGAGGAGGTGGAGGACGAGGAGGAGAAGGAGGAGAAGGAGGATGACGACGAGGAGGAGGAGGAGGAGGAGGCGGCGGCCGTGGCCCCGCTGGAGGCTGAGCAGAGCCCCCCGGGCGTGCCGCAGGCGCTGGGCGGCAGTGCCGAGGCGCTGCTCAGCGACATGCACGCCTTCTCGGGGACGGCCGCCTGGGGGGACGCGCGGCCCCATGTCACCGCCCTCTGACGTCACCGCCCTCTGACGTCACCGCCCTCTGACGTCACCGCCCTCTGACGTCACCGCCCTCTGACGTCACCGCCCCACGGCGTCACCGCCCCACGGCGTCACCGCGCCCACCCCCAAGCACGCCCACCCCAAGCCCTGGCAGAGCCACGCAATTGGCTGTGTGGGCCTGCCACTGACCAATAAAGAGACGTTGCCACTCCTGGGGGCGTGGTTTGGCAAAGGGGGTGGAGCTTGGGGGCAAAGAGACGATGGAAAGAGCCTCGAGGGGGGGCGTGGCCTGGGGAAGGGGAGGGACAAAGGGGGGAGCACATGGCCCAGAGCTGGGAGGTGGTGAAAAGGGGCGGAGCCTGGGGAGGGGGTGGGGCAAGGAAAGGGGGCGTGGCTAGACATGGAGGCGTGGCTATGCAGATAGCAGGGGCGCCCCCCCAGCCCCCCAAGCAGAGGGCAGCCAGGCCTGATCAACGCTTTAATTGGCACTCGCCCCACCACCGGGGGCACAGCCCCGCGGCCCAGACCCCCCCGGCAGCAGCAGCACAGGGGCGGGGGGCAGTGCCGGGGTCCCCCCGCCGTGCCAGCACCAGCAGCTCCGCGGGGCCCCCCCTCGCCCCGCGGCCAGCACCGGGACGGGGCCCCCCCCCCACCCCGGCACCACGCGGGGTCCCTCCTCACCCGGTGGCGCGTCCCCCTGTGGGCGTCCCCCCCCCCACCACCCTCCCTACCTGGGCACCCGCCCACGCCCCCCCTTCGCCTTCTTGGCGCCCACGGCGGTCTTGATGGGCAGGGGGGCTGTGCCCTCGGGCGGGGGGGGCAGGCTGGGCCCCAGCTCCATGGGCTCTGCTGCTGCTGCTGCCCCTGGCTTAAAGGGCTCGAAGGGGGAGAACTTCACAGGGCTGTGGGGGGGGGGAGGTGGTGGGGGGGGGGGGCGGCACGCTGCACCGCCTCCTCCCCAGTGCCTCCCCCCCCAGCACCAGTACCTGACAGGGGTGCGGGGGCTGCTGTTGAGGCGCCGGGGCGAGCGCACCTTGGGCTGGAAGGAGAACCCCTCCTTGATGCTCTCCAGCACCGACGGAGCCACGTAGGTGAAGCCCTGCGTGGGGAGGGGGCACGTCAGGGGGGGCGGGTCAGAGAACCCCCCCCCCATGCCCCCCCCCCCCAGTACCAGGAAGGCCTGGTTGGCGCTCTCGCTGATGGCTGCGTCGTCTGGGCTGTCCACGGGCGTCTGGCGGGTGAAGCGGGTGTCGAACTGGCTGACGTCTTCCTCCGACTGCTGCGGGGATGCGGCTGCTCTTGACAGCCCCCCCACAAAGAGGAGATGGAGCTGCCCCCCCCAACCGCCCCCCCCCCCCAGTACCAGGCAGGGTTTGAAGGGCGGGTCCAGCCTGCGGGCCAGCAGGTCGTCCCAGTTGATGTGGCGGAAAAAGGGCTGCTTCTGCAGGAGGAGTGGGGAGGGAGGGTCACGGGGTGGGGGGGGGGGGAGGGGGGGCATCAGTGGTGACACCTCCCCCCTGCCCCACTCCTACCTGCACGTCAGCTGCATCGCCTGGGCCCCCCCCGACCCGCTGGCTGGGGTTCCTCTTGAGGAACTGGAAGAGAAGCGGCAAGGGGGTGTTCCAGTGCTGCCCCCCCACACACACCAAGCAGGAGGTACCGGGGGCAGGGGGGGGCTCAGCCACCTTTTTGAGCAGGTCACGGGCATCGGGTGTCAGGTAGGGCGGCAGCACGAGCTTTCCCTTCAGGATCTTGTCGATGGTTTTCTTGCGGTTCTCGGCCGTGAAAGGGGGCTGCAAAGGGAGGGGGTGGCAGTGATGAAGGGGCCCCCCCCCGGGACTGTCCCCCTACCCCCCCCAGTCCCTGAGCAGGAGGCCAACTTGCCGATCCGGTGAGCATGTCGTACATCAGGGCGCCCAGGCTCCACCAGTCCACCGCCCGGTTGTGCCCGCTGCGCACCAGGATCTCGGGGGCCCTGGGGGGGGGGGGGGGGGCGGGGGGGGGCACCCTGAGCACTGGGCCCTCCCAACCCCCTTCCGCCCTCCCCCCCCATCCCATCGGGCTCACATGTACTCGATGGTGCCGCAGAAGGTGTGGGTGACGGCCCCGTCATGGATGGACTCCTTGCACAGCCCAAAGTCCGTCAGCTTGATGTGCCCTTGGAGGTGGGGGGGGGGGGGGAAGGAGTCAGCCCCCAACCCGCTGCCCCCCCCACAGCCCCCCCGACCCCTGCCCACCCTGGCTGTTGAGCATGATGTTCTCCGGCTTGAGGTCACGGTAGATGATGCCGTTGGAGTGCAGGTGGCCCAGCGCCAGCGTGATCTCGCTAAGGTAGAAGCTGCGGCGGGGGGGGGGGGGGTGGGCGAGCAGCACCGGGGGCTCCCCCGCCCCCCCCACCCTGGGGGGCAGGACGTGATACACCAGAGCCAGCCGTCCCTACCAGGCGGTGTCCTCCAGGAAGATGCCCTCGCGCTCCAGCTGCATGAAGAGCTCCCCGCCTGCAAGGCACAGCCCCGGGGTGGCCCTGAGCCTTCACCGGGCTCTGTCCCATCCCGTGCCCCCCCCCCCCCCCCCCCCGGCCCAGCGCCGCGCCGCCCGCACCGCTGAGGCACTCCAGGATGAGGTAGAGTTTGCCGCCCGTCTGGAAGGCGTAGATGAGGTCCACGATGAAGGGGTGCTTGACGGCCTCCAGGATGTTCCGCTCGGCCCGCGTGTGCGCCGTGTCTTTGGCGTTGCAGGCAATCTTGGCCTGGGGGGGGGGGGGGAGGGGGGGGGCGGGAGGAGGAGGAAGGGGGCGGTGAGGGGGGGCCCGTGCTGGTAGCGGGGGCACGCTGGGGGCCGCGCTACCTTCTTCAGGACCTTCATGGCGAAGATCTTCCCCGTGTTGGTGCCCTGCACTTTGCGGACCTGGAAGACCTGGGGAGCGGTGGTGGAGGTGGGGAGGCAGCTCAGGAGCAGCCCCCCCCCCCCGAGCCCCGGGGGCCCCACGCTGGCTGCCGGGGGGCAGCCCCCCCCACCTTGCCGTAGCCGCCCTTGCCCAGGACGCGGAGCAGCTCGAAGCAGTGGGGGCCGATGTGCTCGGGGCCGTTGTTGACGCTGCTCTCGGAGATCTCGATCTCCTCGTAGTGCCCCACGGGCCTGCGGGGACGGGCGGTGAGCGGGGACGGGGCCCCCGGCGCCCCCCCCGGCATCCCGCACTTACTCCAGGCCGTTCCCCCGGGGCTCCAGCTCCATCTCCTGCGGGGGGACGCCGCGTCGGTGTCCGCCCAGGGCGGGGGTCCCCCTCCCGCTGCCCGACCGTCCCCCGCTCCGTCCGTCCATCCGTCCCCCTTGTCCCCAGCGCTGACCGGCCCCGGTGCACCTCCCCGTCCCGCCCCAGCCCGGCCCTGTCCCGGTGCTCAGCCCCGGCCCCAGCCCCGGCCCGTTCCGGTGCCCCCGTCCCCAGCCCGTCCGCAGTCCCACCGGGTCCCGGTCCCCGCTGTCCCCCCCTCCCCGGCTCCGCCGTCCCCCGCCAGTCCCGGTACCGCCGCCCCCATTCCCGGTGCGGTTCCCCCGTCCGTAGCCCCGTCCCCGCTCCCCTGTCTCCCGCCAGTCCCGGTGCCCCCGTCCCGGTGCCCCGCGCCCAACCGGCCCCGTCCCCGCCGCTCCCAGACGCCCCCGTCCCGGTTCCCGGTTCTCCCGACAGCCCCCGGCCCGGCTCACGGCGCCCAGCTCGGGCTCCTCCCCGTCGCTGCCCTCCTCGGTCTCCAGGTCGATGTCGAACACCCCCGCCATGGCGGCGCCGCACCGGGACCGCCGCACCCGCCCCGCCCCGCCCTCGCGTCACGGGGGGACCCCGGCATCCCCGCCGCGGGGCACCACGGGAAATGTAGTCCGGGACGCGGCCCCGCCCCCCCTTCGCCGAGGCCACGCCCCACGACCCGAGGCCACGCCCCCGCGGCGGCTCGGGTATCGGGGTGGCCCTGCAAAGGGCAGGGGTCGGCCCCAAATGTCAGCGCTGGCCCGCGGGGGGGCCCCGCCGCGGGGGGGCCGGGAGGGGGAACTGCCCCCAGAAAGTGGGACAGCGACACGGCCCCGGTGCTCCACAGCCTTTATTGGGGTGTCTAGGGCACTGCGTGGGCTGTGTGTTATTGTAGGGTCACCGCTGCTACTGGGGGGTCTTGGGCATTACGTGGGCTGTGTTATTGTAGGGTCACTGCTGCTACCGGGGGCCTAGGGCACTGCGTGGGCTGTGTGTTATTGTAGGGTCACCGCTGCTACTGGAGGGTCTTGGGTGCTACATGGGCTGTTATTGTACGGTCACTGCTGTTACTGAGGGGTTTTGGGCACTACGTGGGCTGTGTTATTGTAGGGTCACTGCTGTTACTGGGGGGTCTCAGGTGCTACACGGTCTGTGTGGTTTTTTAGGGTCACTATTCCCCCCCAGTAAGAGGGGTCTTGGGCACTACATGACTACTTGAGCTGTGTTATTGTAGGATCGCTGCTGTTACTGGGGGGGGGTCTCGGGTGCTACATGGGCTGTGTTATTGTAGGGTTGCTGCTGTTACTGTGGCGTCTGTTGCTGTCAGACCACTCGATGGTGACGAGGGGTGACAGGGCAGCAGTGGCTATTACACACTGCGTTGTCACACGGCATCTCCTGAGGGCCCAGCTTGTCCTCGTGGACCCTTCCCAGGGCCGTGTGTCATGGGAGAGTCTCCCCATGTTTTTTATGGCAGGGTCTCCCTCACTCTGGTTTGTTATTGTAGGGTCTACCCAGTGATGGTGTTTCCTCACAGGGTCTCCCCATGCTGGTCTGTTATTGTACGGTTTCCCCATGTTCATCTGCTATTGCAGGGTCTCCCCATGCTCATTTGTTATCGTAGGGTCTCCCCATGTTCCTTTATCGTAGGGTCTCCCCATGCCCATTTGTTATTGTAGGGTCTCCCCATGCTGGTTCATTATTGTGGGACCTCCCTGTGCTCTCTGTTATTGCGGGGTCTCCCTGTGCTGGCTGGTCCTACTGCCGTTGTGGAGTGGCATGGGTGCCATGAGGGCCACCCCATTACCATAGGCTCATTAATGAGGGGGCCCCCTCCCCGACTCCCCTGGGGACAGCACAGGGATGGCAGGGCAGGGGTCTCAGGACTCCCCTTGGGCTCTGTCCCCGTGCCACGGGGAGCAAGCAACATGGGTGACAAGGCCCAGGGAGGGCTCGGGGGGAGGGGGTGGTGGAGAAGAGGACATGTTGGGGGGCCGGGGGGAGCCGGGGGGCGCCGGGGGCCGGGCAGGCAGGGCCGTGGGTCAGGACCTCCGCGCCACCCCCCCGCCCCGCTCCCCGCCGGGGCTATTTGAAGTGGGAGAGGAAATGGTCGACGGGGTAACGTGGCGAGTCGATGCCCAGCGCCTGGCAGAGCCCCAGCAGGCGCCCGCAGGCCTCGGCTGGGCTGCCCCCGGCGCAGGCCACGCTCAGGCAGGGCTCCTCGTACTGGCCGCCCGCCTCCTCGAAGAGCGGGTTGAGCCGCACCAGCCCGCGCCGCTGCAGGCCCTGCAGGGCCGCCAGCCCGCCGTGGCGCAGCGCCGGGCCGTGCTCGGAGGCCAGGCACATGACGCCCGCCAGGTGGGCGCGGGGCGCGGGGCGGGCGGGCAGCACGGGCGGCAGCCCCAGCGCCACCAGCACGGCCGCCAGCAGCAGGTCGGGGCCGTAGACGGCGCGGATCCAGTCGCGCAGGTAGAAGCCGCCCATGCGCGGGTTGATCTCCAGCAGGCGCGGGCCGCCGGGGCCCAGCTTCAGCTCCACGTTGAAGACGCCGTCGAGCAGCCCGCAGGCCCGGCAGCACTGCAGGGCCGCCCGCACCAGCTGGGCCTGCCGGTCGGCGGGCAGGCAGGAGGGCAGCACGGCCGCCGTCTCCAGGAAGGCGGGCAGGCGCGTGGGGCCGTTGTCCGACACCCAGGCGCCCAGCAGCCGCCCCTCGAACAGCACCAGGTCGACGTCGTGCTCGGTGCCCGGCACGTACTCCATCAGCAGCATGGCGTTGCCCCAGCCCAGCCCGATGCCCGGGTAGTCGGTGTCGGCACGCAGGTCGCGCCACAGCCGGGCGGCGTGCGCGTGGCACTGCCGGGCGCTCTCCACCAGCCGCACGCCCACGCCGCCCGCCCCAAACTCCAGCTTGGCCACGGCGGGGAAGGGGACGACACCCGCCGCCCGCTCCACGTCCCCGTGGCTGCGCAGCCGCCGGCAGGGCACGGCGAAGGCGGCGGGTGGCGGGCGGCCACGGCGGCAGCACTGCAGGTGCTGATGGGTCCGGCTCTTCTGCTTGGCCAGGCGGACGGCAGCGGGCGGGCTGCCGCGCAGCCCCAGCCGCTGGCACACCAGCGCCGCCAGCACCACGCAGTCGTCCCAGTAGGAGAGGCAGGCGTGGGGCCGCAGGTCCCGGGCGCGCACCAGCTCCACCACCCGCTCAGCGTGCTCCTCGTCGCGCTGGTGCTCCCGGCTGTCGTAGGGCAGGAAGGTCTGCACCAGCCCCGCCGCAAAGTGCTCCGGGTCTGACTCCACCAGGTGGATCTGCGCAGCCACCACTCGGGCATCACTGTGGTGTGGGGACGGGGGACGGGCGCCCAGCCCCGGCCCCACGCCGCCCCCCTCAGCCCATGCAGAAGGAGAGCGGGTCGGAGACCACCCGCAGTGTGAGCACTGCTACAGCGCAGCCACTGCCTGCGGGGCAGTGACCGGTGTTCACTCTGGAACCTACTGACAGCCCCATTTCCTCCTTACCCTCAAGCCATATTCGCGGGCTGCTTCCCAAACGAAACTCTTGCTGACGCCGCCGGCCCCGATGAGTAGGATGTCCTTTCCCTCTACCAGGTGGCACTGTGCCCGGTGGAGCAGGGCTTCTGCCAGCAGCCGGGGCAGGTCACCAGCAGGCTCCCCCACGTCGCGCCCCATGGCCTCAGCCAGCAGGCAGGTCTCCAAGCACCGCTGGCAGTTGGCAGAGAGGGCCACCAGCTCCAGGGTGTCATCCACACATGACAGCAGGAAATCCACACCTGGGGGACACGGTGGGGACGGCGCACTCAGCACCCCAGGGCTGCCCTCCCCCTGCCCCTGCACAGCAGCCCCAGGGGCCGGTGCTCACCAAGGATGTCGGTGCGGGCGCGGGCGCCACCACGCTGTGCGGGGCTCAGCTCGGCTTCAGCGGCCAGGAGGGCGGCCATGGCATCCTCAGCAGCCCCCCGCAGCCGCTCCGCCAGTGCCTGCCGGTGCCCCGGGTCCGCCAGGCCCCACTGCTGCAGGCTGGAGTCCAGGCCCAGGGGCAGCGCCTCCCCATGCCGTACCGGCGCCTCCGCGCGCCCCATGCCGCATGCCACCTGTGGGGACACGCCGCCACCGGCACGGGGACATGGGCCACCCCCGGGGACGCCCAGAGCCACCAGGTGCCAACACCCCACAGCTCGCGGTCACCCCCACCCTGCCGCACCCACCGCCAAGCACAGGGGCTACATGAATGGGGGGGGGGGGGGGTTCCCGACCCCACCCAAGGGCGTGGCACCCCCACCCTCGCGCCCAGGCCGTACCTGGCAGAGCTGGGGCCGGTCCCCCCAGGACCGGCAGACGACGGTGCAGATGCGCAGGGCCACGGGCAGCCGCGGGGCTGCGCTGCCTGGGGGGCGAGTGACAGGGCAGGGACGCGCCGCAGCCCGAGGACGGGAACGTGGGGAGGGGGCCCTGCCGCGCCCCCCCCCCCCCCAACCCACCCCTGGTCGCAGGGCAGCCCAGTGTGGCACCACCACCGCCACGGCCACCCCCAGCCCCCTGGGATGGTGGGGAGCCAAGGACGGTCCCCCCACCTCCCCACCTGCCCCCTTACGATGGGCACTGCCCCCCAGCTCAGGGGACAGCAGGAGGCCAGGGAAGTCACCTCCCCTCCCCTCCCTAGGGGGCTGCAGGGGTTCGGGGCGGCCCCCACCCCAGGGTGTGGACATGAGGCTGACAGCGACCGTGGGAGCTCCAGGGGGCCCTTCCCAGGGACGGTGGGGGCTCCAGGGGGCCCTTCCCACCCCTCTCCCCCCCCGGGGGTGGTGGGCGCCCGAGGGGGGGTCTTACGTGGGGGGGGCGCGGGCAGGCGGGCGGTGGGCACCAGGGCCTCCAGCAGGACGCTCTCCTCCTCCTGCAGCCCACTCAGCCGGGCCACCACCGCCGCCGCCACCGCCGCCCCCTCCGCCTTCCCGTGGGTGCTGCGAGTGCCTGTCCCACGCCACCGCCACCCTGCCGGCCGCACCGCCACCTGCATGCAGCGTGGTGTCACCCCCTGCCACCTCGCCACAGCACCCCTCGCCCCCTGCCACCCGCTCCCACCACCACCCCGTGGCCGTCCCACCGAGCCGCACCACCACTCGGTGCTTGTGACTGGCACCCCACAGCCACCCCCGAGTGTCCCGCTGCTGCTCCCTGCCCCCATGCCCCAGCCCCACAGCCCCCCACCCACCCCGCGGTGCCACCCAGTGCCCACCTGGCTGTAGGGCTTCATGGCAGTGCCCCCCAGGAAGGTGCCCACTTCCTCCCGCACCAGGCTCTCCTGGCCCTGGGGGTCTTCCAGCCGCACCAGGCGCACCCCAGGTGGTGCGGGGTCCTCAGGCAGGGCCCCCTCCGTTCCCAGGACAAAGGCCAGGGTGGGGGGCACGAGCAGGCCAGCACGGGCAGCCAGCACCCGGCGGGTGGCCACCGGGTCCTCCAGCCACTGGGCCAGTGGCACTGATCCCCCCGTGGGACAGTCGAGGTCACGGGCCAGCTCGCCCACCCAGCTGCTCTCAGTCCCGGGGCTGAAGGTGCCCGTCACGTAGGTGGCCCGCCGGGGGGGCACAAACACCTCCAGGGCGCTGTGGCCCCCTGCCTCAAAGGAGACTCCCTGGGAGAGCAGCAGTGACCAGGCGCCTGGGGACGTCTCCGAGGGCACCCGGCTGGCCCAGGTGGGTGAGAGGCACAGCACCATGGCACCTGCGGGTGGGCAGGGGTGTGGGCAGTGGCCGTGCCCCCTGTGCTGGATGCCCACCCTGGGTGGGATGGGGGGAGCTCATGGCTGCCCGTTATGGGGGACTGGGGGCCGTACGCACCTGGGCAGCGGGAGCCACCCTCCAGCAGGACGGGCAGGAAGGCGGTCGGGGAGCCCAGGATGCAGACAGTCATGTCCAGTGGACCGAATCCTGCCAGCGAGGTGGTGGTCAGCAGGCATGGGACCCCCACTGCCACCCCGTCCCTGGCACCCCAGCTCCCAGCCCCTGTGACCCCATGCCCAGTACCTGTGCAGGGCTCCTTGGTGTGGTCCACGGTGAGGGGCAGCCCCTCCTGGCGCAGGGCACTCTGCAGCAACTCGTAGCCATGGGTGGCTGAGTCGGGGTCCCCGGTGTCCTCGGGGACCTCGCCATCAGACACCTCCTCGTCCAGCCAGCGCGGGCACAGTGCCTCCGGCCCTGCCCACTCCTGCTCCTTCGGGCTCAGCGGCTGCTCCACGCTGACCTGGTCCACTGAGAGCTGCCGTGGGGCACAGCCGGGGCTGGAACCGGGTGGCTGCCGTGGGGGTTGCCACGGGGCACAGACGGGGGCAGGGATGGGGCCAGCAGTAGGACAGATGAGGGGCGAGCACGGGGGCGATGGAGCTGGCGTGGGTACGATGGGGCGGGCGTGGGGTTCAGGGCAGCATGGGGCAGGCATGGGGCAGTGCCGCAGCACGGGGCAAGGGGGTTGGGGGGCTGTGGGGGTGCCCAGGCACGGAGCCACCGCCTTGGGGACAGCAGGGCAGTGCCAGCTCCCAGACAAAGCGTCCCCTTGTCCCCGCGGGGTCACGCGGCGGGTGGGCACGGCACTGCCACGCCGAGTGCCCGGTACCGCCGAGCCCTGCTGGGAAGAGCCCCCCCCCCGCCTGGACCCTCCCGGGACCACTCACCATCCTGGCGTCGGGGGGCTGCAAAAGACAGAGGGGCCGAGTCAGCCGAGTTTGGCAGGGAGCCCCGGGGTGTCCTGGGGTCCCCTCGGTGCCAGCCCCGGTGTCCCTTCTCCCCCCCCGCACCCCTCGGTGCCAGCCCTGCTGACTGGGGCAGCTCTGGCTGAGCGCCGGCAGGGATTATCCTAATCCGGCGTCAGCTCAGCCCCACCGGGGACCCCCCTGCGCCCGGTGCCAAGGTGCCCTGGGGCTGTGGGCCCGGGCGTGCCCCCACCCCCTCGGGTGCCCCAGCCCAGCGGCTCTGGCGCGGGGGAAACTGAGGCACGGGCGTCCCCTGGCCAGCACTGACAGCCGCGGACCCCACGGGGGGGCCCTGGACGGTGTCCCCCCCCCCCGCGCCCCGGCAAGCCCTTTCGCCGCGGTACCTGCGCGGGGCCCGCGGTCGCGCGTGGATGGATGCCTGCCCCCGGGACAGCGCCCCGCTGGAGCCGGGGGTGCGCTCGGAGGCCTTAAAGCCCCGCGCGCCCCCCCCCCCCTGCCTGGGGGCCCGGCCCCGTGCCCCGGATTAGGCGGCGGGCACGGCGGGCGGCACAGAGCCCCATTGTCCCCGGCTGCCACCCGGCCCCTGTCGCCTGTTGCCTGTCGCCTGTCCCCAGCGCGGCGGAGATGCCGCGCCGCACGTCCCCCGGCTTAGCGCGACAGCTGCTCGCGCTGTCGCCGTCCCCGTCCCCGCAGCGCTCTGAGCACGCCACGCACGGACACGCGTGGACACACGTGCACAAGTCCCCGCACACGCGTGCACAGCGCACACGCACCCCCCCCCCGGCACCCACCGGCGGTCGCTGTGGCGGTGCCGGTGCCCGCGGCTGTCGCTGCCCGCAGAGCCCTGTGCCCGGTTCTGCACCGGCGGTGCCTCCAGCCCGGGCGGGGCGGCCCCGGGGGAGGGCGCGGGGCGGGGACGGGGGGCGGGGGGTGCGGGGAGGCGGCCAGCGGGGGCTGGGGCACCCGGGGGTCGCCCGGGGACAGCGGCGCAGCTGACACCGCGGGGCTGAAATGTCACGGACGGGGGCCACGGGCACGCGGCCCGGGCTGGCGGCGCGCGTGGCACGCGGGGAGCGGACGGCACCGGGGGCACGCGTGGCACGGCACGGCACGGCACGGCAAAGCGCCCCACGGCGCGGCACCACACGGCGCGGCACACGCCGTCTCCCCCGCTCCCCACGGAGGCCCCCACGGGAGTCTCCGCGGCACGGGGGTGGCAACAGCCTCCCGGCAACGGTCCCGCGTGGCCGCACCGGCACAGCCCCGAGACGCGGCCCCGCCGGGCGGGAGCGGGCACCGGGGGGTGCGGGCACGGGGCATGCACGGAGCGGGGCGGCGGGGGCAGAGCTGCGCCTGTCCCTCCGCGCCCCCCCCCCCACCCCCCCCGGTGCTGTCCCGTGTCCCGCGTCACGTGTCCCGGTGCCTCCGTGCCCCCCGGTGCTGTCCCGTGCCCCCTGTCACGTGTCCGGTGCCCCGCTGCCCCCCGGTGCCGTCACATGTCCCAGGTCCCGTGCACCCCGTGGTGCACCCCCGGGGGTGTCCGTGTCCCCCGTGCCCCCCGGTGCTGTCGCCCATCCCAAATCCCGTGTCTCTCATGTCCCCCGGCGCTGTCCCGTGTCACCTACCCAACTCCCCTCCCCGGTGTCCCGGTGCCCACCGTGTCCCGTGTCCCCCCACGCTCCCCGGTGCTGTGCCGTGTCCCAGTGTCCCGGTGTCCCGCCGGTGTCTCCGTGACCCCCGTGCTGCCCCCTGCCTTATGTCCCGTGTCTCCTACCCCGCTGCCCCCCCCCCCCCATCCACCCACGCACGTCTCGCTGCCCCCCGGTGCTGCCCCGTGTCCCCCTACCTTCCCCGGTGCTTCCTCTTGCCCCACTTCCCGCGTCCCCCCCATGTTCCCCGGTGCCGTCCCGTGTCCCCTATCCCGTGTCCCAGCGTCTCGGTGCCGTCCCGGTGTCCCCGCTTTGTCTCCGTGCCCCCCGGTGCAGCCCCTTGTCCTATGTCCCGCGTCCCGGTGCCCTCCCGCTGCCTTCCCGTGTCCCCTATCCCGATGCCCCCCGGTGTCCCGGTGCCCCCGGTGCTGTCCCGCGTCCCCTATCCCGGTGCCCGCCGTGTCCCTGTGCCCCCCGGTGCCTTCCCGTGTCCCCTGTCCCGCCGACTCCCGGTGTCCCGGTGCTGCCCCGTGTCCCACGCCCCGTGTCCCGGTGCTGTCCCGCGTCCCCTGTCCCGGTGCCCGCCGTGTCCCGCTGCCCGCCGGTGCCGTCCCTCGTCCCCCGTCCCGGTTGCCCCCCGGCGTCCCGCCGCCGGCCGCCCCGCTCCGCGTCTCCGCGGCCTCCGGCCCGGCAGGGGGCGCTGCGGCGCCGCCCCCCCGGGTCCCCGCGGGCCGCTCCCGGTGCCGGGCGGGGCGGGGCGGGGCGGGCGGCGCGCGGGGACGCAGCGTCCGGCGGCCATGGCGGACACCGAGAAGCTCAACCTGGACTCCATCATCAGCCGCCTCCTGGAGGGTGAGCGGCCCCCACGGGACCCCCCCGGCCGCCCCCTCCGGCACGGGGCCGCCGCCAACGGCCCCGCCCGCGGCACCAACGGCCCCGGGGCCCCGGCGGCCTCCGGCTCCCGCAACGGCCCCGGGGAGGGTCCGGGACCGGCGGGGGGGTGGGCTGAGGGGAGCGGGGAGGGGGGGGGCGGGTACCGGGCCGGGCGGTCCGGGGGTGGGGGGGGGGCACGGCGGGGTCTGGGGGCGTTTACCGGCTCCGTTACCGGCTCCGTTACCGGCTCCGTTACCGGGGGGGGAGGGGGGGGGTCCCGCTGACGGCCGCCCCCCCGCAGTGCAAGGGTCGCGTCCCGGGAAGAACGTGCAGCTGACGGAGAACGAGATCCGCGGGCTGTGCCTCAAGTCGCGGGAGATCTTCCTGAGCCAGCCCATCCTGCTGGAGCTCGAGGCGCCCCTCAAGATCTGCGGTGAGCACCGGGACGGGGCGGGGGCACCGGGGGGACCGGGGCGGGGGGTGGGGGCGGCGGGGCCGGGCGTCACCCCGCGCTGTGCCCCCCCCAGGGGACATCCACGGGCAGTACTACGACCTGCTGCGCCTCTTCGAGTACGGCGGGTTCCCCCCCGAGAGCAACTACCTGTTCCTGGGCGACTACGTGGACCGGGGCAAGCAGTCCCTGGAGACCATCTGCCTGCTGCTGGCCTACAAGATCAAGTACCCCGAGAACTTCTTCCTGCTGCGCGGCAACCACGAGTGCGCCAGCATCAACCGCATCTACGGCTTCTACGATGAGTGTGAGTGCTGAGACGCCGCCGTGCCCCCCCCTCCAGCCCCATCCCACCCACCTTTCCCTGCCCGCCTTCGCCTCGTGTCTTCCCCGTGCCATCCCACGCTTGGCCCCGTCTGCGGTTTCTGTGACAAATGGGAGCCCTCTCGTCACCCCCGTGCCACCCGTCCCCACCGGCACCTTCTCTGCCGGGATGCGACGCCCCGTGCCCGCCCCGTGCCCCCGTCCCAGGCCCACGCTGCGTCACCCGGTGACGTCCCACGGGCAGCCGGAGCGGGGCCGGGACTGGCGAGGCTCCGTGGGGGGGCTCCTGGCACCCACGCCGCTGCCTCGCAGGCAAGCGGCGGTACAACATCAAGCTCTGGAAGACATTCACCGACTGCTTCAACTGCTTGCCCATCGCCGCCATCGTGGACGAGAAGATCTTCTGCTGCCACGGAGGTGGGCACGGCGCCCCTGGGGTGGGGGGCTGCCCTGGGGCGGGGGGCTGCCCCCCGGCAGGGCCTGACGCCCCCTGCCCCGCGCAGGGCTGTCTCCCGACCTGCAGTCGATGGAGCAGATCCGGCGGATCATGCGCCCCACGGACGTGCCCGACCAGGGGCTGCTGTGCGACCTGCTCTGGTCCGACCCCGACAAGGACGTGCAGGGATGGGGCGAGAACGACCGCGGCGTCTCCTTCACCTTCGGGGCAGAGGTGGTGGCCAAGTTCCTGCACAAGCACGACCTGGACCTCATCTGCCGGGCACACCAGGTACCGCTGGGGGAGGTTGGCAGGGGTGCCTGGCTCTTGCTCTGGGGTGTTTGCTCTGGGGACACCCGGGCTCCCTACAGGCAGGGGTCTCCAGGAGGTTTCCCCTCAGGAGGGGACGTATGGGGTCTCGGGGGTGTTGCCCCGGCGGGTGGCTGGGCTCCGTAAGCTTGTGGAGGGAAGGTATTTGTCCCGGGGGGGGATCGCAGGCAGGGCGCGGGGGGGATATCTGCCCCAGGGCAGTGGGGTTGCCCCAGCTGAGCCCCGAGGCCCCGCAGGTGGTGGAGGACGGCTACGAGTTCTTCGCCAAGCGCCAGCTCGTGACCCTCTTCTCGGCGCCCAACTACTGCGGGGAGTTCGACAACGCGGGCGCCATGATGAGCGTGGATGAGACCCTCATGTGCTCCTTCCAGGTGGGCTGCAGCTCGGGCGGGTGGGCGGGTGGGCCTGGAGGTGGGGAAAGTGGGGGGCGGCCGCCTGCAGCCCCCCACTCATCCCCTGACCCCCAGATCCTGAAGCCGGCCGACAAGAACAAGGGCAAATACGGGCAGTTCAGCGGGCTGAACCCCGCCGGACGCCCCGTCACCCCTCCCCGCAACTCTGCCAAAGCCAAGAAGTGAGCACCCGCCGCTGGGGCCCGGGGCCCGGCCCCCCCATCAGGTCGCTCCTCTTTCCATTCGTTTTTTTATTTGTAAGATCCCGCCCCCCCCGCCACCCTCCACCGAACCAAAAGCCCCCTCTGGGGCAGGGCCCACCGGGGTGAGTGGGGCAGCCCACCCCTGGGACAGCAGTGGAGGGGGGGGCAGGAGGCTTTTTTGGGAATAAACTTGTAAAGGGTTGTGGGGGGGTGCTTTGTGTTGTGGCTGGGGGGATCCGGGGGAGCACAACCTGCGTGCCCAGGCAGTGCCAGCTGCCGCAGCAGGGCCCCAGGGCTGGTGCCAGGGGGCACCGGGGGTCTCAGCACTCGCCATCGCTGTCCTCTGCCAGCACCTCCTGGCTGGGGGCCGGGCTGGGCCCCCCCGATGCCATCACCGAGCCGAAAAACAGCGAGCGGAACTGGGGGGGAGAGACGGGTGTCAGGGGGGAGTGCGCCCATCCCCTGCCCCCCAACACATCCGTGCCCGTCCCCCACCTTCTTGTGAGGGGGCGTCCCTGGCACAGCTCCATCCTCCTCGTCCTCCTCCTCCTCCTGAGGGTCGCTTTCTATGGGACGAGGGGTGCGCAGGGGGAAGGTGGGGCTGGGGGGTGCCCCCGAGTCCTCCCCGTAGCTGCCGGTTTCCATGGCAACCATGTAGGACTCGAGGTCATCAGCGAAGTCATCAGATGGGGCAGGCGCGTGGGAGATGCTGCATGGGGAGACGGCGAGTCAGCGGGGGTGGCGTGGGGGCCGTTCACTCTGGTCCCTACTGGTGGCAGCGGTTACCCGTTGGCTGCGGGGGGCTGGGAGCTGCTCTCGGGGTCCAGGAGGGTGGCCAGGACCAGGTGTGCCTCCATCAGGGGGTCTTCCAGGGTGAAGATCGCCGGCCTGGGGGCACAGAGGGCCTAAGCACAGGGGGGTCAGGCAAGCACGGGGTGGCCAGGGCGGCTGCTCCTACCTGCCGGGCGCGTCGTAGTGGATGGTGAGGGGCAAGTTGGAGGCCTCGGCGAAAGTCAGGAGTCCCTGGGCAGAGACGAGACAGCGTGAGAGCTGAGCGGGTGAGGGGGGAGGACGTTTGGGGGCGGCCCCCGGGTCACGCTCACCCGAAATTCCTTGAGGCAGAAGGTGATGCGGGAGTCCGGGACTACAGCCGCCGCCTGGAACTCGTCCGGGGCCAGCCACAGCTCCGTCACCATCGCCTTGCCCAGGTCTGCGGGGAGGCCGTCAGGGGCAGGGGGCGGGAAGGCACCTCCCCGTCAGCCCCCGGCCCCCAGCTCACCGGCCTCGTCCTCCACGTAGCTGCGGAGGCTGATCCTGCCCCCGGGGCCGGCCCCCAGCGTCACCTCCGCCAGCGTCTGCGGGAAGTGGACCACAGCCTCCGCCAGCACCCTGCGGCACGGGGCGGGAGGGGGCTCAGCACCTCGTGTCCCCCCCCCCCCCCCACCGCCTCGTATCCCCGCAGCCCCCCGGTGCTCTCACCGTGCCGGGGCGCAGAGGGTGCTGGCGCAGCGCTGCGTGTCGAAGACGGCCTGCAGCCGCTCGCACTCCTGGAAGGCCAGGTTGTGGGTCCGGGTGATGCCTGGGGGGGGGGGGTTGAACGGCGGCTCAGCGGGGCCGGTGCGGCCCCCCCCCACCCCCCCACCCACCCGGTGCCCCACTCACCGTACTTGCAGTGCAGCTGCACCACCAGGCGGCTGGCACGGGGCCGCAGCAGCACCAGGCACCGCTCCACCGTCTTCTCCAGCGCGGGCAGCGAGCGGAAGACGCCGAGGAAAGACTGGGGCGGGGGGGCAGAGCGCGGCCGTCAGCCCCCGGCCGCACCGGGGGTACCGGGGGGGTACCGGGGGGGGGGGTTGGCTCACCTTCATGTGCACCTTGCAGCGCGGGGGCGCGGCGGGGGGCCCGGGCTGGTACAGCTGGAAGAAGAGGGGCGCCAGGAGGAAGGAGGCGAAGGCAGAGCGCGAGGCGCTGGCGGCCCGCAGGGACAGCTGGGGGGGGGGGGCACGGGGGCGGCACCGGGCCGTCAGCGGGCGGGCCTGCACCGGGACGGGGACGGGGCCGGGGGGGTGCTCGGGGCTCCCCCCGCCCCTTCCCAGCCCCGGTACGGCCCCCGTCCCGGTGCGCAGCCCCGTACCCCGCTGCCGGTGGGCTCCAGGTACAGCTCGTCCCCGATGCGCGACAGCGCGTGCACGGCGCGGCCCAGGGCTGCGGGAGCGGGGCGGTGAGGGGGGGGGGGGGGGGGGGCCGCCGCCGACACCCCCCCCTCTGCCCCCCGGTGCCGGTGCCGGTGCCGGTCCCGGGCTCACCTCTGACGTTGCTACCGGCGATGACGCACTTCATGGCGGGGGGGCTGCCGGGCCCCGCCCCCCGCCCCGCCCCCCCCACCTGCCGGGCCCTCTCCCCCCGCCCGCGCGGCCCCGCCGCTCCCTCCCGCCGCGCCGCCGCCGCCACCGGCCCCGCTCCCGCCCGCCGCCGCCTTCCCATTGGACGCCAGCCCGTCTCCGCCCCTCCCCCGCGGCCGCCCGATTGGCTGGCGCGGCTGAGTGACGGCTGCTGCGGCGCTCCGCGAGCCGCGTCCCTTCACGTGACCGAGGGCGGGCCCTTCGCCCGTCTCCCTCCGCTCCGCCCCCGCTCCTCAGCGGCCCGCGAAGGGGCGGGCCCTGCCCGGCCGGCCGGCACGCTATTGGACGCCGGAGCGCGGGCTGCGCGGCGGATTGGAGGACAGCCGGAGCGACGTGCCGCGCGGCCAATGGGGCCTCGACGAGCAGGGGCGGGGCGACGCCGGCCGCGCTCCCCTCCGCCGGCCCTCGGGCCACCGGCCCCCCGCGCCGCCCGCAGCTCTGCCCCGGGGCCGGGCCCGGCGGGAGCCTGCCCCGCGCGGGGTGCTCGGCTCCGGGGCGCGGGGCAGCCCCCGCTCCCCCCGCTTCCCCCGCTGCCCGGTGCGGCCCCGGCGGTGTGCTGGGGGCTGCGGGGGCCGGCGGGCTGCCCCGCCGCAAAGGTCGGCAGTGGGAGGCGGCGGGGGCGCTGCCGGTGACGCAGCCCCGGGCAGGGGCAAGGCCTCGCCCACGCCGCCGGGTCTCGGCCCCGGGTGGACCTGGGGGGGGGGGGGGGGGGGGGGGGGCTGGGCTGCGGCTCCCCGGGGCGAGCGGGGCGGGGCCCGGCACGTGGCCCCCGAAATAGGGACCCCAGAAGAGGGGCCCCCGCCCGCCCGTCCCCTCCCCGGGGGAGCCGCGGGGTCGGCCCGGAGCCGGCCGCCGCTCCCATCAGCCCCGCGGTGCCGCCGGCAGCCCCCGGGGACCCGCAGGCGGCTTTTCCCAACCGCCGGGCTCTGCTTGGGGGGGGGGGGGCCGATTGCCGGGGGGGAAACCGGACACCCTGCCCGCGGCAGGGGGAGTGGAGCGCACGGGGAGGCCGGCCCCGCGCTGGCGGCTGGGGGGAGGCGGGGGACCCCCCCCCCCCGGCGCTGCGGGGAGCCGGGCACAGCCCCCCGGACCCCCCTAGCGACAGGGCTGGGGCAGCACCGCCGCCTCCCCCCCTACCCCCCCCCCGGCCCGGCAGCCCTGGGCAGTGCCCGGCGGCCCCCTCACCCCAAGCAGCTTCGCTCCCCGTGCTGCCCCGCCGGGGGTGCTGAGCGCTCAGCCGCGTGTCGGTGCCACACGTTGCTCTGTCCGAGCCCAGGGCGGGCAGGTTTGGGGTGGGGGCGTCCCTGCGTTCAGGGCTGGGGTGGTCTTGGCGTGCCACGGGGATGCGGTTGCTCCGTGCCGAGCAGTGGGGAGGCTTCAGGGCGGCGATGAGCCCCAGCAAAGCCACCTTCTGCCTCCCAGCCCTCTCAAGCGCTCCCCAGCTGCCGTGCAGTGCTTTTGTTTTGCACTAAGATTTTGGGGGGAGCCAGCACAGACAAGGCTGCGCCCCTCGTCGCGAGCGAATCCCCCTCTCCCTGCAAAAAAGGGGACACGAGGCTCACCTCTGCCGCCGTTCACTGTGGGCTGTGGGTCGCAAGGGGAAGGGGCTGGCCGTGTGTCCTGGCCGCGTGTCCTGAGCACGCCGGCCACGAATCCCCCCCGGTGGTATAGCTGCCCGGCCGGGCAGACCAGGAGGGCTTTGCACCGTGCTCGGCCCCGAGGGTCCAGCCCAGCGCCCCCGGCCCGCTGACGGGGACGGCAGCCTCCATTTCCAGAGGGCTGGCGGGCACCGGAGCGGGGTCCCTCCTCTCGGGGCAGGTTGATCGCAGACGAGCCGGCTGTCAGCAGCCTCGCGCCCTGCCCGAGCAGCCGCTCTCGGGGCCGGGAGGAGAGGGCTGCGCAGGGCGAGGGCGGCGGGGGACTGGGGCCGGTACCCGGGGGACTGGGGCCGGTACCCGGGGCGCGGGGCCGGGGCCCACCGGGCACGGGCGGCAGAACGGCAGCGATGCGCACCGGGAGCTCCGCCGGGAGCCGGTGGGGGGGGGGGGGACCGGAGCCCCGACGGCGCCGGGCCGGGCGATGCCGCGGCCGCGCTGCCGCCGCCGGGGGCTCGGTCACCTGCCGCGGCCCCGGGGCAGCGCCGAGAGGTCCCGTCGGAAGAGAACGGCGCGGGGCGGGAGGCGGCCGGGCCGGGGCCGGGGCCGGGGCCGGGGCCGGGGCGGCGGGGCCATCCGCCGTCCCTCCGGCCGGCCGGCCGTGCCGCCCCCCGCCCCGCACCGGCCGCCCTTCCCCGCCGCTCTGTCTGTGTGTCTGTCTGCCTGCCTGTCTGTCTGCCTGCGCCGCCTCTCTCCGCCTCTCGCTCCCCCTTGCCCCGCGGCGGGGCGGCAGCCTGGCACCCCACGCCCCCCACGCCCCCCGCGCCCCCTCGCCCCTCGCCCCTCTCCCCTCGCTGCCCTCCCCGCGGGGAGCGGGGCCGCCAAATGGGAGCTCCCAGCCCGGCCCCGGCGCAGCAGCGCGGCCGCCCCGCAGCCCCCCTGCGGCCAGGACCCCCCGGGCCGCCGCCCCCATGGATTTCCGAGCAGGTAGGAAGGAGCCCCCCGCCCGCCGCCCCGTCCCGCTCCCCGGCTACTAACAAAGGGCGAGCGGCAGCCAGGGCCCCCCCGGGAAGGGGGGAAGAAGGGGAGGGGGGCGCGAGGAAGGGGGCATTCCCCCCCCTTCCCCCCTTTCTCCGGTCCCCCCCCCCGGTTCTGGTCTCCGTCCGCTGCCCCGCGCGCGGCGCCCGGTCCGGCCACAGCCTCCCCAGCGCGGCCGCGGAGCCCGGGGGGAGCCCGGGGGAGAGGGAGGGGAATGAATGGAGCCCGCTCTTGTGTACAATTGCATCAAATACATTCTTGAAAGCAACCTGGTTCTGCTTAACACTTGAATTTCGGAAAAAAAAAAAAAAAAAAAAGGAAAAAAAAAAAAAAGGGAGGCAGCAGCTTGGAGAGAGGGTGTATGCGAGCTCGCGTTTTTTTATTCTTGCATTCCTGGACACCAATCAAAAGAGCAAATCAAGGGAGGTGGAAGGGGGAAAGGCAGTGAGCGAGGGAGCCGGAGCGTGGTGCAAACCGTGCACACACTCACACACCAAAAAAACACAGCCCAGACAGCTTCTTCCACCTAACACCCAAGCAAACACAAACCAAAACAAATAGGGAGAGGAGAAAAAAAAAAAAAAAGAAAGCACCCTAGCGAGCGCGAGCGAGTGCGAGCCAGGGCAGAGGAGAGCAGGCAGGCTTCGCCGTCAGCGCGGGGCTCGGGGCTCGGCGCAGCACCAGCCCCACGCCCGGGCTCCTCGCGCCCCCTCCAGCCCCGCGCCCTGACTCTACTATGCTAAATGTGGCCGGGGAGCCCCCAGGTAAGATCGAGGGGCCGGGGGCAGGGGCGGGGGGCTGCTGCGCCTGGCGCGGCTCGCTGTGCCGAGCCGCTGCTGATTTTAATTTGATTTGATTAAAACGTCTGTCTGGCTTTGGGATTGATTTAAGACTTTCCCCCTCTGCCTTTTTTTTTTTTTTTTTTTTCCCTTTCTCTAGTTCCCTCTTTTCCATGCATGTTTGTGATTACCAGGGAGGGAAACGCCGCTTAGCACGGAGAATTAAAACCCAGGACTGACAGAGGGGAGGAAAATGAAAGTCCCTGGGACTCGGGGGGGCAGGAAGAGCTGCTTTTCTCCTGCCCGGGGCTCACTCGTGGGGCAGGCGGCGCGAGTGCAGGCATGTGCTGCAGCCTCTGAGCCCCACTGGGACGTGGCTGACGCTTTTGGGGGTGCTGGGGAAATGCCCCCCTCCGCAGAGGGAACCGGCACGCCGCCACTGCCCTGGGGCTCCGGCCACAGCTGCCGGATGGCTTTGTTACCCCGGCCCTGGCGGCTGGAGCCGCCCCCGGGGCCCTGGGAAGACGGGGGGCTGCCGGCCCCATGGCGCGGAGGGGCTGCGTTGGGGCTGCCTGGCGCAGAAAGGAAGGGGAAAAACGCTGGAAAACAACCCTTAAAAGGTCAAACTGTGGGCGCTGTCGGCCGGGCTCCCGCCTCGCTGGGCGCGGGGCTGGGGACACGAGGCCGGGGCCAGGTTTTGTTCAAGCTCCCGTGGAGCCGGCACGACTCGGGGGAACCAGAAAAGTGGGGCCGGCAGCTGGGGGCTCCAGCTCCTGGCCCCATCGCGCCTCTGAACCCCGTCTCCAGCTCGGTGGAGGTGGCGGGGAGCTGGTGGCACCAGGAGGCTGCCGGCCGCGGCCTGCGGTCAGCCCGCGGCACAGCTCGTGGTGGGTGAGGGAGGGAGGGGGATGCCGAGGGCCGGCCACCGCTCCGCTCCCCGTTTGAGGCCGTCCGTGGCCCGGTGGTGTCCCGGGGATGGGGCTCAGGGATGCCGGGCTCCCACCAGGAACCGGTGTCCCTGCGCCTCGTTAGCAGGCTGCGCGAGGGCACGGTCCCCGCGCACATCTGGGCTGCATTAGCCCCAGCCTGCGAGCAGCCTCTGAAGGGAAATGCAGAGGGCTCTGCTTACAGGGCTGCGCCGGGGGAAGATTTATGCCCTGCTAAGTGGCACATTTCGCCATAAATCACCCCCTTCCCTGCGCCCACCTGCCCTGCTGCCGGGAGCTGCCTCCTCCTGGGCTGGGGGGGCTCATCCTGGCTCTGTGGCCCCTTGTGTGCCCGCCAGGTGCCCACACAAAGATCCCAGCAGGCACACGCAGGGATGCGTTTGCACCCACCTGCCCTCACCAGCGTAGATGGGACGTCTGGGTGGCCAGCCTTCCCACTTGTGCCATAGCAGCGCCATGGGTCTGGGTGGCCCGCAGACGACGAGCCCGCGCCTGGTGCTGCCGGGGCACCGGGGTGTGCAGTGCTGCCTCAGCACGTGAGGCTTCCCAGGGCACAGCCATCCCCACCGCGCCTGCCAAGCGGAGCGGCTGCTCCCCTGCAAACCCGCCAGCAGCGTGGCACGGAGCGGCCGGAGGGAGATGGCAGCAGTGGTGGCAGGTTGGGGGCTGACGGCACCCATGGCACGGGGCTCGGTGCTGCCATGCGGGCTGGCACCGGGAGCCCCAGCTGGCCCCACACCCCCAGTCCCCCCCTGTGCTGGGAGCTGCCGCTCCCCTCCCGGGCTCGGCCCCCAGCTTGCCGTTTCCGCTCCAGGCCGGAGAGGGGCCAGGCTGCCTTTGGCGCTGGGCTGTCCCTGGCTCCGCCGCCGCTCCCATAAAAGCTCCCTCGGCTCTTTGTGCTGTGGCTGCAGGCACAGCCGCCTTGGCCCTCGGCACCACAGGGGACGCGGGTTGGGGTGCCTGGTGTGGGAGGGATTTTTGGCACTGTCAGCCCTGTGCCAGGAGTGCCGGATGGGTCTGCGAGCACCCGTGGTGGGTGCAGCGAGGAAGGGGCACCGGGGAGGCTGTGCCGTTGGGTCCCGCTGGCGTGCGTGGCGGTGCACGGCGGTGCGTGCCGGACAGGCGCTGCGGGTGCCCTCAGGCAGCGCCACGCAGGGCTGGCCCTTGGTGCGGGGTCTGGTTGGGATTAGGGGCCTGCGCCCCTGTCTCCGGTTGAGGGGGGGGCTTCCATCGTGCCGCTGGCTGGAGCCGGATGGGAAATCCAGGCCCAGCTAATTACGGCCTCGCTGGAGTCTCCCGTGCACGGATGCATTTATAAACACACGGAGGAGACAGGATGTAAACACTCAGTGCGGGCTGCAAGCTCATGCATGGCCGGAGGGGCGTGGGGCTGGGCTCCCCCCGCGTGCTCCCCCGATGCCCCTGGGGATGTGGCTTTGCTCTCAGGGACCTGCACAGGGCACAGCAGGGCAGGCACGCTGCAACTCCTCCTCCCGGCCAGGCCTGTGGTAGGTCTGGGGGATCCCCACTGCTCCCCGCTGCCTCCCACTGCCGTATCTGGGGGCAGTCACGGCACTTTGGGTGCAGGAAATATCAGCCACAGTGCCTGTGCGTCCCTCCCGTCAGTGCTCGGGGACCACAGGACCCAACGTCCAGGTGTGGGCAGCAGGCGTCCTCACGCCAGGGCCACGGGGCTGCTGTCAGCGTTAAAGTCCCGCAGCCCCGGGGACACGAGGTGTCCATCCCGGCCCATCCTGCGTGCAGCATCTCCCGGCCGGCTCCCCGCAAGTGGCTGGCGGCGGCTGCCACGTTGTGCAAGAGCCCGTCCGTGAGGGCGCGCGGGGAGAGCCGGGGTCGGGGCAGCCGGGGCCGCTGCTATTGTCTGCTCCGTCATCGCTCGCGGGCTTCACGCTGCTCCCCGCTCCTCAATGGCGCGCTCACGCTGGCTGCCGCAGGACGTCCCGGCTCTGTTCCCGCCCCGCAGCCGGGCAAGCGCCGCGGAGGGGCCGCGCTCCCAGCGGTGCCGGGCTCCGCCGTCCCCTGGCCGCCAGCCCATCAGATACGGCAGCTCCCGCCGCCGCCTCACCGCGCTCGGGGCTCTGGGCTCCGCGGTGCGAGGGGCCGGCAGGGCGGGGGTCCCCTCTTCCCCAAGCCCCCGAGCCGCTTTGCTCAACACTTTCGGGAAAAAGCGGCGCTGGCAGCTTGCGGTCACGCCTGACCCCGGCAGCTCGCTGCCCACGGCGTGCCCAGGGAACAGCTCAGCGCCGCACAATGGCAGTGGCGGCTCGCGGGGGGGTCTGCTCGGCAGGGGGGGGCAGCAGGGGCAGGCCCCCCCCCCGGCCTCATCGCAGGGCTGTGGTTCTGCCGCTGTCTCCCTGCTCCGTGCTGTCCCACGCCTCCAAAGCCACGCGGGTGGTGGCCCCGTTGTGACGCACGGGGGCACGGCCGGGCGAGCTGTCCCGGGGCACTGCTGTCGGCCCCCTCGGTGCCCACAGATCCCCACCCATGTGCTGGGGCAGTGACGGGAGGGGGTGCTGCTGGCCGCTGCTCTGGGGGGGGTCAGCTCCCGTGGCCCTAGCTCTCCACCTGCCCGTGGGGCCGGCCCCGCAGCCGCTCCGTGCTTTGCTTACGTGGGCCGGGAGCATCCTGGCCCCACTCCAGGGCCGGTTTTGAAACCCTCGGGCTCTTCCTCTCGACGTCACTGGGATCCAGCTGTGCCGGCCCCGCTCGCCGCCTGCCCCCCCCTCCCTGCCGGGCCCGGGACTGCGTGGCTGCTGCCTGTGCCGGTGCTGAGCCATTTTCCATCCAGTCCTGAGCCGTCGTGGCCAAGGCGGGTGAGGGAGAGTGGCTGCACCGTGCTGGGCTTCCCGCTGCAGTCGCTCCCAGCTGCCACACGGCCAGGTCAGTGCCACCGCTGTGATGCCGCCACGGCCAAGCATCCCAGCCACCACCCAGCCCCGGACATCCACATCCACCAGGCGCTTCCTGGTGCCCTCCTTCATCCTCGTCCTCATCTTCACGCTCCTCCAGCCCCGCACCCCAGCTGCCTGCCTGGGAGCTGCCGGCTGCTCCGTCCTCGTCCCCGTTCCCCCCCCCGCGCCCCCATCCTGGCCCCCCCAGCTCTGTTTGCCTTGGCCGCAGCAGGGCTGGGGACGGGTGTAAATCCCACTCTGGAAACCCGAGCTGGTGGCGGGTGAGGGTCCCGCCGGCCCCGCTGCGCAGTGCGGGGCTGCGAGCGCCTGTGCCGGGCTCGGCCACGGTGGGGCCGGGCCAAAGCAAACACCCGGGGGCGGGTGAGTCACCGCCATGCGGCCCCCCCCCCCCCGCCGCCCTCGGCCCACGCTCGCACGCACACTTGCACGCATGCAGCGGGACCGCGGTGCGCCCCCCACGTTCACCATGCCGGGACCCATGGGCTCGGCCGTGCACGAGCGGCTCCGCGTGCTCCCTACGTCACGGCTGCGATCTGGGGCACGCGGCGCCCGTGAGGTCACCGGCACGTGCAAGGGTGTGCTCGGGGGCTGACATCAGTGCGCAGCGTCACGCACGTGCGCAGCATGTCACACACCTTCACGGTGGATCTCACGTGTGCAATGTGCCACACATGTGCACGGTGGATCTTGTGCTTGCGTGGTGCATCAAGCTTGCGCGGTGCACGGCACTCCTTCGTGGCGCGCGGCACGTCTTCATGTTGTATGCCACGTCTGTACCATGCCCGTCACATGCCTGCACGGAGTGCCACAACTGCATGGTGTGCATCGCACGGCTGCACGGTGCCTCGTGCATGCAGGAGCTTTGCACAACGGCACCTGTGCAGGGCGCATTGCACACCCGCAGGGTGCTGTGCATCACCAGGAGACGGCATCCCACAGCTGGTGGGCGCAGCCGGGCCGGGCGCCACGCGCAGGGACTGGCGCAGCCGCAGCCAGGGCGTCCCCACGGGCCCGCGTGCGTCAGCGGAGCTTGGCTGCTCCTGGCTTTCCAAACCTCCCGGCAGCATTTGACGGGGAGTGGTGACGTGTGAGGGCACCGCAGGGCTCCCCGCCGCCCTCGCCTCCCTGGGGGGGCCGCCAGGGGCTGCCCGTGCCGGGCAGGGCTGGGAGCAGGGCCGTGCCGTGCGGAGCCGTGCCGCGGCGTGCCGGCAGTGGGTTGTCCCCGCGGAGGAGGTGCCGGGAAGCGCGGCAGGGTGCGCAGCGAGGTGCCAGTTGGACGGAGCCTCCTGGAAGCGGCCGCGACCTCTCGGTGAGCGGGGCTGGCTTTCGTAACCCGCCCTGACGTCAGGGCGCTGGCGTGGCCCGGCCGGCGGTTTCCGGCAGAGGCCTCGGCAAAGGTTGCCCCGCGCCCCAGCCGCCCTGCGGGGTCCTGCCCCTGACCCCTGCCCGGCCCCAGGCTCCCAGCAGGGCAGGGCCAGATGGGATGGGAATGGGGACAGGGACGGGGACGGGGACGGGGACAGGCACAGGGATGTGGATGTACTGCTGCAGTCCCGCAGGGTGCCCAACGTGCTGTGATTAGGAAGGCAACCAAGCCCGCTCCGGCATTGGTGGTAGGTGACTCGGCGTTCCCAAATATAACCCGGGCGTCCCGGCGGGAGTGCAGCAAGCAGCGCTTGCTCGAGACCATATAAAGGATTGTTTCTGCAGTCCGCGGTCGGCAGTGCACAGAGGAGAGGCCGTGCTGGATGGTGGTCCCAGTGGTGCTGGTGGGGACACTGGGGTCCCCAAGGCCCCTGCTGCACCAGTCCGGGCTTCCCATGTGGATGCTGAGCGGCTCCGCTCCATGCCCAGACCTTCCCTGCCTCAGTTTCCCTGTGTGCAGGATGAGGCTGGGGCTGGCGGTGAGCGTGCCAGTGGCACAAGGTCCCTGAGGTAAAAGGGTATCCCTGTCACCGGGTGAGAGGAGGAGGTCTTGGGTGCCGTGGGCAAGCCCGAACCTCTTTGGGAGTGTGTGTGTGTGTGGGGGGGGGGGGGGGCGGTCTGCAGCCCCCCACCCAGGGCAGTGGGGAGTGCAGCAGAGGTCTGGTGGAACCAAGTGGAGCAGCCGCCAGGGCGCTGCCACAGCCCCAACACCCCAGAGCCCATCACACCCCACCAGGGTGCCCTGGGGCTCCCGATTTCCCCACCCCCGTGCCGCAGGGACCCCCCTGAGGCAGCGCCGTGTCTCTGCAGGAGACTCTTGGGGGATCTTTGCCTTCCTGTGTGCTGCGCTCTGCAACCTGCCGGCAGTGCCCGCCCTGAACGGCACGGAGGAGCTGGGCGCCGGCCAGTCCATCCAGAAGACCTACGACCTGACCCGCTACCTGGAGCACCAGCTCCGCACCCTCGCTGGCACCTATGTGAGTAGGGGGCTCCCCCCGCCCCCAGCTTGTCCCTCCCCCCATCTCCCTATTGGCACCACAAGCCTGGGGACCTCCTGCTTTTTTCTGTGTCCCCACCAGCGTGGGGACCCTCCAGCCTCCCCATGGTGCAGCATCGGGACAGGGGTGGGAGTGCACCTGTATGCATGAGGCTGTGGGTCTCCACCCATGCTGGAGGCCAAGGAAATGCCTCATCGGGATGAGGGCAGGGGCCGGGGGAGACGCCCTGTGCCTCTGGCACAGGGCGTCTCCCCCGGCCCCTGCCCTCATCCCAGGTCCAGGCACGGGGCGCGGGCATCTGCACACCCCTGGCTCCCTGCCACCGCCTCTCCCTGCCCGCCGGCAGCACCGGCCCACGTGGAGGTTCCCTGTCTCTGCCCTGACGTGCCCCCGGTGCTGCTGGCGTGGCACAGCTGGAGGTGCCCCGGTGCCACTGCTGTCCCCCCACTGCATGCAAGCTCTGGTTGAGCTCCCTTGGTTGCTTCTGTTGCCTGGATGTGGGGACACGGCGGGTACGGGAGGGGGACATGGAGGCCTGGGATGTGGGGCTCATGGGGAACCGGGGACGTGGAGCTCAGGGACATGATGCACAAGGGGATGTGGAGACTGGGGGAACACGGTGGGCACATCCAGCAGGGAGACACGAACCTGGGATGTCAAGCACATGGGGAACTGGAGACGTGGTGGGCATGGAGCTTGAGGACGTGGTGGGGCATGGAGATCGGGGTAGGGGGACAGGGGAACGTGGTGGGCATGTCCATCTGGGGGACATGGAGATCTAGGCAATCAAGGGCATGGAGACCAGGGATGTGAAGGAGAAGGAGAGGCGGTGGACAGGGGGATGTGGAGACCTGGGATGTGCTGGGAATGTCCAGCTGGGGGACGTGGAGAGTGGTGACATAGTGGGCATGGAGATCAGGGATACGTGGGCAGGAGGATGCAGAGATGTGAGATGTGTTGGGCACGTGGAGCACACAGCAGCTGGGGACACGGGGGACAGTCCCACCTCGGTCCCCCCCCTCCTGACCCTCTCCCTCCCACCTTGCAGCTGAACTACCTGGGCCCCCCCTTCAATGAGCCCGACTTCAACCCCCCGCGGCTGGCGCGCGCCGAGCAGGTGCCCAGCGCCACGGTGGACTTGGACCTGTGGCGGGGGCTGACGGACAACGCGCGGCTGGCAGCCAACTACCGTGCCTACAGCCGCCTGCTCTGCTACCTGCGCGGGCTGGACGGGCAGGCGGGCACCGCCGAGCTGCGCCACCGCCTCGGCCACTTCTGCTCCAGCCTGCAGGGGCTGGTGGTCAGCATCGCTGGCGTCATGTCCTCCCTGGGCTACCCGCTGCCCGCTGGCCCTGCTGGGCCCCCGCTGCCCCCCGGTGCCCCCGCCGCCCCCAATGACTTCCTCAAGAAGATGGACGACTTCTGGCTGCTGAAGGAGCTGCAGACCTGGCTGTGGCGCTCGGCCAAAGACTTCAACCGCCTCAAGAAGAAGGTGCCGCCTGCCGTGGTCACGCTGCGCCTCGAGGCCAGGGGCTTCTGAGACCCCCCCTGCCGCTTTGCCAAGGTGGGGGACGGGGCCCCTCGAGGCCACCCCACGTCCCCACCAACGCCTTGCCGCGCCTTAATGGATGGGGCTTCAGACCCCAAATGCCACCAAAGCCACCCCACGTCCCCACCAACACTACTGTGCCTTAACAGATGGGGATTCTGTCCCAAAGTGCCACCAAGTCCACCCCACGTCCCCACCGTCAGCTCACTGTGCCTTGAGATATGGCGCTTCTGACCCCAAAGTGCCACCAAAGCCACCCCACATATTCATTGTCACCTTACTGTGCCTTAACGGACAGGACTTCTGACCCCAAAGTGCCACCAAATACACCCCACATCCCCACCAACACCACTGTGCCTTAACAGAGGGGCTTCTGTCCCTAAGTGCCACCAAAACAGCCCCACATACCAATCGCCACCCTGCTGTACCTTGACAGGTGGGGATCCTTACCCCAAAGCGTCACCAAAGCCAGCCCGTGTCCCGTCTCCCCCCATCACCACTGTGCCTTAAAGAGCAGGGCTGCTGATCCCTAAGTGCCACCAAAGCCACCCCGCATATTCATCATCACCTCGCTGTGCCTTCAGAGATGGGGATCCCAAACCTAATGTGCTGCCACAGCCACCCCGTGTCCTCAACGTGCCGTGTCCCGAGGGATGGGGCTCTTGGCCCCGCGGGCTGCCTCACACCCCCGTCATTGCCTTGTCCAGGGGCGAGGCACTCAGACACATGGGGCCACCACGCTGCGCCCTCACCCCGCGTGCCTGGGGCATGGGGCTCCTGCCCCGGAGCGCCACCGATGCCACTCACCTCCCCGCCATCACCGCCGGCCCCGTGGGGGCTGCCCCACGCCCCTGGGGCTGGGAGCAGCGGTGTCTTCGCCCTGCCCCACGGCTGCAACGAGCCCCGAGCCCGCGGCACCCCCAGCGCCCTGCCGGCCCCGAGGGACCAAGCCCCCAGCGTAGAAGCCCCGCCCCCAGGAGCAAGAGGCCCCGCCCCCGACGGCAACAAGCCCCGCCCACCAACCCGTGTAGCAAGCCCCTCCTCCCTACAACAGGCCCCGCCCCCCCCGCTGCCCCAAGCCCCGCCCACCCCCCCACGGTTGCCTATCACCCTGGTGGGCGGGGCCAATGCCCTGGGGGCGGGGCTTGGGGCGGGGGCGGGGCCGCGGGGGCGGCTGTCTCGGTGCGTCTATGAGTGTTTATTTATTGGAGATGTTATTTATTAGGGTATTTATTGCAGAAGATCTATTCTTGTATTAACAAATAAAAGCCTTTCTCCAGTGCTGCCGCCGCAGCCCCCCTCAGCCTCCCCCCAGCCCACACCGCACCGGGGGGGGGGGGGCAGGCAAGGAGCCAGCACACGCCATCAGTAGGGACCAGAGTGAACAGGGGGCAGCTGCACCGGAATCCCCCTGGGGTTGTGGTGGTGCATGTGACAGGGAGCTCGCCGGGGGCCAGAATTCGGGTGGAAGCCCCCCCTCCTTGGCCCGGTGGTGACACCCCCATTACGCCCCCCTGGGCACTACTCGGGGGTGCTGAGCAGCATGTAGAGGGTGCCGGGCTGGGGCAGGAAGCCGGTAGCGCGCAGGGCGCGCAGGGAGGGCGTGTTGCAGGGCAGCACGCCGCAGTACACGGGGAAGCCACGGGCGTGCAGCCCCTGGCCCAGCGCGGCCAGCACCAGCCCGCTGAGCCCGCGGCCACGCCAGGCGGGCACGGTGTAGCCGTGGCTCAGGCAGCCCAGGGGGTCCACCAGGCTCCAGGAGAGCGGGCGCCCGCGGGGGTCCAGCACGCAGGCGCTGGGCAGTGCCCGCACCAGCCCCTCTAGGAACCGGCGGCTGCGCCCCGTGCCCCCAAAGCTCCACGTGGCATTGAGCAGTGGGACGTGGGACGGGGACAGCGACGCCAGGCGCAGCCCCGCTGGGATCCTGCAACAGGGTGGGATGGTGGGGGGAAAGGGTCCCCGACGCCCTCAGTGGGGGTGGAGCAGGGACCCCCTCACCCAGTGCCACCTAAGGATGGGGTTGGGGACCCCCGTGCCACCCAGGAACAGGACTGGGGACCAATGGGACACACAGGGATGTGGGGACCACTGTGTCGCTTGGATAGGATCAGGGGCCCCCCTGCCACCCGGGAATGGGACTGGGGACCGATGTGCCACACAGGGATGGGTCTGGGGACCCTGACGTCACCTGGGGATGAGCTCGTCACCCCTCTGCCAGCTGGGGATGTGCCCAGGGACCCTTGTGCCCTCCCAGGGAAGAGCCGAGCCCTCCCCTCCCAACTCACTGCACGCGGGGCCGGGGCGGCTCAGGGCTCAGCATCGCTCGGTACCGGAAAGTCTTCATCCGCAGCCCCTTGGCCACGGCCGCCTCGCACACGGCCTCGTGCACCCCGTCCTGCATCCCTGGGGACAGCCCCGTCAGCCAGGCCAGCGCGGGGGGCGCGGGCGCACGGCTCCCCGTCCTGCTCACCCTGCATCTGGAAGGCTCGGCTCCAGTCCACGGCCTCGGAGCTCCCCAGCACCGCCCGCCAGGCGCCCTCCTCGCGGTAGAACACGGCCAGCTGGTTGGCGTAGAAGTCCCCGGGGTCCGCCTGCTCCTGGGGGCACGGCGGGGACAGTGAGCACCCAGCGCGGCCACCCCGACCCAGTCCCTTTCCCCCCCCCTCCCCAAGGCGCACCTCTGGGCGCAGGCGGGTGAGGACGACGGCGAAATCGGGCCACGAGTCCACCAGCACCTGGTGGGCAGCTGGGTTCCCCCGCGCCACCGTCATCACGGCCCCCAGCGCCTGCAGGACGGGGTCAGCGTGGGGGGGGCCGCGGCGGGGGGTGACGCCACGGGGTGGGCAACGGGGCTGAGCACGGCGATGGGGACACACCCACAGCCCGGTGTCCCCATCGCCGTCGCAGCAAGGGGGGTCCCCAGCTCTGTTGGGGAGGGGGTGGGAGGTGCGGGGGGGGGTCCACCAGTCCTGTCACCGTCACGGCGATGGCACAGGGGTCCCCAGGGCCCGTGTCACCGTCAGTGTGGGAGGGATGAGGGAGGTACGGGGGGGGGTCCTCTGGTCCCGGTCACCGTCACGGCGATGGCACGGGGGTCCCCAGGTGCCCCCCCAGCCCTGTCACCGGCAGAGAGGCAGGCAGGCTCCTCCGCAGGGCGCCCTCCAGGCGCTGCAGCTGCCCGGGGCACGTCAGGATCCGCATGGCTCCGCACCGGGGCAGGCTGCGCCGCCGCCGCTCAGTCCCCGCGGCACCGGGGGGGCACGGGAGGGCACGGGGGGGGCGCCGCCACGTGTCCCGGGCACGCGGGGACGGGCCCTGCCCACCGCCCGCCCCGGGCACGGGGCACTCGCCCGGCCGTGACGGCCGCCCCGGGACCTGCCGGTGTCACCGCCTGCCCGCAGCCCCCGGGTGAGTGCCGCGGGGACCGGGGAGCCCCGGGGGGGCGGCCGGGACCGGGGTGCCCGGGGGTGCCCGGGGGTCCCCATCCGCCCCCCGCTACCGCCGGGTGTCCGGGCAGGGCCATGCTGATCCTGCGGTGCCCGGCCCGGCTGCAGCGCCTGGAGGACGCCCTGCGGAGGAGCCTGCCCCGCGCCCTGCCGGTGAGCGCCCCGCCGCCGCCACCCCCGGCCCGCACCGGGACCCCGCCGACCCCCGCCCCGACCCCCGCGGGCCCCGCGGGCATCCCGCGCCAGCCAATCACGGCCCGGACGGGCTCTGCCCCAGCCAATGGCAGCCCGGCCTGCTTCCAGCCGGCCAATCCCCTCCCGGGTCCGCACCGGCCCCGGCCGGGCCGGTTCCACCTCCCCCACGCCCCCCTGCCCGCCCCGCCCCACGGCCCCGCCCCCCACCGAGGACCTGGCACCAGGCCCGCCCCCTCCGCCTTCACCCCCCGCACCCCGCAGGAGGGCGGCCATCTTAGGTGAGGGCAGGGCGCCCGGGGCAAGCGAGGCCGTGCTGCCCGGGGGGCCCCCGACGGCCGCCCCGTCGCTGACGCCCGCCCCACAGGTGTACGGCGCCGTGCTGAACATCAACCGCGGCAACCCGGGGGACTTCGAGGTCGCAGTAGATGCCTGGCCTGACTTTGGCGCCGTGCTGGCGCGGCGCAGCGGAGAGGTGGCTGGCGGGCGCTCGGGGCGCGGGGCTGTGGCTGTGCCGGGGGGGCTCAGCCCAGCCCTGCCCCACAGGCACCAGTGGACGACTGCTACTGGAACCTGCAGGCGGCCTTCTACTGGGACGTGGGCGCCTACCGGGCCCTGCTGGAGACTCCGGGCTGCCTGCGCTGGGATGCTGCCTTCCACATCTTCGGTGGCTCCAGGGCACCGAGGGGCTGGGGTGGTGGGGACACTGGGAGCCTGGGTCGGGGTGGGAGGGTTGGGACACCAGTTGGTGCTGTAGGCAGGAATGGGTGGGTGCTGATGGGCACTGGGGTGCTGGATGCACTGGGGACGTGAGTTGGGGCACTGCGGGTGTACCAAGGGCAGGGACTGGGTGAGCAGGGTCCCTGGGGAGTGTGCTGGGGGAGGAGAGAGGGGCAGTGGGGGGTCCTTGGGGATGCTGGGGGGTACAGTCAGAAGGCACAGGGACAGGGAGGCAACCTGCTGCTGCCGCCCACCAGGGCTGCAGGACGGGTTGGCCACAGTGTCCCAGGACATTGCAGCAGCCAAGGGCGTAGAGCTGGAGGTGTCTGAGTACTACACATACCTGCACCCTGACCCCAGCACCCTACCCGAGCCACAGTGAGCACCATCCCCATCCCGTCCGTGTCCCAATCCCTGTCCCGTCTCCGTCCCGCCACCGCCCACGTCCCGTCCCTCTCCCCGCAGGCTGGACCCCGACGTGCGGGTGGGCACGCTGAGCCCGGCCCACGCGGAGCTGCTGGACGCGACGTGGGCGTATGGGGGGAATGCGCGGAGCCGGCGGTACCTGGGGGAGCTGCTGGAGCGCTTCCCCAGCCTGTGCCTGCTGGACCGGGCCGGCGAGCCGCTCTGCTGGACGCTGACCGACGGCTTCGCGGCGGGGGGCGCACGGCTTCACCCTGCCCTCCCAGCGCCGCCGCGGCCTCATGCGGGCGCTGACCGTCCTGGCCGCCCGCCGGGCGCTGGCCCGAGGCTTCCCCGCCTACGGGCACACGGCCACGGGCAACGGCGCCATGCAGCGGCTGCAGGAGGCGCTGGGGGCACCGCCGCCTGCCCGGGCTGTGCCGCTTCGTCCTGCACAACCCCGCCCTGGCGCGGGCCGCGCCCTGACCCCCCCGCCCCGGTCCGTCCGTCCCCCCCCCGGGGAAAAAACACACGCAGGAAAAATAAAAACAGAAATAAAGCCGCAACGCCCCAACACCCGCGGGGCCGGGGCCGGCCCTCCGGGGACCGTGTCGGCGCCGGGGGGGGCACAAACAGGCGCCCTTCCGGGGGGGGCGGGAGAGGCAGAGCGGCGGGGAACGCGCGGGGTGAGTCACGGCGGGGGGGGCGGCACCGGGACACCGGGGGGGGAGGGGGGGAACACCGGGGTTGTGCGACGGCGGCCGGGGGCAGCGGTGGGGGAGAGGGGACAGCGCGGGGGGGGGGCGGCGCCGTGCCGTGCCGTGCCGTGCCGCAGCCGCCCGTCCGCAGGCCATGGAGCGCACCGGGCTCATCACCGACTCCTTCCCACGGCGGCACCGGCGGCCGGGGCGCGCCGAGAGCAAGGACGGCTCCGCGGCGCGGCGGGGGGAGCGCGGCAAGGGGCGGGGGCGGCGGGCGGGGCCCGCTGTCGTTCCGCCCCCCCGCCCCCCGCCCTTACCCACGCAGGAGGCCGCCCAGGAGCCCCCGTCGCCCCCCCGGCCCCCCCCGGATCTCCTGGACATGCTGCGGCGCTTCGACCTGGCCTGGGAGTACGGCCCCTGCACGGGTGAGCGCCCCCCGAGCCCCCCTCCCAAGGCCGCCCAGCGACCCCCCCAATTCATAACGCCCCCCCCCGTGTTCCCCCACAGGCATCACCCGCCTGCAGCGCTGGGAGCGGGCGCAAGCACTGGGACTGAGCCCCCCGTTCCCAGTCCGCGATGCCCTCCTGGAGCACTGCGATGACCCCGCAGTCACCTACAGGTGTGTATGGGACCGGGGTGGGCTTGGGGGGACAGCAGGGACCAGGGGCTGCTCACTGACCCTGTTCTATCCCCCCAGCCTCTGGCATGAGTACGGGCTCTGAGCCAGCGGAGGGACGTGGAGTAAAGGCTGGCGTGGATGAGGTGGCTGCAGCGTGGCGTGTGCGCTGGGGGAAGCGAGCCGAGAGGCTGTGCGGGCACAGAGCTTGATGCCAGCACCGGGGTCCTGCGGCATGACACCCGGTGGCATCGTGCCGCAGGACCCCGGTGCTGGCTAGCCTCCCCTGCCCTGTGTGGGGATGATGGCAGTGGCGATGCAAGGCGCCTGGTAGCAAGGATGAGAGCTCAAGGGGGAACGGGGATGGGAGGTAGAGGGGTGCTGGCAGGGGGCTTGCAGGTGAGAAGAGGGACAGTGGGGGGGAAGAAGGACAGCTAAGGAGGAGAAGGGATGCAGGCAGAGGTGTCCCTTCCTAGGTGACCATACCGCGCATCCCCCATAGAGCTGAGGTGACCAGGGTAGTGGCAATGCCAGAAACATTTGGATGGGGCCATTTGGACGGCCCACGGGAGCCTGCATCGCGTCTGCCTCCCAGAGGCATTGGGGGGGGGGGGGTTAGTCCTGTGGGATTCATTTGATTATTAGTAGTTTCGCTGTTTAATAGCGTGCAGAATTGTGTAAGCACAAATTAATAAAAGAGTGAGTTTGTTAATTATTTAGGCTATCGGTTACTTAATTTATTGGCTTCCTGGCAGGCCGTTGGCACACCACCGAAGCGTGTCGGCTACGTGCCAGTGGAGCGGTGCAGCCAGCCGCCGTGAGACCCAGGCCCAGCCCCGTGCCCTTCAGCCTGCCTCGTCCCGCTGTGGGGGCTCCAGGCAGCTCTCTGCGTGCGGGGCCCCGCGGGGGCGGGCGGGGGGCGCCTTCCCCACCGGGCCGGCCCCCGGTTCCTACAGACTGCAGTCTTCACACCCACCCCCCGCCCCGGCCTCGCACAAGATGGCGCCGCAGCCGCCCTCTGCCTGGACCGCATTTCCCATGAGGCCCGCGGGCGGAGGAGCCGGGCGGGCGCGGCAGCAGCGCGCAAAGCCTGCCGGGAGTTGTAGTGCGCGGCTCCTCCCCCCCCAAGCTGCCCCGGCCCCCGGGGACATGGGGTACCCCTCCTACTGCTGGCAGCACTGGCGTTACCCCACACCTCCCTCACGGGAGCCCCACGCCTGTCTCCACCGACCTCAGCCCCTCATTGCGAGCCCCCCTGGCAGAGGCAGGGTCCCCACACCAGCGACGTGCATTACGTGCTTTATTGTCAGGCTGGTGCCGTGCTGGTGCAGGGGGCCGGCGTGGCAAGGTGTGGGCCGGGGGCTGTATCACCCCCCAGGGGTGCAGCAGGGCCCCGGGCAGGGGGGTGAGGCAGTGCTACCCCATGCCCCGCAGCGCAGGCTGGGGGGGGCAGCAGGCCCCCACCCTGCCCCATCCCCTGGTGCCATTGCAGGGGGCCTGCCCCTTGTCCTCCTCCCCGCTGGGGCTAGGGGGCAAGGGGTGAGGTGGGGTCAAGGGCAGTGTCGCAGCCGGAGGCAGGTGGGCTGTGGTCTTCTGCGCAGGCTGGGCCTCCATCCACACTGGCCTGGCGCACTACGCGCCGGGGCCGGGAGCTGGGCCGTGCCCCTGGGGGTGACCCCCCTGGACCCCCCGGGTCCCCCGGCACCTCTGTGGCTTCAAACACCTGCGGGAAGCAGGAGGGGCTTCCAGACAAAGCTGCTTTGCCACATGGCCCCCAGCATCCCCAGCCCAGCACCATGTACCCGCGCCCCCACCATGGTCAGCGTCCCACCGGCCACGCTCTCTGCCACAGCCTCACCCTGTCCACGAACCTCCCCCCGGTGCCCCCTGCCCTGGCACTCACCTCCCCACCAAGGGGCTCCTCCAGCAGCTCGTGGGGCTGTGGGGACTCCATCAGGCTGATGCTCCGCATGACGGCACAGAGGGAGATGCGGGGGCGCTGGGGTGCCCCCGACAGCCCCGGCCCCGCCGGGTGCCTGCTCGCCTCCTCGGGAGGCTGCGGGGATGGGGCTCGGAGCTTGGGCAGGGCACCCTCGTCCCCTGGTGCAGCCTCCTCCAGCTCAGGCTGGGACACGCGCTCTGCCGCCCGGGGCTCCCAGAGGACGCTGTGCCGGCTGCCACGGGAGCACCCGCGGTCACCCGCTGCCCTGGCCCCGTCCCCTGCCAGTGAGGGCGGGGCTCCCAAAGACCAGAGGGGCGTGGCCTCATCTGGCCCCACCCACAGCAACTGCTGGGGGGCGTGATCACAGCATGCACCACCCACGGGGCGTGGCCTCGATAACCCCGCCCACTCCGCTCGCCCCGCCCACCTGGCGCTCAGGATGCCCTGGTAGAAGTCGAGCTGGCGCATGAAGCCGGGGTTGGGCAGGACGCCGGGGCGGCAGCGCCGGACGTGCCGCAGTGCCCGCTCCAGGGGCCACCCGAACTCCTTCATGGCGTAGGCCAGCACCGTGGCTGCCGAGCGGCTCAGCCCCATGCGGCAGTGCACCAGCGCCCGGCCCCCGCGGGCCCTGCGGCAGCCTCACTGCGACACAGCTCCTGGCGCCCCTGGGGACCCAAGCGTCCCCAGGGACCCCAGGACCCTCAGCTGCCCAGTGCCACCCATGGCCCCAGTGCTTCCCTGCCCCATGGTTCCACGTGTCCCCAAGGACCCCTTGTCCCTAACGCCCCCAGTGTCCACAGAGACCCAGTGACCCAGAGTCCCTCACCTTCCAGCATCCCCCAGGGCCCCCAGCACGTCAGCCATCAAGATGCCCCCTCCCTGCGCCCCTCTGCCTCCCCAGTCCTGCCCTAGTACCCCCACTGAGCCCCCCACGCTCCATGCCCTGGTGACCCCTGCTCCACCACATCCCCGGCACACCCTGTCCCCACTGACTTGACATCGGAGAGGAAGAGGAAGGTATCGTTCCAGTGGGGCAGGAGCTCAGCCGCCTCCTCGTCGTACACCCGCACGTTCATGTAGGTGAACAGTGCCGGGAAGAAGTTGTCGATCTCCCGTGCCACATTCAGGATGTGGGTGATGCTGCAGAGTGCAGGCAGGGAGGATCGGGGCCATGCCTCCACTGCCCCCATGCCTGCCCTGCTACGGATGGCCCCTCGCGCACCGGTTCTGCTGCAGCTCCTCCAGGTTGGCAGCATTCCACTCGGAGCCCTGTGCCAGCGGTGATGGTTGAGGACAGCCACTCCTGCGCCCCACCCGTGCCCTGCCCGCACCCTGCCCCGCTGCCCACCAGGTAGAGGTGCGGGAAGATGCAGGAGGGCCGGTCCATCTGCGCCAGCACCAGCAGCATCTCGTTGTCGATGAAGTCCTTGTGCTGGGCCAGGCTGCGCCCCGTGCGCCGCTCCAGCTCCGTCCGCACCTGGCACCGCGGGGGTGAGGGATGCGGACGGGACCCCCCCCGTGCCCCGTCCCGCCCCCGGCCCCAGCACCCACCTCCTTGGAGGTGACGCTCTCCAGGTCAGCGGAGGCCAGGACGTCGCGCAGCAGCGCCCGCACCGCCTGCTCCGTCAGCTCCGGCACCGCCGGCCTGGCACCGCCGCAGCACCTCAGCACGTGCCCCAACCCCTCTCCCAAGCCCCGCCCATTTCCGTCAAGCCCCGCCCCGATACTCAGACCCCGCCCCGCAGCCCCTCCCCCACAAGCCCCGCCCCCTCCCACAAGCCCCGCCCCCAGCCCTATCCCAGGGGGACAGCACAGGGCCCGGGCTTACCCCGGGGGCTGGGGGGAGCCGGGGCGCACGGACTCCAGGTCAGCCATGGCCAGCCACTCGTTGAGGCAGCTCTGCTCCGAGCTCAGCGCAGCCGTGTAGTCCCGGGCCCAGAGCAGCGCAGGGCCCCCGGGGATGTGCCCCCCGCAGGCCGCCTGCTCGCAGGCTCGGTGCAGCTCCTGCAGCATGGCCCTGCCGCACAGGAGCCTGGCACGTGGCCCCCTCGCCCTGCCCTAACCGCGGCCTCCTCCCAGGACCTCATCTCCCAGCCCCACACGTCCCCGGTCATGGTGCCTGTGACGTCGCCCCACAGCCCCATGTTCTCTGCCCACGTCCAAAGCCCACTCACACGTCCCCTGCTCACGCCTGTGTCTACAGTGGTGTCCACACCTCCCGTGCCCATGTCCCCAATGCCATAGTGGTGCCCACGTCCCCCACGACATAGTGGTGCTCACATCCCCCGTGCCATAGTGGTGCCCATATCCCCCATGCCCCACATCCCCTGGGCCATAGTGGTGCCCATGTCCCCCATGCCCACGTCCCCTGTGCCATAGTGGTGCCCATGTCCCCCATGCCATAGTGGTGCCCAAGTCCCCCGTGCCATAGTGGTGCCCATGCCTGCCATGCCCACATCCCCTGTGCCATAGTGGTTCCCATGCCTTCCATGCCCACGTCCCCCGTGCCATAGTGGTGCCCACACCTGCCATGCCCATGTTCCCCTTGCCACAGTGGTGCCCACTTCCCTCATGCCCATGGTGATACCCACATCCCCCATGCCACGGTGGTGCCCAGCAGCTGGCTCACCACATGGTCTGGACAGAGATGGGCTTGAAGATTCGTGTCTGTCCCCCAGACATCACGCTGAACCCCCTGAGCACCGCAGGGACACACACGGGTCAGGGTGGTCACCCCTGCCCCACTCCTTCCTGCAGGTTCTGTCCATCCCACCAGTCCCCTCTCCCCCCCTTCCAGGAGGCTCCCCCTTACCCGTCACCATCGAGGAAGACCTGGGTGTCACTCCAGAGGGGCAGCACCATGCCCAGGGTGCAATGGGTGGACCTGGGGTGGGCAGAGGTCAGGGGGGCACGGCTGCCTCTACCCCCCCACGTCTCCCAGCTTCACTCACCCCTCGTGTGGGAAGTCCACACCCAGCAGCACCGTCTGCCCCTCGGCACCTGCCTCCTCCGGCCGCACCACCAGCAGGTACCTCACCCGCTGCGGCCGCACCGACTCTAGCCGCACCGCCTGGGATGGGGGAGGCTGAGGGGAGACCCTGCACCCCCGGGGCAGCACAGCTGCTCTGCCCCCTGCGCCCATGGGGCTGGGGATGACCTGCAAGCACCCTGGGGGCATGCTGGGCCCCAGTGCATCCCCAATCCTGTTGCCATCACCATTGCTGTCTGCATCCCATCACCTCCCCATCCATCCCATCCCAGTCTCGTGCCTGTCCCCTGCCCGTCCCTATTGCCATCCCCATCCTGACCCATCCTCTCCCAGTCCTACCCTATCCACATCCCATCCTCGTTACCATTCTCATTGCCATCCATATCCTGTCCCCATCCCTGCTTCATTCCCATCCTCATCCTCATTTTGTCCCTGTTCCCATCCCATCAGCACCTGCATCCTCATCCCATCCTTGTCCACATCTGCATCCCGGTCTCCATCCTGTCCCCATCCCCTCCTTATCCCCATTATTTCCATGTCACCGTCCCCATCCCGTTCTCGTCCCATCCCACCCCTGGGGAGGTGGCCATGCCCTACCAGACGGATGGCATCCTGGGGACGCAGCAGCTGCATCATGAGCTGGAGGTGCTGCTCCTGCCGCCCCGGGGGCGCAGCTGGGGGGGGCTCAGCCACCAGCGGCTCCTCGGCAGGCAGCAGCAAGGCAGCTCCCTTGGACCATGACGAAACTCTGCCTGGGGCAGCAGGGCTTTGAGCAGGACAGGGGGCAGCAGCGGGGAGGGACAAATGCTGTCCCATGCCCACCCAGTGCCCCAGGCCCCATCCCCTGGCTTGGGGACCCTTTCTCACCGCCTCTGCAGCTAGGCCGCATGCCTGGGCACATTGTCCTCCTGCAAACGTTGGGGGGGGCAGTGCCCCAAGGAGAGCATGAACCATGGGCATGACCATGGGCGCCCTTGGACAGTGACACCCTGCCCCGCCCTCTCTCCCCCCACCCCAGGCATGGGCACAGCAGGGTCCCATGGGGACTGGGGAGTGGTCCCTGGGAGCTGAGACCCCTGGGGAGCCGGAATGGGGGTCCTGACCCAGTCCCCCCTCCCACGCTGGGCGCTGCCCAGGGGGAAGTGCTCACAGGGGCTGTGCACCCCCGATAAGGGCCCAGTCGGTCCCTGTGCGGGGGGGGGCGGGTAGGGGCTGGGAGCTACTGGGACAGACCTGTGCCCAACTAGGGAGGCACTGGGCCAGCCCCCGACTGCGTGGGGGTCACTGGGACAGCCCCTCCAGCCAGCGGGACCGCGCCCGGGCGCCCCCCCGCCGCGCCGCCCCGCCGCGGGCGCTGCGCGGGACGGCGGGGGGCCCGCGCGGGCCGCGCGCGCCCCGCGCGGCCGGCCCCGCCCCCGCGGCCGCGGGCCCCCTCCGGGGGCACGGCGCCGCGTCGGGCGGCGGGGCGCCCCCCCGCCGACGGCCCGCCGCGGGGGGCACGGCGCCCACGCGCGGCGCCGCGCCGGCGCCGCGCGCGCCGCGCGCCCCCCCGCCCGGGCCCGCGCGCCCGCGGCCGGGGCCGCCGCCGCCGGCGCGGGCGGCGGGCCGCGCCGGGCGCGGCGGGCCGCGGGGGTCGCGAGGGCCCGGGCCCCCGCCGCGCCCCGGCCCGCGGCCCGCGGGTGCGGGCGCGGCGCCGGGCGGGCCCTGCCGCCCTCGCGCCTCCTCGCCGCCGGCGGCCGCGGCGCGCTCGCCCCGGCGCCCTGCTCCGGCGCGGGCCGATGGCCGGGCCGCCGGCCGCGCTCCGCGGCCGCGGCGAGCGCCGGCGCGCCCGCCGCGCGCCGCCCGCCGCGGCGGGGCGCCGCCGCCGCCGCCGGGCGGCGGCCCGGCGCGCCGCCCGCGGGGGGTCGCCGCGCGCGCGCGGCGCGGCGGCGGCCGCGCCCCGCCCGGGCCGCAGGCTCCCTCGGCGCGCCCGGCGCGGCCGCGCCGCGGCGGCGCCCCGGCCACGCCGCCGGCGCCAAGACGCGGCCCCCGCCGCCCGCGCGCCCCCGCCGCCCCGGCCCCGGCGCCGGGGCCGCCCGCGCCCCCGCCCGCGGCCGCCGCGGGCCCGGCGGCCGCCGCCCCGCGCCCCGGCGCGCCCGGCGCGCGGCCCCGCCCCCCGAGCGGGCGGCGCGCGGGGGCGCGCCGGCCCCCCCGGCGGCGGGCCCCCCGGGCCGCGGCCGGCGGCCCCGCGGCGGCGCGCCCCGCCCGCGGCGCGCGCGCCCGCGCGCGCGCGGGCGCCGCGCCGGCGGCCGGCCTCGGCGCCGGCCCGCCCCGCGGCCGCAACCGCGGGGGGCGGCGCCGCGCCGGCGGCCGCGGGCGCTCGCGCCCGCCCGCGCGTGGCCGCGCCCGCCCGGGGGCCGTGGCCGCCCGGGGGGCGGCGGGGCCGGCGCCCGGCCCGCGTCGTCGGTGGCGGCCGCGCCGCGCCGCGCCGGCCCGGCCGCGCGCTGGTCGCGCGTCCTCGGCCGCGGCTCCCGGCGCGCCCCGCGCTCGGCGCCGCGCCGCGCCGGCGGGCGCCCGCCGCGGCGCGCCCCCGGCGCCCCGGCCGGCGCGGCGGCGGCCGCGCGGCGCCCCCCGGCGCGGCCGGCGCCGCGGGCCCCCGCGCGGCACCGGCCGCGCCCGGGGGCGCCCTGCCCGCCCCGCCGCCGGCCGCCCGGGGCCCGGCCCGCCCCGGCCCCGCGCCGGCGCGGCGCCGGCCCCCGCGGCGCCGCGGGCGCGCTCGCGCCAGCGCCGGCCCCGGGCTCGCGCGGGCCGGACGCCGGGGCCCCGCCGGGCGCCGGGCGCCCGCGCCGCGCCGCGAGCGGCCGCGCGCGCGGCCGGGCGCGGCCGCGCCGCGCCGCGCCGCCGCGCCGGGCGCCGCCCCGACGCGGGGGGCCGGGGGCGCCGCGCCCGCGCCGCCGGCCCCCCCGCCGCGCGCGGCCCGCGCCTGCCCTCCCGCGCCCCCGCCGCCGCGCGCCGCGCCGCGGCGGCGCCGGGCCCGCGCCGGCGGCGGGCGCCGGGGGGCGCCCGCGGCCGCGGCGGGGCGAAGTCGGCGCCGGCGCGATGGCGGCATCGGGGCGATGCGGCGGGCCGCCGCCGGGCCCGCCCGGCAGCCGGCCGCGGCGCGCGAGGGCCCGCCCGGCGCCGCCCGGCCGCGCCGGGGCGGGCCGCGGGGCACGCGCGGCCGCGCGTGCGCCGCGCCCCGCCCGCCGCGCGGCCGGGCCCGCCTTCCCGGGGGCCGCGGTGCGGGCCCGCGCCCCGCGCGGCCCCGCGATAGGGCGCCGCGCGCCGCGCGGCGGGCGCCGCCGCGCGCCGGCGCGGGCGCGCGTACCGGGGGCCGCGGCCGCGCGGCGCGGGGCTGGCGCGCGCGCAGCCGCCGCCCGGGCCCGGCGCCGCGGGGGCCCGCGCGAGCCGCGGGCCCGGCGCGGGCGGCGCGGGCGCCCCGCGCCCGCTGCGCGCGCCCCGTTGGGGTGCGCGCCCGCGCGCCAGGCGGGGGCCGGAGCGCGGGAGGCCGGCGGGGCCGGCCCCCGCCGCCGCGCGCCCGCCGAGGTCGGCCCGGGGCGTGCGCGCGGCGGCGGGACGGCGCGCCCCCCGCGCCCCCCGCCGGCCGCGCCCTCCCCGCGCGCCCGCCCTGCCCCGCGCGCCGCGCGCGGCGCGCCCGCCCCGCCGGGCTCGCGCCGCCGCGCGCCCCGCGCGGGCGACCGCGCCAACGGCGCCCGCCGCGGCTGCCCCGTCACCCCGCAGGCGCCGGCACCCGGCCCGGCCGGAGGGCCGCGGACGCGCCGCCGGGGGGGCGCCCCGGCCGCGGCGCGCCGGCGCGCCGCCGCTGGGGGGGTCGCGGGGGCGCCGCGGCCCCGGGGGGTCCGGTCCGGAGAGGTGCCCGGCCCCTGGCTTGGGCCGCCGCGCCGCGGCGCCGGCGCGGCGCCGCGCCGCGCGGGCCGCGGGCAGGCCCGCCCGGGACACCGCGCCCGGGGGCCCCCCGCCGCCCGGCCGCGGCGCACCTTGGCCGGCGCCGCCGGCTGCCCGGGGCCGCCCGCGCCCGGCGCCAGCCCCGCCCCGACGGCCGGCGGCCGGTCGGGCGATCAGGCGGGCCGCCGGCCCGGCCCCCCCCGGGCGCCGCGGGGGGCGGCCCCGCCCGCGGCGCCGGCCCCGGCGCAAAGGCAATGGGCCTCGGTCGACGGCCGCGCGGGGCGGCGCGGGGCCGCCCGTCCCGCCCAGGCGGCGCCGGGCCCGCCCTGAGCGGCGCCATGGCGCCGCCAGCAAGCAGGCGGCGCCCGCGCAAGGCCCGGCCCGCGCCGGCGTCGCGGGAGCGCACCGGCGCCCGCGTCCACCGCCATCACCACTGCCCCCTCCCGCGCACGCGGGGGGGCCAGCGCCGCCCCCGAGCGCCCCACCGGAGGCCCCCGGCACGCGGGCGCGGAACGGCGGGCCGCGCCCGACGCCCCGCCCGGGCGCGCCGTGGGCAGCCGGCGTCGGCCGCGCGCCGGGATCCGGCGCGCGGGCGGCGCGGCGGCCGGCGGGCGCGCCCGGCGCTGGGCGGCCCTGGGGGGGGGGGGCGGCGAGGGCGCTCGCGCCCCGCCAACCCCGGTCGCCCCCGCGGCGCGGCGGCGGCCCCGGGGCCGGGCATGCGCTCGAAGGCGCGCCCGCCCGGGGCGGCGGCGCGGCCGCGGGCTTCCCGCGCGGCCCCGCGTCGCGGGCACGGCCGTCGGCCCCCGCAGCGCGCGCGCGGCGGACCGGCACCCGCGTCCAGGCAGCGCGCGGCGGGGGGCGTGCCCCGCTCGCGCCCGCCAGCCCCGGCCGGCGCCGCCGGCCGCCTCGTGCCTCCGCACGCGGCCGCCCGCCGCGCGGGGGGCGCTGGCCGGCCGCACGGCGGCCCCGGGGGCGGGGGGGGCGCGGGGCCCGGCCGCGGGCGGGGGGCGGCGGCGCCCCCGCGGCCCGCCGGGGCGGGGGCCCGCAGGGGGGGGCGCCGCCACGGGCGCCGCGCGCCGGCGGCGGGGGGGGCCGCGGGGGGGTCCTGGGGGCGGCGGGGGCCGGGGGCCCACGCCGCAGGGCCGGCCGCCGGCAGCGGCCCCCCGCGCGCCCGCCGCCCGAAGCCCAGCCCTGGGCGCGGGCGACGGGCGGGGCGGGCGCGGCGGCGCCCGGCGCCGCCCGGGCGGGCCGTACCCGCCGCAGCGCGCGCAGCGGGGCGGGGATCGGCGCGCGGCCGCCGTGTCGCCGCGGCTGGCCCGCGGCCGGCCGCCCCGGGGCGCGCGGCCGCCGCCGGCCCGCCGCGCGCTCGCGCCGCGGGCTGCGCCCGGCGCACGCCGGGCACCCGGCCGGCGCGCGCCGGGGCGGCGCCGGGGCGGCGCCCCGCGCCGGGTCGGCCCGGCGGCCCTCCCGGCCGCGGCGCCGGCGGCCCGCCGCGCGCCGGCCCGGCCGGTGGGGCCGCTTGGCGCCGCGCCGCGCGCGCGTTGCGCGCGGCCGCCGCGGCGCCCCGCGCGCCGGGGTCGGCGGGCGGACCCGGCCCCGCGGGGCCCCGCGCCGCGGGGCGGGCGGGGGCCGCGCGCCCGCCGCGTGCGCGCCGCCCGCGGGCCGGGCATCCGGGCGCCCCGTGCGCGCCCCGGGGGGCACGCAGCCGGGCGCGCGCCCGGGGCCGCCCCGCCCCCGGCCCGGCGCGCCGCCCCGGCCCGGGGGCCCCGCGCCGCGCCGCCTCCGGCCCCTGTCGGGGGGGGGGGGCGCCCGGCCGCGCGCCAACCGCCGGTCCCCGCGCCGGCCGGCGCCCGGCCCTGGCGCCCCCGGCGCGCCCCGGTCCCGCCGTGCCCCGGCACCCGCCGTCCCGGCCCTCCCCGCGCGCGCCGCGCGCCCAGCCCTGTCCCCCCAGCGCTCCCTGTCCCCCGGTGCCCCAGCACCCTGTCCCGGTGTCCCCGGTCCCGCCGGTGCCCGCAGCCTCCCCGTCTCCCCCCTCTCCCAGTCCCCAGAGCCACCCCAGCGCCTCCGGTCCCCTCCTATGCCGGAGCCCCCTCCCGCAGCTCCCAGCGCCCCGTCCCCGCCTGTCCCGGCGCTCCCCAGCGCCCTCCCGCCACCCCCGTGCCCGGTGCCCGCGGTGCGGAGCCTCTCGGTGTCCCCCCCCCCTCCCCCCCCCCCCCCCCGGACCCCTCGGCGCGGCGGCGGGAGCGCGGCGCCCACCGATCCGGAGCGCAGGGCGCTGTCCAGCGCCTGGTGCCGGTTGTGCCAGACGAGGCGGTGCAGCGGGAAGGTGTCGGCGGCCCGGGCCATCCCGACACCATGTCCCCGGGGGGGGGCCGCGCCGGGCCGGGCAGCGCGCGGGGGGACGGGCCGCAGCTCCGGGCCTGCCCGCAATGGCTGCGCGCGGGGGCGGCGGCGGCGGCGGCGCAGCGCGGCGGCGCGGGGCGGGGCCGGCACCGGGCACGGCGGCCGGGAGCACCGGGCCCGCAACCGGCACCGCGGAGCCGGCTCACGGCACCGGGCGCCGGGGCCGCGGGGGCCCGGCCCCAGCACCGCCCCCGGCTCCGGGACCCCCCTCCCCTCAAACCCCCCATCCCAGCGGGGGCCTCGGTGCCCCGGGGGCTCCCCCCCCCCGCCCCGGCCCGGCCCGGCGCCCCCCGGCGCCGCCTCGTCCCGTCCCGTCCCGTCCCGCCGGCGCCAGGCGCGCAGCCCCCGGGCGGGGAGCGGCCCAGGAACGCCGGCACAGCCGCGGTCACCCGGGGACAGCAGCCGGGCGGTGTTTTTCCACATCTTTATTATAAAAACTCTTTTTTTTTTTTTTTTTTTTTTTTTTTTTCCTCTCTCCGTTCTCACATCTCCGCTCATTAAAATCTCATTCACACCCAGACCCTGCCCGGCGTCCCCTCCCGCCGGCAGCCCCCGGAGCGCGGCGGCCGCAGACCAATATTTACAGATGCCACCAGGGCTGGGGGAAACGGGCGACGATGACACCCCGCCGCTGGGGACACGGGCAGCAAGGCGACAGCACGCAGAGGGGGGCCCCCCCGCTGCCCTCTCCTTGCCCACCCCCTGCCCGGGGGTGCCAGGGGTGCCCCCCACCCAGGGCACGGGGCGGCGGGAGGGGCAGGGGACCCATAGCACAGTATTTACAGGGGTCCCCTAGGCAAGCACGCACGCACTCACTCTCACGGGCACATCAAGGACTTGGCACCCACAGGATGGGCGCAAAAGGGCCAGGGCAAAGGCTACGGGTGAAGTGGGGGGAGGGGACAGGTCTTGACCTGTGTGGAGGGGGGGGCAGCCGCCCGCCCTGTTTGGCACACATGGCGGTGGTGAAGCAGGCACCAGGCTGGGGGCAGAGCAGCAGGCAGGGAGAAGGGCATGGGGCTACCTTCATCTCAGCTGGAGAGGTCACAGAGGACCGGGGGGACGCCGGGGAGACGTGCCGAGCACGGGCCACGCGGCCGGCACCAGCTCCCTGCTGGCGGCTGAGCCCCCTCCACGCCTGACCGCAGGGGTGCCTGGGCACAGGGCTGGATCTGGCACGGGGCATATCCCTGCAGTGCCTGGCCCAGGGATGACGAGGAGCAGGGGCACGTGGGAACCCAACCCAATAAATTAGAAGTGGGGTGGGAAGTGGGGAGGAGGGCGCGCGGTCAGAGCCCGTTGGCAGAGCGCTGGATGAACGGCACTTTGCTGAGCTCCACCACAGGCGAGCGGGGCTTGTTCTGCATGCGCGGCACTCGCTGCAGCAGCTGCTGGGCCTGGCGCTGGGCATCCCGCAGCTCCTTCCGCCACTGCACCAGCTCGGGGTCACTCTGTGGGGCAGGGCACAGGTCAGAGCGGGGCTCCCTACGGCGCCAGGGCTCAGGACTTGCCCCGGGCTTGCTAGCACCAAGCAAGGTGTGGTCAGTGCCCAGCCGAAGTGACTAGCCCCTCGCAGGGGATGGCTAGCAAGGGGCAGGAGGTGGCCAGCACCCAGGGGGCTGGCCAGTGACCCCCAGGGGACAGCCAGCCCGTGGGGGTGGCCCAGGGCACACTCACGTCACACTGCAGCACGAACTGCTTGCCGCCGCGGATGCGGAGCAGGATGCACTTGCGCTCCTTCACCTGCGTCTCCTCCACCGAGTCGATCTCCTCCATGGTGAGCAGAGACTGCTGGGGAGACAGGTTCAGCCCGGCCCCCAATCCCTACACCCACGCCGAGCCCCCCACGTCCCCGTGCACCCTCTACCCCTCACAGTGCCGTGCATGTTTGTGCACATCCCACTGCCTTGAGTCCCTGCGTCCAAGCACGCGCTGACGTCCACCAGCTGCACCCTGCACAGCTCGCCCCGTGCCCCCCCTCGCCCCTGCCCGCCTTACCGGCGACTCGCCCTCCCCACGCCACTCCAGGCGGTTGGGAAAGAGGTAGAAGTAGCGGCGCTGCCACTGTGTCAAGAAGGGGTTGCCCAGCTTGGACATGTACCCGTGCATGATGCAGTCCTTGCCCATGGCATAGTCTGTCTCCACAGCACCAGGGGACAGAGTGTCAGCGCTGGGACCGCCCAGGCAGAGCCAGAGGCTGGCAGAGGCACCGGGGGACCCAGAGAACACCCGGCCCCACTCACCCTCCTCATGTCCCAGCTGCTTGTTCTTGGCTTTCTTGCGAGCCTCCAGCTTGTCAGTGTCAGCGTTGACAGCGTCAAAGACCGTCTCTGTCACCTCCTGTTGCCACCGCTCTGAGATGGTGAGCGGGAAGTTGCGGTACAGCTCCTGGTCGCTCTCTAGCAGCTGGCAGGGAGGCACAGGGTCAGGGCCAGGCCCCCACCCTGGCCCCCTGCACTTGGGCAGCAGCCGGCAGCAGCCCAGCCCCGCCGCCCCAGTACCTTGATACCCTTCGTGTCCTCCTCATCAAAGGAGCCGATGTCGAAGGCGTCAGCTGCGTTCACCTCACCCCGGGGTGGGATCAGGGGTGGTGGGTACTGCAGGTGGGAGAGGGGGTGTCCAAGGGGTGCCTTCCTGGGCCCCCCTACCCTTGCCCCTGTGCTGTGCCCCTCACCTTCTGCAGGAAAACCATTTGCCAGTCCACACCCTTGAAGAAGGGCTCCTCCTTCACCTCCTGAGCCCTGAGGAGCAAGGAGGGGTGAGCGCTGTGGATCCCCCGGGGGCTGCGGTGTGGCTGCAGTGGGACCCTTCTTCCCTGTGCCCACCGGGACTCACCCACGCCCCATGCAGCCCAGCCGCCGGTTGACGTCCCGCTGCAGCAACCCTTCGAGCAGGGAACGCAGCTCAGGGGAGAAGGAGTCGGGCAGCTCGATGGCCTGCGGGCGAGGGCACGGCTGCTCACACCTGCACAAGCGTGTGAGGGCACGCAAGCACCATGGCATACATGTGCGTGGCACCGAGACATGAAGAGTCAGGCATGTGTGTGCACACAGACCTACACGCGCCCAGGATGTTCTGGCACACAGAGGTGCACGCACTGACGTGTGCGTATGGTTACAGGTGCCCGTGCACACACACCCAGCTATGTGGAAACACGTCATTCTGCACACACACGCACGGAGACGGCACCAACACGCACTCTGAGAGCTGCTCACCCCCCAGGGGACCCTCTGTCCCCACCTCCCTCCGGGCCAAACCCGATGCCCAGTGCCCTGCACTCACCATGGTGAGGGTCATGCGATCGATCTCATGCTTGTCCTTTGTCTTGTGCTGCCGGAAGGGGCTGTGCCTGTGGTCACAGGGAGTGGGGCTCAGCGCTGCCCCTGGATCTGCCCCCTGCTCCCCTCACCCCCCGTGCCCGTGCACTCACCCCCGGAGCAGCTTGAAGAGCATGCAGCCTAGCGAGAACCAGTCGGCGCTGCTGTCGTAGGCCACTCCTTTCTGCAGCACCTCGGGGGCCATGTAGCCGTGGGTGCCCCTGGAGGCACAGAGCGGGGTCAGGGGCTGTGCCGGCAGGCAGGGGGGGCGGGTGGTGCGTGGGCACACTCACACGCTGGCGTGGGGCTTCTTCTTGGAGAAGTCGCAGGCCAGGCCCAGGTCTGAGATGCGGACGTGCCCAAACTCGTCCAGGAGGATGTTTGCCGGCTGCCGGGACACAGTGCTGCCCCTGAGCCTGAGCCCTGCCCGCAGGCACGGGTGGCAACCAAGCCAGGCTGCCCACGCGTATCAGGCTGGGGCTGGGCCCTAGGCGCCTGCAGGACCTGCAAGCACCCGCTGAGGTCCCCAGGGTGCCCACGGGGTTTCAAGGGTGCCCATAGTGCCCAGGGGCTTCCTGCTGGGATGGGAGTGTCCGTGGGACCTGGGGCTGCCCATGGGGTCCAAGGGCTGCTGCAGGGTCAGGGGTCTCTACGGGGCCTGGGGACATCAGAGGGGCCTCCTGATGCCTGCAGGGTCCATGGGTGCCCATGGGGACGGTCACCTTGAGGTCACGGTACACCACAAAGCGGCTGTGCATGTGCTCCAGACCCAGGATGATCTCAGCTGCATAGAACCGCATCTCTGCCTCCGAGAAGACACCGTGCTGGGAGAGGTGATAATGCAGGTCCCCCCCTGCGGTAAGGGGGATCAGTTGTCACTCCAGCACTGCCCTCTGTTCTCCCAGGGATGCCCAAGCAAGCAATTTCAAGACAGGGGCTCAAGGGAATCACAGCCCTGCGGGACAGGGAGTAGCCACGGGCCTCTCACCGTTCATGAGGTCGAGGATGAAGCTGAGCTTGTCAGGCGTGTGGAAGGCATACGACATACACACGATGAACGGGCAGTCCTGGCACGAGAGATGGGGTCAGGCAGCGCTGGCGGTGCCCCAGGAGCACCCCTCTCGCTGCCTCCACCTGTGACCAGGGTGCCAGCCTGGTCCCACGCCCGAGTCCCCTCACCCCGGTGCTGACGAGGGACAACATGATGCGCTCGTTGAGGGCCAGGGTCTCGCCCTGCTTCATCTTGATGCGCTTCTTGTCCAAACACTTCATGGCGTACCTGGGGGACAAAGGGTCCCTGCAGGGTCCTGCTGCTGCTCATGGCCGTGGCGCCTCGCCCTCAACGCTGCGTCCCTGTGCCGCCAGCACCCACGGCTACGTCACCGCACCCAGCTCCCGCCCACAGCCACCATGACGTCCCCGTGACGTCCCCGTGTCTCCAGGAGAGCTGCAGCCATGGCGACACTGCTGCAACCCCTAACACCTATTGTCACGGCAACGCCACCGCATCCCCCACCCCGGCCCTCCCGCGGGACCACGGCCTCACAGGCAGGACCCCCTGTCCCCCCGTTACATTTTGCCCGTGTCTGCTTTCCGGCAGCCGTAGACCTCCCCGAAGCCACCACGGCCAATGATGCGGTGAACGCTGAAGTCGTTCATGGTGAGCTGGAGTGGACAAGAAAGAGGCGAGGGTCACCCCTGAGCACCCACATGGTGTGTCCCGGGGGGGCTGTCCCACACACTGTCTCAGCTTCCCCAGGGAAGGAATGTGAACACCCACAAGGGTGAGTGCGGGAGCACCGCCAGCACCCGTGGGAGTGACAGCCCAGGGGGTGCGAGGGTGCCCCTGCCCTGCGTGGTGCCCATCTGAGAGCCACGGCAGCAGCCTCCTCCCCGGCACCCACATCCCCTCTCCAGCAGCACATGGATCCCTGCTCACATGGATGTTCAGCTCCACGTTCTTCCACTGGCAGAACCGCGTGAACTTGTCACTGCAACGAAGCACAGAGAGGGCGAGAGTGAGGGACCCCTGCGGAGACCTCCCGAGACCCATCGCAGAGCAGCGGGACCCCTGGCACTCGTCTGGAGGCAGGTGGGACCCTCGTCTGGGGACACAGACCTCAGGCCAGACCTGGAGATGACGAGCCCTGAGTCCCTGGCCTGGGGACCAACACCCGTGGAGCTCCTAACTAAAAAGGGGGCCCTGACCCACCCCAAGGCTGGGAGACCCTCGTCCCTAGTGGGACAGGACCTACCCTGGTCCCCAAGGGGCTGCGTGCCCGTCTCACCTCTCGATGAATTTCTGGAAGATGCCCCCACGCAGGTTCTGGCAGATCTCCTCAATGTAGGGCTGGGGGACACAGGAGTCAGTGCTGCGTCCCCAGTGCCACCCGTACCCCTTAGTCCCATCGTTACCTGGGGTATCCTTCCCTGCCCCCTGATTTCTCACATCCCCGCTGCCACCTCCTGCCACCCAGGGTCACCCGTGTCTCTGAGGACCCCATCCTTGGGGATCCTCATCACTGCCAGCCTCTGCGGACCCCACTGCTACCCCTGGTCACCTCTACACCTGCTGTCTCCACCGCAACCCTCTGAGGAGTCCCCTTGTTAATTCCAACCCCAAGTGACCCGACAGAACCCCACGGGGACCCCCAGGAACCCCCCTCATTTACCCCCTCCCATCAGCATCCCTCAGGGTCCTCGCACCTTCTGGGGTTCCCCCAGCCCCCAGGGGCCCCTGTCGCCACCAGCCTCCCATAAGGATTAACCAAAGGTGGCAGGGCCCCCTCTCTGTCCCCAGCGATGCCCACCTGGAAGAGGTCTGGGGGCACCTGCTTCTTGCTCAGGCGGCTCTGGACATGTTCCGTGGCACTCTTGGAGAAGGGCTGTGCGGCCAGACAAGACTGCGTCACCCCAGGAAGACGGGATGGGGGCGCAGGGCCCGCACAGGGCTGCACAAACGAGGGTGTAATTCCCCACAACACGGCACGTACGTGGGAGCAGGCCAGCAGCTCCTTCATGATGTAATGGTCAAAGATGTGGCGGCTCCGGGAGGCTCGCTCCTCCTCCGAGTCCAGCTTTTCGTACTTCTTGATCTGGTGAGGGCACAGATCCCATGGCACAGCGCTCCCCAGACTGCACCGCCACGGGGCTCAGCCCCACGCGGGGCACGCACAGCCCACCGCGGGGAGTGCCCAGGGTCCAGCATGCTGGGAAACACAACCCCAGCCCCACCGGGTACCGCATCCTGCTGGCTGGCACCCACGGTTACCAGGTCCCGGGGCATCACCTCCCAGGGGCCCAGGGCACCGTCTCCCTTGGGTGCCCCGGGCACACCATACCGGTGGGGTCTGCAGGCCCTGAGTCGCACTCCCGGCCCCCTCCTGCCCCCGGGACGGGTCCCCCATCGCACCTCCTCGTAAAACTCCATCAGGGGCTTGGCCTCCTCCGCCTGGTTGAGGGCAAAGTCCCGGAACAGCAGGTACCCTGGTGGGGGCAGAGCCACGGTGTGAGAGGTGCCTGCCCCGCTCTGTGCCCCCCCAGGCCAAGGGATGAAGGTGGCTGCCCTGGGCAGGAGAAGCGGCCCGGGGTTTGTCAGGGCGACGCAGCGAGGTGAGGGCGAGAAGCGGCACGGGGAGCAGCGCGGGACCATAGGGCAGCAGGAGGCAGGGGGGGGCAGCGGGTGGGTTGGTGCCGCGGGGCGGATGTGGCGGAAACCACCAGAGCTGCCGGGAGGAAGCGAGAGGCGCTTCCTGCCCCGGACGGTTAGCGCCAGCGCTGGGGGAAGTGACAGGGAGGGGGAAGTGGTGTGTGTGTGTGTGGGGGGGGGGGACGCCACCCGGCCCCAGGGCCCCGCAGCCCCAGGGGCAGGGGGCGACGGGCACAGCCGCCGCCGCTGCTGCTGCTGCTGCTGCCGCCAGCCCAGCCCCAGCCCCAGCCCCAGCCCGAACAGCAGCGCCGTGCCCGCGGGCGCTGCTCCCCGTGCCCCCCGTGCCCCCACTCACCGATCTTCTGCGCGAAGATCTTGTCGAACGTCAGCTCGCCCCGGTCCTCCAGGTACTTCTGCATGACGCTGCGGATGCTGGCAGACACCGGCGGCTCAGCACCCCGCCCGGCACCCGCCCCGCTCCCCGCGGCCCCCGCGGCCCCCGCGCCCGCCCCGTTCCCAGCGCGCCGCTCCCCCGCCCCGGTGCTGCCGGGCACCGCGCACCGGCGGCTGCCGGACCCCGCGGGGCGGGGCGGGGCCGGGCCGGGCCGTGCCGGGCGGCGGCGCTCACCTGGGCTCGGGCAGCAGGATGCGCTTGCTGGCGCGGGCGGCGGGCGCGGCGCGGCTCTTCTCCATGGCCATCAGGTAGCTCACGTCGGCCAGCACCGCCTCCAGGTCCGCCATCTTGCGCGGGGCCGCCCGCCGCGGCCGGCACCGGCCCGACCCCGCCGACCCGGAACCGGAACCGGGACCGAGACGGAACCGCCCGCACCCGGCCCGGCCCCGGCCCCGGTTCCGGCCCAACCCCACCCGGGCCGGGCCGGGCGGCGCGGGGGGGGGGGGGGGGGGGGGCCCGGCGGCGGCGCCTCGGCGGGGGCAGGGGGCAGGGGACGGCCTCGGCCCCGCGGGCGGGCGGGCGGCGGACGCGGCGCTGCCGCCCCAGGCCGGAGCGGGGCGGGGCGGGCCCGGTGCCGGTGTCGGTGCCCGGCCTCTTCCGCCCGCCCCACCCCCGGTGCGCGACGGGCGCGGGGGGGCGCCTGGGCGCAGCCGGGCCGCGGGGCCCTGCGGGAGGCGCCCGGTGCAGCCCGGCAGCCGCGGCCCCTCCGAGCCCGCCCGACTCGCGGAGAAACAAGGGGCAGAGCCGAGACGCCGGGTTTTGGTTTTTCTTGAAACTTTTTTATTCCAAAAAAATCCGCCCCCGAGAAACAAAATATTTCCCTTCGGAGGCTGGTATCTTCCCTCCCCCCGCCAACGTCGCTCCCCTACCTGTGGTAATATGTCATGAGCAAAGATCCTCTCTAAGACCAGTATCGGAGAATGCTTATAAAGGAAGAAAAGAAAACCAAAACGAACAAAACAGAAGGAAAACGACAACAAAAAAAAAGGCCAACTAGCTCCCCTCCCTCTGCCCCCAGACCAGAAACCCCCCAGCCCGAGCCATACCAACTGAGAGAGCGTAAGACTGGGTTTGCTTTTACCCTTAATGCTTACATTTAATTTTAAAGCACAAACATCAGAGATGGACTCTAAATCGCCAACAAAAAATATATATTTACAATATTTCTCCGGGGGTGGGGGGAAGAGGGAGGGGATTGAAACAGAACAAAAACACAACCAAATCCTTAAACAATAGTGACTTTTCTTGCAGGACTTGTCTTTAGGGAGCAGTCTGGGTTGGTTTTAAATCACTAAGTGATTTTATATATATAATTCTCTTTTTCTTCCTTGTGGATTTTCACCCCCCTGCCCACCAAGGGGGCTGGGGTGCCCCATGGGTGACGAAGGTCACAGCTGGAGTCCCTGCAGCTGGGGCTCCCCGTGCCGCCCCCAGCTGCCAGCTCCTTCTAAGCTCGGCCCCACCTCTCTTCCTTCTCACGGCAAAACTCAAAATCAATCCAAAGGAAAAAGAAAAACTTTGATTCTTCCGATGTCTTTCACAGGAGCCACCGCCAGGAGAGACTCAGGGGAGAGGTCTCTGCTGCCTGGCCGTGACTGGGTGCCGGCTCTCCCATCCTCCTCTTGCCTGGGCTGGTTTCTGCTCAAAGCCCTCCGGGTTTGAAGTGGCAAAGCCCCCCCGTCCCATGGCAGCCACCGCCGTGCCTCCCTCCACCCGACGGCCAGGGAGCAGCTCCAGCCGGGAGCGGGGCTGCCTCTCCTCCCTTATTGCTTCTGCGGCAGCGGGGGGCTGCCTGCCCGATCCCTACCCCTCGGCGCTCCTCAGGGCTGGGGAGCGGAGGCACACAGGGGCTGCTTTGTGCTGGCTGCACACACCGCAAGGGGGGAGGCATCCAGGCACCAGGGAGATGGGGAATGTCCAGGCACAGGCAGGGCAGGGAGGGAATGAAAATAGTGACCCAAAAGAAGATTCCAACCTTTTTTCATCTCTTGCTTTTTTTTTTTTTTTGGATTTTTTTTGCCTTTTTTTTGTGGTGTTTTTTTTTTCTTTTTTTTTTTTTTTTAAAGTGCAAAAAGCTCTCTGCTGCCCTAGAGAGAGGTTCTTTGGACCAACCATTCATTGCAAAGGAAAAACGGCAGCTAAAATGGGGTGGGGGAAGGAGAGGACAATGCAATAGGGCATTTGTGCCAGTTCAGTCCCAGGCTGAAATGCCCTGGGCAGACAGAGCAGCTGTTGCCCCTCTGGCTGTTGCGGCCCCAGAGTGCTTCGTGATTCTGGGCCGCGCGCAGGGAGCTGGCGAGGAAGAGGAGGCAGCTCCTGTCCCCCCCAATGTGCTCACTCACCCTCAGATGCTGCTTTGTGTCCTCCCTGAGCTCTGATGTACCTGTTGTTTCTCTCCCCTGCTTCCAGCCAGTGCCCAGCCCCAGCCCTCGCCTCAGCGCGGGGCTGCCTTGGGACACACAGTGCTCCAAGAAAGCTGGCACCGCCCCGGCGTGGAAGCGCTCTGTCCCCAGCCTCGCCCCCTGGGGCAGGGGGAGAACGGCCCATAGAGCCTCTGCTTCCAGCCCTGGGGCTGGAGAAGCCGCTATACCCTGGCTGCAGAGCTCCTGCCCTTGACACCAAAAGAGCCACCCAGACGCACAAGAGCGGGGGAGGAGGAGGGGACTCAACCACAGCCCCTGCAGTCAGACGAGGAAAACCGTAATTAATGGGGCTGAGAGAGCAGGGCGAGCAACGAGCTGGTGGTGGCACAGACAGGGAGGGGTTGTTCCAGCTCCGCTCCCTCTTCCTTGGAGAGACCTTGACCCTCGAGCTTTGTGCTAACAGGGAAGTGACAAGTGTTTCAAGGCAAGGAGATGGCAGGGAGGAAGGGAAAAGCAGGGGGAAGAGGGTGCCCCGTTTCTCTGCACAGAGATCTCTATGACAACCTCCACCTTAAGAGCGGCTAGCCTCCATGCCGAGGCTCCCTGCCATTTGCCCATTCCTCCTCTGGTACTGGCCAGCCTGGTGGGACATCTTCATCGGTGGAAGTCCCAGGGGGAGAAGGAGGAAGGACGGTGGAACGAGGCCAGCAACGGCCCTGCCTGCCAAGTCAGGTGGGAGGCAACAGCAGGACACAGAGGGCAAGGTGGGGATGTGGAGGAGCGGCTCTCCAAGAGGGGTGGGTTGGGCTCTTATCCTTCTCCTCAGTCTGCCTGGGGGAGGGTCTCTAGCTGATTTTTTGGATCAGCTTCTCATCGGACAGGCAGTAGAGGCTGTTGATGGACAGGTCCGAGATGAAGTGCTCACAGGCTTTGCGGGTGATCTGTTTGCAACCTCGCAGGTCAATTAGAGTGACGTTGGAGATGCGGCGCAGGTACAGCAAGGCCTGATCCGTCAGCTTATTGCAGCCTGCGGGGAGACGAGAAGAAAGGTGAGCTGCGACGCCTCCGCGAAGCTGGCACTGAGCTCTCACGTCAGGTTGGCAAGGCAGGTGGGGAGGAGGAAGCCACTTTGTGATGGCAAGCCCAGCCAGCCAGGCTGCCCTCAGCCCAGCAGGGCCGGGGAGGCCAGCCTCGGCCAGCCAGAGCAGCGTACCCACCTGCCATGTTGAGCTCGGTGAGGGAGTTGCGTGTGGAGGAACCCACAGCCGTGAGGAGGTTGGCTGACTGGTCTGTAAGGTGGTTGCAGTGGCTGAGGTCGAGGCGGGAGAGCAGGGGCATGTGGCGGATGATCAGCCGCAGCGTGGCGTCGGTGATGTCCAGGCCGGCGAGCCGGAAGTCGATCATGTTGCGGAGTTTGCTGCGATTGTCCTGACCTGCAAAGGGAGGGGAGAAGCTGAGCACAGACACGCAGCGCTCTTCCCTGCTGGGCTGGGACGTTCCAGATCCAGCATTGCCTGCCCTGCGCCCAAGCGTGTCACCCTCCTCCGGCTTGGTTGCCCCTGCCCTGCGGCAGCAGCTTACTGGGTTTGTCTGTTGGAGGCGTGAGCAAGTCCCGGATCTGAGGGTCCTTGATTCCTACTGCCCACCGAAGATCGAGGGTCCTGAGAAGGGGGCAGCTGGAGGTACTGAGAGCACAGACTGCAGACCAGGAACAGCCCGCCAAGATGAGGTCTTTCAAGCCTGCCGGGAGAGGTAACAAGTCAGCTGGGCTTTGCCTACTCCGAGGTATCTCAAGTCACAACCCTTTCGCCAGGCGCAGGAGGAAGCGGCTCCCCTCCCTGCCTGGGGTGGGACGTGGAGCCACGCTCCATGCAGGAGCGGTTAGAACAGCCACAGGAAACCACATCCCTATCAGCTACTCCCCAGGCGATAGGATCCAGATGCCCAGGGGTTCTCCCACTGGTGGGTGCCAGGGTTGCAGAGCTCATCTCTCAGTGTGGTCCAGCTGTTGGGAAGCCTCAGCGCCAGCTGGTGGCAGGGGCAAGGAACCCCTCGCTGGCCCACACTCACCTGGCAGCCTGTTGACGAGCCACGTAAGCTGTTTTTTGGAGATATTGGTCCAGCTGAGGTCAAGGCTGACTGGCTGTCTTTTGATGATGCCGCTCAGTGCCTGGGGGGTGATGGACTTGCACCTGCTCAAATCTATCTTTGTCCACAATCTCTTGTCACAGCACCTGGGGACGAGCACAAGGTTGAAAGTTGAATCCAGAGAGCACTGTGGTCTGAGAGGCCATAAATCCGGGAGGACCCCGGACCTGGCACAGCCCCGGCTGCAGCACAAAGCCGTTCTTCCTGATTTGTCAGGGTTCCCCAGACACATGGCGGTGTGTGGCCACCCAGGGATGCCCGAACAGCCCCAGCAGCGTTTTGCTGCCACGTAACAAGACTCCACATGGCAGCTGCCAGCCTGCTTACTCCCTCCTGGGTGCTCCCCTGCTGGGGCAAGTATCTTCAGCCTCCCTGCTCCCAGCAGGCAAAATGCTCAGCCTGGTCCCACCCCATGGCCTTGGCAACGCTCTCTGCTTCACCAGGAGCCACAGGAGAGCTTGGATGTGGCACAAACTATTTCTCTCTCACAGGAGCCCTGAGGACCCAGTGCATTCCCTGCCTCCGGAGCTGCCACACCGGCGGCAGGGGAGGGGACGCTCTCCTCCCGCTGCCACGGCATACCATGCCTGCCGATCAAAGCGGGACAGCCCCTTCCCGCCGAGCCATTCCCACTGCTCAGCAGTTAGAAGCCTCCCAGCTCCCCATCCCCATCTGTTCCCAAGCCCTCCATCCACAGCTGTCCCACTGCCAGCATTGTCTTCAGGCCTGCGCCCCCCGAGGCGCTTCCAGGCAGCAAACCCATCTCTGCCTCAGCCTGCGCTGTGGGGCCGGGAAGGGCAAGGACCGTGCAGGGCAGTGGGAGAGGAGAGGGCGTTAACACCTCGCCAGGACACGATGGGGGACACAGGTGACACCCTGCGACCATCTTCGGACAAACGGGACAGGAGGAAGGCGCTAGAGGGGGACAGTCAAGACCAACACACATGTGGAAGGGGCAGCAGGGCTGCCACAGGGCCCAAAGGTGATGTTGCCCAGCAAAGACCAATGATGGGGAGGGGAGGGAGGGCACCAGCAGTGCAGGAAGCAGGACGCCACCCCCCTTCCTCTCTCCGGCTGCCTGTTAGGATCAGGACACGAGTGGCCCAGGTGGCGCTGCCCCTGCCCGTTGCGCTGCCACACTCACCACTTGTACCAGGTCTTGCACACCCGCATGCACTCGCAGAGCTCCCTGCGAGTGAGGTAGCGGAAGACGGACATCCAGACCTCGCGCTGCATCCAGCTCTCCTCGCCCTCCTGTGCCCGGCCCCCTCTGCCATTGAGGCGGGCCACCCCCCCCTCCTCCGCGTTCTCGTCGTCTTCATCGTCCTCCTCCTCGTCTTCCTCGGCAGCCACCTCCTCCTCCCCACCGCCCCGTGGGGGCATCCTGGCAGGTGCGTGGCGCATGACCACGCGGGGAGAGTGCTGCAGGTTGGCGGAGGAGGCTGTGATGGCTTGCAGCTTGGGGACGATAGAAGTGCCATGGACGTCTTTGGTGGGGCGCTGGAGCGTCACGGTGAGGTAGGAGCCGTGCAGCTTGGCCTTCTCCACCTCCGACAGCTCCTTCTTGCCGCTGGGGTTGTTTTCCTTCTCCCGCACCATGGTTCGCTCGGTGGCCTGGAGCCGCAGCAGCTGCCGCCGCTTGAAGCGCTCATCCCTGCTGGCGCTGTGGTGGTCACTGGGGCCGGCCCCTGGGGACGAACGTGTCACCATGCCTCGTGGAGATGCCGGGTCATGGATCAGCTGCAGCATGGGGGTGGGCGAGTTGGGTGGAGGGGTGAGGGGCTCCTCGCAGCTCCGCAGGGGCCGCAGCACTTTGGCTTGCGCCGTGTCATCATCGCTCTCCTCTACTTTGCGCTTCTGCAGGGAAGTGGGACAGACGGCGAGTTAGCAGGGGTGGGGCCACACCAGACCTGGGGAACACGCGCCTGCCCTCCTCCTCTTCCACTCACACCAGCAACCAACATCTCCACCCCTCACAGAAGCAGTGTCCTCTGAGGTTGGGGTAGCCCCCACTCTGTGCCTAACGGTCAGTCCCCTACCTCTTGCAGCAGAGACTCCCCGGATCACAGCACAAGACACTGTGGGGACAAGGGGTGCTCATCACGCCCACCTGAAGTGCCGGGGGACCCAGGAGCCACTCAGATGTGCACCCCAAGCATGCACATCACCCAGAACGTGAAGGTGCTGCAGCCTCCCCCAGCCTGGCTTGCCTTGGCTGCACCGCTTCCATCTGCGGCGGTGGGCACAGTCCTACGGGGGACGCGGCGGCCGTAGGCTGGCCTCCTGGGCAGTGCTGGCAGGTGCCAGCGGGACTGCTGCCGCCGCGCACAGCCCACTCGCTGCCTGGCAGAAGGACCCAGCCAACCTTGCCGCTTCTGCGGGAACCTGGCCTTGGTGCGTTGATGAGCTCTCTAGGACCCGCAGACAGAGCGGGGGCTGTCAGCTTGCCTCACTGCAGGCCCCAGGAACGTACTGCAGCAGTGTCTGCCGGGCCCTCCACCCCCTGCAGGTCGCCGCTGCGTGGCACCCGAATGGCCCTGCTGCCGCCCAACTGGTCCCCTGGTTGGGGCTGGTGCCTGCCAGCCTCCAGCCCACCCCACAAGCTTGTCTGTGCACCTCTGGAGCCACCGCTCTCCTCCGGATGGCCTGAGTCCTGCCTACCCACAGCAGGATACAGTGAGATGGACGATGCACGGCATGACCTCCCCTGCCCCGGCACAGCTCGCCTCCTACCTGGCCCTTCTCTGCGTCGTCACCCTGGTAGCATTTGGGACATTCCCAGCAGTTGGGGAGCTCGTCGTTGAGCAGTCCTTCTCCATCCATCTGCAAAGCAGAGCGCAATCAGCAGCGCCCTTCCCCACAGCCCAGCCCAGCTCAGCCCTGGCACACGTGCTACTCGCCTGCAAGCAGCCAGGGTGAACAATCTCATTGCAGATGCAGCACTCCATGAGCTTCTTCTCAAAGTCCTGCGAGTCCTCATTCTGATCCACCTCCCCGCAAAGTGCACACGTGACCGAGTGAGGCAGCCTGGGCTACAAAGGAAAGCAGGGGTGATACCAGGGCAAGGAAGGATAGCCTTCCCCCCTCCTCATCCTCCTCCTCCTTCTCCTCCCTACCCTCACCACCCAAACAACAGGGAAGGGGGCAACTTTTCCCCAGGAATCAAACTTGGTCACCACCCTCTCCCTGACCAGCCACACAGAGCTGCTGCCAGGCTGCAGTGGACTTTGGAGAAAAGGATCAGGCTACAGACTCACCGCTAAGCACTGCCGGAGGACGCAGGACTGCTTCATGCGACCAGGCCCGCCGAACTTCTTCATGTCCCTGCAGTAGTGGCACATGCCACACTCGCCTTGCATGCAGGCCTTGCATTTCCGGCACCGCACGCGCCTCCGCCGGGCACCCGACACAATGGGAGAGACTGTGGGCCTGACGGGTGTCGGGCGGGGCGTTGGCTTCATGGTGTGAGGCTTGGTGATGGGGATGGTGGGCAGGCGGACCCTCAGCCGTGCCTGCAGCTTTAGCTGGTAACAGAAAAGACGGAAGAAGTGTGAGATGGGCGGATGGCGGCACTCTGTTCGGACCAGCAAGCTTCTGGTTTTGCCCTCTGTGACCTCCAGTCACACGCAGGGAGCAACCCTGCTCCCTCGCTACTCTATGGACAGAGAGCTCGTCCCCTCTGTGCAGCCAGGTTCCTCCTCCAGCCTCATGGGGATGGGGCTCAGCTCTGGAAGCGGTGCTCCGGTCACCCCTCCTGCCAGCTCGAGGTGTGCTGAGAGCAACCAGTGCCTGTTAAGGGCACGGGTGGGAAGGGACAGCTCCTCAGCAGGCATCTGTCCTGCTGCATCCCATCAGCAAACTCACTGCTGGCTGCGGCATCCTTCTGGGAATGGCCATGACATCGTGTACACCCAAAAGGCCAGCGCAAGGACAGAGCTGTGGGTATGCCAAGCATTTGAGTGCTGCACCCAAAGCATTCAAAGATCTCCAGATCTCTTCCGCCAGAGAAGCTGTCTGCGACGCTTGCACTGCTCAAGGACCAGCAAAGTCATGCTGAACACCCCGGGACAGGGCAGGCAGGCACCTCTGAAGGGTGACCTGAGCAGCTTGCTTGTACCCAGACACCCAGACTGAACGTTACCAATCCTTCCCAACGCGATGGGGTCCTGCTCTCCCCACACGCCCATAAGCCTGCCTCCTGGCAGGAAGGGAGAGGTGACCATGGGAGCTGTCCTGGCGGGCACGGGAAGGCAGCCAGGGGGAGGGGAAGTCCGGAAGGCTGCCCTCACCTCCATCTGCCCAGAGCTCGGTGCAGCTTTGGGCCCTGGGTTACAAGCATAGCTGGAGAGGGAATAGCAGGGGAAAGCCGAGGCCCCTCTCCTCAGATGCTGGCTGCTACCTGCAGGCAGAGACCCCCCAGGAGGGTGCTGCCTTCCCTGGGGGCAAGAGCCAGCACCACAGCACGGGCAGTGCGCTGACAGGGGCACAAGCCCTGGCACACACCCACCTAGCAGTGATGGGCCAGCCTGCCTGCCGGACAGGCAGGGGAGCTGCTGATTATTGACACCCACACCTCCCCCTTCACCTCTCAGGCAACACAACAGCGATACTCTCCCCTGAAACGCCATCCAGGCCCCCCCCCTCAGCAAACCGAGACTTCAGTGCAAGGTCCCTCCAGCAATCACCCCCCACCAACACCAAGGCTCCAGCCCCTGTGAGCACAGCTACAGAATGCAGAGCAGCCGGGGCTGTCCCAGGCACCAGCACAGCTGGAGACCTCTGCAGCTGCGAGCACATGGGTCTGCCCACAAGGCTGCAGAGGCAGCTGAACCCCGCGCCCTGCCACACTCCCCCACTGCCCATGGGCTCCCAAGGGAGGTACAGAGGTGGCACCACTGCGCCCCAGCTGCACAGCAGGTAATTGGCCACACTGCACGTGGTACCCTCCAGCAACAGCCACCCATGCCCCTCCTTGCAGCTCCTACCTTATCTCTCTTGGGCCACTGGACGATGGGGACGCCTGTAAGTGCCAGTTTGGGGTCGCTGTTTGCGTATTCTTCTAGCAGCAGCTGATGGGGAGAGGGAGGGTGGGGGGGGAAAGAAAAAGAGACAAAAAGGACAGGTGTGAGCAGAGCAAAACAACGCTCCTGTCAGCCAGGCAGGCTCTGACCAGATGCCAAGGCCAGCGTGCTTTAAACACGGCACGGAAGGAACCCTCTTCCACCCACACCCGTGAGCAGCGAGCCCTCCCCACATTAGACAGACAAGCTCTGTCGAGTCGATGTGCACGAATGCTTTCATCAACTGCATTTCAGCCCCGAGGCCCCGTGCTGTGCGGTGGCTGGGAGAGAGCGCCGAGCTCTTGCAATCCAGCAGGATTCATGAGGGAGGAAGTGCATAGGTCCCTCGCTGCCCCCCATAGCTGCTGTGCCCCCGGCAGCCCTCTGCAGCCCGGTGCAAGCCGTGGGTGGCTGGGAGCGGCTCCCCTGTGATGCGAGTGCTCCCGTGGCACTGGCGGCCGGACGCGCGGCCCCACGGGCCCCCAGCGCTCTGTCCCCCTGCCCGCAGCCCCCTCCCCACCGAGCCCACCCGCTGCCAAAGGTGCTTTATTTACTGGGTGTCGCCATGGCTACGCGAGCAGCAGCCTCCTGCCGGCATCCCTGTGCCTGTGGCCGGGTGTCCCCGGTCGCTGCTCGCACGCTGGGGCCGGCTCCGGCACCGTGTCCCCCGCCCTGCTCTGGAGGTGGCAGGAAGCTGCGGCCTCCCCCAGCTCCCCAGCAGCACAGCACGCTGCCTGCAGACCTTCCGCCTCCCGGCCAGCCAGCCCCTGAGCACGGACTGGAAGGAGAGGTCGGGGACCCAGGGTGCGCGCGCACACGTGTGCGCAGGGAACCGCAGTCTCCCCGTGCCTGGGGCCCAGCGGGGGTTCAGGCACGCTCCAGACTGGGTGTGGGGGGGGCGGTTCACTCACTGGGGGTGCCAGGGTCCTCGGGCTGCAGACAGCTGGAAGCCAGGATGGGTGCGGGCCACCTCAACCCCGCCGGGGGCAGGCAGCAGGGAGGGGACCCTGCGAGCAGCACGCCGTGCCATGCCGCGCACTGCCCCGGCCACGAGAGCTGGGTGCCAGCCAGCACGCCCGGGGGACGGGGAGGGGAGAGGTGAGTCCACGCGCCAGCCCGGGACAGCGGGGGTGGGTGGGGGGGGGAGAAGGGAAGCTGGGGATCCCCGGGTCCCAGAGCCCCGCGTCCCCTCCCCAGCCCGCGAGCCGTGCCAGCTGCCTGACCTTGTGCCTCTGGAGCTGCCGCGACTCCGGGGCGAAGTTTGCCGAGCCCTCTTTGTCTCGGTGCCTGCGCGGCGAGGTTCGGGCCCCCCCCCCCCCCCCCCTCCCCGGCCACCGCCGGGGGCCGGCTCAGAGCGTGCGGCCCCGCTCCGGACCCCCGCTCCTCAGGGACATGGCCGGGAGCGCGGCTGCGCCCCCCGCCCCGAGCCCCCCCGGCTCCTCCCCGGCTCCGGCAGCCGCCCCGGCGGCCGCGTGCTCCTCCCGAGCCCTGGGGCAGCGGCGGCAGCTTCCTGAGCCCGAAACAATGCTGCTGCGTCACCCACATGCGGTTCCCAGCAGTGCTTTGCAACGGGAAGATGGCAGAAGAGAAAAAGCGAGCGAGCGAGCCGAGAGGGCAGAGCCGTTGTGCTGCAGCGCCGGGAGGGGCCGGCACGGCGGCGGCGCCGCGCGGATTGGCGCAGGGGCCCGGCGGCGCGGCCCCCCCCCGCCCGCCGCCACCGCAGCCGGAGGAACGGGGCGGCCCCCCCCCGGGCCGGGGCCGGAGCCCCGCTCGCGGCCAGCCGCCCCGGCGCCCTTCTTTTGTCTCCTGTGGGGCAGTCGCCGGGGTCCCGCCGGAGCGCAGACCCACCTCCGCGCAGGAGGTGCCCCGGGCACGAGCGAGGGGAAGGGGCTGTGGGGGCGAGGCGAGGCGAGGGGGGAGCCCCCCAAAGAAGGGGGCTGTGCCCGCATCCTGCCCCCCGGCCGCACGGCGGCTAAGTTGGGGAGCTGGTGTAGTCCCAAGACCACCGCTGACCTCGCCGCTAGAGGGGGACAAGCCCCCGCTGGGTGCGGCGAGGTCCCCCCCCCCCCCCCCCCGCCAGCCCCAGCTCCAGGAGAGCCCCCCGCCTCGCTCCAGCCCACCGCGATTAAAATGGAGGAAGCTCTTTGACAGAAAGCGAGCCCCCCAAAACAGCACTAGGGAAAAACGACCGCTCCCACGCCTGACGCACGTCATCTGCGAGCACCTACGGCTCTCGTCCATCCCGTCCCCAAAAAGCCCAAGGAACAAGTTGCGCATGGACCTAACGCCGGTGCCCGGACTGCCTCAGCCTCCGGAACTGTGTTCCAAGGGAGCTTGCGGGCCCCAGGTCATCGCCAAAGTCAAGCGCATCAAACGGCATGCAGAGGTCACCTCTGCTCGGGCAGGACAGCAGGGACTCCGGCCCAGCTCGCTCCACGGCAGTTGCCAGACATGCCCTGAAAGCCGTACCGCCAGCGCGTGCACAGGGAGCCCCCACACTCCATGCTGTGGTTTCATCTCATCTCACCTGTACGCAGGAGCGCGGCCAGCATTGCCTTCCCACTGCGGGAGGACCTACCACAGCTCACCCCAGCCACCCTGACCCTTCATTGTCCAGCCCTGGTGGCAGCAGCCCCTGTTCCACACTGAGTCCTCTCAGCCTCCCATCACCTGCACGAAGCAGGGACCGGGCAGACACTCCCCACGGAGTGCCCTGAGACCACGCACCCCTCCCAAGGTTGCTCATCAGCACTTTTACATCCTCTGGGTTTCAGCAAGCTGCCATGTTCACTGCTTCTCTTTGACGAACGCACATGGAAAACCAAACTGTCTTGGGAACAGACGCGACCCATAGGAGGAACAGACCTGGCAGAAGAGCGAGATGTCGTCTCTGATACCAAAAGACTTTGTGCAACACTGAGCCAGATATGTGGGAAGCCAGACCAGAGGCTCTAAGAAGAGATTCTGGAGACAGGATCCTCACTTTTGGGAGAGACTTCTTATTTTTGTAATGCCTGGTGCTCCAGTGCTGCCAGGCAGAACCCAAATGCAGCCAGTTTGTGACTGTTCCTGAGGCCAAGGGGCTTGGCAGCACTGCAGCAAGGTAAGAGCTGGGGCAGGGGCTCAGCCTGCCAGCAGCCAGCCAGCAGCAGGTCCAGCCACTCCAGAGGCAGCTGAGCTGCCGAAGGAGCCAGAGCCTCATGGACTACCCTGCTCCTCTGAAATCTAAGTGAGGGGAAGCAGCACACCCCAAGCTGGGTCAGGAGCAATGGACAGAAGCAGCCCAAAGGTGGTAAGACCTCTCACACATTCCCTCTTTGCCAATGATCCAGCGACTCCAGTCCAGACCGTCAATGGAGACATCACCGAACTCAAGGAGATTTTTCAGCAAGACTCGGGGCTAGAAGAGGATTGTGTCAACTTCACTCCCCAAAAGCAGATCTCCTCCTGAGGCAGTGCTAGAAGTCATTTTGATTTCTGCAGGCCCTCCCATTTAAGCCATGGTAGAGCAGAAGGCAGCGACTTGGTGTTGCCAGGAGCGGTCCAAGGGATGCAGCAGGCAAAGCTAAGAGGTTACGGTGGAGGTAGAGGTGGCTACATGCTTTTCTTCCTACTCGCAGTGCCTGATGCAGCCTTGTCTGGGATGGGTTTCAGTGGACGGACAGTTCCTCTGGCCACAGAGCTGGAAGCATACCTTTGTCACATGCACAGCGTCAGGTCCCACTGTGCAGCAGCTCCAGGCTCAGCTCATGACAGGACGCAGAAGCACGGTTCTTCATGTGGCCCAGCACACAGGCGTCCTGAACTCAGTCATCGCACAAGAGGCAGTGGCAAAAGTGGCACTGCGAGAAGCCCAGAGCCCACAGCCTGATGCTCTCACCAGCCCCACCCTGCTCTTTCGGGTGACAGATACCAGCTTCGTCCTAGCCTCAGAGCAGCCATGTTCCTTGTGCCACCTCCAGGTACTCCAAGAGCCACGGGAGCCTTCCACAACGCATCTCCCTAACTGGGAGGCAGCTACCCGGCGATGGCAGCAAAGCTGGTAAGTGCCAAAACCACACTGGTTCTGTGCTTCCCTCCAGCAGTCCTGCTGGCCGGGTCTGGGGACTAACAACCTCACCTGGTAACACAAGGGTACGAGTACTGCTACAGAGCGATGGCCCCAGAGGCCGGCTCAGATGCTGGGGATGCAGGCAGGTACTGCTGACCATTTCGAAGTTAAGCCACTCAAACCGGATTAGGCCCTAGCTCTCTACCAGCGTATAAAGAGACACAGCGGAGGAATTCCAACAAGCTCCAGACCAGAAGAGATCCAGGCCCAGGGTGCAGCACGAGGGATCCCACCTGCACCGTGGGCTGCACAGGAGGGCAGGAGCACCAGAATGAGACCCAGCAGGCATCTTGGCAGGAAGGGCTGCGCTTGCACACTGCCCAGGTACCATGTGAGAGCACTAAGGTTGTTAGAGGAGGGAGTTGTACATGAATCTACATAAGAAACATGACCCAAACACCATCTGTAAGTTATGATGTGGCTGCTTTGCTCTTGATAACAACTCATCCTGCCTACAAAAATAAGCTCTTCTCCATGCAAACTGCTGATAGGAAAAATTAGCCCTTCGCTCACAAGGCTTTTCAGTGACCAGACCAATTAGAAGGTCTAGCCAGAAATGCCTTAGCCCTTTTTGGGATACAAGCACCGGCCTAGTTTGACAGTTCTATCACCTCTGAGGAAAACACAAGTTTTAAAAGAAGAGGTCTGCAGTACTTTGACAAGCTCGTCCCATTCCCTCCAGCTGATGACTAAGGATTTGTGTGCCATGTGCGCACCCCGTAACAGGTTTGACCTGTGAGACCTGTGAGGCTGCCAGTCCCAAGGGACCAGGCCTTGCACCTCAGCGTGCTTTTGAACCCCGCAGGACAGCTGGCATTAGGGAGCAAGGCCTTCAGGGGAGCCACTCGCTCTGACCAGCCTGCAGTGACTTCCACCCCCAGCTCATCTGCCAGACACAGCTGGGCACAGGGCCGGTGGGTCTCAGGGAAGCATCCCTTTGCTCCAGAACGCGGCGCGTCCGCTGCACAAGTCTCAAACCCAGCTCAGCTCTGACAACCTCGAATGCTCTGCCCCAGACACATGGCGCAACACACCAGTTCCCCTTGCTGGGTCCAAGGGTGAAACACTCTGCATGCTCCGAAGGCCACGGCACAGCATGCTTTCAAAAGCCACGTGGAAACAGACCTGCAGCCCCCTAACAGCACCCACGCTTGCTGCTGCAGCCAAGCACCAGTGGTGCCTGCAAGGCTCAGGCATGGGGGCCAGTGCCGGGGCCCTGAGCTGCACCCTGCTGCTCCCAGCGCAGCATCAGTTTCACCAAAAGCCCTGCAAAATCTGGAGACTGGAAAAAGAAACACAACAGCACGGACCAGGGTACACCGACGGCTGTCAGCTTCACTACGGGCAGACAGCTGAACAGATCACCATTAGCAAGGAAGGGAACAGGAAGTAACCGTGGTTTGAGGGACTAAAATCACAGAATCACAGAATAGTTTATGTTGGAAAGGACCTTAAAGATCATCTGATTCCAACCCCCCTGCCATGGTCAGGGACACCTTCCACTAGACCAAGTTGCTCAAAGCCCCATCCAGCCTGGCCTTAAACTCTTCCAGGGATGGGGCAGCCACAGCTTCTCTGGGCACCCTGTGCCAGGGCCTCACCATCCTTTGAGCGAAGAACTTTCTGGTGTTTAATCTAAATCTACCCTCTTTCAGTTTTAAATCATTACCCCTTTGTACTATCACTATGCTCTGTGATGAAGAGTTCCTGCCCAGCTTTCCTGTAGGCCCCCTTTAGGTACTGGAAAGCCTCTAAGTCCCCCTGGAGCCTTCTCTTCTCCAAGCTGAACAACCCCAACTCTCTGAGCCTGTCTGCATAGAAGAGGTGCTCCAGCCCCTTGATAATCCTCGTGGCCTCCTCTGAACTTGTTCTAATACATCCATGTCCTTCTTACGTTGGGGGCCCCAGCAGTACTCGAGGTGTGGCCTCACCAGGGCCGAGTACAGAGGGACAATCATTTCCCTCGCCCCTCTGGCCACACCAGTTCTGATACTAGCCCAGATGCTGTTGGCCCTCTTGGCCACGTCAGCACACCGCTGGCTCCTGTTCAGCCGCCTGCCCACCAATCCCCCCCGGCTCCCTTCCCACCGGGCAGCTTTCCAGCCACTCTGCCCCCAGCCTGCAGCCTTGCATGGGGTTGTTGTGCCCCAAGTGCAGGACGTGGCATTGGCCTTGTTGAACCTCGTACAGTTGGCCTAGGCCCATCGGTCCAGCCTATCCAGGTCCCTCTGCAGAGCCTTCCTGCCCTCAGGCACATCAACACTCCTGCCCACCTTGGTGTCCTCTGCCGGCTTGCTGAGGGTGCACGCGATCCCCTCATCTGATCATTGGGGAAGATATTACAGAGAACTGGACCCAGCACTGAGCCCTGGGGACACACCACTTGTGACCGGCCTCCAGCTGGATTTAGCTCCGTTCACCACAACTCTCTGGGCCTGGCTTCCCAGTTTTTAACCCAACGAATCGTACTTCCATTCAAGCCATGAGCAGACAGGTTTTTCAGCAGAATACTTTGGGAAACGGTGTCAAAAGCCTTACTGAAGTCTAGGTAGGCAACATCCACAGCCTTTCCCTCGTCCACTGAGCGCGTCACCTTGTGGTAGAAGGAGATCAGGTTGGTGAAGCAGGACCTGCCTTTGATAAACCCATGCTGACTGGGCCTGATCACCTGGGTGTCCTGTAAGTGTTAAGTGATTGTACTCAAGATAAGCTGCTCCATGAGCTTCCCCAGCATGAGAGGTCAGACTGACAGGCCTGTAGCTCCCCAGATCCTCCCCTCTGGCCCTTCTTGTAGATGGGTATCACATTTGCTAGTTGCCAGTCGACTGGGACCACCCCGGATAGCCAGAACTGCTGATAAATGACGGAAAGCAGCTTGGCGAGCACTTCCATTAGCTCCCTCAGTACCCTCAGGAGGATCCCATCTGGCCCCATAGACTTGCATACCCAAAATGGATTTCTGAGGTAGAGTGAGGCTGAAATTCCCACTTCAGTGCTGAAAGGGCTAAAACGCCAAGGAGCTGGACTCTATGATCCTTGTGGGTCCCTTCCAACATGGGATATTCTGTGATTCATGGAGTCAGCACAGGTTGTAGAGCAAGGCAAAGATTCTCATGGAACCCAAGATCATATCCTGCAAAACACCCTAAGACACAAGGCCAAATCCACCTGGGGCAAGGAAAGGGCTCAGTGTCCAGCACCCTAAGGAGGCCAGAGCCACAAGTGGAAACAAATCACACTGTAAACAAGCACTAACACCTGTAAGGGACACAGGCAAGGCCCAGAAGACTCTTGGCCATGTTGGCCAAGAACCATTATTGCTCCTGCTAGTCCCAACCCAAAATCCAAGCTAGGGCTGTCCGTCAGCATCCGCTGGTGTGACATTAGCCTCAGGTAGTGGAGGAAGAGGTGTGCGAGCCTGCAGACTCATCATCCCCTACACCAGGGCTGGGTAAGTCCAGGGTCACCTTTCCACCTCTGATGCCACCAGGAAGCAGACACACCCTGGCAGTCCCGAGGAACGGCAGCACTTGTGGCTTCCTCATGCCTACATACCTTGACATCAGCGATGAGGGCGTCCTCATCTTCGATGCCAGTGGGAACACACTTCTTGTGCAGGGGGAGTGACTCGAGTTTGTCCACCAGGCAGCGCAGCCCCTCCAGCTCAAACTGCGTCAGGTGCACCCTCCTGCTCTTGCGTGGGCTGCCGCCGTGTGGGTCCCAGGCCTGGCCGTTTTGGGAGCCCCGGCTAGAGTTGGAAGAGTCCATAGACGGGCTCTTCTTCAGACCTGTCAGGCTGCTCCGACAGCTCCTGCCCAGTTCATCGTAGTCCACATTGGCACCATTGGCTACGGGGCTGGTAAGAACAGACCGCCTTGTGACTGGTCGCCTGGGTTCCTTCCCTGCTGCATCCTCCTCTTCCTCCTCCTCTTCCTCCATGTTCACTGAGTCTGAGGAGCTCAGCTCCATATCTGCCATGACAGAGTGAGAGAAAAGCACAGTGGCCGGTCACTTGGTCACAGGAGACATTTAGTTTCTAGAGGAATCCCCCCAGTCACTACAACAACAGATACATACGGGACAAGGCCAGAGAAAGGATGGGGCACACAGCTGCTAGTAAAGAATAGCTAAAACCCTTTCCCATTCCCAGCTTGTTTTGTTGAAGGCCAGGCATGGGAAGCCTCAGAAAGATGACATTAGAGCGGTATTTGGCTGGATTTGCTTAGGGATCTCCAGCCATCTGGTCCTGGGAGTGACTTGAGACCTCAGTCCTGCCTTCATGATGGGAAGCAGAGGATGTGGACTTGCTAGATGGCCATGAGGTCTCTGAGCCTGGTTGTGCATAATAAAGAAGCCTCCCCTAACACTAACAAGAGCTGGGAGCGATTTCTCCACATTCCCAAAGGGCTCTGGCTGTGAGGACAGGTGCCCATAAGTGGGTATTTACAGCCCTCGGGTGGAGGCAATCCAGCTCTCTCCCACTCTGAAGGGTCTCTGTAACAAATCATTTCTTAAACCACTGCATGGCCCGTCTGTGTTGGCTGTAAAGCCAAATAATCCTTTTGCGAGAGACCCCCTTGATGATAAACTTCTGACATAGCTCTTCAAACTCTGCATGCAGGAAAGCCCTGATCAGCAAGAAAGCCTTAAAGCCCTGCAGCCCACAGCAAACCGCGGTTACTGCTGCTATCCTCCCCCTCTTCTGTTAAAGGCTTTGTGTGTACCAGCAAGGCCAGGAACTCGTGTGCTGGTTTTGCCGCTGAAAGGAACCTGTTGCAAGGGCAAAGGAGGAAGCAGCAGTCTGGCTAGTTTTGACTTCTTGCTCAAAAGAAAAAAAAACAACAAAAAACCACACAACCTTCGGCGAGTCTGCAATGCCCTCTGATTGTTCAGCAGAGCAGACATGGAAAAGAGAGGAAATACCCAAAGAAACCACCCTGTGAAATTGAAGAAGTGATAGTCCCTCGTTCTTCCCACATGACCCTCCCTGCCTACCACACGGCTGAGCCGGGCAGGGCCCGCAGGGCCGTGCGAGGAAGGAACAGGGGCTCACCCATGCTGAGCGATTCCTTCTGGAAGTCCTTGGTCAGATGTGAGCGGCTGGTGATACAGTAGACGTAGCGCTCCAGCACGTACCAGCACATCTCGTAATAGAAGGGATAACGAAACTTGTTTGGGACCTGCAAAAGAGGGAAGGGGAAGGGGATCAGTTCAGGCCGGCTTCTCCACAGGGCTGCACGGAAACTGCTCTGGCTGCCTTGAACCAGACCAATCCCCTCCTGAGAGGCAGGAAATGCACGTACACGCGTAACAGCATCACTCCTGCTTCTGGCAGCCTGATGTAATTCTCCTTGTGGAAGGAGAGCAGAGACCAGGTACTTCTCACTTGTAAGCCATTAACATTTTGTTTGTCTGTTAGGGTCGCAGCTCTTCACTGTGCTTCCCCCACAGACCTCCTTCTCATTAGTACAGGACAACAGCAGGTGCCACAAGAGGCTTCAGTTGAAGGTAAAGGTTCAAGCCCTCTTCCCAAGCCACAGCACAGCATCTGACAGTACACGTACGCGGAAAGGGAAAGGGATGGTCTATTGCAAGAGGAGTTGTCAGCTCTCTGCTAGACAGTGGGGCCACCAGGGCTCTGTCACATCACTGCTGGCAATTCACACGGAGGCAGATGTCCCTGACCCTGCTGCCTGCCTTGCACCTTCCTGAGGCTACACTGCCCAGGGTGGAGCAGGCACACAGTCCATCCTCCTGTGTCTTGGCTCCTTTGAATATTGGCTTGGCATTTGAGTGCTAACCCACAAGTCCTGCCTGCTGCAGCACCTTGAACCTTTTCAGAGAGGCCAGTCTGTCATAGCCCAGGTGCATCCTGAGGCTTCTCTGCAGGTGCCGAGGGCTGCAGGACCCATGCCTCCCCAAGAAGCAAGGGAAAGCACCCACTTGTCAGCCGTGTTCTTGGCTCAAGACCTCAGGAAGCCTTTCACTTCAGTCATTTTTACCACACCAAGGTCTAGGATCAATGCCAAACAGGAGCAGAAGGCAACTGGGTAAGGGAAGAGGCAAGGTCTGCTGGATGCATTCCCACGACCATGCTGCTGCTTTCTTCTCTGGCTGCCTTGCCTGGGGAGATTCCCATCACACTCCCTGCGAGGTTTCCTAGTGTCAGACTGGAGGCAGCATGAAGGAAATAACATCCTTAGTGCAAGCTGCAGGCTGTCCCTCACCCAGGCTCCTGCCCATACATTTAGCAGGCTGTGACGTCTCGCTTAAGAACAGCTGGAGTTTGAGCAGTTTGTCACGGGGGGAGACGCAAGTGGCCTGCCTGCACTGTTCCTGGCTGCACCCTCCCTGCCATCCCAGGAGGCCAGGTCCTCTCAGCTCTCCTTACCCGCGTGCGGTCTTCGATGCTGTAGATCCGGAGCTGCATAGGGATGTTGAAGCTGTGCAAGAAGTTGCCTCCAAAAACCAACGTGTCCATGGGAGTGTACACAGCATGGATCCAACCTTGGGGAGAAAGAGTTTGAAGAGTCCTTCTGAGCAATTAGGTAAGGACAAAGTCTCACAAGTGTACCCCTACTAATTCAATTCCTTTGCAATCTCTTATGAACTGTGATCTTCAGAGAAGGGGTCTCAAACTGCACAACCTCCATGCCACTCAGCTAAGTCTACTCTGATAGAGACACCCTTAAACTACTCCTACACCTAGGGTAGCTGCTAACACACAGACTAGCTATTGACCCCACACACATCAGCCAGTACAAGTGGCAGCGGGAGGCAAGGATGGGACCACTTAGATCCCAGCTCTTTGAGGGCTGACGTTGCTGTGTTACCACGACAATGTGCACTCCTCCTGAAGCATCACTGCCAAATTACTCAATACTCAGCTTGCTTTACCCACCTATGAGCTAAAGACAGACTTGTATTTAGGCACTTAAATACATCTGTGGACCTGGCCTCACATCTTCCCATGGTAGTAAGTGTGTCAGTATCTACCTCCTGTCCACAGCTTTTTGTCACCCTGTTGTCTCTGCAAAGTTGCTTCGTAGTTGCATTAGGCCTAAGAACACCAGCAGCAAGGAGAACAGTTTTCCAAAGTTTGTTGAACAATTCAAAAAACAGTAAAAAACAACTCTTATTTCAAAGGCTAAGTAATCCAGACAAGCCCAACATTTTGTAGATTCCAGCACGGCTTTCCTTAGAGCAAGGCCACTCAATTCAAAAAGAAGTTCACGGTACCATGACTCAAATGAGTAACTCATGCAATCCCTGGTGTTTTCTCTTCCTGGTCCTGCTGTAAGCTACAGGAGTATGCGTGTACAACACAGCTTATTCCTGCACTGCAGGCAACAGCAGGTTACACCATTCTTTGCCATCAGAGAGCCTTATGGAAGAAATTTTTATGAAGCAGTTTTATTAGAAGCCTTGAAAGGGGTCCCATAATCCTTCTACTTGCAAAGGAGTATTCCCTAGCGCAAGCACAACATTATACAGACATCCCAGGTCCAAATCACAGGTCCTGAAAGGCTGTGAGCCAGTCCTTGTGAACAACCCAGTTTGGGCTGCCGTTCCACCCACCTCATTGCTTCTGCTTTGCTGCTTTCTAGCACAGCACTGCACTAATTGTGCAAACAAGACACTGTTGATGCCCTCCAATTCATTCTGCTTGCTTAACCAAGTTAGACTAAAGATTTCCCTTAGCTTCCTTTAGCAAACCATGACCACAACGGAGGGATCTCTCAGGGAAAGAGCCAGGATCAGTGTTCTGCTTCTTTCCCTGGACCCGTCTGCTCAGCGCTTTGGAAGTGTTCCCACTCCCAACCTCAAAGTCTCCTTGCTCAAGCCTTCTGCTGTTACCTGCAGGTCTCTCCATATTACAGCTTCCCAGCTCCCTATCAGGTTTCAGAATTTTCCAACATCCACTTCTAGCTCTACGTTTTCCATTTCTCCCGTCTCCAGTACTCCAGACTGCCATCATCCTTCCTCGCGTCCAGAGCAGTCACCTCGTTCCCTAAACACACACACTGGCTCTCTTTCTTGCTTCACAACTTGAAAATAACTCTGCAGAGATTTCACAAGAGAGCCAGGAAGTAGAGGAGCTGTGCTGTCTTGGGCCAGCCTCTATCATCAGCGTGCACTGCTCTGCATGTCAGCATGATGGGCCCTGGGAAAGCCTCCTTTAATAACTGATCAAGCATGATGTGAGCCAGATGGAGTTTTCTGGTCACTTGGGTGGAATCCACAGTGCCATGTCAACCATGGTTTGGGAGCCAACAAGCAAGTGGACAGAGCCACGCAACATCTCCCTGTTACTCACGAAGGAGAAAGCTAAATTCTGCCTGTTCTGATTCTGCTTGTGTCCCAGGAGTTTCAGCCTCTTGCCACAACCCTGGCAAAAGCCAGGATGCAACTGCCCACCCTACTGTACCTGAGGGGATGACAAATGTGTAGCCCTGCTTGAGCTCGATGCGCTGGCACTCTGACACTCTGTCCCCAAGAAAAATGTCACCCTGCTTCCCTGAGAGAAGCCAGTTTTCGTAGAGCTCCAGGTTCTGGGGTGTAGGAGGGATCAACCAGAATATCTGCAAGCAAAGAAAATACATCTATGTAAATCACTGCACTGACCAACCCCTGCTTCTTTTCTTCCTAATCTGTCCTGCTCCCTCTCCAGATACCCAGACATCTTCCTCTCCCCACCCCCAGAGGATGCAAACCTGCAGAAATCCCCAGTCAACTGACCTAACGGCTGTCCCATCTGAGAGGACAAGCCACTGAACAAGGGCCTTCCCAACTTGATGCACCGAGCATCACATCTAGACCAAGCTTGGGATGTCCTGTAAGGTGTTATTTACAAAGACAGTGTTGATAGATGTAAAACCCACTGAAGACACCAGAGTACTTGGAAAGAAAGGATATATTTACCTGCACCTTTCTGAATGCTACCATGTTATTCAGAGCCAACTGAACTAGAGATTTGCATGTCTGTCTCCACGTTGTACAGATGAGCAAGTAGATATCCATCCCCCAACCAGGCTCTTCAGAGACTGTTAGCCCATCTTTTGAGGAAAATCACTGGAGCCACAAACTATCAGAATCACTGGGGAGCCTGGCAGCTACATCTCCTTTGCAAGATGTGGGTGAAAAGCCCAGATTATTTAAGTGGGGCTGAGCTTGTTGCCTTCCCTGAACCTAGACTAAGGCAGTAGAGAAAGATGGGATGAAATAATTGCCCAGGAGTTGTCCTTGTAGTCCAAGTTTCATCCTAGAAATCTGTCCTCACTGACTGCAGAGGGCGGCCCTCCAGCCGGACAGTTCCTTCTCAGCAGTTAAAAGCGAAAGGGCTCCCTACCACGATGGCTGTCCAAGGCTCTTTCTCAGAACATGTCCAGCCACAATGGGCCCAAAGCCAGAGCAAGCCTTCTTTCCTTCCTGGGTCACTGATGAATTCAACCCTAGATGGCTAATGGTTTTAACCGTAAGTCCTGAGGTGTCTTCCACTTGCTCACAAGGGCTGAGTTTAGGAGCTGGATGCATTTCACAGGACAACAGAGGTGAGGTCTGCCTTCGGTAAATTCTGCATTACGTGGTATTTTCCTCTGCATTAGCTTTTGTTAATAATGCCAAGCTGAGCTACCATCATAGTTTGCTGCTCTGAGTGCACCACTTCAAACAAACTGCTGAATCTGATCCACTGCTACCCTGAGCAGCGGTGCAGTTTCCTTAACAGCTGCACTGCTGACAACCGCAGTTAGCAAAAACTTAAATACAAGCTTCTCCATGCTCTTACAGTGGTAATGCCAAAGCCTAGACTGAATCTGTGATAACGGGCACATCCACACAACAGCAATTGGAAGGGATGTTCTCCCAGCAAGGATGTGATGTTGGTTATGTTTCATTCTCTGAACATGATTGTGCTCTCTAGGGCAACTGAAGTGCTAGCAAGTGACTTACTTGTGCTAGCTAGCCAGCCCCTTCACTGTTATAGCACTGAACTGCTACAGATCTGTTTTCTGAAAGTTAAGAGAACAGATGCAACACCCAGCTGTAAGGGGAGCTTAAGGTGCAATTCACCCTGCCTAAGGGCAGGTGGGAGGACTGGCACCTTCCCAGTTCCCCTTCCAGATGGACTTCCTCCAAGGCAGGCACCAGTACAACGCACAGCTGGGTGAGGAACACCCATGCAGAGAAATCCCTGCACAATTCTAACTGGAAGTCACCCATCACAGAGCAAATGCTGCACACAGATGAAGTCTGTACCTTTCCCCCTCGGTGGATATGGTACCACACAGAAGTACCACCGAAGTCCACGTGGAAATCTGTGTAGCAGCCCTTGACACTCATCAGACAGTACCTGGTGGAAAGCAAGACAACAATAAGGTGTAAATGGGAGGTGACCCATTGTTCTAAACAGATGCAGTGTATTCAAAGTGAATGGACTGCCTAAACCCAGGCCAATAGCTCAGTGCAGTGCCAGCAGTTAATCACTGCAGTGCTAAGCACTTTAGGTGCAGGGAGGTGATGGATTGCAGGAGAGCTCACTTTGCATTTCTATCACATCCCCTCAAAGATCTAGTCCAGGCAAGAGGAGAGCTTCCATAATCAGATACCCAGCAGCTCTAGAAACCCCCAAGCCCCAGGTCTGGCCTACAGGCTGGACGGGCAACACCTAGCAGCTCCAACAACTCCAGATGCCTCAAGGTGGTGAGCACCAAGCATTTTCCCGAAGCGCAGAAAGCTCCTGGAGATGACACGACTACCCTTCTGCACAGCATTTGGCAAGGACTTAAATAACTAATTGCAGATGTCACCCACTGAAATAAACAGGGGGAACGTTCCTCCCACTTCCCCTTGGAACAAACTGCTTCTCCCTTGGGCTGTTTTCTTGCAAGAGATCCTGAGCTGTGCCAGCGGTGGCAGGCAGCAAAAGCAAGTCACTTACTTTTGCACCTTCGGATACTGCATCTCCAGGATAGCATTCGTGGACTCTGTCTGACTCTCCTTCAGGTGTCTGGGCCACATGTTATCAACCCAGTCAATCAAATCCACCTGCAGCAGAAAGGTGGGAGACATGAGTACAGTTAAAAAAAAAGGGCACAGTACCCCTGCAATGGACATACCTAAACCATTGCACTGCTGTGCAGAGATTACCAGAAAACCCAGTTCAGAGCAGGCCCCCAACAAACTACGGGAGCAAGGAAGGGACGGAGGGCCTGGTGTTACTTGAATGGCCATGATACTCCCATTTTAGCTCTTGCACACCCCAGCAACCTTTCCTGTTCCACTGGTGCAATGCTGCACATAAAGCATTTGGGACCAGCTGTTCTGACTCTGGTGAGCCTCTGAATTCACACAGGCAGCAAACACTGCAGCAAGATCCCAAGCATGGTACCAGGATGCTGCTCTTCTACTTGGGGGTCAGCCAGGAAATGCTATGCAGTGGTCTTACACAAAACACATGCTGGGCAGCATCTGCCAAGGTGGGCTTCAACTCGCTAAGTTTCGGGAGAGCCAGAGCCTGCAGAGATGTCCAGGCTCCCTCTGCAGTTAACAGAGAGAAACAAGTGGCCCTACAGAGCTGCCTGTTCCTCTCTACTGACTGTGAAGGAGTTCAGGAAGTCCATCTTGGACATCCCACCTTTCACACTTCAGTAGGAGCTGCTGATTCCTCCCCCTGCCAGACAGCCAGCCTGCTGCCCCCCTTTCCAGGGCAGTCCCAGTCTGGGCCTCCTCTGCGTTCAGAATTTTCAGCCCTTTGCATCAGCAGCACTCCCTGCCATTTGTGGATCTTGTTGGAGTCTATGCAGCTGAACACAGGGGTGCTGTCCTAACGGGATTGTGGTTTCCAAACACCAAGCCAGCCACAAAGCTTAACTGACACCCAGGATTTCACTGTTCTCTCAAAACGTAGCAAGTATTGCCAAGCCCTGCTGTCTGGTTTAGACCCAGCTGGAGTTTCACACCTGGCCAAGGCACTAGGACAAGCTACCCCTGCCGTACACCTCTCTGACTACAAGGGAGCTGATCCCTGTGGTAGGAGGCAAGAGCGAGCTCTGCACCAAGCCTCAGAGCAGTACAAGGCACAGGCACCTGACCATGGCCACTACAGTTGAGGCAAAGCAGCCCCAGCCTGACTGCGAGACCGGCTGCAGCTGCTGGATCTAAGTCAAACACAGAACCAGCTCCAGCAGCTTCCAGAGTGCAGCAGGGGCATCCCTGGCTGAGCCCATACATGCTATGAGCAGCTCCTCTCCTGCTGCACTCAAGCGTCAGGCTGTGCCTTTACTGCGGAGAACCACAAGCATGAGGGAAGGGACATCCCTGCAGAAAGAAGAGCCGTACTGACCGTAGCAGGTCTCTGCACCAGGTTCTCCAGTTTGGTGTGGCTGAACTCCAGACTGATGACATTGTAAAGTTTCTCCCGCTCGGCCTCAGGTGTTTCATAGTAGCGTGCCCACTGCGCCATGGACATCTCTATGTCCCTCTGTGTGTTCACATCCATGACATCCACCATCCGTCGGCTCCCTGCCAGAACAGACAGATGTCACTGGAACCATCTCTGTGCACAACAGGCCACCCAGAAGAGAAGCTCTAGGAGACACGGGTCCTTCCTCAAAGAACCCACCCACACACATGTGCGACGTCTTGGCCTCTCCCATAACTTCATCTTCTTCCATACCTACATCGAAACAGAAACTGCTTCAGGTCAAACTAGACTCCTCAAGCAGGTAAGAGCTGTGATCCGCTGGCAAAGGACAGCTCATGTTCAACCAGCTGCGCACTGGGGGAGCCACAAAACCAGACTTCTAGCTTTGATATACCCGATGACTCCCAACTTCTCCCTGTCTGCCCAGGGCGCAACTCAGGCACACTGTGGTGGTCCCCGAACAACAGGAGACACTTACCGACACACAGCCGCACATCATTCACGCTGAAGTCCGGATCTGGCATCCTGCAGGACAAACACCTTGCTAAAAAAATCATGAAGTGCTTCTGGTTGCAGACCATTCCCAGCTGTAACCCCACATTGCCTACACCCAAGAGGCAAAAAGCAGCAGTGTGCCAAAGACATGGGTAAGGATCATGCATCTATATCTCTGGGGCACAAGTCTGGACTGAAGCACTGGGCCCAGCTTCTGGCTAGGGAAGCAGGAGTGATTTGGGAATTGGATATAACATCTCCAGAGTACAGTGACTGCTGGAAAATGAGTAAGCAGGCCTTGAGCTAAGAAATCCTAGCTCTCATTTTAAAGGCTTTAACGGTAAAGGACATAGCTAAATCAGGAGAAACAGTATATTTCACTGACACAACGTAACTATTCTAACTTATCTGCACAAACACCACTGTCACAAGCAGAAAAGGCAGGCACCTGTTCAAGCAGTTCTAGACCCAGAAAAATGACCAGAAGCTCGGGAGAATCCAGTTTTACCCACACTGGAATCCCCGGTACCAAACACGTACCCTCCCAAGTCTGAGCCTGGCACAATTTGCTAATTCACCAGATTACAGTACATCCTGCACTGCCCATCCTCTCATAGCCAGTCTAAGAAGTTAACAGTAACGCTGCTGATACTGGCTCTGACAAAGTTTGCTAGAACTAATTTATACCTCCAGCTTCTCAGCTATAATGTTTTGATATAGTATTATTTGCCTTAAAACTACATCTCCTTCCCGTATTGTATTTATATAAACACCATTAATGCAAAATTTTTCATCAGTACAGCTTTACTCTCAAAGCAGTAAACCTTAATTGACATACTGTAGCAAGAGAGAGACAGCAGTTTAGTAGTAAAACACGTTGGGCCGACCAAGTCTGACTTCTCAAAAATGCCAGATATACTACAAATTGCTGCACTATCTGGTAATATTTGCCTATATTATCAGGCAAAAAAACAAAGCTAGATACTGCATCAGAACAGTAATAGGACCTGCCAGGCGTTCATTTGAACTGTGATCACCTACAGCCGATTCAGTCCTCTCATTTTAAGCCCAAACAGACTAGCAAGAATAAGATATGCGAGACGGAAGATGCTTTCCTCTGCTCACTCCACAACAATGCGGACAGGACACGGTCACATCAGCTTGGCAGAGCACAGATCCAGCTACCAGGATCAGATCCCCCACAACATGGAGACAGGCAAGAAGTCAGGCCGGAGTCACCCACCCATCACTCTTTGCCCTGACACTTACTTTATCCCCAAGCCATCAGAGCTCCTGAAGATGAGAGGGTCTCTCAGGCCACCCCGCTGGATGTATTCAACTGTGAAGTCTGGTGTGGGGGGAAAAGAAGAGGGAAGATGTTAGGAGAGACTCCCACAGAGTATTATAGACAAAATGAGGTTAGGCAGGATCTCTGGTGATCTCTTGTCCAACTCTGCTCCCAGCAAACTAACTTCAGACTTGGATCAGACTGTTCAGGGCCCTGTCCAGTTGAGATCTGAAAACCTCCTCACACCTGTGGCACTGCAAGCCAGTGAGAGAGCCCTGTCCCTTGTCATTTCTACACTCCTGCAGAGATCCCAGAACTCCTTTGCAGCAGTTCTGTAAGCAGTATGGTGTTTGCTGCTGACAGACATTAGACAGGGCCCCCCTAGAGGGGGCGGGGGGGGACTTGCTCCAACAGGCTGGGCCTGACAGGGGAACAGCAGGGGTTTCTGGTCCTCACTTCCCCAAGAAGCTCACAGCAGAGCAAGAGCTCACCCTCATGGTAAATCGTCACGAGGGCTTGCACTGGTTACGCGATGAAAAGACATCCCACTGAGCCATGTGCATGGTGAAAAGAAAGCGGGGAGATCCCCCACACTCTTTGAGTTAAGCATCTAGCAGACACGTGGCTGCAATTACAGGTGCTGACCCAGGCGAAACCCCTCGATCCTGGCTGCCATGTGTCCCAGCAAGCCCACAGCACTGCAGAACAGCTCGCTGCTCTCCAGACTGAGCAGCTTCCGTGCCATTTCCCATGCACACTCCCTGTTACCAACTTTCCTGGCTGAAGGGCTTAGCGGGCTTGAGCCAAACCTTCACCAATATGCTCCACATTGCCTTCAAGCTTCTTGGGGACTGCTGCAGGACTTGCAGGGGAGCAGGCATAAACGTTACCGCCTCCTCTGCTCTACTTGGGTTATGCAAGTAAAGCAGCTCACGGCAGAGGAAAGCACAGAACTAGTGAGAACAGCAGCCAGTTTGCACAGTTTTAGTGAAGAGTAGAAAGGAAAAGGCAGCAAAACACAGGACAGTGGGAAGGGATTTCATTATCACCACAACTGCCTTGTAACCGCCCTTCAAGTTGGCAGACAGGAAGATTCTGGGTGTAGTCAGAGGCAAGGAGTACATCCAACTGTGATCACTGTTGTCTTTCTCCTAAAGGCTCGGGGAAAGGTCATCTCACACGCCATGTCTCTCTGAGAAGTGACTAACCACAACAGCTGTCTAGTTACAGACAGCAGTAGCACACACTGCGGCCCCAACACAAACCTTTGCCTTCCATGAAGACGACGAAGGTGGAGTTAAACTTGTTGGTGGAAAGCTTTTCCTCGAGGTCAAAAGTCCTCTTCCCTTCAATTTCATCATCAGAGATGCCATCATCCTCGTAACGCCGCCTCATCGTGCCACGCTGAGGAGAGATCAGACCAGAAAATCAGAGCTATGGACCAGGAGGAGTGACCAGCTTGCTTCCTCCCCCAGCTGTCCCAGAAGCTCATATCAACCCAACGCAGCTCAGGCAGGAGCTTGGGGACCCTCGCCCTGCAGCAGGCAGCCTCTGGGAAGTGTACACACTTCTGCTCCCAGAGAAGAGACACCATGCCACTGCGCTGTCTTATTCCCTAGGCCTCTTGCTCAGCAAGCAGTGTTGGTATCAGTTTTCAGCAGACACGCAGATCTATTCAGGCAATGCGTGTCCGGGATCCCAAACACACCACTGAAACAGCAGATCTGCTCCTCCTATAATCAACAGATTTGCACATGTTGGGCCATGTGGCAGACAGGTAATCCACTCCTAAGTGCTAACACAAACACGGGAAGAGGGGCGATAGCTGGTCTAACTGGGACAAAGGAAAAAGAATCACTCTCCCTCTTTTTTTTTTTTTTTTTTTTAAAAAAAACCCAGGTATGTCAGTATTTTTCTTCACTGGAGATAAAGGCATTTGTGAATTTAAATCTCTGCTAGAATGTCAACTGATAAAGGAAGGGGTTCACGCTGCAGACAATTCTCAAGTTTTCATCTTTGGCTATGCTTGTGCACAGAAGTTTGATTTATTCCCTCATGTGCGAGGTGGAGCAGGTGGGGGGAGTAACCCTTTTCTTAGAGGGTCTCATAAGTATGTCTGTACTGGGATTCCTGACAGACATCTTCCTCTAGTATAGCTGGATCTGGAAGAAATTACTGTCCCCAGCTGTTAGCCACCCCTCCGGAGACCGACCGTGTTCTGGCAGAGCCATTCGTGGGAATGCTCCCTAATTCCCCTCAGACAACAGTCAACCCGGTCTGAATTAGCCAAGCTGGCTTCCCCCAATTAGGGATGCTCCCGCGACAGAGCAATCACATCAGTTGTTCTGCCAGCAGCCAGACGGGGATGGAATGGGGCGGGAGGCGACAGCGCAGCTGCCCTCATGCCTGATGGCTGCTGAGGCACGGCCACGCTGGGGGGGCCGTGTCCCCAGCAGCCCCCCAGCCAAGGGACCCCCCTGCAATGCGGACAGTCGGTGGCACCGGTGCAGCGAGCAGCCCCAAGCACCACAGTCCCCGCATGCCTGCTCCACGGGGAGGGAGCGCATTCGATAGCTCCTGCCATCCTTTGGAGCCTCCCAGAGGCGGAAGGCACCCTTTCCGGGGCGGGAGCAGTTGCCTCCAACCCCAGCACCCACGAGGATGCCCCCCGAGGCACTCTCCGCTCACTCGTCCCCTCTCCCTGGCAGCACGGGAGAAGCAGGGCTGGCTCCCTGCTCCTGCCGTCTCAGTAGCCAGGAGGTCCGAGCCCGCCTCGCGGTGACAGCAAAGTTCAGGTGAAGGCCCCCGAGCGGCCAGCACCACTCTGCTCGCTCTCCTGCCCAATCCTACACTCCCCACACCCTGCACAGCCCAACCGAGCGCACCCGTAACATTTCCCAGGAAGCTCCAGCCTGGCACAGCCACCCATCAGTCTGACTGCTGCACTCGTCCCTCTCCTCTTTTTAGCCTCATCTATTTAAACCGCGCTGGGGAAAGAGAAAGGGTGCCCCAGTACAGATGCACTACTTTAAAGATGCCTTTTAAATTAAAAAAAAAATGAATCATCCAGTGCAGGAACACGGAGGAGATTTCTCCCCCTTCTTATAATAAGTTCAACCTCACAATTTCTAGGAGGCTGATCAATTTGCAAGTTGCTTCCAGCCCATTATGGCAGAGAAGCTTACCTCTCCCTGCTGTTAACACCTCGTTAACTTTCCTCATCTTTCCAAAAAACCCTGCAGAAACCTGAACACAAAAGGGGCCCAAACACCACATCCTCGAGGCAGGAACAAGAGGCTGCTCCTGAATGGGGCACACCTCGGGGCACTTCAGAAAGAGCCCTCACTAAGTACCCCGAAACAAAGTTCTCCAAGGGCCTGTCCTTGGAGACAACAGCACAGGGGCTGTTTGGACCATTAGTTAGTTGCGCAGGCCCAGCCAAGCATCACAGGACAGAATCTGGGACATCTGACTGCTGCGGTCACTACCGGGCCAGCTCTGACCGCTCCAGGTGCTGTAACGGTGGCGACTGCCACAGAGTTAAGGCTACCTGCTCGGGGACCTTGCTCCTCACCCAGGCACACGAGGGAAGCCAAAGACATGCCAAGCCCAGCAAGTGCACCCGCGGCCTTCCTGGTGGACTGGTTTGCACTCGCCCGCCCAGGCAAGCCTAGAAATGAGGCCCAGGACTCCAGGCCCCAGCAGGCAGCTCTCCGTCATTAAGCCCATTAGGGGACGTGTATAACGAAGGACAGCACGCTGGGCCCTGTAGTCCGTATCTCTCACCTGCTTTGGGATCGGGCGGGTGGTGGCAAATGGCAGGGCCAGGTTGCACCACAGACAAAACCTCACGGGATGAAGAAGCTCTGACACGCTAAATGCTGGCAAAAGGCTATATCCAGCCTCACCTCTTAACTTACGTTTGGATCCCATACTGGAAGCCCAACTGGTATTCCGAGGCTCCCAGTTCAGCTGCACAAGAGGCGGTTCTGCATCGGCCACCCCTCAGGCATGCCACGCCGAAGCAGGAGCCTCTTGCCTCACGAGACCTGTCCTTCCAGGAGCAGCACCAGGCTGGCATGGGCTGGACCACGCAGGCCAGCTAACCTGCAGAACAGCAAGCGCGTGGGCAGGCCTGATGCAGACCCTGCTCGTGCTGCCGAGCCAATATGGCTCGCCCAGAACATTGTGCCTGTAAACAGCGCTCAGCTCAGGCCCTTGAACATGCTGAAGAGCTGAAACCAGCCCAGTGTGGCGTTTGGGCCACAAGACTGCTTGGTTCTGGTTAATCCTGAGCACCAAAGGCAGCTTTGAGGACTGACCCCACTCCCACCCTACGTCACTCAACCAGCGAACAAATGACCAGAAATTTAAAGGCTTTATGACCCAAACCGCTGCAGGCTTGGGAGGATGCTGCTTGACAGCCTGGCCTACCGTGGCTCCGCGCTTCCTGAGCGGCAGCAGCACAAAGCCCAGCGGGCCCATCCAGGGATCTGTGCTGTGGGACCAGGGAACCGCTCTAACTCTTCCCACGTCTTGTTCACAGCATGAACAGGACACAGCCACAACACAGAGGTGCAAGCACCTTAAGCCAGGATCCCTTCACAACGGGAAAGTCGGGGCTGCAGAACGTGGAAGGAAGGGGACTGTCTCCTCCAGCCGAGCAAATCCCAAATTCTAGGGCTCCAGTTGTCACCAGCACAGCATCAGCTGCAAACCCCCCTCCACACTCAGCCAGATTCAGCTTCATTTGCTCCCGTGGGCAGGGAAGAGTCTGGATTCCTGATGTGCACAGTATGCAGGAGAACAGGATCCCAGTCACGGCTGAAGACCCAGAAGCACTGCCACAACACAAATAGCTCCGCTGGTTATACAACACCTCTTGTGTACGTGGCCGGGGCCACTGTGCTCTAAAGCCATTGTTGTCTTGAGAGGGTGGGGAAAAACAGCATTTCAGTGTGCAAAGCAGACAGGAAGGAGAAAAGGCTTCTGCATTTCCAAGCACGCGTTTTGGGAGAGAGAGCACCTGCAGGGACTCCGGGCAAGTCTCTGCAGCCGAGTTCTCCCTGGAGTATGCAGCTTCCCTATTGCAGCTACACAAACCATGGTCCCCTAGACCCCAAACTAGGTCTCCATACTAGGGCAGATGCAGTCAGCGTACAGGTATAGGGCTTGTAGGGACACCCCAAGACCCCTTTCTACACCAAGGTGCTTAGATCTTCACCTGCCATATGGGGAATTGCCACCTGGTTGAATAACTGTTAAGAGATGCACACAGCCATGCCACGCTAACGTTGTGCTCACCTTTCCACCAGCATTTTTTTTTTTTTTTTTTAAGAGCTGCACAAATCCTTCCTACAGCACAGCCTGATCTCTTTCCGGAGGAGCTGTCCCCCCCATCCCACAGCTTGGCTGAGCTCCCCTGCCCGGCAGGCTGCTGCAGCCCTCTCAGCTTTCCTGCTGCTTCAGTCAGCCCCATCCAGGAGGAGCTCCAGCACGTCCCAGCCCCGGGCTCACTCACTAACACTGCCGGGATTCTCCCAGCAGCAACTGTCAGTTCCACGAGGGACACACAACTTCCAGAAATGACACTACCCCCTAAACTGAGGCTCTCCAGTGTCCCAGATGAAGCCCAGCCCCAGCAATGCAAGGGTTATGAGCTGGGCACATTACACATCCCTGTGAGACGACCTCAGCGTTTGGCATTTGGCAGCAATATGTAAATACTGCTTTTTCAGCTCTGTGATCTATGTTAGGATCCAGGCATTTTTCATCCCGACAAGAGTTTTACTAAGGAAGAACTGACAAGCAGTCTAGAATCAGTGGCAGGCAGGGTCAAGATAAAGACAGTTTATTCACCCTCCAACACCGGCCAGCCAGCAATTCTCATCTAAGATAGGCGTCCTCCACCAGTGCTTTCTCACCCTCTTGGATACCGCTCACTTCACGCAGGAAATAACACGAACATTAATCCTGCAGGCAACTCCAGCACCATCCCTTCTGTTCTGATGCTTCCACCTGCAGCCTCCTGCTCCAAGGGATGCTGAGGGGAAGCACCTCACGCAGCCCCACGGCGGTGCTCCTCAGAACTTCCTAGGACACCCCCTTCCACCAGCAGCCACCTCTAGCAAAGGAACCGACAGCCTGCTGAGGATGACCAGAAGACTGCTCTCCCGCAGCTTTTTTGAGAGCAGTACAAGGTCGCATTTAAAAACAGAACAAGATGGCCTTTTGCCGAAACAGCCTCACATATTTACAGAGCAAAACCAACAGTATTTTAGTCACTTCCTGTCCTGTCTGCTGCCATCCCCTCCTTGAACTTCCAGCACCTCCATGCCCCAGTCCCCAGGACGTGCCTCCTACTGTGCCACAGCCCCTTCAGGCCAGAGCACCCCTCACTGTCTCTCTCCCTGGGTCTCTCTACCTTTGCCTGCCATTTTTCCAGAGCGGCTTGCCTCCCACAAGGCTCCCGTATGCCTTTGGAGGAGAAGAATGCCGGCAAGTTGCACTCCTGGACCTGCAGGTATTGTTACACCACCTTGCTCCCCACGAGAGCGGCGCCCACTTGCATTCACCACCACGTGTCCTCACTGGGTGCCTCCTGGCCATTGTCTGTAGGTGTACTCTGCTGAAATGCATCCAGACTGATAATTAGCTAACGAGCTCTACTCTCCTCAGTTTATGAATTCAACATCTCACACACTTCTACAGCAAAGAGTTATGGCACTTCCCTAGAGTAGTCCAAACCTTCAACATTCACACAAACTCATTCATGGGTGCTTTAATGTCAGGCAAATACACGCGGCAAGACACAGCACCCAGAACTGGCTGAGCTCCACCTGCGATTATGAGCCACCCCGAAAGGCCAGGTAAGATGTTACACCGGTGGGAGAAGTCCTATTCCTCCGGGGAAGAGCCAGGGGAAAGCAGGCCGTCAGCAGCTGTATTGGTCTTGGTGCAAGCCTGGAGGCTAGCCGACACCAGGACGAGCTAGAAGGCAGCTAATTTTAGCAGCACTACGTGTCCTGTCCAGACAGTCACCTTTGGCAGGTAAGACAGATGTACTCAACTCACTCTTTGGCTGCCTGGTTTCACAAGAGGAACCCAAGAACTCAGCCAGCAGGTTTAATGCCCCTCATCATCTCCCCTGTCTCTCAAGACCTGGTGAGCAGAGCCGGTGTACCCCAGGCTGCACGTTCCTGGACAAAGACATCCTCACAGCAGCAGGCTCAGGAGTGCACAGAGATACAGGCAGAGCTGCAGCCCTCCGAGGATTCACAGCTCCAGGAGGGATTCCCACCACGAGCTGGGCCATCAGCCTTTCAGCACGAGCAAGGAGAGCACTTCAGTTTGCATTTTTGTGTAACTGGATGTACACAAGGAGTAACTGGGGAATTCGAGCAAGGCTGAAAAGCAGGTGAGGAGGCAGCACCACAGGGAAAGGAGAACTCCAGCAGCTGCGGCTCAGCCACGCACTGACCAGCCACAGCAGCGAAACCACGAGGCAGATGAGCGTGGTGGATCAGATCACAGATGGGCAAGCCTGGCAACAGCCCCAATAAGGAAACGCTGCTCTTGCGAGGGACGTGTCACCTGCACGCGTCCCATGTGCGGCCACCCTTCCCGAGGGCTTCTGCGCACTGCTGACCCGCAGGCTGCCAACGCCCACAGCAGCCACAGCGCCCTGGTACACAGACAGATCCTGCCTCGATTCTACGAGCACTCAAGAAAGCTCACGAAGGACCATCAAGTCTTCCACCACACCACCTTTCAGGACAGAAAACTCATCCTCTGAGCCACGCAGACTGTCCTAAAAGCTGCTCTTAGACGTTAAACCTTGTTATTTCTCAAGCAGTCTGAGCAAATCTCTTTCAGTTACCTACCACCCCTTCCAATTCAACAAAATCCAAGGAAAAAGTCTGCTCTGTAGAGCCCTTTTCCTGCTAGGGTTTCCCCAGCACACACGTTATGCAGTCAGGTGGATAAGCATTAGCAGCTCTGCTACCCCTTTTGCTTCATATAAGTAGGTAACAGAGAAAAAATGGAACAAAATAGACTAAACTTCTCCAAAGAGGCAGGCTTGAATATTACATGCGCTTTACCCATTTCCTCCCAATCCACACTGCGTGTTGCTGCAGTCCCAACAGGACTTGGAGCTCGAGAAATTCAAAATACCGCTTGTCTGTCCTCTCACGGGAAACATTGTGTACAGATGCTCTCAGAAACCCCAGCCAGGCGCCAGCACCCGTCCAGACTCCGTGGCTCACAGCAGGGCTACGCCAGCAGGCCAAGAACAGCATCTCCACACCTTGGCCTGGGGAACAGCGTCCCCAGGCCACCGAGGGGCACAGCCGCTCACCAGGTTAGGCACCAGAGCCCGGGAGCATGCCCAGGTTTGTCCTCTGGGTGGGCAGAGGGAGAGTGGGTTTCATCCCCGCTGTGCTGTGTGGTTCTGAACAGCTGGCCTGCCCCACCAGGAGATCTCACCGCTGCCAGAAGGGGCGCTTCTCCTCGCCCCCTGCCCCTGGACCACCTACAGCCATACTGCCCTATCTCCTGTCCTGCTCCGGCCCACACTGGCGAGCTGTGTTAGCTCGTGGCCCCCTGCAAGAGCCACTCTGGGAACAGACAAGGCATAGCCGAGCGCGCAGCACTGGGTCAGCTCCGTGTAGCTTCACCCTCACCGGGACCAGCACAGCGGGAGCTCAGGCAATGAACCTGCTTTGCCAGCGGGGCAGAGCTGACCCTCCTAATTTCCCACTGCCCCGACCCAGCTCTGCAGAAGCCGGTTGCTGGTTCTCACCGTGGGAGCACTCAGGCAACAACAGCACGGGAAGCCCCAGGGCTTGTACCACAGCCTCCGCAAAGCCGACACTGTCCTTTTACGGGACGCGCCACAGGCTGTTGGCGCTGCAGGGCCAGGGAAGCTTATGAAGAAGGAGAACAACCCAGGGCTGTTGGGAAGAACGTGGCCAGCAAGTGTACTGGGAAGGCCACTGTTCCCAGGTACTGGAAAGGAGATTTCCTCCTTCCCCCCCACAGTTACACCAACCTACGTGCTCCCCCCCCCCCTTTGCCCCACAGGAAGCCCAGTGCTTCTCCCTTCCTTACTCCAAACGCGGCGCAGGGGCTCCAGAGCTCAGTGACACACAGAAATACTGGTGTACAGTACATTCAGCAGGGAGGCAGCCTAACCCTGCAGGAACATACACTGCTGGCCGCCTCAGCTCGATCCCAAGATCACAGTTGCGTGGAATGGGTACGCAGGGGAGCAAAGGGGAAGCAGGGCACCCTCAGACTGCAACAGCACAGGCCAGGCTCCTCTCTCATTATTATTACTATTTTAAACAGGCTGCTCTGCTCCTGCCTCCGCCATTTGCTTCTTTTCCTCTCCAATTTCCACAGCACTGCCCCGCTCCTCTCTCACCCCACAGGCTTTTACCACTGCCTTGTACAGAGGCCAGGCAACGAAAAACACAACATCAAAAAGGCCCATCCCCTCTACGTATCTCGTTCATAGCAAAAACACATCTCACCAGTTGGGAACTGCTTCTCTAGATAACAGCCCTAGCAAGAAGTGTCCCGATCCTTCCCCTGGTGCCTTCTACCACACAACTCCTCCTCTCCCAAACCCCTCAGGACTGGCTAGCACACGGCAGCGCGATGCTGCAGTCAGCTCTCAGCCCTGAGGACCAGCACTAACGAAAACCACAGCTGACGATCACACCTGGAGCTAAGCCTTTTCCCTGCCAAAAAAAGGTGCGGGGCGGCTTTATTAAGACTCTTCCTTGTGTACAGCATGATGGCTAAGAGACTGGGAAAGACGAAGTGTTTAACATACTTCAGGGAAAAGACCTCCTTGCTCCGCTCACTGCATATATGACCTGTTTTAACCAGCCGCCATAAAACCTACCTGTGCCCCACGCCACAGCTCGCTCATGCACACAAGAAATCAGTGCCGTGAACCATTCCTCAGCTCTTCTGGCAACAAGGACCCGTGCCCTTCCCGGCACCCAACCCAGTGGGAGTGCTACAGAAAGCACTGCTCCCCTCAGTGCTGCTGCACAAGCATCAGCCCGCCCACCTTTCCTCACCACGCTGCCACCCCGGGCAGATCCCAGCCCAATACCTCCTTCCGTTTGGGTTCCTCCACGGGCATCTGCCGTCCCCGGATGGCCAGCTCGCTCTGTTCACCATTAGTGCTGTTTCTACAGCAACAGAGATGCACAAACACAGACCCACAGAAACAGAGCAGCGAGAAAGGCACCTCCTCTGCCATCACTGACTTGTAGGCTATGCTTTGCTTTGCCCCGGGATTTATCTGACCCGCCTTCAAGGGCCAGCAGAAGGGCAACAAGCGATGCCGATGTGCAGCCATGCATCTTCCTCCCCTGGCTCCTGGGAGATGGGAGAAGGGGGTGAATAGAGAGCATCAGCAGGCACAGAAAACTTTGAGTTCATCACAGCCCTTCTGGTCTCTCCGTGCTGTGTAAGCAGAGCTCTTCCAAAACCAGTGACCTACAGCAGCTCTCATTTTTGTGACGCCACACTGGAGCCTATGGTTTCCCCATCAGATGGGCAGGGATGACGACGGGAGAACCCATGTGTTCTCCACGTGAAAAACAGGCCCAGCTGCCAGGAGGTGGGCCAGGACATGTGGTACAGAGCACTTCCCAACTGCCTGAGAAGCACCACAGAGGTGGGAGAGAATCTGCGGGCACATGAATGTGGACAGCACTGGCACAGGGAAAAGGAAAGAAGAACTGAAGTGCCTGAGAGCACCCAACAGGCTGCCTGCCACCCTGCCCTAGGTCCTCCAGAAGAGGAACCAGTCCTGGACCAGCGCAAGCACAGGTACAGCAGAGTTCAGCCTGCACCTCAGCCAGACCAAGGCATCCAAGACAGGAGAGCTGTGATGCTGCTTTCAGGTTTTATTGGCAGGCTTTTTGGGGATATATCTGTACAAGTGCAGTTACAGGGATTTTCTTCGCTCCACTTGAAGCAGTCGAACCTCACTTTCCAAATGGGTGCATGTGCCTACTCACTGCTTCTTCCCAGCAGGGAGGGCTCTGCATGGGTTTGTTCCCATGACCCCCCAAAACACCAGACCTGAGACCCAAGCTCCCCAAGCCAACGGGAGACAACAGTTCCAGTTCCAAGACTGGGAGTACTCCCCACCCTTCTTGGCCCCCAGTGCTTTTGACAGCCTTGATATCTAGAATTAGTATCTCAGATATCTAATTACAGGCCCAGTCATCCTACTACAGGCTTTCCTCTTCCACTTTGCCCTTTTGCTTTTCCCAAGGCAACCAAACAAGATCCTCCTACGCTCCCAGCTCCCCATCAGGGCCGAGCAGGACGCACTGCAAGGACCTGCTCCGCCGCAGTGACTCCTCTTCTCCCAACCCAGGGCACGCGTCTCGGTGCGGCAGCTGCCCCTGAACAGCTCAGGCCACAGGATCATGCTGCGGGCGCGCCGTCCGCTGTATCAGCGGCACAGTGACACTCAGTGACCGAAGGTTTTACGCACGCCATGTCCGCCTGCCTTCTGCCTTCTCCCAGTCACCCAGAGATGAGCGAGCCTGGCCAACCCTGGTAGAAAACCTACTCCTGCTTATTAACAGGAGGTGTCAATGCCACTTGCACATTTTGTTTGGTAATGCTCACATAATTTCAAGTGCTCCTGTGCTGTCTGGTGCAGCTCAAGCAGTACCACGGCTTCCAGGGCACTCACAAGCCGCAGTCAGACTTGGGACAGTAAGAAGTCAGCAGAGCTATTTACCTCTCTGCTGACATGGAACATCATCCAGTTGGCTTCACGGCCGTATTCTTCCAGGGACCAGTGCGATCTTGCATCTTTCAAGATCCAAACGCTCACTGAACTTCTTTCCAAGTTGCTGCTAGAGCAAAACTCCCCCTTCCCAGTCCCTACAGCCGCCCAGATCAAATCTGAACAGAGCCCCTAAATTATTCAGAGCCCAATTATTATACCTGGGTCATTTGGAAAGACTCATTGGTAGTGTTTTCAGTTTGAAGCAGAGGCATGAGGGAGAGATTAATTACCCTGATAGCCCAGGTCCTGTCTAGACTAGGAAACTGAGGTGTGTCCAGCAGTGGAGCAGTGTTTGGCCAGCCAGGTTTCACACCAGGCTCTCTGGCAGACAAAACCCACGTCCTTACAGGCAACAGGAAGGTGCATCGTGTGACAGGGTAAGTGACAGCACGCAGCACAGGTCCAGGTTGATGGAACCAACCCTGCAAGAGCTGGTAAGAGGCCAGCAGGACTTGCCTCTGTCAGACACACCAAGATCTGAGCACGACAGATGCACACAACTGCAAGGTATTGTTACCTGGTAGGGAGCAGCACTGCCGGGGGCACAGACAGGCCAGGCTGCACCCGACAGAAAAGCATTACTCTTTACATCCCACGTTCGGGACAGCGTGAGCCGCTCAAGATGGCCAGCCGCTTGAGCAACACGGGGAAGGCAGGCTTCTGCAAGGAAGAAGGGTGGCTCCTCCTTGCCATCTTACTAGGCATGAGCATCGTCCTGCCATCCCACAGCCTGCTCCCTCCTGACCTCCCTCTCACAGCCTTGAGGCCGTTTGTGCCCTTGGCCACATGAGGAGAAGGGCTGGAGCACCGCCACGAGTCTTATGTCAACACCAACGTGTGAGTCTTCCCAGTCCACAGGTTGTGTCCTGCATTTGACATTACCCCATACTGCAGGGCGGCTCTGGTACCCTGACACAACGACTTGGAAACCACAAGATCAGAGCCACCATGCTGCAGGAACAATTTCCCACGTGCCCCAAGCTCTATCTCTTGGCTGATGACTCTGCATGCTGTAGAGCTCACGTGAAGTCTTACCCAGGGGCAGCGTGGACACCGACATGTAAGGACAGGTCTGCTAACTGTTGTTTATGGGAGTGGCCCCAGGCTTCAGCTGGTAGGGACAGGCCTCCTCTCACATTTCACGGAGGGATCCGATCAGAGGGCAGGGCAGGCCAGTGCTAAAGCAAGCCACGGGCTGCCCTGAGCGACAGGAGAGACAGCGCTTCACCCCCCAGCCAACACGCTCCAGCCATCTGCAGCCCGCACGCCAGGCGGCTCTCCTCCTCCAGCAGCCTGCTCCCCTGCGCTGCTGTCACAACAGCCCCCGGCAGCCCTGAGGGGTGCCACCGCGCCCGGCCAGGGACAGCCGCCGAGGCCCGTGCAGCACGCAGGAGCCATGCCCAAGCCCCAGCTGCACAGGGCAGCTCTCCCGCGGCCCGGCAGAGGGTGCGGCTCCACCTCAGGCTCTCTCCAGCAGCAGAGCCAGTTTAAGAGGTTCCTACCCCACCCCATCTCCCCAGTGCAGACCTCTCCAGCCTCGTCGGTTTTGCTGGAGGCAGGGGACGGCTAGCTAACTAGCCCAGCACAGACAGGCAGAGAAGCCCCCTCCTCCCCACCCCCCCCAACTTTTCTTCAGGGCACAGTTGTGCATCCCCTGAAGCGGCATCCAGCTCTGGGGCATCAGCTCTAGAGGCAACTGCAGAGCGAGGCTGAAAACCAGCTCTGCCTGTCTTACCTGGGAACCACACCCGAGATAAAGACTGCTGACTTGACAGCATTAGAGACCACGGCTGGCAGGACCGGTCCCTGGGGCAATCACCCTCTCCCGCTAGGCTCCCCACTGCAGCCATCCCCAGGTGACAACACCGCTGCCGCTGCCCTCTTTCCTCTCACCAAGTGTTGTCATCGAAAGTTCACGGCACCGCTCCAGTGATGTGCTGATCCCAACTCGTAACTTACAGAGTTTTGCTAGTCCTAGTTCGCAGAAAAGGCCTGGCAGGACGAGCCCTGAAGCAGACAGGAGGTGAGATTTCTCCACGCTTCCCATGCCCAGGAGTACCAAGCACTCCTCTGAAGAAGTACAGGCGGATGCCAGGCCCGCACTGTGCTGGGCAAACCTTCAGCAGCTCCACGGACCCACGCAGGCAGAGCGGCTCTATGCGTTGCGAAGGCTGGTGTGAGAAAGAACTCCCTCTTCAGCGACACACCAGGCCAGCACTCCCTGCTACGACGGGGAGGCAGGCGCGTCTCTGCTCGAGCAGCTCAGCCGGAGCTGCTCCCATGGTCACTCCAGCCTCAAACAAACTCAGGCTGTAGGCGCCAGCGTGCACCAAGCCTCCTCGCAGCGAGCTGAGCAGCGTGCTGTGGCATGGGCTGGGCGAGACCACCCAGTGACAGCCAGCAGAACGTTTCCAAGCCTCAGAGAGGAGCCATCACATTGTTAACGCCAGGGCTGGACTGTCACTCCAGCCTCGGGACACAATAGAGCATTTCAGCTCCTCCATGAAGGGGCTACACAAACGTGGCTGCAGCTTACGGAGCCAGCACCTCTCACCAGGCCCTGCAGCGCTGCCTCGTTACACCGAGGAGCAGCAACGTGCGCAGACTTACCAGAGAAGTGCTCTGCAGCCTGGCAAGTCCCACCCTCAGCTCCTCACGGTGCAGGCTGGCCCTACCGAATCTGAACGCGAGGAACACGGCTGCCCTGCACGCTCTGTGCTCATGCAGCACCGTACGCAGGCTGCCTTCCCCTACCTGCAGCAGCCTCCCAGAGCACGCCGGGACACAGCTTCTTCCAGGTTTAGTTGTGGAAGATGAGAACAAGACACCCTCACAGTGACAATGCCGTATCCAGACCAGCTCACCTAGTCCTTCGCAAGCTTGGGTGCCGTGGATGCGCAGCTTGAGCAAGGAAGCAAGCACAGGGCACTGCGAGCCACCTGATGCACCATTAGGCTACACAGCGATGTGTGAACAGGCAGAAGGGTCTTGCAGGAGTGCGACTACGCCCAGAGCAAAGGTAAATTTCTCTTCAAAATCTGGATCTTTCACCAATAAACTCATTCAAAAAACATACGCTGATCAGATTTTTGTTGAACCAGAGCAAGGCAGCAGTGTCACTCACTAAAAGCGAGGCAAAGTACTTGAGACTGTCTGTGCATCCTGAATGAAACCGATCTGGTCTCAAGACCAGGACGACGCACCAAGAGATGCTCTAAATGTAACTGCCCTGGCACACCAGACAGCAAGCTTCTGTTGACATCCTGGGCCACAGGTATCACCTAACCCTGCTACTTGCCCACGCAATTAATTCAGCCCCTTCAACGCTATAAAATATTCTGGTCAAGGCTGCTTGGCTGCTATAGACTACTATCACACCTGGACTTTTTTTTTTTTTTTTTTAAATGTTACCTTTTGCTTTCACACCCACTTTGATCACCAGTCACACACATGAGAAACAAAGCACAGATGCGTACTGTACTACCAACCACCTGTTTCCCTACCTAGAAGGGTTAATACAGGCATACGAAAACCAGCTCCCAAGAACGATGTATACGTAAGAGCAGCATTTTCAAATAACTCATAACCATCACTTTTGTCTTCCTGGATAATTCACCCACGATACCTTGTCCTGCAAGGGCCAGAAACACCAGCTAAGAGAACAGCTCCCCACATCTCAGACAGACAAAGTCAAGAGCACGCATCTAGGGAACAAAACTAAGCATCTCTGAAAGGTCCTTCAACAAGGAAGCTTCACGGACACGGCAAGAGCACAGCGAGCTGGAGCTCCCAGGAAGAGCCAAGCAGGAGGTTACGAACCAAGCCTCACCACACATGCAGGGGTCACACCTCCTCCTCCAGGCTGCAGGCCAGCAGGGACAGCACAGACACGAGGCCACAGAAGCCTCGGTGAGCCTTGTCCTCTGCTTGCTGCCTGCGTGTCTTCCCAAGCCCCTTACGCACGCAGCTCATCAGCACGCAGCCCTTTATCCAGCTTAGCACATTCTACTGGAGTTAAGGCCACGTACACTCAAGACAGCAACTCTTCCTGCCAACTTTTATATGCGAGATTATAAGTATTTTTAAACTGGTAAATTCCTGGCTGCTAGTCCCATTCAACTGCCGCATCTCTGTCCAGCTCTTTTGGACTACTTCAGCAGGGTCACTGCATAGCTAAGACCGTAGTTTAACCAAACGCTGAAGCCTTGCCTCCAAGAGAAGTTATCTTGCCGGCCTGACTGCTGGCTACAGAAGCGGTCACCTTTAGCACCCCAAGCTACAGATCACACAGCTGTGGGAACAAGCATGTCAGGACGAGGGAGGACTGCAGCTTTTGGCAGCATTGCCAAATTGAGGCACCCACCAAGGCACTTGGGGAAAAAACAGCCAGCTTGAAGCATCCACAGATGTATTATTGTTGGCTTTTCTTAAAGCACTCTCTCTCAAAAAAAAGAAAAGAGAAAAGATTGAAAACCCCTTCAAATCAGAGTTACTTCAGTTCCCCAAGCAGGAAAAGAAGGCTGACTACAAGAGCGTACATGACTGCCACCAGACCATTTTGTGCAACAATCCTCTCCGCAAAACGTGACCATGCAACAGGTGCTGCGAAGCCCCAGAGAAGGAGCGCACCTTCAGCACCCCAGGTCTGCAGACAAACCACAGCTGCCTATGCAATGTCTTCCCTCCACAGGGGCCAGGCCTGGAATACCCTTTTCTGCCCTCACCAGAGGGTTTCCACCCCAGGGCCACCTGCAAGGCACGTGCCAGCTACAGCTCCCCAGCACTTATGGCCAGGTACCTGGCACCAACAGAGGAGCAACCTCGTTGACAATCTCGTGTGAGAACCACTCGCATCCGAGGGCAAAGCTTAGTGCAGAGTGCCATGCTGCCTCACAGCAAATGATTTCAGAGCATTAAAGGACAAGGATTTAACTTCACAGGCAGCACCTCGAAGGTGAGGGTGCGTGTACCACTGTGACTCAGAGACAAACCCTGTCACAACCTCAGTTATCACAGAGCTGATGCTTGCACTTCCCAGAGGGTTTACAACTGCCTCAAAATGTGATGCTGGCCTGCAGGAGACACAGCAACTCCCCTCCTTCCCTGAGATCTCCGGGAATAGCATCACAGGCTCCTGGAGCAGCTGCTCCCACACCACTCACAGTTACAACCCAACTCACAGACTGCTTGCCTCAGAGAGTCCCCCAAACATCAGCACAAACATCAGACAAGCCAGAGCTCCTGACAGAGCCTAACCAGGACCCAAGCTCTGGAACAGCTCCCCCAAAAAGAAAAACCAGAAGACACGTGCACAAGCAAATTTGAGCTTGAACCTGAAGCTGGTTTTCTCTGATTTCACAGAATGCTCAAATCAAGTCCAGGACAACATAACCGTACCACACACCATTTCACCTTCTCCAGTTGCTACAAACACACGGAGAAAATCTGCTGTGACAAAAGCGACACAGACATGCACTTTATACTTCTTTCCAGCACCTTCCCAAAGCATCTTATCCAGTCCCAGCCCCCAATGCTCCCCTCTTCCAGAGTTCAGTCAATCAGTGCCCTCCGCTAAGGCAAGCGTTGCGATGCAGACAGGGCCCACAAAGCCATCCAACTCACCACCGGCTGAGCTAATACCTCAGGACAAGCTGCAGCAATCCACTACGATGTGTTTGTTTTGTGTTTTTTTTTTTCCCTGGTTGTTTAAACTTGTTGCCAGTAAAAACCTTTTCTTTTTTCAGTTGAAGAAAACCAAGAACAGGATTTGATCAGTAATGGCTGATACTGACCAATCTTTGGCTGTAGCGGATCCTTTCTTCTTCAGGCTCCATCTCCGACTCTTCTGAAGAGAGTGAGAAGGACACTCCAGGGCTGCTGTCGTCGTCCTCTTCCTCCTTTGAATTCAGAGGGAAACAGTGAAGCAGGTCTCAGGACATGCAGCACCTACATCCCTCGTTTCTTCACTCGTTTTGAGGTTGAATCCGAGCCCCTGTGTAGGGCTAGATCAAGTGAACACAGGGGATAAGCCCACCTCAACTTTAATGCTCCCATTCTAACTTTAGGCATGACCTAGGGTAAATGACTTTACCAGCTGTTCTGTAACACATGAGCTGCAGGTCCCCAACCAGGAGAAGGCCTCTGCTCCACACAACTACCGGCATGAGTGGCAGCTCAGCAGCCTCGCGCTGGGTACAGGAACCAGGCAAGCTGTGCGCCTGCTGTTAAACATTTGACGGCAGCAGGGGAGCAGCCTGGTTTCCCCAGAGCGCAAGACCACGCATTAGAGAACCGGCTCCTCCAAATGACATGGTTGCTGTCCTCTGGGTGTCCTGTACCGCAGCACTCGGGAGCAGCCGCACACACACAGAACATCTCCCTCAAACAGGGAGACGTATGGGATCCTGTGCACGGCGCTTCAGTGCAGCTGGGGGTATGGGACTAACTCCCATCTTGAGGAGACCTACATGCTCCGATCTCCACATCTGCCACCTTGTGACACCATGCTGTACACGGGAAAGTTTCCCAAGGTGTCAGGTGGCATCTAAACTTTTTTTTTTTTAATAGGAACAGAATGAAAACAGCATCTAGGTACACCGCAGCTCTTAACCCCACGCCTATGACTACGGCAGACCTCCGGGGCAGGACTCTGCCATCCCGTGCAGGAACACGGGACTGCTGCCGTAGCACGGGCAGCGCCTGTTCCCCCCCCGAGCTCTCTCCCCCCTGCCCCTGCGGAAAAGGTCTGACAGCGGAGCGCCGCGCTCCCCCCGCCGCCAGCACCGCTCGGGACCGGCCCGAGCGCTCCCGCTCCCCTCGCCGGGCGCTGTTTGTAAACACCCGCACGCCCCGCGCCCGTCCCCCCCCGCCCCCGCCCCGCGCCCCCTCCCGGGCCTGCCCCGCAGCCGCGGCCCTGCCCCGGCCCCCCGGACAGGAGGGGACCGGTGCCCGCCGGAACAAAGCGGCGCGGGGGATGTCGCTCCCCGGGGAGCTGTCACCGGCGCCCGCCGCCGCCCGGCCCCCCGCCGGCCGCCAACTTCCCGGCCCGGCCCGACCCCCCGGAGGGGCCCGGCCCTCCCGCTGCCTCCCGGCCGGGCCGGCTGCCCCGCCGCCCGCGGGGCGGCCCCGCGGGGGCGGCAGCCGGCTCCCGCCGCCCGGCCCCTCTCCTCTGCTCTCCGGGGACTTGCGGAAACTTGGCGACCGGCGGCCGGCGCCCCCCCCGCCCCGCCGCGAGTGGCTCACCAGGTCTCTCCTGCGCCTTTGTCCTCTTCTAGCGCCGGCACGGGAGAAACACAAGAGACGGAGGAGGAACCCCCGGGTCAGGCGGCGACCGCGACCGGGCCCGGCCCGGCCGCCGCGCCGCCCCGCCGGCCCCGTCGCCCCCCCCGCGCCCGCCGCCCCCGCCGCGCCGAGCGGGCGCTGACAGCCCCGCCGCCCGCCCCGCGCCGCCGCCGGCTCCCGCGGGCCCCGCTCCCCGGCCCGGCGCCGCGTCCCCCCGCCGCCGCCGACCGCCGCCGCCGCCACCCCGCGCCACGCACCGCCGCCACCCGCGGCCCGCTGCCGGGCGGCCGCCGGCCCCGCCGCCCGCCGCCCGCGCCCACCCCGCCGCCGCCGCCGCCGCCGCCCGCCCCGCCGCCGCCGCCGCCCCCCGGCCGGGACGCGCTTCCCCTCCTCACACAGGAGCCGCCGCCGCCATTTTGAACCCGTCAGAGCCTCACATACACACTGCCTCGGCCGCCGCACTGCGCCTGCGCCGCCCGCAGCCGCCCCGCGCCCCCCCGCCGCCTCCCCCGGCGCGCGCCGCGCGCATGCGCCGCCCCCCGCCCGGCCCGCCTCGGCCGTGCGCGGCCGCGCGCACGCACCCCGCCGGCCCCGCCCCGCCGGAGCGGGGGGGGAGGGAAGAGAGCGCGCATGCGCCGCCAGGGGACGGGCGCGAGCGCCCTCCCGCGGGCCGTCGCGCTGGCCCCGCCCCCGGGTGCCCCCGCCCCCTCCGCCCCGCCCCCGCGCATGCTCGCGGGGACCCGCGCGGGGCACGTGGGGGTCGGGGGGCCGCGGGCGGGCCGGGGGGGCGCATGCACGAGCGAGCCGCGCGCGGAGGGGCGCACACGTGCGCGTACAGGTACACACACACACACACACACACACTCGTAGGCACACACGTACACACACACGTACACACGTACGCATACAGGTACACGCACTACACACATGTACACATGCGTACATACGCACACACATGTACACACGTACACACGTACACACAAATATGTATGCACACGTACAAACACGTACACACATACATATGTACACACGTAAACACGTACACACATGTACACATGCACACTACATACACATACATGTACACACGTATACACACATACATACATGCACACGTACATGCACATACATACAGACAAGTACACACATAAACGTACACGCGCACACGTACACACGTGCACACACGCACACGTGAACAAACACATGTACACACACATACACATGTACACCCACATGTACAAACACACACATACAAACATATGTACACACACTACACACATGTACACACACGTACATACGCACACACGTACGTACACACATACAGACAAGTACACACATGTATACATTCACACGTATACATTCACGTGTATAGATTCACACATGCACATTCACAAGCACGCCCATACACACATACACCCACATTCACACACACACACACAAACACATGTATACATTCACACACACACGTACACACGTGCACACACACATTCACATACACGTACACGTGCACAAATTCACACACACATTCACACACACACACATTCACAGACACGCGCACACACACACAAACACGGTGCCGTGGCTGCGGCCCTGTGCCTTTTGGTGCCGCATCAGGTGTCGGGGGGTCTGCCCGCAGGGACCGCACGGCGCTGACGAGCTCTGAGCTTTAATGGCAGAACCGCGCCGCAGCCGCTCAGCGCGTGTCCCCCGCCCGGCCGGCGGGACAGGGGGCCGGGGGGTCCCCCGGGTCAGTTCTCAGCAGCGGGGCGGCTGCGGGCAGGTCGGTGCCAGGCGCCTCTCTGTGCCGGCCCACGGTGCCCGGGCCGGCGGTGCGGGGTCTCAGCAGAGCGTGCAGCCCCCCCGGGGCCATCTCCTGCGTCGGGGCCGTCGGGCGGATCGCAGCGCGGTGGCGCAGGTGGCAGCGAAGATGTCCCTGACGTTCTCCTGGTACCTGGCCGAGCACTCGAAGTAGGACGCGGCGTGGACCAGCCGGGCCATGGCCTCCCCCTGCGGAGAGCGGCGGCAGTGGCTGAGTCCCATCCCTGCCCCAGGCTCGTGTCCCCTGCCGGGCGGGGGGCACCCACCTGCTGCAAGGTGACGGGCTCCTGGCGGCTCTGCCGCAGCTCGCGCAGCACCTCGGGGTCCTGCCGCAGGTCGGTCTTGCAGCCCACCAGCAGGACTGGGACGCCCTTGCAGAAGTGGTTCACCTCCGGGTACCACTGTGGGGGACAGGTGGCTGCCACCACGCCTGCGTGGGGGGCACGGGACGGGCAGCAGGACGGGGTGTGGGACAGATGGACGGTGGGACAGACGGCAGAGTAGGTGGCAGCCCCCTCGGGGAGGATGCACGGGGCAGGAGCAGCCCCCGGCGCTGCGTTACCTTCGTCAGGATGTTGTCATAGCTGCTGCGGTTGGTGACATCGAAGCACATGAGGACAACATTGGCGTCTGAGTAGGACAGCGGGCGAAGCCTGTCGTAGTCCTCCTGCCCTGCAGGCGCAGCAGCAGACCGTCAGGAGCTGGCTCCCTGAAGCACCACGCCTGCGCCCACCCCGGGGGGATATGGGGGGCTCTGGGGATGGCAGGCGGCAGGGCACCCATGGGGGACCCTGTCCCCAGCGCCTCCACCCGCAGGGGCACACCCGAGGCTGTCCCCTCCCATCCCTTCCCACCTGCCGTGTCCCAGAGGTGGATCTTCGCGGGCTTTCCGTCAACTTGGAAGGAGGCCGTGTACTTCTCGAACACCGTGGGGACGTAGACCTGGCAGGGGACAGGGGCGTGGGCAGCGGGTGGCTTGGAGGGGCCCCCGGGGCTGGGTGAGGGACTGGGGGGGGGGGGGGTTGGGGGGTTGGACAAGGTCCATGGGGAGGCAGGTGGGATACCCCTGGTCTCCCACAGCAGCATCAAGCCTTGGGTGGGTGGCTGGGACTCAGGGGTGCAGTGGGACCCCCCCCGGTGCCGGCAAACGCCCCATCCCCGGGCCCCGTCCCCAGTGAAGGAAGCTGTGGGGGGACATGGGCAGGGGGCTGCACAGGATGAGGGTCCCGGTGCTGCTGGGGAGCTCTGAGCCTGGGGATGTTTGGGCAGGCAGGAGGAGCCTCACCTTGGGGAAGTCCCCTCTGGCAAAGACCATCAGCAGCGACGTCTTCCCGCAGCCTCCGTCCCCGACGATGACGGCCTTGATCTCAGTGGCCTTGATCTCAGCGCCTGCGGCCTCGGAGGGCCCCCGGGGTGGGCTCTGCCCCCCAGGCGCCTGCTGCATGTGGGCACGGTGGGCCTGGCCGCAGGGACGCCGCTCCGGGCCCCACCACCCCGCGCTGACCCTGCGTGTCCCAGTCCCTCCCTGGCCTCTGCCGGTTTTACTGCCCCGAGCATCCACCGGAGGCAAAGTCCAGGGCGGAGGGAGGCACGGGATGACTCACAGCTCCTCCTGGCCCAGCAGGTGACTTGTGGAGCTCTGTCCCTCCCTGGGCCCGGCTGCCGGTGTCACCCGTGGCCCTCGCCCTTTCCGTCTTCCCTCCTGCCACTTCACCCAGGGCACGCAGCTCCCAGGGGCCCGCTGGGGAAGGAGCAGCTGCCCCCTGGTGCCCCTGTGTCCCCTGCAGCCTGGCCCCAGACTGAGCCCACGGCCCCGACGCCAAACCCCCCTGGTGACACGACATGACAAGCGTGGACCAGCCGCTGTGGCCAGGCCTCACCAGGAGGCTGAGGGGAAATGCAAACAGTAATGAACAATCTCGGAAGGATGCCAACATTAGGGAAGAGTAGGGGGAGGAGAATGGAGCACAATAAAACAATTAGGAAGGTGGTAATTACCAGTCTAATGAGATATCAGGTTGGATCCTAAAAGCACCAAGATTCTTTCACAGCAAGATGTAGCTGCTGCAATATTCGTCCTCTGGGATATCCTCTTGGACAAAACATTTCCTTTCTTGCAAGACCAACAGAAATTTGATGAGAGAAGAGGATGGGAGATGCAGCCACTATCGTTGAAAGAGGCAGAGCTCTCACCACCTGACCAGTGCTCTTGCAGCAACGCCCAAGGAACAGCGTTGTTCGGAGGGGCACGGAGGAGGCTCAGGTCTGCTCGGGTCTTCTGAGGACACAGAGACACGAAATCTCCTTGTCTGAGAGGACGGTGGCAAGGACGGCTCCAGCTGGACAGGGCACAGACCGCTGCCTGGAAAGGTAGGGATGGGGGTGAGCCTGGATCAGGGCGCTGCTGGCACCTCCCCTGAGGCCCCTGCAGCCCCCTCACCCCCCTCACCCCCTCCTGCAGCCCCTTGCCCTCTGCTCCAGACTCTGCTCCACGCTCAGCCCCAGCCCACCACTGGCAGGGCAGCCTCCTCCTCAGCTCTCCATCCCCAGCATCTCCCCAGCCCTGCTGTCCCCTGAGCCCTGCTCCCTGCCTCATCCCACTCACCCTCAGGGTCCTGCTCACCCCCCTGCCCCTTGCTCTGACCGCAGCCAGGACCGCATCCCACCACTGCCTGGCCTCCTGCCATGGAGCCGAACCACACGGCCCCGTCTCCTACACCACCCACGCCAACGCCCGATGGAGAAGACGTGTGCGAGATCGATGTCCCCGATGTGGCTGTGGACGGCGCCACACTGCTCATCTGCCTCTGCGGGCTGGTGGGCAATGGGGCTGTCCTCTGGCTTCTCGGCTGCCGCATCCGCAGGAACCCCATCACCGTCTACGTCCTCAACCTGGCCGTCGCTGACTTCACCTTCCTCCTCTTCATGCTCACCTCCGCGCTCCTCTACATCCTGGACAACCTCTCCTGCAGCGCCTTCCCTGTCTTCACGTACCTCAGGTCGTTCCTCCTGCCCCTGCTGCTCACCCACAACATGGGCATGTACCTCCTCACAGCCATCAGCATCGAGAGGTGCATGTCTGTCCTGTGCCCGCTCTGGTACCGCTGCCACCGCCCCCAGCACCTGTCGGCTGTGGTGTGTGCCCTGCTCTGGGCCCTCTCCATCACTGTAATTGCTGCAGTAGCTTTCCTGTGCCTGTCACACCAGCACGAGCACTGCCATCTGGCCCTCATCTTCATGTACGCCCTCAACTTCCTTATTTTTGCCCCACCCATGGTCATTTCCAATGTGATCCTGTTCATTAAGGTCCAGTGCGGCTCCCAGCGGCGCCAGCCCAGGAGGCTCTACATCGTTATCTTCCTCACCGTCCTCTTCTTCCTCCTTTTCATGGTTCCCTTCAGCATCTGGAATTTCCTGCAGCATGTCAGTTACATGCTGGGGCAGTCCCAGGTTGTTTTCCTGCTTGGCTGCATCAACAGCAGCATCAACCCTTTCATCTACTTCCTGGTGGGGAGCTGCTGGAGGCGCTGCTCCTTGGTGTCCCTCCAGGTCGCCTTCCGGAGGGTCTTCGAGGAGACAGGCGTCACTGTGATCTCCAGCTGAGAGGCCACTGTGGTTTCACTGCCTGCGCTGCGTCCCCCAGCTTCATGCTCAGCTGTCCACACCTCTTCATGGCCAGCCCATGGGTCACCTTCCCATGGTTGCGTGCCAGGATGTGTTCATGTCCTGTCGTTACCCCATCCCTATCCCTGTCCCATCCCTAACCTGTCCTCATCCTATTTCCATCCTTTTCCTGCCCACATCACCATCCAAGCTCATCCTTCTCCCACCCTGTCCCATCCCATGCCATTCCCTGTCCCAGTCTGGATCCCCATCCTGTCTCCATCCCCTTCCCTATCCTGTGCCATCCCATCCCAATCCCCGTCTGGTCCTCGTCCACATCTCTATCCCATCCTAATCCCATCTCTGTCCCCACCCTGTCACGTCCTGTCCCATTCTCTCCCCTCCCCTTCCCTGTCCCCATCCTAAACCCTGTCCTGTTCCCATCCGTGTCCCATCCCAATCCTCATCTCTGTCACCATTTGTTTCCATCCTCATCCCCATCCCCTCCCAATGCCATCCCCATCGCATCCTCTTCTATCCTGTCCCACGCCCCTTCCATCCCATCCTCATCCCCGTATCCGTCGGGACCCCTTTCTCGCCCCGTCCCGTCCCCATTCCCTCCGTCCCCATCCCCTCCTGTCCCCTCCATCCCCGTCCCGTCGCGTCCCGTCCCCGCATCTCCCGGCCACCTCGACGCGGAGCGCGGGGCTTTGCTGCCCTCCAGCGTGGAAAGAGGAAACCGGAGGCTTCCGCGAGGCCCGGCGGCGCAAGCCCCCGGAGAAGCGGCGCTTCGACGCTCGGTGCGGGGGCTCCGGCGGCCCGGGACGGGCTCCGTTGCGGGAAGCCCCCGCACAGCGCCCGGCGCCCCCAGCCCCCGCGTCCGCCCGGCCCCGGCTCTGCCCCCGCCGCCTGCCCCCAATAAAGCCGCTGCTCTGCCGCTGCCTCTCGTTCCTCCTCTCCGTGGCCCGGGGGATGGGGGCACCTCCGGGGGGCCGGGGGTGGGCACGCGGCTCGGGGCTGGGGGCTCTGCGCGCACCAGGACGCGAGGAGTGGGGCAGGCGCACGGGGAGCTCCAGCCCTGGGGCTCAGCGCCTGATCCCAGCAGGCGGTGGCAGGGCTGGGGTCCGGGGACCGTGGACTGGGGACCTGGGGCTTCCCCCCAAGGTCCTGCATGCCACGCGTGGGGACACCAGCACGTGCCCTGGGGGATGGGGGCCGCCCCAGCCTGTCCCACCCCAGCACCAGTGCCGCGTCGGTTTGGCTTCGAGGCGCCCATGCTGCGTGTCCTCCCCCAGGACCCCAGCCTTGCAGCGGGCGCTGGGCGTGGACCCAAGGCTGCTCAGGGACGCGTGATTTGGTGATGTGTCTCGACACCAAGCTGCAGTGACACAGGAGCCAGCTCTGTGGGAGCGCGGGGCATCGGCAGAGCCTTGCTGGGTGCCCCTGGTCCCCACCGTTGGCATTTCTGGAGACAGGAGGGGGGCAGAGCAGGGGAGAGGCTGCACATGGCATGTGGGAGAGGGGCTTAGGACACTGAGCAGTTTTTTCCCCACTTGCACATGAGTCAGCCTTTCCCAAAGGCAATGCTCATCCAAAAAAGCAGAAATGTGGCAGTCTGACAGCATGAGACGGGAACTCTGTCCTCTGGGGCACATTCCTTTTGGGAATAGTACTGCTGGGGAGGGTTGAGGGGACAAGGAAAGCTGTGCACCTGCAGGGAATCCTGCCAGGAATCCTGCCTCCCACTGACCTCCAAATTATGTAATTACGTTCTCTCTTGTCCCCACCCCACCCCACCCCCCGTTATTGTCTGCAGGGAGCAGTGAGAGGGTGACATCTGGGGAAATAGGGCAGACATTTATTGATCTGGGTCCCCAGTGAAACCCCCGGACATCATCTGGGGGGGCCTTAAGCAGAGTAGCAGAAAGGCTTCAACAGACCGGGCTCAGCGTGTCCATCGTGGCATTGTCACTGCACACTGTGTTGTCGGCCGACTCCTCGAAGACCCTCCGGAAGGCGACCTGGAGGGACACCAAGGAGCAGCGCCTCCGGCAGCTCCCCACCAGGAAGTAGATGAAAGGGTTGATGCTGCTGTTGATGCAGGCAAGCAGAAAAACCACCTGGGACTGCCCCAGCATGTAACTGACATGCTGCAGGAAATTCCAGATGCTAAGGGGGAGAGCGAAGAGGAGGAAGAAGAGGACGGTGAGGAAGATAACGATGTAGAGCCTCCTGGGCTGGCGTTGCTGGGAGCCGCACTGGACCTTAATGAAGAGAAGTGTGCTAGAGATGACCATGGATGGTGCAAAGACAGCGAAGTTGAGGGCGTACATGGAGATGAGGGCCAGACGGCATTGCTCGTGCTGGTGTGACAGGCACAGGAAAGCTACTGCAGCAATTACAGTGATGGAGAGGGCCCAGAGCAGGGCACACACCACGGCCGACAGGTGCTGGGGGCGGTGGCCACAGGGGCTGCTGGAGCAGACGACGGACACGCACCTCTCGATGCTGATGGCTGTGAGGAGGTACATGCCCATGTTGTGGGTGAGCAGCAGGGGCAGGAGGAACGACCTGAGGTACGTGAAGACAGGGAAGGCGCTGCAGGAGAGGTTGTCCAGGATGTAGAGGAGCGCGGAGGTGAGCATGAAGAGGAGGAAGGTGAAGTCAGCGACGGCCAGGTTGAGGACGTAGACGGTGATGGGGTTCCTGCGGATGCGGCAGCCGAGAAGCCAGAGGACAGCCCCATTGCCCACCAGCCCGCAGAGGCAGATGAGCAGTGTGGCGCCATCCACAGCCATGTCGGGGACATCGATCTCGCACGCGTCTTCTCCATCGGGCGTTGGCGTGGGTGGTGTAGGAGACAGGGCCGTGTGGTTCGGCTCCATGGCAGGAGGCCAGGCAGTGGTGGGATGCGGTCCTGGCTGCAGTCAGAGCAAGGGGCAGGGGGGTGAGCAGGACCCTGAGGGTGAGTGGGATGAGGCGGGGAGCAGGGCTCCCATTGTGAATGTGAGAGGGAGGCTTAAGGACAGGGACAGGTGTTACCAGGAGCTGCAAAAGGGCAGCACAGGGCAGGGGAAAGGCACTGGGGAGAGCGCAGCTTGTCCCCAGGAGAGCGGGAAGGGAGGGAGGTGCTGGCTGCGGGTGCTGGAGGAAAGAAAAGTGGGGTAGGGCTGAGGAAAAACATTGCACTTAACTGTTAGCTTTGGTGAATCAGCAGGCTAGGGCTGTTTTTCCAGAAGGGCTTGGGCAGATCCACGTTGGTTTCCTGGCATCTCAGGCTCCCCTCAAATCCAGATCCTGGAGCGGATTCCCCTCAGGCCAATTGTGCAACGAGGAATGTTTCCTGGTCAGCAGGGTGTCCCTGGACTCGTCCCCTGGCTCCTCTCTGTGCCCCTATGCTGCATACACAGGCTGCCCCAGCCACAGTGGGGTCGCAGTGGCATCGAGAAAGGTTTTGTAACCACTGCTACGTCAGAGCTCCGCTTCCTTGTTTTTATTTATCTTGATTTTTTTTTCCCCACAAAGGAAGTGGCTTTTGCCAGAAAACATGCAAGAATTTTGTGAATGACTCCTCATGCTTTTCTGATTAAATATGCCCCTCCCAGAGCAGCGACCAGCTATCACAACTGCCTTCCCTCTCTGCCTGACGCATTTCTATCCCTCCTTGTTCCACTCCCCCACATCTCAGGGCTTCCCAGCCACACAGGGTGGGCATTGCCCCGCAGCGGAAAAGCGTGATGCTGGCGATGCTGGCAGGGCCAGTGCAGTGCTTCTCAGAAGCAACTCCCCTTGTGGGAAGAATGTGGGAATTATTGCCAAGATGTCTCATGGGCACGAGGGAATACACGTTCAAAGTGGAGCCAAAAACTAGTTTTAGTTGTCGAATTTGGGCATTAACAGTTTATAAAAGTTTATAAATTATCTTTGAATAAATGAGCAATGAATGGTAGTTTTCACTAGCACTTACAGCCCAGATGGGTTACTGCTAATACCCCCTAATGATACAAATACAGGTACTAGGAAGGACGCTTTCAGGTGCTGTGCTTCCCTTCCAGCATGCTGTTACAGAGAAGTGCAGTCCTCCCAGCCCTTCACCAGGGGCACGGTGGTGGCATGGGAAGTCCACATCCTCCTTCTTGCTCTCAGGAGTCCTTGCGGTTGTTTTCCTACAGTGCCACCCTTCTGGTAGTGCACAGACCAGGGGCTGCTGCTCCTGACCTCAGCGTGGTTGTGGTTCAACCCTCCCATGGCTCCTTGGGGGCATGGGCCCTCCACACCCACTCTGGGCAGGTCCCTCAGCTGTAGAAGACCTTTCCCAAGGGAACCCACCCTTCTGTGCCCTCCTGTAGATTAGTGTCCCTGTATTCGGCCACTCCTGGCTGCTGTCCTGGCTGCCAGGATGAACATCTGGTTCCTCGCTGACTTTAGGCTGCTCTAAAATATGTTGTTTGCTCCCAAAGACATCAGATTCATCCCGCCATATAATTCCAGTTCCAATGCTCCTGCAACAGAAGAGCTACTCTTAAGGTTTCCTGTTAAAGTCACTCCCTTCAGCAGAAGTTTTTTTGCACAAGCACACGCCATCATCCCCATCCCGTCAGCTGCACCCTCAGCTCTGCCCCTCATTGGCATCTCGCTGAGGGTGGAAGCTGCGGATACAGATGGTGGTGGCTCCACAGGAGCCTTCACTGAGCTCAGCACTGGCTGCCCAGTAGCGGCACGGCCACGTCCGCAGCACCTGTGTTCCACCCAGTGCCTTTGGCGGGGCTGGGTCCTGTTGGAAGAGCCAGCAGGGGAAAAACATTGTTGGTGCAGCGCTCCTGAGTGCAGTGTGGGAAGGGCTGGAGCAGGCAAGGATGCACATGCAAACGTAGTGCTGAGTACCTGCAGCACCATGTTGATCCAAGAATGAAACCTCCTGGCCATCCTCAGATAGCTTAAGCATCCAGAAATGAAATACTCCAGCTGTCTGGCAGAATTGTTGCATGTACATGTATCTCATTTCTCAGAAGTCGCATTTGTGTTCCTGAGAGATCGTATGCTGCTTTTAATGATCTCTCTCTCTTTCTGTCTCTCTCTCTTTTTTTTTTGTTTCTTTTTCATTTCTTTTCCCCTTTGTTAAGGCTACATGCAGCATTCTGAGTCTTGAGATGCTCTTGAGATGCTCTGGAGAGCTTTACAATCCCCATCAGCAGAGGGCCCTCTGCTCCCCAGCCCTGACTACCCGGGCAGGCTGGGATGGAGGTACTGCAGCCCAAGCTGTGATGCCAGTTCTGCCATGATCACCTCCTGCTGTCTCCGGCCACTCTGCTGGATGCATGGACAAATGTGCAGCCACTGACAGGGAGACAGGGAATTCCCTGCTGCACATGGGAGGGACAGCTGACAACATCACCATCTTTTCAAATCAGTGCTTTTGGTTCATAAAGAAGTGGCCACGTTTTCATTAGCCAGCTCAGCCCTTGCCAGTCCTTGACAGGCAAATGGCTCCTGCATGCCTCTCCTTTCTTGCTCCACTCCTCTTCCAGTTCTCTGTCTGTAGCATGCCGTCCTGGGCCCAAGCTTTTCCCTCTTAACCCTATTTCTCATCTTTTATTTTTTTCTCTGCTCCATTCTTCTGTTCTCTGGCTTGCAGATGTTGTAGCCCATGGAGGCGAGGGAAGGACTGAATGACCAGAGCAGCACAATGGTGGGGACCTAAGAGTCACTGCTTTTCCATCATCCCTTTCCTTTCCCTAGGTGAGCAGGAGACAGCAAGGAGGAGGATGGAGCGACATCCCAACACCACAGTCCGTGGCTGAAGTACAGTGTTCCCACCATCTATGGAGATCATGGTCCAGGGGATGGAGACAATGGGACCAGATGCTTTGCAGGCCATGTCCCTGAAATCGTCATTGGTAGCATCATTCTGCTCATCGGCTTGTGTGGCCTGGTGGGGAATGGGGCCATCCTCTGGCTCCTCAGCTTCCACATCAGGAGGAATCTCTTCGCTTCCTATGTCCTCAACCTGGCTGTTGCAGATGCCTGCTTTCTCCTCTGCACATCAGTTTCCCTTGTAATGTATCATGTGCCCATGCTCAGCTGCTTTCACTCACAGCTTTTGCACGTGCTCCTACCATTTCACTCCAGGTTCTGCTAACATACAGCTCCAGCCTCTATCTCCTCATGGCCATCAGCATGGAGAGGTGCCTGGGTACCCTCTGGCCCTTCTGTTACCGATGCCATCGCCACAGCTTCTGACAGCTGTCATGTGCAGCCTGCTCTGGGCTCTCACCTGTGTGCTGTCAGGGCTCGTGTACTTTATGTATGATTTGGGTCACTCTGAACGCTGCTGCGTGGTTCTTGCAACCTTATGCTTTCTCAGTTTCTGCTTTTTCACCCCCTTTATGATCATCTCCAATATGATCCTGTTCATTAAGCTTAGGTGTAGATCATGGCAATACCACCCAGGGAGGCTGTACATTGTCATCCTTCCTCACTGTTTTCTTCTTCCTCCTCTTTGCTATCCCACTCAGTGTCCAGATCTTCCTCAACTTCTATGTCTACACCAATTTTATCTTTGACATCTGCCTTCTGCTGGCTGCCATCAACAGCAGCAGCAATCCAATTATTTATGTCCTGGTTGGGAACTACAAAAAGCAGAATTTCAGAGAATCTGTCAAAATGGCTCTCCAGAGGGTCTTTGAAGACAGGGCAGACCCGGGGATGGTGGGTGAGGCCCCTGTGTCGAGAATTACCTACAGCATCCCCCTGGGCAGGCCTTCCTCTGCGCCCCGTTCCAGCACCCATGGGAGCAGAGCCCTTGCCCAGCCAGGCGAGCAGGCCCAGCTGTGGACAGATGCCTGACCCTTGGGTCACGGCTGTCCTTGATGAGGTTTCCAGGGGAGCAGGACTGGTTCTCTCTCAAATGTCTTTTTAACTTATTTTAATAAAGTTGTCTTTTACGTCATTTAATGTTGATTGCAGTATCTACACTTGCTGGTTCTGTGGGATGTGCTTGCTTTTCTCAAAATTAAAGTGACAGTCTCCTTATGCTGCCCAGTAGTTTGCACTGCTACAATTACGTGGTCTGGAAGTCCTGTGTCATCTGTTCTCCAGGGTAACATGACCACGCTCTTGGCCTCAGTCCATACCCTGTCTGCTTCCCTGGGTGGAGATGTCCCTGCTCTGGGGCCTTGGTGCCTGATACCAAAGCACTGAGCATCCAGTGCCTTGATCCTCACAAGCCCCCATACTGGAGGAGATGATGGAGAGGGACAGAAAAGAAGTTTTCATCTCCCTCTGCCCTGGTATCCACCTGCACCACTGTTTGGCAGAAAAGGTCCATCTACTTCTAGCAGATGGAGCTGACAGCATCATTCAGCAAAAAAATCTTGACACCATCAGGGGGGTTTAACTAGGGAGGCAGGAAGGGACAGGGTAAAGAGGCAAGTGCCTGCAATCAGCACTGGGCCAGGCTGGACAGAGGATGGACAGACAGACAGACGGGTGGATGACCATTGGCAAGTGCAGTTCTGTGTGTGGGGTGAAGAACCCCACAGAGCAAACTGCATGGGCAGTACTAAATAAAGGGACAGAAATAGAGTATGTGAAGGCTCTGGCAGGTGATAGCTCAAAGAGGGTGAGCTCTGCCTACTGGACAGTTTCATGAGCTCTCCTGACATACAGCAGTGACTGCTACCACAGCCATAATATTTACAGAACATAGCTTCTGCTGAAGATGTATGAACCTAACCTTGACACAAACAAATAACTGCTGTTTGTAAATATTGTGTTGGAAATAAAAAAAAGTAGGCAACTGATCTCAGGATGTTACCTGAAAAAGCAGAAGCTGAGAAACCCTGGGTAATTCTGCTCTTTCTCAGAGCACATGGGCAGTGAGCATAATGTTGCACAACACTACACCGGCATACCTTGGAGCTTTCTTATCATTACTTGTTTGCACTTGAAGGGACTGGGGTTGCCAGGGGAGTATCTGGGGACACAAAGGCAGTGTCAGCAGGGGAGAGAGGAGGAGGTCTCAGCCCTGGAGCCCCTACATGCTCCAGGTCCCAGCAGGAGCACCCCTTCCTCTCAGGTGCAGCAGGAGCTCTTTGCATTGCAGCCACTCTGGGTACGACTCATCTCACTGAAGTTCAGCTCTCCAGAAATTATTGTCTTAGGAAGTCTCAGTTAGCTTTGCTGCTCACAGTAGCATGCTCCTGGAAGCTGTGTATTTGAAGGCCATGTGTCATTGTGAAGTTGTGGTATGTAAGTGGCAAACCTAGTTTTGAAACAGACAGAAATTTTACAGCAATGCCACGCTTGTAGCACAGGGTCCTAAAGATCACCACCTGAACTACAGGAAAAAAAGTCTGTCCAGTTCAGAGATATGAAAATTTTGGGATTGGGTTTGCTTTAAAGTGAAATTAAAGAGGAACCTGACAGCGAGGCGGTTTGTTTTTCCCATAAGGCTAGCTTCTGAGACTTGTTAGTCATTTCCTGTATGAACACAAGCCTAGATTATAACCAGAACCCTGATATCATCAAATGCTATGAAGTAGTTCCATGTTTGCAAGAACTCCTGAGAACACGACAAAGCAGTTTGTAAAAGGGCCTGAGAAACACACCATGTTGGACGCCGCACAAGCTCACCAGGACAGGCATGGTCCAGTTTATAAGCGGTAATTCCAGGAAACCTCATGAGAAGATCCTGTCACAGGACAGCAGCTGGCAAGCAAGAGGTAACGTGAGTCTGCAGCACGTCTGCTCCAGTGAAGGTCTCCAGGCTGCGACAGAAAAGAAGGTCAGGCTTTTCCAGGTGTTTTTTCCCATCCTAATCAGTGCACCCCCCCGCCTCCTTCTCCCCCCCCCCCCACCTCCTTCTCCCCCCCACCTCCTTCTCCCCCCCTCCTCCGCCACATTCTAGCCCCCCCCCTTGCTTTTGAACTTGTTGGTCATTTGTATCAAATCTGATTGCAGAACAGTAGCTCATTAAGATGTACAAATGTTTGGGGAAAGGTGGAAGGGAAATACTGAAATGAGTGTCTCACTGAAGGAACCCAGCTGCTTAGTAATATCAGTTGTAATATTAGGCACCTGAGAGTCCATGTCAGATCCACCCCCAAAACTGCTTGCTCTTTGACATCTCCAAGGACAATACCTTCATCCTCCTATTTCCCTCCTCCAGATCTAACCTGTCCAAAGCCAGGAAAGAGGCGTCTCCATAGCTTTTGCTCCATTCCTGTACACACTTTTGTGCCAAGCATGTTATACCCATCTCTCCCATCCCTCCTGTTCCTCATTTTTCTTTGTGCTTCTCCATGTGGAAGATGAGGTATGGCTGCAAGGACCTTAAAATCCTAGTGTGGGGGCACACTGGAGCTTCTGACACGCCTCTGTTTCATATCATCCCTCCAGCTGCGCAAGGGGAAGGCGAAGCGGCAGATATTTCGCAATGAACATGCTGTTTCCCAGCACAGGAAGAGACAGCCCTGCTTGCTGGAGCTGGCCCAGTGGGATGGTGCATGATGGGGCTTGGCAGCGTGGGCTGATGGGGCAGGCTGCCTCACATGAGGAAGACTACAACTGGACTGACTGTGAAGCCGACAGTTTGAGCGAAGTCCCTGCTGCGCTGCTCATCTGCCTCTGCGGGCTGGTGGGCAATGGGGCTGTCCTCTGGCTCCTCGGCTCCCACATCTGCAGGAACCCCATCACTGTCTATGTCTTCAACTTGGCCATCGCTGACTTCACCTTCCTCCTCTCCATTGCCATCGCCCTTGTGATATTTTATGGACCACCGAGCTTTTGTCACAGGCTGGGCTCATGGGATGTGATGGCTATGTTGAACATCATCATCATCTTCGTTTTCACCACCAGCGTCTACCTTCTGGCAGCCTTCGGTGCCAGCACGTCCCTGTCTGCCCTTTCCCGGGCCTGCTGGCCCTGCTATCGCTCCTGGCACTTGCCAGCACTTGTGTGCGCCCTGCTCTGGGCCCTCTCCTTCTTGCTTACCGCGACTCTCTACTTCTCCCCAGTGGCACTTGTCATCTTCGTCCTGAGCTACCTGTTGTCGGTGCTTATCCTGATTCTTTCCAGTCTAACTCTTTTTGCCAAGGTCTTGTGCTGTTCATGGCAATATCCCCTGAGGAAGCTCTGTGTTGTGGTTCTGTTCATTGTCATCTCCTTCCTCTTCTTCAATGCTGACTTTCCTTACTGGCTTTTGCTAAGATTGTTTGATTTTTCAGTTCTCTTCTTTGACACTCCTCTCCTGTTTGCCTGTGTGAGCAGCAGTATCAACCCTGTTATTTATTTCCTGGCAGGGAGCTGTACAAAGAAGTTCCCTATCTCTGCTAGGCTGGCTTGTCAGAGGGCTTTTGAAGACATCATAGAGCCTGAAAACAGAAGCGAAACTCCCAGAGAAGGCTCAGTGGAAGTAGATGTTTAACCCTCTCCAGTCCCTCCCTGGGAGGAGATGCTCTAGGGATGGAGGTGTCCCGTGAGACAGGGTGAGGCAAGAACAATGGCTTTGGTGGTGTGCAGAACTAGCTGCAAGACAACAAAGTGTGCTGGGCAGCACAGGAACCTATGCTTGGGGTTGGCGCTGGGCAGGTGGTGAAACACCCATCAAAACCTTTTACTTTGAAATCTTTGCTTTGAATCTGTCCTATCTAACAGGCCTGAGCCATTCCTTCTTCAAAAGTGAGCTTGCTCTAGCCAGTGTGCTATTAAAGCAAAGCCATGGAGGCTCTTAGCTCCTGCTGGTGCTTTGTTTTGGTGTGTCTGCTGAAGAGCTGAGAGCTTCTGGATGCAAGAGTCTGGCAAAGCAGGGCAGAATAATGCCTGGGCAAAGCTTTGTGTGTGCACCCCTAGCGGGTGTGGATACATGCAAAGACTATGCAAAGAACTCCCATTCAGCTTTGTGAACAGGGAAGTAGGCATGTGTGTGAGATCATCCCCAGAAGGCTTTCCCCAAAATGCAATGCTTCTTCTGGCAGCAAGGCTGCAAATTGAGTTTTGTCCATGCCTCATGTGGGCCGTCTGCACGCAATGGTTTGGACTGGAACTGGCTCTTGCAGTCCTTCCCGCTCTCCTCTGGGCTGTCAGATGGTTAGCCTGAGCCATTTTGCAACCACAACCTGAGGACTGTATCCACTTCTGGTGTGTCTGGTCCTTCTCCAGAAAAACAAGAGGAGTAGCATTAGGATCAAAAACAAACTGAAAAGGACAGTTCTGCTTGGAGACTCTGTGAAGTCTGGATTTTCAGTGTGACAGAGGATACTGGGAGATGGAAGGAAAACAATTAACTTTTTATGGAAACGACCCTGCTGAAGCTGTGAGAACTGAATCCTGGTAGCAGGGACCGTCCAGGTGAAAGGGGCAGTGGCAGTGCTTCCTTGGCTCCTCTTCCCTTGGGTGCATTCCTGCCCTCCACATCTGTCAGCCCGTCCTACGAGGAGCTGGGGTCTGGAATGAAAATCGGTCACTTGGTGCTCCCTGTGTGCTCAGCTGTTCCCAGGAAGAGCTTCCAGCTCTAATGTGGTGGTGGAGCTGAACTGCAGACTTCTTGCAGGCAGCTTCTTCTCTGCTACCTGCAGCATTCTGGGCAGATGCTGTTGGCTGCCCAGGGCCCTCGCAACGTGAATGGGGAGGTCTTGTCACTGCCAACAGCTGCTGCATCCCAGCTGTTCCAATGATGTTCCAGCTGCAGTAGGATGAGGCACAGCATGCTTGGGAGGCACCCGTGATCCCCATGGACAAACCAGGGGCTTTGGAATGAAAGGGAATGAGCAGTGTTGTAGGAAAGACAAGCCAGCCCTTCTCTGGGCTCAGCAGTGACAACCTGTGAAGCAATGCCTGTGCATGCAGGGTGCATGCTCCTGCAGGCTGCTCGATGCATCATACCAGATCCTCCATCTCCTCCAGGCAAAAGCTTCAGAACTAATTAAAGCCTTCTTTTTTTAAAATCAGGTGCACCTACACTCTCAGCTGTGCTGAGGTGGAGAGATATTTGTGTGAGCTGGGGGCTGAGCCAGCTCTGAGGCCCTATGTGCAGCCACCAAATAAACATGAACACCTTCAGAGGTTCATTCACCACACCTGCAGGAAGACACAGGCTAGAGCATCTGCTTGCATCACTGTCTCTTTGATGAGACTGTGGGACAACACTAGAGAAGCAAACTCGAAAGAGGTGCCCCCTTCTCTCTGGGCCCACTAACTCCACCTTCCATGTGCACAGCTGGTCACAGGAGCCCTGCCTGGAGCTGATGAGGTCAATATTTAGCAGTAGTGCCTTCCCATGGGATTGTCAATTAAAACACTTCTGCCTTTCCATGCTGACAGCAGTGTGAACAGCTCCACCTGCTTCAGGGTGCAAACCAAGGGTTCAGGGCTGGAGTTGTCTTGGCACATGAAAGCCAAGGATGTGAGGATGGCCACATCCCCTCCTGTCAGATCACTTGCAGCCATTGTGTGTTTTAAATTCCTTCCCTGAAGTTGAAACCCTGCATAAGTTTGAAAATAATTAATTGCAAAATGGTTCTTGGAAGCTTCCAAACACATTCTCCACCTACCAAGACTACATCACCCATTTCAGGTAGAGATAGATGCCAGTCTCCGTAACAGAGACTGACAGAGGGAAAGAGTAATGGGGGCAGAGATACCTCTAAGATATTCCTAGAGAGAAAGCATTAGACAGAAGACAGTGTGTGAGACTGAGGTGGGGAGAACAGGCAAAAAATAAAGGGGAAGTGCCAGAAAAATTTGGGAATAAAGACTGGGTATGCTGGGCCAGCTCTGCCAGCAGCCCTGGAGCCATGATCCACACCTTGCACCTGCCCCCCGTGGCACCTGCCCCAGGTGTGTGGGGAATTGCTGCTGGTGCTGTGCAGGATCCATCCCAGTGCAGGACGTGTCCCTGTGCTGGATGTGTCCCAGTGCTGAATGTGTCCCAGTGCTGGATGAGTCACTGCAGCCAGCCAAGTTCCCAGAGCTCCTGTTCCTGCTCAGGGAAACGCACCTGGGTCACCTGGTCCGCGAGGGGGATTTTGGTGGGGCTGCATTGCCAGCGAGCCTCTCCTCACCAGTGTGTCCTGCATGTACCTGAGAGTAGGCGAGAAGGAGGAATGAGTGAGGGAGAAAAAGAGGACAGCATCCAGCAGTGCTCTTCCTAATGCGTGACAGGGCAATACCCTGTCCAGCCTGGAGCATGAAGATTGTTAAAGGGACCTCTCTGTGGAATCTTTTCATGTTTTATTGAAACCATTGCCAAGTTAGTCTTGTATTTTCTTTGACCATATTTCAGGAAGAAAACATCACAGGAAGTATGAAATGTACAAAAAGAACTATTATTATTATTATTATTATTATCATCATCATCATCATCATCATTATTTTAATGTTATGAAAAAAAGAGTGTTAAAGATGCTATAAAGAAAACAGATAACCAGCATTCTGGAAGAAGTTTCTTTTAAGTCAAACAATGATTTAGGTTGTTTCTTATGAGATATAATAGCACATTGACAAGAAAACTCCATAATGATCAGTGTTCAGTTCTACGATGCTATAAATATATACGTCTGTATCTGCAGCGTTGACTTTCCAGGCATGGTCAGGAGTGTCTAGGAAGCATCATGGAGACAAGAACACTGAACACAGTGAATTGCCATGGCTGGGTCCTCAGAGAAGGGCCCCTCAATCGATGTTCATGTTGTTATTGCTATAATGCTTGTCAGAAGGGATCTCAGCTTTAGTTTGGAGGAGGACATTGTACTGGGTCTGGCTGGGATGGAGTTAACTTTCCCTGCAACAGCCCATACTGTGTTATGCTCTGCACTTGTAGCTAGAACAGCACTGGTATCACACCAGTGTTTTGTCTATTGCAGAGCAATACTGGCAGAGCATCAAGGTACCCTCCAAACCCCTGCAAGAGCCAGCAGGCTGGGGGTGGGCAAGAAGTGGGGAAGGGACATCAGGGCAGCTGACCTAAACTGACCAAAGGGATATTCCGTGCCATATGGTGTCAGGCTCAGCAATAAAAGGTGGGAAAGGGGAAGGAGGAGGGGGTGCTCTCGTTATGAAGATGTCTGTCCTCCCAAACAACTGCCATGCATATTGCGGCCCTGCTTCCCAGTACGTGGCTGAACATTGCTCATTGATGGGAAGTAGAGAATATATTTTTTTCTCTCTCTATGCTTCTGTGTGGCCTTTGATTTTTTTCTTTTTCTTTTTCTTTTTCTTTTTCTTTTTCTTTTTCTTTTTCTTTTTCTTTTTCTTTTTTTTCTTTTTTTTTGTGCCTTTTTGGATGTAGTCTCAGCTCCGCAGGTGGGAATTAAACTTGTTTGCAGACTGGTGCTGCAGGATGCCCTGAGCAGCAGGGTCTGAGTGCAGGTGTGCCCTGCAGCATGTGAGCAAGTCATGGCATGTGAGCCACTGCCAAAAGCACAGGGGGGACCTGAGCCAGGGCCCTGGGGTTTGCACATCCCCAGCGCCATGTGGCACTGCACCTCCCCATGTGGACAAGTGCGCGTGAACCAGCTCCATGCTGGTTCAGGCACACCATGCTAGCATCTGATTCCCAAACTTGATGTCTGGGATTTTTGCCTGCCACATGCCCCGTGGCCCCTTCCTTCTCCTCAGCCCTCACCACCCATGCAGAGGCATGGCCTGCCCTGCCATCACACCATCACAGGGAGTGGGGTCAGGACGGGGCTGCCCTGGACAAGTCACACTGCTGCTTTCCATGGCAGCATTTGCCTCTTAAGGCAGCTTTTCCCTTCAGCAGCAGAGCATGGAGAGCTCCCCAAGACCAACCTGGACCCATTGGCTTGCCCAATTTTGCACTCCTTTTTGAAAAGCCCTTCCTTGCCTGCACAGCAGACAGCCAGAGCTCCCCCAGGACCTAACATGCCAGACTCTCCCTGGGCAGGATATCTCCCCAAAGACCACGAAACTCATCTGCCAACCAGAGGGAGCCAGAGTTTATTCATAGGACCAGCGCGATGAGGGGCATTGCAATGGGGAAGACAGCACGTGCGTGGGGACTGAGCCTGGCCGGGCAGTGCCGTGCCAGCTCCGTGCCATACGTGCCCCCTGCCCAGCTCCAGCTGTGGTCCCTCCCCGCAGCAGGCAGGATCTGAGCTGCCTGCCAGGCTCTGTGCCTCCAGGTCTCCTCCCCAGCAGGGCCTCACACAGCAGTCTCCGACGCCGTGTCCCTGGGTGTGCGGCTCCCCTCCTCGCTCACTGCCTTCTCTTCGAACACTCGACGGAAGGCAGCTTTCACAGAGCCCTGGATCCGGCGTCGCCGGCAGCTGCCCACCAGGAAATAAACAATGGGATTGGTGCTGCTGTTCAGCAATGCCAGGAAAAAAGATACTTTGTCAGGAAATAGTTCCTGTGTGCGCGGAAGATTGAAGAATACCTCTACGCTGAAAGGAATAGCAAAGACAAAGAAGAAGATCACATTGAGCAGGACAGCAACATAGAGTTTCCCAGGCTGTCGTCTCTGAAAGCCACATCGGAGTTTGATGAACAGGGACAGGTTGGAAATCAACATCATTGATGATAAAGTCACAGTGATTGCAATGGCTATACCTCCAAATGCGTCCCCATATCGTTTAACAAAGTAAAAGCTAAGATACATTGAGGAAACAAAAGATCCAGCAAGAGCCCAGAGCAACCCACTCACAATGCCAGACAAGTGCTTTGGGCGACGGCAACGATACCAGATTGGGAAGAAAACAGATACACACCGGTCCACACTAATTGCTGTAAGTAGACCCAGGCTGCTGAGGTCAAAGAAGTGGCACAGAAATCCAACTATAATTTCAATTTCTATATAGGAAAGAATAATATAATCAAAGAGAGAACAAATTGTTAAGATCAAAATTGCCAACATGAGCAAAAAAGAGAAAAGGAGCAGAGAGAAGTCAGCAACAGCCAGATTTAGGATGTAGACAGCGAATGGGTTCCTCATGTGGGAAAACAGGAACCACATGACTATCCCATTCACTGCAAGTCCACACAAAGAAATCCCCATGCAGACACCTAAAAAGACCAGAGATTCGTAAGATAGTCTTAAGCATATGTGCGTGTTATTTTCAAAAGAGTCCAGATATCCAAAAGTTGTGTAGCTCAGAGAGAGGTCTGTTGTGCTGGTCTCTGCCATGGTGAAGCTCCTGCTCCGGGTGGCCACCTTGTCCCTCTCCCAGCACCTCCTACAAGAGACAAGGAAGGAGAGAGAGAAGAGGAGCATCGGTGCTCCCGGCACTCACCATCTCTGCCCGTGATCCCAGGTTGTGCCCAGGAAGGGCCCCGTTCCCAGCTGTGCCCAGGACAGGCTCCCACAGCTCCAGCCCCATCCCTGGCCAGGAAGCATCTCCCAACCACCCATCCCTGGCCTCACACCTCCCGGAGCTCCTGGGAACAACACTGTCACAGGAGCACCAGCACACAGGGCTTCCGCAGGGCCAGGCTTGCCAGGAGAAAGGGGCTGGCGGCAGATGCCAGGGCCACCCTGCTCTGCTCCAGCCTCCTCCCTCATGCTGCGGAGCAGACCTGTGCCCAGAGACCGGGTCCTGCAGTCAGGAGACTCCTCTCACAATCTCATCAGTGACAGCTTCCCCTCACATGTCTCACAGACGGTGATCTTGTCAGTGGGAGCTGGCCACGTCACCCCCTTCCTTTTCTTCTCCCCATCCACCAGCTTTGTTTTGCCACTTTGGGGGCTGCTGGGTTTCATTGTGTGTGGAAGACTTTCTCCTGCTGTCTCCTGAGACACTTTGCCCCCTGACAGAGGCTTTGCTATAACATGTAGCAAATCTGGCATGTACTGCAACTAACTTAGGTATAGCCACACAGCTGTAGAAGAAAATCCCTGCAGAGCCAAGTGCAAACAAAGTCTTCTGCTTGGAAGTAAAGGAAGGGAGAGGAGCATGGCGTCAATGAATGACCATGCTGGCTGGACTGTTCAAGTACAAAGTGAGAGGAGTTTGAAGGAAGGATCATCTCATACCAGGAAGCTCTGGGAACAGACTTGCAGATTAATGTGTTGTACTGTTACTTCCCAGCAGCACCCCTTGTCTGTATGAGGAAAGCTCTGTGTCAGAAGTCATTATTTAAGTCACTCCCTGGGCAGGAGAATGGCAGAAAGGTGAGAGTGAGAGAGGCCAGGCAGGGACCCTCCACAGTGGGTAACGTCTGATGTGTGGCTGTGCAACAGCATGCAGTCTTTGCTCAGTGTTTCTAAACACATGTAAATTGGTGCTCAAAGACTTCTCCCAACTTTATTTCAGAAACATTGCCCCCAGATAGAGGCTTTGCTTTAACGTGTCAAAGCATGGAATATAACACTTGTGACAAATGCAGTGCTACAAAGCCATAGAAGAAATCAGTACTGGGAAATGTTTTTCACAGTGGCGGTGAAGAAAACAAAACACACACACACAAAATGCTGTCACTGAAGGACAATGATGATCTGATGATCTGATTGGCCCAACTGTGGGAATGGGAAATGAAGGGGCTGGAACTTCAATTCATGAAGCATGACTGAACACCACAGCACACTAACCTGTACACTTTGAGGCTCTCTGATTCCCTCTTTCAGGGCCCTGAAGGCAACAGCAGCCTCTTTTCTGTCCTGACCCCACCCATTCACCTCCTGCCCATGGACCATGGGATCCAGCTAGGGTCAGGCCTGAGCACCCAGGGTTTGCCTGCATTGTGAAGGTGTTGCACCTATTGGAAGCCTTTTCACCACCTTCTCATGGGTGGAACTAGCTCTACCCTTGTTTTAAGTCTGTATGTGGTCCCATCTCCTGCAGCTCAAGACTGGCACCCCCCGGAGAGACTCTGGGCTGGGTTCATCACTGTACATTCACTATGTGAAATCAAAAGATATCCTCGGAGGACATCATTCTGTGAATGAACATAGGCAAAAAAAACAAACAAAAAAAACACCATAGAAAAACATAGAAAAAACATAGGCAATAACTCTTAAGAAGAGGTATGCAGAAGATGGAAAACACATGAAAGAGAATATAAGCAGTGAGGACGGCAGCCCTTATGATGCAAAATGAGATTGTGAGACAGGAACCACTTGTAGATAAAAGTACATTTGCATCACTATGTACCGCACAAAATGTAATCTCAGAGAAGACAGGACAGGGATGTGATCAGAGACAGAGGACAAAGCCCTTGTGCTGTTGTATATCTGAGCACCGGTGATTTCTCATGGCAAGTTAAGGCAAGGCCAGAGCTCTGCCTTATGGGTGGCTGTTGAGAGTATTCTGTTGGCATCCCAGGTGCAGGGAGGGCATGGGTGTGTGATAGGGCCTGGGGGGCAGGAAACAGATTGGCACAACTGGGAGTGATTCCACACCTGAGGAATGATGGGAGGAAGAAGGAGGGTTAAGGCCACAGGCTGCCAGAGTCTTCCAAGGGGTTTTGCCAATGCAATCAGCTCCTGGGCAGATGTGTTCTGCAGTGGAGCGGGGGATCTTGTCGTGCAGGTGTTTCCTGCACCGAGGCCACTTGAGGCAGCCAAGGGAGCCACCAGGACCCAGCAGCCCTCGTGAGGGTGGCTGATGAGGCTTGGGCAAAGCCAGAAGCCCCCCTCTGCTGAGCAGGGAGGGCGGGAGATGGACTGGTCTCTCTACACTCTATTCTGGGAGCACTACGAAGCAGCTTTCCAGTGAGGTAAAAATGGTGTCCACCCGCCACACCTCCAGGGCTGAGATTGAGACCCAGACAGAGGGGCCATGACCCCCCCACTAGACACCCCTACCCAGACTGACCTCCCAATGGCGGAGATGGATTTGAAGGATGGACCATCCAGTGAATAAGGAATTGGCTTGATGGCCTCACCCAGAGAGTAGCGGTCAATGTTTTTATGTCCAGGTGGAGGCCAGTGATGAGCAATGTTCCTTAGGGGTCTGTCTTGGGACCAGTGCTTTCCAATATCTTCATCAATGACATAGAAGATGGGATTGAGTGCACCCTCAGCAAGTTTGCAGATGACACCAAGCTGAGTGGTGCCGTTGATACCAAAGAAGGAAGAGATGCCATCCAAAGGGAGCTGGACAGGCTGGAGAAAAAGGCCTATGTGAACCACATGAGGTTATACAAGTACAAGTGCAAGATGCTGCACCTGGGTCGGGGCAATCCCCGTACAGACTGGGAGAAGAACTCATTGAGAGCAGCCCTGCAGAGAAGGACTTGGGGATTCTGGTAGATGAAAGGCTCAACATGAGCCAGCAGTGCGCGCTTGCAGCCCAGAAGGCCAACTGCATCCTGGGCTGCATTAAAAGAGGTGTGACCAGCAGGTCAAGGGAGGTGATTGTTCCCCTCTACTCTGCCCTCATGAGGTCCCACCTGGAGCACTGCATCCAGGTTTGGGGCCCCCAGCACAAGAAACATGTGGACCTGTTAGAGTGAGTCCAGAGGAGGGCTACAAAGATGATTAGAGGGCTGGAGCACCTCTCCTGTGAAGAAAAGCTGAGACAGCTGGGGATGTTCAGCCTGGAGAATGTTCAGCCTGGGGATGTTTAGCCTGGAGAAGAGAAGGCTCCGGGGATACTTCCTTGTGGCCTTTCAATACTTAAAGGGGTCTTGTAAAAAAGGTGGAGAAGGACTCTTTAGTCAGGTAAATAATGATAGGACAAGGGGGAATGGTCTTAAACTAAAAGAGAATAGATTTAGACTAGACATTAGGAGGAAATTCTTCACTGTAAGAGTAGTGAGGCACTGGAACCGCTTGCCAAGAGAAGCTGTGGATGCCCCATCCAGGGAGGTGTTCAAGGCCAGGCTGGGTGGGGCCTTTGGCCAACTTGATCTAGTGGGTGGCATCACTACCTATGGCAGGGGGTTGGAGTTAGATGATCTTTAAGGTCCCTTCCAACCTGAGACATTCTATGAGTCTATGAGTCTATGATTCTGCTGTTTCAGCCATGCTGCTAATGGTCCCTGGGTCATTTCACTCATTCTCACCTTTCTACCTTCCTCCTGCCCTGCCAAATCTCTTCCCCACCACCCCCTTGGTGATGCAGGTGGTAAGGTTAGCTAACTAGCAGGTGAGAGCTAGGGAAGTCTTCCATTGCCTATGTGTCCTTGCCTTTATCAAGGCAGGAGCGCCACAACGGTTCTCAAGTGAATATCCATTTTGTTTGACAGTAGAAACAACGTGTTGTTCTCTTTTTTAAGAAAATCCTATAATACTTTAAATTAGCATGATAAGGTAACACTTCCATGGAGAAGGTCTGCCCTGATAAGAGGCCAGTTTGATGCTGCAAGACTTGGGGTTCCCAGCACCTGAAAGGACATAAGATTGTCTGTGCTATCCTCTCCTTCCTCAAGGTTTCAGCTCGAGTACAAGGCTTTTTATATGATATTTCCTGGAGTATTTCTTACTGGGACCATAACAGAACCTCCTGATAAAAAACAGCAGAAGGGAACGGAAGGAGGGGGTGACGTGGCCAGCTCCCACTGACAAGATTACCACCCATGAGACATGTGAGGGAAAGCTGTCACTGATGAGATGAGATTGTGAGAGGAGTCTCCTGACTGTGGGACCCGGTCTCTGGGCACAGGTCTGCTCCGCAGCATGAGGGAGGAGGCTGGAGCAGAGCAGGGTGGCCCTGGCATCTGCCGCCAGCCCCTTTCTCCTGGTGAGCCTGGCCCCGCGGAGGACCCGTGTGCTGGTGCTCCTGTGACAGTGTTGTTCCCAGGAGTGCCAGGAAGTGTGAGGCCAGGGATGGGTGGTTGGGAGATGCTTCCTGGCCAGGGATGGGGCTGGAGCTGTGGGAGCCTGTCCTGGGCACAACCTGGGATCACGGGCAGAGATGGTGAGTGCTGGGAGCACCGATGCTCCTCATCTCTCTCTCCTTCCTTGTCTCTCATAGGAGGGGTTGTGAGAGGGATAAGGTGGCCACCCGGAGCAGGAGCTTCACCATGGCAGGGACCAGCACAACAGACATCTCTGCACAACTTCTGGATATGTGGAATTTCAGTGCATAATAAGAGATTACGTGTTGATAATTTCAGGTGTCACTATTACTATTTGCCTGTGTGGACTTATGGCAAATGGAATAGTCATGTGGTTCATGTTTTTCCACATGAAGAACCCATTCACTGTCTGTGTCCCGAACCTGGCTGTCTCTGACTTTTCTCTGCTCCTGTTGCTTCTTGATATATTTGTATCATATGTTACTTCCATTCTCCTGTTATTTCCTACACGACCGTGATTTGACCAAGTATATCCTGATGAATCTGTTTCTCCTTTGGTTCTATGCCAGCATGTATCTCCTGACAGTGATGAACATGGAGAGGTGCCTTGCAGTTCTGTTCCCTGTCTTGTACCAATGTCACCACCCAAAGCACTTGTCAGTCATTGTGTGTCATTTGTTGCAATTTTAACCTAATGTCTGTCTGTGGCAACATACTCAGTTTCGTTGCCACTACCTCAGGGTCCTACAGAGACATCCAGTGGTGCAAATGTCATGTGCTGGGGAGTGGGAGTGCTCGGGCAGGGGGGCAGCAGGTCCTAGGGATGCTGAACCCCGCAGGCAACCCAGGGAGGGGCAGAGGAGTACCTATGCCATGGTCCCAGCATAATAAATTCTTGCTCTCTTTGGTCAGTAAACAAGTCTTTGTGGTCCTCTGGGGGATCTAAATCTTTTTTTTTTTTTTTTTTAAATCTCTGTCTAAAGCAGAGAAAGAAGGGGAAATGTTTTGATCAGAACACTCAAAGAAATAACAGGGGTCACAGCTTTTCTTTGGTGTTTCATTTGCTTTTTACAGGTCAGCAATTTCACTGAAGCTGTTTCATGTCAGTTAACAGAATTTGGAGAACATTTGATGATTGAGTACAATATTGTTTTAGCAGAGACATCTCTAGAAGCTGTGATATCTGCTTGCTGTCCTCTCCCCTTTAGTCACACTCTCAGCTCCACTGGTTGTATTTACTGGATCCCTGTGGTTATAGTGGGGTTACCTGACATGCTAGCAATTCCTGCATTGCAAGAACCCAAAGTCCAGTCACCTAACTCCTACTGTGAAAAGGCTAAAGACAAATTTATATAATCCCAGATAGATTTAATTTATTTCTAATTGAAGTTTTCTTCAACAATAGAAAAGAAAATCACCATAAAAATAGAAGTATTGCTGTTTCTTATGGTGGTTTTGGGATATAAGTGAGAGAGGATTTGTAGGTATAGGCAGTATCTCTGGACCTTGTGTTATTCACCTGCCAAAAAGCAAGTGCAGCTGTTAAATACTAACAAGGCTGGAATTAGCTGTACAAAAAATAAAATAAAATAAAATAAAATAAAATAAAATTCTATTTTCTGTCCTTTTTCAGTGTAGTCTGACTTGAAGATTTTTTTTGCATCTTATATTAAAAAAAAAATTATGCAGTTCAGTTTCCTTCTCCTATCTTCATTCTTCCCTTTGTGTCTTTTCATTACAATTTGCCTTATCGTTAGTGCTGTCTTTAACAATAATTCACGTATTAATTCCTCTACTACACATTGTGCAATAAGTATTCCTCGTTCTTCTCAGATCCCATCTTTTTGACAGGAACTTCCCATAAAGTGTATATTGGTGTTCTGATGCAAAGCACAGCTACGGATGGAAACACATCCTAAGGCAGTTGTGAAATAGGCATAATATCTGAGATAACAAGATGTATTTTTTAAGATGGAGAAAACAATATTGCCAAATATCCATGAGATTCATCAATTAAGAATGGAGAACAATAAAAATGCAAAACAAAACAATTATATAGGTGCTAATATTCATTTAATTACTAAGACAGAAACAATCTATATAAAATAGAAATATCTGGCAGAAAAAAAAAAAGGTTTTTTTTTCTATAACTGTTTATCTTATGAAGTTTCTTTTCATTAGTCATTTCCTCTATCCACAGAAGATTAGAAGTCATGAAGCGTGATCAGTTCAGGAACCAGACCATGCTCTAAAGATATGTTTGATCTTGCACAGCCCAGATAGGATGTTCCTTTAGAGGATTTGGCTGCTTTTCCCAGAAAAGGAGTTCTGATTGTCGGTAGCTGAGAGAAATCTTCCAGCAAGAATTGCAAGCATTTACTGGGACATACTGGGACTGCGTGGCCATTACACTTCAATCCAGTTCCCATAAGGATGCAATTCAGCCTGCAGTGTCTTGGGAATGGATGGAAAGGAGGGCAGGACACAGTCTCTGTTCCTGTCTGAAATGGCTGCTCTGCTGCCTTTTTCTTCCTCACCCTCCAACACTGCCCTCTATGCCTTGTATCCTTTCACAGCTGATTAAACAAAAACAAAAACAAAAACAAAAACAAAACAACAGGAGGAACTCTTTCTTTCCATGGCTTCACTTCGTTGCTCGCTGAACCACCTCTCACTTCTGCCTGGGCTCAACTTGACAGTGTTCTCTTTCCACTTGGCTCCCAGCTCTCCCTGTGGCCCTTCCTTCCCTGTCTCTTGCTCTCAGCTGGCTCTGGCTGACTCCAGCTGCCTGTGTTCTCTACAGTGGGTTTCTCTATTGGGGTGGGCTAGCCTTGGCTGAAGGCCAAGCTCCCCAGCTGCATGCTCGCTCCCCCTCCTCACCAGCATAAGGAGAAAGACTGTGGGTTGAGGTAAAGGCAGAGAGACCCCTTACCAATTACTGACATGAACAAACCAGATTCTACGTGAGGGAAATTAATTTATTTGCAATCAAAATCATAGAATCATTAAGGTTGGAGAAGACCTCCAAGATCATCTTGTCCAAACATCCCCCTACCACCAATATCACCCACTAAACCATGTACCACATCCAACCTTTTCTTAAACACCCCCAGGGACAGTGACTACACCATGTCCCTGGGCAACCCGTTCCAATGCCTGACCACTCTTTCTGAGAAGTATCTCCTAATTTCCAGCCTGAACCTCTCCTGGCACAACTTGAGGCCATTCCCTCTAGTCCTATCACTGGTTATCTGCAAGAAGAGGCCAACCCCCAGCTCCCAACCACTTCCTTCCAGGTATTTGTAGAGAGCAATAAGGTCTCCCCTGAGCCTCCTCCTCTCCAGACTAAACAACCCCAGTTCCCTCAGCTGCACTTCATGATTTGTGTTCCAGGCCCTTCACCAGCTTCACAGCCCTTCTCTGGACACACTCCATGATCTTGATGTCTTTCTTGTAGTGAGGGGCCCAAACTGAACACAGCACTCGAGGTGCAGCCTCATCAGAGCGGAGTATAGGGGGATGACCACCTCCCTTGTGCTGCTGGCTACAACATTTAGAACAATGCCTTTCCTGCCCCTTCTTCTCAGCCCAGCTCCATTCCCTTGCCCCAGAGTCCTTTCTCATCAGTAGCATAGGAGGGGATGTTGGGTTACACAGGGAATGGTGGGTTACACACAGATGATGGGGAGGGAATGGCGGGTTATGAGAGGGAATGGCAGGTTACACAGGGAATGGCAGATCACACAACAACTGGCAGGGTACACTGGGGCTGCTAGGTTACGCAGAGGACAGCAGGTTACACACAGTGTGGTGGGTTACACAGAGTATGTTGGGTTACATGCAGTACGGTGTGTTACACACAGCACTGTGGGTTACATGCATTATGGTGTGTTACACACAGTATGGCAGGTTACATGCAGCACAGCAGGTTACACGCATTACGTTGGGTTAGATGCAATACTCCAGGTTACACGCAGCACAGCGTGTTACATGCAGTACTGCAGGTTACAGGCCCTGAACACCTGTTTTACGAAGCTCTGTTCACCTCCCATTGCTGCCCTGCTCCAGTGTGGGCCCTGCAGGGCCTGGGTACCCGCAGCACCTGCCACCACCACGGCTCTGCCACCCGCCTGGCGCCCCTCGGCCTGCCCGGGCAGAGCCTGGCTGTGCCCGGCAGGGGGCAGCCCCCGCCTCACAGAGGCCTCGCTCCCGGCCCCCCGCCTGCCGCCGGTGATCTCCCTGTCACACGTGCGTGCATTTGTAGACAAGTTTTTCATCTTAGCATAGAGCTCATCGTCTGCCACCACCTGCATCAGCCTGCAAGTCCTGCTGGGAGAGACTGTCAGAGAGGAAATACTGCCCGAGGGAAGCCCCTTCCTTCTGAGGTACTGGGCAGGGAGGAAGGGCAGCCTGTCTCTTGAATGCACTTGATTCAAGTCATTAATTGAACTGTTGTTGTTCTTTCTTTTTGTGTTCGGATCTTTCCCCCAGCCACCTGCCCCAGCCCGTGGGGTGCTCAGGCAGTTCGCCCTCAGTTCCTCTCTCTTAATGGCCAGGAGCCTGGTTGGGCTGTGTCCCTGTCGTTAGGAACCATTCCTCCATTGCCACGTCTCTGTTCAGGCTGGTGAGTGTCCACCTGTCCTCCTCTGTCGTCTTTGAAAGGATGAGGAACCCACCCCCACCTGACATTTCCTCTACCTACCTCCATCCTCCCACTTTTCTCATCCCAGTGTCTCTCTCTACCTCCTTTGGTCCCACCTCTACTTCCTCTCTCTCCCTGTCCCCCCATTTTCTGTGCCCTGGTCTCTCAGTCTCTTTCCAGCTTGATCAGGATTGCTGGTTCCAGGACATGAGGATTGGGAGGGCCTAAACAAAACACCCTGAGAAGCAGTGTTTTGAGAACGCCTCTCACAGCAGATGTTTCATGTTGACTAAGCTATAAAGATGTCCCCTGCATCCAGCCCTGGGAAAGGCCAGTGACCTATAGTTTAGCTGAATACAAAACAACTATTTCAATGCAGGATACATTTGTGATGCCTTGGTAGTCATTCATCTGAGTATGGGGGAAAATAATTATTCCCTGCTTCTTCTGATGTGGTGCTACAAGGGGTCCCATCACCGTCTGCATCCTGAACACGACTGCTGTTGGTGCTGGTTTCTGCCTATACATAACTGTTTCCTCTTGCTGGTTAGTGTAATTGACTACTTCTGTTCTACTTTCAAAACTCTGAAATTAACAGTACTAAGGTAATGTGCAAAAGTAGTTGCCAATCAGCCCTGAGGCCAGTTAGCATTTTGGTGGCAGTAGTTCCCCTCCTGGTCCAGTGGTGAGTCTACCAACCCAAGAGCCTAACGTGTAATGTGTGAAGCAATGACTTTTAACAATGAAGATGCATGTAAGTCCATCCTCATATCATAGTTCATGATTTGTTTATATTTGCTTCTGATTCCCCTTCTCATTAGCGTCTAAAACATAGAGAGCAATATCAGCTAGGAGACATCTACATTCTTATCACTATACATTCCTATTCTGCGTCACATTCTCCTCAACGAACGTATCCCATCAAATTTTTAGCTGGTCACCACATATTGCCCACAGACGTTTTCTTTCTGCAAACAACAGTAGCTTTTTTCTTCATCCATTACCCAATGAAGAATAGCCCAAGAGGGTCAAGAGTTTTGTTTTGATGTGGGTAATTTCTGAAGAGTATAATGAAGACTGAAGGTAGGAGACAGCTCCTGTAGAGAAACAGTGGAGGAGTCACTTCAAAGAATAGTGTCGGCAGGTTGAGTTCAGAGGAGCTGTTCTCTGAAAGTGACCTGAGGTTTGCTAAGTTTAGTTAGATTGGTCTAACAAAAGGTCACCTCTCCCTGCCAACAGAGCTTCACTTCTCTCCTTAGCCCACCTTGTTGACAAAGGTACATTTTCTTTTTAGATACTATAACTTTTTCAGCCTTGTTTTCTAAATAGTCCAAATTCCTGTCCAGTTCACTTCTAGGGAAGATGTACTGGTACTTTACTAAGCTAAATGGGAAAAGCAGAACAGTAGTATGTGTGCTTTCATGTTTGTGGTAATTTTAACATCTTAAATGGCATTACAATTTTAATTCCACTCTCAGATGACATCTATTCTGCTAACCAAAGTGAATGACCTATTGAGGATTGACTCTGACAAGACAGACGCCATGGAGAGTATACAAGAGCCCATGGAACAGCATGGTGCAGCTCTTTCCTTGGCTGAATTCCCTGAATTAACCCCACTTGAGTTCCTACAGCTTTACTGCAGGGATATGTCACACTATTAGAGATATGCTCAGAATGTATCCTCAGCTGCCTGAGCAGCGGATAGAGGAAGGAGAAAAGGCCTCATTGCAGCTGTTGAGGTGCTTTTTAAAGGCACACAAAAGGACTGAAAATAGAATCAATCATAGAATGGTTTGGGTTGGAAGGGACCTTTAAAGATCATCTAATCCACCCTCCCTGCCAGGAAAGAGGAGCACCTTGTATCAGATCAGGTTGCCCGAAGACCCAGTCAGCCTGGCTTTGAATACTTAAAAGCATTGGGCATCTACAACCTCTTTGGACAACCTTGTCCACAACCCTTGTGGTAAAAACTTCTTCCTAATGTCTAACCTAAATCCAGCCTCTTTCAATTTGAATCCATTATGCCTTGTCCTATCACTACAGGCCTTGGTGAAAATTCTTTTGCCATTTTACCTATAAGTATTAAATGTATTAGCCTTTAAGAATTAAAAGGCTGTAGTAAGGTCTCCCTTTATCCGCCTCTTTTTCAAGGGTAAGTGAGGAATTCTGTCATAAATGTACATTTGGGCAAAAGCATGTCCTTGAACAGCACTAATCCTGTTCATATGCCTCCCCCCATCATCCCCCAAAAGATGTTCTGATGTTGTGATTACCTGACTTTGTCACCTCTTTTAGTCCAAATTAAACAGAGTTTAGGATCAGACTGAGTCCTTTATCTACAACTTCTTGCCACTTTGAAATACTGTCTTTTTCCAGCGTGGGCAGGATTGGGTGACTGTCTTCGGCGGTTAAGCTTTTAATGCATACAGTCTGTAGGGCCTGCAGTGAGGTTTCTGTAACATTCTCACTAGCAAACATGTTGGCACTGTTGTACCACCTCTGCTCTTTTTTGTGCCTGATCCCAAGTTGCTCTGTGGGTTGTGAGACTCCACTTGGCTGTGAGCTCATGCACCTAAACACTGCAAAAGAAATCTAGAGGCACCTGCCCCTCCTTGTACCCCTAGATAGCTGACCCTGACGCTCCTCCTCCAAGGAGGACATAGCCTTCCCTCTCTCTAACTGCTGCCCCTTCCTTCCTGTGAATCTCCATGAAAGGTGCAAAAGTGGGAATTTGGCATCTGATGCTGGGGAAAACTGCAATGGGAAGGCTGCTCCTTTGAGATGTGTGAGATAGGCTGGGACGAGGGAGGGAAGTAGGCTGGCTGTTGTAGAAACTCTGGGTGGAGAAGGGGGTAGCTGCTTGAAGGGGTGGATAGGGATAACTGCTAGGGGACAGAGGCTTGGGAAGGGGAACCAAATCAAGGCACCAGAGAGTCTTTTTCACTCTCTTGCACATGGTGAAAATTGAACTGTTCTGAAGTGTGCCCATGACCATACAGATCCCTTCCTCCAGGCCTTAACTGCACTGCAGAAATACTAACAGTAGTGTGTGTGCCTTCTGCTGAAATCAATGAGAAAATGGAGATCATTTACAAACTCTGGTGTCAAGGTCTTCTAAGAGGAGTGGAGTTAGGTTTGCTACTGTTAAGGAACAGGTGATGCCATCCCTCACAGTCACCTCAGGCTGCTGGCATTTAGGCCATGTTGAGAAGAACACTCAAAACTTACACCCTGGGCTGGCTGTCTCCTTTCAGTTGTCCCCAGGGAGGCAGAACTGTGGGCTTTTTTCAGAAGTACTGGTGGCCCCTGAAGAGTGTATTGTCCTCATGCATGACCACTGATCTTCTGGGTGCCTTGGGGGTCTTTCCCGAGAGACACTGAGCAATTCAGAGGACAAATTTAATTCAGATCCTGATTACATTCTCCCTGGTAGGCTGAGTTGGCTATCTTGGTGTTAGTTCAGGGTGGAAGATCCTGCAAATGTTCCCCATTTCATTGCAGGTCCTATCACTGACTTCTTTTGGACCACAGGAAATGCACTGCAAATATCTGGCAGATGGCACCTCGGAGAGTGCCTGTCTCATACCATGCATGGTCGAGGGTGTTTACAGTTGTCATTTATACCCAAGCGTCACTTTTTAAATGCCCAGGGTTGGATGTAAAAGGTGTGTTCGCACTAAATGCCATGTGTCTTCATGATGGGTATGTTTAAGGGATAAACTGTCAGGATGGAAAGTTTTTCACTGTTTATATGCTATATGTTTTTATCAGTTGATGTCTTCTTCTGAGCACAGAAATGTTTAGTTTTTAATAGAACTTGCTTTCCTTTATTTTTCTGAAAGGCTTGTAACATTTTTAATAATAAAGGAAATGAATTTCTGTTCTCCCAATGAGAAAATCATTACAGATATTAAAAGGAAAACATTTTAACATATATTCTGATAAATGGATGGTCTCTTCCCACCTCCAGTAGAGGTTGAAAGAACAAAAAATCTTACTAAAAATAATTGATGGCATAGACCTAATCTGAATCAACTATGTGTATGTTGCAGAAAAATAGCATTAAAAATTAAAGAATAATAGAAATGGAACTCAATTTTCAGCTTTCAGGAACTGTAAATGGGAAGCAAAAAGCAGCCACAGACATTAGGGTGACCACTATTTTTAATTGTTGTTTTTCAATATTAATAAAAAGACAAATGAACAGAGAAAAGAGAATAGACAGAAGAGGAATGCAAGTTTCCTTTAGGAACATATTTGCAGATGAATGCATGAAGAGGAAGCCTATAAGATTTTTCAAATAAAATTACTTGTGTGTTGCCCTCTTCCATCAATTTAAGTTGAAAGAGCAAATATTGGGCAGTCTGATAGTCCAACATTTCAAATAATCATATCTTGCATCTCCAGGAATTAGGTCTAGAGTTATTTATTTATTCATTTGTAAATTGTGTTATTTATTTAACTTTCTTCTGTTTCCTATTTTTTCCTTATCCTTGAACTTACTTCTAACGGTAGGTCAGGAAATGTTCGAGGTCATGGGTTCTTATCATCTGTCATTCTTAAAGGAAGAAATAACAACCCAATGTATGTTGTAGTTAAATGCAGTGTTGGAGGAAGCTAAAATAATATGCAACTCCAGCTCTGTATTTCTTTGAAATGCAAGAAAACAGAGCATGCAACTCAGTGCATGAAGTTGCAAAGAAGGTTGGTAGGGGTTGGAGCCCTTTTCTGCTACATCACAACTCTGTGGTATGAAACGCTCCCTAGTTAATAGGAGAAAGGGACTTCTGGAGCACAAAGCATTTCACTATTTGAAATGCTTACATTAGGAAGCAAAGAATCATGCACCCTACAAGCCACAAAAGGCTGCATGTGTTGCTGAGATACAAGTACTTAAAATTAAGGGAGATAGACTGTCTTCCAGGAAATTCTTGGTTGATTTCAAAGGAGGATGAATCCTATATCATCTTCAGAGATCTGAGTAAAAAAGTGACTATTTATGAATGTCAATTTCGTTTTGCTCTGAAAGATGGACCTTTATTGAGTGAGCTGTAACCTCTGGATGGGATTGCACTAATGAAATACACGCATCAAGACATTTCACCTTATCAAATCAAAATAATTTAATAGTCACTGAAAATAAATAGGCACTTTCAGTGTAGTCCTAATACAGATGGAGCTTCAAATAACTAGTGAAAGGATAGATGTCTCCAATGAAGACATTGAAGGTTAGATGAGATGATCCACCTCCCCAAATACCTCAAAGCTCTTCAGTTCTGTAAGCAGTCAGCCCTCAACTCCAGAGCACTGTCACTGTATTAGGCACAGCAGGGTATTAGGAGGACATAGTTATCGTGTCACGGGTTTCCCGTTCATCTTTGTCATCTGCTGAATCTTCAAATGCCCTCTGGAATGCCAGCCTTAGGGCAAACTTGATTCTCCGATCCCTGTAGCTCCCCACAAGGAAGTAAATGACTGGGTTGAGGCTGCTATTCACGCAGGACAGCACAAAGCCAATCTCAGGGGAGTAGAGAAATTTGTAGCCCAAGAAATCAAAGAGGATCAGGACGCTCAGAGGCACAGCAAAAATGAGGAAGAAGAGGACAGTGAGCATGATGACGGTGAAGAGCCTGCCCGTTCGGAAGTGCTGGGAGCTGCACTTGACTCTGAGGAAGAGGGTCAGGCTGAAGAGCAGCATAAGGGGTGTGCAGAAGAGGAAATCCAAGACTCCAATGGTGATGAGCAGGGGCCAGCAGCTGCTGGAGGGGTGAATGGTACACAATACATATCCGAGTGTGTTCAGCAGCAGGGAGAGACCCCAGAGCAGACCAGCAATGATGCTGGACAAGTGCTTTGGGCGGTGGCTTCGGCACCATATTGGACAGAGGACCGACAGGCACCTCTCAATGCTGATGGCCGTCAGGAGATACAAGCCAGTCCCATACATGAAAAGATCCAGGAAGAGGAATATCCCAAACTGCACCCCCACGTTGAACTGCATCAAGTACTTGACTGTCTCGATGGCAATGCAGAGCAGATACCCAAAGTCGGCAGCAGCCAGGTTTAGGATGTAGACAGTGAAGTGGTTTCTGCGGATGCGGAAGCCAAGGTACCATATGACCATGCCGTTTCCCACCATCCCACAGGCAGCACTGATGAGGCAGAAGCTCTCCATGAACTTGAGGACAGCATAAGATGGCTCTGCCTTTCCTGCAGCACCACTGTGATTAGCTCCTTGAGTCTGGCTGTCTGCATTTGGAAGGAAGAATGATGTAGTGGAAGTATTCATTATGAGTGATTTCACACAGACCTGTAAGCAGAGAGAGGCAGTAAATCTCATGTGACTTTCCCTCTTGATAACTTGGTGGTGTTTCCAGAGTTGTTCTAGTTCTTTGTAGCCAGAGCTAGATTCAAGGAGGGATTGCTGTGCTTGGACTTGGAGTGCAGTGTTTTAAGGCACTGTTCAAAGCATTGCATCTGAGGCCACATTCCATATGACATGTAGGACAAGTTAAATTACGATGTGTTCGTCACTTTTTTTGATTCATGTTGTGAGGGTCTTTTTATTGTCAGTAATGGGAAACAAATATCTTAAAATGAGCAATAGTAACTCAGATAAATCATGCCTGAAAAGTACATCTTTTTCTTCTCTGAATAAGAAGAGAACCCAGCGTTAACAACTCTGGTATAATTGTCTTTTCTTCATGCTGCTAGGATTAAGTGAGACAAATTTTGCCAGAAGTGTGTAAAAGTTGCGGGCAATCAGTATACAAGTTTAAGCAGTATTACAGACGATTAAGTTTTGTCTTACACATATGTGCAGAAAACATGGTAGAGAGTACTCAAAATAGCTTTTAGTTTTTTATGTCGATGACTGATTTAGATTTTAATAAGGTATACTTTAATATGATTGGTTTGTTCTTGAGTCCTATGTACAAACAATAAGCAATTCAGTCTGACAGAGTCAGCCCTTAATAATTTCCTACTCAGAGAGAAACTGTAAGAACCATATGTGGGACAAAATGACTGACCCTCACAGGATACTGGAATTCATAGAATCACAGACGGTTTGGGTTGGAAGGGACCTCAGAGATCATTTAGTTTCACTCTCCCCTTCCACAGGCAGGGACACCTCCCACTAGACCAGGTTGCTCAAAGCCCCATCCAACCTGGCCTTGAACACTTCCAGAGTTGGGACATCCACAGCTTCTCCGGGCAACCTGTTCCAGTGCCTCACCACACTCTGAGTAAAGAATTTCTTCCTTATATCTAATCTAAATCTACTGTCTTTTAGTTTAAAGCCCTTGCCCCTTGTCCTATCACTACACTCCCTGACAAAAAGTTCCTCCCCAGCTTTCCTGTAGCCCCCTTCAGATACTGGAAGGCTATTGTAAGGTCTCCCCAGAACCTTCTCTTCCTCAGGCTGCAACTGCAGCTGTCTCAGTCTGTCTCCTTAGCAGAGATGTTCCAGACCTCTGAGCATCCTCATGGCCTCCTCTGGACCGGCTCCAACAGGTCCATGTCTGTCTTATGCTGTGGGTTCCAGAGCTGAACACAGTGCTCCAGGTGGGGTGTCACAAGAATGGAGCAGTGGAGAGAATCACCTCCCTCAACCTGCTGGTCATGCAGCTTTTGAAGCAACCCCAGATGGTTGGCTTTGTGGGCTGCAAGTGCACATTGCTAGCTCATGTTGAGATAAATATCTAATAATTATTAAATAATCATTTCACCCTATTCCCTGAGTTCATCCTCCTCCTTTCCCCATGATACTGGGATCTGAATGAGAATCTTGGAAAAGATTTCAAACCAAGCCAACTAACCAACCAACCAACCAAGCAAACTAAAACAAAACATGAAGCCCAAAAGTAGAATTCACAGCTTTTTTTTTTTTTTTTTGTCTGATGAGATCAAACAGTGTGACCCTTATCATCTTTGCCCACCAGCTATTTAGACTTGAAAAGGTGGAGAAGTGCCTTGAAAGACAGCAGCAAGAGATAGTTAAAAAGAAGAAAGGAACAAGTCGAAATGGGGAGAGCTGGGAAGAGGTGAATCATTGAACTGGCACAATGGTTTCTTCCCTCTTTGTAAAATGCTGCAACATGCTTGCAGATAGATTACCGTAACAAGTGAAGTGTTACAAATTGAATCATCATTGTTTCATCTTGCCACTCCAAACACACCCTCTTCAGTACTACATCGACCAAGACAAGATAAATGCATGATGCAGATGGTTTCCTTGCCCAGCTGATGGCCTGGGACAGGGGAGACAATTTTGCTGCATTAGCCTGTGGCAGGCACATGCTTGGTTGGGCGTCCAACTGGGACAATTACTCCTAGCTTTCTCCATTAAAAATGCAGACATCTCATGTAATATAACCATTAAAGCTTCAATTTGAATTAATGGAGGTTTATGAATACCTCCAGGATTCATGTATTTTTTCCCAAGATAGGTGTCTAAGAGAGGCATACAGTCACCTGCCTGTCTTTCCTGACAGCTGATACATTGCAGAGTGCCAACTTTAGCAAGAGGTTAAATGTGTAGACAGCCAAAGGGATCTGAGGTGAATTCCACTCTTAATTTCATCACAGCTTGCAGAATGAGAAACCTTTAGGGTTTACTGAAAACAGGGAACTTCTGGCACTGCACCATATTCTTTTTAGGCAGATGGATATTTCCATCCACAGCTATTAAGTGACATCATATGCTTCTAGTGTTAAGATTCAGAGACCAATGGTCCCTAAAGAAAGAATTTAAGTGGAAAACAAAAATCATCATCTCCTTCTGAACACACAGAAGTTCTGTTTCAGCACAGTGTGTTTCACAACAGGTGTGTAAGCCCTGCATGGAACATCCCCGATTCAAAACTCACGTTCTCTTTCCTTACCTGGGGAGGGTAGTATACTGCCTGATCAACTACACTAGCAAGCCTCGGCCTCCCTGAACATTTATAGCAAGCAAATTGAAAAGATACGGCCTTATAACTTTGTTCGCTTCCTCTCTATCTGCTTTTTGGGTGGCAGCAGGACTCTCACAATGAAAAATTATCAGACCTTGATTCACAGTGGAAAGTAGCTGAAGCAGCCTCTAATTCTGTGATCTGAGTCTGCTGCGAGGAGAAGGGAAGATCCAGTGGTTAAATGCTTTCCTAGCCTTTAGAAGATTCAATGCAGTACTCTCCTCTGCCACAATCTGTCTGTGTGACCTGAAGCAAACTTTTAATTGGTTTAAAGAGGACCCAAACATTTGAGTGTCACTTAGCTCTCTCTAAGCCCACTCCAGCCTTCTGACCAGGTGCCTCTTTTATGAAAGCAGTCATTCAACCTCCCTGCTGCAATTGTCTCCAAAAGGCATTGCACCTCATCCTCCAGAGATGTGTCTGTCTGTGCTGGAAATTCAGACAATGGCAGGCAATTAGCTGTCTAACTTAAGCTGATCAAGCAGATTTTCCTAATGTTAAATGCCATGGCCTTATGCCATTGATAGTATATGCATAAAGACTGCCAGGTACAGATACTAGCTGTAGGGGAAGTCCTGTGGATAGACGACAAAACATCAATAATTTTTCATTCCACTGGAATGGAAGTGAAGAAATCCTTCTTTGACTTCTGTAGACTGTGGAAAAGAAGACCAAAAAAGTAACTTATGTTTCTTATATACCTATTTTATAGGAGTCTACTTCCTTAATAAAACTTATTAGTGAAAGCTTGCATCAAACAGCAGCAAACTGAGTCTACATGACATTTCACTCCCTTGAGATTAAACATCCTGCCTGTGGTTTACAAGCTGAGTACCACATAGTTCTTGTGGCAGATGTCAGTCTGAACAGCCTTGACACCACAAAGTCATTTTAGAGTATGGATATGAAGTTAAGCTGTTGTGTTTTCTTGGCTAATCCTAACAGATCATCTAAGATAAAAACTTCTAATGCTAGGTCTCTGAATAGGGGCATCTTCTATTACAGAGGTGTATTTAAAGCAATACAATAGCACTTGTTCATGAAAATGGCTCACCAGAATGAAGCTTTCACTAACTTGAAAATGATCAAGACAGTTATGTGTCTATAGCCAATTTCTAACCCTCAGGAGAGGGAAATGTGTAATTTCCTTTCTTCCAGTTTTTTTTTCTCCTCCTGTCCCATTTCATCTCTGCAAAAGCATGACAGAAAACATCAGACAAAGTGCAATGGCAAAGATAGTCATCTAAGAATTTCTCACCTTTTTGTGAATTCCTTGGAACTTCAGTGGCTGATTTGCAGCAGCTGCCTGGTATGGATCTGCTGGGGAAAGTTATAACCTGAATCCTGTGACGTGTGGTCCAGATGAAATGCTCATGTCATTGCTCATGTCAGCACTGTTGTGCCGGGCTATTTAGGCACTGTTTAAAAACCCATGGTCAATGTAATGTCTGAGAGCCAGCGAATCACTCTCTGGAGGAAACACTTAGTTTGTTGTGTGTGGTCACTTAGATCTGAACTACTTCCCCTTCCCCTCTCTGTACAGAACCTGTCACTTTCACATCTTAAGAAATGCATTTTTACCACTTCTCCCTTCTTCAGCCAGTCTAACAATACTAAAAAAGCAAAAACTTTCTGTCCAAAATTATATTTTGTCTCCTGCACTGTAGCTTCACTTCCCACCTGCATCCATCCTTGGGATGCTCTAGTTTCACAGTCCATGTAGAAGATGCCTTACTGTTGCTTGGGGTGACACAGGCTGAGAAATTGCCAGTCCTTTTCCGTAAACCCTACTGCTGATTTCGCAACCTCCCCCAGCACAACTTCTCATTCCCAAGGGCTGATTGTCCCTGCCAAACTTCCCTTAATGCCCATCACTGCAGAGTGTGACCCCAGCCTCTCCCAACGCAAGTGGCCTCTCAGATTGGTTCCTACTGCGTCACACAACTTGCCCTGGAGAAGGGTCTGCCCAAGCACACCTCAGCAGCCACAATTGCACGACCTGTCCTAGTACTGCCTTCATCACACAATGCCTGCTCCTCATGTCACTATCTTTTTAAAGGCAACTTCAAACCCTTCAGCATTACATGCCACTTCATACTGCCTTTTGGCACAGTCCTTCACCACACCTCAGGCACTTCTTATTTCACAAACTCCAGCCTCATGCCTTCCATTTCCAGTTTCACAACTTCCCCCCAAGCAGTGCCCCATCCCTATCCTGCCCACCATGAAATTCATGCCTCTTTTCTGCCTCATCTCTCCAGCTGCTTGCCAGCACTTGCTGCCCATCTTCAGCGCCTCGCTCGCCTACTCAACATGCACAGCACTCCTCAGCCACATCACAGCACTGACACTGTGGGGTCCAGATCTGTGCGCTAGACCCAGCGGAGTGAAAACAGAGTAAACACCTTTCTCCATTCCCGTTGATTTGAACCTGTGCGCTAAGTCTCTTTTAGTAGTCCATTTGGCTAGGGAAACAAAAGGGAGATGGGTGTGATGTTAGCCCAGTCATTGCCATGTGTATCACTGGGTACAAAAACTAGCAGGTCTGGCCCAAGTTAGTTTAGCATGCCAGGTAACCGAGGATTAATCTTTGACTTCTGTCAGCTGTTGTTCCTCTTTCTTTCCCAAAGACTATAAGACTTTCTTACCCAATACTCTATTAAACCTCATTAACCTGGCCAGGACTTCATATTTAAAGCAGAGGACTGTTTTCACCCAGAGCAACATTTGATCTGCTCATTGATTTGGGGTTTCCATTTTCACTGTGTGGATTACTGGCATTCTGTGCCAGGAGACAGTTGCATTTCTTTGGTTGTTATTGGGCCAGGCTATATTTCAATAAATTTCGACAAAACAAAGTAACAATCAGTGGCAGAAACAATTGTTTATTCACATCCATAAGGCAGAACCTAAAAATACACAGCAGAGTTCAGAGCAATGATGAGTTTGAGGCTATGGTTGAACTGATGCCTGAGTTAGCATGTCCATTTGTTTCACTGTGCTTTGTTTCAGAGACTCTCCTTTGACTGTGGATGTTAAGAAAGAAGAGGCCCTTCCTGACTGCAAGATGTGTCTGTCCTAAGTAACTTTGTTCAAAATATAGGTGTCCCTTTCAGACTTAATCCTATCCTAAAACCAGGTCCAAGGTAGATCAGATGAGCCCGCTTCTGGAGAGATCTGTGTCTTTCCATAGGACAGCATAGAGTGACAAAGTCAAAATCAAATCAGCTGACTTCCATAGGCATAAAATAGCTGACTTGCTGCCTTTGGTTTCCCCATTTGTAAAAAGAAGGGTTTTTTTTCTTCTTTTATAATTCACTGACTTTTGCTAAAACATGCAAGTTCTTGCATTGTGCTTTGCTCACTGGATTTTCAGTGATGAAATTTCGTGCAAAATAGGACTTGATGAAGGCTCATCAAGAAGTGACTTCTGTCTCTGTGGGAACTTAGCTTAATCTTAACCACTGATGAGAGAAGCGTGCCCAACCTGCAAGGATTACCTAAAGGATTGCCATGACAGGTAACTCTTCACCACCCCTAGAGGATGGTGCCTCTCTCTATACCAATAGGAATCTTTTTCATTTTTTTAAAATGAAGCTTTGTGTTTCACGTAGTTTTTATTTGTTTTTATACACTAAAAGTACTGTGTTATTACTCACAGCACTAGAAAGCCAAAGCAGCGGATCTAATGGGCCTCTATGCTTAGGAAAACCATAGAGCTCTCAGCCTGGTTTAAGGAAGGACTCTGGAAAGGGTTAACTGGACTAATTCACTGCACACACTTGTCCAGTTTAATGTTCAGCTAACCCATTGGCTGTTATTTCTGGTGGAGAAATCCTGAAATGCTTTCAAAATGTCATTATCATTGACTCATGACTATTTATTTAAAATATGTTTGTTTAACCTTTTCAGTCAGGACAGAATTCATGTCTCCTTTGCCCCTTCCTTTCATACCTTCCTTTCACTAAGCCTCTATGTCTCCCTCCTGCAGCCCCAAGAGCCCTCCAGGTGAGAGTTTATCCTCAGAGAGGGCTGAAGAGCAGTACTTAAATGCTTTTCTTCTCAGCCTTCCTTTCTGCTTCTGGGTTATGAATGTAACACTCAGTGCACACAGGCTACGTTATCCAGACAGGCCATCAAAGCAGTTCTCACATAGGCAGGAAATACCAAGATACACTTGTGACAAAGGAAAGCAAGAAACTAAGTTAGATGGGATTATACAGTAAAAGGCATCTCCTAAGCAAGTGTTGGAAGCTTTCCATTCTGTTTTCTCTAAAGACCCTGTGCTCTAACACATCCCTACCAGGGAACAGAGATGTTGATGAGATAAAACCACACAGCCCCTACACAAAAAATTAGGCCTCCAAATACAGAGGAGGTAACTTTTCCAGCTTATCCATCTTTCTTTTCTCTTCTGTTCACTTACTTCTTGTCTCTTCCTACTTTCCTTTCCTCTCTTTTCCTTTCCTCTTGAACAAATATGAAAATACAAAAATAAATCTTCACTGAAGTTATCAACTGTCTGTTATCTTTTGCTGTAACCATGTACAGGGCTAGTTCTGCAGCCCTGGATTAGATAATTTTGTATTTATTCTTTTGTTTCCCACTAACCACCTGAAGTTTTAGGGGATAACGCATGCAATAAGGAGAGGGTAAAAATTCCCATCCTTTCTGAAATGTTAGCAGTCTATATGGTATTTATTTTATTTTGCAACTGATTGCATCATATCATACAGCTCTAGTCTGTCCTGAAAAGGTTCTTTAAGAGGTAAGACATATCATGTGGAAATCCCCCACTGAATTAGTTGTTCCTGTCATCCTCTTAGAGTCAGCAGAAAGAAATACGTACCTCCAGCAAGTAATTCATCACATCCTTGAGTAGCCAGCTTAAGCTGGTCATGAATTGTTCTGCAAAGGCAGAAAAAGTGTGCATATGACTAGCTCAGATACAGAGTTCTATGTGACATAAGTCAATGAGATGGGGTGAGGCAAATGAATATTTTGTAAAATGCGGTTTGGTGTTGATGGCAGGGACCTTACCAAGAGAGATACACAGTGAAGCTGGCTGTGCTGCGAATGGGTCTTTACAATCCTTTCAAGAATATACATCTTGGTTTAGCTTAGGAGTTTCCCACCTGCTGTATAGTGTTGCTTGATCATTTATCATTTGGTCACTCCTTTCAGAACCACTGATTGCTTAAATGTGACACTGAGACTGATGGGGTTTGTTTTGAGTTCTGCTCTGGCCTGGATGGAGCCCAGCTGTTTCTCTTCCACTGGGTACTGTACAGCTGTATATGTGCAGCCATTCTGACTTTTTATTTTCTGTAGGAAAGCTATGTGAGTGCTAAGTTAAAAGAAGAGGGAGGGAGGGAGGGGGAGAGAGATGGAGGGAAGGAGGGATCACAATTTGGTAAGACTAGGCAGAAATCAATATGTCGTTGTTCTTATCGATTGTTTTTTCATGAAGATATACTGGAAAAGGAAGGACCCATGTCAATTTTACCCTTCTTCTTGATTATCTTTGTCCACAGTTAGAACAACTGTAAGCACAGGAAAAGTCCCTAACTTTCCCCATTTCCTTTCTAGTTTGTGGGTTTGAGAGTAATCTTGGGTTTTCTCCATTTCATTGTTTCCTGTAGATGCTGATGTTTTTTGTCTGCACAAGAGTTTCTGATTATGCTGTAATTTTAAATGGGGGCTCAAAAATTTGCATTAACTGAATCATTCCACATCATTCTCTGCTAAGAGATCACCTGCACAGTCAGGGAGAACTGATTGTGGTTTCATTGGGCACGACTCGCACTGGTGATGTTTAATACCAGTTGACTGGGAATGTTTCCATACTAAAATGCATCCTATACAGCTGATAATTTTCTTCTAAAAGTGCCTTTTTTTTTTTTTTTTTGTAAACTCTGTGCAGAGTTTAATATACTGGTTTCTGGACATCTTTGACCAAAGGAACTCTGATGGTCTGATTGCATAATGGTAAGCTGGAAGTGTTAATGGCTATTAAGTCTTTTTAAAGATGTAGTTCACTTATTTACGAGTGACATGTACTGTGCTGGGGCTACAGCTGGAACCGGCTGAACCAAAGAAGCCCCACGAACATGCTTGAGTGTGACCATGTTTGGAAAGAGAAACTGCAGAAATTCAGAAATGCCTAGGAATAAGGAGTTCAGCCATAACACAAAAAATAGGATGGCATTAGGGAAAGCTCTGAGCTGCTTTCAGGGCACAAAAAGGATTATTCCCTGAAGTTAACTTTACCCCGGTGATGTTAATTTACTTAGGCTCCTCCTAGTCAATGGAAAAATAAAGGGTTCTGTAAAGGAACTCTAATTTAATCTCTCTAATTTAGCCATTCTGCCTATATAGAGAGAGATTTATACTGACCATTGTCTAGATTAGCTGCATTAAGCAGATGTTAAATCTTGAAAATATACCCCAGAGTGCATCAGAAATCAGTCCTAGGTAGAATTCATACAGTGTTGGGAAAAACAATTTGAAAAGATCCTTTCATTCTTCCTTCCTCTCAAATTAGAATTGCTAAGATTTAGAGCAAGCAAAATACTAAAGTCATATGTGACTAAAGAAATTGCTGCTTTCTCTGTGATAAGTTCACCAGAACTCATTTTTCAGCCCATGACATTGCAAAATTGTGTTTCAAAATGTATATACGAGAGATTTCTTTTCCCTGTGGGTGGTTTCATTTCCACCCTAAACAACAATTCAAAGATCATCATCACTTATAAAATAAATCAGCATTCCAAGTAGTATTTCCAGGTATTCTTGAAGGCACTGTTTTTACAGAAATTGTTATCATGGACTTGGTCTACAGTGAGGGGAAACATGCTGCATGATCTGCCCTGTAGCTGCTGTAGTGCCTGAGGTGTACACACTGGCCTTGTCCGTAGCACACCAACTATAGACCCAATCCTTACAAATCCTGAAGGACCAGGATGGAGGAGCATATCATAGAGTGCACCTGTCTCAGTACAGTAATAGCCATGGCTGAGGTTTCATCAAAGAAGAATTAAATACCTACGGTAAAAAAATATGGAAAACAATCACTTCATAAACCTAAGAGTAACCCTATCTATTTAATAGTCTGCAAGCACGTCTGATATAGAATTCATTATTGGTAATGACAGTACTGATGAATCACGTGTCTTTATTTTTCCATGTACATAGTCTATACAGTACCTGCATGGTACTATGCAAAAGTAACTGAAGCACTTCCCTTTTATTTTTTCATTTATGGTCTCTATAAATGCTTGCACCTGTGTTACATCTTAACATCACTTAAGTAGGATTTAAGCTTACAAGGTGTTCCTAGCCCAAGCTAGGGCTTATAACTCTTTATTTATTTTATTTTTTTAACTTTGTTTCTTCGCTTTTGGCTGCTGCTGGGCAAAAGTTTGATCATAGCTTATGGAAGGTGTCACTGAAAATAATATTAGACTTGTCAACACGTTGGTAAGAATTCATAAAAGACTCTAAAGAATTAAACAGTGCCTTCTGTGTTTTGCATTGTCTGAGTAAAAATATCTGATAAGCAGTGAGGACTAACCACAATCCTTTCTAAAGTTTTGAAATGATTTCCTGTTTTACTTCCTCTTTTTTTTTTTCTTTCAAATTTGTACAGACCAGATGTCTAAGGAATAGCAGTCCACAGCACAGTTTTGATATTTATTTGCACTGTCAACATGTAATAGTAAGAACAAGTTAATATGGAATAAGAACACATATCAGAAATACTACCTTAGGACAGAAAACAGAATTTATCTAAATGTCATGTGTCATTCCTTTACTCCTGGAATGTTTGATTGCAAAGCTAAAAGAAATAAAAGTCTTGCAAACAGCCAGCTGTGATGTTTATTTGAACCAGCAGTGCTTCCAGAAGAAATACATGGCCAACAGTAAATTGTCTATGTGTCTGGACAGTGTTAAAAACCCAGCCATCAAACAACCAAGCAGGCAAATGCATGCACGATGTAACACAGTCTAGATGACCGCACTCCAGTGTCACCCTCCAGAGACTACCTTAACAGCATGCGAAGTACAATTTTTAGCTGTTTATCCACTGATGATTTCTGACAAAGAAATCTTCATATGCCTCTGGGATCTCATTACTCTAGGTAGTCTTGTGCTTCTGCTGCATGATATACTTGAAATATTTCTGCTTCAATTTCACCATCTTGTGAGAGAGAGCTGTTCTTGCAGATGCTCTTGGAAATTGTTTCTTGCAGAATGAGAAATGCAGATGGAGAGTCAGGTTGTTCTTTTCAGCTGCTGTAGTTTTCAGAATTGGCAGAGATGTGGACTGCTCTTGTGACATCTAAGCAGCAACTTGCAGCTCAACCATTTTGATGAAACCACCTAAAGTGGTCAGAGGAGGTCATCAGAGCAGCAATAGCAAGTAAACTCTTGGAGACTGGCAAACATAAACTGTGTAAGTTCTCTGATATTGTTACATCATTCTGTTCAAGCATGACTGTGAAATCCTACCTTTAAAAATAGAGAATTCTGTAGAGTGACTTTTGTGAGGTCCATTTTATGAATTAGAAAAACCTCAATTACAGACCTCAGTTTTTAGCCCTTGTTTTAATTTGGGTTTTTAGTTGCCTTTTTTTTCCCCAGCTATATCCTGTTCCCATAATAATCTGTCAAAAGGATGTCAGTGTTAGAGAGGACTCAGAAGCTGATGATGGCATTTCCTGTGTGCTCAGTCACATTTTCCCGCCTAGCTGTACATCAGAAATCAGTGGTCACAACACACACACTTGGGTTTTCCCCACAGTGCTTTCCCTCTGGTCTTGGAGGATCATGGAGATAGTGTTGGAGAAAGACCATTTTCTCTGCTGTGCTAGATGTGTATAGCTAGTGGGTGAGGCAGAGAGCTCAGGAGACAGAACTGAGTGACCTGTGATTATCAAATGGGATTCAGACCCCAGACAACTTACTGGTATCACAGACAAGGTTATTATATCGTCGCCACCTGTGTTTTCATGTATAAATTGAACACTGTGGATACTGTATGGGAGTCAGCAGGGGTGCATTCATTAACCCAGATGTATTTGTGAGGTGTTCAACATTCAGTCCAGGACCTGGGTGAGGTATACAGTCCCCCTGCTAACACACCTTTAATGCAAATTAGCTCCAGATTAGCTCGTGCATGTACTGTAAGAAAGGTGGTCCAAGGAAACACTGGGCAGCTCTTTCTGTGACAGCTTATACAGATCTGTCACAGTCAGAGAGAGAATAAGGAGCAGTACTGTTGCATTCCCTTAGAGGACTGAAAAGGAAAGTACATTCTCTTCTTGAGCAGGGACCTTCCTCAGGCCATGACTAAAGTTTTGGGAGTTGAATTATAGCTGCATTGTCCCTTTGGTTCAACTTTTTATTTCCAAGTCGACGTTATAGGGTTAAAGTGGGTCTTGAGGGGACCTAGTAGTCATCTTTTTTTTTAAGAGGCAAAGGTGAGAACTAGTATTCTTGAGGATATTATTTCTACCACCTTCCTCAGATAAATAATCTGAGCTTCTTATTATATACTTCAATAATACATTCTGAGTTGGATAGCAGCTTTATTCCTTGAGGGAAGCATTGATTTTAAATGGAAACTGTCCCCCCTCCCAAAAGACATCAAAGGAAATATGATTAGTATTTAGCATACTAGTGATGAATATATTTGTGTACTGATAACATCCTATTTCTAATGCTGTATCTGGCAACTCTTTTCTTTACTTCAGGTCCTGTCTACTTGGTGTCTATGGAGAACAAAAACAATGTGACAGAGTTCATCCTCCTTGGTCTCACACAAGATAAGACAATAGCAAAAGTGTGCTTCTTATTATTCCTAGTCTTGTATGCCGTTATCATTTTTGGAAACCTGCTTATCATCATCACTATAAAGACAAGTGAACGGCTAGACTCTCCCATGTACTTCTTCTTGAGCTACTTGTCTTTTTTAGACATAAGTTACTCTACTGTAACTGCTCCCAAACTCATTTATGACCTTCTTGTTGGTAAGAAGACCATCCCTTTTGTGGGTTGCATAGCTCAACTGTTTATGGGCCATTTCTTTGGTTGCACTGAGATCTTCCTTCTCACAGTGATGGCATATGATCGTTGCATTGCTATACATAAGCCACTTCATTATACAAATGTTATGAATAAACATGTCTGTGGCTGTCTGGTGACAGCTTCTTGGGTGGGAGGCTTTGTCCACTCACTGGTGCAGGCCCTACTGACCATTCAGCTGCCATTCTGTGGACCCAATGAGATTGACCACTATTTCTGTGATGTTCACCCATTGCTGAAGCTGGCCTGCACTAACACCTATGTCATTGGTGTCATTGTGGTTACCAATAGTGGTCTGATTTCCCTCACCTGTTTTGTTGTTCTTGCTGTTTCCTATGTTATTATCATGGTCTCTTTAAGGTCATACTCTTCCAAAGGGCGTCTCAGAGCACTCTCTACGTGCAGCTCCCATGTCACTGTTGTAATTCTGTTCTTTGGGCCATGCATTTTCATCTATATGCGCCCTTCCACCACTTTCTCAGCAGACAAGATGATCTCTGTGTTCTACACCATCATCACGCCTGTGCTCAATCCCTTGATCTACACCCTCCGAAATGAAGAGGTGAAAAATGCCATGAAAAAGTTGTGGAGCAGAAAAGTGAAGAGGAGTGAGAAATGAAACAACACTGTGCATGTGTGTACAATGACGTGAGCTCAGAAAAAAAAACACAGGGAGGAAAAGAGAAGTGTTCAGTAAGGACTTTCCAGTAATGTTGCTCTGTTTTTAGCACAGCTTCTTGGAATAGAGCTGAGGCTAAATTCATAGATTTATGTATCTTTTATTTTCTTTGGAAACTGTCAGTCAAAAATATATTAGGTCATTGTCACCTATCAAACCTGAGTGTTGGGGGTGGTATTGTGGTGTTTACCTTCAGACATGTCATAGCTGTATCTTGGGTATTTGTCTAGGCTTCTCCCAGCATTAAGAGTAGCAATCAAGTATTTTGGGAAGTTGTTCCTTCCTACTATCTCCTACAAGCTTTGGAGAGTGGTGTCTCCTTACGTTTCTGCACAAAAGAGTGATGGTAGTTCCAAGCTTCTATGAGTAAACAATCCCTTCAGTTCAGCATGGCATTGGCAGCTTTCATCTTGTGTGTTTTCATGTGCTAACATGATGTGTTTACAACTGAGCAAGCTGCTGAGTCAGCAGCCTTTGGGGAGATGGGACTCATTTCAGGGTAAAATAGGAACATGAGAGAAACAGGAGGTTATATTAGGTCAGGGAAAAATGTCAGATTGTGCTGAAACATCAGCAAATAAATAAATAAATAAACACTAATATGTACATAGAATCATAGAGTCATAGAATATCCCGAGTTGGAAGGGACCCATAAGGATCATCAAGTCCAACTTCTGGCACCACACAGGTCTGCCCGAAAGTTTAGACCATGTGACTAAGTGCACAGTCCAAACGCTTCTTAAATTCAGACAGGCTTGGTGCAGTGACTACTTCACTGGGGAGCCTGTTCCAGTGTGCAATCGCCCTTTCGGTGAAGAACCTCTTCCTGATGTCCAGCCTAAACTTCCCCTGCCTCAGCTTAACACCGTTCCCACGGGTCCTGTCACTGGTGATAACGGAGAACAGGTCACCTGCCTCTCCACTCCCCCTCGCGAGGAAGTTGTAGACTGCGATGAGGTCCCCCCTCAGCCACCTCTTCTCCAGGCTGAACAGGCCAAGTGACCTCAGTCGCTCCTCATATGTCTTACCCTCTAGGCCCTTCACCATCTTCGTCACCCTCCTCTGGATACTCTCCAACAGTTTAATGTCCTTTTCGTACTGTGGTGCCCAGAACTGCACACAGTACTCGAGGTGAGGCCGCACAGTGCAGAGTAGAGTGGGACAATCACTTCCCTCGACTGACTAGCAATGCCGTGCTTGATGCACCCCAGGATACGGTTGGCCCTCGTGGCTGCCAGGGCACACTGCTGGCTCATATTCAACTTGCTGTCAACCACAACCCCCAGATCTCTCTCTGCGGGGCTGCTCTCCAGCGTCTCATCGCCCAGTCTGTACGTATAGCCAGGGTTGTCCCATCCCAGGTGCAGGATATTATAAATGATCTTCAGGCAGACCTTGCTGTTACCAGAGGGTGAACTTTCAAGCATGCAAACGCTAGCTACTCTGTAGCCCATTCAGCTGCAAAATGGTGGCCCAAGGTGTCTGCAAAGCTCATCGTTGCCTTCTGCTAGAAGCAATCATAGAATCATAGAATAGCCTGAGTTGGAAGGGACCCATAAGGATCATCGAGTCCAAATCCTGGCCCCACACAGGTCTACCCAAAAATTCAGGGCATATGACTAAGAGCACAGTCCAAACGCTTCTTAAACTCCGACAGGCTTGGTGCTGTGGCTACGTCCCTGGGGAGCCTGTTCCAGTGCGTGACAACCATCTCAGTGAAGAACCTCTTCCTGATGTCCAGCCTGAACCTCCCCTGTCACAGCTTGATTCCACTCCCTCAGGTCCTACCGGTGGTCACTAAAGAGCATGGATCGGTACTTGCCACTCTGCTCCCCGTTGTGAGGAAGCTGTAGACCATGATGAGGTCTCCCCTCAGCCTCCTCGTTTCCAGGCTGAACAATCATACCACTGGATTTTCCTGTTCTTCTTACGGTAAATGCCTTCTTATGAAAACCACATTGTCATATGCTGACTCCATGAGTTAGCTATTAAAACACTGGTATTAGGTGCTAGTTTGGTCATTTGCTGATGCAGGTAACAGGAGAGGAATCTTCTCCACTTACCCTGCCGCTGCAATTTCCAGTAATAATAATTACTCTAATTACTGCTCAGTGTCAGTATCATGATGCAAAAACTCACTAGGCTAATAGCTAAAAGCGTTCCTACAATGGAAAGTCTGAACTCGATTTTTTACTTGGTATTTCCTGGTGAATGTGCTGTCCACTTAAGTGTTTTTCTCCCTCCTGACTCTGGGTCCCCAAAACACTCATAATCTAAGCTGACCAATGACAACAAATGTAAGATGTGCAATTTATTTCCCAACAAAACTCATGCACTACAAACCTAAAATCACAGCTATTCTTGTCTGGATCAACTTAAAGGAGCCCTGCTTTCTAACACATTTCCAAAGCCTTGACCTTATGTCATCAGTGACCTTCATAGCAGATCAGTACAGCAATCCAAGAATTGTTAAAATCTATAAACACTGCTTCATCCACTGTCCACAGGAATTATCAGGATAGTTTTCATAGCTTTATTTAGACACTGGATGAAGTTTCATATTTTGACCAGTTCTCTGGAAGTATTGCACTAGTATTATCTATAGGATAGGTATATCAGTGGAAATAGGGTGATTAAATCTCTCTCCATGATGAAATACAACACATTTCCTAGCTGAACGCTGAAAATGTTCCTCATCTTCTTAATAAGAATGTTATTGTTTGGTTGATTTTTCCTCAGCTGTTTCCAGTAAATAAACTGAAGAATCTCTAAAACGGACAAAGTCAAGTACCAAACACAAACTGCTTTGATACTGCAGAGCCCATTTCAGCCTGTCTAAGCTTAAAAGTGACCATTTAAATGCTGAAATGGGAGTTCAAGGAAACAAATTCAAGCTGTTTTTCACTTGAGCCTCAATTCTCAGTGACGCACCACCTCTGACAACATCTTTGGTCTGCCCAGACTTTCTTTTGTCTTGGTGAATGAATGGTGAATGAGTCCAGTCTATCCCTGTGTGACTGAAGTTTCCCACTATGGCAACTTAGCCTAGCTCTGCAGCTCCTCTGATCCAAGCAATGTTTCCTGGTGCCCAACATTTCTCAATGCAGGGATTGTTAGTATGACTCTACAATTATGTTTGTTTTATTAGGAGCTTTTTTTTTTTTTTTCCACACAAAAGGCCCCTGAGTGTGTAGAAGTGCATGGTGTCTTGTCCTTTCCCATCAGCCTTCAGGAACAAATTGCTGTGCTGTTGCACACCAGGGACCCAATCACCAAATCTCTTTAATAAGGCCCTGGGCAGCTACTTGGAGTTTGGTAACAAAACAGTTCTCACAGGTCAAACTCCACTACTGGAAAACTACCTTCCATATCCAATACATTACAGGAGTATTTATATGTTGTGCTAGGATGGTCTGAGTTTAAGAAGGGAGATGCAGGAAACTCTGAGGTCAGCTCCGAAAGTCTTGGAGGTGTTGCCTCATTGGATCTTTCTGACTAAATGGTAGATGGAAAATGGGACATAGATACTGTCACAATATAATTTATTTGTAGCCTGCCAGGACAAGAAAAATTGCTAGAAAATCTCCTGAAACAAATTTCTGTGCAACAAGAAACTTAAACAAGAGTAGGATATGGCAATTACAAGCAGAAGGAATAAGAGTGGAACAATGCCATGTCAGATGAAAAGTAGAAACAAATTCGAAGTGAATGATTATAAATGTTTTCAGAAGACAAATGCTGTGGAGTTCAGACTTGGAAGTTCATGTTGTAACAACATTTAGTAACTGGATACAGTAGTAGCATGTTTGTTGTTTTTTGTTTGTTTGTTTGTTTGTTTGTTTAATCTCATCTTTGCCTGTGTTTTTCATATCAGCCATGGCATATTAAAGCACGTGTGTGGTTCTGTTCATCCATGTGAAAGGCTGAGAGAAATGCTTGGTAATCAGTTGAAAAATGTACAGAAATACGTAAGTGCTACTGTGACATTTTGGCCAGTTGGATCCTTTCAGGCAGCTTCATTTAACTTTGATTGCATTACAGACATCCAGCATGGGACAGGTGTCTGCTCTCCATTTATACTCAGACAGGTGTGCTGTCTTCTAGCGTATAAGCGCATCACTGTAGTGTGATGATCTAAAAAAGGTAAACTGAGCCATACCTTTAGAGTGTTTACTTCTCTTCATTGACTACACAGGGAGCCAGTGCTGTGATGCCTGTACTGCAGGTGTCTGTCTAGAACAACATGAGGGGTCACTACAGACAGATGGCTAGTCATCCCCTCTGCAGCTATGCTAGCTCTGGAAGATTACTGAGCCCTCGGGAGAGAGGACAAAGTGGGACCATTTCTAAACTAGTGTTGTGATTTGCAGTCATATATTCTGAATTATGCATGAGGCAATCCTGTTTGATGAGAAAGAGAAGCATTCTGAGAACTACTGCAAAGTGGTGGAGAGTAGAGTAGTAACTAAAGAAATTGCTCAGGTACTAGCAAAAGGTAAGAGGCATGTATCAAAGGCATCAAATGCTTTCTTAACAGTAGTCTCCTGCTTGCTGACTTATAAACTCTCAGAGAAAAATAAGCAGCTGAAGAATTTCCTGGTGTGATTGTAAATGAAAATGAGCATTTTTCTGTGGGTCATATTTTAACCTCTGCAAAACAGTGTATACATCCACTGAAGAACTTTACAGATGTCTCTGAGTAACACAGAGGCAGCATAGAATGCATGCAGTGTTTTGCAGCTTATGCTATGTTAGAAAATACATTCTTCAGAAGAGCATGTTCTGTCAACACCAGGCCTAAGACAGCAATCAAGCTACCAGACAACCGCTAGCTCAATGGAGAGGAATACCAGTGAGGAACCTCCCAGGCCTGGCTTCTGTGCATGTATCTCTAGTTTCAGAGCTGACAAGCTAACTGGAGAACCCTTTTGTCAATTTAAAGGAAAGCAATTAGGAACAGAGCATGGAACAGCTCATGGTTCAGCCATATATTGTAGATGTGATGCTTGGGCATGGCAAGTGCTTGCCTTCCGTGATGGCACTTTATACTCCCAGTGGGTGAAAGGATGGTAATAGTGTTTTTCCAGCATTCATGTCTCTCATCCTGTGAAAGAAGAATGTGACTCCTCCCTGACAGAATGGGAGTATGCACTTTGTCATATCCACTACAAAGCAGAAAACAGTGGTCAGAGTAAGTTCAGGGATGAGGGACCAGAAGCCTGACAAGGGAGTGGGAAGACGGGAGATGAGAGGCAGCAAGTACTCTCTGCAAACTCTCACTGTAATTCATGATGTGACTCTGCTTTCTGTAGCAGGCAGAATAGGAGTAATGCATCCTTCCCTCATCATCCATGAACCTTGGAGCACATCTCCTTCTCTTCCTGGCCAGCCCATGACTTCGTGCCCACACCTGCACCGTGGAAACCTGATGCAATGACACTAGGAAACTTCTCCAGGGTGACTGAATTTATCCTTCTTGGGCTTTCTGATACAAGGGAGCTGCAAATCCTCTTCTTTGCCTTCTTTTTCCTGGCCTATGCCATGGTTCTCCTGGGGAACCTTCTCATTATTGTGACAGTCAAAGCTGACCCCAAGCTGTCCTCACCTATGTACTTTCTGCTCTGCAACTTGTCCTTCATAGATATCTGTTGCACCTCTGTCACCTCTCCCAGGATGCTGGTGGACCTGCTCTCACAAAGGAAGACCATTGCCTTTGAGGACTGTATAGCCCAGCTGTTTTTTCTGCACTTTGTTGGGGCAACAGAGATGTTCCTCCTGACAGTGATGGCATATGACCGCTACACTGCCATCTGCAAGCCCCTGCACTACACAGCCATCATGAGCCGGCAGGTATGTTGGGTCCTGGTATTCGCCTGCTGGGCTGGGGGCTTCCTCCACTCTATCGTCCAGACACTACTCACAATCCAGCTCCCCTTCTGTGGCCCCAATGCAATAGACAACTACTTCTGTGATGTGCCTCCTGTCATCCGGCTTGCCTGCATGGATGTCTATGTCACTGAGTGGCTCATGGTCTCCAACAGTGGCTTAATATCCCTGGTTTGTTTCCTGGTGTTGGTCACATCTTACACGTTCATCCTGGTCACAGTCAGGGTCCGCTTCACTGAGGGGCACTGGAAGGCACTTTCCACATGTGCCTCACACTTGATGGTCGTCACCCTTTTCTTTATACCCTGCATTTTCATCTACCTCCGGCCCTTCTCTAGTTTTTCCTCCGACAAGCATATCTGTGTGATCTACACTGTCTTCTGCCCAGTGATGAACCCACTCATCTACACCCTGAGGAATAATGAGGTGAAGGCATCCATGTGGAAACTGTGGCAGCGCTGCAGATTCTTCTGAGACAAGCTGGCTGTGCAGAAAACCTGGAGTTACCTTCCTACAGACTAGTGGCAGATCAGGATATGGGAACAGTGTTGGAATTCAGCATGTAGGGCAGTATCTAAAACCCGAAGGATGTTTAGTTCCAGTTCAGGAATTTACCTAACATTGGTTTCTTCAGAGCAGTAGATTTCATTGATACTGTTGTCTGTTTTATGGGCTTTAGGTCTCCTTAGTCCACCCCTGAATTTGTCACTGCTGCAGCACAGATGAGAGATTTTTAAGGTTGTCGCTCTTCGCAGTGCTTTGCAATTATAATTGCAGTTTCTGATAGTGATTAGAGCATCCTCTTCTGCACCCTCAAAGAGAAGTAAGGAGGACCAGGCTTGAGTAGAGAAGATTTGGTGGTATTATACATTCAGCCTTGTGAAGCAGTGAGTGAATTAGGTTTTTCTTGGGCAGAGCTCAGATGTTTGGGATGAAATTCCAATGGAAAAGGATTTATGCTGTGGGATAAAGCAGAGTCTAAAGAAAAAACATTTAATCGCTGAATCTGCTCAAGTGGGAATCATTGAGCAACCTCTGAATACTGATTGGAAAAAGTGAACCACCATTACGCAACAGAACTTGTGCTAACATTTCTACTGTTTATTAAGAAACACGATGAACTTCTTCAGGCACGGATCATTCTGTTCCTTGAACTAAAAAGTAGAAAGATCTGAATAACTGTGGTATTTGTCAGTGTCTTTTCTTTTCCTTTTGTCTTTCTTTTGCTTTTCTGTGTTTGTTTCCATAACGTTTGTCTGTTTCTTGTAACAATGGATTAACTCTTCTCATCACCACAACCCATTCTCTGCCACAGCAGGTGACTACAACCTGTTCAAAAATGTTTCAGATCCCATCTTAAGATATTGCCTGCTGTTATCACACCAACCTGGTGAGAGAGGGGTTCTGGAGCCTGGGTGATTCCTCTTTCCACTGTTTGTGAAAGAAGAATCATTTCCTCTATGTCAGCTCTGAAACAGTTAGGTGTGTGGAAAAGAAGTCCATACTATCCACAGAGGCTGATTTAGGCCTCTTGATTCTGACTGCTTCTTGGTTTTGGGACTGCTTCTTACAGGCATTTTCCAAATTATCTGAAGTAACAGAGGCAAAGCCTACTTACTCTTAAAATGACTTAAATTTAGCAAAGCGCCATTTCAGGACAAAGTGGAACTAGATTATTACAGGCTAGGAATCCCAGAATAGCCTTATTCTAGTTTTAGTAGCTCCCAGCACTGTAAAAATAAAAAGCAGCTGCAGAAGGGCTTGCATAAGGTTAACAATGGAACTTTTATGTGTAAGTGCAGGCATCAGGAGGTCAACGTTCTTTAGGGAAATCTAGCAAGTAACCCGCTCCTTGCTAGAAAGACTTACAAGCAGTTACACGTCAGCTTATGTTTGTGTCATAACAGAATTTCTGAAATGAACTTTGAGGTTATTTCCCAACTTGGAAAGCAAGCAACTCTGCCTGTGTTGAAATCCAGTGCTATAGCAGAATTAAGTGGTGCACAAATGTCTTTCATCATAAGGAAGAAACTGCAAATGGGAAACAGGTATTTCACCACTAGTATTCAAGGCCTGGAAAACCAAGTTTCCTACTAACCTACTAACCAGTGTAAATATTGAATTCCCTCCCACCAGAAGCAAGAGTTAGTCTTTTTTTTTTTTTGACCTTAGTATGTATTATGTGTGAAAGACCTTTAGTGCAACCGAGTAGGATGGCTATACCTGACACAATCGATACTTCACAACGCATCAGAAAGTAATGGGTCTATGTTTACATTCCTTCAGTCACTAGAACCCCCCAGTTTGAAGGACAAGGTGTGCATTTTTGCTTTCTTCACTTTAGCTTTTGGCGATGTAAGGTCTATGATCTCAGCAGTAATCATCTTCATTGGCGTTGTACATCTGATCTTTTTACTTAACAAATATGATTTGCATCGTAGAGTATGACCAGGTCTATTCTCAGAGAAGATGAACAGTACTTGAGAAGTACTTTTTTTTTTTTTTTTTGACCATAAAGGAAGCTTAGAATGATGAGGTCAGATAGACTCACTTCCACTACATTTTTGGATGATATAAATCAATGTACTTATCCATAGTTGGAATAACTTGGAACACCCTCTTGCTGAAGCTTATAGGTAGATTCACACTTAGCTATTTGAGCAGAATACATCTGATATCTTTTTGTCACCACATTAAGATGCAATGCAATATTACACAAGATCATACATTATCAACAAGCAGCTGCAGTAAGCAATAAATATCACCATGCAAAGTATTTACAAAATATAAGCTCTTCAACTTATGTGTGTACATCTATATCTGTATCTGAAAAATATTAAGAACAAATGTCGAAAAACGGAAACCATCTAACCAGTTTCACTGGGTGGAATCAGCACATTCAGAGCAGCACGCCTGGCAGAAAAACTCCCGGCTGCCTGGTGCTGTTACCACGCGTCGGCACCCGGTGCCAGAGGCACGGGCCGTGCACCGATGCTTCTTACAGGTTTGCTACAGGCGGCCGAGATTTCAGTGGTAGGATTTTCTAGACTTAAAAGGATGCATTTTTTTTAACTTTTCAGAAAATAGTAATAATTCTTTCACACAATTAAGTTACTGAAATATTACAGGGGACAATATGAAAAGGAAAAACTGCCACAATCCAACATTTTATCTGTGGAGACAGCAACTGTGTTTGGGGAAGAAGAATAAAAAAAAAGACACTAGGAGTTTGCGAGCTGTCTTCAATAAGCGAAATCTCCACCTTGCAGTAATTAATTTCTGTACTCCTTCTGAAAACTTAATCCTTTAGGAGGGTAGTAATTATATGACAAATTAGAAGTTTACCATCTGCCAAGAAGAGAATAGAGTAAGTTTGTGCTAGAGTGACTGAGATTTAGGATTGGATTCACCCCACCTAAATTTAGGCATTCCACTGAAGCATCACATTCCAGTGCTGAGGAGGGTCCAGGTCTCTTAGAGTAAAAGATACCTTTAGAGGGGAAAACAAAACAAAACAAAACAAACCAGGGATTTTGAAGGTGCAAAATTTGGTGCTGTCTACCAGTAAGCGTAAGCAACTGTCAACTGAGTCTGATCTAGTGAATTAAGCTCCCTCAGCACCACTACTGGACAGAGAGACAGGCAGTTCCTGGAAATAATTCACCCCATCCTCAGGAAAAATCACTCTTTGAAGATGCTGGTTTCTTTCTTTCTGATATTCATCAGAATATCAGAGGAAGCCTGGTTAAATAGGTCATTTATGTGCAATGAGGAAATCCAGTGAGGAAATCTTCCTGTATGTTTTCCCCAAGTGTTTTAACGTTATAAGACACCAGATCCCCAAACTTCTCTGGCATTTTGAAACTAGAAGGGCTTCTTGATCTAAGTGTAATGATGGATCAAAGTCAAACTATGGAGAAGACGTAAACATAGTTTAAAACATTGATAGATCAAGATCACTTAAGTCATTGGCAGAAATAGCAGTAACATACAGAAGGCAGTCACCCAGTCTCAGGGCAAATGTGCTGTATTCCACTGGCATTTCCTAGCTCTGTTGAATCTCTGCTTCCTTTAATAAAATCCCTGGTCTAAATAGTACTCTAGTGGTGCTCACTAGAGGGCTCTAGTGACTTGTGTAGGTTAAATTTGCTGCTGGAGGATTAATGGACTTTGAATTTGTCTGAGTGGCCCTGTGTGCTTTTCTGGGTGAACACAAGCAAAAGAATTGATTGGGTGGTCAGTTCAGAGAGGACTGATATGGGAGAGAGTTCTTCCTCTCAAAGAGGTGGAAGGGATATAACAAGCTATCTTTGCTGTTACTGTTATCTGTTAATCTATTTACAAACCAAGTCTTAGATATTTATGGGGTACCTAATTAGGTTTAAGCTCTAATGGCATATAGCGTCAGCCCCTATTCCATGCAACCTTACAGTGAATTCAGCCTGTGAAGTGTTTGTTGGCCTCCCTAAAGGTGTAGAAATTTGGTATCTCCACTCCAGGTTACATCTCAGTGCTAGTATTGCTAAGTGCTGAACTTGCCACTGGATGCTACAGTGAAACAAGTCAGTCCAGGAGTGTTTTTTTAAAAAGTAAGAACTATGGCAAATGCAAAAGGGGGGGGGGGGGGGGGGGAGAAGGGGGGGGGGGTAATTTAGGTGGCCGATCTGTAAGTATTTCTGCATTTCTCTGTCATACCAATCTTAAGTACTCAAGATTTATCAACTGAAAATAATTGGGAATGTAATCATCTCCCAGGACTGACTTGTGGGAAAGATGTCTGCATATCTGCATGGGGGTGAAAGTAGACTGAAATAGCAGCAGGCAGTACTATGGTTAAACTGAAGGGTCTCAGCTGGACTTTGGGGACAAGTCACAGGACGGCCATGACGATGAAGTCTAGGAGCAGAAATGACCCCCTGCAAACCTGTACGTGTCTGCTAAAGATGTGTAGATAGCTTTCTCTTTGCAGTTTCTGACCACCTCACTGTCTGTTATTGCCTGAAACAAGGCAAGTGCTAGTCCCAGGTTGGTGCAACATATCTTGCTGTTACCACTGCTCAGTCTTTGCTGCTGCCTGTGAAAGCCAGGCCAAGCACCAGTCCAGACCTCTAGCTGTTTGACTATGCAGTGCCCTAAACAACACTTCTTGCTCTAGTTTAGGGCACTTATTTCAATTAGACACATGCCTTCTACCCCCCCACCATGCTGCAGCATGTCTCCTTTTACTGCATTGTCCCTTCCTCCATCCCAAGCCAGGACCCTTGTGTGTAGCCAAACCCACCCCCGCACAGCAGAGCACTTCCTTCCCCCAAAAGCTTGGGGGCAGCTGTGTGCCTTGCTCTGCCAGCTCAGCCACATCTTGGCACGCACTCTACAGACTTTGCTGGTGTTGCTGGAAGCAGCCGGTTCAACCTCCCACCTGTGTAGGTTCCCTCATCCCTGGGCTGTGAAGATGGCCTTGCAGCAAGTCAGGTTGCCCTTGCTCCTGAGCTTTTAGTCTGAACTGTGCTGCAATATAATGAGGCCGGAGTGGTGTCTCTGCGTGTTTTCATGTTGCGTGAATATATTTGGTAGTGCCAAAGGTCTTTTTAGAACAGGGGACTGAGACCTCTATCTCCAAATAGCTAGTTACCAGCCTTTGTCGGTGTATGTGGGTTGATACGGATGGAGAGATGGGATGGAGACACCCTTGTACTTTGGTACAGTAGGGAAAATGGCAGAGGAAATTACACTTTGGGAGCCTTGATGGAACTAAAGGGTAATTATGGAGCAGAGTTTGGGATACAAGCTGCCCTGGCAGCTTGTATATCCTTTGAATGTCCTTGGGAATATTCAAAACCTACCTGGACACAGTCCTGGGCAATCAGCTCTGCCTGACCCTGTTTGAGCAGGGGCAATGCATGATCTCAAGATGTCTCTTCCAACCTCAGAGACTTCATGAATTTGTGATTCTGTAGCTTGTGGTAAGAGACAGCCCTGAAGAGCTGGAACTTACTGTTCATACTGAGGAGACAGGAGAACAAGGGCACAATTGCCGGTTTTGGGAGGGGGCTCTTCCTTCCCCTACCTGCTCTTTTAGTAACCACCTTCCTTTGCCACCCACTGCATTTGTCAGGATCCTGCTGTGTTGGAGTCATGGCCATTTTGTGCCATTGTTAATCTACTGCTTAAGGCAATCTGTTTCTATCCTGCTACATCTTGGGTGCAGACCAAAGTAGGCAGCATTAACACATTGGGCTTGATGAGAGAGAGACCCTTGGGCTGGTAAGTGGGTAGATTTTTGAGACATACATGTTCAGTCTCTAGTTTGTTCTAGTTTAGTCTCAGTCTCTTTCTGAGATCTTTGAGAAAATTGAAGGTTTGATCCCATCTTTCCATCACATGGCATGTTATAAGGCTGTGGAACAAATCCCATGAATTTTAAAGCTGAAAAGGACCTTGCCATTTGTCTGTGGAAGCTGTGGCACCTGGACCTCTTACGGGACATATGCTGACACATTTCAACTATTTTCCAGTAAAAGTTTTCTTCGTATGAGCTAGTCTGTTCCATAGACTGTGTCAACAAACATTTGAGTTCAGCACAGGATTTCCAATTGCCTTTTTTTTTCTGTGGTAAGGTATGTCCCATGAAGAAGAAATGTTTATGCTGGTAGGCAGAAGGGAGGGACTGTGTAAAAGATGCACATCAGGCTGATAACTCTTAGTGGCAGACTAACAATTTTTGACAGATGATAATGTACTATTAGAACCAGTGCTGAATTTCAGTTGTTTCTTTAATCTGTATTTGTCAAACTGTAATTTCCTACTTTTTTTTTCTTTTTTTTAGGCTCCACATTTCCTCTAGGGGAAATTTCTGCTATGTCCTTTGCTATTCTATGAGGAAACACAGTACAAATTACTACACATATTTGAAGCAATCACTCAGATTTTTTGACAAGGAAGTCAAATGCAAACACCATTCAGTTTTTGGGAGCCCGTGTCTCAATACTCAAGGCAAACTATTTAATATAATTTGTTCGTCTCTGCAGGAAATGGCTTGGGATGATTCTAATAAGGTCTCAGTAGATGCAGTTTAAAAAGTTGGTGCCTGACAAACTGCAATGATGTAACTTGGCAAGAGAGTTTAAGTGTGTTTAAATTGGCTCCACTGTGCATCGTTAGAATCTCAAGCTTTCTCTCCTGGAAATTAGCAGCTCTCTGAGCATACAGCCAGGTTTGATTATGGCTCTAATCTAGGGGAAAGTGAGAGGCTGTCTCAAAGGAAAAACGTCCTGTGAAAACTAGAAGGATTTCTACAGTGCTTTGGTTACATCCCAAGAAAAGGGAGGGGATTCTTGCCTAACCCATTGAATTGAAAGATTACAGGTCAAGCAGAGCTAGCTGCATGCCCCTGTTAGGGGCTGGCTTTAAAACTGCTTGGACTGGGCTGTTTTCAATACTTCTCAACTTTTCTAAACTCAGAAATGGTTCTTGAGGAAGATGAGGCCAATTCAGAGCTGTCACTGTCCCCTCCAGCTGCCTAGGGCTCCTGTTCTGCAGACCTTTTCGGGGGGGGGCTCCTTCTTCCCAGATCCTGGCAAATATGAGTCAATGTCTTGAATAGACTTCTGAATTTAATTTTAGAAGAGACAACATTGTCAGAGTGTGCCATTGCACATCTGCAATGTGAATTGCAGTGTTGGATTATTCCCTTGTCAAGTGTGAAGATAGGAGAATTCCCTCCAAGGACCTTTTCCCTCTCTCAGAAACATGAATGGCCAGTAGAGAAAAAGGGCCATTTTCGTCTTCACAGTTAAAGGCAGTAGCTGAGTCTGTCATCAGTCTTGGGTCACTGTAAGCATTACTAGCAGGAGACCTGACAAATCTTATTAATCCCACAGTTAGACAAAATGATTTGATTTTGACTTATCTTAGGGGCAGTCCTGCCATGAAAAAGATTCATAATAAAGAGTTTCCACTGTACTACATATAACCAGCATTTTAGGTATATGCTACAGTAATGTCCGGGGGAGTTACACCATCCAAGTATCTCCAGACTGCTTTGAGGCATTAGAAGGTGAGGAAAACTACCTGGGAAAATTGATTTTTACCTTGAGGCAGAATAACACCTTTTCTACAAGCACTGTCATGTATAGGCATTTGATCATAAGGCCTATTTTTTTCCCTGAGCAATATTTCAGAGTTGCTGCAATTACTGCCCATGTACTGAATATTTCAGTGTCCAGTTTATGCAGAGGCTAGTAAGGCTAGTCTTACAAAACATTTATGTAAAATTCACTAGGCCTTGGTAAGCATATGGCAAATAAAGCTGACTAAAATAATTTTATGACACAGGCATGGCTAAGGAATCTCTTGGTAATTGCTGATGGCTTTCTTGAGAGCTTAAAGACTGCATTAGCATGTGGTACCTGATAGTGCCTGTGAACTACACATGCCACTATAATCTTGGGGGTCAGTAGTATCATATTTGCTAGCCTAGTTATTTGTAGTCTTGGGCTAACAAGATCACAAATGACCTCACTAAATGGAAAGCCTGATCAGAGTAGGTTAATAGCATAGCTCACATACTGTCCTGTGCTTCTACTTCTAATAACCTAATTCAACTAAGAGTATCCCTGCAGTAGCATGAGCAGCACAGCTGAGGACCAGGTGTGGAATTGAGCCAGGAGCCCAAAGTGCTCTTGATGGTGCTGGTTGACTGCCACTTAGATGGGCCAATGCATCCATGCTAAAAAAAAGTGTTTCAGATATGATGTGAAACTCTCCTTAAAGGGGTATATACTTATACACAGTACTTACACCACTGCTTTTTACAAGTCTGCCTTTTGGTGAGGTAGCAGGCTACCACATGTACATCATTCTGGTGGCTTGCAAAGAATAGTTGAGCAGAATATCAGACAATGTTGTACTAAGGATTGATTATCAACACTGGACTTTAAACATGAGGTCTGAGATTTTAAATACCAGGAAGTAGTAAATAGCCCACACTTAGGTAGGAGGCCCCTTTTTTGTGGCCAGTACTGACACGTCATCGCTTGACTGGTGGTACAACAATGGTCTTTGGAGCCCTGTACCGGGCCTAGATTTTGCATTGCAATATCGCCCTCCAGTGGCTCTTCGACAGAAAGATGGGTACCTGCAAAGAGCTTTCAGTTAGTGGAAGTGGCATTACGCCAGTTTAGGAGGATGAAAGGGTGCAGTTCTAGTTCTGCTCATAGGTATGGATGCAATTGATCTTCGGTGTATGTATTGCCAACCTCTGGGTTTATTACAAAATGATTATCTCCATTCTTTGTTGCAAAACTTCACCAGAAGTATGATGTCTGATGATCCTAGGGCTGACTGCAGTACACAGAGACAGACTGGGACAACACAAACTTCTTCCAGCCAAAGGTCTATACAACCATTGCAGGACAGGCCTGTGGCTTGTAATCCTTGGAGAGCTCCTTTTTATCTTGTGATGTACAAAATTAAGATTCCTATGTATGAGTCCCACGCTGCAAAGATTGTGAACAGGCTTTAAGAATGATTGACAAACAATATCATTCATGTTAACATTGTAGAAGTTATGGGCAGGTAATGCTGGAAAAGAAACAGGTAAACCACTCCGTACATTACATGGAAAGTGGTGCTTCAATAACTGAATGCACGGATGCTTTCTGGAACAAGAGGGAAATTCTTTTTTTGCTCTCCAAGGTAATGCTGGTAACTTATGTTCATTCTTAAACCAGGGTACACATCTGTTTCAACTAGTGCATGGCTTTCACAAGTCTATCTTAAGTCGTTTCTGTAGGGGCTATAGTTAAAAGGTTGCGCCCATACAGGAATCAGAGATGGCCCATAAAATCCACATGGAGGGTGTTTGTGCTGGCACATGGTGCTGTGATAGCTGCCTTGCAGTGCTTCACAGCTGCTCCACTGCTGTCATTTAGGTTCTCCTCTCTACCCTACAAAGAAACCCTGAATGTGTGTTACCACTTTTAAGGTATACTTTTCTGCAGAGGAGCTGTTGCCAAATTTATTTTGACCTTTGTATGTGTAGGTGAGATTTCAGGCATCAGATCAAGACAAGTTAATTTGAAAACAGTTTGTGATCAAGTCTCTTTAAGGCAGTACTATAACTTAAAAAATCAGAACACTGGACCCTTGTGATATGTAAAACTTCAATAATCTGAAATGACACCTGGTAGGACCCAGAGAAAATGATGCCATCTATTCCTCTTCCTGAGTAGACTCAAGTATCAAACCACAGCTCTAGGGGAAGGTTCTACAACATGAAGGTCATGGGAATCAGAGGATTCAGGGAGAAAATTGGTTTATCACATTTCTAACTCCCCTTGACTCTTGACAACACTCTGAAAGAGCCTCATATGCACTAAAGGAAGCATCCAAGAAAACTTCAGAGACACTTGTCCCCAGATACATCCTCAGCACGTATTTATAAAACCTCATTGAAAAAGAGACTTACTTTTGTAGTCGGGCTATCATTTTTGCCAGTGCTTGCAGATGATCTTTAAAGTTCTCTTCCAACTCAAACCATTCTGTGATTCTATGTATGAATATGCCTGTGCTGCTAAATTCAGACTCATCACTTCCTTGATAGATTGGTGTTCCTAAATCTACAGTGAAATCATTTTTCTTCTGTCATGCAAATATTTTAATCAGATGTAGAAGGAAGAAAAAGGACAGTGACGTTTCCTGGAGATACAGACCACTGTATATTACCAGCAATTAATTCCTTGCTGCAGTGAGTATTTGTGTGTTTCCACTGTGTTTCAGCTGAATAACCTCCCAACTCTAAGAACAAGTGATGCTCTGATTTAAAATACCGTATGCCTTTTATTCATGCTGGCCTAAATATTTCTTATGGCGTTTTAAGCTCTGACCTTGGTCCCTTTCAAGATGGAAGCAAGCTTCTATGAGAATGAGACAACAGCCACGGCTATCTCAAATGGGGTATCAGTCTCCTATTTTAGTTGTTTCTCTGTATCCCTTATGAATGAGAATGTGTTATGATATTCACACCATCTCATCATTGTGCTTCAGTTTGCAAGTAAGGAGGTACTTGTGCTGTGCCTTGCTTTATCTCTCTCTAGAACTACTGTGTAAATTATTTCCATGAGTTATGTTTAATGTAGCAATGCGCTATCTCCTTAAACTTTGCTGAATTGGGAGAAAGAAAAAAAACACATCCAGTCAGATCCTGAAAGTATTAATATTGATGTGAAAGCCTAATGGGTAAAGTTTATAGAGAAGAGGAAGATCTTTAATTAGATACTGGGTTCTATCCCTTTTTTATCCCACTGGATAAAGCTGAAAAAAATAAATGTATTCTGAGTATATCCCTTCTGCTGATAACCAGGGTTTTAATTCCTCTGTGATAGCATTACTCACTTAAAAATTAGGTCTTTAGTTTCTGTTAGTAACCCAGACTTCTTTGGTGATGGTAATATCATAAAGTTTATATTGAAATGGTTTTTAGAGATCTGGATTCCTACCCCTCCCCTGTTCAGAGTACAGCTGCTTTCAAAGCCCAGTTGGGTTGCTTGGAGCCATGTTCAACCAAGCTAGTCACCACAGAGGGGAGGTATCTTTGTATTCAACTTTTCAGCTCCCCAGTCTGAGAAGATGAATTGCACTCAAAGATTTAAATTTTTTTGATTAATCACTGTTAAGCTTAATACTATTTTTTGCCTTTTATCTTACATATATGTGAGCAAAATTCAGATGTTGAGTGTGGTGATGCAAACTTACAAATGTATTTGAACTGCAAAAGAGATTAAAAAAAAACACTGTTTAGAAGGAAGTGAAATTTTGACTGTTACAACTTTTTTTCTTTTTTTTCTTTTTATTTGTTCTTTCTTTTTTCCAGGTACACCTCTGCAATCATTTCTACAATGGAAGATAAAATGCACAAGGTCAACACATCAACAGTATCTGAATTTATTCTCATAGGCCTTTCTGATGCTCCAGAGGTGCGTTTTTTTCTCTTTGTGCTGTTTTTGATCATCTATTTGGTCACCATGGCAGGCAACATCACAGTCTTTGTTGCCATTAGCACAGATACTCGTCTGCACAACCCCATGTACTTCTTCCTTGGCAACTTATCCCTACTGGATATCTTATGCCCCACTATTACTGTGCCAAAGATGCTGGAGGTCTTGTTGTCTGAGGACAATGTGATTTCATTCAGTGGCTGCATACTCCAGCTGTTCTTCCTCATTGATGTTGTAGGCACAGAGATTTTTCTCTTGGCTGTGATGGCATATGACCGTTATGTTGCCATATGTCAACCTCTGCAGTACGTTAATATTGTGAGTATGAAACTATGTGCTCGCCTAGCCATTGGCACCTGGGTAGTAGGATTTTTTAATTCTCTATTGCACACATCTTTGATTTTTACACTCTTTTTTTGTGATTCTAATGAAGTTGACCAATATTACTGTGATATTCCACCTGTGCTGGCCCTCTCCTGCTTACCTACTTACAGTAGGGAACTGGTGATTCTTACAGTAGCTGGGGTCCTTGGAAGTAGTGCCTTTGTGGTCACTCTGGTCTCATATGTCTATATCCTTCTGGCTATCCTGTGCATGAACTCTGCTGAGAGCAGGCACAAAGCTTTCTCCACTTGCAGCTCTCACTTGACAGTGGTATGCCTTTTCTATGGGACTACTATTTGCACGTATGTACGGCCTTCTTCTGCCTACTCACCTGATCAGGATAGGATAGTTTCCATGCTCTATGGGATCCTCACTCCGCTGCTAAACCCCATAATCTACAGTCTGAGGAACAAAGAAGTCAAATGTGCCCTTGGAAGAGTAATCAGCCAGGTGAGAACTACTTTAACAAAATGAGAACATCTTTCTCAGTCTCTGGCCTCCTCTGGAAGCCCAAGCAATTGGATAGGGACTGCTGGTAATGACATCTCCTCTTACTTTAATCATCTAAAAGATAGATGTTGGAATAGAATCTCCTTCTCTGGGCTCCATTTACAATTAAAAGGGAGAGGTACGCATCTCCAGACAGCCAACTGGATGGCACAACTCTGGGTCATTATTACAGGAGGAGGTGACCTTGGCTTGTAATCTTTTCCTCCATTGAGCATGGAAGAAGCTTAGGTGAGAACCTTGGTCTTAAATATGGGTGTTGCCAGCCAGGTACTGTAGGCACACTTAATGGTGCACACGCTTCTGTTAAAGTAGCTTATAGAACTGTTTCCTCTTACTGACCGTTTAATTCCTGTGGAAAAGAATGTAGCTGTATCCTGTGTGGGAGACTGACTGGAGGGAAAGCTCCTTTGCCATCATTTAAGTTCATCAGTCTGGGTGTTTTCAACTGGCATGCCAGTAATTCAGCTTCAATGCCAACAAGCATATCTGGCCATAGCTTGTGCCACATATCTCAGTCTGCCAGCATGTGAATCAGCTCCTACAAACTGTAGATATCAGCTATGTTGATGTCTATACAGTAAAAGAAATCCTAGAAAACTATAGCAAGTGGGACGATGGGGAGGCTTTTCAGTCATGGTCTTTCTGTGACCACTGTCTGGGCCTGCCCTGGCTTTTCACAATGTTGGTGGACTGAAGGAAGGCTTATCGAGTGTGCTTTAGGTCTGCGAGTCCATAACTAGGAACAGCACTTCCAGATGAAAGCAAAGGTATGGCTGACAAAAAGGTGGAAATGGACGCAAGAGAAGGGAAGTGCTGTGCTATCTCCTTTGTGCATTGTGGCTGTAAATCTGTGTATACCTTAACTATGTGCCTCTGTGCTGGGGTGATAAACTTACAGCTTGATGTGGACCTGAGGCTGTGTTAAAACACTGTGCTAAATAGCTGATATTGCACATGGTTCCTTACTAAAAAAACAAATGTCAAGGATGTCTTGTAATGGCCTTTCCTGTGGTTGCTGCCTTGGCATGAAGGCTAAACTAATGACTTTTCTGCAGGAACTCAGATCTTAGTGATAACAAATGCACATTCTTGTACTATGGAAGTAATCTGAGCTTCATTCTCATCTGTAGAACATGTTTGCAATGGGTTCATAGGGCAACTAATAACCAAAAGAGCTTTTGCCTAGGGTAATGTATTCTGATTTTTTTTTGTTGTTGTTTTGAAAACATTTCACAAACTTAAGAAATGACATGAAAGTCTATCCAAGGGCATTTAAGTTTCAAAGCCAAGCTTTAAGAAGCTGCTAAAGCCACCCATGTAGCCATACCACTACAGAGTTTCCAACAGAGTTCAGTGTGCTGACCTACAGTAATCATGGGATTAAGTCACCTAAGCACAAGTTTTATTGATGACCCAAGGCATCTTCCCTGGTCCCTAGTTTATGCTCAAAAATAATAATAAATACACCCAGAATACTCAGTCCTGTTTCATTTCCACCAGCTGGCTGAAGAGATCAGAAATCCTGTGAAATAGGGGGGTAATTACCTATTATGTGTAGAGTGACAGGTATTTCCATGGTTTTACCTGTGATTCTTGATCTATGACAATAGAAACAATTTTCCAAAAACAGCCACACTGATTCCTGAGCCATATGACAAATTGCAAGGCATTTATCAATGCAGACAGAGGGACTGTCTGCTCTTCAAAAAATGAGCACAGAAAACTTGTTATAGGCTGGCGCACCATTCCCCTTCAATGGTCACTTAACAACTGCTCTGCAGGGTCACAAAAGTTACTGGGGAGATGATGTGGGGATGGGGAGGAGCAGCTATGCTGTTTCCTTGCAAATCCAAAGATTCTGGTTGCTAGACCTGGAATTCCGAGATCAGACTTGCTCAGGAAGCATTTCTGTTTCACACCTCATGAGCTTTTTGTCCATTTTATATCCTATATGTTGGATAGGAGAGTAGCGATCAGCCTCATATGGGCTATGGTTCAGCATTAGTGGCCTGTATGTGCCTGGGTGGGCTGGGACAGACCCATTGAACAGAAATGCCTGCAGAGCAGTGGATGTGAGAGTACTGAGTCAAGCTGTAAAAGGAGAATTCCACAGCTTTGTAGCTGAGGGCAGCCCCAGCCTGCACGGCATGGCCCCAAGCAGCAGTGGTCAGAGGGGTGCTTATGGCTGTGTTCTCCATGCCACAGCTACACTGTCCAAAAGCCCATCTCCTGTGTGGAGTTCTCAGACCATCTGCTGCATGCCCTGGAACAGACGCTGCATGGCCCATTGAGTTTTGCCCCTGCTTCCACCTCTTGGCAATGGACATGCCAGCATCAAGGCGTATGCGGGGAAATGCTGAGATCTGCATGGCAGCTGCATGGGTGTGATGGTGAAACAGATGTTCCTGAGGCCAACAGTCTGGGGTGAGCTGTCTGAGGATTCAGAGTCACTGCTAGGGCAGAGTAAAGACAATGAGGAAGCACAGCAAGTCAAGGGGAGAGAAGTGGATTCAGATGGGGAAGAAAAACCAAAAAAAATGCCCATAAAACAAAGACCACACCCATGCATTAATGACCATGTTTTCTTCTACTCTGGCTAAGGCCCTTCCCTTCCGGAGTGTATTCTGCAAGGGAGGAAAGGGTCATCCTTGCCAGTAAAGCCTAGAAGAAGAGATCATAAGAGCTGTGGTGGTGTACTTGGTGTACTCTACTTGCTACCACACTCCTCTTCTGTAAGAATATTTGGTATGCTTTTACTGAGAATGCCTCTCAAAGTGTCTCAGTTGAAAAACCTATAGCAAAATGAAAATTCAGATCTTCTGCTAGATCTTAAACTGAATCAGTTTCTGAAGGAGCCTCCTTTAATTGGGATTAAAGATCAACTGCATACTTTAGGAGAATGAAGCACTGCTGAAGGACTTATTTGGGAAAGATTAAAAGCTGCCTTCAGTTCATTTTGTGGGGCTTAACCACATCATTCAGGGCATAGTGTTTCTTTGTTATAGAAACTGATGCAGAAAGTCATCCATGGGGATGAGCATACTGCAGTGGTTGTGCTGCTTTAGACCCTTTACGCTAGGCATGCCTGGTGTTTGTGGGGCATGCAGCTGCATAATTTGTGGAGGCCGGGGTGCTTTGTGTCGGCAATATGTTGCACGTTGGTTGTCACACCTCTCACCCATCCTGGAATGGTTCAGTAGCAGCAGATGTTGGAGCCAGGCCCCCCTTCTGGTGTCTGTTCCCTTTGGATTTGAGGAAAGACCTGCTGTGACCTCCATACCTGTTCTGAATTCATCCTTCATTCCCCTGTATAGGGGAAACTGGTGGAAAAAAACAAACCTGGTGTTGTTATAGCTTCTCAGACACAGGGTTCTTTCTTATCGAAGGGTTATAGAAGATTCAATGGAATAGGTTATATTTGTTCCTATGTTACCACAGAGCAGCATCTTCAATGTCATCTTTTCTGGTGACTGGCTTCAATGCTGGTACCCTTTATCCTTAAGCTAAGTACTGTGACTAATTCCTTTTCAACACAAACATCTCTCCACCTAGCTCAGGAAGGCCACGCTTTAAGTTCAACACTCTCTAAAATGCACTCATATATGCGTTCTTCTACTGCTTAATGACTCGTTTTCACTTGTTCTTTATAAGTTAGTGATACTTCAGTTTTCACCTAAGGATTAACTCAGATTTTCCCATTGAGATTTAAATGAAAAGGTTCTGTCCCACCCATTGTGGAGAAAATAAATTATTTTGCTCCTTCCAATTTTTTAGGCATTTTTCCACTATCAGTTAACACAGCAACTTTTTAGGCATAGTATTTTTCCTAGATTGCCTCCTGAATATGGTTAGTATGGTTAGTATGGTTAATATGGTTGCCTCCTGAATCAAAGGGTTTGTTCTCATGTCAAACAGAATATAGGCAAAACGAAAAACTAGGAAACCCAAGTCACACAGACTGAAAAAAGTCAGATTGTTTTAAGCAATACCTGTATTGATATACGGGTGGAGGGGGATGGGGGGAATTCCTCCACACCTGGAATATAGCAAAGTTTTTTTGTTGTTGTTTTTGTTTTTACATAAAATAAAAATTAGTCTTCTGTATTCATGCTTACCACAGAACTTCTGCTTGCAACCCTGCGACCTTACCAGACACATTTTAGTGTTCTGTTTGCATTGCTGTTTCTGCTCTTATCAGTAGACTGTCCTGTAAAAGAAATGTGAAAGACTGGGGAGTAGAGATTGTATGACGGATGGACACCAACTCTCAATGCAGATTTGATTGCAAGGTGTGCAGTCTCTATTGGCTCCAAATGAGAAATTTCTGATCTCTAAAACCTGAAGGGAAGAGCCAGAGAGAGCTTACTTGCAGAAGAGGGAGCTCTCGTACTCCTTATCAGAAAGGTGTTTTTTAGCAGTTAATGTGCGCATTCACATACTTGTGCTCTCTTTGGGGGTAGGATTGCTGGTCGGTCACAGTCTCTGAACCTGAGACAAGGCAGAGAAGGGCCATTAGAATTTACTTTCATTTCCTACGGATGTAGCCTGTCCTCTCTTCTCCTGCATTTAGACAAATGGACTTTATTCCTCTCAGATTCGAAAAGAACTTTTTATTTATTTTTATTTCCCAAGTGATCCTTTGTATGTGTGTGTTTGTTTGTTTGAGTTGTTGTTCTGTTACTTGGACTTCCGTTACTCTGTTATCATGGACCAAAAAAAATAATTTTCTGCACTGGGGAGGGAACCACTGTAAATGAGGAAATGTGTGTTTCTGTTCAGGAGGGAAGAAGTCTCTTTTTCTAAACTGGTCAGAAACCGCTTAGTAGTTCCAGCCCCATCAACCTTTTGTAGTCTTCTGAGAGTCCAGCACATGCAGGGCTGAATTAATCCCTGGAGAAAAAGATACTTGGGTCTTGCTTTATGTCCTTTTCTGCTATGTCCTTTGCTATTCTATGAGGAAACACAGTACAAATTACTACACATATTTGAAGCAATCACTCAGATTTTTTGACAAGGAAGTCAAATGCAAACACCATTCAGTTTTTGGGAGCCCATGTCTCAATGCTCAAGGCAAACTATTTAATATAATTTGTTCGTCTCTGCAGGAAATGGCTTGGGATGATTCTAATAAGGTCTCAGTAGATGCAGTTTAAAAAGTTGGTGCCTGACAAACTGCAATGATGTAACTTGGCAAGAGAGTTTAAGTGTGTTTAAATTGGCTCCACTGTGCATCGTTAGAATCTCAAGCTTTCTCTCCTGGAAATTAGCAGCTCTCTGAGCATACAGCCAGGTTTGATTATGGCTCTAATCTAGGGGAAAGTGAGAGGCTGTCTCAAAGGAAAAACGTCCTGTGAAAACTAGAAGGATTTCTACAGTGCTTTGGTTACATCCCAAGAAAAGGGAGGGGATTCTTGCCTAACCCATTGAATTGAAAGATTACAGGTCAAGCAGAGCTAGCTGCATGCCCCTGTTAGGGGCTGGCTTTAAAACTGCTTGGACTGGGCTGTTTTCAATACTTCTCAACTTTTCTAAACTCAGAAATGGTTCTTGAGGAAGATGAGGCCAATTCAGAGCTGTCACTGTCCCCTCCAGCTGCCTAGGGCTCCTGTTCTGCAGACCTTTTCGGGGGGGGGCTCCTTCTTCCCAGATCCTGGCAAATATGAGTCAATGTCTTGAATAGACTTCTGAATTTAATTTTAGAAGAGACAACATTGTCAGAGTGTGCCATTGCACATCTGCAATGTGAATTGCAGTGTTGGATTATTCCCTTGTCAAGTGTGAAGATAGGAGAATTCCCTCCAAGGACCTTTTCCCTCTCTCAGAAACATGAATGGCCAGTAGAGAAAAAGGGCCATTTTCGTCTTCACAGTTAAAGGCAGTAGCTGAGTCTGTCATCAGTCATGGGTCACTGTAAGCATTACTAGCCGGAGACCTGACAAATCTTATTAATCCCACAGTTAGACAAAGTGATTTGATTTTGACTTATTTTAGAGATGGTCCTGCCATGACACAAAGGGTGGGCAACAAAGCCTCTCTCCAACCAAACAGCTGCCCCTGTGCTATCTCACTGAATTCAGAGATGTGGTCATGACTTCTCGTTTCTACTGTCAGGAACTGCCAAGCCTGAGATAGCTCAAATCCAGCTAACTGGTGCACATCTGTATTCTCCAAATAGATGAAATTTTTTTTTGTTTTGAGAAAATGACTCTTTCATTATAAAATATGATGTAAAACTGTAACTTTCAAGTGTGCATCCTCAGCTAGGAATTTCTTGTGGAGGCCACAGCAAAATGAGCAGGGTGAGTTGTAGCAAGTGACTTTGGATGACTGAGCTATTTAGATGAAAAAGATTCATAATAATGAGTTAAAATTAACTCTATCTTAGCTGAAACCAGGACATATATCCACCCCTTATTCCATACCATTTATGTCATGCTCAGGTTACACCCTTTCCAATACATTGTAATTAATCACCATTTTCATCTATGGTATATAGAATATCCACGGAGTTTGCATAGTCTGTGACTGACTTCGGGCTCCATCTGTCACAGCAGTCTTTCAGGGCAGTAGAGATGGTGTGTGATGTTGGATTGTCACACATTGAAGCCCGTTCTCATTCCATCACATCTCTGTGCTTGTCCAACTCTAACAAAATTCATTCATTATTATCTGCATGGCTGTTACTGTGATACCATTAATAGGACATTGACATATAGCAATCATGGTAGTGATGACATACAGTATTATATAATAATTAACATAATACAATTCAACCCATGGGCTATTCTCACCCAGTATTAAATCCCCTTGGGGTACACACCAGACCTACCCATTCTTTTGCATTACCCACCAAGTGCATCCAGGTCCCTGAGCAAAAGCAATCCCACTAACGGGTTTGCCTTTTCCTGAGGCAGGAGTAGCCCAGACTGTCTTACCCAGCATGTTTCTTAGGTGCACTACAGGAACTTTATCCCCTTCTACAGTACGTAACAGGTTTGACTGGGCAGGTCCAGCTTGGTTGGCAGATCCTCTAGTATTGACTAACCAGGTGGCCTTTACCAAATGCGTATCCCAATTTTTGAATGTCCCAGCACCCATTGTTTTCAGTGTAGTCTTTAACAGTCCATTGTATTGCTCAACTTTCCCGGAGGCTGGTGCATGACAGGGGATGTGATACACCCACTCAATACCATGTTCTTTGGCACAAGTGTCTATAAGGTTGTTTCGGAAATGAGTCCCATTGTCTGACTCAATTCTTTCTGGGGTGCCATGTCACCACAGGACTTGCTTTTCAAGTCCCATGATAGTGTTCCAGGCGGTGGCATGGGGCACAGGATATGTTTCCAGCCATCCGGTGGTTGCTTCCACCATTGTAAGTATGTGGCGCTTGCTGTTGCAGGTTTGAGGGAGTGTGATGTAATCAATCTACCAGGACTCTCCATATTTATATTTCAGCCATCGTCCTCCATACCAAAGAGGCTTTGACCATTTGGCTTGCTTGATTGCAGCACATGTTTCACAATCATGAATAACCTGTGCTATAGTGTCCATGGTCAGGTCCACCCCTTGATCACAAGCCCATCTGTATGTTGCATCCATACCTTGATGGCCTGAGGTGTCAAGGGCCCATCGAGCTATAAATAATCCACCCTTATGTTGCTAGTCCAGGTCCACCTGAGCCACTTCAATCTTAGCAGTTTGATCTGATCCACCTGCTGTTTGTTCTGATGTTCTTCATTAGCCCGATTCTTGGGTGCATGAGCATCTACATGGCGTACCTTTACAACCAGGTTCCCCACCCAGGCAGCAATATCTTGCCACAATGCAGCAGCCCAGATGGGTTTGCCCCGACGTTCCCAGTTGTTCTGCTTCCATTGCTGTAACCACCCCCACAGGGCATTTGCTACCATCCATGAATCAGTATAGAGATAGAGAACTGGCCACTTTTCTCATTCAGCAATATCTAAAGCCAGCTGAATGGCTTTCACTTCCGCAAACTGACTCGATTCACCTTCTCCCTCAGCAGCTTCTGCAACTCGTTGTGTAGGACTCCATACAGCAGCCTTCCATCTCCGACGCTTTCCCACAATACGACAGGACCCATCAGTGAACAGGGCATATTTCTCATTTTCTGGTAGCTTGTTGTACAGTGGGGCCTCTTCAGCACGGGCCACCTCCTCCTCTGGCGATATCCGCACATAGTGCCACAAACATTATCTGAGCTCAGCACGCTTGCATTGCAGCCACGTGAGGAACTTCTGCTCCCATGGCATCCATCAGCCTCAATGACCCAATCCACTGAGCCAAATGGAAAGACACTGCAGTGCCACGTACCGGATGAAGAGTCACCTACCTACATGGTTTTCATGGCAAGAAACGTATCTGAAGCAAGAACTGAAACATCCATAATAATTAAAACCCTTTTAATGCGTTCTATTTCACTTCCTGTCCTTATTTGCTCTGAAAATGCTGAAAAGTTATTGTAACTGTTCCCAGAAGACATGGAGGGTTAGGATTTAATTTGTGAATGGGTTTTTTTGTGTGTGTTTCTTTTTTTTTTTTTTTTATAATAGTAAGCCAATTACTGTCTAAACTTCCATAAATACACAGATATTTACTCTAAGAGTGGGTGCTCCATTTTTCCATTTCAACTCCATTACCACAGTGATCAATGCATCCTTAGGAAAATCAAGGTGTCTTCACCTTTTCTTTGTAGTGGTTAAATCCTAAAAAGTGGACAGTATCAGATCAAAAAGGTAAAAAAATAAAAATAAAGAAAATAAAGATCAATTCACTGTTTGCTATTTTTGGAATTTGCTTTTGTGTGTTTAAGTCATAAAGCCTTTTCCTGAAACTACCAAAGCAAAAGGCTTTTCCTTGACCTAGAGGGAAGAAAAAAAAAACACCACAAGAAATCAAAATAGGGTAGTGAGTGAACAGAGAAGATATGAAGGGGATAAGATTTGAGAATTAAAACTATATCCTATATTTTTATCTGTACAGAGGACAAAGAATTTATAAATACAAAATACTACATCTTGGCGTACACAAATGCAATAAGGGAATTGCATAGTTACGTACACTTGCAATGTGTCTGCCATAGCATTCCATTAAATATCTCTGGCTTAACATGACTGAAATCTGTCAGATGAAGATTGTTAGATGGCTTTCCTTCCTTCCTTCCCTTGGAAGATCCAGCAGAGCCTGGCTCCCCCTGCCCCAGCAGAAATAAACCCAGGTCTCCGCTTTGCGTGGATTCACACTTTCAAAGTGTGAAATGAGCTGACAGTGGAAGCTGCAGGTAAACCTTCGCAACTTAGAAGAAAAAAAAAAAAAAAAAGGAGGGAAGGCATTTCCACTGTGGCAATTAGGAGCAGAAAAACTAGCTAGTTAATGCAACAATATTCTGGAAAAACAAACACATTGTAAGAACTCCTTACTGGCTCCCTAAACACTTGTTACCAAGAAGGGGATTGTTTATATTAGCTATACACCTGGGAAGAGGAGGGCAGATGGGAAAAATTGGAGCTGAAGTGGCAAATCATAGGAGACAGCATTTTCAGAACATTATAGCTAAGGATTTTTTTTTCCCCTCACAGGTAATAAAATAAAAATCACAGAATCATAGAATCATCTAGGTTGGAAGAGACCTCCAAGATCACCTAGTCCAACCTCGGACCTAACACTAACAAGTCTTCCACTAAACCATATCACTAAACTCTACATCTAAACGTCTTTTAAAGACCTCCAGGGATGGCGACTCAACCACTTCCCTGGGCAGCCCCTTCCAATGCCTAACAACCCTTCCGGTAAAGAAGTTCTTCCTAATATCCAACCTAAACCTCCCCTGGCGCAACTTTAGCCCATTCCCCCTTGTCCTGTCACCAGGCACGTGGGAGAACAGACCAAACCCCACCTCGCTACAGCCTCCTTTATGGTACCTGTAGAGAGCGGTAAGGTCGCCCCTGAGCCTCCTCTTCTCCAGGCTGAACAAGCCCAGCCCCCTCAGCCGCTCCTTGTAAGACTTGTTCTCCAGACCCCTCACCAGCTTCGTTGCTCTCTGGACTCGCTCGAGCACCTCCATGTCCTTCTTGTAGCGAGGGGCCCAAAACTGAACACACTGCTCGAGGTGCGGCCTCACCTGAGCCGAGTACAGGGGGACAATCACTTCCCTAGCCCTGCTGGCCACACTGTTTCTTATGCATGCCAGGATGCTGTTGGCCTTCTTGGCCACCTGAGCACACTGCTGGCTCACGTTCAGCCGACTATCAACCAATACTCCCAGGTCCTTCTCTGCCAGGCAGCTTTCCAACCGCTCATCTCCCAGCCCGTAACGCTGCTTGGGGTTGTTGTGCCCCAGGTGCAGGACCCGGCACTCGGCCTTGTTGAACTTCGTACAGTTGGCCTCAGCCCATCGCTCCAGCCTATCCAGATCCTCCTGCAGAACCTTCTTGAGCAGATCAACACACGCACCTAACTTGGTGTCGTCTGCAAACTTACTGAGGGTGCACTCAATCCCCTCATCCAGATCATCAATAAAGACATTAAAGAGAACTGGCCCTAGTACTGAGCCCTGGAGGACTCCACTAGTGACCGGCCTCCAACGGGATTTAACTCCATTCACCATGACTCTTTGGGCCCTGCTACCCAGCCAGTTTCTAACCCAGCGAAGCGTACGCCAGTCCAAGCCAAGAGCAGCCAGTTTCTCGAGAATGCTGTGGGAAACGGTGTCAAAAGCCTTACTGAAGTCAAGGTAGACCACATCCACAGCCTTTCCCTCATCCACCAAGTGCGTCACTTTGTCATGGAAGGAGATCAGGTTTGTCAAGCAGGACCTGCCTTTCATAAACCCATGCTGACTGGGCCTGATCATCTGGTTGCCTTGCAAGTGCCACGTGATGACACTCAAGATCATCTGCTCCATGAGCTTCCCTGGCACTGAGGTCGAACTAACAGGCCTATAGTTTCCCGGGTCTACCTTCTGGCCCTTCTTGTAGATGGGCATCACATTTGCTAGCTGCCAGTCGACTGGGACCTCCCCTGACAGCCAGGACTGCTGATAAATGATGGAAAGCGGCTTGGCCAGTTCTTCTGCCAGTTCTCAGTACCCTCGGGTGGATCCCATCTGGCCCCATCCACTTGCGTACATCTAAGTGCTGTAGCAGGTCGCCAACCATTTCCTCGTGGGTTGTGAGGGCCGCATCCTGCTCCCCATCCCCTTCCACCAGCTCAGGGTACTGGTTATCTAGAGAACAACTGGTCTTGCCGCTAAAGACAGACAAAGAAGGCATTAAGCACCTCAGCCTTTTCCTCATCTCTCGTCACTAAGTTTCCCCCTGCATCCAGTAAAGGATGGAGACTCTCCTTAGTCCTTTTCGTGTTAATGTATTTATAAAAATATTTTCTGTTACTCTTTTGTTTAAGAGTAGTAGCCAGATTGAGCTCCAGATGAGCTTTGGCCTTTCTAATTTTGTCCCTATAGATCCTTACAACATCCTAATAATCCATCTGAGAGGCCTGCCCTCTTTTCCAAAGATCATAAACCCTCTTTTTTTTCCTAAGCTCTAGCCACAACTCTCTGTTCAGCCAGGCCAGTCGTCTTCCACGCCAGCTCGTCTTTGGGCACGTGGGGACAGACCGCTCCTGAGCCATTAAGATTTCCTTCTTGAGGAGTGCCCAGCATTCCTGAACTCCTCTGCCCTTCAGAACTGCCTCCCAAGGGACTCTGCCAACCAGTGTCCTGAACAGCTCAAAGTCTGCCCTCTGGAAGTCTAAGACAGCAGTTTTATTTGTCCCCCTCCTGACTTCGCCAAAAATAGAGAACACTATCATTTCGTGATCACACTGCCCAAGACAGCTCCCGACCACCACATCTCCCACCAGTCCTTCTCTGTTTGTGAACAGAAGGTCCAGCGGGGCACCTCCCTTGGTAGGCTCAATAACCAGTTGCGTCAGGAAACTATCTTCCATGCTCTCCAGAAACCTCCTAGACTGCTTCCTTTGAGCTGTATTGCATTTCCAGGATATGTCTGGGAAGTTGAAGTCCCCCACGAGGACAAGAGCTGATGATTTCACAACTTTTGCCAGCTGCCTGTAGAATTCCTCATCCGTCTCCTCATCCTGGTTTGGCAGTCTGTAACAGACCCCCACCAGGATGCTTGACTTATTGGCCTTCCTGCCGATTCTAACCCAGAGGGACTCATCCTTATCATTCCCAGACTCAGTCTCCGCAGAGTTCCACAACATCAAAACACTCTCTAATATAGAGAGTCACACCACCACCCCTTCTGTGCCACCTGTCCCTTCTGAGCCTATAGCCAGTCATTGCAGCACTCCAGTCATGGGAGTGGTCCCACCACGTTTCAGTGATGGCAACCAAGTCATAGCTAGCCTGCTGCACAATGGCTTCCAGCTTCTCCCGTTTGTTGCCCATGCTGCGTGCATTAGTGTAGGTGCACTTCAGCTGGGCCATTGCCTGCTCCCCCAGGCCTGACATTGTTCCCCCTGGCACACCTCTAACGAGCCTTGTTCCCTCCCCGTCCCTTCCTACCTAGTTTAAAACCCTCTCAATGAGCCCTGCCAGCTCCTGCGCTAGCGTCTGTTTTCCCCTTTGAGACAAGTGGGACCCATCTGCAGTTAGCGGGCCGGGTGCCGAGTAAAGCACCCTGTGGTCAAAAAAAAACAAAATTTCTGTGTTGGCACCAGCCTCTGAGCCACCTGTTTATCAGGTGGGCTTTCTGAGTCCTCCCTGTACCCCTCCCTGCCACTGTAGGGATGGAGGAAAGCACAACCTGTACTCCCACTCCATCTGCTAATCGTCCCAGTCCCCTAAAGTTCCGTTTGATAGCCTTCAGGCTTCTCTCTTCAATATCATCTCTGCCAGCCTGGACTATCAAAAGAGGATAGTAGTCAGAGGGGCGAACCAGGTTAGGAAGCTTTCTGGCAATGTCCCTGACCCTGACCCCAGGGAGGCAGCAGACTTCCCTACGGATAGGGTCAGGTCGACAAATAGGGCCCTCTGTTCCCCTGAGAAGGGAGTTGCCTACAACGATCACCCTTCTTTCTTTCTTAGTGGAGGCAGTCCTGAGGCGTGGAGTGACTTCCTTGCCCTAGGCATCCTCCTGGGTAGACTGTTCACCTCATCCTCACCCACCAGTCTCTCAAGCTCCAGGGCCTAAAACCTGTTGTGTATGGGCACCTGGGGAGGCAGGGCCGGTAGGGAGGGGGGTTGCCTGTGACGTCGAGCAGGTAGCTGTTTCCATTCCTCCTCTATTTCCTTTGAAGCTGATATTGTTTGATAAATACTGGAGGTTAAACAAGAAGTGAGTCAATGTACTTTTTAGTTCCTTTACATGCAGAAGTAAAACTAATCTTAGTCTCAAAGTACATAACTAAAGTATATACTCTCAGTTTGATTTTCCTGCAGCTACACACTTTCCCATACTGATATTATTTTGGGAATGACCAAGCTTGCTTTTATCTAAAGGTTTTTAAGACCAGGAAATAATACTACGGTCCTCACTGTGGGAAAGAAATTTGTAGTCATAAATGCACCTGAAAAATAGCGCATACTTAAAAAACAGAAGTGCACAAGAAGCAAAAGAGCAATGTATCAGAAGAATTGACATCACTAATTTTGTTGAACTCTATCACACAGTTTATTTTTTCTGGGGTGGATTACTGCTAGTCTATTTTGTTTTACAAGGCATCATTCAAACAGTTAAGCACAAGCCTTGAACAAGGTATGCAAAGGTATGAGTAAACTCCAGGTAGCAAAACATATCTAGTCTCTTACAAACTTGAGGAAAACTTCAGCTGAAGTAAAGTTGGATGGTTTCATTAGCTTTAATATCACTTCACATCACCTGAGCATCAGACTCATTCTGCAGATGTCATCCAAATGCATTAATGAATTGTTCTAATCACAAGTGAAACAGACAGCTTTCCATAACAAGTGGGCAACTTCTTCATACAACAAGGAAAGCAACCTTAGCTTCTCATTTCTGAGTCAATTACCATCTTTGGTCCTTTACTTTGTAAATTTATTTCATCAGATAGACTCCTTCAAAAGCAGTTGAAGGGCCTGGCTTAAAGCCCACCGAGGTCACCAGGCCTTTAGTTGCTGTAAGAAGCATAACATTCAGAGCAATAAAGCACAATTCCTTTTAGATCTTTACCTCAATCTTTTGTGGAGTCAAGCATGGACCTGAAATTTGAGGAACTCCTAATTGTCCAAAAGCATTAGACCCACAGGACAGAACTAGGCCAAATCCTGCAAAATAAAGTGTTAGAGTCTGATCAGTGTATAAGTGAGCAAAAGCAAAGCACCGTAACATTCCAACAGGCAAAAGTATCACAGTGAAACAACTCAAAAAAGACCTAGCATCTCCTCTTCCAAAGCCCCTGAGGACACAGGCTTCTGGTTTTACATATCATGTTCAGTAAAGGTCTGAAGTTCAAGGTGATACAAGAAACATGGACTAACTTAGTTTGCAATGCAAGTAGCTTAAAACTTGTGAGTGCTGTGCACTGCACACGCAATAGCAATGTGGAACTTTCAGTGTGTTCTCTACATCACCATTTTTCCCCAGCTCCTACAGAGGCAGACTTACCTACTAATATGATTGCAAAATCCCAACCACAGGCAACTTCTTTTACATGAAAGCCAGACAGGGCAGTGCACAAAGTGAAACGCAGTACATCCTCTGTGTGATTCAGTCCCAGCTGCCCTTCTTTGTTATGGCCACACACAAAGAGCTCTCCAGCACCTGGAATAATATAAATAAATAAATAAAATAAAATCACATCCACTTGACAGACTAAAAAGAGAAGTCTATAGGCCATGAGATCCTGTGACAGACAAGGACAGCTGACTGTATCATTTTAGGCACTGCTATCACACAAAAAGAGAAAGAACTATTTCTGATGCATAAGAAGCATCTCTGAATAAGCACAGTTATATAAAGTCAAGGGAGACAATCCATATAGTAAAACAGGAACCTGTTATCAGAACTGTTTCATACCATTCACACCTCTCTGTATCCCTTCTTTCCCATAATTAGCCCACAGCAGAACCCTTCAAAAACCAGACACTATTTTCCGCTCCTTACACTACAACTTCTCAAGACTGAATAACTTCCTACTTAACTCCTTCCCCCCTCATCCTCAATACAGGAAAATTGACAGTTTTATATGAAAAGCTGTTATATGAAACAGGTAAAAAAAATTGTCCTCGCAAATCCATTAAATAACCACAGATAAACAAAACAGAGGAAATTCCCCAAAATATTAACAAGCACTGGAGGAAACTGCTTTGCAACTAAGAATTTGCAGCTAAGCTCAGAAACAAAAGCAAAAGATAGGTGGCAGCACCAAATCAACAGGGAAACACTTTTTTTTTTTCAGGCTCTGTCATACATTCCTTGCAAGTGCAATGTTTTTACCAGTGATAACTGCAGAATGTCCCCCTCCTCCAGTAATGCTCTTAATGTCTCAACATTTGCAGGAAACATCTTTCGTTGACTGAGGTACCAGCACATCCTCTTTATGACCAAGATGTCCATAGCTGTTTGCACCCTTCAAATACACACACACACAAATAAATAAATAAAAAGACAAGTTAAAAAAAAAAAAAAGTTAACAAAAAGAGATACACTCAGCCCTGCTCATCAGGAACATGTCACAGGTTAACCTGCCAGTATTTGCTCCTGAAAATCCCCCAAAAGGGGATCTTCAATCCTGCAGCTGTCTCATAAGACCCCCAGAATTACTGACAATGACTGTCCTAGATCTGCTGCCACTCAGGTTGCCACTATAACCCCACTGTTGTAAGAAACATGCTGGAATATATCACAATAAGACTAACTGTAGGCTAATAGCTACTAAGGCAGAAAGCCTCATTATCAAAAATGATCCCCACCTGTTTAATTTTAATTCAAATGGTTCCCACTCATCACCAAGATGTTATTCATGCCAATGCTTTCCAGCAGTATACCCCCAAAATAAGATGAGAAAGACACGCTACCCTATTCTGGAACCTAAGCGAGGAAAGCAGAACAAACTCTTTTAAGTTAAAGTGGGCAAAATGGAAATAGACCACGTGTTTATAAAAACAAAACAAAATCAGCTAAACCAATCCCACAAAGCCACTGCTGACAATGTGGTAACACGTCGGAGGATGCCTTAGCCACTTCTAGCTCTATTCGATGACCAGAGTCCAATTCCAACCTCTGTTCACAAGGGCGGACTGTCAGTAACCACCGGCCCAGTGGGGGTTAACCCACCTGGCCTGCGCTCCCCTGCTCGCTGCTCCCTCCCGCGCAGCACCTGGTGTACCTCAAAAGGGCACCTTCCGCACTAAATATCTGGTACCTACAGAAGCGTTAGGCACTTGAGGCAAAAGCATCAGGCTGGGCAGTTGACAGGTGGGTGAGATTTCGGGATCTGAGCTCGAGAGGCTGATCCAGTCGCTGTCTGGCAGTCAGTTTTGGAGCGTTACCACACGACAGACCCACCGTCCTTCTCAGAAGGCTGCTCGCAAGCTCTGGTTTTAGTTCACAATTTGCGAGGAACCCGCACGCGGTCAGGAGCGGCAAGGAGGCAGGTGCCTGGGCAGCCCGGAGCCACACACGGCGGCCGTGGGGACGAAGCTACCCACCGTTATCCTTCCCACAGCGGCGGAACAAAATACGAAGCAGGCGGGACCCGCCCCCCCCGGGGCCGGGTGACGGGGCCACCACCGCCACCTCACGAACCCGGCCCCGCGCCGCCATCTCGCGGCAGGCCAGAGCCCGGTTCCCCCAGCCGCATCGCCCTCGGCACCCACCTACCCAGGCGAGCAGCACCGCGGCCGTAGGGCCAGCAGCCACACATCCGTCCCGTCCCGTCCCACAGCCGCCGGGGAGAAAGAGGCGGAGCGGGGACGGGCTCCGGCGGGGCCCCGCCTCATCCCGAGCCGCCCCGGACCGTTTCCCCCCGCGGGCGGCCGTTGGGTAACGGTCGCGCCTCATGCGCGCCGCCTCAGGGGGGGACCCACTCGCCCCCGCCCCAATCACCTCTCACAAAAATATATAACATTCCCCGCGGAATGAACGCGCGGGGGCAGAAAAGCCGAATCAGAGCGTAAATACACAAAACTTTAGTCAGAAGGGAATGCTACAGTGCTTAAGTAAAGGTTTATTTGCTCCTACTAATCACCAACAGGGTGTCGCTATTTATTTCATCGACAGTTAAAGCCTCCACGGTAGTTAAAAATATTTAAATTGTCACTGCTCTACACATAGGCAGAAAGGTTGGGTGTGTGAAGCCAAACATATGTGTTAACACTGTGAAAACACATCCTCTCTCTACTACTTTTAGCAGTACTTACACTTTTTGTTACATGGGTGCAAATAAAGACACAGTTGCTGTTTTTTTCCAAAGTATTTGAAATTAGGTGCTAATTTAGGACATGTAAGGTTTCCTACTCAATGAATACATAATTCAGGTAAAGTCTTGTAGTAACACAGATCTATATTTCAACAACATAATAATCCAATCATTTCTTAAAATGCAGCTGAGTATTAACTGTTATCACAGAAGCAGACAGTACATCCTCCCTCACTGCTCAAAGACTGGTTCTTCTTCAGGAAGAGGAAGCATCTAAAATCTATTTGAAAGTGTGACATAAACTGTAAATGTTGTAGACCACAATTCTATATGTCCAAAATATTCTTTAAAAAATAATAGTGGATTAATAAAGTCACAGGAAAATTAAATCAAGTCTAGATAAACAGTGAGTGTGTTTGGGAAGATAGGGCCGGTGATTGCTTATGAAGCAGATGCAGCCTACCAGAAGACATATGAAACAAAGTCATTATCAAGCAGAGAGGTTCTCCAAAGTCCTTTCCAATTCCCAAAGGACTTGGATCAACATCTCCAGTGCATTTGCAATTTCAGTCGATTTTCACAGTGACATCCACAGTTGCAAACTGTGGCTTTTCTGTAGAGCTACATATGAAGAATCAGTGCCTAGCACGATATAAAATACACCCTCCACATCACAGATCTTCCATTCAAATGTATCATTCCCCATACAGATAAATTCATTTCATAGACAGGGTGGCAGAAACAGCAGGCAGTGCAGCTCTGTACAGCTACACAGGATGCTTGAAACTACTGTGGGACACTGATTCCTATAAAATGTTTGTATCTTTCAGTTATCATTTGCTTGATGGTGAATACAGGTGTTCAGGCCTAGCAAAGAAGAAACTAAATCCATCTTTGTGCAGCTTGCAAGGTCAATGACATGACTGAGCTGTCAATGGGATGTTTATTCTTATAAAAAAAGCCATGAACTTTGGCCATAACTAAGAACTTAAACACCAAAGTTTAAAATGAGAGCCATTTTAGAAGTGGGCTTCACTTAGTCCTGTGAAGCCATTTTGAATATTGAATTGTAATTTGGAAATGGTTTTAGGCATTGCGATAAGTCACTACCTGATGGCTTGCTATAATCTTGGCTATATTTATTCAGTGAGGAAAAAGGCAAATGATATTTCCTTAGTGTCTTCCCTCAGGTGCAATACCAGGGACAGAAACAAAAATCCTGAGTCTGAGCTGACAGCAAATCTCTTGAAATAAGCAGAATTAGGATTTCATGCAACAGCTCTGTATCTCTGCCTTCTACTAGAAAGATGCTAATCAGTACAGTTGCAATTCTTTAGGGGAACAAATGATCTCTTTGAAAAGGAGATTTGACCCCTCCATTTTATGATGATGAGCTTCCAGCTATTTGTGTCCTGATGCCTGGATCGTAGTCAAGTTTTAAACTTAATAGCACAGGCATAGAAGCACTGATTACTATAACTTCAATGCTATAAAGTCTACACTACTGTAAAATTAGCAGCATAGACTACTAGAGTCAGACAGACATTTCCCTGTACCAAATTATTCTATGATTGCCTCATAAGCCAACAGCTGTGGTCCAGTCTGGTGATTTCTCTAGTCCTCTGCTAGCTTCTGAAAAGGAACACTAGGACTTTTTTATCCAGGGAGGATAGAGGTGGAGGAAATACATTCTGTAAGTGACTTTAAACAGAGAAACAAAGTGATTATCCTTATGGGCCATTCACTCTACCATTTGTAAAGGAAAGTTCTGCATACAGCACGTTACATGCCTAGAAAGAAAAGAGTGGGGAAAAGAAAAGAGTTGCTGAGCACACCACACTGATGATGGGAATGTTAAACTTCCAGTTGTTTGCCCATCTTGCTGAGGGCATCGCTGACAATGTCTAGCTCATGACGTAGCTCATTCACCACGCTGGCAATGCTCTTGGTGTCTTTCAGGATCTGCACACTTTGAGTATATGGATTGTACTTCACGCCAAATGGGCGCTTGATGGTTTTTGCAAACTCTCTATTCAAGTAAAAAAAGAGAGGGAGTTTAAACAAAAGACAAATGCATCCTCTGTGTGCAATCAGTATCAATAACCACTTTTCTAAACCACTTTTGTGATAATTATATAATTATAATAATTATAATTACTACATAGTTCATATAATTATATTCAATAATTATAATTACTACATAGTTCATCATCTCTTCCATCCAGTACATGAGACACCAAACAAATATTAAATTCAGCTTTCCAGCCCCAGGAAAGGTAAGTATAAAACTGTGCTAAGAATGAAAAGATTTGATGATGCTGCTGAGAGATGCATGAAGTCAAACCTGCTTCTACAAAACAGTGAAGAAAAACTGTACCTCATCTTTTCTTTTGCTTCTTCAAAACTTTCAGAAACAAAGTAAACCTCCTGGAAAGTTGTAATGAGACATTCTTGCTTGCAGGTGACCTTTGGATCAAAAGGCTTGACTTTGGCACTGCCAGAGAGTGAGTGCTGGGTAACGTAATGCGTTATCATGTCATAGGAACATCATCACCAAAAGAATCCGTAAGGAAAAAGACAAGAAGCAAAAAGCGAATTAAAAAAAAAAAAAAGATGACGTGGGACCATATTTAGTGCGTTGCTTCTTAAAACATGTCTGCAGCTGAACAGTGTTTTAAGCTTAACGAACTGAATAACTCTGAAGGGTCATATTCCACCAATAAGGATCAAAAATGGGGTTCTTCAAACACAAGACTGCTTTGTAAACACGAGCAATATTTTCAGAATCTGCTTAAACCAGCGGTCTTATTCTCAAAATAGGTTACCTGGAACCTAAGGTTAAGAATGACGGTTACCTGTCATACGATGCTTTCTGAGAACAACACGTGAGCTGCTCAGCATGCACCCAAAAGGACACTGCCCTGTAATTAATGCCACACTGAATTCACCTAAAATTCATCCCTACAGTAGGTACTGAGGAGCTGGTTGTGATTTGTTTTGTTTTTTAAAAGTATTTTTAGAATTATACCTCATAAAAAATGGCAGAACAGTGACAATAATAATCATACCTCATAAAAAATGGCAGAACAGTGACAATAATAATCAGGTACGAGCAAAGAAAAGAGGGAAATAAGCAGTGGATATTCTTACCTGGAGCTCACTAATTGAAGAGAGCAAACCAGCCCCATAAACTCTTAGCTGTCCCTCTTGCTTGCACAAGCCAAACTCTACAGTGAAGAAGTAGCACTGAAACAGAGAAGGGAGTAAAATAATTCAGCCTTCTGCAAAGATGCTGCGGTGAGCTAGATGGGGGCATTTCTATTTGCAGGTGGTGTCAAACAGTTTCAAATGGCATACAGTCATCATTCGGTTATCACTCTCAGATATAGAAAGGGGAAGGAACCTGAATGGAAGGGTGAAGAACCACAGGACCACACATTTCTAATAAGAAAGTCTGATAATATAGTTCACCCAGATAGGCTGGAAGTTGTTAATCCCAGTAGGATCATGGAAATTTAAATATTTTTTTGAGAAATATTGTTATGACATGACAGGTTCAGTTTAAAAGAACCACTGGACAGAGAGGACCTTGGTGAACAACAGCCCATTACAGTTTGTTCCTCATTTGTTTAGTGTTCTAAAAAAATAACATTTAGTTTGCTGGATTTCATGATTCCTGCAGGTATATGGCAAGGAATGGTATTTTCTTAGATGGTTTAATTCTGCTCCCACTGAAGACAGCAAAAATTTTACCACTAGCTACAATTGGGGGGGGAGGGGGGGAGAAGGGGGAGAGGGGAGGAGGAGAGGGCTTTCAAAAGTTGCACCAATTATTTTTCATAATATTTTGGCCAAAGCATCTAGAAACTGTTATCTAGAAGTAAGATTAATTTACATTATTTGAATTTATTGGCTAAAAAAATCTAATGCTAGTGCTCAACACAGTTAATGAAAAGATCATATTGTTTTAATTCATTTGACACAGTAAAGAAACAGATTACATTTAAAATCATTGAACCACGTTCCTGGAAGTAAAAAAGTTATTTATCAGATGAATCAGACTATCGAATTTCAAGCTGGAAGAATTGAGCTACCCCCAGAAGTGGCATCCTTATCTGATAGCCAAGTGAAGAAAAATACCACTCACATCTTCCTTAATTTATTTTTTTTTCCTAGCACGGAAACTTGCTATATGCTCTAAAAACTGAGAACCTGTGAAACAGGTCTAGCAGCTGGCATGGCTAATATTGACATGACTCTCCAAATTAATTAGATAGAGTGCAATCAGCTGAGTAAAGCACTAAGCTTTAAAGAGGATCACTGGGCACCGAAACACTCACTGTTGCCAGTTTTTGGACAGCCTCGTCTGATGCCCCAAGTGATGCAAGACCAATTTCCTGGGAGAACTGAGCAAAACTGGGTTCAGCCAAAAGAGGGACGTGGCCTAGGAGCTCATGGCAGGTATCACTGGAAAAGAGAAAAAACAAGAAACCTCATCATCTTTCTTTGTTGTAGAGTGAAAAAGCAACACCACTAAACAGATACAACGTCTCATGTGAAACTTTAATAACCAAAAGACAGAGAAGTATGGAATCAAAAGACAGAGAAGTATCAAATCAAGTTCAGCTGAAAGCAACTAAACAGGTCATACCAGCGCTACAAAAGTACATAAACTCAGATTTTCAAATGAAGATGTCTAAAATTACGATCCAAGCTGCACATTTATAAGGCAATTGAATGTTAAACTAACTTTGCCCACGATGACACCACTAGGAGTTCTCCAATAACATGCTGTGCTTTTGAAAATCCCGTACTTCTGAAGGTGGCACTTGAGCATGCCAAAACATCATTACATTCAGCATGAAGACCGAGTCTTTGGCACCTTTAAAAATAAGTTTTCTTGCTGGCATTCTTGAACAGCTTTTCAGTAGCTCGGCTTCATGCAGCAAGATTCAAAAATGCACATCTCATTGTACCCCGAGATTAAATGACTCACGGCTCTGGTGTGTAGAGAGGGTCCGAGCTGTGTCTGACATACTGCGTGCAGTGAAAAACTCTGAATGCTAATCCTGCCAAGAAGTCCCTGGGTGACAGATACCCAGCAACAGGACGGATGGTGAAACCTGTGCGCTCTAAAAAGGAACGGAGAAATCGTACGTTAGTTTAATGTAGAACTTCATAATATTCTCAACCCTGCTGTAACTGGGGTAAATGCCACAGTGCTACTTTGGCTCAAAAGCATGTGGGAAAATTAGGCCTGACTAGAAAATTAGACCTAAACTCAAGAATGGCCAACGTGTAATAAAAATGTCCCTATCCCTGTATAGGATTTACTAAGATTTTATGTCTACAGCCAACACAATACAATTATGTATTGCTTTAACCAATCCTGAGTTTCTTTATAGCTAACATTTGCCCCCAGACATCACTGTTTTTGTATATCCAGGACACAATGCATTAAAATCCAGTTGGTAGAAAGACCATAATTAAATCAAGCAAATGTTTCACTTTTGGGTTTCCCAGCCAACACCAGGACACCAAGGATCATTTTTGGTGCCCATGTAACAGCAGTGTGATTTGCAATGGACTTTAATTCCTTTTTTGTTTAAGAAAATTAATACATTACCTTTCAGGAAGCAGGACACATCTTCCAGCTGGGGAATATTGTCCTCCCTGTACCCACAGTATTTGGTGAGCAAGGGCAAGTTTTTAAGGTACTCTCTGCAGGCATGAGTTGGGTAAAGCTTGTTAAGCTCTCGGTATACAGTCCCCCAGGTCTTGATCTCCTCCTCTGTGAATTCAATCTTGGGAATTGGGTCACCACTAAAAGGAGAAGAGGACAAAAGGACATGCCTTGATAAAAGGCTTATACGGATGATTCATTTCCTTACTATTATTATTTAACATTCATATGGCTGTGACACTTGGTCAGGTTTAAGACTTCGCTACGCTGCAAAATACACAGTGATATCTGGTCTACACCCTGAAGAGCTTTTAGGCTAAGGGGCTTGCTCTCTCTTCCACCTAAATCAACCGATAGGATTCTTTACATTGACCTCACTGGGGTCTGAAAGCTTTAGTCTTGTAAACAGTTTCTTAGGTGTTTTAACACCAGGGATAACATTTAAAATAACGGTAAAACCTTTAGTTTCAGGAGCTGAGAATGCATCCTTTTCCCTGTAGTATTTCCCCTACCTGTATACAATTCCTTTCCATTATCTTTATTTGTTTTAGGACAAGATAATTCCCTAAATAAGCAACACAATGAGTGGAAGCAACTAAATATACATTAGGTAAAAATCATGCTTCTATGCAGAGGAGACAAGTGTCTGTCTGAACACAGTAATTGTAGTTCATCTCTCCTAATTAGCCCTTAGGATCTTGATTAAAGTAGATTATGTCAAAGCTGTGATCTAAAGCCTGCTGAAAGCAACTTGAGTGTCAACACATTGCTTCTGCTGCCACCTAGGTAACCAGCATGGCAGGTGCTTTCGAAGGGAAACTTGACAACACACCAACAGTAACTGCTTGTGTGCTGGTGGCCAGCTGCATTAATGCACAGTGCAGCAGAGCTCTAGACACCCCGTGTTTCTAGGTCATTCCCAGTTGAGGAACTTGCCATCTAAATTCACACGTGCAACAGCAACAAGAAAATCATGTTCAGAAAAAAATTATAGCACTGGGCTACGAAACTCTTACAGCTTTAAGAGCTCCCTCCCCCAGGCAGCATCTCTAAAGAAAGAAGCTCTCTGAATTTCATTTCGCAGAAGACTTCTTATCTGTGCATCACATGCACTATTTTAAACCAGGAAATAAAACTCAAGTATTAACATTTGCCTAGAGAGTTTACACTTAGTGGTCAATGGGCTCTATACTGACTTTTGCCTCCCCTCCCTCTTCATCACAAAGGAGACCCATCTGCCCTGGTGTAGTATGTATATGCTGGCACAGGCAGCTGTGCAACGTGTTGCCCACCCCCTCTTCTTGCTACACGCACTTCCAGAGAAGCAGGGAGCAAACCTAGGGCCTGAATGAACCACAGTGCAGGAAGCCCACGCTGCCGGTCCAAGGATCAGCACTGCCACAGATGCCACAATAGCTGCGCAGCTGTGAGCTGATCCTCAGACTGATCGGAGACCCAGGAAGCTGTAAAATGGCCTAGATCCACCTTTTAATCTGCCTTCATTTCAACCCTCCAGCCCTGATTCCTGAGCCAAGTCTATCTCAGCGAGATCAGAGCCCAGGGATGTGAGCTCCTGCTAGTCCACTCTGCTATTATTTCAAAGTATTCGGGAAGCTTATTCTGGAATAAGTTGAGCTTACTGTTTGTAGTTCATAGCCAGGTCTGCAAAATACTTTCGTCTCTTGCGATAGACATTGTCTTTGAAACCCTGAGGGAAGGTGAGGAGGGAAGAAAAAGAAAAGTTAAATGAACTTTCAAGCTGTACTAAATAAATACATTTAAAACAAGACATTTGACATTTCTTCAATGGGAAATATAAAAGTATGCTGTGTAAGAATGAGGGGACAGGACAGGAACTGTCGTGTGAAACTTTTTTTTTTTTTACTGTAAAATAAGTGAATACACCAATTCAACGCAAAGATTAGAGGTTTTATGCATGCACAATATATATTCAATAGACAAATATTCCTTTTAGTCTTATCACTATTTACACAAAATTGATTACTTGCTTGATTATTCCAAATTACAGAACAAATTGGCCATTTGTACAGTGCAAGTACTAATTTGTTTGCTCCACTTATAGTAAAGAAGAAAGAAAGAGGAGGAACCAAGCCTGTCTAGTGACAGCTTTTTTTTTTTTTTTTCTGTAGTATTTTTATGCAACCACTCAGGGCCCAGACCCAAAGTCCTCACATGAGTAAGCCTTGCAGAAAGGCATGGGAGCTAAACCCAGTGACAGCCTTGCCTGTACTAGGAAAAGAAGCGAACCCCCCACAAGAAGGTGTTCAGACCCACAGAGACACCATTGAGGGGAAGGATAGGGAGGAGGAAAAGCTGCATTTTTTAGAAGCAAGTTCCACAAGGTACTTTCCACTAAGGATTGGGCACAGGGGGAGGAAGATACTTACTGGATGGTCAGCATCCAAATCAGACCCATACATCAGCACTCGGTTTGCACACTTATCCAAATCTGAGATCTTCTTTGGAAACCAGGGAACATTCTCCATGTCTAGGGAATGCATGGAATCCACAAACTTATTAATAACAGCGAGCGTGCTGAGGGAGGAAATGCTACTTTCAAGTATGGCTATGGCGGTTACAAGCGAAATCTATAAATTAAAAGGGTCATGAATAGGACAAGGGAGTCCACTGCCTATCTGGCACCAGCCTACAGCTCACACTTCCTCCTCTGTCACTGCCAGTCTGCCTACAGAGCACAGCGGACTCCAAATCTACCAGGGGAGGAAATGGTTAACACGGGTTTGCTACTACTATTAATGTTAGGGTAGCATCTAGAGGCTCCTTCTCAGCAAGGCCTCCTTGTGCGCAGTGCTATGCCAGTCTTTTAGGGCACAAAGCAGGCAAAGGAGCCAAGAATCCATTTGCATGTGGTCCTTGGGCAGAGCAGGAGTAAGTTGGAGTCCTCCTATCCTGCTTTACTGACCCTGGGCAAGAAACAGTGCTCTGTGCTTACATGTCCCAGAAACATCAGGCTTTGCTGAGGGGTTTGCTGGGGAAGAGGAAGAGAAGGAGGCAATTTTAGTCCTGCAGCCTTAGAGATGCATAATTAGTTTTACCCCAGCTTTTTTTTTTTTTTTAAGCTAAAGAGTTTTACGCAGCTCTTGCTGGAGCTGTTAACATACTACAACAACCAAAGCACTTCTTTCTCTCCCTATGCTCTTTAATTTTCTTAAAAAGGACAGAGGAAGTATTTAGATTGAGATTTCCCCTAATTAGGGCTAGAATGAGCAATTTTTATCCAGAAGACACTATATCTCACCCCTCCCTGCCTACCAGCCTGTGCCAAGTGCAGTGACTGAGAAATACATTGGACTGACTTTGTGCTTCCCTGAATTTTGAGCATCTCTTGAACTAGGAGCAAAGGCAAACAGGATGTGAAGCATCCCAAAAGTGAAAGGCACCTTTTCTTTCACACTGACATAAGTAACCATTTATGATGAAAAGTGGTTAAAAAAAAAGTTTTTAAGTCAGGAGCTACACGAGGAAATTGCAAAGAACTTCTCCCACTCTCCCCAGAACCTGAACTGAACTGGTGCCTGTCAGTATGACAGCTCTGTCACCGTGGTGCACAGGCCATAGCCCAGCCCTGCATTCAGGCTTTGCCTTTGCATCGGTCTCTGCTGGTGCAGGGACTCCCACTTACAGTGGTTGTGCTGTGCTGAGGAGGGATGGGAAAACAGAAAACAAGCAGCCAGTATTTCTAGAGGACAACAGCCAACGCAGCCCCCACTCGCACCAACCACTCTACATTCACTGACAGCACAGAAGCACAAACCCGATAGCTAGCCATGGAAAACACTATATGAATGCAGATGTGGACACCTTAACCAAACTTCAAACATGCTGAGAAATGCAATAATGTCTTTCTTTGTGCATTTTTGCCAGCACTGCCCTTCATGCTTACCATGTTCCTGCACGTTGAAATGTTCTGTTGGGTTCATAGAGACAACGCTGACATGGGATTTGAGGAGCTGGAAGATCTCATTCAGTTGTTCCCTGTTACTGTCACAGTCAACAAAGATCTCAAACTCAGAATTTCGTCTCTTGGATTTCCGTGACTCGATGTGCACCAGATTTACATGCTTCTCCTGTTTTGTAAGAAGCAATGTTTTCAAACAGATTGACTAAAACTGATTGACTAAAAAGTCATTATTCCAAAAAAAAATATTCTGTTGCCACAGAATATTTACCAGCTATGTGAATTTATTTTAGTTATTTGGATCTCCTAATGACAGTTTGCTTATTGGTGGTAAGGAAATAGTTTGATTTTGAAAAGCTTCCCATTGAGAAGAAAATGAAGGAATCTGTGTTCTTTTGGTTTCTTTTACATTGAGGAAGCAGAAAAAGACACAGTAGGGAGGTTTAAATTCCTTGACCTTTTTCTTTCATCCCTCCCATAAGAAGCTGATCAGCAACTTGGTCTGGGGAAGTTCATAACGATGCCTGTCAAGTCTCCATATAATTATCTCACAAGCAAGGGATTTAAAAACAGTAGTTTTCCAGGCATAAACCTCACTTTTCTTTTTTCTTTTTATTTTTAATTATTAATCATACATCTTATATAAGGAGCATACAGGAACCCCTAGCCTAGACGTGCTTTGCCAGATGACAGAGCAGAGCAACACTGCCATATTCCCTGCAAGATACCTGCCCAGCAATCAAAGGAGTACCGCCATCACCCTCAGTCCAGCCCAGCAGGGTAACAATGGCACTGAAGGCAGCAGGTCAGCATCCAAGTGTGTACCCGCAGTCAGCAGGTGTTTCAGGTCTGATTCTTAAATGCTTTAGAAACAATGAGTGCCAATCCCCTTTCATGGAGTAAAAAGAAGAATCTCTCCTAATCTTTAGTAGGTGCAGAAAAGTCTGTGAAGACTTTAAGCCAACATCTAATTTCTGAGGCATAAATTTACCTTCATGGATAATTTTGGGTGCAAAGTGGGAGCCATGTTAGGAATCACATCCTTAATAAATTGATGTAATTAATTCTAGTGTGTTCCGAAACTACATTTAAAATTCAAAAATATAGAGCTGCTATAGAAATGAAATTATTACACACCTGGAAAAGTTTTAGGGCTTTTACAAGTCCTCCGACTTCATTCTTCAGGGAAAAAATGATGGCCGTTCTTCCTCTTTCAGATGCATGGTCTTTGTTCTCTTTATTATCTTCAATCATAGTGTAATTTGACTTAGTTAACTAAATGCAAAGAAATTTTTTGAATGGTTAGTAGTGCAAAAAGTATGAAGTTCTACATTTCAGTTTGTCTTGGAGTAATATTGAACTTTGATTGATCAACCAAAAAAAGAAAGGTGCCAAATAAGTCACTATATAATGACAGGCATAAAATCAGGTTCACACAGAATCTGTGGGCTGAAGATGAAATTCAGAAGGGGTTTTGGTGTGTTGTTTTTTTTTTTTTTTCAGTTGAAAGATTTTATAAAAAATTTTAGTAGTTCTCTAGCATGCAAAAATTGTTTTCAAAGTATTGTTTATAACAGGTGTTGGTATTTTTAGGGGAAAAAAGGCAGGCTATAACGTGTCAGCAGAAATAGTAAGTTGAAAAAAATACTTGTTAGCATATTTGATGAATATTGGTAAAGGGAGTAATTCAAAATCCACTGGATATAGGTAGGAAAAGACGGATCATGCTTTTATAAATCAGAGCTGAAAAATCATTGCCTTTCTCTCACTACACAACCATAAAGCATTACTTTTATAGAGAAAGGAGACAAAACCTAAAGAGTTGAAATGTTGTGCTGAACAGAATCTGTTGACTATAAACACAGTCCCACTCTAGCCACATGTAACAGAGCTATTCTGTTAGTCAGTTCCCCTAATTCACATGCCAAATCCTTACAATGAACACCCAACTCACACTGAAAATTCTCAGACATGCTACACTGTAGGACCATGTAGTTTTGTAGACTACTAGTGATCACACGCTTGACTGTCATGAAATCAGTAGGTATCGCAGAGCATATTCTTAGTTATATGTAGCCAGGCCATAAACAGAAATAATATGGGAACAATTAAGAATGTGGAAAATGCAAAATAAAAACAAACAAACAAACAAGGGTTAGAAGCATAGGCTGTCTCATGTGTGTTCAAACCTCGCAAAAATAAACAAAAAAAGGTTTCTGAAGGAGCAGAGAGGAAAAACAAAGGCATATTATTGCTACTTGGAATTATTTCTTGATTTGACACAGTGTTTAAGATCTGATTATCTGGTGCCGACTCACCTGGGAACGGAAAAACCAACAATAAAAACACAGTCAAAATGACGCAGTTCTGTTGATACCCTTCTATGTTATCTCCAACTTTTACTTCTTTAAAATGGTATCTACCTAGTATAGATTTGTTTAAAGAAAAGCACAGATTTTACGTATCTTTTATCAAAAACATTCCCATTTATCTTTCAGATTAAGAAGGTAATCTGCCTAACAAAACAACTAAATTAGTTTCATTTTAAATTGAGGGATCTACAACAAGGTAAACATTTGAGTCTGCTCTAAGGAAGGTTTTAAGGAAGTTACTGGCTGCAAGCTCTTTGGGGTGCAGAAGTGGAGACCCTTGGAAGAGGTCTCGTGATGCTAATGTATTATCGCTACCCTCACGGGGTTTCTGATGAGGTCCTTACCCCTAACAAGCTGTCACTATACAATGAGCTCGGACAACAGTGTCCGTCCAGCGCACTGCTTCTGGTCCAGCAAAGCCACTGATCTCCCACAACTTGAGGCAAGGTACCAAATTATCTGCTGAATGCGGTGCTGAGACCCAGCAGCCTGCAGGTTTCACAGCTCGCTTTAGCAAGCATCTGTTCAGCATCACAAGAGCCAGGAACAGGCACTGAGCAGGGCTACTCCGAGCAGAAAAAACTAATAGCCCCCCAAGCACGTATAAGTTATTGGTTGTCTTCTCAAGTGCAGAGATTGCTATTTGAGTAAGCCAAATCCCACTCAGATGATACTGCTGTAGAAGCAAAAAAGTCTCTATTACAAACACATGGTGGTCTTTGAAGGTATAAACCATCAGGCTGTTTTTTTTATATAAGGTTTATACACAGCACGTTGGCTTGATTCCACATTCGGGATCACTGACTTAAGATCAGCTTATGAGATTTGGTACAGTTGCAGGTAATATTATAAGGTGCACAGTTTGGAAAAACTACACGTATTGAAGACTAATCTTGTAGTTCTGATCTTGTATTTTGCTTGTTCAACTAACCTTGTATTTAGGACTGGGCAACATCATTGATAAAGTAATATTTTTAAGAACCAACAAAGAAAGCATAAAAAATGCTGTGTATTCTTACATTATGCAGTGTATTCTTACATTAAATTCTGAAAATGACCACTAAGATGAATCTGAAAAAGTTGCAGAAGAGAAATCCAGATGCCTACAATGCCAAATGCACACCATTTGCATCTGTAGTCCTAAACTAATTTTAATTTTCATCTTTCAATACAAAAATAGACTGGAAACAGGTCTATGTTAACACCGCCACCTTATTGGTACAGGACAAGGGAAAATGATAATGCAAAAATAATTCCTCTCCTCCAACAGCTGCACCTCCTGTTTCATTTTATTCTGTTCCAGTAACTCAGCTCTAATTGTACCTGACACTTTTCCTTTACGGCATCACATTTAAGCTTTTTAGATATGGTGGGTAGGAATTATTGCTAAAACTAACTTGTCATCTACGTGACTTAAGTCAATGAAAATACACCAACAGGAGAAGCGCTCTAAAGCTTTTACTCAGATAGCTATCTGGGTGCCTTCTAGTTAAAAATGACTGCTGCTGGACTCCACAGCAATCACCTTCCCTTTCTCTCCACCTCTCCACCCTGAAATACTCTCTGTGGGATAGATATTTAGCATTTATATGTTGCAGTTCAGTTCTCTATATTAGCAGATAGTCAATATTTAAAATCATCCAAACATATTTGTTTAAAGGAAATTATATTTTAGAGCTGTAAACTAAAGTCCAAAAACTCCTAAGTACATATTTGACACAGATTGTTGTTATTTGTACTTGAGAAAAAGTGTCAAGAAGCATTTTCCAGCCTCCTGCCTCCCTTCCTGAGCAGTTGGTTACTTTCTCGCCGTCCTTTTCCCACACTTGCAAACAGGGAAGGACGAAGACACGATCTTGTAAGTGACTGCAACTCGATGTCACCTCACCGGGAAGGTTTCCACATGCCAGGGGTGCTCCTGGCCCCGCCGTTCCCGAAGAGACCCAAGCCCGTGCCGCTTTCTGAGGGGAACGGCGGGGCAAGTTCACGCGTAAGCTCGCTCCCTTAAAGCCTTCTGCTTTTTGCAAGAAAGGCTACCGGCTCGTTAAACCGCCCGGTGTCACTAACTACAGCCAGCGAATTGGTACTTACCTATTGATTTTATCCCATATTCTCCGGCTCCCAGAGCCCGCTCAGAGCGCAACCTGCAGTGCCCCAGGCAGCTGCTCCCGACCCGCACCTTACCCCTCTTCTCAGCCCACAAGTTCCTCTGCTCTACCTCAACTCCCGCTAGAAATTTAGGCTTCCACAGCCTCTCGGCCCCCCGAGCCCCTCACCTGGCCGCCGGCCTCCCGCGGGCACGGCGCCGCCTCCAGCGAGCCCCCGCGGCGGGGCAAGGCCTGCATGACCCAGCGGGACGGGACAGGACAGGACAGGACGGGACGGGACGGGACCGGCCCTGCTTTATGGAGGGGGCGAGAGCCGGCCCTAACCCCCCCCGGGCGGGGGAGGAGAGGAGGAGGAGGAGGAGGCGGGAGGAAGGCGGCGGGCAGCGGCTGAGGAGAGGCTGGGCGCTGGAAGCTGCCCGCGGTGCGGGTTCTCCTCCCTCCGCCCTCCTCGGCCCGCCTGAGGGCGAAGGTGCGGGCTCAGCTGCCGGGGAGCTCCCCAAAAAGCAGCGCTAAGGGAAGGGGGGCTTGTGCCGGGCAGCAGAGGCCGAAACAGTCTGTGGAGGTTCGAGGGGTACGGCGGCAGAGAGTCGTTTGTGTGGGGCACGGGGCTGTGCCAGCAGATCTCGGGCTTGTTACACTACTTAAAAACCGGGCTGTCAAAGAAAGGTTCAAAGTCAGCAACAACCATTTTCCCCCTAGTTTACTCAAGTGACTGAACCATCTTCAGTATTTTTCTCTTCAGTGCCTAAAACCCCCGAAAGCCTGGCTCCAGCTAGAGCTCTCTGACACCGGTGTAAAGCACTCGACAAATTACACTGATGAGGCTGACACCAAACCATATCAGACATCGTGGTTCTTGCACAGACACCTTCAGTGCCTGTACCTGAGCTGGAGGAACCCCTACTGGGAGCCCACATGGCTATCAGGAAACACAGAGGGACTTCAGCTCCCCCCGGCGCAGCACACACCGACCCTCGAGCAACCCCAGCAGAGCCGAGGGTGAACAGCTCTGCCCTCCACACATGCATGGGACTGGAAGAGCATGGCTCTAAGGAACAGCAAAACTGGAACAGCCAACTCGTTCCGGTTTGCGAATGGGATCCATTTTGGGACTGGATGATTCAATTTTCCCCTTTCATAAAGAAAATGCAGTATTTATTCACTATATGGCTTAGGTCTACAACAGACATTTCACTTCCTTCTGGCAGAACAGATCTCCCCATCAAACACACTGACTCAAAAAGCAAACAATTCATATTATCTTTACACAGAATCTTAAACATACGAGAGCCTGATATCAATAATCAATGTGTAAACATGGGCACAGTAAGATATTTACGATACCATGACTAATCTGTCAGGTCTCCCTAGCTCATCAAACACAGAAGTAAGAACTAGCATGCCATTCTGCATACGATTTTTTTGGAATTGCACTCCAGGTAGCCCTCTAGAGCTTTTCGGTTGCAGGAAAGCATCTTTTATTTGGTGATCTCCTGGGCTCAGACTGGGTATCCAGTGCTACCTGATGGCAGCCAGGTTCAAACTCCCCTTCTTTTTTTTCTTTTTGTCAAAATATTGAGTTCATCCCTCATAAAATTCTAAAGAGACAACAGAGCTCAGATGGCTTTAGCTGTAAATGATTTTTATTATTTTTAATCAAATCTGCTTTTCCCTCTCCTTCAAACACTACGTGCTTTCACTAGATACAGCGGAAAGGCCTGTTTATCCTTGGTGTATCCACTTGGACTGTTCTGGTGTTAAGGGACACAGACATCCTTCCCTACAGCCCATGCTTGTCAAGGTGCTCAGAGAAACACCAGTGATACAAACACTTCCGAAAACCTGCTTTGGTGCCTGCCTCCACCTGCAGCTGCCCAAACACTTGAGAGCCTCTCTCCCCACAGGGAAGGAGAAGCAGCAGGTTGGTTCCCACCTGTAGGTACCTGAAGACACGAAGCACATGGAAGGGCACAGGACAGTCCAAGGGGACACAGCGAGATGGCGAGGCTGAACTCAGCAGAAGCACACAAGCTTCAACGCATGCAAGAGCCGTGGAGGGCATATAACCTGAGCTTCCAGCTCCACCAGGTTTAAGGGCACTTCCTACCTCCAAGACCCCAGTCTGACAAACAGAGAGGAGCATCCCTGCATTGCCCTGTCATCTCCAATTTGAGCAGGAGCTTTCTGGGACACTGGCCATCCTTTCCCTCATACCTAACTCTGCAGAGTCTGTGGTCAGCTTCGTCTCTAACTGTTCCTACAATGCAAAGCAGTACAGTAACAGCCAAGGAAATTTAACCCAACATGAAAATAACTAATTACATAAAGAGATAATGTGGGTGCTCAGAATCTTGGGGAACTGATTAAACCTAATTCACTGGTTTAGTGCTTGCTCACCACAGCCAATGCCTGCCATCTGAAAGGGCAGAACCACAGAGCATGAACTGACTAGATTACAGCTTGCCTTCACTGGGTGCTCACTGGAGCCTGCTCTGCTCCTCTCCATGCAGGGTTGGTTTCCAGCTCCTCTGAAGGCACAGGTTGTTTGGTAGAACTATTTAAAAGGTTTCACCCAAAAGCTGGATCTTCATGGTTTTAAGGTGACACAGTTTCAGGCAACTATCACTCTGTTACAAGCAGAACTGCTTCTTTGGGTTTTCACAAACAACAGGACACTTCTACCTTCTCCCAAAAGCTGGCAGCATAATCTACCATTTAAGAACAGAAGCTTTGACTCTCCTCACAGAGAAGGGCAATATGGCAAAGCAAAGCTACCAGCAGTCAAGTGTGGAGTGCAACGCAAAGAGGTTAGCTATGTGTGAAGGTGCTGCTCCTGGGAGGAGACGGCACGGGTAAAGAGCAACCCAGAAAACATTGCCACAGATCTGGTCTGTGGGAGCACTGAGGCAGAGAGGGGCCAAAAATTTTCAGCAGGATGTCGGAAGTCTCAAGGGACACCGCAGTGGGAAGGAGCTGTGAAGGACAGAGACAAACCAGGGCACAGGTACTGCAGGGAAACAGCCCTTTTCTCATCTCACAAGAGGCAAGGCAATATGGTGATTATTTTTTCCTTAAAAAAAGCCCACAGGAGATTTCTCACACATAGCCTCTCATACAGACAAAGCCCTCCAGACAGATAGGCGTCTGAGGATCAAGTATAGGTCTGACCCTGCTCAAAAGTGGGTCAAGCTGATCATATGTTTTGCAAAGCAACATTTTGCCCAGCACAGCTGCTGTGAAACCTGTTACATTGGCACCAAGCAACTGTGCTAACACTTACCATGAAGGCTACACAAGCTGGCTTTCAATTACATTATCCCCTCATAATTCCTCCTGTTAAATGAATCCTCCTTTTCTCAGCAACATGCAGCTCTAAGTGAGACGTCCCTTGATTTCCAGGTCCTTCACAGCTCCAGGACCATCAAGTGGCTCCATAAGAGGTCGTGACTCCATTCATGCTGCCGGGCTGCTAATCCAGGGGGGGGCTTCTCCTCCAGGACCTGGTGAGATTCTTTTTTGTTTTTCAAAGAGCAGAGCTTGCAACCAGACACTGGTGCTGAGGCTGCACATACCCATTTGTAGGTAAATGCACTACAAGTGTTTAGTTTGACAAGTATTAAGAACAGTCACAGCTCCAGACCTTTACCTCAGTAGAGGGACAAACAGTAAAGAGACTTTTTTTCCTGTCTGTGAAACAGACCAACATAAGCCTTCTGCCCTACATCTCTTTTCCTCCCGCCATTAGAACAGCTCCTCTTCATGAGGCACAGGTAAAAGAAGTAGGGACTCAATTAACCTGCTACATCTTTCCAGACACAGCACAAGCCCTGTATTCACCAACCTTGTGAGAAAGCTGGTCTGTGGGGGGTTAAAAAAAAAGGAAAACGAAAGCAAAGAAAAACAATGTAGTAAAGAGGTTCCCAAGTGTTCCAGTTCCTTAGTGCTAGGGAAAAGAGAGACAGAGTCAGAGGGTGATTTTGTTCAACAAAACCACAGCTTGCCACAACTCATGAGGCAAGAGCCAAGGAAAGGCAGGAGGGGAATGATCTGCGGAGATATTCATCTTCTGCTGAAAGATGAGATTAACCCCCTGAACACTGCAGGACTGAAGGAGAGAATCAGTGAGCCCTAAAGTCTTCTCAATCTCATCAAGGTCACCAGTGTGAATTACCCCTTCTCCCTGCCCGGTAGGAGGAAGTGCTCTGATCTCCAGTGCAGAAATTTCATATCACTGCTGGCATAGAAACCTCTTCAGACATCCTCTGGACTTCACTGGCCCAGCCACTTGCCTTCCCAGTCAGAAGCAATTCCTTGAGGCCATGTAGCCACTTTATACCTTTTTTTTTTTCCTCCTGAAGAAGTTATCAAGTGTTACATCCCTGAACAAACCAGGTTTAATACGATTTAATACTAAGTCTGCCCTAATCATAATTACCTCTCCAGAACAGACTACTGCAAATGCTAACTACAGCCCTCTGCCTTTCTGTTAATTAACTGCTGCAGACAAGTTATGTCTGAGAATCACGTGGATTTAGGCAAGCACTGTGGAAGTTGCAAGGTTGAGTGAAGATGAACATGGTTTGAAATGATTTAAAGTATCTTACTTTTGCCAGAACTAATACCAAATGGACAGAGTTATGACAGGTCATATCCTGAAGATATCCTAGGTCATATCCTGAAGATGACTGCTGGTCAGGTTCTTTTTCAGAGCAGCTTTTACAGATTTTCTTCATATTCTGCCTGCATTTTTATGGATGCCCTGATGCCTAAAATCTGCTTGTCTGAAAATCTGACTCATTTTCTCCCATTTGTTTTTAATATTTATAAGGCGCTGATTGTAACACCTAAGCAGCATCACTTGCTTCCATTCACTTTCTAATCTTCACTCTCCCATCCTTTGACTTCCCTCTTTTAGAGGAGATAACCTGCAATTATGTTGTTTTAGTTCATTTACCTAACAGGGAATTAAACAGCTGCAAATGCAAGAGCTTTTCAAATTTTCTGAAGATGTACAGATCCAAAAGCCCCAGCTTTCAACAGGGAAATTCTTCTATTTGGCCCCTTCTTCTGTGAACCACCATTCTTCCAACAGACACTCACCCAACCTTTCATCAGCGTGAGGCTACGACAGCATCATGTACTGTACTCTGCGCGAGTGCTGAGAAGCATCTGACGCATTGGTGCAATAACTCAGCTACTAGGCAGGGTTCAGCCATCAGTTAACTCTCCTTACCAAATCGTTGTTGAATAATGAAGCATTTGATTCATAAGCAGTTAAAAAGCAACAAAAGAAGAAGGTGGATTACATCCAGAAACCTTTAAATTATGCAAGTATTGAAAACATTTACAAATATCTTCTTCCAATGAAAAGTGCAAGAACCAATTAAATGAATTACCACTCAGAGTGATGCAGCCAGCTGTAACACCAACAGCCTGTAAGCACGCTTATTTAGAAAAGCCAGAGATGCTGTGTAAATCTACTGAAGCACATCTAGCCAACGTACCATTCACTGTTTATATATTTGCTTTGGACTGTTTAAAGAAATAATATTAGCCCTTTCAATTGAGGCAGTTAATATTTTTTCTTTTGATAAAAGCTAAATAAAATCACAAGTGATAGAAGTTACATGCTGCTTGGAGCAAACAAGGCGTAGTTTCCTAACAACACCTTAACTAGCCTTTCATCAAAAGCTTGCAAAAATGCAGGCGAGAAAGCACATTCTGACTTTTTTCCACCAGTGAATGATATCACTAATTTGCTATCAGCTACATTCAACAAACAAAACTGATGTCAGATTGGAAACCAAAATACTGAAAGAGCTACTTTTTGTTATTGGAGGTGTATTTCTTTTTTTAATCTGCTCCATGTTGGCCAAGTGACCTCAACTTAAACCTGCAGGGAGCAAGAGAGCTCTGGTCCTGTAGAGGTCAGCAAAAATTCCCCTTGTAACTGGGGCAACCAGTATTTACTCCTCAGTCCAGCCAAAGCCATCCACCGGTGCTGGGGAAAGCCAAGTGGAAAACCTGACAAACTGATCTGCAGATCTACAACCTGCCACGTAGCTCAGGCAAGGGAGAAGGGGAGGTTCACGGCGGTTTTCACAGCTGTCTGAGCTGAGGTTACACGGCCAAACCGCACCAAGGCTGCCCATGAGCCCCAGCAGACGAACCCCTAGCAAGGAAGGGGAGGCTGTACAGCCTCTTGATGCTGAGGGCTCTGCAGAGAGCTCAGAGTACAGGGTTGAAAACACTTTGCCTGGATATGAAGGACAAAGCACCTAAAAAGGGGAGAACAGAGCATCTCCAAGCCATAGGAAACTTCACCAGCACTGACAAGAGCTACTAGCAGCTTGCAGAGTGAGGTGGGAACCAAAGCCAGGGATTACTTCTGACCAGGTCCTGATACTTCTCCATCTCTTAACAAGTGTAGTCAAAAGGCACTCTGGTCACTGAAGAACCACCCCGTTAGCGCTATTTCTACTACCTTATCATTTCTACTTAAAAACCTCCAGAGTTATCCAATTCTTTCACATCACAGGCAAACACAAAGCAAAATAGTCAAATGCATAAATAAGGCTGCCGATAAGAGAAGCACCTGAGTGTTTATTAACCTCAGCCTGTTGGCCCAATTAGTATAACAGTGACATATTTTGCATTCAAAGTGAGGTGGAAAAAGCTAACGAAGGAGAAAGCTTTGTACTTGCTAATGATATGAGTAAGCACAGCTCAGAAAGTGATTCAGGCGGCTTTGATCCACTCAGAAAATAGAAAGAGAGCTCTTCAGGCACTTCAGACAGCACAGCCTTACCATGAGCATGCTCCAGTATCATCTACCGTGTTCATATTCATCTAGGATGTTTACCTGACATTAAATTTGTTGAAAATAAGAAGCAGGAAGACTGTAATCAATATTTTTCACACATCTTAAAACACAGGAAGGCCAAGGAAAGTCAAGAACTGACTCCAAGGTCCAACCAATCAAAAGACATTGTTAAACCAGGTTTTTGTATTCTCTTCACCTCCTTGCTGAAAACAACCACCAGCCTTTCTGAAACTGAGAATGTGGCCAGATTTTTCTTTCCTTGCAATTTTTTGTTTTTAATGGTCCATTCAAGTTTCAAAGTGAAATGAGCTTGGAGGACTGTCCTCAGCCTAGGCACTTCAGACCCCTCCCCATCCTCTGCAATGCTCCTGTTCACACAGCAGAACAAACCATGGAGGGCAGCTTCTGTCGTAACACTAACACTGACCACTGGTCAGCATGAACAAAGTAAATTAAATCACAATTACCTTCTGCATTAAGGATGAAAACCAGCAACGTAAAACCATCAATTCACCGTAGGGACTTCAAACACACTGGCAATTGTAAAACGTTCAGCCTCAGAGCTGTAAAACAGATCATCATTTCCAAGATTAGCAGAAGCTGTTCATCGTGCTGTGTTCTCGTGACGGCTGTTTTTTCCATCTCAGTTTCTTTTATCTTATTAGATTTTAGCTCCCATTACAGTTAGGACAATTTTGCAATGGGTCAAAATTAATTAGTTTGCATCAAAAAAAGGCTCTTTGAAAATATACCACTAATGAGCTTCATCTGTCTGATTAGAGAGTCTTGCTTTTGGTAACACTTGGCGCAAAATTTTGCTTCAGAGAAATACAACATGATAAGAATATTCAAGGATAAAAGCATTAGCTAAGTAGCAACCAGAATAATGGAAAAAAGATTAGGGTGGTAAACTGTGAGCAGGCACGTAACTGTGAGCATTGACAAGAGGATGCCAGTGTAGACCAGAAGAGGCTAAAGAAAGTTTAACAAAGATGTGTTTGTGCAAGCAGAGCTTGGTGAAATTCAAGTAGTATATTTAGTGAACTGACAAACACTAAATCTCTCTCCTATTCACATTATCTTTAGGAATTAAATAGAAGAGAGCTAGGGATGGGCAAAAAGAGTACTAATTTTCAGAGTGGAAAGATTGGAGAAAAAAGTTTGTTTTAGATGAGTCAAACTAGTTTTTAATATCTGGCAAGTTCCCTGGGAAAGCATTTGCTTTTTCTTAAACCTACTTTTTAGTCAAGAACAAATTGTGTTTAATCATCTTTGCTTTCAACTTGATGGGAGAGTTGCTCCAGAGGACAAAAGGCATTAGATAGCTTTGGTATTTGACTTAATTGAGCTTTTTCACCCCACCTATTTTCTCTTACCCCATTAATGCAGACAAAAAAGAAGGTACAGTCTAGAATGAATTTCTAGAAGGCCCACATTTGGGCAAGGCTGTGTTTTTACGTGGCACTCTCCATTTGTGGCCAGACACAGAAATGACTTTAAATGTGTGATTATGCTCTCAAAAACAGACAGGCAGATAGCTGAGCAGTACAGCTGAACAGGCTGTCACTCCTGGCTGGCAGGAAAACACTGAATCCCAATGGGCTGCTGAACCCATGTCACAAGACACTGAGAGGTTACCCACCTTATGGCAGTTAAATAGAAGAAGCCTTTGGAGTAGCCAAGAACTGAATTCAAACCCTTTTATCTTTTTCCTCTGTTTTGTCAAGGCTTCAGATCAAACAATGCCACATTTTGTCAAAATGATCTTGAGCTGCAACTGGCAACACTAAAATCTTGACAGTTTTATCTTTTTGACAACTTAACATAGAGATTTACATTCAAAGAACACATTCAAAAAACACTTTTCAAACACCCTTGTAACCTCTTCCTCTGATCCCATAAACATTCTGCACCTGTGCATAATGTTTCTCCTGTCAGCCTCTTGCCACAGGTCAAAAAAATAAATAAAAATAGATTGCACTTGTTATTCATAAGCTTGCTGTTGTCTCTCAGAGGCAGTAAATGGACCAGAGCACGTGTGGGAAGGAAAAAGCTTTGTTTAATGTAATTACATTTACTTCTTTTAAGTCTGAGTAAACTCAGGAATCAGCAGAACAACTGGTTAGTTAGATCATGAAAGCAGTTCCTTTCCCTGCAAGGGCACCCACATCACGCCATGTCGCATTCAGCAGCTCCTTCCAAAAAGCGCTCTCAAACATTACACTATGGACCAGAAGGAAAAAAAAGAAGTCTGCCACACGCAGTGTGTGCAGTATTAAGTGCTCTTCCAATGCAGAAGCTGACAACCGTGGTGTAGCCCTGCGGTTATTTTCCAACACAATTGTTCAGTCTCTTGCTTTGGGTGAGAACATCAACATTTTCACTCTTACCTGAGTTTTCATTAACCATGACCATTTTATTTTACAGAAAACCCACACCTGGACCAGAGGGGTGGTCGTAACTACAAGAGAGCAACTGGCACATGCTTAGGTCTAGCTAAAGCCCAGCGAAGCTCAGAGGGATGTATCTGGAAGCAGCCTGACTCCATCATCCCTCCTAGTAAAACACACAGGGAAGCCTCTTTTCACTCCTGCACCCCCATCGCAAGGGTTGGCTCCAGACATGTTTTCCCTTCGTTTGGGCTTGGGATTTTCTCCACACAAACAGCTCACATTGCTCAGTGCCAACACATTTTGGTGCCTCAAAGACTTTCCTCAGACTTAACACCAGTTCATAGCTCAATAGGCAATTTCCCATGTCTTCATCATTCATTTTTCCCTTTCCCATTACTCCAAATGTTTCTATCCACTGTTTCTCCTCCTTCCATCCAGCCATTCTAGTGGCCTCATCCCAAAGGAGGAAATGGAGTTATTTTGCAGTTTTATTTATTCCCACCTAAGCTGACGTGATTTTCCTTCCTTTCTACCCTCTTAACTCATGAAATCAAAATCTTTACTAATAAGGCTGGCAGGAACTCAAGAGATCTTCCCATGGTTCTTGTTCCCAGCCTTCCTACCCGATGGATGAGGAAACTCTTTCATGTTGAATAAGAGAGTTTGTGCAATATGGAGAACGTGTAATGGAAAATAAAAGCCATTGACATCACTAGCTAATTACAATTTGCCGCACTAAAATACAGCACTGTGGCTATATCACAAGGTGGGATTCAAGTGTGCGTGTATTCTCCTGTATGTTTCAATATCCTCCTATTGACAGAAGATAGGATGACTGAGCTACAACTGGAGACCAGGAAATGATTTTTGTGATTTCATTAGGGTAACTGACAAAAGCACTTCCTTTCTCTGAAAGGTTAACAGATGGCTAGTTAAAGTTACAACTTCTTTAAACAGGGTTGTCACCCAAAACGATGTGCACGACAACAAAAATAATATTGATACAAGCTCACTGCAAAATTAAAATGAAGTTTGCGTAACCTAAAGCACAGAATAAATAACAGCCACCGTTGCAACACAGAATGATATCAAGGTGCATTTGCTTTTCTAAGATTTCCTTAGAAAGTGGATAAAGGGACAAAAAAACGTGGGTGTGCCAACAACACAGGACGATGGTAATTACAGGCACAAACCTGCAGACTGTCATCACGTCTATGCCACGTGCATGAACAAAGTATCATGAACATTCAGGCTTGGATTTTAATTCCTGTAGAATATATTGGTCATACAGAGTTTTTAATTTGGGGTAAACACGTTTTCCTATAAAATTGCTGAATTCAAATACAAAATTGAAGATTTGTACTCATAGCACCTGGCGTTGAAGACTGAACAGGGTTTTGATCTCCTCAAGTAAAAACAGGTACCTGCCCCTTGATACCCAACAAATTATCAAAACCAGGAGTTTGCTGCAGTCTGCTGTGCTCTGCTCAGAGCCAAGTGCAACACGAGCATCACTCCTACACAGCTCTGCTTTTGGAGCTCACCTCTGGCAGGTACAAGGTGTGTGCGATGCAGGGGCACACAACACCTGAAACCACCTCCCCTCCACTGTGAGCAGCTCTGCACCTTGGTGCCTCAGCCAGCCAACAAAACCAGAGGAAATGAAGCAACATCAGCCTGCCCACCTGCTGTGGGGACTTCACCTTAAACTTGTCTCGTTGCTGTGCAAGCAGGGAAAACTACAAAGAAGATTCAGCTTTGAAAACAGAAAATATAATCAACATGACACCTTCTTGATAGGTGACCACACATTAGATATTCCACCTGGACAAATCTAGAATCCTATCATTATTACTGATATTTAATACTTTTCTCCTTCAACATCACAATTAGTCAGTATTTTCCCCCCTTTGTCATAATTTTTCTGTTTTATTTCCTTCTCCAGTATCCCTTCATCTCTTTTTTTCCCTTTCTCTAGTATTACTGCTTTACTCCTCCTCGCATCCTACCACTGTTACCTTTTCAAGCAAACTTGTCTGCATTAATCTTTGTATAAAATTCAGCTCTGAGACTTTGCTGCTGCTCATCATGAGGCCAGACAGCTAACTCCCAAAGATCTGGAAAGCAAGCAAGCACAAAGAACCCCAGAGGGTTTTCCATAGGTTTGTTCATTTTCTTCACAACAACAATTCAGAAGCAAACCTTTCCTCACACCAATCAGATGTTAGCTCTCTGCCTTATATTCTGTTCCAAACAAAATTGTTTTATAGAGGTGAGTCACTGAATCAGGAAAGCAAGGAGGAACAGGAACTGTATTTCCCACTGCAAAACCTCTGTTCATAGCCATCGGAAATAACCTGGTTTATTTTACCAAACTTATCATGTCAGGTTCACTTAGCACACGGCTTGTCAGCTACAACTGATGGGCACACTAACAGCATGACTGATGCACACGGCCATGACTGAGGAGCGAACACACAGCTGCTCACTGCTTTTTTTTTTTTTTTTTTTTTTTTTTTTTACCTTCACATTAAGGATTTTTGAGAAATTGTGTATTGCAGCAGACTGGTCCTTGCCTCAGGTGTAACAGATTCTTCCTTTATCGTTGAATTCAGCAGAGCATGTGAATTTCACCATCATCTAGAACAGAAAATAAGTAAACAGCAAGCATTAAAAAGGAAAAATTGATTTTTATTTTTTTTTTTGAAAGTAAAGGATTTGCTGTGGAACTGCTGTGACCAAGTGATTCTGCTCTAGAAACAGAAATAAATTTTTGAATGAAAATATCACGGAAGTGCTGCCGCCTTCACAACTCTAACTCAGTAAACAGCCAAAATAATCTGTGGTTAGTAATCCAAAATAATCCAAGAGCCCAGATTTTCAATACAATCAAACAAAAAACAAAAACACTGTAAGGTACCATACCTTTTCATGTCACTATCATAAACTATGAAGATGGTTGACTTTTAAAAACAGATTTTAAATTTTGTGTGCACGTGTGTGTGTTTGGCTTAGTTACAACCAAGGTAGTTATAATAAATCAGTATCAGCAACGCACAATCTTATAGAAAAGGGAATCACCATAGCAGTTATAAGAATACTTGAACTAAACGTGTAATGACAGAAAAAGAAGAAAGCAGAGCGACCGAATACAGAATAATATAAAAAGAACTTCATGGTTTAGTCTACCAGAAGCGGCAGGTCTTAAAAATACAAAAAAATTAAAAAAATATATTGGGCAAAGCACAAGGACATGAACAGCAGCAACAAGCTCCTTACACCATCAAGGGAGCAGATGAAGCATTCTAGTACTGGTTTTTAACCCACATACCAAATTAATTTGGTTTTATGTTGCTTTATCCCATCAGAAAACAGTTGTTATGTATTATGAAGATGCAAGATGCACACAAAACAGGAGTTAAAATAACGTTATAATCCTGTCTTTGAATGAAATTATTATGCAGACCTAGCAAGCCTAATTTAAAATAAGCCCTTGCAGTCTGATTTCTACCTCTCCTTTCTAGGTGTTCTCGTAGCACCATTCATATCCACCTCAGTCTAAGCAGGACCAGGCTCCTGTTACTTTAGTCCAGCACTTTGCATACCCACTTCTCGTTTGGAGCTCTGCACAAGGCAGAGAAAAGTGCCTTCCACTAAGGAGGGATGCTATGGAAGTAAATCAGGTCTTTGGTCTGCAGGAAAACTGCTTGCCTGATTTTACAGATAGATCCATTCTGAACCAACTAACCCAGAGAGACCTGGCTTGCCAGCCAGTGTCAAAGCATGGCTAGGAGATGGAACAAAGAAGAAAAAAAAAAAAAAAAACACCTTTATAGTTTAAACAGGCATATTATGTTCATGAAGCACAAGCTCAGGGAGATCTCTGCTGGCAGGCTGATGTAATACATGGGCACCATTGCCAGACACATTAGACACCCATGAGTGGTTTCTTCTGCATCTGAATGCCAAAAACATTGCACATTTCCCTTGCATACATATGATTTGGCACCAACCTCTTGCTCTGCCTCACCCGTGCAGCACAGGTTGCAGATGTTTGGTGGGGCAAGTGGGGAATTCTGTCTCCATTCCACTATGCTTATTGAGGACAAACATTCCCAGCATACTTGAGTTACCATTCTGCCAAAGCAAGGCCGATGAAAATTTCTACAGCTTCTTCTACTGCAGAAGAGTGGAGGATGGGACCCAGTTGGTTTGCCACGCATTGAAATCGTCCACTTGTTCGACTACGATGTGACAGGCATTAGGTAGCATCCAACTCAAGCAGTAATATCGGGGAAATGGCACGTCTCACCCACTCATTGTAATTAGCAAGACCACATTTAACAGTCAACCAACACTGGGCACTTGTATATGGTAAGTTAGAAGGAACCAAATACAGATAAACAACACAGATCATGTCTCACCTTCTTGGTACATTAAATCACTATTGGAAACCACCAAACCTCAAGAAATGCAAACCAGAACGAATTCTCAACTGTAGTGGGCTACTGTAAAGACACGTACAACACATCTGGGGACAAACAGAGTTCAGAAAAGCTAGCAACTGGATGAGAGAGACTTTTTACTTCCAGACCACAACAGCGGCCAAGCACAGGAAACAAGAAATAGTTAAAATGATTATCGAATAAAGGACAATATATTTTACAGCACAATGACAGTATGAAGAGGCTCAGTTTTCCTTTTAAAAATGACATGTTCAAGAGAGCAACAGACATTTCCAGTAGCTCAGAAAACAAATTTAATTGACACTTGGAATGAATAAAAGCATACAGTGTTGTTGGGTTTTTTTTAAAGAAACTTTATTACAAATCTGCAGGTGTAAGAAAATATCCAAAAATGTCAAAGTAGTAGGAAAAATGCTGTCATCCTATTCACAGTTACCAATTTTCTCCAGTAAACACAGCATACAAAAATTGATAGAAACCACTGCAATTCTTTCTGGTGACACACGTCAGACTTTTTAAATTCTAAGTCCCCTGCCAACAACTAAGAAGTTTCTGGCAGCACAAGGAAAAGATTAAATTGTACTTTTTTGAAAACTAGAAGTTTGGATGAAAAGGCTATATACACATACGGATACTGTACTTTACCACATGTACAGGTAACTCAGGGCAAACAAAACAGGTCCCAGCACAATATTTAAGCCTATAAAAAACATGGGGAACAAGGGAACGTGTGCATAATGCTATTAAGTTATTCCCTATGCTCTGTTTTCCACTCTTCCTTTAAATCCCAAAGCTGATGAAGACCAATTGTTTTACACTCTGATTTATAGCAACAGCTGGAGCTGATGTGCTGCTCACACACACAGGAAAGAACATTAGCTGCACTGCATGCAGGGATGTAACAATGTAGTGTAGTTAAAATGTAAGGTGATTAGAAGTGGCATTTTAGAAGACTCCGTACACAGTGAATTCACTGACTGCAAGTGACCTAGCACCTTAACTCCCCTGAAAAGTAAAGCTCGCATGGCATTTCTAATGCCATTCACAGATGGCTCATAAAACATGTGAATGAGGAACGAACTGTCTGATACATGTTGTCTTCCTAAACTGAAGTACCAACTGCTTTAAAAAAGCAAAAAGTTTGCAAGTATGCCAAGGATTAAATCCAAACCCATCCTACAACTCTCAACTTTGGGTAGCTGGCTGCCAGGGCTGGAAGCTGCAGCACAGACCTTTGGTAACCACATTCTCAAATCCTTTGAAATGCGCTGGGCCTAAGTGTCATAACTCAGAGCTGCAGGGCAAAAAAGGCTTCAATCAAAGACAGGTAAAGATTTTAGAGGTACAGGATGAAACATCTGTTAAAATACCTGCTCGAGGTACTGATGTGATCCAAAAGAAAAAAAAAAAGAAAACCCCTCTCATCTGTGTAATTTAACTCTGTTTTCATCAGGTGCATGAAGGTGCTTAGCCAAAGGATATCTGAGATTTCCTGATCAATTTTCCTTCTGCCAGCAGCAACTTGGAAAATGCCATCATCACATTAAGAACAACTCTGTGCATTTCATTCATTCTGCTGTTTCAACATAAGTTGAAAAGCACAGGATCAGGAGTTATTCAAACAACACTACTCCGCAGAAGAGCAACTAGAAATCAACAGTCTCTCATCACCAGAGCAAACAGGATGGAAGGTGCAGAACTGAATTTACAACAGTTTCCTTCCCCATGCAGACCAGATTATCCCTAGTTTAATCAGGGCTAACTGGAACATTTCTTAAAAGCCACCTGTTGGTTCAGAGGCTAACTCATTCTTTCACATCTACTGAAAAACTGATTTCTGAAACACTGTAATGAACAGTCAAAAATCTTCATTCCAAAAAAGGAAAGTATTTCATGTACACTCTTAGGTGTGGACCTTCAGGCTTGGGAAACGTTTTTCTAGATTTTCAGCAAGTGTCTGATCAGCCTCACGCAGAACTTCAAGGAAACTCTCCACCTGGAATTAAAATCGCAAACAAACACACACACACACACACACACACAGAATAAAAACAAACAAACAAACAAAAAAACATTAACTTGCATGGAACACAGAATTCTTATAGTCAGTTTAAGGGTCTCTCTACTCCATCTTCCCAGCCACAGCAGCGAGCAGTAGCCATCGTAAAGAATAATGAAAAATGCTCTATGGTAGATAGCTTCCTCCTCAACTCCACAGTTTCAGTTGGTCTAAGATTTGAAACATTGCCTTCCCCAAGCTCTTATTTTATCATGTAAAAGTACATAAAGAAAAGCTTCCTATGCAGAATATAATTATTCTACAAAAACATACAGGATAACTTCTCAGCTGACATAAAATTGGAGATATTCATTCATTCATTTCAGCACAGTTAGACCTTTTATCAGTTGATGATGGAGGCAAAGCTCTGGCTGAAGCAAGCCAGAAAGGGGGGGGGGGGTAAGACTGTCTAAAGTGGTACATTACATGTGTCCAAGCAATTCTGTCCTAATGCTGTTTTACACCTGGCTCCAAAAGGCCTTGCAAGAGTAGTATTTTTTAGCCATGTTATATACTTTGTCATATACTCACTGATGCAAAATAGAGTGGCAAGAGGTTCTGGAATGCACACGAACACGTCTGTTCATTTAAATGTCCCTGGTTTAGTCCTTCTAATGTATTTTCCTGGAAAATAAAGAGAGAAATACCACTACCATGTCACGAGCAGTTGTCAAAGAAAAACTCACAGTTGCGTACACAGTGGCTACAGCACTTCGTTTTCATAACAGGTGAAAACGCAAGCAAGTAGAACGTACAGTTCTAAGACAATGCCAGACATTAATAAAAAAAGGTGTGAAAACTGACACTTCAAAAGTCTCTTCTGCTGAATTCTCCCATAAAAAAAAAAGTCCAGCTGAGAAGATCAATTTATATAGGGGTTGATGGTCTATTCAAAAGGAATTGGCAACATACACCTGGAGAATTTAATATACAGAATCTTGGCCCTGACGGTACATACCTTTGAAAACCTGTGTCCCTGCCATCTGACACACACTGCTACTGACCTTCTGATCAATTCCTTAATGAATTTCCAGCACACAATTTCAGTTGCTCAGAAAAACGTCCAATTAATAACTTTTTTTTTTTTCTTACCCACCCTGCTGAAATCCCTCTTAGAACTTTGTTTATTCTTACCTTGGTCAGTTCTTGAAACATATTGGAAAGCAATTCACAGCAAATATCCTTCAAAATTTTCAAGTGGAAATCTTCCTCGTTTAGGTCACCTTTTCCAGTCTCTTCTTGTTCAGATTCCTTTGAGTTATCAACAGATCTCTTCCCGCAGCCCTCCATGTATTGTAAGATACGAATCAAGCTCCCAATCAGAGGCATATCTGATATCAAGTAACAAGAAAGTGAATGTTTAACACTGATTTTTTCCCCCAATCCTACCAAGGAACTAGAATTTTGAAACAGATGGGAAGATTTTATACAAAAGCTACAAGAATGTATATTCTGACAGTGTTTTTGTTTTTAATCAAAGACTTAAAAAAAACATGGAACAACATAAAAACCAAGTACTTCTTTACTGCAATCTAACCTGTACCTATTAAAATTATACGCTGCTGGTAAGGAATAGAAGGAAAGCATTTCTAGTGATAACCTAGAGCAAGCACCATTCTTTCTAAAGTCCTGCGAGCAAAAAGAAAACAAACCCACTTCTCACCTTCTGGGAGGGCAGATTCTTTGTGCAGGCCCAGCTACAGAAATGGCAGGGAAAGTAAGGATCAGGGCTCTCCGCAACATTCCCTCACCACTTCTATCTCTCTGCTATACTAAACTAGAACCTAATCTAAAGGCAGCCAGACCTTGCTGGCAGTCAGACTTAGCACCTTTAAAAAGGAAAAGAGAAGCTAGCATGTTAAAGGTGCATCCAGATAATCCTATTTGATAAAAAAAAACCAAAAAACTCCTCCTGCTGCAGGTGACTCACATTCCCAAGGTAAACTTGTAATTCTAAAGACTTCTAAATGGATTGAAAAGTAAAAGTGATAAAGATGGATTTAAGAAAAGAATTTTTCCCTCTAGAAAAAAAAAAGACTAACAAGACCTCATATTTTAGCAAAGACAGATTTTGCAGTTTTCATGCATTTAGCCAGTGGAGAAGACTGAACAGAATCTGCAGATTCCATTACCATAACTCTTCAGAAGTATCCAGTACCAGAACTTTGAGCTAGCTATGATTTTTTGAGTCACCAGTAAGGTGCCTTATACTGTATTGAAACATGTATCTGAATTCTGTGTTCTGAATTAACCTCTAGAAAATAGTAATAAACTAACCATCTTTCACCCCATATCAATTATAAAAATATATTTTTTAAAAAAGGAGAACAGAAAAAAGTATGGCTTACTTTTTCTCATCTTGATGTATTCTTGTTCTGTCTGTGAGGCAAACATAGCAGATAGCACCGACAAAATAGAGGCCAATACAGTCTTTTGCTCCTGCACAATGATCGGTGGATCGTCTGGCTGACAGAGTTCATGGCAAACTAGGTCATAAAGCAAACTCCAAGTTTCTTTTCCTCCATCAGGAGCCTGCACTTGAGAAAGAAAAAAAAAGAAAACCCACCAAATTTAATCTAGGTACATGAACTGTTTTTCTCCCCATTAAAAATACCTGATGATCTAGAAGTTACTGCCATTCTTACGCCCATCATATGTAGCAATGCAAGTGTCTTACCAATAGCCTGAATGCCCTCATCCACTGTGGTTAGGAGCTGCAAGATATGCATATAAACATCAAGTCCTTCCGGATTATCTGAGCTACACGGAACAAAGCAAGAAACAAAGCCAAGTTAAAGATAAAATTACTGAATTATCTCATCATTCTCTACATGTTTTAGATGCACAACAGACCATCAGCAGTCTGCCATGCTCTTTGCTAACAAGCTAGTTAGCTCCTTTCAAATGGTAGGTGCAAGCACATGTGTTGTAGTGATCTGGCAAACCATGTAGCTCCTGCTAAAAATCAAGAGTTTCAAAGACGGGCCTTAACAAGGTTACAAGAAGTCTCCCCAGCCACGACACCATAAAGAAATCTCACTTACCGGACTTGTTTGGCTGCTTCAAGTATACAAGGCACAATCTTAAAATCTGGAAGTTCTTCAGGGGAATCATCTACAGACGGTCCCACAGACTGACACGTGCCACTTTTAATCCAGTTTAACATTAGCTCTTCATCTAGATCAAATAGTTTGTCCACCACTTCACCCACTTTTACCAGCAATTCAACTGCACACAACAGAATGTACCAAATTCAAGAAAAGAGCAAAAATTAGTTCACAAAATGCTAACATACACAAGTACCAGAGTAAATTCAGTGTTGACATATACTAGTTTCATTCATGATCTACTATGGGTTCCTGTGCCTATTACTTTTTTGGGGCATAAATGTGGTGGAGAGCTTGATGAACAGGGACTGCTGACAAGTCCACTGACACATTCTACCTAATTAATTATAAAAAAGGAACTTTTTTCTTCAAAGAGACTTCAAGTTCTTGAAAAGTCATAACTTCTGCTTCCAAAATAAAACATGCCAAGATTTGTTCCTAATGCAGTTTTCTGCTAACCTGCATTTTACTTAAGTAGATCTGTGATTTCAGTTGGAACGAGCATTACATCAGTTAAAAAAAATAAGCTGGTATTTTGCACGTTCCAAAAGCTAAAGTATTACAATTTGTAAACAAATGACAACTACTATTACAATTGAGTAGACATCAGAAATAAATGCTACTCAAAATGTTTCCATGATTGGGTGCTTGATTTTTTTTTTTTTTTTCAAAATTAGTGCTATGACAAAAAAGAGAGACTTTTTTTTTTTTTTTTTTACCATTGACCGCATACCCAAAGCCTGTGCAGTATTCTGCTGCCACTCAGAGAAACTGAATCATTCCTCCAATTCACATTCCTCAAGTATGGCAATTTTAAAAATGGAAGATACATATCTGATTAAAATAATAATAATAATCTAAATTAGGTCTTGTTTCAAAGATCAAAAATGACATATCCATATTCCTTAATGAGGATCATGTCATTTCCTTTACTGTGCAAATAATTTCTTCTATTTGACTTGGTTTTAATTCCCCCACAGAGCTTTCTTATTCCTCTACGTGCACTTCGCATGTTGGGTTTAGATATATTTACAAACCCTGCAAAGGCTGGACAAGTTTATTTTGGTGTCCTTATTGAGTTATCATGAGTTTAACTTTATTTTAAAGAAATTCTTTACTCCCAATTGAAAATATTTGTCTTTGAAATGGCATAATTCACTTCTTATTTTTTCTGCAAACCACTTATTCTCAGCTCATTTTGGCTACTCACCGTTTGTAGAGCTTGACATGATAAAGCAAACACAGTCATACACTGAAGGGCTGTCTCGGATTCTCTCAACCCAAATGTTGGCCACCTCAGGCTGGGAGAGGCAAGTTAACAACAACCTAGGCAGGAATTGCCCATTTAACAAATTAGAAGCCAATTCATTGATCTTAGCATTACAAGTGTAAAACCAAAATAATGAGAATGGTGTGACAGAAAACAGGAATCTAGCCCACAGCAGGACGAAAGTGGAAATGACAAAAGGATAGGATGGGAAAATCGAAATAATCGAAATAATGAGACCACTTGTCAATTTTTCCCCCATGGCCTCAGAACACAGCTTAACTAAATTAATGATTCATTAATTTCTGAGATGTCCTACCTGCTTGTTTCCAGAAGAGTTGGAGAGTCTGAATCACACAAACGTTGCAATAACACTTGGCTTTAAATAGAAAATTTAAGGTAAGAATTAGTAAAAAGTATCTTTTTCAAAAATATACGAAAAGGTTAATTTCATAGCTGCAGCCACGTCCTAAAATTAAAACCATTTTTTTTACAGACTGTATATGCACTACCAGCGTTTCAAGACTGCCAAATGTAGAAATTTAAGATTCGGAAGCTTGACTAGGGACTACGAAAGAACCCCGATATTCTGTATCCTATTTCTCCTCATTGAATACTTCTCAACCAGTAAGGATTTGACAAGAAGATGTGAACAAAGGCACTGCAAGCTCCTTTCCTTCACTGCAAACTTAGCTCCTTTCACAATGTATATTCCATAACTGTGAGAGTCCAGAAAAGCACATATAAAACATATATATACACCTACCCGAGATTCTCATCTTTACTAATGGACATGCATATGTCTTGGAAACAGGCCATATTTCCCAATATTCCCACACAGATTTCCTGAAAAGTCCAAACAAGGTATAATGAACTAACTGCAACACAGTTCACAAGTTTATTTCCACAACCATAAGACAAAAATAAGAAAGGTTCAAAGATGCTTTCCAGTTTGACTTCCAAGTTCATATGTCCTACCAATTTCTAGGCAATATTTCTAAGGTATGCTGTTAGACTAGCCTAAAGGATACTCAGGAGAAGTACTATTCTGATATTTAGCATAGTTAAGATGTTCTGTAAAAGCAAGTATATTTCAAAATGAAACTCTGCTTGCATTGTCTATATATACTGTTTAGAACTTAATCTGGCGTCACTATTATAAAAGCAATAAGGAGTCCTAAGAACAAAAATATCACCCTATGATTTTCCTCTTTACAGATACTCGCTTACTCCTAAAGAAAAAACATCTTAATATGAGCTTCCTAAAAAAAAAAAAAAAAAAAAAAGAGCAGTGCATCCCATTAAAGTACTCAAGCCGAGACAGTCGGACAGTCACTAGAAGGATGCACACTTCTACAAAGGGAGCTCTAGAACACCTGCAGGTGCCTGGTGCTAATGCAGAATGTTCTAGGAGTCATTCAATTTCAGCAACTTGGAAATCAACCCTAATCAATCGAAGTTATCATATTTATTAACATTCTCCTACCTCTGCCAAATTACACCAGGCACTCTAGCAGCTGCTATTTCAAACAATATCTAGTGACAGCCCATTTGCACTGACTTCCCAATTTTGGTCACACTTTCAAAGTACAAAACACTGAGCTTTCAAAGGCCTGTGTGCCTCTACTCATCTCCTGACATAAAGGTTCTGGCAACTTCACATGTTATAAGAACACTGAGTAAGGCTGAAAACCCTGGTTTAATTTCTAAATGCTAGTGCATTATGTAATTCAGGCTGCAAAGCAATGACATTGAAACAAAGGGGGAAGAAAAAAAAAGTTCATTAAGGACTGGTTTCCAATGATTCCTAACAGCTAAGGTTACTTTTGTAAGTCTGACAAAACAAATTCGTGACCATTTCTGTATAGTAATTACAGAACAAGCTATTAGGAAAAAAACAGGCCAGTCCTTACTTATTATTATAACTAGCCTTATAACTAAGTTTCATACATTTAATCCTTCATCAATAATGACATAGAATACCTTCAGCATCACCAAAATACCTACTGATTGGACCATATTAAAAATGCTGAGCAAAAAAACATTTTTCAAATTAATTTTGTTTTTTCTTTGTTCCACTAACTTATTCAAAAATGCAACTGGAGGAAGGAGATATTTAGGAAAGCAGGTACAGAGCTATTTACTGTTGCTATTATTATGGAACAGCTTTTTGACAGCCCATACTTACAGTCAGGCGAGGACACTTGGATTTGGCAAAAACTCCCATGAATATATCAGGGGCATTGAACTCCTGAAGAAATAAAGCGACATCCTGTGGAGAAAGTGAATGAAAAAGTAAACGGACTTTCCAATTTTACAATTTCCAAATACAAATCAAACCCTTTCACATAGATCAAGGACTGAATCAGAGACGTCAAACTCACTACAAGAGATCAAGTATTTACCAACAATTAGTACTAATAATGTGCTATACCACCATTCCTGTTTTTCACTGAGAGAAGATCAGCAAGCCCCTACAGTGATTAAAGATACCAGTGATAGGCTCTATAACAAGCCAGTCATATTTCGTTTTTCTTTCCTCTATCTCAACAAAGGGTGAGGCATGCTAATTCCATGCAGAATTCAGCAAATACTGTTTTGTCAAGCAGTGATAACATATATTTAAAAAAAAAAAAAAAGGGGGGGGGAAAGGACTACCATTAGCACTTGATCAGAGCATACAAAAATGGAAATCTGCTCCTCATTTCACCTCATTAAATCACTGGATTAGTTCTCTGTTTGGGAATGAAGTACACATCTTCCATGTTTACCTGAAACACTTAAACTGAGAACTACAAATAAATCTTTGTCTTACTTGAGAATTTGTTCCAGAATTTGGGAATGTTAAGAAAAATACCAAAAAGATATGTTAAATTGCCACTGTGAGTTAAACTTTAAAAGATTGTTTATTGATCAGAAAAAACATTTACTAGCATTAACATGGCTAGAAAAAAAACATGCCATTTTAGAGACAGCATCAGTTATCAAATTGCTAAATACAAGCTGAGTTCACTTCAGTTGCAGCTGAGTTGCTGCTGAATCTATTCACTCCAGGCTTCAGTTTGACACCTGCAGGTAATACAGAAAACCAGCAGGTGTGAATACGGCCCCATTGCCGCCAGCTGACCCTAAGGACTGTGCAACCCATAGCACACCCGGAGGGTGGCTCAGGCAGACCAAATTGTTTCCCTTACACTCCCATATAGCCCTGCTCTGTATCCTCAGACAGCAGCACAGGGCCCTGCAGCTGGGACATAACAGAAGGCCTGATTTTCATCTAGTACCGGGCTTAAGGAGTGCACACAGAGCACTTGCTTGGTCTTGAAATGTGCGATGAGCCTGCTTCAGACCAGTTCACCACACCTGCCCTGTTTAAGGACTCACAGAACACTGTCAGCCAAACCAGAGAAGCAGCAGTACCACCTACATCAAAAAGCTGGCCCAGCACATTTAGTTATATGCCTTTCCCCAGCCTTTTGGGGACAGGATTTAGACTGAAGACACGCAGCATCAGAAACACGGCAGCAGTCACTCATCGCGGTGCCCCTACCTCATCCATGGACATGTCCCACACTTTACAAATGTCGTTCTCCATCTCTTCGTCCAGCTCCGTCTGGATTTCCTCAGGGTTCACGCTGGGCTCGGTCTTCTCGGGGCTAATGACCTGAGAGAAACCGGGGGAGGGGGACGGTAGGTGAGGAAAGGCCACCACACACCCCTACCAGCGCCCCGTCGCTTCGGTCGCGGAAAAACCACCGCCAGCAGCGCCCCGGCCTCCCGCCCGCCCCGCGGCGCACCTCGATGAGGCGGGTGAGGATGCTGAAGAGCCAGTGCTTGCTGTACACCGTGCTGCCCACCGCGTCGCCCTCCTCCTCCGCCTCGCTGGAGGGCGGCGAGGGGTTGCGGTCCATGGCGGCCTCCCCGGGAGCAGCGAGGCGGCGGCCAGAGGGCGCCCGGGCCGGCCCCGCCGCGCAGCGCCCCCCGGCGGCCCGGAGCTCCCCGCGCCCCGGCCCCCAAGGTCCCCCCCGGCCCCCCACCCTTCATAAAAAGGCACTTGAGTGTAAACCAAGCAGGGCTCAGGAAATAAGGCGGTTTCTTTATTGGGGGTGCATGAGGGAGGGGGAAGGGGCACAGCGCGCGTTAGTATTTGCTGGGAAGGCCCGCGGGTCTGTAGCGGTTGGGGTCCCCCCCGTTTCGGCCCCATGCGTTCGCCTCTTGGTCGGCACGGGTGTCTTCTGCGCCTCTGCCGCTCACGCCGCTTTGCCAGTTTTCCCGGGCATCACTAGTGGGAACAAAAGGAGCCCCGTGAACCAGCCAGCACGTAGCTCCCCGCACAGGCATCGCTTCGCTTTCGTTTCCTCACTCGCCTAACACTAGCTTTTCCGCAGGACTTCTCAGCGTCAGGTGCACGCACATGCTAAGTCCTTATCTGAGCACCGTGATGGAACCTGTAACTTATGTCAGGAAGTGAGCCAGCAAGGAAAAATAGTGCTTTTCCACCAAAAATGCAGAGATAATAAATCTGCCTGCTCGGGAAGAGAAGAAAGGCTCCCTGCAATGTGCAAAGGGAGGCACCTTTCCATGTGGAGACAGCTCGCTCAGGCACAATCTGCTTCCCCTCCCCTCTCCTTCTGGGCCAAAAGCTGTGTGTATGTCAAGAAGGACTTCACTCTGACTGGGATGCCTGGATCCCTAGGAACTCACTGTTAACAACCAGAGAAGCTCCCTTACCTGATCACTCTGGCTGCCCAAGCACCACCAGGTCCTCTTCGGGCAGCATCGTAATTGCCACGAGCATGGAAATATTTGTCAGCACCAACATAGTTTGCCTCGCGCATGTCCCGGTATGCTCTGAGCATATCCCATGCTCCTGAAGAAAGCAGAGAGACAGAGGCGATGTTAACTTTAAAATCTCATCCCTGCAACAGCCAAGTACCACTTCAGCCAGAAGCTCACAGGCTGCTGCTGGGCCAGAAAGCTCCATGTGTCCCCAAGGCTCCCTTGAGAAAACTCTTTTGCTAAGCTAGGGGAGGTTGGCAAAGCAGAAGAAAGGGGGCTCCTTGAGGAGACCCTCATGGAGCCATGGAAGTATTGCACGGCTCAGCTGGGACACTGTAGGGGCAGGTGAAGCTCTGTCTCACAGCAAGCAGGCAGTGGACCTTCAGTTCCACGCTGTGCACCAGAGAAAGCACCGGCTGCACTTTGGGGCTTTACCAGCAGAGGGTTTGCGCACCCAGCTTGTCCGCAAAAAGCTCTCCATGAGCAAGTGACTATTCCTGCAGTCCCTGTGCTTTGTTTGGCTGCAGGGGTGCGCCCAAGCCTGAGCTCTGGCCTGTCACATCCTTTGTGCTGTGCTTGGAAAGGCCCGAGGAAAAGATATGCAGAGGTGCTCCTCCACATTGGCCTTTGCACGGGAGTTGCCAACAGAAAGTGCCTGCGGGGGCTGACCAGGGCCCTTTCCCAGCACCAACCAGCAGGGGTCCCTAATCTGGAGCTGCAGACCTCCCTGCTTGGAGGGCTGCACCCGCTGACTGCACATAACCCATGCTCGGGGAGGGGTCCTGAGGGAAAGACCTGTGGCAGCAGAGCAGCTTACCTCCAGCTGCATCCAAGACAAATCTTCCGCCACGTGTGAATGGGTTGTCAGCACTTGCACACACAATAACGGAGAGCAACACGAAGCAGATACAGAGCCTCATGGTTCCCTGTCCAAGTGCGACACGGAGCTGTGAGAAAATTAGAGATTAGCAGTTCTAGAGCACCTTTTATAGAGATTTCTGACACAGCATTCATCGCACTCGTAACCGTGCCCAGGCAGCTGCAGGAGCAGTTATGCAGCCACCCAGTGCTAGCAGCCAACCCACGAGCCCTCTTCTTGCCCCACAAGGACTGATGCCTTCTGTGCTCAACACAAGATTCTTCAACAAAGACAGATGGACAGCAGACACTTGCATTTCAGCATTTCCTGCAGCTCCTTTCATGAGTACAGAGAAGTCCCACACATTAAGACATTAGTTCTTTTCCCAAATACCAGAAAAAAACACATTGCATGCATATTGTAAATTCAGAGTATCACTCACCACTCCAGAAAGGCAAAGCCAGGAGATGAAGCTTGTCTCCTGTGCTCTCAGAGAGGGTATTTATAAGTGGTTCAGGCCCCAAAAAGAGGAAATTGGGCAGAATACCCAGGGGTGGGAATTCCCCAGCACCACTCGTTTCAACACAGAATTTCAGTAAGCCTGCCCTTGTCCTGACTAAAGTTCATGGATCCTGTTACACAACTTTTTAGAGTATACGGTGCTTCTTTGCTGTCCGTGGAACTATTTGCTCCTCACACCAAGCTGACTGAGAAACTGCCTCAAGGACTGAAGTGTTCTGTGTGTTTGAAGTGTTATGGCTGACTGAACTGTCACACTTTTTTGGGGACTTGTGCAGGACAGAGCTTGGAGGGGAAGCTGCCTGATCACCTGCATTTACCTTGGAGCACAAAATTGGGTCTGTTTCTGTGCACAAGTGTATTGGACTTGTGTGGCAAGGGTTTGGTAGCAGGGGAGCTGGGGTGGCCTCTGTGAGCAGAGCCCTGCAGCTGCCCCAGGTCAGACCAGAGCCAGCTCTAGTCAGCTCCAAAAAGGATCTGCCACTGGCCAGAGCTGAGCCAGTGAGTGACGCTGGTTGGGCCTCTGAGACAGCATTTAAAAAGGGTGTGGAAAAAAAAACTGCTGCACAACAGCAGATGGGAGAGATGCGTGAGAAAACATAGAAACAGCCCTGCAGGCACCAAGTTCAGTGAAGAAGGAGGGGAAGAAGTGCTTCAGGCACTGGAGCAGAAGTTCCCCTGCGGCCTGCAGAAAGACCCATGGTGGAACAGGTGGATGTGGCCTGGAGGAGGATGCGGCCCATGGAGAGCCCCCACAGGAGCAGGCCCCTGGCCAGAGCTGCAGCCCGTGGAGAGGAGCCCACGCAGGAGCAGGGGATCTGGGGGGAGCTGCTGCTCGTGGGGGACCCGTGCTGGAGCAGTTTGCTGCTGACGGATGGACCCCATGGTACGGAGACATGTTGGAGGAGTTCTTAAAGAGCTGCTGCCCGTAGGAAGCCCTCGCAGGATCAGTGTGGGAAGGACGGCATCCCGTGGGAGGGACCCCACGTGGAGCAGGGGCAGAGAGTGACCGTGAAGGAGCAGCAGAGAAAAAGCGTTAGGGACTGACGGCATCCCCCATTCCCTGTTCCTCTGCACCACTCAAGGTGGAGGAGATAGGAGAGGGTGGATGAGGGGAAGGTGCTTTTAGTTTGCTTTTAAGTTCTCACTGCTCTAGCCTGTTGTCAACAGGCAATAAGTTATAATAATTTCCCTTACGCCAAGTCTGTTTTACCCATGACAGTAACTGGTGAGTGACCTCCCTATCCTTATCTCAGCCCATGAGCTGTTTTTCTTATTTTCTTCCTGTCCTTTTAAGGATGGGGAGCAAGAGAGCAGCATGGAGGAGCTTAGCTAGCCACCAGTGTGGAACTGCAAGGAATAGTCAGCTGCATTACCAGAACTGCTGCGGGAACTGCTAGGTGCTGGGCTGACAAGATGGATCCCAGAGCTGATGGAAGTGCTGCTTCACAATGGAGTTAAGAGCAAACTCTGAGCATGTATGTTCTTGCTGGTAATGCTTTAAGATAGCACATACTCGTGCCACCATGAGGAAGGCCGAGATGGTTTGTCCTTCCGTTGCTTGCTCCCACAGATTCCTCTCAAGGGACTTTCAGCCATCCTGCTGCAACAACAGCTCAGTGGGACTCAAGGAGGCTAAAGGAAGGAGATGCTTTAATGCAGTAGTAAGTGTTCTACCAAAGGGGAAGTTCAAATCCATATAGCCACATCTCTGCTAGATTTTTTAAGACTGCCATATCAACTGTCAAGCCCTATCAGCATGGTTCATAGTTTGTTTGCCCACAAACTTGCTTAGGGATCAGCTCAAAAAGTGCTTGGTGCTTGCTTCCCTTTTAATAACAACTAACACGTTTCTTCTGCAGAAGGCTCTAGAGTGAGCAAGCAAAATGTCTCCCATTGTGCGCTCTCATACACAATTTAACAAGTCTGAACCCCAGAGAGTTTCTTTAAATTCTGTGCAGAAGAGGTATGTGTTGTTGCCCCATTCACAACTCTGTCACTTAATTAGCAGTTGCAGTTTAACAGCAGGGGCATGAGGTAAAAGACGTACAATAACAAACTGGGTTAATAAAGTGCCAGCAGCTGTCTTCCTTGGTTTTCTTCCTCCAAAGAAAAACTTAGCTAATGAGAACAAGAGACATTTTCCAAAGACAGACCTGGAGCAAAAGGACAGATATTTTCTTTTATGCCATACCTCTAAATTTAATTATTTGAGACAAAGAAAATCTATACCTTAACCCAACAGAAAGGGAAACCTTACAAAAAGCAGGGAGCCATAGTTTTGCCCTTGCCACCCATGAACCTCACGTCTACCAATGCAACATCTCAGTTACTGTAGGGACTGGAGTGCCAAGTTTTACCACAACTCTGTTCACATCCTACTGATGACTCATGCCCCTTCCAGTACCTGTCAGCTTGAGTTCTCTCTCTGCTGGCTGCAGAGCCCTGTCTGTTTCCTTTCTAGTTTTGATTTAAAGTAAAGTAAGTCATGACTGGAAAATGATTCCTATAAACTGAGATAGAGCTCACTCACTAGAACTCTCACATATGCCCCTGTGTCCAGGGACCTGTAACAGAACACTACCTGCAAAACTGACCTAACCTAAGGACCTTTTCCATACAAGAGCTCAGACATTTTTTGAGCACAAAAGGATCTTCTGAGATTTATGATTTGGTCTGATGTTTCATATTCTCACTAAACCAAGCTTTTCTGCAAATAGCACAAACATGAGAATAACTGCAAGAAGACAGGTGCTGGAGCATATCCTTAGATCATGGAGTGTATCCTCCTGACTCTGTTCCTGCAGGTAACAGCCTGAACCCTGCTTTCCTGTCTCCTCTTGGCCTGCCTTCCCAGTCACAGCCCTTGGCCCACAGAAAAAAGTTGCAGCCAACAACTGCTCCTTTTCACAGAGACATAGGCAAGCTGCCACTCAACAAGCAAAAGTGTTTGAGCAAAATATTCCCTTCTGTTCTAGCACTGAAGCACAGGCTGCGTGTGCACACCAGGTAAAGGTAGCATATGTAAGAGCCACTCTGAGACTGTCTTCTGACTTTATACACACTGATGCAATTAAAACAAAACACTATTCAGAAGTTCTATCCCTCAAACTGTCCTTTAATCTTAAGTATGTACAAATGCAGTCATTCTGCAATCTCGGTATTTTGCAATCTAAATCAATAAGCCTCTGACTGGGAAATGGTATGAGGTGAATTCCCCGCTCAGGAACAATAATACATGCTGTTTTTCCATATTCTCTGAAGATGGCCTTGTCTTAGCTTACTCAAGCAAGAATTCACTTCAGGACTTCTGCCATGCTGGTCCGTGCAATAATTACTAGCATTGACATCAGGCTTATAGACTTAGTAACTGCAAACATGGCCCCTCTTCAAGAAACAGATTGTACATATATATGTTTACCTTAAATAAAACACAGCTCCTGGTAGGTTTTGATAATTCTAATGGTGAAATAAGCGTTTTGAGCCAGGTAGAGTTTTGTTTTTTTTGAGGAGGACGAGAAAAAAAGCTAGCTACACTTACTCCAGGGCAAAGCCTTCCTTTATTGATTTTTACTTCTCGAGGGTCCCTGCCACCACCTGTCACCAGAACAACAGACGAGCCACAGCTCATCTGCTTCACTGCAGGCTGGCTTAATCGACCAGTGGTGTACGCTTAACTGGCTGATGAAGAGCTGGTAAGGGGGATCCTTCAGGAAGCCTTAGGATGATAGCATTGCTCTGTGCAACTAAATTCTAAACATGAGACCATTTCATATCACACTTCCTCCACATTATCCATATATGATGAAAACATATGCATTAAGAATAGGAAGCAGCAATTTTTCCGACTCTTCTTCAAAAAGTAAACTTTTACTCTTTATTGACAACCAAGTTAACTGAAGTCATCGACACAAGCTCACTTTAGATACCAGCTTTTAACAAATACTTCCTGTTACATTAGCTGTATGATTACTACAACAAAAAAATTAAGAACAAGAAAAACTTTGAGTGGAAAGTTATGATTTATTGCCAAAAAAAACACACCACTCAACAAAAGTTAATCGAGCGTAAAAAACTTCCACAGAAGTGAAAAAGACTGCTATGTATACAATGTACATGGAACAAATAAAGTAGAACAGTTAAATCTAGAGATAAGTCAGCTATATTCTTACAAAGCCAACTAACTTCCCCTAAGAAAGGGGACACTAGTACTCAGCTAAAGGTTTGATGTACTGCATGAAACAGTTAGGCCTAACAGTCACTGAGGTAGCAGTGTGTTCATTTGGCAGATAAGCAGACACTGACATCATCTGACTTGTTTAACCTCACCACATACTGCAAGTGCCTGGGTCCTACTCCAACAGTCTTACTGTAATGTAACATAAGGGCACAGTGTGCTTCTGATGGAAGGATCTGTGCTGTTTCCATGTCAAAATATAAAACCTAAAATGTTTAAAGTTTTCTTTTTTAGAAGTACTTACTTATTGGCTTTTCCACAAGCAACAGTATTAAGAGATGAAAGCCTGCTACTAATTCTCTATCTGTAGCTTCATTTCCTCTAGTGAAGTAACCAACTCTCCACAATAAAGTCTTTCCTGCAATTGAGATGAAAGAGTCAGACTGCACCCATCCAAGTCTGAAAGCTGTATTACTATAGTCCTGTTTTGACGAAAATAAAAGCACTATTTGGGAACTGTATAAATCCTGCAAATCTACCTAAGATTCGTTTTAGATCTGTATAAAGAAATGCTTTCAAGGCATTTATTGACCAAGTTACAGATTTTGAAGAGAATAAAATTTTGTTCTAATGCATGCAGTAGGTTTTTTTTTTTGTTTAAATGACACTTAACAAAAATCAACTATCGATCAGACACCGTGGCCTTCTGCTAAAATTGTGAGAATCTGACAGTGAAAAGGGTCAAAACTAGTAGCCTAAAAAGAAAACTGTTCAAACAGGCATTAAGTGCAGAAACAGTACTCATACAAAACATAGTTCTGTAAACAAGAAATTAAATCCAAGTGATTTTATGAGTCTTCGTATTCTAACAGATATTTAAAGATTTCTTGCTCGATGGCATTGATTTAAAATACTCTAAACATTCAGCTTTTAAGAAAATATTAGAATAAGATATGTAGTCCTCTTGCTTTCTAAAAGGTCAAAAATCACTGTGGAATATTGCTGTCCTGAGGTCTGTCGAAATATCACAGCCAAAATCTACTCATATTTCATAAGCAGATATAGGCAATTTAGAAATATCACTCTTATAGTTTAACAGTGAGTTTATTTAGTAAGTTCTTTTCATCAGGTTTCCATTAACCCACTCCTGAGAAATATTTTCTCACTATTTTAAGACTTGTCACAAATAATTAATTGCAAATGGGTAAGAACTGTGCATATAATTTAAGAGGAAAAAAATACATATCACACCAAGTACTTCTACAGCTACTTGAAAAAGTAAGTATTATTTACAGGAAAATGAAAAATTACATGCTTAAATCTTTCCCAGGAATGGCTTCTCATGTCTGCAAACAATGAAAACAAAAATCTATACACCATGACTTGATCCTTAGGGGCTCATACCCTTAACGCTTAAGTCATGCAGACTCAGAAAATAAATTAAGGCAATTTCATCTTGGAAATCTGTGAGCTTAATTTTGAGATAAAATACTGGGTTCTTTTGATTGAAGTTCTGGAGTGTAAAACTCATCTCTAATGAATAAGAAAGAACTGTGAACAGCTCCCAGTCAAATACCTGTCAGATGGATGTTGACTCAATACAACTGAATTTTTAGGGAGAAGTTCACTTCTTTAAGAGCCTGAAAGTTTAAGAGGCACTTTAATATACACATTACAGATCCCAAAGTTTTCCCATTTTTTTTCTATGCTTGCTGAGACCACAAAAACCGGTCACACCTGTCCAACATGGCCTGAATCAGGGCTCTGCAAGAAAAACAAAGGAAAAGGTTAAACAGTTTAAAACCAGTTTAAACAGTTAAAACAGTTAAACAGTTTAAAAAAAACTAACAACAATGGTTTTGTTTTTTAAAGCAGTTTGTCAAATGTCAAAAACATGACTACATGATATCATGACATCACCATGCATGCCTTCTCTGGAGGGGTCAGATCAGACTCTCCACACGGAACCTCCTTCACATATATCTAATGTACTGTTTTCCATTTCCTTTTTGTCTCCCCATTTTAAGGTACCTATATTGCATAACATATAGTTCTTAAATAAAAGAACATGTTTCAGTGAGTTTAAAATTCAAGGTAAAAGTGTGAAGTATTTTATCTTTTTGTTAACTGAAAAGAAACTTTAAAGCACCAAAAAGATCTAAGATAAATGGTGTGCATATACAGAACTGCTGCTGCTGCTGCATCATCTTACCTTTGTCTTTTCTCAGCAATTCTCAGTATCTCACACACTCCAGTAAATCTCTCAGACAATTCTAGCATCACACCACATTCTTGCAATAGAGGCAAGGCACGATTTGGGCCAATGGCCTTTGCTAATAAGAGAGCTATGTTTTCCACAGTGATGCAGTTTGGCCAGCTGGGGCTACCATTGCTGGCAGCATTCCCATTCTGTGGGCCATGTTGGTGAAAAACAGTGCTGTGATTTTGTGCAAGATGCAGAAGAAACTTCCATTCTTCTATGGTCTCTGGAATTGAACCTAGATGCAAAAACAAATTTGTTACGTTGTTTGTAAAACAAGGTTTATTACAAGCCTATTGTTTTAAACAGATCCATACCTAAAAAGGAAGCTAGCTATTCTATTTTTCTCTTTAGAAATGCAAGAAAATCAAGTGTTATCAACAAGCAAATTGCATACAGAATTATATTGCCTTGACTGACTCAGTGTCAAGATTCAGTGCTGAACTATATGCAAAGCTTCGCAATACTTCAGCATTTGAGGCTTTGTCAAGTCAAAAAACAAATAATTGTTTTGTTCATCTTAAGGCTACTGGGACAATACTTTGCTCGTTGCAACTGTGTGTGTATAAACGTGTGTAGTGGGGGGAGTTCTGTGCCGCGTGGGGAGGTTAGCTATTCTTCCAAACCTAGCTTTTACTCCTGATAAACAACCCTACATTCCTGAGATGTTAAATGTTTTCTAGAATTATTGATTTCATGAAACACCATGTGAAGATGCAAGAGCATAACTCTCACTTCGGTTTTTCAAATATGCTGCTGTATACCCAGCAAGTGAAACTGCTACCAAAACACTTCAAAAATTAGAAAAGAAAACAACCCACCACCAACAAAAACAGCTTAACTCTACTTTTGAGAAACTTAATCAGTAGAGACTAAGGGCAGTTCTGATGTTGCAGAAAGGTATACATAGCTTAAGATTCACTAACCATCTTCTTCATTCAATAGGCTCAGATCATCCAAATGAGCAATATTAGTAAAGGCTTCTATTCTTCTGTCCAGCTCCAAACAGAGGAAAAGGTACCCAGGCCAAAACCTTAAATAACAGAGTAAAAATTTCCAGGAATCAAATATTCATCCTACACTGAAATGAACAATAATTAAATATTCACTAAATGAAGACAGAAGCAACTGAATTTCTTGAATGCCAACAATCATACGGCTCATCACAGAGCAGGCTCACAAGGGGTATCAGATGCATTAAATTGGACTGTTAAAATTCATCCTCAAAACAGGAAATGTTTTTGAGTGAAACTTGTTCGAGCTAGGAGCAGGTAAGTGTTTTTCATTTGTATCTTTTTGGGGTAAGAGTACCAACTAAGCAAGTATAAAGAATTAACAAGCTTTCGTCTTACCCATGTGATTTACAGATGTCTGCCATTTTCTTTTTTGTAACAAAATCAGCTGGGAGTTTAACCAAAAGCAGAATGAGCTGGCTGTAGCCCCATGTAAACAAATGTGATCGTGGCCTAGACAAAGAAAATTTTTGTTTTAAAACATTAATGGTTTTCTTCAAAAAAAAAGTTCTCTCTACAAGAAATTCAGGTTTATGAAATAGAAGTAGGAACATTAACGAGACATGGCATAGTCTCAGCAAGAACAGTCATTCAATAAGGTATTACAGGTAGTTATTTAATCCTTTGGTTGCTTCTGCTGAACTCTGCAATATGCAAAACGCTCCAAGGATTCACTGACATCCAAAGTGTCATATAAAACCTAAGGCTGCAGAACAGCTTTTTGCTGCACTCAGAACCTCTAGTGAACCCCGCTTTACCTGGGATTTCCTTCCACATCCACAGTATTTGCTCTTTGTGGTGCATCAAGAGAAACTGCCAAGCACAACCAATCCAGTCGTATTGATTCCGGCTGCAGAAGAGATCTAAGAAGAGATGACCTACCAAACAAAGCACATGGGGAAAAAAATACTGATTTTAAATATACCAGATACATGGAGACGTAAAAATTGCACACGAGCAAAAAAGTAAAACATGATTAAAATTAAGTATGGAAAAAACTAGAATCATTTACGTTCCTAGGAACTGAAGGGAACCACAGAAAACCATTAAGTTGACAGAGGTTGTATTCCCCTTGCTTTTTTTTTCCCTAAATACTGTCTAACCTGGGTATGCTGAACAGTAGGCACAAGAACAAAAATATCAGGTTATTTTGAAAGTATGTTGCAGAAAAAAAAATATTAGAACTAGCACCTAAGCTAATAAAATCCATACTGAGAAACCAACTAAAACTGGCAGAATGATTTGGAAACTAATGATAAAGAGCACCAAGCACAGAAATATCAAAACGGTTAAACAAACAAAAAAATCACATCCGCGTGATGAAGGCAGCACACAGGTGAAAGGCTCTCTATTCCCTTTACCTTTTATCCTCTGGCTGTGACTTCACCAGGCTATCTAAATATGCTAAAAAGTGAGCTGGATCATTCCTACAAAGCTGCTTGATATCAGAAGGTGAAATAGAGGGGTGGAACTTGATCAAGGGCCGAAGAGCTGTTTCCCCAAATTTTTCATAAAGCCTAAAGAGAGGCAGAACAAAAACCATTTTCAGAAAGGTGATCTTCTGAAGAGATTCCCAGAAAGCTTCATGAAGTGTGAAGCTCTCAAAACCAATTCCTGCTAGCAAGCTGACAACATGGAGAAGAGGAAAAAAAAAAAAGGACTTGGCTACCTTTGAGCATGTACCAGTAACAGAGGGCCATCATCCCAGGGCCCCAGGTCATGCAACAGTTTCAGTATTTTCAACATATCTTCATTTTCCATTGCCAAAGCAACCGAACTGTGACAAGTTAGTTCTGAAATAAATAAGTGCACATGTTACAAGATACAGACAGTGTTTTGCCTTAACACACACAGAGCTGTTGTTACATGTAGAGATACAAGTTACCTTTTGTACTTCCTCAGAACAGTAGCAACAAGTGAACACTTGTTAATGAACAAGTCATGAAATGTCATGGAAGTCAACATCACTTGGAGGCAGTGCTTTCAAGTTTCAGTTATAAATGATACAATGAAGGCACGGAACAATATTCTTGATATATTTCTCATTTCTGAAGTCTTTGGACTTCAGAGGACGCAGTTTTTCTCTTGTGAAAAAAAAACAAAAACACACTGCAGGACATATGGCTTGCTAAATATAATGCAGGTCTGCAGTTTTCAGTATAGTATGTTTTGCTTCTATTAATAACTAAAAACTTTAGTTTGGTCACTGACTTCACAGAAATCAGAATTCATCATAAACCAAGATCCTGATGAAATGTTGGTAACAGTCTACAAACACGAGTACAGTCCAGCTGAGAGCAAACTGGGAATGTATACATTACTTTAAAGCTCTCATGAAGATACAAATTATGAACAAATTCCCAGAAGCCCAACACCACATGCCAACCATCAAAGCAAGATTCTGTTCTTTGACTGATTTCCGTTAGTGCCAAATTAATGCTAAGCCTTTAAGTCACTCTTAAAAGAAAACACAAAGCAGAAGCTGAATGCAGAGAACAGACGTAGTTCTGTTTTCCAGTATAATCAGGAAGCTTTACTTCAATAAGACTAAAGAGAAATCAAAAATGTCAGAAGGATTTCTGCAGAAAAAGGAAGTCTGAAGCGATCACAAGCCATTCACTTGCATGGGACCATTCAGCCTTGTTTCACACTAATGACAATGCTCTTTAAGTCAGGCCTTCCATTTCTAATGCAAATACTGAAGCCCCATCTCCTACCTTCTGCCTTATTTCTATAGATATTTGATTTTACACAAGATTTTTCTGCTCGTTGAAGAGCATATATTTGCTTTTACATAGATCTGGTCTGTAACTGCCACACCGTTCAACCAACAAGCTCCATATAAATTAACAGCTTCAGAAGTAGTTTCTGTGGAATTGCAAAGTGAGGGGAATACCATTCTCTCCTAGAAGCCAGTAGTTTTTCCCTACGTTAGCCTTCTGGGGAACACCAAGCAAACCACCCCAAAACAGAACAAAACCTTCTACCCACCAACCCCCTTCCCCCACTATATCCACAGAAGGAAAATTTGCAGGCATAAATGGGAATCTTCAAACTTTATTTTCTTTTTCTTCCCAAACAAAGTCTTTCTCTCAGTCTACTAGTAATAAAATTTTCATTAGTTACCTTTCAATCCTGCGATATATGTTTCCCATACATTAGGGCTGTTTGCATACGTGGTTATAATGCACTGCTTTAGTCTTTTCAAATCCAGAAGAAAGAAGTAGTTTTGTATAAACCTACAAGCCAAGGTCGACAAAGCTGCTAGTGGCAGACCTTGATCAGAGCTTTCCTCTGAATCACCATTTCCACAAGAAAATACACTCAGCTCAAAACACAGAGTTGTCAGCTCCACAAGATCTTTCTGAACATCTGGTTCTAGGTCACATGGAGGAGATATTTGAAAGCAGCCACCCAAAGGTCCCTTGAAATTAGTACTATTTTCACATACATTTTGGCTTTCACAAGTTTCATCATTACTCTCAGTGTAGTCTTCCAAGATACTATTTGGTTCTTTTTCTGCTAGGTCTCCACCAGTTAGATTTACTTGCAGGTTTTCCTCCAGGACTTCCCTCTGTTCTTCAGCACATACAGTCTTGCTCTTCCTAACAGAGGAATCAAAATGCTCTCTCCTGCCAAATTTTTCTTCCAGATAGACAAGCCATTCCCGTAAAACCCTTCTCATGCACTGTGGTTCTAACAAAACCAGGGGATCCTGGAGTTTGGCTCTGTAGAAAAAAGAAACTTGTTAAGTTGCTTCACAGCTGTAAGACATCAAAAGTGAAACATTATATATGTTTTGTGCAACTCAAAGTATACTCCTGAACTTGAATTACAGTTTGCTGCCGTTTTTGTGGTTTTGAATGCATCGAACAGAATTTAGGCTAGTTGTACCATCTGCATTTGCTGTTAGTACCTCCTGATTTCCCCAGGCTTTCTTTCAGAACTGATTTTTGTTAGGTGTGGGGTTTTTTTTGTGTGCATTGTGTTTGTGATTGATTTTCTTTTTTGCCATTGTTGTATGTTTTTTTGTTTGTTTGTTTGTTTTAAGCATGCTTGTAGTTAGGATATAATTCCTCAGTGTTACCCTTTTGTCCTAACCAAGCTTATAGTGGGTTTGCTTGGTTTTAAACAGGGGAAACAAATCATTAACCAAAATGAGAGCTTTACAGGTAGCATTAATAGACACTTACAACATTACTTTTACATGTTTGTAGTGAAAAAATATCAGTCATTTTTCTACTAAAGCCCAACATATCTAGACACTAAAAATTGCCCAGCTTACACAGCTTCTGTTGTTGCAGCCTTGAGATCTCTTAGATGATCCTCCTCTGGAAGCTGGCAGCTCTGTGGCTCTGATCTAGAAAAACACATTCATCTCAGCCTTCACTGAAGCATTGTATTTAATAATTTACATGAGGATTTTCCTCAGATTTGTCAGGAAACAACATTAATTCCATTATTAAAAAAATAAAGCTCCCATTTCTATAGAAGGAACAGCTCAGCAAAAGTTACAGATGAATTGGACATGAAGAACAACCATAATAATAATTCTGTGGCCTTTATTATGGCTTCTGCTCTTACTACAGCAGATTTCTGAAGACACTAAATAAAAAAATATAATGACACCATATGAAAGTTACCATACATTATAAAATTACTGGAATATGAAACAATTTAGCTCTGTGTTAATTGGACAGCCATTATGTTTTATAGGTACCATAAAACACGGTTTGAGGGAGAAAAGTGTGTTGACTCCCCACTCTGTAAGTGCAGGACATAAACTGTTGGACTCATACCCCAAGCAGGCATCACAGGTATGCTACATAAGAGTTGCTGAATACGCTACATTCTTACAATTCAGTAACTACAGCACTGCTGAGACTGCATGCTCCAACGCTCTGAACCAGCTTCTAGGTAAGAAGCCAGCAAGAACCAGCTAAACCCACCAGAGTAACAAACAGCAGCTGGAAAAACACAAACAAACAAACTGAGCTCTCCGTTCTCCTTGAAACGGTACATTTTCTTTAGATTGCTAGCCTCAGAGCACCCAGCAAATGCAATTGCTAAGACAACGTGATTTTGCACTCACGCTCTCTCTTCCTGGGGAGATGCTAGAAGACTGACAGCCACCTCCTGCTGCTGCTCGTCATCCTTTGCTTCTTGCCTCCCTCTAATATCAGGACTCACATGAAGTGTGCCAATCTTTTCGGTAGTTTTGCGTACAAAGCTGGAAACACTAGAAGTCAGAAGTTTGACCATGTGAAATTCAAAGTTCACAACTGAAACAATCAAGCACTTTCTTTCCATTCAAACCATCGTTTCAGATGTCTTTATAACCTGAAGAACTTCTGAGAAAAGGATCTCACCAGTGATGGACAACGAGAACAAAACTCCCTAAGAAACTGCTCAGAATTCGTACTTGAGTCATGGTCCGTAATATCAGCACAAAGAATCAAAAATTGAAGTACTTAAGACTTGGGGTTTTTGCTGCTTGAAAAAACAGGCTCTCATACTAACATTAGTGCTTAGATTTTGATATATTTGTACACAAATAAATGCAAATTGGCTACATTTCATTTTAGGGCTAATAAAGCATCAGGAAAGCATTAGGAAACGATGGCCCTCTTAGTAGCAAGAAATGGTTTTACAGCACTCAAAGTTAATTCTTCAGATTATAAAGCTCACCAAAAACATCCTTCTCTTGTCATTGATTTTTTTTTTCCTCCCAAGTATTTTATTCAAGAGAAATCCTAACGAGCACACACAAACCCATTTCTACCATGAGAAGAACCATGTTATCAAGAGCTGAACAGAGAACTCAGCCTCTTGCTTTCTGACTAAGAACTAGTTTAGGAGCATTAAAAAAAAAAAAAAAAAAAAACCACCACACCTTCTTTTAGAATTATAGGGAAACTTTAAAAAAGTAACTGTAAAATATGACTTTACTTAATCATAAATAGAACATAGAGGGTACTTAAAACTAAGTTCTAATTACTATTACTGTTTACAGTCAAACTCCTGAAAGTTGCTTATGATTTAGAAAGAACTCATAACAATGCATGTATGTCTGAAAGCTATTCTGAGATACTTACACTACTGATATCAACTATGGTTTTTTTGTTGCAGAATATATTTGACATACCTAAGTGATTAAAGAAGAAGTAATGATTCAAACCGTCATTATGGAGCAGTAACTTTTTGATTAAGAAACACATCAGCTTCACAAGAATTATTTAAGTTATGTATTTAACACCATTTGCTTTATATGTTGAAGTGAGTTTTTAAAAGGCAATTTGATTTCTGCACAAAATGGATGCTACCATATTTACTTGCACCTGGCATAAGCTACCATTATTCCATGAACATTTGAGAAATTCATTAGATTTACTGAAAGGTGCTGCATGAGGGGAGAAAGATGGCAAGCTAGACAGTACACTTCACAAGTGTGTTTTGGTAATATCTAGCACCATTCAAATATTTTAGTTTTTGCCCACAAGCCCTTATCATTCAGAAATCCAAGTAGCACAAAAGCTAAATTCTAAAACAATATTTTGAGTAAGTTTCTTTCTAAGTACAAACCACAGCCACAGTTTACAAGGTTATGTTAAATATTCTTAGCAAACATTCAGAAAACTAAGGCTGAAATCTTGGCTGCACTGAAGCTTACAGCAGCTCTTCGTATCTTCATTAGAGTCAAGATGAAAGCTTTAAATAGCCTAGCAAGCTTCACTGCATCTCCAGTGTTTCATTTCAAGTGTTACATTTTTGCGGAGCAGAGTATGAACTAAATCAGACAATGCTACAAATTCACAGGACATAAAAGGGAATGATGTAATGGATGAATGAACCTCCTGCAAGTTTTACCTTTCTTTCACAGCTTGGAGAGAGACGAGAGGAGATGGGGAACGAAATGACAAAGGAATACTGAATGGGAGGAAAGTCTCACTCCGGTCAGCCTCAACCGCCACAGATGCATGAGATACGTTGTCTAACAAATGGAATTGAAATAAAGAGTCATGAAACAATGGCCTGGCAAAAATGAAACAGTGAAACAAAGCACAAGTCACTAATTCACTCCTAGATAATCTGCGTGGAATAATCATATTCTTCAGTATATCATGTTGAAGACTGTGGGGAGACAGAAAAGCACGACCTAGTCTCAAGGACCATTTTATTACTGACTTAAAACCTTTAGGCTCTATAACAAGGCAAATGACAATCAGCAATAACTGTCTGAAAACTTACCATTTATACATAACCTTACAGTTCATTTCAAAGACAAAAAAAATTGATTTAATCCACTGTCAGTTATTTAAGCAGATAGGAAAATTAAATGTTGTAGTATGCATCAATTCACACAGCCCTATTTCCTAAAAGGGAAACTATATCTGAACATACAGAAACACAAATCATGGTTAAGGTGTAAATCACTCCTATTTGAAGGGACTTCAAAACACAATTAAACCCATAACTCTCTGGCTTTTGACAATAATCACAGGAAATACAGAGCCCCTGACTAGTTCCTCTTCACTCTTATATACCTACCTGTATCTACAGGGTGTTTTGATTAGTCATTTCCTTGTACAAGCACACTGTATCTTTAAGGGGTGTGATGAAGAAAAAAAGGATACTTTTGAGTAAGAATGACACTGTTTTGCAACAGTCAGACCTATCTGCACTGCTGAGAAGAAAAGATGCTGTGCTATTACAGAAATTCTAACAGAATTCATCACTCTCCCTCAATAAGGCCTCAAGGTCACAACTGACTGGGACCAAAAGGTTGCTTTTGTTCATTATACAAATTAGCAACCTAAAAACTTGTGACATCTTATGTAAATATGATCAGGGAAACCAGCTGCAGCACAGCAAAAAAAAAAATGAAGTCATTCATAAGTCTATTGCTCTTAAATACCAAACGAAGTACATGTGCTTCAGGAATCATCTAGAACCTCTCTACCTTGGAACAATCAACAAATCTGCTATCACTTAATGAACAGATAGAAAAGTTTTAACTCACAATGTTCAAGAACTATGACCCTTCATTTTAGAGTTTTAATGTTAGAAATTGTATCCTTCCTGCACATTTTCTCACTTGTCATTTTTTTGGTGAACAAAGGTAAAGAGACAAATGTAAGCATAAGGGCTACAAACATCATGTACCTTAGTCAGCAGGACACACTGCTGACAAACAGAGAAGCAAAAATTCTCCCACCCTACTGTGGTTTTCCTCCAACAAAGCATCCAAATTGTCTTCCTCCTCAAACATCTCTGCAACAGCTAAGAGCAGCCTTTTTAATGGAAAGCCTCTCTACCGCACCCTGAACTAAACGAGCTCCTTATCATCCCAGGTTTCTTCCTCTTCAGAGCAGAGAACAAGACACAGTTTCACTATGTTTCATCTAGCAACAGGTATTTGTTAAGAAATAAACTCCCTGAGTAGTTAAAATGTTAGATATTAACAATTATATCATTCCCATGCTAATGTATAAATGTGTAAGAGGTGATCCCCTTTACAGACGAAATCCTGCAAGAAAGCTAAGCCTACTCCCCCTAAGCCTACTTGTTTTCCCTGAAGACATAACGCCAGAGACAAGACTAATAAATTCTTTCCTGTAGCCAAAAAGACTGGAAGGATAGGGACATCAAACGAATCTCATTTGAAGCTCAATTAACACTGCCATAGTCAGCCAAGACAGTCTCAGTATTAATTGCACACAGAGGGGGAAAAAATTTTGAGTGAAACTCCAGCTTGAGAAAAGCCCTCTGGACCTTTTGTATTCTTTCTCACTTTTGTTTATGTGTTCATTTCTGTGGAGCCAGTATTTCACCCCAATGTTTCAAGAAAGAGTTTGACTGGAGGGTGGGGTGACTGTGTTTCCATTGAACAAATCAGAAAATTTAATTATAGATAACTTGATAGTGGAAAATAAGAGCACAGAGCAAATCAATTCTTGTAAAATATATAAATACTGCATCTGAAGAACATATTTTCATTAAGAAACATTACCAAGTTCCACCTGTTCATCTTCCTGGTGTGCAGGAAATTCTTTAAGTCTCTCATCTTCTGAGAATGTTTGACTGTGGAGAGAACATGAGTCTTCATCGGACTGACTGCCTCTTCGACTAATAACACGATATATACCAGAGTCCAAGACACTGAAGCTTTCCTGTCAGACAAGGGAGAAGGGCCAGATGTTTTTCGAGTTGCACTTCCTTGTTCAACTTCCTGCAATGAATTGAAACAACCATCCCAACAGAAATAACCTCACAGTACTTCATAATTCACTATCTGAGAAAGCCCTATGGAAGATCAGATTACTGACAGATCCAGAACAGCAAAGGACACACGTGCTGTTAAATGCATAGTCCAGTGACATTATAAAGATACACACACTGCAATTGCTTTTAGGAAAGCAGCCTGTGGAACAACTGGCATACTCAGTACAAGACCACGAGACAAAAATATCTTGGCTTTAGTCTCGTATGTGAACCAGCCACTTCACCCCATTTACCTGCATCCAGATGAGTCCATGTTCTTTCTACCAGTAAACCATACCTAGCTAGCACAACTATGGATCCTCTAACACTGTCTGCTTCTAGACACATGTACAACCTTTGGCTCATGGTCAGTCCACGTAGTTTACTTTCCCATTTGCCAATGTAAAAAACTCGTTTACCATGTCAAGATGGAATTTATGTTACTGGTTTTTAAGCTTCACTTTTTAAATACTTAGATTGAAAGCAACTCATATTGTATTAACTACGGAATGTTTCCCCTTTCTTGAAATACTGCTGGGAAGTCAACGCCAAGCAGCTCTATGTATAAAAGAGTATTAAAAATACGCTTAATTTTTTCCTTAGAGCTTTCTGTTTGAGCTGCAGGGTGAGACCATTTTTAAAACAGGGCTAGGACAGCTCTGAACATTCAGACATTCAGCATTCACCAGATAAGACCACAGTTATAATCAAGATGACCTTTACTGAAGCACGGCGAAGTACAAAACTCAGCTGTGGAGAAAGCCTTTTTTGTATCTATCTTTGTCCGTACCTCAACCATTAGCCATAAAATAATACAAAGACAGGGGTGTAAGAGCCTAAAGAACACAAGTAGTAGTATTTCATACCTCCCTACCCCAAGTAACTTTAAATACCAGTATTATCGCCTATAGTAGACACAGTAAAATCAAAAGCCTCATCTACAAAGAGAGCAACAAGATGGTTGTAAGACACAAAAATAAAACTTCTAGCTAACATTTTTGGCATTACTAATACACTTACATGAGATGAAATGCTACTCCTCCTACTGCTGCACGCAGAATCTAGAGGTTCCACCTTCAAGATCAGTTCCTCCAGACGTGAAATGAGATCCTGTTGAGTTGAGGCATCCAGCTGAGACTTCAAATGCTCCAGCTTGTCTAGTGGCAAATTCTTCCTTGCCTAAAAATACACAGGTAAACAGAAGCATTATTATTTCTAATGCATGCATGAAAAAATTAATATGCAGGCTAATTTTCATACTAAAAGTATAAGGTCTAGCAGACTTCTTAAAATCTCTGAAAATACAAACCTTGGAAACCCATGGAACTTATTGTAAGAGAATAAGGAACAAAACGGAGTTACATGGAACATTTACAAAAAGGTATTTACTTACTCTGCAAGAAATTATTGAATTTTGGAAGAGGCAAGAGACCCTGGCAGCAAGAGTCCAGAACCCTCTTCTTATCAGACGATCTACGCAGCGGTCTACCAGCAGAAGGGAGAGGCGTACAACTTTTCCGTTTGTATGAAGACAGAACAGTTCACTTTTGTAAACTGCAATATCCTGAATATCTGCAAAACCAGATGCACAGAAGCATGTTAAGGACTGACAATGTTCGTCAGGATTCCTTTTTGTTCCTGAAGGTAGGTGAAAACCTATTTCCTTGAGCGCAAGCATGTGCAACAGTCTAATACATGTAGCACAAGTGGTATGGTGAACAAACACTAAAGAGCACTAAGCTAGCATCTAACAACTATAAAGCACAATTCAAGTATCAAAATTTTCCAGAGTTGCATTTCTAGACAGCATCCAAAAGTACATTTAAGCTACTTAAAGTTCCCTTTTCCTTTGAAGGATGAAAAACGAAACCAAGACTGATAAATATGAGAGAGGTGCACCATTATTAGCTTTGAAAAAGAACAAAAAGATTTGGTAGCAGGAAACCTCTTTGACCTTTCAGCAGTTTCCAAAGGAAATAGTTACGCTATGTGCAAACACTCAAAGACAAAGGCATCGGAAACTTAACACCAAAAGGTGGGAGAGAGACAGAAGGAAGAAGTCAAGTGACAACCACCAACAGTTGTAGGACTGTGCCTACAACCATACACATATAACTATTTATGAGGCATCACTCGTGTGACAAATACATTCACTGGTTAGACAGATGTTAGAAAAATGTTTTTTCAGCTTTCAGCAGTTTATCCTTCACGGGATACCTGGGAATAAACAGCAATGGGGAAAGAGTACTGTGGGTTTAGTTACTACCTCACAGTATTTTGTTACTGTATTTTAAGATTCACTTTATGCCAGGTTTTGTTTCTCAGAAATATGGAGGGAGGAGTTGGCTGGAAGGGGTGGAGAGAAGGTTACTAGGTCAAGGGTATGTCTGACAGATGACAACAAAAATGATTTCTCTGATAAATGTTCTGCAATCCAGCTGTAGAAATGGAGCCTGAAAGGCTCTGTGTTAGACAAGGACTTCAGATATGACAAACGTAACAAACTACATTACAGACTAAGATTCTTAAAGTTTACCTTTTACTTCACTCCAGAGTAAGACTTGAACACTTTGGGGAACAAAGATATAAATGCCTCTTTCCGTCCAGGTCACGACATAGTGCTCACTGCAAGCAAAGCAGATGTTAACCAGGCAAAAGTTAATCGCAGTAGTCACCGTAAGCCAACGTCATCCTTATATATGAAAGTACAGCAAATGAGACAGTTGTTTAACATGATATTTGGAAAATTCTTATGCAAAAACATTAAGTTGATAATACAAATTAGGAGTATACACAACTTATTAAAGGATTTTTAAATCTACTTTTTCAACAGGAAACCAACACTCACGTCAAATACAGTAGCTTGGGGAAAGATAAAGATTGTGGAGAGCAGCTGGAAGTCATGCAGTGAGGATCCATTCTGTAAAGAAAAATGATCTATTACAAGATATAACTATAATAGTATCACATTCTTAATCCTTTAAATCTAAACCTGGCTTAAATGTACATAGTCTTATGACAGCAAAATTCACTGCTATAGTCACAGAGACACCTACAGAACCAAGGCTTTGGCATTTTTAATTAAGTAATTAACTACTGGTTTTCATTATTAGATGGAAACACATTAAGATGACAGCTAGGATTAAATTTTGACTGCACTGGGAGTTTATTTCATCTTCTCAGCTAGTCTCGAGGTCCCTAGCTTGTTTATCACCGGTAAGGCTCATGCATTACCTGAGAGTAACAACAGGGAGAGGCGGTGATGAGAGCAGCTGCTTGAACTGGTGCGTGCTTTGCACTTCCCCATCAAAGTTCACCTCCCACATCCTTGAGCCAGGCCGCGCACAATATATGAGTGGCTGCTGATTCCCGTTGTTTTTTCCAACAGGGAAGAAACATGCTCCGAATTCTCCATCTCTCTCTTTGTTACCAATTTTCCAAAACTTCTCTCTAGTGAAGAAAATGCATTTGTCAAGGCAGCATTAACAAAGGCTCTAATTAATTTTATGTTGTTCTTGAAGAATAAAAATACTAAATCCTAACTGCTGAACTGATTGTTTGTTTTCTTCATTGCAGAATTTAAATTCTGAAGCCTGCATAAAGTTTATAACATACAGGGTGCAGCGATATTTATTAGTTTAAGTAAAACCGTAGATCATGAGATTTTTTTCCTCTTTCAGCAATTGCTGAAAAAAGCCTTCTGCAGTCAACCCACCTGGTTGCAGAGCAGCCTTGCAAGTCCAATATTTTACAAGAAAAACATAACTTGCCTCTCTGTATCACACAAATAAGTACGTGTAAGTGAAGATATGAGCAGTCTTCCATCCAAATAATCGAGCTGAACAACACGGGAATCTACAGTGGTTATAATCTGAACGGGAAACATCACAAAAGTGGCAGCAGCCTACAGTTTAAAGAAAAAAGAAAAAAACGCATACTGGGCCCCAGTTCAGCATAAAGATTATTTCATTAAGTTAAAATTGCAAAATTCAGAAAAGGCTCACATACACTTGAATATACAGCCTAAGACAAAGCAAGGCAATGCAGTTCCTCTCTTCTCTCCCCCATGAAACAAGGTTCTAATGCTTAGAGATAGAGGAATCTAAATCATCCTCTTCCCAAAAACATTACTGAAGTTTTCCATTACCAAAGTTTTAAGAAAAGAAATCTTATCCTACAACACACAGACTTTTTTTTTTTTTTAAGAGAGTGTTTTTGTAACTTTACGAGGGTCTCTTTTGTAAGCTTTGTTCACTTGCCAATTCTCTCAATTCTCCCAACGGGTACTTTCAGCCAAGTCTTATAGAGACAGATCTGAGGGATTACTGAACACAAAAAAAATCCATCAGATTTAGGTGGTTTATATACACTCACAAACTTTTTCTATTATCCAGCAGTGAATTACTCAAATGCTCTTAATTACTCAAGTCTCTCAGCTTGCATGGGTGCCAGAACAGAGTCCTAGACAGACTTCTTATGAATAAGAAACTACTGCAAAGTGCGCTCCCATTTTCTAGTGGACAATCACCATGTTTGACAGTTTAAAGCTGTCTTGTTTGTTATGAAGGTGTCAATTGCTTACTTTGAACAAACTGCACTGCATTTGAGATCCAACAGTCTTAACAGGGCCAAGCAGGCACATATTTCATGGGTCTTGCCCTTCTCCCCTATCCTTCCACAGCTGATTTTCTTGCTCTTTAAATGCAATGTTCTTGCTACTTTTAAGACAATTTTCCTTCTGAAGTCTCTCATGAGGGATGGAAACAACCTGAAGGAACATGCCTACTTCCAGGTTGTGCTGCATCTTACCAACTAAAAGGAGAAGGAAATGACCTAGTCATGATAAAACTTGAAACACTGAAAGACTAGAAATCAGGCTGCTATTCATTAACGTGCATGCCTTTTGCACGAAGTGTAATTGGTTTAAACTTTGTGTCCACCCACCATTTGTTTTAACTACTGCACATCTTCAGGAATGAGAGTATCCAGACAGAGCCCAAGAAATACACATTTAAGAAGAAGGATAAACATGCACAGCTCTCATACTGATCCAGGAAGCCCAGAAAAAATCAGAGTCTGTGACTGCCCTTTCTCAGACTGACAGATGAGCTGACAGCCACAAAACATGTGGCTGACACTGCACCTGGAGTCTAAGGGGTCCAAGGAGTCCACCAGGCTCAGAAATGCCAAAACTGAGCACTTGGATACTTGTCAACTCCAAGAAGAAGAAGCTCAGCCAGTACAAACACACTATTTTAATACTGCTCTGTCCTGTACCGAAGGGAATTCTACGAGACCATGCTTGATCTTGATCATAGCAAACAAATTTAAGATGAACTGTGGATTTGCTCAAATCTCTGAAGTCTCGACAAATTTCTGTCAGAACCTACCCGCGCAAAGTCAGTCTGAATCCAGCATCTCTGTGTTGCTAAATCACACAAAATTTTTAGTTCTAAAGATTTGAAAACAATTTTACACTGAGTTAGTAAATTAGCTTAAAAAGGTTTGGGTATGGAATTGCAAGGATTTCTACTGTTATCTCAGTAGACTGTTTCTCTTGCAGTCAAAGCTACCCAGAAAGTTTGCTTTCCCAACAGCCAAAGGAAATTTTCCTCTGTTCTACATCTCTTAAAAGAAAAATAAAAAAATCCATACAGCACCCCCTGGGAACCTCTTTATCCCGAAGTATGTGACGTTTTACCTTTCCTTGTTTTGATGTGTTAATCTTGATGGCTGATACTTTTCCCACATGATCTCCTACAAAAACACGGAGGGCTGCTGTATCCCAACATAGAGCTGTGACTTTTCTGCCCTTATGCTCAGAGGAAACATAAATCCGTTCTGGTTTCCCACGACGTTCCTGATTCAGCTCCCAGACTACTACGAGACCTTGGCTGCAACATTTAAAAGAAAACACAGCTTGAGCATAAGTGTTCTAAAGGCATTCAGTGTTTTACCAGCGACAAAAATGCATTATCCCAAAGAAATAGAAAACCTAAGCAAGAAGTCCACCTCAGAGCTGGCATTGCCAGCAAGGATGCTAAGCATAAGGAAAAATATGCATTTAAATTTTAAACAACGTGATATCAGCTACAAATTTCACTCTGCCATATCACTGAAAACATTTCTTCTGATGCTGAAGGGTCTCAAGGATACATTTATCATAACTTTGCATGTTTAGCTCTCTCATAGATGTTTTGTTACAGGAATACAGCTTCTTCCTAGAATAATTATGTCAGAAAAAAAAGAATAAGCAAACTACACAGAGAATTATTCTGTTGAAGCCTCTACCAGTTAATTCTCTGCCTCCCTCCAAGTTCTCAGCAGATGTCAGTCTGAAACTTAGAAGTTACTTCAAAATATTTATCCGCCATTTGGCTTTCCAAGTACATCATTCACCTGGTGGCAACAGCAACGTAGTCTTCATCATGCAAACAGCAGGCAACTCGGGAAATGGCACCTTCCTGAAAGCAAGTATGGCAGTAAGCATGGGTAATAAACGTTCTTGTACTACCTTTGCCAGAACACAACTTTTATCTCTATGAAATAAAACAGATTAATGTCAACAGCTGCTACCAGTTTGTGGTGATACGGGTGCTTTTTGGGTTCTGTTTGCACACACTGAGCTTACTCTAAGAAGAAGCAGCCAACAACACGACTGGATCAAGAGAATCAACAGCTCATCCTCCAGCCTGGGAACACAGAAATCAGTCACCTGTCCTTGTACCTATGGAAGTTGTTTTGCCAGAACTAAGCAAGGTGTTTGCAACCTCCAAAGATGGTTGCATTCATTTTATAGTGGGAACAACAATGGCTCCCAGGAAACACTATTGGGCGGTAGGAACAGCAATCCCTATTCCTTGACCTCCTTCAGAAAAAACAAGCAAGCCTATATTTCCTTTGCCTATTCAGGTAGTTCATAGTTTGGATACCCAAACATTAGTAGTTATCCACGTTAGGTGCTCTGGTTACATGTTCGAGGGTTTTCTTTTGACTCATACATTCAGGGGGTAACTTCGCTGCTGCTGTTAAAAGTAAGAATTGGATAAGCAGAGTTCTGTCCCTCTCAAGCAGTTTCTTTCACACCTCATGAAACACGTTACACCACACACTCTGGGGACACAGACCAGTACCACAACCCTTTTTAACACATAGCAGTCTGAAATGTTACCTTATTTGGACAATTTAAACAAGCTGAAAATACCTATTGACTCTTTTAATAAAAATTAACATGAAAACACCTCTTTCCCAGTCCCAATTCCCCTGGATATTTTTGTCCAGAATATTTTACCCTTACCTTATGAGTAAGAAAGAGCCTTTGCTTCCAACCATCTCTCTGTATAAGATTCAGTCCTCCTCCTGAGCTGCCTAGAGCTATCCATCTCTTCGACACAGCTATACACGTGCACTGAAGGCATAAAAATCATAATGCAGAACATAGACACTAGTAAGTACAATATCTTTCCTTTACATTATTAGTTTGCTTTTTAAAGAGTTCATTGCTTGCCAACTTTGTGTGCCACTCCTCAAACACTAGCAGCAGAGCCATCACTAAAGAAATTAAAATTGCTTCGTCTGAGATCCAGACAAGCTGTAGAAGATAGCAACCGTCTACAATTGTATTTTTTACCCTGCAGTTGCATTAAGAAAACACTGTAGCAGGATTCTGTCTTCACTTCTTCTTTCTCCATAGCACACCACCCATAAGCTAGCATGCACAAACCCCCAAAGAACACGATGAAGCTTGTGGGCTAATTAGAATAACAAAATGATTAGGGTAACTTTTTTAATTGAATAACAAAAATGAACATCACAAACTCACCTTCAGACGACTAGAATCCAGCCTGAGTGCAGAAAGCAACGGATCCAAACATTCAAACTCTGCCAGTACATGGTTGTAAGAGTCTGGAATGACTGGCACAGAGGCCATAGATGCATAAGGCTGGCAGTACTCACTCATGGGTACATCACAGCTTCAGCATTTGGCAGCACCTGCCAAAAAGAAGGTAGGTTCTCAATTAGTCCACTTTTTAGTATTACAACAGATTTTTTGCGTTTAAAGAGACCATTACAAGAGGAAAATGCTCAAGAAGCATTAGACTTCAGCATACCAACAGCATACATGCACCCGGTTTTAAACTCCTTTGCCCAAGTTCTGCAGGTAGACACTTATCACTGATGTTTAGTACCTACGCCAACCCTCAGAAGCCTACCTTTGGGGAGGGTTAGGGAGCCAGAAGCACTTTTGCTGCGGAATTTGAGAAGTTCCGTATGGGTACGCTGCCCAAAAACCCAAAGGCAGGGCAACTGGGGGAGGGAGGACGCAGGGGGTCCCGTACAGAGACCGCAGCAGCCCCGAGTCCCCCTCAGCAGGAGCAGGGGAGGCTCCCGGCCGCCCCCCCCTCGGCCGCCGACCCCGTCAGCCGCCGCCTCGCGCTGCCTCACGCCAGCGGCCGCCCCCCGCGGCACGTGACCCTTGGCGGGGGGCGGGGCGAGCGGGCCGCCGGCCGCGCGAGGGCGGGCGGGCGCGTGACGCGCGGCCCCGGGCACGTGACGCTGACGCGACGCCCCCCCTCCCCCCGCGGCGGGCCGTTGCCGAGGGGAGGCCCCTCCCCCGCAGCGCCGCGCCGGGCGGCGCCGAGCTGGGAGCGGAGCGGCCGGGGCCTGCCGGGCCCGATGGCGGGGGACGAGCGGGAGCCGCGCCCCGCGGGGCCGGGTGACGGCGGGGACCGGGGAGGGCCGGGCGCGGCGGGCGGGGGGGAGCGGCGGGGTGGGCGCGGCACCGGCGCCGCCGCCCCCCCTCCGGCCGCTCCCGTCATGGCGGCGGGGGAGGGGCCGTCACGTGAGCCGGGAGGAGGAGGGAGGGAGAGCGGGGGGGCGGCCACGTGACCGCCGGGCCCGCGCGGCGGCGGCCCGCTCCCCCGTCACGTGACGCGGCCTCCTCCCTCCCTCCTCCCCCCCCTCCGCGGCGTGTTCCGGTCACGTGCCCGCCCCCCGCCCGCCCCATGGCCCCGGCAGCGGCGGCCCGACCCCCCTAGCGCCCGGCCGGCCCCCGCCCACGGTAAGCGCCTGGGGGGGGCGGCGGGGCCGCGGCTGCGGCGCATCGCGGGGCCGCGGCCCTCAGGCGCCCTCCCTGCGGCCGCGGCCCGGCCCGGCGGGGAGCGTTAGGCCGGGAGGGCTCCGCCGGGACCGAGCCCGGGCGGCGGGAAGGTGGCGGGGGGCACAAAGGCGGGGGTCCGGGGCAGGCCGGCGCGGTGGCGGCTGCGCCCCGAGGGCGCCGCTGCGGCGGCTCCCGGCCCCGCGCTGAGGTGACGGGGTGGCGGGGCCGCGCCTCGGCGGGCCGGCTGCCCGCTGGGACCGGCTGCTGACCGCTAGCGCCGGCTGCCCGCCGGTACCGGCTGCCCGGCCTGCCCTGCGGCGGCGGAAACCGAGCGGTGAGGCTGGCACAGCCCGGCTGCCGGCCCCTGCCCGCATCTGAGTTAGCCAGCGGTGTAAAGGTTTCCTCCGTTCCTGCTCAGACCTCCCCGAGCCCCGCAGGAGGAGGCTGGAGCCAAGTGCTGGTAACGGAGAGCGCTCAGCGGGGCGTTACGAGGCAGGCTCCCGGCTTTGCGATCAGTTAGGAAGAGTCTCTGCGTTAAAGGCAAGGTAACTGTTGAAACGTAATGGCATTGCCAAAAAGCTGTGCTCGCTTCCAAAAGCTGGTCAGGCATTGAGTGGGTTGCCCAGGGAGGTGGTGGAGTCACCATCCCTGGGGGTGTTCAAGGAAGGGTTGGATGTGGTGCTTGGGGACATGGCTTAGTGGGTGATGATGGTGGTAGGGGGAGGGTTGGACCAGCTGATCTTAGAGGGTTTTTCCAACCTTAATGATTCTAAGATTCCCATAGAGCTGGGAGAGGAGGAGTTAGTCATAGATAAGCAAACAGGACCTTTTGTTTTGTTTTACGCCAAGCTGAAGCTTCCTGATTGATCTTGCCAGTTGTAAATTGCAGCTGACATTAACATCCCCAAGACAGGCTTGATGATAAGTTATACCCATGGGTTAAGGCCTACCCCTTTATCCAGATGGTTTTCAGAGCTACCAACCATCTCTTTAAAAGCTTTGTCACTACAGAATTTTCAAATAAATTGTCTGGTTCCTATTCAGGAAGATGCTTAAGCCAGAGAAAAGTCTTGTCTTCCAAAATCTGCAATTGAACAACTCCAACACTGCTTCTTTTAGCAGCAGATTAAAATTATCAGTCAAAGATGTAAAATAAGAGAATTTCTCCCTAGGAATGTTGCAGTTGTTGCCTCTTTGAGCAGCAATATCATCATCTGCAGTACTGGTTCCTGGAAGCTTCAGCACAGTTGTTAAATATAGATGTTAGGATATTGGGGCAGGCGTGAGCAGATCATTGATGGCTCTCACCCTTTTTCATCGTAAGCCTTAAGTGTCAAAAAAAAGAGAAAGTGACTGGCTCCCTGCATGTGCATGGTGAGGATATCGCCTTCCCCTCTGCAGTCAGTAGGAGACCATCCTCACACTTTTCTAGCAGCTGGGTGAGATTTCTATTTTAGAATTTTGGACTTCTTGTAACAAGAGAAGCCATCTTGTTCTCATTAGTGAAAGCCGGTAACTTTTGTAAGTCCTGATTATTACTCTGTTTTACTCTTTCTGATGTATTGTTTAAAAGACAGCTCGGGGTTTTCTCCATTTTGGGTAATGCTTATTGTGCATATCATCCTACTGCCACCATAAATTACTGCATGAAAAAGGAAGCAGAGCAGTGACAAATAAGAATGGCAGCAAGCTCATGCATTCGCTCTCCCAGAAGGTAGAATGAGCCACTTGTGGGATAATTGTGCGTTCACAGATTGCACACTGCAGGGTACTGTGCTAGAAGCACTGCGTCTGTAAAGGAGAAGTTGCTAGCTGCTGATCGTTTTCCTCCCTAGTTAAAAGACTGCTTGTAGGTGGGTGAAATAGCATGGTTAAAAGCAAAGCAACTTGCATCAGAAAGCCTGACTATGGAAATGCTTTCCTTTTCTTTCTGTTCAGAACGATTTTAATTCCTTTGCATTCTGTGGTTTTGTCTCTACTGCATTTGCTAATAATGACCTCAAAGGACTGTAAATTAACAAGGGGAGAAAAGCGTCAAAATCTGTAGTCTTGTGTATATTGAGGTTTCTGGTCTATTGGATTCTGTGGCTAGCTGCCTTTTTCCGGTAAGGATAAGGTGCTGATGAGAGACTACAGACCTGCAACAGGAAATTCTCCATAAAATGGTAGCACAAATAGCACTGAAAGAGAATAATGCTGCTGGGGAGACTGTAATGGATTATGCTAGGAAACAGGCCTGAAATTATGCCATGCAGTTTTCCTTGAGAGAGCGGTATTAGCAGGGCTGCTCTGAATGTGGCACAGCATGTTCTAGTGGCTGCTGCAGTGGTGCTGATGTGAACCCCCACATTCAGCTCAGCATCACTGAAGTCTTGGGCGAAGCCTTGGCTGAGTGACGCGATAAATGAGCAAAGCTTAAGTGCAGAGCCCGTTTACCATTGAATCTTCCCATACAGTATTTTACTTAACGCATTGCAATGATGGGTTTTGACTTGCCGAAGGGAATGCTGTCCTACTATTTAGATTGTCAGAGTAAGATCTCCTATCTTGCTGATGCCTTTAAAAAAAAAAAAACACTGCTATCTGAATTTCAATACTCAGAAGTGTCATTTTGTGATACCTATTATTAGTGTGATAGGTGATGCAAATTGCAAATTTTGAAGTTTGATGCAGACACCAGCAAACATTATTATAAAACACATAAAATACGTGTATTGCCTTTTGAAAATACTGTTCTATATATCAACAGAAAAGTTTGTGGTGTACAAAATACAGCAATTGGACAGACTAAACGTTTACAGCAAACATACTAAACCTGGGATTTTTTGATAAGTGTGCAACAGTATGTTAACAAAATCTAGACATACCTATGGCATACATATTCTCTTGAGACATTTAAGGCTGTAGAGTGAACCTGAAAAGAGGAGGGATGGTGACTGCTGGGAAGATTATCAAAAGGGTAGCAAAAGGACTGCTGTCATGTATCAAAAGGTTAGTCGATGAGAGGCTAGTGAAAAAATTCCCGATCTTTTGAAGCAGGTATAACACAGTCCAGTCCCTCTGAGGGATGGGGATAGGAGACTGGACAGCTGGGATCAAGCATACCAAATATCGTTCAAGCCTTGGGCAAAAATCACTACAGTAGGAACAGGACTGTAACTGGACTGTTATCTTTAGTGCAGAGGAGAACTGAAAATCCTTGTTTTTTCACATACCTTGTATCCCTCCCTCTTGTGAAATGATTTAGCATCTGCTGTTTGTACTGAAGAAGGGAAATGCTGCCAAATGCCAGAGGAGATCTGGAATTTGTGTTCCTTGTGTAGCTTTGGTTTTCTTCCGAGCTTGAAAAAACAGTAAAGAAACATTAAAATAGGAGAACTTGGTTATCAGTTTAAGATGTGCAGGTCTTTTATGGGAGCACGAGGAGTCTCGGCAATATAATTAGGTGAATTATTTAAGTAGCTCGCACTGTTTTGTCTAAATAAATTTGCTAACTGCATTGTCACAGGGGAGCACGTCTATCTGCATTAGTTCAAAAATGATGTAGGCATTAATGAGTAAATTGGGTTGTAATACCTTGACAGGAATAGTAAGAGATAAGCGATGATGATAATAATCAACTCTACTCTTTTTAATAGTTCCTTGTAGCCACAATGGCGACATCATCTGAAGAAGTGTTACTGATTGTAAAGAAGGTACGTCAGAAGAAGCAGGATGGGGCTCTCTACCTTATGGCTGAAAGGATAGCATGGGCACCTGAAGGCAAAGACCGCTTCACAGTCAGCCATATGTATGCAGACATAAAATGTAAGTAAAGACTTTTCCTATTCCAGCTTCAGTAAGTGGTGTTTCAAGAAATGTTTAAATACAGTCCAAAGCTTATTTGCTATAAAACACTGGTAGGTAATTCAGGAAGGTTGCAAGGGTCTGGGGCTTTGTCTAGGCTATTCTGTATAGCAGCAGTGGTCAGGACCATGGTACATGCTTAACAGTTGATAAAGGATGTAATTGCAGAACTTCTGTACTCTTCAGATCTTTGTTACACTGCACTTTCTATTAACTTTTGAAAAATTTCTGCAATAAATCAAACATAAATTATCTATGTCATATGCTTGTGGAGGGAAGGGTGGGAGGAGGGTTGAGGAAGAGTATAGGATTTTCACGGTCTAACACAGAAGCTATCTGGCATGTTGTCTGTTAAACTATGCATCTAAAGCTGTTCCAGTTTTCATATAAAGTGAACCTCACTGTTTTATCTTCATCCAAGAGACCACAGCTTCACAAGTGCTAGCTTCTGTAGTTTGGCCTGACTGTAACGCACCCAATAAGTGTTTGCTGTTGCAATAGCAGAGTACTTGCAAGTCAAAACTGAACAGGAAACGTCTATTCTATGCTGCCTTTCTGGCTCCAATTAGTACTCGTGTTCCATGTGTTGTAATGCCAGAAAAGAATTTTAAAATGTTGTATGCATCACTTGGTTAAGCTTTAGTGATTACTGCTGTCAGAAGTCACATACAAGTACTGCAGCATGATCAAAAGTGTGTGTGATGAATCAAAACTAATATGCTGTTTTCTGAAATACAAATGTGACAAGAAGTTTAAAAGGTCTGTTCACTTATATTCAATTTTGTGAAGGTTTTATCCGGCCATTTAGCTTATACACACTTAAGCAGCTTACATATTAAAGTGTGCAGGCATATAAGTCATTATAACTTAGATGACTCGCGCTTATTTGTTTTTTCAAAATCAAAAAAGTGGGATAAGAAATTTGTAAGAAAGATCGTGATTTAGGGGTGACCTTTGGTTCCTGTCTTCAGGTTGCATTGGAGAAAGGGGCCAAGAATGGAAGTTAGGTGGGTGCCATTTGCAGGACTATGCTGAAGTCAGTATAACAAAACAATCCGTAGATGTAGTTGTTTACCGTCCATAAACTTAGTTGTTCTAGCCTCTGGTTACAAGAAGCAGGAGTTAGCTTTTTCTTATGAGTCATTAGGGTGTAGTAGCACCTTGGAGGCACCTGGGGATCACCTTTGGGGAGTACTGTGGCTAACTGTGCTTACAGCACGCCACTTGAAAACAGCATATTTTGCTGTCAACATCCTGTTACCCCACCCTGCATCTGCTTTCTTACTACTCTTCTGTGGGAGCTGGCCCAGCTGGAAAAACAGAAGGGGGATTACTTTTCAGTGGCTCGGTTCCTTGGCTTGGCCTGCTGCACAAACGCTAGCACCAGTGCAAGAGAGGCAGTGGGAAGAAGGGGCAAGGGTGAAGTGACAAGGCTGTCACCTTTCAGCAGCAACCTGGACTTGTACCAGGTTGAAGTCTCCAGGTGATGAAAAGCTAATTCACAGGAGTTTGCTAACAGAGAATGTAGTGAATACCAAGCTGAATCTGGGCTCCTGAGCTGTGGCTGAAGGATACTGGGTTTTGGAGAGGACGAGGTGCAGCGTTCCAACTAATTTAAGGGGAGGACTCTGTTCTACTTGCATGGCTGGAGTTCACACGTAGGATAATGACATTTAATTGGATGATGTGGATAACTGCTTATAACCAAATACTCTAGGGTAGACAGTTTCTTATATAAGCTTACTGTCTGTTGCTAATTAATGCTCTCTGTGTAATCTAGGCCAGAAAATCAGTCCAGAAGGTAAAGCTAAAATTCAGCTTCAGCTAGTATTGCATGCGGGGGACACAACCAACTTTCACTTCTCCAATGAAAGCACAGCAGTGAAGGAGCGAGATGCTGTAAAGGATCTTCTTCAACAACTGTTGCCCAAATTCAAAAGGAAAGCTAATAAAGAACTTGAGGAGAAAAACAGGTAAAGAGAAAGGAGTCTGAAAGCTGTTTTTATTTGTTTTATAAGTCTTGTCTAACTTGTGTTGTATTGCAACGTTGTTTGCGATGTTGCATTTGTAAAAATCTCTCTGCTTTCAATTTAGAGGCAGTTCCTCAGGACTTATATAACTCTAACATGTTGAGACTGTGCTTGTGTTCTCAGTGACACATTCTCGAGGTGTAAAGGCAGCCAGCCCAGCTGCTACCCAGTCTTTGTTACCTATCTCTATGAGATGAAAGTGCCCAACTGGCAGTCTGTCTCTTTAGTGTGCTTAAGTACATAAGTACCAGTGAGAAAAGCTGCCTGAAAGATTTTTTTTCCAGAAGTTCTCACCTTCCTTGATTTGTGCTTGCTTTTTTCCTCCCTGCATAACCCTTTCCTTCCTGCCTGCCCCTGCCAAATATTCTCCTGTTTTTTATATACTATACTAAATTACTCTATTTTTTCATACATCTCACTTGACATGTAGTAGTTTGTTATTTGGCAAGCAGGATGTTTATTCTAAAAAGAATTTAGAGGTGAGTTTCAGGAACTAAGTCCTTCTTTAAAAGGGCTTTTAAGATATGCTTCCTTTCCTATAAAATATTTGTTTTAAACCAGCCCTTGTGGGCTTAGGGCACACTTCTCTGTGACTCCCCAGATGATTTTCACTAGCATCTCCTGTGAATCCCGTATCTGTTAGCTTCCCTTTTCAAAGACTGTTGTAGCTTTGAACTTATCTAAGTTAAAGGTAGACTTTATATTTTTTAACCAAAAAATAGGACTTCACTGGGCAGATTAGATCTTTACAAAGGGATTTCCCAAACAGACAAGAGTCCTTGCACTGGAGCTCTGACAAATCTGAGATGAACTGTTTTCAGTACTGCAGTGACAGCTAGACTCTACAGTAGTGCAGGCTACTTTGGCACTGTTACCATACTGGTTTCTTTACGCTACTTCCTTATTTCTAACAGTAACACCACCAAGTAGGTGGACAGTCTTAGCTCTCAATCTTTGTAGCTGTAAATGGAGTCTTACAGTACTATGCTATGTGGCATTAATAGCTTTTCTAGTTACAGAAAACTAGAATCAGAAAAGACAGAACCTTTAGAACAGACTGTTCTAGTCTGTTCTTTTAACAATTAAAGTTCAAGACCAGTGATGGGGCTTCACTAGCCTAATTTGGAACAGATGAGGCCAAAAAGTCTAGCCTATTCTGGTACAGTACTTCATCCAGAGTCCTTGTGGCATTCCTCTGCTTATTGATACTTGGGGTGAGGTATGTACCAAAATTCCAAGATTAAATGAGCTATTTCAAATTAAGATTATTTCCTGCTGCACTAATTAGTGGTCATGGCTACTAATCCATATTTGTAAAAAAAAAAAAAAAAAAAAAAAAGCATAAAAAATAACCTTGGTAAGAACATACTAGCAATGTCCTGTCCCAGAAGGTTACCACTTCTATCTCATCCTACTTTGTCCTCAGAGCTGCTACAGACTTTGGTTCAGTCCAAATTGCAATCTGTCTACGTTCTTCCTTAGACTATGTGCTATGTATTCATAAGATGCCTCATTTTTTTTTTTGTTCACAACCAGGACCCTGAGGAACGTGCTTAAGGTTGTTGAGGTTATTGGCTAATTGTCCGCGTGCATGCATGGTTCCCAGCAGATAACCTAGTGTGGGCTCCTAATTGGTATACAGCTGCATGAAAAAGAGAACATGAAATAACTGAAGTTTCTGGTGCATACCTTTTTTGTATTGTGTATAGTAAGGGTACTTGCTTGATATTTGGTTTCTAACTTCTGTAAACATTACTCCCTGGTGGAGGTAGTGACACCGAACGTTTCTGCAGCACTTGCACTGTATGCAGTAGCTAAGTGGTGAAGGTCCTACTGTCAGCAAGAGAAATGTAAATGAAAAAAAATCTCAAGACCATGTGTGTTTTAAGCTATCTTATGCCATGCATATTTTGTTATCTGTACTCTTGCACTTAAGTAGAGACCTGTAACTACCAAATTCTAAGATTTTAAACAAGAATTGGACAGCGCCCAAATCCCCTTTTTCTACTACGAGACTTTGGTAATGGTAGTTCAGGAAGAGTCAGTGTGCTTTTGCAGTTCACAAGACTCTAGTCTTGGGCATGCAAAGACACAAAAGCTTCACAGAATATTTAAGGACAAGACATTAATCCCATATTAATGTTTTCCTAGGCTTTACTGTTTTCTAGCACTTAATGCTATTCCTTCAAGGTTTTTTAAGTCCTTTCTTCATTCTTTTGAGACAAGTATCGTTATTGAGGTTGGTTATTTACACAATCTTATTAAGAAATACACAGCATTTTTTGAAAGAAGAGTTAGTTTCTGTTCCTTTTGTGAACTCATGTTAGTTATGGAAATCCTAGTGATTTATTCTTCAGTATTTCAATTGTATTCAATACATTCTTTTACCAGAATGCTGCAAGAAGATCCTGTTTTGTTTCAGCTCTATAAAGACCTTGTTGTGAGCCAAGTAATCAGTGCTGAAGAATTCTGGGCCAACCGTTTAAGCTTGAATGCAGGGGATAATTCTGCAGCACCTAGTAAGCAGGATGTGGGCATCTCTGCAGCATTTCTGGTATGTTGAACCTCTAATTTAAAACACTTTAGAGCAAACGAATTGGGGAAAGATTTCTGCTCTTATACTTTATTCCCATATACTTGAATGTTCTTCTTTCTCTGTTTGTTAAAATATTGCAAGTGTAAAGGGGAGAAAAAAAGTAAAGATTTTGTGCAAATCTGCAACCTCAAAATTCTGTCAATTTAAGATGCTCAGATTGAACTTAACCTTAAAGAGGCAATAGGCAGATGCTCTTTATACTGCTGCTTTGTCTTCCATGTAACAGAAAAAATGATTAACTTAGTCACTAGATTATAGTGTATTAATGCAATTAATTAATGCAATAAAAGAGTGTCTGTTGCAACATCCATGTGCATAAATGAAGCCGCGAAGACACCCACACAAAGCAGTCTTCTTCCTTCCCTGTGTTTGTTTTTCTAAGCTGGTACATGCTTTCAGCTAGCCAAAGAACAACTTGTACATCTGAAAGCTTGTTTTATCTCTTTCCCCAACTTTCAGTTATGTTATCCCTTCGTAAGATCTCAATGCTTTTGTAATCTGAATGCAATCTGAAAGTAATCTAGGTACAATCTTCAGATTCCTTCCACAGGGACGTGTTTTTACTTCTGCAACAAAACTCATACAAATTATGATTTGCTAGCTGGAATCCTATTTTTACCTTTGTAACGACTGTTTGCACACGCTAAAGGTTTGGGAGGGAAAGAGGAGATGGGAATTGTTTTCTGGCCTACCTGCTATACAAATGCTCACTTTTCCCTTTATAAATACCTGAATCAGTTAGATGAATTTGTTTTGATTTTCTGTCACCGCACTATTCTTACACCTTAAAAAAAAGTGAAGCTTTCTTAAAGTAACTGATTGTTACATTAATAACCAGTTTGTGTACACTGCATTTGTGAAGAAGAAATCTCTAGGTGTGTGTGTTCTCATCCAAGTTAAAAATAACTATCTGGAGAATGAGTGCTTCTCTAGAGACAAGGTAGTACTAAAAACTAGAATTTAAGTGTACAGGAAAAGGAAGAAAAGGCAGCATATGCTTTCCTCAGTTACTGAGAATCTGACTCTGCTTGCTTGATGCAGAGCTTCCTAAAATGATCACTGAACTGTAATTCACAAGTTCTGACTAAGGCTTACGGTCAGTTTTTAAATGCAATGTTATTTATCACTTATACTGAGATGCTTTTAGTGCTTAAGAAAATAAGGTGTAACAACCATAAGTTATCACTGATTCTTCACTATCTGAATTCTTGAATGAACACCAAAAGATAGGGCATATACAGTAAACATGCCTTTTCTTACATTGGAACAAGGTTATATTAAACTAAGTATATCTCCCTTGATTGATGGTCTTTTTCATCTTCTAAAATCTACAGTCTACTTCTTGAATCATCCCTTAAGTGGCAAGTATAATAAACTAATTAATGCGTGCTCTTTTATTTACCACTCCAAAAATAGCTATTTATGATCAAATATGCTATGTATTACTGGAGGAGGAGGATTATCTGCAGCAGAATTTGACTTAGTTATGCCTTTTTTTTTTCCTTCTCCATTTACAGAGGGAATTCAGACTTAAACTGTTTCTCCTCCCTGTATGCTTTTTTTTTAGGCTGATGTACGGCCTCAAACAGATGGCTGCAATGGTCTGAGGTACAATTTGACTTCAGATATCATCGAATCCATATTTCGAACATATCCTGCAGGTAAGAATCATGCTTTGCATTACAAATACATTCATTTAAGATTTGTTTACTACCATTTTACTCCAGGAAGACTACATTGCAAGCCTGAGCCTGTAAGTATAAAGGACTGTATCTTTAGTCTCTTTGGATGATTTTTCCCTGCCTTATTTCCTTAATTTGAGAAGGGATTGAAAGAAGTATGTGCTAAGACATGCTTTTGAAATGAAAACTTGATTTCATTAGATGAAAGCATTTCAACTTGTTGCACTGACTTTTTTTTAATTGTAAGCAGTTACTTGGCTCCCATAATACGCCCCTACTGATCATGTCATTTTTTTTCCCTCCATGATACCACCTTTAGAGGAGGGCAAGAGACAGTTCCTTCCCTTGCACTATGCTGAACCCTGATAAGGGTTCCTTTTGGCTCTAGGTTAAAAATGCTAGATCCATCCTGAGAATAACTAGAATTCTGGTAAATAAGACTTCGTATGTGTGCGCGCGTGTGTGATTCAGATTAGAATATTCTGGTTTCTGTGATGTACATTTCTTTTCAGAGCACTAGGTAGTATTGCAAGGCATAGAAGAGTTTGCTGATGTTCAACTACTGCATTCCCTTACGTTTAACTGGCACCAATGGTGATAGCACTAGACAGAAAGCAAGGAAGCAAGCAAGGAATTTTTGATGTAAAGTACTGTATTAGGATTTGCAGAATACTTTGTAATCATTACTTGCTTGTTCACAGTAAAAATGAAATATGCAGAAAATGTTCCACATAACATGACAGAGAGGGAATTCTGGACACGATTTTTTCAGTCTCATTATTTCCATCGGGACAGACTCAATACAGGCTCAAAAGACCTCTTTGCAGAATGTGCCAAACTGGATGAAAAAGGTAAGTTTTCTTTTTCTGCAATAGGCTGTTAACTTAGCAGTATTATAGAGCACAAATCAAGAGGTATGGCTAGTGAACTTTGCAAAACTCAAGTCAGAGTTCTCATGTCCATCTATTGGACATCTTGTTTGTCAAACTGTGAGAGGTAGAGATGGACATTGGAAGTTGTCTATAGCTTTATTATTCTTAGGCTGTCTGATAGCAAATGCATTCCTTGAAACAAATGGGGAAGTGCTAGTACTAGAAATACCCTTTATCACAACTCAGGCAACAATAAATCAGTGATAAATTCCAAAAATAAGTGATCATGATAGCATACTTATGCTCTGCCATCAGTTACTATGGAATAACTTCCTTTACATAAGCCTTCATTTCATGCTGTGTGCACAACTTAGAGCAGGTATAGCTTTCGTAGTAGGATCAGTTTTTCACAATAGACAAATGTGGATCCTGTTACCTGTTCTGTCAGTCATTTTAATAGAAGCTTAAGTCAGATGATATTTAAGATTTCATATTAAACTTTTCTATATGATTACAAACCTACCTCAAATGTGAAGAGATAAGATCATTTAACACCATTCATTGGTGCATGTTCTGTCTAGTAAATACGTTCTATTAGGAACCCACAACCCTTCACAAGTAAAAGCTATCACCAGATACAAACTACCATTCTACCCAAGACGGTCCAGCAATACAGTGCCAAAATTAGAAGAAACAAAACTAAGGCCTCCGAGTTCCCACTAATACAACTAATATTAAATGCATCCTCTTTTTTATATATAGAACAGCGTTCAGTTGTGTAGAAGTTGTTGAAAGCTGCTGTAATTAGTAGGCTGCTCTTTTGCAATAATATTCCAAATTTATGGCTTATTTTGAAAGGAACGTTGAAAAGGGTTGGAAGTTCTAGTCATGGTGATATTTGGACATCTACAGAACCTTTGGCCTTTCCTTAAAGGTTAAATACAGTGTAATAATTACTTCTGGTTTTTTTCATGGTCTTTTGTTTCTTTCATACAGGGTTAAAAACAATGGTATCTCAAGGAGTAAAAAACCCTCTGATAGATTTAACAGCTTTGGAAGATAAAACATTAGATGAAGTAAGTATTTGGCAAAAATACAAAAAAAAATCGTTTCATTTAAGGGGAAAGTGGGTCTTTCTCCTGTTGAAATTACTACAAATGCTTATTCTAAGACAGGTCACTTACTAGGCTGCTGTGCTTGTTGAGTGCTCAACATTTACACAGTTATGTGTGTGTGAAGAACTGGAGCCTATGCTCAGATGCCTGCCTTAGTGTGCTGGGTATAAAGCCAGACTTCTCTCTTTTTAAGAGGAATTACTTCGCTTTGCCTTCAGCCGCCTGGTAACTGGGGAACACTGCCAGCATTAAGGCTTGAGGTTTTTTGAATTCCCAGTGCTATCACATCCTCCAGACAGGTGTCATTTAGCCTGCGGGCTGCTGGTGTTCTACAAGAAGTTAAAAAGAGGTCAGTAACACAATCGCTAGTTCTTACTTGCCATCCGTGCCTGTCTGTTTAGTACAGGTGATCCTTTTTTTTTTTTTTTTTTAAAGCTAGTCCTGTATATACAACAGATCAAGGTGTCTTATAAAATTACTTGTTCAAGACTCTTTTTGACACCTCTAAATGTTCAAGCATTTGAAGTTTTTTCAGAGCACATGTGGGTGATGGTGGGGGGGAAGGTAAGAAAACACTGCTTCAGATGATGGTGCAGTATCACCCAGTGAAATTCCAAGGAGGTGGCACACAGGCTTCCTGACTCAATGGAAAACACAGAATGGTCCCTCTGGCTTTGAGAGAGGAGGTAACTAGTGTTATTTTCTTTGTAGGGCTACGGTGTTGCTTCTGTGGCCTCTACATCAAATGCCTCAAAATCTGCTAGAGAAAGTAGCAATGCTGCCATTATAAAACGCTTTAATCATCATAGTGCCATGGTCCTTGCAGCTGGCCTCAGAAAACAGTAAGTTTAAATGTTGTCTAAAAGCTAAATTTTGTTGCATACCTTAAGGAATTTCCAAAAGGAAAATACATCTGCAGTTCCTCATCCAGCCTCTCTTTATGAATGAACTATTAGGCTCTAGAAATGAAAGTACCGTTAGGTTCCATTTTACTTCATACAGTTTTTTCAGAGCTGTCTGAAATAAATGCTATTTTTAGCTGGGTTGCTATCATACAAATCAGATACAGAAAAGGAAAGGATGTTTCTGCCTTAGCTCTCTAGCCCTGCTGAAGGCTGCAGGAGAGAATTCTGTTGGCTGTGCGGGGGGGGAGAGGTCTGGTACAGGAAGTTCCTATTGCCTGCCTTCCAGGAGCAGGCCTGCTGGGGCTTCCTATAGCAGGTTGCATGGGAAGAGGTCAAAGCAGAAGCAGAAGAACATTGTGACTTGGGTGGATCACGTTAGAGGTTTACCCAGTGCAGCACCCTGTCCCTGACCATGCCTTAAAGGTATCAGCTGGTTACATATATTTGTAGTGGACAAACTTGTTAGAAGAGGAATGAAATGGGTTTGTTGTGAGGTCTGTGGTACAACTTGTTTATAGACAACCATCTAAACAACAGATTATTACTGTACCAAAATCCTACAGGCCTTACCTGTGAGAGATCTTATTTAAATCATTTCTTCTGCATGGCTGAGCTCCCTCTCATTGTTCTTGTCTCACCCAGAATGAGCAGTGGGCCTCAGATAACGTTCTGGGTAATATGTGTTTCTGTTCCTCAGTTCAGAGTGAGACAAGACAGTAGCTCTCGTTCTGAAACAGTACTATTTCAGAGCTCCCATAGCTCTGCTAATACAAGATTGGCCTCAGTGTGTATGCAAAGTGTTTGTTTTGCATGATTTTGCTGTGTCCCACTTGCATTGTGGGCACGCTACTATTTCTGCAGAGAGGCAGAAGTACCGTTCCCTGCTGTTGAATTTCCCCCTTGACAAACAGGGTCATTTGAGGAATTGGTTCCTTTTATCTAGATCAACTTCTATAAGTTAAGACATAAGGGGGGAAGCTGGTATACAGTATGAAGACGCATATAGAACTTTTGAAATAAATGTATTTACCTTGTCTCTAGCATGTATTTAAAACTTCCTTTGAGGTGGATTCTTTTTAATGCTGTTTCTCTATTTTAAGAGAAGCACAAAATGACCATTACAGTGAGACCAGCAGTATGGATGGAAACTCCAGGGATTCAGATTTCTTTCAACCACCAATGAAAAAGGTATAGTTAGCTGATGCAATTCTGGTTGAAAGGAATTGGATGCTGTCTCTTAAAACAATGCTGAAGGTTCATTATGTGTTTTAAGAAGTATCTAAAACAATACGTAAGTTAGCTTTGCTTAAAAGTATATTGAATAACAATTGAGGGCCAGTGAAAAGCTTTGTGCATAGAATATGTCTGTTAGTAAACATGAATGAACTACACCTTGAAGTACTGTTCTGTTAATCTCTTTAGTTATGCCCCATGAAAGCCAAGTTTCCAACATTGTTCTAATTGGACCCAGGTTCTTTCCATGCTGTGCAGATGTATTTTTGCTTTTTGCCTGAACACTTCTAGAAAACATACATATGAAAGAGAGAGGGGTGTTCAGGAGACAATATTAACTTGTCAAGTGTATGTTTATAGAGGGGATGATTGAACTGGCATGCAGCAGCCTTCATCTTAAGGTCAGAAGCTGGAGGAAGGTTCAACTGAAAGAGTAGTGATGCCTGGTGCATTGAACTAGGGCAACAGCCTGTTTCAGATGAACAACAGCAGCTTGCAAAGTGGGGAAGAAGTACTATAACTGCTACAAAACTAACTGAATACTCCTTGATAGAGTTGACAGCCAAAATAGAAAATGCCAAGCTGACTCAAAACCTGCATATGTCGTGAGAAAAGGCTGTAAAATACACAAGTTGTTAAACGTTGCAGTGGTCAACAGCTTTGACTTCCTGAAAGCTGCAGACTTTTACTGAGGAAGTAAATAGACCAGGACAAGAACAAATGTGATGATGAGACGAATGAGAAAGTAGCATAAGAGTGGGAGCCTACAAAAGGAAAACTACCCCTGTGGTGTTACCCATGCTGAAAAAGTCTGTCACCACTGTGGTGACACCTCTCACCACGAATGCTCTAGCTCTACTGTCACCAAATATCTTGAGCAATTGTTAGGGTGTTAGTCCTACACTCTTGTACTCCAGCCATTACATTGTTACTATTTCTGTTAATCTGGAGATAGCTGGACTTAAGTAGAGAGAAAAAAGAATGATGTATGTATAGCAGAATAATTTCTCTAGTGTCGGGGACTGTGAGTTTTGGTCAGAATCTACAGAAAAAGCAGTAGTCCCAAGACTTGCAAGCTGCACGTTTAAAACAGTACTGGGCATACCTCCCTTAGGAGGGTAGACACAAACCATTCCGGCCAATTTTGTTTTCATTAAGGTGTTACTAGCCCTTTCACATAAACTCAGTTAAGTGAGAGAAAAAAGGCAGTAAATGTGCCAAATTGTGCTCTAATTAGTGAAGTGTACAATTCTTTGGTTTATTTTTAGGTGAAACTACAGGAGTCCATTGAATATGAAGATTTAGCAAAGAATAATAGCGTTAAAACTATTGCACTAAACTTAAAGAAATCTGACAGGTAAGTTAACCAAATATGCTGGGCTATTTCAGCATATTCTATCTAGCAGGTCTCATCACAGCCTGCACACAATCGGCTGATTTAGTTTCCACTGTGCCGCAATGAAGTGTGTTTAGGCTAAATTTAATAACAAAACATGAATTCCTGCATAAACCAACTTCCAAGTAATTCCCATTTAAATTTGTAGTTTGATTTTACCTTGCTTCTCAGCTTGTTAAGCCTCTGTAAACCTACTAGGAGGGCTTTGATATAATTTCTATGAAAATCTTAACAGACTTATCTTAAAGGTTCAGCACTTTGTTGCAGCTCTGTGGAAAAACATGTGTAGCATGTGTTTATATACAATTCCAAGCAAAATCCCCTCCCCCAGGGGAAAGAAGGGCTGTTGGGATAGTTTGGACTGGCCACTGGTCTTGTATTTTTCTAGTAGTTGTTTTTTAGACTCTTCAGTTTAAGAACCATAGCAGTAACTTTAGACAAGGAGTGACACCACAGGAAGGAGAACAGATCCAAATGTGCGTGTAACTTCGTTTAGCTGAGGTTCAAATAAAAGCAGTGTCAATTCCTCCATTATGATGATATTCCCAGAACTGAGGAAAATAGGTGGCACAGGTAGCTTTTCATTGGCAGAATGACGCTCGCAGATTCAACAATAGAAACGTCTTATTTTGGCGCCATATCATCTCTAACCCAACCTCCTTCCACATGGCAATACATTTACTTTTCATGCCAACAAACAGGATTTAGATAGTGGAGTCAACAGTTGCAAAGCATCTAAAATTGCAAAGATATGAATGACTGTCCAATGATTTTTTTCCATTTTTACCAACACTCCTATTAATATACTTTTCTCTCTCACAGGTATTATCATGGTCCAACTCCAATTCAATCACAGCAATATGCAACCAGTCAGGATATAATTAGTTCTTTTCATAGTATTAGGCAAGAAATGGAGGCATATGTACCCAAACTAACTCAGGTATGGAAGAATTTTCAGCAAAATTCCTTTCCTAATGTTAACATCTAGTTTTCTGTCTTTTGGCTACTGGAATTTTAACTTGGCCTAAACATAATTTACAGCTTTAGGTGATACCTTTTCAGCTGTTGTGTTTAAAATATAAACACAGAAAATAATAAGAAAAAAAGACAGTTGAAGCTTTGCTGATACTCAGGGTTATATTCTACCATTACCATATTGTTCTGAAGAAATAGTAAAGGCATAAAATAGTAAAGCAGGACAATCGTGCAACGTGAATACTGGCAAATATTATTGATGCCACCCTCTGAAAATTAAGATATCGTGGTGTTAGGAGGTCTAGTAAGCAGGCATATAACTGAATGGGTCTTTTGCTACAAAATGCATTTAGGTAGGATCTGTTTTTAAGCATGGGCTGCAGAGAAGCTCACTTTTAGCAGCATGAGGATAGTATGGCCATCTCACCAGCCAGTTTCTGAACTACCCTTCTTAAATTTGGCCATAAGAAAAGGGGTCAAAACTGTGAATGTGTCACATCTCTGTATTGTGAGGATTATCCTGTAGGAGTAGCTGCGCAGCCAGTTCACATACTAGGTAAAGGAAAGGTTTGTTGGTTCATAATTGGAGAGATTTCATTGAAAACATGAGCTAACAAAGCCACCTCATTTAATTCTTCAGTACAACAAACTCTTCATCAGAGCTTCCACTGTATCTTCCCAACTATATCTACAATTAGGTTTCTTACACAATTTATTTTAAGGACACATTGTTGGAAAAAGTGGTCTGAAATAATTGTTACCTCTTTCCCTTCAGGTTCTTTCAAGTGGTGATGCTACTAGCACTATTGCAGTCCTGTCACCTGGAGGAGCACTTATGCAGGGTGGAACACAGCAAGCCATAAACCGTAAGGACTTAGGATGTATAGTACTTGAATCACATTTTATTCCTTTTTAAAGCAGCTTGCTGTTTCATCTCTCTCTTAGAATGTTACGCTGATAAAGGAAATTCTGGAAACATGTAGCTGGAGTAAGACTGGTTATGGCAACAAGAAAAAAAACAACCCAGGCACCCTATGAGGGCGGCGCTGGCTGTACCAGTGCTGCAGCAAGTGAATGACGGAACTTTACAGAGCAAGTGATAAAGGATGCACCCGATACTAAGTCCTTGTACGGTTAAAGGGTTTGCTTGCACAGCACTCTTGTATTTTTCCTGGATTTTAGAAAATAAAAGGCATAGTCTGGGAGAGCTCTAAAGAAGTGTGTTCTAGGTAATTGTTTGGAACTAGGTTTTTTGCAGCCTGCATTTAAGATCCACAGCTCCCTGTGAAGGATGTTTTTCTTGTGGACTACAAGGGCAAACAGGCAACCCCTCCTTCTCCCATCTCCATTCAACTGCTCTATTTCCTGTTGTCACATTTGTGCCAGCTTGAGTTCCCTTCCCTTTAGTCTCACAGCAGATGAATCCCTGTTCTCACAAGGCAGGGTTTAGTACGGTTCTCTAGTTCACATTTTGTACTTGATCTGAAGGACAGCAGAGACTATGCAGTCTGTTGAAGAAGTATGAATTTCTCATGGTAATAAACAGAAAGGAGTCGGCAAGCCAGTAACAAGGCTTTCTTGCCCATCCCAACTGACAGACTGGGTGCTAAACTCCTTTTCATCAAACCTAACCACCTTCTTTTTAACAGCTTCATCCTCAAGTTTGTTATATACTGTTCAAGTGACTGCTCCTGCCATTCTCAGTGACAGGCTGTGCTTTTTATCCCTGCTGTTTACAGTTATGGTGCCCTCCCTGTTCTTGAGTAGTGTAGCCATTTTTTTCTTTAAAGCGCTGCTGGGGAGAAAGTTCCTTGTTCCTGCCTAAACTTCTTGTTCCTGCCTAAACTTCTTGTCTTCTGTGTGTCCTATCACTGACAGGTGCTGTGACTATTCTCATTGCCCATGTAACAGCAGGGAAAGTTAGAAGTTACATTAGCTTGCAGTATTCACCATACACCTCACAGCCCATTTTGCACTGGGCTTTGAACAGAACAAGGCTCTGGTCCCAGAAGCAGTCAGTACTGCCCCGCTGTAACAACAACAATTATTTCTAATTATTACTTCTAATTCTGGATTAAAGCATGGTGTCCATTGTTAGCCTGGCTATAGATCTGCCTCAATATTATGAGTTTCCGTGCATAGCCACAAATAAGCAGCTGACCTGATCTAATACCACTGATTGTCCTACTTCAGGTGTGAGGCACCTCAGAGTTCCCTCCCAGCCAACCTTTCTGTCATTCTACTATGAAATGTATATTACTAAGCTTCTTCATTAGCCTAGCATTCTCATTTTACATATGTTAGTTTTGAGTGAAGCGACAAAGCCTTTTTCCCGTTGCAGAGATGGTGCCAAATGACGTTCAGTCTGAACTAAAACACTTGTACGTGGCAGTAGGGGAACTGCTACGACACTTCTGGTCCTGCTTTCCAGTTAACACGCCATTCCTAGAAGAAAAGGTAAGGTGGAGCCTTCCTAGTGTGGGCATGGTTAAGACATGGCCAGATCATGGTTTAAAATGACCATCATTAACTTGACACACAGAACTCATCCCTAGAACTGAAGTTCACAGAACACTGTAAAATGTGACTTTTTTCAGCAACTCAGTACTATTGGCTAAAATCATACTTATCCCTGTAGGCCTCTTAACCCCCTTCAGGAACACTTACTGTGCTCTAGTTTCCAGCAGAATGGCCAGCTGTTTTCCAGCTGCAGATTTATCATTGTCAGTTTAACACACACAAACTATAGCCCCCCCTTTCCCAACTTTAAGACCTAATGTCTGCAACAATGTTTACAAGGAAGTTTTCCTTATCCTTCTATCCATTGCAAAAATCACTCAGCTTCAAAACATGCACTGCTTTTTAGAACATAGCTGCCTTAATGAAAGGTTGTCTGGCTATAACCAGGTAGGATTGTTACAATTTTTCTGTTGCCATTCTCAACCTCTGACCTCACGTGGATCACAAAGATTAAAAACTTGCATTCAGCCATTTTAAATTTTCTGCTGCAAAATGTGGCCTGAAATTCACCATACGGTCTTTGCATGAAGCAAAAAAAAAAAAACAAAACAGATGTTTTGGTTAATATCTATAGAAGTCACTGACCAAGTAATAGTAATCACCTTGCCACCACAGTGGATTTTCAGGCATGTTGTACTCAAAAATAAATATGCTTTAAGTTAAAGATGTTTTAGGAGTTTTTCCTTCCTCAAACTGTACATACTTAAAGTATCCCCCAGAATGAGTTACAAGGTGTTCTGTGCAAGCAGTTACAACATTGGTTTCTGTCTCTCTCTCAGGTTGTGAAAATGAGGAGCAACTTGGAAAGATTTCAGGTGACGAAGCTCTGCCCATTCCAAGAAAAGATTCGCAGACAGTATTTAAGCACAAATGTAAGGGAAAAATACTCTTAACTTTAATTACATTATATTAATTACATAATTGATAATGTGAATCGTAATTATCAAAGGATGGTGGCTTTGCTGCTTCTTATCCTATGTCATTTTGGTTTTTTATTATTATTACTACTGAGGAAATTGGCAGAGGGAAATTAGGTACAAAGTTAGGTATGCCTTTTCTCCTTGACTCTCCCTGGCTACCTTGCTGAATGACAACAAACTTGTCTGGAGCTATAACTTTGGAAATTGCTCAAGTGAGACAACAGAAAGGGGCAAGTTGTTTCACTTTCTACTTCCATCATGAAGTAGAACTTGAGCTACTTCAGAATAATCTCCTACCATATCAGACTTTAAGTGGTTACAGACTAAATACCGGAACAAACAGCAGAACCAAGTGTCACGTCCCTGGGACCTGTTCAGCTTAGTAGCTCTCTGAACTGCTACCTCTGCAGTTAGCATAGAGCTTCTAGGTCCTTTCTCTCCTCATCTGGCATGCCTCCTTGATCTTGGTGAGATCGCTCAGAGTGAATGAAAGGAATAATCCAACTGAGCATCTATTTGATCAAAGGCAGGGGAGGGGATCTATTTTGTGGTAGCTGAGACATTTATTTTTTTCTCCTCTTAATCTTTCAGTTGATAAGTCATATAGAAGAGATGCTGCAGACGGCCTACAATAAATTCCATACATGGCAGTCCCGCCGTATGCTGAAGAAGACGTGAAAATGCATGCTGTACAGGTTTGAGAGCAAAATCTGCAATAGGTATAGGAATACAACCTAGCACACGTGCAGATCTTATAGTTGTTGCAGGAGGACCTGCAAGCTGTGGACTTCTGGAAATGATGCTAACTGAACTTGCACATTTTTTTTGAAAAAGGAACTGAGATTAAACTTGAAAAGTAGGGAGAAAAACAAGGAAGAACCAAAACAGAAGAGCTGAGGCGCAAAAATATTTAAAAGACACTGTTTACTGCAGTTACTCAGGAACTGCTTATGATTTGCATAAAGAGCTGCTTTCAGAAATAAAAAATTTAAAGAGGGTGTATTAATAAAATCTGTTTTTCTGTCTAATTTTTTTAAGAAATGTATGGCACAGGGTAGAAATCAAAAGTTTTTCTTCACTGGATTCTGACATTTTATTGAATTCTGTTTATACTTCCTGCAACCGTTTAACAATATTTTAAAATATAGCAGAAACTGGTTTTGCTTCAAACATTTGGGAGAGTGTAGCTGTCAGAAGACAAGCTTCTGCCATATATTTTCCCCACCAATTGGAAGCAAGAGGCATTGCACTGAAAGCTGTCTATGGTCTGGGGTCCCTGAAGGCACATGGGGCAAACTTTTGCCTGAAGTCTTGGATTTTTATGCAGATTTTTTTCAGCCATCAGGTTTGCATGTTTTCCTTTGAGTGCAAGCGTGTGCTACTGCAATCTTTTTTTAAGGTGGCATTTGTTCTGAGGAGAGAATGCATTTTTAAAAATGAAGTTAAATAAAGTTTCTTACAAAAGCAGTCATTTATTTTCAATTTAGACTTTTTTATTATTTCTTCCCTTAAATCTGTTTTCCTTCACTCTTCCCGTTTGACTGTTACACTATTTTTGGCGAATTGATAATCATTGCAAAGAGAAAAATGTGTTATTTACACAGTGTCCATAGCTATTGGGAATCTGTGCCATACTTTGTTCCAAATAGAACCAGTTCACCATTTCAGACCAACTTGTCTTGTATTAAATGTGACTTAAATACAGAGTAAATCTGTTTTCTATGATAATATGCAGTTCAATTACATCCTTGTATTTTGTTGTCATCTTGACTGTACTAAGGCCCAGGATGGGCTACTGAGCTTTTTTTACTTCTGACTAAACGTGACTGTTAGATATAGGAGGCATTTACTACAAAGACAAATCAGTGACTATACTTATTCAAAGGAAGCACAGCAGTGTTCTGTAAGGCAGAAAAAATTCCCATTAGCCTGCATGATGGCTAAGGTTTTGCCACCACTGGTATGACGTTAAAACATTATAGTATGATTCCAGGTGGAAAACTCCTGTAAATTCCTTCAGCAGAAGAGATGTATTTGTACAGCCAAGTCTGTGCTTGTTCTGTGCTGCTGCTCCATTTATGCAAGAAGGGGTTTTCTTTAACTAATGTGTGGAAGCCAGCAGCTTCTGTATATCCAGTGTTCTTGGATTTTTGTATTATGATAAAAGCCGAGTTTCAGTTAAACGTCACTGTCCTCACCCAAATTCTGTTTGGAAATGTATGCTTATTGTTAAGCCTAGTTTCCCTGTCTGCTTTTGCAGATAGATGCATGATACCTGCTCTGTGATGTTAATGTGGTTTGCTACAAGAAGTGACTGGGCTCAGCAAGAGGGATATGTTTTTTTGGCGGGGTAAAAGCTTCACTAGACATTAACAGGTATACGTACAGCATTAGTGGGAAGAGGTGCACATCTTGTCAAAAGTTGCCTCTTGTGATAAACAGTTTCTCTAAAACCTAGGCATAGGGTATGGCTTTACTAAGTCTAATACTCTTAAAAGTGCAGACAGCTCCCAGAAAGCAAGTGCAGTTTCGCTCTGCCCCACTCCAAAGCATTCACTCTAGTAATTCTGTGGCCAAATTTCAACTATTTAGAGAAAGCTGTAGTGGCTTTCATCATATCAGAGGGCTAGGTTCAAGAAAGTCCGATTTATATTCCGTGCCTGAAGCTATGAACAACACATGTATTAGACCGCACTGAGGCTTTGCAATAATCATTTCCTTTTAAAAGGAATAGACCAGAGTTTGGAATATGGAACTAAATCTTTGACTTGAATCAGTATTTAGGATTCCTGGAACACTGGACAAAATGCTTAGCAGAGTGTAAAAAGTTTCAGTGCATCACAAGAAGATTTTTACGGTTCAAAGGACTGTTTGCAATCATTATGGGGGGTGGTATTGCTATAGCTTTAAGTTATTGGTGCGATATCAGGCTATCAATTACTTAATTACTAGAACTGTGTGGGAGAGAAGGAGGAGGATGCTAAATTCAACAGTTTTGCCTAGAGACTGTACAGGCAAGGCTGCTATGCACTTCATATTGCTTTTTCAGGTATTGTGGCAATAAGGCACAGGCCCCTCCTACAGTAAGGGAGGTCAACTAAATATTTTCTCCTATGTTATATTCCCCTTTTCTGTAGCATGGTCCAAAACCCAGATTCATTCCTTAAGTTTTGAAACGGAATCATCATGCATTATATTACTATTGGAATCTTTATACTGACTTGTATTTTTAATGAGAATTCATAAAACTTGTATCATTGGCATTGATCTAAGATTTGTAGAATAAACCCTACTTAATTCTAAAGTCAAGTCTTCTTTAGTGCTTAGGCTGTGTATTTTCTGACGTTCAATCAAATCCCAACCAGTCTATACAGGTCTAAAATAAAAGAATGCTGCATTTAGTGCTAGCTCAGCTGTCCCCTCACGCGCAGGGTTCCAATACAGTTACTGTTAAATTCATTCATTTTTAGAGGTTGAAAGCTTTTTCTGCTACATGGGGAGTTCACACCATCACTGGTACTACTGTGCCCCTGTTCCTGCTCATACAAAAGCCAGTTTAAGTCTCCATGGATTAATACTTAGCTTGTTCCATACATTGATAGAGCAGCTGCTGTTCCAGGAGAGCTGCACAGGCTGCTTTGTCAGCCATTCAAATCCAAGCTTTGCTAGTAATGGAGACAGGATATCTTAAAGCAGATATTAACACAAGTCTGGCTCAGCTTATTTGCAGCCTGGGAATTTCAGCAGATGAAAATTCTTAGATGCACCACAAAAAAGGCTGGGCCATTTCTCACAACTAGAGCTCTAGCACAGGCCACGAGGGGAAGCTACATTGTTCCAGTGGAGCCATTCCTACGAGCAGTTACTTGCATACTCGTAGTTCTTAGGACTGTGATCTTCAACTGTGCAGTGTGACAAAGCATGATGTGACTTACTCCCCACCCCCTTGTTTAAGGTGTTTTTACAGCTGCAAGTATTTTCCCATATTTACACTAACTACATCCTTAACAACACTTCAAGTTAGAAGTTGTGCTGGCTAGAAAGCTTACCTTATCCTTTGCCAAAGCTCCTATCAAACACTTGCCTTATCCAGAAAGTCACTGTGTAAGCAGGGGAGGTGACAGCCAGAAAGCCTAAGATTCAGTTTGCCGCTATCCATCATATTTTTCTCTAGGGAAAAACCTACCCAACATTGCTGCTACCTGCAGGCAGCATCCTAAGTGGATTTGGAGCCTTTGTATTGCAGCAGTTTCAGAGCGTGAGATGCAATGTTCTTGTTCCCAGGCTCTCTCTTACCCTGCAGCAAGAGCTGCACCATCCAAACACAATGCAGAAGTTCCGTTCCTAACAGCTATGAGACATCACTGGTCATCAGTGGAGGTGCTCCTCCATAAACCCCAGTAACTAATGGCAGATGCGCTGCTGCAGTAGAGTTTTAAAAGCCTGGGGAACCATGAAGTCACCTAATCCAAACTCCTCTATCTTTTTCAAGACATTGCTTTTCCCCTCAGCTACCTCCAAACACATTATCCCTCAATGAGATATCCAAGTGCTTGTCTGAAATGCTACAAGCAAGGGAATTCACCATGCTCCTTGCTAACCTCCTAAATAGAAAACAACACACCAGGGCTCTTCTGGGCTCCTGTGTGCAGCGGAAGAGGCGAGAGGCAAGGCAGGTTTTGGCAGCAGGTCAGGCTAACGGAGCTGAGCCCAGTGCTAGTGGAGCCCGGGCGCCTCCCTGCCTGCAGCCTGGGGCCGTGGGCACCCTGCAGACAGCCACAGCTTGCTGGGGACAGAGGCCAGCACGTTCACATCCCCATGCCCTACAAGAGATACGGGGCCAGTTCAGCCCTGTTCTGCCCTCAGGGCAGGTTTAGGGTCACGGCTGGGCTGCCCAGTGCCACAGCAGTTAGGGCAGTGATGTGAAAGATGACTTGAACGCAGCTGGGGCACTTTGCCAGCATTTTCCCAGCCCACGTGCCCTGAGCTGCTGCCTTTCCCACACAATGACCATCCTCATCCTCTCCAACACCCTGACAAACCCTCCAAACCCCTCTGCCAACCAGAGACCCCCACATCCTTCATCCTGGTTAAGCCTGACTGCTCCACTAGTTCAGCTATAAGCATATGCTCAAGGGAAACACTGGCCTGGAGCTGAACAGGCCCTGTCCTCCCTGCCTGCTAAGGTCCCCTTTAACAGGGCTGCTTTGTTACTTTCTCACCCACAGCCCTCACAAACCCCAGATTAATTCTGGAGCTTTCAAAGGCAGTCCCCTGCCAAAAAAAAAAAAAAAAAAAAAAAAAAACTAATCCTGGACCCAGTTTTGTCCTCTAGAGTGCCTGCATCTGCACAGCCCCACTCCAGCCTCAGTTCGTTCGCAGGCCCCACCTGACACAAGGTCACCTTCTTGCAGTTACCGCACCCTGCAGTGTCCTCAGAGCACCACAGCCATCACCCCACTCCCATGCACTGCCTTCCTGGAGCAAGCTGTGGCCCTTTGAACTGTCACACACAACTGCCCCATCCCTTTGCCACAGCGATGCCTTCTCCACACCTCGACACTGCCCAAATATTCACTCATGCCCAAGCACCTTATGGCTTGGAAATCACAGCTCCCTGCTGTATCCCCTCCCTGGGACTCAGCCACCAACACAACCTACACGCGCTCACAGGTGTGCATTTCAGCCCCTAAACCATAAGGGAAAGTGTCCTGCTCTCAGCAGTGCTCATGCCCTGTCTTTTCTGCCCTACAACTACCAGTCCCCATCAGCTCAACAGGATTGCATGTTTCAAAGAAAAAGGGAAGGGATTTGAGCATACCAAGCTTGTGCTTCTGCTAAAAAGACAAGACCCAAACACCTTCTTTTACTCCAGGAAGTGGCCACACATCAGCAGGGGGGCAGGGGCAGGGGCAGGAGCTGCCCCTTTCCAGGCACCCCCCAAGGAGCGGTGGCCTCAGGTGGGACCTCCAGCCCGACAGCGAGGTGCATCACAGCAGCACGCCCACCTCCCTGACCTAACCTGCCACCTTCCCCATCCCCAGCTGACAGGCAGACCCAGATAAGAGGTCGCTGATAATGACTTGGTCGAACACGTGGCCTGTGCCGTGATCAGAACTGACAACTCTGATGCAACAGCCCCGCAGCACCCACTTCCCGGTGAGCACTCCCCCCGTTTCTACCTTTGCCCCACTTCTGCAGATAAGAAGTTCGGGAAATAAGCGCCGAGCTGTAAAGTCACCTGCTTCCCAACTGACAAGCCCTGAGCCCAGGCATGGCTGAGCCGTGGGCGCTGCCTGCTGCCTGTGCTGGCACCGTGCTCTTCGCCCCGAGCTGCCCCGAGCTGATCCCCAAACGGAGCAGCAGCAGCAGGGGATCAGGAAGGACGCGGGCATCAGCCTGGTTGTTTTCTCTGGGTGTGCACTCGGCGGGGGCAAAGATTGCACAGGCTGAACCAGATAGCAGATAGCCCAGCTGGAAAGTACCAAGCATCCTGTTTTGCACAAACAGGCCACACAAAGCACCCCACTATAAAGAACGCTTTACAGCAGTGTGGCATGGGCACCGGGGTGCTCCCAGCACGCTCTGTATGGTGACACGATGTCACCCAGTGCTGAACACTTCCTTCTGCCCTGCACTTCAGTAATTAAACTGAAGAGTGCCTGACAAAGAGCGCCCACAGGGAATGAGCTCGCTCAGACTCCCAAGCCTTGCCTAGGTTGCTAGCACCTCTTCTATCTGCAGGTCGCACAGGCTGAGCACAGCACTGAGCACAGCACTGCTCCGCATGGCACAGATGTGGACAGCAAGGGGGCAGTTATGGGGTAAGATGGCAGTCCCTCAAAAAAGGGACAGGAAAGAAAGAGCTCAGACTCCAAATGCAGGAGACCTGACAGAATTTAGAATCTGCTTTGATTAAAAGCACACTGGGAGCTATGGAAAACACAGAGATCAGATGTTCTCCTTTCCAACCCTCTGGTTTAAGCCCGTTTACTAAAATGTCACTTGCCCTGTGCCAAATTCTCAGTCTCTCAAGATGGCCAGTGCTGTTTCACAGCGGACAGAGGAGCGCTTATTTAGGGACCTCATACTTGGAAGGTGATCCTGGGCGCTGCAGAAATGGAGCAGCCTTTCTTCCTGGCTTGCCACTCCCTAGGGCACAGCTCCTCAACTTACCTTAACAAAAGCAAACACATACAGCAGTCCAAAGACGAACACAGGAGTGACTGCTAGATTTTACAATAACCATTCTTAGGTGATTACCACGACTTTATAGCAAAACCCTAGAGTGATAGAACAAGAACCAGCTGTCAGACCTGAGATCCAATCCTTAAATGAGGCCCTACTCAGCTAAAGTAATAGGGATCTCTATCCAGGGATTTGAGACCCATTTTCACCAGGAAATCCCTTCAGACACAACCCTCCTCTTCAGCATGCTCCCCCCCACAAAGCATTTCATGTCATTCAAACGTATTAGGAAGGAATTCTAGACCGAATATCACATGAGGTGGACAAACCCCATTTAGCTCTACAAAGGAAGATGATCCCAAAGCAAAGACAGCCCAGGACTTGCCTGCCCCTGCTAAAATGTGGGCAGCCTGGTTCCCAAGGCCACTTTCCCTTGCAGCCCTGCACAGTGCGCACTGGGAGCTGGGACAAAGCACTGCCAGTGCCCAGACTCTGTATCTTGGGCTCTTCGTCTCGATGTGCAAAGCCCGGGAGAAGGTGCAGAAGAAGCAGCTAGCTTCTCTGCTGCCTGGGATGGAAGGAAAGGAGACCCAGAGACGCAGCTTGGTCTCCTTAGCCTCAGTATCTGTGTTTGACTGTGCTTGGAGAGCAGCCAGAGACACCCCTCTCACTGAGCACAGCTATTTCTCAGCAAACTACCGCAGCACACCATCCGAGTGCAAAATAAGGCCCCCTCTCTGCCCTGCAGCTGTTTGCTGTACCCGAGCAAAGAATGACAGAGGCTTATGAAGCACTGGCCTACATTCAGAAGCAGCGTATCCCTAGGGAGGCAGGCATGCAAGCAGCAAGGGGGGAGTGATGCTGACCTGGCAGACATCCCCTGCCTGTGTCTCCTCAGGCACCGCAGGGTGCAGCGGGAGCTCTGCAGCACAGGCACTGGTGTACACGGCCCCTACTTCTGGGGCTCTGCAGCGCATGTGGGCAGTGAGACACTGCAGCATTACCAGCCCCTTTTGCAGCCTTATACTGGTTTGGATTTGGCTCTGGCAAGGGAGGCTTGGTGCTCTGCTCAAGGCACAGGCTGCAGCTGGCAGCAGGCAGCCAGAACCAGGTCCCTGCTAGCAGACAGAAGGGCTCCAACTTGTCCTGTTGCTCTGCAAAACCTTTGCCCACACACACATCAGATGTGACAGTCTCAACAGCAGTAACCCTGACTGCGACCAGGAAGTCTTCCACTAGAAGTGCTGGATTGTTAAGCTGCTCATTACACTACAGTGGCTGATTTCCGAAGAACTTGATTCACTTGTGCTTAAACTGCAGCTCACAGGACAGGAGGAGCATCGTGCTTCACGTCTCTAAGCAGGGCCACGCGATGCTTTTTCCACCACAGAAAAACTCACAGAATTGAGGAGAAAATTCACAAAAATAATCAGAAGCAGCACTCGGTTTTGTTTCTGTCCTAGTCAGACTCCTATTTAACTCCACAGGAGACAGCACTGCCACGACCTGAAACTCAGCATTCAAACGTCAACATTTTGTGCTCTGTCCCTGCTGGAAGGTCTCTCCCCTCCAGCCCTGGCTGAGAATGGGAAGCCAGTCTCTTTCCATTAGGCAAACATGCTCCACCTCCTGCAGCTGCTCAGCGATCAGGGCAGGCAAGAAACACCACCACAGCAATGCACGGCCTAGAAAGGCAGCTCTGCTTCTGTAGCACTTGTGTTACTGCCTAAGCTGAAGGCACATTATTTCATTATTGCTCTCCCCCAAACATACCTCCCTTTTAAATAAACAGTAATGATCTGTTTGAAATCAGACTCTGATGCTGTAATCAGACACCTCTAAAGCACACATTGTTGTGTTACACAGCACAGCTGTGAGCTCCTGGGTCCTGGATGAATCTACATTAGCATCGGACTCCCATCAGGAACACCCTTAAAGCACATCTCCCAAGTGTTCTTGGTTACCATGTTTTGGTTCAGATGACGGTCTAAGAGCACGTAAACAGATATCCCCAGTCTGAAACTAAACCAGAAATGAACTCTAGTCACCAGTGAGTGTTGGTCCACAGGTGCAGACTAGAGTTAGGCAGAAGCAAAGTTTCCAGCACTCACGCAGAGTGGATGCCAGTTCCTTAGCACCGTTTGCTCAGTAGCTGCCCCTGTTTCCTGCCCCGAGCTTGCTAACGCGCACACAGCTGGTCTCAGCCCTGCGGACCTCCCAGTGCCAGGCACTACTGCCAGAGCAGGCAGCGCCTCATTTCTCTAAAATATCAACTCAGCACAAATGCCAGGCCCCCAGCGGCCAGGCCTCAGTGCTCAGCCCCACTTCTGCTTTGGCCTCCCAGCAGCGACGGAGCAAGCTTCTGCCGGGATTTGTTCCTGCGGCAGCACCAGGAGGCATCAGCGTAGCTGTGCCAACTCACTCTTTCGCATGAATAAACTGGACAAATACTTCATGTTACTCTCATTTTCAGCTCATTAATGTGATGGCAGCTCTCTTCCTTCTAAAGGACTGTGCATAAGGTGTGTGAGCTGAAGCCGCAGGCCTGTGTGCAGCCCCCCACCTGTCTGGTACAGCTTGTTACCAAGTTTTGGGGCATCCAACTCCCTCAGGAATCTGCAGGATTAAAACACGTGCTGGTTCTTTACAAATTCAACCCCGGGGTCATCCCTCCTACTGACCTCACTTGGCAAGAGCTGAGGTCTAACTGGGCAGCACAGGGCCCAGACCTCGCAGGCTGCACACCCCGCCTGCTTGGCTCTTTTGGAGTCTGCACCTGCCAAAGAACAGCACGAGGAAAAACAAAACAAAAAACTGGGTCAACATTTTAAACGTGTCACTTCTAAAGTTTACCATAAACTGCTAAGCATATTCATGCAATCAAAAGAGCAGTATCAGTGGTCAAAGGGAGCCCTTCAGCTGTCTTTACCTAAAATAATCCTACTTTTTAAAGAGACGATTACCTAATTCAACCTAAAATTGAGAGCCTTCTCCCAAACACAAGCTTTCTGCGTTATCTGCAAGATGTGATCTAAATAATGGAAAACTTCACTGGATCTAGGTCACTGACAGAGGTTTCTTTGCTTTTGTTTTTTTAAATCATTGCTGACTTCCAGCACCATACTTAAGACTACCCAATAGCAGACAGAGTGGATAGGATGAAAAGCAGAAGGGATATCAACAAAGGCCAACTTCAGCTCTTCAAAAAAGGGCTCCTCCTCAGCCTTATAGAAAATGACTCCTCTGAAGCCATGTTTTTATGTCTGTGACCCCTGAAGGTCCTCAGGTTAATTGCGAGAGATGTCAAGTCTCAGGAAGAAGCAGCTTATCTTCCACTTGCACTGCAAGGATGCACGCGTGCACAGCGGAATCTCCAAAACCACAGTAGTTGAAAATCTGCCTAAGGAGAAGAAGAGAGACCAAGTTTGGCTCTTCCAAAGGAGCTGAAGTTGCATGCAACAACTCTTGGTTAACTAGAGAAGGAGCCCTAGAGAAAGAGCTGTATGGAGGATAACCTTTTCGAGCATCTCCCAGAAGACAAATCCTTGACTTTGAAATATTTTTTTGTGTGTTTGCGGCCACTCCATCAAGCAGTACAGAGTCCAATGGCTGATCTTACGTTTGGGCATGTTGTTTTTTCCCCCCACTTTATTTATTTGCATGTAATAATAGCAGGAAATGGCGTCAGCACAAAGTTCAAACTAATTTCCCTATTAAAGGCCTTGCGCAACTGTTTATCTAGCAGGCCTTTAATGACATCTTTAGTCCAGTTACAGGGCAGAGATTACAAGCATTTTCAGGTGCTCTGGGCAGGACCATCCATACTCGATGGAAATTTTCTTTTTCACATTTCTTTATCAATGGAGATAGCAGCAATAATGCTTGTTTCACCAAAACTAGAAGGTCCTATATCTTCAAAAAGAAAAATCAGACGAAAAGCAGTTCATCTCTGTATGACACAAAGAATTTCTCAAAGCTGCTTTATCAAAAGCAAGCCGCTTGCATCCTAAGTACTAGAAATGCACCAAGCTATTTAATGAATCAGCCAATATTAGGCACCTACCAACTTTATCACACACCCCCATTCACATTCAAGATTCCATATGAAACAAACAACTTACTGCTCTGCTTGAGCAACAAACACAGTAAGCTTGTCTGGGGACAAAAAGCTTCAAGGAAATACCATGCAACAGCTTTAAAAGACTATGGTTAGGGGAAACGCTGGCTGTCCGGTCAAGAAGCATCCAAGCTCCAAGAACCTTAACTCCATAGGATACCTCGAAATAGATATGAGAATAGACATTAATATGCTATAAAAGCTACATTTTAAAATCTTAACATTTTACTCTTCTTTCCCCAAATTCCATGTCATATGTTCAGCAGAACAATATGGGAAAGAATGAAAGATTTTAGATCAGAATTATCTGACCGATATTAGTCAATGAGCTCCAGACCCATGGATCCCTGACAAAACACGGTGTGCCAAATTCAATCTTTCATTCATGCTGTCATATCAGCATTTTTAAAGATTTTCTTTCAGCACCCTGACTTCAATGGGCATTTGATAGCAGTACTTTCTGCACAGTCAGACTTCCAATGCATTAGATGCCCAATGTCTTAAACGGTCAAGTGTATCACTATTTGGAGGCAGTATAGCCACTGCCCGTCAAAAACATTATTAGCAATTAAAACTGAGGCAGATATTTTCAAGACTCTTCACCCTTCAACTTCCAATTTCTTCCTCATGTAAAAGCAGATTATGGGAGCCAAGTTCTGAACTTGAAAATGCAGTGTTGATTTTTCATGTGGTTTTATTTTTTTAATGATTTAACAACCTATACTGCCTGCTTGCCTCTCCCACTGGTCTAGTCATTACCTCGTGATTTGACTGCTTTGCATGCCATGAGCCATGCATTTGTAACATGCAGTTCCTTGGAACACGCAGCCATTTCCACCAGCTACAGCTCAAGTCAAACAGAGTTACCTTTTCAGTGCCTTCTGGCCCATCTTCTCCACTAAGGTTTTTGCCTCTCAGCTTCCCTTCAGTGCTACTGGAGCTGAAACCCCCCCAAGGCTTCCCTTAAAGCTCCACCTTCTGGAGTCCTGGAACTTGGTTACAAACCAAAACAGTTCTCATTAAAAAAAATAAAATAGCTCCTGACTTAGAATTAAGGTTTTGGAAGACATAAAGACAATTAGGAGTACACCAGATGGTAAATTCAGGTTTTTTAAGCCATGTTTTAAGCCAGGTTTTTTAAGTCATGTAATTCTGGGAGCCCAAGTCTAGTCCGGGGGCTGGGGAGAAGATGAGTTGTGTGTGTGTACTTGTGTGACTGACAGCACTTCACCCTGCAGTATCAGAAAGATGTAGAAAAAGCCTCCCATTAACCTGCAAACAATTTAAGAGTTCTGCTCTTTTGGGCAATCCTCAGAGGGAAAACAAGGTACATCTCTGAAGGCTGAGTAGCAGCGTGGTCCAAGTCAGACTCTGCTGTGCTTGGGGAAGCCTCCAGGCTGCCGCATCACACCCCACTCTCCTCCGAAGGGCACGATGCCCTCCTCCCTGCACAGGCCTGGCAGTTCCCCACGAGCCAGCTAACCCTGCAGCAGCAGGGCTGCCAGACATCTGCTCCCGGCAGCGCTCCCACGCACAGGCTGGCAAGGCAGGCTCCTACCTGGCGCCGACTTGAACCAAAGCCCTCCCTCGCACAGCTCAGCTCTCTCCCTCACGCGCAGGGATGCTGTGACCATCCCCTCCCGCCTGCCGCAGTTCGACCGAAGAGCAGCTCTGCAGAACAGCTCAGCCTTCCTGCTCCCTGCTATTGCAAAGAGGGACTGCGCAGAGGAGATCCAAGCAAGTCTCTGTAAGACGCAGCACCAGCAGATGAGCAATCGGGCTGTGGCAGCACACTGCATTTGGGCATCGGCAGATCCTGGACCTACACCACAAGGCACGCTGGTCAGTGAGCACCACGCAGTGGGAACACGGCCCCGAGATCCCCACGCGGCTTGCAGGCACCTGCAAGGCCTGCTTCTACCGCAGCGCAGGGCTTGCTTTGCCTTGCTTTTTCCCCAGCTCTCCCCTGCCAAGGAACGGTTTCTGGTGGTTCATTTCCTGTCTGTCTTCATTCTTATGGGAAGAGGAGTTTGTGGCCATCCAGTTAGTTCTGCTGTGCACTGGGAAACGTGTAAAATCATGTCACGGCTCCAGGATTTACTAGCTCAGGTCTGCGTTTGCCAGCATTTATGTTTTCGGAAGAATGTTTTAGCATTCGCCTGGCTTTGAGCTACAAAAATGTTCCTGATCCATGCTGTTAGCAAAAAGGGGTGCTAAAGATCTTTTCTAATTAATACCTGCGTCGCAGCGGAACAATGCGCCCTGAGATCTGAGCAAAGAAAGCAGCACCCAAGACCGCATTAAGCAGCGCTTGTGTGGCTTGGCACTTCCTGCCAGACCTGAAATGCAAGCATAGGCTGACATCAATTGATCCTGAGCCAGAACCTGCGCATTAGAGAAGTAGGGTTATGCATAAACTCCCTGAAGCTTCACAGTGTGGTCTAGAAAAGTTTTATTTTGAGCTTTTTGATAAATTCAACCTCAAAACACAGACTGCAGATGCAGATCTGCAGGTCTACATCCTTCTAAAGTGTCTGTCAGTCTCCCAGAACCACCCGAGTCACTGCACCTGCATCTCCCATAAGACATCATGTATTTGGTTAAGCCTGCCCAGACCCAGACCTCAAAAACACATTTCAGGAAGGGTTTCAGCTGCAAGTTTTGGATCTAAAGACTGGTCACAGAAGAGCTTTGGTCCCCAATCTCCCAGTCTGGTATTGTCCATTAAAACTGGAGATGAGAGCATTTCCAAGGCACACGCCTGTTCCAAGACCCCTCCAGATCTCAGCACTCCAAGATAAATTCCATCTTATTAAGGGAAGCTTGGACTCACCAGCACAACCTGACACAAAAGCACAGCAGGCAAGGGATGCTGGCTGTGTGCGTGCTGGCTCCCTGTTTCTCATTGCTGCGTTTTACTCTGGCAGGTCCATCTGTGCTATTTTTCTGTGGCTTGCAGCCATGCGTTCAAGAGGATGAGTGCAGCAAGAATTAAAGCTCTATCACTGCGCAGAGGCGTTCGGTGCACAGTTTGTGTCTGTGTGTGCCTCTCCACCCCCACATTAACCACCGCATTTCAGGCAAACATCCCTGGGGGAACTCGCTCTGCCTGACATCATTCGCTCCCTCACATGGGCTCTCAGCTGGAAGAGGCTGCTGAGAGTCTGGGGAGGGGGCTGCTGGCTGCAGAGACCACCAATGCCTCCGGACTGAGCACTGACAGGCAAGCCCCCTTCAGTGTCCTTTGGCACACGGCCTGGGAGGCAAGATCAAGCATGTCAGCGAGAGTGACAGGTCACAGCGACAGCCCACAGCCCGCAGGCATCCTGCTGCGATCTTGGGAACACTGCCAAAGGGAAGCTTTCCTTTCTGGAGCATCCTCAACCCACTCTTGCTTTCAGCGTGCCCTTCTCTTCCTTCCTTTCCTCCATTTCTATCGGTGCTGCATTCTGCTCGTTCCCAGGAAGAAATAGGGCAAACATAACCTGATTAACCGAGAGGATTTGGGCAGGAGGGGGCGGGAGGAAGGGAGCTTAATACCCACAGACATACAGAGCCCTTCCCTCCTGCATTAGCTCTTGCCTGTTCAATAACTAAAGTGCTCTGCAGTGACTTTGGAATTTGCTATAAAAGCTTCTCGTAAACTCTGCCTCAGCATGTAGACATCAAAAGAAAGAGAACATTCGGTCTGACAAGCTGAAATTTCTTCCCTACTCCAGGGTCAGTCAGAAGCTTAAAATCACTTGGATGCGAGCCTATGGCTCCATTTTAAAACATAAGGGTCCCTCTTGCTGCTGTTCATCTATTGACAGTTTGAATCCAGCTTTTATTTGGCTAGGCTCACCTTGAAGCGTGGGTTGGAAGTTAAGACAGGCTTTCTCTGCTTCACATGTGGGAAAATCTCCAAGGCAGACAGCATGTTCATATGAATAAAGAACACAACACACAGGCTCTGACTGCCTACCAAGACCATTTTCATACTCAGCCTTTCCTGCTTGCTTACCATATAGATAGATGATTGAGGTCAGAAGTGCAAAGCTTTCCCGTATGCAGAAGGGATGTCTTCTCCGACCTTCCACAGAGCTATTTTTGGCTACTCTTATATGCCTAAGAGCTCTTACAGAGGTCATGCACTGAATTAACTGCCGTCAGTTCATGCAAGACACAAAATGTTCACAAGGGTTTTTGGTTGTTTTTGCCCCTTGTTTAAAAAAAAAATATATATATATTTTAATTGTGTCTCTTTAACATAACACGCTATTGACTCCAAATGCCCAGATGTTCTAGTTGCAAGAGAGCATATTTTAAAAGGGGCCATGAGACAGATTACTAGTCATTTGTTAAAATATATAGATTATACTGTATGTTCAACATGCACTGGGGGCACAAAAAATTGGTAAGATTAAAAATGAAAGAATCCTGGGCTGGTGGCAGCCAAACATGCAGACAATGATATTCCACAAGAAAGCAGCAGAGCTCACTCCTGCCTGCATGCGTAAATACACCGCACCACATCCCAGAGGTCAGAGGCCTGGGCTCAGCTCTGTCCATGCCTCACAAACTCTAATGCTGACATTTTGCTACCAGTCTGGCACTGCCCTGTCTGCAAATGCTTCAGTCCAGAGAATGAGAGCAAAGAATTGGGTGAACCCCACTGCCCCAGGGGCCAGTCCAAAGGCTTGCCACATGGTGAGGAACTGACGTGTACCAAGGGACTGCACATCCCTGTCACCACTCCAAAAGTTGTTCATCCTCACAGTGAGCGAAAGATGGAACATGCTGGTATCTTTTCCCTCCTGACATCCCAGCATTAAATCTCAAAGACCTCCCACAAACACACAGTGAATCATACACAGACCATAGGATGTACAAAACAGGAATGATGTACAATTGGCAAAAAGGAGGTGGAAAAATGTACCAGCAGTGAAGTGATCAGGGGACCCAGCATCAAGAAATCCAGCTCTAGCGCATACATGCACAGAATCAATGACACTATCTCCTAGCATCTCACTTTTTTTGTCACATTGGTATCTTTCAAAAAGGGAACCTGCGCTCAAACACTGCCTCTTAAGGACAGAACTGCACAGGGTCTAGGAATACAACTGGATCTGGACAATTGTGAGAAAATCAACATGAGGCTGGTGTGCCAGTGAGAAATGGTGTACCTTGCATTTGTGACCCAGGACACAGGCATGCTGTTCTTCTTACATTCAAGGTCAAGAAACAACAGATTCTGCAAGAATCAAGGCTGCCCCTATAGCAGCTCAAAGTCAAGCTCTTGTTCCCTTTCCTAACATCCTCCTCTTTAAGCAAGATTCATCATAGTTTGCAAAACAGCAAGGCTGTGCCCTGCAAGAGTTTGCTAAATATTGGTGAAGCTTCACCTAAACACAGGAATAAAGGGACCACAAACCAGCAACTGCAGGCTTAGCATAGCACTGTGAAAATGATTCATTGGCAGTTTGCAGGCAAGCAGGATTTCATTTTCTATTTAAAATTTGAATGTAAATAAGAAAAGTGAATTGATAGAAATACGGGTCTGTGCTCGTGCGACATTTCTTGGAAAAACACAGCGCCATAACACAAGTATCGTATTTGGTAATCAGTCTGCCTTTCTGTGGTTCTACTTTCACTTCCTTGCTTTGCTCTGACTCTACGATTTGTGAGCTCTTTGCTGAGGAGAGCTACTGTGTGTCTGTACAACGCCTGCACTGTGAAGCTGTGCTGCCGACAGAGATGTTCAGTTTGATACCTGCTCTGAGTACATTAATAATTTCTCTATGGTTGCATAATGAAGCAGATTACTGCTTGAGATTACTGCTGGTTAGCCACGCAGGCTGCATGTCTCTCTAGTCTTATTTTCCTTCAGAAACACTGCCTCTTTTTAGACCTTCAGCACTGAGTCATGGTGCAGCGTATCATGTTTCAACTAGGAAACACGGGGATTCAAAATAAAAAAAGATATGGAGGAAAATAGCTTTTTAAAAAATCATTAGAAGTCACCCTCTTCTTCCTGCCTTGAACTTATATCTAACCTCAATGCACACGTCTACCCTTGCTGTGGATAGGATGATGTCTCCAGCTACAACCCTGCACCCCTGGGGAAAGTGCAGGCCCCTGAACACCCATGGCAGCCAACTAAAACAAAGCTACTGCATATCCAGATGATGACATAAATCCCTAACAGGTAGCATGAGCTGGGAGAACTTGGTCTTTAAAAAAAAAAAAGTCTCTTTCTTTAGCAACTTTCTGCCTATAAAATAAATTAAAACAAATTAAAAAGCCCAGGAGCAGAACTTCCCAAAAGACAAGACATCAGCTTTTCCTGGGGCTAGCTCTATTTCCATTCCAGCAGCATGTTCTCCTGGTAGTACATACGATATAGATGGTATTTAAGAACTCTGCGTAATAACCTCTCAGGACAGTACCTGCCCCTCATATTCTGCCCCCCTGGGCTTTGTGCTCACCCACAGAGCTACCACCATCACAGAAACAAAGATGTAAAAGAGTACCTCGTGCAGAGACAGTGAAGTTATTCCTCCCCTCTGAGGGCAGCAGAAGAGTTCAGCTCTGTAACAGAAGCTGAAGGCACCCCTCAGGGCTGTTACCAGCACAGTGCCGAGCCAGGCCAGTTGCAGCTCTTAAAGAGCCTCAGGTGTGGCCCAAATGTGGGGACTGAAATGAAAGCAACTGGCTGCCTGTCTCCATGCTATTGATAAGTTTACTGAACTGCAAGTTATGCTTCATATTCTTTCTCCCACAGCCTTCCCCAGGGAATGGATAATCATTTATTACATACAGTCATTTGTAGGTGCACACATCTTCCATATACGCTAGAGAATGTGCAAAACCAGAATGTGATTATGTCTCGATCTCTGGCCTTCCCACTCCAGGTACAGAACTGGGTTTTATTCGCTGGGGCCCACAAAGAGTTACAGGAACTAAGCCATATTTTACAAGCTCCAGGAAACAACAAGAGGTGCAAAAGTTGTGCTTTATAGCACTGATTTTTTCAGTGAAAGCTTTGAGGACAGGTATCTTCCACGCTCAAGTGTGTCCTTCATGAAATTTTCATTCTCTAGGACTTCCTTGACCTTAGTAGAAATGAGAGCTTGGCCACAGTCATTTTGGCATGGGAGAGAATACATAATCTTCTGTCACTTTGAATACACTGAGGGTCAATCAGATATGCAAGGTCTGAAATGCTGGAAAAGTATCTTTGAGAAAGAGAACACTTGGATGAGACAGGATGGATCAATTACTTACTCTGCTGTCCTGAGTAACACATCTTCCTTTTATTCCTTGAAATATGCTAACCCACACAACATCCACATCTGTTTCCACGTCCCTTGATGGGTCTGATACCATCTTCTTTGCTGTCTTCCCTCTTACAGGAGGATTTACTTACGCTTTTCACTGTGAGAGAGACAATATTGTGTCATTAAGTACTGTGTCCCAAAAGGCCTGAACCAGTAAAAAACCTGCCTTTGCAGGACTCTGTTGCTCTTTACACTGAGCTAACCAGCTTGTTGGCATGTGGTGTGCTGAGAAGGGATCCTGGAAAAATCAAAACTTACAGCTGCAGAATGAATATGAATATTAAAATAGGGGCAAGGAGGTCTCTGCTCCAGATGGAATATAGAGACATGCCTCTGACCTTTTGCTGCTGAACCTGCCTACCCTCTTGAATTGGCAAGCAGCAGTGGCAGCGGTCTGCAGCCCTCCTCTCATATCCCGCTGGCTCCCTACTGTAATTTATAGAAAGTCTCCACTTACTGCAACCTGCCAGGCACTCAAGAACAACTTAAATAACAGTAAGAGTTCTGCTGCTAGTTTAGAAGGCAGACAGCATCAGTGGGGTTGCAGTAGGGATAACACTCCTTTGGGCAGTCAGTAGGAGGCAGGTGCTGAACCGGCTGAGATATCTTTGCGACTTTGCTAGGCAAAGACTGAATAGTGGTTCCTGTCCACCAGGCTGCCTTTCTATCTCTCTCTGCCCATGTGATTTATCCGAGCATCCCGTTTCCTGCAGTTCCTAAGTAAATGAGTAAATATTCAGTTAATGTAAAAGGAATGGGTTTGGCTTGGAGAATCCTGCACAGTGACTCACGCTTCCATGAGTAAATCCAATCCTTTAGAGAGCAAGACAGTCACATGTTCTGCTTAGTCCAGCTACCTCTAGCTACATCTAACAAAAAGACACTTGGGAATTAAAGAATCTTCAGAAAGTGACAATTATTTACACAGGTCTCCATGTATATATTACCCTGGTGGACACCAATAAATAGGTTGTAGAAATACCTAAGTAAAAAATACCCGGAAATGAGAACTGCATCAGCTAGTGCTTCCCCCAGCCCCCACCCCACCCCGCCCACTCGCCACAATGACGGTGCAAAGAAAAAGAGGGAGAGAAGCAGCAAAAGCACTAAATCTTTGTACCACCCGATATGTAACACGTAATGCTGTATGTGCAGCAATACCTGTTAGTGCAAGGCAAGGTGAAACTCATCTTTTAGCTTTTAGTTTCCTTGGATCAGTTCAAATGGTTTGATGGAGCTATACTGCTGAAGTTTGTAGAACACAAATAAGGATTTTATGGAGTGTGAACCAACTTCCTGTATCCTACCCAGAGAAGTATCTAAAAATTGCAAGAATTCCGGCTCTGGGAGCTTTTCTGATGTTGAAGATACAGCAGAGTATGACAATCTTCTGATCTCAAGCTACTTAGTTTTGTAGCCCAGCCTCCTCTGATTTAGGGAAAGAACCTCCATCATTTCCATTTTGCTTTACGATGCTGAAGTGTTTCATAATAAACTAACCCCTACAGTACCACCACCGGGTTGGTAGATAAGGACCCTACCCATTTTACAAAGCAGAAATGAAGCCATAAAATTGGAAGGAGTTGTTCAGGCCTCAGAATAAATCAAAGGGAGAGACAAGATTGGTACATGACACAGCTGTGTCCAGTGCCAGGTCTTTCCTGCACACACTGACATCTTATGAAAGACAAGTCGTTGATGGTGTCAGAGCAAAAGCAGGACTGATCATGCTGGGAATAACACTGATGATTTTTAGGAGCAAGTTAGACCTCAAATCTCAGGTGGAGCAGAGAGATTTCACTGACCTTTCCAGGGCTGGTCAGCACCAGCAGTGGCATTGGGTTACTGCCAATCTCCTAGCTGGGCTTTTGCTCATACAGCAAATATGTGCAGGTCGTGGTTTGGTGTCCTCATCCACCCCAGCAGCACCATCAGATTGGACTTACTCTTTCAGGAACAAGGACCTGAGCAAATGGGAAGAAGTGTAGAAATGAAACAACACCATGTAAAACCTCTTGCATATTAGCAAAATGGAGAGAAATGTACTAACACTTTGTAAGTGTTTAACTGAAAAAGAGCAAGAGACACACATTGAATGCACCTTGTATAACTGTCTCTGGACTTTGTGATAAAGGTTTAATCGGTATCTCATAGTTTAAACACATTGATTAATGTGAATCTTTTCCTTCTGTTACCATCCAAAGCGTGATCAAATGCCACCTGAGGTCAGTGGAAAGACTCTGCCTGATACTCCTAGAGAGAAAATAGAAATGTTTCCACATTCAGCAACTTCTGTTGCTTTACTTTTCGTGTTCAATCTGTGAAAGCTAACATGGAAAAGAGGACAAGCAGGCTGAGGAAGGGCCAAGCTTCCCTGGAGAGACCCTGTCACATTTCAAGTACTGCCATCCCTCTGTCTACACCACCTCCTGCTACTGTGATGGAAGGCAATAGCAGAAAACTGATGGGAAGAGTAAAACTCCTTATGTGTACAAGTGAGGAAAGCTGGCCCCATCCCTACAATCAAAGTCAGTCACTTAAAAGAAATCAAAACAAACCCAGCCTCCATCTTCCATGTGCAAGAACAATGCCCTTCATTTGCTCACCCCATTCTGTTTGTGTTGTTACGAGCTTTCTCTGTTAGAAGCCGTCTGAGGCAGAAAATCAATGTCAATCGTGACAGATGACTGCTCTCCTCCTGAGCATCTACTGCTGCTACTAAGATCACAAAGGACACATAAAAGGAAAAATTTGGCATTTGCAGCCTTCTTGTTTGCAACCCAGGTGAATTAACACCGGCATATTAAAAGCTGTCACTCATTTTTAATGAAACGAGGCTTCTGACCTGCTCACCATCATTGAGGACATGCTGGGACCAGGATGGTTTTGAAACGTCCTACATCCTTGCTTTGGTCTACTCTACTGAAGGCAGGACCTCTGGTATCGGAACAGGCACCAGACAGATGAGGAGAACCTGATGCTATAAGTTACCTTATGTTATAAATAATGGAGATTTGGTCTTGGTTCTGTTCTCAGTAACAAGTAGCACAGACACAAGCAAGTGAAGAATTTCCTGGAACTTACACCCTGAAAACCGTGTTCAATTTTATATACCTGAGCCACGGAATAAAAGCAGTCTTACAATACTAACATTCTTCTCAGAATCACTGGTCTCGCCATGACAGTAGTAAAATACCACTTGCTCTACACTAGTCATATATTTTTAAATGCCCATTAGTCTACCCAACTGGCCTTGTCTTAGAAGCCTCTTATATTCAAAATCTTCAGAAACAAAATTTTTTATAGGGAGAAAACATTTCTTGATCTTTGTTCCTGTCAAGTGCTCAGTTTCTATCCCAGCAGACGAAGGTTAACACTCAGTGTAGATGCTGTTGTCCAGAACCCCAACTCTGAACGAGAAGTTTAGGCCCATTCATACAAAGCCCCTGTAGGGATAGATTCCTGGGGTGCAGAATTAAACTTTCTAATCCGTTCTTGAGACTGCTGATGGAACGAGATGCTCAGCGAACCCAGCGTAATACAGAATGACAGAACTACATTATACGGTTTCCTTTCATTCTGCATTCCTGCAGCATTAGGCCTACTCAGCACCTACCAGCACTTTCCTTTCCATACCACAGCTATTATGATCTCTCTCCGACCATGACACACATCTCACAAGCATCACTCAGCGGCAAGGAACAAAGCACATCTGTTTTTTGCAACTGACAGGTCATTATATCTAACCTCCTTTGGTAGAAGGGCTCTTTTTTATAATGAGAACCTGTGGCGGTTCAGTACAGAACCCAAACTGTATTTTTCTGACTTCAGTTTCATGCAAATCTCTCTTTACGCAATGTTTCAAACATTTTTAGTTATTTTCTTACCTGTGTTTCTTGTTTCTTTTGTTTTGCCAATGGATTCTCAAAGAAACGATGAGGCTTTGGGCTACCATTCCCATCAGATCACCATGGCAGAAAGGAATTGCCACTGGGCTGGTCAGTGACAAGGTATTAGCATGAGTTGAACAGCAGCAGTGAATTACTTCACTTGTAAAGCAGAGCTTGGTAGATGAGTACAAGTCTCACACATTATAAGATGCACCCATGTCCACATAATCTGGACCAGTCTAGCAAGACTGAGGTCCTTGTTTTATGCTTGCAAGTGCTAGGAATGGGATGAAGTGGTGGAGAGATCAGGACCTCCATGGTAACATACATTCTTCTCAGTTGTAAATCAACTAACAACTAGGTAAAGTGACTTTAGAAGAGAAGGGATATCCCAGACAAAGCAGAACTGGAAAAGCTGGTATAGGTAGAGGAAGACAAATGGATGAATTAGAAAGGAAGGCCTTCTGACATAGCAAGATAATCACTTCATAAAGGAATTCAAGTATATCCTAGAAGCCACAAATAGGTATTGCCAAAAATCAGCCAGAGTTAGAACCCAAAAGACAGCTAAGGCAAATACGTGAAAGGTACCGCAGCCACAAGAAAATTAGGGGGAAAAAAAGAAAAAAAAAGTATCACTAATATACGAACAGGACAATAAAGGTAAACTAGTTACTCCCATAAGCCTAAATGACTGCTTCCCTGATTTTCATTGAGGATGAACATGTTAGACCATGGGTTAAAGAGAGGATGTCTAAGAGAAGGAGAAGGGAGAAATGGCTACAACACAATAAATGAAGGCAGACACGTGGAGAGCAGAACAGAGGCTGCTGTGCTCCAACTGGAAGAACCAGACAGTCTCGATCCCAGAATCCTGAAGCACAGTTAACCACAAATCCAGGTGTGAGGATTTTCAGTAAGCTATCTGACTCGGAGGCGTTACTACGGGCCTGGAGAACAGCGAACATTTAAGTAGGGAGCCATGCTGGAAGTGGTCCGGAACTGTGCATTTGATGTCTGTGCAGTTCTCCAGGAAACCTTCTGAAGGGAATTTTTACTCCAAACAAAAAATTCAACTAACAAAGGGCTAAAAGGTAGCATGGGTTTATGGAAAAACAGTTCTGTGGGACAAGCCTGTACCGTAGTATAAAATCCAAAGTTCAGACATCCAGAGAATAATAAAACATAGATTTTGTTCTCTGTTAGTATCCTAGGAAGAAGTGAGTGAAGAGGGGAAAGAGATGGCTGTACTGGAGCCACCGGGTGACGGGGATCTGACTGTGGTGTGACTGAAAAACACAAGTGCATGTCTACTTGTGGTATTTCCAGCAATGACAGGAAAACATTAATGTTCGCGACAGAGGCACCACTGAGAAGGCTGTTTAAAATACTCCACTGCAGCATCCTCTCTCAAGAGAAAACAATTAAAACTGGAAGAGGCCTGCAGAAAGGACGTCCCAGTGATCAGAGCATGGCCTGTATCACGCAAGACTGCCAGGGTTTAGCTTATGTAACTTGAAAAAAAATAGTGGGAATTTGATAGACAAATATGGGGAAAGAGGAAGCAAACAGCAGAGGAGGATGTCTGGGCCAAAAAAAAACAAACTGCAATAGACAGAGATAGAAATTAGAAGCGGGTTTCCAGCCGCCAGCCGAGAGGCTCCATCCGGCAGCACGGCGGTGCAATTAGGGGGCCATAAACCCCAAGGGCTTCAGCAGGCGGCGGGAATCAATCTGAGGGAGGACTATAACCAATTCCCCGAAGCCCCGGTGCCGGCAGCAGGGTTTTGCGGTGCTGTGCACGCAGGCACCCCCCGGCTCCCTCGGGCTCCCTCAGCGGGCGCCGGGGCAGCCGTTAGGGGCCGCAGGGTGGCGGAACCCGTTGCGGGCTGCCCGTTGCCGCCCCGCCTCGCCCCGACGTGTCTGCGGGCACGTCCCCGCCGCCGCGGCCCGCCCGCCTCACGTCAGCCGCCCGGCCCCTACTTAAGGCCCCGCTTTCGGACCCGCCCCGCCACGACCGCCGCCGCGCTCGGCTGAGAAGACCGGGGGTAGGTGGACGGCGCCTGGCGGGGGGCAAGGCTGAGGGGGCGGTGGGGAGGTCCCGGTCGCTGCTGGGGGCTGCGGCTCGGCTTCCTCTGAGAGAGGGAGGCACAGCGGGGTGCCGAGCCCCGGAGGGGAGGCTGTGGGAGGCAGGGGCCGCCCGGGAAGGTGGAGGGGGGGAGTGGGGTGGCGGGCGTCCGCTCAGTGCCGTTTGCTTGGCCGAGTCCCCCGTCGTCCCCCCCCCCCCCTCCCTTCCGGCGGTGGGGCTGCCGGCACTGCCCTGGCCCTCAGCCCGGCACCGCATGGGCGAGGCACCGCGCCCTGCCCTGCCCTGCCCGCGGGCCTTGTGCAAGCGGCGTGATTGCCGCAGCGCCCGCCCCAAGCTTCCTCTCAGCCGGGGGGAAATGGGCCTGGGGTCAGGCATGGCTCCAGGCTGCGACTGAACCACAGCATTAGCACGGAGCTGCTCTACAAGGAGCTGAAATGTACCCTGCTTGGCCCCTAACCTGCTGATTTCCATGAAATACCAGGCTGAAAACACTTCAAGAATTAACTCTGAAATGCTTGAGTGCAGACTCCTCACCAGCCCCGCACGTTGTGCTGCTTCCAGTGCTGGGGGAGCACTGGGCACGTGCAGACTGTGCGCGCCATGCTGGCCCACGCTTCAGGAGACATCTTAAGGCGGTCTTTGCTTGCAGCTCTTAGTCAGTCTTTCCAAAATGCGCACGTTGCTGGCTTCCTGTCCCTCCCGCCCCAACCCCACTTAGCCCTTACCTGCCCTGCCAGCTCTGCCTCACTGCGTGGCCTTTCCTGCACTGCACGAGGGGGTGTCTGTTCAGTGCTAGCTTGAGAATCGAGCTTTGTCTGTGCTTGCATTCATCTGTGAGGCTGCCCCTGCCTTGGGCTCTTCTGGTGAAGCAGAAGCTGGGCAGATGCCAGCACAGCACTGCCTGGAAAAGCAAAGTATCTTGGGGTGAAAGCACACTACTCCCTTGTTATCAGGGTGTTTCAGCACACCTGTGGCTGGCACAGGTTAGTTAGAGCTCATATAACCAGGCTGCTGTGCAGCTGGTAGCTTAAAAAAAAAAAATGAGGCTGTGAGGGTTGGTAATGCCACTCAGAGTCATGTTTCAGGAACACAAGGAACTAGGTATTTCAATGCAGAACCATATGGTTTCACTTGGAAACAAATCCATAAAGCACCCTTTGAGGATCATAATGTTTTTAAGAAGGCTTTGCCAAAATGTTGTACAACTGCATCTCTGGAAAGGCTAGAGGCATAGAGTACCAGTTTTTCAGGGCAGCAGAATGAAGACTGACAGACTATGCTGTACTTGAAAGTACTAAAATGGCTTCCTTTGGTGAAATGTAACACAGATGATGATTTAAACCATTCTACTAATACTGCTGGAAAGTTATCCAGCTACATAATCTGTACTGCTCAACTCTATAGTAAGCTTAAACAGTGGATTGTCATGATTAATTCAGTTTTTAATTATTTTGTTGTGATTTATATTCATTTTCTTAGTGTCTGTTAATAAAGTCTGTCTGCTTGATACAAATATCCCAGTATCAGTGAAAGCTCCAAGGACTGGAGAGATAATCTGTTGCTTTCCTTTCTGCAGTGTACCATGTCTCTCAAGGATCAGCTCATCCACAATGTCCACAAGGAGGAGCACGGCCATGCCCACAATAAGATCAGTGTGGTTGGTGTGGGTGCAGTCGGAATGGCTTGTGCCATCAGCATCCTGATGAGGGTAAGTGTCAAGCTGGGGATCAAGCAGCACAGTTTGGACTACTTGAGACCTAAGAAGAGGGACAGAAAGTAATCAGCCTTATTAGACTAATTGAGCTAGCACATGATGAACTTTTGGTTGTACGTTTCTTGATTTTTTTTTTTTTTTTTTTTGGGCCTGAAATGAAGAAGTTAACTTCAGCAGTTTCCTGTCAATAGCTTGTTGTTCTTCTAAACCAAACTTTCCTTAGTATCTGACACAACATACTCTTAGTCAATGGTGAATGCAGCTCTGAAATTCCAGATGCCCTTTTAAGTAGGAGCCCTTTAATACTCCAAGCATACAGACAGACAAAATGGCTTAATTCTTAGTCTGAAGCAAAAAAGATGGAGTGATGGAATAGTTCTTTGCAGTGGGAACTGCAAAAAGTGGTCCTAGGCACTCTGCAATGCAGAAGTCATTGAAAATGCTACAATAACACTAGGATTATTTAACTCTAAAATAGCTAGTCTATGAACAACTACTAAGTTATTCTTTGTCAATGTCCTGCTAAATTGTGCGATTATTCCAAGCAGAATGTGGATATGGAAAGTATACAACTAATTCAAAGGGGATATCCCAGGAGACTAACTTAAATACCTGTCTTGGGAGCTAGTAAAGTGAGAGATGTGAACAGAATTGCCGAAATGGATCGCTGCTTCTAAAAGAATTGTAACTTCATTTTTCAAACTGAGTTCTTTGTTCAGAAATAAACTTACTCTTTAATCTTGGTCTCACACAGGACTTGGCTGATGAACTTGCCCTTGTTGATGTTGTCGAGGACAAGCTGAGAGGAGAGATGCTAGATCTCCAGCATGGCAGCCTCTTCCTTAGAACACCAAAGATTACTTCTGGGAAAGGCAAGTAGCTGGCTCCAATGTACTTATTTGCAAATGGAGATAAGCGCATCAGATCTCAAACTGGTCATCCAAGTCTAGCACTGAGCCTGCCATCCTAATCATAAGGAGGGGAGTTGATTTCATTTCTGTTCCTACAGAAATAGTACTCTGCTGACACTGCTTCATACACCTTGTTAAAGGCCATCCAACTAGTATGTTCAGTATAGAAAGATGAATTGAAGTACTTGTGGACCTCTGAGAGTTGTTTCACAGGCAGTTAGCCTCTGAATGCATTACTGCTTACTTGTCAGCTGTAAGTGTCTGACAGCTTGCAGTTTAGTGGTGGCTTGGCTGGGGCAAGTAGCAGCCATCTCATACCCCAGTAAATACTCAGCTCCAGTGTCCACAGGTGATGGACTATGAAAGCAGAGCATTTCTCCTTCTACACTCTTCTACACAACACTTGCACTGGAGGGCATCCCGACAGCTACCCTATATCTACCTATGGCTGAGAAGTATGGAATACCATTGCCCAAGTTCTGCATGTTAAGATATTGACTTGCCTTTAAGGTTGCTGCCTGTGGCAACAGGCCACAGTTTTAAAAAAGAAAATTTTCTACTTTCTGTAGAAGCAAAGTCTAGAGTAACAATTATCACTGAAGTTTCAGCAACCTCAAGCTTGTGAATTTTAGGTATCAATGCTAAAAGCAATTGAACTCCTGTCCTGAACCATGTGTACAGGTCATTTGATACAGCCTTTTGTCTGCAGATTACAGTGTGACCGCCCACTCCAAGCTGGTCATTGTCACTGCTGGTGCCCGTCAGCAGGAAGGAGAAAGCCGCCTTAACTTGGTGCAGCGCAATGTGAATATCTTCAAATTCATCATTCCCAATGTTGTGAAGTACAGTCCTGACTGCAAGCTGCTTATTGTCTCAAACCCAGGTTTGTCTTGTTCTGCCTTGGCAAGAGGATTTGGCTTAGAGAAGAGCATTTTCTTCAGTAAGGTGGTCAGTGTATTAACATGACCAAGCACAGGCTTTTGGAAAGTGCTTATGCCAAATAAGCACATAGCAAGAAGTGTCGTTGTCCTCTCCACACTCAGCAAGCTGGTTCTCTGAGAAGTAAACCAGGTTCCCTCCAATTTGCGTCTTTGGTTGCAAGTGATCTTTAGCAGAGGACACAGTAAGGGGCACTGTTAACTGTATGCATAGCATAAACAGCCTCTTAATTTTGTCTTTTTATAAACAGTCATCATGTTAGCCCACTGTAGGGCCTGGTGATGGGCATGACTTCGTTCTCTATTCCACCCAACTAGCATGCAGATAAAAACCCTTACAGATGAGCAGAAGATACCACCCTAATTATCAAACTTGATGACTGGCACTTATCCTCCCTGTTCTACTTACAGTGGATATTTTGACCTATGTGGCCTGGAAGATCAGTGGTTTTCCTAAACACCGTGTTATTGGTAGTGGCTGCAACCTGGATTCTGCTCGTTTCCGCCACCTCATGGGAGAAAGACTGGGCATCCATCCTCTGAGCTGCCATGGGTGGATTGTCGGAGAGCATGGAGATTCCAGTGGTAAGGGTGAAATCTGGCTATTATAGTTTTTTCTTTCTATACTTTGTTTGCAAGAAACATCATTTGCGAAGGCTACAGCAAAACTTTGCTCAGAAAGCTTTTGCACTGCAGCAGCTTAAGAATTCAAGTCCTGCTTTAAGTCTTCTGCAGCACAGAGTAACCCTAGATGATCTATATTTGACCTGAGTTATGCTGCTTGGAAAAGGTCATTGCTGTAACCTAAGGAGGCTAAAAATTTCTACGCTAAGTTGTTCCCATAACTCTCCAAAAAGCAAACTGAGGAAGCAAGAGGGTACAGTTCTCTGCAAGGGACTCCCAAAGATCTGCAGTAGATCTACCAGTAGTCAAATCAGTTGTCTTTACTGGCATCACTTGATTACTTGAACTATATTTAGGAATAGAATTGCAGAGTTGAGTCTAGATGAGGACAGGAGAGAGCAATGTTCTCCTCATTTAGCCTGCACTTTCTCTAGCAACAGCAGAGCAGCACTGTCTTGTTTCCTGACACCCAATAGGATGCATTTGGAATCAATTTTTATTTTGAGAAACTGCTGCAAAGTACAGTATTACTGTCAATTTGGTTCATGTTGTTTAGGAGTTTTGCTTTCATAATTGTACATTAAAACCCTGCAATGTCAAACATAGGAGCATAAAACCACTTCATGTTCTTAGCTCACAATTTAGATTAAATATAGTATGACCTATGAGACCAAAGTCATATCTAAATCTGTAACATATGCCATAGATTAATTAGTTCCTATCTTAACTGTTAACTTAAGGAAGATAAAACTAAGTTTTATTATGTTTGCAAGATTCTTCATCTTGTGAGGCAATTAATCTCTGTGCAATTCTCAGTACCTGTCTGGAGTGGAGTGAATGTTGCTGGTGTCTCCCTGAAGGCTCTTCATCCAGAGTTGGGAACGGATGCAGACAAGGAACACTGGAAGGAAGTTCATAAGCAGGTGGTGGACAGGTAAATACTGATTTCCTTATTTTTTTCTTGAATGTGAGGACTAATGATGAACTACAACATCTCTAAACTGCATTATTTATATCTGTTTTAGTAAGTGGCCCAAAACAAATGTCAAGGTACAGAAATAATACAACTTCGAATAATGTTTTAAGAACTAGTGTAAATTTGGCAGAGCTAATTTTTCAGTGTTAGTGAGCTTTAAATAAGGAAAGTGTTTTAGCTTCAAAACTTCCAATGTTAACTTCCAATGTTAGTGAGGGGCGTAGTGTAGACCTGTTCATTTCAGTCCTGTCCACTGATCAGTGAAGCTTCTGATCTTTCTAGATTAAGGCACCTCCAACATGCCTTTCCTACAACCATTCAGATGAAGCTACCTGTTTTTTAATGAGTGATTTTTTTTTTTTTACTCTGCAGTGCCTATGAGGTCATCAAACTGAAGGGGTACACATCATGGGCTATTGGCCTTTCTGTGGCAGATCTAGCTGAAACTATTATGAAGAACTTAAGAAGAGTGCACCCAATCTCTACAGTTGTTAAGGTGAGCAGCCCTTTTTGCCAACTTTGTCTTAACTAGAATGTTACCCCTGTTCTCAGTTAAGTTTGTTAAACTTAGTTCCGTTTTCCTTATTAGAATACTCTGTAAGACATGTACACAAGGCCCATCCTAACTAACTATTCTTACCTACTTTTCAGGGCATGCATGGAATCAAAGAAGATGTCTTCCTAAGTGTTCCTTGTGTACTGGGCAATAACGGCATCACTGATGTGGTGAAGATGATCCTAAAACCTGAAGAGGAGGAGAAATTAAGGAAGAGTGCAGATACACTCTGGGGAATCCAGAAGGAACTACAGTTTTAAGCCTGTTCAAGCAGTTCAGTGTTTGCAGTTTAACAGGTTTAGTGGTTTGTCTTAATGTTGCACTTTCCAAGTAGGTCAAATCCTTCAATGTATGTATCTCAACTAGAACATAAAAAATAAAATCTGAACAAAGGAGTTTTCTAAAGATAGTGTTAGGAAACTATTCTAGGATTTTCCCCATGCTCAGACACCTGTGTTCTTAGCCAGAGCTAGAGAGAACCTAGTCTTGTACAGTGAAGTGGTGACATAAATCCAGCATTCAAAGCAGCACTGCCTAGAAACCCCTTTGCCTTTTCCTCACCTTGTTTAAACCTTGGCTCAGAACAATAAGTAACTAGCTCTTACACAACGTGAAACCAAAGACTATTTTCTTGCAGTTAAAGGATTGTTAAACCAATTGACAAGCCTTCTCTGCCAGCTGAATAGCTTGAATAGTTCACTGTTGGTTGGTCCAAATATATTTTCCTAAAACTGCTTTGGAATTTTTGTGTATACTTTTTTTAGAGAACCTTATTTTTGTGTACTGTATCAGACTAGTTGTAAGTTTATCTCCAAAGCATGTTTAAAAAAGTGTTCCAAGTTTCTGTATGCAACAAGACAGCAACTGTTCACCTGTAGTACCAGTTCCAACACCAAATAAACCATCAACTGTTATGTCTCCTCGGTTTTCTTTATATAGCTTTCTCTACACTCTAGCTCCACTTAAAATCAGTAGTGATTTTATCAAATATATTCCTTCAGTCACACTAACTTAAACCTCACCTTTGTAAAAATCTTGCATATGAAGCTAATCTGTTGTCAGTTCCAAATACTTTAACTTTTATAACACCAGACTCCTGAGTTAACAGTGCAGAAAAAAAGTACTAATAGAAGTACTTAAATGCTTGGGACTTAAACTTGGTTGCCTTACTAGTGCAAAGAAACTGTTGACATTATTGATAATTATCTGAGAAAAGAGATGTAACAAAGGAAACGTTTTCCTTACATGCATGCTGAACAACATGTCTATCCACATTGAGTACATGACATCCATAAAACGTCAACCTGCTGCCAAATACAGTAAACTATCTCCTCTGGAATAGCAACCATGTATAGTAACAGTGAGCACTGTTACTCTGTAAAGCCCATAGCATGGTAGAGGAAGAAGAATAATGTGCCTTCTCAATATGAGAAAAAATACCTCATAACAAAGAGGGAAAGGCCTTATTCCTTTTCCTAACATTAGGACATGGCACGTAACAGGAACAGAAACACCACCTGGTTCACTCAAATGTAGACTTCTATATGGACTGCAGCTGGTGATGCTCCTCAGAACAAAGTATTTCAGAATAAGCTGAAACTGGCTGTGAAGCAAATTCAGTAACTAAGGAAAAGCTGTAGCTATTGTACTGCTTTCTCTTCAATCTAAATGATCAAAACAGCACCTGGAATGAGAGCACACAGCAACAGCAATTATGAGCACCTGTTTTATGCATACAGCAGGAAGATGGTATGAAGCCCTATTCAAAGTTTTTAGAAGATCCACAACCTTTTTCAGATCCAACTGTAACATGAAAAGCCTTAAGACCCAGCTTTGAGCCATACTGATTATTGCATTCAGACCATGAAATTTTGGTTTTCAAGCTAGCTTTGCTAAGGCAGCCTGTGGGTCTTAATTTACAAAAACAAATGGAGGAGGAGAGCAGCATGCTGCTGGGAGGCAGTAAGAGCAGCACCACGTATCCTTATAGCACTCCAAGGTGAGTGATGCTCTCCCTCACAACCTACCCTCTGCTGCAGAGCGTGTTGGGTTTAACCATGAGGCTTCTCACTGTGGGCTCCCAGAACCTCTGCCTCTCATGGCATGGTGGTGCATAGCATTATCAGCCTCACAGGCAGTGCAAATGTAGAGGCCCTTCTGTTTTTCCTAGCATTTTCTACAGAAAAAAAAAGCAATACACAGCAAGGCTTAGGGTACTGTAAGATACAGTCCAGGATGACCATGATCTGATGGCAGTCAATACAGCAGCTAGGTCAAACAGCAGGGCCTCAAAATTCAATGTTTCCAGCTTTCATTGGTCACAAGAGCTGTTACACCAAACATGAATTATTCTAGTTCAGGACACTGAAGTATCTTCCAAATCTCAAAAGTAAAACAAAAGAACGGTTCAGCTGACACTCCATAAGCCAGGCCTGTTTGTAAAGAAAGTACATCGTACACAATTCTATAGAGGAAATATGCAACAAGTTTTATTTAGCGTAAGTCCACCAGCACAAAGATTACAGGAAATAGAAAGTGCATTAATAAAAGCTAGTCTTTACCAAAAAGAAAATATATTATTGATTCAAAATATCTTACACTTGAATGATGTAATAACTTATTCTGGGCATCTACCGATTAAGAGAAAAATCAACAGGATGGCTGCTTCATAAGTAAATCTAACTTCCCAGTTAAAGTCTGAGAATTTAGTAGAGATCACTGAGTCCAGCAGTCTTCCTTGCTTTCTGCATTAATGCTCTCAGCTGGAACTGCTTGCGAGACAGAAGACGTACATGCTGAAAAAAATAATAAGAACAGCTGGCTATTGGAAAAGTTCTGATAAACATCTTAATTCTACAGCAATCCAAATTTTGAAAACATGACATAGTCCATGACCCAAACGGGATGTTTATTTTTGGAAACACTAAAAGCATTAGTTCTCCAAATGGTATTTTCTTGGCTTATAATTGTAAATGGCTACCAAATGCAATCACTATAGTATATTTTTGTGGTTTAATAATTAGTTCTACACAAGTTCTTACCATATAGGAGACGCAACGTGTACTTCCCATGGGGGAGAAGACTTTTTTTTTTTTTTTTTAAACTAGCAAGCTACCTAAGAAGGAAATAGTATGTTTCTACCTGGTGCATTGTCTGCTGAATATTAAAAGCCAAGCTGACATGGTGACTTGGGGAAACCTACCCCTTAGAAAGAGAGAAGACTGGTAAGTCTTGTAACATTGTGTTGGGGTCACTGGGTAACACTTTTGCACACTAACTTTTCAGATCCAATTCAGACAACCATGTTGTGAAGTTCCATTCTCCAAAAAAGTGTTATTAATATATTCAAAGTAATAGTTCTGTTTTAATTTCAAGTGCCACCCACCACACGCAGCAAAGAAAGGGAATAAATACTCTAAGAAGGTCTCTGCTAGAGGTGCACAACTAGCTGGCTTCTCAAGGTCTCCTTCCACTTTTTATTTCTATCAGTGTAACACTCCACTGTTTGCCTCAGCAGATGCATCCATAGACTGCAAGTGAAAAGCTGACTAAGTACTCTAGTCACCTTTAGTTTCTCCAAAATCAGTAATCTAAATCCAAAGGAAAGCTTGTGTTGAAACTATTGTACCTTTCTAATGATGAGTTCATATCTATATAATGCTTTTAAAATTGATCCTTCATGTTAATTTTGAAATTCCTCTTTTAAAACTTTTGTTTCTACCCATATGTGCTTCTGTACTCAGTGAAAACATCATTAATAAGCTGAACACAAATGTTCAAGGGATTTAAACACATTTGAAACACGTCTTAAACCATCCCAAGAAGCCTACCTTTAAAAAGACATCTAGATCTATCACGCCACGTCTCAGTGCTTCCCCAAGATAAAAAATGGTGTCTTCAATTGCATTTTCCTCTGCATATAAGTTCAGGATCTGCTTGTAAAGAGGTGCCGTAGGAATGATAACTTCATCTATATCATTATTTTCTGATTGATTTTCCATTTTCTCTAAGGCAGAACTGAGCTCCTCATCCTTCTTCTTGAGAAGTTCAATGTTCTTGTCAACTTCAGCCTAAAAACATTGAAGAAGTTTATTTCTTAGCTCTAGAGAGCTGAATGTCATCTTCTGTCAAGCTGTCTTGATAACTGTCAATATTTTTAGAAATGCCAGTTGATTCTTTACATCTCTATACACCTTTACTATGATTTTCACAAAAAAAGGGCTAGCACTCTATATATTCGAGATTCTATCATTTAAAAAGCTGTTTTAGATTGTCATGTCAATCCATTATCAATTTTAATTTTAAAGAAGGCACAGTAACAGCCTCAGTGTTTTGAAGGTTCTACATGAGGAAAAGCAATGGTTTAAAGCAGTTAAATATAATAATAATAAAAAAGCAAAGCCAAAATAATTATTTTCTTTGGAAATGTGTCCTTTGTAGTAAGTTCCTAGATAAGTCTGCTGAGCATCACACAAACTCTAAGCTGTACTGAGAAGAAACAAACAAAACATGCTGGCTTTACCAATGGTAACTGTAATTTATCTGTATCTGTAAGAGAAATAGTAAACACCTCCGTTTGAATTTGCTTCCCGATATTTTCCATGTCCCACAGCTAACCAACTGGAAGAAACTATACTCATCTGTTCTCCTCATATTACTCAAAGCCATACAGACCATTATCATATTCCACTTTTCCCCCGACCCGCTCCGTCTTTTTCCAAATTTATGTCCTAGCTTACTTAGTCATATCTTCAATGCAAGCTTGCTCATGTGTTGGATCACCCTTCTTGTCTTTTTATCACACATCTGCAGTTCTATTATGTCCTTCCTTTCTAAGATAGCGAAGACTACAATTACACACTGCATTCACTGTGGGCACATCACAGATTTATATAATGACATAATGGTATTCCCTGTTCTCTGCTCCTTATTTACAACTTCTAACAGTCACTTTTTTTTAAACAGTATATGAACACTGAGCTGATTGTTTCAGAAACTGATCATTAGTCCCAAAATCTTACTCCCAAACGAGAATGCAAGCAGCAGATACAGTAAGAAGAAATCACACCTTAATGAAAAACTTGCAATATGTTCTGAGCATAAGGAGTAGGAGAGACTCTTGTTTGGAAAGGAAAACTGGAGTTATACAAGGAAGCTGTGACTAAAATCAGCATCTCTGCACTAAGACACTGCAATGTTCTCCAGTGCTACTGTTGTACATTATCAGCCAGAAATGGAGACACAGTGATTAAACACTACCACAACACTCATCGTCTTTTCCAGAGAGGATGGGCAAAAATATCAATACTGTTCCTTTACTATTGAACAACAGCATTTTTAAGACATGGCACGATGTGTTTTAGGATCACTGCTATTTCCAACTCATCTCTCCTGAACATGTGCACCTCAATTTAGAAAGAGAATACACACTTGAAAAGCAGTGCAGTGGATGTTTTGGTATTTCTCTCATGCTAAATACGAATTAGTCGCATACTTCTGTTCCCTGCTAGAAATACTCAGATATAGAGCAGTGTTTCATCTCCGCTTACCACTTCTTGATCCAGGCGAGTTACCATCTCTTCCAGTTTCTGGTGTCCTTTCTTCAGGTCTTCTTCTGTCCGTTTCAAGGCATTGAGTTCAGCTTGTGCACGATCCATTTCTTCTTTCATCCGCCATCTCAGTTTATCACTGACTGCTGAAATAAGGGAAGCTCGAATGGTATCTTCACTGATAGTTCCATCTCTGCTGGGTCCTGCACAAGGAAATTCACAAGCACAAAATTAACTCTCTTCTGCACTGTCTTCAATGTAAAGCCAGTTTGGAGAAAATGGCTATCTTGCTGTGTATACTTCGCAATACAGAATAGTAAGAGAAACGTTTTCTAAAATAGTTTTCAGAAGCTATGAAGAGGCCACAGAGCAATAAAAAGAAATATTAATGTGTACAACAAGTAAATTTAAGAGTATGAATCCATTTATCCACTTTACTATTCCTGCGTCCACAGGAATTGCTTTAATTTAAAAATAGGATGGCCATTTTCCCCTAAAATCTACAAATGTTGTTAGCCTAAGTCTTTGAAAGATGACTGAATTTCCAGTAAACTCTGTAGGAATTAACAGATACATGTGTTCGATCACAAATAATATAACAGCTGGCCTAAGACAGAAAATTTGCCTGGAGGTGCTCTATTTGGAGGCTTACCAATTACTTATTTTAAAGATTCATGAAAAATAGATGGACACTATGCTAACAGAAATAATGACAATGAAAAAGATTTTAACTACTGCTGTTTTCTATTTCTGACAGGGCCTAGCTGACAAGTTACTGGACATTGATTCAAAACCTACAACATGCTCTACTCTTTACAGTTAGTTTCACAATTATCTTTCTCTTTCAGCCAGCCTAGGGCAGGCATGGGAAGACAGTAAAACAATCAGTATTCGTACAGAACATCTGTTGGTTTATTAAGATAATCTTCCTTTAACAAGCAATATTTACTAAAAACAGAAATGCAAATCAATTATATTAGCATATCATTTATAGAGAAGTTTTAGCAGACTAAAAGTAGATGGCAGACTTTTAGAAAGATGTTCCGTATTATACTGGGCCTACATTTTTTTTTAAAAATAACTTCTGCAGGATGATAACGTAATGATGGGAGAGGGAGGAAGAGGTTTACTAAAGGCAACCACGAAGAACCTGTAAAAATTCTCCCTGGACAAAACATTTCTTTTATGTTAGTTGCATAAAAAGCATTAAATCAAGCCTACGGAGGTCCTGTGAAATTCATTTTACGATTCTAACAGAGGTGACCAAATATTCTACTCTATTTTAGCTACAGCATGATGAAATACATGATGAATGATGAATATCATGCATATACATGATATATATACATATATGTACATATACATGATGAATAACATGTATTTCATGATATCATGAATACATGATGAAATACAATTTGATCTCAGTTATACTAATTTATCAGTTTCACTTGGTTCATGGTGCCCAGAAACTTAAAAAGAGTTATTTTAGTAGTAGTGAAACAAATCAGTAGCCACTATTGTTCTTGTATTATGTAATTAGTTTCTAAATTGATCAGTGTTAGTTAAAACAGCAGCTGATGCTGCTATGTAACTGAGGTTACTATGTAGATGATTGCTAGGTACAACTTGTAATTTCAATTCATTAAATCACAGTTCCATCCATAAATAATAGTAAATTTAACACATTTCACTAATCCCTCACCGTCTAAAACATTAGAGGCTTTCACATTTAAGCCTAAATATTACCTATTGCTTTTGCAAGTCAGCCTTTCAGTGAGACTACCTTATTTCAAGAGTCTGTGCGACTTCCACCTTTTAAAATAAAAAAGGTGGACTCTCAATATTGACCTCAGAAAGTTTTGCTTGTCTGCAGATCATGAAAACTTAGATTGCTCTAGGGAATGTGAATTGGCTACTGGTTGCTGGATTGTACCAGTATTCCTCAGAAACCACTTCAACCATTCTTCTATTAGAAAAAAAAAACAGAGGCAGTTTTCCCATGCTTGTGCCTTACACCTTTTAAGGTCAAGTTTCAGTTAACTATAACTACTAATAAAGCAAGCAAGAATTATTGCAATTTTTTGTGTCCAAATCCTCCAATTTCTATGGATGAAATGCAGAGAGATCTGAAGTTCTGTAACTGGAAGGGAAATTCACAGAAATAAATTGTACCAAAAATATCTTTTTATCAAGATATGTAGCCATTAAAACCCTGAAGTTCTTACATCATTACATACATCATACTTCTCAGTTCTCTAGATAACAGAACTGAAAAAATACTCATCAAGGATCTCATCTATCTTACATTGCTAAAGACAAAAGCCTTAACATATCTCTTGTTCTTCTTTCCCAAATGTTGAGAAGATGTCTCAAATCAGCTGAAATCCAACCAATCTCTACATCTTTCTTAATAACCACAAGACCTCAGAAGAAGCAAAAGCAAGCAAGCAACTCTAACTGTACGTTAATTTTGCCATTTAAACACAGTAGTTCCAAGATTAGTATTTTTCCATTTAAGTACACTAAGATAAACAGTGATAAACACATTTGAGTATGCTGTTAGTAGTACTGAAAAACTGGACTACTACCTTAACCCCAAATAAAATTACAATAATATAAGGAAAAAGGTGGTCTGTTTCAGTGAAATTCCATCAGCAGAGTATCTTTGATTAGGGTACATATCTTCCTGATAACCAGCAACAATCTGGAACATGCTGTCTAAAAATTTCAGTTCCACCTTAAGACAAAAAAAACATCTGAATCAAAAAAAATAACAGTTTTCTGTTAGGGTCTGAGCATAACTGTTTAAAAAAAAAAAAAAACAAATTGTATTTCGAGTACCTGTTGGTACTGTTATACTAGCAAAATGTAGTTGACAAGACCACACACCTCAGAGAATCCTTAAAACATCCAAAGAATTTTTCGGACCTCCACTGCTAAGCGGAACAAGCGGAACAATTACTGATATGTTTCTTACATAAAAATTGCAACAGAATTTGCGTAATTTTAAAATAATAAAGTTCACTTTGGACAGTATTATTAATCTCTAACACGCCAGACCTAGCAATCAATTCTACTTTTTTTTCTGATATCTCTCACTCTGGGATATTTTTAAAAGGTTTGCTTTAACAGTAAAGCAGGACAGAAAAAAAAAGTCACAATACACCTAACAATGAAAGTTCTCATACAAGCGTCAACAGGTAAGAAAAAGGTCTTTGCACATATGAAGGACCATCAGTTAGATTCTATATGTCTTCCTAAAGAGCATGAACCCGTAGCATTTTCTGTCACTTCCATAATTAGCCCAGCTTGGGGCAGATTTTATGGCACAAAGCCTGTAAATGCAGAGAGCACTGAAACCCTTAACCTTTACCAGGCAGAGTCTGGTTTCAGACATGACCTTAGAGAAGCACTACGAGCTGCATCAGGTAATTCATGGCAGATGACGGAACCGAAAGAAAAAAAAAAAACAACTGAAAGACTACTTGAAAAACTGGCTATTATTAAAAAAAATAAGCTACTCTGTATTTTCATTCAATCCAAACTAGGCTCACTAAAGGAAACACCCTGCCACCATACAAACAAAATTCTCAAATTTTAGCTCCTGCTACGTTCCCAATAAGCTAGTATGATAAACCATAGTCCAACAACAGCAGAAAAAAATCTGAATAGGAAATAAACGTTTGCAGTTTAAAGTAAAAGAAGTTTACTGTAAATACACTGGACGATTAAAGGGACATCTTTGCATTTCATGTTGCATGAGATAAACCATACACAGCAGGTGCATGACTTTTACCTAGCTGCATCAAAGGAAGCCATCTAATGTTAAATTGCCACTGTAAAATCCAGCACTACAACATGATACCAGACAACCTAACTCAGGACCTGTGAAAACTCTGCTATAATACTTGGAAGATACTCCACCTCTGTTCATCTTCACTGGGAATGAAAAGGAAGAAAAGTAGTTAAATATGACATCTATATTTTAAATTAACTCTACCACATAAAATCAAAACTGAATCTGCTTTGAGAGATGCTGCAGAAAGCTGATGTTCGCTAGAAAGGTTCCTAACAGCCTACTGCATGTCTGACAATGAGAGCCACTGGGGACTACCAACCCTCAAGGAGCCAGCAACCCCCGCAACACTGAATGCGCCTTGGCTGGGACAGCAGCTTTCTTGTAGAGTGTACAGTAGCCACACACATCACCTCAGAGTGGAAATGACCACTAAACAGCCAACGGAGAACACTTCTGTAATTCAGAAAGCTGAAATAACTTGGACATGAAGGATGGGATGAGGCTCAAAAAGTGCAAAATATGACTTCTTGTTTCTTAGTTGTAGAACAACAGAACAACTCACTTTTTTTTAAGAGTAAGTTGAAGCAACCATCTTCCTTCACCAATCTGTGAGCTTGCCTTGTTCCCAAGAAGGTGAACTAAAGCCTCAAAATACACATGGTTCTGGAGTGATGAACATGTATAAATATTTGTGAGCTTACACATTAAATTAAGAACCTGTGGATGTGCTTTTTAATTGCAGCGCAAGAGATTACAAATGACTGATATTCTGACCAAGGTGACAGAAGCGTCTGTATCCTTATCACGTAACTGCTCCAAAAGGACTACCCAATTGCAAAGTCACTGCACCACCTTCCTACTTAATTAGATATTTATCACCGGTTCCCAATCCATTACGCATACTCACACTAAAAATGAAGGACAGAACAGAAGCCAAGCTAGTTTATTTTTGCCAACACAGGGCAACCAAGCAGCAAAATGGGAAAAGATATGAGTTAATATCCTATGTCTTGCTGCTGAAGGGAAGAAAGAATATTACATACTAACAAGTAGGTAATGTCACGAAGCAAAGAGGCAGAAGAAGAAAGATGCAATAAAAAACAAGTTTATCCCAAATTCATTGAAAACCTCTGCTTTAGGACTTTTTGAGTAAAAGTATAAGTATATATATAAATTGAGACTAGTAGATGATTAAGTGAGGACAAAAGCATTTTTAAAAGCCAAGACCATGAACAAAGAGCAATACAATCAAAAGCCACCTGCGGTTACCGGGTGAGGGGGAAGAAAAACACCTTAAGGTGGTTACATGTACTGCTTTTTTCAACATATTCAGAAAGCAGACACAATGTATCGTATACAGCCAGGAATTTAACAAACTGAGTGAATAAAGTGAAAGGCAAAGGATGCAAAATGTGTTATATTCTTTCCTCAAGTAACATTTTTTTTTTCCTCTGTTCAAGATCAGTATTTTAGAAGGTCAGGTTAAGAACAATAAATTCCTTTTCCCATTGTCTCTCTTTGCATATCAATTTCAGTGGGAAGCTTCAATTCAAAGAGATACTTTCAAAGCTACTCACCAACAGTAGTCACAGGAGGCTGAGAAGGGTAGTACTGAACACTAGTGGTTGCTGGAAACGGAACACCACCTGGATAAGGGTAGTTTGGGTAGCTGCTTTGACAAAGAAAGATATACATAGGTGATATTTTACAAATAGTTAGATAATGTTAGCATATCACCTTTATGTCTCCATATTAAATACTTATTGACATAATAAAATGCTTAAACTGCAGGCCACATTATACTTTCTCTCTTTTCCTGTTCACATTAACATCTTTCACAACTTGTCTTCCTCATATAATTTAAGATGATGCCATTTTATCTGAAGCCCTACCTAGTTATTTCCTGGTCAGGCATTTGGATCATAGCAATTTCTCTTTAATCACTCAATCTTGCCTTTTAATGTCTAACTTTCCTTTCTAAACTATCCAAACTATCTAAACTATCCAAACTTTCTGAACTATCCTAAACTATCCAAAGCTAATAATTCTAGCTCCAAACTGACAAAAAAAATCAATTCTAATAATTTTTAATAGTATAAGAATATTAACAGGAAGACTACTGAACTGTTTCATGTAAATGCAAAAATGCTATGCAAAATACATTAAGAACACTATAAATAGGTCTATTTAGGAGGCAAAAAATTGCCCTAAAAACTTATAAAAATCCCTGTTTTTCGCTCCTTAAAACATACACCCCAATGCTTACTTTTTTTTTTCTTAAATCTAAATGTTATATACTATAGCAACTCCTCATATGCTCTTAATAGAATCAGGACACAAGGATGTTAATAATGAAAAGAAAAACTGTGTGAAAAACTTAAGGTAGAAGGCAATCAACATCTTGCTATTTGCTAAGAAAGAACTGTAATCATTCTGGAAAAGGTTTATTCATTTTCACTTTTTTACATAACATACTTAAAGCAAATGTTTTATTTCATATTAATAGAAGGCTTTTAAAATCATTTTGTGCCCTTCAAGTTCTCTTAGAGTGCTCTGAATTAGTTTTGTTAGTTACTTAAGATTTAGGTATCTTTCTAGAGTATTAGCTACTTACAACTACTTAAATGAAATCTTCACAAAGATGGTAATTACATTCTGAAGTGCCTCTTGGTCTTTGAAATTTTAACCTTTTGGGGGTAAGGTTAACTTCCTGCTGCTAAGAATTTCTCATCTTCTAAAAATCTATCTTATAAAAGTACACTTTAAAGCAATATGTATTCGCTGAAAAGTTCTAAAATCATCCAAGTGAAATTCTAAGTTAAATATTCTTTATTTTCTAAAAGACAGTCATTAATTTCTTCAACAACAGTTCTCTGCTGTATGACTCTGACACACAGAGTCATATCTACATGTGAAAACACGATGGCCAGAGAAAACTGGGTTAGCAGAACTTTCTGAATGGAGATTGTAACGCTGTGATAAACAGGTTTTGCTATAAAATGGAACACTAATGGTGAGAGCAGAGCCAAAGCCGAAGTACAAACTGCTCCTCTTCTAACTGCCAAAGAATATTGTGGAAGACTACAAGTTCATTCCAAACTACTCTTTAAACTATTACCAGGAGGTACTCTGTTGTGACTCACTGTCAGTTTTTAATGCCTGTGGAACAAGATCGGGCATAGGGAGGAAGAAAACACATGAAGGTTCCCATTAATCCTACAATTGTTTTGTCCAATTACTTGAATTGCCCAGTTGAGGGTACGTGCCTTTATATAGCAATCAAGCATAACCTTATAAAACCAAATTCATTATACAAGTGAAGCAAGAGAACGTTGAGTTAGGTAATCATTTTGAAAACATAACTTTCACCTAACTACAATACAGTTTAAACAACAGTAAGAAAACTACACCTGTCTCAAACTTTCTTTTGGCTATTGACAAGAGTTCTGTCCTCACTCACGAGCACACATAGCAGACATGACAACTAGGAGATAAATAACGAGATCCAAATCCACCGTAAGAAACGGAATAGAAATGAGACTAGATTCTATTCAGTGAAACCATCTGTTATATAAATGATGATGCAAAGTGGTTAAAATAGTTCTTACCTTGGGTTTGCAGTGCTTCCCGGTGGATAGGGAGTTATTCCACCTGGCATGCCTGGCACATAGGAAGCTAAACAAAATAACGATTTCACGTATTTTTGGAGGAAAAGAACATCACACATTCCTTAGAACTGCTAGTTAGAACATCTTTCACTGCATATTTATTTTCTTAATTGCTTTAAATATAAATTCACCAATGCATGGATAAAAAAGTATATCAAATTAAAAACACAGTGAGGAATTGTACTAAGTAAATCATGAATGCATAAGAAAGTCTCTGCAGCAAGAGAACTCAAAAAATGGGTGTGTTAAAGATGACAGACCTGACGAATTGTCTTCATGTTTTATATTAGAGATGAGAAAAAGAAAATAACCTTTCTAATGAGTTATTGTTCTCTACTCACTAAATTATGAGCATATAACTTAAGTACCTTCACAGTATTTAGGCTTAACAGCTGATTAGCTGTTTAGCAATCCAATCATGCTGTTTAGCAATTTCTGCCGTTTAGAAGTTATACTTCTAAAAAACTTTTACCAGCAAATATAACTGTCTAAGGCTTTAACATAGCCTTAGCTATTTCAAGTTTTTTCTTAGAAATCTGATTCTATTATAAAAATTATGATTAGAATTTATTACATATTTATAGTAATTTTAGGAATATTACCATTTTACTTTTTTTTTTTTTAAGCCTACCTAGCTACCTACATCCTCAAGCACTTTCAAATGATTCAGGACTTCTAAATTTTAACTTTTTTAATTAAAGTGCTTTATTTCTTTAACAGCATTATCTAGAACTTAAAAATGAGACCAATTGCCTTTAAAATGAAAAAACAACTACTCTAATAATACTGTAATAAATCTAAGCAGCTATTAATAATGTGAAAATCCTGAAACATTTCCATTAAAATTACTTCAACTATACTAGCCACAAGTGACTACAAAGGAACAAAACAGTGTGATGTTTCAGTTGATCCTCCCTGAAAGCACAATATAGGTCAGTCTCCACTAAAACTACACTGTGCTGACACCTGCTGTTCCTGGAAAATCACAACAGCTTGTTTGTTGAGTTATCTAGTGCTCTCATGGTTAGGAAGGTTAGCACTGACAAGCTAAAAAGCCCCAAACACTTACCTATAGCCAACTATCTCTAATGGTCCCATTTACGTTTGCTACCCCTCTTCTCATGTGTTAAGAGACTAAGACCTTAATATAAAGTTTTCTCTGTGAATTGTAATGACTAATTTTTTTTTAGATGCAACTATGACCTCATAAAAGACTTGTTTCATTCAAAACGACACACAGCCTTAAAAACTGCAAAAATATAACCCCAACTAAAATCAGCCTACCAACGAATTAAGTAGAACTGTTACAATACCATTAAATACTCTGCAGCTTATCTGCTTCCCCCCCTTAGTCTTTCATGAGTAGCTCTACTCTACTGTTTTCTTCCCGTCCAATTCAGTCTTCTCTTTTCTGTTTCCCACTTTTCTCCCCCCCCATCCTCAGTCTTTAAATTAAATTGCTTCCAGAAATTTATAAACTTAAAATATTAAAATATTTTAAACATTTTTGAGAGTTTTTGCAATAAAATGTGTCCTAAATCAGAGTACCAAATCAACAGAGAAGCCTGAAAAATCATGAGGCAGGTTTTTGTTTTCATTTCAGCCAGCAATTATTAAAAAGACAAACAAATATGATTGTGCACATGGGCAACACAAGCCGTAGGATTCTGGCATACGAAATGTTTCAGGAAGTTCTTAACAGATGTACTTGTATTATCAAAATACAAAAACCATTAAGATACAGTTATCTCAATAATGTCTTTTTAAAGATATCCCTGAATGTTGACACATTAGCAGTTGTTTTGATTTGGGGGGAGGGAAAGTGTGTGTGTTGTTCGTTTGTTTTATCTTTTTCTGCTTCCCCCCGCATAATACAACCTTACTTTTTCCCCACTTCCAAAAGCCAAAAAAAACCCAAACATATACATTCTTCCAATAGATCAAAAAGGTGTAGCACAGCACAAGTGAATTCATTATCCACCAGTACAGAAAGCCACTTTAGCGTAGTATAATTTCTCAACAAACCATGCAGAATACCACCACACTTTGGAATATTAACAAGAGCATTTGTGGAAATCGGTAGCCACAACCACTTACTAGTTGGTGGGCCAGTTGCCTGGTATGGTGGGTAGCCTGCTGAAACAGTAGGCCGAGAAAAGACTGGAGGTTCCTCACCAAACACCACGATCATAACTTGAATCAGTTCCAGCAAGTCTGACTGAGGCTGTGAGGATAAGCGAATCAGAAGTTGTTGATTTCTGCTGGCAGTTAGTTTACCTGACTCTAACAACAACATGGTACCGTTCTATCAGCTCTGAAAAGCCATCCTTTCCTTTATTTGTATGCATATACACAAACACACACACATGTATATTTAACTTTCTTTATAGATTCCTTTACAGATTGCAACCTAGCTAACTGGTATTCAAAACAGTACAGAGGAATACACGATTCTGAGTATTTAGCTCCAGAATAACCTGGTTAGCATGTGGTGCCATATCAACCACAGGGCAATAAACGACTGCAGATGACTGCACAATGATGGATTATAATAATTTCTTGAAACTTAAATCAGCTCTTCCACACAAAAAAAGCACAGATCAGTAAGTTTTGAGACATTCCAAGTTAATACAACACAGCTTTTGCTCCGGTTCAGAATGGCTAAACAGAAAATAATCTAGCCCATTTAAGGAGTTGCATGTAAACCTCCTTTAAGTATAACTACACTGGTTTTCTCACAGTTTGTAACTACTTTTTTATAGGTATGATTTCATTTGTCCAAATGAAAGGCAAGCTTCATGAATGCAGTACTAGATTAAGCACCCTATTTCTTGATTTTCTTATCTCTGCAATCCACTCAGTAATTTAAAAACCAAATTTATTTTATTCTTACCAACCTCTCAAGTAAAATCAATTCCATATTATCTGCATCTTAGATGATCCTCCCGCTTGTGCAAGACCTATGTGCTGATCTTTCCACTATTACCACACAAGTGCTGAACTACCACCCATGCTTATTAAATTTATTGCTGCTAATCACTTTTGATAGACCTGTGCATCTTGTCAAGTTCTTCTGACCTTGTCAGCATATTTTATTTTCTTTAAATATCCATGCTTTGGTCAAAACTTCTCTGAAACCTGTACTGCTCAATGCCTTTATTTATTAGTAAAGCAAATACATATACTCAGAGCTCCAGCAAAGTGTGCCTCAAGTAGTCCAAATGCTCATGCAGCAGTCCATTTTCATCACGGATTAATGTCAACCAAGAGATGCTTCACAGAATTTGTAATTTGCCTTGAGTAAATACTCTTATCTCACAGTAAATATTCTTATCTTCATATCAGTGTTCTGCCAGGCAAGGAAGCCCATGTTGCACTTTTTAATCAGACAAGCTGCCACTAAAGGCACAATTAACCAGGCAACAGAGAACACAACATTCCAAACTTTAAGACATTAAAAACAATAAGCAGTTGCTTTCTTTAAAAAAATGGTTTAAGACGCCAAGTAAATAGGACTATGCTTTTTGTTATAAATGGTACAAATATCTAAAGAAATTTGGAAGAGTAATTTAACAATTTCAAGTTCCTTATACTTACGTATTTCCACTCATGCAGGTAAGGAAGGTATATCTTTCCATTTGCATCAACATGCTTCCCTGTCTTTATTGTCATTGAGCTAGTGGGTTTAACAAAACAGATTGGGGGGTTGAAAGGGTAGGTGTCCAGCAGCCACAAGCAAATTGGGATGTTGTATGTGTTACCTAAAAAGAGGTTTTGAAAGATTTTAGAAGTCCTGTTCTTTTGCATTCAGATTTTTAAAACTCATATCACCAGTAAATTCAACTGCACTGACACAAGTCGAAGCCAGTATCTACTAATAACACTCAAATGAAGAGTTCCTGATATGGTGATGAACTCAGAATAATTTAACTTTCATTTACAATTACTGTTTACCACTAATACATTACCTCATTTATTCCTCAATGTAACATTACAAGATTCTAATCTGAATTATCCTTAGCTGCAGCAATAAGTGGTTTGCAACATTCAATTAGAGAAGTTGAAACACACGCAGTACTGAAAGATAAACACAAGTTACAGAGCTGTACAGGCATGAAGAAGCAATGATGCAGACTAAAATTTTATTCCACAGCAAAGCTAGGGCACATATACTGTGGTTAAGTAAAGGATTTCACAAAAATAGCGATCACGGAAGTACTGAAGTTGAACCACTAAAATCTGAACAGTTTTAAATGTGATTCGGGAATATAACGGTGGCAATATTGATGATTATTATTGACAATAATAATAGCATACCTCTGTAAGACACCGGAATGGTTCCACTCAGGCTCATCAGCTCTCTAGACGAGCCGTCGTTAAAAACTGAAAGGGAACAAACAGTGTTTTTAAAGGAAACCCATTTGTTGTGTTGATCTCTGTTCAGGTTATATCCTATCTATTTATTAGTGTAAACCCAGAAGTTACCTGTAAGTAAGTACACTGAAAAGTTCTGCTCTTCCATATCTACGGACTAGTAAATGGTCGTCTACAGTGAGGTAACCGCTTACGACTAATGTATTTCTGAGAAAACACTGACTGACTGCTGTCAAGCTACCTTCACCGCGAATAAAACTGTCTCCTCAGAGTCCAAGTAGAACATGTAGGAACCATACAAATTGCTCATCATAAGAACTGCTACAAGGATAACTTCAATTCAATTTAAAAGTAACAACTTTTATCTGAGGATTACAGAGAATTCCTTATGCTTTCTCCAAACAAGCATGTCAGCAAGACTACCAAGAACTACTTGGTCACAGGCATTATATTTGTTACATCACCATTAAAGGCAATTTAACCAAATAGTACACTGAAGAGGAAGAAAGGCGTAACACTTGACTTGCAGCCACATCTCGATCTTTGTTCACAAAAAGCACAGGAACCCTGACCTCAGTTTTGAGTCACTGTGTATAGGTTTCAAAACAATGGATTACTCTTGGCTTAATAAATCAACTTTTGGTAATAAAACTTATTTTCTTAGTCTCTTCTGAAAGCTTCTAGTCATACTTCAAATGTAGCTGACCATATACAATTATTTTGCTAATGTTCTACAAAGGTAGACAGAACACGTCAGGACTTATATGGGGGGTATATACTTCTTTATTACTACAAACTTGAAAATTATCTCAACAGCAACGTAACTATTTTCTCATCGCTCATTTCACAGCTCCAAACAGTACCAGCCATCTGTAAGTAGTTCTGTGCTCAACCTTCCAAGGAAGCTTAGGAAGAGAGAGGTAACAAACAAGCTTCTTGCTACAGCTCAGTGCTATTTGGAATTCTGATCACTCCATCGTAATTGCAAACTTGCGTAGGGGATTCCAACCACAGACTTTTCACGATTGCTTTTGATTCTCTGGCCACTGCACAATTTATTATTACTGTTATATTATTATTAATATAAAAATATATATATTTTTTACTTCCATGACAGCTGCTGGCTTGGAGCACTTCAAGTTAAAACTCATTTATCTTCTACCTGCCTACATCCCTCCTCAATTCTTGTCGATCCAGACTGTAATCTAGAAAGCAAAGTACTATGAATTTTTTTATCATATTTTATTAATATGAACTGTCTCACAGAGGAATCCTACAGGTGACAGAGATAATCACAGAATAGTTTGGGTTGGAAGGGACCTTAAAGGTCATCTAATTCCAACCCCCTTGCCACGGGCAGAGACACCTCCCACCAGCCCAGGCTGCCCAGAGCCCCATCCAGCCTGGCCTTGAACACCTCCAGGGCTGGGGCGTCCACAGTTTCCCCCGGCAGCCTGTGCCAGGGCCTCACCCCCACAATAACAGAAGGTGATCAGCAGCTACACTGGCTCACTGTATTTTGAGAAATCACACCCTCAACCCTCTGAAACTGACCCTAAATTGCATTTTAACATACTGAAATTTACACAAAGCCTTTAAAAAAAGCTAACAGTGATTAAGTCATTGTTAATTTACATTACAAACCCCTCATACCAGTTTTCTATATGCATGACTGCTTTCCTCATACTTTTTAAAGCACTGCCGCAGATATTCATTTTTAATGAAGTACTTGTACATTAACTTACTGTACTTTCTAAATAGACAGAACTCCAAAAATGTCTTTGCATCACAACAAAGCTGAATTTGTGTGGTGGGTTCACCTGCTGAGCAGCTGAACCCTCTTCTTTAGAGGATGGCAAGTGAGAAAGCAGCTGGGGTGGAGTTTAGCTGCTCAGCAGGGTAAAACCCCCACAATTCATACGATACCAGCGATTTCCAGAGTACCAACCTCCGAGCGATCAAATAAATTTTAACTGTGGCAAAATGCAACACTCCTTGGCACATTAGCTAACTTTTCTGTATTACCGTCTGTTTCCAGGGAAGTGTTGATGTCAAAGATCAAAAAGATTATCTTAAAATTCTATATTCTAGCTTTAATCTCCTTAATTCCCACAAAAGCTACCAAATATATGTAAAACAACAACAATTCAGTAACAAAAACTTTGTCACGCAGACTTACCATATGAATCCATAACAGGTTTGAGGTCCTTGTACTGAGTAATAACACTGGTCGTCTCCTGCACAGTGAGGTCTCTGTACTTGTACTAGAAAACATACAGAAAGAATATTTTCAGAGCCTAAAGCTTCACTGTAATTTAATTTGGTTTTGTTTCACAAAATAACCTGCATTTATGAGAGTTTACACTGATAATATACAGACATTCTTCTGCACTCCACTTCCTATATAATTTACCCAATTTTAACAATATGTTAGGATGCTTTTATTCTTAAATAACAGTCCACAGATCAAGTAGTTTTGGGAAAGCTATCACATTTTCATTGATGTTCTACCATTACCAATGTAATATTTTAAGCTAAGCCAAATACTGAGACATGGTATTTACCAGAAGTTCTGCGAAACAAACTGCCATATACCTTTCCAACTGACAAACGCTTGATATCTTCTGATTGAAATTAAAATTACCCACACGCCATTATCAAAAAAACTAAATCTACTTCATATAGAAAAGCAAGGAAAGTTATTGAATCCTCTTCTGGACACATACAATAACCCCAAAGTAGAAACGCTCTAAAGAATTTTGTGCAGTTTTAAAGTTTTTAATACAATTTGTAATACAAATATGAAGAAAACAAAGGATAACTATGAGAAACAAATGAATACCACAAATACTGTCATGGCCAAGGGATCTATAAAACAACAACAACAAAAAAACCCACCTGCATCTCTGAACCAACAGTGTGACATTTTAAACATTCCTCATGCACAGCTATGTACAATCTGAACCTCACAGACCACTTTCATAGCACTGGTACCACAGCACTAATCAATTGCTATTATTATAATTGCTATTATTATTGCTAACTAGAAAGCAGACATTTCAAGGCACCATATTATCGATAACACCACCAGTTTCATCCCCTTGCTTTCCCTGGGAGCAGGGAGCGAGTCTCAGCACAGAACTCAAGTCTCAGAACAAGAACCCCCAGACAATGGAGGAGATGCTCCTGACCAGCAGAGAGCTGGTTTCACCAGGTGGTGCAGCTCTGTAAAAAGGCAATCTTCAGGTGTCTCAAGGACCACAGACAGCGTCCCTTCATTCCTCCATGACCCTCCACAATGCAGCCTGAAACCCAACACACACAGACGTTGGCAACAAATGAATTCCAACGTTATCCAAAAGCAAAGCCTGGTGCCATGGCTAAGGGTCACCTTTGCTCTGACAAACACCCCTGAGTTGTGAAACTTGGAAACTAACACTTTTTTCTAATATCTACAGAGACTGACATAGATGCTACCACTGGGCATCACAACTATTCCTTGAGAAGCTGGGCTGAGCATGCCCCGTCACTTCCCCTAACACCTTAGTCTACCAAAAGCTGCAACTCCAGGATTTTACTCATTAACGAATGTGATAAAATATCTAATATCTATTTACACAGGACAATTTTAAGGCCTTCCTCCAGTCCAAGCTTAGTAACTCAGAAAGCAAGTCAAAAGTACCTCAAATTTTAACATGAAAGGGGAAATCTGTCACATAAACGATCCCATTACCCACAAGTGCAACTTTCAAACAAGGGCAGAGTGAGGCCAGGCTGGAGAAGGGCAGTGAGTGCCCCCATCACCAGATGTGGTTCTACAGCAGGAGTGAGAACACTTCTCCAGCCATGTAAAAAAAAGAGGGGATTGTTTATAGGAACCCACCTTACAGTACAGGATGTAGGCTCAAGAAGATTGGCACAATCAAAAGAACAAAAAGAACAAAAAGAACAAAACCAAAACAGGCTTTCACTAACAGAAGCTCCTACCAAACATAAGGATTTGAAATAAGGATTTAAGTCCGCTTGTAGCACAAGGGTCCCAGGTCGGTTTAATCAAAAACCAGACAAAAACAGTGCCTGCTTGCTTAGCAGACATAGTAATACTGATATTACAAAACAATCTTTTTCTATGTTCATATAGGAAGTAGCTGAGGATTTCCAAGAAATGCCAAAATCCCTCTGGAAAATGCAAGATCCTAGCGATCTCTATAGAGCTAGCTAAAACTGATTACTCTAAACCCTTGATTTTTAAGTTTGGGTTTTTTTTTTTCCTCCTCAAATATCAGATGGCAAATGCATCTTCCTCATTCAACATATCAGGTAACAGGCCGCAAAGAGATGAAGCTTGCCAGGATCAGGCAGCAGGTCAATACCTGAAATTAAACTATGTGTTTGTGTTCTCCCAAGCCTGGGCTTAGTGTTCTGGTATCTCACACACAGCTACGCCTACTCCTTAGATTTCCTCTATAGAACAGAAAGTGGAACTATTATTGAAAAATACAGAAAAGTGCTGAAACAGTAACTTCACTTTTCATGAACTGCTCAATTCACTGCACCTTTCATTGAACTTACCTACAGAAAGTCAGATGGCACTGGGGGCAATAAAATGGGGGTGAGGCAGGGTGGAATGGAAAAGAGATGAGGACAAGGGGTCAGCTTTGATTCTTTCGCCCCACCTCCCGTGGCATGTCAGTCACTCATTAATGGAAGACAGGTGAATACAAACACACTGTCACTTGCTGGCACCGAGTTAGCATTCAGCATTCATTTTCGAGCTGACAACAAGAGAGGTGCTTCTGATCCTTTGCAGGTGAAGGACCATCCGTTTTGATCAGATCCTTGTCTACCATATGTCACGTTTACATTGTGCAAACAATACGACTGAACTTTATTACAACAACATCCCCCAGAACAAAGCCCATAACTCCCGTTAGGTGCCTAGAGATGGGTACTTCTGGGTACCTCGGGGGCTGTCACTCCCAGCAGCTGGACGAGGCTCGCTTTTCGCCCGCAGAACACCACAGCCGTCACTACGTGCCTCCAAGCGAGCCCGGCGAGGAATAACGCCTCACCTTGCCACGGCTTTCGGGTCCTGAGGCACAAAGCTGACCGTACGGCTTCCTTCCCTTCCCCACGCCCCCGCGGTCCCCCGACCCGCCGCCCCCCTCAGCCCGCGCCCCCCCGCCGCCGGGGGCAGCCGTCGCCGCGCCGCGGCGCTACCTTGGCGAGCATCTTCTTCAGCTGGCTCTCCGAGAACGCCATGGCGGAGCTGCCCGCCCGCCCCCGGCCCAAACAGGAAACGCCCGCGCGGCCGCTTCCACCCGGCCCTGACGGCGCTTCCGGGGCGGTGCCTTCCGCCCGGCCCCGCCTCACCTCCCCCCCCGCCCCGTCCCCGTCCCCGTACCCCCCCGTCCCCGTCCCCCCCCCCCCCGCTGCCACCTGAACCCTGTGGTGCCCCGGCTGCCCCGGAGGGGCGCCCCTCGGTGCCCTGAGCGCCCTCACAAAATGTACCAGTCACGGCCAGAAAGCCTCAGGCATCATTAAACGTACAACAGAAATCCATATGTAATTCTTCAGCGTACTATTAAATCAGGCTTTTATCCCCCTTCTTCATAACCCACAAGGACGGAGTCCATTGACATTAGACATTAAGTACAAAAGATCAAGCTCCCAAAGCACAGCCCCTGTTGCCCCTACGAGCTGCCTTACAACCAACCATGTGCTACAGAAGTCCCTCAGGCAGCACTTGGAATGAGGAGGAAGGATTCTCGTTGGAGTGTCCAAGGAGCTGGGTAAGCTCCTGTCCTAGACGGTGTCCTACTAAGGTGCGAAGTTAGGAATAGAACAAGAATCAGGCCATAATTAGCTGGGGAAAAAGGAAATACTACAGACAAATGTCACCTTAATTTACATAAAGCATTCTTGCACATTCATCTCTACATTTTGGTTACCCAAAGTGCACTTTTCAAGTCAGAAATTTGTACCGGGCAGTGCAGTGTTAAATAATGCAAACCAAATTCACATAAAGAAAGCACTGTGGTAGGCAAATTAAAAAAAAAAAAAAAAAATCTTGTCTTATATAGAAAACCGTATACACTGAGCAACCAGTTGTGCCCAGCAGATCTCCAGGTTCTGTGAGCAGACGCTGCGGCTTCCCTGGTGCTTACAGTTTGAGCTGCTGCTGAAGGTCATGAATTGATCCTGCACTGCTCTGCAGTTTCTCTTGCACTGATGGATCTTCTTCTAGTTTGACCATTTCAATCACTCCACTGGTTCCAAGAATACATGGAAGACTTAAAAATACCTCACTGTTTATATTGCAACATCCCTGAAACAACATGCAAAGAACACTGTCAGTTATTTATTTCTGCTGATCTTTATCTGAAGCACAGAACCACAAAGTAACTTGATAATGTTAATTAAGCAAGGATATTTCATCACATGGCATGATTTTGTATAGCTCGAATTCCACTTTTTAGACCCCGTGCAATGCTTTACTGTACAGAAACTGTCAGATATTACAGGGTGAATTTAAAAATATCTTGAATCATGCTACACTTGAAAGAGTTTCCCAATATAAATATATCAGACCTTTACGATGCAGGCCAAGCTGATACTACAAGATACAATTTAGCTGGGGAATTTCTTCGGGAAAACAAAAATCTCTCCTGGGAATATTTTTTGAGTATTGATCATGTATTCATTCTGTGAGAGACTTCACCAACGTTACATCATTGTAGCTCAAGTTTACACTATTGATTTTGTTTCTTTTTAGGATCTGTACATGAAATTTTACTTTCTGTAGTTACTCTAACTAGTAAGTTTAACTGTAGTTTAAGAGACTCCTCTGCTTTTGCATTTAGTTCATAAAGAATTAAAAACTTCACTTGAAAACACAATGATGAAATGAGCTGTATATCTGTACTTGATTACAGTGAGCAGCCTTTTGTGCTCAACTTCCCTGCACTGAGAACATGAACCATCCTTCCGAGTCCTGTAAGTAGAAGTGACCAATAAATGCTTCTACCTCTTTTTTACTCATTTGAAATGACTTAGAGCTTTAATGACGCCTCTTGGGTAAACTTCGCACAAAGTCTAGTCTACAATTTTAAGTTAAATGGAGTTTAATGATTTCCTCAATGTAAAGAATCAAGGAGTAAAAAAAACAGCTGTTTCAACGCTGGTCAAATAAAATAATGACAGAAAATTTACACTTTAGTAAATGATACTGAACTCTTTTGGTCCCCACAAAAATCTACATTCAACAATGAGCACTTAAATTGCGACATTTCTCTTCGTTTGCCAAATCCAGCTGTTCCTGGGGAGCTGGTCAGCAACCTTGACCACATTTTCCATCTAAACATTTGTATTTTGGGGTAAAACAATCCACTTTTAATATTGGTTTCAGGTTAACACAACAACTGGTTTATGCTTCGCTTGGACTAGAACTGAAGGTGGTTGTTGGAAGAAAGTCATGAAAACAGTGCTACTTCTGAACAGAGGCTATGCAGTATAAATAACATCATTACAGTGCCAACCAAAAGATATTAAATAACCCATTTACCTTTGCCAGGGTGGATACAGAATGAACCTTTCTTTTATCTTTCAGTATACTGTCAGTCAAATCAGCAACCGAGAGCCCAACAGACCAAGATCTCTGACCTTTTCCCTTTAGGATTTCCATAGCTCTACATAAACCACAAAAAGGGGAGAAAATGATGTTTAGATTTTCATTATTTAAATTATTACTTTTTTTGGTTCATATGTAAAACCCTACAGACATATAAGCGTATCATAAAAACATTACTCTTTTATTTGGGAAACAACAGAAGACAATAAAGACATTCCTTCAAGAAATTATTAATATATATTTTACCCACAGTAGTAACAATACCTTTTTCTGTCAAAGAGTGGATAAATAAATCAGGTAAATTGATCCAAACTTCTACTTCACTTTGAAGTAAACTGCTTCTGCACAAACTCTGAGAAAAGTATGCCAGAAAGCTTGCCCTTTTTTTTTTTTTTTTTTTTTAAACGGACATAATTGAACCGGCAGCTCTGATGTTCTCACGTATATTCTACAAAGCTTGTCTTGTCATTAGATACCATTGCAGACACAACATTATTAAAAACATCAGAAAATCAGCAGGTATATACTGTTACATAAAAATGAGTGACACACAGACCTACACATTCATAGAAACTCAGAAACTGTGTGGAAATTTTAGAGCAAACTTCCTCCTCTTCACGAAGAACAGAAGAAAAACAAAATCCCTGCAAACTTCAAGTATTTGAACATGAAGGAAAAACCTTAAGATTATAATGGCATTACCTGTTAGCCACTTTTTCCTTTGAATTATGAGCAGCCATTGTTTCAGTTTGATTTGCATGTGAGTTACAACTGGTCCATGACAGTACTAGATAGAAACAAACATAGCATTTAAATCTACATCTAAACGGTGACTAAAATAGGGACCAGACAGGGTGGGGAAAAGGGGAAAAAAAAAAAAAAGAAAAAGAAAGGTTCCAAACTTTCCTTCCCCGTAACAAGACAAATGTAGTTGATGACCCACTAAGGGTCTCTAGACAGATGAAATAAAACTCTGAAGTAGCACTTGACCAGAGACACTTGCTTAAAAATGAATTAATAGGCAAGAATTTTTACATTAGCAGTAGCCTGCTACACATTATACCACAATTCCTTCCTCTTTCAATCTAATCTACATCGTTACACCAATCAAAAAGCATTCCAGGTTGTATTTTCTTTTACTGTGACAAACGTAAAATACTTTTGCAAACACCCCAGGTCTGCAGACTTGGTCACAGACCAGAATCTTATTCTTTTGAACTACATTATGAAAATTTTACTACCCTGCTCACGACTACCTTCGATACTTTTCTCAATTAGTTAAGTACTGCCAGAACATTAAATACTCACAGTCATGACACCATATCACTTTACCTTTGTCTTCCCCTTGTTCACCAACAATCCAAGCATCTTTTCCCAGTGCCTGTGCTTGCAAAAGGTTTGCGAGTGTATACTGAAATCTCTCGGTATCCAGATTGCCACCTACTCCAATAACTCTACTTTTGGGAAATGCACTGAGCTTCCATGACACATACGTCATTACTTCAACTATATGTGAAAGAAAAATATGCTGACAATAAAGGATCAATCAAAACTCAGCCCAACTGCAAACTATTAGTCAGTTACAAAACTCAGGATGGACTTGTTTTCTTTAGAAAAGGCAAAAGCGCGCATGAACACTTCAGTAGTTCTGTTCAACCTAAACACCAGGTCAGATGGGGAGGAGGCAAAGAAGATTCACAGACCAAGTTAAGTTTTAAGAAAAGTCAAGGGAAACTTCAAAATGAGTCACTACGCTTCCCTATACCAAAGCCCTCATGTGCTTCTAAGTTTAATGCAGCCAGAGTTTCTTCCTCCCCATAAGGCAGGAAATCTTTTTTCCATTTCCACAGCTCTAAATGATAGGAAGGCCAAGAAGCACGTGATAAATAGAAAAATAGAAAAGGGCTAGCAATGTCTTCAGCCTGTTTGCAGGACAGACAAGGTCACACACACTTCTTGCCCTTCAAGTTGTGTTTTTGCTTTTCTTGTTTCACAATATTCCTTACCAAAGAGATTTGGATTTCCCCCCACAATACAGCTGCAATGTTCACTAGTGACACTACATTCCATCTATTAGTAGTCTGTGAATCTGATCACATGGCACACGACACACACACATCTATGCTTACTGCACAGGAGAAACGCACATATAAAACAGCTGACAAGACAGCAGCTAATGGATGCTAATCTTGTAGGTACAGCGACATTTAAGCTACATAGAGAAATATGCAGAAATACATACCTTTTAAACAAAACAAAGTACACTATTTTCTTTTACCTTGGTAACAGTTAAGAAAAACCCCCTCAAAGACAGTGTCCTGCTCAATGCTGAAAAGGAAAATATCTTTCAGAGTACCAAGAATTTCTGACTAAGTGGGTGCATTCTGCAGTAATGTACTTTTAAAACAGCTCAAACAGAAAGCCATTGCAGGGACAGAACATTAGGTGAAGTACCAACGCACCTGGATGGGAAGCAACAAGCAGAACAGAGTTCTGACTGTAGTGTGATACTGCTGGGATAATTCCCCTGAACAAGTCCACATTGCTCTGTATGACATCAAGGTAAGTCTGAGCACCGCCCAGAGAGTTAACCGTGAGCACCACAACTTTTGAATCAGCTGAAGCAGAAAAATCTGGAAACATAAACAAAATGTGTTTTAAAAATTTATGTTACTTTATCAAGTTTCAGCTGCAAACCAAAATGCTATCCTAAATGCTTAACTGCAGCATGCAGCTTAAGTTAGGGATTCTTCCCCTCATGTCTCACCCCCACCCCGCAACTGGAATGTGGGGCACTTCCACAGGACCTGTAAAACACAGCTCTCCCACAGAACCACTCTTCCTATTTCATAGTGGGCAACACGGAAGACAGACTGAAGTTTGCCCAAGGCTACAAAGCACAAACCAGACAACACATATACGGTTTTGATATATAAGCTTTCTAAACTTAATTTGCTTGGCAAGGGAAAAAAATCCACCCATGAAAAGGCTGCTTCATTTTTCTTCTGACTTGTAAAAGAAGGGCAGAGACTTTACTCCTTTATCCTTTATTTGTTCTTTTAGCTCAATGAAGGACGTGCGGACAGCCATAAGAAGAGTTCCAAAAGCCTACTTATGTTAGCCTACGATATTACCTGACTGTAATACCACTTCTGAAACCAGCTGTAGCCAAAGCAAAGGCCTAGAACACCTACAAAGCGTAAGCTTACTAAACGATGTAATACCAGCCTGCCCCAAACCTAGACATAAGCACACTAACTAACAGGTTACAGTACCGAAGCATTATGTAACACTGTGACACTACTAATAGCATCAGCAGCAACAACATACCAGCTTCCACTATCAGAGAGAAACATAAATATGTAACAGGCGCACAAAAGCACAAACAGAGATTTGTGGTACAGTTCAACAAGCAGGGCTCAGGAAAAAAAATGTGCTAGCAGCAAAATCTGCAAGGTAAGATCAAAGGATGTAGAACAGGCAATGTCAGGTGGAAACAGAATAATCAAGTAAGATGCTTGGTGAAACCAGAACACATCCCTGACCCCAGACAAAGATAAATCACCTCAGAAGCCTGATGTGAAAGCCTCCCCAGTTTTGTCTTGTGGAGGGTCCAAGGAACATAAAAACATCACAGGCAAGCAAGGAAAAATGAGGATGAAAGATGTTGCTCAATTCAGTTCCATCTTCTACCGTGGGAGAGCTATCGAGCTACATCACCTCAACCTCTGCAACTAAAGCCATTCCAGCAATGAGACCTAGTACCTTTGCTAATCTCCACATTTGGCAGAGCAAAGATCTCCAAGTCCATGGTTCCACCTTTTGCTGCACCTTCAGAAAGATCCAGAAGAACCATCTTGTCTGCAACACCCTAAATGAATAACGCAGTTCGACAATAAAACACAACTTGTTCTTGCCAGCGGTGGGAACAAAAACAGCTTTCTCCAATTCAAAACAGCATTTGTTGTACTGTGTATAAAATAAGCAATATGGGCAGACCTCACCAAAATTACTGACAAATCACAAGAAAAAGAGAATTAGTTTAATGAGTTGAATTGGAAAATAAGGCATTATGAAACAAATTAACAAAAACATCTCTAGAAAGTAATAAAGATTGTCTCTGAGCATATAGCTGCAATACAGTGCAGACCATCTATAAAACCTCTTTCCAGGTGACTAGGAGATCCCAATTCTAACAGGCCACAGCTTAGGCAACAACCTATTAACAAAGGATTTTCAAAGTAAGTGAATTCCTAATTCAACCCTTTGTATTTACAAAAGCTGACTGAGAAAACATAGCAGAAACTAATGCTTCTGTGCATCCATAAATTAACTGAAGGGAAGAGGCAAATGACATAAGCAGTGACACAACTATTGAAAATGCTGAGCTAGTTCTTAGTGCCCGACACACAGAACTAGGTTGGAAGCCTCTATATTAATCAGGTCTGTAGCTATTTACATTAATTACATACCTTTGCTGCAACCGCTAGCACACAGGCAATGCCAAGATCTCCAGCTCCAACCACAGTAATTTTGTTGAAACGCCCTTCATTTTTGTCTCCACCGGTTTTACTCTTTGATTTCGTGTCAGTTTCTCCTACAATTAAAAGGAAAACACAAACTGATGCGCTGGTCCATACTGCATCAATACAAGTATTGATGCTTCGTAAAGGATCACAGCTGGAGTTAAACCAACTTACATAAGCTTCTTCAAAATAATGGTCAAGTCTGACCATGGAAAATTCATCCCAACCCCAAAGGTGTAACGCACACATACTCCTCTCTCAATAGGAATGTTTTCTCACTAAATGGAATGTATGAGCATAATAATAAGCAGCAACTAGACACCAAGACCATAGAAACAATACTCCCTTTGCTACTGCTACAGGCATGAATATATACCAGAGTCAGAAAACCTGTAAAAGAGTTAAAATTTTGAAAAGACATCCAAAATCAAGTTTGATTAAAATACAACGACCTGAGGTCATTTAGCTAATGGTACTGGTAATGCAACAATTCCCATTCTGAGTATAACATACAGAGATTTGTAACAGAAACATTAAGATCAATTGATTGGAAACATGTATAGCATACACAAGTGTGCTCACAAACGTATCTGTGTATACAATTACCAGACGAAACAGCAGAAAAGGGTTCAAAGGGAAGGATTTGCACTAGTTGTCACAGATGATCATCTGTGATTTCATTAAAAGAAGAAAGGATTGACCTGAAGATTATGTGTCAAGATGAAGAACAGCATTGGAGCCATAGAATACCCAGATAAGTAAATCATGAGAACTGTGAAATTCAGGAATTTTGCCCAAGACTTACAATAGGTGAGATAAAACATTGAGGCAAAAGATGCCAAAGAGCATCCACTCCTGAAGGCTGTAAAAGACAAGACCAAAATCAGCTTGCCACCACTGAACGAGAAGAACCCAAGAGACACAGTATGGCCTAAACACCAGCACTCCTTGTCCTCAGTGCTGCACACCAGTTGCTGTGGGCTGACAGGTCTCAGGGCTTGCGACTGCTGATGTGAGAGCGCGAGCAAGTGAGATCTGAGGGAACGTATGACTGTGATGGGGTAAAATCAACTTGTTTATTCTAAAATCATGGTTTCTTTTCACAAGATTTCACAATGAATTTTCTTGCAGTAATTTCCTACAAATAAGTAGTGCTCAGTGTGCAGCACTTTTCAGTGGGCTTAAATGCAAAGAACCCAAACGAACTGCTTATTCGAGTAAAGAGAGTCTGAGCTCTCTATTCCAAAAGAGGCACTTAAGAGAAAACACCAAACACTGCGGACATGCAAGCACCAAAAATTCAGATGTTAACGTTATGCAAGCAACTTTGTGATATAAAGCAATAACAATAAATTAATAAGTACAATAACTAATAAGTACAATGTGTTAGAACATCACCAATATATGAAAATATCCACACCTTCAGTAATCTTTGCAATGTAGGAGAGAAGTTCTGATTGCCTGGCTGCATCAGAAGATGACAATGAATACAGAGGGAGCTCTTCCTCAAATTTTGCAATCATTTCCTTGATTAATCCAACAATAGTTGATTTAGGCTGAAATACAGGAATATGACAAAACAGCTGACTAGCTTTGTCACATACCAGTATCAACTGTAAACTGAAGCAGTTTCATAAAGAGTCATAGCTACACAAAATCTGATAAAATTATAAATATTGACACCCTTAACATGGAAAGATTTAAGGTAAAGAAAAGCATCACTTTTTAAGAAGATCCTTTTCAAACAGGAATGCGGCTTAAAAGGAATGTAACAAAAAGGAATTACAGAATTTAAATGACCAGTGCAACTAGTTTTTGAAAGCATCCATGGACATATGAAAGCCTTTGATCTAGCTACATCAAATAATATAAACAGGGCAAATCTTAGCTAGAGGAAAGACAGCTTCCTTCTTAGATGAGCTTAACTGAGCACAGCTTTGGTGGTTCAGTTCTTCTTTGGGCAAGAAGACAGTAGAAGTTTGAGCAATAGAAACAATTCCCATGGGAATTCCTCTATTAATCATGGAAAATATATCCTATCCTTTTTCGAAAACTAGCTTTCATTAAATCACTTTTGCTGGCCTGACAGTCATACTTAAGTAAGTTATTTAATGGTGCATAAAATTATTTAGCAACAGCACTGGCTTTTGAATCTCTGTTCTAATGATTCGCATAGTTCTATTGAAAAAGACATCCCCAAAACATCAGAACTTCCACTGAACGTTCCAGGGATACTCAATTTGTCTACTATTATTATTCATTATTCACTGCAACAAAGGGAAAAACATCAAAGAGTCAACACAGGCCTTACAATACTTTGTAACAAACTCAATCCCATTCTTATTCAGCCTAAAATAATTGTCTTTAGAATCAACTGCAATTTTCCTTATGATCACCTCATACTGGCTGAAAGCTGTAATTTCAAGAGGTGCTAACATTCTGCTTCTCTTTGCATAATCATTACACATTTAACAAACAACGCAGAAAACAAAAAGCCCCAAACCCTATCCACCTCCCTCCATATAACATCAGACACTATTCCCAGACACCTCCTTCCCCTGCTGCCCCTCTTACATGGCTCCAGTTTTGCAGGTAGGGCAAATAAATCCTGCCATGAGCATCAACATGCTTTCCCACTGAAATGCCCATGTTCGCAGTCGGCTTCAAGAAGCAAATGGGGGGAGCAAAGGGATGAGAATCCAAAATCCACAGACAAATAGGTATGTTATAGGAATTACCTGTTCAACACAAACCAAAAACCATTACTAACCTCTGCACTGAGAAGAAACAAAAAACAGGTATGTGTGCATGTGATTCACATTTCATAATAACAAAGAAAAAAAGCCAGACAAATCACTTTCTAGTTTTGCACTCAAAAGCATTTATGTTACTTAGGCCACTTTACAAAAGCAGACTTGTCTGGATCAACTTGACATGCCACTGATTGAGTCTTAATTAACGTTAGCTTTTTTCTTCTTGTTGTTTTTTTTTCCCTTGGGTATTCTCTGTCAGCCAATGTGTCCAGTTTTCTAGGCAAATAAATCTGTCACACTATATGATTTTTTATTTATTTAATTGACTTATCTCATGATGTCTTATTTCAACATCTATGTGTGCATGAAGATACTTGTTTATGGAGCAGAAGCAGCTTCTGCCAATTTAGGCAAAATCTTTTACAGCCACCTTTATCGAAGCTACAGTTCAGAAACCAACACCAGCAATACCAGGATCCCAAAGGCATGACCACAGACTTGTATTCATTCACATTCTTGGGTATTTGATCCTATAGTGTGTGTACATTAGCCCTGAGCACACCCAAAATGAGAAAGGGTACCTCATCTCGTATATGCATGCTAACACAACTTAATCTAATAATTTAGAGGCATGGTTTTCATGTTTGATTTTAACATTCCACTTCATTTACAACACATTTAGGAGCAAACTTAACTCCTTTTGGCTGCTGGAAATGAGTATCAGCACTCTCGGTTTTTTCCCCACTTCTCCCATCTGGCTGCCAGAGCAGAAAAGCCATCTTTACTACTTTAGCCTCACGTTTTTCTAAGATTCTCCATGACCAATCAGTATGGTATGTTGTTGGGAGGCCGTACCCAGCACATTTTACAATTAGATTCATAACTAGTAAGGAAATTACATTCAATTACTCTTACCATATTTCACTGGAACAGTACCACTGAAATTCAGGAGGTCTTTCTGGGATCCATCCTTGAAGGCTGAAGTTAAAAATCAAAATGATTATGGCAATCACATCCACAACTACAAACATATACTGCTATTTTTATTTTAGAAATCAAATACGTTGCTCTATTCACCAATGTTACAAAAGTGTCGTCTGCCGCGTCCCCCCCATCCTCCTTTGTGATAATTCCTTAATGGAATCTTAACGAAGACTGCGCTGGTAAAACTAAGGATATCACTAGTCTGAAAATCACTTCTCCTCTGAAATTCTGGTGTCATAAGAACATTCGGTCTTTCTGAAGGAACCTAGAAACTAGACTTCAAAAGCTAAAGACATAAAATTTCCTTAAATAGAATCACAGGATATGCGAAAATGCTGTTACACATAAAGAAATTTAAAAAATAAACCTTCTACAATTATTGACACATTAAAATTAGGTTTTTATACGCATGCTTTCTTCAGAAATAGTCACATAGCAAGAGGAATTTTGCTGCAAGTCAGAATAAAGGTAGGAATGCACCTGGAAGACATTCACATTATACACAATCTGAATCTATGGCAAGTAACAATCATTCAAAGTAACTGTATCACTTCTTACTGTATGTGTTCATGGAGAACGTGAAGTTAGGGTAGGTCTTGTTAACAGTCTTCAGTTCTTCTATGGTCAGGTCCCTGAACTTATACTGAAAAGCAGGGAGAGAAAAAAAAAATCTGAAAAAATTTTCCTTTCAAAGGCCATTTCTTTCATTACCAGAGACAGGGAGACGGAACCAAGAGAAAGTGGAAACACAAGAAGGGGCAGATAACAATTACTTGTAGCATTATAAATAGCTTTGGCATGAGATAAATGCTTTAAACAGCTGACACCAAAAAAAGCTTTGAAAGTATCACGGGTCTGCTGTTGCAACACTAGAACTCAATTTCTGACCTCATTCTGCGTATACCATTCCTCCCCCTTCTTGTCTGTGTAAGCAGAGACAGCCGCTACAGGGGGCTGAGCCAGTCCTGAGCACCCTACGAGGCTCACTGCGCTGTGATACTTGCCACAAAGCCTCAGCTAAAACCTACCTGCTCTTCAGTAAGACCCCCCACCAGAACCATAGCTAGAGCTGCTTACACAGCACCGTTATTTTCCCCCTTGCATGTGAAAACGCAAAGCTGCGGACAAGAAACGCCCTTTAGTCAGCTTCTTGCTGTTCGGTCTGATGGGACGCTGCAAAGCCAAGCGGCTGAAAAATCAAAGGTGCCCAAGCGAGGAGCAGCCACACAGCTTGAATGTAACACGTTGTTGTAAGCGTTGACACACCTGGCTGTGAACCAAAGCCATCCCTCCCCAGCTGACCCCATATTCATAATACAAAAGATATATTCCTATTAAATACGTTGTTTTCCTATTAAATACGTATTCCTATTAAATAGGTCGTAAAGTCCTTCTGAGGTCTATCAGATAGGGAATTTCTCATGTTGTGAGCCTGGCGTTAGGTATGCATAGCTCAGTTTCTCATGTGGAGATTAAAAAGTTTTTACCTCAGGGGGATGCTACGAAAACAAATCCCTGCCTGAAGAGCCCTGAGATAGCAGGCAGGGGCTATCAGACAAGCCCCCAGGACACTGACGGCCCTTTCCGAAGTCCTACTGCGCGCCCCCCACGCTTCGTCCCCAGCCCGACGAACAACCGAGCTACCTGCGGCACAGCCTTACGGCAGCCAGGTAAACAAACCCCGCTCCCCCGGCAGCGACCCCAGCCCTGCGGGGCCGGCCGAGCCCCGCCACCCCAGTCCCCTGTCACGCTGCCCTCCCGCCCCGCGTCTCCCTCGGAGCGGCGGCCCCGCGCACCCTGCCCAGCTGCTTCCTCAGCGCCTCCGCCGCGAACGCCATGGCGCCAGCTGCCGCCTCCCAGCCGCCCCAGCGCCGCCCGGCCCGGCCCGGCCCCGCGTGAGGGCAGGCGGCGGCCTCGCCTGAGGGCCGCTGCGGGGCGCCGCTGACTTCTTGAAGCTGAGTTGTGGCACCTCGCCGTGAATCACCACTGCTCAAGTACGTACTGACTTCTGGATTGCCTGTATGCATGCGTATCTCTCTCGCTAAATAATATTTTTGAAGCGTTACTGCTGCAGCACCCACCCAGTTGCTCCTAGATGCAGACCAGTAAGCGAGGGACGGGGAAGGGGGCGTAGGACACCACCTCGCAGCAGCCGAGTGTTGGTGTTTTCTTAGAGCAATTTTTGCCTTCCCAGACTGATTTTTACTTTTCACAGACAAATTGCTGTTTTTCCGGGTGGTAAGGAAGGTAAGTTTTGTGCTTATTAAGGGTATCTCAGCATGTCTAAGTTACCCAGCTGCACCTCAAGAGCAGACATCTTCTGTCTGGTTTTTCAGCACATTTCTTTCTCTGTCAATATTTTTCCCATTACAACTGGGCTGCCTTTTTGGCTGCTCCCGTCAGTGAAACACTGAGACATGTGACAAGTCATACCTGTAGGGTAGGATGTCTAACTCTTTGAAGAGGAGTTATGGTGAGGACTGCCTTTCCTCCTTCCTGGCAGTCTCCCTTTGGTCAGTCCTGCCCTTTCTTGAAGCCTGTATTTGTGCAGAAGCTGCCAACCTGCAGGAGAACGATTGAAGGGCAAAATGCACAAAATGGCAGCAGCAAGCAAATCCCCAAGCCCTACAAAAATGCTATGGTAAAGGGCCTCTATAAAAAGCGAGAGGTATCCTTGGCCACTTGGGTTTTGTGGCAGGAGGAATCGTGACCTGAGAACTCTGGACTGGGACGTATACAACAGCTACCTTTACTACAGCCTCCTACAGACTTGAAGGCTGTGTACTTTTTTGAAGGGTGGAATATGGTGAATCCCAAGATGAGCTGTTAGAATGATCTGCATGAACATTCTCCTAAACCCTTTTAAAAGACAGCTTGAAAATCACTGTTTGATTCACAAAGGTGCTAGCAGAGGCTAATGGTTAAGAATAAGATACTTGTAAATTTTTTATCTCAAAAATTTCATTTTTTAATTTCTCTATATTTCACAGTAAAGACAACCAGGCAAATCTGAAAGATATGTAGTATTAGACACTTGGTAACACTTTTTAAAATCTGTATGTGCAATATAGCCAAAATAATTGTAGAAACTGGAACAGTAACAATGTACTATTGGTAGTGACACACCACTGTCATCTCAAGGCTGAGTAGTATACCATTACCTTGAGGCTTACAGGTCATCATCCCTGACTAAGCATGCACCCAAACTACAGGGCCAGATTTCTTGATATTCACTGTTTGAACTCTTCTTTAAATTCAGAACAGTGCCTATGCCTTCTGACTCAAAATCTGCTCTAAACATTATACGCAAGGAATAACTCCATATTGAATTACTTATCCTACTGCCAGCTAATCTTGAGGTGATTAAATATCTTGCTAGCAAGCTGGTGTTCTGCCCACACAGATAATGGCCTTGCTACCCCACACACCACCCTCCAGCAGTTCCTCCCCCACATCATCTCACAGGTTGCCATTTCCAAAAGTGCTTCTTGACATATAGAGCAGAAAGTTGCCAAGAGAGGCAACTTAAGAAAAACACTTTTCCAAAAGATGGCAGAGTCTTATTATAAACACAACCTGATCTGATGAAAATTATAGTTTCATTTGAACCAGTAGTTATATCAGGTTGCACAGGTTAAAGACTTGATTCCTACCTTTTTATTATTGAAGTTCCCTTCTGTATTTCAGCTTTGAAAGCTAGCTCCTGACTTCCCTAACCCAGCACCTCCCACTGCATTAAGCAAAAAGAAAGCTAGCAGTATAATTGCCATTTCTAGAGATGTTTTCTGCAGGCTTTTGGCTTCATTGCTCTATGCGTACACACTCACTGCAGTCAGCCTAAGTACGACACAGGCCAGAAGTGCTGACGATAGTGAGGTTGAACATGGCTAGCTGGAGAGTTACCGATAGCTCCTAGAGCAGCAGGAGTGTTCTGTTAAATGCAGTTCTGAAGATAAACACATCTTGCCTTAGCCCCATCTTGAAGCCATCTGTGGGTGGTTTAAAGACAGTAAATGGTATCTGCCTGCCCAGCAGCTCATATGCAAGTCTCCACCACAGTGCTCTTACATTATCCAACACTATCTCTGCTCTAGAAAAGCTTTCACATGCACATTTACTTTAAAAGCAAATCATCTGGTAAAGCCAGCAGGACTGGTAATACTGTGCTCTTCTAAGCGTGCCCATAGCATTTTGCATATGTTACTACCAATCAAGCTTCAGAAATTTCCTTAAACTGGTATTTATTGAGCAGATACACAATATAACAAACTCTTAATAAATTTAGAGCTCCTATCTCCATAAAAGCTTGCCCTGTGCATTCAAAAACAGCGTTTTGCCAGCACTAAGGGTCCTCTTACTGAGATATTTTCTTTGAGACTTGATAGAAGACATGGTCAGTTACACAGAAAATAGTCTGTGGTTTTTCAGGTGCTGAGGGAGAGAGCAAAATAAAATGAGGCTCCTGGAACATGGAGCTAGTTCTACTGCATGTGACCTGTGAATTTTATTCAGTTTTACACAAGAGGAAAATAGCATCATCTTCTGTGTTCTAAAATGTCATACTTCAGACACTGGCCTTAATCTTCTGGTTGACCTTGGGCATTCTGTATCTCTGTGCTACCTATGAGCAAAGCCAAAGGAAGAGGTTCTCAGGAACCTTTCTCCAGTGGAGAAAATCATGCAATAACATGAGCAGTCCAAATTAAGAGTAATGGAACAGAAATTAAAAATTATAGAATCTACATGCCTTGTGCAAAATTTTCACTTCTGAAGTGTACTTCTGTGATCATCCCAGATACTGAATGTCTAGGAATAAATGAAGACTATGTGCACAAGTGACAGGGGAACGGTTTCCTCACAAAACCCATCAAACTGGTTTTAGCTCTGGACAGATCACAGGTCTCAGGAACAAAATTCCTGCACACTCCATAAAAATAAAGACCTGGATAGAGCAGCTTGCCTCCTGTTAGTGCCTCTCCTGTGCAAAAAGCAATTATAAGCAGAGTCCTTTATCAGTTTCAGAGCAGCCCGTCAACCAACTGGTGTACTGCTCCAACATACACACCACTTCTTTGTCAGAACAAGTACTGAATATGCTGAGACCAAAAAAGAAGAAGCTGGCAGGGAGAATTATTGTGACAGGGAGTTGAAGACAAACTCAAAGCAAACATTATCAATCCTTTGTTGCATCATTCAAGGAAGCTAGTTACCCTTCCATAAATAAGTCCACATAAGAGGTTAAAATGTTGAAGAGTATATCCGAGGCACTGAAAAACATCCTTTTATGCTCAGCATGATTACATATACACTCTTATTCTGAGTGCATTGTAAAACCTGCAACACTGTCCTCATTAAGTATTTTTCAAGTCAGAAGCAAGCCCATGCCTTTAGTAAGGAAAAAGGAACAAAAACAAAGCTCTTAATTCTCTTTAAGTTGTCAGTTGCTGCATTCATGTATGGTATGATAGGAGATGACATCAGATGAGCCTTTTCTCAACTTAGTAACACAGAAAAGGTGGGCAGATGTTACATCCAAGGTTAAAAAAACACAAATTTGCTAATGTGGGGAAAAGGATATAGGTAAAAACAAAGACTGGCACAAAAAAATGAATAGAGAAAATCCCCAAAGGAAATTAAGCACCAGCTGGTTTGGGAAAAGCATTCATTAACTGCAGGCAGAGAGATTAGAACTAAATTAGGGATATGTGTTATTACCTCAGGAACCTCTTCTGTTTTCAGTTTCATCCCACAAAGTATGTTAACCATGGTATGTCAGAATTTTTTTGTATTCCCAGGTTCATGGAAAAATAAATGTTTCCGTAAGCATTTAAACTGGCAGGTAAAAGAACATTTATTGGATGACTAAATCGCAGTTCTGCCTTATGGAATTAAAGTGTTATTTCAAATTAAACTAAAAACTGCCCTCAAGCTAAGGATTTTTTTTTTTTTTAAATCTGAGTAAAATAGTTCTGTTGCTTCCAGAGAGGTATAGCTTTATTGGCCAGATTAAGATAACTCAATGTAAAATTTCCTTCTGCCTAAACAGAATATATTTGCTTTGAAATAATGACTGATTAGAACTATGAAGATGCGTTAAAAATCTCAGGGGGATTCCATACAAGGCAAGAACAAACAGGCTAAGATTTCATGCCTGCAAAGCAGAGTACTGGTTGGGCACCGATCAAATGCTAAGTGACTTTATATATGCATATATATATTTTATTTTTTTTTTTAAGCACAAGAGCGTACAAGTGTTCCCTTTTCAAGGAAAGGCGGGCAGATGGGTTCAATTTGATGATGGGTATTCATTTATCTGTTTGGAAGTAGTTCACAGTGCTAGCTGATCAGAACTATCATTGGTATTTACCTCCAACTGTCAAAGCAGTAAACAATTGCACAGCAGACAGCAGTAGAGGAGGTTCAGGTTCTTCACATGGGAATAGAAGAATCTGAGAAAGATGCTGCTTATGAAACTGCAGGATGAAACACCGTACTCCCGTTGGAAGAGATTAAAGGCAGCTTGTACGCTTGTTTATATTACCATTCTAAAATGCATGTTCCTTCCTTCAAATATAAATTAGGTTAGAAGACTAAATGTAAGAGACGCCAATGAATTTCAGCTCTTTTCTGAGTGCTTAAGCAACTCCATCAATTTTTCATACATTCTTGCTGGCTGCATGAGAACAAGAGAAGAATTTTTCTTGGAGAACATTCAGCCTAATGCTGTTTTGTGTGACATCTCTGAGGAAAACAGCAGAAAACAATCTGAAAAGTCTTCCATAAAGGAAACCAATGAGAAATAGCAGTGAAATGTTTAATGCCTGTAATTTATTGTATACATACTCTGCAAAACTTTTATATGCATTTGGTGTGTGCACAAGTATACACTTTCTTGACAGCACCAGAAAACAGTTAAGCTATGTACGTTTTAAAACCTGATTTGTCACATTGTGTAAAAAGACATTGTGCACAACTGATATCCCCAAAGAAAACCATTGGCTAAAACTAGAAGCACCCTTATTTACACACTAACACTTTAATATTGCATCACACCCACTCACCAAAATAAATAGAAGTACATTCATCACAACTTAAACACCAGTATCTGCATATATTTATTTTCTTTCTGACATGTTTTGGTCTCCAGAAATACGCACGCTATATCTAGAAATATGCATCAGCTACTAGATTATGTTACAAAATGCAAAAAAAATAGAAAATTAGTTTCCCTGGACAATATTTTGGGCTTTACACAAAAATAAATCCAGATTTCCATAGAGATCTCATATACTTCTTGAAAGATTTTTATTTTTTATGCACAGCACAGAGTTGCACAATAAGGCTTCCTGTGATATGCAAAACCCTGGCCTCCAAAAAGACCGCTGTAAAGTGAAACACAGCTCAAGTGTAAATACAAGACATTTTCAAAAAGTAGTCATCAATAGAAAGTGCCCTTCATTTGATTTAGCGTTATCAGTAAAGAAGTAGCTACTGTAATTGTGCAATCAAAGCCAGACCTGGAAGGTTTTTATGCAAAGTATGTCACCATTTCACACGATCAAGTTTAAGGATATAGAATCTGAGATAGCAGAAACTGACCAACCTTTTTATACTCCTACATTCATTATCTTTTGACACAATTTAGTATAAAAGGCACATTGTCAAACAGTGAATTAAAATCTAAAAACCAAACCAGAATTTCATTACATACAATTAAATCATTAGCTTAACATCAGATCCTCATAAACCAATATAAGCATTCTTTCAGTTTTTCTTAACTTCAAATTCTGATGCACTTTGGATGAGTACCGAAGTACTCATTCGATTAATAATATTAATCTGGAAATCAGCAAACATATTTTTGGATACAAGGTCCTTCCTAGATGATTTACAAATATGCAGCAAATGCAAACATTAAAACCAAACATTGTACAAAATTTGAAAAGCATTAGTATCCCATGCCAATTATGAGAAAGTACTTCTTGATTGTAAAATTACAAATGTGTCCTTAAATAATTTTTCATATGAAAAACAAAATTAAGCAATTGTTATTGTGCGAAGAAAAGTTATACAGTGTCTTAGGGAGGCTGGCAGAGCAGAGTACATTCCAGTCACCATCTAAAAGACCAATGACAAAGTGCTTTACAGATTAAGAAATTTAACTGTGTACAAAATGAAATAATCAGGATTTATTTAACCTATATTTATCTGAAATGCAGATTTAATTCCAAACTGAACCAATTTTGAATCAATATGGTTCTTTTGCTTCATACAAGACATTTTTTCCAACCAGGCAGGAAATTGCTTGCAACTGATAGAGTTGTCTGGGTTGACAGACCTAGAGCTTTTCTCCAGCTAAAAAGAATAATAATAATAAAAAAACACAAAACAAAACAAAAACCAAAAAACAAAGACACCACAACAAAAAACAAACCACAACTTGATGATGGTCCCAGAGGTCATTGCCACGTTTGGGTAATTCTAGGAGCTACAACAGGAAATTTCAGATGGTCCCATTAAGCAGAGTGAATACAACACGCTTTTAGACAAGCACTGCGATTACACTATCTTGAATGGTCTCAAGTGTATACACTGAGAAACGATTTGTGTTAGAAAGTTAAAAATACAGAGGAGCAATGATGGTTATCATCTGGGCTCCCTGACAGCTAATACTGAATTAGTTTATAGAATACATCCCAATAGCTTATGTCAGTGTTTTGCTAAGGCAGTGAAATGCTACACCATCAACAGAAAATGTCTTAAAAAGGCAAATTGTTTTTTCTCTCATTAAGAGTCAGATGTGTAAACTTCAGCAGCTTCCAAGATTGTTCATTACAGGTTGCTGTCTGAACTCTTTCCAGGAAGAACACTTAAACAGCACTCTGGCAGGAAAGGTTCCTATATTTCTACTCAGTGATTTTTCCTTTTTATTTCTTTTTTTTCCCCCAACGTATACCCCAAACCCTTTTCATACTTTTCTAAATACTTCTAGTATTACAACATAGCCTCAGCAGCTAAAGCCAGAGGTCTTTATCAATGAAGTCTTGGAGCTTGAGGCAAAGCTGAGTGGTGATACTGGTGAGCTTTGGAAGGGCAACCATGGGAATCAAAGTAGCTGCAACATCAGGTTTAAGCTTCAGACTCTCAAATACAACCCTTATTGACTTAAATGAAGCCAGTGTTGATAGTAAACAAATTCAGTTACAGTCTTTAAGTGCATAGCTAGAAATAATGTGCAAATATGGGCATTAGGTAACAGAACCAACTCTCCTGACATGCATTTTAGATTTTTGGCTTGATTAAATTACTCAGAAGTACTCACTAGTTAATATGAAGTTATTAATTCTAGAGAGCTGAAAATACTTTGAAAGTGTGCTTTTCAAATAGCAAACCTGATTAGATAAATAACTGCTCCACATTTCAGATCTCTGAACACACCTGATGCTTAATGCAAGAAAAAACTACAAGCACTGCACACAACTTGTAAAAGCAGCAGAAGCTGTTAGACAAATGTGAAGATTGACAGGGAAGGAAGGGAACTCCCAAGCATGTGCTTGAGCACAAAAGCACAGGTTACATACAAACACTAGAAATTCCTATTTTTGGGATGTGTATTTATCATACTGAATTTGATTGGCATTGAAATTCCAGACACAGCAAAAGCCAGCCTAACCTTTGGGTTGCAACCATAACTGTGCAATTTTTGCAAGTGATGTGCACTTTCCTGTTCAGAAATAAGAGGGTGCTAGTTTAGTTATTGTTTATGGGTCATCAGAAAGTATAAAGCACTTTATTGCTTTGAACATTTGTGGCAATGGCTGAATTTACACCCAAGCTGCTTCTGTACAGAAGATAACGTTTCAATACTTCGAGGCTCAACTCAGGAGACAAAGCAGGATATAAAGCAGTTTCTCTACATCTCAAAAAAAAAAATCAGGGAACAAGAATGCTATTCCTTCCTTTCAAGTGAATGCAAAATTGGTTTACTTTTATATGGGCCCACACAGTTCCAAGTCAGTGCATAGCTAGTCAATATTTCTGCTGGCATCTTGAACTGATTTAATCAATGGAAATTAATTTTCTTCTACCTAATAATATGCATTAGTGCATTAATTTCTTCATAGAAAAAAATCAACCCTGGCAGTATTAAAAATAAATATCTTATTTAAGTCAAACTAAAGCCTTTATTTTTCAGTTCTTTCATCCCTTTAACATATTCTTTTGCCCTCTAACAAGCAAATGGAAACTGAAGTTGAATAAGAGGAGATGTATGGAGGCAGAGGGTAGCAGAAAAATGAAAGAAGTCAACACCGTAAGTCAGTTAACGTGTCCTCAGCTTCTTAGACTGTCTCTTGCGTTTTAATTCTTCCTCTTCCCGTCTCAATTCTTCTAGGTCTTCCTGAACACCGAGTCTCAAGCTGCCAAATAAGTTGAAAGCCTTTACAAACTGCTACTCAAGAAACATGCAATTTGTCTTCTCCCCCAAGAAAAGAAATCCTAAATTACAGCTGATTGGAGCAACAAAGATTTAGATCAGTTCAACAATTTTAAGTTTTCTTCAATTATAGCAAGATTACAGTTTAAGAAAAGAAAAAAATATACCCCCAAAAGTCTCATCATTAGAGCAGAATCAAATCTTTTGAGGGAAAATAATTTAAAGTTTTCTTTAAAGAAATGACCATTACAAAAAAAAAGAAAACAGTTTTGCTAAGAAAGGTTGTTCTTTTTTGACAAGAAGCTGCTGAAACATCCATCAATTCTTGCCAAAGTAACTCTTACATGCAATTCATATCAGGACTGACTCATCAGCTTTTCTGAGGACCACCTACACCTTTTTCATTGGCAAGACTGAGAGCGGATCCGTCAAACAAGCAAGAGATTTCGTGGCAACTTCCTGACTTGAGGCATCTACCTGAATGACACTGCCTTACCCTCAGTCCAGCTAGCTGCCTGGACTCTGGGGAGCAGGCAGAGGGAAGAGATGCTGCTGAATAGAGCATGTTCTGGCTATGTCCTTGTGCAGTCCCTTCAACTTCCTAAAAGTCAGTATGTTGAAAGAGATACTGAAAACAGTATCTGCGGTCACTGACCTCCTCTTCAATGGATGATGACTGGATAGTCTTGCCGGTGTGATACTAGCAATGCGTGTCGCAGAGCTACTGTTTTGTGATCAGTCCCTGCCTGATTTGCAGGCCTACTAAGAGCATTTGTGCATCCACAGCTCAACGTGAAGCAGCAGATAAGGCAGTTTGCACCAAAATATATCAGGGTCAACTACATAACCATCTGTCATCATTCAGCTGCTCTGGGGTAACTGCTCCAGAACAGGCTCTAAAAAGGATTTTATGCCTAAACAAGCAGAGAGAAGTCAATGAATTCAGGAAACTGCAGAATCCAGATTAAGAGAGCAAACAACAAGAATCTGTGCGATCAGTCTCTGGCTTGAAGCATCATTTTCCATTTCAACTTAGAATTTAGTAATTTTAGTGGGCTTGCTTGATTAGAAAAAAGCTCCTCACATCAATGGTTAAACTTTTAACCAAACTCAGTGAAAAATAGCTGAGGATAGGAAACAGTTACACTGTTTTACTCAAATTCCTCATCTCTTCTTTTATGTTAGCACATGTAGTTAAAAGTTAGCGAGGTACTAAGCTTTGCAAAACCTCACTCTAGGTCTTCAACGCAGAATTCAGTAAATAGCAGTATCACTGTAAAATTTCAGTTATTTCTCCATTTAATAGACTACAGCTTTGCATGAGCTGCAGCTATTTGTAAGAGTAGGAAGGAATAAGGACACTGACTATAACTTTAAAAAGATGCAAGTTTACAATACTTGAGGCACTCCATGAAAAATATAAAAATCTTAGAACAAAAAAAAAGTGACTGTATATTTCCAGTATTTTCCATTACCTATAAAAAAAACTTCCATAACATTTACAAAACTTTGGTAAGGGCACTGCAGACATCTTCCACCAGGCATGGAAAAAAAAAAAACCAAAAAGGATCAGTTCTTGAATGCCAGGTTTTGTAATAGCTATTTAAGAATTGCACAGGTCTAGAGGCCAAAACCAATAAGAAAGCCTAGTCTTCATTTTTGAAATTGTTGATTACAGACGTGTGTCAGAGCATTCTTTATATATGCATGCGCACACAAACCACAGATGTATATAGATCAAGACAAATCTTTTTCCAGTCCTCAAGAACGAGCAAAAAAAAACATGTTTGGGACAAATTGAAGGGTTTGTCATTTCAGTCAGAATTCAAAGTATTTGCAGGAAGACTTATTGGACTAAGTTGGTAAAACGTCTACTAGCAAAGTTTGCGATGCACTGAATGCATAGAATGAACATACAGAACTTTTTAACGTACCCACTATTCCACTGGCACTCTGGTTGGCTGAGCTTCATCTTTTACCTAAGCTTTCCTATCAAAAATGTAAAGACTTACTTTCCTCCATTATAAAAAAAAGCAGCAAATATCCCCATGACTCAGAAAATAAACAAATCTCCCAATTTCTATTTTAATTTAAATCCAAGCATACCTCCTAGCTTCTTCTTTCTGTTGCTCTCTCCAGCTGCTCTCCATATAACGTAAGGCATAATCACTTTCATCTTTATATCTGGAAATTACATATTAGTGTTTAGCACACAGAAAAACACCATCATGTACAGTTCAGTTATGAATTTGCATCCTTTTAGAAAGAAAAATTACCTTGCCACATATGGTTACATTAACAGTTTGAAAGAATCTAACTTAGAAGTCTTTAAAATGCTTGCTTTCTTATACCTTAGTCAGACACGAGGAAAGTATTTAAATAAGCCACAGTCTTCTTTTTCCAACAGTTCCTAGACATACAAATATGCTACCTTAGATCCTCTTAGAGAACTGTTAACACTGTTGCATTTACCAGTTCATATCCAGGCAGCTACATTCATGAATTCTCAAATACCGACTGCCATAGGAAGCATTTTAACACCTTATGATAGGAAGGAGTTACTATGGATTAGGTAGGAGAGAAGATGAAGAAGCCATGCTGTTCATAAATTATGTCCTGCTTGCATCAAATATTATTGCTCCCCAAATATTATTGCCCCAACATGGCAAGCAGTGTAAAAAGTCAAAATCCCTTCTGCACAGAAGGGGCTCTAATGCTCATTAAATTTCTGCAATGCAAAAAAAAAAAACATTTTTTGATCTCAGCACTTCACTTGTTTCCAAAGTTTTTATTCATTGAACTATATTCATCTTGTTCTGTTGCTTGCTTTGCAATAGCTTAAAATTTACATTTCTCATACCTTTTCCGGTCATATCCAAATATCTCCCGAATATGCTTTGATATTTCTTCTTGGGGTTCGCCTTCATCTTCAATGAAATCATCCATTTCAGAGTCGTATTCATCGTCGTCATCATCATCATCTATTTGTCTTTTGTAACCAATAGGTGGTCTCCCAATACCTTAATGACAAGGGAATTAAAAAAAAAGATGAATTAACATTAACATACCATTACTTTAACGGTACTTCTCCTTGTTGTACTTTGGGCACACCCATTTCGTTAGCTCTGGCCTTCAACGCAGAAAACTTCTGCCTCAAGCTAATGAGCAATTCTCAAATTCACTGAAAGGAAGTACTTCCTCTGTGCTGTGCTGTAGAAGATTACGTATCAGTATCATCAACTGCATCCTGAGCAAACAACCAGACAGAAGTCTATGTTCCTGGTCAGGGTTTTCTGGTACTAATTGCTATAGCCCATACTGCTTGCTCCTGCTCAGAAATAAATTTTTGTAACTACTCATTGGTGAATTTCCCCAAGCACTCAACTAACAGTCACAGGTTTGCTGTGTTGTTTCAGTTTTCATGTGCTGCTTTAAGCATCTGTTATTTAAATTATCTTATTTACTAAGTTTTTAAACGCTAAGAATAATTAAGCAATGCAGGAATTGAATCCTTTTATTCTTTTCCTTTAAAACCATCCATATCCCACCATCCATGACAGGTTGCTTAGCTTTCTTTCATCAAGACCTTACAGCCCAGGCCCTCCTTTCAAGGAATATGAGAAGGGGTGAAAACAAGAAGTTGCAAAGCAGAAAAAAGTATTCCACTGTTAAATACACTCTTTAAAAGACAAATGTGTTATTTTGTGCAAGTCTTCCTAATTGCATCTACAACTGTCAAAGACCTCCACTGACCTCAACTCAGACTTATCAAAGACATGGAACAAATAACATAGTCAAAAAACTTATTTGCTACAGAACTTCATACCTTGTGAACGAAACACGGGTCTATGCCCTTGTAGAGGTCTCATTCCATTTATCTGTCCATTGCTAGGCCTTGTGACTAGGTTTTTAGAAGAAATTGTTTCCGACACAACAGTACACTTAGGCTTTACAGCTGTACCCAAGCCCGGTCGCCCAGGTGCTGGGTTTGGGCTGACTCCTGGCCTTCCTGGTCCTGTTCCCGAGCTGCTGCCTGGGCGCCCAGGTCCCATGCTCGGGCTGACCCCCGGCCTTCCTGGTCCGGTGCCCAAGCCACTGCCTGGCCGCCCAGGTCCCATGCTGGGGCTGACTCCCGGCCTTCCTGGTCCTGTTCCTGTGCCGCTGCCTGGCCGCCCAGGTCCTGTGTTTGCGCTGCTGCCCGGCCTTCCTGGCCCACTGCCCGAGCTGCCGCCTGGCCGTCCCAGTCCAGCACCTGAGCTGCTCCCTGGTCGCCCAAGGGCCACGCCTGGGCTGCCACCCGGCCTTCCAGGTCCCATGCCTGAGCTGCCACTTGGCCTTCCCGGTCCCATGCCTGAGCTGCCACCCGGCCTTCCCGGTCCTGCAGCTGAGCTGCTGCCCAGCCGCCGAGGTCCTGGGCTTGAACTACTCCCCGGCCTTCCCGGTCCCACACCAGAATTGCTGCCTGATCGCCCGGGGCCTGCGCTTGAACCGCCACCTGGATGCCCAGGTCCTCCCTTTCCTAAGCTGCTGCTGGCTCGCTTTGCATTGGAGTTGACTTCGTGTTGGAGGGCTGCGGCATTTCCCATTTTCACGTGGGCAGGCCTTTTCAGGCTGGATTCTTTAGCAGAGGGTAGCCTCTGAGCCCCGTTGGCCACTGGTTTTGAGGATTGTACAGGAAAGCTTGAGCCAGACTTTCCTACACCATTGACAGGTAATTTACTATGACTGCTACCAGTAGAGCTTTTTAAGGAACCATTTTGGGAGGTTTTTACTTTTTCCATTTGACTCGGTCTGGAAGATGATGACCGGGAGTGTTTTTCAGTCAATGCTGGTGCTTTGGATTTCTTTTCAGTACCGCTCATAGAAGAAAGGCTGCCTTTTGGAGAGGAATGTTTATCTACTGAGCTTTTGCTAAGTTTTGCATTTCCACATTCTTTCAGAGAAGTCACTTTTTTGAAGAACCAGATATTCCTGTATTCTTAATCTCCTTCTCATTTTTCTTTTTCTGCATTTCTACTCTTTTATTTTTGCGTTCCAAATACTCCCTCTCTCTCAATTCTTCTGCTGTTCTGGGTCTTTCTTCTATCTTTTTCACTACTTTTATTTCTACTGGTTCATATTGTTTTTTTTCAGCAAGTCGCAGAAGATCTGTGAAGTTTAGAGGTGCTGGTGCACTTTTGGGAGGTGCCTTTGGTTTTAGAGCAGCTTTGGAAGGTTTCTCATCATATTCTTCTTGCTCCTGCTCAGATTCTGTTTGAGCATATTCAAGTTGCTCAGCTTCATCTTCTGTTGGATACTCAGCCTCTGGAGCCTGAGCAACATTCTCACAAGTCCTCCTCTTTTTAGACTTCTCTTCAACAGGAACGCCATTATAGCCATAAAAGTTATCCTTTGTTCGTGAGGCCATAGCTCTTGCTTTCCTGTCATGTTTCAGTTCAATACGTCTAGCCAAGAGTTGTTCTTTCTTTCTTTTTTCTTCCAATGCTGTAAAAGAAAATCAGGAGAAAGTTAAGCAAAAGCACTACTTTTTATTTCAGTTTCTTCCAACTGATAAACCATTTAAGACAATAGCTTAAGGATATCTGGCTAACAGCTATTCACAACAGACCAGAAAGTGATCCAGGTCTGCCAACAGGGCAGCCTGATCCACCTGAATCAAGTACTTGCATAAACAAAGGTGAACAATTACGCCAACTACTGCTATTACAAAACTGGCTGACGTGATTCAACAGAAGCCACTGTCAAATGCTATACAAACTAAGGAGAATTACTGTGTAAAAAGGTACAGGACATATGGGATCTCTGGTGAAAGGGAAGAAGTTCTGAGATTGAGTAAAAGAATTCTGAGTGTACAAAATTTAGTATCATATGTTTAAGTGAAGGCAGGGAAAAGGAGGGATGAACGAGTATTGGGCTGTGGGAACAAGAACTGGAAAACAGGCTGAGGTGTAGGAGGGGGAGGGAAGCAGCCAGACAGATGAGCAAGCTGCAGGTCACTGCATCTGTTCAGCAGTGCCTTGTGCACCATCTCCACAGCCTGCCCTACTGAACTGTTTTAGCTATTTTCTGCATGAGTATGCTCTTTATCTTAAGTGTCTTGTGTGTGATCTACTGACAAAATTCATGCTGAACTAGCTGGTGAATAAAATGAGATCTGAGGGCTACGTACTAGGGAGACCAATGGTGTGGATGGGGGCAAAATACCAGAAAGACCTGGGAAGAGGGGGGTTTCCTGAGCATCACTTGCTAGAAACTGGATTGGGCTACTCATGCTGCATTTTATAGGGGTTCCTGTAAAGGCACCATGCCCTGCCTATGTTATTTTATTTGTCAATGGCCATGACTGTACACTGTGAGTACAACTGTGTTTCATGCTCAGTCTTGCTTCTGGCTGGACCTGGCAGCAGGGATAAGGAGCTGGCTTACAACTGGCCCCGGAGAGAAAGACAGTCCTGGGCCACCCTGTCCATCAGACTTGGTTATAATAAAAGTGGGGAAAAAAAAATGGCTTAGGTAAAGCTTTTGCCACGCCAATTTAAAAATCCGGGCTTTATCGAGAGAGCAGATTAAGGCAACAACATCAAAAACTCTTACCACGTTTTGACACAAAAACAACATTTCAAAGTAATGTTAACAAAAATTCAGGATGCTTTCCTGAAATCTCTCTCCACCTTAATTACTTCTTGGTCTCCACCAGTAAATGCCAGTGTAGCTGACTAACATTTAAGTCCGTTGGAAAGCATGCAAACATCCCTGGCCATAACTTTTCCACTGGCTATCCCTCAGCATCAGCAGTTACACGCATCAATTCCAAAAGCAAATGTAAAACCCTATTTGCAAGAGCCCTGAATAGGGTCAAAGTCTCAAAGAGTCAATGAAAGTCTTCCACAGGATATATTCTGGGCTGCTTCAGCAGTTACCTTTTTTTCTTTTTTCTTCTTCCTTCCGTCTGAGAAATGCTTGCACTGCTGCAGACTCGACACCCTTGACTTTTGGAACCTTTTTGGGAGGACCAACAGCCAAACTGTATCTTTTCTGCAAAGAAAAGATAAGCATGTCAGAAATGTTGAGGTGTACAATTTTTCTGAAACTGAGGAGTTTAGTAACAGTCGCATGCTTTAGTTTAAGTGTAGAGATGCTACAGAATACTAAACACTGGATTTCCAATGAAGCTGACGGTGCACTCAGCTTCAAAAAGAAGAAACAAGGAGCCAGATGCCAGGTAGGAAAACTGAGAGAAACGAGTAAAATGCATCAGACTGAGAAGGGATGCAATAGCTGCATCAGTGATGGAGTAGAATTATTTCAGTTCAGCCTCAGTCTCTGACCAAGCCGCAAACAAAAGCAGAGTACAGCCCAGGCTGCCAGAGTCTGTTCAGTTCGCAGGTCCACGAGGCCCTTCAGCTTTTCCATGGATGCTCATTTCAGTTTCAGGCTGTCTTACTCAGTAAAAATAAGCCAATAAACTCAAATAGGGCATTAGCCCAGAAGTAAGCTGGATTTGACTTCACTAGCATAATTAGCAGATTGATCTAAAACCAGTGATACTAGTTTCAGTTCCTGCCATAGTGGTCTTAACTTGGCTCCTTGGCTGCTGTATGCCAAGGAGCTGCAGCACCTTGTGATGCACAGAACAGCTGCCCTGTTACAACACGGGCAGTTTGGCCACGTTGCACTCGGCTGCACTTCTCACTCGAGATCACCAGCTGAGACCAGGACACAGCTGCCGCTTCTCACCTGGCAGGCACACCACTTGCTGGCTCATTTCGTCCTGAAGAGAAGCAGCAGGTTTTGATACAACGTCCTTTTGCTTGGAAGTAGAAACGATAAATAGAGCCGTTTGCTTCCAAGAACACCCTATGAAAGCCCTACAGACACATGGCTGGTGTGGTGAGCCCCACAGACAGGGCTGCACAGCACACCGTGCCTAGGCACCTGGCAGTGCTGCGCACCTCGGGGCTCTCGGCATCTGAATGGACACAGGATCTGCGCTGTCCCTTTTCTCCTTCTGTTACCTCCCATAAATTGTATTTTTAATCCATACATTAGAGTCCAAGTGCCGCCCTTACTGGGAGCTGTAACCAACACTTGCACTAGTGCAGCTGCACCACTCAGACATGCCCTTCCACAGGCATACCGACCACCAGGCTGAGCTTCAGAATGATAAATGGGAAGGAAAAGACTTGCTACATCTCCCCACAAACTGGAGAAAAAAAAGCAACAAGACACATACACTCGCCAAGATAAATACGATAGATGCCAGTTAAATCTAGAAGCAGGTAGAAAGCACAATAAATTCAGAAAAGAACTATTTGAGGTTTCATTCCTGTTTATTTTTTGTTTGTTTTGATTTGGTAGCAAGCCGATTATAAGCCCAGGCAAGACCTACATGGTAAATTAAGCCTTATGAAGCCTTGTACAGAATTATGAAAGTTAACAAAGACATGAAAATATCTAGCGAAGACAGATACATGATCCAAGTATTTAAAGGACAATAAGCTGGCAAGCAAGTAGCACAACTTTCTGTAGGTTTCAGTAACATACAATGGAAGCCTTAGGTCTAAACTGATTCATTGAAACAGCACCACCTGAAGAGACACTAGGATTACCTGATGTTACAGTATGTAATGCCAGGTATTACCTTGTGTATACAGATACTATGAAGCAAGGTTCAGAGACTTTTAAATGCAGCCAAAACTGGCTCCAAAAAGGGCAGCTGCAATACCAGCTGTCTAGAGGCATCTTTACTAATTTCCAAGGGACTAAAACTCTGAAGCTACAGCATCCTTCTACACATTGCAGTACCGTACCCTGACATGTTTCCTCAGCGCATCAATGAGCTACTACAACCAAACTCGGTTACTGAAACTCCTCTATGCACAAGACCATTTGCCACAACCTGGGAACTGATTTGGGAAACCCGTATCACTCCAGAAGCTTCAGCTGTGAACAATTTTGGTTACTTTTGATCAAAATCGTTAGAATCAATGATGACAGCTAGGACCAGTTAAAGGATAAGAAGATGGACGGAGCTGGGCCCCTCTTTTTCAAGGGAAGCCGAGTCACTCCCCCTCCCAGCCCCATTTCTTCCATGCTGTTTACCACAAGTATCCTGAAGACCTCATGTTTCAGGAGACCTCAGCTGTACTGCAATACTTCCTCTCAATTTCTGCTCATGTTACCCTTGACTTTGTGGCCTGAAGTAATCCAGCATGCACAGTCTAAATTGGAACAGATAGAGAGGCAAAGCAATCCCCACATCATCAGGGAAAATCCTTTCTCAAGGAAATCAAAGCAAATCAGTGCGTTTGGAACAATTGAAGGTACTCTGTAGTATACTGATGTTTGGCATAAATCAGTGTTGTACTAAGTTAAACATGGCATGTTTCACAATCGGTAACTTCATTTGGTAAAACTTGGTTTAATTATTCAACTTGTACAGTTTTTAAATACAACGACGAAAGGATTTTCTAAAACAGTTTTAGGCAGAAGGAGCACTTTTGAAAACTGCTAGACAGCAGGGACTAACGTAGATTGATCTATCCCATTAGGAAGCCTTATAAAGAATTAAAGTGATGGGGAAGCAGTTTTCAGGCTTTGTTTTGCTGCACTACACCCAACAGTCCTACCCAGGAGCAGGTTTGTGAAGCAGCCTGACAGACATGCTGTTTGCTGACTGCCACTAATGTGAGAAATTGTGCAAAATTCAAGATTTGAAGTCTTCCTGGCAGCAGCATTTCTTAATATTGACTAACAGCTGAAACCACAGCTAAGCATTTCATAAATGAGTACAGAAAGCTCTGTACCATGAATCACCACTGCTGTTGACACACGTTGTGCACTTTCAATTAAAAACGCGTACGATAACCTGCTTAAGTTAGTCTTTCTAAAAGCACTGAAACATGCACGTGCTCCACAATCACCGATAAAATACCCAACTTTCAATGCAAATGAACATGCATCAGACTCCAGGTACAAGTGCCTGACTAAGTCAGGGCACATCACTATATCAGCAGCCAGGCTGCGGCAGCTGCACTACCTGGCTTTGTTATCACCGAGGTGGTTAAGTAACAGGGAAACAAACATTTAGCCCTAGAAGAGAGCAGGTCAAGCTATCCCAGAACAGTGCCCTTCTCAAATTGCGAACAGCGATTACCTCTCCAGGTAGCACCTGCAACAGCTCACTGCCGATTGCTGAGACAAAACGGGCCCTGCTTTAGCCAAAGAATAAAGGGAAGGCTGCAGAAAAGCCTTTCTTCAACTGTGTCCCCTCAAGAAACACAGCCTCTTCCCATCAGTGAATGGTACTCCTGGAGGAGCTCTCCTCTGATGTTTCTTGTTTCCCTTTACCTGTGTGAACCCTGCCATGACTCCCCACCTACCCCGTCAGAACTAGCACCCAGCCAGCAATGCCTGCCTCTGAACCAAGCCCTGCGAGACACAAGTGACAGATCCTGCACCATCCCATTTTGTTGTACAGCGCCTGCACACGCTGCACTCTGCTCCACGCCTGCACAGCTGAGCTGAAGGCAATCCCCACTTGTGCTACTAAGGACAGGCAGCTTGCACAGGTTGTCTCACACATTCTTTACACTGGCAAGTTCAACACAGCCCTTGTGAACACAGCTCAGATGAAGCCCCCCACACCCATGTTTGCTGCTCCCTGCTGAGCAGTCCGCTCCTGGCCTGCGCTTGGATGGCCACTGCATCTGCTCTGCGAACCTTAGCTCACCCTGCAGCTGTTGTCTCCTGGCGCACACACGTGTGTAAAATGCTTTCCCAACTACCACTATGAACACCGAGTTATGGCAGTCAATGGCAGTTACCAAGCATGCTTCAATTTGTATCATTCCCTGCAGGTTGTAACCACCTTTATAAATACTGAACGATAAGAGTCAGCTGTTCTCATCTCTCAAAACCCACTTAACAAGGTCACCAATTGTATGAAAAAGTGTAAAAAAAAAAAAAAAGTAAAGTCATTTGAAGATTTTGCAACTGCTGTCACAAGACCTAAGCTGAACCATTAACTGAAAAAAAAACACAATTTTCTTCTGTTGAATATTGCTTCACGCAGGAAGGCGGCATACTTTGTTCTTTCCTTCATGCAGTGTATTGTGGTCCCCATTTCCATTCATTTATGCAAAAAGAGATTAGGAATAGGAAAAACTCAGAGTTTTACACCTTTTAGTCAGTGTTTGTAAGAGCCTGGAACTTAACCATCAAGTCCAGTTGTTAAATAAAAGCCCTCTTCAACCCTTTGCCAGCTTTACTACAGATCTTGCTGTCCTCGTTGGCGCTGATATAGCGCACGAAGCATTGCCAGGCCCTGTTTTGAGACAGGTTTTAGCCACACGATAAGTGTTTGCAGATCAAACAGGAGCCTGATTCCACAACTGCGACCCGTGCTTCACAGCTACCCTTCCTCTAACTCTCGAAGGGCTCCTCCTGCCTGGAGGCAAGTGTTCAGTAGTTTGTAAATTACAGTGTCATGGGAAAGCTCTGTAATAAGTTCTGGTCCTCTGAACAAACTTCTGGATTCTGCTGTGGTTTTTCTTCCCAAATACTTACAATGGCTGCACTTTAAGGAAGTTTATTATAAGGAGTGAAACGTAAACCAAGTTTCCATAAGTGCATGTATCTGTCAGTTTTAGCGGAGGTTATTTTGTAAGGATGCATGCTCCTGTGCATCAGTCTGACTTAAAGCCAGACTTCAGCCTGTGCTGACGTGGATGATGAGCTGTTTCAGTTTCAGGGCACCTGTCTGTGGTTAAATCTGTTTCAGATTTCAAGTTCTCTCCACTGATACACCCGCTGTGAAAAGGAACAGTGACCTAGGTGAGGTTGTTTCTAATAAATTATTAATGACTGCAGAATCAAGAGAAAATAAAAGGATGACTTGGTTCTTAAATATGCTTTGTCTGTTTTTAAGTAACTCTTATTTCATTTCATACTTTTAGAAGTATCTTCCATAAAGACCTCAAAGTGCTTCACCACATCAATTATGCCCCATAACAGCGTGTACCAATCTCACTGTGAAGAGAGGGGGTGCTCAGGCAGGATTTACATCGAACTGAGTTCAACAGTTGCGACTGGTATCATATCTAATCAAAGCCAGTCCACACTGCAAGTCTAATGAACCACGGAACATAAAACAACAAGATACACACAATACTGAAGCCCCCCCAGAATGCTACATGAGAAAGAGAGACATTTTTCAACAACTGATTTAAAGATTATTAGTGACACATCATTAATACACTAGTTTAGATATATACTGCTCTATTTAGAAACCCAACCTGATGCAATTAATAGGGCCCTGGAAGGTTCATTTCTTTCTAACCTATTTCCACTGGGAGATGAACAAGCAGAGCTGTTTTTACAAGGACATGATGCAATACTATCCCCCTTTTATGATACAGGACTATATTATTTCTTAGAAAGTAGAAACAATAGAAAAACTCAGCTTACTCACATAACTTGTGTGTTACTCTTTTTCATTACAGTAAGCAAGGAATATTTAATTCACTGCACTGTAAAGATTCTTTTAAACTCCTCAAAGGGAAATTCAGGGGATCTGCTGATTAATGCAACATTTCTGGAAAGCCATTAATATTACATACCAGTGAATTCTGCAATTCGTCTGTACAGTATTTTAATCAAAAATATGTATGACTACTTATATGCTTTTTACAGGTATGAATTTTATGCATTACTTTTACTCTAGTGGAGTGACTTAGATGTCAACAGATCAAAAAACCTTCACAGGCCTTCTTTTGAAGCCCAACAGCTGCAGATAGTCTCAAATAGTGCCAAGCACAGCTCCACTTTTGCTCGGAGACCAAGGTCATCTGACAGTTAAAAGCTGCACCACTAACATGCAAGAGAAGCAAGAAACCAACGCTGCTTCAGCTATGGATATAATTGCACTCCCTCTGCATGAGTTAATCAGGTAAATCCTAATCCTGCCTTTTCTAAAAGCAGTAACAAAACCCTCCTCACCCATTGCACAACGGGTAGGACTGCCTCCCCTAGCACAATATCTGGGATAGGGAGCATGGCAGATGTTTCATCAATTCATCATCGTAATTCATAACTATGTGACAGGAAAGAGTGGTGCAGCACCTAAGAACTGCAAGTGAAAACTAAAGAGGTTGAAATAAATTTTACTACAACCACCCAAAACCAGCTTTGTGAAACAAACACGGTGTTTTAAAAGTAATAAACCAGACATTTAAATACCTTACAATGTTTACATAGTTGCTATTTTCCTATTTATGCTACAAATAACATCTCTATGTAGATTCAGAGGCAAACTTGATCAGACTAAATACAAAAGATGTTACAAATGTATACATTTACAAACGTATACAAAATGTATGTAAATGTATACATTTTATGTATAGAAAATATGTTTTATGTTTTAAAAACACAGCAGGATCTGATGAATTCTGTGTACCTACCATGTGGTTGGTCCACACCAGTGACTGGTCACAACACTGGTGAACATTAACAAAGTTTAAGTAGTGATACAGAGAGTTCAAGACAAACCTCGATCCCGGAGTGTCTGCTTCGGCAGTGTCAGACGTAAAGGCTACTCTTTTACTCTTTTTCCCCACCTTTTATGCTAAAAGCCTCTACCTGCCCTCATTTACGCTGCTTTAATCACAGAAGCACAGAACTCTGACGCCTGGTTAAAGAACACAGAGGCCAAGTGTCTCCCTGGCTGATGTCTGCCATAGGACAATATTTGTCACGCACCTGAGCACACACGGCTTACAGCTTGGTCCCGCCGAAGGAACGAAACCCGGGACACCAGCGCACCAGAAGGCCCCCGGCCCTTCCTACAGCCAGCACGCGGGTTATTCGCATCCCCGCGGCCTCGGTACCTCACGTTAAAGAGCGGCCTGCCGGAACGCCTGCCCCACAACCGCACCACAACGAAGCCGGCAGCCGCTGCAGGCCGCCCCTCAGCACTGACGCCCACCCCAGCACGGCCCCGGCACCTGCCCCGCTCCGGCCCGGCCCCCGGGGGGCCTTCGCCGCCTGTCACCGGCCCCGCGCCCGGTGCCTCGCCCCCCCCGGAGGGAAGGGGACGGGAAGGGAAGGGCCCCCCGGCCCCGGCGCCCGTCCGTGCGCTCACCGGCACGGCGTTGAGGCCCTGCTGCTCCGAGGCCATGACGAGGATGTTGCGGAAATCCATGGCCGCGGCCGGAGCCGAGGCCGCCGCCGCCGCCGCTCCGCTCCCCTCAGCGCCCGCCCCGCCCCGCGCCGCTCGCTTCCGGCCGCCGCCACCTCCCCCCCTTATGTCGCCTCGCCTCGCGCCGGCGTCACGGCCCGCGCGTCACTTCCGCCCTGACGTGAGCTTCGCTTCAGGAGCAGCAGCTCGGGGAAGGGGGGGGCTGGGGCCGTGCCTCAGGCGGTGGTGGGGGTCCGGTGGGGCCGCCCTGGGGAGCGCCGGGGGGCGCCCGCTCCTCCGAACGACCCCCCTGCCGCCTCGGTTCCTCTAAAAATAAACAAAACAATAAAAGTTCCTCTGCGCCCGGCTGCTTCTCGTCTTTTCGTTCTTCTAAGCTTTCTAGAAGCTGTCTTTTCGTTCTGCTCTCTCTCGGCACAAACTCCTCTCTAACGTGACGTGCGCCTCCAAGCCCGCAGCTGCCCGAGGCTCATGCTCTCAGCTCTTCCCTTTCTGTTTCCCCTGCGCTGCTGACAGGGAGGAGATTGGAAATTCTCCGTGCCTCCCACTATTCATTTATTCCTCCTCCTGTTGGTTTCAGTGGTGCTCCCACTTGCCTCAATACTATTTTGTAACGCCCTGCTTTCAGTTCCTCCAGCTTTCGGCCTTTACCAGTCTCCCTTGTGGCTCTTCCCCGCTGTCACTTTACTTTTCCATATCTGAAATTACTTTCTGGGTGTCGCTTTGAGCCCCACAGCAGCTCTGTGTAAAGACACCCAGTGCCAGCCTAAGCGGGGAGAGGAACGGGATGATTTGCCCCAGTGAGGCACTGCAGCGCTCAGCTCGGTGCTTTTGTACTTCCTGAGCCAGAGGAGGTCTGGAGCTGCTCCTGCAGGGCCTGCTCTGGTGGCTCTGTGTGGGGTCCACGCCCCTCATTTCCCACTGCCTTCGCTTTGCCTCAGTCCTGGTTTAACCCCTCACCCTAGAAGCACATCTTTCTCCTCTCCCCCTTTTTTTTTTTGACCCCAGTAAGAAACAGGCTGCGCTGTCTTTTTAATTGACTCAGACCTAGATTACATCTTCTGGTTTCCACCCTCCTTATTTTATTACTCTCTTTAAATTTTCATCTTAAGTATTGGTTTGGTTTAAGACCTTCTAGTCTGTCCTCCCTTACAGGCAATGGTTTACCAATGTTTCTCACTTTTTCAGCACTCTGTTTTCCCCTGTGACGCTGTCAAGAAGGTTACAATGCCATATTCGTGTGGTCTTATCTGCCACCTCATCGCTGCTGTGGTGCTTCTTTAATCAGAATTTCCCTGCTCCGTCTTGAATTTCTTGTATCTCCACTGCTCCCTTCCTTGAGAGGCCTCTTAGTGTGACTCAGATTCCTGTATAACAACAACAGTATTGACAGAGTGATGATTGTTACTCTTGGGCTTTTTTATTTGCTTACTTTGGTCTGTGTTGGAGTTGGCAGGAATACTTGGCTAAATGCAGTCGTCATTCTGCTGACTGTAATCCTGAGGGCGAGTGGAGGAAATCTCTCCCTGCCTCTAAAAGAGGACTTTTGAGCAAGCCAGGGGATGGCACTGCACTTGTTTGCCACGTGCCACTTTTTGGAAACCTTTAGCCACAGTTGTTACCTTTTCCGGTATATGACAATACTGTGGTACCACACATCCTATGGCAGAGGGGATTTGCATCTACATTATTACCAATGGGAGACGTAACGTCACTATGTGTATGCAGCAGGCACTTTATAGGGCGGTAACGAATGATTCAGCTGTGTTGGGATTCCCAGATTGCACCCATGGTATAAATGGCAACAAAAATAAAATCTAGCACGTTATGCATCAGCATGATGCCTTGTGCTCCAGTCTCTTTTTCTGTCAGATGTGCAACAATGAATGGGAACCTCAGTGCCGTGTATGCCTACAGCTTTGTCCTTGCAATATCTTAAATCACTTCCCCAGTTGTACTTTCTCTTCCATCATCTTTTCATACACTCACAATGTGACAATCTTATCCCGACTAAGTTGGCCAGGATTCCCAAGAACAGCTAGTCTGTCAGCGACAGTGAAGGAACAATTTATGTGCTTTTAAGCCAAACTGATATTTCTGCTAAAGAAAAAAGGAGAAAATGTTTCTTCCTCTTTTTGTAACTGTCTGATCTGTCTGATTCTGTGCATGCTTAGTCTCAAATTTCCTTTGCAAGAATTGTAAAATTCCGTGAATGTAGACCTGCCTCATCCAGAAAACCAAAATAACCTCTCTCAAATGTCCCCCAACCTGTAATTTCTGCCTCTGAAAAAGTTCAGACTGATTTACTGTTTTTGTTTTTGTTTTTTTGTACAACACTTTTTCAAGCTACAACTTGGTTAAGTTTTATTTTTATTAAACATCACATTAGGAAATCACTTAGAACTGGTTTGAAAACACTTAGAAAATATCAGACAGTATTCCACCAGAAACATGCCTTTGTTGCAAGTTTTTTAATCAGCTGTGTTCAACAACAGTTTTGCTCATCATGCACACTTCAGGCATGTGACTAATCCTATTAACTTCAAGTGTGTTTAAGTGTTTAGAGGATTAGAGTCTTAATTACAGGCCATCTGCAGAGGTCAAATATCAAAGACTGTTCTGAGCCTGAGTATTAGCATCTTCAGAATGAGTAATATTTGTGAGTTATTCTTTCCCCGTTTCATCCATTATCCTTTCTGCAGTAAGTTAAATGGGTGTTCCAACAAAGCTTTTATTAAATAAACCGGATTACCCTAATGTCCAGCAGACAGGTCTCTAGATCATAAGCCTTTTAGATGTTAGCAGAGCTGGCTGTATGTGCTCAAAAGAAGCCTAGGACTTGGAAAACACAGGTTTGAACAAATAGTTTGCATAGCATGGTGCCAGCCTGCATTATAGCTGCTTTGGATTTAAATTATTGACTACTGAGATTTTTTCCTAATGACATATTAAACAGAAATGGAAAGCAAGAGCCTTGATAATTAGCTGGTATTCACAATGTATAATTTAGACATCTAACTTAGGTGTCTAAATTATGACCTTCAGCTCCAAACAGGAATATCAGAAGAACAGGGTTGGGAAGTGTCTCCTTCCTTCCTACTGCCCCCAAAGCAGGATCAATTATGTGTAGGTCATTTCTGACATATACATGTCCAATCTGCACTTGAAAACTGACAAAACAAGGCTGTCATACCTCACAGTAATCTCTCCCTCCATTTCCTTAGCTGCACCATGGGAAGGCTGCTTCTAGCATATAACCCAGACCTGTAGCCCACGAGCCTTCTCAGCAGATGAGTGTGCTGCCCTCTCTCTCAGAAACACAGTGTGGGTATTCAGGGACCCCCTGAATATGCACCAGGTCTCCCCCTTCTTCAGGACTAACCACTCCAATTCCACCAATATTTCCTCATAAAACCTCTAAATCACTATTCTAGCCAAAGCAGAATACTGTACACCAACCGAAGGTTTACTAGCCCCAGGCATAACAGAAGAATAGCTTCATTTGCCTGTCAAACAATATTCCTTTATATATATATATACCCCCCGGTGCTATTTGACGTTTTTTGTGGTGGTGTGGCGTGGCTGACTCCTGTTCTGTTTGCGATCCATGCTAACCACCAAGTATGTACTGTGATGCTATCAAACCAGTAATTCCACAACCTGCGTCTGTGACGGTGGAAGTTCTGCCAAGAGCAGCGAGTGAAAGCATGTCCTTTGAATCACATTTTACCCCTGACTGTACTTTGCCAAGTTCCTTGAGGTCCTAGCCCTGTCCTCCAACACTTGCTGCCCTTCCCAGCCAGTGGGCCTGGTAAGCAGTTTATCTTCTCTGCATTCCAAATTATTTTTTAAAAAATATCAAGTTGGTGCTGTGGAAATGCTCCTGCAGAATTCTGCTTGATGTGTCTGGCCAAGCTAACAACCTACTCTTGCTAATTATTCTGTAGATCCAGTTTTGCACCCAGTTGTCCATTCGCGGTTTGTGACTTGCTTATGAGACAGCTGGTCATGGGAGACAGTGTTAGAAGGCTTCCTAAAACCACGGTATCTGCATCGGTGGCTTTTCTGCTATACACAGGAGCAGTTACCTAGTCACTGCTGGAAATGAACTTGTTTAACACGATTTATTCTAGACAATGTAATCTCACTGGTACTTATTTCAATTTTCTAGGTACTTAAATGGGTCAGAGAGAGAGGTTTAACTCGAGCAGCTCATTGTTTAATGGGTCAGCTTGTCACGGAAGTGGCACAGCTTCCTAGCACAGGAGTGCAAGACAGACAGACTAAATTCAGAGAATATGAACTCCTCTGTAGGTGTTCTGAAATTACCAGTGCTCTGAAATGTGTATATTTTGAATCCAGAGCAATCACAAAGCATCACTTTTCTATTGCTGTACATTGGGGACAGAAATCCACAAGACAGCAAGAAACAAACTTCACTAGTCTTTAAGAGCAATTTCAAAATAATAATAATAATAAATATATATATATATTTTTTTTTCCAGGACAGTTTTCAGCTTCATGCTTTAAATGAAGCCTATAAGACTTTCTGGTATGGAGATAAGTGCAAGCAAACACATTTGTGCCTCCACGATCAGGTTAGCCCTGCAGCACTCTGACACTGCATGTGAGCATTAATGTACCATACCCTACAGTCAATGGATGAACAAGCATCATAACAGGAAAGAATGGGGTCCTGTGGACCACCTATCGAATCAGGACATTACTGATGAAAATACTAACATCTTCATGAGAAAAAAAAAAAAAAAGTCTGCCAGAAAATTAGGATAATTATACTGAATAACAATAGCTAAAGGCATTGCAAAGTATTTGCAGTGTTCTCTTAACCAGAGGAGAAATAAGAATAGAAAAAAAAAAGTAATTATACTTAATTTAGTTTAGTTTATTTAATAGCTTAGTTAGCTTAAATATCTTGAAAGTGCCTGTTGCTTAAACATGTCAAAAATCCACAAAAATAAATATATGGGAAATAGACAAAAAACTATAGTGTGTGGTGTACACATATATAGATAGTAGGTAGCTATTCATAAGAATTATGGAAATTAGATGCAAAGAAAAGATTGTTTTATAAGAACATCCTCCTCTCCAAAGTGGCTTAAAGTCACTAAAAAACAAACAAACAAAACCATGCCATCATAGTAAACATGAAAAAGCAGTATTTAAAGGTTGAAATGCAAATCTCGTGCATAGATGCTATAGCATTAACAGGAAATCAAACAGCACATGTAGGACAAGCTGCAGAGCATCAAGAGCTTTCCTCCATGATGAGGATTAGGCTGATTTGGGTTGCTGGAGAACCCAAATTTAAAGGTTGAAATGCAAATCTCGTGCATAGATGCTATAGCATTAACAGGAAATCAAACAGCACATGTAGGACAAGCTGCAGAGCATCAAGAGCTTTCCTCCATGACGAGGATTAGGCTCATTTGGGTTGCTGGAGAACCATGAGGCTTTGGGGACAGCATCCCAGATAAGAAAACCCATACTGAGAGACAACTGTCCCAAGATGATGAGCAGTTTCCAGCTGATCCCTCATTCAGTGCTGGGAAGCCCTCTGCCCTAGGAGTTGCCCTGAACCAAAAGCTGCTGTCTGCATTTCATCTGAGCTCCCGACTATGAGACAAAGTATTTGCATGGAATACAAACGCTGAGTATGAAAAAATGGTGTTTCAGCTGCACAGAAAGCATGAGTTAGCAGCATTGAGAAGCAGAGAACACGTGCATGTGCGTGCAGTGCTAGATGCACAGGTGCTGGCTGTAGTTACTGGGCTGGGAGTCCTTCTCGGTCCTTGAGTCACACCGAGCCTCCCGACCCAGGAGGATGAAGCGTGGTGTCATCTGCGTGCCAGCTCGTATGACTGATGACACAAGTTTGTGCTTTCTACCTGACAGCAAAAAATACATATAAGCTATAAGAACTGAGAACAACGGTGGATATTACAAAGCCAAAGTTTAGAAATTAAGGAGCTACCCTTGGGAATCCCCGAAGAGCAGGGGGAGATGAGCTGCTCTACAGGACTTTTATTCCTTATTTGTGCTCCCGGGTTTCCTTTGGCTTTACGAAGGCAGATGGCGCTGGTGTCTTTCCAATTGCAGCAGCTGGAGCCTACACCGTGTGGCGATATTGCACAATAGCATGTTCAAATAAGCATCTGTGACCCTCTTCTGGTGCCAACCGTTGTTGTTCATATTGGCTGCTTGTCAGGCACTTTTGCACACAATACCTCCTGCCTTGAAAGGCTCTGCATCGCCTGGCTGTGGGTTTCGAGTCCCACGGGGTCTTCAAGGAGGAATTCTTTGCACAGAGAGCTGCTGGGAGAGAAGTAAATAACAAAAAGAGCATACTAAAGGTTTATTTATTTTACTGAAAGTATTCAATGCTCTTTGCAATCATACATGCCTGTGAATCTGAGAAATGTGTGTTTGCCACAAGCAGTTGCAGATGGTTGTGGCATCTGAAGCAGATCAAATGGATTGTACATTTTTCTCATATTGTTCTGGAGCCAAAGCATCTTCTTTACAACTGAAATATTTGGATTTATTTCCTAAACAGTGCTGAGATCCTGACTGGAAGATCTACATCAGTTTTTGGGACCACGGCGTTTCTGAAAGTTAGGCTCCTGGCTGTTTTTACAGATCACTATTATATTATACATGAAAACAAAAATATAATAAGATGCCAAATGAAAGCAACCTAAAATGAACTGCTTCTTGAAACTCTACCCCTATCTAGCTATTGCACCTCTTCATCTCAGCCTCTCCCTGCCTCAGAGAAACTCGTGTCCAGTTTATCAAGTCCCCCTGCCCTCCATTATTATCAAATCCAATCTCTTTTGCATGTTATCAGGGAACAAACTCCAAAATTGAGGGTACAACACACCTGCACCTCTCAATCAGGTCAAAGTATTTTGTTGTTTCCGTTGCTTATGTTTGGCTAATGTAGCAAAGTGCAATGCAAAACCACCTAGAGAGGGAAGTTTGTTTCATTTTAAACTGATTTTACTCATAGGTTCTCTCACAGATGGATCTCACTCTTTCTTTCTCATGCATAATGACGGAGATGCGTGTGGCCACGTCGCCTGGCCAGGACCCCTCTGGTACAAGCCAGGAGCCGGTGGTGACCCAGCATGGGCAGTGCCTTCACCAGCTGGGCACAGTCCCTCAGAGCTGGGTACTGATAACAGGGTCCATCAATGGGCCCAAACAGGGCAAATTAATGAACCAGGTCCAGGGTCCAAACAAGGCAAGTTAGTGGATCAAGTCCGGGGTCCATATAGGAGCAGCAGGAGATGGGACCAGAGACAAAGTTTGAAACAGAACTGCTACATAGGTCCAAGGTCTACCTGCTGCCCCCACCATGGGGCTGAAGACAAAGCTAGAGTACAGGTCCAAGGTCCACCTAGAGGACAGGGCTGGAGTCAAGCTGCCTCCTGAGGTTTGCCAGATCCAGGTGCCTTGAGAATCTGCAGAGATTAAACCTTGCAGATAGAGATTTAAACGAGATCCAGGTGCCTCGAGAATCTGCGCAGCGTGTGCTGCGATCTCAGTGTCCTGCTGATTTTGGCACATCTGCCCGTGCTTGTCCTTTTTCCTTTCTTGATGTTTCTTGATGATTTCGCATCTGCACATTGCCATTCGTGCCTCATCCATACCAACCTTAACGTTTCTCTGTCAAATCCCTACGTACTGTCGTGTTAGAGAAGTTCTTCATCTGGTGGCCAGGCTGAAAACAATTCACTGCAAATGAGCTCTTCAAACATCAACAGGAAACTAGTGCAGACTGAAAACAGCAGCATAAGATGTTACCTGTGTGAAAAAGAATTTAGCAAACAGGCTGCTGCCTCTTGCATGAGCTCTGTCTTCTGAGTTAGCCCCCATATTGAGCACTTTACAGTAGTATAATCTCACACGCAGTTTTCTCAGCATGGCTCTCCTCAGTGATAAGTTGTATTTACCAGGCAACTACTATAGTCAAAAATCAAGAGTGTTATATTTAAAACTAATAAAATAAGTTCTTGATTAGCATATTCCGGTAAGTCTGGCATCTTGCAGTGTGCTGAACCTCAGTGTAGGGGTCGTGGACTTAGAAATAAAGAATGTAAGGTCATTTGGAGCAATGTAGTTTCAGTTAAGCAAACAAAAGAGTATTTTCATTCCAGCACACCTTCAGCAAATAATTTGCCTTCATATATTTAAGTTTTTAAGCAACTGTTTGCTAGCTAAACTTCTTTCAACCTCCATTCTTCAGATGCATCTCAGATTTCCTGGAAGGACTTTGTAATTTGTGGAGCATATTGTACTCTTTCAGTGTAGCTTTGAGAAATAAATAACTTGTAGTGTTGAAATGAATGAGGCTATCACTTCTGACTTTTCTTCAACAAAGCTACTTTATTAACAGTTTTCCATTGAAATAGACCACAATTTTATCCCTGGCACAAAAATTTAAGGGAAAAGCAATCCATTTTGTCTGAGCATACCTTGGTAAATCTAATTCCATTCCAATAAATGAGCAGTGTAAAGAGGATTGGAGCTTACCATGAAATACTGAAATAAAGGTCAGATTTGTAGCAAGCATAAATCAACATTCTTGCATGGCTTAAGTGGATTTATGCCCATTTATTCTAGGCAAGAATCTGGCTCATTACCACTGGATGAACTACAAATAGACCATCAAGCAGGAGTTTGAGCTTTAACACTTATTTCCTTGACTTTGTTAGCTTAAATCGGTTTCTAAATATTTTGAAGACTTTTTATTCACTGTAGCTGCAAAGGAAGTTGGTCTCTGCAAGTTGGATATATTCTCTCCCTTGAAAGTAAGCCTTTCAAACAAGTGCAGTGTTACTAAACAGGTTGAGCAGAATGAGTTGTCAGCTTTTCCAATCCATACATTTCAAATTATGAAATGTAGCCTTTAGGGTAACATAAATAACACAAAATCAGTTGATCAATTGTCCAAGGTTGTGATGATTCAGTGGGGCTCAGCAGGAGATGATTCGGTGTTATAGACTCATTTCTCCTCCAGATAGTGCCATGTGAATATTTAAAAAGCATGCAGCACACAGAAATTAAGCCAAGTGCAGTACAAGGAGGAGCAGGCCAGTGCTAGGATCTGTGCAGAATGGCAGAAGAGTCTGAATAATAATCTCGTGGGGTTTTACATTTGCTGTGGTTCATCAAGCTTTTCCTGGAGCAGGTGTCCCACATGCATTTGAGGACAGCCTAAGCTAGAAGAGTTGCTGAGAGAAGAAACCTGGTCTGCCTGCAGCGCTGGCTTTTCCATCATCCCTTATTTGTGCTGGCACCGGTATTTGTACAATTGCACAATGAAGGTGGCCAGCCAGGAACAGTTCAGCTGAAAGCAAACCAAACAACAACAACAACAACAAGTTAGTTCCCCTAAGGCCATGGCTTTCAGCAGAGCAACCAGACTGTTGTTCATTCAACTCTGCCCTCCCAGTGGGCTGGAGAAGGAGGTTAAGGTCACTGCTCTGCAGAAGGACGGCTACCTGCCATCTTCCCTGTTAAATGGGATCAAATGAAGCTGGGACAATGAATTCCAGTCCCGAAACACTGACTCCTTGGCCCTCAGCAGGGCTGGAGGGAGGCAGGGGGATCGATGCGCAGCAGAGATCTGGGCCATGGGGAATGTCTCTGGTGGGCAGAGCTGGGAGAGATCATAGATCGAGCACTTCACGTGCAGGAGCACTGCCTTGAGACCAGCCGGCCATTGGCAAAGTCAGGTGTGGTTTGTGAAACCCCCAAACTGATCACAGTTGTTGTTTTCTGCTTCCAGGTACCAAGTGATGAATCATGAATGCTTTTATGCTATGCCTTTCTCTCAATTTCCTTTGCTATTACTGAAGTTGTCTGACTTAGGTTGTCTCCTCTTGGCTTGGTTTCTGTAGCCAGATCCTCCACCAAAGACAAACTCCTGGATATCATTCATTGCCACAGAAAGTGAAAAATCCTAGAGTTTGTTGCACGTGACTGAGAAGAGTGAAGAAAACCTCTGAAAAAAGCCATTATTTGAATACAGATACCTGTTTTTATCTAACAAATGTCTTCAAAAGTATTTTTACTGAAACATTTGAAAACAAACAAAAATGGGAGCAGAGTAGCCCAGTGCCAGAATTGTGCCATTATACCTCAGAAACTTCAAGGCAGGCCTTTGGCTGGAAGGAAAACTGTGTGGAGAAACACCAGACAGGGCAAGAAGCCGTGGTGAGCAAGCAGGAACACCCTTCGGGGATCCTTTGCCCACCTGATCTGTCTTTCAGATGAATGACAAAGCAGAGGCCACTACCACTTACAGATGTCAAATCTCTCAATATTTCCCACGATCATAGGAGCTCTGGCCTGCATGCCTTCCTTAGCTAAATGCTGCCCTCAGTAATTCTGTTTCCCTTGTTTAAATTCCCTAGCAGTTTTCAGTTCAGTTAGTTAAATAAACCATCATTTCCTGCCTCAAATGTCAACTATTGTGGCCCAGGGTTCCCTAAGGGTCTCAATGCCTTTAGATCAGCTGCTTCACAATCTGAGCACATTCTGCTCCTTCTTTAAAGCATTTTCTATGTTTTTTTTACATGAGGACTTCCCCTGTACAGGAAATCCAGGCTTTAACAGTAAAGATAATAGGCAAGACATTTTCTCCAGTGTCAGAGGGATTGCAGGAAGCACTGCAGCTGTGGCACTGAGTCTTAGATTCAGAAAGATGCAGTTCACATCACTCAAAGGAGACATCCTTTGGATGGGGTTTCAGCTGGGTGAGGGGTGTTATTTGTAGTCAGAGGCCTCCACCATGTCACATCTTTTTTGGCCTGTGTTCCTAGGCTACCTCCCTATGTGGATTTCTGCACTTCTGCTTTTTGGTAAACAAGCCTGAAACCTCCTGATGACACCTTTGGACTTTCCACTGCAGGTGAGGAGGTCAGGGCTCCTTTATCACACAAACTGCTGATCCAACAAGGTGCAAATTGCTGCAGATTTTGACTTTTTTAACTGCAGTTACAATTTTAACTATTTCCCTAGAGCTAGCATGCTAGAGGTGGAGAATTAATACCATCCTTTATGGTAAATAAAATCAGAGATAACAGTCTTGTATACATTGTAAATGCTACTCAGCATTCACTTATTAAATGCCTCTTCTTCTTGAGATGCTGCTGCGTTTGAATGGATACTGATCCCCTTTGGGTACAGTGCTAGAGAAATGCAGTGCCTGACATCAACTTTTCACTCCGAAGAAATTTCCTGATGTACTTGTTCAGCAGCACATGGTTTAGCTGGTGTGCTGGTCCCCTCCAGCCAGCCACTCTCCCAGTCTCAATACAAATCCACGCAGCACTTCTGCTGGTAGCAAAGGTCACTGATTTATTTGCATGTTTTGAAATGTGATATGAGCAGGCAGCATTTCTCAGAACAGTGTTAGAGACTCCTATCTAATGCGACAGTAATGCTGCACTCTAGAAGCAATAATATGCCTTTCTTGGACATTATTCCAAATAACCAAATGTATGAAGATCCCAGGCAAAGACTCTCCTATGGAGAGACCTGCAGAGTGCTCAGGGCTCTGACCACACAACTGGTCAGCCCTGGCTCCCAGTGGGACAGAGGATCTCTGTCCAGAGGTTTCTTTTTAACCCTCTTCCCCTCCCAGACAGAGACCACTTCTCCACCTTTGAGGTAGGGTAAGGAATCTCGTGTCCTCAGAGAAATCACCAAGCTTGGGTGTTACGAGAATGGCCTCTGCCTGCTACTTACCTCTGGGTCCTTTCTGTGTGAATGGCTTTTGTGACGAGCACAGTGCAGACAAATTGTGATGGCTTGTTTATACAGTCACACATTCAAAATTAAAGGTCAAATCCCAAGGTCCTCAGTGAGGCAAAGCTCTTATCCAAGTGTGTGTTTCACAACCTAGGCCATACTGGGTAACTGGTCTGTTGGTGGGAGGCCTCACTGATTTCCATAAAGATATCTGAATAATATCTGGCTTAAAATCTGTCATTAATGTGGCCTGTCAGGCAAAAAAAAAAAAAAAGACTTTTGTGATGTTTACACAGTATAAATTCTTTCCACAGATTTTTCCCAAAGCCTACATGAATGAGCAAGCCATTGGCTCTTCTGCTTTATGCTTTTTGAACCTAAAACAGCAGGAACCTCCTGAGGTGCAGAGAAGAGAAACATAGCAGGGCTGGGGAGCTTTCCCCATTCCTGCACCATTCAGCAGTGCTAGCAGGGAAGGGAGCTATTGCTCTTTCTTTGCTGACCTCTAGAAGAATTAGGTTTTCTCTACCTCACCCTAGTTGTCTTCTATTTTATGTCACCTCCTGGCAGTTGTCATGTAACACATCAGCTGCTGTGATACTAAGGAAAACCAAACCCAGTAATGGCACCATGTTTCTTTCCAAGTTCGAGTGTATACAGAAAATGTGCAGCTTCTTGAATCTTCCATGCTAACACCCCCCTCCAAGTTTCCACCCTGGCTTTGTGGCACATAAATCAGGTTCTGGAGCTAAAATTGGGGTATAGAATTGCTATTGACATCTCATTCATCTATGTACCTGAAATTTGGGGGAAGAAAATCTCTTTCAACTGAGCTGGGCCACTTTTAAGCTTTTGCTGATAATGCCCGGGGCAAATTCACAGCTCTGACATTTAATGAGCACAGCTGATTGCTCCAAGGAGTTTGACTAGCTGCCAAATTGATATGCCTGTGTATACCATCAGTGACTGCTATATCTCATTTGTTTTTTTCTTCTGATCTCTGTTCAATTGATTTTTGGCCAGCTTGTTTGGCAATTTTGCTGAAGCACTGCAAAGCGGACAGGAGATAGGGGCAATGCTAAGCAACCAGATGTAAAAGGACTGGAGCATTAAGAAAGTGTATTTGTTTTCCACTGTTTAAACACGATTTACCAGCTGGGAAGCTGTCTTGCAGGTTATATTGCAGTTCCATTAAACTAATCCAGAACACAAACATATCCCACAGTGTGGTCTCAGGAACATACCTCATGCAAATACCCCCACATGCAGGAAGTGATACGGCAGGAATGGCTTACGTGACAGTAGCTGGAGACACAGACAGGAACAAGGCAGTACCTAGGAGGAATGGAATATAGTGTCAGATATGTCATATCTAGGTCGGGATACATTGTCCCCACACAGGAGGGACCCCCATCCACCTGCCGGCAGCTGCTCTGAGATAACGTGGGATCTCCGGAGCACAGGCAGAGTCAGGGCCACAGCTGGGATAAAGAGGGATGAGAAAAATGCAAGGAAAGAGAGGGCGAAGAGGGGACTTGAGCTGGTCACTGAGTATTGCATGATTGCCGAGTGTGTACCATAAGCACAAAATTACAGACCCTAAATACAAAATTAAGACCGTGAATACAGGCAGCTAAAAAATTCAAGCCCTGCCATGGCGGATTATGAGATACACTGTTGCTCACCTCCTGAGCTGCAGAGCCCATCCCTCCTCAGGACTTTTGTCCTGCCACACTGCTGGGCTGCCAGGCAATGTCACCCCGTTGGCTGCCCCTGCACCAGCCAAGAAGCTTCTGCCTTTCCCCCAGTGGTGAGGAGGACAGGGACTGTCAGAGAGGAAGGAATCATCGGCTGTCTGCTGCATCGCTGTTGGTTACCACTGAAGTTACTTGGATGAGTAACTCCGGGTCTCTGCCACTTCAAAAAATGGAGGGAAGACCATTAACGGCAGAGATCTCCACTGAGTCTCCACCCTACTGGCTTGCATCCTGTCACCTTGTCAATGTTGACTTTGCTTGCACAAATCCAAGCCCTTTGTGTTTTTCCTTTGAAATTCTCTTCATTTCCAGGCCTGAGAAAGAATATGCCAAGCAGAACGATATAAACTGAGTCACTAGGTAGGCAAATGTTGCCCAGACCATTGCTTGCCAGTCCAGAAATTGCTCCCAGTTGCAATATCTAAAGCTGCCTTCTGAGGCAGCGGGTCCATTAGTGGGGCCAGGCCAATGTATTTCACAGCGCCTGGAACCACTGACTTCTAGGGTGAGAGTTACGCTTAAAGAAGTTCAATGCAAAAGTAGAAAAAGGTCATAACCCCACTTACCCACATACACCGCCCCCCATTTCTGCTTTGGCACATGCAAGATTAAGCTCCCTCCCTCCCTTTTTTCAGCTCTTTTCTGACTTCCCCCAGCCTTACCCCACCTCCTGTAGGTGTCCCATCCCTCTTGGCCCAACACCTGGCTTTGTGGCCGTTCTCCTGCCCCAGCCAGGCCACCCCGTTAGCTTGGTTACTCAGAGAACAGCAGGAAGCGGGCAAAATGTTGGCTCTGCCCCTGCCAAGCCAGGCTGCTCGCCGAGCTCCTGCAGCACTGCTGCGCTGAGCTGGGCTCGGGTGCCTGTCGCAGACCCCGCTTGGAGCTCCCCTGGCCCCATGCGAGAGAGCCCTGGGTCCAGGAACTCAGGCGAGGTGACCTTGGACATCAGCAAGCTAACAGCTCTTCTTCGGAGCTGGTTTGTGCCTGGTGGTCTGCAAATTGTAAGGATAAAAGAGGCTGCAGCCCACCATTGGAAAGGGGAGAGTTGTTACTTTGCTTTGTAAGGTTTGTTTCTGGGCTTGCGACTTCACAAGAAAAAACGCCATCAAAACAGCATCGTTCTGATTCCTGTCACACCCCCTGCTTTCTTCTCCATCTTGATTTTATAGGCTGCTATTTTAATAACTGTTTGCAGTTGAAAATAATGCTGTGCAACACTGAAAAGGCAGGAATCCTTGCTTTCCCTCGGGAAAGCACTTCCCCTCCCATCCCTGTGGGACGGGTCAGCCGTGTGTCTGCTGAGCAGCTCGCGTTGCCTCCTGGTCATCGCTCCCTTTGCCTTGCGTCCTTCCCCATGTTGCTCTGACAAAGTAAGTCACAACCACAGCCGGTTTACATGCCTCCAAATACACAAATCTGCCCGTGTGTAGGGACTTTAAAGAGCTGAGGTATAGGGGAGTGCGGTGGTTGAACCCTGTTGTGTGCATTATGTGGTTGTGGTCTATTTTTAGCAGCTGTGGTTGCTGTGCATTGCAACCCCAAGTCACCTCTCAATTTATAGGCACAAAAATGAAACTGAAAAATAATCAGATCTGCTGGCTGACCCAAAAGGAACCCTGCCGCAATATTTATAGAACAAATAAACATAAACAACTATAAAAATGTCTTTTTGTTCTCTTTGGTTAAGCACAGCCCTCTTCTGCTGCCGATCTCTTGGCTGTATAGTAGATGTCCCAGCACCCGTGCTGCGGATAATTGTCCCTGAGACTTCGTGTTTTTATGTCAGTGCCACAAACATATTGCAGCTATTACTAACTACAGGGGCTGATGGCCAGGTTTTGCACCTATTGTTTAGGGCCTGAACCTTTTTTCACTTAAATCACTTTCACTTAAATCACTTTTACTTTACAATACCTGTGCTGAAAGGAGTTGCTTGAGCATAGTTGCTCCTGATTTGCAGCATGAAGAGCAGAAGAGCACCAGCCCACTCACGCTCTGTATTCCTGGCTGGTTTGAAAAAGAATCAACCCAAATCTACATATTTCTCTAGTTGGTGCAGTGCTGTGGTTTCTCATCTCACACAATTTGCTTTGTTAGCTTTGTTCTCTGCTGTCTGTGAATGCAGAGGGGCTTTTTCACATGCTTGCTATCTGGTTTTATGTTTTCTTGTGCCCAGTCTGTGTGAGTGCCTTTGCTTTTCGGTTCCTGTTTCTCAAAATGGCTCCACTAACCCGCTTTGCCATCTCAGAGGAAAGGCACAATTGCATTATTGTACTGAGTGAATGCATTTTCTCATACATGTAGCTGAATGGGAGATTATTTAAATATCTTAAGCATTCTCCCAGTTGGAATAATGACATGCTAGGAAAGGGAGTGCGAGGAGAATTTAGATTCAGACTCCTGAATTTTGGTGAATAAATAATCAGCACTCCATCACTTCCTACAAGGTTAAATAATTTGTTAAGCAAATGGTTACTGTAAAAACACCATTTGACTGCATTAAAACAAACAACCCCAAACCCAAGAATGGGTATTTCTGGTGGTCACGTGAAATCTTTTTTGAGCCCTTGGCAAAGATGAAGCTGACTTGAAATGCTGAGGGCTGCCTCACCAGCCCCTGCCCCCTGCCCATCTTCTTTCTCCTTGCCTTGTGCTGTCTTGGCCCTGGTGTCAATACCAGCACTCGATTTGTGATAAAAAATAACCCAGCAAAAGTATGTTTGCCTGTTTCTGTGTGTGCACATTTGAAAGCACGCTCAGTTTCCATGTGATTCATGGAAAAGCTGTACCAAGGTCTGTGCTGGCACCAAGGCAGGCAGCAGCAAGGGGGTGAAACAGAGCATCTCCCAGGAGCTGGGAGGGAAAATATCGCTCACCACTACTGCTGCCGAATATGTTGTCTTCTGAAGCCACTGCCTTAGACCACAACAGTTGAGTTAGTGCCCAGAGTCTGTACCTTAGCAAGGTTGTCCCTACTATTTACATCTTCTTTGCTTACAGCTGTATTCTCAGCAACAGGCTGGTCGTTCTCTTGGTAGGTTTATTGCTATAAAGTCAATTATATGCAGTTATTCAAAAGTTAGCATGTCATGGTTTAATCTAATCTAATCACTTTTTTTTAATGCAAAATCTCATTTTTGTACCATCGTATCCACTATAATCACATCAACACTTTTGATCATTTAACTAAAAAGCCTTTAAGCAGATCTGAGTGATTAAGCTTTGTTACTACTCTTCTCTTTTGCATCCTCCAGTACTATGCTGTTCTTTTCATTGTTTCTTTCCTGCAAATTGTTTCTGTAATTAATTTCATTGGGTTTGATCTGAAGCCCATGGAGGTGAATGCACAGACTTTCATTAACCTGAACAGGCTGCAGATCAGACCTCCCATAAATGCTTTAATAAGCACAGGTCAAGGATGTAAAATGAAAAACACCTGTTTTACTGTGTGTTATTTCAGATAGCTTCATCAAACTAATGGTACTGCTGCAGAAATGCAAACTCTTGCAGACACAACACTAGAAAGCAGAAGCTTACACCACATTTATTACAAGAGTACTTAGAAATGCCAGCCACAGTGCAGGTTGTGCTGTGCCTTGCTCAGGCACCCACCAAGATGCAGATGGTGTGAGATGAGCAGGAGGGGTGTGGCAGAACTGGAATTTAAATCCAGGTAATGTAAGTGCAGCCTCAGTGTCTGACCCCATCCCCACTCCCACATATGCCTCCCATTCTGCTGAGACGCAATGGCATATTTATTTGTACAAATACAATATTCTCTAATCATTTCCTTGTCTGATAATGTTATAGGAGGGAGAAAGCTAATCTGAAAGGAAGAGCTGACTCTTGGGTGTCTCTACCAACCTCGGTTTGCTTGCACAGCAGCATTTATAGACTCTGCCACCAACAGCATGGAAAAATCTTTCCAGCGTTTCACTGATATGATGACTGTTTGCAAGAGATCATGCACTCATGTCTCACAGGGCTCAAAGGTCCCTAATCCTCTTGCCATTCTGCTTTTCAGCCCTATCAGATGCACTGGTCATAGATATGCTATTGGATGCAATATCCAGTGTTGGAGGAGAGGCTAGAGCTGAAAGGACTTTTGCTGCCCAGTTCATATAGTGCTGTTAGGGAGCAACCATTCATGACTGAGTATAGTAAAAACATACAAATTCTGGTTCAAGTTGAAGCAAATCCTTGTTCCCACTACTCAAAACAAAACATCAGTGCTAGTGTAGTGTCCCTCCTGGAAAGTATCCCATGCTGTTGTGTAACTACAAGGTTAGCCTTAACTGCTAACAGAGCAGTACTTTTTCACAGCAGCATGAACACACACGAGTTATCATGAGATGAAAAGCCGGCACTTAGCAGTATAGCCCAAAGTCAGCAGTTCTGGATAGAGATACGGGCTGATCTCAGCACGTTTACTTCATAGCAAAACCACATTGTCATCTTCTGACTGTTTCCACCCCAGGAAAACAAATGAGCATTAACTATCCAGAAGTTTTTAAAACTGAAAAGGTTTTAAAGCTTAAAAACATGCAAAAACCTATCTTTAGTTTTAGACAATAAGTTTCAAAGCTCTACTTTAAGCCTCTCAAACATTTGTAAATCTCCTACTCCTGATCTAAACCCAGATTCAGTTCTTTATGCTGGATATATTGTCCCTTACGCTTTGGCCACTTGCTGTCCCTGTCTCATAGAGTGCACAAGCTCTGGTGACAAACACATCTTCCATTGTACCAAACAGGAAAAATATAAAACTATTAGATATGACGATACTGATAATAGTGCAGAGAAGAACTTTGGACTTCTAAAAGATATGCTGATCTTCGCTATCTTCTATTGGCACTTATTTTTGCCCTATGGAAGAAAGATTAGAGGAAAGCCAACTTAGCTCTGTGCCTAGCAGAAATACAGAAGATGATAACTACAAGGACATGCTATTTAGTTGTTCAGTAAGAGTGAACTTGGAGTGCAGTCTAATGTGCTTCTGAATCATTTTCTTAGACCTCAGTTCCTAAATGCTGCCTAACTCTCACCTGCCAAAACAGGAATTTTTAAATGACTTGCCTGCTACATCTGGTTAGTAATAGAGACAGGAATTTGTAGGCAGCATCCAGATCTTTCTCTGTAAAATCACTTTTCTTCTTTACCTAAGTCTTTAATGGTCTAAATAAAACATCTAATTTAAACCATCTCAATCTTGCACAAGGTGAGGCAGAGAGAAAGCCAAAGATCACCTGGGATTATACAGATAAGCCACGGTCCAATGAGCAAGTTACAACTGTTGTATTCTTTCCTAGAAAGAAAAGTTCTTGTTAAAAAGCAATCTGCTGGTAAGGCAGTCAGGGACAGCCATGCCAAAAAGGGAAACACCAGTAACCAAATTATTTTTCTAAGGAGCTGGAATTGTTTCTCAAAGCCATCAGTCACATCATTTTTGCTTACTTCTGATCTTATTTCTAATACTCCTCTGTATTTTGCACAGAGGCAGAGGTCTGAAGCTTGGACATTTTTAAGGTATACATGTGGAAGAACTAAAAAAAAGTCTCTAATGAGCTTAAAATATTTCCGTATTTGCAAGAATGGGAAATCATTACACTTCAGACTGCTGTTGCAGATATTTATGATAAAAAAATGCTAGCCCAAATCCAAGGCTACGCCCTTCAGATTAGCAGGGGAAAACAGGTGAAGCACAGGGGCAGTGAGGCTGAAAAAGGAGCTCTTCCATTTCTGTATTGCAGCATCTAGGACATCCATGGACAAAAAAGTGCTATTCCAGGGAACAGGGCAATGCCAGTAGCTATCCTAAGCTACTCTCCAGACACTCCTGTCCTGATACCTTGGCACAGCTGGCAATTTTTGAGAGGAGCTGGTCGTGGATCCTGCCTCACTTCTCTTTTCTGAACATGCTTTCAGTGGGAATGAGCAACAAGTGTCGCTGCGGATGGTTGCACATCTGCATTTGCTTGTTGAAAACTGCCACCGTGCAGATCTGACCGGTGAGTGAAGGAGGGCGATGGAGGAGACTCTAACAACGATGCCGGGAGCACAAGTTCCCAGGCCAGGGCACAGCGTGACCAGCAGTGCTGAACTGCAGTGCTGGCAAAGTGCCCAGGGCCTGACAGCATGCCCAGTGAAAGAGAAAACCCGCAGGGAAAGAAAGCAAAACAGACCAAAAATAAATGTCAGCGGAAGGGGCCTGCAAAGGCTCCCTTACATGGCCTGGTAGCCACCAGTTGTGCCTTTAGTCCAGGGGCTGCTGGAGGCACCTGGGGCTCAGAAAGCCCTTCCCACCACTGATGTTGTCCTCTCCAGTAGTCCCTGACCATGTCACACGGGACCCAGGCACGGTGCGCTGACCTCGGACAAGGGGAGCCTCCTGCATTTGGACTGGGAATCACCCTACGCTCCAGAGCTGGCTCCGAACTGTAACGCTGGGCATGCACGCGCCTCATTGCTCCGGCACCTTTCCAGGCGGACTTGCTTACATTTCTCCTCAGGTTTCTTGTAGGCTCTTTGCAGAGCTGAGGGCTCCACGGTGTGATGCAGACATGGCAAGTGGAAGGGATGGTGAAAAGGCTTGAGAGGCCCAAGCAGTCCGGCATGGCCATGTGGTAATGGAGCAGCATTATGTTCATTGGAAAAAGCAAGCCCAACTGCTTACTTACCTGTCACATGAGTTGTTAGTGGGTCATCCCTGTATGGGGCTTTAGCGTTTCTGTTCCTGCATTTCTTTCTCCTAAACATGGATTTGTTGTTTCAGGACATGATGAGGAAGAGGACTTTGGGTGCCTACATTTCAGAGGGAGAAGGAAACACTGTGCCTTGTCTTTCCAGCTCTTTATAATTACCTGTTTTTCTGTGGCTTCCCTGGAGGAGTCTTCATTTCCTTCTGCCAATTGTATATGAAAATTAATTACTCTGAATCACATCCTGGACACTGGCACCTGCTAATTTGGCGTCTGTAATGGTTGCAAGTGGGGTATGCCCTATGCAGGGCTTCCTGAACTCATCCCAGGAAGGCAGTTAAGTGAGGATTTCCTCTAGTGCTAAAGTTCGCTCAGAAACTTCCCTCCCTCCTTTCCTTCACCTCAGCTGCTCATTGCCCCCCTCCTGGACTTCTCCAGCTCTCAGCTTTTTCTTGTTGATTCAACAGAGCTCCACGGAGAGTTACGTGGGCACAATGATGAAATTGGAAAGGAGCAGGACTGATGGGGGAGAAGTATCTGTCTTCATGGAGCCTCTGCAAAGGGTTTTAGATTTCCAGTGATGCCTCCAGGGGCTACAAATACAGGTTGCAAGTACTTTGTGATTCCCAGGTGATAAGTGTTGGTGTCAAGATTCAGGTGTGATTCTGTAATGCTGGACAGGGATACAAAAATGCTGCCCATTAAAGTGAGGGCTGCACCACTGGGGCTGGCTTATAGCTGGGACCAATGCCCACACGCAGATCTCTTGTGCAATTTTTGTGGTGAGAGGCCCAAAACACCAGGGTTTTTGCTCGAGGCTGGCTCACTGGAGCCAAGTATGACCTACTCAGCGGGCTATGAACACTGCTAAGACTGAATAGTAGGCTCCAAGACAAAGCCGTTTACAATAAAGACCTTTTTATTGCCCACACATGGAAAGAAAAGACCTTTTTGGTTGCTCTCATCTCAGCTGGGTTTGAATCAGACTCTGAAAGATCTGGCAGTCAGGTATGCAGAGCACATACACATGGGAAAGCCCCCCATACTATAGCCTGATTCCTTTAATAATCGAACACTAGTGTTTGGCTGCATATAAAAGCTTTGGCAAGACTGTAAAGAACAGAGAAATTTAAAGAAGCTCCTCCTGAAGTTGCTTAATACACTCAGATGAACCTGAGCTGTATGCAATCTTTTTGCACACCCCCCGGCCGACCCTAGAGGGCTGTGTGATGGTGGGACAGATGGACCTCACCATGTTGTTTTGACATTGTTTTTGGTTCCTCAAACTATTATGGGGGACTTTCCTGCTGACTTTACAGCTTTTGTGGCTTCTCTCTGTATGCGTGGTAAAACTGGCTGCTGATTCAGCTGTGGCTCGCTCATGAAGGGGAACCCAGATTTTGGGTTTAAGGAGGCCAGGCCTGCCTCCAGGAGCCTTCGGCTTTTACCATGCAACACAAGAATCAGGGAAGAGAACAGAGCACAAGTTACAGTTTTAATGCACTTTTTTAAACCAGAGCCTTTTAAAAAAAATCCCAGTTTCCATAGTGACAAGGAACTGTGGCACCATTGTGAAGATCCCAAAAGCCCAGGCCGGGTGTTAGCCAGAAATTCAGCAGCGTGGCCAGCTCTGAGCAAGCTGCCCCCGGCCCTGCCTGCACTTGCAGCGGGGCCCTGCCTCACTTCCCTTCCCTGCCCACAGCCACACTTCCAGCAGCCTGGGGGGTGTACTGCCCCTGAGCAGCACAGCTTCACTTAATTGCAGGTACAATGATGGATTTCCAAAAAGGGGATATGCTCCTTGGCTTGTGCTTTGGCTGGCTTTAGATGTATTCAAACTTACTTTGCTGCAAAGATAAAAGACTGGTTTGAAGAAGACAGCTTTCAGCCATTGTTTCCTGATGCAGACAAGTGTTGAAAAGCCAAAATGCGCTCACAATTACCTGGTGAGTCAGGTGAGAAGCCTGGATGAAAGGCCAGGTCTCATTTAATTCTTTACCAGAATGTGCTGCCTCCTTCTTTCCCTCCTGCTAGCCATCATATGGGGTACTTCCAACCATGCATATAACCCAGACCTTGCAAAAGGACCCAAGAAACCTCACACAAATATTTTTCCTTTCACTTCTAGTCCTTGCCATAACACATGATTATGCCAGCATGGCTCAGAAAATCCACCAGGTTCGGTTCACTTCAAGGTGGTGGATGGTATGCGAGTGATGGATGCTGTCACTTATTCAAAGTGCTCGTTTGCCCTCATCCTTCATTATCTGCTGTATTATGTTGCACTCGATAGCATGCCAAGGGACACAGGCATAGCACTTGGGTCAAGTCTCAGCTAAAATTACAGGTGCATGTCAAGTGCTGTGTTCCTTGTAGTTTTTATGCAGCATGCATTATGCATGTGTAGGAGGTAGAGAGCCAAGGCAGGGACCAGCCCAACCCCAAGCGTGCTCTGGCCACCTCCTTCAGCACCAACCCAAGCATTAATCCCTCCTGTTTTTAAGATATACTAACATTTTTTCTGAAAACAGGCATGATTCCCGTCCTACTCCTCTTATTTTTGCCCACATACCCATGCAACACTTTTGGAGCTGACATCACACACAAGAAAAAGGAGCGAGACAAAACCATTGGGAACAGGATGCCCAAACAAACAAAAAATTTCCTCTGGTGCAAGATTTTAACTCAAATGAAAAAGGCCATTTTTTACAGGACAGCAAGCAGAAAGAGAGGCATATTTAGACCAGTTCTTACAACAGTGCTTTTAATTTAAGGTAAGATGTACTGCACCAGACCAAGGGTTCATCTGTCCTGAGGCTGACAGCAGCCAACTGCTAGAGAGCCTGAACACGCCGACTCTAGACATACTTGCTTTGTATATTCCCAGTCTCCAGCAATCAGCAGCTCAGGGACTTAATAAGACAGAGGTGAAACTGTATATATATTGGCAGGGTGAGCTGAATCAAAAAAGAACAAAGTATGCCTTGAAAATTAATGACCAGGATTCACCAGAAATATTTATATGAACAAGAAGAAGAGCACCCATCTGACTGGTGATCGTGACTGGAGGCACTGCTGGAGAGGAGCATTTCCTACAAGGGATGAATTTTTCCCTTGCTTCCTCAAGACTTACGAGTGACCCTACTGAATTGTTAAAATTTCATTAGAAAGTGGTTGGTGGGAACATATGCAATAAATAGCTGCTAAAATCAATGGCAGTTTTGCTGATACACAATCACTGTATTGCTTGCTGGTGGTGCTGACTGTTTTTCTCTGGGAAATGTAACAGTGGTTGGATTTAAATAAACTTAGTGGTAACAAACTTCATCTGAACTCATTAGTGACTCAGACTGATTTTAGAGGAATTCAGAAAATGTCTGTTGCCCACACACAAGACTTTGAGGTGATCAGTGACTTTGGATACTGCAACTCATGTCAGAGCGTTGGAAAATATCAGAGAAGAGAGCAAAATTTCTGAAAACGGTCTGAAAAATAGGTATTTAAGGTCTCTCAGACCACCTGCCCTAAGTCACCTGCCACTTTTGGACACCACATTACTACCACCATTATGACCACCACGCAACTCTTCCCTGGCAGCTCCCGCTGACCCTCATCTCATGCAACTTGGGGCATCCACGATGGGTGTGAGCCCACTGAGACCTAAACGCTGCCGAAAGGCGGCCTCGTCTGCCTGCTGCCAGCACCTAGCTTTGGGCTGGGCTGGCATCATCTCAGCAAGCTTCTCCCTCATCACAGGTACAATTTTTCTTCCAGATGCTCAGCTAGATTGCTTCAGTGAAAATAGACATTAAAGCATTTTCTCTACCTATGTGCTGTTTTGTAATCTCACCATTTAATTGCGCCATGTTTTTTCCTACAAATCATTTAATGATGTTTCCCAAGACAAGCCTTCACTGCTTTTTGTTCATATTGCAACACGGCAGCTATTAGCACCTCCTGCTTGTGGAGAATAATATCGCTAAATCACTGGTGAATCGATCACTAGATAAATCACAGCTTTTTTGGGTGGATTTCTGTACTGGGAAATTGGTCACCTGAGTGAGGAACAGAAATTGTAACTGAATCAGAATTAGTATTTGAGGTAGTTTGTTATGGACTTTTTAGTTTGATTAAGAGCTTCTATGTCACTCTTGTCAATCTCAGAAGAGATTGTTATGTGTCTGAAATAGCTTTAAAGGATACTGCAGGGATACAAACTGTACAAATGCAGATTCTGTGATTTACCTTCATGCTGTAGAACAGAGAATTTTAAAAGAATGGATGATACATTTCTTTCCCTATTGATCTTCTTGATCAGATTTTAATGTGTTTGTTTTGATGGGCATTAGAATATAAACCAATCACAAACAAGTAAAGTCCCATAAGGGACCCGTGCTCTGGATCCCGCTTAGCTATACCCATGCTCATCTCTAGAAAGACTGCCTCTTCCATAAACATGTACACGCACATGTACACACAGCATTTATTAAGCCCCGGCAGCAAATTGATTTTATGTCTGGGAAGAAAACTTTCAAATACAAAGCCTATAAATAGATGATGTGTTGCCTTTCTGGCTCAGTAAACAGCCTGAAAAAGTGCTCTCAGGAGGCAAGAATTTGCAGAGCCCTCCCTATTTCACTGAGATGTTAATTCTGAAGTCTAAATTTAATACTTTTATCATCATAATGGGAATTGCCCATGAGGGAAGCAAAGGCAACTTTCTGAATTTCTCTAGCCTTCAGGAGATAAATCTGTACAGAAAGGAAACAGCCGAATATATCCTCGTGTGCAAGGAGAAACATCAGATTACTTGACGTGAAAAGGATCGGGAACTGGTGCAGTGACTAGCATGCAAACCGCAACAGAGCTACATGGAGCTGGATGTATCAGAACAGAAAGCCAGGCTGGATATAGCCACTGGATCTGGGAGCACTCTGCTTGGAGCAGTCAGCAGGGACTCATGTTCATCTCATGTGGTTCCTCAGCAGTTTAATTCCCGGGCACTTTCTTATTAAGAGTAAATCTGAGTTCACTGTTATTATTCAGGTCTAGCATTAATACAAAAGCACAAAACAAAGCGTGTGCCCCCACAGCCCACTGGCGGAGCCCATGCCAGCAGAGCGAGGGCAGGTTGCACTCTCCTTTCCAGAGACACTTGAGCATGAGACGCATTTTGCTGCTGCTCCAGCCATTGCTGGATGTAGGACCACCTCACTGAATAACAAGCAGCTAGAAAACATACAGGGATAGGGCTGTCCTGCAGACCTTTGGGATTCATGCTCTCTGGCCCCAACAGCCTCCCATAAAAATCCATATACTACATTTCATATACAAATATCCACGGACCCACGCACTGCAAGGCTAATCACATTTCGGAGTGTTTGTCTTTTTTTGGACGTGTCTGGACTGTGTCTAACGAAGTGGAGTCCTGAGTCTCCCTGATGTGTGGGGCTTCAGGGACCCGGCTAAAAGGATTTCACTGATGGATTTCAGGGCAGGGCTGTTGGGGCCCACAGACTAGCAGTTCTCCAACAGGAGAATAAACTGGTGTAATAATAACACAGAGAAGGGAAGAAAAAAGGTCTAGCTATCACTGAAACATATGGCTGTTGTTTTTATGAAGAAATAACATGCCTGTAGGAGCCATGGAGCCACTGCATGCACACACAGCCATGGGGCTATGTGCAGTAGCTTAAACACCATGGGATCCTTCAGAAAAATTAATGGCTGCGTAGCAGCCTTGCTGAAGATGGGACTTTTCTTCCTTGCTTTTTTTCCCCACAGACCACAGACATGGCCCAGCAATAGCATCTTCAAGCAGGAACGTGCAAAGAAATATTTAATGTGCTGTTTTGCAATACCCAGCCTCCATACATTTATGCTCGTGTGATTACTGTTCTCTGTTTGCCTACTGATAGCGAGTTAAAAATACCACCTCCACAAAATTGGAACTATTTTCTTTGTTGTTTTAAATCCCTGCAGTTGATTAAGAACAAAATGGTGCGGTGAGCCCCATGAGATCTATCTCACCTGCATTGATCAGGACAGGAGACTGCAAAGGAGGAATTTGGTTACTGAAGCAACACCAGTAAAGAAAAAGAAAAAAAAAAAAAAAGGTATGGCATGCATAGAACAAGACAAATTTTACTGTGTTACGAAGCCATTGACCCTCTATTCCTTTTGCTTCCTTCATCTGTTGCTTGGAGTGCTGTTTCTACAGTGGAAAAGGATTTGTGCCAGGTCCTGTTCTATGACATTGCATTTAGATAAAATGTAAGATACTGCTGTTATGTCCAAATTCCTCATTAATACTCCAAGATGTCCCTAACTTAGAAGGAATCACTTATCTTTGATGCAGCACTGAATTTGATAGTGAAAAAATGAGCAACATCATGTGAATAATCTTGTGAATGACATGAAATCAATCCAGTATTAGATAAACAACAACAAAAATTCACCTTATATACAGGTTGCAAAATCTTTGACATGGGGGTCACCTCTTCACTCCATACAAATGCCATATCTGCTGTTAGGACTTCTGAATCTCTAGTTTTGAAAGGTTTATGAGAAATAACTGTCAGGAAATCACAAATGGTCAAACTCCCCTAGGCAAAACTAATAAGAGTGATTTTCCCAGTAACTGTTTGAGACAGGAAAGTCAGGACGTGCACATGGTTTCACCTTCACTTCCAGGTACGTTTCCTTAAGCTAAACGTCATGTGGAAAACCATGTCTAAACTTTAACATATTTTGAACATTTGCATCAATGACACATAGAAATATGTGATTTGTGAGACCAGGCAAAGCTTCAGCTGGTAACCAGTGAAGACATTAGAACAAATGGATGAATGCAAAGCTGCATCCATCCCAATCACCTCTTCCTGTTTTTGGAGCACCAGAGACGATACCCAAATACAAACATGCCCCTACCCACTGCACTGTCTGGCTCGTTGCTTAAAAAAAGGCCAAGATAAGCAGATGAAGAGTTTGGCTAGGGACCAAGGAACCGATTTTTTTTTGGAGATATTTAAATGCCAAGACACAATCAAGCTCCCAGGAGAATTTTTGAAAGCAATTAGGAACCCTAGTTCTGAGAGTCCATAGGCCCTCTGAAAATCCTATACGGTATCAAACCAATGGCACCCTTTGACATTTAAATACCTCCGGTGCCTTGTGCTGCACCCACTAGGGACCGGCCCCCTTGATTTCAGCAGGGCAAAGCCTTCATCATGAAAAGCTGTGAAATTTCTTTCAGTCCTCTAATTCATCTAGCTCCCTGGAAAAGGAAAAGCTTATCCCTCTCTTCTTGCCTAATGAAAATGCTACTGCCCTATGAACTATTTTAATTGAAATTGTAAGACCAGCTCTCCATCCCCTGGCCGTAGCCATGCTGCATCGAGAACCACATCCTTTGACCTGATTGAGATTTGCTTGCCACAGATTTCACTGTGACGCTCCTCTGACCTGATGGTGCAGATCTGCAGTATGTTTTTGGGGTAGAATACCCTCAGACTGGCAAACGAAGCACAGGCTGCAGAGTCCATCCCAGTCCCATCGGGTGGTGACAGCCCAAAGGCTGCCCTCTCGCTATTTACATGTCTACATTGATAGCAATCGTGCTGCCGGCGTGGGATCTTGGGACTGCTGCTTGCAAACATTTTGTCCTCGGAAACATGATACCAATTCATTGCACAAAGGCTGCAAAAGAATCACACAGATATTTTTTTTTCCACTTTATAGAAGAAAATGTTCCCTCGATGTGATAAATACCAAGCATGACTTCTACTCCAGCTGCAAATAGCAGATTACTCAATCATCTACTATTTAAGTACCTGTTTGTTTTGTTATGAGGCGAAACTTTTGAACAAGATCATATTACACGAAAAGCAGCTTCCTGCATCCTTGAATATTAATCCTCAAGTAAAAATAGACCGAAGGCGGCCCCGGGATCACCCCAAGCAGCCCGAGCCGCTGTGTCCCGCTCGGTAGCGTTGCTCCTTGCCCCGTCCTGCCCCGTCCGGGGCCGGCAGCTCGGCAGCCTCCAGGGGAGCTGGGCCGGGAGTCGTGGGGGCCACCGGGGGCCGCTGGGTGCGGGATGGGGCCGGGCAGCCCCGCGGGCAAGGTGAGGGCAAAGGAAGAACCGGGAGAATAGCGGCGGTCCGCCCCCCGAGGGCCAGCACGGGTCTTGGGCCTGCCCTGGGGCCGAAGGGGGGGCCCGGAGGGGGCTGCCCGCCCCCGCCCGCCCTCCCGGGGGCCGGGCCGGGGCCGCCCCCAGCCTTGGCCGCGGGGCCCCCCCTCCGCTGACGTCAGCCCTGCCTAAAAAAGCACCCCGGCAGGCAGGCGGGCGGCAGGGCAGCACGGCGGTACCGGCACCGGCAGCACCACCGGCAGCAGGACGCGCCCCGCCGCCGACATGGTGTCCCCCGTCACCGTGGTGAGTGCGCGGCGGGACCTGCACCCGCGCCCTCCCCGCTACCTCCCTGCTCTTACCGGCTGCCGAGGCGGGGGCTCCGTGCCGTGCCGTGGGCGCCGTGCCGTGCCGTGGGCGCCGTGCCGTGCCCCTCACGGGGCCGCCAGCCGCTGGCGGGATCGCGCCCCCCGCCGCCATGTTGCGCCCCCGGCCCGCCCCGCCGGCAGCTGTGGCTCCAGAGGTGCGCCTCCTTCCCGCCCCGGGCGGCTTTTCGTCTCGCCCTCAGCTCCCATTTTGTTGTTGTTGTCGGGGGAGGGGGAAAAAAAATGGATATCTGCTTCGTGTGCAGCGCGTCTGCTTAGAGTGGTGCTGCTCGAGTCCGCCGTGGCACCGCCGGGCTCGTCCGCCTGCCCCAGCCGTGGAGTGCTGAGGCAAGAGCCGGGGCCCCGTGGAGCCGCACGCTCACTCTAGCTTTCTCCTGCTGCTGCTCCGCCGCTTCCTCGCTCAGCATCGCCTTCGTGGCCGCCGTGCTGCGCTCCCTCCGGCCCTCGCACACAGTTATGACCCGCAGAGCGCTCTGCTGTTCAGGTGACAGCTCAGGCCAACGCTGGTGCTGGTCGCTGTGACAGTTGGTTTCTGTGACAGTTGGTTTCTGTTGCTCAGTCTGTGGCCGAGGGACAGGGACCCGGGCTGGAAGCAGCCTTCTGGTGCCCGTCCCTGCTTCTGGAGGCCACCGCGTCCCGCAGCCCTTCCTGCTGGGTGACAGAGCTCCCGCTGACACCTGGTCGCCCTGGTGAGCCACTTCCACCATCCAACGGACATGAGACGGGGATGGTGTCACCTGCCTGTCTCACGGGGGAGTCATGAAGCTTAATTAACGTAACCGGCAATAAGGCAGCAACTCAGCGCTGTCCTTTGGCAGAGAACGTGAATATGTGATGCAACGGAGCAAAAGCTAGGAGCTGAGGGAGCTGCGGCTTGTGCCAGGCTGCACTGGCAGTACCAGGTCTTGGCCCTGCAGGTGAAGGGGAGATGCTTCTGTGCTGGAAGGAGACAGAATGCTTTCAACCCGAACAGCAGATAAGCTGTGCTGTTAGACACGCTGCTTCGCATGTTCCTGTTTCTAGAAAGCGAGGGATTTGGCTGAGTACGCCAGCAGCCCACTGTGTGCTGTAAGAATAGCTGTTGGTAGGAAAGTTGCCTGGTGCTTTCACTGCAGCGCTGAACACCTACTGGTGGTGTTCTGGGTCCCTGCGGACCTGCTGTCATCCTGTTTTGTTGTATTTCGGTTAATGGCTTGCACAGATCACAGCCACTCCGCTGCATTTTCTCTCACAGGTAGAAATCGCATTTTTCCCCCCTCCCTAACTCAGAAAGCCAAGGTTCAAAACTTCCAAATTTCTTTGCCAGCCCTGCACAGCAGCTTGTATTGTCTGATACTTCAGATGAATTTTCCCCACTCATTAACATGTACCTGGTAAGTTCATCAGCAGCCTGGGGGTGATTTTTATCTTTAGAGACAGAGGGAAGTAGCTTGTACATTACACCATTGTAAGGCCAAAATACTTTTTATTTTTTCCTCATGCTTTTCAAAAATAACTGAAGAGGCTTGATATCTTTGTGCTTCTGTGCCATAAGCTAAATTAATCTAAGTAATGCTTTTGGTTACAGTGAACTGTGTACTTGTACCTTGGAAATGAAATGCTGCCCTGGGACAATACTGGAATGGCTAAAAACTGGCAGAGTTTGTTCCATAATTCAAAGGGGACAGCACTTGGCTTTTAAGGCTGGTTATTTGGGGTGGTCCTGGAGCATATATTTCACCTAGGCTTTGAGAAGGGCAAATGATTAAAGCATGGATATATGCTGGGAAAGGGTGTACGCAATTCAGGAATTATACCAGAAACTACACTTCAGGAACATAACTTGGAATGGGAGATGAAAAAGTGCTTTCTTTACTTGCTCTTCTGACATGCAGCAACACACAGGTCTGCTCTGGTTCTGTCCCTGACATGCCAACTCTTTGCTTCACCAAAGGCAACTAACACAGGCGTGAAGCTGCGGATTGCTGGAGGGATGATGACACTGGGAGCTGTGACCAGAGCTGCAGCTGTTTACCACAGCTGTAGAGGTAGAAGGGGAGGGCTTTGGCAAATGCTAGTCTGATCCTCGAGAGAGATCACAAAAAAAGAGCTGCCAGCCTTCAGTCTGTCAAGGAGCTGTTCTTTGCGCATCACCTTTAGCTGTTTTTCACATCGCTCTTGTCTCGAAGGAGCACACGGTGCTGCTGCGCCATCGACTGTGCTACAGCCCACCCAGGGCAGGCCATGATGGCGTTGTGCAGCACTGCACAGCGCCCAGGAGCATGCGTGGGGTGAGAAGCGGGGTGGCTGCAGAGCCGGTGGGCTCCCTCCAGCAGGTCGCTTGCTGAAGGGAACAGCAGTGGGTGATCAGTCTGACCGCAGCTAGGTGCTACCCCTGGGGCCCAGGGCTTATCTCCGTACCGCACTGCCTTTTGCTGCATAGATTGATCAGGTGTTGGCATGATCAGGTGATAGCATGGCTATCTCTGCTGCGGCATGTGATGGGGGCACAGTCTGTGGGGGCAGCACCTGAGGCATAATCAAGTTAGCTAGCTGAATTGATTTGTCTACAATGCATGTTCTCTCCTAGTGTCCTGCAGCATCAGCCTCAACAGGGAAGACGCTAGAAGAGCGCAGCTGAGAGTGACATGGTTTTGTTTCCAGTTTTCAAAGCTATGGCCTTTGTATATAACTGCAGCAGATGGCCCGCGCTACTTAGGCACAACCTGATCTCCTGCATCAGCCCCACTAAGACACTCTTGTAGGAAATGTGACAGATTACTTAAAACACTGAGCTCCAGAGCTGCTGCACAGCTGATAGCTGGAAGAAACCATGCAAGGAGACACAAAGGGAGAGGAAGCCAGGGAGGTAGCGTGGGTAGGACTGCTTGTTAGTGCCAGCTGCCAGGTGTGCATCGTGCCCTGGGGGCTTGGCATGTCTGCCCCATGCGCACGGGGAGACTGCAGCGCTGTGCAGAGCTAGCCGAGCTGTTCTCTGGTGCTGCACGATGCAGATGTGATAAGGGGAGAGAGTGCCCCTGGATGAATGAGCCTGGTGCCAAAATACCTTTTAATGTATTTTGCCAGGTACTCGGCGGGGATAATGCTCTGGGGTCCTGCTGACGCTGGAGTCCAGACCTGGACGGAACTGGGCTGTGGCAGCAAAGATGCATTTGTCTGCCGGTCCTGCTCCAGCTGGTGAGCAATGCTTGCTCCAGTTGGAAGTCACCTTGGAGGGAAGCTTTTGCTGCTTATTCTGCTAGGCAAGCAGGAGCATCCTGCTTAAAAAATGTTATTCCTGATATTGCTCTGATTAAGAGCTGCAATTTCTGCATAAAGGTGGGTAGGGTAAGAACCTGGGGTTGGAGAGCAGTACTAATAAGCGGCACATTTCCTTCACAGATATGTGAGGTTTAATTCTCCTCTTATTCAGTTGTCATTGGTCTCATCTTAATAAAAGTCCGCCCTGAGACTGCCTTGTTAGTAATTTTTCTTCTGTTGTTGTTGTTGTTTTGTTGTTTTTTTCCAGTAGTAGGTAAGCAGGTTTCAGCATTGGAGCATTGGGCCGTAGGAGCTTGCCTTGCCCTAAAGACCTCTCTGCCCAGCAGACATCATGATTGCAGGGGCTGCAAGTGCAGAGCAGATGAGCCTGGAGATGTGCAGTCATTCTAGTACTTACGTAATGCTCAGAGGGACCCTGTTTTCCCCTTAAATAAAGTTAGGGCTAAACTAAGCGTAGAGCTTCACACATCACCTTGAAGAAATCTGGGCATGGGAAAAATAAAGACATCGAGAGGCTGAAATAGGTCTCTTCTGGGGGCAGTTTATAGATGATACTGCTGTCCTTTTGGGCAAGATGAATTGTGGGCTTCATCCCTACAATCATCCCTACAACATCCTGTCTGTACTGACTTGCATGGCCTAGCACAGCCCTGTTTGGGACAGATTTTGCCCAGAAGCCATTTGTTAACAATCCCCATCCTTTCCCTTTTGTTCTCTGAAATACTTGCATCTTTAACTGGAGATAGCTGGACTGGGGAAGAAAACATTGTTTTGGCTGCATCAAGCAAGTCAAGCCCTTGTTGCCTTCCCCCTGCACGGTGCCCTGCTGGGAGCAGCCCCTGGGTGAAAGTAGGGTGTCACTGTGGAGGAGCATGAAGGTCACTTAAAAAACCGGATGCCCCCAAAAAAGCAAAGTATGCTCTGGAAAGGTATTCACCAGCAAAATACTAAATAGGGATGGAAAATTGGGTGGCTGTTCATACATTGGAGCTTCTGAAGAAGGGCCAAACCCTACCGATCCAAATGATTACAGAAAGCCAAACTGCATACAAAAACAAGAAAGCCAGATCACACCTTGAACTATTTCAACTTTTTCCTTCTTGAATATAGAATGTTATTTCTGCATTAAGGAATAAAACATTAGTAACCATCTAAGAACTAACTCTTACAGTATAGAAGTATGTTTTAATTGTTCTCTTTGTTTATACCCAACGTTGTTGCTTTCATTGTATTTTTCCCATTACTTAAATGCCTCATAAACTGGGATTTTATTACACAGGAGGCTTATAAACATGCACATTTATATACCACATCAACAGTTATGAAAATATGGCACTTGTATAAAAAACCAAGCTTGTTTAAATGAATTATAGAAGAGATCTCTACGCTCTGCAATCAATGAAATAAAGGGGGGGAGGCATCACCTCAGGTAAGCTTAGCAGGATTTCAGTAACGTTTATGCGAGTCACACCTTTTGGGAGGAGCCTAAAAGCTTTGGCCCTACTGAGCTACAGCTTGTGCTGGTTTATGCTAGCAAGAGTCCGGGCATATTGGTGTGCCATAATTTATATTTTTAAGGCTGAACTTGAGCATTTTTGCAATGACATTATTATCCTTTGCTATTGTAGCTGTTGCTCTGACAGGCTAAACAGCCCCTCTGACAGCTCTGACAGCCCCTGAAACCAGGGGCTAGAAAGTCCGGGCTTCACTAACATTCTTCCCAGCCCCAGCGCGGTTGCATTAAGGAGTTACAGCTGATCACTTCTGCAGGCAGTGCTGTAGATTAAAGGCTTCATTAACTCAAGTGTATCGCTCAAGTCATACGTGGCTGTTGTTCCAAGTGTGCTTTGTGTATTAAAATTATGGGTCCAGTTCTGAAGCCTGTACTTACACAGAATTCCTCTTAAATGTGTTTCTGCCGTTCTCTTTTCCTTGTCAAGTATCTATATCCAAAATACGGCAGAGTATGACAGAAGAGCCAAAGTTATCTTTCTCTGTGGGTAACTGCATAATACTAAGGAAATAATAACTCCAGTGAAATGAGACTCTTAGAAAAAGATGGCATCTGGCACCCGTCTTCTGCTAGCATGTGGAAACTCTTGAACAGTGAAAAGATCATTAGTTATATAACTCCCTTCCCCCGGAGGCCAGTGCAGATATTATATTGGCATTTAATTTTTCTACTGCCCTTCACATCACACAAACAGCCACTAGATTTGTAATTACAATAAAGATACAGATCTTGCTTACTGCAGCGTGCCCAAAATGAAGGTGATGGTTATTGCCTCCTCTAGCCCGCTTGTGCCCTTCCTATAGCTGTTGCTTACACTGCCATAATCTAAATAGCATTTGAGGTAATGGCAGGTTTCTGTATGACAAGCGTGTCAATGCAGAGCATCCCTCTGTGTAATGCTGAACGTGGACTGGGAGCGGGTTCCATGCTCCCCCAGAGCTGCAGGGTGGTAGGTGGGCTAGGCAAGAGCCTGCCTGTCTGGCAGACTTTATTGATCTATGCCAAGCATGCTGGGGCAGATCCTCAGCCTCGTATGAGGCATTTTGTCTGCCGTGGCTTCAGCAGAACTGGGCTTGTGCTGGCTGAGACCATGGCTTGGCTGCTGTACGCCTATTTCCTTGTGTCTGCTGGTTTTGTTGTGGCATTAGTCAGAGCCAACCAGGGTTCTTGGATAGCAATGCTGACTTGTGCTCCATTGCAAGAGAAACTAAGCTGGTTGTGTGGCTTTTCCCTGCAACCCTGATATAAAAGGAGTGTGATGTTGAAATTCATCATGTAACTGATGCTTATGAAGTTTTCAGGATTGTTTGGTTCGTGCCCCGTGCATGCATGCGCTTACGGCCCCCTCAGTGTAAAGGACATACCTGTGGTACACAGATGCACGCTTATTTGTGAGTGTGCATCTGCATGCCATTTGTATATGCAGCAGGGGTTTTGCAATCGAAACCCTTGATGCCTCAGTGTGAATCCTGGAGTGTGTGGGTTACTGTTTGCATAGGCTAATGTTTGCACCTGGCACGCTGGCTGCCCCCTCATGTTGATATTGGCCATGGAAGTCCAATTAATCTTCATGTAATTTGTGCCTGACACTGGCTGGTCCAGGTCACAACATCTTGGCACACGATGTAGATATTGGAAGTAAACTTTGTGACTCCGCTGTCCTATGTTGACCCTTCGTCCTCCTTAAAGTGTATTGGTCCCATTATAAAACGAGGAGGGCTACTACTGTGTTTTTATAAGGTACCAGAGTGGTAACTCTCTAAATACACATCCTTATTGGGATACATTGCTATTCCCCCTTCTAATTTTAACATCACCATTTCACGAGCATTCAGCTTGCAGGCCATGATACACAGGTAGAGCATTTCATTCAGCTTTCCATTAGGCACAAGACGAGCAAAGCTGTTCCCTCCTGGATTTCCCAGCACAGTCCTGCTTGCATTTTCCAGATTTTGCTGATCTTATTGCAGCCCCTTGCGAGGATTCGTACAGCAAAAGTCTCTTGCATGGAGCTGCCAGCTTTCCCAGCCACTGGCAGCTTCCTTCCCCTCCTCTCTCCATCCTGCCTTCCTTTTGCTGTTGCAAAAACCTCTCCTGGCAGCTGTGCACGAGTTTCTTGCGTGAGCCAGAAAGGTGAGCTGCAGAAGTGCCTTTTGGTGCCGGAGGCAGTTTCACCCTTAACAGGTCTTTGGGAATGGCTGGTGGGGCTGGTATAGCCTGGCCTGTGTCACCTGGTGTCTTTGGTACATTAACGGCTCTTCAGCTGCTGGGGCTGTGGCAGCACAAATTCCTGACACACTCTTTAGACTTGCATTATCCCCCACAGGTGGCAGGTAAAATTAAGTCATCTCTGCTGAAGAAGTTGCTTCTGGATGGAAGGGCCTCCCTTTGCAGAAGAGTGTGATGTAAATAATGACAAGTCTCCTGAGAACTTGCACTCGTAGCCTGGGAACCACTCCCAGGATGAGCTGCAGAGACTTTTCTTTAACCAGCAGAAATGTTGTACCTGGATTTTAGTGTGACAAGCCATATGCCTGCCCTTTCTCAACCTGAGAGGCACGGCCTGGGGCTGCCACTGCACATCCCAGGATGTTGGCTGGATCCTGAAGCTCCCTGTGGCTTCACGGCCACCCTCTACAGTCTCAGGCAGCGCTAGGGGATGCAGCCTCATCTGACCTCGTTCGCCAAGGAAGGGTGCATGCCCTGGCAGTGGCAGCACCACAGCTCTGATGAGTAAAGAGAAAAGACAGATCCATTATGGTCTGGGTTTTTTAACATCTGCAGGGGCTTCTTTTGTGTGTTACAGCAAAGGAAATGTTTGGAGGGGCTTTCAGTTTCATAAAAAGGAAGATGTGAAATCCCATGAGGGAAAAGCAGTCTTTGCTCTGAGATAAGATGCTGGCATGCAAATGCTCTTTTTTTTTGCTTTCATTTCTGAGAGCCAGTGGACTACCCTGAAAGCATTAGTCTTTGACAGGTGCCTTGGTCTAACATTGTTGGTCACTGGCAATGGTACACCGCCAACCACACTCCGAAGGCAATCTCCAGAACTGCTGACAGCTATAGGATTGCTACAGATGGGGAGTCAATCATTTCCACTGCAGGTTAAAAAAAGTTTTTTAAAATAGCCCTGCTTGTGGTCCTGTGCCAGCCCAGCAGACAGAGCAGATGATGCTTGGAAAAGGAAAAAAGCAAAACCAACACAAACAAAACAAGTCCTAACAAAAACATACATCTGAGCCAAGCCTTAAGTTCAGGATGAAATGTGTTTGTCTGTCATTTGATTTCAAGAGTTAGCATCTGCTAAAGAAAGGCTTCCACATCTTAAAGGCCTCCCCGGGAATCCAAGGGCAGACACCCCCATGAGTCTGCGTGGCATTGGCTGCTGTAGTGATATCTCACCTCGCCTGGTGTCAGGGCTCCCTGCTGATAGTGGCAGGTCCTGCGTAGTAGAAGCAGGTCCCAGAGATGCTGTTGTCAACTGCCTGTTGACAGCAGTTAGCTAAGTTAGCCCAATCTCTCCTGTTTGGTACAGGAGATACCTTTATGGATGCTGTAACTTCCTTATTTGCTGGAGGGAACACTGTGGTCCAGCGTCTCAGTATAGCTTTGGGCAATGCTGTGGTTAAAAAGGCAAAGACCAAGAGTGTTCTCCTGATGCAGTGTGTGGCACAGGCAGTGCCCTCATGTGCTGGACAGGATTTCTTTGGCTCCAGAACCACCTGCCTCTGCTTTAGGCTGCTATGGCTCCATTCCCTCACGTTTCTAAGGCTTCCTGCAGGAGTCTGTTGAAGGTGAGACTCTGGTTTCCTGTTGGTGGCTTTCCCCCTCGCTACTTTACAGGTGTTTGCAGATCCATTTTTTAACTCATAGGTATAGCAGCAGAGAGCTACAATGTTGGAGAACTCTTGGGTCACACCAGTTGATGAGCCTAACTGGCTTCGAAAGCAGCCCTGTGAGCACGGCCAGTGCGACTGCTCAGCATCCAACGTTTCTTAATTTCTTCATTAAAGAACTGAAGACGAGATGAGACTGCTGTTGTATTTGTGTTGTACACAGGCATTGTTATTTCTCTGTGAGCAGCAGTTTGGCATCTCCTGCCCTACCTGCCAGCTTTGCCTGCTACTGCGGGTCTCCCCTCCCTGACTGTTCTGCAAAGATTCATGGTAGTAGCTCTTTTGCTGTCCTCTGGAGAATGCCACAAAGCTTGTCTAATGCTCCTCATCTCTTTTAACTTCCAGAGTCATTTATTTAACTGTCTTTCATAGGTTGTGTGTTCAGTCTTCTCCTATAACCTGTCCAGGACAACCCCCTTCAGAAACTCTCTCCCATCACAGCATAGCTGAAGGAAAGCGTTGGGCAGTAGGGGCTTGAGCAGTGTCCTAGGCTAGAGACAGACAGCAGCCTGTGGTGGAAAAACGACACTCGCAGAGCATCAGGAAAGACACCTTGAGAGCCACATCTGCAGTCTCACATGCTGACACTCCCAGGACACGGTGAGCCCTGCTCACGTGGCTCCCCAGCCCCTTGAGGCAAAACGTCCCTCAGCTGGGTGGCTGTGCGGTGTCCGTGCCGTGCCCAGGCGTGCTGCCTGGCTGCGGGGATTCAAGCTGTGGTTTCCCCTGAGAGAAGCTGACCCTGCAGGCAAAGGCTGCCCTGCTGCCAGGCGGCACGTGCCGGCAGCTGCAGGGAGCCTGCTGCTCCATATTTGCTGCCTTCTCACTGCATCCTGGGGAACATGCTTGTATGGAAGATTTTAACCTCAGTGCTGACAGGTTTTCATCCCCCCCCCATGGTTAATCTGGAGATTAGGCTGAATTTTGACCTGGCTGCAAGTCAGGCAGGATTTCGGCTTGGAAACAAAACTTTTTGTTGTGGTTCTCATTTCTGCATGCAGCTGTGTAGGGGGTGCCCTTTTTAGATGCCAGTTTGATTAATCTTCAGCCGCTGCCTGCTCCCCTGTGTCTCCACCAAAGGGTGCTTTTCTGATGCCAAGAACTCGTGCGGCAATATATCTGAGCTCACCACCCAAGGACTGCAAGGGCCCGTGCCAAAATTTTAATTGTATTTTTATGGCAAGTAGCCATAGCTCTCTCTTAAAGAAAGAAAAAGAAGAAAGAAAAAGAAGACAAGTATTTCTAGCTCTTGACTATTTCGGTCCACTGGAGCAAAGCTGGGAAATATGGCTGGAGCTTACTTTGCTTAAAGGGGGGGTGATGCAGTTGAGCCATGGGGAGGCTCAACTCCCCATGTGCTGAGGCTGCTGTGGTGCAGGGAGGGAGGAGAAAAGCCAACAAAGTTGGTTTGCAGGAGGAGCTGAAGAGACTCCTTTCCCCTGGGCTGCAGTAGCTGCCTGGGGCCCATTGCCCTGGCACAAGTGGCTGAGCAGGGAGGATTGTCCCTCTGCAGGTGTGAAGCGTTCAGGCCAAGCCCTGTTACTTCTGGCTTGTGCTGAACGATGGAGGCTCTCCTGGCAGATGAATCCAGGTGTTTTGACTGCTCTCAAACAGGTCTGGCTGGACAGCCGAGCACGAGGCGAGTTTCACTGCACCACCCTTGTCAGAGAAGCGGAGGCCCTGAGTGCTGAGGAGTGCCAGCAGCTGCAAGAAAAGGCTGCAAGAAAACGCCGCAAGGCCTGGCCAGGCTCGGGGAATGGCATAAGCCTGATGCAGCCAAACAGCCCATTATCAGCACTCTCCCAAAGGCGAATCGTGTACCTTCCTCTGCTGGGTGATTTATTAGGTGTTATAAAAGTCAATTTTAGATGCAGCCTCTACGGCCTTGTCTCCACCTGCAGGGAGGAGCGTTCATCTATCACCCTGAATTTCCTGCAGCAAGTGGAGCCTGTTCAAGAGCCATCTGCCTTGGATGCTTGACTCATGACACCTCCAACACAAGCATAAGCCCTCTTATTAATACCCACTTGCACAAATATGTTGCACTAACACAGTATTTCAGGTAGGTAGATTGGCTGGTTCAGTGACTCTTTGCCACCCTCTGTAAACAAATGCTTTTTCTCAGAATTTTATTCAGGAGCAACTTGGGACATGTATGAGCCAGTGCATTTCTTAACGAAAGGTAAGCGACTCTTCCCAGGAGCAGGTTTGCTCCTCCAGGGGAGCAGAGGTGGAGGCAAAGCACTGCGCACTCACCTTCTCAGGGCTGTCCCAGCCAGCCCTCCTATCTAAACAACCCTGCGGAGTAAAAAGGGATGGCTGGCCGGCTCCTTTCCATCTCATCTGTCTCTTTCCAACCCAAACCAGTCTATGATTGCATGGTTCTGTGTTGCACCATCTGAGCAAGGGTGGGAGCACCCGGAGGATGGTGGCCTTGCAGTCAGCTCACGGGTTTGTGGCCAGGAGTTGCCCAGCATGGCTGCGTTTCTCCATGGTTTAGCAAAAGCTGATGAGGTGTTGAGACCTGGGGAAAATTGGCTGCCTCTGGCTAGGATCTGTGCACACACGGGCTTCTCTCCTTAAGGCCTACCCTTTTTGGATAAGCACAAAGTCAGGCTTTCCCAGCTGCTCCGCAGAGGAGCCTGTTGCAGGTACATATTCTGTGTCCTAATTGTGGTCCAGCCCCAGGCCGAAGCAGCGCCCTCTGTGACTCAGACTGCACAGAGGACTGGCAGTGCCTTGCAAAGAGCCACATTTGCTGGGGAATGAGAAAATGAGCCAAATGCCATCACAGTGGCATCATAGTACACAGCACCAAAGCCACATAAATGCTTACTGACACACAGTGGGGTAGGGGCTGTTGTCATAGTAAGGCAGAACCAAGGCAGGATCCATGACGGACAATGCCAAAAGCCAGGAGAAGCGGCTCAGGCCTGGATACACAGTACTCAGCCAGCCAAGGCCAATGGGAGGGATGGGTGGAGGACAACAGCCCAGCTTTTTTTGGCCAGCGTGCATGGTCGTGCTCAAGTGTTGCTCGGTGAAATAACTGGGGTATTATTTTTCAAACACTTTTCCTGGAAAGCAGCATTTTACAGCCCAGTGGGTGTGAGCCATAGCTCCATAGTGAGCTGGCGCACAGCTCTCGGGTGGCAGAGGTTGTACGCTCATTATCTGCGTGGGCTGATTTAGGGGGCTTGCAAAGAGAAGAACATACTCCACATTGTTTCCTGGGGCCAACGTGAGACTTCCGAAAGGTGCACTTTGTCCAGCTTTAGCATTTCAAAGCAACAAGCTTCTGATACTTTTCTATACCTTAAGAGTAAGATGCCTCTCTCCCTGTGACAGCTGGATTTTCTTCATCCTATCTCAAGTCCACTGCTTCTTGTTATGCCCCTTTGTGATTTGGTGCATAGAGAAGCTTGTCATCTCCTTCGGAGCGACTCTGTCGAAAGCACACGTTTGTTCAGGAATGAACCCACTTGTGATGTAGATACAGAAAACTGGCTCCGAAATGTGAAAGAAAATCAGGGTTGTGGCTTACATGTATAGATGTACCTCTGTGGATGCAGCCTGTTCTTGGATGGAGGAGCTAGTTGTAAATTTCTGGCTTGTTTACATGCCTGCAGCAGTCAGCACAGGCTGGCTGTACTGCTGAGGAGCAGCATAGATGGTCCCCAGGTCGCACATCATCATGAATATTGGTTTATACAGATGTGAATCATTAGCATCTCCCAGTGCATAGCAGAGAGCTGTGAGAAGAGACCTCCCAGCAGGGATCCCCGGGCTCTCGGCGAGTCATCAATAACTAATTTGCAGATATTGCTTGGGGGCTGTATCTATACATATATATACGTCCTGTATATATTTTGCACATTGGGAACTTTTCCCCTGTCTTTATTACCCAGCATCACTTCTTCAGGTCTGCCACTTCTCCTGTAGCTGTATTTCCTCATCAGCCAGCCTCACCTCTCAAGAAGTCTTACACCAATACCAAACCACAGCATGGTTACAGTACCTGTGTGATAGCATCACCTGTCATGCTGAACAACAGCAACAAGGAAATGAGCAATATTACAAAGGAAATGAGCAATATTACAAACTGGAGCAGAGTAAGAACGGACAAAACAAAAAGGAATATTGTACAGCTATGCATCCCTAGCAGGGAGCTGGATATCCAAGCCCAAACCTCCAGAGAGCTGTGTGTGCCAGTGCCAGGTTCCGTTTAAAGATTATGGGTGTACATCTCTTGGTGAGAGCCCGGACACAACTTCCTCAGAGTCTGCCTTAGCTGTGGAGGGTTTTGTTGGACTTGGTTGGATGCAGATAATTTATAAATGGTAGTTTGACAGTAATTTCACTACTACTGGCATAGTGGCTTTACAGCAATTTAAACTATTTTTTAAAGACTCTAAATAACTTGGTAATCATAGGAGTTGAGAAATTGCCCTGAATTATGCTCAGTTCAAAAATTCAAAACTTGTAAACATTGTTTTGTCATTGTATTCAAGATGTTTTCCGGACTGCATGTCAGCCGAGAGTAAATTAGCAGTAGAAGAAAACAAGTAAGAAAAATGCAATAGCATTTGTGACAAAATGGTGAAACCCAGCTTAAAGCCATAAAAATCGCATACATTAACAAAAAGGACCTTGTCACCTGCAGCAAGTACTTCATTTTCCAACACCACAGCACAGCCACATCTCAAGTTCTGTCTCTGAGACTCACATGCAAAGGAGATGGGTGGTTTGATGCAATTTACCCACCCAGCCAAGCAACAGTGTTCTCTTCCCTGAGGTACAGGCAAGTCCAGTCATGGATTATGTGCTTGGCTTTCCTCAAGCCACAGCCTCCACTCATGTTGGTACATGGCCTCCCAATACTAGCTGTGACTTGTCCTCCAGATGGCAAGTTGTCCCATCCCCTCTTCCTAGGTTCCAGCCACATGTCCGAACAGAGGGAAACCCCCCAGCCTCACCCTTCAGTCACCTCAGCATTTCTTGGAAGATTTCTCCCAAATACCTCCAGCACCACACCATCCCAGCAGGATGTGCTGCCTGGACCTCAGCCACGTGGGGACCTCCATCTCTGCAAATGGTGTCCCTCGTGGGCACTTATGTTGGTCACAGCCAGCACAGGGGCTCCCCTGAGCCGCAGTGGTCAGTAATAGGCAAGGGCATGTTTTGAAATAACATAATTTGAATTATACTCGTAGAAGTTGTAAAGGAATAAAGTGTTAATGCTGAGAAGCCTGCAGCCCTTCTAGGTCTATCAGGTTATTCTTATGTGAGGACTCTAACTCCCTAAATTCCAGAGTTAGGAGTGAGTAACTGAGACCGGAATCTGACCCTTATGCATGAAAAATTCCTTAATTGTTACTAGAGTGGAAATAATACAAACCATTATTTTAAAATAATGCTGGTTGGGCTTGGAAAATTCACATTCAGATAGTAGGAAATTATAATTTCAAGGTTACCAAGCAAACATAATCTTTCTGCACAAGTGCATATCTTACATTCAGTAAGGCAAGGTTCCTGGGGAAAATGACAAATGTAATTAAAACCTGTCTCATCATGCATGTGCACAGGGGAGGGCAAGCTGTGACTGTAATGGTAACATCCTAGCAGGTGTTTTTATTTTAATATGGGGTATTAAATGAAACTTCCTGTGTTTATTAACCCAAATACTCTCCCGTATGCTTCCAACAGTGCCTCTGTCCTTTGCCAACAAAGCTGAACTTGAATGGTGTCTTTCAGCATAGACCTCTGTCTTCAGGGATACAAAGTTACCTACCTTACCTAACACTGTTACGGGAACCCGGAGCACTGTTGAAGCTGCAAATTCTTTTTCTCTTTCTCTTTGGAAGTTAGTCTTCCTGACTGGAGATCACAGGCTCGTTCTGGTGTAGCAGGGATGCTCCACGGCCGGTGGGGTAGGGGAGATCCTGCCAGAAGTGCTGTCATCTGCAACTGCAAGAGGATGAATGTGATCAACTACATTTTTAACAAAGATTTCACAGGAGGGGAGGGGCAGAGCTGGAGCCAGGCCCCAGCTGTTGAGGTGGCTGGGGACCATCTCAGTCACTTTGGAAAGGAAGGGTGCTGGGTCTGAAGGAGGAGGAGGTTTGTCTCCACTCTTCCCCCTGTGTTACTTGATAGTTCCCAAGCACACTCAGTGCTTTGAGACTACATGGGCTTTCATGACTTTTACTTCAAGTTCATTTGGTATTTGCTGGCAGAATTCTCCCAAGAAACGCAGACAAGAGGTGGTAAATGGTGATTAATCTGGACAACCTAAGTAGAGGACTCACGATGGGCTCCCTGTGTAATACAGGAAAGTTAACGGCTTTCTGATGTCCTTCTGTGAGTGAATTGTGTAGCCTGGTTGTTTAATGGAGTGTTTAAAAATTGTGTTGGCAATAGCCTATGAATAATGTATACAGGAATAATGAAATACCTTGCTGCTAAGAAACTGCTGATATGCTGGGGAACTTTCCATCAGATGTGAGAACAATTTTGAAAGCACTATCTTCTCAGGATGCCCTTTATTTATGGTCTTGCTGCTTCAGAGATCACGTTCCCTTTTTAGACACTGCATGTGAAGATGCCCTCCACTGCCTCTGCCTCTGCCTTCCAGCTTCCTCCAATTCCTTTCACTTATGTGTGTAAAACCTGCTGAATTTTGATGAGTTTAGGCTTTATTAACTAAGCACTGTAAGCATGGAGTCATTTGCTGTAGAGCCTCTAGCCATTCCAGGTGTCTGCACCAAAATACACTGCATCAGAGGAAGATGGACGCTGTTTTTGTGTCATGGCAATGGAGTCCCACAAAACAGGAAGCAGAAATAGGGCCAAGTGATTTGGGAAAAAAGGCCAACAGTTCTTTTTCAGGTTTCTGGAGCATGGAGTCCTTGCATAAGATAAGCAACCATAGCATGGATATTCAGATTGTGATGGGCTCTGCAGTGTGAACCCAGCTCTGATGCCTCTAAATTTTCCCCATGACTTCTTGCAGTGTATGAGGCCTCTGTGTTTTGGCCACGAGTAGTAGGATGTCATGATACTAAGGGATGAAATCTTGCTCGATCAAAGAAATGATAAGATTGAGAGTGAACCCCCGCAGCAGGCTGTGCACTCCGGATTTTGCACTGCCTTAGCTGCAGGAGGAAGCAGGCATCCTAAAACATCCCTGGACACAGCTCATCAACACTGCAGGTGCATCAGGCATTCAGTCTCTTCCTTTGCTCCTTTTTTTTAGCCCTCAGCTGCTTTCCAGAAGAAAATAAAATAGGAGTTTCGTTTCTCATGTGGGGTTTTCCCCACTGGCACTGAAAGGCAGAAGCAGCACAGCAGGGCAGGTGAACATGGTATATATCTTAGGACTGTCCAGAGTGCTCCCAGCTGAGCGTCTGGTGAGAGCACACCCAGCTTGCAGAGTCTGTAGCTGTCTTCTCTGTCTCTGTTGTGTCTTTGTTGTGAACAGCCCAGTGCTCACGCTGCATTCTTCTGTCTGTATTTACACAATAGACCCCTGAGTCAAAGCATTTCCTGCAATATGGACAGTGTATTATTAGCGTAATGCTAGAACAAAGCAACATGTGATTCATGTTGTTAGTAGTCAGCTGAGGAAGTGATATCCCCACCTTGGAGGCTGATGTGATGGGCTTTGAAGTCATAGTGGTGATGCTGACAGCAAGCTCCAGGCATGAGCCTACAGGGCAGGAAAGAGAACGGGTTAGAAGAGAGGTTGTATCCCCAAGGTGATCTGCAACTGGCTAAGCAAGAGGATACACCAAGCCAGGAGGGATTATTAGCACTTTCGTTGGCTTGTTTGCTGCTGGGACACTCCTGGGGAGTGCAGTATTTCCCCAGCTACAGGAAAGGAGGTGTACAAAAGGGGTTAGTCTAAATACAAGAAAGGTACAAAGACCATCAGTGAGGTTTGACTAATGGCCTAAATGTTTTCAGTAGAATAAATAAATAGAAGAGGTATCTAAAATTCTCTCCATCTCTACCACACAAAACCCATCCTGGCAGCCAAGAAGTGTTTTCAGAAGTTCACAAAGGTCTAGGTTGAAGATCTTAGTCAAGTTCAAGCAGCCTTTTTCTGGGATAGAAATGCTGCTAGCTGACAGTATACAAAGAAGAGAAGCTTTCAAAAGGAAGGAGACAGTCTGTTTGTAGTTTATTCCACTGATGCTTCTGATGGTCCTATTAATTTCTTTTTTTTTTTTTTCCCTTTTAGGTGAAGAGTGAAGGCCCCAAACTGGTGCCCTTCTTCAAAGCGACTTGTGTCTATTTTGTCCTCTGGCTGCCAACTTCCAGCCCCTCCTGGTTCAGTGCCCTAATCAAATGTCTGCCCATTTTCTGCCTATGGGTTTTCCTTCTGGCTCATGGAATTAACTTCTTAGTGGCACACCGGAGTGCCAGCCGCATCCTAGCAGGACTGATATTCTCGGCAGTGGGAGATGCCTTTCTCATCTGGCAGGAGCAGGGCTACTTCATTCATGGTGAGTGCAGTGTGAGTCTTAAAGGGATGCCACAGTGCTTGGCTGTTACTCTCTTTATTTAGTAATGAGTTGCTGGCCATGTGTTTTGTTTATTCATGTACAGCTTAAGTGCCTGGTAGTGTGAGGCACTCATCCCTAGACTAAAATCCATTGCAGTTAGAGGAGTCACATCATGGATGAATCTCTCGAGCTTATCTGGAGGTGCCCTGGAGTCATAGAGGTAATTGGCGCAGGTTTGATTCCTTGGCACATGCTCATAGCGTCTCAGCTGGCGGGAGCTGGGAAAGTGGCATGAGCAGAATGTCCGGGGAAGAGTCAAAAACTTACGGCACTCAGCAGCTGCCATGGAGCTACAGGAAGTATTTACCTGCTGTCCCTCTGCAGTGAGATCTGTCAGCCCTTCTCTATAAGGATGCAGAAATAAGATGCATGGTGCAAAGATCTTCAGTGGAGAACAGATAAAAGGTCCTTAAATTTTAAAAGACAAGCCTGTAGCTTGCTGGGGGTGTTTAAGTGAATGTTAGGAACCAAAGCATCAGAAATTGTGTCCTACTTGCAGGTTCATCAGCATGAATCACGCAGCCTGTTGTAAAAATATGGGAGCTGGTTTTGCAAGACATGTAAATGGTGGGGAATTGAGGGCAAACCTTACCACAACACCCTGTCATCTCTACAGAAAGACCCACATCTCTCAGAGCAAAACAGGCTTGTTTTATTTCACTTGTTTGCAGACTAGAACATAATGATTTAGATTAATGATTTAAAGCCACACTGAGCCTGCCTGCAGCAACACTCCCCGTGGCCTTGGACTGTCACAAGAAATCAGCAGCAGTTGAGTCCTTCACTTAACTGCACTGGTGGGGTTTGTGAAGTCAACTTCACCAGCAGGGATCTTATTTAACATCCAAATGTGACTGTCCCATTGGAAAATGTGATGAGACGGGGCAAGTTTTCTGACTTCTGCTGCTGTCAGCTCTGAAAGTCAAAGGCTTATTTTTTACCCCTTTTATGAGGTCAGTATTTAGTTTTATTCTGGGATTCCCACAAGCTTTGCTTTCTTTATGAGAGAAAAGTATGTGAAATGCCAGATATGAAATGCCAAAAGCTTTGAATCTGGTTTTAATCCTGCTTCCCAGGGGTTTATCCAGATCTATTTAAAAGTTCATGTAAAAACTATTCCTGATTTTGTTGGACTGTAGATTAGGCCCTGAGGACTGGATCCATTTGGCTGAACTTTGGCCATGTTGCTGAGAAGCTCCATCCATCTCTCGGGGCACGGTCCCATCTGTGCTGAGGGTGTTGGCATTCCCACCAATGGGTCTCCTCCTAACAGGGGTGCCTGGCTCAGCACAAGTCACCTTGGCCCAACTGCCCATGCTTCTGTTTTGCCTTCTGGACTTGCTTCTTGAGCTGTGGCTTGGAAAACATTCAAGACCCAAATCTCACCATGACTGTTTTTGTACAAAGGCTGTGCAGAGGTTCCCCGTTCCCATAGCTGGGATTTCTCTGATTCCCCTCTCTGATTTAATGCTAGAGGAAGGTTGACCTGTCACAGCAATTCAGTGTCTAGTTAAAGTGTTTTAATCTGCAAATAAGCTGGATTTTTTACCCCAGTTTCACAACTTAGATGCATCGCTTTGTGGGTTTTGATCCATGTTTGTTCTTGATTTAACGAGAATGTTTGTTTAGCTCTCTTAGACCATTTAGAAAATTTCTGCCTTGATTCTAGCTGTCTCCTGTCTGCCTCTTCTGTCCTAATCTGAGCTACTGCCTTCTGTATTGAAGCGATAACATTTGTGTTTCAGCTGTCAGCAGATAAAGTGTACCACCCAACTTACTCTGTCACCTTTCCTGCAAAATGTATTTTCTCCGATTTAAAATACAGCAGGCTGCTGTTGTTGACAACTGACGACACTGAAACTTTTGACATTATCCTTTGTGGGAATTTCAAATTTCAGGGGAATAAGAGGAATTATTAGACAAAAATGTACTTCTATGGCTTTCAGGCAGAAAAAAGGGTTGGGAACTGGGCTGAGATGAATAGCTTTCGAGACAATGAGTTTATAAAAGGACATTTGTTCATTATTTTATAGGGAAGTGAGAGCCTGGGAACTTACTCCTGGCACACTTGACTTCTTTCATTTTTGCTGTTTCAATCCACTAATAACAAGCTATTTTCTGACTAGTGCCTTACTTGATTTAGAAGACAGTTTACAGCGTGAACATCCACATCCTTTAATAGCAGACGCTTAGAAACAATTTATGCATTTGGTGAAGAAGACGGGGACCAACAGAAAGGACTCATTGCCAGTGTGAGGGGAACTCAAGAAGCAGTGAGGGGGAAGGAAACCTGGGCTCTCTGATTCCATCTAGGTAGCCCAGAATAAAGCAGAGAGGAGAAGGAAGCAGACAGAGGGAAAAGGCTGATCTGTCTGGTGTGGTCAGAGGGCTGAGCCAAAGGCTGAGAAATGCAAGAGAAATGCACCCCCCTCCCTGTACAGCTGACACAGGTTTCCCCAGTTTCTGGCTTGATTTGCGGATGTCGATTGAGCAAACCTGAGAGCTGACTTGTTTGTGGCCAGCCTCACCATGTATCACAAAACCCCTCCTACCTTTCTGGGCTTCTGCTTGGCTGCTGCATCCTGTCTTCCTCTCCTCCCCCTCGCTGCCAGCTGCCTGCATGAAGGACAACACATTCTTCAGTTCCCATCCCAGCACTCTCCACATAATGCCATTGAAGGAAAAATCACTCCTCACTGCTAGGGCGAAGTAACCTTCCCCTCCTTACCACCCCCATGGCTCTAACCTTTCCTGCACTATAAACAGCTCGTCCTAAATCCCTCCTTGTTTTCTCTCAGTGCTATGCTCATGATGTGTAACAGCTCTGCAAAACATCACCTTCTCATTGCCCTTCTTTGCACTTCCTTCACACTGTCCGTGTTCTCACCTTGCAGACCAGACCCCACAACTAGCCCTCTCCCTCTGGTGGGTTCCCCTCTTGTTCCACTGTGGCTGAGCTTCCATCAGACATCTGGTCCTTCCTGAAGGCTGGGAGACACTTCCCCTTCAAGCTGCCTCAGCAAGCATTAGGATGAAGAGATGTCTGCCAGCGGCAGGTTTTAGCGGCTGCCCTTTATACCACAGCATTGTGCTTTAAACGTAAACAAGCATCCTGCTGGAGAACTCAGTTTCCCAGATCCTTTTATCTGTTTCATGGTTTAGAGCTACATGAAAACATCCAGCCACTCTAATAACCTTGCCCAGATGAAGTGGAACAGCCTTTAGCTGTGCCACACGTGGGCTTGGGAACCAGAGGAGCTGGACTCAGTTTGGGGCCTACTACGTACAACTGGCAAGACAAGTAGTAGTCAGCAGCTGTACCGACACATGGTGACAGTTTTTGTTAAATGGATTAGTAGAGAGTGAATAACACATGGGCCGTACCTTCCAGTAACCACATCTGGGATTTCTCAGGGGTGCTGCACTTCAAAGAGAAGCTGGCATTTTATATTCACTGATTGTTTCCAGCTAAGGTTCCTCTGAATCTTACAAATAGCCATAACATTGTTGGCAGATCACATTGGTATAAGTCCCTGAAATATGTCAGCTGCTCCTTTCCAGCTTAGGTTTCTCCTAGCTATGGGCAGAGATGGAGTAAAAGCCAGATTTAGTCCCTGAGTGCCTTGCCTTTGGGTTTGTGACTAAATACGGTCAGATTTTGTGTCTGAATTCAGAGGGATCACTATCTTCTCACGTTTTGTTCTGATACTGCTCTGATTCCAGCCTTCCTGTTCCACACGTGACCTAGGAGTGAAATGCTTCAGATGACAGATATTTAGAGGGGATGATCTTTGCTCTGCCTTGCTCCCACTCTTCCATCCAAAGCAGGGAGGAGAAACATGTGAAAAGCAACCAGCTTTTCTTCTGCAACAGCTTGGTTCACCTGGCCTCTTGGCAAAAATGGCTTGAACCACAACAGTCATACTCAGCTGCAGCTGTAGATGCACTGAGGTATTTTCTTAGGGCAGAAGCCTGATACTAAGGCTGATCTCCTATGCACAGATTTTTATATTAAAATGGTCCCAAGTGTTCAGTGGGGTTCCTGCTGAAATCAAATAAAGGTTGTAGCACAGGAAGGACATTATGCCTGTAGTTGTTGCTGTATATTTCACATCCAATATAGCCACGTTTTCTTTTGCTACTGACTGCCAATCACTGATGAAAGTCACCCTTGCTTTGTCAATGCCTCTTTCTAGGTCTGCTAATGTTCGCCATTACACACATCCTGTACTCCTCAGCCTTTGGCATGAAGCCTTTGGACCTGAAGGCCGGCTTCTTGATGGGCCTTGTTTGCAGTTCCTGTTATGCCTTCCTGTACTCCTACCTCTCGGGCCCATTCACCTACCTGGTAGCTGTCTACATCGCCTTGATTGGCTTCATGGGCTGGCGAGCAGTCGCCGGCATGCAGCTGTGCAACGACCTCTGGACATGGACCAAGCTCTCGGCCTGCATCGGCGCGATGCTTTTCATGGTGTCGGATCTGACCATTGCAGTTAACAAGTTCTGCTTTCCTGTGCCCTACTCGCGTGTCATCATCATGGCTACTTACTATGCAGCTCAAATGCTTATTGCACTGTCAGCTGTAGAGAGCAGAGATGAAGAGGACTTCAAAAAGAGGAGCTAGGTGGAGTGCCAACAGTCTGTGAACAATGTGGGTTATATCTCAGGTGCTGTAGCTGCATTCACCCCTGAGAGAGATCTCCATTTCTCTAGGCATATTGGTGATGTTGATTTTGCTTCTTTGAAGCATTACCTTTGGGGCTTTATTTTCAATGGCTTTCTCTGAATATAGCTTACTTCAGTGTGGAGTCCACATCAGAAAGCTTAGACTGTCCCTGCAGTAGCTACTCATCCAACTTTTCCTCCTTGGAAGTGCTATACTACTGCATTTTACTTGTTAGTCTTGAAACTGATGCTGAATGTCTGGGAATTAGGAGGGCTGACGGAAAGAAGCTTTGGCCACACACTGTGCTAGGAGACTTGCTTTCAATAGGAGGCAGACAGGCACAGATCTCTGCTAAAGCCATAGGTAAAATCAATTTAACCAACGTTTAAGTTAGTCTGTTTTTGTGCATTACGAACTCAGTGCACAAACTGGAGCTATTTGAGCCTCTGCTAAAAGGAAGCCTGCAGCAAGAGTAAAACCAGCAATTTCAGATGAGGGCTGAGCTTTGGAGTGAACAGCAGCATGTGGGGCAGCCCATAGTAGAACCAGAATGAAAGCAAAACACCAGGCAGAGAGCACAGAGCAGGAGATGCACTGAGATGAAGTGCTGTGTGCTTTGATTGTGGCCGATCACTGCTCCAGAGCAGGTCTGCGGACACCAGCTGATGTCAACACATATGGCAGAACTTAAGAGTTTGGTGGGATTTCAGGGACGTCTAGGTAGCTAGGCCATGGCATTCTGCCCCACCATACGTGTGCAAATATGTGTTGTGAGCAGCCACCAGTGACAGCTGAGTTGTCATGGGCACATGAGGAATTTTGATTTTTACAGCAGGACTTGGAGGATGCATCCTATTTGTGTCTAGTACAGCAGATAGGAATCTAAATCTTTACATCTTCCTTTCCCAGTATTCTAACAGATAACATTCCATATACTCGTTAAGCTTTATGATCCTGCTGCTTGCAGCATCTCTTCTGAATCTCTGTGTGAGCATTTCCCATGTCTGAAATGGCTAGTCAGGGCCCTGATTTTGTAGATTGTTCTGTTTTGCCAGCTGGTGGTAGATGATCAGCTTCGCACCACTTGTTTTTGGAAAGCCCCTTTTCAGCAGAGCTTTGTGAAAAGCACAGTCCTGTGTGTTCAAAGTGCCTGCCTCTTCCTTCTTAAACTCGCACAGAGTAGTGACAATGTGAGAGCCATCAGGGCTGGGAAAGCCGGTTTCATTCTGACCCAAATTTCTTCACTTGGTTTGTCTGCCCATCTGCTGAAGCAAGATTACTTCTGTCTTTACTCTCTTAAAAAGATATAGAAAGACTTTGCCCTATTTTTTTTTTCTTTTAATACCAGATTGATTTGTGATTGTATGTGTATTTTTTCCTGCTATTTGGGATATCTGACAGCAAGCTGTGTTGTTGCTGTTTGAAACTCTCTTAAATGTGGTCTTCCCTTCTGTCCGTTCCAGGGCTGTTGCTGTTCCTGTGGGCTGAGATGCTCCCCCAGTGGCTTGTTTTTAAGACACAAAGAATGCATCCGGGCATGCTAAGGAGGTAGCGAAGGGTTCTAACACCTCTTCAAACCTGCAGCCAAACAGGGACAACCAAAACAGACCGCGCGTGACTCAAATCCACGCAGGTCCTAATAACACCTTGCACAATCTTGTACGGGCAGAGCAAACAGGATGGGCAGCCTTCCAGATTGTCCTCGTGGGATGAAAAGTACCATGGTTGCCATACCTTCCGTGCCCAGACCATTCCAGGCAAAAGCCTGACACTAAGTCCCTGGCACAGGTGGCAGAGCAGGAATTCTTTGCAGGGAGGGCAGCGGGGTCAGGGGGCAGCTGAGGAAATGTTACTGACCCTGCTAGCTTTTCCATTGGTGCTGAGAGGTGCTAAGTGGGTCTCCTGTTCCTCCCCAGCCTTGTCTGTTGGGACCGGCTGTGGAACAGGCATTGCCCCCCCATGACTTGTGCATCGGTGCCAATGCAACCAGTATTACAAAAATCTAGGTTAACCATCCTGACCCCGTGGAATCATCTGCTGCTTCTCAGAGAGGTCAGCTGCATTGTTGAGAGGGAAAACATTGTAAATAGCACAGTCTGGTGTAATCTCTTCCCTTTAACGCTGTTGTGTAATACTGTCAGTATTCATTCACCGGTGTATCGGGGCCTGCCTGGAGTAAACGGCAAAGGAATTTAGAGCCATAAAACATCTTCATTCATCAGCATTACTTATCTCCTGGCCGCAGCTTGAACCCTGCAGTGTAGCTCTTTGCAGTGTAGCCTCTGTTACTAAGCTTGACTGTTTGCAAATCTCTTCCTGCAACAGACTGACTGAGCTAAGAGGAAATCTAAGCATTTGAGGTGAACCCCACCATTCTCCCAGCATGTAAACAAAGAGCACATTTCAGTCTGGGTCAGTCCAGCACACTTGATCCAGCAGTTATTCAGAGAAGGTCCGTGCACCATGAGCTTACCTGGTGACCTCCAGGGGTCTCTTCCAACCTCAGCCATTCTGCGATTTAAAAGTTAGAATTTCAATCTGAGCCATTATCTCTTTCTTTCCCTCCAGAAATGAGCCATCTTCCCTTTCCTGAAGATAGCTGAGTTGCTTTTCTGTGTGCTTTTTCATCTTGGCTTTCTTTGCTGTCCTGCTCCACTTCTAAGTTCTGTGGAAACTTGCAAAAAAAGGATCTTCTAAGTGTCATTAGGAGACCTGCTCTCTCTAACCCACTGGCTGTCAGAAGTGCAGTTTCTGGTTGCAGAGGTCTGCAGGTGACACTAGTTAGGACAGCAGAAGCACGTGTAGCCCAAGTGGGCTGCTGCCCCCTCATCATCCCCTCACCCGGCAGGGGCTGGCTGGGACATATCCCAGCCAGCCATGCTGGCTCCATCCCAGTGAAGCAACGGTGTCAGCTTGCCCAGGAACATGAGGCAGAGCCCTCAGCATACAAAGTCCGAGAGAGTCCTAGTTGGCTCAGAGGTTTGCTAGTGAAGGCTTTTAATCTTCAAATCTCTCTCTTACCATGCATTCTCTGCTTTTAATCCATATTACTTGTGTGAGACCACTTTCCTGAAGGGTGTCTTTCCTGCTGGGAGGAGATGAGCTGATGCCCTTACTTGACACAGTTCTGAGTTTCAGAAACCCTGAGAAACACTAAGCAGTTGCTCAGAGACTGCTAAATGTCTTTTCACAGGATTAAAACTCTTCCCTTAACCCCAGCAAGGGCAGTCTTCACTATGAAAGGGAGCAAACAAGAAGTGCAAAGGACATGACTGTCTATGGTACCACCAGTCAGTTGTAGACCTTCCTGCTGTCTCTCTGCATTGTAAAACTGAAAGGTTTAAGCTATTCTTCTCTTCTTTTGGGGGGTAAAGTCTCTGAGTAGCACCTGCTTTTTGGCCCAGGGACGTTACAGGGGGAATGAAGCACCCCAGTAATGCAGCGTTCCTGGCCCCAGAAGCATCAGTTCTGGTGCTTGCAAAGTACAGAGGCGTTCTTTACAGGATGCTGTACTCAAAAGTTGCTTTGCAATTCCCATCTATGGTCACTTGAGTCTAAACACATTGTGCAATTACTTTTGTTCTCTTCTATTACACTGTAGTTATCTCCCACTCAAAGATCCTTTGGCTCTTTAATTGGAAATGCAGAGAATATATTTCAGTTGTACATCTCTCTCTGTAGGTACATCCTCCTTGTCTTTGCTCACACAACTCCCAGTGAGTCCAAGAAGCAATACTAATTGCAGCAGGTTTTTAAATGCTAGTAATGCTACTGGGCTGTGCCAGTTGCACTGATGTCAACAGGGTGAAGGTGGTTTAGAAATGGCAGGCTGAGTAGAACAAAGCCATAGGATATTAACGGCTTTACTCCTCCGCTGCCAAAAAAAAAAAAAAAAGTATTCGTGCTTAATACATGGCTTCTTACTCCTCCATATTGAGGCACCTGTAAGGCTGATTGGTTTAAGAATTACTCTAACGTGGCTTTTAAGTAGATTGCTGAAAATTTCATGTTGTAATCAATGGAGACAACAGATATATTTATACTTATGTATTTAAAATTCCCAGGACAAACTGCAGATTTTTTAGTGATTCTTTTAAGTTTTCTTGTGCCATAGTTTGACACTGACACCTGTAAGTTTTCATCTTGCTGTCATGGTAATTTGGGAGCTGTTTCAGAAGAAGAAGATCAAAGCAAACAGCAACTGCAAAGCTCAGTGGCAGGTGCCTTGTTCTCTCTGCTTGGATTCTGGATACAGACAGGGGCTCTTTTAAGCAGAGGCACCATAATCATGTTCCTCCCAGGTACTTCTCCTGCCTTTTATCCATGCTCGCTCCTTTTGTGGCCTTGGGTAAGTTACTTAAATTTCTGGGGGCCAGGTCCTCATCTGGTGTAAATAGGCTGAGTGTATGAGAATCAGCACTCTCTGCCAGGTTACAACAGCAGGGGACCAAGACCCCTCTGTCTGTTCTCATCCCATTTCTAAAATGGGAGTATTAGCACTTGCCTACCTCACAAGGATGCTGTAAGGATTAATGCTCATACAGCACTTTGAAGATGTAAAGTGCTATATGTCCCAAGTATTAATGTACTGTAGTGTTAAAAATGCTTCTAGGCCTCTGCAGGACTTCTCTTAAAGCATGGAATGTGTGACTGCCTTTTCGGTTTGCATCAGATGGAAAGCAAATGAAAAATATTTATTCATACTGTCTAACAGGATGGGCTCAGCTACACTTGAACTCTGAGGAGGGTTTAGCTTAGAAGTCTGAACTCTAATCTCAGTTTTGCAAATGGTTTTTGGTTCTTCTAAAAGCCTCAACCAAATTCTTAGATGTGAACTGTGTATCCAAATTTTGCAGTCTAGTCTCATCCCTGAATGTTAGCTAGAATAAATCTAACCCAGTCAAAACACAGTGCTCTTATAGTCTGCGATGGCTGTTGGAAAGTCTGGAACAGAAAAAGTCATTCTGTTCAACCTTCATCCTGCAGAAGGTCAGCTCAGTTTCAAGGGACAACTTAAAAAGGGATGATTAATTTCTGTGATTGTAAGTTTACTGGCTTTAAAATCAGCAGAGAGGGAAGGCCTTGCTAGAATCAATAAGGTCGACACATCCTTCTTGAATTATTTCCATTTCCTTTTCACCTGAATCAAAGAAGTAGCAGGTTCTGCAGTGAAGGAAGTGCTTGTACCATCAGTCCGAGGGTTCAGAACAGAAGTAGATCTAGAAATACAGCTCTAAGCCATCACCATGTTCTCAATGACTATAAAAATGCCACAGTTCACTGATTTCAAATCTGGACCACAGCTACAAACTACTTGTTTCTGGTACCACTAGCTGCTGTACAAACACAAATGAAGGCAAGGAATTACTCACCAAGGAGCGTGAGCTGTGTACATGTGAAATGGACCATAATTTTGAAGCAGCTGCAGTTAAATCTTATCTTAATATGAACTCAGAAGCAAACACAATGCAAATTTTTATTGTTTCTTTAAAATGTATGATGGGTTCTAGTTTTCTTAGTTTGGAGGACATTTTCTTAATGTTATTTTATTTTTGCTCTTATTGTAAAGAATAAAAATACATGACTCTAGGTAGACCACAAATGAAAAAAGGTGGCCAGTTGGCAGGAATGCCAAAATTTCTATGGCTTGTATTGTTTTCGTGGTGACACTATGCTGCTGTAGAATGAGCTACTGGAGTGGTGTGAGAGCTCAACAGCAAGGCTGAAGCACAAGGCCAACTGCAGACCCTTGCAGCCGGTCTCATACCAGAGGGATGCAGGGGCCAAGCAGCCAAGATTGCAGCAGGAGCAACGCCTGGGCCTGTTTGGATCAGTTAAAAGACAGAGCAACAGGAAATAAAATAAATCTTTTCCTGACAGCTGAAAATCAAGAAACCAAATCCAGCCTGTTGGGTGAGAGTACTGAATCAGTACAAACACATGGATCTAGACCTTCCTCTTGCAGGCTTCTGCTGGGCCAGACCTTGCTCCTAGTTTACACTGGAAGCCTTGCTCCAGGCCTACAGTGTGGGCAGGGTCAGGCCAGTGGAAACCTTTTTAAAAGAATGAATTTGAAAACAATGGAACCAAACAAACAAACCAACAAAAAAAAAACCACCAACCCACAATCAAACAAAAAACAATAACAACCAAGGAAAGAAAAAGCAAATGCCATTGGGTAAGCAGTAGTTCTGCCTGGCTGAGACCGCAGGACTCACTGGTCTGTCCTGAGCACTAAATCCATGTCTTGTATCCCTGCGAGCCTCTCACTCCGGCCCCTCTTCCACGCATTCCAGACAGAGTGCACTGAAAGATGTGACTGAAGCAGCTGCTCTCCCTGGGGGAGTCAGCTTTTTGCCACGTCTGAAAGTCTCCAGCACTTATTTCCTTTACCGTGATTGTAAAGGTCACCACATGCAGTACGGCCACTTGATCTGGGATCTTTTCTTAACACATTTTTGTGCTTATTTTACTATTTTACTTCTTTGTTTGGAATGTATTTTTTCCTCATTTCTTCTGTATGTAACAGCAATTAAAAATATTAATTTACTGGGTATGTTTACTGTGTAGATGCAGTGTCTTTTTGCACACTGGTTCTGTGACAGCAGCCTACCGAACCTCTCTAGCCCTGAAGCTACCCAGAGTCCCACTGAAGCAGACAGGCGCTGTCATGGCCAGCTACAGCATTCCTATCTGGGGAACCCTGAAACACCGTCACATGCACACTGATGAGCACATCCAACACAAACCAACCAGGTACCGCTGTGCTGATGATGCCTGGCTGGTGGTACAATGCACCCCAAGCTCCCTGGGGTGCAGAGCCCTGGAGGACACTCGCCCTTGCTGCTCCAGCCAGTCCTGCTTACAATGGCCATTTGTCCACAATTCCAGGGAGAAGGCAGCTTGCTGCAAAGGATTGCTCTGGGAAGGCTGCTCACTGCCCAGAAATCCCAGACAAATGGCCAAGTCTTTTTTCCCTCCCTTCCTAAGCAAAATTTCCAGGGGAGAAAGTAGGGTAGCATGGACATTTTTCTCTGGTTGAGGATCTGATGCCAGTTTCCTCAGCTGTGTTTGATGCAGTGGCACAGATATTTGGTTTCATTAATCCTGAACCAGGCCATCTGTCACCAGTGGAACAGGTTTCAAGGATTTATAGCACAGAAGCACAGAGTAAGAGCTCCCAGTCCATTAAATGGATCTGCGTACAGGCTTAACAGCGATTCCTCCATACTCCCCATCTGAAGTGGAGCAGTTCCTGGCACAAGAATGAATCAGTAACAGGCAGAAACACTACCAAGTTCTTTTCAAAGCAGCCCAAAGGAGTAACAGCAGGGGAAAGCAGGTGCTTCTTTGACTTTTACAATTCCTTTCAAAAACTCAGAGGCCTGCTGGAAGGAGCATCTAGTTCCCACAGACCTCCTTCCTAGATCCAGGTGGAACAAAGGTGGCAAAATATTCTTGGACTCCACATGTGTGTGTGGCTGGCCACTGTTGTGCTTATATTCCACAAGAGGCTCTAGGAAGAATTCACTCTGAATTAAAAGAACCAGCACTAATATATATAAATGTATCTGTCTCTCTATCAATCCTTCAATGGTTCAGATATGTTCTAATTACTTATCTAGTCTTGCCCACCAGCAGTGAAGGTACCAGACCCTTCTGGATCTGAAGTTTGCCTGCTACAACCAGCTCTTTCACACAGTGACTCCCTGATTTGCAAAGCTGCAGACTGTGTTTACTGTCTTAGTATTGCAAGGTTTTAAGTACTTCAGATTTATCGCTCACTGTATGTTTATGCAGTCTGACATAACAAAGCTTACATCATCACAGAGATCCTGCCGAGCTATCTGGGGACAAGACAAATAAGGAGACAGAATCCAGCTCTCCTCCCGAACTCAGAAGCGGGATTCTCATTGACCAGTGCAGAAGCAAACTGATACATAGAAGAGAAAACAGCAGCCTTAGGATCCTTTTACTACCATTAAGATACATTAACAGATGGTATTAGAAATGTCACCTTTCACATGCTGTTTGAAACCACTTACAGGCAAGAAATACGGAAAGATCAGAACTGGCCCTGCTGAGCAGAAGCCCCACTCTCTTCCACCTTGTTTAACTGACCATTACAAAAGCCAAGTGCAGTTGCATTTTGAGCCACACAAACTACACAGCCACAGCAATGCTGTTCTGCATGCTGGACCAGGCAGAGCAGGTTCCACTAATTATATCCTCTGTTTAGAGTTCTGCAAACTTTCTGTCACTGTGTCCAGGAGGGTTTTATCGTCTTTTTCCTAAGAAAAGAGAGAGAAGTGCTGTAATCACTGCAAACCCCCCTATGTTTTGAGTGCAAATCTCACAAAGTGCCGGCTAAAAGCAACCGGTTACAATTTTCATAGGAAGTGGTACTTTGAGTCTCGAGAGTTCCCATTTTCATTCTCATTTCACTTCTCAATACCCCTTGTTCAGTTCATCACTGTTCTGAAAGAGTCACTTTGGGTCTAACAGGCTTTGTGTCCTCTGTACCCTGCTATGGAAAACAAGATTCCCTCCTTCTGAGCTATAACTGTAGGAAAGATGTTGATGCATGTTCACAGAGGTGCAACGATGCACTACGTGATTTGGCAAATACTACAAAAAGGCTAAAACTGAAAACATGCTAAGCAGAGGAATGCAAGTGCTCTTCCTTAAAGAAGAGAGACAGAAGAGCATATAAAACAGAGGAGACATTTATGAGAAACAGAGTTTTAGCTCCCATGGAATCAGCACAGAAACCAGCAGCCGAGTCTCCAGCCCAGCTATTCAGAATCCGCAGATTTGCTCATCCCTTAGATCATTCCTTACTCCCTTCCCTTTCAGGCCACCTGTGACCAAGTAAAGACCATTGAAACCGCTAAAGAAAGTGTCCCGAGTCCTGGTCGAAAGGAGCTCCCAGCCTAACAAAGTGTACTTTCACAGCTGGAGTCCCCACAGTAGGTACACTGTCCCCCAGCCTACAGCACCCATCTCCAGGCAGTAACTACCCCATCTCCAGAACTCAAATCAGCAATAATATAGATCCTCAGATCTAAAATAAGCCTGCAATTAAGTTCAATTTGGAGTGAAATCCTGATCTCCTAAAGTCAGTTTTGCAGTTCCTTATCTCTTATTCTGAGATCTGCTCTCCCCATCTCACTCAGCTGCAAAGACCCCTAGCAGAACAGAGACCTTCCCAAGCGACTGCCCAGGTCAGGGCAAGGAGGAGCCTCAGGAGGCCCCAGAAATAAGGTGTCAGAGTCTCTGAAATCTCACCCCCTCCCAAGCAGCCATTAAGAAATCTGAATATAAATTAGCACCTCACTCACACAGTGCTTTTGCAAGCCTTGCTCCTTAGCTAGCTCTGCTTACAAATAGGCTGCTTTGAATAGTTTTGAAGAGTCATGTTCCCATTGTAGCAGTGCTCACCTCAACAAGCTGTATGTGGGAAGGCAGAAGGTATGTCCTACCCAGCAATCAGATCTCCAGAGGGATACAAAACTGTTCTGCCCCTCAGGCCTGCCTGCCTTCCCTGAGGCTGGGTGAGCAGTACTGCCAGGGTTCTCCTTGCAGCCTGGCTGATAACGATGCCTGGCCAGGAAGAGCTTCCACTGCTTTTGGGGACTAGGAAACTATCCTCCAGCTGTTGGATATGGCTTCAAACTGTGGCTTTGGGGTAGAGTGTATTAGGAAGCCTGAGAAACGTGAGAATCAGTAACACCAGGTTGTCTTAAAAAACAATAAAGAACTGTTTTTGGTCTTTTAGGCGTGTGGTGGCTGGCTTCAGTGAAAGAAGTGTCATATGTATCCTACACAGAAAGACAGATGAGTGCTTGAAAATCAGAGCAGGAAACCCAGCATGCACATCTTTTCCCTCTGCTGACCCACACTGAGCTACTTCTGCATTGGCAGGGAGAACAGAACCTTCAGGGGGATGTGGGGGTGTGCGTGTGTGTGCTCAGCAGTTACCAGCAGGCTGTCCAGAAGCAATGATCACAGACAAAAATAACCGTAAAAGATCTTTCCAAATATAGACCCATCATTATTGGTGCTGTATCAGTTTCATTTCAAGCTGTGCCTGACAGTGTCTCGTTCCTTTTAAAAGAAAAACAACAGGTAATGTGGGACCAGGGCCTTTTCTCTAGAAAGGGAAAATGGGGAAAACAGTTACATGTCTGACAAAAGGATGGAGAATTCTTGCTCTCCATGTTTAACCTTGAAGGCTCCCTGGTTAATCATAAGTAGAGTGAGCTCACCAGGGGCTGCTGAAACTCACAGGACATAGCAGTTTCGAGGCACTACTGTACATATTGTAAGACCAGTCTGCAAGCTGCAAGTTTGGGCACCATGACATGGGGAAACCGTGTGTGGATTGTGCATTACTGTTAGCAAACCCTCACCCTATGCACCTGGAAGCGTTCAGTTGCACAGGACCAATTTGAGCCAGCTGGAACCAGGTTGCTGTGTTACAACCTGATTTAAAACTTCACTAGGTGGGAACTTCTGACATAGAAAAAAGCAGGGAAGGGAGAGGGGGACATAAATGTCTGTTTTTAATTAATTCATTAATTGTCTCTTGGAAACGTTTACTAGCTTTTATACAATGTTGGCAAAATCCTGCTATTTCACAAAGGAAGAGAACAGATCTAACCAGTGCAGTCTCTGTGGTATATGTAAAAAAAAAAATGCACAAAGCTACTGTCAGAATACATCAGTTGACTGTCTGGAGGTGTTAAGTATTGCCACAGGTGCAGGGCAGGCCTGGTTACATACTGAGAAATAGCCATATTTGCTTTTGAGACATCTAAGGAATTCATGAGACTTGTTAGCCAAAATATGCCATTTTAAGGGACCCAATACTGCTTCAGGCAACTGAAGGCAAACCTTCAGAGGAAGTCAACATCAGTTAGGCTGTTTTTTGGATATGAAGATAAGTTCTTAGAAACACTGTAGCACTTGCAGCATCAGCTGCAGTACCTACGGGGCTATTGCTTCCTCCGTGGGCAGGCACAAGAGTCGAACTGACCAGAGAAGTGTGATCCACACTGCCAATCTCAGTAAGACAACTTGCCTTGGAAAACTGCAGAGTATAAACTATACTCAAAGACATAAATCTACTGCTGGTTACCCAATCTGACAGAAATCATGCCCAGTGAAGCACAGCAGCTTCAGAACTGACTTACCAGAGATGGTCAACTTACAGCTGCAGGTTGTCGGGATCCTTAGTAGGCAGATGCCACTTGAGCTGAATCACAACTCGGACTTACTTACATGTGATGCTAATCTTGCCCTTGTACAGGTCACTCCTGATGGGGTTTGTTGATGAAAGCACAGTTCGTGGTGCAGACTCTGCCCTGACTCATGGTGTGGTTGGTCAGTGAGGAGCGCAATGCCAGTCAGTCCCTTCCTAGGACACTCCTCCATCTTGAAGTCAAAATGTTCTGCCAAGGACACAGAGACACCTTGGGCTGCTTTGCACTGCACTATCAGTTGGACACACAAACATACAGACACATAGACACAGCACCATCAGTATGGCATCTTCCCCTGCGTAAGTACAAATCCAAAGAGCTTGGGTATGAGAGTTCACGCCCTGGGCCTTCTTTCCCCATGAGGGAAAACTCAGGGAGGAAGAGGAATGAGCAATACGCTGCATTACCCTCAGCATCTGACCAGTGTACCTATTACCCATGTAAACAAATACAAACTGAAAAGCAAGAAAGGAAGGAATCAGAAACCTCATTCTCCCATTAACCTGCTGTGCAACTGTAAGGCAAGCAATTAATTTCTTTGTTTCTCAGTCTGTAAATAAGGTGTCAGGTTTTTGCTCCATGGGGATATATTGATGCTTTCTCTTGTTAATGTCATTAAATTGTAAAGTGCTTTGGGATATTTGACTCCCAAGGTGCTTTAGAAATGCATGATTAAATTACACCCAATTATAAACCAAACCAGGTGATCTTGGAAAGGAAGGGATATTGCTCTGCTGGCGTTGCTCTGAGGCATTAATAGTCTACACAATGCTCTGGGGGAATCATGGGGATCTGCATGGGCAATTTAATTTCCAGTGTCCACTGTAAATCTTCCATTTTCAGCCTCTATCTAAACACATTTTATGAAGTCTCCATCATCTTCTTTTGCATTGGCGTGGGGTCCCATCAGGTAAATCCCCTGCATCCTAAATATAACACTGTAGGGCAAAATTCTCCTATGATACCTCATTCTCAGGCAACAGCTCTATCTCCTTCCTTCTCCTTCAGACTTTTTCTACCATCTCTCAGGCTTGTGCAGATAAACCCAGTGACTCACCATTTATAATGATGAATAAGAAATCAGTTCACATCTGCTTGTGTCCTGCTATCCCACCTGAAGACAGGCAGGCTGTTACCAAGGGAATGTACCACAAGGCACAACCAATCTAGTTTTCTCCTATTTACTACTCTTTTATACGCACTCATACACAGAAGCTACTGAAGCTATTTCCAGACCTGGAGTAAGATCCAGGCCTACAGCAATTCCACTGAAGAAAACAACTACAGCCACCAAAGTGGAGATGCTTTTCCTCAGCTGCTCATGTAACTGAAGCAATGTACATATGGTCTAGTTACATGGATCAAGAAAGGCTGATCATTAAATAAAAATAAGCTGACACTCAATTACTCATTTTAGTGTATTACTGTTACTTGAATGTATTGCCCATTGCTTTTAATGGGATTAAAAGATTTGTAGAAGCATGTGGACAGGCTTCTGAAGAAACATATGTATAGTCTGGTGACACATGTTAATATATAGTTCGCTTGATTTATATCCGTGTTTTAATAAACAAAATAGTAACAGGCCAGATGGAAAAACTGGGCTTGGATCTCACTACTCCAAGTACCTGCATACTGCTTTTCCCCAAACTGGGCAGAAAAATCACTTACCATTTTGATTTGATGAACTGGGGTGTGTTCAGTTTTATTTGGGACTACTGCTAATGAGACATCCTTATTACTGATTAGGCCTGAGCAGGTAACAACTGAACAAAGGAAAAGGCATTTACCTGACGGTGACTAGTGAGTGTGTTAAAAGCACATCTAACATACTTTTAGGGACTTCTATAGCTCTGGCCTGGAAAGACTGCCATGCAATCTCCTACCCATGACAGATTTTTTTTTTTAATGAATCCTTTTCATTTAGGAAACAAATCCTGATCAGACAGGAAATATACTCCAAGACAAATGACTTGTAAAGCCAGTATTCTGTTATGTCAAGACATGACATCACCACCATCCCTGTACATGGACAGGCCCTATTGTCTTGAATTTTAATTTAATCAACATCTGTAGGAACCACTATGTAATGTGTGACACATGCACATAGTAAAAGGCAGCCTGGTCTTGAGAAGACTGCTATCAAGTGGATGGAATAGAAGGGAAGGTAATCTTAAGCCCACTGCCCAGGTGGGGAGCTGAGGTGCAGAACCTGTTAGTGGTATGCCCAAAGCCAAAGAGGAATCCTGAGCTTAGTCCACAGTCGTGTATACAAAAGCACCCTTCTTCCTCCAGCACTGTCATTAATGTTTATGCTTACCTTTGTCTTTGCAGATGTATCACAGCTCCGTTGAAGCTCAAGGGTCAGACAGTGCTTGTTGCTGTAGACCTTTTCTGCAGCTGTGAACCATGTGGCAGTACTGACATGTTTCAGCATACCATGAGTCTGTTAGTTGTCTTCCTCATCTTCATCTGGGTGGCAATTCTGTTTCAGGGTCACAGTTTCTGGGATTTTCTCAGCCAGCTGTGGTAGGTCAGAGGGAAACTAAAAATTAGTCTGTATGTTTAAGTATTGGTTTCTTCTATTTGGGACCCTCCCTGTGCCCTTTTCTTGGAAAAGAAAAATTCACTTCAGCTCCTCCCTTCCAAAGTCTCTGTGTGTGTAGTTAAAGTACTTTCTTCCTTAATTTCTTTTAGCTTGAGGAACCCGAGTAGCAGTTTGCCCTGTGTAATTCCCTTCTGATGAAAAAATCAGGTTGTTAATTTTAAAAAGCACTCTCTTGTGAAGAGACGTACAAAACACAGTGCAAAGGTCCCTAACCCCCAGCAGATTGTTACAGTAATGGAAGTCTCTCTAAGGAGCAAACTAGTCTGCCTACACTTGGCTGCACCCACCTGCAATGGAAATAATCTCACCAGACTGCTAAGGGGACAGACACTGCTGTGTTAGTGCTATTATGGCTATGTGCCCAATCAAACACGGGATGAGAAACAAGGTAGCATTTAGGGATGTCTGGAGCAATACTACTTCATCCTTTCCTTCCACATTGGTCACAGTGAGGAAAGCCCAGTACCTTCCTTATCGCTTGGGTCTGAACTGTGCTGCTCCCATGTTTGCATCAGCTAACTGGCTCTGACTTTGAGCTAGTGCAAAGGTTGGGCTTGGGAACAAGGCAGACAGCTGGCTTGACTTGGGAGATGCCACATAGACCTTATGCTACAGTTAATCCGTTTGCTTGCCTTGAAAGCTGAGGGACAATAGCTGATGATAAATTTGTACAATTTAAACCGAGATCCATTCTTACACTGGTGCTGATTCTGCAAGGTACCACAAAGCCACAGCTTGCACTGACATCTAGGCTTAAAAATAGGACAGCAAAGACATTGTCCTTAACCTCTCCAGATATGAGCTCAACATCCATGTGAAAAGAAATCATACCTCAGAAAGGACAGCATAAGGACCTCAAGCTCTGCCTTTACAACCTAATTGCTCCCCCTAGGTCACTCAAGTTTTAATCAAGAACGATTTAACTTCAGTTTGTGCAAACTGTAGTTGCATGCTTGAAAACTTCTGCTTCTGCTGATAAACCAGAGAGTTTCCTCCATGCTTTACGGTTTGCTGAACACTGTCAGTCCAGCTGCAGAGGGCTGCATGATGCAGCTGACAAACTTGTGTGCACAGAAGTCCCTCTACCCTAACCACCATCAGAGAGGTTTATAAAAAAGAGCTTGCCAGAAAAATAGCAAGCAGTTACGCAGGACTTGATGAACCTAAAGCACTGTTATGAGTTTTCTCCAACAGTCATCCTCTTTTAAATCAAAGTGACAGCTCATATGACGAAGGCCAAAAGATAACTGCAGCCTCCATAACCCTGCAGCTGTATTTCACTGGATGCCAAAGAAAACTCTAAGTGCAGGATTTCTCTTGTGACAGGACATAACACAGAATCTTACAGGCAAAGATGTATGAATGCACCCTGCCCTCCCAGAACAAACCACCCTGTGGCTCTCCAACCTCACAGTCAGATCAAACCTATGAGGGGACAGAAGCAAAACACAAGACAGAAAGAGATATTAAAAGATTAAAAAAGTGAAAGACTGCACAGAAGAGTGAAGCTGTTCTTCAGTTTGTTGAGTCAAGCCCGAAGAAGTGAATGACTGAGACTGGAAGAAGAAACCTTCAAACTGTTTCAGCAGAAGGCAGTTAGTGTAAGGGTTGCAGTGGGCTAAGAGCAATGATGCCAGCTATTTTCTTAATACCTGTACCACAAGAAGAGAAACATTGATGCCTCAGCAAACAACATCTTAGTAATGAGCACCTATTCACACCAATTTTAGGTGAGGAAGCTAGAACATTTAAAAATAGTTCATGTAAAAAATGAATGAGAACAAACAAAAAGAAGAGGCAGCTTTAATGCCTCATTAGATTATTTTATTGTCCACCTCCTGTCACAAACAATTTTGTACATCTTTTTCTTATAGGACTTGTCATACTCTTTGGTACAGTACTGCATGTTGCCATTCTGCACCAGAGAAGTTTGTTTGGAGCCTGTAGTGCCTCTGAGATTTTTTGGTGCTTCTCTCTTTGGAGATGTGGTACAAAGCCATGCTTCACAGACTGTTTATATAATTCCAAAGTGGAGACTGAGAGGAGAAACAAGCATTTTTTGGTCACCCAGATGTTGTCTCCTGAGATTTCCTTAGTCAAGCGTGAACATCCTTCTACTCTGCAGAAATCAGTGTTATACAACATGACTTACGAATCATACACCTTTTCTTGCTGGTATTACTGCTGCTTAGAGCAGTCAGCATCATGCTTTGTCACTTAAGAATATCATAGGCATAATAAGTCTGATTTTCATAATTAATAATCAAGAACTCCTAAGTCCTAAACAATAAGGATTTAAATAATTTGCTACCTTGAATAGTAAGCTGGCTAGGGATTTCAGGAAATGTTATAAAATTTTCATTCTCAAGACATAATTAGTGTCTCTGAAGCATAACCTCTGATAATACTATTTTATCTTTAGCACGCTAGCACCTGACTGCTTGTCCCATTCAAACCCATCACCTGAAAGAACTATAATCTTGTCTCAGTACCACTGTATTTAAAACTAACTGGCATTTCAAACATGACAGTTTATTTGCTGTCATACTTACCCACCTAACCCATACTCAGACTACAGTATCCATGACACAAATTGGACAATCAATTGTAATCACATGCTCAGTGTGAGAGGTCAGTGGTGGAAGAAACAACTGCCATTATACCTGACATACCCATTCATGGGACAGCTCAGTGCTAGCCAGGATCACAAAATGCTTTTAATTTGACTGACTGCACAGCTTGTGCTGGCCTCTGCTTCCTCGCAGCACCCTGAAAACACAGCAAAAAGAAGCAGACCTTCTTGCACAATGTTCCTTTGTGCAAGATGAATTTGATAACCCTTTACAAAAATGATGTATAGTTAGAAAACATAAGAAAGTAACAAGTGAGAGATGGGAATTCCAGCTAGACAGATACTGCAGGTCATACCTAGAGGTGGCATTGCTAGAATTCCTTCTTTGTAGAAGTAACTCCATTGCTTCTTCCATGACTTGGATTCAGAACAAGGATTTGTCTATGCTGCAAGCCTCCCACAGTGTTAAATAGTAGTAGAGATAAGCATTCTGGTGTATTTTGTCCATCCCTTGGTCCTCAGCTCACAACCTCTAGTACATATCTTGATGGCATAGCTCCCTGGTTTGGCTCCTGCCAGGCTAACAAAATGCTGGAGCTGGACAAATTCACCATGTGGAGGGCATTCATGAGTTCTAGAGGCTCCGTGACAGCAGGAGAGCTGTGACGGATCACTGTACCTGCAGGCCTACGCTTGTGTATGTGAACACAGAGCTGCTCCTATTTCAGGACGTCAAACCTAGAGTGAAAGCAGCTTTAGTAAACACGGAGCAAATTCTGTCCAACAAGATTATGCAGTTTCTAAAATGAATGCACATACATACAGCCCTGTTCCAAGGCTGGCCATTTAGAAGTCCTCACAATGTTTGACACGGGACCATCTGAATTCAACCTGGAAAGGACACCTTTTATGAGCGCTGACCACCACTCATTCTCCACATATATTTGGGAGAGGTATCTATGCATTAAAGATCTATGCATTGCTTCTGTCTCTTCCTAGCTGATTGATGAGATCTGTACTGTATTTCCTAAAACCTGTCTTTTTATTGTTTTGACTGCTTTGTCTCTGTTCTTATTTAATAAATCTCCTCTTACAGTCCTACGTCAAGTGGTTAGGTGCTATCTGAATTGCTCAGGCAAGTCAATTTGCTTACTGGCTTGCAAGATACTGTTAATGTTCTTCAAGTTTATGTGCCAAGGAGTACAGTACCCCAGTTAATAGTCATTCTTGAAAATAGATATTGGTTTTTTTGACCTTTAGTCTACCTTGCAGCAGTCTAGTTAGGTCTCTGTAATACATAAGAAGAGCAAAAGATAGGGTATTAAAAAATATGTTTTGAAGCAAATGAATAGGGGCTTGAGTATCCAAATACACGTTCCGCTCTGAAAGTCTCAGGCAAAATGCAAAAAACAAAACAACAACAGCAACACAAAAAAACACACCACCAAACCAAACCAAAAAACCACCAAACCCAAAACTAATCCACAAAAAAAAAAAAAAAGTCAACTAGTGCAGCATGCTGTGCCAAACTTGATGCTAGTGGCTTTTACAGAATATATTCACATGAGCATAAAGGGTCATGAGGAATATGGTGCATATGGATAATACATATTCTCCTGGGCTTAATGTGGAAGCCTATGCGAGTCTAATGCAAGCCTTCAAATAGGAGAAGAATCGTGGCTTCAGGCATTAAATTGGTTTTGTGTTATCTTCTGATGTAAAGAAATCTGAATGCTTTCCCATCTGGGTAACTATTTAACCTCAAGGCTCCCATCTACTAAATAGAATTCTCTATTTTCTTAGTTATCTTCTATGCTTGGTTTTTCTTTTCCTCTAAATTATGTGCATCTACTGAGGTCCACTCCTATATTGATTAAAAGATTCCATCAATAGTTTAAGCAGTTTATTGATGGCTTCTGTTAGTCTTTTGTTTTTCAAATGCTTTAGTTCTATGGTCATACAAAGTAAGGAATTCTCTGTAACTGGTAAAAAAATAGAATTTGTCCAGTTTCTGAGGCTACGGCAATCCTTTAGAATTTGTTTGTGATTTCAGTCAGTCCAGAATTAAGCACAGATTCTCTCCTACTAAAAATAAAGTCTTAAGGGAGAAGGAAAAAAAAAGACGCAATTTAGGCAACTTTCATAAATTCTGCAAGACACAATGCAATTCGTTACATCAATACGGGCTGAAGTTTGCCACATTCCCTCAGACTTCAGTCATAAATGCATAGGTCTAGTTATAACATACATGTTTAGGAACCAGATGATAAATGCTGAAAGAAACATACTGATGGGATTCTTTGCAACAACAGGTTGAGGGTGTGCTGGGAAGTCCAGGGCCTGCATGGTTGATATCTATCACATGGAATTCATCCTATAACCTTCAGGAAACCACCCGTTTTGAATATGGTACCTGGAGAGACAAATGTTGCAATTAGACAACTTTCTAATCACCCATGAAAGTGTTCCTGAGTGGTCATTTATTTTTTCTAATTGCTTTTGGACTGAGAAAAAAACAAGAGGAAATTTCAGCTCACAGACTGCTGGAGAACAACGTGAACTTAGGGGTCAAGGGAGCATCTTAATTAAATCTAGCCTTCAGATCTCCAGGGGTCCATTTTTACATCTCTCGCTAAGGTCCAGAAGAAGGGGATAGAATTTCTAAGAATATATTATGGAGAGAGAGATGCATAATTTGCCATTATAATGCTTTCTACTACATTATGGTCCATAGCGCCTGGTGTAATCATACACGCTGGGGAAAAATATCTTCATATCTCGTCCCACTGACTTTAGTGGGACTTCCCATGAAGTAACAAACTCAGAGTGGCCAAGCCTTTCATAGTCCAGCCTTTAAGCAAGGTTAAACCTCCATTCAACAACAAAAAAAAAAAAAAGAGAGAAAAGCGCCTCTGAAACTGAATAATCTATCATAAAGTGTTTCCATTATTTACCATGAGTAATGCTGTTACTTTAAGGGGGATATTTTTGGGTAGTGTGATTGATCATAACTTAATTAATATGAAAGTCCAACATTTTGAATGAGACAGAGGAAAGAATCCAAGAAAGTACCAAAATATTAGCAGAAAAGGAAAAGCGTAAGTCTCGTTAGTCAGATGCTGCTGCTGACAGGAACATTCCCATGTGTTATGCAAGCTGTGCTAAGCATTGATCATATGGTTGCTATCTGATGGATACAACAAAATCAGTCATTTGTTTAATTCAGTTCTGGTCTAAGTCAGGGAAAAACAGCCAAATTTGGGTAGGGAAAAATGTAAAACATAGATGCTTGAAATTAGGCACCCAAATCCACAGGTGTGGCTTTCAGAGGTGCTGAGTGTTTTGCCATCTCATTGCTGCTTGTGGGTATCCAGCTGTTTCTATTTGAGAATTGAAAAGCAGATGTCACTTTGAACAGTGTATGTCAAAATATACATCTTGCTAGATGCCATGATGACATTTGGTTGATTAATCTCTAGCTTTTCCTCTGGCTACATAAAACATAATAATCTTGGTCTGACCTTGGACTGGCTCTTCGGTGACTGGGACCCAAAGATTGCTGCCTTTCTTCCTTCTTTCTATGATGTTGACTTCCACTGGAAAGCCTCCATCCTGGGCTGGGGAGCTCCAGGCGATGGTGACGGCTTCTTTCCTGACATCTACAACTTGAAGCTGAGACATCTATCTTGAAGGCTCTACACAGAGAAAAATCAGTTTAGTGCAGCACAGACGGAATTTGTGGACTCCATATTGTGTGCGTCTATGTACACATATGTACAGTAAGAAGTGAAGGAGGCTAACTTGCATGTTTAGGTTTATTAATGGCCACAACCTTTTTCTAAAGCCTCTTACTTTGCCATCCACTTCCCTTTATCATTTGAAATGGTTGAAACATTTCAATGCTTGCACTTATTCAAAAAATGAGCTCTTTCTGCAATGTGCTGCAGAGCAGTCCAGAAATGCCTTCCCTAATCCATAGGTGGTTTGAGTAAAAATGAAAAAATGCAAAGTTTTAGGTGAGAACTGATGTATATTACTTTAATTTCGAAGTTTTCTGTCTTTCTGAAATGCTTCAATAGGCCAGACTCATTGTTTCTACTCTGGCTTCTGTGATACACTCTGATCCTGGGAAAAGGGGGCTGCAAATCTTGGGAGGTACAGCTTCTGCAAGGATCCCAGTCTGTGAAGAAAAATGGGCACAAGAGGTACCCAAACTATAACTCCTAGAACACAGTTCAACAGTGTTGCCTAACCAAGTTCGGTTTTGGCTGACATATTTTCTTTCTTGGCTGCAAAACAAAATGTTTTTAAGCATTCCCTTTTAAATTATCTTCTCTCCTCTCCCACAATATTTTCCAGAGAAAGCCACTTTTCATTTCTGCTGTATTCTACTAAGCTTATGTAACTGACACTAGAACAGAGTGTTAGTCAGTCCTCTCTCGTGGCCAGTCCATGTTGAGGGGTTTCTAAGTCCACAAACACTTGTAGTCAAAAGACCTGGCTATTTGCTTGATCCTGGCTATTAGCCCAGACACGAAACAGCTTCTAAGCTCCTGACCTTGGAACGTCCCCTGAGGCACAAGGACAGCGTTCTTTTGGAGACTGGCAAGAAGGAAGAGGACAAAAATGATGGGAAAGAGGACAGTGAAACCACCTTAAAACAGCTGTCCTGAGATGATCAAATGCTTACCAATAGGCTGGTTTCAAGGGGCTCAGGGAGGCCCTCAGAGTTCACTCCACATATTCTGAATTGGTAGGCTTTTTCTTTCTCCACCTTACCCATAGAAAATGTGGTGAATTTACTTTCCACCACCCTTACTTTGATTCAAGATTTTTTCCCCAGCCCATCTTCTTCTTGATGGTGAAGTGAGTCACCTGCTTTCCGCCATTGCCTTTGGGTGCTTTTCATCTCAATATAGTGCATTTTCCCTGTGTATTCCAGTAACTTTACTGTCCCCTGTGAGGGTTTTGGTTTGTCTGCAGTGTGAGCACTGAACAGAGTGACGTGGAGAGCTATTATTTAGAGGGTCGTATCCTTTCATGGTGTAAATCAGGGTAGTTCTATTGATTCCAGCAAAAGCGACCTGATTTGGTAACTCAGTCTGCCCCACTGCAAGTTTTTTTTTTTTTAAAGGAAATCTGAATTCAGACAACATATCTACCAGTGACTGACCTGCTATAAACAGATTTGGGATCTACCAACCATTCTGAGGTAAAGACTGACAGAAGCCGAGCCACAGACATTTTTTCAGATTCAGCACAAAGGCTCTACTGTCTTCTCTTGAACACTTTTTGGTTGTAACCCAGTCACTAGTTTTCTCCATCACCCCTTTCTCTGTCAGCTCAACACCATCTCTGAACCATGTGACTGCACAAGGCAAGACTTTGCCTTGAAAGGCACCTTGATGCTTGCAGTATGCTCAGTCTTCGTAGTGTGCAGCAAAAAGCTTGAGGACAGGTTCTTCAATAACAGGAGAATCTGGAAAGAACAGAAGACAACTGAAAACTGCAGCTGCAAATACAGTTTGACATTTTTCCTGTGTCTGCAAGTACCCAACAAAGATGGTCCAGAGCTTGGCCCCTCATACATTCCTTAATGTTTTTAATGTAAGAATCCTGTATTTCATCAAAGTCTTCAGGGATGTGCAAAATTTTCAGTGTGTTTTGATTTAAGTAATTTTGTTCTGTTTGTTGTTCAGGGAGCTGGCTCATCTCCTTTAGTTGTTCAGCTCAGCAGAGAAAGAGGAAGCTCTGGGAAACATCAAGCCCCCAAAGTTCCCCACTTCCTTAGGGCCCGGAGATTTGATTCCAGGCAGTTTCTAAGTTTTGAAGGTAAAAGAAGAAGCCCTTTGTGCTAGTCTTCCCTAAGGCTACATTTAGATAGCTATGATCATGACAAAGATCTTGGAATCCAAGTTTACTGCTTGTAAACAAAATACTCTGTCAATTGCTAGAGTAATATGGGAAAATGACAAGGATGTCATGCATGCAGTAAAGGAAAATAACCAAGTTCCTAAATATTTCCGGTGTTTTTTCTTTCAACTGTCTTATGCATATGGTTTACAAAGGACAATCTTCTGCTGAAATAGTCATAAAAATGCAGACTAGAATAGTTCTGAAAGCAGGAAGTCAGCCCTCCTTATAACCAAAGCTTTGCTGTGGATGAGCTTTTACTGCACACAGGTTCGATAAATCTATATTTGGTGCTGCAGACAAAGCATCCTTACTGCTACATTTGTCCTGCTGCCTGGGCAGTGGTATCTATCCACCTCGCCTTGATTCAGCAGAGAGGCTCATTTCCATGCTGCAGACGAGTCTGAAAGTCCATCTGGCGCCATCTGGCTGCCAAGAGCTGAGTAATACACATATTTATATGTAATTTCAGAAAAGGTGTTTTTCTTGTTGCTCATGACAACAACGCTTGAAGCAAGGGTTGAGGCCAACATTCTCGATCACGGATTTATAAATACAGAAACCTATGCTTAGTCACTTATAATCAACGACTGTTCAATTTTCTCCCCTCAGCTAACAAAGAAGCAGAAAGAAACTGTTTTGCTCATGCAGACAGATAAGCCTGTCAAATGGTACAGGCCCGGGTTAGAGTACCTGGTGAAGCATCAGTTCTGCAAGCACTGTTGTATGCCTTGTGAACAGCAGTAAGGAGAGGGGGTGACTACCTGCAATGGCAACTGTTGCTCTGTCCCTTGGCTGAATGTGTACCTCCCTTCTTGCTTCTCTCCCAGCCTGTCAATGATGAGTTTGCAGATGGCTCCCTGCTACACTATCTAGATCCCTCTCACGGCCATAATCTGACAAGCATATTGAGGCACAAAACAACCCGCATTGCAACAAACACCATCTCTGACCCTGTCCCTGAATCCTCTGATCAGAGTTTCCTCCTCTAATACAACTAAGGGGTCAGGATTTCTAACTCCTTCTCTAGCAAAATGCTCTGTGATGTATGGACAGAATGAATTCAGTGTTATGTGGACAGGGGGATCTGCAAATCTGCCTCCAAAAGCCACACATGGCATGCAACGAAGGGTGAGCATTAGCATGCAAAGGATATGCTTACTGATTACACTGAAAATCTGAGACTCGGTGAGGGAGAAGGGTGGGTGGTGAGAAACCAGCCTTGTGGGAATGAATGCAAGTATACAGGCTGAGAAAATGGGTTAACAAACATGAAAGCATCTGTACAGGAAACTGGGAAGGAAAAAAAAAAGCCAAGATCCAAAGCCAAAACTTACTAAGAGCAAGGCTGTAGAAGACTGGGAAGGGCCAGATCAGTTCTTGTCTGCTCTGTCCATCTGTTTGTCCTTAGTTAAAGGCCCCTTACCAAAATCAAGCCAAATCCCACAGTAGCTATACCGGAGAACTTCCCATTAGGGTTTTGCAGCTTTTCTTTATACTGACAACACCAGGGGTATTTTACCTACTTGCCATCCTTGAACCACACTCCTTCCACCTTCTCATCATTCAGGATGACACAGAGTTTGGCACGATCCCCAGTTAGAGCAAGAATATCACACATACACCCTTCACAGTGGCAAAAGCACCTGGAAGAAATGCCAGTGGAAGCATGTGAGCAGAACGATTGTGGACTGAGCATTTAAAACACCAAGGAGGTATTTACAGAAGGGAGACCTCATAACAAAATGGACAGGCCCTCAGGATGAAAGCTGTTATCTCTGCTTGGTGAATTGGACATCAAGGGAAGAAAGGGGGGTAAAGAAAGACTCTTGTTAATTAGTTTTTACCCTTCTTTCTGGGTATCCACTAGAGGGATACAGCTCTAGGAACCCAAAAGCCAAAGCAGAAAACAGCCTCTTGGCACTGCTCTGGACCCTTAGCTGATCCAGAGGAACTTTCAAACCAGATGAACTTTTCTGCTACTACCTACAGAATATTTGTATCTGAACCTGAACTCTGCACATGGAAGCGTAAGTCTGTAACTAAGACACCAGACTGCAATTCCATTGTGCACAAGATGGTAGGAGCGCCTGGAACCACTGCATAGAGAGGTGGCTCAGACACAGCTTTCCATGTTACCTGTACCACATCAGTGGTTTCTTCTCCAGAGGAGAGGTCAGAGAAGGCCCCTGCCCCAACCCTGTCCCTTCAGGTCATCCTGATGGGCACTCACATACCAGGCCTGGTACCCATTTTCCAGAAGCCAGGGTTTTGCTGCCCATCACCATCACCAGCCATACTCAACCTTGGCCCCAGACTCCTCATGAGGCTGCACACCTGGAAAGCCCAGCGCTGGGGATGCCACTGGGAAACCGCTCCTTTCTTCTGGCCTGTTTTGGGAAAACAAAATGAGACATGCTTGGCCAAAATGCTATTAATGTGTGACCTCCACCCAAGTCTGTGCATCAAGTCAAGCTAGCATCTGTGGGGCATCATCTAATGCAGAAAATGCCTAGCTATTAGGAAGAGACCACCCTCACAGCGACAGCTGTCAGGCGTGGGCACTAGGACAGATCAATCTTCCACATGAACAAACTGCCTAAAATCTGCCTGATTTCACATCTGAGCTGCTTTTGGCCCCTGAGGTTTCATTAATACCATCCTGCCAACTGAATAGTCAGGTGTTTCTGAACTTGTGAAGGATACACTAATATCATTTTATTGGCCTTTCAAGCAGTTTATTTTAAAATAGTCTTAAAACGCTGCATTTTTCATGGAAGGTATCTGGGCATACTCAAAGCTGGTCCACAGCTAACAGAAATCATCTCAAATACTAACAGCCACTGAAATCCACACACTGCGAAGAACTTTGAAATTCTCCTTCAGTCTATGCCAAGAGCATGAAGCTAAGCTTGCCAACCCTCCCTTTTAACAGCCACGTGTCCTTATAGAAAGTTCATAGATAAAAGCTTACAGCATCAATAACGCTACTGCAAAATTAATTCACAAAACAAATGTGATATTAAATATTTACTATAACAACAGCCTCACGTTGTGCTGCTGGTCTTCAGCGGACTGCAGTCAAACATCCCATGGGTCACTTCAAAGAATCAGGATGAGAATTCATTATGACAATCCTGGCTAAAATAAAAAACATCATATTTTACTAGGCTGGTTTAGGTGGCATGTGCAAGGACTTAAAAGGAAGATTTACTCCTTTATGCGTCTACCACTTTGTACAGCAAAGGGAAATCCTTAATTATTACCTTCATGCTACCAAGACAAAGCACACACTAATGGCTCATTCCACATTAAACAGACTGCAGAGCAGGGTTATCTCACGTCAGTTTCCTATCTGTTACAGCAAAGCAGCACTACTACTCTGCAATGAAGAACAGTGCAAAGGCTACTGTTGCTCTTCCTCTCTTGAGCCAATCACACTTACCATCTTCAGTTAGACTGCCACTGATGTACCGCTCATTAGGGTCACTGTCTTGCACAGCAATCAATGCCTGTGCAATCTCTTGAATCACGCAGTCCAGCAGCATTAATGATAAGCTCTGCTCTCTTCTCTTCATGCTTTTTGGTGTACTTAAGAGACCTCTCAATCACCCATTCATACTTCATCCCCTTTAGGGTGACATCTTTGGAAGTCAGCACGTGCTCCAGGCAGGTTTTTCCCTTTTTCATCTTGGGTGCTTCTCAGGTTCGCTGACGAACTGAATTGTAACCACTAGGAAAGGGGAGGGGATTGGCAACAAGAAATGGCATGTATCAGCAAATACCTTATAAATCAGAACAGGTGGCTTTGCTTTTGCAGGATACAGCCCACACTCCTACACAGGAGAGATTCCAGGCTTGGGACTTTACTTCCAGGGTGAAAGAGGCCCTGATGCTTCTCTGCTTGCCCATCTACAGACCAGCTGTATAACACTGCAGCTTCCAGTTCTCTCAGCCCAAGTTCTGGGGCTTTGCACTTTAGCTGTATGGATTTTGCAGCTCAAACCTTGCTAATCTTGTGTTTGATTATCCCACAGCCCAAAGATGCTTACCTTGTGTTACTTATGATTGATAAAGAGGGAAGCTTTCTGCACTAGATCTTCAGTCTCAACACTGAGTGCTCTAGGGCCACTGGACCTAATTGTGGACCAATCTGTCATCAGTAGAATGCCCTCATACTTATCATCTTGGTTCAACTCTTGCCCGTTTTACTTCCAGGTGAAGCTTAGCATTTTGTTTGGCAGGCAGATTTCAAATACTGTTGTCAGCCCTTCTTTCAGCCCTTTTGGAATTCCTCTGTTAGGAATGTTAGGAGCTCACCTGTTAAAATACCAAAAAGACAAATACTCATTTTGTTTTGGCTAGTTCCTGACCTTAGATTTCCTACACTAAATAGTGAGACTTCAGTGAAGTCAGTTTGATTTCTTTCTTAAATGGCAGCAAAAAGTTCAATTAATTCCTTAAACTTCAGCAGAAATTAATCTAACTAATGTTCAATAGAAATTTCACGTAATCTTACAAAACTGAATACCAACGGACACATTATTTTTCCGTTCAGTTCTTCTGTCTCAGCTCTGTTTTTTTCCCCTCTCCTGACTCTAGGTCATTGTAAAGTCAATGGCTTCAGGCAGCTGCAGATAAGATACCTGGAACCATTTGGCATAGCTGGAACCAACTGGCAAGCAGGAAGAGGACTGCTATCTTTCTGCATGATCTGTCAAGGGTTCTGCAGTACCTAGCACAGGATTGCTATTTGGCTTATGCTTATATTTCAAGGCAAATGTTACCAAATACTCCGTGTCCAAGCCCTGCTACTCAAAAAGATAAGTATTACACTTAAAGAATGGTACTTCTGGCAAAGCTTATCTTTAAAAGATGGTCCAACTGCAGTAAAAGGTAAGGAAGGTAGGCAGCATCACTTTTACCAAGTGCCAAGGTGCACTTTATCATTCCCATTTTTTCCACTAAAACTGGTCCAAACTCAGTAGTGACTCACACCCCTACCACACTTACGTCAGCGGAGAATTGGGCTTATTATGTGTAATAACTAGGCTTCAAACTGAAATCTGCTATCTCATGAAAGGTGTTTTCACATGGGTGCTCTGGTAATTGCAGGTTGGTCTATGACTTGAACAATGTTAGATTTCTGTTTGAGCCTAAAAAGACCAGTGAATCATGATTGTTACAAGGATGTCTAAGAAAAGAAAGCAGGTCACAGTTTGGCCCACCAATTTTGACATTCGCATTTTTTTCTGCAGATGTTGTCTTTGTACACAGAACCTCCCATATCCCATAACAAACATCACCTATCGCTCTGAATATAACAGAGTTTCTTGCCAGCCTCAAGAAAATTGTGGACGCCCAGGTATTTTTCATTCATGTTGGTAACACACAGCATATATTTCTTACCCATCTGCTTCATATTTTTCTCAGGGAATACTGGGAACACAAAGGCTTTGCCCCATAATAAGCAGAATGCCTGCACCTTTGAACACATTCTTTTTGTCCAGTGGACACAGCAGGCAGGACACACAGTGCTGCTTAAAGGACACCTAAAGCCAGCAGGGGGTAGCACAGTGAATAAAGTCCAGCCTTGGTCTCCTTTTTAGTAGGAAATCAACAAACCATTGTCAGCAAGTGCAGCTTTGCCCTAGGCAAGTCAGCCTGTTAGAGAGCGAGTCTCCAGTATAGCTGAATGCATACCCAATCATCTGAGAGCATCCTGTATGTTGCAGGTTACTCTGGTCAAGGGCATTTGAACATGTGTTATACAACAGTCATTTCTGTGAATAAGATCTTGTCTGCAATATTCATATTTGGGTTATTTCATTAACATTTAATTATTTCATTCATTGTTTATCCTAAGGAATACTGGATTGAAGACCTTGGCTAGACTATCAGGATGCAACATTAACATCAAGAACCTGATTTGACATGAATTTAATCTGTAGTGAGAGATCTTCCTACAGACATGATTGACAGAGAAGTTCTGAAGACATTTTTACCTTGTTGAGATTTGGCACAATTCTTTCATGCTCCTTTAAAAATCCACCTTCAAAAGTCCTGCTGCAAAAAATGTAGATGTGTATCCTATCTGGGATGTGGAACTGCTTTCTTCCACAGCTGTCTTTTTGGATGTAGGCTTATTTTGAGGTCTTTTATCTCTGTTAAGAGTCTTGTGTACTGTGACAGATGTTGTAGGCCATTTTATGCACTTTTATGCAAAGGACAGTTAGTCACTGTGGACAGAAAAACAAAAGTATGAATGGAAATGAACATTTAAACTGTCCTGAAAGCAGACAGTGCCACCAACCTCAACCTCCACTTTCTTCTTCATCTCTTTCAACTTTTTTGAGAAGCCCATGGAAATCAGGGAACTTGTAAGTTCATGCACACCTTCTCAAAGTCCTTCTCTGACACTTTGGAGAGGATCTCTAATGTTTCATTCTCCTCAATCATCATCTTCTTTATGTTCTTCTTAGCAGTTAGAGGTTCGACACACGTAACATCTCACAAGTAATTCATGCTACATTTCTAAGTAAGAAACTGTCATCCCTATAGCATTACAGATATCTAGGAAGGGGCATTGATGTGGTTCCAAACAAGCTCTCCTAGCTCCAGAGAATATAGCAAAGGTTTTAATTGCTTGCCTCATAGGGTCATTGCTGGATAAAGGCACTACAGAAATCCTTCCCACCACCTTGCCTGCTAGACCATCTGCTGGGAATATGCTGCATTGCTAATGCTCCAGGAACAAAGAAAGATGATTTTGGTGTTGATGGTGCCTGTGACACTGCAAAACTGACAGAAGCAGTGGCCTGCATTACTGGTGCTGAAAGTTTGACTATGCCTTGAGAAATGAAGACTTAGAATCAGTTCATAAACAAGGAAACCACCTGTCTGACCTTTTCTTCATCACTTTTTTTGAAGTCCAACTTTTATTGACCTGGGGAAAAATGCCAAGGTAATTTTTTGACTGCTTACACTCCTAGTGTGACCTTCCACTAGTCATTTATATCCTCCATGCTCCACTGAGTAAGATGTTCTAACTTCCACTGATGTCTTTGGTGGGCTATGAATGGGGCACAGGCAAGTAAGGAACCTAATTTAGATGTGGGAACTGCTCTTTCACTGAAATTTGCAGAGGACGGAGCTGCAAACTGAACCACGAACAGCTGCTGCTATGGCATGCAATCAGTGCTCATGTGCCACACTGGGTGGAAAAGGTAGATTCCTTCCTCCTGCTTCACTCCACTACTTGAAGCTAATCTCCCCTGTAAAGACACTCCATTTTGTTTAACTTAAGAATTTTTATAAACCTAGCTGCTACTAACTGGTCTAGTCACTAATCAAGCCAAATCCCTAGCGCTTACTTTCAGACACAATCAAGGATACCATGTAGTATCAGCGTGGGTATTGGACACTATATGCTTGTACTTATCTGCATCATCTCAGAAGAGGCATTGAGACTGGAAAGAAAAAAGAAGCCAATGTTATCAGTGGTGGTAGTGGGAAATACAGCAAACGTATTATTGAATTTCTCTTTTTATTCTGTTAAAATCAGTATTTTTAACTCTTTAATAGAACTGACCTGTTGAAAATACAGAATCTTTGAGGAGAGAAATCTGAGACCCACTCCTATGCCCCTTCCTCCCTAAAGATCTCTCACAGCCTTGCCAAAGCCTTAGAAACAGTCAGAAGCCTTTCCACTGACATTGATGTATTTTGGATTTTATATTCTTGGCCTAAGGCTAATGAAGATGCATTTCTTCTCCGAAGCATCCTTTTATTCTGGTGCTCTGCAATGAAAATGAATATCACCCCTCAACCGCATAAGCAATACAGAGAGCAAAGGAGTGTAAATGGAAGCTGCTGGACTTAAGACTCTGGAGTTTTGTAGGAAAAGAAATAGGGAGTTTGACCTGCCCTGGTGGGCAGACTTGTAAATAAAGGACTGTCTGAGAGATGAGGTGGAATAGAGTGGGCTAAGAAAGAGAGGAGACAAAGGGACAGAGCAAGTGAAATGAGGAAAAGAACAGAATGCAGAAAGGCAGAACTTCTGTTGTCAGTCACATGACATCACAAATTAAACAGGGATGAACTGGGACATATGTCCTGAATATTATTATGAATTAAATGTTAGTATTGCTTTTGCCTGAAAGGCACACAAGATGCGTTAGTGCCCCACTACAATATACACAAAACCAAGGAACAAAAATAATGGTTCTTGCTCTAAAGCTCTTTTCTGTTGATAGGCAACAATGCCCTACAAACATGCAACAGCATCTAAAACTTGCAGTATGCCAGCTGCAAACTGGGACATTTTCCTTGCTGCTGAGGAATGCTATACTGCTTCAATTTTTCTTTTTAAAAGTTTTATTGTAAACAAAAGAACTAATGGCAAGAAAAAAAGGAGTGCTACCTTTAGCACATACTCCTTATTGATACTATAAAAAACGCTCTAGATCCTTCTTCTACTGGAACCCACTCTCTCTTTTCCCTGTTAAGGCTTTTGTTTACTTATCATTTCAGCTCAGAATGTCTCCAAAATTCAGGAAGAAATGTTGGAATGAATGAATGAATGAAAGAAATGGAATAGGGACCTGTTACCTGCTTTCTCTGTTTGAATATATGATATTTTAAATGTCTGCCTTATGGAAAAGATTAGATTAACCTTGCTTTACTTTACTTACTGTACTTAGCACAACTTCATGTCCATCACAGATACCACTCTGGGAATTAAATTTGTTCTTTAGAAGTGCTCTGCACACTGACAGGAATGATTTGTGATTTTTTTGTTATATAAAATAGAGACTCTCATGACCATTGTTACATCAGACAGTTATGGATCTGTCATATGGGAAGATGATGGGAAGGCTTATTTACTTGGTCATTAAGGGCCACATTCTTCCAGCCCCAATCAAATCATTCGATCATGAGTTTTGCATAAACAGGAACTGCTAAATCTGAAGCAGTAAGGACTGCTTTCCAGAACTTAAAATGAACTGCATCTTTCCCACTGATTTTGACTGGTCCAACACAAGTCTCTAGAAACAGTGACATTATATCATCTACATAAGGGAAAAAAATAGGCTGCCTAGTTTGCATAGGGGTGCTGCAAGGTGCTTTGATTCTCCGGTGTTAGACATCATTCAAGAATGGTAATAACAACTGGATGTAACAAAAGGCCCGTTAGGACTTACTTCCTTCTGTCAAGTTGTACTAAGCCCTACTTATGCCCTACGTTTAGACAAATACATATAGCTTAAGACAAATACTCAACCCCTACGTCATTCAGTACAAGTTTTACACAGAAAGGCAACATTTCTTTTGGTCCCATTGTTGCTTTAGTTACTCAAAAAGACAGTTTTAGATGCCCAGGTCACAAATGCTACTTGCCTTCAACAATTCTGGTGGTTTGAGAGACGTATTGTGTTTGCGAGCTGAAGACTTCAACGGAGCAGTGTGCCTCAATCTCAGTTTGCACGTGCACATCTTCTGCTGTTACAGTTCTGCTGTTATGGCGACAGGGTTCTGAGGGATGCAAACTCTGGAAGGGAGCATTAAGAAATACACTTGCCTGATGTATGTAGGGGTAAGTGTGGCTCTCCTGTCAAACTAACTGCTATCTAGCAATTTGCGTTGGCGAGCCACTGTGCATCAGGATAACAGAGGTGGAAAAAAACCTTGTAGAATAACCTAGAAGGCTGTTTTTATCACTTAATGGATCTACATACTGAAATAGGCAACATTTTAAACTGTTAATTTTAGAAGGCTCCGAAGAGGTGCAGCATTTTTCAACCAGAATGAACCCATTTAGTATTTTTTTGAGAAGTATTTCCTCAGTTTAGGTAAAACAGTAACTTTTTTCCAGCCAGACTGACCAATAAGGAGCTGACCCTGAATACTCATTTCTAACAGCTCCATGCAAATGCCTTACTGGAGCTAGTACATTTTTCTGTGGTAATAGCAAAAGGTCTCCATTTTACACCAGGAAAATCAACACAAATGCTACTATCAGAATGGATTTACCTTATTTATTTAGATAATTTCATTGCGCTTTTTCCTCATTAAGGACTTCCACAGCTGTCTCAAGTTTATCACACTGGAATATATGAAAGCTAAGAGGGCTTGTGCACACCTCACTCTTGGTGAATGTGGCTGGGAACTGAGTCGCTGCTCTCACTGCAATACCAAGACACAACCAGAAAGGAGGTTTCTTTAAGCCAAAATAAAGCAAGACAAAATGTTTCTAATCAAAGCCCACAGCTGATGGTTCAGCAGAGGCAATACATGTAGTGCCATGAGCTGGCCTTTGAGAATAACAAAAAGGCTCGCTTCCCTCTCAGCAAACCCCACAGAGAAGATGCAGCCCACTTTTTGTCAGTTTGGCATGCATCATTTGGTAAGTCATGTGTCTATGCTACTGGAGAAACTTGTCAGCATATAACCTGTTTCCAGTGGGATTCTGCTGCCTACAGCTATGCCAAGACTAGTGTCAGTATGGAAGGCAGTTTGGGGAAAAGGGACTATTCACTTCTCATCCATAAAGGATGAGCATTAGTCATCTAGAAATGGCAGGTCCCTAGTTTTAAAAAGTGTTCCTTGATAAGGCAGATAAAGTAAGAAATGGTAATCTTTGACACAGCTGTGTCCTTGCTGGATCATGGGGCAGAAGGAGATCAACACAAAACACAACCCTTTCCAAAGTTAGGGGCACAGGCTTCTATTCTGATAGAGGCTGTAATAATGCACTGCAAACTAGAAGATACAGTCCACAGGGCAGACAATGGTAAAACCATGTGACCTTCAGACTTTGCTTTGTTGCCAGCAGAAATTACAGCTATACCGAGAGTGCTCTGTTTTGGGCGGTCACCCAAACAGATCTTTTTCCTTCTCAGAACATAAATACTCCAGTCTCCTTGCTGAGCTGGCCTTTGTCTCCAGCTGGCCTGTATGAGAAATTAATGTTCTCCAATTCCTTATGTACAGAAGACGAGTGAAGAGTCTCTGTCCTAGCCTACGTATCTCCATATATCCTCTAAAAAAATAAAGGGATATCATGCGTCTCTAGACACTGTTTTGTCATTCTTCTCCTGCTCAGAATTTTTCTCACAGCAACATGATTTTTGAAGCCTTTTCTAGAAACCAAGAATCTAGGAAAAAGAGCTATCTCTTTCTCTTGCCTGCTCTGCCCAAAGGGTTTTTTCTTCTTCTTACCACCCTCACTTTCACTGTTCTGTTCTCACCCTTTCTTTTCCTGCATACCAACGGTCAGCAGCGTGAGCAACAGCAATGAATGGGGCTGGCTTGGAAGAGATAAGAGATGTTATTCTATAATCCCAAATGCCCTTGTAAGGAGTGTATTTTGCCCTCAGTCTCTATGGAGCAACTCCATACCCAATAGCATCAAATGCTAAAGTGAGAAGGCACCTAGCATGCTGCTTTACTTACCTGCTCCACCACACAATCCACTGCACACTCACCGTGACTTGGTTTAAAAACCAACCCACCATTCTAACAGTTCCCTCTTTCACCTTAAAATGGAATTTCATTTACTTGTATTTCCTTTACCTGATCAAAGTTTTTCAGCCTTGACCACAGATTTTCTGAACATGAAAATGGTACAGGTTAAGATCCAGCAGCTTATGGCAGCTGTGGAGTACAAATGACTGGTAAGAAACATTTTTTTTTTCTGAAATGCTGGGCTATTACCTTTTGTTATTGTTCACTCTGGCTACTTCCTAGCCAGCAAGTGCTCTGTTAGAAAAATTGCCCTTAACAGTAAATTTAGTAAGAAAGAGCGAGCTTTTGGAAGACTTGTGAGGTTACAAGATTCCTTGTTTCTTTATAAGACTGACTTCCAGAGACCAAAAAGTTGCACTTGAAGGATATGTCATTTTCTGTTACTGCCCATCACCTTGACTCAACTAGCCCATGTCTTGACTGTGGACAAGAAAAAAAAAAAAGTGGTAACACAGACAACCCTCTACGCTTAAGAACACAGGTGTACCATGAATCAACTGATGGGTACTCTGCAGAGACATTAACTTCACCCATCACCATACAGCATTGCTATTCCACTGTATGGCTTCTACTAACAGAATCAGCATCCATTTGCAAGGCAAACCACATCTTGAGAAACGACTAGGTGGTACCATTGCACTATACAAAACAAAGACTTGGTGCGAGTGAATGTTCATTTTAGATTCTGTTACAGAAAAGAGTTGGACAAGTTTGTAAGTAACTGAGCTTTCCCTATACCATACTTTGCACAGCTCTTTTACCCTTGTTTTTAAGTGTCTCAAGGAGTGATACTTCAGAGTGGTATTTCATATGGTTCCTTTCATGGAAAGCAAAGAAAAAAGCAACACAGACATGAAACTAAAGCTATTGACCTCGCACAACCATTTTCCACTTTGCATGCCTACAGCCACAAAATACAGAGTACTAGGACATTCCTGACAGACATATCTGCTACCATATATTTTACCTTTTTTTTTCTTTTTTTTTTTTCCAGCTGCTAATGTCCTGATCATACCTACCAAAAGAATGGAGATTTCAGACCATTACTGACCCTTCTGTGTCCCTTGGCTTATGTGAAGTCCTGTAGGTTGTTCCAGTCTTCGGAAGGTGCCTGGGTCCCTCCACACTGGACAAATACGGCTTTTGATCCATTCAAACTAAATACTTAGTGGCCTCTTACAGGCTATGCTGTTGCATCCGTTACACTGACTTCAGCAGCTTCTCATTTTCAGAATAACAGGACAATGAAACTTCAAGTATGAGGCTAAAAGGAGCATATCTTCAGTAAGTTAAAGGTATGCCTTCTTTATTTAAAAATAAACATTACCTCCCCAATCCCACGTTTTCTTATAATCATTTATAATACCATTTTAGAACTTTGATCAAAGGCAGACTATTAAACAATTTACCACCCTTGTTTTTCATGTTAAAAAGAAAACATGTAGGGTCAGGTTTCAAACATTACAGCATTCAACAGATTCTGCTTTGGCAGTTAAGTCAGTCCTCAATGCTTGTTTCACAACCTAGTGAAATGTGCAGCCTTTGGCTTTGTTTATTTTTAAGTTCTACAGGCAGCAGTATCCACCATTTCTGAGTCCAACCAGTTTGTTCAGACAATCAGACACGGACTGGGCTCTTTGGAAAACCAGTTCATAACTTTAGATTACAGAGGATATTCTTTGAACAGTTCTTGCTCACCATGTAATAAGTCTGAGATTGTCACCCTTCTTTGTGCGGAGAAGGACTTCATTCCCAAACACTAGGGTAGTTCTCAAGAGAATGAATTACAGGTCACAGCCTGTGTATTTATCTCTCTTTTACATTACTAGTGTTAACAGCAGCAGTGCTGAAATACTGCAAGTACAAGAGGCCTCTTTACATGGATACAGGTCTATCCATTCTGAAGGACACAAACTACATATCTTGTTTGTAAATGAGGGTGAACTAGTGGCAATAAACTGCTTCTCTTCAGTAGCTGCATTTGATTTCTGCTTAGAACAGACTACAGTTATCTATTGTGTATTTATGCTAAATCCAAATGAGAAGGTAGTCTAGTGCAGAAGGCACCTTCCACTTACATTTTGCAACACACAGGAACTTGAAACACCAAAGGATGTTTGCTAGCCAACTTCCAGAGGCTGACAGAAGTAATTCTAAGGGTAAACGCCACACAAAGCAATGGCAATTCTCCAGGAAATATACCACTTTTACTGATGATTTCAGATGACTTCTACCTGTCTAGGAAAGAAAGGGGAAGGCAAAAAGAAAATTAACAGAAATCAATAAAAAATAGCGCAGAGGCTAAAACATTGTCAGCTTTTTCAGTGAGCTAAAAATATTGTATATAGACACCAAAAATAACTGCATGCTGTAGTTCACAGGCTAAAGGGGGATTCCAGCATGACAGAGGCTCTGTGCTTCCTTCTCTTGAAGTTAGTGTTATTAACACAGATACATTCATCAAATCAGAAGAGTGTGGAAATAGGATTGGTCATGCCGTAAAGTGGATCAGGTATTACTTATTGCTTGTCTAATAAATCTGTCAAGGAACTGACTTGCATTTACCCCTTCAACGTTCTAATTGAGAAACAAGGGCCCAAATTAGGTACAGAGAAACCTGGTATCTGGGCTGAGAGTCACATTTTCCCCAACAAAAAACAAAACACTGCCAACCCAATCCAATTCCACCCACTATTCCAAACAGACTTAAAAACCAGGCAGTCCGTTTCCATGCTCATTTCGCAGTGCTCACGAGTCCTCCCTCATCCTTCTGTTCTTATGCCAGCTACTGCAGCACACTGAGTGGGCATGTGCATATGCATACACATGCGTGCACAGTGCTGTAGGAGAAAGCTAATGTATATGAATGAGAAGATCTTTCACTTTGGATCGTTAAGTCTGGCCACACTGTCAGGTGTAGGCTTGAAGAAGGGAGTGAAGGATTCTCTAATGAAGAGTTATTACCCTGACCTTTGTGATGGCTGTGTGTCTGCTCTTCATTATTCCTCACACAAGCCTAAGGACCAAGATGATGACAGTGGATGTAGTAAAAACCAATCACACCCATTTTTCCTTCTTCCGAGACAAAAGGAGTCAAAGCTATCTGTTAAGAGAGGAGGTTTCTATTGTTCTGTGGTACCTTATTAGTTTTGACTTAAATCCTGACAATTTTCCTTATGTCCACTTCAGAGGCAAACAAGATAAAATAAGCATGCAACGGAGAAAGATTAGACCAAAAGGATCTATGCAGATTTTTTCCCTCTGATCCCTGGAGAGAAGCATTGCCTTTGCAGAGAAAAGCAGACACGTTGTAGCTGCTTATGGGACTAGAGGAGTTAAGGTCATACATAACAAAAATTTGACTCAGGCAAACATTACCATTTCCCAAAGGAGAAATGTCTTTAGTCTAAAGATGCATGGTACTGCAGATATTTTTGTCCCCAAAATTCTGAGATGTATTGAGATCAAAAGGTAGGCAGAAGAGGTCCTCTGAGGCCCACTGAAGGGTGTCTGGCAACACAGGCTCTCTCCAAGGCAAGAGATGGTCCCTGGAAGACACTAGCTATCAGCATTTTGGATTAAAACTAGTGCAACACAGTGAGTTATTTATTTTTACTAATAAAAATAATTACTATATTTTAGTAATATATTTTACTAATAAAAATAATTACTATTTTTATTATTATTTTTACTGTATTTTAAGCCTAAGGAGCAACAAGCAGATAAGAGAGAAACAAGAAATATGAAACATGGAATTTGAGGAGCGGTGGTCCAGTGAAGAAAGAGAAGTGAGGGCCGGGAATTACAATATGTGAGTCCTTTGCCAACTTTATCCTCTTAGATGCTCTGAACCATATTGCCAGCTGTGGTGCCAATAAGACTTAATTCTGAGTAAATTGTTTAGCCTCTGTGTTCAGCTTTGCTATCAACTGAATAAATCTTGCCTGCTGCCCTACTTGGAATTACATGGAGCACAAAGCCTGTGAAGATCTTCTGTATTGAAGTTAATTGTACTCCCTTCTATGAAAGTTCATGCTACGCCATGAGAATGTGGCTTCTGCTGTATTCAGGTGCTGGAGTCTGACCTGTATCAGTACTCAGAGGAGAGTGGACTCTTCTCTTTCCTTGCCTCCAATAGAAGGAATTCACCTCTTTGTGAATATGTGAAATTTACTTTTAGGTATCAGTTTTCTAGAGCATGCAGTTCTTTGAATGTTTGTTCCTTATGAACAGCGCTGCAAATGCTGCTTTCATTCATATATTCCTTTTGTGCTTTTGAATGGAGTCATTTTTTCCTGCAGGAGTCCCGAGCTGCCCTATGTTATCTTATGTTAATTGTCACTCTCACAGACACCAGCCAATACAAGTCTACTGCCTCAGCAGAAGAAATAAGGTTATCCCCAATGTATCTCAGAAAACATTTTTTTCCCTCCTTAGCAGATGCACAAAGCATGCTTTATGTCAAAATTAGAAAGAGACATTTACGATTAACAATTTGTAAAATTACCTTTTCCCTTTAAAATGATTTCCAGGGAAAGAACAAATTGAAGTCATACTTCAGATCCACTTCTAAAACTTACCAACTCACCAAGTGATTGACAAACACTTTAAGACCACCTTAGTGTGCAATCTGCACAGTTCCTCCACTGCAGAGACAGCAGGGAAACGACGGGAACCAAGATTCTGTTTCATGATCTTTTTAGTCTCGAGTCCTTTTGTTACTGCAAACTCATAGATTAAGAATAAGATTTTCCTAAGTAGTGTAATTACTGAGGAAACATCCAAAATTGTTAGCAGCTTTTGAAAGTTGTGCAAGTGTGACACTATTGTACATAGTAGATAGCTGATGTTTCAGAGTAATTTGACCAAACTAACTTTTATCATGACCCTTGAGAGAGTCAGTCATGCTTTACCTGGGGACAGCTCATGCTCTCTCATGCTATGTTAGTCTTTGTTTTTACATAATCCTGTGTGTCTGCAGATCTCAGAAGACCTACAAAAGGACAGAAAGTGTCATTACTCTGTTACCACAAGAGAAACAAACAATAACTGCATAAGCATGATGGCCAATGACCGATGAACAAACAAGGAATTGATCTAGGCTCTGCCTTAGTCTTTTCACACTAAGTGTGAAAAAGTTTATGAAACTGACAGGGAAGACATTACAGCTGGTTCTAAATGAAATTATCTCAGGTTATTACATGCTAACATATCCAAGGAGAGGAATTCAGCCCTTTGAGGAACAACTGTGTTGTTCGTAGGTGTTAATACTGCAGTTTCAGGTACAAATAGGCTTGGGTAGTGAGCTGGAGAGGGAGGATAAAGTGTGCTAGATTTTTTTCTTAAGACTGCCTAGTAAAAAGAGAAGCCTAGTGAGATGCACAGTTTAGCTTAGTCCCTATTGTCAGCTCAGTTTCAAACCTTCTGAGTAGCAGAAACAGCAGCTCCACTCACCTCAAGTGCTTCCGCATGGTCAGAGACCCTTTCTGCTAATCCTAAACACTTAAGACTACCTCTGCCATCAGAACCAGAGCAGCTGATACAAGGTCCTTCAGACACACACACCACCCCTTTTTTTTTTTTTTAAAGAAAAATGTTAATTATGGTAAGGCTGAAGTATAAATAGGAGGATTAGCTCTGACTGTTAGACAAAATAACACTTCAAGAGGCATTTGAATATTTTGATCTTGACTAAGCAGCATGCTCTTGCCTGGCGTGAGATGGCAGCAGGGCAGTCCTCATAACCAGAGAGGGGAAGTAGGCTGACACTTGCTTCGTACTAGTGAATTGATGCAAAACAGCCAGACTTTACCCATGACCACACTCTCAGGACACTCCATATATGCAGAACAGGAGCAGACAGCAGGTTAGATTTCATTCACCAGTAAAAATTGTTTGTTTCCATCCAAGTCAACAAACCACACTGCTAACTAATGCCTGCTGAAGATATGCATACGGACCTCGTCAGTATGCTAGAGCCCTTCGTACCGTGTTTGCCATAAAGCAATTCTCCTCTAGAAAGTTTCCTTGTACAGAAGGCAGCTTATACAGTCAACTTCTCTCCTACACGCACAATCCTACCCATCATCAACAAATATTCTTTATTAGATACACAGCAAGCTGATGACAGAACAAGTCATTTTATTCACTGAGTCAATTTTGACACTGAAGGGCACTGAACAGCTGAAAACATTATTTATAGGGAATTCCACTTACAATGCTATTCAGAACATCAGTGGTGCTTTTGTTATTTCTAAGGAGTGCTCAGACAAAATAGCATTACCCTTTTGAAAGGATCAGTAGCAATGGGAAGAACATAGCTAGCAAGGTTTACATAAAACTAACAGTCATGTTATGCTCAAAAGCTTAAGTTTATTGCTCTATTTAATGACTACCGCCAGTATTTTTAAAAAGAATGCCAGTTCTTCCTGCTAGCTTCTCACTGAAGGAAATATTTTAAATACAGCAATAAAATCAAGTGGTTTAAAGATAACACATTTTGCCACACATTCATGCAAACCCTGCTGACAGGATTTTTTACAGGTTCATGGATACAGAATAAACATTAAGGATGTGTACTGAAATACTGGGAAGCTTTCCGCACAGTGATGAAGTTGTAGGCATAACATTTCTGGCCCTACCCTGCACCTGCTGATGTCAATGGCAAAACCTCAGTGAGAGCAGGATCAGCCCTTACTGTTCTGAGAGCTGCTTTCCCTTCTCCTGATAAAGAGGTGTAGTAAATTCAGAGAATCTCCTGCACTAACAAAACCTGTGGGTTTTGGTTATTGTCACAAATAGAGAAGCAAATTGTTTGTAATAGATGATTACAGCTTCTATTCACAAAACACTCATCTTTCATATAAAGGGTCCTACGTACCTCCTTTTTTCTCTGCTCATCAGAGAACTGAAACGTGCTTACCTCTAAGCATTAAACACAAACTTAAGCCTGCATAGCCAGACTAAGGGCTAAAAACAAAAGCATGGGCAGTCTGTCAGTAGTCTATTATTTTAAAGGAAATGCTGTTGCCTGGACTAGTGATTATAATGGGCTAACAATTGTCTCAATTGGGTTTGAGGGTAAACGTATCAAAGAGCAGCCAACAGATTTAGGCTTTTTTTTTTTTTTTTTTGAAGCTGCCTATAAGATTTTCATTTCTAGTCATACTAGTTTTAATGAGCACTGGCCACCCAGTTACTCTCAAAGCATTGAAACAGGTTTAAATTCAGAACACAAGTGTTTCTGTTATTCATTTTTCAATAAAGATGAACTGAATTAAAAGAATAATAATTCCTCACCTCAAATTCCTCAAATTTATGGGGAAGTTGTATTGGGATTATGATTTCACTATGCAAAAAGAGAAAATACTTGCAAAAGTCAAATCTGGCTACATGGTGAGATGCCAAAATATTGACAAAGGAAAGGTAAAATATGAAGAATTCAGATTAACTTCTCCCCTATCAACCTTAGATTCACCCAGCTGTAAGGATACCAAGGTATGTTGCTGGTAGGAACTGGAGGCAAGAATTTCACTCACATCAATGAAATCATTTTTTTCCCTTTAGTTCTGATAACACTGGTGGGGGACTGCTTTAAAAAAAAACAACAACAACAACAACAAAAAACAAGCAAACATGGCGTGTGAAACATTTCAACATGAATCTACTTGAATCTTTCAATGCAGAGGCTCAGAAGGTTTACGATATACACAGTATTTGGTAATTTTATATGTAAAAACAATCAGAAAGAGGCAAAAAGTTACTTTCAAGCTTAGTCAACATATGGCACATTTCAGCATGACAATTCAAAAAGTTTCACACTGTATTTGGATAGAATAGCAATTATCTTTTAAAAATAGCAAACTGAAGACTGATTTTTTTTCTTTTTGATTTTGTAACAAATGAAGCTACTATCCTTATTTACAGTATAAATAAGCCTTTTTTGGTGAAGATTATGTCCTGTCACATATGTTTAAGACAAGGCATACCTCAGCTCTTAAATGTCAATGCAAACAAGAGCATAAAAGCAATATCAAAGTAAAATAATATATCTTTCTCTCCAGCTAAGACAGCCAGGTTACCATGCATCTCTTATCAGATCTGAAATATATCTGAATGCAGTCAAAAGTTCTCTTGGTTTTAGCCTTTAGGAATATCATGAACACTTATTCTTCTGCTGCTCTAGAAAGCTGTTTTCCGTACAAGCTCATGACATGATGGACAAATTGATACTGTTCACAAGTCTGGATCATTCCTCCCCTGAAAAGGAAAGAAAAAAAGGGGAGGGAAACAGTAGCCTTATTACATGCAAATAACATACTAGGAAATGGCACAGCTAGCATGAAGCTGGTGTTACACACAAAAAATCTATTCTAAAATTTCATGAAAGGAGTGAGAAAGCACCCATTGATTGTAACCAGCTTGCAGTCCAACCTCGAGCTCTGTTCTGAAAGTTTCTGCTAACCAAGGAACAGAAACAAGTCAGAACAGGAACAGCAGAGGCCTGAATCCAGTAAGACAACGCCATCTTCATTTGCATATATATGGCTGTAGCACCTGTATTCTAAGCACCATTTTAAACGTGGCAAAAAGAAACCCATACCTCAAAGCTCTACACCTACAGATATGAGCTGGGGGAATATAAAGAGGTGAAGTAGCTCCTGTAAGACTTCACAGTTGCACTAGGGACTGAATTCAGGAACAAATTCAGGACTACAGAGAGCCAGGCTAGCCCAGAGAATTGATGCAGCACCCTACTTTCCCAGTCTGCAATGTCTTTGTGCCATCCCAGACTGTTGGTTTTTTTTTGGGGGGATAAGATCACCAGCAAACCAGATGATTGAGAGCAGGATTTTGGAACAGACACTGTAATTTTTGCAAAGGACAACTCTAACTAGTAACTCAATTGACTGCCATGCACACCTTGACTAGTAAGAGACTCCAAGAGCAGAAATGTGTTTTGGTTCAGCTTTTACTGTTCTCTTCAAACCTGGAAATCTGAAAGGAAATGCAAGCAGGAGCAGAAACACAATTTGCTTCTCTGTGCATCATTAACCTGTGTATTTCTGCAAGTACCACATTAATGAACACAAATACTACAGTGGGAGACAAAAATGAATGAAAAAGAAAAACACCTTAAATTTTGCTAAGAGTACCTCATAACAGTGATACGATCTCTTCATAATTGATTATGAAAATAATTAAAACCTGTAGCTCAAATTCATAGGTTTACGCAGAATTGTCCCAGCACTAGTGCTGGTGTACGGATCCAGGGAATGCAGTGCCAAAAGGAGTCTGAAACAACAAGTAGCATTGAGGAACGTGGGAGCCTGGGGGTGGCCAGCGCCAACCAGACTTGAGTCAGCTTGAGAAAGAGAACATGTGATGCCTTCCGTCAGAAATCAGAGGAAATTAATGGAAAGTTGCTTCCTCTGAGCCAAATGGGCAGCAGACTGGTAGCACCACCCTCAGCGACTGCCCTCTTCTCTGGGGCCCAGCTTAACAATTGTGGATCACACAGTCATGCTACCAGAAGGTAGATGAAGGTTCAAGACAACCTCTTTCTTCAGCCTCTTGCAGTTACTTTGCTAACAGAATGCTTGAAACACACTCTTAACAATGAGCAGGAACCATGCTTCAACCTCTCATCAATGAGCAAAGGGTGGGAAACACACAGCATGTTTTTAAAGAAACTATTTCCCAGCTGAGCATCTCTTCTCCATCTGCTCTATTTAACACAGGCTCATGGTTAGCGTCCTTCTGTGCCACACACAGCACTGAAATATATTTGTGTCAGTCCATGACACACAAGGAATTTTAGTCATATCTGGCAACTACTCCCCATGCAATCCCATTAACAGCAAGGTTGGACCCTGAAGTTGTAGCAACAGAAGCGCTAGGGTGGCCATCAAGTTTCAGACCACAGGAAGTGATTTTCCATTTTATCTCGTTCCCTGTTTTGCAGTAGCTTCCTCCCCTTCCCACGCATGCATACCACAGCATGTGCTTGCAGTCCAGGCTTCAGCACAGAACAGAGATATTACTCTTTCACCCCTGCTTGCCACAGGAACCTTTCAAATTTGAGTTGCATTCTGGGGAAGGACAGCAAATGTGTCTCAGCGCTGCAGGAAGGATGCAGGAATGATCACTTCCTTTCCTTAGTCATACCGCGTTATGTTAGGACCAACTGTTGGCCAGCAGTGCAAAGCCCAACGCACAGTTTTTTTGCAAAGGTAATCTGTGAAGGAATGAAGGGATTTTTCACTCCTTGAAGAAACCATGCTTTCCTATAGCAAGGTGGTGATTTGACTGCTTTCTGTCTTGAGTATTTCCTCCCATGAGACTAAATGGCTTTTTCACATCCCACCCCACTAACAAGAGGTACACGGCAGCAACAGCGGCCCCTGCAGGCTTGCTTTTGCTCTGTGGCATCCTTTAAGCACGACCTCCCCTCTCCTGCCTCTACAAACGACTGTCAGTTGCCCTCTCCCAGCAAAGCAAGTGTTTTTAATCTGCTTTCTGTGCCAAGTATGTTTGTAAACAGGTGTCTTTGACCATCATTCGTGTGGCTATTTTCCCATGTAATACTAGTCATGGACACAAGATATATCAGATACAGCCAGATACTTCACTGGGCCATGGATAATCACCACTCATTATTCATATTTTGGTTTTCTTTTTCCTCAAGAAGCCTTTCCTTGTTTGGCCTGAAATCCGTTGAAATAGCCAAATCTCCAAGCTCCTGCAGGTCCCTGTCTATCAGAGCCTCAGCAGGGCAGCAAGCATTTCATTTTCTGCCTCCCACTGAGCATAATTTCTCCTCTGAAATAAAGTTCAGCGTGGGGTTGAGGTTCTTTTTTTCCTCAGAAAAATCTTTGGTATGTTTTTCGTGACATCTCTTCCCCGACTACATTTATCATTATCATTAGAGAGAGCACTGAGACATGTTTTGATGGCACTTGAAACCAGTGGGAGAGGAAAAATAACATCTCTGGTGCAAAATTCAAGTCTGTTTACTTCATAATCAAACTCAAGGTGGTGTGTTAAGAAATGCTTAACTGGAAACCATTGAATTTCTGGAGATTTTCACAGCTCCTTTCATATGTCTGCAAACACTTCAGCCTGTGCATGCTCTCCCCCTCCCCACAAAGTCCAAAGCAGCAGTGCCCTCCCAGCAGTGCTCACAGCTCCAAGTACGAGGCCAATTTTCTCTACTCCTGGGAGCAAAGTGCTGACCTACAGTTCTGAAACAAGTGCAACTTTGAGCCTTTGCTTCTGTATGAACATGGGGCCAACTCCTCTGCTGGTGAAAGGTCATTCCAAGCCTGCACAGCTGCACAGATTTGGATGCCAGCTATGAACCTAGCTAGGGATGTTTGTTAAAATTTACTGCTCTCATAAAACAGGCAAGACAGAACTGCTTAGAACAGGACAACTTCGTTCCAGGAATGTTCTCCCTCTTCCCGTTTTCTCCTCCTTAAGTAAAGGGAAAGGTTACCAATTTTCTTTTTCTTTTCATTTTTTTCTGGAAAATAAACAGGTTTTCTTACCTGTCTAACCGTAACTGGCAGGCTGTTCGCAATATGTCAACTATGCCCTCACTCTTCAGCTGTTTACAACAGACACTAGTTGCAATAAAGCAGCCTGTCCTCCCGATGCCTGCACTAAGGAAGGGAAAAGGAGAGAGAAGCAGTGAACAAGTTAGAAGGGCTTTGGAACTTAATGGCACTCATTTAACAGGAAAACCAGCAGTCAAACCCCATTATTCCTTTCCTCCCTCCAACCTCTGCCAGGTGGGTGCTTCTGAATATGAATGGCTTCAATGGGACAACACGATTCAGTGTGAGCCGCTCACATCAAAAGCATGATTATTTCACATACAGTGCCAAAAAACAGACTACCAGGTACTGTCTTACCTAATATACCATTGAATTTGTCAAACTAAGAAGTTAAATAGTATTTCTTTGTTAGACTTGCTTTGAGATCAACCCTTGCTTTGAGGGCAACCTTTGCTTTGAGATTCTTAATCCTTACAGCTTCTTTGAAAGCTATTTTTCATTCATATGTACAGTAAAAAAGCCCCCTTGCTTTAGTAATTCAATTTAGCTAACAACAATATGATAAGTATGGTGCCATTTGCTATCAGTTCTGCAATCTATTAATTCTCTGAATTAGAGTAGGATACAACAAATTCACTATTAAAGAAGCTTCACCTTTCCTGAACATCTCTGTATCTGATTCAGTCCTTGCTTAATGACCAGAATTGATTTTATTCTCAAAGGCACAGTGCTACTGAAGCTGTGAATTCTTATCACCTTATAAAAAACTATGCAGCAAAAGCTGACAGCCCTTCTTATACGTTAAATAATAAAGTGAGCATCCTCAGGAATAATTACCTGACACAACTGTAAGAAATCCTGCTTCCATTTAAATTGTGCTAAAGTCATAACACAAAAACACTGGCAACAAATGTACCAGCAAGAATGGAGTCTGCAGATAGCTGCTGCTGATGGACTCCTAATACTGTTTTTCTTTGATTGTATAGAATGTTTTTTTTTTTTATTCAGTATTTATGCTTGTTATGGAAACTGCATTACCAACAGCTACATTGTAATTGTTTTAACTTGTATTACAGAATGATTGAGGCAATTCAATGGAAGTTTGGTGGGCCATCTTACTCCCTAAGAGCTAATCCCAGTCTTATAGTCAAGTAACTGTGATGGAGGTACCTACCTGACTTTTTTCCTTGTCCCTAAAACTCTGTGCCTCATGTTTCAATTTATCTTCTAGTTTGTTTATTAAGACTTCATATATTTCAGAGTTTCAAAGTACTCTTTGATGCATATGGATGCACATCAAGAGATTAAAAAAAAGAAAAGCCCCTCACCTTACATTTGATACCATAATCAAATAGGCTACTGTACGCATCTCTTGTATGCTGCTTCCCATCCATAGATCTCATTATTGTGCAAAGGGAGGGTACAACATTTTCAAAGACAAATAGTACCAAGAGAATACTTATCCCAGGCCAAACTGCAAGTCCCTCAGTGGCTGAAAAAAAGTCATAATCCTTTTTAAGACTGCCACACTATCCACAGGACCTTACCAAGACTGCTAGCCTCCTTTAACTTTACATTGCTTTTAAGAATAGCTTCATGATTGGCTTGTACTTATTTTTTTTCTTCAAGGTGGGTTACTTTACATCACTGAAGGCCAAACCCACCAGATTATGTTCTACTGAGGACCTCCCACAGAGGCCAAAGGAGATACAAGTACCCTGCATAACTCAGGCCTTGACCGATGGCTTGCTGCACACACCGCTCTCAATTAGAGGCATCAGTTTAAATTCCTTCTTTGGATAAAATGACTGCAACTAAGAATAATCCGAAAGGGCTCTGGTCCCCACCTATCACATAAAATACTTCATAACCCTATTGCCATGTCTCTTAGTGTCTCTTAGTTTTTGTTGTTGTTGCTTTTTTTGTTTGTTTTTAAATAAAAATGCCCTAATTGCCTCCAAATTATATCCAGATCATGGATGTGACACCATACAAGAAGACAACGCAAATATGCAAAGCACAAGTGACACAGTGGTCAGAATCTTCACCTGCAGCAAACACCATCCTTCTTCAATGAGATTTTTGAGAAATACAGATTTCCAAGGGTAAAGGGGATCTTGTTACAAACTGTTTGTTATTTTTCTCTGAACTCTCCCCTATTTGTCAAAATTTGTTCCAAAACAGGCAGAAAAAGTGGACATAGCACCTTAATTATTTACCTATTCTGCATACAGAAAGAATGACAACTCTGCATTTCTTATTGAATTTCCTTTTCTGGATTCAGAACTGCATTTGACCTCTCAGCTTCAGCATTATACAGGGAGCTCATATACAACCAATACAACCTCCAAGTTATTTTTTGAGACACCTGCTTTCCAGGAGATCATAGCCCTAAGCATGATATCCATTTTTTTCCTGGACATAGAACATGTGTTTTAATGTAGCTACTGACAAGATCCTAAGTAAATAAATCAAACAAACAATATAAACCTGAAGAGATCTGATTCTAACACTAGTGTGGAATTATATGAGTATTCTATTAATAATTACTCTCTATTTGCTTATCGGTGGATCTTTGGCAACACTGGACTATGAACCATTCATGCCAGAGTCTCTTCAAAAAAACCACTCCTGTTATATGATATCTCATTTACTATAGCTTTTGATTAATGACCGTATGTCATTTCCTAGAAAATTTTATGCAAAACTAGGTGAAATTCCTTACAGAAATCCCAAAAGTACATTTATCAAAATGTACTTTTATTGAAATAATGGAAAATTATCCTGGCAGTACTACTGCATCACTTACTACGCTTTTTGCAATTTACCTGGAATAATTGTTTTGAGAACTGACTTGTTTTCAAGTAATCACATTTAACCTTTCTAAACACTAGCAAAACAAGACTTGCTTTTGTTCTCCAGAACTTCTATTTTTTTTATCGGTAAAAATTATCTTATTATTATTATTATTATTGAAGTTAAGGGTTCTTATTTTTCTGATTGCATGTATCTTCCTACTCAGTTTCATTCAGTGTGTTCATTTTGGTAAAATGGCCCTTTTAAGGTTACTGAAGACATTTATTTCTGGTAAGACAAATGAAATGAGACTTATTACTTGTAACTGAGCCACCAACAGCTTCTGTGTTCAGCTCAGACTATGTGCGTGCAAAAGGTGGAAAGAGAAAACTTGAATTTAGAAGCTCCAAGAATATTTAAAGCAGTTGGACCAGATCTCTTACATGTCTGACTGATGGCCAATATGACAGTATGCCACTGTATGCAAAGGAGCCCTTCGAAGTTGCATACATCATTTATTTACCTGCAGTGAACAATCACTGGGGCATTCTTCTCTTCTGCACTCTGCATTACCTCGTCCACTTCCAGTACTAGCTGTAACAGAGGGGGAGCTTGATCTGGTGTCTTCTGGTCTGGCCAAGATGTGTACCAGTAATGTTTCAGGTTTCTGACTTCTTCTCCTTTCTGCAACCCAGTTAAGATAAACATCACATCACAAAGTGTTTTTTTTTAAATCTAATTGTAAAGTCATGTTGAATCCTTCCTTTAAGAATGTGGTGAGCAAATCAGTGCTAAAAGAAACAGAAGAACCAAATGGTGAGCCACGCAACACAGAAATCTAGACTCCAAAGATCAAGTCTGCACTTCAGCAAACTGCCTCAAAAAAGAAAGAAAAACCTACAACCCCCCCACCAGAAGTACTCTGCTCTTTTAGTGCCAAGAGCTGTGTGCAAAACAGTCTGCTCCCTCTTGACAGATTCATTCAGCAAAGCCAGAGCTGTACTTGTGACATAATTGCTTTCATAATATATTTGACAGACAGAGAGCCAGGAGCCATATCTCTGTCTTTGATAGCTAGCTAGCTAGATGAGGGATAGAGATGGGAGCTTATTTTTCTCTCTTTTCTGACAGACAGACTCTTATCAGTTTCCTGTCACTTCTCTTCTCTTAGACATGGTGACAGATTCAGAAACACTGGAAGATGAGAATTGCATCTAGTTGCAGTCCAGGGCTTTTCATGAGACAAATTCTGATTGCCTTTATCTCTCAGCACGGCTATGAATATAGCAAATGTGCCTTTACCTTTTCTGAGTGCCAAGCAGCACTCTGTGCCTCTAATTTTGTGTTCAAAGTGACATCCTTCTGCCTGATTCCTGAAGGTGCCAAACAACATGGAGCTCAGGGAATTGGCCTTACCCTTTCAGCCATTACATAAGCCAGCTGGCACAGAGCTAAGCAAATGGCTTCACAAAGTCCAGGAACTGAGGTGTTAGTTTCCACAACCTTTCCTTAAACACGTCTGGCTGAGTTCAAGAGATGAGGGGGGAAAAAAAGAACAAATTTGATTCTTTCTAAAGAAAGAGATGCAAAAATCTAGAAATAGTTTCTGTCACTGAGGCTAAGTCCCTATGACTATCAGTTGATGGATGTTAGAAGTGCTCCATGACTGCCACCTTCCACCCTTCTCCTGGGTTGGCAAAGCTTTGCATAGCTTCACTTGTAAACTGGACTGTGGAAGTCATCTAGTTCAATCTTTTCTCTTTCTCTAGTAGGATTAATTTTCACATGGATCAGGTTCACGCTTTGGGTTACTGCACATTCTCACAAATGCTTGTGTTGGACATGGGAGATGGAACAAGGGTAGGAAACAAGAGCTGGACAGAGGGAGGCTGGGCTTCATTTAGTTGTTGCTCCAGCTTATGCTGGGTTTGAAGTGCTCATTGAAGTGCACAGCCACGGGAACCTTAAGGGTATGTCTCGCTCAGTTGAGAAAGAGAGTCTTACTACTGTAGCATAGAGCATGGCCCTAGGTTATTTACCTTTGTCAGAAGATATTCTGGTTAAGAGAGGATAACTAACTGTCATGAATAGCACTTTGAGCTCATGACAGTAAACCAGATCAGATTTCAACACTGCTCTGAAACATGGATATGCACAGTTGCCTTTCAACATGTGACTATGTGTAAGCCACAGAAGTTATGAATACTGTATTCTTAAGTGGGTTGTGAAAATTGTAATTCAAATGTTGTCAATAAAACTCAGAGAAAAGTAAAAGATTAAAGTCATCTGAAGAAAAACATGAATCACTACATAAAACCACTCATTTGACAGAAACAGAAAACAGCCAAAGTTCTAAGCATGAGCTCTGGATATCTTTAGTTTTGTCTATGCTGTTACCAGTTCTGTGTTTCTGCTTATAGAAGCTTGTACACTTCTGATTTGACTTTAATAAAAATATTCTTCACTGGTGCTTCTTTGAGGCTGAGAATTCTTGGGATAATTCTGAAGAAACTCTTCTGGAAGAGACTGCAGGATTTTTATTGAGGAAATTGTTTTGTCACCGTAACTGAAGTGTGACCAATTCTGTCAGATATCATTATTCCAGAAGAATTACGCTATATATTGTTCTTGCTGCTGTACTGTATTGTTTGGGATAGGTTGTATTTAAGGTCAGTGCAAGTCTGCAGTACACTTGTAAATATTCTTTACTTCCCACTTGTTGGAGAACATGATTTTCTCCTTGCTGCCTTCACAAAAAGCATGAGTGACAGACTTTCCACACTCAGTCCAGACCTGAAATTTCACATACTGGCTTTCTGCCTATTAGCATATGGCTGAAGAAACTTGAAAATGGTTGGATAAAAAGGAAGGCTTTTTTCAGCTTGGAAAGAAATGGTGTTGTTATATTGAAGTCAAGGGTAGGTGTGGTATATTAAATATGTATTAAGTTTATGTAAATAGATTGTTCTTATTAAAGCATATAGCTTGAGATTCAAGAACCTAGCAATGAAATCAGTTGTAAAATAAGACTGGTATTTTAGACTAAGTAGCACCCAAGTACTTAAAAAAAAAAAAGTAAATCTGCCTTTAAACTCTCTATCCACGAGATGATAGAATGGTTACTGGTATGTAAAATTAGACAAATAGCTGGAAAGATACTATGCTTAGAAACATGAGCAGAGAGAATTCTGTGGTGAAAGGTGTTGATAAAGGTCATCGGCAGTTTTAATGTCTTAGAGTGAATGATTCCTTAAAGCATCTTCAAAGTCAAGTCAGCCTTGTGAACACCAGGAGCATTACCACACCACTATTATGACAAGCAGACCAGTAGTCAGACACACAGACACAGATTTCTAGGTTGGAAGAGACCTCAAGATCATCGAGTCCAACCTCCGACCTAACACTAAGTACTCCACTAAACCATATCTCTAAGTCCAACCACTGCAAGAAACTGAAGACAGGCAAGCAACATGAAAAGACTTTTGGTCAGTTCGCAACTCCTCCATTTCTTGTTAGTAGCACAACAGTCATCTTAAGCATAAACAACTGGAGATATCTAGCAGTCTGACAACAGTCTAATAATACTCATACATAGACAAAAAATACCATCTAAATGTTTTCTAGGGGTTTCCTATTACAAAATATGTAAAACTCCATGCAAATAAAAGATTCCTATTAGTAATCAGTAATGCTTTGACTAAGTCCATGGCCCAAAGAACATACAAGCCTTTGAATTCTACAGAATATCATCACAGCGGTTAGTGGGTTATTCCACAAGCACTGTCTGTAGTATGACTTGCAAAGGCTGGTAAGACGCTGTCACTGAACTAACATGTCACTCTCAGTGACCAGTCATAGACTATCCTGAGTTGGAATTGACACAACAAGGATCATCAAGTCTGACTCCTGGGTCCACACAGGAACACCCAAAAATCAAACCATATTTCTTAGAGTGTCGCCCAAATGCTGCTTGAATTCCATCAGGTTTGGTGCCATGAACACTTCCCTGGGGAGCCTGTTGCAGTGCCTGATCACCCTCTCAGTGAAGAGCCTTTTCCTGATAAGAAAAATCCAAAACATGCATCTTCATGCCATTTCCTTGGGTCCTATTGCTGGTAACCGAAGAGATCGATCAACACAAAAGACACAGGCACAGAATGAGTCACTGATTTCTTCCACTGAGTTAACCCTGTACTGCTAAAGTTGGCCTGGAATTTTTCAGATTGTATGCACATGGTATAAATCTTGGATTGCTTACATTATTGTGGTATTTGTATGTTGGTGAATTGGACAGAGCAATAATGACTGCAGTAGTTAAAAGTGATACTTGTACAGTAATTTACTGTGCAAATATTTCTACACAGCTCTCTATGAAGGCCTGTTTAAGGGTTTAGGTAGCAAAACTATTTTAAGTACATTTGAATGATTTACCTTTAGGGTGATGAGCCTTAAACGGTAATCATCTGCTTGTATGACTTGGTTAACTGTGATTTCTATTCCTTCGTAGGTGACCTGTTCCTCTGGCCAATATTCTGTGCATTTCTGTGTGCAATATAAAATAAATCTAGTTAAGCAGCCGTCAAGGGAGGTTCATTTTTACTCCTCTGAAATTGGATTAGCGCATGCATAGATGAATATGAATGATGGTTGTTTCTATAATAAGTACACATTTTCAATTTCTATACAGGGACCACATTTCTGGCAATTTTTGCTGCATTCATAACAGCTTGATTGCATGATAAAAATGCACAAATCAAATAATGACTAACCACTGTTTTTAAATACACACATCTTTATTTAACTTTGTGCAATTGATACACATTTTGAGGTTTCACTAGAAAGGCCAGCAGCAACGTGCTTGTGTTTATTAATAACCTGTGTTTTCAGATTAATTCTTTTCTTAAGATAATAATGATTAGCACAATATAGACTAGTTGCTGCTATTTCTGTGGTGTGTATAAATGGATATGGAAATACAAAATACATTTTTTCTACTTCTGATAAAGGGCCATTGCTCTCTGAATATAAGATTATCACCTGCATAGGTTTTTGTACAAAAGAACATGACTGGAGATGTTTGGGGAATTAGCTTATGTACCAAAATCCACTTTAAATGGATGTTGAGGATCTTACATCAAAGCTAAGGAACAAAAAGAAAGCAATAGCTATGGGATCTATCAGACTGCTACATTTGATTTTGCCAAAACACAACCAGAGATGCAGCCAGAACTACCTGACAATTAGAGAAGCTGAAACCACTGTCCATATGCAAATCTACATCATGGTACTGATACTCTGCACAAGTAGGTGGGGATCTGTAACCACTCGTGTCCTGGAAGGACTGAAAACAATTGCATTTTTTGTATGCAATCTCTCTTTAAGCTAATCAACATGCAAAAGAAGAGACAAGCACTTCAACACGGTGTAGGGACAGGTCCATGGACAAGGAATGACATGAACAAGGCAGTTTCTTAGAAAAAGACTCCCCTGTGTTAAAGCAAGAAACAACATCTTGTTATCATAAGAGAATGAGAACCTGCTGCTGGACAGACCCAGTTAAAGAGGATGGTTGCATGCTTTCTCTTCTACACAGCAGCACACAGTCTTGAAGGAAGTGAGTTAAAGTTGTGTGTTGTCCTCCCCCACCAAGAATAATTCCATTTCAGGAGAAAGACTAACAACAGAAAAGTGTCTTGCAAAGTTACCGAGTCAAAATTTGTGTGTGGGAGAAGCAGTGCTGTTCCATCTGTATAGCGCATCAGTTAATAACCCACTGGGAATGTGGCCCACTGTGTCTCTGTAAAATTATTTACGCAGATCTCATTTTTACTTCCTCTCTTCTTAAACTGCAGAATCCATTGTAAAAATTGTCAAGTGCGCTAGCATCTATCAATAGCAGACGTTGCTCTGCTCCAAGGAGTGGAGTAAGATTGCCCACTCATTTCTGTGGGCTGTCTGTCAGTTCAGATTAGATGCGACAGAGGGCTGAGATACAGAGCTCTTCATACGCACATTAGCCAAGTCATTGCATTGAGCAGGAACACAAAGCCTCTGTTACTAGCATCATGGCAAAACAAAGGTTTTGGTTTTGAATCTACGTAATTCTGAGTCCTGTTATTCGTATATTAATATGTATTATGGAAAAGAGGGAATGAATATAGGAGACATCCACATGAAAGGACTTACCCTGTGTTTATGGCTGAGATTCCTGACACCTTTTAATTTTTGATACAAAAGGTATCAGAAAAAACTCAACAGCTGTTACGATATAGACTGTAGCTAGCTCCACTCATATAGACCAACACCACTGCACTGTGCTCCTTCCCAAGACTGAGATGATGGATGAAATACTTTGTCAGTGTGGATAAGAGGAAATTCAGATATAAAGGTTATTTTACATTCCTGTTATATGAAAACTATAGCAGAAGAACTTCTCAGCAAATACATCATTCAGGACCAATGTTTCCTCTGCTTCTTTCTCTCTCTCAAATCTCAAAGTCCTTTAATGATTTGGGTATACTATGTCATAATATTTCAACATCTTGTTCACCATAACCTGCCAACTCTGATCAATGAGCAAGTTACTCTTTCAGTGCTGCCTCAGATAGAAGTGGATGTGAGGACGTGAGTTTAAAATGTTAGTACAAACAGAACATTTAGATTAGCAACTAACCTTTTTTTTTAAAAAAAAAAATCAGCAGTGCCCTGAGAGCATGTGTCCAATTTGCCAGCTGTAATATCTATATATACATTTTTTTTTATATTGCAAAGCATGGTAATTCTGTGTTTGTCTTATCCGCATCTATTTTTTCCATTAAAATTCAGGCTAAAATGATTTACTTCACAACTGGGGAAAGCTAAAGGTTTGTGAACATGCAAAAATTATGGGCACTCAGCTTCCAGCTAGCACTTCAGGCCATCTGTATGACTATATTCTCAGTCTTTTAAGTGTCTGAAATGTCTTCTCCAAAAGAAATGTCCCTGAAACTCAGTAGTTCAGTTGAGAGCAAGCTTTGACAAATATTGCTGCTGCAGATAAGAAACACTGTTTCTATTTCTCTACTACAGCTTGCTGCCAGAGGTGAAGGGGGATGCAGAGCTCAACACATGCCCAGACCATATTCTCACATTCTACACTGCCAATAAAGGCGACGGAAGAAGATCAGCTACCGACCTGTAAACCGAAGACCAAGCACACAGTTCTTGCAACTCTGCTATGGGGTAAATTTTGCAGTAGGTAAATTAGTAATGAACAGCTGCAGGGCAGCAGTATTTATTACTGCAAATAAAAATAACATTAGGCAGATTACCAGAAACATTGTGACGATTTACTTTCTAGAAGTACCAATTCCAGCAGGTTGTAAACAGAAAATTTCTGCTTCTTAATTTCAATATTTCAACAGCATTTCCTAGACATATTTGAGGAAAAGAGCCTCCATACCCAAGTTAGCTCTAGTTGTTGATTATTGTAACTATCTTTCACAAATCAGGGACAGCCTCTGAGAGAGGTGGCTATAGACAATGAACTATAATAAATGCAAGACTGAAAAACATCGATGCTGTTGAAGACTAAAACAAATAGGGCTAGAATACAATTCTTTCTGATTCCTTTAGAGACAGCTTTAAAGCATGTCTGCAAATAGAGCTGGGTTTGGAAAGGCTTCAGGTCAGCAGGGAGACAAAAAATAGCAGAACCAGCAGTAGGCTAAGTCAGACAGCAAAACAAGACTTTCAGTAAATTGAACTGAAAGAATAGCAGCTCACATCTTCTCTAACTGACGAATTTAATTCTAGCTCTGATTGTTTAGGCCACTGAACTAACTTCTGTTCACTTATTTCTGCAGGCTTAGCATCTGTGCTGAAAATATCTGCCAGAGAAAAGATAAAAATACAGACTATATGTAACACCATTACCTCATTCATCTCTTCTATATTGGTAATCATGACAATGATGGGAGAACGCTCCTGCCACACCATTCTCCAGAAATCACTGACAGTATTAACTATCGGTCCCTGAGTAGCAATATATACCTTTTCCTCTCCTCCATAGCCCTGCCAACAAAACAACAAGAGAACAGTTTTAACAGGATGTCCACCACAACCTTGAAGGTTCAGTCTTTAAAAGCTGGTTGGAATGAAGACACCATGGTATCGGTTCTTCCCCTCTCTCCTGCACATGGAGCAAAGGCACAATATGGTCTCATAACTCCAGCAATGAGAGTCCAACAGCCTCAAGGTGACTCTAGCTAGGTCGCAAACCTTATTGAGGCTTATTTTCCAGTGCCCCGATCGGCCAGCTGACAAGCAATTTGCATCAAGAAGTGCAGAAATCTGCTTTTCTCTGGTTTGAACCAGTGTAATTGCACTTTGAGATTTAGTTTTCATTTAACGTAAGCAGGAGAGAAGAGCAATCAGATCAGCTACGATGTCTTTAAAAGCCAGTGGACGTTCAAATTTGTTTACATTAACAGTGGCTGATAGAGGCTAGACAAACATATAGGACTGTTGAGCTCTTACCCTGATGTAGTTAGCATTGATGTAAGAGCTAAGTGGGTCGTCCTGATCAGCTGAGGTAAGGCACACTCTGCTGTGAGGATCTGAAATGTGTAAAGAAATAAGCAATAGTTTGTCATTTGCTGATAGGAGAGAAAGACAGACAGAGTTTGTACAGCGAGACATTTGGATGCATTCACGGCCACCACAATAGATGTCAGTGGCCTTAGAAAGCTCCCATGTTAAAATGTTAATACAGAAAAAGGTGAAAGGTACTTGGGGTCATTTAGCTTCCTCTGATAGTTTTACCCACTCTGAAGCCTCCTGAATTTCTCCTGTTGCAGAGTCAGTGCCCCAGAACGACTCTGGAAAAGCAGCAACTTTTCTGCTCCAGAAAATTATTTCTCAGTCTGTTGGGTGAACAGATCCATCCTGGCTTGTAAGACATTATTCTAATGGCAGCAAACACTTTTTCTCCCAAATCATAAATATACATTTCTTGCGTGCAGGCAAGCCAGATGAATATTTTCTCCCCCATTTTGTATTGCAATAAGCTAAAGTTCAAGAAGTTCTATTAACAAATGTAATGGCTGGGGAAAAATTGAAGGATATTAAACAGTCCTTTTGCACAAGATGTTTCAGTACTTGAGGCCCTTCCTCTTCAACACTATTTATGAAGCATTCTTCTTCTTTTAATAGGACAACAAAGGAAAACATGATTCCATCTGAGAACCTCAGTCTAGCTCCCACTGAAGTCAATGGGAGCTGTTCTACTTGTTTTAATGCAAGCTTACACAGGTCCATATTCATCCATTATCACCAGTACTCCAGTTTGTTATCGTTCACAAGAAACATTCTTCTGACAGAGGCCCTCAGCAAACATTAACAGTGCATCACCAGGAGAATATTAGGAAAAAAAACACAGATAACATCTTCATTAAAAAAAATGAGACTGTTCAGAAACCAGAACAAAATAATAAATATGCAAACACAGTGTGATATTGGATCAAGCACAAAGGACCAAACACACAGCTGTTTCTACTGTACTATAAACAGACTCAGCATGAAACGCTGTCCTCAGACAGAACTAATTCACATAATCTATTATGTGATAATGAAGTCACAGTATCATGTGATCTACAAAGCAAAGATATTAACGGAGATGGTGTTTAGTAAAACAGAAATATGGAAGCTAGCGAGTTCCTCTGAAATACAATTCCTTCCTGCTCTCCTTTGCTCATCTCTCTAGTGCTGGGGAGATGATGAGACAGGAGATAATGCCACACCATAAAAAGGTGACATCGGTTGCCAGATGTTTATTTAAATGTTACTGGACTGGGTAGTGAGGCCCCTTGCCTAAGGTCCTTTTGTCTGGGTTTTATGCAGTCATCCATGGAGCCTGCTCAAGTTTGAGTAATGGTTACATCATTCCCCCCTTCTCAGAACAGCAATAATACTATGTTGTCCAGCTCATAGTGAATCTCTAGGGACAAAGAAATTGGATTTGAAGAACTCTATCAAGTAAGTTAAGTGCCACAGACTTCTAAGCAAAGGTTCCTTTTGGTATTCAGCTGCAGTTGAACTCAAGTTAATTCTCGGTGTGGACTGTTACTGCTGTGCCCACAAATATTAAAATGTTATAATATTCTTTTACTCCAAATTATAGTACTTGGCTTGTGATTTTTCTGCTAAGGTATTTACATTTTTTTTACAGTAGTATGTTAGTGAGCAGTTCTAATCTTATTTCATAGAAGAGAGGCTTCTTAATGCATTGTTGATAGAAGAATTTGCACTGTTTTAAGGAAGCGTAACTGAGTTAAACTGCCTCTCTTAGAAATGTATAAACAGGAATAACTCATTCTTTTCAAAAATCATAACACTTTAATATCATGAGAGTTTGTGGCATGAATTTCGATTTTTTCGAGACAGAAACATTTAAGTTAATCAAATCCTACTCTTAACAAAAAATGTTCTTCCAGGACAAAACTAGTGCATAGACCAGGCTAAAGAAGGCACCATATCTATTAAAACAAACAAATAAACAAACACACACACAAAAAAAAAAACAAACAGTAGTAGCCTGCATCTCTACGAAGCCAAACGACAGCTATTTTTTCCACAACCTCTTTTATGGACTTTCTGTATTTATGCTATGTTAGACATTTTGGAGGAATTGGCTAAACTTACTGAAATGTTTTGCATAACTTAAAATGGCATAAAAGCAATAAAACTGTGTAGAAATTAAAAAGAAAGTCTGTCTAGACATTACTCTTCAGAAAAGGATTCAAAGAGACTGACACGCAACATACCACCCTCTGGGATCCTGTAACAAGACCCTTTTCCATATAAGCAAACAGTGCCTTCAAATATCCTAGAGAAAAGTCATAATTTTCCAGGAAATTCCACAGGACTTTTCCCAAATAGAAGATTGCAAATAAGTAATTTCATGTTTATGAAATAACCGCATCAACCTTGTTAGCTTGGCATTTTTCCCAAAAACACCTTTCTGCCATCAGAAAGCCATCTAAGCCATTTTACTATCAACAGTGAAATGTGAGTATCTGCAAAAAAGAATTTACTACAAATGAAATATAAATTAGATGAATAACAGACTATTATCATGTCTCTCACTTACTACAACTAACTTGAGGGTTGCAAGCAACTGATCATCATGTTAAGTGACTCTACCTTTTAACAATAACTGCCTAGAGTGCTTCCAGAGATGCAGTTGGTGATGGAATTTTAATTATTTTTAGGTTTTTGGATTTGGGGTTTCACTTTGGTTTGGTAATCAAGCACTTGCTGTTCCCTTGGATAATCAGTTACCCGAGCCTGCTCTGCTGCAGCTTGTCCAGTAGTTCCTGCCAGTAGTGCTTTCTGCAGCTTGGAGAAATACTAAGCAGATACACAAGGCAGCACAGGCTACATTTGGTCAGCTCGGAAACTGGGAAGTCAGTGGATGGTCAAAACCCAAAAAGGACTGGACTCTCCCTCATCTTGCCTACAATTCCCCCTCCTGCTTTGTGCATGGATACTTTACTGGGATCCTCAGATTTAAAGCATAAAGGAGATAAAAGTATAATTTTTGCAATCCTTGCTAGCCTCTTTACTGCCAACACTGTACCCTTCAAAATGGAGGTGGCTAAACAAAGATGAACCCAGTCAGCCCATTTCTCTCCTCAAAGACTCATCTCCTCAAAGGCCATCCTCTGGCCACAGCCAGGGACATAATGTTGCACAGAGACTGTGGTTTTAAAATTCATTCAAGAAAAAAAATAATCCAGATCATAATGAGCTTGGAATAAGCTTGTTAATCTTTGGAGGCATGGTAGGGTAGAAACTAGTTATCAGGAGAGGTCAAAGCAACAGCAATGGCTGACACAGATATCCATAAGGCTGAGATAAAGTTTGCAGCAAGTAATTAACCTGGAGTGTGATCGTTCTCAGAAGTATATGGTAGCATGTTGGCAGTTATTTACATCTCAGGAACAGGGTGTTAAAAATGGCAGCAACTATGAGTCTAGAAATCCAAAGTGGGATTTTTAAAATGGATCCAGTTCTCAAAATGCACATTAAATACAGAATGCGGAATAGATAGGTCACTTTAAAATCCAGCAGTTTAGGCTTCTATAATCACCAGTAGCTTCTGCAATCTTCCCTTTCCAGCAAAACCAGCAAATTAATACCTGAATGATTCATCTCAATCATTAGCACAGAAATCGTAAAGCATCTGGATGAATGTTTTTATGCTTCTGGTCTAAGGTGGAATGCAAAGTCATCAGAAGGGTTGTGCACAATGAATCATTAGCTGCAGCTGAAAAAGTTGTAAATCTAGGTTTAAAAAAGCATAAAAACCTAGCCTGGAACCATTTCCAACCCAGGTTCATTGTCTAAAATGACAGGTATAGCTGAGGACATTTTTGACGTCTCTGAACCTATCTTTACTAACCTGACACTGAACCATTTGGGCTTTGCAAGTATAGCTAACCCTGGTTAGTGGTGGCATCTTCCAACAATGGCTTACAGCAAAAATGAAGCATGACATCTAAATGTATTCATTTTCAAGTATCTTAAACTGAGACATAGGGGAAAATTATACATATAGAAATCTGTACCAAAACGTTTCTTAAAACTCCAATTCTTGGCTACAAATAATGTAACAGAAGATTCTGATTTTCTCTATCATCTTAATGCCATCAGAGCAGTTTCCAATACTCTTTCTCAGTTTGCATTTGAGGTATGATTCTGAGAAATACATTGCTCGGTAAAATAACGTCCTTCTAAAAGAGTTTATCAAAGAAACCACTAAGTAGCTTCTGAATAAACACACCAAATTCCTGTGTAGAAATTTAGACAGAACCAAATGATGTAATTCTATTGGCTTTAAAACATAAGCGCTACTGATCTTCTGTCAATTTTCGGTTGTTCATGCTCTGTACCTCTTTTGAAATTTGATTTAGCTTTGAAGCTATGTCGCTGCTTCATAAATACAGCCAGTGGACAATATGGGGTAGTGACAGCACACTTGATGTATCCTGGAAAACACACCAAAGTGCAAAGCCCTTCAGCATGTGGAATAGACCACCCTGCATTAGTGATTAAAAAAAGCAGGAAACTTACTTGGGAGAATTGTTTTGTAGCGATTCTTCCGCACCAAGCCTGGAATATCATATTCCTTTGGATCAACAAAATTCATTGGAATTTCCTGCTCAAAAAAAAAAAAACAAACCAAAAAAACAAACACAACAACAAAAAAACAAGCAAACAAAAAAAAACAGAGTAGACTGTATTATTAGATTCACAAAAGGAATAAAAATCCCAAACCCATTATGTCCTGCCTGTGAGGGAGGCAAAGTGATGAAGTCAACCAAGACATACGGTGCTGTACTTCTAGCAATTTACCACCATTATATGATTGATGTTTCCTTTTACTGTCACTGGCTTTCTTTCCTGAAATCCTTACATGAAAATGTTCGTAGTGACTAATTCGTTGAGTAATATGCGAGACAGCATTATGTTAGCTCCTAATATTATTAGAACTGAATTGCAAGTGTAGGCACAGAACTAAGTAAAAGGTAGTACGTAAGATACTCTGCTCCAAAAGTGATGGACCTCAGACACCATCCATTCTGACTCACATTCCTTCTTCCTCTCTGAGGGTGGAAGGAAGTAATTTGCTAGTGACTCTCACCAGCAACAAATGACGACACACACTATGACAGGTTGCTGCATTGATCTAGTACCATGGAGCTGGGCAGGAGGGTTTATCACTCATTTTGCTCGCTGCACTTTACAGCTCCATGGGCAAGGACAGCAAAGAGGTGTTCAGGGATTACCTGCTCTCTATACTACAGTCCTAAAGAAAACAATAAAGGAGAACCTTCTTATTCTCCAGTACTCACCTCCTGCAATTAAGTGGCCAATGCCAGGCAGGGACAAACAAGACCCACCAACAGGAGACACCAGACATGTGATAAGATGGGATGTGTAAATCAGGCTCAGCAGAGAAGCAGCTCATGGAGCTTGGGAGCAGAGATGGTCAGCACAGCTGCAGCACACTGAATTTCAGAGGCCAGTACTGGACACACTGGTAGTGAAGTCAGGAAGTTATGATGACCTGTTAAATTCTCAAGCTTTAGAAGACGGCCTCTTATACAGCACTGAGCATGCTGTGGGCCTTAACCAGAGGCAATTAATTATAAAACATTTGGTGGAAGTCGTTTCCTCTCAATTTGAGGAGCTGCATGGGAGTGAAACCTTTATGGTTTCCTTAGTTATGTTGTATTCAGTCATCCACAACCCTACTTGAGCCAAGCTCTCTGGAACTTATTCTCCACTCAAATTCTTGCTGAAATCAAGAGGACTTTGAGTGATTAAAACTCTAAATCTTGTAAGAATTTCAGGACTTAGCCCTGCAAGTGACACCCCTGACTCTTCTTCCAATGTCAAGCACGGCTGCTTGCTTTGTTATGAATTTGCACTTGGAAAGCCAAGTAGGTTAGACAGAGACAGAAAATACATGCTGTAGAGCTGGTGGTAACTGTTTCATAAAGCAATCTAGTTTACATTTTTAATTACAGAAGTTACATTTTGATTAAACAGCATTTTTACCTACACTTCAGTTTTCATTAAAGTATGAAAATGACCTGGGATGGTTTGGCTGTTGATTTTCTGGACAGAAGGAAAACTAATTCAAAAGTTCTCAAAGAAAGGAAACTTATTTCTTCTAACATTGCTTTCTTTGCGTGAAAGCTACAGTGGGCCTCAGAGACTGATTAAACTGCATATAAGATTTGTTCAGCAGTCAACTCAGACACTCATTAAGTGACCACTTCTTCCCTTGAACAGCAATAGATGCTTTATTTTGAAACTATCACAGATTACCTAAACAAAAGCTGCTTTTCTTCAACTTGTACAGCACACTAAGTGTTGAGTTAAGACCACAGATATCTGTCAGGCTGCTTTAAAACAAAAGACCAATCCACCTCATTTCTGAATCTCTCTCAAGAGCAAGTGACACTTGAAGTGTCATAAAGGGGACAGGCTGAGAAAGATGCTATGTTGCAAAGCATTTTCTTTCCACTCTGCTGAGATTCTGTGCTTAAGAGAATCCTAAAAGCAACTGACAAAGCAGCTTACAGCTAGTAAATAATTTTTGTGCAGAAGGAAAAACAGTACAACATACTTTCTAAGGCTCCAGCTGAGTGACCTAGCCATCCTGTGCTTCAGTCATCTGGAGAACATTCAGGCAACTTGGAAAGTAGCTCCATGACAAACATTCAACAACAAAGAGCATGCACTTGGACTAATTTCATCCCAAGGCAACTCAAAATTTCAAGAAGCTGTGTCTATAGCAAACTAGGCTTTTCTTCTATATTTCAGTGAAGTTGGATTTTGCATTAACTAGTAGCATGCTGAGGAAGAAAAGAGGAAAAGGAAAGAAAAAAAAAGACAGACTAGTGAAAACAAGACTTTGCTGTTGTTTCCAGAACCAATTCTGTAGTTTTTAAGAGACAAGATCATTGAAAGCTTTCAGACATTGTCATTTCAAAGGATGATGAATTTGGGGATTTCGTTTAGGGCTTCACTGATCGAAGTGTAATTTTTATGTACTAATTTTAGTCCTGCAGAAAAATAATAGCAAGGCTTATAGAATATAGACAACATCCCATTTTCCTGATGCTCCTATAAGGAAAGGTCAGATACTCACAAAGAACTCTGCCTGGAGTATGAAAGGATCCAGTGCTTTCTTGTGCAGTTCCTCTTCAGTAAGAATGTTTGATGCTGTCTGGAGGTATTCTTGAGCTGACTGTTCCCGTGGTGACATGATATAGCCAAAACCTTGCTCAGAACAGCCTGGGGTACACATATCTAGCGTGAGTGAAACATTTGAACCTCTCCTGCAAAACAGAGCAATCAGTTAGCTTACAACAAGATGGACTTACCCATCATTGCCAGCATGCGTCAGCAATGTATGCAGTCCCAATGACAGATAAACAACAACTTTAGAAAAGCACCCAGCTGGTTCTGCTACGTACATTATTGTCACTACCTTTGAAAAATTGGTGATGCTTCTTGTCTCAACAAGACTGAAGATCATTTTGTACACTGGAACACAAAGGCCAATATTATCAAAGTGTTGTCTGTAGTAAGGTAACTATATTTTGTCACCTAAATGGAAGCGTCAAAGGCACTGAGCAGGCAACTGCAGGAAAAATTTATATACTTGTGTAAATCACAAGGCTAAATGTGGACATTTTAAACATCGCAGGTGAAAAGCTTGGTCCTAGGTTTCTTCAGGCCAGATCCTACTGAATAACCATCTCTTAGTAGCCCAGACAACATCAGGGGCGGGGGGGGAGATCTTAGGATAAACATTACCAGTTCAACATGAATCAATACATGAGATGCTAACCTTTACAGTGAACAATTAACCTGTTTAAAAAAAACTTGCTTTCAACTATACTACATCATGAGAAGGTTATAAAGAAGGTCCCAATATTTTAACAGTTAAGAGCACCTCTGTTTATAACCTAAGTGGAGAATTTTTAGTGGCATTTATACAAGTTAGCCACACAACAAAATGAAAAAGCCAAAATGCCTGCATTGTTTATTGAATATTTTTAAAGCATTCCAAAGCTTCTGTCAATCTCGCATATCACAGACAAAAAAAAAGATGCAAGTGCCATCAGTGAAACTGTATTTAAACATCTTTAGTGTATTAACGACATCACACCATACGATGATGACTAGGTATAATGTTTATATATCCACACAATAGACCTATTTTTGATGACTTTCACTCAGCTGGAAAAATCTACTTGGGAGGAGTTTTCAGAAGCTGCTGAAAAAACATGTAAACACATGAGGATGACCAGCTCACAGAGAAATGGGTAGAAGTTGTTACTTGGATCACAGCCTTTTTCTAGATTCAGGAGTTTTTCCAAAAGCATGTGCAGCCAGCCTCCTGCTGTAGTTCACAGCCGTGGGTAAATGATTTTGGATGAAACATGACTACTAGTGGTAGACACTGAGTCTTCAGTGGCGCTTTTCAAAAATATTTTGACCCCATCATCCTGCATGCTGTTAAAGAGCTACTACATCCCTCCCCCAAAATAACTGCATTTGATAACAAATGCTTTGGGTTCTTTTAGGGTAGAAGAGGCTACATACGTAAAGGTATCAATTCTTCAGCATGAGGAAATGAGATGGTCTCTTCATAAGAGTAACATTCAGTGCTGTTTGAATTTAGCTAGTAACTACTCTATTAATGGTGTGGGTGGTTAAGAATGAGAGGGAAGAAAGGTGCAGAAGCAAGATGGATAAAAAAAGAGGGATGGATAGATAGTTTAAACACAAAAACACAAAGGAAGAGTGACCAATGCTTGATGTAAATTAGATTTCTCAGAACATAGTCCAAACCCCAAACAAGGTCTGGCTTCTCAAGCATACGTGTATATTGAAGAGAAGTTCACTTTACAGCTTTGTATAACACATTCTACCTAGTGAGAGAACTTCAGTCAACTGTAGTCTTTTTCCCCATCCCTACTTCCTTGACAATTTTTTAATTTTAATTCACTACTTTAACTACTTGATATTCACTACTTCTCTTGAAACACTGAGTATCTTTCCTGAAACTAGCTGCCACCTGAGAAGAAATGTCAGCATCTTTAAAAAGAGAGATGGAATGAGATCAAGGAAGCTTCAAAGCACAAATGACTGATGCATTTCAGTCTTGCCCATAATGCAAAAACAACAGCAAAGTTCACTAATATCAGCAGGTTCAGGGACATGCACCCAAAATTACTGGAGTCTCATATTTAAAGCAGAAGAATATAATACAAGAAGACAGACGTTTTAGGACGAATAACGTAATCAAGAGTAAAGTGTGAGAAAAACATTCTAAGCTCACAGACTGCAAATTAAAAGGCTCTGCTGTAACGCTTCACTGTGTTACAGGGAGCTTTGGAAATTCAACATCATACTTTTTTTAATTAATCTAAGTTTTACCTTTTAAGTTTTAGACATGAGAATTAACTATGGTTAGCACTCCAATTAAGCTTGAAAAAATGGAAATAAAGAAAGCTGATACCTTTCTACATTGGGCCCTGCAATAAACTCATTCTTATTCATGACACCATCACCTTTCAAGAAGTTCTTTACAGGATTTCTATTCTGAAGATTTTTGTTCTGTTTCATGAAGACAATTGAAAGAACAAGACAGGAAAAAAGATGCAGACAGCTAACAACGTAAACTCAGCCTTCCCATGGTCCACAGAAGAATAAAGGACAGGAACTTTAAATCAACTTCAGCCTCAGAGATGAGGATACTAAATCTGGTGTACTTCCTTTTCACTCACATGCACGCTCTTTTATGATTGGTAAAGTGTAATAAAATAATTTTATGGACTGAAGTTCAGTTCAACTGAACACTCAGCAACTCTGCTGAGCCTTCCCCTATCCGTAGTCACACATTCTGGAATTCATGCACCTCTGGGCTTTTCAAATTTTGCCTATTACAGGTGACCTTTCTGTGAGATATGAGTGAAGATAGAGAAATGCAACACAAATCAATGCTGCATCACTCCTGCCTTCCTTTCATCTCAGCACAGCCCTTTCCCCGTTGTGCATCTCCCTGAAAAGCTCTGTTGCCTTCCTGGTTCAAGAAGTGAACATCAGCTCACCCTACAACTCCATTCCTGGGTTCATTTCAAAGGAATTCATTTACTTTTTGACTAACTTAACTGATTTAAGAGAATTAGAGCAGATTGCCATTTGAACTGTGGTTTGCCCCTGGAGTAAGGACTAATCCTTCAACATAAGTGACAGAAAAAGAATTAACCAGATCCATCTTTCAGTGGTAAAAGCTTTCACTGCCCTATACTGGTTTTCATACTATGCAGTTGCCATCTTGGGGAATGGCAAGAAACTGATCAAACAAATGTATCTTTTCAAGGAAACAAGTGACACTTTTGAATAAAATTTGTTGAGAGTCATCTGGAAATTGCACTTGTTGATTAATATGTTGCATATTTAGGACTGGACTGAAAACAGACAGGAAATAAAGCAGCTGCTTCTGTTTAAAACCACATTTGAAAGTGACAGTCATAAAGGTAATAAAGCTTCCTACAAGGTACAGAACTAAGCCCACAAAATCTGGGACCAAACTTCCCCCTATTCATTACATCTACCCTACCTTTCTTGCAAGCCCACGGATTTAACCGTTAGAGTAGCTGGATCTGTCTCCGCTTTAATGTCCATTACGCAGTCAAAGACCGGGGTCTCTGGTACGGGATCCAAATCTAGGAAGTCATCCTCATTTTTATCTTCTGTCCACTCTGAGTACGTGAATGAAGGCTGCCGGCTCACAGATTGGCGTCTGTCCTCTTGTAGCGGAAAGGGGGGATCTGGACGGGCTCTGAGCAGATGCCAAAACTGGAGGAAACAAACATTTAAAAAACCTTTCTGCTTGATGCCAGCCCTTCCATACAATCTGGAGGATTGGTCATTAGGGCACCATCCCAACTCACTGTAACATATCAGGATTAGCTAGTATCAAAGAGGACAGGAACGTTCCATGCAGGCAAAGCTTTGTGGTGTGTTACAGGAATTCACATCTACCCATTCAAACTTGCTTTCAGGCACAGAGGTTTCTACAGAGCTGGTTAGGCTGAACTCAGGGTAACAGTGGAAGCAGAATGTGCTTGTGATCATCACATGCAAGCCAACGTGACACCACTGTCTTTTTGTTCACTTTCTTACCTTTCCTAGATTTGTTTACAAAATCAAAGTCTACTATACTATTCCACAAATGATACCTCTCCTGAATTAATGTTGTTTTCCATCTAACAATTTGATATACTTGGGTTAAGGAAGGTAAATATAATTTTCCTAACTGCACATCTCTGATAATCTGACACCATAGCCTAAATTCATATATAAACCAATCATTTTTAGAGACCTTGAGTTGGATGCACCTCATTTTGAGGCTCAGAACGCCTATATCATTTTTTGGCCAGTGGTGAAGCCTGTTTAAAAATCAGACAATTAGGTTACAAAGCATGACATAATCACTAAATAATAAATCTTGCAAAGTTCTAGGACGTATGCAACATTAAAGTTGAATATTCTGCATTAATTAAGGGTTTGAAATAGCATAAATCTAAAAAAAAATTGTATCGTATTATTTTACATTGGTGCTGTGCCAGACTAGATGACTTTGAGATATTATCAGTGGGCTGTTTAATTCTACACATGGACCTTAAAAATTACAAGTCCACCTCTGAATTCCAATATCTGAAACTTCATGCCAGCTTCATCACTAGCATTGAACTAGGAGCAGTATCACTCAGGCTAGTATTATACGAAGTGTCTTGTAAAGCCATGCAGCCTTCTGAGACTGAGAAGAGTGGGTTGCATTTTTTGAAGTTAAGACTTCTGTCTTTTTCTTATATAGCTTTTAAATGGGCAGTTGAATTTAGAAAATATGCAAATAAAAAGGTCAAATTTGTCTTCCCAGGCTACTAAAACACGTTAGCTTGTGCAAGATTTTAAACAACAATTTTCTTGCATCTGTGTGTCATGTACTCTTCTTTCTCTAAGCCTAGAGAATGAAAAGTGAAGCAAGTTTTAATTTCTGTCCACAGCCAGTTTTACAGAATGTTAGATTCTCGGAAAGCAGCAGTATTCAGTTGACAGTTACTTCAGTCAAAGTGTTGTTTCAGTCAATCAGGATATACAGCCATTACAAAAGCAAACAAACATGCTTGCTAGACTTATATTCTATACAAATTTGGGGCCAAATCTGTCCTTCGCGCTTGGCCTGTTGGGTGACAAGCAAGAAGCTTTAAGATCTGATTCCATTTTCATTCCCCAAAATGACTTCTGGAGTTCGGCAGTCCCCCAGTACTAGCCATGATTCTTACACATACCATGAGACTGTCATATCCAAGCAGTTCATAGTGCAAAGTGTTTATCAGCTCAGCAACTTGATACTGCAGGAGAACACCGTCATTACTCTGAAAACCTGTTCAGGAGGACTAGACAGCACTATGTTGGTCCTCTACAGCAGCTGGAACCTTAACATACCATTGTATGAGGCAGAAAACAACAGCATCACTACTACAAACCTCAAACACACTACCCAGCCTCTTATTTTTCCACTGTGATCATTAGCTTCCCAATGCATTCTGGTATCTGGGCATTCTCTGAAACATGCCTCAAACCATAGCTGAGGTCCACCCTCCTGAGAAATTTGTTCAACTTGTATCACAGTCACAAATTCCCTGATGCAGGAGTGAGCTATATTTTAGCATGTACACAGACAAGGCAAGACAGGGCCCCAGTTCTCTTGGTATCACTTCTGAAAATCCAACTATCATTTCCTCAGCATTGTATGGTGGCCCAATAATTATTGTTCCACAATAAGGCAGTGAAGTAGCTATATAAACAGGCGTTTTTCCTCCCTTCCCCAAGGAACTATCAAAACATTAGTGCAAGTTACCATAGTTGCTAAATAAAATATGCATAAGCTGTTTTAACTGGTATGCCATCTAGTATACATGTTGGTGTGGGATTGATGTATCAGGTTCATCTATAAAGAAACAAGGGTGCATTTGGTGAAGAAAGATTTCATTATAATGGCACTCCTCAACGCAAAACACCCCTTCTATGTACCAAAGTCCTTTCTGGGCATCACATCACTTAAAATCCATGGGGAATGAAAAAAAGATCACTTGACTGAGTGTACTGGGTTCACATGGCAAGGGTTTGGTAGCAGGGGGGCTGCAGGGGTGGCTTCTGTGAGCACAGTCCAGCAGCTGCCCCATGTCAGATCATAGCCAGCTCTAGTCAGCTCCAAAGGAAGCCACTGCTGCCCAGAGCTGAGCCAGTGAGCAATGTTGTTTGCACCTCTGTGAGAGCAGATTTAAGGGGGGGGTGGGGGTGGGGAACAACCTACAGTGCAACAACAGCTGAGAGAGAGGAGCGAGAAACAAACCCACAGCCCCCAAGGTCTGTGCAGCAGGAGGTGCTGCAGGCACACAGCAGAAGTTCCCCTGCAGCCTGTGGAGATGCCCCTGGTGGAGCAGGCTGTCCCCCTGCAGCCCATGGGTCCCACAGGGAGCAGATCTCCACGCTGCAGCCCATGGAGGAGCCCACGTGGAGCAGGTGGATGTGGCCTGGAGGAGGCTGCGGCCCATGGAGAGCCCCCGCAGGAGCAGGCCCCGGGCTGGAGCTGCAGCCCGTGGAGAGGAGCCCACGCAGGAGCAGGGGGTCTGGGGGGAGCTGCTGCCCGTGGGGGATCCGTGCTGGAGCAGTTTGCTCCTGGGGGATGGATCCCATGGTATGGAGCCATGTGGGAGCAGTTCATGAAAAGCTGCTGTCTGTGGGAAGCCCACACAGGGTCAGTTCAGGAAGGACAGCATCCCGTGGGAGGGATCCTGTGTGGAACAAAGGCAGAGTGAGGATGAAGGAGCAGCAGAGAAAGCATTACAGACTGATTGTAGCCCCCTTCTCCTGCACTGCATAGGGAGAGGAGGTAGAAAAGAGTGGATGGGAGGGGGAGAAGTGTTTTTAGTTTGCTTTTAGTTTCTCACTGTTCTAGCCTGTTAGTAATAGGCAATTATATTAATCTCCCTATGCTGAGCCTGTTTTGCCTATGACGATAATTGATGAGTGATCTCCCTGTCCTTATCTCATCAATAAGCCTTTTCCATCATATTTTCTCCCCCTTTTCCTTTGAGGAAGGGGAACAAGACAGTAGTTGTGGAGTTCAGTTGCCCAGCAGGGTAAAAACATGACACTGAGACAGAAGGAAAATAAAGAAAACTGCCTTCATGCAACTGTCTGTTGTCCACCAGGCTAGGATTCTAGAAATCCTGCTTAGCTCCATCACTGTGGTATTGCCTGTGTCCTACTAGTGACTATTTTAAACCTGATTCCCTAAATACTGGTAGAAACCGATGTTTTCAAAGTGCAAATCAGCATGACCAGTGATGAGCAGTAAGGTAACAAGTAGGAATGGACCAGGCTCATATGCTCTCTAAACACCCACTCCTAAAAGGTGCTGGGAGAGACAGACCATTGCTCTGACTGCACAGGACATTACTTATGGTCTGATGCTCTGTGAATTGTCCAGAGAACAGGCTGTCACAGTGACATTCGTGCCCTAATCCACCTTGGACCTGTCCGTTAGTGCAGACCATATGATCACAAAACAAAGCAAATTCAACTACAGGGAAGCTGTTATAAAACTGCTTCTATACAGAAGTTTTAACCAACACTTAATGAGCCCAATCAGCTCTCATTTACACTGATAAAAATGTTCATTTGCAAGGTGATGCTATAGATTCAAAGCAGTTCAAAATGAGTGAGATCAGGAATTTTGGGCACAAAGCTCTTGTTTGAAGTTACCTTCTATCCTAAGAATGGTTTGACAATAAAATGTATATCCAGCCTATTTGTTGCTGGATGGAAACGGAGAAATCACACCTCTGCTATTCTGATTTCCAGCTCAGAATGTTTTGCTGAACAATTACCTGGAATGCACACAGTTCATCAAAACCCTCAGATGTCTCATTTTTCTTCATTACTATTTGCAGTCACAAAATCACCAGACAAATTTTGTCCTCAAAAAATAAACATCTGGATAAGGAACAGCAGCATCAAAAAAGCAGAACATTACATAAGCCAGGTTAGCTTCTTTGCCTACATCAAAGATCACAGTAATGCAGACATTAACACTAATTACTTTGCCTTGAGAATGGTTTTAAAAAGTGTATCACCTTACACAGTAAACATAAGATTTTGCCACTGTGCTGCCTCTGAGTGAACTTCACCATGGTATATAATATGACAAACTTCATACCAGGTGACATCAGGAAGAGCATGGCCAGCATATTAAAGCAGGTATTATCCCACTCACCTTGGCACTGGTGCAGCTGCACACTGATTAAATAACATGCCCAGTTTTAGGTCCTCCACTTTAAAATAGATATGAACAAACTGGAGCAGGCCCAGTGTAAGGCTACAAAAAGGTCAGGGGTGTGGAGCACATGAGCTTTGAAAAAAGTGGAGAGAATCGAGCTTTTTCAGTCTGGCAAAGAGGCAGCTAGGGGTGATGCAATGGAAGCCTGGAACTACTTCAAGGGCAGCTACGGAGCTGATGCAGCCAGACCCTTCCTACAGCTGATACCACAAGGGACAGGGGCCACAAGCTGCAGTTTGGGAAATTGAGATCAGACATTAGGAAAATCTTCCTCCCCAAGCATGCCATATTGTTAAGGCATGGGTACCTTGAGAGGTGATACATCTCCTTCGCTGGAGGTTTTCAAAACTTGTGTAGAATAACGCTCGTCTGACTGTATCAAGTGTTGGCAACAGCCCTGCTTCAACCAGATGTTGGATTAGCAAACTCCAGAGGTCCCCTCCAACCAACAGTCCTGTGATTCTATGATACACTTCATTACATTGCACATCACTTAAACTGCATGTACTCAGCATAGCTTCAGCTTCCTGAGCTGCCTGAAGATGCTGTAGTGACAGGAGGCCATGTTCTACCTGCATCCCCACTTCAACAGAACGTAGAGGGGCAAGAAATGCCTTGTTCAATTAAAACTCCCTGAAGTGAGAGATTTCTCCCTAGCTTTCCCATCTAGTGCACACCTTTGTGCCAATTACACAGTCACACAGAAGCACAATACACTGCTCCTGCTCCCCAGTGGCTGACAATTAACTAGATTAATTGTAGTCATGCCGCTAATATTGTTCTGCGGCTGGGGCCTTGGCCTGTATCTACAAGGACATTGCACCCACAAGTGCCCTGGTGCTCTGCAACAGCTCTTTCTGCCACTTCATATAACAGATGCTCCGTGGTCAAGTCATAAGGCAGCAATTTGAGATGGTTCCTTTACTGGGCCACATCCCTTCTATTCTAAGTGAAAATACTTTGTCCATCTGCAGACAGAAGGAATAAAAACCATCAGTGCAATCCACAATTCATCAAGAAATTGATTAAGAATAAGTGTAGTCATGATTTCTCTACGTAAAGCATGCCAAAAGTTACATAGAAATTGCCCAGATGTGGTTTTAAAACCATCCTAGGCATAGCGTCAATAGCTTAGGGTAAATTAGACATCTTACAAAAACTTGCTGAAGAAAGGGCACAAACACAGTTTGCACAGTACTGTACTTACCAGAGATCCTACAAGTAGCAGTCCTAGAGATGCTAAAGAGAGCAGGATATATGATACCACAACACTCCCAATTCTAGTCAGGTCCTGCAAAACAACAGAATCGATAATAATTATGAAGTACTTCAGAGCACAGTATAGTAGTATCTGCATACATGTTTTTTGTCAGACAGTATGCATCCATTCTTGGATGTTCCATGTGGATTAGTCATACCCTACTCTTGTTTGTGGAAAAGCCACCACCACCAGAAAAACGCCAGGCTTTGGAGAAGACAAACTATCTCTGAAGGTCTGAAAGCCAGATTCCACTGTGAAGGCTGTTGCTGAAACAGTAAATCTGCTTCGTGCCCATAAATATTTCCAAAATTGAGATCTGGATACACTATTGAATTTTGCAGCCTGGACCCAAGTTTCATTGCCACAGTCAGTCTAATTTTATCTCTTGGCAAAAGGCTCTGAATTAAGTTTAGTACTGTTCCTGTGTTTGTAGGTCCTTAATAAGAACCCAGCCACAGAGGACTCTCCTGCATTTTCCATGCATTCTGTCGAATGTCATCAGGTTCATTCACAGTACTTGCAGTGAAATTCATTCTAATGCTCTGAGTCATATTTAAGTAGTTCAGAGTCCAGCCTCGTTCTCAGCAATATGTACAAAATGCTAGAAAGAAATTCAGAGTTAAGAGTTTTATTTAAATGTCAAATTTCTTTGCCTTTACTGTTCTCAAGTATAAATGTGTACTGTAGATAGTGCTATAATAAACAGTTCTCAAAGATATGCATGAACATCTGCACAGAGTCATACTCAGGGTGTTCCTGTGGTGCATTCTAGGAATCACTTTTCTCCACGCTGAACTCACAGAACATTTATTTTCAGTTAAAGTCCTATAAATCAACAATTTTGTAAAGAACAATTTGTTAATGATAGGCCCACTGCAAATAAGATACAGGCAATGCTCTATGAAGAGCTTTGATTATGCATCATAATAAATCCAACCAAGGAAGGACAAAGAGAAAGTGCTTCTTTCAAATAAAGAAAAGAACAGGTGACATGCAGCTCAAACACTGTTAAGGGAACACAGAAAACAGTCTCCGCTGTACTTCAGCCACAAGAGGCACTGACTCAGATCTTCTGTTTGTACTGCTTAGCCTCCTTTACAAAGATCATGTACAATGAATCTAAACATACTGATAACAATTATATTTCACCTGATTTTTGAAAGTAGCTGCTCACCATTTAATTAAGGTTCTGTCCATGCTAGCAGAATCTACACTGGGTATAATTACCCCAGTAATTAATCAAATGAATCATACCAGTATGTGTGTCATGTCATGGTGAGAAGTTAAGCAATTTTACTGAGGTAGCTTTGAAGATATAATTGTATCCATACTCCTAGTACACCTGAAATACTTTCACCACATCCAGATATGCTCTAAACACTCAACAAAAACAGAATTTTGTGACAGAGTATCTTGTGATCTGCACCCTTTATGCAACTTCATTCATTCTTCCAGAATTTAAATTTTTATCGATTCTAATAAATGAAGTTCCAGCTCTTCCTTTATGTCGGCTAAGCCTTATAGGGCTGATTTCTCATTGCTTTGTTTCATTTGCAATCATTTGTACATTATAAAAAAATCCATTGAGCTGATGTAACATCATAAACAAAAATTTAGCCCTGTTTCTTGAAAATAAAATATGAAAGTGCTTTCAGAAAATGCTTTTCAGAACATACACACAATGCAGCAGTCACGATATTATTCTGAGTGCATGTGTATCATACATGTAGTCTGAAGAGATATTGGAAACATCATCCAAAGCTACTGACATCAACCATACAATCAGAGAGAAGAACACACGGACTTACCTCCCCCTGACCTGACAAAAATCGTTCAAATGGGGTAAGCAGGTAAGACAGCAGGTCAAAGGCATTCTGAGCTGCTGGGATGGTCCCATAAGTGCTGTACCACAGCATCATGCAGAGAAGCTGTGCAATCAATCAGAAAATACATAATGAGTATCCCTCATTATACAAACATTCATTTTCATTTCAAGACAGCATAATTAACTAATTTAGTTCTCATTGATTTTATGTTGATCACCACTTTTGCTTTCAGAAGTCAGGTATTTTCTATGCTATAACTTAACAACAATAAAAAGACTGAGGGCTAAATGCTCAGCAAGCATGAACTAGATGCTTATCGGTGAGTTCAGCAAGCTTCCTCCGATCTATACTAGCAAAATGATTGCCTATGGTAGTCCGTACATCAAAAGAGCAGAGATCCCTCTGACTTCTGAGCTTTCAGCGTTATTACTTTTAAATCAAAACTGGAATTCAATGAACTTGGTGTTATTAAAACGTCTCTCTCATACTATGCAAATCTCTCACAAATAGTAATGTTCGCGTACTTATCCCTATAAAAATATATACACATACATACTGAAGCATTTCATTTGAATCACAATGTTGCTACACTCACCACAGTTAACATAAAATGACAAAAACAATGATGTTACAGTTAGCACCCTCACAGAGAGGTATACCCTCACTTCCTACCACGAAGGGCACACTGGAATGAACCTTAAAGGGTATACTTGCCAGTTCACTTTTTAATAAGATTGTTATTTACCCCCAAATATATTAGCTGCAGAAAACTGATCAGTTGTGAGATTAGCCATTTTACAAAGGAGGCATTTTCAAAGGGGCAGGGAATGGGATGGGAGTCTGGGACATCCAAAAGCAAAGGCTGTTTGCAAAGCAAGGCTGTGGGAGGTGACTGCGGCTCTGTCCACTGCTATGTCCACCACTAATGAGGAAGAATCCTCCCAAGACAAGAAAGCTTGAGAGAAGGGTCCCAGCATTTCAAAGTGATGACAAGCTTCCTTACCAGTATCTGCGAGAGGACAAACAGACACATGCTGTCTCCAGTCATGAATCCATTCCACCAGGCAGCCCAACCAAGCAGTGCTGTTTTCTGGGAGGCTTTCAGGGACTGCTCTTTCCTGTTCAGCTGTCCTTGTTGTCCTTCAGCTTCATCCATGGACTCCATTGCAGCTGGATTGGAAAGACCTTCACATGAAAATGACATGTGCAGGGAATGAATAGCACATAACCCTGCAGCCACTGCGGAGGCTGCAAGAACTATTGTTTTCCTAAAGACGATGGTTACCTCTCAGTTCTGCATCAGTAAGTGCGGCTCAGGATTGCGAGCGTCACACTCTATTAGTGCAGCTGTATTCACCTGCCTTCGTCAGAAAAAAGTGAGTGTGGGCGGATAAATTATTTTCCCTTTCTTTCCGGAGGTGCAGATTCTGGGCTTTGTTGTTAATGCATTCTCATTTACATCGCTGTACCTTTGTTTTTACTTTTTTTTTTTTTTTTTTAAAAAAGGAACCATCTGTGCTACTTCCTAGCTCCAGCTGCATGATGGCAGAGAATCCATTTTGTCCTTCCCTGCCTCAGTTTCTTCCTTTCCACTTATTTGTCTGTTTTGTCTAATTTGACTGCAGATTTCTGGATTTTTGGCTGAGTGTTCTATGGCACAGACTAAGTCTAAAAACTTACTTCGTGGATGAATTTGTACTTAAGAGCTATTTTAATAATGTTATAACGCTATTCCATTCAATAGAAATATGCACTGGAGTGGTAAGTCCCACAGTAGCAGCTTTTTGAACACAGTATGCATAGACATTAATTAATTTACAAGTTAAAAGGAGTAAAAGATCAGACCTATCTGCTGTAAATACTCCTGATTTACCCCCTTCCACATGAGGAAAATCCCAAGGCTGCCCTATGTACAACACTATTCTTAAGCCTAAATTGGCTCTGTGTGCCCCAGGTAAAAGCCACATTGTTGGCACTTCTGTGGTTGGTCAAGGTCAGGTTTCTACAGAATGCTCTCTTCATCAGATATTTCTCTAAAAGTCTTGGAATCGTAAGCCTGTGTTGGATAAGCATCCAGAAACTAGCCACAGCTCTAATTAGGCGAAAGAAACATTGGATTCATGTATCATCTGAGGGGCTGGTCATCTGTACGATAAGGATTCATGGAAATCTGACGTTCTGATTTCTAGAACACAAAACCGTGAGAGTGGGCAGGAACATGAGCTGTTAATTTCCACGAGCTGTTAATTTCCCACTACTCAATAGTCTTCCCTCCCTTTACTGAAACAGACCTTAGGACATGCCTCCATAAGAAAACAAGGCATTTAGGAAGTGTTAATGGCTTCCTGCAATGCTCTCCATTCCCACAGCTGCTCAACAGCAAAAGGATCATCAATGTGCAATGACTGTGGAGACCCAGAGATTAATCAAAAAGGAGCACCTGCAAGGTACTACCTGGTACTTTCACTAAAGCTCAGGTTACTTGTTTCTTATATTCAAGATATCTGCACTCATTTTGTGAGGGGGAATGGCCCCAGCACGGTATGTTGGCTCTAAGTGGATCTAGGTAGCTATTTTCATTGTCTTTGTACAGGTATTTCTCAGGAAACACTGAGAATACACATCTAGAGAGACATACACCCAGGTATGTATGCCATTTTCGTATTAATCATACAGCAATAAAATGTGCAAAAAATATGGAATTAAAAAGGTAGTATCAGAAATGTCAACCAGCCTGTATTTCTCAATAGTAAATTTCCTTTCACTTCCATCTATGCATCCTTAATGCTGGAAGAAAACAGTTTGAAAAATAGCACTTGTTAATAAAAAGCAGACAATTTCTGAAATACAGCTGAAGAGGTCATGGGAACTCTACCTCTCTGCCCTTCAGGCTCCAGCCAGTAATGCACAGCCCATGACAACCCCACTCTCCAAGAAACACACACAACCCAAACGCCACCCAGAGACACTGGCCACACGCTTAACATCTGACCCCTGGTACTGTGCTACACAGAGCTGGACGCAAAGATCTCCAGGAAGATGACACAGCAGTCATGTCTATAGTTAAGGTTGCATTATAGTTAACACTTTCAATGTTGGCCTTCGTTTTCATATTCCACAATGAGTTAAATTTGAAAGTTTCCAACTCTTCAGACTGCTTCACGTCTCACTGGATTTAGACTAGAACAAAGGGAAACCCCTTGTTACTATTTGCCTATTTTTTTCTGCTCTTTTTGTGGAATGCTTATGCTTTGTGTTTTGGAACAGGAAGTTGAAATTTAGCCAGGACATAATCTTGATGTCAGAAATTATTTTTGCCATCCATGCAAAAGGCATTCACATGTGGCTGAGATAAACCTACAACAAAGTCTATTTGCATAGTTTATTATGACTTGCTTGAGTCTCTAACCTGTTTTCACCAAGCACGGTTTAAGTCCAACTTTTCCTCCATCTGCATTAAATAACATACTTCAGTCCCTGAGAATGGCTGATGAGTCTTTTAGTGTCATTCCAAATCCTAGTGATGGCCTTTGTTGGATGCACCTTCCTGAAGCTCCAGAAGCAAAGCACAACTAAAATATCTTTGGGAAGACAACCAGAGCAAGGAACCAGAGAATACAGATGTCAAGTTCAGCTTTCAACTAGTTCTCATAAACTCATAATATTTCATATTTCAAACGACTTCTTTTTTAACTGACGAAAAGCTCGTTTACCTTGTTATGCAGCAGGTAAATAGAATGTCTTCATTTCATATCTGTAACAGCCTAAGATTTTACAAGGCCAATCGTGTCTAAGCTGGAAACAGAACCCTGACTCCAGATGACGATGGTAAGGCCGCTTAACCACACGCCTTCTGGAACAAAGACGTCAAAGTTAGGGGAGCGCTGGGTCCGTAACCATGGGGATCTATGCCTCTCCAGAGCCAAGAAGCCCAATTGCCGGTATTCCAGTGTTGTCTAGCAACAGATGTACAGTTGTAGGAGTCAAGTTCTTCTTCTGCCCTATGTGAAGGACAATAGACACTTCTACCATCAATTATTTTTTACTGCACGAGGTAGAGATCTGCTCTATGGACCTAAGAGCCACGGATCCCTGCTATGCTGAATTGCTTCTGTTCAGCTGCTACCAACAGGTGTTTTCGCTAGTACAGTAAAAATCAACAGTGGCGCTAGATCAAGAACTCCAATACTGGAAAACTGTCAGAATTCATATGTGTAAATGTATATATAAAGAATCATGTCTTGGACATAAAAAGAATTTAAAGTAGATTAATACAAGTCCACTAAAATTTAGTATTCCAAATCCTCAAATATTAGACTTTAACAAACGTAGTGATGCCCCCCTAGGATTTTGTATTGATTTAACTATGTCTGTGTTAAACAATACTTCAGTCACCATTCAAACTTCAGATTACAATCCTACATTCATGTATTGCTTGTGATAATGGGTTGGGGTTTCTTTCAGTGCACAAATCAGATGTCTCACGAGTGAGACATCAGTAAAAGTTTTCATGTCAAGGTCAGTGGAAAGGTCTTGAGACAGCTGACAAGAATGACTATATCCAGAAGGAGTCAGTTATGCCTCACCTCTGAGTGATTTGACTGACAGTGAAATGTAACATCCACGTGATAGCCTCCTGAATCCCTGTCCCATGATGCAGAAATTCAAGTTCCACCAGTACTTCTCCTTCGACACAGGGCTAAGTTTGCTAGAAAAACCCTTTGGAGGAAGAATTAAAAGGTCTCTGACATCTGTATCAGGCATTCTCCTTGTTAAAGCAAATCGGAATTTCAAAGCAGCACTGTGAACTTGACCATCATCCTTGCTGTTCAGGGAAAAATAACTTTCTAAAGCCAACTAGCGATGCATCCATCCTGTATACTTTCCCTAAACACGGCCACCAGAGCAAGTTGCTAAAAATAAATGGCACAACAATTTGCTAAGGAATGATCTATACAGGGGAACTTCTTCATCCCCTCACAAGGTAACAGTAGGCTTCCATAACTCAGAATATATCTATTTCTAATACCCCTTTACCTCTCTTTTGTTGTTGTTGTTTGCTTGTTTTTTGACTCTGCATATGGGTACAGATAGGGCAGAAGAATGAAACGAGAATATATATACACTCTTGGAAGAAAACCACACACTTGGAGTACCAGACTTAACTGGAACACTAAATGGCACTGTAGTAATGGACGTACGATGACAATGCCTTGCAGTAACAAATACACCATAAATCAATTGAATGCCACTGTGGGCAAGGCAGCAGCAGCTCTGTAACTCAATTGATTCATATTTAGAACCATCACGTGAAAAAAAAAAAAAAAAAAAAAACCTCCGCAACCATGTATCCTGGCTGTATTTCCTAACAAATAGGAAACACAGGACAGACACCAGCGAGAAAAAACAGGAAGAACAACCACTCCATGCTTCTTACAGTGGGTGCTGTCCTCGTGGCAGTAACAAGCAGAAGTAGCTTGGGGGCAGGGCAGCACAGGCAGGCAACCCACAGGCTCTGTGGAACTACCTGCTAGATGCACACGGTAGGAAGGAGAAATGGGCCTCACCTATACCGCCAGCTCTCAAGCTGCAGCAGTCAGGAGGCCGCAGCAGCTCAGCTGCACTGTCCCATGTTTGTGCTAGGTGTGAGGAAGATATGTACCCTTGTCAACCTGCTTACATCTCCATGATGACTGTACTTGACAAGAATTTACACTGAAGAATGGGACCAGAGTTAGAAAGCATTGTGAACTATGAACATGATAGCAATACTTAACACCCAGCAAAATTACAAACACTTTACATCACAGACCTAAATCCATATATAGCCCCTACATCTTCAGGTTTCAAAATGCAACTCTCTATTGAAATCACTGTCTCAGATTTCCATCTAACTGCTAGGAAGGCCTGCCATTGATTAGAGAACATTAACTGAACTTATGCTACTGATAGGGGTCTGCAAAGCTTGTTTTCACATGCACTGAAATTGCATATGCAGGACATAACCCTGGTTTTGTACTTCACCTAGCCGGTAAGGAGCCCATTAAATCTGCAAGTCATTAGACATTGGTTTCAGGGAAGTCCAGATGCTGTCAAGACACACCCAACATGGATGAGCTGCCTCAGAGAATACACAAACAAGAGGCAGCTTGTGCTGCTGGAATGTAAAAAGACAGCTCCTCTACTCAAGGAATGGAACTATAGTACTAGTACAAAGAGATGGCCTTAGGGGGCATTCTCTTTTGCTTGCAACACCTTGCAGTATGAGAATGAAGGAAACAGAATAACTAGCTTCTAGATCAAGAGAATTTTTCTTTTGCACTGCAGTGGTATGGGAGGAAGTGGGTATAAGGAAGGGGACTTGCCATATTTGCATTGCAAACAACTTGTGGACTTGAATTCCTCTCCCCACAGGAAACCATCTGGTGAGTCACTAACCTACAACTCAAACTTTTACTGATCTTCACAACCAGCCAATCTCAGATATTCATGAACTAAATACAATGGCAGAAGCTATGTCATAACTTCTTACTGATGGGTACAATTCCCCATGAGGGAAAGGCTGTTTTTTCTTCATGTTCTCTACACTCCTAACTCATCCGACAAGTTATGCTAAAAATTACACTCAAGATCTAATGAGCTGTGTTGAAAGCAGTGGGAATGCTAGTTCCACACACGTAGTTATACTAAGAAGGCATCTCTCTCTCTGGCTCCTCCATTATTAATTTTTTTTGTACCTTCCCAATTATGATACAGTACCGACTACTATTCTACTTGATTACTGTTTCCGACGGTCCCATACTTTATCTTTTCCAAATGTCTGAATAAAACACTGATTGGGAGAGTATGTAGTCCCTGAAAGTATCCAGATGAAGAGCTGAAAAGAAAAACAATCCCAAATGCACCTTACAGGTACCTGTGTGCGCACGCGTGTGTGCATGTATCATCTGCATCAGCTGAAAGAAAACAGTTTATCTGTTCTTTGAAAGATCAAACTCTGGAACAGAAGTTGATGGAAACTTCAGTGACAACAATGCAAACTACAGATCTGAAACTGAGTTTTTAGTAAGTACGTTCACAGATACAAAGCGCCTACCTCCTGTTGCTTAGTCTACAGAGAAAAATCTTCTTCAGTCCTTCCTTAAGAATAAAACTGATAACAAAATATCTCAACTTTCATTTGTATCATTACAAAAATGCTTAGTTAGACACTGCAATGCCCCTCCCTATTATTAGTTGAGAAAAAGATTAATTTACCCCTATGAAGTAGAGGACAACCCACACAGAGCATCAATTTGCCTTTGTGCCTGCTTGCCCGTGAGTGGCAGTTAGTGCACCTAAAGCCAGCCTTAATTCTGAGAAAGGCAAATGTTCCCTGAAGTTTGTTTAAACAGAAGCACAGAGAGGGACATGTGTGCCTTCTACTAGCCAGAAAGAGCACTGAGATTTACACTTTTCAAGGTCAGCTGGTGGAGTCCAGACACTGCTTAAGCCAAACCGATTACCAGAATGGAAAGATACATCAAGAGAAAAGAAAGGAAGGTGGAAAGTCATGCAGAAAAGTCATGATCAAACCAGGCAGCAAACTGAGGTCTATGTATTTCTAGTCCAATACCTCTCCTCTTTTACTGGTAACGTTACTTAACCAACTTAGAGAAAACTTTCCTCTCTACTTAAGACAAGTTCTGCTAAAAAGAATATACAGCCCTCTTCCCTGCTGGTGGGCTGCAAAACTCCATCCATAAATGGCCTATTCTCATCTCTGAAGGAACAGGAACCCAATACCAGAGTGTGTGAGGAGAATAGCTGCCTTTCCACTCAGCAGCTCCCTGCTGAACTGCTGAGTCACACATTTTCTCTGCATTCATTTTCACACTGCTCCCACTCAGTCCACCTGCCACTTCATCTGGGATGGGTGGGAGGAGAGAAAAAGAGGTGAAGTCAAAAAAAAATGTTCATGTTCACCCAGGACCATTATTACGATACAGCAGGGTCACATGTAAGAGCAAGCCTGCAAGCTGCTAGAGAAAGATGGAGAAGCGAAATATCAGATTGCAAGACAAATTGCCTCCCCCTCTTCTTCTTCTACAAGAAGGGACCAGCCAGCAAACAGATTGCAGACCTCATCTGATTCCCAACTGGTCACTGCTGATCTGTTCCGCAAGTTTCAGGCTTCAGACCAGCCCTTGAGATTTTTCCTCTTTTCTCCAACTTCAAAGTTTTCAAGATGCTGTGACTTTTTCAACAGTCCAGCAGGCACTGCGTAGTAATTGCCTGGCTGCCACAGGGAAGTGTCACAATGACAAGTGACAGTACCTTCTGGATAGACCCCAGTTCCTAAGGCCATCTTTAGCTGAGTTGCAGCAGTGGAAATGTCCATCAACTGCAATCCTTTTTCAAACAGAATAATATGAAGAGAAAACCTTAACCCTTTTCCTTTGCTTGATTTTCATGGAAGCTACAACAGGAGTCAACATCTCCTGCCACCTGTTAAATTCTAATGTAAAGAAGGGACCCTGCTATCTGTGGTGGGATACTTGTTTTATCAAGGTTATAGCAGGCACAAGTCTATTACGTTGGGTTGTACAGTTGAATAGAAATATACATTTAATTAAATTATGAAGGTAGTATTTTTTCTCTGATTAGATTTTTGGACACTTCAGTTCTTAAGTCATTAAAAAAAGGAAATGCCCAGAAGCTTCCCAGTTTATTAAACTGTTCCAAAAATACACCTCTGAAACTGACTTGCAGACTAAACCGGGATTAATTTTCAGACTAATTCTTAAACTAATGCTGCGGCTTGTATTCAGTAGAAAAACTAGAGGCTTGTTAAGAACGAGATAGGATTTTTTTTATAAGACAGAATTAGCACTTCAGAAAGCGAGCCTGATTTTTCACTGTGAGAAAGAATCTGTTCTTAGCTAATGTTTGGCCCTGTTTCTCAGAAATTCTTCCAGTGCAAGTTTACTTGCTTGAAAGTGTGCTTGTTCTCTACAGGTCTGAAGTGCAAAAACAAAATCCATTCCAAGAAGATTTTAGTGAAAATTGTTTTAATGTGTCTTCCTATATCAGCTCTCTCTTCCCCCCCCCCCCCCCCATGGCTCATCTTCTTGTTGCTTAAGAACTAGTTCACGAAAAAAATATGATAACTGAGGGGAAAAGAAATACAGGAAAGAGAAAAAGCAAAATTCATAGCCATTCTCCAAGTTCCTTACCTCTGTAAGCTTGTTGTTCCAAATAATCAAAAGAGTTTGGAAAGCACTATTTTACATGACAGGACTCTGGTCTATGAAAACATCATTGAAGGATGCAGCCTGCCACCAAATACTTTGCTGCACCTAAGGGAGACACTCAGAGACCTCTTTTGCGCTGCTGCCAAACTCTTCCTTCCTCGGAGAAACCAGCTGCTCAAGACAGAGTCCTGCGCAGTGCTACTGACTGCTTAATATCCCTAGCCCAACGAGTGTGAGCAAGTAACTTACTTGATCATCACATCCAATCTCTAGTATGTAATAATTCACATGAAAGAGCTGCAAGAACATCGCAGCTCACAACACCCTTGGCTGAGAAGGCTAGCTCAGGTGCAAGCCCTGCTTACATGGGAGTGAGAGGAAAGCAAAATCATCAGGCTCTTTGCTCGAGAAAGACAGGCCTCCAAGTTTAGCACGGACAAAACAGGAGGAGCCATCAGAAGCAATAAGAGAGTGTCAGATAAAGGAACCAAATGCAAAGTATATGATAGCTACTCTACCATCTACTCGGGTCTCTTTCTCCTCCAATATTAGTTTTAAACTGCAATGCTTCCACTAATAATGTGGGAGTTGCTCTGAGTTTCCAGTGGAAGGTTAGTTATGCCCGTCCCCATATAAATCATAGTTCCACTATTAAATCAAATACACAAGAGGTTTATGCTTAACAGATCTACTAATGCTTACAGGTCTTAAACAAAGGATGTGTTGTTAAGCACTGTCCCTTTTCCTTTTCTCCTGGGAAACCTGTCAAGTTAAAGAATATGCTATTTCTCATGGCAGCTAGGGCCCCTAGAGCAGTGTTTGGTTCAAAACAATTAAAATATTAAATACGGTGTCAAATTACAGCTCTTGAAAAGTGAATGCAGACCCTCAGTGGGCAGAGGCAGTGAATATTAACTTCCATCACACCCACACATAATTAGCATTTGCCATCTTTCAATCAGGGCTCTATTCAAAGCTTCTTTTGTTTTTGTACAAGGCTTTTTTCCTCCTTTCCTATTAAATCCCTTACAGAAGGTCCTTCTGATTACTGCTTAACAGTTAACTGCATTCCCCTTTTTAATATAAAGAATACATTTCTTTGTTATACTGTTTTCTTCAGGGAAAGTTTTTCAAGTGCCTGGCAGTAATTCTGGGGGTGTCTTGAGCTTTTATAAACAGACCACAAGTTGACTTTCAGCTGAGTTGGTTGCCCCAAATCATTCCGAGCCTGCAAACTCCATTTAACAGGGAAAACTGACACCCCCAAAGCAGCTTGGCAATTCTGTAGTTCAAGAGTTGCTGCTTTGACTGCTTATGGATATGCCTTGCACAGAAACATAGCTAGGGAGAATTGTCAACAGGGCAACAAAGAGGCAGATTTAGATGTCCAGAGTTTAATTCTCTTTCTGAGATAGAATAACTGACTCTCCCTGCTCAAACCCAAATGATCACTTTTGTACCTTTAGCCTTTAACAACAGGATATGAGTAAAAGTGCCTGACTGCATAATCAAAAAACAGCTACTTTAATTTAAAACCAAACAGCCTCTGTGATAGCAATTAGAAAATTAAACAAAGTGCATTCTAGTTTCATGCACTTTTGAAAGTATTTAATATTAATACTATCATTTATATTGGCATTAGCACACTTGTATTACTCAAATAAAGCATATTTCTTTTTGCAAGTAAAGAACTTCTGCAGCTGCAATGCAAATACCATTGCATGTTTCTAATTTATCTTAAGCAACTTCCTAGCCTCCTGACCTGTATGTTTTACATCTGTTTCCTCCTCTGGGGAATCAGAGAGCTTGCACCTTGAAGCAGATGGGTGATACACTGGCCTCCTACCAAGTTCAAATGTGAAGATTTTGATGCTGTCCATTTGGATACAGCCTGCTTTTCTAAGTGACTAAAATCTTATGCCCTGGAGCCTTCAGCAAAAACATCTAGGATAGCCACCATCACATTCAACATTTATTCCAATGACATTCTCTTCCCCGAGCAGAGTAAATTATATCAAGACTAGTCTCAACAATCATCTTCAGCCACAAACCTCATGCCTCAAGGGTACCATCCCAACTATAAGCATTTCACTTTCTTTTATGGATTTAAAAAGGCTATGCTTGCACTGCTTGGCTTCCTCAAAAAACAATACCTTTCAGATGCTATCATTTAGTCACCAGAATAAGCGCTTGGTTAGATAAGGGTGTTGGACACCTGGCAACAGGATGTCCACACTTCATTTTCTCTCCGTTTCCACGCAGAGCAGTTTCATTATGGGCACAAATGCAAAGGCTACACAATCAATCGTTGTTGCTCTGGATCAGTGCTCTGCTACCTCCGTAACTGCAGGCTCTTCATGTTAGGGCCATGCTGAGATGCATGCTAAGTATAATACTTCCATCAACCTCTCCTCCTCTCTAATTGACCACATAACAACACAAAAGTAAACTGTGCACCTAGAGGAAGGTAACAGCTCACTTTGTTTTCTGCGTCCAGTTTTTAAGGGTTCCTGTACTGTGCTCATCAACACATACACAAAGGCTGAAGAAGCTAACTAAAAGAATCCAACAGTTTGCCTTCTCATCCTCTTCCCAGTGACAGAAACGTGCACAGGGCAATGTTTCGTCTAGCTACATAAGCAGACATGCACAAGTTGCTATGGATTTATGTCAGAGTAGGTGAGAAAAAAAGCACATGCTGATGATAAGCTTTGCAATTATTCTGGGAGCATTTTTGCACCACTTGCCTGCAGTCAAGAGCTTCAGTCTCTTATAAAACAATCCAAAGAAACACATCTCTCACAGAATCCTGCATCCCAAGGTTTTCCTTGATCTGAGAAGGTGACTACCTTATACTCCACAGCCTCATGCCAAGTCATCTAGCAAGAGCTGACATGAACCAACAGGTCCACAAGCTGATAAGCAAAGCTGTCAAGACATCATTTTGGAACCAGATCCTGAAACAATGCAGCATTGCTGCTTTCAGCTCCAGGGCAAGGTTACTATCAGCTAGTCTAGGAATTTTTTTGTTCTGTGCACCAACAATCAGAGTGGACGTGTTCTCAGATACCTTGGACCAAGATCACTCTGGAAAGGACTTGCATATGATTTGATGTTCCACAGAAGCAGGTGGCACATCTGCTGTATTTGCAGGAGGCAGAACTGTCAAGGTACACCGTTAAAATTTTCCATTGCTACAGGTATAAAAGGTCTCACACCATCTACTGTTCTGACGATGAAAGGACATGAACTCATTTTACCACCTCATCTGTGCAACACAAATTGGGGTTGTTAAAAAGATTGTTTTCTCAGGCCCCGATTAGAGCATTTCTCTTTTCAGGAGCTCCTGATTTCATAACATTTGTAATGCAAGTCATCACAAAGGCCAGACGTCCTCATGGAGCCCAAGATGTCCCACTGCTTTGTTCCCATGCTGGAACACTACTGTGCTAGCTGTCTAAATCTGTATTTTCAGGAATTTTATAATGTATTTTGAAGTGTATGCAGTCAAATGTTATCCATACTGTGTTCCTTACATAGTGTGGGTGACCGTATGTGCCAATAGGAAGCAAGACTTCTTCCAGTGATACTTCTCATCCACACAGCTCTCTTCCCGCTATGCTATTCAGAACACTTCGTCTGCATTCACCGGAGATGCCAAATGCCTTATACCAAGTCTCTTCCCACACTGAGATACACACTTGACTTCTACAAAGAGCAGTTAAACCTGTACTGAATGATCTTGGAAGTCTCATTCTTAGCTCCTAAGGACCAGTGCAGAACGTTCCTACCTACCCTACTTGTCTTCTTCCACAGGGGCCAGATTCCACTCAATTTTTTTCTTTGCACCTCTCGACTCCCAGTTTCAACTATGTGCAACACACTCTTTGTCCTTTATGCTAAAGATGACATTAATTATCCTGGTAAAGTCATAAGCAGAATGGACAAGGAGAAACGTTTTACGCCTGGCTTAGGTAGAAGTGCTGTGATCTATTTCAGATATGCCAAATGGGGACTCAAAAGACAAGAGATGAATCAAGAAGATAACAAGTCCTACTTTTTTGGGGAGGGTAATTACAACATTAGTCTGTGTACTGACCTTTTATCTCTGCAGATCTTGAAGTGGTCTTAGCAACTGGAAAGTCACACAATCACTAAAGTCATACATGTCTCAACTAGGAATTGCATTTTAGCAGCACAAAGAAAAGCCTCAAGAACAAAGGAAGCTTCACCCAAGAGCTGCTGCACAAGCACTTTCACCTATGGAAAATGGCAGAGGCTCCTGCGGCCTGGCCAAGGAGATTCAGAACCTGCCAGAGTCAGCGAGCACACGGCAGCAGCAGGCAGTGCACAGAGTGCTAAAGGAACCATTTTGAGAGCCCCTGCCCAAAAACGACAAAGAAAAATGACCTGCTCTGAAAAAGCTTTCTGTATTTATCTCCCACAGAAGACCTACAAAATGGAAGGCACTTAGTGTCTTTCAGGAGTGTCATCCTTCTTCCTGAAAGCCTGCAAAATTGGTTAGATTATTTTTATTTATTTATTTCTACCCTATTTCAGTAGGAATGCTGCCTTGGCAAGGAATTCAGAACCAAGCCTTGCAGCCTTACCACCTCAGCCCCCATCTTTGGGCTCAGAGGTAAGAGACACTTCTTCAGGCACGTACAGAAAAGACAAAGGCATTCAGACTGCTGAAGACTTTGCCAAGGAGCAACTTCGGACTGTCATTTGAAGGTCAGTCTTAAACATACAGTATTTATCTGCCTATTGTGAAACAACTGCTGGAGCAGCACAGTTTTAATAGAACATGTTAGTTAATTAAATCTGGAATGTTAATGGGTTTTTCATAATACCGTGGCACTGTATCTATGAAAAGCAATGAAAAAATTGTTCTATTTAAAAGTGGTAATAGTTGTAGTCTTTGAACATATGCTTAATGAATAAATCTGTTAGGAAAAAAGGCCTGTGTGTATTGGAGGGGGTTAGTATGTTTGTTCTCACTTAAAGCGTGCCATGATGGCAATAATCAACAGCAAATGGCCTCTATTGTCAGGACTGAAAATTCCATTTGGCCATTTACTTTCAGGTGAAACTGCTTTTTATTCAAAATAACACATTCTTTTAGCCTAACAGCTGAGTTGAAAATAAAGCCATGCCAGATTCATGTTATTAAGGACACCTGATAAGCACTCATGTTCTTTGGTGGGTGCAGAGTAAGAATCACAGCATAGTAATACCCAGGCAGCTTGCTACCACAGCATGGGGTGCAGCACACAAGGAGCCAAACAGACTCCAGTGAAGAGGCATTCAGATCCCATAGTGAGAACAGTCTAACAACCCAGTATGAGCACATATCGTAGTGGTGGGTGCAATTTCAGAGATGAAATTATATAGAATACAGTACAACACAAAGCCTCAACAGAATAGTGCAATTAAAGCTCAGATGCCCACCAGAACACTAAGACAGCAAAGCACACTGGAAGAAACTCAGTCTACTGGGGTTCCATGTCCATGAACAGGTGTGAAATGAACACACCAATGCCTTATGTGGGGAAATAAGTATGGGAGGTATGCACAGCTAAACCACAGCCAGCTGGGTACTTTTAAAAGAACTGACAGATGTTATTAAAATGCACCCCACAGAAGTCATGTGCGTCAGTATTTACTCAGCTCCTCTCCCGTCCTCCCAAAAGCTTTTCCCGTGCAGTGGCAGAATCTCTCTTTTCTCCATTAAATCTGGATGCTCCTTAGGAAGGTTCACCAAGGCAGACTCCCCTTCCTGTCCCTTCCCTCAATAACATGCTTGAATAGGTTCTTTTTACAACATCCAATCAAAGCCAAATCTCAATTGGAAGGCACATTTTGTGGTTAAAGGGCCATGGCTAACTCCCTGGTCACATTCAACCAGATTTCCAAACAGGGCACACTGCAGGTGCAAATCCTACTAACCAGGTGAAACCAGGCCATGATCAGCCCTGCTTTGACAACTCTTCTCAGGCAGCAGGGATGGGAGAGTGCTCCTCACTGCTTTTGGACAGTTCAGGCATAACTCAATGCCTGTTCTCCCTCAGCTTTGGTAACTTCTTAGTCCTTGCAGTCTCTCTTCTCTCTCATAAGAAATTTTCCCTATGAACATAAAGAGCAGATCCAGATTAACAAGATCAGAGATCATGAGTGGGAGGTAAGAGATAAAAAGAGGCAAAAAAAAAAAAGCAAGTCTCAGGTTCCCAAGGCTTCTTTTCTGAGAGAGAATTATGACACAATGAAGAATATATTCCATCATTAAAACCTCTGATTCTTAAGGATGGTATTTTCCTCCCACCCTCTTCTCAATATTATACTTACTGAAATACTTCTCTCATTGAGGTTTCTTGCATTTCCTTCTGCTAGATACAGAAATGGTACCAGCAGGTATAAGTAAAGCATGAAACTTCAGTCTGCAAACTATTAAGACAGAGGTCTAGATAGCATGGTTCCAAAAGAACAGGGCTTGTCAACGTTACAGAGTTGCTAAAGGAATGGCAGGAAGCTGACTTAGTTAAACTGATAGTAAAAATCTGAATGGATGCTCTTACTTTGTTTTCAGGCCGACAACTTCTGGCTGTTTAGCATGAATCAGCAGTGGAGGTTTAACATACCATGACACGAGACATTAGACTTCCACAGAGTGGTTTGCTTCAGCTCAAAAATCAGTTTGAGACTGTTACTAATGGCCACATGTCAGCAAGGTTCTGTTCTCAAAAATGACTAGCATGTTTACTGGGCTGACTTTCAGTTTATTTCAGCATGTAGCTATGTAAATAGTTTGCCCATTAATCAATCAGTCTACCAACTCAAACAGTGACCATAAGGCATGCAAAAAAAAAAAAAAAAGGTATGTAACAAGGTGCCTGAACCAAAAAACACTGAACTGTTTTGGATCTCAGATGCCTAAAACAGGCCTCTAAAATTTTTGACCTCTAAAATGTCTGTTTTACGACATTAAACTAGGTCCTACAAAACCACTCTCCATCAGGTAATATAAAAGATGAAAGTCAAGATAGACAAGAGACTAGCAACAACAAGCAGAGAAAGATAAAGATAAAATAAAGGTGAAGACAGGGACAAAAGAAGGAATGAGCATGCTTAAGAATAATGGAATGAGAATATGTGATGAGAGAAGAGATGAAAGAAGGAAATGAATACAAGGCCATAGAAGAAAAGCCCCCAGGAGGGGAAGTACGAAAGCCTGGCAGAAGGAGTGAGGGGAGACTAAAAACAGCAGCTGGCAGCAGCTCAAATCAAACAAGGCAGCATATGCAAGGAGTGCAGTACACTGAAAACTTCCTTCTTCTTGAGGATTAAACCTTAGAGTTATGGTAGAGTCTTCCCTCCCTCTCCTCTGGAAGCCCCTGCTCTAAACTCCAAAGCAGGAGAAGATCTATTTAAACTTCTCTGCAATTGTCATTTCCCAATTGCTACTGAGAGCTCCTCAGGGAAAATTTTAAAGGCAGACCTGCAGAAATAAGACATGGATTTTGATTCATCTTCTCTAGTGGGAAAAATGATGCTGGGCACCACTCCCTAAACAGTTAAGGACATCAACAAGCCAGATTTTCAGAAGGTCTAGGGAAATTTTCAAAATTCCCAGTCCAGCCAGACAGGGTCACAGGGTCTGAAACAGGACTTTATACAGCTTTAATCTTTTTTCAAAAGATGGGCCTAAGTTCTATTTTTTTTTAAATAGCTTAAAGACATGGGGTCTGTTTTGTACTGAAAGGTAATGAGACAATACTGCACAGTTGCTCTTGAAACCAAGACTGGCAGGCTTTTCAAGCTGCTGCCAACCATATGCTTTTGCTTTCTTTAATTGTATGTCTGCAAATACAGCACACAAATGTGTGTCCGTGTGTCACTGACAGTTAAAGAACCAGGTGCAGCTGTGAGAGCATCATCTACTACAAACTGGACAGTCTGAGAGCCCAGCCTTCCAGGCCTTAAGCTACAGGGATGTTTATGATACTTGCATCTGCACAAAACCTGAGAATAAGTTCTAAGTTGGCAAGTATTACAGTGCTAGCCAGGGCTAGTATGCATGACAAGCCAAGAAATTCCATTCCAAGGAATATCCCACTATGTCCCACCTGGTTTTTGTCCTGGTATGCACAGGCTGCTACATCTAACTGCACAGCAGGAACAAACTACAGCTGTGACTCTTCTCCCACCAGGACCATCCAGAGCAGGGTTGTAAGAAGAGACTGCTGTTGCACTTCTCAGGCCCACATACCCACATTTCCCTTATCAGAAACCAGGAAAAAAGAAAGATGATGCCATCCAGACCTCACTCTGACACCAATAAAGTACGTGGCCAGACTCATCTTCTGTGATTGCTAAATAACAAGCCTAAGAGACATACATCCTTGTGGAAGGGAAAGAGATGTACATACATCCTTGTGGAAACCCACAAAAAACTCAGCTGCTGGAGAAGCAGCAACAGGAGCAGAATGGTTAAGATATCTTGCTATAGAAAAACAAATAGTAAACTGCAGCTTTGCACAAAAACACTGCGCGAGATTAACCTAGGTATATTTTATTTTGTTACTTGGACTGTTACACTGAAGATGACAGCACACACCATAATACACCACTTCAAACTGCTTTTCGCAGAAATCTGTCTGCTCTAAAACAGTTTAACCTCCTTTTGAAGTTCATGGTTAACCCTCACAGCAATTCAAAACTCAAAATACACACTTCTCCAATACCAAGCTGTCAGCATTGCCAGAGACCAGTCAGATTCACAGTTCTCTCCAGAGCTGTTGTCACTCAAGATGCCTGCTGAAGTCGTTCACTTGTCAGTCATGCCCACCTATCCTATTTCTAGTTTCTTTCACGTGGTTGTAGTGCTACAAGGAGAACTGAAGTCCCTCTACCGTGGTCTAAAAAGGCACTTAGTGACATACATCCATGGCCATACCAACAAGGTGACTCTACTGTGGTTTTGTGCAGGCTGCCCGAAAGGTGGCCAAAGGATAACAACTTCCATTAGAACTTCAGTGGAAAACAAATAATCAATTTCCTTAAATGTCTCTGGAAATCCCAGACTGAGTAACATAAAAGTATCTTTGATATTGAACACAAAGATATCCCTGATATTGTGAGAAGAATGAGACTACACCAGAGGACAGCCTTAGCAGGTGTAAACATCTGTAAGCTACAAATTTCAGTTTATCAGTTGTACCTGCTACATAGTATAAGGCAAAAATGAGAAGGACAGAAGAAGAAGGAAGAGCACCATGGCAATTCACCTGCTACTTTTCCAGCTTGAGAAAGGGTCAAGTACAAGAAGAATTCAAAGTAAAAGCCTAAGAACCTGTCCAGCCCTTCATAAAGGTATGTCACACAAAAAAAAAGTCTTTCAAACACCACCTTCCAAGTCACCGCTTATGCGCCAAGATCTTGACAAAGGCAAAATTTTGCTGTGTGAACTTCATGTATTTAATCCATTGGTAAATGCTGAATTTGCCATCCATGGCAAAGTTTCTTTTGATGCTGCTCCTGAATGTTACAACTGGCATTTTCACTATTTACCTGCTGTGCTGTGAATGCCACTTATTCACGATTTGTAATAAAACAGGAAGAAAAACTGAAAGAAAATCTTACATGAAAACCAATGGGATTTTTCATGCGAAAGTCAGAACGGCTTTTTCACAATTCTATTTGCATGTTGTTAGCCAAACTGTTCAAGTTACTCTACAAACACTTTGTAGTGACAAATCTTTCTGAATCAAGCATTCATTGGAAATGCTGACTAGCATTTATAAATACTACAATAAAATCATGGAATGTCCACATAATGAAAGCTCAAGTTTAAGTCAACAATCTGTCTAAACTATGTTCCCAGGGCAGCCTTCTTTCTACTGTCAGTGGAAAGTGTTAGAACCTTATTCACTTCATTCTTTTTGCAAGAAATCTCCCTGAAGTCACCAGGGCTGTTTGTGCAACACCCCCAAACGAAAGAGATCACAATCTGGCCCACAAGAAACAATAATTATACTCTCACGTACTGTAGACAGCCGATGTCATCCCTCAAGTGAAGTTCCTTCAAGGCAAACTTCCTTATATAATTCTGAGAGAAACTTGTACTAAAGCAATAAAGACCATATAACTAAAACTAGCACATGGTAATTTACCAAATTGATACCTGTCAAGAAAACTAGATCGATTTTTGATTTACCTCTGTTGAAATCAGTGTCCCTGTAGATGCGAACCTTAAGAGGCAGTGTACCTTGGCACTGCAAACTGCCTCATTTTCATCATCTCCCTCTGAATCTTAGATGCAGAGTTAGAATGAGATTTATATCAGTTTTCTACCATGTTGAATTGTGTACATACTGCAGAAGAAACTTGCTTTAACAAAGATTTAACTTGAAAGACCTCAACTTCAAGCTGTCAACCCAAGTGCACGTTCCTTCAAAAATAGCATGTTTAATTTTGCTCTTTTTCACAGATTCATGTGACCCCTTTTATCTGCATCCTCTGTTCTACTCTCACTGCTGCAGCTCACGCATCTACAGCGAAACTTTTCAAGCCTCCAGGAACACCACCCAATTTTATTTTACTTGATGCACTATGTTGGGTGTAAGCACATGCAAAATCCAGCATGAGGCAGTTCTGTGAAATAAACAGCCTTCTGGGAGTTTGAAATGACAGTTTTTCCTATATAATCCATCATTTCATGCTTTAGCTGTCCTTTTCCACTGGCTAGCACAAACATATTCCAACAGTTTCCCAAAGCATTGTTCAGAATTTGAAAGTAAATATTTATTCAACATTTACCCTTCAACCTACCCTAACCAAGCAAAGCATTAGAATCATCTCATTAGTTCACACGCACAACACTGAAAGTGACAGTGTTTTCTTTGCACATGTTCCATTGATTGCTCAGCTTAGGCACTAAATACTGGGACCCTTCAGCCACATTCTAGACAGCATTTTCTGCATTGTCCAGGTTCATTAGCTTGTTCGTGAGCAAGTAGATGACATCTGTTCCTTAGCCAAACTGGAAGCAGGGGTCAGTTTATGGCCCTATAATGGACAATGACTAAAATGTTTATTTCAAAGTATCTTCTGGCAACTTTAAAGACACTGATTTGCATTTCATACACCACTTCCAGAGCCTTGGCTCCGATTACTATCGCTGATATTTTATCATTGTCTTTGCCTCTTGTACCAAAACCCATCCGTGCAGCCACCTCAGACTGAAGCTGTTTCAGGGTACCTTTTCAGCAAGCATGCTTACCAGAGACAGCCTATACAGCCAACTCTCTTCCCCCACAGTATTTTACCAATGCTTCCATACTGACAATATTGTGTTAACATGAAGGCAAGTACACAACCTTCAGCTCACACTCAGCTGGAGACCTTTGACTTTTTTTTGTCGGAACAAGTTCACCTTGATGTCAAATGGTTAACAACTGTCAATCTGTCAGTCTCTTCTGTCTCCCCTCCCATATCAGGTTTTCCCAGGGTAAGTTCTTCTGCAAGGCAGAACTATCACACCTTATTCTGCAATAAACAAAACTTAGTTGTTTTTTTCTTTTAAAAAACAAAACATATAAGCCAAAAAAAACCCGCTGCTTCGTATTGCCCACATATAAAGAGGAAGACACTATAATTGCTGAATTGAAAGTCTTTTTGTTAAATATCCTTTAGGCTACATCATGAACACATGATATTTAGGCCAAGCATCATCCAGTGGAAATGAGAAGAAATTAAAGAGGAGAACACTTGGTTTAGGGCAGTGCAAAAGCCTAAGCAAAAACAGAAGTGGGAGAAGTGATGTCTCATACTAACTAGGGGAAAAAGAAAGCATTATTCTATTAAAATCCTTCCTATATTTTCCACAAAGCAGTCATATGTGGACAGGAAAAAAGGAAATGAAATGTGAAAGCTCTGAACGTACTCAGTATCTTTAAGTAACATATGCTGACCTCATATCATAAACATATAACATTTACTACTCAGTAAAAACACTAGATAGTAGTAAGAGTAAAAAATAGATTTTGTTTGTGGTTTTTATGTTAGCAGATGGATCAAATTCACTCCTGTTTTAACTATGTACTTTTAAATGCATTTTACTCCAAATCTCACTGCAGGGATAAATTTGATAAGCTCTGTAAAATAAGTTCTGAATCTTTTTTTGTTGTTGTTGTTGAACCAGCAGAATGGCATTTACATATTGCTTTGAAGTTAATATAAAGTCTATGCCTATAAAGATGACATAGCATGCAGTATCATGTTTTTACTTATGCTCAGCTATCAAGATTAAGTGCTTTGAGGCAAAAAGTGAGTTTGACATTTACTGCATGTTTGAAAACGTCCTAACACAATCAAACTTCCAATTATTTGGCATGTCTACACATAACCTCAATGTAAAAGTAACGAATACTGAGGTTTTATAGCCTAGGTTTAACTGTGGCCTCAGAGGACCTGGACAAGACCTGTATAACACAAAGACTGCAAAGAACACAAACGTGAGCTTATGGAGAGGAAAGCGCATCCTTTCTACTGTCAAATGAGCAGTAAGCATTGATCACCAGCTGACCAAAGCTGACCACTAGTGCTTCATCTGAAAAGACAACTTGAACACACAATAGAGATATTTGCAGGGTACCTGAAGTGTCTCAGAATTTTTATGTAAACAAGAATAGGTCACAGCTCATAAAGGGCATTTCTGAAATAAAACGTACAGCAGGTGGAATGAACCCATTCACCTTACAGCTTGTTTGCATATGGAACATGTTTTTGTTCTCCAAATGCTCCCCAACAAAGGCTTTCAGCATCTTTCCATAAGCTGGGCCTCCCTCGCAGCGTGGAGTTGATTTGAAAGGCTTACCCACACCAACTGAACTGGCTTTTGTACCATAAAAACAATAATCGACTGCAATAATCTGCAAGGCAGCTATACTTGCAAGATGGTATGGAAGGCTGTACCAGTGCAGCATCAAGGCATTCTGATATTGTAAGCAGAAGGTAAATGGATTAGCTTTCTAGACAATAAAAAGAAAAAAGGTCTATCTACACCAAATGCCTTATTGAAAGTCCAGTCTTTCTAAAGTAGTTCTAAAAGCCCTCACTGTGGGGACAGGAAACACTTTAGAGTTAAGAGATAAAATATGCTTAGAACCAAGTCCAGAGTGACTTAAGTTTTCACCCACTACCCTGACCACTTAAAAAGAAAAACAACCAACAAAAAAAAAGCGCGCACACAAATCCACACTAGTTTCCTTACTGCTTACCACTAATAAACAAAAAATGTTTGAGACAGCTATGGACTAGATTTAGGATGACTTTCCTAGGAGCTTTAAGAAGACTGAAGATCAATCCTTTAGGTTTCTTTAGAAATCCTAGTTAAAATGAGCTTTATAGACATCAAGTAGTCTTTTAACAGAAGACAAACGGACCCTCTGCATAACGTGAGAACCACAGCTAGATTAAAAGATATTCAGCAGACCAAAAAGATCTAGCAAAAAGCATACATTCCCTGCTAACTGGGACTTGCAAAGCATTTACAACCTTGCTGTTACTTGTTCCCTTCATTCTCCAAGAAAATTAGGACAAGTTCTGAAAGAGCGTATGACAAGAGACAATTTTTCTTCCATGCTGAAGTATAATGTAATCTGATCTTCCTTGCCTTACTTACCACTAGACGCACTCAGTTCTTTTAGTCACATAGTAGCTTAGTTTCAATGTCTGCTCCAGGACAGATGAACCTCTGGGATTATTGTTTACGTCCTTTATGCCCTAGAATCCTAAAAAAACATAAATGAAAAGTCTAAGCTTGAATGCTACCAGATGTCCAAGAATCACTGGGGCCTTTTACACATCCTTTTGCCCAAAAAAGAAATTCTAGGGACCGTGATGTGATTTTCATCCCTAAACTATCAAGCCACTGATCTGAAATAAGCAGAAGCCAGAAATTACATTACCAAGAAGGAGAAATGTTTAATGTTATGATAACATCATTAGTCTGGTACACTGCTTATGGTTCATGTTTATCATCACTGCTCTGGCCCAGATCACTGCATGGAACTGCTTTCTTTTGGAAAACAATCTGGCAGCAGCCTGCAAATTCCTTGAACAGTAGCAGACAGAAGTGCACCCACCTGTACTTTGTCCTCTCCTAAGGCTGGGTTCCTGTAAGCAGTGTCTGAAAGCAGCTATGCCTGGCAGCACGTTCAACAGGCATTTGACCTCTTCTCAGCTTTTTGCAAATGATAGGATGGGATTGGAGGAAGCACAGAAAGGAGATGAAGTATATTCCTGTGTTACGCTGGCCCACCTACTTTTGTTTATTACCTGCATACAGAACTGTGATCCACGCAAAACCTTCAGCTGAAATCAGTGACTGATTTCACTAAGATCTCAGAGTCCTTAAAGGTCTGATAGTACAGGACTGAGACACTTACTACTTATTTGTGAAGGACCGTTGACTGCATCTTACCTACCTAAGGAGCTAACTGAACAAAGAATTTTGGAACAGTCCATCATAGCCTTAGACACTTAGTGCCACACCATGCCACTCAAAGCATAGCAAAAAACATGGGTAAAAGAGGGCCATACAGGTATGTAGAAAAAACAACAACAACAAAAAAACAAAACAAAAAACCCACCTCTAACAAAGTGCAAGGACTTTTTCCTCCTTTACAAATTCTACTAAGAGTGGGACCAAAGCTGTATTTTGTTTATCCAGAGGATACAGTGCTCTTCATCCAAGTCTTATATGGTGCACCATTAACTTCTAAAGCACATCACCAGGCACATTCATCCAAAGCCCACAGAAACCAATACAACTCTTTCTGCTGATGCCAACACACTTTGCATCACAAGCCCAATCAGGACACCTCCTGAAGAACAAGAATAAAAAAAAGGGCTAAATCCTGGAAGTACCCTCTCCTACAGAGCTCTTGTTGAAACCACAGATAATTCATTTTACTCAAAATTGGAAAGACCAGTTTTGAGCAGGCTAACAAACTGAAGTCCACCCAGAAATGCAGCCTTCACCCCTGACACAGGGACATGAGGTGACCACTGCATACAGGTAAGCATGTCTGTGCGTTAAAGAAAAAATATATTTTTATTTATAATAATGCAAGTCACATTCTTAGAAGACACCAGGATACAACAGGACAGCAGCCAGCTAAAACAAAGTCGGAGTCAGCTGTGAGGCACTCCTCAAAACATAACCTTAACTAACACAGCATATCTTAGCATTAAGGAATCTTCTGTTACCCAGGGTAAGGGACTACTAAGTCAAAGGAAGAAACTTACTGTAAAGCCTCGGTACAGCATCTTTCACTTATAATACAAACATAGCATAGAAGAACTATATAGGTCCAAGAACAAGAAATACTGTCTGGGTAGACAGTGTGTGTCAAAACGGAATCCAAATGTTATTCCTAAAACCAGAAAAAAAAAGACAGGAATAAGATTCACAGACCATATTATATTTTTATAGCCCCTTTGAAATACCTCTCTCTCCCTCCCAGGAAAAATATGAGAAACAATTATTTTCATAAGTGTTTTCATTAAGTTTGTTTGCTGATACGTTTTCCAAAGTCAAAGCTCTAACACTACAAAGATGTCTTGCAGGCAAGTCCCGAGGGAAGACAGAACTTTTTTAAAGAGCAGATGTCATTCAAAGCAGCCAAAAAGTCCCATAGAAAGACATGGTGGTAGTTCTGAGTCTACCATCACCATCCTCATTGCTCCACTAAGACTTCAGGCAATAACATAATTGCCAGCACTATGCAACAGTTCCAGAGTACGAGGCTTTGCAATGTGCTCACTGCAATCCAGCAGCCTGTCTTACCAAGAGGTAACTGGTTTCCATGACTTGCTACTGATGGCCAAACTATATGCCCATCTATCAAGTAATTTATTGAAAGATGCTCAGCCTCTCTATACCGCTCCCTTTCCATTCCTACAAAGGGCTCTGGTGTGTCAACACGTATGCCCATTGTAGAAAGTTACTACTTCGGTTAGGTGGAAGTGCAATCTACTCTGTATGCTCTCAGCGCAATGCAAACAGAAAACAACATCGCTAAAATTCAAGCAAAAAATGCTTAATGCTTTTACAAAAGCAGAGTAAGAATGTGTACGTGTAGTTTCTGTGTTTCAGCTGACATGAGGTAATGTTCACACACCTGAGTTTTTAACATAAACCTATTTGCAGTGACAGCAGCCAAAAAAGCTGTTCTTTGACCTTCCCTAGTGTTTACAGTTCACCATAATATTCAAACACTTGTATAGAAGTTTTCTTTACATCCACTGCTGTGCAAGGAACCTGGTATTGTGACATTTCTAGAGAGGCCAAATGAAGAATTAATGTTGAAGTTGCAGGCACAGGGCCTGTATCTCTAAGTCCATGGAGCTTTTAGAGAGAGTTCCCCCTTCCTAAGCAATCTGCAACTGTTGTAGTTGGCCTTCAGTGTAGATACCTTGCCAGACTCCACACTGTGAAGGACTCCAACTGGTGAAGGAAATAAGCCCATCTATTACCTCACTTGCCCCATCTTTCTATCTCTCCTACAACATGTGAACACTCAGAAGAAAATACTACTAAATCAAGGACAGTTTGGAGTCAGTCCTGTCTCTGAAAACAAAAAATCTTATTCTCAAACACCTTACAAATCTTGCAGTTATTATCACAACTGGTGTGAAAACAATACTAAGACCTGGTAGCATTTTGTACCTACTTCGCAGTGATCTAGACAAAATATGCTGCTATGCACCCATGACTATGAGAAAAACCTTGGAGGCTGAATAATTTTACCAACACCTAGTCACCTGAAACACTAAGTTGAATGTAGCTGCGCAACCAAGCCCTTGCTTTTAAAACTCTTACATGTCCTTTGTTACGCTGACACAACCAGATAAAACTAGTCACACACTTACTCATGTGCATAAGTGCCAGCAAAACCAGACTCTGAGTTAAGAGAGGAATTCAGCACATCAATTTGCTTTGTGTGAAACCTCTAGAGGATGTGTCACAGCAAACTGATAAGCAATTGCTGAACTACCGGTACCACGTACTCAGCAGCACATCCAGACTACTTCATGGAAATTGAAGTGACTTTACTTTGTACTCTGTACCAGCAAGACCCCAATTTTTGCTAAGTTCCCAGGTTAATTTTTGCCGAAAACTCTGGCATAGTCTGCCCAGACACAAGCAAAACTTGTGCATATGATTACCTGGGCACTGACAAAGGAACAAAGAAGGCTGATGTGCAGGAGCATCATCACAGAACAATAACACAAATCTAAAGAGTGGAACACAACGATATAATGGTTTATTGCTAGTTCTTCCCTGTTTTGGAAAGGACACAGAATCTAGTCCAACAAACACATCTATCAGGCAATCTGTAGCAAGGTTGTGTTGTAAGATGTTCCCTCCCTACATCTACAACCCCAAATCAGCAAAAAGTACTTTGTTACAGACGTCTCAACAAAGTACTTTTTAACAAAGTGGGTAATGCATTTCCCTAAAAAGCCACACTCTCCAACCTTTGGTCCTTACATTCACTTTTTCCACCTTAAGAATGGACAAACCTGAAGACAGAGACAAGTCTCCTGGGACAGATGAGCAGGAATGTGTTATTAAACTAAAGCATGCATGTTAAGTGCTTTCTGTCTTGGGACCAGAAAAACAAGTTAATTAACCAGCTGAGAGTACTGCACAGTTTATATGATGCAGACTACTTGTAGACTCTCACCCCAGCCATCCCAAACAACTCCTTGTAACTGCTAGTCCACGTAACAGCAATTTTTGCTAGTAAAAGTAAGGTAACTGGAATGAGGGATCTGGATGCCAACTTTCAGAGATCAACAAATAAGAAACAGGTTTTTAAAATGGGAACAGAGAAAATAGAGACCAATCTATTACACAGGCTACTGAACAGCTCTATAAGGGAAATCTGGCTTCCCTGATTACTGGTCTTTAACGCAGAAATGTATTTGTCATCAAATGGAAAGTTATTTAGCACTAAAAGGATACTGACAGACTCTGCTGCTGTCTACAAAAGAGTCCTGGGAAGAGTCTCAAGACTTCTGCCTTCTTTTACCTGTCTAACATTGGAACTCTGCTTTCTGAAATACCATATGCTTGTGGGATGAGCCAGAGGTAAGTGTGACGAACTTGGAAAAACATTAGCTCTTGGAACAAGCTGAGATCTTTCCATCAAATACTGATCAGCTGGGTGTCAGGTCACAGAACCGGTACTTGGTGGTTTGAAATTTTGTCTCCTGTTTCCAGGGCCTGCCTTTTTTTTTTTAAATCTTTATTTTTAAAGACAACTGAAGAGATGGTCTCCCACTTTGTGTTGGCAGAGTTCTTGACTCAGGTGGTTCTCAGCATTCCCTGGGGGATTTAAACGACACTGCCACATGAACAGTCAACACTTAAGTGCAACATAAAACTAACCTTAAGCTGGTCTAACCTTACACTGCTACAGACACAAATGTTTCATCCCGCTTGATCTCCTCCACTGCATCATATTCATCCATCTTATCTATGCAGAAATAGGGCTGCTGCTTCAGCTTGCAGAATTAATGGAAAACTAATTAGGGGTGTGGATTAGTCATCACTGGGGAACTGAAAAGGGGACCACCTTCAATGGAAGCTCACTGTTTAAATGCAATGTGGAAATGCATCCCTCTTACAGGGATTTACAGAATTTCCCCTAGGTGTTCAGCTTAGTCATGTCTGCATGGGTATTTTAAAACCATGGCTGAGCAAGTATTAAATGAAATTCCTTTGTTACAGCATATTAATTTTTGTCAAAGTCTCTAACATTTTACCAAAAAAAGAGATCGAACCTCAAAAAAGGGCAGTTAAATGCAAGACTTTCCAACAGACTTTCCACTAGAAAAGCAAAAAGGTTCTTCCAGAGCTTGAAAAGATTGTAAACTCAGATAATTACATCTGATATACAGGGCTATTCTACTGAACATTTATAGAAAGCGCTTGAAATTCTGATGTCACTCACAATAGATTTATCAGCTGGTGATTTTAAAAACTTGATCATATATTAAAAACTATGACCAATATTGTTTTCTGTGCATAGAGATAAACATCCTGCTCAAGGATCTGAACTCCTATTTAAAAACAAAACCAAACATTAAGAATAAAAAGCACTCAGTATGGTTCTGAGACACATATGTGGCTGCATTGCATATTCCCTGCCTACACTGACAGTGTGGGAGCTCTGTTAGTCATCTAATGCGCATATTTGCTTGGCACAATGCCTTTACTTTCATATGCAGGCAAGAAAGATGATTACCAGTTTATTGTATTTTTACATCTTCATTGCATGTTCAGCAGTCAGTATGACCAGGCCTTCCCAGATCAAACTAGAAGCTGTTAGGAGACAGGCGAGTTCAAGGTACAGCCCAAAATCTGGAAGGTTATTAAGTCTATGAAGACAAGGATGACATTTTAGACTCATGTTGCCTTTTTCCCCTTTGGTTAGACTTAAAATGTTTCTTTTCAGAATAAGGACCTTTTATTGAGTATAGCCTTACTTTTGATTTCAACCCCAACACAGATTCCTTTACTATCTTAACAGACATTACAGCTTCTCAGCCAGTTTGCTTTACTGTCTTCCTCCACCTCCATTTCAGACAAAGTTGGAGCAGAACCAGAACTTAGTTTTCAAGCAAGGCTGTCAAAAGATCTCCTTGCCCAAACTACAGCAATACACCAGTTAAGTTCACAAGGATCCCATTCTTTTGGCATCTCTGTTTTACTTAAACCATATAAAACCAAACACACACACAAAAAGGTGTGCCATTTTCGTGTAATATTGAGGGTGAAAACTTTAGAGAAAAGGAGGGAAGCGGAACCTTCAGGCACCTCAGCATTGCCAACCCTTGAAGGAACAGCACTGCCATCTCCCCTCCTAATGGCCCTGAATGCTGCCAATTAATATTTTACCATGAGATACTTCATGTTACAACCTGCTTTCTGTAGAATTAACAGCACACAAATCCAATTCCTTTCTGACACACAAGGGGAGTAGTGCTTTGAGGGGAGGTATCTCAGGCTGTTTCTTAGGTATCTCAGCCGTGAGCCTACTCAACATTGACTACTATATTTATGTCAAAAAGACTCATGCTGCACCTCTCCACTGCAGAAAGCGGCAAGGCCAGCCTTCCAGGATAACCTGGGACAGCCCTGCAGGACCTCCTCTAACTTCTTCCTTGCTATTTTAAGTGCCATAGATGATGTGTGCTGCCATGTCTCTGCTGTTTATCCCCCAGAGGCACACAAGTTTGGATCCCTGAGGACTGCAGGGCTTTGGTGTATCTGCCGACTGCACTCAGAAGGTTAATGTCTAGCTGAAGGGAACAGCTTTTGACAAGCAGGAGTTCAGAATATGTTGGGTCTGGTATGATCTTGTGGAGCTCTGCCTTTAAGTTCCATGATGGTAAGACAGGAGAAATATGTGGGAAGCATCCACAATAATCAACTATCTCAAGTTAATTAGCAATTAATTTTGTGAGCTACTGAAGTCTAGCAAAGACAGAGATTCTGGTCACAGTTACCCTGATGTAAATCTAGATTAACTCCTAGAGAGAACATCAATCGCCATGACAGTTACTTCAGATTTACACCCAGCTCCTCTGAATTTGTGCACTTGTGTTCACAGCTGTGTGGGAGATCTGTCTCAACACAAATCAGCTCTGCTCTCCTGCAGATTCTGCAAGGTACACAGAGTTATATTTCTGTAAAAATCTAACCTCAGTGAAATAGGAAATTAAATTCTCTGCTCTGATGAAACCTCAAACTCCCACATAGCAGTCAAAAAACCCTGCTAGAGAGCCAGCCACTACAAGTGGTCACAATATCTTCCTCAGCAATCAGTCTTTGTGCAGTAAAGATAATTCCTTTCAGCAGATTTCATGAAAATGATACACAAAGCAAGCACCAAAATTACTACATTCTTCTGCTAGGACCCTTATGAGGAGCACTAAGAATACCAGATGCACAGACGTGCATGGCTTTGAGTCCACAACCCTACTGAAATCCACCTGAGCCTTTGAAAGACATCTTTCTATGAGGATAAAAAGAGGTGGGCATGGACACCTTCTGGCCATCAGCACTGCACCATGGGATACACACTGCAGCTGCATCCAAGAAATTTTATATGAAAAAGGAATTACTGTTCTGCCGCACAGCCCTTCTACCAACTCCACACGGGTCTGCATCCCCACCTCCGCATAACCATCACTTCCCTGTTCCTTTATCCCTGAACTAACTGCTGGATTAAAATGACATAATGCTCCTTCCCACCCACATGAATCTCAATCCAAGTAGTGCAGTACTGCTCATGAAATTCTAATTCAGGTAAGCAAATGTCTATATGCTTCTGGGTGAGGCAGAGTACAGGCCGTAAGTAACAAAGGGCAAAAACAGATCACATGCCGTATACAAACACAAGTGCTGTAATTCTGAATTCGACACATATCCAGAGAGCTTGCCAAATGGTTTGTGGAAACATTATGGAGAAATGCATAGAGACACTATTGCTAGATTGCTTAAGTTTATTAAGAACTCTTTGCATCAAATGCATTTGCCTGACAATTTTTTTTGGAAACAAGTGAATAATTTCCCTATACTACCCTAACTTTGACAGAATAGGACACATTCCTGCCCTCATCCTACTGCCAATTATGTTTGCACTGCAAATCCTCATCTAGTTTTACCCTGTGCAGGAACCAGCTATCCGAAGGAGCTTGTTATCTACTCAGTATTCCTTCGCCACATGCCATAAGTGGTGTTGACACGGTTCCTCAAGATGATCCAGCAAGCTCTCAGCATATTCTTCATCCATTCATAAGGATGATGTTGAACTCTGGTTCATTTAAATTTTTTTTTTTTGCTCTTGTGCACAAAATCACTCAAGGCTGTTTTGCCATTAAACATTAGCGTGGATTCATGATCTCTCAGCACTGAGTCTCCATCAAAACAGTCTGATCAGCTTATGAGCAAGCATCATGCTAGCAAAGCATATGGCACGAGGAGAGGTAGCCAAAATTTTCATGGTTCCCAGCATTTGTAGAGTCAAACAGCATAAGTCAAGCACATCCACAAGTAACTCAACCCACAGTAGAATGCACAGAAGAATATATGTCATGGCTAAACAAGCTTTCATCTTGGGTAGCATTTTGATTTTTTATAAAGTTGAGCTACTTTCATGGTTAATGCTAGATTTTTTTTTTTGGTGGAGAGTTTATTTTGTATCTATAAAATTGCTTCACAAGGGACAGCAATACATTTTTATGGACTCACTCTTTAACTAATTTCTCGAGAAAAAAAAAAAGAGATTTTACAATACATTTCAGCACTTTAGTGTTTAAATCAAGTGGCTGGAAAGTATTTGACAACCAACAACTTGAAAACAAAACGAAGTATTTAGGGTGGCATGCCTTGAAAGGTAGTATACAACAGCTAGGTAAATGCTGATCTTTACAGAACATTATTTTTTTTTAAGGTATAGAACTGCTTAGCTAGAAGGTTTGCCACACAGGCCAGTTTAGTTCTTATTATTAGACCTCCCAATCATTATTAAACATTTATGAATTTGTTTACAGATACAAGTTATGCCAGAGTAGAGTAGGATGAGTATTTTAAGAATAGCTATTCTAGAATTATTGTGTTTCTATAAATGAAGTTGTTTAGAAACAGCTATTACACAGTGATGTTACATGGATAACCTGTAAGGAGTACAGAAAATTGTAGCATACCACAAATAGAAGCCAGTGCTCTTCTGAGAGGAAGCAAAACAATTTAGCCTCCAAATGTACTAAGAACTAAGTAAATCCTATAGCACCCTATAATGCTGATCTCCACCTCCCTCCATAAAGTAACTGGGCAGAAACAGAGCTAGGATTACATTTAAACCTCAGGTGTGTTTTCTGAACTTCAGCGCACTTCACCAACATGTGAGATATTAATTTGATTGGTTACTTACAGCTAGGCATGAATATCCTGCTTAATCTCTAGAAAACTAAGTGGACACTAAGCAGACAAACAAAGCAATCTGTCTTTGTACCGTATCTCCAGGATCTCCCCAGCTGACTCATCCTCCTGTCTAAAACACAGCAGAACGATAAAAAGAAATCTTTTTACTTTTATCTCCTTAATGAAAAAAAAAGAATAAAACACCATCTCACATTACGAGAATCCGAATTCCTTTGTGTAGTAGCAAGAAACAGACTAAAAGCAAAACTGGATGCCAATTTGCAAACTGCCATTAAATTTCCAGGAAGCTAATCCACCAAGGAGCATACTGCACCCTAGAGAGCCCTTAATTAATAGTGTCACATTTGCAACAGGCTAGTTAAGGTTGTGTCACCATTTACATTATAAATCCCTAATTATATGTTAGCAAAACAACCCCAAAGCTTACTGAAACATGATATACAGGGTTCCAGTCCACAAAGAAAGACTTGGAGATTGGGCGGGGAAAGGAGGAGGACAGGTGAGGAAGAAAATATTAGTATCAAGGTAGATTTGATATTTTAATTTGCAAATACAAAAAAAAAAAAAGACAAAAAACTTGGAAGCATTACAAATGCCAAAAGCAGAGAACATTTTGGCAGGCATTTAAGGCTGAATCCTGGAGGCGGTAAACGCCCTTGACTCTAATCTCAGTAGGAAGTAAGGGTGGCTAGCACCCCCCAAAGAATGATGGATTACCTGTTTCTAAATCAACGGGTGTTAAAGCATGTAGCCGCTCCTGGGGTCTGGACCACAGTCTCTCTGTACTTGGACCGCTATCCTTGGTTTAGAGAACTTGATTCTGCTTCCATCGCAGGACGGATGATACCTATTCAGGGTCAGGAAGATTAGTACTATTCCATTCCAGACATTACAAAATATACAGCACACGTGAGAGCTTTATGCACAGAATATATTTTGTATTGGATGGAGCGTTACTTCCCCCTTGACATTTATATCTGGTATGTTTTACAGTTTGTTTACATTGTGTCTTTGATTACAGAACATATAGTATTGAATTTGGAGCTCCTATAGCTTCCAGCCCCATTGGCTGGAGAAGAAAGCATGCCTCTGATTTTTAGTTCTTGGAAAAGGATTACAGTAATGAGGAGGAGAAGCAGCATTAGACAGCATTAGAGAGTGTATGGAACAGACACTCCACAACCACCGGAGTCTGCACTAAGCGGTCTTAATATTAAAGGTCAAAAGTAAGGATAGTAAAGTCACGCTAAAGTCCAAGTAAAGCCAGTAAGTGGTTTCAGTACCAAATGGAGGCCCATCTGCTGACTGCTTTCCTCCTTCATTGTCCCAAGGTCCAAGCACTGGTGCCTCAAACATCCCGTGACACACTACTCAGTATCCTTCAATGTCTCTGCTCCCCTCAAGAAGGTGTACTTGTCTCCAAGAACAGCCTCCAGAGAGCCTCAGGCCTCAGTTGTGGCCAACCCTGTCTCACTCGTGACCCACAGCTGACTGGCAGTGGGGCACGGGAGGATGTCCCTTTAAATCTGCTCTCTGTATTATGGCTATGCGTCCAAGTGACAGCACAATGTCATCAGGGCCCCAAGGTCATGCCACAGCCTTGCACTGCTTCAGCTGTGCTAACTCAGCCTTGATTTCTACACCTTCAAAGCACCCATGCATGAAAAAAAAGGTACATTTTTTCTAGGGTCCAATGCTGTAGCTCAAAACACAGTGGGAATCTCTTATGATTTTTCCTACAGAGGAAGCTAGGTGTGATAACTTGGGTCCTAGGTCTGCACTCAGGAGCTCCATACCTCATCTAATATAGACCTCCTAAATGACCCTAGAATTGCTGTTTAGTTTTTGTTCATCTCATGTCCTCCTGGATAAGGCACATCAGTATTTTCAGTCATCCCTGGAGAAAAAAATGGGAGGCACAAGGATAGAAGGAAATCAAGGCCAAAAGTAAGACAGTGAAATATCTGGATACCATAAACTACAAAAGAGTGGCATATACATGAAACATGGCCACCCTTAACATATCCTGGTTTGAAAAGCTTACCCATTCACAACATTAAGACCCTGTAAGTCAGCAATCAAGGCACTCATCCAGACAATTACTGAATAGAAATCATACCGTAACTCATAACCTCGCCTTTCACATATTGAGGTCTCCCCACCACCAGCTAGCAAGTGGGTCTGTCTTGCATAATCCCCCTCTTTCTATAAGCAGGCTGAGTTTATTAGCACAGTATGTTCATCTTAAGAAGCATTTCCATCAGACAGCAGAAAATGCTCTAGAAAGAAAACCATTTTCTTGTTTCTACCATTGTACCAAATGTCACCTTCCTGTAGGCTAAGAAGCCTACTTCTCAGGTTGAATATTCCCAGTCATCCTAGGGTACCGCACGTCACTGAAGGGAGCAGACCCCAAAAGGATGAATGCAGCACCTCAAACCATCAGTGTACCACTACTGTATGCACTTAGCCTGCTGCTGCCACAGCCTTAAAAAATTAATGAGTTCTCTAAGGAATATACAGACATAATATTCAAAGCAAAGGAAACTGCTGCCAATACTGTTTTTCTCTTTCTGGACAGCACTTCAAACAATTTCAAAACAGAGCAACAGCTTTTGCCCCACAGCAGACTATCAGGATCCTTTCAGACAGAAAACTGCCAATGGTTGCGTGCACATGCCTCGACATTATACAGCCTGCAGACCACCATCATGCAAGTCTGACCTTGTTTTACCCATCTGGGGGATTTCTGCCATTAGGTTCAACATAAGGAAAAATTAAGCTTCACTTTGGGGGTACCTTCTGAGGTTATTTTGGACCAAGTTTTTTTTTTTTTTTTTTTTTTGTGAAGATGCTAAACCCTGCATAGAAATAATGACCTCCAAATAACTAAGGGAGTGCTTAGCCTCTCCAGCTCTAGCACTGACTTGATTTCTCACTTTTTCCTTTTCTCTGCAGCAGTTACCAACACACCCACAGACATGATATGGCATACACTCAGAAACACAGGTCCAGCAACACCATTTATGTAAAGTCCCTTATTTAAGGAACTAACTCAAAGGAACTAACTTACACCACGGCAAACATCAACAGATGGGGCTTTCCTTCTGCACCATAATCCTCTAACATGAATGCGTGGCAGGTGCAGAGGGGAACAGGACCAATCACTCTCACCTTTTCCAGCCCTTGCTTTTCAGAGCATTGCCGTACACACAAGACACTGAAGAGAAATAGCTTCTTCTGCCTTCCCATCCCATTGCATCCCAAAAAGTACTCCCCACATCAACCAGTGTCACTGAGAAATAGTCTGCCACCAAAAAGCTTAGAAATCCTCAAAGAAAACAGATTAAACATTCAGAATTATCATCAATTAACAGCTCCAAAATGACGCATGAGAGATTAGTACAGCAGAAAAGCTTTAAAATTTACACTGGTGTAAAGTCTCAGACCAGTTCTTGAACAACAGAGAAAAAAAAGCTTCTCTAGCTTTACCAATATAATGTAAACTATTATTACTAGGAAGCAAGGCTTCAAATAGCCTGAAATGTCAGAAGGATCTCAGATTTCTACTCATCTCTAGCTCTGGTAGCTCATGAAGCATCAGCTCCTAGAACCACACAGCAACTGCAGAGAAGAAAGATGGCAATCACAAGCAGATAGACACAACACATAAGTTCAATATTTCAGGAAGCAGCATAGAAATAGTTGAATGGATCAGTGCCACTATTTCTAGGACCAGTGGTGGTTTTTAAAAGATACTTACAAATACCTGCTGTGTCCTGAAGACTAAGAGAGAATGACATCCATAGCAATCAGTTGCAAATGAAGAAGAAAAGGGAGAAACAGGTGATTCTTTCACATAGATTGTAATGGTGACACACAGCTCATTTCAAGGTCAGGTCCCATCCCATTCTGTCCCCCATTACTGACTGGGAAGTCTCAACATCATCAGCTAATAATATTCTAGGCTGTAATAAACTTGATCCCAAGGGTGCTGAATATTATGAAAGCAAATTAGCCACAAATGCTCAGAAAACAATGCTTTTCTCCAAATCTAATTATTGCCTACAAGTTGCCACTACTTTTACTTGTATGTAAGGCTCTAGAAGACTTCATTATGAACATGCAAGAAATTGTCATCAACTCTTAAAACTTACTCAAAATTCCTTATCCTCTCCACAAGCACTGAGCACCTTGCTTAAGGACAAACATAAAACACATCGTAGCAAATGAACTAAAGAAATCACAGAACCACAGTATCAGATCCTAATTTAACTCACAGTATTTCCTCCTTGACTCAGAAGCCATAAAATAGATTATTTTCCCCAAAATTCCTACTGGATGGCACATCTACTGTGTTAAGTACTAGAGAAAAATACCAATATATTTGAAGCATCTGCATGCAGTAATTTCTATATAATCTCACTGGTTCTAGCTACTTATACATCATCCTTAATTATCTGGGGTGGGTTCATCTTCAGGTTATCACATATTGAACCCCTCTGATATCCCCCAGCTGACACAGGTAATTAGCTCTCCAGTGGTTTGAAGTTCTTCCTCATTAACACTTTTTTTTTTTGGGGCTTGGCTACTTGTTTCTGCTGAGGCTCTCAGTTGCCACTGATTTTATGCTAAATGTGGAATTCTTCCAGCTAAGCTGTTCACTGTGTTTATGGGTAACCTGCCCTGTCTTCAGAGGTTATGAATGGAGGTGATAATATTGCTTCGGGGAAAAAAGCTCTTTCCTTCATACTTGGGAGAACATCAAACAGAAACTGCTAATCTGTGAGGATTTGATGGACATAGACAGTGGTTTGCACTTCCTTGGCCTGAAGCCGTTGTGGCAGAAGGTTATTGAGCTTTTTGAGAGAGAGAAATACATAGCTAGAGGAGATGACAATTGGGCTGAAGAGGTGACAGACCCAGGCGGAAAAGAGGAGAGCCATCCACTGAGCAGAAGACATTGGTATTGGCTGAAAAAATTAAGCAAGAAAAGCTTACAGACACAGCTAGGAAACTACATTCCAAACTGGAAAAACATCTGGTTTCAAGGACAGAAAGTCAGTTTGGAGATCTGCTCTCAGTTTCTACTTCTGTTCAATATTAACAACCTAGGGAGAAAGCAGGGTGCCTTCATAAAGCAAATTCCCAAATGACAGCAGACACTATTCCAGCTAGCGTTGGACTCCCTTCTCTTCCCAGCCTAATCGGCAATCTCACAGGCACAGCTTTACAAATCCCAGACCACCAGATAAATCCACTCCAGTAGGCTGTGACAGAACACAGTAAAGCCAGAAATAATGTTAGCAGTACCTGACTTTTAAGCAAGTTCGCCAAGCAGAAAAAAATCTTTTTCAAAATCCTAGGTATACAGGTAATGGTCTCCTCCGTTCAGCACGACACCTGAATCAGTATCTTATCACTGACACAATTTTTGTGTTTAAAAGCCTTTATGTAACATTAAAGTCATAACCAGGATTAACACCGAGCAACAGTTCTCAATTTAATCTAATGCAAACTAATATAATGTAATCTTATCCACTCAAGGATAACAGACTGTGATAACTGATGTTCTCAGCTGCATAGAATACGCTGCAAATAAAACATATTGTTGCTTAATTGCTGGTTCTCTCATTATCTAGCATCACTACAAAACATTAGAGCAGTGAGTCTCCATTTGTGATCTGCTGCCCACTGGCAATATGCAGAACTATGGCAAATGGCCAGCACTATATTCAGCAGCAAGATCTACAACAGTGTTCCCAGTCAGGAGTTTGAGGAGCTGCGGCACCAGAGAGCACATGGGGAAATTCAAAGGGACTATGTTTTTTTCCTAAAAAGTTCAGGATATAACACTGTTGTGCACGATGCTTGGAAGTTCAAAAGAAATGAAAGTTAATTTAAAAGGGCAGTGACCACTTCAGGGAAAAATACGTAATTAAGGAGTCAGAGATGTTATAAAACATGTTACACATGCTTGCAATAAATTTACCACAAAGAACAGAGCACTTAAAGGTCTGAAAACATGGTTTAAGACAATAAATAATGGGTGACCTAATGCTGTGTGTATTTTAGCCCAACTCCTCATGTGTATTGGAGCAAGTTAGGCATCATATGTGTGAGTGAGAAGCACCCCCTTTCTAACCTAAAAGAAAATTGTAACTATTTTCATTATGCAGCCATTCAAAATGGGCTCTGGATTGCAGAAACAATCACTAGCAGAATAAAATAGCCATTACATGGTTTTCAGTCACAGGATTTGTTACAATAATTCAAGAAGCTCCCAACAGTTTCATAACAAAGTAGTCACATCTGCAGTTTCACAGAAACGATCGTGTCTGTGCCAAGATTTCATCTCACAAATGTTTTCAGGCTCTGATTTCCATGTTTAGAAGAGGACTGAAACAAGCCAATTAGTTAAATTATTCCACCTCTCTGGCTTGCTATTCTCAAACTTAAGGAGCAAATGTTTCGGTCAGTGTAATGGAATGGTGACAATGATCTGTACTGGCAAGGGAGGCTTTGCTCCTAAAGTAGACGGATACAGCCAAGCTCCAGGCTGGTAATACGTACTGTTACTGAGACAGAAAATGATGGTACAGATGCTCTTGGAGTACTGAATGGAAGATGTTCTGTAAAAGAAAATAAGTCTAGCTGTACTCAAAATGTCAAGGTACAGGAAGAAGAAGCAGCAAGTCTCTGTTCCTAAAAGTAAAAGGGCTCTGCAGAACTTTCAGAAAATTGTACTGGCTGACAGATAAAATAGAATCCTTTTCCCAGTCTCTGGATGCTGCTGGAAAAAAAAAAAAAAGCAGCTTATTTTATTTACAAGTGTATTAAAAAAACAAACAGGCGAGAGTAATTCAGTGAACTGACAGTAAATTCAAAAGCAGCATCACGTGTCCAAGAGAATGGCATAAATAACATCTCTGGCAAAACAAATTCTCTCTCGGAGAAGCTGAGTCAAGGTGCCAAGCTTCTTAAATCTTGCAGGAGGGGAGAAACATTAAACCTCAAGCCCATGAGGACTCACTGCCATTAGCAAGCCTGTAGGAATCTGCCTTCTTTATTATTTCATGGGAACATACACCTGCACCCTGCACAAAGTACTACTGAGATGCAAAATCTTATGAAGGATTGGGAAACACAGGGAATGCATCCCGGTTAGTCTAGCTGCCTATCTTTTGAGCAGGTAACTACTCAAGAGCAGAATTTTAAGAAAAACCTTCCAGAGTGTCTGTGTGGCAAGGTTTCTGGTGTTTGTGTTGTCACCACTGCTGCATGACAAGTGTCGGCCTACAATCCATGGACTGCTTGTGACAAGGCAATTTTCAGAGATCAGCCAGGAGCAGTGAGCAGGCGCGATAGACTGTTCCTCTCCCCACTACTTGTCTCAACCAAAGAAGAAAATTCTCAACCTCTCCTCTCCCAATCCCCTTGCCAAATACTTATAATCATCAACCTGCACAGGAACAGGGCTACAAAATACAACTTCTCTTTAAGAACTGAAATTAGGCAAACATCTGCCCCCCAAAAAAACAAAACCAAAAAAAATGATTACTGCTGGTTTAACCCACCTCAGCTTTTTCAATCCTGCCTTCCAAAGGTATCCAAAGCTGGTTATACTCCAGTGGAACCTTCCCCTCATCTCACTTCCACAAAGCATTCACCTCCATTTAAAGAAGCGTGCAATGCTGTTGGCTGCTAAATACCTTCTGCCATTTAAGTGGCAATAAGAGAAAGAAGATAGTAATTGGAATGACCTGCTTTTATAGACTGCAAGTCATCTATTATGAAAATACTTCTTATTTATAGCACCTGAGAGATACAGTTCAGAAGAAAGACCCCCCACCATGCAAAATTCTTAGCTTATGTTTTCAGTAATTTTGGTTTTACACAGTGACACCTGAAAAAACGCTCTGCACCTTTACAAAATGTCACTATTTGCATTTCATAACAAACTCTAAGGTACCATTAGAGGCTCGTCATATCGTTGGTGGTACAAACAGAACACATTTTCCCACTGAAGGGGAGTAGCAACTACCTGTAGAAAAAAAAAGGAAATGTTTTTCTTAGGGTAGAAACTGCTAGGTTTGCTACTTTCTCGAGTGCAGAATTAAGGGAAAATGCAGTAAAACCACATTTTGAAAGCAGCAAAATGGATAGGCTTGGGTACAAGCAACTAAATCTCATGTTATAGCAAACTTCAGTTTAAAAAAGAATTCACAAATCACGTCTAGTGCTGATCACAGCCTCAGGAATTAAGATTTCCAGCGCAGCTTCCTACAAAGAATCCACAAGCATCACAATCCGGGAGGGCAAGACATTTCTTTAGAGATTGTCTGGAATCTGTAGCATGATCTGTAATCTTGGTCTCTGCAAAGACCAGTAAGATCAAAAAGCCACCAGTACTCCTTGGGCTTGCCTAAGTCTTCACTGCAAACAAGGCAAATTACCAAACACAAGCCAAAGCTTTTAAAACACCAGATGCAGCTAGCTTGGTTTTAAAGGGTTATTAAGTCTCCAGGAGAGGTCTGTGTTGTGAGGCAACGTCTAAGATAATTTTGTAATAGAAGACATGCTCTGAATTTCCATGTCTATTGGCTTATAATGTCTTGCAAGGCCTACTGGTTACAGCATGGGTTTGAGGGGGTGGGAAGGCAAGGGAACTGTGACACTCAAGTTGCTAACAGCACTACCTGGAATTGAAATGGTGTAAAACGGATTGGTTTTGGCTTCCGTCAGGTTATGTTTGGCATTTGCAGGATTAGCTTCCAGAGACCAATAAAGATGTTCTGTCCTGCCAACTGACTGGTTACAAGCATGTCTAGCTTCTGTGTTAAACGAGAGATGACAAATGAATTGAAAAACTGAAAGTTTTACCTCTTCAGGAAAACATCAAACTTTCCTTCCACATAAGACAAGATATCTCACCCATGGGCAAGATTAGGCCCTAGTTCTGTTGTCATTGACTCAGAACCACATGGATGCTCTGGATTAGAAAAAGCAACTTCAAGCTCAGCCTCCAGAGGCTCAGGTATGTGGGAATATTTCTGTTGTACTCCTAAGAGGTGTGAAATGTTTAAGTGTCTGAAGACAAACAAGAGCATGAAGTGCCAGGTCAGTCTGTTCAGAGAATTAAAATAACCATTGTGAGACCTATGGGAAACCAAGGCCTTATGAAGAACAAAGCATCTGGCTGTGAGGAGTGCTCCAAATTCAACAGTGTCACTGTTGGGTTTTGCTGTTTTGTTTTGAAGAGCATGGCCTCCAGGAAGAAGAACAGAACAGAAAATCCTGGAGTGAAGATTCTTGTCTACCTCCATTTGCTTGGCTACACAAACTATGGAATCTGTCTTGGCTAAAGATCAGTGATACTAAACCCTGGGACTCGCTGGCCTGCTAACACAGGTCTGGGTGACCAAAGGCAAAAAGAGGGAATCCAAAGCATGGGCTGAGAGATGTGTCAGAGCAGTAAGCCAAATATTCCACCTCCCCTCATCCTCCCCCAAAAGCAAGGTAGCCATTCATCCTAAAGATTGCATCATCTAAATTTGTTTAAGCTGCCCCCCCACTGAGAGGTGAAGTCACAGAAATAAACTATACATTAAACTGTGCACAGTTAAATAACTAAACATTAACTAATTAAGGAACATTAAGCAGCAAGTAGCATGCTATTGTTTCAATACTGAAACAACTTATGCACAGATTTCGTAAACACAAATGGCCCTGTAAGCTTTAATTGAGTCTTTCTGGAAATGAAAATTTCAAGTTTCTGCTTCTAAGAATGCCAGAAAAAAACACAGTTAGGTTATGAAAAAAGAAATGACCCAAAAGGAAGCATAGATGAAATAACTGAATGTAGCCATAATATACCAACTGATATTCCTCCAAGAAAAATACTGCTTTCTAAAACATTTTCAATTTTAAGTTTTCTACCACAACTTTAAATTCAGCGTTGGCCTATGAATTAAGCCATATTCTATTGTAATACTTCTTTGACATTCATTTGCAATGATTTTACAGACTGATGTGGTACCACAGTGCAAATACTCTAACATCAAATACTTAGGAGCTTGACACAAAAGCTGATTGTTTACAACCTGCATATTACAAAGAAAATCTAAAATACTTGTTGATATTTACCAAAACTCACAGAATTTTTTTTTAAAGATTTCCTTCAAGCATCCTGTTTGTTACTTTGCATGCATCAACAGTCTGCCATGTCCTACATCTTGTTCCTCCACCATTTATTTCAAATAATTTTACATTTTACTGACATAAGTTTAGAGACTAGTGCTATTCCAACACCAATTTTCAGTATCTATTTCTTAATGATAACTGGTGTGATACGTCATTATCTGTATCCCCTTGAATTTGAGCAACGGGCATACATCTCTAGACACAAAGAACTTGCAGGGTCTAGGGAGGCTGTGATTTTTAGGTTTAATCCTGATTTCATAACCATGCATTTCAAAGAGTAACAGATGTCCCAGAGTCACTCCTCTGCTGCGCTGGTAGTACAGCATGCATCATTACCTGAATAAACAGTTAAAATTGTAAAAGAAAGTATTTTACCACTATTCACTATACATAGCTACAGAACAAGCGAAGGTATGGATATTTAAGAGGACATTTAACCTCGATTTCTCACATTGGTTTTACAGGTAAAAATACCTATCTTTATCAAAGCACGTGTGCTTTGAAAGATCTCTGTGCTTTTGTTACATTTCAAATTGCATAATTTTGGGGCTTCCCGCCCCCCCAGCTTTGTTATTTGTTTTTTCCCCTCCTCCATGTTTAGAGGCAATTTTCCCAACTTCTGCAATAGCAGTTTATATCTAATAGTCTGTCTATGCAGGGGTAACTACCAGAATAGCCATTTTTATTATTTAGGCTTATACATCTCCTTGTTCACAGCCTAGTTCTTTAAAATGTGTGCACACATAACAAATAAGCTTGGTATACTAATGTTAGCAAATTTCCATATGTAAATTACTCCTCCATTTCCCAGTGAAAAACATCCATCTCCTGCTTCTCTCGGGGTCACACAGGAATAAATGACAGGATTTGATCACTGCCTACCTATAAATAGAATCACACTTTACAAGATTGCTTATTGCGTTTACTGTTTCTTAAAAGAACTGTGTAATGAAGGTGAAGGAAAATGGAAGCCTGAGATACGATTCTTCCACTTTTTGAAATGGAAAAAAGTCCACTGGACTTGTAGTTTCCAGTAAAGTATCTACTAATATTGATTTTTTTTCCCCCAGTTGTAGTCTCAAGCTCATATCTGCCAAGCGTAGTGCAATTTTTATATTTAATACTGTAGTTACAACCATGTAATATATACTGCCAGTGTCCTAGCTTCCTGACCTGTAACCTGGTCCCCTACTGACAGGTCTCTATACAGTAAAAAGCCTCAGTCAAAAACAGACTCTGCAAGGGTATGGATATCATTCACGTGAAATGTTTCATGGCATCAATGATTTCAGGACTGTTGGTACCTACAGGTTCCAAATAGCTTTCTGTAAATGAAACAATTCCTTATGAATACACAGCTTCAGAAGTGGAGACTCCTTTGGTAGATTCAGTCAGGCTGTAAAGCTTACACCACCTGTTTCCTAGATTTCCTAGCAGTTCTGCAAAGTACTTGAGAAATGGGGGTTGTGGATCTCAGGCTCACCTGGGTAAATAAACTCCACTTCCTCTAACGGAGAGGGATTCAGTTAAAATCTGCATACAGAGAATACCTGACCCACCAAAGAAAATTTAGCTGCTCCACGCTGACATTAGCACAACTGAAAAGAAGCAAACACATCCATGCAGGTCCTGAAAGCAGACTCCAGCCCACTATTAAGTTTCTCCAGTGCAAGAACCTTTTGTAAAATGAAAGACATCAAGTCTTCCTCAAGACTTACAATTTCAGACTAGACTACGGTGTCATCTTATGCTGCCAGTGTCTGACAGGCACTCTTGAGCTCTATCCTCCATCAGCTTCTTTAAGGAACATTCTTATCTTGCACAAAACTGTTGTCTTCAGAGTTCTGGGTGCTCCTCAGCACTTTTAACGAAACATGATCTGTGGACAGAGCAGGTGGAAGAACAATTCTAGTGAAATACGAATTACAACATTTGAATGATTTAAGAAAGCAATGTAATTAATACTATCCGTGTCATAGGTTATGCAGTTTGATGAAGCCGTGTTTCCACGCAGACTTCCATCAGGATGGTGGCATGCTAGCTGTGTGACAGTGGGTAAAACTTCACTGAAGCTTTCAAAACCTTTCTGAACCACTGCCACATCTGTAAGTACCCAAGTTTGCACGCAGGATTATGAAGACAGGTATCATCCTAAACAAATTAGCACACCTGAAATATATTACATGTGGCTAGCACTTTTTCTGTCACTCCTTGCTATGTGAACCCAGCATCACATACACAACTCTTCTGGAAAAAAAAAAAAGGCTTTATTACACAGCAGTGTTTGACAAGGCTCATTGGAAGGTATTTATCTGATGCTCTACAAAAAAAATTTCACAATCTCCCTGTAACTTGAGTTGTTTATACCGGAAGGACGAGATTGTGTCAAAACCAAGAATTCCTGTTAACACATGCAGTTGTGTCCACACCAACTTTGTTATAAAAACGCTGAAGGTTGCACTAAATAGCTGTTATTCTGGTACGCACAGTAGTAAAACATAGAACCAAACTAGTCCAGGTGGTTCTATACTATTAAAGGAGTGTGAAAAGAGGGGGAAAAAAAGCAATTACTGTGCCTGAGCTCCGGAGTAGGTTAAAAAAATCCTGCCACATTCCTGAGACATTAGGGCCCCATGCCTTTCCTGTGTATCATGGCTCACTTGCTATACAAATAAGGGGCCAAAGTGCTTTGCCAGCTACATGTAATGAAGTCCCTGCCTGCAAGAAACAGATGACCAAACATCTCTAAGATAAAAGGAAAAAGCCTTTTTTTTTTTTTATTTTATTTGCTTTTTGCCCTTTTGAGTCATTTCTTGGTGTTAGACTGAACTTATTTATCAAACCAGTATGAAAGCGGAGCCTGAAGGAAGGCATCTCCTCCAGTCTTGCTTTGCTAAAAGATGCCTTAGCACAAGTCACCTCTTCCATTCATAACTTTCACTTGCATGTTTTACTTTCAGGAAGTCTCAAATATCCTCTAAAGTAGAAACGATTTATATTTAAAAGCTAGAAATAAATTCTTGGCATCACCAGCTTAAACTCGGAAGCTACATGCTATCACAGGTTGAATCTAGGGTCACATCAGCCTCACTTTGCTGTGGTCTATGCAGTTCTCTCTGAGTTAGCTTCTTATGCTGCGATAACAAAGTTCTCAGCAACCTCAGAAAAGATAGGATTTTATCATGCACCTTTAAAAAAAGCTACAATTGAGAAGACCTCTTCTGTAAAAGCCTACAGTGCTTGAGTCACCACTGCCTCTTCTGCTTTTTGACTCAACATCTCCCAGGACAGAGCAGTTTGGTTAAGCATCCAACAAAGAACAAAACCTAGGAAAACTGCTTTTTGGTGAGGTTTGGGGACAACTGTAAGGTAAAGCCAAGAAGGTAGAATTCTTTAACAGAGATTGTAACACAAGCTATTTTTTTTTTCTAGAAACAAACACTTCCTTTAATTTGTGCATTAATTTCACTCCACTAATGAAACAAGTTTATCTGTGGTGCTTATCTCATCTCTTCTGTTGACAAGCCCTAAACAGAGCAGACCAAAAAAACAGATCCTTACTTCAAACATTCTCATACTATCTGAGGGACTTAAAGCTCTGTATCTGATCAATGCTTTATGCAGGAAAAGTCAGAACAGATATTTTTTCTCCTTCCTGTACTGCAAGTCATTGTAATTGCCCCTGCTGCAGCAACATCTGCCTTTCCAGATACTGAAAACACATACTGGAAAGCATCCTGCTGCATAATGGAATTTGGAGACCCCCCCCCCCCAAAAAAAAACAAAAAAAACACACAAAAACCACCACCACCATCAAAAAAACAAATGCTCAAAAATAACTTCTCTTCCCCATTCTCTTGTTTTTCTTTAAGTCATGAACTGCACGTCATAACAGAATAAAGCTCTTCCATTTAAAACAACTTTAGTTACTTGGAAGCTGAAGGCATTAATCTGCTTGTTGGCTTTCTACCTTTTCAACACTTGGCTCACGAGATGCATGCTACAACCATTCAGATTTGCTTTCCTGTTGTGTATTCTACATTTATCACGCTGAATTGATGGTCTTGCTGTCTGGAGGTTCTTCCAGTTTTACACACATGACATCCAGTTGACAACTCTCTATAGTGTACTGACAAATATTTTAAAGCTTAGCCCTTAAAACACAACCATAATTCTGGGTGAGGAAAAAAAAGTCAGCAAAATATTACAAAAAATAACACCTATTCAATTACAGCACAATGAATTACACATGTGAACATGATGTGCTCACCTTCCTGGGCATACCTACTGAAATCCCTGGGATTCATCGTACACAAATGTAAACCAAGAGCGCTAGGATCCATTTTATTCATTCAAGTCAACAGACTAAATTCTGTTCTGTCTCAATGGGAGCATATTGAGCCTCAGAACTATCCTTTGCTTCAAACATACAACCACAATTCAAATATATCAATGAAACCATTGACCAAAGTGCTACTGCAAAGGAACAAAATGAAAAACAAGTGGCGGAAAAGCAAAAGGGAAAATTTCTACTTCAGATAACACATACGGTAAAATTCAGCACTCTGTCATGTACAAAACTTGTGCTAAAATCAGGGTGAGCTCTGAATCTACCCAAGATTTCAATCTGATCCATTAGCTTCAGGATTTATACAACAAGTTATCTCAAACTGCCTGACAAAAGGCTGAAATCAAAGCAGACGTTGTTTCCTCGGCGCATACAGTTATCACCAAGTAAGAACAGAGGGCAACACGGCCACAATTCTCCCGAATCCCTAATCAAAACCAGCACAGGGTCTCATCCTCAGCTGCAAGTCTTTGCCAACCAGGTGGCAAACACTGGAGCTGGATCCAAACCCCATAAACTCCGTAAATAACACCGTTATACAAAAAGGATAAACCTAGTAAATTCGTCTTTCCAGATACAAGAATCACCGCCTCGCTAAAATGCAGCTGCGTAAGGAGAAAACCGCACGTCAAGTTGAAAAAAATCGCTCTTAACTGCGAGCTCAGGGGGCACACGTGAAGCCTGCGTCCTGCTCCATGCCAGCAGAGCGATTCCCCACAGAACCCGGCTGCGCCTCCGCCTGCAGCTCCTCAGCACCAGGCACTGCCCGCTAAGGGGAAGCGGCTGCCGGCTGCAGTGCTGAGGAGAGCGGCGCCGAGCCGTGCCGCTGCTGCCGCTACCGTGCCTGTGGGTGTGAGAGCAGCCTCCCCGCTCCTTCCTCGGCGGGTCTGCGAGGCGCATGAAATCACACTGGAGAAGGGAGGGAGAAAAATCGCGGTGCGAGCAGCCGCCCGGTGCTGCGGAGGGAAGGGGAGGGCAGGGCACCGAGGCAGCGGTGGGGCGCCGGGCTTGGGGCTGCCCACGGGGCCCCCGCTGCTCGCCCACCTCCCTCCCGTCCTCCCCTCGGGACCCAGACAGCCGCCTTTTGGCGGCGCCTCACGGCTCAGCCTTACCTTGCTGCTCCTTCGCCCCGCCGCCGGCGCTCCAGGTGCGGGGGGCGCACGAAGGCGGAGCCCTCAGCCCGTGCCCCCCACCCCCCGCGCCAAACCGTTACGACCGTTAACGGCTGTTCTAAGTTGCCTCGCGCCTCTCCTCAGAGCCGCGCCCCCCCACACACACCTCCCCTGTACCCCGCCGCGTGCACGCGCACCCACCCCTCAGGCCGCCGCCGCTCCCCTCCGAGGGGCTGCGCCCGCCTCAGTCTCCGCAGAAGGCGCCCCGGGAAGGGGCCGTGAGGCTGGGGGCAGTGCCGCCAGCCGCCCCCCTTCCCCCCGGGCAAGCCGCTCGCCCTCTTTCTTCCCCCGCTCGCCTTCTTCGCAGCGCGGCGGCGGCGGCGGTGTGACTGACAGGGAGCCTGGCAGCGGCCGCCCACGCGCGCTCCCGTCTTCTCCCGTCGCTCGGCGAGGGAGATGGCGAAGGAAGGAGAAAGCATGAATGGAACCGGTGGCGGGGGGAGCCCAGGGGGCGGCCCGCAGCTCCCCGCCGAGCGGCTGCCGCAGTGAGGCCCCGGCCCCCCGCTGCCGGCGGCGGCTCAGCGCAGCCCCCACGCGTTCCCTCAGAGCCGCGGGTGGGGGGCGGCGGGAGGGGGCTCGCCCCTGTCACGGCGCCCCCCGTTCCTGTCACGGCGCCCCCCGCCCCTGTCACTGCGCCAGGCCCCCGGCAGGAGCGGGCAGGTGTCCCCTCAGCGCTCGGCCATTTTCGCCGCGCTGGCTCTCATAGCGCCGTGCTGCCTGCAGGTAACGCGTTTGGTGCTGACAAAAACCCAGCGCCTGCTGCCTGGACGGGGACTCCTGTCCTGACGTGATAAAAGGCAGCAAAGGATTTCAAAGACCACACTACACTTTCCCCCATTTCTTCCCCCCCCCCCCGCCCAGTGATTACTTGGTACTGAGGGATAGCCATGTAACACTGTTGTTCCTCATATTGGTTCTCCCTAAAAAGGTTGTAACTTGTTAAACACGCACGTCACACGCTGGAGACCAGGCTTTTCTGGGCGCTCTGGCATCGATATTGTCGGGTATGACTTGTGGCATTAGCTGGCTTACTCCACAGTCAAAGGATTCAACATTAAGATAATGGTGCACCTGTTAAATTGGTGAAACTACCTCAGTATCCATTCACCAAAAGTCAGTAATTGGTTTCAGTTACTTAGTATTTAATATATTTTCTTAATAATTTTATTTAATGGAATCCTTGATTGGAAAACCTGACAGTATTTATCTATCTAATTTTTTCCTGTAATTTAAATTAAACAGGGCGGTTTTTTCCTTCTGAATATTCACTGAATATTTTGTTATATGCGGCTAGATACGTTGCGTGCTGCACTTGAGACATATCTGCATTTGCTGTTACATAATCCATAAACATGGGTTTTCGTCCCATGAATCTGGAATCAGATTCTGAGCTGTTTAAAACCGGTATGCCTCCACAAATTTAATGCCTGCCAGGAAATTTATATCAGCTAAAGTTTTAGCCTCGGAATTAAAAGGCTGTTTGGGATTCATGCGATGAGAAGCATCTCAGTAACTTTGTTTTTAAATTTTGCATTCCAGAAAACTGAGTACGCAATAAAACATTGTTGAGTCCTTTGCTATAGAATAACAAATGTAAGATTATAATTTAGATGGGTCAGTGCAGTTCTTTATGTATTTGTTTCAGCTTTATGAGGCTCTTCTCTTCATGCTAATAGTTCAACATGACTCACCTACAGTACATATCACTGCCACAGCTGTTGTAAACCTTCTTCTGAGTCAGAGAATGACTTTATGACCCAGAATTCTGGCAGCGAGTACTATCCTAGTGATTTTCCCAATTAAGAGAGAATTGCGAGTTGGTATCAGTGCAGGGTGAGTCAGAGTTTGATGCAAGAGGCAAAACTGGACTCATCAGTTACTACTGGACTAGCTCAGTGCGTTCTTCCCCTCCAAAATTTGATAGCATGAAAAGCTGGAAAGAGCCTGCGATGGGAACTCCTTTCAGATTTCAGAAAGGCTACTGTGTGCCGGGGGATTAGCTTCCTCAGTCCCAAATGCTCCGAGCTACTGTACCAGCCATCTGCCACTGGCTGCTGTGGGGTGCACAGCAACTTGGCAGGGGGATGGGGCCAGCAGCAGTAAATAGCTGAGAGGCTCTGCTTTACTCCAAGAAACTGTTTTGCTTCTTGGGCTTACCAAAGTGCAGGATGTGTGATGTTAAAACTGCGTGTGCTGCTGCCAGCGGTTCTCTGCATTTTATTGCTGAAAAACTGCAGCTCAGATATGCCTTGACTGATTTTGAATAGCAAAATTTGGTTTCCCGGTAATCTGCCAACTGCTCGCTACAGAGCAGAGTAATGTACTGTGGTTAGTCAACCAAATATTTTTTGTCAAAAATTCTGTCAGGAGGGGACAACATTTAGGGCTGGATATAAGGCTAAGCCATGAGGGCAAGATGAGCTAGAGTTTGAGCTTGAGCAACCATTGTTATGGCCTGGCTTGAGCCTATGGAGGCAGTGAGAGGGAATCATTGCTGGGGAGGGCAGAAATCGCTAGTCTGGCACAATTAGGAAGGGCTTAAGTGTGGGACTGGGGTGAGGTTAATGTCAGGCATGAGGCTGAAGGTGAAGATTTGGGACTTGGTGACTACCGAGATGGGTTTATTGTCAGATGTGACAGTGCCTTCGGCGCTGCCTCTGACAGCAACTTTCTGCAAGGCAGGCAGAGGTTGCTGATTCAGGTTTACAGCTGGGATTGAGGTTGAACGTTGAGTGAAGCACAGCTGATGAGCTAGGCTTGGAGTAGCAGTCAGGAGGTACTACCAAATAATTCCACAGTGTCCACTGACAAGGTTGCAGAGCAGAGGCTATAGCTGAAATTTGAAGCTCGATCTTGCTGAGAGTGAAGCACTCATTGTACACTGGGTTCAAGGCAGCTGATGGAACAGGTAAAGGATCCCAGCTGTTGGTTAAGGTGGGAATAGCGGGGAATTTGTAATGTTTGAAGCTAGTATGCAGCCGTGTTTGTGCTCCTTGCTAATGCTTGATTGTATGGCTCAGGAAGTCATTCAAAAATCTACCCCAGCTGGTTCTAAGTGACTTTGGTTTTTATTTCCCTTTTGACCTTCCAACTGCTTGCAGCAAAGAGCATGTCAGGCCCTCACAACATGCTTCATTCAGTGACTCCTGTTAGTGGGTGAGGGATAGGGGTTGAGCCTGTTCTCAGGGACTCTGCTACAGAGATTTGCTTTTTTTTTTTTAACTTCAGGTTGATAAATGCGAATCAATCTTCTGGAGGTAAACTCAGTGCAGGTTTTAGTTTTGTGATAAGATAGATGTGCTGAGGTCAAAGTGTTACCTGGGGTTTGCCCTGGTAAGGTTGCTTCCTTTCCCTGTGTGTCACCTGCAGCAAAACAGCTGTCCTGCACTAGCAACTATGAACACCATTTTAGTTCTTAGAGTTAAGAGCAAGCCTTGTGGAATCAAAGCCACTGTGGCAAGTAATGTTTCTGGTTGTTCTTTTTTCACTATCTGTGGTTGAGAGAGGACAATCAGCTCCAAACGCCAAGGTGATGCCCTGCAGCTTTTCATCTGCAGCTCTGCCACATTTCTTGTTGTCACTCTCAGTTGCTCCTTTTAAAAAGGGAAGTAGGTCCCACTGACAACATAGCGCATAAAACCACACAGTCCGCAGTGGACTTGCACTGTCTTGGGGGAAACACCTCATAAATAATGCAACTGCTTTGGTTCCTTCTCCCAAATGGCTCATTTCTTTCAAAACAGCAAAGCCTGATGCATTTATCTGGCCATGTTGATATGTTTGGGCTGCATCCTTTTTTCTTTTATTTTCTAAGTGTAAGGAAAGATTAGTCCTTCTCCCAGTGGGAAGAGTCCAGTGGAACTTGGCAGGCTTCTACATTTCTTTTCCCTCTCTTTGGGTTCTTCAACATATGTCTTCTTTTAAACAGGACAGACCTCACACAGAGACAACGGAATAAAAGAGCCAGAAGGCTAACCAGAGATGGCAAAGAGAGATGCTGAAGTTCATTGTACACTGATGGAAGCAACGTTCCCAGCCCAGCTCTGTAGTTCTGCATCAGGTATGTGAAATCATACAGAAGGCCTTTCCAAATTGTATTGGAGCCAACTTACATTTGATAAACCCTCAAAGTCAGGGTTTATCTCCCCATCTTGGCCCTGTCCCAAGGTGAGGCAAGGGAGAAGTGGAGGAGATGGACTGACCCTGTACAAGTATCCTGTTCTCAAACTACCAAGAACAGGTCTTTCAGTCATAGAGGCTTTTTCTTTTTTTTTTCTTTTTTCTCTACAAAGTGTTATTCCAAATCCTGAAGTATTGCATTCATAGTATGTTTATTTTGATGTTAAGGTATGCCCCACCGTGTCTGTTGTATTTTTTACAAGTTTACCTTTCATATAAAAAGTATCTGTAGATGAATGCCCATGGGACCAGACAAGAATGCTAAGGGGGTGGCTTATGTCAGTGCAAAGCTGTTTTCTGCTGTCTTTGAAAGGCAAATGTCATGCCCGTGTTAAAAAAAAAAAGGGGGGGGGGGGAGGGGGCAAGAGGGCAAGGAGTAAGATTCGTGGAACTGCAGGCTGGGCAGTCCTTGGGAAGGTTGTGAGGGAAATTCACCTGGAAGTAATTTCTAGGCATGTGAAGGAGAAGATGGTGACTGCGAGCATACAGAGTGGGTTTACCAAAGGCAAACAATACCTGACAAGTCTGATTGTCTTATATGATGAAAAGGTTAGTTCAGGGTCCAAGAGGAAAGCAGTAAATGTTGTTTACCTTGACATTAGCAAGGCTTTGGCTTTTGACTTATTCTCCCACAGCATCCTTGCAGACAGTTGCGGAGATATGGAATGAGACATGAGCTGCAAAAATGGCAAAAAATGGGCTGAGCCCCAGGGCTTGAAGGGTAGTGACCAACAATTCAAAATTTATCTGATGGCTGGTTATGAGTGGTGTTCCTCCAGGGACATTGCTGTTTAACATCATTATCGATGACCTGCATGAGGGGATAGGCTATTCCCGCATTTCCCAGATGAAACCAAACTGGGGGGAGCAGTCTGTAGGCTACAGCATGGGGCTGCATTTCAGAGGGACATCAGGAAGCTGTGGAGTGGGCTGACAAAAACTTCTTGATGTTCTGCAGAGACAAATGCAAAGGTTTGTGCTTTTATGCAAAATTTTGGGTTTTGTAATGCACTTTTTGTACTGAGGGAGTAATCCCATGTGACAGTACAAGCTGGGGACCATCTGGCCAGAGAGCAGCTTTGCAGGAAAGGATGTGGGAGTCCCAGTGTATGACAAGTTGATCCTGAATCAGCAGCGTGCCCTTGCAGCAACGAAGGCCAACTGCATACTAGGTTATACTAGCAAAACCATAGGCAGCAGCTGAGTAAAGTGATTTCTCCCCTCTATGAGGCACTAGTGAAGCTATGTCCAGAGTTCTGAGTTTCCCAATGCAAGACAGAGATTAACAAACTGGAGAGAATCTAGTGGAGGTGTCCCAAGGATCAGGCTCTCACAGCAAAAACCAGAAGGCAGTGCTCTTAAGTTGTAGCAAGAGCTACATTCTGACCAGATAAATTCTGACTAGATGTAAGGGAACAGTGACTACTTTCACAGTAAGCAAGATTGAAAACCAGTACAGGCTGCCCAGACAGGCTGTGGTATCTCCATCCTTGAAGATACTTAGAACTCAGCTGGACAACTCCCTGAGCAACCTCATCTAACTTTTAAGTTGGCCCTGCTTTTAATAGGAATTGGACCAGATGACCTCCAGAAATCCTTTCCAACTTGAATTATTCTATAGTTGTGGAGAGCCTTTGCAGTTAGTCTTTGACAATGTCTCCATTTTTATCCTGGTTTTCCAAGAAGAAAATATAAGGTTAAGGCAAGGAAACAGGAAGAGCTATTTGAAACAGTGGGGTAAAAATATCAGGTAGTAGGTACTAAAAAGAGGCTACAGTAGAAACTTTGTGGCCAGAAGCTTTAGGAAGAGTGTGTGCTGTGGATCCTGGCAAGAGGAGGAAGCAAATACATGTGAACCATCTGCAGGAACCTGGCTGTGTTGGTGTGAAAATATTCTGTTAAACATGCAGAATGCAGGGAGCTTTATACGAAATGCTGCCTCTGGTAAATTTGCCCCTTTGTTTTGTAGTACCCTCCATGTCTTCCCCTCTGACCACTTTTCTTATGTCTGTATGCATAATATAAATCAGCGTAGCTTTACTGAAGGAACAGAACTATGCCACATTTGTTTTGGTTAAATATGAAATTAAAATTAGAGGGTTGTTTTAGTGCAGTAAACATGGTAGGAGCATAAGGGAGAAATGCAACTAAAAATAGCATTTGGGAAATATATATAGCAAAATGAACAAACAATATGCAGTGAGTCATGTCCAGCGGTTCTTGCAATAAAAGAAAGAAGAGCTTCTCTGGGGAAACTAACTGGGAATAGCTTTTGCTTCTCTGGAGCTACCTCTGGGTGTAGCTTTTTGACAGTGCCTGTTTGCCCTGTAGCAGTGGGGTGTGCTGGCCCCAGGAGAGGGTAGCACTTGGCGTTCACAGCAGTCACACTGACGGTACTGCAGAATCTGAGCTAATTTGAACTAATTTCTGAATTGCCAGCACTCAGGAGTACTCAAAAAACTAACTGTGTGCAACTTGAATCACAGTGTTGTCTTGAGTCTTGGTGTCTGCTTCAGCACTCTTGTCCTGTAACAGGCTGCATGTGATATGTTGCTGCGTTTAGCTAGTGCTTGCTGAAGCCAAGGGAGATCGTTGTGGGTGCAGAGCACTCTCTGGGCAGAGGTCGTGGCAGGGCTAGACCACAGAAAATGATGCATTGAATGACATTGTAGTTAGCAAAGAGATCTAGCGCAGTCAAGGAAACCCAATTTTAAGTCTGGTTAGTTTGGTAAGGACCAAGCGTATCCATTTTATACATGGCCAAAGGCTATATTGGAGTATGTCCTAGGGACATGACAAATGAGTGTCTCAGGGGAGCTGCTACAGCACACTCATCCTCTTACCTGCCTGCTATGCAGACTTATCTTATACACTGGTGGAACTGCTGCCCTGAAGCAAAACTAACCATGTTGAGGTGGAAAGCAGCAGCACAGGGCAGCTTTGCTTTTACAGCCGTTGAAACCCAAGTTAAGCAGGATAGCATTGGTCAGGCTGGGTGGCAGCAGTTTGGCCATCCCTATTAAATATAAAACTCAGCACACAGCAGAGAGAAGGGGCTCTGATGACACTATTTCAGCTTTGTTCTCATGGTAACCATTATGTCATCAGGATTCCATGGTTACTATAATATTCCTTACATTTCAAATGTGGAAAAAGGCAGAAGGAATAAAAAACTTTTCCCAAAGTTGAGAAAGAGATGTATTTATTCAGAATTAAGTACTCCTAAGGAAGAATCAACCAGCAGTTGTTATTAGAAAAGCCATTTTGAAACCATGAAGAACTGTTTTAATTAGTAGTTGTTGTTTCTGCTGCTGTCCCTGTCAACATATGGTGCATGTCCTGGGGTTTCCCCTCTCTCAGCTTGTGTCACCAGCAGTTATTCTGATAAACACACACTGCAGAAGGCTAACATTGTCATATTCAAAACTTTGGAAGCTTAATTTTTGCTTGAGGTAAAAACCTCAATTTATGCAAAAGTCAGAATTTAAAAAATCCAAAAGTTTAAGACTGGGGCTATGGGGTTATCCACTTCAGATATTCAGGAAAAACAAGAGAAGTCTTGGTTTGGATACTTTCAAGCCACCAAAGCATATGGCTCAGAGGAAATCAGAATGACAGCGTGCTGTTTCTTGTTTGAGGACAAAAAGTGCGCTGATGGCAGTGTGCTTTCAGGGGATCATGTCTGCAGAGACCTCTATAGCTACAGCATGAAAGATACCTTTCCTGGAGGAGAGAACATGTGCTGTGATACTGTGCAAACATGCAATTTTGAAAGTGGTCTGATAATGAGAAGTGGAAGAGCTTTAGACATTTTATGTAGAGTATGAGAAGGAACAAAAATAAAATAGATTTTTTGTTTATTTTCAAAAGCAGCTGGTGTTCATGGGTTGTTCAGTGTTAGTAACTGCTCAACTCAAGGCAGCTTAAAGAAGTTGGTAGGCATTTTGCACGTAGTCATTATCAGGTCCTGGGAGATAGTTGAAGGCAGAACCCCCAAACTCAGCACATTTGACATTTCAAATTCATTTCTGGACCTCTTGTGAATTCAGGATTGCTCAGCTGGTGCAGGATTGGTTTTGACAAGGTAGGAAAAAGATGAATGAAGTATTAGGTATTAAGATTTGATGCAGAAATTCTAAAATCAAACATAGTTTTGTTAGCTTTTGTATTTATTTGATCTTATCACCTGCATTGCTCTTCTTTCATTTTTCCCTATTTGTTATACCTGAGTGATGTATCAATTTTTCAGAATTGGATAGTAAATTCCTGATTGTAGTTTTCTGTGTTTGCAGTATACAAACTCAACAGGGTCCAATTGTAACGAAGTGGGTGAGATTCTTACAAAAGCATGAAATTACACAAGCTAGATTTTAGGTGCTAAAAACCATCTTTTTTCTTTCTTTCTTTCTTTCTTTTTTTTTTTCCCCCAAATAACAGCACAATCCATTGGCATCTACAATGTGTTGTATACATCCTTGCAGCCCATGAAAGTTTGTGGCATTAGCCAACAAGCAGAGAGCAAAGTTTCATGTCTACTGTGTAAAGTTCACCCCAAAGAAATCAATGAGACTGGTACAGCTGAGTCTAAAATGTTGCCTTTTAATACACATCAAGCTTCCTAAGGGACGAAAGTACCCCAGTTATCCCTAGATTCACTTGACCTCTGCCAGATTGCTTCTGTATACATTCAGCATTCAAAACATTGGCTCTGCATGTTTTTTGCATTCTTACTGTTGCGTGTTTTACATAGAAAAAGCAAATAGGCAAATCAGAAAAGTTTTGGCAAAAACAACAGCAATCATCAGCCAGATCTCCCTGTAAATACAAATCCATAGTCTAGCTTCAGCTCTTCTAATTTCAGGGGGAATGGGGTAGGGGACAGGCAAAAGCACAAATCTGAAAAGAAAGGTTGTCACTGTAGAGAATCTTGCCTCTTGACTATAAAAATTTTCCATGCCAGCAAACAGCTAGAGGTGTTTCTAACAAATTTTCTCTCTCTAGATTAAGCAATCAGCTGCCCTTTCTTAACGTTCACTGTAGCCTAGCTAATTTTGTACATCTGTTGTAGTCTTGCAAATATTAGTAAACAAGCATTTCACAGCAAGCCTTGCTGCTAGGCAGAATTGATAGACTTTTTAGATAGCTGAAGTCCATGTATCTGGGTATGGCTCAAGATATTTACCCGCTTATCTCTCTGATTAATAGTCCCCCTGCTCCAGGTTCAAGAAAATTAATGTCAGAAATCATCCTTGGGAACAGAAATAGATGCTCCCTTGGCAAGAGGCCACCTATACGTTTGGTCCAAGAGTCCCACAGAAAAATGTTTCCTGGAAAGTATCTTCTGCCTCTGAATAGTCCTACCATGTCCAGAAACGTTTGAAAATGCAGGTAACTCATTCAGAAAAGAACCATTTCAGTGACAGTTCCTAAGTTTTCCATGTGTCTGAGATAAATGAATATTCTTTACTACTGAAGTTCATTCATTGTTAGTACATACTAACAATTGTGGCTGTACAGAGAGAGGTGTGTTAATATGTATGTGATGTATGTGAATAGTGATGGCTCCAAGAGGTCACCACAGAGTAAGTCAAAATACTGAACCAGGGGAGACAAACTGATTAGAGCCTCATGATCGATACCTTGGGCAGAGTTAAGTTCTGTGTCATATTTCTAAGAGACCATCACCATAGAAAACAAGTTTATGGGTTTTAGTAGTATCTTGATGTCTTCAAGTATACTGGAAAAGGATGAGATTGGGCTCTGGTTTAATTATGTCTTACGGAACATAATCAGGTAAGAATTTTAACCTGTATGTCATGTCAGGATGTTATAAAGACAAGCTATACATCCTTTTGCTGAAAATAGCTTGATTAAGAAACCAAGGACCTGCATATTGTATGTAGTCAGAGGAAGTTGGCATATGCTCTGCAAGACTGCTTTGTCTGGCACCTGAAGCTGTTTTCAAGCTTTTTCTTTGAATTTTTCTAGTTGGTATTCGTTCCCAGTCTCATTGTCACTTAGCATTACGGAACTGCCAGCAGCAGCAGCGCCCTTTCTTTCTGCCTGTTGTAACAAAGCCTAGTTGATCAGGCAGTGCTCAAAAGTTACTCTGAATTCTGACTTACGGGAGCTTATGAATTAAGTGTTCCTCATTTGAAAAAAAATATTAATAATAAAGAATGACAGTAATGAAAAATTGAGTAACGTTTGGCTTTGTCAGGTGAAAGTTTTCTGGTGCAGCTTATCTCGCATAGATGCTCCTTTTGCAGATGTAACTAATAATTTTTCTATGTTATTTAGAGAACATGTGCAGGAACTCATTGTTAATGTCGTTAGTCTTCTTAATGCATACATGTAGCTTTACTTCTTAGCCAGTTTTTGTCATTACACAAACACTTTCTGCATAAATAACCATAATATAGTCTGATTTACTTTTGAGTGGAAATAAAAAAAGTAATATAAGTATACAAATTCAAGAACACTTGGATTGAGCCTTTACTAAAACCAACCCGTTGGGAGTAAATGTCTTTGAAAAACCTTACTGCTTTCGTACGCGACAGACAGTCCTGTCTCTCATGTAATTCGGTACCTCTCTACATGCAAAATATGATCACTGTTAAATTCTATGTACTGCAAGAAACAGAATTTAATTTTCTTAATAATCATTTGAGATTACTAGTAAGCATTTTCCATTATTTAGTGCTTGATTAACGCATGCCAGCTGATGTGTATGTTACTCATGGTAGGAGTTGCTGAAGTAGGATCTATATGGCACTCAAGCATAGAATTCAGCAACTGCAAAGTCATCCAACCCTAAATGGAAGGTTGAGCCTAATCTCTTCCTTTTTATATATATATATATATATATATATATATATATTTTTTTTTTTAAATCTTTGTGATATGCCAACAGTCATATCACCAAAGAGTACCTATGTCCCTAACCTGTTACTATATCTTCTCAGAATGAAGCAGGGAATGAACTGCCACAGGCCTTCAAAAGAAGGAGGTAGGAATTCAAGCAGGTGCAGTTCCTCCAAGCCACGCAGCCCTGACAGTTACAGGTCTTCAAGTTTCATGATATTGGCTCAGGATTAGGTGGGTCTGGGCAAAGAGTTTTCTAAAAGTGGCTAAGATCATGGTGTTGAAGAGGATAGGAAGATTGCCTTTTTTTTTTTTTTCCTTTTCTTGCTTTCATGTAATTTCTTTAAGAATCCTTTATAAGCCAGATACAGAGACAGAATTCTAACAGAGTTACTGCTTTTTTTTTCCTGAGTAGTAATAGCTACGTTCCATCTTTCCATCTATTTCCTGTATAAAATAATGCCATCAGAACAAAGCAGTAAACGGGCTTGAGATCTGTGAACAGTGGTCATTAAGGGCCTATTGCAAAGTGCTGCTCTGTCAGGGAAATGGAGCCTGGTTAACCAAAAGCATGCTGTTGAAAACCGTTTTGGTTTCACCCAACTTGTTAATGTCTGCCTGACAGCTTGGTTCCGCAGGAGAAAAGGGAGAGATTTATTTCAGCACTGTACCTCATCGCTATTGCTTGCTGAGAAAAGTCTCCATCTGACTGGAGTTGTCAGAGGGACAAGCTGCAGGTCCAGCAGACTGTCTCTGGAGACGTAGCTTGGCTTCCCTGTAGTGCCACCGAACCCCTGTGGAGACTTAGGCAAATAGCAAAGGGTGCTTGATGACTCATTGTGCTCTCAGGCTTTGCCAGAGGGGGGCCCAAACAGGAAACCTGAGTGGAAGCCCCTCCCTTATTCTTTCAGCTTGACCACCTGTTTTTCCCCCACTTAAATTAGGCTGTCAGGTAAAGAAGATAGGGGAAAACTAGGACCTGCTCAGGTAACAACTCAGTCTGGAGATTGCCAAAGTTTGCATCTGGAGCATGGAGAGGGGAAATGACTTTGAATATTAATCTCTCAGCACTTTACTCTTCTACCAGTGGAATACTGATGAAGCTTTACCTCAGAAAAGTGTTGTGTTGGCTGGCTGCTGATATGGGAAGAATCTGTGCAGAGATTGTTGCCTTATAGGAACTGACCAGGAGAGAGGTGTTTCCATCAGTCAATACTTGCAGAATGACAGAGTTCAAAGGCAGAGTCAAGAAACCGTAACATTTTACCGCAGGTCTGGCAGCATGTGATGCTGTCATGGCTAATGCATAGCTACATTATAAGAATAAAATGTTCCTCCTCTTATGAGTTTTCAGGGACCAAAACCCAGAAGGAGAAGAAAAAGAACCACAGTTCACGACCTTAAATGTTTAACTTTTTTTTTTTTTCCTGACATTTTCATGGTTTCAGACTGCTTGGCTGCAGTGAAATATGAGACCAAAACTGAAATAGGACAGAACAAGATAACATCAGATGTGACTCATATCAATAAGCTGGGCTAGCTCTTTTAATTGAATGCTTTCAATCCTGGTAGCTTTAGCAGGGTTCTGCAGCTGTAAAAACCAGCAGCATTTACCCATGGGTGTTACTCCTGTCATCTAGGTAAGGCATAACAACAGAAGAGAAGGTTTATGAGGTAGTCAGCAGTAAATGCTGGGAATTTAGTATCCTGAGTGTGTTTGAGGTTCAGAACAGTGGTAAAAGGACAAGGTGACATTACATTTTGAGTAATGTAGTATCCTTGTATTGTGCTGTTTTCTTCACAATCCAGGTTGATTCTGCTCTGTTCTGACTGAATCATTAGATATTTTCTTGCACATGTCTCCCCACAATTCTTCACAGCTTAGGTCATGCTCTGGACCATGCGAGAAAGCCATTTTGCTTCTCAGCTCTAGTAACAAAGTGATGAAGGGAGTGGAAATGGCTCTTTTCCTTGGGCCATGCTTCCATCTTCTCAGTGACATTCCAAAGCTTCCACACCTATTAGGGCAGTGGCTACCTGTGGGTGCCAGGTGGTCACTAATGAAGGACGTATGGAGGGTTGTGGTGAAGCACAACCTCTCAAAAAAGCAGAAGCTCCATTGATCTCATTTTCATGAAGTTATGGATGAGGAGATTTCAGCTTCCAGAAACGTCAATTTGCTGTGGAGTGGATGGTAAACAAAGGGAGGAAAAGCCTTCACAGCCTAGAGACTGTCTCATTCCTGGTCTGGAGGGTCAAGATACTGCATTGTGTGATGAGACTGCAGTATTACTGTCATTGAAGATTCAAAGATATCTGCAATTCTAGCTGAAAAAGTAAGAAAATCCCTTCTAAAACTAAATGATGGGTCAAAACTATGAAGTTTTGGACCTTCTTTTTTGAATTTTTTAGAGCTTACTTTACTTTGAACTTTTATAGTTGCTTAAGGTGATATCACCATGGACAAAGCCTGCCTTACTCCTCCTTAACCTCTTGCCCCCAGGTCCTAACTTCAGAGGTGCAATTTTGAACTCATACGTGCATATATTTTACTTAATGTATGAAAAAAAAGTTCTCTAAAGTCAAACTCATCTGTGGCATAAGCCAGGGAAATTCTGTTTGAAGCTAATGTGAGTTCTGTCTGCTTATATCCAGAGCGGACTAAGTCTTAAAAGGCCTGGGGCTTTATTTAGTCTTTCCATGTTCTTTATGTGACTGGTTAAAGCTGTTTGGATTCAAATAGCTAATGGAACATTTCGACAACCGGGAAACAAGAGAGTTAATTTTTTGTTTATTTGCTAAAGCATCAACTGAAAGCTCCCTTCCCAGTTTTCTTTGTAATTTGATGGTGAGAGGTTTGCCTAGAGCAGTACTGAGGCATGAATAGATCCATATTTCAAACTAAATTCTATCTGAGGTCCATTTTGCTTGTTAAATTTACAGTATTTTAATCCATCTATTTAAATGTCAATTCTATGTCAACTCTTTTACAACATGGGAGTCCTGTTTATATTTATTGATACAATATCCCTGAGAGCAGGAGAGCAACAAAAGGGTGACCTTCCGTTTCAATTTAACACGACTCAGGAATCAAGCAATCTAATATCTCTCTTGTTGATTCAGAGTAGTGACACATACCACTAATATATTGCATGCACACACAAAAATAACACAAGAGATACTCTTGATTGCATTATTACTCACTTCCTATTTCTAACTTAAGAATGTGTTAGTAAGAGTGTTACACAAACTGTTGATTCGGTATTATCAAGAAGAAATATAGTACAATGCATCGTAGGAGTAAGGAACGATACAGTTTTCCTGTGTGGGCTGGAGAATGTATTTTTTTTAAAATGTTCTGATTACACAGACTATATATGATTAGCTTAGTTGGTGCCAGTTACAGGTGTTTCAACACCCACCTTCTGTTATATGGTTTCTATCATGACTGGCATCATCATCTAATCACTACAGCAATGGACAGAGTGAGAATTCCTGGCTCCTAGGAGTGATCTACTGTTGTATGTCCTTGGATCAGTCAGAGGTCAGGCTCTTAATGCTCTGTCTTTCCATATGAAAGCAGAAATAATCTGGAGGTTGATGTATTTATGCTTACGCTTCTTTCCTACTCTGCAGTAAAAGAGCAAAAATATGTAAGCATTCTGTCCCACATATTTTTCTGGTATTTGAAAATTTATGTTTGTCGGGAGTTGGCCAAACATGATAATATTGATGTTTTTCTTTTCTGTGGGTTGAAAAGTTTCAGTATATGGTGTTTAGGAAACGAAGACCTCAGATGTTTCTGTAGTACAAAAGTGTATTGGTTGTGTTTTTGTTTCCTGAACAACAACAAAAAAGAAGTAATTTGATTGGAATTATGTTTGACTTGTCTCCATGCCAGCTGAATGATTTGGGATTGTCATGCCAGCCCACTGGGTTTCTCAGAATTGCCTAAAGTCAGGCAAGCCCCAGGGTGTACTGCATTAGGTGCACTACCTCCTGTCCATTCAGTGTCACCAGGAGACCTCAGGTAGCTGGAAGAGAGGAGAAAAGAAGCAGAAGGCAGATGTAATGCATTTCATGTGAACCACTGAAGCAGAGGACACACATGCAAACTAATATTGATGGGACCTGGAAACATTGCAGTCTTGGCTCAGCAACCTGAAGTTTGTTGGTGAGAAGGAGCAAAGGTCAGGGCTTGTGGCATCGGAAGACTGAAGTAATCCCTTCATCCGCCACATTCATGTAAACACTAGCAACGTCAGGGTGGAATCCAATAGAACACGTGACAAGACAAATATGAGAACACAATATGAAAGGAGAGTGCTAATATGAGTCTGGTGACTTGGATGGGGTGAAATGGCTGTGCCTCGGGAGAGAGAGATCGCTTAATATAAAATCCCAGAAGCCTGCATTTCTGTGTACAGACCCACAGCTTAAGCATTTCAAGATGCCTGAAGCCAGCCTGTATTCTCATCAGGAGAAGGCCTTTCAAAACTCAAATTGATGGCGTTAACAAACTCTCCCCATCTTCTACAGGGCAGTGAGTAATCAATTCAAAGATGTTTGTATAGGCTGTAATAAGAGTAAAGTCAGTGAACATTTGTGCTGTCACAACATTTTCCATCACACCAAGTGCAGAAGCGTTTCAAGAAGCTTGTGTAGAATACACAGAACCTGCAGCATCTAATCTGGACCTCCTAGAAAATGAATATCTAAGGAGAATATGGACCAGGACATATTTCATGAAGAAAATAGCATTGTATTTTTTTTTTGCAGTATGGGGTCTAGTCTTTGGGTGCCTACTCAGCTGCAGGAAGCAAAAGAATTACAGCTAGAGTGGCTGGTATTTCACTGGGATGTGTTTGAAAATGAGTTCTTAATTCCTGCCTCCTGTCTGAGGAAGGCTCTAATTCTGTGTCCTGAGACAATCTGAGCAATGTGCATGCTCATCTGTCAGCTACTCAGCCAGTGGGGTGTTCTAAACCTCCTAGTTCTGCCTGGATCTAAATGTCACAGCTTCCTCTGAAAGCCACTTAAGATACTTCAGGAATACTCTCTGAAGGCAGCTGTAACCACCTGGGAGAAAACAACAGCCTCTGGTGAATGGCACTGAATGATTAGAAAAGCCTCAGAAGTGTACAGGGAGAGAGAAGGGGGAAGGACATTTGCCAGGTGTTTTTTTTAAATTATTTTATTTTATTCAGAGTGACATTAAAGTAAATGGTTGCATCCTGTGTTTGAATGCTGTTGTACTGGGTAAGAACAGAGACTATGAATTCACTATATCTTATCCCCATTGCTTTTAGGAGCCATGAGCAAGAGACAGGAGCCAGAGAGGGATTTGTATATGGAGTTACTGACACTTGTGACCAGTCATGTCCAAATTGCTTGAGCTTTTTGAGCTTCATGTCCAATCGCTTGAGCTCCCCCCCCATATAAACCACATTCTGAATGTTCCAGGGACCTGCTCTGTGATGGTCATACTGGCTATTATGGGCATACCTGGCTATTTTTACCCCATTTCTTGCAGAGTTCCTCAGTCTGTCGTCATTGAGTTCCACATTAGGAGTTAGCAAATTGTAGGGCTTTTAGGAACATGGCTGTTGTTTTTTACATGGGGGGTGGTTGTTTTTTTCCCCCTGGATGTCTGGATACTCTTTCATATTACTCTCTGAGGTAGGCTCTAAGCAAAGGTTGCTTCTGTGCGCGTCTGCTGGTTTTGTCATTCTATTATGCTGTGCTTTTAAATAATCATCAGGAGTGCCTAGGGCACAGGATGGGCACCTTTCCCATCTGATTTTATAAGCGTAAATAAATGCTTATAGAAAAGACAGCTGTGGCAGTTCCCCCTCTTCTCTGATAGATCTCTCTTCAAAGCTGTGGATCAAAAGAGCGTTGCAAATATTCTGCAGCAGGGACCATGACTCTGAGGACTGGCACAGAAGAGTCACATGTGAACTTCTAAGCCTGCATAAGTAACCTTCCAAAATGCAGGTTGAGAAAATAATAAACACACTTATCCTGTGTGCCTCTTGCCAGCAGGGGAAGGAAGTGCCTGCTGTCACTCAGAGTAATTCTCTGGGGCATTTCAGTCATGTATGGAAGCTGAAGGAGGGCTGCTTATGGCCCACTGCCTTCAGAAATGTGTCAGAAATTCACTTCTATTTTCTTTGAGACATTGGAAATTGTACTGCAGAGACTTGAGAGATCTAAATTAAAATTCCAGCTCTGACACAGACTTTTGGAGTATAGAAGCAAATGAACGTGTACCTCCGTTCCTACTGGTAAAACAAGGATGCTAATATTTCTTCTCTCTTTGTCTTGTATCAGAACATCAGACTGAGGCCATTTCTCACTAAATACTTGGACTGCAGCCATCCCAGGGCAGCTAAACAAGAAAAATAGAAGTAAAAAAAATACTAAGTAGACAATAAATGAATTCTAATATCTCAGAATTAGTATGGGATGTCCTGATATTGGTTTTATATACCAAATAAGTAAGATTTACCCATTTGTGAAGACAGATGAGTTTTTATTGTCTCTCAGGTAAGTTTTATACCTTTCAAACAAGTAAGTAGATTTGACTGTAGACAATCGTTTTCTTCCTATAAAACCAATGATGCAAGAGAGAGTTTTATAACTGCATAAGCTCTCAGAACAGCTCATCCGCTATTCTGCCTCTAAGCTTGGTGGAAGATTGGTAAGGGGAATGATCACGAATTCCCAGTTTTTATTATTGGGCTCCAAATATGTTCTTCTTTCCAGAGCTCGTTCTAGAACGACTCTGAATGTCAAAGGCTGATGGCAACAAGACAAACTATCCTCGTGCTGCTGTCCTGAAACTACTTCTTCGGATGGTAAATATGGTGCTTGATATTGACTTTGTTTCCTCATACTTGTGTAACTTGAACAGGTATTTTACAGGAGAGAATGTATCCCCTTTCCACCCAATACTTAGCTCTGAATTGAACTGAAAAGAACTGTAAAGAGTCATGGTTCTTTACTGTCCAGAAGAGAACATTTCTTAAAAAACAGTAATCTGGTATTTTGCAGTGATGTAAATAAAAGTGTGAGGCAGCACAGGACAGAAAATAACCAGACCGGGGTTTTAAGTGTAGAATCCCACACTGAATAAAGGGTTGTCGTTTCTCACCAGCCTGAATGACTGAGGAAAGTGAAGGGCAAGGGAAACTGCAGTAACTCTTCAGCTCTATAGATGTCACCAGCCTTTCACTCCAGCCTTCCCCAGCCATTCTCTGGTTGGTACCTACTCCCTCTAGCCATTTACTTTGTAGCCCCAGAGGGACTGTTGTTTGGATGATGAAATGCTGCGTAGTACAAATTAAGGGCTGCCAGCAATGATCTGTGTCTGGACAGGAGATACAAAATGGAAAATCTAAACAGTAACACAGTACTTTTTCAATTACGTCTTAAGCAAACATACTTACTTACCAGGAGTCAGAGAACAGTGTGAACTTCTTTTTAGATATTGCCAGCTAAATCTTTAGGGCATTTCCTGAGCTTTGTTTAAAATGATTTATAGAGGTTATTTGCAACATTTTGCCTTCTCCTGGAATTCTCACGTAAAAATCCAAACCACATAATTTCCGTTCGCATAACACCCACAGCAGGCATGCACTGTTCTCCCTTAAGCTGGGAACTTTTTTTGCAAAATGGCAGGGGCTGTTACAAAAGAAAAATAAAATGGCCTATAAGAAAAGTGGCCCCCTTACTTAGACTTAGATGTTAACTTCACACACTGAATAAGGAGCCAAGGGTGTGAAGACAGGGCAAGGTGGGAGGGGAAAGGAGAACACGGAGATGCTTGCTTGAAGAAGTGAAGTTTTTGGAGCATAAATGCAACCTTCTTAATTAATAACTCTCTTTGGATGTTCTACGACAACACCCTAGAGATTTTAGGTTTGATTCCCTTGTGGAGCAGCTGCATCTGTGCTGGGGAGGGTGGATGAGTGTTGGCTGTACCACTGTCCCACCACACATAGCTCCAGTTGGTGGTATTGAGGGGTATTGCCCCCTGTAATCAGAACCCTGCTTATTGCTCTGAACACAACTGATCTCTCATGAATGGGAAAAGCAGCAACTTTATTTATGTTATGTCCATGGGAAGAAGTAGATTGATTGAGGTCAGGTTTGTGCTACATTATTTGGCTAGAATAATTGCTAGCTGGAGGTGTGGGATGCAGGGGAGGAATGTACCCCAATGTAGCAACGCTTTCAGAAAAACTCCTTTAGTCATGGTATAAGAAGTATCTGCAAGGGACTTTGCCAGCATAGCTAGACCTTGGCCGTGACTCTTGGAGTCAAGCCCTGGCCAAACAGACTGTGCTCAGAAAATGTACACTCATCAGTCCCGGGAAACCGTTTCGACATAGGCTTCGTTCAATCCTTACTCAAGACATTTTTGAGACAGCCCCAAACAGTGGTACTTTCCCAGCTGGAAGTTTAAGTAAGGCCGCAGGGAGCAGGATGGAGAGATCAGAAGCTGAGGTTAGGAGAGGGACGGGTCATGGCAAGGTGGGCAGCAGGGCCTGGCTGCTGGGATCCTCAGGCCAGTGTCCATGAGACCACACAGTTGGCTAGCCCACGATAGTGCATCTGGGGGCGATACAGAGTAGGACAGACAGTGCTTTTCACTTGGATTTTGAACAAGTTTCTCAGAGTTGTGAGGTTAAATACAAAAAAAAAGTTTCAGGATTCCCATTTTCTAAACTCACAGCTTAAAATGTATTTAAAAACTTTTTTAGTAAATGATCCTCAAAATGCTGGAAATATAGATTAGCTCAGCTGATAGTGATACTGCAGGCACCCACTGTTAATAAGTAATCAGCATCTTTCACAGCAGGCCTTTCACCTTTGGATAGAGGGCCATACCCTAATTTGATATATGAGCATATATTTCAGTGTAACCCCACTGAGATCAATACTATTGCTGTGAATTCACACTGGTGTAAAAGGAAGTAGAATTTATCACTAGAAGAGAGGCAGTGAAAAGTGAACATACATTATAATTCCCTGAGCAGTACATTTTCTCATTATCTATGTTCATTCAGGATTTGAATCTTGGAGATTGAATTGATTTCAGATCTCCTACCACCTGACCCAAAACAAAAACCAGACAGCTGTGTTTGTTACTGTTTGGTAATATATTTTTCCAGGAAAACACAGCTTAAGCTCAGCTCTACTGAAATAACTGGCCGTTGTTTGCGCTTTATAAAAAGCACACTACTCTTGGAAAGAGAGCAAGTATCTGCTGAGACTAGAGAACTTGCTATTTGACTTTGGCGCAGTGCAATAGTGTGTCAAAAATGTGTCTGTAAGCCATGTTTCAAAATCTTGTTCAAGGAAAAGGAGATGAAAAACCTAGAAGAGCAGGGGGAGGGAGTGCTTAATTTGGGTTTATAGTTAGGTGCAAAGCAAAACCCACTCTGTTCAAGAAAAGGGGCTGCCATCTGAAAGACTCTAGATGTGCAGGCAGGATTAGAAATGATGAGAACAGAAGAGACAATTTTGTGCAGCACCATGTAAAAAAGGAACTAAAAGAGTAATTCATTCACCATATTGACCGTGACACATTACTTAATCCCTGAAAGACATCTATTATGTAGATTACAGTCTGATCTCCAAATTCGGAAAGGCAAAAATATTTTGGGACCCAAGGCTGAGGTTTTGTAAGGAGTCAACTTTACTTGAGCACCAATACTGACAGTCTGGGTCCTGTCAGCAGCCCGGGGTCCTCTTGGGATTCAGGCTTTTCTGCCTGCAATCAGCATAGTTGTCTTTTATGCTGAATTCTGAATGTGGAAGACAGCAGAGAACTGATATACTTTTAGTGGCTTTACAGAGATGGTAAAATGGCCCAGCGATTCAAACTGGAGCTTGTTGGTAGTAGCCACACAGACCTAGTTTGCCGTGTTCTCTTGCAGGCAGTCCTGTTAGGTACCTTGGGACTATCCTGGCCCACTGCCTTCTGACCAGGTTAGTTCATTTTTTATAGGCAGTGATGACTGAAGATGGAGATGGGCTTGGAGACATGTACAGAAAATTCACAAGTTATTCATAGCCATCCACATATTTAAAAGGCAGAAGAAAAATAGTTTTTCATCTCCTTCATCTCAGTCAAGAGCTATGGTTTAGTATTTTTATGCAATTTATTAATAAGCAGATGACAAGACTATAAGATGCTTCTGTCATGCACAGAGCATGTGATTCAAAAAGAACGCATTATTTAAATTACTTACACCAATCATGAACTATAACACAGTTTTAATTGAAGTAAAGGAAGATCCTCTTGAATATCCAGTGCATTAATCAAGATGAGATACAAAACTTCATGGTTGGTGGCATATTAATTTTTGCTTAAAAGCAACAGAAGTGTAGGCACAATCTAGCCCATTTTAGATGAGTCCAGAGCTGGTTCATCTAGAACTTGTTTAAAAATTCAGCTGATGAAGTTCTCCAGATCACTTTTACCAGTTGTCAGTTAAAGTAGCATAGGTCCATCTTTACTGGATACTCTTGTACTACAGTTCATTAGAGGTAAATGTATTTCTCTGAAGACTCAGACATACTTTTACAAACTGTATTAGTTGTTTGGAGAAAAATTGATGTGTTTTTGATGAGAAATCATTTTAAACTAGCTCACAGACTTTGCCATCTGGAAGAGATTGTGCGCAAATGAATCTTCAATGTGATTACTATTTATTTTAAACTTTCAAGGTCATACTTTACTGCAGAGAGAGGCAAATTCTACCTGAATGATATGTGTCCATCTCATGCCAGTTTGCTGGAATCTTAAGTGGAATTAAGCAGCAGAAATGCAACAGCAAAACCAAAGTGTTGGGGTCACAGATTTTGCCTGTAAATTAGGCTTGATTGCGGTCATCCAAAATCACAATGCAGAATAAAGGTATTCATTCCAAAAAGAAAATGAATTCACCTGTATCGTAACCAGTTTAGATGAGCTAATGTGAATTTCAAATGATGTGATTATATCAGCAGATGATTTATGAAATATAAACTTTGAATCCTGTGTTGCATGTATTACACCACAAGCTTGGTTCATGCACCCACTTGAGAAATAATAAAGGGCCTAATTCTCTCCTCATTTGCTTTGACTATTATAGATGAATAAGATTTCAAGCCAGATTGGATAGTATATTCTCTAATCACAGGTCAGACTGCTGTCCTTGCAGTGAGCATTGTGAGTCTCACTGAAACACAGCCTGCACAAAGCAAGCATCCAGTTTGGGCTCAGAAGACTGAGAATCTACTGCTTCCCCTGCTGGTCTGTTCTAATGGTTAGTCACTCCCTCTCTTAAAAATGTGTTACTTATTTCCCATCTGGCATCCAGATATGGGAATGTATGTCAGAATAGCCCTGCTGACTGTAATGTGCTACTCCTGATGAGAAGAGAAACAGGCCTGAGATGTGTTTGCCCCTGATCCTGAATTGGAGAGCCCGTTAGTGCTCCAGGTCTGAGCACTTGGTGCCAGCTATTTCAGTCTGCAAGCTGGGATGTTCACTACTGCCTTATTACTTTCTTATGCTTGTTCCACTTAGTGAACATTTGTTCATCGAGTCAGCCCTTACATGGCTGTCCTTTTTTCCATTTCCTTTGTCCATTCCTTTTTTCCCTTTCTCACCCAATGGAGGATCATTGCAAAGTACAGTGATGCACAGTCTGCCATTTCTGTGAGAAGGGCAGGAGTTCATCCAGTCCATTCACAAGTTATTCCTACTCTTTGAAACACAAATGCACATGCTTATGCAAAAACATGAGAAAACCCACCTAGAATCTTTGACAAAAACTCCTGCTGAAAGCTGTCAGTTATCCCATATTGAGATAGCCTTCCTTTTAGTCTTTTAAATGTCAAATCTGTCTTATTACATAGGATCAGAAAGTTAGTGTATATCAGATCAGGCAGTTGCTAGAGGGTGGTAGAGTTTTCTTTTTGGATCAATAATGATATATGAAAATGTCTATGTAATAATCCTTTTAACACTTCTACTACACCACGATTTTCTGATATCGCTGCTGATCTTGTAATTACATCGCCACCTGGTGCCTGCTAGCATCACATATCAAGCTGCAGAAAATGCAGTGTTTCTATGACAATTTCTATAGCCTTCTGTGGTGTTGATATAGAATATTGGGCTTGAAAGATTTCTTCTGAGAGGGACAGGAGGGACACAGTTTATACCAAAATGCTGGAGTCCCAGAGTCTGATGATTTTGAAATATTCTGGTTGACACAGTCCTCACCACCCTTTGTAAATGCAGTATAACCCATAGTTTACTGCAGTGGTGGCTTTCCTGGGGAACACTGAGGTGGAGGCTGCTGCCTCTTAGCATCATGCAGTACAACATGTGCTGCAGATCAGTGCATTGGCAGAAGCAGAACTTCCTCATCGTCCCAATGTCTGAAAAATCTCCTGAATTTTGAATACTCTTCAAACACAGAAGAGTTCCTTTTTATTTATTTTGCTTTGGTTTTGGAGGGGAACTGAATCACTAATTAAAAGCCAGATTCAGCTTCCCTTAAAGTGAAATTGTTCTTGATGGTGGGAGAAGACCCACAAGGTTCTGCAACCAGGACTTACCCTGGGCTACAGTGCACATATAATGAAGGAAGCAGGAGATGGAGCTTTGAGACAGCGGGTAATAGAGCATTGCCATTCTCTAGACATGCTGAACAGATCACATCTACAGAACTGATTTTGTTCTGTTGTTTTCATTGTTTGGGATCACCTTCTTGTAGGCTTGATATACAGAAGACTGTTTCCATGCTGTAATATGCTTGTGATGCCTGCATCCACACCAATTTGGCTGAAGGACTCTGTGCTGCTGTGACAAGCAGCTTTGTTCCCTCTCAGTCAAAAGAGTCCTGAAACAGCTTCCTCCTCCCATCCTCTGCACATTGTCTTGAAGAGAATATTTGTGGACAACACCCGGACACCGTCCCATGCTGTGCTGCCCTACATAGAGTTTCACAACTGCCTTACTGTGCAGAAGGGAACCGGGAACTTGGCCACAACCGTTTCCTAAGCTCTTTACACTGTGCTGTGGTTTATCAGAGCTTTTGTGTCCTTCTACCCCAAAATGTGTGCTTCAGGCAAGAGAAGCGTTTCCCTGTGTCTTGCCTCCTGTTGCCACCAGCAAACACATTGGGGTGGGGGAGTCACCTAGGCAATATTAAGAGAGCAGGGCAGCGGGGTGGGTTGGTAGCTAGCATCATGGAAAGGTGAGGAATTGGGAAGCATGAGGCAGAAAGAAGCTATAGAGCCCTCTGAGCTTTTGTGGCAGGCTGTCTCCTGGCAGTGAAGGAGGTAAATCAAAACATAGAAGGAAGAGAGCTCATTAGAACAATGTGGGCTTAGAGCAGAGGGATTAAGTAGGGGAAGATGGCAAGTTCAGTGCTTAGGAGGACTGAGTGCTTGGAAAGGATCTACTCCTGAAAAGAGTGCCTGGTTCTTCACATCCCACATTCTCCTCTCCCTCCCGCAGTATGAAGTTTCCATGGGGAGGAGAGGGTTAGGACCATCTACCCCACCAAGACCATTTCATGATGTCTGCTGTACGGCTGTTATACCAGCCAGTCTGTCCACAGAAGCAGGCAGACCTTACTTCCAGACGCTACTGCCATATTCATAGTGATTTCTCTCCTCTTCCAATTCCCCAACATGCTCCAGGTGGAGGAACCATGCTCCTGGGACTTCCTGTGCTGTGTCCTGAATAGGTGGCCCCCTCCAAAAACTTCTGAGGACAGCAGTCACCCTTGGACTCACCTCTGATCATTTCTTTATGTCTTATCCTGGGTAGAGGTCAGTGCTCAGCACTTCCTGGTTTCCTGCAGCCTTTGTTCTTCGATGCTCAGCAAGTGACTGTTCCACCTAGCACAGCCTGTGTTTAACCTGGAGTCTATCTCTAGCCTGTTAGGGCTCTAAGTAGGAATTGGTGGCACTATCTGGTCCCCAGACCTGAATTTCAGAGCTGTTAAGTACTTGCAGATTCAGTTGACTTTGTTTGGAGCTGCTACGGTTCAGGAGCTTGGCCATCAGGCTCCTGATGAATAGCCTAGCACAGTTAGCCAAATCTGAGCCAAGTGAAGGGAATTAGGCATATTGACACCAGATGAGAATCTGGCCCTAAAGTATCTGTAAGGCAAAGAACGGAAAACATGGGAAGCTTTCATAGATATTCCATTTAATATTTTGTAAACTTTCCTGCTATGTTGCTAGGGGAATTTTAATACATCAATGCATTTAAAGTAGATTTCAGTGAGATGTTTGAAATCTGAGCCAATTCTCCCCCCGCCCCGAACTTCCTTATTGTTCCCGTTACCATTTCATCTCTCTCTCGCCTGGAAAAGACCCTACTGCTGACCCACTTCCTGTCCCTGTAGCAGTACTAGGAACTGCACAAGGAATCCTTGTTTTACTTCACTTCAGATGCTGACATTGCATTTTGCAGCTAGCCAGGCTTCATCTGGAGAGTATAGTTCTTGCGTTTCCTGACGTGAGTCAGTTGTAAGGAAAGTGTTTAACCTTTTTTGTCAAAGGTTAAACATATAAAAGGGGAATGTGAAGCTCTTGTATTCCTGTTGTTGCCACATTAAAGGGAGCAGCTTTCACGGCTGAGCTAAATCTAACTTTTTTTTGGGGGGTGGGAGGAATATTTCTTTCCGCATCCAATTCAAAGCTGCACTTTACTGCAGTTGTTAAGAAAGTGTATGTTTGAACAGGGCTATATGACAAGGTCATTCATTGACTGTTTCCACATTTTTTTTTTTAACTTCTTAATAGTCCTTTCTGCCTTTATTCCCCTGACTCTCTCAATGGATTTGGAGAGGCTTGGACAGACATTTGTATTCAGTGTACCAGTTAGAATTTCTCAGAACGGTCTGTTTCTATAAAATATAAAGCACTTCGGAGGAAAACAAATAGCAAACATTCTTGTGCTTGAAACATTCTATTTGTTCCTACTCGTTCTTACTGCCACCATGTTACTTTAATCCATCTTTCTCCACTGCTTGGCTGAGTATACTGTTTTATCTGTAATTACCAAGATTGATGACTTACCCATATTACCTACAATCACATGCCTCTTCCCTCTGACTAAATGCTTAATGGCACGCTCTTGTCATGATCCAGATGACTCTGTCAGAGAGCTCATTCCAGTTTTGCGATGTGCGTTGACTGCTTCTGTGTTCTGTGAAGCATAGGATAACACCAATTTTTGTTTAGAGACAACTCCACAGGTGACCTACTGGTTGTTCTGCAGGAATTGTACCACTGATAATTTGTTGGTGTTTGTCTTTACACCATGAAATAACTGATGGCAATAAATTGGCAGTGGTGCCCTTCAGTTCATCCTCTGTAGGGACTCAGGCACAGCAAATGTGGCTTGTGGCAATGCCTTGTTGTCGTGTTATCTCCTCTTCTTCAGATGTAGACCTAATGAAGCAGGTCATAGGTGCACCTACACACAGATGTTTGTTCCAACCTTGTAAATTTCAGGGATCAAATAATTTGTTAGGACCTTGTAGGTACCTGCATTTTCAAATGTTGTGCAGGATGTTTTTGTTAGAATACCACTTTGGGTCCTAGGATCAGGATTAGCTGCAGTTATATTGCAGTAATACATCTCTTCCTGAGAACTGGACTTCAACAGGGCTATGTTACTTGGGATCTGGCATAGTGTTTCTGCATGGCGTTGAGTTCAGAGCTTCCCATCTCTACACAGCTGCTGCTTTGTGTCAGAGGAACAGACCCCAGCTGACCAGTGCAGCATCTAGAGACACAACCAGAAGCTGAGTGTCATTCTTGCATGGCTCAGCACTGGTGTTAACCATCTATCTGCATGCATGGAAACTCACAACAGCCTCTGTCTGTGAAGTATTATTATCCTTCCATTTCACAGATAAGGAAACTGAGGCAAAGAGTGGTCAGGGTTATCCAACAAGCCTGTGAGAGAGCCAGGAACAGAATCTACAGTTACCAGTAACTGAAGGTTTGTTCTTGAATCTCTGTTGCTCAAGGCCTCCATGATGGCAGATAATTAGATTGTTCTTGCCTGGCCAGGGTTCTTCTGCAGCTCTGTAGTACTGTATCGTAAGTAGCCAGCTCCATACAACAGTTTTGCCAGGCTGGAAAGATATAGTCTTGAAAGGGAAAGAAGGATAAACAAAAGATAAAGAATAAAGAAAAATGAGAAACGTCATTCCCAAGGGAGTGTTCCTGACAATCTGTTAACTTTTCATTGGCATATTTGTAACCACTTCCAAAAAAATGTCACAAACTCTTAGCAGAGCAGCTTGAACCTCTGCTGATGAATTGAAGGAAATTTGTTCTAAAGAAAATACATCACATGAAGTTAACCCACAATACTGGACCAGCCAAGAACAACAGCACGGAACAGGAACTCCTTTAATTTAACAATACCATAATCTCATTGCAGGCTGAGCAGTAACATTAGAAACTGCACATATAACACCTTCCCTTACAGCTGAAATTTGGCAGTGGTGAGTTTTAAAAGATCCACCCCCAAATCAACCTTCAGCCTGGATGCATTTGTTTGGTTATGGGGGTTTAGGGATTCCAGTGTTTTATTACAGACATATACTGGGTTATTCAAAATATACTGTGAAACAGTTCAGAACTGACACTGTGAGTGCTTCATTTCATAAACTGTGGAGGAATACTGATTTTCCATTGCTCTGCTACATGCTTCAATCACTGTAGTTCTGTCTCCTGCAAGGCAAACTCAAACTGGCTGTGCTTTCCTTAATTACATTGCTTTCATCGGAAGTAGAGATGTAATGCTGTGAATGATGCTGTCAAAAAACTATATACCACCTTCCATAGTTCTTAATTTACATCATAATTAAATGCCTCTTGATCCAAAAGCTATCTCATTACAAAGCTAGGGTAAAAGAGCTTTATGTGGTGACCTCCTTGTGCTCAGGAATTGGTGGTGATACAATGCTATTGCAGACACAGCACAGAGCAGCTTCTGGCCTGTAGTGGTAGCTTTGACCTCCTCTGTGTTCCTACTTGGAGGGATTTTGAGAAATAGATCTGAGTGCAGATCTGTAGGCCATACACAAACCTGTTTCTTTGGGCCCATGACAGCCTTTGGTGTTCTCCTGCTACAGAAGCAATCGCTGCACAAATCTGTGCAATTCCTCCACATTGCTGGATCCTCTCTGCACCTCTTTAGTTCTGAGACTCCAATATACCAGTAATCTGGACATACAAATTGGATTCAGATTTGTTCCATTTAACTCAGTGCTTGAGTTAGGAGTGCAGTAACACTAAGCTTTTTAGGTTAATGGTTCGAGATGGCATGAAAATTTTCTACAACACAGATTCTGGGATACTAACAAAACCCTTACCCCTGTTGGGTAAGGGGCCAGTGAAGAGCAGGAACAGGCTGCTTATATGAGCAGGGATCTTTTCTCCCTTTCTCCCTTCCCTTTTCAAAACTCATCCCCTTAGATGCTGGATTAAAAAAAAAAAAAAAAAGGCAAGGTGACAACTAAAAATGATTCCAAAGGTATTTTTCTTTTGTAAATCTCAGATTTGTGGAAACCTGGCTCAGGCAGTTTGAAGGTAGAATGATACCAGAATGACAAGAAATAGGCAGTTGGGAATTATACTAGGGAAGAGCGAGAAATGATGGCCAATAATTTATAGGGGTAGTGAAAGCAGTCTGAGATATATCTCTATTTCTCACTTAGCTCTTCTTCCTCTACCTTTAATTCTTTAAACTTTCTAAGGGCTCTGTAGGTTCTCTCTTTACTGTTAAATCTAACACCCCCTTAATGGTAGGTTACTGTCATATTCATCACTGGAGCTTACCTGGTTTCTCAGTTGGGCTTTTCTACTAGCTGCTAAAGGAGGCTGGTGTTCCGGATTACAAAGAATCGAAAGGACAGGGATCAGATGTCAAACTGAAAGAGGAGTGAGGAAATTGCATATTCCAGGTCTGAATCTGCACACATTTTTGCTGGATATATAGGCTTTATTGCTGTGAAGAATCCTACTTAGGTCAAGAGGAATACATGGGAATATTATTCAGCTGCTGATCTAGATCCTTAATGAAGAAGAACCCCAAATATTCTAAAAGCAAAGAAACAAAGCAAAAATATGTGAGGAGTTGTGAAACAGATTTGATAGAAACTTCTGCCAGATCAGCTAGAAAGTGGCACTGCAAAAGCTTTGTAAAGCAGTTATCTGCAGTAACAGTCTGAAACTATGTGGGGCTGTGCAGGGTCTAGGTCTGAGCTTGGACGTGCAAAGACTTCTAGGACCTTGGGCATTGTCTGGGAAGCACTCCTGAATTTGTTTATCTCTAAGGAGGCACAAAATCCTCTGTGTATCACCCTCCAGGAGTAAGTCCAGGGTGAGGTTTGTATTTTAACTTCTTGCAGCGATATGGTCTGGAAAGGGTTTTTGCACCATAGAGAGTAAAAATGGCCTTCCTAAGAGCAGGATGAGAGAAATGAAGAGGCACAACAGCTGTGCCAATAGGCCATGCTACACATGGCATTGTTTATATCCAGGGATAAATCAGTTCTGGATGATGGAATTAAATTGCAGAACCTTCTCACCTGGGGTTTGAAGGGCTTTGTTTTCTCAGGATAAATATGTCTCTAAATGTCTGCCACAGGTCATATAATTTGACTGCAGTTAACTAGGAGACATTACCTTGCTAAGCTACGAAAGATCAAAGACCAGTTCTGACCTGGATCTTTACCAAACTGTTATTTCCTCTATGACAGGAGGCTTCATAGGGATAGAAGCCTGTGTGAAGCAAAGTGATTACTTTTGCTGCCATCATTCTGAACAGTGCTGGCTGTAGGAGAGCATCCACCTTCATTCAGCTTAAATAAAACCAGCCTTCCCATTCACAGCTGTAGCCACAGACTACTAAAACCCTGTTTGTCAGTGACATGGGTCTTTTCTTTTCCCTGCTAACGTAGGACAGTCTCAAATCCATTTCAGAAAGAAAGATGATGCATTGGAATTGAATCTGAAATGAGAGAATCTGGGCTCTTTTCCCAACTCTGCCACGTACATCTGGCAGTCTTTGGGCAAATCTTAGCTTGGTCTATTCTGAGCTATGTGGGACAGACACTTTCTCATTTGTTATGCATACATGCAGCGCTTAGCACAAAGGGGACTCCAACCACTCATGAGTAACCAGTGAACAGATGGTAGTAAGTTGACAGTATGACTAGGTATTCCCACTCTGATAGTTTTTGTAGCAAATTTCATCTTAAAAAAGAAATCCTGCGAACAGTCCAGAAACAGAGGTATGTAAAAGAAAAATTAAATGAAAGAGACCATTTTCAATATGTCTTTCTCCCAGCTCTAAAATATGGAAAAGACTTTGCACAGTAAGAGCTGAGACTTACTGGACAAGTCTGGTAAAGTCCTGCTAAAGCCAAATGTCAGTTCTGTGCTTAGTAATATGGTAAGCCTGTCTTTTTGACTTCTAGAAATGGAGTCAAGAAGTCTTTGGGGGCAGATATTTGCTTAATCTCTCACTTGCATTCCCTCAGATGAGCTTTTTACAATTAGGAGTTTCCCCATTTGGCAATATTTCTGCATTGTCACAGTCAGAGATGACATAATGAACTAGTCTTACGCATATTCTTGAGCTCTTCTGGGTAAAAATAGTGACCCTCGGCTTTAATCTTCAGAACTTTGCGTCTCAGTGCAGCTATTCTGATGACAAGGGTGAGCTGATCTGGCTCAGGCAGGAAACAGATGTATCCTCTTATTCTTAACATAAATTGTTGGGGTTTATTTTTTGGTTAGCTACAGTCCTAATCTTGCTTTTGATCGAGTGCAGAGGAAAAGAGTAATTAGTGAAGTATTAGTGTTATTATTATTTCCTGACATTAACTCTCCTGCTACTTGTTCATCCTTTTCTCAGGCCCAGAAAAAATGGTGTGTGGGTTTAGCATCTGAACAGCATTCTTATTGCTAGTCCATCTCTGCGCTCTGAAGTTACACTGCATCCACTCTACTGAAGTAGTAGAAAAAGTAAAAGTAAAAGAAAGAAACAACTACTGCACATGGTTACAGTTAATGTAGGTGGTAGGTGTCTCATAAGAGTATAGCTTATGCAGGAAGGGGAATAAGTTTTATTAGTGTAGTTTTCATACTTGAAGAACAGCTTTCCAAATGCACTGTTCTATCTGCATAACAAATGTAATAACATGTAAATAGTAGTTTATAACAACTATATTATTGTATAACAACATATAATGACTGGCATCTACTAGGATGACTATTTGATAATAAAATTAATGATTCCTTTTCTCAGCATGGTTCTGAATGATACAAAATCACTCTTTGTCCGCAGCTGTTACACAGGTAGCTGAGGCACAGAAAGAGATAGCTGATTTGCCAGACAACGCAGCCAGGAATTGACACTCCATCTTCTGAGGCAGAGACCTACAACTAAGCACAGGAGTTTCTTCCTCCCCATTGCCTTCCATGAGCATGAGTTCCTCAGCATTTCTTACACCTCAAAGCTTACACTATTGCAAGAAGCCTAATCCTTGTGTCATTTGGGTTGTGCAGCAGGCTGTACTAGCACATCCTTCCCTCCTAACATCTGGTCTGGATAGATACCCCAGGGATTGTGAGGAGATGCAGAGTGCTTTTTTTCCCCTCTCTTTTCCTTTTCTTTTTTTTTTTTTCAGCTATTACATAATAGCTGATTTTTGGCTGCTGTATTTATCCCTGTTGAAATATTTTGTTTCCCTAAGCAGTAATGATAATACTACAGACCATATTGCAAATATTTGTGTAATTTTTTTTATACAAATCTGCTGCGTATGTCCTTTTTAGTTACCGTGGTCATTGTTCTCAGTATATCATAACTCTACTGCATAAGGTAGTTATGAAAAGATACTCCACCATTATATTTAATGCTCTTAGGAAACAGAAATCCCAGGATATATTTCGAAGGCAAGATTTTCTAAGAATGATTGGGTTTTACTTAAACTATATATGTATTCAAGCTGAGATGATCATTCAAGATCCAATCTAGTCTATTTCCAGAAATCTCTTGATTTTTCTCCATGATATTTGTATTTGTTGTCATTGTGATCAGCTGCTTTTAATATATTTTGACATTTAATTTTAAACCTACAGTTACACATTAGAATCATTATGGCTACTAAGGCAAATTTAGTTCTTAAGCATCAGTGTAGGTCAGTGTAACAGTCTGATCATACGTGCCTGCAACATTTCTGAATTTTCATCTCCCAGGATCAGGGCCAGACACAAGCAACTGCTCTATTAACAGGCTGGGAGCTCTCACTGCATGTGGCAAAGTGGGGACTGCACAGCTGTAGCTTTCCTGCACATAGTGCTGCAACATCCTCTCCTTAGAGGCACTGTGACTACCATGGTATTTCTTTCATAGGATATGTGGGTATTTCCCTCTCTCAGACATCTGGATGAGCAGTGGTGAAATGTGGAAGCTGAGGGGTACCTGAGAAACAGCTACACACTACTGCATCACTATAATTTCTTAGACTGCTGAGCAAGAAAGGGAAACACCCTCTTGCCACACTTGCAAGCATTTTGTTGTGTTCCTTGCTCAGAGATGTTATTGCAACTCATAGTTAATCTTTTCAATCTCTTCTGTCCCCATGGAAACTTTGGACAGCAGAAAAAAATGGCACAGTGTGTTACAAGTTGCTATAATTGCTAACGCTGGCCAGATTAGTTCTGTGCAGTCTCCTATTTTTCTTCCTCTTCTCCCTCATCTTCAACAAGAATATTGAATATGACAAATGATACTGATTTCAAACTGAAGCTCTTAAAGCAAAATGCACATCTTCTATGTAGATTGGTATGTTTAATTAAAAACAAATCTAAAATAGTTCTCCACAGAAACTGTGCAACTAATCCAAGTATTTTAGTTTGGATTACCAAAACCAGTCCATCTAAACTGATTCGGGGGACCCATCCATGCTCCAGGGGTATGCTACATACATTCTTTTGTAGAAGAATGCTGATCTTTCAGGTGAGATGCCTCTAAGATAGGCACAGTTTGGGGGATTAGAATGTGCTGTTATAATTTCTGTAAGTTTGTAACATTCACAGCATGCACAGTAGTATTTTGGGCTGTGATAACAGGGTGATGCAGACTGGAAAGGCCTCGTGTTACATCATCTTTGGTGACTGAAAGTAAAAATTCTTCAAATGGGTGGAGAAAGAATTGTTACAGTTCTCTGCCACCCTGAAAGGATAAATGCTTGGAAAACTCTAAGAATCTTATTGAAGTGCCTAAAAAGAAAATATTTATGCTACACAAAAAATCTTCTAGACCAGTCAGTAGCTGAATTTGAGTGTTCTTGTGTTGGTTTGAGGTTTCTATTATTTGATTGGGTATTTGTAGACAGATGGCCTCTTGTAACGTTAATACAAATAACTTATGTAGAGTGATTGGGTCGTGTAGTAATTGGGGAAATACTGAGGGATTAGGAAAGAGGAGAGCCTGCCAAAACCTAGTTTCTGTTTATACACAGTTAATTCCTTTTTATAGCAAATTAAGCTTTTCTTCCTCGGACATGTTCAGTTATTCTGATCATGTAAAGCTAGTTTGCAATACTGAGAAATGGAGGTTTGTAGGTCAACCTCATCTTCCTGTGATGCTTCACTGGTATAACAAAGAAAAGGTGATTTGCGAGTACATTTTTGAGCTGATTTACATAGCTAAACCACCCATACTTCTGAGCCTGAGCCAGCAAATCTATAAAATGCTATGAACTTCAGATGATGCAAGAGATGTTGGGAAGGGACTGAGCTGTGAACAGAGTTGACCAAAAGAGAGCTGAATGGGAAATTTCTGTGTCCTGTCAAATTTTTTTTTCATTGCACATTGTTCCTCCCGTCTACCTTTTGATTTGTACCATAGTGTTAATTGAGCTTATATTTCTTTTAAATTTCTTTATCACAACTATCACATTTAGAAGAAATGTAAATAGGGAAAACAGTTAAAACTTTGCTTACAAAATCAGCATAAGTATTTGGCAAACTTTACCAAGATGCAACGTTTTAAACTTGTGGAGAATTTAGGATGTGAAAAAACTCTACTATTTCAATAATGCCATCAGTTGCTCCCCCTCTTCCTTCTCTTCCCTTGAAACAAAATGTGACCAGCTTTCTCTGCTTTAGGTTTTTAGGTGACTCTTGAATGAAAATATAAAACTGAGCTTATGGGGGTGAGGCGTTTTGAAAGACATTCATAGGTGAGTGACTTGCAGCAGGAGGAATACAGAAACCTCCCCAAACCTACTGTAGCAAAATCTTTTATTAGCCTAGAACTGGAACGGAACTAAAAAGCAGATTCTTCTGTCCTGACCACAGAGACTTGCAATGTGGCTGTCCACATGTAAGCTGATTGTCTGCACAACCTTAAAAATCAATGTAGAGAAGGAGGCACTTTTCAGATGTTCTCTGTCTGCTCTGCTGCTTGCATCAGATGAGCTGCGTTGTGCCAACCAAGTGATGTTTTTACCCAGGAACAGTTAAAGGAGCCAGCAGCGACTAGCTCAGGTGTAGTCATCCCCACTGCAGGTAGCTCTGCTTGGTCATCTGAATCCCACTCCAACTGCCTGCTGTTCGACGGCTGTTCCGAACACCGCAGCTCACTGCCTGCAGTATATTGATACTTGTGCTTAAGCAAAAGGACCTCTCTGACCTAAGTGGTGTTTCTCCTCTTGGCTGTTGACACTGAGACAAAATGCATCCTGTGATGAAAGGAAAGCATGTACAATGCAGTTCAAAGTATCAAAACGGTTTGCTGAGCTGGCAGGAAATTTAATTTAGCACGTGGGACTTAATACTGTGAAGATTAAATGTTCTTATTCAGATGAGAATGAAAGCCTTGTGATTGCCTTATCAAATGAAACATGTGTAGGGCTTCCAGTCACCAGGCCATAAAAGCACTGATATACTTCTGCTCGTTACAAAGGTCTTTCTAGTCCTTCTTCTTCTTGTTCCTCTGAAAGTGTTTTAGCTAATACAGGATGACCGACTGGCGTAACCTCATCTAGCTTGCAGGTTACTGTATCACCGATACCAATTTAACCCAAGACTCAAGAGCTTCAAATGGGTTGGATACAGACAAGGGAATAAGAGCCCAGGGCAGGCTAGGAAACTCCCTCTCTCTTGCTTTTTAATTTATTTTTCCATAAAATTTTCGAGGCTTTCATCAAACATTTCTGGTATTTCCAAGTCTGAGCTAACCCTTGAAGAGAGAGACATCTGTATTTTGATTCTTGGTGAGTTTTGTTCTTTCCCACAAAAAGCATCAATGTCAGGTTCTAACCACATAGATGCACTACAAATTCATATATCTTTACATACCAGAGTCCTGAGCTGCAGATTGTTGGATGCTGGATAAAACCTGCTGCAGAGACACCTGGAAAGCATCAATACATGATTAGCATGTTGCTCTGCTCTTCTCTCTTCTTTTATTCCCTAGGCTTCTGCTATTGGCCACTGTCATTGACAGGTTGGTAGGCTAACAGAAGATTTGATATGATCCTTTAGGTCTCTCTTCAGCATAACACAAGTACCTACCACGGTAGCAGAGCTGTCACTCTTTGTCCGGTTGGGTTCCAGTGTGGCCAGTCCTACTGAACTTCTCAATCCCAAGCAGTGCAGAACCAAGGTGGCAAAATGTGGTACCTGGGCTAACAAGGCTAGCTGGCTTGATGCTTATGTGCAGGGGTCAGCTGGTGACCACTTTACTCAAACAAGGCCCTCACTAGCAATGCTTGTGAATCTGAAGAGCAGCACAGATGCCTCCTGGGCAAAACCAGAGCTCCCACTCACTGAGGTCCCACTGGGGTCCTGTGACAACTGGTGTAGGTGTCTGTGCTCAGCTGCTCAAAACTCCTTTCCTGCCACTACCAGAGTGTGCTTATGTAGTCAGGGGCTGTATAACACTACTTTGGTAAAAAAAAACTTATAGAGGAAGACAATACAGAATATTCTTAGTGGAATATTATTCATAGTAAGAGAATAATGATAATATTAATAAGAGTATTAAGAATAGCCATGGAATTTCCAGTTTTCCTAAGAGCTCCAACCTTTTTCTGAGTGCTGCATAAAGGCAGCCTGGCATCATTTTTCTGGCGGGAAGCTAGAGCAGTTTCTGTACCCAAAATATAGAAACCTGAGTGCTCTGTATTATAGTTTTAGAAGATCAATAGGTGCCTTTGTTTAGGGATCTTGACATTAAAAGAAAAAACCTCTTGTTTATGTGCTGCCTTGGCCTATTAGCCTAGTTTGTTACTAATAAAAGTTCTTTCAGAGCATTCAGAGACTCTGATCAGTCTTGAATAACTTTCCATAACCAGCAAAGCATTAGATAGGAAAAAATAGACAAGAAAAAAAGCCTCCTAAGGTCTGCCTTTCTACAGGCAATGTATCTTTGGGTATGAATTTCAGAGTGGGTAGAGAATGTAATTCTGCTTGGCATAGAAATATACACTAAGTGGAAATTAAAAAAAAAATCAGGAAATATTCTTAGCTTATCAGTTCTATGGGTGTTTTAGCAACTTAGATGAGAATAGTTTTCATGATGAAAAGTTAACTGTGCATGCTTCTGAACTATTATTGCAAAATAAGAGGAAGGGGGAAGTTTAATAACTAATGTTTTGGGTTGGGCTTATTGTGTTTTTTTACATATCTTTTAGCAGCTGTGGGCAGGGGAGCATGGAACGGACATGTTTCTGTTCTCAAATGGAAAAAAATAATCTTCAGAAATTTTCATTGGACAACATTCAGAAACTAAGAGCATTCATATTTTTCTCTAGGCAAAGGAGAGCATTTTATGAAAAGGCAAATCGGAGGAAACATCCAAACAGATGAAAATTTGAAATAATTTTTTCTATTTTTTTTTAACATTGTCTTCATTTGCACACCCAACCTATCGGTGCAGTTAGAAAGCACTAGATACAACATTTATATAATGAGAAAAATCAGTTAATAAAATAATATTTTAGAGGAAGATCAACATTTTCCAAATGTGAATGTCTAAAGTTGTGTTCATAAGTCTTTAGGTTTAGCCTCCTACAGAAGAATATCTTAATTTTTAATAAGCTCTGGACATATGCAAATCCCATTGGAGTTGGGAGTAGATGCTAACTTGAAAGTCAAATAACTTTTCTTAGAAACTTATATAGGGATTCTAAGGTATCAATTCTCTTCACAGAAAGTGTAAAATCAATGCTATCTGAGCTGATGATACATTTAGGTCTTCTAAAAATTCTTCTTTTTGGACCCAGATCTTCAGTTTTCAGGTTCAATGTCTGTTCTGCTGAAGAGTCCACCTTGCTGCTCTCTCTCCATCAGAGCAGATGTGGACCAGTGGGAAATTTTTGGCAAAAAATTGCCTAGGTCATGCCAGGGAGGCTGAATCTTGCTTTTTTGGGAAGTACTTCAAGATAGCACTGAAATAGAGTGTGTGGCTTGTGTGTTACACTACAAGCCATGCATCCATACTGCCTTCAAGGGACTGCTCAAATGCTTCAAGTTAAATATCTGTGAGTACTCTGCCAGATCAGAGGCCAGCAGACAGGGCAAATGGAGTCACCTGCCAACTGGAGGTTTTGTCCTACACAGTGGGACCCTCTGCCCTAGCTTTGTTTCCTTCTTCACCATCCCGTGTCACACCACCTCTTCAATTCTCAGATCCCCTGCCGAAAACATCAGATCTCTTTAGTGACTGAATTAGATGTTTGCTTGCTCTGTAGGCAGCCATGGAGGATTGTGTAATGGGACAGTGCTGATGTTTCCACAGTGCTCTGGGGAAGCTCTGCTTTGCATTATTTTGGTGCCATGTAATGGTCTTAATTTTTTAAAGGTTACTTTTGGACACTGGATTTCTTGCTTATGCTTGCTGATTTCAGCTGGCTGAGGCTGATGCCGGCTCTCTGCCTTGCCTGACCTCCTGTGAAGAGGAGGCAAGACAATCCTTTATTTTTTCACAACCAGTCTCCAGAGGAGAAAAAGCACAGTTCCCGATTCAATTTGCAGTGCTCTGCAATGCAATTCCCTCATGATGCCCTCTCTTCCCTCCTCTTTTTTGCTGTAAATTGCAAGGGCTTCACCAATTGAGCTGCAAGTCTCCCTTGGCATCTACCTGTATCTGTAGCAGACAGGCAATATTTTCACACAGCTCCCTCCAGACCTTTGAGTTTGCCTATGGAAACTTTGAATGAGCTGAAGAACTGTGGTGGATGGGTACAGTTGTAAAAATTGCCCAAAGCAAGGAAGTCAGATGTGCAAGAGACTAACAGCAGCACCACAGTGTCAACACTAGTGAGTCATCTCCCTGTTGGCACTAAGCACAAGGGTGACACTGCCCAGCAGTGACCCAGAAGACTAGGCCACTGCCTTTCTTGCAAATAAGTAGTGTCTTTTCCACCGTCTATACGACAAAGGTCTTTATTTCTTTAAGCTAATGAGACCACTCTCTATATACTGAGTTCAGCTACATTTAAGCAATTTAGGTAGATTGTATCACAGCAGAGCTCCTTGGCATTTATGCAAAGGGAAAAAATTCAGATGAATAAACTCATGTTTTATGACTCAGCAGACAGAGTCTCAGTTTCTGGCTTTCACACAATCCTCTGCAACCTTGGGCAAGCTACTTAATTGCTTTCTGTGCCATCTGTAAAAACCTTCTCTGTGCCTCCTATTTTATCCATAACCACTTTAATGCAAATATTATCCTACATATTTGCATGGTACCTACCAACTAGGGAACTTTGCTCCTGGTAATCCCTAGGCATCATTAGAATTAAGAATAACCTAGTAATATCTGAGTAACATCAATTTATTTCAACCTACACTCCCTTAACATGTCTTCTGGATGTCTTCCAAATATTGCCAAACTAGAAACGAAAGCACTAATAAGAACATATATCCTGTCATGTAGTCTGGCTACAGGTTCCACAAATAGGGAGCTTTCAATGCTGAAGACTGAGCACAGATGCCATGCCAGCAGGGAACAAGGCTGCAAAGGGAGAGTTGGAACCATGAGCTGCCTGGCAGTTACTGTGAAAAGTGACCTTTTTATTCACTGTAACATTCTTTGTCTCATTTTCTTCCTGCCAGAGTGGTGTGTGTGTACAGGTGGGTAGAACCTAGGAAACACAATTCCTTGCCTTGCTATATCATGCTTACCGTTATTAGGGAGCATTTTTTTTTCCTCTTGGATTTGCACCTCAGGTTCTGTCTGCCTCCTGTAAGAGATTCCCGGGTACAGATCAAGGAAGGGAAAGGTGAAGTACTTCCTGAAGAGTTGCCTTTGGAGATCAGCAAAAGTTATAACACATGCAACACGTAAAGTACCTCATATTAATATGTAAATAAAAACCAGTTCTTCTGAAGTTTGGGCAAATCTGACAGGGTCCATAACAGGACATTTTGAAAATAAATAAATGCTGAAGAAGAAGAGAAAAGAGAACAGGCAAATATATCCACCAACCTTCCTTCTCAATCAGTTTCAGGTGGGCCCAATTTTGCCTTGAAACTACATTCAAGCAACAGGGTGGGACTAGTCTCTTTCAGCAGTATGCAAGGGCTTTATAAGCACTCGTATAACAGCAGCTCTATTTTTGCTCTGTTTTCACAAGCCTGTGATGTCTATGTGTGTATCAAGACTCAGGAGATTTTTCAGCACTGTGCTGCTTCTGGCAGTGTGAGGTAGCTCTTAGAATCTCTCTATAGAGGTCTGGTAAGCTAGGTGGGGTAATTTTGTTTATGAGTTGGCCCAGAGTTTTGCAAAGGAGAAGAGAGTATGGCACAGTCTTTCCAGAGTCCTGTTCCAGTTGGAGGGAGACTTCTGTGGCCTGTTATGAAGTGCTGGAGGTTTACATTTAGCTTTTCCTGTCGGAAGAAATAGATCTGGCAAACAGACAGCTAGCAAGCTATTTCTGGGAAACTACTTTCTTAATAATTAAAAGCACCTGGGCAGACTTTCCTTGTCCAAACAGCACTGTCTAGCCAGGCCTTGGGGTCAGAGATTTAAATGTGGAATGGCTTTAGCTGTGGCAGAAATTTAGGAGTTCATGGTACTCCTTTGCCTTGCACATCTTGGATGTCCATTTGTGCACCTGAGGTAAAGTTGACAAAGGACTGAATGAAAGTCTGTGACCTCTAAAGTGTCAAAAGCTCCTTAAAAGCCAAGTGTTCATTCTGGTTGTGCCAGATGTTCAGAGATAATGAAATGAACTTAAAAAGTATGTCTCCTCCCCTGTCCTCAAGAGTTCATTTCACCTTTTGGATGGTGACCCTTTAGGGATCATGTTTCTAGACTTATTCCTGCAATCAGGAGGGAGCCAGTCACATTTCTTTTTAAAGAAGAACTGGGAGTCTTTCCTGCCTGTGATGCAGGTGTAGATACTTCTGGAAGGAGAAAAAGCCACTGTCAAGAGGCTGGCAGTCAAACTGTTAAAGGTGGTGGTGATCTTGAATTCATTTGAAATGAAATGAATTCAGAGGAATTGAGATGACTGGAATTATTTATAGTTGAATGGAAGCAAGATCAGACTTTGTATTTAGGCAGCTCCTACTTCCTTAGTAGCTTTATTAGTCAATAGGTGTCTTTTTGAAAACATGGTGTTTCTACCTGATGTCATCTAGGGAGGGAATGGGGGACTGGCAGGGCATCCTGAGAAAACATTTCTCAGTTGGCAAACAGCTGTCTTCCAGCTTATTCTGCCAGAACCTAGATGAGGCAGTAAAGCTTTCACTGCTAAATGTGGCAGTTCCTGTAGTTCGTGGGATACCAGGAAGGAATATTATCCACAGGAGCATTATCCACAGTAGGCCAAGTACAGCAGCACTTTGTGTCCAGGGGAGAGAAATTAGAGAATGTACTTGGCAACTACCCTCTAGAAGGGAATAGCACCACCATTAAATGCTAAGTAGGTTTCTTATCTCTTCTGTCCTATAGCTATTACTTATGTCTACATATGCCTTAACCTCTACCTCAGCCCATTTTTGTATACAGCATCCCAAACTTCAATAAAACACACAAGAAAGGCAGTAATTACCACACAAAATTAAAGGGATTAAGACAGGATGCTAGATAATCTACTTAGAGAAAAATCTAACTGAGCTATCTTAACTAAATGAACTTGTTCAGAAAATCTAAGCTTGTGAAGAGCACGTAGATGACAATAAGGATTAATTCTCATGTCTCAGGGCCTGACCAGGCCAAAACCTGAGGACCTCTTCAGAAGGAGACCAGCAAATAGTTTTGTTAATTAACCAGCATTTTTTGGTTACTGAGATAAAAATATTTATGGTTTTAACTTTACTCTTTACCGTTCTGTTACCTTTAGACAAAGAATTGCTAACTCTTGGAGATACATGCTTCCTTGAGTCAGAAGTGGCTAATGGACTAGGTAAGATTGATGCTGAGACCAACTGTTGGGAAAAAAAAAATAAAAATAAATTGGATTGTATTTATTTGTCTCACCAAACCACATTTTAATAGTAGAAGCAAACTCAACTTGTGGTACAGAAAGAATATACTTTGCAGAAGAGAAACATAATCAGCTTTATCCCCTAGATTAATTAAAGACACTGGATAAAGGAAATGAATTTTGCAAAGGCTCCATTACCATTCCCTCTGACAATCACTAAAAAGCACAAGCACATTCTCTATTATCTGCTGCTTTTCTGAGCTGCAGGGATTAGAAATCTCTCAAACGGACACCACTTTGAACTTGCAAGGCACCCGCTTGCCTGAGGTTCAGGTAAGGTTGGTCAAACTGCCATGGTGGGTGGGCATGGGGAGTCTTCTCATGGCAATGATGCTTCCCCTGTATCAGGTGTTAAGTGTCCCTCTTGGGGTGTGTTAGAGCAAAGAAGCCAGTGACTGAGAGAGAACCCAGGCCTAGCCAAAAGCATCAGCCTCAGCATACCTGGTTTGTCAAAAATAACAGCACAGTCTGACAGGAAGCCCATGCGGTGTATTTATGGCCACATCTGCAGCGGATAGCCCTACCTCCACTTTGCAGCTTGTGGTGTGGCAGCAGCAATGCTTCTTGAACAAGAAAACTATATATATATATTTTTTAGCATTTCCCTGCTTTTGACTTGCAGCTTTAATATTGAAGGTCTGTGCTGTATGATTTATGTTCCTGGTCAGCCACTTCAAACATTTTATTTCCTTACTTTGGTATCACCTGGAGGTATGAGTCTTGTGGAGAAATAAAGCAGTAATTTTCTGCCATACCCCTGCTATCTGTTTTGCTTTTACCCCATTCTCTTCCTGTTTCCTTTCTCCCTGGCCACTGTGAAGTTATTCCTTGCCAAAAAGGGGCGTTTTTACAGTGACACAGAGTATCTGTACTGCCGTAAACCCCTGCTGAAGACAAGACACTTGTTTATACTCAAAAGGAGTTATGTGCTTAATCTGGGCTGTCTTCAGCTAGCAACAGAGATGACAATTGCAGCTCCTTAGCCAGTCACTCATGCGGAAAAAAAAAAATCAAAAAACCCTGCATCTTTTCTGGCACAGAATATAGTCTGTAGTGCTATTGCCCTTCTGCACTTTCTCACTTTGGAGTTTGCTAGCAGATCTGCAGCAATTAGCAAGGAGGACAAGTATGAAAATATCAAATGATCACGTTTTCATATCCTGTAAAGTTCCTGCAACAGTGTATATCTATGCAGATGCACTTTGGGAAGTTCAGGATCTTCAGGAAAATGAAATTTTTCAGTTTTAAGAGAGCAGACTATTCACCCAACCTTTTAAAGTTGTCAAATAGCTATAAAATTAACTTGGACTATTGTTGGTGAGTACTTGTTGAAGCAAGCAGAATCTAATCTATCAATTTCTAAGTGCCTTCCGTGGGATTTATTTGTAATTGTTGATGTGGCTTCCTTGCCCTCTGGGCACTTGTTTTCTTGCAGAACAGAAGCACCATTCAGAATGGCCTATTGTTTAACTAAGGAATCGCAGGTGGAAACATCACAGACTGAAACTATTAATCCAAAAAGCAGTGTACTAGTCTGTCATTTTTGTTCATATGCAAGTGCATCTTATTAAAATACGGGGGAATAGCAATAGCAGTACTTCATTGTTTGTTTTGTTGTTCATTATTTCAGCTAGAGTTTAATGAATGTGAGAGCTTCTTTCCAGGAGCATAATGAAGGTGCATAGCATTGACTGCTGAAGTGGTAGATAGCAGTTTTTCCTTAAGAAAATAGATACTAAAACACAAAATCTAGAAACAGAATCTGAGAGTTTTGAAAGGGATATAAGCCAACTTGGTGTTCAGTTCTCATTGAGAGTTGAAAGGTCAGTATAAGAATTTGGCCAGCTAAGCCTCAGCATGTCTTGCAGGATGTTTAGGGCTGTGGTGCCCCAGTAAATAGCAGGTTATTGTCAAAGCATCATTTCCAGTCAGACAGGACAAGTAAATGAACAAAGATCAGAGTGCATCACCAGGCATTAGAATTGCAAGTGCAGGGATGCAAATTCAGAGCCAGGGAGTGTAGTCATGCTAGCTGGGATGTGAACTGATAATTTTTTGATGTCAGCTTTTGTTTTCTTCCCTGGCAGATGTCTTCCCAGCCTTCTTGCCACTGCTTTTCAAGCTCGGTTGGTAGGTTTTATTACCAAAATTATTGAAACCATCCCAATTCAATCACACTGGTTTGAGCCCAGTAAATAGCACCTGGTAGCCACCAAAAAGAGGCTCAGGATGGTCTCAGTCTCTCCTTGTGCTGAATACCAAGACTCCAGGGACTCAGACTTAACTTCTTTGCTTTTTGCCTTTCTGACACTTCTTGTATACCTGTGTAAAAGGCAAGAGATGTCCAGCTTAAAGCTGGCATTTGTGCTGGTTATATGTAAAACAGGACAGTTGTGCTCCAGCCAGTATTTTTATTGCTCAACTTACTGTTTTTCCTGCTTTATTACAGTATTATCAAATGTAGATTGCTATAGAAAAAATTCATGCTTCAATACTGTGTGTGAAATGAGTACAAGAGGATGTGTCCACATCACTTTTAGGGGCAATCTCTGCAGTGGACAAGAGTTGATTGACTCTGAAAATTGTAGTCACCTAGGACATCCACCAACTGTTCTTTCCTAATCTAGCTGATATGCATCACCCTTGAAAAACATCTGCAATCTTGCATAATTTCTGCCCATTATTTTTATTTCTTGGGGGGATGAGCAGAAGACATCATGAAAGCCTGGTTAGCCTAACCCTAAACCCTAACTCTAGCCCTCTGCCACTCAGTTCACAATGTTGAAAATAGGGGAAAAGGAGGCTCGATCATTTTGTCAAAAAAACTCAATATATTTGCTTTTTAATTTCTTTAACTTGTTCCTTCTTTAATACATTGATATTTGCCACTTTGGGATTTGAGCAGTCATCTACGGCTAGAGACTATGGTCCTTACATTTGGGAATCTTGGTTCTGTTAGTTTTACCAGCCATTTTGGCAAGCGGTGTCACAGAGCCATGGTGTTGTAGACAAGTTTAAGGCCTTAGTTTTTAGAGATGGCAGGATCATTGTAGGACATTGTGGCAGATGGTACTTCTGGACAGCATAGACTATTCAGCCACTGCCTTTTTTACTGTCCTATGACAGAGGTCCCCAGTCATATCCACACCTGCTAGTTCACATCGGCCAGGTGACTTCACTCGTTCAGTAGAGCAGACTCAGCAATTGTGAAGCTTTGTAGCACAGCTTTAGAAATTATTCTGATGTTATTCCATTTATATTGTATGGTGTCTTTTTTTTTTTTGGAAACTGTTTTTTTCAGAGAATTAGAATAGGTGAAAGTGATTCCGCTCAAGTTCTGCATGCTAAAAAAAATCTATGCATTTTATTTTAGTAAGCAGGGAGATGAGGAAAAAAAGCTTGTAAGGTGGGGGAGAAGGGGAAATCTTTCTACCGGCTGCACAGGCTCCCAGATTCTCCCAGTATTTTCCAGACTCGTGTCAGTCCCTGCTGCTTTTTGCTCTATATGCTACCTCAGACCTGTCCCTTATTTATGGGCTGCTGAGATACGGCTGTGCCCTTTGCTAATCCCTACAGAGATTGTCTGTCATGAACATCGCTCTCCTGTCTGAGTAAAACTCTGTATGTTTGTTGTGCTAGTAGTCCTTTGCAATCCATGACATTATTCCTGTGTGAAGCCTAGTGAGTACACGGGATGGCATTCGTGAGGCAGGCTATAGGGCCAGGACTTCTTCCCTACACCCATTGAAGCTAAGCCCATTCGTTGCTGCATAGAAGACAGCCTGCTTATAAGACTGATGCCTGTTTGAACTTGAGTCACTTACAAAAATATTCTGTTGTGCTGGGAGTAGCTCAGGTGCTGCAGATGCTTTGGAGTGTGTTATTCTGTGGGTTTTTAATGCATATTTTCCCCTCAATTATTATGTAAAAGATACCCTCCCTGCCCACCTTCCCTCCCACTCAGGAAACTGGCCGCTGAATGAGTGTAATAGATTGACTGAAGGTGTTTCCTGCCTCCGAAAGTCATTTTCAGTTATTGTACTTTGAAGTCTTGTTGAAAGTCAGGTCAAAAAAAGAAGACAAAAGCTTGTATTCAGTTTGTTCTCTTTTCTAGCCTCCACCATGGCAATAAAAAGCAACTAAAACTGTCTTTCTCCTCTCCCTCAGTCAAAAGAAAACCATCCCAAACCTGGCCTAACCAGGACACAGAAGTTAACTTTCCTCTTTCAAAAAGTGACATTGCCTTTGAATGTCCTATTTGGTCAAGTTTCACCATCCAACTTAAAAATGGTCATGCCAGCAGCTCAGTACACCTTTTATTCCTTGTGAGGAACATAAGAAAAAGCAAGAAAATGTGCTGCCTAGGAGTTACAATACTACATAGCAGTCCTCAGCCAGTAGCTCTGGCAGCTACAGACTGTGGAGAACTTATGTGAGCAGAAACCAGGTTAGATCCACATCCAACTTCAGAGACATTCCAGCATCTATTACAACAGTAGAACTATCCCAGGTGCAGTACTAAATAGAAGGTGTTCTACTTTTTTTTTTTTTTTTTTTTTTTAACCAAAGCTGCTGCTGAGTGTAGCATTTGCTGCAAATTCTTCATTTTCTGCCTGCAGCTAGACACCCCAGGAAGATCCACAGCACTCATGAAGACATTCACCTCTATAACCTTTTAATGAGTGTAGCATTATCCTTTCCGTGCACTGCTCTGGTCTCGAGGATGATTTCTAATTTCATGTCCAGTGTTTGCTATGTCTCTGAGGCTGGGCAGAGAGACTGAACTGTGTGCTGTGATCTTCCACTTGATCTGAGAACATCTGAACCAAATTACGTACCAATTTTTGTTCTGTTTTGTTACTACTTGTGTGTGGACATATGTGTATATATATAAAAACCTTCTCCTGTGAATACCTTTAGTCAATCTTCTTTTAGTTAATCTTTTCTTCCAAGGTAATCTTAAAAGCAGTAGAACTGCATTTGTTCCCAGGACAACACTGTACATTATGGTGATGTATGTTTTAGTTTATTCTCCCCTTATTCCTCTGTTGCAATATAAAAGGGACTGGAGTCCTGCTTTCCGAGTTGTTCCCAAGAGATGCATCTGAGTTCAGTGGTACGTGGAATCCTGAAGGATCCTTTAGGGGTCTGATGAAGTGGCGTAAATAAGAGTCAGAGCAATGTCAAGCAGAAGGAGCACTTTGGACTTAAATTGCTTCAGGGCACTGAGCAATGATGGACAGGACAGAAGGCCGTTTGTCATTCAGCGTGAGTCACATAGGTCCTGTCTTGTCTGAATCTGTGAACTTGCAATGGCAAGCAAGAACACACAGTGCTTTTTGGATCCCAGTCTGAAATCATATCACTGAGTGCTTCCTCTCTTATTAATGACAATAGTAACGTACACTTTTCTCACCTCTTGTCCTGTCTCGCCTATTTAAATGGCAAGCTGATGCTAACACTCATTTTTTGCTGAGTGCTTATACAACACTTTGGTACAGCAAGGCCCTCTTTTGGACATCGCTGCTGTAAGCAACTAAGGAATGCTCTATAGGGGAGACCACAGATAAATCTATCCAGCCCAGTGTCCTGTCTCCAGCAGCATTAGGAGATTGTGTTTAAGAAAAGCAAAGAAACCTGACCGCCATCTCAGGTCCATGACTAACATCTACAGTCTTTGATTTGGGATGTTGTGGACTCATCTCTGCCTGTTTATGGACATGTCCTTGGATTTGTCACCCTTCTCTTTGGAACTGCTTATGCCATTTGCCTTTAAAACCTGCTGTGACTACAGATTGCTATGTTTGCTGCCTGTTATGTAAAAAAAAAAAAACTTATTGCATCTGTTCTAAGCCAATGTTGTACTAGTTTTGGTGTGTGGTTTTAGTTCTAGGTTGGATTTAATGAAGAAAAGCTCTTCATCCTGTTTTTGGGTAGCCATCTCCACTCAATTGCAAAATCTTACCTTTTTAAGTCTCTCTTTGTAAGACAGCTGTGCTATCATCTATGTCATTTTAACTGCCCTTCTCAGTGCCTTCCCTACCATGTCCATTATGTCCTTCTTGTGATGCTGAGACCAGAACCGCACGTTAGGATGTGGGTGTACCTGGATTTTATGTACTGGCAAAATGATGTTCTCTGCATTGTTCTCAACACCCTTCCTGATGATGCTCAACAATGTGAAGCCTCTTTTGGCTGACACTGCATTGAGCTGATGAATGAAACTGTGAATAACTAATGAGAATATGCTATTGTGATTGAGGCTGGCTGTGGTATGCAGTTAAATATAGCCATACTGATTTTTTTAGAAACTATTTAATTGCCAGTCTCAGTGGAAGACTGATATTATCGGCCAGGGTGACTGCTCTGAATTGTACTGCTTTGGATTACTGTATATTTTTGCAGTCTCCCCTATCTCTCTGCCTGGAGCATCAATAGTACACCTTACTGTACAAACTAGATCGCCCATAAGTAGTATGCCTGCACATTCCTCCTGGATTTGTGAGCAAGAGCCCAAGGCCACTTTTGAACTTAGGTCTCTTGTTCAAAACCTTGATTATAAGGATGTGGAAACACTTCTCTCTGATGCTTCCTTTTGAAGAGGTTTTATGACTCAGATGCACAAATTAACTTTCAGATGAAAGTACAGTGGAAGCTTTAGCCCAGGAGCAACACCTACCTGGTTTTATAATCCTGTCACGCATATAGCTTTAATATAAGCCTGTAGAATAAACACAATTTACCTATAGAAACAATTAGGCAACCGCAGTTGTCATTCAGGGAATTTCCAGCAGATTAGTAACAAGCTGTGAAGAGCCTGTGGCCTGAAATGCAACCTTGAGCCTCTAATTCCTGGAAATTATTTGTGTTGAGATGGTTATTGCTGCTGAACAATTAACACCTGGAAGACTCTTTAAAAAATCTGGGCTTTAATTTTTTTGTTTCTTTGGTTTTCAGCATGCTAAGTCCCAGATTCTGGCATGAATCATAGCTTGTTGTCATCCAGCTCTTCCCTGTGGTCTGCATGGCTAGCATTCAATGAGAGTGTGCTATAGAGAAGAGTCACTGATCCAAGGAAACTATGAGGTACACTTACCGTTCTTTCTCCACTGACCTCTCAAAATCTAATCAGAATAGCCTATTTTGGAATATTCACCCAAGAATTTTAAACAATCTTGGGGAGACGAATGTTTCATCAGAGTCTGTACATACAAAAAGAAGTTTGCTATCATTTTTTTTTCAACGAATCAAGTGGAAATTGCACCTCTGTTTTATGTTACAAAGTATTACATTCTTAGTGCCATGTGTTTCTTGGCACTTCCTACTGTGGCCATCTTCAGTATATCTGAGCTTATTCAAATGTCAGTGAATCCTGATAGGTCACTTCAGTGCAGCTGGTGTTATGTCACTGATGGCATACTTACAGCACACAAGAAATATCTCTGGAAAGGAGCTAGTCCTTTGAGGTCTGGTAACAGTCACTGGGTATTGTACCCTGAAACAGTAATGATCCTCCTATGCTTTCTGTGCCAGTTTAACCGCACTGTATAGGCAACTGCTGATGACAATGCCACTAATGATAGTTACAATCAAAGATCTGCATTAAGGCAGTTCTGTCCTACAGACCTAGAAATACTGTTTTGCTACATGTAAATTTCACAGGATTCATACAGTTTCTTACTACTGTGGATGTTCCAGAGTTGTGACTACCTCCCAGAATCTCACAGGCCTCTTGTTTCAGGTAATTGACATACGAGCAGTTGTGAAGATTCAGCCACAAGTATTATGTGAAAGTAATTATCATAGATTCTGCATAGCCTGTACATGGAAAGCCCCTTCAGCTATGATGGATCCAGACAGACATGCTTTTGTGAAAGAGTTTTAACTTCCTGTAGTGACAATACAGCTGGCTGATTGCTTTCTGGAGCAATGGAGTAAAATACCTGAAGAAATACAATACTTGCGACTTCTAAGATGAGTTCTATGGCCTACTGAGGAAAGAAAAATGAGTGAATTTGAGAGTATGGGAATAACGTGAGTTTGGGAATGGCAACACCAGCTTCAAGATTCTTGTAAATTTGAACAGGTCAGAATCCCATTTCTTGCTCTCTCGATGCCACTGCTGCTTGAATCAGTGGAGATATTCCCACTGAATTTTTAGGCCGGCTGGATTAGCTGTTAGACTGTTGTCTGGAAAGGCACGCAACCGAAAACACCACGATGTTCTCGCTGTGAGCTGGAACCGAGGATGGCCAAGTACAACTGCTCAAGTGCAGTTGTGCAGCATAACCCTGATGTGCCGCCGTGAAGGTGGTTGGTTGTGTTTAGATGCAAGTGAAACCCTGCCCAGGCAGGAGCTGCATTTTGGCATCTTAGAGCCACAAGGGCTCTCTGCAGGCACAGGGAGCTGCAACAAGGAGCTTGAGTCAGAGGTGTGATTTCCAAATTTCAGGGTTTGATCTGCAGAAGTTACCCCAGCGTTAACTTCACTGCAGCCAGTGAAACTTCTGGCAGTCATGTGGCTTACCAGGAAGAGCCTTCAACTGGAAAATAATTCTCAGGTGCCTTGCACAGAATGGAAACTATAGAAAAGATGATTTTATTAAGGGGTTTTGTACAGTGCTTATTTTCTTACTTGTATGTGCCCTAATGATTAAGTAGTTTCATGAAGTAATTATCTATTTCCTCCAAGCCTTACTGATAGGAAGGGATGAGCAGCCTCGTTATCTAGCTCTGATTCTCAGCCCCTCAAACCCTTAGCCATGCACATGCCCTTTTTCTTGAGAGTCTCCCCATGAACTCCCGGGGAAATAGCTGCTTCCATAACGCTGTGCGTGTGTTTTGAGGGGAAGACGGGCCAACTGCAAACATGTGAGCTCCCAACCTTTGGGAAAACCAAGCCTGCCCGTGCTCCCGTAGTTAAAGACGCGGTGTGTAAGCTCACCTCGCTCGGCCCTTTCCCTTCTCCCGCCTGAGGGGACGGCTTAAGGGGCAGCAGGGGAGGTTATAGGGCAAGGGCGTTCAGCGGAACAGACGAGGAGAGGGACGGGGCCGCCGGGGGGGGGGGGGGGGCCGAGGGGTGGCAGCGAGCGGGGGGGGGGAGGCAGGGAAGCGCCAGCCGCAGCCTCCCCGCGCCGCAGCACGGCCATGTAAGGGGCGGGAGGAGCCGTGCCGTGCCGAGCCCCGCTCAGGGCTTCCCTCGGGCTCCTCCCGTGCGCAGCGCTAGGGGGAGCGGCGGCTGGGAGGGCGGTGCCGGGGCGGGCGGCGCGGGGCCATGGCTCCGGGGGAGGCGGTGTCGGGCTGAGCGGCCGGCTGCGCGCCGGGAGCGCTCTCCGCCACCATGAGGCGGCTGCCGCGGCTCCTGCCTTGCCTCCTCCTCCTCCTCCTGCTGCCGCTGCTCCTGCTGCCTGCCGAGGTGAGGCGAGACGCGGGGCGGGGGTCGCCCGCCGGGGCGCAGCCCGTCCGCCGCACCTGCCCCGCGGGGAGGCCCAGGGCAGGTGTGCGGCTGGGGCCTCCCGGCCGGCCTTTGTCCCCCAGCAGGGCTCGGTCCCCTGCCGGGGTCCTGGGGGCTGCCCCCTTCTGGGGGGCTCAGCTCTGGGGGTGGCTGCTGGCTGGTACCGGAGGCAGGAGCCCGCGGGACAGCCGGGCGTGAGGGTGCCCCGGGTGCTTGCCTCGCTGAAAGCTACACGAGGGATGGTTCCAGTCCCCCCTGCTGTGTATGGTAGCCTGCCCTCGTTGTGTTACTGCCGGTTAATTAGTAATGTGTTATTTGCACTTCTCCCACGCCAGCGATGCGCGTCGCCCGCTGGGTCCCAGGCTTCAGGAGCAGTGTGGTTACTGGGCAGTAAAACCCTGCTGTGGTGTGGACAGAGCGGACCTGGTGGTGTACGGCTGTGGGTCAACTGGAGGCCACTGTTGGCACAGTTGCGTTTCAAGCTTACCTCCCTCTACACCTGAGCATGATGCAGGATGTTCTTCCAAGAACACCTTTGGGTGATGTAAATTGTAATCCCTTGCCAGGTGATCCACCCATTGCTGGCTGGCATAGACTTTCACCACATGCTTCTCTTGGCTGATGATTCTCTAACACTTCCATAGGTATGCTACATGACTGCTGCGAACTGTCATGTCTGGGGGCTTGCTGAACTTTTGCTTCTAGAAATACTTGCTTGGCTGCTCTACTTCGACCGTTTCTCCTACAGAAGTGTGAGCACGTGTTAGTATGGACCAAGGTGCTCAGTAGCCTGTGCTGATGGTTCCCCTGGCTTGTGTTTCAGGCCCACTCTAAGGGTCACAGAGCAGAATTACACCACCTATTGTTTAACTGTTTTTTCCTTATCTTACATTGGTACCAGTTTGTGATTACAGCCAACGGTTATTGTAAATCTCTGATTCATCCTGTTTGTATGTTTTATGTATTCAGTTTTGGGTACATGTGTTTCTGTAATTCCATCCCCTTTTGCTGTTGTACCAAGGCTGGGAGTCACGGTCTGACAATGCTGAAGACTGCAATTTTTGACAGTCTCAATTGTGACATGACCCTTACCAGTGAGCCTGAAGGCTTGTGCCAGGACTCTGGGTTCACCAGCTCTCTTGACTGGTGTTGGTCAGTACCTTGTGGAATTTTGAACGTTGGGAGGGCCTGCTTGATCTCCTGAGAGAGGTGGGGGAATGGGAACTGAGTCCCTGTGAAAATCATTCATTTGCTTGAAATAGCTAAGTTTCAGTACGGCTGCTTGTGGTGGTTAGGGGGGTGACGCGTGAAAAGCGTGTGTTGGATTTGTGTAACCCATTAATGCCAATAATAAGGATGTGAAATAAAGCCTTACTTGGAGGGAATGATTGCTCTATGCATAATTAGTCTTGCTGCCTGTTCCAAGTACCATTGATGTGGTTTTGTTCCCTAAAAATAAGGATGGCATCTAGTAGGGAACAGTTTGGCTCTGTGGTGAATTCTTGGCACAGGTTAAGGCAGATGTCAGTGCTGGCCACTGTTCATGGTGTGGCATGTGTGCGGGTACAGGGGTGTGGCCTGGGGCTGCCTGGTGAGTTATCCAGCTGAAGGATGAAGGAGGCAGCAGCTGGTGGGACCATCGGGCACGTGCCATGAGCTGGGCTTCGTGTGGTGCTGGTAAGAAACTATGGCCCCTTGTCTGCAGTCTCCCAGCCAGCCTGCAAGAGGGAGGACAGTGAGTCGGGTGGAAGCAGCTTGGCAGGATCCGGCCTCCACATTGCCTCTGAGACAACGGCTGTGGGGTCGGTGAAGGCACGGCGCTCCTAACACAGGCAGCATTGTCGGCCCCAACACACGCGAGGGCCGGGAAGCATCCCGAGCTGTGGAACGGCTGTGTCATGGCAGCTCCTCGGTGGTGTGACAGGCATATGATCTTTCTATGGTGTCTTTTACTCAAGGATAAGCATCTTCCCTATTTTTTTTTTCTTAACGAATTACAAAATAGCAGGCAAGGTTGGCTTTCTTTTGCTTTAAAAACAAGACAAAGGAACCTTGTTTTGTGTTTTTATGGGAGCTGGTGGTTTGAGAAGGGTCCTGTTAGTGATACAACAGCATAACATCCACTACTCAAAAGTAATAGACTTGTAAGCTCCTGTGTTTGTGTGGTTGTTTTGGTGCTTAGAATTACAAATGCCTTTTATGTGGACCTAATAGCCTGTTCTTACAGCTTATTCCCTGCACAGAACTCCTACTGATGCTGCGTGAGTCGATTACATAGGATTATGACTTAATTGCTGATGTGAATTTTGATCTGAGGAGTTTAAATGAAGCACCATCATGTTTAAAATGTGGGCTTGCCGTGTGTGTATGTTGCACGTCAGTTAATTTCTGCTACATACTGGTCATTGTTAATCATCCTTGTTGATTCTTGCATGGTACTCTAAATTTTAGTTAATAAAATTATTCTATTTGTCACATGAAAGAAAAAGATGTTCAAAGTAAGTACTGTTTACAAAAGGATTTAGTAAATATTTTGGTGTAAATCTATGCATGGCTCCTTAAGAGCTTTAAAATATAATAAAGATTGAGAAATGTGAGGCTACCTAGCTGCTACTGTAAAGCCACCTCTGGGTGAAGCCTTTAGCAACCACCATTAGATACCCCAGTTTGGCATCACTGGTCCAGAGACCTGAGCATGCCTGGAGTTACGCCGAGGAGAACCGGAAGGGAAGCTGTGGCTGTGGACTGTGTTTCCTTGTGTCAGAGGAGCTTGGAGATATACTTCTCGTCTGTCAGGATGCATTATTTTCTGTGGTGACTGATGGTTGATTCTGTAACGCAAATGCCTTCATTCTTTTACTAAACAACAATTTAGGCTTATTTCAAGAGCTTCTGTATGTTCAAAATGAGAACAGACGCTGCGAACACCTTGTGCAATGCTCGATAAATGCTTTGTTTTCAAGGCGCCACAGATGTGCACAGCGACTGCGTATTGCAGCACACTCAGTTGGTTTCCAGTACTTGGATTTTAGTCCACAGCCAGCAACACACAACAAAATATCTTCTGCTGCGTATTTGAGATCAGAATTCAGGCCCACAGTGGAAATGTTGTCTGTGCAAACAGCCACGCTATTATTAGTACTTCCTCAATTATGTGAGCTACATGCAAGTCTTTGTTGAGGATTTTCATGGCATGTCATTTTTTTTTGGTTGGAGTTGCGAAGTATGAGAGAGAGAGAAATTGTTACTGTTTTAAAATTTTGGGTTGTTTATTATGTGGGGCTGATTTTTACTAATCCATATAATTTTAATTTGTGCACTTCCATCTTCCTACTACAATTACAGGATATCATGGAGTGAGCATTTCAGCAGTGTCAGAGAGTGGTTGGGAACTGGAAATTTGATGTTCGTAGGTATGAAACCATCTCAAGTCATCTGTTTGCTTGGGTTTTTTTCTTGCTTAAAAGAAGATTTCTGATATGAGCAAAGCTATTGAACCAGTAAGTCTCTGTACAGTTGGATGCTAACCTGATGTGACTGCTTTTTGTTAGACTGCAAAATTTGAATGTAGATAATACCTTGAGCATCATCAAAGGTCAATGGGAGCGCAGGAGGAGCTAGTTGAATTTTCTTTAGCAGAGAGGGCCTACTGCTATATAGGAAGGGGAGAGTGACAGAGAACCTGCCTCAAATGGAGCCATCAGTAGGAAATCAGCTTTCAGCAGGAGATGACTGTGCAGAGGAGGACATTAATTGTGGGGGGAGGTTGCCAACTAAGTGTAGGTGAGCATGTGCTAGCATGTGAGATGTTAGAAAGCAACTGCTGGGGGGAAAGAGTGATCAGGCATGTGCAGGAAGAGAAGAACAAAACAGATGCACTGCTCTGGAAAGCAGCACCAAGGCTTTTCTCTAAGCGCTTTCCAGCTGTTCCCTAATGTATCTGCACATAAACAGGCCCCCTGGGGCTATTAATCCAAAATTCCAGGAAAAAATCCAAGACTAAGTGGGAAAGGTATTTCTGTAATCCAGCAAGGAATGGACACATACATGTGGTCCAACCAGAGCTGGATCGATGAACTCGTGGCTTGTAGTTATCTTCTGAGCCGTTGATGGGCATTTGGTGGAAAGGGCAGGGCAAGACGAGAGAACAGCCGTATCTTGCCATAGCATCTGCCTGATGTCGGTGGTGTTTGGAACCTCCCTGAATGTGTGTAGAGTTGTTTTCCCATCGCCACCAGGACATTGGAAGAACCCCTTGTTCCCTTCTAATGAAACCCGTAGTGCGACTGTCACTCTTTTCCCGCTCCAATTTATCTGAGACAGCCTGGGCCACGTAAGAAAGCCTCTGTCTCCACCTGTAGAAATGCAGTGGAAGAAAAGGAAACTATGCTTTCACCAGCATCTCAGAATAGAGGAAATTGTGTCTACAGCTACAGCCAGAAGAAGGAATGGAAGAAGAATTGGAATCTGCTGGGCTACCAGACCTGTGGGGCTGTAACGGATCTCGGATTTGTGTCCTGCAGGTATTTGCAGGGAAGAGGGCTGAGGCTTATGTCTGAAGGAGCCCTGCTGTGGGGAGGAGAAGGGCTGTTGGAAGGATGACCTCTAAGCTCCTGGTCAGTGTCAAGAAGTCTCCTTCTGCCCAGTACTGTGCATCCCTCTTGTCTTTCCTTTTGTATTCTTCTTTCACCTCCCACTTGGTTGATGCACTTCTGACTTTTCTAATTGTGTTGTACAGTTTTAGCCAGACTAATTGAGTAAAAGAAGTATCTAGTATGTCATTGACGAATTCCTAATGTGTGCAGCGTCTTTGTTGCCTCTTTTAAAATGCTGGGGCTTTTTGTTTTCTTTATTGGAAAGACTTCATGGTTTTTTGGTTGATTGGTTTGGTTTTGTGGTGTGCAGGAGAATGCCATCTACATACGGTAGTACTGTTTTCTGTTTACTGTGCACCATATGGGCCAGGGCTGGAATATAAGGAGTAATTTGTGTGAGCTCCCCCCGCCCCTACTGAAGGTAAGAGACTTCTGCTTCTGAGCCCATAAAATTGTCAAGGCAAGGCTTGAGCACTGGGTCTGGAGCTTTGCTGTAAATTACAGCCTGTCTACTGTAGCCTGGCAAGCAGATGCAGTCTTGTAGTGTTTCTTGTTGGAGGCTGTTGTGTTTTCAAATCGGGTTGTCTATGAACTCTCTCCCTGGAAATAAGGGACAAGCACGGGTGCCTAGGATCAGGTTGGGAGCGCTCTGCTCGGCTTGTGAGTCAGGGGCATGCTGCGAAGGCGACGAGGCAGTGGCCAGAGGAGGGTGCAGCTTGGGTTTGGGGCAGACCAGCCTACGTACACAGCAAAGCATGGGACTGTCTGCGGTGTTACAGACTGCATGCTTCCTGCTGCCTCCCTCTGACGCTCGTTTTGCCTCCTGTGTCAATTGCACGGTCCCTGCAGATAAATGGAGGTTGCTTTTTTTCACTGCCTGCCTTCCCCGCAATTTCCTTATGATCCCAGAGCATTCACTTGAAATTTTGAACTTGCCCAAGATACTGTGCTCCAGAGGAACAAAGGGGAAAACCATGGGAGCTCGTTCAGTTAGCGTCACCTGGCCCATGACTAACAGCAATCGCTAGCAGCTCAAGGACAGATGATTTGGTGCTTACTGTCGGATTGGAACTCAGAGGGATCACATCCTTGTCTTCCTCTAAACTTGCTCTGCTGCCTGTCCGTGCATGAGGTGGCCTGCGTGTTTTGAAGTGGAAATGGCAGGGAAGATGCCGGTAGTCTCCAGCACCAACAACAGCCAAAATGCGAAGAGGAGCTCTGCCTGGCAAGGGCAGCGCTCCTGTGTGCTGGCCCCTCTCTCTGAGACCAAGAGGGAGCTTTGGCTGAGAGAGGAAAGGGGCTCCCACCACGAGCCTCGGGTTGCAGGTGGAAGGAACGCATGTTGGTTTCAGCATAGCAGAAAGTAGCTGTGTGGAACTGTCAAGAGAGGTTGACTCAGCCTTACCAGTGGTTTTGTCACAGAATTAGGTGTGCCATGGTTTCGCTGTACTTTTTAACATTAAAACGTGATGTTGTTATGAAAACCAGGCTGAAGGGGAAAAACGGTGCTTGTGGAAGCCATCAAATTTACAGATGCAAAATTGTGTTGTGTTGGTAAGGAAGTTCAGCAACAACCTGGGTTTTCCTTCTTTTGTGGTTATGCTCGGTTGTTTTCTCTCATGCTGCAGGAGTTTTACATACTTATAAATACTTCAAAATGAGGGGGAAATAGAATGAACAGTGTTAAATTGGCAGGGTCCTTTTAGGACATTAAATTTTGTTTTCTTATATTACTTTTCTCCAGTGAAGGCAAACATGGGAGATCTAATTTTTCTTGGTGCTGCGCATATAATCTCTCATTTACAACCAAATTTGAATTTGGGGAATTTTTGACAGGGCATGGCTTTTCTGCTATGTGAATTACATTTTCTAGGTCCTAGTGTTCTTTCAGTCTACTTGCAGGATCAGCCACTTCTGATAGTAGACTTGGAGCTCAATACCAATAAGAAAAATAAATAAATTTTTTTGCTGTGGTCATGATTCCAGTGCCTTTTTGTGTGTGTGAAGTAGGCTGTGCATTATTAACTGATGTCTTTGATGGTTTCACCTTTTATAGATTAATATTTCTTGTAAAGGAGAAATACAAGAGGTGTAGGCAGTTTCTTTCTCATGGTTTTTGTAAAAGTGTGTCTTCAACAAAACTGAGGGAAAAAAAAAAAGAAAAGAAATAGCTCTTTCTTTGGGGAAGTTCAGTGTCTTTGGTTCAGTTTGCATAATTCTTTGTGAGGGGAATTCACCTCCATGGTATAGTTCCGCGCAGCTGGGCACCAGGGGAAATAACCAGCCTGTCGTTGAGGTCAGGATCTGGCCTTTTTAGCTGGTGTACTGCGGGTATCACAGATGCAGGCCTGGTGTTTAAGCACAATTTCCAATAGATGTATCTGACAGCTGGAGAAAGGAGGCCAAGATACTCTCACATGAGGTAGATAACATTAGCATCTGCAGAATCAAAATACTTTCCTTTTCTTTTTTCAGTATCTCTGCAGTGTGAAGTTCTATTTCTGGAAGTATTTCTGAGATAGAAGGAGAAAAGGGGGAAGATTTTTGTGTGAGTTTGTTTTGCAATTTTTCTGATGTGGCTAACAGACTAGCTAGTTATTGTTTCTAAAGAACCTTGTACTAGTTTTGAAACTACTCTTACAACCAACTGAAAAAGCACATTTTGTTAAATTGAGCGTGTTTACTGGAATGATCAATCATAATACATATAAATTAAATGTATTGTCAAATGCACATCAAAATAAAGTATTTTTGAGTGCATGCAAAACATTTGTAGACACTGGTATTATGAATGTGTTAACTCAAGTTCAATTTTAAATCATAATTATGGAGAAGGACAAGGCTGTACAATCTGGAATTAGATCTGTTGGCCCTTTGTCCTTTAATCTCTGTAACAATACAGGTAATTGTATGTATTTAATAAATCTTGACAATACGCTCCTTTGTGTCTATTAAAGAAAAAAAAAACTTTCCTTTGTCTATAACTTTTATCAAGGACTTGCATTTGGTGATGTTAATGTTTTTAGGAGATGCTTAGAACTAGAGAAGCTAGGCAGCTAACAGCATATAAAAAAATTTATGCCTTGAATCCATTTGGAAAAAGGCTTCTTTTCCAGTTTAACAATTACAGATGAGATATTGTTATAAAGTGTTGAGCTATTTCTTGTGAGATAAGACTTAAATGGCCAATGTCCTCCAGCACCGTGTCAGAGCATTTTTATCTTGTTTCTTTCTCCAGCTGGAATGGTTTTTCATTATTGCTGGAAGGTAGTCGATCTAAAATACAAATGCCTTAACACAGGGTATTTATACGTGGATTTGAGACTATGTAATGAAAGTGTAATTGCTCCTGTGCTTTTATTGTGAGCATGTGCCCGATTCCTTTGTGACACTGTAATTTCTGATTTCTGCTATGCGCTCAGAGAAAAATATCCACATTAAAGAAGCTAATTATTAGACTCTATATTCATGAAACTGAAAGCCTAAAATGCTTGAAAAAAGCAGTTATCCTTAGCTAACTTTGTAATCACATAACCTGCTTAAAAAAATCCGTTCAACCAGGCTATATATGCTTTTGATGATTAAAGTATATAATGAGTTTATTGTACTCTGTGTTAAGCAAACTTTCTTTTTCTTTCTTGCCTGCAATATTTTGCAAAGTACTGGCACTGCTAGTGAGAGTATGTGTTGAGCTGTAGCCAGCAGCAAATATTTGCAGGTGGATGCAATATCTGGAACCGCCTTGAGTAGTACTCATTTCCCAGTACTACAAGACAGACCTACGGTATGTGGTTTAACTGGTATTTAACTATTGTCTTCTGACTCAGTCTTCATACTTTTAAATTCATTTGTTGATTTCCTGGTTCAGTCAGGGAAGCGTATGCTGCAGGAGAAGTGAACAGAAGGCCAGAGCTGGTAATTATTGACTACGGAGTATGCTTTTCCTCTTCTTCACCTTAGCAGTCTCTTGGTAATGACTCCTAGGTCTCTATGGTTAGGATTTCATCACAGAGTTGCAAATAAAGTAGTTCTCTTTTAAATTTCTAAAAGTTTAAGCAGCCAAAAAAAAAACTAATCTTTTGTTTCACTTGCCCTGTTTTGTTTTTGACTTGCAGGATGGTACTGCTCTTTGGCAGTGGCAATTCTTTGTGATTCACAAAGCAGTCCCTGCTCCATCCTGGCAAAGCTGTTGCCCGCTGGCTGAGCTGTTAGGCGGGAGGTCATGCCCGATGTCCTTCACTGTGCCCTACAGGTTATGCTTACACACAAATTCTGTGCAGTGCCTTTCTGCTTTGGCCTGTGAGCAGCGTGCACTGTGCTTGTTCCAGTGCCTACCTTTAAGGCCCTTTACATCACCTGAAACAGTTGCTACTATTTATTTATTTTCCAGCTCCTCTTAAAGATAGTAAGAATAGTCAGTTGCAATGTCCAGCTCTGCCAAAGACCAGTTGCTGCAGATGATGGGGTGACCCCCTGTACTCCTGTGTGTGCAAAGCTGGCTGCAGGAAAGAAATCTGAGGTTGTCCTGAAAAAAATTGGATGTCAGAAAGAAACTAGGTACCTCATGTGCTGAGGTTTATTTGGAGTTTTGTTGCGTGCAGTATTTGTCACTGCTGTCCTCAGATGGTTGAAATGAACTTTGAAGCAATGGTAACCTAAGATTTGCGGTATTAACCTGGTTAGCTGAACGTTTTGTCTCCTGCAGAAAAATTTGGAAAAGATAAGAGAGAATCAAACTTCACTTTCCCTGTTGAGTAATGGTCTCTTAATATTTGCTCTACCAAAGTAAGGAACTTGCTGCTCTGTCATCTAGGGATGCTGTAGGACTTCTGAAATCCTACTGCAGGTTTGAGGTTTAAGTTAATGACTGAGATCTTTTAGGACTTTGTGCTGTCAAGGTTTGTCTGAGGGCAGGGGAGCTGCTCGCCTGAGCTGGAGGGTGGACAGGATGTTTCCAGAACTATGTAAATCCATTTTCATGCTTGTCTTTGCAGGCTACAAGGAAGCAAGACATGATGTGATGTCTTTCCTTCTGTCAGCTGTACAAACTGTCAGCATCTGAAAAGGTTCTGATTTCCAGCTGTGCTCTGGCAGCTTACTTGATTGAGTTTCACAAACTCCCATGTACATGGATAAAGCTATCCGAGCTCCTGGGGCAAGTCTCTGAGCCATAGCTTCTGAAACCAAGCCAAGGTTTCACATGACCACTGGTCAAAATAATCATCTCCTCCAGTTGCTTCCCCTCGCATCTTCTCTGCACATTCCTTCTCTGTCTTGCACTGGTTATGTTTTGTGATCTGGAGGTTGTAAATACCGTAGGACATTGTGTATTTGTACAAAGGTAATATTAAAGGATCTCGATGGGGTTAGGACTTCTGGCAATGATTTCTTTAAAAAAAATAAGTAAACCTTTCTCAGTTGCCAGGTGCATGCAGGAAGTGAACATAGTGCCCCACCGCATCTGTCTCTACCAGGATTCACTTCTGCCCATGAACTGTCAAAAATGAGAGCTGGAGGAAAAAAGCTTCCCTCGCACAACTTCCTGTGTTTTATGAATACAGTATTCCCTTTTGGTCATGAATGGGTTATAAATTGGACAAAAGCTGGGTTGTGGGGTCTCGTCCCTTTCTTCTCCGAGTGAATTGGTTAATTCTTGTGGGTTTGTAGATAGGAGAGGCATTCCTTACATCGGGCACAGATGGGGAAGGGTTTCTTGTGCTGTGAGATAGACATTCACCCCTAGACAGAGGGCAGCCTGTGGTAAACCACTTGTGTGGTGTGACTGAGGCAGCACAAAACCTTGGCAGCCACTTAGTGGGGCAGCAGATTTCATCTGGGATGCTTAGCATGTCATGGAGCAGATCTGAGCTGTGAAACAGCTCCTTGGAGTGAGTGGGGATAGCGAGGGGGGATCGGGGTGCTAGGGAGCAAACTGTACCTCTGAACCTGTTGATAAATAAGGGGCAAAGATAATACCCATTGTATTGAAACGGTGGGAGAACCAATATGCTAGTAAAATGTCTTTGAAATGGCTACCAGCAGGCTGCTCAAACTCCAAATTGTGCTTGTTGTACATAACAAATGACCTGGTTGTTGCCTTTGGTTACACTGCAAATCCTTCTTTTCGCCAGGGAAGAAATCCTACAGTTTGTTTCTGGATGTCCTGTAGCACAGTAACAGGTCTTGTGGGCAGTCTGTGGTCTCTAGACATTGGGTGGTGGTTGGAGGACTCTAATTTGAGATGTTTCTACCCCAAGTTTAACACATCAAAGGGAGCAAAACGAGAATCATGCATGGGCACAGTTGGAGAGGACACAGAAAAGAAAGCATACGAGAGGCTAATTGACTTCAGGGTATAAGCACTCTTTCATCATGTCCATCTCTAAGAAACCAAAAGCAGGAACAGAAGTTTCTAAAGAAAAGGAAGTAGGTTATTGGGGGAGGATGATGAGTAAACACAGCATACAGGAGGAGCAAGACTTCAGCAGCCTACATAAGCTAACAGTGTGTATCAATTGTTGTTGAAGCAGTGCCCAAGTATGTGCTGTTTCATTACAGAGAGCTGAACCGTATTCATCTCGGAAATAAAACTGGTCAGTCCCCCCTTCTTTTTAATTAGATCCTGTTGGGATGAGACATCCCTTCCTGAAATGAGAGAGGTAGAAATCAACCCCCTCACTCCCAGTCCTTTGCGCTGTTGACAGCTGTGATAATATGACACTATCACTTGTAATTTGGATACTGCTTAAACTGGTAGAAGGCATTTCTAGGCAGCTAGTATTGAACTTGTAACCTCACGTAGCAGGAACCTACAAGTTGGATGCAGCTTATAATACACTGATGATCAGTATCTGCTGACAGTCACGCTTGTTTTTAAGCATGCATATGTGCACACAAGCAGCCTGTAGTTAGGCAACGTTTCTATGCTGCAAGATCCAGCACTTGAAAGTTAGGTAATGTCAGAATTAAAGCCTTTCCGAGGGTGGTGGCAGGGCACAGGGCACACTCTTCTCTTTCACCCCCGTTTAGCTGCCTTTGCTCAGTGCTGGCCCCCTGATCAGAAGGAGCAGCTATCGGGAAGCTTCAGCCTTCTGGGACACGGTTTGTGGTAAAGGTGAAGATGCCTCTGTGCAGCTCCCCCAGGGCACCTTTGCCAAGAGGTAGCTCTCCCACTTCTGTACTGAAGCAGCTTTCAAGCCCAGGTGAGTGCTGGCCTGGCCAGGTTGCATGGGCATTGCAGCTGAGCGGGTGTCTGGGGAAGGGCCTCTGCTGGGTGCCCTGCTGACCTGGACCCTGTCCCATGGGGTCAACTTTCTGGTATGGCCTTGGATCTGCCTTGTCCAGACTCCAAAATTGTGTGTATCGTGGCTGCTGATCCCCAGCTCCCTGTTGCCCCTTCCCCACCTTTCCATGCTGCTTCCTGACATGCCTTTGGCAATTTCACCTATTTTTCCCCCCAAACCTTCCTCATGCAGCATAGTCAGTGTTTGCTTACAGAGAGTCTTTTGGTACGTGCTTTATCTCCAGGTAGCTTTGTGCTGATTATTTCCCTCTGCTCCAGTTCTGCAAAGACTTGGGTAGGCACAAGTCAATTAGGCCTTTTTATGGTGATCTTCCAAAGCCACCTGATGTACATAAGGTTTTGCCAGTGGTGGCAAAGGCTACCTCAGCGAAGGGAGGACTACTGGGAAGGGGTAAAAGGCTGCCTCTTGCCAGAGTTCAGAGCAGTGCTGTACAGCAGCAGGAGGAGGAGAAGGTCACTGGGGTATTTAATAATGGCACACTGATGTGTTTTTCACTCACTCTCACTTTTTCAAACATTTGAGACATTTTGGCTTCCACAGTTTGTAAATAATGAATATATCTAGCCAAGTATGGGCACTTAGCCTGAAAAATTCCTCACCACATTGAGGCACTTGAGGTAAGTTACGAGGAAATTAAAAGCAAGGGGCCTTTTGCTAGGAAGGCCTGGGTAGCGTTGCACTCTGGCTGCCTCAGCAGTGCCCTGCTGTGAGCTGTGCCACAGCCTGGCATTGAAACCTTTCCTCCCTAAATCCTGTTATCTGGGCCAGATAATCCCGTTAAAGCTTAAAGGAGGTGAAAGCTCCAGGCCTTCTGTAAAATCTTGGCCTTCTCTTAAAGCAGCTATGGATGGTCTGTCTCATTACCAGTTTCTAAATCAAATATCCAGTTTTCCTAAGCCTTCTGTGTGTCTTTCTGTGTGCTGTTTGTCAGTCATTTTGATTGGAAATCCTTCCCTGATAGCCTCCATTTTTACACTGTTCCTTGTTACAATTTTAGAAATGTGGCAGATTTCTTATTTTAGCACTTTCATCAATGTGAATCTTCACTGATTTTTTTTTAAAGGCTAATTCAGAAAGTCAGTGCTGTTCTTTACACCCTTCCCTTTCCCTTTTCCTTTTCTGCCCACAGCTCAAATCAGATTTTAGTTATGTGGGTAGAATGGGTTTTAGTGATGTGGAGGAAAAAGGATGGTTACATGCTGTGGTGATGAGGTGGAATAAATGCCTGTGTAGTTTATGGCAAAATAGTGTTTGTTGCAGAACTTGGCTTGTAATTGCACATGGTGTATGGCTCAGTTTCCGTCCAAATTTTCTGTCATGCTTGTCTTCATTTTTGCATATATATGTCACAGTATAGTTCGTTTTACTTTGTGTTTATTTAGTTTGCTGTGGCGGAGGAGGGTGCTTTAATTGAAAGCAAAAATTCCTGTGAACCATGTGCTGCACTTCAGTCAGCTCTAATTAAATTTCTTTCTCCTCCCTGATTCCAAGTTGTTTCCCCGTTGTGTCCGTAAGTGAGACCTTTTGGGGGAAATTCCCATTGCTGCAGTTATGCCACAGTCCTAATTTATGATCTCATAGTTCACTGTGCATTGATCAGAGATGGTATCAAGGACTGTGATTACAGACACATTCTTCCTACAGAAAGAGATTACAGTAGGTTAAATATTACTTCTGCAATTCCTTTGCTCAGTATTTCAGAGTGATAATGGAGAACAGTGTTATTGAGCCCTCTGGGAACGCTTCTCTTCCCGAAGGTGGAGAACGAGGCAGGAGCGGCTGAAGCAACACAGTGAATTGATGATGCACGGCTCGAACTTACTGCGTTTCAGTGCTGTCTGATTGCAAGAGGCTCCTGCTCTTGTTTTGTCTTTCTGCATGGAAGTAATGCATAATACAAGTCAGTTGAAGTATATATGTGTGTGTATGTACGTATGTGACCGTATATGATTCTATGATTCTATGATATATACACACGTATATATATTTGTGAATGTAGAACAAGAGTGAAAAAGTGGACCTTTAGTGTGAAATAATTCATTTTGATATTTAGCTTTATTTGTTTAGTATCAAGTATTGTTTGAAAGAGGCTAAAGGAAAAGGAACTGTGTGATGAGATAAGCAGTAGGAGAATTAAAAAAAAAAAAAAAAAAAAAAAAGGCATGCACTTGGCTTAAAAGATGTCCAAACTCACTGTGATGTTTTCCAGGCACTGGCATTTTCGTTTTTTTATTAAAATTATAAACAGTTTTTTCTTATTTGTTGAATCTACAAAATAACAAAAAGAACCATAATAATAATACATTTAACTGTTCCCCAAATGTGTGTTTCAGTTGTTTTACCGATCCTTTGTGTTTAAAGAGGAATATTGCTCTAACAGGTTTTAACTTCTACAGCTTATTAAGAAACCATTAGTCTGACAAATAACCATGTGATTTATTGCAGGGAAAAAATGGTGAATCAGAGAGAGTAGTACTTGAATGCCTTCATCTTAGGCACTTAGAAAGGATTTTATCAATGGAAAATGCCAGTGTTATTTCACTGGCTCTTCTGTTTCTGTTAAATCAATCTGGGCAGATAGACTTTCACAGGCCCTTTATGTTCCCTGCCTACCCACGTCTCTGCCATCAGTGCACAGATCAAGGGCTTTTCCCAGCCCCAACCACGTTGGTGTTGCTCAGGCTGCCTGGTAAATGGGGCTGGGGGACGGGGGGAGCGGGGCAGCGGTGCGTATTTGCACCTGTGGGTTTGCTGGGGCTTTGAGCTCAGCAGACACGTGGTAGTGTGTTGGCTCAGCAAGGAGTTGTGTGTGTTTGGACTCCAGAAAACTGTTCTCTGAACCTTTGGTCACATATTTCCTTATCTGCTTTGTTATCTGGCTGATAGCATGGTGAGCTTCCCATTGCAAGGAAATGATTCCAGGAGAAAAGAGGGGAGTTAATGGTGTTCTAGTTTCACAGAGGAACTTAATGTGACAAGCATCCCTCTGATGGGTTTTACACTTGTAATTGGGAATGTATTTTCATAGCAAATAATCTCTGGAAACATAAGTCAGTCTGCTACAATGGTAGAAAATGACCTATCCTGTACTGGTACGCTTACATGAGGTGCATTGCAAAGTCTAAATGTCTGCAGTAATGTAAATAACATCATGTTACCTTATTGTGGACTAGGCATGTTCTGCTTCCAAATACATACAAATAATGTGTAATACTTATTTAAAGATCTTTCTTTTCAGAAGGCCTGTGCCAAGAAGCAGTGTGCTGGGAACCAAGTTCACTTGTAACCAGAGAGAGTTCTTTATTAGCAGGGTTGTTTGTGAATGAACAATGGAGATAGTGACCAACAGGGTTTATAAAATGTGGGAATCTGCCTGTCTGGCCAGCACTATAAATAAATGAGGGAGGCTTTTGAAAGACTGTCAGCTCCATATACATTATTTTGATTCGGCAAGTCTCCCGTGCTTCACAAACTCCGTTCTGTGTGTGGTGCTATTTATAAACCGGGGTGGAGGAAGAGTCTCTGGGAGTGGGTGATTCACAGACGCAAAATAGGGCCATAAACAATGTTAACACTGTGGCATAATCTGATAAAATCAGAAACTTGGACAAAGAGCTCAGCGCTGTTCCTCACTGGGGCTGTTGTGCGGCAGCTCTTTCCCCCTTTCCACTGACCTTCACTGGCTTGACGAAAATGCCATCTAGTTTCATTTTCACAGGGACCCAATGCTGAGTTGCCCGGGTGGGAACGGGGAAGGCTGATGTGAGAGCAACACTCTGGGTCGGTCTTCAGCGGGGAGACCCTTGTGGTGCTGCTTTTGTGGAACACGGCGGAGGAAGCCTCTGAGGGCTTACCCAGAGCATTCCTTTGCGCCCCGGGCAGGGGTGGCTGCAGAGAGCTTGTGTTGGCAGCCAGAGGTGGATTGGTGTTGGTGTTGAGGCTGGGAGTCTGTGTGAGGAGCTACCATGCGTGTTCCCACCTGCCGTTCCTTTTGTGGGCTCTGGCATGGGTGCCAGGATGGGGAATTTAGCAGTCTCCTGTAGTGTGCCTGTGACTACGCCAGGAGGGACAGAGGGCAGAGCAGGCAGGAGCTATTTTATGGTGCATTGCAGCAGTGTTTTGAGTGCATAGTTAAAGGTAGCATAGTTACCTCCAGGAATAATACAGGTGTTTCCTTGTGCTAAATAAAGCACTGACAAAGTCCAGGATTATTTACTGAAAGAGGAGAAAGCAGAAAGATAAAGAGGAAGGCCACAATCATTACTGCTTTTCTACAGCAGTACTTGGAGATGTTATTGGAGCTGAACTGTGACGCACAACATAAACTCCGTGTGCGTACATCATCTTCGAGGCTGTTACAGCCTGGTGGGAAGGAGGTGATTTGTTGAGCTTACCCAAGTGCTACACTGCAGAGCCTATCCCAAAGCTCAGGACTCATAAGCAGGCTAGCATATCTACAGCACAGTGGTATGTCCCGGTATGTCCGGCAAATAATAATCCAGTGAGTCATGCAGGACAGGACTACGTGCAGAGATGAAAGGAAAAGACAGCAGTGCAGGAATTAAAGATGAAATTTGCTGGTGCATGGGGATCTCCAAGTGCTTCCTACTTGGAAGCTTATTAGAGCAAAATCAGAAATGTATTTCTGAGCATTCACTCCACAGCAGAGGTGAAGAGCTTATAGTTTAAAACAAATGAAGAAAAACCACACAACCAAAGAAAAATACACTGACATGAGTATGCACCCATCATATGCAGGAAAACCCCATCTTATGCTTTCTCCTATTAGGGGAGGGGTCATTGTTACTTTTTCTAGTAAAAGAATCTTTTTTTTTAAACGTCTGTGGGAAAGGAGAATAGTCTGAATTGAGTCTTTGAGATGTTGTATTACAGAGAGTCACAGAAAATGTACTATGCAAATGACTATCTGCCTTATTAGAAGCCTCAATAGAGTTCATTGTCTTGATATTGCTATTATTGGAGATGGATGGACACTACATGATTTTACCATTGAGCTGAAAAACTTCAGTGTTAGTCTCATTGCTGGGTACTAACAGTGCTCTGGTTTAAAGGAGAGAATTGAATTAAGGGGAGTGAAAGGTCCCTCGCTTTGTCCATTTTAGTTTGTCTTTCGTAGACTGTGCATCATTTTAGGGGTCACGGGGGGGGGTTGGGTTGCTTTACAGTTCTAGTTTTATGCATCTTTCATTGCTGATAGAAAGCAAGCTCTTTTATAGGGAAAAAGTCTGGCACCTGCTGTAATTTTTCCCTGATTGTGGCTGTCAGGAAGCTGGTGGTGTTGGGTGGCAGCCACGCTGGCACCTTCCTCAGGTGGGTGCTGGCCCTGTGCCGGCTGGGTGTCCCCTGGGGGAAGGTGCTGCCTGTGCCAGGAGCTTGGCACACTGCTGCTCTTCTGCTGCTGGCTCCCTGCCCACGGCACTGCTCGCAGCGTCTGCCCTGAGCTGTCAGCAGGGCCTCACTTACTGCCTGGGGCACAAGCTAAAAACTGGGAGCTGCTGAAGGCAATCCGTCCCACCTCGAGGTCTGTGCATTGGCCAAGTCTCCCTTAAGCCTGCTTTTGAGGTCTTGCTTTGGATGTAGCTTTACAAACAGACAGCAATACTTCTGCAGGTCAGGTGCTTGACATTACAGCAGACCCACGTTGTGTGGCGTGTGTTGGGTTTTTGGTTTTGTCTTCTTTCTAATCCAGCTCCTTAAGCAGATACAACAGGAATCTTGCCTATGAAGTTTTTAGAAGTGATGGTCAACAATACCTGATTTTTTTTCTTCTAACTTTAGTTTTTTTCTTAGTATCACTTGGTGTGTTGCATTTTTCAGCTGAAACTTCGACTCAGGCGCTGTGTGTGTTTGCAGTGTCCGTCGCCTTGTCACTTTAGCAAGGCTCTGTCGTTGAACTTGTAGCTAGTGGCTGGGCTGTGCTGCTGCTGTTTCTGGAAAGATGCGTCTGGCCCAAGCAGTTTTGGCTGTCCTCGCTCTATCATTTTCTTCACGTACTTCTTGGTGCGGGGAGGGCAACCACCCAGGTTTTATGGTTTGGTTAATATGCGTGAAAGTTAATATATAACTAGAAGAACCACAGGCTAATTGGAAAACAGTAACCTTACTCAGTGTTTGCTTTTCTTTTTGGAGGTGGGGAGGAGGGACCATTACCTGTCAAAAAGAAGTTCCCAGCAGCCCCCGGTGTTCTCCCCAAATAACCAACTGCCCCTGTGCCCCCCAAATCATTGAAAGTAGCACCTGTCCTGCAGTACGAATTAATAACCGGGGATTTCAGTGAGTACACACAGCATGAGCCACGGAGAAGCTCTCAACGTACTGAACATCAACAGCAGTAAGATTATACTGAATTGGGAGGCTTTGTTTTGTGTGCTTAGTTCTCTGTCTAATACCCTGGGCTGGATTCTGCAGCCTCTCTGGGCATTCCCTAACTCTGATTTCCAAGGACAGCCCAGGTGATGTAAGTGACAGTGAGAAGCTGCTCAGCTAAAATCTCGAGCCTGTGATATGAACTTGCCTGCTGCTCCCTTCTTTTCCCCATCCCCTCACCAATGCTAACAGTGGGGCTAAGGGCTCTTCTCCTCTTCCCTGATTTTTAGCAGAACTGCTTGTTTACGCTGAGATCTGCACTTGTAGAGCTAGCTAAATCTACTCCTCAGTTTTCTTTAAATATTAAAATATAAATTTGCCTTAGAGATCTTTATAGAGAAAAACCTAAACTGCAGGGTAAGGCATACTCTGCTCACCCTGTGTTACTCACCTTGGGGTATGTCCTCTAGCTAGCAGTATTTCAGTGTTCCTTATGAATGTTTAGTAAACTTTCCTTCCTTTTGGATATATGGATATACACTCAAAGGTTCTTCTATTTCACTTTTCCATTTCAATTCTCCATCCCTGATCTTGCGAGGTTAATTTAGTACCAGTGTTTATACAGAAAGAGAAATGAAGCTACCAATGACTGTTGTAACTTGTCTTCATGTTTTCACAGCAGTTTTGGATCTCCGAACAGTTATGGCTTCTGGGGGTTAGAAGTTGTCACTTGGTGTAGCCTGTTTGGCATTCTTTGGGATAAGATTTAAGCAGTAACTTAGCATAAATTTCTCTAGCACCTCATCTAACAGATGTTAAGAAGTTAAACAGCAGCTGTTCTGATGTGTTTTTTTTATACTTTTATAGTGTTGTGGCCTCTAGCATGGTGATTACTGGAAGTTCTTTAAAATAACAAAACCAACCAAACAAAAAAAAAAAAACAAAAACAAAAAAACACCACCAGCTACATCCTTCTCCTGGAGCTTTTTGGCAGCACCTTGGCCAAGTCATGTTTGCTCTGCATATCCAGTAATGTTGTATGTGTCAGGCACAAAACAGGGAAGGAAAAAAATACCGGGGGAAACAGTAAGATACACCTGTAAAGCTCAAAGTTCTTCTGGAGTATCAGGAGTAAACAGTGTCTGAAAATATTTTTAGCGTATTAAAATTCATTTTTAAATCAAAAAAATCCCAATTAGTCATGCAACTTTTAAGCTAAGATTCTGTCCGCACTGAGTTCAGTGAGCGGAGGGTTAGCTTGTATGGTTTCCCTCTATCAATAGAGAGAAGACTATGCAGGTATAAAGATTACAGTAGTATGATTTGTTTGGCATGTTCAGCACCAGGAACTCTGCTTTTCTTCTGCTGTTCATCAAAGGCTTAGTGTGCAAGGTAGTGTACGGTTTTGCACTGGGCTTTCTGTCCAGTCTTTAAATGCACATGTAGCATTTTGTGTTGCTTGAATATATTCTGTGGTTATACATAATAATGTCCTATTGTCTGCAAGAAGTACAGTTAATATTCATTTTGAACATTGTAGCATGTATGCAGCTACTACGCTTCTCTCTTTCTGTATGTGACTTTTGTATTTTTTCATTCTCTTTATTAAAATGATGGGAAAGTATTCTCAGTATCTCACTTCAGAAAGCATGTCATGTATTTTTGACTGACTGCGTAGAGCTCAATTACCATTTCACAGAGTGGCTCACAGATCTGTGAGGAGTTCCGGGGTCATTTTCTCCCTTCCTCTTTTCATGACTCCCTCACTTGTATCAGAAGAGCTTTAGCTATCAGCTGCATCCTTTCTTTTAGACTGTGTACTTTATTTTAAGCATCTCCACCCGCCCCAGGTGACTTTTCCTGCCTTTCCAATGAAAGGCTGGAGGTCTGGTTGTCTACAGACATGCACCCTTACATTGCTTGGTTATTGATGGCAGCAAGTGGGATTGCAGCCCCTGACCATTTTGCTCTTCTGACATCTCACTTGCCTATTCCTTTTCTGTACCAAAGGAGATTTTTTTTTTCCCCTGCTGCTGCTAGTTTTGCACTTCTGCATACATCTTAGTTTTCTTGTTTTGCAAAGCAGTGTTTTCTTTAATTCTTAAGCTCAGTCTGTTGAATCCTGCAACTTTTCTGAGTCTCTTTTCTAAGCGAGAATCAGCAGTGGGGAAATGACTTCTAAAGCAAGGAAGGGTAAATGATCTCACTCTGTCATTCTTGCATTTTGGACCCTCCATGTGCACCAAAAAAGGAGGATTCCTTTCTGAGCCCTTGGCAGACTGTGAATTATTTACGTCCAGTAACTGCTGCGGATTCATCTTTCAAAAATGTGTTGTGGGAAATAGAATTAATGTTTTCCTCTCTGGAAAAGGGAAGGTCCTTTGCAAAGCCCACTGTGTTACTGTGGGTAGGTTGGAAGGACAGCGGGCAGGAGCCCTTCTGGCCAGAGGGGAGCACCCTTCTCAGCAGAGAGGTGCCCCTGGGTGCTGTTTCTAGGTGTCACTGAAGTACGGATATCTGATTTGCATGACGAGGCGAATTGAAGGTTGCTCTGTTTCCTCCTGCCTTCTTCAAGTTCTGCTATTTTGAGCCGCTCTAGTTGTCTTCTCTGCTAATATTATTGTGCTGAGGAAGGAGGACAGTTTATTTAGAAACAAATACTTCATAGCAGTTAATTTGTGCGGTATTTATGGCAATTACTTGAAGAACACGTGGTACCATTTCTGTTGTGAACAAAAACTCTCCTAAGCTCTACTAAGGAGTAGGTCAGGTTATCTAATACAACATATTTCATCAAGGGGTTCCCAGCAGGTTCATTCATTTCACTGTTGGTGCTGGCTGAAGGATTGTTTGTTCCTGCTCCATGCGGAGAATCCTTCCAGAAGCGCCTTGTGCATCGCAGTAATGATAACAATAACCTAGGATGTTTTCAGTAGCGTAGCTGGAGAAGTGAGCACTTCTGTAAATAATCCTTCCAAGAGCATGTCCAGGAATGATGTACACTGTTAATTATGGCACAGGGAACTAAATGAAGTGACTTGATCTATGTGGCTTCAGACAAGCGACTTTTGCCTCTCTTCTGGCAGCCTTCAGGTGGGTCACATAGGCAAAAGAAAGACAGGTAAGTCGGGTAGGTAGGGAATTGAGTGGGTCACAGTAGTGGTGTTTTTGACATTTCCCATCGGTAAAGAACACGCCTTCATTTTGTAGGCAACTTGGTAGTCTTCAGCAGTCAGAAAGATCCTGTTTGCTTCCTTCACCTCACTGAAATATTTGTCACCTTTGTGAAATTCCTGCTGCTGGCAGAAGGTGACCTGTACCAGGTGCGGTCGTTTCCTTTATGTTTGCAGGAGGGTGAGGTTTTACAAAACAGCTGAGCCAATTTAATGACCATCTACTTCCCTGCTGCTGCCCAGTGACGTGCGCTGCTCCCTTCCCCTCCACTGGCCCGTGCCTGACCCTATGTTGAGCCGGGTTAGATAGCTAAACTGGCAGAAAGCTATTCACATTATTCTGGCAGTTTTCCGCCAGTCTTGCTCCTCAAACAAACTCACCTTGCATTCAGGTGAGTGACAGGGCAGGAGGAAGGGCAGCTGGAGGAGAGGAGGCACGTCTCACCTCTTCCAGCCAGAGCCAGAGCAGGCTAGGGCCAGCCACGTTCTGCAGCAGTAGCAGTAGTTAAACTTATATTTGAGATATTTTAGTCATCCGGGGATCACAGTTGGGTTTTGTTACTTCTGCATCAGCTCCCAAAAAATCCACACACTCACGTACCCTAAAATAGTTTGGATATTCGGGTCTCAGTACCTTTTCTTTTGGGGTGGGTACAGGTAATTAGGCTAAAATTAATTAAGCACTGGAATCATTAATGTGTGAATGTGACAGATATTCCAGTGCTTGACTCTTAAATCAAGACTGTTTTTCTTGAACTGATGATTTAGCTAAAGCCCAAGATACAGATTTTGTGCAGAAACTTTGCTGAAGGAAACCGGCCATGGGCTCTGAGGCTTTATTTTGAGTGTAAATTTATGTCTCTGACTTGCTTTGCTTTACCTATAATAGTTGCAAGGAAGTGTTTTGGGGAATCTTGTTTTTGCAACTTTGTGCAGTGTATATTTTTCTTTGATTGACCTTTTGGTTCAGCTGCTTAGCAGAAAGTCAGAAGGACTGGGTTCCTTCATTATCTTCCAATGCACTTTCCATTCTTGTTGCTGCTTAAAATTGCAAACTGGTTACTTGGAGTTCATGCAGAGGTCAGAACATGGGAATCTACTGGCAAAATCTTTTTTCTTCCTCCTCCAGTTTACATTAGGGAATTAATTTTTGTTTCCTACGTTGTTTATTTTACCCAAAGGCTCTTATCTGTTTCCCCAAACACATTTTGTTTGTATTGAGGCTTAATATTCTTGTTGTCTCAGATGTTTATTACACATTTTAACAAAAAAAAAGGCAATTTTTAGACTTCTCTTGTAGTCTAGCTGTCAAGGAATTATTTCTAGTTAGGAGACTGAGTTCAAGGCCTGTGTTTTTACCAGTTGGTAAAAGCTGTGCAACAAGCTGAAGTACTCTCTCCAGTTTTGACAGTCTTAAGCTGCTGTTGCCAGCTGCTTTCCCCTGTAAATGCTGAGTCCAGGATGGTCCATTCCACCTCTCTTTAGTGTTTGCCTGTACCTCTGAACAAGGACTGTGCAGAGCTGCAGCTGCCTGCGTCCTGTTCATGCTTGCCCTGTTCTCACAGAGCTGACCTCAAAATGGGGATTGTTTTTTCCTTTTGAAAAGGCCCAAAATAATAACCACAGGCTGGAGTGGGAAGAACAAAGCTAAACAGACATTTTCTCCCATTGCCGCTTGCTGCCTCTTCCCACTGTTGGAGGTGCCCAGCCAAAGCATTAGTGACTGAGCTGTTGCAGAGAAGTACTGTACTCAGTTGTTCTTAGTGTAAGGGACCCTTTCTGCATGCAGCTGGACATTCGATTGCTGACTTCATCTATTTGGGGTAACATTCACCTTATTTTAATTAAGAGATTCCAGCTAGGGAAAAAAAAATCAGAATAAAAGCAATCTGTGCCCCATTTCTGTTTGGATTGTGAGAGGAAATAAAAGCGGCAAAGACATCTCTCTAAGTGTATGCAGACTAAATGTTTTGATATAGGGAAGTTTACACACAAATCTAATGATGAGGATCAGTTAGTCATACAAATGTTTGGATGTTTACCCAAAACCAGGGAAGCAAACACAGTTCCCAGCTCTGCCACAGCTCTTTCGATATCAACCCCAACTCCTCCTTCAGCTTGCTGTTGCCTTATGGTGTTTGGGGAAAAAAGAGAGAGCTTGACGTTCCCCAGTGTATTTTGGTGAGTCTTGTGCTAAAGCTACTTGTACACCCCCGCCCTCAATTTTTTTCCCTTTTCTGTCTTTTTTCTTATGAAATTTGAAATGAATTTAGAAGTGCCAAACTACCATCCCCGCTCTGCAGCAAAAACAATGAAGAAGGGCAGGAACATGTCTAATGACCCATGAAAGCAATAATCCTTGGAAGCAGTTGGTTGGGAAAATAAGTCACATGCCCTTATTTTGAATGTCTGGAGTGACTCAGAAAGCGGATGGCATAAAAGAAAGTCAGTCAAAGCAGTTCTTGTTGACCTCTGTGTGTACATCAGAACCTGTGCAGCTGATCAGAGAAGGCCTTGGGGAGCTGCAGTGCCTGCAGGGCTGCAGGAAGCTGCCTAACATGCAGTGATTAGCCTTCAACTCTTTCATGAACATGAAGCTTTCTCTTCAGTGTGAAGTTTTTTCCCAGTGGTTGCATGTTCAGGAAAACAGCCCACACTCAGAAGTTTTACAGCTGATGTTTTGCCTTGATGTATTGCTGATCTCAGCAACTGTCAGGAGAAAATGAAAAAGTGAAAAGAACTTCTCCTGATGTCGGTAATTTCCGTAACTTGTCAAGGTTTAAAAGCTTGTTGATTTGTGGTTGCCGATTAGAGTGAACAAACAGGTTTTAAGTTGCTAAATTATAAGGTCAGAGCAATTAATGTACATAGATGTATTTTCAGACGCTTTTTTATACTTGCAAAGATAAGAATTGTCTGTTTCTGTACCAGCAATGCCAGAAAACTTGCTTAAATAAACTGAAATAAAATACAATGAACCCTTGGAAAACAAAGCATGGAAGGAAGGGGCAGCAATTTATTGGCTCATTGTGTTGATGACATGCTAAATACACAAGCAGGGAGCAAGCAGCTTGAGAGGGCTTAGCTCAGGGTCTAGTTCAGAGTCTTCTCTTTCGTGTGTTGTGGTGTCCTTAGGGAAAATAAAGTCTTGTGTCTGGGGGCTGTGTTAAAGACCTCAGTGCTAAGATCCGTACGTTATCTGGTTAAATGCTGTAGAAACTGAAAGCTGTTAAAATAGTACTAGGCAGTTTGAATGTGATGTTAACTGATGTTACTTTGCTTGAAGATCTTCTTGGCTTCAGTATCTGGCTGTGGTCAGCAGGCCAGTTAAATATATTTTTGCTTAACTCGTATGTTGCTGTGCTTATTTTTGTAAACTCTTCTTCCTGCAATAGAACTGTAATACTTCTGAATGTAATTCCTTGCAAGTCACGTGTCTGTGTGCAATAGATGAGGAGAACGATTCTTCGGAGAGACTCGCCCGAACTATTAGATAAATTTGAATTGTAAGTCTTAACGTAAAAAATTATATATATATATATATATATATATAAATAAACAAATGAGTTGACTAGAGTAACACTGGCAACTTATCTTACAAACACCTTAAATGTAGTGTGCAAATCACCAGGAGGAAACCTGTTGCAGTGTTTGAGGCAGCCTTATGAGAGCTTTACAGTCAGAGAGCCATACAAAAATTCATCAACATTTTTATCATGGGGAAATGCCTGCGCTCTGGTGCTGCATTTTAAACAGTATGCATGCTCTGGAGCTTAATATGTTAAATGGCAGACTATATTAAAAAAAAAATAAAGAAAAGAAAAAAAGAAGAAGCTTTTTTAGATTTCAATTTTGAAAATTATTTGATTTAGACTGTTGCGGAAAGCCACAGAATTAGCAGAGCAAATAGAGAGGAAATAGTGTTGACAGGTTCCTTTTCCTTACCATAATTATTGAAAATACTGACTTGTAAAAAAGCCTATGAGTAATGGTTTTAAAACCTTAGCAGAACAAGAAAATCTTGATCTATCGTCTTGGTTGTTACATACAGCTGGTCAGAGACAGAAGGAAAAGCACTTCTAGAAGAAGCTCTAAATTATGAGGGAAATGACTTGCATTAAAGAATGTACAGCTTTTGGGAAAGGAGAAAAAAAAAAGAAGCAATACTTGGTATGATGAGACCTGGTGCCCCAAACGTTCAGGCAGTTTGTTCCTGGTGCATAATCTGCTGCATGTCACTGGCTTAATTTTAATTGTGTTTTTATTTTTTTCAGAATCGAAGTATGTCTAATGCATTCATAATCCTGTCAGCCAAAAAGCCAGCTGCCTGCTCTGCGGGTCCCGATTCCTCACTCAGTGCAACAGAAACTGCACTAATTCCCATCAGTTCGCTAAAGCACTGTCACTCCGTGTGCGTACAGCACCATTCTTACTGCCTCTGCTCTCTTGCTTGCTGGTCATCCCAAGGAGGTTGAAATGTTTCTGATGTGTTACACTTACAGCTTTTTTTTTGGTGGTGTTTTGATGTTCCTTTGCCTCTTGCTTAGTGTGGTGGTACATGCTAGGCGAGCAGCAGGTTGGGGTTGTTTTCAGACAGGCTGTTACTTTAATGCAAACCTCTTACTTCTGCTCTGTGAAGTTGTAACCCTTAGAACTGCAGGCTGCCTGCCACCAGGTTACAAAGTGAAAATGAGGATCAGGGTTAGCCTTTGCAGATAGATTCCAGAGAAAGACATTTTAAAATGACTTCCTCTCCGTCTCATCTCTGAGAAAACAAAAGCTGCGTTACCCCTGTAGCTGAAATATTGCAGGGAGTCTGGGGGATGCTGAAATGTGCGCGGTGAATGGTTTTGGCATCTAGTCCAGCGCTATCACAGATGGGGTTTTTCAAGAGATGCTGTTTGCAGCAGTGGGAGTAACTGAACTGAGTGCACGCATCCAGATCTCCTGACACTTGTTGAAATTTGCAGTTCAGCCCACTGGACATCTTGTGAATGTAAGCAAGGACTGAAGCCTCCTTTACCTGTAAAAAGAAGGGTGATTTTTTTAAAGGCACGTTTATCTACTGAATCCAAGCTTGACTTGCACTCAACCGTATGGGGATCGAAGCCCCCAGGCAGCCCCCCAGCCAGCCTGCTCATCGCTTGCTCCGGTTCCGAGCTGATTCTGGCCAACTTCAAAGAATTTACTTCAAAGGCTTTTGGCAGACGCAGAACAGCACAAGCTGAGGTTGTAGTTTCCAGCTTCAGCAGAGCTAGCGAAGTCTTGGCTTCTTGGGGAGTCCTGTTTTATTTTCCTGTTACTCAGTCAGTGCAGAGCAAAACGCAAACTGCTTTAATGAGAGGGATGGAGGGTGGCATTCACCCATCACTTGAACTGGTACAGCAAGAGGGGAAATCTGGTGAGAGGTACATGTGTCCAGACCTGGCAGAACAAAGGAGCTTGGAATTCAGCTGTGAGAGGAATTCCATACTAGTTCCCCATCTCCTCTGAACATCGGGATTTTCTTTATAACAGAAGTGTGACGTTTAATGATGCCGTTAAGGGATTTATTTTACTTTTTTAGCAACGCAACACTTCTGATTCTTGTTAGTCCTGTAAAGGTCTGGTTCCTCTTCTCAGCTTCCTGACATCTTACTTCTCAGCAACTTCCTATAACTATAGCAACAGCGAGCTCCACAGAAGAGGTTTACATATCCTGGAAAAGTTGCTTTCTTTTTCGGTTGGAAATGTGCTACTTTCTGGGTGTCAAATGTCCGCCTGCAGAAGGGGAGGCTGCAGCTTGTGCTGGCAGAATTGCTCTGGGAACCTCGAGTGGGCTGGAGGCTGGAGTAGCCTTCTGCCCCTTGACTAGGAGGGAGCCTTCTGCAGCGAGACGGGACCTCAGTCATGCAGAAAGATGTGCACTGTTGCATCTTCCTGCCTTAACATCCTGAAACTATGTGTATGTTGTTTTTTTACAGGGAGGAGCCCTCATTCTCCCAAACCCCGGAGCGTGTGTAACATTAGCCACTGTTCTTCATTTAAAAACCATCATGGCTTCGGGAGGAGCGGAAAACAGTGGCGCTAGGAGAGCTTCTGAAAATTCTCTGCTCATAAAAATAAAATAGGGGGGAATGGCGTTTTTGTGTGAGGTACTCATTGTCCTTCAAAAGGAGGTACAGAAGAATATCAAGTGCAGACTGTACTGCATTCTCCACATCTGTGGGGATTTTTAATATTATAGTTTCCTTTAAGACAGTGGCCCTGAGATGGGGTGTGGTTTATACTACACACTTGCCAGGCTATTTATATATTCAGAGCTTTGCTCTTAGTAGCGTGGTGGTGGGGAAAGCAGTGGGAAAAAATGCTTGAAGTTGGCTTTTTTTTTTTTTCTTCTATTATTTTAAAGCACATCTTTTTGTTTGAGGGGGAACTACAGATTCCAGTGCCTGCAAAAACTGGAAGTTTACTGCTTGGGCAGAGCATTCGTCCAGAATCAAAAACAAACAAACAAAAATCTTAATCACTGATTATTTTTTGTTACCATAAAGTCTTTTCTCATAAATGCTTAACAGATTTTATCCCTCCTTTGTGCACCAGCAATTATTAGAGTGGAAATCAGGAACTACGATCCTGATCCTGACAAGCGCCGTGTGTCTGTCCTTCCAGCTAGAGCTGTGGATGGCTGCAGCTCTCCACCCCAGCCTGGCATGTGCCACTGGCTGGGAGTTGTATGCTGGAAGATATTATCAGACAGGAACTTTTGATTCATTTGCGTGCAAAAAATAAATAAATAAAAAAAATCGGGCAATTTTGGCTCCCATCATATCACTGAGATCTTTCATTGTCTTGCTCTTGTTTTTAGAAGTCTTGACGCTGACTGGCAATTGAACAAGCCGTGCCACAGGGCGGAGGCTTTCCTCCACTTCTGCCCAGTCTCTTGTGTGAGGTGGTTGCCGATCCGATCTGCCTGCTGGGCTCCGGGGCTGCAGTCCCGCTGGCTTGGCCAGGTGTCAGAGGGCAGGCAGGAGAAGAGAAGGGGCTCACAGAAGCCCTCGAGTGGACAAACTGCCAAACTCATCACAACCTTCGTGGCTGGCCCCTTTATGTTTGCTTCATTATTCGTAGTTTTTGTCATCAAGGGTGTAAATTTGCAGAGATGAAGAAGATGCAGGAGATGGACAAGCTTAGGTAAATCGGGCAGCGTTTTCAGCTGGTTGCAAGTTTGTTGCCGAAGCCATGGAGCCAAAAACATCCAGTCTCTTGGGTAATCACTGACAGCATCCCTGCTGTACATAACTGGGTATAATGCCTCATGGACTCTGTGTGGATGCTACAAGAATAGTCTTGCTTATGAATGGCCACTTGTAAGGTGAGAAACTACCTGTAATGTAGGATTTTTTCTTCTCTGAAGATAACAGAATAAAAGGAGCTCTTCAGGCCCAGTTCTGAGGGCTGGGAATGCTGCAACTAGAGCATGTATTAGACCACAGATTCCCCAAATATCCCAGGTTGCGTAACTCTGCTTTCCTGTACGTGTATCAACCCACCTTTACTGGTGTTAATCAGAGCATTGCATGGTGATCTCACTGCTGTCACTTCACACCATTGTCCTGCACATAATTTTGATTAATTAGATGGCTTTTGGAATTAACCTGTTACTATTTTTGCTTATAAACAAAAAAGCCATTCAGTGGCTTATACCACTCCCTCCCCAGGATATTCATTTCAGTGAACGTAGTTTAGATGTCTCTATCTGATACACGGGCTTGTTGAGTAGCAGTTAGTCCCACCCTAAGTAATAGGAAATAATGAATAACTTTCTTACCATTGTACTCAGACTGCTTTTGAATGAGGGGAATGTACCAAGTGGCCTCTGGTAGAGGAACTTACTTCTGTTCCCCAAATTACAGCTATTCAGTGGGATTACATAGAAAGCTAAACAGAAAGAAAAAGGAACAATTTATGCCTTTCGTTCGTTCTTTGCTGCCTCCCTACCCCTGCATGCAAACAGATGCCTTTCCCCAGTGCTTCTTTTTAATGTCCATATATTGTTTTTACAGTATATTCTGCTCCAGGGCAGTTGGTGTCTGGGTGCTAATGAAATGTGAATGTGTCCTAGGCTCACCGCCTGTAAGTGCACGCGGTTCTGCTGTGGCCAGATTTATTTCTAAATGACTTTGAATAGCATTAAAGAAAATAAATGCATCTATGTCTTTCTTTATTTTCACATTTGGTGGCATAGATACAGGAAAATAACTTTGATTTGTTCTTAAATTTTTGAAGGGGGGGGGGAAAGTGTGGCAATTCAAGCAAGCATTGGCAGGACAAAACCCCAGAAAGCTCTTATCTGGCTAGTTTCGAGTTGATCTGCCCGCTACGCGTGACCTCATGTGTGAGTGGCGCAGCTTGGGCTTCTTGCCTGTGTGGTTTGCGTTGTAAAACCAAGAGCCACAGGGGAACGCAGCGGGAGAGGAAAGCAGCCCATCCTTTCCCCCACGGCGCATCCCCACGTGCCTCTGCTTGAGGCCTGTTTCCCTCCTCGGGGCTTGGCCTCGGGTCTCCAGTGCCGTGTTTTGAGCCTGGTGCTGCTTCAGGGCATGCGGCAGAGGACAGGCTGAGTCGTGCTGATGGCCGGTGGCTCTTGGAGGGGAGCCGAGGCCCCGCTCTGTGCTCAAGGAGCTTTCGCCCTGAATCTGCTGCGTGCCAGCTGAGTGCTGTAACCCCTTGACTGTTGGGAACTACTTGCACCGCGTTTCAGCTGAATGTAGCCCTTTGTTGCCTGGGCTTTTATTCCCTGCGCCCAGCATCCAAATGTTTTGTTGCATTCGGAATAGTTCACTGCAGAAGCTCCTGCGCTGCTTCCAGTGCAAGTTGGAGGGGTCTGTCCTCGAGTGAACCCTTCTGTAAGTTCAGCCCAAATTCATGAATAGTTTAGGCTTCCCTGGAACTGTTTTTTAATGAATAAATGATTCAGCAAGGGAAAAAGAGCTCCATCCAGCAACAGCAATATCAACATCTGCTAGGCCTGTTCCTTTATTGTTGTTCCTTATTGTCTTCAGGCTTGTCACGAGCAGCATGGATCCTGCTCAGCGGACAAGCAAGCTGGACTCCCTCAGACAAGGGAGCTTGGTTTTTCTGCTTTGTTTTTTGGCTTTGTCTTTTCCCCTTGTAAGCTTATAGCTTTAAAAAGAGTGCTTAGCACCAAAAGCTGTGGTGCTGCAGAAGGAACTAGCTCACATGGAAACACAAACAAGATATAAGAGGCACCATAAACTCTAAAATAATAGAGGAAATGATTAGTCATTTTAAATTCATCCTTATTCAAAGCAGTTCTGGCTCTCGGGTGTCTGCTCAGTGTTTGAAATAAAGGAGGAAATTCTGGTGCTTTATTGGAAAGCTTGTTTCTGCAGAAGATCAGTTGGAAGATAATGTTTCGCTCTGGTTTGGGTTGCGTAGCTGTGCGGGCACCGGGTCTCCGGGGTGACTGAGCCACCATTTACACCAAGCTTTTCTGATAGTCCTTGTAAATGTGCTTGGATGCACTCTGCTGATGACATAGCAGTAAAATTAATGAAATTAGTGAAAGAAAACTCAGACTGCATAATACAGATGTTAAGTCTTTAGATGGATACATGAAGCGTGGAACATCCCGTGGGTACATGAGAAAGGGAAATGAAGGAACAGTGTTAACAGCTTAAAAAATTACTGTTCTAAGATTTGATGATGCATTAAATCTGAAAAGATATTTATTAGGAAAGCTGGTGATACTCTCGGAGCAGAAGTTCTAGTTAAATCAGGGCAAAGAATGGAAAGAATAAAATACCCTTTTCTTTAGTTGTTTCAACCTACAGTCTCCAGCTTGGGTAGCTTGAATGTAGGGTATAAAGGATGTTACTCAGATGAGACAGTTTCAGAAATCTGCAACATACATGCTGTGATTGGGAGTTAACAAGAGCACAAGGGTAGTTCATTTTATTTCACTTGAATACAAAAGTTAGGTTCTGGTAAGTCATATAATCAAACTTCAGTTTTTGAGAAATTTCCTGAGACCTAATCAATGGTCAGTGTTGCAACAAAAATGTGGAAGATGTTATTGGAGACTTTTCCATTAAATTACTGCCTTTTATTGTGGCACTTGTGATTTTAGCACAGGGCGTAGGCATGACAGATCGTGACATCTTCTTGTGTCAGTAACAAGTTAATTCTCATCTGCTGCTTTTTTCTGTGCTTGGCTTGTCTCTGCTTGCATCAGGTTCCTGCCTCCAGAGTAGTAACATATGACTGAAAAGACCAAGCGGTGTGTTACTGCAGTCCAGAAGGATGCTTGGTTGCCTGAAGTACTTGCATTGAAGTCCTAGGACAAAAGTGTTTGCTGTTGCAATGTTTGGGATCAGTTGGCTTAATGCTGATACATTTCTTGGTAAATGTTAATAAAGCTAGGTAGGCTGAAGGGTTGATATTTTTTTTTTCTTTGACACCTATTAAAAGCTACCTGCTTACTTCTCATAGGATAGTTTAATCTTACCAGTTTTATGTAAACCTATCCATGATTTTCATGACAGCACCTGTTTTTGTGGTGGTGGTTGGTTTTTGTTTTTGTTTGTTTAACCAGGATCTTGAGAAATGTCTGATATGACAGTATCATATATATGATGTGATTAGAGCTTATTTTTTCACCAACCTATGCCTGACTCCCCTGGGCAACAGTGCAGGAGCACAGGCTTGCTGGTCTTACCTCTGTTCTAAAACAAGGAAACCCCTCAGTTATTGAAAGGCTTTTCTGTTTGTTTGGCGTACTTGTAAGGAATGTGCTTTGCTAAGTGTCTTTGAGAGACAGTGCAGGAACTGTGCTCTAAATTTGTAAAGGCAGGATTTAAAGCAGGCTGCGAACACACCCTTCACAACGTGCACTTAGAAGCAGCATAGGCATAAAACTTGCTGAACGGTGCAGGGGAGAAAGCATTGTAACAGTGGATCTTAAAAGGCTGTGAGTCATACAAACAGGATATATCATTAAAGAAGAAAAAGAGAAAATGTCTTTGTAAAGACATTCAGCCCTTAGGGATTGTCTAGACATCTGCCTTCATGCCTTGTGGCATCTGGAGGCTCGTGTCCCGATACATGGCATTTTTCCCTTGAGAGGAAAAAAAAGTTTGCGGGTATATTTCCCTTTTCATAGCTTGAGTCAGGTGATGGATCAGGTATCTTTCTAAACTTAAGTCTTGTCTGCACTGATGAATTCAAGCTAATGTGTTTCTTGGTCAAATGAGAAGCCTTTTAGCTTTGCACTGGGCAGCCTGGGTGCAACGAACAGTAGTCTTTAGTTTGGCTTGCTTTGCCTTTGGTCTGGTTCGTATGTGTCAGTCCTAGCTGAGTCTTTCATCCTGCTTAAACTCTTAGCGGTTATTGTCTGCAAGTTGCCTCCTCGCTGATGCTGAAACACAGGGTGGGGGTTCTGCCATCTGGGCAAAGGACGATTAAACCCTGCTGGCACCTCCTGCCAACAGCACAAATTGGTCAAAGAGCCTTTTTTTGTTGTTGTTAGTTTGTTTTCCCCAGTTAATCTGCTGTAATGTGATTGCTATAAACAGTAATAAAGCTGTATCTCCTGGAAGTTATGAGGCTGAAATAGCCTGTGAAGGATGCACTATTTTTATTTTTTTGTGCTATGTAATCATAAAAGTTTTATCTTCTTTATTCAAACCTGCTTTTCAGGTAGTCACGTTTCTGTCAGCATTATATAACTCTGTGACATTCTGACTTTCTGTTAGAGGCAGGAGTGGCACAGAGGAATCCAGCTGGTGAATCACTCTTGGTTTAACCGTTACTGGAAGGTGGGGAGAGAGCACGAGGCCGCTAAGAGCAGTTAAGGGAAGGCGGTGTGGAAATCTGCACAACGCCATCAATTAAAAGGTAGAAGCAAAGGAGGTTTTAGCAGCTGGAATGCAGGTGCTTGCACTTCAGCCTTATCTCTGTCCCTGCGTGCACATTTCATGCAGGTGAACAGCCATGCAGTGGGTAACAAAGGTGAAGAAATTATTTATCTCGTCTAATGCAAGGCTTTGACTTCTGACTCGACACTGACTTCTCTCATGTTCTTTAATACCCTAAACCGAAAGGATGTGTCACTGGCCTAAGAAGGTCAGTGTAGTGTAGAGCACTTAAGCTTTGCATAACTCCTGTTTTATGTTGGTGCTTTAAAGGCTTTATTGGTAGTGAGCAGCAGTTGCTAGATAGTTACATGTGTGTATGTTATGCCCCCTAATCTGCTGGAAATGTGGCAGTTTCCTGAGAAAGTACAGTAAATGACTTAGTTCTGTAATGGGCATGTAAAATACAATGGTGGTGTGCAGGACTTAGTCCATCTTAATGCTGATTTAAGGTGGCTTCTGTGTTTGACTGGGAAGATGAAGCTTTGCCCCATTTGCACATGATGAAATACATCATGGTGAACTGAACAGTTTCTCCTGTATCTCTCTCCGTAGCTCCTGCTCCAAACCTATGGAGATATTTGTATGGAATTTTTATTCAGAGCTTTGGAAATTGTCAGCATCAAACATATAGATGAGAAACTGTAGAAGAATATTTTTAACAGACCAATCAAAATCCTATTTGTGGCCAAGATCTGTGTTAATGCAACCCTTGTGCATTATTTTTCATGGCCTTTCCTATGTTTCGTCTTTTTATTTTTTCTTTAAAGCAAATAAATAATAGTGTAATTGTGCTCTATCTGGTTCTGGGTGTATATGTCCTCGTTTCCTCCCTGAAAATGATAGAGATGTTGTACTTCAGCTATTGTGAAGTATAGCAAGTTGAATGCTAAATGTTAGGCCAGAAAAAAATACCTCTGGGATAGAAATGTTTTACTATCATTTGTTATTTTTTTGGTTGGTAATGCTTTGCTACTGTTTATTGTAGGCATTGTTTTATCTTTTATCTACATAAATCCATATAGATTTGTATGTATATAAATCATAAAGTTCTTGTCCTTCTAGGCTTCCAAGGTATTTTGTGATGGAGAAGGAAAATTGTTTCTGCAGTTTAGGAGGTTAGAAGGTCTCAAGGTTAGAAAGCTATTGGAGAGGAAGTTGTGATATTTTTCAGTTTCTGTGTTTGAGGTGTGTTAAGGACATTGGAACAAAAGAAAATGCATCTGATGTTTCAAAAACATTGCCTGTGAAATAAAACCAGATCTGTTCTTCTGAGTTTCAGTTTTAGTCAGAGAACAGTAAGTTGAAGGAACTATTCTGTTGTTACTGAAGATGCAACAAAAATTAAGCTCATCTTGGAGGATGAGTTGTCATGACTGATTCTAGTACCTGCTACTCCTTGTTCATTCAGCCATTTTGTGTGTAAGTAATAAGAGAGACTTGTTTAAAATGCATGGAGCATGTCTGGGGGTTGAATTTCCCAAATATGCTGTCCCAAATATGCTTTTTGAAAAGGAATTTGCCTAACTAGGGTAATAATAGATCAGAGGAATAGAGACACAGATGGAGCCTTCCCCTACAAATCTCTTCTGCACTATTGGCGGCACCTGACTAGTCTTAGTTCTCCTTAATATCTCGCTTTCTTTCAGTCACAATCAGGAGAAGAATTTACACTACAGCCCCATCCAAAGTCTGATTCTGCCAGAATGTTCAGAGAATGGTACAGCACTTGTTGCTGCCCCTTTCTGTTTTTTCGTTAGGGGTAACACTGTCAAATGTCATTGAGATGAAATTATTCTTAGTAGCACACCATTATCTCATAAATCTTCAAAGTGCTTTACATTTTTTTGCCAAAGCAGTCTGTTAAACAGAAGGCTGGCTGTATAAAACGTGTGTCTGCCTTCAAAAACACATCTTGTGTGGAAATTTTCTTCTTAAAGTCTTGTGTTTTTTAAAATTTGTGAAAGCCACCATAAAGTGGAAGGTGAATTTCGATTGAAATTGCTGTGCTTCATCATTAAACTTGCTGGTGGTGGATATTAATTTATTGGTAATGCAATCAGTTTGGAAAAAAAACAGGTAAATTTAAGGAATGTTTGTCTTTCGTTTACATGCATTCTTTTCTTAAAAAGTTATTTTCAGGAACTTTTAATGCAAACTTCGAATTTGTCTGTTAAGACAATGCAGGAGAAAGACGGGTGTTTTTGTTTTGATGGTGCAGGTAACAGAAAACACATGATTGTATGGAAGTAGCAAAGGCTATGGGAAGCTGTATAGATGGTACTGCTGCTCCAAGCAAGCAATGAGCAGAATGGTGTAAACAAATTTACTTGTTGTTTTAGAAGTTCCCTCTGTTTCTTTTTCAAGTGATCTGCAAGACCAAGCAAAATGATACAATATGCGATTTGTTTTGGGGATTAACATGGTTGTCTCAAGACTCATAATAAGTAACATAAATTTATATTCCTCTTAAATATAAGAGTTTGAAGCAAGCTAATAGATATTTGATTTGTATCAGAGCTAAGCCAAACTCCTTCACATATTTTGGAAAGAGAAAGAAGCCCTGGATATTATTTTTCTAGAGCAAAAAGTTTGCAGCTGGCTGAGCTGCAGTGTCACACTGATCTCTGGCTGTGATGCTGCATCACTCAGCCTTCTTTCACCATTGCTGGTCCTCACAGGTGGCCATGAAGATGACCTTTTATATATGGCCATGTCTGTTGACTGGTAAGTGAGAGAGAGCCCAAGTTGTTGTCAGTGAATAACTTCTCATCCAGCCTCAATGTATTCACAGAGGCGAGTCTGGCAAAGGGGTGATGGTGGAGCCAATTCTCATTCCTGTCTCTATTCAGCTTCTGTTCAAAGGGGAGGAAAAGAGAGACTCTACCAGAGCCCTAGATGAATTTACTGGAGCTGTACAATGGATCTTTTGTTCCCTCTGAGGAGTACTACTACATGTTTTGAACGTTTGTAGTCCATTTGTCTCTTGCTCCAGTTTAAATTCATTAAAGGATTAAATGGGCTGATAGTTGTGGGCAAACCTCAAGGGTGTCCCCCACTGGCCCCGTGCTGCTGCACATGAAAACAGCGTACGGAGAAACCTTGTTTATTTAATCAGATTGTTCGTTTGTGATAATCTGAGCCTTGTAGATCAGCTGAAGCTCTGACTTAATTTAAGAGTTGGAACATGTTTGGCTCCACACTTTTTGCTATGAGGCAATTTGCATTTATTTTGAAGAAAATGATCTGATGCTACTTTGCTATTAGGGCTCATCAAAAATTGCAGGCTCAATACAAAGCAGCGCAGCTAAAGATGTGACAAGTAGTAAATAACAACTGTGAAGAAACTATGAGGTCTAGACGATAACTTACTGTATAAAAATTACTTCCCTCGTGACAGGTTTGTGATGCTTGAAGATGCACTGAGCCTGCCTTAGCCAGCCAGGCATGGTGGCGTCAGCTCCCACGACTGCGGCTCAGCTGGCGTTTACATCTACATCCGCCCAGCCTACTCCAGCACGTTCATCCTTAGCCTTGTATTTTCCGGTATATGTCAATTTGGGGGGAAATGCAGGCATGTTTCACTGTTAGTCACTCAGGCTGAAGTTTGCTGGTTTTATTGAGGCCTCTAGTGGTCTGAAGGCTGCATTACCAAACCAGAGCTACTTTTTGGGGATGGCCGGGAAGGATTGCTTTCCTCCCTCCCTTTGGATAGATTTTCCCAGCTAAAGGGCAAGGGAAACACAATAGAGATTTGGGTTCTTGTGCAGTGTTTTACATAGAGGTAGAAGTGAACGAACTGAAGGAGCATAAATAAATTGTAATAAACAGTAACAGAGCATGAAGGAGGAGATGAAGGTTAGCCTGAAAGGTCCTTGTGTCAGGCAGTGGTCACAGGCTGGTTTATCACAGCTGCACACCTCATTGCTTTTTAAATTAGGAAGTTTTCAGGAGCCTGATACGGGCAAATAGATGAATGGTCCTAAGACATGTATAGAAAAAACACAGGAACATAGGAAACAACAAACTTTTCATGAACCAACGTCAAGATTGCCATAAAAGAAGGATTTCTGTCTAGCAGGACAGAATTTTGAGCTCCTCATGGGAGGAAGTAAGCTGAAGGCTTTCACAGGCCATGGTTCTCCTGCCCGTGGGCAGGGTGTCATGGATTAAAAATTCGGTCTTTGTTTGCAAATCATCTTTCTCTCTTCATGTCGTATCTAAGTTTTCTATATAACTTTTAAAATCCCTTTATAGTTAGAAGTACTTTGAAAACTCTCAAACCAAATGCAGCTCAAAAGTGAGCTTTAACACTTTCCTGAGCAAAGACTCTAAAGAATCCAAAGTGTCCGACTTGGGAAAAGGAAATCTACTTTTGATAAGAGAGAAACTCAGAGCCTCAATCACTCTCAACAGATCTGAAATAGGGCGCTGTCAGGAAATGCCCCTCATTTTCATGACTGCACAGCAAAGGCCAGGCAGCTGCTGGCTCTGGTGTGCATTTTCCATGTTGTCTGGGTGGCCAACCCTGCTGATTTGGGGACAGTTAGCATTGTGTTGTTGCCACAGGACTCTTTTTTTCTCTTTTTTTTTCTCTTTCCTTTTTTCATTGTATCCTACTCCTTCCAGGGTGTGCCTAAGCAATGACTCAGAGTGGAAAAAAAAAAGTGCTCTTAAGCCACACGCAGGAATGTGCTTTGTTTGTATAAAATGAAGGTTGATGCTGTAAACTCTTAATTTTGAAAGAAAATGGCTGTGTTAACTGAAAATTCATATTAAAAGAGGAGTTTTTCTGTTCAGGCATTGCTCATTGCACACTCAGCTGCACTTTACACCGATGTTGGTGCGTGCGATAAGCAGCTTGAGTAGGATAATAATTTGTTTTTTAATAAGTGGCTGTTCTAAATAATACTCATTGCCATTGTTGAATAAGCACACTGTTCTGTTCGTAAACTCCTTCAGCAGGACCATCACTGAGGAGATGTTATATGCAGGGCTGATTGGTTTATATGGAAAATGTAGACTCATTAAACTGTGCAGCCTTTCTCTGGGATGAAGTTTTGTTGTTGCTTTGTCAGCTGGATGAATGCAAGATGCTTAGAGCGGTGCTGCCAAACTGAGGTGGCTTGCAGCACCCATGGCCCGGAGTTCTTCAGGATCTGCAGGTTTGGGGGAAACATAGAGAAGCTGTTGGGTGGCATGGAAACGTTTTAAACTGATTTCTCATCTGGAAACCATTGGAATGAGGTCTAATGGTGCTTCCTAAGGTCAGTGGTGAGCTATCAGTTGTAATGCAGTCGTGTTTGGTGTCTGGGCCTACTATCAGCCAATTTGCTACCAAAATCTGTGCTTCTTGGCCTCAGGTATTTCTGTTGCTTGTTCTGTATGTGCACGGGTAGATGAGTCATCGCCTGGTACCAAACCACTGGAAAACTTCCCTCAGAAACCTTTTCTAGAAGGGTAGGACTGAGGAGGAGAAGCAGGTCTAACAGGTGCACTTCAGATGAGTTCCATTATAGATATTTTTCTCTTTATTTCAGATACGTTGCCCAGAAAATTCCTCACTCCTAGGTTAGCCATCTGAGAAGCAGATACAGGTCAAATACAGAGAAAAGCCAGGAGAGGAAGGAAAGATTTTCTCCAGTATATTTCACTGTGAATTTTCATTCAGTGTCTCATCTTGGCTTTTCTACAAGGCTTTGTCTTTCACAGCATTTTTAGTTCACTGGAGGTGCTGCACAAAACAGAATCTCAAACTTTTTCATAAAAGTCAGTGGAAAAAATTATATTTGGTCCCTCTTTGGAGAAAAGCTTGCTTCGGGGAAGACAGAATTTAGAAGTGTCAGGGGTCAAATACAAGTATTTGTAAAGTGGAAATAGTCTTCCTTCTTCCACATAACTGCATAACATCTCAAAATAACCTATGCACAGTTGTGTATGGCTATTAACTGCTTTAGGGTTTTGCATAGCTTCCTAAAACAACATGGTGTCAGAAGGGGGCCCAGCCCTACCCAATTAATAGCAAACGTCAGCTCATTTTTCTTTCTTCTGGATTTTGGACCTCCAGCTAGCCCCATGCAGTCTTGTTAGCATTGCTGCTCATTTAGGGTTAAATGAAGACTCCAAATATCTCACAAAAACTTGAATTCTGCTTCTAAAACTTGAGCTTTCCCCCCAGGATAAACCCTCTTAAACCACTCTGTGAAATGTTTTTTTTGAATGTGCCATGAGTGCCTGCCTAAGATACCAGAGGATACATTTAGAGCTGACACTCACTGCAGCATATCTTCAGTTTTGCTTTGAAAGAGAATATGTCATGTTATTGAGTTCATCTAGAGCTACTTTAAATCAAAAAACCTATTGTGGGTTACAGTTAGAATGATTTAGCAGAATAAAAATACATTGGGGAAAAAAAATTAATAAATAAAAACACCCCCAAACCACTACTACCACCACCACCAATAAACTTGCACCAAATCCAGAAAATAATGTTAAATGGAACTTTATAACTTAATTAAAGGTTAGCTTCTGCCTTAGCCTCCAATTGCCTCCTATTTTCCCATTCAAGTAGTAAGGACTTGATGCAGGTAGGCTGAGAATTTACCCATGCCACTGAAATTGCTGAGAGCTCTGGACTGTTAGCATAGCTTGGAGCCAATCTACACACTCTGGCTTAAGCTGCATTGCCTTTTTTCTTTGAATACTGTAAGCATGAGGGGAAACGCTTTCCTTGGCTTGGCATACCTTTAATTGCATTTAGGCTTTGTGAATTACTATGCATTCTACAACGGTGTAACAGTATAATGATTTGTGTGCATAGACTTTGCTTAAATGCAGAGAAGCGTTTTGGAATTAAAGACTTATGACATTTTAGGAAGAAGTTAGAAAATAAGGCAAGAGACTGTGGCAGTATGTTTTAGTTCATTTTCTGTTATGATCTTTTTTTTTTTTTTTTGCCCCCGAAGCCAGAAATTGCCAAAGTAAGGCATGGTATTTGAAGTAGGCTCATATAGGCTCATTCATGCCTAATGAGTGGGACATAGTTTTAAGTCCCAGTTCATGTAATCTCATTTTGATTGCCCTGTGCTGTAAGCCTACAAAATCCATTGATTTGGCAATAACGTGGAAATGAATAAGGTGAAACAGCCTTGAGATGGGTTGAAAGAGACAAGAATGTTGCATCTGTCCAAATCGCAGCCAGCCTTTGGGACTGTTACCTCCTGCAGAAACGCGTCCTGCTAGTCTAGATTCTATACTCCCAATGCAGTGGGAACATGTACCTAGCTGGAGTGGCAGTCAATGCCTTACAAGTTCTAGAAAATGAGCAATTATTGGAGGGCCTTGTCAGTCTGTGGATGCAATACCTGGGCAATCTCACCATCAGCGTTGCAGGGCTTCATGGTGGCATTCCTGGCTTTAGTTTTCACTTATTTTGTGTGACTTAGAGTGAAACCTTTCTGTTGGAATGCTTTCTGAATAAACCTGTGCCAAGTATGAAATATCTGAGGTGTCAGAGAAGACTACAAGCATTGGAGTTGTGGCTTTGCTAGTTAGTATTTGTCAGCTGGGCAGCGATGGCTGCTAACTTCAGCAAAGCCTGGAGTCTTAAAACTATCGTGATGATTTCAGTGTGTTGGCTTGCCCTAAAAGCCCACAGTCATGGGTGTGGGACAGCTAGTAGTAGGTGCACACAGCATGGGAAATAAGGAAGCGAGATCAAGTTCAGTGGGCACTGAGCTTAATTAGCCAATGGTCTGATTGCGATTGCTGTTGTGAAGGGGCTTTGAGAAGGAGTTTGGAGATGACAGTAATGACAGCTTGGTGGTATTTGTGTAGAACTCTTCCAAACCTGAGAGGATGGGTGGGTGGAGAAGAGAAGATCAGAAGGTACAGGTGTGAAAGATCGTTAGCTGTGAGAGGGGTGTGAGCAGCTTCCTGGCTTTTTGCATCTGAGTCACAAGGCACACACTGGTGAGCCCACACGAAATAGTAAGCAGCAGCCTCAAGTGTCTTCTCAGGAAAGATTTGTGGCTAAGGGGTTTTCTTGGTTAGGATGTTTTGGTTTGCTCACACTTTGACTCTAGAGCCAACTTCCTAACCTTCTATTTACATGAACCAGACCACGCTGTTTGTTTTGGAAACTGGAGCACCCCAGGCAGGTGGGTTGCTGTCGATGAGGGTTTTCCCCCTGTGCAGGAACCCAAACTTTGCTGGAGGGTGCAGTTTGGCAGCACAGCCTAGTTGGAATCGTGGAATCCTATAATCAGTAAGGTTGGAAAGGGCTTCCAAGATCATCTGGTTCAGCCATCCACCAATGTCACCCACTAAGCCATGACTCTAAGCACCATGTCCAACCTTTCCTTGAACACCCCCAGGGACGGTGACTCTACCACATTCCTGGGCAACCCATTTCAATGCCTGACTGCTCTTTCTGAGAAGAAATGTCTCTTAATTTCCAACCTGAACCTACTCTGGTGCAACTCGAGGCCATTCCCTCTTGTCCTATTGCTAGTTATCTGTGAGAAGAGGCTGACCTCCAGATCCCCATACCTTTCTTTCAGGTAGTTGTAGAGAGAAGTTGTAGAGTCAATCCAAAGTCTTGCTGCCAGCAGAAGGAGAGGCACCACTGGCCTTCCTGCTGCTGCCCAGTTCCCGTGGTTACTCTGGTGCTCATGTATGGCAGGCACATTTCAGATCCTACTCTTGAAAAGCTTTGAGTCTTAGAAAACATCAGTGCAGCTTTGGCTTCTCAGTCACATAGAATTTTTGAAAATGTTTTCCCTCAGCCCATCTTAGTTTCTTCATTGGTAAAATTACCTGTGAAAATAATAATGATTCCTCAGTGATGTGACCGTCTACCTGAGGAGGATGGAGCTGAGTCCTGCAGTTCTTACACCCCACAAAACAAATGAGGAGCGCAGGACAGACCTCATGTGAGTGCAGATGAATTCTTCAGCTGCCCTGCAAAGCACACGCCTCTGGTCAGACTGCGTGTTGCTGTGTGACGTGTGAAAAGATTCATTTGCCGTAGCTGATGACAGCGATGAGTTTGTGTATACACACCTCTCCTGTTGTTCAGTTGAAATGTTCACTGTTTCACATTTTGCTGTCTTTTTGTTTGTTTGATGTTGAATATTTCCTAGCTTTTCTTGGGGAGAGATGTTCTCCCCTGCACATTCCCGCTATCTGGGGAGGGGAGGAGGGCGTGGGAACAGCTCCGTACATGAGTGAAGTGGAATTGGCACGGCTCCGGGCATGTCAGGTATGAACCCAAGGAGAATCAGGTGTTCAGCATGAATATCCTCTGAAATAATAAACAAATGTTTTGTATAAATAGCATTTCATTAAGTAATAACAGGAGGCTGGAGAACAGTTAAGTCGATGGCTTGTTGAAAAATACAGCACGGAATGACTGAGTCAGGCAGGCTGACGCTCGGGAATGGGATCATTTGTTTTGCGTGGTTTTGGGTTTCAGAAGGAGGGCTGTCTGCTGCCGGCAGGGTGTGCTTTGTTCAATTTGGTTAGTATGTAGGTTTCTGGAAAGTCAGGGGGGTATTGCGAGATTGCTGAAGTCTGTGATGAACAAAAGCAAATAAAATGCCAGGAAGACGTTCGTTCATCACAAGACAGAAGTTTTAGCACAACTTTCCTTCTGTTGCTTGAGCATCATTAACAAAACCAACGCATGACTGTACAACTGAGTTCGTGGCAGCTTGGTAGTAAGTTGCTGTTAGATCAGATGGTCGTAGCTGGGGGCAAACCAGGAATTAATGTGCGTATTGTTTGGGCAGACAGGGAAGAAATGGGGAGGTAGGAAACAGGGGTGTGAGGGGCTTGGTAGTGGCATAGCTATTTCTCAGTAATCTAATGTCTGTTTTTCCAGTTGCTCAGGAAGGATGCCCTATGCCTGAACTCGAACTTTAGGAGAAGGAACTGAGAAACGTTAAAATTCAAGAACTCTGGCATCTTCAGGTGGTTTTTACAGAAGAGAGAATAACTTAAGTACAGGTTGTGAGTGATGTCAGGCTGTTGCTGTTTTGCCTGTGGGGCTGTAGAAATCACTGTGACATACACAGTTCTGTTTCATTTTACATTGTTCTTTGTTTTTCTTTTTGCAATTTTCCTTTCTTATTAAGCACAGCATCTTTCTGGCTTTGCTTCTAGATTGCCCTGCCTTTCAGGGAATCTCACCTCTTGCTCATCATTCAGCAGCTGTTTCCAGGTAGCTCAGCACTTGTACTTGGAACACTGCACAGGGCTGTTTTCCTGCCTTTGAGTGGCTTTTCCCTTCGTAGTCACTTCTTCCTTGGCCACTTGTTTGTGAAAGAATACAGAAGGACTCTTGACCTGAGTGCAAATGAACACGTTTCTTCACTTCCTAAAGGCCTAGTGATTTGACTGGGCTCTCAAAGATTCAGAAAGGTTGACAATGACTGTTGAATTTGTATGTAGGAGATGTGAACCCGAGTGTTGTCCTTTGTGTCCTGAGTTGTCTGTGGGACTGCACTGGAGAAGATCAGGGGTTGGTTCTTTGCCTCTTACAAGCGCTTTTTTGCTTAGAAAGCGCAGGTGAACATTTTGCTGCAGTACTGACACCATCGCAGGCTGGGGGTCTCTTCTACTGCATTTCTCACTATTGTAAAGCTGAAGGGTTTCCTTCTGCTGTGTTTCTTCTAGTCAGCTTGTCTGCCTCAACTTTGCAGAGTGCAGGCTTTGTAGCCACTTATACGAAGAACAAGACTTAATGGTATCCTCTAACTTTTTGAGAGTGTGTCTTCCAGGGCCTGTGACCTTGTTGCTGCTGGAGCTGGTTGTGGCAACAGCAGAGCTGAGGGGCGAGCGATTTGGGATTCAAGCTCTATGTTGTGTTGTCACGATATAGCCGCTTATTTCTAGTTAGCTTGTGGAAGCTCAGAAATGGAATGGGCGAGGGTGGAAGGGACCCTGGAGATAATCAAATCTACCTCCCCGCCTCAAGCAGGGCCACCAGGAGCAGGTTGCTCAGGGCCATTGCTCACTCATCGCATTGTTGGGTGGTAGCAACCTCGTCTAAGAAAACAGAGTGGAAAAAGAAAATGAGACAAAACTTGAAGTGCTTCAGATAAATGTGTCAACCTTTGCTATCAGCAGGTTTAGTGCTTTGGGTGGGTAAGGCATCATCCAGCATAAAGCTAAATCGGATTTTCTAGAAGCAACTCATTGTGAGGGCCAGCCCTTCTGCAGGCACCACCCGAGCAGTCGGGGATGGAGACAGCCTCCGACTGCCCACACCATAATGCTGGAAGACCCAGAGGTGCGTGGCCAGAAACCTCCCATGCCTGCAAGCCCTTGTGGCACAAGGGAACCATGATCTGCTGGTCCCCAGCACTGTGCTGGGGCCCCACGTGTTCTTGGGACGCGTACCTCTCCCTGCTTGCCTTTGCCTTCTCATGTGCATCTTTGCAAGGTGAATGGTTGTATTTAATTCCCACTATGACTGCTGAAGCAATCTTGTGTTTGTTGCCTGACAAAAGTGACTGCCGCAGTCGGTTGGCGTCAGCTGGCTGTGAGTTCCAGGAAATCACTATTTTTCTCTCAAGTGCCTTCAGACCCCTGTCTGGTGCTTTTAGTGCTCTCCTTTAGGAGCATTTTGTGCTGCCACCTGGCGGGAGATGAAGAAAATTTATAGGGCAGTTTGCGTGGGGACTGGCAGGAAGGGAAATGGCTTGCTTGGGAGTAAAAGCATGAAGTTGAAAGACTAAAAACGTTTTCAAAGCAAAATTCTTCTGTGCCTGTCAGTGTTTCTAGCAGACTAGTTTCAGGTTGTAATTAATAGGCAACTGCTGATATTTTGTGTGTATGTACACATAGATAAACTAGTTTTCAGAATATATACTAAATACTTTTGAATTTTGAATTCACTGAATTGTTTCAGAAAATGAAAAATGCTCTTTTGTGAGAAGTAATAATAAAGTTTATGCAGCCATAGGATGAAAGAAAAATCCCTATGAATAAAAACCCTATCAGTCTCATCTGCCTCTTTTTGTGGGATGGTATTGAGGGTAACTTAAGTCTCTTAATTAAGATCTGGGATTTGTTTTTAAATTTCTATGTGCAAAATAACCACCATATGCTAAGCCAGGTTTTTGACAAAATAAACTTTGTCTGGTTAGAGGAAAAAAATATGGAAACTAACGTTTTACCAGCGCGTTTACTTTTTCTTTCTAATTGATCAGAATGCTTTTGATATTGTTTTTGTTAATAGATCTTTAGGTATTTCTTTTGCAGGTTGAGAAGTGTGTAGTGAAACAATACTTTCTTTTTTTTTAAACTGATTTTTTTGTACTACCTGTTACTTTTAAACAGTCCTTATTTTATTTGAGCCTCCAGTAGTTTTAAAGTTTTAATTTCTGTTATTTCTTTTTGTTTTCCAGGTCAGATGTACAATTGCCTGTAAGTATTATTCTGTTACTCAATTATGTATTTTTTTTTGTACATAACTTTTGCTGTCCTCTTTTTTCTTTTGAAAGGTCAAACAGCATCAGCTAAGTATTTAAAAAAAACTGCTGAAATTATTTTTTATAAAAAACATTCAAAAATATAAACTCCTATTTAGTCACCATAATTCAAGCAGTGCATTTAAGGATAAGGACATAAAAGGACACAAAAATCCCATATAAGGACACAAAAAAGGACATTTAAGAATAAGGACATAAACGAGCATTTTAATCCATTTTTGCTTTTCAGTTTGTAAAGGGTTCTGGTAAAATCAAATACAGGTTTAACGTAGTTAGAAAGATGAAAATATACGTCAAAACAAAACAAACGACTCAGAGCAAAAATGACTCCCAAAGTGATGCTTTGAGGATTTTTTGAAGTAGGTATAGCAACTGTTGTGCTTACCAAGATGACAATGCTTCATGTGTCACTAATTTCCAAAATTACTTGCAGATGAGATCTACCTTAATACCAAACATCAGACTTAAATGCGTTAGCCCTTAAGTTTCAGGACCAAACTAAAATGGGAGAGACAAACTCACATTTTACACTGCTTTAAACTGTATATAGTTCTGAAGGAGCTTTAAATTGTGAGTGAGTTTGGCTCATAGTATTTTCTTTGCTTTCACTTTCATGTGAACCTGCATGTGTATCAGTTTCGATTAAACTGAGAAACAACTGTTCTGTTGGGATTCTGTCCAAACCCATGCTCCAGGACTGGGAATCCTGATGCTCACAGTCACCTTTCCTAAGCGTGCTTGCAGTGCGTATTGCTCATGTAACAATATCACAGCTTCAACTAAGATAGCAGTTTTTCTGTGTATTGTTACTGAAAGAGCTGAATCAACTCTCTCCTTACATTGGGCTACACTATGTCAACCTAAAGTTTTCTGTAGCTATATCATATCTGCCTTGTGGGAACAGTATGTGAATACCAGAATTTTTTAATTTTTTTTCTCTCATACACTAAGGCTAAGAGATAAAGTTGCTATGCCAGGTTCAGTAAAGCAGCTAGCTTTACATAATAACAATGCACATACAGACTCTGCCTGTAAGTTCATTCAGTTCTTTTTAAACAAAACTGTACAGAGCAGATCATGGTAGCCTTCATTCAAACTATGAGTTGAGTCACTGAATATCTGAAGTAATGTGGCAATTTCTTAATCTAATATAAATTGTCTGACAAAAGTTAAAAGTGGTAAAACCAGGAAATGTGCAATGAAATCTCTGTAGGAGAACAAATTGAAAAAATAGAGGAGTCTGTCTCTCTGCAGGATATCTGTAAATGGCTATATTTTTTCACATAGGGAAACCAGAAGTTTTGTAAAGATACTTACTGCCTTGTAAAGATACTTACTGCCTTGTATTTTTTTTTTCCTTTCAGGCACTGAGGATTGCAGATCAAAAAACTTAATTGCAGACATGGGAACCAGTAGTAATGATGATTTATCAGTAAACTCTACAAGTAGGAACAAAAGATCATCAGGGGATGTGCCACTACCTGGTGAGGCAATAAGTGATCGGAACAGTGTAACACATAACTGACTTGGAATGCCACTGGGATGTGAACCTGTAGTGTATTCTGTGCTTTTACACTACGTTAGCATTTTAAGTCAAAACTGTAGTTCACAGTGCAAGGATCGTGGCAGGAAGTGGATCCAACTGCTTTACTGGAGTAGAGAATGAGCAAAAAAAAAATTATCTACACAACTGACTAAGAGTGTAACTGAACAATGTGATTGTAGGATGGCCTTGAAATAGTTTTATCACAATTACACTTGGGTTCCCTTCCCTGCTTATTATGGCAAATTTTTACAGTACAGCTGCAGCAGTTCAAATATGTGACCTAGAGATTTGAAATATATATGTGATGGAGTACAGCTGAAATAACCTACCTTGCATCTAGAGGAGAGTTTTGTGAATCTTGCAGCTCTTCTCTTTAGGATAGATAGCTTAGGAAAAGGAAAAAAAAAAAAAAGTTGTATGGGCGATTCTTTCTCAGCAGCTTGCATGAAACTGACAACGAAGGTATGGAAGTCACCACTGTTGCACCAAGACTGTTTTAATTTTTGAGATGAAGTGAGTCTTCAGGAGTTGGAGGAAGATCATAGAGCTAGCAATCATGCCATACAACATAAAAGAATGTCTTAATTAAAATCGTAATTGGTTGAGGAAAATATAATAGTTTTTCCACTCCCTGCATTTCTCTGTCTTGACCGTATATTTTCTTGCCTTTCCAGAGCCCAGCAAAGTTCTTGATCTCCAGGTAGTGGATGTTGGTGTGACATCTGTCAACTTGACATGGAGGGTGAACAACACTGCTTCGGACCCGTACACATACAGGATAGAGGTTGCAAATGGTACCTCCATTTGGAACAAGACGTCAAATGTCAAGGAAGCCGAAATTACGGAGTTAATCCCTGGGACAAAATATAATTTCACGGTATTTGCAGTAGCGGCTGATGGTCAGACGGAAGGAGAAGGAGTGTCCGTAAGCCAGTATACAAGTAAGTCTCAGCTGCTTGCTGTCGTGTTTGTGGTGGTCTGTGTTGTGCTGTGCAGCTTGGGGCTCTGCCTGCCCGCTTGAGGCTTGTAGTTCAGTATGGCTGAGGACAGAGGGGACGTTTTGGTGCTGGAGCCTGATGTGGGCAATATGCCAAGCATGGGAGGTTAGAATGCAGAAGAAGCATAACCTTGGTAGTAAGCAGTTGGTGAAACCAGTCACTAAAGCTTGCAGCACAGAGATTTTTCTTGAGGACTATCTTCCCTAAGTTTGGAGGAGAAGTGGACGTTGTTTTTTTTTAATTCTATTTTAAATTTTTAAATTGCATTTTGAAATTTCATTTTATTTTATTGTAAAATGCTATTAAGAATGGAATTAAAAATAAAAATTCTAGGAACTGTGGGCTTCAGACCCCTGTTTTAAATGCTCCTATGCACAAACCAGATTGCACGTGGGGAGTTTCTGTGATGTGGGGTCCCATGTCTGCCATCAGGCTCCAGCGGGAGTGTGAGCTTTGGGCAGTGCTAGTTGAGGAGAACTGCCTTGGCCATTGAGCACCTTGCTGTGCTGAGTGTCCTACGTCTGAATGCACGGTGTTGGAGGGCCGGTTTCAGAGCTGGCCTGCAAGGCTGTAGCACAGCCTGGTCCTTCCCCAGGCTGTATTTCAAAGGAAACCGATGCTGGCTCTTGTCATTCGTGTTGTCCTGAAACGTGCGTGTGAATGTGCTCCTGGCTTTGCTGTTGATTCCCAGAATCTCTCCACGCTGATATTGTTGATGGACGAGCCTCTGGGAGTATCTGGTGCTGTTGCTGGGCGCCCGTGCACTCTGAATGACGAGTGGCATGAAGGGAATGAAGCAGTGGTGTGCCTGTGTTTTTTGTTGTTTTTTTTTTTGTCCCCATTTGTCAGCAGATATTGTTACAGGTTGATGGATTGTTGTCTTGCCTTTCCAGAGCCCAGCAAAGTTCTTGATCTCCAGGTAGTGGATGTTGGTGTGACATCTGTCAACTTGACATGGAGGGTGAATGACAGTGCTTCGGACTCCTACACGTACAGGATAGAGGTTGCAAATGGTACCCCTGTTAGGAACGAGACGTCAAATGTCAAGGAAGCTGAAATTGCGGAGTTAATCCCTGGGACAAAATACAGTTTCACAGTATTTGCAGTAGCGGCTGATGGTCAGACGGAAGGAGAAGGAGTGTCCGTAAGCCTGTATACAAGTAAGGAACCGCTGCCTCTCAAAATCAGTGCCTAAACAAGCAGTTTGTAACAGAGCCCTGCTTTTTTTCCTTATATTTCCAACTTTTACTGTTTCACATTGCCATGTTGCTTTACTCCAGGCTCCTGTGAGCATGAATGTCAGGCTGTCCTTTTCAAAAAGGTAAAGGGCTGAGACTGTGTCTGAGTTGCCTGTGGAGCAGTTAGCCTTGAATGCCCAAGATGATGAGCTATGTAGAAGTCCAGGTGCTACAACAGCATGACCTTGCCTGGACATCAGGCCTGAATGGGCCCCATACAGTGCTTCTTGGTGCAGGTTGTCATCAGGTTTTATAAAAGGCCGTGGTGTGCAAGGATCCAGTGCCCAGGATCACAGAGATCACAGAGACTTAGTGATCTCAAAGCTTGTTTTGAGCTGTCTGCAGAGGCCCATGGCTTCTGTGAGCTGTGACATTGCCTAGGACCACGTTACCAGGAGCGGTGCCAGCTCTGTCTGCTTTGTGCTCTGGCACCTTTTCCCCAGATCAGAGGGGCAGATGGCAGAAGAGCTGTCTTATGTGTTGAGCTCAGGCATGGAAAGGGGACAGGCAGTGTCCATATACAGAGCAATTAGGGGCAGCGTATCCTGGAGATGCTTCTACTCAGCGGAGCTTGTCTAAGCTGCCCAAGGTGAGTCTTGTCTACCCAGTGTTTATGCTGATTTGGACTTGCCGACCTCGACCCCCCAGTGTGGGTCACTGTTGCATGCACAGTTTCCTTCTGCTGTCCCAGAGAGGCTGTGCTGGGAAGCTCAGATTAAGACATTCATGGGCACAGTCTTGAGCTAAGAGACTAACACTGTCCTGCATTCTGCTTCCTTCCCCGAATTCCATCTGTCTGTCTGTCTGGGAAGCCATTGTGGAAACAAGTGATTTTAGTATGTGAAATAAAATCAAGAGAATCTCCTCCAAAATTTCTGTGGCTTTTCCTGAGATATGTCCCTGGATATTGGAAGCAGGGCACTGATACTGTAGAAGTGCAGCATGGCTACAATTAACACTTAATCTATGTGGAATAGCGAAATGTGACTGTGGTTTTTCCACTCTCTGCATTTCTCTGTCTTGACAGTATATTTTCTTGCCTTTCCAGAGCCCAGCCAAGTTCTGGACCTCAAGGTAGCAGATGTTGGTGTGACATCTGTCAACTTGACATGGAGGGTGAACGACAATGCTTCGGACTCCTACACGTACAGGATAGAGGTTGCAAATGTTAGGAACAAGACGTCAAATGTCAAGGAAGCCGAAATTACGGAGTTAATCCCTGGGACAAAATATAATTTCACAGTATTTGCAATAGCGGCTGATGGTCAGACGGAAGGAGAAGGAGTGTCCATAAGCCAGTATACAAGTAAGTCTCAGCTGCTTGCTGTCGTGTTTGTGGTGGTCTGTGTTGTGCTGTGCAGCTCGGGGCTCTGCCTGCCCGCTTGAGGCTTGTAGTTCAGTATGGCTGAGGACAGAGGGGACGTTTTGGTGCTGGAGCCTGATGTGGGCTATATGCAAAGGATGGGATATTAGATTGCGGTAGAAACATTGCCCTTATCTGATTTTGTTTTTTGTTTGGTTTAATTGTCTTCCTTTCCTATCTCCTCCTTGGCCCTCACCTCCTTCTTGCACACCTTTCTAGCTCTGGAATGCTGGCACAGTGGTGCTATACACTCCTGCTTTGGAGGGCAAAATGGAGATAGACCCCACTCAAGATGACTATTCTTTTTTACAGTTTTCCCTTACAAGCCCGTTGATGGATGAGCCTCTGGGAGCATCTGGTGCTGTTGCTGGGTGCCTGTGCACTCTGAATGACGAGTGGCATGAAGGGAGTGAAGCAGTGGTGTGCCTGTGTTTTTTGTTGTTTTTTTTTTTGTCCCCATTTGTCAGCAGATATTGTTACAGGTTGATGGATTGTTGTCTTGCCTTTCCAGAGCCCAGCAAAGTTCTTGATCTCCAGGTAGTGGATGTTGGTGTGACATCTGTCAACTTGACATGGAGGGTGAATGACAGTGCTTCGGACTCCTACACGTACAGGATAGAGGTTGCAAATGTTAGGAACAAGACGTCAAATGTCAAGGAAGCCGAAATTACGGAGTTAATCCCTGGGACAAAATATAATTTCACAGTATTTGCAATAGCGGCTGATGGTCAGACGGAAGGAGAAGGAGTGTCCGTAAGCCAGTATACAAGTAAGTCTCAGCTGCTTGCTGTCGTGTTTGTGGTGGTCTGTGTTGTACTGTGCAGCTTGGGGCTCTGCCTGCCCGCTTGAGGCTTGTAGTTCAGTATGGCTGAGGACAGAGGGGACGTTTTGGTGCTGGAGCCTGATGTGGGCTATATGCAAAGGATGGGATATTAGATTGCGGTAGAAACATTGCCCTTATCTGATTTTGTTTTTTGTTTGGTTTAATTGTCTTCCTTTCCTATCTCCTCCTTGGCCCTCACCTCCTTCTTGCACACCTTTCTAGCTCTGGAATGCTGGCACAGTGGTGCTATACACTCCTGCTTTGGAGGGCAAAATGGAGATAGACCCCACTCAAGATGACTATTCTTTTTTACAGTTTTCCCTTACAAGCCCGTTGATGGATGAGCCTCTGGGAGCATCTGGTGCTGTTGCTGGGTGCCCGTGCACTCTGAATGACGAGTGGCATGAAGGGAGTGAAGCAGTGGTGTGCCTGTGGTTTTTTTTTGTTTTTTTTTGTCCCCATTTGTCAGCAGATATTGTTACAGGTTGATGGATTGTTGTCTTGCCTTTCCAGAGCCCAGCAAAGTTCTTGATCTCCAGGTAGTGGATGTTGGTGTGACATCTGTCAACTTGACATGGAGGGTGAATGACAGTGCTTCGGACTCCTACACGTACAGGATAGAGGTTGCAAATGGTACCCCTGTTAGGAACGAGACGTCAAATGTCAAGGAAGCTGAAATTGCGGAGTTAATCCCTGGGACAAAATACAGTTTCACAGTATTTGCAGTAGCGGCTGATGGTCAGACGGAAGGAGAAGGAGTGTCCGTAAGCCTGTATACAAGTAAGGAACCGCTGCCTCTCAAAATCAGTGCCTAAACAAGCAGTTTGTAACAGAGCCCTGCTTTTTTTCCTTATATTTCCAACTTTTACTGTTTCACATTGCCATGTTGCTTTACTCCAGGCTCCTGTGAGCATGAATGTCAGGCTGTCCTTTTCAAAAAGGTAAAGGGCTGAGACTGTGTCTGAGTTGCCTGTGGAGCAGTTAGCCTTGAATGCCCAAGATGATGAGCTATGTAGAAGTCCAGGTGCTACAACAGCATGACCTTGCCTGGACATCAGGCCTGAATGGGCCCCATACAGTGCTTCTTGGTGCAGGTTGTCATCAGGTTTTATAAAAGGCCGTGGTGTGCAAGGATCCAGTGCCCAGGATCACAGAGATCACAGAGACTTAGTGATCTCAAAGCTTGTTTTGAGCTGTCTGCAGAGGCCCATGGCTTCTGTGAGCTGTGACATTGCCTAGGACCACGTTACCAGGAGCGGTGCCAGCTCTGTCTGCTTTGTGCTCTGGCACCTTTTCCCCAGATCAGAGGGGCAGATGGCAGAAGAGCTGTCTTATGTGTTGAGCTCAGGCATGGAAAGGGGACAGGCAGTGTCCATATACAGAGCAATTAGGGGCAGCGTATCCTGGAGATGCTTCTACTCAGCGGAGCTTGTCTAAGCTGCCCAAGGTGAGTCTTGTCTACCCAGTGTTTATGCTGATTTGGACTTGCCGACCTCGACCCCCCAGTGTGGGTCACTGTTGCATGCACAGTTTCCTTCTGCTGTCCCAGAGAGGCTGTGCTGGGAAGCTCAGATTAAGACATTCATGGGCACAGTCTTGAGCTAAGAGACTAACACTGTCCTGCATTCTGCTTCCTTCCCCGAATTCCATCTGTCTGTCTGTCTGGGAAGCCATTGTGGAAACAAGTGATTTTAGTATGTGAAATAAAATCAAGAGAATCTCCTCCAAAATTTCTGTGGCTTTTCCTGAGATATGTCCCTGGATATTGGAAGCAGGGCACTGATACTGTAGAAGTGCAGCATGGCTACAATTAACACTTAATCTATGTGGAATAGCGAAATGTGACTGTGGTTTTTCCACTCTCTGCATTTCTCTGTCTTGACAGTATATTTTCTTGCCTTTCCAGAGCCCAGCCAAGTTCTGGACCTCAAGGTAGCAGATGTTGGTGTGACATCTGTCAACTTGACATGGAGGGTGAACGACAATGCTTCGGACTCCTACACGTACAGGATAGAGGTTGCAAATGTTAGGAACAAGACGTCAAATGTCAAGGAAGCCGAAATTACGGAGTTAATCCCTGGGACAAAATATAATTTCACAGTATTTGCAATAGCGGCTGATGGTCAGACGGAAGGAGAAGGAGTGTCCGTAAGCCAGTATACAAGTAAGTCTCAGCTGCTTGCTGTCGTGTTTGTGGTGGTCTGTGTTGTGCTGTGCAGCTCGGGGCTCTGCCTGCCCGCTTGAGGCTTGTAGTTCAGTATGGCTGAGGACAGAGGGGACGTTTTGGTGCTGGAGCCTGATGTGGGCAATATGCCAAGCATGGGAGGTTAGAATGCAGAAGAAGCATAACCTTGGTAGTAAGCAGTTGGTGAAACCAGTCACTAAAGCTTGCAGCACAGAGATTTTTCTTGAGGACCTATCTTCCCTAAGTTTGGAGGGGAAGTAGACGTTGTTTTTTTTTAATTCTATTTTAAATTTTTAAATTGCATTTTGAAATTTCATTTTATTTTATTGTAAAATGCTATTAAGAATGGAATTAAAAATAAAAATTCTAGGAACTGTGGGCTTCAGACCCCTGTTTTAAATGCTCCTATGCACAAACCAGATTGCACGTGGGGAGTTTCTGTGATGTGGGGTCCCATGTCTGCCATCAGGCTCCAGCGGGAGTGTGAGCTTTGGGCAGTGCTAGTTGAGGAGAACTGCCTTGGCCATTGAGCACCTTGCTGTGCTGAGTGTCCTACGTCTGAATGCACGGTGTTGGAGGGCCGGTTTCAGAGCTGGCCTGCAAGGCTGTAGCACAGCCTGGTCCTTCCCCAGGCTGTATTTCAAAGGAAACCGATGCTGGCTCTTGTCATTCGTGTTGTCCTGAAACGTGCGTGTGAATGTGCTCCTGGCTTTGCTGTTGATTCCCAGAATCTCTCCACGCTGCCTGTCGGTGACGACTGCTGACCCTGGTTGGCAGAGGCACATAGAACAGAGTGCCGCAGAGAGATTGTGGGGAGGTGTTCTCTGTTCTTCCAGCCCTGGGAGCGAGGTTGGGGCCTGCGCAGTGGAAAAGGAGCGGGGTGGTCCTGGGTGATCACTTCTGTTTCTCTTCCAGCAATCATTTATCTTCCTTCCCTCAGGCTGTGCCGAGGTGCACCACCTTCTTCTTCGGCACCTTCCCCTGCACGCTTGTCTCCTTCCTGCGCACCTCTCTGGGCTCCCAAGAGAAGCCCTGGGAGCGCTGGCACGGTGGTGGTGCGTGCTCCTGCTTCTGAAGGAGTGGGAGGTGAATCCCACTGGAGATGCTTCTTCCTTACTCTTGCCTCCCAGGCCTGTTGATGGACGAGCCTCTGGGAGCATCTGGTGCTGTTGCTGGGTGCCCGTGCACTCTGAATGACGAGTGGCATGAAGGGAGTGAAGCAGTGGTGTGCCTGTGGTTTTTTTTTGTTTTTTTTTGTCCCCATTTGTCAGCAGATATTGTTACAGGTTGATGGATTGTTGTCTTGCCTTTCCAGAGCCCAGCAAAGTTCTTGATCTCCAGGTAGTGGATGTTGGTGTGACATCTGTCAACTTGACATGGAGGGTGAATGACAGTGCTTCGGACTCCTACACGTACAGGATAGAGGTTGCAAATGGTACCCCTGTTAGGAACGAGACGTCAAATGTCAAGGAAGCTGAAATTACGGAGTTAATCCCTGGGACAAAATACAGTTTCACAGTATTTGCAGTAGCGGCTGATGGTCAGATGGAAGGAGAAGGAGTGTCCGTAAGCCAGTATACAAGTAAGTCTCAGCTGCTTGCTGTCGTGTTTGTGGTGGTCTGTGTTGTGCTGTGCAGCTCGGGGCTCTGCCTGCCCGCTTGAGGCTTGTAGTTCAGTATGGCTGAGGACAGAGGGGACGTTTTGGTGCTGGAGCCTGATGTGGGCTATATGCAAAGGATGGGATATTAGATTGCAGTAGAAACATTGCCCTTATCTGATTTTGGTTTTTGTTTTAATTGTCTTTCTTCGCTATCTCCTCCTTGGTCCTCATCTCCTTCCTGCCCACTTCTCTAGCTCTTGAATGCTGGCACGATGGTGCTATACATTCCTGCTTTGGAGGGCAAAATGGAGATAGACCCCACTCAAGATGACTATTCTTTTTTGCAGTTTTCCCTTACAAGCCCGTTGATGGACGAGTCTCTGGGAGCATCTGGTGCTGTTGCTGGGTGCCCGTGCACTCTGAATGACGAGTGGCGTGAAGGGAGTGAAGCAGTGGTGTGCCTGAGTTTTTTCTGTCCCCATTTGTCAGCAGATATTGTTACAGGTTGATGGATTGTTGTCTTGCCTTTCCAGAGCCCAGCAAAGTTCTTGATCTCCAGGTAGTGGATGTTGGTGTGACATCTGTCAACTTGACATGGAGGGTGAATGACAGTGCTTCGGACTCCTACACGTACAGGATAGAGGTTGCAAATGGTACCTCCATTTGGAACGAGACGTCAAATGTCAAGGAAGCCGAAATTGCGGAGTTAATCCCTGGGACAAAATACAGTTTCACAGTATTTGCAGTAGCGGCTGATGGTCAGACGGAAGGAGAAGGAGTGACTGTAAACAAATCCACAGGTAAGTCTCAGCTGCTTGCAGTCATGTTTTTGTGGTCTGTGTTGTGCTGTGCAGCACAGGGCTCTCTCTGCCTGACGGGTGAAATGCTGCTGCAGGCATAGGTGCTACACACTGCCCACCTCTTGTTGGTCATGCTTGTGTGGACAGGGGTTGTGTGGAACATGTTTTTGCTTTCTCTCCCATTTGGTTTTGGGCTTTGCACCCTTGTTTTGAAGGGCTTCCACTTGGTGTATTTTGCCTGCAGAACTTCACGCATTGGAAGGATGTTTGGCTGTGGCTGAGTCGTGGCAGCACTGCTAGGCAGCTCTTGTCTATGCTGCTCCACTCAGCTCCTCAGCAGAGTGGTGAAGATGGAGGTGGTCCTGTGTTCGTTATGCTAAGCACTGTGATGTTTTCCCCTTGTTGCGTTGCTTTGTCCTTTCCTTTGCTTTGTCTGATTTTAACTGAGGTGAAGTGAATCTGTCCAGAGGTTCTTACTGAGATTTCCAGAGGTGCCTCGTGATGAGCCCATTAAGAGTGTCTCTGGCACTTCGAACATGCTGCTTGGCTGCTCATAATGCTTACTTAGTCTGTGCAAAAGAGTCCAGTGTGGCTCTGCCTCTGCTTCTTCTGTCTTTGGTAGCAAACTTTTGTGACTGTTGACAGAGTCTTGTCTTGCCTGTCACAGAGCTAGTTCAGTTGTTTGATCTCCAGAGTGTTTTACACTGGTTCGAGCAGCCTGTGCTCCTGTAACTGGTGACCACAAGGTCTTGTCTTGCCAGGGCTAGCTACAGCCCAGACCTGAAGGAGCTGGCTTAGTCTGCCCTGTCCTGACCCCTGGGGTCCTGTCCTAGAGTGAGACCCCCTGTCACAGAGCGACCCCTGGGACTTGGAGCAGTTTCCCTCCCTTTCCCTGGAGGGAGGGCAGCAGAGAGGCTGTTTGGAATGGTGCACGCTGCTCCTGCTGTAACTCTCTGCTAGGTCTCCCCCTTCCTCTGTTTGGCACTATGTTGAAGGGTCACTTGTGGTTCTTTTCAGTCTCCTTTGCGTTTTGTTTGGATTCACTGTTATTTCCTCTTGGATCGTTGGTGTGTTCTCCAGTCACTTTCTACATGTACAGTGACCCTAGTGCTCTTGTCTGCATTCCCCATGGGGCCATGTATAACTTCTCCTTTACATGCTAGCATGTCTGCATCCTTCAATCCTGCATTCTTTTCTTTGTATTCATGCTCACCTGTTGTTGGAGACAGGATAGATGACAGGATGAAGTTTTTGTCAGATCCGGTCCAGCTATCTGTGAACCACTGAGGGGGTTACGAATATCAAAGGCTGTTTTTTTTTTGTTGTTGTTGGCCACTAAGTATTTAATATAATTACACAGGGAGTTAGTGTTTGTCTACAAGTCTAAAAATGTTCGTGTTCAATGGTTGAACAGTATTGGAAAGCTTTGCTCATATTGACAAACACTTATCCAACCCCAGTTTTCTCAGTAAACCTGTCTGCAGAGAAATTGGCACAAAAGGGGGTCTGTGTACTTACAGTGTGCTAAATACTCTTCTTCCTCATTGTGTGGCAAGTTCTTTGTAGGCAGTAGCTTCGTCTGTTTAAAAGTGGAAAGCAATACCAGTGTTTTACAAATGCTTATACACAGAAGAGCTTATAAATAGAAAAACTTTCTTTTTCTTTTTTTTTTTTTTGTGCAGTTCCTTCCTCAGTGAATTCATTTCAGTGTGAATCGGTGGCTAATATGTCTTACCTAATGCTGAAGTGGGAATGTCCTTATGGTCACTATTCTGGCTTCACCATTAAAATATCTAATGGTTCTTGGGTTATAAAAGAAGAAGAGAGTCAGTCCTGTTCAGGAGAAGGCTTCAAAACATCACCTTTGGATTATTTCAAAACCTATAATGTTACTGTTACAACTTTTTCAAATGATGATACAAGTTCTCCAGTGCAGAAAACATGTAAAACAAGCATTACAGGTAAGCATTGAGATCTGAGAATGGATGATATTTACAGGACCAAAACATTAACTGCACAATTGCAGAATAGCATAGTTGATACACAGTACATTATCATCATGCAGATTATGAAAAGAACACTACATTCATGCCAAGTGTAATCTGAGTCCAGTTGTATGGCATTCAACAAGGCTAAATGCCAGTGCTGCACTTGGGGTCATAACAACCCCATGCAGCAACATAAACTTGGGGAAGAGTGGCTGCAAAGCTGCCTGGCAGAAAAGGCCCTGGGGGTGTTGGTTGACAGTTGGCTGAACATGAGCCAGCAGTGTGCCCAGGTGGCCAAGAAGGCCAATGGCATCCTGGCTTGTACCAGACCCAGTGTGGCCAGCAGGGCAAGGGACGTGATCGTCCCCCTGTACTCGGCTCTGGTGAGGCCGCACCTCGAGCACTGTGTTCGCTTTCGGGCCCCTCACTGCAAGAAGGACATCGAGTTGCTGGAACACGTTCAGAGAAGAGCAGCAAAGCTGGTGTAGGGGATGGAAAACAAGACACGTGAGGAGCAGCTGAGGGAGCTGGGGCTGTTTAGTCTGGAGAAAAGGAGGCTGAGGGAGGAGACCTCGTCGCTGTCTACAACCACCTTGAAAGGAGTTTGCAGCGATGTGGATGTAGGTATCTTTTCTTAGGTGACAAATGATAGGACGCAAGGAAACAGCCTGGAGTTGTGCCAGGGGAGGTTTAGATTGGATATCAGGAAGAATTTCTTCGTGGAAAGGGTGGTCAGGCTTTAGAATGGGCAGCACAGGGAGGTGGTGGATCCCCAGCTCTGGAGGTATTTAAGAGGTGTGAGGATGTGGCACGGAGTGACATGGCCTGGTGATAGAGTTCATAGTTAGGTGAATGGTTAGACTTGATGGTCTTAAGGGTATTTTCAAACCTAAATGATTTTATGATAAATTTGCATGTTGTGAATGATGTCATTATTACAATATTTTCTTATTTGAAAAAAATATCTTTACCTGACATTAAGGTACTAAAAATATTTCTGTTTATAGATCCACCTACTCCAAAATCAGCTCCTGTAGTCAAGGTGCTTAGTCACAACTCATTGTCTGTTGAATTTTTTGATTTTGAGTCACTGTATGGACCATTAAAAGCCTATGCAGTAATGATCATAACAGAAGAAGAAGGTAAGATTTTTAAAATGTTGTCTCCTAGCTGTGTGAAACAGTTTATCAGATAGCATTATGTTAGGACAAAAAATTTGCTGTGATGAATATCAGATGTTTTAAACTCTAAATAGGTGTTAAATGGAGAGGGGAAAAGCTTGCTCTGTTTTCAATCACCTTTCAAAAATCATAAGGCAAATACCATGATTGACTGAAGCCAAATCACTTCTTGTTTTCACAAAGCCACTGTTTTCACTCAGCCTTTTTCAGCCTGAGTTATCCTTGTATATAAGACTCTGAAGTATTGCCGTTGAGCTGTTGCTAGTGGTTGCCAGTGATTACTCAATTTGCTAGTGGTTACTGCCACAAGACTGAGTAGTATCCTTCTTCCCAAGAGAATAATTTTCAGAGCCAGAAATATAAAGAGTTCTGCAATGTAGGATGTTTTTCTCCATCCCTTCTTCGGCTGGAAGACTTATCTAGTAAGATGGTGGTTTTGTTGTGGGTGTTTTGTGTGTGTGTGTGTGTGTGGTTGTTGGAAGGCTTGAATAACATTGTCAGCATTACATGTCATGGGAAGTAGAACACCAGGGAAAGCTAGATGGTATTCTGTAAAACTCACCTCTTTAAAGCATCAAGCCTTCTTTAATTCATGAATGTCTAGAGACAAATCATAAAGTAAAGGAACATCTCTTTGCAGTGTAGGTTCTAGTTGACCTTTTTATTTCTGACCGTGCATTGGAGGAATAACACAGCTGATGGAGATAGGTTTTCTCTGAGTGGGATATGACATTCCGGCTTATCCTTTGTCTTAGCACTGGAAATTCATCATGCAGCAGTCTGTAGATCTTTTTTTTTCTGTGTTTTTCCATACAATATATGTCCAAGAAATGCCCAGCTATATATGGTATGTCAGTGCAGAAAATTCCTATTTTTTTCACGTGCAACTCAGCTGCCCTGGAACTGCTGATTTGAAAGTCAGTGTCTTCCACACAGTGACAGCTCTGTTTGTACTTTCAACTGGTCCTGTTTAGTCTTGACAAGCTTCAGTGCATTTTTGTGTGGATTGTAAGGAATTCAAGAAGGTGGTTTCAAGATTTGAGGGAAATAAGGAAGAAAGATCCTATGTATGTATGGAATCAGATCAGTGCTTTGGTAGGAGTAGAAAACCATCCTTATGGCCAACCATCACTTCAGCTTTGTAGTGTTCATCTAGTATTAATATGCTTGAGCTGGGTTTCTCTGTCTTAAAATAGACATCATTACCTTAAGGAGAGACATTCATTACTTTACACATTTGTGTATGCAGTTGTGTCTCAGGCTGTGAGGTGCCTTGAGGTGATAACCAAGACATTCACAATTTGCTCAGGACGTACATCCTTTTGGAATTGAAATGAGGGACCAGATAAGACATCTCAGGTGGTATTGAACACCCATTTCTAGGCAACTGAGTTAATTCCAGCCTCGGCTGCATTTAATGTTACCACATTAGTGCTTTAGAAGAGCCACATTGCACCCTGTTCCTGCACAGTTACAGCTAACGGGAGCTTTGCTGGTGGTTGCAGTGAGTATCAGGTCAAACTTTGTCTATGCAACTGTAGAAAACTTGTTAGAGCATTTCCAGTTAGTAACCTTTCAGAGCCCCTTTGCAGCTTCTCCTTTTTAATGATGAATTCAATACTATTATCAGCTTCCTAGAAGAAGCTTTTAGCTTTGTAAAGCAATCAGCAGAAAGCAATATAAGCAAACTTCAGCCAAATGAAGATGTTCTGCTTAGTTTGCTTGCCCTTGAGTTGTCAGACAGCTGGTAGTGTGAGCTGTTTTACCATGTCTAAGGTCATACATGCCTCAGCTGTAAAATCTGCCTCAAATTTCTAGGGTTCATCTTTTAACAGCGGACACTGCACAAAGCAACGTTGTTTGGCATATGGTGTCCTATTGGTCACCGTTTGACTGCATTATCCTGTTCTGCGTCTTTCAGACAAGAAAATGTTTTGGTCACTGATTGTTTTGTCCCACTTGTGTCTATGGAAAGAGAAAGCAGAAAGTAACTCCTTCATTTCTCAGGGCGTAAGTGCACGACTTTGTCAGACACAGCAGACAGTATAGGCCAGGATGAGTTTAGCATCACCCTGAATGAAGCTTGATGTTGTTTGAGTAGCACAATGTTATCAAATACAAATTGCCCTTATTTTTTACAGTGTGTAGTATTCTCTACATTTGGTAGTTGTTGGAGTGGGTTTGGACATGACTGACCTGTGTAGTGAAAGTTGTCCACAAGGACACCAGAGTCCACCACTCATATGCCGTTATAGAGAAGCTCCGCTGTACATGGTAGAAGTAAAACCAAAAGGAGATGAAACCAAGTAACACCAGGGAGTAGAAGGGAAGTTAAGTAAATTGCACTGCAGCAGAGGGAATTTCTGAGATTGTCTGTTGCCCTCAGCCTTTCATTTCAGGTAGTACTTGTGGAGCAATCACAGCTGTGGTTTATGTGACACCCTCTCCAACTGCGCTGATGGTTATAAAAACAGTGTGTGATGTGTACCACTTATATCCTTGCTTTTTCCTGAAGGTTGTCCACCTTTGAAGTCTAAATTGAACTACACATACGAAGATTTCAAGAAAAAGAAGACCGGCACCTATGTGACTTATGTCGCAGACACAGAGAAGGCAAAACTACCTTCTTTCCGTTCTCAGAACGTCATCGATGTAGGCAAGGGAAACACCATGTATGGCTATAAAAATGGACCATTGACTCCACTTCATTCATACAGGTATTTATCTCACTGCAGTTGAAACCTAAGAGTTCTAATTGAAGAGATCACAAACCTTGCATAAGGCTGTTAAAATCATGTCACATATGTGTTTTTTTTTTTCTCTCTTAACAGGGCAAGTGTTGCAGGCTTCACTAATATAAGCTTTACTGCAGAAAACATCATTATGGAAGAACATAGTTATGTATCATTTTCACCCTGTTCTGACAAGGTTTCGTTACCCCAGGATCCAGGTACAGTTAATGCAGGACTGGCAGTTTTGAACATACGTTGTGTGTGGAGATTCCTTAATTAATGGCAAGTTTCATGATTGCAAAATATCAATTGGTCTGCCTGCAAAGGACTGTTCCTTTCTAGCTTTGCAGTGCCACTGCTCCGTAAATTCGTAGCTTGCTAGTTCTGCAGGTGACTTCTTTTTTTCCATACATGACTTCCATTTGAGAAGTAACCAAAACCTATGCTACTTACGGTGTGCTAAAAGGGATTGGATGACACAGTGTGACTTTAGTACAGAAACAAACAGCAAAAGCAGTTGTTGTTCTAACAGTTCCTGTAAATTAGAACCGAATGTATTGGAATGTAAATACTGATCCTTTGATTCAATTTTTTTTATTAATTTATCATCCTTGTTTTATTGTTCTTAATGAGCTTTCAATACTGGTACTGCCAAAGGATACACTAAAGAAGAGAGGACACTTAGGAGAGTAGAGTGTGTTCTGTCACCTGCGAGGTTCTCTTGTAGTATGTTGATTGATTCAGAGCATTGCCAGATGCAAATCAATGATGAGTAATACTTGTTCTCTTTTATAAGGTGTTATTGCTGGAGCTGTTATTGGATGCCTTTTAGCTATATTGGCTGTAGTCGCTATAGGGGGTTACATATTCTGGACAAGGAGAAGGTAACAACATGTTTGTTATTTTATTTGTTGTGGTGAGGAATATCAGTATTTCACTTCTGTACCTTTTTATTAAAAAAAGGTGTCTGTTCCTGTTCACTGTCGCCGTGATGCTTTAAAATACATTCTATTCAAAATCTTTGTTATACATCAGAGCTGATACGTCAGACTAGCTAAATGACTGTTCAAACCCATTGTTTTGAATAATTTTGCTCTGGTTCCAACAGAAAGAAACAGTCCCATTGCAAAACATCATTGAAAGAATGAAGAAGTATTTTATTTTTACTGCAGGTGTAAGGTTTGCCTCAGGATTTTTTTTTGCACAGAATGAGATGATTTACAATAAATCGTTCTGAGCAAGCACATGAAGTAACTGTCATCAGAAATCTCATATATGTTCCATTAAATTCTACTGTGAGCCTATTGTGTTTTTTTTTCTCCTCATAGGAAAGATAAAAGGAATACTGAAGTGTCCTTTTCTCCAATTAAGTAAGTCAATATCCTTTCAGATGGTGTTTTCTGAGCTCAAGTGATACGTGCAAAACTTACTCTGAACCCTGGTGCTTGTTTTCTGTGCAGTTTTACATACAGTTCTGCATTATTAACTCCTCATGAAACTTAAAGACTCAAGCCTGCAGGCTAGAAATAATCATATTGATCAAGACTTCCACAGTTGCTACAGTGATCTAAATGCTTGCTTCATGAATTGCTATTAGATAGATAAATGCCCCATGCAATTTTGAACAATAGGATGTTTGCGTGAAACACAAGCTTCTGTACACATTAAAGAAGCAATCCAAATTGTTGGTAAAGAGCTCATAAGCAAAAATCTGCACTGAATTTTCCTTTATGGCTACTTTGCACTGAGCTGTTAATTCAGATGATGTTGAGATTGTAATAGCCCACCAATAGGTAGCCACAATATCCTGGAAATCACAAGCAATTGAACCAGGTTATTGGCTCATGCACCAATTTTATTTTATTTTTTTCTGATGGAAAGGCATGGCCTGAGCATGCTGTGAAGTCCCACCTGTGTAGACTTCATTAATTGGTATAAAATACATGAGGGAATGGGGCCGATCCGATGGAAGGGGAGCACAGAAATTGCTGGCTGGCACCTTCTGTCGTATCCTTCTCATCAATAGGATGCACTGTTCTCTTCTTGGCTGGCACAGATCATTTAAATGCTCTGCCTTGATATCCTGTCCCCTGTAAATGCAGTTTTGTGGGTGCTACTAACAGTCATGCTTTTGTTCTTAGATTCACGTAGTGAAAAGTGCAACTGCATGTGTCTAATCATCCTTTTTTCTTCCTCCCTTCCCCTGCTCTCCCCTGAAGAGTAAAGAAGTAAGTAAAGCATGTTTTATAATGCATTAACTGAATTCATGGTTTATTTACCTAGTATCAGCTACCAATACATGGCTTTTCTCATTTTAGATCAAAAATGATTAAAGTGGAGAACTTTGAGTCCTACTTTAAGAAGCAGCAAGCAGACTCCAACTGTGGTTTTGCTGAAGAGTATGAGGTGTGTGTCCTCAGTTGGGAGAGCTTTGTGACAAATATTTTTGGAATGCAAATTAGCTTTCCTTTGGAGTGGATGTGAGGTTTACTGAAGGGGAGGAGAATAAGGGACCTTTTACAATAGACATTATTAAGCTGCATGTGAGCTCTAAGTTTAGTTGAAGTGCATGATAAATTCTTCACATCCTGCACCATTAAATCTGCCTGTGAGCTATAGCATGGCCTGCTGCTCAGAGCTCTTGCTGGAACCAAGACCTCCGGAGTCCTTGCCCTCATTGCACTAGTGGTGTTTGCACTCTGGGAATGCCATTTACCTTCTCTGCACTTTATTTATTTCATCATTTTTTTTCCTACACAGCAAGACAGGTTATTCACTAATAGCAGGCTTCTTTAATGCATTCTGTGTGATTTGCAAACCTCACCTGTGAATAAATTGAAGGATATAAGCAGTCAGAGGAACAACAGTTAGGATTTCCTTAATGACCATAACTGTTTCTCTGTGAAGTGCGCTAAAGCTTAATTGATATAGGGTACAAAAGACGGGAATCAGCTGTCATCACGGATGGGTTCTGTGTTGTCATGTCTGCTGTTAAAAAAAAAATCTTATTTTTTCCACTTCTCCAAGTTACTCACAGGTTTTCTTCTTTCCAGAACAAAATTTGTCCCTTTTACTGTACCCAGCAGGCTGGTGCTCCACCCTTGCCCTCCTCTCAGATTTTGCTTCCTTCTTCAGTCCTTCCATGATGCAACTTGCTCCCTTTCCCTCTGTAATGCCAGCAAAGCTCATGCTAAATGGTCTGCTGCCTTGGAGTTAGAACGGGTGTGCAATCAGAGTCAGTGTTAATGTATTTCTACAAAATTATTTCTAGGCTTTTAAAGCCCACTTTTGGGCTTTAAACATGCTATTACTCTTCCATTCTGTACTAATCCTTTCTCTATCAGCTTTGCTGCTGTCACCCTCCCGCTCTGTTTGTAGAAATCTGATTTTTTGTCATGTATCCCAGTTTTACATGCCTACTTTTACAGCAAAGGCCAAGGGTGTTTGGAGTATTTGCTTCAGTGATGTGTTTCTGTACAATTCTTAAACCAGGACCAGGTGCTCATGAATCTTTCTTTCACTGTAGGAACTCAAGTCTGCTGGTGTTCATCAGCCCAAATTTGCTGCTGAAATCCCAGAGAACAGGGGGAAAAATAGATACAATAATGTCTTACCATGTGAGTTACTCTCTCAGATTTTGTCACTTCTACTAATTGAGTTTTTAGGTGAAAAACCTTGGGTTTGGCTGATTTCATTTTAATAGTACTCGGAGGTTTCAAAGGGGAATTAATGTGGCCAATTTGGAAAAAAATGAATTTGGGCTGCTATTTTCCTTGTATGAACATGCCAATCACTGTACAAACAAACCTAAAGAGCTTTCCTTGAAAGTTATAAAAATATTTTCCTTAATTAAATTGTTTTCATTTTTCATTTGTGAGAAACTTGCAGTCCAGATCTACCAGAACTGTAAAAAATATTAAGGCATTGCTGGACAGCTTTGCAAACTAAGAACCTGAACCCTGCCAAGCTATCTGCAGACATCCCAGCAAAGTAAAGTGTTAAGGAAGAATTGGATTAAATACAGATTTTTGTGTTTGTGAGAAAACAAACCGTGTTTAAAAATATGTTCAGTGTTCTGAATTTTTTGTTACTGGCCAATCCTTTTTCTGAAGACCTTCATTATAAAAGCCTGAACTACTGCTATGTCTGATTCCTAAAGTTATGTTCTTATTCTTAGAATGCCCATCATTCTAAAACACCTTTTATTTAGAAAACATGTTAGAAGTGCAGTATTTTGCCGAAAATTTCTGAAAGTTCTTAAATTCATAATTTTCTTTTCCTTTCTTTCTGCAGATGATATTTCGCGTGTTAAACTTTCGGATCTGAACTCTGTAACCGATGATTATATTAATGCAAACTATATGCCTGTAAGTTGCTTCATTAGTTGAGAAGAAAAATAATGTGTATTTTTGTGATATAGGCTTAACAGATCATATGACTTATAAAATCGACTTTTTATGGCTCATGGATGAAGGTGTGAATGTGTATATATATTTTTTCTTAGGGCTATATCTCAAAGAAGGCATTTATTGCTGCACAAGGTCCTTTATCCAATACTATAGAAGACTTCTGGCGCATGATTTGGGAAAAGAATATCTACTCTATAGTTATGTTGACGAAATGTGTTGAACAAGCCCGGGTATGGTGGTTTTGTTGTTGTTTTGTTTAGCATTAATATTAAAACTGAACCATCTCTTGAAGACAGTTGTATCTCTTCTAATCTTGTTGTTACCCTAATAAGTTAGAGATTGATCACTCTTAAAACAAGCATCTAGTTAATGGAAGATTATTTTCTGAATTCAATGAGCCCAATTTTTTTTCCCTTTATATCTCCTGACTACCAGACTCAGGAGGGTTGTGCAATCTCCGTTTTTAAGATTGGTTCCTCTCCATAGAGAATGGTTTTAGTAGATCTGCTCTTGCTTTAGGATAGGACATTGGGAAGGGTGAAATGCTTCCCAGCCTCACTTGAGGGTGGCATGTTATTTAAAATTAACAGTCAAGGCCAAGGTGGAGTCACAGGAGACTACCTTGCCATGACCTGTTTTTTCTCTATGTTTTATTGCTCTGTGTAATGTGTTGAACCTTTTAATTCTCTTCTTAGACAAAATGTGAGCAATATTGGCCAGACAAACAAGGCGAGACCTATGGTGACATTGCTGTGACAATGGTCTTGGAGACTGTTCTTCCAGAATGGACAATAAGGGACTTCAATGTAGAAAATGTAAGCGGCTGTCCAGTTGGTAGTTGTGTACAGATATGCGTGAAAGTGATTTATTGAGTCAGTGAGTTCACATGTCAAGCAACACTGGAGTGACAGAATATAGTAACTTCACTAAAACTTAGTCAAATTCAAAGTTATCAGAGTGGAAGGGATAAAAGCAGTGGCAAAATCCAGCCTGCTAATGGGAATTACTGGTTTCCCCATCGGTGACCCTTCAGCATGTGTCTCCCTGAGGCTTCCACAAAAACTCATGCTTTATGCAGATATTTGGAATATCTGCTAAACTGATCAATTAGCACCATCTCTGTCAGCAAATGTAATGCGGCAGAGAAGATCTTGGAGTCGAGTGAAAGGAAATTATTTCTAAGTATTCTCTACTACAAGGGAAGGAAGAGGGAAATTGGAATATCATTGATCAAAGTACTGCACAGTTTGTAACGAGCAATTTTATTGAAAAGTCTTGCACAGTACGTATGGCAGGAAGCCCTTCTGTTGCTCTTTTGAAGCTCATTTGTTTTCTTTTTTTCCAATGCATATTCCTCTAGGCCAACACACAGGAGAGCCGCATGGTGCGTCAGTTCCATTTCACCTCCTGGCCTGATCACGGAGTGCCAGAGACAACAGACCTGCTCATCAACTTCAGACACCATGTTCACGAATACAGCAGTCAAAATCCTATTGACTCTCCTGTTCTAGTGCACTGCAGGTAGGAAGAACAAATTCGTGTTAGACATGCTTTCATCTTGTGACTTTTTAAGAACAGTTCTTTTTCAGTGTGATTCTGGGAGTCCCAGAAGGGTGTCCTTCCTCCATCTTGGTCATGGTAAAACCCACCTCTCTGGACTGCAGAAGCTTTGATACCTGTGCCACTGAAATAATAGAAAGCATATTACTAACTTTACTGGGTTTTTATTAGGCTACAGGTGAGCAGGTGGTTGAGAGAAAGCAGTAAATGGCTTCCATGTGTCATTGCAGTGCTGGTGTCGGGAGGACAGGGACATTCATTGCCATTGACCGCCTGATTCAGCAGATTGAAATTGAGAATACTGTGGATGTGTATGGAGTGGTGTATGATCTTCGAATGCATCGACCTTTAATGGTGCAGACTGAGGTAAGATTCAGATTTTCATCCAGCAGCATGTTTCTCAAACATGCATAATAATCCAGGAAAGGTAGACAGAAGACTGTAGCTCAGAATTACAGGAAGATAAGATTTTACAGAGCAATCTGAAATCGCCCTCATTTAAACTTCCCTGCTTCCTGCCCTATTTCTTCCTACAAAAGTATTTGCAGCTAAGGGTTTTGTAGTATATCCAAGCAATCTCTTTCAAGGGTAATTTGTTGGACTAGCATTTGCAGGTAGAAAGAATTAAATCCTGAAAAAGTTACTTTTAAGCTTGTTCAACCCATGTGAGTTTTATCTTTATAGCCACAAGCCAGAATTCCCTTCAGTCAAGAGGTCTCTGCGTGCATCTTTTGTATTCTGCAGGAACACAGGCGTTCCTGCTGGAAGTACTGCTTTCATGAAAAAGCATGTGGATTAACTCAAGCTGATCTGGAAAAGGCTGTAAAATCTCCATCATGAAAGTCTTTTAGGAGGATGTTAGGCAACACAGTAAATTCGATCCTATTTTTTTTACTGAGGGTTCACACGACATCATGAGGTCCTTTCTAGTCCAACTTCCTATGTACATACAACTTCTAAAATAAATAAATTGATTGTGTGTGAAAACATTCAGTGCAGTACCTCCAAAAACTGAAACTTATATTCAGAAGCAGAACTACTTCCAAAATTAGGTATTTGCTAGAATTCTCTTAATATCCTTTCTTCTTTTTCTCCCATCAGGACCAGTACGTCTTCCTAAACCAGTGTGTCATGGATATTATTAGATCCCAGAAAGACAAGAAAACAGATCTTATTTACCAAAACACAACAGCAATGGCAATCTATGAAAATTTCACACCTGAGCCAGGCTTTGGGAAGGCTAACGGCTACCATGCGTAGCCTGGAAGGAACGCAGTGTCTCCAAGAGGTGTTGTCTGCGCATAAGAAAGGGAGACGTTCTACGTATGTTTTCCGGGATTGTGTGCAGTGTCTTACATTTGGTTTCTCCAATTTTGTCCTTATATGAAGATGTGATCTACAGGACAAAAACAGTGCTGGCAGGAGCCAAGGATTGTTATAAAAAGAAAATACTTAAAGTTAACAGAGGAATTTTTGCTTTTTCTTGGGAATTTAACAGTACTGATAGGTGAAATAGCATTTACAGTACGAACAATGAACTAGAATTTCAATATTAAAATAATAACACAAGCTTTTTATTACAATTTTATATGATTTCATTTACAGACACCAGGCTTGTGGGCTGTTTTAATATATTTAATTATAAGTTTCAGGAACATATTTTATCTACTGTATCTGGTTACTTAGCTAATAGATATGTGTCTCTGTGATCTTTTTTTTTTTCCTGAGTGTTCCTTTTTATTTAAAACAGGAGTACAAACACCTCCTCCAAATGGACATTTGTACTTGGAAATTGTGCCTTTTCTAGTTGCTACTCTAGAAAAAAAAACAGCAGAGATTCTATTTTTGTACTGAAACTCTTAATGAGAACACAGATTTTTAAATAAGGCTTATGTCAAACCTAACTGTAGTTGCACTGTTGGCAGGACTCTCCAGAAGTTTGGAGGTGAGCTTTGTTTTTGCATTTCACCATGAATATCCCCTGCCTTAATGTTTCGGTGCCTCTGCTAGAGGAAAAGGAGTGTGGTGTGTCACTCCAAGCTTTAACTATAGTGAAAAACTGAGCGAGTATGTGAATGTGTGCGCGGGGGTGTGTGTGGGTGTGTATGAAGGAGAGAATAGCTCCTCCCTGTTCCTGGCTGATATTCCTGTTTTTATAAAATTTGTAATGATTTATTTAAAGGTGCAATATATGATTTACTGAATAATGATCACTCTATTCTAATAGAGTTTTACTCAGGTTGGTGTCTTTTTATCATTGTTGTTTTTCCTCAAATGTATAAATCTGTGAAAATGTTGAACTAAGGTTCCAAGTGTCCAAGCACTCCCAAACAGATTGACTGGCTTTACTGTTTCTACCAAAACAAATTGCACAAAGTTCTGCTGTAAAGACCAACTTCTCGGTTGATTTAGCCGTTCAAAACTGAGACATATCTTACCTGCCTGCATCTCATTGATCTAATGTAATTGTTTTGTAATTGTTTGCAATGTACTGCTGCTGTTATTTTAACTGGTCCTTTTAAAAACAGAACAAACAAGCAGAAAACCCCTAGTTTGCTGATTTTGCAAGCCAAGGATTTGATTGGATTTTGCTGGTACATAACTGCTAGACTTGTGAAGGCATTACCAATGAAGGACTTCTGAAGTAGTTTGGGGGTGTGTTGTTTTTTGGTCTTTGGATCATTGCACTGGTTGCATTGCAAAGGAATATGAAGTTTATGAATAATGCTATAGAATAGCTCTAAAGTGATGAAAATCTTGTGAAGGTTTAATAATCAGAGTCCCTGAAGTTCTGCTGCTTTTTGTTTGTTTGTTTGTTTGTTTTAGCAGAGTTGTCAAAAATAGCTACATATATTAGGAGTATATGTGGTATTACAGTGGAACCTGGCGACCTCGCAGAATCCACTGTTAGCAGAAGAAAATGTAGGAATTCCTGGTGTAGAACTGTAAATTTACAGATAACCAGAGGAATTTTTTACACCCGGTGTGAAATGGTGGTGTGCTAGGTGAGCAAAACTGGAGGACAAACCACAAAGTGCTTCAGTTTTTTATTTTTTTGTAGCAGCCACTTGTGGGTTCTTGAATATTTTTTCTTTCTCTGATTTTTTTTTTTAAATCAGTACACATACACACAAAAACAAAACAAAAAAAACCTCCAAAGCTCATGCATGAGGTTAGTGATCCTGCCCAACGCAATCCAAAATGGCAGTCCACATAGTTGATCTCACCCAGCATTCTTCCTAAGCTGCTGTCATATGACAAACAGAAGTAAACCACTGGGACCAAACAGAACCATTCCAAAGGAACTGGGAGGAAGAAAGGCCTGCCCCTTACAGTCATGTTATTTTTTCTTCCTTTCAGTCTTCTAAGTGCAGAGCACAGAACCAGCATTCCTTATTCCAGGTCCTGCAGGAACTTGCTGCCTTAGGGTGGTGAATGAATGCTCTGTTGCTTCAGAAGTCCTTGTTCTATACAGCACAGAGGAGAGGGAGATGAATCTTCTACTTTAGATTGTGCGTTTGCATTATATTGCAGTGGAACATCAGAACCAGCTAGCGTAGTGTTTCTGCCCAACCACCTTTTCTTGCAGAAAACAAAAGTATCTGTCCCATTCTTTTGATGTTGGAAGCAGGTGCCAGTCTCCCTTGTGTCAGTATCTAATGAATATCCATTTTTAACACCATTGTATCCACTTCCAACACTTCTGTGATTTCCCAACACTGAATCACTGTGAGAAGAGACAGAAGTTTGAACTAAATGATCCCAGGGTTAGGTGGAAAAGGTTGGTAAGGCTTAAAATGCTTTAAATGAAGTTGGCTCTATTGTCCCTGTAAGTAGGCCATGCTTCATAGGATATCTATTCAGGAAGAACGGGATTACAGGTAACTAGGGTTCTCTTGTGGATCCTTTTTGGCCAATGTGACTTGAATCCTGGCAAATATTTTTTCCCTGCATTCTGATGTTCGCTGTGTTATAATTGCTGCGATCTCTCTCTTCATTCAGTGTTTTCTCTTGCTGTTGCTCATCTAAACTGATTTACTTTCCAGGCTCAAAGCTCTACTGTGTGGCAATGACATCTCCTGCATTTCTGTTTTACACTTCTTCCCATTTGGGGCCTGCTTAAGAAGGGAAAAGTTGATGCGTTTCACATAAGTGACTGTTAGTTAAATATCTTGATATGATGTACAAATTTTATTGTTTTCTTATTTGTTGTACAGGAAATTTCAGCACATCTATAATGTTTTTAATTGATTTGTTTTTAAAAATATAAAAGTAACAATTAAAAAGCATCATCCTAGAGCACTTTGTCGTTTCCTTTCGTAGGGTTTTCTTTTCAGCTTCTTTTGAATTAAAATTAATTTGCCAAAATACCTGTTTCATTTAGAAAGGCTTTAAAATGTGCAAGGAAAGTGGGTTCCAACCCTTTCAGGTGGATTATGAGATGATTTGTGTTACAGTCACGGCTCCCTAAAGGTTGTTACTCTGACATTGAGACTTGCATGGCAGGACCAGGACATGACGTTTCTCTAAACAAAGAGCTTGCACCAGTTAAAGGAACTATACCTTAATCCGACCTCAGTCAGAAGATTTCTACTCACTGAAATAGCCATGGGTGAGGGCTGCTGTTTCTAGGACTTGAATACTCCTAGAAAAACAAGAGTACTTTTTCATCCCTTGAATGGGATGTTCTGTTGTCACGAGGGAAAGCATAGAAAGGGATACTTACAAAAAAATATCTTTGTGATAACTGACTTCTTGATTACAGTTTACCTGACTGTAGATGCATACAAAATACCTCAGTTAAGTCCATTTCTATTAAAATTCTCAGTCTCCATACCTGGTCAGCATCATCCAAATCACTCCCCAGGAAGATCACATGCCCAGAGAGTGATTCTGGCACTCGGCAGCTCTCCAGTTCATCCCAGGGTGCTGACATTTACTGTAAAATCTTGTGATCCTCCATGGTAACACTACTGCAATTTCTGAAATGACTGAGTGGTGAGATATGAGCAAAGTGATTGTCTTGTACTCTTCCACTGCAGCTGACTACCATTGCCATGGGCAATAAGTTTCAGGGAGGCTTTTAGGGAGCAAGATTCCTCACTTTTTACCATATATCACATAGGCTTGTTGTTTGGTTTACTGAAATTCAAATACTTCATACTGTTCTGGCTGCCCTTAGAGACCATGGGGCATGTGGAAAGCTACCTAGAGTTACGCATTCTCACAGCTCCCAAAATACCACTGTTACTGTTTCAGCCACGTACAGGTTTTAAAAGGTGGTGAATTACCATAGAAGCTCCTGTCACTTTATAAATATTGCTAATAGATGACTGTCTAATAGTATGATGAAACTGTTTTAACAAACTGTTCACATTTATTACATAGCTATGCCTGACTGGATGACAGAAGTTTCACCTGGCAGAAAATGTCTCTTGCATGGTAATCCAAGGCAGGACAGCATAAGTGCATCCTCACTGTACAACTGCAGCTTGGAGTAACTGAGCAATATACCTCTAATATATAATGTTTGCTGCTACAGTTCTTGAAATCACTTCTGTGTCTGCTGACTACAATGAAAACCCATCTTTTTTCAGCTTGATTTTGCAGACATTTCTTGCAGGCAGGGGTTTATTCAGTCTTACCAGCTGTTAGTAGCCTGTTCAGGTGGGTAGAGTTGAGCCAGTGTATCTGGAAATCAAATTTTGTACCTGGTCTTGTCATTTATTAGTTTTACTGCCTTTGAGACTAAAGAACTGGCGGTCAGAGAGAAGAATGTAATGTTTTTGTCCTGTTCTTTATTTGATAAATGGGATGCAGTCAGAAATGCTGCTGCTCTTTCATGCCCTTCCTGGCTGGGTGTTACCAGGCAGCAAATGGAGTCTGGAGATGAACAGATGTGGATGTTCTTGCAGAATGGGAGTAAAAAATGGGGGCTTGGAAGGGAAAAACACTGGAGAATTTTGCACACTGTGCTTTTCTCAAGCAAAAAGAAAAATCTTAGTGCTGGAAAGCTGCTAGGCCTTAAAAGCTTCTGGGTGATCTAGGGGAGAAAAAAAAAAAAGTAAATACAATTGCTTTTGTCCATGGGCAGAATGAGGAGCAAAGAGAGAGCAACAGTCTACTCACTTCTGAGGTAGGTACAGTGTTCTCCCACTTCTCATATCCACCAGAGAAGTTAGTTTTTTTCTTTTTCAATTACTGTGGCACTGCTCAGGGAGTCCTTTTCAGTCATCACACAACCAAAGAAACCTCCTGTTGTTGAAACCTTTGACTTTAAATGGTTTTGTTTTCAGCAATTTGCAGAAATGTTTGTGGAGTTGGTGCCAAACGTTGTCACCTCAGTGCTGTGCTTTGTTCCATTCTCCCTCCTTTTGTGTTGGGAAAAAAATCTCTGCCCACGCCAGCCTCCTGCCTGTGCAGGTGGAGGTAAATGAAGCGCCAAACCTGCCTGGAAAGCACCAGGAGGAGCTGCTTTCTGCTTGCTTTGCTGGCAGAAGGGAGGGGGCTGTTTGTACATCTCACAAGGAGAAGAAGCTGGGAGCCCCTGTCAGCCCGTTTCCTAGATGTGATGAAAAAGGTTCAGGATCCAGGCCTGTTCTTTTTTTTGTCCCTGTTGCTTACTTCATTGCATTTATTCATCCAGGTACCTTTTCCCAGTTTTCTTTCATTTTAAGCTAGTAGATAACATCCACCAACAGCCAGAAGCAAAGCTAACAACTGAACCCCCCTCACGAAGAAATGGTAGTCTAATTTGATCAAAGTGAGTTTCTTTAACTCACATCCTACCTTCAGCTTTCTAAATGACAGGGGAAGAGCCAAATTCTCTGGAGTGATGTTCTGGACATAATTCTAGTGTTTTGTGGACATCCCTAATGTTTTAATAGTGCTTGTGAGAAGACTGCAAGCACATTGCCATGTGCTAGAGAGACAGTGCTCTCACACACTGCCATGCTTCCGTCCCTGTTTTGATGTAGAGTAGGATGGGCAAGAAGACGTGTGCTGAAATTTTAAGAAAAGGCATAAGAGATTTCTGGACTTGTTTTTGATTGACAGTTGTTTCATGTGGTATTTCCAGTGCTGGGAATGCGTTACAGAAGGAAAACAGGCTCTGTGGTAAAGGCTGATCTAACATCTGCTCTGATTAAGGTATGTGTCCACCTAAAAAGTGATGGCTGGAACTGTACAATATATCCTGTTCATTTCTGTTTTCAGCCTCCAGGTGGCACACGATACCATCGTTCTTCCCAGGGAAAGCTGCTCCTGCCAAGCTGCTCACTTTCCCTTTTTTCTTCCCAGATGCCGATAACCTCCCTCCACCCCATGTGCTGTTTCCCCTTCCTTCTCCCCATGCTGTAGGTGCAAAGCCCATCCCCACCAGCCCTGGCTCACATCAGCGGTTCAGCCAGATGCAGCGTGCTTGTTTGTAGAGATGTACACCTGGTTAGATGGTGCGTTTCAGAAACTGTAAGTTCAGCAATAGCCTGACAATGCAAAGTAGCTGGTGACTATGTCAAACAAGCCTTTGCTTCCTTGAGAAGTTGCTTTTACACTGTAGTCTTGGCAATGCCTAGACATTTTCTGATGGTGTGCCTAGCCCAAGGTGTAATGGCTCTGGTTGGACCAGTCTGGAGCTGGTTATTCTGGATTATCAGCTGTGCTCATTTCCTTTCCTTATCAGTCTGCTCTGCAGCTGTTCCCAGCAATAACAGATTTATAGGATTGCTGAACACAGTGCAGATATATCAATAAAGACAGGAAACAATGATGTGCTTGCTTGTACTGCTCAATAAGGATAACAGTTAAAAGGCTATTTCAGTTAATGGATCTGTTTATGTGCATGTGTGTAACACTAACCATGATTCTTCCATGCCTTTTCTTACATAGCTCCTCGGGGAGGCTTTAAATGCACCTTTTAAAGCATCCGGCAACATCTGCTGAGTTACTTCAGCTTCTTCTGTCTCCAACCTGAAACACAGTGAGATGTCAAGGCAAAGCTCTAGTGGCAGATTCTTTTTATTGTATTATTTTTTTTACAAGCACAGCTATAATGGAGATATGTAAGGGAGCTTCAGCAAATGTGCTAAATCTACTGAAAGACACATCTTAATCTACCTAGCTGCTTACAAACCCGTACAATGTCTCCCTTTCAATGAGGAATAAATCAGAACAAGAACTAACATTTCACATCCAAACATCCCGTGCTCGTAATTCAGCATCAGGCCCGGGGAAGATCTGGTCTGGCAGGGTCTCCTGGGGCCAAACAGTTCTCGGGTGCTAGTCCTGGCCCAAGTGATGCTCCCAGCACGGACAGTGACAGCCCAGCTAGGCACGTGCAGGAGGAAAGCTCAGCGCTGTAGGCCACTCGTAGGCCACTTACCAAAATACCGAGAAAAATTTCTGAACAGTGAAGGATCAGTGAAGCCTTTAAAATCATTGTAGTTTAATAATAAGCCAAGCCTAAAGCTAATGAATTGTTCTTCTTCTACGTGCGATCTCCTAAAACATGACTGGGATGCCAGCAAAATAGGTTTCACAGTGTTAGTTGTAGTGGATATTTTCATTTGTCAAGTTCATCGATATTTTCATTCGTCAAGCTCAGTGCCAGCATTGCCACTGATGCTGCAACTTGGTATTTTGAAAATGAGCTTTTTAGGTTTTTAGAAAGCATTGCCTTTAAAAAAAATGCCATCAGACAAAGCTTTGAACAGTTCCACAGTGCCTGTAAAAAAGCTTTCTTGGGAATTTCTTTCCATTTTTTCACCATTTGGATGTTTTTAAAACAATTTCAAGTAAAGATGAACGTTGATTGTTTCAATTAGGATTTAAGATTATATGCCATTTTAGTTTCTTTAAAACATTTTGTAGTCAAGGGGACTGAAATCCTGAAAAATCCAAAGAAAGCACCGATTCCAGTCACACGTGGAACCCTGCTCCCCTCCTCTTCCACGTCAGACAGAGAAGGAAGAGGCATGCCCAGAGCAAACAGCTTGAACGTGGCCTGGACAAACTGGGCATGCTTTTTTTTTTTAAGAAACAAAATTAAATGTGAAGCTAGAACACGGTGGGTCATAGACCAGGGAATCTGAAAATACACAGATGTCAGTCAGTAACATGCATTTAAGCTTTCTGCAGATGGTAATCTGAGTTGCTATCTAGAACTGGACACAAATTGTAGTAATGCTGATAACTCTCCTTTATGCAGAATTTGATATTGAAATAGATCAGCACATACAAGACAGCTTTCTCTTATATATAGATTTATATTAGGATGTTATTCTAAGCAGCTGTAGAAAATACATGCTTTTTCCTGAAGAGCACTGTACTGAGCCATCTGTCACATGTATTTAGGTCCTCAACCTTCTATTTCATAGAGAGAAATCAGAGGGTTGGTTTTTTTTGGTGTTTGTTTTTTCCATCTAGCCAAGTTATTCCACTGTGTTGTAGGCGTGCATGGCTGCACAGGATGAAATTTTACAAGTCAGTTTGAGGGAGGCATAGTGTTTTTTCCAAACCAGAGCCTTAAGGCTCTTTGAAAGTCACTGGCTTTAACCGATGTTAGGAGAGGTATGATGTAGAGAGGTATTATTCTGTAGAATACAGGCAATTCATTACAGATAAAACATGACTACAGTCATAATTTATTGCACAAAGTAAATTGTAAGTGCTTTTACTAGGTAAAGCCAGAATCTATGTGAAGACACAACAAGCACCCTGGTCTGCAGAGGCTGCTCTCACAGCACTCAGAGAAAAGACACTATTGCAGTTTTTTGCTGAATTGTTCTTTCACTTAGCAGACACTTAAACTCCCAAGGTCTTGGCTATTCAGTTTATTTCAGAAAAGGCAGAGTGCCTATTTGGGAGTTGAGCTGGCTGCTTTCTGGGCGGGGGGACAGAGCCACTGAGGAGGGAAGGACCCATCCTGGTGAGACTTTACATTCCACAACGTGACCAGATGAATAGAACTACTAGCTGAGTGGAGCACGAGATAGCAGTGTGATGACCATGGTCACCCTACCAAACAGAATTTGCAATTGTCTACCATTTTCTGGACTTTTTAGATTTATTTATTTTTTTTAAGAATAGAGTTAAACGTTGTTTTTTTTTTCCAAAATATTCACAAGTAGTTTCTTTCAGCAAAACTGGTAGAATGGGAATAAAATCAGACAGGTTTGTAGGTGATTCAAAGCCTGAGCAATGAATTTCTGCATTGTGGAAAAAAAAAAAATCACAACACACAGTCACCATTAAAATACTACAAAGAAGACTAGCAAAATGAACTGACACCTTTGCCAGCAGCCAAATTGCGGTGCTGAATCGCTTTCCCATGAGCTGGGGGAAGCAAAGCCTGTTTCTGCTGTGCTGGTGCTGAGGGACTGTAGTAGAAAAAACCTGCATGTTTTACTGCAGGTGTGCAGTGCAAATATTTGCAGAAGGGAGGCTGTGGTGCCTCCTGTTCTTGCATCACACCATAGAAAAGGGAAATAAAAAAAAAATTTAACCCAGTTAAATAATTCTACTGCAACTAATATATCATCTTAATAATTTGGGATTGTACCAAAAATGAGCAGGCAAGCAGGAAGGTGAGATAAGTACGAGTCTCTCATCACCCTCCATAAGGAAGGCATCATACTCAAAGCTGACTGTAGCCTTTTAACTTTGCTGGCGTGCAAGGAAAATTCTTTCACACTAATAGTCAAATGATAATTTCCCATGATTGAAAGGCAGGAGCTGCTAAGCATAACAAAGTGAGCTTCCTTTGCTCGCTAGGATATCTGCCAGCGCTGTGATCATATCATGGCTTTCCTTGGCCCACAGTCAGGAGGAAACTGCATATTCTTGATCAAAAGCACAGTCTGCTTAGGTGGAGACAGTTTAATTATTGGTGACAAATCTGACAAAAGTTCTTTGAAGTGATAGTCTCAGGATGGCTCAGTATTCACATATGGGGGAAACCAATCGACTAATTACAGCAATAAATAGCCTCAATGATGAGACTGAAAAATAAGGTGGGGGTGAGAGCTCTGCGAGGTCACGGGCAGCAGCCATGAGGGTGGCCAGGCTGGGAGGACCTGTGCTAAAATCTGCCAGTGGGGGGGAAGAGATTTGGGGTAAATCAATCATCTGTGTCTTGCCTGGCTTTTTGATCTGGTTCTTGTTATATAAAAGCGACTGAGGAGCCTGGTCAAGAAGCCAAAGTTGATAGAGCTGGATCTCACTGTGATGCCTGCCAGCCTTCCCAAGGAGCTGGCAGGGCTCTGCCTCCCTGGCAAAGGCTGGTCCCCAGAAGCAGCCCAGGACCTCCCACACCAAGCACAGCCACAGCACAAGAAATCAGGAGATACAACAGGGCTGTAACAGACAGGAAAACCCAAAGGAATTCATACAGTTGACTGAAATGCCACCTTCTCCTAAGTTACTCCACAGCAAAGGCAGGAAGCAAACACAGAAAACTCTGATTAAGTGATTAAGGTCTTACTATACCTGTGCAAATCCCTCCTCTGTAAGCTGACTTGTAATCAAAAGGAGGTTTTGTGAGTATCTGGGGCTCATCTGCTTCTCTGGTGAGGCAAGCAGCAGATGCAGGGTGGCATTCCATCGCCTAAGCAGTGCTAAGCACCACCTTGAACGTGCAACAGAGGCTGTGTATGGCAGGCATGTACAATACACAGGAAGTCTATGCCTTTCTGCAGCAGCTGGGTGCTTAAAATGGGCTAAGCCCTGCAAGGAGGCACCCGCCCTTCTGTCAGGAATGGCCCTTGTACCTGCCAGCCTCACCCCAGGGATGAAAACCTGGCCCTGGCCTCTGCCTGAGGATGCCTTCCATCTCCAATCCTCCCTGCTCCACTGGTAAAGCAAAAGCAGGCAGAGTCCCTGAATGAGGCTGTGGGACTGCCGCCTGCTAGCAGGCACACGGGGGGCTCGTTTCAAAGGAGGGAAGTCATGGCACCCAGATGGATCCCCCTCTGGCAGCAGATGAAAACTCTGTGGCTTCAGAACAAACAGATTAATTTTTGCATGTAGGAATTCAAGAAATCAGCTGCATAACGTTATACAAGCTGGAGGGGAAGCCTTAAAAGTTAAAAAAAGCACATTATACATGATGCATTTGCTGGTGAAGCTGACTGAGGCATTCTGTGCTGAATGACATCGCTGTACAGCAGAGGTGAGGAAGCAGGGCCAGCAGATTTATACCTCTTGTACACAACAGTACGTCAGTGTTACTAGAAGGAGGAGAATGCTGTAGCTTTTAAAAAGAACCAGCACCACCACAGCCTGTTTTGGCTGTTTGGAAATGGGACCTGGAATGAAATGCATGCAGTGGTATCTAGTACTTCAACTACAGAAGCCAGTAATAATCTTCTTACTGTTCTTGGGTTCAGTTGTGCCTACAGTCTTGAAATCTGGGGAGCTGACTTGGGAGCAGACTAGCATCAAAGGTTTTCTTCTAAGGAAAGCTTCATGGTCCTTATGCATGATACTGTTGAGCACAAAGGTGAATTAAAGCACGTGTCAATAACCTTTCTGAAGGCAGAAGGCCACTAAATATTTAAGCACACATGCTTGAGGACTTTGCTGAATACAGCCCTGTACCTAGCAAGGAGATAAAGACCCCTACTCCAGCACTGTGCCCCCTCTGATCAGCCTGCAATAGCACAGGGGCTGGTGCTTTTTTAAAGCTTTCTCCTGAGTGCATACATAAGGGGAAAAAGCCTCTCATTTTCAGCTTAGTGGCAGTTGCGTCAAAACAACACCCCTGTGGCACTAGCAGATGAGAATGACTCAAAATACTGTTTCACAACAGCATTGTACATGATTATACCACAGAGTGCCCTGAAACAGTGGATTAAACATAGCGCAGGTGCTACTGGGGAAATGGAGGTGTATTTGCTGCCCTGAGGGAGCTCACCTTGAGGTACAGAGATGTGGAGCAATTTGAGAGCGTGTGCCAAAGGGAGTAACGCACACAGATCTTCCCCACATACAACAGGTTAAAAAATGATGAATAAACAACGGAGAAACACCATAAACCTAAAAAAAGATAAAAGAACAAGCGCCCGCGGAGCCCTTTCTCGCAGTTTTCTCCATTTTTTTCCTCACTTTCTGCCTTTTCCTCAGCCGATTTCCCCTGTACCCGGCCCCCCGTCAGCCTCGGCCGTCCCGTGAGGCGGGGCCGCTGAGGTACCGCCCGCGCTTCGCGCGCACCTCGCCTCTCCTCAGAGCTGCGGTCTGGTCTCACAGGCTCGCACCTTGTGTGCGGGCGCTCATCGCTGCGATCCGCCCCGTTCTCTCCATCGCTGGGCACTATCCTGCAGCCGTCGGCCGGTCCCGAGGGGACGGTGTTATTAAAAGGAGGAGAATGCTGCAGCTTTTAAAGAAAAACACGAGGGTACAGCTGGCCTTGATAGCGCCCGGCGGCACGTTCCCCTGGCGGCCGTTTTCCTCCGCGTGTCCCCTCAGCGAGCATTAGGTGGCGGGGGGTAGGGCAGGGGACGCTGAGATGGCTCCCGAGTCCCATCAGGGAGCGCTGAGGTGTAAACCAAGCTAGTCCGTGAGTGAGATATGGGGTTTGGGGTTTTCTGGTCGAAGTGTATCGTGCCCAGCCACGCTGTTGTTGGTGCGAGGTGCTTTTGCTGGTGAATGGTATGGACTGATTCTCACGCAAGTGAAGGGAGAAAGGGGGCGAGGGTGGAGGGAGTTGGGAATAATTAAACGCCAATACGAAGCAACGTGAATAATGCATGATAAATTAGCCCAAGTGCAGCAGAGGAAGCATGGGTAAAGTTTGTTTCTACAAGCAGAAAATGGGATGTGACGGGGTATTTATGCTGGAACAGCTGTTTATTAAAATTGTTAATTTATTTATACATATTTCCTCCCTGGTGCAGTTAGGAGTTTTGCCAAGGGTGGGGCAAAAATCAGGAACTGAGCTGGAAAATAAATTTGCAGGGTCCCAGGGCAGCACTCTCTGCCTTGGAGATCTCTGTCCTTGCTCAGTACTTGGCTTCCCCATGGGCCTCCTGCCTCTTGGGGTGTGCTTTGGTGGCAGGTGAGGCAGGCAGGGTAATTAATGCTCATAATTCCATGAAAGCCCACGTTGGAGAGGCCCACATTGACTCTAGCCTTTTCTGATGTCACTTTCCACAACTACCTTCTTCCTTTCAGACTGTATTTGCTGTTCCAACATAAATTATTTATGTTTTAAGATGTTATGTTCATTACAGATGGTAACAGGGCTGCCAGCCAGAGGGCACCGACTCTATACTGTAGTGTCAAACTGATTTAAGGGTGTTTGTTTGTAGAAATAAAAACTCAGGCAGTTCTGTTCAAATTCAGTTTTCCTGTTAATAATACTCAAGGCCAAAAGCTGCAGTATTAGACTTGCAAAGTTGCTTCATTTGGATCAAAGTGAGTTCTGAGCAACACGATTTTTTTTTTAATCTGTGCATTGCTTAGTCTTGTTTTCTATATTAATGGATAATCTGGGTGTTTGTCATGATAAATCACAGGACAGCACACACAGAAGGTGTTTATTACAGGTAGCTGTGCAGCTACTCTGTGGCACAAAAAATCCAGCTTTGACACAGCTGGCACCATCCTTGCTCATTGTGGCCTGCACCCGGAGCAGGATTGTGTGAAGCCACCGGGAGCAGAGCACTGAGCCTTTCCTACCCCTTGTTCACCCTTCACACAAAGGCTTACTGAAGCACCATCCATCGATCTTGTCTCTCCTTCTATGCTCTGCCCTCTACCTTCCCCTTTTCAGCAAGGATGTGGTGCCTCCAGACCTGCCTGCTGCAAGAGAGGGCATCTTATCACAGGTGTGAACGACACGTGGGGAAATAGTTTTTTGTGTTACTTTCTGCAGGCTGTATTTTTCAACTTTAGGACTGATGCATGCTCTCTGGTGCATGTTGCAGTTCTTTGCTTAGAATTGCCCATGGATTTCTCTGTTTCTGGAGGTGACAGAACAGTACCCTCAATCAGGGACTGTTTAGATTGAGGTAGAAAAAAATAACCTCAGACTGTTTCACTGTTTTTTTTTTGTTTTTTTTTCTATACATGCTCTTTGTAATCATGCCGTGCTAGAAAAGTTGGAACTATGGAAGTGACACTGTCGTGCTACCCCTTGTGCTCAAAGTAGGTGTGAAGGGTTGCATATAAAATAGCTGTCCCCCAAAATCAGGAAGCTCTCTTTAAACATTGAGGTCAGGCACACATTTATATACGTATATATGTAAAAAACATGGAAATGCTGGGCCCATAAAATATGCATAAACAGGAGACTGCTGCTAAAAGGCTTAGGCTGTGCAGCCACCTCTGTGGGGATGCACAGATGCAGCTGTACATCCATGTGCTGGAAGGGATGGGGAAGAGGGAGGCAGCTTTTGATCTTGCATTATGAGAAGCACGATGCAATTTTAATGGTGTTAGCTCTAACTACAAAGATATGTTTTGGTTCCTTGAGCTGTTACAGGCTTCCTGCACGCTCCTGGGCTTTCCTGATAGTAAGAGTAGCAAGTAAGTAACCTAACTTTCCCAGAAGTAACGCCCTACTTCACAAAGCGTCCCGAGAATAAATGTGCTAAAGAGAGTAAGAATTGTGGCCAGGCAAAGCACGAGCATGCTGTGGAAACTCCTCAGTGAGCAGATTCAGTGGGTGAACAGAATTCTGCTTTTTGTCTGTGTGTGTGTAAGGTTTTTCCCCTTCAGCTGTTGCAATGACTGCAGATTTGCATGGCCACTCACGTTATGAATTCTGAAAAGTGTTGAGCACGCGATTGTGGTGATGAAATGCTCTGTCAGCGGTCTGTAATTCAGTTAGACATTTTTCTTTCTTCATCTCCTGGTGCCTTGATTTAGATGGGCCCTACCACTTTAAAAGTAAAGTGGGACACAGGGATGTGAGAGAGAAGAGGAAAATTGCTGAACTCCCTGCCCTATTCCAAATTAATTAGAGCCAAAACCACCTCAAATATGTGTAGAAAGAAGCTTAGAAAATGCTCTCTGTTACAGCATTTAAATACTGAAGCTAAAGTTCGTGATGAGTGATAAAACAAATCCTTTGTTTTAGAAGTCTGACCACACTGCAAATGCACAGGAGGAGAAAATGTAGGTATTTACTCCATTTCTAGCACAGTGTGCAGAACTTGCAGAATAAGTTGACCTTTGATGCCTGCACAGCTGCCTGCCCAGCCGATTTTCCTTTTGCCAGCTGTACAAAAGTTCAGCAGCTCTGGAGGCAGGCTGCTGTGGTAATCTGGGGGGAGTCTCCTCTTTTGTACCACCAGTGTGGGCCTGCTGCTGGCTTAGTGCTCTCCTACTCCGAAAGGCATGGGGCTCCCTGCTTGCTCATCATGTTTCCCTTAGTTTCCTTAAGACTTCTGCTTCCAGTAAGTATGTGTCCTGCCTCTATTTGCAGCTAAGACACTGTTTTCCTAAGCTGTACTCAATGAGCCTCTCCCGCAGCACCCAGATCTGCTTTGAGGGAGCACCCAGCATGTAATTGCCTTCGGGGTGGGGTGCGCTCGCTGCCCGGCAGTACCATGGAGCGGGCAATGTGCAGTATGGGCACCTAAAGTGAAACCCCACATCTTCCAAAGGCAGCAGCCGTTCCCACAGCTGGCAGAAAAGCCCCTGTGAATTTGAGTGGGTCTGTGCCAATTAACATCAAAGGGAAATCCAGACAATAAATGCTTGCACATGGAGCTTTCCAAGATCAGAGTACAAAGTCCAGGCTGTTGAATTCAGTTAAGCTACGCCTCTGTGCTGCCTGGTTTTAGCGTACGGCAGCTTTTGGAGCTTCTTTTCCAGCTCCCCTAATGTAACGTAGCCTTCAGAGCTCCGAGGGTGACATCTCTGGTTCGTAGTCCCCCAGAGGGCTGTAGTACCAGCATGTAAAGAGAGCACAGGTAGCACTGTCCTGCATAAATAAGTGAAAATATATCCATAGCAAAACAGGAGATTGAAGGCACATGAAAGGGAAGAGTGGTTATTGTTAATGACAATCTTGCTGACCTTATTCTAATCTAACCCATTTTTTTTTTTACCATGTGCTTTTTCATTAAGAAACCCCTCCCATTTCAAGACGTGGTATAGCTTTTTGCAGCCATAACTTTCCAAGGGGCTGCCTGCACTCCAGACAACTTTGTTCTCCAGTACACGCAGGTGAGGGTCTTTAATGGCACTAGTGAAGACTGGGTGGTGTGTGCTTCTCACTTGTGTCAGCAGACTGAAATAAATGTGGCTGGAAATGTGGGCCTTGGCTGGGCTGCTCTCAGATCGGGTGGGGAGTTGGCTTTGCAGGTGAAGCACCTCAATGCAAAAACTTGCATGGAAAAAAGTGCAAATAGGTTCTACCTCAGGGAAGTTAGCAGAGGTGAATGCCACCCATGTTTTTTCTCTATTGGGATTTTGTAGCAAAAGAGTTCCTCTGCTGTCAAAGTACACGTTTTTCAAACCAGCCTCGTCTTCGTCTTCGTGCTGATTTAGAAGGAAGACCTCCAAAGGCTTTTGACCTGCTAACGCGTACAAATGCAACAAGCGCCTTGTCATCTTTAGGATTTACTTCAGCTTAGCCAACACATACTAAGGCTGACATATCTTGTTTTTCCTAGTGAAAGCAAGGCCTACGGTTCCCTGGATGTCCTGGACGTCAGCCACCTCCGCGAAGCTTTGTTGCGTGCTGAGATGTGTCTCTGCTGCTGTAGGCTGGCGGGGTGCAATCCAGGGCTCTTCTGAGTGGCAGTGACGTCCAGGACAAATGCGCGGAGCTGGAGGTGGGATGGCTTCACACAGCCACTGCAGCAGGTCCAGCTCCAGAAAACACAAGAGAGGTAAGGTTTCAGATTTTTCTCCACACTGCCCACCACAAACAACATCTCTGTCCTTAAGTGAGTGCTCAGTTACTGGAGCAGCAACTCCCACCTCCCCCTACAAAGCGAGGGCTGATGCTGCCCCCACTCACAGCATGAATTCACGGCTCCGGGTGTCGCTGTACTGCTTTCCAGCTCATCAGGCACCTGCTCAACTGACTGATTTCTTTACCCTTGCCAGTGTTCCAAATAGCTGTGCTTCTATTTTAGCCAGGCAAGTCAAGTGCAAGTTGTTTTTCATGCAGGATGATGGTGTACATCAGCACAGGCAGAGCGAAGCTGGCTTTTTGGCAAGCAGACCCTTAGTATGGGGCAAAATGCTCACCCGCACCCTGATGCTGATTTTCTTCTTTATTGGCTGCTCTTGAGTCTGCAGCCAGAGGAGCGGTCTCCTGTGGAACGGCAGCTTTAGACAATTTTATTGGCTGATGAATCTGATCTTGCCTGGCCACGTTCCAGAAACACTGACTTGCCCGAGATGAGAGTGAGAGGAAGGTTGCTCTGCCTGAGGCTCTAAAGCAATTGTTTTGAGACCGACGTAACACCCATGCCTTGCTGCACGGTAAGTGTAGAACGATAGATACGTATAGACACGTACATGTGCGTAAAGTGCTTTATAATATAATTGCTGACACAATTAAATGTGCGGCTCCCGTGGACTGCATCTCATTTGCTGCTTAATTAGGTGAAAATTTACTTGGTTAAATTGCTTGCTGTCTCAAAATGCTCAATTAACTGTTGCAATGATCTAAGTTGAAACACTGCATTTGTCTCCTCCTGTGAATATTTCCTGTGCTGCAAGACCTTGATTTAAGCTTTTTGCTATGAGAGAAGAGAATACAGCTGCAAGATGTTGATCTTAAAATATTTTCTTCAGCGTTAGTCTTATGCTAGTAGAAACTCAAAATACCAGAGCTGCTTGGTAATATTTGCTCAAGTCTTCTAAAAATTGCTGATTAATCTTGCCCTTTCTTTTCGAGGATAACTTCTGTGAAGTTTGGTGCTATGGATTGTTTTGCCAGTTGTGCTTTGTAACAGAGCAAAAATAGGGCAGAGCTAAGGAAGAGGATGTTTTAAATGTACCCCAAGAAGTGTTTGTGCTCAAAGTGGCAGGATGCTGCATTGCACCTACATCAGTTGCAAACTGCTCTCCAGATGAACATTTCTGGAAGAGCCTCTGAAACTATTGCTACCTAAGGAACTGATGGCTGACCCACAGGTTGAAGGAATGCAGCTTTTTGGGCTGCAGCAGGTCTATGGCGTTTAAAGATGAAGCTAATTGTGAGAATGCAACATACCTGCTGCTTCAGACATAATACTAAACGTTTGAATTTTCACTGTAACAACCTGCAGTGCCTCTAAAAGCCAGCGTGGGGATGGGAGCTGTGGCTTCTTGGCAGCTTTGGGAAGCAACCTTTTACCACTGTGCTCGTTCAAAATACCTCTCTCTGATGTTCCATCATTCTTTGTTTAGGAGAGCGGGGAAAAGTGGGGTGGCAGCGTTTCCTGCAAACTACGTGGAGCGTCGTGCAGGGACAATGCAGCATCCTCAGGGCTAAGACAGAGTATTAAATTAAAGATGAGTGAAGCTGTATACAGTTCCCAAACACTTCCTGAGCTTGCACTTTCTGTACTTTTGAGCTGTGCCTGGCACACCTGTGCTGATGGTGCTGATGCTTTCTGTCCTTGGCTGGAGTAGCTCTGCAGTCCCGTGCTGGCCTGGGGTGCAGTGGGTCCCCTAAGGAGCCAGCAAGCGGTGGCATGGTTTCCAAGCTGTTTGTTGTTGTTGTGCTGCTTTGAGAAGGATGGGAAGAGGTTGGAATAGGAAGGCCAAGTTCTGCAGGTGGAGGAGAGAAGTGCATCTATTCGCAGCTGTAGCTGTAAGGAAGAGTTTCCCCGTTATGTCCGAGTGGGGAGGAGAGGAGGCCTCACTTCTTGGTGCAATTCTGAGCTGCGTTTCAGCTGCGGGAGAAAATAACCTTGTTGAACTGGCTTCTGTGACAAGTGGGACTGCAGTGTAGGAAACTGCGTAGCTCTGTTACCAGCTGCAGCAATGAGAATGAAATAGGACCTCGTCTTAATGAGAGATGATGAGGCAAATATGTTTTAGTATGACTTTAGTGCAGTTGTGCGAGGTAGCGTTGACAAACACTGGTGCTGTGTCTTCTAAATATTTGTTTTATTGGCCCTGTAAATAGTCTAAATGACTTCTTCACTTTCTCCTATGTTTCTGCACTATTCCTATTCCTGTTTTTGCTGACTGAGGATTCTGAAGGAGCCATGGGAAGCTGACATTCAAACTCACTGGATTTCAAACATTCTTTCCAGAAATCGCAGGCACTGCCGTTATATGGAAGGAGAGGCAGTATCTGTAGAACAGAAGCGTTTTGTTTTATAGATGTTTGTGATTTTCTGTGGCTTTATTGCAGAATTTCAGTTAAGGCTTCTTTCAGGTTAAGATTTATAGTTTAACACACACAGTACTGACATTGCTACCTCCCTGGCCTATGTGGGATGTTTCTATAAGCTTTAGCACCGTTCATCTTAGAGGAATGTTCAGCATGTGATTTAGAAGGACCTCAGGCTCCTTTAGCATTTGTGCAGATCATCCTAAGTGCTGTTGGAAACTGGCACTGATACCTTTCAAGTACCTTTTTCTCTCTGTTGAGGCTCTGAATCACTGGAAACATCACAAGGATGTCAGTAGGTGCGAGTGGTGGTTGTTTGTACTGCCATGTTCAGAGAGGATTGGGCATTCTCCAGGCAACTGGAAAGCTCATTCTCAGGGGCTCATGTTTTGAGGCTGGTATGCCTCCATTGTCACATACCACTTGAACCTGTTGTGCCGTTCTCAATAACATTGAAAACAACAAAAGTTAGCAATACAAACATCCTTTAAAGAATGCCCTTTTAGTGAAAGGCCATGCTGAGTACGCTCAGTCTGGTCTGAAAGGGCAAAAAATATTCTGTAGTGACTAGCTTCATTTGTGTCTGTGCTTTTAAGACTTCCAAAGAGGCTTTAAAAAAATAATGGCGAAGGGAGGACCATAACCCCTTTGCAAAGTTTAACATAAATAAGTAAATAAAACTGTGAACTCAGAATTTGCAACCAAGCACTAGCTGAGCTCTTTCCCCCCCCTTTGGTTATTTTATTTTTCTGCACTTGAAGAAGTAAGGAAAAATTTGAATGGAGAGGAATAAGTCAGACAATGATAGAGAGGTTGTCTAGAATTAATGTTGGAAATGAATTTGTGAAGTTGCAAGCTGCGGCTGTTGTAGTTATGCCACTAAAAATGAAGGACAAGGGCGGGAAGCTGTGTCTGAAGATGTAAATTCTGCCAGTTTTAGGTTAAATTGGAAGCATCTGAATGCAACCAGCGGAGCTTTACCAAGGACACAACTTGAGTCTCCAAGGTGCCTTTCGGTTCCATGTTACTGGTTTGCTGCTGGTGTGTTTCTGTGGCTCCTCCTTGTGGGAGGGCAGGCAAGACAGATGGGTGATGTGGGGTGCAGCACCCCTTTGTGGTCTACCCACAGCTCCTGGGAGTGTGAGGGCCATGGCTGCAGCCAGCCTCAAAGTGGTGCGGCCATGTTTTGGGGTTTTGCTGTCAGTCATCTGGCATGGTGCTCAGCAACCCGATTGCCTTGGAAATGTGTTGGGATCCTGAGCTCTCATTTTTGTTGGAACACATGAGGATAAGGACATTTCTAGCCCTTTTGGTGTGTGGTGGTGGTGGAAAAAAATCTCAGAAGGAAAGACAATTAAAATATTATAAATCTTGTGGTGTATATTAATGATTATATTTGACAGTTCTGTAGAAGTGAATCTGAGGGAAAACTGATTCTCACACTTAAAAATTTTCTTTGGAAAGCTTTTGTTGCTTTTAGATTAAGATGTGAGTCAAGAAAGTGGGAATACAATGATATCTATTTTGACAGTTTAAAAAGGCTTTTATGCAATGGTTTTGCAATATGCTAGTGTAGAATGTGGACTTGCAAATTACAGTCGTATTTTAAAGCACTTGAAATTCAGAATGGCATGAAAACTGACTGCAGTGATTTTATTTTTATCTTGGTTGGCTTTGTGTTAATTTGGATGGAATTTGTATTTCAGTATATGTATATAAACATGATCCTATTAACATGTGTGCAAGTAGGAAGCTGGTAGGCAATGTGCTTGCATATATGTATCAGCATATTATTGAGCCATAATATGAAATATTTACTACCATATCCATTCACAGACCTGATGAGCTGTGAATTCATGTTAGGAGTAATAAGGCAAGAAGCTGTTTATTCTTTGTGGTACGAAGAGACAGGATCAACAATGGGAATGAAAACTTACTCAGTTTTAATTACAGCCTGACGAATGGTGCGTTCATTTTTCTTTGTTAATAACTGGCCCATATGGCATCCTTTGATCACATGTTCTGCAGCTCCTGCAACAATTAAGCACTTGTTTTCAGGGAGTACAGAACATAACGTTTAATCCAGGGTTTTTGACCAGAGGAATGTCTTGAGTAAGAAAATGGACTTTTTCAGGAGGAGGTACTTGGTAGTGCAGAGCTTTCCAGTCTGAAGGCTTGGTGCATATTGCACATAGCTCAGTAGCAGAGCCAGCAACTCCCTCATGTTCCGAATCAAACTGGGTAAAACCACGAAGGGTTTTTTCCCCATCAGAAAATGTAATTATTTCACACTGTGTGTGAAGATGGCTTTTCCATGGTGCACAGGCTAGATCCCAGAATGTCTTGTGTGCAAGGATTGGTTAAAACTAACCAGAGAAGAGGGCTGTATTTAGAATGGAAAGTAAAGCAAAATTAGAATTTCTTTGTGTGTGAGAAATATGCATTACAGACACGGCTCCCCCCCAGTAACCTGCACACCTCAGAATAAAGACAGTCTATTTGCTTTTAATCAGAGTACTTGTCATACCGTTTAGAAACAAAACTGAAATCCATAGCCAGGACACCAGCTGGAGATATTCAGGAACATCTCCATGGAAATACCATCTCGGAAAGCACAGCTTGCTCAAGTTTGCTCATTATCTTCAGAGCATTACTGACGAAGGGGAGAAAGCAGGAGCTAGGCGACAACTCAGTCCCCCTGTTTTCTACACCCACCGTCACAGGAGATGGATGGGTGATAGGATCTCTCCAGAGCAGCTCATGTCCTCCCTGCTGGTGTAGCTGTTGTCGCCACTTTTGATCTGAGTGGGCAGCCCATGTATGGGGCCTTTCTGGGCTGTTTGTGCTAGAAAATGGTACTGATTATGCACAGTTCCTGTCTTTAATGTAAGTTTCATTTGTTTACAAAGCATGTGAGTAATGTATGCTTCTGTTTCCCTGAACACAAGAGAGAAAAAATGAGGTCTCCTCCCTCGCAGTTTTCATGGGGGTTCCGCAGTCCTTCCAGGGGCAAGGAGATGCTGGAAGGAAGCGGGGAGAAGGAGAGGAGGGAACACTTATTGATCTCACTTGGGGAAAGCTTCATCAGTAAGATAGCAAACTATGACCGCTCATAAAACCTGGTGCAACACTGTCAGCCCCCTGGATGGTAGCTTAAAACTCAAGGCAGACGGTGCTTTTCCATACTGTGCATCATTTCTTTATGTGTGATAAAGCGTTGCCAGCCAAGTGCGTCCAGATGGGCATTGCTCCCTTGATGAAGAAATCATTAAGACATGGCAATTTGTGGGAATCTAGGCTAGAATGTGCTCTCTCATGGAGCATTGGTGCAGGGTAGAAAGCTGAAAAAATCATTCTCCATGCTTGTAACTGAAGGGAGGGAAAAAGCTTTTGAAAAAAAAAAGATTGTGTAATCATTTAAGTTGCTACCTCATGGAACTCGAATATAAGGCACTTAAAACACTGTAAGAACAAGGAGTGTTGTTTTTCCCTTTAGCGAGTTCTGCGTGTTTTATAAATCCAGATGACTGGTAACAGGTTTTAGGGAATATGTAATTTGGCATTGGAAGGTGCTGGTCACTACCTCTGCTCTTAGAGGAGATGGCAGATTTCCTAAATGCAGCTAGCTAAAATGATGTCTGACAGGCTCTTCTGGACTGTGTGAAAGGGTCGCTCATCTCCTCGGTTTCCTGTAAATCGTTCGAGTTCCAGATCAGGGTAAAATTTTCAAAGTTCGACCAAGTACCTTAAAGCTGCTGACTTCTTAACTTTTAAAAGTGGTTTAGGTAGGGCTTACACTGTTGAAAAACCTATAACTGCCTTTGCAATACTTTTCTAGTCTGTCTTCCTTGAAAGGATATAAAGCTATTTATTGAGGAAAAAAAATTAAAAAGGCTAACTTTGGCTATTTCTGACTGCAACCTCATTGAAATGTTATCTGTGAGGAGTAAGATTTGGAAGTGACTTACTGAACTGAGAAGATTCTCAGGAATAGTAGTGGGTAAATGTTTTGACCTTCATCATATGAATGATTACGTTCAAAACAAGTGCTTTTTTTCCTCCATGCTTTGTCTCAGGAAAGAAACAATGAAGACTGAGTTATTTTTCCTCCTCCACAATCCATATCAGGAAGGGGAATTTCCTCAAGCAGCTCCATCACAACAGATGAGGGTTTTCCGTTAAATGTTCTTGCCCGGGCTGCAACCAGACGTCATTGCTCGTGCCCTTATTGACTAGGGTGGCCCTCAAAGATTAATTGAAACCCGAAAAGATTTACCCCACTTCTTTCCCTCCTTTGCGACGGAGAACTCTGTCTGGGGCAGCAGAGAGGGAGATGTTGATCTGTGAAAACCACGGCAGTTTTATTTTCAAGTTTATGTCGTTTGTTGTCTCCAATGTCTGGAAGTCACACATTCCATCAGGATGTCTCTGAAGTGCCCCCGACAGCCCCGCGAGGATGGTGCTTTTGTGTGTGAGAGCGCAGGTACAAACCATGACCCAGGCAAGCTGGTGCTTTATACAGACAGCCACCGCAGGAGCTTGCGGCGACACAAGGACTGACCTGCAAGGAAGAGCGCGTGCCTTGTAAGCAAGCTCCTTTTTGCTGGAGTAATGAGTGGTGCTGCTGCTCCACTGACAGCAGCAGTCCCACCAGCACGGTGTAACAAGAAGAAATTCAGTCTAAGCACTATAGAGTCCCTGTCAGAGTGATTTGTGGTCAAAGAAGGAACAAACTGCTGAAAGAGGGAGCACACTGGTTTCCAGACCCACGCCTGCAGACTCTGGTCTTACATTAGGACACTGAATCTGCTTTGAAATTCTCTTGATGCCAGCATCTGAAGAAGCGGAGGCTGGTGCACTCGCTCCTTCTGCAAAAGGCAGAGGCCCCCGAGGTTTCCCAAGAAGGGCAGGAGAAAGCAGCCGATGAGGTGGTGAATCAGAACCTTTATTTGAGCAAGGTTTGAGAGAGGGGTGGGGTGGGGTGTGGGGTGGCGCGGGGGCGTGCTGAGCTCTCTTTGTCCATAGCCGCGGTCCCCGCTGGTGTGCTTGTAGGACCATGGCCGGGTAGGGACTGGGTCCTTGTGTGCTTCCTGCTCCTCCGGTGGCGGTGGTTGTAGAAAGCTGCAGCAGCCTTCAGGTCAGTGGCCGCGGAGGGAGAGGGCAGAGGGGGGAAAGGACAGTGGCAGACGTTGGTGTGCTCGGGACTCTGTGATGGGGTGAGAAAGGAAAATGACCAAAAAGAGCAGCCCCAGCCCGTTGCCAGGGTCAGCGCCTGCACCCTGAGTGAGGCTCTCCCAGCCTCACTCCAAGGCCGTCCATCTCACGTCTCCCTGACGGCCAGGAGATGCCCCTCATAGCCCAACCATGTCATCTTCTGGCATGCTGTGAGACCGTGGTGGGGGTGTGGGTTGGGGGTGGCTTATCTGTCGTGTAGAGTGTTGGCATCCTTTCACGCTGAGTTCTCAAGGGGAGAGCGGCCAGGAGTGTGCCATGGTCTGGTCCCATCGCTGTGTGTGTCTGGCTTTAATAAGAGAAGCACCAAACGGAGCAGCATCCCCCTGTGACCACGGGCAGCTAGCCCTGCCTCTGTGCCGCGAGGGTCTCGAGCGTCTCACCACAGGCTCCGTGTGTCCCGTCGTCCTGATGGAGCGGTCACTGCCGTCCTGGCCCGATTCGTGTCACCTGGCTGCTTGCTGTGGTCTACCATCCTGCTCGCTGTTAGAGCGTGGTGGGTGTGGGTTGGGGCGATCTTACCTGTCCTGGAGAGCGTTGGCAGCTCTTCCTTCCAGCTGAGTAGTCCTTTGGGAGAGGCCAGGAGTGTGCCGTGGTCTGGTCCCATCGCTGTGTGATTCTGGCTGAAAGAGAAGCACCAAACGGAGCAGCATCCCCCTGTGACCACGGGCAGCCCCTGCCTCTGTGCCCAAGAGTCTCTAGCGTCTCACCGAGGCTGTCCGTGTCCCGTCGTCCTGATGGAGCGGTCACTGCTGTCCTGGCCCGAGCGTGTCACCTGGCTGCTTGCTGTGAGAGCGTGGTAGGTGTGGGTTGGGGCGATCTTACCTGTCCTGGAGAGCACTGGACAGTTGTCCGGCCCAGTGCCGGAAAGGAGCGGCCAGGAGCGTGCGGTGGTTTAGTTCGGTCGGTGTCCTGTAGGGTGCTGAGAGCCGTTTGAGGTGAGGGCCTGAGGAGAGAGGAGCTGAATTGCTCTGGTTGAGTTTGTGTCCAGAGCGGAGGCTGGAGCAGCAGGAGCAGGCAGCCGAGCAGCCTCCCCGTCAGCACGGGCGGCCATCGCAGGCCTGTGTGGCCGTTGGGGCCAGCGTTCCGGGGCCAAGGCCGTCCCCGCCCCTTTGTGCCATGGGGCACCCCCTGCCTGCTGTGACATGGGCAGTGCATCACTGGGGGGTGGCAGCAGGTGATGCGGAGCCCAGGCCCGGGCCGGGCGGTGGAAAAGGTGCCCAGGTGTGTGCGCAGGGCTGCGGGGCCGTGCCGGGCGGCTGTGGGAGCGTGCTGGGGTCCGGCTGGGGCTGCGCTGCCTGCCCTGCAGAGCTCCGAGAGCTCCCTGCTGAGGGGGCCAGGAGCGTGCCCCAGTTTGGTCCCATCGCTGCCTGTGCGTGCGGCTGGAAGAGGAGAGGCAAGCAGAGAGGAGCCCCCCAGCTGCCCCCCATTGCCGCGCAGGGGGACACGTCTGTTCCTGCCCACCATGGAAGCACGAAGGAAGAACTAAATGAATAATAAACATTGAAAAGCCCAAAGCCACGGGTTGTGATTCTGGGGAGGGGAATCAAGTTGTAGCAGCAATTGCAAGAGCAGCTGCTCAGCAAAGGTGAAATGAGTTCATTGAAATGAACTTTATTTCAGCTAAAGAGTAAAGTTGAGGAAAAGCTAAGAAATCCCAAAACTCTACTCAAAATGAAAGCAGCTGAAGTGGCGTCAATTTTATACGTCATTTGCAGGGACACTTCCCTTAGCAGAAAGGATACTCCTAAAGGAAACTCTGAAGGACATCGTGAAGATCAGTCTGACCTTTAGTCTCGGTGTCACCGAAATCAGTCCAGTTTTGGGTCAGAATTCTGGGTGACGTCATGCAGGGGGGCTCTGCTGAAGCCAGCGGAGTTCCCCACGCAGTGGTTCCCCAGCCCCAGCGGCAGACATCAGTGACCTTTGTTGGTCGCTTTCAAGGACAAAGTGGCATTTGGCTTCGTTTGACCATAAGTAAATGCACGGAGCTTGCAGAGCAGCTTCCGTGTTGCTGCATGAGCACATGAGGCCGTTGGGAACTTCAGCCCGTGTTCTTGCAGAGAGCCAGGTTAGAATAAAGCAGGCAGTTTTTCTGGGGATGATGGAGCACTGCCTGGATGGCCTGCTGCCTCCCCATAAGGAAGAGGAGGCATTTGTACACAGAGTGCCGTGTATTTTCTCCTCCTTTCGCTACCCACAAATAGCAAACGTGTAAGAGGAGGCGAGACGTTTCTTCCCCAAGAAAAAGAGGGGGAAGGTGTGCTGAAGGGCACGGCACATTGCAGAGAACAGTGACCGAACCGGAGGCGAGAGAGGCTGCAGCGCGCAGTGGGAGGCACACCCGAGGCTGTCCCACCTGGCCCCAGGTCCCCCTGAACAAAAGTGCTGTCAGGGACGTTGCAGCTCTCTGCGGGAATGGTCCCGGCTGTGCCAGCCCGGGGTTTGCTCTGCCCTTACCCCTCAGGGTGCAGCAGGCTGCGGTTTGCCACGTTCTTTGGCTTTCTCTCCGCAAAAAGGCACGTGTGGCTAGAAGCACGCCTGCTGTTGCAATCCAGTTAAATTTAACTGGAGTTATATCCAGTTGGAGGCCGGTCCCTAGTGGAGTCCCCCAGGGCCCAGTACTCGGGCCAGTTCTCTTTAATGTCCTTATCGATGATCTGGATGAGGGGATCGAGTGCACCCTCAGTAAGTTTGCAGACGACACCAAGTTAGGTGTGTGTGTTGATCTGCTCAGGAAGGCTCTGCAGGAGGATCTGGATAGGCTGGAGCGATGGGCTGAGGCCAACTGTATGAAGTTCAACAAGGCCGAGTGCCGGGTCCTGCACCTGGGGCACAACAACCCCAAGCAGCGCTACAGGCTGGGAGATGAGTGGTTGGAAAGCTGCCTGGCAGAGAAGGACCTGGGAGTACTGGTTGATAGTCGGCTGAACGTGAGCCAGCAGTGTGCTCAGGTGGCCAAGAAGGCCAACAGCATCCTGGCTTGCATAAGAAACAGTGTGGCCAGCAGGGCTAGGGAAGTGATTGTCCCCCTGTACTCGGCTCAGGTGAGGCCGCACCTCGAGCAGTGTGTTCAGTTTTGGGCCCCTCGCTACAAGAAGGACATGGAGGTGCTCGAGCGAGTCCAGAGAGGGGCAACGAAGCTGGTGAGGGGTCTGGAGAACAAGTCTTACGAGGAGCGGCTGAGGGGGCTGGGCTTGTTCAGCCTGGAGAAGAGGAGGCTCAGGGGCGACCTTACCGCTCTCTGCAGGTACCATAAAGGAGGCTGTAGCGAGGTGGGGTTTGGTCTGTTCTCCCACGTGCCTGGTGACAGGACGAGGGGGAATGGGCGAAAGTTGCGCCAGGGGAGGTTTAGGTTGGATATTAGGAAGAACTTCTTTACCGGAAGGGTTGTTAGGCGTTGGAAGGGGCTGCCCAGGGAAGTGGTTGAGTCGCCATCCCTGGAGGTCTTGAAAAGACGTTTAGATGTAGAGCTTAGTGATATGGTTTAGTGGAGGACTTGTTAGTGTTAGGTCCGAGGTTGGACTAGGTGATCTTGGAGGTCTCTCCCAACGTGGATGATTCTGTGATTCTGTAGTGCTCTAAGTAGGAGGCTGGACTTCAGCGGGAGCTGGGACGTGCGTGAGCAGGGTCAGGGCCACAGTGAGGCTGTGACCCAGCCGAAAAGCTCTGCCTCTCCTTGGCTTCTATTGCAGGGGTCTTTTTGGTCAGCAGCGAGGGTGGGCCCGGAGCTGTTGATGGTCAGCGGGTGGTCAGCAGAAACGGGGCGAAAAGTTTTCTTCCGGTGACTGCTGCAACCTTCTTGAATGATGAAGGGGGGGAGCAGGATCTGGAGGCTGTGCTGCTGCTTGCACTTGACTTCCCCCCCGGTGCCTCTGCGCAGCGCTGCTGCATCCTGCTGCGGGCACCCCTTAGCGGAGAAGCAGCACGTCAGAGGCTCTGCTGGCTGGCAGGCCGGCAGGCCTGGGAGTGGAGGATAAGCATCTATCCCAGCGTAAAACAGCCAGCGTTTTCCCAGGTGTGTCGTAATTTGCTTGTGGAATTAAGTACGGAAAGATGACAGAATCCCAGAACGGCCGAGGTTGGCAGGGAGCTCTGAAGATCATCCAGTCCCAGCCCCTGCCCAGCAGGATCACCTGGAGCACGCTGCACAGGATGGCATCCAGGTGGGTTTGGCTGTCTCCAGAGAAGGAGGCGCCACAGCCTGTCTGGGCAAAGGATGATGTGAAGTGTCCGAGCGCAGAGCTGCTGAAGCCCTGAGGACCCGACACCAAGAAGATGTTTCCCCCTCCTATTGGCAGAGCCTACCCTGAGATGAATTGTAGCAAGGTCAGGAGTTCTGGAAACCCGGAATCCCCTGGCAAGACAGGAGGAACTTCCCTGGGCACTGACCGTGCAAGGGGGGCTGCCCACGGTGCCCGCGCAGCCTGCAGAAGGGTCAGGGGAAGCAGGCACCGACCTTAGGGCCTGGGCAAGCTGCTGCAGGTGGGGAGCTCGCTTATGCACTGCCTTGGCTCGGCGCTCCTGGTAGCCGAAGAGGTTTTTCAGCCCCTTGGTCATGGTTAAGCATTTAGTTTTGTTAGGGAATGTCCCACGGAAGAGGGGCGTGTTGTATTCCAAAGCCAAATGCCTTTATCGGAGCTGTGCAAATGAAGTGATTGCTTCACCTCCGCCTTCTTTCCAGCGGTTGAGAATTGCTTGGAGATGCTTTCCTTTATTGACAAGAGGAGTGTCTGCTCTGCCAGAAGCTGAGAAGAAGTAGGCTGCCGATTTCCAGAGGACGGGGTTACAAAAGGCTTTGCGGCTGCCGAGGCACAGTTTCAGGCTTTCCTGCCTGAGCTTCGCAGGTGCCGTGCTTGTCAGGTTGGCTCCTGGACTAAGGTTGTCAAACAGCTCTCCCAGTGTGATTTTTTTGCCCTGTGGTTTCCTGGTGGGTCCAGAGAGGGAGCACAGCACCATTACGCTTTTTTATTGGTGCCAGGAGAGGACCAGGTATGCAAGCGCAGGTGTGCTGTAAGTTTTTTGCTGCTAAAAGGCCGCTAAGCTCACTGGACTGGACTGGCAAGTACTCTAAAGGCGAATTATTCTACTGAGATGATTTCCAGTGACCTCAGGATTTGCGCCACAGTTAAAGGCAGCAAGGTCCTGAAGCAAATTCACAGAAGTGGAGTTCAGACATTACCTCGGGCAACAGAGCCCAAGGTCTTCTCTTCTGACAAAAAGCAATCCACTCGTTAGATGGTTCTGGACGTGCCCAGAAAAACCTTCCGCCAACAGGAAGCAAACCCTTGAAGACAGGCAATGACATGCCCAAATTCCCTTGCTAATTTTGGGCACAATAAATATCTTCCTGGCCAATCTATTGGCTTCCTCTGCCCCTCTCTCTGAAGCCCAGAAGGACTGCAGTGCAGGTTTAATGGACAGTGTTTGTAAGAGGCAACCCAGGTGTTTGAAGCGTGCAGAAAACCCAGTCACGTGCCGTTCTCATTCCTCAAATTGGTATAAAATGCTGATTGCAAAAGACGTGACATGAAGGTGTAGTTCTGGAGATGTATGCAGGGGTCGGCTCCAGAGCCTTTAAAAGTATTTTTATTCTGATGAGATAGCCGAGGAAGGAGGAGACTGTCTCTGCGGGAGCACAGAGTGCTTAGGAGCTAATGAAAAGGAATCAATACGGAGAATGTCAAGTGACTGCCTTATGCTGTCTGTTAATTTGCTTTGCACTCCTTTATCTTGCAGCCTCCTAAAAGAAGCGGTGATAGAAAAGACGTCTCCTGAAAGCCCAAGGATTTGTTCTTGACAAGCACCTGTTGCTCCCAGTCCCCCGTGGCAGCATTTCATTGTTTGATTGGCAGCACTGGGGTCTCGTTCATCTTTCTTGAGTAATTCCACGGTTTAGTTCTGTGAGGTGCCATTTGTGGTCGTCAGCGTGTTTGGGGCTGGAACGCTGTTTTCTCCCTCACTGAAAAGCTCTTTTGGGGGAAAGAGGGCCGCGGGGAAACTGGGAGCGCTCCGCATGCTGGGGAGCCATTGCTCCCCATGCTGAGGTTGACACAAAACTTCCCAATCTCCTCAGCCTTCCCCTTCTGGCCTTCCGAAAGGCCCCTGACTCGAGTGCCTGCAGCTGCGGGTTCCCTCCCAGCGCAGGGCTGTGTTTCAGTGCATGGGGCATTTCTGGATGCGCCTCCTACAAGAGTCGGGAGCGTGAGTGTGCAAAAGTAGCGCCGCCCCCTGGGCTTTTGTTTTAAATCTGTCCCAGTTTGTTCCTGGCAGTCAGGTGTGTAAGCAGGAGGTAGCCAAGCTGACTAGGAAGAAGTTGGCCTAAAGTGATCTGTGGTGGCCAGCCGTGGCAAGGCTGGTGCGTGCGAGAAATGTGCAGCAAAGCTACGAGAGGCGCTTAATTTCCCAGGTCGAAAGCATGGTTCTCTTTGATTTCCAGCAGCGGGGCAGCCCCCCCAGCAGCTGCACGTTGGGCGCGGAGTGCATGTCAGGAAGGGGAATTTCCTCAAGCAGTTCCATCACAGCAGATGAGGTTTTGTGTTAAATGTTGTTCCTTCCTTGTACACATGCGGTCCCTTGGTGAAAGAGGGAGCACACTGGTTTCCAGACCCACGCCTGCAGACTCTGGTCTTACATTAGGACACTGAATCTGCTTTGAAATTCTCTTGATGCCAGCATCTGAAGAAGCGGAGGCTGGTGCACTCGCTCCTTCTGCAAAAGGCAGAGCCCCCCGAGGTTTCCCCAAGAAGGGCAGGAGAAAGCAGCCGATGAGGTGGTGAATCAGAACCTTTATTTGAGCAAGGTTTGAGAGAGGGGTGGGGTGGGGTGGGGTGGCGCGGGGGCGTGCCGAGCTCTCTTTGTCCATAGCCGCGGTCCCCGCTGGTGTGCTTGTAGGACCATGGCCGGGTAGGGACGGGTCCTTGTGTGCTTCCTGCTCCTCCGGTGGCGGTGGTTGTAGAAAGCTGCAGCAGCCTTCAGGTCAGTGGCCACGGAGGGAGAGGGCAGAGGAGGGAAAGGACAGTGGCAGACGTTGGTGTGCTCGGGACTCTGTGATGGGGTGAGAAAGGAAAATGACCAAAAAGAGCAGCCCCAGCCCGTTGCCAGGGTCAGCGCCTGCACCCTGAGTGAGGCTCTCCCAGCCTCACTCCAAGGCCGTCCATCTCACGTCTCCCTGACGGCCAGGAGATGCCCCTCATAGCCCAACCATGTCATCTTCTGGCATGCTGTGAGACCGTGGTGGGGTGTGGGTTGGGGGTGGCTTATCTGTCGTGTAGAGCGTTGGCATCCTTTCACGCTGAGTTCTCAAGGGGAGGGCGGCCAGGAGTGTGCCATGGTCTGGTCCCATCGCTGTGTGATTCTGGCTGAAAGAGAAGCACCAAACAGAGCAGCATCCCCCTGTGACCACGGGCAGCCCCTGCCTCTGTGCCCAAGAGTCTCTAGCGTCTCACCGAGGCTGTCCGTGTCCCGTCGTCCTGATGGAGCGGTCACTGCTGTCCTGGCCCGAGCGTGTCACCTGGCTGCTCGCTGTGGTCTGTGGTGGGTGTGGGTTGGGGCGATCTTACCTGTCCTGGAGAGCGTTGGCAGCTCTTCCTTCCAGCTGAGTGGTCGAGGGCAGTGAGGCCAGGAGTGTGCCGTGGTCTGGTCCCATCGCTGTGTGATTCTGGCTGAAAGAGAAGAAGCACCAAACGGAGCAGCATCCGCCCATGATCACGGGTAGCCCCTGCCTCTGTGCCCAAGAGTCTCTAGCGTCTCACCGAGGCTCTCCGTGTCCCGTCGTCCTGATGGAGCGGTCACTGCCGTCCTGGCCCGATCGTGTCACCTGGCTGCTTGCTGTGGACTGTGGTGGGTGTGGGTTGGGGCGATCTTACCTGTCCTGGAGAGCGTTGGCAGCTCTTCCTTCCAGCTGAGTGGTCGAGGGCAGTGAGGCCAGGAGTGTGCCGTGGTCTGGTCCCATCGCTGTGTGATTCTGGCTGAAAGAGAAGAAGCACCAAACGGAGCAGCATCCCCCTGTGACCACGGGCAGCCCCTGCCTCTGTGCCCAAGAGTCTCTAGCATCTCACCGAGGCTGTCCGTGTCCCGTCGTCCTGATGGAGCGGTCACTGCTGTCCTGGCCCGAGCGTGTCACCTGGCTGCTTGCTGTGGTCTGTGGTGGGTGTGGGTTGGGGCGATCTTACCTGTCCTGGAGAGCACTGACAGGTTTTCCAGCTGAGTTCTGAAGGGGAGAGAGGCCCGGGAGTGTGCTGTGGTCTGGTCCCATCGGTGTGTGTGTCAGGCTTTAATACGAGAAGGAACAAACGGAGCAGCAGCCCCTGCCTCTGTGCGCGAGGGTCTCGAGGTCTCACCCCGTCCGTCCGTCTCCCGTCATCCTGATGGAGCGGTAACTGCCATTCTGGCCCAGTTATGTCACCATCCTGCTCGCTGTTAGAGCGTGGTGGGTGTGGGTTGGGGCGATCTTACCTGTCCTGTAGAGTGTTGGCAGCTCTTCCTTCCAGCTGAGTAGTCCTTTGGGAGAGGCCAGGAGTGTGCCGTGGTCTGGTCCCATCGCTGTGTGATTCTGGCTGAAAGAGAAGCACCAAACGGAGCAGCATCCGCCCATGACCACAGGCAGCCCCTGCCTCTGTGCCCAAGAATCTCTAGCGTCTCACCGAGGCCGTCCGTGTCCCGTCGTCCTGATGGAGCGGTCACTGCTGTCCTGGCCCGAGCGTGTCACCTGGCTGCTTGCTGTGAGAGCGTGGTAGGTGTGGGTTGGGGCGATCTTACCTGTCCTGGAGAGCACTGACAGTTGTCCGGCCCAGTGCCGGAAAGGAGCGGCCAGGAGCGTGCGGTGGTTTAGTTCGGTCGGTGTCCTGTAGGGTGCTGAGAGCCGTTTGAGGTGAGGGCCTGAGGAGAGAGGAGCTGAATTGCTCTGGTTGAGTTTGTGTCCAGAGCGGAGGCTGGAGCAGCAGGAGCAGGCAGCCGAGCAGCCTCCCCGTCAGCACGGGCGGCCATCGCAGGCCTGTGTGGCCGTTGGGGCCAGCGTTCCGGGGCCAAGGCCGTCCCCGCCCCTTTGTGCCATGGGGCACCCCCTGCCTGCTGTGACATGGGCAGTGCATCACTGGGGGGTGGCAGCAGGTGATGCGGAGCCCAGGCCCGGGCCGGGCGGTGGAAAAGGTGCCCAGGTGTGTGCGCAGGGCTGCGGGGCCGTGCCGGGCGGCTGTGGGAGCGTGCTGGGGTCCGGCTGGGGCTGCGCTGCCTGCCCTGCAGAGCTCCGAGAGCTCCCTGCTGAGGGGGCCAGGAGCGTGCCCCGGTTTGGTCCCATCGCTGCCTGTGCGTGCGGCTGGAAGAGGAGAGGCAAGCAGAGAGGAGCCCCCCAGCTGCCCCCCATTGCCGCGCAGGGGGACACGTCTGTTCCTGCCCACCATGGAAGCACGAAGGAAGAACTAAATGAATAATAAACATTGAAAAGCCCAAAGCCACGGGTTGTGATTCTGGGGAGGGGAATCAAGTTGTAGCAGCAATTGCAAGAGCAGCTGCTCAGCAGAGGGGATTAAAATGAGCTTTTTTTCAGCTAAAGAGTAAAGTTGAGGGAGGACTAGGGAGACTTCTTTAAATGAAACGTTTTGCATAGTTTGGGAAAATTTCACTGAAGAGTAGGTCTACTTACATCATTTGAGGCGAGGTGAAATTGTCTTAAAATTGTGCAGTTCTATTGATTGCATAGTAGGATGGTATTTTTTCCTGGTTTTGAATCTTCAGTTCATTGCTGCTTTCTTTCCCTATCTCTTTTTTTTTTTTCTAATCCCTCTCTCCCCCCTCCTCGAGCAGAAACCAGGAGTGCACATCCATGAGTGCCTCCAGCTGTGTATGGCTGTTTCAGTGCATGGGGCATTTCTGGACGCGCCTCCTACAAGAGTCGGGAGCGTGAGTGTGCAAAAGTAGCGCCGCCCCCTGGGCTTTTGTTTTAAATCTGTCCCAGTTTGTTCCTGGCAGTCAGGTGTGTAAGCAGGAGGTAGCCAAGCTGACTAGGAAGAAGTTGGCTTAAAGTGATCTGTGATGGCCAGCCGTGGCAAGGCTGGTGCGTGCGAGAAATGTGCAGCAAGGCTACGAGAGGCGCTTAATTTCCCAGGTCGAAAGCATGGTTCTCTTTGATTTCCAGCAGCGGGGCAGCCCCCCCAGCAGCTCCACCTTGGGTCGAGCCCTCAGGTGTTATCCAAAGGCCCAGCTTTGGGGCCTGAGGTGTTTGTATCAGCCTACCCTCTTCCCGGACAGTGACAACACTTTTGTTTGGCTTTAAAAAAAGGGGCAGCTTCTGAGTATGGGGAGGGTTTGTCATGTGTTTTTTTCTTGTAAAAAAAATCAACAGGAATTTTCAGGTTTAGAAAGTAGGAAGTTGACTCTCTTGGTTGAAGAGTGACAAATAATAGCATACAAAGGAAAAACAAGATGAGAATGTATCACAATGACTAACTGAGAAACATATATTCAAATCTAGTTTTACTACTTATATACACATTTTAATGTAAATTTCTTAGTTGTTGTTCAGTTCTTCTGTGTTCCAGAAGTTGGTGTGCTGTTCTTCACAGAACTGAGTGATGTTAAGGCGTAAGCTTCCTCTAACAGGTTGTTGGCTGATCTCGGCTCCAGTTCACTGAGAGTGGAGCACATACTCAAGTATTTTGCTAAACTGCAGTATTTATGATTTAGACGTGCAACATCTATTCTGACATTTCTAGGAATAAGGGTCTAAGAATATCTGGTCAGCCTGAATAACTCCTAGCAATTACCAGCTGCTGCATTTATTTGTGGAGTCGCTTCATACCATTCATTAAGCATCTTTTAATGTCGTGCATGAGATTTGCTGCATTTTAGCTTTTGTTCTCAGAATTTGGGCTGTATTTTGTCTTCTGGCTCCCCTGGAAACATTGTCAGCTGATGGGAACCCAAGCAGGAACTGGCTGAGAAGACAAATTCCCTTTGTCATAACACAGTACAGTGTAATTTCTTGGTAAAAGATAACACCATTTGTCCTACCAGCTCACTGGCAGTAGCAATTTACTTCTCCATCTTGAAGTATCTGATTTTGTCATCTTACACCTATTTTATACCAGTGTAGTTTATAGGAGCCTTAGCAGATTTAGGCACAAACACAGCAGTGTGATTAAACTCACCTTGATTTTAGTCAGAACGAAGCCTGTAGTTAAAGCTAATTTTGTACTTAGATATGCAACTGAAGATTATTTCTTCATTGATTTATGCAAGGGGAAAATTGAGCCCACAAATACATACGGAATAAGGCAGGTATCTATTTTTTGAGATTCCATTTCTTGTCTCCTCCTCTTTTTCCCATTTTTCTGTACTAAAATACTATCTTTTTTTGGATTTCCAAAGACTTGATGATGGTGTTTTCTTTAGCTAAACTGGTGTCCCCAGATTTATGCCAACAAATTTAATCCATGTGCTTTCCGTCTTTCCTTAACAGTCTCGCTAGACCTACAGTAGCTGTTAAAGCAGTTCTGCTGCTAAAACTTATATTTAGCTTTGCCTTTTTTTCGACATCTCTTTTGGAAAGATTGATGTCTGCAGATACTTTTAAGCTTTAAATCTTTGAGTTTCTTCAGGCCTCATAATTAGAGATGATGGGGCAGTTACCTTTGTCACGGAGCCTCTGCAGGATGCCCCAAGTGCTTGCAGCCACCTCCTCTGCTCTGTAGATGGAGGTAACAGGGGGAGCCCAAAGCCTTTGGGCTTTCATGGCTCACTGGTGTTGGGGCATTTTACCTGCTTTATTTATTTACCACAGCTCCAGTGTTTTCCAAGGTGACCAGGAGATCTGCTTAGCCATGCTGATGGGTGTCAATGTAAATGGTACTTTCAGCCCACTACTGCTGGGATAGCTGTCCCACCGTCCCCTTGCTGCTAGCAGAAGAGGCCCTCTTGCTGGCAGTTGCAGTAGAGCAGCCGAGACTTGAACAAAGCCCAGGAAACAATTTTTCAGTTCCTTTCCAGGGCTGGTGCTTTGCTGAGGAGTTAGCTGGCTTTGTGGCTACTCCAGGCTGGTAATAAAGCCGTATTGCAGGAGGTGGGGAGTCCTTCCCCGAGCCAGGTCAGTCTGCAGTCCCTCACAATCAATAACTGTGTAGAAAATAAAGATAACGTTGCCCAGCAGTCACTGGATTACGGTAATCAGGACACTTCATTCACCCCTTATCTTGAAGCATATAAAAAACACACTGCATTTCCTGTTGAGCAGCGATAGCGGATGGCAAATATTAACCCAAAAGGTGTAACTCCATAACAGGCCCTCTGGCACGCCACACAGTCAGTCGCACTGAGCGCCCTTGTAATTCTACCCCAAGTCCCAGTGCTTTGCACCATGCCCTTGAGCTATATGATAGTATCTCTGCAAATTGCTCCTAAAATATGAGCAGAATACGCATTGACAGCCAAACGCCGTGTGCCAGTGGCACATACTTCACCAGGTCCAGAGTGAGCAGAGGCAGCTTGGTCTGTTCCCTGCCCAAGGTGAGCACGTCCCCGCAAGCAGGGCAGGGAGGCACTTTGCACCTAGAAAGAAAATGTGTGGAGACCGTTAGTACAGCTGGGAGCAATTTTTAAAGAGGGCAAATGTTAATCTTACTCTTTTGTATTGGAAATGTTCTGCTCTCAAGAGCTGCTTTCATTCTGCATCTGTACAGAAAGAACCCAACAGGTTGGGGCCCCAGTCTGGGCCAGGTTGCCTCAGTATCCCTGGTGAAGAACAATCAGAAGATCATCTCTCTTTCAAGTGAAAAGGCTGTAAAATATTCTTGCTGAGCAATTCTTACTGTCACAAAGACTTACAGTTTATGTGGTATTTGTCTTTTAACCCTGAAAGACTGGCTGACAGCAAACCGTGTTCAAATGTGCAGTAAGCTCTGATACACTGAAAGAACACAATACTCAGGAAATGCTCTCTGTGGCTTCCCATAGATAATCTTGCCTAAGTAATAAAAAATCAGGCTTGTACCCATAATATGTATTTAGGGATTCATAAGAGGGAGGTAATCATCTAGTTTGAAAGGGAAGTGGGGAGGTTTTGAGGGTCCATGTTTTCTTCAGTGCCAAAACCAAGAGCCCCAGCAAGAGGACAAATCCCAGACTCAGCCCCATCTATTTAGCAAGAGCTTACCTACTCAGGACCCCAGGCAGTAATTGATGCTGATGGAACAATTTATGTGTGCAGTGGTGAACACAAACACCTACAACCCTACTCTTTGGGACTAGAAACAGCAGCCAGGAAAGAAGAATGTAGAGGTTTGTACTTTGCTCCAGGGGCACACAGTGAGCAGAAACACACAAGGAATTCTCTCCGCTTTTTGCAGATTTATGGCAGCGTACTTAATATCTTGTAAGTTTAACACCTAGACAGAGGTCAGCTTTTGTCTGCTACCGAGAAGAAATAAGGGGACAAAATAACAGAATAACAGCATAGCTATTCTTTGGTCCTCTGTTCGTTTTAAACTATGCATGATTCATGGGTTGCATTAGCATCCCTCCATCAGAAGGGCACGGATCATTTATACACCAGCGTAGAGGAGAGGTTGTGAGTGACAACTTTCTGCTTCGATTACAAATCACGTTGTTTGTGTTGCATACTGCCAACCTTGTTGGTGGCTTTCAGCTGTGCAGCACTCCCGTTTATAACAAGTAAATTCTCCAGGCTCTGATGTGTCATGCCTGCTACACCTCCTTTACAGGGAATCTCTACTGCTTCGGGAAGATGAGTGCTGGTGAAAGCAGCCAGTTCTGGGCCAGCATACAGAAGGAGTTATGCAGAGTAGCTTAATTTGTCAACACGCTAGAGCAGGTCATGCTAATGTACTGCTAGTGCTGCCCTGCCGCCGCCTTTGGGAGTGCAGTATCTGTGGCAGCATCGCCTTACTGCTCGTTGCCCTGGCTAGAGGGGATGGATGCTTTTCTCCTGGCTCACCTTTTGTTCAGGTCAGAGGAAAGCACGCTGTGTGCCAAACCTGAAGACTGTCACAGATTTTAAGTCTTTTTTTTCATCCACTGTGTGTTCTTTCTGCAAAGCAGTCGGTGGCCGCACAAGGCATGGAGAACTGTAGCCCAAGGTGCCTGGTTTGATATTATGTTGTAGATCAGTAAATTAAACAGGACAGGCAGACTGAAAATGCCAGAAAATTCCGAGTGAATTATTGATGGAGCACAGTGAGATCAAAGGTAAATTTCCTTGAGAGGCACTATGCACGTAGGAAAATCAGATGTTCTTTCTGTTCTGAGTGGCTGTAAATTTGTACGTTATCACCCAGCCCGTGGCTGTACATGCATGAACGCTCGCGGTGCTTGTTGGCAAACACAGTCTCTTTCTCAGATGAGCTCCAGCCTGTTCAAGTGAGCTAATATCCTGCCTAGCACAGCCTGCTCATCTTCCCTGAGAGTGTACCAGGAGGAGTTTTCCTCTGCGGCTGGGGAATCCTCCCCCTTTGCCCCTTTGCTCTGCAACTGGAGTTGCACGGGAATGGGAGGAGCAGCCCAGCCCTTTACAGTGCTTCTGTCGCAGTGAAATGCAAGCGTTACACCTCGGGGTTCACACCACAGCTGCTTTAAAATTTGCCGCCAAGCAAAGATAGATGAAATCACTCTCACTAAGAATAAAATATTTTAATATAAACTTCCACCTTCATCTTCATTGCTCTTACTGTGAGGATCTAGCTCTTTAAGTGTAACACCCCCCCACCACCACCCCATAAGCAATTTCAGTAAATGAATGTGTGTTGGGAGAAGTGAAATCTTACGGATTTGTGGCCATCTGGGACTCATCTCCTATCCAGTCTCTGGAAAGATCTCACTTTTCAGGGTGCTGCATAAGGCAGCAGCAGCGTACTTGGCTAACGTTTCTTCTGTGCTCACCATTTCTTGGGAACAGGCTCCCAAACATCTCTCTTGACTCCTGTGCATAGATAAAAGCAGCTGCAGAAAACCTAAGATTGGCTTGGTAATTTTAGTCCCAGAAGGTGTCACTGAAGAGCCAGGAAAGGTGCAGGTGAAGGGTTTGTGCCTGCAAATGGGGTCCTAACTGCAGCCTCGTGAAGAGAAGCCTAAAGAAGATTAAAAGCAATTAGGAGCCAGGGATTCCTCTGGCTACCTGGAGACTGGAGATCTGAAGATTTTTGCATCAGAGAATGAATACCCAGAAACTGCCAGTGCTGTGTTATTCCTCAGCGAAGCAATATTATGAGCTCTAACAAAACTAAATGATTCTTGAGTGGTGGTAGGAAGAGGTTCATGGGTTTGGAAGTCAGTTTTGGAACGTATCTTAAAGGAGTATGTTTGCCTTCTTGTTCAGCATGCTACAGAGCACCACCATCATGATTTTTGCAACATCTTTTTTGCAAAGTCTAGGTCCTCAGGATGGAAGGAAGAGCTGGGTCTGTGCAAAGATGATTCCTCTTCCTAAAGAAGACTTTCTTGTGCAAGGAGATGAGTTGGTGATCCCCAGTCAACAGACTTGAAGTGCTCACACAGACCTCGGTGTCTTGGCTCACACTCAGTGTCTGTGATGCATTATCCACAGGCACTGAACTGGCACAGATTTCCTAGGGATGGAAGAGGCCTCAAGGAGCTCACAGTGTGAATTCAACCAAGAATAACAGTTTGCACGCTGCCAGCTGAAAGTCCTTCTCTCCACTTGGGAAAGGCAGTTTGAGTTACTGTTTGTAATGATCTTTTGTCCAATTTTAAGTGTCGTATGAGACTTGATCGGATACATAAAGCAGAGATATTTAGGGTACCTGCCTCAGTGATGGGTGTTGGAAGGAAATCTGTCATTATTGCAGCCAGAGTGGAACACCTCTCAATATTAAATACCCTGCTCTAAGCCTGTCCCTTAACTCCTGAATACCAGGCTGTGAACTGATGTGGGGGTAAGATTATCCTGTACCAGCCCACTGCAGGTTGTTATTTCCTTCCCCAGAAACATCTGCTGCTGTCTGAGGCAGGATAATGGACTGGGTGATGGCATCCATGTTGCCTTCCCTCTGCTTTAAAGAGGCGAGTGTCTTAGCAGCTATGTTAAGTTATTGGGCTGGTACATATCTAGCCAGTTCTCTGCTCTTCAGGGTCCTGAAGTGGCACATCTCATCCTTTCCTCCCTATTTCCAATTGCATGCCCTCAGCTGAGATGGTTTATCTTGCCTATAACTTAATACACCGCAACTTGTTGTGACCTCTCCTGCCAGCAAACATGGCCAGGACACGAAACAACAATGCAAGAGACATCATTCACAGATGGGTACTTCCCCATTGGAAGCTTTGCCGTGCAGCTTTTTGTAATATTTTAAAATCTGACTTATTGTTGACTTTCAGGTAAAGAAAAAAAGGTTGGGGACTCTTGGAAATTCCTCCTTGACTTAAAGAGCTATGCTAGGTTCATTGTTCAAGAAGACTTCAAAGGTCTCAAGGAAGGGATATAAAAAATAGTTTTGAATTCCCTAAAAAGTTTGTCTTCCTATTTGATAGAAGCCACTCAAAAGTTCGCTGTAGTGGAAACTGAAATGCTTTTGCTAACTTCCTCTTCCCTAGTTAAATCACCCAGTGGCTGCAAGTGCATGTAATGGCAGAAATATACTCACAAGAATGTGTAAGAAAGAAACTTTGCTATTGTTGTTGCTTCAATAAAAAGCAAACAACCTGGAAAACCCAGTGTCACTATGCTAAAAAGATGCGTGGTCACACGCTAAGATGGTCCAGCAGATGAGGGTTGCAGGTCTCAATGCTGGAATTTTGCCATTTAATCTTTCCTTTGGCAGATTAGTGTGGAGATTACATAGCCACCATGCATTGTTATCCACTGAAGTAAAACCTGAGTTTGTTCACCCGTCTTCCCCACTTTTATTTATCCATTTTTTATTTCAGCCACTAATCTGCTAAGGATTGCAGCCTTTAGCTCAGGGTTATCAGAATGGCATTGTGAGTGGAAAACATCTGTTTCAGCTTTCAAGCATTAGTCACTAGAAATGGAGTGTGAAATGGAAAGAAGAGTTAAATGCACATTTGATTCTGAACATTCTCAGAGAAAATATCTTTCAGGATCTGACCAGAGGGAGAGTTTTGCTGTGCTATAGCTGGGCTTGCCAGGGCAGCTTGCATGCAAAGCCAGCCATATTATCTGACAGAAATTCTCCCTCTTGCAGCTTGTCCAAATAAAACCTTGTCCTATATATTTTTAAAGAAATGTTTTGTTTTGTTTTGTTTTTTAAAAAAAGCCCCAGAGCAGTTTGGTTTGGTTGTAGTTACTAGAGTGTGGAGAAAAGCAAAGCTTCTCTTCCCAGGCTTTCTGTGCTCCAGTCTCTGTCTCCAGCCCTGAGCAGCTGCAGCCTCGTGCTGCGAATAGGTGGCTGTAGCCAGGCTTTTCAGGGGGTGGGGGGCAAGAAAATATAACAAGGACCAGGAACAATCCTGCACTCTTGAACCAAGACCCAGTGGGCTGACTTAATAGGCCTTTTTCATTTGAAGTTTCTGGGTTTTCACAAAGCATGGCATTTGGTGAGTAGCTGCACTGATTTTTTAACTGGTCTGGCATGCCTCATGGTAGCTGGACTCTTAATTTTTAAGTCACTTTAAGAATAACCACCAGCCCTGCCTTCACAGGAGCAATAGGCATGAAGTACCACAAGACTGCTTATTTTCCTCTCCAAGTTCATTTGCGATTTAGATGTTTTTTAGTAAAGTTTATTTCTCTCTAGTTTGCCCTTCCACCGCACACACATCCACCTTCTGTCTGTTAAAGGTTTGCCCTCCTAGCTTGAAATAGGTCTCAAAAAGCAGTGCTGTTGGTAGGAACATACAGTCACTAAATCAGTGTTTATGTGGTACTAGTCAAACAGCTACAGCAGAGCAGTCCCGCACCTCCAAGGAGGTTTGCTAAGGGACATAAGATTTACTCCTGTAAGCAAATTTTTTGCAGAGTTCAGACCCTCGCTTCAGGTAGTTATTTCAGTTTGTGACTGACCCTGTGTACTTTGACAGTTGCACAGGTGTCTGCAGGAGCTGAGATGCTCAGATGTGCCTAGTATGAAGGTGACAGAGATATGTTTCAGTGGTGGCCAGCATGCATTTCTAAAGCGGTGTGGCTGAGCTTGAAACTTCTTGCAGCTGCATTTACTGAAGACGACACTGAAACATTGATTGTCCCGTTGGCACTAATTTTTGCCCAACCCTCTGGGCCTGTTCAGCTTGGTGTGAGCTGGATGAGATTTAAATGCTATTTTGCACGTGAGAGTACTGTGGTGGGGACAGACGGCTGAGCCAGCAGGGCTGCAGCACCTCGGAGAAAACACCCACGCTCATTCATATACAAGGTCGTTATATCCTGCAGTGGTAACTCTTTGTTTCTGCTGACCTCCCACGGAGTTAGAAGCTGCCCTCCTTTTGGTTTGGCTGTGGGGAATTTTTATAGTGCAGTGGGCTGAATTTGTTCAGTTGGGTGAGGGTTTGAGCAGGTACCCACTCAGCACTGGTGAACCTGTTGGGTGTTGTGGTGACACTGGAAGAATGGAGGTAGAAGACAGCTATATTCAGACCTAGCTGGCAGTATGTCTTTTGTATCTATATGCTTTTGTAGAGGTGATTCACAATTTTATTTTTCCATCACAAGATGCTCAGAAGACTCGCAGTAATTATTCTCTGAAACTCTCAGAGAAAGCTTCTCACACAATTCCTCCAAAAACACAGAATATAATTCATTCAGAGCAGTTAATAATACCCACCTCAGTCATTTTACAATTTCTATTTTTATCAGCAGTCAGTTAACTGAGTGCATCGTGGCATAATTTCTGTGCAGTGCAATGAGTTCAGCAGACCACCTGGCTGTGTTTCCTTTTTCGCTTCTCTTCCTTGTCACACTTTAAGGTAAAATGTTCAGCATCTGAAGCACTAGAAGTCCACAGAGAACACTTGTGGCTCATCGAAAACACCCCAACCACCCTTGTCCACCCGTTAGGTCAGTGCTACACCTTTTGGGGGACACTTGGAAATGCCCTTTTTCCAGAACCTGAGATGGGTGTCTGGCTGAGCTGGTAACAAGAGTATTATTTTTCTAGCATTTGAAAGCAGAGCCTACCTCTGCCCCTTTCCAGAAACATGACTTCAACTGGTGCCCTCTACCCACTTCCTTACAGTTTAAATATATTCAAATATAAATACATGAGAATGTTGAAATATATTCATCTTTCATACACCAGCAGCCCTTCAAGCTCAGCATTGTGGGGAATGTTTCTGCATGTCCCCATCCTTTGGTCCTTTGATTTCCTTGTGCACTTTCTTGAGAAGTGAAGTAGTTAGAGATTACTGGCGGTACAGTTACTCGTCAGCTGAGCTGGCATCTGTTCAGGTGAAGGGGAATATAATAGAGTAGAGCAATCAGTTCAGACTCTCTTCAAACATGGAATATCAATATAGGATAGTTGCAAAAGAAAGGGAAAGGAAGAGATTTGCAACCTCTGTAATTAAACCAGCAGTACTTCCCAGGAAAGCATTCTGTTTCTAAAATCAAGGCTTGCCTTTTTACCTTATATTGCTGCATGAATTCTTTAAGCTATCCTGACAAGACCCAGTCTTCAGCTGTGAGCTATATCAGAATGTCCACCCTGGTCTAATATGAACCGTTTACTTAGACCAGGATAACCAAAATCCACATAGACAAGCTCACAGGTGTCTATAGTCACTTTGTGTTTAGAAAGGTCCCTTCCCATTTTAACGGAACAGAATTTCCTTTGCAAGTGAGCTGAGAGTCTGCCAAACAATTGCCAGATGTCAAATCCTGTGTGTTTTCTTGAGCTGATGCCATTTACCTGTGCTTTGAGTAAGAATTGAGAGTCCTGCACTCCCCTACATTTCCACCCACAGCCTCCCTCTCCCAAGCATACAACTCCCATACCAAGTAAGCTTTTCTTTCTGTTAAAAACAGAGAGGATGGTGGAGGAGAAATTTCCACCAGTTCTTGGCCTTATGCTTTTAGAGATACGTAATTTAGGGTATATCTTACTGGCTCTCTTGTTAAAAAAGGCACAGAATAACCTTCATTAGTTTTTTTTTTTCCCTAAACAGCTAACAGCCTAAACGCAGAAACAGAGGCACCTTTTCTGACTCATTTTTGTCTTCTCGAGATGTAACATTTCTTCTTTGCAGGTCCTTTGAGTTTTAGAAAATACCTTCCATTCTAAAAACTCATTGGCACTTTTACAAACTCCTTGTTTTTTTAAGGGAAAAATCTAATAAACTCACAATAAAGCAATAGAGAAGAACAAGTCAGTGACTGTGTTTCTCTCTACCAGTGATAATGTGCAATACTGGACTGAAATAAAATGTTATTTATATCAGAATAGGAGTAATTGCAGTTCTAGATGTGGTAAAACATCCACTGATGTTAAGAATTTAAAATGTAGGTAAACAAAGTCTGTGGGAAAGGTTGCCTTCTGTGCCGTGAAGAGCTATGAGCAGGTAAAAGGTTTGCACAGAGAAATTCAGTAGCGGAGCTCAGCAATGGGACCAGGTCTGACGAGGCCATTTCTTTCCTCACCAGGCCCTCCTTTCTCTCTCCTGGGCTCTGTGCTTTGCACCAGCTTGCAGAATAGGCTTTTTGAAGCTGTTTCACAGATGATAGCCCCCTAATTTTGTGAAAAGTAACGTCTGCTCAGGGAGAAACTGTGTGTACAAGTGCAGGTTTGTAAGAAGTGAGGCGTATTTGAGAGAAGAGAAAACAGTTCTGCCTGGGTATCCCTAAACTTTACCAACCCATTTGACATAATCCAGTGATCCAACTTCAACACAATCTTCTCAGATAAAGAAAAAAACAACAGGTTATGACCTGCAAAACCCTAGCTGACATCAGTCTGTAGGCAGGAATTCACTCTGACTTTACCCAGCAGAGCCTTGTCTACGTGCTGCTGCCACGGGCCTCTTAAGAGCTCTCTGGCTGAGTCCAGAACTGCTGAGTTTCATCTGGTTTCACTGGAAAGTTTGACGGAGTTGCGAGGAGCACAGAGTTTTGCTGCAAAACCACGATCTGGCTGAGATGCTTGGCATGGCTCTGATGAAAACAGACTGAATTTTAGGGTTTTACTATGATCCCACACCCAGGAAACTATTTGGATTCTGCTCTGCTTAAAAAACCCTCCATGTAACACTTTTGCCAAGGATTACTTAAGGCACTTTTGCAAAGTACTGCAAAGTTAGCTCATCATATGTAAGTGCAATTATTTGTCTCCTCTTGAGATGAGTTAAAGAGAATACTTTATCCTACTCTTTTCTTTATTCTACTCTCTCCTTTGTGCCGAAGGATCTAGTGGGAAGTGGGGCAAAGATGAATTGCATGTCACAGAGTCCCTGAGGGTTTCTTGTTCTGGGTGGCAAGAGATGGTCTTGAACTCTGGTTTCATTCAAGTATGCATGATCAACGTTACCCTTCTAGTCCTGTAGTCAGGTCTGTGTAACCACAGAGAGGATTTGTTGCTCAAGCCTATGGTGTGTTTCTCATGGACAGCTTTTTCAGGAAGACATTTGTCTGAAGGAGTCAGTCTCACTTTTAATCCCTTTTAATCTTTGCCATGAGAATCGAAGTGGATGGCTGCCACATTTACCACAATTCATCTTCAAAATGGTAGCATAAAAACAGTGACAGTGGCCAACTGAAAAAAGCAGCCTTTGGCCCCATTGCTCGGCTTGTTCTCAGTGGAGGCCTGGGAGGAGTATGGGTCCAGCGTGCCCCAGCTGCGGGTTCTGCTTCCAGGGTGCCCTATGACTGCCGTCATCCCCAAGGCATGAACGGGGAATGAGTACCCTGATCCTCCCTGCCAGGTAATCGGGGGGAGGACTAAGCAATGGGCGAACCTAAGGAGCTGCTAACAGCCACTAGCTAAGATGACACATTATTCTGAAACCGGCCTCTTTGCATTCAGCAGTATTTCCCCCCCAAGTGTCTCTTCAGTCAGCATCCTGCTCAGATCGCAGAGACGTCACTCGGTTTTTCAGACAGATCAGCGATGTGGTTGTGAGGTAAACCTCCTGATCATCTTTATTTACTGCTCTTCGATTCATAGGCAGAGCGATCTTGGAGTACACGAATCTGGATTCCTTCTCAGAGAAACAGCAGTGGGGGATGTACTCTAGGAGCATACCTGATTCACTGCAGCCGCTGATGGGTGCTGACTTGGTAGGACTGGTCTAGAACTAGTCCAAAGCCAGCCCTCTGAAATGCAAATAGTGTGGATATTGCACCCTCAACACCAAGTGCGCTCGCCCTACAGATCTGCTCCTACTTGCCAATGTAGGCATAGCATGAGAAAGCCATGCACCACAGCAAGCCTGATCTCACTGTAGGAGCAGATCAGGAGGCATTATAAATGGCAGTGGAACAATGAAGGTCATCAGGGCTGAAAGCAGCTGGGACATTAATAATTTTATTTGCAAAGTGATGGAGCAAATATCTACAGCTCTCTGCAGTGACCTCGTACTTCCCAGGCTATTATTCTGTAGTGTCAAGACTCAACTAGTAGCTAAATCCAGCCATCCTCTGCCAGACTGCCCTTGTGTTTGGACATCAATAGCATAGATCTAGTCAGTGGCTCTGGGCTCAAATCAGGTCCTCTCTGGCATAAAAGAGGTGGACTTTCTGCTCTGGAAGAAACATTTGTGTGTTGCCCTTTTGGGCTGTACGTCAGAGTATGGGCTTTGATGATGTTAGATCTGTTTGGGGGAAAACTTTTTTTCTTCAGGCTTTACTCTTCTCTGTTTTACTTCTGCATTTTATCTGTGACAGGAACACTGGACAGGTGTCCCTGTTTGAAGCAAAAGGTAGAAAAATATTGGCAGTCCTCTGTGCTGCCTAACCAGTAAGCCAGCTGTCCTTCAGCAGTAGCAGAAAATGCCATTGTACTCTTTCTCTTCCCAGTCTCCTTCAAGCCCCTGTGGCAAGTGCAGGTGTCGTGTTGAAGGGAGGCAACAGCAATAATGAAGAATCCTTAAAATTAATTGCAGGAGTCAAGGAGACTTTTTACTTAATCACAGATGTAGACAGAAGATGGATTTCAGAGAGAAGAGTGAGAAAGAGGCAGTGAGAGGTTCCGTGATTTATTGTAGACAAGCTGGCTGTGAGAATGACTCAAGAGTCAGGCAAAATAAAAGGGGTCAAGTATGAGAACGAACACATCCTGTAACGTTAGGAAGCAGCCACAAGCTTCGGAATATGATGTAGTGTTATTACAAAGCTACTGATAGATCAGACTTGTGACTGTCTGGCCTGACTTTCAAATCAATAGCATGCGTTGGGTGTCAGAAACTAGATTCAGTTGTCTGTAAGTCAAAATGCCCCTCTCTGCAGAGAATGAAGTAATGAACAAAGCAGGACTAAGCTGTGACCGTCTGCCTGGATCCAGATCTATCCATGGACAGAGTATCGATCAGTCAGAAAATAGATAGCCCTAGAGAGATTGGTAGTGGCCTGTGTGAAGATCCGTGTGTCTGGGTCTGTGAGTCTAATAATCAAACCATTTATAAAGAGATGTGTTTATGTTTTTCCTCACTGTGATGTTTCCTGCATGACAACAGCATTCAGTCCAGACAGATTAAGCTTGTTGGCATCTGCTCCGAAGTCTATTTGGAACAGGAAGAAAAAGAAACTGAAAAAAAAAAGGAAAGTTTTCAAAATTTAACTTTATATGGACATTTCCCAATAGCTGTTGAGGAAATCTGTGATCATTCAGAAACATGTCAGCTATCCATACCAATGCGGGTGTTGCAGTCTGGTCCAGCCACACAAAAAGTTCGTCTACATATATGTTCGTACGTATGTATTTGTCTATTTACATATACGTGTATGTTTTAGTTTTATCCTTCAAGGCTTTGTAACAGCTAGCTTGCTTACCAATTAGCTGGAAATATTACCAAGAACAAAGGCTATTGGAATGTTTTTGAATGGCAAATTGGTTTCATGTCCTGTCTTATCAAGGGTTTTGAAATCCAGCCCAGATTTCACTGGACTGTTTGTCAGATTGTGGACGTCCCAGCTGCTTTCCAGCCCGCTGCTAGCTGCAGAAGGAGTGTTGCTTACCAAATCAGTTCAGCGTGTTGGGCTACAATTAGTTAGTACCCAGGCCTGCAGGAGCAGATTGATGGCTACCAAACTAACTCTTTAATCTGTTTTTCACACCAGAGCGATAATGGCGATATTCAGCTTCATTTCCTATCCTAGACACTTTGAGGAAAATAAAATAGGTTTGTGGTGCATGATTTGAACAGCCTTCAAATGAGCAGCGAGAAATGAGGAGCTCAGGTAGTCACAAGTAAACCTCCTTTGACTCCAGGCATAGCAAAACCAAGGTGTGAGCAAGAGCATTTTTACCTCCCAGCACACCATTCACATAGCACGCCTGAGGGCGAGCCTCCTGGAGACAGATGATGTTAGCTAGGGTGCAGGCTAGGGAAGGTGAGATCTGCCCAAGAAATCTCTTTTAATGTCAGATAACTAAGACCACAAGAGACTTCTCTAGGATGAGGGCAGGGTAGAAGTAGTTGAAATGACACAGGCAGGGAGCAGGGCGCCAGCATGGCCAACATCCATCATTCACACAAAATGTCTCCTAAGCTGAACTCTAGGCAGTCCACAGCGACTACTGCAGGTAGAAAACGATGCAGCAGAAAAGATAAAATACAGAGCAGCGAGATTTAAACAAGATACTCGGATTGCATTATTCACCCAACTCAGCAGCAGGCTGACAAGAAGGACAGGAGCTGGCTTGCAGTACTACATGGTGAATATATTAGCCAGGAGAAAAGTTCTCACTATTGAAACACTCAGGAAAAATTACCTCTGCTGACGGAGGGAAAAAAAAAACAGCCAGAAACATCATCTCAGCAGGGAACACACGCTAACAGACACGAGCTGCTAAAATAAACAGAAGCGCAGCCTGCAGTATCAAAACGCGGTGGCATCCTGCTCCTTTTGATGCTTGCCCACTGCCAGCTGTGAAATCTTCGCGCTGCTGCTTTTATGCTCTGCAGTATGACGTGAAAATCTTTGCCAAGCTGATATTCCCTGTGTTTGTTATTCACCATGCAGCCTCCCATGTAGAGCCTCAACTTTCAGCAGTCACCATTTACTGAAAAATTTCCTCTGCCTTTTGCCACAAGAGGACTCCAATCTCCAGCAGCTCCCAGGGAGCTGTTTGTGTTTTTTTCTGACTTCCCCAGAGACCCATTCTAGCAAACTTGCAATTAGGAACCTGGTTTAGCAGTAGCTCTGTTTTTCAAAATGTAAAATAAGCAAACATTTCGCTGTGGACACATTTTTTTAAGCTTTAAACAGACTTACCTGTTAACTTACCTGTTAACACGGAACTCCTGCTCTATCCAGCAATGGCATCAAATATTTTTGCCAAGGAGCTTTGCACTGGAAAATGCATGCGGGTAAAAAGTGATCTTCTTCATATCGTTAATTGTATTCCGCTGTGTTGAAGTTTATGCCTAAGGATAAAGACTCGTGTTCAATAACTTCTTTTTTGACTCATTTGTTTTAAAGCTTCCTGCTTCTTGTCTCGCTATGTGTCATGGGCTTAAGGGCAAGTATCTTGCAATGCTAACAGCCATTCATATGATGTCTGATTAATGTGGTTATGGCTACAGAGACATTGTACTAATTATAACGATATGAATATGATTGTTCCTCTCAATTTCCATTTTAATGGAGGCTAATAAATATATCTGATGGCTTTTATGGTATTTAATAACCTTTCTAATCATAAGCAGGAGTGTGTAAAACTGTTATAGATATGTTGTGAGATACAGGAAAGCATAATATGTGTGTCTTGTGGACACTGCAAGATGAGTATGCATTTGCATTTCACATAGATGGTCTCTGTTCGGGGGAAGAGGAGCTCAGCAGTTAGCAAAAGGTGAAGGATTCAAGGAGGAAGATGCAGAGAAAGGTCTTGTAGTCATTTCCTAGAGTAAACGGTAGGCTGCTGACCTGAAAGGACCGAGTGATGTCTGTTGCTGCAGTTCAACTCTCTGGCTCCCTTTATCACGATTTTTAAACAGCACTGATATTGTGTTGTCACACATCTCCTAGGATTGTCTTAAAAATACATTAGATGTTGTTTTTAAGTGCCCAGACTATTACACTCTGGATTGTAAGGTCTGGAGCAACACAACTGAGTCACTCTCATTTCACTCTCCCAGCACTACAATTACAGCTTATTGTGCTTTGCTGTTTTCCTTACCCTTATTTATGGTTGAGTCCACACCAGTTTACAAGCCCTCTTAGGACAGAGTTATATTGCCGTGGTGAGAAAGGTAAGTGTTATGAATGCTGGCAAATGCCCAAAGAAAATATCACAGCTGCAGACCCTCTAAAAGGAGGGTTGGTTTCTTGCAAAGGAGAAGTGAAGCCAAAATGGACCTCAGCCCTAACTGCTGGGTATATCCGTCAGAGGTCTCTTGTCAAAGGGATTTACCATATCTGGGGACACTGATGAATTCGCTTTCAGCAAGGGAGCTCAGGTGTTGTTAGCACAGACACTGGGGCCATGAGCTCTGTAATCCACAGCTACTGCAGGAGGATTTTACGGCCAGCGCAGGTAGAGCTGCACGGTCGGTGCAGGCAGGGCAATCATAAGCAGCAGAGACCAAGCAGATGCATTGTCTTCTGAATAGCTGTTAACCAAACAGACACTAGGGGGCTGTGGAAAGCAGTCTTTAAAAATGTCAGCGCTTGTGTGGTTCGGCGTCCCCACTTTTCTGTGGGGGGTTTATAAGGGAGAGCATGGGTCCAGGTCCTGTTTTTGGCAGACGGGCAGGGAAGCGATGGGTGTAACTCTCCTTGTTTAATCTAGAGTCTGAGGACCTGTCTGGTGCAAGGTCTGAAGGCACAGCAAATCCAATTTCAGGGCTCCCTGGACCACATCAGAAATGCCATGGCCACATGATGCAAAGCATCAGTCTGATGTAAATTTGCTCTAATGGTTCAGTTTGACTTACAAATCATTTGCAGTTTAACTGGCAAACCTTTTGCTTTGTTTATTTCCTGATGTCACATGCATTGTCCTAGAGCGTATAGGAAAGCATTAAGTGTATGCCTTACCACGACCTCTAGCTGTTTTGACAGGAGCGTTTTTGCATGCCCGGGTTTTATCAAATGAGTTCTGTGTGGTGATTTGGTAGTGAGCAGGTGAAATAATAATTGTGGCATGATTTCCTGAGAAGAACGTCATTTTACTGGAAAGCTTTAGTCAAAATACTACCAACTTTTAAAAGTGCAGTCTTTGGGAAGGGGAGTTTGAATCCTGCTGTGATTCACGTAGGGATGCTATAAACCTGAGACCTCTGTATCACAGTAGCCAAGGAGCCACATCTGCTGCCAAAGCTGGCCTAAAGCTACTCTGGATGCAGACGGCGGGATCAATTCAAACCCATGGTTTAATAGAAAAGCCATTTGGACCAGGCAAGGTGCTGGCAAACTTCCTGGCTGCATTTGAGTGAGCCAGCCCTAAAAGAAGAAGTGTGAAGGGCATGGGGACATGCAGAAGAGCCTCAGTGCGGCATGGCCTGGAGCAGCCAGGGGCAAGCTGCTTCACCTCCAGCACAGTGGCTCTGCCTGCTGGTGCCCTGAGCTGGGGGGACCAAAGGGCGCTGACACCTCCATGCCCTGCCAGGACACTCAGGCTTGCCCTAAGGGTAAAACCATGGTGAGGATTAGGACAAAATCCCAACCAACTTGGAGGCAGCTGGAGTCCTGATAACACTCTACATCCTTGCAGATCATGGCAGAAATTGCTATGGCTACAGGTGAATTTAATAATTACCTGTCAATGCAAGTGATTCTGGGGCTTGTTTAATAGGAAGAAAAGGCCCAGGGCAGCTCCTTCAGTAGTAGGGGGCATGGAGGGGCTTTTGGGCTTGTTGCTCTTTGTGAGGCTCAGCTGGGTGTTTTCTCTCTCTGGCCCATCAACTGGAGAAGAGATGTTGGGGCTGGGGACTTGGTTCCCACGCATGGATCTGGGCACTTTGCTGCGGATGAGGGCAGTCAGTGCCTCTGCCTGCAGCCTCCAGTGTGGGTGTGCTCTGCAGAGCAGTGGGCTGGTCTCAGTTTGCCTGAGCGTGGAGGGCAGCCCCGGCATGCTTGATCTGTTTCATAGTCTAGTTTATGACCTGTTTATAGTCCTGTCTTGTGCTAGAACTTCTAGGAAAGAGTGAAAATAAATGCTGAACTCTCTCTCCAATGTCATGAAATGCTCCTAGCCAGGTACAGTGAGTGAGTTTTGCTCTGTGCCCTGCCAAGCTCCCCAGGAGATCAGCTGCCCCTGCTGGCTAACACTGGGTATGTGGGTGTAAATAGTGCAGGGTGAGCCCCTGTAGTCCATCAGTTGGCCAGAGGCTGTGGATGGGAGAAACTGTCCTTGTCCAAGCTAAGCTTGCAGCTTTGGATGAATTCCAGGTTCTTTCTGAAGTCTGGGAGATGTTTTCATTTAGGAGAGCCATTGCTCTTCAGAGCTGGAGGCTGGCTTTCTGGGCAGCACGAGGAGTGCATAGCTGATGGGTCTTGGTCTCAGCTTGGGGGCTGCATGTGCTAAAGAGAAAACAGATCCAGCTGTTGTGCAGAGGGCAGGCTAGCGGAGCACTTGGGGCATCTGGCTTAACACTTCTGGTTTCAGAAGCGTGAGTCTGAGCTTCACGCTGCACTTTGCACCGCGGGCTCAGCTGTGAATGGGTGACTCAGAGCCAGCAACGAAAGTCAGACGTGCGTATTGGTCACATTATCCCCTCATGTGATACTGCTTTCAGAAAGTTGGGTGCCTTTTGATTCTGCTGCTGCTACAGGTTGGGGTGGATGTTTGGTTTCTCTCTTCCAGAGAGAGGTCCTGCTTCGCGTCCTGTTCTTGGTCCGGTGTCGAGCCGTGGAACCTGCGTGTGGCCGTGCAGCTCGGAGACCACGGTCCTGTACCAGGTACCGTGCTGCCTGTAAAGCCACATCCTCTCGGGGGGCTGGCAGGCTGCAGCCAGTGCTGTTGCAACCTGCCTGTTGCCCTCACCTGGAGGGGCTTGGGGGTCTGTGCTCGCCACTGGCTTGATTTTTGTCACTCTGGCCACAGATGCGGCGCTAGGAGCCTGCCTGTGCCTCAGGGTAAAGTGCTGCGCGGGCGCCTTCGAGCCACGGTGATGGGGCAGACGCGTGGCCGGGTGCTGGGGCAGAGTGCTCCTGCAGCTGCAGGGCTCCGGTGTGGGGGCTTCTCAGGGTTAGCTTTTCTGCTCCCTCGCCCCAAAGGGCAGCTGTCTGCTTGCATGGGTCTGCGGGTGCCTCGTTGCTGTTCAGGGCTCTTGCTTTTGTTTATTTACCCTGGGTCTTGCCTTGGCTTCAGCCTCTCCCTGTGTCAGGGAGAAGGAAGAACCAAGCTGGGGGGAAGGAGGAGAATGGAGCTGAGCTCCATGTCCGCTCCGTGCTGATCCCGCCCGCATTTTGCACACTTCCTTTCTTTTTTTTCCTCCTTCTTTTTTCCCTCCCCTTCTATTTTTTCCCCTCTCTTCCCCCCTTTCTTCCCTCCCTCCCTCCCTAGCGTGGTTGGATCAGTCTTTTGGTATTTCCTGCCACCGCCGCCTCCCCCGAGCAGCTGTCCGGCTGCGGCCACTGCTCTGTGCTTGCTGCTCCGGGGGCCCACGCGTGTCCCCCCCACCCAACCCCACGTGTGTCCTGGCGGCGATGCAAGTGGCACGGCGGGGTGCGGGGTGCTGAAGGTGGCACTGCATGGGGCCCGGGGCGCCCCAGCCAGGTAAGGAATGCCGGGTATCCCCCACCTCCAGCCTCGGCTTGGCTGCATTCCTCCCAAAAGCCACCCCCCAAGGAAATGCCACCCAAAGCTTTCATCCCCAAAATAACCCCTAAAAGGAAGTTACCCCCATAGACCCATTCTTCCCAAAGCCAGCCGGTCTCCCCTGCGCGGATGGGCTATCTGTTTTTCAGTACAACGTGCTCCTGTTGTGGGTTGGGTTTTGGCAGTGGGAGTTACGGGGTGTCCCCCAGGTGGGTCCCAGCACGGTGGGGCTACGTGGAGGCGAGCAGCCGGCACGTGGGGGGCTGTGGGCTGTCAGGGGGACTTCGCTTTTTCAGCCCCACAAGCACATCTGGTTGGTGGAGCCTGTTTGTAAGGTACTTCTTCCAGGGTGGCAAGGAAACATGAGGCTGTCTCCATTGATATTAATTGCTTATGTGTAAATGAGGATGGTAATTACCTTTCCTGTAGGAACTCAGAAGGATACTGTGCTGGAGACCATACGTGTTGCTGTCTATAAAACAGGTAGATTGTAGACCTGAGCTTGGGAATGCTTTTGGCTTGAACCGCATGAAGCGAGGCGGTATTTCTGGAGATACAAACATGTAAGCACAAACTTAACTGTCTGCTGGATCAGAAACCATGTTGTTCAAGTGCTGCACAAACCTCAAGTGCTGTAATTGCTGAACATAAGTGAGGAGGAAGCTATGTCTGTAAGCTATACAGTTACTTCTTAGCTTCATCTGGCTGCAGTGGTATCTCTCTGGTCAAAATCTTCCTGCCCTCTCTCGCACTGATGCACAGGATGATGATACTGAGCACAGTCTGTGCAGCAGAGAGTAGCCCCTGCGTTGGATGTGTCCCCAGCTGCCACCTTTCCTCGGCAGCAGGTGTCTCCAGAGGTGTGACGGAGGGAGTTGAGATGAGCCTTGAGACGTGCTGCAGCAGCTCCTCTCTGCATGTGGCAAGTTTTCTTGATGAAAGCAGAGAACGGGCATTCTCTGCTTGGTGGAGTGGCAGGTGACCCCGCACATATGCTGTCCTCGGCCTGGTGGGGAGAGCTCTGACCAATGTGGGGGCAGTGGGGGACTCAGGTCGGGCACCAGGGGTCACTTTGTGCTGCCACTGCCCAAGGCAGGGATAGTTCTGTGATTCGAGGCAAAAAACGCAGGCCTTAGCTCTGCCCACAGCCTGATCGAGTCTGAAGCAGAGAGTGCGAAGCTAAGGAATGATTTAATCATGGTGTTACTTGAATGTAACCGAAAGGAGGATTTACTGCTGTAATCTTTTCATGGTACTTAATTTAATTTCTCTGTGCTGTATTGCAACACTGATTCATCAGGTGAGTGGGAGGGAGGTGTGTGTGGTGCAGGTGGCTCGGTTTCCACTGCTGGTGATTAGTGAGGTGCTCTCAGGGCTGCAGCAAGTGGCTCGGTGACCAGAGCAGCACTGCAGTGTGGGGTGCCTCTGGGGAGAGGCTGCTCCTGCAGTCTGCGATGGGCGATGTCTGCAGCCACATGCTGTGTGTGCTCAGAGCAAACTCAGACTTAACAAGTTCATATTACATTCGTAGATGGTGGAAATTTTCGTTGCATCAATCTGAATCAGGTCAGACTTGTTTCATATCTAAGGGGCCTGCTGTCCGCAGGAGGCGGCGGAGGGATTGTCAGCATTGCCAGTGCAGGAGGTCTTTTAGGGCTGGATCACAGGCTTAAGAGGCAAAAATGAGACTGCCCTGAAAAATGAGACTGTCCTGATGTATGTCAGCTGCTTCTGAGCCAAGGGGCACAGAGCTCCCTCTGCAACTGCATGGGTTTGTGCTGTTTGACCTTGCTGTCTTATTCAGGAAAAAGCTGCATTTGGTGTTTCTTCTCCCAGCCTGCCTGCCTCTGGAGCCTTGAGAGCACAGTGCTTTCTCAGTCAGAAGCGCCGCTCCTCACGCCTCTGCTCTTCCACGGGAGACATCTCTGGCAGCGCGCTGTAGGTGTCGGTGCGCCCCTGCCGTGGTTACCGAGGTAAAGGAAACCCAAGCAGCAGCTCAGGGAAGGGGAGCAGACAGTCCACATGCCAGATCTGCGTGGGTTTGGGCAGGAATGGCAGTGACCAGCTGTGGCAGCCAGCCCCAGCACTGGGCTGGGTTTGCTTACTTCTGGTGCAGACTCTGCTTTGCACAGCACCAGGCTTGGCGGAGCAAGCCAGCTGCTCCCAGGCGCCGCTGCTGCACGTGAAGCTCACAGCGCCTATGGAGCTGTGTGGCTGCGGCATGTTTAATTGCACCGGGTTGTGTCTAAATCACAGGTTCTGGCCTCACCCAGCCCCTCCTTAGCGCTGTGGCTTTTTCTGGCTGTGCGAGGAAGGAGACAGTCATCCTGAAAAACACCCTTTGATAAGCTGAGCCTCTGCGGAGGGCTGAGGAGCAGTGTTTGGCCTGCCCAGGCCTTCTGCGGAGGGCTGGGTCCCAGAGCCCACGTGAAGTGCTGCTCCTCAAAGCTGGCTACGCGCTGCCCTTGTTTTCCGTTGGAAGGAAAGAAGGAAGAAGGCCTTGTGCCTGCCTCCTCCAGTGTTGATTGGTTGCTCTCCAGGAGCAGCTTTCCTGCCTGCAAAATCTATTACCCATGTGCTTCTGCTGTGATGCTAATTGGACACAACACATCTTAGCATACTGAATATTTTTAAGGCAGCCCTCAGACAGCAGCAACTCTGACACTCCTTGTTGAAATGCTTCTGTCTGCTGTGACCCTAGAGGTGGCTGGAGCACAGCGAGTTTGTCAATGCTTTCTTCTAGATGTGAGATCAGGTGAGCCAGCAAAGTATTCCTGCCGTAATGCCTGCTGACCACGAGGGTTTTATCGCAGAGGGATTCAAAAGCTGAGACTGCTTCACTGATGTCCACACTTGTGAAGCACTGGAGTACTGTTCCAAGGTGTTGAGGTTTTGTGCTTGCATTGGGATGATACCGAAAGATGAAGGGGTTAGAGGGGAATATTCTGCAGAATGGGAAGCAGCTGCCAGCAGATTGGTAAGAGTTACTCTTACATGGTTTCTTGCCATCACAAAAGGACAGCAATGTGAGAGGTGGATTTATTTTCAGGTCAGAGTAGTCCAGCTGCTTTGTTTTTGCAGCCTGGATAAAAATCCAGCCATATCCCTTGTTCTGTACGTTCAGGTGGTTTTGTGCTGTGCTTGCAGAACTACAGTTGAAGTTGTGCCATTGTTTCTTTTATGTTCCTCTTGAGCTAAAGGATTTAAATACATAAATTAATGCATTAATTAATAAATGCTGTTCTGGATTGAAAAGCTTCTTCTAATTGTCTGTAGGTGTATGCCTAAAGGCTTCTTGTCTGAACTGGTGTGCCACTGAGGCCTGTGCTGTGGGCCAGTTTCTATAACCGTGTGCTAAACAACAAATTCTGGAATAGGTTTTGTTAAACACCTGGCTGAGCTCTGGCTTCTTGTGAATGGGCTGCAGGGTTGTGTGAATTTCGGCGTTTGGCAACATGGTGGCTATTCTCGTGGTTACAGTATTGGTGTAAAATCAGTTGACTAAAGCCAAAAGAGAAATACACAGGTTCTTGATAAGCCAGGATGCGTGCAGCTATCGCTGTGGAGAAGAACACTGAGTCTGCCTGCTGCATCCTCTCTAATCTGTCAGTGAATCAATCAATGTGAAATTGTACCCCCAAGGAATAATGCAATAGCAATTCTCTGTGTATTCCCTGAGTGGGATGCTACTGTAGTAGAGTCCCAAAGGATATGCTGTCTAAATTGATCAGCAAAGGCTAGGATAAAAGCTGACTTGCTGCTTGTCTGCGTAAGATGCAGAAGAGAGGCACCGAGTGATGAGATGCCTCGTTCTGTTGTTGAGTGGAGAGCTTGACCGTGAACTTGGTCCTTCCACTTCCCAACCCAGCACTTTGAGCACAAAAGCAGAGTCATGTAGCTCTTCAGTTTGCCTATGGCAAAAACATGAGGTTGCTCAAAAAGGTACTTCTAATTTCTATGCTAATGCAGTTCGTTCCAGGCAGCTGGTAGTGTTGTTGCTCCTTCCTACCTTCAGTGCTGCAGAGAGCTTGGCTTTTGTTACCTGCGTTGTTCGGTGCCAGTTAAGAGTGAGAAACCTACGCTAGTGTTACACTGCTCAATTGTCTTGCTTTTCCTCAGATTGCAATGACAGGGAATTCTCTCCTGGCAGTGAGCAATTGCCATGTCCCATTGAGGAGAGGAAGGGAGCTCTGCTCCATAGCACGGTGTGGGTAGCTATTACTCACTGTGGGTAATCTTGGCAGAAAGAAAAGAATTTTTTTTTTTTCTTTTTAAAAAAGTCATCTTTTTTTCTTTTTTAGTATGACGTTCAGCGTCAGGAGAGAATCCCTTATGTGGTAGAGGGAGGTGACCGAGGCTTTTTGACACTTTATCAACTATTGCACAGTTTGCTTGGGGAATTACTGCTGGCTTGTCTGTAAAATCCCTGGAAGCTGAATGTGAAATTACCACTGGAATTAATGGTGGGCCAGTGGGGTTTATTCTGGTAAGCTCCTGGCATGGATGCAAATAGATGAGATGTACATTTTCTAAGATGAATCTTTCTGCCTATTCTTGCTGTGCTGCTTTGGGGGGAAAAAAACACTTTGACAGTGCTGTGAGCCTAATGGTTCCTGATAGTGAATAACTTCTTTCCCCTTACCTTGCTGAGGAAAGAAATCTGGATTTGCAGATTGTTTCATGACCTTTCCTTTCATATGAGGGTCAGAGACTGTTCAGGTCTGAGCAGTGCCAGTGGTTTTTCCCCATAAAGTACTAAATTCTCACTTGGACTATGAAGGCTTTCAGTGGATGCTGAATGCACCATACCAGTCGCAGTACCAGTGGACGCGGCAGTAACTTAAGCTGCCTTCCACGGTCCTCTGTTCTCATCAGTCTAGAGCAGGACTTGGGTGTGTTAGGCATGAAAAATGCAATCTTGGTGGCTTTGAGTTTGGTTTAAAACTTTTCTTCTCTTAGCATCTCTTAACTTGGTCCAACCTCCTTGTCCTGCTCTCAGCTGCACCATCATGAAAAGGAGACACTTTGAAAATGACGAATATAAACGGACTGGTTTGGGGTTTTTTGTTTTCAGTTCAGGCTCGCTGAATGCAAATGGGCCATAAGTTTTTGGCTGATGATCCATGCAGGCTTTGTTGCCTGTAATCACTCTGCTGTTACTCAGTGCCACGGGAGGCACACTGCAGTGTACCCTCTGCTCACCTATTCACACACCGATGCACTGCAGTCAACCCTGGGAGCTCTGGCTGCAGGCAGGGCTAGAGGCTGTGTAAGCCAAGCCCAGAGTGTCAGGCATCTAACCCTGCTTTTCTTAGCTGGTGTTCACGTTCTGGCTTGTGGAGCCCTCAGCGTAGGTGCTGAAAGATGTCTGTTGCAAGAGAGTGAGGTGTGCTGTGAAGGAGGATGCCGTAGCCATGAGCACATAGGAGAAGTGTGGAAGCCTTTTCTGTCCACAGATGCCCCTAAGAAGGTCACGTCACCTGCGCATGCCTTTTTTGTCTTGGTTTGCCTGCCTGGATTACAGGTCCCGTGGTGTTAAGGTCTTTCCCTTGCTGTGAGTTCACACAATGACTAGTGCAGCATGCCCTTGGCTTCTGCAGGGCTGTTCTGTAATGTAAATGAAAATAATCCCATTTTGTCAGCAAGATACTGAATGATAACTCATTTAGCTAAGAGGGTGCAGCAGTGCCATTTTTTCATCTTCTCTTAACAGGTGCATCCTCATGAGGAAATAAAAGGTAGGTAGGCACCAAGTGACAGACATTGAGCAACAACCAACGTGACTCAGAAGCAATTTAACTGCAATAATTCCCGTGGAGCTAACGATTCTTTTTCCCAGAAAAATACAGTGTTGCTCTCTGCTATAAAGCTGCTGTCATTTGACTTCATTGTATTAATACAAACCTTGCTGTTCCCAACGAGATCTGTGGTTGGCAGAGAGCAGTTCTGGTGCTGGATCTCATTATTGGTAAAGTTCTTCCAATTGTTGAACAACAACAGGATAAGGATGCTTCCTGCTCAATATCTTATTCCATGTGGCTGGTATGCTTGCACTGTATTCAAAATGATGCTTCTCATATCAATTCAAGTATTACAGGCCAGCAGGCCAGTGTTTGAGTGATTTCTGAGAACATAGATTGACCCTACCAAGATGTATCTGCCTCTTAGATACCTCTTGTTAGATGCATTGCCTTTTTTCCCCTCTTCCCCCAAACAGTGGTGTAGAAATGAATTGCTTAAAATAGACTGTGCTTCTAGGAATGCTCTGTTTGGGATCTTAACAGCCTTCCCTGGTACAGATGTACATAGGCATGAAATCCATGTCTGCAATTTCTCCTCGCAAGTGAAGTCACATTGACGTTGCATTGAATTGCTTGAAACAGACTGTTTGTGAGAGTCAGTGCTTGCAGAGCTGGGTAGTCCAAGCTTTTACCACGTAGTTTATAGGGTGACGTGTCAATGCGTGTGGCTTCTTACGTGATTTCCTCCTGGCAAATCTCCCACGTTTGGTCTCCTGACCCCCTGGGATTCAATATGTTTTCCCACTGACTTTGTAGCAGCCAATTGCTTTTGTCCTGCATGTGTCTCAAAGAGAAATCAAGTCAACGATAAATCTCTAGCCAGAGATAATTTTTGCTGAAAGCACATAAAGGCAATTACTTGCCTTGTTGTTCAGTGAAATACAAATCTTTTTCCCTTAGAAAAAAAGGAAGCTCCACTGTGGTGCATGAACACGAATGGAGAATTGGTGTTCAGGTGTTCACAATGCCAAAGGGACATTGTACTACCATTGAGATTCTACCATTTCCCCTTGAAGATGCAGTACTGAATTTGGAAATAGAATTTAAACGATTTTCAGTCTAATAACTTCTTTGCTCACTGAATAGATACAAAATGCCGTTGTTTAATAGCTAGATCCACTTGTAACTGATAGTTTCACAGAGGTAAGATTATAGGTCTGGAAAAGTAAGGGTTTTTTCTAAACACTATTAATTTTCCATAATTATATTAAGTGCTAAATTGAAAGGGGCTTTTCTAGCTAAGATGAAGATAATGAATAGTTGTGCAGTATTACCATAGCTGTGACAGGGAAAGAAAGAAGAGATTGAAGTTTTGCTCCAGCTGGAAAGGAAATCTGCCCTAATGTGGTCCTTAATGACCTATTGCTGCCTCCTGGGTTTTTCTAGAAGTCCTTGCTGCCATTTGCACCTTAGGGCTGCGGCAGTTTGTGTAAGGAAACAGCAGGTGCTCTGAGGGAAAGTGGTGGTAGAAATAGAGCGAAGAACCTGATTACAACTCCAAGCCCAGCCTGGAGCTATGGAAGCAGGTGTACGGCCTAAAATGCTGCTGTAGGAGTCAGCTCAGAAGGCCCTGGGTCACAACACGGCTCCTCAGAGGCTCCAGTCCCTCCTGTGCTTTGCCCGTGCTGCAGGGCAAGGTTGAGCTGAGCTGGCTGCTGCTCTCTGCTCGGACCGGGTTGCGACAGCTCAGGTCCCCGCGCGAGCTGCCAGCGCCTGCCTCTGCTGCTCTTGCAGGCTGGAGCCGTGGCAGCCTGTGCTGATGGCTGCTTCCCTCTGGCTCCCCTGCTTGGCTGCCAGATCACAAGGTGGAGCATGTGTGGGGTTGTGGATCCCCTGTAAGAGCTCACCAGCTCTTTGTTTCAGCATCCTTAGCACCAATGGGAATGGCAGCGTTCACCTGTGAATGTCGAGCTGCTGCAAGCATGCCCTGCCTCTCCGTGCAGATAAGTGATATATTTGGGACAGGATTTCACTGGGCTGTCTTCAGAAGCTGAAGCCGTCAAGTGGAGGCTGTATTGTGCTCCCTTGTTAATTCACCTCAGCACCTTGGGGGCCAGGACACCACTTCTCTGCGATAGTCCCTCTGCTGGTTCCTCTTGCTGTCGTCCTAGGACTGCTGCCAAGCTGATCCACAGGGACTTGTCCACTGTGAGCACTGGTCTGCTGGGAATTGTGCTTGGGCTGTTCTCCTGCCTCTCCAAGTCTGTGAGGAGCCCGCGTGATGGCATCAGGCACTTACGATCCAGGCTGGATGTGGAACAGTTGCTTCCGGGGGGGGAGGCAGTGTGATTTCACCTCTTGAGCTCTCCAGTGCCCTGTTTAAAGAGCATTAAGCAACATGGGGCTTTTTGCCTGCTTCGGATAGGTGTCTGCGTCAGCCCCACTTGAACTGCAGAAAGGTGAGGATTGTGAGCACTAGAAGTTCATTCCCTTGTCCGTGGGCTGCAGTATGGGAGCCTTGCACTGATTAGTTTAGCTGTGATACTGCTGCTGTCTGCTTCTAGGTGGGTCAGAAATATTCCTGAGAAATTCTGTTCCCTCCCTTCACCTCGTAGTTTGCCACTTCTGGACTCAGGTTGAGGCACTGGAAATAGGACAACTTGTGGTTAAGGAGTTTAGCTTTGGATTCAGGAGTTCAGTGTTAGTTCCTGCCTCTGTCATGGACTTGGTATAGCTGTGGGGAGATGGCTTCCATCCCTGAACCTCTGTCTCCATTGGGAAATAACGAACACCAAGTAAGTTTTGGGGTGGTGGTTTTGTTTGTTTACCTTTGTTCACCTACAAGACTCAGAGGGTCTGGTCTCTTTGCCAGGCTATTTGGCCTCATCTGCCCGCTCTGCCCAAGGCAGAGGATGTTTGTTTGCTCTCTAGGTAAAGCTAGTGGGAAATCTTCAGGTCTTTTCTTCCACTGCTGCTTTTTAGTCATGCTCTTTGCTTTCATTTAACATCAAATAAAAATTAAATGGTGACTTTAATACTGTAGCTCTTAATAATGTTTTTAGCATGAGCTGAGCTGCACATAGAGACAGTGCCTGCAGGAAGCCTTGAATTATACCGTACTATTTTTAATGGGCAATCCTACTGTGCCATAAGCCATTGGCTCAGTGAGCCTCCTTGAGATGAACTACAGATAAGACTTCCACTCTTGTAAATATCTGTACCATTTAGTTTGGAGTATCACTAAAAGAAACAGCATATGAAATAATAAAGATTTATTTTACTGAAGTCAATAAGCAGTTTTTCTTCAGGCACATTTGGAAATGGACCTTAGCAGAATGAAGTGGAGCATAAAAGTGGTGGTCAGGGGCTGGAAATGCTCAACAAGCAGCGCAGGCTGCCCCGCCATTTGCTCGCGGTGCAGTGGGTTGCGGTGCTGGGCAAACCCAAGAAGCCTTGGGTGGGAAGAGTGGTGCTTGCTTTTTAGACCCTTCAGCCTTTTTCGTTTGCATCCTGGATTTTAAAGCCAGAGCTGTCAGTTCTCTCCATCTCATTTGCCTTTATTTGCAAGCTGTGGTGTTTTAGCCCAGGATTCTTACCTGAAGTTCAGTAACTAATGGCTGAATTGCAGCATGCATCTTAAGCATGCAGTGCATTTTAATTTCTGGTGGTGATTCTTTTGTGCTCTTCAGTAAAGTACTCAAAGGGTAATTATCTTTACAATAAAAGATGTGTACTTTCTCTCTAATCTGGCTTTTTTTCTAGCTCCATTTTTCTAGCTTTCTGACATCTCCCTGTAAGTAATTGCAGTCTGTGATCAGGTGATGTTTTAAGTGCCTTTGATTAGTTAAGTAGGTTGAACACCTTAAATCTCTCATTGCAGTTGATTTAAGACCTGGAGACAGCCTTGTGGGTTTTTTGTGCCTTCTCCAATTTTCCGTGATGGTGTATTTCAGGTAAAGATTGCATGTGTTATGCCAGCAGTGATCTTGCAGCTGCCAGTTACAGAAGTAAAGCTATGTTCTTGCTGGTACTTCTTTGTTCCTTTTCCCATCCTTGTGTAGGCTTCCAGGAATTGAGCAAGCCCTGCTCACCCACAGTATTGTATTTGGCACTGAGGTTCTGTTGGTTATCTATAATTCATAAATCAGAGCTGTTTTGGGAAACTTAAGTACATGTCTGGACAGAGAGGAGGGGGCGTTTTGGTCTGGTGTGCAGCAACACAAGATTATTTATCACAGATTGTGCTCCCTGCCCTTTAATAATCTGCTGACATTTGGCCAGTACTAAAAAGGTCAAGGGAAAAAGTTACTTCCTACAAATCCTGGCATTTGATTGCTCTTATTAAAGGGAGTGTGCTTCCTTGCAATGAAATTGCAGCCATCTACAGCTGTGTAAAAGGTGACTTACCAGCTGGTACAACTGTATGGAAATAAGTTAGAGCATCCCAAGTATCCTTTGTGCCCTACTGGTATACAAAGAAGGGTATAGGGAAAATGCAAAGAAGTTTCGAGTACTGTGTGCAGCAGTGAAAAGAAATGATAAGAAGTTGGTGCTTGAAAAATGAGATTAAGTTGAACACCGCTGGAATCACTTTTCTGCCCTCTGGTTCACAAGGTCTTAAATATTCTTAATTTTGTCAATGGCTTTCCACGTTACCTATTAAGCCTCTGCTATGTCTGAACTACAGTAAGTCAGTAAAATACCACGTTGTGTCCTTTTTCCTTTGCTTCCAGATTTCCCTGTTGATTTTTTCCATTTGAACTACCCCAGTTTGCAACCACCACCGTTTTTCTTGTACTCTTGAACAGCCCTGACCCCATGCAGAGCAGTGGGCAAGCATTGGCAGCCCACTTGCAGCTACTGGGGGCTCAGGTGGGTGCATGTGGGCTCAGAGAGGAAGGTGCCAGCTCCATGCAGGGCTACCAGTCCCCGTGCCACGAATTTAAGGAGTTCTGTTGTTTTGCACAAAGACGTGGGGCGGCAGCTGGTGCATTTTCCTTCAAGGGAGCAAACAAAAGGATCTTGCAGGGGAGCGCTGGCATGCCTTTTTTTGTTAGGCAGCATTTGCTGCTGCCCCTTCTTGGATATCTAAGAACACATGTCTAGAAAGCTGAATTACAACAATTAACATCGCTAGAGTGGACAGCGGAATTGTGTGCTGTAGTTGTTGCTGCCAAACCACCCTCGAAAGGAACTTAAATGCAAATACTTTCAAAAAAGGGAGAGTAGAATGGACTGTACTGGGGGAAACAGTATGCGTGGTCTCTGGTTAAGTGAGTCCATTTTTTAGCCTTTTATAATGTTGCTACCTGAAAGTTTAGTGGGCAGAAGCTGCATTATTTAGCTGCACAAGAATTCAATTTGCTATTAATTGCTGTTGGAAATGAGCCAGAGCTGCTTGAAATGAATTCCTTCCCCCAAAAAGTACTGTTTTGCCATTTTAATTACTTCAGCCAGAGCATTCTTGAGCAACCCAGTGGGTTTTATTTCTTTAAAGAGCATCGTATGTGCCGAGACACTGCAGATGTTGGTCCTGGCAGCGACTGTTGCATTAGAAAATGCTGTGCTGGGGCGAGCCGATGGCTGTGCGGGGGCTGAAGGAGCGTTCCCAGCTTCCTGCCATCCCAAGAGACGTGGGGAGGCACTGTCACGGCTGCTTTCCTAGCCTTGTATATACAAGTATTTAGAAAGCTTGTTGTTCTTGTGCAGAATAACACACTGTTACTGTATGGGTTTTTTGTCAAACGTGTTGCTCTTCACCCAGCAAATTTGTGCAGGGTGCCTAAACAGACCTATTAGAAAACCCCTGAGGGTTTACATTTAGCACATAAAGCACAAAAATCTTGAACTTAACCTTGAAAGTATCCTTTTTCTAAGGATGACTTACATTTCAAGGTCATTCCTTCTCTAAGACCCTTTCTTCTTTAAGGATGCAGATGGTTTCCCCTATGAAAGCATCCAGGATTGCTCTTCAGGCTTGTGTGCTGGTCCTCCTGCTTTCTGAAATATTTCTTGCATCAAATACAGTCACTTCCACTGCTAAACTTTGTTTAGCAAACACTGTCTTTAGACAGGCTGAGCTATAAAGGTGGAACCTTTGAATGAGGCTGCAGAAATGGTCTTAATTTCAGGATGGTTGGAGCTCAGCAGAAAGCGAACCAGTGGGCAGGGTGCTGTGGGGCAGATGCATCGTGTAATGCCTGCGTGCACAAGATTGTGGTAACTTCCCAACTTCCCAGTCTGGCTGATGGCTGTCATGTTTCTCCTTAACCAGATACTGGTGTTAGCTCATCCTGGGAGTTTCTGTGGCCTGTCTCCGCCCCAGCTTAAGGCTGGACTCAGTGAGCAGCTTCTAGAAAGTGTGGAGGGGAAGTACATCTTGGGCTGCCACTCTGGTCTTATTCACAGTCTGTTTGGCCTTCTAATATTTTCACTAGATCTTCATAGACCTTGGAACTTTGGATTGTTAAAATATATATATATATATCAGCCTGCATTTTTCATAAATGTAATTCAAGAAAATATCTCCCACTTGTTCTATTTGGGGGAAAATGTTATGCAAATATCAGAGGCTATCTCAGTGGTCACAGGAAAGAAAACCAGGGTCACAGAAAAGGAAGGGAGGGTAATCCACGGCACTCGAAACACTCTTGTTTTCATTCAGTTGTTTTTAGCTTCTCTTGTTGTTTTTTTTCCTTTATGTGAGATGATGTGTTGTTGTGCCAAAGCTTGAAACTGCCAGCATAGATGTCTGTCCCAGGGAAAAAATATCAATTGACATTGATACATTCCAGGGACTGCTGGATAAGATGCTAAGGAAACAAAGAATGCTTCAGCAGCTGCCCTTATTACTACTAATAAAATTCAGGATAAAATTTGCAGTCACCATTCAATCAAGGTTTCATCTCTTAGCCTTGCAACAGTCTGGGGCCTTTGCTTTATTTTCCCCAGCTTTATTTTTCCCCGGCACCCCACTCAGGTAGGAGTACATTACTTTCCTTAGCTTGGCCCAGTCCTTGCCAGGAGAGGCAGTCTAAATACCTCCCAAAGAAGGTGGTGGTGTTTTCAATATTTCCTTATCTCAAAATGGGTTTTTCATATTCTATGTATCAATCCAAATCCCACTGAAATCACAGGAAAAAAGCAAATATGTGGGAACAGGAATGAAATCAGGCCCATGATTGTACTCATTGCTTGAATGTGTGAAGTCACTATCTTTGCACGCCTTTGGGTTCTCGCTGTGGTCCTGTTTTCTGTGAGCCATCTACGCTTCACAGGCTGATAGCATGATGCAGAGGAGCTGGAGGACAGTGGGACCTGCCCTGTTTGCAAGGGGAAGTGGTGCTTTGAGCCCTGGCTCTGCTGCCTGAATGTGTGGTGCCTGGTTCCCAAACCTGGCTCGGTGGCCCGAAATCAGGATTTGTAAGAGAACTTTCCCTATAAGAGAAATTTGCTCTCAGAACTGCATTGGAGCAACTGTATTGCTTTGTGATGGGTACATTGTTCTGCAAGCTTTGTGGAGCTGCCCTCTTCCTCTGTGGCGGTGTTTTTCTGGATTAAAATAGGTGCTTTGGGAAAACTTTAAACTGCACGGGGAAGAAACTCTTGCAGAATCTCCTGGGCTGATCACTTTGGCCACCTCAGAGGTTGCTTGGAGAGCTGCACTGTTATTCCTGGTAGTTTTCTAGTCAAGGGTGATATGCAAAATCCCAGAGAACACTGAAATGTTGGCAGCGGTGCTGCAAACACATCTGTAATACCTTTTGCAGAAATTAGTTTGTTTTTCTTATGCAATCTGCATGTTTCTCCTTCTTTACTGTCCTTTTAAATGTTTGCTGTCTTTTGATAGTAACTGCATCCATGCTAGGACAAGGCTTGGAGATGGCCGTGCCCTTTTAGGAGTTTCTCAACTTTCCAGTGTCCAAGAGAGCAGCTGTGTTATGAGAGTAAAATGATGGAAGAAGTGTATAAAACTGATGGTGGAGAACCTCTCCCTGTATCCCCAAGGGCATACAGAGCTCAGGCACCTTACTCTGTCTTCCTCTGTTGTATTTGAGGTGGTGGAGCATATTATGGTTAGGGTTGCACAGTATTTTGTCTACATCTTCATCTTCCCCTGGCCAGGGTGGAGGCAGCTCATGGCTGCAGGATCTGCACCAGGCAGAGGAACAAGGAGCTTGCATCTGGCCATGCATACCTGGAAATAACAGCACTGATGATAACCAGGGTGACCCCTGCAGGCCGGGGAGCACTAGGGAGTGGGAAATGAAGTTTTCTTTGATAAAGCTGCTTCTTTTCACTCTGAGAAGCCCAGGCTGGATACGTTTTCAGCGCTGTCCCTTCTCAAGGCAAGAAAAGATGGGAGCAGCAATACAACATCATTTTTTAAAAATGAGACACAAACATCTCATTCTTTGCAGGATAAATGAACATAGTCCCAAGACTGCTATAATTTATATGCTTTCCTTGTTTGATGCTGTCGCTGGGGAAAATAAGAGCATGCCTGCCTGCTGCCCGGAGATCTGCTGTGCCAAAGCAAATAATTGCGGCGCATGGCAAGCCAGGATGGCACCGAGGTGTTTGATGGATGAGCATTCTTCCCCAAAGCAGGGAGGAATGTTAGTGAGAGGTTCGTAATACACTGCAGTGGAAATTGCCCACTCACTGTATAAAATTCACCACCAAGTGGCCTAGCAGAGCCTTGAAGAGCAGATGCAGGAAAAGAAATGACTGTAAAGCAATCAAGTCAGGACGTAAATGGTTATGGGCCCCGATCGGGCTGTGTTGCCACTTTATCTTTGGTTCATGCCAAGGAAGATTACATTGGGTGGTGACTAAAGTTTCCTCTAGCTGTTTCCATTCCCTTTCCAGCTGCCTCGATTCATCCAAACCAAGATGTTTGACATGTTGGGCTCCTGTTAAGCCTACAGTAGTGTCCCAAGTCCTTAGCCTTTGTGGGGCCAAGATGCTGCTCAGACAGGGTTCAAAGATGGTGAAAAAGACAGTAGCAGAGCTGGATGGAGAGCAGCTAACTGCCAGCATGGAGACAGGCTCCTGTACTGTAATTATGAAGGCTGGCCTGTTAATTGCTGCTACTTAGCTTCAGAGGTGTGCTAAAAATTAAGAAGGTGCTTTACAATAGCAGCGTTTAACCTTCCATCATCTACTTCGTTTTTAACTGACAGGGGCTGGGAGTTAACCAAGGGAAGCTTCTAGAGCCATGTAAAAAACCCTTGAAAGGCAGTGGGCGCTGGGTCCCTAGTTCTCCCAGGAGATCGTTTGACTTCCCTGCCTCCCTTCCCTCTGATAAACTGAGGGGCATCCCCAAAAGCCACACGGTCACTGGATGCAAGGTGAGAGGAGGGACAGGGAAAGCCTGGGTTTGAGTAGTTTGGTGTAGCACTGAAGTACAGCCCTTTAAAAGTTGCTGGTGGGAGAGCAGCAAAACTGCACAATTTCAGAGCTTCTGTCCCTTATTCCAGCTTTTTTTTTTTTTTTTACAGCTTGAACAGAAACCAGTTCAAGACTGTAGAGACAGATTATATACAATTAGATGTTCAAAACTAAAGCTTTAGTATGCAAATGTAGCCAAAACATTGGGGACAATGCTTTTCAAGAAATACGTTGCTCATGCATCCATTTGTTATGAATAATATTAAATATCCATGACAATATTGCCAGTCTGAGATCCCAATGTTTTAAGAGAAATTGTGAAGCTCAGTTTGAAAATCAACTTTAGGAATGAGGGGGTTAAGGAGCCCTTTGCTGTTACATTTTCAAAATGCTAGCTTGCATTCAGCACACATTTCCAAGCTGTTCTCTGCAACCAGAGAAGATTATTTTTTTTTCTTGTTTTACAAACAAAGATTTTTCAAAGCTATCCCCTGGTGTTTAAAAGGAAAAAAAATGCTGAGATTGATTATGAAACAGCAAATGATAGCAGTCCTAGTTAAAACATGACCAACTTTTTTTTTAAACACTACAGAAACCTTTCAAGTTTATGAATGGTAGCTTTAGTGCTAGAGGAAGCTATTTGCTCAGTAGGAGAACAACTTATTGGACCTAACCAATGTAAACTCTGTAGATGCATACAGATAAGGATGTGAATGTGGGTTTGTCCATAGGAGGTGGTTAGGAGCAGTGCACTTACCTCATATCCAGCTTACAAGTGGTCCTGGGCTGCTCCATCTCTGTTCCCAGGAGGTGGGAAGAGTGTGTGGCAGTGAGCTTAACCGCATCAGGTATGGGGGGCACCCTGCCTATGGCTCGCTGATGTGCAGCGCCGTGCCGTGCTTCCATCACCCGATGGAACTGGCAGTCGTTATTCAGGATAACGCCCTGCCCAATTGGTAGGGTGGTAATTAAGTCACTATTATATGTTGTGTGCACACGATTGTAGGAAGGAAAAATAGGTGAGCAAGCGCCAGCTTTGAAGCACAGGAGTGGCTGTGCCAGTTAGCCTGGGTGGGTTGTTCGGTGACAGTTAATCCATGTGAGTGGAAGCAAGTCTTCTGTGGTGCTGTGCCAAGGTCAGGGACTGGAGCTGTTTGGAAAGTGAAAGTCAGTCTTGCGGGTTAAAGCTCCCTAGAAGAAAACATCTTCATTACGTAACTTGAAGAGCTTTTTCCATCTCTGTCATCCATGCAGTCTTCTCCCCTTGGTGCCCAGAACAGGACCAGGGCAGAGCTCAGACCCCATAATTGGAAGCACTCAGCAGGGCAGGGGTGGGCTTCTGAAACCTGCTTGTGTTTATGCCCACATGCATGCATGGCATACGTGCTGCTGGAGGAGATCAAGCAACATGTGCATATATGCTTAGCTTTGTAAGAGGAACTCCTGCAAAAATTTGTTACCTTCTGCAATCCGTGGTGACAGCAGAGCTGTATTGATTTATACCTCCTGGGGCTCTGGCTCTATATGCAGCTACATTTTTATCAGGTGGGAAATGGTCAAGTTCAGAAAGGTGACTGACTTTATTTTGTCCATGTTTTCTCATTTTACAGATAGGATTGAGTCAGCACTTGCGACGTTGGAGGTTGAGCTGCATTTGCAATAAAGTTCTTTTCCTAGTAGCTGGTAATTTGGGGTATCTGGTTCATACATATGAATCACTTTTCTGTGCTGCACAAGGTCATTTTCCTCTCTCTCTGCCTTCTGTCTGTCTAACCAGACACCATCTCATAGTCATTTTGTTTGCTGTCTGTGAAATCACTTTCAGTTCACTTCATATTTAGGTTATATTTCCCTCCCCTCCCCCAGTTATTGGCCCATACATTATATAGGCTCTCCAGAAACTGACATTTCATTTTAGTCTCTGAAAAATAATGCTATAAATCTGTGATAGGTTGCAGGCTGTGGGACACATGGCCTGTGGTGCTAACCCAGGAGATGCCTCTATCTCATTTCATTTGCCTTGCTACTGTGTAATCACCCCCATTTTAGTATGTAGCATTTTAATATCTGAAGGAGACTATAATACTTTCTGTATCTAGCCTTTTTTGTTAATGTCATCATTATGTATAAATGGCAGTGTTTGCAGGCAGAGATGGTCACTTCCCTATACAGATGAGAGTAGAAGGTCCTGATGTGGATGTTACCGACTTCATTATCTGCTTCCATCTATGTCCTTGATGGAAGGAGACCTCAGTATGTAAATGCCATCATACAGTTTGTACTTGCTTCTCCTGGAAAGCGTGCATGTAGAAGGGAATTGATAACCTTAAAGATAGCTATTTCTGAGCATTAACAGCTTGTTTATTGCAAAGAACAACTTGGATAGGTTGGCCCTTCAAATAGGAAGGGTAGCTGGAGCCCGGTGCAGTGTGGAAAGACACATTGAGACCCACAGCTTTTGGCCAAGTGGGCTTGCAGCACTCTGGCAGCCTAGCTAGCGGGTGCTGTCACCAGCCCTCAGCAGCGTGGGTGCTCTGGCTGCCGGCCTCTTCTCTCCTCTGCTCCTCCCTGTGCTCTCCAGCCCAGCTGGCTGAATTAGCCCTTCACAGTCAATTTCTTGGGGAAACTGCCTCCTAGCAGCTTCTTTCCTTACTGCTGATCCATCCAGGGAAAGTCACCACTTGATTCCGTTCTACCCTATCTGTAGGTAATTTTCATTTGTCTCTGTTTTGGGCTTCTTTCTGCACGTTGGGGATGATATCCCCTTCTGTCACTGAGGCACTATAAGCTTAATTAGTGTGTACAAAATGCCTTGGAAAACCTGAAGGGCTTTGTTCAGTAAGGGGCAAAATGCTGTTGTCAAACAGTAGGGTTTTTCAAGTGGAAATACCCCACTGCTTGCATGTAATTGAAGCCAGGCTTTCCAGCACATCTCACTTGTACAGGGATCTGCCAGCACTGGAGAGCTGTGAGTACAGACACCCTGTAATTGCATAAAAGCAGGCTAAATTCTGGGGGGGGGGGAAGCCTATTAATGTTATGTTTTGGAAGTTAGCATAGTAGTCGGTTTTTTGATGTGGTGTTTGGGTGTTTTTAACTATTTATGATCAGAAGAGCTGTCGTTGCTTTGAGGAGGCTGAGACAGCATCCCTAGGAGGGGATGAGAGGAGGGGATGAGCCTGGGGGTTTTAGGGGCAGGGTCTTGGGGCTCCATTTGCTGCTTCTAAACAGGAGTGCATGGCCATGCTGGGTGGTGTGCACCGAAGCCAACTGGGCGAGAGGGTAATGCCAGTGGGATAAAGCAAGTCTTTGAACAGATTGGGCTTTACTCTTTACAAAAAGTCAGAATCTAAATGTCAAATTCCTTACAAATACTAGGCAGCATGCAGCTGCATTGAGCTCGTGTAGCTGTTGTGGTCTGCTGGATGGGAGAGCAGGGTCGAGCTGTTCCCCCACAAGCCAGAAACATGGCTGTTTCTCAAAAGCAATTATCCATGTTTCCCCATGCCCGAGGCAGTGGGTCACCCCTTTCTTCGCATGGTGAAGAATGTGTACCAGCAGCACTGGGGGAAGTCCTGGAATAGCCCAGAAGTGCCAAGCATGCAAACACAAATACCGGCATTGGCAAATCGGTGTGAATAGCTTCAGAGTGCTGCAGCGTGGGCTGCAAACTGCAAGGCTGACTCCTCGCAAAGACCACAAATCCATCACTTGGAAATGTCAGGCCTTTGTCTCCCAAAATAGGCTTTTGTCTTCTTGTTCGATGAAATGCGGAATTTTTAAATTTATTTGCTTTGTGTCTTACAGCATAATGGGAAGAGTCTGGGCGGCTCACTCTCCCTTACTGAGCTGCTCAGAAGGGCTCTTTCCTTGCTGCTTGACGGCTAAAGGTGTGCAGGTGCAGTTGAGTAGTTGTGGTCGAGGCAGGCAATCAAGAGGCAGCTCATGGACCTTCTGGTACAGGGTTAGGATGCTCTCCTCTCTCTGCCTGCTGCAGTGCTGTGTGTGCAGGGACTGGGAGAGCCCCTGCAGAGCAGTTGCATCTGAAGCCCCAAACCTACATACCCCTTTATAGCGGCTTGAGTTGCAGCTCTGGCTGTTGTGTTTGCGTTTTCAGTGACTGGGTTGGGAGAGGGGGTGCTCTCCCCTGATCTTACCTGCATGATCCAATGTGTATGGATCCTGTGCAGAAATTGTGTGCGGTGTCAGCAGCAGGGAGCTCTGACTTCCCCTGCCTCAAGGTTCTGGTGACTTTCTGAATCTCGATTTGATGGGCTGCAAGGTGTGACTGATGTGTGCATTATGGAAATGGTCTCAGAAGGGAAAAGAAAAACCAACTCCCTGCTTTTACACGCATGCTTGCCCAACTGGAATGATAGCACGTACGTGAGTGCAGCACATACCTTAGGTGTCATCTGATTTTGAGGTTGCGGGCTGTGCATCTGCAGTGGGAGGGGATTCAGGGTGTCTCTAGAAGCGTTGTGGTTCAGATAAAGACTGTGCTTTGCAGGTAGTCTCCGCTTCTTGAGTGATCTCTGCTGTCTGTGCTTTTTTTTCATGCTGTGGAGCAGCCCCAGAGTATGCTAACTGGATTGCCTTCAGCTGAAACTAAATTATGGTCCAACTGCTTGTGAAAATCAGAAGAGAGTCCAGAGTGAAACCTGTCCTGGAACTTGATTCCCCAATCTGGATTCATCTGCAATCTCAGTAATTACAGTTCACAAGTGTGGATCTTTGTGTTTACGAAAGAGATCAGCCCATCAGCAGCCTTGGAGAAATCAGCCTGGTGTTAAAGTCATTGGCCTGTGTGCTGTGTGGGAGCCTGGAGGAGACAGGCTGTCTGAGGACCTTTCACAAGTGGGGTGTAAGATTTCTAGGGCTGAAGTGCTGTGGGCTGTCACTTTGCTTCCAAGTTTGGCCCCAGCAGAGTGGGACACTTGTTGTGTGATCACAGAGGTCATTGCTGACCTGCAAACGTCAGAGCTTAGTTTTGTTCTTGCGGGTCTTCTGTGCTCCAGGACAAACTGGAGGGTTTTTTTACCTTCCCCAAACTGGAGTTCAGTATTTGTGTTCTCTTTTAGCTAACAGCTAAACTTATGGCAGACAGTGCTCCAGTGCTTTTTCAGTGTAGTTATTACCCACAAAGATCGCAGGGGAAATGTAGAATACTGAAAATTGTCTTGGCAGCAAAGTACACAAAGAGCAGACTTTCATTTATAAACTTAATCTCTAAATAAGCTTTTTTCCTTTTAGACTTGGAATCTTTCCTGTGTTGATTCATTTTAGGTAAGAAAGGGTGGGTAGATAAAAGTTTGTTTTTCTAGTTCTTGTTCCGTCTCACCTGTCTTCAACTCCCCTGAGTTAGTTCAATGTGTACAAATTCCTTCTGTGGAAGGAAGTGTGTGTACCTAACCACCTCCACTCCTGGTTTTTGTTTTTTGTTTTGTATGAATGTAAATACTGGTTTCCCCTTTACCAGGGGGCAGGGTGTGAGCGCTGTGCAGCTCTCCAAGGGAGTGGCAGAGAGAAATGGCTGCGTGGTTGTTAGAGGCTGGCTGTCCAGCACTGAAGGGCGCATAGGAGTGGCTTTTTCTGAGCAAGCTGGCAATGTTGGCAATTTTCTTCTCAGAAATATCATGTGAGCCCCCATTTCAAATGCCAGCATTCCTTTCCAGTAAGTCAAAGGAAACCCAGTAGCTCTTGTTTCCAGGATGAGACTCGTAAAGGGAAGAGTATTTCTGGGAAGATACTCAATAAGAGCTTCATGTCCGAGGATAACTTTAGGGGAAGAAAAGAGGATTTTTCTCCTGCACCTCTACCACTATGCTAATATAGTCTGTAGAAGATTGGCTGTGTTGTGTGTAAAGCTTGAAGTCAGCTGTGAGTCACATTAGCTTGGTCAAATTCAACTCAGATTGAGCTATTCTGATTATTTTCTTATGCATCTTAACACAGTGTCAGAGGCCATGCCAGTGCAATTAGACCCTCATCTTCCTGGGCTGTGTAAAAGCCCAGTTTGTTGCAGTCCATGCCCCTAAGAATTCCCATTTTGGAGCCCAGTTCCGATGTCCCTCCTCCAGCAGTGGTGCACTTGGAAAGTCCTGCATCATTCATCTTGAAGGCCAGAAATCTGCGCCCATGTTCCTTTCTGTAAGAGGGCAAAAATTCCCTACCAGCCCAAAAGGGAAAATGGTAACCAGTGTTAGACTTGCGTGTGGGTGGAAGAGGCTGGGCAGCTGCTGTGCAGTCGCCGTGCGTCCCTGTCAGTACTTGTGCCTTAGCATTACAGCGTGTTTTCAGCTTGGCCTTGGATGGGGAGTTGTTTGCCATGTGAACCATTTGCTCATACCTTTCTAAGCCAGGAAGCTTTAAACATCTAACCATGCCAGAGCTTGCGTCAGCTCTGTGCAACACTCCTAAAACCTTTAATGGCCTCTGAAAGAGGGCAGGAGCTCAGCAGCATCTCATGTGCTTCCAAAGCTTTTTTTTGCAAGGACACCCTCTGCAGGAGCTTCTCTCCGTCCCCTGGGAGGTTACTGCCCTGTCTGCCGAGAAGATGCACTGTCAGGCCTTCAGACCTCCACGAGCACCCCGTATATCACCAGACCTGTGGGATAAGGGTTGTAGAGGTGTTAGTGGGACCATTCCAGCTGACCTCAGTTCCCAAATCCTCTGCTCATAAAGTTCTTACTGGTGTAAAATGTCATGTGGATCAGAAGCAGCTCTCAGCCTTCAGCTGAAAAGGTTATGTTTTTACTAACAGCTTGGGCTTTCCATGTTTTCCTAATGTTGGGCAAACCTGGTGTAAATGTCACTAGGACAACCAGGAGCACTGACTGATAACCTCACAACATCCTGCAGCAGAAGCTTCAAGAGCATTAAAATTAACGAAGCTCCTGAGGGGTGGTGGTGGAGCCCCTCTTCAGCACTCTGCGTGCCATGCAAACAGTATTGCAAGTAATTGGTTGCTGTGAGGAAACGCTGCAATCCTTTTTTTCCTTTAATCTGCAGGGTTTTGTTTGAAATAGTTTATTATTTTGGCAATTGGCAAGTAGAAAGTTGCTCCTGCTGGGCTCGAACAGGCTGGTGTAGTCTAAGTTGTTGCTTGTCGACTCATCCTTGCACAGCTCCCAGGAAAATGTACTGCAGGCTCTGCTCCATCTGGCTGCATGCCCTGTCCTCTGTGAGGCACAAACTGAATTAAGAAACAATCTTCATCTTCTACTGTCTGGCTGTTGCTGCTCAGTCAAACGCTGTCAGAAACCAGTTTAAACACAGACCCCAAACTTGATTATGCCAAGTAAAAATGGGCCCTAGGAAGTGATATCTTTTGTAGCTGAAGGCTGAAGGTGGTGTTGGTTTTTCCCACCTTTAGTGCCCACTTCTGGATATGAGCACAGCCAGTGTTCCAGGCAGACTTGCTCAGTAATAAATACTTCCACGTATTTGGGTGCCTGAATTGGCAGCAGGACTCCTGGAGATCCTGGCTTACTCTTGAGAATTAAAATCTGGAAAATGTCTGACTTTTGCCAGCATACTTATAAACAACTAGCTGTATGTGGGATGGGGCTCTCTTAGCTTTGAGTTCACCATCCTTTGTTCGATATCTCTGGGACTTGATGAAAAGCAAATCTCCTTTTCCTTGATCTGCATTATAAAAGGAAGCTCCTTTGTTATGTGTCTGCAGTTCTGTTTTTTTTTTCTGGACCTCTCCATACATGGTATCTCCATGCTGTAACTGCTGCGGAACAAAGGCTCCCCTCCCCTTTTGTGTTTTTGACAGCACCAGCATTAAGCCTCCCCAGGGTGAGACAAGTGGTGCTGAGCAGAGGCTGCGCTGCAACCCTTCCGGGCATCGGCATCAGAGCATCTCTGCAGCTTTGGGGCTAAGCTAACTCAAGGTAGATCCAAAATACAGATACAGCTGGCAAACTTCTGGGTGAACAGCACTCTTCCTCACACCCTTCTGTCATATCTGCACCAGCTCTGTTAAATGAGGCATGCTTTGAGGAGCAGAAATGTTAAAATGCATTTAATAGTGATTTAGCTTCTCTATTTCTTTACCCCCCTCTGTTCATCTCAGAAATAGGCAGTGAGTGGTTGGATCCTGGTGTTGCTATGGTGAGTTTTAAAATACACCTTTGATCGTAGTTGATAGGTGCCAGCCAGCATATTAATTCCAAGCTGTCCATATGGTTTCAGACCAAAATACTTGTGATTTTTTTTTGCAACTCTTCACTGTATTGAAGCTTAGCCTGCTAGCTCACAGCCTACTGTGTCTTATTGTGCAGCTCTGTAAGAAGTCTGATCAGGTTTGATATTTCCTTTTCTCAGCAGAGCAGCGGCTGGCAGAATTAAATCTGAATTTCTTTGCATTTCTAAGAGTAGCAGTCAGGTCACTGTATCTTCCTCAGAGCTGGAGTTGGCAATTTTTTTTTTTAAGAGTAAGGCTAAAAGCTACATCATGAGGCAAGAAAGGAGAGAAAACTCTGAGGAGAAATGCGAGGTACTGCAAGTATGGGCTTAGTGATTTACATTTTGTGCCCTCATCTCTTGTTTTTTAGCATTCCTGTTGCAATGTTCACTCACACTGAAGTGCATGTATTTGCAGAAGTGATTTTACTGAAATTGGGAGCCCTTTTATGTGAACAAGTGTTTGCTGATGTGAATAAATCACATAGTTGAGCCCTGGCGTTTGTCTTGATCTATTCTGTAGTGGTGGAGAAGAGTTGTTGTGCTCAGTATTGACTCCTCCAGCCAATTCAGCAGCAGAATTAATTGGGAGGAACCCTGTTTGATTTTCCTTTGGTAGCAGCTGTGAGAAAAGGCCCTAATGATAGACATCGCGCTGCATGCAGATCAGTGTCACACGAAGGTGTACCCTTGATGTTCAAGTGCAAGGAGAGAAAATGAAGGCTCTGGAGGGGTGATGGGGGGAAATGGAAAGCATTCCTCATTAGAGCCTGGCTGCAGAAGGCTGCAGAAGAGGAGCAAAGCCTGGGCTCCCTTGCACTGCACAGAGGCTGAGCACAGTGACTGCTCAGTTAATTAACCAAAGTGGCAGCATAACTGTTGTAATTTCCCTGTCATCTGTTTGTTTTGGGAGAATTAAAAAATAAAAATCCCCCCTCATTCTCCTTGTGTACTTCTACATGCTCTTCTCACCAGGTTATTTTTTTCTGCCAGGGTTTTCTCCATGTTGAATAGCCTGAAATTGCCACTGCAGAGTAAGGGTGCCACAGTGCTTTGCCGCGTGGGGTCTGTTTCGCTGTGCTAAATGTCTTCTAGGCTACTGCAAAAGGCAGGGTGTCTGCACCCTGAGAGCCTGAAACCCAGGTGGGACTGGAGTCCGTGGAACAGCATTGTCAGGTTAGCAAGCACTTCGTGTATGGTACTTAGCTAGTGACTGCTCAGGAAAAGTGAGGGGGCAGGTGGGTGAGGTTGTTTGGCTTAAGGTCAGCCTCTTTAGGTGAAGCATTTTAGTGAAGGAGTAGTTCTTGCTTGATACTTCTGCTGATGCCATCATTAACGAACATGGAAAGGACCCTTTCTGCTCATGGGCTTCAGGATTGTGTCTGGAGGGTTTTGCTGAGGTCTGTGGCTTCGGTTATTCTCCTGTAGCTCTAGCTTTTTAATGTAAACTTGGTGAAATGAGACCTGGAGAGTGCTCCCCTAAAAATCAGTAGCAGAACTCCTGCTACAGGAGAAGGAGACAAGATCAGATGGTTTGGGCCTAGCAAGTGCAGTTAAATCTACAAAATGATTCAGTCTGAAATATCTGAAGTGGCAGCTCATCCTATCTGTCTTCATGTTGACCAAAGAGGAGCCCATAGCTCCAAGGCCTGACTGTACCACCCAGGTCTCCTCACTGAATTGAAACCAGAGGCCCTGCCGGAGTCAGTGGGGCTTGGGCATCACCCGGTTTTATGCAAATATCTTAAAAGTAATTAAAGCATTTTATAAATTGCCTGTACTGCTTGGAAGTGATGCAGGAATGACTCTGTTCATGCTTAAGTGTGGGGGCAAGTGCTCAAATTTGGAAATGCTTTGTCAGAAATCAGCATTTTCCCCTCTGCTTGAGGGAAGCCTGGCCCCCATTTCAGCGCTGCTGCTGCGCAGGAAGGTTTGCTGGGTGGCGCGTTTGTGGCCTTCAACCTCACTTGTCCTGCAGCGGTTAAATGCCTCCTACTTCCAAAAATATTTTGCTGTCCTGTGTGGTTTTATACAAATACAACTGAAAAGTCAAGTGACAGGGAACATGGTGCTCAGTCACTTTCTGTAATTTATGCTCTGGTTTATCCACTGAGGCAGCCCACGTACCTGAGAGAACAGTCTGAATCTGTGTGAGCGGAGATCCGATAGCGTTCCGTCGTGGCTTATCGGGTTGGAGGGCTTAACCAGCTATTAGAAAATGATATTAGGAAATATGACTTACAAAGGGACTCTGTTCAGAGTTTTGAGTCTTTTGTCAGCTCTAATAGAATATTCAAGAGGAAGTTTGCAATTTCACTCTAATCCTTCTGGTTTTATTTTTCATTTTTGTGCTTGCTTTTCTGCCAAGCAATTGCCCACTGCAGCTATTTGCTGGGACTTGCTTATCTAGGCTTCTGTTATTATCCGGGTTGAGTATTATTATTTATTTGTATGGTAATACCTAGTGCTTCTGATCTGGGATCAAAGCCCCATTGTGCTAGATATTGCACAGACCTAGTTTATTTAAAACCACAAGTATTCATTGTCTCAGGAATGTACAGTTTTACCTTAAAAAGACAAGAAGGGATGGAAAAAGGTAACAGGAAAACAGTCACATGTAATTTAATGAACAATGGTCAGGGCACTCCAGCTGTCTTGGCTTGAAATGACAGAGGCTTGTGCCTGCAAAACAAAAAATGACATTGGCTAGAAAATAGTAATTTCCCCAGTAAAGGGCATTCATCAAACTGTTTTTCTGGTTGCCTTAGGAAAATGTTTTTTCAGTTCAGAATGGGCTTTGCTACTGTTTGCAGGACCACAGCCATCTTCACCCATCAGCGGGTACAAGAGGCTTCTTCAGCCAGAAATTAGGAAATCCCAGATGAGAAGTTTGCATGATGCACTTTGGTAAAATGTATCCTCTGAATTTGGACCTGGCCTGAGCGTCTCCTAGTGGCTTGCAAGAGGCTGCATCACTGACTTTAAAGGCATGAAGTTATAGTTTTTGGATGAATCTGATTATTCAGCAAGCGCTGAGCTGGCCGGTAGCACCATCCCAGGCTGGGAGCTGGCTGGTTGGGGTACAGCCCTGCTGAGAGGGAGCACGTTAAATAGGAGCAGATGTGAACGTGGCAGGCTGTGTGCTGGACTGTGCTATGAGCATCCCCAGCAGATGGGAAGAGGTTAATATTTTGTTCTACCCCTTTCCCCAGCCACTTCAAGGGGGTTATGGAAAAGCTGGAGGGGCCCAAGCCTACTGCGTGCAGTGGGCAGGAAAAGTGGTGAGTCGGAGACGCTTCTGGAGTACCACAGTGAAAGGAGAATGTGTCCTAGCAAGCACCAAGTCTGGGAATTTCCCCTCCTGTGGGACTGGAGGCCTTAAATGGTATCTTCCTCACCTTAAATGCCTTCTCAGCAAGCCTGCCTGTACTGGTGGGATTTGTCCATCCAAGCCTGGTGGTGTCCTTGGAGAACTTCAGCTTGTGCATAATCAGCGTCAATAGGAGGGTGCCTAAAGCTTGTGGGGTCAGGTTTGTTTTGTTTGCTGTCTTGTTTTAGGATTTTTTGCTCTTTTTTTGGAACAACAGTGCGTTTTCCTTGCCAGCAAGGAGGCAAACCTCTCTTCCACCTTGGAACTGCACAGCCCGCACTTCTGTTTTTCTGCTGGCTCCCACACTTGGCTTTTTGTTGTTGCTGCTGGTGAGCTTAATTGCAGAGATGTGCCAGGCTTAGCAGACAGATCCAAATTTAGGTCCCTCCGCCTTTGAGCAGAACAGAAGGTCTACAGAAGGCATTTTTTAGGGTAGCTATTCAGAACAGCTAATAACAGAGGCTTATTGGCTTCACTTTAGTCAGCACAGCATCCCTGGACCCAGCCGTGCCAGGCAGTTGGCTTTTCTTTGCACCTCTGTGACTTGCCATGGTGATGGCCCATGGTGGCAGTGGTCCCAGGGAGAATCCCGGAGCAGAAGCCTGCAGCTGGGGCTGAAGTGTGACGAGTTGTTTTTACTTCTCAAGGCTCTGGATTGTCTCACCCCATCCAGGCTTGTTTCCTTGCTTAACTTACATATTTGTTTCCATGCCTTTTGAAATAATGCATTTCCTTTTTTTTTTTTCCCATGTTCCTTGTGAAGTGCTGGTCCAGTGAGTTTTATTCCGGCCTGGCAGAGAAAGGTGTGTCCTGAGCAGAAGCTGACATAGAAGTGTGTAGTGGAGATCATTTCCCTAATGCAGACTAGACTAGGATATACCTTTGCAGGGGCTGTAGCCGGGAGGGTTGTGTTATGTAGCCATTAGGGTGCTTTGAATTGCAGAGTAATTGGAGATAGGAGCTGGGGCATGTGAACAGTTGGAGAGCTCTTACTGGCTTGTGTGGGTAGAGTTGAGAAGCAAGAGGAAAGGGGCTGAAAACGAACAGGCTGATGAGAAACTTCATGTGGCCTATAATGTGTGCCTGTTTCTGCAAGACAGTTAGTTGTCTTCTGTGTGCGTTGTAAAGTAGCTTTATTTAAAACTGGGTGAAAGTTACATGCTTATTACTTGAAGTCATTTGTCTTCAGGTTTAACATCTGAGCTGCAGGTGAAGTCACAGCTTTCCATGTCTTGTACTGGAAGCTCACTTTAAAAGGTACTCTGTAACGTGCAGTTGCTTAACTTCACCTTCTGTTGTTTGGTACTACAGTGATGGTAAACCTACTCCATGAGTCTGCCCATAGGTGGGTCTGGTTACTGTACTTCTCCTTTGATTTTTGAGTAGCTAATATTTAAGCTAGCCAAAGCTGAGCGAATGTATTGCGTTATCGTTTGTTTTATTTCATACTCAAGCCTCCTTCAGTTTTTTCATTAAAGACATGTGAGCCTGACAGGCTGCATAGGTGCTGTGCAGGTGAGTAGCACCCCATGCCAAAGCTGCACCCGCCTTGCTCTCCTTCCAAAATACCCCTCTGGCTCTGGAAACGCTTGGCTTCTGTAGCTGCTCTTGGGCAACTTGTGCATACTACATCTTTTGAAGTCCCCTAGAGTTCATTTTCAGTGGGGGAAAAGAAACCCAAATGTTCTGGTATCTTGTGCCAATTCTTTACGTGGTTTTTTGAAAGCATACCTTTGGCCAGAAAATAACAAAATAGGCTTTGTATTTTGCCTCACATGCTGAGGGTCTATGGGAGGAAGATGGTAGTAGCTACCTGAATGATTTCCAATGTTACATGTAAGTCTTGGGTGGAATTAAACTGCTCTGAAATGAGCTACTTGCCACAGGAATGATATGGTAATGGGCCCAGGGTGCTGATGAATGCTCTGTCAGGATTTGGGAGAATACCCACCTGGACCATTATATCTTGTGCCTTTTGCTTCTTGTTCTTGCAACATGGGAAACATGGGAAAGTGCAACATGGGAAACAGCGAAGGATGCTTTTAGGACTGTGAGGCATTTCAGTGCGGTGGTAAATGATAGAAACATCTCCTGACCTGCCCATAGTTAAGAATCTTGCCTTTGTTTGGTGCTAGTTACTCTGTGCCTCTTCTTCCCTTGCTGAAATGCTCACTCTTGAGGACACAGTTGTGAAAAGGAGCTGGGAGTGTGGCTGGTTTGTCTCTATCAGCCAGCTGCTAGGCTTGAAGGGGAATTTGGGGTAGGTTGGATAAAGGAATGAAGGCTCAGTCCTCCCCCTAAACTTCAGGCACTTTAATGAGCTGTGAGGGGTGTGGGGCTGTTGCTGGTCTCCAGGCATCTCTCAAAGGTAATTCTGAGCAGGGGTACCTGGAATGAGGTCACAAATCGGGACCTGAGTGCATCATCTTCAGGCCATTAGCTCCAGCCTAATCAGCAGGGACCGGAGAGCCATCTCATTTTGGGGTCAAATACTCACTTTTCTTGTGTTTCTATCCTCAGGTTGTTAAAACTATTTTGTAACACCTCAGCCAATCATTAAGCAAACAATCTAGTCCTGATTTTAATTTCTGTGTCTGAATTTAATTATGCACAAGCCCTGGTGCACGGGAAGCTTATAGACACATCTGTGATTGCCTCTCAGCAGGCTCGCTGGTACTTACGCTGCAATACTGTTAGTACTAGCGGGGACACACTAATGCCTTCCTGCTTAAACCTGTCGAGGAATCTATTAATGGGGTGGCCTACTTCCAAATTGCAAAGAGGAGCAAAAGCTCATCAGACAGTGTAAATGGTGATAATTTCAGCAAATGCTTTCTGCATAAGGAGATTGATGTTTTAAGTGTCTCAGCAAATTGGTAATAATGATCAGCAATTCTCTACCATTCTTCACAAAGGAACAGATCTTTGATGAAAGAAGCAATTAAGTGCAGCCACCTTCTGGACTGAGCTAATGCAGACTTTTCCCATTGTCCTCATAGTTAACTGCTAGACCTACAAGTCGTGTTTAATGAGCTTTCTGCTTCCAGACCAGCAAGGAGCCTGCAATGAAGCTGGAGAAATGTGAACAGCATTTATAGCAAGCTCCTACTGCGGCTTCAAATATGCTGGACAAAGCTGTGTTTGCCTTGTAGTCGAAATGGGATGAACCAAGAGATGAGCAACAATTCTGCAGCAGCTGCTGTTCCCATTGTGCTGTTTGCTCATCTCACAGGTAGTGACAGCAGAATGAACATCAGCTGGATCCGTAGTGCAGCATATGGAAACACTTCAACTTCCATGTCAGTGTGCATCTGGCTTTGTACTCATAGATGTAAAGAAGAGATCTGAATTGAAGATAAAACAATTCTAGGCTGTGCAGAAGCTTCAGTATAGGATTCCTTTTGTTTTGCTGCAGGAGATGTTGTTAGTGTGGTCTCTGTGTTGCAGTAGTGCCTCGATAGCTTCACTGGCCCAGCTGCAAGACAAACTGAAGGCCCTGGTTGAGTAGGGAAAGCTGGGGAGCAGTTTGCAGACCAGCACTCTGTATAACAAAAGTCAGTTTCCTGGTTCGGTCTCCTCCTGAGTCTGTGAGAGCTTCTTGCACCCAGTGTCCTTTCAGAGGATGATACTACTTCATGAAGAACTGGGATGCTGTTAGCTTCTCCTGATAGCCTTAAGGTCCTGCCTTGGATAAGAGCAATTATTATCCACGCTAATACTAGGCATCCTCTTGTGGACCTCTGCTTTGCCTGCAGCCTAATGAGTATCAGGCTGTTGAGCCATCTTTAGACAGAGCAGTACCTTTGATCATTGCTGTCTTTCCATGAGCATATTTCAGCTCTGATTTATCTTGTCTAAGGTTAGAGGACCAGAACTTCATGTAGCATTTGATGTGTGAATTAGCTGTGGATTTACTGCAGTGGTGTAATGTTGTCTTCTGTACTTTTTTTTAGTAATTCACATTGTTTGTCTTTTGACTGTCGGGCTCTGAGCTGTTGCTGTCAAAGCATAATTTTTCATAAAACAGTTACAACTGTATAGCAACTGGGAGTACTTCAGCAAGGGTACTTCACCAGTTCTTTGGGCAGTGCTTCTATTGACTCCCTTGACTATCTTTATGTTGTTACCTTTTTTTTTGCATAGTTGCCTGACCTCTTTTTGGAGTCATTTTGTAGCATATCAAACAGCGCTGCTCCCAGCATAGGCTCCTAATGAACTTCACTGATTACCTCCTTCCACTGCTAACAACTTAGTCCTATCCTGTGAAACAATTTCTATCTTTTGAAAAAATCAGTTTTTTTGTTTAAGCACTTGAGGGATTTAGCTTTCAAAAGTGTTAGGTGAAGGACTTTGTCACAACACTTTTTGAAATCTAGATCATATTAGATGGATCACTTCTATCTACACAGCTGCTTGCTTATTTGGGGAAATCCAGGAGGTTTGGAAGGCCTGACTGGCCCTTACAGCAGCTGTGTTGACTCTACAACAAGGTTGCATTTACCTGGGTGTCTGTCCTTTTGTAATCTTCGCAAAGTTGCCAGGTACAAATGTTAGTCGTGCAGACTTGTAGTTCCCCCAGTCCTCGCAAAAACTCTTCTAAAAGCTTCATATTTTTAATTTTCTAGTAATCTAGCTATCTCAACTAAGTTCCCTTAAAATTCTTAAGTGAATGGCATCTAGTCCTGACTTTGTTACTGTTCATTCTTCCTGTTTGTCCCAGAAGCCCTCTTGTGATCGTTGAAATTTAAGATAGGTCCTGAAAGATGTGACTGTGGCATCTCCCCCAGTTTGTTTGTTTCTTTTGCAATCAGATCTGTGGAGGTTTTAATGGGTATATTTATTTGAAACAGCTTGTAGATTAATTCTGTTGTAAAGAATATCAAGATACTAGCTATGTTTTTTCCCCTATTTGTAACATTTAATTCTAAAGTCATTTCACCCCTCTTTAAAAAGAGGGAAAAAAAGCATCTCATTTACACTTAGGCAGCACAGCCAAGGATCTTAAAATCTGGAAAATTGTTTGTTTCTTTACACTGAGAGGTCAGTTGAAAGTAATTGCTGCTGTAAACAAGAATTACACCCCACTGTTTTCATCTGTCTGACAAGACAAAGAATCTTTTAATAGAGATATGTACTGGAAATGTTTGTAGAAGTCACTCTGCCCTAAATCTTAATCACATTTAAAGAAAAATCAGGTGCTGCTGTTTCCTGACTTATGCTTTCAAGTCAGCTCATGTAGGTATGATTTATTTCTCTCCTGTGTTTTCCCAGTGCTGTCTGATAAGATATCTATATTTTAGTTATGATGTGGGGCTGAACTTTGTGCAGGCAGCCTTACGGCTCACATTGGTGCTGTGAGGACAGCTTATAGCTTTTCACATTGATTTCTCTGTGTCATTATAATCTTGTCAGCATGTTTCCTTTCCCTGGAGGTACGCAGAAATGTAAGCATTAACGTAAATCTCTGCATTTCCAGGAGCTGAAGCCATTGAATTTTGTATGGAACTAGATTTGTTCCCATCTCATCTGTTTTAACACCATGTTTTCAAAATGGAACCCAAATCAGATGATGAGCAGGCAGGTAAATGATGCTTCAGCACGCAGGGAGTTTTCTCCCCTCAATTCAGATTTCAAACTGCAGCATTTCAGTTTTTCTGCAAGTCCAAGCACAATAGGAAATACTGAATTACTGGTTGAGTGAAAAAGAATTCTCTAGGCTTCCTCAGCACCTGAGCTGTTGTAACAATCAGCACTCTTAGTCTGTTGTCCTTTTTTTTTATATAACTTCAATTGTCACGTTTTTGTCATGAGCTAGAAGCCCATATATTTTTTATGAAAGCCAGTATGGTTCCTGTTTCTATGTCCCCAAGAGCACAGATGTGAGGCAATATCACAAATCCCTTTCAGCTGGAAATGAAGTGGCAAGCCTTCACAACAAAGTAAATAGTACACTTCCAACACTATTTGTTGAATGTATGTATTGCCTTATAACCCCAGTCTGAGCTTTTCAGTAGGAGTAAAGAAATACAGGATGTTCAGGGTTGGGTGCCTTGGAGCCGACGTGTCCTCATCTGTATGGTACGTAGTTGTATAAAATCTGTTGGCTTTCAGAAGTGCTGACTCCTGCAATAGCTGCTGGAGTCAGTGAAATCTGCAGCTGCTCTGACTTCTGAAAACCAGCCTCGTTTTGTTCAGGTGAGCAGATGTGGAGTTAGGTATGTACAGCTGGGCATCATGTTCTGGAATTAGGACTGTGTTATTCTTACCCCTCAGTCTGCATCCCCTGTTGTGTTCACCTGTAGTTTGGTCTCACATCCGCTGAAGCCAATAACAAAATTCCTTTTTTTCTTTCCCCTAGTATCGCGTGGTTTGACTATTTACTTTTGCATCCTTGAATGTAAGATCCAGCAAGGCAAAGAGGAAGACTCCCACTGATGTTGAAAAGGCCAGATCCTTTCACTTTTATCACCTGCGGAAAGTTATATAAAAAGGAAATTGCTGATAGTTTTCCTGAAGTCCCCTTTGCTTTCAGAGGTCATTCCATTTTTGTAATCTGGCCAACACCAAGATAACTTTGGCACTAGCTGGGTGTTATTAGCTTTGTTTTAGTGCAGCAAAGTTACTAGAGTTGGTTTTGGTTATATGCTTGTGTTTTTAAAACTTAACAGGAGGCACTGGGAAGAAAGGTAGGCATCCTGATTTGGGCACATCAACTGAAAGAAAAGAAAATCTAGCTTAAAGTTGCAGTTTTCCTTTCAGTGCAGCGTTAGGCTGAATAAGAGCTTCAAACTGTATTTAAAATCCAGTTGAAATCCATTTTCCCAGACTAGACATGAAGACTGAAAATACTTAGCATTTGGGTTGTCGTAGAAACACTGACTGAAGGTGAGAAAGTTTCAAGGCTACATGTGCCTAATAATATCCCAGAACTCACATAAGTTCTAGGCCTTTATGTGCTGAAGGCTAGTGTTGATGACAATTTTACATCCTGACTTGAGGCAAGCTGTCCTATTCAGCGTGTTCCCAGTGTACGTGCTAAAGTTTGGTCTATGTAAGCTGCATTAGTCTACATCCTGCTGACCTGCTGTGTGTTCAGGTACTTCAGTGTTTCACTGAGCTGGAATATTTCAACACACACTTGAATATGTTGCTAAACTGCTGCCCTAATAAGGTGTGATAAATTGAGTTCATGTAATTTCGGAACAAAACACTGCAATGAATACTTCAGAGAAAGATACTTCTGGATCATTTTATGCCAAAAGTTGTGTTAGGGTACTTTAGCTGTTTTGTTGCATTGTCACTTTCTTCTGCTGTTCTAATTCTAGTTTTTAATTGAGACATTTCTTGAGACTATTCCTTTGGTGAGTCAAACGTTTATTGATCCTAAGGCACCTCACAAAATCTATTTATTTTCAGCTGAGGACATTGTTTCAAACAATTGGTCTCAAGATTTATTTCCCCACTTTCCTATTTTCATTTCATTGGGTGTAAATGCAGAGTCATGACTTCTCTCCTCAGACTAAAGCCTTTAATGTCCTTTCTTCGTGGTTTCCATTTGATTATAGCTACATCAGGAACGTTTTTTTTGAAATCCAGTCTCCAAATCTGTGTCTGTCTTTCACTGAGTGAAGGATATTCTCCTGGAAAATCCACTGTGAGTCAAAAAGGATCCACAGATGCGGACAAGTAAAGACTTTTTCAAACTTCAAGGTAACCTTAACAGATTTAAGATAACCTGAATTATGTTACTTGAAGTCATAGAGAAGTTCCTGGCTTGGCAAATTGTGCTGAGCTGTTTGAAATTAGGGTCTTCTATATTCTCTCCACCTGGACATCCGAGTTGCTAGTTGTTTTTCACCCCGATATATCAGAAATGGCCCCATCTTTTCTCTTCAAACTGAGGAGTATTACATACTCTTAAATAACTAGGTAAGGCTGTTAGTTACATTCAGAGAAGCATGGAGGCTGTTTCAAACTTGTCGTTCTTGATTTCAAACTAAGTCTCTATTCATAGGTAAAGAAAGAAAACTATTTGACAGATTTTTTTGGATGCGGGCTCTGGGGGGTGGCAGAAAGGCAGGGAGGATGTACACCAGACCAGCTGTGCCCATCTCTGCAGTCAGCGGGGTTGTCTTATGGGGCAGTTCAGACCAGGGCTGGCAGGCTTTTCTGAACCATCATCTGCAGGAGTTGATTGCTGATTCCATGCCCAGACTACAGCCAGCTTTTGTAATTATGCTCCTATATCTCACTGACACCTTCCATCACAGGTACTTGCTCCCCAGCCTCCCAGATCATCCTAGCTGTTTTGACACATGCTATTTAGTGGTAAGCACCCGGCCCAGCCTCTTTCACAGAAGTTCAGTAATTGTTGCAAATCAGTGCACATACAGCTTGCGATTGCAGTTTATAGTTCTGAAATGAGCCCTTGAAAATGCTTTTAAGCAAGGATATGGGCAAAAATGAATCATATCTCTGAGCTCTCCTGCTGGGCTAGTTAAAACAGTGCCTGGTGTCTTCCCCTACACAGTCCTGTCATCTTCCTGAGCATTTTGTTGTGCTGTATCTTCTGGATGTTGATGGATGAGCTCTGGATTATCTTGCTACTGCAGATGCAAAAGGTACTGCTCCCTGCTCTCTGCCTATTTCTTTCCTGGGAGTGTTGGATCCATAGCAGAAATAGCAGAAAGAAATGTGCTTCAGTAGAAAATCTAGCATCTCAGCCTAAAAACACTTCCTAAGCTGCCATAAGGAGATTCTTAAAAGCAGGTCGGTTAGTGCCCCTGTTTAAGATGGGACACAACTGCAGTGTTAATGTTACGTTCTTGGATATACCAATGTAAAGCTTGATCGATTTTTCTTAGGCTGCCTCTTTTGATTTTGATGAGGCGTGGAGAAAGCTGAAGTGGCACCTGCTGGAGCTTTTGCTCCCCTGGGTGTTTGGTCTTGGAGAAAATGTGAACTGTTTGTGCCTTGACCTGAGTATGGCATCAAGTCACATCTTTTATTAAACTGTTCTTAGAAAATGCCATTTTTTGCAAGCTACATCAACTAGATCAAATTATCTGGTGGGATCAAGATGCATTTTAAATGAGCACCAAGACAGGGAGGCTTCTCTTACTGTTGACAGTACGATTCCAGCTGACTTGAGTGGACCAAGAACCAACTTCATGCTCCTGTCTCAGAAGGGTGTCTTGCAAAATTGTTGCTTTCCTTCTCCTGTCATGTTAGACCTGGGATCACCGGTGTTTTTCTGTAGGCCCTGACACTGGGAACTGGGAGACTGCACAGAATTGCAACCAACGCTGCAACATCTTGAGTAGTTTGAGTCTTACTTGAAAAACAGGAAGGAAATAAAAGAACAGAGGAATTGTGTTTTAAAATCTTTTTTGTGTTTTAGGGTAGCCTCGTGAGTTTTACAGTTTGATTCATGAGTCTGTCGTGCTGTGGCTTGGCAGTTCTGTGAGCGTGCGGGAGTCTCCTGGCAATCACGGGGAGTCACGCTGAAGGACAAATACAGCCTCATAATTATTCTAGTCTTTCTGTGCAAGGAAAATGCCTCAGTGTCTGGAAGTGCATAGTTTCCGAGTTTCTATGATGCTCCCCTTCTTGTCTTGTGACATTTCCAGCAGGAATGCAGAGCAGTGTTGGCCAACCAGCTACGTATTCTGGGCAGATTGCTCTTCCTTAGTGCTATGGTACTGTGTAACGGGATGTTGTTTCTTTTCTGGAAGAAAAGGAAGCTTCCATCTGGAAAAGGAAGCTTATGGGTGGCTGGGCTTTTTAAATAGAGGTTCTGTCCTGTGAGTGTTTGTTGCACAGAGCAGTCATGGCCCAGGATCTCAATGAAGAGCTGTCAAACCTGGCTTCTCTGTGAAGTCTGGATTTTTCCTGATGCAGGGCAGCCTTCCTGCAGACATCCCACAAATCCTGCACCTCAGAGTGTGGGACTCCAATTCTAGGCCTGATCTTGACAACTTTTTTTTCTTCGGGTCTTCCCCAGAGCTTTGAAGAGCAAGTCAGTGGCAACACCTCTGATCCATACTGCTTATCGATCCCAGGTTTTGGAGGGTGGTTTCAGGGCACCATGTTAAGGATTCAGTGCATTGTAGTGAACAAAGCATCTTACCTCTTAAATCAGAGAGCCCAGGAAAAATTCGCGCTGCTGTCTGTTCAGGACAGTGTTGTAAGAGGAGCTGCACACTGTGGCCTTAACAGACTGTGACAGCAGCACAAATCATGACCTAGAGGACAGTAATTGTAGCCAAATTCTTCCCTTACTGCTTCTATCGGCAGAATTTTCCATGTCACAGACATGACTTTTGGCTGACACCTGTACTCTCCTTCTCTTCTGCTTCTATGACTCCAGTCACATCTTTTCTTTACACATCCTGTTGTGTTATATTTCTGGTTCGAAGCCCCTTCACATGCCAGCAAGGAGATCTGCTCTCAGAGTACTTAAGAAAACTCCCTGCAAAGAGCAACTTGGCCTTTATAACAGATGTCTGTCAATCCAGACACGAAACAGGTAATGACTTGGGGTCTTGCCAGCAAGCCCCTTTCCTCTGCCCTGAGTAATGAGATAATGTTTTGCATTAACTCTGTCTTAGGCTGGCAAATCCTAGGAGAAGAATCTGCAAATGTATTTGTGGAGTTGGTAAAATACTGTTAATGTAGATATCTGGCCACACAGAGACTTGCATGGCATTACAGGCTTAGGGTTTGTTTTGGAATTGATTTTGGTAATCAGGAATAACAGGGAGAAACTGAGAGCTGGGAGAAGACTTTCTGGCTGTGATTTGAGAAGGGATAATAGAACAGATAATTTGGGCCAGATACAGCAGATGACTTAGGTTCTTAATTTTCAGTGAAGTGGGAAAGCCATTGAAACACAGGCTTGTTCTAATGAAATAAGTGGTGAAATTAAGAATGTAAATAGCTTGTTGAATATGGGCCCTACTATGGTTTATGAGGAAAGCAGATGAGAAAGTTATCATATTAAAAACATGTCCTTCTTGTAGTAACAAAATAAACAAAACCAAAAGCAAAATATCATCTCTTCCCAGTTTTGGACAAAAACAAAAAGAATAAAAGATACCTCCTGGCTTTGGGAACCTGTGCTAAGTTTCAGCCAAAGAGGAATGTTACTTGCATCAGGTAGAGACCAAGTTCCAAATTTCAGACAATGAGTCCTCCTCGTGGAAATGTTGATCTGGTCCTATATACAATTTTAGAAATAAGACATTACTAAAAAGAACATAAACAAATCTCTTTAAAGCGGTCCTAATGGTCTGCATTAGATGGCAGAAATGCAGACATTAAACCTTTAATCATTTTCACGAAGAGGAGGAGAGTTTCACAGATGTGCAGCTCTGAGATTCTGAGCAGCTTTTAGGAAATATTTAAATTTGACCACCAAAGACTTTTTGCTCTTTTTAAACATATGTAACCAGGAGAAGACCAGAAAGTCTTTTTGTGTAAATAACTTGTCTCAAAATTTATGCTGATGTGATCTTAGCAGAGACAAACATCTCTGTGTAAACTGAAATACAGTGTGTGCTAGGGGAGGGAAGATGAATTTCAGCCAAAGATAAATATAAACAGTGCATTTCAAGGCTTAGCAGAAGGTATTTCTGGTTGCAGCCTAATAGGTGGCTGTCTTGGTGGTTGCAGCATTTTTTTTGGCTTCTGCTGAATGGGTGAAGATGCTTCTCCTGGGATTTTTTTTCCAGTTTGAGTCCTGCTGCTTCGAGCATCTTTGCAGTTGCTGAGCAGTGCACACATTACTGCTCATTTTGAGGGCACTTGTCATGCATGTGTCTCACATCCAGGCCATCCATCAGTCCTTGCAGAAAGAGAGCATAAATCATTTACAAATTAATAGGCTGAGACACTATATAGTGCTATAGATGGTGGTGTGTAAAGTTTTGTTAATGTGCCATTGAAAGAGCTTCTACTTGAATGCATTTTATTTTTCCAGAGGTTTCCTAGATTTAATGGACAAAACCTGTAATAAAATAAATGCCAGTAGTCAGCAAATCAGGTTTTTTGCTGTCAGTTCTGCTCATCTGTAATGTAAGGCGCCTCTTGGAATATGTGTAGATGGATCAGGTCCTCGGATGATTGAATTCGGCCTAATTCCTCTGAAATGAGAAATTCAGTGGGTGATTTAAGAGCCAGACCAAACCGCAGCTGAAAACGATTTGGCACGTCTGTCCATAAGCTTCTACAAGGTGCTTAAAACTCCTCAACTGCTGTCAATGACATGCAGATGTGTAGAAGCTGGGCATTGAGCTGCTCCGCATGGTGCGAGCTGGAGGTCTGGCTCACCAAAGCTGGCAGTCACGGGTACTGAGGATGCATACCCAGGTACCATGGGACAAAATTTCTTTAAGCACTAATCTGATGCTAGTATCTGTGTCCTCTTCTCCATGTGTACACGTATATGCATCTTCGTATATGAGAAAAAGGAGAGATGCACTATACTTCAGTGAGCTCAGTTTATTTGTATGGCTGCACCCACCAGAGTTGGGTGTCAAAGGGGGCAGGAGGAAAGGAGTTGGGAGCGTTGTTTTGCCCCCAAGGGAGCTGTGCTGAGTTGGTTATTAGATGCAAACAATTTCAGAATAGTGGGAATTGTCCAGTAAGCCTAATACATCTGGGAAGATTGTTAGTTTGTCCTCTCGTGATGTGCTCCAGGAATGGACTCAGTGAGATCGCTGGTGTGTTCTCCTATTAGTTTGCCTTTCTATTGCAGCAAAGCTGATGGGCTGACAGCACTGGACTTTTGCAGGAGATAATGAATGAAGTGTAGAAAACAGCAGTCCCAGACATTGCTAGGTCACAGCTGCTAGCAAGCAGAGAGTTGGTCCTGCAGCAGGACCAAAACGGAGGTATCTCGAGTTCAGCATGAGTCATGCGAAACAAATTCTGCTATTCTAAGTGAATGACTTTCCTTTTTGCACTTTATCCAAACCAAATCAGAAAGCCACATCAACGGGAAAGAAAATGTTTCAAGTCACGAAGCGAGCTGGGCACCAAAAGGGGTCTATTTAATCACTTGCATGTGTTGAATGGGGAAAAAACAAAGTAAGTCACTTGCAGTAGCAGATGTTTTCAAGACTTTCCCGGAGCATGTTTTTTTTTTTTTCCCCAATGTTTGTGTGCGACTGCACTGTAATTGGTGTTACAGCTTTTCCTGGTCACTGTCCTGCTAAGGAAGTGAAGTCTGTACCTGAGAGATGTGGTCTGGGCTCTTGCCCTGGGGAGTTCATGTCGTAGCCCAGACCTGCTACATAACATAGGCAGCAGCAGAGTGCTGGCAGGCCAGAAAGCAGCAAAAAATCACCCTGAAACTTAGAGGGCTGGCTGGGGGAAGGACCAGTTGTGTCTTGCAGCCAAATCCATCTCAAGAGCCCTGTCAGACCACTGAAGATAACTGGGTCATAAAATCCAGTAGCCACCTGGGGAGCTCTACAGCCAAAGACTAGTCTGGAATGGTGGCCTTGCGATGGGAAATAAAAATCCTGGACTGAAACCTATATTTGAAGCTTATTGGGAGCTTGAAGGACTGGCATGCTGGTGTGACTGGCCTGGTTTGAACATCCTACCACTCCTCTGTACCATAACACATGCTGCTTACCGCTGGTTCTTGTTTTCAGTTTTCCCTTTTGTCTTCATCAGTTCACAGACATTTTCCAAGCTGCGTGGCAGCAAAACTGCGCCCGGTCACCACGTCACTTGGCTTTTTGTTAGCAAATAAAGTTGCTTGCGTGGTCAGGCAGCCTGTGTTCTGGACTGAGCTGTGTGGTTGGGTGTCACCATGTGCTGCAGCTCCAGAAAACTGCGTTGAAAGCCGGAGAAGTCCAAGGAGGCTTTTCTTGTCTGCTGCTGCCCAAACTGCTGTTGCTGGGTGTTAGTCACAGTCCTCACGTGTATGTGTGTGTATTTATATATGGCAACCGTATCCTGACCTTGCTCTCAGCCCTGCATGTCTTCATTTGGGGTTGTAGAGTAGCTCTTGCCCAAGAAGAGGATTGGGATCACCCCATGTAGAACTGTTCTCGTTTCATTTGTAGGGCTCATTCTGCTGTGCAGCAATCTCAGCTGCCTGCAAGGGGTGGGACAGGCAGTTAGGGAAGTGAATCCACTTTGTTTTAGCTGCCTTTTTCCTCCCAGTACCTTCCATCATTGGCAGGAACCTCTTTGTCTCAGGCAGTACGTTGAAAACGAGCCTGAAGTTGGTCTTGCTGCTGTTCTAGGAGAGCCGTCGTGTATTGAACAGCAGTACCTTTTGCAGGGATTTTTTTCTGATGGTGTGCAGATACTGTTTGTTTAGGTTTAGTCATTCTGTGCAAGGCAAGGCTGTGGGAATGTCAGCTTGCTTTCTGAAATGCCAGCCTTTCTTGGAGAGCTTCTTGCTTTGCTTTCCATCCAGATCTGTTGGTGCGTTTGGGGAATTGCTAGCTGAGGGTATTTCTGTATGAATACGTACCTACTGATCAGCTATTTACAAAAAATGGCTGCTTTGCATAATTTTTTTGCATATTTTCTCATTCCTTTTAAAATCAGCTTACATAATCTGCATAACAGTTATCAGACTATGACAAACATGAATTGTAAAATCACGGAAAATAGCCCTGTGCGTCACTGAAAGAGGTATTTCCCTCTGTTTGGTTCTGGTGTCTTCTGAAACCAGAGAACTTTCCCCATGAAGAAGTGGTGGGTTCTGATCTGCTTGCTTTAAAAATAGTGTCGCAGCGTGCGGTTTTGCTTCTGCAGCTTCCTCTGTGTGTAGCTCCGAGCTGACAAGATGCTAGTTTAGGAAATTGCGAGCTTGGATATCTGGCCGTTATCAAAATGCCAGTGCTAAAATTGGTGAGCACATGCTAAAAGAGTTGAAAATGTGAGAAGGCCTCTTACAGGATTAAGTCCATTTGCTTTCAAGAGGAAGATAAATTCCAGTAAAGGCTTTTCCCTAGCTTTAAACTGATACTTGAATGATTAGTGCCAAAAAGCTACTTCCAGCTTCCCATGTGCTTGCTCACCTGGACAGTTACTGAACGGGAAAAACAAAATGTGTGATCACTTTTGAGTTTCTGAAGTGACAAAAATGCCGCTTTCCCCCATTTTTGCACTTATAAATTTGAAAAATGCAGAAGACTTGTCTGCAAAAATTTGCATGACTTTCAGCAAGGGCAGGCACCTGGAACTGTCTGTAGGAAGTTGTTCTGGGGGTGTAAATTTTCAATGAGCCATGTTCCTGCTCTTCAGATGGCAGAGGTACGAGTCCTACATGGTCTCAGTGGGCATGGGGCTAAGCCCAAACACAGCTGTGCTTACTTCAGCCCTCACACATCCAGGTGCCCCAGCATATGCTGCTATGGGTATGTGAGAACAGCACGTAGATGCCCTCATCAGCTTATGGTTTGTAATCAAATGGGGAAGCTTAGCAATAGGCCCATCTTCTGCAAACATTTCCACACTTGAGTAAGTTCTCTGGTGTGACTAGAGGCAGGAAAGCCTGGAAGGTTTTGTTTTTTTTAACCTGGGGGAGTTTTAGTTTGAAAAACAATCTGAGGGGACTCCCTCCTTTGTCTTGGACACAGCCTGCGTAGGTTTCTTTTGTCACAACATTCCTGCAGGAGCAAAGTGGACAAGGAAAACTTAACATATGCAGAGGCCTGTATACATAAATAACGTGTTAGATTCAGCTGTAGGTATAGACACAGATGAAACTCAGAGGAATGATCACAGAATTGAAGTTCTTCATCACTGTAAAACCAAGAATGAAGAAAAGATGTGGAGGTTAGCCCCAGTTTAATAAAGTCATTTGTGTGCCCCCTTGAAATGCTGTATCTTGGCTAGAAACCCCTCCAGGTGCAAACTGTTGTGCAGCATTTTATACAGGCAGGCAAGATGAATGATGGTATCTCCAGGTACTGGGTTTCTATAGTGATCTTGTTTATCTTTCTCTGTTTACTTGCTTTATATTGTTTCATTACACCACAAAAAGATCCATGTGTTGTACCTGAATCTTATCTATCCCCAAAGTTGCTGCTAGCCCATTTAAGGTTTTACTTGTTTATTTGGTGAGCGGCAGCAAATTGAGAACTTCCTCCTCGGTGGTTGCTTTGAAAAATGCTGATGCAATCCCTGCCCCTTCCCCTGCTCCAGCTGTGAGAAGCTCAGGCTGCTGTGCTGGCTGACCCTCCAGGCAGGGTACCAAATGGACTGCCCCAGGCACACTGTGATGGGAAGGAGTAATGAGAGGGGGACTTAATGGGGTATGCCAGGCATCTGTGAGATGGGGTTCACACCTGCAGGTTGGAGCGTATTATGCCTTCAGCTTGATTGATCTGTTCATTTCTTGAACTCTGTACCCACGAAGGGTGCATGGTAGTGCTCAGGACTGCAGTACTCAATTTATTTGCAGACAATATTCAAATATTTACAATATTCAAAGCTGTGTGTATGCTTTTCTGCTGCCCTGCCTTGCCAGTGTACCTTATCTTTTGAACTGGAAGGATCACAGGACTGGTGGGAGCACAGATTGCAAGTACTGGGAGCTAGCTTGTGCTCCACTGAGATTATTAGGGGATTTGCCACTGGGCTGGGAGTGAATGGCATCGGGTCCTAGGCTGTGGTCTTGAAGACGTAGCTCTGATCACATCTTCCCTGGTATCTTACTCCACCTGAACTCAATATGCCCTCAGGGCCTTGCCTTGGTGTTCTGTGTTAACAGTAGGGAAGGCTCAGTGGGGAAGATGAGCCTCTTGTCCCACCTGCAGGTGTTTGAGCTGTTGGTGGCTTGTTTGGGATCTGCTGAGCTAGGTTCGGCTGCTCTGGATTTTACCTTCCTTCACCCCCTGCCTCGAAGTGGCTGTGGCAGCAGTGGACTCCTGAGCCCCTTCAGTGGTGGGATGGAAAGCTGGAGTGTAACCTAAAGCTTTCAAAGGGAAGATCTCTTGCTAGCATGCAAAAACCACATCTCAACTCATTCACAGAAATCACTGATTATATCTGGCTGAAATATCCTTTGAGCAGGCCCTAAGGTGACTGAGATCAGTGAATTTCAGCACAAATTGTTGAAATTCAGTTGAGTAGCAGTCCTCTGCTGGGAAGTCTTGGGTAACTCTAATTATAAGCTGTTGTAGCGATGTTAATAAGTTTGTCTACTGCTGCCCATGGCACTCTTGTTCTCAGTGTAAATAAATGAGTCAGATTAAGCATTAGGAAAAACCATGTAACAGTCGAGATGACGAATCACTGGAAGAAACTGTGAAGGAAAGGCTGTGCACTTTTCCTCACTGGAGGTCTTGAAAAGCAAGCTGGAGAAATACCTGCCAGACATGACCTGGGTATACTGTGTTGCTTTGGGCAGAAAAATGAGGAAAAAACATAGTGCAGGACTTGAGCTCTCTTCCAGCCTGGGACGGTAAGATAACAAATTCATTATAAACTAACCATTTCACATACCTTTCTTCTGTCTCTCTCATTTCTCTGTAATGAATGTTGCCTTAAGTGGTAACTTGCTTTCTCTTGGTGACCCTTATTAAAAAAACACTGTAACTGTGGTTAACTGGCCTTCCCTGCTAGGTGTAGTAGATTAAAGACACCAGTGAGTGAGAAAGCTTCAGAAAGCCCAACAAATGGGCTGTGCTCTGCTGAATGCCCTTGTGGCTTTGTGCAGGTATTGGCAGCTGTTGTGGAACAGAGCAGAGATTGCCCTGTTTGAAGGAAGCATTTGGGTGAAACGGGCATCAGCTGCTTTTTGTTGCCATGTGCCTACCAAATGGAAACCTTGTGGGACAGCTGCATCTGCATGATGACCTGCTGGTGATCAGAGTTTTGGTAGTACTCCTGAGGGTAAAGACTGTAATTAGCCTGGTGCTGGAGAGCCAGAGAGAGAGACACAGGTAGTGATTTTGGATCACATCTTTGGATCCTCCTGGAAGAGCAGAAAAGCACTGCCGGGATACTTACTGGATGTGCAGTTCTCCAGAGTCTGCTGCAGGTGGGGCATGATTTATAGCAACCATAAAGCAGCAATAAGGCTGATATAAAGTGCTCTGGGGTTGAATATGCCATTAGTTGTTACCAGAATTAGGCCTTTGTGTTCTGGTGCATAACTGGGTTTGTTCTCAATGTATGTGTGTTAGTGCTGCTGCTGTCGCCTGCTCCTGGCAGCTGGCTGTTTGGAAAGCCCGGGTATCATTTTTGCTGGTGCCATGGTCTTCCTGCAGGCAGGAGCAGTGGTCTTTTTGCTTGCTAGTTCCCCTTCTGCTGGCGTTGTTTGTCAGGGCCTTGCACAGCAGAGAGCCAGAGAAGAAAGGCGAAGGGCAGGATTTGGGCTGCTGTTTGCTTTCCATTGGTTGTCTTCATGCTGTTTCTCCAGGCGTGAGATGCCTCCTTAGTCCTTTCTATTCCATGTACTGATAGTTTCAACTCTTCATCTTGTGTAATGGTTCTCCCTTTTCACTCTGAGATTTATAGCTTTATTTGTGGATGGATCAGTCTGAGAGCTGGGGACGTGGCTTGCTGCCAAGGAGCAGGGTGAGTGTAAAGAAAGGGCCTTCGGTGTAATGCCTTCTGCTGTGCGGTGCGTGACAGTTTCAGGTAGGAGGAAGGAAGCTGGGAAATAGAGCTGAGCTGCTGGCACACCTTAGTTTGCCTTTGTCTAGAAAGCCCACCACATCTGGAAAATGATTGCAAAGAATTCCTACCTGGCTGGTCACTTGGGTGGTGAACACAGCTTGGAAAAAGTCACTCTTCCAAAAGAAAAGCATCTGCCCAAGGCTGCCAGTTTTAGAATAACTCCCCTGGTAAACAAGCCTACTTCTCTGGTAAACAAGCCTGACAGCACATCAAGACTTCTCACAAGACCAAAAACGCAATGTGTTTGTGCCCACACTGCCCAAGAGGAAGAGTGAAAGTCCCCGCCCTACAAGTTTGTGCAGTTAAGCATGGGCTGGAAGACAAAAATGCAGAAGGTGTGGGTTTTTCTATTTTTAACTTCCAATCCACTGTGATATCCCCAAGACCATCAGATCTACATGACTAAATGACAAGGTGTTGCATGTGTGTGGCCATCTAGGTACTCAGGGTCAGTGCTGAGTGAGCTGGCTGAACCTCCCTCCTAGTGGTTGCAGTTAAGGTGCAAACAATCTCAAGTGGCCAGAATGAAGCTGAGGGAGAGGCAGAAGTGGGAAATATTTCTCTTTAAATATTATAAAGATAAATGAAGTGTTTGGTTTTGTTCTTGAATTCACATTACTTCTGGAAACATCAGTACTGTCATTCTGAGAAGAAATTTGGGAAGCATTGCAGGATTTCACTTCATTCAAATGCTTACACTTCTGCTGCATAGTACTAGGCTAATAGATATATTTAGGATAACACATGCAAAAAAAAATTTACTTCCCTGCAAAATGATGCTGTTTGTCACCTCTGTGATAAATGCATTCAACCTGTTTATGGGTATTTACACAGAATACTTGTGCTGTTGTCAGACCACCCCAGGGCACAGTGTAGGGCAGCGGATAAGTGGGCTCTTTAGAGCAGGACCTGGTCTGTTGTTTGGTGGGAGGACAGCAGAAAGCACTGGCTCCACGGTGGGTTATTAACATGGCAAGTGCCCATTTTAGATATTTGAAATTTACTGATTCAGTATCTTCATCAGAAAACACTTGTAGCAGTTGTCATGTACTCAGCATTTGTCTGTGTATCTGTCATTTAAATCACATAAAGCACAGAGCACAGGAGTTGCGTTCCCTGCTTAAAGACACTGAGTCTGCGCTGTATACAAGGTAAAAATCCACTTTTTCCTTTCTCAGTATAACAGCCTTTCTAAAGACAAGGCAAATGTAAGCATGAGTCAGTTCCCTACATACTGCTAGTCTCATCTCTGCAAAAAACCTGGCCATCTCTTTGTGATAACCAGGAAGAAACAGATTTTTTTCACCTTTTCTCCCTGAGTAGTGCCTTACTCATCATGACCACCCATTCAAATTCCACTATTTGTGGAGTATGGCATCACTCACTGTGTGGGAGATATGATCAGAGTTTGGTCTCTATTAAACAAGATTTCTGTTGCATTAGAGCATTTCCAATGGGATCACCGCATTTATTTGGGAAATATTTGTAAAAGGGACTTCCTGCTGTAAATGCATCATGACTTCAACAAAGCAGTGCCCCATTGTGGCAGCTTCAGAGCCACCTCTCTGCTGGCAGCTTAATTGCATGTACTCAGGCTCTTCTGGAAAAGAAACGTGGATTCTTTGGAGCACTGTGCTTCCAGCCTTCACCAGGGTAGGGTCCTGAGCCCTGGTGCTTTGTGCAAGTACTCCTGTAGTCATCATGATGTGTTTTTATGCTTTTGTTGGAGTGCCGTACGTACCTTGGATCTGGTGAAGGATTAAATAAATTGCTCTCAGATACCTGATGCGCTATTCTCTTTGGAGGAAGCTCAATTTATAATTAACATTTTTCTTCTTGCTTTGAAGATGCCCAGTTTTGTTAGTTGAGTGCTCTGATCAAGAAGGGTTGCTGTGAATTTTTATTCTTCTTTGAGAAGAGCAAGCTCAGTGCACAGGCTTGATGAGATGCCAAGACAACAGGCTTTTATTTTTGAAGCTGGAGTTCTGTTTTGTGCAAATGTCATGTAAGGACTGTGAGGTGAGTTGAGGGAAGAACAGGGAAGCCCTCTTCTCATTGTGAAAATCCTAGCAGTGGCTTCATACAAGACCAGATAGTGGTCTTAAATGTAGCAGCAGCTCACTGACTGCTGAGGATCTTTTGCCAGCTGGGTGACTGGAAGGTCACTGTGCCATGCTCCCAGAAGGAGACAGATTATTCCCAGCAACCTGCTGCTTGAGCTAGCAGAAACTTAGCCACAGCTCTCCTTAGGGAAAGTGAACGCCTAGTGCTATTCATAGTTCAGTCAGGTTTAATTTTTGTAACATAGAACTGTGAAACAAATGCAAACTGTTTCACTTACATCCCGTGTGGCATAATCCAGAGCAGTCAATGTTTGGGGCCAAATCCTCAGTCATACTAAGTAGCTCCAGTGAAGTGTTCCTCTTGAAAGGCACAGGCTGCATGTTCACTTTGGTTCACTTTCTTTGCAGTTTGCATGACTGGGTTTCTCCATCCTGCCTGGCTGAGGAAGCTTTTAGGGGCCACTAGAAGCTGCCTGTAGTTTCCTCCTGTCTCCGTAGCGCTTGTCCATCTGGAGGCTCATGGTAGGGGGATTTCCCATTTTAGTTTCCTGGAGGAGCCTACAAGCTGACATTAAGCTCTTATGAGGGATACATTTTTACAGTTGTGATTTTTTTCTGGTTTGATTCTGTCACTTCAAAGTTCCTTTTTATGTATGTTCATAAGCTAAACAGTGTCTCTCTGCACACCACAAGCCAAAGTTTACTATTGCCTTTCTCATTAAATAGCAATGTTCTTTTGTTTATAGGCACAAAATTCTTACGTAAGATATGTAAGAGTACAGAGGCACTAATTTGAAAATTTTGGTACTTTTTATGCATAAAGTATAGCACTAAACTTTCTCAGTCTTGGCGTTTTTCTTCTGTTACAAGTAAAGTATCTACATAAATCATTTTTTTCTGTGAATATTTTAATTATAAATTCTCTCCATTAATATTTTGCACAAAGGCAGACTAATTGGGCAGACTAATTGCATGGGCAGGCACAGGGATAGGGGTATAAATCTCTTCCAGTGACAGTGTCTTGAAATAGCAATCGGTTAAGATATTGTTGCCACAGCATAACATTGTGGGTTGATCTTGCTGCCTTTCTGCAAAAATTAGTACTGTGACTCTGTCTGTGTGTGCAGTCCTGTTTAATTACATGGAGTCCTTCTGTCACTGAACAATTAGAGTATGGTAGATGCCATCAAGTAATCGCAGATCTAAGCCAAAACTAATTCCTGCATACTTTTTATCTGGCTTCATCTGTACAGTAATGCCTCTTGTGCTGTTAGTGCCAGCTTTTGGCTCTTGGCAGGGCGAGGAAGGCCATGTCCCTGAGGAGTGTGATGGAGTGAACCCAGCAGGTCCTGCCCACGGCTCTGCATGGGCTGGGTGCGGGCAGCACAGAACCCCATGTGCTGGCCAGGCTGGCTGCCCCCAGGCACCGCCTCCATGCCGTGCTCCTGCAAAGCAGCCGTGGGTGTTCACTGCTTGTTCACTGCTCTTTCTGCTCATAATGTGCATTTGGCCCTCCCGGACCACATTCAGCTTCCCCAGGGCCATTTAACACCCCTGGAACTCAATGTTTGAAGCCTGATTTGAGGGGATTAAACACACACTTGTCTTGTCTTACTTCTTGATTGCCTGTCCTGGGTGAGCACTTTGCTTGCACTCTCTCCTGTTGCCAGATCCTTGAGCAAATAATGGTAGTCCATGAAGTCAGTCTACTCCTAAGAGCTGTGAAACACCGGGCCAGGACTGGGTATGCAGGCTGCAGAGATCTTGTCTTCCACTTGTGGTCACCTGCTGAGTGCTGCAGGGAGCTGCAGAGAGAGGATGGTTGTGTTGCCTTTCCTCCACAGCTGTGTTCCAGCTATAGGATTGTAGATCACACTCTATATTTTCCATTCAATTATATATTCAGTCTGTTTTTTTACAAGAGGATATTCCAGAAGCCATGCCCTCTCCAGCTGATCTCTCCTTCTTGTCCATGCTGTCACTGAGCCACCAAGGGAACAAGTCTGGGGACTCGGCCTCAAGCAGTCTGAGTCGCGCAGCTGCAGAAATGGATTTTCTTGGCAGAAGTGACTGCGACAGGCGTGGCTTCAGAGAAAACCCTTTGACAACCATGGTGCTTTACCATTTTAAAAATGGCACATTCTGACAGAAACATTTCTTCTGAACACCCTCATTTGCTTTAGATTTAGAAGCAAACCCTTTGATGTGGAGAGCAGATCTGGGGCCTGAGGTCCTTCCTTTGGGCATCCACCCTTTCAAGGAAAAGTGGAAAATAAAGGTTGTTTCCTAAATGGAAGGGTTTGAACCCTACAGTCTTTGCTCTCAGTTGGCTGCCACGTGCTGTACCCGTGAGCCTCCGGCATGTATGGCATTCTCCTGGCTGGAGCGCAGGCGCTGGCATTCCTCTTCAGTTGCAAGTCATTCCCTCCTTGCTGTGCAGCTGCTCTGGTTAACCACAGAGTCCCATTTAAAACCAGAAGCCAGCAAAACCCGATATCCAGCTATCTGTAGCATCAAAGGGTATGTTAGTTCTTCAAAGGCAGCCTGGAGTCTCACGGTTGTCTTCTCAAACAGATTTGCTCTCTGCTAAATGAAAAAAAAAAGACATGGTGTCAGTGGCCTCACTTGCATCAAAGCTGGTTTACCAGCTGTGGGTCTGGCTCCTGATGTCTGATATGTTCTTTACCAGCGGAGATAAGGGTATTTAAAGTGACCTTACGAAGGTTTTTGACTCCCTCAGTGTTGTTCCTCACTGCATCTGGCTCCATTATTAGCTTTCTTACCCTTGCTATAACATCTCTTTCTTTTGGGGAACTTTTTTTAAAAGCAAAACCATGTAGATCTGAAAACTTTAAAGGAAAAGGGTTCATGAAAAGGGAGCAGAACTGGCTTTTTCCAACTCTGGTTGCTTAAGGCTGGATTCAAGAGAGGCTGACACATCCATTGCCTCGTGAGCAGGCTCATGGGTCTGCCTTTGCTTTAAGGTACTGTACACAGTGTTTGTCTGTGAAAGGCCGTAATGAAAACACGAGTGCTGGAAGAAATTAGGCTGTTTGCTTTTTGTTTTTGTTCCTTCCTTTCCCTTCCTTTCTATTTTAATGAAGCACGGTATCCTCATGTAGTTCCAGTTAATTAAGTCATCTTTAAGCAGTTACAGTTAATGCAAATTAGGCTTAATGTGCTGTGTAATGTAAGTGCCCAGTGCATTCATCTAGTCAGTACTGGCTGTGCTGGAAAAACTGACCATTGAACAAGTTACGTGAGTAGTCTGAAGTATGGCTTTTTGTTTCTGTAAACGAGTATCAAAATCACGCTAGGAGGCATCAAAACTCCAGTCTACCACGTTCTCTGATAAAACAAGACAAGATTTGAGCATTCATATAATGTCTTGGGTTGGAAGGGACCTTACAGATCACCCCGTTCAAGCCCCCCTGCTATGGGCAGCAATGCCACTCACTAGGTCAGGTTGCCCAGGGCCTCATCCAGCCTGGCCTTGAACACCTCCAGCAATGGAGCATCCACAGCTTCTCTGGGCAACCTGTGCCAGTGTCTCACCACCCTCTGATTGAAGAATTTCTTCCTAAAGCAGTGAAAGCTGAGTTTCTGAGGAGTTGGACAAACTTGTCTTTTTCTGGAAATTGCAAAGTCTGAATAAATCTCATCAAGAATATCTTTTTTTTTCTTTTTTCTGTTTTGCTGCCATTTCATCATCCGGGATCCTGTTTCTTACCAGAATAACGAAGTACTTAGACCAAAACTTGTTGGCATCAAGCGCTACGTGTGAATCCGAAAACACACCGAAGCTGTAGATGGGGTTACAAGTTTTCAATTTAATATGCAGCACTTCTTTGTTCTCAATAGCAGAAGTCAGTGGGGGTTCGGCTCTTGCAATGAGAAAAATGAGAAAAAACAACTTCTTCATCCCTTTTGCTGGCCTTTTTCTCACACTATGCGTAAAACTTCTGTGTGATTTTTTTTCCTCCCTTCTTTAGGTAACTGAAGTTACACCAAGCAGTTCAGAGCTGCGCTCAAGAACAATACCTCAGCATGTTTAGAAAGTTTACTCTGCCCTGTAGCACATTTTTCAATATAAAGCTCCTGTTGTGCTTGCTAGTGGCTGTGTGAGCAGCGCCCTCGTCCTGCCCTCATCCGGGGCTCCCAGCTGGGACCCAATAGCCTCGGCCCTCATCTTCAAAGGGAGTAAAAATTGGATCTTGGTTCCCAGGCCTGTGGTGGCTTTTACTTTGCAAAGGCAAGCACTGTCCTGTTTTCTTCTCTGCAGCTTTGCTGTCTGCCCTCAAGAAAAGTCTTCTTCTTGCAGGTTTTGTGCATTGAAATAAACCGAGAGGAAGAACAACTCCCCCAAAACCAAATGCTGCCATTTATTGGCGGCGGGGTAGTGGCTCAGGCTGACTGGGCAGCAAGCACAAATCCTGTCTCAGCTGCATCGTGTCAACGGGGAATATCATTACAATAGCACATGTTTCAACAGCAGCGTTTCCTCAGTGTCCTAGCCCTGGAAAAGCTCCTTTTGCTGGACGTTCACCAAGTTGTTAATGGAGAGTTTGGAAACGGCGATCAGATGTGGCCAGATTTATAAACACACGCTGGCTGTGTTCTCGCTTCTTCCTGGATCGTGGGACCTAATCGCATATTTGGAAAAAGGGTTGCATTTTCTCCTAAACTAAGCCACAGAGGTCCAGGCCTACTCCTACTTTCTGACAGGCTTATTTGTCCTTGTGTTCCCAGAAACAGACACTGAATATGCGAAAAAAGATATTTCCAAGGTGAGCCTGTTAGCCAGAAACATCCTGAGAAGAGTAATTTGCCTGGAGGGATGGATGGTGAATATATTCTTGCTGCCCTCTGTTCTCCCTGATTGCTGCCATTTCAGGCTTCTCGATTATTTCCTGATAGCTCATGTTTTCAGATGTTTTCTGGCTAGTTGTCCTCGCATGTCTCTGTGACTTTGGGATCCAGCATTCTTTGAACTGCAAGAAATACTGGCAGTGATTCTGTTTGGTTTTTGTTTGTTTTTTAAAAAAGGGCATCTTCAAGCGTGTCTGAATCTGTAAAATCGTACCATTCTGATCATTCTCTTTCATTGCTACTAGTGCATAATCCCTGTCCTTGTATCCCTTTTCTACCCCATTCCTGCAATATTTCACTGCTTAGGTACAGCAGAGTCCCTGTGAAAGCAGGAAGATTTGGCTCCTCCAAAAGTCATCTCTGTAGTGAAACAGCAAAGCCTCACATGCACTGGTAGAGGTGGTGGCAGGCACGGTCCTGTGTTGTATAATAGACATTAACACTGTAAATTAGCCAAGTTCTCAATTCGCATCCTTTCAGGGGACTGCAGTCATGGAGCACGCCTGGTTCTGGGCTATTCCTGATGGTGTTGAGCTTCAGGAATGAGGGTGCTGTGGTTTAGAAAGGTTGCTTTCTGTACATAAGCTAAACAGATGATAGCAGCAGCATTGCTGTGTTGCTGGTGAAAAACAACATCCCATTAAGACTGCGCTTCATGTAAAGCAGCAAGCATGCTTCAGTACCATCACTAACCCGCTTCCCATGGCCCTAATAATTTATGAACCGAAAAGGGGGATATTTGGGCAAAAAGCACCCTTTAGCATGCAGGAATGGTAGTGTAAAGGAAGGTTGGCATATCTCCAGCCTTCTCCCTCCAACCCGACTCATGGCTTCCTCAACTGTGAAGCAGGGAGGGGTTTGGTGTCAGGAGCTCCTTCCCCAGGCAGGGCTCAGCCAGCCCAAGGCGCCCTCCCTGCCCCACATGATGATTTCCTCGGTGCTGCTGCATATGAGGAGTGACTTCGGAGAAACCGAGGGAGCAGGCTGTTACTGTACCCAACCGAGAGAAGATGAGCAGTACCCCTCCCCTGAAATGCCATTACCACTGAAGTTGTTGGCAGAACTTCACTGGGTTTCTGTGGCCTCTGTCTCACACCTTGTTGTCTCGAAAGATCCAAATGTCAAATAAAAACTGTGGCAGCCACTTAATATATAAGAGAGGCTTGAGATGCGTATAGGGAATTAATTAGGGGAACAGCAGGAGATTGGTTTGGGAGCTGTCTAGGCAAAGCCACTGGCACTGTCTGTGGAATTGTCTTAAACCACAGCAGTAATACCATATATTACTTGGAAATTTGAAGTCTTTGTTTCTACAATATTTTTTTATGGAACGATAGGGAGCTGGTTAAGACTTGGCCCTCTTTACAGAGCATCTTGGATGCAGTTTAAGAGCACAGATGAACGAAGTGTGTTTGTTAAAAAACTGGCTTTAGTTTGAAAATAGCGTGAGAAGGTACAGCGTGAAGGAAATCTTAAGAACGTTTGAGAACATGGACTCAAAATCACAAGTTTTTGCTTGATCAGAATTTTGGCTATTAAATGGTTTAACCTGCTGCTTACTACAAACTAAGGGCTTGCCCATGTCCTCGCAGTCATGCAGTTGTGGAAACGTGCAGTTAATGCCTGGAAGCAATGGGAAGGCATGGCCAGGCATAAAGCAGAAAGCAATTCTTCCTCCGTCTCCTCTGCTTCTTGCTTAATGGGAAGGCAGCACCGCAGAGCCAGTCACATTCCTTTTGTGTCAATATGTGTGTCTGCGCTCTGTGAGCACAGGAAAACACGAAGCTCAGATCTCTTTCGCCTCAGTGATATTTCAAGAGGATTCCAGGCCAGAAAAAATGAATGAAAAAGATAAGTTATTTCTGGTTAGTTGGGTTTTTCGAGCTAGAAATACCCTGTGGAGACTGTACGATCAGGGGAGGCCCGGTGGGCTCGGCTGTGCCCAACCATCCCTGCCAGAGCCGCTGCAGGAGGCTGGGCTGGCGCTGGGGGTTTAGTATGCTTCTCATCCAGCTAGAGGAGGGTTAAGAGCTGCCTGCCCTCCCTGTGATTCAGAGGAATTTGAAGGGAAAAGGTGTGCCTTTTTTTTTCCCCAGGAAATCAGAAGACACAAAGGGAGATGCCCCTGGGCCTTAGCTGCTTGGGTCATAGGAAGAAACTGCGCTTTGTGTGACCTGGGCTTGTGGCTGGGGCTGAGCAAATTGGGCACAGGGGAAAAGCGCTGGCGTAGACCTCAAGGTGGGAGTGTACTGGGATTTTCCTGGACTGGTTAACGAGCTCTTCCCAATTTGTGATGTCTTTGAAAGCACCTTCACTGCTGGAGCATGAGCTGCTGCAGGGAGCTGAACTTACTGACATCATCCAGGCTGCAGCTTGGTTGTTTTCAAGTCGTCAATTGATCAGACCATTGATTTGTTGCAAGCATCATAAGTTGGGGGGATTTTAAGTGTGGCAGTGTGCTCTAAAATCTGTATTTATGTTGTTAATTTAGCAGCACACAGCTGCGTGTGCTACTTGGCCTTTCTCTAACAGCATTTCATGGTGATCATGTGACTGTTGTCCTGTTTTTTGAAGATGAAGATGCATTTTCTGCTTTTTTAGAAAGGCAAACAGTTCAGCCAAACATCTAGTGAAAATCACCTGACATAAGCTTTGCGACCCAGGCATGCTTTTCCAAGTACAGGAAGGAAGCTGTTGCTCAGCAGAAACTGGGCATAAACAAAGAAAGAAACAGTGGGGATGTGATCACTGGGCACGTGGAAAAAGGCTTTCAAGCAAGTCTCTTTAAGATCAAGAAGCGTTAAGGCTGATCCTGTCAGCACTCACCCCAAGCAAGCCACCGCTGACCCCAGTCCAGCCGAGCAGGACGAGCTCTGAAGAGAGCAGTCACATACCAGTTCAGCAGAAACGAGTTGATCCTGCACTGGGCTGCATAAGGAAGAGGCAGGACATCTTAGAAGGAAGGTAGAATAGCTCCCTTTTGGGAATAAAGTTGAGGATTTCCTGTCGTTATGGCGTGGCTGAGATGGCAGAGGTAGATGTAACATCGCCCAGTAACGATGCAGCAGCAGTTTCCCTCTCTGCCTTGTTGCTCCTTGAGCAGAGCCAGCGGCTCTTGTGGCTGCCAAGGGCAGAGCACGGTCCAGAACTGCAGGCTGCGCTGACATTCAGCAGCTTGGTAGGGAGAAGGGGTCGCTAGGAGCTGCCTCCGCATCTTCCACTTCAGAAATTCCCCAGCTCTTGGAGGCGACCGGCCGCGGGACAGTTGCATTTGCTGGCGTCGCTGCCAATGCCAAACCCTAGCACGTGCTGAAAGGCTGACCTGTCTTTGTAGGGCCAGCTAGTGGGAAGGGGGGAACTAGGAACCCAGGGAAACATAGGGCCAGAAGGGACCTTGAGAGACCATCAGATCTTTTTCCTGGGCAAAACTCTTCCTGGTAGCGGCTTGTCTGGTGTGCCCTCAGAAATCCCCTATAGCGTTTGCCTGTCCTCAGGGTGCCCTTCACAGCCAAGAGCCCGCCTGCATCCCCTTGTCTCCTCCAAGACCTCAGACTCCTTGTGCTGCCATCTGCTCATGAGCCTTTCTCTTCAAATTCATCCCAGTTTTTCCTTTGGGCCCACATTACCCACCCACATGGGGTTTCTTTTATAACCACTGGAAAGAGAGAGAAACACCCTTGTGTACACGCTGCCTCCCAGACCCCAAACTTGCCGTGGTCCCTTGGTCTCAGCATCACTCCTTGCGTGGGGCCCCACAGTGGCAGCAGGATCTGGGCCTGACATGTGAGCATTGCCTCCCACGAGGATTTCAGCAGTTCCCTACTGTGACAGTGTCTCTGGTAGCTGAAATTTCTGATCTAATAAAAGATCTTCGCGTCTCAGCAGATGCTGTGCCTTCATCAAGCAATGGACTGTCAAGTGCAGGGGGTGGTGTTGGTGCATGCATTTTAATCCTTGTTTGCACAGTGCTTTGAAGGTGTAAAACACCTCGGAAATGCTAGCTTCTTATTGTTACTATTATCACTGTCATCTTAATTTTCCACTGTTTTGAATATCACTTATTCATGAGAAATCAACGCAACAAGTGGGAGTTCTCCCAAAGCTTTTTAGTTCATATTGTTTTCAGTCACATAATGCCAGATGTCTCAGAGGAATCTGATCTGACACAAAAGCAGACAAGTCACTAGAAAACTGTATACAAAAAAGCACCGGCTGCTACACTACAGCTGGTGGCACCGACAGATATATATGTTATTTTCAAAGCCCTCCCTTTGCTGCAAAGGCCAGGGCAGAGCGCAGGCTGGGAAGAACAGCCACGAAGCAAAGAGCCTTGGGGGGCAAGCCTTGGCTGAGGTTTGTGAGTTTTGCTTATTACTTAATTTAGCAATATCGGGATAACCCAAGAAAGGAGAACAGTTGGAGATTTTGCAGGATCTGAATCATACATGCAGAAGCAGAGCTGTAATTAAACATGCTTGCCTACTGAAATATGTGTACAATCGCTATGGGATACTGTAACTAGCAACATCTGACTTTTCTTAAAGCTGAAGCAGCAGTTCTGTGCTAGCATCTGCTGGCTGTGCCTGTGCTTGGCAAACCTGCCTCTGCGTGGCACCTTCTGCGTGGCTTCCAAAATGATGCTGGAGTGGCTGAGAAACCTTTGTCCAGCGTGGCTATATCTGAGCCCCGCGCGGCGTGCACGGAAGGATTTCCACCACTGCTGCCCCTACACTGTTGCAGGTGTTTACTTTATCCCTTACAGATTAATTACAGAAAAGGGTGAACTGATTCTTTTATTATTGTTATTATTGCACAGCGATTCTGTATGCCAAGGAGCCTCTAAAAAGAAAGAGAAAAGGTGGGAGGGATTATATATGACAGGAGTAGAGTTGCAGATTGTGTATTGTTGGCCCATTTTGGTAAGTGGCTCCGAGTGGTTCTAATTCCCTCTGTGCTGCCCTGCTGCTTTGATCAGCAATGAAACTGTTAACAGCGCTGACAGCTAAATAATTGTCTCAACTGGCATTGCATTTTAAACTTCGCCTGGCGAATACTGGCAGATCACACCCCTCAGGGCTATTGTTCCAGCTTCTCTTCGCTCGTATCACTGGGTCGAATCACGCTGTGCTTATTTTGAGGATTTTCTTCCGCAGCCACCACGCTTAGGGAGTCGCTCTGTTTTTTCGAGCCAGGGCTGGATGCGTAGACGGCGTGCCGGCAGCGTGTGGGAGGCGTGCTGCATTGCCATGTGCCCCCGGAGCAGAGGCTCGGCATGCGGGTGCCAGCCCCGGGTCCTGCGCTGATCCGCAGCTCAGACGAGCGGTGCGTGTGGGAGCGGGCTGGAAAGCCTCTGCGTGCGCCTAGTGCAAGGGTTTGGGGAAGGGACGGCTGCCCCGAGCGCAGGCGTCGCGTGGGAGAGGAGAGGGTTGCTGGCTGCGACAGCGAGCACCACGGTGAGTGTCTTTTTCTCCTCCTTCCCAAAGCCTATCCCAGCCTTCGGGGCTCCCGGTAGCTCTTTAAAATCTCCCCTCGTGTAGACTCTTCCCTTAGTCCTTCCAGGCTGTGCTTTTTACCTGCCCTCCTCTTCTCCCCTTGCTTTTCATTCCCTCCTCTCCTGTCTTTGTTTCCATTGCCCTGCCTCTGAGGCTGGATGCAGTCTCATGCAAATGCAGTGGGTTCTTTGAACATTTGTAGCCTTATGCCTTGAGAACTGTTGACTGGTAGGAATCGCCTGTGATGGATTTATAAGTACCTGAATACCTTATTTGCATTTCGGTCTGCTCAGAAACAAGCTCTCGGATCCCTTGAGGTCTGAATTCTGCTAGAAACAGCTGTGGCAGCGGCATCCGTTGATTAGCTTCATAAATTGACATTTTCAGGAATTTGTTTTGATACAGTGAGGTTGGCCATTTCACTACCCTCTGCGGCTAAACAACTTGGGTAACTTGTCACCTAAGGGGCTGGAGTCTAGCATTAGTGAGAGCCCACATGGAAGCGTGCCTCGCCTTACGCTGCCGCTGTTCCTTGTTGGCAGCCTGTATGGACTTCTGGTGGATTTTGTTGAGCTAAAACCCAATCAGCCTGATTCAGCCTTGTGTCTAGATTGCTTGTAGAATTAGGAATTTGACGAGTGAATTCAAGATCAGAGTAGCGAATCCCCTGTGAGATTGGGTCTTGCCTGCTTACAGGTTGTACTGCTTTTACCTACAGTTCTGCAACACTGCTGTAACCCTCCCCACATACAAATGCAGGTCTGCCAGTATGAACACGCTTATACCAGCGCAGCTTTTTCCCCTGTGGGAAAGGAGAACAAGCTCTTCCAGTATAGAGCACCTTTATTTGGCTGTGACTCCATCCACACTTTTCGTTGTACTGGCAGAAGTACATCAGCAAATAGTGCTGCTAACTTAGATGGGTGAACTGCTACAAAGTCACGCGCAGAACAAGTCTTGGTCTGCACACAGCCTCCAGAACTCCTTGCAAGCGAGCGTCAAATATGCCATGCGTTTGTGATCGTGCCTTTGTGAGCGGAGGTACCGCGGAAAGACATTGCGTTGCTTTGCCTGTTGTTGTGTGTTCACAGGTAAGAAACCAAGAATTGGGAAGTATGTTGGCTGAAAAGTCATGACTTGTGAGTCACGGCTGTAGTTTATTTTTAAATAAAGTGCGTAAGACTTTTTTCTCTTCCAGACTGGCGGCTGGCCTGTGTTTTTGTTTGCCTCGTATTGGCAATATAAGAGGGCCATGGCAGAGGTGCAGATTACAGTAATGCTTACTGGGAAATACCTTTGAGCTGCCAGGGAAATACAGAGGTGTCTTAGTGGTGAAAATCTTCATCCTGAAAAGCTCCTTGCACCAGTGAAAAGTGAGTGCCTAGCAGCAGAGAAATACTAGGCATTTGTATCTGCAGTCATCTGCCTCAGCCACCTGCAGGGCAGGGCAGTCCTGAGATCAATGGGTACAGAGGGAAACTTCTAAAACTTCCAGTCAGATACTATCATCCCAGATATCATGGTTTATTGATTGTTGTGGTTTTTTTCCCAGCCCTGCTGCTAAGCTGGATGATGAGCAGTAACCATACAGGAAAGGCTTTTCAGGCAAAGCAAAAGTACATACGGTACAGGAAACACTTCATACTCAGAGTAACTGGGGGAAGGCAGTACCATCAACAGGCTACGGTCTTCTGCAGAGCAACTGTCCTAATTTCACATGACTGACCAGTGTCTGGAAACATGGGACCTAGCTAAAACTTGCAGGTTTTCTTCTGCCACAGAGTAAATAAACCAGTACGACCCTTTGTGCATGAGAAGAGGTTGGTTTGAGGCAGGTGATGGTGAGGTGAAGGAGTCTGGGGGACAAAAAGATGGTGCTCTCAGAAGATTGCAAAGCCGTGCTAAGAGGAATGTGCTTTCTTTGTGCTGCTTACAGTCATAAACCTGTTTGTTGGCACAGTTACCTTGCTGGGCTGTTGTGGGAAATAAACGTCAGCAGAACCTAATAGTTTCCCCCTGTGCATTAGAGTCACCTCTGTCTCATTTAATTCCCACCTTTGCTTATTGTGAGTGCCATTTCAGTGCTGCGGTCCTTGACTTCATTTCCTCCAGACTGCGCGCTGCTTCAGAGGCAGCCTTCCAGACAGCAGCAGAGCAGGGAGGAAAACCTTTGCTGTTGCTTCCCGAGCTCATCGACTGCCTGTGACTCGGACGGCGTTGGCAGAGGTGGTTCTGTGCGCAGGCTGGGGCTGGGTCGTGCCGTACTGCCTGAGGCCATCGGGGAGCAAACAGCCAACCTTGGACAAATCCACAGCTGGGATGTAACCCAGCCTAGCATCCAGCTCGCCCTGGTCTTTGCTGCTTCTTTCTCTGAGGAAGGTGATCTGTGGCACTCCTTTTGTTGGTTTAAATTACTTCTCTCCCTGGGCTGACTCAAGGTTTTTGCCTGCTCTGTTTGCCTTGGGTAGGAGCCGCGGGCTGTCAGCAGCTGATCTTTTTCCTCAAAGAGTCCAGCAACATCGGCAGCCCTGGAAAGAGAGGCAGAGGCATCAGCCAGGTCCTTGCCTGCAGTTGTTGGCAGTGAGGCTTACAGTCAGGACACTTTACATGGGATTTACAGACAGACACGGTATCAGCTCAGCCCTGCTCCCACAGGAGGCTGCAGAATCCATTGGTGAGCAGCTTTGGAAATCACTTTTTTATTGTCTTGTCACCTCCACTTTTAACCAGATGTGAAACTGCTCATTATATAAAACCTAATCATCCTTACTGCAATCCCATCACTGGTGTCTCCAGTTACGCGCTGTGAGCTGTACAGGGGAGAAGTCATTAATAGTAGTGTTTATATATTCCCCTACAGATGAAGAGTTGACTGCAGTGGAAGATGAATTTTGCTGGGAAAGGTGCTGAATGAGCTGACTTGATCAAGGGGAAGACATAAAATGTGATGCTGTTTAGTTTTCTCTGTTTCACTCAGACATTAGCTGGCATGGTCTGTTGCTCCATAGCAAATGTGTCTGGGTCCAAGTGGCTGCTTGAGCCAGAATCCCAGTATGCTTTTTGAGGCGGGGGCAATTACTTACTACGTGTTTGTACAGCTCCTAGCACTTCTGAGTGCAGTAATGACTGATTGCTAATGGTTGGGCAATAGTATTTATTGCTGGCAGCTGGTAAGAGCAGCCTGTGTTTATGCCCTGTAGGGGAATTCAGTATTTGTGCACAGCCGTGGGATGTTAAAGGTTTTGTACCTTTCAGAGGCACCACAAAGTCTGTACAGGCCATCTAGCCTTCTGCCATTTTAAGTGCTTCCTTACTTCATTTCAGAGATATTTGTTTATTCCTTCCCTTGTTACCCTCCCAAACCTTTCAAATCTTTTCCATCTGGGCTTTTGTGTTTATAAACTCTTCTGTGTTCGGAGCTTGTAGGCAGCAACCATTTCGAAGCCTACTTTCGTAATGCAGAGCAAATTACTGCCAGAAAGCACCATGGGCTCATGTTCTCCTCCGCCTCTTCCCTATAGCCTCGCAGGTCTGAGATACCTCCCTTTTACTTGCCGGACGCCTGGCCCTGTGCTCGCAGCTCTAAGTCAGCATCGCTACATTAAGGAGGCCACAAAACTCCCCCGATTTACACAGCCCTGGGGATCTGGCGCAGCACAATTGCTATTGAAATATTTTCATTTGTCTTGGTTTGTTTTCTCTTGTAGAGCCACAGTGCAGCAACTCTGACTCCTGTTTTGTAAGAGCCGTGCAGCTGAAGCCTGTCACTTTTTTTCTGGTATGGAAAAGATGAGCTGGTCAGCCCAGAGCGTGGCTCAAGTCTGGCCTCATAAAATCTGTCTGTCACCTTTTAGTCATTCTCCTCGCTGCTTCCTTTTCGTAGCAGAGATAATGGGAGCGTTTCCTGCTAACTCCATCTCTTCATGATGAATTGCTGTGGTCTGTGTTGGAAAGCATTGTCTGGCTGCTCTTAGTGCTGCGATAAAGAAAATGCTGTGAATCGGCTGCATTGTGTTTGGCTTCCTTTCAGCCAGGGGCAATCTGGACCTGATCTTCCTTCTGTGCCTGGCCTCAGCCTGCAGTTGTTCAGGAGGCAATTTTTTTTTATTTTTTTGCTTGAAGCCACATTTACACTTTCAGCACGGAGCTGTTGAAGGTCAGTGTGATCCATAAAGCTGAAGGTGGGGGTCTGCAGGAGCCCCTGGTTTCCCAGATCCTCCTTTGCCCTCTCCGCCCTCCCCTGTGGCAGCACTGGAGCTGATGTGGATGCCCTCGTGCCAGCAGTGTGCTGCATGCTTAGCTCGTAGCCTCACCAGCTGTGAGCCCTGCAGCTCTCCAGGCAGGGCTGCTTCCCCCTCTTGTATTTCCAGCACTTGTAGGAAGGAGTGCTTGGAGCTCAGCAGCATTGTTTTGTTTCAGCTGGGGCTTTTCTTGCTTGGATCTTTCCATTCAGGGACAAAAAAGACGGTGTCAGTATAGGTTAGCTTTAAAGTGATGGGAGAAGTCCTCTTCCTGTGTTCCACGGCTGTCAGATTTGCTGTCTTTTGTCAAGAGCTGTATTGTCGGGTTTGCTGCCCACAAAGTGGGGAGATGGGTCCTGCTCTGGCTTACACTGGCATCAGCAAGGAGGAATTTCGTGCCACCACTGGTACTGTTTCAATATAAAAGTGATATGAGGGGAAGGGGACTCAGGTCTTCGGTGTCAGGTGTTTCCAAATACTTACTGTTAAAATGTATTGGATGCTTTTAAAAAGCAAGCTTGCAATCACTGCGGAGCACGTTTAAGTTGCTTGGGGGCCTGCCTTTTTCACTGAAATGAAGTCAGGGGCAAGATGCACGCTCTGTCGTAACTGCTTGCTTGCTGGGATTCTCCAGGGCTTTTAATTATGGCTGATATCTCACACGAAGAGTTTCTGTCTGGCTTCTGCCCGGCACACACACAACTGCATGGACAGTGGGACAGTCATATCGATACCAGAGCAGTCACCAGCAGAAATACTGGGTTAGTATTATTCGAGCAGGTAGGAGGAGATCAGCAAAGACAAATGCATGCTTAAATTCGTATGCCATGGGTGCGTTCATTCTCCTGCTTCTCACTCTGGCTGAAGTGACAGTGCAGTTTACCCAAGCTGCTTCTTTTCTCCAGCTAAATCCCAGATAAACTGACAGAGAAGGATGGACAGAGGTAGGCGCAGAAAGGTTGTGAGCTTGAGAACAGAGTGTGGATTTTGTTGTGCATGCCGCATCGGCCTGTGCACGGTTTGAGTCCTTTGGGCTCATTTAACACAGCATAAATTCCACCCTAATGCTCTTTGTGGGTTGTCTAGTTTTCTTCCTCCCACAGAGATTTTTAATTAAAAATCTAGGACCAAAATAACTGCAGTGCCGTCTTTTAACTATTGTTGAAGGAAGAGCTTGATGCTCTTGTCTCTGGAGAAACGGTGAAGTTTATGCAAAAAATACACAGCGTATTAATTTCCTTTAGAATTCGAGGGAGAGTGGCTGCACCAGAGGAAGTATAGGTGGATGCTAAATTTAAACCACTGTACAGCAGATCTCGGTATGCCACAGCACCCAGAAGCCTGAAAAGCTAAACAGGGGCATATAAGGATCTTTTCAAAAATAGGTGCACTTCCTTAAAATTTCTTTGGTCTTGTTTATTCATCCCTCCTTGTGAAGGCCCCAGAGGTTTACAGAGCCCATTTGAATCTGACAGGGGAAACAACAAAGTGGAGAAGTGGAAAATTCAGCGACTGGAGCACCATGTTGTGGGATGCCATCATTTCTCCGTCACTTAGCTGTTCTTCAGCCATTTATAAGCCAGCTCGGCTATAATTTAGTGGGCTTGTGGTTGGAGCCATTGGGCGGAAGTATGGCTTGTGTTTGCACAGGATGTCAAGGTAGAAGTATACTTACAGTCTTAAATCCTTGTTGTTCACTTCATTCTTTGTGAGCATGTGTTTGATATGGTGGATGCTAATTATAACAAATAATCTCAGTCTGATTCTGGGAAATCTTTGTGAAACTGGACAGCTCTTGATTTCTCTCTTGTAAGTTGGCTTGCAAACATCCACTACATGTGCCTTACTGCCATGCTGAAGTTTCTGAGCCTGAGTCTGCAAATGGCTCAGCAGGACTTGAGAAGAATCAGAGTTATAAGTCTGATTTTCTTCTGCTATGTTACAAGGGAGCAGTATTTCACAAACAAGGGAGTACTGTCAGGAGGACACTATCAAGCATGAAAGCAGGTCTTAAAATTAGCTTGGTATTTCCTAGTAATTGTGTGGTGGGAGTGTAGCCCCAAGGCACGGTCTTTTCTAGATTTAATTATATAAAGGCAGAGGTGGATATCATAGAAAGCCATCAGTGAGGCTTGCAGTAGACTGTTTTTCTTTAAATGTCATTAAAGCTTGAAGTAGGATCCTTCCATTAAAAGAGAATATGGTCTCATTATGTGATTTAGATAGCAACGTGAGCTGTAATGATGCTCCTTAATATGCTCTTTTTAAAGAAAAATATCAAGACAAGAATTGACCTTGAAGATGTGGCCTGCCTGCAAATGACATAACTGCACACCTATCCAAAGCGGTGTGTTCTTGTCATGGCTTTAAATCTCCAAGAGCTTTAGCTCAAGCAACTAAATGAATTTCTCGTTTACGTTGTCGTGTACCTGGTCCTGTATTTCCGTCACAGCACTGGGCCTGTCACACACCCTGTCTGCCCTGGTACGGGGCCAGTCACAGTGACTCCAACAGGACACCCTGGGAATCCTTGTCATCCGTATGAAACTTCAGTTTAAAGAAGTACACAAATGTTTCTAGATAACACAGAAATTTAGAGGCTGAGATCTGGCTCCTGGGCTTGTTTCAAAGTGGATCCGTAGTGGATGGAACTGCTTGGCTAGTGCATGTTACAAGAAGTATGCCCAAAGGTGTGTGAGGGCACATTTTTTCCTTCATGTTGTGGATGCACATGGTTGTACCTTTTGGTTTGGCGAGGAGTCTTTGCTAATCTGCATTCTGACTTCTTTTTTCCCTGCTTAAAAGAATGCTATCTACCAATATCAGTAATAAATAATAGTAAACTTTAAATAAAAATTCAGTGAGTTGGATTGAGATGGATAAGTGTTCAGGTGCTTGATGGATGCTTAACAGTCGTGATTTACCTTTTGCTCATCTTCAGTTGAATATGTTAGAACATGGTATTAAAGTACTGAAGACGATTCAGTGAAAGCACCTTACCTTCCTGCAGAGATTGATGGAAATACCTTCGCAAGAGCTTTATTCAGTAGGAATGCCATCAGAAATCAGGGCCTAAAGGAGATTGTGCAAAGTATGATTTACTGAACATAAAGTGATGGACTAAGACAAAGGTCTGCAAGAAAGCTGTTCACTGCTGTCTCTCTGAATGCCGGGGGCTTTCTTATCTTTCTGGTGGTATGTGTAAAACCTGGAATTCTGCCTGCAGTTGCTGGGGAAATAATTAATGCTGAGGTACTAGTCATAATTACAGCAAGAGTGGTATGATCTGTGCAGTTAGCAAGGGTAAAGACCAGTGGAATTGCTAAGCCAGAAGAGGCCCGTCAGTGCTAGTGGAAAATTTAATATGTTGTGTTAAATTAATAGCCTTCTGCATAACAATCAATTTACAGCTTAAAGGTCAGCGGAGGTGGATATAAAAATCATTGAGCATTCATTTCAAAGACCCACTTATTGATATTCTTACTCTAAAGTAAACTCTAGCATAATGTTTACAAAGTAAATGGCAAATATTTGAAGACAAAACACATGAGGACTGTATTTATTGCAATGCACGAACCCCATTTCCAAGCTGTAAGATCGCAGACTCCTCTCCCAAACACACCACGGCTTTAGCGATGTACCAATGTTTGCACACAGGAGATGTTTATCCAAACCAGAGGTGATTCTAAAGATGAGGTTTTCCAACATGCCAAATGAAAATGTTTTGCACTTTTTGACTCTGCCTTCCTCTGTCTTTGTCCCAAGTTGGGGATCCCCAGAAAGAATGATCTAGGATGTTTTTTTTCCCCAGTGTGGGCATGCAATTCCTATAGCTGTGCTGCTTGGGGCCGTTGTACATAAAGCTCACCGCAGAGAGAGATTAGTTGTGAGACAGTTAAACATATATGCACCCCTGGTGTGCCTTGAGCTGCAAACATTTTAACTAGTGTATACAAAGAAAACATTAATCAAGGCATCTTACGAAGAATTAAGGGAGAAGATTGTTTTGTCTCCTGATTACTACATTACTGTCCCTGACCAGTGCAGGAAAAGGTGAGCAGAGAAGCAGAGAGTGGTTAGAAAAACATTGTTTTTCTGTTATGGGAGAGAGCAAGAGCAGATAGATAGCTGAGGGTGGCTCTGGTAGGCATCATCCATAAAAACAGCATGAGAGAGGCAGCTTTAAGCACATGAGCCCTGAGTTAGGTTGTAGGGATGAATGAGCTGCACTCCTGAGCCTGCTGAAGCAGCTGAGAAAAATCCCTCATGTTTCATGTAATCATAATGAAGCAGTCTCTAGATCTGGCTTTCCGTAACTTGGTTCTGTTGTTGCAGACAGATGTCTTCAGCAACCTGTGTTATTTTTTTTCCCCTCTCTGGACCGATGGTCAAGCTGAGCAGGATGGCACCCAGCAGAGGGTTTGAAGTCCTACAGCAGCAGCACTTCCCTGTATCTGGAGCATAGGAAAGATGAAAAGCGTGGGGCTGGCTTGGGACTTGGCAGAGCAGGACATGGTCTGGGAGAAACATACCAAAGACCATCGCTGCTGAGGAGTGGTCCCCTTGGCAGCACAGCAGAGAAATAGCTGGCCCCGATAATTCTGGGGAGTGGCTGACACTTCGTGTGCTCGGCTTCCAGCTAACAGCACGACAGCCTGAAACCTTCCTTGTGCGCTGTAATATCTGCGCTCTGCCTGTTCCCTAACCAAAAACCATAGATAACTTAGAGAAAAGATTGTCTGCTCAGGCACAGTTCACTCTGTCAGGTTTTATTTAACTGTAAGCAGGGGGTCAGTTGTCCAATTACCTATCTTATAAATACCTTTTTTAGGTATTTTAGGTATTTTAGGAATAGCTTCCCGAAACAGATTTCACAGACTTTCTGGATTGATCGGGAGTTCTTCAGCTGTTGTGAATCACCAGTGCACCACTGAACTAATAATTTACCCCTGCTCCCTGCTGAAGATCTGAGCTGCCATTTTTCCCCGTGAATAGTTGGAACTGTAAAAGCCAGAATGTATCTGCTAACAATTTGCCTTTTCATTCATAAAAATTTTACCTCCTCAGGGTTAATTGAGTCAGGAAATGTCAGTATCTTTAGATTTAATTTTCCTTATTGATGCAGATTCTAGAGTGAAGGGCTGCTGTGAATACAAAATGTGGTTTAATTTGATTTCTGGGAAATATTTAGTGACCAGAAAAAGAGAAGGTTGTTTGAAACAAGTCTTGAATAAATTAAGAATCCCCCTAACTAGCACAGCCTTCTTGACTGTACCAACCCCCTAATTAACTATTTATAGAGCATATTTCCAATCTATTTTAAAATGCTGAACATCAGAGTAAGCAAACCAACCTACCCACCAGTTTGCAGAGGGTAGGGGCAGGATAATGTCTGCACAGTGTTTAGCCGTGCAGTAATTATATATCAGCAACTTAGAAAATGTAAAGATGGAGCCAGGAAAATTCTATCCCCCGAAGCCTTTGCCACTGTCTTCCCAGCAAGCACAGGAGGCTCAAAATGCAGAGCAGCCACGTGAAAGGCATCTCTGCTCCAACGTGTAATGTCTGTCTCTGTGTTACTCACAGCCTTCACCCCAGACAGGTCTGGTGTCAGAAGCAGAGAGCTCTGGCAGTTCCCACTCACTTCGGTGGCAGCCATGAGGTTTGCTGGTAAAACAAGGATTATTCTTGCCACGTTGCTCTTCTCTGGGCTATTGCTGATGCTGCTTGCGAGCAAAAGTCCCACCAGGCAATTGCACTCTGTTAGGTTCATCTCTTTCACTGTCCTGTGCTTCACGGTATTTCAGGTATATATCAGGCTTTTCATCTGCTCTATTTTTTGGTTTTAAAAGATAAAGTAGTCTCAAAGACAGGATTAGCAAGAAGTTTATTTCTTGCTACTGAATTATTTATTCCTGTTTATGCTCCAGTGAACAGCTCACATTTAACAGCACATTACTGCCTTAAAAGCTGTCAACACTAAAGGGGCAATCCTGAAAACCACTGTGTTTAGTGACTCTCAATTCTCTCTGTATTCCCTTTCCTGCGTTTTTACGATCAGGACCACAGAACCAACAGCCAGAAATGACCTCAGCTGCAAACTTCAGGGCTTTTTAATCTAGCAGGACTAACGACAAGATAAATTCTTGCAAGAGCTAAGGTGAAGATTTTTTCCCAAGGAGGTTAGTTTTCTAAGAGAGCTCATGGATTCTGTATCAGCTGGAACATTCAGATCAAGACAAGGTATCTCTCTTCGACTGTTCTCTGTCTCATCTGCTAGACTTGGAGGGAACACAGGAGCAGTGGGAGAAATTTGTCACTTTATGTTACTTAACATCATGTTTGGGCCTTCAGCAATTCTTGCCCACTTTTGATTTTTGCCTTCTCCATCTTCCCAGAGTCCCTCCAGAGCTGGGTTCCCTGAAGCATCTGTCATATCCTGAAGCAACCTCCAAAATACTTCTTTAGAGGTGGATTTGCCTTTCAGAACAAGGGTTGTCCTCAAATCAGCCATGTGAGATTGAGGCCCAAAGCACTCAGGTCTAGGAGCATCTCTTCGGCTGTTGCTTGTTTCCTAGCAGATGCTTTGTGACCAATGAATTTCTGTATGTATGAGTGTTTTGTAGATAAGCGTGCATAAATGGCAGAGTCAGTACTTTTGGTACCTACAACAGCAGGTTGCTGATACTCATGTAACTTTTAAGAAGTTAATGTTTCTGAGTTTTCTAATGTCTGTAGGCTTTCCTTGACTTTTGCTGATGGTACAAAAGGCGTTGGAAGGTGGAAAAGGACAAAACAGGATAGGTAGGGATGCAGGCACACACAGACCTATCTTCTGGAAACCAAGCCAAATACTTTGAGTGTGTTATCAAGTCCTAATAATGTGAAGTGTGTTTTTTACCATCAAGGAAAGAAGCATCTGGTGTATGAAAACCCCTGAAATATGTGTAATTGAGCTGGAGCAATGCAATGTTAGATGATCCTTGAAAGGCAGGTTGGTGACACAAAAGTATTTGAAAGGACTTATATTTGTGTATGTCCAGCCTGATAAACTGCCTGCTCGTGCTCAGGTGTCAAGAGCTGTGCCACCAACATTGGTGTGAGCAGTTCTCTGCTACTGTGGCTTGTATCTGTGCGGAGATGAAGGTGGCTGGTGGGGCCCTTGTGTTGCCGTGTCGGGAAGTCACCACCGTGCCAGCGGCATGTGAGGGCAGGATGGACAGATGGTTTGTGCCTGTGACTGGTTCCCCAGTGGGGATGGACTGGGGATTCCTACCTGGCTGCATGATGGGCACAGCCAAGCCGGATCGCTGCTTTTTGGGGAGAGTGTCCCACGGACCTGCTTTTCCTCTGAGCCACTTATGAGCAGTTCCAGAGCAGAGAGCTGAGATGGCCTTGCTGGGAACAAGGGCAGAAAATAGCTCAGTGTTAGCATTCCAAACCCAGCTATTTAGACCTGTATTATTTTTAAATATTTTGCTTTGAGACACGTAACTAGCTGTATTTTCCTCTTCTCTCTTTTTGTGTTTTAGGTTAGCTTTAATTTTGCTGCCCCACAACCCTGCACTCTACAGTCAAGAATATCTATGCAAAAAAAAGAGGTTATTTAAGGTGCCAAATGTTAGGCAGCTAAGTTATTCACATTGCATTGGACCTTAATTCACCTGCTGCAGATGATTCAGATCCAGTGGGGGACACATATCCCCTAAAAATTGCACCCACATGTCCTGCTTTGGGGCTAGGTCTGGCTGGTAGCCATTCACCCCTTTTTGGATATTACAGACACCGCCGTCTGATGGTTCACCCATGGTCAGCAACGGGGTCCAGGCTGGTCTGTATCAAATTAAGGTCTTGGGCACTGAGGCTGTCTCCTGTGGGAAGGAAGGAACAGACTCTCACCTTGTAAACCACAGCTAGTTTATAAAGTCAGCGCAACCTGCTGTGTAAATAAATGAAGCTGCAAAAAAAAAGACAAAATGTTCTTACGGGGACTGCCTTCTCCTGGGGTTAGCAGAGCAGTCGGAGGGACAGTGCTCTGATGAAACACAGGAGGGGAGTTTCTCACACTGGGACACATTCATGGCATCCCCCTGTGTGCTGCGTCAGCCATGCAGGCAGAGCCCCAGCTCCAAGAGCCCACTGAGGCTTCCCCATTAAACTTGGTCATTTGGGTGAGAGCAAAAGTTCTGTGGGCAGGAAGAGCAGGGCAGGATGTCGCAGCCTAACGGATATGGGAAAGCTTGGAGACTTTTTTCAGGAAATGCATCCCATCCCAAAGGGTTTTCCTTTGCACAGTGACCGTCCCCCGGGGAAGCAGCAGACCTCATGTCCTGCGATGCCAGCCCGAAGGCTGGCTTAACGCTTCTTCTTGCTAGCAAGAGCCCTGCTGATCAGAGCTGCACACGGGGAGAGAATAGCGCTTGTAACTCAGGAAGGCGACAGTCATAATATCTGTTTGTAAGAGGTAAGAAAGAGCTGCTTGTTGGATGTGTATAAAAGAAACCTTTAATTCCAGTCAGGATGGTCTAACGCATCAGCCAAGTGGTGGTAAAGAGCACAGTACCACTCGGCTCCTGTGCAGGGATGCAGGGAGGCTTTCAGGGACACAGATGCTGTTCTTTACCCTTGCAGAGCAACAAGGCTTATCATATTGATCAAACTGCCAGGCTGATCTATCATTTTAAAGAAAACTGAAAATATTTACATGTGCTCTAATAGAAAATAAGGGCAGGAGTGACACTAGCTTTTCTGTCCTGCTTCCCTGCAAATCTCCGCTTGCTGCTCTCTGCAGCCAACACATCTGGTCATCCTCCACACCGCTTATTTTAAATGCTGATTTTTGCAGGCTTGGTGCAACTCTGCTCACACCAATGGAGTTATTTCTATGAAAGAGTCTCCAAAATCTTAAAAGCAAACAAAAAAGAGGAATTTTAGCTGCTGTACATTGGATAGACCCAGTAAGTAACTGTTACTCTAGATAGATCCTTGTAGAGAGGAGGGTGTTCTACTGCCTGGATTCACCAAGGAGCAGTGTCCTGCTTCCCTGCAGTTTGCAAATGCTGAGAGTCAGCAAATCAGTAATTGTAGCCTCAAACTAATATCCTTTCCTTTTTCCTTTTTTCTTAGCCTTCTGGCAATCTATAAAAAGATCTGGCACACTTCTTAGGATTAGGCGGCTTTGAAGCAGCGGAGTCATCTGGGTGTGAAACTTTGATTTCCTGTGTCTTGAAATGAACTGTTATTTCTATCTTTCCTTTTCAGAAAACCCCCACAGCTCATGCCATGAAGGAAGAGAACTTTCTTCGTCGCAGGTTCTCCCTCTGTCCGGCCTCGTCCACCCCTCAGAAGGTCGATCCTCGCAAGCTGACGCGCAATCTCTTCTTTGGAGCTGACAATGACATCTATCCACTCAGCCCAGGTGGGTTTCTGCTGTGTCAGTGCAGAATGTATCTTGTCTTGTCTTTATTGTACTGCTTTTCTAGCACTTGTGAAACTCAGTGCAGAACCTCAGGTGCCTGACTGCAAGTAGACTTTTTTAGCATGCTGCTGTGAAACAAAGAGAAACAAGTGAATGTGACAGTGAGAGAGAAGCTGTCCTTGCAACACAGGTGTCGCTGGCTCCCAGCCAGTTCTGTGTCCGTGATGCTGCTGTCTTTCACTGCTGTGGCATTAAGTGGGAATGGAGGGCATCAGAGTTAGTGAGCATCACTGTTTGAGCACTGCATGGCGTTGTGCTTCAGAAATGATGTAACATTTTCGGGCATTTCCACTTTGAGGCACTTGATGTGTTTCACACTAAACATTGAACTCCTTTACGCTGTCGCCTGGGCCCCTTTGCAAATGTTTAACGGCAGGTTTCCCTGTTTAGATTTAGAGCCCAAGATAAATATTACAAGAGAAGACTTTTTGTAGTTAATGTTCTGTAAATATATACAAGCGCTGCAAGCGCCAGGAATATTGACAGGCTGCAGTGAATGGCAGGCTTGCTTTAAGCATTCTCTTTACGTCTCTTGTGCTTTGAATTTGTTAGACAGCACCCTTTTTGAAGGAAATAGGGCTCATTTTGTTGTTTCAGAATTTGTTGCTCACAATAACATTCAAGTCTTTCCTTGATTGCAGTCTGCAAACAATGCTTCCATTCCAGTCTGTAAACAAGTGCTTCAGGGAACAGTCACAAGTTTGCAGAGCTGTCATTCGCAGTTGCCGTGTCAGTGCTAAATAATCAAACCTCACAGCACCTTCGTGAGCTCTTAAAATACTGATATCTAGAAAAAGAACATAGCATGTCAAAAGGTTTCAGTGTTCATATAAATGTAGCACCTGGCAGACTCGCTGGGCTTTGCAGATGGGGAGCAAAACTAGACCTGGGTTTCCTGAGCTAAGAGTCTGTAAGCGCAAAGGTTTTGAGGATTTCTGATTTTGCAGGTATTTCTATTTTGAGGTGCCTTTTTCAAGGCAACGGGGAACCAATTTTGAGCAGTGCTGACTAATCCTCGCTGTCACCGAGGTCACTGGAAGCTTCAACAATTTCTTGATAATTTAATGGAAAACAACTTGAAAGGGGACACCCAAAATCTCATACATTACATATCTGTAGGGACTTCTGAAAAGCTCACTGCCTGTAAGTGCATTCCATATAAATGTGTGGTAAGTAAACCTGTTTCACTTCTGCTATCTTTGGGTGCTGAAGGACCAGCATATCTTTCAGGCTGTAGTCACTTCCCCATGCTTCAGGGAGGTGGAGATCCTTAAGTTTTACCCATGCTTCAGTTCTTACCAGCATTTTTATTGCTAAACAAGTTACTGACTTCCTCACCGGGGTATTTCAGTGCTGTAATAATCTTTCAGAAACCAGGGAAAGTTGAGCATGGAGGAGTTTGTCACTTCCTCAGCTTCCCCACATCACTTCTTTTCTCCTTGAACCTTGCTGACGTCTGGACCGGTCTTTGCTGGGTTCAGCAGGACAAGTGCCTCCAGCCACAGAGCAAACTCCAGCACCAGCCTCAGGGAGGTGGCCTTCTGTAATGTAAAGGAAGATCACAGGCCAAAGAGTTTGTAAAGGAGAGAATATCCCTAGAACTTACTGCTTCAGCCAGGGGATTTCATGCAGAGTCTGGGTTTTTGTCTAGCTTTACATATTTTTACTCCTTTCATTTCTTTCCTGGTCCTCACAGAGCTGCCTCATATCTTTGTTTTGCTCGCATTTCCCATAAGAAGTATCTGTCATTCTTTGCTTTCAGTTGATATTTCCATGGTGGGCTCTTCTTTTGCTGCTTTTGCTGCCTTGTTTTTCCCTCTGAGCCTCACGTGCTTCCCTCCCACCTCCTGCATGCCCTCTGAAGGATGCCGCTGTAACTATAGATAAACCACAAGTCTACGTCCACAAGCTACATCCAATATTTCTATCCCTCGCTTTTCTCTCTTGTTTTACATGAACTTTCAGTTCTTGATGGTTTTTTAGTGACCCATGATTGGCTGCCTGGCCCCAGCAGATTCTCTTTTCAAGGGTGCAGGGCTGATGCCATCAGGTGGAGACTGCAGGCAGTGTGGGCAGCACCAATGCCTAGGATTAGCCCTGCAGCCACGAAGGCGTTCAAGTAAATAATTCCATGAGATCAGAGTGACAGACTTTACACCTTGGGCAAGCTGCGCTATGGAGATGTAATTCAGTGAAAGGATGTTTTTTGAAGGAAACATAGGGGAATGCAGAGGGCACTATCTCGGGTAACACTACTGACTTTTTGCCTCTTGATACATAAATGCTAGTGATTATGGTAACTAAAAGAAATTAGAGGAGGGCATGTTTTCTCTTTATAGGAAGTTCACGAACTAGAGACATGAATTCAGGTTCCTTGACCACATCTTTCTTTCATGCAGCAATAAGGGGGAAGAATCTTTGTCTCTTCTCTTTCAGAAGGTAGGACATTTATTGGGGGAGTAGCTAAAATGACTTCTAGAGAATCTTTCTTTTTGACTAGGCTGGGAGATAACTCCATGTCTTTAAATAAAAAAAAGTAGATTAGCCTATCTGCATCTGAAGAGATGCACTTTAAAGAATATGGGAATTTTGCTGTGATAGATACATGGAACTAAATTTCAGTCTGGTTCACACGTTGGGCCAGGCCATGTGGTTGACATTTGCTGCAGTAACATTCATGGCGTCAGGACAGGTTTTATTCACGATAGTCTTGCCACACATCAGAGCCTGTATTTCCTCTTGTAGTTATACGAATACCTTATCCGAAAGCCTGTAAAATAATAGTTCATGCTGTAAGGAGCTAATCATGAATTCTATAATAACCCAGTATTTCTACTTTGTCTCAGCATTGATCAGTCACGCTTGCTGTATCATTCTTTATAAGGAGAAAAGGCAAATGCACCCATAGGGTGGATACACAGCAGAAAGCCAAACAAAAGGAATAGTTAACTCTTCGGAAAGGAACTCTGTTTTTCCTATGCATGACAGTAATGGGATAAAAGAAGGTATTGGTAATTCAGCTCTGTAACTGCAAGACTGGAGTGTTAGCATTTTTCTTTGTGATGTGGTGAAGGCTGTTTCAATAAGCACCATTGATTCCCTTCCTGAAATCCCATTAATTATTTGCCATATACTACTGGGCTACTTTGGAGGACCTTTCTTAGCATGCCATATTAGCAGCCAGCAGTTTAAGTCAAAAGAGGCTCAGCTCTATTTCTGTTGTGGGCATTATGTTTTCTTGATCAGGGAAATAAGAGCTTCAGCTTATATAGCCAGCTGATATTTAGCTCCTTTTTTTTTTTTTTTGGTGGTGGTTTCCTATTTATTTTCTCGAGACGGCTGTGTCTTTTGTGCTCCGGGTCGGACTCTCTTTGGGGTTTTCTGTGCACTTAACTATGTGTGCGGGTGTTTGAGAAACTTGCACACAGTTTCAATGAAGTTTGCTTTCCAAACAAGGGCTGACTTTCTACCTCCGCACGGCTGCATCAGGTCTGCTTGAGACAGCTGCGATAGCGCTCCTCCAAAAAACACTGCGTCTCTCCTCACAAGTGTCAGGAGGCTTAATGGGTTTGATGCAAGAAACTGGGATATGCTGCTCCATAAACACATCTTATGAATCCTTGTGAATGGTATGACCAAGAGGGAAGAGTTGCATGTTGACATTTTTCGTAACACCCTATGAGAGGAGCGGTCCAGAACCTCAGGAGCACCTAAAATCCCGTTGTTTAGGTGCAAAACCTTTTCTCTGTATTATAGAGAGAAAGAGAAGTCTCTTGTGCAGGCTTTTTATATAGATCTCAGCTTGGAGGCAAACTTTCTTTAAGAAGTGAGATACAGTAAAGGTTGGTTTGGATTATGTTATGTTAATAGATGCCTTTCCCTCAGAACAAGCAGCAGCTGACTCCCATTAACTTTACTTGAACTTTCAGACCATATGTTACTTTCCCATACATGAGCAGAAAAAAACTCTTCATGAGAAGCAAGTACAGTAACTGCATGGCTTTGTGAGTTTATTCCAACCTCCTCTGCCTCCATCTGGGAGAATGTAGAGAGGAAAGAGCCATCGGAGGAAGAAAAAACACGGGAATTCAGGTCCTAATCCATGCCCAGCAATGCTTATGACCACAGTGCTTACTGTGCACATGGTATGGTGTGGCACTGTGCCACGGGATGAGAAACATGTATGAACCCCCTCCGCCTTTGGTCACTGCGTGTGAACCCTTCTAGGGACAGTTGTCCCAAAGAACCTGTTTTAATTTACAAGCTGATACCCCAAACTGATGGTTGATGCCTGCAGAAAAGGCAGAGGTTTGTCCTGCTTCTGTACCAGTAAAACCCTGTAGCGCAGTTGCGGTTCCAGTTATAAAGGGATGTGTTTGTTCTCCAGCGTTTCCCATGGTGGAAGTGCAGAACACGACTAGGAGGATATTTATTTTTCACTGAGCTTCTGTGGCAAACTTTTCTAATGGCACTTGGCTTCTTGCACAGCTCCTCTGAAAACTCTGGGAGACATTCTGGCTTCTGGCACATCTGTGGCAACTTCTGTTTGACTTCAAGAGAATCAGGGTTTTCCCGTGCTGGTTTTGTATTTGGTGTTGTTTCCAAGACACACCCCCAGAATGATTAAAAAATGTTTTTAACAGTTGCCATGTTTGCAGTGTGCTACAAATGGATTGTATTTCACTGTCTTGGTGGCTCTTCACTGTGTCCGTTATTCTGAAGCTCTGGTTGCTAACAATGTTGAGGAGAAAACTACATTTCAATTGGATAACAAGGACTGTCTTGGCACTAAAAAGCTTGTCTCATCAGATGCTATTTTTTGGCTTTTTTAATAGAAGCTTTAAGCTTTCTTTACTGTAAGAACATGATTATGGTTGGCAAAAAGAACAGAATTTATCATTACATTTTATTGCTTAGGCTGGGACCAGACATGCTCATACTAGTATATAATGTGTACGATGTACTGCAAGTTTAGTGTATTTGGGTAAGGGAAAATATGTATCTCTACAATGATGGGAAATGTTACAGTTTGTAAATACTACTTGTTAATTGAAAGCGTTTCTTATCATAACAGTAACTTGGTCAGAAGACATTGATATTCTGCAGTATTTTATTTTAGTAATTATGTCTAAATGCTGTTCTGTCTTCTGTAACATTTTATGATCATGATTATTATTTGTCAAACAAAGCATGCTATCAAGTGCGTCTGTGTATAGTTGCCAGCTACTGACCAAGGAGGATAACGTATTGAATAACTGCCTATTAACTGAATTCCATTTATTATTTGCATTGGAGGAGGCATGGGGGGAATGTAAGGAAAAAGCAGACTGTGGTAATGTAATTAAAGACTGCATCATAATGCAGACACACAAGGGGGCTGATTAAGAATGCGTAAACAACCTTATTTCTGGTGTTCTCTTGCCCTCATACACCGGATTTGCAACCATCGTAGTGGTTTACCAGAGGGTTTTCAGACGTAACTTTTAAGCAATACATGTCGCATGGTCCGAGCATGTGGATCGAGGCTATTTTAAGCTGTATAAGATCCCTCTCTGTGAGCTTGGTGTGCCTGCTATTGCTCATCATAGCTCCTCTTGCTTCCTGTTAGCAGTAGCCCTTCTAGGGCCATGAGTAGCCATGATTTTGCCCAAAATTTCTGTTTCTGAATCACATTGCTTTGTTGCAGGAAAAGATGTGGAAGGAAACAGTCCATCGACGCTGAAGGATGAGACACCACAGACACCGAACTCCATTAGCAAGGTACTGTGGGACAGGGATGCAGCCTAGCCTTGCTTTCATTTCTTCTCAAGCTGTTATTAATCATACTTACAGTCTTTTTTTTTAGTCATTGAGAATGCCTCTCCCTTCGTTTCTGCAGGAACCGTGTGTGCATGTTTTGAGAGAAAGAAAAGGAGCATTTCAGGATGGTGGGGATGACCTAGAGAAGCCCACTTTTTCCTCTGACTTAATAGCACCTACTACAGCAGAACCCTGGTTATTTGGGCCTCATTTGGCAGTGTAATTAGATATGAATAATTATGGTTGAAAGCTTGATGTTGTCAGCAGGGGTGTCTCCTGCTGCTCTTGACCAGCAAGGCCATCATAAAGCTTAATTGTTTGGAACAGAAAGCTGTAATATTTAATGTATTGCATGGCATCTGAAACTGCAAGTTGAAATCCTGGCTGAGAGCTCTGAGAACTGATGTAGCAGGAGAGGAACACACATTAACCCAGACATCCTGAACACAGCATTTCCATCCAAGCTATTATGGAGAGGTGAAACTGGATCTAAAGACTCTGGATCTGGGTGTTCAAGACCTGGCTCTACATCTAGACTTATTGCGTGCCTGGGTTTGACTTCCTGTAGAGATGGAATTGACCTTTTAAATTAGATCTGGCTTTGAGATGCATGTGCAGGCTTTTTGGCTGCAGCTCCCTGACATGTTTCTGGAGGGTAACAAGAAATAGCAGCAAGGCCTGTTAATAAATTTTTAACTAAATTTATTCAACTATGAAGCTATAAAATGCAAATGACACCAGCTGAAATGAAAATGTAACACGAAGGAAGCATCTGGAGACAAGTGATTTCTTATAATACATGGAAACAGACTCTGCATCTTCAAACACATTTGGCTGTGCTTGCTGGAGCTTGCAGGCTGTTCTGCAGGGATGCCCTGGCAGAGGTCAGCACGGGGTTCCAGTGACAAGAGGAGCTTTGGGAGTGTAGAGCAAGGGCTTGTGTGCACGTCCTCTGCTTTTGCTGGGACCTGACAAGATGCAAACCAACCTTGGTTTTGTTTTTTCTGGGGCACGTTCCTGATGGGAACCCTGCTGCTGACTTATCCTGGCAGTGGAGAAGCCAAAGGACCAAAGGATGGCGTCCCGGGCTTTGTTTGAAGGCCGGATGTTTTGCACGCCTTACAAGGAGTGGTGTTAAATTCACAGGGACTTAGGAGTGTAAAGAAGGAGGACTTTTCCTTTTAATTTCTGATGTGATGTTGGTCAGCCAAGCCACAGGACAGCTCAGAGCATCAAAATGCTATTTGAATGGAAGTTTGGTTTCTGAGATGCAGGACAAACACGAGAGTACAATGTACTTCTGAGAGCTGTCTGGGAGAGAGCAAGGCCAAGCTGTGTTTTCCCAGCCTCAGCGCCTGCCTTGCTGTGTAGTCTCTTACAGGTATGTTTTTGAGAGGTGCCCTTGGAAAATGTGGTGCCCGCCTAGATTTCCACCATGCTTTGTGTGCACCTGGGAGGCATCGGTGGGTCTCTCCTGGACAATGGCAGCAAGAGCAGTGGTTGAGGAGCAGTGAAGGAAAGCATGCAGCACAGAACAGCTGCGTCAGAGTGGGAAGTCAAAGCAAACGGGAGGCTAACCCTGCACACTAGCTTTGCTTTAACCAACCAAAGACTTTGGCTTGGGGATAGTCAAAATTCTTCTGAAACACTAATAAACAACAACCAAAAAAGGATGGTAAGACACCAAAGCCCCAAACTTCAAATCACCTACTGACTTCCAGTGTTGCAGGCAATTACTTTGGCTACCAAATGGGTCAGAGCTAGCTTTTTCTTTCATGCCTGAATGTTCTGCCAGGGTACAGGGCATTTGATTCAGAGGCTGACTTCAGCGACTTTCTACCTCACTGGACCTCTGCGGTAGCGCCTGTTGTTCTCACTTCACGCTGCTTCGCCTTACTGTGGTGTTTGATGCCTGGTTCTTCACTTCCAGCCAAGGAGCTTTTCTTCTCTCTTGCTTCGCAGTGTCAGTGACAGCAGGGAGTCTCTATTGTGACATGTCTTGCACCTCAAAAATTTAGGCAAAGTGGAAGTTGGTTTGCTTAATATTTCACTTTCCACGTCCACTCAGCTGTAAGGCTGTAAAACGAAACCTTACTGCCAGATGCTCAGCACTGTATGTCAGGATCTGTTGTGGCATTTCAGTTTAAAAATAAATAGCAATTCCAGCTACTTCAACCAAAGGAAAGAGTGTGTGCTAATTGGGTCATGTTTAGATTCCTGTTAGCCGGGGGGGGATAATTTTAGTAACCGAATCATAGGGTGTGCAGGTTTAATTAATGGCTTCAGTAGTAAATGTAGTAGGTAACAGATCCATGGCACGAATACTTAGCCTTCGTTTGCCACAGTGGATGTAACAGACCCTGTTGCAAATCAGTGTTCCTTCAGCAGTGCTATTTCAATGTACTCATGGACTCCGTTCACCCAGTAAGAAGAAAGAAAGCAAAACTGGCTGAGTGATTCAGCCCCCAGACTGGAGTTCAGGACTTTCCCAGCTCTGACCTGCAGTCCTTTTGTTTCCCCATGCAGATGAATGGTGTTTCTGTTTCACATCTTCATCAGTGACGTGGAAACAGTCCCATGTTTCACACATATCCACACCGTGTGATGGAGCAGGCTGCAGGTTTCCCAGGTTGGCAGACATCAAGCAGGATATCCCATGAAAACCTCTATAAACCTTTGGCTTGTGAACACACTTCACTGTACTTGAACTCTTAGATGGATTGCTGGTCTCTTCCTGAAGTGCGAGCATATCCAGATTGTTCTGTCTGTATAGACAGTAAAATGCTGGATGCTGGAACATTTGCTTTCAGTATTTGTGCACTTTTTAGTAATATATATTTTTGGTGGCTGTTGTGGCTTTCATTCCTATTTTTATTTAAAAAAAAATTAAGGCACAGTTCAGCTATATATTGCATTTTAGAGGAGTCTCTTTCAGCTTATTTTAACGACAAAGAAAAGGTCATTTATTTCAGATTGTTGCTCATATTAGTGTCTATTTTTTAGAGCCCTTTAGTCTTGTAGTCTGTGCCCAGCGTTCATAGGGGTGTGAAAATATGGCAGAACTGCCTCTAAGCCTCAGGCTCTTCTCTGGCTGGGCAGTGCAGTGAGCACATGCCTGATATTGGCAGGTGATGCCTTTCTCTCATGACAAGCTCTCAGTCAGCATTGTTAGCATCCCTTAAGACACCTTTTATTGCAAAATGCAGCAGTGCATTTTCCCTTTTTTTCCCTCCCTATGCTTACCTGTTCATTCTACTGTCCAGAAAGTAGCTGGCATCTCTTGATAGACACGCAGAGCCCACAAAGTATTGAAGTTTATTTTAAGGGATTTAAAGCTGGCTATCAGTAGTACCTCACTATTTTCAGTCCCACACTAATGCCACAGTGAAGTCTAAAATTACCACACTGTAGGAGTGTGGTTGTTGTGTGCACAGTTTTATGACGTATAGGAGGGCAAAGCTTCGATTGCTTTGTTCATTGTGAATGTGTTTTTCCACATGCCTGAGTAGTTCAAGACTTTATTGTGTAATTTGTAATCTGAAATATAAATCTAAGTGGTTGCAATTTTATTTTATTTTTTAAAAAAAGTGGTTTTAAACAGCTCATACCAATCACTTGAGATTTGATAGAGCAAGCTGCAAACTCCATGCTGTCTCAGGCTCATCCTTTTAGTTCATTGAAACATGCTTTTAACCTCGAAGTTAATTCCAGCTGCATTTGGGACTATCAGAAAAGACCATTCACACCTCTGACAACCTGCAAGTGTACTTTTACCTCTGCTCTCCCAATGCCAGCAAACCAAGGAATCAGTTGTCAGAGAGATCCAGAAGCTGCAGGAATCAGCTGCGAGGGGCCCAGGAGGGAAACATCCCCTGTGTGTGCTCAGCACAGCTTTAGAGGAGAGCTTGGCCCTTCCCGATGGTGTTACACCAAACTGGACCCTTGCCGACATTTCATTGCTGTACTTTATGCTGTGGATGTTGTGGATGTAATTATTTCGGAGCTAGTAGGCTCTATCGCATCTCATGCTCAGCTCCTGTGCCCAGGAATGCATTGCTTCTTCAGGTACTGTGGTCCACAAAGGGTTTTGCAGCTGGTTGCAGGTGAGCAGAGATGGAGTATCCTGGGAAAACTGCAGAGGAGAGGGGTGGGACTTTGCACTGAGAGGTTAGAAATGCGGAGCACCCCTACATTATAAAGTCCAGCTGTTTTCCATTGCTCGCCTTCTCCGTCTGTTTAAACTCAGCCTAGGAACAAGAGCAGTAGCTATGGCTAGAGGAGAAAGCAAAGCTCTGCTATAGGTTTCTGCTTAGAAATACAACTCTGACGGTCATGAAACAGCATCTTTCTCAGTCCACAACTTTCCATCACGCCTAAAATGTTCTTCAAATATTCTAAACTTGAAGAATGTTCTTCCCCTGAAAGGCACACTTAGATGATTGTATGGCCATCCCATGAGGCCTGTGACTTTTTCTTTAATTACAATGATCTGGTGCAATGGAGCAAAGCACTCCACTAAACAGTAGTGTAGCTTGATATTTTGAGTTGCTTCCATAGGTGGCTTTCAGTGATGATTTTCCCTAGATATTGCTGTCACCTCAGCTATTTATGTGTACAGGCTTTTCAGTTTAGGCTCATCATTGTGCTATGGCAGTGTTGTAAACATAGTTACTGTATCTCTGTAACATCGTTGAAATAAGAGGAATGTTTTCTGCACCCAGAAAATATGAGGTGAAAATCATTTGATGTGCTGTAAACCAGCATATTAATTGAAGGGTAATCTTCCCTAATCCAAAGCTTGTTTATTAGTAAGAATCGTTTCACTGACTCTGACGTGCTTTGGATGAGCTGTTAGTTACCATTTTGCAAAAGAATTGCTTATAGTAAACTGAAAAGCAAGTTGTTTAAATACAGGTGAGGTATCTGTGAATACTCACAACAACAGCAAGAAGCTCTTCGCTTCTCCTAGATCGAGCTTTCCATAGTGTTGATACTACTGTAGGAGCTTTCATTTCGTTTGTTTTATTCCTTCAGTAATACAGATCTGTAGCAATTTTAAGTGGAAAAGATACTGAAGAAGTTACATGTGAGCAAGGACACGTCTCCCATGTGATGACTGTTTTTGCTTTTGTGAAACATAACTTCTGACCCCAGCTACTTTTGTTCTGCCTTCAAATTCCCATCAGATTTTGTCTGTCTGTCTCTCACTTGGATACAAAGAAGAAAAAAGTGCAACTTGTAAGCAGTCACTGCTGTTAACATGTAGACCACAGCTTGAGAATGATATTTAAATACGTCTGACTTGGAGTAATTCTGTCTGATTGTCTCTCAGTACACATTATTTTGTGTTCATCCCATGCAGCAAGGATTGTTTGTGCTAAACAAAACCGTATATTCCTCTTGCTATTATCCAGGGCATGGTGGGCTGGCATCCCCCCACCAGAGTTGATGACACTGTTCTGTGACATGACTTGGTGCCCCCTGGAAGCGAAGGCACCAAAAGACACTGTAGCAGAAGCGTGCTGTTGTGAGGGCGCTGTGTGCCTTCTTGCAGAGCCTAGCCGAAGCCTGAGGGTAGTGTGATCACTGCTAACGATCAGCAGAGGATCCCAGGAGTTGCACGACTCAGATGAAAGGCAACAGAGACTTAGCAGGGATAAGAAGTGTGCCTCTGAGTGGAGTACATCTTGTCATCACCCTGCAAGGTCATCACTCACTCCTGGAAAGGACAGATCTGGTTAGAGAACTGGGAGTGGCAACACGTTCCACCCTCACAAGTGCTGTGACATGCCCTGGAAAAGTTTTTGGCACATTAACCATCTTCTAGCCTTAGGAGAAACAGCAGATAGAAAAACACTTTCTCATTAGAATACTACAGTGTCTTTTTTCATTTTACAAAGGACACCAATTACTCCGATTGTATAAAGTCTCTTCTCTGGTTAATGCTGTTCACGTGTTGTTGCAGAGGGGGCCACACTAGGATTGCTTGCCCAAGCATTATCCCGTTGTCCGTGACAAAACTGCTGTGGTGACAAAAGGCTTCTTATAGTTTCCTGCCAGGCTGAGAATGGCATGTCGACAGAAGGCCATCATTACACTCTCTTTACATGTCCTAGAGCTCTTGTAAGGACCTGCCGTGTTTTGGGGATCTTCACAGCTGATGGCCTGGATTACTAAACCTTATATATACCATGAGGTGCAATCAAAACTATTACGACAGCTTCATGCAAAAGCACGAAATCATATTATTTCAAGACACTTAGTAGGTTAAACCTGGGAAAACCAGGAGGGGCTGTGGTATGTATTCCTGTCCCATGAAAAGGCAGGAACTTTAAAAACCAAGATGCAGTGCTTTTCACCCCGTAGAACTGGAGATCACCTGCAACCTAAGAGCTCTTTAGTATCAGTGATCACGCATCCTCATCAGCACACAAAGAAGCAAAGCTGGCAGGGAGAAGCAATCTGTTTGCCCAGTTAAAAAAGCACCCAGGGAACAGTCAAGTTTCTAAAAACAGAAGTCCCAAGTCACGCCTATCTGAAAGCTTTGCCACACCTCCTAGTTACATGGCTCGGTTTAGTAAGATTTTCTCTCCCTTCATAAAGCTTGGCCATTTTATAACCACCCTGGGGAGCTGCACTGTCCATCATACACCGTTCTCATCACTGTTTTGGGGACATGGCAGCACAGATATTTATTTTCCCATGCCTAGAAACTCTTATGCAAGCAGTGAGGGTCTTAAGCTACTGCTTCTTTCTCATCTGTTCTTAAGCCTGTCTTCATGTGCACCATCCCAGTGGCCATGTTTTCACTTGATGTGTCTGGACACAGCTCAGTCACGGGGGAGGCAGTGCCCGAAGGAAATGGTGCAGCAGTTCAGGAGCCCACCGCAGCAGCCTCCAAGGCTGTTAATCCATCTGCTTTAACCAAGCGAAAGACCGGTTTGTAATGACTTCGGGTGAGTTGCACTGTATTTATTGAGCTCCTAAAGACTGCAGTGGTAGGAGGGAAGATGGTCCCTTCATCCGCTGTTGTGCACTGGGGCTTTACAGCAGAGCAGCTGGCGGCTGGCAGCCCTGGGCATGAAGCTAGGAGCCAGCACCCCTGAGGAGGCAGAATCAACGTCTGTCTGTGTAAACCACCCAGGTTTGAAGTCGTGTGGTTGTTTAACTCTATTTTTAGCATGACCCGGAGAGACTCCAAGCAGGAGGCAGGTGTGGCTGGCAGAGTCGTGACAGTGCCTCTGGCTGCCTTAGCTTCGGTTGCCCATGAGCAATGTGTGTAGGGCTCAGGTTGGCATGGTTGGTGGCGGTTGTTGGAAGCTTTTCTGATTTGATCTTCAAGGAGATTTCCTCGAGCCAAGTGAGCTTAGGGGGCATATTTTTATCCGTTATCTAAGTGCTAAGATGTAATTCTCTAGACAACAAGTGACTAGCTTGTTTTTGTTCATTAAGCACAAAACATTCTTTATATCCTGATGCTTTGCAGACACCTGAACAGCATTTCCTAGAATCTCACAGACATCTGTGCTTTTTCTGCTTCTCACGCTGGCTAATGAGGGATGGTACGCAGTGTTTCTCTGTGTGTCTGATCTCTTGGGCTGGAGGGAGTGAAATTACCAATAAACAGCTGGCTCATAATTGTATCTCAAGGACAGGACATTCTCCCTGCTGACTGGGAGGAAGGAGGAGAATTCTCCTGACCAATTTCAGAGGACACACGTCTTGAATCATGAAAGCATAATCTCTTAATAATTCCAGAGGATTCTAGCTCAGAGACATTTAAGCACTTGGAAATGTTTCCTCATAAGTAAAAGCTTGTAGCGTCTCTCTCAAATGTCTACCGCTGCCCTTTGAAATGTGACAAAGACCCTGTGGGCACAGTTCTCTGCTCAGGCATCTTATCTGTGTAGTAGTTCTCACTGCAAATCCTGTGGTTTTACAGGGAAGTCCCATACACAGAAATGTAAAATATGCTTCAGAGACTGCATTGCAGGTGGAGAAGACTGGTTTACCTTTCAATTAAAACAAAAACGACAAATATGAAGTAGTTTGCAGGAGTCCAGAGCTGGTGTTTTCCCTGAGTGGGTTTAATGTAAAGTGGACTTGTAGACTGGACAGTCAAATCAGGGGCTTCACTGGTCTCTGTGTGCCTTCTTAGAGTTTTCATGTCTTTATTCTTAAGGGTTACATGTTTTGGTTTTAGTGCAAGACTACTATAAGGGTGTAAGAACAAGTAACAGGTTCTTTAGTGACCCTGGCTCTGCTGCACGTTGCACTTGCTGGCCCTAATTTCCAAGCTTGCATCATCCAGAAAGAGTTTTGCTCTAGAGATTCTCAGTTGGGAATACACCTTCATCTCCTACTTTTGCTTCTGCCACAGTCTCCAAAGCATCACTGATGGTCTGTTTGCTGCGATACGGTGAAGCATCTGCATGTTTTTATCTAAGTCATCTGCGTGTTTTCATCTAAGTCATGTGTAAAGGACTGATCCAGCTACCATTAAATGCATCCCTGCTGACACTGATGTTCGGCATGGTTCATGGCTATAGTAGCTGGAGAGGTTTCTGTGTCACTGGGAGGGAAAAAGAAAAGTGGGTCTCTCTAAACTGAAGGCACTGTCATACGATTACATCAACTCATGACATACAGGAGAGAGAGTTTGACAGCCCACTGGGTTTGTTTCACATCATAGCAGTAAATTTGTAAATGGAAACTATATTTGTTACATTTTATACTTACTACAGCTCCTTTTTGTGTCATACTCATTAAATCAAGTCGGCCAAGGACTGAACTTTTTCATAAAACCGTTGTGCAAAAGAAGTAGAGACAGTGTCTGACCCCAAACGTGAAAGGCTGGAAGGAAAAGAAGTACAGAGAGAGAAAGTAACTTCCCCAAGGTCACCTAAGAAGGTAGCAGAGACCAGCCCAGACCATAATTCTAATGCCACTAACCCTCCCCAGGTTTGGACAAGTGCCTATCCAAGTGTAGGGGTTGTAGTTGTGAGGCGGGTTCCAGAGAGTTGCACTCGCTAAGTGTACATTGGTTTGGGAAGAGTAATATTGTGACCATGTGTAACAAAGTAAAACATTTTTTCAGCCCATCAGCACAAACATGAGATCACTCTTCAGCCTCTGAAAATGAATTTAAACAGCACTGACAGTATCAAACATGATTTGAAGTGACTATATATTTTGTGCCTGGCTTCTCTAGGCCAAGATGATGATGATTTTCTGTATTGTCTGTAACATGATTAGGTCATTTCTTGCCCACTATGTTCCTGAACATTTCAGCCAGGACAATGTCATTACCAATATCAAGTCTAGTTCTGAAGGATCTCTACCAGCTTTTATATATTTTTTATTCCAGTAATTGAAATGATTTAAGATTTGAAAAGACATGAGTAGTTTTCAAAGTTAGGAATAAGAATAGGGGGATTGTTTTGTTTTTAACAAAAATTAATGTCAACTTGGGAGAAATACGAAAAATATGGGGAATTTTCCAACTAACTATGAGCACATAAAAAGGAAATTCAGAGCACACTGCAGTTATGTCATTTCTGAGCCTATCTAATCTAGTGTACTTCTGCTGAAGCCTGCAGCCCGCTCTTTCATGGATTCCTGGAAGATATAAACAACCCTTCATTAGAGCTTAGCTTGAACATCTTCGTGTTAACACATTCCTATTTCCTCTCTCCCTCTTTTTTTAGATCGAATATAAGCTTTGCAATGGGTCTGACAAAGAGTGCGTGTCTCCCACGGCCAAATCCACTAAGAAGGAAACACTGAAGGTATGTGCAAAGCAGCCAAGTCAGCATCAGCTGACTTTCACTTACAAAACAAGTAGTACCTTTCAAACAAACTGTTGGGAACTGCTCTGAGTCATTTCCCAAGACCCAGAAAAGCCTCTGACTCTTCTAAGAGTCATTATAGGCCAAGGGCATTAGTGGGCTTTATATACAGGATTAGATTATATATTGCAAGCAGATCAGTGTAATTATTTTGCTCTGTTCATATGCTCCAGAGCCATAAGGCACCTCAAGAAGACTGTAATGCTTCATTGGCCTTGTTGGGAGGAGTATGCCTAGGCAATCTGAGTAAATTATTGCTTGAACGCTTGCTTTGTCTCCCAAACCAAAAGTGTAAATAATCTGGTTTGGATGAAATTAGATTTAACATTAATTCTCTTTAATTTGAGGGGTGGGAAGGACTCATTAGTCAGCCTCTTTCCATTCCCCCCAAAGAAAAGCAAACTTAAATTATGTTTATTGGAACTTCAGAAGCAAAGAAAGTATCTGCTCTCTTGTTATGTTTTTGTTTCTCTGTGTGCTCATTTCTGGGGAGCCCGTGCTGGGTCAAGTTCTAGCGGTGCTATACATAGCTGTCCTTAATGCATTATGTTCTTTCCTCCCCCAAAGAGGCCATGATTACAGCTGCTATATTTTCTCTGTTCTGAACCAGGTACAAAAAAAAAACTACAGACAGGAGAAGAAAAGAGCTACCAAACAACTCTTCAGTGCTCTAAAGGATCCCAGTGTAGTGATCACAGCAGACTGGCTGAAGGTATTTAATACAGACCATTGATTCTGAGACTCTAGACAAAAATAAGTGAGAAATACTTGCTGAGTCTAGCACCGAGTGAAGGAAGACAGACTAAATTTGAGTCGATGTTGCTGTAAAGCTTGAACTACATTTGGGGAATGTTTACTTTTCATCTTAACCTAAATGAGTCTGTCTGTTTCACGTCCTTAAGTATGAACAAGGTCTCAAAAACTGCATAGTACAAAAGGAAGTGATGATATTTCTTTCTTTCCTCCTCTGAAAGAGTCTGTTGACCTCTTCCTGTAGATATGTTTTTGTACTGAGGAGGGAATAGACAGAGTAATAGCCTGGAAATGGGCAGATACAGCTTGTTCTATTGACAGTTGGATTTTATATTGCCACAGTGCAGAACGAAACATATTGGACCTGATGACAACTGTAATTTCTCCTTGTGCAAGGACTCAACTAGTGACAGCTTCTCATTGAAGTCCTGAAACTTTGTATGTGGCAAAGTACATGTGGATTGACATTGCAAGAGACTATCTTCGATCAGTGTTTTTCTCCTCATTTAGGGGCATCTAGTCTGGTTTGACTGGTCATGAATTGGTTGCCCCTTTTATAATGGCAAAACTTTATCTCCAAACATCTTCAAACAAACAGCTCTTTAAGAAATAAAGTAAATTAAGGATTTAATGAAAAAATACAATTGTATTTGTCCAGTGTGAAAAACCTCTCACATTATTCTATCGTCAGAAGCCAGATAAGTGAGATGTGTATCAATTATTTGAGAAAATAGATTGGCAACAAAATGTTTCAAGTCATGTTCAGTGTTGATGACAGATAAATCCTGTTTTTTGTAATACAAAATACTTGCTGCATAGTTGTGGATGGAAATATCTAGCTCAGAAACAAATTATGCTGGCCCACAAAAACAGTACAGCAACATAAGACTTGAGGTTCAGCCTATATATGTTGGAGATGAGAAGACCTTAGGCAAAACCTAACCTTACTGAGAAACTTCTCACTACTAAAGCTGTTACCTTTAATACATTCTATCAGATTTAATGTCTTCTATACAAGAGAGAATATGCATTGAGCTTGACAGAGAAGTAAACCAGCTGGAGAAGGTTTACTTCTCTGTCAAGTACCCCATTTAAGAAATGGGGTATTTGTCAAAACCCATTAATAGCTCTGTTCTGCTGAACATTATTAAAATGACTCTGAAGTCCAGTTAGATGAGCTATAATATATTTCTATGCAGTATCCTAATTCACATGTCCTCCGTGATTATTAACAAATCACTCTTACATCGGCCAGCAGTGCTGGTTGCCTAAAAAAATTAAGCAAGCTGCAAACACCAAGCCAGAAATAAGAATATGAAGACTAGACTGATAGCCAGATTTGTGTGGTCTGGGATTTTGGTATGAGATCCCCAAGACTGTTTAGACAATGCAGTGTATCCTTGTGTAAGGAAGTGTATCTCAGTGCAGCTGTGGGAGAAATGGGTACTGGAAATACTGAATAAATACTGAATAAATGTTGGTTTTGTTTTAAGGAACAACATAAGGGTAACATTTTTTCTTTCCCTTCCTCCCTCCAGATTCGTGGGACTCTGAAGAGTTGGACCAAGCTGTGGTGTGTTCTGAAACCGGGAGTGCTGCTGATTTATAAGACGCCAAAGATCGGACAGTGGGTTGGGACAATCTTGCTCCATTCTTGTGAGCTGATCGAGAGACCCTCCAAAAAGGATGGCTTCTGTTTTAAACTTTTTCATCCTTTGGATCAGTCAATCTGGGCTGTAAAGGTAACAACCCTGATGAGCTGAACAAGCTCTTCTTGGTCACCAAAGTGTCTGAGCACTAGCTAGATTTATCTAGCGTTGTCGGTATGTAGATTCTCAGTTATTTGGTTGCTGTTAGTGATGGTGAATTGGCTGTGTAAAAAGATGATGCTGAAGCCTAGTTGTGGTATGACATCAAAGGAACACAGTGCATTATGGTTATACATATGTATCATTCTTGATATATAGGTGTATGCGTAAACTGAGGGAAGGGGGAATGCATTAGTGCAGAAGCTGTATCAAGCCATGGCCTAGATCTTTAAAAATAGATGAGGAACAGACCCAACTAAATGACTTTCCAGAGACAAGGATGTACAGCACTGCTTTGCACAACACTGGAAAAGGGCTGGCAAAGTGACAAAAAAAAAAGGATGAATGATATGACCACAATGTCTTTTTTTTTTTTTCCCCTGATGTCTGAGGTTTGGGTTTTTTAGTGATGGACTTGGAACTTGGTGGACTGCTCAAGCCCTGACTGTTACACAGAAGTGTGACTTTGGATGCATTGTCGTAGTTTTCTCTTCTTTGAAATGGAAGTAGGAAGACTTTCTCTCCTTCGAGTCCTTCTTCTTCAGGCTGTTGTTACTCAGAGGCTGTATGTACATAAGCTCCAGCAGTGGCCTCTGGATCTCCCTGTAACATAGATGATTAGTAGTTTCTCACCCTTCTTGAAGTAACTCCCTGCTAGTTATGAAAAGCTGGATTTCTTTTTCTTCTTCCCTTTAAGATTAGGCAGAAAGCAAAAAAAGAAAACAAAATATGAATGCCTGTGAGCAAAGAGGAAGACCCCAGTACTTCCTCGGAAGCAGAGAGCAACATCTGTTGGATACCCTGAAGTGACAGAACTCAACTTATATTGAGCTCTTTTTTCCCCTTTAAAATATTGACTCAGCAAAATTGTTGAAGACAGATTCTCTAAGAGACATCACCAGTGCAAACAAGGTTTACAAGGTACTGCTTTGCTGCAAGGTGGTCAGCAAAGTCTGCTTGGAAAGATTCATGCAAGAGTGATGACAGAATTTGTCTTTGGCGTCGGAAGGTCTAACAAAATGGAGGGGAATTCCTGTGGGAACAGATTGAGAAACCTCACTCCTGCTTATCCCTCCAATTAATTAAACAGTTTTAAACACAGCTATACAATCAGTATAAAAAGTCTTGCAATTTTTAATAGGGTAAGAGGAGAGAATTAAAATGAACTTCAACAACCAGAGGTAAGAGCTGCTCTTTTCATTCAGCTCTAATCTGTGCCCAGATGCATTGTTTTAGCTTTATATCCCAAAGGTTTTATTGCAACCTTGCTTCTTATTCAGCTTTCAGAGTTTTGTTGCTTGTTTTATTCAGAGCACACACTCAAGAAGGCTGTCAATCTTTTGCTGTCCATCAACAAAAATATTCCCTGTGAAATGACAGGTCAACTGAATTCTTCTGAAAAGCACAGTCAGGAGAGGTAGGGAAAAAGCAGAATCAAAAGCAGTCAGGTAGTGAAAAATAGTGTCACTGCCAGATTTGAAGTGTCGTGTTATGCCAGTATGACCTTCCCTTGGTATAAACCATCCAAAAGAAAGAGCAGTTTTTATCAATATGTATATGTATTTGTGTGGATATGTGTATCTAATTCTTGTGTCTCTTGAGAAAAGTATATGACAGAAATAAGAATTAATATATTAAATATGAAAGGAATGTATCTCTGAAAATGTTTCTGTACTATAGGAAGTCCTGAGAGATTTGAGTTTTAGGTCAGAGTAATATTCTAAGTCACCTGAGATAGATGTTTAGAAAGCTATGTTCAAGCTGCATAGTAAGATATTTCCTGAAACCTGAGTTCAGCTGGGATTGTTGTGTGACAGATGCTTCCAGCCACAAGGTGAACACTAAAATATACATCAAGAAAAAATCCACCAGAACTGCCTGATGTCAAAGAAGTTGTCTGCACTCTGACAGCACTTTAAGGCTGAAGCTGCTAAAAATACTGTTTTGTTTTATGTCATTTCACGGCCTTCTTTTAAAGCAACTGGAGCAGAATTGACTAATCTAAATTGGTTATGTGTAACTGTGCAAAGAAAGACTATTTCTCATGAAATATAGATTAGCCTGAGCTTAGACAAGAAGCCCAAGTTACTGTCCATCATGATAGAAATGAGATCTGGCTAAACAACTTTCACTTCCGGCTAAAATGGCTTGTGAAATTTTCAAGGGTTTTCCACAGTACAGTTGATGGTCTGGTTTTGACTCTCACTAATGGACTTCCAGCTACTTCAAGGTAACGAGCACCTTTGTACATGTTATCCTGGGTGGTCTGCAGGTGTTTGGATCTAACTGGGGGTTTCAGCCCTGGGCCAGATATCTGGACTGAGCACTGCCCTAGGCATTTACAGTCATGCTAGCCAATTAAATTCGATTTGCAGTTATTTAACTTCAGCTAGAGCAGGATGAAATTTTGGGGTGCCTTTCATGTGGTAGGTAGGCAAGACTATTGCTTATAGTTGACATTTAAATATATGAACCAAGGAACTTTTTTTCTTATAAAGCTTTCTGGTTTCTAGAGGCAGGGGGATGCCAACCTAGGAATTAGTGTGTGGGTGCAGGCATCTGTCCTCTTTCTTCGCAGAGGCAATGTATGGCTATCAACAGGCAGGTTTTGCCCGGCAGTCCCAAATAAATATCCTAGAATAGTTTGTATTTCCCTTTGAGCTTGCTTGGGAGCTAGCTGAACAGCATGGTGTGGGAAGGCTTTTATTGACTACATCTTGTTCTGGTGTGTATTTAAGTTGGTAAATTAGTTGGGATCAGACCCGCTGAATCTGGAAATATATATAACTTTAATTTTGTTGATTTTAAGAGCTTTGAGTCATTCCTTTAAAGAAAGAAGTTCTAGTAATGGACTTGTGCTACTTCTTTTACAGTCGTTTGTTCTCCTCCATACTATAACAGTTACTTTTATCTTTATTCTTGCAGTTATCCATAGCACTGTTAATGAAAGGGACTCCTCCCCATTTTAAGCTTTGTTTTATGACTCTCCAAGATGAGCTGTCTTGCTGTGCTGTAACGGCAAGTCCACTCCAGTGTTCAAAGCCTGAACACCCGCTGTTTGTCAGTGCCTTTGAGACTCAAATCAAATGTATAAACAGGAATGGTCTGAAGATGACCCTTTTTTAGCTTTACCGTCTAGAGTCTGAGCTGAGCTCCAGGTCCCCATATAGCAGGGATAACATTCACATTTAGTGAGAGACAGTCATTGTCATGAAGGTTTAGAGTCTAAACTCAAAACAGGCACAAAGCTCAAAGGCTGGGAGACAGAAAGCATCATTATCTCCTCTGTGCAGATACAGAACCTCATTTACTTTGTGGAGATGTTGACTTTATTTTTATGGCCTTCTCTCCTTTCTTCTTCTCCTTTTCTTTCTGTGGGAAACAGCCCCTCCATGTATGAGCATGCCTTACCGTGAAATATGTTTCCTTGATAAAACGACTTAGCTGCTCCTTGTATTTATCCACATGCCTAAATGTCTGTTAAAACCTTGTGCTACCCCATCCTTTCATGACAACCCATCCCACCCCCAGGCTTTTTTTTAATATTGGTTTGTTGTATCTGTACCATTTGGTTGTGGGGGTTTTCCTCCAACAAAACAAATATCTTGCTCCGCACTGAAAACACAACTAATGGTGTTACCAACAGTTCTTGAATGTCCTGTTCAGCTGCAAGCTAGTGAAAGGAAGAATGCCATCGGGAATGCTGCCTGATTGCATTAATGTCACTGATAATGCTGTTCTGCTCTGGATCACTAATCAAATCCCAGCTTTGCTGGTCCTGACTATTAAGCCTTCAAACAGTCTTAATTTTGTGAACCCTGAGCCTCTTGTGGGAGAGAGGAGCAGAGAAATAAGTGAATAACAAGGATCCCAATTTCTCCTGGCAGCAGAAGAACCCTGTGGATATAGAGACAAGAAGCTAGACTGGAGACTGTTGTCTTCTCAGCACTACAGCTTTGTGACATAGACTCAGATACAATTTGATGTGTGTCATATGCTTTCGCTCTTCACCCTTTCCAAGTTTTGGCTTCCTGGGTGGAACTCGAAAACAGAAATCCAGATGAAACCACCATTTAACTACTAGACACTTGTATACAGGAGCAATTTTCAGTAGCAGTCACAGTTTCACTGCTTTCACTATTGCTGGGAAGAAGTCTTCTCAAGGAGCAGGATGGGATACCGTAAAGGGACATGCAAGGGAGGAGAGCCATACTCAAACTGCAGACATTTCCCTACAGATTTTAAGTATTGTGTGTGGTATTCTCTAGAAACTAAAGTAAATGTGTAGTTGAGAACTTCTGGAGAAAACCACTTGTTCCACCCTGCAGTTAGGTTAGTGGACATGTGGGTATCGGTGATGTTTTCTGCTCTGTATGTGTTTCTGAAATGTCGACATATTTGATCCGCTTTCATGTTGTGTCTTACAAGGCGAGGAAGAGAAGGAACTGGAGGAGGGTGGGTGACTTCGGAAATGCAAGGGACTCTCTTATTTCAAGCATATTGTGACTTAAAGCACGTACAATGGAGACTGTGAAGCTGTGCACACTGGGCAGAGGAAAAGCTCCTTCTTCACAGCTGCTGGAGCTCAAGAAGAGAAAACAGGGAGGAGATCAAGGCATGTGGTTCTGCTCAAATAAGTGCCTAATTCAAGATGTACTCTGTCTCCCTGTGAATCATTTCTGGAGAGTCAAGCTGAAGGGATTCTGGTGGGATGTTTACAAGACACTATAATCTTTTTTGCTACAGCTCCTAAACTAAAGGCAACAAACAAGCGAAGCCTGGTTTTGTTCCCAGTTTCTCTGAAGCAGCTGTCGCCCCAGGCACCCCAGTGTAAAGGTTCTCAAAGTGTCTAGATGTAGAAGTGAAGGGCTGCAACCCAGAAACATGTATCTGTGATGGGAAACCTTTGGTCCCCAGCCTGTGGTTTTCCCTGCCTTCTCCTTTCCTGCAGTGGGGCCTGCTCCCCACAGACAAGGTTTTGGATGGAGTTTCCCCTTCCCTCCCTCCCTCCCTCCCTCCCTCCCTCCCTCCCTCCCTCCCTTCCTTCCTTCCTTCCTTCCTTCCTTCCTTCCGCTAATGGCAAATATTTGACTGTCTTTGTCCCAAGCTACAGGAATGAAATTTCTCCATTTCTGAGGATGTGAATAAACAGGGTAATTTGGGAGCTGAGCAAGGGTTAGGCTAAGCCCAATTAACATCAGAGCTCATTGCTGCTTTGGAGCAGCAATGTCATGATTACTAATGAATCTCTCTAAATTACTCCATCTGCTCCTTCCTTTATTTTGACTATCACAAACATACACACTCTGCCCAGGAAGGGTAGAAAGACATTGAACGGCCACTGCGTCTTCAGTGACTTATTTCTTTTTGTCTGTGTTCATTTCCAGGGCCCGAAAGGAGAAAACGTTGGTTCAATCACCCAGCCTCTTCCCAGCAGCTACTTGATTTTCAGAGCAGCCTCTGAATCAGATGGTAAGTTTTAGTCTTCCTTTGCTTTCTCCAGTAACCAGTGTGAATATTTAGTGTGGACTTCAAGACTGCAGAAGAAAGTAGGTTGATGCAAAAAAAATATGACACATAAAGGAACAAGTAACAGCTCACCCAGTTCGAGATGATGCCCATTAGCGTGGCTCAGAATAGGTCGGGCAGGCTATAGGCAAATTTCATATTCCTCACTGAAAAGCCACCTTTCTGGACATGTGTGTGGAAGGATCTAGGCTTGTAGATGAGGGAAAAAACACTAAGTCAGTAAATACTAGAGGATGAAAGGATTTCATCCTGAAATTAGGATGAGAGGGGGCTTATATCTTTCTTCAGTTTAGCAGAGAATTTAGTGGGTTTTCTGCCTAAGCTTTAGACTAGGTAGGGACCTGCTGGAGGAAAAAGGCATAGCCATACTGAACAACTGTTGATAGATGCCTCTCAACCACCAGAATTCTGTAAATTTGCCGTACTGGGGCTAATGCTGTAGCAGGCCCAGACAGACCCTGGTGACTCCTCCTGTAATATACAGTTCTGGGAATTCAGAAAATTATGGAAGGGAAATTCAGGTCAATAGATAACAAGCATGCCAGCTTGCTATGTGAAATCTCTCTAAATGACTTTAGCAGACCTAAAATATCAGTGATTTGTAAGTAGATAAGAAGATTAAAATAATGTTTTCATTTCATTTGACCTTCAGACTACTGTAATTTTCTTTTGCCATAGCAAATTAACCCAGACTGTTGTTTTATGGATGTTTTTCACCTATCACACCGGGGTGCCCAAGTAGCCCACGTGCTCATTCAGGTTTCATCTAGACTGACTTTAGGGACACGACAATTGTTTATGGAGCACAGCGGGCTTTAGAAGGAAAATGCTGCTGGTAAGTTTCATAAATTCCTAAAGGCTGGAAATGGGACTTTGAAGACGCCAAATGCAGCTTTAACATGGCACTTAGAACAGGGGGAAAGCTGCTTCCATTGCAGGCTTGGCATGCTGTTCTTCCTGCGGCTGTGTAAAGAGAGCTGTTCACAGTGAGATAGACCATCTCGACAGTGAAAGCTGCTTGCAGCTGCCAATACAGTGAAATGATATAAGTGGAACTTGTATAGAGCTGTAGAAGCACATTTATTTCTTTTTTACACTTTTGCAGCTTATGGAACAGCGCAGATTATTTGTGTAAAGGCATGCAGGATTTTACATGGCTCCAAATATCACCTGTCTTGAGAGGATTAGATTGATACAATAGTCTCTTGGGGAAAAAAAATGCCTTTGAGGCAGAGCTGATCAATTACAGGCATTTCAAACCCTGGTTAGACAGACAGCCTGCCGAACAGATATATAGAAGAGTTCTACAGGGTTCTTAGGCAACTGAGTAACTTCATTAACTGTCTGACAATCCAGATTTTCTAAATTACTATTTGTTTAGAGATTGATGTAACTCGCCTTTCCATTAACTTAATTAGAAAATGCACAAAGAGAGCAATGTAGACATTGCATGCATTCAAGAAAAATTGCTGTCTGATAATGTCATTTTCTTGTGGCATTTTAACTGTCTTCTAAATGAAAACTTTAATTCTGGGGGAAACCTAATGATTAAATGTTAAAGCCAGCCTGGCAAAGAGACTTGTGGCTGAACTTCTAATCTTTCTTTTTATGATGAGTGTCATAGAGCAGTTATGTGGAGTAGAAAAGCTTTAGATTTGTTCTAACTACCCTCAGCCATGAAGCTCCCAAGCTAGCTATAGTTCCCAAGAGATCATCAGAGGTAAGATTTTTCTGTCTGTGATCTCTCCAACTGGGTCATACACTGTAATGCTGGAAAAGCACAAAAGGGACCATGTCTGGCACATGAGCGTTTTCAATATTTAAAGGCCTGTGGGAAGCTTTCTGCCCAGTGAATTATTATGTCAGTGGTATCATAAGAGCTTAAAATAGTGACTTAGTGGAACTTATTTTTAAAGCTAAGATATTGGCCAAGATTCTTGGGAAGCAGACGGAGACCAGGCAGGTCAAAGTAGAATCGCTTTTTCATTTACTTTGCTGCTTCTCTACAGTAGGGTTGTATAGTTAGATGGAAAGCTACCATGATCAGAGGAAGAAGGGACTGAGAAGCCTCTCAGTCAAATATCACAAATCTGTTTGTGGGTAGTAGCTGGGACCTTTGGTTAAGGATGAAACAGTATATGTTGTGAACAGCACTAACAATGCCCTAGATCCATCTGCAGAGATTTGGAACAGGCACATTATGGCTTAGTAGATTCTGAGAATTAATCCAAGGAGGTGACCGTGACAGCTGACATGGGAAGCTTTGGGATCTATCCGTTTGGCTATGAACTTCACAAAAAAAATTTGTGATGTAACATTGCACCAGAAATATTAGCATGAAACATGGTGTAACTTTCAGCTGAATTAGAGTATTTGAGTTCACAGCTGAGGTCAGTGAGCTGTGAGAAGTGTCTGTACCTTCTGCAATAAGGGAAGGATGAGAGTCTGCAGAGAATAGTGGAGAAGAACTCCCAAACCCAAGAGCCGTCCTAGCATGGTTACTGTGCTACGCTGCTTTTGTTCACTAGCTGGGCTCCATGGGAGCAGTTCGGGGTTCTTGGCTCCACTGAGCAGTGTAGACATGCTGACAAGTAGCCAAACACATGGGTGTCACTCTCTGAGATCAGTGACTTGGAAATGGTACACACATCAGTAGGTAGTGTAAAACATAGGCAGGCAAGGACACAAAGAATAGAAACTGTTGCGTTTGAAGAAGTCTGTATAAAATGCAGCAATTTAAGGTTTGTACTTGTAATTAATGCAAATTGATTTTAAGCCCAGGAGACACTACTGAAATGATTGTAGACTAGTATTTGGTTTACCTGTTGTGAACGGGCATCTTGAGGAGGGTGTGCTTGAGTTTATTTCATTTCTTAGTGTGCTGGACACTGTAGAGGATGCAGTTATGGTCAAGAGAGACAGGAGATGAAGATGAAACAAGCTAAGCAAGCTGACATAAATGGGGCAGGCAGAATCTGTTCCCTTGCAGAATGTTAGCCTGTATTTGTAGTATGTTCACATCTCCCCCGTAGATGCGGTGTTGTGTGAATCTACAGCGTCTCTGAGGAGATGTCCTGGCCACGTTCATTTTAACGCAGTCTCCCATGTTAATAGTGGAAAATGAACCACAGAGCATTTGGTGGATTTAACAGTAATTCATGGAGGCCTCCAACTTGCTGGGGAATATTGAGTTACAGCATATGTTAGATGTACAGTTCTGCTATCCAGGCAACTATATCATGATCAGCAGCTACATGGCCTACTTTTTCTCTCAGCATTTCAGAATCCCTTTTTTCCCCTCTGCTGTACCATCTGTGACAGACTGTTGGTAGGATTTAAGGTCCTGACTTCTGGACAGCCTGCAGAACCACTGCCAAGATATAGTAAATTTCACGTTCACAGACCTCAGCAGCAGTCTACTTTGTGATGTGTTTTAAAGACATCTGGAAGGTCAAATCAGCCTACAAGGCTCAGCCTGCACAAGCATGGGGTCTCTCTTTTTTAGCAGTTTCAGAAAAGAAAATTGCTTTTTCCAAACCAGTGACTGTGTATGCATTTCAGATTTGTGCTGATGAATGGCTTAGAATTAGTAGCTGAAACCTGTCCTGAGCTTCTTGCCCAGACCATTCTGGGGCTGTCCCTGAGATCCCCAAACCAGTCCTACACCCACTCATATTTCGTAGCGCAGCTCTCCACTTTGCCATGGGCACTGTCACCAAAGGGGGGGCTACCAGGGGAGCTCAAAGCATCAGATTACCAAGGGTTAAAGGCTTGACAGTGGGATTGTAAACCACACTTATTTAGTTGCTTATGTCCGTCCCCTCCTCCAGGCATGCTTTGGTTAGCCTGGTGTGGATGGAGCTGTGCCTGGCTTGCACTGTCATTGTTTCTTTAGTTTTTGCTAGGCACTTCGCCCTTCCCTCAAAACAGGTGCTCTGATCTGGGGAGTAAATTACGTTACTGAAATAAGGGCCATACACAGAAGCAATGAACCAAGAGGAAGACTGCAATTTGAAATTATCTTCACAATGAAATACACCACTGGATCCTGGCAGTGCTGGAAAAAAATAGAAGTTGTCTCTTTAGCTTTGTGTCTGCCCGTCATATTCCTTAGACCTTTCATGGCAGTTTACAATCCAGACATTTGCAAGTTGACTTTGAATAGCTTGCTGCGTACATTGCACCTGCAGCTAATGGAGGGATCACATCCCTGCATTTTGACAGCCCAAGTGTAAAAAATCATACAGGTGGGGCACCCAAGTGGTACCACAAAATAAGAAGCAGTCAGCTGAAAATGGTGACCTTAATGTTCACTGACTAAACCAAATCTAAGTCTTCCTCATCGTTCGTGATTTGTGTGCACTTGAGCAAGAATTCATCGTTTCCAGGTGGCAGTCTACTTCAGGCTGATTTTGAAAAGCATCTGTCTTGCAGGTGTGAGGCATGAGGCCAAAAGCTGGATGACTTTAATAATTCAAGAAGAATAATATTCCCTTAGTGATGCCTGTCTGGAGAAATGTATGGTTACTAGGTGTGAGGCTTTTGAAGTCTTAATTGGCAAGAGATTAATCGCAGCTGTTCTGTAACTATGGAGAAAAAAGTTTAGTCCTGGACTGAGATTTCATGTGCCATGATATGAATCCATCTCACGCGTACTCATGTTACTGGTGAGTGCTGAGAGAACATTGGGTGGCTTCCACTGCTGAAAAGTGTGGCAGATAGACTTGGCACATCAAATTATGAGTTGTTCTAGGTGAAACGATGGTAACTGTAAGGAATTCCAAAACTGAACAGCTTTATGTTTCCAATACTGTCTGTTGTTGTTTTGTTTTGTTTTGTTTCTGTGGGATATTGTTGTAATTTAAGATCTACTTGAAGACTGGGACATACTCAAGTTATTCCTTGAAGGAATTCCTTGAATCGAGCCTGGTTTAGTAGCATAAGCAACCTTTGGATGTTTGGATTGTTTTTCTTTTTTTCCAAGGTGGAGAAGTGGTTTTTGTCACTTGGTTTTAGTAGTTCCTTTTGTCCAGGAAAAAAAAGAGTTGGTGCAAGTGCGTGCTTGTTCCTATTCAGCCTTGCAGCCTCCTGGTTTCCGCGTGGGGCCAGCAGTACCCTGCGGACGCAGGAAGCGTCCTGCAAGGAGCAGCAGTGATTCCCTTCTGCACAGCTATACCGCGGGAACCATCTCAAAGGACTGCAGGGTGCTTTTCCAGTCTGCTGAGCCAAAAGGCCTGGCGAGAGCGTACAGAAGGTTTCAAAACATATGTGGGATGTATGTTAGGCTTTGTTTTTGAGAAGTCAAGGCAACACATATCCTTTATTAGTTGTTTTTTTTTTTTTCCGAAACCTTTCAAGAAGGAAGGAACTTTGGAACCCAGCTGTGTTTAGGAGATTTTCCAAAGAGTTTCCTTCTTGAAATTGTCACTGATGACAGTCATCATTTTACTATAAACACATATGTCAGAGAGAAAAAGTTAAAGACCTACTCAGGGGAGACACTTCTGTTTTATCTTTTTTTTCTTTTTTTTCAGTGAGCACAGCTAAGTGATGTGCAGATGTGTTCCTCTGACATCCCACTTTCCTAGGACATCTGCCATCTGCCAAATGCATCACTATGCGCATTTGTGGTCATCATTAGCTGAAGTGGTGTAGGGGAAGAGATATTCAAACCAATGGTCAGTGCAAGGCGAGAGGCTGCTCCAGAAGAGAACGGGAACCCAAGCTAGTGCCAGTGCTCTGGTAGGACAACCGCTTGTGGCACTTCAGGAACAGTTGTGTCCAAGAGTCTCACTCATTCCCCATCATTCCTGGACAGAGACAAGAGTGGCTGGGCAGACAAAGTGCTAAATACAAGAAAGGGTCAAGCTCAGGGATGATGTTTGAAGGAGAGTACTTAGTTTTTAGCTCCTAGGCAAAAGGAGGTAATGCAGATGTTAAGGCAACATAATCTTTGCAGAAATTGTTCAAAAGTGTCATTGCAGTGGATAGAGTAATATATCATTTGATATAAAACATCCTTAAAAGCCAATGGGGAGATTCTGCTGTAGGCTGCCAGTATGCTCTTGCGTTTTCCTTCAGAATTTAAATATATGCTTGTTTGAAGCCATAATCTATAGAAGATTATAGCTGATAATTGATCACAGTGTTTTACATTACAGTTTTTAAAACCTCAGATGTTCTAAAAGACTACCACTGTAATTCCTTTGCAGCTCTATTTTGGTTCCTTTATATGCATCGTATCAGGCTGCCATTCATCTCTGAAGGGACCCACATTTTGCATCCTTCTCTGATCTAATTATCTTGCATACAAAAAAAATGACTTGAGTCAACCACTCAGAATTAGAAAATGTAAGAATTAAGGTATGCATGAAGCCTTCATGCAGACTGCCATGACTATAGATGACAGCCTTTAATTATGTGACCGCATACTTTTTTCTCCTTCTGCAATTCCTGAGGGAGTAAACTCGTCATGTAAGCAATTAAGTAATCCGAGTGCTAGAATTTTCATATAATTTTCACAATAAAGATGAATATTACTCAATAGCAAAATCACTCAAATGTAAAAACATTTCATGTAGGCCTGTAGCAATGAAACGGGTTTATCTTGTGCACAATCCCTGAAATTTACAGGGTATCATTTTATGGTGTTATGCTGCAATTAACACCCTGTTGACTTGCAGAGAACATAACCTTTTTATTTTCAGAGGAAATCGTTTATTTTATGTCTGTTTTTTTGTGGCATGTATTTAGTTGGACTCACAGCACCACCTGATGGCTGAAGGTCTGTTTCTTAGCTTGGGCATCCCTTGAATTTCTGTAAGAAGTGAATACATGGGAAAACTCTGATGCCATTTCTGATGTTCTGTGGGGCAGAAGTAATGCTGACTGCTAGTGCACAGCAGGTTCCTATAGTGGCAACTTTGTGTCTCTGCCTTAAAATATTAAAATAAATGTTGATATTATTATTTTTTAATTTAAGCTCCTTGAATTAGTTTTCCAAAATGATTCCAGTTACTCATAACCACTTCCTGGAATTTATCTAAAGAGATATAAAACCTAAACATGGGACGTAGCAATTGCTTCTGGCAGTGTGGTGGACACTGAGGCCTTGGCCAAGCCCATAAGCACATATTGGTACCAGCAGATACCCCTGGCAGTGCAGGTGTGGGGGCAGAAGAGGTGCCAGTGGGATCAGGCTGGCCTGCTGTGCCTCCGGCCCCGGGGAGAGGGAGCTGCAGGGGCACAGGATGGAAAATGTCTGGGTCCTTGCCTGAGGGATACTTGGGGGTGACCCTTGTCATCCTTGTTAGAAAGCGTAGATGTAGGCAGTGCGTTGTCGTAGCCATTGAAAGAGAACAGCTTGTGTGCAGAGTGCCGCAGAGAGCTGAGGATCTGACCTCTGTTACTGCTCCAAAGTGCTCATGCTGCTGCAAATCAAGCTACCTAACACAGCACCTACTTCTCCAAGCCCATTGAATATAAAAATATCTTGACATTTGCAGTCTTTCCAAATGTCAAACGGTGCAGTCCTCACTATCTATGGACAGGAAAGGAGAAGAAAAGAAAAACAAGGAGAGAGGAAAGTCAAAGAAGATGAGCATTAGTAGTGTACTCCCTTGTATGGAATAGCCTGAAACAGGTTTTTATCTTGATGGGGTAGTGGGAGCAGGGATGTGCAGGGGAGAGTGGATTTTTGCTCAGCGCAGTCATTAACTCTAATGGGTTAGCCATGCAAATCCTCCACATGGTGAGAAGGGAATAAATCTCTGCATGTAAAGCCTTAATGCAAGAATCTTCGTTAAATACAAAATAGTGTGAAATCAATTCCAACAGCCTTCAACCTTCCTAATCTTTTATTAACCATTATGTGTGCCATTATTATTAAACCATAAGCTGATGCAGAAGGAATTTCTGGGTTGAAATTGGAATAAATGACTGGTCTCTGCGGTGTTTGTGGCTCAGTGTTGAAGTGGGATTCTGCAACTTCTGTTGTTTTTTCTCTCTCTTACTGGTTGCAGCTTTGTACTGAAAAGCACTTTTTTTTGCACTTTTTTTTGTACTGAAAAGACTGCAAAGCACGTGCAAGACTGTAAGCACTGAAAGCCACTCACATTCATAAACACTTCTTTGTGTGAATATGATCTGGATTTTCTTAAATTCTCATTGATCTTCTTATAGAGCCAGATTTTGGTCATATCGAAGTCAATGGGAGTGCTGCCGAAGAGAACAGCTGGATCCCAGTGAGATTTACAAATATGCTTGATGCTAAGAGTGTGATAGGACCGAATGTAATGTCAGCATTTCCCAGATGGGACCTAGGAGTGGATGTGGTCCAGGAGGAACCTGTTTGTAGCACTTGCCATTGACTGAAAATCCCTTTGTTTTCTTCCCTGCCTCTCAAGCACGCTTATAATTATTGCAAAATGTATTCTGAGGAGTGTAATGAAGAGCTCTGTTTTACATGCTAGAAATCAGAGGATAACTCCCTTGATACCTCAGTTCTTGAATGTTCAGCCAATTTGCAGGTGTCCTGGCCTCATTAAAGACTCTGAACTACAGAAGCAGGCTGTTTTCAGGTGCTTCCAAGAATACAGAGGCTCCAGCATTGTGATGGTTAGCCTTTAATGCTACCACACAGCTTTGTGGATGTGCGTGGATCATTGCAAGAAGAGCCAGGGCTCTTTTTTGAGTTCCTTTGCTTTTCATTTGCTGCCTGCCTGTGGGTCCTGTGCAGACCTTAAGATTATCCAGTGAGGCTGTGCACAGGAACCGTGGTTTCTCTCCATTTTGTGCCATGCTTATAGTTTCTTGTATTTGCAAAGTAGGCCCTTCAGGTACAGATTTTTTAGAGCAAGATAAGAAAAACTCATGCTCCACCCTGATTACCTGAGGGATTTGGTGTAGGGAATGTAGAAAGGGAAAAGTAATACAGAGAGAGCGGGGAAAATAAACAGCCTGCCAAGCAATTCCCTCTACTCTTAATCATTCTGGCAGTATTGATCCTCCTGGCTCTTGTTTGGAGTGATTGCTGTTGGAACACTACACCCCACGTGCAACCCGCAAGCTGGCTTCTAGTTCAGCGATCCCATACCAGCGAGAAGAAGGGGGAGTTGGGGTGAGCTGAGTTACCCGTGCAGATGTATCACTCGTGCAGCCACTAAAACAAACTATTTCTGGCAAAATAATCGAGGGATTAATGTATATGAAAAATAAAACATAAGTAATTGTACAGAGTGACTTCCTGAGTTATAACAGGCTTGCTTGCAGGTAATAAGCTTCTGAGAAGCAATGCATGAGTTGTCTTATTTCCTTTCCTGTCCTTAAATAATGCCCCTTGTTTTCGCAGGCCGATGCTGGCTGGATGCTCTGGAACTTGCCCTGCGTTGCTCCAGCCTCTTCCGGCTCAGTGCCTCCAAGCAGGGAAAGGATGGAGAAATGAACTGCTCGAGTGATTCAGCGCATGCGGGGCTCAACAACCTCTTGCACTCAAGCCCTCTCTCGGACCAGGAGTTCTTCCAGTAAGATGCGGCTCTCACTTCTTAGAGCACAGAGAGGGAGGTGTTGCATGGCTCATACTTGGGCATCCTTTTAACTTTAGGGTAATCTAGCCAGACTCCATAAAGGAGACCTATTTGAAAAATAGCCCATATGTTCTTCTGCTGCATCCATTACTAACCTATGGCTTTGGAGAATATGGAATCTGTTGTCAGCTAGTGCTTGGGCGCGCAAACTGGAAGGAACCTCAGCTATGTTCATGCACACAATAAACAATTTTCTTCTATTCCCTTCCTGAACCAAAACGCTCTCTGAAGATGTTGGCATGAATAATGGCTTGCCTGAGTAAAGACTGCAGAGTCTAGCCACTGGAGTAGACCTGTGGATAGGCAAACACAATCACTTACAGTGTCTGTCTGTTGGCTAGCGCATATGGCTCGGAGTCTGATCTGTTTTTTAATGTGTTCTCTTTGGTAATAATACTGTGTCATAGTCAGCAGAGTGCACACACTGCTTCCTTAGTTTTATAATTACTTTCTCTCTCTACAGGGGTTTTGAGTGGTTTCCAATTTCCTCCTTGATGCATCAGATAAATTTTTACATAAGGGAAAAAAGTCCCCACAGCCTTCTTTCTATTCATATTCCTAGTAATACTGCAGCATTTTGGAACTACTCACATCAAAGCTCTATAAGCATAAAAAATAAACAGGCTTTATCTGTGGCTTATAGCTAAATAGGCAACCTCAAAAATCCCTCTGATATAGACACTTGGCCCTTGGAGTGGAATCTGGAAGAAGTCGTGTCTACTTCTAGTTCTGCTGATAGGAATGTGACTTTTAGGGCTCACGGCAATGCACCATTGGTCAGACAGTTTTTAGGGTAGCAGTTCTTGCAGTCTGCATGGATGATGCCTAGCACAGTGGGACCTCACGTTTGGGTTGTTTTCTTTGGCTCTCTTACAAGTATAACAACAGTAGGAATCTGAGTCCTCTGCAGAGTGTGGATGTATCTCCGGTCCCATGGGACCAAAGTTGGATGGCAGCAACTTTGGTCTGCCTTTTGCTCTGAAAAGCTCTGGTATTCCCAGTGTGCATTCTCCAGTCCTGCTGTTTGTTTGTTTTTTAGCTAGTATTTGAAGAAGAACTTTACTGAAGAGTGATGGAGAAGAGAAGGAAATCTGATGTGTTACTAGGGTGTGTACGTTGCTCTAGTACTTGAGCAAATTCTTCTGTTGTTCTTGGGCTTCTTCTGTAATACTTTACTTTCTTTCTTCCAAAGAGAGTCTCTTAGGACTGGGCTCACTGTGACAATGAATCTGGGAATGCACTGGACTTGTTCTTCAGCTAATGGATGTGTGTATAGAAATCTAATACTAAAATGGAGCCTGTGACACTGAGAACATTCAGGCAGACCCGTGGCTACTGAAAATGGAAAGTGCAGAAGATAGATTTAAAAATGTATTTAAAGTATTTCTTCTCTAACATATGATACATAAACAACACTTAAATGATGTCTCTGCTTCACTGCTTAGTTGTTCAGCATTAAATGCTTTTTTGAATGGGGCTCAGTAATAGTACGCGTGGCAGAGTTTTCAGCAGGGCAGAGTACCCACAATTGGAACCAGATTTTTCTGACAAGCTCAGAGTTTTGTTGAATCTGGTTCAAGCTGGGGGTTCAGCATCTGGACAATTCACTCTCCTTTCTGAGTTCTACCACAGGTTTTAATGCGTACCCAGACTTTCCCCAGTGCTTACAACCCAGGGGAGTTTGATGGTTGTGGGAGAAGGGAATGACTTTCTGTTGTCCCTGGAGTAATAAAGCACATTTAAACAAGGGAGAATATAAAACCAAAACTGTGTAAGTGCTGAGCAAAGGGTTTTTGGTTTGTCACTGACAGTGGCTTCCTCACAGGGATTCAATCATTCTAATTAAATGCCTTCCCTACAGGGAGTCATACCAATTAAATTGGCACGCTGTTGTTAGGGGGCCAGTTAATTACATTTAACTCTGTCTTCAAATTAGCCAAACTACTCTGTCAAGAAAAGAAAAAGAAAAAGAAAGGGAGATGATGGATATTACAGGGAGAACAAAACCCAAGGGAGCTGGCAAAGGCAAATCTTCCCTTGAGCCAAAGTTGCATTTGTCTGCTGGCTGCTTTGCTCCCTTCCTGCTGGGAGAGAAGTCAAGATTATACAGTGATTTTGAAATCTATGTCTTTAGTAGTATATAAAAATTGAGAGGGAGAGAACTGTGCAAGTGTGCTTCTGAATCAAAAGCTAAAGTACTCTGCAAATCTGTGATTTTTAGACAAGAGGGCTTTAGGGCACTAGGCACTCCTCATATGAAGCTTTATTTCTTGTTGCTTCCATGTCCAGCAACCCCAGGAATCTGGCTTGCTTCCTTGTTTGACAAGAGTCAAAGTTTTTTGGTTTTCTTTGCCCTTTGTAGAAGAGCAGTATCAAACCCAAAGAAGTCATGGTCACTGACATTTCCAGGAACTCCCTAGAGAGTAAAACACTGGTACAAGACAGATCCAATATGCTGAAACTGTAAGTTAGCCATGAAAAGTTGCAACTTATTCATGTTCATGAGTAAATGGAAATCTGCTGTTGACATTTAGTCATTCCCTTCCTAGCTTTTCAAGCCTGGTCCAAATCCCATTGGAAGCCTCTGGGAAGTCTTTACATTGGTTTTAGTTCAAGCTCATGGATTGTTTTTTCTTGTTAGCATATTCTACATATTTACTGATGATTCTGTTTGGAGGAATGGAAGAGACAGGCTCCTTCAACATCTTCAACATCTCAGATTTGTTACTCAGAATAAGGAGCATCTGTTTTCTTTTTGATTCCCCAGATCAGCTCCTCTGCTCTGGATGTGTTAAGTCTTGCTTTGTTTGTGGCTGGTGGGTAATCGTGCACAGTTGAGTGGGATTTCCTATCAGTTAGTTCCCCTTTGGAGTAAACTTAGAGTAAAAATGACTAAGACAGTCAATTGCACCTATGAAACTTCAAATATCTTGCAAGTGTGAGGCAGGTGAAACTTCAAAACTCCTGTTCTTCTTACAAATGTGAAATAGAAACATGCTATTTCTCAGCTGTGTACTGTAAGTCTTAGAATGAACTTTTCTTTGAAATGTGTATAACCCATAGAGAAAAGCCTTCACTAGGTGAGAAAGCATAGCAACCACGTACAAACACTCACATATTTAACTGATCATTGAAAAATGAAGAAATAAATTAGATCTTTGAACAGTCAGCAACTAATACATGCCCTACCATCCAGGAAGTGTCTGTGCTGAGGAGTCATGGGATAATTGCTCGACAGCTCTTTTCTCACCTTTTTTCTCCTTTATTGCCTTAAACTCATGCATATACTATCCTGTAGGCTTCCAGTGTATTTGGTTATCAGTCTTTACACTTGGTGGTCGCTATTTAAAACAAAGAAATGAGATCCTGGCACTAGAACAATGGAGATATGTAATGTCTAATAGCAAGTTATTAGGACTGGAGTGTATGTGTCATTGACTCCAATTAATGACTGTAGGTTTATTTTACAGTGAAACTGAAAACTGAAAACCCTGTAGTTTATATATATACACATACACACACACAGACATATATGCATACATACATATATATGCAAATGGAGTTAAAAGAAAGATTTTGTAAAGGCACAAAAAGCTGTACATGACACTTTCAAAAGAGCTCAGCCTGCTGGGCTTCTCTGGAAACTGAGCTGTGATTACCACAATGTGGCTTGCTTTGCGTGGTAAAAATCAGGAGCTTATTTAAGTGCATAGTTGGAAGTTGAGATCTTCTGAAAAGCTGATGCCAGTTCTCTGTTCTGACTCCTTTCTGGTTTGATTTTTTTAAAGTCTGTCTCTAACTGCTAATGCCTATTTGTCTTAAAACTAAGAAACAAAAACCAGGGAGCAGGGAACGAGGGATGGGAACTTCCAGCATTAATCTATAGCCAAAACTGGAATATGCCCAGAATGACCTGAGAAAAGCTCTGACACAGATAAATTTAAAGCTTGACAAAGCACTCTCATGCACTTAGAAGAGCAAACTTGCTTTGAGAGGGAGGTGGACTACACCAACAAAACTCTTCCAGATCTGGGGCCTGGTTAGATTCTCTAAACTCCTTGTAAATGCTGGAAATCTTTTCTTATTTTTCCAGCCAGGAGCAACTTAGCATGAGGACTTGGGTAAGAAATTTTCAGAGGAAGATGTGAGCAGCAACTGAGAGCTGGACTAAGCTATGAAAGAGGTGACGCGTGCAAAGATGTATGAATAGGGAAAGCTGAATCCCGTGGTAAATTCCCCTTGAAGAAACAGACATTTAGTGAATACTTTTCAGGGCTGACCTCTGCCCCATCTAATCATATTTGTTACCTGTTGTACAACCTGCATTTGCTTTTTCAAATGAAGGTGCTACCAGCTACGTGAGAGAAAATTTTTGGCTTTCCCCTGATTCTGTAAAGCCTGGATTGCTGAATATGCAATTTACTACTCCTTCTATGCTTTTTTATGCTGCTATAGTCTGGGTGTTCTTGTTATGTGTTGTCATCCAGTGCATGCTTTGAACTGAGTTCTTACATTATTTGGGGACAGTACATTCCCCAGGTTAGTTTGTGTGTGTATTTTTGTGAAAATCCTTGCTTCTATTGATATTTAAATTTTCCTTTTCTAATGTAGGGCTGACTTAGGACCGCCATCTGTTGAAATAAGGTAGCAGTAATACTGAAAAGGGAATGTATTGCGTAACTTCATATTTTTCCCATATTCTACATTCCTCTGATTTGTTTCTGTAAAGGGAAAAATCTCTCCTGATCACACTTCTGTAATCGCAGCGTACAGTTCTTAGTGGGTGGTCTGTATCCCTTTGGTGTGTGGGCTCCCATCTGGAGCCAATGGAAATTCTGTGTAAGGGTGAGTAAGTGGAGCTTGATGGCAGATTTTGCAAAGTGACGTTTGGAGGGGAGAATTTTGGTTGAAAATATCTTGCTGTTTCTGTGATGAAAACCCTGCTATTCAGGAAATCAATGTCTTGGGCTCTCCTGGGCTGCAAACCCTATTTTGAGTCCTTGGGGGTGCTTTTACGTTATCCAAAAGGCCTGAAGTAATCTACATCTGTAAATCAAATTGAAGTGAGCAATGAACTGTGTGTTTCAGTTTGAATGAATCAGCCCTGGAGAACCACCACCACTTGGAAAATGATGCTTTTTCGGACAAGTCTGAGAGAGATAACGTGGAAGAGTCGGAGAATGAAACGCATGAGAACAGCCGGAAGACAAATGAAAGCGAAAGCGATCAGTCAGAAATCCATGGAGAGGTTTCTCCAGGAAGGAAAGGGACGACTTATGTTGAACAGATCTATGAGGAATTTGGAGAGGTAATGGGAAAAAAGCAAAAACACATAAAAACATTTTAATCACTGCCTGTTCCTGTTGAAAAGTCTCTGTTCATAGTATTCGTCATCCAGCCTTTTAGATGCATGGCAGCTGAGAATCAGCTTTGTGGGTTCCAGTGTTTTACAGACAGAGCAATGTACAGCTTTCTGCTAAATTATGTTGAATTATCATGTGTTCTAATAATTATGCATTATGAACAGCAGCTCTGCTACTTTGCTTTGGCATGTGTCCAGCATCAGCGATTGCTTTAACCAGTTATTGCAGTAAAGAGCCGCATAGCATTGGCACAGGGTTTTGTGGAGCCAGCAGGAGGGGGAATTATTATTCTGGGCATGTGTCCTGGTCAATTAAGATGCTCAGTCCTTGCATGATACAAAATATGATCCTTTCCTTTTTTCATTATGCATGGAACATCCTTTCTGTGTGTCCTAATGGAGCATTTGAGCCACTTGATTCCTTAAGGGCCATTTCTTGTAGAAAAGCTATTTCTCATGTCACTTAACAGCAGAAGGATGTGTTTCTGTTCCATGTAAGAGCCTTTGTTAGCTGGATGTTACTGTGACACCTCTGAATAAGGCAGCTGCAGAGCAACTGGGGGCACCCACTGTTGGGTGAGAGTCAGTCTGGGTAAGCAACAGAGAAGCGCTGTACTCCTGCACCGGGAGGGCTCGGAACACTCCCTTGCCTATTGCTGTCAAAGAGGAAGCTGAAGTCTTGTTGATGCTTCAAAGAAAATTACTTTGCTGGAAAGATGTTTCTTAACTGCATGCATTTGCTGGGATTTCAGATGTCAGGGTGAGGTGCAAGCCCCTGCTGTAAAAATTGTGTTTAGAAACAGAACTGTTGTCTACAGGCATCCAAAAAAGTTAAAAAAAAAAATCCTTTTGTACATCTCTCCCCTCAAATCCCACCCAGACACATAGCAAATGGTGACTGGGTTCAAACAGGGAGCTTTGAATACAGTGGAGGAACCAAACAACGTTTGGCAACAACAAAACAAAGGCAAGCCTAATTTCTCTCAGCTCTTTATTCTGAAATGACCTTTTGCCACTTGAAAACTTGTCCTAGAAAGAGTAGTAGCGCAGATAGATACTTTGGTGTTCAATCAAACCTAAAAGGCAGCAGTGGTGTCTGTGTGAATGAAAGAAGACTCTGCAGTTTTCCATAAAAATAAAAACAGTGCAGTACAAATCAAAAAGGAAGGACTACATTTCCACAGTAGAGAGTGATACTGGATAATGTAAAATAAAGCTAGGGTGTTTGTTCAGGCAGAGTAACTCCAGTGAGCTTTCAAAAGGAGTTCCCGTGCAGCCTTGACCATTAGGGGTTTTACTAGATTTCTGTTGTTGGCTGCAAAGTGGAACTGTTGTCCCCTGAGACATATAGATGAGACTGGCTGTTAATTCTTATTCCAATGGTAACAGTAACATAAAGAAAAGTAAATTGTAGACAGTGATGTAGTTTGCTATAAGCAGTGGGCTCAGATGGATCAAGGTAAACACGTGCCAATTAATAACATTAACTTGCTTCTTAAACTGAAATTGCCTCTGTCCCTCTGTATACAGTTCAGATTTGCAGGTCACAGATGCAAACCATCACTGTTAAATTTGCTTTGAAAGCACATTTGAAATGTGTGCACATATGTACGTGCATCTGTATGCATTAAAAAGGCATGTGCTTGTGCATCTGTGTGGATGCCTTGCCCTGTTTGCAGTAGGAACATGGAGGCAGAGGCAGGTGTCAGAAGGACTTTGATACTGCAAAAGTTAGCTTAGAATGTAAAAAAGACACCTTCTCAGTAGGTAGACTGGTAACAAAAGCAACAAAACTTATTTTAAATATATTTTAGTTATAGCTAGCTTAAAAAAGGAGTATTGAGGGTGAGGTATTTGATGGGAATGCAAACAGAAACGACCTGAAATTACTCTCACACCCCTGCCTGTCCTTTTTCATCCCTCTTCATCCATCCCTTGTGCAGTTACTCATTCTGAGTAACACCTTGTACAGCAATTTCAACATGGCATTAATTTATATTGCCAGTACATGCACACTTGAAACCTAGATAAATAATGAAAGCTCTGACAGAGCCATACATATTGTAACCCCTAGAGGACGCTGTGGTATTACATTCTTAAAATGATTTCCACTTATTGGAGATTCGAGCTGTGTATTGCATCAGACTGTCACAAGAATGGTACAGGGGAAAGCAAAGAAATGAAAAGAGCTGTGTTGTTCCTCAGTCTGAAATTCTCCCCAGCCTACAGGCCTACTCACAAGTTGTGCATGATGACTAAAAGGGCTGATTAGGAGTCAAAAAGGTGGTGCTGAGGATGCTCAGGTGGTGAAAATGAGTGTTTAGTGATATATACCATCTGCAAAGCCTGTTGGGGTATGCTACGTGTCCTCTCCTGAACCAGAATGCATTCCAGAAATGGAGCTGAATGGAACTGTGCCCTTCTTCTGATAGAAATCTCTTGCCTAAAAACAATAGGAAGCCTAATTATAAGTATTCTCTTTCATTGTTAAATTCTGATGCCTACGATGAGTGTTAGACAAAAGTCTAGAAAACCAACATCTGCATTAAAACAACATTCATGTTTCAAAATTTCATTTTCTTTCTCCAGTGGATTGGAAGGGCCCATTCCACCATATTATACGTCATGTATTTCCATTGAACGCGGAGGAGCTACACAGTTACAGATGAAACCACAATGTATTGCCTGGGTTTTTTTTTTGTTTGGTTGTTTTTTTTTTAAAGGTTACTGTGCTTCTGCTGCAAAGGGCGCTACACAGCACTGGGGGAGCTGTAGTCTGTGCACACAACCTGGCAGTGGGCCCTTTGCAGTGCCTTAACTATCAGTTTGTCCTGTTTTGAACTTGGAGGACTGCTTCAGTTCTTTGTTGATTACTCATTTATCTCCTAATTTTTTCTATGTGTGTACTAGTAAATCTTACAATCTCTCACTTGCTGAGGGTGGGCCTGAGAGGAGTTTCTTGTATGCTTCTTGTATTTCCGGTTGTAGACAGGTGAATCGTCTCAAACAGAAACCGTCTCTGAGGAGAACAAGAGCCTGATGTGGATCCTGCTGAAGCAGCTGCGACCCGGCATGGACCTGTCACGGGTGGTGCTGCCCACCTTCATCCTGGAACCACGTTCATTCCTGAACAAGCTCTCTGATTACTACTATCATGCCGACCTGCTCTCCCAGTAAGCAGCATACAGAGCATGCCTGACATGGGCACATCTCTTATTAGTGTGAAAAAGTGTTAAAGCATGAGCCTGCTGCTGGCTGAGGTGTGCTCAAAAGGCTCCCGAATAACACTCAGGTCACTGGGATTCAATGTAAATCAATCCAGGCTCCAGCTGCAGGGACCTTGTCAGATGAACTGCTGCCCCTGAAGGGCAAGGAAGCAGGGAAAACAGTTAAGCTCCAGACAAAGCTGCCTTTGCACACACACGTCCTTTCCAGCACAGGCTGGAACTGATGAGGATTTGGTTCATTCCTTTGAGCAGCTCAGAACAGAGTTGTGCCACCTTCTGGTGTACTGATGTACAAAGGAGTATAGGACAGAGAGCAAACAGTGGAATCAGCAAGCTCTTCTGTCCCAAAAGCAGCATAATTATTTTGGATGATTATTTAAAAACACCTTTTAACACAGTTGAGCAGAGAGACCTGCAGGGAGCACCACAGTAGAAAATAGAAAATGTTCCGCTTGCAAATAGGACCATCTTTCTCAATGAGATATGTTTGGTGTATTTTAAAACCAGTGTGTGCATTATTCAAATATCAGCACTAATTACTCAAGTTTATTCCGCTGCCTCTGGATAATTTTAGAGTTGTGGTATTTCTAAGTTTAGTTTGTGGTATGTTTGAAATCTGAAGTTAAAGAAATGGTTCTCCTCAGTACTGAGATGTGAAAAAAGCTTTAAGGGGTTTGAAGTTCTTCTTTAATAAGCCTCTTTGTGGTGTGGTTGCTCCTTCTAAATGGATTTTGCAAGAACATAAGCAGGTGGATTTTCAAATCTGACTAAATGGTTGGAAATGCCAGGAACTCTATGTTTACTTCCCACATCATCTTTGAGCGGAGGAAGGTTGGATGAGACAGTCCTGAGAAGCCCCTTCAAACCTAAATTATTGTATGAAATCTCAAAGGACTGAAAAAGGCCATGCAGCACAGCAGCTTTAAAGATCTTTTAAGGAAGGTGAAAACAAAGAAAAGGAGAGAAAAATAGAATTGTTTTTGATTTTGGTGGGATTAATATTGTGATTTTTACTACTTACACTGTACTATTAGCAGTAACTAGTGTCAGTCCCACATTAACATACTTGGAGGTATATCCAATCAAACCTTATACACTCCAGAGACTTTATTAGGCTTTTTGCAGGAATTAGGTCACTTTTTAAGCGTTTATGTGTGTGTTTTACAATGTACATTACTAAAAAACAGTCACTGCTGGCAGACACCTTTTTCACTGGCAGCAGTACAGAAATTACATCCCTTTAGTACTGGGGAAATACTGTTAAAATTAAGATCATTGTACTGGTATAAAATGAATATGATGTGTAAACAGTATAAAGAGCACGTGAGAAAACATTTTATGTTCTGTCCTGCAGGGCTGTTCTTGAAGATGATCCATACAGTCGAATTAAGCAGGTTTTGAGGTGGTATCTGTCCGGCTTCTACAAGAAGCCAAAGGTAAGAGAATGCTTGTGGTTGAGGTTCCAATGGACATTGGAAACTTCTGCTGTGGTTGTGTATTTCTTTACTGCCTTTCCTTTAACAGTTTACCTCTTCTGTTGTTCAGAATATTGTGACAATTATTTTCAAAACCGAAGTTGTATTTGGTTTGGGAGTGAATATCGGGTGCCAAATAGTGTTGGTTAACCTAAGAGCTTTTGCACTGGACATTTAGAAGACAAAAGTTGTTATCAATAATTAGTAAGTCCTTGGATGCAGGGGTTTTACCTCGCTGAAAGCAGGTCTCTTCTTTATCTTTTCAGTATCTTAGTGTCATGTTTCCACAGAAGTGTGTACCTGCTGCATATAGTAACAGAAATAATAAAGTATGACCATCTTGTACAGCTTTGATTGGGCAGTATCAGAGATTAAGCTGGCTGAATTGCAGATGAATCCATGGCTTGGGTGAAGAGATTAGAGCAGGAGGATATATGTAACCAGTTCTTGGGCTTTGATTCTTGTAGTTGAGTTGATCTAACATAAGGAAGAAAATTACTACATTGTTTTGTGGCCGTGTCTGTAAAGTTGACTTGCAGATTTGTAGCAGGTTTTGGTTGCTTTCTTTTTTTCAGGGAATAAAAAAGCCATACAACCCTATTCTTGGAGAGACATTTCGCTGCTGTTGGTTTCACCCTCAGACGAACAGTCACACATTTTACATAGCAGAACAGGTAAGTCACGTTATTTGGATGTTCAAGTGCTGCAAGCAGCAGCCCATTTACACCTCCCTGCATAGGAACATGCTCCTTATGTCACCCCGTGAGAGTAACTTGAAGTTTTGTTTAAACATCAGAGTGGGGCATGGAAAAAACTAGCTGCTGATCTTTTTTCTCTTTAGATTTACCAAGATTACCTTGAGCTTTGGCAGGTGTCCCATATATAACATTAATCTCTTCAGTGAAGACCGTTGCCACAGAAACCTGCTTTCCTGTTTTTTTGTTTTGTTTGTTTTTTTGTTTTGTTTGTTTGTTTGTTTAAGAGAATGTTGTTGTGGTTTGTGTTGCCTCTGTCAAAGGGGGCATAAAACAGATAATCAAATCCTGCCTTCCTTTATTTCTAAACATTCCATAATGATCTTAATGAAAGTAAATTGAAGGTCTATTTCCATATCTTTGGGGATAAATGACAGGCAGAGCTCACAAGCAAACTGGCCTGACAAAATTTAGTTTGAGATTTACAGTTAATAAAGGAATCTGAGGACCACATGGACTTTGGTACAGGGACTCCTTGTTTCCCATACATTGTTTTTTTTTTCCACGTTTAAGCAAAGAATTTATTTTAAAAATTTTTTCTTTTGTTTTACTTTATTTCAGCAACTACATCCATTTTATGGAGGTTATTCAGATGCTGCCCAAAAGTTCAACACTGTCATTTATTGTGTTAAAGATCTGGCATGTGTACACGTAGCCGTAAAATGATCTCGAGTGCACAGATGCACAAATGCACAAGGAAAAGAAAATGTGGCCTGTTATAGAAGGGTTATACAGGAACTCTGTCTCTAATATATAACGTTGCCTTCTTTAACATTGAGATTAATGGTATGAATGGGGCTTAGAGGACTCTGTTCCGTTTTGTGGCCTCTGTTTTGCACCTTCTGGGTGGCCTGTGCACAACCTCATAAGGATGCTGTGTTTCATCCTTCATGCTGCTTAACTTGTAAAGACTGCTGTAAATGTCTCTGTATGTTTTTTTTTTGTTTGTTTGTTTTTTCTCTAGGTCTCTCATCATCCACCAGTGTCAGCTTTTCACGTCAGCAATAGGAAGGATGGATTTTGCATTACTGGAAGCATTCTTGCTAGGTCCAAGTTTTATGGTAAGACATTAAGACTAGGCACCTTCCATGTAACATTGTGAAATCGTTTTTGTTTTTCAGTCACTCCTCAGTGTGCTCAGGGTTAAGAACAAAAAAATGCTTAGAGCATCTACCACCAGGATGCCTTAATCCCTTGTCTGGGCTCGCCTGGGTTTTCCCCATTTTCACCATTTCAGTGGGAGATCACACTAATGTTTGCTTAAAATTAATAATAATCAGAAATCTTGAGCCCTTTAAAAACCTGGTTTTCAGAAAGTGAAGGTTTATGAGGATGTGTGGACAATTAGTTGTCAAGATATTTTCCATATGCTCACAGATGAGGCATTTTATAGCTATCTGATTATCCAGATGACTTCTGCAACAGTCTCCATATAAATGTAACTGCTTGATTTATTTAGCTCACAGATTTCTAAGAGTTGAAACCTAGAGCTTCAAAGTGGCTTCAGATCTTTTAACCTTGATGTCCTCCAGAAGGACAGCAGAATGACAGGCTCTGAAACAATGTTGCTGTTTAAAATTCTTTTTCTGTTTAGTCAGATACCTCTTAAGTACTGTCTTCTTGTAGCTGTATCTGTTGAAACACTTGTCATTTCTGTCTTTCTGGCAAATTAATTTGTTATTTGGGATCCTACACAATTAGAGAAGTTGTGAGAACAGAAACACCTGGAAAAGCTCTAAAGCATTGGAACTGCTTTCATTAGTGCATCCCACTAATGGCTTACTTAATCTACTGCCTTTTCTGTAACAGGGGCTGAATGCCAGAGCAAATGAAAGTCATGCAGCAGAGTTTATTAGAACTGCTTGCCTTCAGCGGTAATGATTTGCCAGGTCCTGAATTATTGCTGTTTCATATCTCTTCTTTCATTAGTGTCCTACATTTAAACGTAAATGTTTTTCTAAAGTAGGATAAGATGAGTGACCATGCATAATGAGCATTTTAATATACATGTATTTGTTCCTTTAAATTTCAGGTAACTCACTTTCTGCATTGTTGGATGGGAAGGCAAAGCTTATGTTTCTAAACAGGGGGGAAGATTATATCATTACTATGCCATATGCCCACTGTAAAGGTAAGATATGACTGTTCGCGTAGGAAGCAAACAGAAAGAATAATGTAGTAATAATTTAATCTTACTGACTTAACTTTGCACTGGCTCTTCTTTCCACTCAAACACCTCAAACTGCAGGGACTGGCATTTCCAGGAAGCATCTGTTCTGTATGTGAGTCATAGAGGAGTCATAGAGTCAGTAGAGGAGCAGTAATACTAACTGAAGTATTTTTGCTTTGTTTGTACAGAGCTGAGTTAGTGCTGAATTAGGCCCACACTAAGTTAGTTCTAGCACTACATAGAAACTAAAAATACTCCATATATGCACTGCAGGTAGAATGAAGATGGAAAGAGTAAGAGTTCATGAGCTTCTGAGGATGTAAAGTTCTTCTAATGACAAAAATTGTTTAATATGTTTTCTGACTTTTTAAGAATAAAGGATGAAAAATTCCTGACTTGACTTCCGATTTCTTTGTTAATGAAACTGTGATATTCCTCAGTGTACCAGCTGCCTCCATGAGGCTGGTGCTTGCTGTTGTGTGTGGGTACAATATTGGCACAGCTCTGTTGATCTGGGTGTGCACTGAAGCCCCTGGGATGGCTGCCAGTTGATTCACTGCAGTAACTGCATTTCTCCTTAGAAAGCTAAGCCTTGGTGGCATTGGAACCAAAGTAATAAAATCACTCCTGCAGCAGTTTGATCCCATTTTGCTTTTTGCATATTTTTCATTTTGGCACGTTGACCTATAAGTTAATCTTTATGGGAGGTCTAGCTACCTGAACCAGTAACTTCTGTAAATCATACTCTCTGTGAACTTTTCCTGTGTGTAAATCTTTCTGTTGTTGAGTCGTTTTTTTCTGCAAATGACCTTTCCAGAAAACGGTAAGCATGTGTAAAAAGGAGTTCCCTACACAATTGCTAGTCCCCCAGATTCTGCTGAATCCTATTACAGCTCCTCCCTGCCCCATCCACCCTGTGAGAGGCAGCTAGGTCTGTTCAAGCACTAGCATAAATGAAATTACTGGGCACAACCCTTTTCAATTTGTGCTGTCTCAATTTCAGTTTGCTTCGTATGTTCTATTAGTACCCATGAGTCAAGCTGTTGCTCAGCTGGTGTAGTGTATGAGGAATACAGACTCAGGAGGATTTTTCATGCTTAGAGTAAACACACATGTCCTGGAAACTTTGGTTTCCATCTTCTCAAAATGTTAAGCCAAGTAGCAGATTTCACAGCATATCAGTGGGACTAATTTGAGTTCAGAAAAAAAGCACTTCAACTAGGGCCTCTCTTAGTTCTCTTGTTTTTTTCCCCTTTCAGGAATTTTATATGGCACCATGACAATGGAGCTTGGAGGGAAAGTTACCATTGACTGTGAGAAAACAAACCACAGGGCAGAACTGGAATTCAAGCTAAAGGTAAGAGACATCATGCTTCCCTTTGAATGGATCGCAGGCTTGCCCCTGTGCACCAGACAAGACATGGGCATATACACCACATTATTTCTGTACCCCCACCCTGGGGTGGCCTAACTCCAGAGGAGGCATCATCCCACAGTCAGTCTTGCCTGGTGCAATTTGACAGAACCCAACTCCTAAGCCTGAGTTACACAGAGCTTGTTCACTGCCAGCTGGCTGCTGGCCAGACTCTCTTCTGAAATTCTGGCAATGACAACGTGGCTTCTGTTTCAGAAGGTAACATTATTTTTGCTTGCAAAGTACAATGAGGTGTGCAAGAGTACTTCAAGACAAGTTGTGATGTGAATCTTCAAGGTTGCTCTCCAGTTAACTGTCACATACATACCCATACCTAGCAGGTGTTAAAATGAACTGCACCTTGTGTTTCTTAAGGCTACAGGACCTTGCCTCGATGGTGGGTTAACAGTCCATTTTCAGCCATCTGATTTGGAGTGGCTATCATGCTCAAGACCTGCACTGTCATTGCCTTGTACTGACTTGTTCACAAAGCAGTTTTCTCCCATAGAAAACCTTGGTAATGCCAACTTAAGGTGTGCAGATAAAACAGAGATGTCTTTAGACATTCATTCAGCCATGTTAAAACTTGGGAGAGAAAATTATGACCTGTATCTTTTCCTGGACAGCTAACTTGCTTTTTAAGGAGCATCCGTTCCTCTTCTGTTCCAAAAAATTCTTGCCTGTGCATAAAATGAAACATGGCAAACTGAGAGCTTGGAGGATTTTATAGTTGCAGCATTAGCTGACATAAATGTGAGAAATTATGGGACGTAGGGGAGTCTTTTGCAGACCACGTTTTTCTGAGAGCAATAAAATTTTTCTGTCTGTATTTGCCTTTACAAAGTAAGCTGTTTCCCTGTGTCCTTGTCTTTACAGCCTGTACTTCCCATAGTTCCCATACAGTACTGAGGCTGATGGAGTATTTAGTCAGTGTCATCTCAAATCTACAAGCAACTTCAGCACTTAAAATGCAAACCATTATTTTCTGGATTGAAAATAAGATGCTTAGTGCAGACATAATGCAGAGAGGTCCCTGTATCTTAATTACATGCTCTGCTTCGAGTATTTATTATCCACCATTTTCAGTAGAATTGTGAGCAGTTGAACATAAACCCCATAGTTTTGGTATTAACTTGGATATATACCCATACTCTACTGGATTGTGTACATTGGTTCTTGAAATGCTTGTGATTTCTTTTTCCGTGGTGTTTGCCATAGATTTGATTGTATTTTGTTATTAAAAAAATAATAATTCATTTTCACAACATTATTGAAAGCAGCAGCTAAAATGTCTGAAGAAATATTGTGTGGTAGGAATTGGAAGACCTAGTCACACGATCACTGTTTCCTGTGTTTGGCAGGCAGAAGGTGAGGGGAATTTTCCATTGTTCTGAGAATCTTTTCCTTGACTCTGGAAATACCCTTTTTTCTTTTTTGTTTGCTGCTGACAATAGCTTCTTCACACTGGAGACTTTACACAGATGCAGCCGTAAGCAGTGCCACACTGCTGTTGCTGTCCCATAAGCAGGAAAAGTCACCAACTACATTACTGCTGCTGCCTTTCTTTGGACAAGGCTGCAAGTAAAATGGTGCAAACTGTAATGCAATTCTGGATGATGGGAAAAACTCGCCTGTGTTCATTTATCCTGATAACTAGTTAACAATAAACTAATCTGCAATGAAAGTGAGGCCTTGCACTGCTGAATGTTAAAGTACCAGAAGGCTTACTTCTCTTCTGCAGCTCCTACAGTGCTTTCAGTTTTGCAAACAAAAGGACAAAAGGAGAAGTGTGGAATGCTAGATAGTCAAAATCCATGTTAGAATTCATTCTTCTTTTCCCCAGGTTGCACGTTTCCTTCCACCCTGGTGCACCACTGTCTTTGGCTCCCTTCCAGTTCTCACTAGGCTGATCATATTTTCTATTTCTTTTCTCCCCTGACAGCCCTTCTTCGGAGGCAGCACAAGCATTAATCAAATCTCTGGGAAGATTAAATCAGGAGAAGAAGTGTTAGCAAGTCTCGATGGACACTGGGTAACTTACGATAATAGAAGTTGCTGACAGTTTAAGTGTAGGGGCAGCGGGGTGTGTGGGCGGATTGGCAGCCCTTGGCAGGCTCCCTGCCTTGGAGTAGAGGTGGTGGAGGGCCAGCGCGTCCTGCCTCCTTGCATCATCCCCAAGAGCGCGGGCATGTTAGAGCTTTCCAGGGCACACCTGTCAAGGTCACGTATGCTTCCACAGTCCCATCCACCTGCAGTGCGGGTAACACTTGCACTTCCAGAGCCTGAGCCAAAGCTGGGACCAGTGAGGAGCATTTCCATTGAAACCAGTGGCTCTGTATTTAGGGTTCCAGGCTTAGGACAGGCCCCGATGGCAGTCAACAAGAGAAGGCAGATTGTTGGCCTTAGAGTGATTGTGAAAATCATGAGGCTTCTTTCTGCCTTGCGTTCAGGACTTCTCTAGCAACAACAGTGCCAGGGAAGGGCATGGGGTTTTAAGTTTGTTATTTTCACAGCAAATCTTTATGGTAGAAGACTCTTATTCCTCTGCTGATAAGATGAAGGACAAAGACACAGATTCTGTGAGGGTCTGTCTGTATGGACAGCTCAAAACACAGACCAGCCAGCACTTTTGCATGCTTAACCTCTGTAAGTGCATCACTCAAAGGCATCTTTAAGCCGGAGTCCAGCAGGAATAAAGTTGCACAGTGAAGGATGCAGACTAGAGCTTTAGTTGGAAACTCCTGGTAACTGAGGCAAAAGTGGTGAAACCTTGCTTTGAGCTGGATTCTTATGTATTTATCTCAGCTACATTTATATGTCCGTATTTTCATTACAGTTGACCTGTGGTCCCTTTTCAGTCCTTAGAAATTGTTGCTTCTGAGATGAGATTTGTCTCACCCTGAAGTAAGTATTGAAAGCAGGTCAGGTGAAACATGCCTGGATAAAGCCTTTTTTACAGAGGTCCTAACCACAGTGTAGCCTTTGGTCGAGCAGTCTTAGAGAATGACAGCTGGACACCTTCCCCCAGGCAATCTCTCTTTTTACATAAAAAGCTAATGACCACTTTGAAATCAGGGAGTTTTGCCCATTCTGGATGTGCACAAGGACATTTGCTTCCTGTGCTTGGGTAGCTTTTCCATTCTGAGCTACCTTTCCTGCCAGATGAGCTCTGGCAACTGTGAGTTGTGCTGGATTGTGGAGTGCATTGTCTGCGGTGGGTCCTGCGAACGCCATCCGCGAGAGCGTGTAATCGAGCAGCTCCCCTGGGGTGCTGAGCCACAGGGCTTCATGCTGCTCAGCTTCCAGCCTTCTATGTTTGGGTTTTATCAGCATGAAAATAATTTATTCCTCCCTTGGTCTTTGTGCTGGTTGTTTGTGTGGTGCACAAAATTAGAATGATGTATGAAAGAAGTTAAATGGCTTTGAATGGGTGGCTCCATAAGCCACTGTTCGGAGTTGCATGCTGTGAATAAGAGTAGCTGCTGTGCAGCAGTAGGGACATTGTTTGTTCTCCTCCCTCCCCGCTGAGAGTATTGGCCTGCTTTCCTGAGCTCTGAAGGCTTTTTTCCAGCACTGTCCAGTTTCCTGACAGAGACCCCCACAGCTTAAAAGCCAATTCTCTGCCCCAGAACCTGAAACCCACCTGAATAAAGTCAAAGCTGCAGCTGAGGGCTTGTATGTGTCCGTTAGAGATGCACATAGCAAAGTTTGATAATGCCTGCCTCCTCCCATCCATAGCTGGGGGGCTTTTGGGGACCTGAGATCTGTCCTGGAATTGGCACCTCAGGAAATGGCAGAGGAAATCATAGAATCACAAAATCATATGATCCCTCTCCCTGAGGTAGACTTTGAGGAGGGTCAAGAGACCCTTGGAATTGAATGAGTTTCACAGCTGAAGACACAGCTGAAGGCAGTGGGGTTTTGAAAAACAGACATGCATCAGGGACCGTGGCAGGGGAAGAAATGCAGCAGCTGGGATGCAAGGAAATGAGGCAGTGATGGGCTAAGCAAATAGCTGTGACCTAAGATTTGCACGACACTCCTACCATGTCCAGGCAGCTGAATGGCGCCAATGCACACACTGTTCAGCAGCTGTAGTTGTCTGATTCTTTCCACTTGCAGTCACTGTCGTGCTGTTCACTATATGCTCTGCAACCTACTCAGTCTGGCTCCATGGCATTGCTGTGTCCGTGAGCAAGGCTGGAAAGAGGCTTAGTAAAGCAGGGACACAGCACGATTGTCTGGCCAGCCTCAGATCAGAGAAGTGCTGTTTAATAGTTGGTTGCCAAGTATATTGGCAAGGAATAAGGATGAAAGACCTGTGGCGTTTTGTGAAGTGCTAAATGAAATTCAGCAGCAATAATAGAATAAGCTGACTAAGCTGAAAAAATAATGTGAAAGAGAGCTCAGCTTTAGCTTTCCTTCCTAGAAAGGATGGTATTTCAGTAGGCTCAGCATGAGATTTCAGAAGTGAAGAGAAGAAAGACTGGAAAAGGAGCTAGGGGTCTTGTTTACATATCCTGGGTGGTACCTGGGAGGAGTACTGGGGAAAGGAGAACATATTAGGGCTTTTATAGGTACCCTTGTTTGGGCACTAGCCTGATAAAAGGAACCTGGTATCTTTCTAGTTCTTCTCTGATTAATTCAGCCAGTGTTTTAGGGAATGTCTCTCCTCACTCACTTTAGAAACTTTCAGGAAATGACGAGTGAGATTTAATGGACGAGAGGAGGAAAAAAGCCCTCTAACCAAGCCCTATCCTGACCATCATCCGGATTCAGCTTCCGTTTGTCAGGATTATTTTCTGCCTTGTGTTTCTGATTGTCCTTAACCATTTCACTGTGTTTTTCTTCTCAGGATGGGGAAGTACATATAAATGAGTTGAAAAATGGAAATGTGGAAGTGTTCTGGAACCCAACTAGTGAAGTACGAAGGCAGAGACTGAAGCGCCATATTGTGTTATTTGAGGAGCAGACGGACTTTGAGTCAGAAAGGTAAGGAGCTCTGGAAATGTCTCACTCCTCCTTCCTCCACTGGAACTGAGCAAGGACTGTGAAGGCTCAGCACGATTCTGGAAAGGCCTTGCCTGCGTGTATTACCATCCATTTAGCTGTTTTGTTCCACTCTATTAACTTTGGAGTATTTCTGTGAAGTATAGCTCTGAAATAACCAGGAAGCTGGGCCAATAAATGATGGAGGCTAAAATAATAAATATCTAATATAAATATATAAATTAATTATTATATAAATAAAAATAATAAATATCTGCTAAAATAACAACTCTCCCTGGAGTCCAGAGAACATGAATAGAGTCTCTTAAAACTGCTGGAACATTCTGTGGAAGGGCAAGATGTCAATGTGAGGTCAGATGTCTTGTTAAGAAAGGTTGTTTCAACCACAGGCTCTTAAACTAGTTGGAGGAATCATGTGGAAAGTTCTGGCATGAGCAGAGCAGTGCTTTGAACCACATAACAGAATTTTATGAGAACGCAATTAAAGAGATGTTTAACTGTGCCTCATAATCTCAGCTGAGATCTCAAGTAAAGTCTGCACCAGAATTTTTAGGGTAATCTACATTACCTGAGAGTACAGTCTTGGCACTTCACGTAGGAAATGGAAGGAATGACTACCTGATGCAGGGGGTTGCAGAGCATTCCCGAGCTAGTTCTTGAGCAAGAACACCTTGAGCAACAACATGTGGCACTTCTTTCAAACCATCTACTTCTGCATCTCACCAACACGGTTAGCCAAAAACAGCTAATATCCCAAGGCAGCACATGCAGTTTGCTGCCTCCCTCTGCAGTAGATTGGCCACCTGCCTGTGGACATCTAATTTCTGTGTTGCATCACATCACACTAAGAAGATTCCCCTTTTTGTGGTAGAGAAGGGAAATGAATGAAAATAAACCCACATGAGCATTTAGCTTCATCTGGACAGCAGTGGCAATAAAGTCTGTGTTTGTAACTTACACTGGTGCAATTGCCATTGTTGCAGAAGAGACCAGAGCATGTTTTTCTATTAAACTTCTGACGAAGATTCTTTTAAAAGAGAAGAGAAATCTTAGTCTTGGAGACAAAGAATCTCCATTTCTCTGCTTACCAGGGTACAGCCAGAGCTGACTCCCTTTGCTACAGCAGAAATTAACAGTGAAATTAATAATCCAGGGAAAGGAGGCAGAAGGGAAAATTTTGAAGATCCCTAACAGACATTCCACTGAGCTCCTTATTTTGCTGGCATTTCTGTGAATAAATTACCATCTAATTGAGGCTATGTTCTGCCTGAATTGCAGTCTTTCCTGCAGTGCTGAAAATCACCTATTTTCACATACACTGGAGAGTCTCTGAAGCTTTACCATTATGCAGCTCACCATGGTGGGTCTCATTGTCTGACACATACAAGTCTTGATGGAGTAATTTGCCCATGTCAAGTGATTTTGTTTGTGTCCCTCTGAAGTTCTTCAGTTTGAGGATTCGCTCTTTACACACCACATTCCTTAGAACTGACTTTATGCCACCGTGTTATTTCCTCAAACTGTTATTTTCACTTCTCCCTCCCCCACCGTCACTTTGAGTTTGAAGTGAGTTTCTTTCCTTTATTTCTGGGAGAAAAGATTCATATACAAGAACATGGGAGTAATATGCCAAAAAGGACAGGAAAGTGTTCTTCTGCCTCCAGTTAATCATCTAAGCGGCTGCTTGTTTTAGAGTCTTGCTTTAGCATACAGTGATAGAAATACAATGAAATCATCAGTACCCCTTTTACATTAAAAGCCTCACAGCAAGCTCCAAATGAAATGCAGTAATGCAATCATTTTTTTAAAGGCAGGACTGGTGTTTTGGAGAGCTGGGAATACTGGAACAGCCTGGATCTCCAGTCCCTATTCTAATCACTAAACCATCCAGTAATGTTTTGGGAGGACTCACGGCTAGATTCAGAAGTATATCCAATCTGAAATGAAGATTAGAATGCCCTGATTAGAGGAACTGTAGAGAGGGCTATCGCATCTTTGTTATAGTGAAAAGAAAGTAATGTTTTTTCTCTTATAAAAGACAGATCCTCTCCTTAATCCAGAGGCTCATTGAGACATCATATGACAGATCACAAATCTTCTGGCAGCTGAAAAGAAGTGTGAATGAAAGCCTTCAGTGCTTTTAGTTTGTGTGCACAACCACATGTCCATTTCTTGTGGGTTGAGTTGACTTCCTACAGACTGGTTGCCGTTCCTATATTGAAGTACAACATTGCATGTGCAGCTGCAAGCCTTGCACATGCATTCATCTTCCAGTGCTTCTAAATTTTAAATATAAAGCCTTTGATTCAGGGATAGACATTAAGGCAAAGACTTCTAAACCTAAATGATTGAAAGGGACAGTAAGATAACAGATTCTTCATTATATATCAATCACCTCTAAAGATGCCACTAACCTCAATGAACTGAGCATAAATACTTTATAACTCACACAGACAGCACCGAAGGTTTTAATGAATATTGTAGGTGATGTTATCTAAGGGGAAGTTCCCCTGATCGTTACATAACGGCATTCATTGTTGCCATTCTCATGATGTTCATTTAATTTGCAAGCCAAAACTGAGGTTGAGTAATTCTGATACTGGTCCTGTGGAGTATCAATAGACCAGAAAAGTATCTGCTCTAAGTTTCCAGCTGGCAAAACGAATTGCTGTTTTTAAGGCAGATTAACTTCTTTCCTTGTTTATTTGTAGGCTTTGGCAGCATGTTACTAGTGCAATAAACAAAGGTGATCAACACAAGGCAACACAGGAAAAATTTGTGCTGGAGGAGGAGCAGAGGAATGCCGCCCGGGAGCGGAGAGAGAATGGCACAGAATGGAAACCGCTGCTCTTCCGGCATGATGCCACGACTAATGAATGGCACTACAAATATGAGGAGTGAGTGGCGGGGTTGTGGGTTATGAGCAGACCTCTATGCTTGAGTTCCCAGGGCTGCAAGTGAGGTTACAGACCTGTAATTCTGGTCCTGCCATTCCCCAGACTGTGCCCTGGGTTTGCTTTCTGAGCTCTCTTGGAGTGCGTATTCCTGATACAAATTGGGCATAGCTGGAATCGAGGGCATGGCAATGGAAAATCTGCTGTGCCATTGGTATAAATCCCCATTGCTGCAATCAAGTGTGGAATCATTTAGCAGAGATTTTCTGCAATGCGCAAGCAGAGTTGGCAACTGTGCTCTCCTCTCCTGACATGAAGGGTGAAGCCTCTGGTGACTGGAGCCCCTCATTCATTGCTAGGAACTGTGTATGCAGGGAAGTGTCTGTTACTCCACACACGGCATCTGCAGAAAGTCTTGTTACTGTCAGGGATGAATGTCTGCCCTGATGCATGTGGAATTGGTGCATTGCTCTTAACACACCTAGTGGTATTCTTGCTTTTCTGATGTTCTTTCCTTTGGTCTCAAAAGTTTAAGACCTTGGGATCCTTTGAATGACATTGCCCAATTTGAGAAGAATGGGATACTGCAGACCATGGAAAGACACTTATCTACAAGGATGTCAAACCACACAACAACATGCATAAACAATCAAATTAAACGGCACAAGGTAAAAGGCCTGTTTTGGGAAATACAGTATTTTTTTATAATTGTTTAGATGGCCCCTTTCTGCAGCATTTCCATGTAAGCACAGCATAGGCTGAAAGGTTTGTTTTGGGTAGATATAGCTTACGACTCTAGGCCAGCAGTAGCGTACCGTCATTAACAATTTGTAATTCCTGGTTGATGTGTCCTATCCTTTCTGGTATTTTTTCCCACACAGTGTTACTGACACTGACTCTTATACTGGGTTTTGCATGTGACTGAGCTGAGCTTCACTGTTCAGAGTTTCCAAAACAGGAAATCTTCCATAGTGAGGATGTGACCAAGGTATTGGAGTGCACAGCCATGGTCCTGCAATTTAAATTTCAGTCCATGCCATCTGCCTTTATCACTTGCTTCCTCTTAGGACAAGAAACTTGTGCCCATCCTTTATATTAAGTGGGAATGATACCATTGCATTCATCTGTGGAGTAACTCATGTTACTCAGAAAATGCTTTGTAAATGTAGAACATCTGAACTAGCAAGATATAGTCCATATTACACTAAAGAACTTGTGTCTTATTAGGAACATAGACTTCTATTTGATAGTACCCCAAATCTGAACACCTCTGAAACAGTGGGAAAGCTGAGGTTCATAACTGCTTTTCAGGCCCTCATATGAGAACTGTTAGGAAACAGTGGGTTTGGTTTACCCATTCCAGAGGTGGGGAAAAACTTTCCAATCTACTTGAAGAAATCAGGTATAAAAGTTGTCCAGTGTTTAAATTCTTCAGTCACCTTCTGAAAAATCTTTTACAGGAAAATTGGTTCCCAGTTTTTCTTCTCACCCATTCTCTTATGTATCTGTTTGGTGGGTATATGACTCAGTGAAAGAACTATAAAATTCACTAGTATGTGTCAGTTGTAGCTAAGACAAAAATAATTTGTATGGGTTTCTTAAGGATGTTATAATTTGAGGAAATGCTTTTGTATGGGGCATGTGCCCTTAACGAGCTTTTAATATCCGTAACTAGCTGCCAGGAGTCCAACTACTAGGAGCTGCTGAAAAAGCAATCAAACTTCGCAACCTCACAGATATTCCTCAGCAGCTTACATGATACTGTTCAAACAGAAGAGTCTTCAGTTTGATAGTGACTGAGTCTCTTTTAATCCCTGTTTTATTCAGAGATCTGCCAAAGACTGCAGACGCCGCAAAACCAGTGATCAGCCATCCAACCACAGCCAGAATACAGAGAGCAGCTGTTCAACACCAGAATCCGTACAGGAGCTGTCAGATGATGATGGCAAGTATTTGGATATCATTGAGCCGGACTTTTTATTCTTGTCCTCCTTCGGTACCTTATTCCTTGAGCATTCCTTGGACATTTCCCAGCCTGGTGCAAGCCCATTGTCCACAGGCAAACAAAGAGAATGTTCTGCTTTTGTACTTTCCTTATGCACTCCTCTTTCTGCCTTATGCTATCTATACTGACAAGGGCTTCCCAACTCCTGGAAAAAATATGTTTGGAAAATACAATGAAATTCCAATAGATGGGAAACAGGTTTAATTTCTCATTCCCTTTTCTCAGCCTTGGATGGAGGTAACCTTGAATATTTCAGAGATGAAAGCAGATGTGAGCACTCCATGCCCCTCCCCTTAACTGCTGTAAAAAGAGTTTTGTGACAGCTGAGAAGGGGCCCCAGACTAATGTCACAGGATCCCGTCCATTGACCTCTGTCCTCAAGGTGGAAGATTCTGCCACCTGTCCCCTTTTCCCCATGTTTCCTCCTGAAAGTGTCCCCCCTAGCTGTGACAATTTGATCACAGTCAGCTACTTGCTGGGTGAACCTGGTTTATGTTTCATCACCGCCACCAGAGATGGTGATGTAAAACATAATGTCCGTTAATATTTTGCCGCAGGGTTTGGAAGTCTGTGCACTCAGTGTGGGAAAGAAATGAATCACCTGAAGGAAATTCATTCAGCTGTCTTATCCCTACAGAGAGCCCAACAGGACATACACAGGTAACCATTTTCCCTCATCAAAGCAATTATCTTAATGGACTAAAAATAGCCTGTGGCATTTAAGTCTTCCGCTGTGGCCTTTGGAGCGTCCTTATCAGCTGCAGGGGTGCAGCGAACAACTGCTTCAATAGGTAACCTTAATAGATTATGCATCAGAAAGGTAAAACCAACCCTTACTTGAAACAGTAATCTCTTCCGCTTAAGACTCTCTTTATGGGGGCAAAAAGTATCACCTCAGCGTGTTAGGTATTTCCTGGCACTCCCAACTGCAAAACAGCTGCAAGAGCTGGGAGGGGTTGGGCAGAGTGCTGGCTATAAAGAAAACTGCTATGCAAGAAGGCATGGATCTCCCTTCTTATCAGCCATTGAGTATGTTTTGAATTTGCTCAGTTTGCTGCAGAGACTTAGGCACATGGTCTCAATACTGAGCTCCATGGTGTGAAAAGCACTACATTCCCTCTTCTTGTGTAAATTGCTAGTTGCCAACTGAGGGAAATGGTGAACACAGATGCTTAACCAACTGCTGTTAAGGTGCTCTGCACTGTAGACTCCTTTGGGGAGGGCAGGGGAGGTATTAGCTGCTACATCCAATCCAGGGAACCCCGCTGATTCCTTAAGGCATGAGGCATATTATCCGGCCCTACAGAGGCATCGGTGGAGCAGGATCACATACTAGGCCCACCGTTTCTGGAAGCTGGAGGAATTGGTGACATGATTTTAGCTCTTCTCTGTTGCTCTTTGAGATGTCCAGGGCTGATTCTTGCATTTGGGAAGGTTAGGACATACATTTGTGAATGGGTGCTGGGGAAAGAGATTTCTTGGTTTTTGTGCCCTTACATCTTCTCATGCCAGTTATTGTGCTTTGCTTGTTCCAGCAGCACCCAGAAGTACTCATTTTTCTGTTAAAAAGAGGGGAGGAGAGTCTGTGGGGCACAGTGCCATACCCATTATGGTGCCTCAGAAGTCGTGGGATCCCTGTTTGTGTGGAAACTCTGGGGCTCTGGGTGTTGGCCACTCCCTCAAACACACAAATAAACGTACCGCTTTCTTTTCCAGAAACCTCAGCGCATTGAACAAAAAATCCTTCCACAGGAAGGTCTCTTCTGAAAGCTTCCTCCTGGACTCTCGCTGCTGGTTTCTCCTTTGCATCTTTCTTACGTGTCAACTTTTCATTAATTATGTCTTCAAATAAAAGCACTACGTTTGGCAGCAATAACAATTACTGGCTGCAGGAGGGGGGGCCACTTGCGCAAGGAGCCCAGCGAGGCACCAAAGCACTTTAGAACCAACGCGGCAGAGGTGGAAGAAAGTTGAAAGACAGGTGGAAAAGGGACCTAGGAACTTTGTTCCTGCAGATTATGTCATTTTTGCCTTTTACATGTACATCTTCAAGGACCTCTTAACCTGTATGGGCCTTAATGCTGAAGCCAAATGTAGCTTTAATTGTGCAATTTGTTTTCTATGTCTTGTCCTTTTCTGATGCAATTAATAATTACCCAACAGTATTGGTACCCCCAAAATGGTAAACATGCCAGCGTTTTGGAAAAGCCACACCGGCGTGGTTTATAGCTCTGTGAGAGAGGGAGTGTAGTTGGGGAGCTGTAAGGAACTAATGTTCACAGTGCCTGTCTGGCTGCATTTAATTAAGTGAGGTAGCACACTTGGTCCAAAAAATCCACCCCCCAGGATATTAGGTCATAATTTGTTTTGTCGGCACACACACACAGAACGGGACCTCAGGATGTTTTGTTTTCCATTTCACATGAACTGTAAATATGTGTGACTTCTTAGCACCATTCCTTTTCAGGAAACAGGAAGTGTTCAGTGAAAGCTCCTTATACCTTTACAGAGCTGATTGGCGTCCTGGACTGGGCCCATGGAGTGTCACATCAGACAAACCTATTCATAGAACTCGGTCACTTACTGTTATTGTTATTATTTGCTATATGGCTGTTTTATAATACCACACACAAGTATTGTAGAAACTGCCCCAGAATAGGTGAGAAGGACAGGAGCAATATGGGTGTACATGTGTTTGGTCGTAGGCACTTTTATTGTCAAAGGTCAGAAAGGAGGAAGGATTGTGCCACTGCATTGTTCAAATCTGTTAATAGTCTTCCTTACACCATTTTTTAAAGATTTGCAATATTTCCTGTAGACTGCAGACAATATTAAGCCGTTCTAGTTCCAAGTGGTAAGTACTGCTATATATACAGCCTTAAAATACTTAGTGGTGGTGCCAGTCTGGGCTATCTTTCAATGTAAATGTTTCCAAATTTTTAACTACATTCCTCGTCATATTCCCCAAGTAGGGGAAACCTGTTTGTGCTTGATATGTTGAAATAAAACTACACACAACTTTCAATGGCAGTTTGTCTGAGAAATTATTTGTGTTTGACCATGGTTTTGTGTTTTACAGCATTTTACAAGCAAACCACTCTTAGGTCATGCTTTTTAGAGGAAAAAAAACACTACAGGAGTAGGCCTGCAAGAATCTCAGATACACGCAGTAATTTGGAATAGCAATAGCATGTTGGTACATGGTTAAGCATCTGGCTCGAGCTGTCCATGTCTTTTAATTATAGTGACTTCCTCAAAGTAGAAGTGGTTGCCTCTGACGGTGCATGACTTTCACTTGTCACACATAAATGTACAGACTTGCCTTAAGAGTTAGAAAACCTTTACGTGAAGGGGGTGGCTTGATAATAGGGGATAGCTGCGTGGAGAGAAAACCACAGCTCTCTGTCATGGACAGGATACAAGCCAGCACCCAGAAGATGACGTTCTTGTAAGAAACAAATCACAAGCTGTAAGAAGTGAGAGTGATTTCATTATTAGCAAAATGTCTCCAGAGAAACAAAGGATTCTTCATCCTTGAAGAATGTCAACATTTTCAGTCCAGATCGGATGCCTTTTTGAAGCACAGCGTCCTGTCCATTCCTTTTTCTGAGGAAGTCTGATGCGCACTATATGCACTTTAAAACTTGGTAGGAGTGGGTCCCCTGGCCTTTACCTAGGGAAGAATGCCCAGTCGTTCCTAAGACTTGTTTGGCTACACAAAGTCCCATATGGGCCTTAAAAATGTTTGCTCCTAAAGTTGTGCAAACATGTCTACTAATTTCCTGCCTAAATCTCACTTTAAATGCTTCAGCAAGTCAGCACATCTCTGGCCTGTCAGCACAGACTTCCTTGTCAGACATGCCCCCCTTTGGGACCATGTATTCAAGTTACTGCAAGGAGCCTCTCCTCTTCTGTGGGGATATTTACATGTCAGGTATGTCATATTCTGGGTTTGAGAACATAGTTACTAATAAAAAAAAAAAAGTAGTGCTGAACAGGAAGCCATTACTAGGTGAATGTTTAAAATTCTTTGGATCCTTTCCATTTTACAAAACTCTGCACCCACAGGCATTTTACTAGGACTTATTACTGCAGTCAAATAAAAAAAAAAAACATTACCAAGAGAGGAGCAGTTCAATGAAAGAAACTATTAACCTATATAAACTAATTATGCATCAGAAGAACAGAAGTATCCAACATTTACTGCCACTACCGCAAGGGATTAAAAATAATCCCAAAAGGAAAATTCCGTGCATCCTTGTGCTATTAATCCAATTTCAACATCTGGAGGTGAATGTTCCTACATGCCAGTTATGTGCATGCGGAGGATGAAAACTATTCTTGAAGAAAATCATGGCTGTTGCTCTCTCTCTCTCGGAGCAATACCTGCTGTTGAAAAAAATGAGAACTCTGGGGGAGTAAGAAAACCCGGTTATGCAGCCAGTTTGTGCGTTTTTTTGAAAAATTCTCCTTCTGCCCTCCTTTTTGTGGTCAGCAAGTAGCCCTTTAGCAGCCAGACGTGAGCTTTGGGTGGAAAGCCAGGAGCTGAGCCGTTTCCTAAAGTTTCCTCTTGCTCCCAGTCGGTACGAAGCACGCCACCAGGATACGTACTACCGCTCTACCCTCTTTTCCTCACTTTGCTCGCATTGGGGCCAGTCCCTTCCGTGCTACCTGGCTGCCCTCTTGCCGTTGCAAATCAGCGCTTCGGCACACGGGTGGAAAAGGGGAGCACCGGAGCCGCTTCCCGGCGGGCAGGCGACGGGGCGGAGCGGGGGCGGCTCGCCCCGAGGCGTATAAATGGGCGGTGGCACCACCTCCTCCTGCGGGCGAGCAGCGGGAGCGCGGCGAGGAAGCGCTGGGCGCCGCGATGGGAGGCAGGGCGGTGGGGCTGCTGGTGAGTGAGGGACCTGTCCCCTCAGCTCTGTCCTTTTGGGGTGTATTGGGGCGGGGAAATCTTCCTTCTTGGGGAGCTGGGCGTCCTGCCCCGTGCGGTTTTCCGCCTTTGCTTCCAGCAGTCCCTCTGGGACCTCGTTTTTATTTCGTGCTTGCTGAGGGTGCGGGGGAGTTCGCAAAGCGCTCCTTAAGCCTGGGGAGACGAATGGGGCCGGGGCGGGCACCGGGTCGCGGCTCTGCTCTTCCGTCGGGGGAAGGTTTGGGGGCGGCAGTCAGCCCGAAGAGCTCCACCGTCCCGCTTGCCAAGAGGGTGTTTTTGTGAACCCCACCGTTACGGGGCAGATCTTGGGTGTCCCGCGAGGAGAAAGTGGGAAGAGCGGAGCTGCGGGAGGGCGACCCTTAAATCCGCCGCTTACGGGGCAGAAGCGGAGCCGCTTCTCTCCTGCTGCCGTCCCCAGGCCCAAACACGTTGTGCCCGGGTGCCACCACGGCCCAGGGCCGCCCCTCCTTGGCGGTTCGTGCTACTGTAGTCGCACAGGATTTTTTTTCCTTTTTCCTTTTTTTTTTTTTTTTTAAAAAAAAGATTTTTTTTTTCCTGGTGGTCCTGTAGTTAGGGTAAGGTGGCTGCTTCTTGTTGTCGATGACTCATTCACTTGCCTTCTGAGGAAGATTAGAGCCAGTGAGAAACGCGGTGTGAAAACTCCTTGGGTGTATCCTTTTTATTTTTTTTCTTTAAGGCAGACTTCGACCCTTCTAAGTTAAAGATAGGCCGAGGGTGAGTGGAACAAATCCCTTGCACGAGGCAGAAACCTCGGTCTCTGGAGTTTGCTTGTAGTGAGTTAGTGAAAAGAAGAGAGAAGTTAAAATGGAGGTGGGGGACTTGGGCAATAGTTTCCTAAAACGTTTCAGCTGCTGCTCTGGAACCTGTGGTGCTGCTCTAACCCATCCTTTGTGATTGTAATTACTGCTGTGAACAGCACACTTAGCAGAAATTAGTTTGGGTTTCCTTTGTGGCTTCCCATGAGCTTCTGAATATGTTTTCAAGTCTTTACAGGAACATTTCCCCAAGATTGCTATCCTGTCCTGGCAGGTTGAATCACTTAAACAGCTGTCTGTCTTTGCTGTAGGTTATGCTGTTGATAATGTCTGGAAACAGAGCAGAGGACTGTGGAGAGGGAGAATACTTGCACAAAGGTCTCTGCTGTGTCTTGTGCCCAGCAGGTAAGACTTTGGACAGTCTCCATATTCCCCATCTGAGGTGATTGATTATTGCTGTTACATTCCAGCTGGTGGAATTGTAAGCCCAGCTGATGCTGTGATGGCTTCTTGGTGCTGGACTCCATTTTAAGCGAGAGCTTTTTGCGTAACACGTAATGACTGGGAGCGATATCTTGGCAGTAGTTCAGAAAGTCTCTGCCCGCTGTTGGGGATGAAGTGTTCAAAGTCGGGTTGCTTTTTGTGTTTGTTTTCTTAACAATAGTCAGTGAGCCCAGGGGAATTCTGATTTCTGTACGTGGAACTTTGCTTTGCTGTGCTCTCCCTGCCTTGCTCAATGTGTGCAGTTAACTCAGTTTTGTGCCAAGAAGTGCACTGCCCTTGGGTAGTATCACAAGGCTATCTGGTGTATTTGAAGAGCCTTCAGATGAAGGAGAAGAGATCTTCTTGTTACTTTTTTTGTACAAGCAATTCTCTCCATGCCTGCCATACACCCCTTCCAGCGAGGTGGTGCTGGCTGAACAAGTGACACTGAGCTGCTGCAGTGAATGCTGTGTGCTCCCTGGTGTGTCCCAGTAAAGGCCTGCCTGGCTGCCTTCTTTGCCACTGCCCCTTGTCTGAGCAGTAAGCTCAGGTGTGCCTCCTGGCCATGCTGCGTCACACAAGTTCCCATGTGACGTGCTGCTTGCTTGCAAGGAAGGGTTGGACTTTGACCAAAATGGTTTTATATTGTAACAGCCTGTTGTGCTAATTTGTATGTTACACAATCCCTTGAGAGTGCTGCTTCTGCGGATTCTCCTCTTCCACAGGTACTTACGTTGCTCAGCACTGCAGTACTCCACACTCAAAAGGAAGATGTATCTCTTGCACTGAAGGGGAAGATTATACTGCTCATGCAAATGGCTTGGAAGAATGCTTGCTGTGCAGACAGTGCAAAGACGGTACCACAGTTTCAGTGAAACCTTAACCCTTGTGCCCTTAATTTAATGCAGAAAGCCTGGTGCTCTTTTTTTTTTGCACTTCTGGTTGTTGAGAATAACAAGGTTGGGGAAAAATGTTGCCTTTATGGCCAGGGTATAACTTAAGCACAGTTGTATAGAGCTACAACTTTTATACTCATTTTCTAACTTTTAGACCAAATAACTTTGAGAGCCTGTACTCTCACGCGTGACACTGAATGCCAATGCAAACAAGGATACTTCTGCCCTGCTGAGGGCTGTGAAATATGTCAAAGATGCAGTAAAACGTAAGTTAAATAATGAACATAAGCAATTCTTTTCTTTCTAGTGAACTTCAGAGCTGTGGCCCAATGTGTGTTAATACCTACCACATCACTTAGATTGAATAATTCCCTCGAAGACAAATAGTATTATTCATACATCTAAATTCTAGATCTCAAAATACATGAGACTGAGACCCAGATGATACAAATTTTTGGTTCCACTGTGCTTGTTGCTTATGTCTGTGTGCTTACATGTTTTGTGTCTTCAGATTAGTATTTCCCCACATTCACAATTGAATAAGCATTGTAGCAGCCACTGCAAAACTTCAGGAGGTAGAACCACTTGAAGAAAACTCACTATGCATGAATAATGCATCCACTACATGTGTTGTTGGTGTTTGGTTGTTTTCTTTTTTGCTCCACTTAAACAGCTTATGTATGTTAGCCTTTTGCTTTTACTTAATCTTACAAGGTATTGGGTTATTTAAAAGATGCAGTTCTAACAAATCTGTTTATGCTGTTTATGCATGTTCTGTTTGTGTCTCTAAGCTCTGCCTGAACACGAACAGGTTTAGTACATCACTCTAGAAATGTTGATACAACTGTTTTGCCATCCACTTCAGGTGTCCAGAAGGGAAGGAAATTGTGCAGAATTGCAATGCTACGATGGACCTAGGATGTGGCTTACCTGATCAAGGTCTGGAACGTAAATACCATTTGGCTTGGTCTGTTGGGTGTATGAATTCTGGCTAATAACACAGAAACGGTCTGTAAAAACAGTGGCTTGAACTTCCTCTGTAGCGTACTTAGGAGCTTCTGTATGTTGGTCTGGGAATTACTTGATAGAGACAAGTTCTTGAAGGGGTTGGGGAAGACAACCCATCTTAAACTTCACTTAAAGCAAAAGAGCACCTACCTTGGTGAAAAGCTATACGTATTGCCAGGGTTTTCAAAGTTGCAACATCCTCACTTTAAAAATTAGGACCAGTACAAACATTTCATTAATGTTTAGCATGTCTGAGAGGCTGTGTGTAGTGTGACTTTCCTCTTCTGCTGACTAGAAAAGGAAGGAATGGGCCCTACCAACACTATAGCACATCAATCTGCCATCCTTCGCATACCTTTTCCACTTAAATATTTCTTTTGAAAGCCTTGTAGAGCTTGCTTTGCAGCTCTGTACAGAATCCCCCACTGCTAGTGGGATAACAATGTGCACTGCAAACCAGTACTTGGATTCAGGTCAGTTGATAGTCCCAGTGCCTTTTCTAGGACAGGCTAGCTGGGTCCTTATACTAGTGTGGAGTTTAGGTTGTTCTTTAGGGTGGCAGGGAAGAATTGTACTTCAGAATGTCATATGTGGGGACTGCTTCAGTATTTCAGGCACTGATTTTATTCCTTTTTCTTTGCAGGAAACACATCTCTTCTTTGGATTACTGCAATTATTTTGGTGGTTGTTGTTTTGGTGGTGGTGGTGTTTATAATTAAAAAGCTGAGATGTGATAAAGGTAACTGCTTGATTACTACCCATAAACTTTCCAGAACTAGGCAGAGCATGCACTAAGGCTATTCTTTTGGTGTTACTCTATAGGGGATCTGTTTAATAGATAAGCTCCCATTTGTTTAGCGTGTGATTCAGTTAAGTAACTTGAGTGAAATGGAGACCAGTTTTGTTCAGTAAATAAAATGAATAAGCTTTAACTGAACAGATGCCCTGGCCTCAAAGACTAGCACAGGGTCCTTAAAAGGAAGCCCCCCCCTCCCCCCCATCTACTTGCATTGTATTGGCAAATAGCGAGGAAAATCCTGTGCATGAGCTCAGGCATGGGACAAGAAGTATCAACTAATTAGATCATTGATTTTTCACTCATTGTGTTTGATTGTAGAATTTTTTTTCAATACATCACTGCCCTTGCATCATTTCAGCCTCTTAATGTGATTGTTAGGTTGGTTAGCCCTATATGAATGCACATAGCTTTTTTTTTAGTGAGGATGAATATCTTCTGCTGAGAAATACTTTTTTACATTACTGCATATTAAACTATTTTTGCAACTAGCTTAGTTAGATGATATTGGAAGCAATTTTGAACAAAGTTTACCTTTGAAATTCAGATCATGACTTACTGTATGTATTGCAGTCAAATTTTCTGCCTCAATTTGTATTGCAACAGCCCACGACAATGCTTAAGAAGCATAGGCTGGGGGGGGGTTGTGGGAATTGGGAATTCTTTCTTTTGAAAGAGGGGCTTAAAATCCAAACTGCATCTTGATGTCTATATTTTACAGTTTGCCTGTGTGAAGGCACAGTGTAGGTGTAGCTTCCACTGTAGGTGGAAGCTAGGGGTAGTAACTTTGGACATTTCAAGGAACTAAATGGCTTGTAGGGGACCTTTTGATTTGTGTAAAGAAGTTCTACTGTATGTAAATCTTGTATGAAATTTAATTTGCAGCAATTCCTAGTAAGTCTTCTAATGTTACTCTTATTTTTCAGCCACTTCACCTGACAAAGTAGAAAAAGGCCTGGTAAGTATATAATAGGTACACCATTTTATCTCAAAGCTTTGTGCAACTAAAGCACTATTAATTTTCCCTGTTACACAGCTTTTAATTCTTGTCTTGCTGTAGATGTCTGGTAGGGTGTGTTCCTGAAATGTAACAAGTCCTGATTCATATAGGGCCTCATGCAGTCCTTACTGGTATGCATCCAGTGGAGTTGGCCTCCCTAGTGCTTGCATTGAAAACATTACAGAGCCTGTGACCAGAATGTTTTGAAAGTGGAAAAACTGAGAAGAAGCACCAGCTTTCTCTTCAAACTGTTGCCAAGTGGTGCCTTGATTCAACTAGTTCTCTGCTGCTTCAGGCTTATAATCCCCAGGGAATGACAGCTATCAATTTCCTGTGTGATGTTTCATACAAAATGCAAGGAAAGCTACAACACCAATGCATAAGATTACTTCTCTTGATCCAGTGGACAAAGTGACTAAGTGTCCTGCCTTTAAACTGACATCTCAAGTTACAGACCAGGACCTTGTAGTCCAATGTCTTGATCACAGGCTGTCCCATAAGTCAAGGTGATCAGGGCTCAGAATGCTGGTTCAGAAGTATATCCTGAAAAGTGTTTACCATGCTAAGGCTGGCTGCTGACACATGTTCCACTGTTAAAGCTAGTTTTACCCTGGCCTCTTGTGGTCAAAGACTGTTTTAGAATCTTACAGTTACACATGGTCAACAACACCCTTAATATGCTCCAGCTTTTTGGGTCACCCCTGAAGTGGTCAGGCAGCTGGACTTCCATCATCTTTGTAGGTCCATTCCAAATGAACTATTCTACTACTGCTAGTCTTGTATTTAGCAAGAGGAAGCTAGACTAGTTAAGTACTCTTGTATAACTTCTAAATAGAAAAGCTAAATACTCCTAACTGCTCAGCAAGGCAGAAATGAGCTTGATCTTCTGACTAGTGTAGTCATAGCATAGCATCAAGCTCTAAAATAGATTTTGAAGATAAGAAAACTTTAAGGATCCAAAGTGTTCTCATAGCACATGTAGCACATCCTTCCCCCTGCTACTTTCCTTGTCCCTCACCCAAAGCAAGTAGTACTCTGTGCATGAGCTAATCTAATTTACCAGTAAAATAGTTCAAGCAATTAAATGTGTTTTAACTGTCACATATTTGAAAACTGAAGGAATGATGCTGAAAGATCAGTTAAAAACATTACCTTAAACTTTTCTCTTTTTTTAAGGTCCATAAGTGGCTCAAATATCTGAATCGCCCATTGGGTTTTGTTGGGTTGTCTCTCTTCCCACACCCTGGCCAGATTCGCAGTGTTTCATATATTCATAGAAGCTGATGAAGGAACATGACAGAAAACCTGGTCAAAGTGGTGTAGCATAGCAATAGGCAGACATAACATTTTGAATCTACTGTAGTAGAATAATAATATAATCATGAATGGTGCATGGTGACATTTAGCTCTGAAATAATACTATCATGAACTTAAGTTGTAATACCTGTGTACTTGTGCTACTGTAACAATCGTTATTTGGAGAGTTGCATTCTGATACATTACTGAGACCAGTTATTTTGGCACCAGCATGCTGTCCTTCCAAAGAAGTACCAGTGAACTTACACTGCTATAAAATATATATATATATTGTAAATATGTTGCTCCTACATTATTTCCTTCCAAAATCGATCAGTTACATTAGCCATGCTGTAAACCTTCAGTCACTAGGTTACCTTATTAAGAACTGTCCTGTACAAATAGAAGCAGCTTGTTTAACCTGTTTGCACCCTCAAAGTGAATTCAAGGAGAATGGTGTATAACTGTGTGCTGAGTGGGGTAGTGTCACATCCCTGCCTACACACACAGGTGACATGGTGATGTCACATATGGGTCATTGACCTTGTGCAAACAGAAATCACATGGGCTTATGCAGGAAATGCACCTTAAACTGAAGTCATATGGGAGAAACAGTCAACACTTGCCCTCACTTTCTACTTGTAAAATAAATAAATAAAAAAAAAAGCTGCCTAAAACTTTCCACTTTCAACATAAGCTGATATGCTAGATATACCCTCATCTGCTTCATACTTGTACTGTTCTTAGTGGGTCACCATCAGCCTGAGGTGAACTTCATGGCATAAGCTTATTTAATGTATTGATAATACTGGAAATGATGCTTCCCTCCCTAAAGCTATGTAGTGTGCTCCAATACTCACTTTGAACAGAGTTGATTGTGTGAAGTTGAGGAAAACTAATTCAGCAAAAAACAACAACAAACAAACCCAAGCTCATACTTTTACATGGAACTGATAATGCTCTATTGGCTCAGCAAAAGCTCTGAGAGCATCAGCCTTCACACAACAACAGGCTTGAGGTCACTGTTAGCAGGCTGCTATGTCAGCTCGGCTTGGGTGCACCATGGCAACTTAATTCCTTCCTGCCTTAGGAGGAGTATGTACTTCCAGACCCAGAGATACTGCAAGCACTAATGAATAACAGTGAAAACCTGAGGAAAAAATTTTCATTTGTTGTGGAGGTAGCCTGTGAGCCTTACCACATAGCCTGGTGGGAGCAGAACAGCCAGCAAGATGAAGGTTTAGGCTTCGAAACCATTTGGAAGTTGTGGCTTCTATACGTTTTTCACTTTGACAAATCAGCAGCTCTATTATTTCTTTGACATCTGGTGATTTCAAGTATTCTGTTTCCTTCACCTAAACTGTTTTTGAAGACCTACCTATAAAATATCTCCCAAATAATTTTCTTTTTCTTTACAGGCATCTGAGGGTAGTACTGAAAGACTAATTTTATCAGAAGTGAAAATTGCAAATAATGCAGCCAATCCAGATGGTGAAAACTCTGTTAAGAGTCCAGAGGGCCAAGAACAAGCTAGTGTTAATTTGAACGTAAAATGCCAATCACCAGAGGAAAACAGTGTTGTGCAATCTGGGAGGGGCATAATCCTGCAGAATTTGAGGTGTTCTATACAAGATTGTTGGAAGAAGATCACTTTGGACACTTCATTATCTGCAAAAACTGGGCAGAATCTTGCTTTTTACCAGAATGCACAATCTAAAAGACTGAGTGGTAGGATGCCAGCAAATCATATGGTAAGTTGGGGGGAAAAAAAATCTCATCGTATGTTCTCTGATATGTGTAATTTGAGTTCTTAACTATTCCTTGAGTAATAGATGGCAGGATGATAAGAAAGAGGAACCTTTGTCTTAAAGATATCATAGAACACATGGAGAGTGATATCTTGGGAAAGCAGACGTCAGTCCATCATTTAATCTGCTGTGCCTCTCTCATCTTCACGTTCAATATTGACCCACAAGCCATTCTTTAGCAATAGCACCAAATACGTTGTCTTGTTGCTTCACTTACAAGCTAGTAGCACAGCTGTTTTCAGCATGCTCATTTTCAGCTGTACTGTGAAATCTGACCCACCCCGTTATTGGCATGTGTATTGTGAAAGCAAGCTATCAAATAGCTCAGGAATAACTTGTAAGTGAATTAAGTGTTCTGGCATGCTAGAAGTAATGGTCCAACTTTGTATTACAGGTACAAAAACAAAAATATCAAATAATTGTTAAAGATCTCTCTCAAAAAGGTAAGCATCCTATAAATGGTCAGTACTTTGATTTTTTTTTCTTGTTTAAGACTTTAGTCTACTTAAGCAATAGTTTAGAGTGACTGCGACTATTGCTTAAAGATATAAGGCTTTCAGTTAATTGTAAAATACACTGAAACAGGATTAGTACTGCATTTAAGAAAAGTTTCAATCACTGTGATGATGGATTGATCTACTTTAAAGTATGTCTTTTCTGGCAGCGTAATGCAGTCATGCTTTTAAGAATAAGCAGGGTACAGAATTTGTTTGTGTGTTTTAAACAAGTCTGTGGTGCAGCACTGGGATACTGCCTTAATGACTGAGGTGTAGGCCAGAACAGGAAGTCTTTCTGTCAAATCTCTGCTAAATGAAAGACTGCATCAAAGCCACATATGTGTACTAGTAACTAGTATGTTGACGTGCTGAAATGGCCAAGTGATGGGCTTTGCTAATGCTAGTCTTGCTGTGGCAAACCTGTACTGTTAGCTGAGTGAGGTGGTTAAAGGCTACTGTTGAGTAGCCTTATTAAGAGTAAGCAGAAACATGCAGTCCCCAAAAACCACCTTTACTGAATGGTATTTCATCTGAAGAGACTACTTTTGAGATATGTAGAGTGGTATCTTCAGCTTCTTAAGATAAATAGGGAACCTATTTGTTGTTCTGCTTCTTAAGTACCAAACCTAGCCTTGCTGTTACTGTTTGGTCTGTACATGTATTTGCTAAAAAGTAATTGGAAAATGTGTATATTATCTGTGGAAAAAAAAAATCTGTATTTTAGAACCTAAACTGATATTTTTTTTTCTCTCCCCAGAACTGAGAGATAGCTTTTGGGCTTTCATAAATGAAGTACCAGTGAAAAAATGGAGGCGTCTTATGAGAACTCACCTGAAAGAAAATGATATTGATAAAATTATTTATGACTGGCCTAATGACACAGAAGAACAATCTTACCAGATGCTTCTCATCTGGAGAAACACACTGGGAGAGAAACAATCTATTATAAAGTTACTGGATGAGTTAAGGTATCTAGATACCAAGGCTTATGATAATGTAATGAACACTTTAACAAGTAATAACATTATAAGTAAAATAGTAGCTACAGATTAACATTTTCAATGAACTTAAAAAATGCTCCTGTACATATATATGTCTACAAACTTCCTATAATTAGGGATGCCAAAAACTGCTCATAGAAGTGGCAGTGCGGATGTGATGCCCTCACCTTCCTCCAGGGAGTCAGAAGCGATTTAACAGTCGATGCTTAATCGTGACACAGGCTCCGTTTGCAACATTGACTAAGGTGCTTTTTTGAGTTGTACTATATGAACCTCAAGCATTGGATGGCAAACTGAGAGTGAGAAACTTTAGTTTGCCTTTCCTTCATGAGGCTGTGAAGAAGGACCCTTCCTTCGTGTGCTGTATGGACCTGGGTGCTCTTTGTGAGAACAGAGCGCCTGATGTTGTTTTTGACAGAACTGCGTTTTGTTTACGAATTAATCGCATTTTGTTTGTGGTGAGAGCGCGCGGTATGCGAAGAAGCGTTCTGTTCAAAGCACTGAAATAAAAAGGCTGTAAAAGAAAAAGCGGCGGCGGGCGCTGAGAGACTGCCTCGGGCTAAAATGGCGGCGGGTGAGGCGACGGCACGGCGTGAGGTGGCGGTTGCCGTTGCTGTGGTGACGGCGGGGAGGCGGTCGGAAGTAACGTAGAGCGGGCGGGGCGGGGCGGGGCACCGTTTCCGGGCACGCTGTTGCATCAGCTCGGCAGCGAGAGGAGGAGGAGGAGGCGGCGGGATGGCAGCGGCCGCAGCTGAGCCGGGTAAGGCGCGGGGCCGGAGCCGCGGGTCCCGGTGAGGCGCGGGAAAGCGTCCGCCGGGGCTGTCACGGCGCCCTGACGGTGGGGTGATGTCACGGCCGGCCTCTGTTAGGGCGTCAGGTGGGCGCCGTGACGTCACGCGCCGGGGGGGGGGGGGTGTTTGCCCTGGGGCGGTGGCGCTCGGGGGCGCAAAATGGCGGTCGGCGGGGGGTGGCGGGGCGCGAAATGGCGGTGGGGCTGGGGAGGGGCTGCCCCTTCAGCGCGGGCGACCTGAGGCGGGGGGCGCCTGCTGCCGGCCGGCACTGGGGCTCCCCGGCACCTGCCCTCTTCACCCGCTGTTCTCGTTCCTTATCTCTGCCTGTTCTACCCTGAACTCGGCTCTGAACTTTGGCTTTTTCCAGAGTTTTTTATGTGGCCGTGTTTTAATGATGGGTTGCGCTGCCTTCCATATGGAAGGAGGGCTGGGGTAGTCCTGTAATTTTTGGCACTACTGTAGCAAATGGGAACTTGGCGTACTAGTTGTACAAGTGTGAAATACCATTATGGTGTGTAAGGGTTTAGAAATTTCTGTCATTCCAGTTAAGGATCTGTAGATTCAAATATTTTGTCCCCTTTTCTTTATTGCTGGAAGTTATTTTCCTCTCAGCTTATCACAGGTAATGTTCCTGTGTAAGGGAGTCCAAAAACACTTAAATTTTTCAAAGGACTGTCTTCTTCAGATGTATCTTCCTTATTTTGTTTAAGGGGCAGTAGTGGGAGGACACCAAAGGCTCAGATCAGGAGTACTTTAAGAAACATTTTAGTTAAACTTGTTAATGGGCAAGTAGCCATTGGATTGCCAGTATTACATTTGGTTTCAGTTTGGGAAAAATGAAAGTGGAACTAGGGGGGCTGAAGTGAACAGGGCTGAGAAGCTCTTCTGTGGTAGGCTACTCCTATCTTAAAAATCCTAGTTCTGCTAAAAGCCCCTTGATCCCACTGTGTGAGTCTTGAAAAGTCCTGTTTTTGTCTTTCCAGTTTTGAGCCATAATCTATTCCCCAATGTCAGACCACAGTAATATTGACATGTTACGGGTATCTCTTATTAATTGTTTCATTTTGCAAAAGCCCAGTTGGCAAAGAAATATTCAGAAAAGCCTAAGAGTTTTCGTCAGAGAATGTGTCTGCAGAAATCCCAGAACATTTCAGTTGACTTCTAAGTATGACTGACAAGGTTAGCAGGTTCAGGGATGCCCAGGAAGACTAATTTTTCCCTGAAGCAAAGTAACTCCCTGTTTTTATTTAATCTAGCTTACTGCTTGCTTTATGGCTTTTTTATATTTACTCTGCTGTCAACTCCTTCAAGGAACATAGAGCTTTGGAAGAACATGTTTTCCTTTTCATTTTCAGGTTAATAAAACTGAACAATTTCCATCAAATTTGATATTGTGTAGGTTTCGCATCGTCAACTTTGAAAGCTGTTTTATATACAAATAAAATGCAGAAATAATCTTATGCCTTCGAGTCTGCGTGTTGCTGCAGTCTTCCAGACAAATTCCTAGTGTCCTCCAGCAGTCAACAAAGCATTCTGTATATGGAAGGAAGAATGTGTGACAAATTATATTGTCCAAACTGTGCACCGGTAATTACTGTATGAGAACTGTATTAATGTCTACAGTGGAATTTTTTGGAAACAACTTTTTAATGCTGGGAGAGTGTCACAGTAGTAATATTCATTCTTGGGATTTTTGAAGGTTATTTTGCTGCCTCTCCAAGACTCATGCTCAGTGCTTGTTTTCTGAACGGAGCTGCTCTTGAGTGATGTCTTGGTGTCTTCGGATCATTCCATTCACATTAGTTAACAACCAGTGTTATGCAACAGCTCTGTAGTACTCCTGCTTTTTTTGCTGTCAGGAAGACGCTTCCTAATGCTGTTGAGTAGCAGCAACTGTAATTTTTGTTTTAGGAGGAAAGAAAAAAGGATGATTCAAGAGAGAGGCTGATTTTTAGCCTAGTTTCCTAAAGCAGGCGGGTTAGGAGACTTGGTCCTATATGGTCTACTGACCCTTCTCCCTCAGTAGCTTTTGAATCCATTGATTGGTAATAATTAAATTCAACAGTGGGATGCCTCTTTGCATGCAGTTGGCAGACTGAGCAAAGGTGTGTTGGAGATTTAAGAGAGGCTGGAGATACTGAAGTATATGGGGAGAGGGGATGAAGCACTTAAGAGACACCCGGAAATTTCTTCAGTGAGAGTGTGTTATGAATTAAAGGTACTGTGAGACTCACAGGCAGGAATTGAGGGTGCAGGATGTAAATCACAGGAAAAAAAGCTTCTGCAGATTTACTACTACTGTTTTTAGTAGTGATATCAATGAAACTGGAACAAACTTCTATATAAAGATAATTTTGACTGAGTTCTTTCACATAAAGAAGTGACACTGCCTCCCTGTGGTTTGTTGCCTTTCAAATACAGTGTTACTGTATTCATTCTTTCTTCCCAGGAGAATGCCCTGTGGTTCAGGAGAAGCGTTTTTGTTCTGTTAGTTCAGTCCAAGTCGGAGCTACTCACATGAATGCCAGCAGTGGGAATGATTTTGTTCTCTATATATTGAAATGGGATGCTCGTATTAGCACTGATCACTCAGCGCTTTTTTCAACACAGCTGATGTGCTTGTATCTTTCAATCTGACTGGAGTGTAGTTGAGTACAACCTTGCTAGCTGTACACTAGTCATAGTTTGAAAAGCAGACATCGGTTTAGAAAAGGAAGTTTGGAGCTCAGTGCAGCCTCGGAAACCAGCGTGGGGAACTCGTATTTGTGCAGAAAGCTTGCTGGGAGCTTGAGGCAGCTGTGGCCCAGCTGCTGCAGTGCCCTGAAAAACCCTCCAACATCTGCCCAGGTGTGCTCATGCTGTGCGGCTCTTGCCTGGCATGTAATCATAGGCGGGGAGTTTGGGATGAATTTGAGTCAGTGATCCGTCTCAACAAAAAAACATCCTCCTATGAGGTCCCCTGGGCTAACTGGTTTCTTTGATGTGTTGCACTTTAAAGTCTGCTGCTCTTACACCGAGACATAACGTCAAACTGTGTAATTTCAGGTATTAATGCATACGCCTAGAGTGTTCAAAGTAATTTTGTCTGCCCTGCTTATCAGGGCTGAACTGGTAGCAACAATCACAGGCAGTGTTTGCTACCTCTCCTCACTAAAAGTAGCATGTATAGGTTCTGTCATCTTTGTTTAATTTGTGTGTTAGTTCGTACAACTTCCCTTTTAGATCGGTTTATAGATGTGGTTGGAAAGCACTTACGTTGTTTCAGATACACTGAGTTGCTTCCCATTAGCAGCTTGGTGTATGATTAATGGTCATAATAACCCTAGTAATACTTTGCCAGTGGAGTGTTGCTTTCCTTGCAACTGATCTTTAAAGATCTTTTCTTTGAGATACAGTTTCATTTCTGCATGGATTATTCCTTCAGTATTTGGGTGAAATTTTTGAGTATTTGGGTGAAGTATTTGAGGTGTGGGGGGGCTTTTCCCTTATATGATTCATGGATGCAAAATTCACTTATGTCTTAGGGTTCCATAGTTAATGAACATAACTATTTCAAACTATTTTATGTGTGTAAACATGTGAAGTCCTGTGATGATAAACATCAGTAAATATTTAGGAACCTGAAAAATTTATAGTAAAATTAACTATGTGAGCCAAAGCTGAATCCTATTCAGCTGGGTAAGACTAGCCCATAAGGTCTAGCTGTGAACCATTATTTACTCTTTATTCCTTATTTTTAATGAACAATTGCATGGATAGCCCTTAAGAAGGATTGAGAACTTACATAAATCTGACTTGGCACTTGTGTATAAATTTTAAATATCTTTTGTGATCTTTGATTTTATTTTTTCTATCACTGACCATTTATTAGTTCTGCTGGCCTCTAAAGTGGTGTGCCACTTGAACTTACTAATGCTCAAGAGTCAAACACAAATGTACTTGCTATCTAGCTGCCATTTCCCTGTTATCTGAGTTCCTGTTCTCCTTGAGAGCAGCTGTTCAATTTTTACTAGGATGTTTTAATAATTGATTTCAATATGGGAAATGGGCTGCTCATAAAGTCCTAACTGGTGATATTGGCATGCATTTGTAAAAACTTTTCAATTATGCATTTCCTCACACCCTCTCCTAACCATCTCTTCCCCTGTCCTCGTTCATCCTTCCCTTTCCAAGAGCACCTCCAATCCTTTGGGAACTACTTGTGCAGAAAAAGGTGTATACCAATGCAAGAAGCAGCACTTGTAACAGCGGTTCCTTATGGGTTTTGGGAGCAGGGACAGGTGTTCTGATAGTGCCTCTCACATTATTGCGCTATGTCCTTGACTATGTCTTAAATTACTCTCTTGGCTGACTACCCAAGCAGGACATTGGTTTAATGTTTACTTTGCTTTGAACATCAACGGAGTTACAAATGTTGAATCACCGTGTTAGTCCTTGTACCCACTGACTTGCTCAAGGCATGCTATTACTGTGAGCATCCCTACCAGAACCCTTTGGCCGCTTCCTCCATAGGAAGACGTTCCTGCGTTTGCAAAGAAGAGGTGCAATTAAACTTGCATTGCCTGTGTACCAAATAAATCATGGTGTTAAAATACTGTGAGGGAGAAGCATGTTCTAATATCTTTTCTGTTCCTTTTCTTCATTGTATTCTCTAAGTGTTACTCATGCCTCTGAGGAGAGAGGGTGGTCTAGGAGAAATGTGGGGTTATACAGCAACAGCTTAAGTGTTTGCAGTTGTTGGAGCAAGTGGGAGTAACTCGGTGTGGTGCTGGGAGCTTGCATGTTTGCACCAGTCCTGTAAAGACTTCAGGATGTGCTCAGCTCAGTAGAAGTATCCACAGCCTATCCACAACTTAAAAAATTAATTTTACGCAAATATTTGCTGGATGAGTGTTTTAGCAGCATGGAAAAGAGACTGGTTAAATTTGTTATGCATGGAGATTTTTCTCCATTTTCAAGTAGCTAATATTCCTTCATGAAAAGAACCTGTGCTTTTGTCCTTACTACTTTTGTAAAGACTTCTCCAAAAAACTTACGATGGTGTGAACATAATCCTATTAATAGGAAATATCTAGTTGTTCAGTCTCTTGTATTAAAAATATTTTCCTCAAATTCCTTGTCAGTTGCCAGAGCTAATTTGGAGGGGGTGATGTATAGTATAAGGATATATTTTGGTCATGGGATCTCCTTCTTTTAATGCTGACCAAATGTCCTGTGCCTCTGTCTTTACAGCTTCCAGCTACAGTTTTATTCTGAGCATTAGTGAAGAGGAAGCCAGGGTGAAGGCTTTGAACGAGTACCTGAGCACTCGTAGTTATATCCAGGGGTTCACATTTTCACATGCAGATGTGGAGGTATTCAGAAAGTTTTCGGGGCCACCTGTGGACCAGTATTTCCATGTTGTCCGGTGGTACAGACACATAGAAGCAATCTATGATGGCAGCAGTGAAAAAAATGACCCTTGTAAACTTCAAACAAGTGAGTAATATGAAATTGGTGGCCAGGCTATAGACTAGCTGACATTGTATTGATTTTTGTTGCTGAGCAGTCCTAAAAGTTCCCTTTCATACTCTTGCACACTTTACAATTTGATGATCCACTTGTATTCAAGCTCATGAAATTCTTCTTGCATACTGTTTCTGTGTAATACTCAGATCCTGAACTATTCGAATGTTACAGCTCTGTTTCCACATCTGATTCTAAAATTCTTCAATATACAGAATTTGATTATTTGTGTTTTCTTTAAAAAGCTAGCTACTGAATAGTAAATGGATATGTGGGTTTTGCTTTGTTCCCTAAAATGTCAGGATTTTCTCAATCCACCTTTTTTTTTCCCTGCAGGAGTAACTAAATAGTTCTTTTATAATGTACAAATTCATAATAAAGTAAATTGCATGCTGCTTCTTAAGGTTATTTTGTTAAAACTGATTTTTGGGGGGTTCTTAACACTTGAATGTTTGGGGTTCTTTTTTTAACCTTGGTAATTTAGGGATTGCTGATGATTTCAGGAAATGCTAACCGGTTGATCTAGGTCATTGAGTAAGCATGGGTGCTGGCGTTTTTGGGAGCTGCATCACTCCTGCCATGATTTCCAGTGAGCTAGCCTAACTTAATTACTTTATAGTGAGAGCCTTCCTCAGGGAGTCATGAAATAATTAATAATAATAACACAGAGCTGTTGTATAGTGCTTGCAATATCTGTAAATGAATGCATAATGTGTTTGTCATTTTGGCTGACAGTTGACTAATATTACTCCAATGCCATCTTCTTACAACGTGTCATCATGTGTGTTCTCAGTTCCTAGCAGACCAGCAGTTAAAATCAGACTGCTGAGAGTAGATTTTGTGTGTGCCTGCATGTGTTTGTGCTGGTTATTGATTTCCTTCCAGCAGGGAAGGGATCGCAGCTGTACTGCTGGCTCTGGTAGCAGATTTAATGCCACTAACTACGATTTGTCTGCAGAATGTTTGTCATGGATCAGAGTGGGACAACCAGAGAAAAGGCTTCAGTTTTTCCTGTCCACAAAATCTGTAGTGTAAAGTCTCTCTTTCTGAAGGGCTGTCTCATTAGCTTTCTGATTTTCTGATCTGTGCATATTTATCAGAAGTCCTGAAATGGTGTTCTGCAATGTTCAGGATGAAATAATGCATGGATCCACCATGCTTGTTAGGCCTTGGATATATTAACAGTGGTTTTTTGGATGTATCTGAGAGCTCCAGAGGTGGGTTAGAGCAAATGAACCTCAGTTCAGCCAGGGGAAGACTACTGTGGGCAGGGATGCCTTTGAGCAGACTAAACAGCATGCCTTTACTTTGCCCTTGGTATCCATGTGGATATATAGAACATGCGCACATACATATATATACATATATATATATATGTGTGTGTGTGTGTGTGACACTTAATTCACAAACTGAGACCTTTAGGGGTCAGTTATCCGTTGTTTTTTTGTTGTTGTTGTGAGCTTGTGTTTTTTTTTTCCTTGTGTTTAGTGTGATTGTAAGGAAAAAAAAGCTTTAGTGACTTATCTTTTATTAGACTAACCCACACAGGCTTCCTTCCCTGAGGGAAACATTAGCCGCAATTAAGCATACCAGTATAATCTTTGTAAATCAAAGAGCAAACAAATCCATACCTTGGTCTGTGTTATGGATAGACTGCTACTGCACTTGAACTGTTCTGGTCAGTAACATAAAGTAAACTATTTAGAATAAACACATATTTCTGTGGATCCGTGGCACGCAGATTAAATGAAGTTCTTTTCTACATTTTTTTTTCTTATTTAGGCAGTCACTCAAAAAAATATGATGAGGAAGAGATTAATTTTTTTTTTGGACCATGGAAATGTATGTTACTTGTAGGTTTTCTGTCAAAATTTTCATATGAGGATATTAGGGAAACAGAGTTAATGAATAGCTTCCTGAAACACAGGATCAGAAAGGCAATTTTGTTGTCAAAACAAATAGTTTGTATAATATTTTAATTGTGGTTAAAATGCCTACCATGAGAATTCCTAAAGGCAGTACTATATGTATTAGCCTGGTACCTTCAGTGTATCTTTGAATTTCCTGTTTTGCTTCCATTCCAGGTTAATGTGGTGATTAGTTTAACATCATTACAGCTGCAAGCAGCCCTGTGCATAGCAAACTGCAACTCTTTGACAGATGACATGCCCATACGTTCTTTGAAAACACGTTTAACAATTGTGTTAAAAATTGAAAAGAAAACAAATGCAAGGATAAGCCTGCACTTTCCCAAACTGTTTGTGTAGCAGAGTAGAAGAGCTGAAAGCAGCAGCACAAAAGGGACATGCCACCTTCCCAAAAGTAAACTGAAAAGCATCCAAAACCCACCCACATACAGTGTGTTCCATGTTGAGTGAGTCTTCAGTGTTTTGAAGTGTGGTTCTTTGGCTTACTGTCCTGACATCTAAAATGAAGGTTGTGATTAATTAAAATAAACCCTTTTAGTTCTGTGGACACTGATTTATTGAAATCAGATTTTTTCTGAACACAGTTATCACAGTGATGTTCATGCAGAAAAACACCAAAGGAAAAAATGAAAAATTTGCAAAAAAATACTTTGAAATGTAGTGATGAAATATAAACTTTCTGTTTTGACAACAGTTTACTGTTGCTTTGTAATTTGTGTTACACTATTTGTGTATGTGTAACTGTTTAAGAATTCTACCAAGTTAAAAAGTATCGAACTTTTATTCCTATTTAGGTCAAAGGCAGTTTTCAAAATGTTGAAATTCCCCAAAGAACAGCAATTACAGGTCTTCCCATCTCCTTTGAATATTATCACTGATATTACCCAGATTTTTATCTGTTCTCCTTAATGGCAAAATTTAACCTGCTGATGAATTGGAGCGCATTTGTGGTAATTGAGAGTGCTCAGAAATGCCTTGTGTACATAGCAACTACATATGATTAAAAGCTGAGGCTCTTTCTAAACCTTTTGGTCTCCTCTCCCTCTCACGCTAAGTACACAAACTCTGTCAATATTGGCTCTAGAGATTAAGTCTGGTCTCCAGAGATTTTTTTTTCAAATTCTTTGTATGATATCTATATGCCATCACAATACATACAGTCAGCAGCATTGCAGAAAGCCCAGGACTGCCATAGCACTTTATTAATATTTTATTAAGTTTCAAAGCTCTTGTTAATGCTTTAACTGAATTGCACGCTCTCACTTTTATACCCTTTTCTTTCCTGTTACTCGAATCAAAGGTAATAGGTGTGGCAAGGCAGAGGGCAGAAAATAAGTGATTGAAATCTTTTAGTGGCTTTTTAGTGACTTTAGCTCTAACAAAAGTAGTTTGGATTACTAAATTGGAGCTGTTTTGTGCAATTATATATATTTTTTCTTTTGAACTAACTTAATGATGTGATAAGAAGGAAATGTTATACTGCAAAACTACTTATATTTTCAGTTCTATTTAAATTGGTTTTCCTCTAGGTAAAGGCAAGCGTATGCAGCCCCCTTGGACTCCCCCTGAAGGGACAAAACATTCTAGACTCTGCCTCTACAACAGCCTGACTCGCAATAAGGTGACTAAATGAATGAAAAGTGAGGATCTCCTTAAAAATGCAAACAGAGGAGTCATCAAATGTTTGCTTCTTAAGTGTCTTCCTTATTAGTACACAGGTTTCTGGGGTTTATTTTGTGGGATTCTGACAAGCACATGCCAGAAATGCTGCCTCAGTCAAGTGTGTTTGGTGAGGCAAGTGCTACAATATACACAATAAATATACAGGTGTATGTATGCATGTATGTATTGCTTAATATATAACATGCATTAGCAAGTTATCATCATGCAAAATAGCCAGTGGTTCAACTGTAAAACACGTAAGCATAGGCAGTGCGAACAAAATAAAACCACAGTTTCTTTCTTTAGATGTCACTTGAGTAAAAAAAAAAATCTTGCAAATTATATTATTGTAATACAGAGTGGTAAAACTTCCTGTGGCCTTAGCTGAAGGTTCTTGGGGGAAGAGAGGAAATATTAGAAATACCAATGTTACACAGTATGTAATGTCCCAGAATATATGAAATGGCAATACTGTTTAGCCTTTTTCAATGCAAAAGAAAGCCTGATCTTCCCTCGTGAACACAGCTTGAACAATGGCCTACCTAATCCAAATCTTAGTAATCTAGTATCTGGATAGATAAGAGTGCGGATAACAGGGTGTGGCGGCTTATGTTCTCTTTTAAGTGCTAGTGATGATCTTTTCTTATAGTAAAACTAGGAGTGGAATAAGCTTTTTTTAAAAATATACATACATACATACATACATACATATATATATATATATATATATAAAAAATCCATGTTTTTCATGTTCTGATTTTCCAAATGTGGTGTTTTTGGCTGAGAGCATGTGTCTTCAATTCTTTCTACTCACTGTACCATCCCTTTCAATTAAGGAAATATTTCAGCCACAGAATGGAAAAAAGGTGACATGGTATTGTTGTGGTCCAACAGTATATGATGCTTCTCACATGGGACATGCCAGGTACTGTAGTTGCTTATTTTGATAAAAGTAATTACAGCACTTGATATAAGTAGTAACAGCACTAATAAGTAAGCAAAGATTAAGGAGAAAAATGTACTTTATTTAGATAAGTGTATTACTGGACAATGGTCTTGTTAGTCTCAAAGATCAAGATTTAAGGTTAGAAGCATATTATGTTCTGTCATTGTGTGAGGGAAAACTTGCTAGAGGATGAGGGTGAGTTGAAACTGCTATAAAATTATTGACTGATATCGAAGTAGTTTTTGCATGGAATAGAAGCACATTTGAGGTATTCACTAAACACTAATACTAATTTTTGTTGCTGTTGTTTTTAGATCATATATCTCATTTGATATCCTGAGAAGAATCCTCAGGGATTATTTTAAATTTGATGTTTTCTATTGTATGAATATTACAGATATTGATGATAAGGTAAGGCCTGTTTAAATTGTAATCTAAAATACTGTAGTTTGTGCATGAAAGTCAGAGAATCATGTGCAATTGCTATTTTTTAAGCCAAGATGAATAATATACTTACTGAGATGTATTTTGTACACAGTCATTGATTTCTGTGACTTCCTGTGCTAGCAAACTACTCATACATAAACGAGTGGTGTTATAAATGATGAAGAGTAAATATTTTACAAAGATAACTTATTTTATTTGCCTCTTTCACTGTCTGTTGTTGACATGGCTAATTAATTCTGTTGAGGTAGCTAATTAACTATATATGGTGTGTTTAAGTTGTATTACTGCTTGTGATTCTTGCATTTTGTTAAATTTGTATGGATCCTGAAAAGCTTTTTATATCTAATAGCATTAGATTTTATTTGCACTTTCTATAACTATTGTTCTGCTTCACAAGAATATTTCCGTATTTCTGCTTTGTAGATCATCAAGAGAGCAAGGCAGAACTACCTTTTTGAACAGTATAGGGAGAACAAAATAACACCAGCTCAGCTACTTGAAGATGTTAAAACTGCCTCAGAGGTGGGCTCAGTATTTAATCCCTGCTAGCGTCTTAGGTTCTTACTCAGTAACATAGCAAAGCATCTAAAAAATGCCTCTGACTTTGCTGCCGGTTTAAACTTTCTGCTTGTTTCACTTATTCTATTGAACTGCTATCACGCAAATTAGAAGTGTTACTAGAATAGCTTATCACTGATTTTAGAATTGACAAGAACTATCCATGTAAAAGGCATTCCTGACTTTTTATGTCTATAAAAGTTGTTTGTATATTGTTTTATACCACATATGTAAACATGTATAATGGTGTTGATGTGATGGGGGGGAAAAATCAAAAAAAAATTTGTATGTTTATTTGTTAGAATGCAAACTTCAAAAGTAGCCTTTTAAAATAGGTTTTCTAATGGTCCATAATATTTTAAAGCTGTAGATATCTGTGAGATTTCCATTTTGTACCACTGATGGCCTTGGAAAGAACAAAAAGTCTTGAAAGCTTAAAGGATGTAATAATTTGTGTGTGCGGGACTAAACGTGGGGGAAGGTGATTCTCTGGTCATTTTAGAACTACAGATCACAAAGGGATTATTGGTCTAATGAATCAAATACAGGCCTGGGAATTAGGAGGCCTGGAAATTTTGCCCAGCCGTCATTGCGTGACATACTTTTTAAGCACAGCATTTAATCTCTTTGTGTTTCACATTGAAGCTTCTCCATTTCAGATTTGGGATAATTAACTATGTAATTGAAGTAATCAACTGCATAGAAAGTAAAAATTACTAAACAACAGTAATTAAGGTTTAGTGATTTATAAAGTTTTTGAAAAACTAAATTGAGATATGAACTACATTTTTTTGGACTAGTGAATACATGTGCTTACATTTCAGTAGTCTGATATCGAAGCTGTTTATAGTAGTCTGATATCAAAGCATAACATATTATTCATCAAAAGCAAGGTACTGTATGGCTAAGATAACACATTGTGTGTGGAACATAGCCCTACTGTACTGAAAGTTGTTTTTTTTTTTTAAACCTTTTCTTTTTTTGTAGCTCTTTTCAGTTAAATTAAATGAGACGACAGACCCAGATAAAAAGCAAATGTTGGAAAAAATTCAAAATGCAGTGAAGTCTGCTTTTGGCCCTCTACAAGCAGCTGTGCAAGCAAAACTCCCTGCAGAAGAGATCAATAGATGTCATGAGGTCAGTTTGAGCTCCTTTTTAAATTATTTTTATAATAGTCAGGGCTTTTAAATAGTATTTTGCTTGATGAAATTGTTTTCAGTAGGGGTTGTACTATAAATTGCTGTACAATCGTATATGACATTCCACTACATGTGGTTTTCTACACAAAAGTTTGTCTCTGATGAGAGAAAAAAATATATAAAACTTAATTATGTTCAGAATAAATTTTATCCCAAAGACCGTTACAATTAGCAACAGTAATCCTGTTGACACTATTGGGCTTTGGTATTCGAGTCAGGCAATAAAATTGCTAGCTTTTAGTAAATGGCTTCCACATGCCTCTTTTCTTGCTTTCAGATTATTTGTCATATTCACTGTAGGAAGCACAGGGTATGAGAGAAGTACCTCTCTATCTCACCTTAAAAAAAAAAACACATCTATTGTAGAATCAGCTATCTTTATAAAAGCGCGTAGTGACCTGAAAGAACTTGAAAAGCAACTAAAATCTAAACAATCACACCTTGTGAGCTATATGCTGTTGTAAATGAGTAAATAACTAAAAATCCACCTCTTAGTATAGGACTGAGAAATGCATCCTTGCTGAGGTTCAAATCAGTCTTTCAAACACTTTATTTATGTGCACAGAAAGGCTTCTGTTAGGATTGTCCAGCAATTATGGGGGTAATGGGTGGTGTGGTAACTGCAGATCCCATCCAGTGTTTACAACATAAATTCCACATGCTCATTTAAGTGACCAATATCAAAACAGATGTCAGTTACCAGTTTGTCTTCCTTCCTCTGAGTGTTTCATCCATATATATAAAGGACAATGTGATAAAAATGTGATAGAAGCACAGATTACTCTGTATTCACAGCCAAGTGTCTTTTTCCTTAAGCGAACCTCTCTGTTCAGAGTAAGATCTTTCAGCACAGTTTAAACAGGACAAGTCTTTCATCAGTTACACTTATAATTGTTTTATAGATAATGTTGGAAGAAGCCAAAGATTTGCTGTCTGACTGGTTGGACTCAAAATTTGGCAGTCAGGTGACTGACAATTCCATATTCTCAAAGCTCCCCAAATTCTGGGAAGGGGAATTTCATAAAGATATGGAAGCTCTCAATGTAAGTAAAAAAAAAAAAAAAAAACACCTCTTTTCTGTTTTGTAAATGTATATGCCGTGCCTCATAATACCCAAAATGTAATACAAACCCTTTAATAGCTTTCAAAAGCCTTGTATTTCAACAGTATTGATAACATATTTCCTTTAATCTTTAATGTGAACAGGTAGCTATTAAATTATCACCTGTTCTGTTTTCATACCAGCAATCTTAAAACTTTTGTGCATGTTACCAGTGCCAGTGAACTGGAAATAAGTTTGGTGTGTACGCTCCATCTTTCCTCTTGGTCTAAAATGGGCTTATAATCATATAAACTGATGCGGAAGTTTCAGGTAGCTCGTTAGCTACACAGGACAGCCCTATCATCCTAAGCGTGTAGATTGACTACTGAATACTCTTAAAATTGTGTGGTGGTGACAGAAGTCAAGGACAGATTTGTCTATTCCAGGTGAAATACTAGGTCATATGCAGTGGATCAGATCAATGAAGGTTTATTTATTTACCTCCAAATCAAAGGGACACACTGCCTGTTCTGCCAGAAGTGCAGTAAGTGGAATAGGGGCTACCTGCTGCAGTAGTGTGTTGGTAACGTTGCCTTAGAGGCTGAGAAGAAAAATGCCACAGCACATTGTTGCAGAGCATAGAGCTTGAAGTAGGAGTCTTAGATTCCACTGTCACTTGCTTTTGAGCAAGTCACTTAATGAATGTATGAGATATATATATATATATATATATAGTATATATTTGAATGTCTGTATATATGTATTTACATATGCGTAAGTATAAAATGCTACTTTTTCTCTGTAGGTTTTACCTCCAGATGTTTTAACGCGGGTTAGTGAATATGTGCCAGAAATTGTGGCATTTGTGAAAAAGATTGTGGATAATGGTTATGGGTAAGTTCACTATTGAGTGTTTTTGTTGTGTGCTTATACTGTATTGGATTGCTGTGAACACTTAACTCTTTTCTCTCATTTTCATATGCAACAATATTCTTTTCCAGAAGTAGTGTTTCATCCAGTAAAGAAATTTCACATTACTTTATGCAAGATCTTTTATGTATAACCTGGTGAAAATGTGCTACTATATACTTCTTGTTTATATACTTCTATACTTACAAAGAAACAAGTTAGGTTATTAAAATTAATAGGGTGAAAACCTCATTCCTTAAAATAAATAGTCAAAGTCCAATTCACTTGAACTGGGTTTGACTTCCAGCTTTCAGCAGGGGATTTCAAAACTGGATCCCTGAGTGGATTGCTGGAAATCAGTTGTAAATAACATAGGTTAAAAAAAAAACTTCTCAAAATGATATTCTGACATTGTCTAATGCTTGTGAAAGTCAGGCTAATACTCTAGAAGCTCCTAATATCATGGTAGATTCGTGACTGACATTTTTGAGTGTTCTTTCTCTTGTTAGTCTCAAGTTTTCAACATATTTTCATTGTGAAAAAGCAAACCTGTGGTTCAGACTCCTATAATTTTTCTTGCGTGTTCTTGCTTAAAATCTATGCTTTTCTTTTTTTAAAAAATGTTCAAAATCATTTGCATTGAATTATTAGTGTTCATGGTGGTGCTAAAACTTCCATCTCAGACTTTTTATCATGGCTGCGGGAGGACAAAATCAGCAAAGTGAAGGAGGACAAATGGACTCTGAAACAAACATGATTCGTATTATATTATTGCAAAATATTAGAAGGGACCAGAATTGCTGTAGATATTTTTGGGGACTGTTAGTCTGAAGTCTCACCTATTTAAGAGTTTAACAAAAGATGTTAATAGGTTTCCCTTTGAATTTTATTCTGACCTTTAGTGCCTTACCTGCAGTCTTTATGGTAATGCCTTAAAACTTAGGCTCACCTAAGTCATCTTTACCACAGTGAACAGTACCATGCTGTATGTGGGTTCACTAGAAAAAGTAGGATAGTGATTTTGGGGGTACAGTTTAGTTAAGTCTCAGTAGAAAGTTAGCTAAATAATTATCTTTAACTTTTCAGGTATGTTTCCAATGGATCTGTATACTTTGATACTATGCAGTTTGATTCCAGTGAAAAACACTCCTATGCTAAGCTGGTTCCTGAAGCTGTAGGTGATCAGAAAGCTCTTCAAGAGGGTGAAGGTAAAAAGGGGAAATAATGTTTGCTTAAGTTGCTGATGTGTTGATCTCTTCAAATGATTCTACTGATGTTTGGATCAAACTTACTGTCAGACTAGAATGGTCTACTTGCCTGCTTCCTTTGCCTCAGGATTTCTTTTCTTTTCTTTTTTTTTTTTTTTTTTTTACTTGAACCAGCACTTTTTAACTTTTTAACTGTTTTTAACTGGAAAACAGCAACAAATATTATTCATTCTAGGATGGCAGTATTATGTATGTGTGCGTTATGTATGTGTGTGTATTTACAACCTAAGGAGGTTGTGAATAGTCCCAATTTGAGTACAGCCCAGTTATTTGGCTTTTCATCTGCTTCATAGTATGGGGAGCAAAGACTTGAAGCTGAGTCTTCCACGTGCCAGGTGAAAGCTCTCCCTGCTAGGCTATGGTTTTTTTATGACAAATATTTGGTCTTGTGGTGTTTTTTTTTCCTCATTCTTCTCTTGTACTGAGAACTCTTTATTTTGTTAACCTTGTTGTGTTGAACTAAATCCAAATATAGATCTTTTGATTAGAGCCTTAACAGCAGACTAGCTTAATTAATGAATCACATTTCATTGAGCATTTTATCTCTTCCTAAGGTTGTACCGTTTTAGTAGCAAATCACCCACAAAATGTATCAGAAGACTATTAAAAGGTTTTTATATAACACTTGTAGGTGAAATTAAGGTAACTAGCAATATCTGAGATGGGGCATTAAATTGCATGTGTTTTTTTTTTTTTTCTTATTTGAAACCCTTATAACTGAGATTTTCTGTGTATATGTGGAATAAAAAGTGCGAGCTTAAACCACTGTCTTCGTGTCAACATGAATGCATCATTGCCACCACATAAACAAGCACAATTGTCTGCTTTTGCAAACAGGAACTAAAGCAGAGTGGTTAATGTAACTAATTGAGACTACGCATATGTCTAGATCTCGTCAGTCTAGTTGCTTTGACTTATTTGTCATGATTGTCCATACCCTAACAGATAATGTCATTTTGACTAGCAGAGGCAGCAGAAATGCTAAACTTTAAAAGTTGCTACTAATGTAAATAGAAGTATAATACTACTTGTCATTATGCACTTTGAACATTAAGTATTCTAAAAGACTGAGATTGCAGGTATCTGTACATCAAAATTAATTGACATGTTTCCCCTTGACAAGTTTGGCTTTAATCTGTGTCTTGGTTTTCATGCATTAAGTGGTATTGCTAACCACATGTAATTTTCAGCAGTACTGAAGAAATGGTAAATTCATAGTGTTTTGAAGATGTTGTAACGAGAGTACCAATCAAAAGATCATAAAGAGCTAACGGCAACTAATACACGCTTCATGTATGATAAAAACATAACAGTAAATGTGTAGATAGTGAACAGCTACCAGCCATTCTGTGGGGCAGCCTAGACAGGGCATGCAAGAGATACCCTAGGATCATGTTGATTGTGCATATTAAGACAGATTAATTAGTCTTAATTTTGATACTTATAACTTTGAAGTGATTCTGCAATCTTACTTGTCTATAAATACAGAGGATTTTTTTTATTTATTCAGTATTTCTTTTTCTGCAACTGGAATATTGGAATTGTGTTTGTAGAGAGAATGTAGATGAATCTCATGTCAAAACTTAGAAAGCAGTGCTGCTGATACTTGTCAGCTTTCCTGTCAACCAAACGTTAATCAAAAAAGTAAGGATTGCCAGAGTTAATTATGAGGACTTTCAAGTGCTGAGTGTTTTTTTTTTAACCTCACATGGTATGAGGCACAGTGAGACCAAAAATCAATAATGTTGGTGTTTAAATAAAATGTCAATGTTTACTTTTTCTCTCTTGAAAGGTGACCTCAGTATCTCAGCTGATCGCCTAAGTGAGAAGCATTCTCCAAATGATTTTGCTTTGTGGAAATCCTCCAAGCCAGGAGAGCCTTCATGGGACTCTCCATGGGGAAAGGTAAGGACATCACAGGATTTAGACCTTCTACACTTTATTAAATAGCATGTTTTTTGTTAAACAAATACTGTAGCTCACCTCATATTATTATCTAGATTATGAGGATCTTATATTCAATAGTAGGTTCTGTTGCTATGCTCAATCTGCCTGTGCAATACTTTTTAAACAGAATTCAGCATGCAGGCTTATGATGACTCTTACTGGTCAGTCATCTTATATTTCTCTGTTGTCTTTACCTACAGAGACTTCTCAATCCTTTTTTTTTCCATGTGATCAAAAATAAGGAGGATGATAATTAAGGCATCACAGATGTACACGATGTGTTAGATTTAATGAGCTAATGATACACAGGCAGAAGAGGAAGACAGTTAGCTGTTAGCCAAGTAATGTCTTTATTTTAACAGGGCCGGCCAGGTTGGCACATTGAATGTTCTGCAATGGCTGGATCCATTCTAGGAGAGTCGATGGACATTCATGGAGGAGGATTTGATCTCCGATTTCCCCACCATGACAATGAACTGGCACAGTCTGAGGTCAGTGAGCTGTTTGTCACTGGCTTTTGGTTTCTGTAGTGACAAAGCTATGTGCTTAGCTTTGACAGCAACTTACACAAATCTATTTTTTTGTGTTATTTTTAAAATTTACATATGTTTTGTATAAGCATAACTTTTTTTCCCCTCAATATTTTATTCCTAAATTATCGTAGTTTATGTTATATATGTGTACAGTGTTGAGTCTTTTTTTTTTTCTGCAGGCATACTTTGAAAATGATCACTGGGTTCGATATTTTCTGCATACTGGCCACTTAACAATAGCTGGCTGTAAAATGTCCAAATCTTTGAAGAATTTTATCACCATAAAAGATGCACTGAAGAAACATACAGGTAAAAATTACTTCAGAATTTGAGTACTTTTGACACAGTTGGAGTGATGACTGTGGTAATTGAAGTTCATAATGGAGTTTCCAGAATTGGCTGACTGCAGGTATTTTTTTTTCTTCATTCACTTTAGAACAGCTACCCTGTTCCTCATTGGTATCTGTATGGATAATAATGGTCTTGCTTTTTTGGTAGATGTATTGAGAGTAAGAATACTAAAAATCGTTATGTACTTAGCCATTACAGTATTGGAGGCCATAAAAATACTTTTATTTAGTTTATTATCATTTTCCTTGTTTATTTTAAAACTCCTAATAGCACGACAGTTACGGTTGGCTTTCCTCATGCACTCTTGGAAGGATACACTGGATTATTCAAACAACACCATGGAGTCAGCTATTCAGTATGAGAAGTTTATGAATGTAAGTAAGCTTTCCATTCTTCCTCCAGCTCTCTAAACTTTGTATTGTTGTAACATGTTTCAAGCAATAGAACCCAAGGATGTACAGGCCATATCCCCAGACATTTGCCTTCTGAATTCATCATTTGGGATCTTACAGTATTTCTTTAGCTACCATTGAACATTTAAGTCACATAAATTCCACAGACAGCTACATTTCTCTGCAGGTGTGTGCTCTGTCCAAGTTTTGACATCTCTGAGCATCTTGGCACTTACATGCAAGATTAGTTTTTCAGTTTAGCTTGCTGATAGGACTGAGTCCAACAGACACTCTCTAACAGACCAGACTTTGCACATATAGACAAAGGGCTATATTATTCCTACGTTGTCTTCCTCACCACATACATCGAACATTTGACTTTATTCCTGTCAGCTGTAAGGTGAGGTGTCAGGCACAGTTTCTATCCCTGCGTAGTTTGGAGCAGTGAGTTAAACCCACATTTCCCACAAGGAGGCTGTACAGCATTTTGAGATTGTTGATGTTGGTCTTTCCAGCTGAAGCTACTCTGCTATTTATGTAAAATATTTGGCTTGGGACACACAGTAAGTGAAAATGACTTTTCACCAAGCTGGATGCCTGCACGAAAAAAACCCTTGCTATAAAGCCATTATTATTCCTTGTTTTCCATTCCTAGCAACACATAAAAATCTGACATAAGAACTCCTATCTAATTATTTTTTAAATGGTACTGTATTTGAGCAGCTTAATGTTAGAGTATCATTGTTGTATCAGGCAGTGGTAGAGACGAGACACAGAACTGAATTAGTCTGACTGTGATTTATAGAGTTATGTGAAAAGTGGGGGTTTCCCTCTTGTGAGAGCCATTCAGTAGATCCTAGCCAAAATAGCATTGAAACCGTAAGTTTTACAAGGCTAAGTTTGAAATAATGCTTTTTTTTATAGTAAAGCCTGTTTGTGTGTAATCTAACCAGGTTTTGAACTATGTTCTTCTTCTTTAGGAATTCTTTTTAAATGTGAAGGATATTCTTCGAGCTCCCACTGATGTGACAGGCCAGTTTCAGAAATGGGAAAATCAGGAAGCAGAGCTGAACAAAAAGTGAGTGAAGCATTCCTATTTCTTCTCTGAATAGACGTTGTGTAGCTGCATGTTTAATTTTTATTCGTTGCAAAATGACTTGCTAGCGGTATTTACAAGTCTGGTAGCATTTTCACGGAGTATCTCAGCTCTATACAAGATAGTGAATTTAATCTTGCAGCAGCTTCATGAAGTTTAGATGAAATTGTTGAATTTCCTTTCATTTGTGTTAAGTACACTGTCATGTCTTGTGTAGGGAAATAGAAGTCCTTCGTTAGATAGTTGTAATTTCCTTTACTACTTGAGATGCTGTCATCCTATTTGAGAAGTGAGCGATAATTTGTATACAGTCTTTACAACCATGAAAATAGTATTTTACACATTCCAAAGTGGAGTAACTAAATTGAAAACAAACAGAAGTTAAATGACTTGACTAAAAGTACAAAAGATCAGAGTGCTGATATTTGAAAATGTTATTGACTGGAGAGAAACAGTGATATCAATATAGCAGTCTTTCACATTTATAACAAACTATCCTTATTGTTTGTCATATGAACAGCTTCCTATGTGACTTCTATTACATGCGAAATTTAAAAAAGAAGCTTCTTGTGTTGTGGTACTAATATTTTTCCTAGTTCAGTTCACTGTCACGAACAGAGATATTGACTATTGTAAGACCAAGTGCAGATGCTTCTGTTTAGTGAAAATTCAATCTTCATCTTGGGGTTGGTAGAGAGACCCTTTAAAAAAATATAAAAAGGGTGTGTGGGGGGAATAGGTAATAGGTCAAAAGAAAGGGACAAAGAAGTGGGATAAACAGAAGATTATGTTTCATGAATATTTGTTTTCATCTTATGCACCACTTCTCACTTTCTTTTCTCTGAAAAAAGTATGTTGTTTGAAAAAGTCTTAACATGTGTGATAGAACAGTGTTTAATATAATATATTACTTATTATGCCTATTTATAAACATTACATAGTTTGCATGAATTTATTCCTTTTGTCTGCTTGTAGCAGCTTCATAATGCTACTCTTTGTGGTAAGTTAATTTCCAAATTGGTGTTCCACGTTAGAAAGATGGTAAACGGATTCCTAAGGTGGTACCTAGGGATAGGAGATCAATACTTTAAAAAATATAATAAGTACTAAATAAGCAATTTGAACTGCTTTTAATAACTGATATTAAAAAGTCAGCTGCTGAAAATGCATTAGATGTAATTTGTTTGGATAGTTGTTACCAGCTAGATTATCCTGCCTGCCTTTGTTTGTAGTAGCAAAACAGCTGCATCATGGTGATGATGCCTTTCTCTTGCTCATCTTTTTTTTTTTTTTTTCTCCCCTTCAGATGTAAACTTTGACCAACAAAAGACAATCTCATTTTTAGGCTCCCTTCACTCCTCTAACAGAAGTTCTTTAGAGTAGATTGCAGATAATTTTGACATAAATAGTAAAAAAAAAAAATGTTTTTCTTCTTAGTTTTTACGACAAGAAAGCAGCAATTCATGAAGCACTGTGTGACAATATTGACACTCGCTCTGTCTTAGAAGAAATGCGTTCGTTAGTCAGTCAGTCAAACTCCTATATTGCTGCAAAGAAATCTTCCAGACAAATGCCAAACAGACTTCTTTTAGAAAACATCAGTTCCTATCTCACTCAAATGCTAAAGGTATGTAATAGCAAGTAGTAAAGTTGCTATTGCACTGTGCAATTTTAACTGTTGTATTTTTCAAATACGTAGGGATCTGTACAGATTTTCTTTATCTCGAAGGAAACTAGACATCTTCCACATGCACCCCAACCAAAACAATCCCAAACTGCAGTGCATGCTGCAGCAGGAACAATTTGGAACCCTTTATAGTCTATTATAATTTCAGCTGATGTTTTGCTCAGTAGTAGAAAGCCCCTATTACATACACAGAAAATCAGACATTAAAAAAAAATGAAGTCAAAATGTCAAATCTGACTGCATTAAACCTAAATCTGAAAGCCAATGCTTAATATGTTGTATCAATTAAAAAGCAAAACAAATTCTTACTAACACAGTGAATTGTGGGTTAAATGAACTAGGTAGCTTCAAAACCCTAGTACATGTGATTTTGCTTAGTCTTCACATACCTGTGAGTTGATGTAAACAACCTGTTCTTTTTTTCCCTTTTTCTTGTTTTTTTTCCCCTTGACCAGATTTTTGGTGCCATAGAAAGTGATGACGCAATTGGTTTTCCTGTTGGAGGGAATAGTCAAAACATAAATGTAAGTGAAGGACAAAGTACACTGTCCAAAATTACTGTGTCCTTTTGAAAGTCTAGGTTAGATAAAGGGATTACATTACTGGTATGTAGCTGAGTTACCTCAGATTCAAATGTTATAAGTAGAAACAATATAATTAATTGGCTAAGGAAGTGGGATTTTTCTTTTATGATAGTTGTTATTTTATAGGTTTGTTTGACTTAACAGACAAATTGTACAGCAACCAGAAAAAGAATTATCTTGTCTTCTGAATGATGAATCTGTTTAAGAAACCACGTTAACTACAGACAGCACATGCTACTGTATAAAGACTCATTACAAGGATTTGTATATTAAGTAGTTTCAAAAATACAATTATACTGATTAAAGTTCCTTGTGGTACACCAAAAACCAGCCTGGAGGCAGCTGGAGTTTCATCCTCAATTCAATCTCTTTTTCTGATCTCATTTTGTAGCCACAGTATTTATCTGGCTTTTGAAGGCTGTTTTGCTTTGGTCACTCAGCAGTACCACTGCAATGCAGAATTTTCGTAGAAATATGTGGGAGATGCCTGATGAAAGTGCTAATGGGCCCTGTAATAATAGTAATGTTTCATGGGGCAGGCAGGAGAAATAACTCCATCTGCAAAGCCATCAACTTTGTTCTTTCTGTTCATGAGAAAATCTTTATGAGAAAGGACGCTGATATGGCACATCATCTGATATTGAGTAGCTTCTAGTGCTGGTCTCATGCAGTTTTGCATTCAAAATTGTGATCATGTGTTTTTCTGTTCCTCCTTAGAAGGAATAATTAAAACAAACAAATGCAAAACAAAAAGACAAACAAAAACCCCTTAGCTCACCAGAGGAAGAGAAAAGCTTGCTTGTCACTGAATGTCAGTGAACACTCGTCTGATAATTGCTCATGCAAACACTTATATTACTGTGCTGTGGAAATATCTAATAATGATATACAAAGGATAAGGAAGATGCTCAGCATTCCATGCTAAAAGCCATCAATAGTGAATTTTAGCTTAACTCAAAATTATTTTGAATTTCAGGAGAAAGACAGCATCTTAACACTTATCTTTTTAGGGAAAATAAAATTAAATCTGTATTTAACACTTCGTTCAAGTAGTGTTCCTAAGAGCTTTGGGGAAGATTGGCAGTAGCTTGGAACAAGAAGTTAAGCCTTACACTCTTTTAAAGTAATGTTGTTGAGGTTAGTGGAGTCAAAAGAATCTGGTGCAGAAAAGGAATTTCAACACCTGTTAGTGAAATACGTATATGTTTTTTGTTGTTCTTGTTTTTGTATACACAGTCAGTTCAAAGAAAACCAGTAGTCAGGTACCCACCCAGAGCAGCTTATTTTGCATTTTACAGGAAAAAAACTTCTGTTTTTATCACCCAAGACATTTCTGATTTAATCATTATAGCATAAAGATATATAATATCAACAATGTTTTGGCTCTTCCATTAATTGTTATATACCCTCTTTCAATGTGCAGATACTTACTTTTCTTAGCAAAAATTACCAAGTGAACATTCCGGATTGGAAAACTTGTCATTAAAACAGAAAGCTGTGAATCAGGCCTATTGCCTCTGTGTCCAAATAAAAGATGAAGGAATCAATAGATCTGAAAGTCATTATCTCCAAAAAAGACTTAATCCTCTTCAAAAGCTCTGAGAGAAAAGCAAGCATAATTACCATGGTTCATAGATCGACTTGAAAAGGAATAGGAGAGATGTGCAGTCAGAAAACCTCAGATTCCATAGTCTCATTTTCCAAATGACTTAAGCGTTTCTGTCAGGTTAGTTATTCTGGAAATAAAAATCTTTCATCTTTAGATGTCTGGTATATCTAATAAAGTAAGGATGGCACATGCTTTCCTGATGCCACTTCATTTGCATGTTGAGGTAGTTTCAGTATAAAGAGGGTAGCAGAGACATGGCTGTAGCTCATGCAGTTTCCAGGGTCTCTTCTTTCTGCCAGACTTAGCACAACCACTTTCCTTGTGGTTGTGAAGATGATCATGTAGCATTCACATTTACAAAAAGTATTATCTGAGCCCATCAGGTCCTTTCACGTGGGTACTTTTAGAGCATAACAGCCTCTCTGGGCTGCGAATTGCACAGAAATATGTAACAGATATTTAACAGATGGGAGAGACACTTGGAAACTGTAGGTGAAACAGAAGTGCGTGTGTTTATGTTTTTCTCTATCTCTCCCCCACGCTTCAAAGTAATTAAACTTTTAATATAAGCAGTCCCCTGGGTGCCCAGCTTCTCCTCTTAGGAATCCAGAGATGTGATGGCAAACAGCGCTGATCTGTAATTGTAAGTGTTCATTGCGTTCACAGACAGCTTGCTGTTGCTATTCACTACCCTGAAAGCAGGATTCTCAGGATGACTTGTCTGAGCTTTCATGAACAGCATTTATTCACACCTGAAATACTTCAACAGTAGTCTCCCCATGCTCTGTGTTGAGGAGGGAGTCATGGGGGGGAGTACAGACAACTGCACTGTACTGGAACCAAATACAGTAAGGATACACTGACATTTGAGATCTGTTCTCATGCAAATAAGTCTTAACATCAGCTTCACTTGATTTATTTGTGACAAGCAGTTTGACCTAAGTAAGACAACATGGAACATGAAGGGGCAAATTCATCTGGGTGTAGCTCTTCGTCATATATTTGGCAGCTGTTTCTACACCTGTGTACTGCATTATAGTCAGCTGGGCCATAGCATAACCCTGCAGAACTGATGTATCTGTAACTGCAAAGAAAGGAAAAAGGAATGGAGAGAGGCAAGGTGATTTTATCAGCCCAAAAGGCGAATTGTCAGTTAATGCAAATTATCGTCTCTCCTTTGACATCAGTAGAGCAATGACACTTTTTATTGATACATATCTGCCCTGAGGGTCAACTTATATCCAAAAGCACGTAAATATGAAGTGGATAAGGACCTGTTTTAAATCTAAATTTATGATTAGCTAACTGTAGAAATAATTACCCTACAGATTGAATCTACAGTGATGCCATACCTACATGTTCTCTCTGAGTTCAGAGAAGGAGTGCGACAAATTGCCAGAGAGAAAAAAGGTGAGAATTTACTTTTTCCTGTGTTGTTGCACATGAGATTTGGGAGATGTGGGACTGGGGAGGACAGGAAGGATCTGGCTGTTGCAATCTCTTTGCTTAGAGAATAAAGGTAAGGCATCTTTAAATCAGAGTTGCTTTGAATACTTAAGTCTCTGCTACATGTCTCTTTAATTTGGGAATCATTTACAGGCTACTCAGCTCATTTTCTTTTAATTGCTTAAAGACTCTAAAAGTTCAGGAATGAAGAGGATGAGCTGTTGTTTCTCTAGTTCAGGGCACTCCCTGCTTTCTTGGTATGACAGTAGTAGCCATCATCTCTCACAGGGAGAATGCATTCTCTTAGAAATGTAGATTGCTACACAGTGATAGAGTCTGTGTTTAAATAGGCTGAGATGTTTATTCTTAGCTGTTAGCACAATTGGAATTGTGGTACCCAAGATGGTAATTCGGTGTTCTCTTTTGAAAATTCGTCTGGGAGTTTCCTAGAAGTTGTTGTGGGCTCCACCTGACACACACACCCCATCCCATTTTGAAAAGCTTTGATTGTGCTGTTTTATTGAATAAGCAATAAGTGTATCTGATACGCCCTTGATATGACATCCATAATTCCCTTGCATAGGTCAGAGTCAACTCTTTTTAGTGTTAACAACCAGTGAGATAATCTTATCGCTTGTTATCTTAATGGCTTCTTTAGAGTGGCATCAAACATCAGCATGGTTCACTGTGTGTAACTGCTCTGGGTAAAGAAAAGTAATGACTTAGTTCACAGCAGACTAAACAGCTCCTATAAAATGCAATGTTTTGTCATCCGAAGAGTCATTCTGCTGACTGCACAGCAAAGAAAGCTGTCCTGCAATGTGGCCGTTCCTTTCTATGGTATTGGGATAGTCAGTGCTCTGTCCACTGTTCAGCTTTCTGAGGCTCAGTTATGGAAGAGATGAAGGTGCAGGTCAAGGCATGCTGCTAAAATGTGCAGTGCTTAAATCCAGGGTCTGGGTGGAAGCTTTTACTGCCTGAATTATTAGCTTTGAGACCTTTATTACTGCTTATGTTTAACCATCTCAGAGTCACTGCTAAAAGGGAGAAAGAACACTTACCTACTAACCCCATCTATCTGTTTATATTAGTGTTTCCTCCTAAATGCAAGACTGTGTATCAAAAACTGCTACTGAATTGAGTTCATAAGGGCAACATACAAGGATCTTCATGGTGCATTTGGTTCCTTGTAACTGTGTTGCTATTTCTCACCTGATGCAATTCCTTACCTGAGTAAATAGGTAGTAAATCTGTTGTATGAAGATAATTTTCCCTTGAAGAATTAATAGCATCTACTTCAGCTAAATCTTGCGTTCTTAATAACTTGCTCTCTGCATCCTCCCCCCGCTCCCCCCTCCCACTCCCACCCCCACCCCCCCCAAAAAAAAAAGGTAATCAGGATGCCATCCAGAAACACAAATTGAAACTCTGTTCTGCTACAACTGTCTTGCTCGAAAAAACAGCTAGGTCAAAACAGGTGATAATCAGAGACGAAACAGGAAAGATAACTATCTGTAGAACCAGAGGATGTTTGGATTGCAGTTGCTTTGACAAATTTATCTGTAGTTAGCAAAACAATAAAATACTAGTCCTTCGAAGTCACTGCTAGATGTAGCACAGGATACAAAATCTTGTGATTCTTCTTCACCTTTCTTAGCGGAAATCCTGCAGCAGCCATTAGCATCTTCCTGTGTCCTGCACCCATCCATTGTACCTTGGCAGAACTGTTGTATCATTCCTGAATTAGCTTGGATTTTCTTTCTTCTCCCCTTCTTGCCTGTTCCCCCTCCTGTTCCTTAAAAATTAATTCCTTTCTCAGTGCCTTGGACAACTGTATTACTGACAAATGTTGCTACGACATGAGACATGTTTTGGGGGTTATTTTTGCAAAGTGCTTGGGCAGGTAAGCAAGTAAGAAGCTGGGATGTAGTAAGCCTTGTGTAGTCCTTTTTACTGTCACCAGCCTGACTTCCTCTGCAGCTTTGCATATACCCTATCTGCAAGCCAGAACTCTTAAAAGGGCAGTCCTGCCTGCAAAGCTGCCCCTCAACAGTAGTAACTAAACTGTCGTAATGGAAACCAACAGTGAAGATGTGTTTTATGGCCTTGATTAATTGTGAAAAATCATTGTTAGTACTAACTGTTCCTGTCTCTAAATTGTTCTTCCCTTTCCATTCCATAGTTCAGCAAAGCTCCGAGGAGTTGTTTCAAGGGTTTGAGAATAGATTTTAGAGGTAGCTTAGTGTACATTTGATTGAGAAGTTAGATTTGTTGTGGCAGAGTTAAAATGAATGAAGTTACCTTTATTTTGAAAATTCTTCAAAGTGTATTACATTAATTTCCCTGTCTATGAAGTTAGCATGTTCCTCCTAACTGAAAGCAGGCTTTTACAACAAAGATAGCTTCCTTCCTTGCAGTTCATAGCTTAACATTTGTTACTGTCATCTGCTGCATTGTGTGACTGAAATTTATGGCAACCTTTTTTAGGGTTTATTTATTGCTTACATGAGGGGATCTTGCTATCTAATTGGTGATTTGAGAGGTTTTTATGTAATGAAGGCAGTAAAGAGCAGGACAAGATAAACAATTTAATTTGCCTGGTATTTGTATTAGCCTTCTGTTGCAGTAACAACATTTAATTTCCTCCATTTTGTTTTCCTAATTGAAATGTGTATATTATTGTTTCATTTCTACATGTGGTACATTTGTCAAAACTCAACATTTTGTAAGCAATACCTTCCTGTCTTGTAAAGAGAGGAAAGAAATTACAGTGACAAATTTGATTCAGGAAACAAATGAGAGAACTAGTTCAGAAAAAAAAAAAAAATATATATATATATATATGTATACAGTTATGATTGATTTTATGAAAGTAAGGTTCTGTCTTGTAACACAAAGCAAAAGGGACATTCGGTGAAATTTGGAACTTAAAAATGATTTTTTTTTAATCCAAAAAATTGTCATAAAAAATTAAAAACTCAGAACTCAGTAAAATTTATTTTAGTGGGTATGCTGCATATTTTAAGTGGGTATTTAAAATATCCAGAGTTGTAGCACAGTATAAGTATTTTGCATGGAGTATTGAACTTACACTGCAAGGAACACTCTTTGTGTGCAGCATTGGATTGTAGGACTAATTAAGTTCCGATCCACTCCAGTTCAGTGATTTCCATGCTCCTCATTACATGAATCTGTTGTGTTCCTACAGTGTAACTTTTTTCATCCTAAGGTGAAGTGATGAGACAGAGAACTAACAGTGTGCTCCTGTAAAAGAGAACAAACAAGTACAGACTTAGAAGTTCCTGGTTTTTTTTCCTTTTAAATGATTTTTTTTTTTTTTTTTAGTAAGGAAAGGTTTTTGGACTTCTATGGGATTATGGTACTGAACTGAAATTCTCATTGTGGTTTTCAGGAACAATAGCGGTATCTCAGAGGAAATGTATGAATTCCTGCAAAGAAACATGCTTCCTCTCTCTGTAGCTGAAAGAAGGCAGAATTTATTTAAAAACATATATCGCTTTAAAACAAAAGACCTTTCTGTGCAACCTGTGTGAGAGAGTGGCAATTTCTTAATTGCATTTAAATAAGTATGTATCAGGATAGCAGTATACTTTCACCAAATCTTACTTAACTGAAAGTATTTTTCATTCTCCATAGTAACTGAAGTGCTGCAGTTGAGCGATGCTCTTCGAGATGACATCCTTCCTGAACTTGGCGTTCGATTTGAAGATCATGAAGGTACCCAATTCTGTATCTTGTGAATTTTTAGGTATCTGTTTTTATAATCTTATTTTCTTGTGGGAAAACAAGCTGTCAAGACTAATATTGAATAATCCACCATACTCAAGGGCTGCAAATCTATAGCATAATGGATTTCCATTTTCGTGTACATATTATGTACATGTATTTTGGAATATATATAGGATAAAAATATATATCACAGTCTTTTTCTACAGTACCTAATTGCTTAGTCATTTTTAAGTAGTGATTCTGTTGTATTTGCATTCAGCTTGAAAAAAATTATAAGGTAATATGAAGTTTATCTTTCACTATTCAAGCATGGAAAACTCATTCTTCTGTTTTTGCTTCTTCAGGACTTCCAACTGTGGTTAAATTAGTGGATAAGGACACATTATTGAAAGAAAGAGAAGAAAAGAAAAAGGTTATTATTTTAAGCATTCCATATTTTTTTATGTTTAAAGTAATGTAGAACCTATGGATACCTTTACATTTCCCTGATAGTTTGTAAGCCTAGTAATAATAATAGAAATAATACACCAGAGTAGATGCTAAAGTTAGAATGGTGTTCAGGAAAAGGATTTTTCAAACAGCAGCTGCTAGAAAATTCTTTATGGGATGTAATGAATACCTCTAAGGTGTTTTTTTGTTGTTGTTGTTTTTTAAATCTTCATTTAATTAAGGGATGTTGAGTATTGCATACATATTGTCTTATCTCTCTGAAAGAATGATTCCAATGAAAAATTGACTTTTTTTATCTGTACAAATGAAATTGACATTTTCAATAGAACTAGACTGTGTTTATTCGCTATATGAAAACAAAATGCACTGGCTAAATCTTAACGTAACATTAATAAGTGAGATATTCCAGGTGTGAGGGCAAGACGTTACATGTTGCTATATAAACATCAGGAATCATAAATCACATACAGAAAGTCTGTACAGATACATTCCTGTTTGCACTTCTTAGTGTTCATGTTTAACTCTGTAGTATTTTAAAGTAACGCTTTATATATCTGTCTTCAGTTTTAACAGATAAAAAATTCCATCATGACTAGAAATGTTTGTAAGACTTCCCAATATTTCTTCTTCCATGTGGACTTTTTAAAAATGGGGAAAATAAGACACGGTTGCAGCCAGTTCCAGGTGTTTTTATCAAAAAGGCATTTGAGGGCAGTTTGTATATTATCGATGGGTAGAAGCTGCAGCTAGAGTACATTTTCCCTGGAAGTAGTGCTATGTTCAGTACTGGCAGAACCCCTAGAAAACTAATGGGTCTCCTAAGCAAGTACAAGATGCTTTTTTTTTTTTTAAAGGTTTTTAACTTGGTTAAATTTGGATAGTCGTTTCCCTAGGAACATCAAGGGATGCAGCTACTTGAGAAACTGTAATATCTTCACAGTTTGAGGCAAGAGCTTAAAATATTAGAGGAATATGGTCTTATTAAAGACATTTGCAAAACATTTTCCCTGTGAAATGGCAGGACCATTTCTTTTGCAAGTTTTGTATTCTTTCATAGGTATACACTTTGCATGCAAAACACATTCTGAACAGTTAAAACTGGTTTAACTGTGAATAAAAGCAAATGAAAACAAAGTCTTCCAGTGGGAAGTATCAGACAATCCTAATTATAAGGCATAGTGTTTTCGCTGTAGGTTACGCTGCCAGTTCTGTCTGCAATTAGATATCCAGTGGAGCTAGCTAGCTGGCTCAGATTTATAGGAAACAACAAAATGAAGTAGTTACCTGAAATAGTTACCTTTTGCTCATTAACACTGTCATTCATAGATTGAAGAAGAGAAAAAAAGGAAGAAAGAAGAAGCAGCCAGGAAAAAACAAGAGCAGGAAGTAAGTGTTCAAATTCCTTTAATCTGGTTTTGAAGAAAAGTGTTAACAGCAGTAGTCACGTGCAGGAAAGACTGCATTAGAACACAGGCTCCCTGCACAACATTAACTGGGCCTCCATTTATTTATTTTTCTACACTTTCCTGCTCAGAATGGATTTGGCTTGCAATTTAGATCTGAATACTCATCTCCTTGATGGCTGTTATTATAGAGCAGCCATCTTTCAAAACAAGAACGAAGACTGCAGAAGCTTCTCAGATCTTGTAGCACATATTTCAGTCTATAGACAGTATTACTTTCTTAGTTGCCAAAGCGGTATCTTACATTACTGTTAGAGAAGATTTTGGTTAGGTCACTTACACTGGAAAGGGAACCAAATAGTCACAGGTATACATGAAAAACAAGTTGTCTTATCTTTGAGACTCTCTCTGTTCCCTATGCTTGAACTCTGAGATGTAGTATTTTGTAAAAGCACGTTTAGTCTCGCTAGCTGGAATTGTGATCACTTAAAGGTTTTAGGCTTTGGATGAAGCCAGAGTAGGTGAACTTGGAGGAGGAAAAGATTGTTTGCCATGCTGATGACTCTAACTACAGGAAATGCTTTCTTGGGTGTTGTGGTTTAGCCCGGCTGGCAGCCAAACACCACACAGCCGTTCGCTCACCCTCCCCCCTCCCTCTCCGGGATGGGGGAGAGAAACGGGAAAGTGAAGCCTGTGAGTTGAGATAAGGACAGTTTATTAAGACAGGAAAAATAATAACAATAATAATAATAATAATAATAATAATAGTAATAATGTGTACAAAGTGATGCACAATGCAATTGCTCACCACCCGTTGACCGATGCCCAGCCTATCCCCGAGCAGCCGGCCCCCCCACCCCGGCTAGCCACCCCTATATATTGTTCAGCATGACGTCAGATGGTATGGAATACCCCTTTGGCCAGTTTGGGTCAGCTGTCCTGGGTCTGTCCCCTCCCAGCTCCTGCTGCACCCCCAGCCTGCTCGCTAGCAGGACAGAGCGAGAAGCTGAAAAGTCCTTGGCTTGGTGTAAGCATTGCTCTACAACAATTAAAACATCAGCATGTTATCAGCGCTCTTCTCATCCTAATCCAAAACATAACACCCTGCCAGCTACTAGGAGGAAAATTAACTCTGTCCTACCTGAAACCAGGACATTGGGTTAAAAGAGGAAGTAAACTTTTAGAGAGTGTCACATACAGAGGGAAAAAACAAATAAATAGCAGTTATCTTCAGCAGATTCCAAGTAGTTCTCTTCGTTTGTTCAAGAAGGTGATTCCCTTGTATTGGGCATAAATTCCTTGGAAAGGATTCTGAGATGTGCTTGTTCACAAATAAGTGAAAGTTCAATTTATTTTCAGTGCAACTACTTGCATCCAGATCCTGCCGTGACCTGCACAGAAACTTGTTCTTGCCAGCAGGGAATTATGTCGATAAAGGTGGTTCCCTTTGCAGTGAGGTCATTGCTTAACATGTTTACAAAGAACAGTATTTGCTTTGTGTTTACGCTTAAAACACTAAGGAACCAAATGAGCAGAAATTGCATGTAGTTTTCGGAAAGTATAAGCAAGTTGTTTTGCGTTTCTGCAACACAATTACTGTATTAAGTTGTTCTCTGCAAATTCAAAACATAAACTTACTTTTTATTTTCCCAGACAAACACAGCTATGATTTATTGAGTTGTTCCTCACTAAAAGTTTCATTTCACATAAATAATGGTGAATTAAATGTTCTTTGATTTACAAATTATTTACTTTTCCATTTGCACACGTTCAGAGATGGCTATTTAAAAAAACAGGTTGTCAGTAGTTAATTGTGATGCTAATGCAGTTAATGCATGCTTTATATTACAGGCAGCAAAACTGGCAAAAATGAAGATTTCACCACATGAAATGTTTAAATTGGAGTGCGACAAATATTCTATGTTTGATGAAAATGTAAGAGACTTTTCTTTAAATAGGGAGTAGTTTTCCTACCCCATCTGTACATATTTGCTTGTATGTGTACATACCTGATCTTGTTCCAAAACCTCTAAGGCAGTGTTATTAATGCAGGGGAGGGAGGGAAGGAGAGAAAGAAAAAGCAGTATATTGTCTTGCACATACCTTGCACTGGGGAACAAGACTGTCAAACTGTTAGTCATTTCAAGGATATTTTCATTGTACGTTGGTCTCCTTTGGCCTTCCCATTACAAAGCAACATTCCCTGAAGATTTGTGGCTAGGAACATGCATAATATTTGTTCACAGATTTATTACCCTGTTTCAGGGCAAGGACTTACACTTGTACAAACTCCCCAGCTCTGCCAGAACTGATGTAAACAGGCATGTTTTTCAGAGAGAACCTGTGCTTCCATTTTGGTTCTGCTCACTGTTTTGCTCCCCCTGGCATGGGATCTCTGAAGGAGCTGTACTGGCAACTTGGCTCTGGTTGCTCCTGTGAGGATAAAAGGCATTATTTGGAAAAACAAAGCACTGTTACTTGAGTGCTTGATCTGGACATTGATTCTATTTCTGCCTGTCCTCTTCACCCATTCAAATTCAGGCCCTGGGGGCAAGTAAGAATAGAGTGTAAATAAGGAAAATAGGCACGTAAGCCAAGGAGAAGGTCCCTAGAAACTGTGATCATACTTTCTCCATCAAGAACACAAATCTCTTCTCTTATTGCTTTTGCTTTAAGCCTTGGATTTAATATGTTAGTATCATTAAAAGTGGTGTTTTAACCATCTGTTTAGGGATTAGTTATTATTCTTTTAACTATAACCATCTAGAAATTAGTTGCCTAAACTTCCCTTAGTACAGGACAGAAAATAGGAAGGGAACATATGCAAGTAGCCCAAGTTACTCGTCAAACTTCTGGGTGACTAAAATTAACCATGATGCACCCTACCCTGACAGTTTGTCATTACTTATGACATTTTCTTCCAATCTTATTCAAACATGATTCATCTGCAGAGAACAGAATTCTATAAGGAGCAAAAGCAGTCCAAGAATTTATCTTAAATATTATTTTTATATTTCAGGGATTTCCCACGCATGATGCAGAAGGCAAAGAACTCAGCAAAGGACAAATTAAGAAGCTAAAGAAAGTTTATGAAACCCAAGAAAAGCTACACAAGGAGTATCTACAAATGGTTCAGAATGGAAGTGCAAATTGACAACAAGAGGACTTATTTTTTAGAAGGCGAGTGCTGGGTCACCATTGAAGAAGTGAGCATATACTGATGCTCATATTTCTGTTTACACTTTCTATTATGTGCAAAGTAAACATCCTGTTTACGTGGATTAGTAATGTCATCTGGAAAGTCAATAAACATCCGTTCATAAAAAAAAAAAAAAAGAAAAAGCCAACCTCTAAGAAGTTTCCTCACAACAGCAGCAGCAGGTTGAATGGCTGCCAGTTCTGTTTGGAAAGGTGCTGCTCAGTCAGCAAATCCACATGAGGATTCTTGTTTATTATAGTTGTCCAGGCTTTGGTTAATTTGTCCTGCATACTGATCTCTATCAAATATCCAATGTAGCTTGTATTCTCGAATATGTCAGTCAGCAAAATTCACTACTAAATGGAAGCTGAGTAATTTGTTCCACAGTAAGAACACTATTTTCCAGATGATTTTAGTATCTTTACATAAGCAGGAAAAACTGGGTAGTTTCCACTATGGTACTCTAGCTGCTGTTATTAAAAAACTTTGTAAGTGTACCCAGGACACTTTGCATAGTAGAAGCTAACAGTCTCTTTGTTGCAAAAGGGAACAAACAGATCATCATCTTTACTCAACCTGCAGCTACAACGAGGTGGGTAAGTACAAGGCAAAGGTACCTGCATCAAACATAGCCACCAGGCTATGTTCCTTTCCTTAATTAAAAGCTGTAAGCGTATTCGCTTTACCTTAATATATACCTTCTGAAGTATCAAGATGAACATATTTGGAGTACCAGGCCTAATAGTTTTTCATCTGGTTTATCTGTACTTGCCTTTGAAAACATAAGTAATGTTAAGGTCAGTAAAGCACATGCATCTTGTACACAGAAAATAAAATCTGTTGTAAAGTACAGGTCATATGTAATCCTTGTATAGTGCAAAGAAAATACAGCTTATCTCTATTTAACAACCATCTTAATATATCATAAAATATGGTTTACAGAACTTTTAGCTTGCTGTTATTAAGCTGATTAAAAAAACATTTTGTGTTCAGTATTTGATTATTCTGCTAATTTATAATTAATTGTATAAATGCATGATTAAACTGCAGAGTGGTAGTTCAAAAAAAACAGCTACAGCCATGAGGGCAATTTCTCCATCCTTTTGGTTTCTGAACAGAAGAGGATCGGTTGCATTTTTATACCATTCTAGATTTTAATCCCTGCAATATTATCAGGCCAGTGCTTGTGAATCTCCCTTATATTTTTTTTGTAGGGTAACTTACTGGTATGTGCATAGCATTGTCGTCTTCCCAGTATCGTCCCCCAAGATGCCTGTGCACTGAAGATAACCATGAAGAGATAGGATGTGCCTGTGCTGGAGGCACAAGATACTGCTTCTCAGCCATACAGATCTCTCTGATTCCAAGCTTCCTGCAGTCCTAGACAGACTCCAGGGCTACTTCTGCAAACTAGACTAGGAATTCTAACCCTGAATCATCTCAAACCACAGCATACAGTTTGCTGCCTTAACTACCTTCCTTAACATGAACTGCTTCTGAAGTTGCTACTTAATGTCAAATAGTGGCAGTAATTTGCTTACAGAAATTCCTTTTTGGTGATCTGTTAGCACTTGCTAACCAGAAACAGCCAAAACTACTGATCACACGACTATGGAGGAGATGCTGTTAATCCACTGCTGTCCTGGATTCAAATTTTCTTAATGATATCTCTGCAACACCATCCTAGTCCCTCCCTTTCCCCTTCCCACGTTTTTCTCCATGCATTATGTTCTTAGTAGAATCTCATCTAATTCCATGGTTTATCTACTACATTGGTGTAGAAGATTTTTTTTTAAATGCCTTTTTTTCCCTTCTGAATTGCTTCATTTTGTTTCTGGGACAACTCCCCTTGCATAGATCTTTGGAGCACTTCATGGCTGGTGTCTTCTGAAGGTTCTGAGCTTTCTTTCTATATGTTTTCCACATGCACGCACTGACTGCTTCCTTCCTAAGTATTTTTTTAAATTCATAGTGAGTCATGTCCCTGTAGCTCAAGTAAGGGTCTTTGCTGCATTTATTGCCTCATTAATGTCTTATTCTAACTCCAACATTGTTTAGCTTATGCTTTCTATCTCTATGTTGTGTCTTATTTTTATTTTAAAGTAGGATGATTTGAAAGAATCCTTATCTGAAACATCAGTGCTGCTAAAGTCATCTCTCTTTTTAGTACAGCAGAAACAGCATTCCTGACTTTGATTTCTCACTGCAGACAATCAAAAGTCTCTTAAAATCAATGGGATTCTTTTTGCACACGTCATAAAAATCAGAGCCTTTGAAATCCTCTCCTCCTCAGGCTCACCTTCTATGTCCTGGGTCATCTTTGTTCTTCCACACAGGTACTTAATTTCTCCCTGTCTTGTATAGTGTTTTGCTATTTTTTTTTCTAGTTCTTTTTTCTAGTTTTTATTCTATTTTTTTTTCTCTCCTTTTCAAACTTGGCTTCTCCACTTCTATAAAGCCCTCAAAGCCTTCCCACACTTGGAACTTTTCTTCCCATACCTGTGTTTGATCTGTCATGATTTTTTCTTCCTATATGTCTCAGCTGTCCTTGGAAGTCAGCATTGTCAGCAAGGAAAATACCTGCTTCATGGACCATCTATGAGTTGACAGGCCTAAGTCTTTTCTATTTTAGAAAAAAAAAAATGAAATTCACACGAAATGGCAACTCATTCTGTAAGGAAGCTGCTACAATATTTTACCTTAATACACAAATGGGATTACTTCACTCTCTCCAAATAAAACGAGAGTTTTGCCCACATATGGAATGCCTTATTCTAAAAGCAACAAAATAAAAACAATGACCTTGGCAAGGAGTCATAAAAATGGACTTGGTCTCTTGAAATTTGTAACAAAAAACAAGGTTCAGATCAGTTATTTACACTCTGCAGCCACAATCTAGAAAAAATAACAGTATGTATGCATAAAGTCGTGCAGAAGGAAAACTTGCTAGCAAATGAAGAATGCTGCAGCCAGGCTTAGATAGGTGTCCTTTTGGAAGACTTTTTCAATGTAGCTGTGCCAGTTGATCTGTGCAATCTCTGAAATGTCTGGCACAATACCTTTTTCCCTGGCAATCCATCAAGGTGTCAGTTAAGTGAACTACACTGCATTTGCTTAGTGGGAGAGACTTGGCAACCAGGAGAAGAGAATGCAACAGCAGTGGCCCGCATGCAGGGCCCACAGTGTCCTAATCACCTGTCTCAGCCAAGAAAAGGGAAAGGACAGATTCCATGTGTTTTTTTTTTTTTTTTTTTTTTTAATTTTAAAATATGCATGCATACCCACAGATTTGAGGAAGCAAGGATGAAGTATGATTTTCTAAGAGCTAAGAAAATGAAAATCCCAATAGCAAAATCTTCAAATTTTTTTTTAATACTTTCTGGGACAATGCACTGGTAGAAAAATCTGTAAATTGATCAGTGTGGTCTTGTTGCCAGTGCTCTTTACAACGTTAAAATAAGGAATGCCTAACTACATTTAAGACGTTGTATTCGACCTTTGTAGCCTAACGGTTGTATTTGCTTTCTGCTGTTCCAGGAAACCACTGATGCATCTTAGATGTGCAAATATGGAAATCTCTGCCACACAAAATATATATAACTTCAGCTTCTTTTTCTACATTCTAAGTTACACTTAAACTCTATAAAGCGGTGGTAGTTTTGGACCAACTTTAGCTCTCTGATTATGCAATTTCTACAATGTGTAAAGGTATTTTTTACTCGGTGCTTTCACAGGGTGATTCCTATACAAGACACTGTACCACATGCATAGTATTTAAGATCTCCTGGGACAGAACGAATTAATTAAGAAGCACATCAGCTATTTAGTACCCAAGCCTCCACTTAACAATGATCAAAGTTCTTCCTCAGCCTCCAGAAAAAGTCGTTGACTAAGTCTTCTCTCTCAAATTAGGTTGTGAATGTCTGGCATTTCACTAAGTGAAAGCAGTTTCCATTAATACCTACCCAAGGGCAGAAGACACAGACATTTTAATACCAGTTACAGATCTCAGCCTAAGCTTTCTCTCTAGAAGCAGGAGTGCCTAGTGCATCTGTTCAGCAGCTCTGCCATAATCCCTTCTCTCAGTTTTGGTTTGCCAAACTCTCTTGAATGCTAGGCTGGGTGTTTAAATCAAGCCAGGGTGATTCAGCAGATATCTTCTTGCAGCTCTGCAGGGCAGGAGCACCTGACAGCAAGATGACTCCACAGACTGTGCCTCAGCTATAATCCTAAAGTCTAGCATCATGCTACAACAGTCAGCAAAAATCCCTCATTGATTATGGGAGATAAATGCCTTTGGAGAGGGACACTAAATCCAAGGACGTAAGGTAGCTGAAATATATGTTTATTTCGACATACATCTACGGACAAAGGGGAAATAGTTCCAGCACTCCGGCCTGTTTGGAGGCTTTAATAATTAATCTAGAAGTCAAATCTATTTTTACAAGGCCATCCTAATTTTAATTTAATTCAGGATTTGTAGAACTTATGAGGATAATGGCATTAACAAGTTAGCCACTACTGCATAGGCACAAACTCTACAGAAGATGCAGTAAAGGGCTGCATAGGGCTAACTGCAATAGGGCTGCAATGTATTCCTGCAATAGTAGGAAGGAGCAGCTAGATCACATACTCAAGCAAAACCTCCTACACCTTTGTAGGAGACAATATATTACTCCAAACTTCTTTTGGAAGAAAAGGTTTTTGTTTAAAATAAAAGTTAAAATAACTTTTAACAAAATGGAGATTGACAGAAAAAGCTTAAAAGAATACTTGTCAGCTATGAATCAGCAAGAACAAAAGCATAAACATCTTCAGATAAATCCTTGTTTTGCAGTGTATGTCCTTCTTTGGAAAAGGGAGAATTAATGTAGCCACTACTGTGTGTAAAGTCCCCAAAAAAGAATTCATGGAAGCATGGGGAGGGCATTAATCTGCTGATGTTAGGAAAAGGAGTGGTTTGGAGAAACAGGGAAAGGGAAGTGTAAGCAAACAGAAAAGCTGAAAATCCTTCCACTGAGCATATCCTCTGGCTCACCAGATCTGTTTATTTTTGCAGTGGGCTCTACAACATTTCTGCAGTTCTTTAGCTGCTTGAATGTAATTCAAAATTATCTTATTCCTTAGCTACAACATCGGTACCTATTTAAGTAATGATGCATTAATTATTCCCGTCATTAGTAACTGAATTAATCCAACATTAAAGTTTTGCTTAGTTAATCAGTCTCATAATTTCCTTTTAACTTTACTTGTGAAAGGATTGTGATGTAAGCCCTAGTAGTTAATTACTGAAATCCAAGACTAAGCAGACCAGCAGAAAAGCATTTATAAAACAAGGGAATCCAGTGACTCCACAGAGGGTTAGGGTTCTTCCTAATGAGTGAAAGGTTACTCTTATATACTCTGAGTGGTTTCAAATGCTTAAGTCACAATGTTCCCTGTACCACACAACATCTTTTGCTTACAAACTCCTGGAAGTCAAGTCAGATTGTTAGATTTTATTTTTTGTCAGAAGGAATTACATTGAAAATGTACGTGGATTACATGGAAGTGTTGGAAGGGCTAACGCTTGCATTCCAAAAAGGAACTTGATTCGAAACACCAGAAATACCTTTTTTTGATTAGGCAGCACTCGGCACTTCGATTTACCCCTCAGATTTGAAAGCCGCTGCCCTACAGAGGCTGGTAACACGCCGCTCCCGTACAGCCCAGCCAAAAAGCGCCTCCCCAGCGCGTGTGCGTGCCGGGGCAGCGAGCCCTGCAGCGCAAGCAGGAGCCAGGCGCTGCCGGGGGAGCGAGGTGAGGCAGCGCCACGTTTTCGGTTAATCAGGGCACCGGCAGGGCCCGCGGCCGGGTTATCTGAATTTTGCTAGGGGAAGACGAGGCAGGCGGCGGGCGGGCGAGCTCGTTGCTGCCGCCATTTTGAGCCCCCCTCGCCCCGCGCGGTCGCTGCCACTTTAAGGCCGCAGGCACGACCCCCCTCCCCTCACCCCCCGTCCATCACGCGCTCGCCCCCCTCCCCTCCCCGACCCGCGCTCGCCCCCTGATTGGCCGCTCGCCGCGCCGCCGGATAGTCAACATGTCCCGCGTGCGGCGCAGCGGCCGCGGTGGCGCTGGGGCCAATCGGTGGCGCTTTTACTGAGGGAGGCGCCCGTGCTCAGGGCCAACGGGAGGCGGCTTTGTTGGCGGTCGGCGCAGCCCGAGCGAGCCTGCGAGGAGCCTGGCGGCTGGCGCTGCCTCTGAGGGCGGGAGGGACACGGAGAGGGGCCGCGGGCAGGTGAGGGCGCGGCGGGGCCGCCGCCATCGGCTCCTGGCCCTCTGGAGGCCGCCGGGCAGCGGCCGGGCTCGCCGGGGACGGGGCTCGCGTGCGGCGGCCGTTAGGGCCTGAGGTGGGGCGGGGTGGGGCTGGGCCTGGCCGGCGGCGGCGGGACTGCCTGCGGGGAGGGGCCCGGCACCATCTTAACGCTGCCGCGGGGACGTGGTGCTGAGGGAGCGGGGGGCGCTGTGGGGAGCTCGGCTTTCCCCCGGCCTCCTGCGGGAACGGGGGGGACGAGGAGGGAGGGCTGGGGGGTGAGGAGCACTTTTGCCTCGTCTTGAGTCAAACCCGTCGCTGCTGAGGTCAGGCGTGGTGCTTTCGTTTGACCTCATCCAGGATCTTCCGTTCGCTTAGCGTGCTCTGTGCTTTTTTGGGGCTCTCTTTTCATTTCGAGACTCCTGCCCTCCAAGTGAGGGCCTCTTTACAATTTTCTGCTGTTGCATCGGTTGTTTGCCGCACGTAATAGCACGTTCTCCGTGGGATTTGTTTGGTTTGTTTCTTTAACACCCCTCTACAGGTAGAGAGGCAAGTATGTAAATTCTGGAGGTGAAACCAGAACCACTAGGCAGATTTTTGTATAGTCGTCTTAAAAATTATTTGCAAAGTCATTTTTATAAAGTCAAAATAGTGTGCCCTCAGTACAGCTTTCAAGGTGAGCATAAGTGCTGCTGATGTTCAGGGCTTGTGGAGCAGGTTAATGAATTTCTTTCTCTTGACTGTTTTTTTTTTTCATTATTACTTCTAATTTTGCTTATAGAAAGAGTCAGAGACTATTATGTTTGTGGCTTCCCACAGAGCTGCATCCCAGCAGGTCTAAATGGAAGTTGTAACTTTCCCTTCTGATTTGTTGTAGTTACAAAAGCAGTAACAGTTGTGGGTAGAAGTCTTCCTGTGAATTCACAAGTCCAGTAATTTCTTGTTTTATATTCTAGCTGTGTAAATTTAGAAGGCTTTTAGAACAAGAAGTAGGCTTTTTTTAGCAGAGAAAATATATTCTGTGTATGTTTTTGTTTGTGAGTATTCCTTGCCATTAAAGAAACAGGCTTTTGCTTTAAAACTGCATCTTTCTGGATATTTCTTGTCCTTATAATGAACTTTTGCTATTGTAGACTGTTGGAAGTGTGCACTGAGTTTAGTTCCCTGCTGTTTTAGGTGCCTAGTGCCATGTGACATTTGTTCTAGACAAACTGCAGCAGACTGATCTATGGGACAGGTCATTGATGTAGTCCCCTCCTTCCCATAAGTTTCTTGTCTGTATTAGTTATGTGAAAAGGGTGAATTGTCCAGAAGATGTAAGACATGAATTTGGCCTCATATTGGTGGTGGTAGTGATGATAGTATCCTACAATGCTCTTTTCTTGAGTTCTGGTAGCTTTTCTTTTTTTGTCTTTGTCTACAAACTTTGTTGTCTACAAGCTTTTTTGCTTGGACGATAACTAAGACAATAAATAGTAAAGCTCAGTGCTTTGCTTCTGTACTTTTTCCGTTAATTGTGCACTTAACTTTCTGTCTAAAATCACCTTGTTCTCGCCTGTCTCCACTAGCTTTCATGGAACAGTTCTATTAGTAATCTGCAACATTTAAGCCATTAGAAGGGAGTTGTAATGCCACTGGGAATCACAAGCTTTTTTATTTTTGGAAAAGCTTCTTTTGCTTTATTATTCAGTTTATTTCTTTTTCATTTTTCAGTTACCAAAGGAACAACTTTGAAGAGGCAGACCAGACTGAAAGTATGTATTTGCACAAGGGAATGATGTCTTATCAATTTTATTACATGTTATTTAGGTAAATGGCCCTTGTCAGAACATGCCTAATTGACGTCTGTTCCAGTGGAGCTTAAGTCAGCTGCTACTTAAAAATTATGCAAGTTGTGGGAGCTTTACTTCATGCTTCCCAAACAGGAATGAGAATCCTGTTTTCAGCATCAGGGCTGAGAAATAGTTCCCTGCAGGAAACAGAGCACAAACAATGGAGCAGAAGATTTGTACGTGGAGTGGATTTTTTCCATTGGCTCTGTCCCTGGGCCAGTGTTGGAAGGGACAAGAGTTTGAGGCTAATTTTTAAGTAACGCGAGTCTGCGTTTTTAGTTGCTTACTCTTGCTTCCTCTAATAGTGACGAGGATCATGTAACGTGTTGGCTGAACTCTGATATTAGGTCAATTTGCTCTCTTACCTTCCTAATCATCTTCTTTTTCCTGCTTTTTGTATGCAGTGGAAGGAAAGACTAGTGTATGCTCTTTTATTTCTTCAGCTATAAGATAGCAAAATTCTCTCCTTTTGCTCCAGGGCATGGTTGCTTGCATTGTTACTTTGTCTTTTTATGCTTAGGGCAAAAAAAAAAAAGTGGGTTGCTGACACAGACCTGGTCAAAAGAGCTTGCTTTCTTGTTTGTTCCTGGTCTATGGTGAGCTCACGTGTTGTTTTTTTTTGTTGGCTTTTTTGCTTTTTTTGATAGATTGTAGGCAACTATATTTCCTGTGGAATAATCTAACATGTACTCCTAGCTTTCCATTTCTGTCTGTTTGTGAAAGTGTTCCTTTTCTAGCTTAGAGCAGGAATTTCCTTTTTCCAGGTAGGGGAGTGTGTGCATTCTCTGCTACCCATTCTCTGACTGTCACTCTGGATGTCCTTACATTCTTCTCTAGTAGCTGTCTATTGGAAGCCGGGCTAAAGGTCAGCCTGCCTGGACATTACAGGCTCTAAGAAACCAGACTCATAAGAATGATGGGGCCTTCTTTGTGTTCTTAAACTTGACTTGCAGACCCATATCTGTTTTCTTGAAAATTTGGTAGTGTAAAATAATCTATACAGTATGTAGTGGTTACTATGTCTGGAATGAAGGAGGGGAAAAAAAAGAACTTCTACTAAAATAGACGTGTAGGCTTGTGTACGTCAGCCCAATAAAGAAGTTACAGTGAAATAAGGTAGGTAGTCTGGCTCTGGTGTCTCTGGAGAGCTAGTTCAGATCGTGGGGGCTGGGGTACCTGTGTTAAGCTTTGTTCCAGCCACTGCGAATGCTGGGACTTCTGCTTCCATGTTTTCTTTGTTTTTTCACTCCCAGTGAATAAACTCAAGGGAAATTGGCGAACTGTTGAGTAGAGAAGTCTTCCAGCTGCTGTCAAAAACCTTCTTTTTGGATAAACAGTTTTATTCCCTCCAGTGTTTTGGTTCTATTTATCTGGTAGCATGTTTAGGTTGTCACTCTGTATAGTGCAGCAGAAGCAGCTATTCACAAAAATAGCCCTGATTAGGCTGACAACTGAGACATTTTTCTGCCTAGGTGACATAAGAAAAAAGTCTTTTCAAAGTTGTACTTCGTTTGAACTTTCATTGTTTCCAGATCAGGCATAGTAATACATAGATTAAAAATTCATTATTTATTGTGGTACTGTCAAGGAATTAGAAAATAATATATTTAGTTCTTCATCATCAGGTTTTTATTTTTTTAAAAAGAATGCAGAACCAGTCTAGGAAACTGATGTGCTCTTAGGATGAAGACTTATGATCTGGTAGAAGCAGGTTATGAACTGAAATACGTAACAGGAAAAAAGTCTAAAAGGATGAAATGAAAGCACAACATACTGTTTAAAAATTGAACAAGTTCCCATTTGGATTGGATGTTATGGGAGCTGTTCACTTTACTGCAAGAGAGTATGTATGATGACTTTCTTAAAAAAACGGAGTTCATTTATCTTTGTGTCTTAAACTGTTACATATTTTATCTTCACCTTCTGTTGAGGTAAGCAAGCTACCCTTAAGTTATTTCTAAACACTGTATTTCAACTTGCAGGTGGATACAGGCACACAGATGGCAGATAACAGGTATGTTGGACTGATTTCGTGAAGTTGAATCTAGTTACAGGTGACTTCATCTGGTCTTCTTGTAGGTGAACTTTTTTTTTTCCTCAATGAAGAGGGTATTACCAAGTTTGGATAAGAGTAAGGTAGTAATATTTTCTGTAGCTAGACTGCATTTCCTTACAGCAAGGAGAAAACACCCATTTACCATGCTGGAAGCTGAGAATGTGGTATATTGGCTACAGAATAACTCTGTTTTGGGGTTAATGTAACTAGCGTTGCGTTGTCTTGACTCAGTTTTTCATGTTCATGCTGAAATGCTGTAAAGATGTGAAGAGAGCACTGATCTTCACTGTCTCTCTGATCTGTATGATTTCAGCATGCAGAAGGCGCTGCTTTATTTTTCTAGTTTTATAATGTTTTTAGAACAAATAAGTGTCTCTTAAGCTGGTGTAAATACATATGTGATGCTGCTCTTTCAATGCTTGCACTGCATCAGGGTAAGCTGGATAAGTTGGCCTATCCAGTAATTAATAATACCCACTTGCACGTATAATGTTTTTTTCTCCTTTTATATCTGAGGTAAGATTAATTTCAGCAATACCCAATCTGTGTTTTGCAACCTCTAGACAGGAAGGGAACATAGGGAAGACTTGCTGGCTGTTGACTCATTCTGGGCCCTCTCTTTCCCCAGCACAAGAAGTGAGATGGAAGATGCTGGGAGGAGGGCAGGGTCGTTTATTTCTCAAAATCAAAGTGACTATTCTTCCTATTAGTCAAAAACAACTTACTATACTAAGTCCAAAGAGCTTAGAGCAGTCATTTAAATTGCTTCCTTACCTGTATTCTTTCTAGTTGTTTTTCTTTTATCACTTACACTAAAAGGATGTCTTGTTTTCACTTGTGAGTAATAACACTTCCCTGTCCAGGATGACCCAGTACAGGTCAAAGGCCAGACATTCACTTAAAGAGATTTAATTAATCTGTCATGTAGCTATTTTTCCATCTTTTGCTTCCTGTTCATCACAGGAGAACTAATTTCACATCCAAACTTCAGGTTTTGAAAAGCATGAAGACATAAGCATGTCTTCTAGTGGCATACTTGTTTACTACAGGTCAAGTTTTATAAATACTGAAAACTCAGTATACCTTTTTTTCTTAAATATTAATGTTTTTACGAAGTGGTGCTTTTCTAATGTTACGTTTTTAATTCTTCTAGTAAAGCAGAAGATACTGCTTCGGATTCTGTGGACGCTGCTAAAAATGCAAGTGACAAAAAAGGTAAGAAGTACATACTAGTAGGTAACACTACAAAGGTGGTGTAAAGCTATTGTCTTCTGTATTGAAGCTTCTTTAATAAAAAAAAAAAGTAATTTTAAGGAAAAAATACACCTATGTAAAAGTTTCACCAAGTTAGTGTGTGCTGTGCAACTTACAGATTTTTTTGTTTTTGTTGTGTCATCTCTGGTGAGAAGAGTGGTGGGAAAGAATGGAAAGATCAGGAAAGCAAACATCTGCATGTTAGGAATGCCACATGAGTCTTATTAGTGAGGCTTTTAAACTCCTAACCAGAAGGTGTGACCTCCAGAAAAGTCTTCTGCCAACTCTTGTGATGACTTTTTGAGGAGTCATATAAGTTGTAAAAGTATCTTGATTATGAAAATTAATAGTTGTCGAGGAAGTGCTCATAGTGCAGTCTTGTTTTGTTGTACAAAGCTCACCAAGTTTGTCACACATTTTACATTTTCAAGAGTAAGACTAACTGGGAAACACTTTTTACAAATGTCTTGAAAGTATAATCTGGTGGTTCTGTTGCAAATTTGTGTGGCCTATGAACTAGAGCTAGTATAGAGGGAGGATATAGAAACTTGTACTTTGTACCTTCTTAGAAGGGAAGACAGGAAATCTGCTTATGTCATCAATGTGCTATTTGATTCTTAGAAAACAAAGATTTGATGTATTTCTAAAGAGAGGAATGTATTTTCTATCATTATCCATTCTTACCTTTCTTAAATCTGATCCTGAGGTAACTTTGAGTTATTAGTTCCCTATAGCAGTGATACTTGAGACATGGAAAATAGCAAGTATTTTTGTTGTGACAGAGTAAGACTCATATTATGACGTAAGTGCTATAAATATATTCAGATTTGTTTTAAGAATGGGTTTCTGTCTTCATAGAAAAGCTGGCAGACCAAGTGATGCAAAATCCACAAGTTCTGGCAGCTCTACAGGAACGACTTGACAACACAGCGCTTACCCCTTCAAGTTACATTGAAACGTAAGTACAGCACGTAATAAAATTCTTGGAAGACTGAAAGCATAATGGAATGATATTACGTATAATTAAGGTAGGAAATTGGAGCAAATGACCTGTTAAGTAAAATGGTTGACTTTTAACTGTGATTCAGTGGCCTACATCAGGAAGAAAGAGTCAAGTTTTAATTTACTTGCATGAAATTTAAAACAAGATGTTGCCCTGTTTAATGTTTTCCTTAGCTACTACAATTTCGGTTTGAAATATATTTTTTTCCATCCTACCTTGTTTCCTTTGATCCATATTCTGTTAGGGTGTGCTGATTTGTATGAAATTGTTGTCTGGACGTGGTGGAAAGGTCAGGACCTGTAAAGCTACTCTTTTAGCCCTAGTTTAAAGTTTTGTTTTTGAAAGGAGGATACGCTTACACTTAAAGTTTTGCTTTTAGCAGAAACTTTTGCCTTTATTTCTTTACTGAGCATAGCTGGGAGACTATTTTAATTAAATTTTTAAAGTTAATTTAACTTAATTTTTAATCTATCAAAATTGCATTTAGCTTATAAGCAACCTATTTCAGAGTGAAATGTTAAATAATGGTGAGGCAACTAGCTTTTAAGCTTAAAGAACTGTTTATTTTTTAGTTTACCAAAAGCAGTGAAAAGAAGAATTGATGCCTTGAAACAACTCCAGGTGAAATGTGCCCATATAGAAGCTAAATTCTATGAAGAAGTACATGATTTAGAGAGAAAATATGCAGCACTCTATCAACCTCTTTTTGATAAGGTGAGAAGACTATAAATGTTTGCTTACAGCTGTGTCAATTCTGTTTGCATATATGTAATTTTACTTATGCCAGTAGCTCGTCCAGAGAAAAAAGTTATCTTTTTTTTTCTATCATAGAGAAGAGAGTTTATTAATGGAGAAGCTGAACCCACAGATGCAGAGTCAGAGTGGCACAGTGAAAATGAGGAAGAAGAAAAACTAGCTGTAAGTACAAACTGGGTAATGAACTAGAGATGCATAAGATTTTCAAAGTTAATTCTTGTACAGCATTTCCCATTGAAGATTGATCTTTTGGAGAGAAAAATGTTTTACCAGTAATGTGTGCCTGTGATGAATGCTTCCTTAGGTCCTGTGAAAGCTTCTAAAGGCAGTTTAGCTTTTTTCAAGTTTTTAACTTCAGCAAATTCTTGCTTTTGTTTGCACTGTTCGTAATCTGTTAGCAGCATCATTCTGTTAATGGGTTCCATTCCAGTGCTACATGATAACCCCAAGGTAATAAAGGCTGGCTGTTTGTCTGTCTGCCTGTTCTCTTTATTTTGGGGGGACATAATTTAGCTTAAATGTCCAGAAATATAAACTAGGCACACAGATATGTCTTAGTTGTAAAATAGAATTGACCTAATCTAGCGTGTGCTGGCTAGTGGATTCTTTCCTCCCTAGTGAGTGTAGAAACTATCTAGCTTTACAAAGGATGATGTAATGGGTAGGCTGCCTTTTAGTTTTTTATTGTTTTTTTGGAGATGGATACTCACTGATTCTTTTAATTTATTATTACTTTTAAAGAACAGTGACCTACTTAGAGTGACAAGTGTGGCATTCTGTCAGGTTTTCCTTGCATTTTTCCCATGTTACATCTCCCTTCGGTTTCTTTTGGATACTGTTTTATATACAATGCAAATTATTCTTTGTTTTGACCAGTCTCATGAGATTTAGCATGATACAGTACTCAATGTGTGGAAGCAAAAAGGTTTCTTAGGCTTTGTGTGAATGCAGCATTGACTGGCAATATTCCATGCAATTATAGATCAGAAACATGTCTAGATGGCAAGTCAAATGCTGCTTCATATTGGCTAGCCATAGCCCAAGCAGCTGCTGTTCAGAAGAACTCGTGTATTTGCTGCTCTCTAGTGGCGTAAATATGAAGGTGCAATACGATTAATTCATACTGCAAATTCCTTGTTTCATGGGCTAGAGAAGTAACTTGGTCATTTTGTTTTGGTGACGTTTGGCATCAGTTATGTGTACGCAGTTTGCATTGCAAAAAGTTATTCGTTCAATATTAATAATGAAAAGTAACCATGGTAAATCAACTTTGCTAACTATCCTGCAAAATTGGGAAGATAGGACAGTTTCAGAGGGCAGAACTTAATTTTAGACTTTTAGGTAGAATTCTGTCAATGACATGTCAGGCTACAGGAGAGAGATGAATACAAAAATGCATTTGTATTTTTTCTGTTTGTGGTAAAGATGGACATGTTTTTCTTTTTTATTTATCAAATTACGGCAGCTGTCACTTGGTTATTTAGACTTTGTACAAAATAATTCCAAATTAATTGAAAGGAAATCTGAATTGATTGTATATATGCTTATTTGTGTAAATGAAACTCATGGCTATTAATATCACTTACAGAGAAAAACAATTCAGAGTTTTAGAAATCCCTTAAAAACAGCTTCATAGTTGACAAATGCTTTGTACATCTACTTATGTTTATGAAATATATTGAAGTTGTGTTTTTATTTCTTAATTGTTTCTGTATTTGTTTCACAGGGAGATCTGAAAAATGCAGTGGTAATAGAAGAGAAAGCAGAAGCAGAAGAGACAAATGTCAAAGGAATTCCAGACTTCTGGTTTACTATCTTTAGAAATGTAGATATGCTAAGTGAATTAGTACAAGTAAGTTTGCCTTATGATAAGAGTAACTTCTGTCATGTTAAATGGCTGCTACTCTTCCCAGTTACTAGTGAGCGCTTGGAACCTTGTGCTGCACCTTGGTCAGGGTAATTACATCAGCATGGACTGAGAGCAGTTCTGTGGGGAGGGACTTGGGGTGCTGGTGGATGAAAAAATATGGATGTGATGGGCAAAGTGTGGGGCTCCCAGCATGAGAAAATACAGACCTGTTAGAGCAGGTCCAGAAGAGGGCTACAAAAATGATCAGAGGGCTGGAGAACTTCTCTTGATGAAAGGCTAAGAGATCTGGGGTTCTGTAGCCTGGAGAAAAGAAGGCTATAGGGAGATCTTACTGCTGCCTTTCAATACTTAAAGGGGGCTTATAAGAAAGGTAGAGGCTTTTTACTAGGGTACAGCAATAGGATAAGGGATAATGGCTTTAAACTGAAAGAAGGTAGATTTAGATCAAATATTTGGAAGAAGTTCTTCATTCAAGCTGTAGGTGAGGCACTGGAACAGGCTGCCCAGAGAAGCTGTGGATACCCCATGCCTGGAAGTTTTCAAGGCCAGGCTGGATGGGGTTTTGTGCAGCCTGATGTAGTGGAAGGTGTCCCTGCTCATGGCAAAGGGGTTGGACAAGATGGGTCTTTAGAGGTCCCTTCCAACCCAAACCGTTCTATGATTCTATTGTGACACCAAATCTTTGGGCCTTCAGAATCCCTAACACTATTTCTGAAGGTGCTTGAAAAGCGAGTGATAAGCAGAACAGCTGACCAAAACTGCTAAACAGGATGCAGGTTTTCTTAGAAATGATCTTGTTAACAACCTCTGTGGATATTAAAATGCAAATTTACAGCTCACAACAGCTGTTTCTTTGTAATTAACTTAGTCTATAGTTTTTTTCAAGGGTACTGTATGTGTACCTATGGATAGGTTGAGTTCATGTTAAATATCCTGTGTAGTTCTCAGTTATATTAATTGCTTGTAATGATATTAAATAATAAATCTCTGAGGTCTGTCTTTTTGTAAAGCTCATCAGCAATAAATATCCTGAATTAAGTTTTTCTTCTCAGTAGCATTCATGAAGCCTAGTATGGTAACAATATTTACTGAAGACAAGGCTTAGTGATTGAGAGTTGGGAGTTTGGCGTGGTATTTGCAACAAGGATTAAGAAATTTGGATCCAAATCTGAACTTTAGCTGCAGTCTTTAAATAACTGCAAGGCTTAGTTCATTCTTAAGAACAGGTTGAGCAAGCAAACTAGGTGAAAATTTCGGTCTTCTAAATATTGCCTGCACCATAAGAAATTGCTTTTTCCTTTTTAGGAATATGATGAACCAATCTTAAAACATCTGCAGGATATTAAAGTTAAGTTCTCTGAACCTGGACAGCCTATGGTGAGTTTTCCCTAGTTGTTTCTCATGAAGGTTGTAGTAATGATGGGAGCAACAGTTCAAACTTTTAATTCCATCCTGTTTGGCTGGAATATATAGGGCGATTCTCTCTGGGCTTATATCTTTATGCTTTGGCTTTTAATGTTCAGATTTCCTGACCCTTTGCTTTTTCACCCCACATCTTTAACGTAGTTTCTAGATTACAATTCTGATTCAGTTCTGGCCAGTTATTGCTTTAATTTTCTATTTCAAATTCCAAATAATCTGCTCTTTCTGTGAAAGTTATATGGCTGCTTTTGTTTTGCAAGTGAATTGTGGGTGCTACTTCCCACATAATGTGCTTCATCAAAAGAAGAGATGTGACTTCAATATTAATCAAAAACAATGATAATGGGTGTGGTGCCTATAGGAAAAGTACTAGATGGTCTTTTTAAAGTGTACCGAATAAGTAATTTAAGTTTTGCCTTTTTTCAGAAACATTCATGCTCGTGCAAGTTCTTTGTAGTGTTCCTTTTGCAGATCCTGTGTTTGTCAAAACCAGATTGTTCTGTTGCACTTTTAATTCATGCAGACTATATGTATTCCTTGGATTTCTTTTGAGGGGGAGGCAGGGAAAGAATGGAATTTCAGCCTACACGTTCTTTCTTTAAACTTCATCCTTCTGTCTTTTTTTACCCGCGTATTTTTTGGTGGTTTGTTTTACGGAGTCGTAGTCATATAACAAACAGTCTAAAATGCAAGAGATACTTCATTGTAGAGCTTCTAAGAAAGATAAAAGGACTTTCTCAAAATTACCTTTTAAAGGTTATTAACAGCTGAATTTTTTAGCCCTCAGTGTCTTCTATTAGTACAAAAATCTTGAGCCGATAATCAGCAAGGGGGGTAGTATGGACAGGAAAAATTGGGAGTTAAGTTCCTAAATATTGTGAAGGCTGGAGGAGAAGATGTGAGTTTCATGAAGAAAATGAATTAAGTACAAAGTTAAGTACTATAGAAAGTTAGTGGTTTTTTTATCCTGAAACACAGCTATTTGGTAGCATTCAGATAATTTGGGAATAATTGTTTTTGACTACAACATTTTTGTGTGTTCTCATTTGGCTTTGTTTTACAGTACCTTAAGTTGAAGACATCAGTGGATGTATCTTGTCTTGCACTGTTCGTAACCTCTTGACAGCATATTCCTGTGACTAGGTTCCATTCCAGTGCTACATGAAATCCAATAATGGAAGGCTGACAAATTGTCTCTTCTGTATTTGGAAACAAAAGGATGTATTCCTAACCACTTCAGTGAAACCTGTTTACCAATTATTTGCGAATGTTGTCTGAAATTCTGACTATTGAAAGTTATTGCAGCAGTGATAGCCTTGTAATGCAAAAAGTTCAAATCACTGGTGTAACAAAAACACTAATTCTGCTGGGGAATAAGTTTTGCAACTAAAATAAGCATAATAGATCAGTGGTAAAACAGAAAATTCCTAACAACTGCAGTTACTGTCCTTCAGAACTAGATTTACCTGGTTACAGTAATGATGCTTCCAAAGTGCTGTTTGCTATAGCCTGTATATAAACTTATCTGCATAAAGTTAAGCAATTTCTTCTCTTATTTGCTTTTATTTATAATCAATGAATAAGCTTACATGTGCTTACATAAATGTAATTTATAAGATATCTATCAATTTGGACATCAGGATCCCTTGCTAGCACATTCACACCTGGATGATGAGTATGGATGTGAGTTAAGTAGCTTGAAATAAGGACATTTATTTATTTGAACTTCATAAGAGTATCTTCTAATCCATAAGAAAACTGTAGAAATTCATACTACATAGCTAATCTGATATCAAAAGCAAAGACCCTCAAGGCTACTGGAGAGGTTATTACAGCTCTTCAAATAGGCCTTGAAACTTTTGTCTCATAATTAGCAGATTTAAAAAGTAATACTGAAATGCTCTCTTTGCAGATAAGTTTGTATTGCAAGTCCTTGGGATGCTGCCTGCTAAGTAATGCCAATGGTTACTTACCCTGGTGATGTTTTGTGGGATTATTTGGGTATGAGAGTGTTAGTCACTGGTGGTGGATAAGCTAAGTTTGACTCTTCCCCTGAGCATGTGTGCCAGAGAGGGATTTGTCCTAGCTGAAGAATACCTCCAAACCATGCTGGATGTCTTGAATTTCTTTTAAAATGGAAGTAAAGCTAAAATAGGCTATGGAAAGCCAACACAAATATTTCATCTCACAACTGGTTCCCAGTAGCCTCCTTTCCTTAATCTGCAAGCATGTGAGGTTTTGAAGGCTTCTGCTGCCCCCAAACCAATCTCTCTGTGACTTCTGTCCTTCTAGATTTCTATCATGTGAGGAGATCCATGTGGTCAGAGAAAGCAGATGGTGAGGGAAAACTAAGGGGCCTCTGGGAGATGAGTGAGGGATGTATGTCTTTGACGAACAGACTGCTGTCCCTGGAGATACTTATCTGTCTTCACATGGTAGACTTTCAGAGAGGACAAGAAGGTCTTGGGTTATAAGAGACCATTTTCTGGCCTATGGCTGAAGAGTGCTGGGGATGTAGATTCGCGAGCTCTGCAATGTGCTCTGTAAGGCTACTGAGGCTAGTGATTTTTGCACTTAGCTCATCTGTTTTGCATGTACACGAGATCTAGGTCTTATGGCATGTTGCCAGGGTAGTAAATAAAATATTTTAAGTAATGGGGCATGCTGTGTCTATGCAGTAGTTCTGGTGATGCTGGAGCTTTTGACTTTCAACCCTTCTGTGCTGTAGGAGAACTGACCTGCCTAAGCGGACTTCCCCCTCCTACCTCTGCTTCAAGTAATGAAAGTAATGCTGCTGAAAAAAAAACCACCTCTTATGAACCTTTAGTTCATAGCTGATCCTGAGTGAGAAGTAGGCTTGTATAGCTTTGTGTGATCAGTTTTTGAAAGCTTTACAGATTTGAAAGCTGATGTGTTGTGTATGCAATGGTTCTCCCTAGCTGGAGCTTTTTGTTCTCCACCTAAGTTGCTGAATATCTGCTAACAATTTTCAGGTGCCACATGAGGGGTGGTCATGAACATGTGATCAGAAACACCTGCTTCAGGCTGCAAGCAGCTAAAATATGTAATGTTAGGCTTCAGTTTATGAAGTCAGGGTTCTTTTCCAGGACTTTATATTATTAAATAAACATTCTGGTTCATGGTGGAGTGTACTATTTAAATACAGAGTCCTGAAAAATATATTTTAAATTAAAAATGTTTGGTTTAGACTTGAAATATCATAGCATTAACTGCTCAGAGCCAGGGATAGAGCAGAGCCCAATGGTGTTACTGTGAAGCCAGAGTGACTTTCAGAACAACAGCTGCATCATCCCTGGCCAAGGGATGAAGAATAGGCTTCCATAGAATATGAAACAAAGACTTTTCTCAATTTCCTGATTCTGCTACAGTGAAAGATACGTTTACTGTGAAGTCATTCTTTTTTCCTGTGTTCAGAGTTTGATTAATGGTGATTCTGCTGATTCACTATTTCAAAGATAAAAAATCAGTGTTAACATAAAACTGTAATGGAACTTTCTTCTAGTCTTTCTCATTAGAGTTCCACTTTGGACCCAATGACTACTTTTCTAATACAGTCCTGACAAAAACCTACAAGATGAAGTCAGAGCCAGACAAGACGGATCCCTTTTCATTTGAAGGACCCGAAATAGTTGATTGTGAGGGGTAAGGAAAACTTGAAATTCAAAAAACCTTTTGAAGTACTAGTCGATGTCTTCAAGATGCTGTTTTTTTTTCCTGACTGTGATGATAATGAGTGAAGATAAAGATGTTGCTGACTTAAACTGGGAATGTTTACAAGGATGGTGATCTTAGCCTCAGCATGCAGAAGTGTGTTTGTGTGTGTGTGTGTGTATATATATATATATATATGTGTGTGTACACAAATGTGGAGTGCATTTGTATTCCCGTGCCTTTCAAGTTAAAATAGATCAATGAGGTAACAAGCCTTTAACTTCCAGATAACAGGGTAAATTCGTTTTAATTTATTTCACAGTCCCAATAGTCACTCTGATAGGTAGCTTTAGAGTCTACTGGACTTGTGCCCATCTCAGCAATTTTTATTCCAGCAGTACTTCAGAATCTGGCAGGAAGTGGTCATATGTGTGATCTGTTCTCTCAGCCCAGAACATGTTGGCTGTGTATTTTTTCTGTTAGTCTTGGCTGTGCATCTCTGAATATATTCAGAATGCAGCTTCCTTGTTTTTTCCTTTTTTCCCTTTCTTCCTGTTTTTTTCTGTTTAAAAAGATTTTTTTCCCTGTTTTATTTTTCCTCTCACAAAACTTAACACTGGGGAAATGCCATATACTTGCTCTTTTGAAGGTACACTGACAACCTCAATCTTTTGGCATTTAGTGCTGTGTCAGCTTTTTGAATTGAATGTTTGATTGCATTGAGGCAAAACATCATCTTGTATGTTTAGTGAAACTCACACCTAAGTGAAAGGTTAGTCCATCTTGACGATAACTTCAGTTAAACAAAATGCTATATATACTTTGACACCCTGCTTGGCTCAGATTTTTTCCCCCCTCATATTAGAAGAGAACTGTCTGTGTTTACCACTTACTCTTTGCCACATGCAGTTTGGGATAAAACTGTAGGTACATGGAGAATGACTCTTAATTGAGGTAATGTGCCAGTTTGCACAGTAGCAGAAAGGATCCAAGAAGTTTGTTAATTCCAGCTTGATATATCTTACTGCCAAGTCAATCTGAGCACTGTTCTTTGGAGAGCTAGTGTGCCTCTCCCTGGCCGCTCTTTTTGGTGTGCTTTTCAGGGTAACTGGACACTGCCTTGGCCTGCAGTGAGGGTAAACTGTGTATTGTTTTCCACTGGCCTGGCTGTCAGAAGAATTGTTCTTAACTGTTGAGGTGTTGTGGATTAGCTTAATCACATCCTCAGTTACAAAACTCTAGTAATTGGGCCAAAGAGGTGTTAAAGCATGGGTGGGGTGGGGGCAGTGATAATGCTGAGAAGATGGCCTATTTAGGTTTTCCGTTAAGGGAAGTATTTGGTTACTTGGTATATCCAACATATATGTAGTACATAGTCTCTAGCAGTATGATGCATCCTAAATATCTTGTCAAGTAGATTAAGATGCCAGTGTGTGTAAAAGTAGCTTTAACTAGACAACTGGAAACCATCCTTACATTGTTTGTTGCTTCAGCACTCAGCTCTTTATTTCCATTGATGTGTTGCATTAAAATGCTGTTTCCTACGTGTTGTCTTTAGGTGTACTATTGACTGGAAGAAAGGAAAAAATGTTACGGTTAAAACAATCAAGAAAAAACAGAAACACAAGGGTCGAGGCACAGTTCGGACGATTACTAAACAAGTACCTAACGATTCTTTTTTTAACTTCTTCAACCCAATAAAGGGTAAGCTTGGAAACTGAGAATGTAGGATTCTTAAAATGCAGTGTTTTATATGTAAATACAGCTTAAGTCTATAAACTGTATTTACTGCATTGTATATTTAGACTTCTTACTGGAGGAAGGTGGCAAGCTGCAGCCCATCAAAGCAGATCACTTTGGTTTGGGGTTATTCTGTGGAATTTGGCAATTAGGTGTGCTGTGTAAACAGTATTCCTTGTATGTGGAGTCTCTTGTAGAATCTCCTAAAGAAGTTGACTTGTTTTACCACAGGATGGCTCCATGCATCAATTTGAGGTTTTTAACATGTGAAGGACTCCTCCAGTTCTGGTCAAAGTTCCAGAGTGTTGGTTTCATTTAAACATTTGTGTTGAGCGTTGGAACTTTCTACAGTTTCTTCTGTGATTCATTAGTGATCTGTGATGCTCCATATACCTTCTTAATTTTCCTGGTTTATCTAATGCTAGCTGTGTACTTACATACTTAGAGCAATTTAAGTGTATTCCGAAGAACATTATATTTTTGATACATCTCCCATTGTACTCTTTTTCAAATATAGATGAAAGAAGCTGTTTACTTTGGACTTGAGATGTACTAAACAAAAGTGACATTAGGTCTTGATTTAGTCATAGGCTTTTATGCCCCTTGTAATCATATCGCAAATCCCTGTTTGCACAGGAATGAAACAAGTGATAAGTAATTCCAAAGTTAACTTGTCTAGTACGAAAATGTCCTTTAACTTAAGCAGTTGTTAGTTTCTCTTATTTTGTTACACATGGAATGTATGTAGATGCTGTTTTGAGAAAGGGATAGTGACTAGTTTGCCTCGTGATGGTTTTATACTGGCTTTTTATGTATGTAAAGGACGAATTCTTGAGGTTGCTGTTTAAGAAGGCTCAAGGCTGCGACATATGCTGGCAGTTAATACTTGCATTTTCAACTTGAGAACAGTCAGAACCAAATCATGTATTTCACAGTAGAATGACAAAACCTATGACACTTGATGAAAGGAGAGAAACTAGGGTTTTTCTGTTTAAAAAAGAAAAGTGACACTGTTCCTTAATTCTGCCAAGCACTTTTGTGACTGCATTTTGATTTAGTCTGTCCTGGATGCAGCACTAGGCCTTTTCTCAAAGTATTTTGTAAACTCCTGATGAAAGATAAATTTACTTGGTAGCATCTGTGTTTGAAGAGAAGGGAGGAAGGTTTATGGTGCTCTAGCAAAATAAAATTACTAATTACAGAATTAATGCAGAAATAAGGTGCGTTGCTATATGAGGCTGCTATATGGCAGCTTTGGTGACTTTATCACAGCACACAGTCTTTGCAGGTACAGTTTCTGTGGGTTTGATTTTAAGATGGATCTGAATTGACTTTAAAAGTTTGAGTTACCTTTTGAAGTCCTTAATCATCCCAATGCTTCCTGGTATGAGAAGGTTTTTATATTATGTTTCTATATTATGTATTTATATGTCAATATTCAAACTTTACTTGAATTTACTGTCTTTTATTTTTTGCAGTATCTGGTGATGGAGAGTCATTGGTAAGTTTGTTTCTGAAATGGCACAACTGTTCTCTGCTGTTTTTTCTTCATCTCTATGCCAACTATTCAGATTCTTTAATAGTTGTGTGTATCTTAGTTATTTTTGCTGTTGCTGGAGTTGAGCTTTACCTTGATAAACTGAAAGATACTGTTGACATGTCTAAATCCTGTGATGTTTTGCTGTTGCATGTCTTCTTTATAAGATACTTCTATAACTGTCACTGTTGGGGAGAAAGTCATAACTTTTTCTAGTCGCTCAACTGGTAACCCGCTCTTCACAGAAGTCTGAAGCAGTCTGAACACTTCTGCTACGTCAGGTGTCAGGGCCAGCAAAGTCAATGTGAGCTTTATTTTTAATAGAATGCGTTTTTTAACAGGCCAGTAGCCTGTACATAGATGGTAGAAAATTTTTTAAATGGCAGTTTAGCAAATCTGGATTTAGCCTTGCAATATTTCTTTTGTTGTTACAAAATTAAGTACAGGTCACCAGAAGGGTTGATGGTGTGTTTCTCAAACCTGTAACTTTTATTTTTCAATTTAAAAAAAATGTGATGTGCTACAGAGGAGTGAATGAAATTATTTCAAACTGATTTGCTTTACAGGATGAAGATTCTGAGTTTACTTTAGCAGCAGATTTTGAAATTGGTCACTTCTTCCGTGAAAGGATAGTCCCTCGTGCTGTGCTTTATTTCACTGGGGAGGCTATAGAGGATGATGATAATGTATGTATGCCCATCAGCATTTTATTAGTCACCATGTACCTAGAAGCTCTCTCTTACTTTTCTGATTAGACTAGTATGTAGTATTAATTATGTGAGAATAACAAAATCTGAAGAGATTCCTATTACTTGGGAACAGGAAATAGCAGCTCGCAATAAATTGAATCGTTAATGTTCCCTTCTGGAAGGGGCTTAGTTTCCAGTACTGCGTTTCAGTGTTCTAGAACTGTTACTGCAGAGATTTTATGCAAATATTAGCAGAGTTGATAAAACTTCTTGGTCTTGTTTTTCAGTTTGAAGAAGGTGAAGAAGGTGAAGAGGAGGTGAGATGCATACTACATCTTTTGTAGATAACTAATTACCTACTGTATTCCAGTCCTGAAATTGTGTATGGTACTTCTTTCCAAAAGAGTTCAGCATTTCTGAGTTGTAAAATCTGTTACTTGTCTTCAAAAAAAATCATTTCCTGTAAGAGCACTTAACCTAGGGTTCTCCTAGTATTTTGGGAGCTACTTCCTGTCACAAGTCAAAATTAATTAGGCAGAAGCTTTTTTTGAGTGCTGCATGATAAGACCCTTCAGTTTTTTCTAATACCTATTACTTAGGTGGTAATGAAATTTGGTTTTCAGTTTGTAGTTGTCATATGTCTTAAGACTGGTTATTGCCAAATATCAAGCTCAAAAAAGGAGAGAGAGCAACTGTTAGGGTTCAAGGTTCAATTTAGAGTGAAAGTTCTAGTATGCCAAGAGCTCTGGTCCGTTTACTGCAGTGTTATATGAATACAAGCATACCATGAAAGGTTTTGCACAAAACCACTAAATGATACCGCACTTAAATAAACTAATATCCTTGACAGGTAATTACACTTTTATTTTACTATGTTTGCTGTGGTGTTCTTGCTGATTGGTTAAAGGTACATACCTGACTGTCATCAAGCTCACCAGAGTAGAGTGCATTAGAAGTTACTGAGCTGGTGGTCTGATAGGAGCTGGCAGCTTTCAGACTGCAGTTGCTTTTCTCTTTGCAAGTTGTAATACAGACTTTTGGGCCTAGGCTATTGAGGACTAAACATTTATATTCTTAAGCTGGCTCGTGATAGAAATGTACATATATTTTTAATCTGTACACAGTGCCAGATGTTACTACTTGGATATAGGCATGCATACAACAGTGCAAAAATACTGCTAAATCCTGTAGAGGAATACCTAATCTGTCCACAGTAGTCCAAATAGTCTCTGGGAGGAGGTGAAAAAGAACAAAGTTAGACACAGATACTGCTTACCAGAACTGCAAAATTCCAAATAATGCATCAGGTAGAACTTCAAAAATCGCTAGCAGACTGCAGCGACTATGTAGGAAAGTTTCCTTAAGTCATGCTGAATCTTATAAATCTTGTGTTTTAAATCTTCTTTTAAAGATTTTGCTTTAAGATCTAGAAGATGCTGAATTCTTTTAATCAAGCCAAAGTAGTTTTAATGTTGACTGCTGAAACACTGGAATACAGTGGTAATACTTGCTATTTTGTTTTTTCTCCATTGCAAAAAGTTGCACTTTTAACCTGTTTTAATTTCTGTTAGTTTATCTCTATTTTGTCATAGGAGTTGGAGGGGGAAGAGGAGGGAGAAGAGGAGGAAGATGCAGAGAGTGATGCTAAGGTAAGGATGTTAGTATGTTTGTGTGTAGTACACACTATAACCCTGAGTAATGTAATTAAGGTTATGGCAGTTTGAAAATATTAACAAATTGTTTTTAAAAAAAAAAAGCTTACCTCCTGACTGCAGTGTTTTTGTCTTCCTCAGTACTCAAATTGCTCTTAAAAGAGAAATTTAAGTTTGGATAAATATAAATTAAGGTAATTTCTTAACTTTCTGCATTTTACCTCTTAGCGACACCTCTGTGTAATAAGTATATCTCTCTTCCTTTAGAAAGGTCTTATTTCAAATATTTTTCTGTGGTTGGACTTCAACTTGGAATTAGTCTGACAAGTCTCAACTAGTTTTCATTTATTTACTTTCTTTGTTAGAATTGTTCTTTTTGGTTGTTATAATGGCTGCAGGTTGGACTCCACATGTCCGTGCTCAGCTAGGATTCAAAAAGTTAGTCCCCACCTTTTGACTTTTAAAACAGGTCACACAAAGTTTAAAACTCAGCCTAAGGCCTAGTGCTCCTTCTGATAGGTATTTTTCAATCCTTCAGTTATATTAAAGTTAATACTTATATTTAGTGAAGCCACGACAATGATAACAAAGACTTGTACTTATTTAGTTCTTAAAACATCAACTTTTAATCTTTTCTAAAGGCACAGATGAAAAAGTGAAAGGTATGCAAAACTACTTGATCTGTGGATGAAAGTCTTACAGCAGCTTAACGTGTCACTTTTCTGACTTATGTAGTTAATATACATTGTATTGTTAGTACATGTTTTTTGTCTCCATATCAAGATTTGAGCTTACTTTTCTGTATTGAGAACTGCTGTAAAGAAAGTCTGTCTTGAGGAAAGATTGATCAAACAGGATTCGTATGACAGAAATGAATGTTCTTACTCTGTTCTGAAGGATCAAAATGCAGTAGTGTACCTGTAATGGGAAAAGGTGGGACAGCTGAGAAACAATGTTAGTTCTGAGTCAAAGTACATTCATGCTAAGTAAGATCCTTTTAATGGCAGAAGTGTGAAATCTGTTATTCTTTAGAAAGAACTTCTAGTACCTTGGAAGGTTATAGCTGTTGCCTCCTGTATTATTTTGTACATTTCACTTTTCATTCATGCTGACAGTTCCTTTCAATTTTTTCCCATTTAGGTGTAATTTAAGTCTGTTTATCATTCATACATTTCTAGGTAAGGTGGAATTCCATTCATACCTAACTTCCAAGAAGTCCCATTGTAGCCATGCAATGTAGTTTGTTTGCTAGTCTTTTGATTTTTATTTTCCTTGTATGGGGAAAAGAAAATGGGGAATGGGGACTTCAGGGTTTAGTTTTTATTAGTAGCTCAGAAAAAGAAATGCATACAGAGATGGATGCCTTTAAATCATATAATGAAAGTAGATTTTTCAGAATGACCTCTTTGCCTTCCTGGCACAACTTCTGCTTTGCTTTTGTAGCAGTCAAGCTATTTTCTGTACACATGATAAAAGATACTGAGACTTGTCAGACTTCATTTTTCCTTGTTTGTGATTTGATGTTGCACATCTTTACTGTTTCTAGCATACTTGCAAATCCCTAAATATCTGCTCTGCTCTCCTTGAGAACTCTTGTAAGTCATTGACTTACTTGGTATGTCCTTTCGAACATTCATTCTTACACTGCCTGACAAGTTCAGTCGGTCACTCTGAAGAGGCCTTTTCTTTAGCACTCATGCTTCTGAGTAGGATTTGTTCTCCTGCTCATTTTTCTCCTTTCCTTTAAAAGGAAAGGAAGTCCTTCTATTGTATACTCTCACCTTTCTTTCCATGCTTCACAGAGAACACTGCCTGCAACAAGCTCCATGCTTCTTTTCCTGTATTTTAGGCTTCTATGTTTTTTCTTTATTACTTATGTGAAGCTATATTCTTTTTAGTTCTTTTCTTCCCCTCATAAGTATTGCTCTTCTTTGTTCAATTCACTTAAGCTGTGTTTATTTCCAATCTGATGTGCTTTGAAAAGCCAACCACCCTGTCTCAACGTACTTGCACTGTTTATTCACGTGCTGTAGTAGAACATTCATTTGTCATGACAGCTTATATGTCATGCTGCTGCAGTCTTACACAACTGTCTTCCCTTACTACAATTAAAAATCGTTAGCCACTGTCTTCAGTTTTTCAAGTAAACTTGGAATTCTGGTTTTGCCTTTTAAAGGTCATGCCCCCTAATTCTGTCTTCGATTGCTGCATCTGTTCACTGGATCTGTCTCTCCCCATCCACTGCCCTTCTTTGCCTTTCAGTTTCCCCCTTCTCTTTTGTTATATCTAGAATAGTTTTCCTTTTCGTGTACGCAAAAATAATGGTCCTTTTACTCTGTTTCATATCCAGTTTTGTCTCTTCAGTCACTTCCATGTTACCTCCTCCTTTATTGTTGTACTTCATTTGCTTGATAAATGTCAACACTTTTCTCTTTGCTTTGTCACCTCTTCCTCCTTCCTCCCTCGCACTCCTGACAGATTTAAGTACATTTGAGTTGTTCAGTTAGAACCAGGTCAGTATCATTATACAAAGGACATAATGCTGTGCTATGTGTAAGTTGTGGCTTTGGAAGACTGAGCAGTCATGATTGAAAGTAGCTTCAGAAGATGTCAAGATAATGTAGCTTATTTTGACAAGTATATTTTTCTGTGCTTGCATGCCCTGTTGTTTAACTGCCTTTTTCACGTTACTGATATTATGCTTGAATAGAGAATTAGTTGACTGGGTAATGCAGAACACCAGTTTCAATTATGAGCTAAAAATCTGCTGTTAGAGAGACTACTCCTGCTTCAGGGTGCTTAGTATGTCTTTTAAGTAACAGTGGCTGAAGGGCTTGTTAGCAGTGAATTTATTTTCAGAACCTTTTGTAGGGTTTTCTCTGTGGAGGAAGCAGTTCAGACCTCATGCTTGCTTAGCTCCAGTTAGCTGTGAATTTATTTCCCGCGTCTGTTTGATCTCCTTGCTTTTTTTCCTCAAGAACATATGTTAGAAAAGGAACAAAGATAAGCTTTATCTCTGACTCCTAACTGCAGTTTATTTCATGCTAAAAACACTTGAAATATTGAAAGGCTTTCTTCCTTGTGTGCTGGAAAGGCATTGGCTTTAGTGCCTACTGACTGCATTGATCCCACTGTTGTTGGCAGCCAAGTGTGTTTGGGAGTCAGAGATCTCGATGGGCTGCTTGTGCCTGCACGGCTGCTTTAGCAGATGGAATGCTTGTGTAACAGAAGCTTCCCAAAGTGATCTGTAGAAGTAAGGAGGTGAAGGCTTGATTTTTCTTTTATTCGGCTAGGAATATATCCTGCCTAATCTGTTTAAACAGTGAAGATTAAAAGGAATTCAGTGTCTCTCTTTTTAATAATAACTTTACGCAAAAAAAAAGATCTGGCTTGAAAGGTAAATGGCGTGGGTACTTTGGATGTATACCCCCATTCTCTAGGACACCAAATTAATTGGATGGGTGGAAGGGAAGCAGTGGGCTGTGTGTATGAAAGCTATGGAAGCAGTTTGTGGAGAGAGATTCATACTACTTCAGACCTGCTTTTCTTTTCCATTTTAGCCCTCTCATCCTGCAAATTTTAGGTGAAACTTCCTCATAAAATTCAATGCATGTCCTCTGTCCATAAGCAGCTGATACAGTTCAGCTGATCTGGTTGCTGATGTCTGAAGAAGTGGTCTGTATATAGGCTAATTAGCTGAAGCTTCTTGCATTTATCTCCTGGGTAATCAAATCCCAGAAGAAAAATGTTGAGGTCCATTGTAGCAGGAGTATTAATTTATTTTTTCTGTTTCAAACAAGTGGTGCTATAAACAAGAAGCAGTGACACACAAGCTTTACATATAGATACTTGTTAATTAAGGAGTTAAAAATTAATAAGCTTAAGACTAAGTGGGAGTCTCACTTAGCTTGTGTATCTTGATTGGAACAGTTTCTCAAGCTAGAATCAAGGCCTCAGAGCAGTTTAAACCGCTGCTTGCATAGCATAAGTAAATGTTCTGAAATAATTGCCTTAAAGACATTAAAGTAAAAAGTTCTGCCACAGTTCACGTGAATTTAAGTCATTGCTCAGGACTTGTATAGAGTTTCTTCAAGACAACAAGAATTCTTATTTGGCTCTGTAGCAATGATGGTGAATCTCAGCTTGTTTACTGATACATTTATTTTAAAATGAGATAAAATTCCTCCTCATCTTTGCTAGTTCTAGTCTTTCGTTTTTGGTCTTCGTTGCCTTGCTGACACACTTCACCAACATTTTTAAGATACCTTTGAAAGTTAATTTAGGAAAATGTAGCGTGAATGGAAATCTTGCTACTGTGGAAGAAATAGAGCAGGGTCTGTTCAAAGCTGCTAAATGAATTTTGGTAGTGGTTGTCTGTCCAAATGTCACCAGCAATCTGGGCAGCATGGGAAGAGCAAGCTCAAACTAACAGCTGTGCCTGAGGGAGTATGGATGTAGTATCTCAATCACTTACAACCTAGGGCCTGGATCTTTCAGGAGCTGTTACAGGCCAAAAATTAAATTTCAGCTTTCACATGTCTGATGGGGAAGCAGTAACTTTTAAAGAAAAGCGTAGTCATCGACCTGTGCTGTTGCATCTCACTGTCTAATCCTGAGGTGTGAGGCTGACAGGTAAATGCAGGCAACATGGAACTCATGCTGGCTGGCTCAGTGGGAGTAGTGCTGTGCTACTGCAGTAGGGGAAGCAAAATGATTATGTTGGAAACTTGATCTGAGATACTACTTTGTTACTTATGCCCAGTTTAAACAGTTGATATCTATTGTCAAGATAGATATGCCCTCAACTATAAGCCAAAAGTAGTATAAAATACTGACATTTTTTTCTTGAAAGTTTCCAACAACTGACTTGTACCTGACAGCCTCTTAAACTGTATATTTTTTTTTTGTATGAGAGCTGTAGTCAACACTGAAAGATCCTTAAAAAGGAACTTTGTAGGTCCTGTGATGCAGGTTTTAATGCTTACACAGAAATAAAGACAAGTATGAAGAAGAGATGAAATTTATTAGCAAATATAAGGGTTTTAGTTGGCCATTAAAATTTGGCCAAAATGGTTGCAATGGTCAACCTAAATGAGTCTGACTTCCTATTACAGGTGAGTAGGGAGGGAGGGAGATGAAAAGCTTTTGAAGTAGTTTGTAAATAATTGGTTTGTTACTTGATTACAGCTCTTAGCCACAGGCTGTGTGGTGCTATGCACTACTCTATTGCCACATTCAAATACAAAGTAGCTGTAAGAAAAAGGCATTTCTAAATAACTTCTTGATTAAAAAATGCTGGGTGTTTGTTGCCTGCCTCTAGTGGAAATGAGTAGCATGCAACAATTAGCAGTGGCAGTCAGATTTTTTTGAGAAAGAATACCTTTGTGCAAACATTTCTTCTTGAAAAGAAGGATATTCATGCTGCATTCAGTGCTGGATCAGTGCAAACGAGTTCATGTTTTTTGGGAACTCAGGCAGATGAGAAAGTACAGAGTTGAAGTTAGCCAGATGCACCGGGGGAGGAAAATCACAAGGAAGGATTCTGGAACATTTCTAGCATATCTGTGCAAAAGAGACAAAATTAGGCTGCAATCTAGACTTCCAGTGGGAATGATAGTGACCTCTAGCCCTATACAGTTTAGGTGGTGAAGGGAATAATTGTCTGGGTTTAGAACAGCTTTTTCAGGGCAAACCTTTTGATAAAGTATCTTAGTTGCATCTCTTACTCCTCTTCTACAAGCACAGTGCTTAAGTTGTCTTAGCTTTTGGTCGCTTTATGCATGATGAACTCTAGCATGTCTGCTTCTTTTGCAACATTCCTCCTTAGGATGGTTACCCAGAAACAACTTACTTTGCAGTTGGTGGCACTCAAGTTGTCATATTTTATAGTTTTATTTTTCTTTACTAGAATTCAGCAGGTTTCTGTGGCTTAGATTTTGTTTATAATAAACTATAATAAGAACAGTAAAGGGAGAAGTGAACAGGAAATACAATGAGTAAATTCTTCTGCTTTCTAAGGACGCTGTTTTACAACAGCAAAAACCAAGCAAGATGTACAGTGTAAAACCTGAAGTTCTTAGCTGTTGGAGTACTTGTTCTTTCCCAAATACACTTCCTTTTGCCAGAGGGGAAATAGTTTTACTCCCTAATGAAGGTGTTTCTGCTTTTGCATACTCAGATTAACATATGGACTTCTTGCCCAGTGTTAAACTATTGAATAGTTGCATACTGGTGATGCAGAACCTACACCAAATCAACACACTAATTACATTTTTATTGCCTTTGCAGAAAGAGCAAGTAAAAACTCAATCATGCTGCAAAAATAAGCAGCCTGACTTCACTGCCTTCATCCCTCCTCCAAGTTGGTGAGGAGGTGGCAGTTTATTGTTAGACGGTTTAATATGAACTGAAAGTCAAACTGAGCCTTTGGATGGGGGAGTAGAAAATCACTTGCTTTCTGGTTTGTTTGAACCTCAGCCTACTGGATGGAGTTTAGAGAATGCAAATACAGATTAAAAAATAGTATGAGGTACCAAGCAGTTGGAAGGAATTAAAAAAAAAAAAAAGCGCTGCTGCTGAGGCCTTTATGATCTAACCCAAGTTTACACGTAGCTTGCCTTTATATGTTCTCTAGCTAGCTTAAAACTGCATAGACAATTTATTTTATTCATTGAAGTATTTTATTTATTGTATGCCGTTTTGATTTTTAACTGTTTTTTTTCTTTTTCCATTTACACAGAAAGATTCCAGCCAACCTGCTGAATGCAAACAACAGTAATAAGGAAATACCACTTCAAAGTGATATTTGAACAACTTGTAACAAATATTTGGATACCTGGCCTGCAGTTCAGGATACTTCATCGCTGCAGCACAATCTTATTAACAATGCTTAAAATTAATTTGTTTTAAGATGCATGATTTTCACTAACTTTTCTTTTATTGCTTAACATGTACAGTGGCAACTTCAATGCATTTGGGAAATAAGAGGTTTAAATAAAGCACACTCTACAGCCGTTGGTACACTGTAGCTAAGTATGTCAGTAGGCCTTTAGAGCCTTTTGCCCTATGTATAGGGGAATAGTCCAGACTACCAAGCAAAGATTATCCATTTTCTTGTTAAAACCTTGAAAATTGTGGAATAGCAATGTGCTGAGAAGCTAAAGTAAATGGATTACATGTATGGTAGCTGAAACGGATAGAGCAATATGAACTCTTTGCTAGTTCCCTCCCCCCCTTTTTTTAATGTTTCTTGCAACCTACAAATTGAACTAGTGCTTGAGCAGCTTTAAATGTCATATTTATTATCTCAGTAAAACCAATTGAAGTAATTTTACTTCATTGAAGGGGGTGTCATATTTGAGACTTAGTTGTTCATCTTACTATTTATTTATTCATGTTTGTAAGTACTTTGACAGAATTAGTGCTTTTTAATAGTTTTTAATATACTTGAAAATATTCTTCCTGTTTTGCATAAAATATGGGTACTTGTACAACAAATGATTTGAATTGGTCTCAATGTAGTAGTCTAGACAGAAGAAACGAACTCTTATCAAAATGACAACTCTTCTGGATGAAGATCAAAATGTAAAGGCCAAACTTGCTGTCAATGGAAGTGGGTTGCAGCCAAAGAACCAGAAAATTTCCAGTAGTCTTATTGCTTAGTGTCCAGCATGGAAGGACCTTTCACTATGAACACGGAAGTTTAACAAAATTCAGTTCAATAAATCTGAAGTTTTGGTGTCTTACTTGCAACACTGAAATTATTCCATTCCACAATTTGTTTTCTTAAAGCTCTGAAGTCTTCAAAACTACCTTTTGTTGTTGTGCGGCACGTCAGGTACATGTTTCTAGTTTCAGCATCCATTGCCAACCTCTGGCAGCAGTTGAATAGCAGCTGTATCAACACTGTGACCAGGCATGTAGAGTGCTCCAGCCTTACCTTACACATTTGTAACTTAATACAGTGTTTTCAATTTGTACAGAATAGATAGAATATTCTATTAAAGTTGTGAAACATGAATGTTGGTGCCTGTCTGGTCCGTAATGCTTCCTAGGTTAAATGAAAATCCCTTTGACATTCTGTAGTTGACTCTGAAGTCTGCAATGAGGGGCATGCCACCTCTTAATACAGCTCTTGAATGAGCATAGGGCTAGCTTCCTTTGTTGTCAAGAGCTGAAGAAAAGTAGCCCTTGTGAAAACTGCATTAAAAAGAGTTTTTCAATATAATTCAGAACAAACTAGCTTGAGTTACAAGCAACGTTTCCTCAACTTCTAAGCATCTGGATTGTCATGTGGGATTTGGGGGCACCAATATCACTAAAGATTCCATGCAGTTACCTCCTTCAGTCTTAGAGAACATGCTGGGGATGTGAATTGGTTTAGGGCATATTGAGATATTCATACATCCATACCTTGCAGTCAAAAAGTACAGTTCCTAATGCTCAATTAAGGCAGGGGTGAGGGGAAGAGGAGGGGGATGTGGATAGGTTTTGGGTACTGAAGGGGGGAAAAAAAAATGCAGCCAGCCACTGAACTGTGGTGATTAACAGACTCCAGGAGGAGTTAGGGTAGGGGATGTGCATGCAATATTCACAGGCAAGATTGGTCCTAAAAATTTGTCCTAGCGACAGTAGTTTAGGGGATGTAGAGGAGAAAAATCTACAGTATGCACTTTTGCTGGTGTAGATATATGGCTGATGAGGGTGGGAATAACCAGAGTTTGCCTGCATGCTAACTAGCTGATAACAGTGCTTGTGATGCTAGGCACATCAGGTAGAGGTATTTGACCAGTCTTTTATATCAAAAGAAAGTGAATGATACGCTTCCTCTGTCATAAAGAAATACTTTCCACCACATGGTTAAACAGGAGTGCTACTACCTGGAGATAAACATCTGCACATTAGCACACTGAAGTAATTTATGCGCATGAATCCTTAAAGGCTAACTTTAATTTCAAGAAAACGGGAAATTCCAGAACATGGAGAGTGAATGTGCCAGCATTCAGGAGGAGCAAATGAGCTGAGTGGGTAATGAAGCTGACGAGCAAGATGTTCATCCTCAGGAAAGAAGTGGGAAAGCTGAGCTGGGCTTCGTTAAAGTAGAGTTAATGCCAGGCGATACAGTCTAATAGAGCACAGTCAAAACCTAGCCTTGCCCTTGCCATTACAGATCTAGCTGATAATGGCAAAGATGAGTAGCTTCGTAAAATCTCCTTTGGCTTCAGATGGTTGTTTATAGTTGTAAACTACAGCAGAAAACGAAAAAAGGCTCCGACCTGGTGTTTTCTAAAGACTGCCTCAAGTCAAATGAATTGCAAAATTCCCTCTTTAGAGGGAAGTTTTAAAAATGGTGAGTTGTGATACCAAAAAAAAAAAAAGTCTACATCGATATATGCCTGATTACCTTCACAGCAACTCCATAAAGGGAACTTTGGTTCTGTCTGTGAGAACACACCGGTTTGGCGTAGTGTTCATTACACTGGCTTCTGACCTGAGGGTGAGAAAAAAAAAAAAAAAAAAAAAAGGCTCCATTTCTGGGTCTGCAGGTTGAAGCAGATGGAAGCAGGCCAAGTGAGATCCATTTGGGAAGCGGTGCGATAACGGCGCCTTGGTTCTCTAGGAAGAAGGCCTTGAGGGCCCCACAGCTGACAGTGGGGGGGCTGCGGGTTGTCAGGGGCCTTTGGCACAGGACTTGGGGCTCCCCGGGACCCTCGTGGGAGGTGTTTGGGATGTCTGTGGGCACTGTCAATGAGTTCAGCTGTCTGGGTTTGGCTACCACCTGGTTAGGATTTGAGGCAGCTGGAAGAGTTAAAATAGGCTTTGCAAGTTTCCACTCTCCTTCTGAAACAAGCTTTGCCTGTTTTAAAATAAAGGAGGCTTAATAAATTCATTCTTGGGGAAATGCTGCCTTGATGGCAGTTCCTCAAGCCAGCAAGGTCTCCTGAAGGAAGCCAGTTCAGCACAGCCAAGTCCTGAGGAGGCCGGAGCCAGAGAAGAGAGCGTAAGAAGAGGTCAGACTGGTTACGGCACAAGGAAATTGCTTGTTCCTTGTGAATTTGGTGATTCAGAAGGCAGTTTGAGATGTAAGACATGCTCTGGCTGCCTGAAGTTACATTGAGTTAGCACATAACCTTATGAACTCGTGCTTGAGATTTGCACTTTTTTCTGAAGCATCTTAGCCTGATCCCTTTTGGAAATAATTACAGCTCAGCTAGAAAACAAGCAGCCTTTCTAGCTGAGCCCATAGGCACAAGCCGTGGATTAGGGAGGCTAGAGGGGAGGCTGGCTTCTCCCACATGTTACATTCCCCAGAGTCTTGGAGTTGCTAAACTTCACCTGGTCCTGTGGGTCCTAATGGCCACCAAGAGGCTGCGGTCAGCTTTTGGAGACCATGGAGATTGCCTCTTGCAAAGCATCTCCCAGCAAGCTTTCTGTAATATGTAATAAATAAATAATAAATAAATAAATAAAAATGCTGCGTTCATGCTTCTTCAGTGTCTGCCCCTTCCTGGGAGGAGCTGATTTCGTGTGCAGCTCTGTCACCATACTGTGACCTGTGTGCAGGAGAGCCACCTTCCCCAGGCAGGTGGTGGCCATACCGCTAACAGCAGGCAGGGCTTTTTCCATGCGCTCACACTGCTGTCCTAAATACCTCCAGCCTCTCGTAGGCCAGGGACAATAAGTGCTGTAAGTCACTCAGGTTTGACAAGCATTCAAAGGAAGGGAAAATAACTAGCGAAGTCACTCTGTGCTGTTAATGAAGCATTCTGTGAATGAAGGCTGAGCTGTTTGCCCAGTGCCAGCTTTGTTTCCAGACCGGCTCTCCTTTCTGCTCGTTCATCTCGCCATTACACAAGCGAGTGCGTGCTCCACCCAGCAGTGCTCGCCTCTTGCACAAGCTTCATTAACCTCCGGTTTTTACCGTGGGAATCCGGACGCCTTGTGGGGATGCCAAACCAGGTGAATAAAACCCAGCGAGAGTGTGCTCTGGTTGCCAGAGCTCATAACAACCTTCCTGCTAACAGTCCTGGGCTGGGAAAAAAAAAAAAAAAAAAAAAAAAAAAAAAAAAAAAACTAACAAAACCCTATTAGCAAATTTTCCTTTCCGAAATAAGCTTTCTGCAGCAATGCTGTGCCCTCTCGCTGGCTCATCCCTTCCTCTCTTCCTGTCCCCAGCTCTTGCAAGTTAGCATCACCGATACCGGACCCGGCCCAGCTTAAGGAGAGGGCTGAAGGGAAGCACGTTGGAAAGGAATTTGCTCATTACGCAATATGTCCCAAAGGAAAATCTCTCTAGATATAGACATATATAGATATATGTGATACTAACTTGCCCCTGCTTGGGGCAGGAACCGAACAGCATAACATGATGCTGCTGATGAAAAGAAGGGCCATTGGTCTTTCTATTCCTTGCGAGCTGATAACGTGATGGTTTTACAAAGCAAATGCACCCCTGCAGTTGTTGAGTCCACACTCTCCCACCTTTTAGGGGAAAGGAAGAACTTTCTGCTGTGTTTTAGCATTAATGTCTGTTTGGCCAACGGGGAAGTTCACACTTGCGGGCAGGAACAGTGTTTCTGGGGTCGGGGAGCAGAAGCATAAGCTGGCCACGTGCAGCCTCTTCACTGGGGAAAACCAGTGCGTAGGTTGAGGGAAAGGCTGCGAAATGTCCCCCCCACACACACACTCCCTTTTTTCTTTTTAATTTCACCCAATTATGCAGTCTTCCTTTTTCCTTTCTACACTCCTGGCTTAAGGCCCGTTTGGAAGTCTTTGATTTGCCTGGACAGAAAGAAGAGGGCTGGGTACAAAATTAGTCTCAGAGCCACTAACAATGAAAACACCTAAGGTGGGAGATGGGCTATAACTTGTTTGGAGAGTCAGAGCACTCGCTGTAAAGGTCATGTAGTGCTGCTGCATACAAGTGAGTAGTTCAAGGCATTTTGATGCAGAGAAAAACCAATTAAGATATAACCAGTGCTGACATTCCCCTGAGCTGTTTCATCTCTTACCGCTTCAAAAAAAGCAGGGAACAACAAATTATGTCCTTTCAATCCCAGATTTATATAGGATGAATTGTTGCTTAGCCTATGAAAAGATCAAAAAAAAAAAGAGATCTTTGAAGAAATATTACCTACAAAGGTCTCTGGACTATTATTATAACCAAAAAAAAAGAAAAAAGAGGTTAATAAGCACCATTCAGGTCAAAATACAGGCAAGCACAGTGTGTGCAACAAAGTGCTAGCAAGGTTTTCTTGCCCAGGCGTTTTGCAGCTGGCATTAAGAGGGGAAATCACAGAGCTGGGCTCTCCGGCAGCAGCAGCACAGGGTTTCGGGTGCGTTTGTCTGCAGCTGCCGGCTTGGTAGAGCTCACCAGGCTGGAAAGTCTTGTGGTTGTGGAGGCGGCTGGGCTGTTATCGGGAGCTCCTGCCTGAGGAAAACAGGTGACGGAGCCCTCCCTCCCACTGCCCTGGGCCGTGCTGGGGGCAATGTGCTGCCTCCTCTTGTGAGGCCTGGAGAAGGCCCCTCCACAGGGGTCACCAGCACGGGATGAGCACGGTTTCCATAACCGAGCAGCATGGGCACTGAGCCTGCCTGGGCTCTCCTGGCCTCCCCCAGGAGTCGGCAGTAGCTTTAGAGCAAAAGGCAGAGGTGCAGGCGGCACCCCCCAGGTGCTGGCGGTGGGCAGCACTCTCCTCTCCCACCTCCCTATTAGCGAGGCCAAGTGTTAATTAGAAGTGGTGCTCACTGCTTGAGGATGAGGATGTGGCTGGGATGGCAGTAGCCCAATGCGGGCGATGTTGACAATGCTGCCCCAAAGCCTTGCTCTCCATCCATCCGCATCCCTCCTCCTCATGCAGTGCAGGGAGCTGCTGGGGCAGGAGGAGGAGGATGGGGAGGAGGAAGAGGAGGAGGAGGAGGCCGCCCGGCCTCCTTTTCCCACCAGCCGGCCTGACCGGTGCACGGGGGTTTGCCAGCACCTTCCCAACCCAGAGCCTGCTTTCAAAGTGAGCCCTGATGAGGCCATCGGATGGAGGCAAAGCAAACAGACGCCGTAATTGCACTGCACGCTCTCTCATCTCCGTGGAGAGTTGCAAAATGTGCCGCCTACCTCCCTCGTCAGCCAGGCTTTAATTGGCTTTAATGAAGAGGCAATTATGCTATTTCAATTTTTAATTAAAGGGGGCAGTGGGGCGGGGAGAGGGGGGACTGGCCCCCTGTGAGTGTGGCCCCATGGTGATGCCAGGGTGTGCGGTGGGACATTTGGGGGGGGGGGGTCAAACCCAGCCCTTTGGCGTGAGCATCCAGGGGGCTTGGGGGACCGGCAGGAGCAGATAGAAGCTGTCTGCCCCCTGGCCATGCTGCTGGGGCTCTCAGATCCAGCCCCAGCACCCCCAGGCAAGCTGCAAATGGCTTCTGTGGTGTTGGAGGCAGCACATCAAAGGGGCAGAGAAGAGCTTTGGGAAAAAAAAGAAATCAGAACTGAAAAACCCTCTGAAGGCAAAGCAAGCCCTCCACACACACAGCACAACCCAGAAACATCTCCTGGATGAAACACGGGGGGGCCTCTGGTGGGGAGGTGGAGGCCTGAGAGCATAGCAGGCCCACCATTAGGAGCTCCAAGATATTTGTATTTATTTTATTTTTTAATTTATTATTTATATATATTATTTTATTTATTTTATTTTATTCCCGGGCTGGCAGCTCCCAGGGATGTGTGCCCACATGCTGCAGGGTGCTGAGCTCATTGGGGCCCCTGGGCACCAACTGGCACTGACATAAAGGTGGGAGCCATCTCCCCAGTGCCGGTAGCGCAGGCACAGAGTGGAGAGGAGGCGGCTCGCTGGGCTGGCTCGCACCAGCCCCAAAGAGGGAGCCAGGGACAGTCACATGTAAAAAAAAAAATGGGAAGGAAAGGAAGCAAGGTCCAAGGTCTTTCTGTGCAATGATTGATTCACCTGCTCGGCAAATATATCCGGGGCCGTATCGCAGGCTGTGCGTGGGAGGGCTGAGTCAGGCCGGTTCTGCTGATCGGCCGCCCCAGCCGCGTGCCAGATGGGCGAGTGAGCTGCTTTCCTCTGACTGAGGAGAAGTGAAACCTGCTTTTTTTTTTTTTTTTTCAAAGAAAGCCTGAATGGAAGCAACATGTGAGAGCTGGGCTGACTCCAGCAGCCAACGCCAAGCCAGCAGCCTCCACCCTTGGAAGGCTGGGGCGGATAAAACCTCCCCTGCTTTCCTCTCTGCCTGCCACCACCTCCCCAGAAAAGCTTCCCCCACCTCAGTGCCCACAGCATTTGTCGATTGCAGCCTCTTGTGCGCAACCTGAGGTCTTCTCCAGCATCTTCTACAGCTATGGCTGGATCACAGGTTTTCCCTGTGCCCCACAGCCCATTGATCTGCTGGGCATCGCCCAGAGAAATGGGCACCTCTGTCACCATGGGGTGCCTGATGTTCTCAGCACGTGTGGCTACCATGCTGGTGACCCAGTCCTGGGCTCCCATGGTGCTGCCCTCTGAGCATGTATACAAAAATAAATTACTTCTGGGAGAGGACGTGTCCTGGAAGCAGTCTCTGCCCTGGAAATAATGTTGTGGATGAAGATATTGCTAGATCAGGGGCATTTTTCTCAGTCTGCAACACCCCCCCTCCCATCACGGTGTGGCCGCAGTGACTCACAGGGTGCACACTGCCTGTGGGAGGCTGTTTCTCCTCCATGGCAGCACAGTGCCCTGTGGGACCGCAGCAGGTATCAATATGAGAGGATTCATTTTTCCGGCATAATCATACCAAAGTAATCACCACTCACTTATGAGCAGGGCTGAGGCAAAATGTCCCGCAGGGGATCAAGGCTCTGAGTGGTGGTGGGCGATAAGAGGCTGAGCGGAGGCTGTGGTCCCTGAGAAAAGGGGATTTCTGAGAGCAGGTGTGGCTGAGCTCCTCCTGGCCTTGGTCAACACTTAGCAGCTTTCCCATCCAGGAGGCAGCCAGCCTTTGAAGTGCAAGCAGAGGGGAAGCGCGGCCGTGAGTCACCACAGATAAGGGGCACGTTCCCTCCCTTATCAGCTCTGGGCTGTGCAAGAAGGCGAGGCCAGGCCGTGGGTTTGTCACACTGCAAAGAAATGTGCTCATGGGGCGGCCAGACCCGAAAAGCCCAGGTCCCAGGGTGGTGTGACCACAGGGTGACTGCTGCTCTCCCTCATCACTGACGGACCACAGGCCTTGATGATGATTCCTGGTGGTGCCATGAGCTGAATGGTGCTGATTGATAGGCTGGTTAGACAAGCCTTGGGTGGTGAAGCTCCACAGAGCACCTTTGGACATTGTCACAGGTAGCAGACAATGCCCGGCCAGGAGGGAAGGCCGGAATTAGGGAATGAGTTATCCTGGCAGCGGCAGGGCAACCAATGGGCCCCCCATCCACCATGGGTGGGGGAGAAGATGGAAGGAGATGGGCGCACTGAAGTGAGACCTTTCTTCTCCTACTTTCACGTAGCTTCGCTCTTGAGCGTCTTATGAGGCCTTGGCCATGAAATGTCCTACCCTGGGCCGGCTGGGTTTAGTGTCAGAACCGCCAACCTCATTTGGCATTATGTCTGACACAGGGATGGTTTGCTCTCACTGTCCATTTACTCCTTTTTGGCCATCTCAAAGCAGGATAAGCCAGCACACATGGTCACGGAGGTATGCCCAGGCTCGGTCCCTGCCCAAACCACCTTGTCCTGCCCATGCTGGTACTCACATGGAAAGCCACTACTTTTTAGCCCCGTGTCCCACCCGCACCCCTGCCGCAGCCTTCGCCACTGCTGATGCAAGCCTGAGTGTTCATTTCTGGCGAAGGTTGTCCAATTATGGGAAATCCGTCCAGTTCTGTGACTTTGACTCCTGCCCCACTAAGGCTGAAAGAATGCCTGAGTCATCCCTGCCGCCTGCCAAGAGCCTTAACTCCTTTTGCTACATCCGGAGGTTTTCTTTTCCCCGCTCCGAAGGCTGGCCAGCCAGTGGGACCAGAGTGTTCGGCCTTGCTCTCTGACCTGAATAAATTCTCAATAGTTGCAACATTCAACAATAATAACAACAAAAATAATTTAAGAGTGGTATATTAATAACATAATTAATAAGCATGATAATTCTATTAATTATTGATTATTATAAATGAGGTATTAGCAGCATTTTATCCTTGCCGTAGGAACCCCTCTGGTTACAGAATCTCCCAAAAAGCTGGGACTGAACCCACCGCAGGGCAGTAATGCCAGCTCAGTTCTACCCTACGTGTGCTGCCCTAAAGGAAATCTCTTCTAAAAGAAGATGCTAATTTGGGATTAATAGCTAAGCTTTTACGACATTTGGCCCAGTGCGTTGGACTGTGCAGCACTGAGGGATTTCTAGGATATTGCACAGTTTCTGTGTTTAAAGCTCACTTGCTTCTGGGCCAGGTGATGGATCCCCTCCCTGCCCATCCCACCGGGGCTGCGGTCCCTACCCCACAGGAACTTTGACCAGATTGAGAGGTGGCAGAGGGCCAGGGCCAGACTCTGCCACCAGCACAGGTGCTGCCTGCCCTGGCTGCTTATTTTCAGTTCATCCCTGGCAAGCAAAGCCCAGCCAAGGCTCCCTGCCCCATGCTACCCAGGTCACTGGGCTTGTGCTTGGCTCCAAAAGTCAGCACAAAACACACAGATGTTTCTGCCAGCTTGCTTCTCTTTGCCACCAAAGATGAGAGAAAAAAACAAAACCACTGTTCCTCAACGTTTTATGAGTTACATTTTCCCTTTCCCACCTCATGACTCAGCTGGGTGGCACGGGGACTGTGAGGAGGAGCACAACGTCATCCCGAAGCTCATCGCTTACTTTCTCCAGCCCCAGCCCTGAGCCCAGTACGAGTTACATCAGGACGTCCCCGGGACTCAGGGCTGCAACATGCCCTGAGCTACCTCCTTCAAATATTTGCCAAGGTGGGGCCGGGCATTCAAACATGAGAGGATCTGAGTAACCAATGGGAAGGAAAAGCAAGTCCAGCTTTTATGAGGTGGCCCCCTTAGGAACGGTTAACTGGAGTGATGGGCGGCTGCCGTTCTCCCCCTCTTATGACGCCGAAGGCAAACGATGGGTGCAAACTGGGTAGCACCTGGGGCCTATGCACACCAACTGCTGCTGCTCGGGGCTGTTGAACCCACCCCATTCCCACCCCACTGGTGTCTGGAGCAGGGACATAAATCAGCAGCAGGTGAGCTTTGGGAAAGTCAAACAAAACTGGAGAAATGCACATTGCTGATGCCCCTTCTCCTTTTTCTCCCATGGTTTTTGGGTTTCCTTGAAGCTCCTGAAGCTGATGCATAGAAAACACATATAAGGTGCATATATATATATATATATATATATATATATATATATAAATGTAAATATATATGTAGAGAGAGGGACTACACTTCACCATATGAGGTTCACCACAGCATCCTCAGCCACCACAGGCCACACTGGCGAAGCGCTGGCCATGGGCCTGGGTCCAGGAGGAGCAGTAGGGAAGAGGCAGCAGGTGAAGGTCATGGTGGTGAACGTTAGCTCTCCCATCCCCCACTCCCCTGGCCTCTGCTGGGAATGATGTGCTTGAGGGTTTTGTTTGTGATCGCTCCCCAGCCTGGCTGGAGACGGGAAATGGCCTAAATCTTGACAGTAAAGTGACCTCATCATCGTCCCCCCTGCCCCGAGCTTGCCAATGTTTTGGTTTGGCGAGCTTGTGATGCATTTCAGTGTTTACCCTTAAAGTTTATTCACTGTTGGTTCAAAAACAAAACAAAACAAAAAAAATGGAGAAAAGCAAAAAGCATGTCTGGGAGGATGCGCCAAGCATGGAGCTCATTCATTCACAGGCGGAACAGCCGGGGGGGACCTGGGGCATGCGCCGTGCTCGGATGTGACGTGGGGGGGTGGTGGGGACATCCCGCTTGTACACATTCGTCAGCACTGGACCTGTTGGAAGTGCCTCCAGGAGCACGTCTCACTCTGTCCTCATCTCCATCACGGGGTTTTCTGGGCTGCAATGATGTTTGTCATGCCTGTATAACTTCAGCATGGTGGAGGGGGTCTGTGGGTGACACAACAGGGACACCGTGGGGAAGTGGGACACACTCAGGGCCATTTCCAAGTGGCTTTGCTTGGCCAAAGGGTTTGGCACTTTCGCACTTGTCACTACACCAGAGAATAAATTCCTGACAGTCATATAACAACTCATGCAACAGCGAACCTGGGGGATGTCCTTCACCTCCCTGCTCACACACATGCATCTGAGGATGCACCTATGTGCTGCTCTGTCAGCCCCAGCACCTCTCCTCCCGAACCATGGCCAGGTGACGGCCTCAGGAGGGCTGATGCCCACAGCTGGAGCCTGCGGGCAGACAGAGCCCGCAGCAGGAGCACCAGCGTCACCCAGTAAAAGGGCTGGGACGTAGCACCGTATGTGACAAGAGGCAGAGTGAGAAACACCAGAGAAAATATCAGAGCTGAAGCTCTTCCCAGGGGGATTTCCTATGAGAAGCATTTCTACAGGTAGATAAAAAAGGGAAGAGATGGTTCAAAGGCACTTTTCTTATCACTGAAAGTAGAAAGGGCAGGCTGCCGGTAGCAGTGACCTTCAATTTGCCTTCTTACTACTATGAGGCCCGTCTCTTCATAATCTCCAGTAAATGCTAATGCTGTAGCACAGGGTAATAAAAGACTAGCTGAAAGCACAACGGGCCATTTCAGCCCGAATGCCATGATTTGTAACTGCTGTAGACTTAATATGAAATGAGCATGTCAGCATCAATCAGGGCCGAGATCTCAGACATTTGTCACTGTTGCTGCAAAATAAAGATCTCCCAAATATTTATATTGCCAGGATGGGGTTTGGGAATATCACATCATTTTAAAATCACGAGCTGTAGCCTAAACCATCTCCTGAGCTCATTAGACATGAGCAAATATCCGTGGCACTCCGAGGGGCCAGTAAATACCGTGTATTTCAGGTCAGCACTTGGAAAGCCACTGGTGTTCCCACGCCCTCAGCCAAAATCCTCATTTACTGGGAAGTACTGAGTCACAACCCGTCCCCAGCAGCCAGTCCATGGGGCTGGGTCCTCCCCCAAAATGCAGGCTAACATCTCAAGGTAGTTGTGATCTGGAGACCAGGCCTAATCCAGGTCCCACATGGGCTTGAGACGAGACTCAAAGATACATCTCTTAGGTGGTGGGACCCAAGCAACATGACCAATGCTCAAGAGCCCGGATAACGTAAGGCTCTTTGGGGGACTTTTTTTTTCCCTTTGTAACCAGACTAAACACCTACGTGATGTCCAGGAGCTGAGAATGTGCTCCACATAGGGTCACGTCCAGGAAGATGACTGCTGGGGAGAAATAAACACAAACACACACATTTCTAACCACTACCCTGACCTGCAGTGCCTATGTAAGTTGGACTTGGAGCACCCTTATTTGGCTGCATCCCTGGGAGTCCAGTGAAGGACCAGATTACTGGAACTGACTGGTTTTTTTGTTTGTTTTGTTTTTTCCCCAGCCCCTCATGATTGTTTCATGGCAGTTTACAACATGCAGTGGTAACGCACTGAGTCAGTTGGACGAAACATTTTCAAGCTGCTTAGGAAAAAAGAGTCTTAGTCAGATAAATATTAGTAAATTGAGCAACGGGGGCTACGTGATATTGCTGATTAATACATGGCTTGCGTACAGCATGAAAAATTCTTCTCACAGATTGAGCAAAGATGCTTCCTCTGCTGCCCTTGTTTAAATTAGCCCCTAAACCAGCTGAAAAGCTCCAGCCCTGCTGTGTTTCGTTTGCTGCAATCATTAAACAAGCAGCCTTGGTGGCCTCCATCTGCCTTGCTGAGACCCCTCCAGGGTCCTCCCCGCAGAGGGAGCAGCGCCCAGCACTTCGCCGGGGTGGGTTGGGGGGGCTGGTGGTCCCAGGAGGTTTGTGAAGGGAGAGGATGATAAGAAACTGTAAGCAAGACCTTCATGGGTATCTTGCGGAATGTTCTCATTATATGTATATATATATATATGGTAAGGAATATGAACATGTGAAAAAATGAGCAAAGGAAAAAAATGTGAAAAGCGTGAAGAAATGCTGCTCCTCACAACTGTTCTGCAGTAGTAGCCCAGACCCCCAGTGTGCAGCTTATTTTTTATTTTTTAATGCAAGTTATCAGGGGACCTGGTGCTCACTAAGCTATAGGAGCCTGTGGATAGAGCTATGCTCCTAGAAATAATAAAACTTGGAGGGCAGCAGTTTATGATGTGAGAGCATATGCTTCTCCATTACTAATTGACTTCAGCTGGCAGGATTACAACCTCAAGCCTGTAAACAGGCTCTTTTCCCCCTACAGATGTCATGTTTAAATAAAAGGAAATCATTATAATTAAAATCAAAAAGTCATATGGCCTCATTTCTCCACTTCCTTCTGCTGCTGAGATGTAATGCCGGCTGAATTGGTGGTCCCTCGCCAGGCCAGGGATGTGCACATCTCTGGGACTACAGTTAAGTGGCAACAGGAATGACAGCATGACAGCAGTGGAAATGCTGATACCCTGCAGAGCATGAGTAAGGGCTGATGTGTTTGGAGGCAGATCCTGACCTGGGCAGGCTGGGTGCATCGCTACAACCCACTCAAGACCCCATGAAAGGGTGCATGGGGAGAGCTGCAGAGGTGATAAATCATTAAGCCTCCCCCCCCCTTTTTTTTTTTTCATTTTTCCTCAGCATGAGCCCCATCCCTTGAACACATAGGGAGCCATCAGGCCAATAGGCACACAGGCCAGTGGGGGGGCACATAAAACCCCAAAGTCTGAAACAATGAGCAAAATCCCTGGTCTGGAGCATGCACTGAATTAAGAAACACACGCGATGGCAGGGCCAGCAACCCTCCCGTCACTTGGGAGAGGGCTGAAGCCATACCTCTGTGCCATGTTGGCTTTGAAAATGTTCTTACCAGAGCAGAAGTTGCTTTAGGGTGATGCAAAGGGTGGTAGCTGAATGCTGAAAGTGGGAGATGGGCACACAGAAATAGGCTCCGCCATGTGAACGCCGATGCGCTGCCCTGGAGCTGCCCACGCTGCCTGCCTTGCTGCATCCCCCACCACCTCCCCAATGCTTAGCACTGCCCACTGATCTATTTTTATTTATTTTAATTTGTTTTTATTTATTTTTCTTTATTTTTATTTTATTCTAAGAGTAGGGAAACCCACATGTACACAAGCTGCTCCGTGACACTTGGGAAGATCACGCTTGCCTTGTATTTCTTACTCTCTCCCCAGGCGCTGAAGATGAAGTGAGCACTCCACTGTAAACTCCCTGTGAGTTCCTCACTTAATTTATTAACCTGTATTATTTTAAAAGGAGTCAATATGCACATTTCTTTTCTTTCTCCCAAGCAAAGCAATAGGCTTTTTGCTTTTTCCTACACAAAGACCAGCCACTGCAGCACACGCTAGGGCTGGGGCTGTGCTGCTTCAGTGCAAGCTGTGGGAGCTTTTTTTCCCAGGCCAGGATGCTCTGAGGTCTCCGAAGCTCTCAGTTCTTCCCTGACACATGCTCCCATAGGAAATCTTCCGTGGTTGTATTTTGCTGCCTGGTTTGGGGTCAGCTGGAGTCACCTTTGCTTTGCTCTCTGCCTCGGTAAGGGCAAACAAGCGTTAAAACCTGCTTTATGCAGTTTTTGCATGGTCACAATGCCAAAGACATAGAATTAAGGTATTTTAATGCACTGGGCTTTCCTTTTATGTGGTTATCCACTTAGCAAGCCCATGCTAATAAAAAGGGGAGAGTTCTTATAGTGGCCATAAATTGGAAACCAGGGTCCCAGTGCTGCAAGAACCTTTCTCTACACCGTGAGCAATTTTTTTCACTTTTTTTTTTTTTTTCCTGGCAGTGTTCTGAGTTGGTCAGTGCTCCGACAAGCTGGAGGCTGTGACAGCTGAGGCTCTGATTTTTTTGATGTGATGGATGAGTGCAGATCACTTAGGTGCTAGCCAAAGCAGGAAGATGAACACCAAAGCGGGCTGCTGACCCCGCACCACAGATGTGAGCTTCATTTAAAATCAAATTTTTTAATTTTAATTTGTTTTTTTTTTTTTTTTTAAATTTTTCTGGACCTTTTGAAGCAAGGTGTGCACAAACATGCCACGTCCTGTAGCTTTCCAAACTGGGAGCCTTCCTTCAGATGTTCCTTGTATGCTCCCGGCTTGCTGCCTTTTCTGTTTTGTCTCTGTTTGAAGTGGTGTCCCATTTCCTTCGCAAAGACCCCTCCCCGGTGCGTTTGGGAGCCCTACTTAAAATAATAATAAAATTTCAGCTTAGGATCCAGCTCTGCTCCTACCTAGCTGAGATCCCTTGTTCTTTATGGGGTCTTTTGTGCAGGAACTTTGCTGTTTTACAGGCTGGAGTGGCATTTGTCTGGAAAATGCCACCCTGGACCCTTTCCCTTGCAGAAGGCAGCCAAGAACCCCACAGAAGTGAGCCACCCAGGCTGCTGCTTGCTGCAACGCTGGCTTGGGCGAAGCAGTGTGGGGTGTAAAGAGGGTGGCAAAAACTCGCGGGGTGCTAGGGGAAGTTACGGTGGGCTTGCTTCTGCTGCCGGCTGATCGTCTCCTAAATCCCCAGCTTCGCTCCCTGCCCCGTGGGGCTGGGGGCTGGCAAACCACGCAGCCTTCCCGAGTGGGGGGGGAGTGGGTTTAGCATAGTGGGGGGGCGGGTGAAATAAAGGGGCGAAGGCGGCGATTGCAGAGGACGATGCAAAAAACAAGGGACTGGGGGCTCGGCTGAGCCGCGGTGGTCACCCACGCGTGGTGGGGTCTCCGCAGGCCCCCCCCTTCGGAGCAGCGCGGCCCGGGGGGGGCGGGCGGGAGGCGGAGCGGCGAGGGGGCGGCGGGCCGGGCTCCCCGGGGGAGGCACCGGAAGGCGGCCGGCGCTGATTCATTGCAATAAATCGGTCCTGAGCGGCACGGCTCGCTCATCGTCGCCACAGCCCCAGCCGGAGCCGCAGCTGGAGGAGCCGCAGCCGCCGCGGAGGAAGGGAGGGAGGGAAGAAGGAGAAAAGCAAGGGGAAAGGATGAAGATGCAAGCCGAGGTGATCCGCGAGGGCGAGCTGGAGAAGCGCAGCGACAGCCTTTTTCAGCTGTGGAAGAAGAAGCTGGTGGTGCTCACCAAGGACAGCCTGAGCCTCTTCCCCGACGGGCACAAGCGGGCCAAGGGCAAGGAGCTGGGCTTCGGCTCTATCCTCAAGGTGGACTGCGTGGAGCGCACGGGCAAGTACATCTACTTCACCATCGTCACCAAGGACCGCAAGGAGATTGACTTTCGGTGCCCGGACCAGAGCTGCTGGAACGCCTCCATCACCATGGCCCTCATCGACTTCCAGAACAAGCGGGCCATCCAGGACTTCAAGAGCCGCCAGGAGATGGAGCAGGCGGCGGGCACCCAGGAGCGGCGGCTGGCCCGGGCGCCCTGAGCCCCCTGCCTGCTGCCCGGCACGGCCCGGCACGGCCCCAGGTGAGCCCAAGCCCCCTGTGCTCCGTCCGGCTGCCAAGGGGTCGCCCACATCGCCGGGTACCCCCAGGCCGGGTATTTTGGGTGGGTGCGGGCGGCGAGGGACTGCCGGGGCAGAAATGGCATTCGATGATGCTTTCACGCAGAATTCCCTATGGAAACCCCCAAGCATGCGATGAGGGCTGGACGCTGCCTCCCACTTGGGAGCTCTTTATTTTTCTATTTCCACCACCCGGTGCGTTTCACTAACCTGCTTTCTCTCGCTGCCCTTAGAGCATGCCGCTGGATGATATACCAGAGCAAGTGTCTTGGACTGAAATGGGACAGGGTACCAATGAAGGAAAGCGAAGAAGATAGCTGGAAGCAGCTTGGTTTTCTCCAAGCCTGTCGAGGCTGCTGAGCAAAGAGCTCCAAGCTTTGCCTGAGATGCATTTTGAAAAAGAAAAACCAAAGACTTCCATACAGGACTTCTAGCCAGGCGGCCACGTGTGTTGAGTGGCACGACTTCGCAAACGATTATCTTGTATTTATGAGACGCAAGGAAGATTCAACACTGACTGGTGGTGTTAAACACAATTTAAATTATTTGTAGTATCTATATTTGTATTTATTTTGATGAATGTCTTTTGGCAGTTATTCGTCTTAATATTGCTTTTGCATTAATATGTCCATTCCAAATAAATTACTTGAAATGTTCACTTTTTATTACTATAGTCTGTGGTGCAGTAACTTCTTTTGTGGACGCGTATCTGTGCCGCGGGCAGTGGCTTGAAAGGAGCGGGCGAGCACCATTTTGGTGGCCTGGACTGGGCAGTGGGAGGTGGAGGAACTCAAGGTAACCCATCTGTATCTGAGAACGGGGAGGGAAAGCGTGTTGAGGGCCAGTGCTGGCCAGCGGTGGAAATACAAAAGCCTTCCACGTGCTCAGTAAAGGCTCTTTCGGAAGCATTTTCCCATGTAATTGAGTAATGGCAGCTAAAGACGGCGCAAGAGCTCCCCGCAACTATGAAATGTTTCTGCCTACTACTAACGCCCTTTGCCTTCCCCCTGCTGCCTCATAGCTTCCTGCTGGGCTGGGGCAGTGACCTGGATTATTGATTTCAGCCTAATGCAGTGCTGGAGCTCTGCAGGATTGCTCACCTTTGCAACACAGCAAGCCAAACTCCTCTCCTCTTATCTGCCTGCAGTGACGTGGTGCCTAGATCAAGTTAAATTTCCTGGGAAGGAGTAAGATGGCCTTTTCCTACAGAGCCCATAGACCAAGCAGCAGCTCTTTTATATATATATATTTTAGGGACAAAATTATTGAAGATTTGTCTCGTGAGGCTCAATAATCACTAGTGAAGCATTCCCTACTAATGCTCCAAAGTTGATCACTTCATTTGGGTAATTTTCCCCCCCTCCCCCAGTATCAGGAAATTCTTGCAGGAGAGTTTATAGTAGAGGAAGCTATTTAATTACAAGCAGCCTGTAGTAAAAGCAAGAGAGGCTTAGTACAGGGAATAAAAATCACCCTGGGAGGAGGGTCAGGGCCACAGCAGGGCCGGGCATCCTCCTCGTGCCCTGCTGGCAGCTGTGCCCAGCAGCCTCATGCACCGTCATGGCTTCCCAGGCTTTAACAGTGGACATAGCAAACATCTGGCCACAGCATCTGAAAGCCTTTAGCTCTGGCGCCCCTCTAACACAAGAACACCAGAGGCACGGTTAGTAGAGTGATAATGCACTGCTGCTCAAATGTGGGTGCGTTCTACCCCCATTGTCTTTGTTAGTATTGAGGGAAGAAAAAAAGCCCAAGCCGAGCAGAGGGGCTGGCTGTTAATCCCCTCAGTTTCCGTGAATCCAACGCAGGAATGCCGACTTAGAGCAGCTGGGGCTCGGAAGCTGCTGCTGAGTGTTTGCAATGGCAGCGGCAGCTTGCGGGGCAAGCGGCCCCCCGCTATTGCAAGCTGGTCTGCCCGCTGCTGGCCTTGATGTCAGGTCTTTGTTGTGCCAAGGGTGAAGAAACACAAGGAGCTGTTGAAAGTGCTTTATTCCATGTTTGTGGCCTCAAAAAGAAAGCACAATGCCACTGTCTTCTTTATTGCTATGGGAAAAGGGGGCAGCTTTGGTGCATCTGAATCAGTGGGCTTTCTGCTCTCTCAGTGGGATTTTACTCTTTAACAGGTAAACAAACAACCCGATATTGACAATTAGCTGCAAATAGCCGAAGGAGTGGACACCGAATCGTTTGTACAACACACCACCGATGGTTGGGCCCACCGTCCGTGTCAGGGGCTGGACCGATGCGCAGATTCCCAGCATGGTACCTAGGAGAGACGGCAGAGACAGGCACACATCAGGGCGAGGGCGAGTTTTGGGAAAGAGGTGTGCGGGAGCCCCTTCGTCCCTGCTGGTCTTCCCCCCACAGTGGTAGGCAATCACTTCAAATAATCTCTTGCATTCATTTATAGACGTCCAATTAGGGTTCATTAAGTCTAAGGCCTCCTGGAGGCATGGGGATGAGTTTCCACCAGGAGCCAGCTCAGCTCTTTGCCACTGCGATGCAGATGGTTGTAATGCTGCCCGAAAGGCAAGCCGATGCTCACTGCCACCTTAGCCAGGGTCCAAGGATGCTTTGGGCACTAAAAGATGCTCCTGAACTCAATCAGGCTGCCAAATACAGCACAGGTTGGGGGACGGAGATGTCGCTTCTAGGAGCACATTGACGCCTTCCAAAGCAAAGCACACCGTCTTCTGATATCATGATTAGCAGCAGTGGGTACCCGAGAGGCTCCCATCCCACCAAGCAGCAATCACCATTTCTTCTCTTGCATAACACTGCTCTCGAGAGCTTATCAGGAGCAAGAAACTTAGGTCGAACTATGTCTTTAAGACTAAATAGCTAAAAGCACAGCTAGAGACTGAACCCCCTTGAGATTACCCCCACACACCCTTGCGAACAGAGCGGATGTTTCAATTTGGATGGAAATGGGAGCCTTTCACCCGGCTCGGCAGGTTCTCCTTCCAACAGCTCGCACATTTGCATGGTTAACAGGAGCCCAGGGGAAGAGGAAGCACCTCCACTTGGGCAAAGGCAGGTTTTTCTGCCAGGACGTCTCACGGGATGCAACCACGGTCCCCTGCACCCGCCGGGCTCCTGGCCATGCGGTCCTCATGTGGGATAGCACTCACACTCAGGGGAGCAGACAATGCCCATCCAGCCAGGAAATTATTAGCCCACACCACTGGGAGGGAGGGCAAGCTGTGCAAGGAACTTACGCCCTGCTCTGAAATGTTGTTTTAAATTATGTCTCCTAACCCCAGTGTGATTAGTGGGCTGTTGGCATCAATTTTCCACCAAGACATGAACTGAACCATCACCACACCATGCCAGGAACACCTAGGCAAGGGGAGGATGCTGTCCTGCTTGCAAGATGTGGACACCAGTGTGATATCTAGCATGGCTTAGAGCAGTGGGTGACCACGGAGGACTGACTCCCCCCCCCCCAGCTCAGAGGGAGGGTGGGCAGCCAGGTGTTGGTGTAACGCTGCCCCGGGACTGCTGCGCTTTTATCAAAAATGCTTAAAATACTTGTGCAATGAGCCCGAACCGAGGGCGTAGTCATGGTGCGCGGAGAGGGAAGTCTCCCTGGAAGAGCTGCTGAGCTCCTCCTGCACATGGGAACACCACGGTGATGGGTGGGACCTTAACCTGACCCTTTGCCAATGGGAACAATCCCACAACCACCAAACTTTCTGGGCAGGTTTTGCAATTATTTTTTTCCCTCTAGGTATTTGAATTAAACTAATTACTACGTGCAATTGCCAAACTGGCTCTTATGATTGAGGAGGCACTTTTTTCCTTTCCTTTTTTTTTTTTTTTGAGCTGAAATCCATTCTCTCAAAGGCTGGGCTCTCCCTCTGCACTTCTGTAACACACTGCTGAGAAAGATAATTTCTATTTAATGGGCTTAAATTAGATCCCTCATGTCGGATGCCCTGGAGCTTTGAGACACTGTAAATCTCAACCCTCGCTCCATTTCCACGCTGCACACGTGATGGATCTCAGTTAACATCAGACCTTTAACCGTGACGAGTCACCACGCCAGCAAAAAACCATGTCTGCATCACTTTGTTCAGCTCTGCCAAAACCCATGCTTGCTTGCCACCTTCTTTATCACAGTGATCTCACTTTCTGTACCTTTCCTGCCCCCTTTTTCTCCTCCTTCACTACCTTTTCCCCTGCTTTTTCCCATAACTGGCATCGCTACCCCTTCCCATGTGGCCAGACCTGGCCAGTGCAGTCACCTCCCACCCCAGACCTTCTCCCAGCCTCTCCTCCCACAGGTTTCGGGGCCGTGTCCCTCCTCCCAGCTCACTCCTTTCCAGCTCACATCCTGTCACCGCCTTCAGATGACAGTGCTGGCCCGGATCAGCCTGGTGCCCGCAGGGCAATATCGTGGCCTCATTTAATGATCAGGGCACCACGAGCGGCCGCCTCCGAACCAGCAAGGCAAAGCTGGGGGGGTCTGGGGGGGCCGAGCCTTGCTGCAAGCTCTCCTTCTAGGGCTTTGCGCCTGATGTGCAAATAAAATTGTGAAACACAGGCCCGTGAAGCAGTGATGCTCTGCTTCACTTCCTTCCTACCTCCCCCCTCCTTTAGGCATGAACAAGACCTCCATTCTCGGGGGGACAAGGAGTGCTTGTGCCGATGCGAGCCCGCCTTGGCTTGGGGCTGCACTCCCACCAGCTCGCGCGGCCAGCTGAATGGCACATGCACGTGGTGCAACATTTTCCCTTCCTGCCTTTGAAGATGGGGAGGGGAAAAAAAATCAAAGGGAAATGAATGAAATCATTTCCACTCCGTTGCCTTTAGTGGAACTCGTCAGCCTCAGGAGGAGCGGCCTGAGATGGGGCCTGAAAGCAGGGTGGTGGGTGCAAGGGATGGGGCCGTCCTCCGGCCACCGCCTGGTCTCTGTTTCCTTGCAGAAACGCCGAGCTAGGAGGCAAGGATGGGTGACTCAGTGTCTAGCCAGGGCAGACAGACAATCGTCCTGCAACACCCCATCCCCAGCTCAGCCCAACCTCCAGCTCCTCACGTGGCCTCTTTTTGGCCAAAAGCAAAGTCCTCCTAGCCTCTGCCAGTCCCAGGTAAAAACAGCAGGGGCTGACCCCAGGGAATGAAAGAGCGGCTTTTTCCGTTAGGAGAATCCTCAGACTTACACGCCCTTGGGGAAGCAGTGATTCCTAGCACACCACCAAAATGCTCTCTCTGCAGAGCCAGTTTCAAGCTGGCAGAGGAAGGAGCCGCACTTGAGCTGCCGTACGGGTGGAGCAGCCCTCGTGTGGTGCCACCCACGGCCTGCGACGGATGGCAGGCATCTTAATAGCCGCATTGCTCTGAGAGACACCCACGCCGTCACAGCCGCAGCTGCCGTGGAGAGGCAGCTCGCGAGGACGTGGCTCTGCTGTGTCAGGCATTCCTGCCTTCGCTGGGGATGTGCCCAAAACAAGCACGAGACTAGCAGATGCCTCCTCCCTGGGAAACACCGTGAGGGAAAGCACTGTTGTAAGGGTGAGGGGCAGGAAGGGCTGGCGAAGACACAGTTTTCCACCACTGCTGTGATCCTCCATTCCGGCACCATGCCTCCTCCCCGTGCACAATTTTGAGCCTGTAATTTGTAGGAGCACTTGGCATGGCATCAGCCCAGAATGGATGGGCACATTAGAGCCCATATCCCAGGGTCCCCAGACATCCTCCTGCCACCCCATGGGCTGTCTCCATCCTGCCTTTCTGTGCAGAGATCATCCATCCTGTCCTGTCGTAACAACATACGCAAGCGGGGACCAGGGTGAGGCAACTAAACCCATTTTCCCCTCTGACCGATGCTAGCCTCCAGGCTTTAAGAGCCGAGCAATGCTCTGTTTTTCTTTACAAAGCTCCTTTGAGCAGAGCCTGGATGAATTCCAGCTTTACTTTATGCCCCAAAGGCCTTTGGTGCCCTTCCTCCACTACTCTCCCTCCTCGCTGAATGTTGCTCCAAGTCGTGAAGCAGCAGATTTCCTTCCTGGCCATGCAGAGGGGTTGGGGCATCTGAGACCTCATCTCTGCATGGTCTAGGAGCTTCTCCCAGGTAGAAGCATCGCGCTTGGAAATCGTGGGCTCCCAGCATTTGTAGTAGAGGCGGTCTTCAGCTCTACAAATAAACTTCTGGAGTGACGTTTAGAAAAGCTCTTCATCCAGAAGCATCTTAAAAGTGCTTTATAAACTTCACTAATGGGCTGTGCATACTCTAAAGCCAATTCTCAGTAGGGTCCTATGGGAAGGTATCTGCTCAGACAGCTGCAAGTGAAGCTGAAGGGTGAAGGCTGGTGGCCCAGAAGGGCTCAGCTAAAGCAGAGGAACTCTTGGGTACCTGGTGGTCAGAGCTCCGGGAGCAAACTCTGAAAGACCACGAGCGGAATACGCTGTAGCAGGTTAATGCTGCTCCATCATGGGGCAAACTCAGCAAGGCTCCCATGGCAACAACACAGCTGTATTTCCTCAGTTGACTGAAGAAAAATTGCAGGTGTGAAGATTTCTGCATCTGCGGCTGCATTTCAGACCCCTTGTACAGAGAAATAAAGTAACTCTATGCAGAGATATGGCCAAAAAATGGAGACGGGGCAATGACCGCATGGGACTGGAAGCAAAGCACATGGATTGGTGCTGAGTTGGGGATTAGGGATGATGGTGCTGGGGATGGTGTCAGCTTTTTGGGGAAACAGCTGCTGAAAGAGTGAGGTCTATCAGGCCACGGACTTCACCTTGTGCAGGGCAAATGGGACTGAAGGTCCAGAGCCAACAGCACCCTGGAGCCTGATGGCAGCAGGTAGGGTAGGACTGGGTGCACTGGCCATGGGATGTTTGTTCAACACTGTTCCGGCTCATCCTGTGCTAGTACCACCGGTACTCACTCACACCTCCACTGACACCCACCACATATAACTGCTGCGGCCAGATTTGCTGGGGAAACAGGCATCCATTGTGGTGAGCTGGAGCCTGAGCTGGGAAGCACCTGATGGGCCCCCAAAAAAGAGCAAAGGGCGTGGAAAAAGACCTGTCTGCTCTCTCTGATGAGCCTTACCGGTGTCGGAGGAGGGGACGGCCTTGGTGAGGATGCTGTCGGTGATGGTGCCCAGCATGCTGAAGGCAAACACCAGCGGCAAGGCAATGATGCAGTAATGCCATACAGTCCTCATCAGGGCCTAAGAGACAAGACACAAGGGACCACGGATCATTAGAGAGCACAAAAAAGCAACTTTGCAGCAAGAAACTATACAGAAAAACATCACGAGCCAAACCTGTGACTTTTAGGTAAATTGTGAGGGCCCCCAACTGATTTATGACAATGTGGCTTTGGCCATTTCAGGGTCTTCTGTCTCCCAGCATTTGTGTGCAGGGAATTATTCCAAGCATGCAGCACAAGTAGCAGACGATACCCTGTAATCCGGCAGCACGTTTTCCAGCCCTGCCGCGGGTATTTTTAGTGTCTGGGAATTACTGACGTCCCCACACCCTCCCCCCGGTCTTCTGTCCCTTGTCCAAGTCCTAAGGAAATGTTCAGCAGCAGATGCATGTGGTGTATTTCAGGAAGCCTCCATTACTTATACAAAACAGCCTAGAGAAGGCACTTTGGTTCATTATCATAAGTAATTAAAACCAAACTAAGCTTGCCAAAATAAATGAACCCGGTGCATTATGTAATGCTGTACCTTTGGGATTTCTAATCCTGTTCTCCTGCTTCCTCGCTAATAAATTCACCGAATTCAGTAATCTGGTATAGGTCTTCTGGCCATAAGCGTGCATTAGCGAGCATAATTAAGGAGAGTAATGATTTTGTTATTGCACATATTCTTAGTGGAGACATCCCTCCAGCTAATTAATGCTTAAACAAAAGTGGTGAGGATCCCTCAGCGATGGGGCTAGAGCGGCTCTCAGCCCTGCTGGTCAAATAAATATATTTCTCTGGGGCATGAAAAGGAAATTCCCCCTCCCTTGCCAGTCTCCTGCCCTCAGCCTCATCTCGAGGTGTGTTGTTGTGGCTGGAACAGTCACCGGCCCAGCCAGAGGTTTCATTCTCTGGAGTTCTCATTCATAAAAACTGGTCTGTGCCTCTCGGCTACAGAAGATGGAGAAGCCCAGAGCCATCGCTAACTAATGACTTGGAAATACTGAGGTTTATCCATAGTTCCCCTCTAGACTCGTACACGGCCAGGTTTCTCTCCTTGGAGGGGCTCTTTGCCTACGTTTTGGTTAAGAACTAGGCACTCCTGCTTAAGGAACTGGTGAACAAAGGCAGAGGAACAGGTATTTGGTACATAAACATTCAGACGGGGGGAGAATAATTCCTTGCCAGGGCAAATGTCATTGCGGGACAACACGGTGGTTGTAGAAAAAAACAGCTTTAACACTCCCCTGCCTTGAAGGATTGTCTTCAGGGGCTGGAGAGTGAAGGAAATGGCCAGGAAAGAGCAGACCCGCAGCTGTGCATAGACCTTGGGGAACGTCTCCTTGCTGCCTTGGGGCTTTGACGGGATGGGGTCAGGTGGAGCTTGGTGTCTGCTACTCATCTGCAGCCCAGCAGACAGCAGCCTTTTCCACCCGGCCAGATCCGAGGCCATTTTCAAGGTGAGGAAGGCAGACCCAGGAGTTTCAGCTCAAAACCCAGCGCCTGGGAACCAGAGGGGAGGAGGCAGGATGGGGCACAGCCGTGCCTTGAGACAAAGCGAAAAAACTTCCCCGTCGACACCGCCAAGACCTCCTACGCCCCTGCCCACACACTCGGCTTGCAGCGCTGCCAGCATCTGCATGCCAGACACCCTGCCCTGCTCTCCCTCTTCCAGGTGTGACTGCAGGGCTCCCAGCCCACCCCTTCCCTCTGCTGCTGCCAAGCATCCTCCAGCCTCTTCCTGGCTGTCTGCAGCCATCGGCGGCCCCCATCTGAAATCCCTTCAGCCCACCTCATGGCAAGGGAGTGGGTTTCGGAGGTTCTTGTATGGACAGATAGCTGCTTTTCCTCACTGCCTCTCTTTGGGGATTTGTTGTCATCCTTGTGCTTGGGACCTGCCTGAGACAAAAAGCCACCCCAGAGATAGATATTTTTGCAGCAAACCACCCAACAGAGCGCTTTTTAATAAGGACTGTGTGCCCAACAAGGACGGCTGCTGCATTTGCCTATGAATAGCTCTTGTGGGAAGTCATCACTGACCCTTGTCCCTGGGCCATGCTGTCAGGATGTCCACAGCCCTCCAGGCATGGTGTAACTGCCAGCTCTCAAACCAACCATTTCCCTTCCCCGCTTTCCCCTCCCTGTGCAGCCACGTCAGCCCTGTGGCCCCTGCGCTGCTGTCTCTCCAGAGGAAAATGGGAATTACCCTCCCCAAATCACCCCCTTGCTGCTCTGTCATTGCTGCCTAGTGAGCTCGTGTGTCCCATCCACGCTGGTTTTGGATGGGTTTCAGACACATATACCAGATCCAACAAAGTTGGCTGAGTGAGTGCCTCCAGTCTGCTCTGCTGTCGAGGCTTTCTCCTGTACTTTCAGCAGCTGCCAGCCCTCCATCCCAGTGAGACATTGGTGCACCAAAGCCCTTTACTCCACCATAGCCCCTCTGCCTGAGCCCTGTAGACCCAAAATCAGCAGCACCATGCCCTGCTCCCATCTGCTGGTCCTCACATCTCAGGGTGGGCCAGCTCCACCTTGACCCCACCTAATTGCTCCCACCCAAGACCAAACCCCAGTGGTGAGACCCTTAAAACCACCCCTGGGCCACACTTTATGGGGCACACCACCACCAGCCGAAAAGGCACAATGCCAGTGGGCAGGGACCAGGCAGACCCTTCACGAGCATCCCACTGCCCTGGGCAGAGCTGGCTTATCTGAGTGAATGCGATTATCAGCAGAGCTGCCCACGTCAGCACGATTTCCCAATTGACATTTGGGGTTGGCATCGACTCTCGCCCACACCAATACAACCGGCGATGGGTGACGCCGCTTATCCCCAAACCGAGGAGCTGAATTATTTCCTTGCTGCTTCCTTCTCCAAATGCTCTAATCTTGGGGGAATTAGGCAAAACAAAGGCCCGGAAAGATGAGAAAAAAAGTCCTTCTCTGTCTCACAGCATGGTACGACTGCAATGTTTTTTCTCCCCATAATCTGCATTTACTTTCTGGGCTGTTCAGGAAACGCAGAGGCTTGAGGACGGAAGGCAGGACCTCTATGCAAATCCTGTGACTCAGGATGGACTTACGAATTTCTGTGCAGGATTATTATTCTGCTAATCCCCGTAACCATTACTCACAGCACTCTTTATCGTTGCTGAGCACAGCCATGTTTGCAGAGAGGCCCAGGACTGCTGGTCCCCCCGAGCACTGCCCAGCAGAGCCAGCGGTGGTACTGCCAGCAGCAGTGGTGGCAGCCGGGCCCCTGTCTGCCACGTTACTGAAAGGCACCGAGGATGATTTTACACCAAGCCTTACCATGCCCAGGCCCACGCCGGCAAAGACGAGGACGCCAAGCCTGAGCATGGTCCTCTCCGTGCAGTGTTTGCTGAGCTTCCCAACCACCAGACCTTGCACAACCTGGGGGAGAAGCACACAAGCAACGTTAATCCAGTTTAAATCAATGGGATCAAGCTGAGAGGGCAACTTAAAGGGAGCAAATGAGTTATTTCCTTGTTGTTATTTTTTTTTGGGGGGGGGGGTAAAGGGTCTTTGCTGTCATAGTAAATGGCCTCAAGACACAATCCATGTTTTTGAGCATTTTGCATCCTAGTGATAAATCCGCCCTGTCAGAGGAAGATCTCTCTACTGAGTGGTGCTTCTGTGAGTTTGCTGTCACTGCCCGGTCAGCAGTGGTGATTGAAACCATCTAAAGGCACGTGGAGATACAAATTTTTAACTTGGGATTTTATTTATTTTATTTTATTTTATTTGTGAAATACAATTACTGTTAAATTCTTCATTTTTGGCAAGCTCTTCCAAAGCAAAACTGTACATATTTATGCAGAGGTGGAAAACGCCTCCTCTCCTGTACCTTGTCTTGCCATTATTTTAAACTATAAATATATTATTTGGCAGTTCATCATTTTTATACAGGAAATAAGGACAACAGCGATGCTAATCCCAGCCCCAGCAGTGTGCACAGGCACAAGTGACAAGGAACTGGTTTTACAGTTTTTAAGCAAAAACTGGGGGAGAGGGGGATGGAAGGAAGAGCAGAAAATGTAAATCCCAGGGCACGTTTGTCTTTTACAGTGCTTCAGAGAGCAAAGGTGCCTGTTTTCATTTCTCTGCTCAGCATCTGGCACACTTGGCACTGGACAGAGTGGGCAGGAGAGGACAGAGGGTGGAAGAGCTCATCCTGGCTGACGGGGCTCCAGGGGAGGGACAGATAGGGATCTACCGAGCTTCCCCCACTTCAGAAGGGTTTGTTTGATTCAAACGAAAGCCCCTCTGACTTGAAAGAAGAGCTTTAGTGCAAAACGCTTTGTTTTCTGCGATGGCTTCGTTTCAATTTTGGTGCAGCCTGAAGAAAACCTTGGTGCTCAGATTTGACTTGGGCCACGGCTGTGCTGCTGTCAGCCTTACTGTGCTAATCCTAAGGGAGAAACCCAAAATCCACTGAAAGGAAATCAGTGCAGGATAAATAAAAAAGGATGTTATTTAAAAGAAATGTTGATGTACAACAAATAGTCCAAAAAAAAAACCACAACAATTTAATTGCAAAAATAAAATCAAACAGTAAAACGTAAATAGACATAGAGTGAAAATAAGGTGAAGTTTTCATAAAGAGTGATAACTAGTTTAAGTATTTTTCCAACAAGCTACAACTTAGTGGAAAAAATCAAAATTAAACCCTTTTCTGTCCTTCAGAGCACAATTTTTGGCATGAGGGGGCATATTGCCATGCAGAAATTTGGTTTCCCAGTTCATGCTTCTGCCTCTTCCCTGTCCCTGTCCCTGTCCCTGTCCCTGTGCCACCCTTGGGCAGGGCTCAGGAGCTGGGCTCACATGCGTGGCAGTGGCACGAGCCCCATGCGGCTCACCTGCCTGGTGGCCTTGGGGACAGTGCAGTGCGATGCTGGGACAAAGGATGGGGTGACCTGAGTCATTGCGGCTTCACGCCCGCCACGGACATGGGCTGGGCGGGAGGAGGATGAGACCAGCCCTGGTAGCTCCTGCTCGGGATGGGTGGAGGAGCTGCTGAGTCATGCTTCATTAAGCTGAGCACTCCAAAAATGAAGAACCATCATTAACACCTTGCAGCCTGCCGGTCCCTCCCGCCAGGGCTGTGCTGAGTCACAGGACTGCTTTCCCTCAGCGTGACTTGACATGGTGGTGGCATCACCCAAACCCTAGTTTGGCTCCTCTGAGCCACTGGAGGAAAGGTTTCTCAATTTGCCTGGACTTGAATGGTGTATTTAATCGGGATTCACCGTGCAGGCGCAGCCCTGTCCCTGCCCATCCTTGAGTCATGGGGGGATATCATCAGTGATTTCCAGAGAAGCCTACTCAGATCACCATGGGAGCGGCAAGCATCAGCCCACGTCACCTGCTTTCCATCCCAGGCCATGTGGACATCCCTGGGTTATACATACCCCAGCCTCCCCACTGGTTACTGGGCCCCATTGGCTTTTGCTGCTGGTCTCCCCCCCAGCGCTGTTGTTGCTGATCCAGCCATGAGCCACAAAGGTCCCTCATCTTGAGTGTGGACCCCTTCTAACACCAGCATCTTGATTTAGGTGCTGGATAATATTTTTGGAGCTCAGGACCTGCTTCTGGACAGAAATGAGACCTGAGAACTCATTACTTCCAGCAGAGAGCTTTCCTGAGTCACAGATAAGCTTGTAAAATCCCTAGAAAGAAGCTTAGAGGAAGAAAAATCTAGAAAAATGGGGATAGACGGATCTGCACCACCCAGTGATGACATCCTTGTGCCAAGCACACCTGCCAAAATGCCAGCTAAAATTTTTCATGGGCATGCAGGTGCCCGATTTGCTCAAGCAGCAGCATGGGCACATTTGGGATGGAGGAAACCAAAAGGTTGGCGTGCATGATCCCGTGGAGGGTTTGGGTGATGTGCTGCCCTTGCAGTGCTGTTAGTATGGATGTAGGCAGTAGCAGGGGCACCTGGGACGGTTTGGGCTTCCTCGCACCCATGGATAAGCTTGGTCAGCACCGAAAAGGCAGCAGTGGGATTCATCTTTATTCCTGCTGGCACGTTCGAGGCTTTTTCCTTGCATGCAGCCTCCACTTGAGATCTCATGGGCCTTCCCCTCCCACATTTAATCTGCTGGATGGTGCTTGCCTTTGTAACCTGACCTCCTTTGAAGTGCTGGGGCAGAGACAGTGTACCTGGCTGGAATGTGTTCTGTCATCAATAAACAAAAGGGAGAGGAAATTGTTTGCAAGTGAAATAACAGGCACTGCCCGTGGCTGTGTACACATGTCACAGGAAAAACCAACACTGCTTTTTCTACTTCCTCCCCCCTCCTTCTTACAAGGCAAATAAGTCTCCTGATAAATGCAGAACAGCCAAATCTCTCTCTCCTTGTCCTTACATTGGATTCGTACTCATGATTCCTTCCACTAGTTCAGATGATGATGTAGAAAACCACCCCCACTATTACTGTATCTGCTGGAGCTCCCCTTCGCTTGGGAGAGCCAGTGACACATCTTGTTGACCTCACCACCAACTCTCCCAAGTCCCTTACAGCATGGAAAAGGCTTCTGCTGTTTAAAGGTCTGAAGTGTTATTTTTTGGCTGACTTTTTAATGGCAAAGCAGTTTCCTTGCTGTGTGGAGCTGCTGTGGAGCCAGACCAGGATCCTCAAGTAGTGACATGGAAAAAGTCCAAGTCATACAGATACCTGGCTGATCCTTCATGCCCACCTGTGGCCGTTGGACATGAGGCTGTTCCTACAAACTCCTTCACAAGCACCCGCTGAAAAAAGAGCCCAGCAACAAGACAACCATTTACACAAACACCTGGAAAGGAGAAGACGTGAGAAGCTCATGGAGGCAGGCACAACCCACGTAAGGGCTGGGACCAGGGGTAGACACAGGCTGGGGCATCAAACAGTGCTGGACGTTTCTTGACAGGCTGAAGGTAGTGCAAAACCCTGCACTGGTCTGGGTGGGAGGGGAAGGAGGTTGTTTTATGGATTCGGCAATGCCAGAAAGCGTTGGAGAAGTTGTTCAGGTCTTGCAGAAGAGCACGAGGGTGTTGGGGCCGCAAGGAGAGCTGACGGTAAGGACTGAACTGCTGAAGCAGCACTTGGCCTCACAGGGGAGAGACGAGCGTGTGTTTTGCAAACTCCAGCCTACTGGTTGGCTTTCCCCCCTCCGCCCCCCGCCACAGGTTTAAATCCTTCAAAGCGAGGAAACTGGAGAACTTTCTGTTTGTTGTTGCAAGGTCCTCTCACCAAGTGGGTTTTCCCCCTAGGCGAACCTGGCTGCAATTAAATCCCCAGCTCTTTAATCATCCCTTTTGCTGCACAGAGAAATAAAAAAGCAAGAGGGACAGGCTGGTGATAAGATGATAGGCAATGTAAATCGTTCCTCCAGGAATCTCTCTCATCTTTCCAGAATCACTCAGTACGAACTTGTCCCTCCAGAAGCTGCACAGCTAGAGGTGGAGTTTGTACAACAATGCCAACTAAACGCAGTAACTAGAACAGATGTCTTATGATTTCTCGGTCCTCAGGGTAATAAATACCTACCCCTTTGTCCCACCCAGAGTTTTTGTTTTGTGTGTTTTGCTTTGTTTTCAGAGAAAAAGTTCTTAAGGAGAGCTCCCCCTGCCCCCTCCCATGTCTGGAAATCTAAGCATCAGATGTGACTTCAGATACGAACCAGGGACTCCAGGTATTTCCCCTGCCTTAATCCTCCGGCAGCATTTTCCAAGCACATACTACGCCTGAAGTCCTCCATGCTATCACACTCCCCACTCCAAAAAGAGCTGGATCCTAGGCCTGCTTTTGCCCATTATGCAAAGTTAAGTTATTTTAATTTTCATATGATTATGAAATTAATTATCCTCTGGAGGGAGAATGAATGGCATTCCACACTCCTAGACATTCAATAGGAGGGAAATTTCATTAACGTGGCCTCTGAGATGTGAGGGCTCTGGAATCACAGTGCCGAGGACAAGAGGTACAGCATCCCTGATGGGCTCCCAGACCTCTCGCTGGATACCCACCAGCAATCAGATGAAAATGATTCAAACACATCACAAGCAAGGGGATTTCTGTGATGTGAGGTTTTGTGCCCCTCCCGCTCTCTGCCTTCCCATCCTCATTTCGTTATCTCCCATCAGACTCCTCCTCCCGGACTTGCTCTGGCACCACCCCAGCCCATCAGCCAGCCCCACGCTGTCAGGGTGCGGAGCCTGCATTGCATGAATTACCCTCTACTTGCTATTTTTCCATCCGTCTGTCCCCTTCCCACCCTCACTGTGCTTGCTCCGTATCCTCTGCTATCAGATGATGCTCTTTGCCTAACTGCAAGCAGGTGCAGCTGATGATCTCTTCCTAGCAGTCATAAATAAATGCATAAATATATATATATATTTAATTACCCTTTAACTATTATATTATTGGAAAATGCAATCCAGCAAGGAGCCAGTGGACTTCCCACACAAGGCTATTTAACCTTGCAAGCCGGAGTGCTTCACAAGGGAATGTTAGTGTCAAGTCTGCTGGAGAAGAGCTAAGGTGACCTGTCCAGGATGAAGAGCAGGGCAGGGGCAGCGTCTGGAGCAACAAATTTACACCAGCTCCTAGTGCTTCATCCCAGGAGCCTGGAAGCCTCCTTCCCATGGACAAGTACACCTGTCGGTACTTCTACAACAACAATGTCAGCAGATGTATTACTTCGGGCCACTCAGGTCTCCCTGACCATCCCACAGAGATGGGATGCTCACTAACATCCTCTGCAAAGGTGACAAAACCCTCACCTCCTGTGGGGTTGGCGTTTCTGCACTGATCCCTCTGTGCAGAGAGGTGTTTGAGATGTCCATGGCAAAGTTCTTGAGTTGCCTATCTGACTCAAAGCTTATCTGACTGACTCAAAACCACTCCAAATCTCCTCTCTACACATTCTGTAGTTGACTTGAATGATGAGAAGCACAGATGTTGACAGTGTGGTGGCTGCTTCTCACCACAGGAGGTTAAATGAGGCTGAGAAGCTGAAAAATGAAGTTAAGCAATTGGAGCATAACAACCTCGGGGCAGGAGAGGAAAGCAGGAAGAGACCATCAGTATTTGAATTGCCTTGGTATTGCTTACCAGGCTGGGAAAGGGGGCTGTGACATCCCTTTGTGTTAGCTTTGAAAATTAAATGGAAAAAAATTATAGAAAAAATAGAAACTGCAATAATGTTACTGGACTTGCCAGGAATCGGCAGACCAGGCAATGCCATTTGTTGGTGTATGACTTTTGGGGAACAGTTGGACAAGGTCTTGCTTGACGTCAAAACGCCAAAATCTGTGCACGCCTGAAACCTCTTAGCACATGCAGTGTGTACTGTACATGTACAGGAGACCACGGCCATGCCCTCCTGCCCTGCAGAACAGACCCCTGAGCACTGTTTTCAATGTCTACAAGGATGTTTAGAGTAAACAGGATGCAGCTTGATTTTTATTTCCCCCTTTGGTTCTACGATGTCCACTCCCACCTATAAAAGTTCTTAAATGTGGCCCATTTTCAGGCCCAGGAGGAATGCAAATGAGAGGGGGATCTCTAACATGGGGGCTTAGAGCAAGTCAGGGAGAAAACCCCCACAGTATTTTAGAGAAAGGCAAACTAAGGAATGAGAAATCAAAGCTGAGGACCTGCCTGATGAAATTCATTGAAAAGGACGTTATATTCGTTATGAATAAAGCTATAATTTAGCAAGTGACGTGGGGAAGCCAGTCAGCAGATATTAATCACCATTCACCCATCTAGACTGGTGGAATTTGCTTGCACCTTAATCTGCATTTATATCTCCAGCAGTATCAATTCACTGTACAACAGAAACAGACGTGCCTGAAATGCCAGCTGAGGGATGATGAAGGCCCATGAGCTCAGCGGGATGGAGCTCGCACACGTTACATCCCCTGTGCACGTCTTCCACTGGAGGAAACTCAACAGAAAGCAGTTGTAAAGTATTAACTCAGCCACTATCTACAAGAGATACCTTTGGGCCATTGCAGCCAGGGTCCTGATTTGAGAGTTAGGACACAAATCTCATGGCTTACAGTAGCTTTAAAGGCAGATGCTGAGAGCATCATTGATTTGGACCAACTGAGGATCTGGTCCTGTAAAAACTAGAGTGGAGCTGGTAACTGCCAGCTACAAAGTGGAAAGAACAAGCAACAAAGCAGCAGGCAGTGCTTTGTAAGATGTCTTTGCTGCCATCAGGATTCAGAGGTCTTGTGCTTTAAAAAAAAAAAAAAAGGCATTTTTCTCTTTCTTTTTCTGGTGTTTGGACTACAAACCCCAACACAGCACCACAAGGAAAAGAAGTTCCTTCATACACTACGACCACTTCCCTCCTCCTGCATTTCTGCTGTCCGAAGTCATGCGCTGTTGAACGTGTGTAGCAAAACAGACAGAAACTGCATGGATAGATGAAAGCAAGCTGCCCATCTGACAAAAGCCAGTTTCTGTGCCAAACGCCCCAAGGCAAAGCCTCCCTAGAAAAGCAGATACTGCACCTGAGCCCAGAGGCCACTGCTGGATTCCAGCATGGTAATGGGTATGGTTGGGATGAAACCCAGACTGTGGGAAGGGTCAGAGCCTTGGCTAGCGCTGCCATCTGGTTATTTGCTAGGAAGCAGAGTGAAGGCAGCAGGTCCCACACCCCTCAGGACCGTAGGGTGCACTGGCATGGCAGTGCAGGTAACCTTACCTACGGCAGTTTCAGCCAAACTAACCTGGGAAACAATAGCATGAAGACAGACAGATATCCCACACCAAGCAGCACCGTACCAGCTCCGTTGAGCAACACAAAGCCACTCCTTCCCAGGCTGCACCATTTTCACCTTTGGTGGTATCGTAACCCACAGCAGCCAGCTTGAAACAAGAACCATTTCCATGCTGCAATCCCAAATTTGATTTCCGTGTAGACATATATTAGGGATTTAGCTGACACGTCTATGTTAAGAGTTATTGGTGTGTCCTTCTACATTCAAAGAGGGAAGAGGACATCAGAAGGCGACTCGGCCCCCCTAAACCTGAATCAATCCTGGAGGTACTGCTGTAGGAGGCAGTGCACAAAGAGAAGTGCAGAGTAAGCCTCCATCAGCACTGGAGTTTGGGTCAGACGTGCTTTGGCAAGCAGCTGCTGGTCACCCCACTTGCCACACACACTCTTTCCTTGCTGTGGAGCAGCAGAGCTGTTTTCCTTTCCAACACAGCTGAACGGAAGCGTGCATCCAGCTGACAGCAGGTGTTGAACACATGGGACCGAGACACAGCAAGTCAAATGCCACCCTCCCAAAACACACACGGTGAAGGCACCAGCTCCTCAAATCCAGATATTTTACTCTGCTCACTGATGCACAGCCATGCTCTCTGGCTGCTCTATCACGTTATGAGAACAGGGCAGAGCCCAAGCGACTGGCAACACTATGCCAGATCCAGCTCACAAGGGAAGGAACTAAAATTGCCATTTCACAGATGGGAAGCTCCTCCAAATCCCACAGGAACTCTGCAGCAATGTCCAGGAAAGGAAGGCGTTTCTTTTTTTTTTTTTTTTTAATAACAAGACCACCCTCCTTCAGGATATTGCTTAACTTGCATCTCTACCGTCCGGCTGGCTTGTAACCATCTGTTGCTCTTTCTGCACAGTTATTAACCTCTTCCTCCAAATAATGCAGCACCATTATTTTTGGTCCTGCTATGGTCTAATTCAGCTGACTTTTCCATTTTGCCCATTTTATTAGTCTCACAACCACATTCCATTGCCCATATATATTTTTATTATATTTTATTTTATTTTATTGAAAGCGTAAGCTTGCTGTTCTTGTTTCCACACAGCAGAAACTAGTCCTTCTTCTACACTGAAGGCATCTGTGAAAATACCAGTAAGACTATCTACCTACATAAATTCACAGGGTGCTACTAAGCAAATGTAAACGAGCTACCCTGCACCACTGAAAACCTTATAATCAAGGCACGTTAACTTCAATGTACGTTTTGTTACAAAAACCAGGATGACATGTCACTTGTTGGAAATTTTAGCTCCACAGCTTAAAGATTTGCAAGAATCACAGAAGGGTATGGGTTGGAAGGGACCTTAAAGATCATCTAATTCCAAGCCCGCAGGAAGGGACAAGAGAGAAAAAAAAATCAAGATGCTCCTCGCTTTGCTTTCTTTCCATTCCAAGAAATAGAATAAATCTGGAGACATTTTTATTTTTTGAAGTCAAGTAACACCCAGCAGAGCTAGGAGTGCATTTGTGCTCTTCACATCAGTATCATGCCTGGATTTGGGAGAACATGAGTGAAAAAGGGAGCAAGGTGCACATAAGACATTAGTGTGGCAAGAGGGGGGCTTCCACTTCACCTACCATTTGAAGGACACCAAAATATGACATCAGGTAGCCAGACTCCACTGCTTCCAAGCCAAAGAAATCCATCGAGATGATGGAAAACATAATCAGGAACAAACCTAGAGGGAGGGTTAATGAAAAGTATATATCAGTACAACTCCAGTGCCTGTAATGGCCCAGCCCCTGCTCCCAGTCACCTCCAGCATGAGTCAGTAGCTCTCCCTGGGGTTACAGGGACTGGATATAAACATGAGCAGAATCCTACTCAAAGTCAGTATAGCAATTTAGTCTTTAAATGTTCACTTTTTATCCCGCTTACTTTCATCTTTAAATAATGTGACTACGTAGGCTGTAGATTCAGCTGTTTATAATAAACTGGTAAATATTTTTATCACCCAAGCCAGACTAACCATTAAGGCAGCAAGAAAACCTTTGTTCAGACAAGACTGTAACCAGAGAATAATCTGATTGGATTCCTCCTCCCTTTTGCCTAACTTCAGCTTTCCACCATTGGCAATGCTGCTTGGGAAACAACCTGGTGACATCAGACCAAACATGGAGGTTTCGCTGCACACTCCAACGGTGATTTCAGCAGCACATGGAAGCTCTCTCACGGCACAATAGTGGCATCACCACAAATAGTCAGGGATGTATGGACAGGAACAGTAGGCACTGGGGCAGCTCTTCAGTTAAGGCAATTTCTGGAGAGCACAGCAGAAAATGCCTGCTCAATCTCACCTAATATTGCAGTAGGGTGCATTTCCCTTCCCCGCCAAACATATACAAATACAGACGTGTACGCACACTCCACCATACACACAGAGCCATGAAATTAAAAATATTGGGACAGAGCCTGCTAAAGAACTGGTGTAAGATGTGAGACTGCTGCCTCCCTAACGTCTTGTGTACCTCGGGCGACAAAGACAGGAGGAAATTGGAACTCTCTCTGTGTAAATGTCCCCCCCATCTGACTGTCTGATGCTGATGGGGAGAGGAGGAAAAAGCAGGTGACCTCCAGGGGTCCATCCCTGCCCTTGGAAGATCCTCCGAGCTGCAAAGACTCAGTAAGTTGGGAGCTGAAGTCTTCTCCTTCATGGTAGGAAAGCAGAGGCCAGGAGGAAACGGGTGAGGGCTGGGATGAGGGCTTGTGGCCTGGCAAGGTGAGTCACGTACCCTGCAGCACGGAAAGGCTCCTGCTCACATTTCCTGGAAGCATGAGGAGAGCCGTCCCAAACTGCTGACTGCCGTGCAGCACATTCACCCAAAGCACAACCACATCCACCCATCACCGGCGGACAACACAACGGGTTTTCCTTATGGGTCCCATTCAGACAGGGACCGCACTTTTCCTGTGAAATTCACCCAACTGGAAAACTCAAACCAAGGGCTTTGGATGCTGGTGAGATGATGGGGAAACAGTCACTTACACAGTGTCATGGTCTGACCTGCCCCAGGGTCTGCTTTTGGATGGGAGGGCTCACACCTGAACAAATCAGCCCAATTCCCCTGCGTCCAACAGCACAGCACTGCTGGTACCAGTGGTGCATCTTCATCAAGGAAGGCCTCACTCTGAGCTCCCCAGCTCGTGAGGAACCAACACCCTCCCACCCCAGGCCCTGCCACAAAGTTTCCTGAGCCCCAGAGCTTTCTGGGGACAACTCCTCCTCCCTTACTGCCCGGCTGGTGTTGGTCCTCAGAGGTTTGGAGAAGGTGCTGGGTGCATGTGAAGATTTATGGCTTTGCCACACCCCTCGGTGGGGAGCGCCTGTCAGTACTCAATTGCTTTGAAATGCCTCTCAGCCCCAGCCAGTTTAAGGTAACATGCAAATCACAGCATTTACTCCCAGCATCCAAAACAGACAACAGAGTTGCACATGTTTATAAAAGACACACGTGAAGAAATGAAAGAAAAACCACACTTGGTTTTACTCGCAGGGAGATCGGCTCGGGGCGGGCACGACTGCCTTCATGCAGCTGCCCTGCTGTGGTACCACCTAGGAGGGATTTGGCCTTCCCACATACCTGACGCTTCTTCCTGGTACAATGCGCCCACTCTTGCAGCTAAGCTCCCCTTTGAAGTCCCTTGCTGAGTTTAGGTGGATTTGGATCTTTCTGCTCCAAACAAGCTCATTTCTTTCTGTGCAGGGGGCTAGCTGCTCTCCTTCTTTAGCCTTACATATTGCACGGAGATGCAAACATCTCTTTCTTCAGACAGGTATCATGCCCATGCCTGCATGGTTACTTACAACTGCCCGGACAAGGGAGCCCCTCCTTGTCCTCCCTTCTTTCAGTGACGAAGGGGGTCTCAGAAACTTCACCTTCTTGGGAAAGACGGGGCTAAACAAGGGGTGAATTCCTTAGAAAACCTTGCACCAGAACAATGAATAATGATGGTCATGCAGCAGAAGGCAGGTAAGTGGCTTGTGAAACTTGATAAATGTGAGGGAGAGCACCAAGGAGATATGGGGGTGTGAAACGCATTTAAAAATAAAAAAAATAAAAGATAAAGACTGGGAATTTATAAATGCAGCCTCTGGCTCTGGGAGGGCATACTGGACTTACATGGCAAGGTGGTAGCAGGGGGACTGCAGGGGTTGCCTTTGTGAGAAGAAAGCAGGCTTCCCAAAAATCAAAGATTCACACAAGCAGCTAATTATCAGTATTTTCAAAGCCCTGGTGATCCCTGAGCAGCAAGAGGTATGTTTGACATTTCTATCCACATGTTTGGCTTTCTGTCTCTTATCTACTGCAAGGAAATGATGCTTGCTTTTCCCAGGTCAGCTGAGCAGGCAACTTGGCCGTGCTGGAAAGACCTGCTGCCCCTCCATCCCTCGGCAGCTCTCCTCCCAGAGGAGGAACAGAGCTGGTCTCTGCTTTTATGCAAATCAGGGAGGAGGTTCCCAACCTTGCAGCCCTCTTGGGAAGGCTCTTTCTCTCTCAAACAAGCTAATTTTGGACAACAATGAGATCCATATGGAACAGAAGATTTTCTCCTGTGTATATCACAAACTTGTTTACAAAGTAAATAGAGAAAGGTCTGTAATTTGAATGATCTAATTAATTATACAGTTGCAGCAGGGAGATGAAAGGTGAATGAGACCAACAGGAGCTCAGCCTCCAGCCACGAGCAGCCGAGGAGGAGGTGATGGACAAATCCCCTTTTGGCTGCAACCCTATGGCCAGTGGCCTGAAGAGAGACCCGCAAAGTCACTAGGATTTTAATCACTCCTGGCCGTAGTGCTCTGCTTGCAGCAAGAATGCCTCCAGTGATCCTGTTCCTGCTCCCCTGAAACACTCCTACCCATCTTAGTAACACTTGGCCCATGTCCTGCCTTAAATCTCAACTTCACTTTCCATCCTGTTTCCCTATGAGTTCCCTTGCAGTCGGGGCAGGAGATGTTTATTGTGTTTTAGTATGTATTTTTGCTGTGCACAGGAAAAGAATGTCTTCTACAACACAGAGGCATTTGCATTTCAGCAGCGATGACTAAACCAAAGCGCATCTTGCCCGCCTGTTGGAAAAAGGACAGTGCACAGGAAACTACAGTGCAGATTGCAAATGGATGTGGTCTCAGTGTAGTGTTTTTAAACAGAGAAAAGAATACTACTTTGAGCTGAGAAATGAGCCAAAATTGGAAAAAGAATATCCTCTTAAACATCACTTGGCGATCTCGTTCTGGGAAACACCGTCATTTTATAAACACTATTTAAACACAGTTTTAAAGCTTAGTTTCATAAGAGCCTAAGAGATGCACTCTTAGGGCAAGCCACCAATCCATGGAGATACTATTCCATCTCCAGCACTGGGGATAGGACCAATTAGCATTATTTGTCTCTGCTAATGCCAAGTATGCACTAAAAGAAAAGGAAAAAAAAATCAGGAATCCTTTTGTTCCTTGCAAGTTATTCTGCAGCTCCAGTCGGACTTTGCAAGGCTAACAGAGGAACCTGGTCATTCCCAGAAATGCTGTCCCCTTCTGATTTAGCCACTCTCCATGGCCAAACCTACTTCTATTTGTACACTGAATTTACAGTTTACAAATCAGAATTTAATGGAACGTGCCAAGACTGCTACTGACTCAAAGGGAGCAGGGGAACAGACCGGTCTGCGGTATGTTTGAGATAGCAGTGGGTTATGAACACGGCATGAGAAAAATGCACAGAATATTCAAAGAGAAGAACAAGGATTGTCACATAGGTGCAAGGGAAGGAAAAAAAAAGCTAGCAGCTCCCTGGCACACAGCTGAAAATTAACATCCTGTCTGACCACAGTTTCTTGCCCAGCAATATCTTTAAATTACTGGGAAAAGGTTAGGGTACGCATAATTCCCTCCTCTTAAAATCATTAGGTAAAATCAGGAGAGACCTCAGTGTTTCTGGCAGGGTACAGATGATCTGCCTCTGCTCTGAAGAGGTTCCAGCCTAAATAGAAATGGCAGACAAGAGGAGAAAACCATCCCTTTACAGCCAGGGGATTAGGCAGAGTGATTAAGTGATTTGCCAAAAGTCACAAAAGCGGCCTGTGACAAGCAGTCTGTTTTCCATTAATTCCAGGTTTTTGACCCTATGTAGCTGAGAGCATCTGGAAATATGCAGCACTGAGGTACGAGCCGAATCCTTACTCCTCTGCGATCACACGTGTCGTGGTTTCAGTAACTTGAGACCTGGTCTACAGCATATATCTTCTTATTTTAAATACATCAACAACCATGGGTAATGGGTGAGATTTACCTATGGGAAATCCAGAAAAGACCTTGACTAAGAAAATTTCCATTACCCCCGGAAACTTCATCAGGCGTAGGATTTCTCTGATGCTGAACACGCTGCCAGACTGTGATGTGCCTACGGAAGATGACATATTGGATAATATTATATTTATACAGGTTAAACACAGGGAACAAGAAACTCAGGGTGATTACTTGTAGCTTGTTACAGTGCTCTGCTCAGTGTAGGCAATGGCTTTCTGAGTGATGCTTTCTGGGAATGCAGAGGGAAAACCCTAACTGGAGTAGTATCATCTGGGTAAACATCAGTGCAAGAGTTAACTCTGGTATAGAACTGAATTTGGAGGTAAAGCTTTGGGATCTGGAAAGCTGAGCTGAAACTCTGGACAGTTCATATGCAAAATGAATTAGATGATTGCATCTTCAGCATTCCTAAATCCTTCTCATCTGACTCGAGCTCATCTCTTGGTAAGTACTTTCTCACAGGCATGAAGAGGATGAGTCCCTGTGAGCAAAGAGGTGTACCTTTTTGCCCATAAATGCAACCCCAAATCCTTCAGCACAGTCCTGCCATCTAGTCAGTCCCCTGTCCCTACTTACGTGCTATTTATCAGAAGCACTAAATACTTACTGTGCTCTGCCTCACCATGTTCTGACTTTGATTTAGCTGGTGAAGGGATCCAAACCATTGCTATCATGGTGTTGACGAGACTTCCCACCAGCCCGATATATATAGGAGCAAAAATGCTGCAAACAGACAGAAATACAGGTAAGTGGGTAGTTATCATAAACAGAAGACAGTTGTATCTCCATCCTGTGAAGTTTTGGGCACGTCTGCTTTTACTTGGATGGGGAACAACCCCCTTGAAGTTACAATGTAGAAGGCTATCAGAGAGCTCCCATGCTTTCCTGGGGGCCTTAGATATGACCACAGTATGACATTTCACCTAAAGACTGACATCAAAATATTAATGTTAATATTAATCTTGTTAATTACATGGTATAATACAAATTCATGAGTATTAGGGGAAAAGAGCCCCTCTTGGTTTAATGCAGCTTAGAAATCTTCCCACGGAAAGTGAGAGCAAATGCTTTTTCGGATCCATCTAATCCCCATCTAATCCCCAATTTCATTCATCAAAGTATTATCTCACTGCTTGAAACTTCTCAGTGAAATCAAATGAAGTTAAGGAGTGAAGCAAGTACTCAGGATGATTATGGATGGTAGAACAAAGCTCAGAGTACAATCAGATCCGAAAACCCCAGAGGTACATCACCACCTGAAAAAGAGCCACTAATTATAACAGATCAATTGACAAAACTTTGACTGTACACCAGAGGCCCAAATTTCGTATCTTTAACAGATGTGGGGCCACATCCTTACATGTAGACCCAGTTAACAACAATTATTAACTGTAGTGAATTGTAAGTTATCTAAAAAACCCAAACACAAACTAGTAAAAGTCAATAGAGTTAATAAGAAGTTCTAAATTATCACTATCCTCTTAAAACACGAGAATGGGAAATGACTCCTCCTAGTCTTTAAGGGCACGTGGGAAGACTTCAGACTCTGAAGGGCTTTAACTTCAGCAAACACAGCTGGAACAAAGTCCAGGGCTGGAAGACTGAATCTCAGGAGACTCGAGCTGAAAACAAAGGAAAAAGTATGGTTTGTGTTTAACAGCGAGAGCAATTATCCACTAAAACAGCTCATTAAGTCTTCTCCATCATGACAATCCTGTTAGTCAAAGGGGAATTCTTTGAGAAATGTGTGCTGAAAGCCTACAGCAGGATGCAGATTTGGGGTGGGAATCCCCGGCTGACAAAGGCCGGTGTCACGGAGGGGACAAGACGACCTGACCATCATGCTCTCTCTGGGGCATCAAAATTTAAGCACGTTGGATCTTAGCAAAGCAACACCTGGATTCATCAGAGAACATTTTAGAGTCATGCGAGCCCATGCAGACTTGGAGACGAACGTGCCCTCGCCTCATCAAATGGGACTCCAAAGAGACCTGCAAGATGCAAAGCAGTGCTTCCTGTGTGCCTGCTCATAAAGGGCTGCTTCTTGCCTGGCTTTTTACTGCTGCTTTCCTTGTCAGACCACGGCCTATGTTTTTCATGGAATAACCAGCAGCACTAATTGTAAAAGCCTCAAGCTTCCTCCATGCTAAGCAGAGGTGCGGTCTGAGTAATTTCTAGACTGTAACGGGGTTATTATTAAAGTCCCAGAGCAAGATAGCCAAGGATTGGGATGCAAACAAATGAGAAAAGCATCAAAGAGCAAATATATATATATATATACACACACACGCATTCCTGTTAATAGCAACTGCAAAACTCCCAGATGAATATTTTAATTAATTAATTATCATTAATAACAACAAAGTTAGATAATATCTTCCTGCTAATGGACTTAGCGCAGTAATTTAGACCTGCTGCATTCCATCTGCCAAGCTGTTCCGCTAATTACCCTGGACCACAAAATTAGTCATTTATAGGATTGTTACTTTTTATTTTTAGTGCAGCAGATTGCCTTTTTCTGATCTAAAATTATCTGCCAAACAGTTCACAAACTACTGAAATCAACTTTTTTGACCCAAATTTTTATCCAAGCAGTATGGAATTTGTAGTTTGCATTGCAACATAAAGGATCTTTATTAAGAAAATAGAAGAGATAAAACATTCAAAAGAAGCAGCTCCAGCTGGCTTTATATATATATATATATATAGTTATAATTTTATTTCTGTATTTCAAACTTTCATTCTGTGGGGAAAAAGATCACAAAAATTTTTGTTAGACAGAAAAAAACGTTTCTTTTTCCAGTCTTGTTTTTTCCTGAGGTTTTCCAGACTCCTAGATGCCAACACAAACATGTTTTACTCTTTAGATCCAAGAAGAACCACAGCAAGTGCCAGCAATGAGTGAACGATCCCCCTATAAAACCAGTAATTAATTAATGTACTCCGCTGAAAGCAAACAACTGATAATTCATTGCTCTGAAAGGGAGAGGAGAACCTTGAAATTCTACACATTTGGAAAAACCTGGGCTTGCCTTCATGGATTTATGGAATTCTGTACAGCTGGACTCTGAATTCAGGGGAATCCAGTAAAATATAGAGCTCAAAAACACATTTCCTGGAAAAGCCTGAAGCATTCAAACTCATCTGAAAATCCCTTTTCATGACCACAGCCTTCTGTAAGTGCTTCATGTTTTTCCACATATTAAGCATTATTAGCATTTCTTGATGGTAATGAGGGTACACCCTCAGGCTAGGCTGGTCCTGTGTGGCAGGGACAAACTCTGGAATTGGAGATAATGCACCCGTGTCCTGGAAACCAACTGTTTGTTTGCTTGCTTAAGAAAAACAAAATGAAACCAATGGTCATAAAACTGCTGTATCAACACAGAAGGCCATTCGCTCTCTTTTTCTCCCCCCCCCCCCCTTTTTTTTTTTTTCTGATGTTTCCGTTAGAACATGTGAATTATTCACTTGGAAGCTTCACCCCTTCAACAAGCTCTGGAGAGGAAGGGTCCATTCCTTATGCATTTCAAGGAGTAAAGTGTCAAATTTGGTCTTTATATTAATATAGACACCTGGCCACCTCTTTGCCAACAGGAACAGGGTCAGACTCTGCCTTTACTCCTCTCAGGGGCCTCAGAAGCCCGGGGGAAGACAGAAGGGAAAATAACCTCCAGGGCTATTCAAGCCATGACCTCTTCTGAGCTTTTTAAAGAAAAATCTAGTTGGGCATAGGCCTTGGCCTCGCATGGTGGCACCTCCTGTGCCATATCCTGTGATTTTATCAGCACCAAGAGACACAGAGACTCTAGGTGGATCTAGACCAGAGGCTGATACTTCCCTGTACTAGGAAAAAACACAGCCTGCACCCTGCACAGGTTGGGTGGGACAGAGGTGGTGGTGGTGAGGAGGAGCCCCACAAGCAGCAAGATGGCAGGGCAGGACTCACACCCCATGGCAGCTCTGAGGAACAGCTCTTTCTTCTGCTTATTTGGCTTATCAGGAAGGCGCATGTGCCAGGAAGGGATGCAGTGGTGCTAGTAAGACAAATGAGACACATTAAGCAGGTTGCTCCTGTGGGACTTCTCCCCATCCTCTTCCCCTTCCTGCCTTCCCTCTTGTCCCAGCACACCAGCCAGCATGCATCCTGCTAAAACCAGAAACAGATTTTCTGAGCAACAGGCACAAGAAAGGATGCAGATAGAACTAAAACAATTAAATTAAAGGACTATTTTTTGCTGCACTAACAGAAGCAGCCGCTACTGGCCCTAACTTAAGCTTTCAGAAACATACAATGAGAACATGAACAGAGGGACTGGGAGTCCAGGAGCTCATAACATCAGCCAAATGCTGCTCAACGACATTAAAAAAAAAAAAAGGCTTTTGTTATTTTATTTTATCATTTTCCTGAAGCCTTTAAGCCAGTGTGGTGGACACATTAAAAACACATCCCTGGAGGGAGGGACCCAAAAGAGAAGGAAGAGAATCAAGGGCACCCCTAGACACTGTACAAACCCCTGGGGGAGACAGCCCCGCTTGTTATTTCAAGACTCACTTTCTAGCTTGTGGTCACTGATAACAAATAGGATGACAAATAGGATTTTCCATATGGAAAATCCATCCCTAATGCTGGTGGGAAAGCAGAATTGATGATGAAACCATTAATAATAAAATAATGGCAAAGAGATTAAACCCAGCAAAAATACTAGCATTCAAAGCTGGCTGGAAGAGGGCTGAATTTCTTCCATCTAAGGCTCAACCAGCCTCTGCATTTACAGCCAGATAGCTGTAAATCCTAGCACACACTATGCTTTTTATTTCATTGGGCATCACCCAGATAGCAGGCTGATTTCAGTATCCCCAACTCCAGCAATACAGGATGAGGGAAACAAGCAGGAAAGAGGTGCATCTTTTTCACAGCTAACGCTTTCTCACCAAGTACTGCATGCCCCTGAAGTCCAAACAGTCGCACATGAAGCATCAGAAAAACTTGGTGGGCTTTATGGCCAACAATAGAGTCATAGAATGATTTGGGTTGGAAGGAACCTTAGAGATCATCAAATTCAATGAGGATCTTGGGAAGCAAACAAGTATGCATGGGTATATATACATTCATATATGTACATACATACGAACACATGCACAGAGCATTTCCTAGTAGCTGTGCAGCAGTTCTTGGTGAAAGTACCTTTGGCTGTAACAAAACCAAAGGGCTGCTGCTGGCTGGCTGGGAGGCTGCACTGGGGCTGTGTGTGCAGTGAGATATCATCAATCACTTTCTGATTAGCATTCCAGCCACAGAGCCCTGCTCTGCATGCAAAGCTCAGGAGAAAATGTGCATGTGTAATTGCACAATTAAATGTTGCGTCAATACAGCAATTCTTTCGAGGAGGAAGCAGTTCCTGACGCTTCCCTGAGGATTAAAGGATCAATGTGTATTTCTGCAGTGAATGGGATTGTGTTTGTTTTCTTTCTCTTTTTCTTAATAAAGTCAAAGTTGAACATGGAGAGAGTGCAGATTGTTTTTTAGTGACTCACTCTTACTTCAAAACAATGCTGCATAAAGCTTGCATTCATAGCCAGCCCAGATTCCTTAACAAGCTCTGAAAGGGCTCTCAAAATATTTCTTTGATTGCAGTCCGGCCACACTCTCCACTCATCCACTCACACCCTTCGAGAGGGGCAGCTAGGGAAGAAAAGCAGCTGGTGGTTTGAAAAAAAAAATAAAGACAAAAAAAAGGAAAAAAGAAAGGAAAAAAAAATGCCCTCAGGTAAAACCGTGATGCCAAACCATGCTCTCCAGTAAACAGCTTTATATCCCCAAGAAAATGAGCAGTGGCCAGCCCTCCATCAGTGGGAAACACTGCTAACTTAGAGATGCATAAGCTTAGTTCATAACTCATGGTAACTCAGTGATGGGTTAGCTTGAGGAACTTTGTTTTGCTGTCTTGATAATGCTTGCTTGATGTATTTCATCTTTGACCTATAGTGGTCTTGTCCATCTTGTCTCCTCCTGAAGACCAAAAAGCAAGTACAAAATTTCACCGAAGACCATGTTTGTACTTCTTAAAAAACAAACACACACAAAACCTTCAATCAGAAATACTGAGCCTCAAAACCTTTCATATATTTCTCAGGACCATCATGCAACTGTACAGAGATAGCCTGACTTGCACAGCCCGGGGAGACACACAGTACAGTAATACAGAGGCATGAATAACCACGGCATGAGTCTTACCCCCATGGGCCCTCCGGCTCAAGCAAATGCCCATGTGAAAACAGAATGTGAAGTGAACAGCATATGAAGTGAAGAGCAAAGAATGATGCTAGCTGAAGAAACATTACATCCCAAGCAGGAACAAACATAGCCCCCAAGGGATGTGCCAGAGGAAGATGCCCTTTTTTTCTTGTGGTTCCTGGTGGTCAGGCAGACAGCAGTACTTTGCAAGAGGTAGGACAAATCTGGGACAGATCACCTGTATTTCACTGCATCTCCTCAGCAGGACTCCTTGGTTACAATTTTTCCATTTTTCACTTGGAGCCTGTGATTTCTCTAGAGACAGACCATCTAATGGGAGCGGATAACTGTATCCACCCATGCATCAGCAGAAATGCGAGGGAGCTCACGACCCTGACGCAACTGGAAACCATGACCGGGATGCCCTCCCCCCCCCATGTTTTTTAGATGAACAGCAGAAGCAGGCTGCTGCTCTTCGGGGAGCAAGAGGCTCTTCTGTACTCCAGTGAACTTGACCTTATTGCGGCAGGCCAAGAGGGTGGTGAAGCTTCACGTCCACACCCTCAGCACAGCCCCTCACAGGGCAAGGACACCAACAAGTGCTCATTCAACTGCTCGCTTCCAGCAGCAGCCACATCTGGAAAAACTGAGTGGCAGGAAAGGAAAACAGAGGCAATGGCAGAGATGTTGGAGCTGCCATGTGCTGGGGACACCAGGATGGGAGCCACAAGTTCACATCCCCAAAGTCATCAGAGCTACCTATGCCTTAACGTCCCTTAAGGGACATCCAGCTCCCAGGATACCTGGGGCAGGAGGCAAATTCCCAGCAGCCAGAGCCCTCTGTCAGCACCAGCCCACCAGCTGCTGGATCCCAGGCGGTGCCCTTCTGAGGAACTCGGCCAGGAGAGGCATATCAGTCACGCCTGAAAAAGATGTGGGTGGATTTGCGTGCTTAGTCCATAATCCACCATCAATTTCAGGTGTCATTTACGTTTGTGTGCTGTTTTCTGGTAAAATACACTGTTTCAAAATACTTGCTTGGCTAAGTCAAAGTTTGCACTTGTATGTGCCATTGCTGCTTTTGCCTGTTGCACAGTCCCACTGCCTCTGTGCACCAAACACCTCCACGTTTACACTCATTTATAAAAAATGGGGGAAATCAGCTTCTCCCTACAGGGGACTATAGCCAGCTGGGTGACTAAGGCATTGCTTGCTCTGTGGTATCATCCTGTATGTCTAGAAATGAAGGAGTCGAGACAAAGACCAGGGATGAGTTGCACTGATTGAATGGGGGCTTGCAACACCTGGCTTCAATCCCAGCAGGGCTAATACTGGATGAGCTGAGGCAGGTCAAGATAGGAATCAGCAAGTAGGTGTAAATGGTCAGTTCTCACAACAGACACAACCCACCGGTGCAGCTGGGACTTGCGTTGCTCGATCTAGCTGTGAACCATGTGGAACAGCAGTGAGGTAAGGAAGTTTGCTGAGTATATGCAGGGGACTCGGGGAAAGAGCAGTCAGTGGGGAACTGCATGTGGCCCTTGCAGGACTGAGGGGCTGGGCAATAAAATGGCAGCTGAAAGTCAGCGCAGCTTAAACAACATCAAGTGATGCAGACAGGGAAAACAGGTCTTAAATCCAGGAATTAAATGATGGTTTCTGAAGTGCTTAGTGCTGCTCAGGAGTGAGACCTTTGGACTACCATAGGCAATTTAACAAAACTCAGCTCAGCGCTTGACTAATCAAACGTTTCAGGATTGCTGTGAAAGAAACAGTGAGCCAGAGAAGAGTACCTCGTTATATCACTGTAGAAATCCCTTCTTCACTGGCACTTTGAATGGTGCACACAGCACTTCTCCCCTCTTCTCAAATAGGTACCTTAGAAGTAGGAAGAGTTCAGAGGAGTGCAGCCAGGACTTCACACTAGTGACAAGTAAGCAGATTGAGAGCCTTCACTCTGCAGAGATGGTATTCAAGGAATGTGTAATAATGGCCCAGAAACTTGTGAGGGCCATGGAGCAGGGGCTTAGGAAGTGACTGATGTGGTATCTCCCAGCACAAGGACTGGAAAGTATCAGATGAATCTGTTGGGAGCCTGGTTCAAAATGCAGAAAAAGGCCCAATTCTTTCCACCACATATAGAAGGTCAATGGAGTTTGTTGCTACTGATGTAGTGGAAGGAAAAGATTTAAACAGGCTCAGGGAGAGACTGGACGGGTAGTTGGAAGAACAATCCACTGAAGGTTATTAAAGAGTCACAAACCACATTCATTCATGTCAGGAAATCCCCTGAGCTGAAAATAGTTGGAGGCTGGAAAAGTAATCGGTGAAGTACCATGCAAGTTTTTCTCACTATTCTCCTTCCCTAGGCATCTTACTATGATTTTTATCAGAGAAAGGGTAGCAGGTCACACTGGGATGCAAGTGCAATATCCTCCTCTCAACAGGAATCAAATTCATATTTCCCACTACCATCTCACAAACCAGACAGGCTCATCTTTGCTCATTCCATAGGAAAAAAAAAAAAAGTTTTTTTTTTTTTTTCCTACAACCCTTAATTATTCCAGAGAATAAGATTAACCATAACTCTCATGCTGCGCTTGGGACACTCAGGCAGGAAAGGATAATTCTACATTGCAAGCCAAGAAAAGTTCATGCATCTTATCAAGTGACTGTTTAATGTAACACAAAGACTCAATCCCCCCATCTCTCAAGCATGGATTTTTCCCAGACTTTTTCTTGCCAATCTACAGGACAGGCTTCTCATTTCCAGGAATATCTTGTTAGACACCTACTTGGGGATATATAGCTGGCCTCCTGATGCTAAAAAAGGTGTAGCAGCAGAGCTTGGGTGGAAACATGAGACTGAGGGCACTTCAAGTGGGGTTCCTGTCCTGTTGTTTCCCCTTGAAGTGGAAACATTTCCACCAAGTTTATTTAAACTGCACTGCATACAGCTGACTCCTGGTTAAACTTTGAAGTAAATGGTACACATGCAGTACCAAAACACCTTTACATCTGTGATCTTAGGCAACTCTTCATTTCCTTCATAGGTGGAGAGGAAGTCTCCACTTACTCAATACCTGGAGTACGAGATTCTTGGATACACCAACCATACAAAATAATAAGACATTTCTGAGTTCCCCCTCCCCTGATTTCTTCTTCATGGTGGGGGTTTGTTCCCTAATGGGTGGTAAATTAATACCTTTTTTTTAAAAAAAATAAATAATTCCATAAGCTGCTCTTCTGAGCTCAGAATGTGGTAAATTATTAAAACGCTGGGTTTGGGTGTGTCGCTGGGTAAGGACTCCCACATACAGACTGGTTAGAAGGTGAGCAGCGCTTGCTAGACTACCCGGTGACTCACCACTGAACACATCGTTAATCATATGTTACAGCATGTCTGACTTCATAGAATACCGTAGGTGGTGAAATAATCTGTGAATGACTTCAAGCTCTTGCTAGCTTTTATGAGGTTACAATGCTTCAGACTCCAAAAGACTCAGCTGGGCAGGAAACTGTTGAGGGTTTGCTGTAGTAACCTGGACCGCACTCCCAGCACGTCAGGTCTCTGCTCACGGCAGTGGCTTTGGAGGATCTGCAAGTTTGGCACCAACTGGGGTTGCTGCTTCTCAGTAATCGTGATGCACTTACTCAAAGCTGGCTCAGAGCAAAGCGTGGGCAAAGCTGGATTTTGCTGCCCAAGGATGAGGGGTGGAGGCTGGGTAGTTCCTGCGAGGGGAAGGGGTAGGGTTTGGCCGGAAAACAAGCACGAAGAGAGCCCCGGAGAGCCAGGTATCACTGTCTTTGCCAACACTCAGGGAGACGGGTGGCGATGGGTACATCTGAGAGGACTTCTCTCACCTTCCAAAACCAGACACCCACGCCAGATGCTCTGGGTTTCCTCAATAACAGCCATAAGCCTGCCTTCTCACGACTCCAGCACAGGCAAGTAGAAAGCAGGGCTGTGTGCAGACAGCCCGATGCCGCAGGTAACTAACTACCTACTCCACCAACGCTTGGATATGGCCCAACATCAACCCGCTGGAGGTCTGGAGCCTCTTCCCCTGCCAGCCCCTTTTGCAAGCAAGGCACTGTAGAAGCCACAGTGATGGTCCCAGACAGCAGTTCTCGTGCCATGCAAAATGAAGAGCTCCCTCCACACCCAAAAGCTAGCGAGGTAAAAATAGTGAAGTCATTGACGAGCCAAGTCTGACACTTAAATTTGGTCTCTTCCCAGGACCACATTCACATGAAGGACATTTTAAAGCTACGTAATCCCTGGCAAAACAAATTACTTCTTTACCTGGAGGTAACTAACTGTAAATGCCTCAGCCTAGCAGAGGTACGGCACAGACTGTTCTTGCCTTGGAACAAGTAGTCACAGCCGACACCTTCTACCTCAAGGTGTGAAAAGTCTTGCCGTGCTACATCAAGGACTCCAGCGCCTTTTGTCTAGTAAGACCTCATAATGAGACAGAAATAAGATGCATTAGGACTCATTTTGTGTGGGGAATTATGTTGGAACACTAAATCCAGAAGTTACAAATAAAATGCACGTCAGAAGCATTTTCCGCATTCTGCCCCAACCTCTCTGGTTGCACAACAGGCCCCTTGAAAAGAACCCTTTTCCCAGCAAAGACAGACCCTTAGGGATGTGGTGATTTGATTTCGTGAACAGTTTGATCCCAGAAGGAGGCATCTGATTAAAATGAGTGAGTCATTCCATTTCAATAACCAGAAGGGTGAAACCATTAATTAAAGGTGCAGTTTACTTGCTTGGGCAGGCTTCATATGCTTAAGCACCATGAGTGGTCTCACTGTTACTATATTTACCAAACTCTTCCAATTAAGTGTTTTGTTTCCTTCATCCCATAACGATGATGGTTTCTGCATGTTAAATATAAGCCAACAGGATCTTGCTCTGTGTTTCACATTAGCAGGTTTGAGTATCTGCAGGTAGTTTGCCTCTCTTCACTGCTTGTAGGACAAATACTAGTCAAGGAATGTCTAGGAATGGCACAAAATGATCTGTTTTCAGCTGCTTTGTTGGCATAGTAGAAAATAATTGATTTGAGCTAAAAAGCACATTAAGTGTTAACTGAACTTGGTTGTGCTTTTTGGAGCAACGAACCGAAAACAGATTTAAAGTCCTTTAGAGCAGTCAAATGTAATTGCAGGGTCTTCTCTCCACCTCGCATAGTTAAGTGTATTTCAGCAGTGCCAAAGCCCTGAACAAGAACATCCTTTATCTGCAGCCCCAGTGCAGCAGCTGCACTTCGAGCTAACACACCTTAGCTCTCAGTCAGAGGCACTCCCCTTAGGGAGAAGAGCTTCATTCATTCTCTGCACCACATTTAATCTTGGCCCCACTACTGAGACCACCTACGGGGGTGCCAATTAGTATCAGCTGCATTATGCTGAACTCTTATTTACTGCAGCAGTTGTCGGGAACCACATCTTAGGCAGCCTCACGGGCAGCCTCTCCACCAAGCCGTGCACTCACAGCAGGATCCTGCCACCTTCACCATCAAATGACAGCAACTGCAAGCTACCTGAAGGACTTGCATGGAAAGTTGCTGGAAGAGTATTTGTAGGTGCGTTGAACTGCAAATTAGCAGCTGGAAACAAGGAGGAGTGAGCACTTGTGTGAACAGCCAGCTGTCTGCAGAGGAGTTTGGAAACTTCTGATAAAACATTTTTGTAGCTTCAATGAGCAAAGCAATGGCATGCTTGGTTTTTCTGTATCTGAAACACATTTCCAGATATCTGTTGTTACATGAGCCAGAGGCCACACACTTCTTTGGCAGGACACCTAGGGTAACACCTGTGTTTTATGAGGGTAGACGCTACAATCAGGCAGCTGAAGGCAACGAGGGGCTGTGCCCTTCAGTGATTTGCAGTGACAATTATTTAAGACTGGTGCTTGCAATATTCTGGAACCTTTCTGAAGCTGGCTCTTTGCACCAAATAGGTCTGCATAAACTGGTTGATTGATGAGGAAATTATTTACTTTTTGAGGTTATTGTTACTATTCTTTTCTTTCCAGTAAACAGTGAAGAAGAATGATACCATTTGATTTCATTTCATTTTCAGCAAAGGAAAAACATAGACTTCAAAGTGCTGCCAAGCAGTAGCCTGTTAGATGCACATCTGGGGTGGTGGAAGTACAGAGATCTCCAGACCTAGATCTGCATCGCTCCTTGTAACAGTCTTTATGAGAAGTTTTCTTCTCTCACATATGGAGATGGACCTGATAACAGCAGCTGAAAAACTCACAATTTGTCTTCATAACATCCCCATGGGTGATAGTGCAAATGCCCCTTACGTACAGACAGGGGCATGAAGCACCCAAAAGTGCCTCTGCAAAGTCCTGGAAAGATCATGGTGGAAAAAAAAGCCCTAAAAAACAGATCTCTCACATGCAGGATCAGTCCCAATATCAGCAGTGTAGATAGGATGGCTGCCAAAACCCATCAAAATGGCAGCACCTGGCACAAAGAGCCAAGCCATAGAGTAGAGATATGAAATAGCAGCAGGAAAGGACTTGAAATTCATTCCTCTTTATTAAGTCATCAGATAGCAGCAGATGAGGAATTGAAATGGTGTGGGTTCAGTACCAACAGCTTTGTCTTTAATCCCTGCTTCACATCAAGGCTAGCTGTTAACCTGCCCTCAGATGAAGGCAAGTTTTTGCTAAATGACGCAAACTAAGCACAACTTGGTGTATTTACAAATACAGGCAACAAACACTGTATTTACACTACACTAATAATGAAACTTCCCAGAAGGAAAACACTAGAGCATTTGAAGGCTTTAGGAATGTTCTTTTTCAGTTAACATTTGCTTTTAATTCATCCCACAGATTTATTTCTTGGAAAATCCAAACATGATCCAAAAAAGGAAAGAGGATAGTGAAAGCTCCCTGAGCATATGGGAAAAAATATGATGCCTGAAAATCCCTCTGCACTCCTCCTGCAGACATGGATAGCAAAGAATTGATGGATCAAGCGGCAAATCCTGGTCTTGGCTGTCACCAAAAGAAACAGCACATCCAGCCGACCAGAGCTCCTTCAGCTAAGAGTGTGTAAGCCCCTGGGCTATTAGATGGAAAATTCCAAATCATGAGTGCTAGCCGCAAGGAGGGGAAAAAAAAAATTATGAAATTGGGAAAGATCAGGCAGGACAAGCCTCGACATGCTTAGTTTGTCCTCCTGCCTCTTGGCCCAGCCTGCCTGTGTTACAATTATATCCTCATTCCTCAGAGCAAAACACAGTTCAAAGAGACAATAAAACCCTTTTTAGTCCTGCGCTTCACAGCAATGCCACTGAAACGGAACTGAAATGATTCCCAGAGATAAGGCGACAAAAGAAGTTGAACCGTTCCCTACAGCTACCCGCTGAGAAAATATCAGCGGAGAAATAAAGGCACCACTTCACACATGACTCCTGTGTTCACCTGAAGAAGCAGGACCTACTTAGTGGTTTTAAAAGTGACAGTGTTTTATTGCCAGGAAATGTGACTCCCTTTTGGGGTACCAAGTCAATAAATACTCAGCTTAGGTCCTGAGAACTGTGGGCTGAAGCTCTGTAGACCACAAGATGACTCGGGAGCAGGCAAAGTATGAGGGACCAGTTATTTGAGCAACCACCAAACTCGGTGTTTCCACTGTTTCTTCTTTAATACTATCCCCCCCCGCCCCCCCCCCCCCAAATGTAGAAGGGCAAGCTTGGAGTTTTAAGAAAAAATCCCCCACGAACCCCAACCACGCATGGTGGTGGGATGGACAGGACCCCAGATGTGCCCCTCCCACTCAAGAACCACAATGGCTGAGTTTGGGCAGAAAACAAGGACTTTCAGGGCAGTTTAAGCCAGCTTAGCACAATGAAGAGAGCAGAGAGGTGAAAGGCAGAACAAAGAGCATGCTCAGTATGGATTGGCACCTGAGAGGTCTCCAAGGGAGCACCAACCCATCCCATCTCCCTTCCAAGCCAAACCAACCAAAATTGACAGCGCAGGGCATAACGATATCACAGGAAGCAATTAAGTGGCAAAGGAAAATAACTGGATTTGCAGACAGAGTTATCTTTGCCTTGCCCCTTACAGGATCAGAGGTTAGGAGCAAAGGTTTTTTCTGCTAGTGACTGAAAGCATTACACACTTAACAACCCTAGAAAAGGAAATATTCAACTACTGCAATCTTAGACATGAATGAATGGGATAGGCAGAAATAAAAGGCTCCATAACCTATTACCAAATTGCCCAGAAATCATCAAGCAATTACATTGTAAGGTTACTATACAGTGAGGCAATGGTTTTTTGTATTTTTTCAAACCTATTTCACTGAGTAGCTCAGCACCCCAGGGAGCTCAGCACGGCTCCAGAGGATGCCCTGGTGTCTTGTTGCTGACTTACAGTCATGCAATGCTAACAAATTCCAGCCCCGTGGAGGACAGGCAACTTTTCTAATTATAACTGGGCTGAATGAGAATTTAATTATCCAATTGGAAAGCTGTAAATACTGTAGACTGACTCAGTTTATACGCACTGGACTTCTTCCTCCCTTTTCCCATATCAGGGAATTTCTTCCCACTCCACGGCAGTCAGGAAAAGGGCATATGGACGAAGGAGTCGGCAGTCATGAATAATCAGGGAGGGAATTTTCCAGAACAAGGCAGTAATGTGAAAAAGTCTTTCTTCTAGGGCGACATTTGCATGGCCGGGTAATGACATAAGAAGCCCGCAAACAAAAAAGCCTTTATACCCCTACGGCGACTTTCGAAATCTCCCAGTGCTGACTCGGTCCTTCCCTTCCGTGCCAAAGCATATCATTTTGGGGACAGGAACTTCAGTCTTATCTGCACTAGCATCACTAGCTGGGACCAGGATGAGAAAAGCCATCCGATAAACGTTCTCATCATTCCAGACATCAGCTAACAACCAACTGAGAAAGCAGCGGACAACGGAAATTATATGTATACCACATAGCCCCATGAGTATTCCTTCTTTTTATTCTTAGCAGGACTGCTCCGGGGGGGCAGCCTCCCAGATGGATGACACAGCTCAGCCCAGATGCCAGTCACACCCAGAAAATGCTTATGAATGTTATGTATGAAGCCATTTACTGTCTCAAAGACTTGGTAGAATTGAAGGATCTTCTCTGCTCTGGGATGAGGGGTTAAGAGCAGAGCTTGGGGCGATGAATCTGTTTGCATAGGAGCTCCAACAGTGCATAGCTGGAGCCACCTCCGAGATGTAAGGCACCAGATCATAGCAGTGGAGTGGAAAAAAGGGTACAAAACATTATATTTGGAAAGTGAAAAAGGAGCAGGGTGTCAATTCCCTGTGATAGCAGCACTGAGAGGCTTTAATGCAGAAAGCCAAGCGATGAGGCCAATGTGGAAAGTGGCAGCTTGGTTTTTTTGAGCACCTAGAAAGACCCTATTATGGCTGGGCAGCAACACCATCCCTGTTTCAAAAATAAAACCCTTGGGAGCTGCAGGAACAGGACACAGAAGGGAGATGCTGAAGTGAGACCTGGGCTTACTGGAAAGAGCCCAACACAGGGCCTGAAGCTCCTCTGCTGTGAGGAGAGGCTGGGAGAGCTGGGCCTGGTCAGCCTGAGGATGAGGCTGCTCAGGGGCATCTTATGGTGTTTGTAAGTACCTGAGGGGACAGCACACAGGGGACGGAGCCAGGCTCTTGTCAGTGGTGCCAGGACCAGAGGCAATAGGCACAAACTGGAACATGAAAGGTTCTGTCTGAACACAGGAACCTCTTTATGGTGTGGGTGACCTCCAAAAGCCACCTGGACATGGTGCTGGGCACACTGCTCTGGGTGGCCCTGCTCAAGCAGGGGTTGGGCCAGATGGACCCAGGGGTCTCATCCCACCTCAACCATCCTGTGGTTCTGCGTGATTCTGTGAAGCACAGCCAGAGGAACCAGGATACACCCTTGGGAAGGCAGCCTAAGAGCTACAGGTACCTCTGGGGCATGGGACCAGTGCTGGAAACCCAGCTGAGAGTCAGTGCCTTTGGAATCTGGACAAAACCCTTTATTTTGCAGATCATTAGTTTTGACACAGAGGGCTGGGTGGTGATGCGAGGAGCCCAAAGCAGGTAGGTTCACCCCCATGGAAAAGCAGCTGGGGACATCCTGTGCTATGGGAGCTGGACCAAGCCCAGCCTCTGAAGCCCCAGGGAGCAGGGAAACCGTTTCTCACCAGCATAGAAAGTCAAACGCTTGGCAACGAGCAAGACAGCTCTCCCAAAACTCTGGTTACACAAACAGCTGCCTTCTGCTGGGTTTCAACATGCTCCACTGCTCCAAAAATAATTTCCTGCTTGATTTGATACCATTAGCAGGAGCGCAGAGCACAGGACGAATGGTCATGCTGCTTCATGCTCGATCCAGCTAGCCACAGATTTCTAGAAAAAGCCCTGCTTTTTTTTTTTTTTCTTTTTCTTTCCTTATTTTTTTATTTTTTGGCAGATGAGCACAGTTACGCAGGAGGAAAGGGTGACAGGGGGAATGTAATAAGCCCTCTTCTCTTCCTCCACAGAAGGTTTTGACATAAACCTGGACGAAAGCACCTGCCACCTTCATCTGTCCTCCAGGGCCCCTTTCCATAGCTGATATTTCCCAGCCCTCGCAGCTCTAACACTCACTTATGGCACAAAACCAAAAGTCAGCAGCCAAGCAGGAATCAGCACCAGCAAAGTTCAACAACAAAGTCACTGCTTGTTGGGCAATCAGGAGCTGCACCTGAGCTGCAGGGGTTCCCCCATGGCACAAGCACCCAAAAGTTGTTACCACAGCATCTTTTGTCCCCCACTTTGAGGCCCCTTAGGAGGCTTGCTGCAGAAATCCCAGCTCAGTGCTTCGGGAACAGCAATTCCAGTTCCAAGCTGGACTGGAATTTGGATAGCAAATTTGGCCCTACAGTGTATTGGATTTCCTCTTCCCTGTTCCCAGCCTGGGCATCTGCATGTCCCTTCCCAAGGAGCAGCACAGGACCTACCCTGTGGGGAAACCTCCAGGGTCCCTTACCAACAGTGCGCTGACAGCCTCAAGAAGCACAGAAAGCTAACCATGCCAACACCCAGCACATCAGCATCACGCTCTGTACCCTACAGACCTAACAGCATGGTGCCCCAACCCTGGCATTCAGCACTCAGGGGCTTGCCCAGAGACAAACTGTTATTTCCCAGATGAAGCTGAGGAAACGTTCACCAAAAATAATAATAATAATAATAACAAAAGAGCAAAATAAAACTTGTAGCTACCCAGTAAAATAGCTGATAGCACACCCACAAAATTATAGTGTTTTAAGGCTGAATAGAGTGTACACCAGTGTGAAGGGGGACTCCCTAACAGTGAGAAAGTCCATTTCAACATCTATGGGGTCTTCCAACACTACCTGACTCAGAAGAAAAAAATCCTTGACAGCACCAACCAGCTGATTTTGTGCTGCCTTTCCCCTCCCCATATACTTTGAAATCAAAGCTGTGCAACAGAACCTTTTTACACTCACATATTCAAAACTTAAATGGACCACATGGAACCATTTCACCTGATCCAGACCATACAAGCATCTCCAGCCTGCTCTTTCCACAGCCATTCTTTGAGCTACACAAAGTTATGTGAGATGTCCCTCTTCAGATAGTATAAGGGGTGAGGAACCCACCCCTGATTTTAGGGAGCTTGGACAGAAACACAAGTCCCACCCACAGTCCTGCACAGGATATTACCCCAGGATGACGCCCCCAGATTTCATACATGAGGCAAAATAAGCATGTGAGCTGCTCCAAAAGCCAGTTGGGTCCTCTCCTGCCCCTGCCACAAGCAAAGGGAATAGCTCTGCAGAGAAGGTGGCTCCTGAGCCGCAGGGGGACCTGGGCCAGGGGGAGGACAGGACCGGTGGGAAGAGTGCGCAAGCCAGTTTACAAGCTCAACTGACCCACGTCTGCAGCTGCTGCTGCTCCCACAGCCCCGGGGAGTGGAGATAAGCAGCAGTTCAGCTTTTCCAGACATAGCACAATTCCTGTTTACAGCCTCTGGGCTAGGCTTTTCAAAAGCAGGAGCTGGGTGTCTATTCTTGCAGGAAGCCAGGTGTGTAAACAGTTCAATTAATACACCCAGCAAACTGTGCTCCAGCGCAGCAGAGAGGGCTAGTGGAGACAAGCCAAGAGCACAGGAGCCGAGGAAGGAAAATCCTTTTAAAGAATATGCCTAATTAGAGATGGGCCTGAGCCAGAAGTTTGTACTTGAACACCTGGAAGAGCCCTGGGGAGCAGAATTGTAACCTGAACCCAGATCCATATTTTGCAACTTGCTCGTCTCCCCACTGAGCTAAACCCCAGCCCCCAGACTCCACCATCGCGCAGGTCTCCAGTAGCCAAAGTTTTAAGATCCAGCTTTCTGCCTCCGCCCAGATTTTGGCCAAGTTGTCACCTTATGTCCCTCTTGCCCAGTCCCACACCAAGAAACCTGCCCCAGCCAAACACTAGTGGACCGCATTCACATCTGTTGACAAAAGTTGACAGTAACCCTCAGTTTTGTGCCAAAACCTCAGAATCAGGGCTTGCTTTGAAAGGCATCACGTCCACAGTAGTAAAAACCTCTCCATACCCCTTATAAAGCCTTTCAGAAAATGCAGACTGGTCTCTTTCTGCCTCCTCCCCCTTACATCTCAGCTTTCTAGGATGGAGAGATGCTGAACTTCATCCATGCCTTTCCATCTCTTTCCAACATATATTTTCTTTATAGCATAATCCTGTTTGGCAAAGAAATGATCGGCCCCATCCCCATTAAACCACCCTGTCACCACGTGTCATGCACTACGGGCAGCTTGCAGGGCTTACTAAACATTTGCTTTTGGATGGCTCACTTCCAAAGTCCAGAAATAGATCGACACCAGCAACTACAAAGTGCCCGGGTGTGCCATCGAATCGTTTCATTGCCCCTTTATAGCATGCCATTTGCATTCCTGTGCTTTACAACTCCCACAGCACCACTGCTGCATCCACACAGACCTGCAGACATGCAAGGTCTTATCTCCTGGCTGGACTATTCTTGGTAATTATTAAATCGTAGTATTTTTTTTTTTTTCCCCCTTCATCATCTGACTTTGGGTCTTACTAGGTTGAGGTAAGGGCAAGGCATGCAATACACTGCAAGGGCATGGGAATTATATTTTGATTTTTTTTTAAACTAGGCTTCCAGCCTCTCAACTACGTTGGATGAATCAGCACAGCTGGAGAAGGAGAGATGGGATTGGGATTCTCCCTCACTCAGTGTTGCAATAGTCAAGGCAGTGCTCAACTTCTGGAGCCCTTTTGGAAAAAATCACTCTGCTGCTACTCAGAGCAGTTTCACATCACAGATGTACTTCTCCAGCTATTGCAAATTCTTCCCTGCCACAACCAAACCCCATCTCAAAAACATATAACTACTTAAGGAAGCAGGCTTCATACAAAAGTATGAGAAAAAAATCATGGACCCTTAAAAGGCCAGGAGACTCCATCTGGAGAGTGCTTGCCACACAGCATCCAGGCAAAATGATGCAACTTTTGGTATGACAGACAGATTACAATCAGGCAATTAGATGTCCCAGACCGTGTAATCACATGCAACAAGAACACACGTGGGTGTAGCGTGAGGCTTGAGCCTGCTGTCACCAACCACCAATGCAAATACATGGTGCTATTGCAGCATCCTTTTTAGATTTTAGATTTTTTTTAGATTTAGATTTTAGATTACTCTACAGGAGTTCTTCACTAAATGGCTTCAAAATGTCTTTTCTAAACATCAAAAGACTCATCTAGAAGTAAGTTTCTTTCCACCATGAACAGTAATTCCTGGAAGACTGGGAAATATCCAGAATTCTCTATCATCTGAAAACCATTTTTTTCTGTCTAGTCAGGAAGGGGAGGGGAAGAAATCCAACCAACAACCAACAGACTGCAGATAATTTGTTATACAGCTTTATATCAGAAAAGAGCTTTTCTAAGCTTCTGTGGGAAGCAAGCTTAAAAATCTGATGCATGAGACTTTTATTCTTCTCAGCTTTAATAACCATTACTATCTTTAGTCCCACTCTCTCATGTTCCCAAGATGATTTTTCCAAGTTTTTTTTTTCCCCCCCTCTTTTAAGAAACATCCTGGAGAAATCTTTTAGGTTTTTGGACATTTCATTCCTTCCTCTACAAATTTCTCTATCCAGAGCTTGATTTAAAACCAGACTCAAAGGAAACACTTCCAATGACTTCAGTAAGTCCCAGATCACTTACCCCAGGGTAAAATAAAAATGAATTAAATCCCATAAAAATACAGACAATGCAGACTTCAGTAGGGTTTAGAGCAAAATTTTATGAAGTAATTTATCCAAAAGTTTCAGCCTAGGATATCAGGGAACAGAGAAATATTTAGTGAGACAGAGTTAATACTGCATACAGACCACAAAGGATTAAATGTATAAAACCTTCACCACCAAGAAAAATAAATTAAAACTGGGACAATACTTTCTGTAATAACAAGCAAACAAACAGCCTAGATACTGCCTCAAATACTCAAAAATGCTTCTACAACCTGAACCTAAACTGCATTAAACGGACCAGATTTCTGAAAGCTATGAATTCGTGTCTTCTGAAAATCCATCTTAGCCATGCCCAAGTGGGAGGCTGAAAGATAGTCACTGTCATTTCTGCAAAGCCTGATCATTGTGGCTCTGCTTTGGAGAATGGTTGCAGGCAAAACTAATCCTCCTAATGAACGTATAGGGTCCATAAGTCTTCTAGGCCATGCAAGCCACCTCCTGAGCAAGAAGGGCAGTGAGACAAGCTACTTGGGGCTGATTTAAGAGGTGGCTGCTAAGTGCAGGAGGGTCTCAAGAGGATTTGGGGCTTGCTGAGGAATCAGCAGGAGCAAGGAACCTCATGGTCCCTGGCCACCCAGACACAGACCTGGCGACCACAAGCCTGTTGTGGTAATAACCACTGCAGAGAGCACTTCTCCCTGATGCTAGAGATGCCTTCTCCCCTGGCTGTGATAATGCATGATTTGTCAGGTTGAGGAGACAAGCCCCAGCACGCTGGGGTGAGCCTGGAGATGGCCATTCAGAAACTCCTTTGCCCTCTGGCTGTACTCAGTGCTGGGATGCTTCACATACCTTTGACTCTGCAGGCTGGTGGAGTGGCTGTGAGCAGGGTTTCATTTAGAGCCTGCAATGAAATGAAAGCCCTGGGTGGGGCCACAGAAGCTGGTATAGTTCATGTGTGGGTCACAGCATTTTTATTTTCCTCTGAGCATCCTTATCCCAGCAGCCTGACCTTCACCCGCGGTGGACCAGCGCCCCATCACAAGCAGGCGTTGCCCCTTCCCATCCTGCTGCCAGCCTCCTGCTTGCCTCATCCATCTGGCAAGGATGCCTGAGGGAAGGGTTTAACTCCCAACCCCAAACTTCTCCAAAAGGGGGGCTTTTCTGGCCATCCCATACAGCAGCCTTATTTCAGGCAGCAGGAAAGCAGGGGAAAGCAGTGAGGGTGTTCCCCTTTTTCCCTCCACCACAAATGAAGGTCCATTCTAGAAGTGGTGCTTCCTTCCAAACCCAGCCCCTTGCTGCTCCAGATGCCCTGCTAAATCTAAAAGCTCTAAGCCTTTCCCCACAGACTTCATCCCACAGCTTCTCAAGCCAGAGGTTACTGCCCCCAAGCCGTAATTCCTCCCAGCCCAGCCTTCCTATGCCAGACCTACACATTCCCATTCATCCCAACCTTTCCTCCCTCCCCTGTCCAATCATCCTTCCCACACAAGCACCACATCCTTCCTGCTCTGAGCTCCCCAGACTCTCCCACTGCAGGGCTGGGTTCATTCACTGAAGCAAATCAGAATTAAACATAAGCGTGATCCTTTGAATCTATAGGATTAGGAGACATAAAGGAGAGAGCTGTCCATATAACATGTGCATGCATGACTTTGGGAAAGGTTTCACCATCCCACGTTGGCCTCCAGGTCCCTCCACTCTTGCTGGGCTCAGCCCTGCACTTCAGCCCCCTCCTCTGGTGGACCCTACCCCACTCTGAGCTTTATGGCTGGCTGAGCTTTTTTTTTTTTTTTTCCTGAAACAGCAAAATGCTGGCACTTATTGCTTATCAGAAGCATTAAAAAAAAAAAAAAAAAAAGAAACAAGCCCACCAAAACGGGATGTGAGTTGTGCTCTCTAAACCTCTGCCTGCTCAGGACACCAGGGGCAGAAGAGGATACATCCAGGAAAAACTGGCTGCATTCTCCCAAGGTTTTAGATATTTGCATGCATACAACTCGTGACAGGGAACGTCTGCATCCCAGAGACTGTATAATCTAAACAGCAGTATAATAAATGTATTAGGAGAGGGAAGGAAAAAGCATCATATTGCCCCCATTTTATGCTCAAGGAACACCACCACAGAGGGACGGGACGACTTACTTGCATCACAGGAAAACTGCAGCAGAGCCAAGTCCCAAATCCCACTTGAGGGACTTAACCACAGCCTCTTCTGTGCTTTCTATTTTGTGTTAACAAAGAAAACAGTATTTCCCTGGATTTCAATCCCTAGCGATATTGCTGGATTTGCTGCCTGGTCATGAAATATTCCAGGAGTGGGAAGAGCAGATGAAGCTCCAGTGAGTCATGAGCAGACACTGCCTTATTGTATGACCAGCATGATGAGGGTCACCTTCTGCCCTCTGCACTGCCTCTGCTGAGGAGGCCAAGCCCAAAATACCTTGTGCCTTTCCAAAGAATCCCATTGTTTTGGGTTTCCTATTTTTTTTAAACGCTTATCATTTGGGATGTCAAACCAGGCTCGGCAAGAGCAATCAACCGCCGCCTTGACACAGCCTCGCAGAAAGCCAGCTAACAACTCAAAAACCCAGAGCTTGGGCCGAGGGAGCGGCGTTCAAGCATCTGCAATAAGTTCAGCAGAGGTAGCTTGGCAAACACACGCGCTTTTGATCGCGATCTAGCCACCAGGCGCACAAAACAGGGTTTCGCTCAGCCACCACCCCCTCGCTTTCTGACTGCGGGCGTAGGGAGGCAAGGCAGGGCGTCCTCCCCCAGCACACAAGCTGCAATGAAAGCTGGAGAAGGGAACAGGTACAAATATTTCCCCCCACACTTTTATTTCTCGGTGCTTTGTCTGCTGGGGTAACCGCTGACCTGCGAGACACGCCAGGGGTTCCTCTTCCCACAGCTCTGGTGCGAGGAACACCCCAACAGCCCCCAAACCTCACCTCTCCATCCAGGCTGCACAGACCAGCCACACGAGGAAGTTCTGGACACTTTCTCCCTTTAATTAATTTTTAATGAACGAGGCACATTTGCCCTTTTAGCATAGCTCCCTGAGAATGGGAAGCAGTTAACCCAAGATGCCCAGGAGGAAGGAGGGTGTAGGAGGACATCCCACTGCAAGCCAGCTCAGAGCCCCCCCACCCCTGCAATGAAACAACAACAAAAAAAAAAAAAACCACACACACTAAAGGGGAATGAGGTTTTCAAAGAAAAATGGGCAGTTCCCAATGAGACTAGGGAAGGGGCTGCCATGCAAGCATCCAGTTAGCTCAACCCAAGCCCCGTAACCCTTGAGGGCAGCCACAAGGCATGAGCTCTCCCCACCATGAGCTGCTGGCTCCTGCCTTGAACCCCACTTCTCCTCCCTTGGGAAAGGGCCCCACCTACGGGTGAAGGACCAAAGAGGAGCTCTCAGCCCCTATCAGCCGCCCTCCTCCTGCTGAAGTTCAGACCAGGCCTTGGAAGGAAGCCAAGCTTACCAACTGCCTGCAAAGGGGGAAGGAGGGCACGGTGTGGTCTTAAAATGGGTAAATAAGTGAAAGCCAGCAGACCTACACCTACAATCAGTGGCCTAGAGGTTGTAGGAAGTGTCAGACAGAGGCCTGCAGGCAGGAAGGGCCAGGGATGAGCTTGCTGCAGGCCTGTCTGCTGCAACAAAGCAGCAGGGACAAGAGGAACTGCTCAGGGCCTGCATCCTGGTGGCTTCCAACATTTTCACAATGCAACATCAGACTCTGGCATAGTGATCATGACCAGAGCTCAATTTTTGCGACACAAAAGTTAAACAGAAAGCTTGCACGACAGACAGGTCCCCTGAGCTGCTTTGGGCCTGCTTCATAATGAGGTAAATCATACCATAGGAGTGCCTGTGACTCTCCATCAGCCACTTAGAGCCTGAACAGCAAATTTAGGTGCACCTGTCTCCATTGTAAAGGTCCAAGATTGGGTAAACTCACACAAAGTGCACTGAGGCATTCCCCAGGTTCAAGAATAGGTTAAACAAGTCATCAGACCTAGAAAGCTCAGCTGTAGGGAATGTCAGACAGAAGTGGCCTAGACCTCAACTTTGACCCAACACTTTGTGGAGGGGTGAGGTGCATAATCCTCTATCCAGAGATGGTTAACATAAACCTTACAGACCATCTTTGTGCCTGTGGCTTCCAAAACCAGAACAGTTGTCATGCAAAGTAAATGAGAAGAAATAGCTTGAATCTCCTGGGTTTTATTTTATTTTTTCCTGAGGTTCTCTGCACCTTCCCTAATCTGTCAGCTCCGTGACAAACAGCTCAATTTGTTATTCCCTCCCCATCTCTCCTACAGAACCTCAGAGCCTGACTGATGGTGACAGACCACACTGCAGCTTGAGGACAGCTTACTGGCAAGCGGATGCCACCTCCTTCTTCCCAAAGTCCCTTGACACAAAGGACAAAGCAACGCCTGTGCCAGCGCCACCGATCGACATCATCCCAGGCAGAGAAATACCACAGTTTCTTCTGGAAGGGAGCAGGAATGGCTCCAGGCAGCAGAATGCCTCGCTTTGTCCAGGAGTAGAGTGCAACCCTCTCACCCTTTGCCGCCTTCCCAGCTCCCAACCTTCAGCCCTTTCAACACCCACAGTTTTTCCACTCGGCCGCTAAGCAATGAGAAATTCCCTGCCAGAGGACATGGTTCAAATGGGTTATTGAAAAGAAATGCAATCCCCTACTCCAGGCAAACAAGCTCCTTCTTTTCCCCTTGAGGAGGAAGGATAATAGTACAGCCAGGAAGAAAAAAGAAAAAGAAAAAACCATCCCCAAAGCCTGTTGTAATAATATTAAATAAGAGACCAAAGGGGTTTGGCCAGGAAAATCCCAAGTTCAAAAGAACAATTACTCCAAGAGATTTAAGCCTAAAGCTGAGTCACTAAAATGAAGAAACCTCTCCTTGTCCATAGAAAGCAAACAAATCTTGGGTCATGCAGCAAAGCTTCTGTACGTCCTTGTTAGAAAGAAAGAAGAAAGAAGCCAAATGCAATTAATCATAGTCCCAGAAGAAAGGATGAGATCTCTGTAATTAACTACGTTAGGCTCATCTTTCCACTTTTGAAAACTAATCCAGCCCTCTGCTTTCACTCCTCACCCACAGCACCAGCACAAAAGCCTGCTACCAGCCCAGAGCCACCTCTCCCGTGGTGCACACCTGCCTGCAGCCTGTGGTCCCCAACAGCTTCCCAGTAAGCACCTGGCAGGGGGGAAACCCTTACACAGCACAAAACAGAGCTACTTTTCCAAGTCCCCTTTTGTGGATGGGCTGTGACAGAGTTTGCAAACTCACCAGCAACCTGGAGACCTCAGTTGAACTACAGGAGTTAGTTTCAAGCTAAGTATTTACATCCACAATCCTGATCCAACTGTCCAATGACCAGAAAACATCAATTAAGAAAGCACATAAACATGAAAACACTTTCCAGACAATTATCACAAGCAGCTGTAATCTTAGCTAATTGGCTTATACCTGATCCTCAGATGGTTTAAATTTGCCTGACCATGGTGCTGCCCACAGAGAGCTTGATCTCCACAGCTGCGTGCGCTGTTCAGATGTGAGAGGACTGGGCCACATATTAAGAGTAAGGGCTCCAAAAATTAAGTTCAGTAGGGTGAAGACAACTGGCTCTTCGATTTGCACAAACCAAAGCCACATTTCACCGATGATTGCTTTGCTATAGCTTCACTAAAAGTTTTGGAAAACATGGGGAGAAGCAGAGTACTTCAGAGAAGAGGAAAGGCTGGAGCTGGTGGCCACAGCTTAGGAGTGGATGTCTGAATCTGACATCCAAAAAGTCCTACACAAGTCAGAACGAGTCATTCAACTTCCTTCTTGGGGCTCCCTCAATAAATAAGGGTTGATAAATATTATCCTAGCAAAGAAAACAATAACAGACCAGCTTTTTAGGTCAAGTACATCAATGGTAAATACAATACAGCAGAATAATACCAAAATGACATCAGCTGAGGAACTGAGACTGACTTCTACCCCTTCTTTTGTATACAAACCGCTACTAACATATGAATAATGCTGTCAACAGACTGGGAAAGCTGGCCAGCTTTGTAGCGAGGGAGGGCGAAGAATGCCGAGTGGACAGAAATCTCCAGCTTTGCTCTTCCATGAGACGGCAGAAATGTTTATTTTCAAAGGAAGCAGATTGGGTCACTTTTCTATGGAAAAGGGAAGCGATTATGCAGCTCCGTAGCCTTCCTGTACCAGTGTGGGAAACAGGGCGGGATGATTAATAACCAGTCTGTGGGATGCAGCTACAGGATGAAAGATCTTTGGGTATGTCCCTAACGTGACGCCCACTCCTTTCCCTCCAGGTCAAGGTCTCAGACACAGCCAGAGGCCACCAGTGATGCTCCAAGGGCTGTTTTATGGCACAGAGCTTGCCAGCTTGTTAGGGGAGAAGCACACAGGGCTGAGTTTATGCTTACCACAGATCTTAGCCAACATACTTTAAAAAAATATCAGTGGATTGCACCTATAATCTTTGCACAGAAATCTGGTGGAGGAGCTAAGCACAAGGTCAGAGAAAAGGCAGGACTCTGCAATGGAGAAGGTGACTACCCCATACCCAGGACAGCTTCCTTGGAGCAGTCCTTCATCCTTAAGCTGCTTTTTACAAACCCACACCAACCCTCTGGATGTTGGGGGGTGCCAAAAGGGCCCCACCAGCACACTGGGGTGGGTTTGCCTCTTTTATATGGGAAGTCCTATGGTCCTCCCAGTGGGATGCACAGATCTTCATGGAGAAGACTGACAGACTGCATTCCCCAGTCCTGCTATGGGATGACAGGAGCAGGAGCCACAAAATCCCTGTGATGGGATGCTCCATCAGCCATGCACAAACTGCAAGCTGAAGCTGCCCTCCACTGGATGCATGGGAAATAACCCAAGGAGAAGGAAGAAAACTCCTGAAATTTTGTCTGCAGCAGTTTCTGTGGTTCTACCAAGGCAGAGGCAGCAGAGTTTTCAGGAGCTGCTCTTTAACACAGTAAGGTTAAAGTCCCTTATTTAATCCACCTTTACAGAGGTGTGAGATGCAAAGCAGCATCACTAGGCATGAGGGCATGTGGATACACAACAGGGTTCAGAGCTCTGTGCACAATTCCCAACACTATAACCACTTACACTTACACAAGATGCCCAGGTGACATTCCTATGTACATTGTACAGCGCTTATGGCACTACAAAAGGGCTCGTGGCCTGAATAATAATAATAATAAAGTGTTGCCATGTGACTTAGGTACCTGAAGCTCACGAAGATGGGATGTCAATGAAATCGCATCAGGGTGCAGCTCAGGGAGGAGACGGCTGCAGGCAGAGCTGGGGGACAAGCCAACGGTGCCACCTAGCGGGCACAGCACCCTGCCAGCCACACGGATTGCTCCCAGGACGAGAATGATGCCTGGAAAACAAGCTTCCCCCGATGATTTATTTATTATTATTTTTTAACTCTCTAGCCTACACTGCAGAGCAGCTATAATGCTCGCAGCGGTTGAAAAAGAAAATATTTCCATGCTAACCTAAATTTACAGAAGCTAAGGTTCATAAGAAAAGTAGAGCACAATACTCAGAAGTTCTCAAGGGCTTCCTTCCCCCAGCACCTTCACAGAAACACGGGATCTCTCCCAGGAAGATTGCAGCCACATGTATTTCTCTGATACACTGTTCGCTTTGAGCTTCCTCTACCAGTAATGAACAGAGACCAATAAATTCAGTAAAATCAGGAATTTCTTTTCTATTTCAGCACATAAAAGGTGACAGCCTGCTACAGTGTATCAGGCAGTAGAAAGCGTGCAAAAAAGCAGATCTGTGCTTTGTTCCCTAACCCTGCTGTCTCAGGGCTAGACCTCCTCAATCTCTTTCCCTCAGTGTCACAACCTTGCTTTCCCCTTCCCCAAGGTCTTGCTCTATATTCAGCATCCCTCCAAGCACATCAGTGTCAGGAGTTTCACACTGCATCAGATTTCCACTCACATTATTTCTTAGGAGCAGGTTATGAAGTGTGCACTGCTTTGCAGCAAGTAGTTCTCTGTGGTGGTATGGAAAGCAAAACATTGAGTTCTGATGTGAACCTCTACCGCCACCAACATGGCGAGAGAGGGTCTACAACTGCATTATCCAGCACAGGTGTAATGCTACCAGTCCTCCCTGAGGCTCTGGCACAGTGGGACACAAAGACAGCTCACAGCAGGGGTCAGGTTTGGAGCGTTCTTTGCCTTATTGGCCCTAAAAATTAGTGAAGAGCTGCTAGTAAGAGTTAGAGAAGCCTTCTGGACACTCTGAATCATACCAGACCCTTGCCCGGCACAAGAACGCGGCACACTGCTTCATTCAAAGAACAGTATCATCAAAAACTGGTAAGGGGTGAAAAGAGCAAAATATCCCTTCACTGCTCCCTCAATGGCTGCAGCAAGGCCAACAACAAACGAGCAGATCACTCACCCGAATTTGGTGGAGAGGATCCCTCCCAGGGCAGAGCCTATTATGATTCCTATTCCAAAGCAAAGACCCAGCTTCCCCAGAGCATCAGCACGCTGGGAAGAAGCTGTCAGGTCTGTAATAACCTTCTGAGCACCTGGAAGGAAACAAATACCTTGAAAGAAGCTTGCTGTGGTCTCTGAGCAGTGGGTACAAGTTTATGGGCCGCAGAAGCAGTGCCTGCCACAAAACTGTCTTTGCAGCCCTGTGCTCATGCACACCAGTGAAAGGAATTGAGTCCGTATTTGCAGGAAATGACAACCAAAACCACTTCATGAATGGCGATAAGAGGCTGACACCCTACCAACATGAATCTTCTTGTATGAGCTGCATGGACTTCAGTAGCTAAAGGTGGTGGTGTGGTTTTTAACAGAGACATCTAGGGAAGTCAGTCTAAATCAGAACAGCTTTGTAGGAAGTAAAAGCTGTTTTTGTAACCACGTATCACCGACTGTGTGGTACATATGCTCACTTTAGCAGGAGAAAGGGAAAAGCTCTCCTACAAAATGTCCTGGTTGCCAGAAGGCAGCTGAGAAGTTTGGTATAGAGCTGCTGCCAGCAAGCATTCGATGCCTGTGCCCAAGTGGTGATGTCCAAGCAGTTTGCTCGAGATCAGTCAGGAGACCAGATTGGGACTACAGGCAGCCAGCCCTGCTTTCCATAACCAATACAAGTGCTGCTTCATGTCCTCTTTGTTTCAGCCTGAACACATTAATGTTCCTTCACGCTGCTGACTTCCAGCAACATGAGCACAAACCGGGGAACCAGGCAATAAAAGCAATTTGGAAAGTCCCTTGGCCCTGCCCGACCTTACCTGGTAGCCCATGCATGAACACAGCCGGCAGCCTGGAGAGGAAGAGGATGGGGACACTGGTGGAGATGGACAGGAGCAGGAAGAAGACACTTCCAGAGGCACAGGAGAGAATTAAGGCAGCTCGGGTACCAAACTGATCTGCAAACCTAGTACAGAAACAGTGCGAGGTTGTCAGAAGTGGGATGGGGCAGGTCCACCCACCCAGGTGGGATTGCACAGCCACTCTGGTCTCACCCACTGACCCTGCGAGAGGCACTGATGGGATTTCCAGGGATGCTCAGCTCCCAGAGGCAGTCTGGGTAATCAGAGCCCAGCTCAGTGTGTTTTATCTCAGGGCTGCTGAAGACCTGACAAGCAGAGGCAGGTGCAGCAGCTCAGAAGGTGTACAGTTAACACACTCAATATTATCATTTCAGAGCACATAGTGCCCTCAAATTTTATTTTTCAGCTCTGAGTCATTTGAGACCAGGGAATCAAGTTAGCTATTTTTTTTCGGTCCAGGTTCAATGGAGATTGAAGTTGTCCCAATTTGTTTCCAGAGGATGTTCACAGCATCATTGAAGAAAAATGGATAGTTTCTTATTTAGGTTTAATAAAGACTTCACAACAGTAGATCAGTTTTGCTTCAATTTAAGGAAGACAAAACAAAACAGAAATAACAAAACAGTCAAATCAAGTTTTTGTTCAGGTTCTATTCAAGTCCTTGGTTTACTTTAAAGGTACTTTAAAAAGCTAATTTAGATCATGTCCAGGAGTACTATAGGAATGGTTCTTAGCAACTAGGACTAAGATTACTATAAAACACACCTTAGATTAAGTTTTTCATTTATATTTTTCCCTTCCCCTAACTGAAGTTGCATATCACAGTTATCAGATCAGTGTTACCTTGCCTAGCAATTAGTGGTGCTTCCACTAAAAGAAACAAAAAATGCCAAGATTGGTCTGCAAACAGAGTTAAGCATAAGTAATTAGAGGGACTCATGTTAAGGAGGAGGCTCAGGTCAGAACTTCTACTTACATTAAACCCAGGGAAGCTTATAATAGCCATTTGTAACCTACAGACTTCAATCTACTGGATAGTCCAAGGCTTTTTTGATTTTGTTTTTAAAGGGTAATTTCAGTGCTTCATCATATCGTGGCTATTTGGCAGCATCAGGCAAGATGTACAAGAACTGACCTAAACTCCACATTTTTCTATTTCTTATCCATCCTATTTTCTCTTTATCTACTTTCACATCAAGGACAAAGCAGTCTCACATGTAGGAAAATCCTTTTCATCTCAAACGTACGTCACAAATTTTGGCTTCAATCTGGCAACATACACCTTCAGCCGCACCTGTACCAGCAGGAAGCAAGGGGCACATGGATTTTTCTTTACCTTTCCCCATTCCCTTCAGTGTCTTTTTTGAACATTAGCGAGTGACATGCACAGAGGAAAAAAACAGATATCAGATATCTCAGGTCCAGAACATAAATGCTGCTCTCTAGTTTTCTATATTAAAAGAAGTAACATTCAAGTATTCAAGTATTATGTATGGGCATTCAAGTATTAAAACAGGTATTGTGGTATCATCAAAAGGCTTTGAGAGGTCAGGTCCTTGAGGTGCTACACACTGCCTACTAGAGGACACAGCAGAGTTCACAACCTAAGTCAATCACAAAGGTAAAATCCCACGAAGGGAAACTAAGGCACATACTAGCACCATATCCATGTATCACTTGCTGATTGGCAGCAGAACTAAGGAGAAAAGCTAGATTTTTCTCAGTCTCATTTTAGTTTCCCCATTACTGGATCACACTGCTAGTTCAAGTTTTCTGCTTTTGGGGAATAGATTTCCCTGCCACTCTAGGATTTTTCTTGCCATTCACTTTTCATTAAGAACAGGAGCAAATGTCCCATGATGTAGGCAGAAAACCTGAGTCTTTTCCCACTCTTTTCCTATTTCTGTAGATGAGCTTGTAGATAGATCAGTTCTTAAAAATTCACCCAAACTCTGAGGAATTTTAGCTCTGTATTACACCCTAATGTAGATTCAGTGAGATTCAGCCTTAGAAATAACATGATCCTCAGTCTTTTCATTGACAGCTCTACTTAACAAGAATAAATACCTTTTTTTCCCTAAGTTTCCCAGTCACAGGACATTTCTAAGGTTACACATGCTTATAAAATGCTTGCAGGATTAAGCCATTAGGACCTGGGCTCTGAGGAGTCTGATGGCTTAAGCCTGTTCCCAGTATATTGTTACACTTAAATGTGTGCCATTAAAACATAGCTAAGTTAATATAAAGGTTGCTTCGACATTGTGGTATTTCTACTTGCAGTATTTATTTTCCCATTGTTCATTTATGAAGTCTTCAAACACTTCAACAGGACCATGAACCAGAACTAAATGTTTTTATGATTAAAATATAAAAAAAAGTCTGGCCTTTTTCAGCCACAAAAAGGGTCATGAGAATTGTTATCCCTTACCTTCCGAAAATGGGACCTCCCACGAGCTGGAGAACACCAAAGGTTGTCTGGAGGTAGCCAAACCCCACCGAATCCAAACCCAGGCTCTTTGCCAAGTACTTGAAAAGAAAAAAAAAAATGGATCAGGGAAAATGAAGTATATTATGTTTCTGAAAAAAGAGCTTCATTTCTGCACGTAGAGGACTATGGCTTCAAACCATTGCTTCCTTCAGCTCTCCATACCTACAGATGCAACCTTTATTGTCTCAGGCTTCTGAATAAATACAAAGCCTCTGGCCCACATCATCTGCTGATGAAAATAAGCAGGATGTGATCAAAACCATCAGTTTAGAACCAGGTGACAGATCTGAATCACTTTTTACACTTGTGGTCCAACACAGCTGAACCTGAGGCAGGCCCTTTACCATTCAGGCTCTGCACACAGGGATGAGGTAGGCAGTAACCAGCCTTCTCTTGTCTGCAGACCCAGCACCCAGGTCTTGGAGATGTTGTTTAACAAGGCAAGCAACATATGGGCAAAAATGTGGCCTTTAGTCTGCATGGGATGCCCACAGAAAGAAAAGAGATGCAAACCCTGAAGAGCCACCACAAATAAACACTCCCAGCCTACAGGCTCAGGACACCATGGGGTTGGTTTGGTCCCCGGAGGAGAGAGCAGTTCGCCTCTGGAGGCACAAACACAGCAGAGATGTCCCAGAAAGCATGGGCTGACCAGAGGCAAGGACAGACAGCTGTGTCATAGATCCAGGAATTCACAGATTGGAAAGAAACACCAGAAAGTGGATGAGCACGGAAAAAAGACACATAAAATACAGGGCCTGGAGAGATGGGGACTGCACTTGTGTCTGCCAGCACTCCTTTCCAACAAGCCATATTTTGACCATTGCTGCTCCCTCCTCTGTGGTTCTGGCAGCACCTCTGCTACCCACAGGAGATGCTGATGGTCTCCTTTAACCACCCAGCACCACGCACAGCTTCTGTCCCTCCACCCCTTCTCCTATCCTTCTGCTCAGCTCAGCCCCGTCCAAGAGCTCCTACTGTTTCAAGCCATGCTCACTCCTCACTGCTGGCAGTTTGCACTGTGGTGAGAATATAATGCTGTCAGAAAACCTACCTCTGAGCTCTCCTGACAGCTTACTGGGTCTCTCACCACTCCCAGGTCCCATCCTAGCAAGAACAGGCAGGAGACATCAGCCTCAAGCAGGGCCCTCAGACTGGGAAAGGGCTCGAGGTGCTGCTACAGTACAATAAAGCAGCTGCACACCCTGAACGCAGTCACAGCTTGCCTGCTAGACAGGAATACACTTTACTCTCTTTTTTCTTCTAGAAAAGTCCCTTCTGGCTTTGCTAGAAGATTTCACAATTGGCATTGAAGGTAAGAAGTGCCATAAAACCCAGCAACCCATACTCACAGGCATGACTCCAAGCTGCATGAACAAGAAGGTCAGGTCTATGGTTGCTATCAGGTAGGCGACAAGGATCACTCGTCCCCTCTTGAGCTCTCCCATGTGGTTGCTCTCCCCCTGTGTCTCACTCTTCATCCTCCAGGCTTTCTCCTCACACCCCGAACTGGCTTTTTCACTCGTAGTGCTCACGGGGTGACTTACTGCTGGCTGCTGAGCTGAAAAGGGGCACCAAGGTGCGTCCTGGCTGGGAATGTGGAGTACACAAAAGGTGCAAATGCTGTGTTTACAGTTCAAAGCTTAACAGTGTGAAATATGCTGAGTCAGCTTGGCAGGGATTTTCTTTCCTTTTTTCACCCCCCTTTCTCTCATTTACTTCTTAGGCAGGATCAAAGGCAGCCACTCATTGAGCCACTGATCTCATTCTTCAGCCTTGTCCCAGGTGGGCATTGCTCAGAGGACCATCACAGCAAAGACTAGCTTGAGAACCCCAGCAGGGTAAAAGTGGACATTGCCCCAAGTGAGAGCATGTGACAAACCCTTCAGCTCTTTAACTCCTTCACTTCTCTCACTTCCATTGTCTCTGGTGGCTCAGAAGAGATGACTGGTTTTATCCTTCATGGAAAGCACTTAGGTTTAATTTCTGGAGGTTGCAAGTGAAGCTCACAGCAGAGTGGCTGTCTCCAAGTCCTCGTGCTTCCAGCAGTACATTTACATAGATCCTAACTAAACACCAGTCTTACATGCAGCTCCAGTTGTTTTCACCAGGATCTCCAGCTGAACCTTTTCTCCCCACTGCACCAGGTGGTGAAAATTTATAGAGAGCCTGAGCTAGAAAATGTTCACATATGACTCCACTCAGACTACAAATTACTAGCCAAAACCAAAACATAAATAAATTTTTAAAAATGTATTAAATCCACACTAATTAGGAGGCTGACTGCAAACTGGAAAATTAAAACAAACAAACAAGACTCATTTGTCCTTTGGGGGTTATGTTTATTTGCTTGCTTGCGTGAGTGCTTAGGGTTTTATTTGTTTGTTTCCTTGCTTGTCTGCTTGGGGTTTTATTTGTTTGCTTACTTGCTGAAGCCTGGAGCTCTGGTTGAGCATTATCTTTATTTTAAAGAGGAACAGAAAACAGAGATCCCAGCACCCTGAATTTGTAGAATCATGGGGCTGTTGCTGGGAAGGGACCTCAGGAGATCTTGTCCACTGTCCTGCTTAAACACACTGGCTCAGCTCTGTTTTTTTCTAGCACATACACAAGTGAATGCTCGACTTCTTGAAATTCTTAAGGCTTTGGTCAGTCCAGCTCTCACATTTCTTGCAGACCCTCTGGTTTGAGGCTCCATCACTGAGCACATCAGCCAGCTGCTTGTTGAGGAGCACCTCTGTGTGGAAACGGAGGCTCAACTCATCACAAAGGCTGAATCCAGAGACAAATACGTACCTCTGCTGGCTTGCACGTGGAGCAGTTCTCAGGGCTGCCAGGTGTCTAGCTAAGCCCAGGGAGAGGGAGCTGTGAGATGTCTGGGCACAGCTTCTTACTCCACAGAGCCCGGTGATTTGGGGAAGGCTGTTGGGCTCTGACTCCCAGTGAGTGAGGGGAAGGCCAAGAGATTAATGTTTCACCAGGGGCTGCTGCCATAGTGCTGGAGGCTGCCCAGGAACAACCTTCTGCAAACACATTTGGAGCAAGAGTGAAAAAGCACTTTTTAGGAGTGACGCTCCTATACCACTGTGACCACTCGAGCAGACCCAGCTCGGGGCAGCTTAAGAGTCATATCTGTTACTGAAGAAGGAAGGTTACCCAGAGTGCATCCCAATTTAGTAAAGGATTGGTGCCTGGCATTGAGCACATCTAAGCACAAAACAATGGCTTTTTCTGCTCTTTGGGTTTCCTGCAGCACAGCAGCAACATTGTCAAATAAAACTTCCTGGTTTGCGCTTGACAGGCACAAAGTACAAATCGCCAGCATTGAATAGAAGAGTAAAATTAACGACAGAGCTCTCTTTACCGAGGTTTTGAGACAATCACAAAAGCAACTCTTGCAAATACAATGTAAAACACTGCTTACAGGAAACCTTGCTGACTTGGACTTGAAAAGCTGCAATATTTTGACTGGTAAGTTTGTCTCAGCAGCAACTGAAAACAGATCCCACTAAAGCAATGACTTGCACATGCAGCCGCTCTCCATCAAATGCCCTCTCCCTCCACAGATGAGACTCATCCTGCCCAGGGGGCCAGCTCATCTGTATCTGTAATGATAATGATATAATGGGTGGTGTAGGCTGGCGTTGCATTTTAAGGTAAAGGCACTTTCTGGATCAGCGGTGGACTACACCCCATGTAGCACTCAGCCACTGATGAGTCATATTTAAAGAAAAATGTTTAATTTTAAAAATGGGGAGGAATACATTATGAATAGCAGATGAATTTTCTTGGGTAGCATAAATAAACTTTAAATGGACAGATATCCCAGGGAGACTGCGCTGAAAGCAAGTGAGGAGATAAATGTAAATGTCTTGTGATTAAACTGCAGATTTAGCTATGCAGATTTAGCTATTAGCTATGCATTAAGTCTTGACACTTACTCTCAACATTTTGGAGTATTTATAGTTACCCTCCCTGGTATATCTTTCCTGAGGCCTATTTATCTGGTGATCTGTGGAAAAATAGAGTGAGAAACCTGAGAACATCTTTTAAAAAATAGTAAAGACTTAGTGTTTATGTTACTTGGGCAGAAATCTTTCTCAAATCACTGGAGATGGGAAGCAAGGCCAGCTAAAAGTACATGGAGAGGGGAAACCCACCCACAGCAACACCAGCAGTTGAAAATATTGGTTGAAAAAGGGTAAATCGTGAGGAAATGAGTCCTGGATCCTTCTGTCAGATTGAGTTTTCTGACAGAGGAAGGTTAATATGACCTGGAACAACATGAAGTGCTCTGGGTGGGATTTAGCTGTCAGAACAATATTTACAGCCTCAAAAGAGCCTTTAAGGGCCACAGAAGTGCTGGCCAGCAGTGATAGGCATCTCTCAAGCATCAAATCCTCTGTCGATGTGAGCTCTCCCTCTATGAGAAGAAAAAACAAAAAACAAAAAAAGAGTGGGATGAGTCAAATTCTCCTCCAGAACAAAAAAAAAAACAACCCTTATGGAAACACAACCCCCTGGGAACCATCACGTCCAAAGTATGGGAGAGGAAAAGGAACCAATCCCCTGAAGCAATTCCCAAATACCTTTGAGCCCACCTGCACTGTAGGAGCAGCCCAGGAAGGAGACCACGATGCTTCTGGTCAAGAAATGCTCTCCTAATGGGAACCCAAGATGCTCCACGGGCTGGTGTCACTCAGCACATCGGGACATCCCTCCCTTCCCCATCCCCAAGCGCAATGGGCTCATCTGTAGTCTGCTGAAAGATTTATACCGTTGAGCAAATAAGAGTGTATATGGCCCAGGACAGCCAGAATTATGTCCCATGTTTGTTGACTGATTTATTCTTTTGTTTAATTGTGTTCACACACACACACACACACAAAAGAGGCAGCTTGCTAATGAATGGAAAAAGAATCCACATGGCCAGCAGAAAAAAAAAAAAAGCCATGTTTAGTTTACAAAATAGCAAAATAGCACAGTCTTCAGGGATTTTCATAAAAACTACGGAGACAGTCCAAATCGGCAATGAAATCAGATTCCCAGTGGCTGCAGAACTCTTTTGGCTCTTTCTATGTGTGTATTAAATTGCAAAAAGCAATTATTTATAATTTGTTTTTATAAAAATGCTAGTGTGTTTGTTCTGCCTGGCAAATTATTTTGTGAAATGGAAAAAGCCCATTGTTCATTCTTTTGGTAAAGTCTTTGTTACTTAGCATATTAAACTGCAGATCACATTTTATCTGAAATAGGGCTGGTTATTACTGACTTTTTAATGGTAAAGCCCCAAAGCTCCATCTAATACCAAGGCCCCGTCCGGTGCCCTGCAAACACAAAAAGAGCTCCAGACTTGGATGAGGGAAAAGAATTGGATCCTCCTCGCCTTACAGATGGGACACTAACAGCCAGCAGGGTGTGATGGCTGGTCTGAAATCACAGAGGAAGTCTGTGGAAGAGGCTGGAATCAGATTCGATCATCCTTTGGACGCCAGTCCTGCTGCTTAACCACAGGGCAGTAGAAACTGCCTCTCTCATACTCTGGATAAATTAAACCAGAAGAGAACATTTCTGAATGCTGGAATCTGACATCCAAACACGCGCATGGGGTAGAGACTGTGTCAATTGTAGAAGGGTTTTGGAAAAAATACCGCGGCCTGAATTCAGGAGAGTCACACCAAGAATAACATGACCAAATAGGATGAAAACTCTCAGCTCTTTGCACCCATCCAGTCTTACCAGCTCCAGCAGGACCTTGCTGGGACAGTCTTCTCCCAGGTGCTGCCATGGCCCACCTCTGCCCCCAAATCCCTCCTGGGGGAATGGAGAGCCCTCAAGTTTCAGTCAGCTGCTCCTAAAGAGAAGGGGTGCTGGGAGAATCTGGAGAGCAGCCACCGACCTACTCCTGAAAGTGAAAGCCTCAAAACATAGCAAATGCCACCAGCCTCCAGCAGTCTGTCATACTGAGGCACTGAGGAATCAGCAAGAAAAAAGAGTCCTCCCACACTGAAATCCTAGGCCGGGTGAGTACTGCAGCCCATAGGGTCTCTCGATGGCTCTGTCCCTCCTGGGCGAGGGGTGATGTCCCCCAGCGGTGCCCTTGGGGATGGCCAGGAGTGATGGACACTTCTGCTGTCTCTGCAGTTGTGTCTTCAGCCTATGGGCACGTTGGCGTGACCAACCTCCAGACAGCTCGCTGCTGGATAATGGATAGAGCCCCACACTCCAAGATACGCACAGTGCTTTGGGAGTCCAAGGTCCTTATCCAAAGAACATGCTAGATGTGACAAAAACGGATACGGGCAAATAAAGCCTCACGTTCAGCCCTCAATATGCAATGTTTCATTCAACTGGTATTATACAGCCACCTTCTGGAATCACAGCAATGTCTGGAATGCAAAAGCTGTTTATCATTTAAATAACATTTAAGCCATTATAATTTATATGAGAATTGTAAATGATTTGGGCTGTATGAAGCTTCTTGTTGCGGTTTGTCACAGGAATGCTGTAGATTTCCTCTGCACACATTACATTCTGCAAACAATGGGAGCCTGAGACATTTTCAGCTAGTCTTGAGCCTCCTGCATTTACCAAAACATTTTCCTGTGTCAGAATCAAACAATTGCCTGATTTATAACTCTCAGGCATTTGAGAGACCACCAGCAACACAATGCAACAAAAATCTCTCTGTTGGTTAGCCGTCTAACTAAGCTATACCCAGCACAAACAAAACACGGATGTGTATTTAATGTTCCTGCTAATGTATGTTTCTGCACAAGGCAATTAGAGAGCTGCAAAGCATGTGTCTGTAAAACCTTGCACATCCCGACCACGGTTTCCCTGCACAGAGGAGGGTCTGTGCTACATTCCCAGACAAACCCCTCTCTGCTCGTGGGCCAGGGGAGATGTGCATCCCCTCCCATTCCCCTGGCTGGTTTCTCCATGAGGTCTCCAGACCTCCGTGGAGCCTCCTTGGGATGTGGAGAAAAGGACGTGGCTGCCCCGTACCCAGCTCCTTCTGCTCTGTGGGTTGGACAACCCTATGGTGCAGATATTCACTGCTCACACACGGACAAGGCGGGACGAAGGAGGAGGGCTATCCGTAAGCATGCAGGGCTGGATTTACCAGCAGCTCAGAGGTGTTGACACCTCCCGAGGTGGCCAGACACCAGCAGTATTTGTATTTTGCCAGCCAGGCTCACATCACCTGTACCAGGGATAGAAGCTGTAGCCAGCTCTGCCTGGGGATAACGCTCACAATCGTGATTTTAGCTAGGGATACAAGAGGTATGGTTTCCCCACTACATTTCAGTTCAAACCACAGGAAGACTTTGGAGACCCTTCACTGTTTCCTCCTGGCCTTCCCACCCTCCCTCAGCTTGAATTTGCCCAACACAAAAAGAAATCAGCATGACTTTGGGCTCATTGCTTACAGCAGTTCTTCAGAACTTCTTCAGAAGTTCGAAACAGCACTAGGCCCGCTGAAATAGATTTTCCTATCTGTGCAGAATCAAAGTAAACTTTACATGCTGTTGGAGAGGGCTGGAACAGTACAAGAGCAGCTCACCTGGAGCTATGCCCTCTGCTTCACACAGTTATTTTCCAGAGCACACGATTCCCAACATCAAAGTCTCCGTGCACTAAAACTAGGACCCATCATAGGTCTTTCCCAGAAATGAAGCAAACCCTGCAAATTTGCAATCCAAGCTGGTTCAGCACCAGCCCTACCAAAGCAGTGATGGGACCAGAGCATTTTGCCAATACTCAGGTATTTGAAACAGAGAAAAAAGGTGCTGCTGCAACAAGTGGCCAGCTTGTTTTCCTAATGCCTGAGCAGACAGCAGTGGGATTATCTCTGTAAATTCCCCGTAAGGGAGGGTGCTAGGAGGAAATTCCCACTGCCTTCCTGTGTTGACCAGGTGCTGGAGACTCCTCTTCAAAGTGACACCAATCTCCTCTGCAACGCTGCCCAGACTCTCTCCTCCTTACAGTCAAGATGAAACAAGAAGGATTTAATCATTTCCACTCCTCTCTGCCCAGCACAGCCAGGACAGCATGAAGGATTATACTCCTCCTGAGCCTCAGCAATAAATCATTTGCCAAAAATCCATCCAACTCTGCACAAATGAAGCCACCACTGCATCCCCCTCACTGGAAGCACCCTCAGAAACCACGGACTGGCTCAGTCCTTGTGGTGCATCAAGAGGAAAGGACCTAGATTAAATTTGCTGTTGGGATTTTTTCCTTCAGTCTTTTGCATCCAGCTCCTCTGCTGCTTTTGCTGTTAGCAAACATTTGTTTCTGACTCACTCAGTCATGACAATGTTTGAGAACACGGTTCATGCTGGAAGTATTTGTACCACGTCGGTCTGAAATGCCACTATGTGTCACCGTACGCACAGAATTTGCTGTGCAGGGCACGTGCTTATTTATAAATAACCGGGGCTTGCTTATGCTCTTCCCAGGACAGATGCCATGCTTGTGTTGGAGATAAGATTCTCTCTTTGACTTTAAACAACATGGGGAGACTCCATGCAGAATATGTTACTGTGTGACATGACCAAGAGAATCGTAATGCTCATGCTGGCAAAGCTGCCTGCTGGAGGACAGCAAGATACCGGCTATCATCGGGGCAAAAGCCTGCCTTTGATTGCACCTTTGTGAAGCTGTTTCACCAAGAGCCAATTACAACATGACATAAGCATGTTTATAGTGCTATGCCAGTTACAATTAACTCCCTGCCCTATCTAATCACATACCATACTGCAGGCAGGGCAGCCTCCATACAGTTAGACTGGCTGCAGAAGGAACATGATGGATACCCCCCTGGGAGCCCAAAGACCCGCCCTCTTGCAGGTTCACCACCGGCTGTGTTGTGCTTGGTCCTTGTTCAGAGCCTGCAGCCACATTAATGCCAGGAGTCCACGAGGCAGATTACAAAACGATCGCTTCTCCAGATTAGAGAAAGCTTCAGCGCTGCGTCTTCAGAGAGTTACTATGCTGAACGCAAATGTAAAGCTGTAGGCGAGGAGATAAATTAATTAAAGAATTGCATATGGGAGGCTGGGGGGTGGGGGGAATTATCTCACCTCGCTGCGTCATCGTAAGCTATCTCACAGCCCATCACGGGGATCGGAGGGAGAGGCAAACAAGAAGGAACCCAGCCTGGGGAGCAGGACAACGTGCACCTTAACCTCATTTTCACAGCTTGAACTGAAGGCATTGTCCCATCCAGAGGTCTTGCCAAGGAGTCAAACGAGCTCGGAATAACCTGCGAAACCTACAGGCGGGTGAATTCGGCTGCCATGCATTTTGGTACCCTGGCAGTTCTGCACACCCCGGACGGATTTAAGACCTGTATCCCCTGCCAGAGCCCACCCGAGGCAGCCCACGCAGGCACCTGGCACCTCCGGGGGGCAGCGGGCGGCTCCGCCGGGCCCGGCCGACATTAGAGGGCACCATTGCCCCGCGCATCGGGGCCAGCCCGGGTACGGTCAGGCTGCATCTTCCAGGGCTGGGATTTTTTTATTTTTATTTTTTTTAAATGTAGGTTTTGTTTCCTTTAGGTGTGGCTGGGATCCATCTGAGGATACTCCTGGTGTGCTTCCTGCTCTTCCTGGGCTTGTTTTTTTGGATCAGGTACTTCCTGGAGGAGCTGAGGCCACAAGCGATCTCCTTCAGCAGTCATTGCACAACTGCCAGCATCGACGCAGTGTTCACCTAAAAAACAGTACATTGAAAATAAAACTGGGGTAATAGACTCTCTCCCAGTACAGGAATTAGAAACAACCTATAGAAGCATAGAATAGCCCGAGTTGGAAGAGACCCAAAAAGCTATTCTGAGAATACTATTACCATGGATCCACTATGAAAAGCAAAGGGGCAGCAGCACAGCAAGACTAGCTTCTTCTCAGAGCCAAGAAGAAATAAAAAAGAAGGGGGGGGGGGGGGGGAATTAAGTGAAATTAAATGAAATAAAGCGCTTTTCTGAGATTTGAGTTTTTGACTGATTTTGAAAATTCAATAAGGAATATACAGCAATCTAAACTGAACAAAACCCACCAGCATTTTTTCAGGGTTTTGTTCAGATTATCCTCCCACATTTTAACCCCTGAACTAGCATGTTTTTGCCTAGCTATCAAATCAAATAACTTGACTTTTTATTGCTGTTCTGAATGTACGTGGGCTTTAATAATTTGAAAGGTCACTTAGATGGTGAAAGAGCCCCAAGCAGAAGCCTTGACAGCCTGCACTGGCTTGAACTTTAGTTGTGGCTTATTTAAGCAGGACTCCAAAGTACCACACAAAATTGCCACTGGTATAAATGCAAAACTGCAAACCACGCGTGATCACATGCACAGTAAAAGAGAATTGCATGGGAGATAAAGTACTAGTGTTTATTGTTCTACTTCTCTGCTAAAACAATTATCAAATACAACACGTCCTGAAGTGAGGCGAGTGCATTTAGACTGCACTAAATTAATTCTGAGTTAAACGTTGTTAGGTGTATAGGACAAAGCTCTGTTTAAGGAACTGAGATGGGACCAAAGTAGAAGCCTTGAACCCAGAACCTGGGTCTGTTTGTCTGGCAGCACTTTGAGAACTGGACCGTTCATGCAGGAGATGCTGAGACTCCAGCAGATGGAGGTGTCATAGGGATGTGTTTGCCTCCACCACCTCTCTACTGCGAAGAAGTTAAACTGCAGCTCTACGACCACTAGCCCTGCCAGAATGACAGTGCAGGGGCTCTCTGTTTTGTTACCTTACTAACACCTTAACATTACTGAATGTGCTCACTTGCTTCTTGCTCGCTTTGCAGCGAGAGGACCTTTCCTCCCCTATCTGCCAAGGCAGCGACCTCGGCCCTCGCTCTGATGGCCACCCTGGACTCCTTCCAAACAGGAACAAACATAATAAACCTCCTGCAGTCACAATCCCTACAATGATACACAAGCCATAAAGGAGCTCGTTTTCCCCCCCCTCACCCTCCGAAACAGAGCAGCCAGCAGGAATACATGCTCAAGTCATTGTTTTCTCCAACATCAGCAGATATGGTTCTGGGTATGCAGAGCTAATCGGTCTTTTTGAGCAAAAATGCTTCATTCTTACAGGGCATTGTTCTAAGCATAACGATGATTCCTCCGCTCCGCACTAGAGTGGGAATTTCCAAAGAAGTGAATAGGCCCTTGGGTAAGGCTTTGAGGCTCATGTTGGGCAAACTGCTCATCTAGTGGCTCATACCATATCCCTCTGGCCTTAAAGTTCACAAACTCACTAAATTAACACCACATCTCTGTGCAGACAGTGCTCCCTCCTCACACGAGCTGGATGCTTACCTTCCATGCAGAAGATAAGCTCGGACACTGCCAGAAATGCAAAAAGTCACCATCAATGTAGTATTACCAGACACACACACACACACACACACACACACACAAAAAAAAGTCAAAGAGATGGAGAGCACCAGGAATGAGGAAGATGAGCTAAAATAACCCCATCAGACACTAAAACCTTGAACTCGACCTGCGTTACCTCCCAGGTGAGCTAGAAGGCAAAGCGGCCTCCCACCCGCGGCAACCCCTGCAAACGCTTTCCTGCTAAAAGCAGAGCTCCTCACATCCCTCGAGCTCTACGTAAATATTGGCTAACCTCCGAAAATGCTTTGGAAGGCCTGAGACGAAGGTTTTCAGAGCGTACTCCCACATCTTGCAAATAGCAGGGAAGTTTGCTCACTCAGCCTCTGTTGCAGGAATGCATAAAACCAAGGAGGCCGAAAACAGGAAAGGTGGCCAGGAGGACCACAGCAGGTTAGCAAGGGCTCCTCACAAAGAGCTCCTGTCTGCGGGGACTCGACCACCGCCATTTTGCTCCAACTTGAATAGAAGGTACTTTTTCGGCAGGTTTCCCACTCTACACAGTTTATTTCTAAACCCAGCCTGCCCCTTGGGGTGGGGAGAGGTGGACGTGGTGCCATGGCCAACGCGCTCCCCTGTCACACCAGCATGGCTCCTCACCTCTTCTCGCCCTGGCCTAACCCTCACTGACCCACGCTCACCTACCACCCATTCAGACACGGAGTCACCACAAGGGCTTTCTTGGGAGCTGCTCGGGTGACATCCTTTGGGCCAGGAGACCTCCTGGGGGTCACTTCAGGAAGGACACTGTGGTGGTATTTCCACATCGGTCTGGCTCACACAAGAAACCAAGAGTACCTGTTGAGAACACCACACCCAAACAGCTATCTTAAAAAGGATAAAAGCCTTCACCTGTTCTAAAGCACCTGTGCTACCCAGTCGTGAAGTGAGTGACCTGGGGCCTGAGCTGCAAACCAAAGCGCGGCCAGGGGACCTGCGCCCTGAACACATTTGTGGTGTCGTCTTTTCACCACCGCAAAGCTACAGACCTCTGTCGGAGAGCCCTCCCACCCCCACAGACATCAGAAATGATGTTGGGAGACCAAGCTCGTTGTGACATCTCAAAGCCTGGGTGCTGAAAGACCCCTCCCTGGCCCCACGGGTCCCATACTAGGGACCCCACGAGTCCCAAACTGGGGGCACCACTGGGCCCTGACACTCCTTGGGAGCGGGGCTGAAGATGTGGTTGGCAGTGGCCACAGACACGGGGAAAACAGTGCGGAGGGGCAAAGGGCATCTTGGGTACTTATCTTCCCTCCTCGCTCGCAGAGGGGGCAAAGGGCATCTCGTGTACATATCTTCCCTCCTTGCTCACAGAGAAGCTCACCGCGGTACCGAGCCTCCGATGATGGTGCTCTGGGCCCAGTCTTGGCACCATGTCTGATCGTGCTCCCTCCACCCCCCCTTCCTTTTGCGCCCCCCCCATCCCAAGACAACAAAAGGCAATGACTGCAGTGACCTGCAGAAAATGTGAAGCGCAAGCCAGCTGATCCGTGGCAACACAATAGCGAGATTAGTTCATCTGCAGTGAACAAACATGTATTATGTGGGTTTAAAAGTTAAGAGAGGAAAATGCTGTGGTTTTCATGTATTTCTATTCAGTGAGGCTGCGACTTATTACTTCCATGCAGTCGAGCAGTCCTATTTTTAAAAATAGCCCTCAGCTTGTTTTGAGATCTGCAAGCATCCCGCTTTGTTTTGCAGCAGCGTAATAAAAACCCCGAGCCGGCAGCGGTCCCGCTGTCCTCCCCCCCCGCGCCCTACGGATGCTGCAAAACGTCCCCTCGGGGAAAAGAAAACAACAAAAAAAAAAAGAAATAAAAAGGCTAAAACATAACGATGATGCCACAGACACACACACCCCACCTCCGGGCTGGCAAGGCGGGAGGGAGGGGATAAAAACAAGCCCGAAAATCGCCGGGGAGGCGTCGGCGGAGCTGCGGCCGCCGGCAGACAAAGGCGGCGGCGGGCGGGGAGCTCCGCGGCCGCCCCCCCGGGGCCGGGCCAGCGCCGGGGCCGCCCCCCCCGGCCCGATGCGGCGGGGCCGGGCCGGGCCGGGCCAATGCGGCCGGCGGCGGAGCGGCGCTGCCCGGCGCAGCCAATGGAGGGCGCGGGCAGGAGGGCTGCCGTCGGGGGCCGGGGGGGCGGCGGGGGGGCCGCCGCCAATCGCGGCGGGCTGCTGGCAGGGCAACGCCGTGCTGCTAATGGGTGTTTTGCTCGGCCTCGAGGGGAGCGGGGTTTAAAAGCGGGGCGGCCAGGGGAAGGGGCTCAGAGGCGGGGAGGCAAGGCTGCGGGACGAGACGGGACTGGCGGCGAGGAGGAGTGGCGGGGGGCCCTCACGCAGCCACGCACCCCCCCTCCACGCACCCATGGCCGACGTGCATCTCTCCGGCCCCCTGGCCCTGGAGCGCCTGGCGGCCCGACGGGCGCTGCTGGCCGGCCATGACCGCAGCGCTGTCTGCAGGAGCCTCTTCGGGCCGGTGGACCATGAGGAGCTGGGCCGGGAGCTGCGGAGCCGCCTGCGGGAGATGGGCGAGGCCGACCAGCGCCGCTGGGACTACAACTTCCACACCGACACCCCGCTGCCCCCCGCGCCCGGCCGCCTGCGCTGGGAGGAGGTGGAAGGCGGCGCCGTGCCCGCTTTCTACCGGGAGACCCTGCAGGTGGGGCGCCGTCGGGTCCCCCTGCGCCGGGCTCCCCCGGCACCGTCGCCCCCCGCCGCCGGCAAGGGGGCTCCGGGGGGGCGGCTGAGTCGGGAGAACCGCTCCGCGCCCCCCACTCCTCGCCGCCGCGCCGCCCGACGGAGCGGCCCCGCCGCCCGCATCACAGGTGCGTGCCCCGACGGGGGGAGCGGGGAGTTGGGTCCTCCCCCCCTTTTTCCCCCCCCCTCGTGCGCCCCCTCCGCCTCGCTGACGCCCCCTCTCTCGTCCCCCCCCCCCCCAGATTTCTTCGCCAGGAGGAAACGGCCGGCGCAGCCCAAGGCAGCGGCCGAGCGCCCCCCCGGCTGCGCGTCCCCCCCCGCCGCCGTGCCGGCTGAGCAGACCCCCCGCAAGCGGCTCCGGTGAGCCAGGTGAGGAGCACCCGGAGGGGAGGATGATGCTCGGGAGGGGGCTTCCTATTAATTTACGTATCCCATCATAATTTTTTTTTTTTCCCCCGTCCCCCCCTAGATTTTTGCACTACGGCACCCACGGGAGAGGCGTGCAGCCCCGGGGGCGAGGCGCCCCCCCAGGCACGGCCAACCGGGGCCCCCCGCCCGGCCCGGGCCCCGGAGCGGAGCCGGAGCCACAGGCGCAGCGCCCGGCCGCGCACGGAGCAGTGTTACCGTACAACTGTGCAATGTATTACGTTCTATGTAGAAATGTATTATGCCTAATGTGAGTACACTGGCCAGAAGTGTAAAGCTTTAAAAGTCATTTATATGAAATGTTTAATCTCTGCTGAGCTCTCAGTGCAAGGAAAAAAAAAAAGGAAAAGGTGGAGGAAAAAAAGAAAAAAGCAAGTGTATATTTGTACAAAAACGTTTTTTAAGAGTTATACTAACTTATATTTTCTATTTATGTCAGAAATGTGGATAACTGACATCCAATAGTCATTTTTTTTCTTTTGGTTAAGCCAAAGGGCACTATATTTGCTTTTGTTATTTACAAAATGTAAATTTATTTTTATAGTGTTTTTTTTTGCATTCGCAAGATGTAGTTATGAATCAAAACATTTTTTTAGACTTTACTTGAAGACAAATCTGTTTCAATGGTTTCTGAGCCGGTTTGTACCACTGCCATTGCAAATAATGCCACAACTTCAAATAATAATAATAAAAAAAAATCCAGGAAACTCTTGCAATGCTGCTTGGTGTGTGTTGTGCAGATGTCCCGGGGGGCTGGGAGCTGGGGGGGTGGCTGTGATCACTGAGACCCAAGCCCGTATTGCTCCATGCACTGTGGCTGCATCCACACCCCCTGTGCAGTGCAAAGCTGCCCCCAGTTGCTGGAGGAAAGGACTTGGTGGCTTGTGACCACATGTGTGTGAGCGCTGCTGGAGTTAAAGTGAGGTAGGGAACACACACCCATGGAAGCCCCAAATTCAGCCTTTCTATGCTTTGTTTTTCCCTTCTCCTCTTGCCAAAGCTGGGCCCAAGACCCCCCCAGGCTGTGGGGCTGCCCCACACTAAGTGGGGGTAATGAGGGGCAGGCACAGCCCCTCAGCAGGCTCTGTATGGAGGGACCCTTGCAACCTGCACGCCCCCACCCTATCTTACTGCAAGGTAAATCTTCCCCATCCCTCTGGTCCAAGTCCAGCATTAATTTTGAGGAAAATCCTGCAATTCCAGCTATAAAAGGGGGGAGCAGAACAGCCACCAGGCAAAATACATGAGTACAGCACCCGGTGCTGGCACAGCCACGCACCCCAGTGCAGCTCACAGGGGGCACCCCGGGCATGCACCCTGAGCCCTGTGCTGGGGGGGTGGTGGGGGGCAGCCACCTGCAGGGGGCCCGATCCTGGCCACAGGTGGTGCCAGAGAGCGCAGGAGGGGAGCGGCTGGCTGGATTTGTCCCTTTTAAGCCCTAGGAGCTGCGTGATGATGCTATGTCAGGGATGTGGGAGGGCGAGAGGGGGGCAGCCAGGAGAAGAAGGCCGAGGGTTTACCCACATCGGTGCTCCCCAGCCCCCGCAGCGCTCACCTCTGCCCCCCCATCACGGCTGCGAAACGCTCCCGGCTGTAAAAGTAACATTGATTACCTCCAGCTCCATGATCGCTTAATCAGAACAGGATTATTTTACATGCCCGCATCAGTGGCCACTGCCTCAATACGATTTTCCCCCCTCTTTGAAAAGAAAAATAGCTTTTCCCTTTCCTTCTGAAAGCCAACAATACCCGGAGCGAGGCAGCTGGATCCTCCAGGATTTATGGGCTTTTCTCTCGCTTTCATGAAAGCAGGTGCCTTTGGGACCTCCATTGTCCCAGCCCCCCACTCATAATAGGACTTTCTGCAATGAAAAAATCCCTGCTCCAAGCTCTCAAATACCTCGGCCGCAGGAGCTGTGCCAAGGTGTCCCCGGAGCATCCCAGCAGAGCAGGCAGGGGGCCGTCGGGCCAGGCAAGGAGCTCCGGTGCCCGAGCCCAGCCCCATGGGATGCGGGGCAGGAAGGTGTGCAGCCACCCCGCACCCTGCTCCACCCAGCCCGCCTCGCCCCAGCACAAAGCACACTGCCCCTATTCTTTCGGCCTTTGTAGCCATATGGCAAATCCATGTAGACACAGCCAACATCCATTTATTCAGGCACATAATGTCCTGCAACAGGGAACAATTGGAACTTTGTTTGCTTCTATTATTGATGCGAATGGGCGACAGAGAGAGAGAGAGGGGAAAAATCATTTAACTATAAGAGATATCCAGCTAATTATGAACCATATGTGCCTATAGTTTCAAAGCAATCCAATGAAGTTCATTTTAAATCTAGACTACTTTATTAGTACCGAAGACAGATGTCTCAACAGTACATGCATCAGAGGAAACCATGTAAAGAAGTTCTTGAAATATTTAACCAGGACTCATTCATTGTCAGAAGGGCTTTAAAGTGCCCTTTATCATGAGAATACATAGGCAGAAGTAGAGGGAGGCTGCCCGTTGTTACAGCCAGCCCGCTTACCCCTCAGCGAGAAATCCCATATCCCACTTTGGATTTCACGACGGGAATATTTTTTGGAAAGGATGCACGATATCAAGGGTCTAGAAGGAGTGAGCTTGCAGCTCATCACAGCTACAAAAAGACAGGTCAATATCTGAGCTGCTTCCATCCTAGGCTGAAGCCAGCTATGCTCTCAGAGGAATAACCTACCCCAAACCACTGCTCCCTCTCCAGTGGAGGAGAGCTGCACATTTGGGAAATGGCTGCTGCACTTCCAAGACAGGAGCTTTAATGCTGCGAGACCTCCAGAGCTTTGTTTCAGGCAAGCATCTCCCGATGCAAACCCTGTGGTGCCTACCTAAGCAGGAGACTGAAAGGGAAACTCATCAGGAGAAAGTGTTTTGGACCCCCTTTACACCCAGGAAATGCAATTATAAGCAAACAACCTTGGCAGAAAGCTTAGCGCTATCTTCATGAGTGCAGCAACATCTACCAGCAATTAAGCCACTTCAGTTAGATGAATGCAACATATGGTTGACGCTGGGAATCATTCTCCTGCCTAGCCACAACTTTTCTTTCCGGGCCAAAACTTGTTCTATTATCACTTAGAATAAACAAAAAAGCTGCTTTCCACTTCTTGAGCAAATATTTGTCTCTAATGAGCACGAGGTGTAGGTAACAGGACGGAGAAAATAGTCATTTTTAAAGCATGATTTCCTACATTCGAGTATAGAAATAAAATAGATCTACTAAATGCTCAATTCACTTACAACTGGTTGTGTTTGCTTAGTAGATATGAGCAAAGGATACACATGGGGAGAAGAAATTGAATTGACCATATTTAAGCAGAGAACCAGAAAGAAGTAGTGCATGCATATAGGTATATGTGTATACGTGCTTCCCTGCCAACAACCCATACCCCCTCAGAACTGTTCTTCTGTACATGTTTTCAGAACAAACCAGACCCAAACACAATCCCAAAGTCTCTTTGTAAGATTAAAAGATAGAATTCTATCTGTTTTTCTGGTTAACACTTCATGAACAGAGTAGAAAGGAAGATGCTAAGCACTTTGAAGAGCTGCAGAGGCCATAAAACCCCTGAAGCTGGCCTGGCTACGAGAGGAAAAGTAGCTCTAACTCATAGGCACAGGACAAACAGAGTTTTGGAGCCCTATCCCCTGTCAGCATGGCCAAGCCTCTGCTCCAGGAAGATTGGCAGCCAGAAGTCATGCAGCCTCACATCTGCACCCATAGTGTCATGGGGACCCAAGCTGTGGGGACGCAGGGACAGCACCATGCAGCATGTGGGTTGGGGTAAGGGGATACAGGTGGAGCAGAAGCAGGGCTAAGGCTGGTTTAGGCTCTGCACATGTTTTTGGCTAGATGAAGAGGAGTGCTTAGAAATGGTTGGCTATGGAGCGTCTCAGACCAGCACTCAATTATTAGCTTCCATCTCTCTTTTTGTTGGTTCCCCATCATTAAATACAGGTAACAGCACTCATGGCTTATATATTAATCCATTCGTGTTTGAAAAGCACTCTAATACTACAGCGAGCTGCACCAAATAAATCCAGCAGGGAAATTATTAATGTCTTTGGTCAGGGCTTGAACAGTGCGCAGTTAATAAGACCCAGCACTGTCCATTGAACAGAAAGAAAAAGCCAAACTGAGCAACTGCTCATTAAGCGAGCACCGTTCACCCTGTGCACTCAGTGCGATCATTTAATTATAAAGATTTTATCATCATGCACAGACACAAGGGGGCAGAGCCAAGGTCTTCCCTGGTCCTTGCCGTTCCTGGTTTCCCTTCCTGCAGCCCTGCGCATCGCTCACCCATCCTTGTGTCATATGTGGCAGAAAACGCCACGTTCAAAGTTCAGCCCTGCTCTGCAGCGCAAACCTCAGAGCATTTCTCAGGTGCCACCTAAAAAAAAAAAGGAACCTAAAAACATTCAATGCCTTTTTTTTTTCCTCCAGTCTTTAACACTCAGAAATCACTCCATGAGCTTTGACAAGGCTTTTCACTCTGCCACAGCTTGTCCCCCATCCCCACCAACTCTCGAGGTGGGGATCGGGACGATCTCCCAAAATCACGCATATGCAGCACCATAACGCCAGACCATGGCTCCCACCAGCCTTTCCACTACAGTCACCCTGGGAGCTCTCCTCTGTGCCCAGCCATGATGTGAAGCAAAGAAGTTTTTCCAAGAAGGAAGATGCTTTGATCCCAGATATTTTGGGGTGTTACTGGACAAGAGGGACAGGAGCATGCAGCCATGCCTGCGTGCCACTCTGTGGCAACACACATGCAAGCCTTTCATCTCGAACACAAAAAAATCAACCCAAAAATGGCCCCCACAACACCAACACCACCCAGTCCCATTTTTACATTAAAAACCCCAGGGAAGCCCCTGCTTGGGTCACATTAGGCAGCTTGAGACACACCGGGAAACAAGTCCTACAGCAGTTCACTCTGGAAAACAATGGGCATGAATTAAGTTGTTTTCATACATTCGGGGGTAATTGGTTTCACAAAGCCTATTTTCCCTCAGACTTTCATTCAAGAAGTTTTCAAAGGTGGCTCTAGTTAGCAGGGCTTCAGCTCTGCTTGGGCTGCACAGCATCCCATCCACTGGCTGTGGGTCCCTAAAGCTTTGGGCAACAGCTTGCAAGTTTTGCACTCTCCCAAAGGGAATACCAAAATCTTCTGTGAACTCCTGGGGGTCTTCTTCCTCCCCCCCCCCCCCCCCCCATCTTTAGGCTAAACCCATTTTTGTTTCGCTAACCAAACAAGCCAGGATACATATTCTTCCAAAGAGGGATGCCCATATTTTGTGCCAAGACCAAACTTTTTGTAGCTTTCAGCCAGAATTTTCTGCTTTGCATTTTACACCTGATGTCAGACCTTAGCAATGCCACCAGTCTGGCCAGTTTAAAATGCTTTCAACCAGTTAAAATGAATCCAGGAGGCACGGTGCTGGAGACATTTTATCGGTGAAGCCTGTGGCAGTGCAAGTCTAGGCTCTGCGTGCCAAAGGCTAGGGATGCACCCAGCAATGCTCACCTTAAAGCTCCTACAAGCATTGGGGTGAGCTGCGAGCACTGGTTCTCTTCCATAGTCTGGGATCTGAAACAAAGCCATAAAGTGATTTTTCCCCAAATCACCCACAAAAATCAATGGCAGGGCCAGATCTGAATCCCAGCTGAGTGCCCGAGCCCAAGGAGCACAGCAGGTTACTGAGTATTGCAGGGTTTGACAGCACTGGAGGGAAAAAACACTTATTTAATTTGCACAGGGGTGGCAAAAGGCACGTCCCTGACACAAAGCCCACCCCTCTGCCAAATTTCACACCCCCGCTTCCAGTGCATAGTGGGGCAAACCCTGGCAGCAAGCCCTTCTCCCTATCAGCATCACTCCCAAGCTGGGGCACGTCAAGAAGAAGCCTTTTTACAGTGTGAATAAAATAAAAGCTGCAGTTTGTGCTTGCTGTCTGCTGTAACACTTCCAGGCAGCAGCAACCACCTCTTTGGGGCAATACGGAGAGATATTTGGGGATAACTTCCATAAAACCGCTGTTACCAAACACCCATAAAACAGTGCAAAGGCACCTTATCAGAGGGAATTAGCTGCAAATTAAAAGATGTGCTGGGGGGATTGTGTTTTATTCCTGCCTGCAAGATTTTTGAGGACTTGCTGCAAAATTCTGTTTAGCCTGTTAATCTTACCAAATAAAAAAGGAAAAAAAGAAAAGGCTTCATCTGAGATCTATTAATGAGCAGAGAGAAAACAGAATTTATATTTGAAGCTTGATCTGTATTCACTGAACTGTTCTGTCAGAGACACAGGAAGGATAACGGGGGGGGGGGGGCGGGGAGAGAAAAAAGAATAAAACTTTCCCCAGGTACTCTATTCCCCTGAAATTCAGCTGTACAGAGGTGGGATGAGTAAAGGCTGAGGAAAAATACCGCAAAACATCTGCATGGACAGAGTTTTTCTTGACCCTGCGGAATATAATGGGAGATAAAGAGGTTGACCATTTTGGGAGGAGGATGCCTTCATTTCTCGACGTGACTGTAGATTATTTCGGCTTCAGAAGACAAGAATGTCCCTTTAACATCTGACCTGGCCTTTATTTAAGAGCAGCACTTCACGGTTCAGGAAAGACAGACAATTTTCTAATTCCCAGCTCTGCTGGAGGCTGAGGCAGCAACTTCCAGACAGGACACCTGCTAACACTAGAGAAATGGCATTATTATGTCTACAAGTTTACAAATCTGAGGATCAAAAAGCCTTTGCTTCTGCTGCTACTACACAGGCCAAGGACGACAACTTCTTCAAAACAGACTTTCAGAGGTTTTCTCCCCCCCTCCAATAAATGGTTTCTTTTTGCTTTCAGCGGATCGGTTTCCACGTGAAGAAGTCAATAGGCAAAGAGTTTCCTAAGTTTCAGTGGTGTGTAGCAGAAAGGGGATTAGACCTGGGGCCTTTTTACTGGCAAGCCTTTAAGCAAATAAATGTTCTTGAATTCTTAGAGAAACAAGTCTAACTTAAACAGAAAGCCAGAATATATGGGATTTGCCCCTCCCCAACTTGAATTTAAAAGTGGTGGAAAAAAAAATCAGGAGAGAGAAATAATTACTAAAAATCTAAGGGATACTAGGGCTAAGTCTTTGTCCACAGTAAACATGCTTTTATTTTTTGCTAGTCATCCCAAGGGGAATGCCTGTTTCCACCTACTCACCACGAGTTGTCAATCACCAACACCCAGTGCAATGCAGTTGTTCACTTACACCAACTCAGGTCAGTCTGGAGCTGTGATTCCCCAGCAGTGACAGAGGCAAAAAGAGATCTGTACACACACACACACAGTTACTCAGATCCTTACTCAGATCCTACCTGGTAAAAAAAGGCATCACAGAGCTCCTTCTCACCCCACAGTCCCAGAGCTGATGCCTGAAGTTTCTCTCTTAAGGAACAAGTAAATCACAATGGGTAATTCTTGGTTTAACGGGTATTTTTCTTAAGCACTAAAAAACCCACTATATATATTATCCAAAACTCAAAAACTTAAAAATCCTGAGTGTGTGCATACACACATATTTATAATACCTGAGAGCAGCCCCTTGCTCCAGAGCAGCTCCAGGTGCCTGCAGTTTGCCAGCACACAGAACACCTGGGTCAGCATTTGTGGGCTGGCTTTAATTAAGCCAGATAAGCAAGGGTAATTAAGGCAAAGCAGTTGGCTAATTTGCTTCAAAGTCAGCAAGGGAACAGTTAGCATCTTGCTCTAACCAACCAACCATAAGGAAAAAATAAAGCGTAGACCTGTGAATAAGCACAAAATGATAATCTGTGCGATAAATTTGTCTCTCTGTACTGTCAAGCAGCTTTTAGGACTTTTATAACCCTAATATGCCTTAACATACACCTCCCTCTTCCCCTGCAGGCGTGGGGGGGCTGCTGTGTCTGGTCCCGGTCCTGTCCTGCCCGGTGCCCTCTCAGTCACCAGGCCACCGGTGGCACCCGCATCCCATCCACACCAACACTGGCTTTTGGGGAGGAAAATCCCAAAAGAGCGGGCGCTAAGGGACACAGTTTAGTGGCAGCACTCAGGTCAGGTGGACACTTGGACTCGATGATCTTCAAGGGCTTTTCCAACGTGACCAATCCTATGATTTTCAGCCTCAATCCAGCTTTAACAACCTACTCATGTCGAGGAAAGCTCATTTTCCCATCTCCCCAGGAAGACTGATTTTCCTGCCTGGATTTGGGCTGATTTCACCCCAAATCACTCAAGGAGAAGAAGGCTTTGCCCTTTCTTCCCCCATTTTTTTCAAATTTTTCCCATTTTTGGCTGGCAGGACAGAGCAAGGCTGCGAAGGGAGGGAGCAGGGAGGCCGAGCTCAGGCAGGGATTTTAATCTGATCACTTCCCTGTCAAACTAATCCCTGCCTGACTCGGATCGGACTTTTAGAAACGTGCCTGGAAACCAAAAAGCAAACCTCATTTGAATGAAGCACACACTCCGCGGCCCCCATCTGCAAAGGGCCGCAATTAAATGCAAAAAAAAAAAAAAAAAAAAAGGAGAGAGGGAGAGAAAATTAGCATTTTCCGCGGCCATCTGGCATGAGGAGCAGGCGATGGGGAACAAAAGGAGATTTAGGCAAAGGGGAGAGGCGAGTGTGCCATGGCATTGACCTGCAAATGAGCCTTTGTGAGCGAATTAAAGCTTCCCGGACCCCCCGGGACACCCCAAAACAGGCACCATTACAAACCATCCGGACAAAAACCCACTCATCAAAATTGTCTGCGTTTGGGGGGGGGGGGCGGCTGCATTTAAACCCGCACCTTGCCCGTGTCCCCCCGCTGTAATAGGCGCTTAATAGCGGCTGGGGGGGCACGGCCCCCAGCGCTGCTGTGCCGGGGGAGGGGACACACACATTTGGGGATGGATTCGCTTCCAGATGCTGCTTAGTGAAGTCCGGGGGAGGGGGGATAGGGTCGTTTGAAGGTGTATTGCAAAAATTAATCGGTTTTCTCTCTTGGGGAAAGGGATAACCAAGGATGCAATGGGCCAAGATGCAATGGGAAACTGTCAGGGCTGGAGCTTTTGTCATTCCCCCCCCCCGACTCTTCCCTTTAAACTGGGGAAGCTGGAGGATTTCGGGTTGGGCCCGAAAAAAAAAAAAAAGCTAGTTCACCCCCCCATCCCTTTTCCATAGAGGGAACGAGGAGTGAAGTCGGGGGCCAGCTGGGGGAAGCTTGTAGCTGAAACGTGTTCCTTTTATGAGGCTCTCCCCGGGGCCAGCCCCATTGTAACCCGCCCGCTGCGTGGGCTCAGCTGCAGCCACCGGCAGGTACGGGGGGGGCAGCGCCGGGGCTGTGCAGAGCCGGAGGGGACTGCGGGGGGGGACGGGGGCTTGTGCACGGCTGCGTACATGTGTGTGCTTGTGCGTGTGTATGTGTGCATGTATTTCTATGTGCATGCGTGCTTGTGCATGTGTGCTTGTGCATGCATGACTGTGCGTGTACGTGTCTTTGTGTATGTTTGTGCGTGCATGTGTATGCATGCATTTGCGCGTACATATTTAAGCATGCATATATGCGCGCGTGCATGCGCATCTGTAACTGCATGCATACATACGTGTGCGCGCGCTTGCTCCTGGGGTTGCTTCTGCAAAAAACAAACAAACAACAAAAAAAAACGGCGCGCGTTTCTGCCCGCGCACCTTCGCGCAGGTGTGCACGGTCCCGCGCGCGGGCAGTGGCGCGGGGGTCGCGCCCGCGCGCGGGAAGAGGCGCGCGCCCCCCGGCCCCCCGTGCCGCTCCGCGGGGCTCGCGGCCGCTCCCGCCGGCGGGCGCTGCCTGACGGGAGGGCGCTGACAGGAGGCTCGTGGCCGGCGGTGGGACGGAGGGGGGACCCCCCCGCGCCTGGTTCCGCGGGGCCGTGCCCCCCGTGAGAGGCCGGGGAGGACGCGGGGCACACGCACGGTGCGTGAGGGGACCCCCGGCAGCTGGGGGAGCGGCAGGAGTTTGGGGAAGGGGCGCGGAGACGGCGTCCTCCAGCGCCAGGTGATCGCTGGCAGCCCCCCTGCCGTGTGGTGTTTCGGGCCCCCACCGGGGGGGGGGGGTTTGCTGGGTGAGCCGCAAGGAGGGGGGCGGTGGGTAAGGGGGGGTCGGGAGGGGACTGCCACCTCCCTGAAACCGGAGGTGAATAAATTATGACCGGGCGAAAATCAGAACAATGTCTCGGAGCGAGTGTTTGCTAGAGAGTTACTGTTGTGGGCTTTGAAATCAATTGATACATAATTAGATTCCTCAAGAGAGGACAAACAAGGCCTGCCATTCACCGGCTCCTGCTCCCACATGCATCCCAAAGAGAGCGCAGGCTGCAGCCGAAACCAGCCAGCCAGCATTCTCCAGCACTAAAAACATATTCTGGCTTTGGGTGTTCATTTAACAAACAGATCCTTGAACCTTGCTTCTGTTTGCAGTTTATTTCGACCATGCTTCTTTGTGCTCAGTTCATTAAAACGTCTCTTTTGAGATCTATTTTTACATTTCAAGAATCCAGTATTGTACTTTTTATGGTGGCAGATGGCCCTAGACATCCAAGCGTAAGCTCTTTCCTGCTTTTTTTTTTTCTCCCCTCTCTGCCTTCTTTCTTAGGTCCTTTCTGTGCTGCTCTCGAAGCCATGAGCAGCAGCAGCCGCCATCCATCCCCTCCTGCGATGCCTGGGGCCAGCTCCCACAGCTCCTGCCCATGCATTGGGTGGAGCAGGAGCGGAACAGGAATGGAGCAGGAGCAGAGCAGACAGTGCCTTCCATACGGTAAGAGCACTTTGCACCTGGCTGCGTCCCGGTTGGGCATCTGGCACATCATCCGACTTCGCATCCTCACCTTGCATTTGCCACCCATGACTGTTTGACTGTTTTTGTGGTCTCCCACCAAGGGGCTTTGTTAGCTGGTGGGGTTGAGGTTTATCTTTCAGAGGGAGGGGAAAAGCTAGGTGCTACAGCCCAGGCACACAATGGGATTCCTGAAAATAAAGATCTGGCTTTGTGGAAAAGTGCTCTGAAGGAACGGGGAAAAAAGTATATAGCAATTGGAAAAGACACAGTACGAGTTATTGAACAACACAGCAGCCACCCCTGGCCAAGCGGGCCGCCTAACTAAGGCAATAGCTCAGCTCCTCCCTCTGCCCTCACGCTTGATGTACAAACAACAACCACTTCAAAACCTGTTATCAAACAAGGATCTGAGAGCTGCAGCCATTAGCAGAACTCACGTCAGATATGAATAGGATTAAAAACCAAACCAAAACGTGCCAGCGTCAAGACAAAGAAAGCTCTCTCAGGTGTTACAGACCCATCTCTTATGTAAGGTGCCAGTCTGTACTGTAGCCTACAACAGGCTGGGTGTCTTGGAGGCATTACAAACAGAATGACAAATTCCTGCATCCTGTTAAACACTGGGATCTTCACGAGGAGGTAAGGTAAAGCTGACACAGGAGATATTTGGAAATTTAGGCAGAGGTAAAGCTGTCTCCTCTATAGTAAAATGAAATAAAACCTGGGAAGTTTTCCAGCAAAGATGTTTGGTTGGATAATAACCAAAGCAGAAGCGCTCAGACATACACAAGAGTCTATTTTGATTATGTTGGTACAAAGATGTTACATTTATATATCTATATCTGTGCATGTGCGTATGCCATACCTGGGTTTATGTGGTTCATTGCTTTACCTGGGTTAAGCAGCAAGCTATGGGCAGAACCAGCTGAAGCTCTTGGTCAGTGCAAGCAAGACTGAGTTTTGCTGCTCCACAGATGGGGTGCACCCATGCCAACATAGGCTGCTGACATGATGGAGTGCCCTTCCTTGGTGCCCACCCCGGTATCCTGGCCTTGAAAAGTCCATTGCTGTAAATAATTGCTCCCTTTGTGTCCTGAACCAACCCCATCCACTGGCAAACTCTAAAGGAGGAGAACGTGGATTAGAGTTGGCCTGAAAGTCATCCCATCTGCTTCAGTAGTACAGCCTAGAGGTCCCAGAATGCATCTTGCTGCCTTTCTGGTGAATCAGGGCAGGAGGTTAATGCACACAGCTTGCTGAAGCAGGTTTCCATTGGGACTGCAAGTCTTCTTATGCTGGTAGCCCCAGCCACAACAGGGAGTGCAGACAGGACCACCAGCCATTCCTGGCTGGATATGCAAAGTGCTTCAGCTGCACCAGGAGGATCCAACCCAGGATACCACTGCAGGCTCCTCCGGGATGAGCCTGTTTCAGGTTTGCCTCATGTCAGCCTCCAAAGAACCCCAGGTTTCTAGGAGTAGGCAGGAGGGGAAGAAAAAATACAAGCACCTTCCTTTCCCCTCCACATGACTTCCCTTAACCTTCATCTAATGTGATGATGCTCACAAGTGAGTAGTGGCAGAAGAGATCTGTGCTCCCATGTTAGAAGCTATTGCCACCTTGATGAACACCTTGGGACTTCTGTCATTTGGACACTGTTCCTTTTACAGTCTTCCAAGTGCTTCTTCCCTCCATCCTCCACATTCAGAACAAGCATATAGGTTGAGAAGGCATGGGAATGGGAAGAGCCTTAGAGCTGCCCGCTGTAAGCAAAGTCTTGGAGAGGTCAGAAAAAGCACTATGTAAACAGAAGTAGTGAGCAGGAAGTGCTCACAGGGCAGGGAGTGTTTTGGGCTTGTCGGGGATGGGAAGGGGAAGTCTCTGCAGATCCAAGCTTGATTCATCTTAATCCTCTTCAAAAAACATCCAGGCCCTTCCAACACCTGCTCTTTTCCTTTGCCATCATCTTTGTTATTGCTTGTCTTGGTTATTTGCTCAAGATTATATTAGACAGCTCTAGAGCTTTTGCTGGTAGAAGCATGAAAGCAGAGGCAAGGTGGTAGACATCCACTACTAACTATCCTACAGGTAGCACAGTCCTCTGCAGGGACCAGCCAGAGGAGAGCTTTTAAGAGGAGCTTAGGGACATCTGAAATCACCATTTCCCCCTGTTGTACCGCAGATCAGATAAGGCATGAGGATGGGTGAGGAACATAATCAAGGACAATGGACAACCCAATGTCACATCACTTACCTGTGCTGCTGCCTGAAGGTCTCCCTCCTCCTGCAGGCTCCCCCAGGTCAGGGGCTCCCAGTGCAGATGGAGTGGTTTCCCACCACCCTGTGAGCCTGGGGTCCTGGAGCACCAGCTCTGGGGTGGGCTCTGTCTGCAAAGCAGTTGGTCCTTTCTGGGTGCTGGACGCCTAGGTACAGAAACCAGCCTTTTCTTCGTGCAAAGGGGAGGCTTCAGCCCTGCAATAGGAACTGCCCACATCACGTTGCAACGTGAAGTGATGCAAACTTGTGTTTGTGCTGATTAAAGCCAGCAGGAAGGGCTAAACCTGGCAGGTTGTGAAATGGGAAGAGATCCGACTCCTTCATTTGCCCAAAACTGCCCAAATCCACCCAAACCACTGCCGGTGGGGAAAAGGGCCACAACAGCACCGTGTCATGTGTGTTACCTCTGCTGGTTCCACTGCACTAGAGACCCTCAGCGCTGCCCCAGACATGCTCTGCACAGCATGGGGCGTACATCACCGGAAGCAGACACGGGAAGGACCAAAATCCTCACTGGCACCAGTTCAGCACCAAGGGGGCAAGAGTAGCACTCAAGGGTGGGACAGGATGGGGGTCACTGCCCCAGGTTTGCAGGAGGTGGGCACATCTTCCAAAATCTGTGCCACAACACGCACACAGAGGCTGTCTGGGATTCAGGCATTCCATGCACAGCATCCACCTGGAAAAGCAGAGTGGAGCAAGAAAAAAAAATGTTGTTGATCTCCAGCATAGAAAAAAATCATCAGTTGAAAAATGACAACAAATAAGTCCATTTCTGAGACACATGGACCAGAACTACCCACCAGGGGTAGAGGAGGCACTTGTCCAACCCTGGTGAGATCCACCGCCAACATCAGTGCCGGGCCCAGCACAGCTAATGCTAGCAACACTTACAAGATGCTAAAGGGGAATAGCAGATGACACCAGAGTGGGAAAATTCAGATGTCTGAGCTGCTCCCCTTCTCACAGCAGTGGGACTTTTCAACCAAGTTGTCTACTGCTGGAACAGTTGGTATCCAGTATTGTATTTTGAAGGCAGCACTGCAGAGTCACTTTTTCATTTTATTAATTCCGTACAACATGCAGCTAGACCTCAGGTGCATTTTCAGAACTGTATCATCAGGCTGAAGAAAGCAATAATGAAAGGGTGCTGACCCACTTCATACCTAAGGTGCTTATCCATGCGGTAGGGCTAGAAGCTTCAATTTCTTAAAGTTTCATTTCTATTTCACTAAAATATGTATTTATTTCATGTAAGAATAAACTGAAATCTTTCCCCATGTCATCATCCCACCTGTTCCACCCATCTCAACTTCCTCCAAGCCCAGACTGCTGCAATTAGAATGGAAATCAGTGAGTGTTTTAATTGGCCACAATTATGTGGCATGTTTAAATCTCCAGTGATAACAAAGAGAACATAATGAATAACCTTGATGATTTTTTTAGTTGAGCATGTACTGCTTTAGTTTTATTGCACAAAGAAAACACCTGAAGTGATTTTAAAATGAGTATAATGCTTAAAAAACCCAAAAACAACAACAAGAAAAACCACACACAAAAGCCAGGAAGTAATAGTAAAATTAAAGCATTTCAATTTTGATTTTTGAATAGATTTTAAATACTGTAGATGTCATGTTAGATAATGTTTTATTAATAAGAGTTGATGTACATGTAATTTGGCCAAAGAGAGGTGGCAGAGTTGTTCCAGGAGCAAAATCTACCATTATACAAAATCAAAATGTACTATTTTTATGATGAGTATTTAGTTTTAGTAAAAGAAAAAAGCAACAAAACATGCAGAATCTCAGAGTGGTAAGTACAGGGGAAAAAAAAGGATTGGAGTAGTATTTAAATGGGAGACAGAAATGAAACACTGGTAAAAGCTACTTGAATAAGCCTATAAAAGATCTAAAAAATATCAGAAAACTAGTGAGGCCAATGCTAGGAATGTAAAGAAGGAAGGCTTAATAAAGGTATTGAAGAAATAACGGGCAGTATTGTGGCAGCATTTAGAAGATTTGGGTGCCTCATGGGGTTGCTCTCAACTAGTCCTGGTTTTCAGCTGGCTGGTACTTTGTTCTTGCCAAAAATCCATCTTCAAGAGGGTCCAGGCTAGGTTCATTGAAACAGAGGGACCTAACATTGCTGATTAGGTATGGAAAACTTGACTTAAGTTGTTTTTGTGCTGCTAAATATGGAAATGGAGAAAAAAGGAAAGCAAATGAAATAGCAGTGAACGGAGCTGTGGAAGAGGCAGCAGTCTCAAAGCAAAGGGGAGGCCCAACCAGGAGGAGAAGCACAGAGGTTGTGAACAGAGAGACTGGGGAGCGAGTGACTGCACTGTGAAGGAGGATGTGCCAGGGAACAGGCCGGATCCCAGCTTGCCTCCTTCCTGAGGGATAGCCACCCTTAGCCCTGCAGCTGCTGAGATTGTTCCTAGCACACGCAGCATTTCACCGTCAGTAGTAGCTTGTAACATTGGTGTGCCTGCCAACCAGCACAGAGCACGGTTCCCCTACACAGAACACCAGGTTAAAACCTAGCTGTGTGCTTGTTGGTAATGTCAGGCATGGCAGTGCTTCTTTGAGGGCTCAGAGCATGATACTTTTCATTGGTGATTTTTGCCTGGTACAAGGACTGTTTCTCAGCTAGGAACAAACCTACTTAGCTAACAACTCCAAAATACACAGTAAGGAAAATTCCATTTTAAGCTCTTACCTGCTTAATTAGAAAGAGAAGCTGATGAGTTGGTTTGCAGACTCCCTATAGGTAAATACAGAAAGTTTAAAACAATGACATCACCACACCCTAGCCGGATGTCCCTCCATCCTCAGTTTCCTTGGGAGAATCTCAGTGCATTTCCATTCACCTAGGACAGGGTCTTTTTCCAAGGCTCCTCTCAGAAGGAAGTAAGCAGGACCAGCAGAGGCTCAGGTAGAGAGCTTTATTCATGAGGCTGCTCTTCTCAAATTACTGGCCATACCTCATCTGTGAGCATCCCAAATCTAGCAAATGGCACAGCAGCACTCACAGGCTGCAAGCTGAAGTCAATTACATGCCAGGTGCATGTGATAGAGTTATTGCTGGCCTTCAAAATGCTTTGCAATCTGATCACACTTCCCAGCTTTTTTTTTTCTCTCTTTTTTTTTTTCCTAAAACAGAGCTAATAAGCTACTTTCTGTAACAAAAAACTAAGGCTTTCACCTATTCTAATGGCTTCAGAAGCTGTGACTCTTAGAAACAAATCACAAGATAATCATAGGATCACAAGTAATGGCACTGCTGCCATTTTAAACATCTATATCTTTGCTGCTCATAGCGTAAATACCATTCATTTCAAGCTGTAGCATAATATCTAGCAGTGAATTGGTGTGGCAGGCCAGTTTCCAAGGAGACATTAACCATAATCCTACCATTTTTGTAACCAGAAGAGCACTAAGCACAGCTGAGCTCCCACTGAACCCAGTTACAAGACCTTCATCACTTTCAACAGGAGGTAAAACAGGCTGCAAGGAACTGTGCACGCGTGTGATCTCGATGAATCCTCATTACAACGATAGCAGAAAGCACCTTTTTATTTTATGTGTGACCAGCAAATGTGTGCTTCTCTTCCAGCGGATGCACAGGGGAGATGGAAGAGAAACAGTCCTTTCCATTTGGTTGTTATCTAACAGGAATGACCAACATGTTCAGTAGCTTTCAATCCTGACTTTTCAGGCAGAGTAAAGCTGTAAGAGCCACCAATACCCTCAAAATAAGTCCAGAGGAACATGAAACCATCATCGGATAGTCCTAGTGTCTGGTGTTTTCCCATATGCTTGGTAAAAGGCAACACATTTTATTATAGGTGGGACCCAACCTTCTATGTAAGCCTTTGCTGAACGTATTTTACAAATCCACATATAACAAACTGCCTGTAACCAGCATAGAAATAAGAAATTCTTACAGATAGCTTATTCTCCAGATAGGTCTGTTGCTTTGTTTTCTATGGCTATTTTCCTAAACATGTGCCATTGTCTGCTGCAGAGGCAGTGGATGAAGGACAGCAGCCTGACCTCTCCTGGCAATTACTGCTTTTCTACAGTGAGATTCTTGCAGGCTGGAGCCTGATTTGTTCACCGTAACTACTGATTCCCCACAACCTCTCTCATCAGCTGTGGGGTTTTGCTCTGTATTAAATGTTCTCTTTGCAGAGCCCTTACTTACAAAGGCTTTGCTGGCACAGTGAAACTGCTGCCCAAAAATTCAGCTTGAAAACAGTTTCCAGGAATCATCTCTTCAAGCACTGTACTGCTGGAATGATCTTCCCCTGCGCCCCCCTACAAAATGCGCAGCCAAATTCATGCCTGACGTAAGCCATCCAAATCCATGCTGCGCTGCAGAGCTGTCCAGTGGGTTTATCTCGCTGTGCACGTGATGCACATCTGTTCACTTCATAAAACTCCCTTCCATTCCTGGAATTGTGAAACACACTTCATCCTTTCCTGGAATACCTGTATTGGTAGGCTTATCCAACAGCTTTAAATACATACCTTCATTTTGGTTACTAGGCAACTTTTGGTCTCACAACAGAGCAAAACCCATCCTTTTTTCAGTTGTTTTTGTATTTACGCAGATGGGTTACCTTGTCGTGACTTGTTGGTTATGACAACCAGACACAACCAGAGTGAAATTTTAATACCTTTTTTTTCCCCCCCCATATTAATCACAGCCAGGCACTCTGCTGGTATTTTAGGCAGAACAAGCGCCTAACTGCCTTGTTTTCATGTGGGCACGTGCATGTGTAAACAGTTTCCAGGTCTTTGGTCTGCAGGACAGGAAATCCTCTGCAGCCCAGCAGCGGGAGAGGCACAAAGTGGGCAGCGGGGGAAGGACAACAGCTATATATGCATAGAAATAGAAATCTGAGTTAAAGAGATGCAAAGGCTTCCACAATTCAGAAGAGATTTTATCTTTAGCATATAACGCAATTTACAGTTTTGGCTGCACACTTTCCAAAACAATGACAGACACTCCTCCTGCGCGTCTTGCTTTCTGCTCATTTCTCTCTCTGCTTGGATCGTTCACCTAAAGGGTTGTGACCCATATTTCCACTTCGGCTGTTATAAAGGGTTATTTTGACGTGAGTGCCCTGGCTTGGCTCCGTTTCCACGTGAGTGAGCTGCTGTTTCCGGATGTGCTGTAATCAAGGCCCCGTTTACGCTGCGACAAGTTGGTCTCAAGCTCTGCAGCAGGCTTCCTGGACTTTTTTGTTTTGTTTTCTGTTTTGGTTTGGCAGCAGCCAAGCTGTGCATCAGGATTTCTGTGAGCTCGAGTATGAGCTGCGTATGAATGCTAGGGCTGGTATGGAGACCACTCAGTGAAGAAAAAAAACCCTGAAGGACAGAGCAGACTGCGTGCAAATGACATCGTTTAAGTTCTGTTATTTTCCTCTGGCTGCGTTATACAGCGTGAGCACTGACAATAACACCACAGTCCAGCAGCAGAAGCATACATAGCCATAAAATTTTAGTTATTAAACACTTTCTGCCCCGTCCCTCTCCCTTTCTCCCATTTACTGCTCATTTTCTTACCCAGCTTGCATCTTGCCAATGGCATCACATCTGGTGGGATATTCTCTCCAAGTGAATCCAGACACGTATGCAGATGTCATACTTTACATGAGCATCCATGGTGATGCAATACTGTAATAATTACATCTACTAATAATCACAAGCCCAGCTCAAGCCTCTCTTAATGCGAAGGGGGCTGTATCAAGCCCAACAGCCCTCACCAGTGCCAGCAGTTGGCATGAGGGGTTGTGTAATGCAAGAATGAGAGGACGCCGGTTGCAGCTGTGGCGGTGCGGAGGCTTGTGCTGTTCAAACTGCTGGAGTTCTGTTCCACAAACCTAGCGAGGGGGCTTTGGAGAAATTGCTAAATTTTGGAACATCCTTTGATGGCTCTCTCTGGAAACATCCATAATTAACTGCCACAAAAATTCCACCCAGGGCCCCCTTCTTGCAGAAGAGTGCTGCACACAGGTCCTGATAGCATCCGTATGGGCTTCGAAGGACCCAAGCATGAAGTCTGGCACACGGCTAGCACTGGCTGGAGAGTCATGAAAGATAGTGGAAACTGGAGATGGGACCCCAGCCCAGAGTGCAGCTGGAAATGGTGCCAGTGGCATTTCTGTGCAGTTTTACAGACTAGGGATGCTGTTTGGCCGCAGATGTTGACTGCAGTAAAACACGCACAAATTGTATAGTACAAATGTTGCTGGATTTAAAAGTTTCCTTGAGAAGTAATGCAAGTTTGCAAATCCGGAAGGAATATTGTTGGGACTTGTTGAAGTGCTCAATATAAACTGTTACACGCAAGCCATTAAAATGAAGATATTTGGCATTCACAGTTACACATATGGGCCTTTCAAAACCATTCTTCTGGTTTGGCAGCTCCTGCGATCCTTGAATGATGCATGACTTAGTTTTATACATTCCTGTAAGATGCTTCTGCGAAGTTGGCATTTTTTTAAAAGCTTGTCACTTGTGAGCTGGAGAAGAAAGCTGACTACAAAATGTAGGTCTGGTCTGAGAGAAACTTGTGAAACCCACTTGCTTGCGTGGTTACTTTTCCAAATACTAGCTGGTGTCTGGGCTTTGTGTTCGGTTGTTCGCCTGGCTACTTCTTGATGCACAGATCTTGAAGCAGACGTTTAGAAGCGCCAGCGAAGCAGGATATGCAAACAAAATGTCAGAGCTGTCCGAGGCCAGGGACACTTTCTGTGCTGATAAGCGACTCCTATGAGTGGCCAAACTGATCCATCTCCCTCTCTGACAGTGCCTTTGTCTAAGGGGACTGTTGAGTGAGGCTTTAAGGCTAAGCAGAGGATAAAAACTTACAATTGACCATGTCCAATGACTGCCTCAATCATGTGACATTTCCTCCATGTACATAAAGGCATAATTGACACTTTGGACCTTGCAGATGTTTTGCAATTCATTTGGTTCCCACAAAGATATCAGAAAGTAAGTCTCGTGAACTGGCAATACTGTGCTTTCCTCTGAACATGTTCTTATCGCTAAAACGTATTTAGATGCAAATCGCACCATGTCTCATGGCCCCACTTGTTTTGTTTTGCTTTTTCCTTCCCATTGCCTCTAAACAGACTGTGCCATCATTTTTTCCTGAAAGTATAAAAATACTCAGACATTCCTGAAAAAAACAAGTACACTTGTCTTCTTTGCAAACGATCTGATTCACACGCCAATGTCAGTGTATCCTTTTGCCTTCTGCTCATGGCATTCTGCTTTATGCTTCCTAATTTAATTTGCCTTTCTGTCTGTTCAGTGATCCTTTCCAAAGAGAAATCTCTTTGCTGAGAAGCTATTTGCAGTGCTCTCAACAGAAGTAGATGCTGTGAACAAGTGGTTGGCTTCATCTGGGTCTCAGAGGTCTGGACAAAGGAAGAATAGCATGGTCCAGAATGTTTCTTTCAGAAACAAAGTGAGTTCTGTGATTTCTTTCCATACTGAAGGTGCCACTTCTGCTTCTGCCTGTTTGGCTTCACATTTCTTTAAACAATGACAAACAAGATATATATATATATATAGAGAGAGAGAGAGAGAGAGAGAGAGAGAGAAAGAGTTAACCGTCCTTCTGGATGCTACAGGCACACCCTTCCTTCCTTCCTTCCTTCCTTCCATCCATCCATCCATCCATCCATCATCCACACTCCTTGTTTTCTCAGATGATGAGGCTTATGTCAGCCTCAGCCACTAAAACAGGGCAGGAACTCAAAAAAGCAAAACTTTACAAATCAACGCCAGTCAAAAAAAGAAAGCAGAGCTCCCATTTTATTTTTCTTCAGAGATGTAGAGACAGCCATTCTCATTCAGGAGCCAAACTGTGTGCCTTACTGTCCTGCATTTCCTTTATTTTCCTTTCCTAACCATTTAAAAAATAGTTTTGAATACACTCGGTGCTGCTGTATGTGAGGACTGACTGTGGTAGCTGGGCTCCTCAGTTCACTGCCTGCAGATACCCTGGGCAGCTGGCTTCTCTCAAGGTGGCGAGGTTTTTCCCTCTCTGTCTATCCCTTTCCTCTGCTCCCACAATGCACAAGAAGAATATCTGAAGGTCACAAAGTCTTACCACTAAACTGCATGAAATCGCAAATCTGTGATTCTGCTACAACACAGCACTGAGGTAATTTTATCACTTTCAAACAAGGTTGTAAAATATAAAGGTACAGCATCAGAAGGATGACTAAAAATAGAAGGAACAGCATAGAAGGAATGACTGAAAACTTCAACTTTGCTGGATCAGTTCATGTATTACCCTTGTCTTCAGACACAACCAGGCTTATTGCAGCCTTGGTTGGGGCAAGATCATTTCCTACTGTGGAAGGCTATGTTATTTGTCCATGGAAAACCTAATAAGAATCAAAGATACTGGTGAACAAGTTTGGGTGAACCCAAAAAAGAAAAGTTTGCCACTTTTATAAATAGCGGAGGAATTAAGGCTATAACAAACTTCAGGGAAAGGAGTGGATCCTGGTGTCTTCATGCCAAGACTGAATGACTTTTTGTAAGATAATGCCTAAGTCAGACAAATTGCTTGGCTCAGGAGAGAGTTACTGGGTGAGATCTACGGCCTGCGTCATACGGAAGTTCAAGCCAGCCAGTCTAATGGGCTCTTCGGCCCTTAAAACCCATGCAACCAGGAGCTGCAGGATGTCTTGAGTCAAGCAGAGAAATTCCCTGCCTTTGCAGGCAATCACAGATTAAAGAAGTGACATCTTACAGCTGGCAGGGCATTTTGGCCCCCAGCATTTACACTAGGGTGATGTTGCACAATGCCTCTTCTCTGATGGTGAGAAACCTTTGTGGATGTATTCATGGGTGATGTACATATTTGTCTTGTGGTAGCATTGTCCTGCAGGTGAAATGGCACTTCTTCCTGTATGTTCTTAAGGAGAGCAACCTTAACCTTTTGCTTTGCTAGGCTAGACAGAGAAACTCTTAATACAGGCTCTCAAGTCACCTGACTGCTCTGGTTACCTTCCTTTGGCTCCATTCTGCTTTCAGAAACAGATTGCTCCAGCTCAAGTAACCAGACCACTACACAGCATTCCAGATGAAGTCTTGGTACTGCACCCTGCTTCCACAATTCCTGAAGAAATACCTCTCCTCTTCTCAGACCAGGAACACCTTTTTCAGGAAGGACTGCCAGCTTGGGTTCACTTTCAGTTGTTTTCACATACTGAAGAAATGCAGAGGGAGCTCAGAGCTGCAGCTTGCTAGTCAGATCTGCGGTCCTCAGGACAGGAAGACAGCTTGTGGCAAAAACTACATCTGGTGGGGTTTACTACCCAGCCCCCTTTGAGTGGAGAGTGGTGGGGAGAGGAAGAATTAGTCAGTTTTTCATAGGAAACATTACTTCACTTTACTTCACCTTCCCTGTAAAAAGATCGTAGAAATTAATATGGGAAAAGCACATTGTGTGACATACACAATCCTCTGGGTTTCACGATCCTGACAGCCCATCGTTACACGCTCCAGGACTACCCAGACCTTGCAAAGCAGTACCTTTCCCTGCGAGACCTCCTCTTCTCTGGAGCTATTGCTTTTCCTTAAAGAGAAGCGAAATTCCCTTTAGATATTGCCTTTATATTCACCAGAGAACGTGCAGACTTCCAAACTAAGCAGATTTTTTTTTCCCCTCTGTTATGCTCTGACCAAAATCCCCTCCTTTGGCAGTGCTCCTCAGGGTTACCTCTCATTGTGATTTTCTGCCACCAGCTCAGAGGTCTACCAAACAAGGTGTCAGGAGTGGATTCCTGTTGAGAAAACCACACACCCTATTTCTGCTTATCCCAGTGGTAGATCTGAAATGTGTTAGGCAAATCTTTCAAAAAATTGTCTTTAGGTCATATATTCATTTTACAAGTGTCACTTCAAAAGTATAATCTCCAGTCTGCTATGAATGAGTGAAAATATTGAATCAAATTTGACATTATTACAAACTTACCATGATGTTTTGAAGGATATAGATGCTGTTAGTATTTGATACATATACACAAAAGCCCTCTTAACTGTTATTAATGGCTTTCTAATATTTGATCTTCACCTGAGAGATAGGATGCAATATCTTTTAGAAGTTACTCATACCTTGGTTGAGGAAAGCACTTGGGCTTGAAGTTCAGCATATCTGCTTAGAGGTCACCGACATTGCCTTAATTGCGTGTTTTAATACTTTTTAAAACCTCGTGCTTCATCTTACAGGTTTTTAAACAAGTATTTTCAGTTTCTTTGAATGAGCAGTCTACTCCATGCAGATACATGAAGAATTTTGTGGGATTTTGGCAATTTGTGGCAATTGCAACTACCTAGCACTGCTAGTCTGACTGTTCTGTGACAGAGTAAAGGGTTCTGAGTGACATGCATCTTTCACTGGTGGAGAAGACATCTATTTGCTACTTCTGTTTGCTGATGAAACTTTCTGAATTACAGTGCTAGAACTGAATTTCAGGGTACTATGCATAATTCCTATGCTTGATCATGGTTACAGCCCAGACTTTGGCTCCTTAAATAAGCAGAGAATATCAGCACTCAAAAAACAAAGTCACTTCAGAAGAACCCCCCTAGAAGTCTGAAAGGAAAGCAAAGCAAAGCCAGTGGTTTTCTTTTTTCTTTTTTTATAGTTCCTAGCAAGGAAAAATCCAGAGACCTGCAGTCAATGAGCAGACCTACTTCTTCAAGAAATTATTTTATCTATGAAGGCTTTAAGCTTTTTCAGCTGGCTTAAAAGATGCAAGTACCTAAAAAAAATGAAGTAGACAAATAAATAAAGTCACCTCAGCGCTTCATGGATATCCTGGCTTTTGCAAAGGCTTGTCCAACCACAACCTAAATAATTCAAAGCATTGTTGTCAGGCAGCAGCCCAATCCTCCTAAATAGGCACTTGCCTTATCACTCTACAGCAGATGCTTCAGCCAACCATTGGATATTGAAAACATAAATAATGAAACAAAATTTGGAGACAATAGTTTCTGGGCTGGGGACAAAATACTCATGGATATTGTCAGTCTCTGAGTAACCAAGCAGCAAAAGCTCAAGTGACAACAATAGGAAGGAGAAGAATAGGGACAAGTGAGGAGGCCTGAATCTCAATAAGGCGCGGAGCTGCACATGCTGCTGTTACCCTAGAAACTAACCTCTCCCCTGAAGAGGTTTGCCGGGGCATTGTTTGGGGGACACAAGATGTGTCATACACCAGATGGTCGTGTGCTGTATAACTCAGTTATCTGAGAGGACAGAGTAAAGGAATGCACGCTGCAGAGCTGGTCAGAGGGCTGAGCAGGGCACCATCTGTTCTTTCAGACCCAAGGCACTTTGCTTTTTTTTTTTTTTTTTTTTCTCTTTCCAAGAAAGGACGGGAAAACAAAATTAAAATGATTCACCATTCAGGAAAAAGAAAAAAAAAAAAGCTTAATACAGTTGCCATATCTCACTTTCATTCAGCTAATTTTATCCCTGGGTTTTATGTCAGGTGAATTGCTTTTTTACGCCTGGGAGAGCAGCAATTATTTCTCTCTCAGGAGTCTATCATTTATAAATAAAACCCCTTTGAGACCTCATCAGTCATTCACCATCTGAAAACCCCCAAACGCTTCTAACCATATGCTCTCAAAAGTCCCCTCTCTCCTCCCCGAAGTTGCGCACGAATGTTTGTGCAATGCGGGGGAAAGAAGTCTTCCTTTCCAGGAATTGTTCTCCGCCTCTGTCGGGAGTGGGAAGGGGGGAAGGAGGAAAACAAAAAGCCAAAATGAAAATCGCAGCCTGCATGACTGGTGTAGGAAGGAAATATTAATCACAGCTTGCACGACGCCAAGGAGCAGTGACTAAGACGTCTGTTAGGTGAGGCAGAAGTAGGTGTGGGCATAAGAAAACATCGTGTGAGCCTGCTGCCGAAGAAAGGCTCGCTGACTTCCAGATGGGTTCGGATCTGGGAGAATCAGATGGAAATTAAGGTTCGGGACATGTCAGAGTACATTAAGGGTGTATTAAGGCTTAGGGCTTCAGTGCAAGAAGATGAAGAGAGGGTAGTAAAAGTTGGTTAGTAAAAAAGTAGTAAAAAAAGTTGGAAGAAGCGTGAATGAACCGTGTATGCCTGGGGCAGTACTTTTGCTCAGTGACAGACCTGCACTCTGGGCCAGCCCCTGCCTGGGGGCTCACCTTTCTGCTCTCCTGCTGGCCTTCTGCCCCATGGCAGCCTCCAACTTGCATACGAAGCCACAAAGCTCCCCTATGGCCGCAGCAGTGCCCAGGGGTCTCAGTGCAGGGAGCAGCCATTGGGTCCTGCAGCAGGTAGCCAGCCTTTAGCATTTAATTTCCAGTATGCAGCACTTGCAGAGAAGGTCAGGTTAAGCACATGTTCTGTCATTTGGATTTTAAAAGATGAACTATGATTCAAAATGGTATTATGGCTTGCAAAAAAACTCTCACGCTGTGGGATCAGTCCTCAGGCCAGCGGCTCTCACCTGTGCACATCCTTCTCTGCCCATCAGACCCACATCAGATGAACATGAAGGAGAGGAAATGTTTGGATTAATTTAGAGGGAAATCTCTAGGAAAATCAAGTAGAAAGCATGGAATCAAAGCAGAAAATTTACATGCAGAATAAGGGCCAAAGATGGAAAAGGAGTAAAATATGAATCACATTTTATATTTAGGTTACAGATAGCTCAGGTAATAACCTGATTAGGCAATCGTTAGGTCTAACAAATTATTAGGCAATGTTTAAATGGCAGTTATAGATGATAGCATCTCACAAACTGCATGTAATCCTAATATTTCATACATGTTTCTAGTTCTTACAGCACTGGTAGTGCTTGTAACAACTCTATCTAATGCATTCATCTTTATGAATTAACGATCAATATACTCTTACGGCTGTAACACACAGCATGACTGAAAGTTGGATTTGTTTTGCTCTTTGGCTTTTTACTTTTTCCTACAAGACTGCCAGTGTCTAAATTTCTAAATAAAAAAAATCACACAAAGGAGCTGGTATGTCTCCAAGTAATCCCCTACTTAAATGGATTAGAATAAAAAGAATGAATTATTAAAAAGAATAACATCAACAATAATATTTTATTCATTGCAATTAACAAAAATGATCAAAACCTGTCTAGTGACAAACCAAAAAATCAGCACACAGCAGAAGCCCTTGCTGGCTCTGGCAGGGAACACACATTAGCAGGGTGAACTACGGAGCACGGAGAGCAGCAGCAATGCATTTCAGCATTTCAGTGTGCTTTAAGGGTTGTGTGAAATGCACAGGCACTGCATGCTTGGAGCGCTACACATATACTTGGTAAATTATGGCAAGAAAATCTCCAAAGCTTCTTCTTTTCCCCCCCTCTGGGGATTTGCCTCTCTCTGATCCAAGAAATCTCACTGGCGACCGCCTATGCCACTTTCTGCACCTGGCCGAGTGATTTACCAGAAACTTGACAGGGTCGTGGAAGCTTTCTTTTCTTTGTTCCATGGGTGTCTGCCATGGAGAGCCAAGCCTGGATTAGCTGAGTCTAAATCCCTGGGCAGTTCGCCAGAGCAATGCTAGTTCTGAAGAAAACGGAGCTCCAAGATGATTTTGAGATCGGCTTTATGCATCAGTTCTTCTTAGGTGCAAATCCACGGGCAGAGAGCATAATGCCTCACGTCGGGCTGGTAAGCTGTTCCCCGTAGGCAGCAGTTGCCAGCCAATGTGGGAGTTATGTGAACTTTCTGCCTGATTTGGACAATGCTGTTTCTCTGGGGCCAGCCCTTCCCTGGCTCCCTCGCCAGCCATGTAGGCATCTTTTCACTGGACAACACGCTGCATTACAATAATGTGTATGGACATGTTTAATAATACGCCTATTCGGCACCTGCATTTTCCTTGTTGTGGTGCCAACCATTTTGTCATATTAGCTTTTAGGTCGTTGTCGTTTGGAGTAATGTGAGACTTGCCATGCTGTCTTGTAAAAATATCACTCTCTTTTCCAGCATCTTTCTGTAGCTGCCCTGAAGGCAAGGTGCATAAAGCCTTCCAGAGGTGGTGGCTCCTGGGAACAAGTCTTCTGCAGGTCTCCTCCTAACCCCAGGAATCAGAGATGCTCTCGTGCCCCAGGGCTGGGGGTTGTATCTGTTCGGAATATCTGCTTTAGGGAGGGGGGAACTTTTAGCCCAGTTCCCGTGGAAACAAGGTTAATGCACTCACACTGTGTTTGTTTTGCCTCCCCCGAATAACTTTTGAACCTGTCGGCCTAGTTCAACTAAACTTGACAGAAGGGTAGAGGTCTGCAAAATAATTAAGTTCTTGTAAGTTTTGTGAAAATAGGCATTGAGGCAGAAGAGAGGGGGCCCCGCCACTGCCTGTTCTAAACGTCCTGGCCATGGAAAGGCTGAGCGTGAATTCACGTCTCGTCAGGCACCAGGGGAATGACACAGGAAACAGACCCGCTAAACATCGCAACCGCAAAACAAAGTTTCAGCTGAAATTTGCACTTCTTAGACATCAAAGTGATCCCATGGACAAGACACAAAAAAGCCAGTGTTCACAGAAATACTTGTTAGTTTCTATTTGTACTCAGCAACTTCTTGTTCACAGGACCCAATCCTTGCTGGAACTTGGTTAAGTATTGCTGAGCACCAGGGCAATCTTGTAGTGACGGGTCTCACACATGCTTGGGTACCAACTATTTCTTTCTATTAGTTTCAATATTGCTTCCCTTCATGTTTCCTCATCATAGCTGCCACTGGCTAGGGAGCCCAAGAGCCAAACTGTTATACAAGTTATTTAAAATGAAATTTCAGGGCATTTAAAAATGTATTTCCTTTTGTGTAAAATCATTTTATTATGCGTGTTCACAAGTGGTAGGTAAGGAAATTTCTTATCAGCAAAGTAGAAAGAAATACCTCTAATATTGTCATGGCTTGAAAACATGAGAGAAACATGAGAGTAGTATAAGCCAATGCTTTGAAAACAGAAACACAAAACAAACTTGTCAATTCAGATGTCTTTGTGACCACAAGGAAAGCAATACTGCAGATACAACCGATTCCAGCTTCCACTAAACCTACGGAAAGCCTTCTTTAACAGATTTTGAACTTGCAAAGGCTTACATCAATCTGCATGGACTGAGTAGTCCCACCAAAGGCAACAGCCCAACTCCTGCTTGTAAATGAAGCACACAAGTAGATTTGTGCAGGAGTGGGACGTAAATGGGAGTTGCATCAGACCTTTTTCCTTTTCTTCTTCCCTGCCCCTCCTCTTCCCAAACCACCATCCCATCAGTGAAACGAGAACAGTAATACCCATCTCAGCAGGGAATGTGAGGATTAGCTTAAAACTGTTTTTACCTTTTCTCTTTTAAACTCACAGAAAAGAAAATCTTTCTGTATTTATTTTTTTTTTATAATTCAAGGAGCAATTTGTTTCTTGCCCAAACCTTTCTAGCTCAGCGGGTGGGGGAAGCCCTGGAATATTTCCACCTTCCTCAGAACTGATGATAAATCAGCACAGAGGTGTCTGCTAGCCACAACTGCTGCTAACTTGCTGCAGTAGAATGGCCGTTTTGTCTGCTGACATCAAATTATTTCTCTAGCATTGGAGCATAATGCTGGCTCATTACATTATTTGAAACAAGCCTACTTTAAAATAGAAGAGTGAAATGTCCAGACTTCTCTTCTTTTGTAAGATACTTTGTGAAAGGGAATCTGAAAAGCAATACCCGATAGTTGTCAGTGTGGCAGCAAGTGCTTCCAGCTCTGAAATTGCATAGGCTCAGAATAATAACGGCTTTTCATATATATTACATTTATATAACTATGGTCACTAAAGTCCCTTTGTGCTAGGCATGGAGCAGACATACAGAAAGAGGCAGTCCCTGTCCCAAGGAATTTGTGGTCTGAACAGATAAGTGGGCTGAGCGGAAGAGATGGGGCAACAAATGTGGCCCAACAGGTGAAGGGACTCGCCCAGAGGTCACACCATGGATTAATGCTAATGCCAGGCACAGCACTTATCTCTCTTCAAGCCCAATGCAGCTCAGACCAGGAGCCCATGCTTTTGTTTTTCTCTAAACCTCCTCCCTGCACAACCCCCCGTCTTTCGTCCCATTAATCTTTTTTGCAACCTTGCACAGTCACCTGCGTCTGCTGGGGACCACTGGTGTGTTTCCACCATCAGCTTCAGCTGGGCAGTCCCACCTTCTCCTCTTTTCTTCCCTGGCTTCCTACCCTCTGGTCTGCTGCAGCAGCCTGACCCACCGCAGCCTGGCAGGCTGGGGAAGCGAAGCCAGCTGACAGGCTTTAGGCAGATTTTTTGGGGCTGAGATTTACTTTTTAGGTAGGGATTGGAGTTACACCAATCTTGTAATCCAAACTGCTATCAAGCTGCACAGAGAGAGAATCTTTCTGCAGCCTCAGGCAATTCTTTGTTTTAACAGAGATTACAAAAACAGGGTAGAGAACCATGAAGTCAAGGCTTTGCCTACCTTACAGTTTCCTTTGGCCTTCTTCACACAATTTGCAAACATTTCCTACCCACTTTAAAAAAATGCTCTGAACAATTTACTTGAACAGCAGACACCAGCAAATGACGTTTCAACAGCAACATACTGTATGACAGCTACTTCAGACAGTGAAGGCATCGAGCTGCTCAGCTCATCTTCCTGTTACCCTTATTCCACAACAAAGGATAGATAGCAGTGGAAGAAAGATGTTGAGGTACTTACTTTCAGGAGAAGTCTTCCAGGTACGAAGCCCCAGCAGATGAGACAAATCTAGTCTGTTCCTCAGAGCAGAGAGGTAAGACCTGTCTCTGGTGAGCAGCTGGGGATGGCTACCTCCAGGCAGCTGTGTGATGAATTCTGATGGCTCAGTTTAAGACAGCCTGGAGAATGGATCTTCTCTAAGGGCAAGGTGGATTATGGAATTTGAGGTCACAGGTTTCAGAGCTGGTGCTCTTTCTGAAAGGATCAGCTGGACCCAGATGTGGAATCAGGCCTCATAGCAACCTGCCATCAGGAGAACTTTAAAACCTGATTTTTCTGAGGATACTGGTGATGGAGATGTTCGAAAGGATAGACAAACTGACATGCCAACACAAGGGAATTATCTTTTACATGAGATGTTTACTGTGAAATACTGCTATCACTCAGACCAAATGCCAAACAGAAAATGTAGATATGATCTTGAGAACAAACAGATCGGAATGGATGTATTTGCTGGTTATCACAATGCCTCTAGAAAGGCATAGACCTGGATGCTTTAAGCAAGTGCTAAAAGATGCATCTTTTTTCCCCAGGGCCACCCCAGCTGATTAAGTCCTGCTTTTTTTTATTTCTCTAGTAAAAAATCAGCAGAAGTTTCCAGTCCTGTGCTGCAACTGAGACATCCATACACTGTACTAAGAGAAAAAAAGAAAAGCCAGCAAATTTCCTACATGTATCAAATTTCTGGATTTTAGAAAAAACAGAAGACAGGGTACTCTTGTCCTGTATTTTATTAGGAAATTAATAGGCTGATTGATAAGCTGAAATTACAGAGTGAATTTCATTGAAAAAATATTCAAAATCATCGCAACAATTTTGATTTTCTATAAAACATAATGCCCAGGTACAATTCCTGTTTATGTCTGTAAATGTCTACACCCTTAACATTTTTCTATTGTACAGCAGCAAGACCAGATAATTATAACATGAAGTTAATTAAATACAGTATACTTTTCTCTGCAGTCCAAGTGAAACAGATGAAATGTTTAAAACAAAGTCCAGCATATAAGCAGTACTATGAGATGGTTCCCTGAAATCTCAATTTGGACTGCTTGTATATAAAACAAAGGTTTATAATGGGAACTGCTGTGTAAAATTATGATGCTTTAGGACATCAGTTTTCCAATAGTTTGTTGTTGGTTTTTAAGTCTGCTTGCTTTCAAACAAACACTGAAATCTTACATTTTTACATCCATTGCTAGATTGAAACACAAGTTACAGACTTCTCACTTTGCTAAAGTCGCAGCAGCCGAGACATCCCTGGGGTGGGGCAGGAGATCTGGCTGTGCCTGCCTGCGAGGCAGGCTGGGATAGCGCAAAGCTCTGATGAGCTGTGCCTTGCCGCAGAGATTTGTTCAGCATGGAGCCCTGGTTCCTCGCTGCAGGCTTTCATTGCAGCTCCTTTCCTTTCCACCTGCATGGTGAAGCTTAGAGAGCTGTTGCTGGCACCTGGTGTCCCCAGCTGGGAGGGGACTACTGTCGGTACGGTTTCTGCAGTGAGGTTCCCTAGATGTGTATGATGCTCAGAGTGCAAGACCTGATTAACCTGTCCATGTCTCCCCCTTCCTTTGCCCGCAGTATGGGCTACCATCACCACACTGGACTAATTAGCTGTGCTGTCATCCTCAGCTTTCTGACACTGTCAACCTTAAAAATGTTCTGCTTTCAAAGAAGGGTGGGTATGGTACAGGTGCTGGCTATCTGTGAGGGTTGAATTTCAGCCTTAGTAATCAAATCTCCAATCCTGCTCAGGTTGTGCATGTGCAAAATCACACCAAGCCAAACTCTGCTGTTCTTACTGCAACTATAACATGGGGTAACGTGGTTTGTAGGTGAGGCCCTGTGTCCTCTGCATTAGAGCTAGCACTTTTAAATACCAAATGACTCTGGAAGGGAATCAAATTTCTCAAGCTGTTATTCAGGAAACTATTCAAATTGTCATGTATGCTGTCTGGATGAGAGATGCTTTCCTGAACTGGGGCCTCAAGTCCTGCAAGAATTATGGATGCTCAGCTAAAGCACTTGACCTGCAAGTCCAGTCACTTCAGACTGCTGTACTATTTTTGGATAGAGTAAGCTAAAAAAAAGAGTAGATTTAAGAAGAAGTGGGCCTTCTTTTTAAAAAGTTATTTCAGGACAAGTACATTCAGACCACTCTGTTTTCTATTTATATATAAATTCTTTGGCAACAATTTCCTAGAAAGCAGAATCATTTTTTCTATATAATACTTTATAGTCTCCCCATGAAAAACTGATATCTTAAAAAACCTATAGTACTTTCCACTATAAATAGTATTGTTCCAGATTAAGGATTAGTTCCTCCCTGAAGAAAAACAGATTAAAAAAATCTGGTCATTATCTGATAATGTTTATATAGCAACGTTAAAATAAAACAGCAAAAGAAAATCATTCAGCATGTGGTTTGTCATTCTCTAGAATGTTAGTGGTATGTTTATACAATAAAAACAACATAAGTTATCCTACTTTGTTTTAAAAACATTAGTAGTAGAAATATATTGCTATCTGCAGATTCATAAACAAAATGCACATTTTCCATCTAAGTTCAAGTATTATTAGAATATTATTATTACTATTATTATTATTAAAGGATCCCTAAATCCTTGCAATTTTGCCTCTCTTTACATTGTTTTGGTCTTTAGGAGCAATAATGAGTTGTGATCATTTTTGTTGACGAACAAAATCAATGTGGAGGTTTCTGTAAGTTTTGCCTGGTAGAACACAGCCTGGCAATCCTTACGCTACTACGAGCGGCTTTTAGAAGAGTGTGTTTGAGACTAGTGGTGTATATACACAGCAGTCACGTGCTTTGTTGGATAGCGGATAAACTTAATTCCTTCCAGATTCTCAGCATTCAGTCCCATTTAAAGGAGAAAGGTGGGAAGAGCCCAATCCAGACTTATACCATATCAGGATATATCATCTTCGTTTCTTCTTGGTACAGTCAGTTGCTCATAGGTTGGTAGGGTGTTATTAGGGAGAAAGAGATCTGAATTAACGTTGTTGCCTCTCTGAGATGATCTGTTGTTCCCTTGATCCCCCTGCTGACTGGAAACCAGATGATGCAGCATATCTGTAATGAGGTTCAGTTTCTGGTCCATCTGTGTAACCTACGAGGGCATAGGGAAGGTTTGTTTAGTGTCAGCGTGTGAGAAAATTGCAACAAGCCACGTGATACAAATGTGATGTTAAAATGACTCTTTTCTCAATTAGCATGACAATAACCTCCAGGAAGACACCAGAGATCCACAGTTCCACAGCATTAGAAATTTAACGCAACTGGTCAGTGTTGGATGAGGAGAGGCCTGTTAATTCTCATCTCTGGGATGTGCTTTGACAGTTGTTTTATACCTGGATGAATGCATGACAGGTGGGCTTTTAAAGAGATGAGCTGGGATAGGGAACTCAGACCCTGAACTGAGCTTCTGTGTTTTTGTTGCTGTTGTTATTATTGTCTCCATATATTTTTAAAACATTATAAACTACTAACATGCTTATATGCCTTAAAAATACCAATATACTATAGTAAACATCCACCCTACTTGCAGTGATCTAATCCAGAGTAAACTAGGACTGACTGATGCTCTCTTTGTTACATTTGGGTCCAATTACCAACTCAGGCCACAAAATGCCCCACGGATATTTTTGCTGATGCAAGTGCATAACAGCTGCATTCTGTGGCAAGGGGAGGGAGTAGGACATGATTTAGTTTCATTCTGTCTCTGCTCCAATGACACAGCGTTCACTAGGGTTGCCATTTGAATTACATGATTTACAACAAGTCAGAAACTCTTCTAAGATGTATTAAAGCTTATTTTAAAGCTGGGGACCTGCAGAGGAAGGTTCAGACTGGATCCATAATGCTCTTTTTCTTCTGCCTTTAGACAGATACTCTTTACATTGTTTAATTCCTCTTTTTTGCATTCTCTGCTCTTCTACTCTGTAGGAAAAAATATAATGAAAAATCAGCATACCTAAGAGAGACTAGGTTACGGAGATGTCCAAAATCTAGACCAACCTTGGAGTACATTTGTGGTACTCAGAGGAAAATCAAGAACCAAATGTTTCTAGGAGCAACATGATTTCAGTCTCTGGTTTCTTGCATTTTGCAGTCAAGAAGTAATGTGTACCATCCCTTTTATCTGGCATGGGAAACCTCTCTGCTCTGACTCCAACATACTGAGCCAGATGTCCTGGGGAGGAAGACAGGCGCTTACAGCTATGATTTGGGGAATTCAAATTCATGCCATCAGCACGGCAAGCAGGAAAACATTCCTCAAGGAAAGATGCCTGTCCTTCCTGGATGGCAAGAGGCTCTGAAACTGGGCAGTGAGAGTCTGCCTTGTGGCCTCCCACTCCCTGCTATAAGCATAAAGAAAAAGCCACAATTTTGTCATTGGAGTCTCAGACCCATCCACAGGGATCCTAAAACACTAAGTAAACCTCTAGGCAAGAAGAGGTAATAGGTTTTAAAAAGGGAAAAGAAAGTAAGCAGAAAAAACGTGATGGGAATAAATTGCCGCCTCAAATATCTGCTAGAAAGTAGTGAAAGGCACATAAAACCGCCAGAAAGAGTATGAGTGGGAGCAATTTATATGTGCCTGGCATTCATCCAAGTATCACACAGGATAGTAAAAGACAGTAAGGCTGAGCAGAACATCAACAAACCTGGAGGATTTCAGCAGAGACTAAAATGTTTTTCTACCGTAGAGAAAATGCTGTTTTTTTCAAACACTTTGTACAACTGGTAGGGAAGCAGATACAGTAATTTAAAAATATGAGGTGCCAGAGATTTATACTTTGCAGCTGGTTTTGAAAACATTAGGCAAAGCACCCTAGATGGTATATGAAACACTAGTAATTCTGGATGGAAATGGCTGTTGAAAGATGAGATTCTTCAAATGAGGAAGCTGAAGAACACATAAGTTCAAGATTTCTAGAAGGAAATACAGATGGCAAATGGAGCAGATCATCAGGTTTTCATTTCATCACTGTTCACTCCCTTAAAAAAGGCACGCTTTGCGCTAATGGTGCCTATCCTGGATGGCAAATTCATGATGTTCCAAGCATGACAGTATGAATCAGGGGCAGCGAAGCTTGCCAAAGCATTTCATTCCTCCACTGCCCGCTGCCCAGGCATTGCTTGCTTTCTGAGACAGCTGCACTGGAAGACTGTAGTGGAAGACTGCAGACAAACAACTATCTTCAGAGTCCGAAGGACAACTTTTCCTCTAACAAGAAATGTCTTTTGGCTAATTATTCTAAATAACTAGGGGATTCTTATAGATACATTTTTAAATTTGTGATTCCAGGCAGGGATTACCAGAGGAAACACAGACTGAGGATATATCTGGAAAATGTGCATTTATGAAACTCTTGCAGTGATGAGCTATTGAACATGACAGTAGATTGGACTGAGATCTGGATAGTCCTTCAACAGCTGTGTGTCTTGGTGATGAAGTACTGGAGAGAAGTGAGATGTGAATACTCTTGCTGGGAAATAAATTCCCTGAGATAATTGTCTAATTTTTTTCTATGGAATAAGGTTTAGCTGCAGCAGCTGTGGAGTGCAGGAGGCCCACAGAAGCAGAGGCAGAAGCTAATTACTATTGAGCTGAGCCATATGAGATAAAAAGGAATGACCTTCATCTTCCATGCTTATTGGTGTAGGTCTCTAAAGCCATTTGTGCAGAGAGGTACAGGTAGCTGGTTGTGTTTAGTCATTGTTTGATCAGTTTTGCTATCCAATAAGCAAAGCTATTTGCCAGGAAGTTCTGTACCCGTTATGGGCTTGCTCCAAGATGCTCTGAAGTCTGTGGTAGTTTCTGGCAATCATATACTTCCAGTATATGATTGTGATTCAGTGATTCAGTGACTTCAGTGCGCTCTGGATTTGTACATTTAGATGTACAGTGGCTCTGGATTTGTACATTGCTTTGCTCATGCCTCTTGGGGCTGTATCAGAAAAGACTATGTTTGCAAATGAGACAGCAATGGGACGATGTCAATTCTGCCAAAGTGGGTCCTCTGCTTAAAGCAGGAGACATTTTAAAGAGAGTTAGAAGCTACCAGAAGGCAACTTCTACTGTTACCGCAGGCCTCTGATGTGCAAGAATAAGTAGCTTGCTGGTAACAGCCTTGCTTGTTAGCAATCCCAATCTGCCTGTCGTCATCCAAATACACATCCTGATATATACTCTTCACTTGTTTGCTGCAGAGATAATTATAACCACTAGAAAAATGTCGCAGTGTGCAATACCTTTTTCATTAAACTAGATTTATGCACTTAACATGCTGCTTGGATAAGTGTATCAACTTCCCTGAATCAAAATTTCAAACACATTTACCTGATTAGAAATTAGCCATGATGCCAGAATGAATAAAAGTAAAGCAAACAGAAAAAGTGCTGATGTGGCTATAATCTTAACTGCTTTGGACAACTCTGATCCCTCCACTTAAAACAGCAAACAGTGTTAATTACATAGGAAAATAACTGGGACTGTTTCTTTTATGAAAAACTAAGTAAGCTCTTTCTAGCTGATTTATGCTTCATTAGAAGTATGATGTTTGTATGATCAAATTCTTTATATGCAAATCATTTCTTTTGTATTTTGTAGTTGTTGGGGAGAGCAAGCAGTGCTTGAAACTCTTCAGAAATTACACACCACAGTTATTCCAAAGTCTTACTGAAATACTGTATGAAAACTAGTTTTCCAACCTCCAAAATCAATTTTCTACAAGGATCCAAGGGCTATAGACTGAGCACAGATGGAAAGAAGCAGATTAAAACAAGCTTTGAAGCGAGCTCTTAGAAATGAATAAAAAAATCCCATCCATGCAGTGCACTGAAAAAAAAGAAACCTAACAAATAGCTCTTTGTAAAGACAGAAAGACTAAAGCACAGGTTTTAAATGGCACATCATGAACAAATGTAGCTATCTTACACAGCAATTTTTTTCTATCCCTAAAGAAGTCACAGAGGCGTATGACTACACTGATATCCCGTACCAATAGACTAGAGGCAATGACACAGCTCCTGCGAGCCACAGGACCCTCTTAGGTTGTGTTTTCAGGAAACAGCTACAACTGGGTATAAAATGACATGCCAACTTTTACAAAGGTATCGAAGACATTCCAGGAGGTGTTAAGGAACAAGGCAGAGACCGTTCTTGCTACATTTTAAGCATTCATAGCAAATCTATGGTATGATTCAGGATACCAAAGGTCACAATGAACTTGTTTCCTTACTTCCCACCCCCCTCCCCCCCCCCCCAAAAAAAAAAAAAAAAAAAAAAAGAGGAGGTCTGGATGGCTCCAGGGACAGCTGGAAGAGAATCTCCTTCACGCAGCATTGTGAAGGAGAACTGAAGAGTGGCATTCTGGAGACCTGCTCCCAAAACTTGTCATAGGGGTTTACTGGGAAGGGACAAGGGGAGCTGGAATCACGGAGCCAAGAGGGACAGTATTTACAGCCATCGATATTCAAGATAGGGGAGCAGGCCAAGGACAAATTATTGGTGATTGGCAATTTTGGCCACAAAGACCATAGTTAACTACAAATTACCAAGAAGTTAAACCAAGCACTGCTCCATGATCTGGAGTGGTTAAAGCTGTTGATTAAAGCTGTCTCATCTGCCCTTCATTCTGGGTTTCTAATTCCCTGACTTGGAAATTTCACAAGTAAAACTTGGACATTAAAAAAATATATTATTAAGGGTAAAAGTCATAGTCCCTTTGGACTATAAGGTTGTTCATAGCTCCTTATATTCTTAATGCAGTTGACTGATTAAACAAATAATTTGAACTAAATCAAGAAATTTTTTATCAGCACGGTTTATGCACCATGCTCACTCTGGATTCAGGGGGACTGTGCTTGTTCTTAATAAGGAAAGACGAGTGTGAAGCTCCTAAAGGACAAGAAGAAAAACAGAATGCAGGCTATGCTTGCCTGAATGAAAATGTGATAAAGAAAATTTTCAGCTACTTTTCAAACATTAGACTCACGATTCTGCTACCCTGAATTAACTTGAGTGGTGTTAATTCCTGAGAGTGCAGCTTTTTAGCTCTCTTGAAGCAACTCTTGAAGGTACTTTTTCAAGATAACTGAAAATGACTGGGGAGATCTTCAAATATTTATCACCACTGATGGCCTCTTAATGAGGAGGACCCTATTGCTCTGCAGTGTGAGAAACTTTAATGAAAAGAAAGTCATGCTCTCTTCACCTGTGTATCCTCATAGGTGGTTTTGAAAAGAATCTCTTCCATGTTTGCTATTCAGTACTGTACTTGCTAATGAGCTAGCTTTAACTTTCAGAAAAAACACACCCAAAATCCTTTCTGTTAACAAAGCCATCTTCAGGCATGCTAATGACTCAGTCAGAGAAAACATAGGAGGCAAAAAATATTCCAGATCTTATGATACATGTTAATGGCAATGACATGAAGGAATGTAATGGTATTAACCAGTACTTTAGCAAATGGAGAGTGAGCTCTTCAACCTAACACCTCTTCGTAAGGTGTGGTTATAAATCATGTTTTTCTTTAGTGGCATCTATCCTATTCAAGTAATGTTCTTGAGAATATCTGAGGAAGCTTCAGAGAGCAGCTTCCCTGGCTCCCCTTGTTGCTAAGTCCCTACACGTTTTGGTATCAAAATATTTCTAAAAGTTAATGCTTTAGAGGTTTCACAGTCCTGTGGACAGGAACAGTATTAGGAGTGGCTTTTCAGAAAAGTTAGACTTTCAGGTCTCAAAAGGATAGGTATAGGAATCTTCATAGAGGATTTACTTTAAACTTTTCTCTATAACTATAATAGAGGAAGGAGAGACCAACAATTTCAGTATTATTAAAGAAAATTTCTTTCTTCAGGTACATGATCTCAAAAATATTGGAAACAGTCATTCTTCCATTTACAGCACCCAAGATTGCAGATGCTTGAGAATCCCCTTATCAGAGCTTCTGGCTTAGATGTGTTTATTTTGTTGCCAGAGATTAGGCAGCATTCTTGCTGGAGGTTATATACCAGTCGCTGAGGTGTTTATAGGAGAATGTAATCTGCATGAAGGAAGATTTGTTCTCCAGACTGTCTGTACTTTCTCTTGAGAGTTGTCCAAAGAAGGGAGTATGTGTGTGGTGTCTGGGGGAAGGATAGAGGAAGTGGAGCCGGTGAGAAAACACTCTCTTCTAATATAACATTACTCCTGGCTAGAAAAATATAAAGGCTGAGCTTCTGAGGAACCAAATTAGCAGGTTTTGTGGGCTGCACATAACTAGTCAATGAAAATATTATATTAACACTGCAACCACTGTCTTAACTGACAAGTAAAACTGACAACTTTGAGAAGAAAGCATCTTTGGAAAGAAAGGCACTTGTTACACACTGTATCCTAAAATCAGCTGTCTTGTATAAAGCTGTCAGTGCCAGTTTCTTCACTTTGAGATACTAACAGCTTTTTTTTTCTTTTTTTTTTCTTTCATTTTTTTCTTCAGTAAACTGAGACTGTTGCTGGTCTCCTTACTCTGTGTTTTTATAGTATTTTTTTTCTCCCACATTTCTTAAAAGCATAAGAAAAAGCTTACTTTTTAGTAGTCGCAACCCCTAAGAAGCTGCTGATAATTCTCTATTAACCAATGTGTGCTGCCCTGTGCTTTCAGTGGAGCGGTGAGCTGGGGCTGGGAAGAAACTTCTGAGCCACTGAGTCTGGGCCAGAGCTCAGAAACAACTGGGATATACAAACCAGGCATTGCCTCCGATTCTCCAGGAGTTACCTTGAAACCAGAGTGAATTGCTATTAACAAGGGGCTTGACTTGACACAGTACATTCTTGAGGCACTGTATAGAAATTCAGCTGTCACATTTTTCTGAATTATGTTGGAAAGTAAAACAAATTGGTAGCACTGCTAACACCAACATGTGGACATTTGATTAGTGACTATAACTTTGTGACATTTTAGAGTAATTTTTGTTCTTTTGAAGAATTTTGTCTTGAATGTAGAGTACAAGCTTTAGGGTAACAGATCCTCAAGCAATAGGAAATAGGAAAAATCAGAGGGTTAATCTATGCATTCTTTCTTTTAATTAGAATTGGGAAAGCAATTTTGATAATTAGGTCCTTGTACTGAAGAGAAGTCCACATGTCCTTTTCCCTAAAGAAAAATATATTTTTCTAAAAACATCCTCAAAGTGTCTGGAAATTTGACATCTCTGGCTAGCTATTTGCTCAGTTCAATTTCTTTCACGTGGATTTTCATGATTTTTAGAGGAGTATAATTACAACTATAGTGCTATTTTTCATATTAGAAGTCTCCCTTGAATTCTATTTGAAACTGCCAATAATAAGAGACATGTCCTGACAGGTCAAAAACTCAGTGATATGAATAAGCCAGTTAAGTACTGTGTAACAGGAATGTGTGATTTGTATAAAATATGGCTTACCTAGCACAGAATATTGGCTGCATGTTTTGTAACTGTCTCTTTTATGATACTGCCATTTTTCCCTCAGATGAAAATTAAGATACAGCCTTCAGCGACAGCAGTAGTTGAAGAAGATATTATGCAATAAAACAGCAGCCTTCACAGCTATCTTTGTCTATTTCTAATCACTTACACACAACTCATGTATGTAATCTTGATGCAAATAAATGCTTCTGGATTTGCAGCTGGCAAGATGTCAGGTATGAGAGAAACTGTTAAGACCTACAAAGAAACAAGGGGCAACAATAAAAGGACAGATGCTGTTTCATGTCACCTTCATAAAATTACCTGGATATAACTTGCTGCTTGACTAAGGGAAGCAAGGTAAAATGAATATATACTACTTCTACTAAGGAGGTGGGTAGGACACTGCCAAAAGGAAGAATTAGTCACGGAAGAGCAAAGTATACTTGGCCACGGATGGCTACAGAGTACAAGACCTCAAATGGTGCAAAGATTCTGGGGCAGTGGTTATTTTAAAAACAGAGAGGATTCAAAGCCCAAGGGTTAAAAAAAAAAAAAATCAAGGCAAGGCTGAATGACCTAAAATGCTGCTAGTCGAGACAGAAACAAGGAGCAAGATGGAAGTGGCTGTGAAGATGGCAAGAAGTGGAGACTGTGAACTGCTGCTGCTTGAGAAAAGAGAGCTGGGAATGGTGGCTGTGGTTCAGCGCTTTTGTGGTTGCTATTAACAACTTCTTGCAAAAATATTTGGCTTATTTAAAACACCCAAACTATTGGAAGCCAGCTCTTCCTGAGAATCTTTCTTTAGCTCTAGGTGTAGATTTGGGCTAAGAAGTCCCTCTGATTGCTAATCACTCCCCAAACTCCCCAGCCAGCCCCGCTGGCCTCGCAGCACTGAACGCATGCCCAGATGTGTGCAACACTCACAGATCTATCTGGCATCCAGAGGGCTATAGCCAAACAATTAACATTTGTGGTCAACTCTTGTTGTAGATAAATGAGACAAGACTTAAAACACATGGAAATTTTCAAGTTAGGACAGTGTCCAAAATCTACAGTCTTTGGCCCAGCACAGCCTCAGGATACAGCCTTTTTTTAAAACTAAAATATTACAAAGGTCAGAGATTATTTTTTAACCCTTTACTCTAATAGAGTATCAGAACATGAGCTGTAGATGAACAAGGGACTTTGAAATGTTTTTCTTTGCTTGTATGAACCCAGGAAACTGAAGGGTCTTGTCTCTAAATATAACTTTTATCAGAAGCTAATGAAGAAGATAAAATCCCCCTATCCTATTAATAGAATACTTCGGATTTTTCAAGAATTTCTTTATCCTCATTTACTATTGCCTTCAGGAAATGACATCTCTTTTGCCAGTCACAATTTTCTTCCATTTTCATTTATAAATAAGATACAAGTTGGCAAGAAGAGAGGGATTCTTTCCTTAAAAGACAACCAAAGATACCAAAAGTATGAGAGTTTATGTATCCACAAAAATGACTGGGCATCCATCTAGCACCATCATCCTAAACAGTTTCCCAAAGTATGCTTAAATGGAAATCCAGCTTTATGGAGGATGTTGAATAGGCTCAAGATAACAAGAAAATTAAGGAAAGTATTGGTCAAAACAAAACTGAAAACAAACAAACAAAAAAACCCAAAACCTGAAAAACCCCAACAAGTTATCTTTATGCAATAGTTTGGATACAGTTATAGAATAAATGGCAGTAATTAGCGCATCTTATATCCAAAGCCCTGAGAACCTTAGCCTATCTATACAGCACCATGCTGCAGTAGATAGCTACTGTTATTGTTACCACAAAGTGGGGAAAACTGAGGCAGTGAAGTTAATGGCCAGGCAGCGGATTTGCTAAACATCTTTAACTTGGAAGGAAGAGCTCTAATAAAACCTTAAATATCATCTTTCCTGTCCTAGGCAGATCTTCACATCTCAAAGCACTTTTCAGTCTTCTAACGAGAAAGAAGTTTGTAGAACTGATTGCTTTCTGACTCCCAATCACCTTTGTGTTCACCAAGATGTTCCTACACTGTGCCCTTCTGGCTGAGCACCCCAATACCTATCTTCAGGAGAAAGAAAGATGCTGTGTAGCTAACAGGCACTTATTTTTCAGATGCTTCAGTTCCACAGATGTGAAGAAAACTCCCTGTGGTACTTGCCTCTGGAGGACTCTCTTTGCTGGGTTTAATCACGGCAGTACAGCCTCTGAATATCACTCCATATTTTTGTTGTCAGGAATTTGGCTATCAGACAACAGCTTTCTCCTAGCTGTAGATTCCTGTTTCAAATGTGGAACAGTGGCATATTAACAACACTTCAGGGTTCAAAAAAAGTAAAAGACCAAACTAACATAAAAATATGTCCAAAACTCTTCTCCACAGAAAAATAACCCCCAAACCAAACCAAACCAACCCCCCTACCACCATCACCAGTTATACAAAACAAAACTGACTAATCTTGACCTCCCTCCAAAGGGGAATGTTTTGTTTCTTGAATCCTTGGCTCTTGCTCTCGTATGATACTGGGACTATGACTAATAACCTCTTGCCGGAGTACTGCTGATAATTTCACCATTGAGTAGCTGTTCTAGTTCTGGATCATCATAGTATGCACTGAAGTTGCCAAGATTTTATTTTTAAAAAACAAAGAATAAGATATATGCTCGTAATCCCCCAGTGTTAGAAATACATTTTTCCTCCTTCCTCTGAACTGTTATTTTTCAGATGCCTGCTAAGAAATGGTTCCTTTTTTGCTTTCTCTCTCTAAAACACTTTTCCTAATTCAAAACACATTTGAGGCTGCAGCTCTTTTTAAAGCAAATATGCCATGCATCACATTGAGTTAGGTCAGCACTGCTTATGTTAATGTTTCTCGCTTCACGCAAATGAGGCATCCACACTCCTTTTCAAAGGTAATAAAGCCAGATGAGGTGCAAAGCGTTTTCCAGTTGGAATAGAAAGTGAGACTCATCCACAGGTTATGGGTCTTAGAGCAGACACAAATTCTGTCTTACAGTGGAAACTAAACGTATACCTCAGCTACAGCACAGCCACATCAGCCCTACTTCTCTGCCCAAAGCAGGCAGACAAGAACAAGTTCAGTTAATTCACCACAACTTTGTTCACTGTCAGTAAGCTAAAGGAAATGAGAACAACAAAGCTCAGTCTATGCAAAGCTTGAAAATGGGAGTTAGCACGAATTACTGCAGTGCAGTGCTGTGCTGCTGCATGTCACCACTACCACTTTGAAAATTCTTCTCGCTCCTTTCTTGCTTCAAGGAAATGGCACGGGTAGTAAGGTGTGGTGTGCCCGAGTTTGGCCAGAATGAGGAACCTGCTTCTGCTGGCATTAGGTCCCTTGATACACCTCATGCCAAGCACCTGAAAATCAAGGGTTGTCTTCAAAACTGTTGGCTGGCTTTACTTCCACAGTTGCTGGGGTACCTGAACCCACTGCAGCGGTTCACATGCTTTGTCTGACCAAATGTGTCTCCTAAAGGTAGGGGTGAATACCACCAGAGCAGGGCAAGGAACGGGCAGAAAGGACAATCGACATTATGCAGCAGGGAGCGGGAGAGAAGGATTGTAGGTGCTACAGGCACAGATGATGATGGCACCTGCCTGAGGCCTCCCTTTTGGAAACTGTGCACAGGGTGGGGGGAAATGGGGTTGCATGAAATGAAACATCGTTAATAGTTTGCAGCATGCCTTAAGAGTTCTGTGTGGGAGATTCTATTGGATGGCAAATATCACAAATGGATGGGACAGCATGAGTAGGGAATGGCACAACAGTCTGCTTTTTACTTGAAATGTTAAAGAACAAGATCACTTCAATCGTTTTTTCAAAAAAGTTTTTTAGCCAGTTCTTTTTTTTGCATCTGCAATCTACTCATTATTTGTGATTTGATAGTTATTATATGGGCAGAAAAGACATAAAACTTCTTTGTACCTAAAATGAGCTTACAAAATTAATAACCATACGGTGACTTCTGCAGCAATCAAAAATGGTTGGGAAAAAGGAGTGGGGGAGTGAAAGAGAGAGAGAAGCAATTATAATAACAGCGAGTTTTGAGATTCCCTGAGGGTTGCTGCTGGTAATTAAACCAACGGCAACATGAATCTCTGTTTGATGTGGTCATGAATTTGTTTTCAAAAGAAAAATCTTTAAAAAGATTCTTTCAAGAGAAATTTTTAGAGAACAAGCTCAGCATGAATAATTAGACCAGAAATACTTTGATAAATATTATTATGGAGGAGTCATTTATGGGCCATGGCATTTGCAGGTTAGAAATTCTAGTGATAAATAAGGTGGCAAGTTTGCACCCATTCTGAACACACAAAACCGGGGCCATATGCCTGAGTTAGTTCCTCAGAAAGGAGGCTGTCTCTTATTTTCACTGTTGCATTAAGCGTTACAAACACACAGACAGAACATTTCAGTGGGAAAACGCAGCACAATGAAAGAAAACCACAAACAATCCAAAGGCACTTTTCTTTCCCAGAGGCCTGCACAAAGATCAGAGGTGAAGTTTATCAGTGATAAAAATGTCTGTGAGCTCACTCCACTCCCCTCCCTTTCTAACTTCCATTCACTTCTGCTGAAATCATACCCTTGGAAAAATCCCCTTCAGAATGCTTGAAAAATAATAAAGCTTTCATTTTGTGGAAAAGCTAAGCATCCAGCAACACCACTGAAATCCAGAGAAGATGCAGGTGCTCTGCACCCTCCAAAATCTAGTTGCCTCAGACACCCAAAAGCTGCATTTCATTTGTTTCCTGACCACTTCAAGAAGCTGAGGCAGAGGCAATCAATCACAAGCCAGCAAATAACCAGCCAGTGAACTAGAACCTAATATATTTACCAGTGGAAACCCACGTTTAAAGGAAAAGGAACTGCCTGTTGGCTGTCATGACATTATTCATAAAGACACACTAGTAGATCTTATGGATACCAGAAGCAAAACTCCAACAAAGGCAACCAACTGCTAATGAAGAAGGGTTTTCACTCAAATTTCATGGGTCATACAGAGTCATTACCCATGCCTGCAGGAGTTCAACAGCTCTGCCAATTGAATTTGGGGGAAATTAAGTGATTATTTTGTTCTGCGTTTTGTAGCATTGGACATTTTTCTTCCAATCCCAAGTTCTGGAGCTAACCAGTTATGCAAGAGTATCAGCTTCAATTTCCAGAGCTAGCTTTAAATCAGACTTATTGCAGGGAAAACCTTGAAAACAGGTCTTAAATGTACATCAAGGTCTCAGAAAACAGTTTTTCCTTTTTTTTTTCTTTTTTTTCCTTAAATACAACCCTATGTCTTTAAGCCAATCTCCTAATACTTCAGGAGCTCAACTCATTTTGAAAATGGAGAGACAGATCACTTGGCTACTGCCAGTGACAAGTGCTGCATGGGTTAACTTTCCAAATTGGTTCAACTGCAGGTTTCCCTCTGGTTTTGAGTCAGTTAAAATATCAAGGCTCTTCTCCATAACATTTTAAGCTATAATGACTTCAAAAGTAAACAAACGTTTCTGATAAAATAACATGTTTGAAAAATGTAATGGATGACAAAGATAACAAAAAATCCTTAGTGCTTTTCTTTGTCAATAGCTTCTTCTAGGAATATAGCCAGACCGGGCATTTATTTGGACTGGTAAACCATGACTCAAAAAGTGGATCTATTGGCAGTATAAGCAACAGCTCAGTGGTGGAAGCAAAAGGCTCACAGTCTTTCCTAGCTGATTAATCATCATGACAGGCTTGCAGATTAAATGATCTGCCCAGCTTCAGATGTTAGATGTGCATCTATCTCTTGCTATTCTTCTGGTTCATAGGCAGTAGCCTGGATTATTCATTCTTAAGATAATGATGATCATTACTGTTCAAAACAAAAAGGATTTGGGCTTTGTAATTTTATCCTATGATAGAGGAGACTTCTGCACAAGATAACACTGTACATATAGTCTAGACATGATGAAATATTGGAAAATCCTTCAGGCAGAGGTGGTGACAGTCTTGCACATAAAGTTTTGTGATGTTTCTCTTCTCTACTCCCCCCCACCAGAACTGTTATCAGTTGCACAAAGGAAGAGCATGAATACGTAGCTGCCCTCAAGCCCTGCTATTAAGGGCTGTACTAGCCCCTGTTAGATCAATGACAAAATGTACCTTCTCTGAGATGGAAGGCAGCATCTGTTTCACAGCACCCAGTAACACCCCGCAGCGTTCACAGATAGGAAAGAAAGAGTAGCAGTTTGATGACAACATACAACAGCCTTCAATGACTACTAGGGATGAGAAACATCACTAATTCTCATCTAAAGTATTTCATCTTCATCGCCACAGAGGCACCAACTTGGGCTCGGGCATCAGTCAGGAAGGCCCTCACTGGATGTGGCACACTGGGAAGGGAACATCAGAGAATCTACGCCCTGCTTTCTGAAGCAAGCTGCAGCCTGCTCCTCCCAGAGACTGATCATTTGTGTTCCCAGAAGCCAGACCCTGCTGCACTTGGAAGATCTGAGTATTGCCGCACAAATTGGTTTAGCTACAGGCATTTCTTATTTTCCCTCTGCATATTTTCTCTGAAAGAGTGAAAGAAGTTACTACAGAGTTATTTGTTTTCTTTCTTCTGCTAGTCTCTAAGTAGTATCTTTTTTTCCCATCCAACAGAGAGTAATCAGCTAGTCACTGGAGAATTTCGTTCACCCCTAACCACTGAAAAAAGGTTAGTACCTACTAAGGACTTTACAGATTAAAATGCTAACATTATTCTGATTCAACTAAGACATTTTCATCCACTTTCATGGATGACTTTGTGTGATTCAGCTAACAATTTTAGCTCTGACACATCTGCTCTGAAAAGTGAAAGGAGTTTAATTCAGCCTCAAGCATCACAGTTCCTTTCAGGCGTAAGTTGCTCCTTCTTACTTTATAGTTCCTGCACTGTTGATTTATAGTCTTTAAAAGCAATAGTCTTTTCAAATCAAGAGACAATCTTCTCAAATTATATCTAAGTTTTAAGATAGATGCTGAGCGACAATGGGAATAATAAAAATGATAAACATACCAAGTGCTTCTATTTCCATAAAGCCTCAGAAGGCTTTACAATACACACTCCTCACAACTGAGGAAATGGAAACAACAGAAGGTGAAATGACTTGCATGAAGTCCTGCAGAAGATGACAACTGAGAACCAGGAACAGCATCCACAGCGCCTGAAAACCCCACAGTAACCACGCCAGGACATCTTTCTGCATGGGACCAGACTGTCACAACGATGCCAGTGTCTGATGCTGCCTTTTAGAAACTGATTTACAGAGAAGCCAGAGGGGGTCTGGTTGTACTTATTCCTCTCTGGCTCAGCCAGAACTTGCAGTGTACAGGTGCAAGTGAGAAGACCATGTGTGACCAGCTCTCTGATATGCATTATTTATATAACAGTTCTACTGACTGAAAAACTAATAAATCCACGGCCTGCAGATGATGTGCAGACATACAGACACATCATCACAAATATCACTTTATCTTGATCCTTCCCCCTCACTGCAGCACAACAGAGCCACGAGTACACTAGCAAAATAAGCCTCTGGCTAATGAAGCCAGTTTCAGTCACAGTGGTTCAAGGCCATTCCTCTATACGGAACGGTCGCAAGGCCTAGGAGTAAGTGTCATTTTCCAGAGAAACATTTCAACATGAGTATTTCACATAGCTCAAACTTTCTCAAGCTCATTTGCGAAGCAGTGCTGAGAGCTGCTTGACACCTCCTTTACCGAAGTGCCCTCTGCTCCCAAGCAAGCCTTTCTGTGATGAAGCCCCATGTATTTGTGAGGAAGTATATGTGAACCCAATTTTTGAGCCTTTAACTGTCTCATCACTTGGGTTCGATAATTCTGTGTGCTGTGACCCCATGTAACACAGGTTTATTTTGCAGAGTAGGCTAGGTACAACTCTTTACAACTCCTGCCTGTTCTCTGTTCTGCTGTTGATCTTCTGCAGAGGCAGTAAATGAACTGCCAGTCACGGCTGAGTCTGTAGCTTTCTGTCCATAACAGCGACTACACAATACAAGAGGTCAAAATGAGGTTTCTCTGCTTATGTATTGTAACCACCGTCTATTTATAATTCTACGGTTAATTTAGGGCTTGTGTATCCATGCTGGACAAAGAAACTTTCCATGTGTAGAAAATGACACAAACTCAATCTTTGCAGACAGTTCCAGAGCCTATAACTGCTATTGTTCGTACAGTGAACACCTGTACTAATTATGCACTTCACTCACTCGGGGGTCATTGCTCATGGCAAAGGTTTTAAATCAGCCACCCCAGGAGACGGACATCATTACATTGCTGGAGCTGTTGTTCTGGTGCTGCAGGGCCAGGCAAACCTGGAAATATACTCGATCTCTGAACTCTCTAAAGGTGAAAGACTGCAATACCCCACTGCTGGGCACAATAAGACAGTCTAGAAGGTCTGGATGAATAGAGGAAATAATCAGATACAATTATTGAAATGTGAAGTTTAACATTATTTTTAGATTTAAGCTATGTTCTGACTTTTATATAAACTACATTTTTTCATCTCTCATTGTATATAGTAGTGGCTGACACAGCAAAACTTGCAAATGTGAGAAATGACAAATAATTTCATTTTATTCACTTCGTCATCCATAGATGCTATTTATGAACATAAAATTATGCCAGAACTCAAACACCAAGGTCGGCATTCATACTTTTTTCACTGATGTAGCTCCCATTTGAAGTCATCGACAGCCACTGCAGTTCTCCCCAGACAGTCCCTGCTCGCTTTTCAGTGATGCTCATCAGTGCTGGTGCTTCCCCGAGCTCAGGAAGGCAGTGTTAATTCTTGCCTGCTTTTGGCTCAGGGTCTGCACTTACACCTGTTCATCACTACTTACCGGGCCACATCTGACATCCTTCATTACTCTTCTGCCTGTCATTTCTATTCAGAAACCTTCATGCAATATGTACAAATGAGTACACATGTGCCGTATACTGTTTGGCTTTTCAAGCTACGAATACATACAAGAATGCTGTCACCAACTTGACAGATAAGCCTGCTTCTAGGCTGCTCTTACTGCTATTTCTTGACTTTCTGCTCTCCAGAACAAAAGATCTCAGGAATAACATTATACAAAACTTGAAGAATCGATTTTATATGATCTGAAAACCAGCATGTAACCAGTCAGAGGGGTTACTGATACCTGCATTTCACATGCCTCTTCTAATTGGACAGGCAGCAATTAAAATTCACATTTCTCACTGGCAAATTGCTGAGCAGAAAGTTACTTTGGATAGGTGCTTGCTTCAATTTAATGCACTCCAAGGTTTCATGCTTTCCTCCATATAAAAGTAACACCGCTTCCACCCCAGGAGAGGAGCACTCAGTGAATGGCAGATGGCATGGGCAGGGTTCTCCACGGAGCTGTTTCAGCCTCTCCGCATCGACAGCACCATATAGCTGGGTAATTAAACAGGGAGCGGGAGACGAATTTGTTCAGGAACAACAAAGAACAGGAGCAAAGGCTCTTTGAAGCTTTCTGCATTTTCACAACTGCCTCCCGCGTGAATGCTGAAAAGGTTTTCAAGGATGCAAATAACCAAATACGCCAATTCTTTATGAGGTGCCTAGGAATTCTAACAAGATCATTTGATTCACTTTATATCAAATCATCTCCAAATTCTTAAATCCCTACTTCATCTTGCAAATTGACAAGCACAGTATAGATTTTCATGGACATGTATATGCAAAATTTTTCTGCCATTTGCATGGCCCTTTTCAGACAGATTCATCAGGCAACATTAGAGGAAAAATCCCCTGAGCTCTGTGTATCCCATGAAACTCTACCTCCATTGTGACTGGGGAATGAGACATTGTTTTGCAACAATGTCTCCTACACAGACAATAGTCCCAATTTGCTTCTCTTTCACCCCAGAGTAAATGAGGAGTAAATTTATTGATGTCAACAGGATTAAGGTAATATAAATGGCATGAAAATGAGGATCACTGTTAGCATTTAGAAGAGGACACTCCAAAGACTTACGCATTTGCACACAACGTATCCCCATTGTAATGGCAACCAACTCGCATTACTGAATGTGTGTTGCTTCAAGCAGACCCTCCTTCCCAGCAATGTAGTGACAGCATTTTCTTTCACTCTTTTAACAAATATCCCTGCCATGCAAAGTCTCCCCATTTTTTCATTTCTCTGTTATTTAAATTTCCTAAACCTGCACAGCTTCATAGAAAACATACTGCAGGAAAAAAAAAAAAAAAAAGAAAAAGCCCAACCTGGCAGAATGTATTCCGAGAAACTACTTTTGGAACACAAACTGCAAGGATTTTAGCATACACTGTAAAATTAATAATAACCAAATGGTTATCTGAAGTGTAATTAAAAATATGTATGTTTGCATTGGTTTTAGATAAAACAATCCTGAGACCATGTGTAAAAGTCTTGAACTGCAGGACAATAACGAGTTTGTGAATTAGGACTGTAAATTCCCTATGCTGCAAATGTGGGAGCCATCAGGAGCACACATGATTGAGTCAGCAGTTACCAAGACACATACATACAGTACAGGCCACTTAAGTCTCAAAACTGCCATTTATCATTTCCTGAGAGAACAGTTTCTTGGCAAGTCTCCTCTAAAAACATTTTTTTTTCCAAAACAACCAACCATTCCAGCAGGCTACGAATACCACTACAACTTGGTCTATTTTTCATATCAAGTAGACTATGGGCTCTGGTTTTCGGTTAATTAAAGAAACCTTCTTTTCAGTTTTCTAAAATTTGTTTGCAGCAGGGTAGATACCACAATGAACCAGCTCTAAAATAGTACCAGTCGCAGAGTAAACCCTCCAAAGATGGACAAAAACTAGCCCTAAATACAAGTGTGGCCCCAAGCTGTAAAGCCCAGCATACCTAATGGCAAACCCAGTCACAGTGCCAAACTGCTGAGTTTGGTCTCAGGTGAAAATAGCTGCCGTGGGCTCCACCAGCAGCGTTCAGGCAGCAGCATCTGTGATGGCTCTAGCCCCATCTGCTGTGATATTGTGGCTCCCTGCCAGTGCCTCAGGGCCCTGCCTGAGGTCAGAGCCCTGATGGGCCATGGGCTGCATGCGCACAGAGAGGCACTGCCCTTGCCTTGAAAAATGCGTGAGTGAAATAGATGAGATAGAACAGGGGTGGGACAAAGCTCGTATTTTCATTCCTGTTTTATACATATGGAACCGAGATACAGAGGGATTAAATGTCTTGCCTGTGCTCACACAAAAAATATCTGGGGCAAAAGCTAGGAATTGAACCAAAGTTTTCAAGTTCAAATCAACATAATCTTCCTTCATTAACCCTGTGCTTACTAACTACAAGGCTGTACTCAAATCTATATTTGCAAGCTCAAACATTAGAGCCATGTTCTGCTTTTCGGCACGCAGGGGGAGAACGTCTTGTATAGCAAGCATACAAGTTCCACAGCAATACTGACCGGTGGCTTTGCTGCCTGAAGCTTTAGAAAAATCAAACATAGGAAAAAACCTCCTATATTTTGATTTCCTGTTTCGGGAAGGAAGTCTAGATTCTGTTATTTCTCTGCAGAGTTCCCTGTGCAAACAGTCACAGAAACAACAAACTGTTGCGCTTCAAAAAAAAAAAAAGTAAATAATCACTTAATAGATTTCTCTAAACATCTGACCTGCAGTTCACAAGTTCTCAACAAAAAAAGGAAAAAGAGCATTTATAGTATTTGTTTTATTAAAGAAGGAAAGAACAACATATTATTACATTACTTTCCCTTCAGAAGACAAATATTATAACACCAACTTATTTTGTTTTATTTTTACATTATTATTCACTGAGAATGTGTGATTTTAGAGGCTCTTTCTTTAGCCAAAAGGTTATTTTTTTTTAAAGAAGAATAAATGAACCTGAAATTTCGACAACTTGCAGACAAATTGCAAGTCTTCACTCCAAAATGTAGATGTAGACAGGCACCTCAACGAAACGCTAACAAGATTAAAAAATAATCACAATAACGTGGGCAAATAGTGTTACCTCCTAACTTTCTTCTTGGAATGGCTAAAGCTTTTCAGCTGAAACATTCCCTAAACCTTCAGTCTGAGATATCCAAAATGGAAAACACCAGGTCAGATAGTTAAAATTGTACGCAACTAAAACAAAGTCTTTTAATGGGAAATGTCTCATTAAGATTTAGTAAGGATCTGAAGCACTCCCAATGTCCAAGAACAAGCAGGTGAGTACACATAATAAATCCCAAAAGATGTTTACATGGGAGACAAAACATGCTTCATTACTTGGCTTCAATACCACATTTTTGGTTACCAGAAAAGAGGACTGTCATTACTTGCCTCTGTCAATAAACAGAGGTTCTGTTGTATGGGAAATTATGGCATATCACAATTTCTTTTTGACATATTTCAAGTGGAAATTCCAAACTACTTTAATTTGGAAACACGTAAATGGTTTTAGCTTCATAATGAATGTTGATAATACTGAAATATTTCATTTTAAAAAAGGAAGGAAAAACCATGCCACAATCCCAATGTGCCTAAAAGGAATAAAAGACTACAAAACAGTCTAAATGCAGCATTTCAATGTCCTGGAATTAAAATGCTTAACACAACGGAAAAGTCTAAATCAATGATCGCAAAAAAGGATTTAATGAAGATGCTGTCAGAACAGTGTTGCTCACATGTGACAAAACAGAAGTTTCTCACGGGACTTCCATTTTTGTCCAAAATGCTATTTTTGCCAGTTCTATCTAAACTATGAGACGGGGTGTTTAGGCCTTCTTGCTTTCTGAATAAAAATCTCCCCCACGACAAAACTCGACACTGTGCAGCCTCTACTGGCTGTTCGCACGCTGCTCCCGAGATATTGACACAAGTGCCTGCTCACTTGGGAGGCACTTTGGAGCCGGCCCCCAAAGAAATGCCTGTCATTAGGGCTATCAGTTTTAAAATCATTTACAAAACTGAAGAATTTCCTGTTTCTGTAAGTGGCTCTAACCCGCTCTTTCCAGCAGAAATCCCTGGAGAGGCAAATTGTTTTTCTCTGTACAGAACTGCAACTGCTAGTGCTGCAAAACCAGGGGACTGCCAAGAACCCAAGCGCAATCCTCGGGCGACTGCAGCGCATCTCGCTACCTTTGGCTTCACCTGAGGTGAGCAGGGAGCAAGCCCTGCCCGTCAGCTCTCCACAGCAGGCTCTCCTTTGGGATCACTGTGTGAAGATACGGCAGGATGGGTGTCCTCTAAGACTGTGAGACATTTGCCATAGACTTTAAATGGAGCAGGAGCAGGAGGAGGAGTTGAGAATAATAATAATTACTTTTTCTATCAACAACATATTTACTTTAGGATTAGCCCCAGGAGCATTAAGGCCCTGAAGGTGCTTCAGTCTGAACAGTCAACTAGTGTCAATGCTAGTCTACTTTTTCAATCTTTGATAAAAAAAGCCTCTCCAGGTCTTCTAGTTGTGGAAATGGATGGGAAACAGAAATCCATCCAATTATCAGAGGTGAAAATTTTCCATTAAACTGCTGGGTTGTTCAGTTTTGGTGATGTAAGAAACCATCTTGATCCTATAGCCCAATTTGTTAAGCCAGTCCTGTACATATTGATCTGATTACCAGGGAAAATACAGAGGGGAAAGAAAACAGTACGAGCCGGTCATGCGGTTTTATGAGATGTGGGTTAAAAATCTTATCCCTGATTGTCTCTTGGGGACTGTATCAAACTCTGGCTTACCAAGAGTTTACCAAGAATATCCCAGCCCAAGAGGAAATGCAGCAAGGTCTGTAGCCTGCGTGGAATAACACTCAGCTCCACAACACAACCGGCCTTGCTGATGCTGACTCACAACCACACCTGACTAGATTAACACATCAGCAGAAACACCGTGTAGAGGTAATTTAACACAGACCAGGAAGGTGCTGGTGACTGCTGCAAGGGGCAGTTCTGGAAAACTCTGGGACCATTGTCCTTTGAGTGAATCTTGCTCAGGATGCTCTGCCCACTTCAAAGCAACGCTTTCAAATTTGCCTTTAAGCAGTCGGTATGGATAACAATTATTTCCTGGAAAGGAGGGCATGCCTGGTGATTCTGAGATGCTTTAACAAAACTTGTACCTTTGCTTTCTACATGAACCTCTCCCCAGGCCGCCTGCCTGGCTGCTGTAGGTGCTCCTCCGCCATCCCTGGGAATCTCCCTCCTTGGCTAAAGGGGTTTATACACCATGTTTGAAATCCTGGTTTCTAGACAGGCTCTCCACTCTGTGCAATTATGACATTGTTTCTGATGTGAATGGTTCTCATTGCCACCAACCTCCTCCCTGCCTTTCCCCCCAAATAAAAAAGCCTGGTTGAAAACCAAAACAAATAGTAGATTTTTATCACATAGAATTTGTTAATAATACTTTCCCTGAAACAGTTCCCAGGCCTTTTTTAACGCTCAAATAAAGGCCCAAACATTTACGGCCAGCACTCTAAGCCAACTAATAATTTATTTGAGCCATACTGAAAAGCTCAAGAGGGATTTTGAATGAAAAATTTAGTGAATAAACTGATAGCCAAATCCTGCCTTGGAGCCCTGCCACAGTAATACAGAGGATGTACGGAGCTCTGTCAGTGACAAAGACGTATACTGAAAAACAGTCAATCAGATGATCGTTAAGTCTTGTCAATCTAAAGCAGAAAAGATAATGTCTTTTAGTAAACTGTGAGCCTTAATATTTCCTGACTCTTGTAGCACACAGATGACTGTGCGTTAAACTCCTACTGCTTTAAAGGGGAAAAAAAAAATATATATATATTTAATCATTTGACAATAAGATAAGAAAAGCAAAACTCTGCTTTCAGAATTCCATGGGAAACTTACTACGTGGAGAATTCCCAAGGATTTTACTGAGTGTTACAGAATACGCATGCACAAACTAAGGATTAAACCTCTTCATATTTGATCAGGAAAAAAAAATCTTTTAAGTCATTTTAGAACTTTAAAATTGCCTTGAGGTAGCTAAAACAATGATTTTCAGGGCTGAGGCTGCCATGTTGCCAAGTGTAAAATAAAATATTTGTCAACTCTTAAAGCTCTGTTAAGAAGTAAAGAATTTCAGGGCATATAAAGAAACAATCTTTCCCAACTCAGTAATTTAAAATTTCTTTAAATTCACTATTTTGCAGCATCATGAACTTCAGACTATGAAAAGGTCATTCTGTAACTGAAAGGATTTTTTCTTCCTTCTTTTGTTTTGTCTCCTGTTTTTCGCCCTATTGTGTAGCTAAAAGAAAATGAATTTGTATCAAAGAGTAATATGAAAAAAATAGTCTTTAAAATCTACTGTGCAGTAGTTTGTTTCCAATATTGCTATAGATTGGAGTTTCAAGCACCCTGTGGCTTTGGCTGGACCAAGAGGACTAGTTTAGCCTTGATTTGAACCTGCTGTTTACAACACACTGTAAGCCCTGCCCACACAGCAGACTTTTAGTGAGGGCTGAGTGAAAAAAATCTCACTGCTAGCCCCTAAAGCCAGGAAAAAGTAAAACATTTTATATTTGTATATCTCTTTTTACAAACAATTTTGAGTGCAAAACTAAAGAATTCATATTCTGAGAACATGTACATTTTACTCTGACAAAGGATTTTGCTACTCTTTTATTGGCTTTCTGGCTTGCATATAATATAAAAAAGATGTGAGAAATTTCAATTTTAGAATATGAAGAGGCTGGATGTCAAAACTGTTGTGGTCTTTGCAGCTTTACTGAATTGGACTCCTGTTGCCTTTTAAACATTCTGCCCCCTTTACCACGTTGGGGGTATTCTGTGCATGTGTGCATGCACATGGGCATATTTAATTGATTGTTTCACCTTCTGAACTACTCAGAGATCTGGAAACTACTTTCAATAAACAAACAAACAGTTGGAATCATCCCTGGAACTTATCTGGGAGTCTGAAGACTCCAATGTTGAGCTAAATATACCAGGAAGCCTGGACTTGTATTTCAGCACTTCTGTTTCTAACTACGACCCACAATCAGAGATTAAGTTAAAAGGAAAAACAATTTATAGTTAAAAACGGTTCAAAGATAATTTAGTAAGGCTAAGGGTTTCTTGTGTCCCAGCTGTCACCTTACTGTGTACATTTAAACCCTAACCAAGATGCAGGAGAGTAACCACATATACCACCTCCTCGGTATTTCTCAGGGTGCACTGAGTTAAACACAAAGATAAGTCCTGGTGATGTCTGGGCTCTAGAGCACGTTCCATCCGAGAGTTGCAAAACAACTTTAAGAAGAAAGATGCTGTAATAATTAGCAGTATACAGCTTGGGCTCTTGAGATTTGGTTTAGCAGGATCTTGAGTGAACTGTTTGAGAGAGAGGTCTCTGAAATATGTAAAGAATTTAACTACTAGTCCCTTGGTTTCACTTCAGCTTTTCATCCTCAGCTGCACACACTTCTCCCTGTTGCCCCATTTTCCAAAGTGCAACATACTTCCTTGGCTCATAATGACACTGTCGTGGACATAAATGCATTTTGTCGGCTGAGTGGTCACACCGGGCCAAGAGAAGCCTACCAGCTACATAGGTGGGAGGAAAACAGATTTACAATTGCAAACGTGGAGTTAAGCCTCCCAAACAGAAGTGAACTGGAACCAAACTTCTGAACTTTGGGAAAGTTTAAATCTGTCTTTTCTCAACTCACAGCACTCTGACTCAATACTCATCTCGATGGCTCACTGCAGTTTGGGGAGACAGGGAATAATATTTTTATTATTCCCATTCTACAGATGGTCGAATTGAAGCCCTGCAAGGTTTATTGACTTACTCCAAGTTGCACAGCATGCTTGAATGGAAGCAGAACCCCAGCTGGCCTGATTCCCACTCCTAGGCTTTTAACCATTACACTATATTTGCTCCTTTTAACATCTAATTACTTTATTGCTCTAACCAGCACCAAATTTTATACTCACGTTAAGTTACATTAGAAACCTTTGTCATGATACTGAGACAAAACGATAGTTGTTTTCTTTCCCCCCACCAATCTATGGCAGAAATTTGGTTTCCTTTGTCTATATGTAAACATGCATAGGGTCAGCAAGAATACCCAGGCAATGAGAAATTACTTCTGTCCTCAATTTCATGTTTGCAACATGAATTAAATTAGGAGCAGAAATTAGTTAGTACCTTCACCTTATTTACTGCAAAGCCAATAAAACATCACATTTTAGATGGTTGTTACTGCATACTTCTGTTAGCGTATCACCTCTCCGAGTACCAATGACTAAACAACTAACACAGCACAGTAATGTTTTCACTGTATGACTCTGTTGCTTAAGCAAATATGAAATAGTTGGATCTTGGCTGTGGTTGTTATATAACAGCAGGAACACTGGTGAAGCATCTTCCAAAAGTGAGTTATTTATCTGGCCAGGGAGCTTTCTTTTTTCTTTCTTTCTGTGCACACTCGTGAACCTGACCCAACTTGTTTCCAGAAAAGAATCTGCGACTGTTGTTGCCAAACAATGACTGCAATCATTTTTCTCCAGCCATACATTGAGATTGTGGGGAGGGTCAGGGGAAAGGAAGGGAGAGAGGGAGAGAGAAAAGCTCTTTTGTTTGAAAGTGTGAAGAGCTCTGTCAAAACACGTCTCTTCAGGGTAGTTTTAAGTTGCAGAACTGATAAGAAAAAAAACAGCATAATGATTTCCTTCTGCTCACCGTGCCTACCCCTCTGAGCTTTTCCTTCTGCTCCTGTTGTCCATTAGGAGTGTGATAACTCTTGAAAAAAAGCACCTCCCGTACTTCAGCGTTGATCAATACATTCAGTACACGTGGACTTTCAGGTTTTATAATGTTTGACAAAATCCTTGACCCTATAATTGACCCTTGACCCTCATCCCCACCCCCTGCACTTCCCCAAAGGGCTTCTGTCTCCACACTGAATTTTCGGGGTGTCTCAGCCTCTCTGGCAATCACTGCTGACCACGCTGTTGTGTCCAAAACTTATGGAGCTAGGGAAACTGCTGCTGGCCAGAAACTAGCACAGAGAAGTTTTAATCAAAAAAACTCTTAATGGCCCAGCAATAAAACCATGGGATCTGCTGGAGAATCTTAACAGTCAGAGAGAGGCAGCTTGCTGCTAATTCATCTTGGTTCACCGAATTGAAGAAGTATCATACATAGGCAAAAAGGGAGTAGGTTGCAAAGGCAGTATGTAAGAAGTGATGGAGCGTCCAAGAGGCAAAAGCTCTTTAGTGCAAAGAGAGAGGGAAAACAATCCCAACTGTTCTTTCTACACCAATTAATTAAATAAATAATATTCCTGCCAAAAGGTTGCCAGCCACCTTTAAACTGAAGCCTAACGTGTTCACACTGGATCAGCCTAGGAACGTAGCAGTTCCTGTCCATTCCTGCTTACAGATTTATTTATTTTTTTAATTAACAAAAAACCCAACAACTTTGCTTTGGAAATAATTTTCTAGTGTGTGACTACTGTAATACATAATAAATCAACCTCCTTAATCTTTTTATGAAAGATGAATAAAATAGATTGGTCTTGTTTGAGTTTGTTCTATAAAAGAGCTGGACCTAATCCTTTCATAACAAGCACAGAATCTGTTCATACGCTACTTTAGCCATCTTTCAGAGGAAAAAAAATGTATCTAAACTCCAAAACACTCACGCTGCTAATCTCAACACTTAAACCAGTCTGTATTCTGTTCTCATCTGGATAGGACAGCTGGTTTCCTACTGGCAGTGGAGGCCTTTTTACCACCAGAGTGCTTGTCTGAACCCAGCGCTAGGCAGCCTTCACCAAAATGTTCTTCCTTGACAAGCCTTCAACTATGAAGGAGTTTGGAGTCTTAGAGCAATTTTCCCTGGCTCAGGTGTCAACAGAAAAGCTGATGTTCAGCTGAACTCTGGACATAGAGCTCTGAATTGAAAAGTTGTGCTAAAATACAAGGGAGAAGCTTGAATTGACTGGATTATATTTCCAGGTCAAGCCTGCCTGTACTAACTTCAAAAAGGAAAGGGAAACTGTTAGGGTTTCCCTCCCCTCTACTTTAAGGGCCCAGTTTTGCCTTCCTACCTGGTTACAAAGGGGTATCAGTAGTCTACAGCTTTCCTCATAAGGTAGGGAGCATTTTAATAAGGGAATCTGCTTTAAGGATACTTCTCTCACGCAACTTAAGGAAAATCAGGCAGGCTGAGATAGGGGCCCATGTAGATGAAAGCATCTACCACATCATTAAGAAACTTGATACATTCCTCCTTTGCAAAGTCTCTCTCAATATTCTGGGGACATCTGGAAACTCGTACTTTCCTTCTGAAAAGGTTTTGCTTTCATTTTCTTCAAAATAACAAGCAATTTTAACTTGCATATTTTTTTCAACAAAGAAAAAAAAAAACACCCCCCCAAAAACAGAAGCATTTTCATGGCTTTAAGCAATAGCCACAAACAACTCGAGGGGATTTTTGGACATCTGATGTACACAGATCTTTAGCCACAAACACAGATGGCAATGATAACACAAACCTTTGGCACTGTAGGAGCCAATGGAATGCTTCAGTTTGTGCCACTGCTGATGCCAGCTTCCTCCTCACAACCTCCCTAACGGACACGGGAGAGCAATTATATCCTGGTCTCTTCTTGTTGACCCAATGCACAGGTTGGACAGTTTGCAGCTGACAAACATTTGTTAAGGGTAGGGAAGATTGCTTTTGTTTCCACATACAGCCCAGTGTCCTGGCTTCAGACCAGACCTCCCTCCTGCAACACCTCATGGGTCAGTGGACTTCTCCATTACCTAGATGTGATTCAGAGGCCAGCAGAGCTCAAACAGAGAGCGATTTTTTTTACTTTTTTTTTTTTTTTAAGTTTTCTACTACAAATTGTACAAGCTTCAAATACTGAGCTCTGCAGATGTGTCAGCACACTGCTGTTTTTACACGACATGCAATGATAAATCAGGGATCCCAAACTAGCTTCTGTCCTTCACAGAAATTTCCTGTCCTGAAAGCCCTCCTGTGCCTGATAGGTTCATCAGCTGCCAGAGAGATTTTGAATAAACTGTTCTTTATTTATGATCTGCTGTTCACTTCTCTGGACATGTGTTCTGCTTAATTTTACAGCTGTACAAATTCTTCAGTAAACAGATTCTTATTCAGTCATGGCACAGGACTAGGGAGTCAGAATCTGCTGTTATTCCAGGAGCAGAGAAGTGACTGATACAATGGCAGGGTGCTGAGGCTTAGATAATGTACACTACTCCAAACAGCGCTCATGTATTTCACACCAAATACTATCTTCTACATACTTGCATGTCATGAACAAGCCACTTTGTAAACCAGTGCTTGGACAGTGTACATTTTGCATTAACTAAATACAACACTAGGAAATAACATTGTAAGCTCCCTGCTCACATAGCTAACGGCTAGACTTTATGAAGGGAGTTATTCAGATAAGTAACAGCCTCCAGCTAACCTTTTCCTGAAACCATACAGAAGGCAATAACCTTGTACAAGCCTGAGCCAGCTTCCCCCTCCACTTACATCTTCAACTTTCCTGACCATATATTTATTTTTCCTTTTATCAAAGAACTCTGACCATTTTGCAGGGCTTGATCCAGCTTCCCATGAAGTCAATGGCAATTGAGTTGTCCTCTTAAAACACTTACGGAAGAAAATGAAAACTTTCTGAAACCACTACATAGGCAGAAAATGTTGCACTGAGTACCTATATTAAGCCAGGTAACAGGCGCATACATGATTGTATATAATTTCTAAAGGACACAGAGACAAGTTCAGAAATCATTCTGGTTCTAAGTGATAGCTCAAACCAAAGGTAGATTTACTTTCATCTTAGTTAAAAGACCTAGAGGAAAACCCCTTCTCAATCATAAGTGAATAATTACAAGATGCTTGCAGAGACACACATTTTCCATTTCAAATCCTTTCTTAAAAGCTAATATCACAAGTATGAAGTCTATGTGTCAATGTCTACCCTAGCCCTCTTTTGAACTGAGTTCTCTACAAATGCAATAACTCGTAATCTTTCTTGGGAAACAGCAGATCTGCTCTCAACAACACTAAACCTCAAGAAGCTTAAGAAGCCAAAGAAAAAATGTTGCATGGAAATGCTGTGTGAATATGCATCAGAGGATATCAGGAAGAATTTCTTCGTGGAAGGGGTGGTCAGGCTTTAGAATGGGCTGCACAGGGAGGTGGTGGAGTCCCCAGCCCTGGAGGTATTTAAGAGGTGTGAGGATGTGGCACTGAGGGACATGGGTTGGGGGCTGGACTTGATCTGGAAGGTCTTTTCCAACCTGGGTGATTCCATGATTCTAATCCAGGTGTAATACACGTGACAATAGGCAAACAGTGGGGGGACAACAAGCATGTAACAGGGAGCAGGTCAGGCAGTGCCTAAAGTTTTATCTTGAGTTTTACAGAGGGATCTGAAAAGCACATATAAGCATAATACCTTTATTAAGTATCTATTGAGACCAGCTCTGAGCAGTTTTATATATATATATATATATATATATGTATATATATATATATGAGACAAGGTATGATTGGGTCTTTGTAATAATCTAAGGAGTAGGTGATACAAGCTTGTGTAAGTGATGAACCAAAGGCAAGGGGACAAGCAGGGAGGAGATAGACCAGAATGGTCTTGAAAATGAATACAAGTGCCATATACTCAGCATGATGGCAAAAAGGCTAGAAGGATGAAACATCAAAGCTGTTGACTTGGAAACTTCAGCAACAGACACTTTCATGAATTGATACAGGGTGAAATTGTTTCTTTTAACATAAGAATAATGCAGTTGTAATAGCTGAAATTTAGATGGCAACAGCCTAAACACATCTTAATATTATTTGACAGCAATAATTAATATGGTGCAACCTAACTGAAAACAAAACACTAAAGATTTTAGGCTAGATTTTCATCTGAGATAAATTACCGCTACCACAGAATAAATGGTGTTAAAACAGCTATCACCAACAAAATTTTTAGGTCCTTACAATTCAACAATAACAAAATGCTTAAAAAAACCATACTGAATTTCTGAAGAAGTCACTCTGACTTACTTGGAAAGGGATAGGTTGAGTAATGCTTTTAACATCATTCAAGAAAAATCACATGATTTTTCTACTGTTACTCAGTCCTGCTGTTTAAAATTCTGTACTGTAAAAACATACTCTTTAAAGATTCTGGCATCCCCCATCCATAACTCATGTTACAAATGTTCACAATTACCACTGTATTTACTTCTGGTTTTGTTTGTTTGTTTCTTACAGTGAAGCTGATTTATGCTAGCATTGACAATAAGAAGTAGGAAGAAAACCAACATTTTCATCATGTTTAGTTTACCCGGTTTGTGATGCTATTACAAAGACAGTTGAAAGCTTGAAAGGATCACCCTCAGATTCCCCATAGTTAATTGGATTTTAGTAGGGAATGGCAGAGGTACTCTCTGGCAGCTTAGGAGCTCAGTGAAAAAAGATTTGAAGCTCTGAAGAAAATTTCACCTTCTGGTTTGTGCTTTGTGTCAGCCTTAGCACAGACTTGACAATCATCTGTATTTGTGTCTCAGTATAGCATATTCCATAAGACCGACTGGAGTTAATGCATGATAGTGAGTCAGTATTAGCCTTTAAAGGCATGTTTTAACATATGTTTATGTCAGCATACATGCATATGTACTAAGAAATACCTGTTTCACATTCAGAAATGACAAAACATATCATTTTCTATTTTCATACTTAGAAAACCCCAATATTTGAAACCAATAACTTCAGACAGCTGCACAGATGAAATAGCTATTAGATAAACAAAGATGATGCTTCTAAAATGCACAAGAAACTCCACCCACTCAAACTTTACAAACTAGCATGTAAGTTACGAGTCTCAAAGATCCCATAAAGCCTTCCTCTTCATTTCTATGAAAGACTTGTTCAACATGCTCAAAACCTGAACAAAAACTTTTAACAGAGATCTTGTGTATCTTCATTTAATACATATTAATAAATATTACATATGTTAGACATATTAACAAGTCTACACTTCTAAATTTTGCAGATTCTATGCTTTGGGGAAATTATTTTGTCTTCACACTGCTGAGGACACTGAAAGACTTATCCATCAAATAAAAAACTCGTGACTTCTACTTGGTACAGTATGAATTTGTTCTGGATGTGACACAATTCAGCACCTCTGGAGCAACACTGGGTGAATGGTCTAGATTACTGGCAAAGGTATATAAAGAAATGTGAATTATTTGCCAAGAGAAACTGGAGAATTAGCTATTTTTCAATTATTCAACTTTCAAGAGTGTAAGGCTCTGTCATCAATAAACCCAAATTAAGCTAAAAAAGGCAATATTATCACTTATAAGAAAAGCTATGCAATTGCTGGGTGGAACTTGTTTTAAAATGGAGATTACCTTGAAGTAACCTCTGTTCCTTTTACAAGATCGCATTTCCAGCCATGTCAGCTACTATTGCTCACAAGGAAAGCAAGCGCTAGAACAGTAGACAAGGCTTTGAAACCCTGCATGACTAGTTACACAGTAAGAACACCGGTGGGAAAAGCACCATAGTTTGAAGAGGCTATTTTCATTTTACGTGACTTACGTAACAATAGCTGGCTATTCATATGGAAAATTCACATAATTATATACCATGTTAACTGAGAAATACAACCTACAGATGCTTTGTGCTTCTATCCCTTTTTTGCCTGAAGGAAATTCATGGTGATACATCCTTCAAATTCCCACTCTAAAGTTAGAACTTAGCACTGTAAAATCTCACACAGTTTTTACACCAGAGATTCTAAAGCAAACTGGAGCCCTGGAGCTGAGCAGCAAAGAAATATCTTGAAGTTGGGGCTTCAGAGTCAAACTTTACTCATAGCTCTTAGCTACATTCTGTTAGCTAAGAGCTACATAGCTCTTAGCTACATTCAACTGTTCAACTGTCTCAAATTCTGGGGAAGTTCAAACCAAAGCATTGGCTTATCACCAATTCGTACTTTAAAAATAACATTTAGTAAAATCAGTGAAGATCTTTCCTTTGACTTCAATGAATTTTGAGCCAAACCCATAATCCATCAATCTCCAGCCTTCCTACTAATCACAAAATGACCTGCAGGAATACATTTTTGCAATACAGCACCTCTGTTTAACAGAAGACTGGAATGGCTCCACAAAGTTCACTTCAGAGAAATACAAGTTCTTACCTCTTTCCATCCTCTTATGTTAGAAGAGAAAAACTTGTTGAGGTCACGTCCCTCAGAGCTATGACATGCACAAACCAACAATATACCTGTTTCTGGTATTGTAAACACCTTGAATGTTAGACTACGAGAGAGACTGAGGAATGGAAAAGGGTACAAAAACTTCCATTGGCCTGAAATACAGGCAGAAATACATTTTTGAAGAATGAGCTATGAAAGTTAGTGTCTACTTCTCATAGAAAAGTCTTAAGTTTATGCATTTAATAGGATTTTTTTTTAAAAAAAAAAGGGTTCCCTTTCATGTCTGGTTTTATTTTTGGAATCTGCAGAAAGCTGGACTCGGCAATCAAGCAATACAAGTGGACTGAGTTTCTGATGTCAAATAGCCCATGTCAGTACTGAATCACCTTTATAAAACAAAACCACTACCAAAAGAGTCATGTTCCATGTCACAAACAAAAAGCCGAAGCAAACCCTTGGATAAAACTGAGTTTTGTTTTGTCATGTTTGATGCCAGACTTCTCTTGCTTGGAGTTTCAGTTTAACCTTATAAACATACCAGCATGGAAATAGTTCCAAGTTATTACTGGAAAATGGGGACCTACATCTTTAAATTATTCTATTGGCAAAGATACCAAATGCTTTCCTACACCTCATATGAGTATATACCAACACTCAATTATACAACAACAGACAGGCAATGTAACTTGTTTTGGAGAATTTTGTTCCTGATGAGCTGTCTCTTACAAATCTTGCTTCAGGGCTGTAGAAACAATGCTGTGTTAACATTACATTACTTGACCAGTTACTTTACTTTTCACCTGTTTCTTCCTGGAGTTACAGTGACAGGTTCACAAAATTGCCTGATTCTAGAGAGGCAAACAAAGAAATAAATCCTGTCTTCTTTGCCTCATCCCGAAATATCTCTGTCTGCTAATCATTCAAAAGAAGGCACATATATCTCACCCACGAATAAAGATTTTTCTTTCCTCTCCCTGTAAATCTGTACAGTAGCGGCAGTTTTTATTAAACTGTACCTTGCAAAATCCTATGGCTAAAGTGACTTGGGCATTGCTGGCGCTCAAGGATTCTAAGTCTTTTGTCAAATGGTAGTAAAAATGCCATCCTCCAGGCATGAAGGAACAGATGCAAAATCCTCTTCCTTCTGCTTCTGAAGAAATGACAGACCAGAGGTAGGAAATGACCTCACTTTTGCATGGCATGTTCCACTTCACTCCAGACACTAGCCTTCTTTGTGATTACAACACCTGAAGTCGAAAGTTTCATTTCAACCACAGTAGTCATTCCAGTTGTCATAAAACTCAGGGCACTGACTCATTCAAGCAACCAATGGCAGTTCCACGTGGCAACAGATGGCTCTTAGTTTTGGAAAGCAAATTTTAACATTATAACCCTCATGAGGGAAATGAGTCTGGCAGTCTAGAGTACCACTTCCTATCATTATGGGGTTAAGGACATACTAAGTGGGTCTCACGATCTATAGAAATCTCATTAAGTGGATGTAGACATAAACAGAATGGTAATGAAATACTTTTGGTGGAAATGTGACAGTTCCAAGCTACCCCATGTTTCTGCACTTATTATGATATTGGAAAGAAACACCTGCTTGTCAAGGGAGCCTTTTCCAAGAAAAGTCGAATAAGAAAATATAAATAATTTAGTAATTCAATGGCTTGATTAACCCAACAAGCATCATCACCAGTTGTTGCCTCATCCAGTACCTCAGACAAGTTCATACTCAGAAATGTGGTAGTTTTATGGCTAAATGTAGACTCCCCATAATCTATTTAAGTCCATTGGATGACTTAATTTCCAACAAATAATAGGGAATTACTAAAAAGAAGCCAAGAACAATCTCAAGCAGAATATATTTTAAAGTTTCCAATGCAAGTATTTAATCAAATTCTTAAGATATAAGAATGTTTAAGCTGGAGGACTCCCTCTCTCCAGAAGAGTCCTTGGTGGCGGGGAAAGCTGGCACAACTGATTAAATCACATCACTCTCCCATGAAAGGGAAGTGCTGCGCAGAGGAAGCATGACCAAAAGCTAATTATTATTTGTGGAGCAAAAAACTCCTTGGCTGATGGTGTGGCTGAGGTTAGATTACGACTACCTGAAGGCTGCTCTATATAAACCCCACACTCCAGGACACAGATGGCACAGATCACCTCTTTAAAGCTACCTTTCCATGTTTTTAGCGAGATCAGATGAAGTACTGGCTCCAAAGAATGGAAAATGCTGGTCAAACATCACAAAGTTCATGACAAAAGTTATTTAAAAGCACCAGTGTTATTAGAGGATACATGAATACAATAGGAATGCAAGTCTCTTTCATGAAGACCTAGATAGGAAATGGTTTCACTATCTGTACAAACTGTAAAACATCTCATTTATTTTCCCCCTTTCCACCAGTGACAACCTCAAAACCTTGTAAATCCACGTGCATAAATCTACAGAGGCAATCTCAACTCCTTCCTCCGTGGGACAGCAGAGTCCAGTGGCAAGGAAAATACTGGGAACAGGGGAAACCCAGGTTCAGATCTGTCCGCAGTGTGATCCAAACCTAGAACCAGACTGCTGCATCCCAGGTGATGGCCCCAGCGATCACGACATTACCAAGTGCCAGAGCATCCTCTTTGTGAACACTGGAGCGACAACATCCATCAGAGCAATAGATTTCAACCACTGCCTCCTACAAGGCATGTGAATGCTTCTGGGTACCTTAAAGAGGCAGGAGGAGCAGGTCATTTTCTTTCAGGACACAGGACTTCCAACCTGTGCCTGAGAATCATCTTCCTATTAAAGCTTTGTTGAAACTGGCACATTCTGTTTTTTTTTTTTTTTTCCCCAATTTTCGGTTTTTACTAATTTGACACTCTCTAAGGGAGAAAAAACAACAGCACATTGCTGGAAAATTCTTAAGCAGCTCTTGTTACAAAGCACGGCAGTGCCAAACCCAGGAGCAGGATCTAGGGAGTCTAGCGAACGGTCACAGCTCTAATCACTCAGCTGCATGCCTTCATACTACATTTGTCATAGAAAAACAGATGGTGATGGTGGTGAGCTGGGCCAGATTCTTACACCTCCTTAACATTTATTACTTGTATTACAACAGCATCTTTGGGACTTCAGGAAGCCGGGGGCCCTGTTCTGTTAGGCACTGTACAAACATGGAGTAAGATACAGTCTCCGTTCTTAAGAGCTTCCTGAGAGAATACATAGACAAGACAGATAAAGGAGGGAGGAAAAGCAGAGAAGTGCTTTGCCCAAGGTCGCATAGGAAGAGCTTGCAGAACTAGGAATAGGTCTCAGATTGCAGGTCAGCACATTTCCACTTGTCCCCTCTGCAGACAAACAGCTGTAACCATTAAATCACTTGCTGAGCTTCCAAGAGCTTTAACACAGCTCACCACTCTGCAGCTATCCTGTGTACATCTTCCACAGAGATACCAGGAGAAATTCACCAGCACTGTGGAGATCGATGTGCTCGACGCTGTCATCCCCGAGGACACAACGGTCTCAGACCATGAGGTGTGCAGCAGCAAAATGCTGTGCAAAAGGAGATTCACCCAGAACACCCGGGTGACTTTATGCAGAAAGCTGCACTAAAATACACTGAATCCTAGGACTAGGGAAAGCACCTTCCTCCAGTAAACCCTGCATACCATGTAAACTCGGCTGGCTAGAGGCTGACACCCTTTGTGCTCTGATGTTTTGCTATTAAGCCTGGTTCACTGAAGAAGGGGCCAAATCCACTATAACCCCTTCCATATCGTGCACTTTTAAAAATACTCAGCAGATGCAGGAGCATGTGTGCAAAGTTTCAGCCTGTTAGAGGTTAAAGGAACTGTCTTACAGTGACAGAATTCTTTTCTGTGTGGAACTAGCTGAGATGTAGCCTGATGGGAGGCCACAACTACTGAAATTGCAAGGATGTCCATTATATTCTACGATATATTTATTCTACTCAGGTTGACAAAAATATTTCTCCCCCCCCCAAAGGAATTCTTGTAGAGGTCAATTAGCAACTGTTTTTCCAGAACCTTATTAAAATTTTTGTATTTTCTAAGAGGCTCAAGTGTAGTTCAAAAGTTTCAAGTAGGCTTAACAGCTAGCTAGATTTGCCTTCTGACCAATACATTCACTCTCATGTCTCATCATAAATAGGAAGCTGGCCTGGCCTGGACTCATTCTACCCAGAAGTGCTTTATGTCAGAAGCAGGATTGGTTTAGATTCCTGATGTTGCCTCTGGGACACACTCTAGAGGTCCCTATTTCTAGGGGCTTTAGGTGACAGGCAGATAAACTCACATGGAATGAGTCCAGGCTATAAGACTACATAGCTTTGCCTAAAACAAAGTAGGAAAATATTTACAGTTAGAAACTGAATATAAGCCAGGTGAGTCCAAGGGGTTCTATACCGAGAGCTGTCTTTGATAGATACTAATAATAACTAAATCAGGCATAATCATGAAACATGTCACAGATGCGCACACTCTCCCTCTTATCCTTTAAACTTTGCATTCCCATTTGATGAATTAAAGATAAGGGAAGACCTTTTTTGAGATTAAGTTTGGGAAACAGTGACTGTAGCTACATTGGCAAGTAATGCAATGCAATTGAGGTAGATAAGCTGAGCAGAATGGAGCTGTAATCATCATGATACACGTTTGGGGGGTAGGTTTACTTCAGACTAGCTCTAGTCTGGTCTCGTGGAGGGAATCCCTGTTGGGGTGGGAGTGTGCTAAGTGTGCTGCTGCAGCATATTTACAGCTTGGTTTCATTCATAAGTCTCTCATGTTCTGAGACTGCACTGCAACAGAAACAAGACCGTAATAAATGGGGATTGTCAGATGATTGCTTCAGAAGTGTGCTCCTGGACTGAGCTAAAACACCAAGGCAACCAGCGAGACCCACACTGCAGTATTACCACTGATTGTTTAAAACCAAACAATATCAAGTCACTTAGCATTTGTATTGACATTAGGTTTTTTTCTGTTAAAAACAGAAAGCAAACAAAATCCAAACTCTTAATATCCTTAGGAGTGTTTTCATTGCTTATTTAATTGACTTTTCCTCTAGAGCTTTTACAATTCCACTGCACTAAACTGTGAAGCAGGAAAGAGGATCCTCATTATAATAAGGTCTGACAAGTTAAACTCTCCCAAATTGAGCAAACAAAACAAAGTTAAATGAGATTTAGAAACAACTGTATTAAGCCACGATAGCATAAGCAAAAAAAAAAAAAAAAGGCAATTAAAAAGAAAACAAAACAAAAACTTGATAATCATTCTTCAGAATTATTGGAAGAAGCTTGCAAAAAATGGACACGGGGATGTGTTCTGGTAGCAGCTCTCCTTGAGAAGTTTATGTCTCCCCATATACTGATTGCCCATTCTCATGTTACACTGAGCGTGGCAAAGGAACAGCAAGAGTTTACAGAAGAATCTTTGGCTCTCCATTAACAGCATTTTTTTTTCTTCTACTCTTTGCTGGTTAGCGTTGCAATACTTCCAGCATCGCTTGACATTTTTGAAGCAGAAGGATGAGAAAGGGCTTTTTTTGGCACTTGGCTAGAAGGCAGCAAGACACTTCTCTTTGTGTGAGGACACTGCCACATACATAGTACAACTGCTGCCATTTCAGGCTGTGCGTCTGCCCAGGGTTTGACTTGTGGTGCACTTTTAAAGCCCCTGGACACCTCTAGTAACACAGAAAATGTCTGGTTGTGCACTGAGCAGTATTTCATGGACTGAGACATTAGATACAGATTTTGATCTATAAGACTCTAGGAGAAAAAGGGGAGGAACTACAATATTCCATAATTGCCTGCAGCCTCAGAGGCAGCTGGGATCTGAGTCCCATCAAGAAAGGAGCAGACTGCGGGTGCTGGCTTTGGGGAGTGGCTTGGTGCTGGCACGGGAGCTGGGTGTTGCTTCAGTGCTGGCAAAAGCCTTCCTCTGCACACGCAGAAGTTAAATCCTCTTTCGCCTCTCAATGAGTACATAACTATGGCAGAAGGCTTTTTTTTTTTTTCCTAGCACATGAGAAGGAAGCCTGTGGGCCTTTTCATTTTGCCTGCAAGGCTCTGAGCTATCTAGGACAAGAGGAAAAAAACACAATTTGCTAATGCCTTCTGCTTCTCTAAGGTGATCCTCAGCCTCCTGTAATCTTGTTTGATGGGGGAACGAGGTGCCATGGTCTGCAGAGTTCCTGAGCAGGGAGAGGATGGGTGGGCAGGATGTCAGATGGGAGTTGCCAGTCATACACCGTACCCGAGTGACTCGGTTTCCATCCTGTGACACTGAAATGAGAGAGCTGCCACTATACACTATATTTTCAGAATTTATGGCTTGTGATTTATATTTAAGGAGGCAATAAAGAAATAAAGAACAACCAGCCTTTGTGATAAAGCCTGATAAACCTGTGCAATAGCAGTTACCTTGTGCTGCCTTAGAGAATATCTGAGAGACTAGCTCATGTCTACAGACAGCAATTGTACAGCTCCATTTGTTACCTGCACACGCACCACTGCAGGAGCTGTGTTTCTGTGTCCTCTGCTGCTGTGACTCTGGGAAACCACTTTCTGCAGTGTGTGGTCAGCGACCAGAAGGACAGACCCTGAAAGGGCAGAGCTGGACGAAGAGAAAGATCAGGTGGCAAAGTGCTGCCCAGAGGAACAAACTAGCTCACAAAAGACGAGGTTAGTTTTAGCTTCTCCTTCTACAGTGTAACTTTTTCACCAGATGTGTTTAGATGAGGTAAAAGAGATAACTATCTCAGGTGCGACATTTTAGTATATTTTTCTGACAAAAAGTTGAATAATCAGATTTTTATAATTAAAGATCGGGGCTTAAAGGGAAAATGGTTAGCGATCTATCAACTTCTCCACTGTGGGACACAGTTGTTGTATAAATCTTTTGCTTTGGTTGGGTCTGTGGGCTGAGGATTAGGTGTCCTTCAGTTTCAGTTCGAGGTTTTGACCCACAAATTACAAGGGAGCTGGATTTTCATCGTGTTGCCATGCGACACCAGAAATCAGCTCTGGTTGGAGTGAAAGAGGGCCCGCTTTGCTCAGCAGCCTGGAGAACAGTCACAAAATTTTCCACACACCTGGACTGGGCTTTGAGTTTGTAACAAAGCTGAACACAAGCCAAGTTTCTCCTGGCTTTGTTACCAGGCTTTTTTGCACAGATCTATTATTCACTGCATTAATTTTTCCTTTTTTCTTTTTTTAAATTTTCTTTTTTTCTCCTTGTCTTTAAAGCAAACCATTAGGAGGAAAAAAAGTTTTCTGGGGGAGAAAATGTAAAAGCAACAGCAGTGTTTCTCGGCAGCTGGGAGATGCGAGCCTGCAGTGAGCCGTACCACCACAACACCCCAGCAGCTACAAACACAGACTGATAGCTTCAAATGTAGGACAGTTCGGGGAGGGAAAGAAAAAAAAAAAAGATAGAAGACAGAATGAGCGCTGTTTGTCTTGGCTGGTTAGCACATTATCCCCACCTGCATTTGATTCTGCTCAGTCTCCGTACTCCTCCCTCACTTTGGAGCCATGGAAATACAGGAAGTCAGGAGGGGAACGGAGACAGAACACTTTGTACTAGCAGCCAGACCACTGTTTAACTTCTTCAGCCAAAAAACAAATATGAATATGGAAAGATTTTATGGCGAGATACATCAACAGACTGAAGCAGTTCTCAGAAGCCTCCTACAGTTGCTCATTCAAGGTTTTTGACCTGCGGACTTCTCTTATGATTAATCACAGTGTTTGTTTTGTAGTAGTAGTACTGAGTAGTTATCAAGCGATGTGAACCATCAGGTATGCCATACCGAGCTCTATCTGCTGCGAGGACCTGCTGGTCTTCAAAACTTGCTCTCATATCTAGCCCTGGTTACTTTTTCAGTTTCACTGAGGTTTGAAAGTGAAACCCAGACAACAAACTCTGTGCTTACCAGCAACGAAGCCTGGGTGCAGTGCACAAGCTAGACAGCAGCCTGGAGCTTTTGAAACTGCACAAAACAGGACATGCAACAGCCAGCAAAAAATCAGTTGCAGACTATACCTAGTCTTAGACACACGCACAATAAAAATTAAATCACTTCTTCTACATTACAAAATTCTTTTATGTCAGACTACTTTTGTAGATTTTCTCCCTTTAAATACAGAACAAATTTTAGCAGCACAACTCCTTTGCACAGGCCTTAGGACAACACGGCAGTGCAAAAGACTAAACTCCAATTTTTGCAACAAGAAGACTCTGCAAGCCTCGATTTAATTTGTTTCCTACCTAAAATTAAGATATACAATTAAAGAACTGCAAAGTCAACAAAGAGCAGAAACTGAAGCTAAGGATGCAGATTCTGGCAATGTCCCCCCTAACGATGCCGTGAAGAATAGACAGAACAAGGGGCATCTTCCTCCCTTATACCTCAAGAGATCTCAGAACTAAAAGTTCTTTTTTTTCCTGGAGTTGCCTCACATAAAGAACCATCAGAAACCTGATAGTGCTGTGACAAGCACTTCTTGTGAGCCAGATGAAATTTAAGATGCAAACTGCAGTTAGTTTGATAACAACAAAGTGCCTCTCTGAATCCACAAACATTGCCTCACTGAAATATCCTGATCTCTTCTAGAGCCTTGAGGATGGCAAACCAGTCTCAGCTTTTTCTCTGTCACAGAAAAAACGAAGTTTCTAAAAAGTTGAGGAAAACAAAAATAGAAATGTAAAAAACACTATTTCCACAAGTCATGTGCTATTGTACAAATGCTGATCACTATAAAACCATGGCACCTAAAAGCTATTGCCTAAAAACTGTTGAAAATGAATGTCCGACAGATATTCCAGTACAAATTTACAGCCTTCCTCCACGTTACATGTTGTATATTAACATTTTTCATTTATTTATTTTGAATGGAGAGAGGGAATGGCACTCACTAGTGTAAACTGTAATGTTCAATTACAAGCATTTGAAATGGGGAAGCACAGAATAAAGATAAGTGTTAAATGAAAACAAACAACTCAAAACAAAAGAACAAGGATAAAGAACAATTCAGCATGCCTTCCTCCTTCCCATCTCCTCCCGCTCAGACATAGGAGAGCATGCACATGAAGGGGTTAGGAACCACAAACAAACAATCCTAATCCCTGAGTCACTCTTGAATATCACAGAGAGAAACGCTGCTGAATATCACGGTATGTACTGTGCTGTTGTCTGTAATGGAACAACACTGATAGGTGGCTTGCTACCTGACTACCATGGTGAGACTTTTTTCATGTGTTTACAGAGCTCTACAGCAAATTATCTTTCTCTAGATATCAATGTAGATGTGTGTTTTGGAGTTAGTCATACTGATACTTCTTATAGTCAGTGGACAGAAATGGGCAACTAGTTTCTAGTTAATGCAATTTATTTTAGATGTGTATTTTAGGATGGTATGCATTATGCTCTAGATGTACCTTCCCCCCACTACAGAGTCCAGACTTATAGATCAGATGTCATCACTTACAGCAAAACATCCCAAGTGTCAACATGAATCCCTCCTCCTGGGTCAAAACCTTTCCCCACTGCAGTGAATGAGGTTCTGACTCCGATGAAACCAGAAGCTCACTTATTGTTGCTCCGTCTCTGTTTCATCTGCACTGCTATGCTAGGCCGTATCACAGTCACCAGGCCAAGAGTAAACAACCATTAGACGCTGTGGGCATGGCCTTTTCCAGTTTAGGAGCTAAGCTTGTTGTCCAAAACCTGGTAGGAACAGGAAAAAGCTGCTGGCAGTAACTTGACTCTAAGGCAGTGGGTCCTACAGACCTGGAGCTCAACAAGAGGCAAGAACAGCGAATCACTGCCTAAGTTAAAACATCACTGCTCCCAGATTTTATCCTTTGCCGCTCCTGTGATTTGCCATTTGAAAGTTTCCCCAGGCTTTTCACATATAATGTCATACACATGACAGTCACCAAATAGCTTGTGCCTCAGGTATCTCTGTTGCAGCAGAGGGATCTCTCTCCCATCTGCCAAGCAAGAGCAGACAGATGATGCGCTCAGTGGGCAGCAATGCACAAAGCATGCAGCCACACCAAGAGAGGCTGTGGTGTGGACTGGGGCTATAAAAACACTGCCATGAGACCCAGCTGGCAAAAAAATTGCCCTCAAGGTCTTGCCTGAAACTAGCCCACTGCTGTTGTGTTGGCTTCTTCCTCCCAGGGGACTCCTCGCAACTGTCCTGAGTTTCAGCGCACATCCTCACCATTCAGACCAGTGTCAATTTCTAATTCTCCCCAAACTTTATTATTGAGTGGATGGTTGAACATCAGAAATTTTTGTAGATTGGTGTCTGAAGAAAAAAACGGAAGGGAGTCAGAAGATGGAAAAAAAGGAGGAAGTTGACACACTGTTCAGGAAAGAGAAGCTATGGGATCACAATAATAGACCATTTTCAAACAAAATTTCATTGCCTTTCACTCAGTTAATTATGCTTCAAATTGCCCCAGATGGTGCCGGAAGCAGTCTTAGAAATAGAATAAATGATGATAATAATACCAGCTTGGTTTTGTGGAGCCTCCATAACTGGGCGACACCTAAATAAAAGCATCTAAGGTGCCAGAAGCCAATTTGTGGTTTGGTTTTGGATTCATTTACAATTTGGTTTGACTTTCAAACAGATCTAAGTATGATTGGGGTAGAGTACAAGAATACAGAGCCCTCTTATTTCTGTGGGGTGGGCAAGGTTTGCATTTCACCACCACTGGTTCGTGGTTAGCCTCTTCTTTTGGCTATTAAATTTGATGAAGATTATAGAACTGTCAGTTGCTCAAAGCACTGCTAGAGTTAATGACGGTCTGTTTATGTATACATCTATGTTTGTGCAGATGCGACTGTAGAAACAGGACCAGAATCTGGGTAGCTGGTAAGTACATATGGAACAAAATAAGGTCATGTGCTAAAATACAGGACTGGTAGCTTAAGCAAGTGATGACTGCCTTAACAAGTGACCCAGGAGAAGTCACCCCAAATACCATTTTACGTCCTCCACAACATACTGGTTTGGAGCATAGTTTTCTACCAAGAATTTACAGGTCATGAAATCAGGGGAAAGCACTGACAGCTATATGAGCATTTAAGCTGTATGCATTTATAGGAGGCTTAAATAAGCAAAATTAAAAATAAGAGTGGGGTAATAGAGTTCAGCTTTTGACAATGTTTAAAATATTAATAAGATCCTTATGATTTATAAAATCCTTTAAGATGACTTGAATATGAAAAGTGACATGATAACAACATGCCTGGTTCTAAGGTTTCTTTATGCTGGAAGCTATGCATGTAGGGACACATACCAACTTTCTAAAAACGTAACTAGGTCAGGTTACACAATTCTTAGAACAGAAAAGGAGGTGGTTGTTGTTTATTGTATTTAGATCTGCTCCGATTGCCTTTGTGCTGCATCTTCCATCTTGCTATTTAAACTTAAAATAAGTGGACTCCAAGAGGTCTGTCCGGCCCAAGTACTTGGCTAAGAGCTCTGCAAAGCCCCAAACCTTGATGCATTTTTCTCTCCTTTTAAAATCCATGCATAGATACATGTGTCAGTACACCATTTATGTTTTAACATGCGCACACACAACTTACTGAATGTTCACAGTCTCAAGTTTTCCAGATCTCCTTTTTCTAAATATCTTAAGGGCTATCACTGTATTTTAGAAGAATCAGTGTTATAAATAAGGATCATCGGGATTATTAAAAGTGAGAGGAAGCATCCTGTGATTGGAAATGAGGAGAAATTGGTTTGTTCAACCTTGTAAAGCAAAGGCTGAGAAAGGATACTGTGGCCGTTTATACAGAGAGTATAAGATACTTGCCATGAATAAAAGTAGCTAAAGCGAGAAAAAAGGTTTCTGGTTCTCTGGAGATTGAAGTCCTGTAAGCTACTTCCACATGAGACCTGTGGTGACAGGATGTCTAAATGGCTTAAGATGGATTTTGAGGGGATTATGGAAGGGACTGTTTAATTTATAGAGAAAAATTCCTGGAATATGTTTCTGATGCATGTCTATAGGTATCCTGTATATCGGTACACACAAGGAAGTTTGAAAGGGGAATGTATTTGTTTGTAGTGCATTTATGCCTGATTAATTTCAAACTTCAAGTTTTCATACCTTGTGATCGCCAGGAAGAATTATTCACCCTCCTGCCCCTTTTTTTTCTGCTATTTTCCTCCATCTGCTGAATGGCTAGAGGTTGGCAGAAAGAGATACAGATGCAGTCACTGATGCTCCTATCCCATTACATTCTCTTCAGTGTCCAGTTGGCACATCCCACTGGCACTCACTAAACTGAGCACAGATTTTTCTTTCAGGTCATACTGGCAGGTACCCTACTGGGTTTCCCTCTTTACTCAGAAGAAAAAGTTATTAGTCAGCTTTTTTTTTTGTCATCTGGGAGTCTTATTTAGTACACACTTCTGATTTGCAATGCCTTCCTATTATGTTCCTACAGCACATTATAGCATAGCTTTTGACCTTCCACTATAAACCTACATTTTATGAGGATGATAAGAAGTATTTTGTGTGCTATGATCACAGGAATGGAAGGTCTGCCCTCTCATGAACCCAGCATCTCTCTCATGGCTGAAACTGTTGGATATTAGCTTCAAAGGCAGAAGGTGGTTCTTTCCAGCCCTGTGTTCCTGAATACCGTTACAAACTATTACAAAAGACTTGCATAGCCTAGAATGCAGAGACTGGAAAAAAATTGACAAGTCTTTTAGGCTTGGGTAGTATTCAATAATTGCATTTGAGAAAACAGCTGAAAACAGGTTTAGCGTGGATTCATATGAATTAAGCAAGTACATCCAGTTCCTTCCTCACTTTGGCCCCTCTGAGGGCAATTTTCATCCCAAATGTTTCAAGACCTCAGCTTTGAAATGCACACAAAGGGAGATAATGGCAGAGATCTGGCAGGCAAGAAATACAACAAATGGAACAGTGATAGGGAGTAGAAAAAGGGAAGAGAAGTCTGGATTGGGAAGAAAAAACAGAGGTTGGAATGGCAGTACCCTGAGGAACGGAAAGGCCAGCAAGACCCTGACACCATGTGATGTGTCTCTACTACAAAAACACACCTATGGTACCTTCAAAGAACCAGAGAAGCTGCAGCTAATTTAGAATCAGAGCTACGCTTTGAAACACATACGTTTCATTTTAGTGTTAGGAGAAAGCAATGGAGAGATTTTCTGACCAACACGTGAAAAATCACCCAACACAGAGCTTAGAACTCAGGACCTTTTTCTCTCCGTCCCATATTTACTCCTCTAGAGGACACTGTTGTATAAGAGCAGATGCACAGTAAATGCTAAAAAACACCTTTTTTTTTTTTTTTTTTTTTTTTTCCTTTTAAGAGACAAGACCCATGAATGTCTGGTATTCAACAAAAGTGTCACTTCTGAAAGATTTCTGCAGCACTTGTCTATATTTCTTGGGCGTGAGCACCTGCTAAAGCTCTGTGTGTCTGACATGAGGGTTTACCTCTCTGTAATAGCATGCTGCCATTGCCTTCACTAAGCCATCCATGGAGCCGCCATATACACAAAGCTGCCTTCTACTTCTAAAGATTGCCTTGCCATCCCAGACTGTGGTTGAAGGGGATTTGGTTGGGCACAGAGGTCAGTGCACCATCAGGGCTGTTGGCCATGTTCCCTTTTCTGACTTGAAACCCAACCATGGCTACATAATTGCACCACAGAAATAAATGCTTAGAATTTATTAATGGGAAAAGAAAAAAGGAAACAAACAAACAAAACAAAACATAGCTTCCACGTGCACTAGGGTGGAAACGGGGTAGATGCTAACTTGGGTACAGCTCTCCAATGACTGAATAAATAGCAGTAACAAGGCAGTTCCAAAGTTTATCAGATGACTGTATTCATTTGCTCTAAATATCGTATTCAGTGATTTGTGCTGATTCTTCAGTTTGTGGGATTAGTTACAGTTCATTGTAAGTTCTAACTGTATTTCCATGTATTGTGTTAAGACCTGATTCAAGAGTAGTTTTATTTGATAAAAAACAGATGTTCTTAAAAGAGACTCTCTCCTTCACAGCACAAAACATTATTCTTAGCAATTGTATGTACCTTACAAAATTAATAAGCACAGCATCTCCCTGCGTGACGTATGACATTATTATATTTTTCCCTGTTGAGGGACTTTTAAGCCGTTGGGGTCATGACCTTGGTGCCTTATGAGAAATGGAGAAGCACATGGTTCTAATTTTATCTTCAACCCTGCCCTCCTGCTGACATGTATGTTTACAATACGGTTCATCTGTTGACCCTTCATTCACATTTAAAATATTAGCTAACATTTTTCAGTCCCAATCACAACGGTGCACGGTGATTAGCTTTTAAGACCAGTTGTTTTCTTTATTGTGCTTTGACATGCACATCTCATCCAAAAGCCCTTCACTGGTTTTCTAATTCAAACCCAGTGGCAGCCACAAAACCACCTCCAGTTTGTCTGGACGCTTCGGCTCCCCTTACGATGCAGGGCACTTCAGAGCTCTAAAGACGCAATATCGCCCCACTGGCAGGGGAGACAGAAAACATCCTTTGGTGATTAGAGATAGAGCCAAGGAGACAGCAGGCTTGAACCCTTTCTTGGCCACAGCTCAGCACTGAGTCAGAATGGGCTGGGGCCGAGCTCTGCCCACCACAAATCCTGCGGACACGCAAGAGATGCCCTCTGTCCCCAAGGGAGACCGTGTCCTGTGGCTGGATCCCACCACAGGCAAGTCAGAAAGAAAAAACTTCCAGAGAAAACAGCACTTTCACTGGTACATGTCAGGTGCTGAAAGAACACACGCTCGCTTTTCAACATGAAGCGAAAGAAAGTGCAACCAGATAAGGCTGGCTTTTGGGGGGAGGGAGGCTAAAAAGTGAGAGCTGTTGTTTATTCTCCACTCCATTTTCCCTTACATCAGAAGTTAAGTTAAGGAAAGAGAAAAGAAGGAGAGAGAGAGGGAAGGAGGGAGGGAAGGAGAAAAACAATCTCATCTTTTATGTTTTTTAATTAAGGGAAAAATAACAAGTACTTTTCTTTTAAACTCAAATGGCACAGAATATTCAGAAAGATACTTTTAGCACTAAGATATGAAGCAACAGCTTCCATTTTTTTTTCTCATTTTAAATTATATTTTTACATTTTAATTATTTATATCAGCAACATATAATATGCTCTGGTAACGTGGTTATGAAAAGAATATAAACCACTACCTTGTAAAAGAAAATTATTTAACTGGTTATTTTCACCACTCTGTACTAAATGATCACAAACAAATGTATGCCTTAGCTTAAACTGCATAATAGAGCATCACATTCGTTACACACTGAGTTCAAAATATTTGCCTAATTCTGAAGCTCGGCATCCTCAGTTTTCCTATAACCTGCTGTCTCTTTAGGAACTTTCAACGTGCTTACTGATATATTTGGCTTCCCATAGAAATGATGTAAATAATTTCCAGGCCTAAAATGTTCCAAGCTTATTGCACTGCTGAAGAGAACTTCAGAAGTGTTAACATCTTATTTTTAGGGAGTGAGAACTGGGTCTTTTTTGGCTGGTTGTTCTGGGAAGAAATTTCATTGAAATCTGGGCAGATTCGGGATTACTCTGCTTCTTGGAGGAAGGGATATCACAGCCCGAGGTCAGGCTCTGAAAACGCCTGGTTCCTGCAGGTTTCAACCATCACCTCTACGTGCTCAAACACCTTGAGAAGGGCTGAATAATGAGTTGAGGGAAGGACAGAGAGAAAAGTGCTTCAGACAGCTGCAAAGCCAGAGCCACTGCTTTGTCCTGTGGGAAGGACGAGCAGAGAAAACTGAAGAAAGATCCTGTCTTTACTGTAACAAGCACAGAAGTATCTTTAGACACCTGGGGAACATTGTTGTTTACAATTATAATTTCATGATAACTGCACAGAGATTTCCTATTCTATATATTTGAGCAATCCCATACACTCGCTCATTTTAATTTGGCTATATAAAACACAAACATATATGTAAGTAGATATACACACGTTTAATAGCAACCAATGTACTCCCAGGATCTCTTGTAATGCATAAATAATCCTGTCATTGATGTTCACAGTGAGGTGATATTAGCTGCAGAACCAGACCCTCAAGTTGTTGTGCTTTCTCGCTCCTATAATTCATTAATATTTTTTTTCTCCCTTTCTTGATGGCTCTGGTTGCCAGAACAGCCAATATCAGCCAAGACGGTTGGCCACCCCGTGTCTCAGGAACTGATGCCAACAGCAGTTGGGGGAGCAGCACTGGTGTTTAGCACATTTGGCTTTTTTCCTTAGGGTAATTAAGACATCATACTGCTTCTGCCCTCCCATCCCCATAACCTCTGATCCTCAACGCGGAGTCTCTGGGCATGAAACATGGAGCCTCTCAGTGCTGCATAAAATCAACACCACCAGGGAGGCTGTTCCTTGCCATGTCGGCAATTCACTAATCGCTCCCTTTATTGCTCTGCCGAGGAGGACAGATGGACATATCCCCTCCTAAGTCAGCTGCAAACTGTGATCAGTTTCCACATTAGACTATTTCCAAAACGTTCTGATGTAATTCGTCATTGCTTGTTTGTGTCTTCAGCTTATGCAGCATTTAAAACTGCATCATTAGCACTTTGGATCTGTGCCAGTTAGACATGCATGACAAAGCTGCATTTTTCCCTCCAACAGTTGGGTGCAACTCAGCTTTTGAAGAGAAAAAAAACAATCCATAAATCCACCAGCTCAAAATTACACTATAATTCATTAATCTGTCACTGTAGGAGATTGGATTTCCTGCCCTCATTTCCACCAATACACAGCAATGTAAGTAGAGGACTCGAAGCTTTTTTAATGCCTACTTGCTCACAATTCCTACAGTCTTGTGACAATGAAGAGCAATAGACTTGTTGCATAATACTTTTTCTACCAGTAGGGGACGAATAATTTAAGTAGATTTGGACAGAGAACTAATTAACACATGGCTACATAAGTATTCTTTATCTGCTTAAAGAATCAATAGGATCAATAAGAGTAATGCATAGCAATCACACAGCACTTTGCAACAAAGCCTTTCATATTGTACCTTTCCCACAAGTTCTGAGCTCAGTATGGAATTACTCATGTTTTATCAACAAGGAAAAAGACACAAACTTTTCCACCACGACAACGAATGACTTAGAAGAAGAAAGAAAATCCAGTACATCTCAGCTCTCGCTCCTCTGTACTTTGCTTTTCACTTTGTCTCTCCATTCCCACAGCCCTCACTCGATGGACACTACCCTTCATACAACATTTTACAACACTGAGACTCTTTCCTAAAGGAGTTAATGGGAATGCACAGCTTTTACTTATGGAAGACAGGTGGAAAAACTACAGCAACAGCTACCTCACCTAAGGCCTTTCTTTATGCCAGAAGAGGTCTTTGACTGTTCTGGTTCTGATACAAATCTGTATTTTCAGCACCTGGAAGAAGAATGTGTTCATAAGGTTCTTGTAACAACATGAGCATGAAAGTCATCGCACAGGACCCTGCAAGATGATGAAGTACTTTTGTGGATGGCTAAGATATGGAAGGAGAGGCTGACGTACATGAATATAAACATTCACTTCTCTTCCATGAAAAAGGCTGCCACTAACAGCGCAGTTTTCAAAATACCAAAGTGAGTTGTGTGCATAAGCAGAGTTAAAACAATAAATACTACAAATTCCAGTATAGACTGATTCTAATATTCAAAATTTGCCACACTTGAAATAAATATAAAGAAAATTCCCAGGTTTTGCATTAAAAGATTCTATATGTTTGTATACACTGACTCTTTAGAAGATGGAGCCTTTGTAGCAATATCAACCAACTCTTGAAAAAAAGATCCTCACATAGAACATCTCTCCACTCAATGCTTAGCTTCCCCGATGCTGAAGAGCACCATCAAGCACCATGTGTCACTGCTTATCCATAAATTCAGTTCTAGTACACTGCCACAAATATACTTCTGTGATTAGTAAATTTAATTGGTAAAACACATGAGAAGCCACATTTTGTTAACTTTTTATGTTAGCCCCACGGTTTCAGGGCTTCTGTGGACCAAATTTACAGAGAAGACAATGTCAATAGTGCTGCAAAGGGACCAAAGGAAAGGGGTCTGCACGAATGTGCCTTACAGTCACATTAGCTAAGACACTGTATATAAAGACATATATATACATATATATATAAAGTCAGGTGGGACTGCTTAGTATTACGCATTTATGCTGGTTGCATTTCCTTGTTGTCTGCTTCTGGTGTACAAATCACACTAACTTACACTCACACAGATTTATTTGCATATAGTATAGCCCCACTTACATCTGATTTGAATCTGATACCACATGCTCCAAGCCTGAGGCAGCCAGTCCTGTTTTTTTTTCAGGATGGTAAACCTAAACCAGACCTGCACGGGCTTCTTTGAATAAGCCCTGGAAGCAGAGTACTACTGAAGGGAGTGCAGGCAAGTCGGGCATGAGGGCAGCTTGCTGGGCACTGCAGGGACCCCGGGCTGCAGCAGGGAGCCCAGCAGCAGCACCGTAGCAGGCCTTGGCTTGGCAGAGCACACTTGTCCTCTGTGCTCTTCAGAAGCCTACTGAACAATTCAATACCAGTTACTGCAGTAAAGATTATGTGATCGGATCCTCAGCAGTGATCAGCGTAGCTCCTCATTAACTCAATATATATGGGGTTAAGGCTCATCCTTCTGTTTCAAACTCCTCCTCCCTTCAAACACTCTCATTGCTAAAACCACCTCTCTGCTCTCACTGCCAGTCAAGCAGAGGATATACAAGACTCCCAAAAGCTGTTGACCTGTTGTATTATTTCTTGGCTGCGGTTGAAAAGCCTGAGGTACTGAGCTGAGGTCAATACCAGTGCTGGAGGTTCAGCCACACTGCTACAACAGCTGCAAGAGCATCCAGATGAATTTGACTCTCCAAAGCAATCCAACTCAATTATTTCTGATCTCTCTGACTGGGTATTGCATGTGGCATCTGCACAGTCAGTTCTGCTCTTCTACTGATCTGCTGCAGCGCAATGCCCTTCCGCTGCGTGCCTGGCTTCTGAGGTTTTGTCAGGGAGGGGATGACTGCAGCTCTTTTTTGTCAAAACCCAGTAAGAATTTGGGTAGACCCTGAGGTACTACCATAATTCAAATATTATTGTTGTTATTAATAACAATAAGAGCAACAAGAATAGGCATATATGTCACGCTAATATTAGAAGTACTGTGTTGACAGCTTCCCTTACGCAGAGGTAAACACTGATGTTCAAAACCATAAAAAGCAAGTGAATGTCAAGCATATGCTAACTTAAAAGAGCTCACTTGAACTGTTACAGCACTGTGTAAGACATAACAAGAAATGCTTTATATTATATACACACAGATTTATGCTCACATACACTTTAGCCATTTTTGTGTGATGAATTTTCACACAAATCCTTTGCTGAAATTCGGAAAGCCATCAAGTTTTCCATTTACTCAGATAAAGCAGTTACAAAATTAACTCTACTGAGGGTGATTTGAGCAGAGAAAGGAACTCAGCGGAATGAAAAAGTACTCTCCAATTCTAACTGCAGCAGATGTTGTTTTGGTCATTGCTAGCTGGCTGTGAAGTTAGAGCCCCAGAACTGTGGTTTCATATGTGGTTCGAGTGTTGGCTGCACTTATTTTGGGGGAGGAGGAGGATGCTTGCATGCAGGACCTGGCATGCATTGTTTTAAAAACAAAACAAAACAAAAACTCAAACCATGGCTGTCTTCAATTATTTTCCATTACAGCATTGTCTGCATGTAATTGCTCCATGTTTTCCATTAAGGAGTGCCAAGTGGACGAGCGTGTTAAGAGTATAGGATGTACAAATTCCACTGGTAATGCTGCCCTGTATCAGTAAATAACATGAAACACAATCTCCCTTGACCTGTATGATGCTTACATACAATTAATCTGGGCTTTTCAAGTGTCCAATGTTATTTACCGTATCTTCCATCAACAGCTGAGGCTGGGGACTCAGAGAAAACCCAGGCAATGGGAAGTTAGACAGGGATTTCAAAGAGGTCTTAACTGGGGCTAAATGGTCAAATGCCTTGTAAATTGGGCTGTTGCCAGAACTCGCAGACAGAGTTTTGGGGTCTGTCTTTTTTGTTTTGTTTGGAATATCTAAGAGAATGACACATCATATAGGTCTTTTCTGTGCCTGAAAGTAAGGACTCTCCACAGATTTCCACCAATTTGAAGATTGGGCCCCACATGCCATTTTGGTTGCTCCCCAAAAGTGATGCTTTTATCATTAGTCTTGCTGTAAAAGGCTTTGTCTGCTTCCATATACTGGCTGCATGGATCACACTCAGTAGCTGGAGGACAACGGGAGCCCCTGGGAGCCAGTGCCTGGGGACCCCCTAGCCTGGCAGGGCTGGGACATCCCTTCCCCAAAAGAAGAGGAGGGCATACTGTAGGTAGCAGCAGTGCATGTGAGGAAACATACTGTGCCAAACACAATGCAGGGGGATTTCTATTGTGGAAGAGTCCAGGAGACATTGTGATTTGTGTTAACTGCCTCCCGCACAGAGCAGAGTTCAGCTCGGCTACAGTGAAGTTTTGCTTTTGAATTCCAGGAGTTATTAATGCCTATAAGCAGAAAGTATAATATACAGTCCAGAATAATTACATCATACAGCAGAAGTTAATATACCTGACCCATAGAAATACATGCATGACTTCTTCTGCCAAAGGAATCTCAGTAAGCAAATTGGTTAGGCTTGGCAGTTCATAAATAAGTTGTAGTTACCCACTGGAAACAGTATAATTACACCTTAACTCAATGTAGCAATACTGTTCCCTTATTACTCTGATCAAATTATCAAGATACAGTTGTCTAGACAAAATAAATCGGTGATCTTCATGTTATAAAGCCTTCTGCTACCGCATCCCTTCCTTTTTGTCACTCACCTGCTGCCTCCCTCAGCAATGTTGGTTCTAAACTCGAGACTGCAAACTCTTGCCTACAGTCAACTGTGCGCTGAGAAACGGGAGATGTGGGAGTACATACACTCGAAAATGAAACTGAAGTAACAGCAGAGAAAATTAAACAAAACTTGTTTTAAAAAGATACAGCCACACTATTGTACACTAATGAGGGAACAAAGACCAAAGGCAGAGTGATACTCATAGAACATTTTCAGAATTTGTTTTGAAGAAGTTACGATTTAGTATGGAAAAACACTCAACTACTATCTGAGCTAGTCTTAATTGAACTTGACAGAAGACGTGTGTACTTACACTACTAGGACATTCAGAAACTGAAGCTGGATCAACATCCTAACAGAGCAAGAGAGAAATAATCTTTTAAAGAGGTTTGGATGTACACAGATGTTATCTTTTGGTCTATGTTTTGCAGTTTTGCACATCACGGGAGCAATAGAAATCAAAGGCATGGAAGCAGTGTGATTTTCAGAGGAGTGTGACTGGCACATTTTGCAAAGCAGCATGTGGAAATTAGTCTCACTGAAGTACAGAAGCTGGTTCCCTGTGCAGTGCTCCCTGCCACATCTGAGCTCAACCTGGCAGTTAGGAATAGGGGATTGGAAAACAAGAAATAAGGAACTCCATAATCTTTAGTGGCCCCAAAGAACAACAATAAAAGCCCCAATTTTCTCTCTGTAGGTGAGAAACGAAACAAATAAAACACATCCTTTACCCCATCTCTACCAATGCCTTTCCACATCTTTTCTGCATGTAGGAACTGCGTGTAACTGGGAAGTGATCATTTTCTGCAGTGTGCCTTTTCAGCAGCTGTTAGGACATCTGGATAGAAAGCCATCTGGTGCTTATATGGTGGCAAACATCACCATAAACTTCCAGAATCCCCTTCCTTTTGCAAAGTTGCTTGAACATTAAATGGCAGCAGGGCTCTGAAGTAAGTCCTGCTCACAGGATGAGAGGAGGGGAGCTGAAAAGCAGCTTTCAACATGGAACTTTGGATGGTAACAGAAGTTTTGATACTCCACCCAAAGTCTCAGAGACAAGCTTTTGACTTCTTCAGCATCAGTAGATACTCCCTCCACCCCTGTTCCTCCCCACATGGAGCAGTATCTCCAAAGAACTGTAGACAGTTTGATTTCATCTCATCCCATCCTTTCCTGGGTATTTTTCCATTAGAGCTTTGCACAGAGCCCACAGGATTAGGAAAGAGCCAGATCTGAGTCTGTCAAGCTGTGGTTCTGTTTTCAATGGTTATATATATTGTGCTCTGTGTTGAATTAAAACTACAATAAAAGTCCTCTCACTTGTTACTGTATTTGTGTAATGTTCAAATTAGACAGGAACAGTTATTTGAGAGAAGCTAATCCAATGCATATCCAAAAAACATCAGGTTTTAATACAGAAACCATCTACTAACGTACTGCATGGTCGAGTGGGGAAATTCAGGCAGATCCATATTACTCAATGTCAAAGGCTGGCAAAGCTGGCTCTTCTGACTATTGTCTCCCATTGTCAAGGATAACAAAATGGGTTCGAATAAATATTTAATGTGAAAATCTTCTAGGCAGGACCATGTCTTAACATGAATTTGTGCTTCAAATGATTGATCAGTTGTCTTCACATTCACGATGGAAGTCTTGGCACCTCCAGGTGAAACGTTAGGAGGTTGCCAGGCTAAGCAAGAGTTACAAATGTATCTTACTAGAGTACTAATACCCACTACAACAGTTTTTGATGTTTAAATTAGTATTAAATCATCATTTGTTAACAAGCTGTTCCCTGCTAGCAGTAAAGATCAGAAGTACCAATTGCAACTGAAAGTTAAAGATGACATGGGAAAAGTCCATAAAGTTTAAAACTGGAACTCAACTGCAAAAAATTAGTAACATACATAAACTGGAGCTTTTGTTCAACAATTCAGAAGACAGACAAAGGCTGGGGGCTGTTTGCATTGGCAGTTACGAGCCGAGGACTTCTGGGGACTGGTACACTTGTAAAGTTGGACCAGAATTTCAGTAAGTTACCAATATATACGTTCAGTTTAAACAGTAACATCTCCAACCTGAACAACCCTTCTGGCAGATCAACACTGGCACAGTTGTCTTTCTGAAAAGATACAATTAAAATAAGCTCTACTGAGGACTACATTCTGCCCTGAAGTTCTGACTGAATTCATTTCTTGTGTTACGTAGTTTATCAGGATCTTATCCATGGAATAGTTTGCTAAATTAACAACTCAAACAGAACGGACTGCATTAAAATGTTGTGGGTGAGGGGAAGATTAACTCCAAAGTATCACTCTCCTGAGCCCAAATTCTACATTTACGTTACGGTGGATTTACGCCAGGGTAAATGAGAGAAGAATTTGGCCCCTGACCTTCTCCAAGCAGGTCATTACAATTGAAATAGTAACTGATCTTAGACAAACATTTTTGCTGCGAGGTATTTATTTCTGTATAAAGGTTTATGGAACATCATATTCTTTGCCCTTTAAGACTGATACTGACATATGTAAACACCACTGGGCTTGGTGTGCCATAGCTTAATCCAGCCTCTCTAAATCTGGCTAAAACAATGGAAATATCTTCTGAAACCATTGTGGGCTATATCCAATATAGTTAAAAACATCTGACTGCAACCGCAAATATGCTGGTATTTGGTTGTGCTATAAAAACATTTTTATGTCAAATACAACTGGGACTAATACAGTAAACTACAAGCACAGTTAACCCTTGGAATGAATTGCATGTAGACTCTTGAAGGTTAAGGTAGTCTACATTGGTTGCATTTTCTTATGAAGAGCATAAAATGAATGTAGGGTATAAAAAGTAATTACTAGTACTAATAGAGTAATTGATATTTATATAGCACCTTCCATGCTACACTATAAACACACCAGTGATATTATAAACTCCTGTAGCTACTAGTTACAGACCTGTTTGTGTTCTGCTTGCTTGAACAAATCCTCAGGAGTGCCCAGATGCTGCTTCTGTTCTGCATCCCATTCTCCCCATACCTGCAGGTACTCCTGTGCATACACACACAAGGACCATTTCAACTACCACTGAAATGTGCTGTTGCCAGCGGGCTAGGACATACTTTGGAAAGCGTAAATGAGGACAGAAACTGAAAGCAGAGTTGTGATTGCAATGGTGGAATTACACAAAAAGACAGTAAGGACACCAGGGGCCCTTGGTCACAACTAAACAAATAACTCAATTTAAAGAAAAATTATTGAGAAGCACTGCTGAGGAAAACCTTCATTGAATCATAGCATCATTTTCCAAGTTATAGGTGTTCCAGCAATAGACTGGGATACTGCTGAACACAACACAGATCTCAGTTTGCTGTGCTGCAGTTCAAGGCCAGTGACAGCACTGTGCTGGCCGCTAGCTCAGTGCTATCTCAGCAGGAACACCTCTTGTACGGTTCAGTACAGTACCTCTTGCACAGAATCATCTGTGTTGGAAAACCATCAAGACCAAGTCCAACCATCAACCTGACCTGAGTCCCATCACTAAATGTCATATATAACGAAAATGTATGTGGTGTACAAACACTTTAATGTATATGTTCAGATAAAACCAGTACCTGAAAGTTAAATGCATCATCTAAAATATCATGTTAAGATGTGCTCAGGAACCCAAGTACCACTATTTAATTAAGCACTGCAAATCCTAAATCTCATTAAAAGCCCTTTTGGATAGAGGTTGCTGACAAGTCTTGCCGCGGTGGTGTGCCAAGATACTACCCCTCATTGCCCCTTCAACAAGAGTTGTTGGTCTCAGAGCACTGTGCCATGCATCTCCTCTCAAAGCCCTGACATGTCTGCTACACAGATATCCAAACATTTTATAAAGATGGGCTTATGTTCTTGCACCATGTCAATGCTTTGGAAATCTACATTTGTTCTGTAATACATTAGTAAGATATTTATTACATATTAAACAGTTGTTTCATTCTTTGTTCCATTCCTAATTTTTCTGCATAGGGCATTTGGGAAGCAAATGGTTGTTTGCATATACTCCTGATCTCTTCCCTGAGTGGTACCAGCTAAATCAGAGCAATCCTTGAATATAGAAAGAATGTTTCTCTCCACATACTTTGCTTTGTGTTTATTTGCACTGAATTTCATCTGCTAGCCACTCAATATCATGCAGCTCCTCACAATTGTTTTTAATTGCCATTAGCTGGAATAGTCTTGGATCACAAGCAAACACTGTCAGCTCACCAATGTGCAGATCACTTATAAATATATTGAATAGCTCAAGCTCCAGGCCCAGATCCCTGTGGGAATACACCACCACTACCTCTCTTCCATGGTGCAAGCAAGCCATTTATTCACACCCATTGCCTCCTATCTCTCAGAGCTGTGGGTGATCCAAGGGATCCTTCTGAAATGATATAAGTTCTTCAGCAGGGATCTTGTCAAACCCTTCTGGAAATCCCTACACAGCATTTCAGACAGGTCACTCTTGTCCCTGCATGTGCTCTTACAGTATTCCCTGGCTGTGAAGTCATTAAAGTACTGTTTTCTACTATAATATAAATGTCAGTTTTACATTTCTAAAACAAACAAGCAGGGCTGCTATGGACTTTGGCAGCAGTCATTTTACAGTCATGTGTAGAAACAGTGCAAATAAGATAACCTTCTCCAGCTGCCTGAAAATGCAACCCTGTCAAAGTTTCCTTGATCTTCACTACTAAGTCATCGGTAACTTAATTCATAATATTTCAATTAATTTACAAATATCAGTGCCATCTGATCTTGTATCAAGAAGCAGCCAGCATTTATTTGCACATCCACTATTAAGAACTTCTTACTCACAGCTTAACTACTTTCATAACTTTAAGAAGACCATATACATGGCTGAAGACACTGACTATTCTGACATCAGTTCATCAAAGCAGGTACACAGGCAGGTTCCTCACCTAACTGCTATCCCCAGCCAGCCTCACACAGAGTTCCTCTGACCTTCTCATGCTCCTGGGACAGTGAAGAACACAAACAGCACCTGAAACTGATCCTACTCCATTCAAGTCCAGAGCAGTTTTTCCAGCAATGCTACAGAGGATTTCCAGAGGTACAACTGGGGTTCTGTGAAAGTTGTCAGCTGCTCAGCTAAAGCTCTCGGCACCATCTAGAGCCATGCCAATATCTCCCTAACAGTTAAACAATGAACCTGGATGTTAATAACTCACATCACCACATCTGAAAGTATTACTAAGGAAACACAGTTCATTTTACTGAGTTTAATTCAACATTCAGCCTTGTCCTTCTGTAATGACTTTGTAATCAGATTGCGAGTACTGAGCTCCTCTCTTCGATCAGCAATCAATATCCACCACACCAAGAAATCAAGTAACATCTCTTAACGCACTTTATCATTAGGCATCCTTTTAAATAAACTGTTGGCACTGTTAAACTCTTCCCCTCTGTGACACCAGCCTGGTAGATACTTGTTTTCTGGGTGGATAAAACTGAACAAACCCAAATGGCAAGGTTATGTTATCGGTTCACATCTTGGTTTATCAACAGTTTCAACCACGTTTCATCAGTCACCAATATGAGCCTCTTGTTCGATAGACAATACAAAACAACAGTTAACATCTACAGCAAAATTTTAGGAACTTATCACAATGATGCATTTGCTTACTTCTTGTTTTGATTTAAATATTTAAATTCACATTTCTATTTTCTAATATTGAAGAGATTTATGAACTAGATGAGAAGGCATAACATGTATTTGACTTTTTGAAATCAATGAAATAGAGAAGCAGGCTTAATTGTGTAGCTCCTCTGATCTTCATAATTGAGACCATCCCATCTGTATTGTATCTCATATGTAACTGATGAAAGCAAATGAGTGGGAGTTGAATTTATTTGATTTTCAGAGCTCTAACAGCAGCTGGTCAGCAGGCTCAGTCCAATCCTGTCTACTAAGAGTTGCTCAGGAGCAAGGAGGTTCAGATCTTTTATATTCTAAAAGGTTTGGGAGGAAATGCAAATTATTATTCAAAACCAGACAGCTGGAGGGCAGGAAAAGTGGGGAGCAACCATGAACCATCGATATGTATTCGCTATTCTAATTAGTCTGCTGATGAGAAAAGAATGGAATATACTGTGTCGATTATTCTCTACCTCCCTTTACATATATTTTAGTAGGGTATTTATATATACACCCTGCAACACCTATACATATTTTAACTTGTTTCTTTTAAGCAAGAGTCAGATTACACCAAACTAAAGACCCTGCCAAGATCTGCTGAGAAGTCTACCCCCTTCCTGCTTCTCTTCCTTCCCTGAAATGGATGCTGGCAGCATGCTGGAGCTGAGCAACAGCTGAGAGATGGACAAAGAAAGCACAAAACAATCTGAGTGGAACAGCAGTCAAGCACTAAGATACAAGAGTGCCCCCCCCCCCCCCCCCCCCCCCCAATAATATCCTTCTGGCTCCTATAAAAGAAACTAGAAGGATGAATTTACACAACTGAGCTCATCCATATGGAAGACATCGTTACCTTTCTCTGTAGAAAAGGAAAGGGCCCAGCAAATAGCCCTTTCCACATTCACCTGATTGCAAAACGTCTTAGCTGTATGTTTTTTCCCCAGTACAGAGGGTAGGAAGCCCACAGCCTTCTGCTGGGCCTAAGAGAGCTTAAAAGCAGACTGCAGTTTTCAAAGCTGGAGATCACTTGTCCTGTATTCTCTCCAGACTGCCTTCTTGGAGAACACGTACATAAAATAAACCGCACAGCGGAGGAATACTTGTCATGCCTTCCATACTGGAGCACACAAAGAGTCCAAAGATTTCATTAATTCAGTTCATCCACGCTCTCAAACCTTTAGGCAGTAGGGAGTAAGCTATTTATCTTTTGGTTTCTTGTAAGGAATTCACACTAGACTCACTGCTAAATCATTTTCCCTGTATTACTCGTACAGGAAATTAACTATAAATGAACTATGAAAACAAATCATTCTGCTACAATTTTCCACTGATATTATTTTACAGTTTTAGTACATTTAGGAAAAGCAATATAGGTTCAAAAAAAGAGTTACAACATACTTATATACTGATCCTTAAATTACATTCTTTCCTCTTTTAACAAGCTCTACTTATAAGATATTTCTTGCTTATTCTACAGTGCAATACTTAAGTTGGAAGCATCCTTATGACTGTGGCATCACAGCATGATTTCTCAGTTAACGCTGAAGACAATTTCACTTTGAGACTGCTATTTACTGAAATCTGGAGGGGAGGAGATAAAAATCAGTTCCCTGTAGTCTTTACTATAAAGCAAACAGCTTCTGACTCTTTATATAAATAGGGATATTGAGATATTCTGTGCTTTTTCAGTAGTTAGTGATTTTTTTCATGATTTCCTCCTTGTACAAGAACTACTGTATTTCTTTGGAAAGATCAAACACCCAGGATTTATGCCTTCATGAACGTCTATGTTTTTCACCTGTCTGAAGAAACAAGAGATGGCATACTCTAAATATGGAATATGCAATTTTCTCCAAAAATGTTTTTAAGCAACACAGAGAAGTAATTGTAGAGAAAGAAATTCCACAGTTCCAGGAGGGGATCTACTGCATACTGTTTGAAACTCCCTTGATAGTCTTGCAGCAACAGATTGTCAAATTACTTATCATTATATATCTGCTGAGAGATATTTATTGAAGTTTAATGTTGTAACGAGTGTGCTATGAGCTTTTTTTAAAAATTACATTTGCAGGACAAAGAAATCAGAAATGACAGTGCTCTGGTCTGAGTATAGACAGGAAAATATGTACTCTTCCCCACTACAGTGTAGTCATTTCAAGAAATATAGAGTACTTAGCTAACACACCTGTGCATTCACACCAGGGCTTTGTGTTCAGAAGCACCATGTGCTAGGAGGAGTGAAAGCGGTGGGCAGCAAACTGAGTGCCTTGGAGTTGATAGCAAGTGTAAATCTGTGCTGCAGAAAACAGGCAGCAAGCATCTTGCTCCCCACACTTTGCAGCAGGTGAGCCATGTGGAAATGAGCCTACCTGCCACTACTGGTTGCGCACTGGGACTGGTGGCTACTGCTGTACTCATCCACTTCAATACAGTTTACCATTTAAATATTTAGGGTCAAATTCTACTGTTAGAATTTTGTGTTGAAGTCTTCATAGGGGTGAATGGGAGCAAAATGTACTTTGCTTTTTTTTAGCACTAAGATGGTAGCTGTTAGAATTGGTGGAGAAACCAGGTTATTTCATGAAAAAAAGTCAATAAATACCCCTTTGTAATCTGCAATTTAGAAAGCAGTTTTCTGTGAGAAATCCTGAAATGGGTATTTTCATGTTAAATCACACCTCCACTGATCTCAATGGAAAACTCCCATTTCCTTCACCAGAGGTACCATTTCACTTTTTGTTGGAATTTCTCTTAAATTAACATTTCCCTGTAGAAAACGTTTAGACCACTTTTTCCCCCTCTCCCCCCAGAAGGAATTGCTTTTTGCCAGAAGCATTCTGGTCAGACCTACAAACGAGCTGTAGACAGAAGCCATGAACAGATGTCCTCTTCGGGCCCCCGCTGTGAGTTGGAAGAGCTTGCTACTCTCAGCTGCTCAGCACCATTCCCTGCTCTCCTCATTAGGCATCATCCCTACCAATGTGCTCATTGAACAGTTTGCATGAACATTTCCTACACCGCTGGCTTCAGGCTGAGCCAGTCATCTTGGTGCAGACCAATGACTAGCAAACCAAATGTAGTTGATTTTGCTTAAAACAAATGAGGGAGATCCTACACAAATTGTTGTGAGAGTGGACAGGAGGATGGCAGCCTTTGGCAGGGGAAGAGCAAATTTCTTTGGGGACATGGCTGGATTTGGAGAAGTCTGTCCACAGGTAAAAACCTAACAATTCCTCCAGTATGCAGTGTGAGCGATTTGACTTTAGGAGGCACCTAGCTCCAGGACATTTATCTAGAAGTGCAGTTGACCCCCCAACCATAGTATAGACACTGAAAAGCTACAAACAAATAACAGAAAACAGCAACAATTGGAATCAAACTAAATTATGGTGTAACAACCCACTGAAAGACACACTCTCATAGATTACTTAACATCAGCATCCTCTAACAACTTTGCAACTCTAGCATGTATTTCGGCCTGTATAATCTGCCCTGCATAAATGCTGTGCTGGAGCCTAACTGCCCTCACCAGCCAAACAAACAAGCAAACCTACACGCTGCATGCATTCTTTTAAGGATTCCAGAAACATTCATAGAGTTCTCACATCTCCCTAACCACAACAAATAGTTAGTCAAGTTACCTTTGTTAAGCAAACCAATTTTCATTGCTTTCATTCAAACAGCCTTAAAATAGAATTCTTGCCTGCTTTATTTTGTCAGATATAAAGAAAACTGAGAAACTGTATCCATTGTTCCTTAAAAGAGCTTATTAGTGAAACAAAGACCTTTTTTTTCCAGTGAGTGCTGTTTGTGCAGTTACTTCATGACATTTATTTGGATTCAGTCCCAGGGGAAAAAGGCCAAATTCAGTTTCAGCATTTGCCTACTACAGCACAAACACAGTCATTAGTTAACAGATCTTTTTTGGCGGTCTTTATGTAGCCTCCAACATCAAAGCACGTGATATTCATGAAATAATCAAAGCAACATATGTACACTGAAGCACTGTATGTACATTATTTTTTCAGTAGCCTAGCAATCTTCAGAAATGTGAAGAGGTTCTCCTAGGCCTTGAGCCAAAGCCCTTGGAAGTCGATGGAAATTTTTTTTCCCTTTGACTTCAATGGATGCCGAGTCTGGCCCTTGGATAATCACTGCCATGTTAATGGCAAACTACTTTCCATTTTTGTATTAATTTCCTGCTCAAGGAAGATACAGGACCGAAAGCACTGGAGAATGAGATCACTTGCCCTGTTTGTACCCAGGGAAGAGAAAGCCTGGGTAACAGCAGCCAAATTCCCCCTCTTAAGGCTTCATGGACTTGTCTTGACCATGTGAAGGAAGAGTGATTGGGCACAGCTCTTCCCAATAGTAAGGACGCTGTTAGGAGAACAAATAACCGAATTGTCACTGAGGTTTTTGCGCTGTGTCCACCAGGACTGGGAACAAGGCTGATCTCATTTCTCCTCCCTCCCCTCCTCCCTCTTCTTTTTTTTTTTTTTTTTTTTTAAACACCCTGCCACGGTACTGCCTGTACTTTCTGCTCCTGCGTAGTATCACAGCTCCTTTCCACATCCTTCACAGCCAAATCCCCATAACACTGCAAGTTAACACATTTGTCTATCCCTCCCAGCACAGATGAGCTGGTACAGGTGACACCATTTGCCATGAGTGAGGTAGGAGAATAGCCTTTTCCTGCTTTTACACCAGAGGGTGCATCCGTTCCTCATCTCTTACTCTGCATCTGCTCCTGGGCACTGCCGAGGAGATCTGGCTTTTGAACAATGCAGAAGTATTTGGTAACCTGGGGGGACTTCCCTTTACTGAGGTTTAGAACTATCAAATTCCTTTTCAGCTACTTAGGGACAAAAGGAAAACACAACAAGGCTTGTTAAAGCTGCTGAAAGAAGGACCTTGAAAGAACAGTTTTTACAGAGGTTAACTGTGTTGATTAGGCCCTGCTTTAATAACCATTAACTATTCTTGAGTCCAAGAAAATCACTAAGACAGCAGAAAAAATTATGGATACGAAAACTGGAGGATAATGGTTGGCAGAAGGATTTACGGGTGACATTTGCAAGGACACCAGTATGACTGAATCCTCCTAATACCACTGTTGTACATGAAGAAAGGTGACTTTTATAATGCCAGGAGTCTAGTTCAGAAGATTGAATGCACATTTGATGGTACATCAGAAAAAAATACATGCTAGCACTGAGAGCTGTTAAGTGACAGCAGTGATAGATTTAAGATTCGAAAGGTTAAGTTATGTTTTGTAATACTGGAAAAGAAAGGCAACACTTCTGATTGAAAAAAAATAAAAACAATGACAAAAAGCAACATGGGGAGCCACATACACATGTTAACCTGGAAAATGAAGGTGGCCTGGTAAAAAAAATATTTTGAACTGCTAGCCTGTCACTTGGAAAACATAACTAATATTTAATAAGGCTCTAAATTTCACTGTCTGAAATCATTGTGAATACATGGCCTGATTTGATTAAATTTATTTTGATGAAAGAAATTTGCGCCATTTACTTGCAAAGAGGTCCAGTAGACAAAATTTGCTGAACTTGAAAAAGGTGGTAGAGTTGGCTTGGGGGGACATGTATGCAGAGTGAAATCTAAAACTAAAACCCATAAGGACCAATGATAAGTAGATTATTGTCAGCTGAGTGAAAGCAGAGTTCTGAAAAAGAGAGTGAGAGTGCGAGAGGTTGAGCAGCTGGGCAAAGGACTGCAACAGTGTCTGAATTTTACAAGAAGCATCTTACGGAATATAAAGAAGGCATTCAAAAACATAAAATACATGAAAGTCAAATGGCAAATAGTAATGCATTTTAAAATAAAATAACTTTAAGACATACTTGAAGGCTGAAAATAAAATGAATTTAGTGGAACTATTAAAGACAAGATCCAAATCCCAATGAAGTTGGTGGAAAGACAATCACTGACTCCTACAGAGTTGGACTGGAACCAAAAAGAACAACAAAGAAATTTCCAATGACTGAAAAAGATTCAAGAAAATCTCGGTGGTTTCTTCACATCTGTGTTTGATAACAAAGAACACTGGCAATGTTCATGAAGGATGTGTTTGTGGGTACTAACGAGGACGAAGTAAAAGAATCTGTGTAGCAACCAAGAACAGGAACAAAATAAAGATAGATAATAGGTAGCAATGGATTACATCCAGAGATGAAGCACAGCATTGTGAGTTTATCTGTACACTAACCATTGTCATGCTATGCTGAGGAAAATCTTAGAAATAACTACTTCACAGTATTTCTGAGCACACTGTGCATCTCATAATTAAATGTCAGTAGCTACAATTCAAATAGAATTCTAATTTATGTTGTTTTTGACATGCTTTGTATTTTTAAAGGAATAACACATATTTTGGCAAGAAATTGGTAAACAAAAATTACCCTTTAGCTATTACTTTCAGATGGACTTCTTTCACAGAAAAGAACAAGCCATGGCATGATTTGTGATGAGACAGGAAGGATTTGGGCTGAAGGTCTGGACATCTCCTTGTTTCTGGTATCTTTTTATTTAAAAAAAATAAATAAATAAAAATTAGGAACAATAAGCAAGCTAAAACATTTCTGAATATGAAATATTGGCATGATTCAGGCACAGAGCACACTCACTGCATTTAAATATTTCATTATCACAAGGAGTTTAGGCATGCCTGAACAAAATTCTCTGTATCTTTGTGTATGAACATGCCTACTGGCAATCTATGCTTCTGTGCCTCAACACATCTTTAGGAATTCCAGTGAATTGTAGACATAATTTCATAGCCTATCACCTTAATCATCCTTTCCTCTGTTGTTCCTGCAGGACATTGCCCCAGACAAATGCAAAAATCTGGCTAGTGGATATCACTGCAGGGTAACTGCAAATTGCTAATGTGTTCTGTGGTGTACTTTGCTGTTAATTGTCCTTTACCTGCTGCTATTCCTGTTGCAGATGAAGAGGTTGGGAAGACAGAACAGTCACCAGTAGAGCATGCACACAGAGTAGCGAAGGAAATAAAATGGTATTTTCAAAGACAGACACTAATGCTGTTTAACTGAACAGCATCAGGATGTTATTCACCTGGGTAAAACAGACAAAACCTGACCATTCAGAAACATAATCACGCAGTGCAATGTTTTACTCTGTGAGCCCAAACTGACTGCAATTCTTCCAGCAGTCAGTTCCTGTGAAACTGCTAATCTCATGACCCAGCTGTGAACCGTTCCCTTCAAAAGCAATTCCTCTGGGCATTGGGCTTCTGATTATCCAAGAGAGCCAGATGCAACCAGAAGACCTGCACCACATATTTTAGCTGCTATTGAAATGCAAATACATATAAGGTATATTCCTTCTACTTCTCCTGGAGACACATATTTCAAGTTGTTTCATTTGCAATGCAAATTTATTATGGGAAAATATTGTGCTCTGAAGTCACAAAGAGGTAGCTTACTCTCAAAGGCCTACTGACTTTATCCTGATTTCTGCCCCCGAAGAACAAGGAAACTTTTACACCTCTGTTTTTGTAGGTAGTTTTGCAATAATGCCCTGCAGTACAAGCTCCAATGCTTCAGTCTGAGCTGTTTTAAAGGTCCAAAAAGATACAGCCTCTGGCTTTCCATCGTTTCCTCTGGGAGACTATGCCATGCCAGAGCTTTGCTCCCTGTTCTGTAATATGTAGTCCCCACTGGTATTTAATGATATCAGCCACAACAGATGGCTGGCACAGCCCTGTGCTAAACTAATAGCAGCTCTTTTAGGCATTTAGGAGCTTCAGAAAATCTTAGGGGAATGCTCTAGTATGGATTGCTACTAACATAAAATAGATATTTTTGTTGCACTTGAAATGTGTTTTACCTGTCACCGTTGCAGAACAAAAAGCAGCAAAGATTTTATCAATAAACAGAGTCAAGGAAAACACCCTCCCTAAACATGAACTGAGTTTTCTTTGTGCAGGTAATAACATTTTAACCCCCTTTCACTGAATAAATAAATAAATAAATAAATAAATAAAATTGCTTATATTTCAAGAAAAGACAAAGTACTAGGTGATGGTGTTTCATGGTGCTGCATGCCCTGGCTGCAAACTCCTTAGTGAATGTCCAGGTTTGGGCTCCCAACAGGGAGCACCAGCCCAGTGAGCAGTGCAGAGCAGCCGACTATGCTTCGGCAGCTGACAGGTAAAGAAATGGAGCTGGATGCCTGAACGAGAGAAGGGGCACATCGCTAAATTTGACCTCGAGACAAAAGCCTCCAACATACTTGCTGTATCAAGGAGAAGTGAAGTTCAGTGTCTCCGAAATCCTTCTCTAGAAGTCTAACACTAACCTCTGAAACATATCCAAGTGTCTGACTCCATCTGATTTCAACAGCAGTTAGGTACCTAAATACCCCTCCATACCTGTCTGACAACAACAAGGGCTACTCAATTTACGAATTTAAAGTCTGAACCAAGAGTCATTTTTGATTCTTTGTCCACTCAGCCTCTCCTTTCTTCCCGCCCCCCCCACCCCCCCACCCCCCATCTAGTCTCTCCCCAGCCTTCCAAAAGCCAGAAGCTTTAGTTTCTTTAGACCAGAACTACCAAAAATCAAGTATGGCGTTTTAAGATCCTTTCATTTTGCTCCTCACATTTCACTGGCTGTGAAATAGGACAGTGATGTATTATGTGCCTTGGTTAACGATGTTCCAGCCTGCACTGCTGCAGTGCTTCCAACAACCCGTCACTGTGCCGCCTTAGCTCAATCCATTTTATGAAATGCTACTGTATTTTCTTACATGAAAAACAAACAATGCCCCTGAGCTGTGCACTGATCCCCAACAGTGATGCTGGGGAAACTAATAATGCCAAAGCCTGGGCTGCAGGAGCGTGAGCCGGAGTTTTTGTCATAACAGGATCTGGAGAGCTGCTGATTTTGGAGAAAGAGTGTATTAAATAGGCTTTTATAGCTTGAAGGGGAGGGGGGGTCTGTGAGAGTTTAATGAACAAACATTAGGGCTCAGACTATAAATAAGTCACTTGGACGACTGGTATGTACGCACACTAGTGTAACATTCCTATTGATTTTATTTCCTGCGATTACAGCCCCTGGGTGGAATGACAGCTAGGAGGCAGTGGGGCAGGGGCTGGCCTGCCATCCCCCCACCCGAGGTGGGAGCGCTCTTCTATGCAAGTTCAGTGCACAGCAAAGGATGGGCTGAACCCAAGCAAACACAAGTTTAAAAAAAAATATTGCAGCATTTCAATGCTTTTAAAAAAGAAACCTCACAATGTTTATAAAAGGGGACATGAAATGCTAGGCTACCTTTATGTACGGCCGCAATTACTTTGTAAATTCACCACCTCTCCTTTTTCCTCCAACTCCTCTCCCAGCCAGGTGCCTTTTGTTTCTCCCAGCCAGAAGGATGTGTAGGTAGGGAGTAAGAGAGTTCTCTTCTATAAACATTCCTTTTTCAATTCAAATTTTCAAAAAAAAAAGTAGTAAATATTGTTATAGAACAGGTCAGTTCCCAAGGCCACACCGGAGGCTGGAAGACTACTAGGTCTGAGCCTTCTCCTTTGAGCCTTTCTCCAAAGCTACCAGCTGGGCTGGAAAAACATTCCTGAAAAGAGCAGGTAAAGCTTCTATATCGTTACTTTGATGGGCTTCCCCTCCTTTTTAGTGCTTGCCAAAACAGAAAATCTAGGTCATGGAGAAATACCCAAATCAAACAGCAAAGTGCATTGGCAAGAGAATCCAGAAATGCCAGGGGAAGAAGGTGCAGCTTTAACATATTTATCAGTTTTTTTTTTCTTTAAATGATTTTTCTTGGTCCTTGGGACACTAAGAGTGGAAAAAACAGGAAGGAAGAGATTTGAAACAGAAACAGTGATAGATCGGCAAATACATAGTTAGTATGTTATATTAGGTACTTTTTATAGTACTTTTCCAAAATATGCCTGAATTTTTATGTGTTCAGCTCTGTGACCTATTTTTGGTAGCTGAATTAGACAGGAATTTTGCCAGCGATGTCTGATGTCTGTAGGGCCTGACCACGGCTTTGCCATGCATATTGAAGTCCAATTTTCTAAAGCACAGTTCCTTAGGGATAAAAAAACCCAAGGAGCCTGAAGTTGTCTTCCTGTACTGTTGCTAAATTGCTTTTTGCCACTGTCTTCAAGCACTTACCTGTTTATCTAAAAAATTTTGGAGAACATGTTCAGTATCTCTGGATCTCCTAGAGCCAAATCCTCGAGAAGTCTAAAAACAGCCTGTACTCAGTGGGAGCTACACACCAGCTGGGAAGTTTCTTTTTGCCTTCCTATTGCCAAAGGTAGGTTCAGTGCTACAAAATGTTTAGTCGGTTTCATTTTTATGTTCTCAGTAAACACTAACAGATGTCAGCACCCATCTACCCTTAATCTAGAAATAAAACTCATTCACGCACTCTTTGCTATTACCATGATGTAAAATGGCCTTGGCCTTCAACAGCTTTGCGATGAATGTGGTGTTATATAGTTTTAAAGAAAGCTTAAAAAGAACGAGCAGCAGTAAGTATTTAGCTTTTTTTATTATTAGTTTTTTTGTTGTTTTGTTTTTTGGGGGTAGCTTTATTTCATTTGCAGACTAGAAAATGCTTTAAAAAGCAAGGAAAATATCATTACCTTGGTTGCACAGAAAAAACGGAGACTGTTCGCCTCGAGACTCCCATGCTTGGCCAGCACTGGAGTACAACCTCATGCAGGCCTCAGTGGCAGTGAGGTGGCACTCAGCTGCCTGCTAACCAAACAAACACTTGCCTGGGACTTTTGCGTCTCTGCACCTTCCACGAAAATCTATACTGTTCATGATCCCACGTTATCAACGTGACTAACTCCCCTTGTTCCTGCTGATTTCAGCAGAACCTAAGGACCCTTCATGACATGCCCAGCATGCTGCACCAGCAGGGCTGCTTTTAAAGACGAGAAAACAAGGATTCTGAGAGTACAGAATAAAGTACCTTTTCTTCCATTTTAAACAAGAAAGAACTGAATCAAGCTATGATTTTAGAGAATAAAAACAACGTTCTTCAGTTACACGCAAGAATAACACAGGTAAATTGCACATCTTTGAGAACTAAGGATTATTCTGGACAGAGAAGATGTGAGCAGAAAAATCCTCACTGGAGAAAACTCAGCATCATTACCTGGAGCTACATTTAACAGAAACACTACCTCTCCATGTGGTTGGTAGTATTGCCTGGCTTTCTTTAGTGGTTGCTTTGATGTTAGTAAATGTGCACTGTATTAGAGAATTCGGAATAAAATGGTTGCTTCGCTCCTTGATGAGCTATTATTCATAAGCAAATGGAGAGGTCACCGTGAGGACATGATGGGCGTAGCTGAGGTTAAGCACAGCAAAACCAGAGTTCTGGTTTCTAATTTGGGCAACACAGCAATTACTTCTCTCTGACCAACCTGGAAACCAAACAGAAGAGTTCACCTCATCCTTTTATTGCCCACACAGCTTAGTCATGCTTTTTGTTTATCATATTATCACCACATAATTGCTTACAAATCTTCAAAATTAGCCTTTGATACTTTGACAGACTTCAATATGGAAATGGTAACAAAAAAGTTTTAAATTTGCTGTCTTCATCCAAACCAAACAAAACGTAACCTCACTTTAGAGCCTTAGTTTTTTCTTAAGTTAATACAAAATTCCTTTTCAAATCATTGTATTTCCCAGGCAGACTGCTAATACTCAGTTGACTGCTGTATCTTTTGACACACGATGAGCAGGGACGAGCCAGGAGGCAGTTGCCCTAACACCAAAAACCTGATTTAGGCACTGGTGAGACTGCAGGCTGCAGACAGGCGTGATGCTAAATAAACTATCCCCTGTAGAATTCATTTATTCCAGAGCCCTGAAAAATCAGTTTGCTAAGGGAAAGTACGAGTCTGAAAGCTAGAGGCAAGTTTGGAGTAGAAACTTGTTTTCCAGCACTCTTACTAACTGTCCACTTTAGGTTCAGGGTCTTGCTACAAGCACCATCCTGTCAGACAGAAAGCAGCAGGCTGACCTGAAGCACCACATCAGCACAACGGGGACAAATACAACCTTCAGCCTGCAGTGAGCATTTTGCTGGGGCACACCTGAACCAGGCCAATGCTTCGCTTTGAGTCTAGCAGTGGCATATCCTATCCAAAACTGAGATAAGTGACAACAGGAGGCAGCATGGTGGTTCTCAGCCCCCTGTACCTCCTGCACACTCCCAGCAGTCATCGAGAATCAAAACTCCTGGAGTTCTACAAAAATCCAAGTCACCATGCACAGGAACAATATTTATTGCTTTTCTATTTCTGATCTTATTTTCTGCCATTGTATGACTTGCCTCCAGTCTAATAATACCACTGCTAAAATCCCTTTGGCCCTGGAGTTCAGAAACTGTATGTGAATAGATATTGTCCAAAGATCTTTGTATAAAATGAAATAAATAAATAAATAAACCCCACACCTCTCCGCAGCCTGACTTGCTGGTAAAAACAGTTAACTATTTTACCATCTGACCAACTGTTGGTAACCTGCTGATGTGCATATTTGATTTTCCTGGCATTAAGTGAATTTAAACGTTCTGGGCACAGAATCAACGTTCTGGTAATTTTCTTATACTTTGGCTTTCCCAAAGACAAAGGCAAAAGAACAGAGAAAGCCTTCCATGTGCAGATTCACTCCAGATTTGATTCAATACATGCAGTTGGAATTAATGTGCCTAAAAAACAGGAAACCTTTTCATATTGGTATTGCAATACACACTTTTCTTTTTTGTAATGTTATTTTCATGCTGCATCAGACAAAAATGTACTGAAATTCTGAAATACTGAAAATCCTGTCAGAGAATTTGATGAAACAAAACAAACAAACAAACCTGAGAAATAAAATTTACCCCAAGCTAAATACAACATTCCTCATCCCAAGAAGTGAAAACACGCTTACCTAGGCCTAGAACTGAAGCTTTACAAACTAAGGGGATGTCTGCATCTTTTAGTGCCTGTCTTATAAACATCCTTTTCTAATACTGTCAAAACACAAAACAGACCCCATCTTTCAATTAACTTGTCAGCATTTGAGAGATGCTAAGCTAAAGAGAAAAATACAGAAGCTGTATGTGGCCACATACACAGATTTTGTATATTCATGATGTTTTCTTTTGCTGTGTTGACGACCTCAGTCCCTCATTACCATTAACCACAAGAGATGCACCTGTAGCAACTCAGAGCTTGGAAATCAAGCCTTTAAACATCAGCTTCAATTAACATGCCTCTGTGTCACCTGATGTACCTCTGAGGCAGAAAAAAGTGGATATGAAAGTGTGTTTGTTTTACTCTGACATGCCTTGCAATAAGAAATTTCATTCAATATTTATCTAAGGATTTCAGTAGTAAGTACAGAGTTTGTGGCAGTTCAGGGAATGTTTTCACAGCGCTGTTGTTCCTGCCCTTGTAAAGTTTCCCTTATGACTGAATGTTCGGGGCTGGTAAAACCCTGTGTCTCTTTACTGCTCACAGATGTGTCAGAAAGAAATTTAGTAAACGCCTGTTTTTTATTACTGCTCTGCTGATCCTTTTTTTGTGGACATTCCAAAATGCAAGTTAAATCCAATGGCGAATGTATCTTCCAGATATTCACATTAAAGGACGTAATTCCTGTAACATAAAACATGCAACCATAACAAAGCCGTAAGATTTAAAAACAGATTTTTTGGAAGCAAGATCTAATTTCAACTCTCGCAAATGTTCTCAATTCAAATCTTGAAATAAACATAGATGCGTGCATGTACGGTTTATATATATCTGCTTTACAAAAATATATGCAGATAAAGGTAGCTTATCTGCAAAGGGGACCACCACCACATTCTGCCAGGTAGATGCAGGTACTGACTTCCTCTGTGGGAGTGTTTTACAAAGCTCTGAAGTGAAATTAAAATCTACTACAGCGTTTTGTTCATTTACTGACTTTGAATCATTTATATAGTGGCTCCTGATGTTTCATGGTATTGCAGTCAAACCTCAGAACTATCAATATGATAGAAAAACACCTATTTGTACAGCCTCCCCATCCTGTACAAACCACCTACAGCATTAACCTCATAGGCAGTCCCTCAAGTCCCTACGCACACAAACTAGACTGAAAGGTAGTCCGTAAACGAAGGTGTACCGAACACTGAATTCACAATCTGATAAAAGTTACAGGTGTTGGCTGGGATTAGATAAAGTGCGATTAAGAATTTGAGGTTACCTACACATTAACTTTATGAATAACAAAACAATTCATCACACTGTATGTGGTCAACTTTTCACAAATACCAAGGTAATTCCCATTGACTTCAACAGTATAGTGAAATAATGATTTAGGGGTCAAAATCTTCATTTTTGATTCTATCAACAGTTATTTATTTATTAATATGCTCTTTCACTTTATTCTACCCCCTTATAAAGTTACGAGTTTGTAAAATGTTTCAAAGTAGGGATTTCATATTGTCATCTTTTTAAAACATAGCCTAACACAGTGGGAAACTGCTTCTGTTTGGGTGAGGGAAAGGGGACAACAAAGTTTAATGTACTGTATTTCACTATAACACCAAAACTGGTAGAAAATTGTTTTACCTATACAGCAGTCCAATACAACTCTACAGGCTCTTAAAGTTTTAAGTAATTGAGATGATATAAATTTGCTCCAAAAATTGCAATGTTTCAGCTAATAAAGTGCAGATAAGTTTGAAACTAAGAGATGTACACACGTGCTAGTCTGAGCTATGCTACATGTACCACAGAGCAATACTACAATCAGCATCTTGATTTTATAACTTTGCTCTGCTTTTGCAAACATATAATCATTTATTTATGTTACCAAAATGGACTTTTCTGTAATATATGACTAATAAATACTGATGCTCAAGCACCTGCAAAAGGAACATTGCTTCTTTGTAGTCTCTGCCATAAACATTTCACCTTCTATCATCTGAAATGATCTAAAATTTTTCTCATCAAAGTGCATCTTACTGAGGAGACGAACCTACTTTAGTAGATTAAACACATGTTACAACATTCCCTCTATTTAATCTTCCTGTTTTTCCCTCTGAAAAGGATGCTGTCACATAAGAATATACTGTGCCTTGATGCGACTTCGGCCATGAAGCAAACCACATATTCCACCTGTGCTTCTGCTTTGTTGTGGTTCTCTGTCTTTTAAAATGATCTTTTCAGCTGCACTGGAATTAATTCTCATCCATCATACTGCATTCATAATATATTTAATGAAAACAAAGCTTAATTTCACAGATTTTGTTCAATTGAAACCAATCACTTTTCTGCCTGTGCTGTGATTAACCAGATGACAATGCAGATACTGAACATCCACAGGGAGCCAGAGGGGGAGAGGAGCAGTATCTCCTTCCATCTCTCAGGAAAATTGTCCATGTCGGTATTACAGAAAGAATTTAACGTTAACCACACTGAGGTAGACAATATTTGTACTGTGCTAGCATAGGATAGAGCTGTCTTATCTTATTGAGTACCCGTGACTGAGTACCTGCTTCTTTCTTACTGTCCTTTAACCAAAACAGCTGTGAAATACATCAACTCTTATGAGATGAGATCCACCATATATGAAAAAAAATGCTCCAGCAGTTCAGTATTAACTAGTTCTGACACAAATTACATGTGGCACACACCATCTGGCTTCCTCGAAAAAAAATCAAGGACTAGGCTGGAAGACTGCACCTCCTTTTGTGCCTGAGTCTGATCAGAGAAAAGCAAGCTTGAGAAGCAGAGATTTGCTGCAGGTAATCATAGTGGGGTATAAAAAATGGCAGCTGTCAGAGGGATCCTGAACTCATTTCAAAAGGTGCAGTAACAGAAGGACCTTTGCTAATTAAATATTCTATAAAGCAAAGGAAAAGTACAGGACAAACAATAAATCACCCAACTCCTTAGAAGTGACTGTGCTTTCAAAACAAACAAACAAACAAACAAAAAAAAACCAGTGATTTTCATGTGAGGAAAAATACTTCAAAGTAAGTATTCGGTGTAAAGCCATATGCAGAAAGCATTTCTGTATTGTGTAAACTTGAGTGAGTTCTTCTGTTCTGTGCCTTTGGGACCCAGTTTGGCACCATTTGACCTCCAAGGAGTTTTAATGAAAAGCATATCAAGCCCAAGTGCGGGACTTTTTGATGTTAGCATCGCACATCACTAAAGAGACCAAAACTTTTAAAGCTGTATCGTACCTCCTCAGATGCAGCATCTGTCTGGTAAGAGTAGCTTACTCAAGACAGTAGTGTAAGAGTTTGAAAATGTGGCCATGAACTCTTGCAGTTTTCATGCTTGCAAAGTAATGTCCATGAAGCCACTCACTAAAATTCAGACTGGGGAAAAAGACAATTGATACGTTTATTTTATGGTAAAAGTATACCTCATTACAAGCGTTGAATATGCATACATGCTCCTATTTCTCCTACTTCACAGCATTAAAATCAAAGAACATGACCTCTTGCAGATTCACATCTCAGAATTTCACTCACTGACTGCCTACCTCTGATTCTTCCTTATCTTGATCTTCTACAGCATTGGGTGATCTGGTCTGTCATCATCTCTCACTCCTTTGATTCTGTACTTTTCTGGTGAGTAACAATTAGATCACAAAATTTCATTTTTCCCCCTCTAAATGCAAAATTAAGTCGAAGAGAAGCTCTGTAGTATCAATGTTTCAACTCATGATTTCTTTTCAAAGAAGAAAATCTGAAAAACTGAAACATACATTGTCAGAAAACTACTACTGAGATTGGCAAGCCATTACATAATGTCCGCCTAGAGGTGTGTCATGGCAAAAGCAGTTCAGATGGTCAAACCCCTCATCTTTCCAGATACACCATGCTCTTTAGCTGAAATACATTCCCTGCAATGCCCTGTAGACCTCTCTCTGGCCAAACACTCCCACAGCACAGAAATCCATAAGTTCAGAACATCGTAGGGCTCTTAATCTGGTGGGGACCCTGGTAAAGAGGTGAAATGAAGGTGTGTGCCCTCCAAACTGCAGCTAGATACTGCAGTAGCTCCCATGTATAGTCAGCTGACCTCAAGAGACATTTTAAACAGTACTCCAGCACCAGGCAGCACAGTCTAATCAGCAGAATTTTAGACTGATTACTCAAGTGATAATTAAGCACTTCAGCCAAAGTACTTTTACAAATGTAACATATACATTGCAAAATGTATTTTTACAAAGTATTTTTTTCTGCTGAATAAGAAGCACCACGCTAATACTTCGTTGCACAAAATTCTCAACTAGCTTTTGAAAGTAAATGTAGAAAATAAAAAAATGAAAACTGTAAATAGAATTCTCCCAACATAACTACGTACATGTTTCTAATCAGCATGCAGCTCTACTTGGTGCAGAATACAGGTCACTGAAGTTTACTGGCTATAGAGGTGCTACTGTACTTAAGTGTGACATTGCCTAACTTGCTACTTGTGCTCTGACTTCTGATCTTAGAAGCAAGGTCATGATCCTACAACCTTAAAGTTAATTGGTAGTTTTTCCACACACTTTGATGTGAGCTGAAGTGGGGCTCAAAGCGATCATGGATATACTTAAGTTCCTTTAAATCAAAGTGTCTGAAGGAAGGGCTAAAATACTTCAGAGGAGAAGATGGCAGAAGCTCTGCCCTTCTGAGCCTTGGTTTAAAAATGGAAATTCTCACTTCCTGAAGCAACTCCCATTCCCTGTGTACCTGGAGACTATGCCAATGTAGCTGAGTTAATTAAACTTTCATTCCTGTTCTTCTGATTGTAAGACATTTATAAAAGATTAGGTTGTGCTATGAAAATGTATGTGTAACAATATTCAGTGGAAAATGCTCCATGTCATAGCTCCTCCTCAGTATTTATTTAACAACTTGTTCTTTATGGACAAGTAGTTACTCCATTCAGAAAAAAAAAAAAAACATTACCAGAGAACAACTGGGAGAAATGCCAGGTTATGTACAAGCTCACAGATGAGTGCTTTCATTGGAAAACAATGGAAAGAGATGTCATGTCTGGCTTAGGAAGAAGTGACAGCTATTGATATAATCACATTAAATGCAGAATTTTCATCTTCCTATCAGTAATATTTTTTTTTTCTTATTTATTTTAGTACTCCCAGCCTTTGTGCATTGTTTGTCTTTGAAGAAACTGCTGAAGGAACCTCCTATTTTCAGCAAAATATTGATTTCATTGTAAAATAATACATCTTTGTGAACTTTACATTTGAACCCCGAAATTCATCTTATTAAATTTTTTTGCCATAATTTCTGTAAAATGGCACTAACTGCAGGTAATCAAATGACTTAATTCTACAACAGTTCCACGGATTTGATACAGTTGCTACGACTCTGAGGTGTGTACCATGACCCGAGTGTCTCTTTGAGCAAGTGGCATTTAATTCAGAGACCTACTGTCAGTGAGAATGAACTGAGATGGGAACAGAAACATCACACCAGGTATTATGTCCGCTTGCACACACAACACCGATATGACAACTGTGAAAGCATCTAAAGAACTGGTAACAATTTTTGTAGTTGTGCCTGGCTAAGTCTGTCTGTGCCTCGTGAAGGAAAGCTGCTTAATGAAAGATGCTAGAAGCGTGAAAGGAAAGGATCTCCTTTCTGAAGAAATCACCAGTCCTTTTTATTTTACTTTTACCAACAACGAGGACAACTGCCATCTCCTTATGACAAAAAACTGGCAAAACAGAACCCTAAGTTTATGTCCATGTTGAAATGTGAAATCCTTTTGTTACCTTCTGCCACAACATGGGGAAATCTTCTGGAGAATATGAAAGTTTGGTTGGTTGTGAGTTAATTAACACATTTTCAAGAAATAATACTATGACAAGAAGTCTCTCCTGGATTCTGAGTGCTTCCCTGCAGTGCCAACACCTTCTCCCTTCCCAGCCATCTTGGCCTGCCTGCCTTCTGATATTTTCCTTTGGGCACATCCTGTTCCAACCTGCCTTTGAAGATGTCTGCCAAGTAACAGTCCATGTCTTCCTTTATTTCTCAGACCTCTGCACGAGTCCACCACCAGATTCAAACCACTGAACGGTAGGTGTATGGAAGTACTTACTTAGATTTTTGGCCCCTCTCCCCCAGTTCTATATCTATCATCAGCTATGCTGACAGTAGAGCAAAGAGGGTTATCAGTCTTGCCCTGAATGCTGTTGAGCCAGTCTCAAAGAACAAATTGGTCTCAAAGAAACACAGAAAGCAAGAAGCAGAACAAAGGAAACATCCCATCACACATTTTACAGAGAGAAACTGGATGCACCTGTATGATAAAGACCAGGCCTGTAGGTGGACTTGGGCCTTGCCAAACCTCATGTCGGAGCCCCAGCCTTTACCTGTGCGGCCTCCCCACAGCAGCGAGAGACGGGTGACTCGGACTGGGGTTGCTGCAGGCCATGTCCAGAGCTGCTTCACCCAGATGAATGCAGCAGGGTTGCAAGGAGCACAAGCTGCATCCTACCCCCTGTACAGCTGTAGACATCTAGCAAATGCAGGGGACCACTGAGCTGCTCTCTCTGTGACACAGGGAGATAGGTGCTGTGAATTTAAGTGATTTGCTGTGAAAAACAGCAGGGGGAAGGAGTCTCCTCTTGTCATGCAAGTCTTCTGAGCTTTCCCACTGCCCAGTACTCATAACTGATCTTCCTTTCACACCAAAGCAGCAGCAACTTTCTTATTTCGGTTATTGATTTCTTTCTAAGCAGCCTTCACAGTTACTTTCACTGTGAGGGTTTCCAGTCCTTTGACTAACACATGATTAAGACTTTTTCACTGCAGAATATAAGAGAGAAATTACACAAGGACCTTGCAGACTTCTGAAATGCGCTTACAGCTCTAATCACACCCTGTTTTCCCTAATCTGTACTGCCATGTGAGATTTATCAGTGACTTCCTAACTCCTCTACAACAGTGCTGACTGCTGAAAAGGAGTAAAGGGCTGGAAGGAAATCTCATGAGTCCTGCATAAACGAATGGGACACAGGGGACACTGCTGCTTTTCAGCAGTCAACACTATAATATGTAACTTATTGGCACCTACAGCAAGCTTCTGAAGTTGTTTAGCCCTGAATTCACTGCAGTGATCTGATCTTTGGGAATCTGACTTTTTTTTTGTCCTGGCAAATTGTCTAGTCCTTATCCCTAGAGATAAGGAAGTTAAAAATTTCTAGCCATATGTGGATTTTAGGGCATGTGGTTACAGTCCTCTGCTTTCATGCACTAAGCAGGACTTACACATACAGGGACAAAGCCATGGCAGTCATGATTCAACTGTCCTTGTAAAATTTGGAAGCCTCTTAAAAATAAAGTCACAGTTGTTTTAAAAGTAAAAAAACAAACAAAACAAACAAACAAACAAAAAAACACAAAAGTCCTAACTACGCATGAAGACCTCTGTTCAACAAGCTATTAAGCAGAATATAAATCTTAATAGTACTTCCAACTGAAGTGGACAGTAATCATTTATACTTAAACATTGCATGCACTTAAGTACCTTGCTGAATTAAAGCCAAGTGTGCAACATTAAATTTGGTAACAGTCTTTTTCAAACAAAATGCTTTTATAATGAGCAAATAACCTAGAAATGTGCTACAGCTTTAGCCAGCACTTCCAGAGAATGACCCGCTGCAGCGAAGGTCAGCAGAGTCCAGTGGGTTAAAGCAGCGTAATTAAGCCAGTGTGTAATTGTTCAGCTGTGGTTCAGTCAGACTTGCAAACAAATGCCAAGCAATTCAGTATTCTCCTAATGCCTGCTCTCTACCTCTGTTAAATTCTGCCATTTGCTTGCATTTTATTTTTTCATAAAAGTCTTTAAAGAAGAGCATCTCTCCTTTAGATTAAGGGTTAAATCAGCTACTGCTGGTTCAGTTCCTGGTGTTTTTCAGAGACAGTTCTGGAAACTTACTGCCCTTTTCTCTTGCATACTTGTAGCTCTATTGACATTAATGAGACTTACACCAAGGTAGAGTGAAAACACTGTTTGAAATGGCTGACTGATTTTTAAGTGCCACTGTATTGTAACATCATCATTAATACCAGCAAAGAGCCTGGCAATTTTACTTTGATGGATTGTTGTAAAGGTGCCCACAACAGTAGCGCATGGCAAGTTTGCCTTTATCTCTTTTATCTCCTTGCTTCCCTTCTGCTTTTACATTCCCCTTAGCTCCCCCTTCTCTGGAGATACTATCTGTCTGGCTGCAGTGAGGCGCAGTGCCTACAGCCTCCAGCACACACTACTGACATGTGCTGCCTGGCACAGCCTGAGAGGACCAGGACAGATTTGAGGCACTTGCAGCCATGGATTATTTATTTATTTATTTATTTTACTACAGTTAATGTTGAAAATCTTCTAAAAAACAGAACAACAACAACAAAAAAACACAGGTATGTATATGTATGCATGCATACACACACGTTTGGTACAGAATTATTCTTTCATTTCACTCTATCTTCCTAATTTTTGAGCTTTTCTGGAACTATAGCCCTATTTACTCAAAGTAGCGAATTACTTGCTCAGTGCTAAATAATACTGGTTCACCAATATGGCTTTTTTCCTTTTTTTGGCAGAAGTAAATATGGGCTTTAAAAGACTGGCAAGAAAACTCACTTTCTATAGTCATAAAATCAAATCCTTAAAAGGTCATTGTATTTCCTCCTTCAGTTAGTGTTTGACATAAGTTCAATTGCAAAAGGTTTTATAATCAACATCAAAATGTATATTTATAATAGTAAAATGGGTCAGACATTCACTCAGGTAATAAGAATGGTTGTAACTACTACATTACCAGTCTATCCTATGCTTCCTGTTAGATGATAACTCTTCAGTAATTCTGCCAAAGTATAACCCTCTGGCCAGATTTTTTTCATGCTGAATATCTGCCTCAGAGTCTTTGGGAAATTTCAGACAAATTAATAAACTGTTCTAAGAGCAGTATCAAGGAAAAATGGATTAATGTTAAAAAATATTAACTGGCTTTTTAGGAGAGCTCTGGCTTTCCATCTTCTGAATACTGATAAGACACCATTTTGGACAAAGGGTGTGCTTTCTTGCTAATCATGCGAAAGCCACATTCTTACTTGTCTGGAAAATGGCAGTTTTTACATTCCTAGTACAGATACTCCAGCAGCAAATATCCCTCAGCAGTCTGCTAGCCAATGATCCCAAACAGCAAAAATCCCAGGACTTTCTCTTTTCCTGCTATTCAGGACTGGTGTAGGTTATGCCAAGACTGAGAACACCACAAGTGAGTGCAGGAAACTTACCCAATTACTGCCGATTAATCCTATCTGAGCCAAGACAACACAGAAAAAAAAAATGACTCAAATGCACAAAAGAAAAAAAAAAACAACATGGATTAGAATGGAGTGGGAAGCACCTGGAAGAAAGTTATGGTAGAGGTGAGCCTGGTAATGATAAGGAAATGAGATGATAAACATGAGTGAAGGTTGTAGAGTAAAGGAAGTGAACTTTGAGGCCTTGGGGCTTCAGAAGAAAAAAAAAAAAGAAATCTGGGAAAAATTCATTGTGGACAGCAAAGCAGAAGACATCAAACCTGGCAGAAAATGGAAAGAAAAGTCTGCATCCATCAAACTCCACTCACTGCCTGTCATAGCCTTGGATGGAAACCACAATTATCAAGCCCCACAGTCCCAGAGAGCAGCATTTAAATGAAGGGCTTATGCGTCTGGCTCTGGGGCTGCTCTGTGGACAGGATGAGAAGCACAGGTCTTCTGTAGGAGGCATTTTTCCTCAGAAGAGGACAGCGTGGCTGTGGTCCGTGCACTGTAGAAGGCAACTCAAGCTTCCTGCATGGGGCTGCTGCAGGAGTAGCAAGGAAAAAGGAAGCCTATTGAAATCCTGAGCTGAAATCCTGGACAGGGTGTCTCCCCTGCCAAGAAAGCATTGCACACCATGTAATACACAAGGCATTTGTTGCAGCGCTGTTTTTAAGTGCCTTCTCCCATTTAAATAAAAATGTCTAGCTCTTTAAAGGTCCTTGGAGGATCTTGGTTCCCATTACTTGCCATGGCATTGACCTCCACAGACTGATGCAATCTGTTGAGGTGTGCTTCCCCTGGTTGTTTTTACATGCAGTAGATTCTATCCATAAAGGACAGTTTTATCTTTGCATAATATGGGAGAAAAGAACTGGGAACACCTCTTATTTTGGCTACCCTATTTAAAGATATGTATAGGCATACCGCCTTGTAAATTCATTGATTCTTTGAGACAGCCCAGTTCTTAACACAACCCTTACTGCAGAAATTTTCCTTGTTTCCTATGGTCCCTATGGGGTACATCTGCTCCTGTTGTATTGCAAGCGAGGTACATCACAGACCTATGTAAGAACATTACTGTAGTCTCATTCCTGAAGCTATTCAGTTGCATTTGATGTATGTATGATCAAGAATACTTCAATAATATCAGAGAACTCAGTAGATCTTTTCCCAAATCTTACTGTCAAAATAAAATTAAAAACAAAAACAAAAAAACCCTAGCCCAAAGAGAAAGACAGTATGATAATCCATTTATTCAAGTGCTTTCCTTATCCAGCAAAACAACTGTATTATTTACTCAGAGGTTATAAGAGTTTCTTTAGGAGGAAAAAAAGTGAACCTCAAATCCAGGCACTTCTAGATATTACCTGTAACCACCTTTGGAAAATTAAGGAGGAAATGTTTCTTCAGGAAGCAATATTAAGTTACACCCTTGAAAACTCCACTGAGGTGCGGGACAACTTCACCACCAAAAATGACAGAAGAGCAGAAAAGGTCAGCTTTTTAGGGTCTGCGTGTCATACGCTGTGGCACTTGCACGCAAAGGGAGAATTTGGGCCTGAATGCTGTATCGTCTGGATATGGCCATGCATCTCTGTTCATAGCAGTAATGCCTCACCATTGTTTTCCTTCCCACTTGCAATCACTTGCATCATATCCCTCCTGTTAGTCACTGCTCAACATTAGCCTCCCGACTCTGCACTGGCTGCTTACAAGAAACAATAAAATACCAACATAATAATAAGCGTGCTTTATGTGCTTTGACTTCTTTTTCTTTAGGCATTCACAAGCTGGAAGAAAAGAGCAAAAGCCTGAACTACGTGACTGTCCAGACCTTAGCTGGAGACGAGTGGATGGCCCACAGGCTGCCATCTAGAAATTGTTGTATTAGAGCATGTAGCTCCATATCTGTAGCCCAGAGGCTAGGATTAGATGATGTTACTGCCTCAGAACACAGACAAAACTGCTGCTTGAGCTAGACAAACCAAAGGCTGGGGGACCTACCAAAACTGGTCAGAAAAAAAACAACAAAACACCACAGCAACAAAAATCTTCAGCTAGAATTTGAACTTACACATCTCACCAGTTCCAGATTTATGTAGTTTTTAATCTGTATTTTTGCCCAACAAGAGAATAGGAGTACAAAACAGATGAAGTAGGAACTATACACAAGACAAGGCAGGGCAGTTTTTTTTCTTTTTTCTTTTTTCTTTTTCTTTTTTTTTTTAATTCTTGGGGGAACTGAGGGAAAGGTAGCAAGAAAATATCAATAATGACACTGCAGGATACAAACATTTTAAAGAAAATTTGGTTATAAATAGGTAGAAAGGCTTTTTTTTTTTTAATTTGGGAAAGATGTATCTTTCAAACAGCAGAAACAGTGTTCTGACGACTATTTGTATTCTTAATTGTATTATAATTATTATGTATGTGAATCCAGAGCTGCTTCTCTGATAACATTTTATGTGTTTTATTGAGACAAGTCGTATCATCCCTGACACCCAATTACATGCCCCTTCCCCTCCAAGGAATTTCTCCTAGCAAGACACTTGCAACATAAGATCAATATAATTCTTTTCCCGGGGCTGTTCTGACTAGCACAGTTTTGTAATTATGACATACCCTACACTGGCAACTAGAAATGTAGGTAACTCCCATATTGCTGAATCACTTCAGTACAAAGAAAAAAACTGGATGAATGCTAGAATTGGGTCAGACTTCTCTGCTATAAATATGTATATTTTATATATATATATATATATATATATATATATATATATATATATATAGTGCGTGTATATAAAGCTGCTGACACAGCACTGTAGAAAACACTGCTAGAGAGCTTTGGTTGTTGCCAGCAATGTCATCATAGATCAGAAAGATTCTCAGAAACAACACTGTGGTTAACCTGTGTTGGGATACTGAACAATAGCCCATTGTTGGCAGAAGAGGAATATTTGACACCGCTTGACACTACCTCGCACATTTAGTGAACTAGACTTTATACCTATTTCATATTTCTTGCTTAGCTGAAGCTGAGAACAAAAATTGTTAGTATTCCATAAAAATCAGATACCAGTCAGGATCAGGAGAGATGCAAAAATCTCCCTGATGGCTAGCAGTTCTCTATCCCACTTGTCTAAAAACAAATATTCAAACATCTTTGCATCAGATTTACTTGTAGAAAACCAGGAAATGAGAGAAAAAGAACACAAGAAATGCTTACTCGTGGAAAGGTTTCATTACAAGACCTGCCACCTCTGGATACCCTGCAAAAATACGGCTCAGGATGGAGCAGCTTGTAATATGAGCAAAAGCAAGAGATTGCCAGGACCATCTCAGCACCACATGCTGCAGCAGCCTTGGGTTCACCCCACCTCCTCTGCAGAAGCTGTCTTGATAAAGTCTTTCTCAGCTGCCTGGAAGGGGATGGTAGAGCACCTTTCCTAACCTATGTGTCTAAAAATAAACAAAATGGATTCAGGCCTTACCCTCATGATTTTGCCAAAACCAAGATTCCACAAAAATTCCAAAAATACTGGGGCGTTCAAGAGTTTTCTGAATAAACCATGATTAATTTGGTAATGTTTTCTGAATAGTAACTGACAGCAAAAGAGTTTGTGCGGTGCTCAGAAACACTGAAATATCAGGTTTTCTAATACTTTACAGAACCATACTGTAAATGGCAAAGTTTAGATAACTGTGCTGGGGTGGGGGAGAGGGGGCAGAGATCAGTAAATCATCCCTGGCAGGGCTGTCAGGAGACCTGGAACAACTCCCAAAAGTTCCAGAATCTTCATCTCCCACTCAACTCACAGGCATCAAAATAGCATTACAGAACAGTAAGCATTTATAACTTGCTGATAGTGAAGCTTACGAATCTACAGACAATTTGCAAACTTCTCCAACCAGTGTGGAAAGATGGCTCAAATCAGATTCCTAGCATTTCATTTTCTTTGTGATGGAACTTGTTCTGTAAATTACTACAAAGAATCAAAGAGCATGCAACTGGAAGCTTATTGAAAAGGCAACAGTGCTCCAACAGATATATGAGCAGAGAAAACAGGAGATGCACTTCCTCATTGATTTTATGAAATCAAGAAAGAGATTAAAAAAATACAGAGCTTCCCTGCAAGTAGCAACTGTAAGTTGCAACTGTAAGTAGCAACTGGAAGTTGCTACTTGAGTGCAATGTTTATTAGAGCACGTTCCTTTTCTTCCTGCCTTCTACTTCTCCCAGAGGCAAAGCTTCTGTACCCTGGAACAACATGTGAATGTGATTTAGTAACTGCAGAGTGACACCTTCGGTTTCAGGAAGACAGGAACAAGGTGAATCCTATATTCTCAGGAATAATTATTTAAGATCCTTAATCCTCAGACTCAAGTTGCATTGGTGCATTTGCTTCCCAAACAATAGTGCATCAAGATGTTTTGCATAAGATTCAATTCTCCATGTGTACGCATGCAAACAACCAGAACACGAAGGACTCAGCTGAGAGAGAAATGAAGATGTGGCTAGCCCTCACTTCTTCTGTTTCACTGAAAGCCAAGGAAATTCATAAGGATCATCATACCTGCAGGAAATTTCTTTCTGTTTAGCGTTTTCTGAAGTAGTTTTTTATTTTACTTTTTTCCTCCACCCCATAGTTGAATATTTTGTCCCCCTGAAGTTTATTGGAATTTTTCCTGCTCAACATTGTCTTGAGACAAGGAACTGCTGGGATCTTAAAAACCCCAAACTGATTTCATTGTTGAAAGAGCCATTCACCCTACGGACTTCATGTACCTTGCCTGGTTACCTTCTGACTGAATACAGATCTCTCTTTATACAGGAAACTTGAGACTCCATGGCACTGTTCCAGAGGCTAAACAAAAAGAGGTTGTAAACTTGAACCAATCTGCCTCCCTACCACTAGCTACAGAGACTAATTTTCTGAAATTAAATCCTCTTGTCCCTCTGCCTCACAAAGAAATAGAACACACTTGGAAGGGCTCTAGGTCTACTGACTACCATGAACCAAAACCAAGCTGTTCTTTTCTTCTTGCCTTTGGTAAGCAAGGTTAATATCAAAAAGTCTGTGTTAGAACCAGTCAAATCAGAACACAGCAAAAGCATCACCATCAGCAGCCATAGGGAATGAATAAATTTAAGGACAAAAATAAGATGAGAAAAAATGATGCAACATACTGTTCCTCATTGCAGAGCAAATTTCCTGGAGTGCAGAAAAAAATCACTTGGGAAAACATGGAAACTTTTGACCACAGTAATTTGCAATATCTTTCAACACGGTGTTTTAGAGCAGTTGATTATCGGTGTATTGGAAATAGCTAGCGCTGACCAAGTAATGCACGCACAGAAAGTTCTCCGTTATAATTTTCCAATTACAGCAATAGATCACTGGCAAATATGTGCACATAAAAGCTCATTAGCCAACCTCCTCCCCCTCAACACACACCTTCCTTTTTAAATTTAGGCCTAGGCAATTTTCTGAGCTTATACTAGAAAAACACAGCATATTAGCAGGAGATATTCTTCCCTAGTCTCCTTCCCAACAGCACAGATAGCATTTACAAATGCTATACAATGAAGAGAAAACAGGAACAGAGAGGTTCCTCTCAGCTGCCTTCCAGCTGAAGCTGGATCTCTTGTTTGTAATTGAATAGAGCCTCATATAACTATCTGTGCTTATCCATTTCACTCTATTTTCACAAGGTTACTTATGGCATTGTCCCGACTTACAGACTGTTTAAGAACCCTGTTGAACTTAACTTCTTCTGTTTCCATAGAAATTAGCAAGCATTGTTTTAACTCTTCTGATGCCCAGTGTCCTCAGTGTGAAAAGCAGCTCTATCTCCAGCTGTGCACAAGCGCCATGGCATTATATTGCTTTCCAGATGAGAGGTAGGGAGTGGTTTTTAAAGTGATGCCGAGCACCCACCATGTCTGCTGGCACTAGGCAGATTCACTCTGGAAACCATACTGGTGGGTGAAACAGGGAGCAACAGAACTGGATCCTCCAAACTTGACTTTACTTCTGTCAGCACCACGAACAATTGGAATAAATTGTGCCTGCTAGACAATTTTGCTAGAATAAATCAGTTCAATTGACTACAATTACAGCACACATGCAGCTATTCATTTTATTCATGAAAGGTTATCACTTACTTCTAGCCATCCTGTGTAGCTGCAATCCCCTATAAGTATACTAGCATAGGACCAAAATCGTGATAGAAAAAATCACTAACAAAACACCTGGACAGTTTTATAAAAAAAAATAAAAAATAATAATTTTAAAAGCCCAATGCTTCCCCACAATCATGATGTTTCTTTTCCTCCCCCCCCCCACCACCCAAAACTTCCCTTTGTTCATAAACATCTACAACTGTTAAAGAGACATTATCAATTTAAAAACAAAGAGTGTGTTTGTTGTTTTGTTTTTCTTTTTAAAAAATCTTATATATTCAGTGGAGCTTTTTGATTCTATGCCCAGATACTTACACTACAAAACATGAGACAAAAATTATAGGTACATGGTGTGCCAAGAAACTCAGCACAGCATGACTTGCCCAGGCTTTTTGAAAGAAAGCATGCATACTGTGTCACTATTATGATTTAAAATAGCCGGGCCTCCAAAGTCATAACACTACTGTACTATACTACAAGGTGCCTGCAGATGCCTGTAGCAGCAAGCCAACCAATTAGCTTAAGAACTGTGATGAAAGCCCGACTTTGATTTCTGTTCAATGTGTGCATCTCACAGCTTCGTTTTGGTACAAAACAAATCTATGATGAAATGAAAGAAAGCTTAAAATGAGGGTGAAAACAACCGGAGTAAATGTATTATTTACAATAATCCTCACTGTTATTCACTATGAACTGCAAACTTCTTGGTTTCAAAGGAGAGGGGGACTTTCTGTGGTAAAGCAGAAGAAAACAGGTCTTGGCATTTTAAAAGGGCTTCCTTTTCTTTTGGGTTTAAATTTAAAACATGGGGCAGAAAAGCTTACAATTCTCTGAGCTCAAGGCTTACTAAAGGCAAGCAATGGACTATATACATTCACATCCATCGTCCTGCCAGAGACCACTCACACTTCCATCATTGCCTTCTGCATCACCAAGAATCAGGACAACACCCAGGTAGCTTTTGGATGTGCTCTGACACTTCACCAGACAATATTTTTGAAACTGGAAAGGAATTTTATTTGTTGGCATCAGTTTTTACAGTTCCCTCCAGCTGCTCTGGGATCCAGGTTAGAAGCAAGGTTCAAGCTGTTGCATGTTTACAGGTGTCACCAAATTTAATACAAGTAGGCATTCTACCAAGCCTGGTCCCCTGGAAGTGGACTGAAAATGTCTTTTGAAGACATTTGGAGAATGGATTCAGATATTATTATGTAGAATGGCAAAGGGACAATCTCTGGCCCTAGCTTCCTCCGCCTCATGTGAGGTAGACCTATTCTAGCAGTGAGAGGAGGATACTGAAATGATAGAGGAAGGATACATGACCCCTGCTCCATGAGTTATTGCCCAATAATTGCCAGTTGAGCTTAGTCAATAAAATTTCAGCCCAATTAAACCTCACCCCTGACATCTTCTTTACTACATGTCCAGGCTGATACTCAAAAGCACTCATATCAAACAGCAATGTGAGCAGAGAAGAAAACTCCTTGCTGGTGACAAAAGCAGCATCTTGAGGATTGGCAGTAGTAGTTTATCAGCAACATGAGCCAGTGAGCAGCATGGAAATTCTGTGTTTTTTCTCCATTACTCCACTTAGTCTTTTCTAAGGATTTAGCATCCCCTTGATAACAGAGGGGAATGTCTCACACTGCTCTGTTGTGAAGAGACTGACTCCACATGAAGCCATACGGACAAGATACTCCTGGACAGGAAAAGACCACTTGGGCTAACAAGCGAGTCTCTGCCCTTATCTACATATGACCTTCAATTTGTGCTAGCTTTCTCAGATCATTTCAAAAAAGACATCTGTTTCTTAAACTGACATGTACTATATTATTCTAAGGGACTCCTGGATGCTTTGCTAATTACAACATTGGTATTGTTCCCACACTTTTCCACCAGTGGCCTAAAAAGAAAGTATTTCTGACCCTACATTCTGCATGTCTGTTTACTCTGAAAAAAAAAAAAATCTATTACATCAAAATTACTTGAATTACTCACTTTTATTGTGAATTAATGATAGACTTGTAAGTTTTCTACCAAAAGGAATCTCAATGCAAACTTATCCTGCCTTTTCAAAGGTTTGTTTCTTCATAGAAATAACTTCTTCCAGAAGACACAGTGCTCAAGATGTCACAAAAGACTTTTAAAACAGTACTATACACACAACAACTGTATTTTTCTGGACTTACATTTAACCCAGTTTATCTCTAATAAGTCATCTTTGTAATCTGCTTTCCTTTTTTTTCCTAACTGCAATCATGCTACACGAATGGATGAATCCACATTTTTCTCTAACTATTTCTGAAGTTCTTTCCTGTTTTTTAGAGTACTACTAGCTATTTCTTTTGTATAGAAAGGATGCTCTGGCTCTACTACAACTACTCACAACCAAAAAAAAACATTTCAAACCAAACAACAACAACAAAAGCTCTCATTCTGTTTCAGATCTGATATGATGATCTGCATCTCAGCCATAGTTGATTTTTCACTGAAATTGTGCAGGAAGTACACAGAAAACAAAATGAAGTAACCCTGTCTGTAGGAATCACTGCTCTTTCGATTCTCAAGTGTAGCACCATTAACTGATCTGCTTCTCCCTCTTTCTCTATGCAAAGAGAAAACATGTTCAACTGGCCTTTTTCTAGTTGCCATAAGATTCAGAAAATCCTCAGCACAGAGATTCAGGGAACACAGATTCAAGGCCAGCTTTGTCAACCACTATCTTGGAGCAGCTTATGAATGATCTATTCATTCTGACTATCATGTCAAGTTGGCAACAATCAAAAGCATGCTGCAAAGATAGCTGAACCAGTGCTGCCCAAGCTAAAACCAGAAACATTTGGACCTTTGCAAAGTATCATGCCCATGCTTGGATGCAGTGCCACGCAAATGCTGCTAGATGGGTCTCCGGGCCCTGGGCCAGCATGCTTGCAGTGCAGTGCATTAGATAAAGGAGTATGGTATTAGGGCTACTGCAGAAACTACTGCTCCTTCCTGCAGAAGGAACTACTGCTCTGCTTCCTGCAGAAACTACTGCTCCTAGGGCTACTGCTCCTTTGCCTTGGTGAAGAGGCACTGTATTCCTCTCCAGTCACTTCTGCTGAGAGCATTTGGAAACATCTCTGTGGGACTGATTATTTCACCTCAAAGCTTGGCCAAAGCTCCCTATTGCAATATGAGGCAAATGCATAGGTAGATGATTCATGATTATGACTCATTTTGAGAAGTAAATATATATATATATTATTGACCATTTATTTTCTAAGGTGTTCTCCTGTAAAACTGCTCTGGTCGAAACTTTCTAGAAACTTAGGAGTTGCAGAATGAAGACTTCCTTCAGCACCCTGATGACCACAGCATGCAGCCAGAGATAGTGGTGGCACAACTAGAAAGTTTCCAGAGAACTTCAGCTATGATGAAGCAAGGACCCAGCTCTGTTCCAGCTGACATTTTGAATATATTTTACTCTAGGGGGTGGGGGTGGTGTTTGTTTTGTTTTGACTGCTTCATTTGGCAAGACCATCATACATGATAACCAAGCCAAGTCAGATGTCTTTGTTGCTAACGTTAACTAGAGTGGCATAACTGACTCACATATCCAACTACCCCAGGACAGAGAAGCTCTGACAACCAGAGACCAAGAACTGTGAAAGAATCTGCAAAAAGCTCAAATGAACAGGAGGAAAATCACACATAAATGGTGACTCCATCATGGAATAACACAGGAAAAAGACAGCCCAAAAGCCCAAACAGGGCAAAGAGCCAACCCACACTTGAATTGATAGACATGCATGAACACATAAGTATATGTAAAATTAATTTCTATTGTCAACTTTTTTTTTTTTTTGAAAGAGTTTTAGTATATTTATAAGGCTGTACACATTTCCAGTTTGGAAACACAGAGTAGTTATTCACTATTTTTCTAGGGCTGGGCAAAGGGCAGTATTTATTAGGTGTAGTGTCTGACAAAGCCTTTAGTGCTGTTAATCACACCAGCTTCCTTGATATATTAAGGCTATTAGGACTTAAATAGGTAAAGATGCACATGTTGCTAAGTGAATCACCTTCTACCTGTCTAATGGAAACCAAGTGTTGATTTAAGTGGAGTCATCTGTTTAAAAGAGTAAGAGAAAGAAATTGAAATAAACCCAAGATTAACAGATGTTGCAGAAGGGTCAGTGTTGAGTGAGCAATGTTGTATTCAAGACTTTCAAAATAGAAACTTACATGAATATTTAAACTCACTTGAATATTTCTCTCTGCTTGACTGTGTAAACTTAGCATTTAATACAATTTGTTTAGTTTTAAATATTATATGCATAATTATCTGTATGTAGGACAGTTTCTGTGTCATGCAAGCATGTTCTTTTCTCTCCACCCCAGGCTCTGTGGCTAGGAAATGATGTTAGAACATTAATTTCTGGATGATTTAAAATCTACTGTCTAAAACAGTCCCAGTACATTTATATTGGCTGGGTTGTCTGGTTTATGTGTTTATATATGCTGTTCTCAAGTATTGGACTGTTTTAATATTAATGGACTATGATTATGTTGAACACCACACTGGCCAATATAACTATTCAGAACTAGAGGGGCTTTTAAACACAAAAACAAAAAGGAATGCTGATTTGTGGTTGAAGTCCCAGACACAGTTTAAATTAAATTCCTGGCTGTGCCACAGATGCCACTGTGATTTCTTGAGCAAGTTGCTTCCTGTACCTTAGCTGTAAAAGAGGGAAACAGTATTTTCTTTTTCCCTTCCTTTCTCTATTTTGTATGTTTAGTCTGTCACAGCAGGAGCTCTTATGCTGTGATGAATATAATGAAGATACCACAACAAAGGTTCATTCTAAAGGGAGGTAGCTCATCAGACTCTTATGCCCATGGCATACAAGGGCAATCACACTGTCAGGCTGGGCCGCTGGCTGCCTGCTGGAGCTGACCAGGTGTGTAGCATCAGTTAACTGGGGGGTAGAAAGAGAACCTGTGATACAGGTTCAAACAGCCCATCTCAAACTGCTGAAGCAGTGGGATACTTTAAAGAAGTGTAAAAAGTCACTGTGATCATATTTGTCCTGGAATTTTAGAGGAATAATGCAAAACTTGATTTAGCCAAAGATGATACTGAAAGATGAATTGTGGTTTTGCCCCAGCCCACTGGTAAGATGCAAAAGCAGAGAAGATTTGGGGAAACTATAATTGTAATCTAGGTTTATGAGCTCTAGGAGGGATATACTTTGGACAAGGTATTTTGTATTCTATTTTTCACTGATAACTGGTTTTCTTCTTATCTTCCTGCTCACTCCCATCACCCTGAATAGGAGTCAGACAGAAAGCTGGCTCCACTTTCTCTTCATACAATCTAAGCAGCACAGGATATCTGCATTTAGCAATTTCTATATTGAAGGACTGGGGGGCAGGTAAGGTGACAGAAGGTGTGGTCTTTGCGTCTCTGTAGGAAAGGGAGCATACCTTCCTTCACTCTGAAGTTTTTCCAGGAGCTGAAAAGACTCCAACCTGAAAAGACTACATCCTGAATAGAGTCCTTTCAACCTCATGCATTTTTCTTCCCTGATATTCAACTGCAAATGAAAATAAAATATTTTAATCCACTGAGATCACTCTAACAAAAGCTCTTTGACAAGGAAGAATTTCAACTTTGATGTATCTAACTTCAGCAGAGGTTCACCCTTCTGTATCAAAACTGAAATTAGCCATTTACATATTAGGATACTTTTTGGTTGCTTATCTGCAACATGAAAACACACACAAGCAAAACAAAAATAGAGATGGTTTTACTGTTATTGCTTGCCTTAAAACTGTACGAAAGACAAATAGAAGCCTTCTGTGTAGCACTTGGTGCAAGTGTGTTCATTTGGATCCCTTTTCTGTGATCTGCTCCACAGAGTACTTACTCCTTACAACTGGTCCTCGTTCTCTCTCAGCATATCCCCTGTGCATTTACATTCCACATCAAATGTAAACAGTCTAGACACAAGAATGATGGAGCCTAAGTTACAAATCTTACTGGGTTTATCTTTGAAATGCCAAGCAAAACAGGCTTTATGTGGTTTAATAAAAAGACTGAGTCATCTCAATTTGCAGGCCTTACATCCCCTTGTATACCTATGCAAATATAAGCCCAAACAGCTGATCCCAAAGCCAGCAACTGTTCTGAGGGTTGATTAAAAGATTATCAACTGGTAATGCGTTATTTCATTACTCCATCTTTTTCCCGGAATTACTAGATTTTGTTGGATACACTGCATGTTAGCTGCAATTCCTCTAGGATTTCTGCTCTTAATAAGCAAGTAGATCACAAGCATGCACTCATTGCCAGTGTCATGAATTCAAAAGTCAGTAGTCAGACTCCATGCCAAGAAGAAATCCATGAGATAAAAAAACAGTATATAACACTTCATGGGTATTTGTAAAAGTTTACCCTCTGCATCATGCATCATGCTTCCCAGCTACTGTCTGCATCCTGAAGCATTTGAAATTTGGGGTGAAATCAACAACAACTCACTGACAGAGGAAATCTACTCTTTCATAGTATTTTACTTCCGCTTTTTTACTTTAATTAAAATATTTAAAGGAGTATAACAGGTAACTTTGTGTGACCGAATGACCGGAGCTTAATTAGCCATTGCTTGTGAACCACCTTCAGTCACTATTCTCTAGTCACTATTCTCTAGAGTAAATTTAATATTTGTCTTGCTTTATTTTACAGGGATGAGAGTCTACACACCCAATTCCTGCAAAGAGATAATGAGCTGGCACTTACTAAGATGCAATAGTCTCACCATCCGTAGCTGCCTTTATATTTAGATGCTATTTTTTTTTTTTTAATATAAGCCCTTTACTGTGATCTAAGAGCTGACTCTTCAGAAACAGACAATACAACATCATAACAGCCTGTAAGATTGCTCTGTAGGCCAGGTCTGCAACTATATCAGAGTTGCTGCACATAGATAATATAAGGTTATATATATCTAAATAGTACTCAACTCCGAGTATATTAATTCCAAAATGAATGCAGAAATCGAATGTTTTCATTTGTGCTGCAATAGGATCTTCAAACAGATTAAATTAATGCTAACAAAGAAATGCAAGTGAAGCCTATTCCAGAGACCTTACGATCTTCAAGGTATAGTGCTGCAAAAGTCACAGAAATCTCCTCTCAGACGCAGGGGTCTGCTTGCATGGCCTTCAAGAAACAGATCAGGTCTAAGACCCTGTACAGAAACATTCAGCTGCAGGGGGCTGTATGGGTGACCAAATCCAGTAACAAGCAGCTGTGTACAACAATACATAAAAGGGGCTATACTAAGTATTCTCTCTCCCAGGTATCTTGTTTCTAGTGGAAGGTTTGGAGCAGAGTCTTAAAAATAGGGTGTAAGAAAAATAGAGTGTAAGAAAGCACATTTATATAAAATCATGCTTTTCCTTGTTTACCAGCTCACCACTGACTTCTGTTCAAAGCACTTGCTAGAGTTTACATACAGACATCCTGTTTAATAATACTCAAGTGAGCCCTTCTCCATGACTATGCCTAATCTCTCTCTCAGTTTGTTTCTACGCTGGCTACCAAAACTTCTGGTAGCAGTGAATCCAACAAATAATTGTTTTTTGCATTCATTTTTAGCATGTATGTCTGAGAATTTTATTTCACTGTAGCAGGGGGGATGGATAGCATCAGGTACTGGCGATGGAAATCTAGGGGGTTTTCTTTGTTTACCCACTGAAATATTATCGGACTGGTGAGAGAGAAGCTATTAAAATTTTAAGGCTGCCTAATGAGCTAGATTGATGAAGGATGGGCTTAGCTGTAGTCCAATTTATAGAAAACGGGCATCCTCCATAACAAAAGTCCAGCACTGAAATTGCTTCCGTATGCCTGTACTTCAGCATCTGGAAAAAGACTAAGGATTAAATTAATAGGGATACTTAATCTTCCATATGCCTCTTAATATTCCTCTGCATCCCCCAGGCTATTACTTCTGCGTTACTGCAAGAACTATGTACAAGATTAGTAACTGATTGGTGGTGGTTGTTTCAATTTTTACCTATTTTGTATCTGTTTTAAAATATCCATTCAAAACCATAGTTTTAGTTTTGTTTCTAGCTATCAGAAAGGCCAATCCTCACATATCTATTGCGGAATGTGCCAATATTCAAAACTTGAACTTCCCAGCACACATTCAGCCTGTAAAGTACTGAATATTTCCATGCCAGACCCATTCCAAAACGGTCTCCTTCCAGTTTGTGGCTCACTGAAGGCTCTAACCATGGCATCCAGCACTGACCAGAAAATCAGAAGATGGTTGTTGTTCATTCTTTCATCATCAATTTTCAGCATCATTATTCAATTAAAAATAAAGCCAAAATTTCCCTGTCAATTTCATACTGATGTGAATGAATGCTATCATCAGTCATGGCTATATATATAAGTATTTTAATAGAAGTTTGCCTTTCAAGTGTGCACTAATTCTTATGTTACACCAGGAAGCACAGTAACTGCTGACAGACTACATAATGACATAAAAATGTAGACAAAAAAAAGCACCAAGGGTGATTGTAAGTTAGGTAAAGCAGATATTTCATGGAAAATTGATAGATTAGCCACACACTAAGAATTCTTTTAGGTAAACAAGCTGTCAATATGAAACCTGGTACTTCTGAACCCACAGGAAATAGGTGAGATAATATTTTCCTAAGTAGAATATAAAATTATCTAATTTGTGGTCTTAGGATTGAAAATATGGAGAATAGAACATCCTCAAGCTACGCAAAAAAAAAAAAAAAAGCAAAAAGACCACTTTAGTCCATCAGCCCACAAAGAGGAAATAGGTGAGATAATATTTTCCTAAGTAGAATATAAAATTATCTAATGTGTGGTCTTAGGATTGAAAATAGGGAGAATAGAACATCCTTAAGCTACACAAAAAAAAAAAAAAAAAAAAAGCCCACTTTAGTCCATCAGCCCACAAAGCACTTGCAAAGCACTGAAAAGGAAACGTTTCTAGGACAAAATCTCGCAGCTAATGCTAGTATATACCGACACCACAACAAGGGGCAGGACAACAAGCGAGGTAAGCAGCTGCATTAAATTTTAACTTCTCTGCAGTTTGTCTGCAAACCACAATTACCAGAGCTCAGATTCTACAAAGATCATACCCTTAGTGCTGGAATGGTAATGAGCAATTAATCCCTCAGTTTTCATATTCATTCAAGGAGTAAGGCCTTCACTTCCATTTGTATGGAAATGCTCATCTCAAATACTTGCAAATGACCAACACAACCCAATACTTGCAGATTACACAGATTCACTGTGAAATTCATCTGCAATATGTAACTTCGGTTCATATAGTTTTGAACAAATCAATAGGAGAATTAGATATGAAACCTTTTGCAATGGGGAACAATAGTTGATCCGATAGAGATTGCAGGAGAGAGCCAAACCAGTAAAAAACAGTAACTGGACCTAGACATATCAATGACCATTCTGATCAGCTGTATCATATTTAACAAGGTGTCAGCCCAACTGTTTTCTAATACAACTATGGATAGGATCAATGTTTTGGTGAAACAATTACAGAAAATGATTTAGCCAGAAGAAAACGTCACATGACATATATAAACGTTGGAAGTTACAGGTCTCCAGCACTTTTTGAAAGCCACCTCAGATAAAGTGTTGCACTTATCTCTCCTTTAAAGTTCCATACTCAGCACTCAATGAAAAGTGCATCAAATATAAACCATATAATTACAGTTTTACTGAACATGGGACATATACATCTAACAATCAAAGATCATAGATGGAAGACAGCAAACTCAATTAGCACAACCAGAACTCAGGCAAATTATACATACAAGAGAACAGACAGTTTTGGTTTTCATTCAGTTTTGGTTTTCTAGAGCAGTTCAGATTTCCAGTATGCAGCTCAAGAAGCACAATAGCATCTATTTTAGGGTAGATGCTTTCACAATAGATTTGTTTTTAACTGATTAAAAAGTGGTGCAATCTGCATATACAGTAAAAATGAAAAAGTTAAATGATTCTCTCTTTGGTGCTACACTGCATGTTTAAACCTCTATATGCTGCTCTATAGATATGTACTACTCAGAAGAAGAGGGTTCATGTTTTCAAAAAGGAACATGCAAAATGTGCATATGCTTGTAATGAATATTGTCTTGCAGAATTGTTGGACTTGCATTAAAAGTTCTCACTACTACATACCTTCTGTTTAAACAGAAATTTCCATTAAAATCTCTACAACTTAAAATTTAGCAGTAGGTAGTATTACTCTGAATGTTCCCTGTAATTCAAAAATACTATTATAAGATGTTAATGGTGACCTTGCTAATGCTGATATTAATACTGCACTTACTGTCAGGTACAAGCACATTTCTGGGCATGTAGAAAAGACACCTGGAAAAACACTTTGGATTGCTATAACCGTTCTATAAAGTCAAGTTTTAAAAAGTGCCCAGATAATTGCAGAAGGTTAAGTCCTATTTTAAAACAACTTAACGGAGAATAGAGCTTAACCTTCACTGCTCAGAAATATGTATATGTATAATGCACACACATATTTATTCTGAATTCTGTTATTCTGCTCCAGAAGGTAAACAGGCAGGACTTACTGACATCTGTGGGAATCTGATACATAGGCACAACTGACTGTCAAGAATCCAGAGACCATACGTTTTTGCCCTCACTGAGTATTCTCAATGATTTTCTACAGTGCCCTGTACAACACTGAATTATCCAAGGGCAGCCAAGCAATAAGGCCACCTGATTACCTGCAAAGTGCAAGCCAGGCCTTCTATATATAAATTAATGGTCAGCAAAAGTCCGAAAAGGAGCAGATGATTCTAAAAAGTTAGCGTTATAGTCAGTTTTAGTCAAGATCAAATTAAAGCAGAAAAAAAGAGGAGATGTAGCATGCAGCAGTTCTCGAGTGCACTTTGGACTTGTTCCTGGATCAAGCTCCTGGGCACACCCTATATTAAACCACTGGCATGCAGTGGTCTCTGCATGTGGATTAACAGTGGCGTGCACACACAGCTGTGCATATCTGGAAAACTGTTTTTGATTTTGATTTTGGTAGCAAGCCAACAGTGGCCAGGTTTCTTGAGGGTAGGTTGAACAGCCATTCACAGATGTTTCAGGATAAAAAGAGAGAAGGCTGATCACCACAAATAAGTTGAGTTGTTGCTGTAATCCTGCTCATCTACGTTCTCTGAGGGACAAGATCAGCACAACTACATGCACGAACTTGGACAATTGCTACTTAGTGGGGTTTATGAGCCCAGTCTGGGCGCTGCACTAAGGCGGATGCATACCTTCTGGACCACAGCTGGCTGCCGCCCAGACAGACCAGGGCACGGGCACAACCACTGCCTGCAACTGCCTGTGCTCAGCCATAGCAATACACCTTTAAAGAACGTAGCACTTGGTCCTCTTGGCTTTTTAAGCAACAGAGCACGGCAGTGAAATCTAAATATGGTGTGGTTACATACTGGATTGTGATTTTTCTCATTGAGGTTTATCAGGTTGTGCAGTTTCTAGTTATACTTACAAAAACACCTTTGCAGCTGCTTGCCAAAATAAAAAAAATTCTACAGGAAGGAATCTGCAGGAAGGCTCCTGCCACCTGGATTCATCCCCCTGGCATTTACATATTAGGAAACAATCTTTAATTATATTATCACAAACTATATATATATTACAAGACCAATGTTCTACTCAGTGCACAAGATCACAAAATTAATAGAGCCTACATACTGGTATATTAACAGGATTCTAATTTTCCCCAAAGATTTTAAAAAGTATTAGTAGTGATACAGCTTTATGTTTCAAAAAAAAATAGAAAAAGGATATGGAAGTGGCTTTCTGCTAAAGGCCCTCCCCTCAAATAAACACATTTCTAAACTTAAAAGAAGGCAAAACTTTTTTTTTTTTTCCTGATTTCAATACATGGAAGTTCAGATTTGTGCCATAAAGCATCATAATTCCTGTCAATAACTTGTGTTTGAACATTTTATTTTAAAAACTTCCTTTTCAAGTGTTGTCTCCTGTGTACTGCCAGCCGTACATATGCCTTGAGAGCACGTTTGCTTGTCTCACTACAACATGTAGAAAAGCTTTGAAAGAGTGACAGGATGTCCCAGCCACGATTAGATACTCCTGAAGACAGAATTAACTTTATTTGTAGAAGCTTCTCAACTCAAAATCCACCTCCACAAAAGCCTACAGGAATGGACCTAAAATGAAACTGGATTCTGCCTCTCTGATGTGCTTGTAACAGATCCTGGGCCAACAGCAGATGCCCATCAACAGAAGCACCCAAAAGTTTCAGAAACTTGGCTTTTCTTTGATTTTCTGATGAGGCAAAGGATTTCAAGGCTAAACAGCACAGCATCACCTGGAAGCTTTCTAGCACAACCTTTTTGTGTTTGCGCACAACAATTGGAAATGGCTCATGTGGTTTAGGCTGCTCCCAGCGGCACTTGGAGAGCTGCCCATGGCTGATAAACCACTCTGAGACACAGAAAGGTGTAATACAGACTTTCTGACACCTGTTCACCAGCCCTCTGCTGCAGCAAGTGTACTAACAATCACTGATGAAGATCTATTAGAAGAACTCAGCTTATTCCTGTGGGATATAATGTGCCACATAATTTCTTCCTTGCTGCAGGAGGATCTAAAGAATTTCAGAAGGCTACAGTTCATTTTAAAATGTCTGAAAGGATGTTTTTCAAATGTACAAAGGTGGTTAGAAGCTGCACAGTAGCCTGCACTGTTGATAATCTGTCCTTCAGATGTCCAAGATTCAAAACTATTTCAAAACTAAATGGGATGCAGCTAAGTGTTTAAAATAGAGAGTTACCTTAAAAACCAGCTGATTTACATACCCTTCATACAGCACTCAGCAAGGGAAGGATTTTATTGTGCGTTGAAATCATCCCATGTACTGCGTACTTTACAGAAAAGAGAAAGCCAGCCTTGGAGATCAAGAATACCAAAAAACTAGCTTTGGCCACCATCTGCAGCTGCGGTAAAAAGGTGATTTCACCAGTTCCAGGGTGCTGTCATGTACACCGTTGTTTGCCTAGTCCAACTGAAATTCCCTATTTTTAGCCTTTCAGCTACTTTCAGATAAAATTCCTGCAGATAGGACTAGCTGTATAGGTCAGATAACATACAGCTCTGAAACCACAAATGACCTCATGCAACTACAAAGAAAGAAGGGTCTGTTACTTAAAACAAGGCTAAAATTTAACCCAGCTATACTAAATTAAACAGGGAGTGTTTTACTGTCCCATTACAAGACATAAAACAACAGTCACCATAAATTCACAGTGTACTTACTTGTAAGGATGTAAAAAGAGTAATTAATAACCCCCGAGTAGATTATCTCTGAGGCGGCACAACACCAAAACTTTCTCACGCTCACTGAAGATTTTACAAACAGCACTGAGAATCTATTTTAGCTGTCATTTGAGAATTGTTTGCCCAAACTGAAAAGTCATTGTTCCTTGTCACTATTCACAAGACATATTCACAAGTTCCACACTTCTAGTTGACATTAAGGAGATAAAATAAATAAATGTAATCCAAACTTTCTGGAGAAAGCTTCCATTTGTAAGAACACCGGCCATAGATCTGAGCAAGCACTGCACAGTGATTCATCTTTGTGCAAAATGCAGTATGCTCTCCTGTTTTCTACTTCACTCCTCCTGTGTGTCACCCTGTATACCAAAGGGCACCTGTTCCCCTTAAAATGCAATTTATTTACAATAGATAGAAGTACAGTTCTGAGTAACATCATTCAAGTTTATCCTACGCATTTAAGGAGAAATGCATATGGAATGGACACATCACAAATGATTCAATACAGATTAGGGTGTTCAGTTTGCATCCATTGGCAAATCTTGCTCATAACTCTTTTGGTTTGCAGAATATTTGCTGGATGTTTCTTCAGAACAAATTCTTCATGAAGTTATCACACAGTGCAAGTTGTGGAAGAAAGCTGTTTTCCTCAAGATACTTAAAAATATTTCCACTTTCCTTTACACCAACATGGACAAACTTTTTTTTTTTTTAAACAATGCCATAGCCTCTACCTATCATCTGATTTTTCAAGAACAATGAACATTGAAATAAGGCGTTACAAGGCACTTAACTGTTAATTTGCAATTATAGAACAAGTCTGATTTTTTCAGGCTTCATGTCACTTGAAAGGAGAAACTCCATTTGTCATAGAGAATGAAAACCAGGACAGAACAAGGTTTGCTCTCGCGCTCTCCAAGGAATTGTAGGTGGAGTTATATAAACAACAGAGTCACGATCAAAGGGAAATCTTGGGACTGTAATATACTGAAGTATTAAAGGAACAGAGCCTTTTATCTATTGTGGAGGAAGGAAGTAGAGCATTGAGACATGTGTAACATATACAATTAAAAATCAAAAAAACAAGCAAGTCCCAAAAGAGACCAAAATCAATTAAAGTATGTTTTTTTTTTCTTACTCTGTTAAAAGGGCAAGAAAGAACTAAAACTGTAATCCACAACAAAAATTATGCTCCATCACCTGGAAAAGCCAGGCATTCAACTCTATTTTAAGCTGAGTTTTTTCCTGCATCCTATGAAAAAAGCACTGTTCAATCACAGAACATACCTTTATTCACTGCCAGCCTGAGGCTTACCTTGTCCTCCACTCTGTTCAGCCTGGCACCAATCGTGTTATTCCCTCGATCTTTGCTTTTTTCTGTTGAACAAGAAACATTTTCAAATTAATAAATGGTGTTATAACAAAATAGCAGTAAGCCACAACAGGGTGTGTATAACTAGCCCACCAACGCAGTGTAACTGAATACCTTTGCCAGGCTGGTAGCTTATTTCTTAAAGGCAGTTTTTTTTTTTTTTTTTTGTAAATTTCTTTTTTTTTTTTTTATAGCACTAGCCCAAGTCATGGCTTTTAATAACCCTTAAGTTCTTAAGTTAAAGGCAGGCACTTTCAACCTTTGTTATATACTTTAACACAGGAAAACAAAACTGTTCCCAATTTACTTCATATTTTAATTGCTTCTTAGAAGCAATTTGACACTATGCAAAAAAAAATCTACAGCCTGCTTCAACAATGCACTTGGATAATGTTTTATCTATTTTTCCTTTCTATATACTGTAGAGAAATGTAGGTTTGAAAATGACATTAATACAGTTTTGATTACCCAGACTTGTCACCAGACAAAATCAGTATCTTGCATTCCTTTTCTGTTCTCTTTTCAAAAATATCAAAGCTTTGTGTGAATGTTACTAATTTCACAGGAACTCTATAACATGCCATTTTACTGAAAAAAGAGGGAGTCTCAGAGAGATTAGTTAACATTTTGAAAACTCCAGTGATAGTTGCTTTAAATATTTAAATAAGAACAGCCCTATTTAAAAGTGTTGATAACTAAACATTACTGTATGTCTAAACTTCAAATGACATCAGGTTGGATCTTTTTGAAATTTTTGAAAATTTTTCAACAAAATCAAAAGTACTTTTACAAGTATTTTCCACAAATTACTCATCAGATTAACTGTAGACACCTCCTTCATAGTAACTTACCTGAGACGGAGATAAAAAGAGATGGCTTTCCTATGGATTGGTCCAACCTGTAAACAAAAAAGAATCATTTTTAGTTTTTATCAGCCTGAAGTGGCATCTTCACCTTTTCTAGCTGGAATGGGGAGACTTCCTCACAAAGAAGCAACGTGAAGGTAAAAAAAAGTTGTGGTTTGTACTGTAAGTGAAGCAGTTACTTTGGATTAAGAATAGTTTGAAATTAAAAAACGACAACAAAAAATAATTAAACTTAGATTGGCATTCAGCTTCTTTAACCACTGTAAAGTTTTATAGCGTTCACTGTTTTTTCCACATCAACTGCATTGTTGTTTCCTCTTTTCTTTGGTCTACTGCAGCATACTTACAGCATCCATCTGTTGTCTCTTTGTTTACTCTCAAGTGCAATTCTATGAGAGCAGGTGATGGTATTTCACTCTCTACATACACAGCCCATAACATTAAGGGATTATGGCCTAAAGTCAGAGCAAGCTGGGACTGAGGCAATACATGCAAGTATAATGCAAATAGTAAGTCACAGACATCAGATTTGTAAGGCAATCTGCCTTTTCCTTCATCTGTAAAAACAAAATTTTACTTGAATGCCATTTTTGTATTCTGCAAACTTGCACAGTCATACCAATACAGCACTTATAACCCTGTCAGTTGTCATACCTCCTCTGTAACTCCTTGATTCGCACCATCAGGTTTAGATGACCCTGGGAATACTGCTCAATAACATCTCGGACATCATAGGGCTTTCTAGCTTGCTGTAAAATAAAAATCAGAAATATGCCAGTAAGCCACAAGGATATACAAATGATCTCTGTTAGTGTACATTTTTTCAAAAGCAAACAGAAAATTCTTTAAAACCCATTTAATACTGTTTAAAATTTTGAGATAGTTTGATTGTTGCCATGATCATATATTTATCATGGAATAATTATGACAGTTCCAATTTCATCTGCATTATTGTTACTGCAGATCTACATGCCTTTAAAGAGACCATCTACTGAACTTGAGACCAAAAAAAGGGTCTCTGGTACTTTGCTCAGAACTTTGTGGTCATCTTAGTGTTTTCTAGAAATAAGTTTCATACTCTTCAACCACTGGCCTGTAAAGTGCTTTTTTTTCAAGAGCAAGACCTTATTTTCAGCCTAAGCTCTCAGTTCAGCTCATACCATGGGAACTTTAAACCAGACTCCTGGATGAAGGTGAAATGCCGATTTCCTTTTACGGAAAGCCTGGCTCAGCTTTCAAGTCCACTGGGAAAATATTGGTGCAAGAAATGACCAGGGAGAAAGCCCAGCGTCTGAAATTTGTGTTCCATACATGGGAAAATCATAATCTGACCTATTAGCAATAAAAACACTTTTGTATAGTATTAGAAACAAAGACCATAATTTTTACCAAGAAATACTGAGACTAACTGGAAAGCTACTGAATGAAACTGTCAAAATGTGGTAACAAATTACAAATGTCTTAATCCTACATCTAGAAACTGGAATCCAATCTGTACCAGAACTACATGTGAGAAGAACCAATGATGCTCTAAATCAACAGAGAAGAGAGAGAAGGGAAGAGAAGAGTGTAAACTTCACAGGTTAGACTGAATGGAAACACCTGAAATTACAGAATTACAGAATTTCAGGTTTTCAGATGGAAGGGACCTATACCATGTCCAACTGCCTGACCATTCAGTGCTAACCAAAAGTTAAAGCATTTTATTGAGGGTGTTGTCCAAATGCCTCTTGAACACTGACAGGCATAGGGCACCAACCATCTCTGCAGGAAGCCTACTCCAGTGTTTGACCACCCTCACAGTAAAGAATAATATTCAGTCCAAACCTCCCCTGGCGCAGCTTTGTGCCATTTCCATGCATTCTGTCAGTGGTGACCAGGGAGAAGATACCAGCACCTCCCTCTCCACTTCCCCTCCTCAGGAAGTTGTAGAGAGGGCCCTGAAATCAGACAGACCTCAGCCTTCTGGTTGTGACATTGTTGGCACCCACATGAAAGATCAGGAGTGGGTAATAATCTGAAGGCTGTGGGTAATAATCCGAAGGCTGCGCTAAGCTCCTAAATTTACTGGTGACATCTCTGATCCTAGCACCAGGGAGGCAGCAAACTCCTTTGTAAAGAGAGTCTGGTCTGCAGGTGGGAGCCTCTGTTTCCTTCAGGAGGGAGTCACCTACAGCTACAACTGCTGTTTCTTCACAGTGCTGGTCTTAATGCTGCACTTGCTATGAGGATCTAGTTGATCTGACGTTGGTAGAGAACTTGTTCTGTTACCTATTCCACCATCTTTCCACATCCCTCATCTACCTTACCTAGAGCCACATACCTATTCTGCGGTGGAAGCTGAGAGGGCAGACAGGGGCTCCTCTCACAGCTCTGTGCAGCAACACGGTTCCACAGCTTGCTGTCTCTCAATTTGCTGCCTTCATCCTGATGCAGATCAGAAACCAGACCTGCCTCAGTAGTGGCCATGCTAGGTTGGCATGTGCATACCAGAGGGGGCAGAGCACAGCTCTGTTGATCTATCACCTTCTCAGACGCTTCTCAGTCTCCTCACCTTGTCCTGAAGCTTGGCCACCAGGCAGAGCAGCTCATTTACTGTGGCATAACTCCCACAGGTGTGCTTGCTCTTGCCCTCCACCTCAGAGACTAGCCCTAGGCCCACCCCACAGCCTCAAGACCTCTCAAGGCTGCCGGAGGAACAGAAGCAGAGGCCATGACTTTCTGGCTGGCGGCCGCCATGTCTGCACCTCCTCACCACCACACACCTGACAGAAAATTGTTCAACATGCTGCTGTTGGTTGAGGAGGCCATGAGCAGAGCAGGCTGCAAGCATGCAGGGCACACAGCCTGAGGGTGTTGGGGTGCAGAAGCCCCTCAGGCACCGCCAGGACCCCTAGGCCTCGCACTCCCCTCAGCCATGCCACTGCCGCGCCTCCTGAGGGTTTCCCGCCTTTCCAACTGCCGCACTCAGCCGGCACCTCACAGCTCCCTTCCCACCCTCCTGTGGAAGGAAACTTCCTCCTAAAGATCCTATTCAAAGCTGTCACACGGCACAACAAAGTAACAATAACTTATACTTCTGACTCATTCACTATGCTATCCATAGATGCTGTGTAGAAAGTTTTCAAGGTTTGGTAAAAACTGATGAATTAACCACCTTCAACATTATCTCGATCAGCTGAAGAAGTCATCCAAAAACATGACTGAAAACACCACTGCAGTCTTCAGTTAAATGCAGGAAAAATTCCTATAATATAAATGCATTACAGTACACTCCCACCTCTTAAAGAAAAAGTTGGTGGTTTTTCTTCTCCCTTTCTTTCTTTTTTTTTTTTTGAGGGAATGATTTCCAATTTATCAGGTAATTTAATATCTCTGCTCTATCATACTCTCTTGCTGTTCAGTAAATGAAATATTGGATAAGGATTAGATAGACTGGAAGTGGCAGCTAAGCTATCTTACAATTAAATTACGTTGACATCTGTTATCTCCTAATATTGCCTTAAGCTGCTTCAAAATCTGTGGATCTTCTGAAAATCAGTGTTCTGCATCAAAATAATAGTTTTTGTTAGTCTCCTGTCACTTTTTGCTCTTATTCCACCTGCTATTACAAAACTAGAGTTCAACACTTCATCTTTAAAACTCTCTCTCAATATATTTACTTTTCCAGTAAAATATCACTTCATTAAGCAAATTACATTTCAGTCTTCCAGATTCCCAGAAGCCTACTGCAAACCTTGGGTGCCTGTGAGATACTCTGTGATGGCAGGCTAGCCAGGAATGAGAATTGCTTCCATTTCACCACAGAGCACACAGAGGAACTCCCAGGAAACCCAAGTGCTTACACACACTTCAGTCATAGCTGACACCCCCAGAGAAAGAAGCCTGACCCAACGATGGCATAAGCTGTAAGTCTTGTCCATGAACTAGTACTGTAAATATGGTGGTATTTAAAATAATAATAATAAAAAAAATGTCTTGGATTATTTTTGTGCAATAAATCACCACAAGGCTAGTCTGTAGGATCAGCTTGAAAAACTGCAGGTTCAGAAAAGCAGTTTAGTAGAAAAGAAGCATGCACACCTCATCCTGCCTTCCCCGCACTCTGCAGCAGGAGTCTGATAGTAAAATACTAAGTAGGTTACTGTCTGTTTTCCATTTACCAGGCTGCTTCTTTCTCTTTAAAACAAAAACTGAAAACCTGGAGTAAACAGAATTTATGAATGAAGTTGAATTTTCTAGTCCAATAGGGTATTTAATAGTCAGTACTGATTATTCTGTAATTATGTGGTAGTGAAAGCTTATCTTTCAAGAGAAAATGCTGCTGCTGTTGACAACAGTTTGTTAGTTTTGTAAGTGGAAAACAAAACTGCAGTAGGTAATGGATGAGTGTTGAAGAAAACTGTAGAAGCCAGCCCCACAGCTTTTCTTCTCTTCTCCACTTTCTTCCCTCTGCTAATTAACCAATACTCATGGCAAAAATCTTCCCACATGAAACAGACTTTCCCGTCATATATGAAAGTTTGCAAGTCACAAAAGCCAATGCCAAATACGAAATGTGCACAAATACACACTGCTGTTCCCTTGTGGCTGCATTCAGAGAGAACTTTCCCAAGAGGCAGACCAGGGAAAGGGGAATCCCTGCAATGGGAATTACTGGTAAATGTAACCCAGTAACAGTCAAATAAAATGGGTCTGGGATCCTTTGAAGCAAGGACACTTTGAACTACATTGTTTGCTACAGCCCAGTATGGAGATTAGAAAAGATTACACACACAATTCATGATTCATACCATGACAAACGAATTACATAAGGTGATGAATTATAAGAGCATAAATGCAAGATTTTCCAGTGAAATCATAACAAACCAGGCAACAGTTACGCATGTCATCAGTGGAACTCCAAACTGTATTTTTAGTTTATGCTATGTATAGAATGTTTGCCATAGTGAAGAGCACAACACAAATTAAAAACATATTTTAAAAAGGAACTGGAAAGAAAAAAAAAATGTTTAAAGATGACAATGGGAAATCAGATCAAATTCCTGGTCTCTGGGTATACGGTGGACAACACAATTGTATCCATGTGTGTAAGTCATAAAACATTTAGAAGCTTTCCTAATTGGAAGACGAATGTTACTTACCCATGAATTTACCTAATGGAAATAACTAACCATGATGAATTGCTTTTTGAAATTCAGTTATAAGGTTAGACTGTGATGAAGATACCTGATTTATACTTAATATGTGAAATTCACTTTTGTGTATGAAGAGTGAACAAAGCCTAGAAAACCATTAATTTCTAAGTACTCTTTTCCCTATGAACTACACAATCCTTTTTTAACAGTGAGTCATTCACCTTTGCTGACACACAGGACTCATGTTGATTACTAGTAGATCTTTCCAACACAATTTTAACCAGTCCTACAGACCTTGTAAGTGTTATAGCCCCTTTACAAGAGCATAAACACATCCATAAAAAATGTATTAATTGTTTATAATGTTATGCTGGGTTCTTACAAGGACATCATATGGACTGTATTCAGACCTGGTTGTTAAAACACAGTATAAATCCATCCCCTTCTTTTAAAGAGGAAATGATGTACATGTTTGATGCTTCACACAGTATTACTTCTCATGGCCTTTGAAATTTCTTTGTTTAGTTTCAATTTATTTATTTATTTATTTGTGTTTTGTTGTTGTTGTTTTTTTTCGAACGGGAAGTCTCTGTTTTCTAGTTGACATTTGTCCTTGTGGTGCCATCACCACTTGTTATTGATTGAGGTCTTCAAAAAAAAAGTATCTATACAAAATTAGACATACAGGTGTATCCTGCAAACAGCTGGTATAGTTTAAGAACCATGCTAGGTTCATGCTGAGACCTATTTTGCAAAATTTTCCTCTTCCTCCCCTTCTTCCTATGCTTTCCCTGCCAAAAGCTTTGGAGGCATGTCTAAAAATTCTGCTTTTAAGTGCCGACCTTGCAATTACTTCTTCCAGCTTATTTTTAACATGAATAGTCCAATGGACTTCAACTGAAATTATTTGTTCTTTTCAACAGGTAAAGGAAAAATCTGAATTTTCTGTTAGGAAGCTACTTTTCACATAAACACAATGTTTAAAAGGCAAGTATCTATCAGAAAACAGCTGCTATGTAGAAATCTGAAAGATTAAGTTTTTAGAATGCATATTCTTCTTTACCTTAGTTTCAGGTATTGTGTTGGACTGGTTAGTACAAACTATATAGTCATTACTTGGCATGTGTTTAAACATTTTAATTTCTTATGGTTATTTTATGTGCATACAATAGAACAAAGCAGATTTACAACATACATTTGAGGAAAGAATAATGACAGGGGTTATCTCCTAATTACGGGAAAGATTTCCAAAAGCACCTTGTGGCTAGAATTTCAAGGTGACTTTGTGCATTAGGTTACTTAGATGCTTTTGAAAACTGTACTTTCAGTGCTCTCAGAGTTTTTAAACTCGGTCATAACCTTGTATTCAGAAATTATGGAGAAGTATCAGATATCTCCGTACTAGAAGACTCCGCTTCCGACAGAAACAGCAGTGTATCACTTGAATGCAGTAGTGACTTGAGATATTTCACTTTAGCTTAACTTAGATTTTTAGCTCCTTACTAACAGCTCATGTTAATAGCTCAGGAAGCATAAACACTACTAAAGAAGGATAGGAGACAACCCTTGTTAAGGGTTTTTGTAGATGGCCAGGAAGAGGTCTTTTGCAGGTGAGAAAGTGAGAGCGCAACTGAGAAGCCAGCTTAGCAAATGGGACACCGAGTACAAACAAGTTTCAAGCAAGAACTGAATAGTGCCATTCTATTCAGTCAAATGCTTTTTCAGCTTCTATCAAGTCATCTGCCGCAGGGGAGTTTCATTTACTTGCCAGGTGGATAATGTTGCACACAGTGTTCAGGCATTTTCCAGATCTGTTTTTGACAAACACCACTTGGGAGGTAGATCCATGATGTGTAGATTTCTTGTTTGTAAGTAGCTTAGTTAATACTGTGGCAAATATTTTATGTTCTGAATTTATGAAAGCAATGATTCTGTAATTACCACAGACCAAACGATCACAATCAGATTGCGGAATGAGAATAAATTAAAGTTTAATGCGACTGGCCACATTTGGGCTGTTTTTCACTGAATAGCAACAGACACATCACTGGAATGGGCCACATCCCTTTCCAAGTTACAAGTACTGACCATCAGGCGTTAAGAAGCTTCTCAACAAAATGACTACAGAAAGTATTTCCAAGTAGTCTGGACATTGTGGCTTTCTTAACTTCAGTCTAAGAAAAATAACAGGTAAAATTTGCTAGCAGAAACTTTCTGAATGTGCTTTCTCCAAGAAAATCCCTGTCATGGGAGATTTCAGCCTAAATGGTTACAGTATGAATACATTATCCACAACCAAAAGAAATTTGGGAAACAGTAAGGCAACCTTAACTATAATTTGGCTAATGATTTTTAGGAAAAATAAAATGATTCAAGGAAGAAAATTACTGAAGATTTCAGACAGTGGTTCTAAATTTCAGCGATGAAGTCAGAATCCAGGCTTTAAGTAGCAGCAAGTTTTGCTTTACAGAAACAACGCTTTCTTGGATCATTAATTACCATCATCTTTTTCCTCCTAAACTTTGTGCCCTTCAAATATTGGAAAGAAAAAGGATCATCCACCACCCCATCACAGCCTTTTTTTGGTGTAGATTAAAGGTGAGAAAGCTTTTTAGTCTCTTATATACAATAGTGCCAAGGTTATACCTGAAAATGGATGTGGGAGGTTAAGCTCCCCCTTTTCTTTGCATTTTCAGCTGTGAAGCCTGTTCTCCAGGGATTATCCCCTATTAATTCATTTTAAGTCAAGTAATATATCTCTTATATATATAGATATATTCACATGGTTTAAATCAAGGTGAAGGCTATTGACATGTGTGTTTTTGCTGGATTAGTTAAATTGATTTAAAAACCATGTTCTTAGAAAGTTTGCAGTCACAAATTTTTATTCAGACCAGGCAACCAGGTTAATTAGCTACTGTGAAATGCTTATGGTATTGCAATATCCCAGCAAGTGATGCACTGGAAATGTTTGTTGGTGAGGGTGACAGGAGTAGAGAGAACTGACTGTCTCACAAACTGTGAAGGAAGTCTCCTACCAATGCAGATGGGACAAGGGAAAAGGAAGCAGAAACCTTCTGATACACTAACAAATTTCCATCCCAGTTTCTTATCAGGACTTCATTGTCATAGAGCAAAGAGACAGAAACAAGGCTGAGGCAGTATTTTAATCTCCAATTCTACTGACTCAGCACGACAGTAACATACGGTTTGGAATTAATGCAGACATATGAGAATGCTTGCACTGCAAGAAAGAGTGATAACAGAGGGTTAGAGGTCAAGTCCATTAGCAGAAAATAACATTTTAATTCAGACCTCGTTTCAGGAGTTTAGCGTATTTCCAGTGTGTCCACAGTTGACTAGCATGCTCCTAAACAACCACCCTATTCAAGGAGGGAGAGAATAGTGGGTGTAGCTCACCATTACTGAAATGAATTGTGTCTGTCTCTTAAAGTTTCTAAAAGAAACAATAAATAGGAGAATAAAAGGGCTTATTTAGAAAAGCAGCTTTCTCTTCACAACTCACCTGGAACTTTTTCTTTGCCACAAAATACTGCATCCTACGAATCACCTTAATCGCAGCACGGTGATGTTCTCGCAGCCTGTGGGGAAAACGAAGCAGGTGAGTGGGGTGAAGGAGCATCTCTTTCCAAACTGTAAAATAGCAGCCTTCAGAAATTGCTTCACCAACGTATGGATGTGTAACATTGGTAGTAGCGATTCGTCCTGTGTGTGCAGCACACTCCTATTTTGACCTTCCCCACCTCCCAAGAATGCTATAAAAATCCAGGATTTTATCTGCTCTATGCTAGGTTTGCACACATGTCACAGCAAAAAGTGGCGTCCACATAACCTCTATGTCAAAGCAAATCTCCACTTGTCTTTCCCAGTTCCCTTTCCACAAAAAAAAAAAAAGAACTGTCAAGTTTCTGCATATTCAGCCATGCAGAGCTTTTACACACACTCTAGAATTACAGCTTTTGTTTCTTTTCACTAAGTCTTGTGCAATATGCCCCTTCACTCAAAGAATTTGGATTTCAAAAACCATTAAAAAATCACTTAGAAGATTTTCAAGTAGACTGCTAAACAATACAAATGATACTGTGGTAGCTGAATGCAACCTCTGCATCGACATGCATCCCCAAACTGAATTGGAAGCGTACATAAAGAAATCCAGAGTGTCTTAAAACAAATATATCTCCATTTTCGTGCACACAAACTAAAAATAGAATTAAAAAAGAAACTCCAAAACCAAGAATTTGCTATTCATATAAATTTTCATAGTATCTGAGAAAATTATTTTTCATAAAGCATATGAAAGAAATCTGTTCATTAACAGCAACAGATATTTGCCATTTTTCATTATTTTTAAAGTTTATAAGAATTACATTTTTTTCTTCTTAACAGTAAAAAAAAAAAAACAAAAACAAACCCACAAATATATAAAAGCTGTGCTGAAGACTTATCCTACTTGCTCACTCTATTACTATTCTCCACACATTTAAATGACAATATTGAAAACGACGTGACAATGTTTTTGTTTTTCAGTGGTGAACTTCTGGCATTTTAAATTTTCTTCCCAAGTAGACTTCCAGTGATGGCTTAGGGGAAGGAGCAGACAAAGCAGAGCTGGCCTTACTTAGATATTCCAGGTGTTCTATCATTATAAATTGTTACTAAAAATGCTGACAGGTAGGCATACGAAGAGGTCCCTATGCAATATTTTCTCCCTGTGTTGAACCTGACTGTGTTCATATTCACTATAGGATGGAAAAATCGTATTTAAGTCCTATACAAGCTTGGGTCTTCAGTATATTACAGCATGCTATTACCCAATCCTCTCTAGTTAATTATAGCCTGGAGCATCAGTGAGTATTCAGGTAGCTCCTCAGGACAAATTTCTCCCAGCAAAGAGAAGTTCTGTGTGTGCCAATGGTGGGTGCCTGTCCTGCGAGCAATACAGCAAGTGGAGCCTTTCTGAAAACTCACTCTTTATGGGAGAATAGCTTTCTCCAACTACAAAAGCCAAGACAAAACAAAACACTCTGATTTTCTACTTGCAGATACTGTCCTATCGGATAGATTTTTTGCTACAGACATTACTTAAATTTAATAATGACAGAAAAAAAGTACTTTCTCCAAATATAACATAAAATAGGATTGCTTTTCAAACTAATAACGTGAAGCTTTTCAACACAGGTCCACCAACCACAATGTGCCTTCATTCGGAGTAACTGTGCCTCAATAACTACGCAGCGTTCCCTGAATCTGTGCTTGAGTTTGTATGGGAGGCCCTTCCCTATTAATACCTTACAGAAGGCTTTCACAGGACTCTGTCCAGGTCCCCTCTCATGCACACTTGACTGCAACATCATGCTCACGTTATAAGAATGGAAATTCACTTCTTCTAACCGGGCCAGCTGCCTTCTTGGATAGACTCCCAGTGAACTGAGTCAGCCCAATCTTAGTTACTGGTGTTGCTATTCCGAGAGCCCCTGCTGCATCACTGCTCGCGACAAGGACAACTTCCACAAAACCAGAAGGAAATAAAGCATTTATCTTTTTAAGTTCTACTTCACAGAGTTAGAGCCAAAAAGATAAATGCTGCTGAATTCGGTGTTAGGTATTAAATGTATGATAGTGTAACTTTCATGCAGATACACACAGCATAATGCACACAACAACATCTTATGACAAATAGAAATACATTTCAATTGGAGTAAAACTGCTTGTAGTATTTTGTTTTATGCCTCATTTCCTCTGGGGTGTTCTTCGCAGTCCATTATTTTTGACTAAAACACTTTTCTTTGGGGCATACGGTCACTAGTAAAGTACACCAAATCCCTCATCTTCTGTCTAGGTGCAGAACCTCATCTGTACGCAAGGCAGTAGGACAATAAAAATGAGATTCACCATTCAGTGAAATAACAATACTACACCACCAAAATGATTTTCCAATGCAGTAATTTTAAATCAATCATTTTTCAGTGCTAACATGAACTTCGATGCCAGGAATGGAAGTTAATATTCTCATTTTGTTCCTTTACATTTCCAACTGCAATAGGAAACCTTGCAGTAAGCTTGTTTCTGCTTATGCTGTAAAATCTAATTCTGCCCAACAGGCTGTCCTGCTTCCCTGAGATTAAATGCTTCTGCAATGAGAGAAGGGAATAAAGGATTTAATTAGTAGCCAAGGTTATGATTCACAGTTGTTTGATCTCTTTTGCAAACTGGTAACAAATGCTTTAGTAAATTGAGAGCTTAAACATTAACTGGAGATATTTGTTTGTTCAGCCACTCGTGACATCTCTCAATTCTAGTTACAGAATGACTGTCTGCAATGTGGGGGGACATACAGTGTTGTTATACGCCAAACAGCCACACAATGCATTGTTATCCTCTGAATGAGATTTTCATGAAGACTTTTTATTTTATTTTAAAGGAGTGTGGCAGGAAATTACGTCATCTGAGAGTGCTTCTGGATACAGAAGCAACATACCTTTATGGTGCATGATCATCAAAGAAAGCAGGAGACACCCTTTGGAAAATTATGTCTGTGCAGACCATGTCTCTGATGGCAGTGCCATCACCTCCTTGTCCATGCTAGAGCTGGGTCATCATGAATCAGAGGATCATCATGAATCAGAGAACTTTCCTTTTCAGACAGGGACTACTGGGATACTCGCAAAAACTTGCCTGTTTCAATTTAGCTGTGGGAGCTAAGCTCTCCTGCAAATGAAATCCCTACTTCTTGCAAGTTTGGTTTTGCCTAACTTTGGTAGAAAGCATGTTTGGTAAGTGCATTAGTAACAGGGGCAGCAGGAAAGGCTTTCACCTTTTGCTTAATGAAGCTGTTTTCCTGTCGGGAGCATTTATCAGGCTTAGACTCTCACCATGCCCATTAACCTCACAATAACCAACATCTGAAGTGACTTGCCAATCACCACTTGAGCGATTCCAACAACCCCAGTGTATTACCTTCAAAAATAAGCTTAAGTAGCTTTTCATGCCTGTAAAATCAACCTAAAGATTACAGCTTCCAATGCTAGACAACCTCTCAGCATGAGCTTTTCCAAAGAAAAATCAGATTAAAAAAAGACTTTATTTTTTCAAGTAATACTTTGTAGTTTTGTTTCCATGAATTTCATGTTGGTGAAAGTCAGCCCAAACAGCTGAAATATCCTTTCCACTTCATGGATGCAACCTAGAAAGGCAATGGGAGCACCACACGTTGCACTGTCCCCTGTGCCAGTGTTGGGATCAGTTACAGGAGGGGCAGGAAGAACATTACAGTTCAAACGTTCATTTGGGCTTCAGCCATATGACCGGAAATATCTGCTGTCCTGTCTCGGACCAAGACCAACAGCTCCTCATACAGAACGTACTGCACAGCCACTAACTGCCAGGAGCTTTCACTGGCTACCGATACACTTCTGTCTCAATATAAATAGGACATCAAGATGATCTTGAACACAGCACATACTACACAACATTTCCAGTGGACTTAAAATCAGACAATTAAGGTCTGAAGCTGCCCATGAATCAGTAAAATTGTCAGAACCTGTAGGGATTATCTAGAATGATTAAGGAGAATATAACATCAAATCAATAACAGAAAACCATCCTGGTAGGAGTAGGGTCAATAGCTTCATGCAAGCTTAAATTATTCCTATTCTGACACTTAGAAATGAGGTTTTCTTTATTTGTGCACTGGAAAAGTAACCTGTTGTTGATGCAGGCACTCCTTGAAGCAAAAGGAATGAGGACAAAGAAAATGACCCCGCAGCAAAATGGAATGGGTTGAGCACCCACACTACAAAAGGAAGCCTGACAGAATAATATGACTAGAAATCATTAGTTTTTCTGCCTTCTTTTGTTGTTAGGTTACTTAACCTACCACAAGCCATTTGGAGGAAACCCGATCTCTTCATTAGTCCATCAGAAATCTGGACTGGAATTTCACATAATTTGGAAAACAAGCATACTGAAGAACTTAAGGTACTTTTACAGACATTCACATTTGGTTGGAAAGTTATATATTTATAAATGCCCCAAACTTCTATTGTAATAGAGCCATTAGTATTGCAATATTATTTATTTTTTACAACACAGCCAAAACCTCAGTACCCTCCCAAAGGTATGACTCATTCCACGGTCCTGCATTCACAGACAGCCACAGCGAAGGTCCCAGGCTTTGGCCAGCAACTGTCTGCAGTGCAGGTACGTTGCTGTCTCATTCCTGCTAAGGGACCAGCAGGGCTTCCCCAGAAGAATGCTTTTGGGACCAAGGCTAAGATTCTAAGAATGGATTTTTTTATTTTTTCCTGCAAACATCAGGAAGTAAACAGTTGCGTGGTTTGGTTGTTTCACATTTTAAGAAAAATAAAAGCTTTTTGTTTGTTTGTTTTAATGAAGTTTTGTAAGATTCATCCCTGTTCTAAAATACACAAGTCTTTCAGTAAAGAACTAGATAGAAAAAAGAAATCTGCTAATCAGAAATATTTACTGTCCTTAAAATGCTGCTGAATTTGACATCAAAACCTTAGTAATCCCATTATAAGTGTGTCCCCCTTCTCATCTTAGAAAGGTATTCCATATATTGGTGTAGTGTTAACAGAAATATTAAAGCAACAAGACAGAGGAAAGGTGGTGCTAATTTCCTATTTGTAACACTTGTATTTTGTTCATTTGTAGAACATATTATTTTCAGGCCCATAATGTCTGGCACAGACATCCCCACGTACAAGGACACTGATATTATTGGAGTGAAAAGGTCAACAACGCTCTTCAGAATGAGTTTAACCAGAAGGAAAACTCAGTAGGAGAAAGTGACTGAATTACAATATCTTTTACAAAATACCCTCTCCTCAGTAAACCTAACACTGATTTGAAGTCAAGCTCAGTTTTCAAACATATTTAAATTCTCTGCAGTCTTCTTAAATTTCGGACTTAAGACAGAGCTAAAGTATTAAGAACGAAGGCTGCAGTTGATTGGCCTGAAGTTTTTGGCACTAATCATTATTTAGACTTGAACTTTAACACATCAGATTTTCATAATATGTTGTGCATGTGAACTATTTTTTCCATTCAGGCACTGAAAATCTGTCCTTGTAACAAAATCTGGTGGAAGAGATTCAGAGTAACTACATTAAGCCATTTCATTAGTGCATTTAAGTCTAATGAAATCTTTCATCGTTAGCCCTCTAGGGGCTTTTGGTATAGAATTTGCTGTGGCTCAAGGTTATTCTTGTCTTTTCACACATTCGGTCATTCCTTACACATTACGCTTGATGGAAGCCTCTGTTATTGGACAACATTTTACATGTGATGAGTTGGGATGGATTAGGTTGCATGGCTGTGTGTCCTGTAATATGAAGTGCTTGCACACTGTACCCAGGAACAAAATCAGAATCACTGCTTCTTTCAAATAATGTGAGCTACCCAACCTCTTGCTTTTGGTGCTAGAGCTTGGCAACTGCTGCTTACTTCTGATGTACTTTTGCAGCCATCATTATGTGTTTACCAGGGGCTCTCAAAAAATACCCTCACCCATAAGCAATTCACAAAAATCACCCTAAGGACAAACTAGTAAAAGCTGCCCCAAAGTGTCAGAAAAGTATGACAAGACTTGACGAGTAAACCAGTTACAAAAGCAAAGTTTTATTAAATGAGCTTCAGCCAAACTTAATGTTGATATAAATGCTCCCAGAAATTTTCAAATGTATGAATGTGTTTATTTTCAATGGACAAACATTTTTTACTAGACTTTGCCCTCTAGTTTTCCCATCTATTTGAGAAAGTAAAATTAGAAATGACTAACAACACAAATGAAATGAATGCAGCTATCCCCCCAGTGCTCACTCTCCAGGGTCTTCACAGGTTTAAATGCAAAAAGGATGCGAAATAATAGATACTATATTCAGGGTAGGAAAAAAAAAAAAAAGAAGGAGAATCACAAATAGCAGGAACAATACATTTTTCAAACTTCTTTGGTCTTACAAGAAAAGGCATTCTAGTAATTACAGGCGAACAAGTTATCTAGTTATGAAAGTTCGATGCCTGCTTAACTCTTACTCATGTTTGCCAGTTGCACCTGAACAGATATGACTTCATCTGCACTGAATATTTCGAAGTCAGCAGCAAACAACTTCTATAAGGATTTTTGCATTAACAATTTATACAGAATAGGCTGTTTGAAGTGGTGAATTTTAAAAATATGAGCTGCTTTGACTTAACTGCGCGTTCCCTAATATAACTGCTGTTTCCTACCTAGGGGAACGTGGAGGCTGACTTTCCATTGGACTCTGAGTGACAATAAAATCATAAATTGCTCTGTAAGAATACTGCGTAAAAGTAATGTCAAATCCACTCTCCTGGTGAACTTTCAAGCAGTAAACATTTTGGTTATTGTTTACTGAATGTGAACATAGCCCCAGGGTAATTAGCTTAAGCTGAATTAACATTACCAAGCTCCTCCTCATACTGTATTCTCCCACTGTATTTGTGGTTGTGTTAGTTTTTTTTTGTTTGTTTGTTTTTTTTAACGTAAGATATGTAGGCGAAAGGCACATATGCTGGCTGTAGCACAGCACTGTGACTTTTCTGCTGCTTTGGGAGACTATGAGTAGTGGTGGCAGCTGACCAGAGGTCTGCAGGGATGGCCTGAGAGATGGTGCTGGGGAAGCAGGAGATGGGGGTTAATATGGAAAGGGGAGAACCAGCTGAAGTGACTTGACTTGTATAAGGCATTAATGGTAATTTGAGACTCAGAGTGTGTCCGGAAAATACAGCTAATCAGTCTGGCCCTTTAAAATATGCTCTTATCAAGGTAATCTAAAATGTATATTGAAATGTAGGCCTGAAAAGGGGAAGAAGCTTTGCTTTTCTGACCCAGAATTAACACAGGTTACCACTGCCATGTGATCAGCAAGAGATGGCACAAAGTACAGATGGCTTTGGATGCTGTTTTTCTGATAGGGACCATGAGTCTCACCAGGTTAGCTACATAACTTATCTGAAGTATAAACTCTCTAATATTTGTATTGCTGCACAAGGACTATATTGCTGTTACTCAAGGTGGAACCATTTCGCAACCAAATTTTCAGGAACAGCTCTCTGCAAAGTGTTTATGTGGTAGTGGAAGACTGGCTACGGAATAAGGAAGATAAGTACATCATTAAATGCAAAGTTTTCTAGCATGCTGACCTCCCAGCTCATCCCCAGCTGTCCCTCTGTTCCTCAGCACATCCTGACAAACAAAACAAAAACTCATTTCTAGCTACAGAAAACGATTATGAGTAGCTAAACAGCATAGGATTTTGGAGTTCCAGACTCTAATTTGTTCAACTTCTCTTGGGTGAAATGGTCAAATACACAGTACTTCTAGAAGTAAGATAAATAGCTGTAGCTACTAGAATAAAGATATCTACATTTTCTGGACTAATGCTATGCTGGGATGAACATATGTAGCATCAGAGAGCTCATTTCTGTTCTGCCAATGATGCTAGCTAAGAACATAACCCTTAGTATAAAGGTTTGTGTTCAAATCAGACAAAAGCATAATATTTCTTGTACATCCTAAACAGTTTTGACTGTATATTTTAGCAATACTGTTTTTACTTATGTCTTTTAACAGGGTATAAAGAGTTGCACAAAGGGCATGGAAAAAACAAAGGAAAACAAAACTATTTTTGAAAGGGAGTGAAATATCCCTGTTCCAAATGAAAGACAAATATAAAAAACAGTCCACTTTTTGTCACAATTGGTTGTTTCCCTAATCTGGTGAATTCCCCATTATCAAATCACAGCGAATCTTCAGTCAGCTCTTCACTCTCTGCATCTTGTTGAGGCAGAACCCAACTATTTTTACATGTTTTCAAAGCCAAACAATTTGAAAGTAACTAGACACAAATGAGATCACAGATAAGAAAATAATAGTATATGGCATTGTCTTCCAGACATTGTCTGACAAGTTAAACTCTTTTTCCAAAGAAGCTGAAGATAGAAGACAATAGAGTTGTAGTTCACTGCACAAGGAAAGACACGAATATTAGTATTTTGCAGCATCTGGTTAAAAGTTTTTGTTGTTGTTTTTGTTTTTGTTTTTCAGAGCTTGTCATGCATGGCTCTGAATTATACAAGGATCCACAGGGCTAAAATCAGCGATACTGGAAAAAAATAACCATATTGCCTATGGTTGCTTGTTTCTCTGTTGTTGGCCTATTAAACTTACAATAACCTTTGGATATTAAACTGGCTTCTGTTACACTACTTCATTATGCTCAACAAGTTGTTAACACTACAAGGTAGCTCTTTGTTGTATTCATCCTAGGGAGCTGCCAGACCACTGCAAACTCAAGTCTGAGACTGGCTTTTCTATTTAGCTTAAATTGCATTGCTCAGAATAAGCACCAGGTACAACCCATATGCAAAAATGTCTAAGGCAGAATACAAGTAGCAAAAAAAATTAAAAGTATGATCAGGACTCATTAAGAAGTCTCGCTTATTGATTTCCACTTTACATAAGACTTGAACTTACTAATTTAATACGTGCTGTATCCCCCATCTTAATTAAGACACATCAGGTAATACTACAACAACATCCTATTTAACCTTTTGTTTTGAGACAAAAGAAACAGGCTTTTATTAGATCAATTACTGATGCAGTTCACTGGCGATCTATAAAAGGTCAAAACAACATTGCATTGCTACTTATTTAACCTCACACTGTGAGTTCAGCCAGAACCTCCTTCACTTTTTTTCCTTATCTCAGTGATAGTACATTCTAAAATAATGGTCAGTAGTGACAAATAAAAGTTTTTCTTCATAAATCATAGGCAAGAAGTTAGATTCAGTTATACACCTTTGCAGCTTCATGCTATTCTACCAAGGCCAAGTAGCTAAACCTAGAGAGCATCTCAGCTGTTCAAAGCAAACGAAAATAATTGCACGGTTCCAACTGACAAAATAAAGCAGCTCTCCTGTTGCAGAGACAGGAATTACAGCAGGAGAAACATCTAAAAGGAAAAGGCCATTGACTTTATTAGTAATATTTACATTACCAAAATTAGTGATAAGACTATTTCAGAAATCCTTAACATTTTCCATGTTGTTTTTTTACCACAGAAGTGATTGGTAAATTCTCCTGCCATTTGATAATGAAAAAGGGAAGATGGATGTCACTGCTGTGAAGCTGTTTGTAAGCATTACATTCTGAACTCACACCACATCACAATTACATGATGAGACAACTCAAAAAAAAAAAAAATATATCTATATATATCTCACTCCCACAAAAATCAACCGAAAAATATATGAGGCCAAATTCTGCACTGATTTACACCATGAGACATCAGAAGTGAATGGGAGCACACGGACTGCTAGGTCATCACAGCTCTTGGCCTGCCATCTCTGTAGGCGCTCTGCATGTAATTTATACAGAACGATACGTGTCTGCCTCCAGCTGCACTTTTTAGTGGGTGTATCATCCAAAAGCAGAGTGAAAGAAGACTATAAACACAAGGGTGTTGCTACAGTCTGTGCAAGCTGCTATGAAAAGCATTGTAAAACCTTGCACGGATAGCATTAGGACAAGGGGACCTCACTTCATGTCAATGCCATCATACTGAAAAAGAAAAAACAAAAAAAAACAGTTACAAATGTAGCTCAAAACTGCAATTTTTGCAGCTAGAAGCATACTCAAAGATTTGTTGTTTTACAATGGTAGAGAAACACATGGGATTTCAACTTGCGGAGAACAGCCTTTTCCTATAAATCACAGGGAGTAATCTGAAACCTAGAAACAGCACAGGGGCTCACATTTATGGATTTAAAACAGATGAAGAGCAAAGCATGCTCTTAACCCTTTCCCCATATTTTCTTTCCAAGCCCAAAATGAATATGCAAGAACTGAACAGAAATTAGCTGGGTAAAAATCATGATTAATAAAACTCTGAGAACACCTAAAACTGCAGCTCTTTGACTGACTTCTCCAAGGATACAAGCAAAGAATTGTCCTAAAGCAAAGCACTGTAAAACAGCGAGAGTGTAATCCACTATTTGGACTGTTCTTTCATCAACTTTTATTTAAGCAGTTTATCTTGTTGAGATTAGGATCTCCCTTACACAGCAAGACCTGGCAAACACAGGCCTCTGGTTTTGAATGTCAGGCTGTATTTCACTGGGAAAGAAGTACCTAGCAGCCTGTCGTCTCACCATAAGGTTATAAACTACTTAATCAAGCAATAGGAGAACTAACACTAACACATTAGCAATAGTTTTTCTTCAGAAATATGTAAGAGCATTAAGATGTCATAAAGAGGGTTTATTTGTTGTCTTTTAATATCCCCAAGCACTTCCCTACCATTTTAGCCTCTCTCATGGCTCACTAGCCCAAAAAAAAAAAAAAAAAAAAAAAAAAAGCATAGCCTGTTCCAACTGGAATCCTAAAATGCAGCCTTTTTTTTTTTTTTTGCCTTTTTTTTCCCCTTTTCTTTTTTTTTCCTTTTGAAAAGAATGGGCTGGAATATCAGCATTGCGAAGAGGCATTAGTCTATACCTTGTCAGGGTCAGAGTTCCCGCCCCTCCAGAAATTCGCTCAAATATACGACACAATGGTATGATTAAATACAGAAACGAGCAAGGGCTGAAATCAAAAATGATGGTACATCATGTTAAATCTCTACACCCATACAATATCTTAGAGGAAACCCTAAACCAACCAACACAGGACGGTTGAAAGGAGAAGGGAAAGGATAATTTTAAGCTTACTGCAGCATCACTCATCTGCATATATAATATTTGCCTGTGATGATCCAACCTCTGTCCCTGTACTGCTGCAGCTCAGTGAAGTTGTCCTTGTGCCCATGTCTCTTGGTGAAAAGCTAGGGTGGCAAGTGTTTCTGTACTGAAGTGGAAAGATCGCAATTCAAAGGAAAAATGTCTCTAAAGTGGCAAACATGGGTATCTAAATAATTTTTTAATGAAGAAGCTACGTAAGCACGTTAGAAAAATGTAGCATGAAAATGAATTCAGTCTTAGCTACCAGGCATGTTGTGGGGGCATTCAAAGAACTCAGCTGTGATTGAAGTTTTGTGCCACAACCATCAGAGAAACAACCTAAAAGAAAATCTGAGTCCTTCTGAAATAGCTTGGTAAAAGTGTTTTATGTAATTGTACTTGCAAAGAAACATTTCTGGGGGGGAAAGAGAGATTAAGAGAGAACCCCTGCTATTAACAAAATTTTCTTATGACCAACATGCTACATCAAAACATGTGGTTGCAAATTTCAATAACCACAGAAGTCACCACAGTTTTTTTTTTCTCCTTCTATTTTCTTTTTAATAATTTCAAACCAAAGACTTATGTTTAGCAAACTCATACTTCGTGAAAAATGTAGGGTTAGATCCTCAACTGCTCACCTTCATCCTATTATCATAACAGCTTTCTAAATCCAAAGTCCAATTTCAAATACAACCTCTTTTGCTCCATTTTAGTCCCGCAGCTGCTCAGATCCAGATCTTGTCATTGTCTCTTGTGAACCCAAGATCATATTTGTATGTAGGCACCTACAGATGTCACCAAAGGGACTTCCAAAGATGTCTATCAGCCCATCTACGTAGGCTGGGACATACAGTTTTGAAAGTCTTATAAGGTACCTAAATAATGGTCACGATAGGGCCTATTCTATGTTTAGCCCAATGTACAAATTGCAGGAGTATGAAGCAGAAGCACTTTGCAGCTTGAAAGTTGCTAAAATAAATAATCACATTTACCAAATTGTGTGCAACATGGCTAGCTACATAACCCTTCTTTAAAAGGCATTCTGTGCAAAAGTTTCTGCCTAAATGTAAAAAGTCACTCTGCAGCCCCTGTCTCACCAAAGCTGGTGGATGACACTATATGCATGACTAGTCTTATTGAAGTCAAAGGGAGAACACGTGCCTAAACTTGCACACTTGCTTTGCATATTGAGGGATCAGTAGAAACCTGAAAAAATCATACATATAAGAAAACTTTTAAGATAGAAAATATAGTTTATATATTATATATTGAGCATAATTCTAGATGTGTACTTATTAACTGGGTTTGTATTTTTTGTGTGGAAAATTTGACCTGAAACACGTGAGTTTTCCTGTTCAACCTAATAGTTACAGAATATGCTGTGTTATTACTATTGCAAAAGACGGGAAATTTTACGAGCTGATATGCTGGAGACAGAAACTGGCTGGGACTAACTACTCTGGTATGTGAGCTCCGTTTCTGTTTGTGGTTCCAAAGCACATGCGCAGCTCAACAACGTATTTTTTGGCCTAGAGAAATTATTCTCTACTAAGTTAGATACAGAAAACAGTATTTCATTTATAACAGTATTTTATTTATTTTCTCTTCTCCAGCTACTATTCCTCCCAACTCCAGATGTTAACAGGTCTGTGTACCTTACAACTTAAGTTCCGCTGCACAGAAAAAATGTTTTGCTTAATATTCCTATCTCCCTGTGCAGATATGTGATGATGTTTACAAAGCAATTTACAGTCAAGTGCTTTATTAAAATTATCAGTCCCCTTCATAGATTCATAACATTTCTGCAAAGCAAAATTTCCTCAATGAGGGCTGAACATCAGCTTAAATATGCTTAATGCAGCCAGTAGGAATTAGGCAGTTTTAGGTGAAAACTAAGCTAGCTACTACAGTCCAGAATAGACAACACCCAAGGGAATATACTAGGAGTGGAATCAAGGGGGGCTCAGCATTGCCACCCTTTGTGTTCTACTTGCCTTGAGAATCAGGTGATTCCCATGTCAAGGTTAATATCATACCACAAAACACATGGCGAATGTTACCTAGGAAAGCAGAGAGAGATCTTGTTTGGCATTAAAATGACTGTGATGATTTACTTTTTTGGGGTGCAAGATAAGGTACATGTACAACTCAGCCCCCAGTGTCTCACCTGCAGGAGAGGCAGGATCAGAAGCAGTCAGCCAAACCCTCAGCTGAGACTTTCAGCCTCTAGCACACTTCTTAGTAATGCTGGATATTTTAAACATAATAAGTAAGTTCCTAAAGATGCAGAGAGACAAACAGCTACAGAACAGTGAGGCAAATCCTACTGATCACCCATATGCCTCAGAGTTGCCTTATACATTTAAAATTCTGGTCTCTAATTCAAACAATCAATTTCACATAATATCAGACCAAACCACAAACAAATAGACTTTTCATATTTAGAAAGGCTTCCTTATCTTTTCTTCATACTATTTCTTCTGTTTGCGAGTCAAGACCTAAATCACCAATGATAAAATGCCACAATAAAGAACATTTTCACAGAAACTCTAGCTTGAATTAGAAGCAGGGGAAAAAAAAAATCAGCACAAACTCTTTTCTCTCACAACACTTTCACAACCCACTTCAAAGACTCATGAGATCTGGAAGAATCTGAGAGACTCTATATGATGCAATCTCTACTCAAATCTCTGAATGTTTATCCACTATTAATTTTATTGCGAAGACTAAGATGATATTGCTTACTAGAATGGACTATCAAAATATACACCAAATAAGTTGTATTTTTTGTCTTGTAACTAGACTGTCCCTGCCTAGAAACTATAGAGTGCTCTTCTCTCTGTTTTCTAGTTTCAATATCGTTCTCTTTGAGCAGTATTTATGTGTGTGCATGCACTATACCGATGAAACAGAGTAACAAATTATTTGTATTTGTATAATTAGGTGACCAAATTGTTGTGTTTTTTTTTTTCAATACAGTTCATTTTTCCTTCTGTGTTATATGATGCCCTGAGATGGTTTATCCTCTACAGCAGGCTGTCCTGATGCCTCTAGCTGCTGCTTCCCAAGAAGCATTACTACAAAGTTATTAGGACAATTATCTAGTTGCAGTCAGACCCAAAATAAAGGCCACAAATACCTAAAGATTTTTCATTTTAGAATATTTTCCTGAATCTGACCAGCAACTGAAGGGTCGTTAAGAATTCTTGCAGCTTAAGGTTCACATTCAGATAAAATTAAAGTGCGAATGGGCTGGAGACTGCCTTCCAGAGTACTAAGAGCTGTCTCAAAGCTTATTTTCATTCCTGTGCTTTAAAGTATTAAAGAAAAGCACTGTAAAAGTTCACCTTCAAATACAATAGTGGGCATTTCTTAAATAACTATAGCTGCAGCACAAATTAAACTGTATCCAAACTGTATTTGGACATTCCCTTAACCTTTCTGACTTACAGAAATAAATATAACTAGTGAGGCTAAAATAAACTGCTTAGTTTTCAAAAGAAATGTTTAGTTCTATTTTGAATTGCATAAATATGAATTTCTAGATAAAAATGGAATCTCATTTCCTTTCATGTTAAAAGGTGCACCACGCAATTGATCATCGGTACCACAATCCTCACAGTTTTAACAGCAAATTAGCTTTATTTTCTTCCCCTATGCAAGTGGGTGTTTGCGTTTGTGTGTGTATATATATATATCTGTGTATGTGTGTATATATATATATATATCTTTGCTTGATTGATTACTGCTGGAGTGCTTCTACTGAGCTACAGGTTTAGTTCACTTTTTTTCAGCTAAGGAGAATAGTAAAGCAGTTGTTTTGAGGGGAAAAAGAAACAGAATACAAAATGGCGGGAAGGCTGTATACTGCATGTAAGGTCAGGCCCTTTCAAGTTAGTTGCTCTTTGCAATGATTTTATATACAGGAGCAACGTATAAACTTCTAAGTGATTTTCCACCTAAAAACAAAGCAGGTAGACATCTAGCTCAAAGGCCCAGAAGACAGAAGTCCATGTGTCCTCTCCAGTCAGCAGAGGGCAGCTGGCTTTTCCAGCTCAGGTAATTCAGAGAATCTAAGTGAGATACCTAAAATTAATGGCATGAACCCACCGGAACAAAAAACCTGCACTCTTATGTGCTGCTCTGTAACTATGACAGCCTTAAATTAAAATGTGGATTATATAATAATATATAGTTATTTGGGTTTTGTAATGTAGCCTCACCTAAGTAGATAATTAGCAATGAGGATTGAACATGAGAACTTTTAACCTGAAAATACTTTTTTTTTTTTTTTTTATCTTTTCTGAATTTAACAAGAACATACACTCTTTTTTCTCATGACTTTATTTACAATGGCAATGATTTCTGTTATTAAAAAAAAATGTTCTTAAAGAAGCTTGAACACTCCTTGGAAGCTCAAGAAAGGTATCCAGCATGGTAGTATCTATATTTACAGAGGAAAAATCACAACACATGCTGGCGATGCCATTACTTCAATCCATATTTGGGAAACATCAAATGAATAAACACCTTTCCATAAAAAAAAAAAAAAAAGACAAGTGTTCAATCATGCATTCACACTAGCTCTTGAAGAGAACATAAAAAGCAGAGGGGCAGTACAAAAGGATATGCTTTTAAATTATTTCTCATCTTTAACCCTTGTAGGAGAGCTGTTCTCTTATAAGGATTAGCACGGATCTGTGACAGGGTAAATCTTGGCCTACTGAAGTCAATAAAAGTTCTGCTATCGATCTCAGTGAGTTGGAATTTCTTCTATTATCTTTAGACACCTGGATGGCTGCCTGAACATCTGCAGAGGCTGCCTCTGAAAAGTCAAAGTGCAATTTCTTAGAGATACTCTGAGACACTGGTGAAGGTAATCTCATCTCATTATGAAACCCTCAAAAATTAGGTATTCATTAGAAGTTCTGCCTGGCTCATTTGATAGATCTTTATTGAAATCTCTCATTTGAGCAAACATAAGAAATCTAATACTTTCTTGTTTCACATAAACATTTTTCCAGACCCCTGTCAAAACGTAGTATATAATGCAGTTTATCTGAGGTTACACAGGAAGCCTGTGGCAAAGCCAAAAGTTGAGTCCCACAAAATTATCTGAACACTTTCCCCCTTTTTTTTTATTTACTTATTTATTTTGAAACATCAGTAAAGAACAAGAGCAGGGAGGAAAAAAAAGGAGAGATGCATACTGGTGAACTAATATTTTTCTAGTCCTATATTTCCTACCAACAAAATATTTTAGTGTTAAGTACAATGAAAACATTGTACACACATACTTGCACAAACATATAACAGGCAATTCCCAGTTTATGATCAGATATATACAATGTTCAGCCATTAAATACCCAGGCATCTCTGCTTATAAAGGCACTTCATGAGCCTTTTATTCGGTGAAGACCAAAAGACTAAGTGGTGGTGTGCAGAGAAGAAAGACCTTACGTATGCTTAGAGCCAAAGTGCACAAGCCAAGCACACCACTGAACCTGCTCTCACAACATGGATTTTCTCATTCTCCAACTCTCCTATTGTTCCTGTACCCATGAATGGCAACACTTGTGTTATCAGTTAAAGTACAGTGACAAAACATGAATGCAAAAACTGTATTAAAGACAGCATAGATTTTTCTACAGCTGCTAATTGTCTCCTATTAACAATTCTATTGCTTGCCCTTTGCATTTAATGTAGTTTTCTTAACTAAGCTTTGCCATTCTCCAGATTTCCCTTTAAATTTGCTGTTTCATGCAAGAAATAAAAGCATTTTCTGAAAATGACTTTGTTTTCATAAAAACAGGGCCATTTGTAGGGACACAGCCTCACTAGGCTCACTGATGTTAAAAAGAAATGAATTATATACTCTAAGCTCATTAGTCTAAAGCAGAGTTGACTGGTATATAGGTGAAACTGTTCAGCTACATGTTCTTACTATGTCAATGTCCATGCAGACTTCACAGTACCTGCCTGCCTCGAGGGTGTATGACCTGAAAAACTTTTTTTTTTTTTTTTTTTTTTAAATATTTCACTTCAAACAACCTGTATTCAACGGAGCTAATACGGATGAATAACCTGACAAAATATTTTCAGAAACATACCAAGAAACACCCAGCCTTGCTACAAGACTGGTTCAAGGGTTCAGCAGGACGAAAAACCCCTGCATACCCCTCCACACACCTAAATCACCCTTTCCTGAGACGGTGTAATGCATTTTTGCTTAATGGAGCATAAAGCATCACAACAACAACAGCAACAAGATACACAAACTGACATTACACTCAACTGTGTATGTTCAAGGAACGCAAGAATAAGCATACTGAGAGAAAAAAAATGTTGGGAAGACTGAAGAACATGAAATTGCAAACTTTTGTGAACTACCATACTGTCAGCGTGCAGGAATCAGACACATAGGGGGCTCAAAACAATGGGATTTATTTCTGTCTTTTAAAAAAAAAAAAAGTTTCCACTATTCAAAGCATTAGGGCAACTCAGCCTTTTCTTTCAATTACTTCTTCGTGTGAAACTACAAATCAGTTGTCTTTACGAGCTGGGACTTAAACCAGTAAAATGACCCAAAATAGACATGGTAAGATTTGCCATAAATAGGCATGGGAGTTGACCTATGTTAAAGATAGAAAAACAGGTCCCAAACCACCCTTTTGCAATAGAGATTCACAGAAAAATGCATAGCTGAGAAAAATTGAGAAGAAACAGGCTGAGAAAAAATGGGATTAAAGCTAGAGGTTGCATACAGGTGACTTCACTGCTCTCTCCATTTAAACATGGCTCATTCCATATCACGTTGTGTTGAATTTTTAGCTTCTACTACTTTGGTCTGCTTTGTTACCTAAATATGTCATTCACATTTCCCACTGAGTTGCATGCACGAAAGCTTGATGCATTTAAATAAAGAGAATCTCTCCAGAAGTCAGAAATGAAAGTCATTCTAATTTAAATAAACAGATCCTAATCATGCAGTTGTAATTATTTTGCTATGAATACAGAGAACCATAGAATCATTTAGGCTGGAAAAGACCTCTAAGACCATCAAGTCCAACTGTTAACCTAGCACTGCCAAGCCTACCACAAAACCATGTCCCTAAGCACCACATCTATATGTCTTTTGAAGACCTCCAGGAAAGGTGACTCCACTACTTCCCTGGGCTGTCTTTTCCAATGCCTCACAACCCCTTCAGTGAAGAAGTTTTTCCTAATATCCAACCTACACCTCCCCTGGTACAACTTGAGGCCATTCCCTACTGTCCTATCACTTGTTGCTTGGGAGAAGAGACCAACCCCCACCCTGCTACAACCCCCTTAAAGGTAATTGTAGAAAACAAAAAGGTTTTCCCCAAACCTCCTTTTCTCTAGACTAAATAGCCCCAGTGTCCCTGGGGGACACCACTAGTGACTGGCCTCCAGCTGGATTTAACTCCATTCACCACAACTCTTTGGGCCTAGCCACCCAAGCAGTTTTTAACCCAACAAAGCGCACACCCATCCAAGCCATGAGCAGTCAGTTTCTCCAGGAGAATACTGTAGGAAGTGGTGTCAAAAGCTTTACTAAGCCTAGGTAGACATCCACATCCTTTCCCTCACCCACTGAGCACGTCACCTTGTCATGGAAGGAGATCAGTTTCGTCAAGCAGGACCTGCCTTTCATAACCCCATGCTGACTGGGTCCAATCACGTGGTTGTCCTGTAAGTGCCTTGTGATGGCACTCTAGATAATCTGCTCCACGAGCTTCCCTGGCACCAAGGTCAGACTGACAGGCCTGTAGTTCCCTGGTTCTCCTTCTGGCCCTTCTTATGGATGGGCATCACAGAAAGCAGCTTGGTCAGCGCTTCTGCCAGCTCCCTCAGCACCCTCAGGTGGATCCCATCTGACTTGGGTACATCTAAGTGGTGCAGCAGGTCCCTAATCATTTCCTCTTGGATTATGAGGGCTCCATTCTGCTCCCTGTCCCTACCTACCCTACCTACCAGCTCAGGGGGCTGCGTACCCAGAGAACAACTGGTTTTATTACTAAAGACTGAGGCAAAGAAGGGATTAACTACCTCAGCCTTTTCCTCATCTCTTGTCATTATGAATACTTCCACTGACACTGTGGGCAATACCCCACATGAGCTACAGAATCCTGTAAGATTTTGCATGGAGGAAACCTAATGCATTTTATTTCTTTTTTACACTCTTGTAAACAGCTCACTGAAAGGTTGTTCTGGGGAAAATTGTGGGTATTACAGATTAAATGTTTGCAGAACTTGTGTTAACAGGAGGACTGTGGACTAACCACTCTGCTTGGATCAGAAACACTCCTCCACAACCCAAACCCTCTAAAGCTCACCCAATCTGAGTAGATTTGAAATCATCCCACCTATTTCATTATTATTAATTGTTGATGTGCAAATACTCAGCCTGAGACTATTTATATTGTGATGCTAATACTTACAAATATAGTGATAATATGCAAAATACACCAAGTCCATGCGTGAAGTCTCTCCAAGTGAAGAGGCAGTATGAGATAGCATACTTCTGCTTGAGGTGCTTTGTCACCTACTTTCATACTTAAGATTCCTTCAACATACCTTCTACCCAAAGTAGTGGGGTCTTGTAGTGTCCAAAACACTTCAAGATAAAATGTACAGCTTCTCAGGCAGTGCTGGTGTAAGTAAAACATTTACAAAGGAGGCTTTAACACAGTGAAGCCAAACACCACTGGTAACTTTATATTCAGGTCAAACCTTTGTTCTAAGCTCATTTTCAAAGTGGAGTATGTTGCTAGTAATTTTCTACCACAATGCCACACTGTTAAATTTAAAGTGTTTTTTCAGTATTGCAGCAATCTGATGCACTAGCAAATAAGAACCCACTATTCTTGCAATGAGTAACAATCCTGCTTTTTCAGCTTTGCCATCAGTTGCCTTCAGCATATCACTGTCTGCTAGGAAAGTGGAATTCAAGCAAGAGAAAGCAAGATTTTGCTTTTGTCCTACTTAATTTGCCAAGCAATTGTGTTTCTTGTGAATTTGGTAACATACTACAGCCTTTATGAACAGTAATCATTGGAAGCATTAGGAAACAGAAGCTAAGGATTAACCTTGCATTAAAACTACTGTTGACCTTATAAGAGTGATTATTTATTAGTCTGTGAAAATCATGACATAACCTCACAGCTCATATAACCATTCAGGTGTATTATAAAAATAAATACCATCCCTCTTCCACCACCAACAGTACTACACTTGAAATCACTTGCACTTAAATCACTTGAAGCTTTAATACTGACATTTAACAGGTCAACACAAATCTGGCATTCAGATTATTTTTAAGATTAAAAAGTAAATTAATCAGTAAATGCAATAATGATGGCATGATGAAAATACTGCCTGTGAAAAAGAAAGACTCAAATTGTCCTTGTAGTTAAGATGAGTAAAGAATTTTGCTTAGAATACATAGAGTTAAAAAGCAACTACTTGGTCATACTCCGTTGTTTGTGCAGCACCAAATTTAAATCCAGGAGAGATTATGAGAAAATTTGCTGCAGGCTGTCAGACCTCATTAAGTTAATGGAACTGGTAAATTGGCTCATTTCCAGCACATTGTAGAAAGAAAAGCGCTTTCAGCTCGAGAGTGAAGGAGATCTAGTTTCGGTTTGGCAGCTAAAGAAGATTATTAGCTATAAATAATGGCTGCACGGAGATGACTTATATGGGACTGCTTGACCAAAATGAAGGAGAAGAGACAAAAAACATTAACATTTTGAATGATACAGTCTCTTTGTTGGATGGAATCTAGAACAGCTTTGTAGACCTTTTTGTTTTAAAGCCTTACTATTTACAAAATCATCTAAAAGTCTTCGTAACAAGCTTAACTACCTCTAAACTCATTAATGGAGAAAAAATTCTTCTCTTTGTTGGCTCCTCAAATCTCTTGAAAAGAGGTTATGAAACCAGTGTTTCAGTGTGAGGAGGTGATGTGCTGTGCTCCCTAATGGATGTAACACTCGGACTGAAATACCGTGAAGGTTTCTCAGAGCCCCAGCAGCCAAAGGGTCCAAGGAACCACGCCAGGCAGGCAGTACAAGTCAGCAGGATCAATAGATGGTAGTTTTTAGAGTGAGTAAAGAAAGAAAAATACTGAAGAATGTGACAGAGAGGAATCTCTCTTCCAATGAGATGTGCATAGCAATACCTTTTTCTTTCTTTAAATTTTTGAACGGTCAACTGCCTTTTTAGTGGCTATTTCCTACACACTGTATTTTAATAGGTATGAAAAAAACAGATTCAACTTGTTTGTTCAAATATGCTTTGCTTTTTGTCTGCATGTACAATTAAAGATGACCAGACTACCCTCTGAACTGATGCCGATAAACCCAAGCTTGTGCATATCCAAAAATTAACAGTAGGATATGTGTCTGGATTGCAAACACTTCAAAATTCTGGAGCTTATGTAAACACTGAGATCTGCAAAGTTCAAGTTGAGATTTCAAACATCCCCAGGGCTAGGAATTGGATCTATTTATTTATAGTTAGGTGTATCTCCTCTGAAGTCGACTGAGTAGTCTTCCATTCTTCAGTGGTGAAATGTTTGAAACAGGTGTTGATTCACAGCACTAAAAAAAGCAAGCCCTATTTCTTCTGCAAAAATAAGAACAGGAATTCTGTTGTTTATTTAATTCATTTATTCTTTGTCCTCTTATTGTTTTTCAGAAACACATTTTAAAGGAAACATAGGCCAGTTTCTATGTGTATTTTGCCCACGGCTTCTCTACCAAATGACTTGGGAAGCAGTGGTGCATAAGCACCTGTCACCTCGCAACCTAGATTAACATCACATACATCACTTGTCAGCATTGCATGGGAGTGACTTTTACTTCCTTATGACATGGTCCAAACTGAAGCCAACTACCTAAATTCATGATATGACCAATTTCCCCAGGAACCCAGTCACACACTGGGTATACGTAAGTACTTCATCTGTACGTGTCTGCTTTTATGTTAGATTTTCTGGTGGGCAACTGGTGAATTCTGCCAAAAAAATGAGGCTCCCCTTTTATGAATGAAAGCTTTATTATGCTCTAAAAATTTCTGCACAGAAAAGGCTGCTTCCAAAAACCAGCTGAGCTAAATGCAGAGAAAAAAAAAATTAATGCAGTAACATGCACCACTTTCACCAGCAATTTGGGGGAGGAACAGATCAGACCGGAGGAACACCGGTCATGCTCTGATGCTGCGATGCCAATTTGAAGAGTTGGAAGTACTTAAAAAAACCTTGACTCAATGCATCCTTTGCACAGATGGTGGAAATTCTGCACCTACCTCTACTACTTTAAACAAAAACAAACCCCTGAAAGCAATTTTTATTTTTTAATACTGTGCAAGAATAGCTTACCTTCCGATGGCAATAAAATGCAATGTGTGAATGTTTCTGGAGGAATACTCAACAGGAAAATGTAGTGCTTAGCTCCTCTGAAACATGATACCCATTTACTTGCGTTAAGAGCAACATTCCTGCGTGAAGTCCTCTCTCTACCCTTTAAGAAAGAATACGTGAAGATCATATCTAAATAGTTTACCCGAAAGTTTGGTCTGAATGCAAAACAAAATGCATTGTTTCTTTTCTAAAGTGCCCTGATGACAGAAGCCAGAAGACAAGGCCTATGGAAATTAACACCTACTATCACAAAGACTGAAGATTACACATCCAAAAAAAGCTATTCTAGCTCTGAAACAGCTTTGACTATTCCCCCGCCACCACACACACACACAAAGGAGTGAAGAAAGACTGATAACAGTTTCCATCTAACATTTATAATATTTAAACAACTAAGCAACCTCTCCTCCCCTCCAAGCAAATATAAACAGGCAGCTTCTACTCCTCTCATCAAATAATACAAGAAAACATTTTTCCCTTGTAACTTTTCAAGTACATAAGCAGACAATTCTCTCCCATTACACACCTCATGTACTACAGATTTATACCAAACTATTTATTTACTATATCTAAGTAACACAATGGGATGCTATTCAGCAGATACACCCCAAGAGACCTGAATCACCAAGTACCTTCTGATGAATTAGATAAAATGGGACATGAAAACATCCTCCAAATCTAGCAAATCAAGATCCTTCAGCCTTATCAACTCCATCTTTTAACTGGACTTCTGTCACATTTACAGATTATGTATTATAATAAGGCAACTAACAAGCTAAACATTTTAAGCTTTGACTGAAGTGAGGATCACTCATATTTCTCATGATAAAGTTACGGCATTGCTCTATACAGGTACTGTAAGGCAGAAAATGCAGGCAGATGCCTGAAGTCTCCCTGCTCAGGTACACAGGAAGAATGGCTATCAAATGACATGGAAGAAGAGAGGGAAGGAAGCTGGAGATCCTTGCAGGATCCTTCCAGCTTGAGACATTCTGTGAAATGATACGGTTCCATCCACACATGAAGTGGGAGTCCAATGTCCAGTCACAAAAAACAAACAGCAGGTAAACAGGGTGAGAAAGATAACTGAGAGCTTCTTGAATAAAGGGAAAATGATCTGGGAAGATATCTAAGCACATGAATAGACTTACTTGATAGAGACTCGATTATGATCTTAGCTGAAATATGTTTAAAACACCATGAATAAAAAGTCCAATTCTGAGTGCAAGATATTCCAGAAAAAATAATATTCTGAGAACTACAGTTGTAGCCTCCCAGCCGTAGCTGAAAGTTTCAGTAAGCCAAATTTCACTAACTTTGTAGATTTAACTATACCCCTGCCTACAGCAATGTTACACACTGCATTGTATCAGCTGTCTTCCCCTTTGGACACACTGACCAGGAATTCCTCCACCACTTGCCTACTGCAATTACATTGACTTTCACAGAGGTTGCACCCACTTCCAGATGTTAATGAAGAACTTTTCTGTCCTTAATGTATTCCAAACAAAACAGAAGCCAAAATGACTTGTTTGCTATTTATCATCTGTCTTTTGGGCCCATATTGACTCATACCCAAAAGAAATAGTAATTTAAGTTCACGTGCTTGTCCATTATTGCAACAGTGAGAAATAAACAAGATTCTTACAGTGAATTTAGTATTTAAAAAAGTCTTCATCAGCCATAAATTGTTAATTAACATAAGTAGTACGAAAACAATAGGATACTACAACAATCACACAACTCAGTGACTCAGAAAACTCCTGGGAGCTAGGCAACATGTATATGGGTGAGTAGTACCTGACATCAGCTTCCATGAAACATTTCAGCGGTTCAAGGCTAATATAATTTGTAAATAAGTAATTTTGTAAATGTAAATGTAAATTTTGTAAATGTAAATAAGTAAATTTGTAAATAAGCTGATACATTTTTGTTCAGCTCTTCCTCAAGCAACACAGTAACATTCTAAAAATCTTATACCTGCTTTTTTCCCCAAGAGAAAAAAAACACCAATTTTGCATACCCCAAATTTTAATCTGAAGTTATTCCACTCAATTCCATACATCTGTCTCTTGGTGACATTTAATTTTGTTTTCTGTGTCCATATTTTCAAAATATTCATTCATAAATAGTATGGAGTAAAAAAACATTTTATAATCTATACCTATATGTAGCCTAAGTGTGAAAGAGTCACACTGTTTACAAAAAGGAACAATTTTCAAACAAAATAAATTATAGCCAACATGTATTTTCAAAAGTGCTGCATGTACTACCTTGCAGAGGTCTGGAAGTACCAAGGGGAGTTTTTATAAAAAATATAAATGGAGAACTTCTTTCCAGGGATTAATTATTAAAGGTATATAGATAAAGATAATTGGAATTCAAATGAGAGTAGAAGAACATACCAAATATATATCTTCTTATAATTGTTTCTTAAATACATAAATACAATAAAACCACTAGCATTGATTAAAAAATAACGCCTGCAGGACACGGCTCTAGGACACAGAATGTGCAGAAATCCTTCCCTGGACATAGAGTCAGACATGTCTGAAGCAATGCATCGCTTATATTCAAAGTAATATATGACAGAACAAATAGACCTACATTCCTCCACAGAAATTATTTTTAGCAGTGAGATCATTTTTTTAGAACTATTTAGGTTTACAAAGAGGTCAATAAACCAATTACTTTGGGCAATGGTGCAAAATAGGTACTAGTAAAGTAATTAATGCCCTTTTCATTGTTTCCACATCATGGAGTGTTAATAAATTGGGCTTTTGTCACTATCCAGTATTTTCCTTACAACAAATTTCTTCGTTCAAATCCATCTTTTTTATGGCTCCCTGTTAATACTTTAAAATGCCAGACTGATTAGATTTGCATTTCAACTGTTAAGTCACAAGCTCTATTTTCATCTCTATTCAGACGCTCTATTTTCTGATATTCCTAATGAGGCAATACTTTTATTTAAAGGTTGTGATCCTTTATGGGATTTGTAGTGGCTTATTAGTTATGTGAAGAGCATCTTTCAGGAGTTCCCATGTATATTGCTTAAGCGTAGCACAGCGGCACACACATTAGTGATGAACACTAGCACACCATTAAATCCAAGACCTCCTATAACGTAGAGTTCATCTTTTTACAGGATCATCCTGTTCATAAACACAGCATTCTGATTATTCCCTTACCTCATATGATATTTTGAGTCATTTAATGCATTTTATTGGCTTGATCACTGCACTAGTTGAACATCCCATTTATCTCCAGGAAAGGTGAAGGGAAAAATCAGTGCTGGACAGTGTCAGCACTTCTGGCTATGAAGGCTGCTGGGCAGAAAACTGTGTTTTCCCCATATTTCATCTGAGCCCCGTATCTTCCCAGGGAGCCATCAATAAATACGCTACTCAGTAAGCAGACCAGTATCAAAGTCAGCAACCTACCCAAGTATTTTTATAGAGCCACCCACAGAAAAAAGGCTCACAATGTGTAAAATGCAACTTATCTTCAGCCCATTCACAAACAGAAAAATAGAATAAGACAGTAATTCCTCTTCTGCAACATGAGCTAATGTGAATTTTTACTATGAAAGGAACAGAAGTAAATATCTTGATCATCTGCTTTTGAGAAGGAAATTGCAACAGTAGGAGGAGCTCTTTTGCTGAAAACACTGAACAAATATCACTTAAGGAAATTTTCTTCCTGAAAACAAAACAAAACAACACCCAAACACTAGACTTTCCTACTGAAGCTACTACTACCACGATTCACAGAGAGAAAATTTAACCAAGGGCACACTGATAACAAGGCTTGCACCCAGTGATATATATGGAACAAGAAACCCCACTCTAAGCAAGCAAGTCAACCAAACTGTAGGACAATGGGGCTTCTGCTGGTTCTTGAAGAAAACTCAGGAGTCTCTGCCATTGAGGCCTTTCATATGGTAAAGTACCGCATGTGGCAGCATTACCAACTAAATCAACCATCATTATTCACTGTATCCCCAAATGATTCTTGTGCCTCAGAAACACGCTCAGAATGGGCCCTCCATCATCAGATGCTGAGATCCTACACATTGGAATAAACGCTGTGATGAATTAATACAGACGCAGACCTGAGATCTGAGCCTGTATGTCAACTGTTTCTGAAGCCAGTGAGAATTATGCCTGTATCTTAAATGAAATTTTGGCCAATATGCATTTCTGGTTCTTCTCCTGTTTCTGAGTAGCTTGCGGTGAAGAGAAGGAAGGGATAAGAGCCAAACACGCCAAATGCAGCCTACATCACCACCTCTGCTTCACTCAGTGGTGAATGAAGTCATTAGCTTGAAAATCTGGATCTGGAAGAAGCTTTGAAACCACTTACAGCCTTCAGAATTCCGCCTGGGAGATAATTTGCCAAGGTGCTAAGTGGAGACAGAGCCAAAGTTCCTGGTTCAGCCAACCCAGCTGCATGGCAGGAGCCTCCTGCCAAGAACGTGGAGGTATGGAATTGCGAAGTCAGATATAAGACTGTGCAATTCCCACAACCATACACCCAATTTAAACCCCCGTGCTAATGTTTGTAAAAGGCCTTGAAGATGAAAAGTACTATGCACAATAAGTCCTAAGTAAAATTAATAAAACCAACACTTCATGAAAAGAGATTAATTATGCTATTACTGTTTGCACATGTGAGTTTTCCATAAAAGCAGAAATCTGGGCCCCAGTTCAACCAAGCAGTTTAACATATGTCTAACTTATAAGTACATGAGTAGTCCCATTTAAGTTAGCGAGACCACTTGTGCTTAAAAGTTAGGCATGTGCTTCACTGCTTGGGGCCTTGGGATTAGAGAGACCGGCACAAAGAGATGGGAACCTAACACCTCTTTAAGCATCTCAGTCCCAAACAGTAATGTCTTTTCTTACCTCAGAGGAACTTAACTACCTAGATACCGGTTTCTACCCATAAACATCACCTACAAGCCTAAAATTATGTCACTATGCCCTGATTCTGTCCCAGAGGTGGGCATCTACCCCCTGGCCACATACTCAGGTAGACTAGTCCAGAGGTGTCCAGGTTTAAGGCTGTGACTACTGGGTGAAATCTTGCCCAGAGCTTGGCTTTGAAAAGGCAGCATCAGCTCCTTCTACCACTTGCCAAGTATTTAAAGCACTCACTTGGAAGGAGCAACACCAATTTCCCTTCACCTTTTCTTGACTTTCCTCAGTACAAACAAAGCTCAATGGAGATGACTCCCATTCTACAACTGTCTGCAAAGGTTTTAACCACTCTATTGATTTTAAAGGGTGTCTGCATCATCACCCTCTGGTGCAGTCATCTTCGAGGGATACAGTTAAATACCATTAAAATTTAGGAGAAAAAGGAAAACAGTGATGGAAAACTACTGTTAATTTAAGTTTTCAAACAACAGATGCTAATATATCCAATTCTGAGTGAATATTAGCCTTCAAGGAAATTGAAGGAAACAAAATTCTCTAGACAGTATCTTTAGTAATTCCCCCTGGAAATACCAGTTCTGCTGTTCCTTTATTTTATATAGTTTTTACTTGATGGCACAGTTAATGCTATTCGCACTTATGCCACTTGTTTCAATTGAAGATGAAATATAACAGCAACCAGAATATTATAGTCTGATCCTATAGTTTATGTTTCTAGGGGTATTTGTTACTTTTATGCTCTTCGTTCTTTAAAAGGTTGCTTGGGCTTCTCTTGAACGGTTTTCTTTATAAGTTATATTTAAGGTGGAAAGCAAAAAGAGCTCAAGGCTTAATTTTTTCCTTCTGAACAATGCACAATAACTGCCCTTTCCTGTAGCCACAATTGCTGCAGAAAGACCAGGAGGAGGTTCTTTTTATTGATTTGCTTGTAATTGCCATCCTGAGAAAGAGACCCTACAACTGAATTTTCCTTCCTGGAATGGATTATGGATTATGTACTGGCACATGGATTCATTAAAACAGAATGAAAGGAAATTTCTCAGAGAAAAACCTCTCTTCCTTATTTTAGCAGTGCATATATTATTTCATGACACACAAAATCTGTCAGGCACTTGCTAGTCTTTCTCAGATCAAATATTGCCTACATTTTCAGGCAAATATAGCAGCATTTTTTTCAACATCTAAATAACCTGCAAATTAAATCTACATGAATGTTGACACTTGGCAGCCAGAGCTCTCTTTACTGCCTGAGGAATATCTGTTTTGCTTTGCATGCATCCTTCAAGCAACACAACTAAGTGCCTCAAAGAGCCTTAAAGAAATAATAATAGGAGAAAGAAGTAAATTCTGGCAGAGAATATCTTTTTAGGCAAAGAAAATCTGCACATGGTGCTGTCTTTATATATATACATAAAAAAAAAACCATTTATTGGGAAACATACCCCACTTTGAAAGAAAAATCTGGATAAAGTGAATCCTACAGAGAAAGTAAATCACTTATCTTTCTGAATAAAAGCAATAGTTTTTGTTTCGTTTTGGTTTTAATTATAGACATTTTATATAGGAGTAAATCAAATGCTATGTAATGAAAACAAGGGCAAAGTAGCGGGGAAACTTGTGAATGTTGTATTTAACAGCCACGTAAAACACCTTTATTACTTGACACTCTCTTGTGTAACAGCCATTGCTAGGCTTTTCTTCCTACATTTAATAATATCCACTTGCTAGTTTCCTCGGCTTTGACATTCTCTTACACACACATACGTGTGGATACCCTCCTTCTAGCCAGCTCTGTGAGAACTCTCCATCTGGTCTGCAAACTGTAGAATTTCCTTTCCCATCTATCTCAGAAATATAGTCCCATGACCCACAGGTCACCATCTGCTCAGTTACACTGGCACAATGCCTAGTATGCTTGAGGTAATGCCACCATCCTTTCCTCCAATTGTAAACTCCCAACAAGGCAGACATCTACCAGAGTGTTTGCACACAATGAGGCAGCTCCCAGTGAGATTATAGTTAAGACACCACAGAAATTCCCTTCATCTACAGTAGCCTAGGATGTGGGAATGACCAAAGACACATGCAGTCTCTCTTGATCAAAGGTCATTCTTAGGAACAAAGCAGTCAGTGCTGATGTGTCCAAGATAGCATAATATAACACACACACATAATTGTGTCCAGCATGTGTGGTTCCCCCCCAGTTCCTCTCTTAATGATCTTTGCTTCACTCAGTATTCATTTGCGTACAATCTCCTATTCTCAGGATGCCCTAGAGCAGAACAAATTATACTAAACATAAGTGAAATCAAACAAAGTTTTCATTGAGTACCATTCATAACATTTACAAACATGTCTCGTGTTAACTTTCTCAGAAATAATTGGCAGGTTCAATTTTACACAACTAGATTTTTTTTTAGGTGTACCTATGCAAAAGAGTAGCAAAAAATCTCACATGACTTATTAAGATTAAAGGAAAATTTGAGATCATTTTTATATTAACAATAGTAGATAGGAAAATATATCATTTCACCAAGTTACACAATGTATGTGCTAAGACACTTTTCACCTTTTTTTTTTTTTTTACAAGTCTTATTAGATATAAAAAACTATGAATGAATGTTTGCCAGTTCCTGCAGTACATATTATTGCTCAAAGTTTTCTTTTGAAGTATTCCAACATTTTAAGTCCAGAGTAACTGCATTGGCTTAGGTGGAATCAGTCCAGATTTATATACTTACTTATACTCTAACCATTAGAAATCAGAATTCAGTCTTCTGAACTTAAGATAAACACTGTGTTTCTGCTTTTGCATCAGTTTCAGATTATAGCTTCAATAAATACCTTTTTGCTTGTCAATATATGCTGGGCTTATGCTAAAGAGATAGGTCCGTTAATGAACAGAGAAGTGCATTTGCAATTTACCTCTCTGTTGTGTTCGACTTTTCCATCCCCCTAGTCAGAAACTCCATGCAATTTTCATTGTATGCTTATCTGCAGCTCACTAGCTAGCAAGTGCCTTGAAACAGCAATAAGTCAAAAGACCACTGACATAACAAAACTGAAAAAGGCCTTTTTCTAAAACATTGTGCAATTTGTAGTGTGCGCTTCTCCCTAAGCTATCGTTTCAGCTTCATTACTCAACTACGCAGCACTTTGTTCAGGTAACATTACACTGGCAGAGTCATTTCAGCAACATTATGCTTATTAATCTTCAAGAATGTCAGAGCTAAAAATAAAATCCAAACAGTGTGAGAATCTAGGCAGGGTTACGACAGCATTTCTCAAGGGATCAAAATGTCATTACTTTTACGCCTTAGAGGGAATTTCCTTCACAGCCCTTAAATTTCACAAGAGAGGTCAGACCTAGCCATACCTGGTTTTGTCCGTACAGCTAAGCAAATTTATAGGGATGATGCCAAGCTTCAAGGACTTTAGCCTGGATTCAGCCCACATAGCTCAAGTGGGTTTGGGTGAAAATATATATCAAGGAGACAGCCAGAAACTCTCTCCCTTTTTATCTGCACGAAAACAATCTTTTTACCAAAATAACGCAAAAACTTAGGTCCTTCTTTGAGCATCCCTTGACATCACTAGGTACTACCAGATCGGTGATTTACCCAACACTCATCCATGTTTTTCATGGGGAAACACCTCTGCCTTTCTAACTTGGGTTTAGCCACAGCAAGCTGCCCATGCTGCAGGGCCAGACGCAGCTCCAGGGCTTCTCGACACTTTGGTTTCCAGAAGGTGGCCTCCAGCTTGTGTGAAACAGGGAACAAAGCTGCTCACAGTGACCTGTTTCTAAGCCAAGTACTTAAATAAATTGACTATTTTTAGTAATCCAAATAAATACACACTTACTTTGGTGTCCTAGTACCTTTGAAATGGTCTAAAATCAGAATACTTGGCAGAAGCATGGGTTATCAGAGAGACAGAGATGGAGCTGTTGGTATTTGTAGATATGCATGTATGAGATTCATCAAACACTAAGGAATTACAAACAGCCTTCTTTCCTGGAAAAGAGCTGCAAATTAAGTCACTTTACTCTTAGAACCTTTTCCTTGTTATATATTTGGAGTTAACTGCTGATTTTGCAAGCTTAGGTACACGTTATTTCTCAACTTCTCCTAGTGTTTTTGCATGCAACTGGACTGCATTTTCTCCTCTTCACGCTAATTTGCTAAATCTCCTTATTAAATTTAAATTAAAGGGCAAAGTCACTGAAAGTGACTGGCTACAGTCTTCCTATTTTCTGCATCATTACTTGATATTCTACATCCACGTGTCAGAGAACATAACCAAGGAATTCACACGGGCTATAAAACACCATAGGATGAACTTCTGTGACATCCAGATAAAATCATATTGTAGGCATACAAGCATTAAGCATCTATTTGCAACAATTAATATAGGAAATAAACTTTAAAAAAAAAATCAAATTGCAAAGGCTGGATACGACAAAGCCTCCGAGCAGAATTTCAGAAGGAACCACACTTTGGAGCACGACATAGATGCACATTCTCAAATACAGGCTCAAATACAGTGGTTCCATGCCACTGTGCACTTCTCCGGAAAGTCTGTTATGGAATTAACTTATTAAAAGACAGATGACCAGGCAGAGCTGAAAGACAGCTGAAAGGTGAAATTTATTTTTTCCTGGCTCAGTGTGTTTATATTTTGCCTCACTTAGACCATTCCAGTAATGTTGGAATATAAATATAATGTACAAGTACGAGACCAAACCGAATGCTGATTAAGTGTCTTAGATCCACAGCTTCGTGTATGAGCTAAGCTTGGGTCAGAAATGCCAAGTTAAATAGCGGCACAGCTCTTATGAAATAACTTGTGACTTGAACAATCCATAAGGAATCAATAACAAATTAAAACCAGTCAGAAGCAGTGAGATGAATAAATGAATCATTCTTCCCAAAACAAACCGAATAGTAAAGTTCATTTGTCTATCAGGAAATAAGTGTTGTGTTTTTGAAAAGTGCTAAATTACTTTTTAAAGATAACTTAAAGCTGATACTGAAAAAAGAGCAGTTAAAAGGCAGTCTTCCAAATTGTTTCATTCTTACTGGATAGGTAAAAGTAATATGCGTATGCTTGTATTTCATTCTTCAAAAATGGGTAGAAAATCACTTTGTTTCATTTTTGAAAGGTTTGTGCAGCACATCTTTCCCAAGAAGCCTCCCAGAAAAGGTTCCAAAGGATTTGGGAAAGATCAGAAAATAATGTAATTGTGGTTAATTCTGAAGCAGTAACTGAACACAAAAGACAGCTGGAAAATGGGCAAAAATTAAGATCTTTGTTATGCAGTTACAGCTGGAAATTTATTTTGGTAAGAATCAGAGTTAACAATTTTGAAATTTTAGTCAATTCCTGGAATTTCTGCTAAGAACAAAATTTTCGTTCAGATTTAAAGGAGTACAATATTTAGTTATTCCACATTAAAATGGCATTGAACTCATTTTAAATGCTTGTGTGTTGAAAATGCGAGAAGGAAAAAAAGGAAAGGCTTCAATAAAGGATTTCAATAGCAAATTGTTCCTAATATTCTTTAGCTTTTGTACTAATTAAATATGCCTTAATTGAGATTAATTGCATTCCCTCTTTGAAAAAAAAAATCTGAATGGTACAACTAAAATCATTTTTAGCCATTAAGCAACTGCTTGGCTTGCTGGCAGAGGTCACGAGAGCTCATTCAAAGAGCTTTGACATCCTTTCACGTTATTACACCTAGAGAGAAACAAAATAAACCCAGTCCTTAGATTAGCTCTACCACATCTCACCCGAACTGTTCGAGCCGTGCAGATTTGTGCAACCAAAGATCAAGCCCCCAGGGCTCAAACCCTCAGCATAAAATTCAGAAATAAGCTTCATGAAATATACTGCAAAGTGTGCCGTTAAGCAGCTGTTGGCTTTCTGCTCCAGTGCTGCACCCTGTTTCTTACTACTGCAGAGAAAATGCTAAATATGTTTACACTAAAGAGTTTACTCAGTCGAAAACACTGGCTTTCCAATGCTATTTTTCTTCCCAGTCCTGCACTGAATACTTTCTATAAATAATTTTTTCCTCCAATTAACATGTGTTATAAGAGCAGCAGAAAGATCGTAAATTATTGTAGCTGTAGACTTTCCAGTTTAATTTATTACTGAAAAGTCACGAGCGTTGCTTTGCAAATGCCAGCCTGTGAATCTGTAAACCTAGGAAATTATGAAGTAAGCTGGTTGCTTTTCCCTGAGGTCAATTAGAAATGACACCAGCAGCCTTCTCTGTGACCTGCTGAGATTTATAGCTTACCACGTTAGGGCTATGGCTCAGCCAGGAGATTAAGATCAGAAAGCACCTGGTAGACTGTCATCAGTTAAGGCAGGCTGGACTCATGGCTCCAGGCTAAAACGTGCACAGGAAAAGAGGTCATGTCATGTAGCCTTTGTTTCCACCATGGCAAGGCACATGTGTAAGGCACCCTGGGCTAACACAGGGCTAATATATGGGCACTGGACTGTCCTGCAGCGGGAACAAAGGCAGAAAGGCAGCAAATTGGCAAGACATTCTTCCCTATCTCTACTAAAGTTGCCTCTGAAGATACTTGCTTCTTGCCGAGGCGTCATGTGATTTGCAAATCTTTTACTTTATTGCTTTTTCTTTGTTATTTTTACAAGTGCAACCATTGGCTACAAAATGCCTCACCCCAGAAATCCTCACAATTTAGGACAAAAATTTGATTGCTTTACTCTGCTGTCAGAGTCTCGTAAGAAAACAAAAAAGGCTGTGCCTTTTCCCCACTCATAAATATTTTATAATTTTGGGAGAACAATAGCCTACAAGGTTAAAGTTCAGGTCTGTAGTAGTCAACAAGATCCTTGCAAGACAATGAAAGGGAAAGTTACCCTTTGTTTTACAACAACTTCAGCAACAACTGCACCGAGGTGTTGGAAGCTTACAGACTTCCCATTGTATTCCAGTCATTCGTGCAAGCTGCCCTTCTTGCAGCTCTGATGAATGGTGTTTGTAACAGAGGGCTGCTTGGCGTGCCTGAGCATGGCAGGTGTTTGGATCCATGGCAGGTACTCAACAGGGCCACAGAGAAGAAATAGCACACAGGTTAGAAAGTGAATGTCATTTTCTCAAGTGGGAGCAAAAAGAAATATTTACTTAATTTCTTCTCTTGTAGGCAGGTCCAGGTAGGGCAACCAGACAGTAGATTGTGGCTGGGTCTCAAACCAACCTCAACTAGAAGCAAAATATTTCAATGCCTAAGTCTCACTGTCTTAAAAATGGGGGTCGAAGGAGCCATCTGACGCAGTGCTGTGAGGCGTAATTACTGTTCAGAAGGCTATTTATAAGCAGGGTAACTGAAAACTCTGCATAAGCAATTACTTGATGTGGTTACTTTTGAGCAGTCAGTACAACAGGTAAATTCTGTCTCCATCTTCTCTTTCTGTCATTTACAGTACAAAATTAAGCCCTCTAAGCATCCTATCAGAGGATTTACTAACTTAAGTCACAGTGTTCTTCATTCTGTTATTCTCTCTTGGTCTTAAAAACTCATCAGCAATAACTCCAGTCATCAATCTGAACACTAGACTGCAGTACATATCCACCAGATTAAAAGACACCTTCAACATGCCACATACCCAGAAGCGATAAAGAACAAACTTCTGTTTGCAGCTTCTGATTTGTGGATGTCCCTTTGGAGCCAACAATTTTTGTGGACACAATTTCTCATTTCCACAGCAAACCTTTAGGCTCTCACAGTGCTTGGACAGTTAAGAGTTATTCTTGTAGTTGTATGTGGACAAAAAAAAAAAAGCAAAAATGGTTTGTTCTGTCCTTTTTATAATATAAAATATTACAGTGACGTTACAGGCTTTCCTACAGGCAAAGCTGAGAAAGGTACAGCTGCAGCAATGCCTGCAGCATTCATACAGAGTGACTTTCCCAGCTGTTTGATTGGACAAACATCTGATAATATGCCATGAATAACAGATATATAAGCACAGAGCATGGTACTTTTGCTGTTCATTCACCTCAACTGTGAGCATCAAGCTTCCATTTCCTATCTTTACAACTGTTCAATATGAACTTAAACTACATTTAGAATATTACTTTTTCCTTAATATTTGATGTTCCTCACTTTGTATTAAATCTCTCCACAGTAACCACAGTCATGATGAAATTGCAATCTTTTCAAATGTTTCAAGCTGTTACATCTATGTCTTCCATGAGATTGCAGAAGGAATAAAGTCAAATAGCTCTTCTCCTGCTGCAGCTTCTCCCAAGTGATACAGTCCAGAGACTAGCTTGCTGGCATTTGTTATTATAATCAACTTTCCATAGCTTTTACCAAGGCATAATCCTTAGTATATGTTTAACTAGCACAGATAGATTTTCAAGCCTTACAGCATAAAACAAGTGCATAGGGTGTTATGCATCATCAAGAACGCAGTGGATAATGTTCAGTTATCCACTTCTTTTCTACTCCAATTCCATCCCCTTAGATGCTCTGAACTCTTTTTTGAATGACCCCAGTGTTTTAGTCTTAATAACCTTCACAGCAGTCCATTCCAAACATTTATTACTCCTGGGTTAAAAAGTATTGCTCAGCTACATCTGTTCTTAATTTGCTTTGTAAAAGTTTTTTTTTTTTTTTTAAATGCAGTATTTTCAATGGAAGAAATATACCTAAAAGCTCTACTTAGTGAAAAAATTACACAGGCCAATGCATGTAAAAGGGTGTGGCAAGCATGCCTTTTGTCAGAAAGCCTAATTAATGGGCATTGACTGATATTAAGAGCTTGTGGGCTTTCTTGCCAGAGAAGTGTCTGTCATTTCTGTGGCTGTCCTTCACTAAGAAGTTGATATATACACACACAAATGAAAAAGTTCATGCTGGGAATCCTACTGTTTCTCTTATGTAAGTACACGAAGCACAAGATATCTCAGAGACGTTCATCTCTTTTCACTTGCATACATACCACAGCCAGCATGTGGCAGACAGCTCTGGTGCTGCAAAGATCCAAGGGCAGGTAGGGATCCTGCAGCTCCAGCACCATGCACTTTGGGCAGCTACGCAGACCATAAGCAACACTGGGGAATCTGTTGAAAATTAAAGTCCCTGAAGGTGTATTAATAACGCTACCCTGCGCTGTGACAGAACAGGTTGTGATTTATGTACAGCCAGCTTTGCACCTACTTGCTCACCTAGTTTTAATTCAGAAGCTGTGCTCGTTGCTGTACTGGGGACTGGAGAAGTCTCTGAGCAGCTCAAGGAGCCACCTTGGTGCTCCTTTCCTCCTGGAGTACCTGGAAATAGTCATCTTTTTTTCAGCTTTGGCAGAGCTGTGCAACGATAATACTTGGGCACAGTCACACACTGAGATTTGCTGCAAGTTACCTGATTTGGTCCTATCGTAGGCTCCTGTGTAAGCTTTAATACAAGGAGGGGAAAAATCCCAAACAAAAACAAAGTTCCTGCTAAGTAACCAGGCAAAGCCAAGAAAAGAGTCACACACATTTTCTATGTCATTTCACACATCATGATTAAAAATGGCTCCTGCTTTTCTCTGACCCACTGTTTAAAAGAGCTTTTTTCAATGCTTCTTGGAGCAAAAAAGACTCCCTGCCCAGTGAGAAGGAACTTTATGAAAGTTCACATCAATCGACAGCAGCAGCAGCAAAGCAAACCGTGCTCCATCTTGCTTCAGTGCCCTTCTGGCACTGCTCTGATTGCAGCACAGACAGTAAACAGTAGTGTGTTTGTGTGCAAATAGCATTCTCCTGAATGATGTCTGCACCTGTGTAAACTGACATCAGGATCTTTCTCTAAAATTCAGTTTATTTAAGGAGTTCACAAGAGACACCTGTTCCATGCACAGGCACAAATGACATCCAGTGATCTGAAAAATAGGATGGGGGGCCGGGTAGGAGGGCAAAAGCTACTTGAAGGGCTCTGTATGCAGGCATGTTTATATCTCCCAGGCTTATACCAGACAGCTGCTGTTGCTTTAATTGCTGATCCTCCTGGTCTAAGATGGTATTTGCAAAATAAAATACAACCACACTGAGTTTTAAATACTGGAGTGGTGAAAACAGATATCTAGAGAACTAACCGGGAGGACTGGAACAAGCAACAAACAGCCTTGCCCTTGCCGCGATCTCTGAGAACAGCCCCCTGCCCCCAGACACTGTAAAATAAAGACAGATAAAGCCTGAGCCTGATGGCTCACACAGGAGCTGCCGTTGAAGATTTTCCAGTGTTTTCCCCTTCACTCACAGTGGCTGTACCCTGTTTTTTTCCTATGTCCTTGTACAGCTGGCAAACTACCTGGGCTTTTGGTCACCCCCCCTTTATTTTTTTTATTTTTTTTGAGAATGGGTACAGTAAACTGAAGATTCTGTCTCAATAGCCGTCACAACTGCTCTCTGAGGACATTGCCACCATTCAGGACACCTGCCTCAGAGACAATAAAGCAGGAAAAAGTCTATTTCTACTTTGCAGGGAATGCTTACACAGAAGCTGCTTACTTCCCATTTCATTGAGAGCATTTTAAAGAAAGCAACATTGATATTCACAATTGCTAGCCATCTGCTTTGTTTTGTTTTACTTAAGTAATAGTTTGAGAAGTGTTAGAAATGTTTTTTGTTTTTTTTTTCCAAACTCATTGTTAAGACCTCAGTTTGTCAAGCGCAGTAGTCTGAAAATGACGTAAGTATGGATAATTACCTATGAGATACTGGGTGGAAAAAAGACAGAATTTCTGCCTTCATTAACAAGTAACAGACTAACAGGCAGATATTCTCCATACCCTATTACCTGCCCTACCCAGACAGGGAGCATTAGGCAGCAGGCCTGAGCCCCAAGTGAAATGCAATACTTTTTAATAGAGGATTAATGAGACAAGATGACTTAGAGAAATCCAATCCGCTACTATCAAAACTGGGGGGAAAAAAAGCTGGAAAGACATGGTCTTTTAAGGAAGGTCAGGTGGGAAGGACAAAGACTTCCAGATGAACGTGGCAAACAGTGTGGGATTAATTGTCACCTCTCGAGAGCTGCTGGCTAAGAGACAGAGACCACAGCTGCAGGAGCCGAGCGACCCAGCAGTGGAGAAACTGAAAGAACTCAGGCAGATGTTCAGAAGCACTATGGCAGGAAAATTAAGTAAAACTGAAACATGGCAAGGTGAAACTAGACAACAAAATGTGTTTAAAAGGAGGAAATCAGTCATTTTGGTGTCATGATTTTGAAAATTAATAGAACGCACACAAAGCAGTGGTTTGAGTTACAGTGTACAGCGTCTAGCTTTTATAATACAACTGTCAGAACAGTTAAATCTAGAGGAAAAAAAAATGGATTTGTGCCTTTAGACAAAAACTGCCTTCCTGCCAAAAGAACCGCCTCATTCATTTCCGTGAAATAACTGCATAAATCAGCTTTGTACCTTATCAGGACTAGGCATCCCCAGAACACTGAAACCTTCTTGCCTCCTTCTGCTATCAACAAATACCACATCTCATGTCAACATTTTACTTTTCAAAAGGTAATATAGACTGTCTCCATGTAAAGTAAGCAAAATGCAACAAGACAATCAGAAGCTCATTTTAAAGATTATCAAATGTATCTATTTTTGTCAAAAAAGCACAAGACGGTTCACTATCTAAGTCCCTTCCTTGGTGATAATGAAGACATCCTGGAACAAAACATCACTAATGTTTGAACACTGAATTTTACTTCAATGAATTTGAATGTTTTCATTTTACAAGTTATTTTGCCCATTGCACTGGATTAACAACTACATCCTCTTGAGGTTTCAGTGCTGTTCCAATGTCACACCCAAGTCCTTTCAAGACACCGTGCTCTCCAGAACATAGTCATCCCCTTAAATCCTAGCTCTGTTCCCCCTCCTGGTAAGCCAGTCCTCTGTCTCCTCGACAATAATGATGAGAGGTAGACACACAACTATTTCTTAATCACTAGAAAGATTGTATCCCCAAAACATCAATACAGACACAACCAAAGTATAACAGTGAAGATCCTCAACTAACTTTGCAGTGTATAGGGATGCTAAAAGAAAATGCTTTAGAAATGAACTCTGAAGTGTTCTTTTTCTGAGTCTGGCTCCATCTTCCCAGCTCCATAGACATGGTGATGAGATACCTCTGAGCCCTCTCTTCTCCAGCCTGGCCAGGCCCAGCTCCCTCAGCCCCTCCTCAGACAACAGACGCTGCAGCCCCTTCATCATGTTTGTCACTTTTCACTGGATCACTCTGCTATGTTCATGTCTCTCTTGCACTGGGGAGCCCAGAACCGGGCCCAGCACTCCAGACATGTCTCACCCATGCTGAGTCAATGGGAAGGTATCAGCAATGCACTTTACAACCCCCTAGGACTGCTTGGGCCCTGTTGTATCGCCCATTCTGCAGAATTAAAGCTCTCCCAAGGGCCAGGACCTGGAAAAGTGAGGCATTTTCCAGCTGTCCGAAGAAGGCTTCATCCGCTCCTTGCTGGCAGGCAGTCTGTGCAGACACCCACAAACGCACCGCCCACGTTGGTCAAACACAAACCTCGCTGTCCTGCCTTAGCCTCCCTGAAAAGCCTACAGAGACACTGCAGCCCTTCAGCCCTGCAACCTATCCCACCACGTCTTGGTGACCCCAAGGAGATCACAGCCTTGCAAGCAGACTCCTCTGAGAACCAGTTAACACTTTCTGAATGGAAGTCCTAAGCTGCCAAATGGGTATTGTATTGAATTAGCTGAAAACAAACATCCCAGAAGGCATACTTTTCAGCACCAGATCCTTAATTATCCTCTGCCAACATAATTTTCTGATAGAACTCCAGAAGATTTCTTTTTTTTTTTTTTTCCCTTTAGAGTTAACTATGGCCATAAAAATACAACAAAATACAGTAGAAAGATGTCTGTTCCTCATGAAAAGTAACTCCTCATAATTTGTCTGTAGGGCTGTGCCCCGACATCACTGAACTACACTACCGTCATGCTGTACGAAGTGAGAACCCAGAACCAACAATTCACTCACAACTTATATATTAACAACAAGATTGTAGCATGAAAAAAGACCAAGCAGATTAACTGCTTTTTAATTGGGACATACATTCACGATAACACAGCTCTCTTTGCAAGGACTCAGCCTGCTAAATGCTCACAGAAACTGAAGACAAAGTTCCGTTCCTTTGTCTTGTGCCAAAGACAAGGCTTTGACATTTTTGCTGTGATTTATTTTTTTTTAAACATGCAGAATTGCCCAAGTAAAGTACATTTCCACAGAAAGAGACCATCTCCCTCTGGAGGATATTTTAATTATTAGAGATGACAACCTAAAGAACACCACGATTCTTAGAGCTCGTCTTAGTGCTTCGCATACAAACCCTTTTGTGCCTTGTCAATTTTAACACAGTTTATTGGGAAGTTCAATCTAACCCAGATGTTTGCTGACAGAAATTTTACAGGTGATGACAAGATTCCATTAACTCAATGCGCATGATTTTAGTTAATGGGAGTTTCTGAGAAATCTCATTCTATGCTCCTGGCCCTGTATTCTCTTATACTGCTGTGAGAAACCTCTTTACCGAGGCAAAAGACAAAAACAATGTTTGCATGAGTTACATTTATCTACTTAACATATATTTTGTCTCAAAGTGTCAAACAGACATATTATGTGATGGTTTATGAAATAAACTGTTAGTCTGACAGCCAGACTAGAAATAAAAGTATTTACATGCTTAAAGATGCAGACTTCAACAGCTGGTGGGATTTATAAAACCACTTAAGCAAGTCAGATTCTTCAGTTATTGAAAGCTGCTCGCTCCTACTGGACCAGCACACATTTCGCACAAAGTGCGACCTTCTCCAGTCCTCAGGAAAAAGAGCAAGGGGTGGAGTGGGCAAAGATATTGCACCATTTCCTAATTCTCAGAGAAGGTTTCTCCAGATTCGAGTGGAGGTCATGTCAAATTGAAAAACAGAAACCACTGAATCCCTCCTATGCATACATGAAGACTTTTTTCTTTAGAGTTGTCAGTCCAGCCCCTTTCATAGAACCACAGAACCATTTAGGTTGGAAAAGACCTCTAAGATCATCAAGTCCAACCAATTTAACAGGCATTAATTTAATAGATATTTACTTTGATAAGATTTCTCTGCTATTTAGCACATGCAGTTAGCTTTGGAGTGTGTGTGTGTGTGATGGTTTAGTTTTCCATTTGATGTCTGACTTGAATGTTCAGGCTAAACAGTAGCAACCAGTCCGTCAGGGAATCCTTTACTTGGGGCTGGACCAGCCTCCATGTACATGCTGTGTTCAAAGGCTTGGGCTGTGAGGGGCACACAGAACTTCTGAAAACAAAAGGTTCCCTTATTATCTCAATTCAACTCAATAAATCAAAAAAAAAAAAAGATATTATCAAACTTTCAGTAATTATGAGAGGCTATTTTTGTCAAACATACAGAATATATGCCTGATTTCAAAAACAATACAGCCACTTCCCTTGAAGTGTACATCGTCTCTTCCACTGTACATTCCTGTTCCTCATCCTCCTCCCCGACCCTCTGAAATATCCTTATCGCTGCAACAAGATATGGCAATTTATGCATTACAATCGGGTCAAGACATTTTGATTGTTTATGGCACAAGGCCAGGCAAGTCATTATTGGACTGCAATACACGGCAAGGCAAGTTTCATCGCTGAAATGGATGATGGAAATGAACACAGGAAAATGAAAGCAGAAGTACTAATTTAAAACTGTCTTTTAAGCCAGCTAGGAATTCTCATTGTGTCTTGGAGCACTTAAACAAATGGATGGTGGCGCAGAAGAGACATTGAGAAACAACTTTTTAATAAAATAATGAAACAAAAAGTAGTTGCCATCTTTAAAATATGCGGTCTATATCAACTACACATGCACATCAGTCACAAGGAAATGAAGCACAAGAAATGCATCTTCGTAAAGAGTGTTGACTCTTTTTTAAAAAAGCAGGAAATTCAGGTTCTGGTGATTGCAAATCTGATATTTAAAGCGATCACTAGAGCACACCTGATTAATGGGTTAGGTTTAACTGTCTCTGAGAATTTCCTTGATTTAACACCATTTTACTACCATTTATTTTACATTTCATTATATTATCTCATGGGTGCAACAATATAAGTCATTTTCTGGACCATTATTCTTTCACATAAAAAGGAGAAGTTCTTCAACGTACAGTATCTCAGAGAAACAGATCATCTCATAACTAACTCTTCCACCACCCCATAAATTACACGGACATTATGAAGAAACTGTTTCAAATGCACGGTAAAGGTCAAACAAATAACTTGCTCTCAGACCAAGCCCTCTTACCTCCAGTCACTGCAAATTCAGTTAAGTTGAGGAAAAATACTTGGGTGAAGAAGAAACCCTAACTTTTATCCCTGCCTTAAGTCTGATGACATGCATAGCTTTTTTTTTTAAGCCTGAATTTTGATGGCCATGGAAAGCTGGGCAACTGTCACTCATTATCTGACCTTCTTCCAACTATGTGGAGTGAAAAGTGCTTTTATGAAATAAAAGCTAGAACACTCATTGTAGCCCCTGGTTTCAGGATTATGCCTTTAATAAAACATCTATATATAAATATATAAATATAAATATAGTGAAATTTCTCAATAAAATCATAGGAACTGGAAGCCCTGATTCATAAGTTGAAACCTAATTTTCTGTGCCAAATGGAACACGAATATACGCTATCAGAACCACTCAATGATAATGCAATGCTTCAGTATTATTTGTGCATGAGACTACTGTTTCCCAAATTGAAGCTTTCTATGTAAAGACCTTAACAGTACAAACTCAAGGTGAAAAAAGAATACGAAGCAACAAATGACAAATGACTATGGACAAATACACAGGATGAATCTCCATCCTTTCATGATCTTTAACTTTTGGTAGGAATATCTTCTAATATGCCAAGGAAAGACAAGGAGTCAAAAAAGCGAAATTTAAAAAGAGATTAGAGGAATGTTCAGAAGTGATTTCACAGTCACATCTTACCTTAAGCCAACTAAGGCATTAGTTTTTAATGAAGAATGCATTTCAGCCATTTAAATATATATCTATATAGCTGTACGTAGCAACTCCTGTTGCTGTTTTTGTACACACTGCCCTGCTCCTCTCACTTTTTTCCCCAGCACTTTCTAAAATAGGGGGAAAAAATGCTTTGTTCTTAAAAGGCTGAACAAAGTTTTCTGTGGGTGACGTTTCGAGCAAAATGTGCTCCTGAATATGTGCAGATGACTTTTGGGATCTAACTGTTGAGAATACAGGCATACGACATGCAAGAATTCACTTGGTAAAGGATACTTCAGCTATCCATTAACAATTTTGCACCTCTTAAGCGGTAAACATAGTGGTCATTTCACAATTCATAACTCACTATGGCTGCCCCATTTAAATTAAACATATCCCCAAATCCTGCCTCAGGAAATAAGTTGCTAGTTCAGTTAGTTTCTGAACAGCTTAAGTATATCATTAGTATGAAAATGATCCCTTTTTATGAGGTGCCGTTATTTCATAGGATATACTTAATGTTTAGGAATGTGTACATCATATACTGAAATTATGTACAACATATAATGAAGCACATATAAAATTGCAGTAGCACTAGGAGAACCACTGCAGTTAAAACTCTTACAGGCTCTCCTTTATAAACTTATATTTCAGTAATAAAGAATTCCAAGATGAAATCTTTAAAAAGAAAAAAAAATAGAGGATGTGGGCTACAACTTATGTTTTCTTCATACAGCAGCAAAGAAATAAAAATGCAAACAAAATATCTGTCCTTATTCTGTGGTAATTTTCTTGTTGGACAGCTAAACAAAGTGCTTTGAAGGTTACAAAATTTACAGTTCCTGGGCATGAAAATATATATAGATAGGTACAGATATATTTACCATCTGTCATAAACAGAAGTCTGCTCGTTGCTGTGCTTCCTTAAAAGAACACATTGTGGGGAACTGGGGCTATAATTCCCTGTTATTCCAAAAGAAAACATTACCACTTTTCACTAGTTCTGTAGAGATAAGCAATTTCATCTACAAAAAGATGTCTCTGAATACTTGTATCATAGCTTTGGTTGCATGTGTACATATCTGATTAATTGTAATCGTTTCTACATTTACATTTTAATGAACATAAGCAAGATGTAAATATATAATATCAGGTGGAAAAAGACAAAGAATGTTTAGAAGCTGCCTGCATGCCTATAGGTATAGGTATTTCTCATTTGTGTTATAACTGAACATGCATGTCTGTTACTTTCAAAGATACAGCTCAAGACACCTTAACCATATCACATAAAAAGTTGCACCTTCCAGTGCACAGACAAAAGTTAATTAAAAGAATCACTGACTAGCTTGGAGTAATCGTAGACAATCTCCTTGCAAAGCAGATTTTTGTGCAATGACTTATTAAAGTCACTCAATTAAATGCATTTGCACCAGAAACATATAATTTGAAAAAAACATCTGCACATCTGATGTCAAAACCAAGACTATTTATGCTGTAGTACATTGGAGAAATTGTTCCTGCCTACGTAAGGATTGCCCCCACAGTGCTTCCAGGGTCAGCAATTTGCATGCAATTTGCATCAGACCTCAACAATTAAATATTTTGCTGAATCAGCTGAGTGGAGAGAAGCAGGCTACCCTGAACTTACACAGGGTGAGTTTTCTTAAAAGCCCTATATTGTTTGTTTTCTCTCTGCCCTTAAATACTATATTACTAAAAACTACCTGTATGAAGTGAAATATGTAACACATTTCCAAGCAGGACGAGGACACTGCAGTGGCCTACAGGTCTCTTAAGATTTTGGGGAGGGAAGAAGCCTTGCATATTCTAAACCATTAAATCATTTTCAGATTTTTTTTTCAAAAGTAGAAATGTTATTGCTCCCTCAGCAATCTTGATTTTAATAATTCATTCATTCTTACAAAGTCTTCCATAACAGAATCTCCGAATTTCCAAATACAAATTCCCACTTGTCTTGCCTGTTTATAAGCTAAGTTTCAGAGACTAAGCGGGAATTGCTAGGTAAGTTATTATATGCTCGGTTTTATATTAAGTTATACTGGAATGTGAAGTTGCTTACAAGATACAGCTTTCCAGAATCTAATCGGTGTTTTGTTCCAACTGTTTCTCTTTTGATTGTAACACTTACACAGCACTCAGCAGTGGGCAAAACCAAGCTGCCTCTAACGTTCTCCACAGCTTTTTCAAGCAGGAAAAAGCTTGTTTCTAATGCTATAAAAGGGGAAAAGTGCCTACATTAAGACAGTTCTAACTAACTGAAGAGGAGATCCTGGAAACAGTTAGTCCTGAGCAATCATCATCTTGATGGTATTACCTACAAATTCAGCCAAGTTTCAAACAGGGTAAGAAACCAGAGAGCCCAACAGGTAATTCTCTTTCTAAAACTCTTTAATATTACAGATATTCTTGCAAGTTACATCACTAGTGACTTTCAGCCCCTAAATGCACACGCAGAACATATTTCACAAGAACAAGTCCAGACCCTGTGCCAGAACATGAAGCAAAGAATTCTAAAAAAGCAACTGTGGACAGGCTGAAAATACTGCCAAAAAATGTCAGGAAAAAACACAGCACAAATCAAAACATGCCTTGGGTACTAACACGTCAATGATGCCTCAGAAGTTTCCATAGGATACCGCCCTACAAATATAAAGACAGGTCTAGTATTTCCCAATGAAAATTAATGCAACAAAAACGCAAACTACACTAATGCAACAATGCAAAACAGTTGTATGCCCTACAGTTTTAAGACAAATTTGTTTTCCATTTTCTGGCTACTGGACAAAGCTATTTCTGCATCCAAATGTAAAATCCAATACTGTATCATAAAAATTTTCCTGCTCTTTTTGGTTGTGGTCTGCAAAGCGCCCTGGAAAAGCACCAAAAGCAATGTTTGCCCTCATTGCTGTACTTCGTTAGGTTGTGCACTCTGCAATTATTCAGATGGTTCAAAAAAAGGAGAGAGAAAGAGCAACTGTGAAATGCATTGTGCAACCGCAGATGACTTCATGTTAACCCCTGTAACTGGGTTCCACCCTGGGGTCAGATGCCTATGAGTCAGTGTCTAGCACAGATGAATGATGTCATCCTCACACCACCTCTTTAGCAAGAAAATGTGGTGGAGCCTTTCATTGTCTGCTCTTAAGAGACCCTGGTTACTTAAATGAAGTTCCCAAGATAAAAAAGAATGTGCCTGAGCTTAAAAAGACAGGAAATGAGCACATCACTCCAACACCTTTGAAATATGTTCTAAGAAAAAGATGGTGATGGATCATATACAGCAAAAACGACCAACAGGAAGCATGTGTTAAAAGTCAAAAAAAGATTTGCATACACCGCCCCCCAAAAGCCAACCTCCAAGTCTCTCACAGATCCATTCCAATGCAGGCAAACAAGGTTAAATTAAACAAAGGGAAGCAACAGATGCGATCTCTCTTTCAGGTGCCCAAGTGATGATATGTCAGATATGTAAGGAACAACTTGCGTTCAGTGAAACCTGAATATAGTTCATCTGTGTGGATTTAAGGACAGAGCTCCATACTGTTTTAATACACTTTAATGTGTACATAATCATCTCGATTGCAGTACAGTTCTTTGGTCAAAACACTTTGAAAAGAGCATCTTTAGATGCACTTGCAACTGAAGCTGTAAACTAATTAATCACTTTTTAAATACAGGAAAGTATGAAAGACAGAAAGAAGTGAAGGGGTAAGGATACAGTAAAATGGACTCCAGGATGAAGAAAAAATAAAATGACTGACTCAGAGAATACTTAAGGCAGTGTGAGGTGGAACTTGATGAGATGAAGTTCTGCAGTGCCCTCCTGGTTATGAAAGCTCCTCTGTGTAAGGATGACATGACAGATTTTTGCAAGAATGGAGATCTGGTAGAAGGACATCCTCATCTCCTCAACTCCAAGACTGGAGTTTCACAGAGGAAGGAGGAGGATGCACAAAATAAAGGCGTGAAAGGGAGCCTTTGTATTATGACTATATAAAGCTGGAGTCTGACTACGTGAGATGGCAGAAGTATGGATTTAACAGGACTCTTATTGAACACATCCAAGGTGAGCCAGCTGCACATGGAAAGAAACAGAAACAGCTACTGCTTTTTATAAAGTTGCAATAGTAAAACTGGATTTTAATATATATATATATATATACACACACACACTAATTCTAAATGTAAAAATCTATGTTACTTTCCCAAAGTGCTCTGAAATAATATTATAGTTTGTAGAGGCACTGACAGACTGAAACATCACCATGAGGCTTTAGCAATCACTCATGTAACATTGGTTATGAATACTGTTAGGATGCTTGCACTCTCTGCTAGAAGAAATACCTCATCTGCTTTTACTCAATTTTCTGTTTTCTGAAGACAAACAAATATTAAAGCAGACCAATGCTCAAACCATCTTCCAGAGGAATTCCAGTAGGAGTGGAATACTTATAACTAGGAATATAAAGTATCTAATTCCATTTCTGTTTGACAATGTTGGCAGCTGATAAATTCAAATATATACGTATAGAAATGTCCACCCTTATTTACATTTTCTTTTCTTTTTTGTCCAGCTGCCATTTTTTGGCATATAGGAAACAATCCTCCTCTTTGGAGTTAGATTCCACTTTAACAATGCCCTTTTTGGTAGCCTTCCCTCTCCCCCTACACCCACAAAATCATGATACAAAGCTGCTCAAAAAATCCATCTACACTAGAGAAAACACAAGTCTGTTGTCTTTGCTTTTTCCCCCACTCTTGTTCATACTGTTTTTACCTCTCTCAAAACCACAAATAATTGCTTCAAAGAAGAAAATCCATGCAATTTGCATAGATCTGCAGCTTTTCCTTCCCATAGGCATCACGATTCTTAGCCTTTGTTTCCCCATCCACCTTCAATAGGTCTGTGGCTATACGGTCTTCCTCTATGTCCACAGCCCCTGCAATTGGCTTCAGTTTGTGATATATGAGTTTGTCTTCCATGCTATGCTGACAGCCGTCCCTCATCCTTCAAACAGATCAGTATTTAAGCTAGACCCTGATTTTCTCGTTCCTTGAGCTCACTGCCTGGCATAAGCCTCGGTAGCTACCAGAATGTCTCATGAATCCTTCTCCAAACTGAAGGCATCCAGTCCATAAGGATAATTTCCCTCTTCTCTGCAGAGCCTGCTTTAAAAGACGAGCTCTACTAATGAACAGAGAAAGGCTATTTAGATCCAGGCTTACTTTAAAAACAAGCCAAACATAGCTCAGCTTCCATAGTACAGAAACTAGACCCTGCTGAACCCTCAGGAGCTTGGCATGTGTGTTGAATGTAAAGAAAAAGACTACTATTGTGGTAGCTGAACCACTTTATTGGAATTCTAAAGTGACAAGTATCAGATGAAAGACACTGAGATTACATACTGCAAATTATTGCTCTAGTCTAAATAACTCAGACCATTTACTTTTTAGTATGTATTCTGACATGGCATCAAGAATCATCTTTTCTCCCTCCAATGGTGTACCTCTGCCTAAAGACAAGATCAACACAGAATTAAGTACATGGGCTGTTTAAGATGTAACTGTGTACTCATGCCTAATTTTAGCGCACACAATTTTTTTTTTTTACTAATGAAAAGGACACCATCACCAATAATACTTTTGTTCATGCATCAGTTCACACAGGGGTGTTGACAAAGCAAAATGTAGTTGTTCTGGATTTGGCTTTAAAACATTAATAATAATTTATTACGTGTAAGTAAATGAATACCACTTAATTTGAATAGAAAAGATCTGTTTCCAGAACTAAATTACAAGATCTGAGGTAACAGAGTTTTAGTTGTTGGTTCTGCATCCTACATGTGGCAATTTCATCTTTCTCCTTGAGTCCATGGATAGATTACTGAACACCAGTTTTGCTATACTACAATCATCAACATCCTGGCTGGGGAAGGAGGGGTTTTAGGCTTGCTTCTTTATTCTTAAACTGAAGCAGCATGAACACAGCATGATAAAACTATGCTCTGCTCCGTTTAGGCATTCAGTGTCCAAGTATTCCCTAAATCTGCAAAGTCTTCAGAGCACGGACTATGTCACTAGCTAAAACAGCATAACAATAACAATATAAAATTACTATATGTTACAAGCTTTTGACTCTAAATAGTAACTTTTGAGAAGAGTAGATGCTCTAGTGCTTTTTTGAAGTAAAGTAAATTTGATTTTCTCGGATTATTTTGGTATCAGTAAGAAATCTGGTGCACCTGGTGCTCTTACCCCTGGCAATAGCATGAAACAATGAAAGGCAGCTTGCGCAGTCTAGCTCAAGAAGGTTGTATCCTGTAACGTATCAAATCTTAATACATCTCTCAGATGTCTTGCAAAGCATATCTAGTAGTTCTACCATTCCACTCCCCCCCCCCCCCCAACTTCAGAATGAAATTCAGGCTGAAAAATTCCATTTGCCTTTTTTCTGCACCTTGGTATAGACCTGAACTTCTCAAGCACTGAAAATGTTAATGTACACTTTCACCACAATAAGAAGCCAGAAACTCTAATGCTGGTTTAGAGGCAGACAGGGATGTATAAATAAGACTATTGTTTCTAAGGAGTAAAGCTTAAATATTGTTATATGGTAGTTAAAGTAGAGTATAATAGTCTATTGTTTCTATGAATAGGTTCTCCCAAGCACCAATCAACACCTTATCGGTACCATTAATCACTACGGTATCTTCTCTGAGATCAAACAAACACTTCTGGAGAGTTCAAACTTTGACTTCAGAAAAGTTTCGGGGTAATAACAGATTAGAATTAAACATCAGCAACTATATCCTTATACAATGAATCTTATTTCAGCGATTAAACGTTACACAAAGCTATTTGAAAAGGTTTAGAAAGATTTTCTCACAGTAAAGTGTGAAGAAAAAAATAATGCAGCAATCAAAAGTCCACATTAGCCAAAGTATCTTTGGTTCTGCTCTTAACGTCTGGTGTATGGAACCATAATTCCCTTTCTGTAAGATAAGATTTGTAGAATTGCTTTGATTAACAGTATCAGCAGCTTACAATATTACTTTATCGATACAGTTATTTCCTGTTACCGTATTTGTACATCTGTTTTAATCTTTTCTTATTGTTAACGGTGAATGGGTTTTAAGTTTTAGAAAGAGTAATGTAATTCTGGACCAAACCAGTCTGCAGGTCAGCCAGAGCCAGATGCTTCAAAGAAAAAAATCCCATTTCCAGGCAGTTTTGACAGAACATTTCCCAAGAGCTAGTATACTCTGAAGCTCAACAGTTGCCTGCAAATTGGTATTCCTTAGAGCATGAATACTTTTTTTTTTTTTAGTATTAATTCCATTATTCTGTTCTTTTTATTGAAATGTATTTCTAGTTTAGCTAAATGCTCTCCTCAGATGCTAGTCATCTGTGTCCCTAAAAGTACAAGCTAACCTCTACACATTGCTAAACTTGATGATAAAACTTGATTCAAACTTGTTGCATGTTACAATTTCTGTAACTTCCACTCAAAAGTTCTTTGCTTTAATTTTTCCCGCTTATGTCGTGAGTGCTGTTGACTTTGATTTTTCTGTTAGAGGGAACACTGATGTAATACTGTTTCCAACTACATTTTTTTCTGTAGGTCTGAATGGCATTACATGAGGGTCAATGCCAAGTACCTCCAAAAAGTTATAAATAATAATTTTGTTCCTCTGTCTTTTCATGCACCACTTAGTATCTTTTGTACCTTTAATGCAAGACAAGTTTAATAGGAAAGAAAAATTCTGTAATAGCAAGGACTGCACCAGTTTTCCAGAGGTAGACTAGCAGGCTTTAGCTTTCCAATCTTGCATGAAAAGTGGAGAACACAAGTAATGATTCCCAAACATATATCCAAGGACATTTTTCAAATTGCTGCAAGACAATGAAGACAGCAGCAAGCTCCCTTTTATCGGAGTAAAATCTAGGTACCTTGATTTCCCTGGCATTTGTTTTTGGAGTTTCTCTACATCAGTAACCTTCAAGGGACAGCCCACCTGCTTTGTTTCAAATGGGTAAGTACAAATCTTTGGATACAGTACGAGGACTGCATTTAAACACAATTGGTGAACAAGGACAGCCTGCACTACTGTATTTCACTACTGCAGCCTGCCTCCCAGGACAGGTGCTCTGAATATTAGAAACAGAGATCGCAGGTAAAGAAATAACATGCTGCACCTCTGCAACCTTCAGAGCTCTCCCCAACCCAACTGCACAACTTCGTGTGGTTCACAAGCGACAGCCAACCCCAAAGCAGAAACTTCAGCAACTTTCCTGAACTAGTATAAAAAAATTAGAGAAAGGTATCAGCTAGTTTCAGAGAAGGTGAAGACCACAAGATCTCTTATTTATCACTGTGAAGGAAAAGCCACAACCTCGTGGTTTTTTTTTTTTTTTTTTTTTGGTGCCAGAGACTACCTAGAGGTCAATCGCACAAAAATTTCTTAGCCTTCTTTCAGAATTACAGAAATATCTTTCCTGAGATAACAGGAGCCAAATCCCTTTAATAAATATCTTAGCCCGTCCACCTGTAGCAATGGAATGTAAAATTGTTTGCAGTTCCCCATACTTTCCCACAGAAATAAAATAATTCAAGATATTCTTGAAGACTACAGCTATAAGCAGGGAAGATCAAACTTCCTATTAGAAAAGAGTTGACATAGCATTTTATTTCTGCAGTGCATCCTGGGTGCTTTTTTGCGTGATCCAATGGCTAAGATGATGCAAGTAGGAAAAAACATTTTTAGGGAACTGAAGGCCAAGCTTACTAAATGGTTTTGTGCTACTGTTCAAATTAGCAACTGACTCATCATCTCACAGCAGTTCAGACTCCTTGGGGTAGCTGATGAGGAATGTACTCCCTTTGGAGCTCTTACTAGAAGGGCTGTTTTGGGAAGTTTTTTTGCTTGCTTTGGTTATTTGCTCAAGGAAGCCAGCATTTTTTTTTGTTTGTTTTTATCAGCCTGACCAGATATACTGTGGGCATGAAAAATAAGCAGCATTTTCTGATCTGCTATACACACTGATCACAACGGAAAAAAGATAGGTGAGTTAGAAAAAAATGACATAAGCATCATTGCAGTAGTCATTGCATGGAAACTCCAAAAGACATGAAGCTGCTAGTTGGACTCAATGATCCTTGTAGGTCCCTTACAGCTTGGGATATTCTATGATTCTAGTTACCAGTAGTAATACTGTTTTTGTTGTCAGTGGGTTTTGTTGATGAAAACAATACAAAATGATGGCCTATAACCAACAGGAGATAAGCTCTGTTAGACAAATCTGAAGGATAAGCTGTTGCTATGCTAGAGAGAAAAATAAAGGTGTGGAAATGAAGTATTCTGAAAAAGAAAAAATCCTATTAGGGATCAATGTCACACTTCTGGATTAGGCATTTCCTGCATTTAATTTTGGCTAGTAGAAGGAACTACTGAACAGGGCACAACTATTTACTTAAAAGTTGCTTTAAACTTTAGAAACTTTCTAGCAAAAGAAAAAGAAAAGAAGGAAGTCTTCTCCTTTCCATACTCACACTTCACAAGAGGGCCTCCAGCCCCAGCTCCATCAGTTCCTTACTGATCTTTCTTTTGTGCCAGAGAACACAGGGTGAGGTGAATAGCAGCCTCCTGGCTAGAATTTGCCCAGGATCCCTTGAGCATCCCCCAGACAAGCCACGGAGAACTCCCTTCTTCATGGGAAGGACTGTAATACTAACATCAGCACCCAGTGGTCTCCTATAACGAAACAAGTCTCTGCCCCTCCTTCAGAAGAACAATGAGGGAAATACTTGCTGTAGATCAGCAAAACACTGCACAAAGTAATGAAATATATCATCTAAAAGGCTCACAGGTAGGACAGGAGACCCAGCCCATATACAATATTTTAAGTTTCCTGACAGCAAAAGAGAAACACTTAAGCTCATCACAATCCCACAAAGTCTGATTTAGCTGAGGGTACATTTTCCACCGATGGAAACTTAGATGGAAGTTTCCAACAGGATCATTTTTAGGATGTATGCCAGTGCAATTTGATGTCTGTGATATCATCTGGGTTGATCATTCCAAATGTGTCAAACAAAACTGAAAATGAATACAATCCTCAAAAAGGAGTATCAGTTGCTTCCTGTAGCTAACCCAAACCAGTGTTTATAACAAAAACACCATATGCCTCATGTAGTTCAGACAGTGGATAGGGGCACTTGGACCTCTGAAGCTTTCTACTTGGCTTCTTCATATCCTCACACATACAGGACACTGCCCCACCACAAACTTCAAACACTCCCTTTTTTGAGCCCCGACTCTCAAACTTTACAAGATTTTTCCTCATCTACTACTTGTTATCCACATAAAACTGAGCATAAGAAAAAAAAAAAGTCACACTCCCTCAAAGTCTTGACTGAGGATCTCTCTTTTGTTTTTGTTTATACCAGTATGTTTATATGGAAATGTTTGCCCAAGACAGCCACTAAATCCAGCAAGTTTTTTAAGAAACAGTGCGTCATGCAAAACATACCAGATCATCCAGCTTTAATGATGGCAATGATGTCTTTATGTTTGTTTGAATTTCTCCCCAACAGTTGAGAAATATTCTGCTCTGAAAGTTCACAGAAAGTAACGTATGATGCTGCTAGAGAAGTTTGAAGCTGTGTGTCCAGTAAAGTAATCAAGATACACCAGGCAAACATCCCAATGATGTGATGAAATGTGGAGTAGCACAGTACACATCACTTTGATGGCATGGAATTTACATGCAAGAAAAGCACGTAGTGCTATTTTATACACTTCTAGAGCATCCAAGATACCTGCAAGGCATTGGCAGATACAACATCTGACCCCTTGCTATTATCCACAGAGACATTGTTAGACTTTTTTTTTTTTTTTTTTAAAGTACCAAGTCTTGAGCTTATAAAAGCAGATGGGCTTGCCAATTGCCTAAATTGGGAGGCATTAGTGTTGTGTGCCAACGGGGTGTCATATAGTAGTCTTGGTCAGTAGCAGCAGGAGAAAAAAAGGGACAGTGGCTGACGGTGTGAACGCATGGGAACAAGCCTGACTCCAGAGAGAACCAAAGGATGCTGGCAGCTGACAGCAGTGGGAGTAGGGTGACTTCATCGTTCTGAGGAATTAAAGTAGCAGTGTATGAAAAATATGGAGCAAAGTTTATTCTTAACAGAAAACAGCACACATGCTTTATTCACCAAGCATACATACTTCATTCACGATGCCAAGTCACATTAGCATCAGTATACTCACACGAAAGGGTCAAAACCCGCACATTTTAGTGTGACTGAACACTTCTTAGTTTCTCCTCTTTGGGAAATGACTACAAGACATTAGCTGCCAAGAAAGTGGGATCTCTTGAAACACTGGACAAATGGACACTGGGTAGGAAAATGGGTAGGAAAAGATTATATCAGTGTGTGATGGATGTTATGAAGGGGGGTTTAAGTGAAAGTGTCTAACGGCACAGAAAAACACAAAGGGAGCCTGCTGACAATCATGTATAGTACACAGACCTACCCTTTCCTTACACAAGCAGGGTATCTGCTTCCCTTTCATCTTGCAAAGTCCTAGCTGAGGTTCATTTTTATGAGCCTTTGCTTCCAACTTGTGTGCTGCTCCCCTTTTGTCTAGTAAAAAACCGAGCAGGTTTTCTAAAGGTGCTCTGTCACTCTCCTCTCCCGCATGATGGATTATTTCACGTACCATACAAATTTTCCTCGGTTCCTGTGGCTTTGTTGAGGTGTGACTAGACTACTTAAGATCTCCAATCAGAAAGGAAGGTTTGAATTTAAAACTGCAAAGGTGAGAGGCTGTATCAGCTCACAGGCTTGTCTCAGGCTCCTACAACTTTAAACCATGCTGTAATGATTGCACAAGCTGGTCAAAACATCATTTTTCAACCTTACCTAAACTTTCTGCCACTCTGGTCATGTTTTTTTTTTTGTTTTGTTTTTTTTTTTTCTTGAATTAGTTCTGCCCTTTTTCTGTGAGCACTGCTTTGGAGGCATGAACAATTAAACAATTTCACACCTACAGTTATTCGTGGTCCCAAACAGTTTCATAAGAATTCTTGTCAGAAATATTACACCAGGAACACATCCACACAACAAATAGATATATACCTGGAGTAACATCACTTGCACCTACTGGAATACCAATTTGGGGAAGAAAAAAAGTTCTTTTAACAACAACAAATTCCAAGTGCTTTTAAATGTGTTGATTTTTCTCCATTTTGCGTGAATAATAAACCCAACGTTTGGAAAACAAATTTTCCAATATTTCACTGTCTCTTACTGAATGCAACTTAAAGGAGACAGATAGGGACAGGAATGACAGCCCCTTTGCACACATTACTTATCATACTTGACATGTTTGTTTAGAGATCTACTTGTATATCCAAACCCTGAAGTGTACAAGCTGTAAAAAGCCTTAAGAAGAGTTATTTACCCTTTGTACCACAGCTATATGCGTGATGTAGCAGTCTGTCCTGATACAATATGGATATATTTTGTTCATCTGTATTTGTTCCAAGGCTACTCTTTGCTAGTATGCTTCGAATGAGGACATATCCTTTCATATCCTTTTAGTTACACAAGCAGGAGTTTCTATTTCCTTGTTTATCCTCAATGAAAGGGTGAGCAGTCAAGTCAAGCATTGGGCAATGCAGCAGATGTGCACAAAGCACCCATCTGACAATGGCCAGGGTTCCCACTGAGACTTTTGAGCAGAGAATAATTGTACTTTCTTTTGGCATGAACCAAGGGTACAAAATCACATTTACGTGTGCAAGCCTTTGCCCTCTCAACATGTGTTCTCAGCTGCATTAGAGGAGCTGGTGAAGGTCAGTTTAATTTTCAGTCCCAAAAGCAAAGAGTGATGGTAGGAATGTGGCTGATAGCAACAATTTAAAATGTCACATTTCCTTCCTTGCCAACTACAGTTAGGTTTTATTTATTAGGGTTTGCAGGGAAAAAAATATTTTGTATATATCACTCAATAATAAAAAAGTTCTAGTTTTTAAGAACACAGAAAAAATATCTGATATTGCACAGAACTACATTCTTAATGCTCTCATTTAAAAAAACTCTCATATTGACATAAAAAACTATTTAGTTTCAGGCTATGTGTTATTTCCATATAATGACCCCTCCTGTGTTTTTTTTTGATGTTATCTCCCCTTCTGCATCTCCATTCTTTCTAAACATAAAGGACTCTCAATCTAATCTTCCATCTGTTGTGTTGTCTGCCCTCTTTTCCCTTTCCATTTCCCCCCCTTGATCTTTGTTTTACCTCCTTTTCCCAACCCCAGAATTCTCTACCACCTCTTCTCATTTGAGCCTCCAGTTCTTGGAGTACTTAGCTTTTTTTCCCATTCATTAGCAACGCAGCAAATTTTAGCTGAATCTCACTTCTTAAATGCATTTTGGTTTGCTAAATTTAGCGTGAGAATTAAGCTGCAAAGCAAGAACCAGAAGTAAAGACCATTCTACAGACAACCACACGCACAACAACCTGGAAATAACAATTCCTAAAAATATTTATGACACAACAAAGACTTCATCCTTTCAGTAAACTTGCATGCTAGTATAGATTGGAAAGCAGCACTAGGTCAGAAACAAAGTGAAATTTCTGTGACAAAGTCCTCCAATACCTAATATAAGACTAATCCACTTACCTAAAAATCAATAGCAAGAAATAAACTGCTTTTCATACTTTTGCAAAGAAACTAAGAAAGCACTTGACAAATCCTAAGCTCTCAATAGCTCCTCCACTCAGTATTGTGTGTTTTCTCCCCTCCTTAGACAGGGGTTGGGGGTGAGGGAAGGAAGTCACTAGCCTGACACCTTGCAGCAAGGCACTGACAAAATCAGAAATGCACACAGGACTTCTGACTGCATTTCCATGCTGTTTTGCTTTCTTAAAGATATAATTTTGAGAGGACATTAGCAGATATTCATATGGGATCTCAACAACTTTGTCACTCAGCAAGATCGTATGTGATTAGGTCTTATCAAAACATAAACCCACACAGAGCTTATAGGTTCATACTACTCATCAAACCCAACTTTTATTAAGACAGAAAATAGATTAATTCTTGAAAAGTAGATGGGAAGATCATCCAGAGGAGTCCCTTGACTATCCAGCTCCCCTGCCTTCCGTGCAAACTTCTTAAAACGCCGCAAGCCGGACATTCCAGACCTACCTACCAATTTGTTGTTCCCATAGTGTAGAATGCCCAACCCTTCACAATAGCAAGTTTTTGCCTTGGCCCACTACTAAATTAGTTGTGCTTTGTACTTCAGCCTATGCTGCCCTCACCCACTTTCCTGTGTTGTTAACTGGAAGCCTGCCTGCACAGATGCAACCAGTGCTCAGAGATATGCTGCCCCACCACTTCATTTCAAACGACTTCTAACAGAAACTGCAACTATTTTAAGCTCATTTGGAAAGGATGTGACTTTCATGGGCACTTAAATGATTAGACCACGGTTTAAGAATAAAACCGCCAAAAAATGGAGTTTTGTGGAACCTCTGGCTTTGTGTTTTCAAATGTTCTTTTACTAAGTCCCTCTGGCTCTGGACACCATAGACACCATCATACCAGTACCCGTCATGACAGCAAGTCAAGGTGCACTGACTGCGCAAGGTGCGTGTCCATGGCTCCTGGATTCATTCTGTAGACTCTTTCCAATTCCAAAGGTAGTAAACAGGGCTTTGCTTGCCTGGCCGAGCTGGAGCTGGCCTATTGCAGCTGCAGTGTCAGACCTCACAGATGTCAAAAATTAACCGAATACTCTCCCACAGCCCCCCAAATCAAAAAACAAAAACCCCATCTTTTGCTTGATCTTCTGTAATTTGCCCAATGCCAATCACTTGGCATTTACTTACAATCCCAGGTACTATATTTTAGGCTCATCCAGAAAAGCACTGGCAGAAAAAAATAGGCAAACATTATTAAAGGCTTGGTCACATAACTGGGAACTGCAGGGTGTGGGAGGGAGACAGATCAGCTGAACCCCAAACCGTGCAGAATAGTGTGTCCCCATGAATACTCCAGGACTGACACAGATCCATATGGATAAATATGATCTTGGAGGTCTTTTCCAGCTTTAATGATTCTATGATTTTATGATTCTATTCCTTGAGAGAGAGAGACGTGCACCCAGACAGAAAGAGAACAGTAACCATCAAAACTCACTGCAATGCTTCTGATTTCATATGCTTTGACAAAAACCACCAAGCAGTGTGCTATGAAGCTGGTACATTTATAAATTCAGGCAATGAATGAAAAAGCTCAAATGCAAGTTAGATACACCATGTATTTATGAAAAAAACAACTCACAAAGACAGGGGAACCAAAGCTGATGGACGGTGAGCTGAAGTTGAATTAAGAGTGAACTCAAAGCTTCACAGCGTGGGATGGTTTATTAGCAGCCTGAAGACAAAGGCCACAAAGCAGTTTTACTCCCTTAGAGAGAGGAGCCCTATTATGGAGCCTTTCAACTCCCCAAGAATTGCCTTTTAACTCTCCCTCCACAGTAGGACAAACAGGGGAAAGAAATTAGTCTTGGATGATGTTAGCTGTTTTGTAACTTGTAGTGCTAGTCCCACTGGAGCTGTTCTGACTCCTGTCAGATTTATCCTCTTGACATTCAAAATGGATTAACCTAAGGTATCTTTTTAATAAAAAAATAAATAAAAACATAGCATTTTTTCCCCCTCCTTCCTAAAATATGTGGATTAGTTAGATGACCAAATGATACTTCCTGGATTTAGTAGTAATCTCTGACTGTAGCGTGACTATTAAAGGAAATGCTACATGCTAACACAGAATCTGTCCAGTCAACTACGTCATGCTGTCATCTACCTACAGCATAAAAACCTACAAATAGCCCCAAACCCCTTGTGCCTGCAGAGATTCCGAGATCTCTAAGTCATCAAGCCTGAATCAGTCTGTAACGGAACCATTCAGTCCATCAGCTTAAATCAGTGCACTTTCACTAAGAAGAGAGCGCTATTATTTTTTCAGACAATTCAAGAACCTGAACAAATTACTCAACCTTACTCCAGCTTTCTGGTGCTGCTTACTGAAGAGAATTTTCATTAGATGTGCCCTAATTCTGACTTCCTGAAGATCTCATCCTTAGGTCTGCTGTAATGACTAACATACAGCTAAGCTGTATAGCCTGTCTTTTTATATTATCTTGTTACTGTAGGATTCTTTGTGGAAAAAAAAAAAAAGCAATACGCTAACTTGAGCAAAAATTCAGAGCAAAAGTAAGAAGTATACACATCTTTGCTCCTATAGGAAACAAATATGTCGTATAAAGTGGGGCAGCCTAGAAGGGAATTTGGTACATCTACGCAGGTAGAGCTAAAAGCAGAATTTCACTCACCATATGAAAAAACACATTTACTGCTGTGGGAAGGAAAGCTGCATGTTAGAAGAAAAAAATAAAGTCTGCACAACTGACAGTGGACTCAGCTGCAATGTAATGACAAAGAACTTGAAATTGCTGTCACAAAATAAATCTGATGACCTTACATCGCTGGTCACACAGGCTGCAATGCCCATGCACCTATGAAGCGCCACACTGCTTTAGGAATGCTTTCCATAAATGCCTCTAATAGCATAATGCTTTAGGAATGCTTTCCATAAATGCCTCTAATAGTATAATACATTCTTCGCCTGTAGGGCACCACCTAAACATCTCAAAAAGACTAGCTTTTTGTATTAGCACTACAGATTCTCATTGGACTGATACGTTAAAAAAAATCATCTGACAATGAAAATCCTTCTGAGACAGGGCTATCTGATAAATTCTTGCAACTTTTATCAAGCTCCAGTTTCTACAGCATGCCCAGCAGCACAGCATCTGTAAACAATAACTGTGAAAAGGGTTGGTGTGGATTTTTCCGTGTCACTAGCAACTACTGGCTTCATGCAACTAAATCACTGCACAATGCCCTAAATGTCTGAGGTATCAAGATATGTTCTGGCAAGACAATAATATCTTTCTTATTCAAAAGAGAAGCATAAATGTAAATGCGGTGGTATTAGTGACTGAGGAAATGTCTGAGCCACAGCGGATTTGTATTTTAATAACTTACACCCAGTATTTCAAGGTGTCTGTTGCAAAAGACATCTCAAATCACTACATTTTCAGCTCTGAGTTTGTCTGGTCAGAGAGTCCTGTCAGTAGCCTTAGAAGAAGAAATGGTGAAGAACAGAAACTGAAGCAGCACAGAACAATGTGAATGAGGGGACAATGGGAGAGAGAAGACAACTTGCACTGGCAATCATTTCACATTTACACAGCATTCTGCTAAAGGAAGAGCTAGCTAATGCACACTTTTCATCACAATTATTCACATGAGAAATAGCATGAAAAGCAGAAAAAGAAATATGAGATGCTCAGTAAATCAAGTAGGCTTGATTTACACTTTTTTAAAAAAATAAAAATGCACGTGCACCACTATATACATCCATAAAAAGAGATGATGAGCAGTCTAACAGGTATGTCACTTATGCAACATTTTCTTAAAGATAGAGATGTTACTTCCTGAGCCTTCAAAGCATGTGCTGCAACTGCACTGAACTGGCGAGGTTTTAGGTCAAAAAGACACACTAGCAAAGACTCTTGCATGATCGTGGCATGATAAGATGAACAGGTTAACCAAGTCCTATGTAACAACAGTCCATGGCAGAGTTTAGGATTCCACAGCTGTCCCCATACCTTTTGTTTCTACTAGCAGGACGTGAAATTTGTTCTCCAACAGCATTGCCTCTTGGTATCTGATTTGTTGTTCCAGACAACAAATCTGTTCATGCAGTTATAGGAGCTCCACAAAAACATGCATCACTTTTGCAGATTTGAAGCCCCCTTTATTCTAACTTCAAGATTCACTTTAAAAATTATTGCTCAACTCTGACACCCGTACTTCATACTAGCATCTACACATTTATGTGCTACTTTGCTGAAACTTTTCACAGGCGTCCATACTGCTATTTCAAAGCACACAGAACAAACTTTTTTCTAACAGTCCATGCTGAACAGCTAAGCACAAACTTCTATGTTTTGATCAGGATTGTTTATACATTCCTGTGCCATTCATTTGGTCATGTGCAAGAACACCCTCCAAATCATCTGCATGAGAAGTGGAGAGTTTTTAAACGGGATTTTGTTTCTTAAAATGTGGGGTCTTCCATTTTTATGACTTACTATAATTGCTTCTCTCTTCAAACTGGTGATTTTGTCTAGCAATGTAGCAGTGGAACTGATCAGTTAAATGAAGCATGAACTGCAGCCTGCAGAGAGCTGGATTAAAAACTGCTGAGTTTTCAACATGATCCTTAATCAGAAAGGGTTTATTTTAGAGGAAAGAAAATGTAAAACATAGGGGGCAGGGAGAGAAAGGGGTAGGGATAGGATAGTAGGGTTCTTTTAAAAATCGTAACGTGTTTTAATTTTTACACAGTACATAAACCCACAGCACCACAATTCATAAAGATCAACTTCCATTAATAACTATTAAAGACTGTGGTAGTGGCTTCATTTTGGCTTTTTATATGTTCACGCTGCAACTTGTCACATAGGCTACCCATAAGACTTATGGAAGAAAAATCATTCAGTAGCAGCCTTGGCCTACTTTCACTCTTTCTAGCTGTACGCATCCCATATACTCACAGCCAGCCCTAAGATGCTAAACTCACAACATATATTGCAGGTTTGCTTTGCTTTCGAATGCATAATCTAAAAGGATCAGGAGGCATCTGTAAACTGTGCCTTTTGTGCACGTGAATAAAGTCAGTTTCTCGAATAGCTGGCTGACTGAAAAGAATGGGACAAGGAAAGAAATGAAGAAAAAAGAGAGGAAACATGTTGCTTGCCCATAAGCGCTGCCAAATGGACATACTTGGAGAGCAAGCCATTTCCCCAGTTAATGTAGAGGCCTTTTTCACTACTCCCATGCTCCTTTTTCTTTTTGTTAATCCTGTGCCTTGCAAGGTTCATTAACCCTGTTTACACAGAAAGGTTGGGTCAGTCTGACATACTAATAAAATGCACATATATACTTCACTTTCTTAAGTCACAATGCTTTTAACATGCTTTCACGCTAAAAAAAATCTGGAATGTGTGTGATTTTTTTCCACTTCATATAACAAAATTTAGCAGATGTAGTGCTTTTTGTGATGGTATATATGGTTTTCTCTAAGAGCAATGTTTCCAGCTTATCATATGTGATATACAACTCTGCAGCAGCTTTCTGTCCTTCTAAAATACAGACAGAGAAATAAGCAGGAACTATGATACCACAAGAAACTCTTTGCTGATGCTCAGACCCTTCCTTCTCTACTGTTTTGGAAAAAAATAAAAATAAACAATGTTACTACAAGAACCTGACAGCTAAAGATAGACGAAAACACAACCTCATCCAAAGCAGCCCTGGAGCAGAGCGTTAAATCCAAAGAACGGCGCAACCCCAAGGCCAACACTGACCTGCAATTTGCTGCTTTATCTGCAGCAGAAAAGGGATGCTGCAGCAATTTCCAAGTCGAATGCCTCTGAACCAGTACTAGTATCAGGGCTAGTGCAAAACAACGCTTTCAACATCTTTGATCTAATACGAATATATGAAAGCCTGAGATTACCTCCAACGCAATCCTGACGTGAGGCTAAACAGAGATTTTTCCCTCATGGGCTATATTAAACTACATGTAATCCTGTTTATTGTAAAGGCACTTGGTGGGTGCCTTCCTCTTCTGGGTCTGGAAGAGCTGCTTGGCCATTTTATAAGAGGACTGTGCACAAACATAAGGGGATGCAGCCCAAACTTAAATAGACTTTAAATTGCACGTCTTAACACTTCTGGCCTGAGAGCAGGTGAAAGCTCAGATGTCTGCCTCTCAAGAAGCACCATGACAAAATAAGGGATACAAAGCAGTTCCCCAAGTAGCGAAGCCCAAGGTAGGGCTGTTGTGATCGATACACACTTGAAAGAAGTTAGAAATGAGGGATTCCTAACACAAGCCTCTTGGCTTGGTTAACCAAAATTCCAGTTTTATGAGATGTGCAGGCTCCTTAATGTGGGGAAATAAACATTCCATGGTTGTAAAGAATCTGAAGGCTGTTGAACAAGAGCTGGGTACCTGGGGTACCATGCTCCAGTGTTTAATATGCTCAGGGGCCCAAAAAAAAGGAGCATGTGGTTTCTGGAAGTCTCTTCCCACTGTTGATTCAATAGCTCGTGGTTATGTAGTAACATATAAAAGAATTGTGCTTAGACATTAGCAAAACAACAGCCTTACTGTTTATGCATCAGCTCTCCTACGCTGAATTACCTCAGCCCAGTACAGGGCCTATTGGTAGCCTGCAAAAAAGTATTTGGAGAATCTAGAGAAATCCCATTTATGACTTTGCAATAATACTGTATATCTTGATCTCGCCAGAGTTCACTTGAGTTTATGGGAGGAAAACTGCAATCAAACTCTTCTTGGCCAGCTCCATTATGATAAAGACAGAAAAGACTAGGATACTGATAGGCACAGCAGGTACAATTCTGCTCTACATTAGTCTTGTTTTAATCAAGTCAGCTATGATCTCATAGCATGATAATTTTTTAACTTTGGTGTTTAGGAGAAAGACTTACATTGAAGGCAACTTTGGCTGCCTTTAGTTAAGAATGTGACTTATGCGAGTGGGAGAAAACAATGCAACAAAATCTACATTTTTGTGTAGAACAGAATATTTGTGTGCCAGAGAAAAACCAAAAAATAGACCATACCTCTTTTGTTTACTTACACTGCCAGGTAAACCTCTACAGGAAATAGCAGCTTGCCCAACATCACCAGCACTACTACTATGTTACTAGTTCCATACTGAGTATTCATATGCTATATGCATTTGGTGCTTATAAACTCCTGTCATCTGAATCAAGCATATTTGTTTCACTGCTCTTAATCAATAATAGTATACAACACTATATAATTAAATTTGTGATTACAAAAATAACTGACCCAGATTCTTTTTTTAAGCAATCTTAACTTGTTGCCAATTACTGCAGCACACCTCTCATTCTTTACAGAAAATCTCTTTACAGAGAAATTCTGAATATTTGGCTATTGAAGCTCGTTTTTCTAGAATACAAACAGATAATTTGCGGGTTTCTCAAAATGTGTTTTAAATTCTGAATCTTCTTATATAATAGATTTCAAGGCAATAACATTACTCTTCAAATACAGAAGCTGAACACAGTGTCCTATGGGCTATGAAGATTTGCACTGGTAGCTTACACAACTGAATTGAATAAACACAGTCTGCAGTTAGGTAGAATGTAAGTGCTGAGTTTCACTGGACTGAAACTCTGACTGTAATGAATTTCCATGTACCTACTTAATACAGGAAAAATATAGGAAAATACAGGAAAAAATCCCCTCATTATTAAAAAAAAAGTCTTCACTATAAGGGAAACAGCATAATTTACAACATTATTCTGTCACTGATGAAACTCAGAATTTGTCTTTTTTTTTTTTTTATACAACCTGATGCAGAACCAGTAGGCTAGAAACATTAAGGCTATAATCATTTCTCTCACACCACTCTCTTAGTAAAGATACTCCAGAACTGTTGAGAACAGTCTCTTTGAGTTCTTGCATTGAAAAACTGCCATTTTGCTGGACATTTTTTTTTGTTTTGCACACGAAACACGAAAAAAATATTCTCTTATCTAGCCTACAATTTCCAAGACCAACTGGTACTTAGATGTTCTTTAAAAACAATATTTTTGATACAATATTTAGATTGTCCCTTAACACCACAGGAAACTAAGTCACGTTTTCAGAAATGACTTAAGAACTTGCTAGATTAAAGGACTGTCTACACATGGAGTTATTTAGTAATGACTGCTCAAGAACAGCTATTCCTGAATAACTCCATGTGTAAACACTCTTATTCCAGAATAACGTTGCCTTTTTTCTGTTTAATTTAGCCCATCGAAGTCTGTTAAGCTAAACAGAAACAAGAGTGTCGGCACATGGAGTTATTCAAGAATAGTCGTTCCTAAATAATTCCACGTGCAAACAAGTGCTAGCAAAAACTGAAGATCAGCTCTGTTATCCCCAACCTGTTCTCTCTCCTGTCACAATTAACACAAGGCGCTTTCTGGTATATGTACTGCTTCTTAAATTGCTGCTTTCATTTTTTTGCTTCAAGAAAAAAAGCTATTACACTTTTTTTAAAATTCAATGTTCCTTGTTCAATGTTTTATATATATATATATATATATATATATATATATATATATAGTAAGTGTTACATCATCACTTAATGCAATTCTTTTATAGACTAGGTAAACATGTGGGAATATTTTGTTTTCTGAATCAACAAATCTTTGATGTTTATTTTATTGTTTAATATATTTTAATATATTACTTATATATTATTTATTATTATATATTATATTAATATATTATTTAATATATTATTTTTAATATATTTTATTTATTTTATTGTTTAATATTGTTGTAATATTTATTGTTGGAAGCTGACTGTCCATAAAAGAGACAGCTTTTAATGAGGTCCTAGAGACAACCGAAAGAAATTGGAATTCGTTTTTCCTGAGATGGAATTAATATAGCCAAGAGCTGAAGTCACGTTTGCGTAGGCATTCTGTTTTGCTTCAGGTAATAAAATAAAGAATTTGTTCACCTTGTTAGAGAGACTTACTACCGGGTAATCAATCACAGCACATACTAAAAATCCCATTTTCAGCAAGGCACAAGTCTGTCAAAGAGTGTAATTATTACTGAAAGATTTTCACAAATACCTGTAACTCTTGGACTTAATATTAAGATGTGAGGCCTGGCTGGTACATGGGGTTAGTGACCTTTAGGATTTTACCTCTCGAGACCAAAGTTCAAATTCAAAGCAGACCATATATGAAAAGCGATTTTGATAGTCCTATAGCACCCAGTAGACCAAAACCCCAAACCACAACCCAGCTGTGTGTTATTGGAAGCCTATGCTGAGAAAAAGCCCCCTTGCTGGAATATCAAAGGCAAAGCAGATGCACTTCAGTGCATCGCTGAAGCTCAAGCCAGCAGTGCTTGACTCCACGCATTGCTTTTATTGACATCTTCCACAACCACATGAAGACACAAACTATACAATTATTTTCATATGACACCTTTTGTAGTCACCTATACCACCCTATGCAATATAACCAGCATGATAGTGCTAGTGTTTAGTCTAACTGGATCACCGTTTTGTGTTCGCTATAACAGATACGTGTTCCTAAAAATACTTGCAATTTTATATTAATTGTATCAACTCATGTGGTTAAAGCTGTGAATGTGTCCATGGTTTGCCTAAAATAAGCTTTAATAAGACTAGGAATTTCGGTAGATAATAAGTATTAGTGGAAGAAAAAGCCCTAACAGCGCCACTATTAAAATAATTTTATCTGAAATAGAAATTAACTTTTTTTTTTGTAACTGAGAAGGTACAGGTACACAACGAAATAAAGTGCTGGAGAAATATATGCATGGTGTTTTATTCTATATGAACTCTTATTGCCGAGACATGCACTCAGAAGCTAAAAGGCTAAAAGTCTTCTGTCCTTTAACGTTATCATCCAGACTTTAACTAAATGTTCACTCACAGCTTTTGTGTTACAGCCGTGGAAAGCTGAGTTTGGAGTGGATCACTCATTCCACAAGCACTTTTTCTCCTGCTCATGAATTGTGTGACCCCGTCTATTTTGCTTCACGCTCTCCAAGTCCTATGATGAATACAGAATGATTAATTACTTCAAGGTCCTTTCCATGAGTGAATAGAAATATCAATACACTTAGCTCCCAAACACTTCTGAGAGTCAACTGGTATGGCAACACCCTCCCTTTGCAGATGAAGAGTGGAAAGGCAGCATGCTTACAGCCAAAACCATCACCTACCTTTAAATGTGTAAAGCTGGATTTTTCAAAATAAAGATACCTCTCAATTTCCATGATCTGATCTACCCTAGGGCAAGTGCAGATACGCAAGATGATTTTACTGGAGTCAGCACCAGGATCCACCAAACCTCTGTGCTGAGCCACTTGCATGTCTTTGCAGTGCATTTTCCAGTATCACCTTACAGTGTATCTGCATTTTTGTTCCCCAAAATGAACAGTCAACTGCAGTTAGCATCATGTGACAGCTGATAGAATCAAGCCTTCATTGACTTCAGCAGCAACTATTCACATCAACCTTTCTTAAATTCAGATCTTCGGATCTCACATTCCACTTCCAGAAAAAGGGAGTGTTTGATATTTAAAAGACTTCAAATCACAAAAGAATTCAGCAATGAGATAAAGAATAGTGAATGCTCCCCTGAGGAACCAGAATATCAGTACTTAAGTTTTTGCCTTAGTATTAACCTAACACTAAAAAATGAGCGTAAAATTGTCATAAAAGCCACATATAATATTTCGTTACTAAATGTGAAAACAGTGTTAGTGCTTCCAAAGGGTTAACACAGCTTACACAAGAAAATATTGAGGAAAATGTGATAGCACTACTAGCACTATTTAAGGGGGAATTGCGTAAAGAAAGTGTAAAAAAAAAAAAAAAACATTTTTTTTCTAGATAGCATTACAACTTACATACTTTCAAAAAGCAGTTAGGAATGCAGTGCTGAGCAAACAGAACAGAAAAGACTAACTGGGGGGATTTCCACCGAGTGCAAGCCTGTATTTACTTATTCAATCTAGGTATTCAATTAAAATAGACTTCTGCGGAGCAAAATGCCACTAACATGCTGCTAATTTCAAAATGCTGTCAGATCCATGCTTAGTATAAAAAAAAGCTATCAGATTTTTCAGTCGTTGTCCCTGTGCTCAAAAAGTAATGCATAATGGTTTACACGGCATTTTTAAACAAAAACCAAACACCACCTTTTGCAGTTTAATGAGATCTGTTCACTACCAAAGATGTTTAACGTGGTTCTTAGGAGAACTGCCCCTTCTGCGTTTTAGAAAAGTACATTTATAGCTCTCCACTCCTGAGATCTGGGTCTGGATTTTATGTTTATGATTTGACTTTTTTCCAGTCCAGAGCACTTACTCTGAATGGATGCCTATAAAAACAAAGATGAATTTAGATTATCTGCCTCGTAATTATAAATCAGAACTACCTCCTCAACTTAGGCCTTGAATAATTTCCAAGAGATAATATCTAAATAAACTGCCAAGATTTTCTTATGGCAGTATTCAGAAAAAAAGTCAGTGTTAGGCAATTTTGACTTCAAAACTTCCTTAGGCCACTGTGGCTTAGCGGTGACCAAGCCAAAGGACCTGAAAACAAAACAAAAACAAACAAAAACCAAGATGAAAACCAAAACCTGAAAAAAGACAGAACGAATTGTCTATATTCGTTCTGCCCATTCTACTACTGAAAACTCATTTATTCCAGAAGCCTGGAATATCTAAAGAGATAACATCTATCATTCTAAAAAGAATATAAAAATCATATTTTTTCAGCCATGGATATCAAACCTGGGTGTTTATAGGCAAATCCCTATATTCTTAGATTTGTATTAAAAAAGACCAAGTAACCTGATTTAAGAGACAATTAAATATGAATCCTAAAAGTGCCAGGGAAAAACAACTTAAAATAATCAGATTTTTTTTTTGTTCAGTATCTACAAATAAATTAAATTACCTCACTGACTCCTCCAGGTTGGAAATCACTGCCTATCCTGCGCATTTCCCGAGCAGCTCTAGGCAATATTCCCAAATTCTACACTTTGAACACCCAAAGTGGTCACTCTGCTGCAACAACTGACTACAACAGTTCAAACCCAGATGTTTCTTACATTGTTCATTCTGATCTTTGATGATTCTTCTCCATTAGTTTTACTATCACACCTGTTAGCATGTGAGAGCCAAGAAAGATCCCATTCTCACTTCTCTGCATAAAGGCCAGCCTGTTCTCAGTACACCACCCCAGTCACACATACGTCCCTTCTCCTACTTCCAACACCACCAGTGCTTAGCCATAGCTTTTGGGGAAGAAAGGGCTCTGCACAACATGACCCTATACCATCGTATTGCAATTTTATAATCGATAAGCTTTTTCCTATTGTTGTCTGGAAACGCTGTTTAAAAGCTTGAAAACTTTGATTGTCAGAAAAAAAGGGGAAAAATAGAAATTAACACAATTTGGTTAAAATACAGGGGTGTTAAAGTTCAAGCTGAATATGCAAGAAAATCAGACCTGCAAAAACTGTTAAAAGTTAGTGTCACATTAATATCATACTCTTTTTTTTTTTTTTTGAAGTCCCTGCCCTTGCAACTTCTTTCCTAAAAAACAGGTATCAGTTTCTTGTGAGTATTACAAAGTCTTGCTGCTGCAACACACTTAAATTCGCAATAAGGCCCTGATGTTCTGTCCTATTGTCATGTTCACATCTCTGAAAATTAGATGTCAATTGATTAAATTTCACCCATCAGTGAAAGTCTGATGGATTTATCCCTCAACTTAATTTGCTCAAGCTTAACACTCAGTTTTAAGGTCACAAGCTGGTTAAAATGAAGAGACCAAGCAAAGAAAAAAAAAAGGCAAAAAAAAGCAGAAGGTAAATGTCAAACTGTCCCAAGTGGGAACTTCTCTGCTCTATATTTAAACTAGGGAAAGGACGTTTATCTCAGGAATAGGCTTCTTCTGTCAGTCTGGAAGTAGACAATGTAAATTATTTTTACCCCCTCATCTCTAATAAAACTAAATTCCCACCTCAGCTGCTAGCCTTCATTCTCACATTCATAATCCAAAGGCAGAAATGAAAGCACAAGACTCCCCCCTACAACTAGGAAAACTGCTTAGCATTTTTATATATTAACTCAGTTCTCTGCATTACCTCTTCTGTCAGAAATGCTTTCTTTTTTGTGTGTGTGTATAAAACATGCCATAAATTCTTAATCTACTAAAGTATATCTATAATTTACCAGTAAATCAAACAAAAAGGGTGAATTTAAAGTATAGCTATTTTATTTTTGCTATTTTTCCTCTAAGAGTAACAACTGCTGGATTTAGAAGCAGCTAGCTGATGTATCACTTGAGTTCCACAGCCAAAACTAAAGGCATTATCTTTGGAGTCAATGAAGTCTGCAGCTGCTGGAATCTGGAATGGAATGCATCTTTTCATTAGACTGGTGCCAAATTAGAAATGCCTGCTCATCCAAATGAACCATGAATGCAGTACTTTAGAAATATCTGCTCTTTGCATGTAACTCAGCATGCTAGAAAATGTGACAAGCCTAGTAACACTCCATCTCTGGCACTTTCAAGAGAATGAAAAATGTAACTGCCAACATCCTGCGTGTTCAAACTGCTGCCCTGTCCCAGAGGTGCAAAAGCCCATTGAAACCGAGCCTCCAGCTCTACGCTGCCATTCAAAATACAATATTTGATTGCTTCTTATACAGAGGAAAGATCATAAAGCGCAAGACAACTCAAACCAGAGCTGGAAACCACAGTCAGAACCAACTGGCTGTTACCATGCTTAATTAGAAAGGATGGGAACGTGACTTGCTTACATCCCAGTACAAACAAATCTCCCTCTGCTAACACACTGATGCTTCCTTGCTGACGTGTCAGCCTAAGACCATCTTCTCTTTCTGCTGCTTTCTCCGAGCTTGTTAGCCCACGATCACAGGTTGTGGCTTCAAGTTATCTAATTATGCCTTTTCTTATTATTTATTTTCTTTTTAAAATAGTCTAGAACTTGTTGACTTGAAATCCTACCCCACAAAGAGGAGATCTGCAGACATTTCACCCACTGTATTAGAATGCCTTTTTTTTTTTTTTTTAAAATACAGTTTCTTGTATGGGGTTTATTGTCACACCATACAAGCATCTGCCTTGCAGTAGTCCATTGAGCAATGTGACTTCAGGCTTTCTTGCTAGTACTCACATGCCCTGGGCAAGGTAAGAAAAGTGCCAGAAGAGGTTCAGAATTTATGGCACCTTATTTTTTAAGCCCTATGTATTTCATGGAGATCAAATATAAAATCTGTAAGGCTTGGAATAGTCCTTTGTTCTTGGGAGGGCTCCTTTCACAACCCAGAGGCATTTGGCAGCCCTAGGAACATTTCATCTCCCCATCCTCTGTAAGCCCATGCCTCTTCGTGGGACGTCCTGCTCGGCTGCGGGAGTGCACTGTCCATAGGGATTCCCTTCCTGGAGATCTCACAAGTGTTCTCACAAGTATGTTCAGCCTGGGCTGTGGGCAACTTTGAAAATAAAAGACCTTTAACTAAACTTCCTCTAGGAAACATCAGAGGAGCTCAAACAACCTGCATTTACACATTTTGCAAGTTTCTCAGGGACTGAAGGATTCAGCCTACAGAGGTGGTCTAGGCACCTTTAGAAAGGCACGGACAGAAATTGGCATCAACTTGCTCAAAAAATGATTGGGGAAAAATGAAATTAATCGAACTCTTTTGTCTACCTCTCAGCCATTGTTCTACATAGATTATTATTATTATTTTTTTTTTTTTTTAAATAGTGCTCAATTTTAAATACACACTGATTTTAACTACTGCTCTGGGGACATCATTCCATAGATTAAGTACCCTTACAGAATACGCTTTCTGAACTCCTGAATTACCAGAAAAAACACATAAAACCCTTCAATTTTTATCACATTCATCTCAGTGGATCAAAACTTGGAGTTTGTATGCACTGGACCGTATCCATGTAAATACAATAAATTAAAAATAAAAGGCATACTTAACCTAAACTTGCTTGCACGCAACTCCGCTGATATTTTACTGGTTATATCTAGACTTGCTATAAAGTATTAGTCACAGAGTATGTTTAAATTCCTCTGACACTTGCACATATAAAATACCCTCACTAACTGATGCAAGAAACTGTAAGGGCTGGAGCATGCAAACATCTATTATACACAGTCATGGTGTTTATTATCACAAGCAGTCCCACTGAATATCACAATTGATAACATTGGTTAAAAAAGAAAGTGCTAAAGTAGTGAACGTTACAGCCCTTTGACAACAGTGATTTGCAACAAGAAGGCATTAGAGAAAGCATGGTCTTTGCATAACTGGGTCTTCAGTCATCTTTTTTTATTGCATATATGTGGCAGGTATAGGAAACAACTCTTGAAATTTGTTGAGTTATTCCCAGAATAACTGAGAATTGAGGGTACATGGCATACCCCATTGCTAAGTGGGGGGAAAATACAGCGAAATGAGGGCATGGAACCTGCCAGTACTTTTAGCAAACACCTTAAAAATAATAACAACAGCATATAATTTTTATATATATATATATGTGTGTGTGTGTAGTACATATATATGTGTATATATATGTAGTTTTTCCATAACTACAGTTTACAGAATTAAGACACAACATGGTCTGCTCTCAAGAAACAACAGAAATACTACCTCAGGAATTTTCCCATGCGTTTCATGCCACAGCCAACTTCTGACAGCCAACCCGATTGACGTTACTTTTCCAACATTTTAAATGTTTATTGTAATGAGCAACTGAGGGAGAATTCAGTGTGCTCCATTCTTTGATTTTACACAAACAGATTCATGTATTAAGCAAACAGATAGAAACAATCACAATGCTGTTCTGAAAGGGAATCAAAATAAGAAGCCTAGGTTCCTGATGCCGTCAGGTGAAGGAAGTACACTAATAGATGCATGTAAAATACCATGTAAGTGGTTGCTGCTAGGCAGACTGATGATAACTAACAACAAACATTGCTATTACTTACTTCTAAGATAGAGCTTTCGATCAGTACATGAAGAGCACTTTCTAAAAAAAGATGCATCGCTTCCACTCACTCAGACAAAGCATTGAAATTTGCCATCGCTATTACTTAATACCAACGTGCAAAACTAGTATCACAACCAACAAAACGTTACCCTAAGTAGAACCAATAAGAAATACTTCCTGCATCCTTTTAATGATCACTAGATATTGCCAAAGTGAGAATATGGAAGGCATGCAACCACTAAAAATATAGATGTGGATAAAGAAAAACAACAAAATCAGAACAAACCAAACCCAAATCTCTGGTTTGTTGCACATACTGAATTAAGAGTCAATGCACCTGCATTCTGCAGTACAAGGAAGAAAGGCACTTTTACCAAGCCTGGTGTAGCTTGAGAGACAGTTTAGGAAAGAAATGGTCTTTCCCACTTAGGAAGGAAGTATTTCGTGGAAGAATATCTGAGAAGAGAAATTGCTTTTGTTACTCTTTGCCATATGGCAAACACCTGAAATTACCCAGAAAGGCATGCACAACAATTCTGTTCTTAATATGAAGTCAGGCACTTCAGACTGTGCTATGGGCTATCTACAGCATGAGTCTAAAATAAGGAAAAATAATTAAAAGTGTTATGAATTCATTTTCCATCTCACTATTCATAAGCCTTCATATTTTTCTAGTTATCGTACAATATTAGATCATGATAATTATAACTTATACCTATCACGACCAATAAAGGAGCACATAGTGCTATTTAAAGAGATTAAGAAATGGACTACTTGAATAAGATCTGTGACTTAGCAGGTGATAGATCTTAGCTTTTTTTATTGCTGCAAAATCAACCAGAATTGAAGAGATATTAGCTCATTTATGTCCATTAAGTTTTGTCCCTAGGCTTAAAATTATTATAATAGACATCATTCCAATCAATTATGAGCCATAAAGACATTACAGAAAAGACATTACAGTCTATACAAATATATAACAGCTCCACTAGGCATAAAGATTAGATCCACATGAGACTTTACCAAATGTTTCAAACGTTACATCACTAATTATGTGATACTGTCACTTCTGGTAAACCACAGATGTAACATGAAAAATATTCAGCTTGGTCTCATGTAGATCTTATCTCAATGTGCAGGTTCCAAAAAAAACTCTACCAACCCTTTTGATCTCTGCACTGTATTAGCTGTTAGCTTAAGAGTGAGCTTGCTGAGTTGAAGAATTTTTTTGCAAGACTTGCTTCAAATCTCCACATGATACAGCCAAGAGGTTGCACTTAAAATACAAAATGCTAACTTTCATTTATATTGCATATTGTAGCATTTATGCAAATCGAGGTTAGCTTACGTTTTTGATATTAGATACAGCGTCCCTTAGAGAAGTCCTTGTCTCACTCCTCTGGATCTTGTGTAAACAAAAGCAAAATTCAGTTCAACAGTTTGCTGTCACGTAACTAGCTTAAAGTTTCTCCAGAGGTTTCAAAATTCAACACCCACAAAACCACTATGTCAAAGCATTTTATTGGGAAAAAAACCCAACCTGCAGGTAAAGGTAATAATGATTCAACTATCACCTTTAAATACCAGAGACCCAAACTTCCCCTAGGTTAGCATTTCATTTTTCTACATGCCAGAGGCGCTGGCCCCCTTTGCAGCAGGCATGACAGATTTCAAATCTCCAGAGCACTGCGACATACAAAGTTCTGAGGCAGCCTGTCATCCAGCACAGTGAGCAATGGGACCAACCAAGAATCAAAAATGGCAGAAAAAAGGGTGCAGGAAAGGGAGACAGTGTTCAGCAGGAGAAGAAAAACATCATATGAGCTGAGCCAGGAGAGAGAAAAGGAGAGGGGGAAATGAACATCAAACTAAATGAAAACTACAGGAAGACAACCCCAAATTCTCAAGTTTTACATCCAGTGACTCAGGAAATAAGCCCTTTCCAACTACAAAGCCCCTACTCTTTGGGGCACTGCCTTTTTGATGCTTCAGAGTAGTTTACACAGCCTGTATTTGGTACCAAGACTTTATTACTCCTGCAGGTACAATAAACCCCCTGCACAGGCCCCTTGGCAGCTGAGAGGCTCCAGGTGCCGAAGCAGAGCATTTGCAACCTCTCCCTCTCCTGCCTGCCCCGGGGAGAGCTGCAGCAGGCCCCTGACCCCCTCTGCTCACTCGATGAGAAGGCATCTCTAAGCACCGCTGGAAGTCGCTGAGCAGAGAGAAAGCTGGCTGCTGGTGCTTGTGTGACACCAACATCCCACAGCCATGAGCAAGGCTTCAGCCAGTGAAGCTTTTGCTCTTCTCTTCCTCTGTGTTACCAATTTTCTTTAGACATACAACTGACTACTGCAAAAATGTTCACAAGCCCCTAAAGCAGCTGCTGTCACGATGCCAGCCACCTCCTGAGAAAGGACACCGCACCCTGGGGACCACAAGTCTGGTCTCATACGGTGATGGAGGAGCTTCATTCTGCAGCTGAATCTTCCTGAAGCAAGGACGGTGCCTTTCTCACCTCCAATATCTAGGGAGTGAAAATTCAATCTCTATCATAGCCAGTAGACATTTCCCCAAGAGTTCACCAGTACCAGGGTGTCATAAACAGGTTTTCATCCCTTTGGCCACTTGCTATAAACACATACATGGGAAGAACAGTAAAGAGCTCATAAAGCAGGGTGCTAATATTTTTTTTTTCTGTAATGGTGAATAAAGTAAACAACAGTTTACTGGGTTCTCAGGTTGAGCCTTGGGTCTTCAACCCTTTTGTAAAGGAATTAAACAGAAATAATACCGAGACGTTGGTCAGGCAGTATGGAAATTCTCTAGAGAAGAGTAATCCATACCAGAATGAACAATGGGCAGTTCTGTAAGGCATAGCTGATTTTTGCCTGGGTTTTAACTTTGCTATGCCCTCTACAACAGCAAGAGGAAAAAATGTAAAGAAAGAATTAAAAACAAGTGAACAACGGCAGGCAAAGAAATCAGAAAAAAATGATTTATGAAGTTTCCTTCTTCCTCTTTTACTGCAATATACATTAATCAGGGCTCCCATCTCTTTTTTGGGACCTTGATGAAGATGAGGTGAAACCAAATATGTTTAATGATGTCTGAAATGACTGAAATGAGGCATGAAATTGAACCATTGTTTGATTCTGCTTTGCCTTTGCTTTCATAAGCAAGGCGGTTCTTTAAACCTGGGTGGCATTCACTGGGAGACTGCTGAAATGAAACATATTTTGCTTTCCTATATTGTTCTTTTTTCTTTTTCCTTTTCAAAGCTTGAACTGACCAACTTGTTTCCATACATCATCTGAACCTGTTGCCTACATGTCAAAGCATAATATTTAGGATACATAGCTAAAGACGAAGAAATACCACAATTTCATAACCTGATGGTTAAATCGGAGAAGAGAAAGAACATAAAGAAAGACCATCTAGGACAAAGCTCACCATGAAGTGATCTACAACAGAAAAATTCTAAATGCACTGTAAAATTTTGGAATTAAGTTATTTAAAAAGTGGGTTTTGATACCTTTTAAATACTGTTCTGATAAAAAAAGAAGCTTAAGTTGGGAAACTTACACTCAAAGAACTAAGTTTATATTCGTCTACTTCAGACTTGACTTCGTTTTTAAGGATATTGAAAGCCCTGTAGTGACTCCATAATCATCTTTCATTAGTTTGTGGCAACCTCAACACTGGGATTAATATCAGACAAAGATTAATAGAAAGGCAGGAATCAGATACGGTTTTGGTATACTTTGCACTGGAAAATAAAGCAACTATTTCTTTTAGACTTCTACTGTGGCGTCTGGAGTTAGGTCTACAACTCTGTGAGGGGATGGTAAGCATAAGAAGGATGGGTATATTTAAAAGCAGTAAAAAATATTCGTTTATACATTTTGTTCCTATCTTTGTTACTTTGATTTAAGGAATGCTAATACCACCATAGGTTACTGGCAGAAAGATTTACCTTGGTTTCTCTAACTCCACTTAAATTTGTTGGGGAACCACAGGTGCTACAGATGGTTAGGCATCCTTGAGTCTGGTAAAATGAACACTAGAGGGAAGAATTATCTGCATTTCTATTATTTAAGCAACCACTCCTCTTGTTCAAAGTCCTATAGAAGGGCAGCACCTGAACCTTATTTTCCTGTAGCCACATTTTTCCTCCCTTTTCCAGCCTCAATTCATTTATGGCTACCTGACTTCCACTTGTGCTTTTACTAACAGTTAACTCTGCAAGTCCATTCACTTTTGGCTGTGTTTTTCTAGCTGTTATTTACAGAACATGGTTACTGGTTGGTTCCTCCATGCTCAGGCATAAACTTCAGATGTGCAAGACATGCATGCTACATTCACCCTGGATATTTTATGTATTAGATACTGCCATTAAGTGAGTGAATATAAATGTACGCATGCGCATATTTTAATATGAATCTTTCCTGTTAGAAGCCCTGCATATTTATGCATGCAAATGCAGCAAATTTTCCCATGGATCACAGCAGTTGAATTTGTAGAACTTGAGTACTGCATGTTTACATGCAAATGAAAGAAAAACAGAGAAACACAGCAGGAATTGGCATCCTCCATACAAACGATGTGTTGTGTGTATTAACAAATGAACAGAACACTCCCAAGGGAGCTAAAGAGCATGGACCAGAAGTTCACATCCTTGCCAATTTATTTCAAATATTTCACTAGTTGTTCTTGTTGCAAAAAGCACACCAGTACATTTGCTGTCCAATCAAACCCCTTCCATTTTTAAACAGCCTACATTCTATTTTTAGGAAAACACTCACTAGAGAAATACAGAACATTAAAAATTAATTATTCCACGTTCTGTGGCAGTGTAGCTTGCATGCGCCTTTGATTAGCTGATGTAAGTGAAGTTAAATGTATCAAAAGGCTATATTATGGTTGTAATTAATTCATAACAATGGATTTGAACAGTTATCCAAAGCAATGGCAGTCACAACTGAATGTAATAAAGCAATTCCAAAAGTAATTTGCACGCATAGTTTATAAAGGTCCTGTAATTCCTTTAAACATGTTCCTTTGATTATAAACAGCTGATGTACAACAGCATATTCAATTTTTCCAGCTATGTTTCCAAAAAAATTACAATTGTAACATAAGACGAACTAAGTCATACTCCAAACTCAGGCTCTGTACATGATTTTAACAAATCACAGTCAAGCTGAATTTAAGAATCCAAAATATATCAATGCATAAAAAGCTCAATATCCAAAATATTATCACAAAATTTCCCAAACAATTTCAATTATACCAGCTTTTCTCAAATGAGAAGCCTGCTGGCTTTTAGCAATCAGTAGGATGTAAAATCTACACAAAATTACCAGTGATAAACCTTCACCTCGCCTGCTGCCCTCTCTTTAGAGGTCTACTTCTCTCTAAGGGACCAATCTCTCAGTAAAGGCACAACTGAAACAGAACTGCTGTAACTCAGAAGCTTTTTGACAACATCCTGTAAAGTGTTAGAATACGTGCATTTGTCACTGAAGCCAAAAAATGCTTAGCTCCTATATGCAATGCGATGTGAAAGTCAGTATAACGTTAAACTCCACATAAACTAAACCTTTCAAATGGAAGATTTGTTCTCTTACCAAGTAACACTAAAAAAAAAAAAAAAACAAACACGTGTGGCTGAGCAGGGATCGGAGAGAAAAACTACATTTCCTTGAGACTTTTGATTTTAAAATAAAGCAGCATAATATCAATGAATTCTGCATCTTGTCCAAACATATGGTACGCACCATTTGCACGTAAGGATTTTAACCAGTTTTTAAAATTTCAGAGTTTTTATTCATGCTGACTAAGACTTTCTTCCATAAATAGTTTCTTTGAAATCAGCGTGACTTCCAGGCAGCACAAGGCACTACTTCAGTGTGAGTAGGAACATCAGAATGTGACCCTACATCTCTGCTTCCTTTGAAAGTGATACAGCTAACCCACACTTCAACAGAATATCAGGTTAACGCTTCAAGGGGCTAACAAACTGTAAGGGGCAGATCCTCAGCTAGTGAAGAGTTTCATGAGCTGAGTGAAAAAAAGTCTTTGTTCTGTGAAAACATATATGATTTCTGAAATTGTTCCCATCCCAGAAGACAGAAAAAAAAATTAAAAAATCAAAAGAGGATTTTCAAATAAAAATGGAACAATGATCCAGTTTTGGTCAATCAAAGCACTTGAAAAGTTGGTTTTCAAATTCCAAGATAGGTTAGCTTGTACTTCATTACAAAGTGCTGCCTCAACATGAAAGATGTTTTTATTTTAAAAATGTCGACAGGACCATTTTATCCATCTCAGATCTTTTTTCTCATTTTTTTTCCTTGAATTGAGCCATAGATCAAAACAGAGTGTGTTGTAAAAGCTTTTTTGAAGATGAGCCAGATTACTTTTTGACAGCTCTCCCCTCTCAGAAATTCACAACAAATTGCTGGCTAGTTCTAACGATTGAACTTCTCTGTGAAAATTTTCCCAAATCTATAGCTGAAGCCAATCTTCATGAAGAGTCATCCCTGAGCATGCCAAAAGCCTCTAAGTAATTTAAATGACATTCTGCAAACAGTAGGGGATTGTCATCATCACCAGGAGGAAAAGAGATGTTTCTTCTCTGGGAAGTCCTCACCAAGTTTCTAAAGAGCCCTTACTACAAAAGTCTCAATCTCAGAGTAAATCAGTGGAACACGTTATTCAGGGCTTTTCAACATGGAACGTGTTTCAAAAGGATTTAGGTAGATTTTCAAATAATACAGCCCCAAATTTCAAAGCTTCTGAAGAAGAATGTATATGCAGGTATTAAGAGACAACATCTCCAGGCCTTCTGACTACTGAGGAAGGAATTTGAAGATGTGCAAAGTGTTGAGCACCATCCTCAAGGATGGATGAATGGGAGATGGCAAATTGGTGTTACAGCTCTTATAAGGATGTGATCAATAGGGCTTTGCCTAAGCTAATAACCTTATGAATAATGCAGAGTCATCAGAAAAGCTCTAAAGAAACTGCTTAAAGTTCAGCATGGCCAATACTCACTCTAAATTAATGAACATCAATAGAAATAAAGTCACTGTATAGTCAAATAAATGTACAGCACTCCCTACTTCTGAGTTGACCAGAACATTTTAGGTCCTATTATCTCAGATATTAGGGGTTCAACAGTTACCAGTTATACTGGTCCACCCTACAAAACACTTGCAGTGGACAGGACACAGGGGTGAGCAATCCTTGACCATGCACGAACTCACCAGACTTGCTCACACTTAACTACTGAGGCAGGAAATTACAGAAGGGAAGGCCTTCTGCTTGAGGCAAAGGTTTTATATTCATCCAAGGAAATTCATTTCACTATTTACCTTTGCAACACTGAACACAACATTTTACTACAATTTTTGGTGAACAACCCTTACTTGCAGAGGCAGAAATTGAGACACCTGGGATCTAGTCCAGACTTCCAACACAAGTCAGTAGGACTTGTAGATATTCAGCATTTGCCATACCTACAGAACAGCCTGCTCACAGGTTCTCCTCTAAAATCCATGAAGCATTTTTTCAAGGACGCTGTCTATGGATGCTTTGCCTTATCCAACTTGCCTGCTGGTCTTCTGCTTGCTTGTTTTTTTCTCTTTTACTGTTTCATGATATATGTTTTAGTTACACAATTTGAAAAGTGCAGAGAAGGGAGGAGCTGGGTTAAGAATAACCTTAACAACACAGTTAAAGCTTTAATAATCCCTAAGACCAGTTATGTCAGGACAGTATATTTTCTAAGCACAGCATCTGGTACAAAGGCCTGTGTTCAGTGACAGTCCCAAATGAAACTCAGAACAGAAAACAAGTCACCACTCATGGCAGAGATGATCTACATGGTTGCGTTCATGGCCGGCATTCACTGGATTCTTCTACAAACACTTCTGACGTGCTGCTGAATGTCAAGCTAAACTCCAAGAGTGACAAAATAGGACTGCAGTCTGGAATTCTTGATTCACATGTGCTGAAGCAGAAATACAGATTTTTTTGACCCAACCAAACTGTCCTAAAAACATCTATATATCATGATTGATGCTGTCTTTCAGAGACTTTTTGTCTATTTGGCTGAAATGACTTGTGTCACCATAGAAGCAAAACAACATTTATCTGATTTTATCTGAAAATATCTGATTCATTTTCCCTCTAAATCAACTGCATGACCCCAAACCTGCCCTAAAAGAAAAAAAAAAAAGGAACGTGGGAAAAAAAGTCTCACTGGAATCAAGATGGGATTTATCACCAGGTTCAAATACTACTGAGTTTAGCAATGATTTAAAAGCTAGAGTTCAGGTCTCTATTCTATAGATATATTCTACTGCTGTCAAACCAACTACTTAAACCTACTTGAAATTGAATTATACTAAATATTTTATTGCTCTATAAAGCATAGATCTGCAAAATTCTATACTCTAGACGAGGAAGAAATATAATAGACCAATTCTGAAAAAATTACATGAGAGAATGAAAAGACAGCACCTTCTGTACTTTGGTATTAGCTGAGTCATGGGGTTATGTTTCCCTGTAATAGTAAAGCCTTTCGCAATACAACAAAATAGTATTTCCATTGAGAAGTATGGGACTGGCATATTACTAGGGTTGTCTGATATACTTTCTGTATGAAAATGAATAGGAAACTCAATTTCTGGGCTCAGCTTACAAATCGTAATTACCCTCCAGGAAAACTTATAAATTTTAAATTTTATAAAATAAAATTCATGATGAAAGCAAACAATCAGGTTAAAGCCTGCATTACTAGGGCACTACTGCCTATTCTTGCTATCAGGAAATACACAACTTTGTTTCTGTTGCAGATGATCGGTGATGTCCCTTCTGTGCTTTATTATGAAGCTGATAAATGACTCGCTAGAAACATGGTGAAAGCTTTTGGAATTCACTGTGCTATGGAAAACAAATTAGAAACTTAACTTGTTGCATGAGGGATTACCCTTCACAGCATGGCCTTTACAATGTGAAACTAATTATTGCAGGGAAGATTTATGGTGTTTACAGTCAAGAATTCAGGGTCAGATTGACCAAATTCATGTAACATTAGACCTCAGGCTTGTCTGACTCTAAATAGAATGACAACTTCAACAAATTTGAAGATAAAAATAATACGTTTTTCCTACTGAATTGCTTAGCACGAAGCTGGGAAAGAGGGGCTAAATAAATCGAAATATTTACTCTGAAAGTTTTTTTCTTTTTGAACAGGCAGATAATGCAGTGAGTCAGAAAAATGTGTTTTAATTTCTATAGTTAATTTCATAAGAATCCACGAGCATGTTAAACCCTGGAACTCTCCAAGTGTTTTCATATAGTCATGCAAGCTATGATCAAAATTTGTGCTACTGATCAGGAAATACGGCTAGCAACACAACCAAAAGGCCAAACTGAATTTAAGCTGAACATAAAAAGTGACTTAAATTTTAGAACAAATATAATCCCCAGTGTTTAATATACAATTAGACAAGCAGGAAAATTGGTTTACCCTGAATTATAAGCGAAACAAAGGCTTAACAGAGTAACAACAACATTCATGCCAATAGCTAATTGTGATTTCAGTTAAGCTACCAACCATGTTAAAAATTGACAAGTGCTGGTGAAAGCAGATAACCCTATAAGTGAAATACAGGTAAGCCTGCCAAAATCCGCTTCACCAGTTGCATGTACATCTACATCTTAGCTTGCTGCTGTTGATATAAAGATCCATCGCTGTTTATGGTAGACTGGAATCAGTCAGACCTCTCTGGTTTATCTCTACCCAGGCAACATGCAGGAAAGCGAATCTCTCAGCCTGAAGAGCTGATGCTTAGCTAATCCAATTCAATTAACTCTGTGTCTAATAACATTTCCCTTTTAACATAAAATTTACAATGTTTTTCTTGGAAAACGCTAGCCCTTAGATTTAACAATAGCTTATGACTGAGCTTTTCCTGTAGCCTTACCAGGCAGCAATACCCACCAAGTAAAGAGTTTGGGAGAAAGCTGGACAGAACCCAAACCAAAATACTAACTCCAAAACCAAAACACAAAGGATTGTTGGATTGTTACAAAGGGGTTGTACTCTTATATTCCTTGAAGTGATGATAAAGACCTTCTGCTGATTCTATAACCTAACAAATATTATAAGTGATAATTATTACTGTTAGAGTTAACACCACAGTTTATTTACCACGATTAACATCCATATTATTGAAGTCTGTCTGAAATTGTATTGTGGTGTATCAAAATAAGGTCCCAGGGATGATTTATTTCTTATCACTAGCAGTGACACAGGAGCCAAAAAGCAACGCTTGACTTTCAGATTCCTGGGTAAGTTTGCAAGGTTGACAGCATATATTTTCATTTAGAAATCAAACTGTTAGGGAGCCCAGTGATGCCATTTTCATACTTTTTCATTATATAATGAATTTTAATCAGCCAGCTTCAACTAAGAAGTGACCCATATATATTACCCATTATCTATGCTTGCAGCTGATGAGATATAGAGAAATCAAGGGGATTTTTATTTAGTTGAAGAGGCCCAGACAGGGATAAAGGATACTCTGAAGGATAAAGGATACTCTGAAGGAGTATCCTAACAGCAACCAACTTTTGTGAGAAGCCTTGGACAGGAGAACCCTAGGCCAGAGGACCTGTTTCAAAAGCTGCAGCTTAGGCAGATTAGTAAGTAGCCTTGGGGTCTGACACAGATCTGAGATGCCAGCATGATTTGATGAGAAATGAGAGAATAAATAAATTACTTTGTGCTAAGAGGGGTGAAAGGGTACAGTTCTAGGGTTGTGCAAGAGCAGGGCAAGACAGGACTGGAGTTCTGTGATGGAGGAGGTCTTGATAAAGACCACAAGAGAGTTGGTACAAATGCACTGGCTTGGAGCTTCATGCTCCAAGAAAAGCATCACCTCTCCCCCAGTACACGTATTTTGTGCCCTGCTTTGAGTATTTGGAATATGGTAGCCTTATCGAGAAGTACCCTAGGTCTCTGAAGAAGTAACTTCACCTTGATCATAAAAACCTTCAATGGTCCCAGGAGCTAAAGGCCGAAATAATTTTTATTATTTTTTCCTATTATTTATGTTGCATGCTGATGTATTTAAGACTTAGTTACCCTTAGAAGCATCTTTATGCAATTTTAACTTGACTATTGTACTCAAATGAAGTTTTATATATATCTATATTTGATACACAAAAGGTATCATTGTTTCTCAAGACAGCCCATCAGCTCTGTTGCAGGTAGATTACAGCACATATTAAGAAAAACCCAAAGCTGACATAATTTCAGAATAGCTGTCAGACTTTGCTCCAAGAAGTTCATAACTGATGTTTGCAAGTCCAAGATATAACTTGACTAGATAATAATCCACAGTCTTGAAACACTTACTACGGTTTAAATACTTTCAGAAGGAAATAGTGTTCAAGAGATTCAAGACCCCCTGTCAATATGTACAGGTATTTCTCACTCAGTCGCACAAACCCAGCAGTAGAAATAATGCTATAATATTTTCTGATTAAAGCTATAAATCAAAGCCTCAGACTCCTTCAAGTTTTACCTAATTATTTGTGGAACTTACTAAGTAACACAAACTTAGTATTTCAAAGATCTGATTCCTGTTTAAAAAGATAAAACTTTCCACCATTCTTATGTAAAGATACAATTATACTTGCAAATATAATGTCAGTAAATCTAATAGGCCACACACTGGCTACTCCTATTTTGCCTGGCATTGTATGTTTGGGTTATGAATCACTGAAGTCAGGTTGATGAACAAGTGTCATGCTATTCGTCAGAGCACCAGACGCTTCTTAGCACATTTCCTATTTGAATAGAAGAAACAATGCTGGCAGAAGTCCCAGAAATGATCATTCCAGGAAAGGAACAATGTGACAACAGCATTGCAGGTTTATGATAAATATCTCAGAAATACGCCTTTCAGCAAGAACAGATTAATATAGACCTTGGGGATAAAAATACTCCCAGTAGCATTTAGTTGGCATATCTTGTATGCAAAGAAAAAATATCAGATGGCAATTTCTGTGCTTGGTTGAATGTAAATTCATGGCTATGAGAAATAAAATAAATTGTAATTATTTTTAAGGTCTTCCACTGGGAGAAGCTGATGAAATTTGTGTCATTTAAGTTATTGTTCTGAAAAGCTCATTTGTGCATTCTTTCCAGGATTTTTAACGTGCATCCAAGCAGCAAGGGAAATCACCTTTATAGGATAGAGATGAACAGTGCACCATCATCACTCCCACCACTGAATATACGATTTAGCAGTTGTCACTGAACAGGAAACAGGGGCTATATGCAAAACACCAAAACACAGAGGGAGCTGGCAACAAACCTAAAAGGCACCTGCCATTCAAGTCTGTTTTGCTGGTCACCATCATGAACTTGTGTTCCCAAATAAATAATTAAATAGCAGATAAATAGTATTTACGACTTTCAGGTACAGTAAAACAAGCTACTGCCAAAAATGTGTTTGGGTGAGTGGAGTGAACACTGCTTAATATAAGTCCCCTCTCTGTCCAACCGGCAAGCAACATGAGATTGCACTGTTTGGCTGTACATCAAGAACAGCTGTCTGAGAAGCAAAAACAACACATACTATATCTAGTTACAATCTGGAGGAGGTACACTGAACATACAATACAGATCTTTTTTCCTTTGTGTAAAACGCAGGCCCTGTACTGCTAACGTCAGACTCACAGTGGCTTTAAAATTCACTGACTTCTCTGGCAGCATATTGGAGGAACACAGCCTAAGAAGCTGTTCTTCACAATGAAGTTGCACTTAAAGACACAAATTTCCAGTGTGTTTCTCTTTTTCCTTTCTCTATGATGTTTAAAGTCAACATTCACTCCATGTTAGCACTATAAAAGTCATTCTAGAGAGAGCTGGTAAACAGCTCTATTTGATAAAAGCTGGGATATCTTGGTAATGAAGATGCTTTACACTGAAGTGCGACTTATTATTAATTTTAATCACCAAAATATAGTCTCTTAACATTTATTTTAGTGCATATTATTATAAGGAAACATTCAAAGGAATAAATTTGTGTTGCATTGCTTCTTGGCGGTGGTGGGGAGGAAAAAAAAAAAGAGAAAAAGGGCAAATATTTTAACACAAGCTTTTGCCATCCAACGAGGCTTAAGAAAAATTAGTTGATAAGATACTGAATGCTATCCATACTCAGCTCTGTTATTGTTCATATATAATAAAATACTGTAAAGCGATGTGTCTTTTGAACTATTTAATGCACCACAGCTCCAAGGTGCCTCTTTTTCTTTTTTTGGCTAACCCTACCATTTAGCGTTAGGCTTTTAGACTGTCCCTACAAATGCAAAACTGTTGATTCTATGCACAAAGGGAAATTGAACTAAACCAGTAGATATGTACATACAAATAAGGCATACAAATCCAAATGCACTTGATATTAATTTTTGAAACCAGAAAGAAGAATACATGCTATTATAGTCAGGGTGGTGAGTAATCCTAAATAAATCGAGCAATACACATTCTGTTAAAACAAGATGAGTGACGAGAACAGGTAATACAGGCACTAGAAAACCAACCTTAACATTAGCCCAGTATTAGAAATTCAAGGCCAGTCCTCTTTGATCACACAGACATTGTTTACATTATTTAGTGTATATATCTGATTCAACTGTCACCTTTAAAGAAAGGCACAGATTTCAAGCATATAGGTACTGCATACAATATTTTACTGTGATCACATCAAAATTAGCATTTGATACAAAGGCCAGGCAAAGCTGTTTGCTGTTCCTACGTTTCCTTTGTCATATGGATTGCTCTCCTGGATGATCACTAGAACTATTTTCTCCTGTCTGCCCTCTTCTTGTACCAATGACTTTGATTCCTTTGTGTGCAAGCAACACATGAAATATATCAGTTAAAGGTAGCATTTTTCTAAGCTATTTATTTATTCTTTTAGTTACTTGTTTTTATACATTTTTTTATCGTGTAAAAAACAAACAAAAAACAACTGTATGATTAGACATGTAATGGGAATTCCACCAGCCCTAGAAGAGCACACGGTACACAATGAGGAAGCTGGTGGTTTGACAGGAAAGCTAATGATCCAGATCTTGACCTAAATTTACTTAAAGCTGTTGACTTTAACAGAGCTGTGCCTACTACACTGATGATAAGCTTGATTTGTGTCCCAACAAGTAGCAGTACACCAAAAGAAAAAAGCTCGCTGTGAGCTCTGACTGCATCCCCTAGAAGTACTTGTTAGCTTCAGCAGAGCGCTGGACACGGTGTTGACAGAGCATATCTCCATAACTCAGGAGCCAATGCACTTGCTGCCAAACCTTTTCCCTCCAATAGCCAACCATGAGTACTTGTGTAAAGCTGAAGGAATTCTCAGTCCTCTCTGTAACCTCAGCTAGACACCCCTCAAACACACCTGGTGAACCAACTAAGGCAGATGCACAAACTCAAACAAATGAACAAACTGATTGCTACTGTTGTATGCCTCTTGGCTATTGCTACCAAAAATGTCAGGGAAAGAAGGATTTACAGCCACAGCAGAAAAGCTGCTTGCAACATTCACGAAAATACAGCATGGCTAAGGACATAATTGGAGCAGAACACAGCACAAACAAAATGTCACTAACAAACTTGACCACATATTGTTGAAGCGAGGGCTAGAATAATAAGTCATCAACCACTTTCAAGCTACCTAATGATCCCAAAATAACACGTTTTACAACCGATCATTTTAAGTTATGAGTGTTTTTTGCAAACACAGTATTAGAGATCTGCTGAGCCCTCCCTGTACACATAGGGCCAAATTCATTTTTTTTTGTCAAGTTGATTTAAACCTTGGTTAGTTTCCCTGCTTTAAATGAATTGGTCTGGATTTTGTCAGCATGATATAATGAAGGTTTAGTTTCCCCTAATATAGCTATTACATGTTTTCTGATATTTTTTTAATTATCAACTGAAAGTACATCTAAACAATGCTTTGGATGACCCACTGCCAGATGGATAATACATGGTAGTAGAAAGGCATACAAACAATAGGGCAATCCTTGCAGCTCCATTGATGGCCCTAAACTGCACTTAGACACTTAAGTTTCAAAGTAGTACGTCTTCCTGACCTTGTGAACTATACCCTGAAATTTTCATGCGATCAAGAATCACATGAGCTATCACTTACTAGGGAGAGCCATCACAACGAAAAGCTTTGAGGTAAGTTCGCAAACAGGGAACAACCTCTCCTCTCGAGGAATCTCTGCAACTCCCTCACCATGGTGCCATTCTGCACGGTCCCAGCAGTTCCTGCTTTTGCTGGTAACGTGGTGTATTCCCAGTGTAAGAGCCACATGGCCCTCAAGTATTTTCTCATGTGATGCGTTGATCACCCTGATACATTTAGGATGAACACACCAAGTACGTGTTAAAGAGAACATAGGACAAAATACCCTGTGCTGGTATTATGCATGAGTGAATAGGTTTGGAATGTTACTTTGAGGGTAACCACTGATTATCAGAGTAAGCAATCACTTCATTTTGCAAAACGAATCTAAAACCCTTCAGGAATAAAACAATAACACAAGCCCAAAATATTTACAAGGCTCTTGGCTCCGTATGCACTTGTAATCTCTGCTTTAACCTGAATCGCGATGGAAAATTTCTTAATTTCTTTCAGATTTCTTCTCTGAAGTGTTTGGCCACATCAAAACACAGTTGTGCGACATCCCAGTCACATACCACAGGTGCCAACTGCGATGACCTAAAAGCAGGGCTGGACATTTATGGAAGGCTGCCCTTTATACACTAATTAAGCAATTATGCACTAATTAAAGATGTAAGGAGACCTATTCAATACATGGGATATTAGTAATTTTCATCTGTCTTTGTTCCGTACAAAGTCCTGGCAGTATTTGTGCTGACAGGAAACTGGCAGGAACAAGTGCGCAAATACAGACTTTATCACCAGCACAATCTAAGTAAAAATTTATTTCCTTAAACTATCTCCATTTCAAAAGTAATCTGGAATAAAGGCAGAGATTTAGAGATTGTAACAGCCAGAGAAACAAGCACAAGTGATGGGGGCGGCTTCAGGACTAGTTTTCTAATGCACATTTTGCTGGATTGCTCCTCTGCCCTGGAAAAGCTTTTGCTCAGGAGTTTACTTGAGATACCTGGAGCTAAAAACCATTGCCCAGACCTAGGAGTTAGGGAGCTATTAACCTGATCGGTACAGATTAGTGTTCTTCCAGGAAGCCAAACCAGTGTGACATCAGCCTTCTCACTTTTTATTCTCTCCCAAATGGAGTAAAACCTAGAAGCCATTTGAATTTTTTCCAAAATACTTTGTTCAAAAATAAATGGAGGATTTCTGAAGACATCATTCTAAATTGAAGGAAGGATAGTGCCTACAAAAATTTTGTTCTTTGAAAGAAAATAGTAAAAGGAAATTTGAGTCATAGGATTGTAGGAATGATCTGACACTATCTCCACTGCTTAACTGTTGCCAGCTCAATTTAAACAAAAGGTTGGCCCAAAAATAAGTGTCAAGTCTATACATCCTCTAAACCTGGGGGAGGAGAGTTTAAGATTTGGATCTGATTTCTGCAGCGCAAGCCCATCTCTAATTAAAATGAATTAGATTTAAGAAGAAGAAGATGATAATAAATACATAACTTAAGACTCCTCTGTTGACAGCAGACTGTGTGTGCAAAGTTCTTGCTGAGGGCAAATTTCTATGGTCAAGATATAAAGCTATGAAAATCAGGGTTTATAATAAAAGTATTTACAGATGCTTAACTATAGCAGTGCTTTCAGAGATCACTATCATAAATGTCACCTTGAAAAGGCAAGTTCCACAGTTCACTCACTGTAAGGACTGCATCTAATTGGAATGCTGATTCAACCTTCTTCTCACACAAACACTAGAACTGATAGCAGTGAAGCTCTTTTGCCTCAGATGTAGTACATTGCAGCAATGCCACAGTGTTCCTCTACTTACAGATCAGTTGTGAGAAGATTTCTGAACGTTTTTCCATTTAAAGATAACGTAAGTAAAGTCTGCATATAAACCTGCTCCTGCAAAGTCAAATATCTAAACCAAGCACAACAATTCCACAGTGTCGGATAAACATGGAGCAAAAAGGAAAGCAAAAGGTTCAGCTAAAGACATTTCAGAATATGGAGCATAAACTTTCTATAAGTCTAATTTTGGAAGACAAAGCTTTTCATTTTGTAGTGAGACACGCTGTTTATAACAGAGTAGAGAGCCAAGGGTAATAAAAACGAGGTACTGCAACCTTGAAGGTTATCCACAGCTGCCAGGAAGCTTCTAATTAAGATGGGACATTTCAGCCAGTACTCAGAAGGGAGGCAGTAGGGAGACACTACCACACTGAGCTTCCGGAATCTCCATGGCTCTTAGCAGCCCCTAGATCTCTCTGACTCTACAACCACCACCTCTCCCCTCTCTAACAAGGAAATGCAACATAGGGACAGTATTAGGCAGAGGTATATATTTATAAAAGGCCATCCACAGCCAAAGCAAGCCAGAAATGTGTTTTCAAACATGCTCAGTACTCTGGGGGTGTTCTCTTAGAAAGTAGCTATGAACTGTGGCTATAAAAACCTCTATCCGTTACAGTAATGATGTATAATACAACAAGGTACCTCCAAAAGCTGAGCTGCTGGGCCAGTGCCAACCATATTTTCATACAACTTGTATGGGCAAATAAAACTCACTAATGGGGGCTACTACAAACGTTGTGAGTCCTACTCTTGTGTCTCCCACTTCAGATCCATCACACAGATCCATCAGACCTCACAGAATCATTTCCTGTTCTCCTGCAGCTCAGGCTGAGTGTAACATAGTTGGGGAACTGCACTTTGGTCTCTGTCTGTGTCTCCCTGCGTGCTATACACAAGTAGGTGGCAATGCTGATGGTTTGAAGATATCTGCTAGAAGACAATTCCCACCCCGTTTTGACTGCAGTAGCAACAACAGACTGTTTCTGCTCCAATTGTTCATTTTACCTGTTTTCTACACTTCTTCCTACAGGTCGGAGATCCTGCAGAGTCCATGTACACCTCCCCAAACAGCGAACACACCCGTCAGTCAGTTTTATAGCTCTTTAAGTTACCAGGATATTGCAAAGGTGCTGCAATTCTTTTTGAACATCTGCCTCAAGACTAAACAGTCCAGTGTGCGAAAACCCACACAAACCTGCCAGCAGCTTTGTACATGTCTTCTGCATTTCTGTGACTGTGCACACTTACCTTTACACCAAACGTATAATGCAGACTACACAACTGAGCCACAAGTGCTGATATAAACACTGGGTTGAACTTTATCACAAACTTTTACATAGCTACAATGGAAAAAGACCAGGTTGATGAACATTCAACTGTGTTGTGTCCCCCCTCCCCAACTCCCTTGGGTGAAAAATGTTATCCAGTAGCATTGTTTCTTTAACGACACAATTATTAGACTTACAGGTAACTGAACAGTGTAAACAGCCAAGGACAGCAATGGGAATTGCTTAGTTTAAGTTTCTGGAGATGTGTGTCACAGTAATCGTCTGAATTAAAACAGAGAAAAATTTAGTTTACAGAGCAACAGAAAGCTTCCTAACAGTAAAATCTATTAGAATGTGAAACAGTCTTATAGGAAACGCATCATCACTTAGAGTAAGATAAAAACAGTCTAAAACCACAGAGAAAATACAGCAGGACACAATCCTGCATTGGCAAGAGTATTAGGCAAGATAACCTAAATGGTTTTCTTCTTTGATTTCTATGAAGTGTGAATTGTTTACAATGTAATTGCAGGAGAACATTTAAAAATAAAGTACTCAAGACCCCACACACACTTTGGCTACCAGGCTTTCCCTTTCAGCTTTCCACGGCCTTCCTCCTACCAAAGACAATAGCACCTTTTAACAGATCCAAAAGGGACAGAGCTCTTCTGCAAGGCTGCAACATCACCCTTTCAAAGTGCATGCACCCTCGAGTCACTGCATCCTACAGAGCACGCACATGTCGAACTTTTCAAAAATTCTTAACACCTACTGTGTCTCTGCTTGGTCTCTTGTAGTAGGATTAACACAAGTATGCGTGACAGGAAAAGCGTCTTTGATTTGCTTGCCTTCGATTCAATGGTCAGTGCACTATTTCTGAACTGCTCAGACTGTAAACTAGCAGTGCACTGGTTTAAAATAACCGTCAAAAGTTAATTATTTCACAAGCATCATATATTTTTGGTTGATTTCAAGTCAGCATTTGAATTAAGCTTGAATTTTTATGTTTTCAGAAAACTTCAAAAGACGACAAAATCCCAACAAACCTGGTTTCTACTTTGCAATAAGAACATCCTTAATCTCTACTAAACCAGGTACATACTGTTCACCAATCTTCAGGGAAAAAGGTTTACCATTGTTATCAGACATTTAGAGCAAATCCTTTCTTTCATTCTGCTTACAGAACTAACATACCAGTACTAAGGGGTAAAAAAGCCCCAGTTCATAAAAATATTCAAGAATGTGCTTAATTCTAAGCATATCAGCAATTCCATTATCTTTAATTACATCTAAGGAGATGCATAAATTGTTTGCTCAGTGAGAATATGATTTGCAATGTGTATAACCTTAAGCATATACTCATGCACCCTACAAAAATATACATATCACTTCAGAAATTTACCCAGAAAGCAGGAAGGCGTTAAACACTAGCAAAAAGTATGTAATAATGTCATAGAGGAAACCTGTATTTTGAAAAAACTACTACTATGAAAAGTCCGTTCTTATTTTACTCAAGGATACTACTTTGAAAAGCTCTTACAGATGTAGAAAGTCTGACACTGGAGGAGACAGGTGACTCAACAATTCCTTCATACTCCAAGGAAAGAGGAAGAAATAGTAAAATAGTTCAGGTGCAGTTCTCTGCCTGAGGCCACAAAACATAATTTTACTACAAAACAAATGGTAAACATCAAACCTTGTTTGTCAAAGAACACAAGAAAATAGTCCAGGGCAGTTTTTGACTTTGCCATCATCTTTTTCTCAGGGTTTAATGTACTTTGATATTCTTCGTAATATTTTTCATTAGCAGATCATAAAAGAATAGTAAAAATGGGTATACTCCTTAAAACTAGCCAAAACCTTCCTATCCTGAAGCTTTCACTCTATAGGTACTGAAGAGAATTTCAATCAAGTTTTTCTTAAAAGCTTAAACCAAAATTTTAAGTTTTGCTAAATTAAGATTTTAACTGAAATGCTAAAACAATTTCTTTTCATTATCATCTTGATTCTTTTGCACGTTCCAAATTGACAGTTGTGTTAAATTGCTTCAATTAGAGTTTAATTTTACATTTTCATTCTCAAGTGCCAGAAAGCTTTGCACTGCTTATCAACCAGAATCAACACTGTGCACAGTTAATGCTGCAATGTAGGCTTTTAATGTAATTTTGTTCATGATTAGTAGGCATGTATCATTCAGCAAGTCTCTCCTACAGACAACCTTTGAAAAAAACTATAAATTTAAACCTACTATTAGCTTAGAATACTATTGGGTATCATGAGAGCAAATGGAACTCTGACTGCTATAAATTACCACACCTGTTTGCCACAACTTATTTGCAGAATTATCAACAATAAAACCTGTTGTTTATTTCTTAGTTCATGCACATTTCCAATTTAGCATGAAGTGCTTACTTATTAATGTTTTGTTGCATAGGACTTGTATCTTTAAACTGTCCTGTTGTGATGCTTCTATGCACTCCAAAGCATGCGTCTGCCCTGCCTGGGATTACACCATGCCAAGAAGCAATTCAGAAAAGTGGATCTGTTCAAAATTTTTCATGTCTCTAAGGAGAGTATATGAAGCTTCATATTTTGGACTGTATCTTGATATCCAGCTTTCTACAAGCTGGTTTCTGAGAAACACATCCTTCGTGCTTACCTGCACTTCTAGCCTGCTGATCAGCCCCCTCCCTTCTTGCAGCACCGTTTGTTATCTCATGACAGCAGCTGGGCTGCTTTCTGCCATGTTCAATTTCAGTCCCAGTGTCAGTACTACAATTATTCCTAGTACACTGTTTTCAGGTCAGTTGAAAAACCATAATCACCAGCACACGGGTCCTGTTTAGATTGCCATTCTTTCTATTGCTGCAGCAACTGAGATCCTCAAACAAGCACTGAGCTTTGATTATGCCATCTGGGTGCTGTACGAAGTGGCAAATGAAGACAGTTCCCCCCTGCTCATAAGGTTACAGTTCAATACAAATGCTGGAAATGAAATAACACTGAAAACTATTTTTTTGTGGATAAAAATCTAAGGCCTGCTCAAGTTTCTGGCAAAACTGCTGCTGATTTCAATACAGCCAGGAACTACCCAGCTCCTATCTCACACCAAAGGCATGCTATCACCGAATATGAAATTAAGCCGTGCCTGTACTACCGCGGCCGTTCTCATGCCGCACGCAAAATGCATATTGCTGCCTTGTGACACCTAGCAGACACAGGTGCCCGATCTGCTGAGGCCACTGATGCTGCTGAACTAAAACCAAGGTGAACAAGCGTCAGCCAACCTTTACTTTTCTCCCTCCCTTCCCTGAGTGCTCTGTTCAAAACACTGGGAGAAAAAGAGGGGGAGGAGGCACAGATTATGTTACAAACGAAAATAAATGCAGTTGTTCCCAAACCAGTCTCCAGCTGCCATTTGACATCTTCCCCAAGCCACAACACAGGTTGTCGCTGCTCGCAAATTCTGCCTGCCAGCCCAGAAGAGTTCAAGGGCAGGAGTACCCAGATCGCACTACTGAGGGATAGGAAAGGTGAGAGGGAAGCACGTCCAGCCACCTGCACCACACACTCTGAATTTCCTGAGCACGTTCTAATTAAGTCACACACATGAACCACAATAGGAAAAGCTGAGGAGAGGAGGAAGAAACAAAGAAAAGGGAGTCAAAAACATATCCAGTAATAGGGAAGAAACAAAAAGGAATTCAAAGTAATTTCCACCAATATTTTTCAGAATGAATCGGTAAAAACATGGTATTTTAAAAGCTCTTTAAGCCAGTTTACTTATATCTTTTAAAGGCGGGCTGTGTTTTAATGCACTTCTCAATAGAAATACACTGGCCTTCCATCAGATTTTGCTCAAGCATGTAGTGCTGCTATCTTGTTCCTTGTCCAAGACTACTAACTTCCCATTAACACTCAACATCAGGAGTGTCATCTTTAGGAACTGCAGAAATAATTGTGGAATAAATAACGGTCAATGAATCAGGCATGACTTCACTGCCAAATTATGCAGCTTCCCTGACATTTGCCTACACTCACACAACCTCGGAGATTAGAGGGTTTAGCAACAACGTTTAGAAGTGTCATTGGTAATGGAAGACACATTTGGGAAGTTAAGCTTTCAAGGTATTACTTTTGCCTGTTTCAAATCCCAGACAAAAATGGAAAAGGCGGCAACTTTTCCCTCTGAAAAAAAAATAAAAGATCCTTACGTTTTGTTACCAAGCTCTCAAACTGCACTATTTATAGTAAAATTGTTTTCAAGGCCACAGCATGCTCAAGAAATGCAATGAAAACTGACAGCAACGTGGATCTGCACTTCATAAAAGATGCCTCTGTGGTTACATCTTTAATAATTCCAGTTAAGCAAGAAAAAAAGGCGGGGGGGGGGGGAAGTAATTTGGAGAAAACGTTGATATGCAGTTCCATTTAGGTCTGATTTCACACACAATGTTCCTATTGTTGAGTTAGCATTTCAGCCAAAGCTGATGGCACAAGGTAGAGCTACATACACACACAAACAAAAATGTAAACAGAAAGTAATACCATACCAATTAATTATCATGAATTCTTCAAAAACAACCGGCACTGTTAGCAGTGCCAACATGAAAATGCCCTACCTGAAATGCAAGTCACAAAGCGGCTTTGCTTTCATCAGAGATCCATATAAAAGAGTAAACAACATAGCTGTACTTCAGAAAGGGTTTGAAAAAGAAATGGGTGATAATTTATGAAGTGTTTTGCACTACTGTTTTTCCCTTCTGTGAACTTTGCTTTGGCTGGTTTGCAACAGTAGGGAGTAAGGGGAAACCAGCTGAACATAAACTGTTTGATTTGAAAGTTTGCATCTGTAAACTCCTGAGACAGCCCGAGGGAGGAGGTGATAATTCAGTATCTTATAATAGCAGGCAGCACAGAGATCAAAGAGAAAGAAGACTTGGCTGAAACCAGCTATGACGGCTTGACTGTGTGAGGTACTAGTAAAACGAAGATATTTTTGATGCTTAAGGAAGACTGAACTAACTGCAGCTCTGCTCGCCTTCCGCTTGTCATGCTGGTTTGGACTGTGTTGCAGCCACGCTGGAGTAAGAGCCTCCTGCTGCCATGTGTCTTTGATAGCAGTTTGGACATGAAAAAAGGTTTGATGTCGAGACACTTGCAGTCTTCCAACTGCAAATCCAGTACAATTAAAAGCTGGAGCTTTTTTCCCCAACATACAAGACAGAAGCCAGGAAAGGCCAGAATCTCTGGCTCCTGGTATTACAGATAGAGACTGTCTCACTGTGTAACGCAGGGATGGTTCCTATGCCATGCCTCAGCACATGAATGGAAGTCCCAGAACTGAACACTGACTTCTCCTAAAAAGCCAAAGGACACTATTTCAAATATTGTTTGTTTTTTTTTTTTCTCTCCCCCCCATATATTCATTAATTACGCCAGACTGCAAGCTTCAGGATATGATTTTTTACATCTCTGGAGGCTATACAAAAATACTACTCCTGGGAATCAAAGACAACCCCATGTCTAAATACTGCACACGCTCATCCAAATACTACTTAAAACCTTATTCTGTATGGTTTCCAGGACATGCTATTTCCAAAAAGAGTAGCTGAACTACTTCAACTCTCCATCTACATCCTATCGCAACAGGAAAACACCAGGTGACCCATCCATAAGATAGCTATCTCTTGAGATCAGAAAAAGTATATTCATCTAGAATATGCAGGGTTCTGGATGTCCATTCAATTTTGTGCATGCACTATGCTACTCTTCCCTATTCACATAGTATCTAAAAGGATTAGGGGCTGCTTGCCTAGCGGTTCTCTTTTCTCACACCTCTGTGCATTACACAATGGTGCCATTAGGACCGGCAGATCTTGGAAGGATCCAGGGATGTCACACAGATGCGGAATTGGCTTTTGACTTAATTCACATCCAATTTGTTATAGGCATGAGTCCAGGGAAAAAAACAAACAAAAAAAACAACACACCACCACAAAAACAGAAAACAGCATATCCAGAAGCTGCAAATCACTTGATGCTCCAAAAAGCACTTAAGCTAGTGCTTAAATCCTACCCAAGCCAAGGGCTTCCTAACATCCACTTGGAATAAAATACATTGAAGCATTTTGCTGAATTAGGGCTTTGGAAGACAATGCAAGGCCCATTGAATTTCACTGGCATGATGTCAGTAAGCGAAAAATTAAACAAGGAAAAGATTTCTCCCCCCAAAATAAACAGAAATATGGCTGAAGAAGGAACGACATCATCATTGCATACTTATGCCAATTATGGCCTAGGTGCTAAAATGATGATTCCCCTAAAAATAGCTATGAACAAGTGATACCACATTACGTTGATATGTTGGAAAGAATAACACAAAGAGGGTTTTTTGACCTATATCAAGACATCCAAAGTTGTTATCAACAGTTAAGCCATTTGCAATTGAGATTACATTACCACCTCAAGGCTCTAAGCTCACACAAAAGAAAAACAAATAACATCTACAAAAAATAATTTTCTCATTTATGTGCTTATAAATAGGTTCTTTTTAAAATGCACCTCTCATTCATCCTCAGGTTTTTCAACGTGTATGCTGAAGCATGATCGCATGTTTTACATCTGTATGGCTTCCCCCCCCCCTTTTTGTTTGTTTCAAAGATGCTGATTAATCTGGATTACTACAGAGCAGACTTTTTAATTGTGAATGTTTTCAAACCAGAGTCTGCTTTACATCTGCATTCACATCTTATATATAAATATTGCCACAGAAAATGCTTTGTATATAAAGTACCTAAAAATGCATCACCCAGAGAAGAATAGCCTGTGTTGTATATATACAGCAGACAAACAAAATTCCATGGAAAAACACACACTGTAAACATCACAGCTTCCCCATTGAGGACAGCTGCTGTAACACAATCCGCGGTGCCTGCTGCCAGGATTTTCCACATGAGTGCATCTTCTTTTAACCGCTGCTCAAACACTGGCTGAAAGAGGAGCTGCTAGACTGAACATGTGTCTGCGCTCAGATGACAAAGCCCCGGCACAGCACTGGAATGCAGAGCAAACCTCGGCTTTTGGGCGGGAAAGGCGCTGCCCGCTCGGTGGGCCTTCGGAGCAAACTCCCTGAAGCTTTTGCTTTGGAGTATGCACGTTGTGCTTCCCAGCATGCCCGTTGTGAGAATGCACGTAGTGGCGTAAATGTTAAACAGAAATTGTCAATAAATGAATTACAACTTAAGGCAGCAGTATAAAACCCACGTCTTACGTTGCTTGTATTGGCAGCTGAGTAGAAAGAAAGGATAACCTCATTGGACGCGTATATTAATTTTCTTAGATTAAAGAAAATGGATATTGGCAGAAAGCGTCAGAGATATAAAATGCTGGGGGGAGGAGGAGGGAAAAGGGTGGCTGCAGAGAATCTGTTCACAATATTAGCAAACTGCAAAACAAGGCCTAGATTAGATAGAAAAGGGAGTCAGGTTTCCCTGCACAAAAGATACCTCAGCTGCCAAAAGTACAAGAGCAATTAAGGAACACAAATCAGCTTAAAAGCAGAGAGGAATAAATGGTGTAGAAAAAGGGAAGTGCTCACTTGAATTAATGAGTTTGCACATGAATATGCACACACATTTATACATACACGCGCAGTCAGGGTGAAGTTTCCTCTCCGGACATACAGCAGGCTGACGTGTCTGCTCTGTGCAGGGCTCAGATGCTCTCCAGCTTCCCCTAGCTCAAAGGGCGTCGGTGCTGACTTTTTCCTTGACTTCTGCTCCATTGCAAAAGTGCAACCCTTTTACCCAAATATCCAAGGCAGTAAAGAAACCACTGTCAGTTCTCTAGTGGTTTAAACATATTTCTCATAGGTGAAGCACACACATACTCTGGATTTAAAATTCACATAAAGGTTATGTACCATTCAAAGCAGACAAAGTCCTAGTAAAAATTGTTTTAACTCATTAAAATAATACAGGTTTCTTCTATTTTTTTCATTATTATTTTCTCCTATGCCTCAGTTTCTTCACTATCCTTGAGTCTTTTTTTGTGCACGGATGAGAATGCTCCAAGAAGCTAGAACAATCACAGAATCATCTAGGTTGGAAGAGACCTCCAAGATCACCGAGTCCAACCTCTGATCTAACACTAGCAATTCCTCCACTAAACCGTATCACTAAGCTCTAAATCTAAATGTCTTTTAAAGACCTCCAGGGACGGTGACTGAACCACTTCCCTCCCTTCTCCCTTTCTTCCAGAACTAGGCTTTCTCTCAAAAACCAGTGAGCACTCCGGTTCTCTCCCTCTGGGTGACAAGAGGAAACAACAGCATAGGCTGTATGTGTGCGCAAGTGAGAAAGGTGATACACAGGTTAAGAGAAAGCACAATATTCAAGGAAACCTGAAATATCTATTGAGAACTGGGGAGATTGTTTCAGAAATGATATAGATATATAATCATAGTAGCAACACTTCTGTGGCAATCCTCACTCCCAGAGTACAATAATTTCCAAGTTGCATTAGCTGCCTATTGAAACTATACAAGTAACAATGCCAAGTTCATACTCTACCGATGCCAATTTTTCAAGGTGGTTGTGGCAGTTCCTTAACCAGTACATTAGCTGCTTGTATGTTTGCTTTCTTGGGTGAAATTACTGTCAATATTTCTTTAATTTCTTCAAACTGTAGGTCATCTCTGGACAACATGTATCTGTGGGTGTGGATAGTATCACAGAACAAATTAATTGGTTAAACCAGTTTAAAAGAAACCCAGGAGCCAGAGTACATTTCCCTTTGTAGAGCACAAGTATAAAGAGAAAAATGGTTGCAACAGTAATAGGGCAAACATCTTTCCCACATTTTGTCCTATAACAGTTTCAGAGCATATTACCTCAGACAAAGTGCTATCAGCCACTGTCACTTTATCGTAAATGTCCCTTGGTATTTGTTGTGTTACTTAAACACTGCAATTCAAGAATTTATATGAACATCTCCAATTCCTTAAATGTATTTGTAGCTTTACAAAAGGGCTTGAAACTATGTGTAGCATAGCTTTCAAGAACACAAAAAGTTAAAAAGAGATGCCAATACTTCTTTAAGTCTTGTGATTCAGCATGGCCTAACTCACAATTTATGAGCTCTTCGAGGCTGGCAATGCTATGATTACTCAACCTGGCTCATAGTTGGCAGACACAGCCCAAACAAGAGAATCAGAGAATCTCAATTCTAATCCCTGATCTTTTACAGGGACTCAGCTGGATCGGATTCAGCAACACATGCAGCCACATGCTATGTGTTAAACAAAATGTTACCTCCATTGAAGCTATTAGGACTCTGAAAGTACTCAAAGTGGTTGCTTAAACAATTACCTAAATCAGGGTCTGTCTACATGTTTAGAAGAGAGCTGCTCAAAAGCTGTGTGTTCCTCCTTTGACTTAATTACCAACTCAGCTGATTGAGTTTGGCATTCTGTGGTAAGCACAGGGTGGTCAATACAAGAATTACTGTCTAATAAAATGCAAGGTATTATAATATTTTGTTGTAATAGCAACATATCAGTGTACATACTAGGGCAGAAGCAGCAAAAAGCACAGCCTGACAGCTTCCTGAAACCTTAGAACAACATGGTAAGTGATGATCCATCTTTGACAGAACTTGCTAGAACTTTGGTACCCCTTTGAGTTCCACCATACCTTGTTGAAAAAAAATTTTCTGCACTTAGCAGCTCTAACATTTTCTGGTCATTGGTTAACTCTTATGGTTTGTCCTGCTATGTCTCATGGCTTCAGCCTTGGCATAATTTAGCACTGCCACCTCTCAGCATCAACAAGTGGAAAAAAAAAAAAACAAAACACTATAAACAAAGAGTCCACAGTCATAACAGAAGCCAGGAAGTGTTTCACACTGATCTTTAGATTCTTTTGCCTATAAACCATGTAAATCAACATACAGGTAACACTTAGAAATACATGAGCTGTGAGATCTGTTTCAAAGGTCCCAGTGAAATTCCATTAACAAAGAAAACTTAATAGAACTAGGATGTTGAAAAATTAAAAATCTGAATACAGTAGATAGATAAAGCGATATAACACAGAACAGAATGAGCACAGGATGTAAGGTCACAAATACCAAATATATGAGCTGTTGAGCACCCCCTGAAATACAAAAAAATCTATGCCTGATTTTGATGTTAGAATTGCTTGTTGTTCCCTTGCGGTCACAGTGGGGTGCATAACAGGCCAGCGAACACCAAATAAATTTCACAAATAAATAATTTCACAAATAAAAGCTGGTACAGCTGGAGGTTGAAAATCCCCCTCTTTCTGGATCTCTTACATCATCTAAGAAAATAAAAGAGCCTCAAGCAATTGAACAGAATAGTACCAAACACAGGTACAGCACTACATTCATTCTTCTGCAAAGTCACACCATTTAGAGACTGAATTCCTTTTGCATTTCACATGAAAATGTGAATTCCTGACTATTAAGTTAAAGGGATCATGGCATACTTCACTCTGAGGAGGACCAGAGAAGTCTGCATCCCTGTAAATGAATATCCACAATATCAACCAGAGACAAGAAGGTGGGGGGGGAGGAGGCAAAGCTCAGCATGAACACCAAGGGTCAGACATGGCCATGCACAATCAGACATTTAATGAATTTCTGCAGACAGCTGCTTACATAACTGTCAAGCTGTCCTACCAGGCCTTCAAAAGCACTGAGGCATTTCCCCTTTTTCAAGGAGGAAAAAACCCACTCTGAAAGATAAGAAAAGCAAAACTCATAAGCTGCAATAGTCGCAATTACTTATAATAGCTTATGACTACATGGATTAAGCTTTAATTATTATATTGTTGCTATTTGTCTACTATTGGATGTGTCAAGAAACCAGTTCTAACCTGTCAGACACGATGGACTGATGTTTTCTAATGTTTAAAGAGTTATAGTTTGCCCTTGCCTTTTGCCAACAGTATATTTCCACAATTAAAGGAAGTTATTTTATACCATTTTAAACAAAGTTTGAAGAAACTTGCCGTAGGAACAAACTTCCTGAGTTTCATTATCCAAAGCTTTAAAATGACTGGCAAACTTCACTTTTGAGTCATATAAGTTAATTGATGACACACTAATCATGAGGAGTAATGCTAGTCTAGTCAGGTATTCTTTTCTTCCTGGTAAATACAATCCAGGATACCCTGAGGGATTCTGCTAAGCACAGATGTAGAGAAAAGCACACAGAAAAAGAGGACAGGAACACATTTTTCAACATGTCTTTTCCCCTTATTCAACTGTCGAAGAGAACAAATGCATTGTCCAATGAGGATTATAAATGAGCCTGTGCCCAAAGTTAAAACTGAACTTCCGAAAATATACATGCTACCACGTTGAATTTCATCCCTCAGATATTGACAACTTTTATCCGATGGAAATGATTTAGGTATTCTTCTTTTTAGTCACTTAAATCCGCAAGACAGATTATGAAATTATATACTTTGTCTTTCCAATGAAAAGAAGGGATCTGGCCACAGATTTGGCAACTCCAATGACAAGCTGATAAACATTTTTTTTTCCGTTTGATAAAAATCTGTCATTTAACAATCTTACAGGAAGAGCCATAAGAACATAGTCACCCCTTCAGTATGCAAATAAGGGCTCTGTACCTTAGGAAACTTATACAGAAGACAAAAATCCTAGTCTGATTCTGATTTTAAAATTAGGAATGTGATTGTGTAGTTTTTTGAACTAAGGTGTCACAGCACATAATGGAATGAAACTAAATTGCCCTACACATTGCACTTCTATCACACTGACTGACAATCTGTACCATTTGTTTTCAGTGTAAAGTGGATCATAATATCTGATACAAGAATAGCAACTTTCATGTCATGTGCTTCTTTTTCTCCTTTTATGTTTTTCTATATGCTTATTTTTAAGATATTTCATTGGCCACTTCATTAACAAAACAGTCATTAATAAAACTATAAAGAAAATATATGGCTTCCATTTGGTTTTCATTTTTAAGCAAGACTTTTAATGACTTACTTCTGTATTTAAACATCTTTGTCCAGAGACAGTAAAAACTAAGAAAATGGAAAGATCCCAAATCAGATGCAAAAGCTCTTTGAATTTTTACATAAAAGAGCAAGGCAACAATTCCTTCCTCCATTTCAAACCTGAAAGTATACAATGTCTTCATAACAAGCAGAACTCTGTCTTCAGATTTTACCTTCAATCTAAAAGCTGTAAGTTTGGGGTTCATCTTTTAGTATTGGTTATTTAAAAGTATCCCCAAAATATCTGTAGCTTACCTCCCTGCCCATAATGCAGCAGTGCCTTCCCTCTCAGAAATGCATTAAAAACAGGGTTAAGATGCAACAGGGAGGGGAACAAGTATTACAGAAAAATCAGCTATGGACTCCTACACAATTCTTATAAGATGTAATTTCAAGGAAAATAAAATTCTTCTAGCCCAATCAGAGAATAAGGACAACACCTCACTTGCTTTGTCCTTTCGTGGAGATAAGTAAAACATTCTGCTGTTGGCCAAAGGAATTGCTTTGATTGGTACTCTGAGCCTTACGCTGCCAAAGAACTGCTGTGGTATTTTCCTCCTCATCTCCCCCAGATAGTGCTGTTACATTTACTTTTTCCTCCACGACCTGGAATATACTATACGCAATTTCACATTGGGAGCAGAAAGATGCTGCAAGTGGAAATACCTAGTTCAAAGTTAGTGTAATCTCACTAGCTAGGCTTTGAGAACAGATAAAATGTTCATTCCCTGAATAAAAAACATTCAGAGAAACATCATATGAAATCAGTCTGAAACTAATTGTGAAGAACGGAAAAACATAAACCACCCATGGTAAATTTCAGGATAAGCTTCCAATCTCTTCAAGCCAGTCTCAAAGTACTCTTTGAAACACTGGCGAATCAGTCTCAACATCTAGGTCAAACTCACTTTAGGTCACGTTGTGGTTTTGCTGATTCACAGGACAGGAAAGAGCATCTTTCCTGTTCTGGGTAGGGGATGGAGGGGGCATGGGTTGTCACCAGATGTCAACTATTTAACAGCTGCAAAGGTACTGGCTTACAGTAAAAATAACTACTGTTCTTAAGTGAATATAGTTGAGAAAACAGCCTTTCATTGTAATCTTCCCTAACAATTTCATTGCTTGTGCAGTGCACACGTATACTGGAGGGCTTCACTTTGTTAAATTACAGGCATTTTCCAACTTTCAAGTTTAGATATCATTTCATCCTCTCTCTAGTAGAAGAAACAGTTCAAAACACAGGGGAATTCACAAAAGTTGTTTTCTTGTGGCTCCCTGTATGGATTGTGTCTTGTCTAACAGTAAGGCTGTATGCAGACAAAGCTTTCACTTCGTAGAGGAACCAACCACAGGACTTTACCTCTTCCTCTTCTCCTCCAAAATTGTGTATTTCATGAAACTGAGCATCATTTAGACTTTTAACTCCTATGAAGTTTAGGTAAGGCAGAACAATGATATTAAGAAGTATCCAGGGACTTGCAACTGGTGACATTCAGGCAAGAGGATCATACTTGCCTTGCTTCCTTTCAAAAGAGATGTTGATTTATGCAATAGTGCATGCAACTGCTGCATATTTTTTTTCTTGCTAGCCCCACCTGGCTAAGGAGGTTAAAATAAGGGAACTCATGAAGAAGAAATAATATGAATTGCTTTTCTTTCCTGATAGAAAATTATGCCCTGGCTGATGAAACTAATACTCAGCTCAAAAAAATGTATATAAGAAAATGCTGTCAGGCGTAATAAAGAACCCATTAAAGATACAGCATCCCAAGTACCATATTTTTTCAGTTAAAGCTCACATTTTATAATAGTGACCTTAAGTGACACACACTAAGAGAGGACAACTTTAGGCGTATAACCCGCCTCAGTCACTTACACCCTGTTAAAGGCTTTGTTGTTTCAGCACTATTTGTAACACTTTCATCTTTCAAGGGTTTTCCCTTCTTCTATCAATAATTTATTCTAAAAAGAAAAAACCTTCCAGTTACAAATCTTAACTTAAACACATTTCTCGTGTATCCTGAGAGGAAAAATGGCTGATGTATGTCAAGCAGTTCCACTTTTACAGCTGTCCTGCTATGCAAGTATCATGAAAAGGGGGAAAGGGGAAAAAAAGAGGTGCTGTCTCAGAGAAGTTTTCATATGGAAAGCTGAAGTTATGGTGGTGGTACAATCTACAGGGACCACCTGCCTAGTCCTGGCGACAGCAGTGATCAGTACATCCTGGAGCATGATACACATGAGCCAGGTTACACTACCAACTGCCATTAAAGTGTGCTTCATCCCATCTAGCTGATCAGCCTAGAGGCTCCTCTTAATAGCTCCAGAAACCAGAGAGATTTCTGACATAATAGAGTGATAAAATGCTATGGATAGCCTCGTTCTGCAGCAGAATCATAAAGTAACTAAAGATTGGGCTTATCAGCTTTTAAATATGTGATCTCTCTTAATAGGAAATAGGTTCCAAACTTGGAGTTAGATAACATACTAAACTGCTAACATATTTTTTCTCCCTGCGTTCTCCTTAGAGACCCATTCTCACCACAGACCTATGCTGGAAAACTTGTTTGGAAAACTGTGTTTGAGAGCTATGCTGCAAGACTTGCTCACGATGTGTCATGACACATTAGAATTAAAATCACTTTAAGATTATAGTTCTGGGACTCTGTACATATGCAGCCTTATCTACAAGGCGAATCCAGAAGATTCAGTTTTCTGTTGAAAGTAGTTGGATCTTCCGAACAAAAACCACAAGAGGACTGTAACTCAGGTAAAACACTAGCCCAACATCTGTAACAGACTTTGATTAATCTGCCACCTTTAGTATTTTACTGCTTCCCACTGAGAACTGAGCACAGAAATCATACTGAGTGTTCCCCAGTTGTACTGAACATTACCTATTGGCCTTTCCAGGAATACAACAAGCAGGGATGTAAAGGAGGAAAAATCAAGTCTGAAAGGAGCCTTCTCGAGTGCTCTCCTACCTCCCATCCAAAACAAACATGGAGAGAGCTCCTACTCGATCCCTCTCATAGAATCAACCCTCTTTAAGCCACGTCCACTTTCCAACTGAAATCCTTTGTATCCAGAGTTTTTAAGAGAGATTTTATGTTCAGATTTCTTCTCATCCCAAAGCCCTGAGGAGATATTAGCATTTGGCTGAGATGCTTGTAGGTTGCAAGAATGGAAAGTACTGAAGCCATCTATCGTATCCATGATCTACATCATCATATACATCTATATACACACAAAGGAACACAGACTTCTTTTTTTTAATGTACACACATATGCACTTTTCACCCTTTAAAAACAAAACAGTTTGTCATCATACACACAGACATTTTTGTTGCTTTTCAAAACAAAATTACAAATAAATCCTTCCTAAAATCCTAGCAACCTTTCTACTTGGAGCATCAGTGAATGCTGCTGAAATAAGAGAACGCACTTGTGCCACCCTACTACACTAATTTTGTCATCGAGTTGAGTACTAACCCCTGGCCGAGTAACTCAAAGGTAGGCATAACTTCATATATAACACCACTGCCCCCTTGTGTTAAACTAAATCCCTTTGCTTTAGCAGGAGGATCTCTCAACATCTCTCTCTTTTTCCTCAAGGTGAAAAAATATGAAACTAATTTCTTGAGTATGAAACTAGAGCTCTACAGTTCGTGAAGCTGTCACAAAACAAAATGCAGGGCATGAATGACAGAAAACAATTTGAAAAATAGCAGAACATATTTCCAAAGTAATGCAATCCTAAATGACTGACGGGTTTATTAACAACAACCCCCCTCAAAGGCTGTTTGCATTATCCAATTCCTTTTTCATCCTTACAGGCCAGCTATAAAATTAATTATATGAAATCATATAACAAGACTGTTAGCTAACTTCAGGTAAGATGTACAGTGTAATTCACTAGCAACGCTGAATGCAGAGCCCATCAATGTGGGCAACACAATAAGGGGAAAATTCATAAAGGACATCAGAGGTGCAAGTGTGGACATACACGCGTACAGCTCATATGCTTATATTTTACGTTATTTTCTCAAAAAACATCTTTGCTGAACACATTCGGTTTGCAAGCTTATAAGGGCTATAATGTTTTTTCTAATGAGAATTTGGTGCCATGTATAATTTACATACATTAACATACTATTCGTTTGGTCAGAAACTTAGTGACTATTTCAAGCATGTTACAAAGTGTTATAATCTGTCCTTCAGCATAAGGGGCAAAGATAGCTACATGGAGTTTATACAGGCCTCAATAACCCATATGTAGCACCTGTGAAGAGCTAAGCAAGGCTTTGGACTAAGGCCAGATAGGGTATTGCTGCCATCAAGGAAACATGGACAGATTATTTATTTATTTTAAAGCCAAGTGGGTGAATGTCAGTGGAGTCTGGGGATGATGCTGGCAGATGGCAGACAGTCGGAGTTAGATTAGATGTTTGTCATCAAGAACCGAGGAAAGAACTGGGTCCCTTGCTTTATTTTTTTTTATTTTTATTTATTTTTACTGGGGTGTAAAGGAAATAAAAGAGGAAGAGGCCCTGTGGACAGGGAGGAACATATGTCATAGAAAAGTGAGCCACAAAGCTAGACAAGAGCCTTTCCACCTCAAAAAGCCAGGTTGCACTAAAGGCACAGAAAATGCCTCATTTTTTCCTATTTCTCCTGTTTATAGGTCTTCGATAAAGCTAAATCAGAAAGTGCTGTTATATGAATTATTAACCAAACTACCAATCTGCTTACCCTTTGGCCATCAACACTGAATTCAGGTTCACTAAATCTTGGAAAAATGGGAACATGGAAGAAAAAATTACAAAGTTTATTTCCTTTAGGTTGCTTCTTCTGAACACACATCCAGATCTACACAGTTCCTATAGGACTACCAAGGTGTCCAGAATGCAGCATCATCTAAATTATTTTCTGAAAAATACTAAGCCATAAAGCCAACTTGAAGAATATGAGTCTCTGAAAGTACATCGATGCCAGCAGAACCAAAGGTGTTGCATTCCAAGAACAAATTTGTCCAATGGCATCACCAGGACCAGCTACCTTCTCTTTCCTATCCTCAGCCCGTTTCCTCCTCCTGTCATTGTTGATATAACTATCCTTCCTGCTCACTGGGGCTTACATCCTTCAATTACTCTTTTCTCCTCTCTCCTTCCGCCACAATCCATCTGTTTCACCACAGCACCTCCAAGACTCTCCCCTTCCTTTCCAACCCTCCCAAAAGGTGCTTGTTCAGGCGTTCGTAATGTTCTAGCCTTTCAATGAACTGCCCAGAGGAAGTGCAGATGGGACAAGGGTAAGCAGGTAATTAAGGTAGAGCTCTCAACCTCATTTTTACTTTCCACTACCTAAACGCTATCTTTCTCTGTCAGTCTTTGTGCCAGATCTATAAATACTGCTGAATGCACTTTGAATGCTTTCCCCATCACGTACAACTCCCCACACCCATCAGTCTCATTTCTCTCCCCTTGCATACTTTACATTCTGTATTCCACACAAATGGCCTGTTCAATTAGAGAAGCTGAACTCAAAAACTCGTAACTTAGACATGCATGTTCTCAGTTTGGACAGTTGGCTTGCTTTTATCCTTTCCTCCGTTCCTCTTTTTCCCCTTTCACTTCCTTCTGACACAGTGACACCTTGTGTGTGTAACAAAAGTCATTAAGAAATGACAGACTCCTGCCACACAAATATTTTTAATAATTCATACTTCTCTCAGAGGATCTGCAAGCTATAATGACTACAGCTCCATTAGGTATGATTTATATTGAACTGCTTTTTAAGCAGTTCATATCTTTAAACTGTACTTCTCTCAGAAAAAGGGTTCCGAGAGGTACTTAGGGCCTTAAATATGCCATTCAGAGTTATGCTGAAAAGCCTATAGTATATATTATTTGCCAATTCATAATTTACAGTAAAACACCATAAGCTTTCAAAGAAAAAGACAAACAATTAAGAGCTCTAATAATCTGATCCTGCTGTTTGCAGCACATGGTAATTCAAAATTATTCATGTGTTTCAATATGGAAGTGATTTAACATAATTTAGCAAACCTGAGACCTATATTAAGATGTAATAATGATGAATGGATGAGACACAGCACATACACTTACAGAAACCTCAGCGTCCTGCAGAGTAAAGGAAGTACCTCTGAAGACCTTGCAGGTGCCCCCATGTGGGTGGCCTAAAAAGAGGAAAACTACAAATAGCCATTTTTTAAAACAAAATATTAAAGATCAAGATTCTAAAGTGTGACAAAGGATGTGGATAAGAAGGCATTCCAAATTAGTATCTGAAAATTTTACATAGACAGGATTAGATTAGGTTCCTAAAACAAAAAGCAGATGGATTGAGAACACTTACTAAATTCACTGAAGAACAAATATTATTCGGTTGCATCTCTCCATTACTTATTATCCCAGCAGCCATTTGAGGACTCAAGCACAGATATTGCTTGTAAGGTACATTCCAGTTATATCTCCTCATTATACATCACCAAGCACCGTGCAAATCCTCCAGGTGAAAGCACGTACACAAATCCTTACCTTTTCTTCCAAATAAAGAAACTTCTCACACAGCCTAAACATTTTGAGGTATTAAGTAATTACACAGCAAGTGGAACAATGAATAGCATTTTAACTTCTCAGTGTATTTATTCACATGGATGACGTTTATAATGTCTGTTTAATTATGCAACGTACTCCTGACTGCCCTGCATTACTTATTCTATCAAGTAGCTAAGAAGAACCAACAATTGTTGCACAATTCAAAAAACGGCTAAGAGTATGGGGAGGAAAGAGAAGAAAGAAGAGGAATTAACTTCTATGCTGCTGCACCAGAATTTCTCAGTGTCAGAGAGCATGATGCTTTTCAAAAAACAGGTGAGTACAGAAGAACAGGCCATAAGACTAGTTTGCCAAAATTTCCACTACTTTGCTAAGACAGAGTAGTGCTTTCAGAGATTTCTGCCTCAGCCTATAGTCTATCTGTTCCTCCTGAAACGAGCAGATAACAGCATAAAATCTTCAGACAGGACTCATTTTGCTATTTGTATGTGTACTGCCAACCACAGCAGGGCTCTAAATCCAGCCTGGGGTTTCTGGAAACCAACACGAGAAAACGCAAAAACAAAACCTTTCCTTACATACACATGGCAGTTTAGCTTTCTGGACTTCAGGTAAAAGTGGAGAAGAAAAAGATGCATTTCACCTCTGCAACCTCTCAACACAAAGCTCCTGAACACTCCACATTCAACAATGGAGGGAATTTGACCCCTGGCTTACAGATCTAGGTGAATTTCTAATGTTTCATACAAAGCTTGTTTCTTTGGTTTTTCAAACCCATCTCTGGTCTGCTAAGCACTGTTGACAGCTCACGTTGCTAAACAAAAGGAAAATTGACATTCCACACCATTCTGGTGATGTCCCCTGTGTCCCACCATCTGTGGGACAGCCCGAAACAAGTTTCCATTTTGTGTTAAAATCAACTTTAAAACAATGGATTGTCAGGAGTTTCAAAACCATTCACTGCTGACTAATGGCAGTGAAGTCCACTGCAGCACAAAACGGACAACTGGAAAAAAGCTATGCTCTCTATGAGCGCTTCTGGATCCCACTTACTGCAGAATGTTTTTTTGTTTGTTTTTTAAAGAAGATAGGGCTCAGTAGTCATTAAGCAGAGGCTAACCTGTATGAAGAAAGCCTGTATGGTAAAAACAAGTATAAACTGCTTGCCAGGAACTCAGTTAATACTCTTCTGTACACAATAGTAATAAATGCTTAAGTTCTCTTACTGAATAAAAATGATTTACTCATTTTTAAACGCTAGACTTTTTTTCTACAAAAAATAAAACCCATCTAAACAAAAGATTTGTTTGTTCACAGTTTTTTATGCTTTCATTAAAAATTCACATCTAAAATATATGGGGGTTACATTTTTAAAAGAACTGAGAGAAGGTCATAGACAAAATCACACCAAATTCTGGCCAGGGACTAAATTGTTTTTGTAATTCTAAAAAAGAAAAAAAGAACTCTACAAGGGTTCAAATGTTTCCCAGAGTAACAGCTGCACTACATTAAAAAAGTTCATGAGGATAATTCAAGTGAATTTTACTCCCAATATCTTAAAGGTCTTGTCAAAGTGGTAAACTTACTGTTAGATGTAGACAAAAGTGATTTCCAAATGCAGCGTCTCATCTGATACACCTCTTAGTTCACCTCCCTTTGTATTTCTGCATGCAAAGTGAATTTTTGTAGGGATCTAAATCATTTTTGGCATCTTCTGGTATTTTCCATTCATACACAGCCTTTATTATGGATCTAGCCTGCCTGAAAGTGTCATCCCTCAAACAAAAAAATCCCAACCAACAATGCTGCATCTACAAAATGCAGCCTGTCAGCCTTTTGAATTAAGAATTACATACAGACTGTTACGTTTCTGCTGCACTCTGCTCACTTCATCGGCTCTCTGCAGGACATGGCATCACACTGAATATAATTCATGTGGGCTCAAGATTCCTAAAAGACCAAGTCCCTGGGCCTCCACCACTCGCAGTAACTCCCCTTTTTAGGAACAGTGACATTTCTGTATTGGTGACATTTGGTGGCACAGGAGATGGGACTTTGTTGCGGGGCAGGCTCCAGCCCAAAAGAACATGAAGCCAGACTGACAGCAGTTACCACTTCATGCTCTGCTGTCATTTAGGCGTTGTATTTATGCATTTTACCTATAGAAAAACAAATGATAAACATTACTTCTCCTTGCAAAAGAAGTAGAGGAGTAACCAGACCCAGCAATGACTAGCATCTGTATTTACTTTTATCCCAAGAGGCGCTCAGTAACCACAGAAATGGGCACGGTACAAGAACCTAAGGAAAACACAGACCAAAACAGAGCCATAAGCAAAAGGTCAGATGCTTAGCTGTAGCTTTCTAACAAGCTGACAGCTACTGTAAGGTATTTAAGGTATTTCGTCTGCAGCACAAAGAAAACGCTTCAGCTTTTCCTACTTTAATTTCCTGTGATGATTAAAACAAAGCAGTTCTACATATAGGAATGACAAAGTCCCTGAGCAAAAAACACAGTTTCAGTCTTTGTAGTCGCATGAAGAAAGTACATTGCGATCAACAGCTACCTCACCTCCTGGTCTCTCGATCCAGGGCAAGCAGCCACAGCTGGGGGCTCTGCATGGCACATACCCTGTGTGTCCATGCTCATGGGCAGAGCTACAGCACAGCTCTACCTGACCACATCTTTAGCTTAGGAAAAAAACCTCATCGCTAGCAATCAGAAACAACAGTTGCAGAAGAAACCCTGTAATGTGTGTCAGTGCTGTAAAAGGATTTCCAGATAAGTACAGCATAAGGAGAATACTAAATTAATTCTGAATCAGGTCCTGGTCCTCCTGGGAGCAGCATTTACTTGTGAAAAAAAAACCTGTGGAATGAAGTTCATAGGAAAAATTAACTTGTATTCATAATACGCTTGAGCAATTTTCAGACCACTTTTGCCCACAGAACCTACAGCATGCAATTTCCTGAACAATTACAGTATTACAAACAGGTACACCATCTCATTTTCAGCTTTTGAAATTGTTTCCTTGTACATCAATACTGTTACCAAAAGGTGTTTTCCTTTAGCAGTGCACTACCATTTCTCCTATTGCACTACTCAGCAGTATTTAAACCAGCTGTTGATTTCCATTTTCTCCTAAGTAATTCACTTTGCTACGAAAGATGTGCTCACAAGACCTTATTATAAATGAAATGTTATCCAAGTATTAAAACATAAGGGTCCCTTGGGTCACACGTGCTACTGGCTTTTAATACCATACTGTTTCATGCCTGGATTTGATAGTTCAGCCTGGAATGAGATAATTAGGTCAAAAATACATTAGAGAAACTATTTGCTTGTTATGCTTTGTTGGTTTTCAGCTATGTCTGCCCCAAACAGAGAAACAGGTATCTGTAATTACACTCTCATCCATAGGCACCATTTCACTACTGAAAAGAAATATTTACAAATGTTAACATATTGGCCAATATTATAATATTTTGCTAAAAACACTCATTTAATAGTATGTACCTGTACGTGGAATAACATCTTAGGGGTCTACTAAGTCAATATCAGTATGTGCCAACCGATATTGACAGGTATTCCTACGACCTTGTAGTGGTATCAGAGATCCTTGCTGGAGACCTGTGATGCCAAATCCAGGTACGCTGGCTACATTGATTTAGCAAAGTACACGCAACATGTGTGGGCATAATGCTGGGCACAGGTAAAATATGCTAATGGGACTGCTATTTAATGTACTAAATTCTATAACTTCACGAGTAGCAGCTTGTTACCACACCATGAGAAAACTATTATATTCACCATGCAATCAGTAAAACCATTAAACAAAAATTTCTACCCCATTTTTGGGGAATCATTATTTAACACTGAAAGTGCTGGGTTTTGGTGTTTTGGGTTGTTGTGTCCCCCTCTGCCTCAAAGGATATAATAACAAACTACTCAAATTTTTATCCCTCAAATCTAAAGAAAAAGCAGAGCTATCATCCATCCTTGTAATACAAACAAAACGTTTATGCTTTTAATTGTAATTCTGGAGTTAACTTAAGAGGATCATAAATTTAACTTTGTAAAATGCTAGATAAAAGTGGGACGTTTTTATTGTGTTGTGTCCCCACCATCATCCCCCCTCCCCCCCCCCAATTTTTGCACTTCTTATTCTGTATGGTGCCCAAAGTAAACAATGATAAAAGTTAGTAAGTGGGGAGTTGCTTGTTGTTTTTACAGCATAGGAGCCCTGTACTTCTGAATCACTAAGCAGCTGGAGTCTGGTTTAATTACTTAACATCAATCAAGATGTAAACCAGCACTTGGAGACCAAGGAATGCAACATTCATCTGCAACACAAAAGAAATATCTAAGCTATCTTAGCTTCTGCCTAGATGGTTTGTACACTAGGAAAAGTCAACACATTACTTTTATGCTGTGTCAGAAACATAAAATAGCCAAATAGCAATTTTACACTGTACTGGAATTTGTCAGTGACGATTTGTAGTAAGGGAGAAAAGATCTTGAGAATATTATTTCATAAACACTTGTAACCTTTAACACCGAACATATTTGTCCAATACTATATTCTGGTAAATAACAGCCCCAGTATATGATGGCCCTTCCCTCTCCAATAAGTAAATAGATATAAGAAGAGGGATGAAATATCAAACTCTGTGTTCCTGTCTGAATTTTTCACCTGTTCACTCTCTAAGCTTATGAAATCCAATTCTTTTAATTGTGTTTTTGCTAATATTAAAAACACATCACAGCAATGCTGAGTTCAGCTTGATGGAGCACTACAGCCTGTCTTTTACAAGATCAAAGGAAATGATCTAATTATCCCCTCTGGTCCTCAGATCTATAGATGTAAACAACACATTCTATCTAATCTATGAAAAAAGCAACCACCCACCACAGTACACAAGACCTTCTCCCTAAAGATAAAAGAAATGAGTAACCACATGGGACAGATGTTAGCCACATTACTTATTGCACTGTCGGAAGCTGCTCAGATCCTATGGTGCTGAGGGTGAAATAAGACACCATGAAGCTTTGCCCAAGTCTTAGCTTCAGCGTATCTCAGGTAATGCATCTGTAAAAACAAAGATTATGATTACCTGCCTGTATCACGGAAGACGCGATTTGCCAAGATGAGCCAACTTTGCAGCAGACTTCAGATGGCATTAGGGCACACGGCTCTGGTCGTGTGCTGCAATCCCACCTATCAGGTATCGAACACACACACCCCAGTCCCCAGCCCAAAGAGCTTCCAGTCTAGGCATAGGACAAGAGATTAAAAACAGACGTAAGGATAGATGCAGTAGCACATGGAAACAGAGTAGCACACTTGTCTTAGAACAGTAGCTACAGCACTTTTCAAGTGCAAGATGGGCAAGTTTATAACAATTGTGAATCAAGGCAGCCACACAAGAAAATGCAAGATCCCAATACTATTAGCTCATTGCTACAATGGGAATGTCATAGCTCTTTGGGCAGTGCTTCTGGATGACAGCAATATTCATAAGCCAGAAATCAAATTCTTACAGAGTATGAAGAGCACAACTGGCCTAGAATAACCATCTGCTGTAAGAGACAAGTTTGCTCATAGGACCCACAGTTTAAAAAAAAAAAGGATGATGCTGCTGAAATCATCACAATGTCTCGTTTATCACCGTTATGGGATTTCCTTCCAAGAAAAGGACATTCTTGATTGCTTGTGAAAGCAGCTTTGGGGACACTTCACATCTTCAAGTGGCTCAAAGCAGCTGAACAGATGAGAAAGATCTGATTATCAATACATACAGAGTTCTAGGCTTGATTTCTATGGCTAAGTTTATGGTTAATTTATCACCAAAGCACAGGATATAATGATGCTTTTCCATACAAGAGGGAATAACTCTGTGAAAGAGTCCTCCCTCTTTTTAGAAAAATATTAAATCAAGAGCATTGACAACGGAGTTTGACAACATAGTAAGATATGCCAAATAAAAAAGGAATGCTGCCCAACATACAGCAAGCACTGAAGGTTTTCCTTTTGCAAGCAAAGTAAATGAATGGAATAATGTAAAGAACAGTAACCAATGAAGTTTGATCATTAAGTTCTGATCTTAGCTCAAGAATATTTTTACAAACAGTTGCTATCAATGCTATGCTCTTAACATGTCCTGTCATTAATTATAAAATGGACCCCATGCAAATCATGGTTTAAACATTGTTAGCAGCATTTCAAACAGAATTCTTGTGACAGTAGAAGTCAGTCATTGGATTTGACCACTTGGAGTGGAAAAGAAATATTTGCTCAGACTTCACAGGGTTATTTTGGCATAGGAGGGGAAGATAAAAGCAGGAATCTTTTACAATATGAGCTATCAAATCAAGGCAAATAGGCTTCCACTTACTGATAATCTAACAGAAAAGAGACAGTTATAAAACACATTCAGCGCTGTTTGTTCCAGACAACGTGGTTCTACGTCATGCCAACCGATTACATGTTGTTAATTAAAACATGGCAGAATAATAAAAATCTTAAAGAAACAAGAAAGAAAACATTATTTCAATGAAAAGCCAGTGGTAACTACAGCACCATGGACACTGCACTCAGTGTTTATCAGCACGCTTTATTTTGATCATTTCTATTACTTTTCAAAGTGTTCAAAAGCATTCATTTCAATCATTCTGGAAGATCCATCTGTAACCATTTCCTCTTGATCTAAAACTGATTAAAAAGCACTAGATTTGTTTGCTTAACTATTGCATCTATTGTGCTGTTTAACAAAGAAGAGTTGTTCCACTATTGGCAAACGTCATTTACTTCTAACTCAACGCCTAAATGACTCTACCAGGAGTCCTTGGTTGGACTTGGTGATCTCAAAAGGTCTTTTCCAACCTAGATGATTCTGTGATTCTAAAGATAGTATTTCCCTAAAAAAAAAAATTACTTATTAGGAAGCAGAATGAAATACTAAACATTTATATACCAGAACTGATTAAACAAGCTACTGAGCTATTGTATCTTAACAATGGAAAACTATGGAAACAAATAACAGACTTGAATTTATTTTTGATTCAGCAGTATCTCTGTAAGGTTCATGGAGAATAGAGAGCTCTTTAAATAGGTAAGAGACCATCTTTAAGTAGGTAAGAAATAATTATATAAAGATACATTGGATTGAGAGTTTTCATTCTTGTCTTCTGTTCCCTTTTTGGCTCAATTCAATCCATTTTTTTACTCCTATTCCTTCCCATTTGCATGTTCAGAAGTTGGACTTATTTCTTTCGACTATCTTCAGCTAATGCTAAATGTAAAATTAAAAACGGTTCTGAAAATTAAACGGTTATATGAACACAGACATGGAAACAACCTTGTGGTAACTGAGGCTTAACTACTAGTAGCATTGATTTTCCACTGCTTTGAAATGTAAATAGAATAAAAGACTCAACGAAGTGAGACAGGGAACAGATGACAATAGAGGATCACACTGATTAGAGAGAAAGCAGGCAGTTAGAAGTCCAAAGAAGAGGTGTGGTATTGCTACAATCTAGTTCTATGTGTCACTTTTACAATGGAGGAGACCACAAAGACAATTAAACATATCAGTGAAGAGACAAGTCTTAAACAATACACTGTTTACGGCATTTTTCAAACTGTTACAGTTCATTTTGTAGGTGAGATCTGACAGCTAATTAGATTGCACCACCTGAATCTGCATGTTAAGTTTATAAAAATCCTCATGTATGAGGCTAAGTACAATTAACTCTTCTATCCTCTACTATTCTATTCTGTATTTCCGCATGCACCTGCTGCAAATTTCTTTTTCTATATGCTAATCAATTTCCTGCTTGAAAATCAGGTCTCAAAGTGCTTCTGTATTTTTTGCTTCCTCAAAGTAGTAGTGACATGATTAACTGCTACAGCAATCTTTCCACATGAAAGATTTCCCCTTTCTAATTCCACACAAATAGGGCTATAATTGCTACATTATTTATTTCAGAAACACGTTTAAAATACAGCAAGGAGTACATCCTGGGGAAAAAAAAAAAAAAAAAAAACCACCATGCATTATTATTACTAGGCGTAAGAATTGTTCCATTAAATCCAATGAGAATATGCACCTACATATAAAAATACAAATAAGGAATATTTTTTGCATAAGCAAGCAGTACACTGAAATTCAATTAATGTGAACTTAGGCCTAGCAGCCTAACTAAAATCCCTTTGTCATAATGGCTGAAAGATGGCATTTTCTTTCTATGACCCAATACAAGTGAGGAACAAACTTTTTTAAGCCACACGTTTCTAAGCCACAATGACGCCAAGTGCTTGCCTGTCAGTAATACAGAAGGTACCCCCCCACACTTTTGCTGGAAGATTTACATTACCTCTTAAAAGGAAATATTCTTCACACTGTCAACCACAAGTCACCTTCCAGTTGTGTCACCAAATAACTGAGTAATACTTGTGTATTTATGAATTCAAAAAATACATGTTTATTCTGGAGTTACCTTTCCATGGTTTATGGATAAGCTAATTTGTATGTTGCAATAAATATATAATTGACCAGGAAATAGTTCTACTAATACCAAATCCAAGAATCCTTAGCTGAAGAGCTTTATAGGATGCCTCACCTCCTGAAACAGTCTTCATGCTTATGTTCCTTGGATAGAACATGGATTGCTTTTAAGACCTGAAACTAGAGCTATTTGCACTCAATTTGACTTTTCGCTACTAATTTGTTTTCATAGCTGCTGCTGTATTTTTGTTAAGTACCTGGGAATACTTGCATAATGGTTGTTTATTTCCTTATCAACTAATCTGGAGCAATCATACTGTACATGTGATAGCTTTAAGGAAATATAATGCTTCACTACTGGGGACATCAGAACAAAATAATTCATCCTGGGTTCTCTCATGCATAGCATAACTTCCATGCCTGAATTAAATACGCACACTGACGTGGAACTGAACTGTTCTAATATTCTGTGTAATAGAAATGGTTAGTAAAGGGGTTTGCGCACAGATGTATCTATTGCTCAGTTCTAAATTGGATATTTATTTCTATGCCCACATGGCAGACATTCAGGTCCTACTAATACATATATAACCAGCTTATAAATGCGCTCCCTAGGACTTTGAAATTAAGTATGAAAAATAAGCCTTTGTTCAAATAATTCATGGAAATTAATGGGTCTTCATCAAACAGCAGCACGTGTGCCTAGTGAAATGCTCCACAGCAGCTTGCTTTACAGCCACCCCAAATGTAGGCAGGCCACGCAACCCAATAGTGAAACTAACATTACAATCTTTTGAATTCCAAAATTTTGGGGAAGGTCTGTTAGCTGAATGCCAAATACACAACTGACACTGCAAAACAAAGGGTTTTCATTAACTTTTTACCAAACCCTCATAACTATAGAATTATCTGGCATTGTTTCAGGCATTTAATCAACTGCATACAAAGTACACGTGCTTCCATGTTAACAGTCCTCAGGCTTTACAATGTTTGGGCACCCATGCTTCAAAGGAACACATTTCAATTAATATTTTATCCAGTTATGAATCTAAAACCAAAAGTCTTACAAAATAAACAAAAAAGTCTGCACTTTCTTCTTCCCAATATAGACTTGATTCAAAGCAAAGACGGGGATATGTTTTGTACCATCCCATCACTCATTACCTAGAACAATCTAGGAATGTGAACAAAAGTTATAACCAAAAAACTGAAGTAGTAAAAGAGAAATATGCATGTTACTAAAAGACTACGGTGCTAGTTTGGTAAGATTTTTTCAGTTGATACACAATATCTATATATCCTAGGGTCTCCCACAAATGCCCATACTTTCAAAAACCTCAAATGTTACAAAATCTGACTTAAAAATAATGGAGCACCTTACTTTATGAAATGTATCAATGAAGGTGACAATGAGAAATAACTGAATGCTCCTCAAATCCAAAAAGGATAATGTGAACTCCTAGCACCAAGGCTTATTTTTCTTAAAGAAAGCCTGCAATACTGCAGTGAATTGAAATTTAAAAAAGCTGTGCAAAGAAACTTCTAGATCTGGTTTTGCTGCTCCGTTGTTCTTGTCTAAGGCTTGAGGAAATTTATGACTTCCTGCTCCTACTTGTACCACTAAGAAATCTTCCAGAATAAGAGTCTCCTAAAATCTCTTCTTACAAATGTACGTACATGTAGGTGATTCAACTGAAAACACGCGTCCTTTTGTTTGGGGGCAGGGAAGGTTCCCCACATCTTACTTTTTTAAATTAAAAAAACACAAAACTTTCTATATGGGATATAAAAAATATGTTTGTGCTTCTCTGCTATTTATATCGCATAGAAAGAAGGCCTGAAAATTGGCAGCAGGCATTTCTGCATGTTTTGTACCTCAAAAAATTAAGTATGCCAAGAATTTTCATCTGTGGTTTCACTGCAGAAATCCGAGGATTTCTAGGAATAGAAGGGGAAGAAACACTCTCATGCCTCTGCTAGAGGGGTGAATGAGCTTAATCTTTCATACACTGCCATGCACTTGCTATGGCAAATAATAGGAATTTGTCAGGAGTTCAAATTAACTAGTGATAGACATTTTTAAGGCATTCAAATAATATCTTTTGCAATTCTCAAGCCACTTTTCCTTGTGAAGCTATAGTGCAACTACAACTTCATTCTCCTAATGATTTGAGAATAATCTCAAAACATGAAGATAGCATTTTAACATAAAAGATATGTGGAAAATGTAAAATGAAAAAAACTCACAAAATAAAAACAGGCCTATTTCAGATCTTTTTTTTTTTTTATATATATATATACAACAAAGCAGTAATAAAGACCAAAACAGATCTTTTCTTCCAGTGCAGATCATCATATGACTGTTTGAGAAGGTGCTGCTGAAATTGAAAGGCTGGTGTTTCATGTAAGAAGTATTTCAAAATTTGCACTTTACAGTTATTCCTCTGGAAAATGGTGGAGGGATTAATATAATTCTCAACAGGCAAGTACTCCCACACGTTGTCTCCATGTGAAAATCCTGAGGCTATCAACCACCAGCTGCCCACAGACATTAGCTCAAAACTAAAGCTGTGTGTCACAGCCAAGTGAACTTTTTCTTTAGGTCAACACAAAGATTTACTGGCACTCAGAACAGTATACACCAACTTCAAGGTAAAAGAGTTTGACACAAATATCTGAGATAGCCCTATCAGCTCCATATTTCAGCTCCTCCCACCTGGATTGGCCGCTCTTGTCTAAGTCAACTAATGCACAATTCAATAGCCTTGACTTACTGTGAGATGTGAGTTATTGGGGTCAACAGAGTTTCACCCTCCAGGTCAAGCTCATCGGCAAAGCTGTTGGTCCTGATGAAGGGTCCTGTGTTCACATCTAAAAACGTCGGGCTTTTTTTCACTGTGAGGAAATATGCAGATAACAGTTAAAGCAATAACATTTGGCTTTTTCAAGGAGGATCTACTGCTTGTTTGGATCTCTGAAATATTGTATGTTTTAGCAGAATATTGAAAACAGAAGTTACTACAAAAAATGGGCATATAGCTCAGAGCTCATGAAAAGTAGAACTAATTCTTCTTGAAGCATTTCTTAGGACTTAAAGATTTTTTTTTTCCCTTTTTTGTTGTGCATACTCCTCATAGACTAGAATTCAGAGTATCTATATCACATGCAACTCCATGCCTTATAAAAGTTATTGTACAGTAACTTTTGTAAAAACAGCCATGTATATGTCCTACAGCAGCAGTGTGAGCGCTTCGATGACAAGACCAGTTTCTTTTTATGTCATCTCTATTTCATGTTTTAGTTTATATAATCGGCTTCTGGGCTGTAATTACTGTGACTAGGATCAAGAAAATAGGCCTAGATCCCCCAAGGAGCCTAGGCATTTTCATGGTGAGATGTCTACAGGTTCCCAATCCCTCTCACTATTCAGCACAGGGATGCCTCAACTGTCAACCCAGATATGAACTAGGTGTTGAGATGTCCAGTTCACCCAGGAGGATGTCCTAAGTGGGAGGACTATTTTGCAAAATGTCAAATTGGAAGTTTTTAGTTACTTTTACACCAACACTTTCATGCATCCAAGAAATTAGGCAGAGTGGTACAGATTTCATTTTTAATTTCAGGCTCCTAAATTCTGCCAGACTAACATTAAGAACGCTAAGTGCTCTTTTGAGCGTGGTCCCGACATTTGTCAGAGAAGCCACAAAATTTCTGTATATATAAAACCACTGTTGTATTTATACTTGACTATAAAAACGTGCAGAGAGAATAAAAACAACAGTAAGCAAAATTCTGTAGAAATTCCCTAACACACAACCATTTCACTCCAGTAAGTTCTCCTCACATGTAACAAGAAATCAAGATTGTACCTCAACCCACTAGCTCTCTGGGAGCACTGAGATGAAAAGCTGCTTAATAAAAGGCAAACATATTCTCTCCCTCCCTCTTTTTATTTTAAAATTTTCTAAGATGATCATAGTCAAGATCACAGCCTGTTCTGGTGACCAGAGTAGCCCTCTACTCTTTACTCTCTCATTCTTAAATGCTGCTTCAGTATAAAGGAGCAATCATGTCAAAACACTTCCATTTGACCTGCTTGCACAGGGTGAGGAAGGGCCTAGGGAAGCAAATGACTTAGTCAGGGGTTCCCTTCCACAGAGTGCCTTGAAGCAAAGCTATAGCAGAACACTGAGGAACATACACTGCCTCAGGTATCCCAGGCAAAAACATTGCTGAGAACTTGCAAAAACAGCAAAGCAAAAGAAAAGAAACTAAAGCCTGCTGTAATCTCTGCCAGTCTGGTACAAAGACCAGCTACTAGCTGTAATATTGACCAACAACTTCCTAACCATCTAATATAGACAACGTAAAAATTCATAGCCATTGGACTCCTGAGGACTGTTTCTAACAAAGCATTGTTTAAAAAAAAAGTATGTTAAAAGGGCTAAAAAAAAAAAAAAAGCAACTTCAGAAATTCGTTTTCAATGGACAATAATGAGTGAAAAGAAACAAAACAGATACAGCAAGGGATCAGGGATCCCCCAAACTTTATTTTCTGTATATCTGATGGCTAGCAGTAGCAACTATGGTAGCAGGTATGAGTATCCAACTGATAATGCTGGGCACTACTTTGAAATGGCAGAGAATGCACTCCCCCTAACATCAGAACCTCTGCTCTAAAAGAGGAATACTGAACTTTTTATCAATGATTATAACCACAATAACAAGAAATTAGTGATGAGTTTTCTATATTACCAACACAACAATTTTGGATACAATATGAAATGTATAGAGATGCTTTTCTGGTACTGGAGTATTTAGCTAACAATACAAAGTACTTTACACTTCCCCTTTTGCAAGGACAGTCACCAATTTAGAACACTTTACAGCATTTTTCATGGAAAACCTGAATTTTAATTAATGCACTTAGAAAAATAACCCTGTTCTGCAGTTTTTTTTATTATTAAACATTTGCAGTTTACAACCTGAAAAAACTTTCCAGACTCAAAATTCTACTGAGATGCCTATGCTTTCTTTAAAAACCAGCACTATAATTTTCTGTGCCACAACAGGCAATTCCACACAGAGCAGTGGAAGGATTTAGTAATTAACAAAGGTGATGGAGCAATGAAATATTATCAGCTTTACCTGGAGAGGAAGGAGCGCTGGAAGATTGCTGGTCTGTGGAAAAGGATGGCCAGGAGCGCTGACAATCTGAGTCATAGTAAAGATACACATAAAACAGAGATAGGAGAGGGAGGAAAAAAAAAATAGAAAAAAGTTCCAGACAGGCAGCTGAGGAGATGCAGACATACCTAAAATACAGTAAGTTGTACCTGACACCTTTAAAAATAAAAAAGTACTGGTAAAGAGAGTTTCTGGGAAACTCTTCCATTATCTATTTCATACTAGCAGAATATTAAATCACCACTAGGGGAGGCATTGCTCCTATTCAAACATTCTTCACCGTGTTGTTGCAATATATTCCTTCCTACATGCCAGTCCTGTCTTGAAAAAAAGTAATCTTATGTTTGCCTCCTCCTTCCTGACTTCACAGCTCCCTCGAGTGTTTCCCTTTCCAAAGTGTACAACCTTGTATGGACTCCTCTTGGTCTGGTTCATACTGTCCACAGTGTAGGTAACTCCTGGCCAGATTTCAGTCTGCTACTGAAGGTAGAAATTACCTGACATCCCATAAAAAGCACTTATAATTGCCAGGTTCAATCATTTAAGCCAAGTGCCTGCCTCAAGCTGAATTTCTCTGGGAAAAGTTTCAGGCAAACAAGATTAGTCAATGCTGAGAAAGACTCAGGAAAACATAACACTTATGTTATGTTTAGTTCTTTTAGCCTTGTCATTTTAGTAACTATTTAAATGAGAAAATGCCTGTGTATTCATACACTGGGACAGAGTGATATTCTTCAGAAGTGTTGACTTTTTCTTATGCAACAAGAAGAACTCAAAATATAAATGTGTCAGAGTGAAAAAAAAAAAAGAAAGAAAAATCAGAAAAAAACCACCCAATCCTCATTTTTGCAAGTGTTCTGTCAGTATTAGGCATGCTCTTCAGTCCTTGCTGAACTGATGATGCCAGGAGAAAGGAGGTATGTAATTTTATTCACACTTACTACAAATATACACTCTCTTCTCTATTTCTTTGAGTCCCTATCAGAACAGTGTTAGGTGAACTCTCAGGTCCACTGAGTTTACTCTGCCTGGCTAGGAAATTGAAACTATGGTGGCTGGCAATGCTCCTGTGATGTTTCCCCAAGATGAAGAAGCTTCTTGTTTTATGCAGAACAGGTGGCTTCATGGCTCTTGCTCCTCTCCTGAGCTTGTTCCACCACGCTCACCCCCAGTGGGGATGCACCCCTTGGAACACAGGAGAAAAGTGGAAGCAGGAAAATGGGCAAACCAAGGACTGGCCAGGGGGAGTCAGGGAGATTCAGTTTGGTTTGTGCTGTTTTACCACCTTAATTACAGCTATGATCCACCTGGGTCCAAATGAGAAACAGAACCCTGTATTTTCAGGTGCTTAAGTCCAAGTCTGAGGATCCTTACACTTGATTAATGAAAAGAAACCTCTACCGTCTCCAGTGGATGCAGTGCAGAAAATTTACAGGTGGCTTGCAGCACTCTCATTAATCACAGGGGTTTTTTGCCTAGACCTAGCTCAAATCCTAGAGTCTTTGGGGAACACTCAATTGTTAAGAAAGTGCCTAAACAAGCACATTAGAAACATCACAGGACTACGTGGCTGCTTAAGTGATCACAGAATCCAGACAAACAGTAAAATAAATTATTTAATTTATGGGTCCCCATCTGTTCATGAATATCTACAGAGCATTTTTACAGGAACAGATGCACCTACTTCAGACTACACAATTTTGGAGGTCAAGTCTGGACATTTTTCTTCCATCCCAGTCTATTTGTTTAGAAATTAATTCTTAGTTATCTGAGCATATAACTTAATTACTAGATGAATTATAGCTTATATTACTTTTATATTATCTTTTGGTATTGATTATACATACACTAGCAATTTTTCTCAATTATGAAGAAACAACAAGTGATAATCTACTCATAAACAAATATTTTATGAGTGCTCACTTTTCTCTTTGCATTGGAACTGTGTGCGCAATTGCAATGATAGTGTGAGAAGGTAAAGTTTGGGTCTGTCTAGATCTCCTTGGCTGCAAAAGATTTCTTAGAAACTATACAGCACTAGACACACATAAAAAGCACTGCAAAAAATGTTACATTGTCATAAGCTGGCATGCCAGAAATAAAATTTTCCTCAACTTACCAAGCAATTTTAACATTCCTGTTTGTCCTGTATACTTGTAACAGTTTAGAGAGAGCAGAACACAGATAAAAAAGAAAAAAGGTAAGTGTCAGAAGAAATTAGAGAAAATCCTTTTAATGAAAGCTACAGAGCTGATTTTTGAAGTGGCAGTAGTAGGCTGCCTGCAAATCACATTGTCCTTTAGAAACTTAGAGATAAAAGGTAGGACTTGGCAAATCAACGCATCTGAAGCATCATTCATTGGATTGTGTTGAAGACAGATATCTGTACTCAAAGCCTGATACATAGGGTAAACTTACTCTTTGCCCACATTCTAACAGTTAGGTCATTTCTATCGCCAGATGCAAATCGCAATCATTCCTTAACAGAAGCCAAGAAAGAGTGGAAAAGCATGGATGTTGCAGAACAAGAAATGTTAAAGAAATGTGCCATAGAGTACATGGAAGGTGAGACTTTTTGCCTGAATTAAAATATGCCTGGTGCCAGCCCACATTTTAATCTTATTTTAATGGTCATTAAATTTAATCCAGTCTGCCAATATTTTTTCTTTAGGAGAAAAGTGCTTAAGGCATCTATAATCAATAAAGCTTACCTTAAAAATTCACTCTCATTTTTGTTGCCAGAATTGGCAAACACGAATAAACACAATTGGCATACATAAATAAAAACTTCTAGTAAAAATTGCATTTGTAAAAACAAACAAACAAAACAACCAAAAAGCAGTGTAAACTCAGAGTTATTTTGGAAGTTCATAACAACTAAGGCATCTGTAACTAATGCATCAATAAGGTGACTATCAAATTGTACCTATTTGTACAGTGACAGTTAATACAGATGGATCTACATTTATTTAAAGTACGTCTGCTTTCAAAATTTGATTCACAGCCTACTCCAATGAGCAGATGGCAAGAGTACATGATGGTTTCACATAGCAGACTATGCTCAGAGAGGCCAAGACACGTCAGTCCTTTTTGGTTGAGGTACAAGCACAATAGTAACATGTCCTGGGTAAATTTCACATGGAAAAGCTGACAGCTAATAGCTTCAATAAAATGAAGAATTGTGGATTGTAAGCACCAGCCTCTGAGATGGCAGCTCTTCTGGCAGGCAGAAATGACAAATAATTTTAGTTTGGTCTATAATTGAGTACATTCATTAAAAGAATAGTTGAAACTTAACCAGACAAGCCAGCAAAGTCAAATAGCAAAGTACTGTTTCTTCAGAAATAAGGACAACAACTAGTTCTGTCCTTTCTCTCCTACATATTAAAGACTGCCTATGTGTAAATCACCAATACAGTTAACTGGCATTTTATAACAGAATTTCTTACCAGAATTTTCGTATGTATCAAAACTGAAATCAGGTTTCCTGTCATCAGGCACATGGTCATAAGTGATGTGTGGAACAGTTAGCATCTTATCTGGAGAAGAAGGCCCATTGTCCTTGTCTAACTTAAATTTCTTCTTTTTAACCTAAAAAACAAACATATATCAAATTACCAAACCAAGCCACATTTAGTAAGATCTTCATTGTCTTTAATAATAATGAAGCCCCTAACAAGCTATAACCACCTAAAAGAGTACCTGACCAATAATACTTTCATTATGCTATACTGTGCATTTCTCTGCAAGAGTGCCCCCCATTTCCCAAAACTGTCTAATTGCTAGAATTCCACACACCATCATTAGCAAATCCCCTGCCTGAAGTAAAAAATCTGCTAGCTCCGCAACAGTTTATATAAATCAAACTACTCTAGAATATCTTCACCATTTAATGGACACAATAAATCATACCTTCAACAAAGAGCAAATAGCTATAGTGCTACAGAACTCAGATGAATCTGGGATACTAGGAGAAATTTTTGTAAAACATCCTCTCCTTTCCAGCACACAACTACCCCGCCTTACTATTCCAATAGAGAGGATGAAGTATTAGGTAACAAAGATTCTGGCAAAGTTTTTTTTTCTTGCTGTATTTTAACAACAACAAAAAATCTTAAGTTATGGAATTGGTGGATATGAAGATACTGCCACATGTAGGCGCAACATGTCTTCACCACAGAAGTTTAAAGAGCCATAAAATCAATAGCTGACAGAAGCACCAGGATTGTGGTTTTTTGTTGTTTTTTGTTTGTTTGTTTGTTCTTTAACCAATTTGGAAATATTCATTTTCTTTTTCTCCTTTGCTTATACTTTTCCAAATAACACTGAGTTATTGATTGATATGCATAAGTTCATTATTGTTCTTTTCCAAATCCATTAAAAAGTCACCCTTAGGAAGTGAAGCAAATTAAGTTACACTTTAAACCTATAGTTACTGAAAATTCCCAAACTGATTTGTAATTGAAACTTTGAAACCCAGTAATACTCTGTAAAATAAACACTACAAAGAGCCTCTATAACATAAAACAAATTAAATCCAATTTAAAAATTTGAAACTACTATAAAAAGAAATGTTAGTTACTGATACCATCACAGATTTCTTCGGTTTTGGACTGGGTGACAGCAAATGATAATTTCTGGCAGGTTTTCGAATGTATATTTTCCACGTAGAAGAGTCTGGGTTTTCTGCTGCATAGCATCTCCATGCAGTCTAGGGCAAAAGTTGTAAGCAACAGAACAATTAATGCGATCGGAGTTGTAGCTACCCATACTTCCAAGTCAGCATATAAGACATTCTTTATTTAAAAGGGTTCTTGGATTTCCCCCATGGAAATATTAACTCAGCATGGGTCAGAATTCTTATTCAGTAAACAGAAACCACCGAGTCTGAACTGGGCAAAGCGGAAAACAAGATCAAACTTTTGAAGTGCAACTTTTGTTTGCATTAGGAACAAATAATAAAAGAGAATTCTAGACTGGACTCAAAAGACTGGGGTTGAATTTCTTGTTCTTCCACAGTTTCCCTAAATGACTTTCAGCATTTTGCCTATTGCATCCTGTGTTTCAGGCCCCTACTCAAAAACCAAAAATCATTCCCCCATACCTCCGCAAGAGTGCTGTCAGGAAAAAAAGCAATTGTGATATGGTCAGTAGGGCTATATTCTTACAAAGAAATGATTGTGGGAGAGCACATGATGGAAGAGCACTAATAGTTAACCAGGAGCCCAAAATCAAAAGCAATCCTCCACCTCCCCCAACAACTAGTGATTAAAGTACTATGTTCAAAAACAAAAAGGAGGAAAAGCAGGGATAGGAAACGAGACCAGAGACAAAACACTGCTGCATTCTCTCTTAAAATGTAAATATATGATCAGGGATTATTAATAATTAGCCTCTAAATTCAAATGGTAGATCCTCACTTCCACATTACAGAAAAGCACACACATATCTATGTATTTACACAAACAAAATCTGAAGTGGGAACGGGCAGAAAACACAAGATGGAAGAAACAAAGCAATGCAGAATGGTAAAGAAAAATCAGACAGCAGCTGGAAAATAAAGGATTAAACAATCGCCATGTAATTCATGGTTAGTAACAACTGGCCTCTAGAAGAGAACAAGAAGGAATACGGGAAAAACTATCACTAATTTCAGCTGTTGCCTTGCCTTGTTCCCATTTCATAATCTTCTTGGTTTAAATATAATCCTTTTGTAAATTAGTTGTAGAGTACTTATTCAAATGGGCTTCTAGAGCTCCACAACCACTAGTAAATTGCAATTGTCACTTATTAATAACCGGTAATCAGCAACTCATTGTCTACCCCTCAATATTTCAGATTGAGCCAAGCATGGTATTCTAGAGACGCAATCTCAGACTTGCTGGTATTTTGGGGCTGATTTCCCAAAAGGATTGATGGGAACACTAAAAACCCATTCTTTGCAAAACCATACCTTTTTCTGACCATGCAATCCAAATGAAACACAGAGAACGAAGACTTTTGGCTAATCTGTAGCTATTACCAGAGCCTTAATTTTAAACCTTTTTCATATTAACTCTGGGACTGTTTAGTTTCAAGCATAAACTTTACAGTTAGCTACTGTTCCTATAAAGAGCCTGACCTGGAAATCCACATTCACTCATGAAGCTGGAGAAATAAGTCATATGAGAATGCAAAAATGATACGGCTTAGGTGTACATCTACTTTTTTTTTTTTTAATTTCATCCTGTAATTCTAAAGCTATGTGCAGAAACTGCATGATGGAAGAAAAGTTGGAAAAAACCCTGCAATGAAACAATATTAATACACCTCCAGAGTGAAATGCTGGCTCTGCTGAAATAAAGGATAAAATCTCATTGACCTTACTGACACAGATCTGCAACCATATTTTTAACTGAGGGGATCAAAATTTTTCTGCCTGTTTGTTATCCAGCACAAAAAGACTGATTTTGCAGAATCTCTGTGTTTCCCAGTCACTTACAATGGCACTGAAAATTGCAGACAAGATGTTTCCTATTTAAGACACTGACTTAATTCTCCTAAAATTTTAAGTATTCGTACCAAGGAAAATGAAGCATGTCTGACATTTGTGTTTTTAAAAAATAAATTGCTCCTTGTAAATACAATTTCACATGAAGCCTCTTCTCTGTTTTTCACTATCGCAAGCACAGCATTTTATAATATTTTCCACAGGTAAATTATCCAATAACCACAGGATAGCCTTCAGTTTTCATTTTAAAGAGCTGAAGCAAAGAATTGTCATTGATTTGGGAATGAAGTTTCTGCTCATCGGTTTACATTACAGCTGGGATTTCCAAATCTGTTTACGAGACTTGCATCTGCAACTCCTATACTTTTTTTTTTTAATGTGAATTAGGCCCAAAAATACTGCCAAGTTTTGACGAAATTACAAATGGAGAGAAATGATAGTGTGCAAAATGCAAGAACTCGGTACCTGTATGAGAGAGGCAGCAGCTGGAATTTGACGGTTGAAATGCTTCTGTCTTTGTTTCTGCTGTACCTTTAGGGCAAAGCCTGAACCAAGAATTCCCTGTGGTAAGAAAGAAAACACAGATTTTTTATTTTTTTGTAAAGGAGGAAAAGAAAGCACACATAAGCTTGCCGAATTATGTTGTATTAATAAACTCCCATTCAGCATCATAAAACCCAACTAATTACTTAGAGGAAATGACTTAATACTGTTAAGTTTTTAGACTCAGTTAGTATTACTTGTTGAAACAAACTGAATGCTGTCGTGCCCTGATGCAAAGCCTATTTAAGTCTACTGGGCTCAAACACTAAAAAGCAAGCAGAAATGGTATTTCATACCCTCCAGAAGTCTCATAAATGCTTGTGCAAGGGAACGATAGAGCAGGGAAAAATATTAATCTGATGTGCTTAACTTCATTTTTATGAGAAATAAAGCTTTTTAACTGCAGCATGGCAATTCCTATTTCCATATGTTAACCCACGCAGGGATGGGAGGACAAGGAAGAGGAAAAGGACCATTACAACACAGTCAGGACTGTGGTGAGTTCAGCAAGAGGCCATCTAATCAATTCTCAGGACAAGGGGCATGGACTAATGGCACTGAATGGTGTACAACCCAAAACAACTTCCAAATGTAATGTAACTTAAGTCCATAATTACATATAGAGCAAGTCATTTATGTAGTCATGTGCATAGCTATAGACATATTTAACAAAGATTTTAGTAACACAGAGATAAGAACACATCTTCTATAAATCAGCTTACATGACTACACCTACTCAAAAAAGCATAATTCATTTTCTACATATGGTAGTCAAGGTGTCAGGGCAGCCAGTGATCTTGGCTTAACCTCTAAGAAACGTATTAATCATCCAGTATTTTGAAAGAAACAGGAAAGACCCTTCCTATTACAATCATTGAGCAAAGATCAAAGAGTTAACGATGATCAAACATCACTTATTTGGAAAACGCAGAATCGTTGCTAGACCATGAACCCAAAACAGTTTTGTTAAGCCACAATTACTTCTGTCTGTGATCTTAGCCTGCTCGTCTGCTTAAAACGGGAGCAAGACGTATGCAATAGCTGCTACGTATCAACTATTTACCACTAGAGCTTCAAAATCTAAGTTTCCTCTTAGGGCCAACTCACAGAAATAGTTTAACTCAGTAATAAAATCACAGTGATAAAGGTGGGGGGTGTTCTTTTATTTCTACAGTTAGGAAAAACTGACAGGTAAACATAAAAGCAGTGCTGTGAAGGTGAGGCTACTGTACAAGTATTTATAAAACATCTTTGCTGGCATTCAAGTCTGAGGAAAAAAAACTCAGCCAAAAAAGCAGCTTTGGCATTTTTCTTGCAGATCATTTCATTTACTAAACCTCCCTTCTAAACAAGGAACAAACATGAAAGGTCAGAGTGAGGAGGGAAGACAGAATATACTTTTAATGGCAAACTGATGTTGGAGAGTCTAAAAATCTACACTCAAAAGCACTACAGCTTTTACAGAGTGACTAATTTTAAAAAGCAATTGGAGTTTTAATAGCTGCTGTTACATGTCATGAAGAGTTTTTGTGGATGTGCTGGCATAAAAGTATTATTTTTATCCATTCTGTCCCCATCACTTCCCTGCCATAGCTATACTATGCTGACAGAACTGTGTCGCTGAAGTAAAAAGCTTGCTGAAAATAAAGCTAGCAAGATTTTGACAGTAGGGAGTATTCTAGATAGGTCTAGACTTTTTCACCCCTTTCACACCAGATTGCACAAAATTTCTGACAGCACGATTCAGGTCACATAAACATTTTAACAGAACAATTCACAAATATTGCTAAATTTGTGAAAGCAATACCTTTAACTACTCTTTGCACTGAACATTTTGGGGCTTTCAAACCACAGCCCATCTTTCACTGATTTTGAATTTACTCTTAGTACTCAGGTGCCTTGTTTCTTGTTAGAAAGTACTTGGGAAGTTGTCCTCAGTGCAAACAAAGAGCCAAAACACTTAAAATCTCAACCCTAAATCACTTCTGAAAATGAGACTTTGGCTATGGTCAGACATTAACTTGGCAAACTGCATCAGCTGCCAACATAACTGTCCCTGACTGCTTACTGTTGCCTCTGCCAGTGACACCTTTTCTGCAGTTTTGCCAGAGGAAGGGTGTGTATGAGAACCTTGCAGTTCACCTTGGACTTAATCAGTTGAGTAAACTATGAGTGAATGCTATAAGAAGCCAAAACATCACTAAATCACTGAGTCCAGAGATATGTAGCATGAGAAATACTTCCTTTGCACTTCTCAGATGGGCAGAAAAAGTGTTTTGGTTTAAACATCCCCTTCTCAAATGTATAGAAAAATTAGCATTGTATGCAATAAACACTGCATATTTATGCACCCCCTCTTTTTTTTTTTAAACTACTCAAAGAAGCTTTTTAGCTTCTGAAGTTTAAAGGATCATTAACAGAAAGTTTCCTCTGATGAATAGTGGGTCAACAGCAAATTGCCAGCAAAAGCACAAAATAACCTACCGCAGGTAGTGCAAAAAACGAAATTGCGAACACTGAAAAACAAGATGCAATGGTCTTTCCAATCCAGGTCTGAGGCACTTTATCCCCGTAGCCAATAGTTGTAACTGTCACCTGTAAAGAAAAATACTTAGAGCATTACAGAGAGTATTAGCATGGCAGTTTCGGGTTGGTTTTTCTTAATTTATTTCATTTTTATTGCTTTATTTTAAAGAAACTTGAGTCGCATTCCTAACTCTCCGAATGACTATCTGTGCTATATTAATGGAGGCAGTTCTCCTCTCTGGGTTTGCTTCCCCACCTATAACAGAACAAAAGAGGCACAGGAAATTGAATTACAATAAAATACATATTTAAAATCTTGTAAAGTAACACCATTAATTTAAGTCTTCATGGCTGAGACAACTTCACTGTATACAAAGTTACTGGGATGTGGGCTGCCTGCCCATGTCAGACCCTTTACTTATGGAGAGGCTGCCAACAGCTCTCAATTGCTGATTTTCTTTATGGACAGCGGATGTTTGCTGAAGAATTTCAGGGCTGTTGCAAAGAAAGACTATATATACTGTAACTATGGAATATGAATGGGGTCAGACATGAAGTATTCTACAGAATAATGTTGGTATAAATAGCAAGAGAAGCAGAAAAATTTCCATACAGCAACAGCTCCTTAAAACAGTCTAATGAATCACTAACTTGCATAGAACATTAAGAGCAAGAACAGATAATTTAACGCATGCATACAGGAAACATCTGTTGAGTTTGGGTTTCACTGAAGTAAAGATTACCACCATGGTGACATAGCATAACAAGGCTTAATAAGTCATTATTTGCAGGAGCTCAAGGAAGGAATGGATTTGTTTCAAGCAGAAGGGATACATTTGGCATCTGAGAGCAATTTAAACTCACCTATGTCACAAGCTATTCCTGAATTTGGAAATTAGAGAGATTTTTATCTGTGACTTTGAAGAAAGCTAACCAAATCAGACCATGTGAAGCACACGAAGCTCTCAAGCAGTTGAAGCACACCTCAGCTGCTGGCTGTTCAGATTTCTGACAGCGTGGGCAGCAGCTGCCCAGGACGCAGAAGATGTTGGTCCCAGAGAGCAATACACAAGTGCTACCCACTTCTGAGCCCTGCAGCTGCTCACCTGTCTGCCTCAGTGTGTCCTCCCCTGCAACTGCAGAAAGGCAGTTACTGCCCAGGGCAGCATCAACAGTGGAGAGAAGGGAAGGGCACATTTATAGAGGCGAGATGTTTGTTAAAGGGTGAAGTGATGGAGAGCTTGGGTTTGGGGAAGTGGAAGGGCATGACAAGTAGTCCAGGAAAAGTGTTGCCATCTGCCATATTAATTATGGCTATTAAAAGATAAGACACCACAGGGAAATATTGCAGGTTTACTTCCCACCTCAGAAATGTATGAAGCAAGCCATCTTCTCTCACTGTCCACCTTCTAAGCAATTAATCATTCTGTGTCTGACACTTGGCAAAGGGATGGCTCTAGCTGTTGGAGGTGGTGGTGTTACAAGTTTATTTCAAACTAATTTTACTGGGAACATTCAAGTATTATCATTTCATATTAATTTAAGTTCTTAAACTGTGGCTTAGTTCCAAATTTGGTTCCTATTATACAAAAGTGTTTTAAGAATCAGTAAGATAAGTTAAGAACAAATGTACCTTTACCTATATTCTTGATATTGAAATACCACCTAAATTCAGGGCCTGATGAGGAACTGAAGGGATGGTCTTATCTCCTTACCTACACAAGATGGTCAGTTTGAAAGAAATCTTAAATTCTAATTACAATTTTCTACTAATAAAATATGGTATGGAAAAAATAGGAATGAATTCTAGCAAATACGATGGCCTCCAACACCTTCTTATGTAAAAGGTTATGAGACAAGCCACTGTTTTATGGCCCAGTTTTTGAAAAACTTTACAAATCCACGTGATGGAAAAGTTTTATCAGCCATTCTGCATTACAGTTGTAATGCCATTTTAAAACACATACATCAACTAGAATTGTAAAAAAAAAATAGGTGCTTTTAAGCTGACTAGAGTATAACAGAAGCATTCATACAAAACTATAACAGAAGAAGAATTCATACAAAATTCAGAGGCATTTACCTTCTCTTCCCCCATTACCATCCACGCCTATCCCTTCTGAATAGGTCTATATGAAGCATCAGTGACATAAAAACATTTTCTGTGTGGTTTGTTTGGGGTATATTTCTAAAAACATTTTGGAAATTGGGTTGCAAGTCACAATATGCGTTTAAGTTAAAATTTTTCTCTACACTCATAACTCTAATCCATCTACAAATGCATTGTATTCCAAAATTATATTTTCTTTTTCACCAAGATATCTGTTGTTGAAACCCTATATACCAAGTTTCCATCCCAAATGATTTTTTATAGTCGAATTATAACCCCCTAAAGAGTACAATACTAATTTTGCAGTTGTAAAATAGGATCTCAGGATGGAAATAATGACTCAACTTCTACTCTAGCATGGCAAATACATCGGCATAATGAAACTAAATTGATACAAGAGCTCACACATTAAATTTTCACTGCAAAGCAGCATGGAAAACTAATTGTTTTAATTAGGAGCAAAATCATATTCATCCATTGACTATTTCAGAACTTTGATCTGATGTACATCACCACAGGCTTTGGTGTTACAATTAATCCTGTTCCCATTACATATGCATCAATAGTCTAAAGGAAGAAATTTGAAGCAAAAAAAAAATATCTAGACAGCAACAATAAATAGCAATGAATAACGATTTTATTCAAAGCTATCTGGATAAAATAAGTACAAACTAATCAGGTGTGTAATGATGCTCTGTTGATGAAATACTGAATACTTCGTGACAGTTTAGGTAGTTAGCTACAGGATACAAGAGTGCATGACTCAGAGGCAGACACCACAGGACTGAGGAGCAATTACAAACTAAAAGATTAAAAAAGCCAAGCACTAAAGCAAATGAGGGAAAGTCATCCTACAGAGAATACCTTAACTACTTTGTTTCTAAGTTTGTAGAACTGAAACCTCAGAATGAATTGTAGTGGGTATATTTTTGCATACCAAATACCACCGAGAATTTTCTGACCCACTTAAACACTCATCTTGACTAAATCAAGCAATACAAGAACATCCAGAGACACACCAGAAACACTGACAGGTTCCCTGACTTCTTTGCAACTGAAGTACAGTGTAAATTGCTAAATGGTTTAAATGCTCTTCTGTAATGATCACATAAGAAGCCTTTCTACTGCTTCACATCTTTAGTCAACTGCATTCACGCAAGTTGAATATAGATTCTTTCAAAGTTTCTGAAATACAGGCAGCACAAGAGTAAACAGATTAGATACTTACGCTCTTATTTTACTATGAAGTGTGTGATCTGTATAAAGCTTAAAAAACAAAAAAAAACAACCTAGTGATCTTTCAGTATTTTGAAATCTTTTAAAAATGACAATATTTTTCTTCCTTGTATATCTAAGGATGTTAGAGATAAGAGCTGATTCACACAACAAAAATTTCACTTGCTGCTGCAAATCACCTCTACGTACATCGCAGAGCCCTGAAAGATTCAAGTTATATGCTTCAGATGAACAAGTTAAGAAAATATGTGCTACAGGGCAAGCATTTAGAAACATCAGATTTAAAATTGTAATCTAAAACTGAAGAAAGGACTTCCTGGTCACCACTGCTATAAATATTTAAAGGGAACTTTTGGATTCTTTTTCTTCTTGAAATTTCAAAGTCTTTTTCATACAGTTATTGTTTCAGGCAAACGCCACCTTTTCTGATGTGGTTGATATACGTAAGTGAGACACAACCACATCTGAAGGACACTGAAAGACTTCAGTAACTTAGGATATGAAATAAAATGGAACTACACACTCAAGGGTGAACACAACAAACAGAATATATTAACTTCAATGTCACATCTCTGAAATAACAGATCTTCAGTGCTGCCCCGCCATCACTTGGGGAGCCTAGTCTAATACCCCCTTAAAGGTGGCATTTTCAGCCGTCAAAATCAGCTCTAAATCTACTGGCCACTCTAAGCCTCCTAACCAAACGGTGGCCCAAACTAAACATCTCCACTTGTGAGATCTTATTGGGAAAAGTTAGTTAAACTCACCTAAAATTTGCAAAGTCACTTCTGTGCACTGAAAAAAAAAGATAAAAAAAAAAAGAGCCTATAGCTTTAACCAACTTAGTAAGGCGGTTTTTTTTTTTCTTTTTTTTTTTTTTCTGGTTGGTATTCTTAGTTTCTGGCTAGTTCAAGTTAGACATATTATGCCATTTCATTCATTAACTCCTGAAAATACAGCCCCCTTCAGAAATTAATTAGCCTTCCCCCCACAGTTCCTATTGGCAGGTTCTGGAACAGAACCTGGAACAGGTTCTGACAGTGACAGACATTCTTGTAGGTTCCTATCTTCATTTCTGAAAGCTGGGTTTCCAACCACGTTTTTTTGTTGCACTGTTTCATGATCTCAGTTTATTCCCCTCCACACTTCTGTTGCCCAGCTCCTGCAGTACGCACACCTGCGACACAGCATGCTCCAAATGCCGCAGGATCCCATTCTCAGTGTTGTGCCTCACAAACAAAAGCTGTTTCCACTCCCTCTTGTAAAATAGGCTATTCATCCCAATCACCCTGGCAGCAGTTCTCAAGGACAACGAGACATAGGGCAAACTTTATTGCATCAAAACAAAAGAGAATTGTTCATTATTAGTGAATAGTCAGGGCTTATCTGAACAACTTTTTATTTTACTTCCCCCTACAATCACTCCTTACCACCTCATCACAAAGGTAACTAAAGTAGGAAAACTATCTAGCAAAAAGACTTAAAACCTCCAAGAAGATTGTTATTTGTGCATCAAAATTATTTACAGAAGATAATTATACAGTGACAACACATTACAAAAGCATTTTGATAGCTTTCACTTGGAATTAATGGACAATTTTAGACTTGAACACAGTAGTAAACCTATAGTTACACACACAAGCAGTAAAACTCATAGGAGATCCGGCAGCTTTCTATCCTAGCCTGACAGTTGCACCCTAGCCTGATAATCCACTGCCAGTTGTTTAGATTTTACAGTACAGTGATACCCATTCCCTTTCTGTGGGATGCTGCAGGATGCCAGCCCCCCTCTGCTCACTCATCAGATGAAGGGGGAATAGCAGGAGGTCTGCTGGCCACCAGCAGTCAGCGTGCAAAGTGAACAGCCAGCTCTGCCTACAGGATTTGCTCTCACCTGCTTGAGCATACATACTTCTCTGATCTACAGTAAAGGGTTTCTGTCAGCCAGAGCTTGCACAAGAGACTGTTTCTGCACAAAAAGCATCAGAAAACAACGCAGCAAGTCGTCTCAGACATGATAAGGGATGTGCTAGGGAAAGTTATTGATGTACGCAGACAAACCGACTGCAAGCTCTGAACTGTTTATGGAAACTCCACAGTTTTTTTCCACTCTCTGTTGGTACTATTATTATTATACCTCACAAAACACAGTAAGTATAAGAAAAAGAAAGAGCATTATTTAGGTACGACAAGAAAAAGAACACTTAAAGCATATTCAAGATAGCCAAATATTTTTGTAGGGAACTTTTCATATGCTTTCCTATGAGGATATTTCCAGACATGAGAGAAGAAATCACAGCCAACTTAATTTCAGCCTCCTAGAGACTTATTTCAACAGGACCACATTCTGTACTTGTTTTTGAATTTTAACTGAAAGCTAAATTCCTTATTTATATTTTTTCCAGGTCCTGGCATAATTTTTTTATTTTTGTTTTAAGAAATAATTTACTTTTGTTTCATCAAATAGAAGACAATTCTCTTTAAACTTTTTGGATTCTTACAGAAGGGATTTTTGTTTTCTAGCTCCTTGGTACATTTGATAGAAGTTTAAGGCTTTGGGAATTAAGAAAAAATGTTTTGAGAGTATTCTTTATCTGTAAGAATATCTACATCTGAACTTTGCAAGTAAGAAGTTTAAGAGATCCACATCTACCCCACAGATCTTTATTAATTTAGAACAAAATGTATTTGGAATTACTCATGGAGCAATTAAAGCTCAGTGATGAGAAGAGTTCCACAAATTCTACATAAACACCACCACTTCAACCCAAAAATTAGAAGAAAAAGAATATAATAGGCCTATTATAGTTGGTGGTCTTGACTTGTAAAGCACAAAAAGGATAAAATTGAAGTGTCTTTCTGTCCAACATTCAAGTCACTGTGCAATACTCAACAGCTTTTTTTTAATTGGGGGGAGAAGGTTCTAACACCCTCCCCCCCCTTTAGGCGGCAACTTTTCAGTATTTATGTTCAACTATTATAAATTAAACTTGTTCTTACAACACATGCTTAATTTCAAGTGGCATTTTCTACAACTTTTCATCATAGCTTTTGAACAATTTTGATTTTCAATTTAAATTAAGAACATGTTGATAGACTTTTAAACAGGAATAGGGTTTTATGTATGCTTAGAAGCAAGCAAACTTGTCAATGTTTTGTTGAATTCAGTCCTTGGTGAGAAAGCACATATCTCTGAATTAAAGGAACAAGAAACTCTTTAGTTAAAGCTCATACTTGCAGCCTAGAGCTCAATCCAGTCCAATGGAATGGGCATAGTGCAATATCCACGCACGGCTATATTCAATAATCGCTTGTAGCAAATAGCACTCATGATCAAAGAGGCCATTAGCACAATCCACATAATGGTTTTCCTGAAGGATGTTTGTTCAGATGTGAAGGTTGGAAATTGTGTATCACTTAATGGATACCAAAAGGAGAGCTCCGCTCCATCTGCCTGAGGCATGACAGAATTAATGCTCAAGGAAGAAAGAAAATAAATAAATAATGGAGACAATGAGCCAGTAACACTTCCTGTTGGAGATCATCTTTGACAGTCTAGGTAAGGGCATTTCACTTTTTTTTTTTTTTTTTTTTTTTTTCCAATTCTTGCTTTTATTGTCCAGAACCTACAGTAGGTCTTAAAAACTGTAAGCCTAGACAGGAAGGACAACATAACCAGAGTAAATTTGAATACTTGTACAGGGTAGTTGAAAGATAGATCATGTTACTTGTACTTTATTTGCAAATAATACCTTTGTCTTTTAAAAGACATACAGACAGGCAGCCATTGGCATAATTGTTTATACAACATATTCTGCATTTAAAAGTGGCAGTAATACAGACATCTTTACTCTATGCCACAAGGTAACCTCAGGGTTTTCCAAGAAGCCCACGAACTGGCTAATAGCTACAGCCTGGAGTACTCAAGGAAACTCAAATAAAGCCCAGGAGGCCATTTTACATATGGAAATGGAACAGCAATATAGATTTATAAATAACAACAATGACAATGAAGAACATTTAATTAAAAGTTATGCACCCTATGGGTATGCCTATAGTCAGCAAAGCAAAGCAATAGAAAAGTACCCAGTTCCAGACGCAATTTAGTTGTGGTAACACAGACCTTTCAGATGGTCTATGTTATACTATGCCACATATTCCATTGCCATTTTTTAGCAGGGCAGCCATACGCTGAGACAACTAAAAAAAAGTGCAATGTTGTAGAGTAAAAAAAGTGGGGCGTGAAAACAGTATCAAGTACTTTTTCCTTAGAAGTGTTCTCTGCTACCTAAGGTAAGTCAGTACTAGGGCACTTTTTGAGAAGTGAGATCAACTATATGCCAGAGATCATGTATCTGTGGAGGTCTTTGAGACAGGAATTGAGAATTACCACTAACCAATAACCAATTCAAAACAGACTGAGACAGGTTTTCAGTGAGTAGAATTTGTGGTGCTTAAGCCATTCTGAAAATTTTGACTAAAGCATAATAGAAACTTTTAAGAACAGTTCAAAGTTCTTTTTGTTTTTAATGAGTTTGAGAACCTCATTAGGGAGCATCCTGAAACTTACTGACCTCCCTGATACTGACCTAACCTTAATAGAGCTTTACCCTAAAAGAAAGCATGAAGACTACTATGGTATCAAAACACCAAAAATGGATGGAACTGAATTCATTTCAGCTTTGTTTTGCTAAATCCTTTCAGCAGTAAGCAGAAGTACAGCACCTACATTAAGAGCAGAAAAAGGACACTAAATTCTATTTTTAATACTAAACAAGTTACTTTAGGGACTCACTGAGTACAATACCACAGTCCAAATGGCATCCTGCAATATAATAAGTTATAACAGAGGAAGAATATGACCATAATAAAATCTGTTGACTAATTTAGTTGATTGTAACTAGAAAGACAAAATAATTGGCACACCTATTGAGCAGCAATTCCCTGAAAGAAGAATATTTCAATATCCTGGCTGATCTCATTGCTTTTATAGAAGGCTTTACTGTATTTTCTGTAAGCCAATCTGGTCTGTCACATATTCAATTTTTAATGCTAATGCCAATGACAGCATGTGTTTTTAAATGCAGCTACATCTGCCACTGTTAATTACTGAGTCATCTGTCCCCTGTACTGAAAAATGAAAACACCGTGATGACATGAAAGCTTTGAAGAAGCTACTTGTCATTAACCGCTTCGTTGTGCTACAAAGTAAGTTTTCTGATCCTAAAAGGGGCTGTATTTAATCACAGCAGAACGAAAGAGAACAGAATTCTGCAGCAGATCTTAGTAGCAACCTACACAAAACATCAGATCCATACAATGCTGTATATGAATTTCAGCACCAAGAGACCTGCAATAGACTTGCTCATGAATAGATCTTCCCTTCCTGAAATAGTGTGTGGTACTGTTTGTAAAGAGAAGACAATATAAGCACACACATGCAGAGGTTTATCAAAAATATTTCTCAAGAAGGTATGTTCTATTGGTGAAACAGAGGTACTAGTCCTGTACTTGTACATGAGACACAGTAGTCTCATTTTTAATGAAAGAAATCAGTTCATTTTGATTTTAAACAGCCAAAGAAGACTTAAGAAGATCAGCATGTTTTGAAAATGCAAGCACGGAATTATTAGTGATGCTGATGCATTTTAAAATATCTGTAGCACTTAATGATGACAGTTCATTTTATTAAGCCAATTATAACAGATAAAAACAAGCCATTGTTTGAATGCTAACGATAAGGAAAAACAACTTACAAAAAGATACCTTTCTTTGAACCTTAAGAGGATGAGGAAAGGGAAACGATTACAGATGGGAAATCCCGGAACAAAGCAGCCAATATAGTATTTGCATATCATGCGAGAAAAGAAAGAGGGAATTGTTACTAGCAGAAGCAACAAAATTAAAATGCTTACTAAAATAGTAGTGGTATGTCAACATAGTGCAGAGAAACGCCACAGAAAGATACCAAGTTGGTTCCAAAGCAATATAATCACTTCAAAACAGTCTTAAGTATCTCAGATACTCCTTGTCCTGGAATTAGTCATGCTGAATTGCAAATCATAGATAACCGTTAAAAAAAAAAAAAACAGCAAAGATAGCCCTGATTTAGAAAGACTTACCATACTAGAAGGTTGAACCCTACCATGAAAAAAGTAGCAAGAAATAAATCACTATAACAGAAGGGAAGACAGGTTAAAGAAATAAGAATAGATATTTCTGTATCTGGTATACATAACTTGATCACTTGGGATTGCATAAGACTATAAACATCAAATAAAACCACTGATCTTCTATACTATTTTCTTAGTTTTACAGAATTACAAAACCAGAACGTTCACCGTTGCAATAAAAGGACATTTCAAAGTGCTGTTCTCACTCCATGCCTGCTTGAACTATACTCCATATTTGAGGGTGTTAACTACTTTCAGTACATGTGAACTTGCCGTACTTACCACTCCCCACCACAGGGCATCCGCATAGCTGCCAAACTCTGTTTCTCCAGAATCATTTACAGCATCTTTTTCAGCCAGGTACACAAAATAAGAGGAAAAAATCAGGCCCAGAAATCCAATGTAGAGTGTAGTTATCAGTTCCTGCAAACGGGATCAAAATAACAGCATTACAATATTGCTGAGACATAAAAGTTACCTATCACTGACATTTTTTAAAAGATAACTGCAACAGAAGAATGTAATTTCAGCAACTTCTAAACACTGACACCAACTGTTGGCTGTAAGTTAGCATCCACTGAGCTCAGTGGTGAAAGAATTTACACAGTAGCTATTGACTTAGTTCAGCATGAACATTTCGGATAGAGAACCTAATACAACCACGTGTTCCTCACTTGTAAGTGTGACACATTAACTTTTTGGTCATCAAAAATTCGTTGGATAAACTTTTCAAATGCTGCCATATTCAAAACAACTTTGGGAAAAAGATGCATAATTTTTAGAAATGTTCAGATTCCCTTTTAGAAATCTCATTCCTGTGGTTAAATGCAACAACAAGTCAAAAGTTGGGCAAAGTGCAGGTGAACATTTTTAATCTTTTAGGAACTTTTTGTCCCCTGAACAGGGCAGAACCACCACACTTGGATAAAATAAATGACTGCCTGTTTCCACATTAAATATATTTGACATCATCAATACATCTGCAAACACACTGTTCTGAATATAAGGACTTAAACTACTGTTAAATGAATTGCATCGATTATTGTGCCATTTTTGAGTACTCAAACTTACTTGTCTGTGTATGAACACGACTGATCCCAGAAGCCTCCATGTACCACCCTGACGGTCAACATGCAGCATTCGTAAAATCTGCAGGAAACGGATGCCCCTGGAACACATTTTTTAAATTAATAAAGAGGCTAAGAATACACGAGAAAAACAGAGGTGGAGAGGGGAAGTCTGTGTCTTCAAAGGACCATTTTGAGGGAAATGCATAGTATTTTATGGTAGACCTAGCAGCTTGTCTCTTCTCACTGCATTCACTCATCTTTCATCATTTGTTATGAAGACAGCTCAGGAAGGTTGCAAAGGAGGAGGCAGACTCTGTATACATGACTGGTAAGGGTGACTCAAGAATTCAGGATTTTGGACACAAACTGTGAATGCTCTAGAAGTCATTCATCAGTTTATATTTGACTTGCTTACCAGGATGGGGAACAATATACAGAAACAGCTAACTACAGATCCTTTCCTTTTAGGCGTATCATGGCCAATTTGAACTTGACAGTCCAACAATATATATATATATATATATTTATTTTTTTTTTTAATTTTATTTTTACAAGAGTCACTGCAGCCCTAGAGCACTGTTGCAGCTAGCGCACAGAGCACAGTACACTGCCCTGTACTTTCTCATTCAGGAAAACCAAGTGGTGTGACCCTCCTGAGTACAAGGTGGATTCAGTCCATCAGGAACTCACAACCACTAACCCCACGCCTTTTATGAAGCAGCAGCTTAAAGAGGTCAGAGACAAAGTGTGAAAGACAGTTGCTGTAAAACTGAGCCAAGAAACTAAAACAGGATTTGGATAGAACCCATGTAGGTGGATGGGAGAGGATGGGTACCTATATGTGCACCTCTACCCCCATCAACCATAAATCCATTACTAGAGCTAAGAAAATTATGACCAGACAACACACTCAAATTTTTATTTTCACTATACTTCATGGGATTATTATTTCACACCCATATGTGATTGGTGATCTGCTCTGTTACATGAATGTCAGAGGAAAGACTGTTTTTCACCAGGAGGTAAACAAAGAAAAAAAGCTACCCTATTCAAACTGACAGCATTATTTTCTTTTATTGCATATAATTACCTGATAGCTGAGGTTGCAAAGACTTGACCTTTAGAGCCCACACACAGAACTATCATGGAAGCAACAACTACAATTAAATCTGGAAAATAAAAGTCAATTGACAAAATTAGTTATTAGCATCTTGCAATACTTCCGCAAGGCTGTTACTAGAACCATAGCCAATATTACTTTAACACTTTGAACAGTGACCCCAAATTTTTCCAGTTACATAACAAGATATCTCTGCTGTAACATATAAAGAAAATATAATTGTATGATATAAGAGAAAGGTTTTACTGGGATGGGTCTGAGGTGACCACATTCTAGATGAGTGATATGAGTTACTAGAAAACAGCCTCAGCAGTCTGGATAACTTTTTAGCTGGATTTCTTATTTGCTCTGCTGTTTTACAGACTTTTATTAATTGACAGAGTTTTTGGCTTTTATTTAATTTATCAGACAACTGACTTACCATTATTTAATCTCTCCAGGGCTGAAGGATAGAGAAAAATTAGAATTCGTGTGTGTCTAGTTTACTTTAAGTCATTCATTGCCTTAGGACTGTATACTAAATCTGTCTGCCTCATGCCTAGTTAATTTTGGAAAACAATTCCATATTTTGGAAAACAAAATAGTTCTTGATACATATCAGGGAAAAGTGAACTTTGTTCTGCTTCCCAAGCTGAAATAAATCTGACGCTGTTTCAGAACCTCTGCTGTGCTGCATCTCAAGAGAAATGGATTGGCGAACAGAGTGCAAAGATGTGGTCAAAGCCATTTTATAGTTGCAGTCACACCTGAGATGCAGTTGTTTATGCACATACAGAGAGAAATGAAACTATTTTATGATTGTAATAATAAATATCCAGGCACAAAATTTTGTAATTTACATTCCAAAAACTTGCAGATTGTTTAGGAAAACTATATCCTCTATTCAACAAATAGTGTTTCTGAGTAGTGGAAAAAACTGTGTCACAGAACAAGGATTACTGTGCTTCTGTAACAATACCCCCCTTCCAGAACTTGATTTGTTTATTCTATTTATATTTTGAGTGCTCCAGGGCAAGGGTCTTCAAATAGCTCTCTCAACATTGGTTAAAAAAATACCGTATGGTTTTGGATTATTGTGTTTCTTTCGGTGAAATTATTAAATGCAGGACAAGCTTTCTAAAAAAAAAAATAGAGTTTTGACATATCTAGATTTTTTAAATTCTTGGATATAATTTCTACAATGACTGAAGTCAGTTAGGAAACCAACTGCAGTGAATATCAAGGGGAGTCAGGTGCCTGATTCCAAAGGCATCACTCTGAAAACCAGTTTTTGATTCAATAAATACACAAAGTAATTACAGTGTATCTATCATGCTCCACCAAGCAGTGTGTAGTTCAGTTAGAATCCAAAACAAACTCATTAAAATATTAAAGTGACTGCTTAAAAAAAAAAAAAAAAGCTTTCAGTCATCTTTAAAAGAAATAAAGTTTAGCTATTATAAGTGTCTGGGACCCCAAGGTCACAGGGGACAGGATTACGGGCAAGACTTATTTCTAGCAAAGCTTCAGATCACTTGTGAAAAGAAAACACTCTGCTCTTCTGGAAAAACAAACCAAGCTACATTTCCCACCCCCCCCAAACAAGTGCCATGGATTCTTTAGGTCTATGCTAATACTAATGACAAGAGCTCTTGCTTAATCTTTGCTTCAATTGCTATAGAAATTTCGTTTTTCAGAACTTTCAAGGATGACTTTTACCTGGTGTTTACATCAACTTTGCGAGCTGTTTGTACTCACCAATGATTGAAATAGGCTTCCTAGCAAAACGGAGCCTTCCCCATATTCCGACATATTTACTGCGGCATCCTGCTGACCATAACCGAACCACGTATTCTGTTCCAAAGAATACCACTAATACAATTTCCTAAAAGAAACAGACAGGGAACCAGATTAATTTTCTATTTTATGTCTTTCATCTTTTTTTCAGAATCTATTAGAAATGCAGAAATAAAATATAAAATCTGGAAGTTAAAAAACTATCAACCCTACCAAAATCATTTAAAGTAACACAGTAAAAGTGGCAAACAAAGAAATAAGAAATTAAGAGCAAGTTTAAATACTTTAATTGCATGCAGTTTGGCTCATCTACATGTGCGAGAACTGAAAACAATCTGTACAATTCACTTGGTCTCTCTACTCAAACAAAAGGTTCCCTTACTGAGCCAAAGAAAACAAGCACAGTCTGTATGCAGAAGATGAGTATTTTCCTAGTGTATTTCAATTTGGGAAGAGGTGTGCTTCACATTCCACTGACCATATCAACTTAACCACACATTTACTTATACTTTCAGTCTTCTTTTAATCTCATGTGGATGAAAGTAACATTTCTGGTGCCCTCACAGTAAGACAACAGGCACCCCTTCCACCTTCTTGTCGACAGTTAGAAACAGAAGTCTAGTCCTGAAGTGCTGCTGTTGAGCTCGGTGTTAACCACAGACTAACAACAAGGTATGACTTTGGAAATGCATACAAAGCCACAAATGTCAAAGACATCTGACACTCTCGTTGATACACAGAGGTACACTTATATTGTACTTGGCACTTCACGTGCAGATAAACCTGGCTTTTCTAGAGTGGCTGACCATTCAGTGGCTGACCATTCAGCATAGTTTCCCCAAAGCCAAGGAGCTGCAACACTTCCTCATCTGCAAACTCAGTTAATAACTGGTCACATTATTACTGGTCAGAAAGAGTAAAGATAAGAAACCACGTTAGGTATCACAGCTGTATAGGATAATGCAGATAAAGAGAAGGAGCTGCTTATTACAGAGAGTGATTTAATATAAAGAGCGAGAGCAGAGATGCTGAACATTCTACCCAGTCTCCCCTACTTCTGCACTGGTCACCGCTGTTTTTCCATAATATCCAATTGGCAAATGGGACTCAAGGTACCTATGAATTTCTAAATTAACTGAAACACCTAAGATGCAACCCTAGCCCAGACAACACCAATGGGAGTCATATCATCTGCTTCAAAAACGCATGGGACGTTGCCCTGAACAGTCAGTAAAATAACAGGCCTGTAAGCAGTAAGAAAAGGGGAAAAAATTGCCACGCACCAATAGACCTCACTATATTCTTTCAGTGGACCTAAAACTCCAGTCTTCTGCTGGCATAACCTGCTCATCTCAGGGCACTACAGTGTTGAAGTTTGTGTCTGAAGTTGTGTCTGTGACACAAATTTAGGAAGATGCTAGCCAGGACCGTCTTCCTTGGTTTTGAAAATCTCAATCTCTGCAAGATGTCAGATGCAGCAGAACAGCATCTCAATCAGTTATACTGTATTCCAATTACATTTTCAGCATATAATGAAACTGTTCAGACTGTTGGTTGTCATAAATGTAAAGCTCGTACCCTTTGACCCAGCCAAGAATCCCTTCTACAGTTTGGTGCCGAAAGGATCCGTCAGAAACCTTCACTTGTCAATAACTCATTTAGAGTATTATTAAATATTTTTTTCAATAAAGTCAGAGCTAAAGTCATAAATCTAAAAAAATAAAAATAAAAAAAACAGCCTCTGCAGCAGGCACTTTAAGGAAGGACTGTGTGTTAAGGCAGCAGCTTCAAATGCAGCAAAATTCTTCTTTGTCTAATTCCACTTAAAGATATTTAAGAACCTGCATTAAATTAAGACCTAACTACACAAGGTTCCATTAAACTGTTATTATAAAACAAAGCATCAGAGGCTGTCCTTGCCAATCAGGGGATTGTATTCATTTCTAAGATAGAGTCAACGAGCTCCAATAAGAACACTTCAATATGCAGAAAACTAATGCATCTTCTTTCATCAGTACTAAAAGAAACTCCCTTAACAAAAGACAATAGCGACTGCACAGGGAGCAAGAAGTGTCCTTCATTCAAAATAATTAATTGGAGGAATGGGTGTATGGCCTCACATCATATGCATTAGCACAGACAATACTCTTCAGATACCCCAAAAGATTGCCAGAAATAAAACAACAAGAATTCTGGTAGGAAAAGACAAACCCACAGTAAATTTAATGTTTTAGCACAATAAAGCAAGTCAGCACTCTGACCAGAAACCATGGGCTTGGCAGGATCACAGTTTCATTTTTATAGCAAGAAGGTAAAAACTGAAAGCCTGGCTTGTGTTTTAAAGAAGCATGTATTCTCTGCATAGCAAATTTGCATCGAAGCTGTGTGTGTATGTTTTTTAAAGCCCCTCCATGGTTCATTGGCTAACAAGAACACTGGCAAGTATGCAAATGTGGGCTGTCCCAAAGACAATGCAACAGACATGCAGTCAATGGTTACTGTCATCCAGTTCTTTGCATGACACGCAGACAAGCTTAGAGAACATTGATTGTTCTATAGACTCCAGTGACTGGAGGGAATGACCAGTCGGCTTACACCAAGACACATTTTTCACTCCTGACGTTTTGATAAAGGCTTATTGACCTAAATGAGACCCAAGTTATTCAGGGAACATCAGGGGTGAAAGTGCACAAGCTGTTCTTCATGGTCATACACAAAAAAGCCAGGTATCCATTAGCAACTGGCAAATTCCCCCTCCCCTGCCCGTGGCTGTGTGACAGACAAAAGTGTTTTTAATATCTTGCATTGCATAAGTCCAATAAGTAATCCCATGGGGGTGGAGGAGGCTGATGAATTTCTTGTCAGTACACATTTATATTAGCAGCCAGAAACTTGCAGACAAAGAAAAAACGGATTAGAAAATTACACTTTCCTGAACTACCAAGATATTTCCTACTTTCCCTATCTAGCAGCTTAATGTGAAGCTTTACATTAACTTGAAGAATGGCAACCTGATCCTTAGTTCATTTATGCCAGTGCTAATTAGGGCCAATTCAGTTTAATAGGAGAGTTACACTGGCAGAGAGCAGCAAAGCCTCGCACCTGAGAATCTCAGCATATCTGAGTTGCTCTGCAGATGAATTTGGGGCACTCACTGTTTCTTAGATACTTTCTCCTAACTGCCCACTTAACACATACCTACCAAGTGCACCAGATAAAAGTTTTTGTGCTTCTCACAATCAATCAACTAGAATGAAATATGGCTTCATGAAGACCTGGAACAAAACAGAGGCTGGCATAGGAAAATGGCAGGATAAAGCAGTGAGCAGACAAGAAGGATGTAAAGAATGAGTGAAATAAGAAACAAAGCAACATTCAGCACAAGGCAAAAATTAAAATACACAGAAAATAATTGCCTGCAGAACACTGGTGGGGGTGGGGATTAAAGCTCAGGAGAAAAGTTTTCTTGCTTAAAATAACACACACAAACACAAGAATGGCACTGTGCGAGGACCCACTCAACCCTTTACAACTTAATTCTGATTTCCTTTCTACAAGGTGAGAGCTGAAGCATCATACTGAGATTAAAAAAAAAAGATTATTATACCAACGTGACAGAAAGAGCACTCTGAGATGTGAAAGTCATGTCCCTTCACACCGTGGGCATACTGGAGCCAAGAGACTTTTTTTCCTTTTAATCATTGATTTATACATGACACCCTCACTTCTGCCATCCCTCTGGCTCAGCCCACAGACATGTGCTTCGTTCCTTCTCAGCCACATCATCCCATCACAGCCAAATACCAGGTGAGCCCTGGATGGGAAGGTAGAGAAGATGAGCACAAGGTACACATGGAGACAGCTTTTCTTGAAGAACACTGTCAGTGTCTGCAACTCTCCAGCTGTGTGCAACTTACCCCAATAAACACATCATCCCACTTTCAACTATGAGGAACAGTCCCTGTGCAGGACAGCTTGACAGGACTGGTGTAACAAGCCTTGGGCATTCCCACTGTGGTACAGTGCTTGGTGAAACTAAACAGACCTCCAGGTAGCCAACCACCAGATGCCAGGGACCAAAATATTTCTCCTAATGACCAGCAATGGAGCTTGTGTTCTCCCTGGTGCATTGGTGCAGCAGTGTATGTAGGGGGGGATCTAGTTTGGGAAACTCACAAAAGATTTTCAGTGTGTCTCACTACTCACTTCCACAGTTTTGGCTTCACAGTTCCCATGGAATAATCATGGTTTCATAATAAGCTCACACCAGGAACACAGAGAAGGACTCAGAGACCAGCCTTGATGTATTAGGTTTGACTTACACTGCAAAAGTGTACCCTGCTGTGGGCAAGGACAGTTTAACCATCACCCTGCTGAACGTCAGAAACAAACAACAAAGTCCTTTCCATCAGAGGACAATAGGAAAAAGCTATTTACGAAGAAGACTAACTTAACTGATGAAGTGATTGGACTTCAGCTGTGTGCCTGGAGAGTCAGACCTATTAAAAGCACCAGCCTTGTTTAGAGCAAACAAGGCTTTCTGTGTATTAGAAAAATGAGCATCTGAAATATCTTGAAAAGCTTTTTCTCTGCTGTCCCCAGCCCACTTAGAGAGGAAGAGGTACAATTCAACATTAAGAGGCATCCAACATCCACACTGAGATGAAGTACAGGAGCAATTTGAAAAAGAAGGGCAGAGTCCCTAAATTTAGCTGAAGAAAACAAAGCAGATTTGAGCTTTCGTTGTTTTTAAACATCTAGATTAATAGCTTGAACAAACAAAATGAAACAAAACAAAACCTGACATAGAACAGAGCAGGACACCATAACAGCTATTTAACAGCTAAGGAAATTATCTGGAGGCTGAGAAAGCACCTGCTTGGAGCATACATAGCCTGATGCCCAGCCTGTAGACCTCAAAGCTGTACCTGGTCATAAACTATCACAGATGGAGTAAGTTCTCCCATAGCTTTAAAGGCATTACATGCCAACCAGCATACCTCAGCTATAAGACTCCTGTGGCCAAACTTGCACTGCTATCTATTTCTAAGACAAGGCCATGGAAGCTCTCTGCTAAGCTGCTGTGCCAAGAGAGGAGGTCTGGTAACCTCCTCTCAATCTGTGGCAGCAGGAGCAGAACAGGGATACTAGAAAACATTTTGTTCACAACTCTTGACAAGGATATTTCTGAAGGATCCAAAAGAAGGGACAATAGATCTGCTGATGCTAATGAAAAGCGACAAACAGCACTTGATGTCGGCCACAGGCTGTAGAATCCTGGGAGCTGGATTGCACAACAGAGAAACAGGCACAACATCTTTACAAACAGGGCTGTAGCGTATCCTCTACAGCCAACGAGGGGCCAAAAAAGCAGGAACCCGTCTCTTGTGTAGAGTGATAGGTCGCATTTACACTCACAAAACCAGCACCACTGCAGGCTGCACGTTCATGCGGAGAGAGCTGGAGTCCAGTTTACAGCTCGCTGCTCACCTGACACATCGGGGCTTGCAAAATGCTTCCGACAGCACTTGTGCATAGCCTGAGCAGGGTATGCAAATTTACAGCACTGAAGGCAACTGTTTCTTCTAATCTCACTCGCTTTATATAGAGAGGCCCCTCTTTGTTCTCTTGAGAAAGGCAGGATTTCTTCCTGAAAGCTGTACTGTGTTTTCTAAGATACACAGAACAGCCAAATCAGATGGCCTAGGCAAACAGACAAAGACAGACACCAAACTCAATACAGTAAAAATCCCAACTTAATGAAGTACAGGTCAAAAATAAAAAGGTAAATAGTTTTTCATATACATATGCACTTACTGAGCAATAGCAAGTGCCAAAAGTGCTATTTAAGACTATGGATTATCTTCCCTACTTAGTCTTCTCGCTTTCAGAGATCTTAAAAAAAAAAAAAAAAAAAAGTTGTGCGTATTCAAGTTAAAAGCAATAATAAGTTTTAAAACACAATGCATTTAAAGCTGAATATTATGTCTCATGCTGAGCTTTTATCTTCCCTTCAAAAAACTTATGGTCATTTGCTAAAATTCTTTATCTAGCATATTTGTCACCAAAGGATTAAACAGGCAATGGAAAACAAAAAGAACTTGGTATTAGTATCACATTTCTATCTTCAGAGGCCTATAATTAAGCCTAAGAAGTTATTGGGCATCATTAAAGTTCCCTTATTAATGCTTTTAATTAAGATGAAATAATATTTACGTAAGTGTTCATGTTTTGAAGACGGGAAGCTTAGTACGAGACGAAGTTAGAAGAGCTGACTGTGCTGAAGCTTTTCTATTTTCCCTTAATCAGTGCTGAGAGCACACAACAATAGCATTGGGAGCAATAAAGAATACTGCAGGCCTGCAATTTTAGGTTGAGATTTTCCAAGGGCTCCAAGCAACTAAATCCTATTGAATTTCAATAGGACTTGGGCACCTAACTCCCTTAGGTGCATTTAAAAAGTCTTTAATTGATTTCCTTAGCTCTCTTCTCACTGGAGGTTTCAGCCAAATCCAAACGAAGGCAGGAGAAATTTTTCCACTGACTACAAAAAGCCTCAGATGTCGGTGGTATAATTTTGCACATTAAAGCATGGTCTCAGAGCACTGGTGTATTAGAGTAACTTTCCACACCATCATCCCTGCACAAGCCTCTTCATAACGCAGTCTTCAGCTTGAGAACTTGGTTGCTGATGATATCCACCAGGAATTTGCAAAAGTAAATTAAGCTGGGCTTGCACAATTAGTTTATGATACCTGTTTTAACATGGAGTTCTCGCTCCCCAAATACTCTCAAGAACTAGACCTTAAACCCACAGGATTTGGCAACAGAAAGGAAGCTTTAACATCCTAATCAGTCCGAAACTGATTAAAAACCCACAAACACACACTTGCTTTTTGTTTATTTCATGAACCTGTTAATCATGGTTCATAGGAGTCTCTAGAAGAAATTCGTATCAGAGCTTCTGCTTCAAAGAGAAATATGCTCTGGCTCCTATCCAGGACAGCATATGCTTAATTTTATATCTCTTTGAATTCAAAAGAACTGTACACCTACTTAAGTTTAAGCACACACACACACAGTTCAGAGAGATGCACACTCAATTGTTAGTACATGTAACATGCTAATAGGAATAGAAAGAAACTGCTGCAAACTAAAGCAGCAGCCTAAGTTATGGAGTCTGTACTTTTGTGTTACAGAGAAATTTTCATATTAACACTATTTACACAGTGGCTACTTTCCCCCTTGCAGATTATTTTCATCCTGTCAAGTATCTTGTTGTGTGCTGATAATTATGTTCACTCCGCAGCTAATGCTGAATGCATTGGGGTACTCTTGAAAAGACAGTATGCATGAAAGCTCACCTGCTTGTGGTTTTTTTTCAAACTATAAATGACAGGGCAAGAGTAGCTAACATGTCCTCCAGCAGACTTTTTCTTACAACCTCAGACTGCCACTACCATTATTACAACACTAGTCCTTTCAGAGCGAAAAATAAATATTGCATATTACTTCTTACCAGAAAGTAGAGCAACACAGAAGGAAGAATCTGGCCATTATCAGCCTGGCTTAGCCTGCAATAGCTCCATTTTGTCTACTTAAAAGGAAAGGTAAGGGTAGCTGGCATTTTCAAGATGTAATGGTCAGGCTGTGGTCACCTGCTATGCATAAAAACTTTGGTAACAGCAACATTTAAATTCCAGTAGTTTCAGGCATACATTTTTGTTTGAGGCCATGCTGATAAGTAAGAGCCAGGAAGCAACAGTATGTTTTTAAAACAAATTAGAAAGATTGACGAAAAAACATTTTTATTCCACTGGTTCTGAAAACTAGAAAATAACTCTCTTAAAGCTTTCTGTATTTGTTTTTCCTCCTTACACATCTTTTTCCATTTCATTAGAAAAGGACAGAAGAAAAAGGAAAAGGGCTGTCAAGGATGGGAAACTAGAAACTCAAACACCTTCAGTTTTCAATTATCTATAAAAGTAAATCAATTAATGCTTGCTCTTGAAAAAATACTTCTTTTTTTTCTCAGATCATGGCCACATTTGATTCTATGCTCAAACTTTAGTGATTTTTAACATATATTCTGTAAATAAAATGTGTCTGTAGAATCAACTGCACTTTTAAAACATAAAAAGAAATATGCTGTAAGAAGTATAAAAATTAGGAACTACACTTTTCTCTCTCTAGAAACTTGTGAGACAGGGACTGTAAGAAAACAAGTCTTAATGAAATCCATTTTCCTTGTTTGCTCTCTCCTTCTGTACAGTCACCAGTTGTCCAAAGATGGCCATGTTCACACACTGCAGTAAGCCTGAGCTGTGTTGCTCTACCAGTTCTTTGAACCTCTCTCTCCTCCAAATCTGACAGCCGTCCACGTGTAGTATCTCTTAGCTTTAACCACAGCCTCACCGTTCTGACCCACTAAGATTTCTTCATGTGTTTGGGCTCTAGATAGTGCCCCTGCAGAGAAAACACCTCCACAAGCTGTAGCAATGCTTAATTCCACGGCTAGACAGGAGTCTGGAAGACTGCAGAGGTGGGGGAGATCAGGGCTCGATCTGCCATCCAGCTACGGATTTCTCATTTAGCTTTGAGCAGACTGCGTGTCGCCCTTCACTCAGTTCCCAATTAGAGAAAACCACTGCTCTCACCACCTTTTGCCACAAACCATTCTGTGGATAAACACCGTGACACAATGAGGGTCCCACATCTAAATCCCAGATTACGTTATGAGCTTTTTTGACAATTTGCTCCTTCTAAAGATGGCACAGAGTACACCAAAAAGGAACGTTTTCAAGATGAAGTTCTAATTTCTTACCTGTCTTGTGAAGTTAAGGATGCTTCCCTCCCCAGCCCTTCCCTACACTCAAGCAGGGAGTTATGGTCATGTTGTACAGTCTGGCTTCAGGATTTTCAACTCAACCCTTCCATCTCCTTTTCATGGTTTTAGGCTTTGTGGGACCTACTCTGGGATGTAATGTGTGTTCTGCAAGTGAGGCATATCCAGAAAATCAGTAGGTCATTGAAAGCAGTACACTACTGTGGTTACTTCTACCTCCACACATGCTCCCAATACACTTTCTCTTGAAGCAACATGCTTTCAACATTCACCCTCCCAAATTGAGATTTCCAGTCTGAGCAATGACTGTATTCTTCATTAACAGTTTAGTAACGAGTATATTTCAAATGGACTACTGCTGTTTGCAACCCCCTCCAGATAATGAAGGAAAAAAAAAAGAAAATCTTCATTTTTTCCCAGCTGGCAGGACAGTGTTGTGCGGTAGGGCTGTCGAGTTCTGAAAGCAAACTTTCCGCAATTAGAAGCCCAGCATTCCTTTTACACATCTGGGCAATCGCTGCTCATTCACCAGTATCACGCTCAGCATTGATAAGAGTTCAAGTGCTGTATTTCTGTTTGACACTTACGTAAACACAACCTGCGTTTGCCTCAGCATACTTGAGCTCTCTCCCAGGCCTGCTCCAGGGAATACGCATCATGCTCTTCCACACAGCTGCAAAAACAGTCGCACACTAAACCTGTAGTCCAGGCACTTAATACTCCTCACAGGAAAACACATGTGCTAGTTTAAGCTAATAAAAAACCTCTCAGATGCCATATGTACATAGCCCATTCAGTCAGCATTTTACAGTTGCCTCTAAAATTTGTGAAGGAGGAGAGAAGAATTATTTGACATGCAAAATAAACCTAATCGAAGGCAACAAGTCAGCGTTTCAGCTGAGTGGCAAATACATTTCACATACTGAAGGCAAGTAGTTTCCTCCTCGTGCCAATTTCCTGTGCTCGTTCCAATCAGTGAGCATAAAACAGTTGTGGCTATCATTCAGCGCATCAGGATTATAGCATACCAAAATGGGAAGTTAATTTATACCAACCAAAGCACATGATTAATTCAGTGCAAACTCTCCCTAGAGCTTTGATAATGTTCCAAACGGACCAAACTAAACTTACATTTGCAAAATGAAGATATAAGCCAGATCTCTCTGAAGTCGCATACTCCATTAACCAAGCTACCGTTATGTGCAAAGACTTATATTTTTACTCGGATTCATGTTTCTATCAGTTTTGGGTCCAACATAAACAAATCGTGCAACAGAGGCAGCTCTTTGCAGAAATCAAAGTTAGGAAAGGAGAACTCCAGTTCTGTGAAACTCCCTTCACTCACTATCACCTTTCCCCTGCACCCTCTACAAATAAAGGACAAGTGCACTATTCATTGCTGGGAGAAAAAAAAAAATCTTAAAAAAGCCACGGCCTTCTCAGTGGCAGCTGGTCCGAGCCTCAAGACATCAAATACCTCAGGAAACTAATAGGCATTATACGGAATTAATTTTAGAAAAAAAATACAAAAGTGATATTTGGCTGAATTCAGTATCTCTGTACTCCAAAGCTGTTTGGAAAAGGAGAGAAGGAGAGACGTTATGGAAGCAAGGCCTAGGGCATGGCAAGAAGAAACTGAAGGCTCTGCCGCAGGACATGGGCTAGCGGCAGCTGCTGCAGTGACCAAACGCCACCGAACCAGAAGAATCCTCCTGTGGAGGGTGAAAAGGGAAAAAAGCATGCAGCTTAAAGAAAGGGGCAAAAGAAGCATGGTTTAAAGACAGAGGAAAAGCCCTTCCTGTGCTGAAACACTGGGCAACACAGGATGAATTTAGAGCCTGCTTTAAAACGCACAACTTATTAGCATAACTGAAGCATTGATTATGCATTTTAAGTGCATCAGTATTTCAGAACACACAACTAGTAGCAGTGGAGCTGCACTTCATATTATTGCATTAATAATGTGCCCAGTTTTCTAAAGTTTGGGGCATCTCTGTTCTTTATGTGAGGTATACTTCCAGGGGACTCATGATTTGTTTTAGGAACAGCTGGATGTTGTAGGGGCTTCTGTTTGACCTTACATTTACTGTTGTTTAAATCAGGAGTTAAACTAAACACATCTTTGGAAATGCCCAGTATCCAAATGTTTCTCCTGGTACATTAGGTGATGAAGTGAATGAATGCCAATCTTACTCCGCAGCTAGATGAATTCTGACAGCAATTACTATCAAGAGATTGCCCTTTTTTTTTTTTTTTTTTTTAAAATCTTTCCTCCCTTCATACCTTCCCCACAGTTTTCAGTACTCAGTGTTTCAAAAAGCTGTTTTTAATACATCTGCCCTGCTTAGTCCTCTCAGGATCCCATTGTGTTAGATGGGATTGTATCAGAAAACCTTCAGTCTGGACACCAAAGATCTTACGGCAAAACCACAGAACTAAGATTACCCATCGGAACTGAAGATGCTCACGCCATCCAAAAAGATAAACGTTCAGCAATTGAGGAACTAGTGGGAACAGACACTTGTACCTGTTGTCTTAACAGAAACTGAGCCAGAGGGTGCATTCAAGGACGGTGATTGTCATTGCTAACCCAATAGCCACCACTCTATGTGCCAAAGTGAAATATGCAACACTATCACCTCTCAGCAATAATACAATGCAAAAAATGTTCTTTCCACTGGTAAGTGTTCTTTTAAAACAGTATTTTACCAGTACACAAAGTAAATAATTACAGGTTAAACTCTTTTTCTACGGCTAAGACCAAAAAAAAAAAAAGAAAGAAAGTCCTGATGCATAACAACCAAATACTAACACATGAATAGAGAATAGAGCATATAAGGACTTCGGGATACACTTTTTTTATTTAGTGTTTTTACACAAGGAGCAATAGCTCAAGCGGCCAAGGCTTCCAGAAATTATTGAATGTCAAAGGTTTTAGCCTAACTTACAGATATTAAAGGAGGAAGAGGCTACTCAAACTGCAAATCAGACAGCTTTGCAGTTTTCTGAAAGCATCAGTAAAGGTGGCTAAAATATGGAAAACACTCAGAGACCTGTAATCCTCTGCTGAAAGGAGGTTTTACATGGCAGCAGAACCAAACATACCCATCTGGTGAGCTCCTTCTTCGGGAACAGGGCAAGTGGTGTGCCATGCTCAGAGCTGGGTTCTATTTCCAGCTCTGCTAAAAATGGTTTTAATTACAACCTCATGTTTCCCCTTTCCTGAACACATAACATGCTGCACATTTAACTTTGTACAGAAGCGTCAATTGCTAGTACTATTTAGGGTGTAATTAAAAACAATTACAGTATACTAGAAAAGCACATAAGGGACTGTTTTGTGTACAATGTGCATTTCCTCATCAGCTATATGGCCAAAGGAAACCTACTAGACATGAAAGTATGGTACAGCTGGGTCCCATAACTGGGCATTTGCATATTTATAAGCTATTGCACTTCAGCCATTGCTGATGACATGAATGCATGTATTAATGAGTCCATCAATAGAGATTTCCTTACGAGATATCTGCCCTTATGATGCTACATCAGAGAACTCTGTTATCATGAACCATACGACTTGTCCCAAATTGCATACTTTAAAGCCAAAAATGTTGCACATATTTAAATAGCATGCTTTGCAGTACTCAAGAAGTGGTATAAACTCTCTACAAATACTGTCTGTGGTTTCACACCTTTTGAGTAACAGTAATGGTTATTTCATGCTAGGAAGATAGGAAATGTGTTCATCTTGGGTGCTAAATCAGCCTAAAAAAAGCTACAAAAACCCTGTTTTGAGCACCTTGTAAATGATTTGTGGGCCGTGGGAATTATATCTTCAATTAGAAAGATAGCAAACTGACAACTGTACAATAAGCAATCACTTCTCAGCACAATACAGAGTAGTTAATATAGTGCGACTCTTATTACTGCTACAAGAAGTTGTGTTTTACTATTTAAATCTTAAGCATAGTATTAAACATGGATAGTTTTTTTTTTGTTTTTTGTTTTTTTAACATGAAGAGTAGGGTGAGGTGAACAAGCTTTGAAAGGAAAAAAGTCTATTGCAAGTTAGTGTACAAATACCTCCTCCAAGTTTTGCTAACTGGCTACTGCACTGATGTTTTCCATGGAAATTCCAGCCACATTAGTTCTGGCAGCAATTAAAGACTACTTTTGGATCCTTAAAAACATCCAAGGGGTCCCTTTCAACTTTACTTCTTGTTCTGTAGTTCTTTCTACTCTTTAAAGCAGGGAAAGCATTTTCCCCCCCCCGTCTTCAACTTGTTTTTTACTGTTAAAATAAATACAAGGATGAGTCAGAACTCCAGCTCAAAGGAACACCACTGAAGTATTTACTCGGCTTTGAGAGCTGAGAAGCTCCTCTTTTGCTCAGGTTGTACCTCTTACCGCTGCTCGGTACATTGTGCAACTCTGATTGTGAGCCAACATGATCATAGGACTCGATGATAAAAGAAGCTATTCAGAGTTTTGGCAGGAGGAATACTTCTGACATTTTGTTTCATCTGGATCACAAGATTAGACTTCGGCTTGGGGTTTTAACACTAAGCTGCCCATGCTGCATCATATGGAGCTGATTTCTGACACCTCTTCTAACTGCACATCATGTTACTCTTGAACATTCCCATCCAAGTCAATTGGTTGACCCTTGAAGCAAGCTACAATCTATTACAAATAAACACAGTTAAACCTATTTGTTGAAGAGGGAAGATTACACCCTTACACTCCCTAGAACAGACCGAAGATACGTGTAGGTACCAGGCCACAAAATCAAGAATTCATTCTTCTTGAAAGCAAAACATAAATAAAAGCCAGCATGTATCCAGGCATCAGAAATATAGTTGTACCATATTCCAAATACCAGCTAAAGTGTTAAAAAACCTCTGCGACCATATGAGATACATTTCAACCATGTTCATAGCTGGAAAACAACATTAGAATTAGTATTGATTAAGTTATTAACTGCCTGGCTAGAAAAATCACTAAATGGAGAATGAAAACTTGAATGGGGCAAACATACATTTTTTTCTATAATTAACAGGGAGAAATAGGCACATGCAGAGGAAAATTCATCTCAACTGTCCGAAGCACCTCCAGCTGTAACAAGTGACTCTTTCAGGTGTACCTATCCTTTTCCATTTATCCTTTTCCCTTTTTCCAAGGGAAAGTCCATGTGATTGGCTTATTCTACTTAAGTTTTAGACAGCTAAAGTTAGCTGCAAAAATAATAATAAAAAAATAAAATAACCCAAAGTCAAGAAGTGCTTTGAATTATTCAATAAGATATTCTCAGCCTGGAGCAATGGCATGAACTTCCAAGAGGATGGAAATTTATTGTCAGTTCTCGCTTGAAATAAATTTATTAGCTGTTTCTATTTTTGGCCTGGTCTCCCTAGGGAGGTCCGTGCGATCACCTCTTCTCCCTCCGGTTTCCCTCTTAGAACTCCTGAACCTACTAGCTGATCTGAAGGCCAGGTGTGTCAGAGCATATTTGAACTTCCTGGAAATGTTTTGAGAATTTGGGGCCAGGCAGAAATGAAGTGCCTTGTATATGGCCTGAGAGAAAAGATTTCACATTATTCATGACACGCTCTCATGATGGTTCTCTAATCTTAACTAACATCCAGCCTCAGGAAAACTTACAGCAAGTTTCAGCTGAAACTTCTATTGAAGCCATTAGGCTTCACAAAAACAAAGCAAACCAACCCACAACCACCCACTCCAAGATCCCAAAGCCCTATAGCATCCTTGATCCCAGTGGTTGTACAATCACTGGAGTCCCCTGGAACTGATGTGTTTTAACTGAAGAAAACACTGGAGTAGAACAGTCTCGAGTGGCCTACACAGCCTCAGTGCTCAGCTGGATAAGGACCTGAGCTACTTGATCACAATTGAAAGATGTTCCTGTTCCCAGCAGGAATTTGGACCGGATCATCCCCAGGAGTCTCGTCCAACCTAAGTTCTCCTATTATGGTATCACTTTTCTGTGATTAAGTAGAATTTTTCCTATTGATTCCTGGAATCTGTGTTTTAAAAAGTAACTAAATGCAAATCACTTTCAGAGAAAAAAAATTGAATACAGTGAAACCAAGAGGTTTCTTTTCCACTTCCAAGGAAAGTTCACTTGCCATGAAGCACAAGACGAAGAGAACAAGACAGACTACCTCCATGTCCCCTCTAGCACCAGCACCCACCCACCGGCAGAGACTTCTTAGCTTTGCTGCATGGCCTTTTCCTGGTTGAGACTGAAGTGGTAGGAAAGAGAAACAGCTTGGGGGAGAAAAAAAAATAAAAATAATCTGACACCTAGTTTCAGCAGTTTACTTCCACACAGAGATGCAACTCTTGATTCAGAGCATAAGCTTAGCAGAAAAAGCAAACCAATGACACATCATTCAATAAAGAATAAACTGCTGTATTCCCACTGTGTTCATCATGTCACTTTTCCAATCAACTCTGATTGATTAAGCTTCTTTCATTAACTGATTTCAGCTTGTCTGCTTTATTAGCATCTGTATTATCCACCTGGGGCCCTAGAACATCTGCTGTGTTTGCCTGCCGTGTTCTAAGAAGCTCAACCCTCCTGTTTATTACAAGTGTTTCTCAGATTTCTGATAAAAACTTCAGATTCTCCCAATCTTCTCATAAGAACTACAGCAGCTAGCAGCTCTTATTCTTCATTTGATCATTTACTGCAGTCGTCCAGCACAGCCGATTATGCTTCATTCCACTAAGCTGAAATTACAGGTAGGGCTTCTCACAGGCTGACAGCTCTGCTCATCTTCCATAAAGGGGGACGTACGGTTCACACTTATGCCTTGTCAGGCTTTTTCATTTTCTAGTTCCTGATGGTCACAACAACAGAGTGCAAATATTTACATCCAGGAGTAGGTGTTCATAACAGATGGAGGGTGGAAGAGCGAGCATTTAACTGTGCCCTCACATTTAGGATGCTACTCTAGGGCTCCTTACAGGATACTTGCCTGCAGACATGCTTACAGAAAAAATATCATTCACCATGTTCATTTAGTGGCATATGAAGAATACATAATGATGTCCTCATGTGCAAATGGAAGAAGAATAATCCCATTCTTCAATTTCCTCCAAAGTTCTGAATGTTACGTAGTCACATAGGATGCTGTGAGCAGATAAATTTTACCCAAGCACTGTATCCTCAGTACACCCTCTACATACTGGGTTTGGAATTTGTTCTGCAAAAATCAGTAGGGAGTTTTCCTGTATTATACACGAAAATATGATCTTTAATTGATTTCAGTGATGTTAAATAGCTCAAGATTTTTACACGTTTGAACAGGTTATTTTGAAGGTTTACTTGTAGCTCTATGAACAGTTCAGAATGTTTCTTTTTAGAAGAACTAAGAGTTAATCAACTCAAAATTTGGGGGAGGGATTGAACTTTCTAGAGTACAAGTCATAGTGTGTTAACAGACAGTGTATCACACCACATTGAGCTCCACTAAGATAAAAGGCTTAGAAATTTCACTGTATAATAAAAAAAAGACCTCATGTAAGCAAAAGTAATAAATATTTACAAAGAGAAAACTGCCTTTAAATTCCTAAAACCCACCCCACATGGAAGAAACACCACCATATGGGGCAGAAACACCATCACAGGAAAGAAGAGCAGGGGGGTGGGAGAACGAGCATAAGCAAAGGCCCTTCTTAAAAAAAATATTTATCTTAAGAGTCATTAGATAATCTTCCACTTTCAAAACTGCTGAACCAGTCAGTTCTACCCCACATTCAGCATCAGACTGTTAAATGAAGTCAAAAGTTTCTGTGGTTACTCTCATCTGAAATGAGCTAATTTCCCCAGAGAACAAGCTACACCGACCAGATGTCTTGAGCCACTACTCCCCGAAGGAGCAGAGCAGCCCAAGCAATGCCGCCTCTGTTTCTATGGAGATGGGTTTTCCCATCCACCACGCAGCCGGGCGCACGGTGGCTACCAGCTGTTGTCTCGACTTGGGCTCCATCAGGATAGACTGAGGGAAAGAAGTGGGAGACATAGGACGGGGCTTCTCCCAGCCCCAGACCTCATAAACTTTACCCACAGTGGCCAACCTCCACTCTTCGCAGCCGCTGCTTGGGTTCACTGCTGTTGTTTAAGGCTGCCTCTCAGTGCTTCCTCCGCTTGTTTTACAGGCTCGTAACAGGGCTGTGGCAGCACACAATCACTTGGTTTAACGTGTTCAATAACTGCACTGGCAAAGCAGGTTTCCCCAACACATGCTTCCAGCCCAACTTTCCCATCTCAATGGTTTTATGAGCTTAAATCTAAATCTCCGTTAGTAACCCATTGCAGGTTCCCCACATTATTCTCACTCCATACTTTCAAAGGAAAACTTTGTGGATTAATGACTCCCCATCCTTCCCGCAAGGCTGGTTAATGCTTCAAATTCCTATTGCTTTTTAACTCCTGTGGAACTTTAATCCATCTCTGACCATGCTGATGAGCTGCAGAGAAACAATGCTGGCTAGGATTTTCATTCTTGCATTTTCTTTTTGAATGCAGCCAAGTTCAAATGTCTAATTATAACTTTGCAGAGTTAATGATCAATTTAACGAAGGCTTTAGAGTATCTTTGAAGTCATAACAACAAGCCAAAGGGGGTTTAAAACGTTAACTGCACAGGGAGCCTGTGTAGAGAGCTTTCTTAGGATTACCTCTCTCACTTAACAACAAAGTTGAGTTGTTTCAGAATACTTCCTGCAACCCCACGGCTCAATCTTGTTGCCACATAGCACTGAGCTTTACCTAGTGTTTATTTTATAGCTCTGAGCAGCCCCAATCATTACCCTATTAATTCAAGCATGTTTAATTCAATGTCCCTCGACTACTCAGTCATGCCTATTTGTAACTTTTAAGCAACTACAGAAAGGTACAACTTGTCCCATCCACACCCAACAGGCACTAATTACTCAGGTTATATATACAACATAAGTAGGGTATATATTGAGACAGCTACAAGCAATATTCCCTTAATTGTATGATATGCAGCTCCTGTTCCTTTGCTTAAGGCACGTGTTTTTTCCACTTATCACACAGGCTGAGTGTGCCCTCAGATGTATGTAGCTCCTGCTGATGTCAATGAGCTATAAATACACATCTCAGGACATACTCTGACCTGTTTACTTTTTCATCTAACATATGCAGCCACTCATATTTTGTATATATTGCACTCCATTGTAATGCTGAATCAGCATGTCCAGAAATAACAATAAGGTCATGCTCAGCCTGGAGCAGCGCACAGAGAAAGCAGTTGGGCTCCTCCCTGCTTGCTTTTCACAGGAATCCTGCCAGTCAGCATCGCCAGACACATTTTGCAGAGGTTTCTTTTCCAAACAAAGCTGAAGGTGAAAGACATCAACCTGCTGATAAAAGGTTATGCAAGGAGTCAGAGGACAGCAGTTACAGGTGAGCAGACAGCCATCGCTGGTTCCCAAAGTGAGCTGACTGGGAGCTGAAGGGAAGAAAACCCACAACACACTGGGTGATGTCCTCCAACACTTTCTTTTTCAGTCAGACACACGACTGCACGTTTTTCCACTTTAAACTTACAACTGGGGAAAATTTCCACAGCAAGAACCAAAGACAGCCTCTAGAACTGCCAGAGGAACATTTTACAGGTTTGACCAATCAATTTAACAGCCACCCTGTGGCTTGCATAAAGTGATGGGACTGCAATGAAGAATTTCTAGGCACATAGGGGCTGTGTAAACAAAGACAACTTGCATACCTTTTTTTTCCCCGGTGCTGCAGTTATAGACCACAATAATCGCATGGTGAAATCTAGGATAAGTAAAAGTTGGATAAACTACTTCAGCAAAAATTCATGTTTTCTGCCTAAATTAGCCAGTGCAACCAGATTTCCTTTCAGGGCTCCTGAGAGAGAAAGATTACATCTTACTGCTTTCTTCATTTAAACCCAACTTCCTTAGACCTTATATATGCGTCCATTTTCCAGCACATGCTGAGTTTATGCATTACCTCCAGGTACTTACTATTACAGCCTTGTCACAGCAAAGGCTTACAAATGCTTGAGTCTACAGACAACTTAAGCTCTCATAAAATATAAAGCAATACAGAAAGGAGAGCAGTTTGCATCATGCTAAAAAAGGCTTTCAATGAATACCTAGGTACAACACTGCAGCAAGGATAACGTGGAGTTAGCTTCCTTTGTTAGGGGCAGTTCGCGAACTTTGAAGAACTCTAGTCTTCCTTGACATGGTCACGGTACTTGTACTCCACAGAAGTAAAAGGATGATTTTTGTTCTATTTTTAGAGCAATTTTGCAAGAAAAATCCCACGATGAAAAGGTATTTCAACTTCAGATCACAACCATCCCTATCATTCTTTAAAGCTGTACAACATATACGTTGTACTGCAACACCAGTACAAAACTTTTTTTTTTTTTAACAAAATACAACCACAGCCAATTTTTTTTTTTTTATCTCTTTCTATTTTCTTGGGTGCTTCCTCATACTTTAAAAGCATTAAAAAAGCATTTTGTTTAATATCAGAAAAAAGAACAGATTCCTTAACTCTCCTGAAGGTACAAGACCCTGAAAATCTGAGGGTGCATCACAAGGCACAGCATTTTTTCATTATTATAGCTACACAATGGCTACCACTGTACATTGTATCTTGGGACAATGTTTTCATAAGTGTTTCAGTGGCTTAGCAACACATCTTCTAAAATTATGTAAGCACTTGGAGCTAAGTTTACACACCTGCAAAGCAATTTAGATTCTTTAAGCCTAAACCACGCCAGAGAGATGGTGGTGGTAGGACACCTGCCAGGTGACACTTCTTCACCCGTATCAGGGAGACTCGCCCCTTGGAGCATTCAGAAACTTGTATTTTATTTCAGAAATACAACTAGGCATGCACTTGTCCCACCTCCCTTTATGCTCTTAGCTGAGAAACCCATGGCTCCATCCATAAACCTGTGCAGGAAAGAGGTACTCCTGGAAACCTGCAGTGAACCTAACTGTGCCATCTCAGCCTCAGGCCAGATGACGTGCATTCACACTTGAATCTCGAGTAAAAGCAGCACCTGGGTTCCTGAAAGTAATGAAAAACAAACAAACAAACCTAAAAAAAGAGCGTTGCAGCACCTGAGTGAAGTAAATGAATGGATTTTCTGCCAGATCCAACAGCAGGGGTAGAAGCGAGTACATGTCAACTCTACAGTAGGCCATAAAGTTCTCATCTAGTGCAGCAAATTAACTGATGCCAACAGAAGCTTAAAACAATGATCCCAACTGCAACTAACTGTAGCAGCAAAGGAGCCACTGCAGAAGGCTGTCTAGCACCCCTGTTATGGGAACAATGCACCCCAGGGGGAGAGGCAGGTGCATTTTTGCATCTGTTGAATTTGGTATCAACAAACACTATTGACCAAATCATAGACCATAGCTCTAAGGTTTCTTTTTCAATATTTCACTTTCAAATCCTACTTGCCAGTACTGGGCCTTTTAAAAGCAAGTATTGGAACTCTGTATGTTAAGACAGAATCCCCAATGTGCTTATCGAATGGCTGTCACTTTTCACAGATTTAAGTAATAGGGCTGCCTGAGCCACTGCCTCACATGGAGTCATATGTGCTACAGTCCAACATCTTCATCTGGAAAAACCAGGCTTAACAGGATTGGGAATGTACACAGTTTAACTGGCAACACAGAGCAGGGGCACCCAGGGCAAAAGGCAGGGCATGGAAAGAAGAAAGGCTCCAACACCTCACCTCAAAGTAAAGAAGCAACACTCGTGAATACTCTGCAAGACAGAACTATTGCAGTGTAACACAGCATCCTATAATTCCTTCTTGTCATTCAATAGTATGTAGCTCTCATTCTGAACACCTGAAAAAACCCAGGGAGGGAGATTCTGATTTTTAGGCATTAAGTTTTGTGGCACAATGTATATTCAAAAAGCTGTTACTGTTAGCTTGTCACTTTTTGTGCCAATCTACCAAGTGGTTGGTATCAAGCAAACCATTGCTTTACATTTTTGCCTTAAGAAAGCTGCTTAGCATGTTTGTGCGATGGCAAAGGTCGCTCCCTATTTAAAATCAGGCATCATGTCTTTGCCAGAATGAGACATTGTTTTAATTCACAATCACTGCGGACCCTCCAAGTGGAATAGAAGGGGTAGGCAATATGTCAGTGTCTCACAACCACAAAGAGAGAACAACCCTCACTACAACGCTTGGAGCTGCATACACCACTTAATGCTTCCCTCCAGTAGGTTGCAATGCGCAGCCGCTCATGGTGGCATAAACACTGCTGAGCTGAAATCGCTATCCAAGCCACGTTCAATGTACATACGAGAGGTTAGACAACAGCATCATTTCTCTCAAGTCTGCTCCTTAAATTGATGGCTTGATTATGTAACTAAATGATGTATTTATTGCAAAACGTGTTTTTACATGCACTTACTAAAAGACATGCACATTGCACTACTTTAATCCTTGATTAATCCTACCAATTTCTAAAACATGAGATACGTAGCTTATAAAATCCACCTGTTTTGATTCATCAAACGCCATGCAAGCTAGAAATAAAAGGTGCTATTTAAAATGTTCCATAACAGTACATTTGTCAACATACTTGATCAAAGCATTTGCTTTGACTGTGCCCTATTTGTTTAACTACTACTGCTGCTGCTTATTTTAGTCTATACTAAAGAGTTCTGAAGATCATAACCTGGGCAGATGCCAGAATAATGTAGCTTTTAAACACAACCTTATATTCAAAGAGTGAAATTGAGCTTTAAGAACATAAGTATGCAAAATTCCATCATGTACACAAACTTTTCCTGAGTTGTTTTTTTTTTTTTTTTAAAAGATTCAGTGGATAAAACAGGATTTAAGTAGTTTTACTTATAAATATTTCAGAATACAGTAAAGAAATTCATGCATACCTGTGTTGGTATTGCAAGAGTTATTTGAACACATTTAAGAGTTTTACTTTATTATTTTGATAGCCAAAAAAATAGGCATTTCACATTAGACTAGATTTCACTGACTTGTGTAGCTGTGTTTTGAGGTCAAATCCTTTGGGAGATATTTTTACCTCTGGTGTGTTTATCTGTTTACCCCATTCTCACACCTCTTTGTGTTCTCTGACTTAATTGCGTAACCAATAATTAATTGTAATAATTTCTCATTTGATTATGGTCATTGGTTTTGACCCACTGCTTAGAACAATATTGTATTACACTCAGTCTCAATAGTTCTTCACTGTCCTTTCTCAGCTAAGAGGAACGCTAACACAGAAGGCTGCAGAACAAGAATTACATGTGATTTAACAAAGCACACACACAGACAGACTGTTCTGTGCTCATGTACTTAAACTGAAGGACAAAGATTGACATTAACTGCAAATCACCAGGTAATAGGAAAAATCTTTTACATGTTTATTGTGTAGAAAGATGCCAATGTATTTCTTTGCTCTGAATTGTCAGTAATGCTGCTTTGAACCAGACAGCAGGGATACATCTCCAAAACCCAAAATTTCACAGAAGGAAACAATTTGATTTCAAATGTGCTAATTATATATATATATATATACACACACACACACACATATAGGGTGAGTACCAAACCTGAATTTTAAATCCTCTGTGTGTATGAATAGGGAATTAGCATCTGAAGTTCATCACTTTAAATTACAAGTGAAGACTTTGTATATAATAGAGCTTAACAATAGCACCACAGCCATCGATGTCTTGGACGTACAAATATACTTTTGGTTATGGTCCATGTATAGTCATGGTGTAGCTGGGAGGGAGGGAGGGAGGATCAAAGTGAAACGTAGCTGAAAATGCCACTTTTCATCTGACTTAAAGAACTGTCATGTTTTACAGGGTTTCCATTGCAAATAATAAATGCGTCTCTGACAGTTGAATAAATTTTACCAGGTGAATAGAGATTTCACAGTGCAGAGACCACTGAATGTTTCAGACCTTAGAAAGGTGCTCCACATTTCACTTGGTGACAAACGTGAAGGAGACTTCTAGGGTGGCTCCCAGCCTTCAGTCATAGCTACCTGTTCAGGCTCCTGAGGGCATCTCTCTAAATCCCTGTTTGACATCAAGACCCCCTGTTAGTGCCAACCCTAACAGCAACACTAGAGGAAAGGAAATCAAAGCAAATATGACCCATGACTCATGAAAGCAGCCACTGAAATTGAGATTTTCATGTAGCTGTTCTAGATCACCCCACTACCAGTGTCTCTCTCCTTTGCGCTCCTATTAATATAATGCTTTGTACAACCCTGCTTCACACAGAAGAGGACTCCTGGCATTCCAGGAGTCAAAAGCAAATGCACAAGTATTTTTGTTTCTTCTAAACAAAAACAAATCTCCTCAAACCAGACTGCTAAGAGCAAAGGCCTTTGCAAACATAATAAATGCTTTCAGCTATTTAAAATACTATGTTTATTTTTACTTCAAAGTTTTTTTTTAGACTAAATTACCTTAAAGCAAAAAGTGCAAGCAAAATAGTTTGGTCTTTTTTTCTTTTCTTTCCCAGCTTCTTAAAATATGCCGGTTGGTCTAGACCTACACATCACAGGCTAACATAAATAAGTGCATCTTTCATAAAATTTATTCCACAAACAGGAGCTAGACCACTGGATAGATACAACAGCTATATTTTAAACGTTTTGGCATCCTTTCTCACCACTGTTTCCGTTTTCCTGCACGTTCCCTTTGATCTGGCCCCACCCCAGGAGTCAGTCATCTTCCCTTGGAGGCAAATGCACCAGCACAGCTCAGTACAGCCAGATGTTTTGAGAGAAGTTTCATTCCCTCCTTGCTACTTGCTCAAGAGACTGAAGAGGTACTGCTCCAGGCTGGCTCTGCCGAGTTTTCTTCTGACTTGGTAAATAATACCAAAGAAACTAATTCACAGAAGAACACAGAGGGAAAGCATATGAGAAAAAACACCCTATTTGTTAGACTGTTCAGACCTCTGGCATTACTCTTAGCAGGCACTTTGCTACCTACAAAGCAGAGATTTGAGGAAGAGCATCCCTCAGTCCAGTTCCTTCTCTGCTTTTTCTCTACAATACTTACGTCTCTGCATTATGTTTGGGCTCAAAGCACCAAGGCGCCCTCAATCACTACCAACTTCCAAACAGCGCACGTAGCTCATCAAATAGCAGGGATCACAGAAGCACATCCTGAGAAGCTTTCAGGGTGGAAATTTGTGAATTTTTCTCTCTTGCTCAAGGACAGACTTGCCTGCTTTCCTCCAAGGTCTTCCCCAGTTAGGAAAGCATGGAGCACCTAGAGGCACATTTCCAGAAAAGCCTGTCTGCCATAAACGTACTAGAGGTGGTAGCCAGCAGGCTGCAAATTTTAAGTGTATTTTAGTATGTTTCATATCTTTTTTTTAAGAGCTGAACTTGTCAGGGAGTTTGAGAACCCACCTACAGACTCTTAGGTTTGTTCTTAATCTTTCCTGCAATTACATCTCACTGTTCCACAGAAACTTTAGCCTCTGTTTTGTAACATGTGAGAGGAGACCGAAGCACACTGTTTTAGAATTAGCCCCTGAAATCAAAAGCTTTATGTTGATCTCTGAGACATGCTCAAGCATAATCCCACAACCTTCTGCTTTATTATGCATTTTCTAGCTTTTGAAGAAGAGACAATGAATTCAACAGTCTAGTGCGGTTTAACAAGTGATACAGTCAAAAAAAAAATTCTCTTGGGAAAAGGCTTGTCTGGTGACATCAACAGCACTAGTGACCGACCCCTAGGGAAGTGGGACAGTCATACACAGATGGGAAATAGCTGGGAAGAAACTACATGGAAGCACTGAAACATTAGACCCTACCTAGTGGCTGAAAACTCAAGTGCGAGGTCCAGATGCTAAAGTCTGAATGTGTTAGCATCACTGTTAGGGAACTGATACTAAGTGACAGATAGATTATATTACATAAAGTTCAATTTCTGACCGCCCACAATGGCTTCTAATTCAAACAAAGACCCGACAAGCTACTGAGATTAAATAAATTCAAGTAAAACGCACATTGCTTTGAAACTTTAGCCTTAGACCCAGTAACATTACAGTATACTCATTTGTTAAAAGGACTGTTTGATTTTTACTTAATAATACTTTACCAAAGCAACTGAAAATTATTGATTTCCTGTGGTATGAATTGAGATGACGAAAAAACTAAGCGATTACAAATAAAAAGCCTTCTTTGTTCTGTATATCACTTCTGCTGTGCTGGTCAGTCAGATGCCTTTGTTTTTCCTTCTAGTCCCATGGCACATGAATACTATCTTACTGAGAAATAAAACAAAATGAAAAGACAAACAAAAATATTTTCCAAGATTTTACTATTTGTTTTCAGCCTTACATCCAAGACTAAGAGTAAAGAAGAAAACCAGTAGCATTTTTAAAGAATGCCCCACACCAGTTTAATTTTCATTTTTGTTTTAAAAAGTACACAATACTTATGGTTCTGAAGCCTCTTGGGATAGAGGCCGGGATCAGTATTTATATAAAGTGATTAAAAGACATTTTAATTTAAAAAAGCTGACATGCTTCATTAGCAGCCTTTTCCATGCCGACTTTGTTCCAACTTTTAATCAACAATATCTATATGCAGCTCTGGACCCAACAAATGTTTCTGCGTTGGCCTGGAGCCACAGAATGCTGTAGGTTGTGGGCAGCCCAGCTCAAGGAAGCCAGAGAACAAAAGGATGTTCCCTGCCACCATGAAAGAGGCACACTAGAGCAGTCTCTGTCTTGCTGTAGATGGCAGGCAAGGGTCACAATGCAAGTAGAAAGTCAAAGCAAGGCACACGCAACTCTGACAGAAGAGAAGCTCCCAAAGCCTTGACTTCGGCTTTTTTTAGTTTGAATTCCCCATGTCTTGTGAACTGCTTCAGTTGGTAATGATTTAAGCCCAGGTAGGAGAAGGAATGACAGAAAATGTAGTTCCATGATGAGTGACACCTGCAATTCACTCAGGAATTGCCATGCTCAAGAAGTCACTGTCTCAATAGGTGACAGAACAGAAATGTCAAGAAATATCTGATCATGTACTTCTTTCCTAAACCAAGACACCTTGCATTTCTTCTACTACATCTTGCACCTTTGCACAAAGCTTCTGCTGAGTCCCCATCATTTTGCTCCAGCTCTCTAAAGCAATTAGTTTTTGTAAGGGAAAAGCTCTAGCTAAATGTCTCTGTTCAATATTAAGAAAAAACCCATCTCCTTTAAACGTAAAAAGAAGTATACCTATAAGCAACTTTGTCAATGAGCCACAAAAAATTAGAGCAAAGAGCTGTTAAAAGGAACAGACAACTCTGAGATAATACTCATCAGAAAGAGATGCTTCTGATGTCCCTTGCTCTCTCTACAATGAACAGTTGCCTAATGTTACAACTATTTGTAATGCTCTCCTGCATTTCTATGCCATTCTGTGCCCAAAGAGGCAGCAGCACCATCTCCCACTTCTCATCTGCTACTTTCCAGATCACCCTACCAGCCTTGATCTACGCATTTGCAGGAAATCTGCAGGAACCACGGTGCTGAGGATTTCTTATATTAAAAAGATATTAAAATCTAGGTGCATGTTGCCTGACGATACTTAATGGAGATTTAAAATCCCAGGGGATTTGTCTGAATTAGCATTCATTCCCTCTCCCTACCAAAATGCACAAAGTAACACTGCAATGAAAAGTGGCCCAAAATACAATGCCTTCCCCTATGCGTTACAAAAACTACTCTCATATTCCAAATGAAAGCTAGTTTCAGATACAAAATCAGAACAGATTAGCAGTTTAGATACAGATCAAAGAGTTGTAAGATATCGATGAAAATAGGATTTGGTTTTAGAAAGAGAAATGTCTCTCCACATAATCTATGAAACAAACGAACTGTCTATGTCTCCACATAATCTATGAAACAAACGAACAGTCCCACGTGTCTGAACACTTAGGAACCAGAGTGCAGTCGCTCTCCAAGAAATGGAATCAGCTCTTTAAACAGCTCTCAGTGTACTACTTGAAAACAATTTTCCAGCATTTTAACATGGAGTTTCCTAGTTTTACAAATATCACTACCTAAACAAGAAAATGGGGCTTTGCTTACAAACTGTTACTCATTTTGATTACAGCTGCAAACCTTGTTCTGCTTTCAGGGCCTGTAAGACCCTAGATCTATTCTCCACACCTTACCACAATATCACAAATGTGCTTATGGGAATGTATCAGTAGAGAGTTTGACACTGGCTTCAGCACAGACAGTATACTGCCCTAATATTCTTGTATTTTTTCCTTGATGATGAGATAGCACTTCTGGCTTGGAGTTTGGAGTAAGGAAAGAATTTTTTCTTTACATCCCTTTTAATTCTGCTTCAGAAAGGCATATGGCTTACCAGTTAAATATTTAAATGTTTTACTAATGAGCTGGATCATAACACACACAAAAGTTTTTAAGTATGAAAAGAAACGTTGTAATATCTGAAAATTGCAGTAGGGTCCAAGTAGCTTTTAATTTGTGTGTGCTAGGAATTTATAAGGCAAGTTGTCATCTCAGGACTAGTCTACACACATGTTCAACACTGGTACTCTTGTACAAATGCATGTTCTTTTCAGCTTTTTTTTGCCTTTATCAAAATAGCTGTAATAATACAAACCCAAATGTTCCTGTTATTGTATTAATAATAATGATGACATAATAGTACAATTATACCCCATGGGACTAGGCTATATTGACGCATGCAACCACGTGCTCTTAATCACTTAAAAGACAGTAACAGAGATTGAAGATATTACCACACCCAACTCCTCATTAGAGCACCTCTCATCTTGGAGATTGCCACCCACAAAGCTGAACCAGTTGTGGAAGTGCTCATTTGCCTTCTTCAATGTGACTAAATTGGTTTTAACCAGCTCTGGTGTTAAACAAAGCTTTCTGGGTCAACTATACACTGCAGCACTATGAATGCGAAAGCAGCACAATCCATTTCTAGGCAGAGCAAAACCCCACAGTGGGGCAGCAGTGAAGAGCTAGCAGACGACTACTTCTTAAGTTCTTCCAGAGAGACATGCTTCTGCAACCCTACCTACAGCCCTGTCTAGCGGAGTTGGAACAAAACAGCTTTTGTTTGTAGACACAGCTGAGCTGCCAATTCAAGTTCGATAACTGGCTCTAGATTATAGTAGACATGACTAAACCTATAGGATAAAATTAATTTCAATCAAGTCTGTCACAATCAGCTGTCAGACTGATATCCTGCTGTCCTGCTACAAAACAGATGCAAAGTAGACATAAAAAGCTACTTAACTATTTAGTCAAATCAGTAAAAGAAAGGCACTAACAGACTTAAATATGTGAAAACAGGGCCAAAATCTCAGCTGTCATATTAAAGAAGCTTTCATAGTGACAGGTCCTAAACTAAGAAACGAGACAAGAAATTTAAAATGTCTTTTCTTCAGTGTTATGACTGCTGAGGCCCATCACAGAACCTGAACACTTGGAGCAGGCCCAAACTGGGACTCTGGTAAGTTTATTCTTTCTCTGCTTCAGTGCCTGGCTGTGCAAGAAGCTATTCATACTTCCTTCCGCTCACCTTTTCACCACTTTGTCTGTTTAGACTGCAAGGTCCATAAGGGTAGGAACTATCTTTTAGAGTGTGTGGGCGCTCTGCTAGGTGCTATACTTCATCCTACACGCAGGGCCCTTTGAATGGACTGTAATGTAAACAACAATAATATCTTTTCTCAGAAGGATAGCACACAAGTCTGCTTGCAAATTTTGTTGCAGATAAAGTTTCCATCACGCTTTTAACTATCAAAAGCTAAGAAATCTTACACTGTAGTTCCACAAACACTTTAAGCCAGCACTGCTGCCAAAAGAAGCAATCTCATCTGGCCAAAAAAAAGGTTAGTTTGAACCCATATGGTTCTCCAAGGCAGCTTACAACATAGCTGCACAAATGCTTGTGTTGGCACAAGGAATGGAGCAGCAGAACCCATTTCTTTGGGTGGCAAGTGCCAGCTTATGCAGGCTGAAACCCATTCTTGAATGCGCAGCCTGAATTCTCCATTGGTTTAATCTCACAGAGCCAAGCTGTGGTGGAAAAACTACGGGTCACCCAATTTTACTTGTAGAACTGCTAATATTTACCTCCCAAGAATGCTGCAAGGTTAAGTATGTTCATGTTTGTAAGGCATTACAGAAGTAAGATTGGTAAATATTTAATTTTCTCTCCTCCATTTTCCCTTGCCACTAAATATAACTCATTCTTAGCATCATATACTAAATCAATGGCTTGGAACAGTTCCTAGAAGGTAGGTGTCAAACTCCTTGCCTGCAGACCAGGTGGAGGCCACTCACTATACACATTGTATTGTGATTTAAAACTGATCTGCAACGTTACAACCGAAACAGCCTCCTAAATATGCTGTACCTGCTCTGCTGCAGGGAGCCATGGAATTGTCAGATTACCTCTAGAGCAGATGTCCTTTCTCAGCTTTACATGGGAAATAGCTGCAGAGGGATAAATGATGAGTAATTCAATTGATTTTGCAGGCATTCCAGGTGTAAACACATCCTGTCAAGCTGACAAAAACAAGAAAGTTTGTGAAAGGCACTTCAGTAAGGATGTTAAAGGGATGTTGGAGGGGAAAGAAATTAAATATGAGTATATATGTGGAAAACATATGTGGAAACAAGGAATTAAACTAAAAGAAAAACACATAAGCAAAGGGCTGGAGCTCTTTTTCACTCCCCTTCCTGAGTTTCCTAGCTCAGAGCTGCATTAAGAGATCATTTGTACTATTTCAGTGCTGCTGTATCTGTTACAAAAGGTGCTGCTGACATTTGCTACTTGAATGGTTAGTGCTGGGACCACAACTAAAAGAAACCACCAGAGCTACTGTAACTGCCTTTAGCTTTTAGAACCAGTAACTTTTCTCAGTTAAATACTAATTAGGCCCACCTGAAAACTCAAATGCCACATGGATCCATGGACAGCTGCTAGACATTCTCTGTCTACTTCAGCACATATCAGACAGCCCCAATGTCATTAACATAAGGGAAACCATCAAAGTGAGGAAGTACATAGCTTGCTGTCACAGACTGGGTGTGAGAACAGGCATTTTGTTTATTTTGTTAGTTCTTTGAAGTCCTGCTGTTTCTGAGAGCTAATAACAATTCCTGGCTTCCCATCACTTTGAAAACGTGTTGATGTTTGATGGGTTAGGTGGAAATACCTGGTGCTAGCAATACACAAAGGTAGAGGTCCCTGAAATGAACATTTGGCATTGCTGGGCAGCGCAGAAGCTCTAGGACATCTCTCCTGGTGTTGGGTCCCTAGAAACTCTGCGCAAGACAAGCCTGGTAGAGCTGATGCTTCAGTCTACATGTTTTTTATACTATCAAAATAAAAGTAAATTAGATAAAAATAAACTTAAAACATTAAATGTGTGATAAACACAGCTTGCAGTTACATAAATCAAGCTCTTGTGCTTCCTAGGGTATCCCTACGTACAAGCAGATACTGTTCATGAAACCTTTCCTAATACGCCCTGATCCCGTTAATATTTATGCACACAGGAAGCTCCGCTGAAGTCATTATGACTACTCATATACACAGAGTTAAACATACTGCATAATTGCAAGTCTCGAGCCATAAAAACTTCACTTATAAATGTAGGACCTAATTTGGTTGCCTATACCCATATACTTAAAAAAAAACAAACAACTCAACAGCATAAAGTCCTGACCTTTTTTTTTTTCTTCCTAAAAACATGGAATGAACTCTCAGTAGGGTGGAGCTGCCAGATGCTCTACTATATATGAATGCAATCCAGACAGAGATATTTTTTCTAATTGTTGCTAAAAATAGAAGTATGTTTTGATGCTTCTCTAAGTATAGCTATATGAAGAAATAATAGGGAGATCCCTGTACCTTCTTGTTCCTGTTCTGTGGACAGTGTCATGTATTTGCCACTTTTTTCACAGCTGAGGCAAGTTTCTAACAGAACATTCATTTACACCTTCTCCTTCCAGTACCGGTCAGCGGTCAACACAAAGATGTGCCTTCCTACTAAACTCACAAGTCGAGAACAAAGTTTTTAGAAAAGGAACTCATATAAGCTTACTTTAGCAGCAGCTAAGAAAGTTAAGAGGTAGTCCAGTTGCTTTTACTTTTTTGAGCCAGTTAATTGAAACCATGTAATCCAACACTGCAAAATAAAATTCTTAATCCATTCCATTTAAGTTGTTTTCTCTCTTCCAACTCTGGGAACCTCCTTTCTCGCAAGACATTGGTACACACTGCTGTTCTGCACTACAATTACACCACACCTGCAGAGTTTGTTCCAGTTTTGCCTACTGAGGGCCACTTAAAGCAATTCAAGAGCCACCAGCCAGGGACAGCTGGCAACCTCAAACCTGCCTCAGTAGTCTATCATATGTAATCAATTGCTAATAGAACTTCAGACTCATCCCATTATTTCCTAGCTAATTCCCCCAGGGAAAACAAGGCAGCAAGTTTCCACTTTGAATCACGAAGCTAGTTTTGCCCCTCTCCCTCCCTCCCAACTTTCCCCTCCCTCTGCATCAGTTCACTGCACTGTTTCAGCTTTTCAGCTTGATATCCGTTATGTTATGTCAGCTGTTACATTACGCTTAAAACAATAGACTCCAGCTGGCTGAGGTCAGATGTGAAAACAAGGACCTAACAAAGCCATAGACCCTCCAGTTATACTGAAATTGAGATACACACTGAATGTAGCACTTAATGACAAACTACTTTCCAGACATTTGGGCAAGGCATAAAGGAAACACCTGTCACTGCAAACATTACACACTAATCCAGATAAATCCTAAATTTAAAAATCTTTCTTTTCACTGCTTGGCTGTACTATGCACCAGTATTTCATAGTTCTATTTTTCTCCCCCCCCCAAGATGGCATTTGTATTCATCTGTTTGTTTACTAAAATATTAAGTAGCAAAAAACATGTATAAATTTGAGCAAAAAGTTTATCGTGTTTCTTCTAGAGTTACCAAGCAAACGTTCTGAGCTTGACATGGATTTACACCCCAGAAAAGCTTCAACAAACTTTAACCCTGAAGTAGAAAGCTTGACAAAACCAAACAAAATTTAAAAATTAATAAAACATTCATTTTTAAATTTTTTTTTAGTGATGCTATATTCTTAGCCATGCCTTTAAACAGATTTTATTGGAGTGTAGATGTACTAAAAAAATAAACAAAACTTGGCCATACTACTTGACTTATGAGAATAAACACACGCTCTTGAGGAACAGGTGAACTACCAACAACTCTGGAACATGTATCTCCCTATTTTTCAACATACTACACGCAATACAAAAGCAGTGTTTTTTGAAGACTCTCAGGCTACTGTAATTTGTGTATGAAAAGCTAGGGAGGCTTACTCAGAGCAAAAGGATAATTTGGCACTTTGTTCATTTCAGATTTTGGCCAATACCCTCATGCTGCCAGCAAGGGATATCACCATGTCGGATCATGCAGGCCACCAAGTAGCCAGCAGACAGCACCAATCCATCACCATTGGTTTGTGCTGGCCTGCAACCTGTCGCCAGCTCCCCATCAAGCTTGAGGAAGGTCACACTTTCCAGAGCCTGTGTTCAGAGACTGAGACCCAGTTAATGCTTGGTGTTTTGTAGTCATCTCATCCCAAAGTGTTAGGTAGAGAAATGCCAAATTCTGATTCTTTTGCTCACAGTGACCTAGTTGCAGGCTTTATTTTAAATGACTATGTTCAGATACAGCACCAGAGAACTCCAGGTAGTGAAGGCCAAGAAAAGATTTTTTGTTTGTTTTACATAGTTCTTACAACAGGAAGAAATGGAAGTAATCAATTTTCTGCATCCAAACCTATCTTTATCAAATCCAAGCTCCATTGTAGCAGACTAAAATTAGAATTCAAGCCTGGCACATTTTGAACCTGCTAGAAGAAATGTATGCAAGATATGTAGAAGTGTTTTCTTCTCTATAAATCACTGGTTATTTGTACCATATAAATCTAAAAATAATTTTCAATGGTAACTATAGAGAAGGTTAGCCAAACGATTTTTTTTTCCCCACTGCAAAGGGAACACCGAAGATGATGGCAAGAGCCTATCTGGAAGCATATAAGTATACTGGAAATCTTTCGGTGCGCTTAGAAGTTTAGTATCTGTTTCTTTCTCCTCCATGCAAATGTATGTCCAATTCATTTCACTGAAAGCTTTAATTGTTCTCACATTTTCCTTACAGCCATCCGGATGATGAGAAATCAGGCCAAACAACATGAACTGTGTGGTTGTAGCCACAAAGTGGTGAGAGTTGTCTCTGGCGGCAACATTTACACAACCCTTCTCTTCAACCTCTCTCTCCCCCAGGAGAATTATTTTTGTTTATTACTCGTATAAAATTCCCCAAACCCATGTGAAAAACCATCCCTTTATTAATAGTTCACTTCTTCCAAAAGGATATTTTTACCTACTTCAGGACACCATCCAATATCTGAATTCAGCTACCCCAAATGGGGCACAGCATGGTCCAATGCTGCCCTCTACAGATTTTAAAGGAAAACTATACCTCCCCGCTACAATTGACTCGCAGTACATCCAAAAGAAAAAAAAAATGCTCATCTTTCCTTCACTGGTCTTAGCATATTTTCCTTACATGTTACCTCTTCATTCCTTCCTGGCATTGTTCAGCTTCTCAGTACTCAGCTACACCAAACAATAACAAGGGGCTTGGCTTTATTTGTTTGCTTTTAAACCCATTTCATTAAATTGGTTCAGCTGCCCCTAACAGACTATCTTCTTTCCACTTTACAAGCATCTGATTTGGATCCCTCAGACCTGTTCAGGATGGATGTAAAGCACTGCTTAAACTGAGAGCTTTCTCATCCAGAGCTGCTCTTCAGAGAGACTGCATCAGTTGGTAGATGCAGCCTGTAATGCCTATTACCTGAGCATCCTATACGGGCATTGCTTTCATTCAATTTTTCAAAATAATGAAAATAAGAACGACTATCAATGTCCAGATTGCAAGCCTTGGCCTTCTCAAACCACAAAGATAATCAGAAGGTAAATGCTGGGACCATTTTGAACAATTTGTTCTTTGTGAAGACTACCTTCAGAGTCAAGAGCTCTAAGTATGTTTCCCTTTCTTTCATACAGAGCACTTAAAACGCCAGCAAACAAAAAGCAATGCTCATATTCAAACAAAAGCTTATATTAAAGCAAGAAATTAAATCTAGGTATCTTGTAGGCCTCAGTTCTGTGCGCCTCTCTCTCAGCTGTAGGAATTATTTCAAAGCTAATAAGACAAATATCAACCACAAAAAATTACCTTTTTTCTTTACTGAAAGCCTTTTGAATGTTTAAAAACTGTTTAACCTCTTCACTAAGAAGTATTCTAAAGTAGAGAAGGAACTCAGAAAACAAAAAGCTGGAAAGAGCTTATACTTTCATCATAAAAACATACTGTTACTTTTTTTTTTTTGGTTGGAATCAATATTGAAATGAGATTCCTACAAGAAAATAGCTTTTTCAGGCACACTAAATATCCCTTGGTTCAGCAGAATATTTAATCCCCTTGGATCAGGCACTTGGATTTTCTTAGATCATGCTGAGATAACAGCATTCTGCTGTGTTCTGGCACCATAAAATCCTTGCTTATGAAAATAAAAGAAAAATATGGCCTCTCTGGGAACATACATCTCAGAATTACTTTTTTCCATAGTTTAAATATTGTAGTCTCAAAATCAATTTTTAGAGAGATATACCACATTCTCTTTATGAGTCACGGCAAAAGCTCTCCCGCACCACTCTTTTAAATGGGCCAAGTGTACATATACCCTTCAAAATGATGATCCTTTCAGAGTCTTGGCTCAGACTCCAGCTCACGCTGGGCAATTGCCAACGAGTAACTGTAGTCAAACCCCTCCAACAGCACCATCTAGTGAAAAAAAGATAAAATAAACACATGCAAATTTAAACAGTTTTCACTGCGTTCTGGAAGCTAACAAAAGGCCAATTCTCTCCTAATCTCCCATTACAACTGCATTTAGGTATAGCTTTCATCAAGGCTCTTTGCCTTGTGAAGTGTGGTGACAAGTAGAGAAAGATTCAACAGCTAATTGTAAGCTTTTTGTCTAAAATTGGAACACCAATGGCAACACCGACTTACCCTTGTTTATTTTTCCAATGTTAAGTTTGCAGTTCTCTTATTGTTATGAAAAATAGATCCAATTTAAAATACTTAAAATTATTGATAACATATCTTCAATTTCCTGCTTTGGTAGTAGGAGATGACATTGCAATATTTTAATAATAAACAGCTCCAGAACAAAAAAGAGCCAATATATACATATAGTCTCAGCAACCCTTTTAGACCTTGCTTTCATATAATTATAGTATCTTGTATGACTATGTCACTGAAGCATGAAAACCTTGAAATAAGAACAGTATAGGAAATTTTACTAGGTAGAAGCTAATAGAAACCAGATTCTGATGTTTTTATTTTGTTTTGCAAGGTGCCACAACTCCTTTGAAAGTCCCACCAAGACTGGATAAAGCAAAGAGCATGTTGGCCCATCTATTGCTTTGAATCAGTGGATCACTGGCAATCGTCTTCAGTTTCTTGAAAATCACCACAGTTAATCCTTTAGGAAAATAATACCTATATGTGCCAACACTGAATAAACATACAACAGCTGAATTTCCAAGAAACTGTAACAGTAGGATTTCATGTTAAAAATTCACCATAGTTTTTAAGTGATATAGAACAGGAACATTGATTCGTACTCCTTAGAAAGTAAAAAAAAAAAAAAACAAAAAAAAACCAGTACCTGCTATGAACGCAAAATGAGTTCCATGATTTTGCTCATGAAATCATGTGAGAAGGAAAAAACCACACACACCACTGGCTATGTTGCCACTAGAAGTTACTTCACTCAAAGAATGCAATGTTTCAACTAAAATATTATGATACATTACAAAGATGAGTGTCTCACTGAGATTTTATCACAAGTGAAATTAATCAGAAATTAGCAGAAGTATCTACAACTACTACTTAGGGTTAAAAAAAAGCCCTTAAAAAGTACAAAAAGGAAACGGCACGCCACAAAACAAGTAAGGTACTGGTTGGAGAAATACACATGTAGACTCCATTAAGCTGGCAACTAAACTATATACAATATTTTTAACTAACTTGTAAGGTATAAGTAAGCGTGAAGAGACGTTCCATAGCAAGATGTGTGCTTGACACTAAATCTAATGTAATATGCACTTATACTTACAATATTCAAAATACAGTATAAAATCTTCACATATTGAATAGATAGTTTGAAACATTATAATTGATGTTTTAAGTGAGCCTTTTCACACTAATGATATATATAATGATATTACTGATGCACAGCTACAAGAACTATTTTGAACAAACATTTGTATTGCTAGTTATTTTCTCAACACAGTAAATGTTTTCATGAGTAAAATAACGGTCATTTATTTACAAATACAAATAAATCGACGATTTATCAGGGGGACCTCACTTACCACTGAGGTACAACAAATTAAGCATTTTTTTGTGCTTAAAATCACGTCTAACAGACTTCAAAACTAAGGTTCTCAAATGAAGTCTAAACTGGCAGCACAGCAATACTCTTGGAACATTTCTTGATACGTACCTGCTGCATCACTAATGGAACAAAGAAAAGGTAACTAAGTTTTCTCTACTGAAGAAAAAGTGTATTGGACAGGTAGAACACGTTGTCTTAACTCCAAAGTCAATAAAAACATACCAGTTATGCATTTGTGAAAGAAAGCTGGATCAGAGTTTTGCTAAAAGAAAGGAATCGCAATATTTTTCTCTCCCTATGTTCAGGTATCTAGTCTTTGGCATGGCTGAATGATGGATTACTCTGATCAATACAAGGGATTCAAGATTAATTAGAACAACCTTGCACATTGGACACAATATAGACAACCTCAGTATAGACCATATATATGGTAAAAGTGGGGTTTTGTACTATTATGACTTCTGGTGCTACAGAACTTCATGGCAAGTAAACCATAAAAAACATTGCTTTTAATGTGTAAATTCTGATCTGAACAAATATAGCAAGAACAAACATGCAGTCACGTTAATACATACCATCCAAAATAACGTCCCCGTAGCAAGAGCTGCATACTGTTCAATTGTCGAAAGCACACTGAAGATAAGGCATATCAGCACAATAAGGAAACTGTAAAAAAGAAATTTATATTTTTTTATATATATATAAATAACAATAAACATGTAATGAGTCTAATAAAAATCTAGGAGGACAAATATTTATTCTATCACTAATTACCTGTACACACAGAAATGACATTAATATTACATCATCTTAAACACAGCTAGTAACCTGGGTGCTCCTGCTTCATCTTACATAGCTTCTGTCTCTTCAGACAGCTTTTGGGTTGAAAATTACCAAATTAAAACTGTACAAGAGACTTATCATTTACCTACCTCTGAGACTTGTCCAACCCCAGATAACAGCATTCCTTGTTTGTGCCTGTTTTAACGGCTTCTATGGCTGAATCACACACTTCCCCACCAATTGCTTCAAATATTTGCCTTTTGCTGTTGCAAATTCTATCAAACTGCAAAAAGAAATCCCAACTAAGCCAGAGCTTAATACGCTTTGCCCACACCACCTTGTATAACAACCATTTCCCGAAAAGCCCCAGGAAAACAAAGTCTGATATTTAGCATTTGAAACATAACTTGGGATTGATTCCATTTTTTAAATAAAATTTCAAAACAACGATCGCAGAAAGAGAAAGTGAATAGAAAGGTTCGTTCCCCTGCCCAAGCAACTCCTTCTGCACCAATCCTTGCATTTGACAGAAGCATGCTGCAAAAAACAGTAACTAAATTGACCACCCCTTACAGACCTCCGAAATGATTATCAGCTAGGTTTTATCTCAGCCAACTGACCCTCCAAAAGAGAAATGACAATAAATAAATCCGAATTCATGAGGTATATACCAAAACAGGACGTTAGTGACTGAAAATTGGCATGGCTCAGCTGAAGTCACCTGGAGCCTTAACCTTCTTTCACAGAAGCAAGAATTTAATTGGGTGAATCTTTTGAAAGGCTAAGCACTCAAGAAAGCAAAAATGTTGTGATATTATAATGTGACTGACATTATAAAATGCCTGCTTCAAAATGCAGCACACACAAGTGCGGTGTACACATATACAAAGGATATTGTGAATGCATTACAAAATTGTGAAGAAGCAGCTTGTAAGTAATCGGGTACAAAACTCAAAGCAGTAAGTAGTGATAATAAGCTGAAGTTAATAGGATAAAAATACCACATATATAAATACACATAAGAAAATTTACCTTTTCATAGGCAAAGTACAAATATATAGCCATGTCTGATTTATCTCAAAAGCCTTCTTGTTTGAGCTTGTATCTCTAACTTTTGCTCCTCTTAATAGAAAAGAGGTGTACTGATGAGGCAGGAGAGCACAAGGATGAGCCAGATGTTTGAAACGTACCACATTTTGCCCAAGCGTCCAGCCATTCTACCTATAAGACTTCCTCAGTCACTGGAACATGGACATGAGTGGGTTCAGTTAAGGCAGAGGTAGCTGAGGATCTCTGGACAGAGTCTGACATTCCCAGAAGTACTCATTCACTTCGAGCTAAGTGACATACGCTGTTGCTTGGAACAGTAACAATTAATATTTAGCATACTCATTAATATTAGTGTACATGTTGAAAGTGTAACGAGGCCAATGCATTACACCACAAGAGGGCACCAAAGCCAAGACTATATCTCCGTACTTCACTGCAACTACAGAGAATCTAACAAGGATTAAAGGTGAAAGCCTGTGTGCCTAAGTAACAAGATAAACCGAAGGGGGAATTGTTTGCCAATTTTTTTTCCCTTGTTGCTACTAAAGGAAGTGAAGGCTGACATCAGAACTCCACCAAGTCAGCATGCTATGTATTTTAAGGGGTTTCATTCACATGGATCTGTTTCAATCTTGCTACTTCTTTCCTTTTTTTTTTTTCTTTCTTCCAGGAAAACTCCTGAAATGTATTATTGTGCTCTTTCCAGGCTGACAGCACAAGAGACCTTCACACCCACAAACACACAGCATCCCACACCAAATACTTGGGGCCAGATATTGCTTCTTTGGCATTAGGGAAGATGCTGACACATCTACTACTACCCCCAGAGAACTAGCAAACCAGTCTGGCCCATTCCTCCTAGACTCCGTTTCATGGCTGGAAGAGTACAATGATGGAATCATCATCCAGACAGTGCTTCACAGGTTCAAAGTCCTGTAGAAAATTGTTAACAACCTAATCTCTACAAACCCCATGAATTAGCTCCCTACTCAGGATAGGTGTTACACTTAACGTACGTGCAAAGGGAAAACCACATTCTACTTCTGACAAGTTTGGTACTATTTCTGTAAAATTCCAAGGACTGAAATATTCAGCAGTACTTAAGTGAACGGGCTACTTTTGTTGTGAATTTTTAATATGAAGACCCTTTTCAGCTGGTCAGTGGACCCTGAAAGGGTCATAATGGATATCCCATTCTCATCATCTTATTTTGGATTTGGTATAGAAAGGATGCAGCAATACTGATGCAACTTTCTTCTGTTCACATCTACTAAACGTGATTTAGATACGAGAACTTAGGCCTGAATTTTTAGAACTGCTCTACATCCTTCAGCAAGATCTGAAGGAAACACCTATGAAGAGGAAGAGGTAGGCTGCAGTGTAAGTGATGATTTTACAAACTTTGGGGCTGGAATTTAAGACAGGAAAACAAAGCAACTGCCATTAAAACAAACAAATGAGAAAAGGAGCAGCTCAGATTTCACTAACAGTCCTCTGCCCCAATTGACACAACTGCAGGTTCTCATCATGACAATGAAAAAGCACATTACCTTTTTGGGCACACAATACTTTTTATGAATGCACGCATACATACCCATGCAGATTAAACAAAGGAATCACAAAGCCGGTAAAGTTATATGAAATACGAGAGTAGAGGTTCTTTGCATGATATCCCTCTACACCTCCTGTGCATACCTGCTAGGATTTAAACACACAGCTCTGTGCTTTCCACCTCCCTCCCCACAGCCGTGCCCTGCTGCAGCAGTCGCCTGCCATCACCCCTGCACCATTCCACATCATCTCTCATGCTTTTTCAGTTTCAGTGCTAGTGGCTTCCTCTTCCACTTCTGAACTATAAAAAGGGAGTGAGGCACCAGGAAAAAGGGAAAACTTTGCCACCTTTTTATTTATTCGTTTTAAACAGCTACCTTCCCTCTCCTCAGGGAGCAGTCACAAACAACAGCTGCAGGGACAGCCTCTGCTCTGCCTCAGACCTGAATTTGCTCTATGTCAAAATCATCCTGGGGAAACGCAACTGCCAGGCCTCATGAAGTTTCTCCTACTCATGTAAGAAGCGTGTCTTCTTTTTTCATTCCCAAATATTCAAATACATGTGAATTTTCACGGGGGGGGGGGGGGGGGGGGGGGGGGAGGCAAAGAATCATGATAATAAAAGAAAAAAACGTCAAAGTTCCAAATTGGTGTATATTTTCAAAGCAAATGTTCTTATTTCAGCTCTTTAAAAAATAACTCTTTATCACTGTCTATAGGACTTTACTGTGGTCACTAGTGCTACATTTTCCCAAAGCTGTACTTGCTGAGAGATGCCAGCCATGTACGCTGTCCACCCAACCTGTTAGCATCAAACAAACTAACAGGCAACTGAAACCAACCAAGAAGCATCAGACAACTTAACAGCGGATGGGTGTATCAGCCCTACCCTAATCAACCATGTAATTTCAGAAAGATAAGTCACAAGAGCTTTGTTTTGGATAAGCGAAGCCTAATGTGCATCAAATCCGTTTTCAATGGTAACATGCTGGACAATCTCAGGGAGCAATTTATATGCTATGTGAACCAAGTCACTGCGAAATGCCCAGCTTAAAAACCGGCTGCATGTCTGAAGGCTGCAACCATCCCACAGATGCAACGCAACCCCAGCCTGCGCTCACACACTTCATGCAGAGCCGACAGGGCCTTAAAGATATGCCTAGTCTCAGAAGACACATATCTTTTATTTCCTGAAACACGTCGCTCATTTACCCTCTATGCACAAATGTGCTCATCTCCAGGAAAGGAAGCAGAGCGATGAAGGGTTCAGGTTTCCATCAGCTCTGATCTAACGCTCAGATTGTGGGGCCAAGCAAGTGTTGCAGATGAAAGGATAGTGTGAAGCCTTACACACAGCCCATCCCAGGTTACAGAGCACCATCTGGCTGCAGCCAGGGAGATCACAGTCACTGCACCAGCAGCAGCACTCAAAATTACTCAGCTTTGTGGTTAACTCCTACCTAACAGTGCTATGTTTCCGCTAACCCCAAGCATTTTGCAGGGGTCTGATCAATTGCATACTTCTGGATGTGCCAACGAAACCACTATTAATACAGTGTGGATGCTGGCACGAAGCAGCATGTGTTTTCTTTCACAAACTCTGTTTTCATCAAACTACAAGAAAGCAAGCTGCTTCTTCTCAAAGAGCCAGCACTGCTATACAGGACAAATGACTCCAGCATACCCGTTTCCATGACTGTCTTTTCAGCTCGGCTTTTACCAGCTCTGCAAACCTGGTGGAGCCATAGAAACGTGGCTTTCTCAGTGCGTGTGAGCTGTCAGCATGCAGCACTCCAGTAACACCCCGAGCTCACGTACATACAAGCTGGCACCCAGACCTGGGACATGCTTCTATCCTGTGCTAATCATTAAGCAGAAAAACACAGACACAGGTGTATACAGACTCACATGACAAAGTATGTATGTAGATTTACATGCATGTGGATTAGTATAACAACAAAATTTGGCAGTAGCCATCCAGATCACTTAGAGAGCTTGTTCTTTCAAACAGGTTTGAGGAACCAGAGCATTTCTGTGAAAGAATCACACAGCTGATGAGTAAACAACAAGCCAGTAGTATATGCACTACATTTAATAATATATAGCAAATACAGACAGAACATATATTACGATTTAGCAGCAGATTTACTTTTTTCTGACTATTCCAGGATATATTTCAACTTTAAGAACAGGTCCAGATTGTTGCCTGTGTCACCAGCCTCAGCAAAAGCTGCAGAAAACATGACACAGGTAGCTGTCAGTACTGTGCAGCCTCCTGCCCCAAGGTGCTTTGTTTTTCCTGGATTTATCTTTAGTTTTAGAACACTGCCATGTCTTTTTTGTGGCTCGATACAACACGTGGAATGATCAACAGAACAATTGGCCACCTACTGAGAGATAACACTCATTTAGCAAATGTCACAGGTAGGAGAACTGATAAAGCTTTATTAAATACGCCTGGCGATATGACCTGGAACATTTAAAAACAAGGTCCACAAGACAAACAGGAAGCACCTACTCACCAGATTAATAGTCTCACACACCTGAAAACATCATAATGAAAACAAGTATTAAAATGTGGGCAAATTTTATTGCTGCTTGCAGTGTTTTGTACATACTCTCAGTGGGGGGGGTCTTTCCATGAACAGAGAAAAGCTTGGTATTTGGCCCTAAACTAAGCTGAAACCTCAAGAACATTTAATAGATGAGAAGTGAGATTCAAAATTTTAAATGTTAGGAATTCAACTTGATTTCTAACCCCCCAGGAAGGCAGCCAGTTTTCCCATGTTCAACGGCACACAGGAGCTGTCTTAAGTCTGTTCCTACTGTCACGCAACTTTTACGCATTACTGCTATTAAGTCTTGAAGGTACCCAGCTATCAGTGCCCTTGGATAAAGGGAGCATTATTTGAGATTATAAATGAAGTATGTGCTCTTTCCCCCCCCTCCCCGGAAGTCAATGGCTAGTTTTAGTGCATCCTGTCTACCGGAGAAAATGACTGAAACTAAAAAGAAACATTCTGTAAGCAAAAAGCCACCTCTGTGGGATCCTTTTATGTTTCTGGTAGCATTCTACCTAAACCTTCTTCACGAGCTCCTGTCTCCTTGCCATTTAGCTTTTAGCTGTGATAGGTTTTACTGGTAAACAAAGCAGTGCAACCAAAATGTAACCTCTGCTAAGCATACAGTTTTAGAAGAACCAGAACAACAACACCAAGAATGAACACCACAAGCGCGCAGATTAATATTGGCAGATTCTTATCTTGATCATCATAACTTGGAAACTATAACACTGCTGCATAACCAAGTACATGTTAGTTCATCAAAATAATGATGCTCTATCATAGTTCATTTTCATCTCTATTGTGTAGACATACAATTATTTTTCAGATTGCGAAAACAAAGGTCAATGGTATCATAAAAGGACAATTTTGTGCAGCTTTCTGGGCAGTGAAAGTGTTACTGCAATGAGGACTTAGATGCACAACTTCAGATAAGGCACACACTTGCAGAAAAACTATGTACAGAGGAAAACCAGAAAATTACGCCTTGAAAAGAAATTTTAATTTTCCTTTCCCTTCAGATCTGCGCTAGAAATGTTTCACATTGTGACGGAAATGTGAGATTTCCTAAGATATCTCCTACTCCGTAAGGGGACAAAGATAAGACATCAGTGACGAACAAAGACATCAGCACACAGAACAACCTGGCATTCTGTACATCACACTTCCAATCCCCTCAGGTTCAGATTATTGTTCTGTTATTCCCCTCATTCCTGGAAAGTGCCCTGAAACCTTGCAGTGTTGCAGTGGACCTCTCAGTCTCTTACTGGAGCTATTCCATTCAGCACGATGAACTGAATATTCCTTGGAGAAGTGCCCAGAGTACCACCAGTCTCCTGTATCCCAATACCTGCCTCTCAGTCACTGGCTTTTACACTGAAAACAGAGAATCATTCACTGTCCTGCATTCCCATTCCATTCTAGGCCAGAGAAGTCTTTCCTTATTTTATTTTCATCAGGAAAATCGGTTCTGCAAGGGTTTATATTACTATAAGTCAATTATAACCACCACTTCATGCAGTACACTGCATCGATGGCTCCATGTTACAATTAGGCGGACATTCGTACAGATCTCTATCACGTCATTTCTCTTCACAGCTAGACACCAGGTCTTTCTTGCTCTTTCACTCGAGACGTTTTGGGATTAAGGACAAAAACCAAGGATAAAAATTCTAATAAAAGGTAGAAGTTAGAAGGGGACTAGGCAGAACTTGTCAAACGCAGGACAGATGACAGTAGGAGAGGACAGGACTCCAGTTCTTAAACTGCACTGGCAGGAAGCAAATACAGGATAGCAATTTATTTTATGGGATCACCATCAAGGTACAGCATCATGTACAAATACCAACTGGTACTTTTAAACATGAGATATTCAGACAAAGTTGCTTTTAAAAAAGAATCTGGATTTCACTGTGTGGAGTACTTTCATCCTTAATGAAATTCATTAAGGTGCACGAAGACCCTGTATGCACAGATTGAATGCTGAACTCTTCAGCAAGTCTGAACTGAACCCTGGGAAGACACTAATTCTGTGAGGACTCAAAACCATAAGAGCACAGCACAGTCTACTAATAGAAGACTAAAAGAGCATTCAGTTATGCAAGCAGCGGACATCAGAGGCCCTCCATCACTAAAAAAGGGTTTGGTTTATGCGTGTTTTCAAGAAGAGAGTAATCAGCCAATGGTAACTTAATAAAATGAAGGAGCCCCGTACTTCATCCTTGCTCATAGTTTTAGCTGACTTTGTAATTGTTATTAACATATATTGTTTTCTCTGAGTATGGCTGTGAACTCTCTAATCCTTGAAAGAAAATTGTGTAACTCCTGCATTAGCTGTGCTACCTAACTAGTTCAACTAACTAGCTTAGGAGAGAATTGTTTCACTTCTGGAAACAGAAGTTTTTAGTCTAGATCCATGAAACCAGGCAAAAATATGAAAAAAATCACCATAGAAAGAAGTTAGAAGAGACCAGCAACCTTCACAAACAGTGGCTGGAGATGGAAAAGCCTACAACAATGCAAACAAGGACTTTAGTCCAGGTAACAAACAAACAGAAAAAAAACACAAGGCTGGCTGCAGGCTTAACCCCCTGGCCCTCCAGGCTCCTCGTATGGTTTTTGCCTGACGGATTTGTCTTATCTTTTTTTGCTTTGTTTTTGAGGCTGGGGAAGGAAGGAGGGGTACAGCCCCTGCCCATCTTTCAGCCTCTCTGCAACGTGAGGATGCCCAGCAATGGGGAAGCACACTTGTATTCACGCAGAGAAGCACGGTTCGCTCCAGGAACTGGACACAACAGCTTCCTGTACAACACACGCTTCCTCTCTCGGATGTCCTACACAGGTCAGGCTAGCAGACAGATCACTGTTCTCAGCTGTCACTTACCATCAAAAAACCTCAAGCAGACAAACAAAGTGTGAACGCTCTGTTTGCATTAGCTTAGGGCTATCAGATGGAGTTTCCTGTTAATATGTATTTGTTCCAACTGCACAGCAAAGTAAAGTTGGTGCTTCCTGAAGGAAACAATGGCATAATTTTTAACCATCTCCTTGACTCCTTGCTGAAGTACTATCTTCTAGCTCCTGCGTGAGAAAGCACTTTTGTTGTACAAGATAAATAGTATACAATACAGGGTAGACTGATACTAACAAAAACAGGTTAGCTACACAGCTAATAAGCAAGGTTTCTATCACACTTACTCAGCTCTTCTGGGAGATTAGTGTCTGTAAAAATAATTTAAGTTACGGGCAGCATACCAAAGCACAAAGGACACAATGAATCAAAAGTCATTTAGGACACAACACCAGAATTATTGCAGGAAAGGCCTTGGCAAAGAGTATGATTGCAGTAGAAATGCAAACCAGATGTCAAGGTGCTTCAAGAGGAAAGGTTAACTGCCCACAAAAAGCAACGTTATTGCATCCTGCAACAAGGTATTGGTTCCTCTGAGAATAGGCAAGGCTGAACAGGAAAAAGATGATAGGTGCTGTGTAAGAAGCTGGAAAAAAAAAAAAAAACATGCTACATTCAAAACAAGTGCATGACTCGAGACGTGAACCACTAGACTGCAAAAGGTTCTGCAGTGCTCCTCGGACAGTACATAACAAGCATCTGATGTGCCTGATCATTAGCAGGAAACACCAACAAAGCACCATGAGCCACTGGAGGAGTAAGTGCAGATGCACAACTAGGAAAGGATGTCACTCAATACTACAAACCTAAAGCATTTTTGCAGTTCTGTGTACAAGCACCCCAAGGCTCAGCAAGACAAAAACAGGTCATTAGTGCTCTTACATGAAGGCTAAAAGTATACAGTGAGAATTATGTGAAACAGTGAACTATTTTCTGCTATTCTCATCATTCGATAAAACAGCTCAGCAGAGAAGAATTCATTTTCAGAGCTATTCCAAGGACAATAAGCTGTTCCTTACTCTTTTGGCCACTAACACGGCTTTAGGAAACTCTTACAGCCCTGCACACTGTCATTCCCTGACCCACACAGGTCTACCCACGTCCTGAAGCAGCCCATTGTTCAAAGCAGGACCCACCCCCAGAAGACATCCCTGCTGCACACCCAGTACCCACAGCCCTAACACTGCCTGTTGCAAGGTGAACAACAATACCAAATTCAGCCTGTATTGGGCTTTAAGCCAGCATTCAAGCCGAAGCAGAGCTGAACCACGGCTTTGCAGCTCTTGAGCAAGCCAAGTCATTTTGGTGGCAGCCCCATCAGGAGAATAGGTAGCACCCATCACCTTGAAGGGCCACGCCACATGCGTGGCCAGAGGAGCAAGCAAGGCAGGAGCAGTGTGTACGCTCGGCTCATGGTCCCAAGGCCAAGGAACTCTCAAAGTCACCCAGAAGCATGGTGCCAGGAGAGACGCCTGCAAAGCTTTTTTGGGCAAAAGTGCACACAGCACACAACGTGCCTGGCTGTTTCCAGAGGGAGGGCAGGCAGAGGAAGCTTTTGCCTGAGAAGCAACCATTCCGATGCTTGCAAAAGGCTGCGGTCGAGGTGGGTTTTGCACAATAAGCAGACCTAGGCACCTCCTAACACACAGGAGTTGCAAGCAGGGACTTAGGACAACAGATAAGTTGCACACCGCAGCTGAAAGCAAACAGTTTGTCCTTACTGCAATAGAGAGCTTTCCTTTTTATCATCCCATTCTGGATAAGTTTTCATTTCAGTAAGAAAGGAGGGGAGATAGGAGAGGTGTGCTCTAAAAGCAGAGTGCCATGATGCCAGTAAAGCTTGTTTGCTAGGTGGAGCTTTACACAGTCAGTCTGAGGGTCCACTGGATCACTTCCACTTCTCTTGTAACAGCAGAATCAAGGCAGCAGTTTTAAAATCATTTAGTATCCAAATATTAATAGAAGAATACTAAAAACCTCTCTAAGGTTGTGCAAAACCCAGTTTCTGAAAAATTGTCAAGCCTAAGCTCTTGCTCTGCTTTGCTGTTATCAACCCTAAATTAAATACATTTTACGAAATAAAATCTCACAACTTTAAAAAACAAACAAAAAACACCTGAGCTTACTTTCCTTAAATACACAACACTTCTTTAAACAAGCAACAGCATTTACTCCAACTGGCTTCTGATGTTTGGGCTATCCTGATGTTATTTTGTTAGCTTCACGTGAGGGAACATTTTCAAGAGCTATATGTATTGCCCTTCTTTTTCTAATTACTTTCACAACAGCTGTACCGCTATCAATTACATCCTCTCCCCAATCAAAAGGTCAAAGGACACTGTACTATGCCTCCTAAAATAAACGTATCTTATTTTCATGCTAACGAGGGGATACTGAAACACACAAGATGTGAGAAAACAAAAGACAGCTAAAACAGAGCTAGGTAAGGAGCTGCAGGTCTCTGGGAAGACACAGTGGGGCAAGTACGGCTACACATTTTCCACCTTTAATTATGTTATGTTTTTATATAAGGGTATGCATCTTTGGGAAAGGAAAGGGTAGGGTGTAATACTGCAGAAAAAAAACAGCCCTGGTCACCTTCTCATCTCAGAATTGCTCATTTAGTAACCAGCTCCTAGCCAGGAATGGTGCCCTACCCCAAAGCAGTAGAACAAGACAGAAGAGAGGAAAATATCCCCTTGCTTTAGGAGACAGACAGCATCCCACAGTGTTGTACAACTGATTTATTAGTGGACAAAACCTTGCACGCTAATTTTATTGCGATACAAATCAGGACTTGTGCCTCCGTATGTTCTATAAAGAAACATCCAGAGTGCTACACTAGCACAGTGAAAATCCTCCACGATAGGAAGGTGATGCTGACATTTCTGACAGCATCCGTATCTTTAGTTGTGAACAGAGTGAGACAGTGACCCCAAAAAAACTGCAGACATAACTACACAAATGTGGAAAGAACACCTGGAGCTGCTGACCTGGATAGAAACTTATTTCAATCCATTCCAAGCATCACCAAAGTGGCATCAGACCTGAGTGACTGCAGCCTGCCCCCTCCTAGCCTCCTGAACGCCTTTCTGTGCCCTTTCCTCCTGAAACAATCGCATCTGAAAGAGGCTTTCATCGGCGCTGGCAAGTAAGATGAATACCGTGAGAAAGAGCTGAAGCTGGGATAAGTGCTCTCACTGCCATCTTAATTATGATCCCCTGCTTTAATTATTTATAGCTGTAGCTGACATGCTTTCAGAAGTCAATATTGCCTTCTCTTTTATGCAAGTCGAGGTCATAAAATACTATCTTCTTATATGAATTGGTAAGAGTGGAAGAAAACAAGGCAAACTCTCAAGCATTGAATGGAATATTCACGTGGTTTAGAGCTTCTCTGCCTTTTTCAGCCATATCCAACAAAGTACCAAACAGAAAAAAAATGGCTGAAATTCTAGCAGGGTACTAAAAGGCAGGAATAAAATTAAGAAAAAACGTCCTCTTCCCCCCCCCCCCCCCCCCAGAAAATCAAATTAATATTAAAAGAAAATTGTTCAAGAAAATTACAGTCAGTTCTAAGGCTTTACAAGAGGATTTAACGTCTGTGATACCTAAGTCATATTTCAAAATCGGACTCTCATTTTGTCTGCTCAAGTACCAAAGAACTTCTTTGTCAAAGAAGTTAAGATGAAATGAAAGCGTGAGATGCTTAACATAACGAACCCTACGAGAGGGGCTCCTATTCAGCACCAGGGACTCTACATAACCAAAATAAACTACTAACTGGATGCACAGATCTGTGGTGCTCACAGTAATGACCTTAGTGCTGAAGCTGCCAGACATACATTTTATTTTTCATCTTCCACAAGCTTTTCTGAAGATGGAATTTTAAAAGACCTGCCAACCATAACGTTCAGTTTTGTTTAAAATGCTTATTTATATATTATATTAGTGTGCTTTCCCCAAGCAGCACCAATAAAAAGCATACTTCCTGTAACATTATACCAGAAAAATACATCCGCACGTATATACTTAACATCACGGCCAACTTCAACCGCTCAAATGTCATGCTTGCGCTCCAAAAACCAGGAGACATTTACATTTTTCTGGGAGTCGTCTTTTGATGCTGCAGCAGAAAGAAATGCTATTTTGTAATGAAATCTCAAGTTCTCAGTCAGATAACTTCATCAGCAGCAAGGGCTGATCAAAAACCATTAGCAAGCAGAAGACCCCCGAGACAGTGACACTGTGGTACCTCTGAAGACGAGCTACAGCCTTAGGAGAGGAAAGCTAGCACCAGCCCTTGGAATTCAGGAGCACAACACCGTCTGATCTCTGCCAGGAGCAGGCAAGTATTTTGCTAGTTGTATTAACGTTATTTTTCACTTGTCAATGAGCTCTCACATTCAGAATTCCAATGGATAACTTCTGTTATTTTTCTTAAGATTCCCAATTTTTGCTACTTGTCCTGCAACCTCCATACTAGTGCAAAAATCGGTGCCCTCATGTAGGCCAGCTCTTCGGGCTAGCCAATCTAGCCGTGAAGCAAAGGAACAGAGACAACTAAAAAAACAAGCCTTGGATTGAAACTCCCTCTGCACTTTGCTACGCTATTCTGTCTCCCTGAACTTAAAAAGAATTGTTCCAAAGCAGCAGCATTTTAAGGCCGTAAGATGATGTCACCTTTTACCATATTGATTCATCTGAATTCAGCTGGACATTGAGCACTTGATGAAATGCTTGCTCAGTTTGGGCTTTGCACAGGAGACTCCATATGAAAAACATATCTTCATGGGAAGCAGCAGGTGAGAGCTGAGCTATGAAATTCAGATTAGAATATTAAAATCCCTCAATATTTCTTATGCTTCTGATATACCATCACGAGACAGTGATGACAGGAAGCAAGGGTGCAATACATGGAAGACAGTACACTGCATGGTTTACAGTTCCAGTGTTACCATGGACATAAAGTGATTTTTACTACAGCTCCTAAAACTACTTAAGGTCTTACTAAGGCTTCCAACCTGTATATAGCAAGTGTTTGCTAACAGCATGGAATGGATTTTTGAAAACAGAGTGATACACGTCAGAAAAAGGCAAAAAATGAATTATTTAGTACACTAACTTGAATAATAAATGAATTGTTAATGATGTTATGTCTGACATTACACATGAAAGTTGTATACAATATATATATTCAAGAACTTGTTTCAATATATAATGTATTTTATATACTGTATATTTTTTCCAAAGAACTTTTTCAATTGCATGGAGGAAAGCCAAAATTTCCTCAAATTCAGGACTAAAAAAAAAAAGAAAAACCATAAACAACTACCTCATTTAAGTTTTATAAATGCAGTATTACAGCACTGAACCATATTGCACATGTTCCTGTGTTGTTGTTTTTTTTTTTTTTTAAACTGCATATGAGGTCCTCTGCAATGAATAATAACCGTAAACATAAATTTGTAATACATAAAGTTAAGTAGAGGCACAAGCCTTTATGAGATGCAGGCCTTGAATAGCTCTCCCCGGGAAGTCGTGGTTTCATGGCCAAACTACCAGGAAATGTAAAATGCTGATTTTCTGTCAAAGTGCAGTGACCTCAAGATTAAGCTGCCTTTTCAAGTGTACGTTTAGAAAGTGTCAGTAAAATGTATTAATATGATCTGCCAACATATTAAGAACATCCATTTGAGTAACATATGATCTCATGGCAAAATTATGCTTTGAGATACTATTCTTGGCCCTAAACTACTAGACATTTTAAATATTAAAAACATTTCATCAGTAGCCAAAACCCTAAGAAACTCCAGGGTGAAATTCATCCATCTACATGACACTGCAGTCAATACACAACCTGCCATGTGCATAAATGGCTGTCAGTCATAGTATTCAGTAAAACACTCTCTGGCAGCCTGTCACTTTCCTGATATCTATTAATTTTCTGTTTAGTTTTCAATCATGGGAATTTATTATTTAGAACTAGATCCTGTAGATTCTGATGGCCATGCACTATGGGGTGGGGAAACAGAGATGAAAGCTGCAGGTATGAACACCATACCGTTGAATTACCTGTCTGTAACACCTCACTGTTTGCTTTGCTTTTTAACAAATGAAGATTTTTATGGTTATAATTGAAAGCAGCCAAATATTTTGAAGATACTTCTGTAAGTGCATCCTAATTAAATCATTACAGTCCACATGCATCAAGTAATCCATACAATTCTTCCGTGTAAGGATCAGATTTCCACGTATTTCATCATCCAGGAGCCCAGCCCTGATTCTTTTGAATACATTTCCAACTTAGAGCACTAAGCCCTTTTTGACATGCATCTCCAGTTACAGATCCCAATTGCTCTTGATCACCCAATATCTACTGAGTTTACAAAACTACAGTCAAGAAGAAGATCCTGGACCCTTTGCTCCACCCTAATGGATCAATTTTAAAGTAACTAAAGAGGTAAAGATTATGGTACTTAGGACATACTAGTCATCTTGCAAGTCACAACACAGAAAGTATAAAGGGCAGAAACAGTTGGCTGTACTTTTCAAACAGCAGCTTTAAAGAAACATTTGCATCTTTTTTCCAAATGATTTTAGCAACAGGCTTCTCCAGATTAAAGCAGGGCTTCATTTCATTGGATTTTTTGTTGTTGTGCTCTAAAAAAGAGGGTAAGTCCCACAGAGCTCCAAACTTCAGACCAGGCCATGAAGCCCGCGGCAGCAACTGGAGACAGGTGGGTTACTCTTCCCGTGTATCAGTGTGAAAACCCAACCCGCAGTAATTAATACTGTTTTTAAAGATGCAAAGCACTTCAGAAGGCCCAGAAAGCTGAAGAACACCAGTAACGCCAAGCAGCATTAGAAGAGAAGTCAGCAGTGCAACTCAAAGCTGAAGGACATCATTTGATTAGGGACGTTATTGAAACGGCACCTGTGCCATTGGAGAAGACTTTTTTTTACATAGTGTCACCTTCGTCAGCACAAACAAAAGCATTGTTCTACTTGGAAAGTCTTTGGCAGCAGATTCGGGAAAATAACAAAGTATCTCTAACGTGCATAGCACTTAACATTTGTTGTTTCATAATCTGATGAAACAGAATTAATTTCTTGACCAGCCTACAGGATACGCTTAATTAAAAGAAAAAAGGACTAAGAAAGCTCTGTTCCACCTAGGTACTTTTTTTTTTTTTCCTTCTCCAAGCAATTGCTTGGGCAGATCCCTACTGCAGACAGCCTGCGCATAATTGCCACACAAAGAAACACAAAATGCAAGTCTCTGACTACCTCTGCAAGACCCGGGCTTTTACATTTTTTGGATATTGTTGTTTTTTAGATATTTCATAGCTAAATATTGTAGATGGCAACAGATTTTGACCATCTGCTGGCCACAGCTGTTAAGGACAGAAGTAATCAAATAATGTCAAGTTCTCATGTCTAGGTTGCATTCACTGTAAAATAATCATTTTTAAAAACAGAAGAGTTACTACAACAGGTCTGAAAAAAAAAAAAAAAGAATATAAAGACAACTACTTTATGATCTTCACATTTGCAGATTTCCATTTATGCGCTGTTTCCCACTACTCAAAAAACAAACGAAAACTATGTTATTGTGAAACTTCCTAACAAATTCTGTTCATCTCAATTCTCAACTGGGGAGAAGGAGGCAAATGCATGTTATCCATCATTAACGCAGGTGTATGGGATAATTGTATTTTATAATTAAAAATATATTATTTTCAGTATAATTCTGGCTCCAAAGATAACTTCATTTGAGCCTGGAAAAAGCTAGCACTGCAGGCAAAGAAACCAGAGGAGAGCACATCAGCAAACAAATTATTTGTTTGAGCAGTGAAGTCATGAACTCCCTCAACAATAGACTTTAACAAAAAATAACCTGTCAAGTATCTGAGCAATTATTTTGAACAGTGAGAAGCTTCCCCATATGAAACCACAATCCCTGAACTTCTAAGGTGATCTATTAAGTTTTTGTGCCTTTCTCAAGTTGGCACAGAAGCATGTTTCTCATTCATCTTTGCCGCACATACTTCAGTTAAAATAATATTATCATTCTCCTAGTAATGAAAGCTTCCTGAAACAGGCTCCTTCATAAGTAGTGAAGATCACCTATTTGGAAGACATTTTTGAGACCAGTTCCTCTAATAATGGCATCACATTGCCAGACAAACTGCTCCTGCTCCCTATCACGATGAAGAGTAAGGAGCAAAGTAACAGTTTGGGGACAGAAAGTGTCAGAACTTGAGCACTCCTAAAAGCAGGGGTGGGGGGAGTTCAGTGAATAAACAAACTCTGGGGTAGCACAGACTTGGGAGAAACGAGGCTCCTGAGGTACAACTCCAGCAGATGGCCCCAAAGCAGCAGCAGCAGCAAAGCTTTCTCCCAGCAGCTCAGACAACGTGGGCACTTGTTTTCTGTGCACACAGCGAAGGCAAAGCTGAAAACCTAGCTCCTCTTTGATCTGCGTTGATGTATTTCAATGAAATTTGATGCATTTCAATGAAATGAGGAAAATCTATGTTCTGTTTTATTTAAGAACATAAGTTAACACACAAAGCTAAATCCAGTCAAAAATTGTGGTTGCATAAGAGGATACCAGAATTTAAACTTAAATTTTCTATGCATGTTGTTTCTATTTATCCTTCCCTCTTTCTGGCTTAGGCAATAAAAGACAAAATAATGTTAATTGTAAGAACCCCCCACCCTTTTCTTCCCATAAAAATGGAAATTTCACATTTCAAACACAAATGAGAGTTCTTTAATGTACATTTTATTTTAGAGCAATTTTTTTTTTTTTAACATTAAAATGTTTTGCAATGGAAATCCTGATCCTTCCCTACATAAGCCACTGAGTATCACATACACGTGACAAAAACCATGCGGTTACAGTGCTGCACAGCTTTTCAAAAACTTTCTCCTGTGACTAAAAAGCATCAAACGATCGTAAAAAGTATGTTAGGCAAACTGTTTCCAGTGAAATGGGTCAGAAAGAGGGTGCTGCACGTGCTTTATTGCATGTCATCACTCATACACTTCCAAGGTTAGCTGTGTCCAAGCCCTCTGTGGAAACTTAGGGATGATTTCTACAAGGAGAGCAAACTAAAAGCCACGTGCTCAGAAGTAATGTACTCTGGTTAAAAATCACTGCACTCTGAAATTGGACTCAGGGGCCGCTCACGAAAGTGCCCACCTTCAATTTATTCCTTCAGAAATTTCATTTCATTCATCACAGCTGAACACCAAACTGGCCTTCCTCCACCTCCAGAAAGGCATGCCTGGCCCCACAGCAGCTGTGCTGATTAATGAACTTGCTATCTAAGAAAATTTACAAATCAGAACACTCTTTTTATGTGGCAACAATGTAAAGATGCTATCATATTGTCTAGTTCTCAATCTATATATCTTTTAGAAAAAATATTAGGCTTGGAAAAGGATGTTTTTTTCCACCATTAACAATCAGGTAGTCCATTAAGAGAGGAAAACCGATTCATGAAAAGCCATTTGCAGCTTAGATCTGTAAGTAAATGAACACATACTAATGTGACAGGGAGCCCCAGAGCTACCAAAGTGATGAAAATAAGCACAGGAGGACACCTCTTCTGTGCTCCGCAACATACGCTGTGACAAGCTAGATCTGGTTCAATGTGAATGAGTTTACATTAAAAGATCTCCCAATCCATTGCCTTCCCTACTGAGTACTTTAAGGAAATTCCACAATGGCTTACGTTCTTTCCCCTCAACTTCTACCACCGTCTCATTTGCCAGCTATCACCCAGTCATACATTAAGATCTGGTACTTCAAGAATACACTGCAAACCGAGACATTAAAGCTCTGCATAACTTCTACCCCAACGTATTGCCAGAACTCAAAACTCAACTTCCCTTGCTCTTACAGACTGCCCTTTACCAAAGGCAAGGTGTGTTATATATTGCAAGTTTGCAGGCACAGAGCACGTTGTTTGATCGGGTAACACTGAAGAGAGGGGAAAAAAATAGGGGCCAAAAAAAAAAAAAAAAAAAAAAGATGGCCTGGTGTGCCCTGCGTTTATACCCATCCCTGCCTTCTCCTTTCCTGCAGCAAACGCCACAGACACATTGATTACAGGCTGAGGTTTCACCTCAGGAACAGCTGAACTACTGCGTGTCAGAATTGGTAGGAAGACATGCAACAAGATAGGTGTATAAATAGTAGGAAATTTGCAACTGCTGGAGGAGGCTTACAGTGAGTTTCTCAAAAGCATGGGGAGAAAGTATTTGTTTGATAATTTTACTCAAAGGAATGAAAGCAGAAAGCAAGAGTTGATAATTCTCTAAGCTGGCCTGCTGACATTGAGAAAATGATAAATAGAGGGGATAAGCTGAAGGCCTTAAAACCAAAGTCGCGTAGCTTCTCTCTGAGACAAGCTGAAAGGGAGAGACCACTGGTAACACTCAAAGAACAGTGGCAGGAAAAAAATCATCTTAAAATGAAAGTGCCTGATAGCAGCATCATGTATGGTTACAAGCAGAGCAAGGCTGCATTTCTTGAAGATAAAGCAGTGACTCAAATGCAAGAGGATAATAACTTAGATGAGTTTTATGTGCCAAAAGGGATATAGGATGCCCCATCTCTCTTGCATCTTATACCACAAAATGCTCAGGTATATGTGAGGATTTAAGAATCCGTGTTGAAGATAAAACCCATGGTACAAGCTTGAACATCAGGGAAGAAGCGCTGTTACCTATCACTATTTGGAAAGAAGATTGCTCGGAACTGTAGCCCTGCTTTTTGCCTACTAAATATTTGGGGATTTCATTAACAAAGGGCTGAAACACACCATTCTCATACAAATACAGTTTTACCTGTAGCTGCATACTTCAGAAAGAGAATGTGGCCAACTCACGGTCATTTCAGTGTATGACAATACAGCATTCCAAGTTTATATACCATCAGGTAGAAACGATATAGAATAATTAGCTGTTGTCACGTCTACTCAGAACGAAGTTCAAGGCTCAGATTCACTGCATGTTGAAGGACAGAAAGAAAGCAGGACTAAGGACTTCAGTCATACCATTCGTTGCATTGCAGATCAAGCTTTACAGGATGTTACTGAAATACCTCTAAAATCATAGTTCAAATTCTGTCACAGTCAACTCGTCTCAGTTCCATGAATCAGCATTTATGGATCAGTGCCATGAATCAGTGTCCCAAGTCAAAATTTGTCTGTCCTTAGCTACGTCCCTCCAGTCTAAGAAAGCAAAGGACAGCTGTTTGCTGGAACTGCATAAAGCCTGAACGGGAAACCACAACACACCACATGCAGGCGTACGCTTACATTTTTATATCACGTTTCCTTTAAAAGATGAGATTACCCTACTCTCCGAAATCACAGAATGTTCTTGAAGTTTTATCTCTTGTGGTCTATCGTCGCATCACCCTGAACATGCCTGATCCCTCCCATTGTGGAAATTAGATAGGGTCAGGCCCAGTAACTGGATGGGAGACAGCTGGTGAACACCAGGTATCATAGGCTCCCAAGGCTCAGCTGGAGTTGACACTTGGACACAATGTCAAACTAGTGCATTGGTAGTAAAAGACTAACCAAGGAAAGTGCGGGCTTGTTCTCAACGAAGGGTGTGATCCAGTGGCAACAGAGACAGGCATGGCTGAGGTACTCTCTGGCCTCTTTGCCTCAGCCTCCACCAGCAAGGTCTCCCAGGCCTCTCTGATTATTTGCGGAATTCAAGGAGGACACAGACTACCAGGAGGAAACCAGGATTAAGTTGGGGATGCCTTGAGAGCTCATCCCATACAAGAGTACGGCACCAGACAGGCTGCATCCAGCAGTGCTGAGAGAGGTGGGCTGTGGTGCTGTGAAGCTACTTTGCCTCTCTGAAGGGTAATGGAGAAGGGGCAGAAGGACCCTGACAAATGGAGAGAGGTTGATCCCATCTTCAGAACAGCTACAGAAGCATACAGCTGAGATTTCTTTCTATGCAACAGCTAGAGCTCCAAGTCACAGCTTGCATCACTGTTTGCAGTGTCGTGCTCTATTTCCACAGCGAAAACTGACACAAATTGAAAGGACCCTCAGTGGACTACTGGAAGCTACCCTCAGAAGTTATCTCCACTGAGCCACAGACACAAGGGCAAGAAGCCAACAATGGAGCAATCAGGAAAAAGGAAATCCCTTGCATCATAAGATTCATCTGCCTGAAACCATCTGGAAATTGACTCTTCAGGATATAAAGTTCACAGCATATTTTCTGAAGAAATACCAGCAAGAAAGACTCACAAGTTTCCTGGGCTTTGACCCAGAAGACCCTCAAACATCCTTCCCTGGCTCGACACAGTTCAGAGGAAGACTTAAGTGAGAAGCAAAAATTTTCCATCCTTACACAGACAGACAGCCCCTCATCTTTCTCTAACCAGTCTCACTCTATTTATTTCTTTCCAAGAGGATGAAAACCTGTTGTTTCATCCCTGGGGTGATGCAGTGAACACAAAAACTCAGGGAGAAAGTTACAACGTTACCCTCTTCGAACCAGAGCTTTGGAGAAACGCTATGAGCAACTACCCAGCCTGCACCCATTCAGAAGGCCAGCTGTCCCTGCCTGCCTGGAGTAAGCCTGTTTGCATTCAGAGAACTCTAAATCCTACAAGCATGAAAGACTGAAGATGCTATTAGGACGTTGAGACTCAAATCATCTTTTTCCATTGGGTTTGGAGGCTGGAAACGTGACTTCTGTTTCTACCAGTAGATAAATCCTTGCAGGAATGAGTCCATTAGATTCAGTATAAAAAATAAAGCCATTGGTGCTTCTACCTTTGTCCAGAAGCTCAATGAAAACACAGCAGGAAGTGATAATTCTCACTCCCCCATTCTTCCTGTGTGAAACAGTATTTGTCAGGCCTCACAGAGGCCAGGAAAAAAGAAATGCAGAAAAGAAGTCTGCATGAACTTGGTAGGAAATGGATTATTTTTTTTCCCTTAAGAAAGGCATCATTTACTGATGGCAACCCATCACAATAGCTGGTACACTTAAGTTTAGGAGTATATAAGTAAATACATAACATACATTTACAAATCAAACCTCACTTCAGACCAAAGAAAACAAAGTCAGCATAACATGCTTTAACCAACTTGCCTTGCAAAGCACATGAACAGGTGTGCTGATAAAAACAGATTTATCTCGTGGCACATGGTGGTTAAAAATTACATCAAGAATTTCCTATCTTGCAGTAATTCTTCCAGAGAAGAAAACCATATACAGCCTTGTATACGGTCACATCATGAACGTTCAACACACGCCTTTAGCAGTAGAAGCTACCAAGGCGCTTAAATGGCAGGCTCCCAGTGACTGCCTCTGTCATGTTTTTAGTTGCCCCACCATGCACAGCAAAAAAATCCTACCCAAGATCCTACCAGTTTTCAGAAAGGAAGTGTACAACAGAGATATTGGGAAGTTAGCAGTGCATTTTGAATTTTAATTTGCTAAGAGAATTCTTTTAGAATTAGGAAGCCTTCAAGACAGGTTAAAAAAAATGCAAATATAGTCCAAGGAGATTCCTTGAAATGTTCATTGTTTGGTATCTCTAGAAACAACATCCAGTACATCTGGGAAATTACTGGAGCCTTCAGGTAATCAAAATAATTTTGCTTAGTTTTGGCTGTGCCTTTCACTTTATGGTGTTTATTCAATCTCTCAAACTAAACTAACTTCACTACACTTTTGATTCTAGATCAAACAGATAGCCAAATGCTCAACAGTATGCATCAGTTCAAATGGAGTTCTTCTCAACTAACCAGCTGCGAAGACACTACTTAATTAGTGGCTCAAAGAAGAATGGACTCAAGTACAAACTGATAAACCACAGTTACAAACAGAAAGATGACAGCAACCATGCATTATTCCCCTGAATGCTGACAGCTGTAGTACGCTCTTAGGTTTACCGATGCAAATGGCAAATAGCTAAGGGCACACCATATTTATATGGGGAAAATGGCCAAAACACCCCTCCAGTCCCACAGAGCAGCATAATACAACAGCATGTCCCTTTGCTGAACAGCACACATCATTACTCCTCCCAGGTACATCGACAGCACTCAATAACAATCCAGTTTAGATGAGCACACACCAGATGAACAACTCGTCCTATCATCACATGCTATTGTTCACACACGAGTTCTTCCTAACACTGCTTAAATACACAACATGGAAACTCTTGACGCAAACGGTCTTTGTTTCTTCTGCATGAGATTTGTAAGATTAACTCATTAACTATAAATATTTAAAGTGCAACTCATAACATTGTTTTCCCTAGACCACTATGCTCCTGTTATTAAGGTGCCGCTTTCAAACTCGTGTTTTATCTGAATGGCTTTTTACCAGCAGTTCCCAAATAAGGCAAGGAAGCAAGCCCAATGCGTCCAAGGTCACTGCTTGTATGTCAGATTGCACTGATGGTAATAACTGTTGTGGTTTTCCACCTTGAGAGAGCAGGAAACTAAAGGTCTTCTGGGTAATCAAATGCACATGTAGAAACAATAAAATACACCCATAAAAAATTGAGTGCCAAGCTTATTAACACAGTCTTTTGCAGAAATGGCAGCCAGCACCAAGTGTTCTATCTTAGACACCTTTTGCCTGATTTTATTTTAATTTTTATAATTAGTACAGAGGCACTTCAAATGTGTGACTATTATAGGCACACATTGCTGTCTCCCCCCTCCCTTCTGGAATATTGTTTAACACACAACACAAGATGGACAACAAAGGCTACTTTTTGTGCATAACATCTGCTAAACAGAAGGTGCTACGAGTAGGTTATTCTGAAAAACAGATAGGCCAAACCAAGTGGGAGAGAGCAGAGTCTTTTTGAAGATGAGTTTGTTTGTCAGGTGCTGCTTTTCAAACACACCACCTCGTTGCTGCTTTCATTTAAAAAACAAAAACAAAACACTTATGAACTATGAATCACTTGCAACAACAGGGGACATGAGGAAGCGCAAGGACCCCACTGAACTAAACATCCTAAAAGCACACCCCGATCACCTCCTCTGAAGATCTCAGCAGCCTAAGCAAAGAGGAGAGTCAGGCAGAGGACTAGAAGGCAGCAACACTGTTTGCTAGGGAACAGTGGGATGTCTGGGTGCCAGCAGGTCCTCTTCTAGGCATCACAGCTGAGAAGTAACAACAATGGACTTGAATAATAAGACAGGCTTAGAAATAAAACACTTAACATCAACCTTCTTTCAGGAAGCCATGAGGGTTTGATAACGCATGTTATGTTCTTATGTTCTTCCAACAAATTGTTCCAAATATATTCAAAAAAATGCACAAAGTTTCTGTAGTTTTAGTCATTCCTGGGGAGGGTTTTTTTTGTTTGCTTTGTTTTGGTGGTGGTTTTTACTTCATTAGTTGAAAGATACAAGAATATAACTTCAAATGCATACTCAAAGTACTTGAAAGAGAGGAACACATGCATGTCACTTACTGAAGGATGACTTTTCACTTTATTTGTGCTGTTAAATAATTGTCCTTTGAATTTGTGATCCTTAGCATGCATTTCTTTTGAAGATTAAAGTTTCTCACTCTAAACTCAGATTTTAATTAATCATTATTTGGTAATTATTCTTTTAATTTGCCTGGTTTGGGGAGTCTTCAGATATACGTTGATTATAATTTCAGTCATCAAATGAAACAGTTTGGGGGAAAGACGCTTTCTTGCCTTTTTTTGTTTTTTATTAATCTTCCTTTTACAAGTGTCACTTGCTTCAGTAATGTAGGAAAAAGCCAACAATTTCTTGAGCTTGGAGCATGCTGTTCTTGGAGGTCTGATCATGAGGCACAGGCTGCTACCATTTCTGTTTGCTTTTCATTTTCTCTTTCAAACTATCCTTCCCCAAAAGAAAAACAGGCATTGAAGAAAGGGAACAAAACATTGGCCAAACATAATTTAGTCCTCTCAACGTTGGTCTTGCATTACTTTGGAGAAAAATACTTTTCAACGTTTTGAGTCAGTTCTCGCAGACAGCAAGACCATCTTCACAAGAGACTCACTGGGATATTCTGGCTCTGAATATCCGAAGCAAACAACAATAGCTATTCAGCCTAGATTACTTCAATAGTTTTCCTCCTCCCTCCAACTTTGTCACCTCAGCTATTGTAGACCCTGAAACTAGATCCAAACATAGCTGCTTCCCATCACCCCATGGGAAAAATAAATTAAGCCTGAAGGTTATACAATGACAGGTAACTTTCAACATTGTAACTGTCAAGATTTAAATCAACAACATTAATGATTTTTTCAAGTCCCGGTGCCACCTGACAAGAAAAATCAACACATGGTAATATCACAACGTTCTAAATTATTTAGTATATACACTAGAGAAGTCAGTAGTAATTGGAACACTTAGGTACTTTCCCGTATCAGCTGTAATGCTGAGTGGCAAATATAAAGGCAAGTTTTCAGGGGGGGTAGATTTTTTTATTCTTAAAATATTTTCAAGTATTTCGGGGTTGGTTTTCCTTTGTTTTGGTTTAATGGTTTGGTTTTTTTTATTATTAAAAAAAAAGGTTACATAGGGTGGTGGTGCGATTTAACCAGGCAGGCAGCTGAGCACCATATAGCCATTTGCTCATTTCCCCCCAGAGTCGGATGGGGGCAGAGAATATATACAGATTTTAAAAAATATATATAAAAGAGATACTTTGTGGGTTAAGATGAGGAAAGTTTAAGAAGGAAAAAAAAAAGAATTAAAATAAGCAGTAAACAGCACAGTTGCTCACCATCAGCCAACTGGTGCCCAGCCAGTGCCCAAGCAGTGGTGTACCCCTAGCCAGCTCCCCCCATCTTACTGCCAAGCAAAACGCCCCGTGGTGTGGGACATCCCTTTGGTCCCATTGGGTCAGCTGTCCTGGCTCTGTCCCCTCCCAGCTCCCACTGCACCCCAGGCCTCTTGCTGGCCAGGCAGCATGAGAAGCTGCAAAGTCCTCAACTTGGTGTCAGCAGACATCAGTATGTTATCGCCATCAGTGTGCACGTATGCATGTCTGAAATAACCTGAAGTTCATTGTCATCACTGCCTCAAGTTTTGTTCATCTAAAAGCACAGCAGGAACTAAACTGTTACTCAGCCTGGTTTCCTGGTCCCTGATCGTGCTGGGGATCACAACAGATACAGCTTTGAGAACTGCAGATTTCTGGATCTGATCCTTGACTCAGCTGAGACATTCTCAAGTAAAATATTTGGAAAACATCTCTCTCCAAGCGCACAGCACAGAGTACGCGCACTGGGTTCCCCAAACATTTTTGTTTGGCCCCAAAGGAAGCACATTGCATTCTTTTGCTTCTGGGCATCTTCTTTCAAACAAAGTGAAGGAAAGGTTCCCGCAGGGTCTCAGAGCCTGTTTTCACACAGGAGGAGCTGGCAGCAGCACTACAGGTGCTTACCTGGTTCTTATACTGACAGACAGCTCAGGCCAAGGCTCTGCAACAAAATCCATGAGGTAGCACTACAGTTCTGATTCAGGCAGCTCAAGAATTTGGAAAAAGATTCCTTTGGATTTTAAGGTTCAGCCTGATGCAGACAGCAAAGTGTACTTTGGCTGAGGATGCTTTCCAGTGTGTATGAAGAGCGGAGGGAAAAAGAAGATTCTTCAGTCTTATAAAGAAGAGTTTCACTGCAATTAGATGAAAATTGTCTGCATGTGCAATGTTTGTGAGGTAGCATAGAAATTTAGAGCACTGAATTCAACTTGAGTTAAGGATACTCTACACCATCCAGCAAGAAGTTAATCATACGCTTACCCAGGTAAGTTTGATATATAGATATATTACATTTCTATATATTTTTAAGGTTTGATTATTTGCTGAAACCTCAGACTTACTAGAGAGATGGTTCCTGCCAGCTGCTTGGAAACTTCATGGTAATTGTGAATTCATAAAAGCCTTGGTCACGCACCTGGTGTCACAGCTTTAAGGATTACATAAGGCAGCAGCCAGCCATCCTCAGGTGAGGTAGAACTCCATTCACCATATACCAAGGAGGTTTTCCAAGGTTTTGCACTGCTGCTTCAATCTCTAGCCACACACTAACACAGACTTTCCATGCTATGGAAACAGATCAAGATGGTAAAGGAACTAGGATAAACTGCAGTAAGCGACTGGGGGAGAGCTTGTTATCTGGCCAATTTGTAGCACAAGAGTAACAACTTTTGAGAGAGCTTGAAGTGCTCTTCAAAGATATCAACACTTAATAATCTTCCTGTTTGGTTAACTTCACCCTGACACTGAAAACATACTTCTGTTCAACTTCACTGCTTTAGCCAGCATCACACAAAGCTCTGTCCCTTCTTCCTTTTGCACCTCTCTGTGCCTTTGCACCTCCTCTTGCTTTCCCTAAGACACATCTCACAATCACAGACCAAACCTGCAGGCCCACATAGAAAGAACACAGGTCAAGAAGTCAGGAAGCAGATCAAAGTGCTTCTCAAATAGCAAAGTGTCTTTGAGGACTTTCTGAATGAACACTCATTTATTAGGAACAGATGCAATGGCTTTTGTTTGATGATAGCAGCCTCACAAGTGTCTGTAGATCAACTGTGCTCAGAACAGATTACAGAGCATCTCATACCAGAATAGACCTGGGAAAGTAAAGTCTTGGTGCCTTTCAAAAGGTGCCTAAATTCATCTAGCTCATCTTCAGACTATACACCTAGCTATTCATAGCTAAGACTACCATACCTTCTGCAAAGCATGCATTTTGTGAACTCCCAGCAAGTCCCCAGTTGGATATGTAGATATTTGTGTCACATTTAGAGTTAGATATTTTTCCTATGTATAAACAGGGCATGTAGTAAACGATACAGTTGGCTCTTCAGACTTCAGTTGGACACTAGAGTTTACAAGCAGTTCGGAAAGTATTTGGTTGCCAAGCTGTTAGCACTACAGAGTTACTGTGCTGGTTACCTGTACAGTAATTACACAGCAGAGATCCGGCACCTTTATTAAAAAGCCACTCCTGTTTTTATGAGTAACAGGAACTGCTTGCTTCAAACAAAAATGCAAATCCATTCGTTGGCTAGAATTGTGAATGCTTAGACAGACTTTGCTCGAAAGTGTAAACATTTGCTATTTGGTATCAGAAAAATAACAACTAACAAATACAAGGAAATGTCTGAAGAAGGATCCAGATGAGAAGTGAAAAAATACAAGCCTGTTAAATCTCCTCTTCTCCTATCCATTTAAGCCAAGGGGGCAGCATGGCAGTGCTGCAGAGCGCTCTGAACTAGCAGACGAACTGGTAACCATTTGAAAGTAGCTCCTTTCCAACTCCTGCTTCTGTTTAAGCAAGCAGTGGCACAGGTAGCCAGCCAGCAATCGCTTGGCTATACATTATTCCAGCAGAAGTGCTCCTCATCAGAAGCTAACTAAAGAGGCATCAGTGGTTCAGCATTTCATAAGGCAAGGCAGTTTCACCTACCAAATTCCTCATGCAGGAGGAAAAAAAAAATCCTGGCAACTGGCAGTCACAAGGAAGAGCAGTTTCCTTCCACTTTAAATGTGGAGAGTTTAACAAAGTAAACAACTGCTCTAGCTTCTCCCTACTGCTTTTTCCTAATCTAATACACAGCTACTCTATGAGAGCCGTAAGAAGCGAGGCACACACATGCAAAATCAGAATCAAAAATGGTGAAGGAAAAAAGAAGAAAGAACTACAAGTGAAGACAGATATACATACAAAGAAAGGAAATGGAGAAATTATGTTTGCATGCTACCTCAAATGTCAGACTTTGAAAGAGCACATTAAGAGGCATATAAATTTATAGGAGAGGTAATGGCATCTCTTCTTCTCATGCGTGGCATCAAAATAAAGATGCACTTGTTATCACTTTTGGGAGATGCTACAAGGACAGCTACAGCCATTTCTTCACTTTCCTCAATTCCTCTACATCTTTTGGCAAATGACAGCTGCAAACGACCAGTTGCCTTGGCCATCTCAACAGAAAGCATACAGCATTAAACGCAAACAGCTTTAGCCACACTCATGCTCCTAGAACTGCTTATTTCTGGCTAAGCCTCATTTAAAGACTTCCAAAGCTGCTGGAGAGACTGACGGAACACAGCTCTCATTTCAAGTCAGTGAGGGAGGTTCCAACATATCTTCCCCAGCCATGTGTGAAAATCCCACCTACATACCATGCTGATTACTCTGGGACATAGCTGCTATTTAAGGGCTACTGCTGAGATCAGAGAAGTGGCTTCCATTGCAGCTACTCCTGATTAGCTAACTGCTGTCAATCTGCCTCCTTGGTGGCTGCCATCAAGTTACACTTCATTTTCATATCAGCTTCTTTGAAAGCTGTGGTTCTAGTCATTTTCAAACTAAGACGCAATTATTATTTTATTTCAAAGCAGTTCAGGAATATTTTTTAACTGCATTTAAAATGCTTGTTTGGTATTTCAAAAACCTGTACATGTACCAGTTTCTACTGCTGCAGCTGCATACTCGCATAGACTTCGGTGCCAGTCCAAATCCAGCAAGCTGCCTTCCAAAAAAAAAAAGTAAATATGTCCCTCACGAGCAAAAACATCTACACACACAGATGCAATTGCTCATAGTTAATTTACATCTGGCCTATTTCCCTAAAGGGGGTGTGAATTTCATTTTTTTTTTTTTTTTTTTTTTTTAAGTCTGTGGCATATATAGAGAACCATACACCAAATAAACTTTTACCAAAGTTTGTTTGTAAATAAATGCATAAGCATTAATGTAGTATTTAAAAGTGTAATCTAGGATGATTAGGTAATACAGAACTTGGTTTCAGCAGCAATGCAAAGTTACTACAATAAAGTAGCAACAGGTCTTTCCTAGCAAAATATATTTAACCAGATAAAGTTAAAAAAACAACTAGAACCCTACATCTAAACATTGCATTATGCACCTCCAATCAATCTTCCCTTGCAAGTCCATTTTACATTTCTTTACCTGTTGAATTCAATTGTGCAACCTGAGCTCTTCCTGAAAACGAAGTATTTCTGTTGAATTCAGCAGACCATTGCTTGCCAGAAACATATCTCCAACACACAACGTAAAACAGAGTTGCTAATACCAGATGACGCTAAACAAACAGCAGCTCTCCACTGCCTAGCAATTAAAATTGATAAGAAGCCTGTGTTCTTCAGGACTCCTTTTCAACTCTAACAGTAAGCTCTGGAATTGCCAGCCGCTGAAGGTTTTTATGACTTTGCTTTTTATGAATGCATGGCCTAACAGGAGATAAGCGCTTTTGTGCACTTGGCTGATGTTTGCCCATGATCAAGACTGTTGACTGGGGATTTATTGCCGTGAAAGATGCCAACAACACCCCAAGGACAGACTGGGACATTCCAGCACCTGCCAGAGAGGTGCCAACTTCCCATTAAATCAAACACCGCTGTGATTTCACAGAGCCACAGCAGCGCCAATAACAACTTCAGACTTGACGCCAGTCCAAGAGAGCAGTTGGACTGTACCAGTCACTACAGCTGGAGCAGGCACCCTGCAACTTCACATTTACTCGCGGGCCAGCAATGAAGGAGGGAACCTTACCTGTGAACAGGTGTTGGTCACTCCCCAATTATTAACTGTATTAACATCTTCTGGGGGTACAGAAAGCAGACTGCTCTAAAGCACTAGTGCAATAGAGCAGGAGGAGCACAGAACAGCTGCCTATTTGTACTTTCACTGTACCTCAGCACACGAGTTTAAAGACATAGTCTACTCAGTCAAGTGCAGAGCCAGCTTTTGGTCCCCCCTGCCTGCCCCTTAGAGGCTTTGCTAGCACAGGCTCACTCCTGCTCCTTGTGGCTGTCCAGCTTTTGTGCCAGAACCAACTCAAGTCCTGCCAGTTGGCACGAGGACAGGGTTTGCTGATATGTTCCTCTACCTCCTTGCTTACCAAAGCTTTATCCAGCCTGATCTAGCAGTCACAACTCAAATATAATCCACATTTCAGGTTAAGAGAGCATCAGAGACGCTTACATCTTTTAAAATGAGCTGGACTAGAATCAAACTTCTTAGAGATACAAAGTGGAGAGCGCTACAGCCAGTAAATCTCATTGCTTCATTCAGGTCCACAGGGTGTTGGTAGAGCTTGTCTTTTCCTCTCCTCTTCTGTAAACAAAGTGCAATGAAGCTGCCAGCAAAGCTGACTCGAGAGGAATTGCAAGGAAGGAGCAAGCTTACAGGCATTCCTTCTTCCTTAATGGCCAGGCTATTTTTCTCCATTTCATTCCATGCATTTAAACTGATTTCAGGTCATTAACGTGAAGACATTGCATTTACACTTCAGGAATGAAAGCCTTGATTGTCTGACTTTCCCGTGGCTATTTTATCTTCCTCGCACTGCAACAGCAACACTTTCCTTACAGCTATCCCATAAAAAATCTTCATTCTTCCCTACATGTATCATTAAGCACATGGAAGAACTGGGAAAAGCAAAGAAACTATTTTCACTGCTGTGGCCTCTCGTAACCATATAGGAAAAACACTTCAAAAGACAGGCCCTGTACTTCTGGTTATTTTACAAGGTAGGTGCTAATCTCTGTGGTGCAGCCAAATTTTATCCTGGTTAATAATTTACTGCCTGTGGAGCATTTTACTCCCATTTGCTTTAATTTCTGCCTGCAGTTCCTGTCCTAAACTTGCACAATTTTCCCATGGCCACAGTGGCTAAAATCTAGCAGAATACAAAGTCTCTTCTGCACACCACAGGATTAGAGCTTTTGGGAGGTGTGCAAGGCACCGTGCAAATAGACAATGACAGCTAGGGCTGCTTAAACAGATGTGGTGTTTGAGAGATTCCAATGAACACCCAGAGCACCTCATTTTAACAACCAGACAGAAGCACCAGCACATTGCATTTGCTGGCAGGGTGGAATTATGGACTATGCGAGCCACAGATACACGTGGCTGTATCTTTCTAACATCACAAGGCTTTCTCTCCCCGCCCCCCCCCCTTCTGAAGCTGCATTTGTACTGAAGCCAGGTGCAGCCAGTAAACATCACAGCTAATGGATTGGCTCAAGCTCCCTATTACTGGGTTTTGGATCATTAAGTAAGCAAGTTTAAATTAAGTTGTATTGATATATATTTTTCTTCTAAACAAGTGGCAATTGAAACATAAGGAGCTAATAACATCATTTTTAACAGAGGAGGTAGCATTGATAAAAGCAAACTGGAGGCATGGCAATTTATTTTTAGGATCAGTTGAACTATCACCACAATGGATAAAACTTGGGTATAATCTTATACTTTAAATTCTCATTTGTAGAAAATATAGAATGATGGTCTCAATCTACATTGCAAAGTTTTCACAAAGCACTTGGTAATACTCAGAGCACCTAGGTGCATGTATTATAAAAAAATCGAACTGGAGCATCATGTAGCTTATTGTCAGCTAAATCTCCAAATGTGCAAAGAACCAGAACAAAAATTATTTTGGCATACTTCAGCTGGAGTAGCAGGTTTATTTTTCTTCTATTAAGTATCTGGATGAGATTTCTGCTGCCTTCTCCCTAAGAAGGATTTAATTGATAAAAATGAAAGGCAAGTCAAGGGCCACATCAATTAATCCTGGTGACTGGGCAGGAGATAGGGCAATTCTGTCAGCTGTTCACCTATTATGACACAACTCTTGATGCTGGGGAGCCACTGTTGACAATCCCATTAACCGGCTGATTTTCAGAGGCACAATTGCTACTGTTAATATCTCAGACGTGGAAACAGAAAGCCCAAAAGAGCCTTAAAATAATAGTCACATACTATCATGAAGCAAAAGCACACTACTCAAAACAATCTGCTGGTAGAACAAGGCTCAAAGGCTGAGACATAGAATACCCTTCTTACTAATCTTCAAGAGCATAGCTGTCACCCATCACTTGTGGATGAGATCATTCAGCTCCGTTAAGATCCTAGATGGGTAGACACCTCCTTGCATGCTGAAACCAGAAAGTTCTTGCAACAGAACTCCTTGTCCCTAAGACACAGGAGAACCTATCCAACAGCACACCCAGGTGGGTGTCTACCTCTCATTACGGAGAGAGACCAGAAATGTGGTGAGGAGGGAAAGGAAAAAGAGAATGAGTGCACTCTGCAAATGACAGAAGCATAGCAAATGCTTTCTGGCAACTCTGGCCAAGATCCAGGCATCTGAGAATTGCTGTCAAGGATAATAAACTAGGCTGTTCTCAAATAGCTGGGGAACTACTTTAAGATGGAAAAACAAGACTAACAACAACAAAAAAGTAGAAAGCAGTAGTGAACAATTCAGACCCAACTTCACGCATGCTGCTGGGTGGAGGTTAGTTCTAACATGCAAGATGCTCTCGAGATGTCCCCATAGTGGGACCAAGGTACAGATCCACTTCCTAAAAAACACCCAAAGCATGCAAGGTATTTCCTTCAGCAACAAGGCTGTCACTGCCTAACAATTAAGACGCCAAGAGAGTACCTAAAGGAGACATCTCCTATGAAACCCTGACACAACTGTCACTTTTCTTAGCTATATGAGAAAAGCAACCCACCCACAATCTGCTAGATCCCCATGAGCTGCTAGTTGTTAAATCAGCCTGTAAATTCAGACATGGTGTATTCAACTAAACATTTCTGATGCACAACAGTTTATCCCAGAGATCTTTGCTGGTTTCAGTAGCAAGATGGAACAAACTGGATGGGAAAGGACCCGTTCTTGTTACCACAACATTAAAGTCTCAGAAGTTGACTCCATCTTACTGCAAGTGCATAGATGGGATCAACAATGGAAGCACCCAAATAGCACATGTTCCTTGTTTATCCTAAAGCCCCCAGCATCAAAGGAATTTGGTTATCACAGGGGCCAGAAGAATACCTACAGAGATGCCATCAATAGCAGAGATGAAGGCGTGTTAAACACCTTCCCCAAAAAATGAAAGGGAGTTTTGGATTGAAGTAGGCTGAAAGGCGCAAACGTACATCAGAGGTAGAAACAGAACGGCCGGAGCATCAAGCCACCATGTTACCACACTTGTGCCAAACGCAGGGGAACTCAAATGCCACTAGGTAAAGAAATTGCCTGACCCCCAGTACCTGGACATATTCCTTTCCAGTATGAATGCAGAGTCCTGGACAGCTGTCCCACAGCAGGATCAACTATGCCTAGATGAACCCTGAGAAATATTTGTCTAGCCTTTGCTTAAGCCTTCCAGGAAGGATATCCTACCACCTTCCCAGAAAATGCAATTCTTTGCTGCACCATCCCTTCCCTGAGACAGTTTCACCTTAAAGGAGAAATCCAGATTGTGCTATAAAGACCATTATGTCTCACCTAATTTTTGGAGGGATTTTTTTTTTGAAGTCACCCACCTTACACTCTTCTACTGCTGTTCTTTACAGTACGACATCTTTCTTCAGGTCATGATATCACGCTTTCTAACTCTTGGGGGCTCTTATTCTCCCCTGGACATTTTTTTTTTCAGTTGATACACACATTTGTGGAAGTACATTACTCTCAATTTCTATTTCCTATCCATAAAGAGCCAATTCCATCAGAAAACCATTCTCATAAGTAAACAAGGGCAGTATTAAGAGTCTGATAAAAGGTATATGATATCTACTTTTCCCCTAGCCTCAAGCCCTTTTATTCCATCACAGCCTGAAGTCAAATTGACAAATTATTGCACTTTGCCAAATCCACGTTGACTGCTAACATAAGATGTATAAAGGAATAAACTGATTTCCCCTGAGCACTTAGAAATAGCTGGATTAGTTGCTCCTTTCCAGCAGGATCCCTCAAGAGAACAATCAGATGGCAGTTTGCATATAGCCTTTCAATAACGACAGACACAGACCACACAGAGGCTGATTGAAATGAACACTGCTTGAAGGAGTTTGATATCAAGCTTTTCTCAGAAAAAGGAGACTGCCTCAGCAGAAGCCAAGAGCTAGTAACAAAACCTGCTTGAATGTTATCTACGCTACTTTATTAATCAGTACACTGATGTCCCTTCACTCTCACAGACACTATCCACTCAAAATTTCTACAGAGATTACGGTCTTCATCACATTTTCCCACAGCCTGCTCAATTTTTCAGTCTCACTCCCCGCAGTGAGAACTGACAAGTGAAGCTGCTACACTGAAGCCACAAAAAGAGACTGCCACAAAAGTCATCAAGATAATCACATAAGATAATTTCACCAAGTGCAACAAGCAACTGACATGCCCGAGGGCTAAAATTAAGACAGTACAGCTACAGTCTCGCATTAACAAAATCTGAAGGCCTTGCTTTCATCCTCACCATTCTCGTAGCATTTTCCTCATTTTTACGGTTAGAATACAGAGTTAACCAAATAAGATCATGTCATAACAGCAACTAAAAGCTACAAAGAGCTGTCTTGAATGAACAGAACAACAAAGGTATACAACAGGACTGCTCACAGCTCACTGACTGTCAGACTTTATATACAGCTGAAACAGGGAGCTGGGACCGTTTAGCACTAGGATGTTGGATGACCTGTTGATAGAGAAAACAAGTGAACAGGTTTATTTTGTGTGAAGTGCCAAGATAATGCATTATCTTATCAGTGACCCAGAAAGTATTGATAACAGCACATAATCACATGCAGTTTACTCACACTACGGATAAAGCAATGCACTTATTTATTCACTCATTGTCTGGTTTGAACACATTTCAGTGTCTTCCAGACAGTACTGAATAACTAACAAATTGAATAATCCCAGCAGATCTATTTAGGAAAAAGTTGTTTTGCTGGGAAAGGGATAGCTATTGCAGAAACAAAAATACCCTTGGGAAGGCAACTCCTTTCTTTGCAGAAGGAAGATGCCTTCACCACAGCCTGCAGCCTTGGTTGTACAAGAACAAGGAAAGCCTTGATCTTTGCCACCAGCACCATGCCTCTGCTATTAAACTTCATATCTTTGGAGAGCTTACAGGGAAGTCACCTGATGGAAACTTCCTATCGTGATTTACATTCTGTTCTCAAACTATGACCCAATTTTGCTTTTCCTATCCACAAAAAAATATGCAATATTAATACCGGAAGGAAAAAATGCTGTTATAAAAGTGTGAAAAAAGTTGAATGCATCCCCAAGACTTCAGGGAGCACATTTGCAGAGGAGACCAGTGACTTAGAGTTTTACATCCAGTGACTTCACTGGATTTAAAATCTATAACCCAATTTTTCTCACCCTCTCACCTGTGGTTGTGTATACGAATTCTGCAATTTAACATATTTACCACAGACCAGAGATAACAGCCACATGGACAAAGTAAAAGTTCATACAGCACTAACACTATAAGATACTTAGTGCTTTCAGAAAAAAATAAAGTTATTTTACATACACTAATTTTTATCAGAGTTCTACACATCCTACTATTCACATCTGACAAGTCCTTTTAATAGCCCTAATTTGTGAGATGTGTGCACATACAGTTTTCTGTCTTTGCTAGTTGGTCCTTTCTTTATCATTACTAGTTGGTCCCCCTGGAAAGCAAATACCTATTCGCACAGTGAAATTAAATGTGTGATGATTGTTTCTTGCATAATCAAAACAGACATTACTTCAACAAATGCATTATACACTCCTATTACTGCAAGAGAAAATGCACTTTTTTTTTTTAAAGAGTTAGTCAGAGCAAAGCTAATAGATTATAAAGAAGAGCATAACCTGTTAGGATAAACAAAGATAAATACTTTATACCCTTTTAAGATCCTAGTTTACTAAGAATGATGTATATATCATTTGAAGTAAGCACAAGTGAAGCTATGTAACAAAGCATTTACTTTTTAAATAACCCCAGCAGAAAAAGGCGCACACACAAAAAAGTTATTTTACAGTTAAAAGTAAGACCTTTCAGTTTTCTATTACAAATATGACAACATTGTAAAATGGCATGAGTCTACTGGCATTAGCAAGACATGCACGAGACATATTCCTATTGAAAACACTAATATGAAACTCAAAGATCAGGATCAGTACTTGCAGACGAAAATGAAAAGGATGCAGAAACCCTGCACTTGATTTGTCTTAGCTTTTATGAAAATGGTTAACATTTCCATAAAACCTTAAAAACATTACACTGACTGTGAAGAACATACAAAAAACTGAAAAGACCTGCTCTAGGCAGATTGCTAGTAGTATCTGAAGACCACCTAACAATTTGCAGCACAATTTCCTATTTTTAGGAGTTTATAGCTTTCAAAAGAGTAAATTCCCAAAGCTATTGTTTATGGAGGTTATGGTATTCCTTGCACAAAATTCCCTATGCAGACACTTTAAAAAAAGAGTCAGAAATGATTCAGCCCGTTTTGAGAAAATGTGTGTTTAACTTACATCACAGGCACATCTGGCACTGAAGCAGTTCAGAGTAAAAGTTTGCTTTTATCCTACTGGTTGTCCTAAGCTTCAAGAAATATTTGGCTTGCCCTTTGCTCGTCTACCTTTTTTAATTGTAAGTTTTCCATACTCTAAGTTTTCTGTTGTAAAGCGTGGGTGCTAAGGGAGGAAACTGCATTTAAGAACTGTGGTACAGTGCTTTTTGTTTTGTTCATTTTTAAATCAGTACTCACACTATACCTACATACTCACCCAGGCCCTGCTTTCTGCTCAGTGCTATTTCTTACATCTGTTCAGCTCCCTGAATACAGCAAACAGCTCAGACGGCTGATCTGTAGTACAAAGAGGGGAAAAGAGGAAGATGAAAATCCACGTGCCCTCAAAAATTGATCATGCCAGACACACGTAAAGAGTTCACACCAAGCAGCTCTCCAGTCCTCCAGGTGTGCAAAAGCCAGTGGCCAAAGAAAGATTTAGAGAAGCTTCAGAGCTTTCCATAGAACACCTTTAAGTCATTGTCTAAAAAACAACAGTAAATGTGAATTTGACTACCAAAGCAGAGAACAGTCCCCCATTACAAGGTTCTCTCTCTGTGTAGGTAGGAGGTAGCTACTACCATGGTAGAAGCATGCAAACGTGCTCTCTCATTACCATTACCGGCATTATAATGGTTCTCTGGCCATTATGCAAGATGAAGCATGACTGCATGAGGAGAGCCAGTACCTTACAAAAACACTCACTACACATCCTTCTTCCCAGCCCCTGTAACTCAGCCTACCCATCAGGCTTATTTGCCACTGGCAACTTTCCAACGTATTTGAAACTTGTGTTGGACCTCTTGGCAGCAGGAGAAAACACCTTGCCCCCCACAAGACAGTAGTTTCCATCTGGAACTGAATAAGCAAGTGTGCACAGCTTTTGTTTTCAGTCACCAGAGCACATTCAACAATCTATTAACACACAAAATTAATGAGGTACTGCTGAGTTTAAAGTCAGCAAATCGCTGTGCCTGTGCATAGTCCCTGACAGCATATGTTGGCACTGTTGTTTGTAATACATCCACTGCTCAGGCATTTGGAGCTAAGCCTAATTAGTTCATTTCAATTGAATCTCAACTCTAGCCTTGATTCAACTGCAATGAAGGTTTTGAAAGAGGCCTATCTACACAGCCTTGCATGTTTTTTGTCCTGGTACTTGAAGAGCCAGGACAAGGAAGTGTGCCAGAATTGCCCAACCAACCATTTGGCAGATACAGAAATGTGAATAATGCACCTACTGGTTTTCCTAAGATCATTCACGTGCAGCTTTTAAAGCTAGAATAATTTTTTTCCTGGAGGAAAACAAACACCAGCGGAGGACTTGGAATGTTATATTGGAAAAGAGAGAAGAAGGCCTACAAGAAAGCCTACCCAAATTTATAAATTTGTAACTTTTACGTATGCATTCTGCAGAGTTGTTTCTCCATCACAGACAACTTGGTCTTCAGTAAGCATTAGCATTCAGGAGTTTACAGCTTCCCATTTCCATCAGTTACTCAAAAACCTAAACAACAGTACAAATGACAGTCATGTTGGTCCCCACAGAACTCCCTCGCCTCACAGCTTGTGTCTGCCTGCAGACCACAGCTCAAGGTGACAAGACCAAGTAACCAACCATGTGGTGTTATGCATTTCAAAATAGAAACGGATTTTTCTTAGTTATTACTAAAGATATAGTGTGCCTTTCAAAGACATTTTAATTAGAAGATCTGCAGCTTTACACTTTCCTCCCCCCTTTGATATTCAAAACGCACTGTCACACACAACAATCATTTAATGTGACAAATGATGAAAAGACAGTGGCTTAGTCTTTAGTGGTTTTAGTGACTTCCAGGCAGTAACTACTAGTGGGTGACATCAAGAGGATCTGGTTTCTGCTTTCTTTTCTGATGACAATCAATTAGTAAGTTAACTTGGATACCACACACACAATTTTTAGTCAGTTATGCAGTCTATTATCTGCATCTCTTATCCTTATAACTTCTACTGTCCCTCTGGGAGAGAAAAACGGGAGCTCCTTCTGACCTGTAGCTAAGCTGTCACTCCTAAGATCTTCTTGGTACAGACTCAGAATTCTTTCAGTCACAGGACAGCCCTCGGAAAATAAGCGAGACTTCAGACAAGTTACAGATAGGGAAGCATGGCACAAGGCAAGAGAGGAAAGCAGTACACAGCCAACCCAAATACTGTCTCCAGCACACAAGTCCCAGAGAAACACCTTCATTCAACGTTGTAGCTGAGGGGCTGCACTGTGGCACACAGCAGGGAAGGAGGGTGCAAAGCCTGTAAGTTCCTTCTTTCTCCACAACACCTGCACTGAACAAAAATAATTTATTTTACAGCTGTCACTGTGTTCACACAGCATGAAATTATCACGCTCTGTTCATCTAATAAGCTTTAAAATACAACTGACTGAAACTTTTCAACTTGCTTGAAGACTTGTGCTGTAGAACTGGCCATTTTAGATAGGATACCAAAGGTGTAGCTGGTGCTGATCATACCCTTTTACTGGACTGCTGCTTCTCCGGTACCATGGTAGATACCCAACATGAGAAGAAATGTCACAGCCTTGTATCAGAAATCTGCCCAAGACCCAAAATGTCAGTAACTGGCTGACTGGCAACAGGGTTGACCCTGCAACAACTCTTAACTGTCTTATGCATACAGCCAGCTAAGATAACAAGCCAGGCAAAAGCTCTTGCCTCCTTTCTAGGAATAGGTAATAAAAGGCTTTCCAATCCCTTTTATTTCACACAAAAACATTACCAGAAATATTGATAGACACAGAGCGCTATGTCTGCCCTGCTGCAAACCAAACCACTAGACTGTGGGGTAGGGCAGGAAGAAGCTACAAGTATCACCTTGCTTCCACTTCATTTTTCCCAGTTACATTCCTTAAGCACACGTGTGACCTCGAAGATCTACATAAGCCCCTGCACAGCTGTAACACACCATGCTCTTGAAAACATCAAGTGACAAAGCAGCAGATTTCTGTTATTACAACTGTATCTGGCTTGAGGGGAAGGGAGTTCTGGGTTCCAGTAGTGGAGATACTGAAAACTGTTCACAAACAAAGGTGACACAAAGTCATAAAAAATAAACATTCATTCACATCAACCTCCACATGACAAGGAACAGCCTCTCTATCAACTACACCAAAATGAGGGGGCCAATTTGACTTCAACTAAACTAATTCAGTCTTGATAAGGAGAAAAAGCTACACCTGGGTCTTCCTCCATTTGAGTGCAGCAGAAAGAACGTGACTGTGATCAAATTCTTCTTTCTTATGCTTAGAAAAGCCGTTCTTATTTTGGAGGATTTGACTCCCCTTTTTAAAACTGAGGTAATAATCTGAAAGTCTGTCTTCAAGTCACAACATTTTCTAAACACCCCAGCGTACACATTCAAAATGTACTATTTTTCATGTTTAGCCCCTTCTTTTGCTCAGCTTACTCACTCAACGTAAAAACTTATATTCTTGTATGGGCACACACACTGATTATTTTACGGGTCTTTTTCACTCATCAAGAGTTTACACATTGAGTATGAACCAATGTTCTTGCAGTACATTAGGAAACATGACAAAAATCGGATTTTCAGCTGGAGTTATGTTTCTTCCTCGCAGCACCGTATGCTAACAGATTTATGTAAACGCTTCATTACCTTTGATAATCAATTACTGTAAGTCCCGATACACAGGCAGCTGGAATATTCTATCTACCCTTGTTTCTTATCTTTGCATGTGTACACACACAGCCACACTTCTGAGTTGTCATCTGCTTCTGGAGACCAGTCTCCCAAATCCGAACCACCAGCCAGTCCAGGCTTATGTAAACACCTTGGGATTCAAAGAAAATTCAATCACAATCACAGCTGATTAAGCCTAACATATACAAAGGCAAAGTAAATTGAACAGGGTACATACATCAGTGCAAAGATAAGATAGAAGACGATTATCTTGCATGGCAACAAAAAAGCTGCCATACACGAACAGACCAATGGTCCATCTATTTGTGAATTGTTCTCTGATAATGGCCAACACTTCAAAGAGCACAGGAAGTCAACACTCAGTACATGTTGCCAGAAGTTATTTGCCACACAGAAGACTAGAGAAATCACCAGAAAGCTCATAACTAAAGTTTCTTCAAACACATCAAGATGTTTGATTTAAACTGTTTAAAGAGGGTGAAACTGTTTAAACTGTTTAAAGAGGCTCTTCTCTCATGTGCTTAAATCTGTTTTCTTCTTCTTTATTAAAAAGATCTGAAGGTTTATGCTTTACAACCATTTCCAACACAGAAACGGTCTCAGGATTCCAGCAAGCCACTACAAGGACAGAATTTAAGCTCCCTTTGCCCCATTACCTCTCTTCACATTGCCTGAAAACGTGATTAGCTACCACCACAGACCATTTCACCTCTCAAAGCCAGTATCTCAAGGTGTGCTACTAAGATAAGTGTGATAAGATGCCCTAGCTCCAAAGGTCATTGAGAACAGTGGCTCTCACTGACTTCCTCACCTGTGGCAGGTATGGGTTTGGTGGCTCTGGCTGGACATCACCACAAACACAACCGTGCCACAAGGCAAGCTCTGACGTGCAAAAAATCCAAGTTTCCAAACAGCCACCAGTTGTATCTGCAGAAGCTATGCATGTAAATCTTCAGCTCTTAATCTTAATTCTGGGTAGAATTAAGCACATATACACACTATATACTTCATCTACTTAAATGAACTTCCATACAATATCATGTGGCTAAAAGAAAAGTTTCTATCATCTCCACTAGTATTTTTAAGTCTTTTTTTTTTTTTTTGAGTGGTAAATTAACAGTCATTTCTCCATTCCTTCTTCCCCTAGAAACTATTTTAATAGCTTATCAAAATCTAGTAGAAATGAAGTACAAAAATTAATTTCTTATTCTGCTCACTTGAGATATTTCTCCTCTTTGGTCTGGGCAAATAAGTCAAATACCAGAAGAGACCTTTGCAGAGTTCAGTTGATTTAATCAGTGACTATAATATCCCATTAACCTGGGAGATTAAAGACATCAACAAGAGGGAAAACAAAACAAAAACACACACACATTTTGCCCCTTGGAAGAGGTATTTCAGCCCCCTTAAGAAAGGAATAATTCAAAAGTAAACAGGTCATTGTCCTGACCTAGTACAGAAACCCTCTGTGGCTGTGCATAACAAGACTCCATTCTTTAGATCAGCAGGTGCATGGAGGGCTCCACCACATACCTAAACCATATAGAAATCTAAACTATATGAAATAAACATACCAACACAGATTCTGTGGACTAAAGCTCAGCATTCAACTTTGCTTTTCTAAAGATTATAAGATAAAACCAAGGAAAATCTGTTCTGTCAATTCTTCTCTGTTGGTATTCTGGATACCACTAAATAAAGTTCCTAAGCAGGAAAAGGGTGTGACAATCAGTTGAAGTAGTTTTCTGGCTTGTTAAATGGTGTTAAAACAACCAGAGATACAGGCCCAGAAGAAATTATATCGACTATTCTATGGAATTTTGAAGTCTAATCACTGCAGCATATAACTAAGAACACAGCTTCATACTCCGCACAACATAAGCTGGTGCAAGAGAGAGAATAGGATCAGTGTCACGGAACAGTGTTAAATCAGAGCATGAAGACCAAAACTGAGCAGAGTCCTGGCCAAGATCTAGCCCAACAGTGGGAGTGAAGCTGACAAAAAAAAAGTTTGCTATCTCGTTCTCCTCTGAACTTTTAACACAGAAACTGAGACCTCCAAGGCAGTTGAAAGCCCCCAGAACAAAGCAGAAGGTAGCCAGCAGAGGGAATGATAAAGAGGAAACGACACCATTCTCTTGAGCTCATTTTGGCAAGGGAGCCAACAATCAGTCCTCACACATCACAAGGCAAAACCCAGTTTAACTCTCTGAATATTTGTAAACTGTAGTAGGAGGAAAGACTAAGCAGGGAAGCAGGGTCTCTTATAACTGTGTAACTGTGTATTTTTTTATTTTCATTTTTTAAAAATCAGGTTCCCCACCTCCTCCAGAGTACAGGTTGAGATACAACGGCTTCCCTGGATCAGAACAACTGTTTGCTTTGTCTGTTACTTTTAACACCAAGCTTTCGCATTGTAACAATTATTAAGCTACCAATACTTGGCATCTGGCTGGCAGGGACAGAACTCAGAGAGCATTCCTTTGTCCAGTAGAAAGCAAGCATCCCAGGAACTTGCTTTGGGAGCTCAGAAAGAAAGAGAGAGCTGGAGGGGTATGGACCAAAGACCAGTAACCTAAAACACTACTAGCACACAAGGAAACCCAGGCTTGTCTACCCCAGAAATATGAAGATGTTGGGATGACTGAGGATGGTACAAACTCAATTCCCTCTACTGGGGGAAATCTGAGTGGAGCTGCCTAAAATGCACAGACTGTACTTACAGATTGCCTTGCAAAAAACACATCAGGGTAGTAGTATTCCCTTCTGTTTCTTTAGAGTCCTAAGACAAGGAATATGCACAATGCTTAGTAAGAGGCTTGAGCATATTTACTACCACTGTCATTCACCATTGCATCGGAAGAGCTCATGGAAAGAGCGGAAACACTGGGACTAGTGCTCACACCATGGACAGGAGCATAGCGGGGGAGAGACAGGCAATGACACGCTGTACATATACAACATTTAAAATTAAGGCTAGATTCTTAGGTAGATAAATGGATCCAACAGTTTCTTTCAGGATTTTTCCCCCCCTAAGACCACTGAGTTAACATTTAAAGATTAGATATGATATTCAACATGGTTTACTGTCCGTTCTACACGTAATTTGAGACATCTGAGAAAGATTGAATACCATAGTAGATGGCTGCTTAAATCACCTTTTAGGGATTCTCCTATTCCTGAAAGTGTTTTACGTTGTTCATCCACAACTATTAGATGTTTTGTAATTATGGCCATTAGTTGTTTTGTCATCTAATGGCATTATCAAAACATTCAACAGAGCAGAGCCCACAATTATCTTACTAGCTGCACAGTCATCTCCCTCTTAAAGACATTCTGACTACAGTTGTTTTCCCTCCACTGAAATCAAGTTGGTACCACTTACCTCACTCCAGAATCCTGAAACGTGGAAAATAACACACGATCCTCAATTTACTTTAAAAATAGTGATCACTTAGAGTTAGATTTTAAAATCAGAACACAATGATTGGAACATTAAAAATTGAATTTTAACAAAGTCTTTGGTCTTCAGATTTGGCCCATAAAATGCCTTTACCTCTAGTTGTTGTAGTAAATGTGTGTTTACTACAGAGGAGTGTGTATGCATACAATAAACAGACCTAACCAAGTATCACCGTTCTGCCAGACCTCATTCCCTACATTTAAGATACGCAAGCTGCTTGAGGGCCATGCAAACCTTCCACAAAATCTAGATTAAAAAGCACCAATTTCACATGGATTCACTTGCTGAGATCCCTGTGAAGGACAGACCTGCTGCTTGCTGGCTCAGGGTGGACACAGTGCTCCGTGGAGAATATAACGTTCAAAACGGTTTCTAACTTGTTTGCAGCAAAGCAGCTCTAAACATCCTCCGAATGTCATCCTCCTTCCTGTCTAAAAATAACAGCAGGGGCATTCATACCCAGTAGAACAAGGAGTTAGAGCAATAAAAGGAGGAAGAGCAATAAAATAAAGGGAAGGGAGAGGAGCGTCACCTCAGCACACCTGTCCCTTGTCTCCCTCCAGCACAACTGCAATACCAGTAACGCACCTACCCAGTGCTGTACCAGGAGCGATTGCGCTAAAAATGACTAAAAACCCCAAGTGATTATGCTATTACCAGCTTCATTTTCATACTTGGAATGAAAAATTTATTTCAACTCCCAAGATAATTTTCCAAGGTTGAGGTGTGGGGGGCATGAGGGGCTGTTGAAGCCAGCACCTGTTCTACCTAATGACCACACCTGAGCTGAAATACAGTGCTTTTTCCTAAAGCAAGAGAAACTTCCTCAGCAGCGGGGCACTTTTTTGGGCTGTTACACATCTAGTAGACAAAAGCATGACAGGAAGCCGGGTCGATTTCTTAAACTGCACCTGCGAGAGGCTCAGTGCGTCCGGCGGAGTGCCGTGAGGGGCGCCAGCCGCCGTGAGGAGGCGGAAAGGGGGCACCCGCAGACGCCTCATGGAAGCCCAGAGCTCCGATTTCCACACCGGGCAGCGTCGGCTGTGAGTGGAAAACCCCTGCTAACAGCCCCCGGGAGGAGCAGGCGGGTCGGGTACTCACACGGTGAAGTGGTAGACGAAGCACTTCCAGCCCGTGGGCCGCTCCAAGAAGTTGTAGACCCTGCCCTGGATGTTGCTGCGGCTCAGCAACGGCTTGCGGAGGCTGTAGATGGAGACGCGGGGGTCGAGGCTGACAGGGGGCCGCGGGCTGTCGGCGCTCACTACCACCACCTCGCTCCTCAGCCGCGGCGGCCGCTCCCGAGAGGGCACCGGGCTGCTGCCCGCCGGCTGCTGCCCGCCCTGGCCGTCGGGGAGCGGAGCGTAGTGGGCGTTCGGGGTGCTCTCGGCCAGCTCTAGCGACGAGGGCTTCTTACCGGGCGTCATGCTGCCCTTCCTGGGCAGCGACAGCCGGCCCAGGCTGCGGCTTTTCTTCTCACCCGGAGGGGAGCTGGAGGACATGACTGAGGCAGTGCCGGAGCCGCGCTGCTCCGGGGAGCCGCGGACCAGCTCCGGGCGTCCTCCCGCCGCCGCTGGCCCAGCCCTTTCGGGGGCGGCTCCCGGCCGGGAAAGGTGAGGGGAAGCCCGACTCCGGCCCGTCCCCGCCCCGCCCCGCCTGCAGCCCCAGGGCCGTCCGGCGGGAGGCGCCGCGCGGCGGCTGCCCGGGGCCGCGAACTGGCGTTACCTCAGGCGGGCCCCCCCGCGCCTCCAGGGCTGCCCCTGCTCCCTTCTCCCCTCTCATCGGTGCTGATCTGCTTCACCTGCTCCTCTCCTCGGGGACAGCGCTGGGTGGAGGTAGCATCCTCCTTTCAGGAGGCCCAATGCGCTGAAGGAGGTGATGGTAAAGATCAGGAAGGTGGCTGCCAAGCTCTCCTCACCCAGTTGGGGTTGCTGCCAATCCACCTAGCCCCTGTGGGATAACATGCTCCAGAAAGGGTTTCACAGGCCTGTCACAGTGACTTGAGCCAGAATGTGCCCCCCTACCGCTCAGTTAGAAACACCAGAGTCTCCAGGGCCTCATCCCTTTTTGCGGAATTTCAGCACTGGGAAGGAGAGAAGTCCCAAACTTGAACATGACTCGACCTAACATCTACCAGGGGGCTGTTCTTAATACAAGTAACAAGAGTAAGGGTCAGGCCACCAGGCCTTGCACTCTTAGATGTTACTGTGATACAAGGGAGCAAACAGCTGAGCAATTAGGCAAGCTGTAGAACAGTAAGCACAGTTCTGCAGAATTGCCTCACCTGCAAGCTGGGTCTCTCACCAACACTAAACCAAAACATTGTGTTTCTGTAGAAGGGTACATATCTTTAGCAATTAATATCATGCTGTTCTGAGGGCTTGGATGACTTTCCTGTGCATTGGAGTGAGTTAAGACTTAACAGCAATGTGAGTTAACTCGTTATAGTAGTAAAAGACTTTGCTGTAACAATTAGTTAACAATTTCTATTCCCAGAGGTAAAGAAGGTTCTCTCTGATCTGGAGTGCTGTGGTTTTTTTTTGTTTTTTTTTTTTTCTTTTTTTCTTGTTTTTTTTCTTTTTCTTTCTTCTAGCCCAAAATAGAACAGAACTAGTAAGAGCTATGTTGAGTTCATGGTTGATACGCTGGTATGGGACAAGAATGTTGCAGGAAGATAAGGTGCTAAATAAAGTTAAACACAAACAAGCCTGCTAATTGTAGTTCCATTCAAATGTCAAGTTGCACACATGGTAGGCGAACTGGGCAAGATCCTTCACTAGTGTAAATAAGCAAGACTGTAGGCTCTTATAAAGCACTAATTTATATCCATGAAGAATCTGACCCCTTGTTAGGAATGCAAAAACAGAAGTATTAAAAAAAAAGAATTTGCAAAACTTGTTTTTAAACCAACAAAAGGCTTTCCCCCCCTCAATCAGAGCAAGAAGAACAAAGTTAATAAAAACAGCACAACAGAGGAAACTCTTCATGCATTTGATCAAAATAGATCCAAATTACAGCTAACTTGGTCTTCTCTGTCCTCGGAAACTGTGAAGACAGGTGTGCATCAAGTATTTTAAGAAGGAAGTTCTACATAAAAATCACATAGGGAAAATCTATTTTATTATAAACTGCAACTGCCTTTCCCATATCCAGTGACTGCAGTTTCTTTGTGAACGCCTGAATGGGAAGATAAAACCTCGAAGGTCAGGAATTATTCCCGCGCTTCAACCTTGACCATGGGATACAGGGAGCCAAAGAAAGACCAGCCCAACGTGTACCCCTAAACAAGGAGTCTCTAGTTTCTTGCCTGCAATTTAGTCCATTTCTAGTATCTGGCTTCCAGTCTAGAAGAGAACATTTGATTTGTTCCCGTGTAAAAGCTCAAAGATCTTATTAGTGCTTCAGAAAAAGCTCTGCTTCTTGGTAAAGACACCATGTCTGTTCTGACCACAGAGGAAACCCACTGACAATGACTTTGCTCACCTCAGATTACAATATATTTGGCACCAAAAAGAAACATCTGTGTGACTCTTCAAGTCAGATCGTTAGTCATTTGCTTAGAAGATATTCAGAAATCATTTGCTGTTCTTGCAGTAAGTATGCAAGAAAAATGACTAACGGAAGAAAGAATGTCATTGTTACGCTTGAAGGCTCACTGTTTGAGGACTGTCCTGATAAAATCACAGTGTTAAAGTTAACAAATGTGTTTCTTTATGCAAGTGTTCTACTTTAAAGACTGACATATTATCTGTGTTATTCAGGACCTTATCCTAGAGCCAGGTGCAAAATAATTTTCATAGTTTGACAAAACAAGAGGCATTCAGATTATGTTCTTCATATGTTCATTATGTTTCCAATTATGTTTCCAATGTTCATTATGTTTCCAAAATCTTTTAAAATATTATGGCATTGTGTTGTTATTTATCTGTTGATTAACAAAACAGGATAATAGAGGGTTTTGTTATATACAATTTCCTTTCAAGACAAAAGTTAGAGCTAAATAGCTATGTAGGGAAGAAAATTAATAACTAATTTTTACTCTCTGTTCAATGAGAAACTATTCAAAATGGACAAAGTTTATTTCAATAACGTCTTCAATGCAGAACACGAAAAGCTCCGTAGCTCACTACTTCATTTCTCATGTCCTAAATACTTTCGTAATATTTTGTTTTGGTGCTGACTTAATTTTTCAAATAATCATCAGAAATGAAGGAATCTTCAATTTGACAATGTTTAAATGAATATTTAGGCTATATATGAACATCTTTTCCCTGGAGTCAAGGAATCCATCAAAATCTACATTTTTCAGTGTGTACTGATTGATGAAGTTAATTTTTATATATTAAATATCATTTTATTATATGATTTCTATCTAGTTCATTTTACTGAATGATAAAACATCTGTCTGGCATATCTGAAATCAATTGCATGCTTAAATACAAGTGTCATATAGATGACTAATTCATTATGAGACTCTGGGAAATAATTATTTTATATTGTATCACCAAAACTGTATTATAATTTGAAACATTTTAAAGATGAATGCCGTTAACATAGTAATGACAATTCCCACTTTTCCCCCCTCATAAGTACCCGTGTCTTGATATTAATCATGCTCATGTTCGGAAATCCTCCTGCTTACCGTTAGATTACTTTGGGGGGTGGTTTGGTTTGTTTTTTAAATACAAATTCCCCCATTTCTGCCCAGCTACAGAAGGGGACAGGTTAAAAAACTTTCTTCAAAGAGAGGAAGAAGTTGTTTTCATCTTAATTTTGAGATTATTTTTCTTGAATTAGAGCAAATCCCTTGTTGCATTCCATTGCCTTGACGGGCCACAGTTCGATCAGTAGATTGTTTTTAAAACAGCCAGCAATGTAGGTAAAAGCAACTTAGTTCTGAACTGAGAATGGAATCCTAGATTGTTTAAATACTTTCATACAGCAATGACTGTATGCCAGTAGCTTTCAAAATATTCTCTATCTTAATTTAAAATAAATCTGTTCACAGGAGCATGTCATTACTTAAAGATACTCATATGAAAACCTACAAAACATAAGTACTTAGACCTCTGACATGAAGAAAAGCTTGAAAGCATAGTAATATGTCGAACAAGTGAACATCAGCCTTATGGATTCAAAGCAGAGGTAAGGAAAGTATAAAGAGAGAAAAGAGTTTGCTTCATTTTTGAGCACTTGGAAAGACTGTGGCTCAGCTGTTTCAGTGGGGACATATACATGTTTTCATTCACTAAATAAGTTACAATTAAGAACATTTTTCTGAATACCTATACACATCTTTCATTGGATGCCTAAGTAATCTTATTTACCGTTCTTGTAAATTGATCACAATTTATTAAATATACAAGTGGTATACTTTTATACCAGCTTAACTTTAGGTTTTAAATTTAAGCAAAGTCTTTCTAACAGGCTCTTAAATGCATTTGTGCTTCTTATGTATACATACAGCAGATTTTCCCTGATGACAGGCATTGCTAGTCAAACAACTTATGTAGCATACCAGTAGAAACTCCAGATATGGACAGTGTAAATCATCTGAAACTGCAGTATGCCCCAAAAGTCTGACCGTTAAGATAAAAATACAATAAAGCGCAGTAACTGCTTTATCCTTCTCCCCTAGTGCTTTGTGATCACCTAGCTGTATGGCTAGGGAGAATCCTCAGGTTAGTTCAGCTCAGTTTTTCCTGCAGGTGAATTTATTCCAGCTTCCCTGATCAGGAACATGCACAGCTACTGTGTCATTACTCTACCTGCAATATAAACATCTATTAACCGCTGCTGTCCAGGCTTTCTCTGATTCAACAGTAGCACCATCACGAAGTACTGCAATAAGAACGTCTAGGGAAGGTGCCTTTGTCATTCAACTAAAAAGCACCACAATACAGTGCTGGTAGTTAGGACAAGCACTACACAGAAAGGTGCAGGAGGTGTTCATCCTTAAGCATTAGCAGCCTACTTGTTGGGCAGACTGTCCCCCATACCCTCACTAAATCACTTCCAGAAAACTGGACAATATAGCCTGTCTCTTTTGAAATACTGAATTTGCCTCAGTGGCAAATTCACTATTTACTGATGGAGCAGGACTTGGAAAGACAAAACCACCTTTTCTTCCTCTAGATAAGAATGAACAAAGTAAGAGCATCCTAACAGGTCAGCACTTGTTCAGTTGTAAGTCAGTGTCCACATTAATGAATGACTTCATAAAAAGACTAATCGCTGTCAAAAAAAGGACGCTTTTAAAAGGTGCTCATGCAGTCTGCTATTGTATCAGTCTCAAGACAAATGTGACAGACAGAAAACAGCTGATGACTTCCTATTCAGAAAGTTTAAACTGGCTTCTAATCCTCTCTCCCTCCCTCTTCAGTGCCAGGTTATTTTTAACTGCGGGTGCAGTAAGTTTAGGAATCTGGTCACTAGAGAGAAGAAACATTGCAGAAGATATTAGCACGCACCAGATATCTGGAGTCTGGAGACTATCTAGTCCTGCAGTTGACAATCCTGATTAATATTATCTGTTTGAATGCTATCTTACTGCACGGTTATGTCTACGTTTATTACCTCTATTTACATTGTTTCATAGCTTTTCGAAACACATCAGGGCTGGTCTGGGAAAGAATGTTACTGTCTACCAGCGCTCAGGTTTTAGATCCTAAAACAGTTTCAAGAAAGAATCTGAGCATATATTTACACTGATGGCACACAGCCTTTTTTTTTTTTTTTTGGTTTCGTGTATTTAGTTATACATATGGTAAAATGCTGACTAGTCTACAACTTAAATTGGACCAATCAGTGTGAAAAAATTGATATTTGCCCTATTCGTCCACAGGATTAGTTCTGCTATTTACAACAATATTTAATTTCTTTGTCTCCAACAGAAAAAGAAGTTGTGTCATTCCCCCCTGCCTCTCCCAAATCAGACTGGGCAATACTTGGAAGACGTAATTATTCTTGCCAATGAATATTCATTCAAAAGGCCAATACCATCCAACTGGAATTTTGTTTCATGTCATTAAAAATCTTTTTTTTTTTTTTTCCCTACAGCATTAGACTGCTCTTCTGCCTATTGTTGCAGGTTTGACTAAAAGTTTCTAGGTATAAGTGATTTTTTAGAATGCCTTTGCTGTCCCATTCTCCCTGGTTCTTTGATGTGGTTAATTATTCAGCAGTTTTCATAATCGAAAAATGATTCTTCTGAGAATCATTGCAAAAGAGAAAACTAACGAGGTTGACAAAATGCTGCACCATTTATTTTCACCATTAAGGCATATGGGATATATTATAATTTCAGAAGCATGTGAGACTCAGCAGGAATCTGATTACTCATGTAATGCCATACAGGATACAGTATGCATATTCTTACATATGCGAAGGTATATAAGGGCTGAGTGATTAATGCCATTCTTCAAATGAAGGGATCGTTACATCATCATCTTGCATCACGGGAAAATTCTCTTCCTCGGACAGGGTCATAAACCCTGTCTTTGTTGGACAAAGTAGGACCAATAGGATCAAATAACACTGCTGAGTAAGGTCCAAATAAATTCACTGAATTTTTGAAATTCTGAAATCCTCTCAAATTGTAACTCTATAGTTACTTATGGGGAGACCTGTGTTTACTAAGAGGATGTTTTGGTATTTCAGGCAGTTTCACTTTTAGCAGCTGAAGCAAGTAAAGACATCACTAGTTATCACTAAATCTCTTCCTGATCAAGGAACACTTCCTGCCTGCAAACATTTTAATCTGTAATATAATATCCTATTTCATATGTATGGAGTGACGTAGATAGATAATCATTATTCAGCAGAGCCCACTTGGCAACCCACCTTTGTCAGGTGTTATCTGTCTTCCAGCTAAGCGTAACTGCAGTTGACTGACCTTTAATTGCAGGTAGTTCTCTAAATAACTTCAGTGGAAGGTTTACACAGGCAAGGTAAGGAAAATAATGGTAATTCCATTGCAAAAACAAAGATTTTTCAAACAGCAATTCACCAAATAGCTTTTTAATGCCCCAAAGAAAGAAAACAGAGAACAATACAAAAGTTACTAGCAATATCTCTTCCCCCACAACTACACCTTTCCACAGCAAGTAACCTCTCAATGCAAACAAAATGCAAACTATAAAACTCAGTGGATAGGCCACAGGAGACCTATGCAACAGTCAGCTCTGCCAAACTGGAATTTCAGGTTGTTTTCATCTCACAAATAAGAGATTTCATTTCTCCAGTACCATTCCAACAGATAAAGCCAAACAATACAATGTGACATAATACAAGGTCTTGCAAAAATTCTCTTGACCTTTTCCCCACTTGTGATTTCATGCCAAATTCTAGTCCCATCCTTGACCTTTTGCTAATTGGGCTAATTGCAGTTCTTGTATTTGGGTCATCATCTTCAATGTCTAAGGAGCACAGTTGCTTACATTAGCAAGATTTCATGTAGAAGGATAAAAATTAAGCTTCCTGCATTTGTGCTCTACAAAGCCCAAAATCTTGTACATGAAGTACACCACAACTTCTTGTATAGTACTGCAGAAGTATAAAAGGGAATGTGACTGCCCCCCTCATCTCCCAGACTGACTGATAATTACAGATCCAATAATCCAAGTGGTAGCATAGCTATGTTTTAGTAAGCATGTGCATACATACTGAGGCATCAATATTTGTTAATTAGGCTATTAAACTGCTGTTAAAATTTGAAAGAAATTGAAAGCTATGCTAAAATCCCTTCCACTGAGAAACTAAGCTTGTTGATTGCAGGCTGTCTGTATCACATCCAAATCCTAGTTCTTCTCAGCAACTCTGAAAAGAGCATAATTATATTTGCTGTGTACCCCTCAAATGAGCAACGCACAACTTTTCTGCTAAATAACAAGTCTTCTGTAAGCAGATGTTCTGACCTCTCTAATTCCATAGAGAGGAAAGAACCCTCCAAACTCATATCCTACCAGGATAAATGAACTTTCTTGATGCTTTCTTGAGGAAGTCTATGAGATAATTAGTTAATTCACATTTCCTATTATTTCAGAGCTCATTATTATCAAATGACAATGTGATTGACCTGCAAAGCTTTTTTTTTCCCCTTCTTTTTAAAGACACTTAATATTTCAAAATAGCATTTGCAAATGTTTGTATATTCTATTCCTGGAGGTCCCTCTAGTGGCTACAGTAACAAGTTTACCTGGCCTGACTAAATAGGCTACAGGTGTTTTGTCTCATTTTTGTAGATAGTTCTGATAATAGACAGCAATACTTTCTTGATAGTGAGAATCGATCCTTCTAAATAAACTGAAGGTGAAGTGAAAAGAATCAGCAAGTTATGAAAAAGGAAAAATAATTGGCACACTAAGAATAAGGAAGCTATTTCATACAGTTAGGAAATTATGTGTTACTGCTGGCAAGCTTACACAACCTTGCCATAGTTCCTATCTTTTTTTTTTTCTTTTCTTTTACAGGTTTATTTTAAGAAAAGGAGAGGTGATCAGAATGTCCTTTGACACAGTAAGTCTTACTTGAGCACTCTGTCCTGTTCAGGTATGGCAATTGATTGAATAACCTGACCTGTAAGCTCATTTTACAGCACATGTATTTCTTAAGTAGAGAGATACTGTCTTGTAAACTGGCATTTAAAATCCAGCATTTTTTTTTTAGAACCTCAACACGGGTGGTTATAGTTTATAGGTCAAAGGAAAGACAAAGTTTGCAGAAGAGAGAGAGATTTGGGTTTAGACTTTTAGACTGGAGATAGCTGTGTGACTAACAGCTGATCTCCATGTGAGCTCCAGGCTAGAGTCTATCTATTGTTGTAGTTAAAATGCATTGAAAGGTGACTAGAAGTATAGACCTACTAGAATATAGTTGTGCAGAGATGACATCTCAAGCAACATTGCTTTGCACTGCTATCCCAGCCCCTCTTGTTCTTCAACAAGAGCTAGAGCTGTTCACCTCATAACCCCCAAAGCATCTTCAAAGACTGAAAACTTAGTGTCATCTACTTGCAGTTACTTTCTCCTCCCACCTGGTAGAGGAGCACAGTCCCTTAAAGCTACTTCTCTAGATCTCCCTTTCACTGCTCATAGGAGCTTCTATCTCCTTTTTCATCTTTCATCTGAGGAGCTCTTTACTTACTGTATCAGTCTCCACTTTCAGCTGCACCCAGTTAATCTTAATTGGCTACAGGCATGTGTGTGCCTCTTTCTACTGCAAAGCTAGCTGGTTCTGAGTGGGACAAGCTGCCTTATTACAATGACATTAACGATCAATTCTGTTGCTGCAACCATTTAAGTGTTATGTTTTCATCTAGGGAAGAAATGGAACAAAGTAGCTGAAGGAAATGATCCTATTTTTGAACACAAGAGACCTGATACTCTAAAGAGAAGGTGATTCAATAACTTCTCTCAACACAATAAAACCAAAACACTACTCATTTACTTATCTGCTATAAACTGAGTCATAATATGGTAATTTGATGCAGTCGGTAATCTGGCACTAACAATTTTTCAGTACTGTCTTTCCAGAGCCTTTTCAATATAAAGGAACCCTCTATCCAGTTTTTACCCTCCCACTATTATGCGTAGCAGCAATGAATCTCTTTACTTGTAAAATGATTCCCTCTCATGTTAATAATACAATAAATTACTAATAACTTAGTTTGATGGGAAGAGCAGAATTACATAAACCGTCAAATACCGATTTACCAATGCAATCTAAATTTAATATAAAATACAGGACCAGGAAAATCTCAGAATTTCTGGAAATGCCATTATAAAATTAAAAGAGCAAGGAAGAGTAAGAAAGCAATTGCAAATACGTCACAAAGGTTCTCTCTTTTCAGTGATAATGAGTAGTCATCAATGCAAAAGGAAAAAAAAAGGATAAAAAACTGGACTTTAACTTGATACATTGCCCAGATTTGCAATTTAATAAGGAATTATGAAAGAGAGCACTGTAAGCATAATTCCTGTAATTGCTGAGTTTAAGGAAGTATTTTCAGCCCACTATCAAAGAGGAAAGTTACTGTCTCTAACTTTGTACTTGAATGACCAGAGTTCACTCCCCAGTTCTCCTACAGACTTCCTGTGTGATCTAAGGTGTGTCATTGTTCTTATTTGTGCCCGAGGTTCTTAACTTGTAAATGGGATAATAGCACTGTCCTCCTTTGTAGCTGTGATGATAAATGCCATTGTACATTAAGCACCCAGATTTGCTGGTGAAGAGGAGAAACGGGACTAGTCACTACAAAGGTAGGGATGCTCTGAAACACTGTAAAATGTTGCGGTGTGCAGACAGAACTAACAACATTAGAATTTTAAATCAAGACCTCATGTGTTTTGAATGGAAACAAACTTCAATAGATGCTTTAACTGCTGATAATACCATACAGAGATGCATCCTCTTCCCTGTATTTGCTCTTTCTGTGAAACTTCACCACATGAACACAGAAATGGACGTAACCTGACTTATCAGCCACATATAACTAATTACTTGTAAGTGATAACACTGATCTTTTAAGTTACAGACCAACCACCACGCAAAGAAAATATAAACATGACCTGTCACCACATCAGTGCCTGGAGTTAATAATCAGAGAAGGAGAAATGGGGAATTCTGTTGAAAATGCAGCAAACTCAAACTCAAATGCTAGGTTAGAAAACTGTTCAATTCAAGGAACATTGAAATAGAGGTTTCACCTTACAAGACAAAGGACTGTACATAATAAATCATTGTACATAAACTGGCAGAATGAGCAAGCCAGTTGCAAGGGTAGAATAAATGGTGTCATGCATTTGCAGTATAAAAGATGCATTCAGAAGCTTACAAAACTTCCATTCTCAAACATCCATAAGACAACAATAAGTTATGAGTATTCCTACTCAAGCATTATTTCCCTCTTAGCAGACTGACATGAAAGCTGGAAAGCTACCAGAAAGGGAAATGGAGGCACAGGTGCAACAACTGGTCAGAATCACCAAGACTTACCAGAATTCTCCAAAAAAGGTAATGAAACTATCTAAGAAATACGCTAATAATAAACACATCTGCTTAGAGCAGAAGGGAAAACAAAACAAAAAACAAACAAAATAAAAACCTGTGATGTTCTGTCAGGCAAACCTAAATACTACTTAATATAAAAAGCATACAGGACTTCTACAAAGACAAGACTTGCAAAAAAAACAGTCAAGGAGGGACTGAGATGGTCTTACTATCTGCAAGTTACCTGGTACATGAAGTGTTTGGTATCAGACCTAGTATTCCTCCTTAGTCAGTCAAATCTGGACAAAAAAGGCCAGTGCCTTCAAAACCGTATATTACAATTTTGTTCACAGAAACATATTACAATATTTCCAAGAACATTTCTTGACTATGGTCATGCTTAATTTCAGGTTTTTATACTTCAAGCAACTGTTACTGTTACAACAAAGATCAAGGATAAAGGACTTTTTACAACTGATGTAATGGAATTTAACACAATTATATTCCTAGAAATATAAGCATTAACAGAAACAATGGTGGTTTAAAAAACAAAAATAGTGACAAGTACGTACCTACAAAGAAAATTTTAGAACAATCCAGAATAATTACAGGTCAGCACGAGGGAAACAAAATTTGCTCTTTTCTTGAACAAGTAGAATTTGGATAGCTGACTGATTTTAGGTCATTTTGTATTCTAATCAAACTGAAATGGATATCAGAGACATTTTCTGAAGGTTTTAGAAACAAAGCACAAAGAAAACTAGACTTGCAGATGAAAGGTGAATTTAAGGCGAAAATAGCGAAATCTCTACTGAGGACACTGAATGTTTATGGATATATCAACTTATGCTGAAATAGCACATATACATTTATATACATATTTATTTATATATATATATATATATATATATAAAAAGTAGAACTCCAACCACTAGGATAGTCAAGGACAAAAAGTATTTGCATAAACACATGACCGATCATGAAAAAACTGAAAAGGTTGGGCATATCTTTGGCTTGTTCAAAGTAGCTTAGCTTCACAATAGTGAACTGAACTGCAACAATTCATACTGAGTGCGATCTGTTGTATATCAAGGAAGCCCCAAAGGCAAGTTACCTAAGAAAGCACAGTGATGCAACATTTACACCCTAAATACAGAATAATTCCCTTAAATGAACACAAAATTAAAGCTGACATGCTGTGCACCAAAACTTGAATTTATCTGTGAAGATAAATGGACAGTGTTTGTTTGGAAATCTAAATCTTTAAGAGAGCACTTAGACTGCATACATGCACTCTGGGAAGTTTATTAACGATTTCTTAGAGATGGGGAAAGCAGGTATGAGGCATGTAATTCCTTTCAATGAGAAAGGAGAGTTAGTTACTGACGCAGCTACTGAACATTCATTCTATCGCAATCATTTGAAAAGCTAATTTAGAAACTATATTCACATCTAAAGTACATTGCTGTTGGTTGTCTGTTTCTAGTAACTGTATGTCCCATTACTGCTACAGATAAATGTTTGCTATTTGCATCTCCGTGTTTGACAGGGCTAATTTTCATCCCAGAGAAGAGCTGTTGTTATCATTGTATACTAGCAATGTTTACTTTCATTGTCATAAGCTTGGGAGGCCAGGTGTGCCTGGTAATGTGGTAACATCTTCCTCTTTCCACATAGAAAAAGGGAGCAGCATCAAATAGCGTTGGTAACAGCCACCTCAGTGCGACTTCAACATTACAGATGGAGAGTCATGCCTACTGCAAAGAACTGCCAGCAGGTAGGATCACTAGCTATACTATATAAATTTATATAAGCCCTGTAAGAGTTATGTGCATTGCTAGTATTTACTTAGAGCCTTTAGAGTGGCTCTCTCTCCCCGGGAGAGAAAGGCAGATTTTCTTAAAGTTTAAAAAGAGATGATTGTGATTCAGCTAAGCAGAGATAGTTATTTAACATTTTATTTTCCCTTCATCACCTGTGAGTAATCAGCAGTGACATAAAATAGCCGTTGCTACTCTTTCCTCCTTTTGATTAGTGAAATAGATGCAAAACTTCCAGATTTTCTGCATTAGGAATTTCACAATCTAGTTGTTGTCTTTCTTCATCCATGATCCAGATCACTTTCCATCAGTTGTTTTTCTGTTCAGTACTTGAAAACATGTTTTTACACCAATAGTAGCTAACTTACTGTATTCATTTTGGTCTGCAATTAGACCTCAACAATGTTTTATTATTGCACTCTCCACCGTTTAGACATTTCAGCTTGCACTAAGAATAAGCCTCCAGATCTTCACAGACTTTTTATCTACCAGATCCTTGGCTACTGTTTTTGGTCTGATAATAACAAACTGCAGAACTGGTACAGTAGGCAGGTTTCTACTCTACAGCTGTTTCTGAGACAGCAGAGTAGAAAGGTGTACCCATGCTTTCTGCTGTCCTACTCTGCAGGTTTCTGCTCCATGGGATTCTTCTACCAGCCCCATGAGCTTAGGGCATGAGCATACACCTAACATATCTGTGCACTGTGCTGTTCAGTTCTCCTCTTACATTCAGGACAGACTTGGTTTTCTGAATGTTAGATAACAGAGTTTAGTTAGAAAAAGCCCTTTTTATGAAGGTTTCTGATAAAACGCAGTTAACTGCCTGTGAAGACCCTGCATTCAGACAGGATCACAGGGAACACAGGCAGGAATGTTAACAGGCCAGAGTTTGGTTAAATTTGTTCTTCATTAACTCTTCATCTGGGAAAGCATGATCTCCCAGTAAACTAAAAAAGAATTAGTAAACAAAGGTGAAACTCATCCTCTTTTTTTTTTTTTTTTAACTTTATGGAATTCTTTTGATTCTAGCAGATAGCTCAAGGGAACTGCTCATCTAATTAAAATCAGGTACACAGTTTTTAAAAACACTAGGTCTTTTACCTTTAAAATAGACTTTTTAAGACCTTTGGAGAAATAAATTGACTGTCTGCTAATTAGCATCACCCCAGATGAATATGTAGACTGCTTCAGTTTTACGTTGAATATTATTCTGCATTTTACACTATGCTTTTTTTTTTTTTAAATCAGTATTGTAACCATAGAATCATAGAATGGTTTGGGTTGGAAGGGACCTTAAAGATCATTTAATTACACACACACACACACACACACACACACACACACACACACACCTGCCGTGGGCAGAGGACTAAGGAGAATCTTCATCCTTTACTGGATGTGGGGGGAAACTTAGTGACGAGAGATGAGGAAAAGGCTGAGGTGCTTAATGCCTTCTTTGCCTCAGTCTTTAGCAGCAAGACCAGTTGTTCTCTACATACCCGGTACCCTGAGCTGGTGGAAGGGGATGGGGAGCAGACTATGCCCCTCACAATCCACGAGGAAATGGTTGGCGACCTGCTACAGCACTTAGATGTACGCAAGTGGATGGGGCCGGATGGGATCCACCCAAGGGTGCTGAGAGAACTGGCGGAAGAACTGGCCAAGCCGCTTTCCATCATTTATCAGCAGTCCTGGCTGTCAGGGGAGGTCCCAGTCGACTGGCAGCTAGCAAATGTGACGCCCATCTACAAGAAGGGCCAGAAGGTAGACCCGGGAAACTATATGCCTGTTAGTTTGACCTCAGTGCCAGGGAAGCTCATGGAGCAGATTATCTTGAGTGTCATCACGTGGCACTTGCAAGGCAAGCAGATGATCAGGCCCAGTCAGCATGGGTTTATGAAAGGCAGGTCCTGCTTGACAAACCTGATCTCCTTCCATGACAAAGTGACGCACTTGGTGGATGAGGGAAAGGCTTTGGATGTGGTCTACCTTGACTTCAGTAAGGCTTTTGACACCGTTTCCCACAGCATTCTCCTCGAGAAACTGGCTGCTCTTGGCTTGGACTGGCTTACGCTTCGTTTGGTTAGAAACTGGCTGGGTAGCAGGGCCCAAAGAGTCGTGGTGAATGGAGTTAAATCCTGTTGGAGGCTGGTCACTAGTGGAGTTCCCCAGGGCTCAGTACTAGGGCCAGTTCTCTTTAATGTCTTTATCAATGATCTGGATGAGGGGATCGAGTACACCCTCAGTAAGTTTGCAGACGACACCAAGTTAGGTGCGTGTGTCGATCTGCTTGAGGGTAGGAAGGCTCTGCAGGAGGATCTGGATAGGCTGGAGCGATGGGCTGAGGCCAACTGTATGAAGTTCAAGGCCGAGTGCCGGGTCCTGCACCTGGGGCACAACAACCCCAAGCAGCGCTACAACAGGCTGGGAGATGAGTGGTTAGAAAGCTGCCTGGCAGAGAAGGACCTGGGAGTATTGGTTGATAGTCGGCTGAACATGAGCCAGCAGTGTGCTCAGCTGGCCAAGAAGGCCAACAGCATCCTGGCTTGTATAAGAAACAGTGTGGCCAGCAGGGCTAGGGAAGTGATTGTCCTCCTGTACTCGGCTCTGGTGAAGCCGCACCTCGAGTACTGTGTTCAGTTTTGGGCCCCTTGCTACAAGAAGGACATGGTGCTCGAGCGAGTCCAGAGAGGGGCAACAAAACTGGTGAGGAGTCTGGAGAACAAGTCTTACGAGGAGCGGCTGAGGGAGCTGGGATTGTTCAGCCTGGAGAAGAGGAGGCTCAGGGGCGACCTTATCGCACTTTATAGGTACCTTAAAGGAGGTTGTAGCGAGGTGGGGGTTGGTCTGTTCTCCCACGTGCCTGGTGACAGGACGAGGGGGAATGGGCTAAAGTTGCGCCAGGGGAGGTTTAGGTTGGATGTTAGGAAGAACTTCTTTACTGAAAGGGTTGTTAGGCGTTGGAATGGGCTGCCCAGGGAAGTGGTTGAGTCGCCATCCCTGGAGGTCTTTAAAAGATGTTTAGATGTAGAGCTTAGCGATATGGTTTAGTGGAGGAATTGTTAGTGTTAGGTCAGAGGTTGGACTAGGTGATCTTGAAGGTCTCTTCCAACCTAGATGATTCTGTGACATCTCTCACTAGACCAGGTTGCTAAAAGCCCCATCCAACCTTGCCTTGGACACTTCCAGGAATGGGTCATCCACAGCTTCTCTGGGCAAATCAGCCATAACCAACATTGAGTAGGACAGAGCACATCAACAGTAATTGTAGAAGTTAAGAGTTCCAACAACTACATTTTAAATCTGCACTTCTGTTCCTAATAATAATTAGAGTTCTAGGTCTTAGCTATTTTTATGAGACTTGTGGCAAGTGAGAAAGTGGCTTCTTAAGCTTTTCTGTACTTGCATCCTATAATTAATTAAAACTTGCATGTGCATCTGTTTTTTTCATTTCTTATACAAAGATAAATAGCATTATCAAATCTTCTATATATGTAGATCCACGTTTTCACGACTATAGAAACTTTACCCTAGCTAGAGTTATAATCCAACTTTATAGCAGAAATATTAATAGGAATTCTGTTGCATTTCAAACATGAGTATCCAACAACATAGTAACTACTGAAGTGCTAATCTAAGCTCTTCCTTGCTGCATAGGCTCATGCTATGGCATAACCTGTGAGGAGATGGCTTATGGATCTAGCATCAAATATCAAATCCTTCCTGATTATGATTCCTTCCTGGAATCAGAAGCTTATTTGACAGGACAGGTGATGTAAGCTTGTATCTGCTTGCCTGAGGAAACCCAGACAACACCATACAGTACACCATATAAGCATATTTCTATTTTTATTTAATTAGTTGGGGCATTTTGCTGTATCTTGATCATACGGTTTACTTGTAGTAACTGGGTTTTTTTTAAACCTCTTTTTGTGACAGATAAAGAATTCATCATCCCTTTTATCTGTAACATATTAGTTAGCCCATTGTTCAGATGAGAGCCTGCCATATTTATGGCAAATGTAACATCCAATTAAAGTTGTAATATATTGGAGCACTACAGAACTTGTTCCTGCATAACATTATTTGAAATCTATAGCTACATTGCTACTATAATAAAACAGGGCCTTAAAGCAATGGCATCTCTTTACTGTACCCAAGCATCTATACATTTCTCTGCAGAGATCCATCTACAGAAACTGGATTGATAGTGTTTTGGATTCTTTTTTCTTTTTCCCCATCACAGTGTTTTAGATCTACAGGTATTTAAAAAACAAGCAAACCACCACAAACACTACCCCCTAACAATGTATCATACACTGCAGAAATGCAAGAATGAAAAAAAAAAAACACCACATCTGTAATAGCAAGTTTGCTCAATAATTGCTCTTTTCAGGACAAAACTAAACTGACTCCTGCTTCTCCCAGTGTAATATATCTCAGAAACTTTGGCTATTGAAGTGGAAGAGGTATTTCTAGAGGACCCAATAAGTTTATATAGTTTAATGGTCTTGTTGGCTAGTTTGACCATGAATGTAAGCAGACCTTGATAAAATACAAAGAAAGAAAATCACTATCCAAGAGAAGAAACCTACAGTTGGATATTGCTCATTTACAGTCATCTGAGAAGAGTAAAATTAATCTCTGATGTACAAATTGGTTCAGACAACTTGCTATGTAGCAAACTTTTAGACAGGACAGTTGTTTGTTTTTTTGTTTGTTTGTGCTTAAGCATTCTTTTTTCCTTGATCTCCACATTTCATCTCAATAAAAACCAGACCCTGCAAGCAGGAAAAAAACTAAATGAGGTAACACTTTGTATGTGTATAAAGATAAAGTGAAAGGAAGCATCTACTATTTTATTTCTCTCCTACAGCACATTAACCTCTGTTAAGCACAGAGTTCTAAGCATTTGAATATCTACCTGGTGATTATAACTGGGTACTGCTGTGAGTACACCTCCCAGCAGAACCATTACAGACATCAGGAAAGAATATAGATATGGGGGAAAAATGGGGACTTTTAATACAGACGAAGTTCAACAGAGCTGGAATCCCTGTGCCTGACAGCATGTGTCTCTTGCTAATCTGCTGGCAGGGACTGTAGTCAGAGATATTCTCAAGTATCCCAAACACCTAAGTGAGGTCTATCTTTCTCCTGTACACTGAAGCCATTCTTAACAGCCCTGGGTCAACCATTTTCATCCACCTTCAGACACTCTCTTCTGTACTTTGCAGTTTTATAATCTCCTTATTCATTTGGATCTGATCTATATCTATCTGAAAAGAAATCTAAGAAAGACTGCCAAAGAGCAAATTGGCTATAGTTTGCTGCCACCCTGAGTTAAAAATAAATGCTATCAATAAGAAAAAAAAAAAAAAAGCACAGGCTTCATTGTAGTGGATGACAGGCATATATTTTAAAGTTGAGGGCTGCCAGGGCTTATAAGAGTTGCGAGAGATCCAAATTTCTAGGAAAGGTTGTAAAAATACATCTTGGTGCCTTCAGTGAGTGTGATTTCTAAGTGTGCAGCACTTAGGTTCTAAAGCTCAAGCCCTCCTGAAATGAACAATCATATCCAAATGCAACTTCAGTGTTTTAGCTCACTGAAAAGATAGAGAGGGATTCACATCTTATCAAGGAGAAAATTTGAACAGCAAATTAACAATTTTTCCACTAACATTTTTGCACAGTGCACCAAGTTCAAAATGTTAAAAGAAAAGAAATTGTGTCTACAATTTTGTTGTATTTAAGAAACAAAACAGAATAAATTATTTTCCTAAGGCTTGGAATTCTCAAAGTACACCTTGCATACGGTTTATGCAAAACAAATTCTACGTTTTGAATATACTTCCCTTTCAAGCTTACAAAATTTGCCTAAAGCACTGAATAAACTCTTATAAATAGGTGATGATGAAAGCAGTCACACAGGGAAACAACGTGAAGGTTTGGTTGCCCTCCTTCCTCCCCACCCCCCTCCCCAATCGCATTTTTCAAAAAAGAATGTATGGCTGCAAGCATGAAATTGCACACTTTTATTGTACACACAACAACCTTGAAATAAGGTAAAGATTATTTTAGCGTAGCTTATAAAGTGGAATTTGTAAAAGACTAGGTCTTTGCTTAATGCTAAGGGCTGACTTTATGAAGTCAGATGTTGGCCTCAAGAGAAACAAATCTGTGAATTTTTGAAAATTCTACAAGTCTAGTGTACTAGAGATCTAAGGAATGAAAAATACTAGCTGATCTGAGCAAAGCCACAGTAGATTATTTCAAGCCTTTCCAGTTCCTGAGTAGTGGTCCTTTTTATTTTCTAATCCTTCTGTTTTCAGTAGTACACATTGTGTCCTTTGCTTTCAATAGCAGTCATTTGTCAAGTGTCCAGGTACATGCCAGCTTCAGCTAAGTTTTTCGTGTATGATTTTGCCTGCCTTATCTGAATATTGTCCTTTCCAAGGCATTTGTTATGAATCAGAACCATTCCCATATTCTTACATTTTCTTCCAGCATGAACTACGGCTGTGGATTCACAATACATTATTCTCAGGAGTTTGCGTGTCATGCTGTGCACACATAAGTAAACCAATTTTGCTGAAAAATGACCTGGCAAAAATGAGTTCTTTTTATGTTAACTCAGATTCACTGTGAGGCCACACAAAGTTATGTTGGCACAGCTTCAAAGTGGCATGCCATGCTGTGGGAACAGAGCAGTGAAGGGCCAGGAGTATTTGAAACTAGCATCAAGCTCCCCCCAGCCCTTTATACAATGTGCTATATAAGGACAGCCAATCGCTTCATTTTAATCGAGCAGTATTGATGTGTGTTTTCTCTAGTCTGTTCCATCTGCTCCTTCCATTATTTACTTCCCTGATGTCTTCATTTCCCTTTTATTGCCTCTCCACCCTCTCTGGTTTTCTCCCCAGATAAATCCACTTCTATGAAATTTACTGGCAGACATCCATATGCAAATTTCTGCAAACTCACTAAAAGTACATTATTCAAATAGCCTCTGGTGCTCTAAGCAGATGGAGACAGAAACAAAAAGACAAAGTACCTATATTTGCATTAGCATTTTGCACATTCATTTGTTAAAGGCTTGGTGCTAACCCCGTCCAAACCACAAGTCACACTCCTAGAAACTAATGGGAAGACTCCTGCAAATACTTGATTTTCCTCACATCCTTATGCCTTGGCAGTTACAGGAAGAATCAGGCTTGAGAGACATACTCTAGCACATGTTAAAACAAAACCTGTGCTGCTTCAGTAATCAGGCTGTCTTCCCACACATCTTTTTATCGCTTGATTTTTAAATATTTTTTTTCCTCCTCTGACATTTTGTTCAGATTATTGACTACGTACATGTTCAGTAAAGACAAGTTACTTCAGATAACATTCTTTAAACAGCTGCCTCACTTAGAAACAAAACTAACACTGATGTTTTTGAAAGCTTCTAGTGGGGTAGTTCACATAAATGTATCTGAAAACCTAACCCAAACTTGTATTTTATTAGGTCACTTCTGTGCTTCACTTCTTCACCTGATTTTGTTTCAATTTTCTTGTTTCTGTTAATATTTGCTCTGGCCTAGCCCTGTGTCTGCACACTCATAAAATCTATGGTTAGTGAACATATTCCCAAAGTTGCTGTCAACCCCCAGTATAGGCTCTGTATCTGTGTCCTAATTAAATTATAGAGAAACCTTTCTGTAGGTTATTTTCTGTGTACTTGTTGCATCCCTCCAGCTTTCACCTCTGGCACTTAACTGCTTTTCTTAGCCCTCCTGTCTGACTGCGAGAGAAGAGTCCTACACTACAATTATAATTGCACTTGCTATAAGTCAAATTTCTCTTGCTACCTTTTTCTATTTATGTAATTCTCAAAAAATTATTTGATACAGACTTGATAAAGCCCACAGGACAGCTGGTTACAATTTTTGATGGTACATTTCAGAGTCACAGGATGGCTGTGGTTGGACAGGACCTCTGGAGGTCATCTGGTCCAATTCACCTGCACAAGCAGGGCCATCCCTAGGCCTTCATGATTTGGCAATTCCTTGGCAATCGTAATAGATGATCCTGGTTTGTATGCTGTGACGCAAAAACATTTCTTGCATTGTTTCCAGAATTTGAATGTGCTAATTCCTGACAAACATTTTCCAAAGCTGCAATGTAAATGTAAGCTAGATAATGTGTAAAATTGCATATACACACATATATATCAGCCTCTCCCATACGTATGCATTTATTTTCCCTAAGGGAAGTCTCTACAAAGGCCTCACACCTTATGTATTTATATTTCCGCAGCCATGATTAGATTTTTTTTTTTTCCTCCCGGCTTCTAATCAGTCTTCTCGTACACCCCCCCTTCCCCATTACATTTACCCTTGACTGAAATACTATTCTTGTTTCTTCACACTTAAACATACACACCAATTAGATTCTACCAATTCTTCTTCAGAGCACATGCTGAAAGACTTCCTTGAATATGAATTTTGCATTCTTTGCTCTTCACTTCTCTGGTTTTCTTTATTCTGTTCCCCTGATCCTTTGTTCTGCATATTTATTATGTTTCAGTTCAAGACAGGAGTAGAAAATATGGCTATCACTTGGAAGCAAATAATTGAATTACTCTTTTGCTGGCACTGACCCAGTAAACTCACTGATGCAATTTTTCCTTGAGTGAGTACTTGCGCTACAGTCAATAGGAACATTTCCATTATTAAAGTTACATAAGAATATATGCATCATGATGATCAGAGCCACAAACACATGCAGCTCTTAGGGTTGCAATGACATGCAGGTTAAGGTCACGTTCTTTGGGTCACAACATACAGAACCCATCACAGTCAAGGACCATGGCCTGACTGCTTTACCAGCTCCCTAACCACTGCTATAAGGGTTTTCATACTTTCCAGGGAAATCTCTCTGAACACTGTTATTTTATCCCCCAGACAGCCACGTTACCATTATTACCTTGAGCCCATTACTTTCAATACTAGCTATAAGTACTAAGACCACATCTTTCCTACCATCTTTTTGTCCTGACAAGCTGTTACACTCCCTTTATCCCTCCCCTTCTATACTTCTGGTTATGCAACTCCAATTTGTTCAATTTTCTTTTTATTTAAGTGAAGTCCCTGTTCATTCTTGTTGCTCCTGCTCAAACCTTCTCCAGCTACTCCATAACTCTTCTCAAGCCTGGCACACCAAACCAAACAATAACACAGCTGAAGCTGTTCTGATGCACAGTTGAGTGACTTCAAATTTCTCACAGGCTCTCCTGTTGATATCGTCATACATGGTATTTCTCTCTTGCAAGAACACCATGGCATTTCTCACTTTTGCTTGTCTTGCCTGACACACTTAGATCCTTTCCTATAGGACTGAAGTTTAGCCAACTGTATCCCATCACGTACATGGGAAGCTGAACATTCCTGCTCACATGAAGTTCATTGTGTTTGCCTCTGCTGTAGTTTCCCCCTCATTCCTCACTTGCATTGTTACTGTGAGCCCTCTCTTTTTCTCATCAATAGTTAAGGTTCACATTTCTTTGGGATTGCTAGCTCATCCTGCACTGATGAACTGCACAGGTAATTGGCACAGTTTTTTGTTCCACAAAAGCTTCCTCTAAAATGCATAAACAAAAAAAAAAAAAAAAGGATTTGCTCCATCTGCCACTGAAGCTAGGAGGGGGGCTTTGTGGCTGAGCAGCAGTACTGGCCCAGCTGCATTACTATATTTAATCATTTCACCTGCATATTCAAATGTACTCCTTGAGTAGGTGGGGGAGTCAAATAGTGATTTAGTCAGGGTGTGCCCCAGTCTGCTGATCTGCATACTGGTATGAAGGAGAATTCTTACTACTGTTAAGTCTGAGAGCTAACGAACACCGTACGCCTACTCTCTTAATCCAACGATTACACTTGAAGACAACAATTGAGGTCAAGCCATCCATTCACTGGGCTCATTTTCATAAGATGTGTTTGGAAGGCTCCAGTTTGGCCTCTGTTCCCATCACGGACACAGCCCAACTCCCTAGTTAACATCTATAAGCATAGCAAAGGAAGGATGATAAGGACCCACAATCTTGTCATCCATCTGGAGGTGAGTGATCTGTCCTGTTGTTACCACACATGGAGTAACAGCTGCACATTCACCGTGGGCTAAGTAGCAGTGACAGTGGTTGCAAAGATCCTCCAGAAGACTGGAGGTAAGTGGGAATGAAGCAGCAGTGAAAAGGAGACCAGGGGAGAGAAGGCATGACAGAGGAAGAGTAGGGAAGCAAAGACAGGAGGGAGAACAGTCCAAAATGGGACGTACGTAGGAAGAATCTCCACAAGTATCCCTCTTACAGAGATTCTCTGCAACCCCCTTGAAGTTGTACCTGCCAATTTCCTACATCCCAGAAATCTAGAACGTCCAAATAAAAAGTTAGGACTGCCTAAAATGGAGGGCTAAGAGCATTAGGACACACAAACTCCAGTGTTACAAGCACTCATTGTACACTGGTACAATTCTAACACCTCCCATTTATGAGGTTAAAGAAATAATGATTCATGAGACTGACTGACACCTGGAATGATTTAATCAGGTCATCCTCAGCGTAATTGACATTGACTCACATTTCCAGCTGTAGGTGGAACTGGCAATTGTCTTTTCCTCATAATTGTCTTAACTTGCTTTGCTAGTTAGAAATAGTTTTCTAGGTTATATTTCAAATCTGGTAATCATTAGAGGTACGTTCTTTCCATAGATGTTTTGTATTTATAGTCAACGGGAACATCTAGGACAGAATTTGACCTACAAACTTAATACCTAGCAGCAGCCTAGATAGAAAATCTGTACTTAAGTCTGAACTAGAACTAAAGTAACATTGCTCGATGTATACATGTGCACACAAAACATATTTAAAATATGAATGCACAGATTGGAGTGGGTGAGATTTTTGTGGCGTTTTTTTCAGTGCTTAACTATCTTTGGCTGCGTGCCTTTAAGTGAGTGGCATTCTCACAGATAATGGAGGGCAAAACAATTTAAAAGTTAGGATAAAAACATCAATTGTAATTTTCTAAGAAAAAAGCTCAACAGAAAATAATATGTGGCGAGGGAAAAAATGCTGAAGTACTGCTCATCCCCCATTGATTCTTCACCCAGCTGAGCTTATAATCTTTGTCTCTTCTTTGCTTCCTTCCCTACCTTTCCTCTCATTCAAAAGTACTTGGACTATGCTCCTGTTTCTGGCCATCTGTCTATTCTTTCCCAAGGTATGGGCTTATACCAGACCCTTACAATTAACGCTCAGTGATGTTACAGTGATGCAAGCTGACCATAGCTAAGCTGACTTCACTGGAACATCATGAGTTTGACCAGAAAGATTTGACCCAATTGCTGTGACCTGACACAATTGCAATCTAATACAGCTTTAAGTCTCAAAGCAATAGCCCTTGAAACCACTACAGAGACTTATGTGAAAGCCAAAATCAAGCAGAATAAGACAGAATTAAACCCAGGAGAAAGGCACTCCAAAAAACCTGTAATTACATTACACAGTTTGTCTTCTAATAAGCAAAAGGGAACTAACCGTGTATTGACAATGGGCAAGATGTCTGCTTGCTTAACAGTCAGCTCTGTCATTTCCTCTTGGATTATCTCCTCTTCTGAATATATATATGTATATATATTCTTTTTTTTTTTTTTTCAAATATTAGGGACAGAATGAAATCTCTGTGCTGACTGATCAGCATATAGTGAAGCTCCCCTGCAGTGCAAAGTGAGGGGCGAGCAGTACTGAACAAACCCATGCCATGTTCTACAATTCTGCTGGTAACAGTGAGGGATTACACTGCAGTAGCTGAAACAACTGTAGAGTAAGTGAACTTTTACTGTGGGTCAGCCTTTATGCTCAAGAACCAAGCTGCAAATCTTACGCAGCATTTTTTATTTCCTGGTGATTTTGCAATATTCAATGTAAGGAACTTTTTTTTTATTCTCCCACTAGCACAGTATCTATAGAATAGCCTTTAAAAATCTTCCCCACAACTTTAAACACTGAAGCAAAATTTCCTTGCTCCATAAGCACCATTGGGTGAAACATTTACACCTGTATGTTACTACAACCATACTGCAAGTCTCAGCAAGTCTCTACCTCACTTTTCAGTCTTTATTATAAAGGCTTATGAACAAAGCTTCTGCATCTTATCTATTTTTTGTCTCTTTCAGTGTTGTTTACTACCATCTAGAGCCAGAATTGTTGCTAAACTAAAAACCAAATGATATGCTGTTTCTGGCAAAATTAATTATCCAAATACAAGAAGATTCCTTATGAGGCTCAGTAATTCTATGCTTTGTTCCAAAAGAGAAATCATGGATAACCACATTGTCAAATTTTGTAAATTAGAATCTTGTACTAGACTTAAAATTAACAACTTGGGGTCTAACCAAGAGGCCAAATTAATGGTCAGATTACTTTGTAAATCTGTTCTGAGTTCATTGCCTGGGTGCAGTTACAGATATGTGCGCGCTATCTAGGACAGTGATGAATAGTGACTAAATGTACCCCATGAATTCAGTCCTGAATACTCGTTTCTAATCAAACCCTTTGTTCTGTCAGCAAGTTCCAGGAAGTGATTTCTGTACTTCAGAATTGCTAAAAATGTGTTGTTATGACTCTGTATTAACTATTTTTTTTCCCCAGAGTACTGTCTTCTATGATCTTTGGAGATAAAGCTGCATCTCCAGTGACCAAGTAGACTTAAACAAAAAGGTGGACTTTGTTGTGACTACCATTACCGATAACCTGAAAGAAGGTCTTCTAGGTAAGACTCTTACCCAGAAAAGTCCGATATCCTGGTTTTCAGAATAAACACTTCCTTCTCTCAAAAAGCAACTAGTGTGCTGGCAGGGAGAAGAATGAGAGCAATATCTTTAAAGCAGGGATCTATGTCAAAAAATTGAGGGGTGGGGAGGGGAAGATGTGGTTTATAATTGAAAAGGAAAAACTGAAATCATGAGAGGGTCCATAACCACTTTTCAGAGGAAGATCTGAGAAAAGGGCAACTCCAAACAACTTTTTCATGGAAAACAGAAAAGAAAAGAATACAGAGACTGCAGTAGTGAGGCAGCCCTGATACAGGCTTCCCAGACTTGTCAGCCCAAGGAAACAGCTGGAGGGCTTGCTCCCTCTGCTGGAGGATCCTAACGGACCCACAAGAGATTTGCTAGCTTGACCTACTTTTAAAGTCGACAGCAAGTCTCTTTGATCAGGAAACAAAGATTTTATGAATATGGTCTCATTAATGCAGGGTTGATTACCATTTCTGATTTACTATCACAAGGATTTTTTTTTTAAACATAATGTACTGAATATGTAGGTGAAGACAAAGGGCAGAGGGGAGAGAGCTATTTCATTGCTTTTGTTTTTGAAAAGAAACAAGGCAGACAGGTTGAAACCCGTATTTTTCAAATCATAATATATCAGTCCAGTCAAACTGGGCTTTGGGGGGAAATGTAGGGAAAGCAAGAAGACTTCTTCCAGTATCATGTAATGCAGAAGAACAACTGCTGTCATATGACCTTTGCTCTAGGATGGATTACTTGCTATCATTCCTGTAGCCAAAGCCACATCCCTTTTTGAACTGTATGCTGTTAAGTACAGTCTGATCTTAGATACTTTGGCTTATGAATAAATATCCTATCCCTAGAGCAGATAGACAGCAAAACTCTCCTCGGTAATCTTCAGGTGCATACAATGCCATCGCTTAGTTATTTAGTGTTCATTTTGGATAACATCAGTCTAGTAGCATGATACATAACATCATCAACAAACTGTGACTCAGACACTCACTGACACAGCTCAACCATTGCTTGCAATAGTTTGTGGCCAAGGCACCTCTTTTTCTCTTGTAGAATTTGTAGAAGGTTTACTTTTGGACTCCATGACATCACATGTGACTTTGGACAAATTGTGGGATTTTGTACCTTGTAACTCAGCTTTCTACCTGCTGAGACTCAAGATGTCTTACTCCTCCATGCCTCTTTATAACTTAAGTTACAAAGCTTTGGTATGGAATCTGCCTCCTCCTGTACATACATCCAACACAATTGCCTCCAATTTAAGCATAATACTAAAATAGTAAAATAGTTAACTACTCAACGAGATATGAATTTGTGGATTTTGTGGCCTCTCCGGTTTAATCAACTTCTTTTCCAGTTCTCCAATCATTTCAGTGAACAACCTGGTGATCAACTTAGAAATTCAATGGAGGAAATTGAAACCAAGCTCTGCAGCAGCGACAAAGAGGAAGCTTTCAAAAGAGAACTGCCATATTGCATAGGAGAAATTGACTTCACAGCTTCTGGGAAGAAACGTGGAAAGGTACAGTATGGAAGACTTTTAATCCTTTAACACTGCTGTTGTTCAGCTGTTACTTGCTTAGCATTGAAGGTAGAGATTGTAACAGTGAGGATCAATATACCACAGGGCTAGGCACCACGCTGAAATCAAAGAAGGGACCATACCTTCATGAATACTAGTGTAATTTAAAATGAGACCTATTAACAAAGAGAACTCAATCACTTGACTCGCACAGACCTGCTACAGGTACTGTTGCTCACACGTTTTCCCTTTTTAAAAAAAAAATAAAATCTCGTGTCCAGCTTCCTTCATTTTTGCATCATTTCCCTGTTTTAACCACTTTCTGCCAAGTAATCAATCACTATGGATTTCAACTTTTAAAACATACTGTTGAGGTATTTTAAGGCTCTCAAATTTCTCTCCTCCTGTTCCACTAATATATATAGAACAGGAAGAAGCAATAGATTCACATAGCACAATAAGAATCTAAAAGATCACAGCAAGAAATGGGCCACCTACATGAAATCAGGCAAATACTTCAGCTTGTGCAGAAACAAGTAATGCCTAAAGAGATTTCTTGGCTTTGCTAAACTGCTGAGGAACTGAGGGCAGTTAAAGAAGAGCAGCAACATTAAAGGAGAGAATGTTATATCAGTCTTTAAAGCAGAACCCATGGAACTGACCTGATTAATGAGACGACAATTTTACAGAAGCCTGCTAAATTAATCCTGGTACTTAGTTTACTTAGTTCTCTTGTCAGGTCTCGTTCAAATAATTTGTTTCCAAATAATCAAGGAGTACTAATAAACATTTAATTTTTATGATACATTTACCTTTGCATTCACCATGAAAAATACTGTATCCTATTGTGCTATTATTATTTTTTGTTTATTGAAGTTTATTAAGGTCCCGTGTACTATTCATCCTGGAATTATATTCGAAGTTATGCTCAACAAATGGAAGCTACCTGCTCCCAATTTGGTCGTCTCTTTAGTAGGGGAAGAAGAAAATTTCCAGATGAAGCCTTGGCTACGGGACACCTTAAAAAAAGGACTCATAAAAGCAGCTCAAAGCACAGGTTAGTGCTTTAGGCATTAAAGGAGAAATTTATATTCCTATATTCTCACACCTAATGATCTTTTAGCATCAACGGTCCCACTTGCATGATTGTTTTAGAAGTTCAAGGCTTTGCTGAATGCAGCCTACAACTTGCATTTAAATAGCTTTTATTTATATATGTTGTTATAATAGGTTATTGCATTACAAATAGCAAAAATAAGCTATTTCAAACCAAATTACCCCAGGCAATCATTCCTTAAGTGTAAAATTACCTGAGGTTATTCTCTCAAAGATGACAATAGAAAGACTGAAGAGATAGGACCAAATATGTTGTCCAACTTTTAAGTTGTAACAAAACAACTCTTAACATAGCTTAATTTGGTCAAAAATAATTCTTGTTCTCTCCATTCTTACTTTTGAGTTACCAGTCAAAGTCCTGTTGCAATTGTTTATATTTTTTGAAGATTTGTTTTCTGCAAATGTAAGAGTTTAACAGACTTTGTTAGTGAAACAAAAGACTTAAAATTTAGACTCAAGTTTAAACAAAAGGACCTTGCTAATGCTTAACACAAATGTCTAACATAGCAGAAAATAAGTCAGCTCACCTTCTCCCTGGCTGTTCAGATGAATTACAAGAGTAGGGAAATGCATTTAAAAACAAAACCAAACAAAAATCAATGTCTGGAAATCTGAAGAGAAGTGGCTAATATTTATGATGATATATTTTCTCGTATCTTCGTGAAAACAGCTGCAAAATGAAGTGAAATTATCTGTAAGCATTTCACAGCAAGCTCTTGGTGTAGCTTCACTGATCCAGACAAGATTTTAACAGTTTTGCTTTTTCTAATGAAAGAACCAAGCATCAAAACTTTTAAAATACTTTGGTACTGGACAATTTTTTGTTTGTTTTTGGTTTGTTTTTTTTTTTAATCTCCAACTGCCTTCCATACTTAAGACTGGACAACTTTAAGATCTCCAGGTCTTTTATGATACATTTTTAAAAAATGCTTGATTAGCTGTTTAATTAGGGTTCTCCAAATTGTTTCTTATCATAACAATACTGTCATAAATCCTACTCTCATGAAAAAAATCACTCTCCAACACATGAAAATAAGAGGAAGAAAAGACCTGACTAGGCAGGTTATGCCCAACCTCTTTTGTTACCAGAAGAGACAAGCGACTGCACAGTTACCTCTCCCTATCTGGTCCTCATTTCAAGCCAACAACTTCCTCCTCTCCATCCCTTTGCCCCTTCCTCATGCAGACCTGCCTCGTGTAGTGATGTTGCTGATCATATTTAGACAGTAAGTGACTCCAGTCTGGAAGCAGCACTCTAGATAAGCATATTTACATTAGAGTAAAGATGGCAGGATATGTAAAGCACATTTGCTTGGGCACGTAATTTTCTCTTTTCCTTGTTAAAGCCTTACATTCTGTGTATGTCTTAATTCTAAAAGTTACAGTCTATCAAAATCTGTCTGCAGCTTATCCGATTATCTAAACAAACCTTAAATCTAGTACTTCATATAATGTTATTTGACACACAAACTTGTTCAATTACAAAGAAATTGTCTAACAATTAAAATAATTTCAGATGCCTGGATTTTTACCAGTGCTTTACGTGTTGGAATAACAAGGCATTTAGTGCAAGCAGTCCGAGATCACGCACTGGCTAGTGCTTCATCCAAAGTAAGAGTGATTGCCATAGGAATAACTTCCCTCGGAAAAATTCAGCACAGAGAAATTCTGGAGAACGCAAAGGTATTTTTCCCTTTATTCTACTTGTGAGACAGGACTGTTCAGAAGTGAGCTTCACGTTTACAAAGTTTGGAAGTAGTAGGCAGCAAAACATCGAGCTGTCTTAAAAACAAAAGTGGGGTTCAAAGGGTGTTTTAGGGAAAGACATTAGCAAAGAGCAGGAAGAATCGTTAGACCCCACTGATTCCATGCCCTGTGCATTAAACTTGGCAGCAAATCTGCAAATATCCAGCAGGTGGCAGTATTGGACATTAGCTCAGTAGCTGGTAAAAGGGTGAACCTGAGGAACAACACACATCATAGGATGCCTTTAAAAGCTTTTTTCTCCTTGTTCATCTACCGCAGAATTCCGAGTTATTTCAGAAATACTGTAAAAACTGTATATCCTAGTATGAAACCAAGCCGTAATTATTTGCAGTTCTCCTGAACAGTCACTGAACTGGTGTCTAATACACAAAACCTTCTCTACATGCCAGGCCAAAAGTGCTAGCCATACAAGATTTTGTTTAGTTGGTGAGAGTTCTGGGGACTTCACAATTCAGATCAAAGCAATTGAATTTTGTGAGGAAAAAAAAAAGTACACACAAAACAACACTAAAACAAATACACACTAACAAAAAAAAAATCAAAAGAGTTGTTGCAAATGCCAAGTTGATGCTGAATTGACTTGGAGGTGGAAAAGGGAATTAATGACATTCTTGTCACTGCACTGTCTGTCCTAAGCGGACTATTATAACAGTAAAACAGGTGTGTAGTGACAATGACAATTTCTGTGTTATTTTACTTCCCTGTGTTTTTTTTCCTGTGTTATTTTGCTTCTCAGCTTCTAGCTGAGAAACAAGTAACAAACACAGCCCTTTGAACTTGCACCTAGTTCTTCTCTCAGATAAGCTGGCAAGTACCAGCTATCAGCAGGGAGACTGCCAGACTGCATTTGCATTTTATTGTCATTGGTTTTCTCTCTTTTCCATCCCTTTTGCCAAGGACAGGTATCTATGTGCTCTGTCAGATGAGACTCTCCAGCTGGAAGACTTTAACCTATTTGTGTGGCTCAGAGGAAAGAATCTCGTTAGGGAATTTTGTTTATGAAAGTTCCTTTGGCAAGAGCAAACTAGTTGCTTCACCTCCCTCCAAGTCCAAGTGATCAAAACACACCTGGATCTTTCCCAAACAGTAGCTACAAAACAAGTGCACCGTTCTTTTTATTGCATTAGATTTTCTCCCTCTTGACTAAAGCCCAAATTCTTTGTCAAAGAGTAGGTGGAGAGTGCTCTTGACCCTCTGACTTCTGGCACTGCTTCTACACAAGAACACTCTAGATCTTAGTCAGAAACTTTAGGACAAAAAAAGAGCTATAGACAGGGATATTGATCTAAACACGGTTCTTCTTATAGTTGACACTAACACGAACAGCTTGTTGTGTAAAATAGAGCTAAGAATTCACACTAGCAAGGTGAAAAACAAGCCTTGATATCAGTGGGTCCCTCCATCATTTGTGTTACTGGCATGCATTAAACATCCTTGAACAATCACTTCCACATTTTCAGTGAATAAATAGGAAAATCCCGGAGAGTTTATTTTCAGTTGATTGTTGTGTCTCGGGGTCCCAATGTAAGGCCAAATCTCTCTGGCAAGTAGGCTTAATGTTACACAGTAGCAGAATATAGGTACATCCTCCCTCTAAACAAAACATGAAGACACATAACTGCTTCAAGATAACTTTCCCTAACGAGACAGGAGCAGGAGGGAGGCAAGAGAAACTTGTGGCACTAGCTGTTTGTAAAGGACATGCAAATTTACTGCTTTTTTTTGCCCCCTGGAACAGCCTCTGACATTTCTACTCTTCCCAGAGCTGCTGAGAGGGAAAGAAGCCCTATACGTACCTGTGTTCTCTGTCACATTTTTAGAATGCAGCTTCCACATTAAGAATAACCATGAGACCTCACATAACCGTGTCAATTAAGCTGTGTTTAAATCAATATGGATATAGTCAGCAGGCTGACTTATCTACTGGTCTGAGCATGGTGAAAACGTTACTGAAATGAACAGGTTTGCCCTTGTTTGTGCCAGCAGATTTTAGACCTCTGAGACATTAAGGCTTCATTCACAGTTATCTAGTCTCATGGCCCCAAACATTTGTACAAGCACTTCCAGCACCTCTGCACGAATGCCTGTTTTCTAGAGATGATTACAAACGTCAGTATATTTTGCAGAGCCTGAGAGGGGTACTTCAGGGACGTCAGCTTTCAGGCTATCACATCTAGCACCTTTCAGAAGTAACAAATACTCCTTTCTCCTTCCTTTTCATAGAGGCTATTCAAGTGTCTGAAAAGTGGTGCTCTATGTCATGGCACAGACAACATGAAAAATAGAGATGAAGCACATAGAAATGCAGACTGTGCTTTGTAGAAAATGCTCACATTTCTCCTATCTCTAGGATGAAAGCCTTGTACATTACCAATCAGATGATAACGTCCAAGGCCCACTGTATTCACTGGACCACAACCATTCCCATTTTATTTTGGTGGATCACGTAACACCAGAGGATCCAGACAGAACGACTGAACTACGACTCACCTTGGAAAAGCACATTTCAGAACAGCGCACTGGGTATGGTGGTAAGTAGACTATACAAGCAGCCTATAGCTTGAATAATAGCGACATTACAGGGATACATGTGGGTCCCTGGCCTTATCAAAGTTAACTCCAGTTCTCACTTTACCATCTACATAGGCAAGATCAAGTAAACACAGTTGTCATTGTGTAAGAGGCAGAACTAAGCTGACTTAAGTTGAAAAAGCTGCTCTTTGAACCAAAAATCCTGACATTTATCGCATCTCCTTAAACATAGCTCAAAGCTGACCTTCAAAGCATCTCTCAAATTGCCTCGAAACACAACAGATGGAAAATAAATCCTGGTTTAAGTGCCCTAACCAGTGGCTCTAAGAGATGGATGTTCATTGTTGTATACTTTTATCCCCTTGCACACAGAGTCTTGAATTGCTCCCACTCTGGGAGAAAAGACTTGCCAAAGCATTCTGAAAAAATTTAAGCCATATTTGTTTCAGGATAAGATTTTATCCTGGGTAAACAGCATAGCATCTAATGTCCCTCTAAACCAACGTGAGCTTTGTTTATAATGAGAACTGAGCATTGGGCAGGCCTCCTGTTACGATTTGTGGAAATAATTCAGTTGTAGTCTTAATACAATTACTTTCACCTTTCCTTGTTTCTGTAATACCTGCAGTGCTAGCACAGCTAAAACAGAGGAGAAAGAGCTCAATTATCCACATTTTCATGCATCATTGGAGTATTCAATCACATAGCCCAGAGTATGGTTGCACAGATATACCTGAGAGCATGAATGCACCCAAAGAATGCTTATCTTGTGACTCAGTTGGGAAAGACCACAGGTGGACTGTAATGGTAGGCAGAGGTTGCAGTGCTGACAATTGGAAAATAGCCTCTTTCTGCTTGCAAACCAATATGGTCAAACAAATCTCAGTGGAACAATTTTCTGTCCAAAAATGCTGATTCATTTGACAAACATTTCACTGGAGCATACTGAGTTCAGTGAGATCTGCTATAAAGAAAATGAGTACCGTTCATTTAAGTTCAGCAAACCCATTTAACCTTACTGAACTAAAACACTTTAATAAGGTCATGCAGAATTTCCCTATTAAAATATCTACAAATCATACAAAGGAATTTTTTTGTATTTTGAATATTCTTTGCAATTAAGGACTTCCCACCTTCCCCAATATTACATCAGAATTCCCCACCACCACACACAGAAGGGTAAATTTCATCTAAATCTGTGCTAAATGAAGAAGATTCAAAACCACAAATGTTTCCCAAGGATTCTGTAGTCATAGGGGTCACTTTTCAAACTAGAATAGCACCTTAAAGAGGTATGGCAATACTATGCCATTCACTAAAACAAATGAAGTTACCTGCCAATCATGGCTAAACTACAGCTCAGTTCTACCTTATCTTTGTAGTCATCCCACAACAGATGCAACAAATAGTAGAGACCGGGAGACCCACAAAGGGAAACATCAAAAAACTATTTGAACCAAATACCTTTTTATCTTCCAACTATAAGAGGCATTAATCTCATGATGCTGCTGTTCTGATAGAGCTCTCTTAGGCCAATCTATAGTCATCTTCAGAATTCTGAGTTTGGTGTTTACAGTATAAGCCATTTAGAAATACGTGGATACCTGTGGGAGAATGGATGAACAGGGATGCCTTCATCATTTCTTCCCCTGCAGCCATAAAAGAAGTTAAATATTTCACAGGCATTTCTTTTAAATATAACACTACTCTAAAAATAAAAGATTATATTATTGATAGTGACCACATTAGACTGTACTGAATGATATTTTAGGCTGTTTAATCAGAGTGATAAAGAGTATATGGTAAACAAACACCTTAAGTCAACAGTGCTGTGATGTACAGAAGTGCCAATATCCATATTTTGCAGCTGAGGCATACAGTGGTGTGAAGAGACTGAACTACTTGCCAGGGATCACGCGAACGTTTATGGCAAATGTGCCTTGGTCCTGAACCTTAGACTAGGGCCCTGTCTGCTGGGCCACAGTGTTATTTTCTTCCTTTGCCACTTGCTTCTGCAGTTGCCTGCAGTTTCAAGTTTTGGTAGGTACTGAAACAGGACATAATAGAAGTACTTTAAAGGGAACAGCAGAAAAGCAATAGTTCTTGTGATAGCTGTTAACTCTTTTTTGTTTTCTTCTTTAAACCATCTATTTCACAGGAACAGGTAGCATTGAGATTCCGGTGCTTTGCTTACTGGTAAATGGAGGACCAGGCACACTTGAGGTAAGAAGCTGTTTGTAGTTTAAGAAAAAAAACCAAACTGGTGCTAAATACTAAATAATTACTGGAAAAATGGTTGGATGACAAATACATGTATTGGCACTTTACGTAAAGTCAAAATTTAGATCTATACATCAGTTAAGAACTGAATTCTGTTAATGTTAAAATTGATCATATTTGTTTGGAAGAAATATTTCATTTTGAAAAGGTGCCAGCAGATCATTAAGGCTTCTACTGCCACCTAGTACAGTGCAAAGAAAAAATTCAAAACCAGAACAAAACCTCAGAAGTCAGCTTCAAATCTAGTAGAGTAGAAATACTGTGCTATTACTTGAGATGACACACAAAGGACTAATCATTCAGCAAGAGAGAGAACTGTCACAGAGCTCCAAGGAAACACAAGGCCAGGTTTTCTAGATATTCCACTTTCAAATTACAGTGTCCTACTTCCCCTGAGCAAAAATACCTTGTATGATAGAAGACTGGAGAATTGCCTGCTAATGTTCCCATATCCTGTTCAGTGAAGAATCAGTTATGAATTTTTCTGAGCACTTTCAGAACTTCCAGAACCTGTTGACTAGGAGATATTCTATAATATCTATTTTACTTTTTCTGATATTTTATTTTAGTACTTTGTAGCAGTCAATGTCAGCATGGCTTTTTTTTTTTTTTGATAATACTCTCAGCTGAAGACAAATACCCTACTGTACCTTTAAAGAGATACAGTTTTCAGAATGTATAGCTAGGTTTAGCAGCCAGAAAAGCCTACTGAGAATTCCTGTATAGCACTCCTCTTGCACTTGACCACGCTGAACTACAAACAGCTGTAGGGAAGGACTGGGGAGAGATGAGGGGAAAAACAAAAAACAGACAACCAGTCATGGACAAAGAGGTTTTATGCATTGCCTGTCCAAATCCGGATGGTTAGCTACTCGGAACGTGTCATAGAAAGCACTATAATCAGGGACTTATAACATGGACAATCTGCTACAAAAAGTAAAAAAAAAAAAAAAATCTCAGTCTAGAGGAGTCTGGACTGACTCCAGAATGAATCTGATTTAGGTACATATTTATTCCTAGTTTGCAAGGAATCTTTCTTCTTTGCGTAACATTTTATTTGGGTGTATGAATTCTAAAAATGTACTTTTTAAACTACAGAGGATTTGCATCGGTTTGGAAAATTCTGCTCCCTGGCTTATCTTAGCAGGGTCTGGAGGTACAGCTGACATCTTAGCTGCATTCATGAATGAGCCACAGCTTATCATGCCAGAAGCTGTTGAAAAGCAATTTAAGGAGAAATTCCCTGCAGAAAGCTTCTTGTGGAAGGACATTCTCCAGTGGACAGCAACAGTGAGCTCATGTTTGATAACTGCATGAAATATTTGATAATTACATGCTTCATGTTCACAAGCTCTCTTGTACCATTCCTAGCTTCAGTAGTCCATTCAGTGCAGATTGAAAATGTACTCCCCAAAAGTTTTGGATACTCCATTGCTCTGTTGCTAATGCCATATACCTCTCTAACACTAAAATCAAGGGGTCAGTTGATCATACAAGCTACTCTGTCCTAGTGATTCAGCTGAACACCAAGGGCTCTCTTCTTTCCCAGTTATTTCCTCAAGTAACAACCAGCACCCAAGAATCCCAGAGTCCTTCTGGAGGACGTAAAGCATTATTTATCCTCCACAGCTGTGGAGCTTGTGCAGCTGTGACAGAAGCAACCTAATTCATGATCTACAGCTGTTAAGTGGAAAACCTAATTGTGGGCATGCATGAATAAATTAAGAACAAAGGGTGTTTAGAAGTTATCCTATCTATTGTTGGTTATTTGTATTCTTCTTAAAAAAGAAAGACAAAACAAATCCATAGATTTTCTTTACTCTTTGGTTTAAGGCCACTGAGTGTGCCTCAAGACATTATGGATAAACGTTTAAGAAACAAAAAAAAATACTTTGACATTGTCTTCATGTGAAGATTGAAGAACACTGTACGCCTCTGAGACAAATGAAGTCCACACAACCTCACCCACTACATATTCTTTGCAGTCCTCACTGTAATTCTTAGCTTTGAAATTCCACATGCTAATTCCATTAGGGAGCACTTTGTCAGATCACTAAGAAAAGGAGATGAAGGGCATCAAGAAGCAAGATTGCCAGATGCTCAGAAAGCCCTGGTGCAGCTGCACTATGAGAAACAAAACTCAGAGTCAGAAGGAGAGTACTGTATGTGTCAGATTCAATGACTTTTACTCAAAGAAGCTTTAGAGGCCATACTTTCTAATAAAAAACTCTGAGAGGAGAATTTGAGTGTCAAAGCAGAAAAAGGTAAAGCAGAATTAGTGATCACAGCATGACTATGAATCAAATAGGAACAGGAGTTAAAGATCTTCTAGTTAAAGCACTGCCCTGGTTCTCAGGGTATGCAAGTTCTGTTCCTCCTATCATGCTATGCAATGCTGGAAAGGACAACTCCCTCCTTGCCTCAGGACCTATTTATATGGAAAGCTAATAATGTTCATCTTCTTGCCAAACCTCAGCTTTGCATTTAGAATGCAAGTTCTCCGGGAAACGCTGTACATGTGGTCTACACTGGGCTCTTAGACATTAGTGTTTAGACAGTGGGTTAAATGGTTTCTGTTTTAACTCCCAATAGATTCAGAACATTATTTCACACCAACATCTTCTAACTCTGCACAACTTTGAGCAAGACGATTCAGAACTAGACACAGTCATTTTAAAAGCTTTAGTAAAAGGTAAGAACAATAATCGTAATACTTTATTTGACCTCACTGTGCCATAAATATATTTTATTCTTGTACAGAGCAAGTTCAGTTGGCTATTGGATAAGATTTCATTTCTAATGAAGAGCTGTTCTGCTTGCTTATTGACAAAGTAACTGGCAATTACCTTAGCTCTTGAACCTAGCATTAAACTAGTGTTTGCTTTTTAATCTCATGCTATTTATTGTATAGTATTAATTAGTCCTTCATTTCACTGCTTGCTTCTCTTAGTAGTAGAGGCAGTAGAAGAACTGAAATATACTGTAACAGTTATTCAATTTACAAGCCACTAACAAAAAAAAGACACACACAACAGAAAACACAAGCAGACTTGAACTACCTTAGTTCCAGAAACAACCAAGTACAACCAAGTTTTTCTATAAAAAACCTTCACTGTCTCTTCTGAAATACATTACTTGCTCTGCCAGCCCTTTCAATTTGTGTTAGACTAGCCTAATTTTAGCCTTGGGGAAAAAAGACATTCTATTCCTCATGTGCTAATTAAAACAAGACAAAAACAATAGCCTCACCCTCCCCAATTTCTGCAGATCAGAGTCTTTCTTAAAATACTAATTTAATCTGATGTTTTAAGAGAATTCAGCCACTAAAATATTCAAAAAATATGAGGTTTTAGATTAATATTTCTTAAATTAGGAGAAAAGACACCTGTGAAGGGTTCCTGGTTTAGTGACCCACAAATCCGTGATAACTGAAGAGCTCATTTTGCCAATACTATATTGAATTAAATGTAACTAGTGTAAAGTACTGAATTTGTCTTTCTTATTTGTTCCAGCCTGTAAAAGTCACAGTCAGGAGGCCCAGGAATATTTGGATGAACTGAAGTTGGCGGTGGCCTGGAACAGAGTGGACATAGCTAAAAGTGAAATATTCAATGGTGATGTGGAATGGAAGGTACTAGGTTTTATTGCCTTAGAGGCCAATCGGCGTGTAATCCAATGGGTGTGGGACACAAACATACTGCCAAAAAAGGTCTCAGTTTTCAGCACTACCTGCATTCCTCACTAAGAGATTAGGGAGCCATAGCATCCTTGCTTAAGATGTCTTTCTGGTTCCCATCCTGCCCCCCAGATGATAATGGGGGAAGACAGGTGAATAATTTAGTGGTCAAGTTCTTTTTCTTGAGCCTTTGGGGGCAAGAACCCTTACCCCCACACCCCCTTCTGTACAGACCTTTAAGCACGCAAACCACTGTTTCTAACTGCTACGTAAATACCCAGTGCAGTGGGTACCTGAACATCACCACAACTCCTACAGCATGCTAGTTGTGCTAGTGTTTTAATATTAATGTTTATATAGACATTTTTTATGTAGTTCTATCCCTCTTTCTCATCATACCCACAGCTGACCTGTTGTACGGCAAAATGTACATGTCCTAACAGTAAATTTTACCTCCTTCCCTTATTCATCCATGAATACCTCTAAAACCACTATTTTTCTTCCTTCTTTTCCCCCATTCCTCCTCCTCCAATCAATCTAGTCCTGTGATCTGGAGGAAGTGATGATGGATGCTCTGATCAATGACAAACCAGAATTTGTAAAGTTATTTATTGACAATGGGGCCAACATATCCGAATTCCTGACATACAGCCGTCTGCAGAGACTCTACTGTTCCATTTCTCAGAAGTGTCTCCTCTACAAACTTCTACTGAAGAAACATGAGGAAAGCAAAGTGACCTTGGCAGGGCTCACAGGTCAGCAGCAGCAGGAGTCCTACCCACTCTTCACTCTCAGTGAAGTTTCTAGAGTTCTCAAGGATTTTCTCCATGATGCATGCAAAGGTTTCTATCAAGATCTCAGACACGGAGGCAAGAAGAGATCTGTGAGTTACAACTTTCCACCATAAATCTGATCCTCTGCAATTTAGAATTTGAAAAGTTTTGGCCATTTCTTGGCTTCGGGGATGGGACAAGGAAGGAAATGGAAGAAAACTTCGGTTTCTCTTTTTTTTTTTTAGCTCATTAATCTTACAGCTAAAAATGGTCTGTTTTTTTAGATTTCAAAATTAAAGAGTAAAAGAAAGGAATTTCTAAGATAAACAGGTTGCGATTCCTCTTTCTCCCCCTCTGCCATGCAGGGTTTTACTGTACCTTGAACTAGAGTTAAAATATTCAGTCCCAGGTCTACACTCACGCTGTTTTTTTAAGTTAAGCCTTGAAAATGGTAACCTCTGTAAGCAAAACTATTCATGGATTTATACTATATAGAAGCAGACCTAATATTCAATAATGTGCAGTGCATGACAGTTGCCTTTAGGTCATTATAATCTTATTATTGAGTGACATAACACAGCAAGAAATGAGAACAGTTGTTTGAAGTAATACTTGAAAAAGGATAGCATGATAGCATAGTACCACTGTGGAATGTCTGCATTTTTGCAATAGATTTTTTTTTCATTTTGAATGAAACTCAGAAATACCAAAGTTCTTGCAAAGCACTTGAAATCATGCATCCAAATTGATTTCCAGAGAAGTACAGGGAAACCTGATAAAGATCAGAGTTCTAGAGTAATATAGCAATTAAAACTTTTGTTATTTGCAAAGTTCTAGTTTAATCTCAGAACTTTTTAAACTCCAAAATAAATTGTCATTTGAGACATAACTTCAATCATTTTTGCTTTAATAAAGCTTTGCTGAATTAATCAGTAGTACAAAGAACTATCCAAGTTTGAATCTAGGCAGGTTTTCCCTGAGCACAAGAACAGATAATCTGGGGTAACACCTTACAGAAATAAAAGTTCTCCACTGCAATCTCACTTACCTTTGCAGAATTTGGCAGTAACTGACCTAAAACCAACTGATGCAAATAAGACCCAAGATCACACTGCCTAATAGTTTTTGTTCCCCCCCCCCGCCCCTTCTTAAAAGCTTCTTCCCATGGTTGTGACCAGCAGCCCAATCCCAATAACGTTGGCAATACTAAGAGCATCGCTGTAGTGGAATACCAGTGTGCTCCTACTAAATTCTGTTCTAAATTTCAATGCAATTTAGTATATTAAATAGCTCACTACAGACAAAAAAAGGAGGGGCGGAACCAAACCAATAATATAAATTTGAACAGAACCCCACAGTTCAAGCGATTTCAAAAATGTCCTTACATAAACTTGTTTTAGAAAAAAACACGCCACTCTGGCTGCTTCTAATTAATGCAATAGATATACAGACAATTTTAAAATATACTTTAAATTCAGGACTTGACAAATTGCCGTACTTTCTCTGGAGGGTTTTTTTTTTTTTTTTTTTTTAAATCAAGCACTAAAGGAATAAGCACCATTCTGCTTAAAATACTCCCTGCATGAGGAAGAGGTTTCTCAAAGGAAAGACTAGAAATAGAGCACTGACATGCTCTATTCTTGTCATGTACAGGGCCTTGGTGTGACTTATTCCTGTTTAAATAAAATGCTTTTTGTTCCCTTTTCTGTGAAACCACATCCTCTGTGGCAGTTGAGCAGAATCTGATATAACCGTAGGCCAGCTCATATTAGTTAATCACAGGTCTGTCTGGTATGATATTACACACCAGCGGTGAAACCTTGGCCTTAATAAAGTCAATAAGAGCTTTGCCATCGACTTCAGTGGAGTCATGGTTTCATCCAGAACATTCTCACACATATTGAGTTATACCAGGGACACGAGGGTCCTTTGATTCAGTACAGAATGAACTAACTACCTCAGACCCACAGGAGAAAGAAAAAAAAAGAAAAATCAAAAGACTATGAAGTGGCTGGCAAGGCCAGGGGCTTCTTAGATCATGTCATTTCCATGGAATGGAATTGCAAAGCAGGTTTTAATTTCTGAAAACCGTATTTCAGGATAAAACAAATACAAGGCACCTACCTGGGCCCTTGGACATGAACCAGAAAAGTAAAAATCCTTGGAGGGATTTGTTTGTATGGGCAGTACTTCAAAATCGGCACAAGATGGCAAACTATTTCTGGGCTATGGTAAGCATCAAGCTACAGCTCCTTCAGGTGAGGTATTGTCATATTTCATGTACATGAGATGTTTTTTGCTCAGCCTTGCAGCTCAGATGATAGATAGGTTTGCTTCTGAAATACTGGATGCACATTTATAGCACCTTTCATCTCAGCAGGGGCCAGGGGACCTGACAGAGAGGTAGAACAGAACAGCAGCAGGTGTAAATCAGCACAGCCTGAAACTGCTGATTAACTTCAGCTGCAGAGCTGACCCTTGTCTTCCTTGCTGCTGATGACTCACCACTCAGTCTCAGATTTTGTTCCTTCTACAATAGGTCAATTGTTTGCACTTTAGCAGGAGGACAGTGCGGCTGAGCATCTTCAGCTTATTTGCTGGATATGTAGGGAACAACAGCATCACAGTCCCAGGGACTGAGCTTCGAACTGGCATAATTGGCTCCTGTTTTGCACCCTTCCACAGCTGAGGCCATCTCATACATCTGCAGTGACACAGTTTCTGTTTCTTCCCCCTCCTGCTTCAGAGGCCAGACACAGCTCCATCTGCAAGCATCCAGCTAGCTGCATCTGGCCCAGAGGGGTCACGTGAAGGGAGATAAACTGCAGCACAGCTCTTCAGTCAGTGTGTGCATGCAGACACATGGAGCCTTGGAGGGCCTTGTGTTTGTGGAGCCCTGTTACCAGAAAGCACATTTCTCTGCTGTGTCTTACTGTTGTGCCTCTACCAGCTGTGCTCCCTCCTTTCACATATGTCCTTATGCAGGGTCTCAGCACAGCCATGTTCTAGGAAACTGAGCAGTATAAGAGTGTTTTGTTCTATTTCCATAACCCACTCTTCTCCTCTAGGTCCTCAACTGCTACCCCAAATCAGGCCCCCTATGATCAAACATACCCAGGTGTCACCAGCTTCATAAGGCACAAGAACTACTAACGCATGGTTTTTGACTCTCAAATATGATCAAAACTGTAATTTCTGTAGTCAGTTTAAACTTTCAAGTCTGTATTCTAGGGAAGGTTCTTCCAAGGGAAGATGGGCATGAATTTGTTATTCATTAGTGAGGCATCCCCAGTTGAGAATTTCAGACTGGTAACACCTTTCAATTTTACAGGGTCAGGAGGGTGTTGCTTCAGCTCTGGCAGCCTGTAAGATCCTTAGGGAGATGTCCCACCTGGAGACAAAGACAGAAGTAGCACGTATAATGAAAGAAGCCAAGTATGAGCAGCTCGCTGTTGGTAAGTAATGGCAGCTATTTAACAGCATCAACAGTTTCCAGAGGCCACTGGAAGACAAGAAAGTAGGGGGGAAAAAAACAACAACAAATAACACACACACCAAAGCCCTCAAGAAGTTGTAAAAGGTCAACTGTCATGAGCAATTTAACACAACCAGTACCAAGCGTTCAAATACCACAGAAGGAGGACTAAAACTCCAGATTCTCATTCTGGAAAAATCAGTGTTCTAAGGCTGACCCCTGGGACGCATGGAAGAAGTTTCTCCCTTGCTGCATATTGGTATTTTAAGTGTCTGACCTTAGTACAAGGTGTATTGCAACGACAGGCAAGATAGAATAACCAGAACACTTCCGGGCTCATGGCAGCCTCGTTGCCCTGCAATATCAACCTCACTCTGTATGGGCCACGTAATAGAGCACCAAATTTGAAGGGATAACTTCTCTGCTAAAAATAATTTGAGATTACCTCACCCAAAAGTGGGCTAACTGAACTGCCGAAGTCCAAGCAAGGTTCAGGTTGGCTTAAGAGCAGACAAGACGCTCCACCCTACAGCAGCCAGCATTCAGGCATCCACAGCACTGGAATGCCAAGTCCTCTCTCTTCAGCTTGGTTTAAAAACAGATATTTGCACGTGAGATTCTCTGCTGTTCTGACATCAGTCCAATTTGTACCCAAAGGTAACGCTGCTGTGAACAGAGGGCTTTAGAATACAGTGCATGTGGAAATCCAGAAACTCCTTGCCCTTCGAACTAGTACATCACACTCCTGAAGGCTCATGCAGACATTGATACATTATTTATACACAGACCACATTTCATGCTCCTTTTACAGGGCCATTACTATTTTTAAAAACTACAGCACTCATATAATCACAGGACTCCAACAATTTAGCCATGTAATTAAAGGGCATAATCCAATACACAGCAGCCTGTTCCTTGGCTTTGGTAACCATGAGATCAGGTCCTCAATTTCCATTTCTGGTCCAGATAATACTATCAATATTATGTAGAGCAAACATTCTTTAAGAATGATAAATACCATGTTAACTGCAAAAGAAATCCGCAAATCAGCGTATTTTAAGTGAACTCGATCCTTTCCCCAGCCCTTACAGTGTAACAACAAGGTGTAGGCTGGCCTAGGAAAGGTACTGAGATAATCAAGTGAATTAGAATGAGAGACAAGTCAGATTTTGTCTAACAAGAAAACCTTGACTTTCTGTACTATTTATCTGAGTTTCTGAGCTTCAGAACAAGCTTCTCTTGAAACAGACCTACGCCAGAACGCACTATCAAGTCTAATACTATTTTATGTCAAATACCTTTGTCTTAAACAAAGCATTCATTGGCTACAAGTCAAACCTGAGCTGCTCCTTTTGTTTAGTCTATTCAGGGGAAAGGGAGTAGCGTGGCAACTCATTCTTCAAAGCGTAGGAGGATCTCCTCTGGGATTTGCTTTGACTTGGTGCTGCCTAAAGCTCCACACAAGGCAGCTACAGATGAGTGATTATAAGATATACTGATGTGTCCAAGACATGTCTGTGAAACTGAGAAGGAAATACTTTTCAACAGGAGATCAAACAACAAAAATAGAGCACCCCAGAGCTGAGAAGGAAGTATGCAGATGGAAAGAAGTGAGGAAGTCCAGAGATTTGCTTCATACCTTCCTGCAGATAGTGGGAATTTTAAAATTACAATTCCAGTATTTTTTTTCCCCACCAAAGCAAATTCATTATATCTGCCCTCTTCAGAGTTATTCTTGTGTCCAGGATTGTTCCTCTCTCCCACCCACCTCATCTTAGCTCTTGGACTTTTTAACTATTGCAGCCTTGCAGAACTCTTTAGTGCAACAGACGCATCTGGCAGATGTTGCACCCTACATACATCACCCTCTTGCCTCACATTTTTTGTTTTTAAATGACAAGATCCGTTTGTCTACACTTCCTTCATTTGGCAGAACTGTTCAGTGAATGCTACCGCAACAGCGAGGAGAGAGCATTTGCTCTGTTGGTAAGAAAAAATCAGTACTGGAGCAAAACCACCTGCCTTCAACTGGCTACAGAAGCAGATGCAAAGTCTTTCTTTGCACATGATGGTGTCCAGGTAAGTTCTACAGACACTTCCCCTACCACCAGGGCCTTTAAGCATGATGTTGGACACAAAAGAGGATAGTACAACAACCGAATGGCCCCATGAAATATGTTCAGATCAGAGACATTCTTTGGAGAGGGAACTGTTCACTCTCCCTGGCACTGGATGAAGAGGATGTCATGCTGCATCTGGCAAAGCAATACTCTTGTCCCTTTTATCCAGTTAGCCTCCAGACCGATGCACTGAAGACAATGTTTAGCCCTCATTTCATCCTGTGCTTTTTCCTCCATTGCTCAGAGAAAACCATCAGGAAAGCACTTAAAATCTGCCTGAGGCACAATGAAGCTGCTCAAGGATATGAGGTAGCTCCTTAACAGAGCTTGTTCAGATTCAGAGAAGCTCATTGATAAAAGTTAAATCAAATTACTGTTCAGTTTCACCCCCACAACCTGAGTTCTATCCACACACACAAAACTAAATTAAGAGTGATGGTGCTTTTAGCTCCCAGTGGCTGACTTGCACTTCCTCAGCAGTACAGATGTTCTTCTATTCCACTTGAATTACAGTTCCTTCCACTGTTCTCTCATAACTCTTGGCATACTAAAAAACAACTGCAGAAGGACATGCAAAGTGCCCATATGCTCTGAAGGTGTGCCTGCTCTTAAGGTTTTCAGAGCAGTGCCTAACCTTTACTTGTCTTAGGAGCCACAGAACATAGATGCACTTATATTTTTATGATGCCAAAGCCATTTCTTGTTTTCTTGAATTTCAGGCCTTCCTAACAAAAATATGGTGGGGAGACATGTCTACAAGCACGCAGATACTGAAGTTAATCTGTGGATTCTGGTGTCCTTTCCTGATTTACACAAATTTAATAGCATTCAGGTAAAAACAAATATTTGAGTGCAAGAGATAAGTAAAGGAAGAAAAATAAGTCATGAAAAAAAATCCAAACTGAAAATTTCTTATGTGAAGGATAAATACAGTAATATCACCTCAGAGGGTTAACAAAAGGACTGCACCACTCTTGACCAAATTAGTTTGCTATGGGACTGAGTGATTTGTATGTACTGGGCTAGTGCTGTGTTTATTCTAATACTTCAAAAGCCAATGTCAGTTTCACCTAGATCACTTTATTTTGTACAGTCCACAGAAGAGCCTGTTGGGATTCTGTCAGCTCCACTTGAATGTACAGCATATACAGTAACACATAGCATATAGAGGATATCTCCAGATATAGCACCATCTATTTCTAAATGTGAAGATGTCTGGTTCAAACCTCAGTATCTTAACAGTAAAAACAACCATCACAAAGCAGAACTAGCAGCCACAAGCCTTGGGAACCAAAAGTCAAGCTTAAAACCACAGGACTCATATGAAACCAATTAAGATTTCTAATTTAACATCTTGGGAGATCTCTTTGTAGTATTCTGCAGGCACAGCTTTGGAGTTCATAGTTTTCAGCTTTTTGTCACAGTGAAGAGGCTAGAATCTTAGGCTTTCTTCAAAGAAAAAATAAAATCACCAAAGCAAACCAAGCAAAACAGAAAAGAAGAAAAAAGCAGCCACGATGCTTAGACACAGTCATAAGAATCTAAGAACTGAAACTTTAGGGAAACCTCCAAGTATTGTGAAAATCGGAGATACAAATCATCAGAACTGGCATTATGGAATGACCTGCTATTAAGAAATACATATGCTTAACTGTTAAACTACGTACAAAGAAAGAGGAAAGCCTGTTTGCCATTCCTGACCTAAGACTTCCATTCTGCTAGTATCACTAAAGATGTTTTTTCTTCTAGGACTAGTGGTTACCAGCTTCACAAATCCGAGTAATTTAATGTGAAACATTGTCAAAGTTTTCATAGAAGGGTTTAAACCATAGGATGGCTAGGGTTGGAAGGAACCTTGAAGATCACCTAGTTCTAACCCACCTGCCAGTTAGGGATGCCACTGACTAGATTCTTATTCAAAGAAAGCCTTTCCAAATTTGTTCTGTTGAGGACATTCCTCCTTTCTCTGGAAATGCTAGAGTTGACACACATACCCTAATGCTTCCTGGCATTTCCGGTCTTAAGTGCTACTGAGAGCATCCAGGAATGGAGCATAGGGGTATTGTCTTCTAGGACTGATCGAGGGGTCTATTTCTGCTCAAATTCTTTTCTAATTATTTTGAGGAAATTGAGCATCTCGCTCCATTTTTTTGGAACACATGTTGATTATCATTTCTCCTTTGAATCTTGTGGCTGAATTTAGCTCTGCAATTTCTTTTTATTTAAAAGCTAAGGATTATGCACATTTGATAGCTTTTCAGCAGAGCAAGTCCAAAATAAGTATATGCAAACTGTTCTGCAGGAATGCCAGTTCAGTAGCGAAGAATTGCTAACCACTGTCTTTCAACTAATGAGTTTATTTCCATACAGCGAGGAAAAGCAGTCAAAGAAAGAACCTGAGCCATTTAGAGAGCTGGACAGTTCAGATACAGAAAGGACTTTGTTTCTTTCTAAGGAAGAATATAGGTAAGTTTAAAACCATCAGTTAACACAATTTTTATGACTACAAAGTACCGGACACTTCTTGTGGATTACTGATCAGCTAATGATCCTAAGGAGCAGTTGAATGGCCAAGAAAGTCATTACTCCTCAAAAAGTGCTGCTCCATCTGATTGCTGTTGCTCTGTAAAAGGAATACAGAAGATAAACAGGGTTATAGCACCATATCTAAGGAGACAACTTTATATCTCATGAGCAGGCCATTTTTACAGAACTAAGAATCTGGTCAATACCTGGGGAATCAGAAGGCATCTCCTGAGATTCCCTTCAGCTGGCAATAGCTGATACATCAGATTTAGGAACTATAATCCCCTATAGGATTACTGAGTTCAGCAGAAAGAAGGTTCTCAGCTAACTCTTGCATAACTCTAGTGCATCACTGCATACTTCCCTACAAAGGCAGCAACAGAAATACTTGCAAACAGCAGTATCTGGGAATTTATGTAGTCAGCTTCCCGCTATACTAGTCCTCTTCGTTAAAAAAAAAAAAAAAAAAACTGGCCCTGAGGAACCTGAAGTACAACGGACTTATGTTCTAGAGGAAGCATTACAGAAATGGGGAACTAAGCACAAAGATTTTGGCAGTTGCTCAAGGGCTCTCATACAGCCACAATTCAGAACTTCTGATCCACACCCTATACTTCAACCGCACACTCCTTAGCAAAACCTGGAAGGCCACAAGGATTTAAGTCTGGACAGAGAAACTTTTGATTAATACACAGTTCACTTAATAGCTGACAGGAGCTAAATATCTGCTTGTATTTAGCATGGGCTTTTCAATGGTTTGAAGAGAGCTTCAGAAATATGTGGACAGTGGTACTAATGAAACACAGTCCACAGTATGTAGTGCTGGACCAAGTCAGAATTATTAGCCTCTATTTTTAGCTCTGGCATTTAACTGCTGGTATATTGAAGAAAATCATGACTTTTTGCTCCCTCTCTAACCTGTAAAATAGGTGTACAAACGTCTGCCTCTTGGGACTATTTGTAAGTAATGTCATAAAGTCCTTTCATACCCTGAGTGAGGTATGGTTTATGACTCTTGGTCATTATGTTGTGCATTCCAATTGCTATTATCTTAGAGATTTAATTTAACAAAGGGGCTCTCCCTCCCAGATTTGTTTCAGCATCTGAGCATCCTACAGTAAAGCTGCAATTATCTGTTTATGATATTAGCCTGTTATCATGGGAATGTCTCTTACAATGTCATAAATCAAAAGGTAGGGTAGAATCAGGCACACAGGAAAGACTGGAGATGAGAAACTTTTCCTTATAACGAGTATATTTAATAATTAGCAAGAATGTCAGGGGAAAGATAGTGAAGAGTCATTGTTTGCCTTTTTTTGGGGGGGAGCCGGGGGGGAGGCAGGGGGAAGCATAATCTAGCATGCATATCCTTTGTTAGGAATCATTCTTCTCAGAATCAGAAAACTAAAGGATCCAATAACATCCCTAACTTCCTAACTTAGGGATGTGAGCAATTTATGTGGAAACAAAACCTCATGCTAAGATCAGATCAGATTGCTACCAAACACAAGGAACATGCATTTTCTGTACAGGGTAATTTCCACTACCAGTAGATAACACTTTGTATTCCAAAACACTGCAAAAACAACAGTAGATGTACAGGTCAAATTTCCCTTCAGTTACCAAAATGCCTGTGGAACTTCACAAGAGTCAAAGCCTACATTTATGAATAATTTATGAACTCAGCTTTTTACTAAAAGGCTTCTTTGGTGATCTTTTTGCAATTTGATTTAATCATAAAGGGCAAGAAACCAGCGTGGACAGTTATGTAAACTTCAGTATTCCTTTAGTAGTTCTCTTAGACTCCATCGAGGCTAGTCAAGAAACACATTTAGCATGATTCAGCACTTTTGAGTCTAGGTCAAAAAGAATAATCATCTCAAGTAGTCACAGCAATGACAACTTCTGTATACAACCGTTACAAGAAATTTTTAGGACCAAAATAAGATCTGACTTGCAAACTTACACTAGCTATTTGCTTTTCTTACCTATTGTTTTGGATGATGAAGACCAACTAGCCAAATTCTCCTTCTTCCTGACAATTTGCACAATGTTCATACTACACGTAGTATGAACACATTGAAGTTGCAAATCAAATTAATGCAACAAAACTGAAATACCAAGTATACGCATTTAAGCCTAATGCATCTTTGTTTTTCTCTTTGATTTCAAGTATTTCTGCTATGGTAACATGATTGCTCTGACTTCCACAGCTTTCCTCCTTCCACTATCAGCATCTGCCTGTTACTATCTTAAAAGAAGCTTTATATAGGATAATACTGAGCCTTTTCCCATGAACTTATTTTAGGGGATTGTCACCAAGCCTATATTCTTTTTGTTTTGCAGAGGAAATGGTAAATTAGAAAAGCAGAACTCTTCTGAAAACACAGCGTGGGCAACATTCTTGTTTACTCGGTGGAAAAAATTCTGGAGTGCCCCTGTAACTGTATTTATGGGAAATGTTATAATGTATTTTGCTTTTCTGTTTCTGTTTACTTATGTCCTTTTACTGGATTTTAAACCACCTCCACCTGAGGGTCCATCTGTTAAAGAAATTATACTTTACTTCTGGGTTTTTACCCTGGTCTTAGAAGAAATCCGACAGGTCAGTAACATTCAACATCTCAGCAGCAATGCAATAAACCTTGAGATAATATTTCAAATAGGTTTACAAACTGCATAAACTGCACAAACTTGAAGATTTCAACTCTCATGTGCAGGTTTGCACAGAAAAGAAATACAAATCTTACCTTATTCAAAACACTTCACCTCTCCCTCCCAGAGCAACCTTTTCCTACACCTTATAAGCCTGTAGCTCCACCTTTGTTTTTCTTGCTTGCTCCAGCTGTAGCCAATAGCCAAGTGGGCTGCTAAGAGCCAGGCGGCCTTCACTTTATGAAGTATCTGTCTGGTTTAACTCCCCAGAACTAGGACCTCCCACCACAGTTAACATAAATTGGAAGTTACAGGCTGCACCTGGAAGTGCATTTTCAAATGCACTTTTTCAAAGATTTCTACCCTGCTGGGGACTGTTAAAAAAAAAAGAAAAAAAGACAATGAATTCAGATTACTTCGGTTTGTTTGAAAATATTTATACATTCAAAACATTAGCAGATCTCTCTTTGTTTTGCTTTTCCTGTTTAAGAAAACAAAGAGACTTCACTAATCCCCCAATTATTGTTCTTGGAATATCCTCAGTTCAACAACTGAAATAATGTGTGAACAATGGTGCTAGCGTGTTGCCAACTGTGGGTGCATAAAACTGTCCTCTTCAGACTAAAAACCAGTTATAAACACTTATTCTGAAAGAACAAATAGATGCTTGTTGTTTAAGCAATGGGATTAGTGAAGGAGATCCCAGTTTGTTACAAGTTATTTGAAATTATTCTGAAAGGCCATAAACAGAAAAGCACAGAGAAAATATTTGGATCAAAGAATATTTCATTATAAACCTGTAAGTGGAGTGCTGGGCTGAAAGCCTATTAAGACAGCTCTTTGCCTAGATAATCAAATGTGCGCTCACAATTATAGTGTACAAACGTCAAATCTGTACATGCTGTTTAGATAGCTGTATCTAGAAATTGAACATTGACCACAAATTTGTTAAATTCTTTAACAGTCTGAATGCTCACAACATCTTGAATCAGACCTTCTTAAAATATCACAAGATTAAGAAGGTTGTGCTTTTCTTTTTTGTGTGTGTTTTAACACAGTAAACTGAGCTTATGTTTTCAAGCTTTTTTTCCTATTACATTAGGAAGTTTTTGCTTTTTGCAATGAAAGACAAAAGGGAAACAGGAATAATGTTAAAACTCACAATGAAATAGCAAAACTTGAAACAGATCAGTGCTGATAATCATTTCTCTTTTTCAGAGTTTCTTTACAGATGAAGACACAAATTTAATGAAGAAATTCAAACTGTATCTAGAGGATAACTGGAATAAATGTGATATGGTGACCATCTTCCTTTTCATAATTGGGGTAACCTGCAGGTATATATATCTGTTTTATGTGATGTGGTCAGCTTCAGGAGCATGGGCTGTTTATGCCATTTGACAGGATAGTCTTACGTGCGTGTGAGGTCAGGCTATGACATCTACAAATTTTGAAGAAAGTTTCTGCAATAAAAGCCTCTAAATTTCTGTTTAACTGAAGATGTTGCTGCAGAGACCACAAAAGGCATATTGGTATATTCAAACACCTGTACAGAGAAGCTCTGCTTCTCATTTTTTTGCATTTACTTTTAGTCACTTTAATCACTTTTTTTGCTTTGTTTTGTTTTAATGTCTCATTTCAGCTGAGACAGAGAAGTTGGTGTCTCTCCATCTTTGGGTTACTTCTCACCAATGTATAGATATTATATTACGTTTTTCTTACAGCTGTAATGACTGTGACGTATGCAACCACAACCCTGAAGCACTTGCCTTTTCCTAACTAAACTATGCCTGGAAACCAAGTGTAATATTTGAGAAGAGACTTCTCAGCAGTTCTTGCTAAGATCTGGTATTTTGTTTCATTTGTTCTTCAGGATGCTGAATTCGACTTTTCAAGCTGGCCGCACAATACTTGCCATTGATTTTATGGTGTTTACCCTTAGACTTATACACATTTTTGCAATTCACAAACAGCTTGGACCAAAAATCATAATTGTGGAAAGGATGGTAAGTGTGCAGCCTCTCTCACATAAATACTTGTACTTTGTAAAACATGGAGAACTGGAAATCTTCTTACAAAGGAAATCAGTTTATAATGCGTCTTTATATTTTTAAGGCCTGTCATTTTGCGTATATTGCCTTATTTATCATGAAAATTAGATGCAGTGAGTTTCAAATAGATCCGTCCAAAGAGCTCTGTAGTGTATTAAGTTAGCCTCAATTTACTAATCCTTGTACTTTAGCTAATCATTTACCCTTTGGTCTGGCAAATCAGGAGTAATGTCTGTGTCTTACACACTGCTATTACTCCTACTTCACAAGCATTTGGAGCAAAGACCTCAGACAGACAACAGGGCATTTACAGGAGGGTAGGGCATTTACTGAATGGCTCTGCTGTGCTTTGGGAAATAGATTACATTATTTGCAAGAAGTGTGAAAAAAAATCTGAGAAAATTGATAGTTGCAAGTTTCCCACAGGAGTTGTTCTTACTTGTACTTTGTAACTCTAAGCTACAATGAAAACAGCACCTTGTAAGCATATGTTGGAAGATGATGATGAAAGATTTGTATTTATTACCACTCTCCTGCAGGAAATGAGACATTAGGACTGTATTTACTGTGCTTGGGTATAGGTTGGAACATTGAAACAGCTTTTTATTTAGGCATGTTAATCCTCTAGGCCAATTAGCTCAAGGTAACTGATTAATAGGAGTTCATCTAATTGTAAATGCTATCATAGATTCTACAAATATTTGACTTGTGACTCAAAGCAGAGCTCAGTAAAAGCTCTACAGTCTAAACAAGCCTATACATTGAATAAACGTAACTACCAAGCTATTTAGATCTGTCTACAAATGCAATAACTGAAACTCTAACATGACATTTGCTTTGAGTAGCAAAAGGGTAAATGGCAAATAAATATTTGTTCTTGTACATTATCTAGTTTACAGCATTAGCAGACTTTTACTGTAAGAGAACCAGGCAGATCTACAGCTCCCAACCCTTCCTGGCAGCATACCAAACTAAACCAGGGCCCAGAACAAATATGGTGATATGTATACTACGTTAGCATCTGAAGTCATATGAGATAACACACGGATTAAGAAGATGCAAATAAGAACATAAACAGTAGCCTAGACAAAACCGTAAAACAGGACCTTTCATCTTTCCCCCATCCAAGCCAACACAATACTTTAGCTTCGGTAGTTCAGTGTTGAGCCTTACATCAAGGGAAAGAACGATGAAATTGACTTCAGTAAACAGTATCTTATTGAAAGGTTCATCAGGTGGGTTCAAGCAAGATCATTTCCCTTAAATAGGGAAGTAAGCCAAGATTGTGTCTTACCATCTTTGTCCTTTTTAACCTTGATACAGAATTGCTGAAATAAGTCTTGTAGCTGTTAAAATGGCAGTCCAATGCCAGTTTACGGGGAGACAGACTGCAGTCGGGAAAAAATATTTCCAGACATACTGTTGCTTTCTCTTAACTGTGACACTATTGCAGTCCTGCAGTGCTGACAAACTTGAAATCATCCAGAAAACAAAATAGATGGGTGAAAGTCAGAAAGACATGAACTATGTCTTGCCTGCCTTAGATACTATAATTCTTAATGGAACTTGTAGTAACCTCCTGGAGGTCTGAAATGCCTATGCTTTTAGGTAACTGTGCAATCCTATTATCTAACTGAAATGAATCTACAGTCCCTAATGAACTGTCAGATTAGATGGGAAGAGGATGAAGTGTTCCTCTTCCACCAGGGAAAAATTACTGCATTTGAAATACATATTCGATTTTTTTAAGTAAGTGCTTTTGGATTCAATTACTTCTGCTTCTGTAGAGAAATACAATGTTTAAAAGCAGAAAGTCTTAAAAATAATCTCTCAGATGCATTACTTAGCTTGAAAACCAAAGACAGGAGCTACCTGGTCCTTGCAGTCTTCAATGTCTGCCCTATCCCTGGTTCAGAATTCATCAATGAGTGCTGTCATCCAGGATTGACTGCTGCAGCAGACTTCTTGTAATTCACAGCTAAACAGTCAATGGTACTGTGAGATCTCACAGAAAATCTGCATTTAAAACAAATTACTTTAAAAGATAAAATGTTTCATTTTTAAACAGTAATTGACTGAAAAACAAAGTTTTAAATTAAAAATATGCCTTTATCTAAACTAGCTAACAAACAAAAATGCTGGTTATGGCCCAGGAGCAATGGGGTAACAGCAAGGTAAAGAGAGAAATCCTGTGCATGAAACTGTATTCCACCTCCTTTAACCTAAACAAGCTTGTAAAGAAACAATTACTTGAACAGTTTTCATACCAAGCTACTGTTCTTTGATTATGCTATCAGTCATTTGTCCTCCTTTTCTCCCTCCCCTTTTCTCTTTTAGATGAAGGATGTTTTCTTCTTTCTGTTTTTCTTGAGTGTATGGCTCATCGCCTATGGTGTGACAACTCAAGCTCTGCTTCATCCTGATGACAACCGAGTGGAGTGGATATTCAGAAGAGTGCTTTATCGTCCCTACCTTCAGATATTCGGCCAGATTCCACTGGATGAAATAGACAGTGAGAAAACTTCTCCCCTAACTTTACCATCTTTGAGTGCATATTTCCCTAGCCAAAGCTTTCACATTACTATGATATAAATAGCGCATTTGCAAATGAAGATAACGTACAGTGTGAAACTATATTAGAACATGGGGGTTGGCCCTGTTTAGAGAAGCTGTCTACAATATTCACACAAGGATTTGCAGTTGAAAAAGGTTGGCATTCCTTCTTTCACTTCAATCCATTTTTGCTCAGCTTAACCTAGATCCAAATAACCCTTGTGTAAACTGTAATAACAACATCTCCATATATTTTGGCAGTTGTTTAATGTGACAGTTTTACAGCAGTACTGCTCTGTCCATAAGCAAACACTTGTGTTTTAGAATAAATATTCCTCTGGAGCATTTATTTACTCTGGAGTTAAAGTTGCCCCAATCAAATAAAGCTAGTAATTGTATTTGTGCTACATTTCAAACAAAACAACAAAAATAATCAAAATACATGGAAATGTTTGGACATAAAGGTTTAGAGGCAATATTTCTGATAGAGAAGCAGGTAAAATGCAGAATAGGTCATCTCCCAAAGAAGTCTGATGTAGTGTCACAGAATTTAGCCAGAATAACAGTTCTGAATGTCAGTGACTACTGAAGTGGGATTTACACTTGAAGTAATATAGATGAAACCAAAAAATCCCATAGGCAGCAAACTAGAAAGCATTCTTCCATATCCACCCTGCTTAATAAGAAAAGGCATATGCCTTGGAAAAGCTAAAGTCAGAATGAGGCAAGAGAGCAGGGGTATGATTCATCTCACTTAGCTTTAAATGCCTACAGTGTAAGCATCCACAGCACAAGAAGTCACTCTTACTTCCACTAAAGTAACTGGTACGAAATAATATTTCTGGAATAGGATTAATCTCATTTGAAAATAGGTCAGATAAAATATCCCCTAGAAGCGTCTGTTTCTCCCCATTGGGAGTCCAAAAGGTGTCCTCACATACATAAATAACAGATTAGATGACAGGGAAAAAATATATTACATGGACAAATTCCAGAAGGGGGTCATTTGTACTGGGATGCTCTTGACCTTATTCGACATCTTTATAAAACATATGGAAAAGGAAATGGTTAATGAATGCAGCAATATTTGCTGATGAAACAAAGTTACTGGGTAGTAAAGACTAAAGCCTACACCTAAGAGTTGTGGAAGACCCTCCTGAGGGATGAAGCATCAAATGAAATTCAGTGTAGATAAATATAAGGTAATGTGCCTGGTGACAGCTGTTGTGACTTTTCAGATAACTCTTTGCATTAACGAATAAGATCACCTGTGACTGTGGGGAAAGGCATTATTGGTGAAAAAACGGAGAACAAACAAGTAAATATGGCTACTTTAAATCTGTGGATTTAATTCATTACATGATAGAACTTCCTGAAAAACAAACAAACACACCTATGATTCTTAAGCCCAGTGTAGGAAAATTTAGATGAATGATATGAGTATAACCAACAGAGAGTAGTTATCTTTTCCTCTGTAAGTTGTAAATGATTTCAAATGAAACAAGCAAAAGGAGATTTTTTTTTGCATACATAACTGTCAGCCATTTAATTGCTGTATGATGCTTCGAATGCTAAAATTGTGCATAGACTGAGAAACCAGTTGGAGAAATTAATCAAGGAATCCTCCTACACCATTATTAAATACAAATTATCTGCCTGGGCAAGTCCTTCAGCCACAAATTCCCAGACCTGGAGGAAATATCCCAACAAAATGCCACTGTTTTTGTTGCATGCTAGGCTAGTGTAAGAACCTGCTACAGCCATAGCTGGAGAGAGGATATAGGGCCAGCTAGACTGCTAGTCTGATGCAGTGGCACCATTCTTACTAATCTGGACTGCAAGCTCAGAGGTACAAAGCAGTGGTTTAAATTTAGAAATTACTTTTTTTTTTTTAATTTAGAAATTTACTTTTCTCCTCTAACATGCATACTGTCATGAGGATTGTGAAGACATATATATGGGGAGGTAACATCTACTAAAAACTCAAAGGTAGTTTGAATTGATATGATAACATGCATTTTCACAAAATCAGCAACATTGGATATTAGTTCACATAAGCGATGTTTCAACTGCAAGAATTAGCTCAGTAGTTCAAGCAGCCAAAGAACTGTCCTTTTGTGTCTTGCATTTACATTCCTGCTTGCCAGTCAAAAACAAAAGGCAGTGCAAAAGTTACATGCTACCACAATACTGGTCTTAAGCTCTAATGATTGCAAAATATTATGAATAAAATTATGCTACTGTTTATATGCAGTTGAGATATCCTTTTAATAATCAGTATCATCATCTTTGATTTGTACCTTAACAGAAAAAGGTATTAAACATATGCAATAATCCATGCCAATAGTTCTTGAAAGATGACATGTTTAAACATATCAATTAAGTTTTTATTTGCCTTGAAATAGCTATAAAATACAGTGTCTTAAACTTCAGGAACAACTTGTAATTCCTGCCCTTCTCTGTTGAACATACAAGATTTTCCTCACTGAAACACAAAACTTTTGTCTCTGCTCTAAGAAATACGTGTGGCAGTAGGATTTGTCAAAACTATTCATTTCTCTACCTCTCTTTGCAGCATCACGAGTGTTTCCCCGGAACTGTACACTTAATCCATTGCAGATTCTGAAGGACAACTCACCATCATGTCCTAACAACTACGCCAACTGGCTTGTCATACTTCTGTTGGTCATCTTTCTACTAGTCACAAACGTTCTCCTTATGAACCTCCTGATTGCTATGTTCAGGTAAGAGCTATTTCAGTAAGTTTAAGACAGAGATGGCAAAAGTTCAACTGAATGCCAGAGTTTACTACATTGCTTGCATGTTCCAAAATAACTGGCCAACAGCAATTTTCCTAATATTATTTGGGGGTTGATAGGTAGACTTTTATGATCATATAAGTTGTCATCTTCTTTACTCTAGCCACATTAAAGACAAGAAGAAAAGAAGCATCTTTTACTATAAAAATTCAATTAAACGTGCATAGCAAGGTCTGGATCCCTGGCTGTGCTGCAGTAGAAGTCCACAGGTGCAAAGCAGCTGTAAACTTGGCAGACTTAACAGTAGATAATCTGCACAAAGGGGAAACTTAATGTCAAAATGATTAATGATGACTGATTTGGTTGAAGAACTGACATAGCACGTTTGCCAATGTTGCAGGAGTGAATTGGAATTACCTTTCTTTTTTTAAAAAATACACTAGTATTTCTTTAACATTTGAAGACTGCAACTGTTATTATTTTAATATCTAAAAATTTGCACAATCTTTAGTTTAAATTAACTCTACTTGCTGACTGTCCTGTTCCTTTTATTAAAGAAAACTTGGGGCTGTGTTTTGTATTTGTAATGATACGCTTGTTGAGATAAAAACAGTTCTGTAATTTTTTCCTCTACAGTTACACTTTTCAAGTTGTTCAGGGCAATGCAGACATCTTCTGGAAGCTTCAGCGCTACAACCTGATTGTTGAATATCATGGACGGCCTGCCTTAGCACCACCATTTATCATTATTAACCACATAACTCTGGTTCTCAGAATAATCTTCAACAAAAAAGAACATAAAAAAGAACATCTGGGTAAGTAGCTAACAAATGTCTATAAACGGGAGACCCTGATGCTCTTTCAAGGGTATACTGCATAAGCCAAACAGAGGAGCAAGTAAGATTTCCATAAGCTAAGGGCCATAATTCATTATCTTTACCAAAAAGTGCCAGGAGAATACACATGACAAATTAAGGTTTATAATGTAGCCTGTACTATAAACAGTTTCCCACAACGCCTTTCTCTGTGCAACATAGTTATGATACAAAACTGGTTGAAGGGATTTATTTCTGAAGAAAAACCGATGTATAGTTTGAATAAATCATAAATAGTTATTTTATCTGCTGTTAAATTTTAGTAATTAAAAATGGACAACCCTAAAAGTGCATATGAACTCCGAAATCTGCTGGGATCAGTAGAATTTCCCAATGCAGATTACAGAGAGAGAGAGAGAGAGAGAGAAAGAGAATACACTTAGAGAAATGGTGGTCCCCTTAAAAGTTGTCATTAAAAAGGAGGATGAAGTTTAACTAACAACAGAAGGCATTTAGAGGCTTCCTATAGTGATTGCAAACTTGGTATATCTAGTTTAATGGTGTCTGATAACAAGCCTATTTCCTCCTCATGCACAGACTGATAACGGGCTTTGGAGCAGAACTGTTGATGTTCAGAGCCCTTAGACTAAGCTTCCTGTCACACACACACTCCTTCTGGCTATCAAGGCACACTGCTGAAGCTTCTTCCCCTCCAAGAAAGCAAGTACCTGCCTGATCAGGGTCTAAGCTTGGTAGTATTTGGAGCACGCAGCAAGTGTGCTCTTTTACCAGACTTTAGAAAGATACAAAACTGGTATGTTCAAGTTACCTCTGAAATTGAGCTCTTCTGTTGGCTGGGCCAGTTGGTTTGCTTTGTAAGATGACAACAGCCAACAGATTTACACTTTAAGGCGGAGGGATTTTTCGCAGTTCTTCTTTCCTATTTATAATTGTTCTAATAAAGAAGCTTAGATGATAAAGTGCATCTGAATGTAAAGCTTTGCTCATTAAACACTTGGGGGCCACAGTATGTGAGAAGTCCAGTAATGTCCTAGATGATTCAATGATTCAATGTTTTTATAAATGATTTGGATGTAGGACTAGAAGGTGTTCTGCGCAAATTTGCCGACGACACTAAACTTGGAGGAGTTGTGGACTCGGATGAGGGTGGAAAGGCCTTGCAGAGAGACCTGGACAGATTGGAGAGCTGGGCGATCACCAACCACATGAAGTTTAACAAAAGCAAGTGCCGGGTCCTGCACCTGGGACAGGGCAACCCTGGCTATACGTACAGACTGGGTGATGAGACGCTGGAGAGCAGCCCTGCAGAGAGGGATCTGGGGGTTGTGGTTGACAGCAAGTTGAATATGAGCCAGCAGTGTGCCCTGGCAGCCAGGAGGGCCAACCATATCCTGGGGTGCATCAAGCACGGCATTGCTAGTTGGTTGAGGGAAGTGATTGTCCCGCTCTGCTCTGCGCTGGTGCGGCCTCACCTCGAGTACTGTGTGCAGTTCCGGGCACCACAGTACAAAAAGGACATTAAACTGTTGGAGAGTGTCCAGAGGAGGGCGACAAAGATGGTGAAGGGCCTAGAGGGTAAGACGTATGAGGAGCGGCTGAGGGCACTGGGCCTGTTCAGCCTGGAGAAGAGGAGGCTGAGGGGGGACCTCATCACAGTCTACAACTTCCTCGCGAGAGGGAGTGGAGAGGCAGGTGACCTATTCTCTGTTATCACCAGTGAAAGGACCCGTGGGAACGGTGTGAAGCTGAGGCAGGGGAAGTTTAGGCTGGACATCAGGAAGAGGTTCTTCACCGAGAGGGTGGTCGCACACTGGAACAGGCTCCCCAGTGAAGTAGTCACTGCACCAAGCCTGTCTGAATTTAAGAAGAGGTTGGACTGTGCACTTAGTCACATGGTCTAAACTTTTGGGCAGACCTGTGCGGTGCCAGGAGTTGGACTTGATGATCCTTATGGGTCCCTTCCAACTCGGGATATTCTATGATTCTATAATGCTTATCTACTTTGGGGGGGGAGAGGAGGGGTGTCTGATATTTAATTGGAATTTCCTGCATTCCAGTTTGATTTTTCTTTAGCTTAGCAGCCTTTCATTACTTAAACTAATATAGGGGAAAAGGGAGCAAAATATAATTTTTAATATCTGTTTTCCCCCCTATAGAAAGAGATCTTCCAGTTGGCCTAGATCAAAAAATCGTAACATGGGAGCTGGTGCAAAAAGAAAATTATCTTGTAAACCTTGAACAAGAAAGGAAAGAAAGCAATGAAGAAAGGCTGAAGGCCACATCTAATAAGTATGTTATTATGACCCATATTAAGTGAACCTTTCAGGTCTTCAAATTTGCATGAGATAAATATACAGGTACTGTAACACTTATATGAGGAGACCAAATGGAATGCAGTTCTTCATTGCATGAAAAACATGACAAGGCAGCATCACTTCAGTAATGAGAAGAGTCTTTCACATTCTTGAAGTACATACAATTACAGGCCTGTAAGCTCCAGGCAAACCTGCAGTCAAGCTCAAATGAAAATCATATTCATAAAGAAATGATGGAAGAACAGTTCCTTTACCGTACTGCAGAGCATGTACTTCCATCCCCTGTAGGCATACAGCAGTATTGGAAACAAAACATTGATCAAAGTCCTGTGAAACTGTTGTTTCCAAAACAGAAAGAGGTTTAGACTTTTGAATGACAGTTTAAAATCTCTGGAGTTATCCCCAGCTTGCAGATACAGAAGTACTATTTATGGCTTTATGACATAAGACTAATGTTTTGCATAAGAAATTCCTGACATGATCTCTAGAATTAGATTTTATTAACTGGATCTCCATTTAAATATTTCTCTAGAATATCTTCCCAATAGGAATATCACCTAAATTGGTTTAGTATTCTGACGAATTAAAATGCAAAATTACTACTTGGAAGTTTACTCCTTTAAGTGAGACACAAGATAGATACATGCATGGAAAACTAAAACATCTAAGACAATATGAAAAGCCACACAACAAAGCCTTCTTTGAAGAAGCTTTTAACACCTGTTTCAGGTGTTTCCTCTTACAATAAAACTGATTTCAAATAGAGTCACAGTGGGTGTGAAAATTGTTACAATAACAAAGTTCTGCTGAAACCTTCTTGTGCTGCGTTTTCTTTCTGTGCTCTGCCTTTCAAAACATTCATCTAATTCATAATACCTGGAGTCCAGACCTGCCTACTTGAATATATTATTGGGAAATACTCTCCTCCCTCTAATCTAACAGACTCTAAATTCATAATAATTTAAATTATTTGGTTTTAACTTTATTCTCATAAGCAAGTCACTGCCAAAATGCAGGATTTTGGCCCTAAGAATAAACAAGAGCTTAATTGCCTAGATCAAGCAATAAATAAGCATGTAATTGCTTCTAAACAAAGGGCATGATCTCAGATATAGCAGAGACCGAAAGAGGTTCAGATGACCACCACTAATCTTACCTCTTAGGTGTCAGCAAACTTACCCGTGTATTTGAAATCTTACATAACCCTCCAAAAGCTATTCACTTAACTCTGCATTAAACCAAATCCAAAATACATTAGATACATCCAGCAACAGCCTTTTCACATAGACCTGAGTGCAACATGACTTGTTAAAGGGAAAATTTTAAATAGTAGTTAGGACAAAGCAGAGAGGGATTTGAGGAGCCTTTGGGGAATTGGATGCTAGGAATAAGAAACTGATTGGAGAAGAGGTAAAGGATGTAGAAGATGTGTGAATAATCTGAGTTGGAGGGACCATATTCAAGTTCTCTACATGGTCCCTTTGGACTGCGTGGAAAAATGGATTTGAACATCAAATCAGTGTCTGAAAATGAAACCTCAAAAAAATCAAGTGGCTCATCAGCCCTGCGTTAATGGAATAAATATTATGTCATAAATTTTCATGCTAAAATCAGTTTACATTCAGCGTAGATAGACTAATAAAGGACTAGAAAGACAGAGCTGGACCTATGGCTCTTTTCTGCAGTCCTTAATTTCCACAGCAGCAGGGACTGAGGGCTGCTTTAATCTGTATGAATATATGAGGAGCCCTTGGGTGGTATGCATGGGAGAGGTATGACAGAAATGCTGCTCTTTTCAGTAAATACTTACAGGAACCCTTGAAAAAGACAAAACTTTTAGGGGGCTCTGGTATATCCCAGCAGCACAGAACTGCAAGCAAGGGGTCGAAGACATAGTAAGTTACTCGTTTTTTGTGGTTTAGGATTTCATCTGAGGCCTTTCCTTTTCACTCAGCACGTCATTTTTGTTTCCACAGAGTGGATAATTTGTCTAAATACCTTAGTGGGTTGAAAGAACAAGAAAGGCGGCTTAAAGTTATAGAATCCCAGGTAAGTAATAGCTTTGCAGGCATTTATATCAGTTTTAGGATTTCACTATGTTTCTTTCATTTTTTGTGTGTCCATTTTTAATCGCTGCTGCTAGTATTTGATGGTGGTTTGGTACCGTGTTCAGGGATAAAGGGATGGAGAAATGGATCTGTATTGTGACTTCATTTTCCTTATTGTTTCATCTGTAATGATAACTACATAAAGAAACATTTCTAACCTCTTACAGAAAAGAGAAAGTGGAATACAGCATTTCTTGCTCTATTTTGCTAGCCTACTTGAGAAGTGTTCACTTCTTACCTTGAGGTTGCCTCTGGAGGCAAATGTTTGATCTTCTCCCCTCCATTCTCTTCTTTCATCCAACCTTTTCTTACTTTAAAAATGACAACTTTGAAAATACCCATATGCTGTCTGATTTGACAGAGACTAATCTTCTTGGACATCAGTTTTTCTAATTTTGTTAGATACCACATATCAGCTTCTTAAAAGGAAGTGTCTGGCATAGAAATGCGCAATAAATAAATAATAGAAGGAAACCCTATCTTGAGCTTTTGGTGACACATCTGTGAAACATAAACAAACATTTGTTAAGCAGTATGAAAATGCTCAGTATTACCATGTGCTACATAGTAAAACTCTCATTGTTTTCTTTGTCCCTAGAATTCTTCAGTGTAATTTTGGCCTCACTGAAAGTTGTTTATCTTAATTGCAGTTTCCCTCCCTTTTCTTATCCATTCTATGGCTTCCTAAAAAAAGTCACGCTATTCCATGAACAATGTTGAAACCAAATACAGGTTAAATAGGAACACACGAGAAACGCTTTAATAAGGCTGTGCTAGATTGAGATAATGCAATATACTCTCAAAAAAAGGAAGATATTTAATACTGATCTTCCTCCAAGTCACCTCAACTAATCCTTAACAAACTAATAAAGTCACGTGGTATTTCTGATGTTGCTTCATGCTGCTGCCCACATTGTCTTTCCTGCAAATTTAAGAATGGATAAGAATGGATAACTATGAAAATTAACTGATGTAGAAATCACTACCTATTTTGTAGATATGCTACTGTACAGCTGTTATCTCTTCAATGGCAGATGCTTTAACCAAAAGCAACCTCTTATGCAACCAACCAGCTCCAGACTATACACGTAAGTATTGAAAATCATCATGAAAAAACTAATTAACACAGCTGGACAATTTAGTTTTATTTTTTAAAAAATAAAACTTAAAAATAAACTAAAAAATTGACAAAAAAGATAAGAACCACATAAGGAGTGCAAAGGAGTATGCCTAGAGGAAGTTGCAATATAAGCAACAAACATTCTGAAGTATGAATACTTTGAAGAAATTACTTTTTGCAAAATATATTTAAAAGCTTTGGGGAATGGACCATCATTCACTGCAAGTTAGAATGATCTCACATAACTTTAAGGATGTAGAAAAGCATCTATTTGCCACTTGGTTTCTTGAAAGGACTGTGTCTTGGGGGTTTCGTGAGTCAATGAGATAGTATAACCAAAACATTTACTATGGATAACAATAATCATAAAACAGAAAAACCCCTCCAACTTTGTTTTAATCACTGCAACTCATTTGCCTTCAGAGCTGCAGCTATTTGTGTCAGTCAAGAATTTGTCCCATGTCCCGGAGCTTCACTGTTTGGAGATTAAAACATTAGAGTCAGGAACAGACTATGTCTCAGTCACTGCAGGATATCTGACTCAATAAATATTTTGGATATTTTTCTTAATTAGTAATAGGTAGATATTGAAACAGCTATCTATTACACAAAAATAACATCAAAAACCCCTTATACAGAACATACAGGTACTATGTGAGAAAAAAAGTAGCTGGAAACCTAGCTAAGTCTTGGCATGACAAGACCTCAAAGCACTCTAGTAAATGAAGGTGTGTAAAAGTAATTTGGATCCCATCAATTATTTTCCTTGTCCTTTTTTATTTATTTCAATGGGGGTTGAGGTGGGGAATGAGATCTGTCTGAGGTTCCTGTAGCAAACCATTGGCATAACAAACAAATAGTTTGCAATTTACCCAGCTGCAGGAGGAATTATGAACATACTTAACCAGGTATGACATTCAAACTGTAAACTTAGATGTAGCAAAGCCAGGCTGGAAAGATATTTTATTTCATACTAACTCAGCATGCATAGCAAACTATTATATTCTGAAAGCAATGAAAGGAGTTATCAATTTTCCCTATACAGTGAAGATCACTGATAAACAATCAAGTTTGATCCTAACTGCAGCTTTGTCCTCCAACAGCTTTCAGTAACCAGCTTCTCAGACTAGAACTTCCGATTTGACTTAATTTTGCAAGAAGTTTATAAAGCACATAGATACACTGCTTCACTATAAACTTTCTAAGACAAACTATCCTGTAGCATGTTCCCCAGATATTTACAGATACTGTAACTGTATATCAATCTGAAACTTACATAGCTGAAAAAAGAAACCTGTTTTTATCATTTACTGAGCAAACAAAGTACTACAACCTACGGTATGATCTTCCTGTGGATTATTTTCAACATTTAAATTTTCCTAAGTAATTATTGTTATGCAACCCTTGTCCTAAAGCTTTTAAGAAACTTTTTTTTTTTTTTTTTTTTTTTACAATCCTATTAGGTTTGATGAATGCCAACACTGAAGTGCCTTTGCCAGAAAGGGGTGAAAGAGAAGAGCATGCAGATCCATCTGAGGCTGACATCATGTACATTGATAATTAAATTTTACTCTCATTTCTTTGAGTTAAACTTTTTCCCCTACTGAATTACTGTAGAAATAAAATCCTATTCTCATGAAGGCCTAAGACCCCAGTCTCAAAGCCTTTGATGGTATCTTCACACCTAATGTCAAGCACTGCTAATGTTTAATACTGCTGAGGATTTCTTGGGCATTCTTCAACTTCTTGTACTTTCTTCCCTCCTGATGTTTCTTGGGTCATTTATCCAACACTCCCCTCCACAAATGGCACTACTTCCCCTCCATGATGACTACCACCTTATTTTCTATATAGCCTGTGTTTTGTTCTCTAAGTTACATACCCTCAATCAAACTTTCATCACCACCACTGTCTACATTTCTGTGTTCTTTTCAAGGGAGTTTCCCTTTTGAAAGGTAATAATTTCCTCGCTAAAACCCAACCCGCTTCCTGGGCCAAAAAAGCAAGCTTGCATTTACAAGTTGCATTTGAAGAAAGTTTTCACAGGAAAGAAAGGGCCTGGGATACTGAACTATTACAATGCATCCAGTTCCTAGAGTACTTATCACCCTCAAATGATTGTACTTACCGTCTTCTCTTTCTAGTCTGGCTTCTGTGAGATATTCCCTTTCCAACTGCTCCTTAAAGCGCTCCTCACTTGTCCCAGAAACTCATCACATGGTCCTCAAGTCTTCAGTAGCTTGCAGTCAGTTTCCAAAGACAAAACAGGTGACCCTCCCACAGTCAGACCCCCAGCCCCTGCTGCTTGCTTTTTTGTTTTAGCGCCAGACTGTACCTGCTGTCAGCTCACTGCTATGAGACACCTTGCCCTTGCATCTACAGCCAAGCATTTTTCTGATTTTATTCAACATTTTTCTCTCAAAGCTCAGAAAAAAAAAATAAAGCAAGAATTTTCCTAAAAACTGAGAATTTGGACTGCTGGCCATTTTTTGCATTACTTTAACTGGCATGTACCTTTTAAGCATACAAATGTTAGTTGGCTTTACTTTAATTTTGTATGAAAAGATACACAAATAAAATGGATCCCACTACTGTCCTGTAGTGGGAGATTTCTTTGGACTAACATAAACAGTGTTGGAAGGGGGAAGTAACAGGTTGTGGTCATACTCTGATAAGCTTCAACTGAACTTCATTTCCTCATGTCTATTGTAACACAGCTCTTATATAACATAAATAAAGGTTGCACAGAAACTTTCTCTACTGCCAGGTATCTCAATACAGAGGTGAGAAAAAAATCTCAAATCTGATCAAAATGCCTTTCCAACATGAGTCTTTATTAATAGAAATTAATCATTATGATGTCTTCATAAAATAGGCATTTGTCCAGCTTATTCAGCTGTGCCCCAGACCTTAGTGGTGACATTAACGGTGATGGAATTTTGGTACTGTGCTAAATGCTCATCACCCTAGGCAAAGGAGAAGTTACAAAACCAGTGGGTGTGTACACAGCTACGTTTTTTGTTAGGAAATAATGCACACTGTACAACCCACAGCACACCATACTCTTCACAGCAGCTTCCCTTCTGAAACAGCTACTGTTTTTATTGTGACCGGTACATTCATCACCCACTGGAAACCAATTTTTGTGTGTTTGGAATTTTTGTTATGTCCCATTCATGTGCACTGGAATAACTGATGTATTTGGCAGTGAACCATTAATTAACATGCATCGAATTGGATTCTCATGATCAAATACAATCTCTTTTAAAATTAAGAAGTGAATTGTAAAAGACGGCACGTTACTCATTTTACATTTTCTACTTCTGCTAATAAATAATGCATCTATTCAAACACAACCCCCCAGATGATTCAGGCCTACCAGTTACTGGCAAGGTGCTGACATCCCACCCACGGGGAAGAAGTCTCCTCAACCATCCTTTGGAGTTTGAACAACTGCAGTCTAGCAAGAAAAAAAAAAATCACAAATTCTGAAGTAGTCACCTTTCATTACGGTTATAAATATTAACATTGGGGCTAGTTAACATAGAATACTGGTAAAAGTCAGCCCAAAGTGAACTGAATTACTTTCAAATAATAAAACCTTTCAAAGTGTTTAATCTTTCAGCCTTATTTATAGAAAAAAAACCCACACGTATCCACTTATTAACATTATATATGAAAAACTACTACACTTGACATTATGATCTGATTCATTCTATCAGGTGATTCTCTCTCTATTGTAAAATCACCAAATTGTTGAAAAACTGAGCTTTAGAATCTAAAATTTAAGAAGATGAGGAAAAGTTGATGAAACATTAAGTTTAGAGTAACTTTACAGATTCTAGATTTTCTAAACAATTCTCAAATAAACACAGTATTTGTTAGAACTCCCCCATTTTCATTAATATCAGTATGATTCAAAGAGATGCAGAAGCCAAGCTACAACCAAAAGTTTATTGAATCCCAAAGAATAAAAAAAGTATACAGTTCTGGTACAAATACCCGATTCCCATCAAATCCACACGAACAAATGTGGAACCAGTGCCACCTGGAAAAGATAAACAGATATGCAGGCCAAAAATCATCACATCACATCATACCACTAAGAGGAAAAGAGGTTGCCTAACTAACAACTGAAGCTGTCCAGAGTGTGTCTTCACTGGGATGTTTCCAAGTTGTACCTGTCTGCAGGAGACATGGCAGGTTTTTTTTTTTTTTTTCCAATGTACCAATGCAGTTAAATATTAAGACCACCTTAAAAATACTTTGTTTGCCAATTGCCACCTGGGCCCTCCAAACTCACAAATGGGCATGTTGTGCTTTCACTCTCAATAGCAATGATGGGTATATTTTTAAAAAGTTTCCCTCTTCAGCACAGACTGGGAGAAATCAAATCTAGTGGAAGACTGGGTTTTATTTTTGTTGTTTAAATCTCTACATGAGGAGCTCATCACCTTTGTTCCAGGATTCTACAGGATTTGGGAACAGCTTGAAATCTTGGGAGTAAATAAGATGCCTTGCAGCATTTTAGCTAACAGTTCTTTCATGATAACTTCAGCTCCAGAGCAAACCCCAGGGCAAACAAAGCACAGTTGTTTCTGCTAGGGTGCAATGATCCTGTGCCCACAGACTTCTCACTAACAAAAAGTCTGTAACACACTTTTGGTAGCTTAATTTCTAACAATATAAAATGTCCCGGGTGGCTATGATGCAAACTGTTAGACAAAACACCGTAACATGGGTTCCTGACCCAAAAAAAGATACATATACATATATATATATATATATATTCTTCTCTACCTATATATACATACATACATACATACATATATAGGTAGAGAAGAAAAAACAGCAAGCATATCCAAAGACAATACAACTTCTTGGATGTTTCCAATTTGTTCCATCATTCAGGACTCTTCCTCCTCCCCTTCATCATCTACTTTGGGTCGGAAATTTTTCCTATTCCTCTTCTTACTGCAATGGAATCCAACTTTTTCTACCAAAGGCTCTTCAGCTGCACCACTAAACCTTGCACTAAGCTTACCTTCTGTGTTCAGGTCCCCCACCATCAGGCACCCCTCCTCCTCTGCTGCCTTTCTGCTTCCACCATCTAAGTGCCCCCTCTCAACCTTATCGTCGTCCCTCAAGTTATCAGTCTTCAGAGATTTTCCTTTCAGACCTGTTTTTGCGTGTTTCTTATCTCCCTCCCCTGCTCCTATTTTCTTTTCTAGTCCATCAACACCCCTTTTTGCTGGTTTGGTAAATACAATCCTCCCAGCTCCACAGCTGGAGGGATCCTGATTGAAGTATGGGGTGTAACTATCTTGGGCAGCTGAGCTTTGTTCCTCTCCTCTTTTCTTCAGGCTCTCTAGAAATTCCATAGCCACTGTCCTGTTAGTCTTATCACTAGACTCTGAAACTCCATCTAGACTGTATTTGGTCCAGCGCTCTGGGTGTGCCACATAGTCAGGCACCACTGGAGAGACTTTGGGAGCCTGCACTGGTCTGGTTGACTTTCCAGGGCTTTCTGGAACCACATTACTTGACACAGTAGTTGGAGGTAAAGGACGTTTAAACCTCCCGTCAACAACATTATCTTCAGACATTGAGGGCACAGACAATTTGGCTGCCTCTTCCAGACAATCAAAAATGCTCTGGCTACGGAGTGAGAATGTAGAACTCATGCCCCTCAGATGGAACGGCTGGACAGGAGATCTGTGACTGCCGTCTGAAGGGTCAGGGGTGTCCCCTGATCCGTAATCCCCATCCTCTATAGGTGGCTCCTCAGGAGATACTGTATCGACTTCTGCTTCATCTAGCCCCAAATCATCAGAATCCGAATCGCTGAGCGACACTGTGTCAGATGGCAGAGCTCCTTCGTAGTCAGTGGCCCCAGCCACTATGCCCAGGAAGGGTTCACCAGCATCCTGATCTCCCATCTTGGGGCTATCGCTCCACCGAGGGCTTTGATGGAATGGCTGCAAATACGGTCTGCCAAACGCCCAGCGACTTTAATGCCTAGAATACAGAGGAGCATGAAAATTCAACTGTGAAATACGAATCACATGTATGACTATCATTCTAGGCCATACAAAATAATTGTTATTACAATATCACAAGCAGCTGTACTTCAGGAATTCCTACGCACTTTTGCTTGAAATAAAAACATTATTTATGGAATGAATGCACCTTAATATTAAAGGGGTGCACAAGAGTAGGTACAAGAATACAAAGTAAGCAAAAATAGCATTGCACACCATATTTCATTAGAGGTTACAGCAGGACCAATTACTAAGAGATGTACATGAAAAGCAAATCTGATTACACTGTAACAGTCTCACACATCTTCCATTGGACGGAAGTGACCTCTCTAAATCGCACCCTGCATTTATCATACTGCATAAATCCACAGAAACACCTCCTAATCTCTTACATCTCTTACATTTTCTTTTAGCCATTGCAATCCTTTATTGCCAGTTTACCTCTTGCCCCAGTAATCATCATGTCGTGCTTATTATGAACAGCACTACTGCTGATTGAGGTCCATGGCAGAGAAGCCTGTCGGGTGTCACTATAGTTGTCAGTTTAAAGCCATTGCTACAGTTTCGCAATGGCTTTCAACAGAGTAAAAGCTCTGCTCCCTCTTTGGCTTTAAACTCTCATGTTATTACTAGATTCCTGCGATCACATGGTAATCTAGCTTGAGAAACGAATCCCACTGGATTAAGAAAACTAATTGCAGATGCCATGCTTGCACTAGCACACTGGAAACAAGGGGAGAGCGTAACCAAGGGTCAGCAAGAGTCAGCCGTTCAGTCAATAAAAAGACACCAAGATCTGCAGCCTGAGCTCCAGTACAGGCTAAATCACTCTGCCACCTGCTCAAAGGAAACCCTGAAGAACCAGGAAGGCCGATGATCACACCACCAATTGCTAAGCAATGAGAAACAGAGCTGGCAAACCCACACCTCAGTTCAGCTCCAAGAAATGTGAATTATGGAAATAGTTCTCATATGTTATTAGATTAAGCTGAGCTGCGTAATTATCGGTTCTTCTTAAATGATGCAGTAAACAGACCTAGGGAGTCTGTTGGTCACTCACTTTCTCTTGAGACTGAACCAGCTTCCCCTCCTGAGGGTCAGTTAAAGCCACCAAAGATCTCAGCACTTCCATCCTAGAAAACAAACATTTCCATCAAGATACTGGAAATGTAGCTTTAAAATGAGTTTTGAAAATAATTCCTTCTCCCTGAATCATCCAAAGCTGCAGAACCAAGTTCCAAATCCGACACGAAATTAAGCTAGCACAAAAGAGTGCAAATATTCCTAGATTTTAGCAAAGAACAACACAACCTAATAAGGCAGGCAGCGCTGTATTTACTCAGTCTCCACGTGCACATTGCCAAGCCTTCTTCTGTAGAGCAGAAAAAAGGCTTTTAAAAAATAACACTGGAATTTATAGGTGCAGTAAACAATTAGTAAATGAACTGTGTTAAATAAAGCCGAGAAAATATCAAACTGCTAGTCATGCATTGCAGGTAATAAATACTGCAGGAAAAGAGACGAAGGATACCACACAGATGTCTTCAAGGAAAGGCCATATTCGCAATCAGGGATGGACTGGCATAAAGCATTAAAACATGGAGAAAGGTCTAAAAAATTTGAGAGCCCGAGTGCCCGTGGTCTGTGTAAGGCCTAGCTGTCTCTGGCAAAGGGACTAATGGCTGCTTTTGGAAACACGTCCCTCAGCGTAACTCCTAAACGCCACCTGAAATCCCTTCATCCTTCCATTTGGTTTTACAACAGACAGAAGAAATAGCAAGGACTCCAAAGAGGCATTAAAAAGTTACACTAGCTAAAACGGCCGGTTCCAGGCGGCGGTGTGAGTCACGGCCGCGAACCGGGCACCTTCCCACGGACAGGTACCCCGAAAGACGAGTTCTGCGCAAACCCTGCCAGCACGCTGCCCCTCGCAGCACGCCCGACGGACTCACAGGCTCGCTGCGGCGGTGCCAAGGCAGCACGGCTCGGGCAGGACGGCGGCTCCCTGCCTGGCAAGCTCCCGGCCGGGCTCTGCCATCCCAGCCTGGCTCCAGGGGGCTCGCAGGCCCCTACGGGGGTGGAAGCACTCCGTATCCCGGGCACCACAGACACGCCACCGCCTCCTCACAGCGCCGGCCCTCTCCTCCAGGCCGCGGCCCCGGCCCTGGCGCGGGGTGCGCTGGGACGTTGAGTCCTTTCGATCCGAAGCAGCGCTGCAGCCCGCGGAGCTGAGACTACAAATCCCAGCAGGCAAAGCGGCGGGAAGCGGGAGGGAGCTTCCCCTCTCCGCACCGCCTCGCTCCTTTTGAATCCTGGGAGTTGTAGTCTCCCGTGTTGTCCCCGCTGGGGGACATTTTGCGGGCCCGCGCCCGAGCAAAATCTTCGCCGACTCGCTCCGCCCGCGCCGCCGCACGACAGGACTACAGCTCCCAGGGTGCACCGCGCCGGGCGCCGCCCGCCATTTTGTAGTCTGTGAGGAAATGGGGAGCCGCTGGCGCTGCACGGGGTCGGCTGTGGGGCATCCCCATGCCCCGTGGCCGTGGGAGCTGCGAAATGGCGGCTGTGGCCCCGCCGCCGGGCTGTGTGGCATGGGGGCTGCCGCGAAAGAGTGTGAAAAAAACACATCAAACAGAGCTTTTTTTTTTCTCATCAGAACACTAGGGCTTGGCAACAGTGTGAATTTCAGAGGAAGTGCAGGCTTTATTTTTTTGTTATTTGTATTTTCTATCCAGAAAACTCCCAAGTCACTAGGGGCATAAAACCAGTGTCCAGCCAGAAACAAGTTTCCATTTTCTGTCCCAGAAAACATTTTTGTGTGTGCGTTAAGAAGTGGAATTCTGTCTGAAAATGTTTTATTGGTGTTGGCCAACACTGCCTGATTTTTTTCCCCTTCGTTCAGCTAAAAGTTTACTTTTACAGTGGAAATATACTTCCCAAGTGGCTTTAATACTTACCTTGTTTACCCTAAGCTGTGCTACAGCAGCTTGCAGGGCTCATCCCCACCCGTTCCCCGGGCCCCAGTCTCATTCTACATTGCATGTCCCTGGGACTTCATCATTAAATGGAATTAAATTAATGCCCGAATTAAATAATGACTGCAGAGGGGATGAGCTTCTGAAGGCTTTGCCTCAGCAGCTCACCCCACTCTGAGAGGTCAACATGCAAAGTTTTGATTTGCAGTAAGTCTTGTTTATAAACAAAGCCCATCATCTGTACCATCATTTTGCAGCAAAAAAAAAAATGATTGTGCAACTTCACCTCACCTGATGTTGCTGCCCCCCCCCCCCCCCCATGTCATCTGTAACCTGTTGCATCTCCGGTTTATTTGCAGATGGATGTGCTAAAGGTGCTGCTGTGTCTGTGTCTGAGACAAGCTCACCAAATCCCTTTAAGAGGGGCCTCACTGTGAGTCATCCATAATGTAAACTGCAGCCACTTCATTTGCATTGTCAGTTTTAAAATATGTACTTTTGCCTTCTGGAGTGTTGCTAACTACAGTAATTTATGAAATGTAGGCTGCCTCTTGGAATACATTTGGCAGCAATAGCAAGGTTAGCACAAAATGTCTTGCGTCTGCCTGGAGCTGTACTGTAGTTTTAAAACAGCAGCTCTAGAGGTGTTTCCCCATTTGGTGAGCCTTTTCTTAAATGTATACACATATATAGTATAGGCACAGAGGTACAAATAGGTTCCTGGCTGGAGGGAGGATGAGAGGAAAACAGAGTCCTCTGGCAGCTGAGCAGGAACAGATACGAGGAGGGCAGTAAGCAGGCACAGGAAGGCGTTGGACAGGGAAGCCAAGCATAAACCATGGATGAAGGCTACCACTGCTGTGTAATGTGGTCTGGGGTGTTGGGGTGCACCAGCAGCTAGACTCGGAGGGTAATGAGGAATAGGCAAGAAAAAGATGTGCAGTAAGTGGTGGCATGCCCTGTTTTTGTAAGGGTGGAGACAAGCAATGTATGACATGGATTTTTTTTTTTTTTTTTTTTTTTTTGCCAGGATACTGTTGATGGCCAAGGTTACTTCAGAAGCTGTCTGTACCCTTTTTACTCCTTCCTGTCTTTTTGCAGAAGATGAGTATCAGACACTGCAGAGAGCCAGGGATGAGCTGCTTTTTTCTCTGCTGACTGAGAACAAGACAGTTTGCACCATTGGTTATGCTGGTGTGTTGGGATTTTCGCTATTGCTTGGTGACAGCTGAAATAAAAATAATGAGTCAGACTGAAGATGAACAGATGGTAAAGCGTTTCCCCCTTGCCAGTGTGAACTAAGGTGGCTTGAAGAGGGGTGGGGAGGCCGGGATACAGATCTGAGCAGCAGCACGGGCCATCATCCAAGCAAGCACACCATGCCCAGTGCATGGACTCCTCTGCAGAGATGGCCCCATGCCTCTGCAGGAAGCCAGTGCATCCCCCTGTGGGGGAGTTGTGTGTGAAGATGCAAACCATTCTCAGCCCAAGTGCTGGGAGCCTTGTGCTCCTTCTCGCAAATAAATCTGTCATTGGCCTCTATCCGGTAACTGTTTCTGCTGCTCACTGGCAGGCTCTGGCCACAGACCATGCATAAAGGCTTCTGCTGCTTCTGTGCATAGAGACTGGGGTGGGTGTCTGGCAGAGACTGTCTACCCCTCTCCTTGGGGCTGTAGGAAACTGGCAGGCGATTCCCCAGCAGGCACTGCAGGCCAGACAGAGCAATCAGATGCATTTTCTCCATCACATGCACCCAGAATGAGGGTGGAAGTCTAGTGTGCCCATGCTCAGATGATGCTGGAGGTCCTGAGGGGAAGTGGGGGAAGGAAAGGAGCATTTTCCTGTAGGCAAAAATCAAAAGCAGAGTAGTGAACACCACATCCTCCTCTGCCAGGAGAATGCAGTTGCACCAAGCCAGAACAGGTAAAAGCAGAGGGAAGGAAAGCCTATAAATAGCCTCAAAATGCTGTGGGGTGAGTGCTTGACACTGCTTCTCTCCTACGTAGAACTTTGCTTACCTCTTTTACCTTGCACTTTCCTTTGGTCTTGGCCCACCTGCAGGCAGTTTGGATTTAGCCCAGTGCTGTTTACCCATGTTGGTGCTTTTTTTCCCCCTAAGATAACTACATAAAACCAGTTCCTGTGGAAAGGAGTTTTCTTAATGAGGGGAGATCATGAAGCTCTGTATCAACCTGATTCTTCACAATAACAAAGTTATTGCCTACCTGTAGGGAGAATGTACAACTCTTTCCTGCTAGAGGCACTGCATGCATGAGCGGGAAGTGAAGTCCTGCAAAGTTAATGCTTTCTGCAATTATTTCAAATTTTAAAAAGAAACAAATGCAGTTGGGAGCCACTGTTCATTTTGATTTAGCTACGGAATATTTCTACTAAAAAACCCTTCTCCTAAATCTTGAGTCTTTTCTATCATTTGCCACAGCATGCCTGATGCTAACAGCAGAAGAGAAGAGCTGAAAGAGGTCATTTGTAGCAGCTGAGGGCCTTGAAGTAAACATTTTGGAAAAACCTCTTAAAACTCTAAAACTCCTCAGACCTTCTGTTAGAACATGGCCTGTAGGAACTCATTAACTGACACTGCATTGTAGCTGACACAGGGCTTTGCATTTAACAACCCTAAACCTTGCTGGAGGGAGTCTTACCAGCTGACTTGCAGCCTGCAGGCAGGGTGTTGTATGTACATGAACACTCTCACTTGGCCTAACACCAACATCTTTTCAGAGCTTAGCAAAGCTTTGTTTGACCATGAGGGAATGCACCAGCGAAGCAGGCCAAGAAACACACATACACACACACACAAAAAGGTGTGATTAAACTCTAATTAGAAATGTTACTTGCAACCACTGGCACTTGAGCTGGTTAATAATGTAAACCCAGTGGAGAAATGCCAAGCAATCCACCTTTGCAGGCCTGGTTGCAAAGTTATGTACCCACTGTATTGTATTTGCAAGTGTGAAAACGTGGGCACTTTTTTAGCATTTTTAGCAGCTGGATGGTGTTTTCTTTTTGCTTCAGTTTCCCTGGACTCTCTGAAGGGAAAGCATCGGGCTGCTTGCATCAGACAAGCTTGCATCAACAAGAGGTTGGCTGAAATGTTTGCACCAAGAGTGCATCTTTACGCATCCACCCTCCTGCTGAGCTCATGCCCTATGCAGGATAGCACAATGCTCCCCAGGCTGAAACCGAGGAGTGGTCAGACAAAAAATACACAAATTAACACTGCACCTTTACTTTGTTTCAGTATGTACAGGATTTTGGGATTCTAGCCTGTGCTTATCACTTAATCAAGCACTAGTCATGTAGTTAATTATGTTTGCCTCTCCCCTTCAGCACCTACAGATGCCCAGCAAAGGCAACTGTGGTTCAGAGCAGGAATCTAAGCACAGCAACTAGCACATCCTTCATCACTGAGCCAGGCAAGTGGAGCTGGCAGCTGGAGAACAGGGAGGGTGCTTTCCCCTGCAGCAACCTCTGCTGTAAACAGCTCTCGCATGAGAAAGCTGGCTGTTGTGTTTTTTTTTGTTTGTTTTTTGTTTTTTCCTCCCCCGTGGGAGTATAGCAAAACATAGTTAGAGCTTAGACAACATCTAAGTACAGAATGGACATCAGCAATTTATACCTTTGCTGTTAGTCCCAGTTGTCTTAGTAGGAAACAATTAGGCACGTTGCTACTTATAACACAAACAGCCCAGAATAGGCTTAGGAAATAGAGCTAGCCAAAGCAAAAACATCTCCAAAACCTCTCATGAGAAATACTCTAGCAAGTTGTTGTTGTTGTTGTTGTTGTTGTTTTAAACACCTAGGGGAGATGGGTGAAAGAGAAGAATTCCACCAGGAAAAGCCCAAATCGGTATAGCTAAGAAAAAAATCACACTTGCATTTTTTTCTTTGCATAAATTCTTGTTTGAAAAAAAAATAAAATAAAATCCACGGTAATATTCCTAGGAAGCTGAAGTTCTTGTCCCTTCTCTTCTAAGTCCTTCAATCCTCTGGACAAGAAACATTTTTCCAAAAAAAGCCTAAGCCATGGCTGTTGGTGTAATATGAGAACAACTGGGCAGCAGGCTTTCCACCCACCCCGTCCCCTCGCAGTGGTTTATCTGTGCAGCCTCCTACGCAGCAGGACTGCTGTTCTACAATCACAACCAGTGTCTTCACTTAACAGCACCTTAAAAGGGCCTGGTTTGCCCATTTCCCTCTCAGCATCTCAGCTCCAGCAGCGCATACAACTCATCTGGCTCTGAGCACGAGTGTTAATAGTCAAACCTGAGGTGCAAACAGGGTACAGCATTTAGCTGGGGAAGGTTTAAGTTTCTAGCTATGCTTCCAAGCTGATGTCCCAAGGCACACAGCCTGCATGCCAAATATGCGCTGTGCTTTGCCAGTTTGTTTTCCACTATTGCTTTTCTTCCTGTTGAACACTAGCCTGAGTCTGACAGTGACTCACATCAGCTTAATCTTAGCTCCAAAGAGGTAAGAATAATTTCATACCCATCTGGAGCAACAACACAGCACCACAATCCAAATGTTCTAAGGCATGAAGCGAAGAGCATCATATTCATGGGAAACCACCTAGAAGGTCAGCTAAGGACTGCATTCCCTAAAGTAGCCTGAATTCTGCTTTGACACAAGAGCAAGACAACCCTGTTCCCTTGGAAGACATGGCAGAAATCTGTACGCGATGGAAAGAAACAAGATCTGACAACACACCATTAAAAAATCGACTTACAAGGGAAGGTTTTGCTTTGTTTCTTTTATTATTATTGTTTTTAAATATCTCTTTTTTTTTCTTTCTTTCCAGAAGTCATTATGTCTGACTCCATTAACATTCAGGTAAACAAGTGAAAGAACAACAGATGGGTATGATCTTGTAGCACAGGCACAGCTGCCAGGAGCAGGGAGAAGGGCTTGCCTTCCTTCGCAGCAGCTGAACATCGCTCTCCCTCCCTCTCTGCACGGGCAATGGCCGGGGGCTGTCGGGGACAGCCGTGCTTCAAACGCAGTGAGAAGTCCAAGACACAGCAAGAAGGAAAGGCGGGTGTGGGATCACAGCACTTGGCCTCCTCCCTCGCTCTCAGCAGGTCTCTCCCCTGATGGTGCGGAGGGGCAGGCGGCAGCAGCATCGGTGGCCTCACCAGACCAGCCACAAAAACAGCCCAGCCCCTGGCTGGATGGCAGCTGAGGGCATTTTGGGCTATTTTCGGTCACTTTAGAAGCCCCTTGGGCATGCCCAGTACTGCCACCACAGCCCCTCCCCTGAATTTCAACACAGTCACCTCATTTTGCAATACGCATTAGCTCCCCCACAGCTGTGCCCCCCTTCCATTGAGGGGGGCACAATTGCAGCAGCCACCGCTGCTGGTAAGCAACCTCTCTGCTGTCCCTCAGCACCATTCTGGATGCATCCCCAGCCTGCCACCCCCTCTTGCCGAGGCTGGAAAAACCCATGCTGCTGAAGTTCACAAAGCATCCTGGTGTTAAGGTTAACTGGTTGTAAAATTGCAGCGGTTCATCACACTATGCACACGATGAGAAATGTTTATTAAATTGATTTTTTTTTGTTTCTTTAAAAAAAAAAAAGGCAGAAAGAAGTTAAACACACTGCTTTGTGGCATGCTCCACAGTATGAAAAAATCCCAAGCATTCAGTTAAGCTGTCAGTGGCTCTGTTTGACCTTTCCATGTGGTCTTTGAACTTAGACCTGGATAGTTCACTCTGCTTCTCCCCACCTGCCCCTCTCCTCCCTGCTCAGGCTTGCAGCCATTTTCTCAGCTGCCACTTGCTCCAGGAATATGCTTCCTTGGAGGGGGAAGGTTTGTATTTACAGCCCTCAATTTCATCTATCATCCGTTTGGGGACTGACCATGCAGTCAAACATGGGGACCCTCAGCTGAATTGCAAAGCAAGCATTACTGTCTCCCTGCAGAACTCCTTCAGATCTCCCCAGGACATTCACAGCCCTGGCCGCTTCCCTCCTGTCCAGTTCTGGTTCCTGCATCCACAGGGACAGGAGGTGGCACAGGGAGCTCTCCTCTGAAAGGAGCCAAAGAGCAAATGGCAGCCAGCGTGGCACATAGTCTGAGCAAACACTCTGCTCTTCTTCCTCCCACAGCGCTGGCTCCCTCTCCAAGCACCACTTTTCTCCCAGTTGATCCTGCACAGGACAACGCAGACCCCCAAAGCTACAACATCCGAGGACGTGCCTGATCTGCACTGAGTTCTCTGCAGGGAGGACCCAGTCAGTCTTCAAATAGAGCTTCAGCTACTTACACAGCATCAACTGAATACTGAACAATATCAAAAATACGGTGTAAGGAAAGAAAACAGAATTGAAATGCTTAATGGCATATTTATACACATTTATCAACAGTCAACAAAAAAGGCGGCAAGTTACACATCCATTCTGTATGCTAACAATCCTGACGCATATATACGTAAACACACATGCTTGGTTGATGCATATACATATAGCCACATAACAGAGTAGATGACCTGAAGGAGCTATGCTGGGGAGCAGGGGAAGGGATTACCTATTGCCAAACCGAGTCTCATTCTCCATGTGCACAAAGTGGACATTCAGGGCAGTGTTGCTTTTAAGGCTGTTTCTAAGGCTGAATTTTTTCTCCAACCCACTCAAACCAAAGATGTGTTGAAGCACTTCCTCCTCTTACCTAGCACAATTTCATATATATACCCCTACATAGACTTTTTAGAAGGCCCTATATACTAAAAGGTATGGACAGAAAAGGGCTGAGTGGAAGGGGAGAAAAGCCTCTGCACGGATCAGCTCGCCTCAGTGCAGTAATCTCCTGTCCCCTTTTGGTAGAGGCCATGGCACCCACATGCCATGGACAAGGTGCTAGTTCATAATAGTCCCGGGTCTCTCTCCCTGTCCGATTTGGAGCTCTTAATTGCAACTTGAAGGTGAGGGGGAAAGTGAAATGCTTTAAGAAATGGAAATATTCCTGAAGTGAGGAAGGTGATCGCAGGTTTTAACTCCTCCCCTCCCCTGCTTCAACATGGCAAAGAGCTGAGAGATGCTAGCATTTCCAGCTCAAGTGCCCCTCCGGCTAAGGAAAAGGCTTTGCTTAAAAATATATATCTATAGAACTATACACATAGATCATCTTTTTAGAGACACTCTGATTTTTATTACATAGATCCTGGGTCACTCTTCCCTTCTTATGTACACAGTAACAGAGTGGCATACAACAGAGGCCACGTACACATAACTGGCAATCAAAGCTTACCAGGGAACAAAAAAGCATTTCAACTGGTACAATCTCAAATCCAGAATTCCCTTGCTTTGATAAGCTCATCTCCTGCTGTTATTGTAACTGGAAATGGAAAGTCTTAAGAAATAAGCTATTTTTTTTTTTTTCAAAATCAAGTTATGAAATTTTCCCAGCAATGTTACAGTGTGTGATGATATGCTATAAGCAAGGAAAATTTCACTCAATAGAAGAGTGATGTAAAGATGAAATTTAAACATGTATGTATACATCTGGAAATCCCCCAAAGTCATCCTGCAATATGTAAATGTAGGATTGTTAAGGTTAAGGACTTTTCTTCCATCTTTTTTTTCCTTTTTTTTTTCCCCTAATATCATTTGTATCTAGGCATCAGCTTAACAGTGGGAACTTTGTACAACACTAGTCTCTCCCAAAATATTATGTCTATAAAGAAACATTTAACAAGGTTAAAAAAAAAAGTGACTTTGTTTTCAGGTGATTATATTTGAAAAATTGTGACTAAAATTCACTCCCAGCAACTGACCCTTAATGTTATGAATAGGTGGAAATGAGCCAATTTATAAAGTTATAACCCCCAGGGGAAAAAAAAAAAGCGCAAAACATCTGCACTCTTCAGAGAATGCAAAAATTGTGACTTCTGTTAAGAGTTTATTTAGTGTTGCAAACAGGTCCAATAGGAGCAATCCACCTCTATCTCCCCTGGGAAACATCACACCAAGACAACTGGGGCTGCTTCCTCTCCTCTCTCCCAGGCTTGGAAAAGCCAGGGAATCAGGGTGATGGTGGGAAAAGAGAACAAATGAACAAAAATGCTAAATCCTGCTTCGTCATCAAATTATATATATATATATATATATATATATATTTAAAAAAAAAAGTCTGTGCTGAAAAAGAGTGAAAACCAAGGCAAAGATTTCTGAGAACAGGCTGCAGCCTTCCCCTCTGTACATCCTCCACCAACGATATTTCTGATTTTTTTGGGGTGGGGAAAGGGGAGGAAGGACTAGATCTCCTGCTACAGCAGCTTTCCCTATCACACAAAACTGATGTGTAACTAACTCAGCCACAAGGATATGGGAAAGTTTTATTTATTAAAAAAAAAAGTACTTCAAAAGAAAAATGATAAGTACTGTATGGTAATATTGGAAGTATTTATATACATAGGTTTCTTTGTCTTTTGTTGAAATGTCTCCTGGTCACTTGGTGGCACTTGGGGTCTCCTCCAGCGCCGTCTGCCCTGCTCCCCCCTTCCCCTCACCGGCTCTCACGTCTCAGTAGACGGAGCTGTTCCTTATGCCACAGCACAGCACCATGCTCAGGATCATTTCGAAGATCTGTCAGGAGACACAAGGCCACTGGTGAGGTGCTGACCTGTAAAACATGGGAGCTCCCCCCTCCTTAAAGCTAGGGATTAGGACAACTTCAAGGCCTCCGCTTTTCCCCCAGCCTCCTCTCCACATAAACACTCTCATGCCAGAAATAAAAGCAGAGATGATACATCTTTGCTGCTGATTTTTTTTTTTCAGGGATCAGGCCATTTTGACATAAGATCACCAATACCACTGAGTCCTGGATAGCCAATTCTTTCCTGCTGCAATGCTTACCATGATCACGGCGACCACAATGGCAGCAATACCGATCAGGTACAGCTTCCCGGAGAAGAGCTCGTCAATCTTTTTGTGGCAGCTCAAGTTCTGAAGCAGAGAAACACCGTGGTCACAGACCTGCTTTCCTCCCACACCCCCCTGGGCATCCAAAAAGGCAGGTCCAATGTTCCTGCTTTCCCCCAGGTCCCCCTCATGCTTCCAGGCTCATGCCAGGCCTTGGCTCTAGGACTTCCCACTGAACATCAGCCCTCTGTAAGCCCCTCAAGCAGGAACAGCAAGGGGAGCATTGACAGGAACCTCTGACAGCCCTCTACACAATCCCCAGATAAATGAAATCTCTACCCGGTATCCAAATGCTGAATAAATCCCCAAAGTTCCCTGGCAGCCAAGCTCCCTCGCAGGAGATGTGCCAGGGAAAGAGCAGCCAAGCCTACCTGAACAAAGACTTTCTGTATGGCCTTCGGGCAGAGGTCCTCTCTCCACAGCGCAGGGAGAGTTCCTATTGCAGTATCAGGACCACAGCAATCCAGCTACAAAGAGGAAAAAAAAAACAACAAACCAACAGGTTAGCAGACAGCACACGCTCTCTTTGCCATTAAACACCCCCAAAAGCCACTTAAAACTTAAGAGGCACCTTGGATGGGGAAAAAGAAGGGGAGGGGGAAGAAACAACTTTCCAATTTCATTTTTTTCTTTACATGCAATACAGCTGCTTCCTGCACTGATCCCAGACACATCAGGTATAGTATCCTGGAGGAGAATGAACACGACTCCCTCCAGAGATTTGCCTCCTGCTGAGCAGAGGAGGTCTCAAATTATTCCTCAGAGCAGCATTTGTCTTCCACTGAGTTTTACTTAATCTGGAGTGCTGAGGTAGATCAAAAGCAACTTCATTAAAGCTCAGCCCAGACTTCCTAGCACAGTGCTAAGGACAAAATATTTAAGAGGGTGGAACTCTCTTACCTGACCCCTAAGAAGAGCTACCTCTAACAGGCTAAGACCTAAATGAAGCATTATATGCTTTAGACCCTGATTTTCCTATTCATTTTCCTGACCCCACTTCCTTCTCCTTCCTCCCACGTTCTCATTTCCTCTGGCTGCAAGAAATTCCTATGCCAAGGAGAATTTTTGCACAGAGCTCAGAAGGCAGGCAGCAAAAACCCAGCACCCAGTTCACTCCTAAGAATTACAAATTCAGTGCTGTCTTCACTTCCCACCCCAGGACAACTTAATTCCTCTTCCTCTCTGGGGAGGAGCATCTGAAGCACAGTGGCAGCCGCTCCTTGCCACTCACCCCGACAAACCCCATACAGAAGTTAACACCCCAACAAACCCCATGCAGAAGTTAACCACATGCAATTTGAGGCACTGCAGACCCCGTTCACCAGCTTGGGCTGACCATGTGTGGCCTAACCTGAGCATGCAGCGAGACCTCCGACATCTTACCGTTTCGTGAAAGGTCTTCACTACGGCCTTCCCGTTGCTCGCGTCCGAATCTGCCATGAGCGCCTGCTGGAACGCTTGGTCGTAGAACTGCTTCACATCTTTGGCTATCTAGGAAAGACCGCGAAAAGTCCCTTTCAGCCAGAGGAACATAAGGAAACCCATACAGTGGATGTGCCTGAACAGGGCAGGTTCCCCTCAAATGGCACTTGCAGGTGGACAAGAAGTTTTTAACAGGTTCAGACCCTGCTAATTCACCCAGGCGAGCGGAGAAAGGCTTGTCTTTCACAGGGCTCAACTCCCTCCAGCCACAGCATGTTACAAAAAGCAAACATTAAGAACCTCATTCACCAGCCAGCAGGTTCCACCCAACATTGTTTCACTGCTCTGCGATCTCTCTGTAGCAGGCAAAGACAGCCAAGCCACGGAGGTTGAACCATGAGATCTGAGATAGTCTTCAAACTATGTGGATTGTTAGCGCTACCAGGAACTCAGAAACGGCTTGTTCTCAACTACCAAAGGCGTGGAAACCAAGCAAGCAAAGGGTGGATATCAGTAGATACTGGCACCTCAACCTGTCTGGCTTAGAGGGGGTAGGAAGAATCTAGGAGAGATTACACACTAAAGCCTAGTTACGTGGCTCATTTGCATCTGTAGGTTTTGATGCTTTTGGATGGGTGGCAAAGTCCTGCTGGGTCCCTACATAGAGCAGGACACCCCCATCCTGTAAATGCTTGCATGAGAAGTCACATCCATACCCCAGCTCTGCCACCTGGCCTGGTAGACCACAGACACCCATGGGGAATCGACACTCCACAATACAAAACAAAACAAAAAAAACCCACCCAACCAACCAACAAAACCAACCAAACAAGAAAACCCCAAACCCCTAATTTTCAGAGAAGCTGACCTTGTGGCTTCTCCTCTAACACTTTCCAATAATTTCGGAGGGAGATGAAAGGAGGACACGTGAAAGAAGCAAAGGAAAAATATGAACAAGTATGAAATGGAAAACGCTTTCCAGAACATCTGCTCTTGGCAGCACATGCTGGATTAGCACACGAAAAAGGAGACTGCAGCAAAAAGGAGCATGATTTCAAATCAATTATCCCAGCATTTCTCCATGCTCAAAAAAGTTTGCTTTGGAGGGCAATACCCTGTGATCAAACCATTTGATTCTGGTAAAGGGGAAAAAAACAAAAACAAAAGTACTTCTCACCTTTCACTCTGTAGCTAAAGCAGCTCTGACAAGGCAGGATCAGGGAAAGAATGCCTGCCATTTTGTGGAACAAAATCCTTTGCCTGCTCCATTGGGAGATGACCGTCCCCCCAGACTATTCGCCAGGGCTGTAAACCCGAGGGGACTTCCCACCTTATCCACTGGGTGTCCCCTGAGAGTGACGTTGTATGGCCGGGAGCACCCAGCACTTCCCTCCTAGCCCCTGGTGCTCGTAAGCTGCCCTCAGCCACGCTGGGGGAGTAGCAAGCTGCTTGCCTTGCTAGCAGTGACATCCAAACAGCCCATTCATCGCGGCTAAAAGGCAGACAGGGCCAACTGACGGCTACCATTCATTTCAAAATGCAAAATTAATTTTAGGTGGCTGAAGTCATTCTTTTCACACTGGCAAATCCTACACTTCTCCGCTTTATGCTCTGATATCCAGGTGCCTTCTCCCTGGCATGGAGAGCAACAGCCACAGGCTCCCTCCTTACCCAGCCTTCATTTTTCTGCGTCATTTCAATTGCGCATCTTGGGCTCCTCAGGATTCACAAACTAACATCTGCAACGGTTAATTAGCTCACCGAAGTTGCTAGGGAACAGCACCCTGCCTGCATAGTAATACGGTTAGCCACGGAAGAGTTTATGCTGGTGAAGTCATGCTCTCCCATGAATCACTACAAGGGTGTTTCCATTCACAGCCGAGCTGGTCATCTCTGTCCTAAATGCAAGTGAAAGCTGAGCTGGCCACCACCTACTTCCACAGCTGCCTTACATTTCTTTGTAAACACATTTGCTGCTCCACCACCGAGCCTAACGTAGCTGTGAGCAGAAGTAAATCCCCTTCTTTCCCCAAGCCCGCACTGACCAAGTGGTGGATGCCCAGCCCTCTGCTTGCTGCAGAATGGCCCCGGTTCCCACACACAGACAGCCTGGTGTTTTTGGACCAAACCTTGCAAATGTGAGAGCGAACGTAGGGAAGGCAGCGGGAAGAGAGGTGCAAAGCTGCTGGTTTCAGCCTGGGTACTTGGTGACACCTCCTTCCCACATGGCCAGGTCTGTGCTTTGCTCCTTGGCACCTCAGGTGTGCAGGTAGCTTTTCCTCCTCAACTTCACACACGAATTCACTCCTGCTGTGGCTGGCAGCAAGGAGGAAACCCGAGCCAGATGGAGTTATTTTTATCCCAGACATCGCACCACATACAGCATGGGGCAGCCATTCCCATCAAGTGCTCCCATTTAAAGGTTAGCAGCCGAGCCAAGAGGAGTTAAGTTATCTACCCAGGTCACGCAGCAAATCCCAGCTCCTGGGACTCAGTCCGGGATTGTACTCCCGCCCCAGCCTCCCAGCCCCACACCACAGGTTTTAGGGTCGCCTTACTTGGTCTTTGTTAACAAATCCCCAAATTCCAGCCGCAACTTCGCAGGCGAACAGGATCACCAGGCAAGTGAAGAACTGTGGAGACAAATCAGGAGAGGGATGCTTAGTACACTTGGCTACAGGAAAAAGAAGCGATAAGGTAGGTAGGGGTGCAGAGCAGCACTTCTGATGGGGGAGATCAGAGCAAGGTCTCTCATACGCACACGTTGCCCAAGCACATTTTCCTACAACTCATCAGATGCCACCCTGTGCCCAAACTTTCTACCGGTACAGCCAAGAAGGGACAATCAGAGTCCTCTCCCACACAGGGACCCGCAGGCATGAGGATGCCCTGCACACCACAAGACAAATTGCCCCGCCTGATGTGGCTGCAGGAACATCCAGCCCAGCCTCCTGCTCTGCCACAGATGCTCCCAGGAAAAGGAGTTGCCAGCACAGGGTTAAAAGCACATTTCGGCTGCTGAGGAGCTGCAGGGTATGATTTATGGCCAGCTCTCTTGGCATTCTCAGCCCTGCAAGGCTACTGCAGATTTTTGCATAAATGCTAGCAGTGATGTTTTCCCACAGCCTCACCCTGTTAGCGCAACCCCAACACTCCTCCTCCTCCCCGCCACCGCCCCAAGCCTTCCTCCATCTTTCTGTTCATATCCCAGTAATGTGATGGGAGGTCCAACAGACTGGACATGGGATGCTGTAGAGCCCATACATCATAGCCAAGTGGGAAGGCATGGGCAGGTATGCTCCACACGTTACCTCTGCAACCACATCACGCTCAGTGGCTTCTTCCTAAGAAAAGCCCCATGGAAATAAACAAGTAAAAGAGGTGAATGTAGCCAGGAGAGGACATAAGATCACAGTATGGGGTGGGAAACAGCCCCAGATTCTGGGCAGTGTCTGTTTAAGACACATTCAGGACCTCTTCTTCCACAGCAGAGCAAACAAGAGTTTCCAGAACAATGCTACAAGCTGGCCTTACTCTCATGAAGAGCAAAGGGATATCAGCACAATGGGAACAGGACCCCTGACCTGCCTGCAGGAAAGGACTTCAAACATCTTTGTCCTAGAACAACCAACTCCTATTTAAATACTTATCTGTCCCTGGTTTCCCAGGAACTCCCATGGGAGACTGGGACCCACATCACCCTAAACCACAAGCATGAGGCCACTGTAATACTCTGGTTAAGCACTAGGGCTCACTCTTGCAGTGGTTACCCTCTAGTGAAGGTTGGCTTGTTCGCCCCAGATTTGGAGATCCATCTTTCTGCAAGTATGCTTCTGCGAGCTGGATGTAAAATGCTGAAGATGCAGCTTTACACCATGGAAACACCATGGAAACACAGAGCTGTTCTTGGGCAGGAGCGCGGAGGTGGTCCCGGTCACTCCTGAGGAGCACCCTAAGGATGCTGCCTGGAAATGTCCTTGGAGCCTGGAGGGAGCCTTGGCCAGCAGAAAGCGTCATCAGGAGGCACCTCCAGCCTCCCCTTGGCAAGCCAAGGTGTGAGCAAAGACGGGCAGCATGCAGCAGCTAGAGCTGCTAACTGCAGCTGAAGCAGCCGGTTCCCCTGCTGAGCTGCAGGTACCTTGTGCCATCTGCCCTCCTAATCCTCTTTCCAACTTCAAGAGGGAGCAAGGGGAAATTCAGGGTCTGTAATAGCTCATGCTAACAAAAAAAACAACAACAAAAACAACAATCCAAAGCTGTCAGACCTTGCTACAACTATCACTGTTGGATTTGCACACTGACTCCTCCTATTCCCGGCAGCAATGGTAATGCCTGCAAACTCTTGCCACAGCTCTCACCCAATGATATTCCAAAGCGCTTTATTAAAGCTGACGAGAGCCCCCCTCCTTCTTGCCAATGTGGAAAAAGAAGGAACCAGAGGTGAAGCAATCTGCAGAGCAAGAAGCTCCAGTTCCCTCCGTCCCAATTGAGTCCACACCCACAGGTCACTGGACCACAATCTTCCAGTTCAACAAAGCCAAGTGCTGGAAAGTCCCTCCAAATTTTATGTATTTTTTTAATCCCTTCAATTTATTTTTTTTTTGGTGCTATTTCTTGCCTTCTCAAGCACAACGTGCCAAAAGCTCTGACATGCCTCAATAACAGCCCGAGAGCAGATATGTACGTGCCAGCACTCTCCTCTTCTGCATACAACTCTGCTACGGGAGGGAGGAGAGGAAAAAATCAAAATAAATTAAAAAAATAAATAAATCACAGAAAGCCCTAAAACAGGGTTGTCCCAAGGGCTGCAGAATGGGGACACCCACGTGGTGGCTCGTGAACGTGGCCACTTCCGTGAACGTGGCCAGCTTCTCCCTGAGGCTGGCAGAGCCTGGTAATGGTAACGGAGTCTGGCATCTGGTTTAAACCCGAACCACGTGCGAGAACTTGCTAAAAATAACTGGGTCTCCCTCGCCCCCAAAGCCAAGGCTTTTGGTGTAGCTGCAGCTTGTGCAATTAAGCTCATCCTCTGCCAGGAATCCCAAGCTGCTGCCTGCCATCAAGGATGCCTGTAGCGCTTCAGTAATGGTTTTCCCAAGATTTACCTCGACACCCTCACTAAGATATTGTGGAAAATCTCTGCTGTTTCCTAGCCCTAACAGGTAAAAATATTAGATGACTCCATACAAGTGTTGAACTCCCCACGGACAGCCTTGAAACCAAGACCAAAACAGGAAGCTGTAGGGGATGTTGGGTAAGAAAAAGGTGGTTCAGTGGCCACGTGCCCTCACAGTGCTGAGCCCCTTACCGTTCCCAGAAGGCACTGAGACTCCTGGATAGCGCCGTAGCATCCCAGGAAGCCCACGAACATCATGACAGCACCGACCGCAATCAGTATGTAGATTCCTGCGAGGGAGAACAAGAGGCAAAGACGTTACTGCAGAGCCTCCTGAAGAAGCATCCCACCACTGCGCCAGGCATGCTGGCTCCATAGCTAATTACAGGTGTGCATAATTAAGTCCTGAGAGCAGCAGAGGTGGCTGCGGACGTGGCAGAAGCAGAAAAAGCCACCGCGTCTCACCCTGCTTTCTGCTCTGCTACTCTTCTGCTGACGCTGGTGTCCCCAGGTGTGAACCGGGATGGGCTGGTGGAAGTGGTCCACAGCTACCTGAGTTCAGACCCTATTTCAGGCCACTGTTATTGTTCCTCCCATTAAAATAAACATTATCACCGTCAGTAAGCTCATTTGGGGTGAATTTGCCCACAGGTGTTCCCTCTGCGCTAGCCAAGACCTCATGGCTGGTCCAGGCATCAACGCAAATCACACAACTTACACCAGTCAGACCTCAAAGCACTTGAAGGTAGTAATACTGAAACTTGAAAAAGCAGCCACCCCCAAAATCACAGGAAACACACAGAGCTCGATCAATGATAGGAAGAGGGTGTAGCAAGGAAGACAAAGGCTTTACAGTGTCCTGAAAGCTGCATTATTGGAGTTCCCATGGCATCCTATTTTAAATATTTAAGCAGAGGAGATAAAAAATGATTAGTTAACATATCTTTTTAAACAAACAATAAGGCATATGGCTTGTTTAGATTAAACATCAGACAAATATTTATCCTGCTAACTTTTCAGAGACAGACAAGCCACAAAACCAAGGGAAAAGCACTGCTTAAGCATCCCAGTTAATATAATCTAGCCTTTGTTTCTCAAAGGTTCTTCCACAGAGATTTTTTTTATTTCAACTTATTAAATTTGCACAGTCAGCTTGCTCCCTGACTAACTCAAGGCTTGGAAACAAGGCAGGGAGAGCTCAGAAAACGGAGGAACGAAAGTCCATTTTCACTCAGCACTTAGCTGAGGTACACAGCCACAACGCTTTCCCTCCCAAGCCAGGCAATGCTACCAGCTCGGCTACACTGTCTCCTTTTCCAAAATACACAGCTTTCTCCTCATGTATCTTGTACGTTTAGTGTATTTTTAGTTAACTAACATTCTCAAGTATTGTGGGTCTACTATTTCGTAAGCGAATTCCACTTTCTGTTCCAAAGCAACTTGATGTGTGCAAAAAATAATCAAAGAAATAATTCAACATCACGCAAGACCGCAGTCATTTTTAACCCAAAGTGAGAAAAAAATCAAAATCTGAATAAGAAGATATTTTATATTTATGCTTATAAATATATAAGCATCTCAAAGCTAACAGCAATACAGCAAATCTTCGCGGTGCTTGAGAGAGACATCCCTTCAACGAAGTGTTTTATTTTGCTAGGAGTCTAAACATGTTTATAGTTATTAATCAGCCGGTCAGCTCTTAGGATCAGAACTAAAGTACAAACAAGATCAAAACTGCATTTTATGTACCCATCGTGCCCAAGGTTTTTCTTATCTTTGTAGCTTTTAAGCAATCATCTGATAATTTATGTGTAAAGTCTAACGGGCATGCATGACACAACCGAGTTCTGTGAGAGCAGAGCTAAACCAAGGTAAACCCTCCTCTAAAAACCCGATACACGATAATAACCCCAGCATGTTTAACCCCCCTTAACGGATATTGCAAGCTCAGGAAGGGTCAACTTCGTCTCCTGAGCCTTCTCTTTTTAAAACAAAAGCCACCCCACTTGGCAAGGGAAACGCCACTAGCACCGCTTGACTGCTGGGACCCTCCTGTCCCCAGGCGAGGGGACAGCGCTTCTCACCCGCCCGGCACTCGCACAATGTCCCTGGCTATATTTAGTGGGAGGCAGGAGGGAGGAAGCCAGATGCAAGGGAAGCGCGGCACAATGGGGCTAGATGACCCAGCAGGATGTCCCTCTTCACAAAACCTGACGGCGCTCGCTGCCGGTGACACCGACATCCTCACAGCAAGCTGCTGCATACTGCAAGCGAAAGGGGAAAAACGCATGAGTGGCACCTCCTGATGCCTATCAAGGGGTCTTCGGCATCAACAAAACCCAGCCAACAGGCGGGGGGCCTTGCCTGAAGGTCGCCAAGCAGGGACAGGACAACAGCTCCTTGCTTGAAGGTGTGAGGAGAGGGAAAAACGAGCAAGAGAAACCCCTGGGGAGTTTTTTTTGGAAAGGCCAGGCCAGCAGCTAAAGCTGCGGGGACCTGCCTGAGGTGGAACAAAGTGGTTTTCTCCCAAGGGCTGGAGATGCCAAGGTGTGTGACGGTGGCCACCAAGGGACCGGCTGCGGCAGGCAGGCAGAGAGGCAGTGGGCTGGGGTGTGCATGGGAAAAGGGCCCCGCAGGGGCTGGGGGTGATGGGAAGGCATTAATGCATCCTGGAAAGTGAAGGCCGGCTGCTGGACGCCTGCCAAGCACCAGAGAGCCTGATGGAGGTTTTCGGAAGCAACAAAACTGCTGTTTCAAGAAGAACGATGTGGTCTCTCAGAAAGAAAAAAAAAAAAGGCCGGCTTACTATCACTGCAATATGCTACTGCCCTCACCCCTTCAACTTGTGCCAGTGATGCTGAGGCTTTAGGTTTCCAACCCAAACAGCATCAGCTTTTTCCATCTTACAGCCCTGGGTGACTCCATGGAAGAGTCTTCTTCACAAGTCTCTGGCAAAATCAATTTTGCTCATACCTGAGTGCAGCAGCTTCTGACTTCTCCTCCCATGAGGTCAGCACAGAGCAAACAAAACTGGGCCGAGGGCAAGGGGACAAGTCACCTCAGCCACCACTGGTGCTGCCCACCCTGGCTTCAGACAGATGCAGTACAGCTGGAGCCTGAAATGCTGCAGGGAACCCAACGGCCAGTGCACACCCATGGGCGTAAGAGACACCCACCAGCTCCTTCCAGTGCTTCATTTAAAGATCATGATGGACAACTACCACACCACCAGCCCCATATCCCACACACTGCTTCCTGACCAGCACTCAGAGGATGTGTCTGGTTTTTGGGATGAAAACCAGCTTCAGTGTGGGGCACAAACAAATGGCCCTTATGGTGTCCCCTTTTCTCACCAACAAACAGATCCTATGAGGATGCAATACAGTGGGACTCAGCTCCGAGGCTTATCCAAAACCAAGCACAAAATACACAAATGATACGGTGTTGTACAATGAACATTTCCATGCCGCATGTGAAAAAAAAAAACAACAACAACAAATACGACCAAAACACCCAACCACACGCTTTGGGTCGCGGGTGTTTTCCCACACCCGTCCCTTCCCTCGATGGACAGGGGCCGGTGCCCCATCTCTCCCTCCAGCCTGGATGGAGGGAGTCACCAGGCAGCGGGACCACTATCTGACAGAAAGCCCGGAATGACCAAGCCCTTTCCCAGAAAGCAGCCTGACACATCCTCGCTTTCATTCCTGGCAGCCTGTGGTGATGATGATGGACAGCGCGGTTTGGGTGTCTGTGAGCAAGACAGTTGTCATGCCCACCCTGAATGGGGCATTGTCCTCTGTAATGTCAGGCCAGACTTCCCCAGTCCGAGCCTCCTCACTGCTGCAGTGTCAGAGACCGGATTAACTCCTGCGAGCCTGTCCTGGATGGAAATGTTTAATACCTTGGTCAGAAGCAGTGCCCACGCCTCTGCTGGCACAACTGTGCCTGAGCAAAGCTCCATCTGCCTTTCGCATCTCGCTTGTGCATTTGCATGGCAGCTTCCGCAGGGTTTTTAAAACAAGAAAGGTTGTTTATCATAAACAAAGGATAAAAGCAGAGAGGTATAAAATACAAAACGCCTGCAGCAATCCCGTCCCCTCTGAGTGAAGCACGATACACCCTGGGAACTCCAGAGAACCACTTGGAGGTGTTCATGGTCCCACCGCCCTGAGTATCCCTACAGCACCACTTGAACCCCAAGGCACCGCTCTCAGCAGGAAGCTGCCACACACAAACCAGGGCCCCGAGTCCCCGTTATCTCCCTGTGAGAGGAAAACCAGAAAGCTTCAGGAAATGGGGCCACCCAGACTCGATTTCACCTTGGCACCACCAAGAGATTCAGGGTCCCATCTTAATTCAAAGCAGCAGCACCACAGCCACGATATGACCTCTCCACTCCAGAGCATCAGAACATAAATCACCAAAAAAGCTGCAGCAGCAGAATAAAACTCATCCAGCACATGCTGCTTTGGGTGGTGAGGACTTCCTCAAGCTTTAGTACCTGAACCTCAGACACAGGGGACTGAGCCACCAAGCACTTTTCTCTGGATGGTGCTGGGTGGAGAAAAAAGCAATCAAGAGGCCAGCTTAGGTCCCATCTTGTGGAGATGATGCCTCCAGGCCAGGTAGAAAGCAGGATGCTCGGTGCTGGGAGCAGGGATGGGATAGAAAAAGGCAGCGTTAAATGTCACTGCTTGCCCCAGCATTAAAGCCACATTGCTGGCACCCACAGGGTTGTAAAACCCATGTCCTGTCCCTGCTGGGAAGGAAAAAAAAATAATAGAAAAAACAGAGAAGAAATAATAATAAAAACAAATAAAAAGAGGAAGAAGCACAGCAGAATCCCTCTGAAGCAAGGAGGGTCAACACAAGCCAGCCCTCCCCTTGCGCATGAGGCTGCGTGGCTCCAGGCAGGGGCATTCTCAAACAGCATCCTCACTCCCACCTACCCCCCCCCCCCCCCCCCCATTTCCCTCCTCTCTCTCGCCAGCTTTAACTCATTAAGCTAATGGAAGCCAGTCTCTTCCCCCACAGGTCACCATGGCAATGTTTCCAAAAGAAAAGAAAAAAAAAAAAAAGAAAAAAGAAAAATCCCCAGCATCCCAGCATCACACCATTCTTCCTGGGAAACCCTCGCGGCTCTCCAAGCCTTGCCACCCCCCCGGGGATGCACTTTGAGAAGGGGGGAAGAGAGCAGAGGCATTCCTCCTGCATGGAGCTGCAGGGCCAGGGCTCCCAAAGCCTTTGTGGGGAGGGAAGAAGAGATTTTTGTCTTCATCCTCGGACAGATTGGCTCCTGGACTCCGTGAACGCAAGGGCTTTGTGAGCCTCCCAGGGAGAAAGGGAGTGCTGCAGTGGGGCCTTGTCTGGAGATTCTGAATGTGGCACCGTCATTTGGAGGTGGGAAGGAGATTCCTTCCTACCCTGCAGCACCAATCCTGGAAGAACACCATCTCCAGAGCCAAAAAGTCCTGGCTGTGACCTGCTTCCTTTCAGCCTGAGGGCAGGGAGTGGGAAGTCCCTCCACAACCAGGTGGAAAAGGGATGGCTGCATGTGGCAGCCCGTGAGGGTGGGTCTCCCGCACATTTTTGTCCAGCTGCCCGTGGAATTGGCCCAGCAGGTCCTCCCAGCCCTGGAGTCTCACCCCTATCTCATGGTGCCAGCAGGACCAACAGCGCTTTCCTGAAAACAGGGCGAAAGAAGGGAAAAGCAAAGGGTTTGCTGATGACAACTGGGAAGCTCCTTCCCCTCTGCTCCCTCTCCTAAGAAAAACGCTGCTGCTCCATGGCTGCTAATGCCTTCCAGATGGAGCACCACTGTCGCGAAGCATGGAAAGCTCTCCAGGGTCCGCGTGGCACACATGCGGAGACGAAAGGACGTACATGCTGCCCTTGTGGGGAAGAGTAACGCGGGAAGGAAGCAAAGGTCATGCCTTTGTTGTAAAAGCAAAGGGAAAGAGTGGAGAAAACCCAAACCAGCGCCCACATGCGTGCACACCCATATCCTAAGTGATCCCACAGAGGTGCTACAGTCAGATTTCTTCTGCTCTGCCTACATGGGAAGCATCGGGTGGAGATTTCAGCTTCCAAACATTGGCACATATGTGCGAGCTGGCAGGAGGCCTCTGGCACTGCAACAGCCCATGGTAACAGCACCGAAGGCCCAGAGCTATCCTCTGCTGCCCCAAACTAGACCACCTCTGGACATCTGCTGGAGGATGTCCTGTGGACATCGTATGCCTAAACATGTGGCAGCTTTTCACAGGAAAACTCATTTAAGCAGCTCTGGAAAGCAAGACATTATGGCTGACACAGGTCCCCATGGCAGAGCCAATGGAAGGGGACAAGGGAGGAGAATCACTACTCGTGGATCTGAAGGACTGAGGAGTTTCTGAGCTTCACCTGTCTGGTGCACCCCGGTGATCTAACAGGGATCCCTTCTGAGCAGGAACCAAAGCTCTTCCCTTTACAGACCCTGCTTGGGACCAACCGTGGAAACAACCGATGGCTGGAGTAACCTTAACTCTCCCACCATCACCACAGGTGACAACACTGCCAGCCTCAGGGACTCAGTGGCATCTAAGCTTGCTCACCTAAATCCTTCTGCGCTCCTGGACAACCCCTCCTGCATTTCTGCTCTTTATTTTGGCATCCTCAGAAGCCTGAGGAGCATGATTGGCTGCATGTTAGAGGCAACAAGGTTGCCTGTCTGAACGTAACCCAAATAGGTGATGACACAAGTTGTTTTGCAGTTGGGTAGGTCTGAACCCAAAATAACTCACTGTCACCAATTTTAAGTAAAGACTTACAAAGCCAGGAGGGAAGCAGCCCTAAGTCATAACCAATTTTAGCTTGCAGAGTAAATGATCCTCAGAAGCTGGTCCCAATGAAGGGATACTGGGAAATATAAGTGGCTTTTTTAATAGAAACTGAATTCTGTGCTAAAAATACAGAAACAGTGTTATAATTACTGTCAGATAAATGTTATAAGCCAAACACTTAAAAGAAAGTATTGACAAAGTGTTTTCCACTAAAACTACTACTTTAAAAAGAATTCCTTCAATACTGAAGAAGTTGATCTGTCAGTGATTAAAGGAAAATCTAGAACCAGCAAACTTCAGTCTTCTTTTCTTTAGGGGATTAAATAATTAAATTGTCCTTAGCTGTAAATAGGCTCATTTTCAAGAGACAAAAAAATGCATGTACTTCTACTGGAGAAAACCAAACAACCACATAAATTTTATTTTTGCAACTGCCCATTTTGCTCGCTGTGCTTTGTTTCCACTTCCGAGCGTGCACGCCTGGCCACTGTTCACACTTCCATTGGTAAACCACTGACACACTGGGCCTTGAAGAAGAGCACAAGAACCTAGAAATAGGACTCCTGGGCTCTTGTAGCCCTTCCATGAGCAGTTTAGCCAAAGGTCTGCTGTTGAGTTTAACCCCCTGCCGTAGTACGTTGGAGCCAACTTTACAAGCTGCCTAGTGTTTCTGGAGGGATGGGGATGAAGATGGGAATTCCTCTGCAACAAAAATCCCATCTCTGAAGCCCTGAAAATGGCTGCTTTTTGCCCAATTACCCTTGAAAAGGATAATTAAGAAAAAAAGCCACTGCTGTGGACAGAAAGCACAGCACCCTGCTGATCACTTTGCCAATGCTGTTTGGATGATGTAGCACTGCTCAGCATGTGCCAGGGTGCTCTGCACTGCTGGCCACATCTGGAACCCATGGTTAGGAGCATCCTTGCATGCCATAGGGACAGCGGGAAACCCCAGGGAAGCTCAGATATGTGTCCTGATTCCTTCCTGCACGCTGCTAAATATGCTTTAATGCAAGCATCAGACCCCCTGAGGCCTGCACAACCCCCTGAAGGTACTTGTGAAAAGCAATGCTGTGGACGAGGATGCCCATTAAAGCTCGCCAGCGGTGGGGATCACATCCTGATGACTTCAAGGGCAGACGTGTAGCTACTTGGGAGCCAGACCTGGAATTGCCACCTTAATCAGCCTGGCTGCTAGGGGAAAAGAGCCCCAAATACAAAAAAATAATTCATCGCTTTTCAACTTTCTACTGAGGCAGCGATACCCAGCAGGATGGCGGAGAAAGGGAGTGACAGCAACAGCCTCCATGTCCAAATTTAATCTGTTATTGCGTGCCTGTCTGAATCCTCACACCCCTCCCAAGCAGCGCCGGTGCCGCTGTGCAAGGGACAAGACGCAAGCCAGCCGAGGAGTTCCTAACAAAAAGTGAAAAGCCAGGGGGAAAAACTACAACAGAAGTAAAGCCGACCCTCTTCCCACCCCCAAAGCTACATGGAAAACCACACCCCAAATCTGGATGTTTTGGCACTCTTCCTCACGGCTTGGCCCCGCTCCCAGGGATAAGATAATCAAAGCACTGGGTCGTGTTGCTCCATCCCTTGCTATTAGCAGCTGGATGCAGATTTCCTATTTTGGGTCGGCGAGACAATCCGGCGGCAGGGGCTCTCATAGCTCATTGCATCACACTTTTAAAAATAAAAATAATAAAAAATAATGGGACTTTACACAGTGGATGAATAGATACCTAAGAAATAGTTAACCAGTTGTCAGCATCCAACTCATCCATACTGCTAGCTATCTTGAATGATGGTTTCTGACCTGGTATCAACATGTCTCACAGCCTCCATACGCTCAGAAGCAGCAATATCCATGGCTGAGAGGCAGGATAGGCTTGGGATTTACAACTATAACCAAACCGAGGAGGAGGACCAGCAGGAAGCACCAAAGCAGTTAACGAGCCGTTTGCAGTGGCATGAGCTCCCCCGGCCAAATGGGGAATGCCATGAGCAGAGGCTGCAACAAGTGCTCAGGATCAGATGTCTCGTGAGCAATCCCCGGAAAAAGCCCTGCAAGCTCTGCAGCCGGGGCTGGGGAGCTGGTGGAGGAGAGGTGGCTGTGGTGGAAACCCGGGTTATTTCTGGGCAGAGGCGAAGCCCTGCAGCAGGCTAGAGGCAGATAAGCATCGCGCCTTGTGCCCCTGGCAGCTGCCTCGCTCCCCACATCCCCTTTCTCCTATTTCCCCATCGCTGTCCAAACCGGCATGCAACATTAATTATTTTTCCTCTCCCCCAACACACACGTGGGAGAAGCAGCCTTTACGAACCAGCTTTAACTGTTGTTTTTTTTTTGTTGGGGGGGAAAGGACATAGAGGAAAAACCAGGAGCCAGCAAAGTGCCGCCTCGCCCCTCCCTAAGTACAAAACCCCACTGTGCACGTTTGCCTCCTCGGAGGGTTTTATTGCTTCCTCCGTCCCACAGCACAGCCTGGCCGGCGTTAAAAGCCTCCCGACATATCCTGGGATGCACCAGGCACCAAAAAGCAGTTTGCAAGGGAAAAAAAAACAGCTCCAGAGGCCAGCCCTGGGCTTAAGAGAGAGGTTCCCGAAGCGGGAACATTGTGTGCATGTGGATGTTGGACAGCAGACAGAAAGAGGAGGGTGTGCGCCTCTTTGCAGGGAGTGTCAGTTGTCGGGGGGGGGGGGGGGGGGGTTGCGGGAAAAGGAAAAGAAAGGAAAAAAAGGAATCCCAGACTTCAGGCTCAAGAGGGCTGGCTAGAAGAGGCAGCAGCTGAAAGAAATGCTCTGCTATTATTACTGCATGGAAATTACAGCTGCCAGAAAGAATCTGGGCAGAGCTGTTGCTGAGTGTAACTTAAAAAAGACAGAAAGCCTCGGGGCTGGGATGTCCAACGCACCAGGAAGCCAGCGAGGTGGTGGGACTCATCCTGCTCCTGCAGTGCATTCCTCATTGCCATCTAAATAGCAACGGCCAAGGACGAAAACGAAACAAAAAAGAGTTGAAAAGCAAAGGACGCTCCCAGGTTTTGGGAGAAATGTGTTTTGGGACATATCAGTTTGGCCTCAGAAGGAAGGAGATGTTTGGACCAGTTCCTGGAAAGGAAGGAGTTTAACTTTTTTTTCTTTCTCTCTCTCTTTTTTTTTTTTTTTTTAAAAAAGTTTAAAACATACAAAGGGGAAATGCTCTAAATACAGCTCTGGGTATGAGGCAGGGGGGAGGAGGCAGCTGCCGTGCAAAACCCGCTGCTGCTTACAGCATGAGCAGCTGGGCAAAAGGGCTCTAGCATGCTGCTTGATGGGCAAGGAGAGCAAATTGCAGAGAAATCCTTCCAGGAAGGTAACTCCAGCTACAGGCAAGACAAGGACATTGGTTAGGTGGGTCCAGCTCTGCATGTTTCCTACACCTATATCCTCAAAGCTAGAAGGGGTTCTGTCTACCTGACTGACCCCACCAGCACCCTTTGGTGAGGAGTGGTTTTTGGCCTTCCTGCTCCTAAATATGTTAAAAAAAATCTTTTTAAAATAAATCTTTTCTCAGCAAGTAACTGGTCTTTCAGGCATAAGGGAACACCACTGCGCAGGACGGATGCTCCCCTCAACCCCATGGGGGAAAAGCACAGCATCGGGACCAATTTGCATTTGTGGAAAGGAAAAAGACTCAAACCTCCTCCTTCCCATGACATACAGGTATGTGCTCTCTGTGCCTCTTATCCAAGGAACTCAGGAGGGACTGGCCCTCACCCCTTCCTGGCTGCTCGCACCCTGAGTCCTGCCCCACAGCCTGCAAAAGCTACTCTCCCTTGCCCATCAGGGATCACTGGAAAATAGGGCAAAATATGGGTTTTATCTTCCTGCAAGCCAGCATGCTGTCAAATTAATAAAGATCACGCTCAACCATACCCAGACATTCCACCTTCCCCTCCTGGAGAACATGAGTCACGAACTCTCCAAGTTTTCCTTTCCACTGCCAGCCACTCCTTCAGCGATTTCATGTCCCGCTGGGAGAGGAAAGGAGACTCGCTTACAACAAGCCTCCCTGATCCCCAGTCACGCACCCTCTCCCCAGGAGAGACTGACAAAAGGCGCTACCCAGTGATGAAAGGAAGGTCCCCCTGCACTTTTAGCTGCCATAACTTCAGGTTCCACCTTTCAGGTACAGCTGGCATTTAATCAAGGCCTTGGTCCGCATAGTAGGGGAACATCGGGGAAGCGTTGGGTATTTTTAGTTCTGCTTTCTGCTACTCACCGACGTAGAAGGTGTTGGGGGCCTGCTTGTCCCCCAGCTGCAGGTAGAGGATGCTGGTGGTCTGCGTGTCATGGCGAAGCCACAGGGCCACTCCCAGGATGATCCCTCCGGCCAGCTGGGGAGAAAGCAGAGGGAGCACGCTTTACCCAGAGCCAAACCTCTCGTGCAGGAGCTTTGAGCCGTACGCCCCGTGACTCACACACCCTGCACAGCGTTAGGAGCAGCCCTCATCCCAAGCAGGTGCACAGTGCCTCCCAGCTCTTGCCCGTGGTTTCCTTTCTGGAGCTGTTTTATCACTCGGCTACCACGGAAGGCTCAGTCTCACCTCTGAAGCACAAGGTGTGCAACCCAGGGGATTTTTGACAGAAATCAGGATCAACCCTCATTACCCTCTGCTCCCAACAGGCTGTTACCACCTGATTTCATTTATCTGCGACGAACAAACAGGGTCGTGGGTTTTGTTTAAAAGCAAAACCAATACAACTAGCTATACCCGCAGGGATTTATAAACCAGTCCATCAAACTTGATGACAGACAGGGAAATGCCCGTCCTCAGCAGCATTTGGCAAAGGGACTTGTTCCTTTCCCCAGAAAGCTGGGGAAAAAAATAAAATTTGTACATTATGTTCAGGTAATGGAAAATGTTATGAATGGCTTCCTTAGTGTTTTCTCTTCTAGGGGAGAGGGCAGGGAATGGAAATGGGGGACAGGAGCAGGCTTCCAGCAGAACTCGCTGTGTTATCCCTGACATCCCTTTCATTTAAAACCATCAAAGAGAGGGGGGAAAAATAAAAACACAGGTTAAAAAAAAAAAAAGTGACTGAAATTCTTAAGGCTAAGAATTGCTGGACGCGTCTGCCCATGTGAGCATCCTAAATCCTTCAAGCCATTTGTTTTTAAAAAGAGCCCCCACATGAAATGGGAAGATAACTACTGAAAAGTACAGAAGCAGTTAAAAAAGTTTTTTGTAAGAGAGTCTGAGCAGGGTCAGGTGTGAGCATGAAGGTCACATTAAAAAAAAAATAAACAAAAAAACAAACAGATTTTGTTGAGCAAAAGTGCAAAGTCTCCAGCTGTGCAAGCCCAAGTGAACACATGTGGACTGGGATTTCAAAAAAGGCTCCCTGTGTTTGCCTAGCTCTGCTCCTCCTGAGGTCAATGTGCGTTTTTCTTCCTTGCTAACTTCTGCAAACCCCAACCAAGAGTTTTTTTTTTCCTTTTATTGGGGTGCCACAGGAGCTTGGGCGAGTGCACACCATCCATGCAAAATGCCCAGGGCAAGCTCACCTCGCAGCTCCCAGAGCAAAAAATCCCCACCAACCCCACCTGGCAATTTGGGAGGATGAGGAGGAGAGGTTCTGCCAGCCCTTCTCTCCTTTTGCCTCCGAAGTAATCACCCTTAATGCTCCTGCCCCAGCGACCGGTGCAACCTCCCCGCTTGCGGGCTCTGTCAGCCCTCTCGCACTCGGGGCAGCCCACGGTTCTCCCAGCCCTCGCAACAGAAAAAAAAAAGCCATGAAAGCCAGCCAGCACTCCAGCTCAGCTCCAAATAAGGCAGAAAGTTCCCCAAATCCAGCCTGGCACTGCTTGTTCATTGTTTAAGAACATAACGGAGCCCACGTCTGCTTCTCCTCTGGGAAGATGGGGAGGGTCCCCAAACTCATCAGTGCCCCCCTTAAGGATCTCGCTGTGGCTCCCAGGGGAAAAGAGATCCCAAAGAAAGATCTGGGATTCTTGTTGGGGGTGGGGAGAGCTGAAGAAAAGATCGCAGCCATCTGTGGTGTTTTGGTTTGTTTTCATTCCAAAAAATAAACAAAAAAACAAACCAACAAACCCAAAAAGCGATAGGTTCACGATAAGCTCAGTGCCATGCAGCATCCCTCCGCTCAGCTGGGGAAGGGTCTCACTGTAACACCGCAGTGTTTTTGGGAATCAGCACCACCAAGTGTGCACACTTGGACGGCAGCGCGTCAGGTGTGAAACAGCACACATCCCCTCACCGACATGTCCACCCTGTCCCCTGAATGCAGAGAGAAACTTGGCCATGCTGGGAATTCGGCAGGGAAGGAAACAAGACGGGGGGGAAGGAGAGCAAGGAAAGGAAAAAAAATTCACTGGATTGCCATAGAAACCCTGGCTTCCAGCAGAACAACTTCTTTTTTCATTAAAGAGAACAACCCAGAAAAAAAAGCTTTTTTTTTTTTTTTTTTTTTTTATAAACAGAGCACCAAGGACCTTCGGCTGGAAGTTTCAATCCAACAGCAGCTGCGTTTCTTAAGAGCAAACGACATTCACTTACTAATGAAAACAGGATTTAGGCTACACTGAGTAACTTTTTCCATGAAAACCATACATCCTTCCACCACCAGGCAGCACAGAATGTAACGAAGGCATTTTCCAAAGGAAAGAAAACAAGGAGAAAGCCTCGTCCCTTTGTCACGGTAACCCTGCCTTCTGCTTTTGTACTGCAATAGCATCTAGGGGCCCCAGTTTCTCTGGGGACTCTTCTGGTCTCCAAGTTGCATATCCTTATTTTCTAAGTGTCCCTTTTTTCCTCTAGGCACCTAGCACCCTGTGAAGGTTACCGAATTTCTCTTTGCTTGCCCAGCTCTTCAGAGCATGAGGTCTCAGAGGCTCATTGCAAACACATCTCACAGTCCTCAGTTTACATTTTTGGGGACTGCTTCCATGAGAGCAATAGTAAAAGCTGCAATTTCAGCAACGCCCATGCTGCATTATTCTCAGACATGCTTCCCACAACACCACCCCTCCAGCCTGCAATTCCCCTAACACGGATGGAGGGTCTCCCTCCTCCCTGTACTTGAGCTTCCCTCCACCTTTAATTTAAAAATAAAAATTAAAATTCCCATGGGCACATCCCTAAAACCCCCAAAGAAAACAACCCCCAAGGGCAAATGACACCTCTTCCACCTCCCCTGCCCCTTTGCAAACCCACAGCAAGCTGACCCTGGGATTCACACCCAAAGGGCACAGTGTGCTAGCACAGAAGAGGTGGCGCAGCAGGCTCTGCTGTTTCCTCCTTACTGCTCTTTTCCAGCTTCCCGAGATTTATTGCTTCTTCCCCAGACAGCCAGGCTTTTCCAGCTGGATCCTGCCTGCCCAGGGCATGTGCAAGACTTGTTGGCAGCCAGCACAGGACGGCGGGGAGGAGAGCAGCCCCCCGAGAGGTGCAATCCATGGGATGGGGCATCACCGGTAGAGCACCATAATAAGGATGCAACACCACGTGCAGTGATAACTCCTCTTTCACAGCTCAGTCACACCTCCTCTAGAAATTCCCATGATTTAGGGGTGCAAGGAGTATCCCTCTTCTCCCCTTGAACGTAGGGCACCCCATAGCCGAGATGACCCCGCTTCTGCCCACTGCCCCCCAGACGCTCGCGTATGCCAGGATGTGCATCACCCCTCGGTCCCTTCCGCTGCCGCCACCGCCCCTTTTCCTCCTGCTCCCTTCCCTCCGCCTCCCCCCAAACCAGGCTTCCTGGCAGGGAGGAGGAAGAGGAGGAGGAAGCAGCTCTGGCTGCAGCTATAGTGTGCCTTGACCGACGCGCAGCAGACATCCTGCAGCCAAACCCCGAGGAAGAGAAGGGAAGTCCAGGTGCTGGCAGTTTCACAATGCTGTATTTTTAGCAGCACGGCTTCCCGTGGACACGGCCTGTCCTCCCGCTGGGACGCCGCTTTCCTTGCCCCTCCGTCACCGCCAGCATCAGGGCGCACAGCAAAAACAGAAGGAGTTTTTGCAGCAATGCTGCCTTCATCCCTCTTGCACAGCCCGGGCAGGCTGCGTATTGCTTGCAGACAGACTCACCACAGTGACCTCAAACCACCTCCCAGAGTGGAGAAACAAAGCACCGACATCACCAAGCCCATGTTTTGGGGTGTTTTAAGATTTGGGTCAAAGATTAGAGATGTTAAGTTTTCCTGCTTGTAGCAGCTTCCCTGAGCCACTGAGCACCGGCACCACGCGGCTCCTCTCCAACACAAGCTGCGAAGTGGCCGAGATGATGCAAAACCAGAGGTCCCCCCTCTTTGGGTGCTGGGAACTGGGGAACGGAAGGATGAAGCAGCTTGCCAAGGCTGAAGCGTCTCATCGCACAAGCAGCCAGGAATTAATTGCTAAATTGGGGTTGAACGTTTTGCTCCCAGCTCTTACTGGGCTCTAGATGGAAAAGCAGATATCATATTATCCAGTATGTGCAGCATAAATAACGAAGAATCATTTTGTAGCTGCATCTTATGCATCCAGCGTGAGCGGAAGCAAAAAGTAAAGGAGACAGATTCATAAATTAATGAAACTCCATCTCTGGAAGAGGCAATCCACACGTGCACACAGCCTGCCAAGACGTGCACTAGGACCTTGCAGGTTTTGCAGCAATACTTAGATGGATCCAGGGCCCAGAGCAGAGCATGTTTGCAGCAGGGCACAGGCATAGATGCAGGCTGTGGACGGGCACCGCCAAGCTGGCATACCTGCCCCGCACCTCGCTCCCCACAGAGCAGAAGCCAAATTTCTCAGCTAAGGTGAAGAGATTCACCCATGGAAGTGCTTAAGGAGCTCGGGGCTCAGTATCCCCTGTGCTAAGAGCTGAATGCCAAAAGCTAAGGGCAGCCTGCAGGAACGTGGGTTTGATGCTGCCGTGGTCCTCATGTTGAGATAGCAGAACCATCCATTAAGGATACGAGTGCTGTGGATCACGCTGAGTTTACTGAGTGCTGCTCAGTGACATGAAGGATGGGGTGACCATGGGATGAGCAGGAGCACCAACCCATCAGACTCATGCAAAGATTTTGGGGGGATGAAAGCAGGGTAAGTGACTTAAATCAGACAAATTCAGGTGCAGTTGGGCTGAAGACGGTCACAAAATGTAAAAACTTCATTGTCAAACTCAACACAGGTACTCGCAAGCCACAACAACACTTTTCTCGGAAAGGGCAGATGAGACCTTTCTGCTGTCTTCTGCAACTGTGACATTTGATGACTGGCAAAGATCAGGCCACAATGTAGAAAACACGCAGGCAAAGCCTGTCCAGAAACAGAGGCAAAAATGAGGCAGAAAGCCCCATTTTCTACACGCAGGGCTAGGAAGGCACCATTGCGCCCACACTCTGCTTTGAGAGCGGCTCAGCCATGGCCACCTTCCAGCAGTGGCTATTAATACAGCCACGGAGCAGGGCTAAATCCTCTACTGGTGCCTATAGTTACCAGCCCAACAAAACTGCACGGCTCCTCAAAACAAGCTGGAAGAAATGCTCCTGGAGGAGAGGCAGGCAGGGTGCCAAATAAAGCCTGAGGAGGAAGAAGAAGAGGAGGAAGAGAGCGGGAACCCGGTGTCCAATGCACCAGCAGGGTGCTCAGACCACGGGATGCTCTTCAACCACCTCAGCCAGAAGCAGCCCTACACATCGGCATCTACCAGCAAGGGTTAAGTGCCCTGGTGGAAAAGAAAAACAATTTCAGATACCGCTTTAAAATTAATTTGGCCACACACACAAGTGTTTAACTACAAGAGTAATACAACTGCTTTCCCTTTTTAATAACACAGTGAAAGGCGCTTGCACAGCGCCTTTCATCACAGGATCAAAGTGTTTCTGAAGGCGCAGTGCGTGCCCTCATGCTCTTGCACAGGTGAGCGTTAGGTGGCTGGCAGAAGAACCACCCCAGGAAGACAGAATAACCCCCTCAGCTGCCAGAGATGCTGCCTCCTGGTGATTTCAGTGCAGCTCATGCAATGAAGTCAGGTATTTCTGATGACAGAGCACCAGTCTCTTTGAAAGACCCGGTTAACTAAGCTTCGGCACGCAGAGGTTTCGCAGGTGATGGTAGGGCTGCGTTCACTTGATAGTGAGCCCAGAAACACATCCCAGGGAGACACCAGCAGGAAAGCCTGGATCCGGGTCCTGAGCCTCCACACACTAAGAAAACATTTCCCTTACCCTACAAAGAGAGGCATTAAATATCTGCGTTCCAAGGCACGTAGAGATACGCTGGGCTGTGTGTTGCCCAACCGCACCAAACCCCAAGTCACTGCAAGGAGATGCTGGAAAAGCACCATGCCCTTGGCGTTTGCAACACCATGTGCAATTCCCAGGGAGACCGAGAATCAAAACAAAAACCCCCGCTCCACACTGGAAAAGCCTGTGACACACTATGACTAATACAACTGAAGCAGTTTCCACCACAGGCATGCATGTGGGGCTGCAGCCTAAACAGAAGTTGAGCTGTTGTTACGAATCTGCCGAGTTACTTCTGAGCAGTGCTTCAGAGCGCTGCACATCACACTAACCGCCAGCTCTTCCGCCTCATTTCCGTCACCTCGTTTAAACTCGTGGCAGCAGCACCCACTGCCCTCCTCGGCGCACCCAGGCGGTGAGGTCACCCCCCTGGGGGCAGAACTGTCACCCTGGAACCGCCACCACCACCCAGAGAGGAGGAAGTGTGGGCTTACCGCCTCCCCCCGATGCCATCCCTCAACGCCAAAGCCAGATACCTTTGTGCACGCCGTGCAGACTCCAGAGGATGACCAACAGATTTTTCCAGAGTTGCACAAGATGAGAAAATACCTGTTCCTCCAACCCTTCTCACAATGCGTTCCTTTGAGATCCTCGCTCTCAGGACAGTGGTTTTTCACTTTCGTGTTCCCTCTGCTCTTCTCTTTCGCACCCTACCCATACCACAGACAACACAAGCAAGAGAAAATAGTTGCGCATTGCCTGGAAAATGGCATTAGGACCGAGCTCTTTTAATTAGACGCCTCCGTGGCACAGCAGCCAGCGCTGCTCCAGACCTGGAAGGCTGCCACTGGCCGAATTAGCTAATGGGCTGGGCGAGCCTTCTCAAGGCAAGCCAATTTCTCCTTGGTTATGTTTAATTACATTTTAAAATAGCCATCTGGCTTCCTTCAGCCTCTCCGGGGATGCTTCGCCACAGTGGTCAGTCCAGCCAGGCTCTGTGGGCTTCAACTCACTTCGGTGGGCAGCTGAAGCCCAGCCGTCTGTGCAGCTGCTGCCAAGAGTGCGGTGGAGAAAGGGCTCTGCCCCACCACACGCCCTGCCCCTGCCAGCTCCAGGCTGAAGAATGAGACAGGACCACCTGGTCCACCAGCGAAACCCCAAGACCTGCATTTGGCAGCTTGCTCCCGAGCCACACCCAGAAAACCTTTATCCCTCAAAGTATCCCAAACCCAGTGCTTAAATCAGCTGTGCAAGGAAAACCAGAAGCACAGTTCAAGTTTTTTTTTGTTGTTGTTGTTTTTTTCCCTGAAACCAAGGTTTCAGGGCAAGTTTGCAGTGCACGAAACCTTTTCCCTTATCAGCTCTGTGTTTTGCTAACCGGGTGAGGCGCCTCAGGTGCTGCCCTTGGCCTCCTCCACAGCTTCAGTCCAAGCGATGCCGCCACAAAAGACACAGGCACCAAGCTCCACCAGGAGCCTGGCCACGGGCCCAAAGGGCTCTACCAAAGAGCTGGAGGTGCAGTGGGGCTTCCGAAAGCTTTACAGAGCTTTGGGCAGCCTACCAAGCCTCGCGTCTCTCAATGGTATGCATGCTCCTTGAGAGTCACCACGGCACAGCTGCTTGCCCCTTCCAGGGGACAACCAAGCCCAACCTGGCTGCTTCTTCCCAAAACACACGCACGAGGGAAAAACAACACAAAAAATAGAAAAATCCCAGGAAGGCAGGCTGCTGAGGTGCCCCTGGGAGCTGGCGCTGGGGCAGCCTTTTCCTTTTCAACACAGTGGCTTTGTTCAGCTGCCCCCCCCCACCCCATGCTGCCAGGGGGAGGAAGCCGGGGGATGTTGGTTTATTTACACTCCAGCAAGACAACAGGGCCACTTCAGTAAGTTATCAGAGTTTCTTTCTCATTTGTTAACACAGCGAAGGTTTAGAATTGCTTCCTTTCTTCCTCCCGAAGCCAGCTGCCTTTTAGCGAGCGGCGAAGCCCCTGCGCCTGCCAAACTTCTGGCTCTGCCTCGTGCTTGTTTTCGCCAGCAGCGCCCAACCTTGATTCAGCGCCGAGCAAACGATAAGCAAATGAGCGTGAGGAGCCCGGCAGCCCTTGCATACCAAGCAGCTGCTTGCACAAAATCCCGCATCTCATGCCTCCCTTCGGCTTAGGGCTTGCCCCAGGGCTGGGATACCTGCACTGCCACCCTGCAGAAAGCCTGAGCACCCTGCACGGGGGATGTCGGTGTTGCTCCTGACCTTACAATGCCAGTTCTCATAGGGTCTTGATGCCACGGTGGTGACCAAAGCATCCCCCCCTCAGGCGGGGTGCAAGACGCTACCCCGTGAATTCTGCTTAAAACCAGAAGGGTCTGCAAGCCATCAGACCTGTTGTTCACCCACTGTTGAGCCTGGCAGTGAGCATTGTTAGCGCTAACGAAGCCCAGGCTCGCCATCTGCACGGGAGGCAGCCTGAGGGAGCCAGCTGCTGGCAAGTGAGCACTGGGGCAGCATTTCGGGGAGCTGGCAGGTTGCAGCAGAAGCCATAAGGGGGAACGAAAACAGGAAGGAAGCAAAACGCTGATTTAATAAAAGGTAAGTTGTACGGTAAACCGCATGCAAAGGCCTCCTGCACCTCTCCTGCCCCCCGAAAGACCCTTCCTCCCTTGCATCCACGCTTGAGCAGCAAGAATGGCAGGAAACGAGGCGCAGAAGGGATGAAAAAGCCCCCGGATAAGCGCCGTAAGGCGGCAGGAACGACATGGGCAGGCATTTCGGGGAGGGGGCTGCCAGGCTCCATCCTGCAGGAGGAGGAAGAGGTTAAAAGCAGGCCGGTCCTGCAGGCATTCTGCAGCTGGCAGAGCATCGGGTACCAATTAACGCCACTGCCATCACCGCTCCCCTCAGTCAGCGCTACCCCGCGAGGAGAAAGACGAAGCAGAGCCTGAATTCGGACCGGATTTGAGACGCGGCAGAAAAAACCGAGGCTGCTGACCCAGAATTGGGAAAGACTGGGCAGAAATCCACTGACGGCGACCTTCCTCCCACGCGGGAGACCCCACTGCCACCACTGTGCCCAGGTCCAGCCACCCCTGGGGAGGAATTATTCCTTGGGAACTTTCCCAAGGAAGCAAGCCTTCCCACCATGGGAAACAGCTGCAGACCCACATAACTTCCTGGGAGGCATCGCCCAGCTCCAACCGAACGCGGGGTATCGAGGGGCAGCGGCAGCCCCAGCCACCCCTATTTTTAAGCCCCTTCTCCCCTCTAGCACCTCCTGGGCAGGGGGCTCACCCCATCCACCCCTGGGCAGTGGAAGGGAACCCCACTGGAACAACAGGGGGTCTGGGGGAGGAAATGCCCCCCAGCCTCCTGCTGAGAAGGGTGCATGTAAATATATAAACATATACGAATGCCATATAAGTGTGGAGATGTGGGTATATATATATATAAATGCCATCTAGGTGTAGATGTAGATGCACACAAATAAATAAATATATCTAGATGTATTTGCACGCATTAAAAAAAAAAAAAAAGTATAAATGCGGTCCCCGCACTTCTCCCCCCCCCCCCCCCCCAAAAAAAAAAAAAACACAAAAAAACAATACCACGCAGGTCTTCGCACGGGGGGGAGGGAGGAGTGGAAAAAACCCGGCTAAAAGCAGACGAGCCGCGCCGCAGCCCCCTTGGCAGACGCCCCCCCCCCCCCCCGGCGGGGCTCACCCAGAAGATGAAGTTGAAGACGAAGAGGAGGTATTTGATGCACTTGGTGCAGCCCTCCACCCCCATGGCGGCTCCTGCGGCGGCGGCTCGCTCTCTGCGGCCGGGCTGGGGCGGCGGCGGCGGCGCGGCGGGGAGAGCCCGCCCCCATACCGCCCCCTGCCTTCCTCCTCCTGCTCCTCCTCCTCATCCTTCTTCCCCGGTTAGCAGGGGGGCCGCCTCTCGCTTCCCTCCACCACTTTTTTTTTTCCCCCTAATGGTTTCACTACCTGTTTTTCCCCAATGCTTTTTCCTTTTTTATTTTTTTTCATCCCCTCTACATTAAAACTCATCTTCCCAAGCCTTGCGTGAAAAAATTGCCCCCAGTTCATCAGCCGACTGATCTGCTCAGTTGCTGACCATCTGGGGGGGGCCCAGGGCTCGCCACCCAAGGGATTTGGGGCACACATTGACATTTTGGCTCTGCCTCACCCAGCGGCTTAGCGATTTCTGTTAAAAACCATAAAGTTGTGCACCAGAAGCGTGCTGAAATTTACCAGTCTTTGGGCCCATCTGTGCATCCCCAGAAATGCAGCTTGCTCTCTCCCCGTGTTGTGCTTGCAGCAGGTGTGGCTGTTTCCTTTGGGGCCAGGATACCAATCTCCCCAAAACAGAACATAAGATGACTTCTGATAAAAGTCGGGACTTTACCATGCTAAATATTTCATAGAAAAAGAGTAGAAATGGGTTTTTGTGCCTTCAGATGCTCAGAGAAACACCTGTCTGCCTTAGTGGATTTCTCAGCCAAAGGATGAGGCAACCCAGCTCAGCAGGTGATTGCAGCATTGGGCATGGAAAAATGCCCGGTTTCTGCCCGGGCACTTTCCTGTAGCAGAAGCATTTCAGAGAACAGCTTCTGAGCCTAAAACGTGCAGCCTCAGAGCGTGTGCTGCCTGTTGGTGGGGTCTGAGCACACCCCCTCAACAGGGTTTGACCTGATAGCTAAGCACATGTGTCCTACACATGCATGCTGAAAATTAAGTCAATTTGTTCCAAAACTGTCCCATTGCCCTGGTGGATGATTTGGCTGGGACACCCTTCTGAACCCCTCCAGACCAGCTACGGCACTTGGTGGAGGTGGGGACCAGGGGTGAACAGAAGCTGGCCTGGTTCCCCCATTACTGATGCTGAATATGTCCCCCGTTGTGAGCTGGACTCATAAACCCTTTGTCTCTCAACCCTATTCACTCATGGGGCCTAACCAACGAAGCCAGAGGCTCACAAGGCACGTAGCTGCTAGCCCAGATTATCAGAGTAATCCATCAGGTGGTGGCAATAGCCCTAATCCCATGCAGCTCCTGCCCGTTGATCCAAAGGATAAGTCGCTCCCTCGCTACAGCACAGGACCCCAACACATCTTTTTTTTTTCTGCCCAAACCATGAACTTTTCCCAAAACAAACATGGAGTTTGTGGCAGGGAGAGGAAGGAGCTGGCTGCAGACCGATAAGGCCTTTGGTGGCAGCACACTGAGCACCGGAGGTTATAAAGGAAAAAAAAGATGCTCAAATCATGCCTGGGTGCTGGAGAGCTGGCAGCCGCAGCTGCAATCACTGCCACAAAGTTGGCGTTGAAGCTTCCCTCAGGGAGCTTGGGTTTCCTGGAGGGCGTGGGGGTGTCACCGTTGCTTTTCTTTTCTTGCTTTCTTCCTTTTATTTTTTTCATACGGAAAGTGGCAAACAACGAACAAAACTTCTCATGCACTCCAAAAATTGTATTAATGAACAATTTGGCTCAGAGCTAAGGCAGTCCTGTTTCTGGGATGCTTGTAGGCCTGAGCCATGTGCTTCCCCTGGCTCAGGCTGGAGGTTCACAGCCCCCATCTCCTACATCGCGCAGCTCCGGGCTGACGCCCACTGCATCCAAGCCTGGCTGCCCCAGCAAAGTCCCCTCCATAACTCACCAGTGGGAAAGAATTTCAACCTTTGTCCACATATTCCTTTTTTTTTTTTTCCCCCAAACAGCTCAGCAACAAAACCACAGAGATGGCACAGCACCAAGATAACAGAGTGTTTCCCCAGATTGTATGTCGGTTCAGATGTTGCATATTCCTCGTGCCATACTGCTGGACCTACAGACCTTAAATTACCAGAATGTATTTCCAAGTTTCCCAGCAATGTTACCAGCTCTTTATAAAGAGGCTGTTATGAAAGTAAAACTAATTTGCACGGTAAGGGCACACGGGTGCATGCGTCACACACGGGTAAGGAGTGCAGGTGCTGCGGCTCAGGCTGGGGATTTCCCTCTCTTGGAGGAGGGTTAAGGTCAGGCTTTCTGCAGGGCACTACGCTAACACAGATTTGTTTACCCGAAAGGCAAGCCTGTGAAGCAGCTACCTAACTTACAAAGACTGGGGAAAGCTTAAAATCAGGGCCTAAAAAGAGGTGAAGAAGAAAAACAGGCCTGAAAGACCAAAAAACCCCGCCCCTTCCCCCAAGAGTGGCCATTTAAATGTGCTTTCACAATTGCATTTTGGAGCAGAGTAAAGCAGCAGAGACTGGAGATGCTTGCGGTGTTTTTCCTCCATCTGCTGGGCTTTTTTTTTCCCTCTCCCCTCTTTTTGACACTGTTTCTAAAAGTCAGTGTCAAGTTTGTGGGTTTCAGCACAGCCGACACCTACGGTGTGACTCACCAGGGCCCATTAAAGCAAGGGCATGGCTGAGCTGCCTCCCAGCCCTTACCACGAGGATGCCAGGAGTCCTGTCCCTGTGTCTCCTAGCCAGCTTCTCCAGGGGAGATGCCCAGCAGCTCTTTGAGCAGCTCTGTGTTAGAAAAACCCCGGTTGTGCTTTCCAAAAAGCAGCGGTGGCCTTTGGTTACAAGAAGAGTGACGGTAAAGATGGTCGGGTATCACCTCCCCACCTTGTACACATGGCTAGAAAGCCTGCTATCAGGGCATGAAATAATTAACAGCAATGCTAGCTCTACACACATCACACTGAGGACCTGCCCAGGGCCAGCAGGAGATGTGGGGGAGCAGATGGGAGTCCCTCATCCTCCGGGGACCAAGGGGTCCCCAGCCACGCAGTGTGCTAGGCACGTGGGGTGGATGAGCTCTTGGCATAAGTACCTGGCAGTCCTCCCTCTGCCCTCCTCCAGCACAAAGATGATGGAAAAAGGTCTAGCTATACACCATGGAGATAAAATACGTGCTGTTTTATGAGGTATCCTGGTTAGCTGTTAATCACTGCCTCTTATTTTCTGTGCCAAGTATGAAAGAAATAGCCCACGTTTCCAATTTAGCTGCCATGCTGGAAAAAAAAAAAAACAAAAACAAAAACAAAAACAAAAAAAGTAGCATCACCAAAAGTCTTTAAGTAGAGATGCATGCAAAGAAATTGTACTGCACAGAAATTCACCCCACAGGAGGCTAATAGTCCCACATAACATGTGGATGACTGCTTAGGCTAATAGTCCTAGTAACATCAGGATGACTTCCTAGGCAGCCAGCAATCCTGTTTTTCCAAGGTGCTAAGGGCAGGCAGCCTGGTCTGCAGTGACAGGGAGCTCTGTCATCTCAGGGAGTTCCCCTCTAGTGACATTTAGCTGTAGGTCATTATCCGGTTTCTGGGTAGTGGGAGATCATTTGGGGAAACAGCAGAGCTCGCCCTGGAGGTGAAAGCAAATAGCAAGGGAGATGACTTGCTTCCTATTTTTTTTAATCTGCTTTCCCAGCCAAGGAGCAGAAGGCCAAGGGTGCACAGCACCAGGGATGCAGCCAGCACTTATATTTTCAGCAGAAAAAATAAATAACGTCAAGAATCTCACCCACGCAGCTAAAGAGTCATCTCCAGGAAATCTTTTTGGGGATATCCTGGTGCCTGCTCATCTGAAGGCAAACTGGAAAATTCCTGATCTGCAAATTCAGCCCAAGCCCCACGGCAGCAGGAGGGGGGTTATGTTTTGGGCAGGGGACGAGGCAAGCAGAAACCTGTAGCTGTGCCTGAAGTTTCTGTTTCTAATAAACTCAACAAACAGTGCCAGTCCATGAAGGCTGTCTCTCTGCTGTCTTTAAATATTTACATCAACGTGTCTGTGGCAATGGTCAGGTTATACAAAGAGGAGGAGGTGCTGGGGAAGCTCCTGGTGCTGCCGGCTGTCAGGGCTGGTTCTGATGCAGGTGGAAGAGCTGTTTCCAGAAGGCACCAGTGGTGAACAAGAGAGAGAAAGCAAACCCAAGCGGGTTTCCCAACCCAGCACAGACATTTCCTCTTCTTTCCCAGCATGTCCGAGAGGGCTGAGCTGGGCTTTGCTGCGAGACGTGATGCAGGAGAGTGAGAGCCCAGCCCAGCAGCACAGCGCGGGGAGCTGCTGTTGTGTCATCAATGTATAATTCATTAGCAGGTGAATAAAGGCTGGAATAGCTTGTTGCTGATGTAACGCGGCTAAAAAGAAAATGAATGTGTCTGCCAGCAAGCTGGTGCGCTTCAGGGTTAGACGACAGCGGTGTTTAGTGATGCTAAGAGCAAGGGGGGGGATTTGCCTTAGAAGGGTGCACACAAACTAAGGGAAGGCTACAGCCAGAGCCTGGGCAGAGCCCTCCTGCTAAATAAGTTTAGCAGAAATAGAGCTGCTTAGAAACACTGTTTTGCCTTGGCAGGAGATGGCTTCCTTACCACCCAAACTGCAGAGAAGTCCACCCAGGTTTGCAGATTATAAGGCTTCAGAAGGATTTGCTCAGCAGTATAGCTTGCTCTGGGCACAAATCAGGGTTGTACAACAAAGGGAAAGTTTCATTTTGGTGCAAACTGATGCTGTCAATAGGGCAGCTCATATATATAGAGGCCAGACTGCCATTGCTCAGCTGACAATAGTAGAACTAATTGCTGGAGCTTAATTGGCAATTAATTGAAGCACAATTCAACAGTTAACTTTGCACCTCTGTTCTCCTGTTAACTTTATTATTTGTTTGTTTATTTATGTATTCATTTTGCATCACCTATGCCTAGATAACCAGGGATTTCTCTCCTATTGCAGTCTGAGCACTGCGGTGTGTACCACAACCAGGTTCCCCTCGTGTCAGCCCCAGGAAGGCTCACGGGGCCTGCAGGTGTTTTGGTTGCAGGGTTTGCATCCCTGCTGTTCAGCTCCATGCTTTATCCTGACAAAACCACTCTCTCGCTCTGCTCAGCACCGGGTAAATCTCTGCAGCACTTACAAATTGCTTCCTGGGGTTTTGCTTTCCTTGTGCAAGAGCTGTAATTTTGCCCATAGCAAGCAGCAAATTCGGGACTTGTAAGTGCAAGCACACTGACTGCAGGGCAGAGAGTGTTTTTTTTTTTCTCTTGCTGTTGGTGCAGCTATTACAAAACCTTTGACACCTGCCTTCCTCACAGCTTCCACCAAAGCATTCCTGGATGGTGCCATTTTTCCAGCTGTGAACAAAATGATAATGCTGCACTTCCGTGCAATAAGTTTTGACCACAATTTCTAAAAACAAGGAATTGAAGGTGTCTGCTTTCCTGCTCCTTGGTCTCCCTTCCTATCCCTCATCCCATGCTAGGGATGTCCAAGTGGGTACTTCTACCCCCGGGACAAGAAATTGCACACTTGCAGTCTGTGTCTCATTGGGCAGAACTGACTGCTCTCTAGGCACTTACTTCCCTTGTGCAATGGCTCAGTGCTTGTCATGTTCTCCTCCCTGCTGCCACCATGGCAGAAGTCATTACAGAGGTGTGGAAGCAGCAGTGATGTTCATTCACACCTTCAGGCAAGTGCTGGCCACTTGCTGCTCCTCCTGATGAAGTTTTGGGGAAGGGGATACTGCAGCCTTTCAGGCTTCTTTATCATGCATGCGCTTCTCCCATCCATAATCATCCCTTCACATTAAAAATGGGCCTGGAGTGGGCTGTTAGTGGTCACGGTGGTAAAGTTTTAACAGAGATCTTTCCTACTAGGCTTTAGAGTTGATGAGGTAGCCCCTCCTGGTAAAACTGCATTATTTGCTCAATCCCCTGTTTTTGTTTTTTTGGTTTGTTTTTTGTACAACAGAACTCCATCAGCTGTCCAGCCAGCAGAGAGCAGTGGACAAGGCCTGACTACCTGGAATTTAAAAGAGAAGCAAAGGCCAAAATAAAACCAAGAACCTTTCTGCCAGGTGGCAAGGGAAACCTTAGCAAGTTCTTTTATAGAAATACCTTGCTCTTTCCTTATTGCCTCAATATGTCCTTAGGCTTTTTTCCTTGCCAATGCTTGCATTACTCCAGAGGTGGCTGAGGGGCAGATGAGGATGGTGACAAACACCAGAGGATGGGTGGTTCTGCCAGGCAGGTTCCTTGTGGAGGAACAACATGGTCATCTCCACCTTCAGTGCTAAGGCAAGTGCCAGCTGCACAGGGAATATCTCCTCCGAGCACTGAAAGACTTACTGACAGCAGCCCATTATACAACTGAGCACAACTGTATGCTTCATGCCGAAAAATAGAAGGAATGACAGCCTTCTGCAAGAATTTCCTTTTTATTGAAGCAAGCAGGAGTCACGTGAGCTGCCAGCTGGCCTGAGGAATGACAGCAGCAGTAACCTGGACAATAAGAGCCAGAGCTCACAATGGAGATTGTCTCTCTCTGGAGAGCGATGCACTTCAGAAAACATATTGTATATACACATGCATGTATCTGAATCGCTTCCCACTGCTAGCAAGTGGCTACATTTGCACGTGCAGCTGCTAGGCGAAGCATATTACCTCTAAATCCCTGCTAGACCGAGGCGTGTTGGTGGCTGTCAGGAGGTAGCTGGTGATACTCTGGATCACTTTGAACTTGATCCTGCTTCCAAAGTCAGCGGTGAAGCTCCTCTCATGCCAAGGGAGCGGGATTAGGAGCGACAGCTCTCCTCCCTCAACGCCTTTCCTTCCACTGCAAGATATTTGCAACCATGCTAGAAGGCTAACCAGGCGAGGGAAGATGCTGTAAACTGTACTGCTGTTTTCACGGGTGTAGCAGTCCTGAATATCAGCATGGGGCTTTCCTCTTTTATCTCATTGAGATTATCTCATTTTATTCAATCAAGACAATCCCAATTGCCACTTACTCTTTTTTTGTGGCTAAAAGCCACAATGAAGGAGAGGGCTGAAAGCTGGTATTTGTTCAAACAGACATATTCCATAGCCACAGTTCACAGCAGATTTTCCAGCTACATCTATTGCAGTGATGGTTTTCAGCTCAGAAGCAGCTCTGTCTCCTTGCAATGAGGGCAAAGCACACCGGGAAGCCATCATTTTAGCAAGACTGAGAAGCTGAGATCTTCAGCTGGTTGAGGCTTTTCAAATTTCTGCTTATTGTTGATAAGGAGATGTAAAGAGGAAGTGGACATTGTCTTGTTTGACCTGGCTGGGGATCAGTCCGCTTCTCTCAGATTTAAACACGAGCCCTGTATATGTTTAATATCAAAGCCTTTTTGTATTGCACAGCAGTGTGGTAGGTCATTGAAGCTAGAGAAACACAAAGTTAAGGCAGTGTGGTTGAATGTGCTGGTATGAAATCAGCGCAGCACCTAGGAGGTTGACCAAATCCTAACAATTTTAAAAATGATGCATATCGCATCAAAAAGGGGAGTAACAGAGGGATGTGTCCTTATTCTGGCTGGTTGTTTCAAAACACAGGCACTACTTCCCCCCCCAGTTTCCACCCCGAGCTCCAACAATACTTTAATATAGGGAAAAAAAGAGTTAGTGGTGGTTGGATACCTACATACTCCAGGGATAACTCAAAACCTGCCCAAAGTCAATAATTAGCAGTGTTCCAGTTAGGAGAGCACATTTCCCTTCAGCGGTGCCACACTGTGTCCATGTATTTGCTGATAGTGAACCAGTCCCAGGCTACGGTCCAAAGCTATCACCCTAGAAATGTCACATCTTTTGGGGTCACACAGAACAGTGCAAGAAAAGTCTGGTTTAGCAACGTGATTCTGGCTGGGCTTTCCTTTCTGGATGTATCCAAAGGTGTGTGTGTCCTGCTTGTGGAGCTACACCCTGCACTGCACCTGGCGAGGCGATCTGCATTTCCGAGCCCAGTTGCGCCTTGGTCCTCATCCATTTTCAGTGAAGGTGCCCTTCCACAGAGTGTCACCTGGGCCGATCAGCTCAGGAATGCACAAGGGCGAGTGATGCAGGAGGGGGAAACATGCAACATGAGCAGTGGTGACGCCCATCCCTCCACCTGTCCCCACACAGTGCCATCTCAGGGGATTTTGGGGAGGTCTTCAGGAATCTTCCTGCACCAAGAGCTTGCTCTACCTGGTAGGGAAGCCCAGGAGATGAGTTTCTACCTTGCTCGCAGGATGTATTTGCCTTTCCGGTCCAGGTTGTTGCTGAAGTGGATGGAGAACCAGAGGAATGAAGTCAGAACCATCCCGTAAACCTAAAAGGAAATAAATGAAATGGGCAAACAGTTAAATACTGAACTAATGATGATGCTCCCTCTGCATAAATAAGGGATTATAAGTGTTGCCTACTAGTCTGCTTGGCACTTCCGAACTTGTTATGTATGAAAATATCAAATTTTTCTTGAAGGAGCTGTTTTACACTAAAATGGTGAACACCAATTCCAACATGAGATAGGGGGGAAAAAAACATGTGGTTAAAGCATCTGATTGGAATTAGCACAGCATGGCTCAAACTCTGTGCTAAAAATATCCAAAAGTGAGAAGAAGCCAGGAAATTCAGACTTCAAACTCCTGCCACAAAACATTCCTCCACGCAAACATACATCTCTCATAATAGCCTTTTGTATAAATAACAGAGAAAAAAACCTTCATGCTTTGTTTGGAGTAAAAAAAAAAAAAAAAAAAATCAACAAAAAACAAAAGGCCACCACGTGCACGCTGTGAGGACAGTATGCTTCCTTTGTACTGCAGCTTTCTGATGGGTCCATCACCCTGAGCAGTGGTGGCTGGTCACGTATCAAGATTTACACAGGCAACTTATCAAAGGTGAGGATGCTGGGGGAAGAGTAACGAGGGCTGCAAAGCCCTCTGAAAGCTTGCCTTATTGTGCAAGCTGAGCGCAGCTCAATGGAGGCACATCTGTGCACGTCGCGGTGCTGGCCGGAGGGACAGGGACACGAGAGCAGCTGTACCAGCCACCAGGTTTTCCTTTGCATCCTGCCATCACAATAGCCAACCTTGCAGTGAGACTTCCTATAATGTACACTTCAAAGACTTTCTTGCATTATCTGGCTATAGCATCAAGTTACAGGGAAAAAATATAGAAGTGCTCCTACTTTTGTCTGGGTAGTGAAATTTCTTCTACAGCCAAGGAAAATTAGGAAGTGACACCAAATATCCGTATGTGGCTTTGCGTTACGCATCAGCTACATGTCCCAAAGATTTTCTGAGCAAGAGCTCAGCTGCACTAAGATCCAATGAAGCTTTAATGCTAAAATTCTGTCTGCAAGTACGTAATTCCATCTAAGTAGAAATATACCTCTGCCATTGCCTGATGGCTTTCCACATTTACTACGAGCAGTACAAAAAAATCTTTGTTCCTCTGGCTTTTCTTGAGACAGGGAAAAATCTTCTAACCCATATTGTGCTGAGGTGGACACAAGCACTGAAAAAATCCCTAAACACACACTGGTTGGGAAAACTGGCCCTGTCTGGGGAGCAGTGTGGAGATATCAGAGCAGACCAAACCTAATTTCATGGTTAAGAAACAAGGCTTGTACTCTTCTCTGGCATGTTTCAATACACGTGCAGGGCCTAGTATAGGGGTAATTACAGTGGGTGGACCTAGGAGCAGGCTTGTTTTAATCAGGGGCACTCTCCAGCTTCCAATGAACTGTCCCCACGCAGCCACTGAGCAAGCACCCTCACTGCCTTCTGCAGTAGGAGCATGTCCTTTTGTGCAGCATTTCAGGTTTTCCTTCACCAGAGAGGCACTGAGCTGCCTGGCAGATGGAGCGTGGTGGGCCTCCTACCCACCCTGCAAGCCCTACGCCAGGTGACATCTCCTCTAGCTTGCAGGGGAGGACACGCCGAAACATCCGCAAGGATAAAATGCAGACACCTCTCCCCATTCCTTGCTGACATGATGAGTTTGGGGCAGAAAAACTACTCACCAAGACTATTTATTTCCTAATTTCCAAGGTGGAGTCCACCACCACTTGTTTCCCTGCTACTGATCTCCAAAATCATCCCAAACCCTTGCATCCTGGGGCTAATTCAGAATGTGATTCCCTTGCCTCTCAGTGCCAGACACAAGAAGGAATAGGTGCAGTTACCGTGAAGCAGATGGTGATGCCCAGGAGCGTGGAGACAAGGTCCATGTGCTTCTTCAGGAAGCCCTGGATCTCTCGTAGGCAGTCCTGGGAAGAGAGAGACACCCCTTGCAGCACAGCAGGAGCTTAGGAGGCATCCGTCCCCCTAATAGCACTTGCTGTGACCCCAAGTAGAAAGAGAGGGATCATAGATAGAATATCCGAGTTGGAAGGGACCCACAAGGATCATCAAGTCCAACTCCCAGGTCCCCAAAGGACCACCAGGGATGCAACATTGCACTGCAAGACAAACACATGCAGTATATTTTCCACCACTACAATGTGCCTATGATTTTCTTACCACAATGCATTTCGGAGTGTAGAGGATGTGTGCATGCACAGGTAAGTGTGGTCATACACAAATGTTCCCCACCCCAATGGAAAATGGACGGGGTGAAGTGAAAAGATGGAAAAGCAGAGTATGCCATAATGCTGCTTGTGTTCCCCAAAGGTACTAGCAAACAGCTCCATACTGCAAGGTGTCACCAGCATTAATATATATGAGCGGTAAGCATGCCAGCAACCCCACTGAAATTCAGTGGGTGCTAGCCAAGAGAGCCATTTCAGAAATGCAAAAGCCTGCCCTTGATTAAGTGATTTGCAGAGCGAGGTAGAAGTGCTCACAGCCCCACAACATCAGTGCCAGAGCAAATGCACTGCAGCTACCAAATGCTGCAGGTTCCCAACTGCAAGTCACATCCTCACATCCTCCTCTCTGCTAAATTCAAACCATTAGCAGAGGTGAACAAACACCCACACATGGTGACCAGGTCTGCTTTCATCTTCCTTCCTCTTCTCTGAGCTGCTGCCTGCCCCCACTTTGAGATTGGTTTTTCCAGGAGGTGGCTGGAAACCAGGGGTTGAGGCGTGCTTCTGCATCACAGGGCTGCGTTAGCCTCTGATGTAACACCGATGTTTCTGCATAGCTGTAGCAACATGGTTTTGTTTTACCTAGAGACAACGTATGGTATGACGCTTGCAGCTTCAGCTACACCAACTGATTTGGTTACTTCCATAGAAAAAAGCATACAAGAGATTTGCTCGGAGTATGAAGATTGCATTACACCTTCACTGCATACACAGTCCAGTACTGGTGACTTTTCCATCACTTCACTGGAATGCTGCACAGGAGAGGAATCCAGTCTACACGGTGCAGCTACTGCTGGACAACATTATCCTGCTTTATGAGTTTCTCCTTTTAAGTTTTAATACCTGACTAATGCCCACAGAAGAGGGAAATAGAGTCATTGTGTGCACTTTCAACATTTGCTGTTAGCAGAACACTTTTTAGGTCTCAGAAGCTAGAACCACATGGACAAGCCCGATAGCTTTTTGAGGTCAGACACATGCCTGTGGTATCACATCATCTCCACACAGGTAGAAGATATAGAGAAGGCTGGAGAGAAGCAACAGGCTGCAAAAACAAGCATTTTGGAGGCTTTCTCGGGCTGCAAAGCAAACCGCACCTAGAGATACCTTCCCGTTTCTGGTTAAAACAAAAAAAAGAAACAAAAACCAACCTAACCTACAGGAACCAAACCACAAAAAGGCCATAACTCTGGCTTAAGTCTTAAAAAACAGTAAGATTTTAAGCAGCACAGTGATGCTGGTGGGGTAGAAGAAGCTTTGTGCTTACCTGTCTGGCAGCCTGTGCCTGACTGGGAGGACACGTCTTGTGCTCAACGGCAGTTGTGTCCCCAAATGGGGAGTGCTTCCCACAGCACAGGAACTGGAAGAGAGGGACAGGGCTTCATGGAAGGAAAGGACCAAAGCGGGTAGGCATGCAATCGATAATTGCTGTGATGGAAGTTAAACTCCGGGAAAAATAAAAATAAAAAAACAAAACAAGGACTGTTTCTTCATCAATTAAAGCGGCTAAAATAAGCACGTGATGAAGTTGGGTGGTTCTCCTTGCCAAGGGTGGCTTTGGACATGCTGCTCCACAACCCTGCAGCAAGCACTGATACTCTTGGTCACAGCTTTAAGGCCACTGCTGTCATAGTAATGAGAAACATTTGCCCTTTTCTGCGTTTTGAGATGCCTGGATGAAAGCAGCTTTGGAAAGCGCTTGTTACAACAAATTAAGAAAACAGAGGGAGCTGTATGGGAGAAGCCTGGAAACAAGTGAGCAGACCTGACCTTCCCACCCAGCCCCGCTGCAGGCCACAAGCTCACTGCCCAAGCAGGTCCAGCTGCAGGAGGAGATGCACAGCAAAGGGCCGGCTGAGACAGGCAATATGTACCAGCTATGGCATGAAAACTTTGAAGATTTCATACCAGAGAGATGCTCAAGTAGGTGGCCCTTGGATAATCCAGGTGGGAAGGGGAAGGGGAAAGACTTCATAGCTTGCTGGAGCCTCTGCTTCCCAAGATAAAACGGTTTTATAGCATTTGCAAAGCATAGCCAGGCACCAGCCACAGCTTGCTGAAACCAATGGTAAGATGCTCCAGGGCAAGGCTGTCTGTGAAGGCTGGAAGATAGCTTACTGCTTCGTGGATGGCAGTCAGCTCGTGCTTCCTGAAGCTGGAGATGTTCCTCCTCACCTCCTCATACACAAGGTCGTACACGTCCATCATGCGGTCTTCCACCTGCAATAGAAGCAGATGTCTGTACAGGTCTCTCCCAGGTATATAGCAAGACAAGTCATGCAGCTACTGAACTGCTGCCACATAGCAGCAGCTGCTGTACGACCCACCACGCACCAAGGGGCACCCACAACATGGTGAGTGCCACCATGAGCTGTGATGCTGTAAGTGTACCACTTTCTGCTACATGTCACGTCAAGGTCTCACCTGCTGATGGCTGGAGCTTCTGGCCAGTTTGGGAGTCAGTGTCAAAGAAGAACAGGGGTACCTATGACCTATGTGCCTCCAAGTCCCCTCATGTCCTGCCAGGCAGGGATGACACCACCTCCTCGTTCTGACAAGGGACTGTGAGGACAAGTATTGAGTATGCTCAAATACAAAGGCAAGAGCTCCTCAGATGGGTAGTGTCATCCCAGTGACAGAGGATTTCCTCTGAACTGAGCCAGAAGTAGTAACGGGGTGACTCAGCGGTGAATCAAATCCTAAATATTTACTAAAAGTGTGAGAACTCACAGCTTGACAAATCCCAGCCCACTCCTGCTTGGGTTTCAATGGAAAAATATGACAATTACATTTAGTGACTGGAGTAAAAAAAAAAAAAAATTAAAAACCAAACACAACAAAACATCTATTTCTTCCATTCATTTTCCCTTGCTTCCATATCTACGTTAATTTGAGTGAGTCTGAAGGCAATGCTTGGCTTTCAGAGCAGAAAGTCAATCTGTGAGACAGACAGAGTGGAGTGGGTGGCTGCATGGGGAGGAACGAGGGCTCTTGGAGCAAAGCCACCATTCAGAGAGGCTTTTCAGTTAAGTCTTAAGGGGCTGCACTAGAAATTACTCTATGGAAAAAAATTACAGCACCACGTGCCAGCCCCTGAACATCCCGGGAGTGAAGGCAGGGCTGTTTGAGGTGATTTATAGCCATTACTGCAATATTGTTCTGTCCCACGTAGTTGTCCAAAAGGCAATGACTGACAAGGAAGGGGAGAGAAGGAGGCTGAGGAAATTACGAGATTACTTGCATCAGACTCAGCTCCATGTCACCAGGGATAAATTTAAGCACCATGTCCTTAGGAGATATTCCAAAGCTATTGACAGGAATAGCAATGGGGAGGGTTGAAGGTTTCTAAGCATGACCACGCACCTGCATGTCCACCAGAGCTAGCAGGTGATGAGCCATAATCCCACCATCAGATCTGGGGTTGCTTAAACTGCAGCAAAGCCTCCATCCCTTGGGATGCTTGGCAACCAGATGGTGAGGCAGGAGCAATCCAGTGTCTTTAATGAGAGAGCTCCAGTGATGGGCAGGGCACAGAGACACTGAGCCAAGGTCCGTCAGACCTTAATGTCAAGGTCCACACCACTGAGCTGTCCCACACGGGTGAGGAGGAAGGGCAGGCACCAGAGTAAAATGAGATTACTGGTGGATGTGTGCACCATCCTGCTTCTGAGCAAATCTTAAACCCCAATAAAAAGCAAAACATCTAAACTTTTCTAACTTCTGGTGGGCCATGAAGCAGCTTTCCAGCAGCAGCAGCAATTAAATAAATGGATTCAGTAAAAAAGTTTCCATTTCCACTGAAGAATTGGATTGAGAATAATAAAAAATAATAATATTTCAGCCTCCTCTTGTGGCCTTGTGTTGCTGAGAAAGGAACAGGAGCCGAGCAGCCTGCTTCTTAACCCACAAGGTTATCAGCTGCTTATGAATATCCCAACTCCCATCTAGGTTGCAGGAATACAACTACTCTGTGTTATAACTACATACACACAGATCAAGGGAAGTTAGTAGTGCTACATGTGCAATTTTGCCTTTTCATATTTACTATTACATCCAGATGCTGAGTTTCCCCTTAAGAGGCCTACATTTGGATTTTATTTACTTTTTTTTTCTTTCCCCAAGAGGGTTCAACTGACTTGATAGCACAGGTTCAAACAATCACAAGATTAGGCTCCTGCTTACCCTAATCTCTCACACGGATTTATCTTTGGACAAGGGTCTCTGAAACAGCAGAGAAAACAGCTTTTGAAAGCAATCCATAAGTTTAACATTAAAAGTTTGCTGAGACCTGAGCCAGGAAACATTGGGACATGTAATTTTAAGCCCTCTGCCTTGACTGGGCATATTCCCCAAAACCTCACAAAAATACTCCTTTGGCTGCAGCAAGCATGGGGCCAGATCTGGCCACTTTACAACTGTACTCAAACCGCAGGTAAGATGAGACTTCACCCAGTGATATTTCATCTGCAAAGACCATTGCAGACTCCAGGCCCTCGTTACTACTAATAGCAAAAGGAGAGCTGGGGAGGGACTCTTTGTTAGGGAGTGTAGTGATAGGTCAAGGGGGAACGGCTTTCAACTAAAAAAGGGTAGATTTGGATTAGATATAAGGAAGAAATTATTTACTCACGGTGGTGAGGCCCTGGCACAGGCTGCGCAGAGAAGCTGTGAAGGCCCCATCCCTAAAGGTGCCCAAGGTCAGGCTAGATGGGGCTGGGGGCAGCCTGGGCTGGTGGGAGGTATCCTGCCCATGGCAGGGGGTTGGAATTAGATGATTTTTAAGGTCCCTTCCAACCCAAACCGTTCTGTGATTGTACACAGTGTCTACTGTAAATAGCACGTACTCTCCCCTGTAGCATCTGTGCAGTGAGCAGTGCAGCTGCGCACAGTACTTCACAGAAAGCAGTCTGATAAAAGCCATTCCCAAAGAGACTTCTTATTTTAGGAGCCCCACAACGATGCCAAGTGTTTTCACCAAGGTTGTTTGAAGGAAGGGGGATGATGGGAGAGGACTGAAGGAACAAGATTCCCATAAAAAAAACTATGGCAGAAAACTATTCCTACCCTAAGAAACAACAAGGGAGGAATCCGCCAGCAGACACTCTTCACAGTCATCTCAACTACAGCAGTGGTGGTGGTGATGATGAGGGAAGTGTAATCTCCAGACACATTAAGACTACTGGAGACTTAAATTACACAGTGTTTCTGAGCTCACTTAGGAACTGGATTCTTAGTTATTTACTGATTTTTCATTTTCCCAAGCAGCCTCCAAGAAGTTAAAGCACAAAGGATTAAATGGAAAATGTTTTATAGCAATAATTTCTTTTTAGGATGTGTGTCTAGGCAAGCCTGAGAGTACAATTTGCTGATTAGTTGTTCTCAGCACTTCTATCTAGCAATTACATCTAGCATTTATATCCAGCTATTATCTGAATACACTATTCAGATCATAGTAAGGGAACATCAAAGTACAAAGCTTTTTTTTTTTTTTTTTTTTTTTTTTTTAAGTGATTTGACTGGAGTTCCTCCATATCATCTTCCTGATTTTTGCTAGAAACATTTGATTCTGGAGGGGAAAGTTGCTGTCTTCAAGCAACATAGAAATTTGTTTGTAAAGATTACTGCAGAGAGCTTTCCGGTTTAAATATTTCAGTGGTGGATGTAAAGTCCTAAATCTCCGTATATCAGGGGCTGTTCCTTCTGTGCAGGAAACTGTGCCATGGAGCATATGAGGGGGCTGGTTTAACAAGAGGAGACAGCAAAAGGTTGCACTAATGAGCCATCATCCTAGCAACTTTTCTGCCCGAGATGGGGTTATATTTGTGCTCAGAGCTGCAGCCAAACTCTGAAACACCAGCCATGCATGGCAGCATCTACCCAGGCCAAAAGGGCATGCAGCCTCATGCATGCCTAATGATGTAACAAAAATTAAAAACTGAAAGCATGAGAGAGTCACCAGATGGTTTCATGACCTAGCCTTTTTTCCAATAGGGCTTATTTTGTTCACAATGCACAAATTCATCCCTAAAGTTTCCTGGGAGCTGGGACGTAGCACAGTGAAGAGCTCGAGTACTTCTTTGCTCTGTACCAAATTGCCGTCCTCAATAGATTCCCATCACACACTCCACTGAAGGGCAACTTTCAGTCCATCACCTCAGAATAACTGCTTTTTTTTCCCCGTTTCTTGCACCAGGTGTTGGAGGAAAAAAAATCAGGGTGCTTTTTCTCCCATTTAAGCAACCGGATGCTTATTAAGTTTGAGTGGTTATGCTGAAACTGTCAATAACGCATTAAGAAAGCCACAGCTGTGCCTCATCCCATAACTCAGGCAGCAGTTCGTATGTGATGGATGGATAGATGGATGGATGCAGCTACAGAAGAGAAGATCTGTCTGGGCTTCTCCTTGAGAGGTCTTATGCCCCCACTACACATTAGCACCACGATGGCCACGTGGATTTTCCTGTTCCCAGTGACATGCTGCTGATTTTTTGCATGGTTCAAAACTAGTTAGCATGCACACTGGGACCTGTTGCTGGAGGGGTATTTCTGGGCAAAGGTCTCCCTTGGAAGGGGAATGTACCTCCAGTGCTCATCAGTAAGAAAAAACAACAGGGAAAGCTGAAGATGGAGCATCAGCTGGACTTTGGCTTGACAAAAACCTCCAGGTTAAGTGGTATGGAGGTCACACCTTACACTAATTCTTTTCCTGGAAGAAGCTTGGCAAAATGTTCCAGCTCTAAATTAGTCAAATAATTGCTGTCTCCCATTTCTGTCTGCATTCCTTAATGAAACATTCATTTAGGGGTGATAGAGTTAGTGGATACAACAAATGGAAAAACACCACTGAGATTGATGTGGCTGACTCCAAGTGATTTAGTAGAATAGCATTTTTCACTTAAAGTAAAAGAAAGAAGGAATTTTGAGATTGTTCATCATCTTCTAAATCCTTTATGCCCCTCAAGAAGCAGAATTTATGATTGCAAGAAGGCATTTACTCTATTGAAACCACTACTGTTCTTGCCCTTGGCTATTAGAAACTAAAATAAATTTCACTTGTTTCCTCCAAGAGAGAAATTCACGATTTTGCCTTGTTATTCACCAAAGAGATTTTTTTTTTCCCTGTAACTGTACTTGGAATGGATACGTGTGACAAGGAGATCAGTATCCAGATCTGATCCCTTTGCAAGCAAGGGATGTCAATGAACGCCCCTCTATATATACACTTCTCTAACAGCATGTCAGCTCCCTTCCTCACCTCTGCTTCAGGCTTCCTCAAGCTAGTCAATCCCAGCTGCAGAAATCCTGCCGGCACTAGAAAGCAGAGCAGCCTTGGAGCCCCCGCCTCCAAAACCTGCATAAGATCAGAAGGCGCTGCTCCCCTCTGATGTCGGCAGTCACTGGAGACCACTGATGCAAAGAGAGCAGGGAGATCCAGATGAGACTTTTAGCCAAGTCATTTTCATGTTTTCTTCTGATATATACATATATATAATTTTGTATTATTGTAAATGTATTATTTTTTAAACTCATGGATTTTCCTTTCCTTCTCGTGCAGGTTTTGGGACAGGCACAGGCAGCCCCTGTCTTTTGGTACATCACTAAGGGTTATGCAAACAGAGAAGGGAGCAAAATCCATCGTGAAATAACGAAGCAGGAGAAGCAAAGCCTTACAAAGCTATTTCTCTCTGATTCCAGCACTGCCCTCCTGTTTTGAATCATTTGCACAAGGAACTGATGAAAGTGCTGACCTGTTTCACTGCTTCCCTCCCGCCTCAGTGCTGCCTTCCCAAAAGACAGATGCAGACAATGCTTCTCCAGGGGCACAAGCCAGCTTTGAACAGCACGGCTGGCCAAAGTGCTCCGGCAGCTGCCAGCTCCCATTTACAAGTGACTCATGCCTTCCTACAGCTCTGCTCGCTAAATGGAGGAACGCTGCCTGGAGTTAGCTGAGCACCAAACCACAAGCCAGGTCTCCCTACTTGTCACTGAGAACAGCAGATCACATATATGCCTTTATACACACACACATATTTTTTTCTCCTTTCAGCTGCTATCTTACAAACCTCCTCCTCCTTTCTCACCCCCACAGCCCAAACCAGCAGCAGAAGTCCAGCAGGATGAGCGGGGCACATAGCATCCAGCCAGTGGGCAAGGGAACACCACAGCCTCTGTGCTTCTCAGATGAACCCAGGAGCATCAGTTTGTGCCTGTGGCAGGGTATGAGATGCTTCACAGAGAAGTCCAAAAAATAAAAATTAAAATTACAAAAAAAAAAAATCAAAAACCAGTCAGGCAGTTAATAAACACCAAAAGGGTTTTTTCCCCTAAACCCTCCAGATCTGAGGCTGTACCTCCAATGAGTGACACCAGCATCAGTGTGTCAAGGTCCTCTTGTTTCCTTGATTTAGTATTTTTGTAAAGCAAGAGAAGTATTTCAGTCCACATTTTATAACAGAACTGCAAAACCAGTGTGTTGCCAAGGGCCCATACTCCTCCTTCATGCTTCCACAGTTCAGATGCTACACCCAACTATCAATGAACCTCCCAAAACTATCATCAAACCATCTCTTGCCCATAGCACGTGAAACCATTGCCAGTCAAGACTGCTTTCCCAATAAAAGCATAGACAACTGCTTTTTAAAAAATTATTTTTAACTTAAAAAAAAGTTGTATCAGCACTAGATCCGATCCCCTATGGCCACGTGAAGGTTGGACGTGCCACTTTGTGCTGGGGTGCTGAGGACCATCTGAGTGGCCTCAGGCACTGTGGCTGATGCTGGAGACAGCAGCCCCAGCTGTACCACAGGAAGCAGCGGCAACAGGGCCGTGTGGGTTCAGAGCCGGGTGGGTTCAGAGCCGGGGCAGCGATAAATTATAAAAAGCAAAAGGGCAAGCGCCTGAGCATCGCGTCAGACAAAGGAGAGCACTGTCTTGCTGAGGGAGCGGGGCATTTGTACGTGATGGGAACGCAAACGCTGGGAAAGATTCATGATATTTAAAAAAAAGGAGGGAGGGTTTTCCCCCTATTTATTTATTTACTCCAATTTTGCATGCTTCAGAGACGGGAAAAACTCAGTGCTTATGTTAAAATGATTGTGCCTGGCAATATGAATAACATCAGGAGCAAGGAAGACATCAGATTGTTCACACTGTTTTAACAGCAAAATCCCTGCTTTTTGCAAAGGCTCTTGAAAGGCCCCTGTGAACAGCTGCAATCCTGTCCCAGCCCTGCTGATTCAGGAAGGAATCTGCCTGTGTGCTTTGGTTCTAGCTTCAGAAAGCACCTGAACACACCTCCAGCTTGTGTTTAAGTCCAACAGAAATCATGGACTTAATCTTGCATTAAAGCATTTCCTTAGGGTAAGACCATCACCCCAGACCAGACCCTGTAAGAGTTTACCCCAACATAAACAAGTACAAATGACAGAAACAAATGCCCTGGGAAAACAAACAAACAAAAAGATTTTGCTTGCCACCAGAAGAACCTCTACAACCTTACTTAAGGAATTACCTGGAAGCATTTCATCACTTCTTGCATAACTGCAGAAATGAGATGGATGTGCAAGGACAAGGCAAACTCTCTGAGTACGTGCAGTCCAGCACAACCCAAAGAGGCTGATGCCTTTCTGTGCACATGGAGGGAAAGCTGCTGGGGAAACCTCCTTCTGAAATCACCCAGCAACTTGAAAATTAAGAGATTGCCTCATCATTACAGCCAGTTCAAAGCCAAGCAACCTTTTCATCAAAAAGGACTCAGGAAATTGGGCCGGCACACCAGAAGTCGGGGCAGATGAACACCAATGCAGGAGGCACAAAGCAGCTGCTTATATTGTCATCTTCTGGCCACTCCACCCTCAGGACAGGATGCTGTGAGACGTTTTGGATACAGCAGCATTTTTTTCCCTGGTACCTTGTGGCAAAGGGAACAGGTCCTCTGGTCCAAACCAGGAGAAGCCTGGCACAACCATTTGCACCAATGTTTAGTTTCAAATTTTCCCCCAAGTCAGGAAATCGTAAACATACTTGGTTTTAAGCTAACATTGACCTGCTAACAAACCCCTGTAATTAAGAAGCTCCTTCTGCCGCAGAACTCCTTTTGAGCTGCAGCGATTTTATTTCTACTGATTCACCCTCCCGACCCCAACAGGCTCGTGGGGCTGCTGGGAGCACATCCTAAGCTGCTGCAGAGAAAGGGAAAACCAGAACGTGATGTGACGTTGAAGCTCCTCTGGCCTTTTCTACAGCAAAGCCCAGAACAAAACCTCAAACCCATTTTGTATTGGTTAGCAAGAGCATCAAAAGCCCTCCTTGTCTATTACAGCAGGGGCTGGGTAAGGCCACATGCTGCAGACAAAGTCAGATGCACGTTCAACGCTCTGATTTTGGACAAACTTTGTGTTTTGGGGGCTTCTTCGCTCATAACTCCGCCACCAACCTTGCTACTCATGAGCTGGGCCAGAGCAGGGACATTGTCTTCCTTTCTTCAGCAGTCAGCGTTGCCTGCTAATTACTGCTGATCCCTATTGATTTCATAGGAACTAAGCTGCATTGTACACATCGGAGAGACAGGTATAGGATCCAAGATATTATTCTGATTTATTTGCTCTTCCCCATTTCATTCACCATTTTGTGACCAAACCTACCAGACAGGCATACATTGGAAAAGGGAACATTATTTCTCAACAGTAATTTCTCTACTTTAATTACAGCAGATGAACGTGAAGCATCCTCAGAAGACAGCCCAAAACCCAGTTATTGGCCATGTGGACAGGCCAATGGAGCAAAGGCTAACTACAGCGCTGAACAAAGGATTCAAGTTTTTGTGGCAAAGCACAATAAATCCCAGATTTGTGATTTTTGCACAGCTGGGATAAGCTGTTTTACAAATAAAAACTGGTGACACTGAGCCTGTCTGGAAAGTGGGTAACTTGAAATTAAAAAGCCATGACAGATGTCTGAAAGAATTCAATCAGGAGGGATAGAAACTCTGAAAAGCAGAAGAGAATGGGAAATGAGAAAGATTCATGTTTTGTTTATAGTGCCGAGGTCTGAGAACAGTGAATATTTACAAATGAATTGTCTTTTTCTCCTGTCCTGCGTAGCTTCTCTGCAAGAAGTACTATAAATAGGTCTCTCAAGAGTCAAAGGCAAGAAGGGAATCTTGCTTTCATCATGTTCAAACAACACTTCTATCTACTGCCTCTTGAAAATAACCATCAAAACCATTTTTCAGCTGAAGATTGGGCTTTTCCACTCTAGCTGGATGATTTTCAGGAAGAGGGTTCTGTTCTATAAAGGTTTTTTATTTATTTATTTAATTTATTTTTTGGATCAAGTGGAATAAAATACTGAGAGCATCTGCTGTGGATTGGGGGACAAGAAACTTCCCAGTTCCTACTTGCAGAAGGAGGAAAGGGCTCATCCCAACAGACTTACAAGATACTGGTGAATTTGACTGATTTCTCCCCATATTACCACTATTTCTGAAAACGCCAACATGCAGGAGGCTGTGTGAGGGCATCTGCGTTTAGTTTCGCTCTTTACTTTAAGAAAATCAGACAAGCAAACTGCTCTATAATGAAACTTCTCAAGCCTTTTGAATCCCCCACCCCACTCAGCAGTCTGTACCACTGCACTGTCTGTCCTGGGGAGGCAGTCACATCTGGCCTTTCTTCCTCACTGGTGAGACAAGCTATCTTTCAAGCCAAGCCAAATTTCCATGTGTTTTGTAAGTGACGTTCCTATAATTCAATCTTTCCTCATTTTTAGTCCCTGCTTTTCTTTGCATTTTAGCAAGAAGAGAAACTCAAGGGGATCTCCAATGGTATTTTATTTTTTTCTGTTGTCAGAAATACTGCTGTTTTTCCATATCTGAAAAGTAAACATCTTGAAACAAAAACAAAAAACATTTTGTCCTGTGAAAACTATTTCTGTTTTGCTTAAAACAAAACAAAAAAAATGAGTACTAAAGCTAACCATAACACATGGGTGCATTTATGGGCAGGGCACTCAAAGCAAAAAAACAGGATAATGATTTGAAATAAAAACAGATGTAGCGATTAAAACATTTACAGAGAAAGTCTTTAAATATTTTCAGCTAAGTGTTTTGTTGATTGGTATCGTTCTTTAAATATACTCAGCTAAATATTTTGTTAAATGGCACATACCCTTATTCATTCAATATACAACTTTTTCTTGTGGTCTTTTCACAGCCTATTTCACATTTTTGGAGCAAGAATATCTAAACAGCCTGTTCACATACTGCAATTTCCACAGACCACCCAGACACACTTTCTGGTGCCACTTCTCCTTTGGTAACACTGCTTCTGTTTAAAGCTCTCATTAGAAACCTGTGCAGAAGAAGGAGATGCCCTGCTTGAGGTCTCCCTTTTGTGTTGATTGCAAATTATTATTTCCATATTAAAATGCTAGTGTGAAAATAATGTATTCTCATAGTTTTGCCTGAATCCAAGGAAAATTTATACAGAGGCTGTAAGAGGACTCTTTGCTATGGATGTCTCAGCTCCGATGGACATTGCTTTAGCCAGGTAAGTGTGGGACCTTTGGGCACAGGTGGTGCTGCAATAGAGATGAACACTGCTGCTATGCCATCAGTATTCACCTGATGTTTTCAGAGCAGCTGGACAAATTCATGGAGGAAAAAAAAATCCAGAGGACATCACACACAAAAGAATCAGCAGCTCATCCCTAAGTGACAGGCTGTTGGCAGCTGGAAAGCATTGCTCCACGCGTGCTGGGTTTTCATGCTCCTGCCTTTCTGAGATCCGGTGCCTTTTGTCTGACCCTTATTGCAGAGGATCTTCAGCTCCTGGTCAGCTGTGGACAAGCTTTCTAGAGAGGCAGGAGCTTATCCCTTACTGCTTCCCAGATGTTGCCCTTTTGTCTTACAGCCCCACAGGGACAGGATTTTAACCTCCCCACAGGACACCAAACCATTACAACATGGAGTTCCTACGAGCCGTGTTCTGTGGGTCGAGTGTGAGCACAAAGAGGTGCAATTGCAGCAGCCTGAGCACAGACCAAGTCTCTGGGGTTTTGGTGGAACTATGCTCCACAAAAAAAAAATTTTTTTTTTCAAATCCCAAATCTCTCTCTTTTTTTTGAGCATGGGTGGAATTAAGACCAAGAAGCAACAAATTCACCTGAATGGGAAGAGGAGTAAACATGTAAAGCAGATGAAAGGAAATGATATCAGCTCAGGAAAGAATTAAAAGTCTAGCCTTCCTGAAGTACTAAGCCCCATTTCTGCTTCCCCAGCAGCCAGCATCCTGCTGCCACGTACCTTAACTCCATCTCCCCAGCACCCTTCATCTCCAGCACCATCCAGCACACGAGCAGCGAGCTCCGGGGTAACAATTCAGAGACCTGAAAATCCAGCCTTGTGCAGTCTTCTCCTCTAGACCATGTAACCCAGCATGACATCAACCACAAATGCTGTTTTTCACACTAGCTATTTCACTGTACCACTGCTGCTGGTTAACAGGCACAGTTCCTGGGCATTTCTCGTGGATCTCACCAGAGACAGAGACAAGCCGAGCAGCCACAACCTTTGAACTGAGGCTCCCAGGTGAAGTTACCAGGAATTAGAGCTGGCTGGAAACTGCCCAATATTTGAGACAAAAATAATAAAAAAAAAAAAAAAAACTTTTCAAAAGCCAAGCACCTTATTTTTCAAAAAATGAAAACACCCAAAGCTATTTAAAACAAGACATGCATTTCAATTTACCTTCAAGAGAAAATGTTTGTCCTGTCCAAGAATTTCTAGGGCCAGCACCCCACATTCCCTTCTCTCCCTTTAAATGACCTATTTCTTGCAGAGGAGGTGTGTAACACAACATGCATCCTATAGACCTTGATGAGGATGGCTTAATTACCACCAGCTGTCCCTTTTAAAGGAGAAATTGGTACAAAACCTGCATCTGATGAGAGGCTGCTGGCATTTCCTAGCAGAGGAAGCTTACCTCTGTGCTGCGTGCGTATCTCCAGCAGGCAGCTGGTATCAGTCCGCAGAAGGCCAGAGCAAAGCAGAAAAAACCCTGAGGATAAAGAGAAAATTGTTATCAGTTACACTATGGGGAGAAGACATCCATGTGAAAACATGCTAGGAACATATTTAATGTGTTTGTTCAAGCAAGTTTGGTTAAAGTTAGAGCTAAGCATTGCTTTCTCTTGGTATGCTTCATAACTTGTAAGAAGTTAGATGCACAATAGCGTTGTGATTCTCCGTTTGGAACCCTCTGATTACAACGCGGCCATTTGAAGGAGTTGACCAAAAAAAGCACTCTGCTTCCTGTGGAGCAGTTAACCTAATCTGCCCAAATTCCTCTTAAAAACAGAAAAAGAGAGAGAAAATTATATTTACTTGTGCCTCTTCTGAAGCAGTAGCATGCACAAAAATAGCACCTCTCTCGAGGGATCCAATCCCCCACGTCTAAAAGTCAGTTGTGAGTTTCAAGGAGGGGAAAACTCATAAGTCCATAAATAAATAGTCCATAAAGAAGTGGGATGGAGAGCAACCGGTGTTGGGAAAGGAGCCGGACTTGCCCTTGGCCCGCATCTCAGCGCTGTCAGCTACGTCGGAGCTGCACGGCCACGTTGACCTGCTTAGACAAAAGGATGACAGAAATACAACCAAGGCCAGCAACTGACCCTGGAGAGTCCAAACAATGACAGCAATGACACAGGAGGCAGCCTGACTTTTGTCTTCTTCCCCAGGCTCACAGAGCTGGAAGTCAGATGTGCCGTCTCTTTATTTGAAGAAATTCAATCCAAAACAAAAAGCCAACCCTGATGTAAACATCAGTGCCTGTTGTAACAGCTGGACCAAAGGATCTTGTTCACATTAAAAAGAAAATAAAAAGTGCCTATAAAATGTTTGAAGGCCAAACGGATTCATCAAATATGAATCCACAGCTTAGTCTGGGAATGGCAAGTGATGATGAATAAGCAGCAGTTGTAAATTATTGCCCTTACAAGCTTTTCCATGAAACTGTCCCTCTTCCAAAAAGGAGTCATGCATCAGGGGAAAGCTACCCATCTGACTATAGCTTATTTTATTTTCTTTCCCTTTTTTTTTTTTCCAGCTGAATACTTCAATAATATGACCTAGTTGAAATCTCTTGAAGATTAAATATTTCATGAAATTTTACCAAATTCAAGCTTAAGGGAAGGAAAAAGAGTAACTTTAGCTTAAGAAGTATAGCTTTTTTTTTTTTTTAAAAAAGCTTTTAGAAAAAAAAAAAGCCTCCATATACTTTAAGAAAGGAAAATGCGTTACTTCAAATCCTGGAAATGAATGAGAACATGCCAGCAGAATGACTTTTCAGATTGCTCCACAGTGGAACCAGCCCTGGCATTTTGCTGCCTCTCTACACCGCCCTCAAACAAACAGCATAGCAGAGTCAACGTTTTCATCCAATTTAGGACCAAAACCAGGCTTGAAAAAAAAAAAAAAAAAGAAAAGAAAAAAAGAAAATTAAGGTAGATGAAAAACCAACACTAGCAGCAATGGGAAAGCTTTCCCATGACCAAGAGGACCTGCCGTGAACCTGGAAAGCGGGAACCCTAGCATGCAAGCGGCACCACCCGGATTTCTTCCCTCTCACTCTCCCATCCTTTCTGATTATATTAGAAGATATTTGGAGGAAAAAGAAAATAAAAATGAAAAGGCAACACTCAGTTTGCACGCAATGTGCGGAGGGGCTCCCTGGAGGAGGACACAGCCCCACTGTCATCCTCTGCCATCAGTCCCTCTTTTATGAATGACCTCATTCCTGTCCTCACTGCAAGGAACAATTCAGCCCCTAGAGACTCAGCAGCATCTGCAGAAATGGCGTGCCATCTCTTGGTGAGCGTAACTTTTAATTCACCCTTCTCACGCTTACCCTTCGGGTAAAGCAGTCCCTGAGCCTCAGCATCCTCCCTGTGCCACGCAGTCAGCAGCATCCCCAGCAGCACACTGCTGATGCTTCGGGAGAGCAAAGGGAAAGTTATTGGGGCTGAGGGAGGGATGCTCTGGCTCCAGGTGGGCTGGGCAGCTCTGCCAAGCTGCCTCCCAGCCAGGGAAGGAGCAGATCTGTGACCTCCCCTGTTCTGGCTGTTTTTTGGTGCCACTGTGAGAGGCTGCCCCCTGCAATAACTCACAGCCTAGGGACAGGGAAGGGGGTAGATAATTTCGGATTGCATCCATCAGATTGCAGCCCTCCCTCCCTGCCCCAGTTCACCTAACAGCACGTGGCATGCTTGCCTTTCCATGCAAGCGCTACCTGCAATCTCTGTCTGCAGGAAGAACCCATCCTCAGCTCCAGCTGAGCGCAGCATCTCTGCCTGCTCCTGGGGAGTGCTGTCACACAGACGTGTTACAGCACTATGAAGAGACAAATTCACAGCAAAACCAAGATGTTGAAGTGTGCTGCTGGGTTATTAAGGACCCTCAAAGCACTTGCCTGCAATTACACACCGGGAGGCAGTAAAGCAAACAGCCTGTACTGTGTGCTGGCCCTGCTGGCACATCACTCAGTGAGAAGCTGGGTTACACTGGGTGTCCACCGAGCCTTTTCCACCACAGAAACTGCTTGGAACAGCTGATCCATCCCAAACACTTATTTTGAGTAGTTTTTAGGCTGGAAAGTTCAGGTGTGAGTTTCAGGTGGGATATTCTGGTTGTTCTCTGCCACCCCCCCATCCCCCACTCCTCCTTGTCTGACCAGCTACCATCACACGGTGCCTTAAACACTGTAAGAGCCAGTTCCTTTTGTACAAGTAGTGCTAGCAAAATTGCAGTTTTTCTTCCTTTTCCTCCCCTTCAATAGCGGCATGGCCTTCAGAGGCCGTGAGAGCTGCAGGATGTTTACATTCAGGGCTGCCTGCCTGGTGCACCGCATATCACCAAAAAGCAGGACTACAGCTGGAGGAGAGTCAATAAACCTGTCACTGCTCCCCCATTGAAGAGGAGCTCTGGGAATAACAGTCCAGGATTTTAGAAAGTAACATTTTATCTCTAAGATCTCAGTCATTCTCCAGGAACCAGCTTCCTTGCAAGCATCGCTGTGTGCATGGAGGTTTCTGCCTGGGCTGGTGCCGCTGCTGCAGCTACGAGACGAGCTGCCGATTCAACCCATTCTGGTTTCTAACCACCCTGCACCCATCGTTGTCATTAGGACAAGAAAGACTGAGGCCCCTCTTCGGCATACACAGCCCTCCCGAAGGAGGAGACTGTTCAGAGCCCCAGAGGTCTGACTCGTGCCACTCCTGCCCGCGTCACATCTGACCTCGGAGGCTGGCTCTCTGCCTTCATCTCCCGCTTTCACATTTGAGATCAAATGTGGGCAGGGACTGGTGGGGAAACCAGCTGCGGAATGGTCCTTGCTGCAAGATATCAACAGCTTTAAAGGGGTGTATGCCAACGTAGAGGTCTGGGAAAAGCTCCCCTATAGAAACCCTGCGATGCAAGTTGATACCACATCGGTGAGCTGTTTGCACAAGGAGGAGCGGTGCAGGAGGTGCTTCAGAGCTCTCCAGGGAGGACAAGCGCACTTTTCCAGCCCTGTCCCAAAGTTAGGAGAAATCCCAGAGGGTAAACTGGCCGCCCAGGGCTCCTCGGCTATTCCCAGGGCTGTTACCCAGGCACGGCTGTGCCCTGCCCAGCGCCAGCTCCCCGGCCCCCCCCAGCGGCCAAAAGGGGCCCGGAGCCGGCAGGAGCCGAAGTGAAGGTGCTGGGACAATGCCAGCAGGAGCCTGGAGAAATAGCAGCCTCGTGGGGAGCATGTCACCCCAGCCCCTAGGCACCCATAAGCCAAAATGGGAGCTTTTCTCCCCAGAACTTAACGAAATCGCATGGCTTCCTGCAAAGCAGAGCTTGCAGTTCAGTTTATTAATGTTGATATGGTCCAGGCTCAAACATTGCTCAAAAAGTGCATCATCTCTGCAATTGCTTTGGAATAAAACAAAACAAAACAACAACAACAACAAAAAACACCACCACCACCAAAAACCAACAACAAGGTGCATAAGGATGCAGTCCTCAGCTGGAGGAGCCCCACAGGGTCAGGCCAGTCTCCGCATTATAAAAAATGTCCCCTTGCAGCATGGAGTGGTGTAATGGGATGTCCTAGCCCTGTGTGCGTGCAGCAGGTTGAAGGTGTGAGTGCCTGCATGCCTCCCACTCCCAGCCGGCCCCTCAGGAGGGATACGCACCGTCGCTGTGAGGCACTGCGACTCCCGCACCGTGGCGGCCGAGCTCAGCAGGGCTGCGAGGATCAGGGTCATGCTGAGGCAGATGCCAATGTAGAAAGCTGGAAGGAAGCCAGACACGGGATCTGCAGTCAGACACCAAGACTTCGAGGGGACTAATGGCGAAATGCTTTTGCTCGGGGAGAGGACAAAAAGTGTGTTTTGGGAATGTGGTGTAAGAAGACCACTTTGCAGAACTCGAATGCTTTATAACTTACTCATCATTCCCCAGCTGCTTTGCTCGTCTTGCAGACCTCTGAGCAGCAAACCCAGCTCCAGCAGAGCCAGGCACCCTGGGAGGATGCCCATAAGCTGACAATTACTTCAGCCCTCTGATAAAGATGCCCCCGAATTGGGGATGCTGAAGAGCAGCAGATGCCCTGCGGCCAGTATCGGGGCTCGGCGTACCACTAATCTCCTGCAACACTCGCCTGCTGGTTTCCTCCCAGCCAAGGCAGGGCCACAGCCGGTACCCGAGTGCTTTCCAGCCCTGACTAGGGGCTAAGCATGCAGTATGAGGCTGTTCTCGTCTCTTTGCTCTAACCTTGTATCCAAGACTCAGTTTATATTTCTCCTTCATTTAGTCTTTCCCTATGACCTCTGTACTGTCCAGGGCACAAATTAAACCAGGGGAAAAGAAACGAACAAACATTTTTCCCCCAGGAGGTTTTTCCATGCATTTCTCCTCTCCCATTCTTCTCCCAGCATCATTTTTCATCATATTCAGCCTCAACCCCTGTAGCAGACCCTCTCCCCGTGCTCCCGTGGCACTTCCAGTCCCACCACACCTTTGGGTCCACCTACATCTGGCTGAGCTGCCCCTGGACTTTCTCTGCAGCACAGGGAAAAGATGGGGAGATGTGGTGTGGGTCCAAAAACAGTGAGAAAAACAGTGCCTGCAGGACTCCTTTAGCCCTAGAACATCCTACAGGCCCTGAATCCTGCCTTCCCCAAAGGTCTCGCTGGGGTGTGACTGCGACGTACCTGCATGGTGGATGACCCGGTAGGAGTTGCTCTCGGGGGAGATGTCGCTGATGACGGTGAAACGCAGCCCGTAGTGGGTGACTGTGCTCAGCGTAGCGATGGACAGCCCCAGCAGCTGCAAAGGAACGTTTGGAGGAAGGGATTTACATGGCGGCAGGTCCCGCTGAGTGCACACGATGTGTCTGTATGCTCCCGAGTGCTACCCACAGGCAGACAGCCTCAATATCCAAACAGCACTGCACAGACCCCAAAATGCACATAGTAGGACAAATCCTAAAATGACATTATAGTTTCAGAGGCTAAGTTCCTCCAAACCACAGTATTTTCTGCTTGCATATAACCTAATTTATGGCACCTATGGTTTCCTCATGCTGTGTGTTATTGTGTATCTCGATCCACGCCCAGCAAAATGCTTAGTGCAATGCCAGCTAGCTCAGATTTCTGAGAAACACCAGCCCAAAGGAGTCCTCCAACACAGCAGTAACGTGATTCTAGCCACCCACGGCAGCTGCGTTGTAGCATCTCCTCTGAATGTGTTTGGTAGCAGTCTTCCTTTGACACCTTAGTTCATTTGGAAGAACGAGCAATATACAGCCACAAGTCTCAAAAAGATTAAATTTGGACAAACTTTGAGTTTCAGGTGTGGACTGAAATAAGGTATTGCCTTTTAATTACACTCCTTCCAAGCCACCAACACTTTTTGTACTAAATACAGAACCTAATTCTGTTTTCTTCTGAAGCTTGGAGATGTCCATGAGGTGAAAAGGCAGTGAGCCTTTACAACTCAGAAGTGTCCAGGAGAAGCATTCCCAAGTGTCCATTGCTTCCCACCAGCTCTAATGGTGGTGTGTTTTCCCCTGAACTCCTTGTGACATGTCAAGAAGCGCCTCTCGAATTTGCTTCAAAAAGCTGTTAAAAAGGATCCCTAGAATTGCTTTTTCTTTGTGGGGCAGGTCTGTGGGTCCTCGGAGGGAACACCATCACACATGCTTCCACCAAAGCCCTACAGTTTCACATCCTCACACATCCCATCTCCTGGTGACCACCTCCCAGAAACGAGTGAAATTACACCAGGACTCTCTTTCAAACCCCAGAAGAGAGGAGCAAACATCTTTATTTTTTGCTGAAAGCTACCCATGCTGCTTTTCTTTCCCCTTCCAGTTGTGAACCAGCTGCAGCAGCCCTGAGAAACCAGAAGTCTATCAGCTGCGGGGCAGTGATGCTGGTGGCCCGCGATAACCATGCAGGGCGCAATGATAACTCGGGCAGTTTGCTTTGCTTTCCCCTCCACACCCAAAAAACAGAACGTGGGAAAAGCTGACCCTTTCCGAGCAGGGCTGGTGAAAGCAGTTGTTCTCCTCACCCCAGTTTTTCGGAGATCCTCTCCCCCGAAGTTGCTTGCTTACCATGATGCAGAGGCTGGTGGCCATCAGCTGGCACTTGGCGGTCCTCATCCCGCACCTTGGCCCCATGGCTGCTTGTCCCCAGGGAGAGCTGGCTGTTGGTCCCTCCAGCTCTTGATAAAGCCACCGAAGGGAGGCACGGCCACAGTGGAGCCTCTTGGGAAGTGTAGTCCCCACCTCTTCCTTCTCCCCTGTTAAATCCTGCCCAGAGCAAACTGCTGGCAGCCCACAAACGCAGCCACGCAGCTAGGTGGGAAACGAGGAAAAACAGGCAGAAAAACGGCTTGCCATGCAGCTCAGAGCAAAGTTCTTGGAGAGGGAAAAAAAAAAAAAAAGCATAAATTATTTATTGGTAAAAAGATTAGGGAAATTTTATTTGCAGATATGTAGATATAAGCCTTGCTTCAGAAGCAACCCACCACCCTGTGCATGCACATTTTGGCTCTCCTCCCCTGCCCTGCAGCCCCATGGACCCACAGCTACAGACCCTCAGGCCCCAGTGACTTCTGGTCTCGTGCAGCATGAGAATCACCCAATTCCTATTCGTTTCCCCTCAACTTGCCTTTCTGCAGACCTGGAGCGGTGGCATGGCATCACTGGGAACAGCTCTTACAGGTGACAGGCTTGCAGAGTGTCTTTTTTCCCCCTTTGAAAACAGGGGACATAAAAATACAGCATTGAAGGTGACACTGGCAGCTTCACAGATGCCTTCCAGAAGAGGTTTGTACTTCAAAACCGGCTGCCTGCTGGATGTATCCTTCCTGAAATTAAAATTGTGAAGATGCCTCAAGAACAACCTGCCCAAAGGGAGACTCGGTGACTGAGTGCTTTAATAATCCTTGGCTCCAGAGCTAGACCACGGAGCAGAGCGATGGGAAACAGCCACGGTCCTCTCATGAGGCAAAGAAGGGGCAAAAAGATAAAACCATTCCACACCAGCGGCTACCGTAAAATGACAGAGAAATAAGAGGGGAGGGGAAAAAGGAAGGAAGATGCGCTTTGCAGAACAGAGATGCAAGACAAAGCACATTGCACAAAGCCATGCGCACAGGAAAAAAGCACACCACGCTTTTCTTACTCCTTTGCTGCCCGGGAAGGGAAGAGCTTTCTTGCAAAACATCTTGGTTGCACCGCTGGAGACACCACCAAGAGCTGCCAGAGCAGTCCCCGAAAAGATGGGTCCCCTGTGGCTGGCGGGTCCCTGTCCTGCTGGAGTTCTCATACTAAAGCCCCGTTCCCTTCGCCACCCGCAGCGCCCGGCTGCGGAGAGCCCCGTGCACAGACGGATCCCACGCTAGAGGTCCCCACAGTCCCGCAGAAACCCTGCCCGGAGCCCCAGGGGCCTTGTGGAGCAGCTCTGCCGGGCTGCCGGCCAGCCCTGCGGGGTTCGGGGGGCCTGGGCGCAGCACCCGCAGGGGCTTCAAGGGCAGCACCATCACCGCCCTCGGAACTCGCTGGACAACACACCGATCATCACCTACGTACCCCCTTGAGGTGCTGCTCTTCTCTCCCTAAAGAATGCTCTGCCTCGTTTTGTCTCCAGCCCTAAAACTCAAACACGTTCCCTGCCTCGTCAAGCTAGTAGGGCTGGAGCTTTAACCACCCGGGTCTAAGCACACCTTTTACCTGGTTTGGTTGCAGATGCCTGTTCCCGGTACCTCGGTGGGATTTTCAGCTGTTTCTACCACATGGTGCTGGCCGTCGGCGTGGTCTTTCCTGCAGCCCTCCCACCCCGCTGCCAGTTTTTCTCAGCTGCTCTCCTTTGCGAAAGCACAGCTTATTGCTCCCAGCTCGCTGTGAAAACCACAGGTGACCACAGCTCCAGTCTGTGGCTTCCTCCCTTATCTCTGGTTATCAGCCAGAGCACGGGAAGGGGGGAGCGAGGCTTAACATACCCTCGGGGTGTCCCAGGTGCCCTCTTCCTTGGTCCTCACGACAGGCTGCAAGCTTCAGATCAATGGGCTGAAAAACCAAGCACGGGTATCCCCAGCTGCAGTGGCATCGGAAGTACGCAGCACCTCAGCCAGAAGGAAAGGACTGATGTAAAAAAAAGGAACAAATTGAGAGTGTGTTTTTGCTGAGCTGAAAAACCTCCAGCCCTCTTCGGAGTTGGAGGGAAATGCTGCCCATGCTGTCAGATGTGAGCGCTGAAGGAGCTGCGAGATTTGCTGTGGGACTGAACAGAAGTTTAGGAGAAGAGGCTGGGTTTGTGTGGGCACTTTCTCGCCTTGCACTTTTCTAGGTCTCTCGCTGTCGGTGTGGCCATCAGCAGTGCAACAGCATCACTGCAGCCCGAGTCATTCACAGTGGAGCCCAGCAGCAGGCAAAGCAAAACCTCCTGCAAAACAGCAGGTGGGAATGGCTCCAAACGTGGCAGGTTCACAGGTGCCCGTAGCCCGGCTGCACTCGTGAGCACACGTGCAGATAAAACGTGCCTGCATGAAGCCTCCCTGCACTGAAGCGTGCCCAGGCTGTGTGAATCCCGGGATGCAAAGCCTGCCTTCCCCCAGGCACCACAAGGACGCTTTGTGCAGCCTGTTTAGCATTCCTATGGCACATGGGCACCAGCAAGCTGAAACCCCAACTTTTAAGCCCATGGCTGTCTCTTTTTGAGGAGGGAAGAAGAGGGGAGAAGGGGGAGGGCACTGAGTTTTGCCAAGCTTAGGATGGACCGTGGGACCATGGTGGGACCATGCTGTGAGTGGAAGCAAGGCTTGGCTTGGGAGAAGCCAAACCAGCAAGAAAAAGAGCGTAAGCTGAAGGCAGGCAGTTCCCAGACCAAACTCAACTTTCATTCCCCCACTCCCAAAATCGAAACAACCGCATTCATGGCTCTAAAGCCCACCACCCTTCTCAAACTCAAGTCTTTTTGCTTCCCCATGTAGCGTTCGCATTGCAACCTGGGGCTGCTCAGGAGCCAGCAATGCCAGCGATACATCCAAGCACCAGCTCCAGCCCTGCTCCAGCAAAACCAGTGCAAGAAGAGCCCAGGCAGCATGCACCTGCTCGCCGAGGATGCTCAGTCGCCCCTGCCACTTATTGCTCACATTTTCCCCTCTCCAGCCTTGTTGTGACAGGCCTCTGTTGCTTTCTGATGAGATGCAGAAGTAGAGGTGAAACCAAGCGCAGCAGCTCCGTGTGACAGAGGGCTCCCTTCAGGGGTGAGCCCAGCACCTGCTCTGCCGGACTCCCAGGTGCCTTTTTGTGTTACCAAGAATAATAAAAGAAATCCCTGTAGTTATTTTTGTACCATGAAAATCCGGTTATTACTCTTGAGCATTGCAGAAAGTTTTCTCTTGAACAGCTCCTAAGAAGGTAGCTTCCTCTTTCCTGAGAACGAGGCTTGCACCAGCAAGGACTTTTTGAGCACCCTGCTACTGAAAGACCAGCAATGCTGCCCTGCGGCAGCACTGCCCTCTCTGCCCAGCCCAAACCCCCAGCGAGCGCGACACAAACCCCTGTGCAAGCAGAGACAGCTTTGCACAGACAGAAGCCAAGCACCAGCCTGGAGCAAACCCTGCGAACACTGCACACCGCTTCGTTTATCCCTGCAAGCAGCTCCCCTGGACCTCCCGCAGCAAAACGCACCCCACGCCGTGAGCAGACCCTGCTGCACCTACCTGTGGGGAGGCAGCTCTGCATGGCTGTGGGCATCGCCTGCTGCCCGGGTCCCGCTCCTTGCCCAGAAATGCAAGCTAGGGCTGAGAGCAGGAGGGTTTAATTCTGCATCTCTCCCTTTGGCTTAGTTTGCATTTTTTGTATGTTTTTAGCCAGGCCCCGCTCACACATTTCCCTATCGCCCCCTTGACCCCCGGGTTTGCCCCTTAACCCTAAAACCCTCTAGCGCCCGCAGCCCCTTCGCACCGAGCACTGCAGAACCACTAATTTTTTTGGGGGGAGGGGGTGCAGAGAAGCGGCAGAGCCCCTCCCCGCCGTGCCCCCAAGCAGCCCCACACCTCCCCTTCACCCCCGTCAAAAGAGAAAAAAACAACAAACCCAACCCACCACCCGGGGGCGCGGCGCACGGGCGGGGTTTGGGGCTGGGAATGGAGGCGGGGGGGGGGAACGGGACAGCTCCGGGGGCCGGCGGCGCCACGCGCCGGGCGCGCGCGGAGGAGGCGGAGGGGGGGGCGGCACGGGGGCGCGCGTGGCGAGGCGCGTGTGGCCGGCGGGGGCTCGCGAGCGGCGGCGTTGATAAGCACCGGGCGGCGCCGCGCCCGCCGCACAGCCGCGGAGCCGGCAGCGGGAAGGAGGCTTGGGGAGGAGGAGTGGGGAGGGGGGCAACACGGCGCTGCCCCCACCGCGCTCCCCCTCGGTCGGGGCTGCTCCTGGCCCTGCTTTTCCTTTTTTTTTTTTTAATTCATTTTTTTTATTTGCAGTTTTTTGTTGCGTTTTTATTTGCATTTTACGCGCGTGGCCGTTTGCATTTTTCTCGCGTTTTTGTTCGTATTTTTTTTTTTTTTTTGCATTTTTACTCTCATTTTTCTTGCATTTTTACTGGCGGGTTTTCCTTGCGTTTTACCCGCTTTTTCCTTGCGTTTTATTTGCATTTCTCCTTGCTTTTTTCCCCGCATTTTGCTTGCATTTTATTTGCATTTTTTTCTTGCATTTCCCCCGCATTTTCCCCACACTTAGCTACACTTTTCCTTACATTTCACTCCATTTTCCTCCCCCCCATTTACATTCCCCTCGATTTACTTTTCCTCGCCTTTCCCTCTCAACTCCAACCTCCCCACCAACTTTCTCCCCCTTTCCGCCGCCGTGGCCTCACGGCGATGAACAGCGGGGCTCTGCCTCCGCTCCCCCCTCACCCCTCCGCCCCCCGGGGCCGCCGGCGGCCCCCATCCCCGGAGCTGCTGCGCTGCAAGCGCCGCTTGGCTTTCGCCTCCCTCCCGGGCACCGGGGGGGCCGCGGCGGCCGTGGCTCGCCGCAACGAACGGGAGCGCAACCGGGTGCGCTTGGTCAACCTGGGCTTCGCCGCCCTCCGCCAGCACGTCCCCCACGGGGCCGCCAGCAAGAAGATGAGCAAGGTGGAGACCCTGCGCTCCGCTGTCGAGTACATCCGTGCCTTGCAGCGGCTCCTGGACGAGCACGACGCCGCCACCGCTTTCCCCGACGGCCGCCCGCCCCGGACGGGGCGGGCGGCCGTCGGGGAAAGCGGTGGCAGCAGCGGTGGTTACTCCTCCGCCTCCCCTTGCTCCTCCGAGGAGAGTGGTTACGATGGGGAGCTCAGCCCCGAGGAGCGGGAGCTGTTGGATTTCACCAGCTGGCTCGGGAGCTACTGAGCTGCCGAGAGGTGAGCACACTTCGGGGGGGGGGGCTGCTTTTTCTCGGGGTGGGGGGCTGTTGCTTCTTCACCCATGCTTGGTGGTGCTCCAGGGATCAACGTGGGGTTTGCAATCTCTTTGCAGATATACCTCAGGGCCCTCCGTCTTCCATAGCAGCCAGCATCGCATCACCACCCCCCCCAAAAAAAAACACCTCTTTCCCCCAAATCCTCTCACCCAGCCGTGGTGGGACCCCACTGGCTGCGTTCCTTGCCAGGCTCCGAGGCTCCCCCAGCTGAAGTGCAATGATGCTCATGACCTTGCTCCAGGGCAGCCCAATGGAAAAAGGTGCTCACCTGCTTTCTCCAGAGAAAGATGCCTGAGCAACCTGTGGAGTGGCAAAAAGCAAGAAAAACAAGCCTACTTGATGCTTCCTTGTTTCTGGAGGGGGAGGGAATTTTTTTTTTTATAGTGTCAGATTCTATTTTATATGCAACTTGAACTGCCTATGGGAACAGTGGTGTATGAAGACTTATTTTTGTACAAGAAACCTTAGGGAAAAGGGGTGAGGAGACAGCTCTATTTTTAGCAAGTCCTATTCCCTTGTTCTTGAACACTGCCAGCTAGAATGTTTTGGCAACATACATGGTTTAGATAAAAGGTGTTTTTTCTCCTCCAAACACTAGTAAAATACTGTAAAGTTACCTTGTGTCCTACAACAGTGTCTGAGATTGCCTGGTGTGAAGGTTCACTTCTCTGAAACTGAAGTTTTTTTAAAAAAAATGTACTGAAGGCATTTTTGTATGCACTTGCTAGGATTTAAGTTGTACATATGCAGTTTTTAAAAAGAGTATCCTATTTTATGTAAATTGACTTTATAAATAAAATCTATTTATAAACAGTTCCTGGGCTGCAAGATGCATATATTTGCCAGATGTGCCTAGGGGAACTCCTGCCTCAGGCTGGGGGATGGACAGACAGACAGCTCCCTGGGCCACATTTCACATGCAGCAGGGAATTTGCTCAAGATTGAGCACAGCTGCATGCATTGCTGCAGATTTTGCAAAGATGAGGTATAGGGGAGAAGCAGGTGTGCAGCAAGGTGGCTTTGGGGCTGCTAGCTCCTCTCCTGGGCATGCAGAAGGAGCTGCAGGCTGTGCTGGAGACCTTCTGAAGACCTGCCTCAGTGGAGGCAAGCCAGAGGTAAAAAGGCTGCTGTGAACCAAAATGTAGCAGTGATGGCATGGAAACCTGTGGCAGGGGGCTCTTACTGCCCTTAAATAGTTCTAGTTAATGCTATTAATTGAACAGAGCAAAATGGGCTGGTTTGTACAATTTGCTGAGTAAAGCCAAGCCAGAATGGGTTATTAAAGTTAACCTACTCTGCAGGGACTTGGTGTGTAACCTCCCTGCTTCTTGAATAATGGGAAGGTAGCATTTCTCCCAACCCTGAAGTTTTGAGGGGTATGGTCACTCAGCAGCCCCAAGTCCAGCAGTTACAGTGGGTACTTTGTAATCCAGATCTGTGAATGTATCCCACACAACTCCATCTCAAGAGCAAAAAACCCATGCCCTAACAGCAAGGTAGCATTTTGGAGCCTGCAGGCAAAGAGCTGCACAGAGGACTGGCTATTGCACTTCACATTCATTCACTTATCAAAGTTGCTCCAAGAAACCATCCCTTGGAAAGGCCCTGGGAACTGAAGTGCTCAATAAATTGCTTCCAGAGGTTCTGCCCCATGGGGCCCTGGGTTTAAGTGACCTGCTCCACTTGGAGCCAGTGGGTGACAAGAGACCTTCCCCTGGTGTTGGCTGAAGGGCTCCATCCTCACAGATGAGCTCTAAAAATTTAGTCAGACATTGAATCATTCAGGCTAGAAAACACCTTCAAGATCACCAAGTCCAACCATCAAACCCCTCATCGATCACCACATACTTTATTCTCAGCCTGAAAGAGCTTACCATCCCCTGTACATGATTTAGAAAGCAGGACTGCTGCCTTTACCCTCACAAGTGTCCCACTGTGGCAGAAGGCATCTGTTCAGACAATTTTACTACAGCTTGGCAGTGTGTTTGTTTTCCTTCATTAGGAGCACTGATCACTTCATTATTTCCAAAAGCAATGTTTGGCTCTGAGTCAAGTCACTCCCAGCATTGTTATAGGTTCATCAGATCACCCCAAATACTTTTGCAGCAACATTAAAGGAGCATCAATTGCAATAGTATTGGCAAGAAATGAGCCATGGACAGTTTTCACTTAAGCAATATTAGTATTAGGAGAAAATAAAAAAACCTGAGCTCAGTCAGCATCAAACTACCTTAACACTGTCAGCCAGCATTTCAGTAGAAATTAAATAGAGGGAAATCAGGAATGTGCAGGAATATTCACTTGGGGTGAATAACAAGGTGGTCATGAGTCTTTCCAGTGCTCGAGGGGAAGGAAAAGGGTGGCAGGAGAAGGATGTCCCTATTTTGGGAGCAGGAGATGGACAGAGGGACTTCTGGCCTCAGCCACGGTGGCCACAGCTCACTACCAGGTTCTCAGATCAAGCTGCTAAGGAGGCTGCCCCAGAAAGCAGAATACTGAATCATTCTGCTCTTTTAAAAAGCACTACGGAAGATGCAGGATGAGGTCTCCAAGAGCTGTGGAGACAGCAGGTACTTTCAGCCAGCCCTGCTCACTCCCATCTTCAGCTGCAGCCACCTGAAAACCACTTGGACCAAGCTGAGAAGATTCCTGACCCCAAAGGCACACTCCTAAGCTTCTGCTCCATATACGCAAAGTGCTGCCAGAGTAAAGACTTGGAGATGTAGCCCTCTGACCATGCAGGTCACCCGTAAGCAGAGCCACCTCCATGCCACAGGGGGACCTCTGGTGCCCAAGCTCACTGCTTTCAACCAGGGCTGCCAGGGAGCCTGACAGAGCAGCTCCCCGAAACTCCAGGGACAGGGATGGAGAACATCTCCAATGAGCACATCATTTCTCTTCAGTGGTTTAACCAGGAATTTGGTGCCTGAAAGGGAAACTCCACAGAACACCCAAACCCAGCCCTAAGCTACAGAGCTGCAGGAGAGTCAGAAGAAATATGCTGAGGAACCCTGGTAATTAAGGGGAAAAAAAAGGCCATCCAGCACTTCCAACACCACAAACACACCTAATGAATCAGAAACAAGTTGCAGGACAGTGTCAGGATTAGCAGCCCCTTCCCCAGGCTGAAATAACCCTTCAATTTTCCATCACCTGCCCTTCCTTTTGCATTTTGAATTGCTCAGGCTGAAGCCTTCCTCATTAGAGAGCACACGAAGCCCAGCACATGTTAAAGTAGTTCCTTGCAATGAACCACGGTATTTCAGGACTTGTGTTTAAATGATGCTGCCCTCATGGGCAGCCTGAGGTCCAGCTCCATGGCCACCTTTCTTCCAAATGTCTTTGTGTGCTATTTAAAAAATGAGTAATTTCTTAGGAAAGGGCTACACAGGCTGTTTAAAACCTTGTGCACAGGAAGTGCTAGGTGGCCCATGAGGGTGCCCCCATGCAGCAGGACAACCCAACCTTGGAGAAGGACTAGCAATGTCTTCCCACAGTCCTACCACCTTGTGGTACCCCCAGCAAACACCAAGGCTACCACAGCTCCTCCTGGGGACAGGGACCAACAGTTGGGCTCAATTCATAGCAATTTCTTCATTAGCACCTCGTAAAGACCTTGCTGCAGAGCAAAGCCTAGCACAGCAGGCAGCAAGACAAGCTTCTGCATATCAGCTGGCTGCTGCCTCCCCTCCTGTCTGCAGGGATCAGCCTCCAGAAAAATGCTCATCTTTTCAGCCTTTGGTCCATGTCCCAAGGCTTTTAGGCTTGCCACAGTTTGTGGGCAGACAGCAGTGTGCTAGGACTAGCCCCGAGGTCATTTCAGTCTCTTCATGCAGGGCACAGGATAGCCAGGTAGCAGTAAGTATATTTCAGTCACTTATCTGGATTGGATGGGCGCCAGGAGGCTGGCAGGGTTCCAGGGGAAGAGAAAGGCAGCCCCTCCAAAAGTCAGCAGCAGACAGAGCTGGCCTGACTTTGCCCACCTTGGGCATCAGCCAGGAGGGCTCAGTTTTATTCCTCAAAGCTACCACCATGGCAGCAGCAGCCTGAAGTGTATCTGGGAGCAATGGGACTAATGATATGATCGCAGCAGCAGCTGTTGTCACAAGCTGATATTGGGCCCTTATGGAAAAGGCAGCCCCTAAGAGGCTATTAAGCAGGATAATAAATGGTGAGCTCTGTGGACACCATGAACCCATGGCTCTTTCTGAGCAGCTGATGTGAGCACAGGAGCTCTGCTGGGTGCTGTCAGAGCATCCCCTGGGACATCTCTCCACCGGTCACCTCAAGCAGCCCACTGGTGCTTGCTCTTCAAGGAAGTGGGCTGCTGCTCCAGCACCTGCATCAGAGGACACACACTCTTACTCAGTCTCTAATACAACCAAGTAACTTCTTCCATCCGTTATTTTCATGTAATCGAGAAGGTTGAAGTCTGCACTGAGATGCAAACACAAGAACAGAGGCCCAGTGTTGTCCAGGCACTTTCTAGACCACGCTGCTCCTGCTTTCTCCTGCTGTGCCTATCAAGGGGTGGGGACTAGAAAGACAGCAGTGTCATCAGCTCAACAATGGAAAACAAGGAAAAGCCAGCACCAGGGTCTAGCATTGCTGCTCTGTTTTAAATAGAGATTCTCATCTGGTCCTGAGAGCCTGCAACCCGGAGATCATTGATCAAGTGCTCAATTTCTGCAGGGTGCTGCCTGCCCCCTCCCTCCTGTAGCCACCTCTTGTCCCAGGACACCAACACCATAACCCACACAAGTCCTAGCACAGCTGGGCTGCGGGTGAGGGCTGTTTGACCCTCAGCCCTGTAAATGCTTCTTTTTGTGGGTAGACATTAGTAGGATTAGAGGCATAAACAGCAGAAAAGGAGAAGCTTCTGGTAACATGTTTTTTTTGGCTGCAAAAACCAGGGCAGTGCTTTAAGCTTTGGCCTGTGAGCATCTACCTTGCTGCCAGAGAAGTCTCACTTCTCTTCCTTCTTCATCTCCTTTCATCTCCTGGCCTCAGCCCCACCACTTCAAACCTACAGCACAATAGCTACCCAGTCTCCAGACCCAGTAAATTGTGCTTGCTTTCTAAGTTGTTTGGTTTTTTACTTTTTACAAAGGAGAAGAAAAACCAACACAGAGCAGCAGATAGCCCCAAGGGGAATTCTCTGTTAAAGCCACTGCCAAAAGAATGACCAATTTGTGAGATGTTGACACTTTTATAACACAACAAATATCTTTCTATAGAGTAAAACACTTGATTTTTTTTGTTATTAAAAAAAAAAAGATTTTTGTCTGGATGTTAAATACTAGGAGGAAGTGTTGCAATACCCTAACACATTTTCCCTTTCTCTCCATTTCCCGGTTTCATACGCACAATTCCTCCAAGACATCACAAAGGAGCCCCACCCCCCCCTTAACAGAACTATGCATGCAAAGAACAGGTGAAACCCACTGAACAAATACAAACCCATGCAGAAAAATGAGCAAATACAGCCATTCTCTTACCAGCATAGCCCACACAGAGACCTCTCTGCAGCACCCATCATCAACCTAGCCCTACCAAGGGCTTGCTTATATTTAATGGGAGCCAACTAGTAGGAGTGGAAGCATCTGCTTGCCTTGGTGAAGCACCTGTGTGCAATTGATGGGGCTCTGCACCTGTCCCTGTCCCTGCTTCTGGCCCAGGAGACACCTGGCACCAGAGCAGAGTGGGCAATGGAGAGGGTGAAAAGTGCTTAGAGCAACTTGGAATTTGCAGGACGCGCTGCATTTGGGTCCGATATGAATGGAGGCTGAGAGGGGTGCACCCTAATGCTGCTCTGCATCATCTCCTTGCCTGATTCTCTCCCCAAACCCTTTCCTGCATCCCAGCTGCTGTCCTACACGCTGCCTCCCCATGTGCTGCATGGATCTAGGACAGCACAGAGATAGTTTATACCCTTCAGTCTTTGGTCTTGCTGCAGGACAGCCGGTAAACAGGGGTGAGAGCAGAGAGGCTTTTGAAGTGGGGAGACCACAAAGCTCATTTAGGATGCATACACTACCAAAAAAACCCCAACCACCAGACACTAATAACTTCAAACCAGTGCTGACTGGAGTTGAAAACAGCGATGTACTGGCAGAAAAAATAGCGCCTAAGCCAAGTTCAGACGTGGCGTAAGCTGAATTTGACTCTGTTTATGATGCTGAAGAGAACTAATGGTTGCCAGCAGGCAAGTCTTGTCATTAAAGAGAATCGCACCACTAGTTAAAGGGACCAAATCTTCTCAGCACTCTTTCAGGTCCAGCAGAAATCATGACAAACAACCTCTGTGCTGTAAAGCCAGATGGAGAAAGCAAGGCTGGTGTCCACGTCTTGCACATCCCAGGGCTGGTTGGGTTGAACTCTGTGGACAGGATCCTTGGTGGCATCTGGGGTGCTAGGAGAGGAGATGGACTTGGTGTGGGGGACTGCCCGCAAGTTGTTTGCTTTTGGTGCCTTTGGGGAGATAGGAGCAGGGATCGGTCCTCACAAATGTACCGAACACCCCCTGCTGCCTTCTCAGACTGACTTCTCACCACTGTCTGCCTTCACTCGGTGAAGCGTCATCACCACTGCATCCTTCCGTCAGTAGCATCACTGTGTGCCATGCAACAACCAGTAATGCACTTCCAAATGAGCTGAGCACTACAGAAGCTATTAGTTTGCCACAGCTGATTAAGTTATTTATTGAAAATAAACTAAGTGGGGAATTTGTTGCTGCTTGCTTTCCCCTCATATTTTATAATTAATTGTTTGACTGGAGACTTTTTCCTTTTTTTTTGATGTGTGTGTAGGGGGGATATAAATCCAGACTAAGAAATATTTTTTAAGTGCACAACTGAAAAATGATCCTATGGGGAGTTTTTCAAGTGGATCAACTTTTAATTCCAAAGTGTTTGACATGTTATTGAAAGCTCCAAAGTTCCACATGGTTGCAATGTACAGCAGTGTGCTGAAGTAAATGCTCTGCTTTGGGTCAACTTATTTCAAAATTTCAGTCTGTGGGAAATTTTGAAACATCACCATTTGTCTCCTTACCCCCAACAATCATAGAATGGTTTGGACTGGAAGGGACCTTAAATATCTAATTCCAGCCCCCTGCCATGGGTAAGGACACCATCCACCAGACCAGGTTGCCCAAAGCCCCACCCAGCCTGGCCTTGAGCACTTCCAGGGATGGAAACATTTTTTTTTCTTGGTTCCTTTGAGTAGATGCCTGACGTCTCCGTGCCTGTTCTGCATCAGGTATGACTGCATAACTGCTTCCTTGTGCTCCCCCAGCCCAGCAAGATGAGGTGACCACTTCAGCTGATGGGGTACTTGTCTGCTAATTGCTTTGGCTCACCATTGCAGCTGCCCCTTCAAGGTGCCAGGGTCAGACCTGCTCTCCATCTGATCCCTGAATTATGCCATCATAAGTACAATGATGACATCTGGGGATGCACGGGGATGCTTATCCGCAAACTACTCCAGCCATGAGGGTAGCTTGAATGCTCCAGATTTATACTCCTAAAAGAGCACAGATGGATGGGATTCACCTGGTGTAACAGCCATAAGCATCCCCTTGTCTGCTCCGAGGGCCATTTTTCTCTGCTACTTCCTTCAGTCTTCCCCCTTTCTGCCTTTAAATTAAGGTCACATCATATACCATCCCACTTTCTTTCTTGGAAAAAGGGATAGAAATTGGAGGCAGAGATCAGGGAGTGAAGGAAAGAATGAAAATGGAAAAAAGAGAAGAAAGTGAGAGGCAAGGAGGGTGGGGACAGGGGCAGGGTGGCCCCCAGCCACAGTGAATTGTGCTGGGCTCCATCCACCTAAATAAAGAGACCATCCTGACTTGTGTCCCAGCTGGGAGAGGTTTTGTTGTCTTTTGGGTTTTGGTGTTGTCCCCTCCCCTCTTCCCCCCATCCCTTCTTTCATGCAAACCACATCAAAGTGCCACCGTGTCCCCCCAGGCCTTTCCGCTCCCTCCCTGGAGGCACAACGTCCCCTTTTGTGACCACCACCGAGGCGACCTTTCCTTCCTCCTTCCTCTCATTTATCCCCATGTCCCAATGTAATTAAACCCAACAGGGAACGGGCTGAGGGGAGAGAGAGTGCCCATGGGGAAGGGGCAGATTTGGGACAGAAGTGCCCTTTTGCCCCCCACCTGCCCCAGAGATGCAGTGGTGGCACTGGGGACACGAGCACGGGGACATTATCAGAGGATGGCATGTGCTCAGGGGTAGATCAACCTGCCCAACATCCCACAGCAAGCCAGGGGAGGCAGGATGCAGAGAGATTTTGCAGATTTAACCCCAGATATGAGTGTAGCTGCTTTTCCACCCTGTACAAATGCCACTAGCAGCTGTCCCTGCAGAGGGTGCGGTGGCAGGTATGGGGCTGGGGTGGCAGAGGGCACCCGTGCATGGGCACATGGACCTGCAAGGAGCAAACACTCAGTCATAGCCTGCACTGGGGATATGTCCTGGGGAAGAAATCCCCCCAAACACCTGCACCCTGAAATTTTTACAGTAGGTATTTTCTTTCAGAAAAATTTGGAGCGTTTCTTTGGAACAATCTCCCTGCAGCTGCAAATAGCACAGCAGCTCCAGCTCTGATGGCATCGTCCTTGCTGTCCAGCACGATGTTTTTCACTCCTTTATAACAGAGTGGCCTGAGAAGAATTAAAAACCAACATGGGCTGGGAGGGAAGGTCCTCACCACCTTTACCCCAAGCCCCACGTGCGTCCCTGAGCAATCCGAAAAGCATGGGGGCACAATACAGTCCTTAAACTGTGAAATCCCTGTGAAAGCCCTTACTCCCTGTGCTTGATGTACCGGGTTGTTCAAAACAGAGGAGACCTCTCCACCCCAAAGTCCTTGTCTCCCCGTGTTTCAAATCCTATTTTGGCTGCCCAAGGTGATACAGTCAGGTCCTAAATTAGCGTCTTACAATCTAAATTGAATTTAGACCCAGAAAATCCCCTGCTTTCAGATGTTTCTGGTTACACAATAACCCTGGCTCTCCTTCTCAGAGGAGTGAAATGGCAGGATTTTGAAATTCCTTGTTGGTTCATGTTTGCATATAAATGCTGATTTTATCTTTTCTGTACACAAAGTAAACACAAAGCTGTTTTACAATAATGTTGCCGTTGAAACATGCACCCAGGATGGCAAAACAACCCCGACTTAGAGATGTTTCCAGGCCCAAGGACCATGCCTCCTTTAACAAAAAGAAGCCACCCGGTCCAAGATGCCCAGCCCACCCTTGTCCCTGTTGATTTAGTTCAAGACACAGATTTCATCAGGCAGGAATAAAATTCAGAAGGAAAAATGAAGCAGTGATGGTAAAAGATGCCAATTCACCCAGGCCAGTGAGTGGAAGCACAGGTTGAAGCAGAAGCTTTCCATAGACCCCCATGAGATGTACACCATGCTGTAAGGGCCCAGCCCCACAGAAATTTGGCAATGATGGCGCTCACTGTAACAGAGACTTATATCTCTTATCTTTTTATTATTATTTATTTATTTATTTAATGCTGTTCTACATAGGGAATGTAATTTCGGTTGAAACAGGGGCTTAAAATAAGGTAGGTATTGATGATTAACTCATAAACTCTCTGGCGGAAAACTCTTCTGTTAGAAGTTCCTCATCGGGAAAGAACTCAATGCTATCCCAGACAGGAGCAAAGAGAAGAGAAGTCTTGCTGGGCTGAGGTAACCGACATACATAAGTTAATTCAGAATAATTCCTGAATTACACAGCCCTACCCAGGGATCAGAGGCAGTCATTTGGAAACAAAATGACTGTGTTCACAAGCCTGACAGCCTTGGCTACTGAAAAAGATATCATAAAATCAAAGTAAAACATATGTTCTGATGATTTTTTCCCCCTAAGCAGAAACCCCATCTCAAAGCCAACCACCCCCGGTGAAAGAGGCCCTCCTGGGTGCGACAAGAGATGATAAAAATCCAGCACAAACATCTCCCTTCGGCCATCTAGGAGTGTGGTGTCTACTTCAAGTTAGTCATTTAACTAGTCATCAGCTTTAATAGCCCATGAAGACAGAGGTGGTCATTCTGCTTGCTCTAGGATGACTATTTCACATGGGATCAGCTGCCCCTGGGTGATGCCCGTCCCTCCTGACTGCTGTAGGTGGGTCCGTGGTGAGCAGATGCATCAGTCGTAGCCAGTTGTAGGTGGTCAGAGGTAGATGAGTTGCCTCCTGCCCTATATACCTGAGTGCTCATGGAGGCTGAAGCACTTCCCCTCCCAAAGAAGCCAACTCTGAAATAGCACGTATTCAGCCCAAAGTTCACTGAAGTCCAGGCTGGCACAGCTTTCAGTGGTCTTTGCATCAAGCCTGTAGAAATGCGTGAGGCAGTATCAGAAATGGACCCTGCTTTATTGCTGGCTGTCACTGTACCCGATCTACAGCACAGATTAAACCAAAAAACCCCACAACTTCACCCACTGGCCGTGAAGCCCGTATCTTTAAATGGCACTAAATGCATCCAGTGGGAGCTGGCTGGGATGTTTTTCATGTCCAAGCAGCCATATAGGATCCAAATCATCCTGTGTTTGACACTGCGGGAGCAAAACCTGAAAATGTAGCCATCTCCTGAGGCCACGAGCTGCTCTTCAGCCTGTGTTGGAAGCAATGGCATCATCACAAGCCTGCTGGCATGGCCAGCTGAGCAAGGCTTATATGTCTGTAGTGGAAAGCACAGCTTGCTCCTGTACCACAGCAGGTTAAATCGCAGCACAGCAAGCACTGCTGCAAGTCCTTGCTGTCATTTGCATCCAGGTAGTTAACACCGATGCAAATGTTATTACTGCAGGCAGAGCCTGACCAGAAGTCTGAGCAGCAGCTAGGACCAGAATGAAAGAAAAAGTGTATGAAGTTGTCAGGAATGAAAGAAAATGCACATGCTGGTATCCAGCCTGTAAATTCACAAGGTCCTCAACTGACCTTACCTGTGGGGCTTTTACTGCCTTCATTGTTCCTACAAAACTCTCAACAGATTTCAGTCCATATAGAGGATGGAAAGTCTGTTAATTGCCTTATGGCTGTGAGACAAACCCACCCCTACCTAAACCTGGGCCCTGCCAGGATCCCAAATCCTGACTCCCTGCTGGAAGCCAGGGGGGATTTCCAAGGGCTGGAGAGACCTGCTGCTTTTTGCCTCCATTGCTGCAAGGTGCCATACACTTGTTCACCCACAAAACCACCCCGTGACACCCATTCTCCCCAGGCTCTCAGTGCTTCCAGCAGCACTGGTTGGGTGTCACTGTTCCCATCCTGGCACGCTCTCCCTGTCCCCGCAGCTCCTGCGTCCCCTCCAGCCTGGCTGGGCAGTGATTAATGGTGCCCATCAATCAGCCGCTGCTGCGATGAGCGGTTTGCGATTAACCTTGGGGAACCTTGTCCCCCCGGCCACCCGTCCCCCTCCGGAGCCCCCCGCTGAGGTAATCTGGAAAATGAAGCAGGATGCACACAGTGGCCCTGGAGAACAGGTCTCCTGTTCTTTTCATATGGAAATGTGGAGGTCTCCATCACTCCTTTGAAGTTTGTCCTGTGGGGGTAAAAATAAAAAATAAAAAAAAATCCCACAATGTTTTCCTCCGATAATGCAGAAAGGAACCAGGTTTGGGAGTTTGGGACAGTCTGGGTTAGTGGAAAGTTTTCGTATGGGAAGAGAAAACGTCAAACCTTGGGGCAATTAGCAGAGAGGATGAAGCTTTGTTTGACCTCATGCTGGCTGTGCTTGTGATTGGGTAGTATCAGGACACCCTGGCTGTGCTGCACCAACAAGGCATGAAATAAGAGTCCTTGCTTTCCAGAAGTGATGGCAGTGACTTCTTAATTGGGTACAGTGTCATTTAATGGCTTCAGGCTAGCTGGCTTATCCCTGCCAAGTGCTTATATTCAGGGATGATGGCTGAACCCAGACTGAAGACCTTGCAAACATCAGTATCCAAGCAGGGTGGTGGGGACTTGTGTCTACACTGGGGTCTGTCTTGGCGTGAGAGGACCACAAAAAAACACACAGTTACACAACGCAGTAAGAGTCAGGCCAAGCCCCTTATTGCATTCAGCCTACTCAAGACCTGCATTGTTTAAAGCCAAGGGCAGGAGCAGATGCCAAACACAGGTCAAGCTCCAGAGCCTTCCTAACAGGGGGGAAACGTTGAGGGTAATTGGTGCGTGGTGTTGTCTCCGTCCAGAAGGGAAGCTCTGGTCTGGAGTGACTAAGCTCTGGCAGGTGGGAAGCACTTCTGTTTCCCCCCTCCAACTGTCCTCAGCACTGACTTATTTGCTTATAATCACCAAGAGGGTTTGTTGATAAGAAGAAAAGCCCTAAGTGCTCCCATTCGAGACCTGTGGGGCTCTATTTGGTCTTGTCCCCCGCTGATAAGCATGCAAATCAACAAACAGACTGCAATTAATATCCAAATCCCTTTCAAGAGACACCCTCGAGCATTTCTGAACTGGGCTGTACCAAATATTTGTCTCTTATTTGAATGGACACGTTGAGCAGTTGGAGCTGTGCTGTCCATGTATAAATACAGGCGGTTGTTCCTGCATGGAGCCCACGAGCTCAGATCCTGCCTGGAGCAAAGCCCTGCCTGGCCAAGTTGGGTGCTTTGGGCTGAGACCTGCACCGAGATCTCCAGCTTACCTTGCAGTGGGATGACCCTGGGGGATAGGCACACGTGGAGACCACCATGGGCTGGTATTTTCAATTACTGGAGCTTAATCAGCTGGGAGAGACCCCTGGGATCACGAGCACCTCGGCAGGCTGGTCAGGCACAGATCCCACCATAACACTGGAAAAGTAAGGCCAAGCTTCACTGCTGCACCCGTGGAGGTGGGGCGAGGCAGGGAGGGAGCCCAGCTATTAAGATCTCCCTTCAAATGTTATTAAATAATATTTCGCTGCTGCAGCATGACAGGTGTGGAGGCGCAGGCAGGTAAACACAGCCTGGAGCGGGGCAGCCCGCCAAGTCTGTTTCCTTGCATAAATCTCTCCACTTCAAGGTATGCAATTAATCCCGGCTCCAGCCTCCGTTCACCACAGACCTTCTTTGTACACATGATGCATTAATCACCAGAAAGGACTTTTGCACCTCTGCTATCATTCCTGCTTTGCAGGCTGGCACAAAGGGCTTAAAGGACCAGCAGAAAACCTGGGGCGCGGTGGCAGAGGTGTGTAAGTGGTGGCATCTGAGACTAGGCATGAGGATGAGTGTGCACAGGTGTGCATGCATGCACAAGTGTGTGCACACACCTCGGCCACACCATGGCACGCTGCAGCCCATCTGAGGCTGATTCTCTCAGCAGATCTCTTGTTGCATGCTCCCTGGAGAGAGCGGGCGTTAATAAGTAACAGCTCCCCACCCTGAGTTTCACAGGGGTGATTACAAGGAGTTCTCATTAAAACAAACCCACCAGGAGGACGGCAGATCCCCAGCAGGAAGCCTGCAAGAGCCTGCATGCGTGTTTGTGGCCCCAGTGCACCCGCGTGAGCCGCAGCGCTATCTCCTGCATCTCGATGGAGCGAGAGGGCACGGCCAGTGCAGCCCTGCCTGCCCCACGCAGGTCCCCAGCACCCCCTTCCCAGCCCCGTTTCAGCAAGCCCAAACCCTTCGTGCTGCCCGTGCCCGACCCAGGCTGAGCTCTTCTGGGAAGTCCCTCCGGGGCCACCCCAGGGTCCAGCTTGGACCTACAGCCCACCTGGCCAGGTGGTTCAGGCCACGTCTAGGTGCTATGAGCCCTCTGTTTTCGCATATATTCCCCATTTTGCCTTCCACAAAGCCCACTATGAGTGATTTACATACTTTTTAGCTTTGGCAGCAACAAGACCCCGGGAATTACGTGTTTGCCCAAAGCCTGATGCACACTCTGACCCCTGTGGTCCATATGCCTGCATTAAAGCCCCACAGGGGAGCAGGGCGCTTCTTGGAGGTGCAAAGCATTACAGTGACACTGTCCCCACTCACCTGTTTGTCCTCACATCTGAGCATGGCCATTCTTCTGCTCTCCTCCACCTCATCTCCTCTCCTCCAGTTACTTTTGGAAGGTGCCCAGGACCTTGAATTTACCTGGCTTTGCTGTTGGGAAGTACAGCTCTATAAGTCTTTACTGCGAAGGCAAGGACTTCAGCTCGGATCAGGTCAATGGGGAGGGATTTGATGGGAAAGCAGAGGAAAATGGGAGCAGATGGCTTGTGTGTGCCTGGAGCGCTCCTATCTCCAAGGCCTCATAAAGATTACGGATGCTCTTCTTCAAAGCAGTGGAGGTCAGAGTGTGGGGAAGGCGAAAGCCCACCCTGCTCCTGCCCGGGATGCTTTTCATCCCCATCTGCTTGCAGGAGGTCAAGGGCTGAGCCTTCAATCCCCGATAACGAGCTGTGAGCAAGGCTGGGGCTCGCTGTGTGCTTCCAGTCGCCTGATTTAGCTTGGCTGACGGCCACGCAGCATTGGGCATGGCCAATGCAATGTCCCTGGTGGGGAAACCATCCATGCTGGGTGGCTGGGTGGCTGGGTGGTGGGATGGGGGAGTGACCATGATGGGATGGGGGCTCCTTACCTGCCTGGTGGGCACTGACACCCTGTTCAGGTCCTGCAGGCTGCTCAGTGCCACCCAAACCCAGCAGTGGCTTCGGGGTGAGGTCTTCATGCCTAATACTGGTGTATCTCTTTTTATAGCTGAAGGTTTTTGGACATTGCCAGCTGGTACCTGGTTTATGCTCGGGATGCTTTGCAGCCCTCAGGGATCCCCTCTCTGCTCCCAACCCTGCCCGAGCTCAGGCTGCAATTCCCTCCTGCAACACTGGGCTCCTGGTGTGAATCACATATGGTGTAAAAATGTGTTCTCATTGCTTCAGAACACTGCTAGCCTCTCTCCAAGCCATTCTTTATTTTTTGAGCCTCTTTCTGCTTGCCCCAAAGCTTTGCACTTTCTGTGTTCCTCTGGCTCCAGCGTTTGTCCCTGGCTTCAGTCTCATGCCATTCCCAACAAGGCAAAGAAAGCTACTGGGCTTCTCCAGCTGCTATTTCTTTATCTGTAGCCTTTGTCTTAGATGAGAGACAGTCTGCAAACTGCTGGTTCAAAGTCATTTGGTCAGAGCTTGAGCAAAAAAGAGACCTTCCCATCTGCGCAGGGGAGATGTGTCCATGGAGGTCAAGGTGGGGAGTGAAGGCAGAGCATTGACAAAGTAGCCATTCACCCCAAGATAAAGCCACTGAAGACCAACGTTAATTAAACGAGGAGAATGTTTTTGTTTCAGCATGTTTATTAATTATTATTATGACTAGGCACCGTTTACACTGCCGTAATGCCTACAGGTCTGAATTAGCAGCACAGAGTCGTTGTGCTGCATGGTCAGCGAGCACACGCACGGGCAGAGCTCACCCACCAAAACATGGTGTGGTTAGCACTGCTTTTCATCCCCCAGCCTGACAAAGCACCTGCAAGCTGCTTCTTCAGCCCTGGGGTGCACTCCACCAGGCAAGTTTCAAGCAGGGAACAGAGGTGTGCCCCTGCATCCCACCCTGAGGACCACGCTGGAACAATTCTGCCATGGGGCCATCAGCTGACTCCTGTACCTACACCTACAGAGCTCAAACCAGGTCCAGAAAGGATGCTGGTTTACCTTGTCACCATTTTTTTTTTTTTTTTTTGCCAAAGGTGTTAGTAGCGAAGGGTTTCACTCCTCAAAGCAAAGTCCTCTCCCTCCTGGTTGTGTTTCACTGGGTTGTGATATAGAGGCCACATAGAAGGGGCAGTAGGAAAATATTAGGGAAAAAAAAAAGAAGGGAACAGCAAACAGTCATGACCTGAATGACTCTGTGACCTTCTAGACCCATTGCAAAGCTTGGGAGCCATCTGTCTTCCACCCAGAGCTCCTTCTACAAGAGGGGTCTCTCTCTAATTTCCTGGGCACCACTAATTAAAGAAGAGGGGGTTCCTCCAGTCCATCACTGCTGCAGATGAAGGCAAGCCCTTGTCTGGCACCCTGTGCAGGAACACCCAAGTCCTGCTGCCAATGCTGCTGCCCTCCCTGGGGGGTTGTCTAGAAGCTCCCCTGCTTCACCCTCTCTCCCAGGACAGGTCCTCCAGCCCCTGAGAACCTCTGTCCCCTGTGGTTCTTCTGCTCCCTTCAGCTGAAGCTTCAGGTCAGAGCTGGGAGGAAACCATCATCGGCCTACGTGCTGAGTCCCTCTAGAAGAAGGGTCTGGAAACCCTCTGGCAACTAGTGTAGTGAGGCCATCCTGGAAAATTGTTCTTAAAAATGGGAATTTTCCTGTTTTTTGGTGTTTTGTTTTAAATTTAAAGCTGGAAAGAATGGTAGTGACCCTCCTTGGACTGTGCCGTGGTTTTCTGATGGCCTCCTAGCAATGGGGATATTCCTGGGGCAGGAAAGAAAGCGATGCCATGTGTAACATCAGCCAGCATCCCCAGGCCCTTGGAGCATGGTGTTTGTTTCTCTGTGCTCATTCATGACCCATCACGGTGCCCCAGGTCCCTGAGGGTACAGAGCCTGCCCCAGCAAAGTGGGCACCCAGAGCAGTGGGTGATGCCGGGGACCCCAGCAGCAAGCAGAGCATGAGCAGACAGGAATGGACACACGCCCTATGTACCCTTTTGCCTCACTTTGCCACACCAATGAAGAATTAGCCCTTTCTTTTGAAGTTTATCTCCTCCAGCCCCAGATAACCCCCTGTCCCCCTGCCTGAGCTTTCCAAGCTCGGCTTCTTGGCCAGCCTGCCCTGCTCCGCGAGCCGGAGGATCCCTCCTGCTGCCTCCCTTGCACTGCCATCAGGTCCGACCTGTTCGATTTGTGCTGCCCTGGGCACTGTGGGTCCCAGCTTTCTCTTTCTGCTTCATTTAATTTGAACACCCGCACCTCTCCCTCTTCTCCTCCCCGCTCGCTCGGAGCCCCGGGCACTTTGCTGTGCAAGGCGCAAGGCAGGGCATCGCTTACACACCTGGAATATGTTGCAACAAGCCCAGCAACCTCTTACAAGGAAGTCGTGGGCCCAGGCGATGAGCTAGAAAGTCCTTTGCGAGGCCGCCTTTCTAGGGGAAAAAAAAAAGAAAAAGATTTTAATTGTTCCTGGAGGGATTGTTTTGCTGCCTCACTTTGTTCTTCATTTTGGGGGGGGGGGCGGGAGTTTAGCATCCCCTGTGCACGCACGTGGATGGCCAGCCAGGCGTGCGTGTACACAAACAACACATGCAGGGGGAAGGATTAACTAAAACTGCTTGCTTTTTTTTTTCCTGATTTCAAAAGAAGGCCTCTGTTGAAATACTTCAGTCGTTTGCATGGTGGTGGGGAGCACTGAAACGGCATCTTGCTGGCATGGAGGAGCTGCAGGAGGGCTCCTCAAGCACGTAACTGCAATTTCTATATGCAAAACTGCAACTGCACACCCTACCTGTATGTAATGCACCTTCCCCAGCATCGCCATCCTCTTCCAAAAGGCAGGGTGAGCCTGCAGGAGCGGGGCTGAGCAGGGGATGGGCAGGCACTGATGGCTGTGGCAGGGGGAGGGATGCTGCATGTGCTCAGCTGCGGCACGGCACAAGCAATGCAGCCTGACAAGCAGCACACCCATGGATGCTTCTCGGGGTCTGCAGAGGCAGCAGGCTGCTGAGGGTGACTTTCAGCATCTGTGCGAAGGCACAGCTCCGCCATGATGGTCGGGAAAGAGTGGCTGGAGATGTCGAATTGATTCAGCAGGGGAAAAAGGCTGCCAAAGCACACAGAGCTGGACCTATGCTCTCGAGTAGGACCAACGGCAGCAGAGACAACAGCATGACCATAAATGATAGAAAGCCTTTGGGCCTCTCATTTCTCGGTGAAGATTTAAACCCCTATCCTTTTGCTGAAGAGCCAGCTGGAAACGTTACACCATTTAGTGTAAAACTCTTTGCTGCCACTACACCCAGCTGCACAGCCCGTGTGGTGGCTATACACTGCAAAGCATACAAGCATCTCATTTGGAGCAGGGCTTTCTCCGCATGGTTCCTCAGTGCCTCAGCAGTTTATTCTGCTCTGTGCTGTTTCTCCCTACTGATCAATTTAAACATCCGTTTGTTTGCTTGTTTTACAGGCACAGAACTACTACTTGGCCAAGACACGCCGCGGCAGCACTCCGTCCTGAGCATCCCCTCCTTGTTTACCAGCTCACATCAGCTCAGAGGAATAAGAGTTCAGCGCAGCACACCGAAGGTGAAGCCAAATGGATGCAGATGCTGTTCAAGGTTGCTTCTCCCCTCCAAGTGGGTGGCAGCGGCGCTTGCTCAGCGCTTTGTGACGGGCTCATCCAGAGGGAGAGCTGCTGGAAACTCCTCTCCACACTGCAAGGGAGAGCAGGGGCTGCTGCCGAGGCAGGAGCTGGCAGAACCATCCCCGGCACATGGGCTGACATTTTGGCTGGGAATCAGGGGGAATCTTAATTTATTTTTCACTCCAGATTTCAGTGTCTCTAAACTTTTATTTCCCCTTTAAAACAAAATAAAAGGGTGCACTTTTGCCTTCTGTCTCAATCTTTTGCAACCTTCCAACACTGCCTCAAACCTGTTTCGGCCGCTTTCTGTTTTGAAACAGCGAGAAGATGACCATAAAGCTCTCTATAATCTGTCTCACCCAGGTGACTCATGCAGAAATGCCATCAGCCTGTGGCGGTGGCCCCGCGGTCCCCAGGGATGACTCAGAGCGAGTACGGGAGCATCCGCGCTGGAGCCTGGTGGGAGCTGCGGGTAGGAAAGTGCACTGAAGCAAGCAGTTTTGTAAGTCAGTAAGAGCTTTTGGTGCAGGGTTGAGACCATTTTTTGGTAAAACCATGTTGGTGCCTCCTGGGGCAGAGACGTGGGAGAGAAGGGGAGGATGATGCTGGTGCAAGGCGGGGTGGAGGAAGGGGAGAGGAGGAAAAGATGCGAAGTGATGTTTTTCACATGAATGTTGCCTTTCAGATGGAAATGGCAGGGTCAGCAGCAGCCCTTGGACAATGGCCCAGTTCACTCTGCTCCCCACCAGCCACAAGGCGAGGTGGGGATGATGCCCGAGGAGCGTCATCTGTGCCCCTAGCCTGGGCTCAGCCCGTTGGGGCTCCCCACCGGTGTATGGGCTGCTTGCCAAGGGCCCGCGGTGCACAAAAACCAGCTGGAAGAATGCTAACACGATGAGGGGGAGGGAGAAAGAGGGAAAAAAGAGAAGGAGAGAGAGAAAAGCCAAAAGATTTCAACACAAATAATTCAACACAAATAATCTTCAAGGAGTGTTCTGTAAACAAAAAGGAGGGCATCACGCCAGGAGCACCTGCCTCTCCGCATCGACATTAATTGTTTGGGGAAGGAGAAAAAATACATTTCTCTTGCCACATGTGCATGCAGGGAGAGGTGGCTGTGCTCTTCCCCAGGCCCTTTCCAGAGGAGGCAGGAGGGGAGGCGATGCTGGGCGCAGGATCGTGCCCATGGGTGCTACAGCAAAGGCAGCCCTGGAAGCCAAACCCAGCTGCATCCGCTTCACCTTTCTCCTGCTCGCTTCCTTGAGGATGCACATTCTTTCTAAATCTCTTGGCAGTTGCAAGCTCTCGACGTTTTACATCACTGTCCGATCCCGCTATTGTTTTTTCTCCACATACCGTGGGCAATCCCTGGTCAGATGCTGCCAGGCTCCTGACCTTGCAGCTCTCCCGCGCCGCTAAGTCCCTTGGGTGCAAGTTTCTTCCTGTTCTTGGGGTGGGTACGGAGGAGCTGGAAGGCTCCTGCACCCACACGAGCAGAGGAGGAGGATTAGGCTGTGCACGAACAAGTCCCTAATCATCCGTTTTGGCAATCTCCTGTGAGCCATCTCACCCCTCCCGGGGCACCACTCGCCCATGCAAAGTGCTTGGCACCTCCAGTGACCACTGCAGGCTTTGCCAGCGCGGACAAAGTGCGAGGCTCTCTCTGTGCCTGCTCTTCGGCCATCCCCATGAGTGCCAGCTCACCCATACCCGGGTGGAGATGCAGCGCCTGTTTGGCCAAGGAGGCCTCAGGGCTGTGATATAAAGAAAGGGTCTTCAGAACATTGTGGTGGGGAAAGATGGAGAGGGGCAGCAGGACTTTGGTAGCTGTAATTGGCATTATCTGCAATGCACTGCTCCGGGAGGGCTGGAAGCATCCACGTTTCTTCACTCGCAAGAATGCACAGCATTCCCAAGCAGTGACCATCTGTGTCCCCTTCTGGCTTTATCATCAAGGTAAAGTGGCCGTGAGAAGCCACCACTGAGTGCTGGGACCTCAGGGGGTGAGTACAGGACTGAGCTGAAGCCACCAGGATTCCTGCAGCAGGAGATGAGCTCCTTCCAGGTTGGCAGGACCACAAAGCAGATGTTTTATAAGGGGACACAGGGCTAAATGCTTACCTAGTGTTGGGAGCACAACCAAGGCTGGCAGAGCTCCCTCCTGGGGCACCTCTGGTCTTCTTGATGACATGGATAAAGCTCACCTGAGGCACACAGCAAGCCTGAACAAAGCCATCAAGAAATCATCTGCTGGTGCTGATGGGTTTGTTAGCTGGTGTGAATGGTAACAGGTTTTATCTGAACACCGTGGGGCTGATTACAACTTGCTAGAGAGCTTTCCTGGGGATTATGTTCAAAGACCTTCCTACAGATACAGCTAATACCAGTGGAGGGCAGGCACATAGTGCCTGTGTGCTGCTCTGGGCTGCGTGACCAAATTTTGCAGTCACTGCTCAAGTGCCTTCAAATGGCACATCGTTACCTCTGCATTTGCTCATCCCACACACACAGAAGAATGTGCAGCCTGTGTCGCTGGAGGCGACTAACGGTCCAAAAGCTTGTTTTGCCAACACGAGCTGAAATGCTACTGTTAAAAGCCTTCTGGTGTGGAGCAGTCCTTGCACTGCTTCCTCCTGGGAGGGATGTCTGTGGTGGCATCGCCCACCTTAAACCTGGTTTATGTGGGTGCAGCAGAGCTCAGGGAGTAACCCAGTGCTCCACTGCAGACTGGTGAGCACGGGGTATGTCCAGACCCATCCCTTTGCAGCCCGTGATGCCGCCTTCCCCCCAGCCTGCCTGCTCCCAGTTTAACCATTAACAGGCTGGCTGGCCCAGTGCAGACAATGGTCTGTTTGTTTAGTGCCGAGGGCTGGAAGGGAGCTCGTATCGGGGGCCTGGCAGATTTATCAAAGCGGAGTGATTAGCTCTATTAGAGAAGGGATTTGTGTCAACAAAAAGACAGGTGCAAAGAGACTATTCCAGCTGGCAAAGGCTTCACAGAGCTTTAAGCATTTCAGTGGCAATAAAACTTCTTCCAGGAAGCAGAGTCGGATGGGATAGACCATGTGTGTTGCTGACTTCTTAGACTGGCCCTCCCAGTCCTCACTGTCTCCAGGGGGGATGTGGCCTTTAGGGTCCCTGTGTCCCTTGCTTCTTCTCCGAGGTTGGAGGTGTTTCCCAGCTTCACATATCCCATCCCAAGCCAGAGGAGGGTAGGTTGAAAACCAAGCATGTGGTGGCATGAACTCCTCCTCGGGGACATGCCACTGGCGGCCCCTTGAGTCATACCATGGGCTGTAAATGCCCAGACCTTGACCTCTCTTGAGAGCTTTCTGTGGATAACAGAAGTGGAGAGACCTACTGACAGCTCGAATAATGTAAGCTACACATTCATAATACCTACTTCCTCTGCACTTGCAATTTTGCTGTAATAACTGCTCTGAAATTATTATTCAGTTTAGGCTGCACGGAGAGCAGGAGGAGCACGTTCTTACCCCTGCTTCCAAGGTGGACAAAGCTCACTCATAAGAAACACTTTCAAACCAGAACACAAAGTACTTGCAGGCCAGCAATTCTGAGCATTTCTGAGAAGCAGCTGAAATTTTGATTGTGAAAAGTTTGTTGGGGGGTGAATCAAAGAAACAGGAGGAACCTGAGCATGGATTGGGTTACTACTTCCCTGACATGAGATCCTGGCAAACCTGACACGGGAATGATTCAGAGAAGAGAAATTTGCTACCCTGCCTCAGAAGTCCACCAACATGAAACCATTATTTTTTTTCTTCTGTAAAAATATTTTTCCTACACTAACAGATATATTTTGTGCTTCTCATGTTGCCTACATCCTTATAGGATCTCTTCAGAGGAGCTGTACTGATGCTGTAACATTTTGCTGAGTGTAACATGGATGAAAATGTTTCTTCAGGCACGTTATACTGGCTAATATTGTATTAGCAATGCTGACTGAGGGCTGGATTTGCTAGCTGATTCAAGCCCATATGGCAGCTGAGCACCTACTGAGCTTTTCAGAAACCTACTAGATCATAATCTAAATTTTTAAGCGTTGACTTGTCCATGACTTTAAGCACCTGAGTCCTCACTTCAGCTCTTAAACCTCTTCTGAGTGCTCAAAATGCTTCTGAAACTTTGGTGTGTGTGTGTGTGTGTAAGTATAAAGCTGTATTAAAAGTGCACTCAAGTCCTCCCAGTGGGATAGCTTCAGAAAGATCCCTATATTTGCCCTGGGGCTCAGTGGAGGATCCAGCCCTAAGGGTAGCTCCCAAGAGCTCTTGCACACAGGTCCCTGATGGAGCAGAAGCCTGCAGACAAAAAGCACCTCCTGCCACATTGACTTACTGCAAGACATTTGGGACTTCTTTCCACCTTCCCTTGCCTTGGCTCTTTCTGTTCACCAATGGAGCTGGTAGGATTGTTCTCCTTAGGACACGTACCTGGAGATCCGTGAGGAGCTCATGAACTGCTGCTCTGCTAGCAGCCAGCCACGCTTGCTTGCAGCTGCATTCTTCGGCTGTTTGGAGGGAGCGTTTATCACTGAGGGCAGCTATAAAATAAAGGCCTTGGGCTACGTTTTCAAAACAGGTGCCTCAAACGTGGTCACAAAATATGCATGTCCCAGCAGGGAGCTGTGCACCAAGAACTGGGCACTGTGCCTGCACTGCTTGCATTGCCTGAGCAATACATGTTTTGGAGCCTTGATTGCCCGAAGTCTGGTGCTGGAGGCACCCACTGAATTCAGATTTAAGGGTTTCCATCTGCAGCCTGAGTTATGTGAGCCCTGCTCTGATCAGCCATGGGAGAGCTTCTCCCTCCCCTTCAACATTTTCCCATTTGTGCACGAACTTCAGTTTCCCTCTTTGTTTCCTTCATGGCGAGGTTTTTTCGGGACCTGCTAACACCTTGCTCTGCTCTATTTCTCGGCCTAGCGGATACATGGAGCTAACAGATGTGGGGGGATATCAGAAGTTCGGGCAGTGAGAGCAGAGATGGTGTCAAAACAGGCAGGGCTAAAGAGGAGAGCCCTGGTATTCACGCAGCGCGCCTGATTTCTCATGCTCAATGCTTTCCACCCAGCAAAGGAGACTCTTTCCTGCTTATAGCTTCTTGCCAAAGTCTTCCCTGTGTTTCTGTTTTACTGGTATCACATAATTTGCACTGACAATGAGGAGGGTCAGTTCCGCTTTATCTTGGCATTGTAGAGCTGTTCAAAACAGAAAGCTCAGAGGCTCTGCTCTTGCATCAGCCTTCAAGGAACAGAGCACATTTCACCCCATCAGTGCGAAAGCATCAGTTCTCCTCTGCGTCCAAATGGCAGCATAGAGCCATCAGCACGACAGAGGTATCTGAGGGATCTTCATTTATGCCTCTTCCCCAGGGGTCAAATAACAGAGATAGGCAGGAATGGCAAGAACACCAGGCTCATGAAAATTCATGCAATTATTTCTTGGCAGGTCATCACTGCCATTTTGCTTTTGGGTCAGGAGGACGTGCAAATGCTGGTGGCTGGGCAGGGATCCTGAGAGCATGGGCTGCTGCCTGCCATGCACCAAGGAGCCTGAGCACTGCACACCACGGTAAAGAAATGGCATGAACTGCAAAACCGTGATTTCCCCTGGTCTGCACTCTTGCTTTGCCAAAGGGGTCTTTCGTCACACCAGTCAAAACCTTACTTTGCACAAAGCCAGGAAGTGAGCAGAAGGGCAAGGCAAATGAGATGTCCTCACTCCTGCTTCTCAACAGAGAGGCTCACATCCAGTCTGCCACCTAACCAAATCCATGCAAATGCCGAGCGTCAGCTGTGTCCAACAGTGGCTGTTCCATACAAAGACAAGGCACTGTTCCTGAAATGTGCAATGGTACCTGTATGTTGTAACATACGTATCACCCACCATCACCCCCGAGAACTGTAACGTGTACAAAAATGTGTTTTGCATTGCTCAGATGTCCCAGATGGCAGCACTTTGGTGAAAGGACAGTGGACTCTTGGCTGCAGGAGGTGACTCATGGCTGATGCAGCTTAGGGTGGACCCTTCTGCGCTGAGAAGCAGCAGATGCAAATGGCCCCATTCAGCCTGGGCTTGGCACCCAGTAATGCAGGTTGTCATCAGTCATGGCTTATTCTCAGAGTACAACTCACACTGCTACCTCTTTCTCCTTGTTTCCCCGTTTTTGGGAGCTTGGGGGTGCAGGTGATGAGACTAGGGACCACACCAGTCTGTCTCCACAATCAGAGGGCTCCCAGACTGGCACACCGTTGGTCTAGGGCAGCCCTGCTGCTACGTGTTTTGCATGCCACCCTCCCTGTACTGGAAGCCCAGGCAGCAGCAAAGCAGCGATTTACAGTATTTCTAGGGATGGAGCAGTGCAAACCTACAAACACCTGATTTCTAGGCACCATATTTGTATTTTAGCCCTCCTTTGGCAGAGACTGAGCCTCATACACCCTCTCTGTTTGAAAGCCACCCTGGTGCTTCCCAGTAGCACCAAAAGGTGGCAAAGCCCACACAGCCCTGCACACCTCTCCTAAGGAGTATATCTGCTCCGTGGGTACTTATGCGGAGAGGTACAAGTACTTCCTATTTTCTAAGTGCTCTTAAGAGCTGATTATATCTTGCAGACACCCGCAGAAGTCCCTGGGAGGATGGAGAGGAAGGTTACACCCAAACCCCTTCTGTTTGGGACTAATTTGCTCTTGGCCCCTTTAGGGACCATGCAAAGACCTGTTTAAGCCGTGGGGGTTAGGGAGAAGGGCTTTAAAAATAAGGTTTGAGCATGTGGAGAGAGGTAGAAGTTATGAAGGTGAGAAAGGTTTTTTTCACCATCTTTTATGTGCTGCCCTATGAGTCTGGGTTGGCTGTTTGGATGGTTGCTAGAGGATGAGCCTAAATGATTGTGATGGACCCTGCTGGTCTTGACAAAACACTCACTTGAGCTTGCTGGGTTGTGAATCTCAGACTGTCAATAGGTCATGTCTTGTAGTCCTCCCCCTTGCCTAGGCTTTCCTTTTTCTTATCTTACTTATCATGGATCTTCAAGCAACTTTGCTTTACTCCCGTGTATCAGCAGCCAGCCTACAGAGAAAGGCGTGAGATGGAAGAGGAGCACTGAAGCCTGGTGAACCAAGATGCAATGGTTGGATGGGTTTCTAGGCAGGCAGGTAATTACAGCTGACCCCAGAGAGGTCATTTCTCTTCTCTGGGTCTCTCTGTATGAACCTAACACAATACTCAGCTTTGAAATCTGTGGCTTGGAGAACCACTATGAAGGACTACTAGAGAGATATCAGATATTTCAGTGATACCACTGGCTTGCAGGGCAATGATATTTAAGCTCTGGAGAGGTAATACCTCTCATGCCAAAGTGCAGCACTGAGCTGCCAGTTCAGCAGAGCATAGCTGTTCAGAGAGGCATGTTCCTGAATTTCTCTTCTATGCCATGAAATCGAAATCCTATTCATCGCTCGGTGCAGGTGGTGGGCTGGAGAGCAAAACCTAATAGGCACGAGCACGAGCACTCATCCAGCTCCCTTGTGCTCAGCACCCCAGCAAACCCCAGGGGCCCTGCCACCTCCATCCCACCATGGGTGGATGCAAGCCCTTCTTGTCTACACCACCTGCTGGTGTACCACTCTTTTCTATTATTTAATTTTGCTTCGTCCTGGGCAGCTCCCTGTTGTTTGGATGCATCTGCAGTGAACCCTGTCTTGGGGAGCTACCGGGGATCCCTGCCTGGTGAGGGCTGTGCTGGGGGACCTTCCCTCACTGCCAGTGGAGCATTCCTCATCCACCCTCCTGTAGACGCCCGCATGCCTTTTGTTATCTGCCAGGTAAGCAGAGGAACAGGATTGCTCAATGAACATATATGTACCTTGGCAGGCCACCAGCTCCAGCCGCTGGCTCCACCCTGCCTTTCCTTCCCCGTAGCCATATCGCTTCCCCCCTCCTCCTTTGACATGCCATTCCTCCTCGCTATCTAGGCTAATCTTCATCAGTCATTGCCCCAATGCTCTCCTGCTCTGACACGCTTGGAGTTTCAGTACAATTCCTGCGGCAGGTTGTGTCACGTCCTCTCACGCTGGCTGCTTTATGTGGATCCCTGCCGAGGCACTGCACAGCCTTGAGCAAGACTTCTTCTGCTCACAGTAATTTAGGGCGGCTTTATTGCTGGATGTTCATCTCCCCGGGAGGAGGAGCTGGGGCTTTCGGTTTGCTTTGGAGAGCTGGCTAAAACGCAGCGCCGGGTAGAAACCAGCCAGCATGTTACAGCTTGAGCTCCTGCCTGCGTAATTTAGGCTCTGAGGGATGCAGAGCTGTTATTCCTGGAATGTCAGAGAGTTTCACTTTGGGGTGGGTTTTTGTTTGTTTTCTGGAAGGGCCCAAACTGGTGCTGTGCTTATGGCCAGCACGGCATGTCCCCCTGAGAACAGTGGGGCTGTCTGTGCCACGCTTGCTGCCACAGCTGTGCTGTGCTGGGGGGTACAGCACTTCTCCCACCAGCCCTCGTCTGTGGAGGCAACGACTGTGGTTCTAGTGAAGGAAGGAGCTGGTCCATGCAATGCTTTCCCCCCTGCACTTTCTATCCTGTCCTACCCTGCCGTCCCCTCCCCACCTCAGCCTGGTCCTTGGCCCCGCCAGGCCACGCCAGCCCCTCTCCCCACCCATCACTTGTGCTGGCTGTTTCCAAACATCCTTCCCTGTTTGCCTGCTATCCTTGCCGGGCTGTGCTTCATCATTAGGTGACACCTCCCCTTGTAACCACACAATTCAGTTGTGAAACAAGCATGTCATGTAGAGAGGTGCCACTTGTGTTTTGGTAAGAGATCTGTGAAGACCACCCTGCCTGCTGAAGCCATGCCCGTGGTGGATGGGCGTTTTGTGGCACACTGACCAGTGCATTTCCCAGAGAGGTTGGCGACAGGGAAAATCTTCGTCTTGATTGCATGGGCAAGAACAGAAGGAGAAGTCCCAGAGCCTGTATGAGAGAAGCCACCCAAGTCTGGAGGACGCAGAGGTAAAACATCCCTTGGTATGAGTACAGGCAGCAAGTCAGGAGGCTCACTGAAAGAGAACCAGCGTGTCTGGCTCCGTGATTGCCCTGGTTGCTCAGTTAACATGCAAAGGAGATCGTGCTGCCTTTGTGTTTACATCTGGTATCACTTCCCTGGGCAAGCCACGGGGCTGGGCAGCGCAAGGTGTCACGGGCTGTAATCTGTGGTCTTTGTGCTTTGTTGTATAGTGGTAACGCAAGCTGATATTTCGGAGCGCTTTGAATGCTAAGAACGTGTTTGCATGTTATCTTTTGCCCTAAGTAATTGCAAAGGGCCAAACAGATGAGACGTGGTGAGAGAAAGCTCCCTGGAGAGAGGAAGCGCTGCACAGAGAGGGGGCAGCCGTGGAGATGAGGATCTATCCTTACCCTTCAGTAAGTTCCCAAAGGAGTTTTGGACCCAACCTAAGAAATAAAATCAAACAAGGATGTAAATAAAACACATAATAACAGCTCCACTTAACATTTCCAGGCATTTCTCAGTGATGTCACTGCTTTTGGGTAACAAATAAACTCCTATCGACACCAGAACTCCTCTTTGGGTAAGAACATTGATTTTCCTAAATCTGTGCCTTCTGTGGTGACCTTTAAGCTCATTAAGTTCATGTCTTACCTATGACACTCAAAACACCAACCCCAGACTGAAGCACTGGGGCATCTTGTCTGCTCCATCAGAGGTTGGAAGGAGCAGAGCAAGGAGGGAGGTGACGCCCATCCACCATGGGCAGTCATTTTGTGCCTACATCCCCCCCATTTCCAGCCCTGGAAATGGCAGTTACCATTTTTGTACTTAATAAATAAGAAACAAGGAAGTTCTGAAACCAGACATATAAAAATGCTTGGCCAAAAAGCAGAAAACAGAGTGAAATGAGTTCGAGGAACTAATTTCCTTTCACAGTGACAGTTTTATCCCCTCCTGAAAAGAAAAAGGCAAGAGTGAAGCATGCCTAATGAAACCACTAAACCACTAAAAAGGCCAAGAAAAATTGGTTGCTTAACATCTGGTCTTCAAATAAAGGTGGAACAGAGCCGTACTTGTTGCAGGCTCTTTCTCGTATCTTTACTCACGATGACTAAGATGTTTATCATCCACTAACCCCAGAGCAAGTTATTGCTCTGCATGAGCAAAGATGACCCTAAATCTGGTGGCACGCTGCGGTGGTCTCCTTAGACTTGCAGCCCCAAATCCAGCCTGGTGTATTGCTTAGCACTGGTTCTGGAAGTGTTTTTGGACCTTTATCCAGCTTAGGTTTCCCTTGGATGCCCACCTGCCATCCTGACTGCAAGGAGCCTGGAGAGTCCTAGTCCTCGCCTGATGCCCCCAAATTTTCGCCAAGCCCAAGCCAGGGAGAGCCTGGCTCTCACCTTGGTCCCTCTGCTCCACGGGATGATGGAGAAGAGAAGGGCATTATGCAAATATCCCCAACTTCTTAAGATTCCTGCTTAATGAGCACATTTGCTCAGTGCAGCAGTTTCCCTCCGTATCAGTAATCTTATCAGGCTGAGCCTGCCTCTGCCACCTGCAAGCAGAGATATCACGGGGCGGGGGGGGCCATAAACCAGTTTGTTTTAAGTTTGTATGCGCTAAAGTCAAGAACGAGTTTCAAAGTGAACTTATCGTTTTATTTTTGTCATAAAAAAAAAGGAAAGAAAGAAAAAAAAAGGGATAAAACACAAGCCGGCTCGCTTTATGAGTGCCTGATTGCAGATGTTTCCTGTCGGGTGGCCGGGCTGCTCGGCTTTCTGTTTGCAACTACCGAAAGGCGAAAGCGCTTGGCAGTGTTTTTGGGCACGTGTCGTGCAACTGTTGAGCCACCAAGCCTTGCACGCTGCCTGCCCGGGAGGTGCCAAGTCATACAGCTTCACCTCCCTGCGTGTGTGCCTGCCTGCCGAAGGACTTTCCTACCTGTACCCAGGCTGAAATAATGCTTCCAAAATGAGCTGGGATGAGGAGGTGAAAACAAGGTGTGGCAATGTGTAACTTCGTGCTGCCACTTCAAATGTCGTTACTTTTTTTTTTTTTTTAATATCTTCTGCCTAACTGCTCAGATGTCTTATTCAACCCAGGCTTGGGCTGGATCTTGGGCAGGGAGCAGGCAGAGGATCGCTTGAGAGCCAATGCACCTCTCCAAGAGACAGTGCTGCCCCACTCCTGGCTGCATTTGTCTCTTTGCCTGGCACAAGATTTATTGCATCCAGGAGCAAAACACTGAGTTGGCATCATTAAAGTACAGAATAAACCATAAACCACTTATTTCTATAAATACATCACAAATACGTAGGGCCTCGGGTTATGTCAAAGTAATCTTGGCCAACTCTTTCATGCTTTAAACAGATGAAAATTCTGTTTTTAAGAAAGTTTTGAAATATCCTACTTTGAGAACCCCATATACATTTTTCTTTCAAGTGATAAGTCACATCAACCCCCCAAATAGAAACCCCAGAGAAGACACATACTAGATGCAGCACAGGTGACAAGAAAGATGCAATTTCACTCTTTTTCAACTTCTTATCTAGGGGCTACATCACATCCATGCACAAGGATTTCCCAGCCAAGTACTGGGGGTGCAAAGCAGCCAGATGAGGCAAGGGGGGGATTTTTGGTACCCAGGGCGCAGCGCAGCCATGTGGCTCATCATGTGCATGCACAGAAGTGGCTGACGTGGATCAAGAGAGGTGCAAACCTGATTTTGGAGATACAGAGGGAGCTTTTTCATCTCAGGGAGGGATCGCCTGCGAGCAGCCTTCTCCCAGAGGCTCATATCTGGGGGGAAAATCCTTCAGATGCTCGCTGATGAATGAATCACTGTGTTGTACTCCCTGAGCCCAGACCCGCATCTGCACACCAACACCCAGGCAAAGCCTCACGCTGCTATTTTTTGAAGGAAAAAAAAAAAAAAAAGCTGAGACAGAAAAATGTGAGGCTCTAAGGGTTGTTTTTCCTTCTTCTTCTCCCTCACTGAGCCATAAAGATGCAGGGTAGCTGGAGGCTGAGCTTACTCAGGATCTGTCATCTCCCCAGCCCTGCCCTGCACTTTAAACAGGACAAACAGGTTATGACATTAAAGTTTCCAAACCTGGGGGTGCTCCTTACCCAGGAGAGGTTAACACAGGGGCACTTTGGACCCCTGGAGAAGGGGAGGGGATGCTTGCAGGCTGAATGTTGCTGGATGCAAGTGGGTTTTGGTTTTATTACTCATAAGAGAGCTCCGGGCAATCCCTGGGGCTGCAGGAGGAGTGGGTCTGCTGTTACCAAATCCTCCTTGTTTTAGGAGGTTTAGGACATTGCTACAGGTTTGGGGGAAGGAGAACACTTTGCTTGTGACATATGAACTGATCCACGGATCAGGCAATGTACCTAAAAGCTGCTGTAATGGGAACTACCTCTTTGGGGTTCCAAACAACCTCTAAGAAATGCCCTTGGGAAGAGCAGTATCCAGGCAGCCAGCTGGTGTTAGCAAGCAGCTTGGAAACTGCATCTGCTTCCTGGGGCTGAGAGACAGGGGAACAAAGCAGCTTTTTGGGACAAGAGCAAACACTTGGCGCGTGCGTTTTACAAGCTACAGAGTTTCCTTAAAACTGATAGGAGCACTCCCATGGGATTTATTGTGCCTCTTTACAAGAGAACAGGATGTTTCCACTGCTTTATGGTGCAAAGGTGCACAGCATCAGAAAAGACACTGGTGTAGGACAGGTGCATTGTCCTGGGGCTGTTTGGTGCTCGGGGCAAGGGGTGTGGAGGAGGAAAGCCCCAAAGTCTGCAGTCTGCCCTGGTGCTCTTTGAGATGGAGGTTGGTCCCACTCTCCAAATACAGGCTGTCCCCAAATGTTCTCCTGATATTCCTGCCCCATAGCTGTGATTTGTCCCTCCCTTTGCTCCAGCTCCCCCCTGCTGCCTGTATCCCCCCCTGGGTGAGCCATGCCCTGCATGGGGGCAGGCAGGCTGACGTCCCCCCAAGCACCATGAGGGTGACACTGTGACATTTCCCTTTTGCCTGCTGTCTCCACATATCACTTCTCAGCAGAGCCAAGGAGCCGCCAAGACCCCTCGCCACCCCCCTCTGTATCAGAGGGTGCTGTGCCCAGCAGGATGGATGGAGAAGAATAGGGGCAGAGGAGGGAATAGAGATGACATAGGTGCTTGGGAACACCCCCATCTGCAAGCAAAGCAGGCTTTGCTCCGTGTCATCCTGAAAATTTATGGATCTACATTAAAATAAATAAAATAAGTAATTTCTTCCAGCTTATGAGGCCCTCCAGTGCCATGCTGTCGTTTTGCTCTTTTAACTTTGTGTATGCTGCTCTACAGGCAGTTCTGTGAGCTGCTTGCAAGCTCTCTGGATCCTTAACCATTCAGAGGCTGGAAAACGTGCTGAAGGGCTTTTTCTTTCCATAGGATGGATCCTTCCCTCATTTCCCCTCTGTTTCAGAGGCTGCGGGAGCTGGAGCCACAGCTGCCATTCAGTTGCAGCCAGATTTCCGTGATGGAGTAGGGAGAGCATTTGGAGAAGAAAAGGAAGGCAGCCGTCAAGGACTGTCCTTGCAGCTCCTGATTTAGCTCAGATTTAGGACTCCGGGAAGTAAAAGCTAAAGATCCTTAAATCTTTGCTGTTCTAACAGGTCACCAGACAGAGGGGTGAAGTGGTGCCATGGAAGAGAAAGCTAAAATGGATTCAGGGACACACATTTTCTGTCCAGTGGGGAACAGGTACCAGAAGCCCCAAGAAGACGTATTCAGCCCTCAGCTTCCCTCTGCTCTTTCAGCTGGGTCTGACCTTGTGTAATCCCTCCCTTATCAGCAGAAATTCCTGAAGCCCAGAGGTCTGTGGGTTGACTTGGGAGCACGAGTCCTTCCCAGCAAGCCTAAGGGCAAGGAGAAGATACTTTTAACTACAACATCTGCATGAGTGATCTCTAGAAGCGGTACTTAGCTGCCCTAGCACATCTGCAAAAGCCAGCAAGATCCTACCAAAGAGACATTTCCAGCAGCAATGACACCAGCAGTGTGTGTTGGGCAGGAAAATACCTCCTGTGCTTTTTGCTGTTTGAATCAAGTCATATACAGAGACAAATGGGAACACATGCCACCTGTCTACCTGCTTTAAGTATGGGCAGGTGGTGGGGACAAGCATCTTGCTCTGGTACACGCAGAGATGCTGAGGAAGAGATGCTGCAGAGATCCAGGATGAGTTTTCAGGGTTAGCTGTTAGACTCAAGGTGGACAAGAATAGTTAGTTTCAAACCTTTATCTTCCAGCAAATAAGGGTTATTTATACAAAACTGCTGCCCAGGCCAGTTGTACCCTGTGCATTGAATAGGCAGGATTAAGAAATGCTCATCAGCCCTTCAAAAGAATCTCTTACACGAACTCCTCCCTGTGCTATCACGCATCCCTACCCCCCCGCTTTCCTCTCCCATTCAGGATGGACTCAGATATAACATCATGCTTTCTTACCCATCAGGCAGCATTTGCCCCTCTGTGCAACCTTCCTCCTCCTTCCTTTCTTTTCTCGCACAGTCAGATGAACACCAGGCCCACGCAGCTGGGAGCCTAGCACAGGATTTGGGCAGTGTGGGGTGCACGCATTCCCTTCTGCCTGTCCATGGACCTTGGTGCCCCAGTTCCCAGCCTTGCTCTCTGGGAGGGAGGGGGATGGTTTGCAATGGGCTAGGAGCATCCAGAGAGAAAGGCAATGCTAGGCACAGCTCATGGAAGGCACAGATTTTCTAAGTGCCCCGGGGGATGTTCTCCTGCTATTGGTCAAGCGTAGGCCAACCAGCCTCACCTGGGCAGCAATCACTGGCACATGTCAAAACAGCCTCATTCAGGGGCTTGTCTGGGGCTGATTGCCACAAGCTGGAGATCGCTGTCAACCTCAGGAGACTGCCAGGACTTTGGGTTATACATCACAAGTCTATCAGGAGTCCAAATTCATTCACTGGGTTATTTTCCCCAGGGAAAATAATTCTGCAAGCACAAAGCGTGCCCTAGGGGACTTGCATTGTGTGAATCCACAAGAAAAAAAGCGCTGTCTTTAAACCTTGCAGTAAGTCATTAAGTGATTTAGGTGCAGGCTGGTGTGAGCACAGCATCCATAGGTGACAGTGAGGACAGCTGCAGCCATGCTTCAGCCTCCTAACAGGGACACCCAGATACCATCACTGGCTTTGTCCTAACTCTGCGTGGAGCATCACTCTGAGGAGCAAGGCTCGTCTTTTGCTTGTCATTAGCAAGGTGCAGGGGGCAGCTGAGGAGCCCATCTATCCGGGCTCCCTCTCCTCCCTGGAGAGCTGCTCCTTCCTCCTCGCCCAGTGAGGCAGGTGGGATGCAAAAGGACCGTTTCAGCAAGAGGACGATTTCAGCTGGAGCATTTCAGCGACCAGACGACTCCGGCAGAAGCAGGACGGCCCCGCAGCGCCGCCCGCTGCTCCGCGCCCGCAGCACTGCGCACCCGGGGAAAAGCATCTCGGGGCCAGGCACCACCCGAGCCACCGCTCTCCTTCAGCCTTAAAGCATCAAATATCTTCTGGCACAGAGGCTGCCGTCCTCCTTTTCACCGAGGATGCTTTGTTTTGGACTAGCTTTGCAGTGTTGTTATGCTGCAGCTAACTTTTCCTTGCATGTTAACTCCTTATCTCCACAAACAGAAAACCTTTCAGCTTATCATTTGCTGCTCCTTAACTTAAGACGACATTATATGACAGGGGTTCGCCATGGGACAGCTACATCTATCCCAGACCAGCTTGGGTGTGCTGCTGCCCTTAAGGTGTTGGTGCAACGGAGACGTACCCTTTCCTGGGGGCGTCAAACCTGTCTTTTTCCCATAAAGAAATCACACCTGCTTATTTTCCTGCACCTCCCAATTCCAGCAGCCTGCAGTGGCACCAAAAATCTATACCTCTTCAACACGATGCTCATTGCCCAGGAAAGGGCTAATAGGAGAGGCAGACCACTTGAGAGGCTGATCGATACGCCCACCTGCTTTTGATGGTAGGTGTCTAGCAGAGCGAAACGCTGTCTAAACCCTCAATTACCCTTTCCTCGCCTCTCCCTGCCTCCTGACAGTCGCTGCAGTCAAGCCCTCTTCACGCTTTGGAGTGGACCGGTGCCTAATAAAATCCTGCAAAATGCCAGCACATCCCTGAGCCACTTCAGAAAGTCTCTAGTTAATGCTGAAAAGAAACGTGGTGAAGGGAAACTGCACCCAGTTATGAGGAAAAGAGGGAAAATAGAGAAAAAGGGAAGATGTAGTTTTGAAAAATATCTTACGAGGAAACGGAGGTTTAAGACCTTATAGAAAGTTTCAAGTGAAGCCTTTGACCACAGGTTTTCACAGCAGCCAGGTACTTTTTCAAAAGTTACACAAGCATCCAGCTTTTCCAAAAAATCACCCACTTAATACAGAGAAGTGTACAAGCAGAAGCTTTTTTGGGTGGTCTGGGTTCTGAGCGTGAAGAAAGGTAGCACGTGGGGCTTTGGAGCTGTTCCCTGTCCCTCGTTGTGACATATCCCAGGGCTGCAGGTGGGGCTGGTGGAGAGGCAGGCAGCCAGCTGCAGAGATTACCGGCAGCCACCCTGAGGCGATGCACGAACCAAATGAAATGGGAAAAACAAGGGAGAGAGAGGACAAAAGAGCATGTTGTCAAGAGCAGACGAGGGACAGGAGGCTTCTGAGGGCTGGGGCTCGGCGTCCAGCTGGAGTCAGCGCGCTCGTCTTCCTGGAAATTCGGCAGGGGAATGAGATTTCAGGCTCCCTCGTGCCCATCTCCACCCATTAAACAAATGAGTGTTTACTGAAAGGAGGAGAGCTGTTCCAAGCCCTTCTTGTTTCAGGAAACCTCTTCTTCCTTACGGACGTATCCTTGTCCAAGTGATTGGCAGCAGAGAGGAGAGGAGCCAACCTGAGAGCTGCTGAAGTTTTGCAATCCTCCTTGGACATCCACCCCGATGAGAGGCTTGCCCATGGGAGCAGCTCCGCTTTTCTGCCTCCCTCTTCAACCCCTGGCTGACCACCAGCATCCTGTGCTTGGGCAGAGGGAAGCCTTCAGAGAGGTCAGAAAGTGTAGGAGACTTGCAAAATCAGGTGCTTTCAGGACAAAATCCTTCTGTGGACACTGAGTCACAGTGGATAAAGGAGCTGAGGGGACGGTTTGGATATTTATTTTCTTCCTGGAGACATCTCTGATTACAGTTCTTTGAGACTCAACAGAGCTTTGACATCACTGACCAAAAGGCAGGATGGAGATGGCAATGGGGCTTTAAATCTGCCTTGCATACAGAGTAGGCACAGTTAGTTTCTAGACCAGCTTTAGATCCTGTTTTAAGGCAACCTGGCCCTCAGAAGGAGGTTTCAGGTTCAGAACTGCCTTACACACATCTCCCGGGCACCGCTGTGCAAGGAAACACAAGAATGTTGCTTCTTTCACCTGTGCATGTGGGGACACGGGCAGAAATAAAACACTTCCAGCAGCTCCCGGGCTGTGACTTGACGCAGGGCTCAGCCTGCAGCCCTGAGTCACCCCGTGTCACTGCCAGCGGAGGTGACAGGCCACCCAGCACGTCACAAGCAGCTGCCAGGCACTCAGCCCCCTGCAACCCTGTCACCGCTCCATTTCCGTGGCTCACGGCTGCCCTGAGGGCATCGGGGACCTGAGCAGGAGATGGGAGGACGAGCTGCTTCTCTGCCCCCCAAAATGGGGTGTTTTGGGGCACCTTCAGACACAGACACCTCCAGTGGTGCTTGGAGGAAAGAGTCCCACCTGAGGAGATGGCAGCAAGCAAGGAGCTGTGCAGCTGATTTGGGTATAACACCAATGTATTATGGCAAATAAAAGAACGCAGCGAGGCATCCTATTATTGACAAGAGCACAAAGTGGTCTTTATATAAAAGTTGCCCTAGGAAACTGAAAAGTGCATCGGCTGGTTGGAGAATGGGAGACACTTCCTTTCCTTTTTTTTTTTTTTTTCCTCTTCTTTCTGTTTTGGAGGTTTTTCAGGTGGGATTTGCAAGAGGATCTATTTCAAAAGCTTATTATTGTTATTGTTATTATTATTATCTTTTCCATTCTTTTTCTTTCCATTGACAAGCCCAGAATGGCAGAATGGTTGCTGTTGGAAAGGGTCTCTGGGGATCACCTGGTTGAGCTCAAGCAGAGCAGACTTCTTGGGGCTGGGTCCAGCCAGGTCCATCAGCAGCCCCAGGGCTCCACGGAAAGTTTCTTTCCTGCTGGTTGGCCCCCAGTACGTACTGGTGCATGGGGTGATTCCTCCCCAGGGGCAGGACTTTGCATTTTCACTTGCTGAGCTTTGTGAGGTTCCCTCCTGCCCACCTCTCCAGCCTGCTGAGGTCCTTCTGAAGGCCATCATGGCCATGTGTCTGCCCAGTGTTCCTGTTTGGGACCACAGATATGAATATCGCAGGAGTAAACCAGTGGGAATAACATAAAAGGCATCTTCTATCTTGGAGGTGAAGATGGAGACCAGACTGCCTGACCATCCAAAGTCTGGAGTGACCCTGCATCTCCCCTGCCCTGGATGAGGTCCTTGTGGGCTGCCACAAGGTGTGGGACATGAGCTGATGACACTGACCCAAAACGGGCAGTGGGGCCGCACCAGCCCCGTACCCTTGGCTCATCTAAAAGCAGGGCTGCAGTCTGAGCATCGCTGGTTCTGATCAAACAGGGGCTTAGCAGAAACCTTCTCCACGCATGGCCGGGGCTGAAAAGCAGAGCTGCGTCATGGGGAACAACAGGCAACTGTCTCCGCTACCAGCGTGTGCTGCTTATCGGCAGGGCAGCCAGAGGGCTCCATTTAGGGCCGTGTTTGCTTTGCCTGACTGCGGTGCTGCGATAGGGGCTGTGGCAAGACACAGCCGCTGCCAACGTCAGCGCTACGGCTGCCTGCTCTCATCCCAAACCTCCACCGGGTCCAGTCCAAAGCCACGTGCCTGCCTTCTCCAGGCTTTCCTCTATCTTCCCTGCTTATATTTGCCCAGTTCACCCCGATCTGAACCTATCTGAAAGTCCCCTTCCTGCCTTCCTAATCCCTCCATCTCTTTGAAAAGCAAAAGGGAATGCTCAGGTTTTGCTTAGTCACTTCCAAAATGCCCAGCGCCAGGGTGAGGAGCTGGGATTGCATCCCGGCCCCCCTCGGCTCCCCATCCTCAGCAATTTCTTGGCCAATGTCAGGAATAATTATGCCTTGCTAATGGCAGGGGACTGGAGGGGCTGCTCCAGCTCAGCTCACTCCATAATGACAGGTTATTGGGCACATTGATCCCGCTCACCTTTCTGAGCAAGGAGGCTGCAGCATCTTGCAGCTTCACGGCACCGTCCCAGAGCCTGCATGTCCTGGAGTGCTGGTGGCCACCCTGGGGCATCCTCCAGGGCAGGAGGCCTTGCTCAAGATGACCCAAGACTTGGGGCTAGATTCTTGTTTTGAGTTTTGATGGAGACTGACTTTCTACATTTTGGATGCCCTTTTGAAATGCTGGAATAGGGGATGTGAGGGTCTGACCTTGGGTTTTACTCACTTGCAGTGCTGTCCCTTGCCAGCCAGGTAGTTTCTGAATGGATGGAGAGCCTTGGTCACCTTCCCACAGAGCGGCGAAATCTGAAATAGAGACAGCAGCTAGACACAAATGATAAACACATGGGAAGAAGAAACGCCTCAAGGATGCTCAGGTCCTGGAACAGTACATGGGCAGAGGATATAACCTAGGCAGCATTTACCTGGAGATGGATGGAAACGGTGCATTTTGAAGGTTCTTCAGCTCAAGAAGTGCTCACAACCTCAAATATTCAAAGTTTTTTTGCATCGGTAACTTTTTATGCTTTTCCTAGTTCTCTGACTGAGGGTGTTAGCGCTGCTTTCCCTTGAAGGTTTCTTTTGCTCCTCGGTCTATGCTTTTCCTTTCCTCTTTCCAAGGGCACACCCCTCAGCTTTCTGTACCTCTTTCTGCTCTGGTTTTCTTATCTGCCCATGCCTTCCCTTTCATTTCTCCCAGCTAGTGAAAATTTGAAGGCATTTGGAGTCAGCATGAGAGGGACATTTGCCAGGTTTTTCGGAGCAGTCTTGAGGACCTCATTACAGATTTGCTTAGCATGTTCTCTCCCTACGCTGCTGCACTTGAGGCTCAGGCATCAAAAAGTGCCCAGAGCTTTCTATAGGGTTCATTTGTGTTGATACTGCTCAGCATCCCTACAAAATAAAATCCCTTCTAGTATACAAAAAAATACCACAAGATGGATTACCTGAGGTTTCAGAGGGGATAAGCCTGGCACAGTTGTGCTGAAGAAAATGGGATAAGTCTTTTTACACCCAAAACTAGTAAAATTCCCAGTATAATAAACTCGTGCTGAAGAAATATTTGTAAAAGATGACAAACCAGAGAAAGATTTATTTATGTATCACGAGAGCTTTCTTTCATCCCAGTCATGCCAAAGGAATGACTTGGGAAGCAGGGATTTGGTTACAGTCCTGAAGAGCGCTGGATCTGTATCAGCCAAGCAAACCATAGGAAAGTGTTAAACTAACCTTCTGCCATCCCATTATCAAAAAGAAAAGAATAAAAAAGGAGATAATCCTTGTTTAAATATCACAAGCAGCAGCTGAGTCAGTGGGAGCTTTAGACTGGAAATGTCAGAGAGGAATTTAGATTTTCAGAGCAGTTGCTGCTCTGCAATTATCATAAGTCACTTACAAGGACCCCTTGTCTTTCGTTGCCCTCAACCACACATCTGCAGGGAGGGGGAGCAGAGACAAAACACATGGCCCTACCAGGGACTGATAAGGGAAACCGAGCGCGATCCCACTAAAGGCACAAGGCAAATCCCTCCAGGCTATGACCAGGCTTCTCTGACTGTAGGTCGGATGTAGGCGGGTGAAGGCAAACCGACGGGAGAGGCAGGCAGCAATATGAGAAAGAGGAGATTGCTGGAGAAAATTGCATGTGAGCTTGCCCCCCAAAGGCGTTTATTTGATTCTGGAGCTGTTTTGGGGGTAAGAATGAGGAGGAGACAGAAAAATGGAGATCTGGGGTTTTTCTAGCCTCATATTCTTTCTATGGCTCCTTTCCCCTTTTAAAAGCAAGCCTTGTTGCAGTCTAGCACGTCCCTGACGTAAATTAAATACGTGAAAGCACTATTAGCTCTCCTGAGACAGGTACTGCCCCCACCAGCCTAGGAAAGGGGAGAGGATGAGCACTTAAAACACATAATTTCCACCACATTTTGTAATGCAGAAACATTCATTTTCCCAGCTGGTACATGTGAGAAGACTAAAGACTTCCTCTGCTGGGGTGGTGATTTTATTTTTTTTTAACCTGTCTTTTCTCACCACAAATGTCAGGTTTCCAAGGCAAGGTCTTTGCTAGGTGCAGGGTAGAAGGACCTCAGCCATCCTGTTCTGGGAGGAGATAACAGGGGTCTACCATGCTTTCCTGGCCGGGGCCAGCAGGTACTCCAGCTCCAGTGTTGTGCTTTGTGGTGCTGGGACACTGGGACATCAGAGCCATATATCCTCCATATCTCCTCCGTGTAGCACCTGGGTACAAGCCCCGTTAATCTTACCCTGTCCTGTCTCATTGTCTGATGGACACAGTCTTCAGGCGAGGTATCCCATTCTGGTTAGGAAACTTCAAGCAAAGGGGAACAGGGCTTCCCTGATGGGTTTGCTCACCCTCACTGTTAAAAATGTGCCTCCTACTGCTAACTTGAACTTGTCTTCTCTGCCTAACTTCCAGCTACTGATCCTTATATTGTCTTCTTCATTAGATTAAAGTATCTGTATTTGTAGAGGACTGTTCTAGAAGTGGGAGAACAGGAAATATCATATTGTAGACCCTGCTTTTCCATCGTGTCATCCCAGTAGCTTAACGGTAGAATTACTCAAGTCAGGCATATTGTACCAGTATAGATCTCTGACTCTTTTCTTTCTTTACTTTCCATGACTATGGATCAATAAAATGCTGTTGATACACTTTGAAGATCCAGAAGACAAGCACAGGGCTTTGATGAGTCATCCTCTTAAGCCTGCTGGGAAGCATGAACCTCGCCATGGGTAATGCATTTGCATTCCTCCTCTGAAAAGAAAAGGGAAATATTTTCCCATGTATTTACTTGATGGCTACCTGTTAGGAATAACAGATAAGATCCGGAGCAGATGTGAATCAACAGGAAAACATTGACTTCACTGCGAAATGCTGGCGCCAATTTCCAATGCAGAACTGGTTGCATCTACATAATAGATCTCATCCATGTGAGGCTGAATGCAAAACGCTGTTCTGCCTATAAACAGAACTATGAATAAACATTTGTATGAAGTCAATACGGTGACATTTTCATAGGTCTGAGACCCTTTGTGTGACTCCTAATGCTAAAATCACATCAGACCTTTTGTCTGACAGGCAGATGGTTTTTATCCTCCAGTGCCCGAGGAGAGAGGGAGTAAGTTGGCAATTTTGTGTGCACGTGGAAGTAGCATGGACTGCATGGCGCTGCTCCACCTGGCTGAGCCAGAACTGCTGTTATGGAAGATGTGAAAGGGGCTAAAAGGACTGGGAGAAGGAGGTTTATCTATGCCAAAGTGACACGTTCATGACACAGGAGAGTGGTGGATGGAAAACCCTGGGCTTCTTCCAGCATCATTTCCTTCCCCTCACAGCTAGAGCAATAAGGGGTGAGCAACTGGGAATGACCCTAGAGCGAATGTAGGGTGCAGAGACATTCCAGCCATGCTGTGTACCCCTACAGTGCAGGTCCTACTTGTCAGGGGGACTGGTTGCAATGGCTCAAAGTCCTTTTTGTTCCCACACCATCAATTTTGGTGCTGCTAGGACCACACCAACACACTGTGAAACGTTCCCAGCCCTTGGAAAGGGTTATGGGAACTTGTATTGGATCCCTCACCGCTGCTTCCCTTTCACTGATCTGATGATGCCATGAGTTAGATAAATTGTGTCTTACTGCATGGCATGGGTGTATGAGCAAGAGGGCCGTGCCCTCACCTTTCTCTTTTCATCTAGAGAGAGAGTTGCAGGATCCAGGTCACTGCAGACCTCTTAGTGCTAGGACTTCCTTCAAAGGACTTGGAAAAAAAATAAGCAGTAACACCAATCCCTTTTCCACATGTATTGAACAAGGCAAAGACCGATGGAAAATCAGGCTACAGGCAAGAGGAGGCATTTCTCAGGTTTCTGAAAGCAAGCTAAATTCCCCACTGCCCTGGAACCTCTTTTGGCCATGAAGGCATCACAGAGGATGACTTTCCTTTGACCTTGCTCTCGAAGGTGAGGCCAGGAGATGAAGGTTCCCAAGAGTGACAGAGAGGCATGGATCTGCCTTCAGCTGGAGGGCACAGCTCTGAAAAATCAGAATGCTTTGGAAAATATGTAGTGCAAAGCCAAAGGAGAAGGGTTGTGGTGGGAAACAGGAGAGAATCGGACAGCCACGATGGACAGCAAGCAAGGTGAGCGCCTTGGAACCAGCCACATGGCCCCATAGCCCTACATCCCCTTGTTTCAGGGCTCACCCCTCTGAAAGGAGGCTAGAACCAAATACTTCCATCAATTTCTACATCTACTGGCAACTATTAACTGTTTATTTGCAGCAGTGCTGAAAAGAGTGGCAGCTACAGCAATTACCAGCCTGAAGTCTGAAGGCAGGAGGCGAAGGTAGAGTTCAAAGACTTGCCCAAGGCCATACAGTGAGCAGTCAGAAGCGCGCCCCTGGTTTTCTGTGCTGGTTGGTGGCAATAGAATTAGCGCCGGACATTTGATTTTTTTTTTCTTTTCATAATGTTTCTGATGTTCTAGGGCAGGTGTTTACCTGTACAACTTTTTTTTTTTTTTTTTCCAGAAAAGCAAATTCACTGTCAGACTCAATGTTCAAACAATTCTGTGCCAGATCTCCACACGACAGTTACAGTTTCTGGGGGACTCTTTTTCCCCCTCTGTTTGGGAGCTCCCAGACCCCCTTTCAGTCTTTCCTCTCAAAAGGGCTGCCTTTTGTATCACAGACATAAATTAAAATCACAAGGACTGGCAATCCAGGAGGAGACCTGCTGCAATACATGTAGGAAGCTACTTTTCCGCACAAAGGTGAAATTCCCTGATGACCCTGTTAAAGAAGTTGTCTACGAGTTGAAATATAGTGGGCCAGAGGTGTCAGCAATTAGTTTTCCAACCATACAAGATGGCACGCTCCACGAGATGGTGCTTTTTATTCCGCCACCCGCTCCTGACTGTCTGCTTGCTGCCCACATTTCCAAAGAGAAAATTGCTCCTAAGTGCTTCCCCATTGATCCGAGACAAGATGGTTATTTTGGATTCTGCAGTGGCTGGTGAATCATCAATGCAAGGTTTCTGAATTTACACTTGCATGTTCCCAGTCCATTTCCTGAAGCAGAAATGGAGATTGCTGCTGTTTTTATCTCTAAAACTCAGGGTAAATTCCCAGTTCCTGGGGAGAGGGAGATGCCGAGTCAAGCAGCTTGACTTCTCTCTGAAAACCCATTCCCCAATAATTCACTATTTTGCCTGAAATTGCATTGTTTTCTCTGAAAAGTTGATTGTTGTAAAATTTTCCCAGAATTGCAATTTCATTTTTGACCAATGAGAGAAGAATTGATGGGTTTGGAGGCAAGATTTGAGCAGAATGAGCACAAATTGTGACTCTGGCTGTGGAGTTGTGAGACCAGCCAGCCCTATGCTCCGAAACCAAGGGCGAGTGGGCATTTTTGGTGTGTTATAGGAATATTCTCAGATTTATCTGAAAATTGAGATGGCCTTCTGAAATGTGAAATCACGGACACAGAGGTTTGCACTTACTGCTGAAGGTGTTGGCTGTAATCCTTAAGTCATTGGATTTGCACCTGTGGGGGAGAACTATCCTTGGACACATCCCTTTAAAAATGCACTGATAAATACCACAGCATGGAGGCACTGGGTGAGGTTGCACAGACCTACTCCATCTCCTACAGAAACCTCTGGGTTTTGCCACTTTTTTTTTTTTTCATGTCAGTGTTGGTTTTTTTGTTTTGTTTTTCATTTTGCCCAGGGATTCACCCAGCGGTTAGAAGAACAATCCCGGCAACGGGGCTCTTCATCTCCCAGGGGTCACCTCTGTGACTTGGGGAACAGAAGACCCCACACCTGACCCATCCATCAGAGCAGGTCTGAAGTTGCTAAGCCTCCCCTGATCCAGCAGTGCCTTTCTCCCAGGGTTGCAGCAAACATCTCAGAGCCCTTACCAAGGAGCTACACAGCTCTGCTCCTTGCAGCCCCCCTTCCCTCGGGCTCATCTGTTGTGACAGAGCATGAGCACAAAAGTCAGTGTCTTCTAGATAATAAGACTGCAAAGTTAAGAGAGAGATGTGGATTTTAATTACTTTTTTTTCTTTTTTCTTTTTTTTCCTGCTGCTGCCCCGGTCCTAGGGAGGCTGCAATGACGTGGAGGTCTAGGGTGTCATTATGGGTTATTAAACTCCTTTGAGGCACTCAGGGATGTTGAATGAAGAGGAAAAAAAAAAAAAAACACTCTTGATGGAGCTGGCTAACTGTAATTGCTTCGTGTGGCAGACTGTAATTATTCAGGCTAAGGAAGTGAAGAGGGAGAGAGTGCAGGCGGGTGGGAGAAAGAGCAATAGGGGGACCTGGCCACCCCACACGGCCATCAGGGCTGTCCTTCGGTTGTGATGGGAGGTGGCAGCTTGCCCTCCCGTGGGCAGACACAGTCCCTTTCTTTGGTCCTCAGGGGGCCACTTCTGCACCTCAGACCCTGCCCTTGCAGATTCCTCAGCCACCAGAGAGCCCCCCCAGCAGGCTGGGCTGTCATTGCCTTTTGCCACTGCTTCCCCATGCGACTCATACCAAGACCTGTTGCATTACACGCTGTTTCATGATTACATACAGCTACAGGCCGATGCGCGGAGCTCTCTCCAGCTCCCACAGTAAGGGAGCAGGACTTCACTTTGTCTCTGTGCAGCCTCTGTGCTGGAAGGCGTTTCCAAACAATGCGGGGCTCTCGTCACCAGACAGAGAAGGGGAGACAGCTTAGCAGGACTTACAGAAGAGTTGCATGCCTAATTTATCATCCCTGTAAAGGAGAGGGATTAAAAATCAAGAGCTTTGAGATGAACTAAGTAGAAGAACTGATGGGTTTAGATAGAGTGCTGGATTTTACAAGGAGAGAAACAATACGTAATGAAACAAAAGGGAATCAGAAAATATATTCAAAGTAATCCCATCTATTTGTACATTAGTCTTGAAAACTTCCCTGATATTATCAGCTCTTTTTGAAGCCCCTGTTTGTCAGAAGAGCCCTCATATGTGATCTCTGAGTATGTTGCAGCCTGCAGGAAGGCTGACTGACTTGCTCTGTTCCCATATTTGTTAAAGTACTTCACCAATTTTCTCAATTCTTCACATGAACTGGCATTTTAAGGCTATCTTTTCAGCAGCTTGATTAAAAATTTGAATAAGTGGAACTTGCTTTGATGGCTGATTTTAGGTTTATCATCCTTGGCAAATGCTATTCTAAAAAGACCTTTAAGCTAAGTCAGTTACCAACAATAAAAGGTCTATCAAAATGGTCGTTCTTTCTGATTTTAAGGTAAGAAAACAGTATGAAGGAAATATTTTGAAACCTATATTTTCCTGAAATTGAACTGAAAACCACGAACCAAAAATACTGAAATTCTGAATTCAACGTGTTGTTTTAAAGCATTGTGCAAGTTAGAAGAGTTTATCCAGACAAAAATATTCAAATACAAGTACTGTAACTCTCTCCTCCTACCCAAGTCCCCTTTTCTTTCCTAAACAGGTTGGCCCAATCTTGGAAAGGCTTTTCACTGTAAAATTTTCATACTGTAAAGGTGGAAAAGTCTGTGAATAATCATACATTTCTTCAGTACTTAGCCTAACCATGGCTTTCCTTAGTATCTTTGCAACTTCATCCCAAGCCATTTAACACCCCGACGTCATGAAATGGCTTGGGGTGGCTGTAAATCTGCATAAGACAACTTCTCCAGCAAAGCAAACAGGCAGTGGCTGGAAAAGGCATCCTCCTCGCTTTCTTTATATGCTTCCTTGCGGGGGAGTAGGGTATGTACAAACTAATGGAGCTCCAGAGTCCCCAGTGGGTGCTCTTTGTTCATGTATAACATGAAGGATATATCAGTTTTACTTTTGCAGCCTCCTCTGGAGTTGCTTCTTTTTACTGTCAGCCCTCATAGCTTACTGATATGGTCTGGGTTTGCTTTAAAGTCTTGTATTTTCATGAGACCTACCAAGGTATACGAGGAAGCACTAACAGCAGGGTGTCCCTGCTGTGGGAGAGGAGCCCGAAGGATGCTCAGCTCCTTCCTCTGGTTCCCACTGTAACCAACAGCAGTGTCCTCAGCACCCGTAACAAGACAAGCTGCTTGACCCAAGTCAGAATTAATTCTGGCCCAGAACTGGGCCAAAATTTTAGCTGCTGCCAACTGCTCACTCAGGCTCCAGCATCTACCACCCTCCAGGCTCTGGGGGCTTCCCCAGTTGCCTTGGCGGGGCTGATCTGCACCCTGGTGTTCCCAGGAGGTGGCACAAACCCAGCTTCCACACCAACAAAGGCACCAGGTGCCCTCAGCAGACAACTTCCAAGGCATGCTCGCCACCAAGCATCCAGGGAAATCCAACTGTTTTCCCTGCTGCAGGGGGCTTTGGACAGCCTGTCCCCAATGCTGTGGTGGCTCACACAGAGCAGGACAACATTTCTTTGGTGCCAGAGAGCTGCTGTGGATCCCACAGGGGGAAAGGACCCCTCCTGCACTCAGCAGAAGAAGATCCTCAGGTTAGGTCCTGAGGTGCCACCCACTGCCATAGTCCCAGAGGTCCTCAGCCATTTGGGTATTTGGCCTCTGGAGAATTACAGCAAAAGGAGCAAAGCCATTGGGAAGGCAGGATTGACAGGTGTTTTTTTTTTTTTTCCTCTCTCTGAAGCTTTTCTCACAAGCAAACAAGGAGAAAATAAAAGGCTGCATCTCTTCATTCCTTTCATTTTGTCCTTTCACGGATCAAAATCCTTTCACGCAATGCCCAAGCTGGGGAAGTAAATGTGCAGCAATGAAACGTGGCATGAGAACGAACTCCACCAGAGGAAAGGGAAGCGGGGGAACGGAAAACAGAGCAGAAATCTTTTGGGCACAGCAGAACAAGTGGGGGGAGCAGCAGGTCTGCGAATGCAGGGTGTCTGCAATCTTTGTGGCAATTAGATTTAATGGGACAGAAACGTTTCTCTCCTTTACGTCCCCTCCTCCTCTCAGCCCGAGGGGGAGAAAGGAGGGAGGTGGTGATGGGGGGGGGTGACGGGGGGGGGAAGATCTGAAAGTCTTTGACGTCAGCCTTGCCCTATAAAAAGCTGGCAAGGAGCTGAAAAGCAGAGAGCAGAGCTCGTGGCAGAGTGAAGATGCCAACCCCCAACATCTCCACCTCTGCAGCCAAAGGCTTCCGCAGGGCGGTGTCAGAGCTGGACTCCAAGCAAGCCGAGGCCATCATGGTAAGACAACCCTACCCCACTTCTTCCCCCCCCCCTCCAAACAGTGCAGCCTCTCCTCTAGCTGTAGGCAGTGGCAGGCAGGGATAGAGAGGCCAACGCTGTCAGTGGGGGGCTTACCCCAGCCCTGGCTCCAGGCTGGCAGAAGAAAATTTCCCACATGCTCCTCTCTACATATTGGTACTTGTGAAATGCAAAGATTTAGGGGGATGAAAGCTCAAACGAACGTACTTCTACCCCCTTGCAACCAAAAGCAACTTAAAAAACCTCTAGACCTAAGGCAGAAGTAACAAGGTATCGCCAGTGTGTAATGCAATTTGAAAACTTTAATGCTCTTGCTGATTGCAAGGCAATAAATTGCACAGATTTCACCTGTTATAGCTTAATGAAAAAGAGTGCCTTTTATTTTGGGGTACATGCAAGGCACAGGCAATTTGCTCCGTTTGTTTGAAGTTGCTCTGTCCCAATATATCCTTCCCCCGTTTCTACTCATGCTCCTCCCTGGACTGATTTAGGGCCCTGGTTTTACCTCGGGGAATACTTCTGCACACACCAAAGCTACAGGTGTAAGGGAAAGGAGAGGAAAACATCCCGCTAGGCTGCCATGTGCCTTTAGAAACCAAATTCTGGTGAACCCCTTGGACTGTCTGTAGGGACAATCCCCACCTAAACCAAATGGCTGGGACCCCAGGGAAAGGATGGAGACTGGTGGCATGGGACAGCCCTGTGGGTCAGGGACATGGCCAGGCTGTGGGTGGCCCTTAATGGCACAGGGAGGGGACACCCCTGGGATGCATGGTGGGAGGAAATGTGGTGGAGGCAGCAAACCATGTTTTGGAGCATGTGGCATGTCAGAAAGGAAGGGAAACATTTAGCAAACAAAGAGGTAAACTCTATTTCTCTAATAGATGAAAACTGGGGAAGGCTTCTGTCTTGTACAGCCATTTTCACCCTGGCAAAATAACAAATGCTCGCATGGTTCTTTGAAAACGGGGATTTTCCAGGCTGCTTTGTCAAATCAGTACTCGAGACTCCTGGCTGCTGCCTGGTTATCGGGCAGGTTGGGCTGCTGCAACACGTTTGGTGGGAAGCAGGGCACTGAGCAAGGGGCTGCAGGAATCTAGGTTCACTGGGTGCGCAGGAGCGCAGCCACCTGGATGAGTGCCTCCTACAGCCCAGAGCAGACGTAAGACCTCAGCCCACCTCTGCATCCCTTCTTTGAATAGAGATTCTCAGAACAGCAAAACCAAATTAAAAACAGCCCTCTTACCTAGCTTAGGAGATCGCCATGATCTTATGGTTTATTCTGCTGGTTTGTATCAAGCGAGGGGCATGGCTCTGCACTTATATGTGACAGCACGTCCCCAGCCTTCATGGAGTCCTCAGGCCATTGGCCACCCAGCCCCTGCCCACCACCATGTCAGCTCCAGCAGGTGTCTCCCCTCTGAGCTTTGCAATCCCAGAACTCTTCCACACCAGAAGGTGTTTCACACATCAGCTGTGCCAGCCAGAGATAAAACTCACCCTGTTGAAAGTCTTTCTGTTGTATATTTAGATTTTCTACTGCTAATAAGTTTTTACGAGACACCTTGTAGCTGCAGCAGGGCTTTGGTTGCAGTGTTCAATCAGATGGCAGCTGGATGCCAAAGTGCAGGAAGGATTGCCCAGGACTGTTGCAAATAATGAGCCCAAATGCTTTAATTCAGAGCATTGTATTTTTAATGGCTCTTCTCAGGCTGGACACTCAGAGCAGCAGCAATTTCAAAGTAAAAACTAAGTACTCCTTTGTACGAAGTGAATGACCACATCAGACTCTAGCCCCAGATAGGTAAATGTTTTACAAAAATCAAATTAAACTTATTATTGTAGCTGGACAGTTATACAGGGAGCTACTCCGTGGGGAAACTTGGAAATACTACATAATAACACCTTCCAAAGAATGGAAGGCATTTACCATGACAGATCAGTTTGGTTAGTTTATATGCAAAAATGCCTAAATCCCCTCCCAAAAGGAGATATTTCCCTGATGAGCACAAACGTGAGAGGCAGGGGAGACGATGTTGAGAGGGAAAGCATGCAGCCAGGCAGCAGGCAGACAGACCCCCCCACCACCCTGCTGCTCTTTTCCCTAACAAAATCCAGCCTTGGTCTTTTTTTTTTTTTTTCCTTTTTTAAACTTCCCCACCCAAACCATGCTGGTGTGGAGCTAAGCAGCTCCCAGGACCCCTCGACAGAGACTGGACCCCCTGCTCCCGCCTGCCAGTGACACAGGTTCTCACACCATCAAACCTCCTTCCAGTGCCTTTTTTTAGGCTGATTACAGCCTAAACGGGGGGGGGTCTGGCTCCCCTCCTCTGCCCCTCTCCACCCCAGAGGAAAAATCATATTGCACCTTGGGACACAATGCAATAAAACTTCTGTAGCTAAAGCACTTTGGATGGCTGCAGAACGCAGATCCTTGGGCCAGCACAAGACTGTTTGCCCTGCTTATTGCGGGCACCTGAAAGCAAACAGCAGCTTAGCTTTAAACGTGGTAGCAATGTAAAACACACGCTTAAAGCTGAACACATATTCGCAAGCTCTTAAAAGTTACAGCCCAGGATATTTATTAGATCTCTTCTCTCTTTGGGCACAAATACTGCCAATTTAGACAAGTGGCAATATGTACTTATTTGTTAGACAATGTTTCTCAGTGCTGCAAGGAATAAAGTGGTTGAAGATCAGCAAATATTATTCCAGAGGGGTGTCTTTATTAAAAAAAAAAAAAAAAAAGGACTGGGGAGAAGCTCATGGGCTGATGGCTAGAGGTGCTGTGTTTTCCGGGCTGTATTTCAAATGTCAGGGTAGCCCTGAAGCCAGGTTTATGTCAGCTTAAAGCATCCAAGAAGGTTTTCAGAGGAAACATTGTGTTGGGCTTTGAAAATTAGAGAGAAAACAGGCTTAGTAGCTGAGCAGGCTATGCTTTTCAAAGGAAGACCTCAAAAATTTCAAAAGATAGGGAAGGCATTCCTTGTTTAGCAGAAGTTATTTTCCAGATATTTTCATCAGAAAATGGCTGTGGGATGTGTGTTTCAGTGCAGCTGTGGGTGTGCAGGCAGCAAGGGCCTTGTTTCCAGCAAGGGCACAGCTGTGGGCTTCAGCTGTCCCTCAGTGTCTTCTTCTCAAATGGCTTCATGTTTATCTAACACCTCTCCCCTTCACTTCATCAGACACTTGAAAAGCATGCAAGATTGTTTCTGACTTTTAGTTTTTGAAAAATATTGAAAGCTTTTGCTATGGAAGTTGAGGGGAGAAGCCCACTTTAGTCATACCACAAGCATATTTTCAACAGATTTTCCCCAAAGCTCCACATTCCTGAGTTCACTCCTAATGCCTCAGTCCTCCTCCTCAAACCTTCCTCTGCAAAGCTAGGCAAGTCAGCACAATCTTCCCCATCCTCCCCTGTTCAGACACCTTGCTCACTTCTCACCCAGCTACTGGGGTCACCTCTGATCCCCTGTAGCTCTATTACAAGTGTTATTTTTTTCTGTTCTGCCTCCAGTCTCCACGGTTCATCGGTAGACGTCAAAGCCTCATCGAGGATGCCAGGAAGGAAAGAGAGGCTGCAGCCGCAGCCACTGATGCCGCAGAGTCCACAGAGACAATTGTCTTTGAGGAGAAGGATGGGAGAGCCATGCTGAACCTCTTCTTCATGCTCAAGGGAGCCAAAACATCACCACTGTCCCGAGCACTCAAGGTGTTTGAGGTGAGTCCCTAACTGGTTTCACTGGCCTCAAGGAACACACTATACTTTTCATGGTGGTTCTGTGGGAAATAACACTTGAGTCTACTAAAGACAATTCAGGCTGGGTCTGACTACTGCAAGTTATATGAGTTAGTTGTCTGCATCATCTCCTCACAGTCATGTTTCACTCATGCCCTAGCATGCTCGCACTAGGAATGAGCCCTACCTCTGCACTTTAGTGCTTTTATAACACTCTGGGCTGGATTTTGCTTAATTACTGGAGTCAGCCACACAAGTTGACACCCACAATCCACACCCACATTGCTTGTAGCATACTGACAGCCCCCTCTACTGCTCAGCACTTCAGCTTCATGCACAGGGCTCTGATTCCACATTCAAAACATGCTGTATGCCCTGCATGGTTACAGAGTAGGTCCCCCTTCCGCAGTACTATCAGCACCTGGGTCAAGGCTTTGTTAGTCTCTGATTTGTGTGGTAAAGGTTGGTTCCCCCACAGAGGTGCAGCCTGTAAATGGCTTTAATATCATGGGAAATTCTTAACTTGTTGAGCTTTTTTTTTCCCCCTAGCCAGCAATATAATCTTCTGTTACCTAGGATCTCAGTACCATGAATGAAAAGACTGAGATAAGCCCTGGCTATTTGAACAGCAACCAAAACACGACAATTTACATTTATATAGTGCATTGTCATCCAGAAAGGTTCAAAAGTGTTTTGCAAACTTAGGGTCTGAGCTATGTTTTATCTATGGTAGTTTAATCTCATTAACTTCAGCAGAGAGAGGAGAGGACAATTTGTTCCTATTAGTCAGTCACGTGGGTTGTAAGGGACATCCAGGGGTCCCTGGTCCAAACTTCCGCTCAGAGCATGTCTGGTTGCAGCAGATTGCTCAGGGCCACGTTTGTTGCATTTTGAGTATCACCAAAGCAGAGATTCCATAGCATCCTTGGACCTCTGTGTGCTGTTGGTTTTTTGTCATTTTTTTTCCCCAATGAATTTGCTTTCAGTTTGTGTCCATTGCCTCTTGTCCTCCTGTCACGCACTTTTAAAATGACCCTGGCTCTGTCTTCTTTACACCCTCCCACCAGGTACTAGTACACAGCAATCTCTCCCCTGCACCTTCACTTCTTAAGCCTGAGCAAATCCAATTCCCTTCCTCTTTCTTCATATAACACTGTGCTCCAGCCACCTGTACACCTTGGCATCCGTCCACTATACCTGTTACAGCACATCAATGCCTTTCTTCTATGAGACACAGCACTCCAGATGTGGTGTCCCTCATCCCAGATAGAGAGGAGAAATCACTTCCCTTGACCTGTTTTCTACAGTCTTGTTACTACACTTCAGTACGTGGCTGGCCTTGGTCATCACAAAGGCACTCTGCTAGCTCATATATTGGTATACATTACTATAAAACACTTTCTCCCACACAAAGTGCAACCATTTCTGGGATAAAACCAGACCATAAGCAACACCATATAGCCAACCACAATGCAACAATTATATTTGGGGGATACGCATTTCCCCTTAATCAGAGGACATTCTGGCTATAGAACATGCAGCACTACCTCTGATGTTCTTGTGAAAAGTGCTTCAGATCTTCAACCATTACAAAGCATCTTGCATCTTCTCTACAAAGACTGTTTCAAGAAAAGTTTTTTGTGCAACTTATGATTCTTGTCTTAAGACCAAAAGAATCCGTAACATACGCCTATGAGAAAACAGTCTTGGCATTGCCATGGCTGGGTCTCCTTCCTAAGAGAAGTTCACAGCTGCCAGAGAAGGCATGAAAGATCCATCAGTGTAACATCTCAAATGTCACACACCACTTAGAGGGTATGAAACATGGAAGTATAGGTTCTTGTAGTTGGTAGATTTTGTTACAGTGCATCTATAATTTAAACAATTTTTAAACATAAAGCAAGAAGTAGGGGCAGTTTATGTCCAAATATTGTTTCTTTCTCATGCAAATTACTTGCTGCATAAAGATCTCTCCTGGTAAAAAAGCTCTTTGAGCTTGTCACAGAGAGAGCTTTAAAGATAATAAAAAGTCAAGCATGTCAAGCCACAACAGAGAAAGATTCATTTCCTAGATCCCTCTGGCAATGCAGGTACAAGATATGAAAGCAGATGGGCATAATGACATTTGCCTCATCATGAACCAGGCTGCAGGGAAGCTGGTTTCACTCTGCTGTATGTGTTACATGCAGCCAAAGCATAGGTAATGCAATCACAGCTGTCAGATTAATGCAAAGGTATTGATTGTTGAGGGGACAATGTAATAGTGTAGTTGGTAGATACATTCAAAAACACAATCCTAAATTTAATTTACCTGTGGCATTGCATCTGTTCCTTCTCATCTTTCTGCCTCTAATTAACAGAAGAAATTGTGTCCTTTCTTCTACCACAGATCTCCCAGAGACATTGGAAAGGTTGGGTCATTGCAGGGACTTGGGCTTATACTAACGGTTTTCACAGAGCTGAAGATAATATCCAAAAAAACCTACTAGGGCCCTTCAGAAAACTATAGACTGTTTTGTCTCATTCTTTGAGTGAATTCAGTTCTGATAGAGCCCCACATTAACACTATTAGAGTCTGGACAGAGCTCAGCATATAGCTGGACGTAGGCAGAACAAATGTTCTTCAAACTCTTCCTCTGCTCCTCAAGAACCCTTACAAAATAAACAGAACAAATCAGTTTCTCTTACCCTTTTGATCATTTCAGCATTGAGATATGAGTTTCACAGGGGTCTTCATATCAACAACTATTGGCAAGAGTGAAGCCAGACTCTTCTGATGTGGGGCATTAAGCAGCAATGAGATAGTCAAACATTTGTGATGTAGGCACGGGGATCTCCACCTCCATCATGGGCCGGCCCAGGCAGCTGTGGTTCAGCACCACGGCCAGCACCCCAAGCCTGCCTGAGCCTGCCCCTCCTACATCAGTGCCCCCAAATTTAGGAGACTGAAGGAAAAGGGGATCATAGAAGTTGGCTTTTTGCTCTGTCAATTTGCCCTCTTGATCCAATTTCCTCTGCCACTGTGAAAGTTTTCTGTTGGTAAATCACTGACCAGCCCAACTGATTGTCTGTCCAGAAACAAAACCCATGGAATTAATAGATAAGTGTTTACATCAGTTAAAAAAATAATAAAAAGGACAATGGGGACCTCCCCACAAACACACATCTTTGGAGAGTACCAGTAGGTGTTTCATGTGTTACAGACTTGTTTAATGCTTTTGTTCTCTTTCTCCCTGTTCTACAAGACATTTGAAGCTAAAATTCACCACCTGGAGACAAGACTGAGCCGAAAGCCCCGTGAAGGGACTGCTGAATTGGAGTATTTTGTGCGCTGTGAAGTCCACAGCTCTGACCTCAATACTTTCATTAGCTCCATCAAGAGGGTAGCAGATGATGTGAGGACCACTAAAGAAGACAAATGTAAGAAACTTACAATATATTTGATATTAATATTTGATATATAAAAGAAGACTGCCTCAGGGTCACCTCCTTGCACACTTCTCCATTGAGTCCCATATCCATCTTCCATTTCCAGTCAGTTTTTCCTCCTTCTCTTTCCCCACAGTTCACTGGTTTCCCAGAAAGATCTGTGAATTGGACAAGTGTCACCATCTGGTCACTAAATTTGACCCTGACTTGGACCTGGATCACCCGGTGAGTTAGTCTGCACGGGCACATCTTTGCATTTGAATTCTGAGCCATCCCTCAGAAGGAAGGGGCTGAAGAACAACCATTGATGCAGCTGGTTGCGGAACTGTAGTGCAACCACCACCATGAGAGAAGTTGCTCCAGCCAGTGATGAATGTTATTGGGTTAAAAATTTAGTAACTGATTAAAAATCATGTCTCTGTTCCTACTTGTCATCCCAGGGCTACTCTGACCAAGCATACCGCCAGAGGAGGAAATCAATAGCAGAAATCGCTTTTCACTATAAGCAGTAAGTCTTTCCTAGCATCCATACAGAAATAACACCATGACAATGCAGCCTATTGGGAACTCGTTATGCTACTTGCATGAGACTTCTTGTTTTGTCCTCCATTCAGCCTTGCCAGCTCCTTGTGTGTTTTTCTCCATGCATTTTAGTTTCTTCCTAATTTAAAAATGTCTGCAGTCCTTAATTCATATATGAATAAAGCCAGAATACACCTCCTGCATAACAAAAGCTGCTCATAATTCCATCAGATCTCTAACTTCGTTTTGAAACGTAGCCTCTCTTTCAGAATATCTAGTCTCAACTTCAAAGTTTCACATACCGAAAAATATACCGCATGACTAAAAAATTTGTTCCAATGGCTCATTATCCTGGCTATGGAAAAAGTTTTTTTTTTTTTTAATTATTTAACATTTAATATTTTAAGTGCAAAATGATCTTCGGTAGCTTTAACTTTCACCCAGTGGATCATACTTCTTTCTACATACTACCTAGTAGTCTTTCATCTGTTAGATGGAATTCTGCTATCAGACCTTTTTTATTTTTTTGCTGTGCTGGCATTTATAGAATCTTAAGAGGTTCGCCTCTTAACTGCCTCTGATAAATTAAGTAGATTCCAGTAATGATCTCATCATTGTCTTATATAGAATTAAGACCATCTCTTGTACTCCTACTTAATACTTTTGTTCTGACGTATGCAGTGATAGCTCTCAATATTTTTGCTACAACATCAGGCAGCTCTAATATTCAGTTGGGTTTGTAAAGTATTCCCTAGATCCTACTCAGTAGTGCTGACTTCCAGTATAATGTCCCACTCTCTAAGCAGGGCTTTAAATGTAGATTCCTGTAGAGAGCCATGCAGAAAGCAGGCTATGGAAATTATCTGGGTCACCGTCTTTCAGCTACCTGTGCAACTGATGTGATCCCAGCACAGCTTACTGCTCTGTTTGGTTTCATGTTTATTGCAAATTTGAAGTCCAGAGTACACCCATTGATGTTTTTGTCCTGTACTAATACTAAATGCATGGAAAGTCACTGTGCCAGCAACGATGTCCTGAGGGGCCCAAGAAAAATGCTCTCCTAAGATAATGCAAACATTTAGGATGCCTTCTCTTGAATCTCGTCTGCAGGTTAGCATTCACAGTCTGCTGTGTAACATCCCTTCAGGCTGTGAATGGAACAGGAACTATACTTTATCTCTGTCATACGTGAATATCTCATGTTTAAATACAGAACAGAAGGATTTAGGAAATACAATTGTTAATTATGAAGTAGAAAAGGCAAGTGTCAGTCTTCAGTTCCCATTTATAATATTGCTGAGATTCATTTTTCTTGCTGCTTTTAATCTCACTGACAATACATTATTCTGCAGTTCAAATACATTTAGTTTTCCTAATTATCTGCTTTTATTTCCCACCTACTGATTCATTTCCCCAGCCATCAGCTCCCTGTAGCTCAGGCACACAAAATTAATTTCTCACAAAAGGCTTCCCATTTTTCTAGTAAAAAAAACATTTGGGCTGGAAAATCCTATTCCAGCTAAGCTTTTGCTCATCCCTTGTTTATTTATAACCTCTGGTTGAACTAATGCTTTTCTCTGTCTGTATTTGTTGCACCTGTACAAATGACCCATTACCAGAGGCTTGTCCTTCCTGTCACTTGGTTTGGTTTAAAGATTAATCAACATCATACAGAGCTTCTCCAAGGGGCTTCCTTCTCAATGGGGAGAGCAGCCTGCCTCATGCCCTGCTGCTGTCAGTAATGGTGTGCTTGCCTTGCAGCGGGGACCCAATCCCTCACGTGGAGTACACAGCAGAGGAGATCGCTACCTGGTGAGCACTGGTTTAACCCACAGCCTTTAGTGACTTCAACACCAAAGGCTAGGAATTGAAACCTAAATTGTTCTGGTGTGATATTTTGAAAAAAGTACCAGGAGCATAAGTATCCTACTTAATGATTTGTTGTAAAAGCCACTAACATGTTGCAAGTTTATTTTTTTAGATGGTAGGGACTGCATGCAGGAGAGCAAGCTGTCTCTAAAACAGTGATGCTCTGTCTCCTCCTCTCCTGGGGCTGTACCAAAACCACATTCACTCTGCAAACCACAGGAGTTTCCTCCAGAGGAGCTTAACCGAAGAGCCAGTTAGATCAATTTGGAGTCCTGCTGGGTACTCTGACTCCTAAACAAGGTGACCTCCCCCTTATATTGACTGTCTTCATAGCGCAGTTTCAGAAACTAATTTAGAGGGAATATATTAATATATGTCCAGTTACTACCTTGTATATGGTCTTCTGACCTTCAGGTCAGTGCAGGTAGGTCTGTGCAGACATGACTACCGACACTGCAGGCTCATTTGAATGTGTGTACACATTTGTGCAACCCTACAGACATACAAAGAGACAGACTTAGCAGTGCAGAAAGTAAAGGCAAGAAATCTAGAGGCATGAGCACTTGGCAGCACATAACCAGAGGACACGAGTGGCCAAGCCACTGAATGTGTCATCTCTCATCCTGAAGGAAGGAGGTGTACAGCACTCTGAAGAGCCTGTATCCAACCCATGCCTGCAAGGAGTACCTTGAAGCTTTTAATCTACTGGAGAAATTCTGTGGCTACAATGAGAACAACATCCCCCAGCTGGAGGAGGTCTCCCGCTTCCTGAAAGGTGGGTACAAGCCTGGGATGGAGCAGAGGAAAGCCCAGGGGACCTAGCTCTAGGTCTGCCAGGGCTGCAGATTGGTGGTGGCAGCAAGGATGGGGAAATTAAACATGGAGGAGAGCATGAGCTGAGACATGGGAGAAGAGCTGGTGGAGGTTTGTGCATGTCCCAGAGGACAGGGTTAGACACCAGGATGTGGGGGCTACAGCTAAACTTGGTGGGCTACACCTGAAGGCCAAGCCCATCAATGACCCCTAACAAGCAGAAGTTGCTGCTCAGTAGGAGCACAAACATCAGTCTGGGCACTGAAGAAGCCCATTAGTTTCCAGCACTGAAGATTTTGCTTTCAGTGCTGAAAACACAGGATACCAGCACAGCCCGTGAGCTGTACGCCCACCACAAGGACCACGTGCACTGTTTCAGAGAGGACCGGCTTCCAGCTCCGGCCTGTGGCCGGCCTGCTGTCCGCACGGGACTTCCTTGCCAGCCTGGCTTTCCGTGTGTTCCAGTGTACGCAGTACATCCGCCACGCGTCTTCACCCATGCACTCCCCCGAGCCGTGAGTACTCCAGCAATGAACATTTCACTTTTCCCTAATGGGCAAGCTATCTGCTGCTGACCGTGCTTTCCTCCTTCCCCTGGGCAATGGCAGGGACTGCTGTCATGAGCTGCTGGGGCACGTCCCGATGCTGGCCGACAAGACATTTGCCCAGTTCTCTCAGGTAAGGTGGCCATCTGCTTCTTCACCCCGAGAACACCAGGCACTAGGTGGGACACCAGACTGACCTCAGTGACATGCTTCTGGCAAAGGGGTCCAAAGATGTTGCCTGGAGGAGAGCTGCTCCTCTCCAGACTTCACCTGGGTTTTTACTGCACCAGCAGCTGGGCACATTTAACCTGAACACAACAAGCCCACAGGAGATGCGTGGCAGTTCAGGGAACTGATATCTGCTGTCTCAAGGCAATAAAGACTGAGCAACCTGTAAGAGCCTCATTCACAACCTTTTGGTAACCATCAAGGAAAAGGTGGGTTTGAGGAAAAGAGGGCAAGGAGTGTTTTGCTGGTGGTAAAGGAAGGGGATCCCAAGAACAGTGGATGGATGTAATTGCCTGGAGGTGCAGTGGGGCAGCTGGACAATGCCTGGGGCAGGAGGCACTGGGCAGGAGAAGGAAGAGGCCACAAAATAATGTGCAAAAGCAGCATTTCAAACAAATGGTTCCAGCAGGAACACTGGAAAATGCGAACAAATTCCCTGACCTCAACTGCAGAGCAGGCTATGAAATAGACAGGAATTCCCAATAGCAACAGCCTATTGCTGCAAATCTATCCTGAGGTCTACCCCTTCCCTTGTCTTTCCAGGACATTGGTCTTGCATCTCTGGGAGCAACTGATGAAGAAATTGAGAAACTGGCAACTGTAAGTTTTTCTCTCAGCATCATGGAGGCCCCGACCTCTCCGCCAGCATGTCTATGGTACTAGGGGGACTGGTACAGCCTGGTGTGCCCACATTTGCTGGCTTAGGGTCCCCAGCCCTCTTTCACGATGACCATGCAGAGCAGAGATCAGTTAAACAGCAGAGCTCATTTGCACATTAACCCAATTTTCACAGGCACCAGAGCATCATCAAGCATCATATTTCTAATGACAGCACTGCTGGTACCCTTTGGGATGGGATTAAATTACATCCACTTCCTCTGGCTCTGCCTCAACAAGGTGACCCATCCTGCTCCAAGGTCACCATGCGATGCCCAGGCATGCAGGGACCAGCCTGAGGACACCATGTCTGTCCTGACATGGCAGCAGTTTCACTTAGCACTCTGGCAGGGATTGGTGCAGGGTATGGCAGCAGGATATTATCCTCTGTGCATTTGGTGGCCACGTCAGACACCCATTCCTTCAAACATCCCCAAACCCTTGCTGCAACACAAGGGCTCAGAAGGGACAGGGAGATGAAGAGGAAGAACTGTGTTGCCCATGTGTTTTTCTTTTCCTTTCACAGCTTTACTGGTTTACAGTGGAGTTTGGGCTCTGCAGACAGAATGGGATAGTCAAAGCCTATGGGGCCGGGCTCCTGTCATCTTACGGGGAGCTCATAGTAAGTCTCCTCACAAGTTACCTCTCTGCTCCAGACCCTATACTGCAAACACCTTCCTCCTCTGCACAGCTGCAATGACTTTATCTGATCTGTTCTCCACCTCTAGCATGCATGTCCTCCCCAGTTCCCCTCTTTTTATTCTGGCATTTCCTGCCTGTCTCCATAGCACTCCTTGTCAGATGAACCAGAGGTGCGGGACTTCGACCCTGATGCTGCTGCTGTTCAACCCTATCAGGACCAGAACTACCAGCCTGTGTATTTCGTGTCTGAGAGCTTCAGTGATGCCAAAAACAAACTGAGGTAGGACTGGGCACTGAGGGAGACCCAAACAGGGATACAAACCTAGAATATCAAAACAGGGCTTGGCACCTCAGCTACTTTGAGTTCAAGGTCTCAGAAGCACTCTAGTTAGGTGTTTCAAAAATTTAGGCATTTCAAAAATTTAGGCCTAAATAGGCATTCACTCATTTTTCACCTGTAGTAATTTGCCACAGGGCCCAGCTGTGGTATGATTTGCCCAAGTGTTGGTCTTGAGGGCTCAGATGTGGAGGAGTGGGTCAGAGGGGGAGGCACTCATGGAGATAGGACTGAGGGAGTGAAAGAAAGGACAAACCTAGCTCCCTAGTTCTCATAGAAAGGAGTTAAAGACCATCTCCAGTTCCCAGGGAGGCCAAGCAACATAACAGTGGCAGGTCCAGAAGTCAGAGACCCAAAGCACCCCCAGGACCTCCCCTGCTTCCTTGCTGCAGGAAGGCCAGGTGAGGAACCAGCCAGCCACACAGGAGCATCCCACCAGCATGTGTCCCTATGAAACACACATGTTGGGTCATGTAAAAATTTTAGCATAGATGTGAAGATCTGCTCAAAACAGTGTTGTTCTCTGAGTTTAGGAGGCAGAGAAGTGTTTCTTTCTGAGCAGCCACAGGACAACTTACATCTGTCATTTAACCAGCAAAAATCCCAGACATCATTAATAGCTCAAGTTACATGGCATGGATAGTTTTATCCATAGGTGGAAAGGAAGCTTTTGCCTCCTCATCTGGTTAATGTGTTAGCAGACCCCACACAGTATCCCACTAGTGTAATATGGTTTCCCTGTGACAAGTGACTGCAAACAGGATGGAGGCTGCATGGGCAGCTCTACACACAGATGTCAGATCAGAATAACATTTTCTCAGCCATCACCAGAATCACTTACAGGAGGAAAGCTCAGTCCTGCGACACTGAGCTGTCAGAGAAAACTTCTGTCTATACCATTTTGCCTTAGCTTTGGGAGGACATAGGTTGAGACTAAGCACCACATGACATGCATGACTCTGCAGGTCCTGTAAATGGGGTATTTCACATAAATAACGTGGCAGGGACTGCTCTATTTCAACTTCTGCTTTTATGACACTCACTTGCACCACTCATGTAACCCAGAGTCCAGCTGCTCCAAAGCAAGCACCTGGGGAGCCCATCCTCTCACACACACTAGGCTGCTTTAAAAAAACACCCAACTGTTGGCTCATGAGTCATTTCCTTCCATTTAAAAGGGAAAAATACACCACTTCATCAAGATTAGGCTATAAGGTTTTGGTAGTGACAGGCACTTTAAACAATCCTCTTTACAGACCACACAGATGTTACCCTATGAGGTGAAAATATTAAAATGCTCATATTATTTTCATTACTGGCAGCTGCCACCATGGGATTGATTAACAACACTACCCCTCAAGAAAAGCTCTTTTCCCAGAGTTTTCCAGGGTGGACATGCACCCACAGAACCCTTCCTGGCACCCACAGAGACCTGAGCACTTCACCAAGGTGTCAGGCGAAAACATTTGTGTTAGAAGGCAAGTTTCTAACCATCAGCAGAAGAAGGGGGTGGGAAGTCCAAGCAGTTGTGCTAAGAGGCAGCACTGCAGGTGACAGCATTAATAAGCTGGGTGAGATAAGCCACATCTTTCAGGAAGCAGACTAAGCGGGTTTGCAGAAAACCCCTCCACTTGCACTCATTTCCCTTTCCTGCAGCACAGCAGCCCCCCTCAAGCACCAGCCTGCAAGCTTTGGCTATATGACCCCCAGTCTTCTCCTGAGACAGTGGGGTTTTCACCCTAAATCCCGGTAATTCACAGTTAGTCTTCCCCACAGCACACACAACCACCAGAGAAAGCAATGCGTTTCCCTCTTCGTGCAGACCCATAGCAGCCACAAGAGGGTACCCTAAGCTAAGCAATTCAGGAGCAAAAGGGTGAAGCCTCAGCAGGGAGCATGCCTGCCCCAGCATGCCTCCCCACATCTTCCCAGGCCTTTTCAGCACCAGATTTTAGCCACAAGCACCCATATTTAAATGCCCAATTCAATATTAAGAGATAAAAAACACAAGCCTACCTTCAAGAATACACATGCTAGCCTCTGAGCTGAACATGAGAAGCATTCCCCTTGATTTCTTTTCGCCATCAGCTTCACGATCACTGGGCCATGTGCTTCTTTTAAAACGTATCAAGATCTTGCTCTTGAGGTGCATCAGACAAATTCAAGCTTGTCACTGAGATTCGGGCTTCAGTTGACCTTGGGTGCAAAACAGTTCAACTTTGCTCAGCTACACAGCTCAGGTGATGCCATTCCCATCCCCTTGCTCAGGTCTGAGCTGCTCCTGTCAGTCCCACCCTTAGCATGGCCTGCAGCCAGTCATCCCCTCCCCACACAGAGATTAGCAAATAAGCGAATGTCAGAAAGGATTTAGGAATCTAATACTATAATACCACACATTTTCTCTCCAATTAGCCTCTAAATCTCCTTGGCATTTTTGAAAAAGAAAAAGGCAATTAAAGTAGAAAGTGCCTGGAGATAGCCACAGGGGAATAAGTGCAGTGCACCCTCCAGCGTGGTGCAGGCCTATGCTTTTCACCCCAGGAAATCCACAAACTCAGTGCCCCCCTTGCTGAACAGGAGTGATTTCAGCTAACCCTACAGCCCTCTGAGGCTGGAAAGATGGGAAACCAAAGATTTCATGTTAAGCTAGATATTTTGCCTAAGGGAGGCATTAACTTGTTGTGGTCTGGGTGAACAGTGATAGGGAGGAGGAAGAGGAGGGTAGGAGCCAGGCTCCAGGACTCTTTTCTTGTGCCAAGCCCTCTGCACCCTTTCTTTCCTTGCAGGAGCTATGCGGCACACATCAAACGGCCCTTCTCGGTGAAATACGAGCCCTACACCCACAGCATCGAGCTGCTGGACAGCCCCCAGACCATCCGCCACTCCCTGGAAAGCGTAAGGGATGAGCTGCACTCGCTGATTAATGCGCTCAATGTCATAAGTTAATATGAGAACTGGGCTCCTCCCTGCCCCTCTTCCCTCACAGCCCCAAAATGCCCTCACCTAGCTCCCAGGCCATTACTCCTACCTGTTTTCTCCACACATTTGCACTGCTGCCTGTCACCACGCTACCCCAAGAGTTTGCCTCCTCGGTATGCAGGGCCAGCTCAAAGGAGGGCAGAGGGATGGACCCAAAGCCTGCTGGCTTCTGGGGCAGCTTTTTTAGGGACTGCTGGGAGAGGCTTGGCACAGACCAAGCTGCAAAGTTGAAGTCAAGACTTGTGTGAGGAAGAAGAGGAAAGCTGCTTTATGGAAAGCTAGCTTTATTAAAGAAATAAGATTTTTTTTTTTAATTTTTATTTTTTTTTGCCATTTGAGAAAATAGACTAACCCACTTTATAAGCTCCAAAGCAACTCCACGAGGGACCACTGGTCTCCATCACCTCCTGCCTCTTGCAGCCCTCTGTATTTGGGAAACACTATGCCACTAAAAGCTTTTCTGCCTCAACCAATTCCATGAAATTTAGAGTCTGGGCTTCCAGCCTCCCCTCAGCTGCTTGCACAGAGGCTGCAGCAAGCATTGGAGCCTCCTTGAACCTCTCCCATGACCTAAGTCAGAAGCTACCCGCCTGGCACAGAGCAGCCCTAGCCTACCTGCATCCTTCCCAGCACAAGCACAACCTCCAAGGCCTCTTTTAAAAGCTCCCACACCTGGGACCCCGTAAGCCCCCTTTCCCATCACCAGGGTCAGGCTCTGCAGCTTCAATTGACTCTTTAATGCCTCCCACTTCTCACCTTGACAGGCCCACCTGGGCTGCAATTTCCCTGATGAAGGGACCAGCAAGGGGGACACACAGATCACAGCCAGCTGCTCAGGAGCCCAGCTGCCGTGGCTCACAGCAGATAGCAGTCACAGATGTTGATGTTCAGGCATGCTGGTGGCCTTGGGCAGCCTTGGTGTCTTGAGTTTATCAGTTCTTGCACTCGTGTCCCTTGGGAGAATTTCACATGCTTTTGCTTTCCCAGTATTACACAAACATAGCATCACCTTCTTCTTAGATATCCTAATATCTCTGTCACCTGATGTCACTCAGGTGCACAACCAACTCTACTGTTTGTCATTTCTGAGGAAGGTAACATGGTCAGGATGCTCAAACCCAGTTTCGTCTAGCTTTCACTCCTGATATAAATGGCTTGATTTGACCCAAAGCTCTCGGTTTTCCTCCCCCTGCTTCTGCCCTTCTTATCTTCTCACAGGCTGTCTCATAATCAAGTGGTTTGCTCAGAAGTGTGGCCCAAGGTTATACATCTGTGCAGTATCAGAGCTGGGCTTGGGATGCGCGGAGGCAGCTAAACAGCTGGGGGGACAGGGGAGGGGGGAATTACTTGTAGTTGTTCATATCGTCAGTTGTTACATTTCTGTATGAACTTTCAGAATCCTTATCCACCTTACATGGTTTTTTATCATTTTTTCTGTAAAGAATCTCATGGTTTAGTGGTTAGGATTGGGCTATTGAACAGGTATCCTCCAACACTTAAAAATAACATTACCCTTCAGTGTTTATCTCTACTGTAGCTGTCATAATAGCTTACAATTCATTACACTTTATCCTATTTCAGGCCTTCTTTTACATATGTTTGACCCTCAGTTCTCCCAGATTTTAACTACTTAGTTGCTGACAGCACATCATTTGTTTCCCACCTGATTCAAACCTTCCTTTCTGTTTCCCCTCTTATATGAACCCCTCCTAAATTCCTCCAGCACTCACACACTTGCTTAAAAGAGCATTACAGAAATTGGCAGCTTGGCACTAGATCTAGCTGCTTCTCCTCAAGTTGTTCCTCCTCTGAGGATTGTCCCGTAAATTAATAAAACTACTGAGTTCATTCAGTTATTGTAATTTTAGAACATTTTTCCAAAGCTTCAGCTATGATTTCCCAATCTGTGTGGATTCAGATCTTGAGCTGTAACTCTCAAGGTTCCCTTAAGAGCTGTAACAATTTTTAATTTGGGTTCTTAAGTTATTACTATTGCATTAAGCAGCTGCAGCAAGCTAAGCGAGGCTAAGGCAGGCTAGGTCACAGGTTAGCTATAATGCCACAGAAAAGACGCTCGTCTGGCCTCCAAATCTGTAAAGGTCTAAGGGTGGTCGCCTCTGATTCTCCAAGGCACTTTACAATCATTATCTGCCTTGTTAAATGTCTCTAATTAATGCAATGTATAAAAAGAACAAAGCTGTTAATATGGAGTGAGGAGCCAAGCTAAAAATTCTTGCAAACTGCCGGAGACCTCAACTCCTCCGCCTTGCTTCAGAGTTTGCATCACTGCACCGTGACTCTCTCAGCTGCTGCTTGCTCGTGGGGCTGTAGTAAAATCTGTTGCCCTACAAAAATAGAAAATAAGCAAAGCTTAAAGCATACACCAGCAAGTAGTATGCAGGCACATAAACAGATCTGCTGTGGTCACGCGTGTGAGCACAAGCGAGCGGCACCCCCTTGTTTCTGAGCTGGAACGATGCTGGGAGTGCTGAGCAGGCTGGGCACTGGGCAGTTTTCTGTGTCTGTGCTCTTGGCACGTTTATGACTGATTCCAGAATGATTTGGCCCCTTAGCGAGACATCTGAGAAACATGAGCTCATTTGTATTTACCATTGCCCTCATCTATTTAGTATCTTAGAGGATTTATCCTATTAGTAACATAATAAGTCCCCTTCCATTTTGTCTCTAAGCTTGTTCCTTTATATCCAATTTTGGATACATTACTTGGCCCCTTACTTCGTAATCTATGTATGAATTTTATTCTTCTTTCTTATTTTCCCATGTTGCCTCTGAGCCTTGATTTCTTTCTCATCTTGCCCTAATGTTTTAGAGTCTTGGACACACTCCTTGGACCAAGGAGTAGGCTAGGCAAACAAAATATGGGAGGGTTGTAAACCAGTCCCTGATATGTCACTGCTTCTTTTCTACTAATATCAAGGGTAATTTTTCAGCCCATCATTTTGGACATCATCCTACAATTATCTTTAGTCTATTTTTAATAGTCTGACTCATTCTTTCTATCAGTCTGGAGGATTGCAGGTGGTAGGGAATAGGCAATCTTTGCTTAATCCCCAGGTTACTCATTAGGACTCGAGTTGCTTCACTTACAAAACCCCCTCCTTCATCTCATCCTATCTCAGCTGCTGTTCCATACCTATGGACAATCTTCAGCAGGATTTTTACAGTTACAGTGGCTGTATTCCTTTTAGTGGGAAAAGCCCAAAATCATCCTGAAAAGATATTAATGGTGACAAAGAGATATTGATACCCTCCTTTAGTTTGACAGCTTAACTGCATGATCCATTTGTAGTATTTGCCAACATCCTTTGTTTAGCTAATGCAGTAGAGTTGGCAGATTTCTTTTACTAGTTCACTATTACATCATTGCACACCTTAGGCAGTTTTTACTTATGTTCTCCATCTCTTGCTTTGTTTGGGGCCAAATAAAAATTCCTTGCACTCTTTTTAGAGTACCCTGTACCCTTTATATAAAATTATGACAGTCTAAGATGATTTGCTGTCATTCAGCTGGCCACAGTATCCATCCCTTTTTGTCTGCTATCTGATTCCTGGTTGGGGCTGCAGTAAATAAACTTGGAATCAATTTATCTGCTTCCTCATTAAATTATTTCTCAGCATTCATTTCAGTCTTCTTATGTGCTTTAACATTCTTTATGTATATTTGATTCCCACCCTCCCCCTAGGCTCGTAAAATAAACCTCCACTTCTCTATGTGGGTGTCCCACTGCTTGCCATCACCCTTCTCCCTATCAGGCATCCAGGAGCTTATGCCATTATCAACATGGTAGATACCTGTAGAGACATACTGGATTTATGTCTTTTACTGATTTTGATGACAGCCTGTGCTTTTGCTCCTTGGCATGATCCTTGCTCTAGTTTCCCTACTATTTGTTCCTTCATTCCACTAGTAGCAGTATCCTGAATTATTTTTCCTCCTTGTTCAACCTTAGAACTCCTACGAGTGTACGATACCGTTGGTTTATTACTGGTTTCCTTTCAAAGGACAGTCACATTTTAATCCATTTCTTCTCTTTGTGGTTAAGAACAGAGTATGCAACTAAAATGATGAAAGGTTTGAGGACCATCACAGCCCAGACCAGGCTTGCTCATGGCCAGGGAAATTTTGGTACCCATAGACTATTGGTACCCATTTTCCTTCACTATTTTTTTGTGACAGTACTGCTCCCACAGAATCAGCTCATGTTGAAATTCTTATTAGGAATGACTTTCCTTCAGCCAGGTGTCTAGTGCAGGAGATTTTCAAGCAGCTTCTTTCACTTTATGTAAAATGTCATCATGATCCTTGCTTCAGCTCCATTCCTGATTCTTCTACTGTAATTTTCATCATGTTTTGATAGTACTAGCAAAGTTATGGATATGGCACCACAAGAAATTAAATCCTCCCAGCACTTTTAGGAGTTGGGACTGAGTAATGGGAGTCTTTATTTCACAGAAAGTCTAAGCTTCCTACCATCAATCTTTTGCTTTACCACTTCCAATTCCCCAGCAGTTACCCTGAGATTGCATTAATTGTGCCATGTTCAAATTGACTTTAAATCCCGTTTGGTCTATCAATTTTAAAACTCAGATACTTCTTTCTTGTACCTCTTCTTCTGTAGCTGCACTCCCTAGAATATCATCCAGATAAGATAATTTCTTTTCTGTGTCCTCTGGAGACCATCATTCAAATGGTTTCCTAACACAAGCATTTGCAGCAGGGCAGGTGCTCGGCCCTGTGGGGTGCAAGTAAAAGTGTATTTTTTGTTTCTTAATGTGCAAGCAGCTCTATAAATTGGTTCTTCCCCTGCATTTTGCCATATGGGAGTTAGCTGTGAATTGCAGGGGTGCATTTTTGCCGCTAGTTCTCCTAATTCATCCCCTGCCCAAGGAGCCTGACTCAACATCGTGGCTGCCAGGGGTGATGGAGAGACCTGTGCTCTGCTGGGGTGGGCACATGGTCTCAGGTTGTGCTGATATTCCAGCAACTTCCCATCAGTTCATTAAAGGCTCTCCATCTTCCCCAGCTCATGGATTAATGCTAATTCTGCTGCTTGCACCCCTGTCCTACCTGTCTGCTGGGCAAGTTAGTTAAACGCACTTATCAAGGTGCCCAGCGTATGATGAGTAAAGGTTGGTTGAATACATGCTCTTATCAGCCAACCTCTTCATTCCCATTGAATTCAAAATTTGAAGCAGTTTCTCTAAGTGCTACAGCTGGGCTTTCTTTCAGTGGCTTAATATCTGCAGCTACCTGCCTTGGAGTCATTCCTGTCGTAATAGCTACAGCAGCTAGTTCTGCTGCACCTGCCTGTCCCAGGATGGCAGTCGAAGTTGTTGTGGGATATGCTGCTATTCTCAACTTCTCTTTCTTTTCCCATTTGTTTGCATCATCCCTGAAATCATCTTCCTCTGATGGTTCCCAGTCTAGTTCTCTCCATCGCTTCCTGCTGATACAGCAGTTATTTTTAATTTTTGCATCCCAATCTGCTTTTACGAGTGTCTAATTTTAGCTTTGCATTTTCTATGATCAGGTCCGTTTTGAGCTCTCCCTTGCTCCAGGGTGAATCACGGCACTATATATGTTAATCTATCCACTTCTGCAGTTTCTCTCTTTTTCTAAATTCATCTGCTTCTCTAATTGCCATTGCATCTCCTTACTGCCTTCTTGGGCCACTAGATGGTATTCCTTTTCTAAAGACAAAAGTTATTATAAGTTATTTGATAGACCCTTTTAAAAGCATGGTTTCCATGCTGGAGCAGTTGATATTTTGGTGTTGTCTTGGCTCAGCCAGCTCAGATTATTGTTACTGCTTCCCATAACAGCCCCACTAACAGGGATGGCGTATCCTTGAGTCTCGCTCCCTTCTCTCCCGTATCAGGGAACATTTGGCTTGTATCACTCATCAGCTTCCTGTGGGCTGGAGCGGCACCAGGAGAGGCACCCACAGCCCATGATGTAATCTCTGATATTGTTGGGATTTCCTGTAGCCCTCTGCTATTCCCAGTTTTAGTTTTTTCCCTGGGTCCTGTTAGAATTTTCCCAAGCTTTCAATTTCATCTTAAGGTATCCCTTACGTATTGTGCACAAGGCTGGCTGAGTTTAGAGAGTTGCTTTGGGAGCATTAAGCAAGGACACTCCAAAGACAAGATTTTTGTGAGGACATATGTGTCCCCCAGTCACACACTCCACCAAAATATGATGTGAATTCCCTTTTCCTGACAGTGGAGCAGATGTGCAGGATTATGTGGCTGCTTAGAGCCAAACACGAGTCCTTTGGGTTGGGTTATGGGAGCCTTCGTGCTGTTCCCCCTGGCCTCACCAAATGTGGCTGTGAGCTCTATGAAAAAGTGACCAGGAGAAAGCCGAGGGGATGGTAGATGGAGCATGGGCTGGGCAGGCAAGGGAGGAAGACAGGGCAAAAGCCCTCCTCTGAGCCAGGCCCCAGCATACCCTTCCAGTGTGTCCCAGTGCGTCCCAGTGCCTTGCTGAGCGGTCTCTGCTGTTGTCACTGCTGCTGCTGTGGATGGATCTGTCTTTCTGTCTCTGCGTAAAGAAATACGACACAGATTTATTTTTCATTTTGGAATCGTGCTGCTGCTGACATGATATTAAGAATAAAGAATATATTTCTGGTCTAGCATCCTGAGTTCGGCTCTTGTGTCCTTCTGCTTCCCAGCTCCAGGCCTGCCATCCTGCCTGCAGGCAGGGCATGAAATACAGCCTGGGGCCCACTGGGGCCGGAGGGCTGCAACTTGCTCTCATGTAGAATGTGAACTCAGAGGTGGAAAATGATCCCTTGTTTGTGGACGAGCTGATCTAAGCCTTTCTTTGCCAGGATATTACTAATTGCACAATTATGCACAGAACAGTAGTTGGGAGGTCTTTTCTTAAATAGTAACACAACAGGGGTCTTGCCTTCACTACGTGCTTTCTCTCCCAGTGTTTCCCACTATTTCTGTTTAATTCCAGTAATGTGAATAGTGGAGTATTTATTTCAACACTGGGAAGATGCCTTTAGTGAAGGTTGCAAATGGGTTCTCTGCCTATGCCAGAGCCCGCTCTGTGCAGCTCACTGAATGCAACCCTCTTTGAAGTTTATGTTGGACAAGGGGGACCCCAGCTCCAGGAGATTATAGAGGAAGGTGCAGAGTTATGGGCAACTACTGCTTTATGTGCCTCACTGCAAAAAGTCGCTCGAGGAAAAGAACTGGGTAAAACTGAAGGTAATCCACTGTGATCACAAAATACATAACTGATTTACCCTCTGGTAGCAGGGATCCTCATGTTTTCCCCAGGCATAAAACAGAGTCTGGATTGCAAGTGACCGGGCTAGGCAACCTTGGTCCTAAATGTATTGAACACCTTCCTAAAAGCTATTAGGTTTGGATCCTGCTTGCTTAAGCATGGGGACTATTTTAGATGACTTTTTGCTGCATCCACATGGGAGTAGTGGATGGGACACAGGGCACCCAAGGACCAGAATGGCCCCTGGAGTCCACAGGAGATGCCCAAGGCCACATAAATATTTCCTACTCCAGAGTAATCCCTATGTTTAAGGAAACAAATTCCATACAGTGCTACCAGTTTGGCTTTTACAGGAAAGCCAGGCTCTTTTTCTGTTAAATCCCTTCCAGAGTAGGTGATAGAGGTGGATTAATGCACTGCTGACATGGGTCTGGACCATGCATCCAGGCACCCCAGCACCGTCTGAGGGGGAGTTCCCTCATTTAGGACTTGTGAGGATGCCCTGTATCTTCATAGTGCTCATTAAAGTGTTACAGCTGTAATGAATTCATCTTCATTACACGCCTGGGAGGTAGAGGAGTGTTCTTGTCCCTGTAAGAGGCTGACAGATAAAAGGAGGCAGAGAATCAGAGAGACTCAGACCAGGCACAGAGCCTGAAAAGTAATTACATGCCTAAACAGCTTTGGGAAGAAGCGTCTAAGTGGCAGATCTGGGGCTTGAACCTCTATCAGCCCTCTCAGGACCCAATCCTTCTTGTGCCGTGATGCTACTGCTCTGAAGAACTCAATTATTTACAGTTCCTATAGTGGCAGGTATGCACACGTCCCCATCCCCTGGAGATGGGAATTGATTTGGATAAGACTGGCTGACCTGAGCTGTCATTTGTACTCCTAATACAGATCAAATCAATTATTTTTCCCCAGAGATCGGACAAGGTACTGCACTTTCCACTGTAAAGAATTCATTTTATTTTTTGTACACTTGTTAATTATATATTTTTTTGGGGGGGGGGGGGGGGGGAGGGGAGGGAGGAATGCAGTTTTCTGGAGGAAAGCCAATCTTTTGACACTTTCACAGCATGGCCAAAATCAGAAAGGATCAGAAATATCTTGAAAACTGACTGGGAGATATTTTGGACTGAATCTCACTGAACAGAGAGCCTTACAAAGCTAAATCCTAAAGTCTAAATTTCAAGCACACAGACCCCATATCCACAATACATCCCCCTGCTCTATCACACGCTCCTACAGGTGATGCTCTTAGGACAGAGCAGCTGCTTCTGGAGCTCATTTAAAACACAGGTGTGAGTTCGATGTCAGCCATGGGGCTGCAAGACTGGACATGCTTAGAGATGAGCTCCTGCCCCTGACGCAGTCACGGTCCATTCTCATTGATTTTCCTGAGAGATAATGAAGCAAAATCCATTTTTCACTCCTGGCATTAGTTCTACTGGGTGTCTTTGTGATTATTTTCTCTGTCAGCTCTCTGGGCACAGCAGGGTGAATTGATCTACAAAATATTTGTAGGGACGGTGAAGGATTAAGTATCTCACACAGATAGCTCAGTGCAACAGTTGTTACTCGGGACTTTAGAGAGAAAAACAGGGTGGGGAGAGGGAGTTGTTCATTTTCCTTCCACTAAGGTCAGCGTTAAATAACTCTCCCACCTCCCTCTGAGGCTGAGACAAGATAATAAGGACAAAAATGTCAGAGCAAAGCACGGGGGCCCCTCTATTTACAGCAAAGGCCAAATCGCTAACGAACAGATCGGAGCTTGCTTTCCAAACACTGATAAGCGGCATCTTTGAATTAACGGCCCCAGTTCCTCCGCTGCCGTAAATCAGCATGACCCTGGCTGCCCGCAGGGCTCCCCGCAGGAGGAGGGGGCTGCTCACCCCTCCCAGCCCCGGCGATCCATGTGCCTGTCTCCAACCCTCCCCTTCCCCAGCCCCGTAACACTAACAAGCCTTATCAGTAGGATTTACACCTCCTTGTCTAGGAACCCCTAGGCAAACCTGTGGACTGGTTACCGGTGTGCCTCCAAATCCTGAAAGTAGCTTTAAGTGCTCCAAATGATCCACTTAGCTGGGGATAATTAATAGCATCAGAGCTGGGAGCCCCAAAGCAGGAGTGATGGGAAAGGAGGAAGTTTGTTCCAGAAAATGGAGTTTCAAAGCTTCCTACTGAAACCCAGCAGAAAATGCTGTGCGAGAATGAGCACACTGTCCCTAAATGTCCTCTTACAGTGTCACTTACAGACCTCGATTTTATCATGAGGGACACTGTGGCAGATGTCCATGGTGCACTCACAGCTGCAGAAATGAGCAGTGGCAGAAAACACAGACGTACCTGACATGGTAATTTATTTTCAATCTGTGGGACCACTTTGTCCCACAGCAGGGGACAAATCCAAAACCATCCCTTCATTTTTTTTTCTTTCCTCTTTTACCACCTTGCTGCATTGGCTGGTTATAGCATCCATCACTCTCTGCCATGTCTGCTGCTCTCTGGTGGCCTGCCCATGCTTTCCAGCAAGGTGGCTGGGGACCAGCTTTCCTCCTTCTCTGTTTTATCAAAGGCTTCTCCAGGTTGTCCATGTCGTTGCTTTCCAAGTGTTGCCTATTGCTGTCTGTTGTGCATGCCCTGGCGGTGGCACCACGAGACTTTGCTGCCTATGGCTGTGGACACTGGAGAAAACTCCCTGATGCACTCCATGGCCCCTCTCATGGTCATCTCCTGAGGACCAAGTCAAAATCCTTTTTGGTTGCTCTCACAGACTTCCCCAGCTCTGATCCACGAAGAAGGACAGATGTGGTAATGGTGTTGAAAATGTGTATTTTTGGATTGGTGCTGATCAGGCTGTTTATCCAGCCCTTCTCAGCTCTGTGGAACTTATTTGCTGCTTTTGCTCTTCATTACTTGTCCTCTAGCAGGGTGTCATCACCTCTTCTAATGTTTCTCTATCTACACGAAGGATTACTTTTGGGCCATTAATAGCCACAGATTTCATGTCATCCTCATTGATAAACAAACCAATTTGTTCTGCTAATAGCTGTGTCTAGGAACTATTAGCAGCTCTTAGGAACTATTTCCACCTCTACCTTCTCAAAAAGTCTGTGTCCGGTAATATTTTAACAGGGTTAAAAGGATCGTACCTGTGTTTTCGATCTCTATATATAACCTTGCATTTGCTCTTCCCAAGATGGATTGGGAAGATTCTGGGAGCTTTACACTAAAGGTCATTAAATTCAGTCTGCTTTGCTCAGATGGCTGTGCTTGTGGGAGGTTTGGGTTTGCAGAGGCCAAGGGGGACCTTGGCGAGGTGCAGCCAAACCAATTTGCCTGGGTGGGGGTCCCAGGCTGGCCTAAAGTCAGGGTTTTACTGCTGAGAGGTGCATAGTGGGGTGGGCAGAAGGGTTGAGTTATAGGAAGCTGACTTCAAAACTGCATCAAAGATGGGAAACTCCTGTCTCCTAATGAAAGCTGCTGGTGCTTCAGAGCGGCTCCCTGGAGCATCTTCTACCAGCAAGATGCATCTCCAAAGGTGAGGATGTACTCACAACCCTCTCCGAGTCCTTCTGCAGCCCCTTGGCTGTTAAAGGTTAACCCAAAGATGATGGACGCCAATGGGACAAGACAGGTTGGTTACACTGGGCTTTGGGTTACACCCTCCATTTCATGAATCAACCCTTTGTGCTCTAAGCTGTGAGATAACGTCCCTGGCCTGGAAGAACCTGGAAAATTGTGAAACCTGCAGTCTGGTAGGAGCATCTCCCTTGGGCCCCATGGCCGGAGGGGAGATGGGGACAGCTCGTGATCCCTGCACCATTATGGCTGCCCAGATTAGTTTATAGAAGGAGCTGGGATTACTTTTATCCCAGTGAGCAGCCCCCTTGTCCGCTTGCACAATGTTCCTTTTGAAGCAAGGGCGTCTCTCATTGTGTGGCTCCAGATAAGCCTCACCCTTTGCTATAGCAGCCTCTTCTCCCCCCGAGCCCACAGTGGCTGCCCCTCCTGCATGATGGAGCCACCATGTATCTCTGCAGGCACCGTAGGATTTGGTTGCAAGCATTCACATGATTAAGCACCCTCCTCGGTGCCAGGTTCCTCTCCCTGCCCTTTGCCTCCTTTTCCTTCACCTTACAGATGGCGACTGCAAAGAAGCCATCAACAGGGACAAGGCAAACCCACCCAGGAGTGGTGGCCAGTGTTTTAGGGACCCCAGCTCCTTGCTGAGCACTTGTCCACCTCCAAAGCTGACCTTTGCTTTCAGTAAAGCTTGCACAAACTTGTAATCGTTAACTAGTTCCCCCATAACGGGCTTGTTATTTCTGCAGGACAGGGTTCGAAAATGCGAGACATCTACAGTAGTAAAGATTTTATTGTGCTGGCAGCAGACTGTAAAACTTGATTACATGACACCAGGGATTGCCTAAACCTGGTTCCCACTGATGCAACTGCCTGGGGTTGGGGGGATGTGAGCAAGGGAGGTGGCTTCAAGTCACGTCCAGTGGTGGTTTAGCACGAATGGCAGGAGCCAGGAGCAACCCACTTCCACCTAGAGGCTTCCACCCTTCAGCCAAGTGAGCCCAGTGTGGAGCTAAGGAGCTGGGGCTGAGTGGGGGTCATCCAGCCAGATGGATATTTGTCCCATCTCTGCTTTACCATGTGGAAATCATGGGGAAGTCCAGTCTGGGAGGAGTGCACTGAGATTTTGTTGTAGAAAAAGATTTTCCATCAAGAAATGGGGTCCTCTTGCCTCCCTCTCTCAATTGGCTGCTGACACGGGATTTTCCCACCCTAAGACAAAACTTTCCACAGTTTATATATATTTCATATCTGTTTATATCACTGCTAGCATTTTTCATATTCCAAAGGCCCATTTATGGCATTAAAAAAAAAAAAAAAAAAAAAAGCTTTCCAATAAGTAATCAAAGTCATCATATTTTAGAAGGGAAAAAAAAATCCTAGTAGGAAATTTCTGCAGAAAAGTTGAATTTTGAGCCAATGCAATATCTTTTTTCCTTCCAATAAATCTTCTGGCTTAATTTTGCACCCACACCATAGCAAGCCAAGAGGGGTTTCTGAACACTCAGGTATCAGCAGCCCTTCACCTGTCTCAGCATGTTGTAGAATTGGGCTGAGCTTTTCGAAGCTGCCTTCAGGATTTGGTTGGCCAAGTGTAATAAAAGCAACAGACTAATAATTTGGCCCTCCCAGCATGAAAGAGACTTTTTTTTTTTTTTTTTTTTTTAACATCAACAGGGTAAGCCCTGCCCCAGGGAAGCCCAACAGGGAAGCTACCTACAAGGCAGAAGATAGCGGATAAAGGAACCTCCTTACAAACTCCCACCATCAATAAAATAAATACAAGTTAGGATGAGCTCAGGTAGCATTCAAAAGCGCAAGAAGGAAAACCCTAAATGACAAATCTCAGTGTGTGATTAACCTGGGGAACCCCTTGCTCCAGAGCCTTTCCAAGGCAGCCATTGGGCTGAGGTGTCTTCAGAAATGGGCCTCGCAGCATGTTGTGAACACAGAAAAATGACCACTAAGGGGATTCATAGGGTAACTTTGCAAATTGCCCCTTAGTGTGATGCTGGGTGGGGGCTCAGTGCTCTGGAGGCAAGGTGATAAAATGTCGGGTTTTATCCTATGGAGCCACTAATTCTTCATCTTTTCCTAGTAGAGAGAAGGTCTGAGTACTCCTGTCTCCCTGAAACCCGAGACCCTCTTCAGGGATAGAGCACTAGGTCATTCAAGTACATCAAATATCTTTTTTTGAGGGGAAGGGAGACAGAGATAGTGTTACACATCATGCAGAGATGCTATTAACTGTAGTTGAGCATCACAACTTGGATTTATTAGCATGAGGATGAAAGACCCACATGGCAGGGGGTGTAACCGATAACCTTGTCTCGCATCCATTTGAGCAAATGTGTGCTCGCCGGAGATTTAGCACTTCTCACCAGCCTTTTTGCAGTCACAGTCATTTTAGCAAACATATGATACTTCACTCTCAAAGCCACAACAGGGGTCCACCTCCTACATGCAGGTGGAAGTCATTGGGAGGAATCGCTTTGGCAACACAAGAAATTGAGGGTCTGGTTCAAATCTCATGCTATCCGCTGATTTGGGTGGAATTCCTTCTGAATTATACTGTGTGCAGAGGATCGGGAGTATTCTAAATTAAGCAGGCAGCAGAGTTCAGACAGCTGGTGTCTGTGCTGGGACACACTGATATCGTGAAGGATCACACATCTCAGCTGTGTCAGGCCCTCCGCTAGATCAGTGGGCACTACCTGAGTACTGTACCAGTCAGATCTGCTTTGTTGTTTTCTTCATACTCACCACACCATCACCAGAAATGCAGAGGAAAATAGCGGTCCCTTCCCACAACCCACCTCTGGAATTTGGGAATCACGTCCTTCAGGACTGGAAACATGACAAACCAGTGGCTTCACTCCACTGGAGCCCTTCTTCGGTCTACTATTAGGAGACACCCCTGTGCTGGTTAACATGCAAGTCATTTTTCCAAGCTCTCCCTCTCAATGATGAGTTCTGACCATGTAATGTATTTTTGTAACTTAATTTCTGAAGGAAAAGTGAAGTGACAGAGAATTTATGAGGTCATGGCCATAAGAATTTGTCTCCCTGAGAAGGACCAGACAGAGAGGAGATGACCAGCTATCTCCCGGTTTCTGTTAACCACCTCCAATTTCCCCTACAGGATATTGAATTTCAATAGCCCACCACAGCAAGTGCACTCAGAAGATATATCAGTATCACAGGCCCAGCTCAGATGAGCCAGCTTTGACTTGCATGAACATGAGAAAACGGGGGCACACTGCAATGCTCACACTAAACATGGTGGCTGCTCTGGCTGCCCTCAACCGTGGAGCACAACAATTCAAGAGGTCTGATTAGGGCCCCCCACCTGAGCTAAAACAAATATCCGCCATCTCCTGTGAAAAGCAGGCGTTGTTCCTCCCCCGGCCCAAGCGGAGGACGCGTGTCTCTCAACATGAGCCTCAGATGGCCTTCGTGCAATAATGTGTTTTCCTTCCTCCGGCACCTGACCGCAGTGTTGTCACACCGACAACTCGGTCCCATCGCTGCATACTTTCCAAGGGGATATTAATCAAACATATTAACCTGTTTGCCTTTAATTTTACATTTCAGAAACAGCTGTTGGCCACCCCAATGCCAGCAGTGCCTATTGCCAGCATTAGTGTCATTAGTAATCATTGCAGCTGTAATAGCGCCATTATCTCCCGCTAAAAGGGTCGCTGATGGCTCACGACAGAGCTTCAGGGAAACAAAAACAGGTCAGCTGAAATGAGATGGAAACTGCAAACTGTTGCTTCTGTCTTAACTTACCTCAAGACCTGTTGATGCCATATTGAGGGAAATTAACGTGCACAAGCAGCAAACATTTTGGTGGGAGCGTCACTGAGAAGGTGGGGCTTGTACTAGCCCCTGTGTCACTTGGGCTAATGTAAAGCATATAAATATGGGAAAGAATGGGGAAATTACCACCAAAAGGTCTTCATCTCCAGGAGCAAACTTCTCTCTATCGCTTGCTGCCTCTTCTTTAGGTAAGTCCGATTGCCTCCCGTCTAGCTTCTAGCTGGGTGTGCAGCTGTTTTCTTTAGTGGATGTAGAAGCCAGTGACAAGTGCTGGCTTGCTAGTCCAGGAAAATGAGGTCTCCTCAGCTCTTTGAGCATGTTGTGTTGTTTCTGGGACAGCATAAAGAACAGCCCCTTCTGACTTGGCAGAGTGGGTTTCTCCTCTGAAGGTGTCTGCTGATCTCTGCTCTCCTGGGCAGATGCACCACAGGGCTCGGCAAGATGATTCTTCCAAAACAAATGCCCCTACTCTGGGCTGAGCTCTGTTTTTCCAGAGCTCTTCTGTCCAAGATCAGTGCTTGCACTGCAGCCTCAGAGCCTGTGTACACAGGCACTGGCTAGAAAAAACCCACGTATTTTAACCCTACACATTTAAATGCCCACAAAGGCTGTGTTATGAAAGGCCACCCCATATATGGGTGTTGGGGTCTAGTTTGACTGTTTAGGAGGAGACAGCAGGGAGGCCAGGAATGATGAGAGCAGGTGGATGGAGATGGACTTCTGGTTGTAATCAGCATTTACTCTGACTTTCTGAGCCTGATGCATAAAGCTCTCCTTCCCTCTTTACGAGGTCCAAAGGAGCGAAAGGGCATAAGATGGTTGATGACAACTTATTTCTACCTTGTAGCCCACCCTGCGTCTGCTCTGCTTCTTACCCCTAGGCCTCATTCTCCTCACCATGGCTCTCTGGATCCGGTCGCTGCCTCTCCTGGCCCTTCTTGCTCTTTCTGGCCCTGGGATCAGCCACGCGGCTGCCAACCAGCACCTCTGTGGCTCCCACTTGGTTGAGGCTCTCTACCTGGTGTGTGGAGAGCGGGGTTTCTTCTACTCCCCCAAAACCCGACGGGACGTTGAGCAGCCTCTAGGTAAGTCAGGTTGACCATGACTGTGTCTGTATGCTATGTGATGCAAAAGGCAGCCACCTATCTTTGATGGTGACACCAGGAATGTCCTTGATGGGGAATGCCAGGAATACCTTTGACATACCAGCAGCATCGTATTGCCAATGAAAAGATCTTCGGGTTAAAAAGGCAGGTGGCAGGGCAGGCAGGGGAAGAGGATTTATGAGACTGAAGGAATTGTCAGTCAAAGCTCAAACTTTTCTGCTTCTCTTTTGGAAGAGAGAGGCTGAGAACAGCAACATCCCAACCCGTGTGGGGCGTTATGCTGGCCTGGGAGTGACCGTAGAAAATAAAGGCAGAAGGAACCCAAGGAGCCTCCTTCTGCACCAAGACGGGCACTTGTCTCCATCCTATTCCTGACCCACTCTTGTCAAGTATTGTCATAAAAACCTTCTGCCTTCTGAAACTGCCCATTCCTGTGCTTAACTGATTTTCTTCTTGAATGTTGCTTCCTAATATCTAACCTGAATGTATCTTGCCTATTGTTGTCTATTATTTCTTGTCTATTATTTCTTGTCTTCTCCATAGCAGACAAAGGGAAGAGTCTACTCACTTATGAGTGCTTTTCAAACTACTTAAAGACTATTTCCATGTCTAGTTTTAACCTGCTCTGAGCCAAAACCCTTTGACACCCCCAGACTGCCTTCCCAGGGCATATATACTAGAACTCTGTCATGCAAATTGTTCTGCATTTGGTCCATAACCTTTCTTAATGGTGATGTCTGGAGAAGTACACAGGACCCCAGGTGAGGCCTGGTCAGCGCCAAGCGGAGTGAGCAAGCGGGCAGAACGATATTGCATGTTTTCCACACCACATTCCTACACAGGGGTTGTCTTTTCCAAAGCAGCAGTGTGCTGTTGATTGATAGAGACCATTGTCCCCCTTGGCCACCAGTCAGATGTATCTTCAGTCCCTGAAGGACCACTGCCTGGTGGTCCACCATGGCCTACTCCTCATCCTGGGTGTGCAACGCAGCCTTCCTGCCTTCCTCTAGCATCTTCCCCATTTCTTGCTGAGCAGCATCCCATCTTTTCAGAGGGTTTCTGTAGTTTCCAAGGTAATTTTGAGTACTAATCTTGCCCTTCAACAGGCTTGCAGCCCCCCACAGCTTTATATTGTTTCTTATTTCACGGTGGTAAATGGATTAGCCAGAGCAGGTTGTGATGGAGCCAGTGTCCATCTTTACCTTATTTTGTACAGCAGATTAAGAAGGCAAAAAACTGACATTCTGCAGCCCCCACAGAAATGCAGTAGGTTGGTTTCCTCACTTTGCCTTTTGTTTCAGCAGAGCAGTTGTTCTGTAAATCGGTAACACAGGAAACACTTTTATCAACTCAGAGCTACTCAGCTCCCTGCTACCTGCCCTGCCCCCAGACAAGCTGGTCTCATTCCTACCCAGGCAGGCATTTCTGATCTGGCTCTGGTAGCTACCAGCCTCCAACGAGGTCTGCAAACTCCTAAACTTGTCTCAAACACTATGTCTGAACTTTTTGCTTCAGGGAAACAGACTGTCTTGTGCTTCTCATGTTCACTTGTGATCCAGCCTGAGCGTCAGAGGAGCTGCAAGCAGAGACCAAATGACTCCTATCAGCAGCTAAACTGCAAAATTGGAAACAGATTGCAAAACAGAGGCAGAGCACTGAAAAACACAACTCCTCTGCTCTCTGTCTGTTGCTAATCCCATTCCTGAGGTGACACCGAGGAATGGTGTGGGGAGCAGTGTGCCATGCAGGGACCTGCTGGAAGTGCTGCCTCTACCCAGTGTTGTGGCCTCTGAGAGGTGCAGGTGTGGGGCTTCAGAGGTGGGAGCTGGGAGTGGGAGCACTGCACAGGGAGCATGGCCCTTCTCATGGCTGGGAAGCACAGCTGCTTCTCCCAGGGCAGAGGAGATCTCCACCACCTGCTGCACGTACCTGCCACCACCAGCCCTGTCCCATACCCAGCCAGCTTTTGTAAAGGCTGCTTTCAGAAGATGGAAATCAGAAGGCACAGAGCAACACAGCCTGGGTTTATTCAGTTAAGCGCAATGGCAAGATGTGCAAGGTCTCAAGCAGGTGAGATGAGGCACTCCAGAGAGCTGCCCTTGAACATGATGTTGGTACCTAGAAGGGGCCAGGACCTATCATCCTACAGCTGTAGTGTGAGGAGATGGGTACTGAAGACCCATTATGAGTGGGTCAGAAAATTTGTTAGCCAATTCCCTAAATATTGTACGGAGAATTTCATCACGTCCAACCTGTCTGAAAGTATCTGAGGACTTCCTACCTCTTTTTCTACAACTCTTGCCTGAGCCACCATCTCTTTGTCACATGAGCTGGTTGTGTTTACAGTCTGCTTGCAGCTGGCTTGAAGGATGAAGACAGATAAATCACAAAACATTGACTAGCTATTTCCTCTTCTACTTAATGCTGGACTAAATCTTTTCTAAGTTTTCCCTTTAGCAAGCTAGCATAATGATTTCTTGTTACTCTTGTGCCTCGTTCATTGTATCACGCTTTGGGGGCTTGGGGATTTTGCGTCTCGAGCTATACTTTCATGCTGCCCTAGAAACCACATCTTAGTCTCGCTTTCCAGGCACTTTCTTCTGGCTGTTAGGGGCTCTTTTCTTCCTAGAGGAAAAACCACTGTTTTATTTGCCATTTTCTATATTTTCACTGGGCTCCTGGACAGCTCTGCCCACAGGTTTTCAAGCTCGTCACTTGGAGTAGACCAACCATCAGCTTACTTACTAGCTGCTCACCCCAGAGAGGGTGCAGGACTTTTCTTCCTCTCCACATGCTTGCCTCAGTAAAGTCCCTGTACCCCTGGGTCTGTCACAGCACCAATACCCACTCCGTTTGGTTCCTTTTGTGCACCATGGGATTACTTTGGGAGAGGAAACTTGGAGCCTGAAGGTGCTCTGAGCACATCAGCTTGGGGAAAAACTTCCAACTGCCTCCCCACTTCCCAGCCAGCTCTCCACTTACAGGTCTGGTGTCTGAAAAAGGGGTCTCCACAGGGCTCAACAGCCAGGGCTGACGTATGGTGAATGATGCGTGGCTTATCTTTTTCTCCCCTGCCAGTGAGTGGTCCCTTGCATGGTGAGGTGGGAGAGCTGCCGTTCCAACATGAGGAATACCAGAAAGTCAAGCGAGGCATCGTTGAGCAATGCTGCGAAAACCCATGCTCCCTCTACCAACTGGAAAACTACTGCAACTAGCTGAGAGGCTGGCAGAGACATGCACTTACACTATTGCACCTTCAAAGCAACTGAATAAACCTTGTGGATCTGTTGTGTCAGTTTGTGTGTCCATGGGCTGCGCTATGTGTCCATGGTTGGTGTGTCCATGGTTGGTGTGACCATGGTTGGTGTGTCCATAGTTGGTGTGCCCATGGTTGCTGTGCCCATGGTTTGTGTATCCATGATTACTGTGTCAATGGTTCATGTGTCCATGTCCTGGGGAGGGGCCAAACCATTTACTTTCAGGGTTGGTGGTCTGTGCTTGGAAAAGGCAGTTTTAAAAGGTCCCAGAGCCACCTATCACTTAACACTCAGCTTCTGCCATCCAAATGAAGGGGCTGTGAGGGAGGCAAAGGGGTTATGCAGCCAAGGGAGGTACACAGAGCATCCCCACCCTCGGTGCCTGGGCAGACAAAGAGGAAGGGGCAGAAAGCCTTGAATAAGACTTTTCTTTCTAGGGAAACATTACTGGGTAATATGCGTGGAAACATTGCACTGGTCAGCTTCCTGCAGTTTGCAGTCCAAATATAGAGAGGCAGCCGGGAGACTGAACTTCCTCAGCTGTGTAATGGAAACAGTCCCGATTAAGTAAAGAATTAAGTCACCTATTAACTGTACCCAGAAAAATCACGGCCGAGTGCCACAACCAATTTAGAAAGTGTGTCCCGTTCTCCATGCTGTTTGTCAGAGGCCCAGGTGGAGTTTTTACTGTGGGACGTGCTTGTTATTCACAAGTATTTGACAAATCAGATGCAGAAAACAGATTTTAGCCAAGAAGAGTTTCCCTGAGCTGTCTGCCGCCAGCGCAGCATCCATCACTGTTGATGCTCAGGGCTGTGCTGAGTGTACCGGTCCTGGACCAGATGCTTGCCCTTCCTGACTGCCTTCTGCTTTCCCTTGCTGCCAACAATCGCTTCACACCATGATTTTAATTTCTCATTTAATAAGATATTTGCAACAGCCCTGAAATTTGCCAGAACCAAAGCACCTCCAGGCAGTCAGAGCAGCAGTATTATTGAGATGCTAACACATGCTGCTGGGCCAGTGCCTTTCTCTCCTGTTTTTGCACCCACAATCCCAAATTTTTGCACATCCATCCCAGGGAGAAGTCACCTTGAGCCCAGAGGCAGGGAAGAGGAGCTGTGGCTGGGTCCACTTGCACAGTATGGGGGGAAAGCACATCCAAGAGAAGCAGATCCAAGATCTTCCTCACGAGGCATTGCTCCCCACCACAGCTGAAAACCCAAGGCTTGGTGGAGTCACCTGGACTTGTCCTGCATCACCTAGGACCAAGATCTTGGACTCAGCAGCCAGGGTCTGTAGAAGATGGATAAGCAGAGAGGCTCTTCTACAATGAGGCTGAGACTTGCTAGCGCAAATACTTGGCTGGACAAGACAAAAAGAGAGCCTTCCTTTCTACCAACACTTTGCATTTCAGATGGTAGCTGTCTATGCAAGAGGCTCAGACCCCAGAGCCTGGGGCCTCCACCTGCCTGCAGACACAGTGCTTGGAAGCTCAGAAACATACGCTGGCTACAGACAGACAGAAAACCTGCCAAGAATCACCACAACTTATCCACTGTAGTGAAATATTTGTCTCTACAGACTGCTGATAAATTGAGACACATCTAAAATAGGTAGCGGGGACCCTGACCATGGCATGAGCCTATGCCCTGCACACTTAAAAATAAACACAAACAGGCACAGGAAATTCTAAGCACCCTTTTTGCCAAATGGTTCTGCTAAGTCAAAAATATCTTCCTCTAGAAAGAAATTGCAAAAGGACGAGCTTCGGATGCTGCTGCGGTGGCCCCAGGAGCGATGCCCCATCGAGGACAGCTGGTCGGAGATGCCCGTCTCGTTCCCTGCCCTCTGCCATTGTTTGGTTTTCTTGCTTGTTTGTTTGCTTTTTTTCTGAATGCTCTCAATTAGGGCTGGTTGGGAAACTGCAAATGCCACATTTTTCGCTGGAAAATGTTGATTCATCAACATCAGCACTTTCCGCAGGACTGGACCAGTTTTAGCAAGGCTGGATTAGACGGGAGGAAGGGTGGTTTGGGCACCAAGCCGGACTGTGGGAGATGCAGGTGCCCGCTCTGCTGGCATCACTGCGGGGATTTCATCCTCTGTGCCTGATTGCCCAAGACCATGCACTAAACCACCAGGCTCTGGGCTACCCCGGGGTGGACTCTTCTCCTTCCACTGAAAAATTGCAGGAGGTTTGAGCAAACGCAGAGTGGGAATTGTTTTGAAATATGAAGATGGGGCAGGACCAGCTGAAAGATGCTGCCTCATGTTTTCTCAGCGGGTTCGGATGTTGGGTGGGATTGGGGTTGGACACACTGAGTGCCCACCTGGTGATCCCCCTGTGATGGCAGCCAGTGGCCGTTCCTCACTGTTCCCCAACCTTTGTGCATCCTGGGAGGAGGAGACAGCAGGTCCCTCGCTCCCTTCGTCCCCAAAGCAAGAGCTGTCCTGTGTGTGATGTATGGCGGGAGGTGCAGGGGAAAATACTGCACCAATTTAAAAACCAGAGAAGATCACAAATAAAAAATCTTTCTGAGCACAGCTTGCTTTCCAAAACTGAAAATAACATAAAGGGCTTGGACAGGGCCAGCTCTTTGCTTTTTAAGAGTGGCAGTGAGGTGAAGGCCAAAGGAGAACAAAGGTGTTTTTTCCTTTTTTTTTTTTTTTTCTGCCACACCAGGGAAGGAAGCCTGAAGGCAACCCTAGGTGACATTCTGCACCAGAGCACACGGCTTGAAAACATGATGCTGCTGGCTGGCTTGGGCTGCCGAGAGCCGTTCACCCCCAAAACTGAGGATGGGCAGCAGCGTGGGGTGCCCCTCGCTGCAGGATTTCTTTATAAAGCCCCTCTATTGCTAGGAAGGAGGCAATTCCCTACTCACAGACGTGCTGGGGAGATGCCAGATCTGAATTCCTGAAGGAGAAGTGACTCAGGGACAGGGAATGCCGCTTCCATTGACCTCCCTCCCTGCTCCTCCCGCCGGGGCTTTGCATTGTGATCTTTGGGAAGCGAACACATCCAAGCCCCATTTATTCTGACTCAGCAGTTGCTTTGAAGTGATTTATTTTTTTATTTTTTTTATTTTTTTATTTTGCGTTAGCGGTGGGGCATCATGCCCGGCTAAAATATCTTGGCTCCTCTGCTCCTTGCAACAAACTTCCAGAGGTCTCATGCTAGTGGTGGAGGGCAATTTGAAGAGAATGCAAATAAAGGCTTCGCTTCATTCATGCTGGTTGAATAGAGAATTGAAAGCTGAGCCGCAGAGGGGATTGCAAGACAAATTCTTTGGGCTGCGGTGTTGTTAACGCTGCCCAGAAAAGAAAGGCCCAGAGTTGCCCCTTTTTCCTGAACCCTTCCTGACGTGGGCTCTGGTTTCAAGGAAAGGGGAGCGATTCCCGTGGAAATGGGAACGGATCTGGGCCGAGCGTGGGTGCATGGTGGCCAGGGGCAGTGCCCGGGTGGCTGGCAGCACTCTTTGGGTGGCAGGCTGGGCTGCGCTGCTCTGGCTTATCTGGAGAGGAAGGCAAGGCTGCCACTTTCCCGGAGCTAATCTGGCTGTATTATTTCCTTTTCCAGGATAGAAGAACACTCTCTGTCACCCTGCAAACTCACAAATTCGTTTAGTATAAGAAATAGCTAGATTATACCTAAATACCCTCTGATTTAGCTTGACCTCACCAAAGACACCCATCCTGGCCAAAGAAAAGCACCTCTCCTTCTCCTTTCACCCCCCACAGGAAGAAAGCTTTAGGTCAGCTATAAATTGATCTGGAAAGCCGCTGCCAGCTCATTGTCTCTGGGTGAATGATTCCCAAGGAAGGCGGCCAGTATTTTCCGAGCCCGATGCCAGGCTGGGTCCCACGTCCCCCCCCAAACCCCTTGGGCAGCACGGGCGGGAGCAGACCCGGGACAATAACGGGAAGCTAAGCAAGACCATAGGAGTGCACAAGGAAATGATCTGGGCCTTAATCCTTTCCCTCCATCCCTAGCCAGCTTCAGCGAGGTGGACAGGGCTCCCCTGAGCTCCTTTCTTTGCCTGAAAAAACAGGCCAAAATATGACTTTATTTAACTTATTTTTATGCGTGGCAAATGCCAGGGTTTCCAGGATGTGCCTGGTTGCTCTCACTAAAATTTCCCATGAAATGTTTTCCCATTTTGGAAGAAAATGGGTAACGGAAACAAATTTGGCTTTTGATTTCCAGGTTGTTGTCGTTTGGCCTTTTAATGGTGGATTTTTTTTGGGGGGGAGGCTATTTTACAGAACTGCCAACTTCTGAAATGTAACTTTTTGTTGGAAAACAGCACGGCTTCCTCTTTTCTAATCAGAAAACGGAAAATCAAATATAAATGACACCACCCGCCCCATGTTGACAATAAACCATTCTGTGGAAGTTTCAATGGAAAAATGTCTACCCTTTTTACCCTTTTTTCCACTAATCAGAAAGCTCATCTGCTTTGGAGGCTGCAGATGTGCCTGCGGGCAGGATTTGCACACCCAACCTTCCAGCTTTTCCTATTTGGCATTGATTGTTGGGTGAGATTTTTAAAAATTATCTCTGATAAATGATCTCTTGGCTCCTGGGCTTCTGCTAATTTCAGTGGTGAGTTAAATCACAGTGAAGCAGCCCAAGGGTTGACCCACTCCTAATAAAACCACAGGTGTTGTGAAAACTGCAGTCAAATTGCTTTTTTTGGTCACTTTTAAAATATCTGCAAGCTAAGAGTGGCCATGCTTTTCCAAATGCTGACGCTTTGCCTTGAAATAACAAATTTCAGTCCCAAAAAGAAAAATGAAAAACAAGTGGGAAGCGCTTCTCCAGCATCTCCTCTGCTTTGTTGAGATCCCTGACCTCACCCCGGGGACACCAAGTGACACCGAGTGCTGATGTCATGCCCGATTTTCCCTCATGCTTTTAACTGCAGACCCCCGATATCATTCTTGAGATGCTTCCCCTTAATCCTCAGCCCGTGCAGAGATGCTTGGGGTCATTGCTCTGGCTGTGCATCCCATTTAAGAACGGAGGACTGGGAGTGACTTTCAAGCCATTTACATTGGCCCTGGCTAACCTTGCATCACTGCACCTTCTTCATCTCCAAAAAGGCTATTTGCATCCCAGTTTCTCCCTAAAGTGGCTTTGGTCTCTGGAGCCTTTCCCGAGGAATTCATCTGTCCTCTTGGACTTCACAGTCCTCACGACCTGGAAAAGATCCCGAGGTTTCACATATCTGTCCAGAGCGCAGCAATTACCCATGGCTTTGTCACCAAAATAGGGCACCACAAAAATGCTGGGAATCTGTTAAAGCAGGATCCCTGCCATAGTTTTCCCTCCTCCTGCAGTCCCCGAGGCTGCCAGGGGATGGAGCGCAGGGCAGCCTGCATCCGGAGCCCGCATCCCTGCCTGGGACAAGGGAAGCAGCCATGGGCACCAAGGACACCCACAAACTATGGGGCAAAAGAATACAGACGATGCAAGGTGTCAGAGAAAAACCTGCTGAGGCTCAGTACGTGATGTTGGAGCAAGAAGTTGCATCAAGGCCATTGCCCTATAGGCTGCTCCTGGTGGGGATGCTGGCCCTGACGTTGCACGGCTGATGGCACTGAGGGCTACCAGCCCTTGCAGGCACCTTGAGCCCTTTTGAGTTGGGTTGCTGCTGCTCTTGCTCTGGTCTCTATGTAAAGGTGTTTTTTCTCTACTAGAGAGGAAATTCAGGTTTATAAGCAAAATCCATCAGCTCTGCTCCAGCATAAACCCATATTTTGGTGAAACACCAAGCGAGAATGGCCCTGAAGCCAAGGTGCTCCCTGCAGCACATTTTCCAGTGTGCACTTTCAGCACCCTAACTGCTGGCTCACTTGCCGCCCTGCAGTGCAAGAAATCATATGCTCTGGGGAAATTTTTCCTGCCTAGTATTTCCTTGGATGCTACACATATCTATGGAATGTTTTGAGTTGGATAGGCATGTGGTTCTGAGCCAGGCATCCCCTTTTGGGCATACCTAGGCTTAGATCCACAATAACAGCAGCCCCAAATAAAACCCTGGGTGTTTCCACCGCACCCTGGCACTGAAGGACTTCCAGAGCATAGATATATATCTTGAATATGAATATTAACATGTCAAACAAAGCTGGGTCATCTCCCCACACCATACTACTACTCACAAGGTGCCCGAATCCTGGGACCTTGAAAGGGTGAAGAAGGGCAGGTGACCACCAGCACTCATCCTGCAATGCAACGTGCTGTTTTGGTTCTCCATTGTGCAGATATTTGGGGTTATACACTTTGCATTTGGAAATCATGTCAGGAAGCTATGGTTCAGGCTGGGTCTAGGTTGGACCCTTTGCTGGTGCTGTCCTGCCCCACCATCAGGGGCAGTGGCACTGGTGTCCCCGCTGCAGCGTGTCCCCCAAGATGCACCTGCCCTGGGGAGGGTTTGCTCTCTCCCCATGTCTTTCCAGTGTGAATGAGCCCTAGCGAGTGATTATGAAATGATATTTTAGCCAGCAGAGGGAGCGCTCAGAATTTCAGACTGGGACAGCTTGGGAAGCACCAGGAAAATACATAAACCCCAGACCTAAGCAATAGGAGCTGAAACAAATGTTGTCCCTGGGTCTGGGTTGGTGATGCTCAGCTGTGGGAGGTTGGGGCACGGATCTGCCACAAAACCCCCTAGAGACCTCGGGTACATGGGTGAGCATCCCCCAAGGCATCAGGTGAAATCTTCTCCGTTAATTTAGGTCCGTGTTCGGGCTTTTACAACTGCCCACCAGTGTCTTAAGGCAGAGCTTCATTTGAATTTAGGCCAAACAGAGCAACACATAGCCAATTTGTCTGACTCGAGCAAATTTAAAGTCTTAAGAGCTGGCTGGATCTGTAACAGTCTCTCATTTTAGGAAAAGGGTCTAAGTTATTCTCCATGAAGTGCCTCAGTGGTGGGGAGACCTATCTGCTCATGTACAATAATAGAATTATAATGAGTTACCCAAATGCACATTGGCAAAGGCTCATGCCTGGTCCTCTCCTAACCACGCGGATCCCCCAGGTTTTAAAACAAAGGCTCCTCAAGCACAAATGAGCAATTTGGAAACTTGTCTCTGCACCAACCAGGAGCTAGAGAGCTGTGTAACAAAACCAGGTGTCTGTGGGATTGAGTTAGGGCAAGCCCACAAGGGGATCCTGCTGGGGAGTAGATAAATATGTCATGGAACCGCCTGTGGAGTGAGGCTCTGCGGGGAGAGTGGAGCGCCGGGCATTCGGGGGATCTCCCCCACGGGTGTGTGGGGCATTTTCCTGCCGACACCACGTTTGTTCCAGTTACAGTGAGCACAGCCCCGGGTGGATTAACACACCCGTTGCAAAGCCTGATAAAAGACAATGGGCCACATTTTCAACGCTAAGCACATCAAGGATGAAAGGGAGCTCGGGGAAGGAGCAGAAAGGAACAGCGGGAATGACCTGACCTGCCTGAAACCTTCATTTCTACCGGGGAGCAAGGAAGCTCACTGCACTTATCCAAAAAAAAAAAGGTTCAGAGAGACTTGGTCACAGCCGAAGTGGTAGCATGGAAAGGGTCCTCGTGGTGCACAGCGGTCAAACATGTTACAGGAGCTGGAAGGTGAGCTTAGTCCCACTTGGGCAGGATTGCTTCTATGGGGTGAGAGGCACCTACCCAGTGGGGCGGTTCAGCTGTCGACACAGAAGGTTTGCACCGCTTGCATCGAGAGCTGAGGGGAGCAGCAGCCTGCCTGTGATGGGGGTGACTCCTCCAAAGCATGGGGCTGTCTCACCCGCAGCCTGGCAGGCCTTCAGAGAGTCGGGATAAAAAAGAAATTGGTGCAAAAGGGATCAGGCAGGGACTTATTTTGGCTTTTTGTTATGGGTGGCTCCAAAGCAGCAAGCAAGCTGCCAGCAAATCCATTTTGGATACAAGCAGCCCTCTAAAGTTTCCATCAGTCTTATCCTGTACTGACCTCTGCACGTGCTGACACCTTCTGCAAACTGTTTGAAGAACACCCGATGGCCAGGTGCGATGACTGGGGCAGGTCCAGGAGAAGACTTCCACCTCCATGGCGGTGGGCACTCTGGGCTGACACCCCTCCCTGCACTGTGTAAAAAACCTGCCTCGCAAACCATTCGCCTGATGGCTCCTCTCTCCCCCTTGGGCAGCCTGGGGGAGATGTGGACACCAGGCTCACACCACGCACTGACAGAGGTCCTGGGGGAGCACTCTCAGTGCAGCAGCTCTGGCTCTGGCTCCTGTGCCTCCCTTGCAGAGCCCTCCTTCCCCTCTCTGCCATGATCTGGGCTTGCACGCCTCGATTTCTGCCCCGGCAAAGTCACAAACTGCAGCAGGGTGGTTGCAGAGCATGGAAGCAGCATGAGGGAAGTGGTTTTGGGGGCAGCAGCTCCTACTGAAAAACAAGGCTGTGGCTGGGAGGCTGCTTCCCCACAGCCTGTGCTCGTGACAAAGCCAAAGGCAGGTACCTTTTTAGGTGTCTTCAAGCTCTCTCTTGCATGGAGATGACAACGCTTGCTTTCTCTTGTCCAGAATTCCCACCTCCTGCCCCCCTTCCCAGGGATGGCCAGGTTTGGGGTGCAGGGATGCTGCAGCCTGCACAGTCCTCCCACTGCACTTGGGAACTAGAAATGCTCTTGTGCCTTGCAGATGGTCTCTTAAGGGCAGGAACCACCATCTAAACCCTGCTAACTCGGTGGAAACTGCTTCCCCTGCCAGCCTGCTGCAGTGTCTTCATCCACATCATACCAATCACTGATGCTCAAGGTTTCCCCGTCTCTGTTTTCCCTCCTGAGACCAGAACCTGGCACAAGCACGCCCAGAAAACTTTAGTTTTAAAATTACTTCATTTAAAAGCCAAGCACCAACATCCCAAGCCAGTTGTTTAGATTAAATGAAAGCTTTTGAGAAAAAAAATAAAAATAAAATCCATCTGACATATTCCACCCCCCTTCCCCAGGAGATCGCTCCCTATCTGGATATGGAAGAGCATCCCGAAGGTGGGAGCAAAGGCTTCAAGTGAGTCATCTCCTACTTTGTACACCCCGATGGTGCTGTTGCTGTTTTCATGTGGGTCTCTGGGAACGGTGAGGGTGGTGGCGGGTGGGAGAATGTGGCTGTAAACCAGGCATCATATACCAGAGCGGGGTTTGTGCCCCCAGTGGCATTGAGGTATGCAGGGGACCCCCTGGGAATACTGCCCTCCCCAGCAGGGCTCTGGTTTGGAGCAGGACCTGGGATGGGGGCTCAGCAGGAATTGGGATGGGAGCTCTTGAAACACCCTGGTGACTCAGGCAAATCTTCCTCTAATGATGAAACTCAAGGTTGTAAATTAATTCCCCTAAAAGGGACTTTTAGGGGATGCCTGCTATTCGTTGCTAGATTTTTCTCTCTCCTTATATCACACGCAGAGACAATGGAATTCAGTCTATCTCTGGAAAACGTCTTTTTTTTTTTTTTTTCTTTCTTTCTTTCTTTCTTTCCTTTGGATTAGATTAGTTCAGAAGAGGTTGTTCCAGTCTGGCACCTCTTGTGGTTGCTGTGCTTGTTTTGACTAAAAAACACCCGTGTGATCTGTACATATTTGAAATGGTTCCCTTTAATGCAAAAGGAAAAAAAAATCTAAGCAATTCAATTCTGGGCCAAAAAATTAAAAAATCTTCTCCTTCATGAAGATCTACCTCATGGACTTGGATGGCTCAGCACGAAACCCACCTGGAAAAAATAAAGAGAGAGGAAGATTTGCAACAGGGATGCAATTGCCATGCCTGTAATTACACTGGTTAATCTCTGATCATGTTCAGGTATTTGCGGTGCTCACCACAGCCACCTCCCATAGCTAGGGATGCCCTAAGCTGGGGCCTGTGGGAATCAGGGGCATTATTGCCATTGGTTTTCGTATTGTCTCACCAAATGTTTGTTTGTGTAAGTGTTGTGATTATTTTCTGGCTAACACAAGAGGTCTGAGGACTTGCTTCCTCCATCCTGATCATGTATGGCTCCTGACCCCAATTTTGGCATCTGCCAGGTGGGGCTGAAGGCAGGGCTGGAAGGAAAGCTTGAGAGCTGGTGGATAAACAGCGCAAACAGGACACCCTTCAGCACACCCCTCATCACATTCAGCTCAAACAAAGGCAGAGGGACCAGGCAGGGTGTGGGGACAAGCACAGCACACAATGTCACAGGGGTGGGTGAACCCTCTGGAGATGGATGAACCTCCTAGAGATGGGTGAACCACCTTCAGCTCTTGCAGGCCGAGGCATCAAAGGGGGTTCTGGTGGGGTTAAGTGACATTTAGCCCTGCAGCCTCTATCCTGCAGCTCTGCGGCACATCCCAGCCCTGGAGGGACACATCTGCAAGAGGATGGGCTGAGGGCTCCCTGCCTCAGGTGTGCCAACCTCTCTGTAGGGTGCGAAATACCTGGGAACCCTCCAGCCACTCCCAGAGTGAGCTCATCTCTTCGTCTCTATTGGGGAAACAGACCGAGTTTCTCATCCTTTATTGTGCTTATTCCTCTAACAAGGCAGTAACAGTGAGCTGCTGATTGCGTTACATGGAGCTGAGAACATCCAGGGACTGGTGGAGGAGCGCACTGTGGTCCCAATGCCCCCCAGCAAGCCTCAGCTACCAGGCAGCCTGGCCCCCAGCAGCGAACGCATTTATCTTCTTTGTGTGCCCCCCCGAGGCTCCCAGGATGGCTCAGGATAGACGAGGGACACCACGGTCAAGGGAGGACAAAGCGCAGCCCAGCAGCAGTGCCTGGGAAAGGACCAGCCTCTTTGCCAACACCTGACTTTGGCAAGCAACACTTTTTCCAACCGATTCATCCAACAGGTTTTTACAAAGAACTGATAGGAAACGTCATGGAAAAATAAATTAAAAAAAAAAAAAAAAAAGCTTTTCTGGAAGTGTTCTCAGTCATTGCCGCTTTTCCATTTGTAAAAATTTCCAGATTAAAACCTTAACCTTTTTTTTTTTTTTTTCCCAGCTAAAACCAGCTTCGATTGAACACACCACCAATGGCTGCTCAGCTCTTCGGACCGCTGGGCAGGACGTGGCTCCGCACATTTTACGGCCACAGCGCTGGTGCCCTGGAGAGGAGGGCTTGGTTCCCCGTGGCACTGCATCTCCTGGGCTTTCCCAGGAGAAAACTGGCCCCAGCTGGAAGCCCGGCGGGACCGGAGGTGGCTCACAGCATGTATATACACATGGGGCTCACGCGGGGAAAGGCTCGTGGGGGGTCTCCCTTGGATGTAGCCGTATCTCGCACCGCAGCTTTCTTTAAACTGTGGGGAAGTTGGATTAGGTGAGGAATTCCACAATTTCTTAGCTTTTCAAATAACATGTCTGCAATATCACCCAGCCTGACCCGCGCTCCCACCTGCCTCGGGAGCTCCGTTAACCCTTTGCCTCCATGGAGGGCTGGGAACGTGTCGGCCACACATGCTCTGGCTGCTGGGGATGGGGTTGGCACCTCCAAAGCTGCAGGAAAGTAAAGCCCACCCTGTCCAGAGCCTGCACCTCCATAAACACACCCAGGGAACATAAACCTCTTTAGACCTTTCCCAGCCCTCTCCTGGGAAGCCAGCTCATGCCCCACAGCAGGTATGGAGGTGTTTGGGATCATGCCTGTGCTTTCACAGAATCACAGAATCACAGAATCACAGAATCATCTAGGTTGGAAGAGACCTCCAAGATCACCTAGTCCAACCTCTGACCTAACACTTAACAAGTCCTCCACTAAACCACAGCACTAAGCGCTTTGCATCGCTCCTCTTCGGATCTTCCAGATGCTGAAGCGCACCAGGACCGACGTATCCCAGTAGGAGTTATCTCCAGCTGATGAAGAGATGGGGACACAGAGAGATCCAGTGAGTCACCCCAAGTGGCATCACCACAGTGGGGCCAGAAATAGGGGTGGCATTTGAGTCACCTGCCATTTGGCTCTACCTACTTAGCCTAGCACACTCTACCCCCTCAGCCCAAAAATACATGTGTGCATACGCACGTGCTATGTAAGCCCACTGTGTGCTCTTTGTAAAAGCTATATGTATGTTTTAGGGGGGAGGTTACTCTCCTAGTAATTAGCAATTAGCTGAGGGTAAGCACCCTGTGAGGTCTCCTGCTCCAGGAGCACTGGCATCTCCACAAACCCCTCACTTTTCTGTCCACAGACCTTTCCTCCTTGCTGGAGCCCAACCAGCACCACAAAAGAGCTTCCCCCCATCCCACGGGATCACACCATACCTATTTGCCCCATGATGCTCCTTGGAGATCCCAGCCCCATCTATAAACAAGCCCTTGGAGGTTAAATAGCCACCAGCAGACCACAGCAGTGAGGATTTTGGGACGTGTGGTCCCAGCTGCTGCCACGTGCCCAAAGCTCACCCCAGCTCTCCCCAAACCATCCCCACTCACTTCCAAGCTTCAGGGGCACGCCGCCATCTCTTAACCCACCATCCAGAGGCTGCCAGGCCGTGCTGGTGACGTCCAGCACCACCACCTTTCTGCGTGCCCCAAGCCCACCCTGGCTGGGACCTGGCTCATTGCAGCATCCCCACCATGGCCGCCCCTGCTCCGCCGGCACTGCGCCATCGCCACACCGGGTGTATTTTTCAGCAGCGGAGTGTATAAACATTTCCAGCCGAGTGCACTTAGCGTAAATTTGTTTGCCAAGTGCTGTTGCCTCCCCTCCTGGGTTAGGATTATGGGAGAGTGTTTTGGTTGAGCTGGAAAACAAATCACCTGCCCTGCTCAGCGCTCACCTCTCGCCTCCCTGTGAGGGTGTCCATCACCCGGGGCGTGGGCAACGGGGTCTGGATGGCGTAGGAGCAGGGTGCCCCCATGTCACCGGCCATGGGGACCTTATTGCAAACTCCCATGTGACTGCTGCCAGCTGTGGGCTTCAGCAGGGGCAGTCCTAGCCCCTGAGGGAGAGAGGGAAAGGGAAACAGAGGTATTCTCACCCCCATCTGATGGATGGGGATGCAAAATGCTGGGAAGCGAAGTGACTTGCCCATGGTGGTGGCAGAGGGAGGCTGCACTTGGGGTGTGGGAACCGTGTATGATCCCCTTGCTGCTCCTTCTCCCTGAATCCACAGCCACCTGCCCATGGGAGCCTGACCCCAAGGACATCCTTCTGGGGTCTTCACTGCCCCTCCAACCTATTTCTCTACCCAAAAAGCCCCTGGGCCTGAAGGAGTGGTGGGGTGGCCCCAGCTGGGGCTAGTGGACATGGGGGTCCCTGAAAGGGGAAACCCAGGCCGTGGGATGCTCCCACCTCATGCTTTGCCCCAAGACAATGAGAGCTGCAAACAAAGACCTGCACCGAATCACAGCAGCAATGCAAAGGAAAAAAAAAAAAAAAAAGAAAAAAAAAACAGAGGAAGAAACGCCTGAAAGATACATAGCTGGGATTCCTGAACCCCTCAGAGGTATTCGGGCTTAGCCAACAGGCTGTTTTTTTTTTTTCTTTTTTTTTTTTTCCAAGGCCATTAATTACACAACAGAGACATATCTGCACCGCTCCACCTCTTCACAGTCAGCGAGGGCCCTGCATCTGTTCCCTAAAATGTGCCACCATCTGCACCCAGTGCCATCGCCTGCATTGAGCGCCTGGAAAAATAACCCGCTGGAGGGTGATATTCCCCACCTGGTTTTCTGGGGAGCATTGAAAGGGAAGCCAAAGCACGTGCCTCTAAAGCAGGTCTGAAATACGGGAGCTGCACCGGCAGGGAAGGCAGGAGGATGTGGCCGAGCTGAAAGCCTTCAGGGAGGCCGAGGGGAAGCTCTCTAAGGAGCTGCACCAAGGCACAATCGGTGCAAGGACAGCATATGGACTTGCTCTGCAGACAGACCCAGAAGGAAATACATAATTCCCCGTGTTTGCACAGCGCTATGGAGAGCCAACTTCATCCCCTGGCGCTGGAAAGAGCTAATCGTACCTGCTGGAGCTTCTATTGGTCCTTCAGGGGCTTGGACTTCTTCCTCCCTATGACATTCCAGTGAGCATTTCCATGGAAATGCTTTGAAAAAAAAAAAAGGAAAACAGGAAATTGTGATGTGCTTAGCTGTTAATATAGGCACAGACCCATCTTCCTTCTCTGCTACTGTATTTGTTGCACATTTTTGACATGAATAATCAGACAAAACTTGGAGCCTTCCAGACTCCCACTGCAAAGAAATGCTAGGGAGAGGGCAAGCATTTTTTCTTATCTGCCCTATCCCATCCTTCTCAAACATCCCTTTTGGGAAGCCTTTAGCTACGCCAGCATCCTCTTTGGCAACCAGGGAAGACCAAGAGATGTTTGGCCTTCCCCAGCTGGTAGGGAGAAAGGAGACACTTTTCTCCCTTCCTGGGATGCTCTGACCCTCTGCTGCACCCAGCCCCCAACCTCCTGGCGTTGGCTGAGATGCAGACAGCATGTTGAGTTTTAAATGATGCTATAGGAATACCGAACTTGTCCAGTCTGCCAAAAATGCAAGTTTGTCCTCTGTATAAATCGGGTGAAAACACCGGTGCCTTTAACTGCTGTCACAAACTCCTCTGGCACGATGCACCTCCGAAGAACTCCAGTTTTGCAGTGCTCAGCACCGTCTGGGTCCTTAGCGTGCATCTGCCAACATCCCTCCCAAGCACCCGAGTCCAACGAGTGCTTCAGGGCATCGGCAGGCCAGGGTAGGAGTTGCTACAAGAGCGTCCCTTTCACCCTCCTCATGCCAAAAAGAGGTCCTGTGCTGATGCCTAGACCACCCTTCTTTTCCCCCTACCCATCCAGCCGCCCTGCAACAGACACCAGGAGCCCCGAGCAGACCTGCCTTGCCTCCACTCTTGTTTGCTCCTCGCTGACTGAGGGCCCCAGGTGAATTATTTCTCCCACTCCCAGTTCTTTGACTTCAATTTCATGTGGGGACCTTACATATATCACATCCTCTGTCGCCAATGAATCTCTCCTGTTCAAACAGTTCAGTGTGCCCCGGGATCAATATATTTTAGCAGTGTGCAAGGACACTGTGTTATTGCCAATTTCCTGGGTTGTACAGAACAAAAGGTATCACTTTCTTAAAGCCACTGAAAAACGCTCTGGGCCAACTAAGATTACTTCTCTGCCATTAAACAGCTGCATTCAGGACTCTTCCTGTTCACTGTCTCCTTACTAGTGATGACATTTTCTCCCAGCCTTCAAGGACAGGAGATCCCAACCCATGGGCCATCCTCACCCTTCCTTGCTCTCATTGTGAATGTTCTGACCTGTGTTTCCCTGCTCCGACGTGTTGGGCACGTCAGTAACACAGTCTGATTTCTCCCGGTTGTCCTCACTGGTGACTAATGAAAATGTAAGATGCTTTACAAATTGGGGTGCCTTTGTGAAGCTGTAGGCACAGAGCATGAACTGTGCAACACAAATGACGAGAAATCCCCTTCCTGCTCATCCTTTCATTTGTAGGATAATTGGGAAATAAACCAAATGAGCATCACAGGGAGCCTCGGCTGAGCTGGGATTAGGTGACCTCTCCCCTCTGTGGATTATGGGTGGAGAGGGAGAGAAAAGTCATGCAAATGTCCTCTCCCCTGAAGGTGTCTGCAAGGCTCGGCTCCCCAGCAGCATCACTGGCACCCACCCTGGCCCATGACCACTGCATTTCCACAGCTGCTTGCATTCCTCTGCCCTCGCTGAGGCTCACATCTCTGCCCGCAAGGTCCAGGCTGGCCGGAGCTGGCCCATCCTTCCCCCTTTCCCCGGAAAGCTCTGCCATGTGTTGGTGGCCACCCAGGAGCCACTTTGACTAGCTCTGCTGGGCAGTGCTGTCAGGGGGCTTTGCAGGCCCCAGCAGCTGAGCTTCTCCCCATGAGCCCTGGGCATCGCCCTGGACATCCCAAGAGATTCAGGCATTGCATTGGTGCAGCCCTACCCAGTTCCCAAGCCACGATGCTTCCTGGGGTGCTGGGCTGTAAGCTGAGCTGCTCCGGGCCCCTTTGCTCCAGCAGCCCTCCTCTCCCTCTCTTTCTGCCTCCCCAGCCTCAGGTTCAGCCATGCCCTTGGCTCTCCAGGTCCTCCTCCAGCTCTCTGTTGCAGGCCCTCGTCGCAGGTGATGCCAGGGGCTGGAGTTTGGGGTGGAGGCAGCTATTGTTCCAGCTATCTGCAGTGCAATGTTCCTTATGACTGTATTAAATGAAGGGCGGAGGTCACACAGCCCTATTTTAAATTAGGTTTAGGCTGACCTTTAACAATATTACACTCGTGGATCCTCTCATAACTCACGGAATAAACTCCCAGAGGGTTTTACCACCTCCCTCCTTTCTTCCTACTGTAAGGATGCCCGAGGCTTAATGCGCTTCTCTCCAATTTCGCTTTGATTTCTAATCCTATCCCCTTCTCCCCCTTCGCCCCCCCAAATACAGATATATTCACTCCTTTAAAGGTGGGGGGAAAGAACCTGTTCCTTTTCTCTTCTGGGCGACAGCTCTTTCTTTTGTGTCTTTTTCTTCCCTACCCCGCCCCCCTCCTCTTTCTTGACACAATGCACTATTTATTTGCACTGAAGGATAACTAAGAAGCAATTAAAAGATCAAAAGGCACAAGCACAAGTAGACCCAACTTGGCAACTTGTGGGGTGTATTTTGCTGCTGTCGCCGAAGCTGCACCAAAATGCTGGCTTGTTTTTTCCCCCGGCCAGAGGGACACCTCTCTTATTGGGTCGCCTCTTCCTCAGAGCAGACTTTTTTATGATCGCTATTTTTCACCCCCATTGTTTGCTATTGCAGTTGTTTACTGGAAAATCACTTGTTTTTCTCAGGGAGATTAACCCCCTCCAAGCTTTCTTTTGTCTCCTCTCAGGAGGTCCTTGTGCTGAGCTGGGGGAAGGGAAGGGAGCTGGCTCCTTCAGCTATTACTCGCAGCCTGCTTACAGCCCTGCTCACCCCCCTGCTCACTGGGTCCTTTCCTTTGATGGGGTTCTGCTTGCGGTGGGGAGAGGCGCTTGATCTTCCTTAAGGATACCAGCTCTGATGAGCAGTTCAGGCTGGACAGAAGGCGAGACCCCATGGTATGGATTTTCTAAGTCCTGGGCATCTTGGAGAAACTCCTAAAGCCGATGGAGATGCCTCTCCGTGGAGAAGCCTGGAGTTCCAGGATGTGCCAGTGGGGCTCCTCAAGTGCTCACTCTCTTTGACAGCCAGGCCACTTCACATACTTAGCTATGGATGTAGGAGCTGAGATTTGATGCCTACGTTTGAGTATGATGTGCACACCGATGCTTTCTCAACATCACATCCCTCCCCCAGGTGTGCCGGCGCTTGCTGCCCCGACCCCAGGTTGCCTGCTGGGTGCGCTATGCAGCGACACAGCCCAGGGGACAGCCCAGAGACGAGCAGGATGCTGGGCAGGGCAGGACCTCCAGAGCCCAGTAGGAAAGGACCAGTCCTGCTCACACCTCACATTTTCTTTGGCACGTTTATGGCAATTCCAGACGTCCAGAGAGGCACCAAGCCCCCATTCTTGAAAGAAACAGGTGCAAACTTGAAAAAAACTTTAAAAAAGTTTCCTTAGCGCGCATCAGAGTGAGGGCTGCTGAGCCCTTGCCCTACCACGCCAACACCACTTGAGATGCAACAACCCGCGGCGCGATTTTGGGCAGCTCTGCCCCTCTCGGCGCCACGGCGGGTGCATGCCTTGCAGTGCAACTTGAGCTGTGCATCCCTGCAAGCAGACGCTCACCCGGGCAGTGGCGAGGATGCGGGCACTCCGGCGCTGCCTTTGCTGCTGGTGGAAAGCAAGGAGGGTCCTTACAGCCCACCTCTGAGGCAGCTGCTTCCCCAGCAGGGCAGGTTTTTGGGAGAAGGGGAGTTTTGCTGGGCGCAGCACGGCGTGACTGCTATGCAGCACCAGCGGAGTGGCGATCGCAACGGGCGCGCGTTCGGATCGCGCACCGCTTCATGGTGAAGCCTGGGAAAAGTCCCCTTGGCTTAAAGGCAACAGCTTGCACAAGCTCAAGCGGAGCGGGGGCAACCCAGAGAGCAGCCACTAATTTCGGGAGGTGTCCTTTGGGGTGCAAAACCTGAGCACCCGTGCCCCATGGAGCGGTACCATCCATGTTGTCCCCAGGGATGCGCACGGGCAGAGTGGGGGGCTCACATCTGATGATGCGGGGGTACTGTAATGCAGGGCATGGCCACAGCTTGAGGCCGGGGGTGGCCGTGCTGCCAGCACCCCCACATCTGCACCTTCAGTGGGGAGCCCTCAGGAGAGGTTTTGGGGTCCAGCGTGGGGTGGGAGGGGTGGCATGGCCACCTGCGCCCTGTGCGCACCTGGAGTGAGACCCAAAAGCTGGCGCTGCAAATCCTGCTGCTCCCTCTGCCTCCCCCCCCCCGGGATTTTCTGCTGTCTGGAGGGCGGAAGGGGCGCGCTGGGGGTGCCCCAGCACCTCGGGCAGGGGCTGGCGGCGCAGGCCCCCATCTCCTCCCCTCACCTGCGGGGCGAGGCGGAGGATGCGCGCAGCCCCCGGACCCCCCCGGGCCGGGGGCCGGCCGGGGTGGGCTAAAGACCCCTCCCGGGCGGGGAAAGCCTGCGGCTGGAACTTCCCGTCGCTCCCCGAGCTGGACTTCGCAGGGTTACGAAGAAGGGAGGGAGAAAGAGGGAGGGATCGCTCTGCAACATTATTGGCTGCGTGGCCGGGCTGGTGTTCGCTGGGGAAGTCAGAGCATGCCCATTGGGGGGGTATAAAAGGGGGGCAGCCGGAGCGCTTTGCCTGTCTCCTCGCTCGTGGGGCAGCCAGCCGGGAGCAGCGGGCAGCCAGGCAGCCGGCCCCTCCGCCCCGGCCAGGGGGACGCAGTCAGTAAACACCACCACAACAAAAAGTGAGAGCCACCCAAGGGGCAGCCAAAGCAGGAGGAGAGAAAGACGAGGAGGAAAAAAAAAAGGCAAAAAAAAAGGGGGAACAAGGAGAAAAAATAACAAAAGAAAAAAAGGAAAAAGAAAAGGAAAAAAAAAAAGAAAAAAAAAGGAAAAAATAGGAGAAGGAAGGAAAGCGCTCGCTTGCTCTCTAGAATAACAAAATACCTAATCGTAACAAAATAACATCCTCCAGACAAATTCAAGCAGGGACTTGACATACCAAAAAGGCAAAGCGAGGAGAGCAAGCCAGGGCGCGGGGAAGGCGAGCCAAAGCCGCGATCGCTGCCAGGGCCGGACAGCAGCATGGCAAGCGCCGGGGCACACACGGATGAGCGCTGCCGGCAGCCTGCCTTCCTCCCCGGCCCGCCGCCGCCAGAAGTTGAGAGTAGCAGCGGCAGCGCCAAGGTAAGCGCCGCTCCGAGCCGCTCCGAGCCGTGCCGAGCTGTGCCACGCCGCGCCCAGCCGTGCCACGCCGCGCGATGCTTGTGCCGCGGGATGCTTGTGCCGCGCCGCGCCGAGCCGAGCCGTGCCGGCTCCGCTGCCCGCCCTCCCCACGCGTGTCACTAGAGGGACCCCGAGAGCCGGCCCAGCCCGGGCTGCCCGCGGCCAACTTGCGGGCTGTGCGCTGCGGGGGGTGCGGTGCGGTGCGGGGACCCCCCGGGCACCCCCAGGGTACCCGCGCGCCTTTTGGCGATGGGCGTTTTTCCGCCTTTTTTTTTTTTTAATAATTATTTATTTTTTATTTGCTTAAAAATACTATTATTATTATTATTATTATTATTATTATTATTATTATTATTATTATTTTTGCGTGGGTGGGGGGCGCGCAGCGCTGCCCGCATCCCCCTGCGAGGCTCCTGCGCGCCCCTTGCGCGGGGCGTGCGCGGAGAGGATGCGGAAGAGGGCGGGGGGCGGGGGGGAGAGCGGCGTGGAGGGGGCGTGGGGCAGTCCCGGGTGGGCTGGGGGGGGCCGGGGGCAGCACGGCGCGTGTGCGGGCAGCCGCGATCGTGCGTGGGCCGGGCTGGCCCCGCCGGCGGGGCCGGGGCTATGCGAGGTCACGGCGGCCCCTGGCTGCCCGGCGCGCTGCGCTCCGCGCCCGGGCTCTGGGAGCGGGGACCCGGCGGGGAGCAGCGCGGAGCTGCTGGGCTCTCATCCGAAAGAACACCGCGGCGTGTTGGGTCCCGGAGGGATAAAAATACAGAGAGGGAAAAACAAGAGAGCGAAGCCAAAATGGAGTGAGAGTTAATGGTTGGCACCGAGCCTTCGACTTTGTGTGATTTTTTTTTACTTCCTTCCAATTGCTTTTCCCTACAGTAATTGTTTTAAGAGAGCAACTTGGAAGGGTTTTAGCACTCTGTTGAGCAGTGGGGAATTGGGGCACATGAGGAAACAGACTTAGCGTAACTGTACCAGCAGATGTGGCTGCCTTGCCTCCAGCCAGCGGTGCCTCGGCAGCGCTTCTGGCCTGCCGGGGCTCGCGCCGGCACCACGGGGCCACCCCACGTGAAAATCAGGTTGGTGGGGGATGTTTCAAGCAAGACACCTCGGGAAAAGCTCTGCTTTAACCCTCAGGTTCAGGCTTCCTACGTGAAGCCTGCAGTTCTCTTCCCAATGCCAGGGTGTGCTTGGGATGGCTCAGTTTTCTTTGTTTTTATTTGTTGTCAGGTTGTGTGTGTGTGTGTGTGTGGCTTCTTTCGCTTAGCAGGGTTCAGCGTGTTGGGTTTATTTCTCCTCCTCCTGGCTTGATTTACAGTGGAGTTGAGGAGCCTGGGTTGTGAGTTCTGTAGGGGTGACTTTGTGCTAAGGACATCTGGAGGAATAAAACTGACTGACACTCCTGATTTGAGCTCCGCTGAACTGTTTTGGACCCAACTTGACAATTTCGGTGGGGGTGAGCGGGTCAGAGCTGTAAATCTTGCTCCACGTTGTCGACACCCACACGAGTTCACTCAGCCTTTCAAAGGGGCTATCCCAGCTCCTGTGAAAATTCATTAAGGGATAAAAGATTTGACACCGCAGGTCCCCTCCCACCGCCGCATGAAACCGGAGAGCCAAAATGCGTCTGCGTGTGTGTCCCGGCGCTGCTCCTGACAGGTGATCCTTTTTGCAGCCTGCCTGCAGGGCTGCTGCTTTGACCAAGCAACCCAGAGGTGTCGGTGCGTGTCTCGCCATTGATTCCTATAGGCTTTGGAGCGAGCCCTACTTGCCTCACAGAGTATACGCACTTCTGTACATCTTTTCTTTTTTTAAATAAAGCAAACACAGCAGGTGAGGTCTTATTTTTAGAGGGACGGAGGAGCTGGTGCGCTTCCAGAATTGCATACGAGCACTGGAAGTGGCCCACCCTCTCCCGCTCGTGTCCTGGGACTGACCTCTCGGCTCCGTTTTCGGGCTGGCTTCGCTTTTCGAGGCTGCTGTGTCCAAGGGGGCGAAGAGATGCAAAAGGAGGGAGTCAGTGGGGCACGGGGGGAGGGAATCTGTGCTGGAGCCACAGCCTGGCACCGGCAGGGTTAACGCAGCTCTGCCAAGGCATAAAGCAAGCTGAATGTGTTGTGGGAATATCACTTGTCAGTAAACTCCAGTCACCACAATTTCTGATTTAACAGCTTAACTTGCTGTTAACTTTCCCTGCTACGCTCCAGGTTTCGGCCGTGGAGGCAGAAAGGCGAGAGGAACAATAAAGAAAGGAGTTAAGTGAGGCTACTAAATCGGACTTAAATCCCTTCCCTGGGTCCTGCCAGCTGTCTTTAGAAGAGTTAAGCAAGATTGCATTTCCCTTTTTTTTTTTTTTTTTTCTGCTGTAAATCAACTGTTTCTGGGCCGCCTACCAAAATTTGTGCAATACTCCCCAGTGGGGTGAGTAAATGGGACTGAATACCCCATTCACCTTTCCGAGCTTGGTTTTTCCGCAGCTCCAGGAGCCCTTGCTGCAGCGCTGCGGGGTGCAGGACGGGAGGAAAGGTGACCCTCGGCACGGGGCTGCTGATGGGGACGAGCGGCGAAGACAAAAAAGCAAGGGCTAAAAATAGAAGCGGCACTGCCAACCTCAGCCATATAAGTGTCATGCGAGCCAGGTGCCAAGAATCGGGAGGTTTTTTTTTTATTGCTGTCAAGCCCAGAGATCAGAGCTGAGCAGTGAAACCCCTGGTCCTGGGTGGATTTTATCCACCTCGGTGGTCAAAAGTTTTGCAGTTTGAAGCCTGTTTCCTCCAAGACGAGGCTCCGAGGTCGCATCCTTTCTCCTTTAAAAAAAAGTGGAGGCTCTTCTGCAGCCAGGAGCCTCCAGGGATAAGGATTTGGGGAGGGAACACATGGCCAGGGTGGCAGGAGTGATGCAGGGTGCCCCCGACAGAGGTACGGCACACGATGGCTGCTCTCCATCGGGTACCACTGGGCGCCTCCCCCCAGCTCCTCCACCCAGGGGGGGATTTTGGCTGCCAAAGGCGCCTGCCAAGGGCTGTCTGTGCATCCCTCTCCGCTCTCAGGAGGAATAACACAGCAATACGCTCCGTCTCGCAGTTGTTGGCAATGTCTGTGTGCTCCCCATGCACATGGGTGCACAGATTTTGGGATGCAAGGGATGCCTTGGCTCCAGCCCCAGCGCTGGGATGAGGATGCTCTCTCTGGGAGTGGGTGCTGCTTACCGCACGAGCACTGGGCATCTCCTGCAGCAGCAATACACCAATCTGCCTGCTTTTTTGGCGGGGTGATGGAGGCTGGGCTGCAAAAATGTGGATTTCCACCCCCCACCCCCCTAGCCCACAGCACTCGTTTAGGCTGACAACTTTCTTGCCCTTTTAGACGCTGCACTGCTCCACAAACTGCAAGATTTGTAATTTATTTATTTATTTTGTTCTGTCCAAATCCAAATTTTGCAGACTGGGCCATCTGTCAATTCCCTCCTACGTTGTTCTGTTCATATTAAATTGTAATGAAGGCCAGACTGAAGGAGGAATTAGGTCAGACAGGAGGTTCAGTATCCGTTTTTTGGGAGATGTTGCCCAAGAGAGGCACCGTGGTTTGGTTGGCTCCGCGCAAGCCTGGATGCAAGGGATGCCTGAGCCTTCCTCTGAGATTTGGCAACCGGGCCTTTTTAGCACATTGTGGCCTCTTGGCCTCAGAATCCCCAGCAGCTGGACAGAAATTGCCTCTCCAGCTGATCATGCAGCAAATCCTTAAAAAATCCTCCAGGCAGCCTTGCGCGGGAGGGCGGCTCCGCTCCGCTGCAGACCTGCCTTCGGGCTCGCTCCCATCACGCTGGTGCTGGTCCAAGGGGACTTTCTCCATTGGCATGCCACCACCAGTGACCTGGCTGTCACCGGGCTGTGGAGAGGTGCTCGGGGTTCCCTGAGTGCACGGAGCATCCTTCACGTAGCAGCCCCATGGTGAGGGAGCATCTCCACCCACCCAGGGCAGTTTTCTGGTCCCACACGTACTGGTGTGGAGAAGGGAAGGAGAAAGAGCCTTGCATCTGCACAGGAGATTATTTTCTAATTTTTCCTTGTTTTCTGCCCTGGTTCAAACCGCACCCTGAGATGTTTGACCTCTCCCCATGCACATGCCTGGGGGTGGCAGTCAGTATGACCAATTCAGCCCTGTTTTACAAGGGTGAAACTCTGGTGGGCATAGCATCTCCCCTAGTCCTTTAGGAAAACACTGTCACCACATCGTTCCTGTTACCTGTTGCACAAGGGAGGCTCTGCAGTACAAATGAAGGCTCCGAGGGTTTCAACGTGTGATGCTGGGCAGGGATTAAGCCATGGTGACTGAAGCCACATGCAGAGTGTTGGGTACCCGATGGTTGAATTGGGAGGGAAGAGCTTACAGGGTTGTGCTGGGTGTCTTCAGAGGGGTGACAGCACTTGGACCATCCTCATCCTCATGGCTTTGGCCCACATGGCTTCAGGAGGGTTTCCCACTCAGTATTTTGGGCTTGGACACCCTAAAAGAGCTTGCACCTGGAGGCAGGCAAGGCTTGTACCTGCAGCTCAGCTTTTGCAGTAGCCAGTGCTTTGCAAAGGAGAAGTTGTTGTTTTTTTTTTAACCCTGCAGACCATATCAGATCTTCCCAGCACCATATAGTGCATCTATAGCATGATGCTGCCATGCCTCAAGCAACACAGGTGATGCTGTGGTGATGATACCTGCTGCTCGGAAGAGCTCACAGCTCATGAGCACGGCAGCTTTCCAGCACTACTGGTGCACCGTGCCCATAGAAATTGGTGATAAGGGTGGCTTTGTTGCTGGCAGGACCATAGTGGGGCCCCCGGGGACCTGGGCTAATTTCCTGGCTGCGCTGCAGACTTCCCCTGTGACCTTGGGCGAGTCATTTAATCTATCCCAGGCTTCGGCTCCATCTCCGAGCATCCCGCGGGGGTGAGGTAATATTCATTAACTGATATTATTCTCGAGTTGCTCAGATGCTATGGTGATGAAAGCTGGAGGTGAAACCCAGCACCTCGGCTGAGCGTTAGCGGGGAGAAGGGCTGCTCTGCTGGAGATTTAGCACTTGCCTGCGGGGGCTGCTGTTTTGACACAATTCCCCCCTTCATTTTGAGCTGAGCTCTTGGCCACCACCATTGCTTGTAGCCATGCAGCGATGCTCGTCGCTGAGGGATGACACAGGGATGTTGCATCACCCAGTGGGGCAACAGCATCCCTGTGTTGACACCCCCATGGTCCCCAGCCGCATCTCCCCAGGGACAGCTGTGCTCCCGAGGGATGTCTTTCTGGTCCTGTCCCTCCCAGGCAAACACGGATTGTGCAATCAGCCCCCTGATTGCCTGAGCAGTGCCTTTTGGATGCCTAGGGGCAAAGGCCACTACTCCCTGGCAGAAGCCAGCTTTCCTCAAAAGCGGAAAGTTCATTCGCTCTGGCTTTGGGGAAGCGTGCATTCGGGTAGGGCACGGGAAGCTTTCATTGAAAGCGAAAACAAGCCACCTCCTGACAATCACTTGAATGATTTCCCATTTATAAGGGAAGAAAAATAAATAATGAGGGTGGCGGTGGTGGTGGCAGAGGGGGGGTCTCTGGCGCCACTCTAACACTGTGCCTCCATCCCCAGGTGCAGAGGATGTGCGCGGCCCGGCGGCTGCTGCTGCTGCTGCTGGCCTTCCTGGCCTACGCGTTGGATTCGGCCGCGGCGTACGGCACAGCGGAGACCCTCTGTGGCGGGGAGCTGGTGGACACGCTGCAGTTTGTCTGCGGGGACAGGGGCTTCTACTTCAGTAAGTTTCACGTGCTCATGCGGGATGCTCGGTGCCCGCGCCGTGCGGTGCTGGGACATCCACGCCAGGTGCAGAATGTGCTGGGGGAGGTGGGGTGAGATGGAAAGGACAGGTTCTCCACCCTGCTGCTTTTCGTAATGGCATTGTGCATGGCGAGGAGAGGATTGAGACAAGCGACAAGCTCAGGTGATGCTGAGCACTGTTTTGGGGGACTCGGTCCCGTGGGGAAACGGGGTGCTGAAGTCAGATATCGCTGGGGGGCGGTGATAGGTGGTTGGTTCACTGGTAATGGGAGCAAGTCATCAAAATAATGAAGGTTTCTGCTGAGCTTGGGCTCTGGATTCTTTTAAAACCCAGGCAGGCTGTATCCACAGCTTCTGGTTGCTCCCCAAATACTCCTGGTGGCCTCCTGACTACCTACTGATGACAGTGATGGTGCACCCTTTTCCAGCACAGCTAGTGCCAAAAACCGTGGTGTTGCTGTCATCTGCAGAGTGCAGTGACCTTGAGGACAGTTGCCTGGAGCACGCTTTCCCTTGTGGTGTTTTGGGGGTCTGGACCGTCCACATGGGCAGCACAAGAGCTCAGCTGGTGAGCGGGGAGGAGGAGGAGTAAGGCAGCAGCGATGGATGCTCGGCAGTACATGAGCAGGGGAGGGTGCCTTCAGTGTGACGATGGCATTATAGCGGCCCTGAGAGTGAAGACCCCATGTCCTGCAGCCTGCTGGGGACTGAACCCTGTAACAAACTACAGGAGAGATGTGAAGGCAAGCAGCAGGGAAAGGATGCACGCAGCAGCTGCACGGGGCACCGTGTGCTTGGCAGGCTTGCCTCTGCTCTGGTTGGCAGAAAATGAATTAAAGCGATGTGCAAGGTCACTCTTGAGTAATGTGGCGAGTTGTTTTTTGGAACAGTGGTGCTGAGAGCCACCCTCCCTCTCCTCCCAGTCTGGCCTTTGCAGGGAAAGGGGTGCTGCATGGTCAGGAGAAGATCCTGGGTGCCAGTGCCCAACCAGGCTGGGCTGAGCCCGGCTGAGGTCTGCCCCATCCAGAGGCTGGGCAGGGGGCTGCCAGGTCCAGCTGCCACCAGGGCTCAGCCCGTGTGATGTCCCAAGGGTGGTGGCACTGCAGGTGGCTTTTCCACTAGCCAGGTCCCCTACAAGATGCTTTTGGGCAGGTGGCGATGCTTTTGGGGACACCGTTCCTTTCTCTCTGAGCCCAGCTGAGGGGTCTGCACCATAACTGCCCTTCCTCTCATCTCGCCCTCCACATTTTCTAAAACCACTGAGCGCACACCAGAGCTCAGCTGGGGCAAGGGACACAGGTTTCTCCCTCCCATCTGTGGCAAGTTCCTCTCGTGCTCTCATGCCTCTTCCTCTCCCTCTCTATATAGAGGAGCATCCGTCTCCCTCCCCGTGTCTCTATTCCCTCCTCCCCCTCTCTGGGGATGAAATGGAATGGGGCTTTTGTTTTACAGATAAATTGACCTCCTTTCACCTCGAATAACCCGGCCTCCCAGTCCAAATAAAAACACTTTTGAAGGCAGACAAGTAGCTTCATGCCAAGTGGCCAGTCTGGTGCTTGCAAGAGGATTCTCACTCTTTTTTATTTTTATTTTTCACCTGTCCCCTCCCTTCTGGTTGAATATTTCTGGAGAGCTCAGGTGCCGAGGGATGAAGGAAGCCCCACCAGTCCCATATTTTAACCTCTTCAGCCTTTGGCCAGTCAGCACTGAACACGTATTTGGGTACCAGCTCTACTTGACGAGGGCATGGGCATCCCCAGTTCACCTCTTTCTTCCCTCTAACTCCATCAGTTGATCCAATAAAGAGATTAATTCTTCTGCCTACATTAGTCTTCACTTCTAGATCCTCATGGCTAACACTATTGCCCCTGCGTAGGCTCTATGGGGCATGCTTATGTTGCATGATCGTGGTTCATGTCATGAAACCGGGTATGGGATTGTCCTGAGCACTTCTTGGCCTGCTGTTGGTGTCAGAAGTGCAGCCTGACGAGCAACCTGTGCTAACAGCATGGTTCATATGGGAGGTAGATGGCTTTGATGGCCTCATCCCACAGATATGGGTGACCCCACGTGCTGGAAAGGGCTTGCTTCGAACAGCCGCCTGGTAATCTTGGGAAAAAAAAAAGGAAATGGCATGAAAATCCACCAGAGTTTTTCTGCTGCGGTGGTGATTTTAGCTAAGGCATGCCTTCCCTGCTCTGAGCTGCAGCAGTTTGCATCCAGCTCCAGCACATAAGCGGTGTTTCACACCCCTGGTGTCCCATGGTGGGGACATAGGCAGCCTGGACCCAGGAGGGTGCACCCCAAGGACCATGATGTCCCGTCTGTCCATTGGCACAGAGAGGTGCCCCTGGAGGTACTGTGATGGCAGATGTTTGGGACTGAGGATGTTGAAGCTGCCTCCCAAATCCCCTAACTCGGGTACTTCATTGGCTTTATCTGGCATCCCACTACCAGGCGTTTACCATTTCCACTCCTTTTTTTGAGGGATGTAGCAACCATCTGGAGATACATTGCTTTACCTGATCTGTTTGTGAAAGGGACAACACTTTGCATGGCGCATCCTTGGGGACGAGTGCCACCGGTCCCATGGCAAGCACTTGGCATGTCCCTGGTGCACCTGAGACCTGCGGCAGTGATGCCGCCAAGAGCTGGGGCTGCAAAGGAGCAGCTCCAACTGGACTGGAGCCTGCAGCTGCGGCCGCTGCCTTGCTCTCCCCTTTCTGCTGCGATCCCCTTCCATGACTGAAGGCTTTTTGGGGCTGGCACGCAGGTGTCGGCAAGGTGATGCTGTCCCACAGCATGGCCTCAAGGAGGGAAAAAAAATTAAAAAAAGAGAGAAAAAAAGGAAAAGGTCAAGAGGAAGCCCCGGTGGCGAATTTGCTGTCATGCACCGCCGGCGGGGAGGGGAGAAGGGGCTGCGGGGGGAGAGGTGTCCGACTTCTCTGTAAACAACAGCTCCTGTTTCCTCCTTTCCAACAGCTGATAAGAATTTAGCTCTTTGCGGCAGCTTGTGCTGACGGGGCACATTCTTGTGCGCCGCTGCTCCTGTGAATAATACTAGGAAAAAGCAGGGGGGAGAGCGCGGTGCCGGGGCCGGGGGAGGGCCAGGCTAGGGGCACTGGGACGGGGCCGGAGCTGCACAAAGGCCCCCTTGTTGCTCCCAACATTCCTGCGTCAGGGGCGCGGGTACTGTTTGCACCCAAAGTCCCCTTCCACTCGGCTTGCCGCCTGATGGACCGGAGGAGAGGGGAGCTGAGGGTGGGGAGGCGCCTTGGTGCAGTGATGCCGGGGAAGGGAGCCTCCTGTCCCCACCCCAGGTGCCACCACCTCTGAGCTGCAGGTATGCAGCTACCACCCCCAGGCTGTCCCTGGGAACGCCATTAGGATGCTCAGCAATCCCCGTCGGGATGCCTGGCAATCGCTGTCGGGATAGCGCGATGCTGCCCAGCACCAGCTGGCAGAGGCTTTTGGTGGAGCATGGGTTGGGGAAAAAGGGAGAATAGCCGTTTTCCGAGTCCCCTGAGAAGGCCGGGAGGAAGTACGTTTCCTTGGGAGAAGGTGACAATTGCCGAAATGGGAAGTGGAAGGGGAGTGTGGGAGGAGAAGCGCTTCACCTCCTGCTTTGCCACGTCCCTGGCTTTGGTGGTGACATTAAAGCGAGATGCCACTGATGGGCAAACGCCAGGAAAATCAACCTTTAGTCCATGCGTAAATCGCAGTACGGAACAAACCCCCTTTCCTAATCCAGGTCAGCGGCCATATCGCTGTAAACTAGAAATTTCCTGGCATCTTTTCCCCTGGTTGTTAATCTCCAGGTGCTTTCTGGGGCTAAATCCCAGCTTGTTGTTTGCCAGCTTTTGTTGTTCTTGTTGTTTTCCCTGCAGCAGCACTCCCCTAGAGGATGGGGTTGGCATTTGGCGCTGTGGGCATGGACAATTATGTAATGGGAGATCTGCCCCCCCAGCCCCTCGCCACGATGCTGGCGGCAAGCAAGGGGAACAGCACGTAGGGACTTCATGCAACACACAAAGGGCAGTGCTTGAGGGCTGGGGATGTGTCCATAAGGTGGGCAAAGCAAGGGGCATGGATAGCTGAGGGCTGGCTCTCCCAAAAAGTACCCTTTATGGTGGGCTGTTTGCATGGGTTTAGATGCTCTGGTCCATATGTATATGTGCTTAAATATATATTGCATATATATATTGCATATACGTACAAAGAATATATGCATGTGGCCCCCTTCTCCATTGGGCATCACCACCTGGATTGCCTGCACTGAGGTCACTTATATGGCAGCAGGCAACCAATTCATCCACATGCCTATACGAGGAGGGCCCGATCCAGCATACTTGTGGCCACGAGCATTTTAAAGACAGAAAAACAAACTCCCAGCAGTGCTCCCTTCACTGAGCCTTGGCTGAGACTGAGCTATCCTTCTCACCTTCCCATATAGCTGGCTAAGGGTCATCTCTGAATCTTTCCCAGAGAAAAAGAAAAAAAAAATAGGAGGGGGGTGATGCAAGGAGGAAGCATGTGGAAAATGAAGCATTTGAGCTGCCTCCCAAAGGTGGGCTGCATGTTATGAGGCAGCCGTCCCATCGTGGTGCACCCGATGCCGCGCTTGCTCTCACGACCTCAGAGCATGGTGGTGATGCTCCAGCGTTGAGCAGAGGGCTCACTGCAAACGGGGCGAGTTTGACAGCTAGCAGGTGCTGTGCTGCCAGGGGCTTTGCTATTGCAGGGTGTGTGTTGAGGTTGGGTCACGTCATTTTGCATGCCAGCGTTGTGCACGCAGTGCTGCACTGCAAATCCGTGCCTGCATTGTGTATTTGGGGTTGCTTTGCACACGCGGGGCTGCGTTGGATGTGCATGGCTTCATTGCAACGTGGGGGGCTGCACTGCAATGTGTGGGGCTGCATTGCACATGCAGAAAGCTGCTGGGCTTTGCATGTTGTCCCGGGGCACTTTGTGTGGGCACCCAGGTGGGGTACCCCTTAGGGAAATCAGCCGGACCCATAAGATCTAAACAGGACAAATATTTGAGTGCCTGCTTCATCTGGAGCGTGTTGGGGGGGACCATGGGTCATGCACGGGGCCAAAGCAGTGTCTCCCTGGCTGGATCCCATCTGCAAACCTCACATGTGCTGCTCTGCCTCTGAGTAGGCTGTGCTCCCCTCTACCTGAGCCCTTCACCTCACCACTCTGTACATGAAAGCACAGAGAAAACCCTCTAGTTTGGGGCCACTATACATTTAGGAAATTGCAGTTCCTGAGCAAATTTGTTTTGCATCTGAAATCCAAATTTGCTCCTCTCTTCTATTTCAAGAGGGGGAGGCACAAAGCAAAACCGGTGTGAGCCTCCCCCCCGGAGTGGTTTGGCTGTAATTAAACACTGGCGCAAGATGCGCTTGGTTGTTGCCGCGCTGGACACTGGCTTTCACATCCTTCTGCAGGGAGAAACAGGAGAGGAACCGTTATTAAAAGATTAAGTTTAATAGCTATTCTTGGCGTGCCGTTGCGAGCCTGTATTCTTTCTGCAGCTGTCTCTGAGCTGTCCCATCTGGTAAAATTTAGCCGCGTTGGTTCGCTTCACCTGCCCGAGCGTCAACACGGCAGAGGGAGGCTGGCAGCCGCAGCGCTGCACTGCTTCTTTCTAATAAAACGCGCTTGCCAGGATCAACATCACAGACGTTCATGGTAATCGGTGCGGCGTCTGCATCCGGACTGCCGTCCGTGCCGGGCTCGCTAAGGAGCAATAGGAAGGGAATAAATTACAGCAATAGAAAGTGCCCTTAATTAGCATCGTGTGCACGCGGGGAGCCCCGTCGGCATTGAGAGCATTTGTCTGGGGAAGGCTTCATGTGAAGCTCAGGCGTTTTGTAGGCATGTGTTGAAGGAGTTGAGTGTTTTAGGGGAAATGCTGCTGGTTTGGAAGTGTGCGTGCAGCGACTGGGGGGTGATGGAGCTGGTGGACGTGCTGGTGGGGGTCACCAGTCTGGTCACAGCTGGAGGGATGCCTCCAAGGCAGAGGCTAGAGGGTGACAAGGTCTGGTCTGTACTGATGGCTAACACCGAGGCCTCTGCCCTTGCAGGTAGGCCAGTGGGACGAAATAACAGGAGGATCAACCGCGGCATTGTGGAGGAGTGCTGCTTTCGGAGCTGCGACCTGGCTCTGCTGGAAACCTACTGCGCCAAGTCCGTCAAGTCTGAGCGTGACCTCTCCGCCACCTCCCTCATGGGCCTCCCGGCACTCAACAAGGTAGGGATGGCCCCGGGTTTGGCGTCTCTCTGAAACAAGGAGAGGAAAAGATAGGAAGGCCTTGGAGGGGAGAGGACAATTGCTGGCTCTAAGATCTGCTGCTTCTGCAGACAAGGCAGCGTGCAGAGCCTTCAAGAGTTTAAGGCCACGGGGGGAGTCAAATAACTTGCAGAAAACAAACTTTTAATCGCAGATTGGTTTGTGTTGGATGGGAACCCTGAGGAGCATCTAGTCCAACCCCCCGGCCATGGGCAGGGACATCTTTCACTAGATCACATTGCCCAAAGCCCCATGCAACCCAACTTTGAACACCTCCAAGGATGGGGCATCCACAGCTTCTCTGGGCAACCTGTGCCAGTGCCTCACCACCCTCGTTGTGAAGAAATTCTTCCTTATATCCAATCTTTTCTGGTCTGAAACCATTGCCCCTTCTCCTCTCCCCACAGGCCCTGCTAAAGTCTTTCTCCAGCTGCATTATATATTGACAGGCTGCAGCAAGGAGCCCCTGGAGCCTTCTCCAAGCTGAAGAGCCCCAATGCTCTCAGTCTTTCCTCACAGGAGAGGTTCTCCAGCCCCTGATCATTCTCACGGCCCTCCTCCAGACCCGGTCTACCAGGCCCAAGTCCTTCTTGTGCTGTGGGCCCCATAAAACCAGTAATGTGGGGTGGGGCAGACAGAGCTCATGGGCAGGGTCAGCCAGCCATGTTCCTCACGCTGACGCTGACGTTGCTCTTCCCCTCTCCAGGAGAGCCTCCAGAAGCCCTCGCATGCCAAGTACTCCAAGTACGACGTGTGGCAGAAGAAGAGCTCCCAGCGGCTGCAGCGGGAGGTGCCCGGCATCCTACGTGCTCGCCGGTACCGGTGGCAGGCCGAGGGGCTGCAAGCAGCTGAGGAAGCCAGGGCGCTGCATCGCCCCCTCATCTCCTTGCCCAGCCAGCGGCCCCCAGCGCCGCGAGCATCCCCCGAAGCCACCGGCCCCCAGGAATGAACCATGACTGGCCGGCTCCATTTGTGATCTCCCGGGGAGAGACTGGCGAGACCCGGCCCCCCCGAGCCCCTCCGTCCCCGAGCCGAGGAGCGGGGCGGTGGGGCGCCATCACGCCGCTCCGGCCCCAACCAAACAACTGACACAAGCAAGGAGGGGATGGCGGCGGCGGCGGCGCGCGGCGTCCTCCTTTCGGGGTGGGGGGGAGGGTTGTTTCGTTTCCCAGGCCTGTCTCGTTTCCCCCACGCACCCAGTATTTTTCAAGCCTTGTACTTGCAAAGGGACAGTTGGGCACTTGAACTTTTTTTTGCTGCCGGGCGCTGCGTGACATCCCCGGTGCCAACACCAGAAGACAAAAGAAAGAGCAAGAGGGAAAAAGGATATGAAGTTAACTTTTTTTTTTTTTTCTCGAGAAGAGGAGTCCATTCCGTGTCTTTCTTGACAATAAAGTGAAAAACAGAAACAAATGGGGAGAAATGTTGAGGGATGTAACTTTTTTGCCTCATTCCCACCCCACTTTTTTTTTTCCTTTTATTTTGTTTTTGTTGGTAACTTTTCTTAATTTTTATAACTTTCTTTTGCACCTTTAAAAAGAAAACGTAACTGAGACGAAGTTCCGAGGAGACCCATCTGCATTTTTTGTGTGTGCTTAATTACAAGATTCCAAATCGACTTGCACCTTTTTGAAATCATCGCTGACGGGAGAAAGAGAGGAAGAGGAGAGAGAGAGAGAGAGAGAGAAAGAGAGAGAGAAGAAAAAGGAAAGGGGAGAAAGAAAAAAAAAAAAAGAAAAAAGTGAGCTGATGCTCACTTTAAATGGAGGAGGCGTCTGCATTGCACATTTGCCACGGATTTAGTTGATTTATATATATAATATATTATATAACTTTTTTGGCAAAAAAAGCACTATTTTTATGGGACATTTTGTGTAGTATCTGAAGAGGGATTGTAATGTTTAAAATGTGTTATGGTGCTAAAGTAAGTTGGAAGGGAAAAAACCCAGAAATAGAAAGGGAGGGTGGGGAGGGAAGGACAAGATAGCGAATACTGAACTTGAAATTTTAGCTTTTCGTTTTAGGAAAAGTGTGATAAATGTGTTTCTTTTCTCTTCTGAAATATAGCTTGGTCATGACCATATGAGCTAGTTGGCTGTCACTCATGTACACAGATGCACGCACACACAGAAATACATCTACACGCATCCTTTACTTTTTTTTGTAGAAAAACAAAACAAAACAAAACACAACACAACGATTTAGTCTAAAAGGGAACTGTTCTAGAGACAAACTGCTTTGAATGGTGAAGGTATTGCCAGGTTACAACTCCAGGCCCTGCTTCTGCGTGGAGCTCGGCTCCTCCATCCTCCTGACCCTGGCGGCTTGCTTGCGCGAGCCGAGGCCCTGCCGAAGCGCCAGCCCCACCATCTCCTTTTCCTCCTCTTGCCCTTCACGTCCTTCTCGCAGAACCCCCTTGCCCTCCTCCCCTTGCCCCAACGAGCTGGGGCCGTGGAGGATGGCAGCCGGGACTGATGGGGACCCCCCCAACATGGGGCAGCCTCCCCCCCGGCACAGTGGCCTCCGTCAGCACGGTGGCCTCCACCCGCCGGGTGGCTGGGATGGGTTGACGGGAGGGAGGAGAGGCAACTCTCTGGCTTTGAGGCTCAGGACTTGACGAGCAGATGGGTTGGAGAGGTGGGCAGAGGGCTGTAAAATAGGTTGGTTTTTAAAATAATATATATTATCTGTCTAGGAACCGTAAAGAGGGGGGAATCAATTACATCTCCCTGTGATATACTCTCACTTGCTAATAAAATGGGGACACTCTGTTAACCAGTTCTGTACTTGCTTTGTCTTATATATCCATACATTTAAAACATAAAAAAAAAAGACTACTTGAATTGTATTCTATCTCGTGGTTTTGAGGGGAGGGCTAGGGGGAGTCTCGAGAGGGGGAGGATTTTAATGTATAATCCTTTTGTTTGTTATTACCTTGCAATGTTGAGCCATGAAGCCTTTGTTTAAAAAAATGGCACTGCAATACACGACAAAGAAAATCCTTTATTTATTTTATTAAATATATATGGAAAAGAATGAAAATTGGTCCAAATCAAAGTGGGGGGGGAGGGAAGGGAAGCGGGTGGGGTGGGGAAGGCAGAATAAAAAAAGAGCAATTGCAAATAATTGACTTTTTTTTTTTTCCTTTTCATGTGTCTTTTTTTAAAAGAAACCTAGTTTTTATTTTTTAAAAAGAGAAGTAAAAGCTTTCCTGGATGCTTTGTACCAAAAAAAAGAAAAATGAAAAAAAAAAAAAAAAAAAGAAAATCTGTTAAGCAAATAAATATCCATCCAGAATACGGAGCCTGACTTTTTCCTTTATTTTGGTTTATTTTTGCTCTCGGGGTTGGAGTTGGGTGTGGAGAAGGCCACACCAAGCGACAAGGGACCTTCATCACAAGATGTTTCTAGATTCAGATTTCCTGTTTTCTCTGCTTTCTCGAGGCAGATATCGCCTCTCAATTTTTAGCTGTCCCGCTCAGCTGCTTTTCATCACTTAAAACCATCACGCACCAGTGCAAACGGGAGGTAAAATGCTGTGATATCCTACTTGGTAGTAATTCCCACTGATGTAGAGCGATGGCTGGGCAAAGTAGTGCCAAGGCATCCCCCAAATCCTCAAATTCGGCCAGATGTCATGCCGTCTGTGCAGTCCCACAGGCACAGCCAAAATCCCGGTCCTGTTGTGGGACCTGGCTGGATCCAAGCTCCCCCCACCCCAGACAACCTGGGCTGGAAAAGCTTTACCACCTTGAAAACAGAGTCAAAGATTTAGGCACTTGAAAATGCATATATTAAACCAGTATTTTTTTAAGTTTACAGTAAGCCAAACAGCAGATTTTTATCTCAGAAAGCTTTTGTATTTTTTTTTATGGTTAGTCGAGAGGGTTTTCGCACAGATACGGGGCTGGCTGCTTCCTTTGGGCATTCAGAGACGGTTTTAAAAAGAGGTTAAACCTCAGTGACATCTCTTGCCTGCTTCTTCCAGGGAGCAAAGCAAAGCAGCTGGGAGCACTGTAAGGATGCTAATACCGTTTCCAAGCACCACATTGATGCTGCTGGAAGTGGCCTCAGTTCTGGGCAAAGCACTAGAAGTCCTCTCTGTTGGGCAAAATAAAATAAATTATGGACTTTGGTGCTTGCATGGGTGTGCTGAGTTCTCTTCCTTCCTGGGGTGTTGACATGCTTGACACCTTCTGCATCCCCCCATTTGCAGTGGGATTGTTGCATCGGTGGGACAAAAATGCAGAACCATGGTGGGGTTTAGGTAGCGAGGCCAGGGATGCTGGCAAGAGGAGCATGAGCACTTCATGCCCCTGTACAGGAGAAAGTGGCTCATTTTTACCTCTCCTCTCCACCTCATCCTGCCATGGGGCCAGAGCAGAGTGGTGATTTGGGGGCCATTTGTTGGATAACCAGGAAGTTGTTCAAAATGTGCCTTCTTTGGCTCGGTGAGGAGCTGACTGGCTTGCAAGGAGCGATCCAAGCAGCCACAGGGAGCTCTGAGCCTGATCCTGGCCAGCAAGGACCCTTGGGTGTGTGAGACTGGGTGAGATGGGACCTTCACTTCAGCTCAAGTTCCTCCTACTGCTATTGTGGGTCAGCAGATAAATCTCAGGCACAGCTTGGAAATCCCTGGGGAGGAACAGCTTGGTGTAGGTCCGGACACCCAACAAACCTCCACGTCCATCCCAGGTGGTCCAGCAACCTCCTGCTCTGCTGGCACATGAGAAGACGAGGGGGCAAAGGAAAACACCAGCAGAAAAGTCTGAAATGTTGAGTGCCCCAGGGAGGACTGGGAAAGTCACCCCCTTGGTCTCAGGGTTAGCAGGTAGCTCTGCAGGAGGCAACACTTCACAGGGCATTTTTCCAGTGGGATACATGGTGAGATATGGGGAAAGAGGGAGTGTGCAGCTTGCTGTATCGAGGTGGCCACAGCCTTTGCAAGGTGCATAAATCACTATCTTGGCTTTATCTGGATATGAGTAGATACAGGGAGAAAAAAACAAACACACACACACACAAAACACCAACCAACACGTACTGTTTATTGTTATTATTTCAATCCAGAAGCAGCTGAGCTGTTTTCCTAGCATTCAATGAGTAGTGCTAGTGCCATCGGGACAGGCTCAGCCTCCAAGCTGCTTCCTCCACCTCCATATCCCCTAAAAATTTCATTCATTTCACTCTTTGGCTCTCAAAAGCTCATCGTTTGTTTGCTTGTTTGTTTTTGGTGATGTACCTAGCTGCACTAAATGAAGGAAAGAACTGCGTTTGTTTGTTTGTTTGAAGTAATTTTCTTGTATGTTATTGTCCGCTGATGTTTTACATGGCTGTGGGGAAGCCTGGGCAAGGTGTTGATGCATCACGGATTATTTCACTTGTCTGCACTCAGCAATAGGCAAGGCTCAGGCTGCCCAGATTCTGCACCTATTGTACTTCCCATTTGTAATGCATTATCAATAAAGAAAATCAGTTACAATAAGCTCCTGGCACCTGGTCTCTTTTTCTCCCTCTTGCCTTGTTTCTGTGCTCCCAGCTGTGCTCACCCTGAGGAATGCACTTGCCCATTAAGATCAGGTCAGCCTTTGCAGGGAGCCCTGTGAGAGCCTCTTTCCCTGCCTTGTATCTGCCAACAGCAAACCTCTCCTGGGTTTCAGAGCCCTGTGTTTCCTGAGGTGTGGTGAGGACCTCTGGGTAGCAAACTCAAGCCCAGCTTTGCTTTCTTTGTGCACTGCTCATTGACCCTGTTGAAGAAGCTCATAGATTTCTTTGTGTTCATGGACGGTAAGCTGAAATATCAAAGTTTTTATTTTTCTAGAAACATAAACCAACAAGAGAGCCAATTATTTCCTGTTTCAGGGGAGGAACAAGGTGGGATGGTAGAACTGGGAAGAAGGCATGAACTCAGTGGCCATATTTTTGGCTTGTCACGGTTTGGTCTATGAAGCAGCTACTCAGCCTGCAGTAACGAAGTGAGGGAAGCAGATTCACAGTGAGGCATGCCTGGAAACATGCCCAGCTCCTTAAGCAGACCCCAAAACTGTGAACCGTATGTGCATTTTGGGTACAATCGTCTTAAGCTCCATGACAGGAGCATGGGCACCTGTGGGAGTACACCCCAGCTTCTAGGCCAGAGTATCTCCCCATCATCCCTCCCTAAATATTTCTGGAATAGGAATTTTTGACACTTGATTATCCTGTCCCAAGCCAGAAGGGCACACTGATAATGGCAATCTTTGTTTTCTTCACAGCTGGGGCAGAGCTGCAAAGGCAGGGAGGCGATTAGGAGAATATTAAGACTTCATCTTCCAAGATGTTGTTGCTTCTGTTCCTCCTCCCTCTCCCCTCCATTCCCCATGCTTAGCAAAGAAAGCTGCAGGAGTATTATTTCTTAAGGCCTACAGTGACGTCAATATGCAGGGTATTTATTTATGAAATTGAATCTAACAGTGGGGGAGAGAGGAGCAGAGGAAGATGGACGCGCAGGGCCAGCAGCTGCCAAGTTATAACAGAGCTGTAGCCTCCCAGTATTTTCCTACCCTCTTTCTGGGGGAGGGATGCGGTGCCCACAGCTCCAGAGGCCCAGGAAAAGCAAGGAGAAAAAAGAAAAACAGGAAAGGCCGACTTAGCAGGAAAGGTGCAGTAAGAGGATGGCCTAAAGGAGGTAAATAGCCCCCTTCTGGTGCTGGGGTATTCAGCTTTAGTCCTTCCCCAGGGAGGGCAGTGCTGCAGGCACTGGCCTCCAGGCAGGCTGTGACCAGGTTCGAGCAGCCCTTTGCTCTCAACCTGTTTGATCTTTATAGAGGAAAGTCAGGAAGGGTTGAAACGCCAGCCCAAGAACTAATTTCTCCTTTTTATGCCCCTTCTTCATTCACTGTTTCAGGCCTAGGCAGCAAAAACTCCAATGAGCATCAGGAGAAGATGCCTTTGGGCATCTCCCTCTTTGCGCAGGTGGAAGCTTGGCCAGCAGGGCCCAGGTTTTGGTTTCCTCGGTGGGGTTTGTCCCCAAAAGAGGGGAAGAGGCAGACTGAACGCCATGCTCTGCGAGCAGGTGGTCCCTTGCTGGCTTGGAAGAAATGCTCACAGATGGAAGTAGGGGAGGATGGCTTTTGCCTTTCCCAGTAGCATAGACTAGGGTTGGGAAATGAGGAGAGGGAAAGGCAAGCACACAAATATGAGCATGGAAATCAAAATGTGCTAAAGGAGCACCGCAGATCTCCAGGTCTGTTGTCAAAGCCCCGGGTTTCCTGGAATTCCCCTCCTGACTTCCTATAGCCGTGCATGGGGAGGAGGCGATGCCCTGGCAAGCTGCCCCCTGCGAAGGCTTCGCTCAGCTCTGCCACTGCTTTCCGTGCCCTTGCAGACGGCATCAAGGTGTCAGCCAGCCCGGAGCTTATTGTTTATCCAAAATAAGGCAAGACGGACATGTTCTGGGGATCTGTTTACAAGTTAGGCTATCTCCAGTTATATAATGACACAAGCCTCGCTGCCAGCAAATTGTTGCTGCGAGCCAGGGAAGACAATTAGATCGCCTCTCTGGGCGGCGAGCGCGGACAATGCAGGCTTTGTGCCACCCAGCCACCAGCCCCGGCATCTGCGGCATGTCTTCGGAGGAAGAGGTGGCCATGGGGAAGTGGCGCGGGAGGGCTCGGGGGCGCCAGGGCCGGAGCCGGTCTGCGAGCGCCTTCCTGTCCGGGCGGCGAGGGGCTGACGGTAAATCGGCCGTCACGACATGGGGCGAAAGCAGCTCTGACCCCTCGGCTGCAAAATGGGATGGGGAAGTTTTCAGTGTCCGGCTTCCTGCGCTTCCTCCTGGTGTGCTGATGGGTTTGGGTGCTCGCTGAGGCTCTTGGCACTGCTTGTGGAGTCAGTGGAAAAAAATGTGGTAGCTGGAAATGGGAAATACCAAACGTGCTCAGAAATGCACTCGCTTACAAGGGAAAGGTGGTTTCCAGGTGAACTTGTATTCCTGTCATCTGTGGAAATTCAGGAGTGCTGCAATGAAACCTGCAAGGAACGATAGCTGGGATAGCTTCTGACCTCTCAGAAATGGGCCACAACCAGCTTCTAGCAGGGGTCTGGACATGGTCCTGGGCAACCTGATGTCGTCAACAGCCTTAGATTAATTCAGTGAAATTGCTCATTGCATCAAGAAGAAGCTAGGGAAAGAAAAACACTCCAAAAAGAATGCTGCCTGCATGATAAATAAGGGTATGTGTAGCTGAGTTTTCAGGGAAGTGCCAATAAACATCACTAAATCCTCGTGCTTCGAGGAGCTGAGGGCTGGTGGCCTGAGGGCAGAGGACACTTCTGCTGGCAGCTTGCTAGGACCTGTGCTGAGCCCTTTCACTCCATCCTCTGCAGTGCTGCCCACTGGCTTCATGGGAAGCAGAGTGTTTAATTAAATATGTTCCTGCTCTGAACCACTTGGGAGGTTCCTGATCTCCTGGACAAACGTAGATTTACTTTCTGCTGAGAGCATAGTCACGCTGGCTGCAAAAGCTATGTGTGAAGCCATGCTGCACATAACTAGATGCATCGTCTGTTTGCAGAGCTCACTCAGGGCTAGCAAAGCACACCTGATGTGCTTGCCTATTGCACAGTTTCTTGGACCTCCGGTCCATCCAGGTGGCAGGCAGAAGTTACCGGTCGCAGTAGCAACCACGAACCTGCCTGAGACACAATGCTCATCTCGGCCCAGCCCAGAGAAATAATTCCTTCTGGAAGTGAGTCATGTCTCTTCGTCTTTTGAGCCACTTCAAGCAATTTATCTTGCAGACTTTCTGGCTACATTTACATAAAATGCATCCTTCCTTTCTTTCTATTCCTGGTTGCATGCATGGGGTTATTTTAGATGGTCTGTGCAGAGGTCATAGTGACACCGACACAGCATGGCGAGCACACTAGGCTTTTGGTAGGTGCTCTGCAAGGCCAGGGCAGGTGGCAGCTCCTGGTTTCCCTGGGCACTTGCAATGGATTTACATGTCAGCACAACGAGAAATAAGGCTAAGCTGCTGCTTGCAGCCAGAAACTCCATGAGTTAGCCTACAAAGAGCAAGTTGCAGAGATGAATAACCTCACAAGACCTCTGGAAGTGAAGGGAGTACGGGTTACTGGCAAAGTTAGGGAGGTGTAAGGGAGGATGGGAAAGTGAAGAGGCTTCCAGGAATGGCTTGTGCATGAGTACGGCATGGTTAGGAACTGTTCCTCCCTGAGCTCTGAGTGCAGGCTATTATTTATATCCCCATAGGTCTGCCAAGGCTCGATGCCTGCAGCGTTGGAGCTGGAAATCCAGCTCTGAGCAAGCTGGAGGCTTTCATTCATGCCTACGAGATGCAATCAGACCCTTCGGATTCTGAGGGCAAGCAAGGCTGAGAATAAAAATAGTGCAAGGCCTTCATAAGATCCACCTTACGGCTTGGTTTCCATGCCAAGTAAAGCAGGTATCTTCAGGGTGGAGAAGAAATGACTGGGAGGTGGATGAGAGGCCTGTGAGCAGTGTGGGAGCAGGGATGTGGCAGCCTTTGCAGTCTCGTCCTGTGCAAGAACAGGCAGAGCTACCTGAAGCCAGCTACCTGAGAAACCAACAAAGGGAGATAGCTCTCCATGCACCAGGTAGCAGGTCTGGGGACCTTCTTACCAAAGGGTGTTGTGGATAGAAGTTTACATGGATTCAAGGAGAGTTCACGGAAAAGGAATCCACTGAGAGTTACTAAATACATAGAAGCCATATCTGGCTCAGGAAGTTCCTGAGCTGAAAATAGTTGGAGGCTGGGGAAGTATATGTTTGCCCTTGTTCTTACTTCTCCCTACCACTCGTGGGCTCTGATGGAGGCCGGATGTTAGGTTGGATAGACCTTTGGTCTGACCTAGCGTGGCTGTTTTTATGTCCTTATGTACCTTCATACTCACGAGGGATGGCTTTATCCTGTTCTTGCATGACCACCTCCAAAAGGTCATCGTCTTCAAGCATCCTCACCCACCACATTCACTGCAGCTCAGGCACCGAGTCCACCCTTATTCAGGTCACAGTTGACTGAGATGCTGACTGGTGGCAGAAAAAATCTGCGGGACAGTTTAAGATTTGCAAAGCCTGCTTTATGCATCATTCCCCAGTAGTCCATCACTCTTTGGGTCTGATGTTACCAAGTGTTTGGCAACAAGATTGCTTTCGGATGTTGCCACCCCTCTTGCATCCTTGCTGTCCCATTTGTTTCCACTCCAGCAGACAATGCTGAAAATGCTCTAGACCCAGATGTTTGCATTAAGTTATAATTCTGCTCTAGTCATTGGTTTGCCCACTTCCACTTGGTTTCTGAATCCCTATTGCCACCTGTGCAAGAAAATCCTGAAGCTGCCGAGGCAGCAGGTAGCTCAGATGAACTGCTTTGGCTTCCCAGCAAACACAAGCACTTGGGACTTTATTCATCCTACTTGGTATGTGTTTTAAAGGGTTTATTTGTAGCGATAACAGTTAGAGTCTTTCTCAGCCTTTCTCAGCCTTCTCTTCCCTGGAAAACAGTATTTGAAAGATGAGTCTCCGAATAACAGCTGAGCAACCTTGTTAGCCTTCCCTTTGCATCTTTCCAGCTGGTCCTTTGATGTCTCCTGTCCTGGGTCTCTCACTCTGGCTTTGAGAAACTGCTGAAAACCAAGAGCTATCAGGATGCCAGTGACCCCTGAAAGTTAGGAAAAAAAAAAAACACAACACAACACAACACGAAAAAACCCTTGTCTGGAAAAAAAAAAAAAAAAAAAAAAAAAAAAAACAGAAAGGAAAAGAAGGAAAGATGTATATCCTGAGCTCCTTCATCCTGTTCTCTCCTCCAGCTAGAGGGCAAAGCATGCATGGCTACACCAAGAGCTACCTTCTGAAATATTCATCAGTTGAAGATTCTGGGTACTTTACAGCAAGCCATCTCTCAAAACACCTAGCTCTGTCAATGTTCAAAGCTCTCTGGGGTTGGTGACCTTGGATTATCAGCCTGTTTGCAGTACCAGAGGCATTACTTGGTGCAGGATGCTTACCCTTGCTTTGCTATCCCTTTTGTCACACCAACAGTGGGTCCCACTGAGGAAGCTGCAAAATGAGCCAAGCGCCACCCAAAGACCTCCAGAAGTGGACTGCTGTCGCGACGGGTGGAGTGGGATTTTTGCCTCCGCTGACATTCACATTGTTGATGCTCTTTTTTTTACTTTTTGTCGCAGCTCACATAACCGTGGAAGTTATTCTTAGCTGCAGGGAGCCTAATCTTTAAGAAAAAAAAATAAAATAGCCCTCTGTGAGCCATTTCCACAACAATAACTTGTGGCAGGGAGGAAAAAAGGTTGGCCAAAATATGTAGCCTTCTTCACCAAATAAGGACCCTTGTCAAGGCAGCCCTGAGTGCTGCAAGGTTTAGGAAGTACAGGGAGGGCTTTGGAGTGCAAGAATGAATCAGCACAGCCATCACGTCACACCCACATGAATAATACCTCTCACTTCCCTTGAATTGTACATTGTGATAAAGACCTAGCTGCCTTTTTCAGTATTCCAGTGTCTGCTTGAGAAGAGTCAGATATGAAATTAGGTTTCCTGTACCTTAATAGATTAATTTAGTTTGATCTAAAAATGAGGGCACGTGTACTGTCAGGAGCCAAGAAGCCTCAAATGACATATGTTTCCTTTTTTTTCTCCCTTCTTTTGTGCTTGGCTAGTCTAAATGTCAATTAAAATTGATTTTCACCAAATTTTACTACTGTTCCGTCTTCTTTTGGGAAGGCAAGTTATGCTAAGTGAAGGATGCCTACTGCTCTTGCATTTCAGCAAAGTTGGATCCTGCAAAGTCGTGCATGTTAGCTTCAAGTTTAACACTACAAGCAACCCTGCTGGTTTTGCTCCACATAGTGCAGCGAGTGCATGCAAAACTTGGGGTTTTGGGACCCCTTGGAGGTGATTCTGTGGCATTGGAGAAATATTACCTCCTTTTTTTTTGTTCTTGAAGTGTTTTAATTGCTGTGCTTGTCCAGAATTCATCAGCTCTCCTGACTGATTCCTGGCTATCAGAAGGAGAACACTCTGGCTCGTGGTATTCATCCAGTGTGCCTCATGGTAGGAAGGACGCAAACTCTACACCTTATCTGCTGGTGGATATTACAGCAGAGAGCATGGGTGACAACAGACAAATAGAACCAAGGACAAAACCGTGCTTCCAGTAGGGAATGCATGCACATTGCAAAATCATCACATTTAAATGTTTTGTTTTCCTTCAGAGACCCATAACACGCTTCCCTCTCACACAAAGGACATGGATGGGAATTTCCATGGTGACTGTGAAGACAGCATCCTTATCTCAGGGTAACTCGAGATAAAACGTGCGGAAAAAAGTCTGTGACCTGCTGAAGGCTGCTAAGCATCTCGGACAGTTCTGCACAAACTTTCTCAAACTTTGAAGCCCTGTGCTGTTAAAAGAAGCCTTTGCATTTTTACCACTAGATTAGCACTCCCCCTTTAGTGCTACAGATATAGGACTGCTGTGCCCAGTTCAAAATGAAAACCCAATACTGCTCATTTCACTCAGAGGATGCCAACTAGAGTTTTTAGGACAAGATATAATGAGAGAAAGGGGGAAAAATGGTAATAGGGGCACTGAGGGCAAAGGAAAGGGATCGTGTCAAAATCTTCTTCAGGTCTGGATGCCTTATTGTCTTTCTATTTTAAAACAATCTCTCCTAGACAATTTCAAGTCAAAATTGGTACAAAACTGATTCATGGACAAGAGACTATGCCATAAGGTCCTCCTGGAGTTTCCATACTTAAAGGATATAGAAACTAATATCTGTGATATTCTGACGATTCCCTCAAATACCAGAAGGAGTCACAGAGCTTGTCGCCAATTTTTCTGCCATCTCCTTTTTCACCTGTAAATCCCTACCACATTTAGCAACTTGGTGGTATGTTTGGGAGCTGACAGAAGGCTCTTTTCTTGCCAAGTAGAGTCCTGTAATCTCGCAAATTAAACACAAACCTTGTTCATCCCGCCAGCTCTACATTTTGGGAGGTGGCACTGGGTAACCCATCAGGCCTTATGGCACAGGTTTTCCTGCATGGGCTCTCAGATTGCAGTCATAAAACCCTTCCATTCATGCTCATATTATGTGTAGTGGCACAAGTCACCTCATGCCACAGGTAAAGGCTACACAAGCAAATGGTAGAGCACTCACCAAGGAAGCATCCTGAGACTTCTCAGGGCCCTGCTGTACTTTTACGTACTGGCGTTATCTCCCAAGAGGCTCAAAACTCAAAACTGTGGCTTTCAATAAAATGTGATTCCATGCTGCTATGAAATGCACCGCCATGCTGTATCAACTAGTCCTAACAAAAGATAAAACGTCCTAGCTCTTCGGCTGCCTGTGGCTTGCGCTGGCCTTGGTTATCTCCCCTGGTTTCCTCGCCCATGATCAATGCATGTTTGTGGTCACCCGCAGGCGGAGGTGCTAAGCCCCTGGGGCAAGGGTCCTGCACCTCCGGGACCCCTGCCCAGTGCCACGCTCCTTGCCACCACCTCCTCCTCCTCCCCGCCGGCTGGAAGGAGCCAAGCGTTTCCAGCTCTCTTGTCCTTCTTCCTTCTTAAAGTGGAATTTGAAGCGACTATGTCAAGTCAACAGTCTGGGACAAAGACAATAATAATAAAAAAAAAAGCACATCAGGAACACCCTGGAATTTCCTAGTGATTGCTGATAGCAGATGAAAGCCGCTGAAGAACAGCGTCAATGATTACGATGATTAATGTTTCTTTCCATGTGAATACTACTGAAGGAGGAGAGCTCGTGTGCCTTGAGAGAGCAACATTCCTTTGTCTTGCTCATCTGCCCCTCTCACAGACCTTTTCCTTTTCTTACATCCAAAAATGGCTCATAAGAAAATAAGTCCTCCCAGCCTCACAGCTTGTGTCGCTATTCTAAGCCTGTCCTCTGAAGGCTGGTCAAAGTTAAACCGACAGTTTTTCAGGTCTTTTCCCTCCCCTTTATTTCCCCCCTCCTCTAAGGGGACCCCATTTTAATTATTATTTAGGAAAAGACAGCTGCTTCCTGTTTGTATCATTAATTTATTTTGTTTCCTGAAGGGAAGCTTCGGTGAAAAGAATCTGTGGATAGCTGGAACGTCTCACAAAATATCACTGGCTGCACGGGCCAAGGTTAAATACAATAGCTAGGTTTATTTTTAAATGATTATTATTTTTCTAAGTTCATGCCAAAGCAGAGACTAAAATTCTAGCACACGTAACTAAGCTTTTACAGTAAATTCTGCCTTTTATACATAACTCCCCAGAAGGGAGACAGGCATTCTTAGTTACAACAAAAGCCCAAATGCTAATTTCCCTCCAACTATTATGAAAACCAAGGCCTGAGGGAGATAAGGTGCAGTTCCCTTTCTCCGATTTCTCAAAACTTCACACTCTGGTAAACTCGGTGTGCTAAAATCATGCCTGACCATCATGCCAGCCTTCTGCAATGAGCTGACTGGCGCAGTGGATGAGGGGAGAGCAGTTGATGTTTATGCCAGTTTTAACAAAACAAGGCTTTCAACACTGTCTCCCATAGCATCCTCACAGAGGAACTGATGAAATATAGATGACATAAATGAGCAGTGAGGTGGCTTGAAAGCTGGCTGAACTATTGAGCTCAAATGGTTGTGATCAGTAGCACGAAGCCCATCTGGAGACCATTCACTGGTGGTGCACCCCAGGGGTTGATACTGGGGCCAGAACTGTTTGACATCTTCATTAATAACTTGGATCATGGAACTGAGGACACCCTCAGCAAATTCACTGCTGAACAGCACTGGGAGGAATGGTTAATAGAGCAGATGGCTGTGGTGGTGCCATTCAGAGGGACCTCGGCAGGCTGGAGGGATGGTGCAAGAGGAACCCCACAAAGTTCAAAGGGAAACACAATGCCCTTTGCCTGGCTAGGAATAACCCCAGGCACTAGTATGAGCTTGGGGCCAACTGCCTGACTGGAGTGTAGCTCTAATAGCTCAGATGGACCTTGCTGTCCTGGTGGACAACGAGCTGACTGTGAACTAGCAATGTGTCCTTATGGCAAAGAAGGCCAAGAGCGTCCTGGGCTGCATTAGGAAGAGCATTAACAACAGGTACGAGGAGGTGATCCTTCCCCTCTCCTTGGCCCAGAGAGCTGGGTTCAGATTTGGGTGTCCCAATGAAAAACATAGATGTGCTGCAATGACCCAGAAAGATGATTAAGAGATTGCAGTATCTGTCATATGAAGAGAGGCTGAGAGAGCTGAGACTGTTCAACCTGGAGAAGAAAGGGCTCAGGAATGGTCTTACCCCTATGCATAAATAAATACCTTACTGGAGGAAGAAAGATGGAGTCAGACTCCTCCCAGTGATGCTCAGTGGCAGGATGAGAGGTGATGGGCACAACTGGAAAGAAAGGAACTTCCATTTAAATATTAAAAACATCTATTTGTGCTGTGAGGGTGGTTGAACCCCAACACAGGTTGCACAAAGTGGTGCTGAGTCTTCATTCCTGAGATACTCAAAACCCAGCAGGACAGGGTCCTGCACGACCTGATCCAGCTGATCCTGCTTGAACAGGGCTGTAGGAACATAAGGTCTCATTAAGTGTCTTCCAAACTGAGCTATTCTGAACCCAAGGCTGTGACAAGAGGCCCAGGAACAAATGAGGTTCCAGAGCTCCTCCAGTCTGGTCTCAGACACAAGTCCCGTGGCCGATGCCAACAATGACTACACAAGGAGCTGTGAGCCCCACCTCACGCAGAGGTCTGTTACAGCACTTGAAAGCTGCTAACACAGGCCGTTCCCAAGCCACTCAGACCCCAAATCAATTTCTCACCATTTTGGCAGTCTGGTTCTTTCCATTCACTTCAGCAGAGAGGCGCCCACCGGCCTCACAGCCTCACTGCCGTCCAGTGTTCCCGCAGCGAGGAGTTATTTGGCACCAGCCCTGCTGACCTTTTCACGAGACCGAAGATTACAGGAGGTTTTATTTATTGCACATGAAGTAACCCCTTGTCCCCCACCCCATTTTTCCTGGTTTCCTTTCTTACGTTTGGTTCTCTCCTTCTCTAGGAACTTTCACATGCCAAGTCGCTTTGATGGAAACCACTACTTGAGAAAGAAAAATTGCACAAGCCCTTGCTTCTACTCCCTATTCCTATACTGTGTATAGCTTAAAATTGAATAATGAGCTTTTTTTTTTTTCTTATAAAGAGTATTTAAGGCTGCGAAGTCACCCACGAGGGGTTGGATATGCTAAGATATGCTCCAAAGAATGGAGTAGAAGCTAAACAATAAAATGGGCAAGGTTTTAAATGTAGGGAAAGCTATGCATTATTCCTTACCCTTTCATTGACTGAAATGACTGAAATTTTTCTGCACCTTTCCCTTGGAAAATAAGTTCTTCTTGAACACTTAGCCTGGCAAAGCTGAAAACTACTGAAAAGCAATTTAAAAAAAAAACCTTATAACCTTTGTTCTAAGCCGACTTTGCTGACAGCAAGCTAGTGCAGGACTTTCGGCAGAAAATCACTGCTGCAAACAGACTTGTGCTAAAGACAGGTAGGATGAGCAATGTGCTTGGGGCCTGAGAAAGCGTGTCATCCTGTGCCTCGGAAATGTGGTACCCCTTGGCTCCGTGTGATGAGCAGAATGAATGAGCGAGCACTGCAACCACATGCAGAATTAATAATTCTGCTGCATCCCGGGAAATGCTATTTTTTCCCCAGGAAAGAAATAATATTACAATGTGCACTAATGAGCAGGCAAAGAACCGCCATTTGAAATGGGGATTGAATTTGAGGTTCACCCCCTGGGGCTAAGTGCAACCAGCTGAGATGGTTTCGCAGCTCGTGTCCCGCCGGTTAACACATGCACCGCTGCTCAGCCACTTCCCACCAGCACACGAGTCCGAGGCTGGGCTCCCGCTGTACGGCTGCGGCTGTGTGAGGCACAGCCCTTGAATTATAAAAGACTTGAACTTCCTTTTCATCCAGGAGATGGGTGGGAGGCTTTTGATGGTACCATTTCCTGCCAGAGGGACAGAATTGGGAAGAAAAATAAAACTTTAACCTCTTCACTCAACTATGGAGGAGATAGTCTCGCCATCGGGCAAGGTTTATTCTGCTGGGAAGCTTGGGCTATTCCCATCCCGGGTATAGCACAAGGTCAACAGCAGCAGTCTCCAGGAATATTAATCTTTCACCCCTCAGACCGTGCCATGGGTAATTAATCACTTGATTGCATAACTTCTTGTAAGACAGGAAAAATAAGCTGTCTTTGCCAGCTTTTTGGACAAGTTATTTCGCATACATTTGAACTTTCTTCCAGTACTTGTTGGGTTTTGATTGCAATGAATGAATCGCATCCAAACCCTTTCCCAGCCGTGGAGGAGCCAGACAGCGAGGAGGCGCGCGATGTCCCAGGGTGATGCCGGGGAGAAGGACACCCCCACGGTTTTGGGGGGATCCCTCCAAGCTCCCAGCAGGTGAGGAGGCCCAGCATTCAACCAAGCAGCTCGGCCTGGGGGGAATAGCAGAGCACAGCGCTTACCCTGCCTTTTACATCTGCATGTAATTGAAAGCAGGATCTGGCCAAGCTGCTGTTAACTCCGGAGAGCTGGAACTCGCTTAGGAGTGGAGAAATCCTGGAGTTTAATCCTAGAAAGTGAAGTTTCGTTGTGCTGCGAGCACCTGGGACATACTGCTGCAATGGGCCCAGCTGCGGGAGACCTTCAGGCGCGGGAGCTCACGGAAAGCTGCAAGGGGTGTTGAGCCAAGCGCATTGCTGGAGGGGCTGAGCATCGGCTAAACCCATCTCCCCCTCCATGCTGCGGGACACGTTCTCTCTTTCTTTGTTAAAGAGGGGTGAAAAAGCATGATTTTCTTTAAAAACGTTGTATGGCATACCATGTAATGAAATGGGAAATAAGGTGTCCAGAATCTTCCTCGCTCCTCAGCCCACGTGGACACCAGCCAACCCATTTCCAACCCTGTGTCTCTGACCTCAGGCAGAGGAGGAGGCATCCCTGTGGTCCCTGATGCTGGTGAGCCCTGTGGCAGCCCCAAGCTAAGAGTCCTTAGGCTCTTTGGATTGCCCCAGCTAAATATTTGGTGAAGCTTCACCCTCTCCTTGCATCGGCTCAGATCTCCCAAAGTGGGTCAGCCTGAGGCTGGTGGTGATGCGAAGGGACTAAACCCTCAAAAGAAGTCTTGAGTTAGGGCAGTGCCCTCCCAGGTCCTAAAGTGGAGGGCCCTTGGTGATGCATGGAGACAGGGAAGCTGGAAAAAAGTCTGGCGGCCACAGGAATCAGAACTGGTGAGGGCTGATGGATGAAAGCGCTATTCTTTAACAGCTCTTGGAAAAGCAGTCAGGAAGCTTGGTTTGAAAGCATTCCTGCGAAGATCACTTTATCCTTTGGCACTACATAGTCCTTTGGTAAAAACAGAGAAATGTTTCCCTGTTTTAAGTGTTTTGAGATCCTTGCAAGGAAGATGCTAACAAAGCAGATGGTGTAGCCCTGTGTGTTATTAAGTGTTTCTGCATGTTACAGTGTTAGGAGTGACACACAGGGGATCAACACAGTGAAATGCAGTTTTCCAAAACCACATTGACTGAGCGGGGACATGAGAGCAGAGTGGAAATCCCATGAACATATGGTCACACCCACTGCTATATAGGGGTTTTGCTTGTGTCTCTTCTGCTTGACCCGAGGCTCCTTGGTGCTCCCCCCAGCATCCCCATCCCTCTCTGGAAGGAAGGAGGCACTGAGCAGCTCCTCACCTGCCCAGGGTGTTGGAGACCACCAAGAAACAGCCTATACCTTTTCAGCTGGATGCTCTGGCTTGTGCTTTGTGGAGTAAAAGCATCCATCAAGCTTGCTGTGAAGAGAGCTCTGACGTCTTCCCGGCTGTACATGCTAACATGTGCTCCTTGCCATGCAATGTGTGGCCACAGGCGGCTCACGCTCCATCTGGCCATAGTTAAAGGGCTATCAAGAACAGGTCATCCAGATGAATTTCCTCCAAATCTGGTATTGCACCAATGTAATGACATGACGCTGCTGAAACACAGGCAAATTAAAAACAAGGCCAGACGCAGCTATTCCCCAGGTACCATTCACATGAATAAACAAGATAAAGTCTGGGAAGAAAAGCGCAGGAAATGGTTCTATTTACGGCTTGATCACACATCTTCCAAAAGCAAGTGAGCCAGCTGGACAACTTACTATCTTCAACCACTCTCCTGCTGCAGGATGCTGCCCCTCCAGATTGGTTGGCAACGAACTGAAAGTAGCTGAGAAAGCAACCGCCCAGGCAGTTCAGACAGCAGAGCAAAAAAGATAACAACTTCCAATGGGCGATGGTGAGATGCAGGTAAGTGCAGACTGGAGGGGCTGGTGTCTTCCGCTGAAGGGCAAGTAACAGCAGGCGAGGAGACAGTTTGGAGGAAGCAGCAAGAGAACCAGTAGAAACCAGTTCACCCAAATATCTTGCAGCTCGTGGACCATGAAGTATTCCAGCTTCCATCTGTGGTATCCATGTTGCCAGCTCAGCTTCCTGGAAGGAGAATCTGCTTAAACCAAAGTTTAGCTAGTCCCATGAGAGGCAATGCAGAACCAGCTTAGGTCAGAAGTTAGGAGGCTCAAAGCAGCTGTAAAACTTCTCAAGAAATACTTCCAGTCTGCCTGGTCAGTTCAAGAAAGGTTTTTACGTCCTCTTCCTCACTTCTTCCTCTTGCTCCACATGTAATGGAGGAGAAGGGAAGAGAAGCAGCAGAGTCTAACATGTTGGGGCATCCCCTTATCATGACCGGCTATGGCAAGTTTGGGACAATCATCTGCCAGAGATGGGTGCAAATCAACCAAGCTACTTTAAAAACAGTCTCATTTTTAGTAGACCGAATTAGGAGACAGGCATTTCAGTTCACACAGTTACAACATTTGCACTTGGAGCATTAAAGCTGAGCAAGCCAATGACTGTGTTTTCTTGAGTAAAATTCAAATAGACACCTGATGATGCAGTTGCTGGTCCCTGATGAGTGACGCCCCCCCCCCCCTTATCTTGACTCTTGTGCACTGATGGGCAAGGGTGGTTTTCAGCAAGGTGTCCACCATCATCACATCCCTTTGCCTCTTCTACAAGAGGCTGCATGTCAAAGCTCCATGATCTTGGTTTGAATGAATTGCCTTGCTAAGATCAGAAACTGTTAACTTCTTCCCCTAAGTGACCGCAAATCAAACATTCCATTCTGATAACATAAAGGTTAAATCACCCTGGATTTTGCACGCACTTGTAAGAGTGTGAGGATGTGCAAGTGTGGGCAGGAATTGTTGAGGACAGCATAATTAGGAAAGCTTCAGGTTGCATAATGTCTGGAGTCTGCAAGCTAATATGGGAGACTGCTGATGCCTCATGCATTACAAATTTTCCTGAGAAACTTTGTAAGGCATTGGTGCGGTCAAGGAAGATTTTGCTTTTCCTATTTACAGAGCAGTATAACAAATGAGGCAACTAAACCACCGGCTTTGGTGAGACACCCGCTGCACATAGCAGCGTCCCAGAAATAAAAATGTCTCTGCAGCCCCTTTTGGAAATGACATGAGAGACTAATGAGTGCACTGTAATGCTTGCTTGTGGCTGATGATGAAGATAAAAGGTTGACTTTGTCCCCTCTTCAAGATGGTTGCAAAGAAATTCCAAACTCTGTTAATTATAAATTTCTAAATACCTGTCAAATATTTTAATTGCTACCTGTTTAGAAGAAATATCTCAAGTTTATTTCCAACTCAGACAAAATGAATTTGGATATCTGCTATGAAGATAATATTTTAGTTATGTCTTCAGATTTTATTTACTTTCTACTCTTAACTTGTTTGCTTTGTGTAAGTTTCTAACATGGTACTTTTTCTATTCTTCCTAGAATTTTCCTTCTCTTGAAGATTTTGATATAGAAACTAGGAAGGATATGAAGAATCATCCGCTACCTGGTAGTACTAGATTGCACGGCATCATAACGGTTTTGCACTTCAGTGGAGAAGGGCATTCTACGATTTCAAGAAAGTGAATGTGTCCATCAAGCCAACATGAACATAATTTAAAAGAGCAAAATAAATAGTTCCTTGAGCAAGGCCTTCAAGGTGTACCAGAAAAGTGGTGTTTTGGTCATGATTCTCATTGCCATTCCTAAAGCAAAACCTACTACTAGCAAAGGAATTCATGAAGGGAGAAGAGGATTTCCAGGAATACATGCATCTTTCCAGGGACACCTAGCAGTTATCTTAGCTCCTCTATATTCTAGGCCAGACAGTTGGAAATAATACGAAACAAACCCTGAAGGAGCTTTGCTCAAAACGAGCCAGTCGCTGTGAAGCCGTGAATGCATTGGGCTGGATGGGTGAGCTGAGAATTTGGCTGAGTAACCAAGAAGAACCAATATTGTGGTTGGGAAAACTTCCGATTGCTGGCTTGGTTGGAAGCACTAGACATCCAGAGTTTCTGCCAGGTACCATCAACCCTCTCACCCACCACACCCCAGGCTACGCCCGCTTTCAACCGGAGACCCAGGGCTTTTGCTATTTGTATGACAAAGTTGGTCATAAAATTGTTGCAACGCCAATCAAGGGGAGTCTTGGAGCTAACCCTAACCTTGGCACCGTGCTCCTGCCATAATATCCCCCACCGCTCCAGGGTGCGGTGCCTCTGCTTCCACTCCTTGCATGCCAGGAAAAGTGGAGGCATGAGTAAAAATAGGCATTAAACACAGGACAGCTGTTGCCATTGCGTGATAGCAAGCTCACCTCTCTGCTGCTGCAGAAATGGTGCACAGAGGGGACCTGGGTTGTCTCGCAGCCTTTCTTGGTTCGCTTTGTGGGCTAGGTGCACTTTCATTGGAGCGATACACATGGTTTTCCAAGAAAGTTTTTGTTTGCAAAAATGTTTCTGGAGCCTGTGCAAATCTTCCTGTCAACCCAAGGGCTTATGAACATGCTCGCGTTGCCGTTCATGCTCTCTTGTAGTCAATGCAGCTCCCATAGCACCAAGGGGAGCTTGGTGTGCTAGCTTTCACACCCCAAACCCAACCCGAGCGGTCTGTGTGCCAGCAGCTCATCTTCAGCTCAAATGATCATGGGGTTGTCCTTCTCCATCAGTCAATGTCATCTTCTAGCCATCAGAGCACAATCACCACATCTGCAAACACACATGGGAAAAGAAATTTTCAATGCTTTTTGGCTCCCACAAGAACCTGAAAAGTGACCAGCAAAAGAGGAAAACTCCACTTGGTCATTAATTTTTATTTTATTTTTGAACTTTTTACAAACCATGTGTTAAAAATGCTTTCCTGCCCAAGGAGACTTCATGCGAGGGAAAAGTAAAGCTAAGTTACAACTTCCTAAAAATAGGACTTTATAATAGGACTTTATAATTCCTTCCCTCCCCCCATGGCTGTGCAGAGCCACCCCACCCACATGAAGTGCTGTCTGACTCACTCCTCTGTCTCGCTTGGAGAGAAAGGCTTTCCACTGACAGGGGCACCTGGTCAAGAACACAACATTCAGGGTGGTGTTGCCTCTTTACACGTCGAACCATTTTAAGTATCTTTACATCTATGACTACAGGGACCTTCACATAGACATAAGCATTACCAGTGGAGGAGACATGTTGTCATATCCTTGCTGTAAGGAAAGAGATCAGGTCTTCTGGAAAATTAGCCATCTTTGGCCAAGCTGACTCAATGGCTTGGACAATAAGACATCTCTTCTGTATCAGTTCATTTGCAGTGCTGTGTTCCTCAGGCAGCATTACCCTCTGCTATTCTGGGAACACACATTTGACCTCTATTACACGGGCTTATTGTCAACATGTGTCCACTGGGAGCCTCAGCAACTTCTCCCATTGTCTATTGTCTTATAAACAGGCTTATAAAAGCACTACAGGAAAGCCAATAACACACCGAAGTGGAAATTGCTGGTAACTCAAAGGCTTTACTTTCAACTTCTGTGTCTTGCAGTGGTAGAAGAGGTGAGGCTCAGGGAAGGGACACAGCCTGCTCTCCTCCGTGTCTCGAAGCCTCAAAACCTAGCTGTGTTGGGATGTAGTGTGGCCCCACAGCTTTAAGCTTGCTAGATGCATCGTGAGAAGGAGCCTGCTGGATGAACTGGGGTTACTGGTCTCCAACGGCTTCAAGGGGAAAATAACAAAAAGAAGAGAGAAAAGCTGGTGGCAAAGAAACTTTGCCGGCTGATCCTAAAGTGAAGTGTAATTTTTTCTTTACCAAAACTCCCTGTTTGTGGCTGGGCTATTGTGGTAAGCTCAGAAAATATGCCTTTTTACAGTTAACAGCACTGAAGTGGCTCCTCTTAAGACAAGAATGACACAAACCCATGGGAGCATCTTCACCCACGGGAAGGCTGGCAGCATCCTTAGGAAATATCCCCATGAGACCAGTTTAGTCATCCTCGGTTTCATAACGTTCAATGTCCGAACTGGGATGTGCAGAGGCAGAATCCCCTCTGATTTAGGGACGGTCCCACTGCTCCCCATTTGCTGCTGTGGCCAAGCAGACGGGGCATTTTGGAAGAGTCATGTTTCCTCCCCGTGGAGAGTGGGGCGGCTCCCACCACCCGAGCAAAAGGCAAGGATGGTCCAGCATCTAACATTAATGGCTTTTCTTGGGCAACCAGGCCTGGCAGAGGGGGCAGGAGCAGAGAAAAATGGGACAACAGAGACCTACATCAGTGCTGCTGCTAAAGACACCCTGCTCCCTTTGGTGGCAAGGGCAGGGAAAGGGGACACTGCATCCCTCAACAGCCATCAGTAGGTTCCAGAGCCAACGGGACCCCAGCTGGTGGGCTATGCTGTGCTGCCAACTGGTAGTGTTCAGTCAGGATGAGGAGAAGCTGTCAGTGTGGCTAAGGCCAAACAAGCTTGAAGGTAGCAAGATTAAAAAAAATAATTGCAGGAGGCAAACAGAGGAGGGATGCAAAAGAGACACTGGGCTCTGCTGGCAACCTCTGCCACATCTTTCCCCATGTCCCACGGAGGATGGGACATGGAAGGGTCATGGAAGAGTTTTGAGCTTCTCCCTGTATTTTTAATGCTCTCCTGCCCTCAGTGCAACCTTTGCCTTCCTCAGTGGCTCCCCCCAAGCGCTACAGTAGGCACCCTCACTGGATGGGGTCCTGAGCTGTGCTCAGCATTGCAATTTCCCCAGGAAAGCAAAGGCTCCCATCCCAACAGGGACCATTTAAAAGTTGCTTAAGAGGCTGCAAAGGTTGTGTTGCTTTGTTCTCTGAAGGGAAAGCTGCTTTAGCTGGATGAGAAAGAAAACACCCAACAGCAGCAGCACCAAGAAAACAAACCAACCCTGGCGTTTGTTTACAAGAGCACATTCATTGGTGTCTGGAGGGTTGACTCAGTCTGAAATGAAAAGGGGTGGCAGCAGGCGAGCTGTGCTGATACACAAGTCCACCTCCTGCCGGCGGGTGGCCCCCGAGCTGGCTTTCCCCACCTTCGTGGGCATCTTTGCATACTGCAGCCTAGTTCAGCGAACAAAGGGAGCTGGAAAAAGCACCAGGGCACATGCTAGGATGGGTACAGCACACCTACAAGGAAGACTACAGCATAAAAGAATTTGCAGGCACCCGAGGTCTCAGAAATGGCATTAGTAATTGACCGTCCACCCCCATGAAAATCTCTCAAGTGCCACTCACCCCGCAGATGGACAATTGCTTCTGCATTCAGAACACCTTCAAAAGATTAACACGATTAACACCCAGGCGCTTTCTAAAGTCCTTCTTTTTAGCCACTATTAATATTTGAATTTGGGTGTACGAATTGCCCGTTCTTTACCCATCAAAATATTACGTCGCTTCACAAAAATGGAGTCGACTTCCTTAAAGTGGTCATTACCATATTAAGGCCAATGCCCAGAGCAGTGAGGAGAACCACCATTAAAGCTGTGAAGTTGTAATGCTGAAAAAAAAATCCAAAGGAAGGATCAACTCTAGAGAAATCAGCATCTTCGTGCCTCGGTGTACCTACAAAGAGAGAGGACTTCACTTTCTCCCTAAGCCCAGACAGCGTGAAGCACACCTTGCTGGTGCGCCTTCTCTAGAAAAATGTCTTCTTCACATCCGACTCGCCAGGAGCTGTGTCTGTGTCTGTGCTGAGACAAGGTGAGGAGAAGAGACATGGGTATTGGGAAGGGAGGTACTGCCTGGCTTTGGGACTGCCCCCATCTTCATGACCACCCTTTCACCCTCCCTTAAGTGGGTATCCAGCTTTGGTCCTACAACTGCCTTGTTCAGCTGATCCTCTCTCGGCTCTGATTTCACTTCTTCAAGCTGCATTACTATTAAAACGAGGAAGTAAAGCAGCTGTTTGGACCCTAAAACTTAAAAACCTCAAGAGTCACAAATCTTCCATTTATGCCTTTCTTTTGTGGTCCAGACACATTTTTCAGGCTTGTAGCATCGTCTGAGCCCTGTTTTCCTTTATTTTGTCTCTGAAATTGGCAGCGAAGTCTGTTTGCACTATGTAACCAAAAGGTATATTTGTCGCTGCAGCAGTACATCTCACATGGAAAATGGTCTCTCTCATTTCTTCCCCCTGTAATTCTTGGAGTGGCTTGGCACTGCCGCGGACAGGTGTTTAAGAAATGCTGATATATGGCAATTTCATGTTACTGCGTGAAGCTGAAACTTGTTTGCATACTAATATAACAGAGGACTACTACTGTGCTTCAACTAAATCTTGGATTTATTAACATCATGCAGGCTGGGACTGTGAATGGCTGGCAAACCTGCACGCTCGAGCATCTGTAGAAAGACACTATGAATTAAAAACCCTTATTCCATTAAGAAATGGTTTCAGAAATCCGGAGTACAGGAGGAGAGCGCTGGTTGGCTATCGGTGATGTCAGACGCATGTCAATAATATTACTTAATGGGTTTTCCTTCTTCTTATTCATAAGTTCCATTTCATACAGCTATTGCCCCGAAGGGTAATTATTACACTTTTTGGGTGGTTTTGCTCTTTTGGCCTTTGGACCCATGCCTCAGAAAACCACCCAGGGTATCCAATCTCATAGAAAGGCTTTGTGGCCAGTCGTGTTTTCTGGAGTAAGGGCTTTTTTTCTTTTCTTTCTTTTCTTTTTGTTTTTTTTTTTTCTAACTTAACTAGGCCACGTAAACGTTTCAAAGTATCTTTGGTTTCCATCGGTCCTAAGACGTCATTGCCTACCCGAAGGGACAGCTACGCCCCACATCTCTGGCAGCACCGGGAGGACGCTCATTTTTCTTGGAGGGAAACAACACATACGAGATCATCTTTTAGGCGAAAGGACATTTTGGAGAAACTGCTTTACTTAACATTGCATATTTACTCAGTTCTCGCATCTTCAACCGTATGGTGCCGTTAGGAGCTTCAGATTGTCCCTGGTGCTGATATTTACCCATTTTAATACGTTTCAGTATTCATTTTATTTATTTATTTATTTATTTATTTTTCTGAAGCTGAACGACAAGACTCTACACGTGCAATTTCAGTTTGCTTCAGATTTGAAGTTGATTTTTATGCCATATTATAACCATATTTATTTAGGTTCCCACATTCTGTCAAAGTCTGTTTACACAAAGAACATTTGTTTTCACTACTGCTTGCGAGGAATGAATATAATAAGTGCCAAGGGATTTTGAGAAGTTGAGAGAATTAGTATTTGGAAACAATACATTCGGCTGTTTCTTAGGGGAAGATTCATGGAGCACAGACACATTCTCCACTAAATCTATCAGGATGAAGTAGTTCTCATGGAGACAAAGCATATTCAGTCTCTTCTCAAGTTTCAAACATTTTATAAAATCAAGAGAGTTTCTGGAAACAACAACAGTGTTTCTTTCTCAGAGAAAAATGGATAAAGTAGGTTAAGATAATTTTCCTTGTTGAAATCAAAATCCAAAGCCTGGCACTGAAAGCCAGGGTCTGCTTGCTGCTGAGCAGCATCCGTTCCCCTTACACTGCATCGCCATGATGTGTGCTGAAGCCAGAGTTACGAGCAAATTACTTGTCAGAGGCTGTTTGCAGTACTTTTAATGCATTCCCATAAATTTCAGCACATACTAGACCTGGCAATTCTGATTTTAAGACTATCATAAAGTATATTTTAGCTCATTGAATGCTGCTCATAGCTCTGAATATGTAGGGATTTGCCTCAACGCTTCTGTCTCGAAGACTGACGTAATGAAATATCAGGAGTAATTCCGAAGCTTTGGTTTTGCAAATAAAGAAAGGTAAAAAAAATAAAATAAAATCCACCTATACCTTATATTGTGGTATTATTTAGAAAATGAATAGATCAGCTTCTTGTAAGGAAATACTTGTGTCATTTGCTATAGAGGTACAGTTTGAGTAATGCTCCTCCAAAATCAACATTAGCATTACTAGTTGCAAGGTCTGACACATCATCAAAATTCATGCTATTTGATTTTAGGTATTGTAATACCCTTTACATTTCAAATATTCCTCAGAGATTTTCTCTGCTATCTGGAAAATAATGAAGTACATAATGGGTTATTCCCTTCTTGACAGTGTCCTAACAAGCTAGAAACATGCAGCTATTTCCATAGAAGCATAATTAAAATAAAATAAAAAGATAAGCCCTTTTCACTAAGTCTTCAATGGCAATTTATTTTGATGTAAATGCACAGTTGAATTGTTATATTTAAGGTATGAGTGACTACAGGAAAACACTCATATATTCTGTGATCTGTATTAATGTCTTCTAACATTTCTGCAGTACACAGTGGCACATTTGTGTACTTTCTGATCTTGGTTGTTTTAATTTTTAAAGTCCCTAAGCACCAATGAAACACAAAGTGTTTCTAGAGGTTTGTTGCTGGAAGCTAAGCTAGAATACATTTGCAATCCATTTTGTTTCTCTGCCATCCATTAAACCTGGCCATCCTTAACAAGCCAATGTTTTTTTTTTTTTTTTTTTTTTTTTTTTTTTTTTCCCTGCAGAAACTACCTGAAGCTTTGTGGCATTTACCATCGCCTTTATTCATCAGTGAAAAATTAATTCCCTATTTATTCCAAAGCACAAATCTCCAACTTTTTGGTTGTGGTATTGCTTTAACTCACAACCACCATCACTACCAAGGTCACCAGCTGCATACAGAGGTGAGTTCAGCAATGAAAACCACCAAGATTTTCAGTGTGAATGGCTGGATGCGGCTGGCCAAAAGACCACAGGTACTGCACCTTGTATAAGCAGTTCCTAATCCACGTACACTAATTCCTACCACCTCATGCAGTGCCAGATTTCCCACGAAAAGTGATTTTTGCATTGCATTGACCATTAAACATGAGACATTGCAGGAAACAGGCAATGCCTCCCAATAAAGGCGTCTGCAAATGACTAAATGATTTTTACGTTGCCATTTTACGAAATTTCTGCCCCTGCCCTCCAGCACTGAGGAGAAGTGTGGAAAAAACAACAACAACAACAACAAAATACACCAGCTCCTCCCTTTCTTCTCCACAGATCATCTTCCAGGAAGGCTCCCTTGCATTTCAAAACTAAGGGCACATAAGGTCCTCTCAGGACCCTTGCACTCAGTTCAGAAGATGTTTTATTTTTCCCCTGGAACAATGTGTTCCTACAATAAAGCAGCCTTTGATTCACAGCCTTGCTTGGTTGGAGAAGCACTGTGACTCGTCCCCTGTGTGTCAGGGAGGCGAGCTTTTCCCAGAGCAGCCCCAAACACCTGTAATTACCATCACTTCTTACCCATGGAAAAACCAAAGTCTTTCCCGCTTAGTAGCCTGCAGGAAAATAGGAACTGTCAGGGATTTTTGCAAAGCAATGTGACAACGAGAGACTTCAGTGGCCCAGACAAAGTTATTAGAGAGAGGACCATGTCCCGTGTCAGCTCGGCATCGCCTGCAATATTCTGCTACCATTTCTGTGGCTCCTCCCTGTGCTCCAGCTCAAGACTTGGCCTCTCTCCTAATCCCACTTGTTTGGGCAATAAATCAGTGACAGTGCACACCTAACTCATTTCTAATGTACAAAGAACATGTGCATTTTAAAGGTTTCCTCCTTCAGTTGCATGGTAAGATGTGAGAGGAGGCTTGCTAACAGGTTGGCCAAGGTGTCTTGTGGAGCTTGGAGATGAGCTCGCTCCATCACTGCTGCTTTTTGTGCTCATCTCACCCTGACAAACTCTTGCTCCACAGTTTATTTGCTGGAAACCAGCTCCCAAGGGCCCTAGGCAGGTATCTCTGATGTTTTCCTCCTCCACACTTGCAACACAAGACACATGAGGTAGGAAGCCTTTACAGTACAGATGATGCACAGAAAAATAATGCAACTTGCCTGATGTGTCAACTGCATTGAAACTTATGTGAAAGCGATCACGACCGTGTGGAAAGCGAGCTAAGAGCCTGGTCACTTAAGCCAAGTCACACAACACATTTGTCTCATGACTAGATTGACATGAGCCCAATTCAGGGCTGTTTTTCCAGGCCACAAGCTGGTGCAAAGCAAATTTAATTGTTCTAGGGACATTCTCCTGCATTTGTTTACGGTTTGTCATTTCCACAGGGTTCTCGTTAATAAACAAGTATGCAGGAATACTCGCATAATGTGAACAGCCAGAGGGCATTTGCTGGAAAAACCTGAAAACCAAATCGTTTGATGTCTTTCTATGGATTGAACCACCAGCCCGCTTGCTCTGTGCTGCTGCTCAGGTTTGCTGGGCTGTCGTGCCAATTTGCAGAGGACAAACAAGGATGGAGCCACTACCAGAGTGTACTGCGTGGCTTTTTGTGACCCCTGCTCCAGGGACTGTATTTTGGGAGGTTTTAGTAGGAAAACAGCCTGGCAAGGCTGCCACCATTGCTGCCGCAGCCCCCTCTCAGCTGCTGGTTCTGCATCCTAGCCAGGGCGCAGGAGCAGCCCGAAGAGTCCTGTTGGGGGAAAGCACAGCACCAAGCTAAAATAAGAAAAGCTAGTCTCGGTGAGGAGGGAAGAGAGGCAGACTCCTCTAGGTAATAATTCTCAGCATGGCCTAGAATAAGCTAAATCGGGGCGGCCAGGAGTGTCCCCAGAGGTCTGTGCTGCCTCGCTCTGCTGGCATGCAGAGGCAGAAGCAGCAGCTGAGAGCTTTTACAACCAGGCAGACCCAGCCTTCACTTCGGTACATGCCCTGCACTGCCTTTCCCTGGCAATAAAAGGGGAAGAAATTTGGGAAATCCCCTGATGGTGCACACTCCAACCATTTGCATCAGTCCCAAAACGTGGCAGGGATGCGCTGAGTTTTCTTTCTCTGCAGGAGTCCGTTCCCAGTTGCAATCGCTTTGGTTATTTAGAATGTAAAGAATAAAATAAAATAAAATAAAATAAAATAAAATAAAATAAAATAAAATAAAAAAATAAAAAATAAAATAGTGCAGGACCAGGTGAAAAGCAGCCCAAGGACTAAGGAAGGTGAGAGCGAGGCGCCCCCCCTGACGGTGCTGTTCCTCGAAATTGGAGGCAGCCACACCTCTTCCCGCATGCGGCTGGGGCCAGGGCGGGCAGCGTGCAGCTTCCCTGGCTTCCTGTTATTAGAAAACCCCGGGATGCTGCAGCAAGAGGCAGTCTTATTAGAGAGGAGTTGGGAGAAAAGAAAATAAAGAGAAAAAAAAAAAAAAGCATGTAAAATGCAATCTTGCTGGTTCTCTGGAAATCCAGGGCTACCTGTCAGCTCTGGTGCCTGAGACTTGTGGGCAGGGCTATGGGGCAACCCACGCTGGGGTTGTTGTGTTGAATACAGCACACAGATGTTGGGGAGCCAATCTGGAATTGGGAATTTTGCATTTTTCATCCTTTTTCTCTCTCCTTGGATTTGGAACAGACCCAAACAGCCAAGGGATGGGGACGGGGATGGGCTTGCAATGGCCCGGCACTGCGTTGCTGAGGTTGCTGCTGTGCTTAAGGGCTCATCCCTAAATAAACCAAGGGGTTTATTATAAAGCAGTGCTGATGAGATGGTTTGGCTGGGGATCGGGGGCAGAATGACGGTGTGAGACATGATTGCACTCATCACCTGCCCTCCAGTGGGGCAGCAGGCTGAGACCGCCCAACTCATCTCACTTGTGGGCTCACCCAGATGGGTGCCCAAGGAGGCCGGGTGGTGGGAAGGGAGGGAGCGAAATATCTGACTGCACAAACCCGTCAGAAATTTGCAAGAATAACAGGAAACCCAGCTGCTAATTTTCCATCTCGCTTGTTTTTGGGTAGGCACACACCCTGCGGAGTCTGGAGCCGGTGAGCCCTGCAGAGGTGGGGACGGGTGTGAGATAACTGCAAGTTGCAAAAATTATATTATTATTATTATTATTGCTATTATTATTATTGCTATTATTTCTATTATTACTATTATCTTTAAATAACGATGATGTTGTTGAAGAAGGGGCCGCCCTGATGTCAGTGGGAGCCCCGATGCTTTTTGCTGCGAGGCGAACAACAGCGGTGATGCTGAGAGCCCCTGCAGCCACTGCGGGGAGGGGGGACCCCAGCCCCATTTCACCCCCCCAGGGATGTGGCCGGGGGAGGCAGCCGAGTCCCCGGGCCCCTGCCACGCTCGCTCGGTCGCTCTCCAAGTGTCTGCTGTGCCCGCTCCTCCCTGCGGCCACGCATTATCATCATTTATTCATTCCGTGACCTTGAAATCCCTCTCCCTCACCAGCAAAACAACGAATCCCCATCAGAAGGGTGGGCTTGACAAAAGAGAGGGGAATAAAATAAAATAAAATAAAAATCGTGCAACCTCCCATGTTGCTTGTATTAGGTCAGATGGGAGAACTTATTTAATTAGTGACTTTTATAGGGCTTTATTTTTCGATGCCCAGTGGAGTAGTTAAGATTGGTAATAAGAAAGAAGTCTGGTCCTGTGCCAGCCCTCCTAAGACAATGGTGCAGGGAGGAAAGAGCCAAGCAATATATTTGAATGTTTTCAATGCCTTGGGTTTTCTTTTTTTTTTTTTTTTTAAACTTTATTTTTCAGTGCCGTATTCTAAAACCATTTGAAGGGTGTACATGGAGGGGAGGGGAAGGAAATTGTTTGGGGCGGCCCGAGGGGAGGCTAACAATGAATAATGGAACGGCGAAGCGGGGAAACTGCAGATCTCTTGCTCTCTCCCATTTCTGCATGGCCAGAGAAGTTTCCCCCGAACAAGACCTGCTCCAGCACAGGAATAGGATGTCTGGGTGATGGCCAAGTGCCAGGTTTTTGGCATAGATGATGGTGGATTGCTCAGGTGCACAGTGAGGATGGATAACCGGGGGTTTGGATTTCTCAGCTTGCCCAGGGAATTGGGTGCAGGGGGACCTTCCCTGATGGCCCTGGACCACGCACCCCGCATCCCGAGCGGCTCAGGGCTGCTCTCCCGGGATGACATGCAGTGCACATAGAGCGTAAAGCAAACCAGATGCTTCATTAGACATTGCACAGCTGCAGGGTTCTGCTCTCCTTGGGCCCACGACTTGTGCTACCCGCTTGCTGCCCATTGATAGGGAAACTCCGATGCCAAAGGTCTTTGATGCCAAGCGTTTGAAAGACGTCCACAGGCCACCAGCTAAGACAGTAGCCTCACCAGTGGCCAAAAAGCCCCATGCAGCCTGATTGCTCAGTAGCCAAACTTTACTACTTGGGAGGGGAGTCAGCCTGTTTCCTGACAGCAAGAAGAATAATGTAACATCGTTCAATAAATTCCTAGCAAAAGCAAAAAAAAAAAAAAAAAGGAAGAAGAAGGAAAAAAAAAAAAAAGCAAAAAGCCCCATTGAGCTTTGTCCTTTGCAAAATGAAAAATATGGTTGTTTTGCTCCGCTGGAGGAAAAGCAGAATCAGCTTTAAAATCGACGTCGGAGTTGGCCAGGTGCCACAGCCCTTTTGGCTTCAGCTTCCTTCCAATCGCCGTCTCCCTGCCAATTCGGAGCGCGCAGGACACGGCTACACACCTGATGATACTCTGAGTAATGGCCTTGGCTTGCGGCTATCTGCTCCATGCAGCAGGGAAGTGGGAGGGTGTTCATTTATCAAAGGCGCTCATCTGAGCAGTTGTGGCCTGCCTGGCACAGGGGCCGGCGCTGCTTCATGCGGGAGGGGATGAGTCTGCTGGAGCCCAGGGGATGCGCGGTGGCCCCCGGGGCTCGGCAGGTGACTGGTGCCAGAAGACACCCCCGAAGGTCAAGGCTCTGCCTTGTCCTACTCATGCACAGGCTCAAGAGAGGCCAGAAGGGCCCCTGTGCTGCAGGAGAAACTCTAGGAGCATGGCCTGGTGTCTACATTTATTTGTACCAGGGCACTGACAAGAAGAAGCCTTGGGTCACAGTATTTGGTTCCTTGCTATTCCTGCCTTGGCATCAGCAAGAGACCCAGATCTCCGCAAGGGCATCATAGGATAGGAAAGACAATTAGAAGTTAGAAGGGGAAGGACATGCCATAAAAGCTGTTACTAACCCTTCCCTTCATTCCCTCCACATTTTTCACAGGGAAAAAAGTTCCCTCTGCAAAAACCGATTTGGAAAATTTCCACCCGTTCTACTGGCTGCATCCATGAGAGTATTTCTGCCTCTGGCAATAGCTTCTGCTTGCGGCTTGCTGGGCCGATGAGACATACGGCTCCGACGTATGGCTCCGGTATCTTTCTTGGGCAAGGACTGGTGTGAGCAATACAGCAGGAGGTGCTACAAATAGGCAGAAAGTTTTGCAAAAACATAGAGTGGGAAGACTGTGCTGTTGCAGCTGAAACCCATGCATGCTACATCTAACGCAAACAGTCCCCTGCTTCCCAAATCGCACAAAGCCGGAAGCTAAAATAACTGCTTTTTGACCTTTTTGACTTCTCCCATCTCCTTGCCAGTCCCCTTTTGTCTGCCCCAGCCACCTGCCTTTGTCGTTACGATAATCAGCAGCAATAAACAGGTGGCAGTTTGGTGTTGTGGAAGCCACCTGAGATATTTCAGGCCACGCCAGCCTGGTGGCTTCAGACAAGCCATCGGTAAAGTCACCTTGCCACCCAGCCTGGAAGCTGGCCAGGCTGGAGACAAGCCCCTCTTGGCAGTGGCACCTGAATCAAGAAAAGAAGGGAGAAAAAAACAGAGGAACCATGGCTGGGACCATGGACAGAGGAGCTGAGCCCGGTGAGGTGCCTGCCGCCCCCCAGCTCCAGGCGAGCTCTCTGCAGAGGCACCTTTAAGGCTCTGGGCCTCGCGTGCTTTAGTCACGTTTTAAAAATAGGACGGGAGGCTTCTACTCCGCTTAGGTATTTTGGAAAATTTTACTCAGCCTTTCTGCAGCTCCTGTCAATCCTTCTCAGCACGGTGCTGAGACACACCCGTGGCATGGACACAAATAGCACGTGTCCCTGGGCCCTCTCAGCCGTATCCGGAGACACCTTGATGGGCTTCCCTGGCTGCCTCTCTAACCTCTGTTACAGGAACACAATGGGGGTAAGGCTAAAGCGGAGGTATAAATCTGCAAACCAGCCCAAACTGACCCAGTGCTCTGCTCGTTTGACGAGGTGGGATAGGGGTCCCGGCCCAGCAGGATGCGCCTTCAGCCCCAGGGTCACCGCAGGAACCCTTCGTCACGAGGGCTGCGGTGGTACACGGCCATGAGCAACCCCAGCAACCCCACACGTGGCTTTCAGTCTGAGCACATCCAAGTGCTTCAGCTCCTGACCCTTGTCCCGGCCATGAACGCTGTCAGTAGGCCAGGCCACGTCATGTCACCTCCTGTGTCACAGGGATGCCTTCTGCATCACAGGGCCTGTGGCAGGGGAGGGGAACCAGAGACAAAAGCATTCTGAAGCTGGTGGATTGAGCGGCCTGATGAAGAGGCAGGACGCTTACGGGATCTTTTTCCCTCATAAAACAATTTCTATTACATTTCCTGAGATGACAACCACGCAGACTTCCCAAGCTTTCTCTTCCATTTATGGTTTACCTGCAAACCAAGAGCAGGAGGGGCTCTTGAGCAAACACAAGCCCCATTCTCCATCCACGGGGAATTTTACCTTGCTATAAACTCCTGCACCCACTGTCTCTGACTACGTATCAGCCTTCAGGCAGCCAAATGTAAGATGGCAGATAAGAAAGAAAAGGAGAATGATTTTGAGACTTGAGTCATCATCTCTGATCTGGGGCTTCAACTCCCTTTGACAGATTTGTTAATGACAGGAATTTAAGAAAACCATGTACGTTTTCTTTCTGTGTGTTTTCATTGCTGGGGTGACCATGCTGGGACAACCCATGGTGCAGCCCTTACCTGCTGGCCAGCAGGACGCTTTGGTAGGACATGGAGGCACACTGCATGTCCGAAGCCTCCCATAATAGCACTTTTGCCTCAAGTAGAGGCAGAATGGGCTGCTTAACACTGCTGGGAGCCCCCCCAGCCTGCCCTGCAGACAGGTCACTGCCAGCCCGACTGCTTCATTTCTCTGATTTCTTGATTTCTGCAGTTTGATTTCTCTGATTACATTTCCACGTCCCTCTTCTCCATCATTGCCACAGCATCTGCCCCAGCACTGCAAGCTGCTGGGAGTTAGTGGGGGGAAGGATGTTTCCTACTTGGGCTTTTTCAGATCAGAAAGCTCTGCAAAGTTCAGCTCAGACAGTCCTATCCAGATTGTAGGGACTGTTTGTTCCCAGTTTTGGCAGGGTTGTGAATGATGCATGAGTAACAGCATCCCTTAATTAGTGTAATATGCTGTACCAGGTTAGAAAGCACTCTCTGGTTTTGTTTTTCCTTGGTGTGTGTGTGTGTATTTCTCTTTAAAGGAGAAGGGAATGAACAGAAAACATTGCAGTTGTGTTTTTGTTGGTTGGGGCACAGATAAACCCTGTTCTGATCGGGCTGGTTATGAATCACTGGAGAGCCATATCCACACCAAACAGCGCCGTGGCCAACCTGATGTCTGCTTGGCAGTTGTGCTGAGCATAAGCTCCTTAATTACTGTTTTTGCTGTCTGAATCTTGGTGGAATAAAGAGAGAAAAAAAACACCCTTTGTTTCCTTTGAATTTCAGAGGCTGGATGCATCAGCGCGCATACACGTGCATGCGCACCTGCGTGTGCATGCACACACCGACGGACACGTGGTCTGCTTCGACTTTGGGGAGCGAGGAGGAAGCTCCATCACCAGTTTTATTTCCCTTTGTTTTTCTGCCTCCCTTTCTTCCCTCCCCTGGCTGTTGTTCTTTGGGGTGTTTGCAACGTGCCCATCACATCCCGGCTGTTAGGAATGATGTTTTCATTGTTGTGACCACAAAGGACGTCGCCAGCCCTCCCACCCTTCCTCCCATGGCATTTTTCCCCCAGCACTGCTTCTGCGTACCCAGGAGCTGTGATTCCAGCCCTCGGGCACTGCCTCCACCCTGGTTTCGGGAGGGGCGGCGTGGGGGGGGGTGGGAGGGAAACGGACTCTTCCCTTCCCTTCTCTTCCTTTCCCTTCCTATGGGTGCCTTCGGTAGCCGGTGGCACCCGTCCCTCACCCTCGTGCCACCACCACCTGAGCATCCTCCTGCTCCTGCGCCAGGATGAGCGCCGCTGCCCACCCGGGATGCTGGGGTCAGCCCCTTCTCTGACACATGCTTCTTCCCTGATTTGATGACTCCAAGTCTCCCTCCTTTTTCCCCTTTCCTCCTTCCCAGCAGAAAGGTGTCCTGGCTCGGCATCGCCGCTGCTTTTTCCCTGCGGGAGCGTGGGGGACATCTCCCAAAACCTCTCCTTGCATGGGGACGTCTCCGGCACCGGAGGCTGAGGAGCAGAGCAGCACCGGGGTCCCGGACCGGTGCGGAGAGAGAAAGCTCTCTCCCACTGGGTAACCCGGCAGCAACTGCTATTTCAGTAAACATATCATTTTGTGCTCAGTAAACACACATTCCAGAGGAATGCTCTCATTGTTTTTTTGCTCTGTAATGCATTAATGAAGAAATAAAGTTTAGGTTGTGTAATGGTGACAGCTTGAAGTCATTTTGCCTAGTGTTATTTCTCAGCGAAGGCTCAGCTCTCCCTGGAACGGGAGGAAGAAAAGAAGACCAGATTTCGCTTCAAACTCACCAACATGTGCAAAAAAAATCAAAACACAACAGCAATTAACTTCCCTCCACATGCTCCAATAAAACTACCTCTCTCGCTCGCTCTGAGCTTTGTCACGTATGGGGCTGTTTATGGAGGAGACAATACAAAGTGGGTTTATACAAGGCTCTTGTTTTAATTTTTGTTTTATGTCCACTGGAACCCTCAAGTAGTGAATTCATTTCCTGATATAGTAAACATTTCTGATGGCCAGGATTCTTTCTCTTTTCCCAAATGAACACAAACCCCTGGTCTAACTCACCAGCAGCGCAGTCTATACAAACAGACGTATCAGCTACATTTTCAAAGAATGCATCTTAAGCACGCAGCTATGAAAATAAACAAACAGCAACGCTTTAACAAGAGCCTGCCCGACCCCGCTGCAAGGAGGAAGCAGGGACACTCTTCTCCCTGAAATTTGCTCAACTCCTCAATGGCATGTGGAAAAACTATCAGCTTTCCACTATATTCCAGGAAAAAAAAATCCCGTTCTTGCATTTGCACACCGATGGCTGCCTGCTCCCTGCTAACTAATCTACACATTCCCTCTGATTTGTGACCCTATTTGCACTATGCAAATGTCTTCTGACAGCTCTCTTTTCCTGTCATTAAAACAAACAATGGCCCCTGTAACCAAAAAGGAAATCAGTAACAGGCGAAAGCTGTTCTCTCTAGTTCTTTTCTTTCTTTTTCTTTTTTTTTTCCTTTTTCTCCCCCCACCCTTTTTTTTCTTTTCTTCTATTTTTTTCATTTTTTCTCCTCTGGTTCTGTGACTAACTGTTAGTAATTACCCTGAAATATTCACAAACTTTTTTGTCTCCCAAACAGCTTTACTCATCCTAGTGGCCAACGCAGCATTTCCAATAAAATCCCTCTTCTAAAAAAACTGAAAATAGGGAAAAAAATAATGTCCTTCTGCTCAACCTTGTAAAAAACACCTTCTGACTTTTCTTTTATATATATGTAAGCATATATGTATAGATTATATATATATATGTATATAATGACTGGTTTGGGGACCATTGGAATTAGTTCCTAGTCTGCCAGGAATATTTTAAATATTCTGGAGAAACATTAAGGATTTAGAAGGTATTGGTGGCTTGGAGATGATGCGCGTAGGGAGGATGACACACCTGTCTCTCCTCATCCATCCATTCTCCAGTGTTCATCTTGTCCTGATCTACATATCCAGCCAAAAAAGAGCATTGCTGGTGGCTGTGCCATGCCCAGCAACGGCTGGGGGTACCTGGCTCCAACACCTGCTCTGCCTTTGGTTTCCCAGGGAAAAGGGTTGTTTTCAGAGACTTCAGGGTGCTTACCCCCGGGAGCTGCTTCTTTGTCCTTTAAATAATACGATACACATAATCATAAAGTGGGCCAGTTTTCCAGCCCATCACACAAGCCTTGTGCCTGTAGGGCTCGGCTGAAGCCAGTGGTGTTAATGTTGACATAAGACCATGATGACCAAGTGGGAAATTAGTCCCGTAACACTTGATTGTCTTTTACAAAAATTTACTAAACAGTCTTAATGGTTTTGTTTGTGGTACGTGTTGCTCACTCCTGATTGTACTTCTGCCAAGTTGTATTTTCAACTGTAAACACTGGCCTCTCAGAAAATCTGAAGTAAAGCAAAACAGAAAAGATGTTCAAAATAACGTTGCAACCTAATTTAATTTATCCCTTGGTAATTGCATTTGTAGGAAATGAACAACGCAAACAAAACAGAACCCAAGTCTTTCCAGCCATCCCAATTGCTTTCACATGCTGCTGCACCGGGTGCAGCCAGCACACGGTTAACTCTCCGGCTGCGTCGGGGGATGCACGACCGGGGGTTAAAAGCCTTAGTGCAGGGACCCCCAGGTTTGTGCTCACCTCCCAGACCCTGCTCTGGGTCCCTGCCTGTGGCTACCACCTTCTGAAGGCGAGTCCATGGGTGCAGCTCCCCACCAGGCAGCTCTGCCATCGCTCTGCCCTTCCACACCATCCCCATCCCTCGTTCCTTCAGTACCAGTCCCTCTGCTTCACACGTCGGTCCCGAGGACATGCAGCTGGATGACCACTCACCAAACGCCATGAGCCATGCAGCTGGAATCCCCCCTCACTAAGACATTTACACACTCGCTAATTTTAATCATATCTGAGAAAACCTTGTTGAGCTTGGACCTCTGCTTGCAAGGCTGCAGGATCTTGACGAAGGGGGCTGACATTCAGCAAGTGCACGCATGGTTTCTGCAGCCATTTCTACATCTTGGGGTTGCTTGTAAACCACACAGTCTGACCACATTTCAAGTATTTGATATTTGCCTTTTTTTTAATTTGTGCTCTCTTGGTGATCTCAAGCGTGTGCCACTGTTTGCCTCTACCACGTGGCATTGCTTCTCCACTTTGATTCAAGCGGTCCCAGACCCACAATCAGCTCTCGGAGCTGTCACGCAAACCCCTCTGTTCACAGACACATGGACACAGATTTGCACAAGCATTTGTCGGATGGTTCATATTTGCACCACGACCCCATCCCGTGAATATTTCAGCAAATGTTGTTGTACCTGCCTGATCGCTGGCCAGCAGCAATCACTAGGAGAATCACTGCTGCTGCCAAAATAAACTCATGGTTTTTATTCGTAGGAGTACTTGTAAACAGCATTTTTCTAGTGTTCACCCAGTTCTAAGTGGAACTCCCTGTGTGATGAATGCTGTTTACAGTGCAGCTCTTTGTTGTGAAACGGGGAAAAAAGGCAGTTTCTTGCGCTTCTTCGCAGCACACCAGTGCCGCAGAGGAAGGTACAGCCCCTCCTGCTGTCCTCTTGCACAAAAAGCCATGCCCCACATCTTGCTTGACCTCACGCTAAAAACCCATGCGGGTTTTCGTGTCCTCAGATCAGCAAATTGTACGAAAGATGAATGGGGAAAGTCCTGATTTGGGTGGAGAAGCTTTGATACTTTCCCTACAAGTCTCCCCATGGCTTCACCACTCACGGAGCGTTTAACGGAGAGCTGTGATACGCTCTGCGAGGATCGATGAGCCACATGTGCTGGTGGATTCACAGGTAGGGAAAGCTCATTCCCCACGCAGGGGAAAAGCCGAGGGTTGAATAGGATCACGCAGGAATGCCAGCTCAATTAAGGCCAATGCCATTAGAAATCCACAGTGCGAACGGCGTCACTCCAGATTTCTGAGACCCGAACCTGCCTTTGCTCCTTTGCTCCTGTGTTTGATGCAGCCCCAAGGTTTAATTGCTCCCCCCTCAACGCTCGTGGATTAACTGAGATTTGGGAGCCGCACGCTCCTGCTGCTCTGGGAGCCCTTTGGGCTCCAGCCTGGGAAGCTCCTTCTGGCTTTCGAGACGCTCTAACCCTCCTTTTCCATTTGAAGCATGTCCTCTCATCACCCTCACCTTTTTTTTTTTTTTGATTCCCATATTACAAGGTGATTACTTTGCCTGCTACATTAACCATTTACCTGTTCCTGCAACTGAGGAATGGCTTAAACACTCTTTTGACACAATCCCTTGAAAATGGGTTGCTCTACTGCAGTCAATGAACATAGCGTGGGAAAAACATATTAATACTTCCAGCGGTGACACTGAGGATGGCTATAAATAACCCCCCTATTACAGTATTTATATATTATTACATCATATAGCCACTTAAAACTGAGAGCAATTGGAAGCGTTGAATAATGTAAAGGCAATCGCCTCTACATTAGTTCCACTGTCATGGGCATTACGTGCTGCTTGGTAACATTGCCGTGCTCGTTCTGTCACGCAGCGTTGCGTGACATTGGCGGTGGTGTCGGAGCATCAGCGGGCCCTCTGCAAATGGCACACAGCGCTCCGCAGGGTGCGTGTAGCTCAGCGTTATATAACGAGGGTGCTTCCCTGGAGGGTTTTGTCGGTGCGTGCTTTTTTCCTGGTGATTTCATTCGAATGAGGTGTCCAATTCCAGGTTTGCTTTAAAGTAGCCGTCTAGATGTGCCCACCACACCAGGTTTCAGCACCCTCATACATGGAGAAGGAAGGTTTGCAGTGTGGTGGCCAACCAACCCTCTTATGAATCATATTACGGTGTCCTGGGTGGCTCCTGCCTGCTTCAGTGACTTCTCCAGCCAGAGACATGGCTGAGAAAGTCTGGAAAACGAGCTGCTCAGAGCTTGGCAAGGATGCATTTGAGTATTGAGCCTCAAACTCATGGTTGCCTGAATCCGGTTCTGGGCCACAGGCAAGACTTCATCTTGAAACGAATCAGATTACTTAAAAATGCTATTAAACCATACAACAGTGTCATAATTCATGTTGTTGTTGTTGTTGTTGCGGCTCTTCCTTTTTTGGGGGAAAGGAGAGAGGAGGAGAGCAGTTGGATAGATGCTTGGTGTGACCATGCCCATACCATGGCTTGGTTTCTTGCTAACTATGGATTTCAATTTCCTCAGTTTTGATGAGCTTCCCTTGAAAAGAACCCAGCAAAACAAAAACCCTTTCTCTCCGCTTGAATGTCTCACTACTGGTTTTCATGGCAGGGATGCCCATCTCAATTACAGTGTGGTCAGCAGCGCTCAGTGCCTCATTGATCGTCACTTGTCAAACGAGCTCCTGTGTGGCATTTAGGACCCAGTCTGGAGGAGGATCTCCACCACAGTGGAGCTTGGAAGGGGCTGTTCCAAAAAGCAGTCATTGCAGATGTTGAGAAATCACTTCTCTGAACCTTGTCCTCACATGACATATGACCAATTTCTGCACAAAGATCTGCAGTCAACTTTTATTACAGCTCAGATTCAGCTGCTTCTTTGATTTATCGCAACAATGCACATTCAATATCTTTCTTCTGATCTGGAGGCCAGAAATATAACTCCACTCATATGTTTGTATTCTTAGGATTTGGGATTTCACAGATTCAGAAACTCATTCATAGATTCACAGAGTTTAAGGCCAGAAGAAACCATGAGAACATCTGGTATGACTTCCTATATTTCAAAGCCATTCAATTGCAGCCAGTTAGCCCAGTATTGAGCCCAGTCGTTTTGCTACATCTTCCAGAAAAACATCCAGCTCCAGACATACCGAGATAAGGGGATATGAACATATCAAAAGCTGGAGACTCACCACCTTACTTGATTTAGAAGCTCACAGTAATTAAATGTGCCTTGTTTCTAATGCATTTTTGTTTGGCTTCCCATCTAGCAGTCAGTTCTTCATCTTCTCCCACTTTATAACTGATCAGCATTGCCTGGCAAGCTACAGTCCTCAAACTTTGAAGGGTTTTTGCCTGTCATCTGGACAAAAGGCCAATCTATCTAAAGTATTTGTTAGTCAACTTTAGTCAACTAGTTTTTGCTATTTCAATTTATTTTATTTTATTTTATTTTTTTTGTTTTGTTTTATTTTATTTTATTTTATTTTATTTATTTCTATTTTATTGCACCAGTGTTTGTGTTATTATTTCTTCCTAAGTAACACAGAGGACATTCACTCCATATTAGAAAACAGAAATTTGCCTTTAAGAAAATGTTGGTGTGAGAACTTGGGATATTTTAAAAAATATTGTTCAGAATACTTTCATTTTAAAAATGAACAGAAATTGAACTTGCTGATTGAATTTGCTGATGTGAAACACAAACTGACATTTCTTGCTGAAACAAGGGTAGTGACTTGCCTTGCCAATGGGCTCACCCATCTCTCTGTACACGCGCACTGTATGGCATTACTCTCTCCCCATCCCATTCTGACATGCAGATGGAGCTAGATCCGTCTCTCACACCAAGAAGACGTGTGCCAACTTTGAAATTAGTTGTGCAATCTTATTCTGCATCTTTTCTGGTTTTCAGCAGCTATACCATTCTCTGGGACTCCTGATCCAAAAGGGCTTAATCATTGTCACCGTTTGTCCTTCTGGCTATGTGTGAAGGACAGACTTTTCTCACCATTGACAATTTACACCAGAAGCTTTTTTTCTCTCTTTTTTTTCTTTCTCCTTTTTTTTTTTAATTCTTTTTTTTTTCCTTTTTCCTTTTTTCTTTTTTTCCCCAGTGTTATCCTTCCTTCTTTCTGAATGGGCAGACATTTTAATGCCACATTAATGGCCTTCTGAAATAGGCTCATTTCAATTTAATTTTTCTGAACTCTATGACTTTCTCCTCTCCATCTATTGGAATCCGTTGGGATTCGTTATTTTTAATGCGCTTAATAAATAACAGCAGCAGAGCTGGGAAGAAGCAAATGTTTCTCTCACATTGATCTCTCCATCTTTTACAGTATATGAAATCCAAGAAAAAATATCCTCCATTTGTCCCTGAATACGTGCCATGACTGTGTGCCTCTGCCAGTAACCACCACCTCAAGGCACAGGTTTCTACCACCTCCGATGAAGGATGCTTTTGAGCTAGACTAGGTATTAACATCTGAAGCATGTGTATTTACCATTGGCCTTTTGACATGCAGATAATCACTCCGACTTCACCAGTAAAACTTATTATGTTAGCTTTGCAAAGAGTGGTTAGATAGGTAGCCACCCACTTATTCCTCCCATCTCCATTCACAGGCAGATGCTTTTTCATGACTGCCTCTTTCTGCATCCACGAATGGCAAGCAGTGCCAAGAAGAGTGATGCGAATAGGTGATGCGGGGCAGAGGCACCCAGGAGGATTTGGCATTACCAGGCTTATTTTGTATACACACCTGTGGCAATCAGAGCTGGAGGGGAAGCCCCTGGCGTTCCTCACGTAACAGATGTCCAGAGGCTGACTTCTAATGGGATTTCCTCAAGATGGAAAGGAAAAGTGGCCAGCCTGAGACAGCAAGGGAGGGAGTGACTTTTGAGTCCTTCCCCACCAAGGAGCTTATGCTTATGACTTTGAGACACAAGAAAGCACCCTTGTGCTGCAGAATTTCACTGACAAACTTGCATTGGGTTCCTCCGTTCAAATCCCCTTCTTTCTCCCAAGGAACAGAAGGTGTGGCTTCAAGCCTCTGGGGGCAAAGGAAGGACCTGAGTTGGCATCTCTTGGCTGATGCTGTTGGGCTCCCCGCTAAGAGGCCAGCCTGGGAAGCACCCGCAGCTCTGCATCACCTGGCCTAGGCGAGCCGGCTGTATGGGGTGCTTACATCCAGATATTCTCATTTGGAGAGCCAGGCTTAGGGCTGCAATCATCTCCTCACTGTATCCTTGCGGAAAGCATGGTCTGCTCCATGCAGACCCATCAGCCTGAAAGCAGAGGCAGTGGAAACAGTTTGCAGCTGCTGGTCGGGCGAGGGATGCAGCAGGTGCGTGCTGGCAGGCAAAAACACAGGTAGCACCTAGCCGTGGTGCTGTAGCACTCCTGGCTTTCATTTCATGCTCACACGCTTCCTGAAACGAGCTGTCTCCAGGCTCTCCTGTAGGTTCATTTCATGAACTGAGGGTACCCAAACCCAAGGCTATGAAAAACCAGGCTTTGCTTGAGCCCCTGCTTTTGCTGGTGGGAGGAGAGCACTCGGACAGAGGCAGCCTGCCTGTGAAACCGGACGGGACTTGAAGTCTGGGGCAAAGCCTGTCATTTCTGGAAAATTCTGACCTCCTTCTTGCTAGCTATTTCTGCAGATCCACCACTTATGAAATAGTTGCATGTCCCATGCTGCTAATATACGATCCCCACACGGCCCCTACCAGTTTTACAGGCGGGGAGCTGGTGTACAAAAGTGAAAGAGAAGAGCTGAGGGTTTCAGCCACAGGGGAAGCCTCTGGTGAAGGGAGGAATTTGTTCGCTTCCCCCAGGCCATGCTTGCTTTCTCTTCTAGTCTTGCAACAGCCATGGGGGAGAAATAGCCAAGAAGAACTGCGACCCACTGCTGCGGATCTAGGCTCAGAGGTCTCCAAATGTCGAAAGCATTTTGGTGTGGGTGTGCAGGCTCAACCTCCTCTTCAAAAAATAATAATTTTTAAAAAATGGATTTTAAAAACTGCTGCGAGGGAGCCAAAAGGGATTTTATTTTTTTTTTCTTGGCCCTCTTGCTACTTCTGTGGGAACCCAGCAGTATTGTTTCCAGAAGGCTCAGTCTCTGTCACCCAAGTCTTTGGCGTGTTTGGGGACACCCTTACTACTTCCCTTTCCTCCCCTGCAGAAGAGTCCAACGCAGCTTTGACCACAAAGCCCAGGAGGCCTTGGAGTTTGTCTGAAACAAAAGAAAAAGATTGCGAAAGGCGGTGGTGTCAAATAATGCTTCCATTTAGTAGGAATTTTGCTCCCCTTGCATTCCCAGGCAGCACCTGCTGTGTGAGGCTCTTGGCCAGCTCCTCTGAGCCTCTGTGGTAAAACAAACAAAAACAGCAGGGAAAAAAATTCCTCTTTATAACGCCTGTTATCCTCAGGCTACCTTCCAAGACTGCCTCGCCTCCCCATGTCGATGGTAACTCTCCAGGGAAACGCGATACGGCGGGGCCAGAAAGCCTTGTGCAAATGGGCGGTTGAGCAATGGAGGAAGAGACCCTGTCTTATTGAAAACAAGACTGTTTTCCTTCTCTTCCTTCACGTCTAAATGCAGAAAGGTCCTTATTGATGTCCCAGCCAGAAAAAAAAAAGGGACGGGGGGAGGGGGAGAAAAGAAAAAGTGACATGTTGTTACTTGCATGGCAAAAGCAATTGGGAATTATCCTGCATTATGGGAATATAAAAAAAGGGTTGGGAAGGATAGGGATGGGCTGTCTGTCCAGAAGGCCTGGGGGAAGTGGTCTTTGGAGATGTGAATAATGTGCTGCTCAGCCCTCGCATCGCAAATAGTTACACACTGTTCCTTCTCATGTGCCTTGCTGTTTCAGGATGGTTTGGAAGGTATTTTGTGTTTCAGAGCCTGGTGGAACTGGCTGTGCTGGGGGTCGTCCACATTTAGCTGGTGTCTGGCCAAAATGACCCACCTGCCTGTTACCTGCTCAGCCCCCAGCGCTGCAAAGCTGATGGGCACCTTCCAGCATGTGGCCTTTGGGAGAGGGGCTGGTCTCTCGTGGGAGACAGGTACACCTCACATGCCCCCTCTGACCTCTGCCTGCTCTGCACATGCTCGGCTGAGAAAGAAAAAGCCTTTCAGGACCTTGGTTTTGAGCCCACCTTTTGGCAACACATTCCAGACAGCTGTCCTGAGGCCAAATGGCACGAGGGGTGGTACAGACACACACTCCCAGGCTCTTCTGGTCACCCAGCTTGACCTTTATAGTACAGCCTGCTGAATAACTGTTGGCATCCAGAGCAGGTACAAGGAGCCTGTAATCCCTGCTCTGTTCAAGCACATTGCCTTGATCTCACCGCAGACAGAGCCTTCTCAATGAGCCTTCAAGTCTGTGCTTTGACCAACTCTCCTTCTCTTTTTTCCTTCTTATTGCATTCCCAACTCAGGGTGAAGGGAAGAAAAGCAAAGATGCAGGAAGATGGAGGCATGTGCTGGGAAATCACGAGTTGTAGAAGTGATGGTAGCTGAACATGGGACTTTCCACTTCCCTTTCACCAGAGCTTTCCCAAGGTGTTTGCCAACACCTGTGTACAACCAGCCAGGGAGCAAGTTCAGGAGTCAGCTCAGCTCCTCACTTCCTCGGAAGCATTTTGGCTCTACAGGCTACCTGTGTGTCTGCCAAGATGCCCCTGCACCTTTCAGGTGGAAGATACTCTATAAAGGGCTCCTGCTCCTTCTGAGCAGCTGTGCTTGGTGTTCAATGTGCATATCCTCATGTTCCAATGTGCTACTAAAAACATCACAGAAGTAGTTCAGGTGTCACCCAGAGACCCTTCACCATCCAAGAGTGAGACATTGCTTCCCTGTCTGAGAGAGTCTGCCTTGGTAGAAGTGGAAATGACTTTTCAAAACCAGCACTGACCTGCAGCCAGGAGTTTTAGGCTTGGTAAGGACACCACCGAATGCCGGCGAGCTGCCCGTGTGAGTCCCAACAGCCCTGTTTGCCTGTAGCAACCCAGACGTTATTCCTGTTACACTTCACTAGCACTGTCTGCTTACATCCCCTTGAAACTCTCCTGCCCTGTGAACACAATCCTAATGATTTTGGTGCACGTTGCGTTGATTGTCTATCACTTCATTTTCCTTAGCAGAAAGCTTAACACTAGTCTTAGCACCGGAATTACCATGACTGCCACTGCCGAAGAAGGTCCCAAGCCACCTGCCATAGTCCTCTCCTCATGCTTGCAGAAGCAAACCTCCTAAGGCTATCCTAGCACGTCCTACATGCAGGGACCTTCACTAAACAAGCATTATCCGGTTGCAATTCCTTTTCCTGACCCCCTTCCTTCCCTCCACACCCCTAAACCCAGCCACGGCACAGTCACTTTGCTCTGCAGCTCGGTAATTTCAGGCTAGAGTTAGCATTTAACCAGTCAGAATGGTGCAAGCCCGCATAATTACTGCTGGGATTGTGCTGCGTCGGCCCCGTGTAACGAACTCTCCTCAAATAACCCAGCTTGAATGTCAGAGCCCGTGCTGTATTGTATTTCACATTCTGGCTGTGGGAGCCTTTCCCCAGCAGGAGTCAGGGTAACAAATCCCTTGCTCTCACAGGAGGGCCCCATAAAATGAATGGTGCTGGATCTCACGCTCCTGAGGAGGTCTCGCTTACTTCAGCCCTCACTGCTCGTAGCAGGAGCGACCATAGGGGATGGAGGGAGGCAAGAGTGGGCTGGCAAGCTTCTCCCCACCATCGCCCCTGTGTTACAGTATTGGGACTCTGCTCTCCCCTTGAATCTATATTTTCATATAGATGTTTAACCAGAAAAAAAGAAAAAGAGAGGATAACCACTGAGGCTGAGCTTGCATTGAATGCGTCTTATGGAAATTCTGCATGAGAACTCCCAGCTCAGCTGTGAGGAGCACTCATGTCAGTATGTTTATGGGGCGGTACCAAACGAGATGGTTCCCCTGCGCTCCACACGTGCTGGTGCCAAAAAAAACCCCATTCCCTCCTGGAGCAGCTGGCAGCATCCCCTCCACCAAGCCCTGCGGCCGCCTCTCCATCCGTGTCAGAAACCTGAACTCCCCCACTTCTCCTTGGGAGAGGGAGGCTGTTCCCTGAACTATCTCCCGTCTCTTGTTATCTTCTTTTCCTCGTCAGCCAGTGAACTGTGAAGCGGCAGCGGAGAGAAAAATGAACTCTGACCTCATTTTTCCCCCTTACAATTAGCTAGAACCATGCTTTTTATTTTTATTTTTATTTTCCCCTCCCCACTTTCTAAATGATTAATAAGACAATTTGGTCCCTAGCTTCTGCAGTGAGGCGAGTGTGCTGACAAAGCACTGCGATGCTTCTTCCAGGTCACCCGGCAGCAGGCCATGTCTTTATGAAAACATAAAAATTGGAGTGACTTATTTGAGGAATTTGGAGACTGAGACGCAGGAATTTCGCCCTTCAGACCCTGGCAACTGTCTGTCTGCAGTGGTCTCTGAGCACCAGCGCCTGCCATGGAAAGGAGCAGCTGCTTAACAGCAACCTGTGAGCTTTGAAAAACAGATTTTTTCTCTTACTTTGTTGTATTTATTTTGAATACTGAGCCACTGCCCTTAACCTGCTTCGTGTGGTGTGCAGCAAGCTGGATCCAATGGCAAAAGACAGACCTCTAAGCACCCTTGATGGCAATGCACCAGGACTCCTCACTCCTGGTTGCTCTTCCACCTCTGCTCATCCCTCTCTTGACTCTCCTAAGCTCCTATTAGGGTGGGAAGAAGGGAATTAAGGTCAGGTGCTGTCTCTTCTCTTGGCTAGTCCTTTCTGTGTCTGTGCCTGCTTTGTGCCACCTGGTGCATGGGGAGAATGAAGAAGCTTGTGTATGCTTTGCTGGGGTGGGGAGGACTGGTGCTGCTCCCAGCAGACCCCACCATATCACTGGGGCTGATGTGTAATATGTTCCTGCATCCTGGTGCCTTTGCTGTGTCACTATCTTGTCCAAGGGACAGCACTGGGGGGACTCACTGAGAGGAGAAGCCAGCATGGAGCCACCTACAGAGCCTCCGAGGCAACAGTGAGCCTTTTATCCCATCCATACGGTTATGTGGCTTTCAAAGCTTGGAAGAGTCTATGTGTGGGGAGCAAGGCTCTCCTGGCTTCACCTATGGAGTGTCAGCCCTGTAGGGTTTCGGTGGGCTTGGTTTCATCCGCCCCCACCTGACCTGCAGGGGACAGGGGCCGCACAGCCTGCTTGGCCTCTCGCGGCCCTCCTGCCCTGTGCTCCAGCCGAGCGCTCCCCTGCCCATCCCAGGAGGCCTGCCATGCTCCGTGCATCCTTCTGCGAAGAGCTGTTATCTGTCCCAATGTTCAGGAGGGGGAGGACTCCACGAGGAGCCTCCTCTGACACCTCCTCCGACACCTCCAACAAGAACCTCTCCTTTCCCCGGCAGATGCTTCCCACTCCTCCCACCATGCAGATGGTGGTGCCCGTGGGGCTGAGGGCCACGGCCTTGTGAGTGGCCATGGTGAGGGGAAGGAGCCACCGCCGCCGGCCCCCGAGCTGTGAAGCGCCGGAGATGCCCTGCTAATCCATGGATGCCACTCAATAATTAAAAGCTCACGTGCAGTTGTTTACTAAATGCTCGTTTTCAGTCACCGTGATGAATTTTTTACTGCAGTGCCTCCCAGGAGCGAGGCCGGTTGGGCTCCCGTCGTGCTCTGCAGGCCGCAAGCAGCCAGGGAGGCTGAATTCCTTTCTCTAGGAGTTGACAGTCCAAATAAACAAGGCAGACAAAAGAGAGGAGGGGAAACAGAAGCTCAGGGGAGGTGAAGTGAGTTGTCCAAGGTCATGCAGCAGGTCAGTGCCAAAGCTGGGAGCAGAACCCACGCTGCCAGCTCCTGCTCTCAGGCCCTATCTCCCCGGGGAAGACCGGGTGAAAATAATTTATGAGACAAAGAGCTTCCATCACATTCCTCCTGGCACCATGAAGTTCTTCAGCTTGTGCAAATAAAACACAGCCAGATAAAGAGGCAACTGGGCACCAGTTGTATTTTGGTTTGCTAGGCCTTTGTTCACATTAGTAATGTTAACTTTACTAATTCTTTAACTAATTCTTTAGCAGCTAAACTAACCCATCAGCCGGGCAGAGGTACCAGAGTGGGGAGAGAGCATTGCTTCGGGTTGCTGATCTGGTGGGGTGCTGAGCATGGATGCTATCTGCTGCAAGGAAAGCACTGCTCTCCAGCTCCCAGCCAGCATGGCTTGGAGGTCACAGAATTGTAGGATGGTTTGGGTTGGAAGAGAACTTAAAAATTGTCTAGTTCCAAGCCCCTGCTCATGGAGATAAACTTCCTCCTGCTGCTCACTGGCACCAAGGCTACCGTGGAGGTGCTGAGAAGCAGCTTGGGCTGCTGTGAGGGGAGAGAGGGAAGAGTGCAGTGAGTCAAGTAACCAACCCTGCTCCATCATCCTTCAAAAAGACAGGAACAAACTGGTAAGGCCCAAGCAAGGAGCTTCGTGTGAGTGAGACCAGGCATCGCACCATCTCAATCTGGTTTCAGAGCCTGGTGGAGGTGGAGGCATGGCTGCTGCTCGCAGGGAAAAGGTCCTCTCGGGAACCCCTGTCTCCCCTGAGAAGCAGGAAACACCAGCAAGGAAGCAAAGCAGCTTCCTGAAGGACTGGAGCAGAACTGTTGCACGTGGTGCGCTCTCAGTACCAGTGGAGGCATTGTTGCTTTCATGTTCCATAATTCATGTTTCATCTCTTGCTAGGGAAGATGAGGATCCTGCTGTACACTGCAGCCATCCGAGTGCACACACCTCACCATGAAAATAGTATCAGCCAGCCCTCCCTTTACTCCTTCAGACCACAAGATGTTACATAATCCTTACGTGCAACTATCTTTTATTAGACTGGGGGTGGTTTGTTCTTACGCTGCCGCGGTGGGGAGGGCTGGAGGCTGGATGAGGACTTCTGACGTGCACATGAGGGGCCATCAAGTTCAGGGCTCAAGCCCCTGAACCGTTGCCTCACCTGCGCAATGAGGCAATAACCTTCCCGAAACCAGACCACCCTCCTGTCCCCGCGCTGCCATCCTTCAGGGAGCATGCTTCTGAGAAGAGCTGCAGCATCACGCAAACACCTGTTTGGGAAGCTGGAGAAATGACTGTTCTTGGTTGTTTTTCTTTCTTTATTTATTTTTTTTTTCAGTGGATTGGATGATCTTTCCTTAGCAGAAGTTAAACACAGGACCTTCCAGCTCCCCTTCTCCTTCTGCCCCCAGTTAATTTCCTTGCAGAGCAAGGAGGGCCTGATCTGCTTGATGGCAGGGCTAGGCAGCGGGAGCCACTCAAGCCATCCTGGCTGGCTGAAATGTCACTGACTGCTGTTGTTAATTATCTGCAAAAGGTTCATTATCTCCCGTGTAAGGTTTTATTGCTCAGCTGCTTCGAGGACATGTGCCACTTGTGCCCTGGGGTGGCCCTGATGTCCTCAGACCTCCCTCACCCCATCCAAGGCTCAGGAGGTTCTCAGGGCAAGACAAGGAGCACAGCAGCATCTGCATGAGTATATGGTAGCAAATCATTGGAATAGGGAAGATAGCCCACAAGTCCCCAGTTATGCTCTGTGGTATGTCTTTGTGGAAGAGCACTTGTATCAGCTCCCAGCATACTGCCATGTGACTGCCTGACTGATAAAAGAGCAAGGAAAAAAAAAAAGGCAAGCAGAAAGTTAATTAAGTAGCACAGCAGTTCAGCAATGGAGTCCCAGAAAGCCTCGAGGTTTTCCTGGAGGCTGGGCCATCAGGTGTCCCATCTACTGAGGGGCTGCAACAACACTGCCTGGCCACCGGGAAGGCTCAGACAGAGACAGAGAAGTTGGCAGGAACCATTCATTTCATCCTATGACAGCCTTTGGAAGTCCAATATTTTCCCTCAGCCCAAAATGTGAACGTGAAGCACAGATCCCAGCATCTTTCATGAATCAAAGAGACAGAAAGAAAAAAATAATCCCATCCTAGCAAAAGCTCAGGTTTTGATAAATTGATTATCTGACTGTAAGAGAGAAAAACACATGAAAATTGGACTGGAAAATCCACACAGCTCTGTAAAGAGTCCTGAAGCACGTGGTGACCCTCTGTGTTCTGAGGTCAGACCTGAGCGTACCTAAAGGTTTTTGGTTTAGTTCTGGATCAGCCTGTGAAGTTCCCGGGCCCCGTTAGCTCATCTCTGACGGCAGTGCCAAGAGCACTGTGAGTGTGTGGTTAATGTGCAACGTGAACGTTCAGCTACATGGTGTAGACAGGCAATGGAGAGTGCTGGGGCCATAATCTTCTGTCAGCACAAACTGGCCTGGTGCCACCCAGGTCATCAGAGACGTTTTTGACTGATCACCTGTGAATGAGAGCTCCTGGTCCGGACGCCTGTTTGAACCTTGCCCAAGTGCTTCTTTGGCCTGGAAATGGCAAGAGTTAACCAGAATCGGAAAAACTGGTTTCAGCAGGGTCGGGCATACTGCAAGACAGCATTCCTCAGGGTATTTTGGTTTCTCTACCTCCAGTGAAATCCCAAAGAGGGCAGAGGAATGTGAAAGTTGAAAAAAATGTTGACTGAACTTTACAAACTCAACAGAAGGGTCAAGTGTAGTTTGGTTCAAGTCTCAAGCGAAGAACGGATATAGATCTTCACCTACCGGAGCAGGTTCACACGTCCCTGGTTCAAACACAACATCATGACCATCGGCCAGAGGGACGGTGAGGCAGTGGCCTGAACTAAACCCTCACTCAACATCTGACAGCAACAGGAAAAAATGCTTGGTTTAACAAATGCATCCCTCTCAGCACTTTCAGTTCAATGAAGGACTGAGACAGGGCACAAGATACCTTCCTGCAGCCCCATGGCCAAGCAAAGCCCCCGTGATGCCAGCAGCATCGTGCATGGGTGCCCATGGGGCTGGTACGGCTGCTCCTCCCCTGTGCTAGAGAAGAAGGGCAGGTGCCCAAGGCCAAAGGGCTGCCCTGAGATTTGGGGAGCTCCAGAAAGTCTCCGTGGCCACCCAACAGCCGCACGCAGGGCACATGTGGGGCATCTGAGAGCTTCAGCTCAATCTCCCGTGCTGCCACCAGTTTCTTGTGAGGTTTGGGGCAAGTCAGTGAGATGTCATTTTTTAAGAAGTCCTCAGGAGACCGTAGGGATAAATAAGAGGCTCTGAGATACCATGGAGGGCAGGGAAGGGTGCCACATAGGCATGAAGGATGGAAGTTATGCACAGATTCACCATTCACCCATTTTGAGGCAAGGCTAAGGACTCTGCTCATTCCTGCACTTCCGAATTCATATAAAAATCCCTTAGCAGGAAGGCCAGTGCCACTTAGAGGTAACCTGGGGTTCTGTTTTAAACAGATGTCTGGAGGAATACAAGCAGGACTTTGGGGTTGTTTTCTCTCCCTTCCTCACTCACCCTCTCACTTCAGAGACTCTGAATTGGCTAGAAACAGCAAGCAAGGTCAGAAAGAGAGCTTAACTATTAGTAAGGGTGGACAGTGGTTAGGGAGGTAGCTAAGTCCTCTGGTTATAGCTAACCAGCCGGCTTCTTGTCTCTGTGTCATTGAGTTTGGGGTTGTTTTCTGGCAAGCTGGCCCTGGCTAAAGTCTTTTGGGGAGTTAATGAGCCAGGAGAGTCATCTCCTCTGTGGCCATGTTTTGAGCCTGCAGTTTTTGCAGTACTCATGGCACATGAGGGTCTCATCTTTGGCTGCCTGGCCATGGCCATATGGGGCAGAAGACTACCAGCAAGGCTGCTCACAGGAAAACCATCCATGGAACTTCCTCCACTTCTCAAAGAAACCTATTTTGTAACATCACAAGATCCATACAACAGCACACATTGGCACCAAAACCTGGCTTCGTTCTTCAGTCGTCTGTTTAGGATCCTCAGAGGGTTATAAAAGAAATAAAAAAGGTGCTCTGATATGCCTCTGGATTGTGTTTGAGATGCTAGTTGTCATACGGTAACAAAAGCAGAGAGAATGTCGGATTCATTGACCTAAAAAAGAAGAAGAAAAGCCAGAATATCTAACACTTAGTGATAGCCAGGGATAAGGGTTGGGGCAGCAGCTGGGCAGCTCTTTTGGGGTTGTCACTAAAAATTGGCATTGGGAGGGTGGGTCAGAGTTTGTGGTCAGAGAAATGACTTTAACCAGTTGGGATCTACTGCCTCTGTGCCCCTGGAGTAACATGCAGGTGGCTTTGAGCACTGACAAAAACAAGTTTTCACTCACATCCGCACTCCCAAGCTTGTGCAACGTTAAAAGAGGGAACCACAGGCCCACCAGCAAGGCCACCAGCTGAATCCTCACCTCAGCATCTTCTTTTAGGTGACAGCTTAAAAGCAGGAAGGACAAGCAAAGGAGTATGAATGCACCAAGAGCCACCTGAATCCTCCTCTCAGACGCGAGCTGAAACCCATAATCAACCGTTTCAGAAATTCCAGCAAAGTCCAGAGCTCTGACACGGTCCATATAGTCTGGAAACTTTTAAATAAACATCCTGACTTCTGAATTGCATAGAAGACTGGAAGCAACCTTACTGCTTGCTCAGATACCACGTGAGACCTGCAGCATTACCAGGTAGGGGAAAAATCCACCTTGGCTTAAACTATAAACAGTGTGCTACTTGGTAAAAGGCAGGAGGAATATGGGAATATGTATTTTGAAGGAAATATATCTGGGACTTAAAGCAGTTTTGCTGATTATTGATTCTGGCCTCCTGCTGTGAAGGATGCTGTAGACACTGGCCCATCAGTTGCTGTCAGAATTGTTTTCCTGTCTTCCAAGCTTTTGAAGCTTTTGTGTGATCCCTGGATCTGCTCACTGTTGATGGACATGGTCGTATCCTCATGAACTGATGGAACTGGGGATGTTGGACTTAAAATGCAAAGGGCCTGGTAGGAATTATCTCAAACTGAGCTCAGAAAGAAAAGGAGTGCGCAAGCCCTGCTGCATTGGCAGACTGCTGGTCTTGCTTTGGGAGGGTATCTGCAGAACTCAAGAAAGGAATATGCAGAGGGTTTATTATTACAGAAAACAGCCTAAAGCTCTTTCCCCCCACACCCCAAAATACAACTGCATTTTAAAAACACTTATCAGCATGGAGACGATCTTCATGCCTTGCGTAAAATCTAGCGTTTCTCAAGCGGCATCTGCAAACATGCCCTATTTTCGTCCCACAGGTCTCAGCCTGCTTAGCAGCTGGATCTTGGGGGAAAATGACTGCAGCTTAGAGCCAGACTTCGGTCCCCATGTCTCTGTGTGTGCACTGCTACAATGCAATGCAAAGAGCCTTGCTGCTTGGAGAATAATCAGTAGACTAAGTGAGAAGCTCAGCTTTTCAATTCTGTGAAAATCACCAGAACCAGAAATGGTGGTGTTTTTTTCTTTCTTCTTCTTTGTTTGTTTTGCTTTCCTGAATCAGGACAAAACCAGGACTCGTATAACTTTATCGAAGTCTGAGTTACAATGAATATGTGAAAAAATCAACAGCAACAAAATGTTGTGTGACAGCTTTGACCTTTCCCAACTTGTTTTATCTTTTTTGACTCCACATTCACTCTGTTTATAATATTATTACTGAACCTAAAATACTTTCGGTGCAGGATTCCCCAGAGCTGAAACAACTGAGAATGTTTGCATTCACTGCTATTGAAGCTCAGCATTTTTTCCACCAGTAGTTTAGCTTTGGGGTAACTGGCATTTTCAGGCTCCAAAAATTAAACTGTTTTGAAGAACTCCTCACTGCATTGAAGAATGAGACCGACCAAGGGTCCTGTAGCTTGTACACTGAAATAGCCTGCAAGGAGGAGCTCAGCTGCCTGTACAAGAGCATTTTGCCATGCCCCATCACCATCCCTATGACTTACTCAACCCCCCAATGGAGGGACCCCTTCCTTGGCCACAGCAGACAGGTTTTGTGCTGCATGCATGAAGCACACGCAAGACAGGAGGCATACGCCAGTCCCTTCGGACGTGAAGCACCTGCAGATGGATGCTCTGGGATGCAGGATGTGCTTGCTGCAGTCTCGGGGTTCACTCTCTGTCTTCACTAAGCGTGCTCCATGCCAGGGGGGAGAAGCCAGGGAATGAGCTGAAACACCGCTTTTTCCCCCAAACCATGCCGTTTGCTGCTGCTGTTTGCTCTGATCTTGATAAACAAAATGCAAACAGCACGAGCCGCTCAGATCACTTCCTCCCTCTGACGGGGGAATGAGCTCAGTGAGCCCTGATGCCTCAGCCAAATCCCGCAGGGGTAATTTAATCGCATTCCTGCTCCGTCTGCCTCAGTTCCCCCACTTGGCCGTGTTACGTCTCTGCACTTCCTGTTGTGGCATCCTTGGCATTCCCCACGGCACTCGCAGCCGCATTGCTTCTCCCCGTACGTCACTGCCCAGCACTCCTGGCCCCGCACACATGCACTGTCAGAGGCAGGGGGATGCGTTCCTGGGATGGATAGGTAAAAACTCGTTTGGACCTATTCAGCCCAGGAGGTCTGGGCAGGGAATTAATCGTGCATTGGCGTCATCTTGGGAGAAGGGAGCCCCAGGGTGACATTTACATATAGGTCTGATTTTAGGGGATGGACGGGATCTACACCCCAGGAGGGCGATTTTCTCCTGGTGAAGGCTGCTATTGGAAATTTCGTGAGAGTTTGAGAAAGAGCACAAAACTCACAGGTGCTGAAGGCACACCTCCTAATGAACAAATTAACAGCAGATTCCCAGACCTCATCAGCAAGGGTTCTGCATGCAACCCCAAATGATGGAAAATCTATTTTAGGAATGTTCAGGGAACTTCTCTGGATGTGATTTTTATTATTATTATTTGTGCACCGAAATATAATATTTTGTGCGTTGCTGCAAGTACTATGTCTGCTCAGTGCCCAGGGTCTGGACACAGTAGGCTCTGAAAGACGGTGGGTAGGGGACTTTTGTGGAGTTGTAAGAGATGAGAACCACTTTGGAAGCATCCACCTGCAACCATTATCGGTGTCTTGTCTCATAGGTGGAAATACATTGAACACAAAAGGCTTAATTTTCAAGGTACAACTGATTTGTGCTCTTGTCCACCTAAATACATGGGTGAATGAGAGAGTAATTCATGAGTGACTGGGATAAGAGGTGGAAGATGCTCCATATAAGGGCACAGGACAGAGTGCCAAAAACACCATCAGTTATGTGATACCACTGCCCGTCTTGCCTGAAAAGTCGCATAGGCGAAGTGCATTGTTAGTGTTGCTAATTGGCAAACTGGCAAATGTTTTCTCCGTCAAAATTTCCAAAGATCTTCAAATCTTAATCAATCGTTGGCTGTTGCTTGCGCAGTTGCCTCTGGTCCTGCAGCCGCATCCTGCAGGTGTTATTCAAGCTCTTTGGGGCTTCACATGTCATTTGTTGCTCCAGACTGTGCCAGTTTTGGCTGTTCCTCCAACTGCTGGACAGGAGGAGAAGACCCACAAGGTGGGATACTACCCCTGGGAATCCCGGTGCAAGCACTGGAGGGAAGGTATGTTTGCTGGTGAGGGGAGAAAAGATGGTATGTTTTCTGGTATGTTTTTTCACAGAGAGACACGATTTTAGATGATACAACTTGCCTTGAGTTTGGCTGAGTCCTATGAAACAATTAAATATTACTGCACTTGGTCAAGCCAGCCCTGGGTTTCTTCCTGACACAATTCATCCACTCTATAATTTCTAATTATCACTCTTGGGGCGAGATTTTTCAGATTTAATCTCTTCCAAAAATTTTTTGTTCTGGAATGCTTGAGGTCCCAGCAATGTACTTCAGAAGATCCTCTGCATTAGGGAGCCCTTCTAATGATGGATGTGGTGGAGGGAGGCAACCCTACACGAAGAAAGAAGCTGACCTACTGTTTGGATGTAGCTTCAAAAAGCAATGGAAATGTTGAGAAGGTCGACATTGATCCCAGGAGATTTCAGGATATGGATCCTTGGGAAAGCCAGAAAAATAATGCCTCTGATGGATGCAGACCAGGAGAAGTCTTTAAGAACCCGGTGGACTTTACTGACCTGGGCTGCAGCACCCACATGCTTCCTCACTGCAAATAAACTCCAAAAGAGGAAATAAAGGTTCCCACATCCATGTTACGGGGATACACTGGAGCAGTCAGCGCAGGGTTCTGGGGAAGGGAAACACAGGCATACTTTGGTCTGAGATTTGTTTGATATTCTCAGTTATTACAAATCTAGCAAGACTTGTGTAATGGTCCAATCAGCCTTGCCACCGGAGTCTTCAAAAATAAAGGGCAGATCAGTGATGATGCCAGCTTTATGCTGAACATAAACACAACCTGAACAACTATGGTATGAACAGAGGCATCCGGACACCGAGAAGGCAATATCAAGCACTGACAGGTTAGGGAGTTGGAAAGTTGAGACGTGGTCTGTTTATCCCTCATTTCAAGTTGCCAAGTGCAAGATAACAGAGATTGGATGTGTAGCAGTTGTCAGCCTTTGGGACTGGACCTGGAGCCTGCTAAGACCATGCTGAAGATGTGTAAAGAGCTACAAAGAAGCTAAAGAGGAAAATTAAAATGTGGATGACTCATGCTTGGTATTAAAACGAGTGGTTACACTTTGCTGATAATCTCTTGGTACCTCATTTCCCCCACTACGAAATTAGGATAAGAGATTGCCCTTATCTCGCAGGTAAACCACAAAGGCATACTCATTAAAGGCCAGGTAATATTTGTAAAGCCCGCAGACAGCATGTTGAGAGCATCGTGGAAACACCCAGAAACTAAAGCCTGAGTTAAGACAACATTTTCTAAGTGGGAGCCATCACTCTTGTGACAATGTTTACTTACAATGACTTTTATCTCTGCCATGCCAGTCAAGTCACTTAATCATTGCATTTGATAGATGCTGGGGCAGCACGGGCACAATTGCTCATTGTCAGGCTGATACAGGGGTCACAGGCTTTGTGAGGCTGGGGCTCAAAATCCAAAAGCCCCCCTGTCATGTCTGTCAGGAGAAGAATCATAAATTTACTCATTTAGCTTTGGTGTGGGGTAGTAGCTGGTGCTGCCTTTATCTGTTTCTGCTGAAAAAATAAACCCGGCACCACCATCCCCATTGGAGCACAGCAGAGCTGCAAGGCACTGTTAATCTTCCCAGTGCAGGACGGAGCCTTTAGGGGTGACGAGGGAGGGCACAGAGCCGTGGGGTGAGCCAAAATGCCTCCACAGTATTGCCCGGGGCAGGCTGCGGTGCTGGTGGGAGCTGCCAGGTGATGCTGGGGGACCGCAGCCTGCCACTGCTGTTATTTCAAGGACGGAAAGGAAGGAGCTGACGCACTGCTGCTCACCCTTTACAATTTAGTATCCTGTCTGCAGCACTAAGTAGCCCACATAGTTCAGGAAGCATCCAGGAGGGATGCTCAAGAAAGGGGTAAGGAGGATCAGAGGTAGAACAGCTCTGATGCTAGCTGTTAATGCCCAAATATCTTTTTCATTTTTTGGCCATAAAAACATCCCTTTTCCAACTTCTGTTAATGTGCTCTCACAAAGCTGTTAACACCACTGTTACCCACACAGGCACCCATCCTTCATGCACCCAGCTGCACCCCTGACTCCAGCTCGGTGCTGCTAGCACCACCACTACTGCGGCACTTTTATCTGCCCCACCGCCCCACATGAGGCACAGGGGAGAGGTCTCAGGGGGCTCCTCGCCCTGGTGACAGCAGCACCAACCTGCAGGAGTGCAGGGCGACTGCTGGACCGCAGCTTGGAGGCGGGCGGGTGGGGGCGAGGGCAAGCAGGAGAAGGAGCAGAAGGGATGGGGCACTGGGTGAGCAGAGGCAGAGGGAGCACCGTGGACTTTATTCTCTGGCTGCCAGAACATGAACATTGACATCTCTGCTTGGATCTGGATTTGTTGACACAAAATCAACTGCCTGGATGCGGGGGGATGGAAGCAATTTATTTACCTGCTACATTCCCAGTGCTGCCTGTCTCAGGAACATAACTCCACGGAGCAGTTGTATTGTATCTGCCTGTCTCTTATCTAATGTGTAACCTCCTGGACTGAAGACATAATGTACTGTCTATCCTTTCTGAGATAAAAATAAAGCATATAAAAACACACACACACACAAACCAAGGCCAAAAATTCCCTTCGGGGAACATACTGTGACTAGATAAGAAGGTACTAGCTGGCACGTAGTTACCTCTTCTTTTCCTAACTGGGACACCCAGGGAAAGGGTGGAGTTGGGGCTTCTGGGCTTGCAGTGAAGCAAAAGAACCCAGACTGGCCTCCCAGGGCCACCGAAACCAACCCACTGCTTAGCTTTTCACTCCTCCCAGCTTCTTTGTATTTCCAAAGCAATATAATTGACAGGGGAGAATGGCATCCCTTGGGATCAATACTTAGAGCCAGTATTTGCACAGGAGCTTAAAAACAGTAAGAGCCACACTGGTGCTTCTCATCAACATCTTCTGTTGGCTCCACGGTTTGGCAACAAGCGAGGCAACAGCAGTCCCCCAGCCATGCTCTTGTACTGCCCTGCCTCCCCTGGGAGATGTGCTGCATTACCTATCTGCCACGTCTGACACCTGGGAGGAACTGGATGATCCAAATCTGTCCCCAGAACACCAACAACAACATCAGAAGCAGCTCCTCAACGCCCCACACCTTAGCCATAATCCCTACGTCACCCCGTGTGCTTCTACAGTAGCAGCAAAAACCCTAAAATTCCTTCCTCCCTCAGCTCTTCTGGCCCTTGAGCACTTTCAGGGAGAACAGTACTTAGGAATCCAGCAAAGCCTGACTATATTTTTGATTTATCTCGCTTTCAGACATGATGTGACAACCTGGGTTGTAGCCTGTTTTGCCTCGACACTTCGGTACCCTGCTAAAGATGCATTTTATAGGCACGTGCATGGCTCAGCTGGAAGGAGACTCAAAACAGCCCAAAATATCACAAGCCATGGATAGAGCTCTTTGGAAACATCTTCAGAACTAACCAGGTTAGCCAATGGCTAACACGTGTGTCTCAAAAGAGGGTATCTCATTGCCTCTTAGGTGATGAACGGGCTAAAGTCCCAAGCTGGAGTAAAAAGCTAAAAGCTTTGGAAACCCCAAGTACTTTAGAAGAACTTAGAACTTCTTTTCCAGGTAGTCTCCTTTTAGTAGGTCTATGAAAAAGTTAATTTCAATTTTAAGAAATGTGCTAGAATGAAGTAGTAAAACATTTGGTTCTGAAAATGTCAATATTACATATTTGGACATTTTCTATGTTGTTGTTGTGCTTTTTTTTTTTTTAACAAACAAAACAAAACACTGGAATTTACATTGGCTTTGCCAAAAAATGTCAGTTTCATCAAAATGACATTTTGCAGTGGGAAACTGTTTTCTGCTGTTTTTTTCTATCTCCCTTTCACTGACTGCTTGCGCTGAACTCTTCAGAAAAAAAAGTGGCCATGAGTTACAATGGAAACAACACGTGGTGTGCACGCATGGGTGTTTGCATGTGCAAAAACACCTTTGGTTTTTGCACTGGGAAAAGTTGCTGCACACAGGGGAGCCTTCACCTGCAGTTTGCTCAGGTTGACACTGATGATGCTGGCTCCAGCACTGGTGCTTGTGATAAAGCAACCTAGCTGGTGGATGTGATAAAACAACCCAGCTTGTGGATGGCCCCTCTGGCACGGCCAAACCCGCGCTCGCCCCGTGCGCTCCAGCAGCAGGAGGTGAGAAGGGACAGTGCAGGGACAATCATTAACACAGGTTGCACTGCGAATGCCAGTCTTCAGAGCATTGACTCAGTGAAGCGTACTTCCCACGGGAACTCTTAGTCCTGGCTAACTTGAGGCAGGACCGATTACAGCAGGCAGTAAATATACTTAGCATGCTCAGGAACATACATCTAAAGCTGTTTATACACATTCCTTTGGACCAGCCAGCAACAAAAATGTCCTTACAGCTGTTCCTCCTTCCCTTCTTCCTTCTCTCCCCATGCTGCTTCAAAAATAAAACTCGCTGGCCTCACCTAACCCTTGCTGAATTTACTCCTCTTCATCCCCAAGCCCATCAGGTCTCGTGTCCCACCAGCTCCCCAGCTCCCTGCAGGCTCCCAGCCGTAGCACTTCTGGCTCCCCTGAGGCATTAATAATGCAATAGGAGCCAAGAGGAAAAGGGCTTGCATGTTTCCTTATTGTTGAGGAACTGATAGCTGCTACCAAGTCACCTTCGTCACCACTGGCCACCTTCGTCATCAGGCTGGGGCTTTGCGTACATAGCGCGTTTAATCGGGATGAATGGCATGTTGAAAGCCATTACCCAGGCAATTAGAGCAGTGGGGGACCGCTATCTAACAAGGATGGTCTCAGGGGATTGGGCTGTGGCCACAGGGACAGCTTGTAGGCAACAGAGACCCCAGATGTCACGTCCCAGAGCACTGCCCTACACACAGGATCGTTCCTCTTCCAAACCACCACCACACTCGATTTGGTCTGTATCGCGTGACAGGTCACATTAGCTACACGGCACGTTTCCTGTTTTCCAGACAGGGGACTGATCCTTTTGTACCCACACCACACTGAATGACAGCAGTTACAATGCAGCAATAGGGCTTAGTCCTAAAGCAAAATCTTCCCACTAAGTTCCACAGTGGACCCAGACATTGTTTTACCAGAAGAAGCAAGGACTCACACCGTAATTTGGACTCACTCAAGATCAGAAGGACTTTTTCTTCAAAGTCAGGACAAAACCCAAATATGACTAAATTCTCTACGAAAAAACAATTCTTCATTTCAAATCTGGTCAAGACATGTTGAACATCTTTACTTTGTATTTTAGATTATCTAATGCTCCACATTTTTAAAAGTTATTCCAGGTTATAAAAAGTAGGACTTTTCATCCTAAAAATGTTTCAGGACATTTGGAGTTTTAACAGAACTGCATTCTCTAAAGGAAGACCTGGTCTTCCTGTGCTTCTGGTACCGACCCTTCTGTGATTCAGCGCACAGCACAAGAGAGTTGCCGGCGTGAAGCACCAAGCACCCCAAGGTTCACACCACCCAAAACCAATGCGTGCAGCCAATTACTAGTGCCAGTCACAGGGACGTGGACACATGAGATTGGAAGAGGACATGGACCTGAAGACACGCTGGTCATCTCTACTTTTGGTACATCCAGTCTCTGTTATCTGGTTTACGGCCCTGTAGCCACTTGAGTCAAGCCACTTTGGAGGTACTGGAGACCAGAAGACAGCTGATGGTCAGGTGCCCCAGGACAACAAGGAGCCCTGGGGACAACCAGCCACACAGCACATAGAGCCGAGGAGCAGCATGAAGGAGGTTTTTTGTTCCTTGAGGCCTGCACCTCCAGAATCGGGCAGGCAAAATAATCTGGAAGATGGAGAGAAGATGGAGAGCTGCATTTCCCAGACCCGAAAGGTCCAGGGAAGGCTTTTGGGTTTCCAAAGCTTTCTCCTGCTGTAGCAGCTGCTCCCAGCGCTGTAAAACCACTGACTGCCCTCTGCCAGCCGAGCTGGAGAGCAGCTCAGAGGAAGCTACTAGGTGCTGGAGCCATGGGTCCAAGTTTCTGGAAAGAGCTCTCTGCCAAGCTCAAGGAGGCTGAGCCAGAGCATCTGGCTAAAACACACACACACACAAACACACACAAAGGCAATTCTCAGAACTGGTCTAGGACAATATTTGCTCAGAATATTTTAAAGCTTAATTCCAGTGATCCCAGAGGCTTTGTGAGCACGTCTCGCTAATGGAGCAGTTCCAGGCTTTATCTGATCAGCCCTCCTCACCTTCCCTCATGCTTGTGCAGCGCCTCAGGAGCTGGAGGTGATGCAATGCCTCCCGTTCTGGTCCATGAAGACAGAAGCCCACGGCCTGGATAAGAAAAGGACACGCTCCGGGGTGTGGGGTGTGTTTGTGACTGGAAGTGTAACAGCGGGCAAGGGCTTGAAGGGAGGGGGAGGCAGGAGCAGATGTGCTTGGATGAGCAAGAACGGATGACTTTGTGGTCAGAGTGCAAGACCAGTCACCTGCATTCGCTTCTGGGCTTTGGCACAGGTTGCTGCACATTTCCAGAGCAAGTGAAGTGTCTGTGCAGCCTCTTCAGGGGGGGACTTGGTCTCTCTGAGCTGAGGGCCCAAGTGCCATGGAGGGTTCCCTCTGCATTCAGTGTCTCGCAAACACAACGGAGTGACGAATCCGGCCATGGCTTACATGACCAGAGCACAGTCCACACTGGAAGAAGGAGATGGCAGCCTGATCAAGGTCTTTGCGGAGAAGAAGTTAAGCCCTGCAATTCCACCTGTCTTCCAGATAGATAACACCCCTTCTGAAACAGTGCTTGAAGGCCATGCAGATGATCAGCCAGCCAGGAAACCCCATCCAGGAGGGAGGCTGCTTTCATCTGTGTGAAGTGCAAAGAGATGGAAGAAGGAAGGCAGAAAGGAGAGGCGAATAGAAGAAGCAGTGACCATTTGAGATGACTTGATACAGCAAGAAGGGAATTTTGGATGAGACAGCCAGCAATAATGAACAACAACAAGTCCTGAGGGGGTGGCAAGAGGTAACCAACACTGCCCAGAAGAGGAGATGGCATGCACGGCACAGCAGATCTTACAGCCATCCTGCAGGAGCACCTTCATGATAAGAAAACCATTCTGTCACTAGCGAATGTGAGCAAAGAGCAGACTTGATGGGAAACAGGTCATTCAGTAAAATCCATGTATTCACAGTGATTGTTGACCTTCCTTGAAAATTTTTCATTATTTTTCTTCTATTGGAAATCTGAAAAGCCTTAAAGTGAAACATCTTCAACAGCTGAAAACACATCTCTCACTTTCCGATGAAACCTGTAAATTTCCATGGAAAAAGTCAATGAAAACATTTTATCATTGACATCAACATTTTCCAGGGAGGAGGGAGAGGAGAAGGGGAAACATTATTTTTGACAAGGTCTACTGATTGGCAGAGCTCTTTAAAAAATAGATCAGGCCAGAGTGCAGGACTCCAGTACACATGGCAGAACTGCTGGTCCTTGAAAGGCTGATAGAGATCTTGTTGGCTGAGTTTCCCCCTGTGGTTGACAGAGCATTAGCTAAAGACAGGATACAGGCAACCAGTCCTGCTGAGAAGGACTGGATGCCAAACCAATGGCTGGCAAGATCTTTAAAGGCTTAATGACAGAAGGCAAATGCTCACATAGAGACTTGACCAGTAGAGAATTTGTTAGCTGGGGAATGGCAGGCTAGCCACATACCATAACACTAGTTTGCTCTCAAGGAGTAAGAAAAAAAAAAGAAAAAAAATACAAAAAAAAAAAAAAGAAAAAAGAAAGAAAAGAAAAAAGAAGAGTAGTTCTGCTGTGTAAATATTTCCAAGGTGGCTATAACCTTCCTCCAAAGAGACAAATCCAACATTAAACATCAGGAGAATAAATCAACTACAGAGACTGGCAAAAGGCTGCGAGTCTAAATTACAGCAAGGTCAAGAGGAAGCAGGGGGCTGCTCAGAGAGAGGCAGAGTGAGAAATTCAGCACATCTGGTAGGTACAAAGCAATGCCCTTCGGGCAAACTCGACCCCCAGCCCACCCCTACGCGGTGCCTAGAGCTCGGCGCAGACGGGTCCGAGGGAAATCCGGCTGGTAGACAGGGGGAAAACAAAAGCAGGTGAATAAATGAGAGGCAGCAGTGTAAGGGCGTGCAGCTGCTGCCTCCGCTGGTTTTTAGGGTATGCTCGCCCGCATCCATGCCCGCTCTGGAGCGGGAGCAGGCGCATTCCCAGCCCAGCAAGCAATCCTGCAGAGCTCGTGTGAGAGCGCTGGAGCAGTTCTTCATAAGGCTCAATGCACTTCGACAGTGCTCGACTTTGCAGGGCTCCCTGGGACCTAAAATCAATGTGGGGCATCCTTAAAGCTCCCCTAAATGTCCGTGGGGAGGGAGCAGGTCTGAGCATTGGCTCAGAGAACAGGAGTCTGAGCGGATCTCTGAAGAAGAGAATAAAAGAGGAGCGTGCAGTCGATTTTCCTGTTGATTTGGAGAGACTTCCAATCAAGCATCCTTTGGAGGCATAACGGGGTGGGTTGCAGCCAAAAAACATTTACAAGAAAATGTCCATAAAAAGAGTATAGGGCCTGAATGCACATGCAGAGACATGGCATGGAAAGCAAACAGAAAACCAGGGCAAGGAGCTGGAAAAAGAAGAATAGGAAAGGTTTTGTTTAAAAGGAGTTGGAGACAAAAGTAGGTCAGGGACTGATAGCGCTTTGTGGGGATGTGTGGCGGCACAAGTCACTGGCATCGTAGCGCCAGTAGCTGTGCTGAGCCCACCTGGGTGGCAGGGCCACCAGAATCCATACCGTCAGGCTCCCCTGTAAGCATCACAGAGATCTGGATGTCGGTGGGGTTCATGCAAGCAATTTATTGGGGTTCAGTTGGGTGCCTCGCTGGAAGGCTTCTCAGCACTGTATCACTTCAATTTGTTTCAAGCTTTGTATGGTCCCAGACCAATACTTTGACCTCTGCCCGGGTTTAGGTTTGAGTTTGTCACTAATATAAAACAAGAGAAATCCAAACATGGATTCCAAGTGCACCACGTTTGGGAAAACATTATGAACACTTCAAAGTACTCCACCAACATTTGAATACTTTATAGTGTAAGTTCCTTTTAACATTGTGTTTATCATTTTGTGCTACATTATGTTTTGCTGTTATTTATCACAGTACCATATACAAAGAGGTTGCCATTTGTAATTTAATATAAAAGAGGGGAAGGGAAGTATGCTTTGAGAGGAACATGGATAGGACAGGAAAAAGGGATATACATTCAAGCTAGATCAAAGCTGGAGTTCTGCTTAATGCAGTAGCTTTTACCTGATGGTAGCTAGGAAGGTGCAGGACCCCTGGGGAAAGTCTTTTCCTGAACCCCAAGAGAGCAAACTGATGTTTAGCATCCCTTCCACTGCTCCCCAAAGCACGTGCTGGTACAGTGACAAGCCTCGGTCTCCCACGCAGGTGGCACCCATGACAGACTGACACCAGGAATGGGTTCTTTCTCCCCAGCTCTTCAGGACAGCTTTAAACTTATTTGAAGTATATGAACTCTAGGATAAGAATAACACAAGTATTTAAATATACAGAAACATATACAAATCCATCTTATTTAAATATGAATATATCTTTTTAGATCCCCCCCTTTTTTTTCCACTTGTAGCTCACACTGCCAACCTCCCCATCCCACCTGACTCATTGAAACACCACTGAAGCAGCAGCTAACGTCAACATTGTGCTAACGGGTTTAGAGGAAGAGCAGAGGTGCTCCCGCACCAGGAGCATCCTTGCGTTGCCCATGGTGGTCCCCGCTGCAGCCCCAGGGCTGCTGCTGCCCCCCTGGTGCTTGTCCATGCCGGGAAAGGGGAGCAAGGAGGGAGGTTGAGGCACTTAGCACCGCCAGGACGAAGCCAGTCAGGGTCAGAGTCCAGCTTGAAAAGCTCATAAAGAAGCATTTATAAGTTCTCCAGAGTGGATTTAAAGCTGGCTGTGGATACAGTGACTAAGGCTGCGATCCTCAAAGGTATTTAGGCATTTGACTCCCCAGTCAAGCCAAACCTTTGAGGATCTGGGCTCCAGCACAAGGGCTTTCTACCTAGACAAGCATGAATAATAGTTTGGGCAACAGCACTGGCCACGTGGCCCTAGGGCTGAAACCCCAAAGGACATGGGCCTAATTAACAGCTTAGATGCTCCAGGCAGGTGGGTTTGGATTCTCCAAAGCCTCTCCGAGCTGCATGACTTTCCTACGCATCCCAACATTTGCTCATCTCTGCCTTTCTGGGAAGATGAGAAAACGCCGGGAAACCCAGAGACTAATAAAAGACCAAGTTCAGCTGAGGGACCTGATCAAGGAGCTGTTTCAACGCAGGGCTGGAGGTGCATCGTGGGGATGGGAAGAGTCATTAAAGTCCAGGGGCAATGGAAACAATTTAATTAGAGGTGGCTACTGCCTCATCTAGTCAAATGTACCGTTTGGCTAAAGTTGACACATCCCTGTGGAACATTTCAGCTTCAACCAGTTTTATCAGGAAGCTTTTCTTGGGGAAAAGGACTGACTGATGCTGTTTTGCTGGTGTTTAGGACGTTGGCCACGCTTCAAATCCCTGCTCTGCCTGATTCAGAATGATCTCAAAAACCTCTGTGAGCAGGAAAAAAATGAGGCTGGGAGGTGATGGTTTAAAAACACTGCACTGGAATGTTTAAAATATGTCAAAACCTTTTCTTTTTTTCTTTTTTCTTTCTTTTCTTTCCCTTTTTTTTTTTTTTTTTTTTTTTAAATGGGAAATTCATCAAACCTGACACTTCCCATGAAGAGCTCTGGCTCCAATGAATCGGTGTATTTGGACGCCCCCTGACCCCCCTCCCTCCCTTCCAGCACCATTTCAGCCAAATATTCTTGGCTGGTTCTAATTATACAGCCATATATTTTTATATACACATACACCCAGCGCGTACACGGGAAGGCTCAGCAATCACAGCTCGGACAGGGAGGGAAGTGTTGATAAGACCTTAGCTGCTCCACAGCACGAAGAAAGAAAAAAATTAAAGTCTGAAAACTTTTTTTTTTCTCCCCCATCCTTTACCTCGGCCTCCCAGGGAAGCCCAGCGCCGGGAGCTGGGGGCTCTGCAGATGGCAGCCATATGCAGTGGCTCCCGGGGCCCCCTCTCACCATTTCTGCACTTTTCTAGTGCCCTCCTCAGGTTTTGCAGAAGTTCACCTGCCTCCACATCTGGTCCTGCTGTCTGGCTGCCAGGCACCCAGCACCCTTGTGGCAAGGTGAGAATTGACCCTCTTCTCATCTGACAGGAGGAGAGGGAGCCCCAAAACCCAGGGAAGGTGATTTACTCAACGATGGATTTCATCGTCAAGACCTTCAGGCTGCAGGAGATGCTTCAGGGTGGGTGCGTGACCCTGAAGAAGGCTGAGAGCCCCTGTGAAATGCAACATGCTTCAGGTCCCGGGACCACCAGTGAGAGGTGAGGGTGGTCAGCACCCAGTAGGATGTGCCCAGCGCCTCTTAGGATCAACCCATCGGATCAGGACTGGTAGGGAGTGCTACCTGAGCCCGACGCTGTAGGTAGGGTTTTGCTGGGGCTTCCTATACCACGTGCACCTTTGAAGGAAGGGGAGTAGGGGAAAGGGTTTCCTCTGCAAATGATGAAACGGTTAAAGTCGAGAGCAAACAGGCCACTCAGCTCTGCCTTTAACCCTACTGCATCAGGAGAGACCTGAGGGCCAGCCAAATCTACCAGTTCTAGGAAATTATTTAAAAAAAAAAACAACAACAAAAAAAACCCCAACACAACAACACATACAGAGGGAGGTGGAGGGCAAAAGACCAACCTATTTTCACAAGAATCTGTCCTTGATTAGAGCAGAAATATGGCAGTGAGGAAAGAACCGATTATTCAGCAGCGAGTGCAGAAGAACAAATAAAAAAAAAAAGGCATATTTGTTCAGGGTGTGATAGAGAGCCTTCCAAAGCGCATGGAGACAATTGGAAATTAGGACTATTGAAGGGGAGGCATTTGCCACTCGGGGTGAGGAATCAAAGGGCAGTCCCCGGGAGGGAGGTGGGTGGGGTGGCCACCCCCGGGTGGCCAGTGACAGGCAGGCTCCAGTCTGTGACCTCTCCTAAAATCCTTCCAGGGGGCTTTCACATATTGTCTAGAGCACAAGCTGATTTCTACACAAGGGGGCTCCTAATGAAGATGTCCTTCAGGAGGCAAGGGGAGGAGACAGGGTAATGAAACCAGCCTGTTTGCCAAGCAGACATTTCCCCCCCCAGCCGAAGGTGGCACGGACGGATAAGGGGGAAACGGATGGAAAAATGGACAGTTCTTCTAACTAAAGGACTGCCACGCCATGTGCATTAATTCCAAACTCCCCAAAAAGCTAGGGGCCGGAGGGAAGGTCAAGGGTCCGCACGTCCCCGGGTTCTTACTGCAGAGCAGCCCTGGGCAGCCTCCCCTGGCTGCTTCACCTCTGGTTAAGCAGCAGTCATCATTTGCCTCGGACTGACCTGGCCAGAGTTTGAACCAGCCCAAGCAGAGATTTATTAACCCTCGCAGTTGGAGATCAATAAATAGCTTCCTCTCAAGCAGGCCAACTGCCTGGAACACAAAAACATGAAATGAGCCCACCACCAATCTGCTCCCCCCCCCCCCCCAGTAAAAGGATGCTCTAATTCCCCAACAGACAGCAATTTCTAATTTCTATATCGTTTCGAAGCCAACTGTAATATTCGCATCTAATTACATGGCTCTGGATAGCTGCCATGTAAAGTATGGCTGTTAACAACATGATTTCTACACTTCTCTGGGGTCACTTGGAAACTATCTGGACTTGCAGCCTCCCTTCTCTTCTGCTGGTCACTCAGCTGCACCATACTGCTGAGGGCAAGGTGCACCCATGAGGTTTCTGTATGGGAGCAGAAGGAGCAGATGATGTTCTCGAGGGGCAAAGACACACTGAATTTCATCCATTCAACCCCGCTGTGGTTAAAAGGGAGGCTAAATGGATGATTAAAAGCTGCAGCTGGTGATTATTTTGGTTGAAACTTTGGTGGAAGAAAGGGTGAATGTTTACTTGAAAAAAATAATCTTTTTTTTTTTTCAGTCAAAAGTCAAAACCGAGGCTGGCATGTTTGGTCTGGAAGGCAAGCTGGGCATCAGAGAAAGGCAGGGAGAAGTAGGACGATGCTGTAACAAACAACATGCCACAGGACATTGTAGGCAGCCTGTAGCCCCAGTAGGCAGCTCCACTTGACTCCGAGCAAGTCACAAACATAAGCTTTTTATCTGTTTATCTGCAATCAGTGTTTTTTCAGATTTGCTAGCATGCCTTCAAACAAGAGGTGCCACTTCTGGCTCACGAAGTCCCTGAGCTGCAAACCTCCGGAGGCTGGGCTCTGCACCACTCACCCTCTGCTTCAAAATGCCCCTGGCGCTTGCTGCTGGCCACAGCCAAGTGCTCAGCGTGGACCTTCCCACTGAGCCATCCCTAGCTCTTAATTTCCCAATCTTTTCCTCCACGGCGTTCTTCTTCTTCTTCGCTGACTCCCATCTCACATAATTCTGTTTACAAATCCTCCTGGCTGACTCGGAGCTCCTCGCATGTCTCCCTCTCCAAAATATGATGGGCTTTATTTTAGAGAGGTTTAAGAGCTCACGCAGGTGGCAAGCATCAGGAATAGCTCCCTGTTACTCCCTCTTCAGAGGCTATGCAGGGGTGTGACAACATAAGAAAACCCTCCCTGGTAAATCAGATTGCAGCTTTTGACAGTTAGTGTTTTAAGACATACTCTAGCCATAGCTAGAGCTTGGCAGGAAAGACTTTCCCTTTCTCATAAAAGATTTTGAAATTTCAAGCAACGTTCCTTTCCACATCAGAAAGAAATTGGAAGGAAATGCTGAAAATGCTCACAGACCACTAGGCAAAAACAAAAACAAAGCAAAACAAAAATTGGTACAGATAAAAATAATTTCCAAATATTTGACCTGGACCTTTTTCTCTATCTTTTTTTAATCCCTTTTCTAGTAAAAATTAACTTAAATTTAAAAATGAGACGGTATTTCAATATTAAAACAAAAACAAAAACCCACAACAAACCTCTAATCATTAAAAAATAAAAAAAGGAAAATTGTTTTAGAAGACTTGTAACCTTTTCGTAAGCTGGAAAATCCGTTAAAACCATCCCCTTTCCCACAAACAATTTCAGTTTGAATATATTTGCCTTTTGTGGCAGAAAAAAAACATGTAAAATAATTTTTCCAACCAGTTCTAGCAACGACTTCATGTTTTGCAACACTTTTCAAGGTGAGAGATGCACCAAAATAAACTCCTGACCTTGCCCAGCCCCTGAAACCGGTGGGATTTGGGGATGTTGGCTGGCCCCAAGGAACTGGTGGTCCCAAGGGGGTTGACTGGGGAAAAATTGGTGCTCTGATCTGAACCTGAGCAAAAATGCACGAGTCAGTGAGGGAGATTCACCCTTTCTTTTCTTATCCTGGCTGGTCCAACAGCAAGGGAACGCAGCACAGAGTGGGGAGCCGAGAGTGGCCAAGCTGACATTGGGCAAGCACCCGATGGACGTTGGGCAAGCACCAGACTCAGCAGGGGCTCGGAGGCCAGCAGGGGAGCCAGGAGCCTTGCCCTGCCACTGGCCGTGGCGTGTTTTTCCAGTGGATAAATAACGCTGCTTTCGAGCAATTTCCACCAGCTTTCCAGCGGTTTTCATCTGTGTTCAGTTCTCGATGGGACATCTGACACTTCGTAAATTCTACAAATTGATCCATTTGGGGCAGAAGGGCTCAGAGAAAGAAAATGGTCAGCAGATAGCATGCAAGCCAGCTGTAGTGTTGATGTAAAGGGGAGGTTGCCAAATAGCTGCCGGGGGATGGGACAGTGGTGTGGCAGTCACTTCTCCTTCAGCAGAGCTGGCAAACGGAGACAGAACATATCCGGACTTGCACACGAGGGCTTCCAGGATTCCTTGGCCCTGACATCTTCTGCCAGAAATAGAGGGAGACGTTCTGGAAACCACATCCCTGTCGCTGGGCCATTGCTGTACCACCCCAGCTCTAAAGCCTGCTGCTCCCCTCTCCCCTTCCCTCTTCTTTGCCAGAGACCCGTACCTACCTCCTGACCCTTGCGGAGGAGGTATCCACATATCCCCTCCAACACAAGCACAAGTGGCTGGGATCAAAGCAACAATTAGCAGAAGAAATTTGGAGGTCTATTTTAACATGGAAGATCCGATTCTGTGATTGTAGCAGCTCCTTTTGGCCACCAAAAGCGATTGGGATGATTTCAGAGTCTGCCGTGTTTCACTTGCACAACTCATAATTACACTAGCAAGCCTTGCAACTCTCTGCTGAATTCACAACACGTACCTAGCAGACACATTTTGGGTGGGTGGTAGAGTGCTCAGTCAACTGCCAACCCTGCTGAAGGCAGGATTTCATGGAAGAGAAAGTGTTTAAGAGACACATTTGGCAGAAACGCCAAATTTGCTGGGGTCATTTTGCATGTTGACTGCTCAGTGGAGACCACAATGAAAAACAGGAAAGTTCCAAAACCTCATAAGACCATAAATGCCATATTACATAAGACCAAATGTCCAAGTAGTGCAGTGTTTTGGGTCTGACAGTAGCCAGTAACGGGTATGTAAGGAAGAACATAAAGATCAGGAAACGGAGAGATTTTCAGCTTCTAGGAAACAGCAGTACAGAGACAAAGCAGAAATGGTTGTAGAGTCCCTCAGAGAAATCAGGATCCATTCAGCAACCTCCTCTTCCCCCACAAAACAAGTCACCCAGGGAAATGTGCCCAGTGGCAGCGAAGAAAACATTACAGAAAACTTGGAGCCTGACTCCAGCTAACCACGGGGCAAGGCGCTTCATCTAGCCCATGCCTCAGTTCCCACAGCGAGATAAGACGTTGCATCACCACAGGACAGAGACAATAAAACCATGTCATGACTGAAAAGTCCTGAGGTGCGAGGGATGAGGACCAGATGGGCCAGCTCTGGATGGGCAGGCTGCACGGGTGTCCCCTTTCAGTCACTTTCCCTTCAGCATCTGGATTTTAGCCCCAGTGATGTGGAAGCATTGCAAAGACATTGTTCATTACACAAATAACTCGTGACTGCCATCCATTGTACATTATTTCCTCTCCCCTAGTCATCATTTTTTCTTTTTAAGAAAGATAAAAACAGCTGCCCTCGTCCAGGCAAGAGAAGGACACAAGACTTTCAGCATCCAGTCAAAACGAGTGAATCATGTTGGCACCCAAGTCGCTAATAATCTGGGGCTGAAACTTGTCTGAAGGGATGATTCGACCAAGTTGTTGCACAGTGGGCAAATTTAGGAAGTTCCTCAAAGCATATGAAGGCCTAAAGGGGAAAGACATCTAATAAATGGATCCCTGTAAATGTTTCACCCAGCTCTAATATCAAATGTTATTAAGTAATACAAGAGCCTGAGCTTGCCTCCTTGTTTGTCAGGTGACGAGTTAGGTGTGCTGCAGATGGGAAAAGTGGATTTTTCACCTTCCCAGCCCAGGCTCACTAAGACCAGGGGATAGGGCTTTTCTTAGTCTACCTTATTGCTCTCAAGCATCTTACACAGAAGTGCAATACCCAAGGAGTGAGAACCAGCCCCTGCCCAAATCGATTACACGCTGAATAAGTAAGAGGCCAAGGGAGCAGTGTTTTCAAGAGAGGAGCTGAGGTGCACCCAGGGGTTCAGTGCTTTGAGCATCACTGCTAGACCCCTTTTCCCTAAAGTAAAAGAGGCTCTAGATTAAATTTGTCCAGGTATCAGAGGAATCTCAGATCTGCTATAGATAAAACCGAACATCGCTTTCTGTTTATAGGTGGACTATTCTAAGCGCTCCTAAACCAGCATGCCTCAGCATCCCAAAATGCATCCTCTCTCCCGAGCATGCCAAGGTTAGCAAGCCAACTTTGTAGTGGCTGCGCAGGGAAGGAGTGGAGCCAAGACCCCCTGAAAACAACCAGACAATAGCTTCACTGTCTGAAACTACTGCACTCAAGATTTGAACTTCAGCCTCTGTGGAAGATACTGTGGACAATCTCACTGCATTTGGCTCAGTAGAGCTGCATCAGAAGTTTGCAGGTTGGCATAGAAGAGGTCAGACTGTCTAGTGAGGTCTTCCGGTTTTAAAAAGTATGAAATTATATGAAGTGGGTATGAAGAAACTGAAGAGAACACACTGCTGTCTGTTCCCTTGCTCTTGATAGGATATGCTCAGACAGAAAAAATATTAGTCTTTACTTCTTGTTTTCATGTGCCTCTTTTCTTGATTTTTCCATGAGGTTCTGTGTGTCTGAACATATATAGTGACAATGCTGGAAGAGAGCAGAGTTAAGGTTATTTTCAGAGTGTAGCATGAACCTCTACATTTCCCACTTTTCAGAAGTTTAAATTTGCATTAATTTCTCATTTCCTGCTCGGGATAAATCCTTTATGCATTCTGGAACAATACGAGACACCATTAGGCAACATTAACTTCGTGCTGAAGGTTTTGGCATACAATGCTGTATGCTCTAATCTATTTGCAAATCAAAAGCCAATGCTTTGCACACTTCAGTGAAAAGCCAGAGGCAGCCTGCCCCACTAGAAAGGTCACCAGATTAGGACTCAAGGGAACTCTTCGAAGTTCTGCCACTGATTTACTGCTCAGTCATCTTGGCCAAGTCATCTCTCTTCTTTCTGCCTCTAGTTTTGCTCCCATTCTTTGTGTTTTCTATTCAGGCTGCAAGTTCTTCAGGGCAGGAGCAGCCCTCTCGTTACGTGCTGGTCCTGTGCCTCGCACAGCAGGCCCCCCTCCTAGCTGGAGCGCGCCTACTGGATGCTACTGCAACACAAAGAATTCAGAGCCTCAGCAGTTAGGCTTTCACTCCCAGGATCTTCAGTCCCTCTTGCTTACTTCCTCGACATAAAGCTGTACAGAAGAGGCACCGGTCACCAAGTAAGCGACCAAGTTCCCAGTCAAAGGGTTAAAATAGCCAAGTCCGTTTGATAAAGAAGAGAAAGCTGTAGGAGGAACTCAGATCATATGGCAAGCTAGGTATTAGTTAATCAATAGTATTCAAAGGTGAAGGCCATATGGTGGAGCCAGGAACCATTGCACAAGTTAAGCAAAGTTTAGTGAACAGCAAGCCTGATAAAGCAAAGCTTTAACTATTTTCTGTGAAAAGTTCCACCTTTCCTTTAACCTGGCTCTGGACCAGGGACCACATATGCCAATCTTCTCTGTTACTGACTCATGCACTACAGGGTTCAGTGGAAGTTTTGAGACCAACCCATGGACAATACCTCTTTATTGCCCTGACAGTTCATATAGTACGTGTTACATATAATTCTCCTATTCACTGGACTCTTGATCCAAACTCTTCTGGTAAAAGGGCTTGTGGGCAGTTTACTTTCTGTCCAATGATTTCATTGCAAAGGATTTTTTTTCTCTCTGTTGAGCTTGCCATGTGCAAGCTTTCCTTCCTCTTGTTTCCCAGTTTCTGGAAATAATTTGTGGTTTGGAAATGGAAATGCCCTCATAGGCTTCAAAAAGCTTAAAGCCTGCCATGCCAGATCAGTCCACTGGATCCATCTAATCTGCTCTCCTCTTTCCAGCCACGACCAATACCTGGTGCTTCAGAAGACAACACAACTTCATAATGGCAACAGGACACTTCAGTTTTAGACACAGTCCCTGCTCTGAATAGATGAGGAGCTGCTAAAGCATCCTCCCACTTCCACCCTCAACTGCCCTAGATTTTCTGGGAGGGTTCCTCAAGGAATCAACTAAAGGGCAAGCAGAGACCCCCCACAAGGATAAAGAGACTTAAGGGGGCAAAGTACATCGACACATATCAGAAGAGGGCTTCCCAAAACATAGCACAACAAACACAGCTCAGCCCCTTCCAGGACTGGCTTGGCTTCCTTCCCCTGCTCAAAGAAGTTGGCAAGCAAATCTTTATTGTAAGAGACAGAACAGAAGCCGTAAGGGAGGTACTGAAATCTGGGGATAATTCACAAAATCCTGGCCTGTGGTGCAGAAGGAAGCTAATGTTATGTATCTTTCATTTGTACTTTTTGTTATTACTACTAGATTTAAACAGATAAAAGTAACCTATTGATGATCACATCTCATTTTCGGCTAACATCTTTCCTGTCTGCTTTTAAATTAACAGGACACAGGTATAAGCTAAAGCAGACATTTTCTGGCATGTTTATTCATGTCAAGGTGGTCTTGTGCTTCACAGATGTCCTATATACTGCAGCAGGATAATTTGTTCAATAAAGTACAACTTAGCATTACAAAGGTAACAGATTCTGTCTCTTAAAAGGCTACCATTTGCCCTAAAGAGCACCACCACCCTTTTGCAGGCCTGGTGACTCCATATGGCCATGGCAGGTCTTTTTCCATGGCCAACCAGGAGTGGCAAAGCCACACAACGGGACTTTGCTCTCTCTCTGGAGACTTGATATCCCCTTGGCCGAGAGCCATCAGGCAGATCATCCACATTCACCTCAGTCTGAGCCGGGCTTGCGTTCCCACCTATGATGAGCGTGTGTACCCAAGGACACCGCTCTTGGGATGAGGGAAACTCCAACCAGAGGACATCTTCCAGAAGAGACGACCGAATGCGTGGTGTTACATTGCCACCTTGTGGAGAGCTCCCACTGGAAACGAACAAAGAAAGATGGCTGACTAGCAAGTAGTGGCTCTCCTGCCACCATCGTGGGCTGCACGGACACTTCCCCGTCGTTGCAAGCCCATCATCGGCTAAGGGCTTGTACCCTTGCTGCAACTGAATGGGCCGCTACACATTGCTGTTGTTTCTCCTCTAAGTGGTGGAGTGTGGGAGCTCTATGAAAGGCCAATGAGTAGGCAACATCATCCCATTGCTTCAGCGCCTGGGTTTGCAGACTCTGTATTACAGTTGGGTACAGATGCAGCCAATGTGAAGCAAGAGGCTGGTCCTAGGCCAGCCTTCAGGGAGTAGGAGGCTGTGTTATCGCAGTCGCCACTAGTTCTTGCAGTGCTGCTATCCACAGCATGGGTCAGTTCTGTGAATCCAGGCCTCCACACGCTCAAGGAGAGAATGAAGGAAAATGTATTTCCTTTCGTTAAGTGCAGAAGATGCCTCTGATGGCAATGCTTTTTATATTAGTGGTGTCCCCAGAGAGGTTCAAATATACAAACAGCATGCTCCTCCTATTTGTGTGACGGAGTGCTGTGCTGACAGACTGGAGGAGAATTACTGACAAGTGCTACCATGTGGACTCTAGCAGTGATGCCGTGCATCGATTCCCATCTGGTGATGATGTGCACTTTTGCGATTGCATTGACACTAAGCTTGCTCTTAAGAATCTGCAGGCTGCATTTTTGGAATGAAGAGTATTAGCATTGTTTGTTATTTATTCAGTGCTACGGAGGTCTGTGACTTTACAGGCCTTTACAATTACAAAGACGGGAAAAAGGCAAAAAGAGAAATCACAGGTCCCTGCTCCATGGCCCTTAGCAAGAGAAGCTAAATGTGACACAGCAAGGAAGACAAACCCAGAGAAAATGGGCTGGTGGGTTCCAGAAGCAGCAACACATGGTGTGAGACATGGATAACTCCTTAGTGCCTGTGCATCACGTTGGAGAACAGTAATGTCTCCGGAGGAGGGAAAATACATCCAGCACTGATTAGAGGGAGGAAGCTGCCCTTCCAGGTCATCCACTGCCAACCCAATTCTCCGTTGGCTATCTGAAAGTAAATAAGCCTAAACCCTCAGAATTGGGGAATGTGGCAGATTGTACTTACAAGCATCTGAAGTGTGGACTGAAGTTTTCAAGACCATGAGAGAGGAATAGTCTTTGATTTCAAAGAAATCTGATACCTCCTCAAAGAAAGGGTCACATTCTTTGAAATGCAAGATATGGACAACTACAGAGATGCTGGCCAATAACAACAGGAAATGAATGCCAGCATCTCTTGATGGGAGTAAAGGCAGTAAATCTGAGCTCCAGAGATTTGTGATGGGACTTTTGCTAAATCCTGGTTGCCAGTAATTTCAATGTCTCTCAGAAACAGACCTATTGAGATATGAAACTGCTCTGCTACTCAGGAGAAGCACAGATTACTACCTTTGTTTGGACAAAGGTCTATCTGATAAAGGTGAAGGCACTAGCAGAGTATATTTGTTTTTCTCCAAGGCATATAATTTGATATCCCATGAGATCTTAGTTAAGAAACAAATACTTTGCACTGTGTGGAAATAGGCATGTATTAGACTAAACAAAATTTATTTCAGTGACAGATCTCAGCTACAAATAATGCAGCTATTAGTGGGGAGGCATTATAATAAATGGGAGTCATTATTAGCAAGATGCTTTGGTAAACTACTTGTTAGTCTAATAAAGCTTAGAATTTTCAGCAACAATTTAGAGAATACAAAATCTGTGATAGTGGGATTTGCAGATGATGTATAGATTACTAAGACAGTAAGGGACAAAAAGGACAGGCTGCATTAGGGGGATACATGAATTACCCACTTGAATTACCACAATCCAACATGTGCATTGCACTGTAGGTAAGTGAACTGTATCGCACCTGGCAATAAAGGCTGAGATCCCACCCTACCCATCTCTTGCCCCTAATGGAGACATCTAAACTAAGAGCCTAGTTGGCTTAGGCTTCCTCAGGGAAGAAAAGGTGACACCACTGGGTGAAAATCTGGCTGAAGTTTGAAGGGCTGTAGGCAAGGACCTACATTCCAGGTGTAAACCTCTTTCTTGGAAAGCATATATTGAGCAAAGGGCATAAAGAACATCAAAACAGCCCATCTCAGCATGAGATCTCAGAGCAGTGTTTTGATGACTAATACTATCCTCAGGTGTATAAAAAATTGAATTATTGAGTAGAAACAGGAAATTGGTTTTGTCCCTGGGTCAGCCACTATTAAAATCATTAGAAGAATTGTATCTTCAGCCTTGGCATCCCCAATTCAGGCAGCTTATGGATGTCTTCAAGTTCAAAGTCAAGCCACAAAAATGATCTTGTGAGAAATAATAAGTCTTGCAATGCAATGAGTGAAAGCTTTTAACTGAGTTTAGTCAAAACATGACTTGATACTTTTAAATATAGGTACTTTTGTATGGAAAAGACGTCTTACCAAACTTTCCAGTCTTTTAGCCAGAGACATAAAAAGATTCAGAAAGACTTTAAGTTGATGTCAGACAAATGAACTACTTTGAAGGAGAATATGATTTCCTAGCTGTGTCTGTAGTTTAACATCAGAAATATAACAAAATCACAAGCCATTTCGAGTTTGTCAGGTGCAAATGGACATTTCAGCGCTTCGACAGATATAACGCAGGACTGCTAAGGTTTAAGAGCACGTGCCTGGACAGTCACTCCAGAGCAGCTGATGCATGGTAAGTCATCATCTTAAGGTAACCTGCTCTTGAATCAATATACATCATGAAACATTCACTTTGTAGTAGCTCCTAAGAAAAATTCTGCAATCTATCTATATACCAGAGGAGAAAAACACGGAGGCTCACCATAGTCTATTCTCACCAAGGGATCAAAGAAAAAGAAGTCTAAATTGGAAATAGTGGAGTATCAGGAAAAGAGAAAAAAAAAAGCTGCACATCTTTATATCAAAGCAGTAAGAGCCACTCACAGAGGGTGAGGATGGACAGCTCCGTTACTAGAGGCTTAAAGGCTTCTGCACCTCAAGAGCTCCACGCTGTCCTGAAAAACCCTCCTGGGTTGCCAAACTTTGATTTGGGATCAAAGATACCTTATAAATAGTTGAATACCATTTGTCTGAAGAAGCAGCTCTGAGGGATGACAACTGTCCTTTGTCTGAACTAAGTCTGGCAAAATCTAAGGGCACTGATTTTGATGGCAATTGGGGTGCCCTTACAATTACCCCAGCAAAAAAATTGGCAGTTTTGTATCCTTTCCTTTGCTTTTCTGCTGTTTCTTAAGCCTCCCAAGCCCTTCCTATTCTCTTCTGCCATGGCTGAGCCTCCAGCTTTCTTCCAGATAATCTCTACAAAACAGTTCCACATTCACTACACATAAATCTGTGTGACCCTGCAAGTCGATCATGCGGGGACAACATGAAATAAATGGAATTGAATACCAAGACGACACAGAGGAGATTGTACTTGAGTGTATTATTCATTTCCATATTTAATTCATTACGTTTCTCCTCTTCCTCTTCCCCCCCCAAATTTATATGGAGCTGCAACACATTTTCCAGCCTGCTGTGCTGGAACGCTGCAGCGTCAAGGGATTTTGCGGTTAAATGTAAGACCTTGTTGTCATATTGTGCACTGGGCCTTTGTCCTCAGGAAACCGACAGCTCCAAGTTAGATAACAACTGGTAAATCATCATCTTTGCTAAGCATTTGCAAAGGCAGGTAGGGGGGCAGGAAGAAGGATTTTTTTTTAGAGCAGGAAAAGAAAGAAACCTTTCTTCCAAGGGATTAACAACTTCTCTGACCACCCATCTTTGAAGTCTCCTCCTAAATCTCTGTCCTTCCCGATACTGCCATTTTTGAGCTGCTTTTCAAGTCAGAAGAGAATATTTGTCTAGGGGCTCTCAGTAGGGTGTGAAGGACAGAGGAGAGTGGCTCAGAAAGAGGAAAAGATGCCTTTTCTGGCGGGAAAAAGAAAAAAAAGTGGGGGGGGGAGGGCAAAACAACCACAAGCCAACTTGATTTAGTACTTCAACAATGGTCAGTCATTATTCTCTAAGGGTTAAACCTGCTTGGAAAGCTGATGGGAGGAAGCCTACACTGGTTGGTTGTAGGGACCGGATAAGATGACTTAATACAACATGTTTTCTTTTCCAGCCCTGATTCCCATGATTTTTTAATAAGCCAACCTTTAATCAGCTAGTGAAATTTCCCTTCCCTATTCTTTAAGTCTTCTCTAAATTTACCCTCACACCTCTGGAATGATCCATAATTTTACATTTACTCCTTGAATGAAAAGCATCTGACTTCCCCCCCGCCTCACACCTCTGCTTCAGCCCTGAGCAGTTTCTACATCAACCCAGCTAAGGCTCCACTTGTGCACTGGTAACTTATTATTCATATTTTTGATCATCTGTGTATGAAGTAATAAAGTCCCATGGTGGCATGTTGATGCATGCAGAAGAGAAAAACAAAATACTTAATCCTAGCCAGATGAAAGAGAGAAAAAAAAAAAAATCCAAAAAACAAAAACACCCTGAGTTCCTCCACACTCTTGCCTGGTAAATTTTTCTTCTGAAGCCAGCTGTTTGACAGATGGCTTCAAAGTGAAGTTGTGTTCACTACTCTTAGATAGTCTTGAGGGTCCTGTTTTGCTCACTTTTTTTTTTTTTTTGGAAAAGATTGGAGTAACTACTCTCCAGCTTCACAACTTCACTGTACAGAGGAAAAAAAAAAAAAAAGAAAAGCAACAAAACCAACTGCAGTGACTTAAGTCGTACTCAGGATACAGCAGTCTGGATCCGAAAGCAGATTAGGCTGGGGAGGAGAGGCAAGTCTGAACAGAGCCTTTCGATTCACTTCCTGCTCTTGAAGTGTCCACAGGCTTGACATGGTAGGAACTGTGTGACAAAGATTTCTGTCACCTTAAACACGATGTTATGCTCTGATATCAGTGGATTTTTTCTTTTTCCATCTCTGATGTTTTTTTCAGTGGAGAAAGAGAGATGTGCTAAATCTCCAAACATTTTGCAAGCCAGCAAATTCTAGTTAGATCAGTTGCAATATTTCATTTCAATAACTCCAGGATGTTCTGCTTTGTTCTTGGAACGTAATCTCACCATGGTTCCAGACATTGTCAGCATGTTCTCTGGCCCTTCCATTACTTCTGTACACTTGGTCAGGCTCGCCACCATCTTTGCAGCATCCACCCATTCCTACACATCCTCCTAATGGTTTCACTTCTTAGTCCAAAAAACACCTCTCCGTGCTTTCCCATGGCCTCCTTCTCTTCAACAGATCCCCATAATTTTGTATGAAAGAAAAATTAACCCAAACTTATCTGCTCTTTCAAGCTCCTGAAGGCTGCCCTGCTGCCCATCCAAGCAGCTATGGTTCACCTGATCAGACCACCAGCTATCAGCAGGACTGTCAGATGTGTCCAACACACTGTGAAGATGCAAGGTGCTGGCCCTGGAGGTCAGGATCCATTAAATTCCTATTTCTACCTAGAATAGTAAAGTGAGCTACCACTTGGGTAACAGTAAAACAGGGGGACCGAGAAGAAAGCAGGATGATGCAATTTAGCTTCTGTGATAAGAAAAAAGGTTTTAGTGGGTTTGGCTATTCATCCACAAACAAGTACCTTTGTGCATCTGATGTGTCTTCTCCCCATTTCTGGTCTTTTCAGGGCAAGTGTTGTCTATTATTGTATACTTGTATATCATCTGTGCAACCCAAAAGGCATTTCTGAGACTGGAAATGTTACTGTAGTACTGGTGTTCATCATGGAGAAGGGAAGGACAGAAAGCAGAAGAGGGAACAAAGAGGGCACAGATAGCACGTCTGAAATGAAGCACGGACAAAGACAGAGAAGAGAGAAAACAAGCAGAACAGAAAAGGGGTGGTGGAAAACTCTCTCGGGACAGCCTGAACGGGTCTGTTTGTACAGCTTGTGTGAGTGTCATACAGGGGCAGGTGAGAGCTGCCATATGGCCAGCCAACGGCGATCGCTATCCGCCGAGGAAAGATGACACCTGGTATGATGTTAGAATATGGATCTGACTTCTCTTGGGCTTTCTCTGCCCACAGCATTTTTTAAATTGTGAGATATGCTTTACTTACTAGCATCTGGAATCAAGAAAATATTCAAGAGACACATCACCATCACACGCTTATTTTTGTTATAATTCCATATCCTATTTCCAGAACTGTCTCATAACTATGTGGAAAGATACTACAAAGCACTTTGAGAATATTACATGACAGTAAAAGAGTTACGACACAAGACCGGTTTCTAAATGGAATCATCACATTTTTCTACATGTCCTCAGTATTAATAAACAATGTATTTTCTTGCATGTTCTTACAGAGCAAACGTGGAGCCAACCTGATCAGTGAATCTTGTTTATCCTTTAATCGACACACGTACAATTTACTGTCCGAAAGTCTATTACGAAGCACTACAAACATTACACGGGATCTGCCGTGCTTAAAAGCTTTGTGAAAGAAGTATATTTTGCAGGAAGTACTTGAAAGATGAGATAGAGATTGTTTAGTGTGCAAGGGATTTGCTCCAAAGCCCACTGAGGCTGATGGAATGACTTCAATTGATTCCAATGGTCTTTGGAGCAGAACCAAGGAGGGAAGAACTAGCGCCAAGCATAAAGGGCAACATAAAAGAAGGCGCAAAAAATAAAATTCAAATTCAAGATTAACTATGATGGAAGAAGTCCTGGCCGTACTGAAGTCAAAGACCATTTTTTCCATTAACTTCAAAGAATGAGGACTTCTTCAAGCAATTTGTTAAAAGATACTGTTATGGATCTATTGTTCAAATGATCTGCAGTGGTGAAAGGTCCTAGATCCAAACCTTCTCCGTCACCATGATTCATACACTGATACTACAAGTCACTGCACATATTCCTTTAGCAGGAGATAAGGAACCATGCCTAATAAGAAAAATCATCTCCTGTGCCTATGAGGTGGTGACTCTGGTGAGATAGCCCATGTGTGCCAGCTGTTGTGTTTTTCATCTGTCCCATTACACCGACATACTTATTTAATACAGACCACTGCCATCAGATGCCAACAGCTGCAGCTAATCGGTACATGGTTGTTTCTGATGAAATGCTTTTCAGATCAGAATATGCCAATCCATCAAACCCAAGACTTTTGATGGGGGACATATTTCAATCAACTCCCCCCAGTTTTAAATTCCACTTTTGTTTTCAAAATTAAACCACTGGCAGTAAAAGAGTAAAATACAAAGAAGTCAATATCAAAATCAAACGTTTTAGCTGATGCTAGAGGAAAAAAAAAATAAAAATCAAAACCTGGGTTTTTCATTTTGCAGAAATTTTTGAAATTTTGGCTGTTGGCCCAAGTTTAAAACCCAGGTTCGGTTAAAAAAAATTGTTGAAAATGTTCACAGGATAGGAAAGCCGTTTCCTGCCAACTCTATATTGGCTTACAGTTCTGACGCATGCAAGCTAGGTTTGAATTAGCAGATTAGGCCCAGATCCAAAAAGGGACCTAGGCACTTAAAGTGGGACTGAGGTATGCAAGTCCCAGACAAAGGTCCTCAGTCCCTGGAAACCACCAAGTTTCCAAAATTACTAATTCTGCTTTGGAGCACACCCCAGAGCACCTCAGCCCTGACAGGCAGCTCCATGCCCACCTCTATCTTCACCCCACGCTGGCCCTTCCCAGGCTCCCCTGGTGCATGCCCACCAAAACCAGGGCCCTTATGATACGCAACATGTCCGTTTTCCTCCAAAAATACAAACAGAGGAAGAGGTGGTGCCACCTTATCGTACAATAGCTCGGTGCTTGGAGCACACACCCAGGCAGAGCTGGGCTGATTTCCCTTTTCCAAAGGGCCTGGCCAAAGCCTTCCCTCTCCTCCTCGCCGCACTGCACTGGCATGCAAGAGAGAACCGGGAGATGTCCTTCAGTGCCCCTTACCAAGCTTTGTTTCAACACCTGATCTCGTTATTTTCAACATGGAAACACATAAAGCATTCTCAGAAATCCTGGAGCCATGTTTTCTCTTCATGTCTTTGGATTTAAGACAGCCTTGTGCCCTCAGTATTGCCTTGTGCCTGTCTTGGGCAGCTCCACAACCAGCATTGGCCTCTCTGTTTCCTATCTTTCCCCATTTCAGTGGGTCAGCATGAGGCCCTGTGGGGCTCAGCCCTTGCACTCCACAGCACACACAAGGGCAGTTCAGCTCTCCATCGTGCTTGCTGGCTGGTAAGCCTAGGGAGAGGACACAGCCTGCTGCTAGGCCGTGGAGGCACCCAGCCCCACCGCGCCACTATCCCTGCCTGCACGTATACGGAGCTGGGAATTAGGCTTCCTTGTTTACATCTCCTCCTCTTTTTATCTTTTCCACCCCCCTGCTCTTTCCCTGCTCTTAGTGAAGAATGTTTTTCAAAACAAGTGCCTGCACTCGAGCTGCTGCAAACTCCAGTTTCCTTGGAGAAATGTTTGTGCTCTTTAACTTAAAGAATTTCCGAAACATATAGCAAAGGAATTTCATAAACTGCTCATTGAAAAACATTCCATACATTCCCCTCTCATCCAGAGACACCCGTGTGTGGTCTCCGACAAGGTCAGGTTTGGGGCTACGTAACGGGGACAGAGATTCCAGCACTCGGAAAACAACAGATACCACAGACCGTGAGGCGGGGGGGAAAGACCTCGTGACTCCCCTCGCTGGAGGCTGGGAGACCACCGGAAAAGCTACAGACAGTAAACACTATGCGTTTATCCCGGGGAGGAAAATCCCAGTGAGAACCTCCTGCATATCTGTGAAAGAGTGACATCAGGCTCTGCGCTGCTAAGGAATGGAAAGAAAGGAGAGGAAGCCAGGGGCTCCTGGCTATTACTTCATCTAAGGAAGGTGAAGGCACACAAGGAGGTCCTTTAGAGGTGGACTGAATGCCTAGTGCAAACAGTGGGCAACCAGAGAGGGAGAAAGTTACAGATGGACGCTGGGGTGGCAGTGGGATGAGCACCCTTGTTGCAGATGGCCTCCTCCCTGTGTTGAAATCTGGGAGACACGTCTGCTGGCCCTTCCATCCCTTGGGGTGCTCTGAAGCTCTAGGAATGAGCACTCTGCACATCTTCAGTTTACACTGTTTGCAGAAACCATAACATTGTTATTTCCAAACTGAGTACTCTGAAACACGCCAAAGGCACCATTCCTAATCCACTATGATGGACATGACTCACGGCAGGTCTTAAAACAGAATTACCCAAAGTGAAGGAAGAAAAAAACCCCAACACATCAGGAAAATAGTCTCTTGGAGAAAGTCCTTCTCTAGTACCTGATGCAATGTCGCAAGAAGTGTTTAATTACACATTTTTCCACTGAAGTTCTCATGCTAGAATTGATTTCTGAATTTAGATCAGCTGGAGACCTGTCAACTCACAGGGGATGTTCTAAGGAAGTCTGATATACAAATAAGTCTGAGCTGAAAGCTGAGGTTTTGTGGAAATTGATAACAAGTCCATAAATATGCACATCAGCAAGGATCATATATGACTGGTGGTGCTCTAAAGTAAGAGCGTTTCAATTTGGTAAGGTATTGCTACTTTCTTAGGGCTCATTAATGACCACAAGACATACTGAATGCAATCATGATCCAAACCTTTTCACTTGCTCCCCATGTCACTCATGTAATTAACCAAATCCTTCATCCTCAGCCATGAGTCTCCCTTCAGGGAGACTGGAGCCTAGGCTATGCATTCTTAGACTTAGCTCCATTTGTAAGCATGTGAGCAAAAAAAGGAAGCTTAGGCTGGAGATGTCAGATCTTTAGTCACCTCCACAGAAATATCACATTGCAATAAATTGACTACAAACAATAGCCTGTCTAGGATTCTGTAGTGAATGACAAGGAATGCGAAATAGCTGAGACAACAAACATGCACTCACAACATTACAGTTGCTAAACCCTTTAAATCTGGGATCCTGAGTCAGGAGAAAGGAAGCATGAGGAATAACTCCAAATATCCAACTTCATCTTGTGCATCATCGTGACTGGATGAAACAGCTGGCACAAAGAAAGTCCTGCTAGTGAAACACCATGGATTGCCCTCATTGCTGCTGCTGAAGGTTGTCTCTGCTCTCCTGTTTGTTCTCTCCTAGCTCTTTATAAATTCAATCCAGCTATTAACAATATCCATTAGCTTCTCCAGAAGATTATCTCAGCTTTAGCAACTGGAATGCAGGGATTAGAAAAAAACATTCGGTTTTGTTTTTAATAAAAGTATATGTTGATTTAAACTGATGGCTTTTAACATCTGTTGTGCAAGTCTTTGTGGTAATAACCCTCAGAGATTGTTGGAGAGGGAGATAATTTAGTAGGTAATAAACATCAGTGACTTCATTAATAAAATATTTTAGCATAGACATTACAAATGGGAAGAAACAAGGCTTCCACCTGCTTGATAAGTGCATTGCTGAGGCTAGAACTCTGGCTGTTGTTGGCACAGCAGGAGAAGACCCGGTAGCTCTCACCCCAGCTATGGCCATGGCTACTTCAAGAAACGTGCAGTGCAAGAGGTGCTGCATCCAGGGACCATCAAGAAGTTTCTGACTATCACCACATGAGGCACTGATTTCGAAATGCTTTACCAATAAGGGGTTGTTCTTAGTTCCTGACATTGCTTTAACCCAGCTGACAACACTTTCTTGGAGCGCTGGATGCCTGTTAGCTGGAAAATGGTGACACAGATTGAGCAGGGAGTACAGAAAGCTGCACTGCCAGCTGCTGGGTCACTCAAGCGGGTCCAAAGAACCATATTTACTGGCAGAAGAGTTAAAAACCTTCCATAGGAATCTTTTTGTCTTCCTCCATGGGGAAAGCTTTTGAATGCAATTTCCAGCCAAAACCAAATTTCTTCTGGAAGTCTTTTTATTGATCATTTGCGTGTGTGAAGCAGGGGGGGACCCTTGAGGGAGACGAGCTTTTAAAAACAGAAAAAGAAGTTGAAATCTTCAAAGTTAAAAACTGTAAAGGGGGGAGGAGGGAAAACTGTATCATGGCTATCCTGCAGGCATTCGGAGATCCAGACAGTGACTGTGTGATGGGGACATGCCCCACACCACGTGAGGGTGCATGCTGTGGTGTCCGTTCACACCAGCTCTCCTTCCCCTGCACAGCAACGATGATGAGGGCACGAGGGAGGAGTGCTGTGCATTTGGATCCCAATCCAATATGGGACCCAGGACTGCATCCCAGCAGCTAGACACAGACAAGGAGGAGTGGTAAGTTTTCTCCCTTTCCTCCTAGTTCATATAACTGAACCAGCAATCAGGAACAAGTGAGCTGGCGCCTGCTCCTGTCCTACCTGGGATATTTGTCTTATCTCAAGCAAATTAGTGCTGTCCTTTGCCAAGCAAGCATTCAGTCCATTTTTGTATCCTGTTCGTTCCTCAGTGAGCAGGACAGGGGCTCTGGGGTGCCCTTCTCCAGCCTTGGCACTGCCACAGAGGTCAGTCCTGCATGTGCAGCACTGCGGCAGGCTCTACATGCTGGGGAGAAGCATCCAAGCCCAATGCTCCCCTGCAAAAAAAAATAGATGAAGGGAGCGTGGTTTGTGCCAGAGCGTGCTGAATCAAAAGCATCTGAAAGGTTGTCCTCCCCCGTGGCTTTGCGGCGAGCGTAAACATAACAGCTTGGGAAACTCTTTTCGGGCTGTGCTGAAGGATCCCTTTGAGACTTCCCGCCCGCAGCCGTTTCCTCCCCAGCAAAAAGCTGAGAGGGGCCTCTTGATGCTGGCTCACCCTCCAAGACATTGATTGCTCTCTGCTATCTGGGGTCAGGGAGGGGTGGGGTAGCAGGGTGGGGGTTTTCCCTCTCCTTGGTGACCAGGAGCTGACCCAGGTTCCTCTACAAACCTACAGCCACGCAGAAGAAAGAGCTGTGCAGGTCCGCAGGCAGGAGCACGGTCTCTCTGGCTGTCACTTCCAGCCAGAAAGACAGAAGACATTGGTCTTTAGTAGGAAAAAAAAGAGAATTCCCTCAGATTAATGAAAACCTGTTAGCATGGGTGAGACCAAGTAAATGCCTTGGGAGGACAGAATGGTGTATACATTTTCAGATGAGCTCTCAGGCCAACCTAAAGGCAGCACTATCTTGATGGGGGAAAATTAGGCAAAGCCAGCTCTAGCCATCAAGGCTACAGCTAGGAAGGGGACAAGAAAGAGAGACAGATCACTTATTTTCTTTGTTTAATAAGATGTGACAAACTGTGAGTGGTCCCAGTCCTTAAAGAAACTGTTACCCAACATGTTTCATTCATGCGCTGAGTCTTTGCCTCTTTTGTCATGCAGTGCTCAGAAAGAACAGGCTGTCCCTTGACTCAGAGCTGGCTGTTCTGAGTCTGCAGCTGAACGCCATAGCAGGCTCGTGCTGTGATGCATCCTGAAGTCATGGTGACTGCAGACATGCGGGACAGAACACGGCTGGAGGAGACCCAGCTTATGTGCCCAGGTTTCCATCCCGTGACCACGAGGTCACGTGGAGGAGAAGAGATGGTGCGTGCCTTGACAGGGGGCTCAGGCACAGACCCCATCCACCAGCTAGGACAGAGTTTATCTGGATGTACCATTTACATGCAGCACCTTCTCAAGGGTCACTCATGACCTTCCTGCCCATCCTACCCAAGTTCTGGGCTTCCCAGATGGCACCACAGAGCACCCTGTCCTAATACTGTCTGCTTTCCATGAAAGGGCACTACTAGCACATATCAACTAGCAGAAGTGTTCTTTATCCATCAAAGCTAGATCCATTTGAGGATAGACCCTGTGTTATCCATAAAGTTGTCAAGGATTTTCTGCAGGTTTTATCAGGTATTCTAAGCAGAAGGAATCACTCCTGAAGCTGTTTGGGAATGGATCAGGGAAGGAAACCCCCATTTTTCTGACTATAGGGAGTTTACACATTTCAAGATGCCACCACTTTAAAAAACAACCAAATCCAATGTCATTTAAAAGATACGATTCCTGTCTGTTGGTTTGGAAAATTGTTTTGGTTCTCTCTACAAGACTAAACAATTATTTAGGCATCTAGACCACAAATAAAATGTTGGTAAATATAGGAAAGATTAACTCATTTAGAGCTACTGGTGCCAGTAGCTAACTGCAACATCAGTTTTCACTGTGGATGCTTTTGCTATGTGGGTGCCTCATTGCTCCTGCTAGCCTCTGCACTCAGCAGCACAGGAAGTAATGGCACAAAATTCAACATTTGCCATTTTAACAAGCCACTGAGAGGAGTCACGGAAATGCAGTGTTGTATGCCTCAAATATTCAAGTCACAACCAAGCTGCTGATTTCCTTTCTTGATACCTTTTGCTTAGCAATTGTAGCTTCGTTCCTGTTTCCACACTTCACAGCAAGGAACCTACATCTGAGAAACATGTTTGCGGCTCAGTCCCTTACGAACCGCACACAGGAGGACAATGAAGTGAAATGGTGAAAAAGTGGCCAGTGACAAAGGGAGATGCACAAAAAAAACCTCTTTGTTCTTGCATATGGGCTGGCCAGAGCTCTTTGATCCAATCACAGCTTTAGTGAGAAGGATGCCTCAGCTGTCCCCAGGCATACAACACCACTGGTGCTGGTGGACTCAGATGCCTGGGGACCCACACCACAAAAGAGAGAAGGAACCTCAGCAAACAGCAGTTGAGGAGGACATACAGTTTTGCTGCTTCTTTTTATCTCCTCTTAACAGCCTAATTGGAGTGTAATGAATTTGGGGTTGGTGCTCACTGCCAGACTTGCTTCTTTGATGTGTTTTTGGCCTCTGCGCTATAAAATGTGATGGAAACCAAAACCAAGATATTACACCTCCATAAAGTGTCTCTGGGTTTACCATAAGATTCCACCGTTTGTTCCAAATGGCCAAAGCCACTAACAGGCCCCTGCTAGCCAAGATGTTTGGGTAATGAATAAGAAGCAGAGAGAGATGCCACTGTGAATCACAGCTAGGAATGTGTGTTAATGGCAACAGAGGCAGGTCCTGGGCTGTAATGTGGAACAGAAGAGCACTGTGCTTGTGTTCCTCTGCAACCATGTCCAGCAGGAGCTGCTGGTGATGTCTGAAAGCCCCAGTGGGACAGGAGGATTTGGGAAGATAGGTGGCATACCTAGGACATGCTGATGCAGCACCTTGAGCTGGTCATGCCACCAACAGCCAGGCCGCTTCTGTGCCTAAGCACTTTTCCTTGTTGCACTTGGAGGCTGGATTGGAACAATGTTAGATGGTCAGGGCTGTGCAGAGCCCAGAGCTCTCAGTGCCCTTTTCCCAAATCTAGGCCTCCTAGCCACGTGGGCCTGGTAAAGGCCCTAGCAAGGAACCTGCCAGAGACACCAGCTTGGAGGGACAGAGGGCCTCTGCAGCTCCAGCTGGACCAAGCACCGGCTGGCTCCACTCCTCTCCATCTATCCACCTCAGTCTGTCCAGTTTTGGCCTTCTTCACACCTGCCACATGCCCCTTTTCCAGCTTTCCTTGGCTTTCTAAGCTGCTGAGCTCGTTCCTCACTGAACCCATATGTGCACACACTCAAAGCGTAGACACACACAGTGGCAGCCAGCAACACAGAGCCCTTCAGTTATGCAAGTCTTTCTTCTACCCTGTGTTTATTGCTCCTCCTTAGCCTATGAGCTTTTTCCAGCCAAATCTCTTTCCTACACTGTGACAGCACAAGCCCACCATGCCTTTTTTGTCTCTCATGGGCCTTTCCCACTGGCACATGGACTCCAGCACATGGACTGCCCCAGTTTGAAGTCAAGACCACCACAAGCTGTACCCCTCTGCCAGGGTCACCATCCTCCCAGTGAGGAGGGCACAAGCACATGAGGCTCTGAAGGGCCTTCCAGGAACACACCTGCAGGTGGGTCCCCACCACCTCACTTGGACTCCTCAGGCCCACGATAACCTCCCCTGGGCACACCTGAGAAACCAGGTGATGCTTAATGACCAAAACATCAAAGGGTCCCACATACAATTCATCTCTGGGGACACAGACAGATCATGAAAAGTTGGTACTGAAACACCTCCACTAAGTACAGATGCTCACCTGTTTCTATTCAAAAATCAACCAAGCAAGCTCACGTTCGATGAACCAACTCATCCGCACAAAACTCATGGAGACCAGAGAAAAAAAAATCCAACCGTGTATCTCTTCGCCTGTCTTCAGTGATCTTGCTCACAATAAAAAACGATGTGCTTGCTTGGAAAAATTCTAGACATCAATAGTTCACATACTTGCAGAGCATCCAGGGCTAAACCCTATTTAAATCAATATAGCTACATCCATTTTAGGGAAGCTACCCCCAATTGACAGATGCCTGGAACCTGGCCCTGAGTCTGCCTCTTCCTAAAACAGCACTTACCCTGTGACTGCATGCTTGAGCCACAGGCTGCTGATAAGATACACTTCTAGCTAAATGCAGCTCTCGTTCAGCTATGATTCACATTTAAGAACAGTTAACTGGTGCAGCTGTTCTGGACAGAAGCCTGCTTTTTGCAAGAAAAGCACTTTCTGGAATAGGTATACTTGTGCAGCTTCACCGATAAGCAAGTTACATCCCAAAATCCCAGGACGAACTGTGTTCCCGGAGCCTGACACTAGAGGCAGGGACAATCCCTCTTTTTGCCTTGCAGCGACTACTTTCACCTTAGCTCCATCGGATGCAAGCAGAGAGGTACTTTCTGCCTTGCTCATTACTGAGGAGGGAGTCAGTGAAGAATACAAGAGGCTACAGCTGAATATTAGCCCCGTGGCTCCCCTGAGTAGCAGTGCCCTGCCTGCTGCTCCTGGGGACCATCACTCACCCAGGGCCACAAGCACACCAGACCATACACGTGCAGGCAGACGTACACAGCTGAAGGGCTGGAACAGCTCCTTTTACTGAACATCTGGACTTACACATATAAACTACTCAACACTCTCGTCCAGAATTACAGAGTCTTTCATATCTTATCTCTCAAAAGCCACTTATCAGCCCACGGCTTTCAGACTGCAGTCTCTCCCGTCTGCCAAAGTGGAACCCAGCCATGCACAAACATGAACAACAGCAGCCCCTCTCTCCTCTCCCACGCTGATGGCTGCAGCTCCTCTGATGGGGGCTTGAACTTCAGGAGCAGCGGGAATAGCTCCGTCTACCCTGCTGCCATGGGCTTGCGGAAGAAGTTGAGCAAAGTTTAGCCACAGGGCAACATGAATGCCTCCTCGCAACCCAGGCCAGGGAAGGTGGCAAGCTAAATGCCTGTACTTATGCCCTGCATTATGGTGATAAGCAATAAGGAAATATCTGTAAGCAAACATTGAAGTGTGTTATCCACATTGCTACAGCACCCAGAGGCTTGAAGCATGCACCCAGAGGCTTGAAGCATGCCCTGGAACCTCCATGTCCTAGATGCTGTTCAAAAATGGACCGAAAAGACAGGTTTGGGCCCATAAATAAGCTTTCAGTAACAGGAACTAGTCTGGATTTTTGTTTAATAGACGTTTCTAATAAAACATCCTTTTTGTTTTTAACTCTAGCAAAATGCTCAAAACAAAACTTCATTAATGGGTTGACATTTTGCAATCTTTGTAAAGGAGGGAATACCTTTTTTTTTTCTCCATTTTCACTCTCCCTTCATCTTTTAAAGGAAAAAAGGAGCAGAGGATGAAATGCAGGAAAAACTTTTCAGCTTCAGAGCTGTGAAAATACTCTGGGTTTCAAGTTCATTGGGCAAAACATATTTCTTCAAAAAACCTTTTCAATCTTTCCATGAAAATTCTGAAATTAAATGGAAAATTCCTTCTCTGTGTTGTAAGAGGAGACTTACATCACTAGACTTCAACTAAAAACCATGTATTACTACTAGAGCACAAGATACGAGCCTAGACGTCGCAGCAGTAAGAACCCCAGCGGTCCTCCTCTTCGCAAGGAAATGGGGTCGGTGCCATGGCAGACAGGGGGCAGACAGGAACGGGGAGGAGAAAAGCCCTGACATGCTAGCAGGGAGAAGTTTAACATAAACCAGGATTGTTGCTAGCTCCGGACTCGCTGAGCTAACATCGTATTTCTCGGCTGTATGGACCGCACATGGGCCGTACATGGTTTTGTTCAATCCAAGAGAGGTCTGTCGCAAGAACAACCGTCTCTGCATTTGTTATGAAACCGAAGTTCAGGCACAAATCACAGCCGATGGGTCTCGTTCCAGCAGCCGACAATACAGCCCAGGGAATGAAGATAAACTCAATAACTGGGCACCCTTGGGGAAACAGTGGGAATACCATCCCTAATAGTGGTGGCTGAAGGAGAGGGTACAGGTGCCATGCCTTCCCTGCCCTGAGTGTCCCCCAAGCCCACATGCACTTCAGCCCCCATCAACCAGTCCTTCTCTGGCAAAAAAAACATGCTTTCAGATGCTGCTGCCAAACCTCAGAAATGTATATTGCTGTTCTGGCTATGTTCAGGAGGAAGGGGAAGGGAAAGCAGTGTGCAATTTTCAACAGTTTCTCCTTGGAGAGGGGCCCCCTAATTTTCTGAAAGGGGCCATGGAGGAGGGGGAGAAAAAGAGAGAGGCTCTGTCCCGCTTTAATCCCTTTTCCCAAATTAGTTATACATGGGGAATTCATGATGGAGTTCCCCCTTTGGGCTTTTAGCCTTGAATCATTTCAAAACACACAGAGCCCATCTGAAACCTTTTGATCACGTCACTTCTGAGGCTGCCGTGTCTGTGCGTGTGGCTGCACACAGAGGCGGATGGGAAAGGGGAAGACGGGGAGCAGAGGCTCCAGGCACACGCAGCAGGCTCACAAGGGGATACCAGCACCGTGCCAAAGGGGAAAAAACAGAAATAAACAACAACAAAACCAAAACAAAACAACTGCAGGACAAAGACCTGATACTGCTAATTTCTGCAACGAGAGCTCAGCAACATCAGCTGCAAGTCTCCTCCGTGCTGCTGTCAGGATGGAGCTACCTGGACCCTTGTGGGACTGCAAGTGCTGTTTATTCAGCTGGAAATCACCCAGACTACACTGAAAGAAGCCAAATTCAGGGCCTTTGCTCAACCCAATGGGCCGCTTTGACTTGAACAGGTCTCACATCACTAAATGCGACTCAGCCCCAAGCGGGTGTGCAAGGACATGGTTTCCAAGAGTCCACAATGCCAGTGACAGCATGGCACAAAACCCTCTTTGCTGTGAGGGAATTGAAAAGTTTGGGATTTCGGCTACTCTGTAGCTTCAATTCCCCAAAAATACCATGAATTGCTACTGCGCTTCAATCATTTAGGATCCCACAGCTCTATCAAAATTATTCAGCCGACCAAGAAGGGTAGAAACCTCCCCTCAGGTTAATAGGAATGAGGTCTGCAAGCCAAGATCCTCAAAGTCATTAGATCCTCTTAGAAATCAGTAGTATTTAGACATTTTAATAAGTGTCTCAAGGCTCTGGACCTAAACACCAATGCCTTAAAGAAAAATTAAGTGTCCAGGAAAGTTTACAAAGGTGACAGAGAGGTGACTGTGCATTGCTGGGAGTCTAAGCAGGGATGTCAGTGTTTTGGCAATTTTTACTCACCACTGGTTATTAAAACAAGAGCTCAACTGGTTTAATTAAAACTCATGGTAAATAGATTTACTTTCTCCAGTGCCAGTGCTCTATATGGACATATTTAAATGCATTTACTTCCATTTAGCTAAACTTGGTAACTGACTCTTCTAAATGTTTCCACATGGTGGCTTGGATTTTTTTTCTTCAAACTAAATCAATTTTAAACCAATTTTCATTACATTGGTGGTTTTGCATGTCCACAAGGCCTGCGGGCCTCTTGGATTGGAAAACTTGGCGTGAAATTCAGCCCAAAAGGCCAAGTGCTGAAACCCAATGAAAATGAAACCGCTGTGAGCTATAGAGGAAGCTGTCTGCCCAGGCTGCGAGCACGTTCCTGGGGCACCAGCCCTGCATGGACCAGGGCGCAGGCATGGTTGAAACTTGCCTCTGGACATTGCCACCATGCAGCCCCCAGCAGGTTTGAGATCTGGCAGCAGCGAGCCCAAATCCTGGCTGGTGGGAATCACTTGAAGCACAGCCTGTAGGAAGATCAAAATCTGATCAGGAGCCCTTTTTTTTTTTTTTTTTTTTAAAAAAAAAGTGGCTTCAAGCTAACTGGAAACCTGGCCCTGGGCTTCTTCAAAAGCTGGCCCAGGGCTTTCCTGCAATTCAGCCCAGGTTTGCAAACTTGGCTGGTGTTAGGTTTATTGCACCTAGTTTGGGGCTTTGCTGTGAACATTTTGCGGAGATCCAGCTCTTGAAATTAAACGGACTCTGCTGTTCTGAGCCTGGACCAGTGTCCCTAACATCCACAAACTCTGCACCAATCTATTTATTGCCATGTAGAAAGTAACTGGGGGTCAGTTACTTTATTGTCAAGGGAGAGGTCATTGCTGTGTATGATCAGTAAATCAAATGACTAAATTCAAAAGCATGAATGGATGAGATGAAGACTACTTAGTGCAGGGCTTTGTCTTAGCAAAGCAACCTTCTACATAGGTGAGAAGCCAGGTTTGTTATGGTCCTGCTTCTCCACCATGGTGTCTGTAGCGAGCAAACCTCAAGAAGTCTTGGAGGAGCACCGAGCACCTGGCATCCTTCAAAAACAGAAGCAGCAGCTTCAGAAGAAACATTTCTCTTAAAAGATACCAGCCAAGATGAAGATTTTCTGCCTCCTGGTAGGTTTGGGGCAACGAAGGAAGCCAACAATACTTTTGGTTTCCCAACATTAGTGCTTTTAGTACCTCTGCTTCTGTGTAAAGCTAGAAAAGAATGGGTTTATTTACTGTTCAACTGGTATTTTTTCCCCAAAAAACCTCAAAAATGGTGACCATTCAGAGCAGAGCCAAGCTGGCTCTTGGCAAAGGCTCAGTGTGGCTCCTGTTACCGAGCTGAGTGTGGTCATGTTGCTAAGATAGTGGCCTGGGAGTCGGGCCACTGTTCTTGGCTACCCTGCTGCCCCACCGTGTAACCTCAGAAAGTCACGTCTCCCCACTGCAGCTCCACGTTCCTCGCCGTCCCGCGCCTCACGGCTATTGAGGCTGCCAGCTTTATGGTTCAAGGTCTGTCTCTTACTATGCTAGCTACCACCGTAATTATGAGAATTTGATACATGCTGCTTTCCAGCACCCCTTCCCACACAGCTTTGTCAGAGCAGCTCCCTTTGTTTTCATGAGCAGCAGGGCAGAGACACGAGCTCAGACATTTTCTCCACAGAGGATCCTCACCCCCTTCTCAGCAGGTCCCTGCATTCACCCCACACCTGGGGACATCCTCATTTTGTCACCGTTACTCGCATTCCCACTCAACACCCCTCAGGGTCATTTGCAGTCTCATAGCTTCATCGTTGAGTGTGCTCACACTGCTTCCTCCTTGTTCACGTGTGCACCCAGCTGGAACCAGCTCTCTGCCATCCCTTCCTGGGACATGCATGTGCTACAGGGGACAACCTGGCCCCATCACCCAGCAGAAACACCCCAACATCCTGCCCTAAAGGGACTACAGTCTGGGGAACCATGGTTTAATGGGGACAAGCAATGCAAAGGCACACACTTGAAGCACAAAGAGACCACAGCCTCAGCAGAGGAGTCAGAGAAGGGGAAAAAAAAGTGGTATAATGCTGGAGAGATGAGCCTGCAGGGAACTGGGGGAGCTGGGATTCAAACTCAGAGAGCACCAACTACACTGGGACACTCTGCCTTTACTCTTTTAAATGGTACTTCCATGCATTTACATAGATATACATGCATACATTACATATATAAAGATTATCTAACACCAGGACACATGCATACTAGGCAGACCAAGCATGAGTGTGCAAGCACATGCACATCACCCCTGTAAGTGGCATGCAATTACTTGCTCCTCACTCCCTTCCAAGTGCTCACAGCCACTTGCAGAGCACCCGTCCCAGTCTAACCACCAGAATATGTGCCCAGTTTCAGCTCCTACAGGTTAAGCCAGCACAACAAGCTGGGATTTCTGAAGGTGCAGGCGGGACAGGCAGACAATCACACTGAGATGCTACCTCTGCTCCTTCTCAGAGTTTGGCGTTGTGTTTTATCAACAAATAACATGTCTTTACTGCCAGCCCTGCTGAACCACTGTAGCTGCAGACAAGCAAGCTGTGTTTGCTTCTCTTTCATTTATCATCAACACAATGGCCAGCCAAGTTCTCATTCCAGCATCTTACTTGGTAACAAACACGGGCAAAAGAGAAAAAACTGAATTTCAGCTGGCTGCATTGATACAGAAGCACAGGTAAAGTGAAAAAAGCCCAATATAGGGAAAATAAAAACAAACAAAAAAAACACTATTGTAGGGAAGCAAGAGTTTAAACACAACATAGCTAGCTTGTTCAGGTTCCCAGTCATTGCTCTCTGGGGCAGAGCTGTGTACACATGCTCTTCCTTCACCAGCACCCAGTCAGGTCCAGTTTGACACGAGATGTGCAAGCAGTGCTGAAGATGTGCTCCAGCGTATTCTCAGACAGTAGTAACCCTCCCCTCTTACTGAGGAGCAGCGAGGAGGAAGCCCACATCACATCCAGGACTGCCCTGAGGTTTGTTGGCACTTGTGAAGCAAATGATATTCAGATAGAAAAGGACCAGACAGCTTCACCTCTACACCAAAACCACCCGCTGAGCTGTCCAGAGCACCACAGCTTTCTCCCCCAGCAAGCTGAGTGAAGGCAGGGAGACCTGGGCAAAGCTGGGGAAGCATAAGAAGGAAAGGGCAGTTGTGTGCAGACTGCTCCATTTCCCTTGTCCTGCTTACCCAAGTCCTGCTCGTGCACCCAGCCAGGCTCCTGCTTGCAACTGTGGAACAGAGCAGGCACCATCATCCCGTGCACAGGTGGTACCTGATGGACCAGGGAGCTCTGCACCAAAGCAGCAGATGATAGCCAGGAGGAATGAGTTCCTGAGACAAGAAACTTTTCTACACCATGTCTCTGGACAGGCCGGGTCTCCTGCGTGCACAGCACTACAAAACAAGGTGGGAACAAAGCACACACAGAACATCTCCCCATCCCTCGTGCAGGCTGCGCTTTGCCAGGTGCTTTACCTGGCACCAGCAGGAAGAAGGGCAGCCGAACGGAGTGCTACAGACACCAGAGAGACAGAGCACATGGCATGGATGTAATAATTCCGCTCAGTGTGTTATTGAGTATTTTGGGGCCAGCTCAAGAATAGCACCTACAGTACAGCATGAGGATAGAAGAGGGCTTGACTTGAGATGACAACGTGGCTGAAAGGAAACCAAGAAGCCCTCTGCAAGCATTTGACTCCCCAAGGGCTGTGCTCGGGGGCCATTTCAGGTCTAGATCAAATTCCCCCTGTTCACAGAGCCCAGGGCAGATGGTGAGGGAAAAGGCAGGGAAGGAAGATGAGAGAAAGCTCCGACAGGAAGATCTCCGGAGTATGTTAGTAGGTTGCTGAAAGGGAGGAGCAGTTTTGAAACACGAGCACAGAGATAAAATCTATTCTAAGGTGAGGATGAGCTAAATATGTCAGAGGCCTTTCAGCACAAGCCGGGCACATGTGAAGCGATCTAAGTAGTAAACAACACATTCACTAACGGCCTCCTAATTTATTTATGGAGCCACATTGCCTAGCCAATCTCTGTCATCTGCTCCACACACGAATGGCCCAGGCACCAGGGGAGCGGTGCAGGAGCCCTGCCCTGGTTTCACTACCTGCTTTCAGAGATAACTGCCAAATAACCCAGCCCTGCCAAGCGCCATAAGGCCCACGCTTCGAGATGGTTGACTGAAAATATTCTTTTTCCCAACTGGGGAATGCTTCACAAGCCATCTTAGTGCCTCGGAGCACCTTGGAGCGCGTGGAGTCAGGGAAGGAAGAGGAAATACAACCACAGAAGCATGCAGAAGCCAACACAATCAACCCCGGGGTTGGGGAATCCCTCCTTGTATATATACATCCACATATGTATATATATCCACGCTAGTCACTGCTATGGCAACTAACACAACAAAGATATCCTTTTAAAGGCCCTGCGGTAAGGAGGAAAAATATTTTGCTATATATATCGTCGCCTATTGACGTCAAAATCATTTGAAATAAACTAACCTTTAAGCTCAGATGGCTCCGGTCGTCATTTCTCCTCTGCAGATATTGAAATTACATTCACGTCACAATGAGCATCTGTTACCTTTCATGGAAAAAGTAACCAAAGAGAGCCAGACTAGAAAGTTTTCTATCAGACCCTCCCTCACACCCTCATCAAAGCAAGAGAAAAAAGAAAAAACACCAAACAAACAGCAACAAAAAAAACTTCCTAAAACCTCTGAGAGGCCAACTCCTGAGGGTCTCATTTAGTCACTCCTCAGGCAACACCCATGCTGACGTCAGAGGGAAATTGCTAATTTGGGTAATTAGTGAAAATGAAGAACCTGGAGTCAGCTGTGACAATTTAATTCAGCTGAGCATCCAAAGAGTTCACTGGAAAAAGGCAAGCTGACAGGGCTGAGTCTGGGCTGAGCTGTAAAAATAAAGCACTCCATATGAGAGCGATTTGCTTTCCCAGCCAAGAGCTTGTAGATCAGAGCAGCTCTACCTCCGTGCGTGTGTATGTAATACCCCAAGCCTTCAACAAGATTTGCACTAATGTCATCGGTGCAATGCTTCTGATAACGACACTAATGAATTAGCTGCTGCTATGTACCAAAAAAATACAGGTAAAGGGAGTTAGGAGGCAGAGGGGAAGGTAGGGAATTTAGGATGTCAGTTTGCACTGGGCTGTATGAATACATCTCTACTAAAGTCAAGGTCCAAAAAGCACAGACAATGCAGCGGCATGGCAGCCCCTCGAGGGAAGGGGCTGGATGTTGGTGATATGGGTGGGGCAGGGGACAGCTTGGTGGCTTCCTCCTCAATGCCCAGGATCAATAAATGCAGCATCTCCTGTACTCTGGCTAGTGGGAGAAAGTGAGAAATCCACCTTACCTGGCTATGCTCCTACCCAAAATCATCTGCCTAGCTCCTGCTGGGAAGAGCTACTTCAAACCACCCGTGGCTCAGTAAGGTTTCCAGCTGGCTTGAAGGAGGCTCACCTGCCTGCATGTCCTACCACAGCCCTGTGGAGTGGGCTGAGATCACTGCAGAGCACAAGCTAGGCCATGCTTCTCTTGCTAGCAGCAGGGTTATTTCAAAGAAACAGAATTTATTGGATTTTTTTGGTGGTAAATCTCTCTGACTCGACATGGTGAGCTTGAACAGATATACAGACATAGCAAAGGCAGCGAGTCACTTGAGCATTGTGGGCTATTCTACATTATTAAGTCCTCTGCAATCCCATGGTGAACTCATTTGGGATGTGCTATTACATGGCCACTTGAAGCACTATGGTCAGTTCCTTCCCCAACCCTTTTTTCAGGTAGGTCAAGTAGAGCTTACAAACCAAGAAGATTTGGATTGGTCTCATGGAGAAGAACCAGCAACCCCATATGTTTTCAGATGCTTAGAAGTTTCCCTTCTCCCAGGTCACTTGTTCTCCAGAACTTGTAGAGCTGCTGCAATTCTCAACCTTCCTGCCCGTCTGCCAAGTTTGCCTCTAAGCGCGGGGAATCAGACAGCTCAATTTACCCCTGAGCTGATGAGAAGCACTGGGAGCCCAGCTCCAGCACTGCTTCCCCAGGCAGATACAGTCAGGTGCCTCCACAGCATCCTCCTAGTGCTTAGCTCCTAACTGTAGTGTATTAAGATACACACCCTACTTTTCTCACATCTCCCGTTATTCCCCAAATTCTCCTACAGGCTCTCATGCCATCAGCCACTTCAGCTCTCCCCTACAAAAGCCTCCCGAAGTATTTTGCCCACGGATCTCCTGCTGTGGCTCAGCCTGAAGCCTAGACTCACACTGATCAGACACCACAGAAGAGCCCCTGCTTCCAATTCTCTACATCTTCCAGCCTCCCTCTATATCTTCTCTCATCTAATTGAAAAAAACAGACGTCTCTCTGAAGACCTCATCCACCCTCCCCTTTACTCATATAGCTTAGGAAGACAACATTCTGCTACTAACTACAGCCTTCTTCAGCACTGATTCATGGATGCTTTCAGAAAAGCTCCTCTGCTATAGCACCATACCTCAGCCTTTTCCTGGAAAACATCTGCTTCTATCGCTACCTCCCTCCTTTATTAGAGGTCATGCAGGTATACAAAGACCCTTCTCCCTGCTCCTTTCTCCTTTTATTAATACCAGGTGTGACCCCTCCACAGCACCCTAACCAGGTCCAGATGGGATGTGTCCCTGCACCTACATTTTCAAAAGAAGAGCTGTTGTTCCTCTTGGAAGCAGGTGCATCTGAGGCAGGTTTCTCTAAAGCCTGTGCAAGTGTTGGGTGGTTGCTGAACACCAGAATAGGAAAGAAAAAAAAAAGAAGTTATAGTTGGTGGCTGAACAAAGCAGTTGGATATTTTACCAGCAATGAAGTACTAAAAATATAGAAAGCTTTTATAGTACTCCATGCTCTACCTAGAAAGCTATAGGATATCTGTAGGACGAGTCAGACAGACAGCCTTATGTCTGACAGCTGCTAGTCCTGAGGTGCTACTTGGCAGGGAGAAAAGCTAGCACTGATACCGCAGGCCAGAAATCAGAGGAATGCCTTTTTCTCTACCCACAAAGAAGAAACATATAAGTGATGTGCTCTAGAGCAGAGATTGCACAAAGAAGGCTAGCCACAGAATAACTTACAACCGATCTCAAGCTGAAGACCAAAACAGGTTGCTTTGAAGATGTCTGTCAAAGCTCCTGGTTGCAGCCCAAAGCGTGGTTAAGATCCAAGAGGGAAAGAAACAGAGAGGGGCTATGGGGAGGCACGGATCTAACAGAGCCATTTGTCAAGAGAATTGAAGTCGAAAGGCAATGTGGAGTTCAAAGCCAGCATCCAGCAAAAAAAAAACAAAACAACATAGTGTGTGCAGCTGCAAACACGGCCAAAACAAGCCAGAACAAAGACTTGGAGGGACAAACACTAGAGCACAGCCCAGGCCGCGCGTGCTTGGGGTGGACAGCAGAGCCCTGCAGGGCTGCAGAGGAGCCAGGCAGGCCCAGGTGGGACGGTGATGAGAAGCCAGCCATGTACATAGCTGACATGCACAGCCTAATACCCCCTCAAACTTGGGAGAGTCCCGAATGTGTGGATTTGGGGTGGCTCCCCACCTTTGGGGTGAACCTCAGCTTGGCTCTGGGTGTTATCCTTATTCATCTTACTCTAATTTCCAGCCCTACAACAGAGCACGGGCTTGCTCGTCTAAAAGCAGATGGAGTTTGTGTTACCTGAAGCTGGCAACACAGTTAGTTTAGACACTGGTGTCCCGAAAAGAATGGGTTATCCTAACAAGGGGATATCTTTTAGAGATGTCCACAGACATATGCAAATACAAGCTGGCTGCACTGTGGAAGGGAGTGCTGAATGAGGGACAAGACAAAACCAAATGGCAGGCAGAAGGACTAACTTGTTCCTCAAGGAACAGAAAAAGATGGAACCCCCTGCTTGTGCACTCTGAAGCATTAAACATGCTAGAAGAGGATTATCCAGAAACCTCTCAGGATATAGCGTATGCTGCTTCTTTTTTTATGCTGGATGTGTCAGCAAGGTCTTGGCAGGCTGTGGGGAAAAAACAGTGTCTATAGAATTTCAAGGTTGTCACAGATCAGTAACCTCAGTCAAGGTCTGTTATAGTCATTCAGAAATGACCCCATCTCTTCTTTCATCTTAGGGATTCTTCTCCTTTCATCCATTTGCTCCCTTGTCTTCCTTTCCGTGTTTGTCCTGCAAAACAGAACACTGCTGCTGTGCTCCTTCGGTGCAGCTTCTCCAGCCTGCTCCCTTGCAGTGGAGCTTTGCCACGCTGGGGGTGTTCAAGGAAAGGTTGGACGTGGAGCTTAGGGATATGGTTTAGTGGGTGACATTGGTAGTAGGGGGGCGGTTGGACCAGATGATCTTGGAGGTCTTTCCAACCTTATTGATTCTATGTCACAAAGTCACCAGGTAGCAATGCATTGCCATGGAGAGAAATGGCATGGATGCTAAGGGTGACATAAAGGTGGGACATTTTAGCCATTCCTCCAGGTTGGTTTATAAAATATGGGGAAAGCTCTGCAAAACCAAGTCCTCCCGGGTGGGTGTCAGTCGGGTTGGCTAGATCCTCAGCGGATATAAATTGTCATAGTTCCATACAAATCATCTGGAAAACGATACCACGGTTGGCAAGCTGCTAAGGTAACAAGTATACCACAGGGCAATGCCAACTAACGCTGGCTGTGGATCTGGTCCATTAGCTGTACTGGTAGTATCAGCTTATGTGAACATATTTGCGGCTCTGGTAGACCTGGAAAAAATGACATTTCCATGCGTTTGATGAGAAGTGAAACATTTGATGCTTTGGTCTCAAATTTTCTGCTGTCTTCCACAAGAAACAAAGGACAATGTTTCACGAATGGCCTTCTCTTTTTCCCCCTTTTGGGGCAAATGTAGGAAAATGTGTTATCTGTGGAATTTCAGAGCTTGTTCTTTAATGCAGAACACCAAAACCACCAGAAATAACATTCTCCTGGAAAAACTAAGATTTAACGTTGCCCTAAGCCAAAATAACATACTGATCACTATTCATCATTCTGCCCTCCTCCTATGCATTCTATACATCTCCAAAAGCCTTCCCACGGTAGTCAAGGTTCAAAGACTAGCTGGAAGCAGTCACTTCTTCTGGAGTAGGTAATTCCCCAGGTCCGTGTTCACAATCATCCTTCCCTAGAAGAGACTGGACAGCTGCTCTTTGTTGATACCCAGTCTCCCAGGACTTTCAGCAAACACATTCGGGAACCTGGATTTGGGCTAGGATAACATTTCCTGCCAGACTTGTCAGGATATGCCAGTGTTTTTTTCCAAGTTACCAATGCATGCATGCAACCTGAAGTCCAAAGCACAACTCTGCAGCCCTTGTGCTGTTTGTTGAGCCCTTGGCCTTCCACACCTACACAGCTGCAGAAGAGCCCACTGCAGGATGATGGTCCAGTATTGGAGGGTATCAGAGGAAGGAAGGCAGGCAGGAGATGATACAGGATGAAGATAAGATGCCAACCATGCACGTAAGACTGTGAAAGCCTCTACAGGTCTTGGGGAAATCCAGAATGTGAGCAGCTTCCCCTCATCCCAGCGGTGGGAGACTTCAAAGGGCTGGTGTGCATTACGGCTTTCTCCACCACCAATACTTTTATTACTCTCTCTCCTTCTATTTTAATGTTGGTAAAATGGGAACAGGAGTTCCCCCTTCAAGGGGGCTAGATTCAGGCTTATTCATCCATGTGAAAGGATTCCTGCAGGTGCCAGTTTAGCTCAGGTCTCAAAGAAGAGCCATGCACATTATTGTAGGTGTGCTCCGTATCACCATTACGTACCCAAGGAGGTCTGAAAGTGGTCTTTGTTGAGGTGTGGCTACAAGAGATGGCATGGGTATGTATTCTCTGCATAAGAGCACAGCACGCAGGGCTGCCAGGTCCGACTCATTTGGAGCAGATTATCTCAGCACATCCTCTGGGCTACAGCATGTTCACGAGGAGATGGAGCCTTCGGCATTGCATGGGGCTCAGTTAACGCTCTCGGTTCTCAGCCCCAGCTGAGGACAGATGTAGGCACCGCTTTGCTCTCCCCTCCTGGTCCTTGCTCCTGAGCCAACCCCCAGTCTTTGTACCTGAGGCTGTGGCAGAGGATTTAGCAGATCACCTATGACAGGGGACCCTTATTTTTGAGCTAGAGGTGAACTGAAGATATGAGCCTGCCAGCTCATCTGTACAACATGCTGGTGGCAGATGGTATATAAACATGTGTTTTCTTATTACTCAAGAAGGGAAAACAGTTGGGAAAGCAAAAGTTTCTTCATTTTTTTGCAAAAATTTAAGTTAATGAATGGAAAAAAAAACAACAAACTTCTGAAATTCTTTTTGATAAACAGGATTTTGTCTTAAAAAAAAAAAAAGGAGGAACTTGGCAGGGCTGAAGGCTGCTACTTCTCATTAGGACAAGATGATGGTATGGCAGGAATGCAGGACAGAGGGGTGCAGATGTGTGAAAGCATTTAGGAAAAGACACCCAGGGATTAGAGAAGTGCCTGTTCCCAAAATGGGTTGATCTGAGGTAAAGGAAACCTTTGGGTTAGGAAGATAGTAACCCTCAACACCCCCCCCCCCCCCCCCCCCCCCCTTTTATAGTGGATATAAACAGTTTTACGGTATTTCCACCAAACAGAAGAATAAGAGAGAAAAAAAAAAAAAAAGAAAAAAAAAAGGTTTCTGCAACACACACATGTTCCCCATTAATTAGGAGGACTGCTGTTAACAACACGTTGCGCCAGAGCTGCCAAGAACTGTCAGACAAAGGACAGGGAAGCCCACGGCGGAGGCTCTGCTGCCTCCCGGGGGGGACCCGCAACCGAGTCCCTGCGGGGCCAGCCCCACACCGTGGCAGGGTGGTGGGGCATGGGGGGCAGCAGGGCTGGGGGCACAGTGAAACACCCGGGCAGCCCCTGTTTGAATCCCTGCCCCCTGCCCCCTCCAGCTACAGACATTTTCCACAGAAATCCTGGCTATGCTCTATTTTGGTTGAGACTTTGGGACTATTTTTGGCTTTTTTAAACCACGCTTAGGGGAGGCGCCTTCTGCTTTTATTCACATAAAGGATCTTTATTTTTATGTATTAAGGGACATTAAAGGAGGAGGGGAGGTAGGGCAAGGGGAGAGCGGCGTTATGCTTTGATTCAACTGTAAAACACCACAAATCTACGCCTAGGCTGCCTTTTCCCCTTTGCCGGCTCCAAATAACGTGCACTTTGCTGCAGCAGAGACAACCCCCTGCATCCTGGTTCTCTCTGGCAGGGCCAGTGCTGGGACAAAGCACTGAGCTCGGGCTCAGCATCTCCCACCTTCGCACCTCCTCGTGGCCACTTACAGGGCTGGGGGCAGCTCTGTCCTGCTACCATATCTTCTTGGCTCCCCCTGTGCCAGTGCGGATGCCCTGCTGGATGTGACCAAGGCTGCATGCTGTTGTGTACACACAGCACTGACTCACATTGGGATGGAAGCGGGGTCCTGAACTATTTTTTCCTCGTTAAACTGGTGTTGGAAATAATGTTGCAATGATGCGGCGAAGTTCAATGTGGGGCCTTATAGGCAGGAGAGGAGATCTTATTTTAGAATCAAAACAATTTCCCTTGCGCTCACATACCCCGAATACTCACAGGCACCAAGATGCTTGTCTCCAGGTGGCCGGCCCAGGATCCTTTTTGAGGATGCTGAGAATGAGACGCCAGCTATCGAGGTCTCCTCACGTCTCCTGGACTCCTCAGAGGTTGGTGATGATGTGCTTGTTTTGGATGTGCCTTTTTGTGCTCTGTAGGAGCTGACAGGGATTAGCCTCTCCATCCTGTCCCACCTCGGTGAGTCATCTGAATTTACTCACCGTCCTTTGTCTCCCATTTTGGGCATCCTGCGGAGCTGCACGTAGATGTGCAGAGATGCCGACGACCTGCTAGTCTAGGGGCTTTCTTGCAGCCCCCTTCTGCTGTTGCTGTCACTGTGCCAGACAGCCCCTTCAGCCTCGCTCAGGCCAGGGAGCACCTCCGTCACAAGCCTCCACAGAAGGAGCAGAGGGGAAGGCTGAAAACCGTTGCTCCTTCCAACAACCGCCCTGCAGATGCCCACGAGCTGATGTCATTTCTTTCCAAACTCTATCCATCCCAGTGCTGGGACGCAGGACTCTACGGTGGTATACACACAGTTCACAAACTAGCAGAACAGCAAAAGCACAACACTGGCATCCATGGTGCAAAGTTTTGGATGCTAAGACACTTTGCTGTTCTACCCTTCCTTTCGGATCCCTAAAATGTCACTGCTGAGAACCTCAACCCTGAGGTTTTGTGAGGCTTTATAGCTGCAATGATGCGCATGTAAATTAAACACATTCAACTTCATCTCTGCAATGATGCACATGTAAAATCATTTCAACTTCGTCTCTACAAGTATCACACAAGGAAATCCTTGAAGCAGTTGTCCAAAGCATTGCTGTTTTCTTCTTGGAAGGCAAGTCCTTTCAAATATGCTGTGAAATACCCCGGTCTGCATTTTCAAGAGTAGCTAGCAATACAGGTGGGTTCACTGTGACACATCCAAGGCAAGGACATCTGAAGGGCTTTATTTGCAGGTTATGCTACAAGTGCCTTTCTGCTAATGGCCTTCCTGGTAGGTGTCTTGAACAAAGAGTGGAGAAAGACCAGAAGCATCAGGAGTCCTGAATGACTACAGCATACTGGACGTTTTCTTTCTGGGGCTTACATCAAGAGGAGCCCTTTGACGGTGTTAATATAGCACTGCTGGGTCTTGGGGCATGCTGGGATTGCTCCTCGCATCACCTGCTCTGATCCATGTGAAAGAAGGGGAAGGCTCAACCCAAACTCCTAACAGGCATCACAGTGCTGTTTTGCAGAACACATACCAAGGCTTTCAGTTAAAACACTTCAGTTTGGGATAGTTTATCTTTTGGAAAATGCAAAGGATTTTTAGATAAAGCAGAATTTTTTTCTCTTATGGACACCCAATCCTTTCATTAAAAAACTTTTTTTTGGTGGGGAGAAAAAGCAGCCTACGTGAAAACTTAAAACCATGTCTTCAGATAACCCTTCTAATGACATCTGAGAATCTAATTTACCAGTTGGGCCATGCTGCAAGAATCGACGATAGTAACAGTTTGACGTCTGCCTCATTTCGGTGCTGTGGGGAGGAGGGAGGTTTGGCAGAGAGGACTGCTGTCATGTGGGAGTCTCCGCAATGAGTCTTCTCCTGGCGAATGCTCTTGCACTGCGACGGCAAGTCAGACGGCTAGTAGCCACGGCAACAGCCCTGAATCCCTAGCCATTGCCATGGTTATTTCACATCACTTCAGGGCTACCCCAGTTCATCCTGCTATCTATTGCTCAGGGCATTATTTCGTAGTGATTTCACTAAACAAGTGCAATTTGATATATCGATTACACCCACATTTGTTTTAACAGGGATGGTGTCAACTGCACATCTGCCTGTAAATGTAGTCAAGATAAAGCAAGGTCATGCTTTTAAAATACAAGCAGGGGCACGGACGATAGCCCAGAACTGCTCTCTCCTTTATCCCACCTGCAGAACCCATCCTCCTAAGGAAGTATTGGGAAGCAAGTGGGGGCTACAGCATCCTTAACCCCACATCTGTCATGGAGAAATCATTATGACACTATCAACCCTAAGCAAACACGTAGTTTTAGGAACCCTGTCTCTCCCTGGTGAGACAGTGCAAATGAAGGGCAGAGGTAACCATGGCTCTGGAGGACTGGAGCAACTTGACCACAGGCAGAGAAGAAACGAGGAGCAAAAGTACAAAAAGAGCCCAAATTTCCAGGCTACCACATTGCAATGGGTCAGCATGGATTTGCACTGCCTCCTGCATGAAGCCAAGAGTCCACCTCATAGCTCTTCTTGGGGATGCTTCCAACCAGCATTTGCTTTCCTGTCTGACTGCACCAATGCCCAAAAAAACTACGACACCCCTGAACTGGCGCTGCATTCCAGCACTGCACAACTTATTAGAGAACAGGAGATTTCTGCTTTGTCTCCTATGCCCATTTTTATTGCCATTTACTACTCTTTAAAAATGTTGACCAGGTTTCCCAGAGCCAACCCTTGGAGGACCAGGTCCCCCTCCAGCACCAAATTACATAATTTGAGTGTAATATCTGCGCCTGCTCTGACCAAGAAATAGAAGAAAAAAAATAAACAAAAAAACCCACACAATAGACAACAGCAATTTCAAAAGATGAGGAACCAGACCCATGTTTCAGAGAATTGAATAATGATGTATTCTGCAAAGTCAAACCCTTTAAAGCATTTCTGGTTTCAGAAATATTCAAAAGAAAAAAAAATACAGCATTCCTGGTGCTTTCCAGAGTTATCTGAATTCCTTCAAAAACCCACTCAAGGTTAAAGAAGAAAAACGTTATTCTAATTGTACAAAGCATTACTTTTTTTTTTTACTACAAGGTCGGACATACAGTAGTCATAAAAGAGCAAGAAAACCAGAAGTCTCATGTTCAGAATTTATCTTGCGTTAACCTCTTGCTCTTCTTTCCCTTGGGATTTTTTCTCAGGTGTTCATCCACCACAGAGGTGCTTCCAAGCAGCTACTGAAAAAACCCCATCTTCTCTTTACTACCGTAGGAGACCCCATTTTATTCTGCAGCCTCACTTTAGCAGTTGGAGAACCTGCAGGGCAGTGATATCTCTACCTAAGCTCATCATTTCTCTTAGGAAGGCGCAGAACTTGCAGCTAGCAGCTCACATTATAAATATCCCGTGCCTTAAGACCATTTCTGCGTGCAAACAATTTCAGCTCAGTTTCAATGCCGCTCACGACTTCTCACGTTTGTGTCCACCTCCAACGATAAAGCTCACTGGGGCACAGCACAGGGTCCTGGTTATTTACCCATTCGAACAACCCAAACAACCCATCCCAGCTATTTTCGAAAGGCTGATTTCTCGGCAGCTCGAAGGCATAGCTTTTCGCCGTTCCTTGCCCTTCTTTCCCCAGCCGCCTGCTCCTTAGTGGAGATGTTAACACAGAGCAGAGCTGGCAGCAGTCCCCCTGACACCCCAGGGGGTTCCTCCTAGCAGTATGCAGCCAGTCATTAGTCTCCGACTATAGTCTGTCAGCCCAGCCAAGTCACTGGTGCCTCGTCCAAGCCAAATGGGTATGCCACCTCATGCCAAGTCATGCCATAAAATAACAGTAGAAATAACTTACATTTTAAATCCCCAAGGGCAGCTACCGCATCAGACTGACTGATTAGAAAATAGATGCTAAAGCATCAGGAACAGGGCTTTGGGCTCCTGTTTGCACTGCAGCAAAACGGTTTGCCACCAAACAAATGAACAAAAGAAGTGCCTGAGCCAGGTTCAGTCTCAGTCATCCCAGGTACCTAAGTGTTCTGCCTAATTCAGGGCCTCGTTTAAGTAGGAGAATAATATCTTGCCTCAGCTGCCATGAGGTGAGGCAGCTACAGGTGAGGTTCACTTGGATCTCGGGTGGGATGAACCACCTCCTTGAGCACCCATCTCTTTTGGGTGACTATATGAACCTCTGGGCATTTAGGGGCAGGAGGAACAAGTCTGGGGTGAATGTGTACTAATTAGAGCAGTAGGCATTTTAATGGACTGGAAAAACCACCTGCGGCTAGCACAACGACATGCCACGTAAGCTTCAGATGATACTGCCATGAGGAGCATCCCACGGAAAGATGTACCCATTGGAAAAAGAATACATGATAGTAAGAAGGAAAAAAGGAAAAGAAATGTAACTTGGAACAACAAAAAAAAAATCCAATAAAATTATACTTTTCCCTCAAATGGAAATATATTTCCATATTTTTTAATGGGAAGTTTTCCCAAAGTCTATAGGGTTTCAATAGCAAAGTGGGTACTCTTGAGAAGGGATTTTCTGGTAGCAAACTGTTTCTATAAAAATGTGTACATAGCTCTCCCAGGGATCAGTATGATTCAGTGCTGTTGGAAATCTTTAGTAGTTATCTGTAGTGAGATGGCAATATTTGGGTTATTTAGACTTCTTGCGAATATGGATCATTACAAATAGCTCATTATGGAGCATATAAAATGAAGTGGTAACTGGATAACTTGACAACAAATTATTTTCACTATACATGAGTGAAAGACAATCTATATTGGAAAATGATAAATTAAACCATTCATACGCCCTGAATTCACTGTAATCTCTTGGGGGGGGGGGGTAGGATATCTAGGTTAAATAATGGGCAACTAAACGAAGACATATGTTCAACGTGCATCACAGATCACAAAGGCAATGAGATGCTGGAAATACTGTAACAATAGCTTCCCTCAAGCTGGAGCTGCCAGCCGAAACCGAGGACAGATGAGTGTCTGTCTTTTCCCCTGATAAACCCTTGTAAAGATCCACCTCTCCTTCCCCTCCAGTTCGGCACCAAGAGTGGTGTGCCCCATGGGAGGATGCGCCGCTCCGGTTGCCGTAGGGCAGCAGAGGCAGTCAGGCTCACCAACGCTGGAGGCCGGTAATCAGGCTGGGCCTCCCCCAGCAAGAAGCGAGGCTAGCAGCAGGCCTCCGGCTCCCACCACCGTGCCTTCCCGCTGGGTGCCGGCTGGGCTCGGGACAGAGGGATGCGGGGCAGGCAGAGGTGGCCGGGCAGCCTGGGGCCGGGGTGAGCTGTCCCCGTCTCCAAGATGCATGCGTGGCTCTGGCCCGGCTCTTTGTCTGCACAGGAGGGGGGCCGGCGGAGGGCGAGCCAAGTCAGAGCATAGCCAAGCGAGAATGTTCTGGCAGCCCTTTCTGGCGGCCTGAGCAAAGTTATTTATCACTTTGTGCATTTTCCTTCTCATCTGTGTACAGCCGGCTCCAATGGCTCAGCTTGCGTTTTGCCTTCCAGAGCCAAGCCAGTCCCTTGGCTGCGCTCTGTCTTGGCTGTCCATTCACGCCTTCTGTCTCCTCCAGCTCTGCCTGGAGCAGAGCAGGATCCCGAATTAGGGCTAGGTATCTATAGCCAAGCGAGAGACCGAAGCATCAGCACCCGACACCGATGGCAAAGAGCTCACCTCTCCCCGAGCGCCGCCGTGCTGCTGTTTTCCCTGGCCAAGGGAGTCGCACGCGGTTGCCGCCGTGCTCCCAACGCAGCCTCCGCTGGGGAGCTCCAGTGCCTGCTGACGGCTACGAGACATTTTCTGCCATTTTTTTCAGGGATCGCGCCTTCGTGCTGGGTTTTCCAAATCAGTGGATGTAACAACAGCAAATTTACAGCAGTTTTTTTCCAGTTCTACAGACTTTTTTTCCATACTGCTTGCGTATTTTGCCAAAACGTCTAACATGGGTGTCTAAATCAGGCTTGAAAAGAATACCAACTGCATTCAGATGCTCATACGGCTGACGTTTGCTCTTGGTAAGGACACCGCACTCCACCAAACACTGAATACTGCAAAAACAAATCAGTGCCAACTCTGCCAAGTCTTGTATCAAAGGTCCAGGCTACGGCCTGTCCTAGGTCACAAGACTTTGCCAAAGACAGGACCCCTGAATTCGGACGTCATTCCTCTCCTCCTTCCTGAGCCTCCCCTGCAGCTTTGTCTGGGGCTGATAGGTTCAGCCACAAATCCCTCCGAATAAATGGGAAGTCTGGGTTTCACCTTGCCATGCTTTGGGTAACACAAAGATTACATTTTTCCACTGAACATTGCACTCTAGCAGCTGGTAGATAACTCCCATCTAAACAAGGCTGGATCTTGCCTATCTACCTCTATCCATCTCGGTCCCAAGAGGGCAAAACCTCCCATCATTTTGGTCAGGCACTTTTTCTGATTGACAGATAGGAACCAGGAGGAATCGGGGCTGAGGGGGGCACCTGGTCTGCAGTGGCTTCCCAGAAGCGCTCCTGACAACAAAGTGTGTTGACGAGCAGCTTCCCATCATGAGCCCCTATTTGCACATGCTGAGAACTTTCCAAAATTGGGCTGCAATTTCTCAGATTTGGTCTCTGCCTGAAGGAAGAAGAGGAAGTTGAGTAAAATCCCTTCAGACCTTCTGAAACGAGGAGAGAATGAAAAATTGCATTTTGTTATTGTAATAAAAATTCTAACCATTTCTTTTTCTCTGTAAAAGGCCACATCAAACTGCTTGAAATTTGAAGCATGATGTGACTATAGCTCTCATTACAGGCCAGATCCAAAGCAAGCTGAGGTCAACAACTCATTGTTGACCCCCCTTAATTCTGCCTGGCTCTGGCAAACACCCTACAGGTAGGCAAACAATTTGTAGAAAAGAACTGTTCGGAACAGTTGTGCCTATTTTCTACTTGGGAGTTGCTTGGGAACAGGCTCAGATTGTTTGCAATGTATCTAGGGTTTGGATGTATTCACCAAAGCCCAGCTTTGCTCCATCCTCCTCAATTTTTATTTTAGAACCTTGCTCCATGAATAATCTCCTCAAAGCAAATATTCACGAGCAGACGAAAGGACATCTTTAGGTAAAGAATTTGTAACTAAATCATTTCTACACTTTTTTTTTTTTTTTTTATAGCTGGGTCACAAGCAGATGATTTATCATTATTATGCATCTCTTATACATATCCTGGTGTATCGGAGGTCCTCAAAGCTGTTAATCTCTCAGTGTCCTGCAATGTAGAGCGCTCCTCCATGAGGTACAGCACCACTGACTTCCCACTCAAAGAAGCTTTTGGTGGGGCCGTGGCCTGGCCTCCCCCTCTCCCTGCCGCTCCAGCCTCCGGGCCATCCTCTCTCTTGGTACCGGACCTCAAAGGTCTATCCTTGGTCCTAGAGCTTTGTTAAATTCTACTTCAAGTGCTTTAATTCTGTTTTCTTGCTGGAGTAGGGTTTAGAAAAACAAACAAAACATATTACCAATGTGAATATTCACCATTAATGACAAAACTCTAAAACAGGAAGGTCATTTCTCTGGGAGGGAGACTGGTGTTATTTTGAATGAAGGAAAGAGTGCAAAGATCTTGCAATATTTGCTGTAAATGGGTTGTTATGGTGAACATTCCTGTCAACAAGTTCATTAGCTCAGAGATCCACAAGTGAACAGAGACCAAAAAATGTGTTTAAAAATTCAAGAACAGATTAATGGACAATATTTTGCAATCTTTGTCTAGCTCTGCTTCTCACTGAGAATTAGTAACTTTACTCCAGGCCAGATTCAAAGAGTCTTACTCATGCAGAGCAGTACCATGTTTTATGAGTAACCCCGGTGATATTTAGGGTTGTTTTTTGGAATAAGACTGGAGTCCAAGTAAGACAGTGGGAGGCATGGGCTGAATCACCTTGATTAATCAAGCGTAAGATTATTGTTTTTATACGTGTATATATAAATAAACATAACAGGAGTAAGGAGGCATGCCTGGATTGACAGGCATGTCAGGGAATTTATAAACATCTTTTTGAAGCATACAGCAGACTCCTTTTTTTAGCAGAAGACGACAACACCCAGAAGTTACTTAACATCAGGAAAAAGGGAATTCACACCTTCAGAAACAATAGAAGATCAGGCCATTTTGCGGGTTTTACTCTCAACAGTTCTGGCTGCCTTCTGTAATATTACATAAGGTCTACGCTGCTCTTCATAGAAATGATGGATGAAGTTTTCAGAGCTGCCCGAACGCCTTGAAAGCATATGGCCCATTTTCCAAAATAATAGGGTCTCTGGGATTCTAAATCCCATTGAATTTCAGCACTTCTGGGAACGTTCTCATTAGCTTCTAAATCAGTACGCGTTTTTTTCCGTATGTAATGTTCCCTGTTTCGTTTTATCTCAGGACTCCAGCCATCACAATATATCAACAACAAGATAGGCGAAACGTGGTGTTAAAATCCAAAGCACAGTTGTGATCGACTGCTCTGTGAAAAAGCCGCTGAGACGCGCTGTGGACTACTGACATAACCAGCAAGTGAGGAAGGAACCAATTCAAAGCTCACTGATGTAAAGGAAAGTCCACTCATTTCTATGGGCTTCAGTTGGACTTGGATCAGGCCATGGAAGAATAAGGATGACATAAAAATAACATGACGTGTGCCAGATTCACCAATATGCTCTGATGTTTTGCCCGGCCCAATGATGCAAAGCAGATGGAGCGTACTGACAATCCTGGCCCACTTCAATCAGTTATTCTGTCTCTCGTATTAGTTTTCATCAGGCGTTTTATTCATGGTATAAATACATTTATCTCATTAGTGCTTCTGCTACAATATTTCAGGATAAAGATCACCACTTTTTAGCCTCATCAGAGGAAAAACTTTCCATATTTTATCACCTGTTCACTATGGTTTTTCAATGGGGTTTCTAAGATGCCCATTAGCATGTCTCCGAGTTTTGCTGTACTTACCTGGGGCTTGTAATTAACTGTGTTTAGCTGTCATTAACTGCTGTACTTCTTTGGCACATAACATTTCACAATTGCACAGTTTCACGGTTGCACCCTCAAACAAGGCATTAAGAAAATTATTTTGCAAAGTACTTATGCTTACCTTTAAGTTTAAGCAGATGCTTAAATCACATCAAAGCTACCCCCAATAAGCGTTTGTACATTTTACTGAATCATAGCCATATTTAAAAAGACATATTTAAAGAAACTGTCCCTCTACGAAAATTACCCTGCTATGTCTCTACCATGCCTATTACTCAAAAAAAAAAAAAAAAAAAAAGGGCTAAAATACACAGGGGAATATTTATACATGACATGTTTGTGCACTCAGTGGTTCAGAAAACAGAAAAGGCATGCCCTGTCTAACACTGTGTGTCAGCAACAGGGACCTCATACCAGCTGTTTTTTTAGTTTGCATGGTTCTTTTAAATATAGGCATTAATATACATTAAAAGTTGCTGAATGACTGAGAACTTAAGTAGATTGGATGATGTCCCTCAAAACGAAATAATCTATATTTGGCTGGTAATTCATTTCTTCTGAGAGGGTTTTTGCTTGACTCTGCACATATTCCTCATTGCAGAAATAACTCGGGTGATTGCTGCCTGGCTCTAACCTCCAGCCAGCTAACCCGGGAGTGAGCCTTAGTGCTGAAAGGCCAGATCTGAGTTTCCATATCCCCACTGGATGCATCTCCAAGAAAATGTCCCAAACAACCTGGATAACAGCTGCACCGTTCAGAGCCTGCTCACTGGCACAGGGACCTGGCTGTATCCAAATTCTCCCCCTGAAGAAAAAGGATTATAATACTTGTCATATCTCACTTGTCATCCGTCTGGACTGTAAATGGATTTGAGGCAGCAACTGTCTCTCTCTGACTACAACAGCCCCACCACAGTCAAGTCCTAGCCATGGCTCAAATGTTACACATCCTAACTCTTCCTTCAGACTGAAGTGCAGTTTTGCCATGGTTAATTTTGTGCTATTGCTCCCAGTGTTATAGCAGTTGGCCATACTTCCTCTCCCCTCCACTCTGTTTATTTGTAGAAAGGAAGAAATGCCACAGGATAATGGGTTTGTGCTGCGTGTAAAGGCCAAGGCAGAGTCAAGATGTTGCTGGAAACCAAATACTGAGACAAAGCTGAGACGTTTATTTTCCTGTCGGGGTGCAGTGATGCTGAGTGCGTGTCCTAGCATGGTGCATTTTAACTCTCCTACACCAGTACCACATCTAGACCCAATCAACCAGTGGGAATCCAGCTCCCCAAGTCTGAAAGAACTGGACTTAGGTATTTCATATAAGGTGTAATGTAGGTGCAGTGAATAAATGGTTGATACTCAATGGAGCTGCCCTAAACAGACCAGCAGAAAGTCCAACTCTGCTTTCCTTTACTACATGAAGGAGAAGACCATTGGCAAGGGAGCAGGAGGTGGTGCCTCCATGCAAGCTAGCAGCACGATCTCTACCTCTAGGAGCTCACTGGTTCTGAGGGAATCCATCCACGAGAGCCATTTCCCATCCAACCTGAACAGAAGTCCCTCTTCTGGTTTCCACCGCGCCTGGTCCCGCTCCTGGGCACTATGGAGAAACAAGAACGAGTTGAAGAAAATATCTCTGAGCTAGAAGCAGGCTATGCTGCCAACTCTGCTCAGTTTGAGAGCAAATCCCCGCCCCAGGCACTTCATTGATTCCTGCCTTGCTCCACGGCCCAGCCATATTTATTTATCTTGTTTATTTGTGGAGGCAGAATGTATTTTACACGTTTTGCACAACCTTGGGTGAAGCAGCCTCCTCCAAGGCTCCCCATCCAGACAGGCCAATAAAACAAGTGTCTGCAGTTTCCATGAAGCCTCTGCCCAGCAGCAAGAAAAGCGCTATCAGGAGGTTGTTCAAAAGTTCCCAGAAACAGCCACTGGGGGAGACTTAAGAGGATGCGAGGTAGGGACTGTAAAACATGTTTGATGGAGCATTTTACACTGCTTTAAATTTGGAATTCTTTGGAGAGCATCTGAGGATTTTCAAGAAACAAACACAAGCCTCTTCCCCCATGCACTTCTACACACACAAAAAGCTCCTTCATCACACGGGGAGCCAGCATCCCGAGGCACTGACCTCAGCTCACTCCTCAACTTTATCAATCATGTTATATAATCGTCGCAGACTGAGCAGCATTTGGAAGGTGGGCTGGGCTTTTTTTCTTTTCTTTCCTTTTTCCCCCATCTAGGGTATTCAAGGAAGAAAGTCTAGAGCTGGGACGTGGCTTGGGAAAGATCTAAGAAGAGCTCTCAGCTTGCGAAAATGAGGTGCTGTGGTGGTATCTTAATAGGAGATTTGGAGTTCCTTCCCCTGGGGTAGATTCTCAGAATATTTTGAGGTTGTCTTTTGGGAAATATAAAATAAAAAGGTATTTTTGCTGCTTCACAGATTCTTCGCATCCTTGCTTGTCAGTAATCAAGTAAGAACTAAACCACCAGGCAGGATAAAACCCCAAAGAGATGGGCCAAGCTGCAATAGCACAAACAGGCGAGATGTTCGGTGTCAGCAAAGCAGCCTAGCTCCCTGGCAAGGACAACCCTCCCTGAGTCCTTCGGCCACCCCCTGTTCACCTCTGGCTCCAGGCATCACCAGACCCCCAAACAAACCTCTGTGCTCCTTGCAGGGGGAGCCAGCGGCCAAATGTCCTCTCTCTACCCCAGGACTTTTTCACAGGCAAATCAAAACAAACTGCCTGAAGACAAGAGATGTTTTGACTAATTTTCCCAGCTCACCCTCACTTAGTTCTTCCCCTGCATAGCCATTCATAGCCACTCCGAAGTCTTCCTGAGCCTCATAACTCAGCTTTCTCTGCTTTCCACATTCAAGCGTTGGTACAACGTTTCCTGCACACTGTGTACTCCCAAACATGCTTTGCTTGAAGTCCACACTCAAGGCTTGTCAATGGCAAGGTGACTAGTTGCATCTCAGTGCTCAACACATTACTATCTGCTTTCCTGACCCAGGGATCCCCTTGACCTCAAGCAAAGCGCTTCCAGTTATAATATGGTGGCAGCTGCCTCAAATGACGTACCCCTGCATTAAAGTGACGGCAGGTTGATTGCTCTGCTTAGCTCAATTTACTGCACATGAACATGCAAATTAGCAGCCGGTACTCAGAGCCATGCCCTCTCCTTGCAGCCACGTTAGCTGCTCAGCAAAGCCATTCCTGTCGCTGCCAGTGTGCGCAGCGGGACCAATGCACACTGCAGAGCAAACTAGACCTCCAGCAATCCTGCTTAGGTCTTGTCATTTATTATACAGTTAGATATATGCGCACTACTTCAGACAAAACAAAATCGGAGCCAAAACTTCACTTAAAATCTCCAAAAATCCAAATCTTTATTATGAGTCAAAGAAGTTTGACTAATTCCATTGATTTTAAACACATTCTTTGTTGCTTCCTCTCAGCTGGAAGCAGATACACAAAGGGAAAAACCCTTCTGATGTTCTCACAGCCTGACCTAAGTTGTTCTTACAAGATTTCCAATTTCTGTTCTGGATCAAAGACATGTATTATCCATGAGCCATCAGCAGGGACAGAAACCAAGACTTCGAGCAATGAAAACCACAGGGTCGGGTTGGGTTGTTTGTTTTCTTTTTTTGCTTTTGGAGTTAAAGGGCTAAAAAATGGGGTAAATCCTTTCAGCTTCCTTTAAGTGCTAGAAATGAGACTCTTAACCACCACAGAGACTAATGATTATAGGGCAACCCAACATATTTGACTAGCGGATTTGGTCACATTACATCAGTCATCAACAAATGGACTTTTCGCTTAGGTCACTGGGAGAGTTCTCATGTGTATGTATGGAATTGGACCCTTAAAACATACATGGTCCCTGGGAGGTCAGGCGATTGTGCCCATTTTACAGGTGAGGAAATGCAGGCACACACTTGCAATTTGTTTTGGATTCTCCTTTGGACCAAGGTGAAATTCACACCTTGCCAGTATAGCTCGTCACCACGAAACCCCCAGCAAGGTGGCCTTTTTGTCTTGTTCTGCTGATTTCTGTCTTGGCACGCTGTTGCTCCCCAGAAGCACCACCTTCATCCCCAGTACAGCACCCACCCAGGAGGACTTGAGCCCATTTCTCCTGGCTGCCATTTCCCTCTCCTGGGTGGCCACCAATGGCACTGCCTTGCTCCAGCTGTGTGGACCAGACAGTCCTTCACTTCGCCCAGTTTTTGTGTCACACATCTAGACAACAAACTCTTCTCTTCCCCTCTTTTGTACAGCAAGGGATGAAAAAAAAAAAACAAAAAAAAAAACAACTTTAATGTCAGCTGGAGCCCCTTGGTGCTATTAATAAAAACAACGATAATAACAAGGGAGGTTTGCAAATTAGCAACCCTTGCTACAAGCAGAGATACACCCAATTTAGCACAAATCATTGCAGGCTCTTGCCTGCTTAGTGGCTATTTTAATCACTGGTGACTAATGCCTGTGAGGGCTATTCCAGGGTTTGACGTGCCTCAAACACAAGAAAAAAGGGAAATCTTGTGGGGAGAGAGGGGAGAGGAAGAGGGCGAGGGAAGAAATTGGCCGAAGCCAAAGGTTCATCTCCCAAAAGCGGTCAGTTCGTACCACCCATTTCGCTGCTGTTGCTGCTGCTTTCACTGGGGTCACTGGCTAATTCCTCTCTGAATAACAGCATCCTTTCTCTTCTTTTGGTGTGAATCTAAGAAAAACAGTCATGCTCTGGAACACAAACAAAGGCTACCTGTCCCTTCCTTGGTTATGGAAATGGGGGTCAGCCTTTTTATTTTCAAAGGGGGCAGAGTAAAGGAGCTGGAATGCTGCTTGGCACACCACCAGAAAGGAAATCTCTGCTTAAATATTTGACAGGAAGAGAAAAAAACGAGAGGACAGGAAACAATGCAAACGGGGGGTGGGGAGAGGGAATTTTTGTTTCATGTGAGCACTGCATGGGCAGGAGGAAAAGGGCTGCATAGCACACGAAATGAGGGTCACTTCTGCATGGGGCAGAGCAGCCCTTGCCTTCACTGAGAACCTTTGGGTCAGACCAGTCCTCTTCCTTCTTCTCTCCCAGCTTTCGAAGGACTAAAGGAGTTTGCCTTTCAAGTAAAGCTGAACAAAGAGCCACCAAAACCCAAGTCCCTCAGACAAGGCAAGCGTGTTTACCTAAGCCACGCTGCTCCTCTTCCCAGAGCAGGTTAAGGCTTACAAGCACTTGCTCCCACCTGACGACATCTGGGCCGTATCATTTTGCAACACTGGAAAAAAAAATCCTTTTTGAAAAAGCTTTGGGAAAAATAGATTTTTGAATTTTATTTTTTTGTAGGGAGCGAAAAAAAAGGCATTCGGTTGGAGTTAAAGGGCAAAACAGTGTTTGATAACATGAGTGACGCAAGCAGGATTTGGTCTAGAGCATCCAACCATCATCATTACATGAAGTCCATCAGATTTGTAATGACCATGGGCAACCAGGACTTCTGCTTTCTCTGTTGCACTGCATTCGACCAACCAGCAGCATAAAAGCCCTTTACTCAGGTCATACCTGGATAGAAAGCCACCCCTGAGTACTAACACTCCTTCCTCCAGCACCTGCTCATTTCACAACGGCTGAGGAACCCCAGGAAACTCTCCTGGACTAAGGTGGTGGAGATGCAACCAAGTAAAAAGACCCTCTCCCCTGGCAGACAAATATTGCAAACAGTAGGACAAAAAAATAATAAAAATGGTAACTTAGCTTTCAAACAGAAAATGTGGGGAGGATGATTCAAGTCCTCTAGTTGGCTTCTCTATATTACAGCATTGCAAACACACATATACCTTGCAGCCCTGTGAAACCTTTACATTCACTCAGGTCACTGCAGCTTTAGTTTTACAATGCTGGAGGCTCCCAACAGTCCTGATCATAAACAGCTACTTCTGTTTCTTGCTTGTTTGTTTTAAAGAGGGAACACTTTTTGGTTTATTGCTGTTGTGGCTACCGGATATTAGCACTGGAAAGCTAGTTGTCTAAGTTGCCTTGGACCTCTCTCTAAGAGCCTTTTTTTCACTATGTGTTTGTTTACCAACATGGCTCCAGATTGTTGGCTAAGATTTGTAGACCCCTGGTGTGGCTACAGGAAATATTTCTAAAGTGTTCCTCTTCTGAGAAGTCTGCAGCACAATAACCATCTCTTTCCAAGAGGCTTCTGCAACAGCTCATTGCACCAGAAGTGCTTTCCCTGTCTTTTCCCTCCTCTCCACCTCTGTCCTCCCCAGAGGCATATTTTGGAGGTAGCAAAAGTATCACCTCTGTAGGAGGCTGGTAGCTAGGAGCTGTCTCAATCCATCATCTGGTGGAGCCAAAGAGCAAGGCCAGCTTTCACTCTTGCAGTTCTGGAGTTATTTCACTTGGCTCTTCCAGTTGTTGCTCTCCCTGTGTTTTCCCTCAAACAACAGAGATGACGGGCTGCCTACATATACTTGTTCTTCACGGATCAGGCAAGAACCTCCTAAGGAGACGAGAGGAGGAACTGGAAGTTCTGTGAGCGGCCATGGCTGGGACAGTACAGACATTCACTAAGTGTGACTTTTGCAGGTGCTACGAGCTCCAGTTTCTCTTCCATTGAGTCCTGTGCACTGCAAGGTGATGACAAAAACTTGAATTTCCCTTTTTTGTCATCCAGAGATGCAGGGGTTCCACGTGCAGAATTGCATCAAAACCAGGAGGTTCCAGCTCTAAGTCAGCTGAACTTTCAAAGCTGCCTAAATGATTTGGAAACCTAATTCACATTAAACTTTATGGGAACTGGACATCCAAATTCCCTAGGTGGCTTTGCAAAACACAGCTGTAACTAATTGCTGCACAGAAAGGTTTGGGGGAAAGATTCTGATCTAGAAAAGGAGAGAGATTTCAATGCCAAAAAAGCTTTTGCAATAGATCCTCACATGGTATCCACAGAGCTGATTCTGGGCTACCTCTTCAATGAAGTAAATGGAGCCATTTTACAACAGCTAATCCTCTCTCTGTAACTCTTTACATGCCTGCAGAGGTTATAAACTAAGTGGGAGAAAGAATTTCTTCTGCAGAGTTTCTAGTAATCCCTGCCACTGCAAACTACAGGGCTGAAAGGTTGAATAAATCAAAACGACTGATGAACAATTCACGCCCAACTCATTCCCATTGAAGAAATTGTCACATTCCATCAGTGAGGCTGGTAAAATCTGTGACCATCTCAACCCTTATCAAGCCTTAATTTCTTCTTCCTGTTTTGGCAATAATTTAACGTTAAAGGTCACAGAGTGAAATGCTCAGAGTCAGGAAGCGGAGGAGCTCTGATTTGATAACAACATTATTTAGCCCCACGAAGCCCCACTTGGTATTTTCTCCTCCTTTGTTCCTTTTCAAGATCACGATCCATCTTCCACTGAAGACAATGGGAGTGTTTCCACTGAATTTAATGAGACTTGGATCAGGCCCTAAATGTCAGTATTACTCTATTAATATTTATGCCGTTGGAAGTATGTCAGAAAATATACAGGATGTGCAGAGTGGCTGAGCGAGCTATGAGAATCATAAATTTTCCTGACTTAGTCATTTCTTCACAAATCCTTAACATTTCTAATCTAACCATGGTAATAATAAAATAGCAGGATTCGAACCTTCTCTTCTTACTGTACGAACTGTAATCTGAGTTGGCACTGGAGCCGAAAAATCAGCTGCATTGCAACTCCCTATCTAGCTCATGTCCAGTCTCTATCAAACACACACACACGCATATATTCATAAATGTTATTTTAGAAGTTGCACATTAAGTGGCCCAAATTAAAAGACTCAAAACCGACAGGCTGCATGATTTACAGTGTTTAAAGAACCTTAGCTTAGCAGCCTTCAAAGAGGAGATGAAGAGCTAAACCTGTTATTGCAAGGCACCCACAAACATGACAAGTGGCAACCACTCTGAAGAAGGTTTCTCCAGGCTGTTTTCCTTGGGGTTTCCTCTTGACATGAAGAAAGAGCCAGCAGTGTGGCAACAAGGGGAGCCTGCTGGCTTGCTCTGGGAATGCCTGTCAGAGCAGGGTGTGTGGCAACCGCAGCGGTCAGACCCTCTTCATGCAGCTGCTCCAACCTCCCCGTCGCTGGAGAAGTGATGGACAAAACAGTCCCAAAGGCCTGGCATTTCTGGTTCCCTTGAATAAGTCCCCAGACGGGTGGATTCCTCCCTGCCTCACCGCCCCTTCCCAGCGGGCAGAGCTTGCCTGAGTGGGTGGAGGAATGTGGACAAGCTCGCAGCATAACAGCCAACTGACCACCAGAGCTGTAGAGTAAGGTCACTGGGGAAAAACAGTCATTGAAGAATGCGGCTGAGCTATGCCCAAGCTATGTGGGAGGAGGCTTTGTCTCCTTTGGCATGCTGAGCCCGGCCAGGGCCACAGACAGGGTGGCAAGGGGCAGGCAGGCAATGAGGGATGGACAGCAGCTGCTCCGGAGACAACCTGGAAGGAGTGGGCACCAGGTACATCACCTCCTAGCCCTGCTTCGCTACCCACAGGTTGGTCTAGACCGAAGCACAGTGTGAGAGAACATTGAAATTATGTACAAATGGGCTAGGTAGAACATCTAAAGATTAATACAAGCCACTTCTGCAGTCCCGCTGGAGATACACTGCTTCCAGGATCCAGATTAACCCACTGCAGGCTCAGAAACACATTCCGGGCTAAGAGGGCAACAGGGGCACTGCCATGTGTTTGAAGAGCATGGAAGAAGTCAGAAGGGAAAAAAGGCTCTCCCTAACCTCCTCTCAATGGTCTCAGAAGTAGAACACAAGCACATTTCTACACTCCAACTTGACACTTCAACCCCCTTCATCATTTCTTGAGATTCCCCCATTTGTTGCCTCTCCAAACCTTTAGCTATCCAACCCCCAACACATGATCCTAAGAACACAGGCTAGGTGGGGAAAGGTGTCAATGCAGGAAAAGCAACCAGCAAATGTCTTTGCACTTTACTACATTCACACCTTGCTGATTAACCCCTCCCGTCCCCCCCCTCTCAAATCAGCACCCTTACACTCAAGACTACCAGATATCACCATCAGGACAGCCTCTTTCTCTCCCTACCCAGTGTTCAGCAGCTTGAAGATTACGTCTCCTTATGTGAGCTGAAACATGTACACCAAGCTTTTTTTTTCCAGGCTCAGCATTATTTGTTGTTTAGCTTGCCCTAGGAGTATCTTGGTTTATTAAGCGAGGCAAGGTTTGAAGGCAAAGGTAGCATCTTTTTTTAGACCAGTTGATACTGCTGACCTCGATACAAACCTCTCCACATAGTCAATCACAGCCACAGTAACAATTCCAGGACAATTTGGCTTATCAAAGCACTCCCAAGTTTGGCTGTGAGCAGAAATATTGCACAAAACTTTTCCTACTGGATCCAAAAAAGAGCACTACCTAAGAATCCAGGACTTAAGGGAACATAAAATCAACCAGACTTGTATCTCTCTCACCCAATATCCTGCCTCCAACAGTGATCAACATCAGATGCTTCAAAAATGCCAGAAAATCCACAGCTGGGTAGATTTTCATTTGTATCTGGGGGGTGATCTGTTCCTGGGGCAGTTTCCTCTTCTCCTGTGAAGTCAGCGGTCCAACCTCTCAGCTTGAGGCTATCAATCCAAAACCCCAAATCTGAGTGACCCGTTCCTTGAAGAGCATTTTTGTTGGGAAAAACATGACATTTCTCATGTTGCTAAATAGCAGCCTATGCAAAAACAAAATCTAAGGACTGAAGCTGAGACTTTCAACCGAGCACAAAAGATTTCAGAAACTGAAACCCTCGAGATGCTGGGCAGCTTACATCAATATGGCCCCTTTGAAATTCCCATTCCATAGCAGCAGCGAGCAAAACCAGCTTTTGTAATATTACTCTTTATTTTTCAAAATAATAGCAGGGTAATTAGTTCCGCAATGCCTTCAGATGGGTGTTTTATCTGTCTAATGATGGGTGAAAGGGCAGGAAGCAGAGGGACAGGATGGAATTTGGAGCATGACCCAAGTCCTGCCAGGACACAGGGGAGGGACGCTTTCCGAAAAAGGGAAAGCTTTGCCATGGGGGAAGTGGGCTGCCTTGCCTCCATATCCTGTGGATCCAAACTTCCCCCTGAGCATGACATCTCTAATGAAAATATGCATGCAGACTTCTCTGACACGCTTCCCGCTCCACTCTGGCAGAAAAGGCCATCCATGACAATCTGAGTCGTGGCAAAAATAGGTGTACCCCTGCTGCTCAGGCAGTATTAGTGCAGTGGAAGTTAGGGAAGAACCACACAGTGTTATGGTTTGGCAGGAAGAAAAAGTATTTGATGAGATAAGACAGATCACAGAAATGACCAGCTCTCCTGACTGCTAGAAACTGAAGGTTCAAATAATGGCCCAAAATTCAGTGGGTCATATCAGTTAGGCATTAAGTTTTTCCTTCTTTCTTCTATAGAGTCAACATTTCATCAGGAGAAAAATCCCAGACCAGCCCTCCGTGGTGTGTATCTGTTAAAAGACACTGGTGCTTCACAAAAGCATTCTTTGGTCTTTTCCTCCGTTTTTTTTCTTGGAAAAATCTGATTTTATGTATCTCACTTTGGAGCATCTAACAAGAGATAAGCATTAAACATGTTTCAGAAGTCTTGGCTGGAACTAAGTCAAAGTTTGAGAAGTGGCTTATACGACTTGGGTTAGTATTTCAGTTCCTACGAGTTTATTGAGTATGAAAAATAGCATTCTCCTTCAAGTGTTCTATTTAAATAAAACTGCCATTTTCAGCAATAACAGTTTGGAATAATCTGCATTGAAGGCCAGGCTATTAAATAAGTCATTTCTTTCTTAGCTGTTTTGGAGCTCTTCCACCCCAGCCATTCACTAAGTATTCAATGAACCTCCTTGAAGTTCTTATCAGGCCTTAAACTATAACAAAACTTGGGGAATTTTGCCTAGATTTCAGGCCTGTGTTGAGACGAACTCAATGCTCACAGTCACTCTGGACCACCAGTAGTTCTTTCAGGCACTTTTCTGGTTAGAAAACATAATATGCTAGGAATTTAAACAAAGGTGATGTATCAGCAAATGACCCTCAGACAGTGTGATCTCATCTCTCAGCCACTCAACATTTGGCAAGAGGAATGAAGTTTGTTGCCCTTTAGCAACAGCCCAACAAAGCAGACAACAGCTAAAATACCCATACCATTTGAAACACAAACAAATCTTCTCAAAACTGCCACTTCCCTTCCTCTCCTGCCCCACAGAAGAGAGAAATAGACCATTTGCCATTATTTCTAATAACGCCACTATTATTTCTAATACTTCTGGCAAGCAAGAGGAGGGACATAAGCAGTCATTTCCTGGTTTAGCCATGGAGGCAAACAGTCAACACCTAATTTTGCAAGCACTAACCGCAGCATCGAAGGAGGCTATCTCCAGCATCACCACCAGCTCAGTTACAACCTGGGCCAGCCTTTGGGAGTTCTTAAGAGGCAGCTGGAAGCACATGGCCCCAAAGATGCTTGCTCAGGAGAGAACGAGCTGCAAGCCCTCGAGCCTGGCTGCTAACCTGGCGCATGAACCAGTGACCCAGTTTCCCTTCTCAGCCTGCATTTGATGCTTTAAGCACTTCATATCAGGGATTGTCTATTATGGTCTGTCAAATGGAAAGCACCCAAGACAGCAGGATCCTGATCTCTGTTTGGGCATCTCAACCTATTGCAATACAAATCAAAAATTAATGTTCTCTTGCTGTCACTGAGACTCTGCTTCCATTCCAGGCTTGAACCTGGATGAGCAGGGGTCTCTGGAAATAGAACAAATAAGGAAACGTAGTAAAAAGAAAACAAGCAGAAAAAAACTAACAGAACTTGGTATCTGACATATGTGCTGTGTCCAAGAAGCTTCTCCCATGGCTGGGGATATTCCTAAGATGATATCCCTGTGTGACTTTTGGTTACTAAGTACTCAGATTGATGCCCACTAATGGCAAATGTCTCCTTATCAGCTCTAAATTTTGCATGGTATGTGTAAGAACTGGATTATCTTTGAGATTTGTACCCATTTCCCATATTAGGTTGAAAACAGCTAAAAAGTCCTGAGGAAGGAGATGGAGGGACAGATACACAAAGCAGGAGCACAAATTCATACACAGAGCACATTTGCATAAAGCTCATTTCTTTAGGAAACCAGCTAAGAAAATATGCAGAAATCCTTTCTCAGCTCTAGGATGCTGGAATTACATCTGGCCTAGCGTGCCTACATCCACCAGCCAAGGTAGCAGGGTTGTGAACATGCCCACTAACACACACAACGAGAAGCTGTGTCTTTTTTTCTCCTTCAGAGATGAGATCAGGCCACCAAAAGCTGAGGGACGTGTAGAAAATGAAGAGTGGCCTTACCAAATCAGGTTGAAAGTTCATAACCCAGTATCTTGTCTCCAACAGCAGCCACAATAGACAGTATTTAGGAGGAATAAAATTCAGTGAACGTATTTGATACTTTCCTCCAGTGTCCTCTTCCAACAATTTTTATTCAAAAAATTCTGAAGCAGAATGCAATCACTATGCACTTAATCTCTACGGCTTTCTCTACAATAAACGTCTCCCCTTGAACTTGTGTATACTTGGAAGTTGCAAATTTGTTGGGATCCAAGGTTTTGCTTGGGCTTGCTGAAGACATGGAAGGTCTTCTGAAGCCTCAGCGAGGAGACAACAGCCACCACACTGTGTCCCACCTTGCTCCTGCTCGCTGGAGGCGTACTGGAGGAGAGTGACTGAGAGTGAACAACCCTTGAGCCGGACTGGGCTAGGAAGAACTGGGCTGGAAGAACGAAACACAAAGCCCTGGAGACTCTGGACTTATTTAGACAACAAGAGGGCTTGCCTTTTGGTGCTTTAACTGCCTCCAGGATAAAAGTAAGCTGATTAAAGGACTCCCATCACAGCGCAGGCCCCATTTATGGAGGGTTTCCTGGCACAACCAAGGCAGTCAAGAGCTCGATTCCCTGCAGTTCTGGCACTTGTCTAATGGTGCGAGCAAACCTGACACACAGAGCTCTGGCTGCGATTCGGCCTCCAGGCCAATGTCAGCTCTGAGCTGGCCACCAAACACCTGCGTTAGCTTTCTGCTGGTTTTCCACAATCTCTCCCCAGCTGGGCCCTGCCCCAACTTCCACCGAAGTCCACGTGGGCAGCTGACCTGCTGTAGGAACCGGGTGGCGCCCAGGGTGGCTGAGGGGACTGCCACCAGCTGTCCCACAGCCCCAGGCCTGCCCAGCTCCCAGCCGCCAGGACTTCTGCATTCCCCTCCAGCTTAGCGGGATGACCAGCACCAGCCCTGGCACAAACACAGCCACTCAAATCAGATGTCACCATTCAAGCAAGGCGTGATTGTCATTGTCCCCTGGCACCCCGACCTCTCCCTCCCACCGAGCCACAAGAGCATGCCGCATCTTGTGCCCACATTTTCTTTCCCAATAAAGCCCCGAGGGGCTTCTTTGGCACAGCTCACGTTGCTGGTGAACAGCTCCCTTCGTCTTCCATGTTTACATCGTTGTGGTTGTTAATTTGAGAGAAGCCTTTTATTTTAGACACCCCTCTCCCCACCCCCTCTCCCTCCGCAGGGGGGAAAAAATGTGACCTTTAGGATTGTTTATACCAATCAACAAGAAGCCCTTGCGCTGCCGGATTCCAAGAAACACGAGACAGTCCTGGAGCTGGAAGAGGGAGGGGAGCCAGGGAAGGAGAGGGAGCAATCAAGGTCAGGAGTTCACAGACAGGATAAAGCCAAGGCAGGCCGAGGAGACAGGGTGGCAGGGCATGCCCTTTCCATTCGGGGAGGCACCGCCAGCCTTGGCAGCGCGGCAGTGGGTGTGCAGCAGACCAGAACACCGCTCCTGTGTCCCAAGGTGATGGGAGGAAGGAGCTGGTTGCGAAGGGAGGCCTCAAAGGATGAGGGTGTGCGCTTCTTCCCAGCAAAACCCTCGTGGGTCTTCTCCCAGCGTCTGCCGGAGGACCGAGAGGCACCCAAGACAGAGCAGAAATCATCACAGGCCTGTTTTGCAAGCCAGTGCCCGCTGTGATGAAGAAAGTGGTTTGAAAAGACAAGGAGGAAGATGAAAATATTTTCCCACTGTTGAATGCAGAAGTAAATAAATAAGTAAACAGACAAGCATTCAAATCCAGGAATTTCCCTTCATTGCCAGCATTAGCCTTCAAGGGAGTAGCACCACAGATTTTTTCCTACCACTGTGCTGAGCCAAACGAGCAAAGGTTGTGGCTTCGGGGATCCAAACTTCAAGTGGCTAACAAGCAGAGGATGCACGGTTTGCTAACATGTTCCACGGGCAGCTCCGGACTGGTGTGAAGGCCGGGGGTGCCTTGTGCACCAAACGCCAGCACTGACAGCAGGGAGAATGCCTTTCAAGTTCAAAGGTGGCCCCAGCCCCAGCCCAGTAGGTTCAAGCCTGGGTGAGAACCGAGGCAGAGGCATTGAGGGGAGGAAGAAAAGGGGCGAAGGATCAAGAAGAACCGCAGGGGGACAAATGTGGCGGGGCAGCCAGATGCTGCGATACAGCACAGCACTTTTGGGCAGCTGGCCTGGTTCAAGGCAGGGGTTTTCAGGACAGAGGTATGTTTCTTCCTTTGAGCCCGCTCCCCGAACAACACATCACAGTGGCTGTGAAGCTCAGCCCCAAGGTATCTGGCACAGAGCAAGCAGCTTGACAGCTTCAGTCACTTTCTTGTGGTCAAAGCTCTCTATGAATCTATATATTTACAATTATAGGACTAAGTCTTGTTCTCATTTACACTTATCTTCGCCATTGGCTTACACAATATAACCAGAGGTGGTATTTGGCCTATGCATTGCTTTTATTTCTTATGTTGTCTGCCCAGATATATTATTTATGACCCATTAGATACATTTGTTTGTTAACTAATAAACCTCAGAAAATATTTTTAATGAAAGACTGTATTTTTAAACAACCATGTCGCCACTCCTCTATTAGCACTCGAGGATTAAATAAGACTGTGAGTAGTTGTTAAATAACAATTGGTTACTGAAACACATGTACTGAGGTTTTGGTCTTCCCATTACTGAGGCTAAAGAAACGATGCTTCTACAACCACACTGATGTTGCCCAGCTGAATTCTCATTTCAAAGCACATTTCAAATGCTGAATTTTAAACCACCACATGGATTTCTCGCCCATACCTTCAGCAGCACTGGACATGCTGTGAAGGAGAAAAGCAGATGGATGTCACAGCTGGTCATGCAGAAGTCAAATCTGATTCTCTTTAAATACAATTAGATGGTTGTTCTTTGGGTTTAGGGCTTTTTTCTCTCTCTTTCTATTCTTTCTCTTTTTAAAGCAGTGCTACCACACACTAATTTTTCTGCTGGGTAAAGCAGGGCTTTGATAGCATCTAGGATTTGCAGGCTAGGACAATTACCCCATGCAAGCTGTGCACAGCTGCACTGCTGCTGGAGTGACAGTTGTACTCACTTTCCTTGCTGTACCAAACTGCCAGAAGTCTACTCGTGAAAGTGAGCCTGGAGTAACATTTGTGGGCTGAGATTGGCCACGTCATCTGTGATACCTACATCCACTCATCTGCCAACATGCTGTCTGCAACCCGAAACGTGCTCCCGTTTTATTCCTACATTGTATGGGCGATGAAAGAAAATGCCAGGAGAGAGAGACGGCTAACACAGCCAGCAGTTACTTGTTCTTCCCTGGGTCCTGGTTTCAATATAAGTGCTTGGTTTAGGTTATTGTTTCTCCTTTTTCCTCTTCATTCATTCTGGCATTCCATCTTGCCATGCAATTGGAGCTATTCAACTCAAAGATAAAAAGGATTCATGAAAACGCTCAAAGACCAAGCTGGGTTGCTCACTGACACGGACTGTGTGTCCTGTTTTATATGACTTAGGGAATAGTAGTTCCTCTGAGAAATTATTCTCCATTCAGATCCTCAGCAAATGTGTCCTGATTGGATACAAATGAGAAAAATGAAATGCAGATGATCCCTTTTTAGCTGCAGCTCCGAGGAGTCCTACGCAGCATGTATATCTTTGGTCAGCTATCTCCTGGTTTCTGCCAACAAAAGTGTTGTTCCTACCTGCTCACATCTGCAAGCATCACACCTGTTTTCTGTGACTACCACACCAGCAAGAACACCAAGAGAAGGAAACCATCTCTGCCTCGCCGCTTTTCAAGGTCTTAATTTTGTCAAAAGCTTCTGAAAGTCAAAGTAGCCCAGTTCCAGGAGTCAGCTCGTCCTTACAAATGGAAATGCAGACTCAGCCCTGCCTACCTATTGCCAAACTCCACGTACACTGTTTCCCGTTTGCTGGCACTGGCTCTTCAGAAGTGCCTATGCAGTAAGAAATACTGGGCACAGAGATCTTAGCTGGAAATCAGCAGTGGTCTCGTGAACTGCCACTTCTGCTTCTCTTGCTATTTTGACTTCTCTCGCAGCATTGTCAAGTCAGGAGGAAGCCACGTAAAAGGAAAGAACGCTCAAAAAAACACAGACATTGACACAGCAAGAATTGGGTTCCTCCTTGTTCCCCTAGGCACTAAGATACCAAACCCTAAAGCATACTCTTGCTGTTTCAAGGCAAACATTCACTGGGAATTTTTCCTTTGTTCTAGGGCACTTGTCTGTCATACCACAAGACCGTGCATACCTGCACTGGAGAAAAGATTGTGACAGAAAGGCCAAGCACTATCTTCTGTTTCACTTATCACCTCATCCTATCAGCCTAATTTGGTGATCAGTAGAAAACACCAGGAAAAACTTCCTTGTTCAATGAACCTTTCTGTTGTAAGAGCAGGGATGCCCTCTTCACACTCCCCCTCTATCCAAAAAAAAAAAAAAAGCCAAACAATCTTCAAAAGGCCCCCTGAAATAAATTAGCCTATAGAGGACATAAGATAGATATTTAAATAAATAAATAAATAAATAAATAAATAAATCAGCCTAATAACAAAACTATTCCCAAAACAGAGAGTTTGAAATGTACAAAAGCAGGAGAAAGGATTTCACGGGCTCTAACGTGGGGTTTGCCCCACTGTTGAGTTTGAAAGCATCTCGCACACCACAAAGATGGATAGTAGCATAAAACTAGTGTAAAGGTAGATACATCAGCAGTCTGGTCCATGGCCAAAATCTCATTCCACCCCTGGAAACCCAAAACCGCAAAGGACTGAAGTAAAACTCTAATGATATATCAGAGCTACCTGATACCTCCCGAGCTCTCCGACTCAACAGTCTTTACAGCCAGTGAAGGGGCTCAGAGCTGTACTTTATTTGTGACCATACTCTTAAATGTCCAGTTTAGGTAAAAGAGTTTATGATTCCCAGGCTATGATGGATATCCTTGCTGCAACCACAGCTGTAAAGACACAGTCAGGATTATTTTGAGCATCCATCACCCACCCGACTTGAGCCTTGTGTCTCATCTGTCATCTAAGTAGGGGGTGCAAATCTCATTATAACCACCAGAGCGAGTCATGTGTTACAACTTCTGTGCATGTCCATTACATTCAAGAATAACCTCCCAGCTCCTCCAGTGGGGATGGCAGAGATGGATGGAGATCCCCCTTTGATCTGGGGAGTTCTTCCTCTACCTCCAGTTTGTCTCCAATTGCCTCCAAGGTCATGCTGTCAGGACAGGGACGGCACCCTCCCTTGCATATGAATCCCATCTCCCCTCCTCCAAAACCACAGTCTACACGTGTTTGCTGTTACTTCCAGATGTGTCCACAACTTGAAAGCGGTGATTTGAGAGGAAAAAAAAAACAAAAAAACAACAAAAAAAAACCATTTAGAGCTGGAGGAGCTGAATCCCCCTTCCCCTCCCTCCTTTTCCTTCAGCATCTGCCTGGGCTGTCTACACAGTCAACACCAAATCGTTCAAGGGGACTCTATATTCACCACATGTGGAAGGATTAGAGACATAAAGCGACTTTTCCTCTCCCCATCATACTTAAACCCTCTCCTTCACCTCACTGTCTCAGAATTCACTCCTAGAGATCTCTGGCTAAAGCTCCACCAGCAGATATCTAACAAGAAACTCGTTTGGTGTCCTTCCCCGTGCTGGAATGAAACGGATGTCTGCGAAACAATGGAAATGATGGCACTCACTAGGGCTAGATTGCCTGGATGGATGCAACAGCACGTACAACATTAATATATCTTAATCCTACTGTTCTCACTCACGCAACCCTGGCAAAAGGCTCGAGCTCTGTCCTGCAGACATCTCCAACTCTTCAATAGCCAGAGCGGCGGTCCCTTTCAGTGGCTGATCAAGGGGATCAGGATCAGCAGGAGCACAATGTTACTTCTGTGGGGTACTGCAAGCTTTGGATTTTTGCTTGAAGGGGACAGAAAGGGGAGGGAGAAAGGAGCCAGCCTGGCTCATGTGAGCATCTGGAGCACTTGCTCCATCGCCTGAGCACCTCCGACACAAGAAGGGCTCACCCCTGGTTTAGGGAGTCGTTTTCAGAGTGGCTCTCTTCCCCATCAGCTGGTGAAGGGCCACCCCCTCCACACTCTGTGCTGTGGGAAGCTAATTTAGAAGCCAGCTTTGCCATCTGTGGACTACCCCATGCTGGGAAAAGCCTCAGCTGGGGAGATGTGCAGACTTTCCAGAGCAGCGCAAAGAAATGGGAGCGTGGGAGAGAGCATGGACTCAAGAATCCTCCTAAGTCCCTAGCAAACTTCTCTGTGCATCCCCCAGACTCCACCTCTTCCACCAGAAGTACCTACGTGTCCCTATAGTGATGGCTGCTGTTGACATCGGAGCAGACTCACAGCAGCACTCCTGCTGCTGCCCTCAGCTGAGTCATGACTCACGAACAAAGGGGATTTTGACCATTGTTATTTTATTATTTTCATTATTTCATTCATCATCTTAATTTCCCTCTCTCACTCCTGGTCAAAAGAGAAAGACATACAAACACATATACACACACAAAAGAAAAAGAGAAGGAAAAAAAGAATGAAAAACTGCCAACATGGTCAACATCTGGAAACTGATTTCCCAACCCCAGAACAAAGAGCTCTGAAACTGTGGCTCCAAGTCTCCTGTTTGTGTTCTCCCATTATGTAAAAAGTCCTATAATAAAATCTAATAGAGAAGAAACCCAAGAGTCGGCAAGAATAATTTGGAATTTATTAGCAAATGAGATCCATTTGGAAGTTCTTGTAGAACTGTACATTGGGCTTACAAAGCTATTAAATCATACACCAGGGCTTGAAAATGCTGCAGGAGTAGGACAGCTTTCAGTTTCAGAAAACCTATCCTTATAGATCAGGCTTGGCTTAAATCACTTCTTTAATCCCGTCTAAAATATTTGTGCCATTTCTGTTACTTCCCATGTTCAGAAATATCATTCTTACCAACGTTTAGTACTGTGCACGGGTGGGGAAAAATTATGGAGACACGGAGAACGCCAGGGGGAGAAAAGGGGAGAAACAGAATTTTGAGATCACCATTCTTCAGCAAGGGAAGGGGAGAGATGCAGTTCCTAAAAGGGTTTAGGACACTAGTCCTTTTTACCAGGAGGAAGTTTCTTAGAACGGGTTAAAAATCTACTACTGACACTTAACAGAAAAGGATTTTGCAAGTCACCAGAAATGTTCGTGTGGGAAAAATATTTTCAAAAACATTCAGTTTTTAATTTAAAAAACTGAAACCCCATACTATTTCAATAGAAAAAAAAAATCATGCATTGTTGAGAAACGGCACAGTGCACCCCACTGGGACAGAAAGAAAAGCGTTATTAGTTGAGAATTGTTGAAGAGAAGACAATTATTTGAGGGCCTCAGAAGAAGATGCTCCTTTGAGCGGCTTGATCACATACAGATATGCCCAAGAGCCGTGTGTACTTCAGCTTCTCTTTCCCCTGACCCTGAAATTTGGGTGCCCTGAAGAGCAGCCCACCACGCTGGCACCACATGGAAAGCCCAGGCTCACGGACAGCAGGATTCATCCTTCACCTCCAAGCCAAAGCGATCTAGGAAGAGACACCACAGCTAGATGCACATAAATGAGTCCACACTGTCCAATAGTCTCCTGGTCGCAGCCCTTCCCCCCCCCCCCCCCCCCCCCCCCTTGATGTTACTTTGCTGTGCTTATGTGAATCATTGGACCTAGCCTTTCATCTGGGCCCTTGGGATGTGTTACAAGGATGGAAAGAGAAAGGCACTACTTCATAACGCCTTCCAAGTATGAGGGAGAGGAGATTCCTGGAAAATCTGGTTAAAACGGTCCAAAAACCTTCTTCGAAGAAATGTGGCAAACTGTATATAGCTATTTATGGTGGAGATGGAAGTTAGACTACCCTTGAAGACAAGTGGCTGCTGCCCAGAGGTCTTAATCATCATTCCAGTTAGTCATTGAAAATTAAACACGTCATAAGGAGGTGGAGGGAAAGGGCTACTCCAAATAAATAGCCTCATTATTCTGGAGGAACTGTTCTAGCTCACATATGTTTACCTACACTCGCGTTCAAAAAAGAAGGCACCGAGCCAAACCATGGATCCAGAACTTGAATTCTGAAACCAGACTTCTTTCTTCATGCATGGAATTGCTCAAACAAGAACAGAATTGGTCAAAGCAATGTTTTTCTTTAAACAAAAAGTGGTTTTTCTTCAAAAGAAAATTAATTTATGAGCATTTTCTTCTCCCCTCCCTCAAATTTTTCTAATTTTTCAGTAGAAAAAACAGAAAACAAGAAACTTTTTCAGCTTTGGTTTTAGCCTTGTTTTTCTTCATTCCTCCTCTGTTGCCTCCCTTTTCATGGCAAAACAGAATAAAAACAGATGAGAAGGTGAGGGGGATAATAAAGAATTCCACATGTTCATTTATATCTTGAAAACTAAAGTTCTGAGACTTTTTCTATTTCCTTGAGATCAATTCCAATTTTTTCCCTGCTTGCATTTTTACTGTCAAATCAGTAAAGTGAACGTTTTGGGAGTGCTGCTTAAAAGCATCTTCCAAACACTTCCAGGAGATGCTCTTAGGATGTGATCTGTACTGCTCCTGCCTTCCTTCACGCATCCTATCCACGCAAGAAGCATTCCTGCTGTCTGCGGGCACGCACAGCTCTCAGATGCAGCCAGGTGAAGCACAATAGCTCAGCACACCGGCCACCACACACTAGCTGCTTTTCTGGGAAAGCAGATGGCAGAGGAACCGCAAGTAACACGTGGCCGCAACCTCTCATTACCAGACCTGCCTCTGCCGTAGCTACCCAGGGTAAAACAGCAGCAGCAGAGCACATTCGTAGCCTCGAGCCTCCAGTCCGCAGCCTCCTCAGCTCCACAGTCATCGTTGCTTTCACTTATGAGCAGCAGAAATAGAGCCTGTGGACCTCGACTTCACCAGCTGAAGACAAGGTATTGCATTCCCCATCACTTCCCTGCACTATTTATAACCCAATCAAAATGAAATGTATAATTGTTATTAATAAAAATGTTTCCTAGCCTCTATGCTTGCACAGGAAAACTTGAAGGAAACACCTGAAGGTAGTTACAGGCCCACAAAGTGGTAAAAGAAAAACAGGTACGTATTCCAGCCTCGTGGCTTTTAATCCAGAGTCATGGTTTGTCGACAATTGACTCATGATTTTTGAACGCCGCTGAGGCTGGCAATCCTGACAGTGAACTTGGAGAGGTTTTGCCAGTTTACTGAAAGGGAACTGGGGACTCGAGCTCGTGATGCTGACGCTTTTCAGCGCTGCAAGTCAAGTCTGTCGTGCATCTTGGCTGCATCCTGTCCCATGGAGACAGCACGCACAAGTCTCGTCTTACCCGCTCTTGCCCAAGCCAGACCTCTCCCTCGAGGACACACACGGTGTAGGGCAATCAATCCTCTGTGGGTGCAGAAGCAAGGTCCAGTCCTCCGCTTCACAGGAATTAATGAGAATTTCTGCCTTTGGTGTATTTGGGGAGACAGGGTCTTGCCCAAAGCACATACCAAGGGAATGATTCTTCCAGAAATATGAATTCTCTTTGCCTCATACCAAAACATTCATAGTAAGAGCAGGCAGCGCTCCACAGCGAAATATTGGCAAGAGGAAACGCTAATAAAAGACTAAGACACTAAAAAACACCAAGAAAAACCTCCCAGAAGAAACAAACATAAGAATATGCTGCCCATTCAATAAAAAAAATGCTAACAAATTAATGCTGTCTCATGATGATATTGAACTATTTACAGGAAGAGAGCGCAGAATTTTGGCTGGCGAAGGAGAAAACTATCCATCACAATTATTTTCTGTGCAGAACAAAACAGGGAGGAAACAGAGGAGGAAAAGTGGGGGAGTAAGGGAATGGTGAAAGAGAAGGGACACAAAAACAGAGAGTACAGATTAAGAAATTGATGCAAAAAAAGGAAGAAATGAGGAAGAATGAGAGGGGGACAGAGCAGAGTTAACACTAGGTCTTGCTGCTCACTATTTATCTGCCTGGAGCTAGAGTCATTGGCATCTCCCTTATGGGGCACAGACTCATGCACTTACTCCTCAAAAGCAGTGGCTCCCTAACAGTGCCATCAGCACGAGCAAAACACTCGTGGGCCAGCTGGGGCAAAGTGAGTACAAAGCATATGCCAGTTCCCATTATTAATTTGTTGTATATCCACATAGTTATAGATGATTACATGAGTTGATTTCACAGCCTGGGCCTTCCCCGGCCGGTAGCCCCAGTGATTCACGACACTTTCTGTTAGTGACTTAACCACGTTGCATGGAAAATGCTCCAGAGCTGCACGCGTGTGCTCGCAGTGACTCACTGACTCCTTGGGTCGGCATTTAGCAACCTGACCCAAGTCTGCCAGCAAGACAAAGCCACTTCTTGTGTGGCTTCCAAGCTGTATGGGTGGGCACCAAACACCAGAGCACGTGGGAGAAGTCAGGAAAAGGTCGTCCTCAAGTATTTAGTTTGTACAGGTAACAGCTGAGAGTGCTGGCACAAGAACTTACTCAAGGCACAGGTTGGCTCTTCCCATCTCTGCCAACAGCCAGCAATGGCAGTGCAGGTAGCAAGGCACGTAGTCCTTTGGGATGCAAGAAGCACCTCAAAGAAAGCAGAAGTGCTCCACGCAGCTCTTGACACCCACGAGGAGGACCGTCCCATGAAGCTCTCAGGAACCACCAAGGCCTTCTCATTCAGAGAGAGGGAGGTATTTCTGCATCAAGAGTCAGCAGGGATGGCAAAACGCTGCAGAACAGCCTGAATTAGAAGATGAAACATCTCACAATATAGCAGTCCGACATTACTCAGGAAGAACACGCAAGCTATGCTGTAAACCCGTGCACATTGGATACGGGAACCTTCAGGGCCAGGCACCAGAGCAGCTCCCTCACAGCCAAACCACCTCCACTCTGCAGGCACCTTAGAAATGGAAGCTCTAACCAAAAGGTTAAATAGATGTTTTCTCCTCCCTTTTGGAGGAAGTGAGGCTGAGAGGGTGCTCAGATTTCCCAACTCCTTCTGCAGTCTTTGGCTAATATTTTGTTTTTAAAAAAATTCAAAAATAAAAGCAGCAGCTTGGAAACAGGGTGTACCATGAACCCAGTCATACCTCCTGCATGAAGAGTGGTGTGCTCAGATGCCCAGAATGGATGCAAAAGGAAAGGTGTCAAGGAAACACTTTCAGCAAGCAATGCTTTTTTTTAGAGGGGATGAAAACAATCATCACACTCCTGCTGGGTTTAGCGCTTTGGTTCTTTCTGACAGAATATAAAGAAGAGTGGGCAAAACTCAAGCCATTTTGTTTTGCCGAAGAAAACCTGAGTTTTTGGTTTGAAATGAGATTCTATCGTGATAGAGACCTGTTGGTTAAAGTATTGACCTCAAGTGCTTCATTCAACGCAGAAAAAAAAATCCTCCATTTTTAATTCAGCAAGGAAGCCAGGATTCATCCCACCTTCCCTGCCATTTCAGTAATGCACCAAACACAACCTCCACTTATTTCTGAAGAGGTTATGCCTGCTTCCCACACATCCTGGAACTAAGACACCCTCAGGGGTCTCGGCCACAAGATAAAAACCCTCTAACAAAAGCCTAAGGGGCTGCAGGCAGCTCCAGGACCTCTCAGAAACCAGAGTTAATGCTACGAAGACAGGAACAAGCAAGGTCTCTTGTAGCTACCACAAACTGCTGCTGCTCTGCTTGTATCAATCCATAGGTGCTCTCCATCAGCTCAGAGGGAACAAGGTGCTGAAAGATGTGCATCCCCAAACCAAGGGTTTCCGAGGAGCAGGTAAGGACCCCACTGTTCTCCTGTAGGCCTGCGATGGGCAGCAGCTGAACTGGCAGTTGTTCTCACCTCGTTGTGTCAAGGCTCTGGGGAAATGTGTTTTCCCATCCGACTTTGAACTCTTCCAAGCTGGTCTTGACCCCATGGTAAGAAAAGTCACAGCTGCTGGGCACAGCACCTAATTGTTCACATTTTGCCAAGCTAACAATGCACCAAGGGCAAAGCTCTGTCACTTGAAGGAAGCCCTGGATAGCACTTTAACACTCTCACACCTTCACAAGGGCAGAGGAGAAGGCGTGACAGAGCCAGACCTCCCCGCTGGCCCCCAGGGAACTCTACTCACCACAGCCATGCCCATTTCTTCCCGCATCCCTCTGGCCCTGCTGCAATAAGTGACACCCATTCCCATGGCAGGCACACCACGCTGCTGCTCCCCTGACTGGCGCTACTTGCTACCCTACATCAATACCAAAAAAAAAATTAAAACATCTCCCTTGGGCATTGGGCAGTGCATTCCAGCTCTTCTCCGGTCACTGTTTGTGCAGTGTTTTAAATACATGAAGCATTATATAAATGCTAACTATTATTATAATGTTCCCCTCCTTCCAATCAACTCCCCCCACAGACCCACAGACGCATTCCCCACCTCCCGTTTTAGCACGTCCACGGCCCCAGAAGTTACCCTGTTTTCATTTACCCTGCCCTTTGCCATCCGATCCCAGCCCTCAGCAGCTTTAAATAGTCTGCATTATTATGAAGGCTTGTTAGAACTTGTCCCTAATCACTCCAGGAATAATCCTTGATGGCTTGTTTCAGGCCGTGTGCGGATGGCTGTGCAACAACAGGGCTCTGGCCAGCCGAGGGCCCTCCTGGAGAGGGAGGCAGAGGCCGGGGCGTGATGCAGGATGAACAGACCCCTGAAATGGAAACCTACTTTTCAGAAAAGAAGGGGCTGACCGTGTTACGTGTTGATAGACGCCAAGCAGCAGAAGCCAACCTGCCCTTTAAAAACAAGGACATTGGAAATGGTGCCGTCGGTGCCTCCCCAAACTGCGCTCGCTCCTCCTGGTTCTGGGGCTTGCACTGTTTGCCCAGCACACATGAATTCCTCTGCTATATACCTAAATATAAGCTCTTGCTCTGCCAGGGCTACAACCCAATCCCGTGACGGTGATAGATAGAATCATAGAATATCCTGAGTTGGAAGGGACCCATAAGCATCATCAAGTCCAACTCCTGGCACCGCACAGGTCTGCCCAAAAGTTTAGACCATGTGACTAAGTGCACAGTCCAACCTCTTCTTAAATTCAGACAGGCTTGGTGCAGTGACTACTTCCCTGGGGAGCCTGTCCCAGTGTGCGACCACCCTCTCGGTGAAGAACCTCTTCCTGATGTCCAGCCTAAACTTCCCCTGCCTCAGCTTCACACCGTTCCCACGGGTCCTGTCACTGGTGATAACAGAGAATAGGTCACCTGCCTCTCCACTCCCTCTCGCGAGGAAGTTGTAGACTGTGATGAGGTCCCCCCTCAGCCTCCTCTTCTCCAGGCTGAACAGGCCCAGTGACCTCAGCCGCTCCTCATACGTCTTACCCTCTAGGCCCTTCACCATCTTTGTCGCCCTCCTCTGGACACTCTCCAACAGTTTAATGTCCTTTTTGTACTGTGGTGCCCAGAACTGAACACAGTACTCAAGGTGAGGCTGCACCAGCGCAGAGTAGAGCGGGACAATCACTTCCCTCAACCAACTAGCAATGCCGTGCTTGATGCACCCCAGGATACGGTTGGTGATAGAGATAACGAAAAGGAAGACAGATCTGGTGCTTAATAAATCTGTTTCTCTAAGTTGGCAATGGTGATTTCAATGTCATTCACAGGAGAAAATCCAAGGCAGAGATAAATCTGCTTTTTTTGGTTTAGGTTCCAGCTGCAAGCTTAGAGGAAAACAAATTACACAGTCCTATGACACCACTGAGACTCTACCCCAAAGCAGGAGAATCTGGCAGGGCAAACAGACAACCAGATAAATGTTTGCCTGGGGTCACGTTAGCCCACCAAGATGAAGCCTCTGGTGTTCACAAATTCTTGTGTTCATATTATGCATAGCCAACATCTCACCGGTTATGTTCTCAAGACACCGTATGCACTAAAGTAGGAAGCAAGAAGCAGCTGAAAAGCACCTGCTGGAATAATACCATGACAAAATGCCTCTGCACCATGGTTCAGCATAGTGCTTGCCCAAACACACGACCATCATGTTTTAGGATGATCTCAGAACACATTGCTGTGCATCTCACCACCTGTAGGACACTAGATGTACCTGAAGGAGCTAAGAAGAACAGAAAGGGTTTGGGGGCTTGTCTTTCATTTCCCAAAAGCTTCACAGGTATCAAAAGAAAAAAAAAAGAAAAAAGAAAAAAAAAAGAGACTATTCACAGCCTTTTGGAATCAAGAGGTATTGATCATTGCATCAGATGATGCAAAGCAGATGGTTTGGGGATTTCAGCTGAAATGAGTATCCTGTAACTTCATGCTGGGTCAAAAAGAAAAAGAAAAAAAAAGTGCAGAGCTTTTACGGCAATTCTGTTTATTATGGGGGCTACAAAGAAGAAATCAGTGCTTGACAAAAAGCTGCCTAAATGGCTGGGTGGAAAAAGGGCAGCAAACTGCAGGATGTATGGTGTGAAGCCATGTGGACTGCAACAGAGATGGGTGTTAAACCTCAAGGTGCTGGGCTCCAGGGGCCCCACACAGTGGCAGTATTGAGGGGACCGCAAGCTGCTAAAAGAAGACACTTGAAAAAGCTTCTGGCCATGCTGGAGCAGGTCCATTTTCTTTACATGGAATTAGCCCACTCACAGGAGTGCTCACCTTCTAATATGGACACAGCAGGAAAAGCTAAGAAATAGTATTAAAGAAAACTCTTTAAAGGGAAAATCCTTACATTGCTGTAGTCCACAGAGAATTTTGCAAAGAAAGTTCCATTGTTTTGCACTGCAGACACGCACACAGAGACAGGGAGAGGTGAGTACGTTTTATTTAAAAGCACCCAGCCAAATCAGTGATGGAGCCAAGTATTGAAGAGCTTTGATATTTTGGTCATGGAGCAAGATGTGGCTATTCAGTCCCATTTCATGCTTTGCATCCTAGCCCACAAATTCTGGGTCACAGGAGGGTGAACACTCAACACAGGCTCTTTAGAAACCCAGGAACATGTTCTGTTACTCAGCTGGGCTCAAACCAAGTTACAGCAGAAGATGGAGCTGGCTTCATGATGGGCAGAACCACCTGGGAGCCAGCACTGACTGCCCTCCTCAAGGGGCCAGCAAGCAGGGAGGGATCTAAAGCACAAAGGATGTTCTCTGAGGCGCCAAGTCCAGTTACAAACCCAGGGCAGAGACCAGTGAAGCTTGGAGGTCAGGCTCCCAGCAGTGCTGCAGTGGGCAGGCACTCACAGGAACTACAGCAGTGACATGCACACAGTAAAGTTTTCTTCAACACGCACAAGGACACCAAACGTGAAGACGAGACAGAAAAGAGGTCTCCCTAAAAATATCTGCCAAAGTCAGTCCTACCTTGGGTTGGACTGCCAGAAACACAGTAAGCAGCAGCCATTCCTTGAGAAGCTCTCCTCGAAGAAGAGCCTGAGGACACTGGGAGCAGAGACTAACTCTAATGGATGTTCAAGTAAACACTTGGGGGGGCTCACACTATTTCACCATGTGGACCTCACTAAGATGTCCACATCAGAAACTGAGACTCCCTGCAAGCTCTAGAGACGGGCACACGTTTTTTGAACATGATTCAGAGCCCAGAGGGTAGGAACCTAGCTCCTGTTCTACTTATGTGGTCCAAACCACTGCCCTGAGGTGCCTTCCCCTCTTCTTAGTCCACCCAGTGCTTAGGCAGGCCACTATGCTAAATGGCAAATATTACACAATGACAGAAATCCCTGACATCTCCTCTATGTAGCAAGCATGGTATGAGCCCAGGGAAGCTACCTGAGATGGGGAACCTGAGGCTGCCTCGCATGCTGGAATGACAGAGCTGGGGCAAGCTCTACATTTTATTTATTTATTAGTACATTGGTGAAGTCTGGCACATGAAAAATGGAAGAATGATAACCAACTATCACTAGACATGCATACAAAACAGTGCTGCTCTTGGTGGAAGAGACAGTAAAAGCCAGCTAGGACAGAATAAAATCAGATCTTCTATAGAGGTGCTACAGAGAGCATCAGTAACTGGAAATGAGGAACAAAACAATTTACTGATCACTGAAAGACTAAAAGTTGACTAAAGCCATACAAACAGTTGAGGTAGTCCTGGTCGAAACTGAACTTACAAAAAAAAGCAGTTTGGATGCAATGAGCATCACTTGCCACCGCCATGCAGCTCATTAGTTATTTAGCCATAGTTAACTATTGTGTTCCTGACAGGTTATAAGCCAGGAAAGCCTCATTCTCTGCAAGCATAAAAAACCCACACAGGAACAGCAGAAGTAAAACTGCCGAGCGGGATTTTGTACATGGGACATTGTAACATCTTATCAGGCCCCAGACACATGAGATCAGAAATGCCATCTGGAACCCACAGGGCTTATCTGGGCACTCAGAAGTGTAGGAAGAACGAGAGCCAGAGGAGTTTTATTCTATATGAATCCATGAATGCTGCCATTGTAGATAAGGAGCGAAGTCCCAAGTTCCTCTAAGTCAATGACAAATCTCAGTTTGACTTCATTTGGGCTGGGATTTCCTGCTCAGCATCCAAGTGTAAAAACCATGCTAAACACAGGAAACAGACAGCAGAAAGTCCCAAACCCCCCCACGGCTCCCGACTGCGCTGCTTTCAAGGCCGGCATAAGCCTACCTGCTAGCTGAGAAGGATGGCTGCTTGTGCTCGGCTCGGGCTAGTTTTCTGGGGTTTAGGGTCAGGCTTTTGGGGGGCTGAAGGCCAGTTTTGGTAAGCCAGGATGTTCTGTGCATGAAGTGATGAAGCTGAACCCCAAGTCACAGCTCATCTGCTGTCCAAGGGGCCCTGGAATGACCCAGGGCTCTCCAGTCCTGGGGGCAGGAATCCCCAGGGTGTAAATGAAGGCAGTGTCCAACCCCAGAGATACACCAAGAGGAAAGAGCTGTTAAACCGTGAAAAAAAGAAGAAAACAAGCCGAAGCCTGCCATCTTCCACAAGGCACTGGCTTGCTGGAAGGAAAACGAAGGCTTGCAGCAAACAGGATCAGACCATAGCCCTGCACCCTGCAGGTGGAGGCTCTGCCACCACGCAGCCAGGGACAACCTTCTGCCCCACAGCAACAGAGGAGTTCCCACAGGAATGAGGACAACCTCCTTGTCCTTTCAGCATGTCCAAAACACCACAAGCTATGCTTGATGGCAGTAGGATGCCAACCCCAGAGACAGCAGGAGAAATTCTATAGGTACCGTGCTGTCCGTACTAAAGTAAAAAATCCACCTCTTTTCAATGCTAACATCCTACCCTGTTAGGGGGGCCCTAGCTACTGCCAGATGAGACAATAAATAAAATTTAACCTGCAGCAGGCTTTGGGGCTGCTTTTCAGAACAGCCCACATCTCAAGAGAAGGAGAGGCAAGCACTTCTGATGCTCCCATTGCAGCTGTGACATTACAGGAGGGAGGGAGGGACCCCACTAGGGTGCTGCAGGTGCTGGCCCACAAGCTGCCAGCAGAATCCACACCAGGGCCACCAGTGACTCGGAGAACCTCTGCCACCTCTCACCAGCCACCCTTCATCCCGCTCCAGCCATCCCAACCCCATGCCAGCCAGGAAGGGGGGTCTCCACTGGCCACCTTGGAGCCACCCACAGGGATGCTGGGCATCCCCTGCAGATACCCAGTGCCACCTAAAGATGGGGGCAGGGGCTTGTTTTTGCCCTTCCTCAGTGCCCCCCTGGCTCACACCAGGTGTGTGGGCTTTTCCCGGTGCCAATTAAGTGCAGGCCAGGGCAGAGGGGTTGCACACCGAGGCCCCGTCTCACCGCCTCCGTACTGTCACCTTCCATTAGGCAGCTGGCAGCAGTGACAAGGGGAGGGAAAAGCCAGCAGCATGTTTGGTTTTGCTGTTTTTGTGGGCACTTTACAACTTCAAAGGCTTCCCCCTGGTTCACAGGGGGCAAGGGGCAGAGGTCAGTAGGCACGGTTTGACCTCCCTTTCACCTCCGCCCCAAAAGGGAGAGACACACACACACAGAGGAAGGAGAAGAAAAGGAAGACGAGATCCTGGCAAACACTTTTATCCTCTAATCTTTCTTCGCCTTGGAGCTGCAGAGGCTTTGTCCAGCAGACAAAGTGCCCTTCAGAGGCTGACACTTCCACGGTGGGCTCTTCCTCCTCTCCGAGGAAATAAAACAAAACCAGCAGCACCACAAAATGAAGAAAGGGAAAAACACTTTTTATTTTGATACATTATTTCCAGCTAGATATCCATCCATCTATATATAAGCCCTGTGACTGCACACAAGGGAGGGAAGCAAACAGGCACGATTGTTCGAGCCCCAGCCTGGGATGTTGAAAAATGCATTTTCTTGTCGTTAAAGATGAGCATTGCTGCATTTCTTTATTTATTTCTAATGGCGAGGTCACTAGCCCAGGGGCACCGAGGAAGAAGTTGGAGTTTCAGAAAGCTCCCAACAGCTGGTGATTATATCCCTCGCAGTGCCTACAAAGGCATTGGGAAAGCAGCAGAGAAAGTAAACAGTATCACTTCTGGGGTTGGAGGGGGAGACAAGCAGGGGGGCAGAGGAGGAGGAGGAGAGGAGAGTCAGATGAAATTTAAACTGGCGCCCAGCCCAGCCACCAACTTAAAACAATACAGCAAGAGGAAGCCAAAAAGGAAAGAAAAACAGAGGGGTGTGTGTGGAGACACGCTGTGTGCGCGCGCGCATGTCAGGCAGCGGCAGAGAGCGCGCAAAGGGCTGAGGTCGCAGGCAGAGGTTTCGGGAGCCATCTCCGGGGGTCCGCCGGGGAGCAAAACAGCTTGCAGCAGGCACAGTCATTGTCCCCAGCGTAAATGCAGCTACAGGCATTTCTCATCAAGCTGGCAAAGCACAGCTGTTTACCTCAGGAATGATGAGAGGAGAAAAACCCACAGGGTCCAGAAACAGTCCCAGCCTTGTCACCTCCTGGCATCCTCAAAACCAAGAGGAACAAGCAAGGAGCAGGGAGGTCCAGACAGATCTAGTGACCGATGCTCTCTGGGTTGGCACAACTCAGATTTGGGCTACGCTTGGCTTTTGGCTGGCTCTGGGAATCACACTCAGCTCGAGGCAGTTTCATGCTAAGCCGGTGCCTTTCTCGAGCGTTTTGCTTTGACAGTATGGGAGAAAATGCAGAGTCACGGCTGGGTGGTGCTTGGTGTTTACAGCACAGGGCACAAGCTAGATGCTGTTTGGACCCAGCCTGCACACGCGTGTGGAAGCCCTCCTTGCGCAGACGGGCCCTGGATGCCGACTGAGGCCCTGTCCTCACCTTCCAGAATAGGTCTGGCTATGTTCGATCTTCTCTGGTCATGTTGACTGTGATCTCACTGGAATGAGGTTAGTCATCTTCGCATGGGGAAGGGAGATGCAAGCTTTTTGGAACAGGGAAAGGCTAACAAGCCCTCCTTTACAGATGTCTATATGTGGACCTTGGCAGACGTGCATTTGGAAAGTCTCTGGAGAGAGGCAGTGTACCTTAAAAGGACCAGGCCAGGCTGTTCTTTGGGTTGCCCATCCAGCTTTCTGCTACCTTGCCCACCAGAAGGAGTCAGGCATCCTACAGGTTGACATGTCCTCTGAAGCGCTCCAGTGATACTCTCCTCTTCCAGAAACAACCCAAACTTTAAAGCAGCAGCTGTAGGCCCCTCACAGGGGCGAGAAGCCCCACAGCTGGCTCTGGCTGAGCTTCAGCATGTTTGGTGGGACAGGTCGGTTAAGTGCCATAAACCTGGGGTGCTTACTGCTTCATGTGCTGTTCCTCTGAAGTGAGGCAATGTGTATCTTGTCTGCAAAGCTTTCCTCAGTTCCCTTTGCCCTGAGTCCTCATGAAGATTTGGTATGGATACCACTGCTCTGGCAGCTTCTTCAAGGACTTCTTACCCCCTCTTCGACACAAGGTACAATAAAATGGACATCAAATCTGCTACCTGCAAAAATTTCAGGAGCTATAAACAACCTCTCCAAGTACAGGCTGATGAGGAATGAGATCCTTAGCATCCTATTTGGAACAGCCACCAGCTTAACATTCCCTCTAGAAATAACTGACTGATGGTACTGAGATACCAGTTCGCTGCCACACACCCTCCATTGATCATGCACGGGTTACTCACAGGTAGTTTTGGGCTTGAATGATGCAAGCTACAACAGGGGAAAAATCTGGTTAGATACTAGGAAAAAAATTACATTTATGGTTAGCCAAACACCAGAACTGGCAGTTCAGGGAGGCCAAGGTCTCCATCCCCAGGGGGAGTCAAAATTGGACTGGACAAGGCCCTGAACAGCCTGAACTTGTTTGGCCCTGCTCTGAAGGGGCTTGAACCAGACAGCCTGCGGAGGTCCTTCCCACCTGACGTTAGCCTGACCCCAAGGCCACGTCAGAACCTGCCCAGGACCTCACATCCAAGTACAAACATTAGCATGGAGGCCCCCCCGTTGTGGGGTTTCCAATACAAATATTGCCGTGGTTACCTTTTGATTAAAACAAACCCAGTGCTACTTGTCTGCTGCCCAAGGGTAACCACACAGCCAAGCTGAAATGAGGGATCTGAGTGCACTAAGCCTCCAGGTGTTGAACCTGTGAGCCCACAGCCCCATCCTTATCCCCATCCCAACCCTGCAGAGGGGAGCCCCAATGGCTGAGCCCCGCAGACAGGCACCAGCATGCTTCAGGTGGCCCTGCCACCCCAAACAGGTGCAGGTGTGCAGACAAAAGACAAGATTACCAGTCTCCTCTTCACCCAAGCCTTGACCAAAGGCAATCTCACTTTCTCAATGACAACTCTGTTCCTACACTAAGAGCAAATTGCTTCAGTCCCAACCAAGTGGGCCCACACTCACCTTTGCTGGAAGGTCTCTTTGGGAGGGAGGGGGGCAGAGGGAAGTTTTACAGAAAAAAAAAGTGGTGTCTTCACCTACCTGGGCACGTGGCTAATATATATATATATATATATAAAGATCACCATCTAGTGGCTTATAGGCATGATACCATCTGTTATATGTCCGCAACTCTGATGACCAATAAAGTCGTTGTTACAACATACTACTAATGACACCTGCATTCATCTCTTCAGCTAGCTAGGTATGTATGCAGACAGACATGGACAAGTTTCTGGCCCACAGAAAGCTGACATTCATCTGTCCCCCCCAGAACAAACCCTGACCCCCTCCCCCATCACCATTTTCCTCAACTTCCACTAAATAGGATCTGGGCACACAGTAAGGGGGATACATCTTACTTGAAGGCACAAAAGTTAGGTATCTAGTGTAAACTAGTCAAATTCCATACAATATTTAATACAATGAGTCAGATACAACCAGAGGTTGATGCACCCCATCCTTTTGTGTGGGACAAAGCACACTGAGACAACACCACTGACTACAGATGGGCTTCAGACAATTAGTTTAGGCTAGATGCCAAACACCTGAGGGGGAAAGGCAGATAGGATGAATCCTGTTTATGAAATTCCACAGCCTGGAAAAAGTTACCTAGCAAGCACAGAAGGCTTGGCTGGTGAGCTGCCCATGGGACGGGATAACTTATGCCAGCCCTTTTCCATTTGCCTCTCTGTGAAATCCTTCAGGTCAAAATATTCCCTTGCAGGAAGGAAGATCTGTGACTCCTGACAAAACTTGTTTCACTGAAAGAGTCCTAATGAGCTCTGCTCCCTGTTCTTTGAGAAAAGATGGGGACAGCCATCATTATAGTTGCCTCTCTAAAGCCCTACTGGGCTCAGGGAGGGTTTTACATTAACATGACTGATGGTCCTAGTACATGAGCTAGCCCAAATGTTTCTTCACATCTTCAGTTGGCCATGCAGACATTTACTTCAGGAACACATCTGAAGGATTAAGTACTACACATGCACAGACCATTTGTTTTTGTAACACTGACGGCCACCAGACAAGGCCAGATTTGAAGCTAACAGGGGTCACAGCTTGGTTCTAGACTGTCCCCTCCAAGGCCTCCCCAGAAGTGGCCCACTATGTTCTTGCTATGCCAATACAGTTGCTTAGTACTAGTGGCAAGTGATATAACTGAAGTGCCATTTTGGCACACCTTCTTACCATGTTCCCAATTTTCCAGGTTACACATGTCAAAAACCATGCTGCTTTGCTCTGGTGAGAATAGAAATTCTCTAAACAGACAATCTGGAGCACGAGCTATAGACTTATACACACTTCTTTATACAGTTTCAGTTATACTTCACATTTCTAATGGCTTCCTTTAAAGCTTTAAGCCTACTTGAAGCCTCAGCGTGAGCAGCTGGCATCGATCCAGTGACTTTGTATGGCCCAAGATGAAAATCCAGCCACACATTACACAAATCTGTGGTTAGCTGGAGATAAAGGAGACGGAGTTTCAAAATCCATATTCCTTTGTCAACATACAAGATAAGGAGACCTGCGATCTGTAAAATACAAGAGAAACCCACTTACAGAAGCCACCACATTTGTAAGGCATTCCTGATATCTATCTCTAGCTGACAGAAGTACACATTAATGCTAGTCAGCTAGTCTCCTTTATAACCTCTGGAGAAATTACAGTCCTATGGAAGGAAGTTATCTTGGACACTTTGTGTAAGCTGGGGCAAATGAACCTCTGGGGATACCCATTCCCTTCTCCTTAGGGGGCATAGAGCTTATATAAACAGCTTCAAAGGTTGAGGTTAGAGAAGAACTCCACACTTTTTGTTTTGGAAGGGATCCGGTATCTCTTCATGGTCTTGGGATCTGAACAGCAATCAGCATGAACAAGAGGGTTATGCCACAGTTCATCAGCATTTCTAGTGGCTACAGTGGCCTCCAGGGGGCTTTGCATCCGGCCCAAACGATGGACAATTTTCCATAGTCTCAGCAATAGCTTTTGTGGGACCTAAAGGCAGGTCCCCTGCAGACCAGAAGTAAGACTTAACTCAGTAAGCCAAGAAACCACTGCATGCCTTTAGCTAAATTTGGCTGCTGAAGGGCAGCTCTAGTGGGATAAGGCAAAGAAGTGCTATTTTCCCTCAAGAAAGCTAGCTTTATTTTCTAAAGGTTAATAAGAAATAGAAGAAAATTAGGCTAGCCAAAAGAATGAAAATAAATGTTTTTTTTTCCCTTCTTCTTTCCCCCTCGTTTTTCAAAAAAATGCATGGCTTTGGTTTTTCTGCAGGCAGTTGCTTCATATCAATGTACCATGTGGTGACTCAGACATTTTGTTATTATAATCCAAGCCAAAGGGGAGATATATTTTATGAGATCCATGTCTCCCCCTTGTCTGTCCATACTGTATGTTTTCCTGAGTGAGGAGAAACAGTCAAAACTCTGAAGACAGCTCACACTGTCTCTTGGCAGGTTGTAGACTGCCTTTTCCTTCATCTAGCAAAGCTAAAAAGAGTCTCAGGTTTGCAGTGAACTGACATGTAGCATCAGTGTCAGAGTTTCTCAGTCCCATAAAGCAAGGGAACCAGACAGGAGCTCTAACACCTTCCCAGCCTAGTGCAGAGCTGCAGAGGACTATGAGGAAAGGGACTTTGGTGGGAGCTAAGCTAATGCACACATCCTCGCAGCTGGGGTTCAGCTACCTTTGCTCCGCCGACAAGCAGTGAAGTGTTTGGATGCAGTAACTCCAGCGTACTCCAAATTCATGTCCAGAAGAACCAAGAGCACTTGTAAATCAGAGTGCTCCTCTTATATTTCCCCCCTTCTACAAAAACCCTGTGTTCCAGTCGCACAATCAGGTAAGAACACCAAAAAGCAGTTATGTCTCCTGAAAACACTCCACAAGGCAATTCTTAGTGATGCGAGTGCAAAGGCCAAAAGGTTCCCCAAACCCAGCCCTCCAGCATAAACCCATGGCAAGGGACTACCGTGCAAAACTGATCTAAGGCAGGGGAAAATCCTGGTTCCAGCTAACAAGTTTGTTTCCTAGACACAGGTCTGCCTTTTGAACTCTGAAACCTTTGACCAACATGAAGCCCAAGGGCACATGGAATAAAAACAGACGACTTGAGGTGCATCTGGTAGAGGCAGTGGTTTCAGAGAGAAACTAAAGAGAAAAAGGGTTGACTGTGCTTGAATGCTGCACAAACCAAAAGCGGTTAACAACCTCCCATCCCTCGCACACAGGTGGAATATCAGAGCTTTTAAAGACCCAAACAGATCAGAAGAGATATCAGATGGCTCCAAGTAACAAAGACATATTCCTTTGAATCAAGTTATGAGAAGTATTTCCTAAGAGAATGCCATAGGAACCATCTGATCTACTAGCTGCTTGTGGCACTTACCACGTGCTTTATGTTCCTTCCCAGAGACAATGTTTCCCTGGCACCGAGAACATCAGCCTGTTCTGCTCAGCCTATTTTGAGAGCCCAGATGTATGCTGCTAAAAAGAAAGTTCAGTAAAATTTCAATTCCCAGCCTTAGATGCCCAAGTTCTGTGAGTGGGAGGAGGGAAGAGGAGAATAATTCCCATTGCATTTCAAGAGGGTTGGGTATTCAAGCATATACCCACATGGGCCAAAGATGTAGGATAAAGAACAAAGGAAAAGTTTTGAATTATTCCCGAAGTCCTTCCACTACCTCACTTCCAGACAGATATGGAGGAGTGACAACACCCTGAAACAAAGAAACACAAACGAAGAGAACATTATCAGATTATTCAGAACAATTGCCATTTTTAGTGGCCTAGAATTAGTGACTTAGAACAACCTAGAATTCAGATCTCAGTGAGTTCTCAAAGCTGCTTAACTCTTTCAGCGGTGTCCCACGTAGTACCACAACAGAGTAGCTTTATTAAACAGGAACTTAAAATGAAAGCATCTCTTTCATCACAACTGAAGACAGATTTACAGGAGGCAGTAGGTGACTTTTACTCCATGTAGCACATTCTCCAAGCAGCATCACTATAACCTGAGAGTGAAGAAAAGCCAGGGATTCCAGACCTGCCAAGCTATTTGGGATTGAATCAGATCCCACATCATGACAATGAGTGATAGTATAAAGCTCAAAGACACAGAAAGAAATATTGTATGTTTTAAGTAACTGGCAGGAGCAGATTCCACATTTCAGTGTTTTGGCAGAACACAGTCTGTTCTGGGACTTTATACTCAAACCCTCATTGTTGAAAGCAGAGTATTGCTCACACAGCCTCAGCACGAGGAGAACAGTTAGCAAGTTTATCGATAATATCTTTTACTGTCCTTTGTATAAGTATACATATCCACTTTTTTCAACTGCTAACTTTCGGGTAAAATTCAATTAAGGGGAAAAAGAAACACTGAGAAAATTATTTATTAGTGTAAAAAGTGCCAAGCAGTAATGTGACATCCTACAAAGACCATGAAAATTGCAAACTTGATGTTATTCAAAGCCAAAGCTGAAAAGCAAGAAGAGAACTGCATCAAAAGCAGCCTGTAGAGACCTGGAAGGAAAATGCCCAAAATAATCTGGTTTGGAGAACACCACTATGTGTGTAAGAGGGGGGACCAGAAGCATGCTCCTGTGACTTGCTGCTGACCCGGTGAGAAGCAGCAGGTTTTGGAATTCCCACCAGCATGCCTGGATTTCAGCACTGTGATATGCATTAGGAATGACCACTGTCCCAAAAAAAATAAATAGGTCATATGATCATATCTCTTTGGAGACCAACAGCATAAAAGCTAAGTTCCCTTGAAACCTCAAGCCATTGGAGATAATCACGACCTACTTGTAGGCAACGCAGTCCCAGCTGTTAGCTGAACAAGCCTGTAGAACACCCCATGTCTTCTGCTGCATCTTTTCGGTTCCTTGGTACTGAGATACTCGGTGCGTATTTCAAGCCAGTAGGTCCTGCCCTATCTCAGTGCATGTGCTTGAGAACACCCTCCTCACTCGAGGCTAAGCCAGAAATCCACAACAGCTTTAGGTACAGTAGGAAAATTACATAGCAGCCCCTCTCAGCCCATCAGCGATAACTGACAGAGTTGGATACTTGGCACGTGTGCTTTCTGTCCACCTTCAAAGCGGTTTCCAGCAGAAGAGAAGGCTGACCATGAACCAAGCACTCATGCCAAGATAGACTCTGATGAATCGACGTGGGGATATAATAATGCTACAAGACAATCACAAGTGATGCAATGCTACAAGCTGAGCTCAGGAAAACCCCCAAAAGATGGATGCTCCCACGAAATGTCTTCCCCTTGCCATAACTCTTTAGGACATGTTAATGAGCGGTTTGACTGTCACTCAAGTATGCAGAAGACACATTCACAATAGACACAGATGCACAAAGACAGCAGAACAAGCACTTGATCCAAGCCATGGCAGCCACCAGCACCAGCTGCCAGGAGCATACCAGTCCACTGTGACAGACATCTTCGTCACACTCCACGCTAACAGTCCATGAGGAATGAAGGCCTCCATGGAGAGCAGCCAGAGTCACTCTATCTAGGACTGACTCTGGGTCATGCATTTTATTAAAGCCGTTCCTCGAGAAACCAGAAAACGGAGCAGAGAAGAATAGAAACCTCTTAAGAAAAATCAGTGCAAGAAGTTAAAATGCAAACACAGCACAAACATAGCAGACCACTCCTTGGTCGGAGCATGCTGCACTCGCATGAGTGAGATCTTTCTTCACCCCAAATGAGTTGATATGTGAATAAACAATGACATCAACATGGACCACAAGCCCAAAAAGTGACTTGCTAATGGCTCCCTCTAGCATTCTGCCTGCCGACATTATGCATCGCACTGAAGCAAAGACCTTCCTCAACAAAACCCAGAAGACACCACAAGTGCCAGACACCTTGCCCCCAATTCCCCCAGCAGGGACTGCTTTCCTAGACCCCTCCCCAAGGGAAAGTCCCACCGCAGTGAGCCGAGGGGGGAACAAAGCACTCTCTGTAAGAAGCGCCTTCATCTTCGTATGACCTGATGAGACCAACTTCAAAGAGCCGCTGCATGTTGGGGGCACGTACAGCCATCTCAGATGTGGGGTACCAAGTCACACAGCAAACCGAGACAAACAGGGGCTTGAGAAGAGCTACAGTAGAGCTGCAGGCCCCACGTATTTACAAAACAGCTGCTAGCCAGAGACACTTCTGAGCTTGCCCCGCTGCCTGAGGCTAGGGAATGACTGCAGCATGCAACATTTAGCCAAGCCCCCCCCCAGCGGATTTTAGTTATGCATCTCTGCTTTCATCTCCCCCATCATACACAGCAGTATGAATGCTGCCTCCATCCTCACCATACAACTTGCACAGCTGCAAACATCTCATCTTAGGGCCATGAGACCAGCAGCTTGCTCTTGGATCATTAAATTCCATCTCATTGTATGAGCCTAACACCATATGATTCCCCACCACACCAAAAAACAAACAAACAAAAAACACAACTGATTTTTGCTGTTAACAGCTCCAGAAGCTGATTGCTTGACTGTTTAGGAAATCCATGCATATCCTTCAGTCTTAGGCCTTCACACCTACCCAGCAGAGGTACATCTGAGCTACAGGTATATATTTATTTATCCTGCTGTTTCATTTAAAAATTTACCAACTAGGATCACCAGCCCTTCTACAGCTTGCTGGTTTCTTCTTCTGAAGTAGTAATGCTAAAAGTGACTGAAGTAGGAAGTACCATCTGAAACAACAATCCATCAGCCACTGTTACTAATGTTTTCTGGAGGTTTTTTGATCTATACCTGAGAAATCAAAGCCACTACAACACATTAAATGAGTCTGGGGAGCCTATGGAAGAGCCCCACTGCTAGAAACTCATAACCAAGATTATTTTGGCTATCACACATTCTATTTTGACCCATGTTACCCTTACCAATTTCTTAAGAGAAATGCAAGTAAGATTTCTACATGTATAGACAAAGTTATGTTCCAGCCCCTTCCTGAGCAGCTGGTCACATTCAACAACACTTATGTTTTGCTGTTCTTTCAGTTCCCCCAAGATGCTCACTTCCACACCCAGCATGATTAACTGAAACTCCTACATCTTGTTAACCAGGCTCATGATATTTTACATAGGTATTTTTCAAATATACCAATCCAGCTTCATACCCCAGACTAGGTGCTACCTTACAACTAACATATCATCCACTCAAATACACTTTCACAGCATCAACATTTTCTTTCTCCTACCCATCCATCTACCCACTGATGTTTATCCATCATTACATGATTATTTACCTGACTTTCCATACCTTTTCAGTGTAGATATTCTCCTGTATATACTGTCCAAGTTTCTCTCTGTCATTGCTCCTTCTTAAGCTCCACTTCTCAGCTCTCACCACGAGCTACACCTCTCTTCCTGCAGGGACTAATTACTCTTTTCTTTTATGAGATCTCTTTTGTTTCCTTCTTTACTTCACCAAAGCTAACCTTTACTTTCAGGTCCCATCCACTAGCAACTCCCTTCCTCCATTCTGCCCTCATAGGCACACAAACTCAAATCCTTTTCCCCTAGCTGGGCATCTGCCCTTTGTAGACTTCTGCTTGTTAGGAGAACTCCACCACACCTGTGCCCTCCCTCTGCTCAAGCACACCTGCTGAAGTGGCCTCAGCTGCAGCTCCAGGCTTCAAATCTCTTCCAGACACACAAGCTGTTTCTGGCCTACGTGGCATGTGATATGGGCACCTCCTCTACAGCCTCTCCGGGTTTCTGAGCAAACAGACACAGCTCTGGTGCATGCCAGGTCTCTACATGGGTTTCAGAGCTGGTTCTCTGAATGAACAAGGGCAAGTGACAGCAGCTCTACCTCTGCTAGCAGCTGCTCTCTGTGGACCAGAGAATACAGCACCTTTATCCAGCACAGTCACCAGCTCAGGTCCCTTCCACCATCCAGAAGTTCAGTCAGCTGGACCTTCTTTATAGGGATGAAGGGAAATGACTTCTCCCAGCTCCATGGTCTTGACTTACATTCAGAATTCAATACCATGATCACGGTCAGCACTTCTTCCCTCTTCTTACCTCCAGCTGTAAAAGGAGAAAGAAGATATCCTGGCTCCAGACTCCTGGAATGGCCCACCATGGTCAGCAGGCCTCTTCCAAGCTGAGACTTGATTAAGGGTATCAGTAGGTGTCAGAGGGACAAAAATACATTTAAAAAAAAGATGGCAGTTCAGAAACAATGTAGGAGTTAACAAAACGAAGGCAGTTTTTAGGAGGAAGTTCACTGCCATGCTGCCATCAAAGGGATGCACCCAAAGGTCAGACTCCACTGATACTGCTTCACTGACTCCACAAACTGTAACAATTTGCACTCCTGCTGAGATTATACCTGGCCCTATACCTACCTACCTCTTCTTATGATCTAAGATTTACTGGCTAAGCTCTGCCAAAAGCAGTAGGGCTGTGCAGCTATACATTTACAGGAGGATCCAGCTCAAATCTTTCCCTCTTTATCTGGAAAGTCCAGAAAATGTGCCACTGCTTATGGGGAAGGGAAGATGTGAGGAAATTTCCTCTCTTCTGGTACGGTTATGCCTGTTCTCTTCTCTACATTAGGGTAATTGCATTTCAAGCAAAGGCTTTCTAGCCAGCAAAAGGAGGCCCTGCAAAATGAGTTAGAGAAAACCACAAGTTTGGCATCAGAGCCAGCATCCTTCTCTGAATCCTCACGCCGAGTCTGGCTGTCTGAAAAGCTCGGCTTGAAAAGTAGCGTAAGATTTCTTCACATGCCTATGACAACAGCTGTAAATATTTCCCTTTGGTCTATCACATGCACACAAATCCAAGCTCTGGTGAACCCCCAGCAACATGGAAATAGAAGCCATGGTAAGAGCTGCAACAAGCACCTGGGCACCGAGGTGGGCAGGTCCACAGCACCTCCCTGCGAAGACATGCACCCATGGACAGACACAGCTTTCGCCTTGCATCCAGCTGGCAGTCGACTAGGTGTGCTCGCGCGCAGTGTTTGTGGACGCCAGGCTGGATGTCAGCCCGGTGAGCTGTGTTGCAGCATGACGTGCAGCGCCCAGGTGGGGCGCGCATCCTTCCAAGCGGTGCAGGGGTGCGCTACCAAGCTGCCACTGCTGTCACGGAAAGGGACTGCAGCTCCTAGCTCTGACAATGGAGGCTTGTCCTTTCGGCTCCAGGTTCAGCTCCCACAGATGATCCACCCAGAGTGGTTGTCAGAGCAACCCTGGCCTTCGAGGCAGGGACTTACTGGAAATGACTTGGTAATTATTTGAGCTCACCCCGGGGAGCAGCCTGAAGTTGTGCACACACAGCCCTCTTCAGTGCGGAGTTGGATGATCTGAAATTCCACCTGGCCACCTATCTGTGCAAGCTTTTTCACAGATCAGAGCCAGAACTGAGCCCTGCGTGATCCCAACACAAAGAAATCTTGACTTGGCACCTTCCACCTCCTTCCCCCTGCCTCCCCACAGTTACTTCGCAAGGAGTGCCATGCTAGTGGATGCTGCCAGCCCAGCAGCACTGAGGTCTTGTGCTGATCCTTGCTATGGGGAGGACGTCATCCTCTTCTACAAGCATTGCTCCAACCTGCTTGACTGGGGAGAAAGCTCAGCAACCTCAAGGACTAGCCTCTGTGGTAGCCACTCGGCTACCCTAAAACCCATGGAAGGAGCTGCAGGAGGCAAATTCAGCTGGTTTAGGGCACCACTGGGCAGTCTCTCAAGGGAAAACAAAGAAGAAACAACAGAATCACAGATCAAGAGAGAAAAGGCTGGGGTTAAAATCAGCACAAAAACATGAAACTGCTAGTGCTAAGCATGCTGTGAATTTGTTTACCATGTATTTTAATCATGTAACTGATTGGTCCACTGTAACATACACCACATGTTAAGATAGACGCAGCAGATAAAAAATCAGTCTGATTTCACACAGGAAAAATGTGTACATGAAAACAGAAATACATTAAATGCATTTCATACAAAGCATTTCTTCTTATCATTTTAAATACATATCCCGATTGTTCAGACCAGTTTGGAGCCCACTTGAACATTCTGGGACTGTCCCAAATCCCATACGGGTCAAGAGCTTGCTGACTCCAGTGGGTGTTGGATCTGATCCTACGAGATCAAAATTCCTGTAAGGACTAGTGTTTCAGTGTGGTCGGGGCTGCATTCCAGCCAGAATACACTGTAGTTACAGCATCCTTACAGTGTAGCTACAGTGTAATGCTAGAGCCCAACGTCTCCAAACACGGGCTGGGGGCGAATTTAGCAGCCTGGATAACAAGCGAGTACAAAATAGGATACAGTCGGTGTCCACCTCTGCTGAGGTTCCTGCGAAGCATCACCAATGAATATTCAGCTAGTGTATTTTGGCCCCTTCTTCCCCATTCGAGTCATTAATCATTCATCCTAATTATCTCGGTGGTATTTTGTGCTCCTCCCCCACCCACGCCGCCTGTCTGTTTGCGGTATCCATCTGTTGTTCCTAATCATATACTTGGACTGCGAGATCTCAGGAGAGAGGGCCATTCGCTGTGACGTGTACTTCGGGCACTCCAGCCTCAGCCACCAGTCGAGACCTCACACTGTGTGTCCCCCCAAATAACGAGCAGCACCTAATGATAATGGTCAGACACACCGCGCACGCACGGCTGCAGACGCACAGATGTGTACGGGTGCAGCACCTGTACCCGTACGTGTATCAGAAATGCACGGGCACATACGAGTCTCCTGGGGATGGACATATACCTGTAAGCAAGGCAGGTGGCCGTGGGATCAGGGGAAGGAGAAGAGACGGGGGCAAAATGAAAAGTTTCAGATGTGGACTTTTTGCTGCAACCATCTTCTGCCTGCTCACCCCCTCTAGCTGCAGCCCGCAGCCTTGCAGCGCAGGAGCCGGTCACCACACTTTGGCTACAAGGCAGCTGCCCGGGGCAGGAGAAGTACCCTTCTGCCATTGTGCATGATGCAGGGGGACAGCTGAGGCTTTCCAGAGTCTGGGGACAAACAGTAAAACTTGCCTGGGCTTCCACGTGAGCAGCGTTAAGGGAACACGTGCTTTTGCAAGGCTCGCCACGTGTGCTGTGGCACGGGAAGGAACAGCAATGGCAGTGAGACTGAGCGAGTGCAAGTAAGTCTCCCCTGGCTTTAAGCTACTTGTCCTTTCAAAAGTTCTTGTCTGGCTTGTTGGACCTAGAAAAAATGGTTTGATATGGTTCTGAGACACATTTCTGCAGGAACTGTACCTGAAATGGAACGTTCGGTGGGACCTGGCCTGAATGGAGGATCAGAAGATTTCCAGCTCCAGCTGTCTTCCACTCGTACCATTTTCCTTTGTGTTTAGCTTGCTGAGGTGCACTCCTGGTTTCCCATAATCAGACTCAGAGATGATAATTCAGGCAAAGACAAAGCAATCTTCTCTCCCTTCTTCCCCATCCTGCAGATGAAGCTCACCTGTGCATCACCTGCCAACCCCAAGATTTAAACCCACTCCTATGTTCAAGCAAAGACAGGCAAAGTCTAGGAGGAGGCACAGAGCAGCAGCAGAGTTTAAGCCCTCGTGTAAACCCATTTACATCCACACAGTAAAGAGGAGACAATCTCACAGGTCAGGCTGGGTGTGCCGTCTCCCTCCAAAACCCCGTGCTCCACGGCAGCAGCATTTGGGACGTGCATGCTCAGAGCTGGCGAGACAGGCGGTGGTTCTGGGCACACAGCCCGTGCCAGCAGCCCAGCCTGAGGGGTCTTGTCCCCTGGCAGGATGTGGAGCACCTCCAACACCTGTGGCACCATCTCCTGCGATGGAAAAGACAACTGGGGAATCTGTTGGCAGGGACAAAGAATTGGTTTGTCCATGAAGAGCCCCTCTGTGTGTTCTGGGAACAAAAGCCTTTGCTCCGAAGAGCTGTCATTCTCCCTCCAATGCTGAAGTCACTTCAGCAGAGATGGACCCAGGGATATAAAAAAAATAATAAAAAAAAAAAGCATCAGAACAAGGCATATACAATGGCCCTGTCTGGTACACTGCTAATGACTATCATCTGGGTGCAACAACGGTAGGATGAGAAACTATTTCTTAATGTACACAGAGCAAAGGAAACCCCTTAAGCAAACATACCAGCAGAACAATTAGATGGTTAATCACAACGTTGGCCATGAGAGGTTTTCTCCATTTTCCCACTTCAAAGGAGCAGTAATTAATAAACAGTGTTGCCTCTTCTGGAGAGATGAGTCAGCCCCCTGCCCACGCTGGGGTTATCCTCACACTGCTGCTGCTGCTGCTCAGAGCATGTGAGTGCTCCCCAGGGAGGAGAAAGACTTCGTTCAGCTTGCCGTGCTCCACGCCAGATCACACAGCATTGCTCCGCACGGCCTCCCTCCTACTGCCGCCCGGGCGGCGCCTTGCCCGTGGGTGGGGAGGAATCTCCAGAGGGGTTCTCCCACATATTCTCAAATTCCAGGTGAGGACGGTAGAAGAAAAGCTGCTGGATGGATCAGAGGAGCTGTGGTAGGGCTGAGATTTTGCTGTCTGTATCCAACTCTGAGGTAGGACAGCGGCAGGTTGAAAGGCATCGGCATTTACCAGGGTCTGTGAGATGAGCTGATCTGCTTCACCCCGAGGAGCAAGGGCAGGTCTGTGCTCCACAGCACTCTCCACCTTCCCCTCAAGGAAAGGTGGGCGTGTGGGCAGAGCAACAGCAGAGAGGCCCGGGCAGCGGCAGGAGACGAACACACGGTGCTGCTGTTGCCTGTCTCAGGAGAGACACCAAAGAGCTGAGAGATGGCTGGGGAAGAATTCCAGACCAAGACGGGGAGGAATTTAACAGAGGATGGGCTTCCACAGAGCTAACCCTCTTCTCCCTTCGCTTCATGGTCTCACACAAGCAGTAGTTACAGAATCCTCCCACACGGGAGTTGATATCGATGTAAGCTGCTCCGCTGGTGTACAGCCATTCCCCATCTTAATGTGGATTTAGGTTGGATATAACGAAGACGTTTTTCACATTGAGGGTGGTGAGACGCTGGAACAGGTTGCCAATGAGGTTGTGGATGCCCCACTGGAAGCGTTCAAACTCAGGTTGGATGGGGCTTTGAGCATCCTGATCCAGAGAAAGGTGTCCCTGCCCACGGCAGAGGTTGGAAATGGATGGGATTCAAGGGTCCCTTCCAACCCAGACTGTTCTGTGGTCCTATGGTCTTCATAAAACCACACCACTCACCATCCATGGTGCCAAAGGCATGGCCACTGGGATGGCAGGCCCTTCTCAGCCCTGTTCCTCCATCGTCTGTGCTCAGGGCCTCCCACCAGGCCTGAGGTGCTCTGCAGCACTCTGCCAACAAGTCAGGTCCTCATCAAGCCTCTCCCACCACAGAACTACCAAAACTGGTTGAGAACCACCAATTCACACCAGCTGCAAAACAACCCTGATGCTTTAACACCCTCTGAGCCTATTGCTACCCACAGTAGCTGTGAGATAGACATTGGGTCTGCTGCAAAATTTCCTCCTCACCTCTGCTGTGCGCACCCTCAGCTTCCAGGGGCATTGCTGCCCGAAGCACACCATCCCAGCAGCTCCCTGGCTCTCCAGAAGACACCGCATTGAGATGACACTTGTTCCCTTCAGCTGCTCTAATTCTCTTAGCAGGGTTTTTCCTTCTCTGCTGGAGCTCCAGGCGGGAAGAAACAGCCACAGAAGAGCTGGCTTTGCTTAGCAGGGCCTCTGCTCATTTCCTGAGCACTTTTTGACGCGTTCCGTTTGTGACCAAACTTGGGCTGGGATCCCAGCTGATATTTTAACTTCAGCCTCAATAGATTTCAAACTTCAGCCACTGTAAATAATTCCCCGACATGCGCTCCGCCTGCATTTTGGCACTTTCGCTTGTGTCCAGTATATTTGACTTTATTTTTTAAAATGTTTCTTAGACTTCTCCATGGAAGCTGTCAAGAGGAGGACGGCATCTTGGTGAAACTGCCTGATCCTTGGTGAAGTCTGGAGACACCAGATTGGTTTGACAACTCCGTGCATAATAATAATCACATTCTCTGCTTAACGAGAGACAGATGAAGTGGTGTGCCATGTTCTAGGAGATGTTTACAGGACAGAGAATATTGGAACAACCACATGGCTTCAAACCAGGGAGCGATCTCCACAAGGAACCTGGTTTCAGCAGCCACCAGGACCAGAAAAAAAGCAGTCTGCAAACAAAAAGGATGCAAAAATTCTCTGGTTGTGATAGTTAAGAGAAAATTTGACCCACACAGGCTGTTTATTTCTAAGTCTTCTCAGAGTCTTGTGCTTAAGACATCAGTTCCTCATTCAGCCTAGCAAAGCTCTTACCAAGATTATGGTTAATTTTACATATACAGCCAGCTCCAACTGCAGCATTAGCATGCTGAAACGTTTATCGATTCATTGCTAAGGAATCACCCAGGCTGGATTTTACTTCATACAAGTGAGAGAGCTTTTGCACTTTGCTTTGCTTCTGTCATGCCTGTTAGATGAGAAGTAATCCTCTCCTATGACGTATGGAGCGCTGGGTCTCAGCCTGCAGGCTCTCCTGTGATGCAGGTGACAACCATCATTTGGGAACACAGCACTGAAGAGGTTAACAGAGACTGGCCTTCCCCTGGTGACTGCCTTTCCCAGCCATCGCAATGGGGGTTAAACTCTCTGGAAACAAGGATTCTACAGCAAAAAGCCATCGAAAGTGTTGTACACGCCTCTCTTTGGGTGCCATCCATCCCACTGCTACAGCCTTTCATCAGGGTTCCTTTCACAGCATTTAAGAGCTGCACAGACATCTGAGGCCTCATTCCAGACTCCCCCTTCTTCTGGAGCTTGATCTGAGGGCAAAGAGTGGAAATTCAAAACAAATAGTAAACAAAAGCAAGCTCTCCTAAGTGTAACCCACATGTTTGTTTGGAAGTTCCTCAGCTAATTTTACTCCCTGTCTTATTCTCACTCTGGAATTTCTTTTTTCTTCTTTTTTTTTTCTTTTTTCTTTTTTTCCCTGCCTCAGAAGAACAAGAAGAACAAAGTGTCAGGAAAAAAAAAAAAGAGAGAGAAAGGGAAGAAAATTACTCCACAGAGAATGTTTTGTCCTGTGTGAGGGACCTGTCCGGCCCCCCAAATGCATGATTCCATGGATCAGGCAGGCTGGTCTTGTCTCCTACTAGATGCCCATCAGGTGTCCGATGGGAAACCACCTTAAATACTGCTGCTCACTCCAGATTCAATAAGTATTTCTGTTATTGGATGGCCCAAACCAAAGCCCCAAACATCTGGAGAGTTTGGCTCCAAGTCAAGCTGTGATCTGAGCTATCCTAGAAATTCCAGTTTTGCCTGGCCCAGGACTTGTTGGCTATCTGCAGCATGGAAATAGGAGCTGAAACCTGTCATCAAAACACGGGGAAGAAGAGGGTGAATTCTAGGCAAGCTCCTTTAAGTTCTTCAGGCTGGTTTCCCTAATGGAAGAAACCTAGCTTAGCTGCAAGACAGTCAGTGCAACCGCAGGGATTCACACCAACCAAGGATCTAGCTTTTAAAAAACAAACAAAGAAAAAAAACATGGAACTCCAAGTTTTAATGGGCAGCTGATAGAAAACTTGTCATTGACTGAAATGCAATGGCTCTAGGCCTTCAGCTTAGGGTGGGAGGACATTTCCAGTACCCATCAGAGAAGTCCGAGGAGTCCCCCAGCAAGCTGAGGTTCCTGACACCTGCATTGCTCGGTGCAGCGCGTCATCTGGGAACACGACCCCTGTTGGGCCTGGGATGGCTCAGGCAGATGGCAAAAAGGTGATCTTCTCCTGCAGAGAGTTCCTAGTTTTCTGAACCCCAGTTTTCTGGTCATTTTCTTGTTCATCCTAAAGGAGCAAAGAAAAACACAGGTGTGGTACTTGAGAGCCTATCAGACAGTCTTTGCCCAAGGTATTAAACCATTCCCTCTTATGGGGAATGTGGAAAGAAAAGGAAGGTTTGGAGGCTGCTATCCTTATGCCAGTACAGTGCTCCGTCACACCACATTGCTTCCAGTTGCAGTCAGAGGTTGAAGCATTTTGATGCCACTTTTTTTTTTCACATCCCCTGAAGTTTGTGCTGTCCCAGATGAGACTGTCACAGCTTCCATGTCTCCTAGCCCGCACTAGTCCATGATGTGCAGGATTATTTGAATGTGGATTCCAAAAAGCTGAAGAAAATCTCTAAGGTTTGACTTCTTTTTAAAAAGCAGAACTATGCGAGGTGACTCTCCTTATGTGTTACAGTTGTTTGTGTAGGTTAAGAAATCATTAATGTACAGAGCCAGGAAGCAAAGACACCTGGCACTGAGCTGTCATTGAAATGAAAAGCACAGACTGAGCCAGCAGGGTTGAAAATGAAGGGGAATGGAGTGTGCAATATTTTTTTCAAGGAGTAACGGGTGAGCCAGCAACATATCAGTGCCACCACCATATGTCTTCCAGAATGCCCTTTACTACAGATTTCTGTGTCAATAGCTTCTCAAGGTCTGGTCACCAACCAAGAGCTGCAAATATTTGGTCTGCTTTAGAATTATATTGCTCAAGGACTCTGGAGGAAAGTCCTTACTGAGATCCTTAAAGTAACGAAGCCTTGCAGAAGTTATCATGAGCTATTTTTCATTACTCCTGATTCACCAGCAGGGAAACTGAGGCAGCAGGAGGTACTACACAATGCAGCGGTAGAGGAGAAGAGAACACCTCGCCCCAGACATCCAGCCATTTGTCTCTGCCTACCAGACAATGTTGCCTCCTAGGTAAATAATGGAGCTGTCCCACCCAAATGTTATTTATAAACCACGGGGCTGGGTTTGGCACAAACTCCGGCAAAGCACAGCACGACCAAGGGAGTCCTGAGGAACACGCGCCCTCCACAGACGGAGCCGCTTTGGGGAACCCTTGTTGTTCTGCTGGGTTTATGCAATTGGTTGAATGGGAGCCCAGACCCCAACCTATCCAGCTGCACAAGAGCAGGGGGAGAGCCTGAACGAAGAGGACACGAGGGGCCGGTGGAGCTCCCCCAGCCACCACCTCCTCCACCCTGGTGCCCTGGCCCAAGCCGCGCCGGTCAAATCCATAGGGGGGCAGCAAACCCTTTGCAGTCCTGGGATTTCCTTCCCCAAATGATCCTCTTCCAACCTCTGTCCCCGGGCAGCCAGAGCCCCACACGTACACAGCACCCTTGGGAAGGTCAGCATGGATGCTGCAAGCTCAGGAGAGGGAAGACAGACCTGCGAAGCCTCTTCCAGCCAGCCATGGGTGGCCCGTTCGTCTCAGCTGCTCGGCCAGGGGGGACATTGTGTGCGTGAGACCACTGGTAGGGCTAGCAGGGCGTTGGGAAAGCAAGGGGAGTTGTGCAACACACCTCGGGGGGCGGCTTTGGGTATTAAAACCCACACTTCCACGTCAGGCTGCCAGAACTCTTCAATGGCTGTGGGCTCCCTCTGAGAGATTTGGGGCAAACAGGGTCGAAGATGCTCAGGACTTTCACAGCTGCATCGCTACGGTGGCAATACAAGGATGGCCAGACCAGCTCACAATAAAGGTCCATCCGCCTCCTTATCCAGCTCCTGCGGTGGCCAGCAAGAGAAGCGGAGGAAAGAGAGTAAGGACAGAGAACAGGAGACACTTCTCCTTTGCGGGCCGCTGCCCTGCCTGCAGCCAGCCTGGTGGTACCCCATCTGTACGCTCCCCTCGCCCAGCCGCAGCTCAGGCACAGAGCGCTCAAGACAGGGAGCCAGGACTTGTATTTAATCTCTTAATGCGGACGGAGCTTGGGTGCAAGGAGCAGGTGAAACTGCACAAAAATGACCGTGACCCCCTGGCCAATTAGAACTAATTAGTCCCCATGTGACCCCGAACCTCAGGGCACAGGCTCTGCTTTAAGGTCTGCACCAACTGCGTCCTCCTCTCCCCCAGCACACCAAGGGCTGCGTCCCCGGCCAGGCACCTCCAGAAGCCCCCCACCGTTGCATGGACACGACCAAGGGCAGGCAGGTGCTGCTACCGCTCTTGGCATCGCGGTGCTGCCAAAAGCCTCGGCGCAGGGGCGTTTGCAGCACAGCCCAAAGCCAGCCTAAAGGACCAGCATACAGGAAAGCCCAAAGCACCCAGCAACACTCGGAGCAGAATTTGCTCTGCTGGCAGGCAAGGGAGGAGAGGCTAGGAAGGCACACAGGTGACTTACCCAATATCCCCCAGGCAGCCAGTGGTGGAGCTGGGGTCAGCTCACAGCTTGCCTGCTTCTCTCCTCCCAAGCTCCGGCCCCGCTGTCTCTGCCCTGCTTGATTCTGCTTCTCTCCACCCAGCTGTCCTTACTGAGCAGGCTGCCTGCCCTGCCTTTGAGGCAGCTGGCAGGTCTGGATGAGTGTCTCCACTCCATGGAATGGGCTGTTCCCCCCTGTGCTGTCCCCGGGTGTGCTGTTAACCCTCATTTCCCACCAAAGTGGCTACGGACCGAGCAAGGCAGAGAGCTCCGTGGCAGCCCCATGGGAGCTCTTCTCAACGGGAGACACGTCGCTCCCCCTTTTCCCCTCTCCACTGAGATCCTTTTGCCTTCAGCTACCTCCCAGGGGAAAAAAAAATCCTCAGTAATCCAGACTAAACAACCCTATTACCCCCCTTCCCCGGCTCACCTGCCTGTGCTGGCCCCTGCCCGCCTGAGCGCAGAGCGGAGGCACGGCCGCTGCACTGGCTCCTAAAGCTGTAACGGGCTCCCAGGGAGGGGAGGAGAAACAATGCCGTGGGGGGAAGAGAAAGGAAAAGGGAGAGGCTTTGGGAGCAGGTTAAGAAATGAGCCGGCGAAGCAGGGAGACGCACCCCTAGGAGAAGGCAGCATTGGGAAAAGCCCTCACTGTGCCGATGCTGGAGTGGGGAGCCGTCTGCTGTCCCTAGAGTCATCTCAGCCCCTCTGCAGCAGCACCCTACCCAGCCATGTCCCCCAGCTCCCTTCACCTTACCACAGCACAGCATCCTTCCCCCAGCACCCCAGACAGGGATGTTTTTCTGCCTGGCCCCGCTGTGCAGATGCCGAGGACAAACAGAGGAAGAGACTGCGTGACCCCTGTGGAGATGTGCCTTGCTCTGTGCTCGGTGCCGCGCTGCATCAGATCAAGTGACTTTCCTGGCTGCTTCTGGCCACAAGCATCTAAAGGTCTGGGCAGCACCAAGGTTAATGATGGGAGCTTGTGCAGGAGGCCTGCAAAGCCTGAAGATAACTGACTTGCAATTCCCCGAGACTTCACAGGCAGAAAACCACCCTGAGAAATCCTCAAATACCAAATCCCTTGCTCTGCAGGTCAAACAACAAAGGTAGGGCTAGATAAAATTTCCCTCAGCGTCGCTCCCAGTGGTGGAGAACGAGGCTAGATACCTGGCAGATGCAGGGGAAAACAGTCTTCAAGCATTTTTGACTGCGACAAAACCTGGGGTTTGATCCAAGAAGGGGACAGTGCAGAGTACTCTGCGGGCAAAAGAGGTATATCAAGGTCTTTTCTGCCTCTCCTGAAGCTGGTTTTGATTAAAGAAGGAATTACCACCAGTTCCCTTGCCCCAGTTACATATCACACACCATCCCCATCTCCTTCACTGCCAGTTTGTTCTAATAAAAAGCAAAACAACACCTGAAAAGCACATTGCACAAAGACGGACCCGGCGAGCAGTCACACCAATGCCAGCATGTAGTCAGATGCATGCATGCACAAATCCCTTGCCTGTAAACAAGGCAGATCGCTTTCTCAGCTGCCGCATGTGAATCCCAAGCTGCTGGGGAAGAAACCTCTCTCCTCCCGTGTCCTAGCGCCGTATGCAAGGTGATCTGGAAGGGCATACTTGCAGAGCTTTTGTGCCTTTGCAGATCCCAAGTCCTGATGCCTCTTGGCCTGTGAAAGTTCTTCATGGACACCAGGATTTCAGTTCCAGCCTCTGACATTTGAATGGACTTTGCCCGAGCGCCCCCGCAGCTACGGCAGCATCAAGCCCAGGTAGCTTCACTGGCATCCACGTGGCGCCTGGAAGTCACCCCGAAAGGTGCAGCCAGACCTTGCCAGTGCTTTAAGTGAGCTTAGTTGGGTTCAGCACTTACCACGTTGTGATTCTCAGGCCCCAGTTAGCCAACATGTTTATTATACACAAATACAAAGGGCCTGAAAGGAAAGTAAGGGATGGTTTCCTCCACAGCTCTCCTGAGTAACTACCAGTGGAAGAGCTTTGACAGTCAGAGAGACTAAAAACCTTGACGACAGCCATTTCCACCATGCTACAAGTCTGTAGCAAGGGTGTAACTTCTGAAAGCTGTCTGGCAGCATCTGCCAGGGGAGAGGAGAGGAACAAAACCCACTGAATGCAGACCCTCTGCCACTGCAAGGCACAGCAGTGAACCAGCGAGGCAGAGAACAGCCTCTGAATTCTTTGTAACACCACGGCACGCCAACGAGGAACAAGAGAGCCAAGTGGCATGAGACCTCCCTCGCAGACAGCGGCAAGTAGCAGGGAAACTTGGCAGCAGCAGCAGTGCTCCCAGGCACCACTGGCAACCCAAGGCTGTTTGTTCTCTCCTGTCACTAACGGGGGTAGAGCAACACAAGGGAGATGTTCCTGAGGCGAATGCCAGCTGCACGGGGACAGACTCATGGACAGAGGAGGAGGAAGGAGCTGTGTCTTCTTGTTCAGCCTGCGGTTCCTTGTCCTCGAGTGCCACCGGCAGAGAAGTAGGTGCCCATGGCGTGGAAGTGGGAATGGTAGCCAGAAGGGGCAGCGACTTGTGTGCACGATAATGGCAGTGCCAAACAGCACCAAATCCAGCCTAAAGTCATAGAATTATAGGATGGTTTGGGTTGGAAGGGACCTTAAAGATCATCTAGTCCAGCCCCCTGCCATGGGCAGGGACACCTCCCACCAGCCCAGGCTGCTCAAAGCCCCATCCAGCCTGGTCTTGGGCACTTCCATGATGGAGCACCCACAGCTCCTCTGGGCAGCCTGTTCCAGCACCACCCTCATCATGAAACAGTTCTTCCTGACACACACAGAGTCCAGAATCTCTGGAAATTAAACTAAACTACCTCCATCTATCTAAACTTCTCTTCTTAAATATGTACCAGGCAATTTGCTCTGATGCTGTGGGCACAGTCCAGCCATGGCTGGCAGAGGCTGAGAGAGGAAGGTTGGAGCAGCCCGACCACAGAGGCTGTGGGGAGCCCGGGCACCACCAGAAAACCATCACAGCCTTCCCTCTCTTCCTTCCCATCCTTTTCTGCTTCTCTTCCCCCATCTCTTCCCCCTCTGCACCAACAAGCAAATCCCAGCAGCTGCGAACCAAACCAAATCCTCCAACCAGCTTCTCATCCTGTGGGACAAGCCTTGAGACACACTGGAAATGGCATTTCCCCCCCTCTAGTCCCCCTTTTTCTGCAGACACACAGAAACGCAGGGTCTTCCCTCTTTTTATCAGTTCCCAGTTTGTTTTCCTCACTCTAGTTCTTAGAGCTCATTTGGATGCCCATGCAGAAGTCAGTGGATGGGGCATTGAAAGAGAGGGAGATCAAACCACAGCAGTGCATGAATAACTCCATGGCAAGAGTCCCGCGTGGAAAGCATGACTTGAATGTAACAGAAAGGGGTCTTTTTGGAGAGATTTTTGAACCTTGCTATGAAAGGTAGCTGAGAGTCATACCCCAGGTTTTATTAAATTGCCTATAGCGAGGGCTGTGCTAGGGAGCATTCCAGGCATTTTATAGGTGCCTGGTTGGCCTTGCCAGCTCCACGCACCCAAAGATCATGAGGCATGCTCAAAATATTGAGAGACCAGCTTTACATAATCACAAGCCTTTTATTATTAAAAAACCCAACAGACAGACCTTCCTTTCTTTGCCCTCTGTTTTTCTGAGGTTTTCAGGTTTATGCCATCAAACTGCATGTATAAGGGTGGGGCTTGGTGTGTTTTCTTCGGCTCAGACTTACAGGTCTTATATAAATCCCATGACTCCAGGAGTTCAGTCTTTGGAGAAAAGAAACACCAAACATGGGAAAATTACCCTGAAACCGACAACCCTGAATTTCCCAAGAAACTATTTTGCATCTTTCTGATGGCAGGTCACAGGTTGCTCAAACCCTATGGCCACAGGCACCTAAAAGGGACAAGTATTTGGGACAGGGCTTTGAAGAGGAACACTCATGCACAAACATCAGGATAACAAAGTGGACATGTTCACCCAAGACTGTCTCTCCTTCCCCTTCTTTTAGCTACATAATGCATGATTAAGAGCACGGACACTGCATCCATTCGTGGTACCTGACTGCGACTAATTTCCACTAGCACTGCAATTGCACCACTGATAAGAGGAACATCAGGGTCTCCTGTCCCTCTGGGTACTGTCCTACCAGCCAGCTCTACCTGGTAGAGTAGAACTGTCCTGCCATACACTGGCATAACGAGCATCAAATCCATCCTGCCCTAGGAAACTCTGCTAAACACTGTGGGCCACAAACAGGACCCCAGAGTGCCTTAAACAGGATTAACGTTGTTTGAACTTTGCAGCCCATCTTCAGAAACGTAGAGGCAGAGTGTTGGAACAAGCCCCTGGCAGCATGAAACAGCCAGGCGAGGCTGTCTTACATCACAGGTGAAGGATCTTCCCCAGGAAAAGCAACCATATTGGCACAGAGCCACCACAGTGACACCTAACCTTAGCATCAGCTGCAAAAAAAAGGGAAAGGAGCTGGGGCTGGGCTGTTTGTATTCTCCTTTGATCCTTGCCTGACTCCCCAGGAGTCACTGAGAAGCAGGAGTAATTTATAATAAGCTTTAGGCTGCTCTGATTTATTCCGGGAGCTGAAGCCAGGTGCAAGGAAGTTAAATAGCCAGCATTTCTTGGCTTTCTCTGGGGGAGTGACACGCTAAACATTACAAATCCCCCGTGTGGCATTTTTTAGGCTTTGTCTGCAATGGGCAAAGGGAGCACGACTTAACATTAAGACAGCATGTAAATAGGGATCAGTCTTTTTGCAGGTAGGATGCACCAATCACTAGTGGTGAACCTTTTATCTAGCTGCAAACACTGACCCTGGAACAGCACTCAAATCATGCCAAGTCTTCAGTAACAGAAATATAAAAAGTACAGGAAAAAAAATAAAGACAGAAAAGAATTAATTTTTGACTTGCAAACTGAAGCAAATGAGGGTTTTTTTTCCCCCATGTATTTTCAATTTCCTGAAATGACACGCCACGAAATGGACAACACCAAGTTTGTTTCAAAAAGCAGAACTGCAGAAGTTATTCATTATCAGTAGGACTGATTGGAAATTCAGCCGCCGGCTTGGTTTTTTTTTTTTTTTTTTTTTTTTCCCTTCCACTTACAAATTGTTCACAAACGGATCCTAATTTTTCCCAAGTGAATCTACAACTTTCAAAAGTACACCCCTGCGGGCGAGGAAGTCCACAAGCATAATGGGTCAGCAGTACCTAACTCCCTTTGACTTCTTTGAATAACTCAGCCTTCACCAGCCCATTGAACAAAACCAGCTGCTCTCTTGGAGCTCCTCGCATGCTTCCCACTTGGATTTTCACTTTTAGTTGTTCAAGGCACGTCACTGCTCATCTGCACTACACGGTTTGATCCTACATCTCAACTGATGACCAAAGGCTGTTAAAGAGGGAGGATAAGCAAGGCTGAATAATGAAGAAGTCGCTTACAGTTCACATTTTTTTGGACAAAACAAGCTTTTGTGCTAAAGTTTGTGAAGCTTTTAGATTCATAAACATTTTCCCCACTGCTCAAAGGTCATCCGAATACTCATAAATAACCAATAATATCACTCTTTGGAGACCAGCGAAGCCAAGTCAAACTGAGAGTCTGCCAGCATGTCCACAATACTGTTTATTCCGTTAATGCACCAGACCCTGCACTGGAGCACTTGACTCTGCTCCTTCGAAATGAAAGGAAAGAAAAGTCAAACAGAAATCAAACCCCCTCAGAAGGAGACGGAGCCCCGCGTGATGACTGTCCCCCTGCAGCCACTCTGCAGCACGCGCTCCCATCACTCTGCACAGGAGATGTCAAGCCAGGCAGCCTGCAAACCCCGCTGTATTATAAATCCCAGCATCCTGTCTCAGTGGATTTGAGGATTTATTTTTTTTTTAACTGATGTTTTAATTCAAGCCTTACTCCATCAAAACAGCAATGTTACTGGCTGTTTCAGAAGCGAGTGGGTTTGATTCCAAGCATGCCAAAAGGCAGAGGGAGGGAGATAGTAACGGGGAACAGCTTAAATCTTTTAGCTTTCTCTCCTCAGCACCATTGCGAAACATTTCTCTGAAACATAAGATTTGAGTTGCCATGTTTTAAACAAACCATGGTGTGTTATTGCACTCTGCTTCTGAAACAGGGAATGCAGGTCAAGAAGTCTTGGACCTCTCAGATTTTAAGGTATACAAGCTCTGGATCATTGCTATCCCGGCCTTTTCTTTTTCTTTTTCATTTCTTTTCTCCCCTTTTCTTTTCCCTTCCTTCCCTTTTTACTTTCCTCTCCTCTCCCTCTCCACTCCACTTTTTTCCCCCTCCCTTTCTCTTTTTTCTTCCTTTCCATTTCTTCTTCCCCATTCCCCTTGCTTTCCCATTTACCTTCCCTCTTCCATTCCCTATCCTGTCCTAACACTGGAAAGCAGCTGCAAGCTGAAACGTCAAATAAAGCATTCTGAAAAGCTCCCTTATGTTTATCGACGCATTTTCCATTCTCAGCTTTTCACCCAGTAGGACACAAAACAAGTATTCAAAAAACGTGTGTATTTGCAGATGAGCGTGCATAAATACACCCGTGCACACACAGCATGTGAAAACACATGGAAAAGGTGTTTGCACGCATGTGCTTATGCTTGCACACAGCTTTTTCTTTGACAGCCTCAGGGAAATTTGCAAGCTGGCTCCCGCAGGTTAGCTCTGTCTGTTACAGACCGTGTCAGGATGAATAATGGGGGCAGACGGTTCTGCCAGAGGGTCACGGAACAGCAAGTGCGTAAAAAGGCGAGGTTGTCCAAGAGCTACATGTGGTATCAGCCCAGCTTTGAAAGGCGGTGCCGGATAGAGACAAAAATCAAGTTATAGACTCAGAGGCCAGCAGAAGCACAAGGCCACTTTCTGCCCAGCTCTTGCAGAGGGCACAGGAATTAGAGAATCCCACAGTTGTGGAATTACAGAATCCCACCCAGAAATACCTCGTGTGGAGGGAAGACTTCCTCTGCAACTGAAAGCACAACAGCACTTAGGCAGGTGTTGGAAGTCAAGCTGCCTCAGACCTTAAAACAGACTGTTCTTGGTCTCACTGAGCTAGAAGATCAGGGACGGACCTTCTACTGTTGAAGCCCCCTATATTTTAACCGTTTGCTGGATTATCATGGAGACAAAGATCCAGGCATGATGCGGATACGCAATTCAGTGGCTAGCAGCCAGGAGGGAACAACTATGTCCTGGTAAACAGATGATAGGCTATTCCTCAGACGTAAGGGTATTTTTCCTGGAAACCTCCTTCTTCTGTATCTTTACTCAGCTAGTGAAAGATGAACACATTTCACTTGATATTTCAAACCGCTCGAACAGCATATGTTTGGGAGTTCAGCAAAAACCTTCTTGGGCCCAAATCTGCACATGAAAGGCTGGAAAAAGCAGCAGAGAAAAAAACACCAATGAAAGGTTAGCACAAGAAATAGAGCAGAGAGAAAAATCCAGATGAAAAAATACATTCACTCCATACAGTGTTATACCCACAAAGGATGTTATATGCCAGGAGCTGGAAGCCCTGCCAGTGCCAAAATCCAGGTCATTCATGCAGCAGTAACTGCTTCCCCTGAACATGCTCATTGTGACACAGCCAGTTTTTTCCACAGGACATCCCAGATCATTCTTCCCTGGTCCCCATCCAAGCCTGAAGTTTTCTGCCCGTCTCCCAAAGCCTGTCCTTGTTCTGCTTCCTTCTGCGCTGCTGCCTCCACAAGTGACTTCCAGTCCTCTTGTGCTTGGTCTTTCCTGAATTTTGAACCTCTTCCGAGCAGCCCGATGTCTCTTGCCCCACCAGCCACCTGGTTGTGTATCTCCTCTCTGCCTCCTAGACACCAGCCAAACTGGAGCCACCAAGATCAGCGGAGGGTCAGACAGCCTTTTAACCTCCTCTCTGGCTTCACAGGACCGTGAGCATTGCTGGGAAGGTTCATGGATGAAATGCACCCTCCTGCTTTTGGGACAAGCACTGCAACAATCACAATTCGAATGGACCCAACAGAGAATTTACCAAACTCATCACCGCACACAAACCAAGATCTCTTTTTTTTTTTTTTTTCTCCTTTAAAACATATAACATGGCTGAACACAGTCGTGTCTTCACAGGAATAGCAGCAGGTTCTTCCTTAGCCCTACGAATGAGGAGTCCTCTTCAACCAACTTTTCTAAACTCTGTCATGGGTGCAATTCATTTCACCTCCATTGGGTACCTATGTTTTGAATGAACTGATTGAACATGGAACATTCTCTGGAACATGATTGAACATGAACATTCTCTGGAGAGGATGGAGGAAGCTCATCTCAGACAAAAACAAACGAACAAACAAACAAACCTATTTTCTCCTATTTCATTCTTGTGAATGGCTGAGCCGTTTCAGCTGACACCATCCTCCCCAAAATTCACATGCATAGCACCAACAAGAAGGGTTAGAGGCTGGCAAAGTCACAAGAAACGGAACACGGGGTTTTAGGAGATGCTGAAAAACTTCCGAGCATTACTCGTCCTATTTACACCTCAGCCAGGATGCGAGGAGGCAACTCCACCTTGCCTTGACTTGCTTTTGCTCTTCAAGGCGCAGTATGCCACCTCCCTTTCCCTTTAAGAGGGGAATGTGGCATGAAGACAAGTGTGTTTTTTTGTCAAAATGACCGTCCCTCTTGAGGAGAAAGAGTGAGGGAGGAAGGGAGTCGCTAGCTAACTTGGAATTGGGTTACAAGGAAAAATGTGCCTGAAAAGCGGCTTTCTGAAGCCAAGAGCTTTGCAGGAACTCCACCAAGCCTTCCAGCACTATAGGACACACAGATACGTATCCCTCACTGTAACATTCTGCAGGCTCCAGGCCTGGCTTTCCCATAAATATCGAGGGGGCTGTCAAGTGGTTAAAACAGATCACAGCGACTCCTTCCAGGGCAGCCCACGGAGATGCACATCTGCAGACTTGGTTGTGGGGAGGAGAGTGAGCTTTGAGCTGTGTAGGAAAACAATAAGACCAGGGAAATGACATTCCCCTACCCTTTGGCACATCTACACCACAGGGACGAGCCAGGGGGAACCTACTACTAAAGGCAATGCGAAAAAAAAGTGCAAGGAAGCCTACTTTGGTGCCATTTTACACATGGAGAAGGCACCAGGGACAGCACAGTAAACACCTAGCTGTGGTGGTGAGTCCCATCTGGGTCCTCACTGGGGGCAACCAGTGCCTGTCTATTATCAGCAGGATGCAGAGCACAAGAAGCTGTACATAACCTGGGAAGCCCACAACACGCTGTACGCTTCCGGATGCTCCCAAACCACACCGGCTGGCGTTACGAACACCTCGCCAAGTTGAGACAGCCCAGATCTTCAGGAGAAGATGCCCAAGAGCTGCTCCCAGCCTGCCTACCCCATGCAGCAGCCATGGTTGGTCTCATTTGGTAGGAAATCCTCCTCGGTAAGAAGGGATGCCCCCCAGTGCCATTCCAGGGGAAGCTGAAGAGGCCAGGCAACCCTGGCCTCTTCTCTTATGAAAAAGCTTTGGATATAGGCTGCAGCTGTTGCCAGGAAATCTCCTTTGGAGAAATAAGCCTGTTCTGTTAGCAGCCTCCATGCAGCAGCCTCGGCTCTACCTTCCTCGGCTGCTCCGAGGCGTTCCCCTTTTGGAAGATGTGGCCTTTGACAATCAAAATACCAGACACTTCAGGTTTTATTGCAAGCCCTCCTGCCCTGGAAAGAGCTGATGAAGGTCCCATTGTGCTCCTAGGCCTGCGAGCTCCAAAACCTCATGCCTGTGGCTTAGCGGTACATAGGCCTGCCTATAGCAGCCACACTCCTCCACCTCTCCCCGCAATCCCACAGCCCCCCGGAGGAGCCCTCTGACTCACGGCAGACACTTTTTTTTTTCCCCTCTATTTTTCCCTGCATAGTTCGCTTGCTGACGTCCAGAAAGGATTTTTACCTCCTGGAAAACAAACGAGGCAGCTCCTGAGGGCAGAGGGGGGCAGAGCTGCCAAGGGGCCGGGCAGGAGGTGGGAGGCAGGACTGCCCCATCCCAGTCCCCATGGGATTCGCTCCCTGACTTTGGGAGATATACACAAGGGCTAGATCACACTACCATGCCCAAATACAGTGTTTAATCACCCACATCTTCCTTCACCCTGCTGCAGGAGTTGCCTGGAAGGCACAAGAGCTGTCTGCTACATCTGTGTCCTACTCTTTGACACCTTCAAGCCTTCCAGGCCCAGTCCTGCTCTGGTTTTCACCTCCTCCTACTCTTTCCTGCAAGGAATTCCCATTACCCATGACCAGAGGGGCTGTGCAAAAAGACAGCGAGCTCATTTTTAAAGGGAAGAGCAACGTCTAAGTCCATTATTTTTTTTGCAATCGCTCCAAACTCCCCTTTTTACAAACCCTGGGTCAGGGCCTCCCTCCTTCGCAGTGCTGAGGGCAGGGGACCCTCGTCACCCCTCCGCAGCTGCGGCGCTGGCCCCTCACACCTGCTGTGGGGTCCTTGCCCAGTTCAGCAGGCAAAAATTCAGCAAGGTCACAAAGCACGGGCAGTGCCACGAGTAGCACGGGGCAGGTCACAGCCCTGAAGGTCTCCTGCAGGTTCTGCCCTGCCATGAGCGTATGACGGGCTAGAGATGGAAGGAGGGCTCTCTCCTTATCTTTAGGGGGGCTTCACCCCAGCCTCTGCCTTGCCCACCTGGAGGAGCACGGCCTCCACGCGGGAGGCTAACGGCTGAGGGCTGGCACCCCAGCCCCATGCTGCGGGCACCCGTACCACGGGGAGGCTGTCGAGGCCGTCCCATCCCTACAACAATAAAAAAAGGGTCACTTTTCTTCTCCTGCTCCTCTCCTCTCCCTCCCTTCCAGAAAGCCTTGGTTTCATCCCACCGTGGAACGAAAACAAATGTTCTCAACCGCAACATTTTTCACGAACCGGAATTTCTTGCAGTCTGGCCAGCCCTGGTGGATCAATACCAGGCATTTCTTTCCTCCTCTGCTCTGGCCGTTCCCTTCCAGCCTCCTCCCCCCACCCCACTCACCGAGGGGAATAAGGGAGCCAGAGGTGTCGAACGGAGGAGTCGGGAACGCTCCAGCTCGCTTTTAAAAGGGGCAGAAAAAACACTGGCGTCAGCCGGAGCACCAGGGCAGGCGCTGAGACCTTGTTTTGGATTTCGCAGAGACTGTCCCTCGGGAGAGCTGTCTTTCTTTTTTTTTTTTTTTTTTCTTTCTTTCTCTCTCTCTCTCCCTTTTTTTTTTTTCTAATGCATGGTTTTGTTTGTAAGTTAAAAGTCTCAGGATTTGCAGCCTTTGAAGCATGGTCAGCCTGCCAGATGGAATTAGTCAGTGCCTTTCAGTCGGAAATCCCAGGCAGATGAAGCGGGATGGAAGGACAGTGTTTTTCTCATTTACCAGGAAACCCTCTGCCTTGACCCCCACAAATTCAGCCAGAGTGCTCCATGGGACCCCAAAAGCAGGCAGGGCTGAAAGCAGGGAAGCAAGCAGAGGGCTGAACCTTTCACATGCGTAAATCGGTGTGGCACTGCTGAAGCCAGTGGCCCCCGAGCAGATTTATACCGATCAAGATCCAGCCCAGATGTTTTTGCTGGTACTTGCCTGAAGCTATAAGATGTCAGCGGAGTTTCCTCTGCTTAAAAGCAGTGCCGAATTTGGCTCTCCTCACCCCTGACTCATACCAGCTTTCCACCTCTTCCCACCATGGCCTCTCTTGAATCTTCCTGTTGGTGGACTCCTCAAGGTGTGCACTCCTCCCAGGTGAACAGCCTGCTTCTCCCGTATTCCTGAGCGAGTCTTTGCCTTCCTTCACATGCACCCTCAGTTCCACGTCCAAGCCCAGGAACCCAAGTGCCATCTTTGAAGCTTTACCAATCTATTTTCTCCTCTCTTCTGTGTTTTTCTCTTTCCTGAGCCTACCCTTCACCGCTCCCCGTGGCTCTGCTAAAAGCTTTGGGTCATTCCTCAGGCAGTCCCCTGACAAAATCACACTTGGAGAACATCCACTTATTTCCACATCATCCAAACCACCACCCAGGAGGAGAGTTAGGACCGCTTGTTCCAAACATGCGATGTATGGATGACAGCTCACCATAAACACGGAGTGACATCAGTCGATGTGGGAAGAGCACACAAGTGTCAGACTGGAGCTGACGGCCGCCGTGCAAGAGCCTGGCGCTAATCGCTCACCAGCTGGGAGCTCGGCTCATTTCTCCCAAGGCTGGAAGGGGCAGAGAGGCTTGCTGTCGAGCTGCTGCTACCCAAAGCAACCAGTCAGACCCATTCACAGGATTTCTATTTCACCCTGGGGCTCTCCAAATTTCTCAGCAGCACGGTGGTTACCTGGACAGGGAGGTCTGAGCAGCATCCCTTTAAAGTGACCGTGGTGCTCAAATACTTGAGGAAGGGACTAACCAAGGGGCAATGCATCTCTGAGTAAGTTCTTGTTTTAATAACGCAACAGGAGATAGCTCAAGAGCAACAAGCATGAGGCAACAAGCATCTGCGATAGCTATTGGCACTGTATTAGTAAGTGAGCAAGCAAAGTCAAGGCCAGTTCTTGAAGCCTCTCTCAAATATCTTGCACTCTGCAAAGGTAGATGGAGAGGCAGAGAGGGGACACGACGATCCCGATGATCTTATTGCAGGTGGGTCCTAGTGCCAAGAGCCTGGGCTGCACCCTACTGTCCTAGGGCAGCATAAGCAAGGGGCAGCAGCAGGAGCTGGGGAGAGCATTCAGCAGCGGGATGCAAGGAGCATCCCACATCTGGCCTGGCAGAAAATTAGTGTTGCAGTCTGAGTCAACATAGCATAAAACGAGTCCAAAAGGACTAGCACTTCAGACTGATAGCAGTACAAGGAGAGGGATGTGAAGGCCAGCCGTCACCTGTGACAACTGCAGGGAGGCCGGTTTGCAAGCACGTTTGCAAGCACACATGCCTGTGTTCATCCAAGGCCGAGCAGGGCCCAGCAATTGCAGAACACTTTGCCAGCTGAAGCTACAGAGGGATCCTTCCTAATGCTGTAAAACCAATGAGGAAATTGGGCGTTCCCTTCCTAGAGACACCCCTGCCCGTTAGTTATCCCATTTACACACATCTGTGTGTGCTCTGGGCACAACCAAGGCTGGGGACCCCTTACCCCACAGGTCACACTTCTTCATTGCAAACCAAAAGGGAGGAGCAGTGGTGATTTCATAAACTGGAGACCTGGAGCCGTTATTTCGTGCACGCCTAAGGGATGCCACCAAGCTGCCAGCAGGGCCCAGAGCTGGGCACAGTGTGAGTAACTCTGTTTTAGAGGAAGAAGCAACAAAAAAAAGAACCTGAGAGGTATGAAAGCAGGAAAACAGGCTTGTTTATGAAGCCAAAAAGAGAATGCAGCGTATTCCGAGGCCAAAGGGAATTTTTCTCGCAACGTTGCTTTGCCTTGGCTACCTGGCCACTTTCACATAAACAATGGAGACACACCAAGAAGGCAAGGAGACTTCACAGAGGTTATAAAAATATCACTTGTGTAATTAGACTGAATCAAAACTCATGACTTTCTGGTTGGAAGGAATGCTTGTGTTTCCCCTCTCATTTCTTTTTCTCTCTCTTTTTTTTTTCCTCGTAAAAATCTAGATAAATAAAAGCCCTAGGATACTGGATGGTTCCTTGCATATTGTTTTAAATGCAGAAACAACAACAACAGCAACCACCATGGTCAGGGGGAGTGTCTGTGACTGGCGTTGCCTAGCCCCTGTTTTTCCGTTTGCAGGAGCTCTTCTCACCCTTGCTCTACCCCACACGACACCCGTCTGGGCTTGCTGTCCCACGGGCAGGGTACCATCGTATCGTTAAATGCCTCGCTGCTTCTCCCACCACCGCAGTGCTGCTCTGTAGGTGGGTCATGGGAAGAGCTGCAGCAAATTGGATTTAAATTCCTGCCTCTCTCCTGCACTTCACAGGCAATTCACTCCCTCCCTTCCTTATAGATGGGTAACAGAAAACAGAAGAGGGGAAAGCAGTGCTGCAGAATCCTATCATGCCTGGTTCATGAACTCTGCGAGGCAGGGGCTGTGTGCTGCCTTGCCCAAGAAGTCCACAGGCCTGCAAGGGGCTACTTGCAATATTACCCCCCCACGCCCACATTCACAATAGCCACTAAAATTCACGAACTTTGTAAAATCCCTTGGATAAAAAGCATGAGTGTTGCCAGTTTTAATCTTTCAAAAATGTTGTGTGTGGCCCTAGAACAGAATGATATAGCCTTCAAAATAATAAGACTTAACCAACCCAAAAGTATTTGGAGTATTTTTCATCTGTTTTCTTATTTGGACCCTCGAGGCTTCATATTTTCAAGTGAAGTTGTTTTCTTCCAGGATCAAGAGAGCTGGAAATGCTAGTCTAAAAAAAATAAAAATAAATAGAAAGCTGAGAATCTCATTCAGCCTCTTGATTCCAGGAGCTCAAATAAAGACCACAAGTCTCAAATAAAATCCACAAACATCACAAGCTTCATGTTGACATTCAACAAGAGATGGCAATGTTCAGTGAGCACAAAATGATAATTCCCACCTTGCTGGATCTGGTTTTATTTTCTTTTTCTCACCTCAGCTCATGTAGCTATTTTTCTCTTCCTATAGGGACTCCATTTCTGGGCGAATGAAATGATTTCCTACCATACAGCAGAGGGTGTAACCCTATCTATCTGTCAATTGCTTTTAAAATTCTTCAGTCCTGGAAGTTACATGAAAACCAATGGTTCAACAGAGAGGGGGAAAAAAGGGAAATAAAAAAACACAAGTAATGATCTTAATGAGAAAAGCTGCATCGCAAGTCCTACATTTATCCTTTCTGTTAGTTTGCTACTGGTCAGGCAGTTCTAGTTTGCCCCCAGGTTGCTTTTTCCTCAGCCAGAGGGTGATGGATATGGGGCCAGAGCTCTGGGGGGCAGACCCACAGGAGCTGAATGTCCCCCTGACCAAACCAGAGACCCTTGGAGGGAGGGACTGCAGGCTCAGTGCCACCTTTGGGGGTTCAAAACAAGACAGTGAGTGGGTTTAGCAGGAAGTCTCAGGAAGATTAGCTCTCAGAGGAGCTCTTCTGACTTTTTTTTTTTTCATTTTATTTTATGCCAGGCCATCCCAGATAAGGAAAAAAGAAACACATTTAGAACAATTTTTTACTTTGCTTCTCTAATCACAGCAGCAAAACCTCTTCTCCCTTAGAAGAGAGCAGGGCTTAACAAATGGCAATCCCTACCTCCTTTATGCATGTGCCCTAAACACATTAGAAAATCATGCTGTGTTGCTTTAGGGTGCATCTGGCAGTATACAGGGACTTACTGGTAAAGCAAACCCACGGAGAGGGCCACAGAGACACACACTTCGTTTGGGTGACTGCATATAGACATATCATCGCTGCCTTCTAGAGGTGAAATCAAGAAAAGATAGCAGAGTGACACACTGTCGCCAAGTATTCAAATACAAGCAGCTTTAACTGCTCTCAAAAGGTGTCGATCCAACAAAAACATGAAATAGAAGTCAATGGATCCGAGTGGAAAATATTATAGCAGTCAAATAGGCTGCTCCAATAACACCACCTCTACCCACAGGTATGCTTGAAGGAGATGGGGAGAGAAGGGGAAAAGAGAGAAGGTTCTGTGCTGAACATCTGAGAAGTCTGGGCCTGTTTGGGGGTGAGGGGGTCTTTTTTTTCAGAAATCCCACCCACTGCTAGGGAGCTGCACGAGACCCAGAATGCCAGAGACTGATGGGTGATGGAAATATCCACCATCAACCCCCACAGGTAACTACAGGGCCTCCCCAGAAATCACTGCAAACTCAAATTAGGGTCAGGAACGTGACAGTAATGGCCCAGCCCTTTCTCCATGCCCATGGCAGAGCGGTGAGGAGTAACACACGACACCTTGCTGTAGGTTATGTATGCCCACCAGCTCCCAGAACAGCCCCAGCTTTCCATAAAGGGACAACGCTCTATGGAAAACAGTCACCATGTGCAAAACCCCACACTGTTCCCCAAGGGAATAAAAATGAATTTTCGGCCTAAAAACTTGATTTATGGGCTCTCTCACTCCAAGAAACAGCAACAATCGGTTTGGCAGGTTGCAGCGGTCCCTTTCTAGCCCTGCACACACACATCCACGTCGAGCTCGAGAAGCCCCGGCACACATCGTGTGTCTGCAAGAAGACAGCCAAAGACCCCTGCAATGACCTGCTGGATGCAGCAGGGATGGCCAAGAAGAACAGCTCTGTGCAAGGAAGCACAAGTTGCTGTGACGATGGCACAAAAGCAAGGCACAATCTCACCTCCAGCCATCCTTGCCCTGAGGGTTAGCCGTTGATGAGACCTCGAGCTACAGTAGTTATCCAGCACTCCTGTTATCTCTCCGCATGGACAGCTCCTGCTAGTACGATCCATCCCTTATTTTTCCAGGCACCAAAATACACCAAATTCCTTCCTTCTCCCTTAGAAATCTAGCGCTGGCCTAGCTCGCCGCCTCCCTGTTGGACAGCTCAGTCATGCCGAGCTCGTCCCCGCCAATGCTGGTGAGAGACGAAACCAGATCCTAGGGCTCGACAGCCGAAAGCTGGTCGCCCTCCAGGTCCCCGAGAAATCCTTTGCGGTCGCAGAGACGTCACTGCTGAGGTGGGCTCTACCTCAGACTGAGGAGGGCTGCCTCTGGTTGTTATTAGCTGTACTGAGGATTCGAAGGACAAGGAGGCACCAAGCCAGAGCCTACTACAAAATGCAGCGATCTTGCATTTGCAGAACATGCATCTGGCCTTCATTAATGCTTAAATGGTCCAACGTGGGTAGAGGAATCGGAGTGACGGAGGGAGGGGAGCTGAAGTGCTGCAGACTGAATGGGGCAGTCACGGGAGATGCTCAGGCTTTTTTATTTTGAAGATGTTTCTGATTTCAGGGATCGTTTTATCCAACATGCGCACATCATAGCATCAGCAGGACCGTGCGTAGGCCTACACGCATTTGTGGGACAGATGGCCTCCAACAAGGGCTTGGCCTCAAAATTTCTTAGGGTGGCCATCCCAAACATTAGGATGAGAGTCAGGCAGTGACAGGCCAAGGAAGGGCACTGGGAATTCAGCCATGAAATGACGTTGAGAAAGTCTTTCACCCCACCAAAAGGAGGCAACTGCGTTCGGCACGCCAGCATCCTTCCATAGCAGACCTCGGAGCATGTGTGGGCTGGAGAAATGACGTGGTGACATTCACCAGTTCTCACCACAGGGCTGCAGGCATCATCCTCTTCTCCCCATAGCCCTGAACTAACACAAGGCTTGGTTGTGGCTGATCAAACACGCTGCGAGGGCCTATGTTTCATCCAGGATGGAAGAGCTTCCCCCTGCCTTGAGGACATGGGGATGGCAGATTGGAAGAGAACTTCAGGCTGGCTCACGAGGATCAGAGTCCATCTGTGAGCGTGGCTATGAGTGTACACCGAAGGGTGATTCAGCTGCATGAGTATCTCGATAGGTGGGTCGCTGAGCACGCAGCTGAGTGTGCTTGTGTGGGCAGCACAGCACATGGCAGAACGGGGCGCAGGCAGCCCGCGGATAAACAAGCATGGCAGGAGTGAAAGGACGTGGCAGGGCAGGGGGCTTGCTTAGAGAAGTGAGTCAAGGGCCATGCCAAATTCTGGCTTCCATTAAACCTGGCACACCCATTGCTCTGGCATGACAGCACCAAGGTACCGGAGGGGGCAGTGGCCCACAGCCCGTTTCTCCTGGGTGGCATCTGGTGGAGACACTTGCACTGACCTGGTGTTCAGAAACAGGGTAGGCCTCCTGTTGACCTGACCTCCACATGAGCAGAATGGGAGCTGCTGGAAATGACGCTGTAAACAGGAAGGCATGAGATAAATAAGAGACGGTGAGGAAAGAGAGCCATTTAAAGTGGCAGCTGCGTTTTAGCTCTGGTTCCCCTCTTCTGCTCAGCTAGAAATGAAGGCCCCCACCCTTTTCTGCTTGCCTGCCAAGACAGCATACGCTTACTACTTACAACTCTTTCCTAGCCGATGCAAAACTTGCAGCAGACGACTGTTAACCCCACTGCTGAGGCTGCCCAGGAAACTGGGGAGAATGTGTCTACATGCTCCAACAACCTGAAAGAGAAGATGAGCTCGTGCCTTAGGTGAGCCAAAGCTGTTGTATGCAACATCACGATGCCCAGTGATCTGCCCCCCTAAGTGGAGGTTTGTTGAGCTAGATGCTGCACAAGCAGGCGATGCAAATACCTAAGTATTTTGGCTGTTTAGGGACAACGAAGCACATCAGGGAGAGGTGACCAGCTCTATGTGACGTTGCACAGTGGAACAGAGGGGATGAGAGGAAACAGGCCCTCTTCCAGCTCCATCCAGGATCCAGTGCCTCTAGGAACTGAACTTTGGAGCTGATCAGTCTGACCTCAACTTCTGCAAACTCAGATCTACGTCCCCTGAGGGCATTATTCTGCCCTGGTGACCTCAGGACACGGATCAGTTTCTAACTTCTGCAGCCTGCTGCAGCTCTAATTTCAAGCCATTTTAAACACAGCAAATCTACATTTAGATATTCAGCATCCAGTTTTGTGCTCCCATTCCCAAACACATGCTTTTCTGATGCACTAGCAATTGGTAAAATAAAACAAAGGGGGGGGCGAGGGGATTCTTTCGGTCAGCGTAAGCGTTTCTGTTGCATTCTCAGAACTGGATGTTCCCCGCCTAGAATGAGATTTCAGCACCGCAATTTCTGATCACTCCTGTTGGCAACTGCTTTCCTTTCACTCAGCTCTCTCCTGATCTCTTCCACGGCAGGGCAAGAGGCAGAAGGTTGTGCCCTGCACTTCCAGGGCAAAACACAGACCAGTCCCACGACAGTTCCCATGTAGAAGAAGAGATCAGTCCCGTTTCTCTGGAAAGACACACAGACAATACACAAAACCTACCCAGCCTTATTACAGCAACCCAGCTAAATAGGCAAGCTAAACAAAATACAATTAGGTTTCCTTTGGCCAGCCTGGAACATATGGTATTCGTCAGCCAGTCGTGTTCCTCTCTCGATTCTGGCAGGAGATAGGTAACTTGTTCCAAGCACTAAGAAAGCTCCTGGAAAGTCAGCATGCTGAGCAAACTTTTGGAGGGGGCTAGCTGGGGATATAATAGCTCCCACAGACACAGATTTGACAGCATTTCTTCCACATTGTTCAGCTAGGCTCTAGGTTACAATGCCTCTGGCTTTAGTACATTCCTGGTTCACATTGTTCCCTGTGGTATTGCATCTGTGAGCCCTCATTTGCTAAGCACACACACACGGCTCTGAGGCCGAGGGCCCCCACCAAAGTAGGCAGGCAAAGGTGCATAAGGAAGAAAGGCTCCTGTGGATTTGGGTTCAGAAAGAAATCCTAAAAAGGCAAATTGCATCAACGATGAGTGCACCAAACCCTTCACTACGTTACCTTTTTGATGCAGATGGGAAATGGCTGCTGCCACCCCACTGTGGATGAGTGGGCAGTGTCCAGCAAGAAAACAGCCATAAATATCACAGTGTTGATTGCTCCAGAAAAGAATAGCCTCTGAATTTGGTTATCTACCAAAAAAAATGCATGAGTCTAGCTCTGCACTAGGAATATTTTGCTCAATTGCAGTTTACAAAGAAGTTGGGAAAGAGCTGATTCACAGAGAAACAAGGTCATGTTTTAACAGGGGGAAGAGGAAACCTTGCTCTGGTAGAGTAATATCTGTGAAACAACTGCCCCAGCAAAATCAGTTACGTCTTATGGGAAAGGGAAGGCTGATAAAGGACTATTGATTTATTCCAGTAACAGCAGAGACTTCAGACTGGAACCAAGAGGAGTGCTTCCCACCACACACTGCAGGCCTGAATAAGAGTTTCAGCTGTGTGACCCCACATAGTTCAGCCTCATCACTGCCAGGGCTGGTCTGACATCTCCTGCAAAGGTTTGCTTGGTCTGCTATAGGCCTTTTTTTTGCAGCAAGGAAGCCAATTTATTCCCTCCAGTGCAGTTCCAAGCCAGCACTGACTCCAAGTTTCTGCACTGCCTTTTATCTTCCCACATACAGTTGGCCTTACTGCGTATCTGTTCCTCCCCTATCCCTGACGACGGACAGCCTGGCTGGCGTGGGGCACTGGAACCTTAGCCCAGTTTTCCTTGGGCAGCGAAAAAGTGGGAAATGTGACTGTAAAAATAGTGCAAGAGGAGTTCTGCTGCATGTTCCTGTGTTCTCTGGTCCTCCTGCTTGTTGCCAAAGCCAGGCTCCCTCCTTCCTTTACCTGCCAGGCACAGTCACTCTTGTTCCTTCCTTGCAGAAGGCTGGGGTATCTCAACCTCTCTAGTATGGCTCTTCAGCAACTTGCCACATCACTAACACTTAGAATACCTTGACCTTCTCTACCCCCTCCTTGTAATCCTATACCCTTTGTAGCAGGAGGCATTCGCCTGCTTTTTTTTTTCTGCCCCATTTCCTGCTTTTTGACGTCCAAGACTTGGCGCGGGTAATAGGCTTCTGTTCGTCCTCACGGCACCCACCACAGACCCTCCTGTCAGGTTTACCAGCAGTAAACGCACTGGGAAAGCATTTCCCACTCTTCTTGGTTGCTGTTATGAATCAGCAGAACTTGCTGCAATCCCCAGCAATGTGCCGGAGCACCCTGAGGACTGAAGTGCTTGCAGAAACCCTTGCATCTGCTTCTGCTTCTGTTTCGCTTAGCCCCATTGAAATGCTCGGCTGCATCGCACAGCCCTGCCATGGCACTGCTTTGCTTATGTGTACTCACAAGGCCAGCTCACCTCCTTCGCACACTGCCCTATCAGACGTGCTGCTCTTGCTCTAGCTGAAGATTAATGGGCGAGGTTCTCCACCGAGGTTAATGGGCGTAGCATGCTGCTCCCAATCATTTTTGGCACGAGCTGCGCTGATGCAGCCAGCCAAGCTGCCTGTCCTTAGCTGGGAGGAACCAGCTGAGTTTTCCTTTCAGGAACCGAAGAATCTACTGTGGCTTCGTCCTTCGAGAACACCATCCATCACCCACCCAGGAGCTCCGCTGAGTGAGGCAACAGCACATCATCGTCCCCTCCCCGCCACGCAGAACCGATTGGGGCTCGCTTTTGTTCTTACCCACATCACAAGGCTTTTGGCGGGCCCTGGTCATCGAGGGCCATTCATCTATTTTGCTCTCAGGTCCTGCTCAGCAGTACCCTCCTGGGCTTTCCTCATCCATCATTCCTGGCAATTTCATCTGTCTCTTGCTGGGCACTTCCTCCCCGTGCCTTTGAATTGGAGTTTTTCTTCTCCCTCAAAGGAGCTTGTAACATTTACTGCATGGTATTGGAATCTCTGGACTGAACTGAGTCATAGTTCAGCAAAATTCGACTGGTTTCATCTTCCTCGCAGTAGGAAACTGGACATACTGCAGCTGTCTTTCTGTTTTCCTGTTTAAACAGTCCCATCTTCCTGCAGCTCTGCCCTCAGTGGCAGCGTAGCTGAGGCACATGGCTTCCAAAACAGGAGATAAAATGGCTGTTGCCAAAGGTTGTGTGCGAAGCTGTTCAAAGCAAGATGGGACTTCACAAAGTTTCCAGTCATTAAGCAGAGTTACAGCATTTGGCTCCTTCCTGCAGGCTCCCAGTATCTCTCATTAACACCGGTTTACTACTGCTCTTCTGGGAATCGAGAGCGAAATTTCCACCAGCTTCCAGGACGGAGGATGGAGCTTTCTAATGCAAACCCTGTGCAACGTCCCTGCGTGTCCCATTCCCTGCTATGTGACATCCCCAGACACCACAGCACCCCTTGGGAGTGCCGCTTTTAGCTCCGCAGGACTCCACGCATCACTTTGGTTACTTCACAGGTCGGAAAGTATCGTGCAATATTTTAAAGATCTTCAAACCCACGCGAAGGATAAACAATGAAACCGCACGGACAGAAACCTCAAAGTGCACCGTTATGTTGCCCGAGCCTGCGCCAAGCATTTTCCACCTGCTGTGCACCTGGGATCCCTCCCCTTCGCCGGTAGTTCATTGCAGCCACGCGATTTTACGCAGAAGAGCCCAGGGCCAAATAAATCCTGAGGACATGCTGCCCGCTGGCACAGAGCAGAAGGGCACGCTACACAAGCTGCTCTTTCATGCAGGGACCCGCGTCTCTCTGCAGCTTGCTGTCAAAGACGGGCATGTGCAAACACATGCCACGTTTGTTTGTTTTCTTCCGCAGGCAATACTCAGTAATATCTGCTGCGGGAAAAGCATTTATATGCTGTGAAAACACCTAAGCACAAACATTACATTTGTGTACATGAGCAGAAGAATTTGAGAGCCTGCGTTAGCCACTTGTAAATGACTGCCCACCTCGCTTTAAAAACTGGCCCAGCATGCAAGTAAATGTAAGCATAATAAAAAATAATAGGAAACAGACAGGCAATAGAATTAAGAGCAGCAGCCAGCTGGGATCTTCTAACCAGTGACATCAAGGGATTGCTGAGGTAATACACTGATGGGTTTTAAATTAACTGTAACCACTCAGGAAAAAGATCTAGGCGTCACTGCGGACAGCTCAATGAAAACATCTGCTCCACGCACAGAGGCCATCAAAAAAAACGAGCCCCAGAATGTTAGGTTGAATAGGATAAAGAACAATACCAACAATGTTATAAATGCCACCACATAAATCAGGGACGTGTTCACACTTTGAGAAGTGAGCTGAAGGCTGCTCACCCTATTTCAGAGTGGGGAGAGCAAAAACGGAGTCCAGAGGGGGTTGCCAAAAATCGTAAGAGGCACAGAAAGGTTTCCAAGGTCATCAGGAGGAGAGATTAAAGTACCATTGGTTCAAAGTAGGTTATGCTAGAAGTGCACAAAACAAATAACGCAGCAAAGGTTTTCCTTTGAAAGAAACGGCGTCCGCTTAAGACATCCCCCAAAATATTATTAAAACAGGAAGAAAAGGTGGCCGGTGTTCTGCAGTTTGCCCAGCCACCACGTGGACCTTGCTGCCACAAGATGCCAGGCTGATTTCAGCTGGCACCCAGGGAGGGATCTGCCATCTCTTGCCCTGCTGCCATGCCATGAAACCAAACAAAAGGTGTGCGATACACATGTGCCTGGGCAGTCACTGAACACCTGGGGCCAGGAAGAGGTGATGATGGGCAACCAAAGGCAATGAAGAAAGGCAGGGGGACCAGCAAGGCTGCAGGGAGAGGTTAAAGGAAGAAAACGTGCTTTTCAAGAAAATGTGCTTTTCAAGACCAACCGTATAGGCAAGGTTGGCATAAACACCCTTATGGCCACCGAAATTGAGAATTTTTTCCTTAGCGTTCAGGGATTGTCCCCAAGTTCTCCCCAGCTGCAATAGAGAGTGGTCCCGGCGATCCTATGAACACATGGGAAGCATTAAAGCGTGACACCACACAGCACTTAGCCCCAGCCACCCTGCCCATACATATAACAGAGCACAAGGCTGTCTGCTCCTCTGCCCATCAGCATGCCTGCGGGATGCTCGTTGCAGGGCTTCCCTGAGCTCATGTGGGGGGCTGGCACTGGGCTTTCTGCTTCACTGGTGATGTGGATGTCCACACAGGCACACCTGAACTCAAGATGTGCCACCAGGCATGTCACCACAGTGACATGTGGCAGTGGATTTACAAGGATGTGCACATCAAGCAATGGTCCTGGTCCTTGGGTGAGATAATGCCACCAGAGTGGTGCCTCTCATCCATCCCTCCCCTTCAAGGGAACTTGCTGCACAGGCCAGGGACAGCAGACTATAGGTCTTTTTCCTTCTTCCCTCCACCTACCCAACTCCCAAGAAACACAGAGTGCCGCGACCAGCAAAAATAATGGGAAAAAAAAACAACAGTGACACAAACCCCCCAAACAGCCCCACAGCCACCAACACGTGGACAACCTCCACCATCAGGCTGCCTGCTTGCGGCCGATCCCCAGCCCGGGAAGCACAGCGACCCTCTCCTTGCCCGCCACCCAAACCGCCCCGCTCCACACCCCCAAGCCCCCAAACCCCACCTGCCCTCCTTCCCCCAAAACTTCTGCCAGCGGGGAACCCCGCCACCACCATATGCGCAGGCACCATCATAAAGCCACAGGGGCCAGCGTTAAGTAGGGCTTTCATGTGCGTCCAGCATTTCCAAAGGCACAGTACATGCTGTATGCTCGGTGCCGTCGGGCTCTGGGGCTGAATTCTCCAGTGTTTTAGGAAAAAGGTAGGGCGGGGGGAAAGTGTGAGAGGGGGGAACAGACCAAGCTTTGTAGAATTCTTTTTAAGAGCGTATGTATGACTGTATAAAAGAACATTTTTTTTCCTGACCTCAAAAAGACAATATTATTTCACACAGAGCTATTTCCAAGAGTGGCCAAGCTATTTCTACATGAACTGGTGCCTGCTTGAGGCAGAGGCTGTGAAGGGGAAACCCTCTCTCCAAGTACGACATGGAAATTCCTTGACCTCAGCTGCGAAGCCGATCAACACGCGTGCGATGGGCCAATGAAAAAAAAAAACTAAAATACCAAAGTGGCCAACGCAGATGAGGGCAGGTGTGTAAGGGAGAAGGCACAGCCTGCTTTTTCCAGGCAGAGAGCCTGACAAAAAAAAAAAAAAAAGGAGACGTGCAGGGGTGGGAAGAAGACGAAAGCAGGGCAAAAGCAAAGGTAACGAGACACTGGTCAGAAAAGCAAAGACTTAAATGCCAGGCAAACAGGTTCTGATTCATACTCTACGGCCTGAAGGTAAAAAGGCAGGGTGAACAGGCAGGGAAGTCAGAAAAAAATATTTATTTTAGGCCACGCTATCATTTGGTGTGTTTCATGGAAAAGGTTGGGTGTTCACTACGAGCCCAGACGGAGGCAAATAGGTTCACCATTAGTCTAGACCTGGTAAAAGTGAGCAGTGACTCCACCACAGACCTGTACCCAACGCTGAACCTGTGTTTGCTCCCTTGGGAGGCCACCAGGGAAAACAGCACCAGAGTGAACCTACTGTTCCTGCCCAGCACTAAGGCCGTGCCAACCTGCTATCTCCATCAACAGACCCCCAAAAAAGCCACCAGAGGATACAAAGCTGCCCAGCATCAACCCACCAGCATTAAGTTTCCAAGTCCAGGGGGACAGAGCCCTTCCATTCCCTTCTTGGAGGCCTGGATATCTGCAATTAATGCAGCTGAGCCCTAAAAAAATTGAAAACCCCTACCTTATGATGAGGGCTGAACCTTTTGGTTAGGTGAACCCTGTAAGTTCTCCCTGTGGCAGAAAACTGGCGCGGACCTCACGGACGCTCCGTGCCGGGACTGAATGTGCTGGCGGCCGCGTCATTCGGTGCGTACATGAACTCGGGGCACTTCCCCAGCGCACCAGATGCGCAGTCTGCTCTCTCCCCGGGCTAGATGTCAGTCAGGAGGGATCTCCCAGTGCCAGAATCATTTGTCTTGTTCATGGCCTGTTCCCAAGCTAACAGCAGGAGAGAAGACTGCGGGGTCTGGGCCACAGGCCTTCCCAAACTCCAAGCAACCCACACGAAGCAGAACAGCAAATGCAAAGGGCTCTAATGGCATCTGTAGGTCAGTTTAGGTGTGCACACCGGGACGGGGATGCCAAGCCTTGTCAGGGATGCAACCTTCGTAAGCTCAGCCTCGGCTGCAAGCCACAGCTACAAACCTTATTACAATGGTGCCCACGTTTAGGATAAGCAGCAAATAACAGCACTCTGTATACTTCCATCATTTTCAGCATCCCCAGAAACCCCACGTAAGAATCAGAGTGACGTGCACTGCAAGGAATGTTTGCTGGTGCTCAAATGCTCTGCATTAAGAATAAAAGCACCCAGGCCCAATGCAAACTAGATCTGTGCTCCGACACCTAAAATTGGGTCAAAACTTAGCCCACCTTCAACAAGTTCTCAGAAGCCCCACCAGACCTCTCTGCTGCTCATTCAGATACCTCCTGGATTTCTCCAGGAAAAGGCAAGCCCTTGAAAAGCAAGAGTGACATCCAAGGAACTTCGCTGTTACTGAATCTCCAGCACAGGCTTCTTGAAGTGCAACACCTGCGTGGGACATATGGCCTTTCCTACCATGCATCGGGATACATCACGGACATCGATCCAGTCTCTCCTCTTCTCCCCTGGTCACCTGCCCCTCTTCTGCTAACGTCAAACTTTCCAAGGTCCCCCAGTGTTCCTAGTCCAGGACAGAAATGTATTTATTAGGGCAAAATGAACAGAGTGTGTATGAATTAGAAAGTGAGTCCAGTCTGTTCAACTAGGGTTGGGCAAGCTTGTTTTGCCTAATTTAGAGGCCATTCAAACATTGTGGGTTTGAACATTACTGCATTAGTGTTTCACTTAGGAAAAACTGTGAAAAAAAAAAAAAAGGTGAAGAGAAGGAAAAAAATCCAGCGGAAATATAAATAGAGTATAACGTATATGGGGCACCCACTTGTGCCAGCACAGACCTTCTAAGCCCTAACACATTGCACAGACTTCCCTTCAGCTACAAGTTCCTTTAAATTACTTCAAAGAAAAATTTTTTTAAAAAAATGAATCACCAAAGAGAGGTGGAACAGGTCAGAAGAGATGGGCACACATGCCAGTGACACCTGCCCTGTGTCCATTTACACTCTTAAATCAGGGCTGTGTAGCTGAAGAACAGAGCTACCTTGCAAAGCTCCAAGCCCTCCAGACCACCTCGGGTGCCACATGGCATCAGGACACGTCGCTAATTCCCCACGGGTCCCGCCAGTGGTTCATTAGCTTTATCCATCCCCAGCTGCACGCAGGACTCCCGACCACCCAGCTTCCTGGAGATAATTAGGATCTTTCGTTTTACGTCCCTCTTTTCCTTCTTTTGTGTCTCGGGCACAATAATTTGTGTTTGGCTGAAAACTAATGAATTGGGGGCCCCTTCCTCAGGCAGGGTAAATCATTCATTTTAGTGATGTCCACCAAAAAAGCCAAGAGAGCCACAAGAAACGAGGTGGAACCCCGGCCTCTAAGGGGATTTCCTCTCCTCATGCTAGAGATTGTTCTAGGTAAAAATGGAGACCAGAAACAAAGAGATGGAGGGGGCAACAGACTCTGCTTACCTGCCCGTGAGCAAGCTTCGAGGGCAGAGCATGGCCTGACCAAGCAGCTCTCACCATGACATCTGCCAGCCCAGGGAAGCCTCATCCAAGGACCAGCTCCCCTTAAAACACCACTCCTCCCCAGGTGCCCGGCTGTGCTCATCCCCTGCACCCTCTCCCACCTGCGAGCACCCTCCTCACCGCCAGGCCCTCAGGCCTTGGGCCCTGCGTGGCCACGATCCCGCACCAGAGGAATCCCTTTCTTTCTCCATACCATCCCCGACCCCCCCACCTAATCTCTGTTTTTTTTCCGGCCCCATGTATACTTTCCAGCTCGTTTCCTCTTGCGGTTCTCATTTCCCGCTCCTAGGAGGTGAGCTCATGCGTTTCTCAATTACCAGCCAAAGAAAGGGAGAGGGAGAAAGCAATCTTATGGAAACAGATGAAGTCATGCCTGTACAATGCCACATTAGGGCTCGTGCTCGTGGAACCATGATGCAGACAGAGCTGGCAGAGATGCCCGGCCTCCCGCTCCCCTTCGCGGCCTCGGGCTCGACTCCTTCGAGAAGGAAGGCACGCCGCCGACACGCGGGGACGGCGGAGCGCCCTCGCCTTCCCCCTCATCCCCCCCTTCCACCCCTGCGGATCCTTGAGTCACTCGCAGCACGCCACTGAGTCAACAGCGAGCCCACAGAGCACGTGCGAGGCTGCCGGCGCTGCCTGCTCTGCCTACAGCTCTGCGGCCGCCGGAGAAGTCACACAAGGGAAATCTAAAGGCAATTAAAAGCATAATGCGAGTGGTTGTTTAGAAAAGGTGGCGGGGAGGAGAGAATGAAATTAAAATAAATAAAGGAATGTTTTAACGAGGGCAGCAGTGAAAGCGGGATTAGAGGTGCCTGAATGGCATCTCTATATTTCCCGTATGGAAGGGAGGGCCGCCCAGCGCAACCAGAGCTAACGAAAAAAATTAGCTGGGCCTCAGGCTCAGAGAAACATTTGGCGAGAAAGGAAAGAGGGTAATTGCTGCAAATGGAGGCTAAGTGAGGAAGCAGCCAGCCCTACATGGGGCTGGTTCAGTTGCTGTCAGAAGGTTGCGGATGCTTGGTGAAGGCTGGGTGAGAGGGCAGAAAAAAAGCACAGGGAAATCTTGGGGGGGGGGGGGGGTGGAGAAAAAAGAGAGACAAACAAGAAATCGCTCCTTCACATGGTTCGCACATGTTTAGCGGTTCCTCTCCCTCATTCCTCGCTCCACAAGGATGCTTAGGAGCTGCCGGCGCTGCGATGGCCGAGGAGGGAGCCGAGGGCATGTCCCTCCCACCCTGCTTCCCCAGGAGAGGAGCTGCCTGCAAGGTGAGGCGCAGGGCACGGAGGATGTGTTTACTCTCATAACACCCCTGTGAGGTGGGGAAGTCAGAGCCCCATCTGACAGATGAGGAACAGAGGCAAAGCGAGATTAAAGGATTAGCCCAAGGTCACGCAGGAAAAGTTTGTAGCAGAAGTGGAAATTAAACCCAGGTCTCTCGGTCCAAGATCAGTGCCTTAAGCGCAAGACCAGACTTTCCTAGAGCTGGTCAACCTTTTATATTTGATAGTTTGTTTTATTTTCAAACAGAAAAACAGTTTATTTTCTAAATATACATTTTCATAGAAAAGGGAGATGGAGGAGCTCATTTCCTGGAGGGAGGACGCTTAAGATCTTATTTATTTCTTTTTCACTTAACTTCTTTCAGGTTTTAGTGTTCTGATAGGGGAAAAAAAAACCTGCAGAAATTTCAAAGCACAGGAATGTTTCTTTTCATTCATAATTCATCGCGGGCAATACTTTCCACTTTCCAACCAGTTCTGGCTGGCAAAGACATTATTATTATTATTATTATTTTTCGTAGACTCTGTTGGCTTAGAAATCCTGCACCTTCTAAACAGAGGCCTTTGATGGACAACACTACCATCACCAAAAAGCCAGGTACCTTACAAATGATTACAGGACAGGCAACAAGTCCCTGCCTCAACACAAGTAAGCTGCAGGCCCAAACTCAAGTTAGATTCAGCTCCTCCAGGTTCTGCTCATCTAGCCCCTGCCCAGACCATGCCTCTGTCTGCGGCTGCTGGCTCTGTCACTCCCATTTTGTTCTATTTATTGTGCCACCATGCCCCATCCTTTCTGAAACACATTTCTCTTTCGGCTCTGGAAGCCCCGTTGTCCCACTCCCCTTCACACATGGCCCAGGTGTGGTCTATGGAGGAGCAACTGTGTGTCCATGATCAACCAAGATGCTGGCAGCAGCATCGTGCTGAGAGCTCTGCATCTCCTTGACACAGAGCCTCTCTGCACTTAGACGTGCGCAATTCAGCCCTCACGGAGGCCCCTAGGAATTTACCATCACTATCCAAAATGGGAGGTTTTCACCCCGAGACACTAAGCAGAGAGAAAGTCATACAAAGCAAATGCGGTCTGAGGTTGGCGTATTTAAAGGTGAATTCTGGATGCAGACACCCAAATCTCATGAAAACAAATGGGAATCAGTAGGCAGAAGTGGGCTGGCTTATATTCATGCCAACCAAATGGTTAAAATTAGCCACCATCGGTAAAGTGTTTTGTAGAAAATGTGGAATACATATAAAAGCTGACTGTAGCTCACAAAGATCTCTTTTCCTGTAATTGTGTTTAATGATCTCTGAAGAACTAGAGAACAATCCACAAGCATGACTACCACCATCACACATGTTCCTGTGACAATGAAGGAATTGGACCGAAACAAAGACTAATACTCTATCCTTACAAGGCAGTTTTCACTCCCACTTTGCTCCTCCCTTTACTTAAAGACTTACACAAGCAGGAAAACTCCTTCTATCAACGAAGTATTTCACCAGTAGGAAAAAAAAAAATACAAAAACACTCATTTTAAGCTACCAGCCCAGCTCATTCCATGTCCTGGAGATACATATCCACTCACCCACCACACACACAATGGTTTTGATCCCCTCCCCAGCTCCCAGCACGTCTGAGGGTACTGGGCTGTGTCTGGCCCACAACAGCTACCCACCACTCTCCCTTGGGCTGGGGAAGGCTAATGTCCAAGCAGAGCTTGGCCAGCAGCACAAGGACACGGAGGCTCTCTTTACTGACCCTCGGGCACCGAGGAACACAGTAAGGGCTCCAACGAACCCCACCGGTCCAGGGAGGCAAGTTGGTGTTAACGCACAATTCATCTTATTTTGCAGGTCAGGTCTGGATCTAGGACAGAAATAGATGGAGGGAAAGTTCTCAAGCCTGGAGCTAGCGCTATAAAGGCTGAATGCAGTTTTCACTTCTTTGTCCCAAGTTCTGGGTAAGATGAAGTGAATTCCTGGAAACTGAAGGGCTTGGACACTATAGCTGTAGACTTGGAAAAATACTACTTCTAGCTATGATGATTTATTTATAGTTGCAATTAGGGACAAAAAGGCTCTTCAGAGAGGGAGGATGAAGTGGAAACAAGGCCAGGCCTAGAAACCTAAGACTATGGGGATTCCCAGAGCAAAATGAATCAGGGGACTGAGTTGTTTTCTGTTTACTTTTTTTTCCTAAATTGTTATCTCTTTTTATTGGCTTATCTGGCCCGGGGCTTTGCAACAGCTACACTTGTGGTCCCTCCCCATGGGGCCTGAAGCTGGGCCAAAAACTGGAAGTGAGACTGGGGACGGATCTCAAATTCCCAAGAACAGCTCTGTGAGATGGCAGCCCAAGAAAGGCTGCCCTACACCTTACAGCTGGAGCCGCTCTCCGCTTGGCCGCAGCACAGGTAGTGATGGCTTTGGGACGTGGTGGTGGACAGAAAGAGTGTGGCCAGGAATCACCAACTGGCCTGAAGAGTAAGAAAGTGTGAGAAGGCAAGAAGGAAGCCAGAAGTCCTTACATCAACAAAGAGAAATAGCGCGCAGCAGGATTCTCTCCGTGCAGGACTCTGATTTGCAGCCTGCCAGGCTATATATTATTGCAGCTCCTAAAAGAGTGGGTGCGGTGCAAACTCCCAGACAACCTTTTGAGCTGGAACTCTGTAGACGTCTCCTTGTCTCTTTTAGATCCAGTTTTTGGCCCTGCAAGTATCCCTTGTTGAATAAAAGCTCTGGCTCCAGTTAACATGGCCTGGGTAACAAAGGCAGGGGGGAACTGCAGGCAAATTGGGATGGCAAGACAATTCAAAGAGGTGATCTTTGCTGCCCCAGTGGTTAACAATCCCTTCCTTTGCATGAACCAAGACCCCCAGGCTGGACAGGACCTCTGACCACTGCAGCTCTCAAAAAAGTTCTCAGGGACAATCTTTTCCCTGGGGAAAGTTTCAGAAAAGCCGTTACAGCTTTACTACAAGAGACATCAAAGTCACCTCTGTTGGTCCATCCCCCCCATCTGGACTCACCTTCCTTCTCTGGACTGCAGCAAGAACCCTAGACAGCCTCTTGGGTCATTAGCATGTCCAAGTGCATTCAGCTAAAAGACTGCTGCAGGTTGCCTGTTTAACCTGCCTTTCCTTTGTTTACTTACTACATTCCAGCCTGGAAGAAGAGGCCGCTACTCACTGTTTATATACACTTTCTCCACGAGAGGTTTTTCAGTCCATTATTGCTGTCTGACTTCTGCGCTGTGACAAGGAGCTGCACTGCACTGTCTCAACGCTATTTTTCATGCAGCTGATCTCCTCCACAAGTCCAAGGCTCGTGTCTTTAAATGCTCAGCTGCTGCTCACTCATGAAGCACTAACACCGAGTTTGATTCAGCTTTTCTATGCGTGGAAACCCACTTGGTTCTTCAGCTGCCCAGGGCTGAAAATGGGAGTGCAACTGAGCGTGGGTGATGTATAGCCACTGGGGACACAGACAAACGCGTTACTCTCTTCTCCTCATCCATGAGACACTGAAACATGCATGACCTAGCAGCAGTTATCACAAGAAGCACAGCTAAAACCAAAATACTTGAGGGGTATCTCAACCTAAAATGGGGAAGGAGCATGACCTGATGAACTTCAGCTTACAATATTTACAGAATTGGCTGAAACTATGAGGAATTACCTGTCAGCATGGCTGAGGTGCACAGAGAGAACAAAGCAACCTTCGTGCCTAAATTAAGCTAGCTTTTGGATTGCAGGAGGAAGAAAAGTCAGGTTAGCTACAATTCCCAGAAAAAAAAAAGTCTGCAACATAAATAAAAAATGAATAAATACCACAAACATTCGTAAGCACAGAAGATAACAAAGCAAAGACTTAGGCTAATATGGATTTAATCAGAAACAACTTGCATCCAACCAAGCTAATTTCCCTCTGTGACAGGCCTCGTGGATAGCAGAGAGGCTGTTGATGTTACATGCCTTGACTTGTAAAGCTTCAAATGCAAAACATCCTCATAAGACATCAAATAAATGGGCTCAAACAAACCCTCACAGAGTAGATGCAAAACTGACTGGAAATATAATACTTGGACACTAAATATCAATGGGTCAGTGTCAAAACGGAGGGATTAACCCCGTGGAGTTGCACTGTGTTTGTTGTGAATCCAGCTTTCTTCAAAGTTTTCTCTAACAACATGGGCCATGAGATAGATCACATGCTTGTAAAATATGCAGCTGCTATGGAGCTGGGAAGGACTGCCTGAAGACAGGTTTAAATTCTCATCTTGGCAAAGTCGGGAAATTGTCTGAAAAAAATTGGATCACATTCAGTAGAGATAAGGACTGTCCACAATCCTTCAGAAAAATATGGAGGGAGTTGAGATGGACATGAGTCAGCTACAGCTTATTACTACAAAAAAAGGGTGGATATTGTGCTAGGTTGTACAAACATGAGACCAACCTGTAAACCATATGGAGCAACCCTTCTGCTCTGGTCAGCGCGGAAAGGCCTTATCCAGAGCATCGCATCTAGTCTTGGGGCAGTGAACTTCAGAAAAGATGTGGGCCACCTGGAAATAGTCAGGATGAAAGCTACAGGAACTATCAAAGAAAACCCAACCTGCAAGAGCTTTGGACAAACTGGGGTTGTTCATCTTAAAAGAGAAACTCCTCAGGAGGCAGGACACAGCAACAGTCCTTGGATTTGTGAAAGTCACACCTGCCTTTCCTGGGTACTGGACAACCTCATCCTCGGAAACATGCAGGTCATCAGCATGAGCTTCGGGAGAGTGGTTCAGTAGAGACCACAGCATGAGCAAGAACTTTTGGCAGCTGCTGGCAAAGAGCATGAGCTACTGATAGCCTTTGCCTTCCCCAGCCCATCCAGAAGTCCCAGTGGAAGGCAGGCTCTGCATCCTGCGAGAGCAGCCAGGCCTGAGTGCGTGTGAGACCTTGATTGGAAACAGGCCGCTCTTCGCATTTCAGCTCTGCTTCTGGCAACGTGAGAGAGCTTCCTCATTCCTGGATGGTCTCCTCATCCCAGATGAGGGAGCTGGTGTCTGGGGAAGACCTTTAGTATTCACTACAAAAATGTTTCCATCCCCTCATTGGTCTCTTCTCGTTTCACCAAGGCACACGGACAATCCTGTTTGTGAGAAGCACCCACCGACCGTCCCTGGCTCTGGCACGGCTCCGCAGCCGCCTGACTCAACGCCCATCGCCATCAGCGCAAGAGGCTGCCATTGACGGAGAGCTGGTTTTAGTGGGGCCCGAACAGGACCTCAGACAACGCAATGGGAACGACACGTGAGGAGCCCATGGCTTCCACAAGTGACTCACCGGATTTTGGAGCAGGGGGAAAACCCTGAAACACGAGTGGAGGGACGTTACACTGGAAGCCACGCAGAAGGCACAGCGGACCGAACTGCAGTGCTCTGTGGGTTTGGGACCCACCTCCCCTCCCCAGACACCCTGAAGAGCCGGCTGCCCTCCTGGGGACGGGATGAAATGCCGGGCCTCGGCAGAGCTGTGAGTTCCTCTCCGCAGCGGCAGCAGATGGGGCATGCCACGCTCCCAGCTGGAGGGAGTGAAATGTCTCCAAACACAGAGAGAGGGGCGTCTCCAGTGCTCGCAAAGCCTAGAGGAAGGCCCAGGCAACGAGAACAACAAGCAGCAACCAAAACCCCGTGGAATATGAAAGGGAGAAATAAGTAAAAGCAGATGGAGTTGTGTCACAGAGGGCTCTTCCCTCGCATTCCCAGCATACCAGGAACGGTCACCTCCCCTGCCCACAACGTCTCTGTCCTCGCTGAACTGGGCCGCACCGCTCCCAGCTCTGTCTGGCAGCCCTGGGCCGCAGGGAACGCTGAGCTTTGCAGCCCCACACACACGTTGCAGCCTGAATTCAACCGCCGCCCTTGCTCCAAAGCAAAGCCACCGGTGCTGAAGGCCCAGCATGGCAAATGCACAGCAGGCAAAAAAACAGAGGGGTCGAAAACCTTTGGAAATCTGCATCGTACCACGTTTTCTTCATCACTTTTCCAACCAGGTTCAAACCTGGTCACACACACGCTGGTCTAGCCATCAATTTAAATATTATTTAACGCAGAATTTTATGTGAATTCACTTAAACCGAGGCAAAAACCTATCTGAACAGGGTCAGTTTGGCCTGAGCTACCTCACCATTTGCTCACATCATATCGCACACTGACTTAACCAAATTTTTAATTTTTTTAAAACAATAACTTCCATTTAACAAATGCATCTTTGTGTGTACGTCAATCCTAATTCATGCTTGGTCTGGACTAGATAGATATCTTGTATATTGCACGAGCTGGTATGGATGCATTTCCAGTATAATGATGACATCCCAAGCACAGATCACATCCTTACCCTCACAGAGATACCCATGTTACTTCATCACGACGAGGAGCTGTATGGCTTTAAAAGCAGTAGCCTAAATACAGTGCTGTAATTTTTTTTTCCACAAACTCTCAGAAAGCAGGGGACAGTGGTTACATTTGAACTAAGACAACCATACACCAGTGGCACTGGATGATTTCACTTTGCTTTCTGGAAAATGCTGCATTCAAGCTAGGCCAGTAAAGGCAATCCAGTACCTAGGGCATTTTTACCATTTGTTAAAAATGCCAAATTGTCTTTCCAGTTAATTTAATGACATAAAAAACAGCATATTTTCATTGCTGAGTAATTAGCAAAAATTTAATGGGCCTGTTCTGTAGGTCTGCTCTGAAGCAGGAAACTAACAAAAATGTCTCGGGAAGGCCAGCAAGGCCTTTGCAGATTCAGATCTGCAGCCACCATGGAAAGACTTCACCAGCCTGAGAAGCGTGGCTTTATAGGAGCCCACAAAGAAGCAAATGCACTCATAAATGTAACTTCATACAGTCCTTAACTAGCTGAAAGTGGGGAAACTTTGCTGTGGTCTGCACAGCAGAGGGTCTACTTCAAAGAGATTATTCCCCAACATAGAACCTATTATGCACGACTTTGTGTTTGCAAAGTCCCAGCATTATGATTTGGTACCAGTAAAAGGAATGGCTTCTGAGGGATAGACACTCAGCCCAGGCTCATCTCAAAAAACTAAGCACATGTGCTTGTCTGTTAATCACCTTGCACAGATACCATGGAAATACAGGCAAAATAATTTTAAGAGATTTTAGGTGACTTGAATGCTTACCCACTAGCTACACTTCGTGACTTAACACATGCATTTTACCCAATGTCTGACTAGGGGCAATTGGTGCTGTTCCATCATCACTGGTGCTGACCTCCATCAACAGGAGATCCCAGGAGTTGGACTTAATGATCCCTGTGGGTCCCTTCCAGCTCGGATATTCTATGATTCTATGGACAGAGGCTACCTGTATTCTGTACAAGTAGCTGCTTGAGACTGCGCAGCAGAGTAAGCTCAGGTATGTTTTATAGTGACCGTAAGGATAAAGAGGGCATCCCCTTCTGATGTTGCTCCCTGTCATGCAGATGCAGCAAAGATGGGCCCAGGTGTGTGACACCTAGCACGGACCTGTGTCTGGAAGCCTGAGCTGAGAAACAGACAGCCCAGGAAGAGCATTTACCACCTCCTGGCGACCGCAGGTTCCTGTGCTCAGCTCACAGGAGCACCAGTTCCTCCCAGAGGTTCCCTGAGCTGACTCCACACAAGCTGGGACATCCAGCCGGCACTTTGCAGAGCCAAAAAGAGAGGCTAGATTATTCTGAAGAACAGGATAGCCACATCAGCATGGCCCACAGCCAAGCCCAGCCAGCTGCCTGAGCTACTTGGCTCGGCTGCAGACTCACACTGACATAACCACGTCCCCCCAAGCACTGGAGCCACCTTGGGCATCTCCGCGGGGTGCTGCATCACGCCGGGCAGGCGCGCTCCAAGGGAGCACAGTCTAAACAGAGAAAGGACAGGAAAGGGAAGAGAGACATGAAGTAATTCGCCTGAGGTTACACAGCTGGTCCGCTGCGGAGCCAGGTACTGCACCCGACTCAAGCGCGCTGTCCACTTGACCACACGGTCAGCCTGCCAGCAGGGAGCTCAATACACAACCTAAGCCACTCGCACACATATGGTTGCTGGCACGTTGCTCAGGAGGAGGAGGACAATAACAGACCATCTAAGGATAACGTAATACTGTATATCAGATAATGCCGAGAGGGGCCCGAGCCAAGTATGCTTTTCTTCCCCCCCCCTTCAATGGAATTTTCTTGTGTATGCGTGTTTTATTCTGAAGACGACATTTGTTTGCCTAGGAGAGAAGATAATTCTGCAGACCATTTTCTTAAAAAAAAAAAAAAAAAAAAAGAGAACCTTCCAGATCACTAAAAAAAAATTTACAAGTTTTTGAAAAAGAGAAGTCAAATGCAAGAAGAGCACTCAGTGAGAACAAAGTGAAACAACAGAAATAATATCAGAATAATAACAGAAACTCATCTTAAGGTCTGCAGATTAACCCTGCATTTTCTCAGCCACACTACATTCATGGACACTTTCATAACCTGCTTCTCTGCTGCCTCCAGGACCACCCGTTCCTGTCCAGGAAGTCCTTTCACACTTCCCTACCACTAAAGCAACACCTGAAGAGAAACATGGATTAATCTCATCAATAAGATAAATAGTAAAAAATACACGAGTCTCACCTACAAGTCTCACCTACAGCCCTGAGCAGTTTTAATGAGTTTTATGTTTCCAGCTAATGTCATCTCTCCTACTGCTTCATCTCCAATGTCTGTTCCTATAGTCAAACCACAGACTAAGGACAGGCCAGGAAGAGAAATTTTCAGGGAGAAGGACCTTTTCTCTTCTTTCTGTGTCAGTATTTTTCATTACTTTCAGCAAAGGAAAGCTGAAAGCTAGAAGGACAGTGCAAAAGAATCCCGAACCAGAAGCTGGTGAAGTAGCTGGGAGCATTCCCATCACAGTCAACAAGCTTTGAACTGAATCCAGGAAGTGGACAGATGCCACAGTAAGAGGTCTAGAGATGCATTTTCATAGCAGCTTAAGGCAAACAGTTTTTAAAATTTGTCCCTTCACGCATGGATTGTGTAGTGGATCCTTTTTTAATTCCTACTTGCAAATACAACAGCAGAAATCTCATAGAAATATCATTTGGTACTCAAAGAATGCTTGGCGTAAGTTGAGGAGGATATGGTATAATTTTTCACAAGTAATAAATGTTTAAGTCATGCTTGAAGTGCAAAATTCAATTCAACTTTAATTATAGAGGCGTCACTAAAGCTCTTATTATGATTTTATAGGCCACAGAGGAGATCGGATCAAATTCTCAAGTTACGTTGAATGGGGAAGAAAAGGCAAAGAACAGATCACGTGATCACAAGGACAATTCACTTAACCAGCACTGCTAATTTTTGTGCTACCGTTCTAGGGGTGGAGATGAAGGAATGAGAGGAGACGAGACAGGACGTTAATTGAGCTGATCCAGAGATGACTGCTCTTTAAGGATGCCTGGTACAAGCTGCAGGACTACTCACACGAGGGCATTGAAGACACTGTTGCTTGTCCTGTACTTTGCCACAGAATAAATATTTTGGCAGAGCTGAGGCACTTTGAGCTAGCTCTGCTAGGATTTTAGCCCACATATGATCAGCCACTTTGCCAGCTGCCGCAGCCCAGCTTTCCTATAGTCTAAGGCTGTTGGTACACATGCTTCTTTTCCTCAAAAAAAAATAAAACAGACATGCCTGCATTAGCATCAATACGCAAAAATGCACACATCAACCTCCACAGGCGCCACGACGAACTGGATCTCCAGGCGTAACCCAGCGAGGGTAAAACAATCCAGGTGGTCCTTCAATGCACAGTGCCAGAGCTCCAGCAACTGCAGCCAAGGGAAAGATACGGTAATCACATCATAACGCACTGCCTGGATTGTTTTATCGAGATTAGGAAATAATATTCTAATTAAAAATAAAGAGCTGGTCCACGAGGACATGGCCGCGTATATGACATCACTGGTAACCCCCTGAGCACGCGCGTTACAGGGAGACAAGGTTCCTCCATGTTTCACTTCATCTGACACTTAAGGCAATAATTCATTTCTTAACTCTGGCTGAAGACACACAATTTTATGGGAACCACAAATCAAGGCTCTGCATGTTTTAAAGGCTGACAGGATTATTATTTTTTCTAATAAGATTTCTTCTTTGATTAAATAGTCTTCATTTGCAAAAAAAAGTGAAGAGAACCATCATGTCTGCAGCAAAACGGTTACGTAGTCACAGCGAGTCCCTATAATAATACTTGACAGTTGTGCACTTTTTTTTTGCATGTGTTGCAAGAATAGTTGGAGAAAACGGGAGAAAAAAGAAACCAAAGAAATGTACAGTAAGCCATAGAAAACAGGAGAAAAATGATGTTACAGAAAAATACAAGTCAGAGGAAATATTTGGACAGCCAGAGAAATGTCATCACGCAGTAATGGCATCAGCCTACAAGTGTTTTGCAGCAATGTTATAGCAGTAGGTGTAACAGTGACCCACTTAGGCCAAATGACGATAGGAAACCGTACCTTGGAGAGGTCCCATTGTAAATAGAGAGGTTTGCATTGCACAGGACTGGTCTGGAATTCTTGACAAGACAAGCAGCAAAAACAGACTCTCCCAGGCTCCTGGGCTCCAAGTGACACCGAATGACATGTGATAGGAGGGTTGAAAAAAAAGTCAGGATAAATGGAATGAAGATTGGAGCAAACAAATTTTTAAAAGCCTTCTGGAAAAACAGAGGTCCGCACAGGGCTTTCCAAAGTATCTGCCCATTCATGCAAATCAAGAGGACGTCAGGGTCTGTTCTACGGCTTCTTTAATCCAGTTATATCAACTTGTCTAATAAAAAAAAAGTCTCTCCTCAGAGCCTTGCCAAGGAAGAAGAAAGGTAAGCTCCCCACAGCTATTTCTGAAGTGCTTTTAAAGCCTCTAGTAACCTCAGGCTACTCGGTACAGCTACCTGGCACGTAACATATTCTGCACAAAAATATCTGCCCTCTAGAAATTGCATCTCCCCCCCAGAATACAAAGCTACTAGTACTTGAAGTGAAAGCACAGCATCCTTTGAGACTGAGTCAAAGCTAAGACACCCAGCCTGCAACCACAGCGCTTGAGCTTCTGAGAAGGGTCCCGAGTACAAGGGGCAGCTGGAGCGGCCAGAGAAAGGCACCCTGGTAAAGCAGTTAGCACTCAGCCAGCCCAGAACAAGTTTTGTGGCACGTGGACAGGGCTCAGACACTGCAGACATGGTAGAAAATGCAAAATAGGCCATACAGAAAGGCGTGGAAGCAGAAAAGAAAACACTAAGCCAAGGGCACTGAAACACTACCTGGAGCATGCAGGAGATGGGAAAGATCAGACATCTGCACAACAACATGAACCTTTGGAAAACATTTGCGTGTGTAGGGTTTGGGCAAGGAGAACAAGAGGTCCACTGAAAGCAGACCTGCAGCAGAAGCCAAGTGCCTGCCAGCCTGAAACACACAGCAGAATATCAGCCCCTTTTCTGTGTTGTGGCTGTGCAAACACACCCAAACCAAGGAGGTACCAGCCACGGTATTCACATACAGCTGCCACAGGCACACGGGGGAGATGCAAAGTTCTGGTGATGCTCACCAAGGAAGGACATGAATTGGATCGGAGAAGGGCAAGCTTGTGTGGGTTGGAAAGAAGCTCTTTGCTGCTAATGTCCTCCAAGATACTATATGGAAATATCCTCAGGAAAATTCAGGAAATTACAAATTTAATCCTTTCCCTTCATGGTCAGTTACGGCAGACTCTTTGTTAGCAGTAGCAACACCAGCCTATGGTTATTTGTAGTCTAGACAGAAAGGCAATGGGACGGGATATAAGCAACCTATCTTGCACGCAAACTCTGAAGAAGCCATCTTCAAGGAGAAGACACTGCAGGGCATTACTGTAGCAGGAAGGACAAAAGCCGTGAGCTGTTTCCTTTCATTACTCATCCTTTCTCACCACGTGCCACCGCAGTTACAATTTTCCCTGTGGCAGAATTCCTGGCCAGTGCTGGCAGTGACGTAGAGCAGGGTGGTTATAGCCACACAGATTTACTCTGAAAGAAGGCAGCTGCTGTGCTGTGCTGGAGAGCCTCGTACCATTCCACACGGATGTCACTATGGATGTTCAGCACATTCCCTTGTCTACAGCAGAACAGGTACAAAGGCACCAGACACTCCCAGGATCAGAAGAGCCAGGACAAGAACTCAGTGCTTTGATCTGTCCCACCCCTCCAGATCCCAATGACACGTACCACACTTTGTGATGCCTTCCTTCCCACAGAACATCCCATTTTCTGCTTGGTTGCACGCTCTGCTGCTGCATGCCCTCTCTTGCTTGGCTAGACAAGGAACCAATTAGTTAAAGCAATGAGCTGAAACAATTAGGCAACTTGTTCACCTAACCCAAGAGCCCCGACCAGTACAACGGAATGAGCTGAAAACTTTGAAGACAGACAGAGATGTAAGAAAGATCACAGCATTTCTTACCCAACCTTTCTCCTGGGATCAGAGGGGACAGTTGTGAAACGTATCAGAATTGTTTTCTTCTTTCCTTCTGTCTGAGGGCTTAATTTTTATTGGGATGGTGTTGCAAACAAGCCAGCTAGGGGCTTCAGGAAATGTCTCTATCCCTTATCCCTCACAAACAAGCCCAAACATTCTTCAGTTGGTCTTTGGAAGTTATCTGAAGCAAAGGGACTCGAACTCTGATGCGGACACGGTTAAAAGCTGTAAGAAGCTTCCTAGACTGGAATGGCACCTACAGGCTTAACGTATTTACATTAATCAAGATTCAATCAAAGGCTTATTGGCACTCTAGGTCTGTGCTCCTGCATTACAAATAGCAATCGAGATTTCTGGGAAGGTTTAGCCAAGGCCTTAGCATAACTTGCAGCTACAGTACAAAAATACATAAACCATATAAGGTTACGTACTTCATTAAATGTTAGCAATATGCTTAAGACTAAAGCTATGGCATGCACTTTATATACAATTTTGATTGTCTATAATCCGTGTCAACACAGCTGTGCTACAGACCTCCTAAGTCACTGTTAGCAAGTCCATCTGCTTCACTGAACTGTGTCTAGTTTTCAAATAATGGCAATTTCTTTAACATTTTATGATTCCTGACTGTGAAAACTGCCTCTTGCGTGAGCCGGTGTCAAAATCTGAGTAATGTTGCAAACCGTGTGGTGCAATGTGATTTTGTTGGCAGTTGGAGAAACATAAAAATGTTAAGACACTTCGCAAAAGTTTCAAAAAGGAGTCACTGAATAAATCTTTTAATCTCAAGTAGCACGTACTTCATTACATCAGCATTTTTCAAGGAATGTTCCTATTGTCAATGAAAATTAGCTCCAAGAATTTGAAAGCATGAGGACTTAACAAGGGAACCCAAATCCCAGAATTATGGCTTTTGTGTCAAGCAATCTGTAAAATACCAGACTTCTGAAAAACTGGCTCTTCCTCTCTACAAACACAAGCCTTTACTACCCCAGTATGACCAAAGCAGATAATCTTTACAGGAAGATTTTTGATAGCTCTTAGAAAAATGTCATCACGCCCATCTGTTTTGCTCTGTACTATATCCACAGAAACTCCAGTGGAAGAAGGAAGACGGCACAACATCCCAACACTAGTAAGAGGACTGAGACTTTGGACCTTAATTCCCATGCTAGGCTCCCTACACACCCTACAGCAATCAGCGCTTATTCAAGGTTAGCGGAAAGCTGTAACGGAACACTGCACAAAGCAGGTTGCGACTTGCCTTATAGAAAAGTCAGCATTTCTCCATAACAACAAGAACTTCAAATAACTCAGTCACATAAGACAAGAGGCCATGTAGCTGTTGCCTCTTAAAATCACCCTTTATTTTACAAGCTGAAGAACAAATCCAGCACATTTGCAGACTCAGCAATGACCGTGGCCACTTGCCCTGCCTGATATATGGGCAGTAGCTAGTGGTGTAGGCGTGCTCCTGGAGACATTCTGCTGCATGACTTACTGTGTGCTTTTTGGACTTTGCTCTGCTCCTTACAGGAAGCCTAGACATTTGTACCTTCAATAGACACTTTCTCGGTTATTATTTCAAGTAGAATGAATAATATCTGGCCAGCTCACTGCTCAGCCGAGAGAACCAAGCAAAGTGATGGGGGTGAGTCAGCAGCTCGGGCTATTGCTCATAAGTGGATACCGAGCTTACATCTCAGACCAGCGTAACACATGCACGGAGGTCTGTCTTCCTGTGCCACGTGCACAGTGGGCTGATCATTACTAAAGAGGCCTTTTTCCTCGCCAAGAACTAACCTTCAGGGTGACCTAAGTTCTCCTCTCTGTGTGAAGGCCAAGGCAAAGCTGCAAGCTTCACAGCCTGGGAGGAGGTCGGGATACATGGGGACCGTCACCCATAGAGCATTCGCTGGGGTGCTTCAGTCACCTCTCTGCTCTCTATTTCCTCGTGCCAAGCAGAAAGGATGAAGCAAGGAGCACTCCATGCACAACTAAACCTCCACAGCCCTTCGCTGCTCTCCTTGGAAAAACGGGGCAGAGCAGAGGCCCTCTTCTCTCCTTCACCCTGCTGACTCACCACGGGGAGACATCCCAGCCTCCGAGCCATGCCGGGACCGATGTCGTGCTCGGAGCAGGAAAGCAGAGGCCATTGCTCACACTTGCTTCCCAGCACAGCTGTCAGGTGTGCCGATACGGTCCATCGCCACATCTGCTCCATCGCACTCGGAGCTCCGCTGAAGGCACAAAGAGCCAAACTAGACCATTCAAAAGTGGTTAATTCAGGAAATAAACTATTTAAAAGGACCCACTTCTCTCCCATTCTGTTCTTCTAGTTTCTTTACCCCCCTCCCATGGTAATAAATCCATCTGTAATTTTCATCGCACTGACACTTTGGATACCCAAGGCAGACGTTTCCTGCTCCCGTCAAAGGTGAAAGCACCCAAATCTCCTGCAAGCCATAAAGCCACCTCACCTAAATGCTTTTGCAGTTCTCAGAAAGCCAATGTACTTGGAGTAACTGGAAAGACCTTGACCTGGATGCAAGGGCCCAGTGGTACTGCTCAGGCTGGGATCAGAGAGAGGCAGAGGCAGCGCTCCAAGAGGACTACACCGTGAGCCAAGATACACACTGAGACTTGGGACCTGTTTTAATTATTGTTTCATTTCTTTCACTGCTCAGGAACATGTAACAAGCTGAAATGTGCGTTGTGCCTGTAAACATTTACTTTCTTTCAGTCTTGTGCAATGCTATGTCTCATTCTCTTGGATGGTGCCTGGAATGCAGGAATAGCCATAACACAGCAGCCGAGCAACCAGCAACTGAGCTGTCCGTCTCCGACAGTGACCAGCACAAGCTGCTTTGAAGGAAGTTGCTAGAAACCCCACACTGGGCAATTGTGCATTAGGTGGCCTCTGAGGGAAGTTTCTTCTTTCTGCCACGCAATTTATGCTTGACTCACGCCCTAAAAATCAGCAAAGGCTGTCTGTCCGTCCTCCAATTCTTTTCCCATGCCGATTCATGCACTCGGGGTGCTTTCTGCTTGCGCACTTGCCAAGAGGAAAAAATTCTGGTGGTGTGCTACATGGGGTTGCACAGGTTAAGCGTGCCCTGCACGGATTACCACGTACCTTGCACAGTCAGCCACGTGGGGCTGCAGTTGCTGTAAGCCTGATGGCACACAGACACAGAAATCTGAGTCAGTCCCAGAGCGCTCCGAGGTCTCTTCGCCAGACCAGCTCACAGATGCACTCTGGCCCTTTGTACCCACAGCCTGTGAGCACGAGGCGTTTGGGGATCCTGCCCCTCTCGCTTACCAGAACGGTTGTTTTCAAGCAGCACAGGGGCATGCACGCCATCAGTGACTTGTGATCTTCTCCAGGCCTTTGGCAGAGAAATTATCTCGCAATTTGGCAAACCTCACCAGAGGCACAAGAGGCTGGCTGGGGCCACAGTGAAGAGCCGACCGGTCCAGGAGCACGGGGGCCTCCCCCATCCCTCCGGCAAGGCCGTCTGCCTCGAGCTGAAAAGGAAAGGAACCTTTGCCCCTTCCTCTCAGTCCGAAGGAGCATCTGCAGGACCGAAACCAATCAAAGCCAGCTGTGTAAAATGAAGGGGGGGCAGGGAAACACTGATTATTATGACTAGGAAAAACACTATTAAAAAAAATAAAGAAAAGGGAAAAACTGATCCCATATGGGAGGCAAATGAAATACAAATGCAAAACAGGCCATTACGCAGTGTCTGTTGTAAGGCTGCTGCGTCGGGGGCCGCGTTCACGTGTCGGGACGCGGTGCCCCTGGGACCTCCAGAGATGCCCCTCTGCTCTGCGGTGGGGAGAGCGATAGCTTGGAGCATCCTGGGCTGTGACCAGCACGGGGGCTGCGGGTTAGCAGCCCTTGCAGGCTGACCGAGAAGCTGTTCGACTCCCCCGCAGACACTCATGGAGAATAACCTCAGGTCTGCCAGACCTCATCATTCCACCAGCCCTCTTCTGCCTCAGCCAGCTATTCCAGGCAATTTCGCTGCTGGCCTCTCGCTCCTCTTGAGATGAGTTATTGTCCTCCTCCGCTCCCACTGGGTCGCCCACACGGCTGCCCTTTTGTCATTCCCCTTCTCACTCCGCACTTCCCCTTCTTCAGCAGATCATCTCCATCACCCGCTCCATCTGCCCACCCAACATGTGCCCTTCAAGCTGTTCCTGAGCTACAGCCAAGCCCCTGCAGGCTCTCTGGGGCAGCCTTCAGCAACAAGGAGGCTTTAGGGGTGCAGGCAGCAAGCGCAGTCCAATCTCAGCCCCCTTTTACGCTCCCAGGAGGGAATGAAATGCCCACCCTGTGCCAGCCATAATCCCAGACTCACAACGTTACCAGACCAAGGTGCCTGAAAGCCAGCTCTCTTTTCCTTCTTGTTCCTCAGCTGTTTCTTCTGCTGATCTTGAGGCACAAGGACAGTCAGAGCAATGGGGGCTCGCTTCTTTGGTGGTGCTGGTGATCATTGATCCACAGGAAGAAAAACTGGAGGGCAGCAACATGACTTCTCGTGCCTGTGCCCTGTGCTCCCCAGAGAAAAAAAGACTCTCCAGATCTCAAGGGACAGATGGTTGAAGGGTGGCTCAGTCTGCCCTGCTCTTGTGATTCTGTCAACGACTCACAATATTTGGTACTTTTTTTTTTTTTTTTTCCTTCAAGAGGCCCATGCCCATATGCGAATCTCAGCATCTATTTAAAAGACAAAGAAAGTAATTTCTTGTCTGTAGTGGAGAGAAAATATACAAAAATCTGAACCTCAGAGTTCAATCCACAGAAAAAGAAAAGAAGCTCTAAGAAAATCCATAGGAAACTCTCCCTTAACAAGCCAATCTCACATTTTTGAGTCCAACTCAGCTACACTACAATCCTGCTATGTGAGGGCAGAAGACACTTTGGCCACCCAGATGCCCCGCTCTAAAGACATTCCCAAGCCTGGCTTCTTCACCCACCCTGGGCCAGGGACTGGGCAACCTGTACCTGCTTTTTGAGCACCATCAAAGCTCTTCTCTCACGTGTGCATCTGGGGAAGAAGCAGGAAGAGCGAGGGCCCTGCAGACATGACACTTCTCAGTACTAGCGTATTCCACAACATGCCCAGGGCCACAGCCAAACGCATTAGACCGCAGCACTCCCAGATCCTACTCAAGAGTCTTCATAATTCCTCTTTTCAAGCCAAGAAAAACAGAGCAAGCAGAAAGCAAATAACAGTGGGCAAGCAGGAGTATTTGTCCCTTACTACAATGGCCTTAAGCAATCAGAGAGGTAGGGCTGATGAACCTTTAATTACTTGTGCAATAACGACCTCTGTTTCCAGCATTCCTTGGCAGGCAGGAAGTGGCTGGAGCAGTCAGGGACCTGTTATGCTCTCCTCTCCACAGGCCTGAAATCGATACGAAGGCCCCTCACCCAGCTGGTTGCGAGTTTCAAGATACACCCTGCACAGAGGCTGTTTATAGCTATTAAAAGCAGCGAAAAGAAAATGCAATAAAAATAAACAGCTCATCTATTGAGGAGCTATTACTGAACCGCATGTCTCCACAGCTAAGGTGTTCAAAGCTCCGACACTACTTGTTCCAGACAGTTCAAAGAGCGATAGAAAAAGCAAACTAGAAAACCAGACCTCAACCTCAGTTTATTGGTATTTTGTGTACTGCCTCATGCTCAAACATAGAGGGAATGGAGGGGGCACTTTTCACTGCAGACCCCTAAGTGGTTCCCAGACAGACAGAGCAGGGGCGCTGGGGAAGTGACTACCCGTAAATAATTTCTACAACAGTAAACCAAGGCAGCAAGGGAGGTTAAGGAATTGATCCAAGCTCAGCCGAGTAGTCTGGATGTGAAGTTGACTCTTCTGATTCACAAGCCACTGAAGTGACCTCTCCTTTGAGGGAAACCTAGGTGACACAACAGAAGGCACTACACCTTCCCACAGGGTCCAACACACAACTTAGACGTACCATAGGCGAGCCAGCTGCCAAACTTGCCAACCTTCCCAAGCTCCATCTTGGCTGGGATTCTGCAACGCGTCAGGCTGACCCAAAGGTCAGAAAAAGAAACCCTGCAAAAGACAGCTCACAGGCTACTTTGCTTCCCGAGGAAATAAGTCTCTTCCTATCCCCACCTCCATCTGCTGGAGTCAGCTTATGCCTTGACGCATGTGGCACTGACGACTTCCCAAAGCTCTTGTTCTTTTAGTATTACCATTAGCTCTTTGATATCTTGGTTATCCACAGAAACAGCCAGAGTGTGTCGGCATCCAGCAAAGTTCTTGGCCCTGAAATTCTGTGGCAAGGAATTGCACAACACTAACCTAACCCAGTGTCGAGTGAAAATATTTCTGTGACAGTTTCTATCTTGCCCTCTTTTTTGTTTCTCTGACAGTCCCCGCTCACATACATTGTAAAGGGAGGTACTTCTGGATAGCTCATCTCTATTCACGTTCCCTCTACTTCTAGAATGAGCACTTACAGGGTTTTCAATCACTTTGCACAAGAGGTCTTTTTTTCTTTCCTCAACTACAGTCACAGCTGGTTCCTCAGCTGTGCTCTCCTCCATTTGGAAACAGAGTTCGCAAGATAACATGGTGTGGCCCAGTATGAAAGGGATCCTTTACAACACAGAAAGATGTCCCAGGACTGTTGAGCAATTTTCTTATTGGTTACAACAGGAAATGGATAAAAGCACTCAGCTCCTACCAGTCAAAGTTTCTCCTTTCTGCTGTGCACCAAGGCCATACAGAAGAACAAAGCAGTGCTACAAAAGAGCTGCTTTGAGAACAAGACTGAGGTTATAGGCAGACCCATCAGTTTCTGGCATCTTACAAGCCAAAAGGGTAAAGAAGGGTAAGAAAACCACAAATGGCAGAACGCTGCGTTGCTCTCGAGTCTGTTCCAACTGAATTATCCATCACTTTCATCAGGCACATTTCTTTCTACTGCACACGGCAGTAAGCTGCCCACTGCATGCTGTCACTCTCAGTGCTCAGAAATGAGAACACGTGAAAGAAGCACCCCAAGGGATATGCCCGGTTGTTAACCTAAAGACATTCACCTCCCTTGCTCAGCACCCTTAGTTTTCTCCCTGCTGTTTGAGCTCCTAGCCTTGTAAGACACAAGGAAGGGCAACTAGACAAAACTGCCTCACCCCCTGAGATGCCAGCTGAAAGGAAGGGAACAGTAACACAGATCCCCACTCCCCTCGTGCAGTTGGGACACGATCTCTAGCAATAATGGCACAGGTGAAGCCACCTCAAGCTGCAGGCCCAATTCATTCAGAAGGGTTAATGGCGAGGGGGTTGGAGAGAGCTGCACGTCTGGCCTGAAAGCAACCCACCAGAGGATCCTGCAGGCAGAAGAGGGATTAGTAGTGTTAGGTAACTGCTCAGAGCCCCAATGCCAGGCAGGCCCAAGGGCTTCTCAGGCCTCCTCATGCTCCCCCTGTCGAGGTTTGCCTGAACAGCCCTTAACAGTGGGGCCCACCTTGGAAGTCCACGGCACAACTACGCCTGCACAAGCAGTAGCAGTAGCAGGCCCAACATGGGGGCAAAGCAGCAAACAAAACGGTCCACAAGCTCTTGCAGCTCTGTTTCATAAGGGCCTGGAAAGCTCCTCCCCTTCTCTTCCCCTAGCCCCTCCATAAAAGCTTTGCATGCAGAGCTGCGTCTCTTGGGTCCCTCATTCTCTTGAGCAAAGTAAACAGACCTCCCGTGCAGCGACAAATGAACAACAAACAAACAGAGGGGGAAGAAAGAAAGAAAAAAATCTCACTGCCAACTTGGAGATTTTTTTTCGGCATGTTTAATTTTTCAAAAAAAAAATAAATAAATAAATGTGCAAGCTATGCCCTGGGGGTGACCCTGCACAGAGCTTACTCCAGTCCCCCTCGCACTGCTGCAGCCACCCCGTCCTTCCCCAGACGCAGGCGCACGCACACAGAGCCCGAAGAGTCCTGGCACCCAGACGGCTTTTTCTTTTTCAGGCATGCCAAAACAAGCTAAGCTCCTAAATCCCTTTTAGAATCTGGCCTTGTGTGGAAATCTGTTTGCCTCCATCCTCTGTTTATTTTCTTTTGTTTTCAGGTTTGTTAGCCCAAGGGCAAATGTTGTTCCTAGCACCAGTTTTGGTTGTTGGGTGTTTTTTTTTTTTTGGTATTTATCTTTCAATCAAGTGTTCCTCCTTGCAGGGATAAACAGGATGTTTAGAGACTCTGGGTATGACGACCGGTCTCTGACAGCTGTTGTGACACACCACACACTGGGTTTGCCATGTGTGCGAGCATTGGCACAGCCCCGTCCGCAGCAGCCTGCCTGAGGAGATGGACTGCATGACCTAAGAGGCCTTCGCCAGCTCTCCATTTCCAGCACAGGCTCATTGCAAACGCACCACCCGACCCAGAGCAACTCCCTGCCCTCTCCCTCCACTTGCCAACCCCACGGCCGTCCCACTCCTAGAAGACTAATTTCGCTTCCTTTGCTGCACCTTTACTTGCTACGCTGAATTACGTTTTGCCTCTCAGGCATTTTTTATTTCCAGGTACGTACACATGGACAATAGTCCAAGTGCTTCTAAACCACACCGATTCAACAGAGGGAGTTTCCCCAGCCTTTTTTTAGGAAAGGAACTTTTCCAAACCCTGAATCACTGACATTGGTCTGACTCCTAAGCCCAAAACTTTGCAAAAATGAAGCACAGACAGCATTAAGTAAGGGCCAGATCCCAAGCAAGACCCACCTACCTAGAATACCATGTGTGGCCTAAAGATGCTTTCTGAAGTCCCAGTCACCACAGAAGAAAATGAAATGCCTAATTGCGGACTGCACGAATACTCCAAAATGGTAATTACTTTCCATTCATTGCCCTTAGAACAGCTGAAGGCAGGAAAGGTTAAGAGACTGATAATTACTTATGTTTTGTAATTACAACAACCAGTTTTGCACCAGGCCCCGGTTCCAGTGTTCTCAGGCCCCAGAATAAATGAAGATGAGGTATCTCCTGCGTTCTGCAAGCTGGGTGTGCCCACATCAGCACACACTTTGATAAGCCGTACTGTATACAAAGAGCTAAAATCTGTCTAAACAGCCATAAGTCACTCTAAAAGAGATGGCTCGGCAAGGATGTCATCTTAGCTACTCTAAAGCCTTTCACATTTAGAGGAAATAATATTTATAAAAATTACCTCTCTTCTCCACAAACACATGAATCCTAAACAGCAATGCTCATTTTTCCCCATTACAACCACTTTAAGAAATTCACAGGTCAGATGACAACACGTTGCTGACTTTCGGGCTGCTTGGGCCCAGCTTGTTCAAGAAACTTGGTCCTGCAACATTTGTCAAGTTCAAGCACTGAAATCCATTCCAGGTAACATTCAACCGCAAGCTTCTGGCCCACGCACAGAAACTACGGCATGAAATTTTATGGTCTGTGTTATTCAGGTCAAAAAGGATTATCACAATGTTCCTTTTTACCCATGGTGTCTGTGAGCCTTGGCACATAAGCAAAGGCTCATGTCTGGAAAGCCATTCTCAGACAACTGTTTTAAATTGGACTCCGAGCAGTCCTTGAACTCCACTTTAGTAGACAGCAGCACTGTCAAGATAACGGTTTTATGGCTTTCAGTCCTTCTAGCAAAAATAGTGCTTGCTTTGTGTACCTTGCCCTGTTTCACACAGTAAGCAAATGTCCTCTACCCAGCCCTTCCCACTCTCTGCAAGCCATTCCACAAACAGGCCAGCGCTGAAGAAGCAATAGTCTCTTACAACCTGAAAACTAAAACAAGTAAAATTATTTTCTTCATTTTTTTTTTTCATTTTTCTTCATTTTTTTTTTTTATAATTGGGATAACCTGGATGGACCAGAAATTTTCCAGCCATGAACAGTTTCCACAGCAAGACCACTTCGGATAAAGTAAGCATAATTTTCCCACTGTTCCATTCATTCAGAAGTGCTACCAACAGTGGGCCCAATAGACTGTTGAATACCTTTCTGTCAGCAGATCCATACTTAGGGAGTCCCAGTATGGAAGCAGGTATCTGAAGCTCTAAATTATCCATTCTCAGTCATATTCGCCCTCAAAAGAGGGTCACTTACCCTCTCAGCGATGTGGCTTTCCATTATACAGAGCAGGAATATTTGCTAAATAGATTACAATATCCCTTCCCTGGAATACACCACAAGGTTGTATTTACTTTTTTCCCCATCATTTATTTTATTTAGCCTTTTCTCTTCTCTTAGCCACCCAGTAGCCTACCATAGGGGGAATGATGCGTAAGACTGAACTGCAGGATATACACCATTTCTGACACGGGGTGCTTATACACAAAAGATGAAACTTTGTGACTTATCAGCTGAGCTGCACTATATGTCTTCCTACTTCAAGTTAGCTGTGAAAGTAATCAATTTGCGCTCTCTGAGGTCATATGGTAAGGCTCAGGTGACAAGAGGTTAGAAGACATGGGAATTTTGTCACCTGTACACACCCACATGTTCTTAACATGATCCACAAGGAACCTATCAGCAGGACCTGAGCAGGAGCTACAAAGGAAAACTCATTTCAAAACTGTAATACTTATAAAACCAGTTTATGAAGTCACTGTCTCTGTAACTCATTTCAGGTTGATTTAAAAAATAATAAATACAAGCAAACAAAAAAGCAACTGCATGTTCCCTCTGAAGCATACTGGTATTGCTGAGACAACCCTCATCATAGCTGGGTGCCTTTCTCCGCTGGAGTGGCCTACGCAGACAACTGCGCATCTGCTGACTGTTCCAGCACATTGCTCTCTTAGGGGGGTTGCACACGTACAGAGGGGAACGAAACTGCGCTCAGCACCTCCCCTGCACGTCACTGCAGCCAGCAGCTGCAGAGCCGTGCATGCCAAGTGCAGGACGTGGCTTCTCCTGCATCACAGTGAACATCAGCCTCTTCAACCAAGTCATTACTTTGGTCCTTGGAGAAGTTACTCATACGTCTATATGAACCCCCAGCCCGCAGGTACGGCTGTAGACATTGCCAAGGACAGCTCGACACCTCTGAAGCGGGGCTACTCGCAGGATCTGCCGAACCCTTGCATCACCCAAAACAACGGGATGTGCTGGAATGAGCATGATTCAGTCAACACAGCTACAGAACATGATCCCTTGTTCTCCTCGCTTCGTCACTCATCTGCTGTGCTTCTCTGGTATGTGTCACAAACACTGACTCCATATTCAAGCATTGTTTGCATTATCTTCTAACCTACCTGTACAGGTTGGGGGACAGGACCGGTGAAGCGCCATATTATAATGAGAACTGGCACTTCCTCTAAAATACTGGCCAACAAGGGACTGGAAGGAGTTGGCATCTTCATAATCCTGCTTCCATGGAAATCTGGAGCATCAAAGCAAATAGGGCTTTGAATTTTCTTTTTTAAATCTTACCTTTATTTCACAGGTATACTAGCTTAGAGGTAGCTGGTAACAAAAGTTCTCTCTGAAGTAGCTTGAATATCTGCCAGAATTTGGTTGCAGCAACTTCATATAGATACGGGTACACTCATCTCTCTATTTCTTTCCTTTTGTGTCACTCCAGTCAGAAACCTGTTTTGAACATGAGCTAAACATTAATCACCCATGGAGAAATCAGAGCAGCAAAGCATGGTAGACCTGCCCTGTGACTTTTGATACTCACTCAGCCTAGCGCATATTTGGTACTGCAAATAAACTCCTCTCAGCTTGGGTTCTCAATGCCAGTACAGGAGCTGGTGACTCCAACCTCTCCTGAGGACCACAACAGGGAAGGCAGAGAGGCTGATGGTTAATATATTACTTGCTGTTACACCTACCACATGGAGCACAGCCTCATTCATCCAGAACTATCACATACCTGACTGTTTGCTTGCTCAAGGCTGACCAGCCAGCTAGGAAGATATATGGCAGCACTAGATGAATTCTTTTCATTTTATCATCACCATGGTGAAGATGGAGTTACCTATATTGGAAGTCACCACAAAGGAAAGTGATGAAAAAATATGAAACTTTGTAATATTATACCGTAGGAGCAAAGCCCCAGACCCATTACTCTAAACTGAGGTGGGAGTTTGTTCAAACAACCTCATTAAAAATGAAAAACAAAAATAAAGGAAGGAGGTTTGGGGGGAAAGCTATGTACCGCAGGAGAGAAACCCTTTTATCTAGACAAGTTCAGTCCTCCTGCTTTAAAACTGCCGGTCAGCTCCTGATTTTTAACCTGGAGTTTTACATGTCGCTACAAAACTCTGGAAGTGTTGGCTTTGCAGATATGCCAAACACACAGACTGTTTTCAGGGAACTCAGTATTTTTCCACATCTACTATTGTAACTCTGCTGGCAGGCTAGGAGTAGCAAATCCTCCCTTATCTCCCTCCTCTCTGAGAGCATCTCTCTGTTTAAGCACCAGCTAACTTACACAGATCATCATGCAGATCCCCCCTGGAAGCTGGACAAAGAGGGGGGTGGGAGAATCACTGAAGCTGTAAGCAACAAACCGCAGAAGGAGATGGACTGTCGCGCAGAGGGGAAGTAGCAGGAGGAAAGAGGCGACTAATGAACAGAAGGGGGTGCGTAAAATCCTATTTGGATTGCCTCTCTGGGGAACAGCTGTTTCCTTGTAAACATCTTGCTAGCTGTCCAAACAAGAAGTTCAGACACAGAACAATAATGGAGAGCACCCGGTAGAAGCATTCAAGGCAAGGCTAGGGCTCATTCACTACCCTGCCAATTGAGTGGCAGCATCCAGAAGCAAGGGAAACTTTAGCTGTGTGTTTAACCCTGCACATACTGGCACTGTGGCCAATGGCCTGCAGAAACGCATCCTTCCTTCTATCCACGGCAAAGTCCTTCCTAGCCCTCCTTCCCCCCCCCACCCCCCCCACTGTTTCTGACACACTGGCAAAGCACGTTCCTTGACAAAGGCAAAGAGGAAATATCCTCATCAAAGCAAGGAAAAACAGCTGCAGAGCCAAGAAACAAGAAACCTAAACGTGGCAGCCCTGAAGGCCTAGAAAAGTTCTACCACTGCCCTGGCATCAGCAACTTGGAAGTAAAGGGAGTTGCACCAGAAGTAAAAAGAGTCTTTTTACTAGTCCGGAGCACAAAACAGTCTACACTTGCAGAAGCATTTTTATGCCAGTACAACTGTGTCTACACAGGACTCTTGCCAGCACTGCAAGGTAGCTGTGGGCAGGGGAAGGAATACTAGCACAACTGTGCCCTGAAACGTTCCTGGGGCAGAGCAGTCACAGAAGGCAACTACCTGCATTCCACAACAGCCAGCAGAGACTGCACCACGTCTGTCCATTCCCTGAAGCTTCTGGGGATCACACACATGCCCAGCCACAAGCCTATCCAATAAAACCTGCCCCAAAATGCCACACGGCCATTAACAAAGGAGTAAAGTCAGGCTACATACACATCCCCAGGAAAGGGGGTCACTTTGGAAGGAAGGCAATGCACAGGATAGTAAAAGACACCATAACTGATAATAAGGGAACCCTACATCCTGAGCCTACAGTCTAATAACCTACAAGTTCTTGTCCACCTCTAGCTGTCTTATCCTGATGTTTTTACGTAACATTCAATGCCAACCACACTTAACCTGAGAAACGAAATGCCTCTTACTTCCACTCAAATGACCTGCAGAAGCAGGAACAAGGTAAGCACAGTGACACTCTCATTCAGAAACAAGAAGCAATTCCACATTTCAGAAATGGTCCACAAGTTCACAGGGAAGATCTGATGCAGCCAGATTTATTTTTACCTTTTTATTTCTTTAGGGCCATTTTGTTGTAGTCGTGCATAAATAGCCAGGAAAATAGACACTCTAGCAAGGGCTGCTCAAGAATAAACCCTTGGTCATTACAAGAAGAGAAGAGTTCAAGTTCTGCTGACCAAAATTCCTCTAAGGCTACAGAAAGGCAGCTGGCTTGTTGCATCAAAGTCCGAACCAATCGGGAACTCCACCTCGTCTGGGGTCACCCTTCTGGATCTGCTGCTCTTTCTCTAGATATTTCTTCCTGAAGTCATCAAAAGAGCGAGCTTCTTCATCTTGTTCTTTCTCTGGAAACAGGTTGGGAAACTGAAAGGTTTGTCCTTTGCCCTAAAGAGAAAACAAATGGTCAAAATGATGCCTCTTAACTCCCAAGATCTCTTTCCACCGCTCTCCCCAAGATACACATATAAACCTCCTCCACAAGCTAACTTTCAGCCTCTTCTCTTCTGTGTGCAAATTAAGACACTGGCATCTTTCTTTACAGAACGAATGGTCAGGAGATGGACACCTCTTCAAGATGCTGAACCACCTCAGAGATGTTGTAGGAGCCACACCGTAAAAGCAAGATGAGCAATGTAAGTGATTTTGTTAAAGTCACAGCATCGGAGAAAATGCAGGCAGGGCACGCATTCATTATGTTAATACTTAGGATATGAATCGCAGCTATAGCTGTTTAAATCTTGTCTAAGGATCAGAAAGAACATACCTAGCAGCTGTTATTATGGGGTGTAATGTGGGAATACATAGTAACAGATATCAGAGGTCTCTTATCAACAGGAATAAAGTCTGCAGTGTAAAATAATTAGTGGGAACAATCTGTCTAATACATCACTGATGAGATTAAAGTGATTACATCTGCATCAGTCATTCTGCCTAACAGACAAGTCATTTTAGTATAACATCATCATCAGATCTATGTCTCCCACTTGGAAAATAAACATTTGCTTGGTCTCTGGTTTTTATCTAACAGCAGGAAACCATTATTCTGTGGAAATGTTCTATCCCATTAACATTATCTACTTACTTTTTAGTGGTGTTTGCACTAAGCACAACTTCATTAAACTCAACAGTATCAGCCCCTTCCATTCCTTTGCATTCCATATGGGACTCTGCATAATAAAACTCATAACTGATAGCTCATAACTCTTAAAATTATTCTCCAGAATAGTTACAAATCTTATCATACATTAACTTCTCTGGCAGAATACTACATATAGAAATCTCAACAAAAGCATGTAATTGCTTCAGATTAAAACAGTTTTTTCAGGTCAGCCACTCTTTCTATTTGTGCAATAAAAATAACTGAACCAGAGGCCCAGTTACAAAATGGTTCTGCAAAAGAGATAAAATTAGCCTTCTATAACACGGCTACCTATACTGCATTTTGAGATAAGAAATGTGACATAATTAAATAAAGAAAAAAAAACCCTGCCACCACGTCCCTAACCCAGCTGAATGTGTGCTATGTTCCATTTAGCCATATACACTCAACAGGGTCATTTACAGGTGTGAAAGAATTTAAACCTCAAGCATACACTTTGGAAAGAAAAACCATGACTTATCCCAGTTGAGCTTATCCAGACTAGAATCTAGGAAATATCAACTCATACCCAGCAATGCTCCGGTTGTTTTTGTAGTGCATACTTCTTGGGGGTTTCCTAAGAGCCTGACCATACTACAAAAACAACAAGGGAGCTGCTGTGTACATTGCGCTTTCCTAGATTCTAGTCTGGATAAGATCAAGTGGAACAAATCATGGTTTTCCTTTCCACACCATACACTCGGGGGTTTCAATTCTTTTGTACCTTTAAATTACCACCAGGTATGCTTATAATAGCTGTCCTATGACAACTGAAGCATAGCTCCATTTTGAGGCACAGCAACAGGCCTTATCAATGGCCTTGAACAATCCCAACACCGTAGCCTACTGATGCTCTTCCTGTAGTAGGATCAGCAGCAAGCACCCTTGAGGCAAAGGGCTGCCCAAGAGTTTGGCACGCTGAAGCATTTGGAAAATAATTTGTTTACATTACAAAAAATTACTGCATTTTAACTGCACTGCAGGCAGGTCACTCCGCCCTGTGGGACCCATAGGACAGAGGAGGCTGATTCTAAGGACTCATCCATCCTGGAGAGGAAGCCATTTTAGTTAAACAAGTTGGAAAACAATTCAGGCTAACATGGTAGGCATACCACCTACGCTGAAAATTTGAGAACTATTTATATTGGTAACAGTGTAGTAAGGGGCTGTTCTTGTTATGCAGCACTTCCATTCTGGTATGCTTCCAGCACCAAAGCACTTCTCTTACTGGAGAGTGAAGGAAAGCTGTCCCTAAAGCATACTAACAACGTTCATGGTTAATTCACTAAGCATTGCAAAACAGTTATTATTTTTAAAAGAGGAAAAAAAATTAAAAGGATATGCACAGAAACTGTAGTGAAACCAGGCAAACCTTTCAGCTGTTTATCAAAGTGCTCACAGTTCCCATTTCAAGGCTGGTGAAAGTCAAATATTGAGCTGAAAATGTCAATCTGTATCTGGAGTCTTTTAATAAATCAAAATCAGCACAGACAAGTTGGCTTTTTCCAGCTCTTGTTCTGTGAAGAAATTCTGATTTTGGCTGGCAGCCAGACACGATTCGAAACAGCCAAGACATTACACCCTGAGAACTGAAGGTTGATAAATCTTAAGTAACAATACTATGCAGTAACACTGCACTGTAAGACTCTGGAGTGATGAAAGCTGTATGAAAAATAGCTGTTGTGCATGCTCAGTAGCTAGTTTTCATCTTGGGTATTTCAAAATTTCAGAAATACCAAAAGGCATCGACTTACATAAAAGGCTGAGAGTCTATCCAGGCATATTTACATTCGGTGCATGTTCAACATGATGCCAGAGGCTACCAGTGTTTTAGCTCCTATGCCACCTTCTTAAAACAATGCCTACCAAAGGAATAGAGGGATCATCACTCCCTTATGCAGTCCTGCTTAAAGTAGACTTTTTTCTTTGTAAAAGTTTTCCCTTCTCTACAGCAACCATCTGCCAGCTAAGATAAATGCCTCCTTCAAATGAAATCCTAACCAAAATAAAGCAAACAACTGAATTTCTACTTTGTTCATCAGTGTGTTTTACCTGGTTTCCAAACTGCTAGAGCATGAACTACTAGCATATTCAACTAGGAAGCAAAATTTTGCATTCTTATTCCTAAACCTTACATTTATTCAGTGTTTTACCTTTTGCAAGCCGTTTAACCAGTCTCCCCTTTCATCACTGATTTATCGAAATTCATAAGCTGAAATGGCCTCTAAAAAAACTAGGATTTGGTCTTTGTTTAGAACTTCTGCCAGCACAGTTACCTTAGTCAGAAGCACAGAGAAAAGTGGAGAAGATGAGAACAGCCTCCTATCTGACAGTTGTGCTAAAAGAAAGCACCGTAAAAAAGACAGACGCTGGCAAAAAAAAAAAAAAAAAAAAAAAGGCTATTTTGCTCAGATAATTTAGTCTGTCTTGGAATTGGATGGTGAAAAAGTTGTCTTACTGGCAGTACCGCAACACGAGGTGATCCCTCTGGAGTTTGTCAGGATAAGCTCTCCCTCCATATCCTCTAATATCTAAATGAGCTTTTATAATGTTAGACAAAGAAAGATAAATAAATAAATGGAGCAATGAAGTCATAGAAGCATTATTAAAGCACCTAAAAATAAAGTCATTGTGATGATTTTACATGTTGGTATTCTAAATTTAGGGCCTTCCCAGAGACCTCCCTTCTTTCTACAAATTCTAAGGTTATGTATTAGTAAGATGTGTGGTCCAGTGTTTAGATTACAGAAATGGGAGCCATTAAACTTCTACTCCTGCACAAATATAATCCTCGTTTCAGCCTTACCCAAATGTAAAGCTGATTTATATACATGGTCTTATGAGGATTCCTTTATTAAATACTAAAATCCTTCAAGATAACAAGAGACCTAAGCACCAAACATATATTTTCATCTTAGATGTCAAATCTTTTTGGTTATAAAGGTTGAAAACACACCTTGTTTCTCTGAGTTTGCAGAAGGAGTTACAACATGAAGTGGTACAAATTGCCTCCATTCATTTTAATGGGAGGTTAAGTGACCACAATTAGGCCTATGAAGTCAAGTGTTAGCCTTTCCACTGCTGAGCCTCATGTCAGAAAATTTCTAGGAGGATTATCCAGCACAAACTCACTTGTACTTTCTGACCTTTGCATCCTCTGAAAAGTTTAGGAATGGAAGGTCAGCACAGATATTATTGTGTAGGAATGACGCAGCAAACACTGATCATGTAAACAACTGTGAGGTCTTCTGATTATTTAGATAATTGAAGCACTTACTACTGTCCTTCAGAATTAGGAGAAAAGTGATGTTTATAGTATCGTTAACTAAAAAAATGTTGGACTCCCAACAGCACGGGATTCAGTCCAGCAGTAGCAGCAAATGCAGCTAAGTTTAATAATCCAGTGCATTTCAACAATTCTCCTCCTATTGCACTTGGTAACATCTGATGTTAAAACGTATGGCAGAACAGCACAGAAAGCAACTGCAAAACCCACGCAGGAATGACACAGCACACAGGGCATCCAAGTTTCCTCTGAATTCATTACATGTCAAACGAAAACTGCCGTCACATCTGATGTGCAAATGGGTTAATTAATATGAACATACAGGACACGCTAAGCAGGGTTTGAGGAGAAAACATTTGCAAAAATGTTCCCAGCGGTGCCATCATTCATGCAGCTAAATAGGTGTTAGTCCTAATGTTGACAAGGTCAGACTCCTTTTTACAGCCATCTCCATTAGATTTCTCAAAACAGGTTTAATTAAAAATAGGTCTGGATTCCAGAGGCTTGTCTACAGTTGGGCTCCCACGGGTGCTAACACCTGTTGAGCTAAAGAGTGAGAACAGTGAAGGAGGAGGAGGGGATGTTGTTGTTTTTTTTAATTTCCCTGATGTTGATGCAACTGTAAAGTTTCCCACTGGCTTTTTTTTTTTTTTAGTAATATTAGGATAATTACAATTCTATCTGAGTAAAGAGAAAAGCTGCTTTACTACTTTCATTTTAGTTACTTGGAAAAGATACATACTTTTGCTTTTAATTAAAAAAATCAAATAGCATTAAAAAGTAGCATTTGATAAGCCTCAAACTTAAACCTTTCTCACCACATTCCAGAAGGGGAAAAAAGGCAGGCAGGCTCTGGAATGGTAAGATATTGTTGATCCACAGCCTTCTATGATTTGAGGTATTTTTTTAGTGTGAAAATATTATGCTTGGACTGGTCATGTATTTGTCCAGTTACAGCCTGAGAATAAAGTAAACAGCTCTGAATCTCCAAGAAATAGTATTTGGAAAAGAAAGGACAACAATTCTTACATATGGAGCAGCTGAGGCACTGACACCTAAGGGTGTATTGGCTATGACTTCATGTACCTTCCACCTTTGAGACACTTGCGTTAAGTTATGGATATGTATGTTGTGCTGGGACACATAAGATGATGTTTTATGAAGGAGGCCAGCATAACTAGTCATAAGAAATACACTCAATTTCATTCAGGTAAACCACACCAGGACTGCTTCCAAGTCGCACTGGGAAGAGCAATACTTCCACCTAGTGGGCAAGGGAAAGATCAACCCAAGACCTTCCAAAAACACATACTTATTTTTCCAGCCATAAGCAGTTTTAACTTGAAACTGGATTAATGAGGGAAAACACAGCTGGTAAAAATGGTGGGAAAGCCCTGCTACTCTGACTCACGGCAGATGCAAAATAATTCTAATGAAAAATGGTTTTTACAGTGGTTACCAAACTTTCCTAAATTAGGCAGATATTAACAATGGACTACATGGGGCCTGTTTTGGCCTGAATCACACCATGAATGAAGGGAAAACCTTCAGTTTCAGAAATGACACTGGGTTTCTGGCCTCACCCACTGTTTAAAGCTGGTGTGAACACAGAACTGGGAGCTCATTGTCTGAGACAACAGAACTAGTGATGAAAAGCAAAGAACAAAAGAGGAAAAAAAAAGACAAACCTAAATGTTAGAGCTCACAGACAGCAACAGTAAGAGAACAGAGAACAAAGAGGCACAGGATGAGGTGAAAGGAAAAGGCACACCAAGTTTCACTGACGAAATCTAGATAAATGGTCAGAATTCCCTCACTTGGGATGCTGTACAACGAAAACTAAAATGCAGTCCCCTGACCCCATTCATGGGAGAGATGAAAATGTGGCATTCTTTAGAAATCGAGGATGATATCACTGGATAGGACAACACAGTAAAAGACACCTGCTCTCTCAGGTACCAGAAACACTCCACAGCCACAGTACCACAGGGCTTTGTGCATTTTCCATTCCACTGCAGTTACCCACAAGGTGATGGCAACTATTCTAGATTCAGAAGTTCGATTTGAAATAAACATTCAAAGGCACTGCCTTAAATGAGTGGCTTCCTCCATAGAATACCACTGAATTTCTCTGTGGGTTGCAAACTGCTTCCCTTCGCAACTCAGCAGACACAGAAACAAGACTGCATTAAACGTAGTAAAATAGAAGTTGAGAACTGACCGAGGTTCACTAGAGATGCATGTCTGCTTCCATCTTGGGGAACAAGTCTCCAAAAGCAAAGCCATCACCAGCAAGAGGCTATGGCATTGTAAGGTGCCTGCAATTACCTACTAAGGAACAACACCCAGAGAAAGCAACTTGTACAATACAAAATCACTCCTGACATTCAATTCTTCAGCTGTGTTCTTAATAAGTCAGTCATACCTGAACTTTCGCAGACAAAAACACTGCACAGGCAATAGCATTCCCTCCACCAAGGAGAATCTGTCTACCGAAACAGTGCCTATTCCTTGAAAAAGGCATGCAATTTTTTGCTATCATAATGTAAATCCTTGTGAAGATGACGTTTTCTTTACCTTCAGCACACTGAATCAAGCTTAGTCCTCATCTAAATATAAAACTGTTATTTCTTATTAACACTGTATTTTATATCGTTCTTTTAAAGATAAGGGCTGCCTACAAAAACAGAGTCCTCACTTTTCTTTCCACTCCCTTCCCTAGAAACGGCTTAAAGAAAATTTTTCTAAGCTCATTTAAAATCGAATATTAAAAAAAAATAAATCAGATTTCCCATTGTCTACGCATCTTTAATTTGACCCCAAGTCCTTACAAATTCTTACACAATCTTTATACTATAAGATCATGCAATGTTCCCTCACACTGACTCCTTGTCCCGGGACAGAGTAACATTGAGCTTGTGTTGCCAACAGCAATTTTGAACTTTTGGTTTTACAACCATAAATAGCATTCCTTTAAAGTCATTTTGGTACCTGAAGGGCTTTTCTATCACTGGTGGTATTTCTTTCTTACTTGTAGACAGGTAAGCCCAAGAGAAGACCGAACTATAATGTGCTCCTGTTATGAAAGAAACTTGTAAGAACATGAAGCACCTTTTCCACTGGGCAACCAGTATACATTTCAGAACCCAGTTTAGCCACAAAGCACACTTGTTAGACATGACTAAAAGCTCTCCAGGGAATACGCCTTAAGTCTTCTTGGAGATCCAAAGAGCTTTAATAAGAAGTTCCCCACCTTTACAATATATTCTTTCACTTACTGGACATTTCAGCAATCAACCACACAAGCCATGAACCTTCCAGCACAGACAGTACAGGGTCAGCATGAAATTCGCTGACAAAGCAGCACCATATGACACGAGGCCCTAACTTACATATAGGCCTCAGACACAAATGGTACTAGAAAACTAACAATTTGCTTAAATTTGTTTTTCAAACTAAGTCATTTAAATTAGTGATTTCCTTTATATGTTCTGGAACGTATTAAAGAAAATGCCTTCATTAGAGGAGTGGAAGATACAGTCAGCTAATTGGACAATTCACCAAGCATTACTTGTACTTTGGCTGACAAACAGCCCCTTCTTTCCCTGCAAGCATCCATATTAACTCACCAGCTGTACATAGGCAACCTTGTAATCTGGCTTCTTCACTCTCTGATTCTTGTGGTTCTTCTTGTTGTTCGCACCTGCAGAAATGAACAGTCCAATTTTTAACTTTACAGGACTTCCAAGTACCCCAAAGCAAGGCCAAGCTGAAGGGAGGGGGGGGGGGCTCACCAGTTTTGATTTATTGTTAAGATGATTACGTCTTCAGTACAAACATAGATACCACACAGCAGTACCAAAATTACTAAAATGTACTGAAGTTGGTAAACTGCTTACATGTAAGGAGAGGAGGCATCACCAGACGCAGGCTGCTGACAGCTGTTGTGCCTTCATGGTCACAACACAAATTTTGCAAAGAAGCAAGGAGGCAAGCCTTCTGAGTAGGGGGGCAGGAGAAATAAACTGTCCTGCCAACATTAACTGCTTCAGAAAGACAAGGAGGAAATGACCACTAAGCAGCTTCAAACTTGTCAATTTTTACCGCCCAGCTAATGAGCAGGCTCTACGCTTTATGTATCAGAAAATTACACTCTACACCCCAAAAAATCAAAGCACCTTCACTTCCTGCAAGTACGCTGGGCACAACTGAGTGGGAAGTTCAATTTACTCCTTGCATGTTAGGCAAACGTTAAAGCTCTTGAATTATAAGACGTTCTAAGCCCCTTTCCTCTTTTATTCCCTGACTATACATATTCTACCACCACTTCCGTTAAGTAATGATGGACTGGACAGTTTTAAGGACAAAAGCAATTATTTTTCAGTGCTGTATGAAATAACGTGTTTGCTCTTAGGATTTCATTTAATTTTATTTTTACATAGACACATTGCAGATGATGTTTTCTTTCTCTTCTTTTATATGCTCTTTTACAACCTTCTCTTGAAGTTTTTTCTTTCATTCTCCATTTTTCACTATGACAGCTCTTTTTCCCTATGCCCTTTCAAATTTGTCACTACTCTTACCATTATAAACACATCAATCGATTCCTTTGCTAGAATCAGTACATGAAAAAGAGGAATCCAACCAAAGATGTCCCAACAAACAAGTCACTCTCCATTTGATTAGTGCACTGCCTGGTGATCAAAAACGTACATGATGTAAAAATATATTCCTGACTTTGCACTACATCCAAAATACAGTCAGAGAAACTCTGGGAAGGGAGGCATTCACACGTAAATGTGACTTTGTAGAATTCTAGCCTAGTTCAATCAGAGATGGGTACCTCTGTTCCAAGTCTGGGTTCAACATAACTTCAATTAAGAATGATTTTTTAATGATTCTTTTGGTGGTGGTGTGAGGTTTTTTGCGCAAGGGTAGTGCAAGGAAGAAACACAGTAAGTGGAAGCATACGAGTGTAGCAGAAATGTGGTAACTACAGGTTATGAAAAACTGAAAGTTTGTCAATACGTGTTTCTGATATTTTGTACTTGTCTAATTAAATAATTTGTTCTCTCTAAAAATTTTGACTTCAGTTAGACCATAACACCTCCTCTCTGTGCATGCTAGGTAATCTCAACTCTTATTATTTCATAAACTTACTTTTTAAGTTTTATTACTAATTTTATTAAAATACATGAAGTAGTTCCTTTTGAAGAGAGACATCCACCGGTCTTCAAGGAGAAATGGTACCACCTACCAAAGCATTTGGCATGGGTTAGATACGGGTCAAGATTTTAAGACTCTTTTAATTCATTTTTTTATTTTTAAAAATAAACTTATGTTGTAACCCAATGAAAGTATTCAAATATGAAGCAGTACATACGAAGTGGTACATACTTGTTTTAAGGAACAATAATAAAAAGAACTGAGCTGGAAGTTGCCACCAGCAACAAACCTGGAACTAAAGTTTGTAGAAAGCTACCGGACCTTTTGACATGAAAAGCCTCTTCTGGCTGAAAAGATAAACTGCATTTATCCCTTTGAATTACTCAACTGCACTTACCATACTGTATTCTGGTCCTCACAGCAGCTACTGGCACATTATATATTTTTTCAAGGTAATTCTTGATATCCACTTTTGTCATTCTACGCAACAAGAAAACATTTCGGGGAAAGAAAGAAGGAAAAGTAGAAATATTTAACTAAGTTCAGAACAGAGCCACAGTACTTATAGGCAGGTTGATAGTCTGGAATAGATACGTCTTCCCCTTTCAAACGAGGTAGCTTCACCGCACAAATGTATAAACCCAACATAGATCACATGCTGTTACAGCAATTCATAGCCCATAAATTGAAATAATGTTAAACATTTTATTCTCTGGCACCTCAGCAGTCAAAACATGAGGTATCTGCTGTACTCAGAGAGCCAGGGTCGGCTTTCTGACTGCCCATGCTGAGAATCCTTTCTAAGCTTCTGAACCTAATTTCTAATGTTTTTGGGATCTGCTGCAGGCATGTGCGCCTTTATGTGTAGAAGCAGAGCAGACAGGACGAAGGAGTCCTGCAAAACTAGCACCTGGACACCACCTCTTTTCCTCCTGGCCACCTCCACCACCTCTCCCTTCTTCCTAACCCCACCTCGGGGCAGGCAGAGCCTCACAGCACCCCGAGAGGAGCCAAGCACAGCTCCTACTTAAACCAGCGCCCTGAAAGCTCTCCCTGGTGCACAATACCCTTCCTTCAGCCACGGGGAGGGCCTTTGGGCGCAGGGGGATGCTCCAGAAGCGGCGGGGACCCCTGGGCACCCCGCGGCCAGGCTCCGGCCGTCCTCCCCGTGCACTCACTCCATGGAGACGCGGAACTGCACCGTGTCCTCGGGCTGTGGCACGCCGGGCCGCACCGCCAGCATGAAGAAGTTGGGGCGGAAGATCCGCAGCTGGGGGCCGCCCAGCTGGAACAGCGGGTACCTGCGAGGAGAGGACGCCCGTAAACCACCGGTCGGCGGCCCGACGACCACCGACCCCGACCCCGTCCCTTCCCGGCCGCCCATCCCTGCTCACACAGCCCGCCTGCCGCCCGCCGCCATGGCCGCGGCCCGGTCCGGAAGCGCCGCCGCCATGGAGGGGCTCCCGCTCTCGCCCTCTGCTGGAGCGGAGGGGCGACGAGGGTGGTTTTTGTGTGTTGTTTTTTTTTGGGGGGTGGTGGTCTCCACCTCATTGGCCCCTGGAGGGGGCAGCGGGGTCTGGCCGTCGCCACAGGGGGGATGTGGTGCTTGGGGTGCGCTAGGCACGGGGCAGGCAGGGGTGGGGAATCGTGGCTGCGAAATGGCGTCGTTGAGGGAGTTCGGGAAACGCAGCCCCAAAGTGTGGGACAGCGACAAGCCAGGGGTGGGAGGGACAGGAGGTGTCAGGGGCAGCTCTGCAAGAGCTGTGGAAGCCATATCTGAGCACCTGACTGCCTGTCCTGCCATCTTGACTTCATGTTGTGGGGTGGGACGCCACCACGATTCTCTTTTCCTCATTGACTGGTGAACCAGAGTGTGTAAGCTGGCACCAGGAAAGGCCAGAAGTTTGGTAGGAAGCCTGGTGGGAAGCCTCCAGTAGGCTTCTTTCCAACCAGGGGTTTCTAAGGTCAGCAAAGTGAACAGCAGGCCTCATGCAACCAACAGCTCACAGCCTGAGTTTGGTGGCAGCCATTTTGTGTCCCTGGCCCCGTTTGACATCTACATAGAAATAACAGAGTAATTCAGGCTTCGCATTGGATTTTAATACTATATGTAGGTTAAGTGTTTCAATAAACATTTTAGTGTAATATTTGAATTAACGGTGCTTTGTGTTGTGCTGTGACATCTGCTTTTAAGAAATGTTGCATACTGAAAACTATGCCACCTGTGAATTCATTCCTTTATACCCAATTCTTTGATTCCATTCATCACTCGATCTTCTAAGTTTGTTTCAAGTACTTTTGGCATCCAGACTGTCCCACAGATTATGAGATCCCCCAGAACAGAGTTGGCTTTCCTTATTTGCCTGTATGGGGCCTGTAAAACTGGCCTCCAGTCCTGTTTTTTGTTAATGATGCCAAACCTCATTTCCACTTGTAGGGCTGCATTAAATATTAAATAAGGATAGCTAAGGTCCAACTCCCAAATGCCATTTAAAAAAAAAATTTCAAAACACCATTCCAGAAAGCTGTCATTGAAGTAGGTACTGGTTGCGCTTTATTTACAAAATCCAAAGATTTGTACACAGCAATCTACAGGACAGCATAGGGCTCGTATCAGGAGGGTAAAGGACATGCTCAGCAGGAATTGAAGATGCCAGCAAGGAGTCACCTCAGTTCCGCAGGGAACCTGCTTCCTTTTGGCTGAGGAAGCCACCAGACCCCTCCAGGAAGAAAAGGAAGAAAAGCAGCAGCAATAGCCAACCCAGGCTGATGTTGCAATTTTTGTTATCGCTGAGGCACGGGAACACAAGTGGTTTGTGAAGGAAGAAAGAGGAGACCAGCAGCGTTTTGGCATGTCACTAGGGGCCATCCTGCCTGGTTCTTTACTTCCAGCGCCCACCGACTTTCCCCTTGGCTCCTGCCTTCTTGCTGCTACAATACAAAATGAAAGAAAAACATGTCAGTGTGAAAGAATTGGTCCACTGTGACCACTACTCATTTCTGACTCTCATCTTAGCATCAAGCTTTTACTTTTCACATGTTGGGCATATCCATTATAGAGCACATCCTGAGAAAAACACTGCAGATGTTGTAGAAAGAGGTTCCACCTCAGGCTCTTAGCAAAAGGCTAGGATGTGCATTCCTGAAAGGTGGACCCTTCCAAATTCCTGCATTAACAGGAGACAAGTCTGTGTGATCTCAAAACTAAGTGACAAGCCTATCCAAGCACAGATTTGATGTTTCCTGAATTCAAATTTGCTCTGATCTGGATTTTAGGATTTAGATCTGTTTCTGGAGAAAACTTCCTCCTCATCAGAGAGCTTTAGTCAAGTCCCCTGGATGCCCTAGTCAAAAAAGTGAATGTGGAGACAAAACGCTGAACAGTAATTTATATACAACTAAGAACTGCTTTGCTCTAGCACAGCCAGAGTGACTACTTCCTTGCGTCATGACAGCAAGAGTCGCCAAAACTGTGCGGACTTTTTAGGTCACCCCTCACATCAATATTCCCATCTTGCTTATAGCGTGTGTGGGAGCAGTCCAGCTACAGTCCCCACGCAAAGCAAACTCTCTCCAAACAGTATCTTCTTGCACACAGAAGGGCAATCCTGCATGCAAGCCACTTACCTTCTGTCTGAGAAACTGGCACGTCTGGAGCCAGAGAGGGGCCAGGCGTGAAGTTAGTCAGGTTAGATTCTGAACTGGCTCCCATAGGTAAAACCTTGGCACAGCACACCACCAAACCCTTCCATCTCACACATAGGATGAAGAGGCTGCTTCTTGAACAAAAGTGCATGCAAACTGCGGGCACGTCTTTGACACAGAAGAGCATGGGGTTGGGGGGACAGGCATGACATGTTGGGGCCTTGCCATCAACAAGGAGGCCTGCTTTGGAACCAGTGATTCCTCCAGAGAGCAGAGAAAGATGACGAAGACACATCTGGGGAGGTTTTTGTAGTGCTGCCCTATTTGTTCAAGAGCACTAGCCGTGTTTATGCGAGGATGTAACACAGTGACGCAGACGTACACATAGTGGATACTTTACCTTTTGACCAAGTTAGACTTGATCTATTTGAAAAATTGACTCTTTGCATTAGAGATGGTCGAATGTTTTCTGCTTATTTAAAATTCACCTCAGTGTCCCTTTTTGGCAGACTTCCCACAAGTTCAAAATCCAGTAGAGGAACTGTATAGCTCCTCAAACGAAGGCGGAGTCTTTTTATCTCCACAAACGCCTGTGATGTTTGATGTTATGCCTAACCTTTAGAGTGTGCTTAAGGAGACTTAATAACAGTGTGAAGCAAAAGGATCACTTGATCCTTGTATAACACATCAGCAGACGTTGCTTTGGAATGCTACAGTCTGTTTTGGATAGAAATGCAAATACGCAGAAATCTCATGAGCTGCGGGCTTCCCAGTGCAACCTTTTCAAATGTTCTCCTATTGCACTAAGACTGCGCCATGTCTTTTGGGGGAACAAATATGCATTAATGGTACAGCTTTTTGTGGGTGGTGTGGCAGTGCCCCTCAAAAGAGCAGCAACACTCATACAAACCATGACACCACCCAAGTTCACTGCAAAGATGTGGAATAGTTAAAGATATAAGACTCGGAAAAAAAACTAATTAAATAGAAGTCATATGGAGAAGGAAAGTGGGAGAAGAGAGATGAGTGAAAAGAACTCACAACATGATGTTAGTCTTGTTACACACCATTCTCAGCAACCACTTGTTTACCCTTCATAAACAAGGGTTGTCTCCCCTTATGTTTTCAAAGCACCTCAGTCAGGTGTTTGAAAACCCCAGCAATTAGCAGATGGAGATTTTGCAGACATGGTGTGAAGAAACACAATTTTTCTTTACTAGCTGTTATGTTCACTTCATTTTCCCCTTCATTTTCTCAACGTGAGGCAGGATGGGAGTTACCCTTCTATCTTTAGCCTCATTTCATTGCAGCAAGAAAATGTTGGTGTTGAGGCTGAAGTGACTACTTTGAACACTGAGAAGATATCCCCAGCCAGGAGCTAGGAGGGGATATGGGTACTTACTGTTTCTGAGCCTGATCAATCCGGTTCCTGAGGGTGACAATCTGAAAACAACATACATGACCAGGGTTTTTAGAGATAAAGAAACCTTGTTCCCTCACGGAGAGAAGAGTTTTACCTGCTGAAGAGCTGGAAACAGGTGCCTGTGATAGGAATTTATCCTTCCTTTGAAATAAAAGCTCACCCTTGCTTGAAGGAGAAAAATGTTGCTCCTTGGCAATAAATCTTCAAACTAATTTCACATTTCAAGGGAAAGTGAGCTAGAATTTTATAACCCTTATTAGTAGAATCCCAATCCATATGAATTAATTTACTGTGAACTCACATGTCAAACTGCAGACAAGTGAACTCAAATGACTCTCACCTTGGCCAGCTGGAAAGCTGTTGGATGGCCTCATCTCCCCATATGCATTGACCTCATCTTACTTTTCCACTACTACACATTAGGAAAAGTGTAAGCTTAAAGAGCTTCGGTGGACTTTGGATGCAGGAATGACCTCAAGAATGCAGGTCACACATTCTGCCAGAGTGCCTTTGTTGGCTGTCAGAGCAGGAGGTGAGGAGCTTGCAGCAGTCACCATCTTCCTAGCCACTCATCTAATATGAGAGGAAGACTTTTAAAGGGGCTGAAGATGGCAATATTCAAGGAGAGCTTCAGCAACCACAGAGGAAAGGTTGGAGTGGGGGCTCTGAACATCTTCTCAAGCTCTGGTGGTGACTTCCAGCCACTATGCTCCTGACAAGATGAAGCAAAGATGTGGCTTACCATGGATAAACTGTAGCTTTCAACCTGAAGCATGGAAAAGCAAACACCTACCTTTCACTGCATATTGTGGCCTGACTTAGCATCTCGATCCTGACCCATAGCCCTGGACTCCCTCCTGAAATCCCAGGACTTCCAGTGCAGATAGCAGACAAGCCCCAAAGAACTAGGGTTCTTTTTCCCTTCACCTTCTTGTTTGTATCCAAGTGAAGGCTCTATCTAGGTTCTACCTAGTTTTCCTTGGGTGAGAAAATGCACTTGCCAAAACATATGCTTAGCTTCTGCTGTTGGTGTAATTCAAAATTCTTCACTGCCTCTGCATGTCCAAGAACTGATGACCCAATATTTCAATATTTTAAGTGGCATTTGACATTCCCCACATGCGAAATGAGAAAAAAAAGTCATACACCCAGGCTGGCCCAACAGTCGGTATTTCCTATCTCATGTCTTTCCATGGCAAACAGAAACAAGAGACTGAAACATTAGCAGGAACAAGACAACACAAGGAAGGAAAGATCAGCAGATCAGTTGCTTTTGTACTTACTTGTGGAAGTTTTATCTGCTGCAGCAGTTTTAAATTGTTTATTGCAACTCAGTATTTTTCCCAGGTGTGGAGGAGAAACAGCTGTGTCTTCAGCTTGACCCAGAGACTTAAGACTTACCTTCACTGACAACCTTGCCATAGTGACCATAACACACTCTCCAAGGAAGCACCAAAGACCAGCAGACACTAGAGCTGAAGAACAGCTCCATTCCTGCGTGTCCCAATTCCTTCCTTTGTCTCTCCCTTGTGTCCTTGCTTGTCTCCTTCATTCCCTTTGCTGCTTGCACTTACCTTTCCCCTCACTTTCCTTTCCTGCTGTCATCTTCCCTTTGTTCTCCAATTTGTCTTCTCACATCTCAGCTGTGCATTTTCCTTCTACCTTGCAATTCTTTGCACTTTGTGTCCTTGATTCTCTTCATCAGCCACCAATCTCTTTGTCTGTATAGAGGCCTCATGCCACAGCACGTATGTTTCCCCTGCCACTGCCTTAATTCCTGCTGTGCCTCATGTTATCCTTAAACTAGCCTTCTCCAGTATTTTGGGTCTGAGTTAGCACGTGGCCACAAGGTGGAGAATCTTCCACACCCCATACTATTCTTTTCTGTGAAGCCCAAGATGCTACTTGTGCATCCCTAAGCTTCTGCATGTGTCTCAGGTGCATCAGGGTGGCTCTCCTATGCAAATAGAACTGGACATTTGGACAGAGAATTATTTTCAGTGGTGGCCTGCGTGGGTTGCATTTCTTTACCTGCATCCCTGTTGGACCCTGACTCTTCTCCTAAATCACTTCATCTCTTTTCAAAGAACAGAAAGGGAGAGAAAAAGGAAGTGAAGGGAGACATACAAGATTCATTTTCTCTTTTCCCTCTGCACTTGGAGCCAAGTGCCAGTTTCTCTCTGGCACCTGGCCTCCGACCATGCGGCAGGCTCATGCATTTGGTAGCCTTTGCTGCTGCTGTTACACAGGCAAGTTCATTGTACTTACAACTTGGAAAGCTCCTGCAGCCTGCAACGCATTGTTAAAATCTAAGAGAGATTGAGATAGTTACGTTGGTGTTGCTCATTCCCTGTCAGTGTGTCTGTGGGATTGGGAATTGAATGGAGAGTAAGATGGAGAGAGATCCAGTAGGATTTCTCAGCCACTGGAACCTGGTGTAGAGGATTGCAGACTGTGACTGTGAAGGAAAACCATCCACTTTGTGTTACCCTATGACACTGCAGTCAGGTGCTCCTGTCTGGAGACAGGTTTCAGTAACTCCAGAGAGCTCAGTCCACAGGGAATCTGTCTGGGACAGGAATAAAACTTAAAACGTTCAAGTGTGAAGTCGAAGATGGGTTTAAAAATATTACTTTGCAATGGAGATGAACAAATTGAGAGTGTGATTTTTTTTTATTTTTTTTTGTTTTTTTTGTAACACGGTTACCTATAGATAAACAAGAATGAGCAAGAAGTGTTTGAGTGGGTTCATTTTCCATAAGGATTGGCTTTCTATGAAGGACTGAAAGCCTTGAGAGTGGTCTATACAATTTCAGCCTAAAACGTGAAATCCAGACCAAGTACATTAGGGGAACTGTAGTTCCAGGTGCCTTCTGCTTAAATATTCCAAAAGGTGCACTTGAGAACCAAATCGTATTGCCATTGCATGGCTTTTGCCAGAACAGTCTCAGAGATTCTTACGTTTTGGACCTAGTGCCACTAGAAAAATGGCTTTTTAACTCACCTCATATTTTTTCCTCTTGATCTGCTCTGTAAAGTCATACTTTTCAGTCTCCAGCTGGTATAACCAGTCCCACAGTTCCTTAGCCTTGTCCCTGTGTGTTTATGGGGAGAAGGCAATAGGAGAAACACATCACATCCTGTATTTTCTAGTTTTCACGTCACTTTTTACATTTTATTCAGTGCAGTTCACACGTTATCCTGCAAACCTCTTCTGTCCTCTGAAAGCTACTGACCTCTGAAAGCTAGTCAAGGGCACGTTTCTCACCTTCTCACCTAAGAACCTTTTAGCCTTGCACTCTTGCATGTACCATGCACTAATGTATTTCTGACAGATTTATTTTTCCCCCTAATTCTTAATGAAAGAAAGAGTTCAGGGGAATTAGATGAGAAGGAATAAAGGCTGAATGCCCCAGAGATGAGCAGAGCAGCTGCCATTGTGTAATCTCATCCAATCCAGGGACAAGGTGAGCCAGCCTGGTCCTTCAGTCACATGTAAACTCCAGGGTGTAGAGTCCAGGCCGTCATCTGAAGACTGCTCTGCACCAGATCACTTGGCCTCCAAGCCTTCAGCCTCAGTGGATAACCGTACCAGTACCTTAGCAGCTCTAACTCACCGTGGGAATGCTGTTGTAATACAGATCCCAGTCTGAGGGTTTGTTCAGCTATCTCAGAGCTGGGTTTAGAGTTTGTACCTAGTCCAGTAGATGGCTTATCTTAATTAGCAGGAGAGGTTAATGGAGCTATACCAACAGCATGGCTAGATGGCTACCAAGCCATTTCAATAATACCCCATCCCATTTCCCTCTGTTCTCCAGATCAAAGAAGGGCAGAACTTAATGTTGTCCCTTGATGAATTTCAAGGAAGGCCCCCTCCTCTCCCTCGTTCTTTCACTAGAGAAAACCCCAGGACAGTAAGAGCAAATTTCAGTGTATTACATTACAGTGAGTGTGTTTAGGCATGTTACCTCAGCTTGTCTTCATTCAGGTGATCGATGTTCAAGGGCTTGCGCCTCTCGGCCAGGACCTTCTTCTTCGTCTCTCTAGCTGTTTGCTTCTTCCCTCTCTTCTGGTCAGCCTGTTCTCAGAACATAATTAATGTCAGACTGCATTCAGGCTGAATGAAGTAAGTTCAGTGATGGAGAATGTAAGACAAGCCACTAGGGATCCAGAAGAAGGAAAGTCAAGCTTTTTTCTTGACTTGTAATAAAGACAGTCCCCTGTCAACACGGTGGTTTAACGCTTTCATATTTCTTCCACTGATCCATGCTTTTTACCTTTGCCAGATAGCTGCTGTATGTGGCACCCATGGAGGACAGAGCCTTCTTCTTCTTGAGATCATCCTCGGCCTTTCTCTTGGCATCTTCCTCCTCTCTGCGTGCCTTTTCCTCCTGTGGAGTGCAGCACACAGAAGCACATTACTCAAGGGGAGACCCACAACTCCTCCAGCAACCAGAGTCACTTCAGGGAACGTGATCGGATAAGGTGTTGAGGGGAACTGGCAACTCCCATGTCCCACCCTTGCTTTAAGAGGGTGGTCATTTCTTCTCTGAGATGCAGATCTCAGCATCAGATCTCCTCCAGTGTGATGCTGAGACAAAGAGACAGACACAAAGACACTTACCGCAAGCCTTGCCTGACGCTCCTTCTCCTTCTCAGCCCGGATTCTCTGTTGCTCTGCTCTTTCAGCTCTGCGCTTCTCCTGCAAGAAGTGGTGACAGAGGCATGGAGCCATCACTGTGGCTTCATCTACCTCCCATATTACCCCACCAGCACCGAGAGTTTTGGTATGCAGGGAGTGAGCCACTTGCTCCCCTGCCAGGACGTGGAGGATGGGGCTAACCTGCAATTCCCAGCTGTAAAACTGGGCAGAGAGAGGAGGCAGAGGTGGGAAGAAACCATTTAGGGATGGCATGAACTATCATTTCTATGCATGACAACTCAGTTTTCTACCGAAGTGACTGGATTAATGGATTCAACTTCTCATCCAGATCTCTCAGTCTAGCACAGTGAACAAGCAGTACAAGAACTCACAATTCTCTCCTTGAGGGCAACCAGCTCTTCCTCTTCCTTTCTCCTGGCTTCAAAGTGGCTGTCGATCAAAGCCTGCAGTTCAATCAGATCTTTGTTCTGCCTTTTCTTTTGGATGTCCTAGAAGAGCAGGAGAAGGCTTTAGGCAAGCCCATATTGCTCCAGGATTGTGCCCTGGAGACTCCCAGCACCCCACCTTCATGCACAGAAACAAAGGCAGGAAGTGTCTGTGGTTATCCATGGATTAGCTTAAGTGGCTCTTGGTGCAGGTCAGAGACAGAGACTCATCCAAGTGACAGTCAGGAGACCAGCAGGGAGCAGGATCCACATCTTCTATTTCCCTACACTGAATTTTATCTCTGGCTTTGCTTAGCTGCCTCCTCTTTGCAGGTACAGAGCTCAGCTTGAGGGCTGGGATATGAATCTTACCTAGAAAACATCCCTGCATTTTGGGTACAACAGACATTTCTGCAGAGACTTTTGACGCCAGAAGTTCTTCATTTTTCTATCAGCTTTCTATAAAATCGTTTGGATCTCTGTTTATTGTTAACTTTTGTTGTCATTTCAGGTAGAGTTTCTCACAACAGCTAAGCATAGACCTGCTTTATTTCAATCTGCCCTGTAAGTCTCAAACCATTTACAGTAGTGGGACAGGGGATATGAGAGCTCCTAAAACTCTTTCTCTGTTTTTCATGTGTTAGCTTCAAAGATTTGAGGAGGGAAAAATAAATAAATAAATAAATAGTATTTTAGCTTGATCCTGTTAACAAATATCCAGAGGGCTTCAGGAAGCAGAGGGTAGCCTTTCACTGAAAACAGGCAGCAAAGCATCCATCTTTCTGTCCTTGGCTTTATCCTCAGCTATATCTAATACAGGAGGAGTTATGTGGGTTTCCACACGTGTATGACAGGTATGGACAGACAAACACACGCAGCCTCAGGAATACTTACATCAAAATCTACTTTCTCACCCTCGGGTATTTTAGGAGCAGTTAGTCTGCAGAGAGACAAGGAAAAAAAAAAGAATTTTCTTGTTAAAAAATAGTCAGCTTTTTAAAGAGCAGGTTCTGAACTGATCTGCCCTTGGGAATGATGCTGACAAGGAGAAATGTTAACGGAGATGCAGAGGTGTGAATCAGCAAGTCAACTGAAAACTACTCCAGAAAGCACTAGGGACCTGTGAACTTCATGGAAGGTTGTGCAGGACAGGGAGATGCCCCTAAAAACCCTTTCCATTCCCAAAATCTGTGGTCATTCCCTACCACACAGGTACATGGTGGCCCCCAAGGCTGTCGGTGCAGTGCTGCACGCTTAGTTCTGGGCATTTAGTGCAGTGGGAAAGGAAGGTCCTTAGGAAACCTCCGTTAAGCTCTAGCCAGCCCTGCCTAACATTTGCCATCCTTCCTGTTGTCCACAGCCCTGGATGGATGGGCAGCTTCCCAGCCATGGGCTCTCACAAAGAATTTACTGCAGAGCCACCTCCTTTCCATACAAAGCTGTGAGACTTGGACAATTTCACCAACTCCATCAGGAATTGATCTTAAGACCCTGGCCAGTAACTACTGCTAAGGCATCCTCTGGCAGGAGCAGACAGCCTGGAAAGGCATGCAGGAACGCCTGGATGTTGCACGAGGAAGGGTTGCACAAAGGTTAATGGCCATTTGCCTAACAGACACCATACGGGCTTCTGCTAGGTCAGAAAAAAACGATCCCAGGGTTTTGAAACCCCCTGCCCTTCATACTTACTTTATTCTGGGCTTCTCCTCTGTATTTGGAAGCATGGAGCAAAACAGGAAGGGAAAAAGAGGAAGAACAGTTAGAACAACAGAGATCATGCCAGCTGCTAAAGTAAAAGGAGGGAAGGGAAATTCAATCTTAGGGGAAACATCCCAAAGAAACTGGTTAAATCGCACATACTTCCAAAAGAAACACACACACTCACACAACCCTTTCTGCTAGGAGAGATTGTCTTTTTTACCCTTAAAACAGAATTAGGCAGAAAAGAATCAAGAGATTGTATAAAAATCCCAAACGTAGCATCTGGTAGGCAATGGTTTCATGTAAATGCTAAATTATTTTTCTCAAACCGTCCTGACCAAAGCTCCAAGGAGGACAGATGGGCTGGAGGGTGGAAGAAAACATTGCCTTTTTCAATCGGCACTTCCCCCGCTGAAGTTAACCTGAATTCAGAGTGGCGTCAACGATAAATAGGTTTGGCTTAAATGCCTCACTTGGGGGCCAGGAGGGAAAAAGCCTGATGCCACACATTTTCTCTATGCCCACTGGCTCGTAAGATAGCTTAGGGCACGTAACCCTCAGATATCTTGGTGCCACAGGGAGGATGTTTCTTCTGCACAGTGTGGTGGCCCTCAAACCCAGCCTGCCAAGACCGTCCTCTCTTAGTGAGCATCCTCTCCTGCTGCGGTACATGCCAAATTCCTGTAAATGTTAATCATGATGCTCTCCGCATCTCCAGGAAAGGTATAATGGCCTGGTAGGAAGGCTAAACCATCATGGGCTGCCAGCTCTGGGCCCGGCGGCAGTCAGAGGTGTCCCCCTGCCACAAGTGACCTTTCCCTGGCTCTCAGAAATGTGCTGCCCTATGAACTACTTGCTTAACATTTGTGCTTGCGATCAGTCCCCCTCCCTGCTCTGCTTTTTGAACTTCAGCTGTTAGCCTCAGTGTAATGCTGCTAAGTTCAGCACTGTTGGTCTCACAAATAGAAGTGAATTAAACCTACGTGTTTATTCTGGCCCCGTCTCACAGGGACCCAGGTCGACTTTCATAACCACACGGTACATTTGAACTTTCAGAGATGCTGGATTTTGCTGTACAAGACTCTCCCTGTGTTGGTTCGGTGGGAGGAACTGAAACAAAAAGCTCACAGCCTATTGAATCTGGTAAAAACAGGCAGCTTAGTAAAGGAAAATTAAAACCAGCCTCCCTCAGGAGCGGCTGCGTGAGCCTGGTTATCCGTATCATGATACAGAAAGCTATTAGATTTTTTCAAGTGCTTATTTGCATCCATCTATTTTGGGACTGATGGAGGAAATTGGGAATAGCAAGTGGAACGGAGTAGAATAAAATAAAATCAAATATTATAAGGGAATAAACAGAAAAACTGGAACTGAAAAATATTTAGGGGAGATGCTTGCAAGGATGTTGGATAATCAAAACTGGAGGAGATGACTGGAAATAGGCAACTGGAATAATTAAGAGAAAAGATGTGAGAGATGAATAAAAGATATCAGAAACCAAGCTTTCCTTTCTCTCACACTTTCCCATATCAATTTCAGTAATGAAATTTTGGAAGTAGACACTTTCCTCATTTACTGTAAGAACACTGCCTACCAAAACATATCTCAGCTGAGGCCTCTAAATGCCAAAGCAATGCTAATAAAATAAACAGCAAGTAATTAGAAAAGTGTTTTAGAGCACTCATATAAAGGAAACCACAAATCGCTCCTGAAGAAAAATACTATTAGGCAAAAATGCACTTCTATATTTCTCTGGTTATTTTTTTAATTGTTTTGCTTTTCAAAATAACCAGTGAGCTTCTTAAAATATAAGTTGAATTGTTTTGTTTTAGGTCTGGAAAGAGGAAAAGTAGTCACGATTAACCAGTCTACCAGGGATGTTATTCACACAGGATTCCCTTCCCTCATGCCATACCCAGATAATTTTCAGAAATGCTCCTGTTTAACTTAAAGCTGTCAATTAGTAACACTTCACAGAGGGAAAAAGAACAGAGGAAATGACGGATTTTGTTTGTTGACCTTGGCTGCCAGGATTGACACCTGTCTGTCAATGACTGGGTGAATTTGGCTTCAGCCACTAACAAATCAGCATTTTACACATAATTAAACCAACAAACAATTGCCAAAATAATATTAAGATTAGTTAGTTTTCTTGAGAAAAAAAATTGTAGTTATGATATTTAGAGGTACCTCCAGAAAACCAGAAAAGGGGATAACAAAGAAACAGAAGCATTTATTAAAAAAAAGGAGAAGTAATAAACCTGTCCTTTGCAGTGCATGATCCAGCATAGTCCATACTGTATGCACCAAAAGGAGCCCAGGGAAGTGATTTGTTTTAAGATGCCCCATCTTTCAAGACACTGAGTCAAGGAACTGGGCCAAAATTTGTTGACACACAGGAATTGTTGTAGCAAATTCCTGCTCCTGTTGGTGGATTTTGACTGATATTCTGCGCATTCTGCCCATGAAGCACGGGGCTGTGACAAAATCCCCACATACAACCCTGCCAAAAGAAGGCAAGAACCACTGGAAATCCAAGTTCACTGACATGGCGATTAGAGAGAGTCTCTTGGTTTCTGGTTTCCGAAAGGGTTGGCTCCTGGAGAACACACACCACCAAAAATATACCCACTTCTCCTGCCCAGTCTGTGAGACATTCCCACAAATGCTCCCCTTTCTGTGAATCCATCTGACCTGCCTTTGCTTCATTCAGAAATCCCTAAACACCCTCCTTCTCCATCCCACTTCTGAGAAGCAGCTTCTCTAACTCACAGTCTGTCCTTGAAAATCAATACGCTAGTGAAAAAAATAAAAGGAAAGAAAGAGAAAAACAAGAGAAAGAAAGAGAGGGAAAGATCCCATTCTGAAGTGAAAATTGCATCAGGGTCTCTGAAAGGTCCTCAGAGGATTTCCCTAAAATTGAAAAAAGAAAAAAAAAAAAAAAAGCCTGAAAATACAGAAAAAGCAAGGTAGTTTCAAGGGATGTTGGGCTTCGTCTTTGGAAACAGCTGGCCAGGTGTTCTAGGGGTTGGGGTCATCTGAACACAACTGAGCTACCTCAAAGCCTTCAAAGTCCACGAGAGCTTTCTATACCTTGAAAATGATTTTGGATTTGGCCCAGGGACAGTTAGTTATCTGCCCACACACCAGAGCAAAACTGACCCCGTGTACATTTAGATTCGGTCCTTCCACAAGTCTTGTTCCCACCCATGTGCTCCAGGGCCTATTTGACCCAGTGTTGAAGAGCACACTCTTTTAAGCAAAACGTAAAAATTACGACACATCAGTCAATAAATTTATTCAGATGCTCCATGTTAAGCCCAATTTTAAGTGCATGGCTGGAGCAGAAGTTTAAATATCTGCAAATTCAAGCCTGGAGAGCATGACTTTCCAGGCTGGGTGGGAAAGGCATGTCCACACAGTGCCCAGCTTCTGTTTTTAATCATGCCTCTGGGATTTGAGAGACTTTCCTGGTTATTTGGATAGGGACATTTTGCTAATGAAAAGTATGATACAACAGGATCTATCTACAAAAAAAAAGAAGAACAAGCTTCTAGAGCTGGGTTTTCACAATCTGCCCTCCTAGTGGGGATGTGTAGGCTTCTCAACATGACAGGGATCCCCCCAGGAGTGACTGGATATACACAGTGAGCGATTCTTTGCGGCAGAGATGTTTTGGCCCAGTTCCTGAGTTTAAAATGAGGTGAGGAGCAAAAACAAACAAACAAAGAAAAAGAGTGAGATGTTAGAAAGATGACTCTGTTGTCCTACGACAACACCGAGCTACCATCGTAGTATCCGCCTTCTTCATCAGCTGTAGGTTGAAGGACGAAAGCAAAAGAAAAGAAGCACAGTAGTCAATCCACAACCAGCGCTGTTGTCCTGAGAGCAACTGTCCTCACTCCCTCCCCACTACGCTCTCTGGAGATGGGATAATGGGGAGGAACATAAAGAAAAGGGTGTCTAGCTCCTTACAACAGCAACGCAACATGATAAGAGGCGGTACATTTGCCAGCTGTGAAGTTTTGGCTGGAAATGAGTGGACTTAAAACAGTGTCACATCCTGATACGAAAATGCCAGATCATGAACCATCAAAATCATGAAATTTGGGTAGGTCCAGAGCTGAATTACAGGTCTACCAGTTTGCAGCAGGTAAAAGTGTGTCCTATAATTTACACCATCCCACATTGCCCAGCACACATGGGCATATCAAGTTATAAGCCAAACTCAGCTTTGTACCTGACAAAAGTTTTGATTTTCTAGCTGATTCTGAAGTTCTGCACTTCTGATCACTAAAGTCATCCTGTGAGGAGCTCAATAGCAGGTTTTATGAGAACCTGATAAAAATTAACCATCCTTCCGAAGACTTTCCTGAACGTCTGCTATGAAAGCTGCAGCTTTAGTTATGTGGAAATAATAACAAAGCAATAGATGCAGATTCAGCCTCATAACCAAATCCCAAACTGTCTGGACTTGTGTATCCAAAGAGCAAAACTCTCATGTGTGTGGGAACAAAGCATCCACGTCCCTCAGCCATCAGCTAGGGACTCTCACTTCTCTCTCTTTGTCGCTCACTTCTGTCCATGACAACAAACTACATCAGCCCTTTCTGAAAACAGCCTAGAGCCCTTTCTGAAAACAGCCTAGAACACACAACAGAAGGAGATCTGAGCCCTTCTCAACCACACGTTGTGGGCTGTTATCTAGTCAGGACCACCATATAACCCAAGGGACGTACTGACCCACAAGCTTCCAACAACAAAAAGCCTGAGGGCACTGCAGCGAGGCTGAGACCTGCAGCATCTGCAGTGCCCTGCCTGTTTCATGAAGCTCCTGTGCATTTTGGAGGTTCGATTTGGCTAGCAGACAACCCTTTTCTCCATGTTCACCCAAAGCCATCCAGAGAGGCCATTTCCCTCCCGTGCTATCTGTGCTCTTGAAAAAGGTCGGTGTTTTTAACATGGGTTCCCCAGCACTGAAAGAGAAGAAGGGTGAGGGTCTTTAGAGGCATCACGTACCTTCTTCAGGGGCTTCCTCTGCAGGTGTCGAGGCGTGAGCAGCGATGGAAAGACAGGAGATAGGAAGAAGAAGAAAAAAGAACAGATATTTAAAGCTCTTGGAAGCCTGAGGAAGAGACCAGGGAATGCGTGAAGGGGGGGAAAAATAAAGGAATTAGTGAATTAAGGCAAGGAGAAGAGGTATCTGGAGAGGCTGTCGGGAGTTAAAGGTGCTGTAAGGTTAAAGTAGTAGTAAGCATGGAGATTAAAGGAGAAGAGGGCTGCAAGTGATCATTGTGGTTAATATTTGTTTCTCTTGTTTTGTTCTCTTCTACCAACCCAGGACTCCTGTTCAACACGCACACACTCATGTTGCAACTACACGCAGTAAATCAGAAGTCATATCACATACCTGGCTCATGAACTTCAGGTGTGAAGTGTCATGGAACAAGGTGCGATGGAAAATAAGAGAATGAGAACGAGAAACCTGTTATTTCACACAGCAAGAGAGCTTTTGAGCCAAAGGGGAGGAGGGGTAGAGAGGAAAAGGGGAGAGGGGAACGAGGTTGAGAAGTAAACCTGAGATGAAATAAATCGATTACATTTGAAACAGCATATAAACAGAAGTCACAGGGTGGGATTAGAATTCAGTCGGGTGAAACAGGCAGCTTCATGATAATAGTGCGGTGGTTAAAAAAATAAATAAATACATAAAACAGCTTAGGAGCATTATATGCGTAAAGCACAACTTGGCAGCACAATATGCCAAGGTCTACCTCGATTTGAAATATGCACATGAACATTGTCAGCACTCTCAAAGCATTGGATCCATCCTTTTCTACAGCAGCATTCCAGCTATTTGAGATAAACGTGATGTGGTCTGGAAACCTCCTGAAATACCTGCTGTAACTCAGCAGCAGCAGCAGCAAACTTCTAGAGAAGCTCGGTTCTCTTTTCTGGATCTATGGCTCGTGCCATTTTCTTCCTTGAAGACAATCTGGATGTCTGTATAAATCTATTGCTCGTCTTCACATCCATTTGCAATGTAGATTTACAAATGGATTACTTCAGAGGAAGAAAATGTTGATTAAAAGTCTGTGCAGGCCTGCATTTCATTCTTCTGGTTTTGGCAAAGCAAGAATCGATTAGCAGTGCAGATTTGAGGGACAGATTTTGCTTTTCAGCCGTACACACGCTGCTGAATATTTTGCAAAGCAGGCATAAAAATAATGCAAAATTGCACTGTATTTATATTCACTGTGTATAGTCAATGGGTCAAATTCTGCCCCAAGATTTGAAACGAAGCTTTTGCTGTAGGAAAAAATACTCCTTCACTTACTACGGCATAGGATTTAACCCATTCCACATGGATGCATTCTGCTGATCTGCTCTTTCACAATAGTATACGTGTTCCGTGGCTTTTAGTAACATTTTCAAAGAAGAAACTAAAACAACGCAAAACAAGGAGAGAAATCCACAACCCCAAATGCATGCGAGGCACAAGCTCTGATTAACAGCTTGCTCATGATCTCCTGTCAGCGTGTATTTGGCTCCATGCAGGCTGTCCCAGCAGACAGACACTGGGGAGTTTAGAAGTTAAATCACATACCTGGAGGGGGGGCTTCATTTAGTAGGAAGTGTCAGGGGAAAAGCATCCGAAAGGAAGATAAGAGAATTAGAAGTTATTCAGGGGGGGATCATCTCAAACTTTGGTAAGACCAGGCTGAAGGGGGTGTCATTTGCATACTAGATTATGGGGAGGGGACGTTAATAAGAGGGGAAGAGGAGAACAGTGACAGTGGAGTGTGAAGTAAACAGGGAGGGGATGCCAGAGAGAGGAAGATGAAAGGAATTTGAATGCTTTCTACCCAAGCTGCTCTGTAGTCACAACCCTAAAATCTTGCACGGGCACTAAAACGTCTCTTCTAAGCTTCCTACAAGGTGCCACCCCAGTTACAAATAGTTATCTGTGTTTCCTACAGGGAGAATACATTTTAGGGAATCGTAAGAATGGATTGATTCTTTGGGACTCTGGTTTTCTTCAACATCTTCAAATTCCTATGCACAGGAACACTTCAGATTAATACATAGGAAATTAGATCTCACACATGTGCATTTGGTTAGGTGGAAAGTGTCAGCAAAGAAAAGTAAAGGAATTAGAGGAAGAAACACAACAGCAATAGCTCTGACCTTGTGCAGGACCAGGCTGGGACTCACGAGATGCATTAGACAAAGACAGCATTAACAGCACAGAAACTAAATAATAACAAGGCAGCGCAAAGAGCTGCGAGAGGCTCTCCTTCTGCTTACATCTTTATAAACCTTCCTTTTTGCTCGTGTTGCAGACAGATGGTTACATGGAAAAGAAAGCACGGGAAGGCTGTAGGTATGGCTTGACTGTTAATTGGATTTCATTATTAATTTGCACAAATTTCAAGCCGATACATGTGCCCGAGCTTGAGACCAACGCCCAGGACTTTGGAAGGCATGCAGGGGGCAGAGACATACGGGGTGGCTGGGATGGCAGCAAGGAGCTCCAGCTCGTGCAAACCCAGCTCAGGAATGACATAGCCACAGGTAACGAGGAATTAATATCATTAACGTGGGAAGGGCAGTATGGGAAGCAAGAAGCTGTGCGAGCAGTGTTGAAGTGTTGAAGCATTAAGTCACACCAAATCAATCCCTGCCTGCCGCAGGAGCAGTGCTGCTCTGCTCGAAACCAAGAGGCTGGTCTCCCTCTGCGGACCGCGGAGAGGAACAGCTGGGGTGGACGGCTCTGAGAGATGGCTGATTTAAGAAAGCTGCCCAAAATGGCACAAAACCATTTTCACAGCTCAGAGGGTGCTGCGAGTTTGATTTCTGCTTTTCCACACAATAAACATCCTAACGTTCCCACTCTCAGCATGAGGACGGCTCTGAGGCCACTCAACAGCTGTCATCACAGTGCACGCACGGAAACATTTGTTCACAAAAACGTTATTACATCTTTCATGCAACAGTTAGCTCATCCTCATTATTATGCACCACAGGGCAGAGGAAAGTATTATTGATGGAAAGTGTAAGGAAGCTGCAAGTTACAGTTTATCGTTAATGTTTTGTATTTTTATCTAGTTCCTTCCACCATCTTCGAATTCCTGAGTATAATATTAGAGTTACTGGTATTGTTTTGTGTCCAAAATCACAGCTCCAAATACATTTCAATATTTCAAAACTCATGTAAATTCAGCTAAGATTTTGGTTAAAAAAAAAAAAAAAATTGAAACAGTTTCACAACCAAAGCTTGCATTGATATTAACATTCTGAAGCAAAATCATCTCATTTTTTTTGCCTTGTGACAATCTCGCATTCCAAATTCATGTTCTTGTGTTGCACTATATATAGTCCACGTTATCCATAAAGCCAATGCTTCAGAACTATTTCCAAATGAATTTTCATTTCAAAAGTTGGAACTCTTCCCAAGAGGAAAGAAAAAAAAAAAAATCTAAAATGTTGGATCAAAATGTTTAGTTTCACCCAAATAAAAATGAATTTCAATATCTGCCAAAGAAGGCTTTCATTTTCTTCGTTTTTTTTTTTTGTTTGTTTGTTTGTTTTTAAAGTTTTGGTTTTTGTTTGCAAATTTTCCACTTAGTCCCAATTGAGAATAAAACCCAATTGTGAAATTGCCAAACTGTATTTCCAGCACACAATAACCCTTCAGATTGACGCAGAGGAATTCAGAAGTCACATACCTGGTTCATGGACTTCTTTAAGAGGGAAGTAGCAGGGAAGGAGATGCAAAGAAAGATAATAGAATTAGAGCAAGAAAGAGAGGATCATTAAAAAAACAAACAAAAAAATGCACTTTTTAAGCTAGGGTGGAGGGGTTAAAGGGATAAAAAAATATTAATAAGATTAAAAGAGAAGTCGAGGGGAAAATGGATGTCAATCAAAATCATGGAAAGGAAGGAGAGAGGGTGCTGGGAGATGGGAAATGCAGGAGAATGACGTATACTCATGTTATAAACCACTACCATCAGCGGACATAAAGAATAACTTGTGTTTAAATCAGGTCCACAGGTTTGAACATGTGAAAAGGGCCTAGGCAACCTGTCCTTATTCATGTGCATAGAAATCCCAGCTGCTGCAGAAACCAGCGGGCTCAGGGGAGTGGGTGTTGATTTCCCCAGCAGCCAGGATTTCCACCCTGGTGCGTGGAGCATGCACAGGGATGGGAAGGAGAGCACGAGCACCTTTCTGCTCCCTGATCCATGGGACCGAGCATGGGGTCACAGCCTAGCTGGGCATGCAAGGAAGGGCTGGGAGGGCAGTTTAATTAAAGGTAAGGTGTTTTTGGGTGGTGGGAGGATGCTCAGGTAAGCATGTTGTACTATTTTGCTAATCGCACAGACCGCCTTGCCAGATCTGGGATTTAATGCACATTGTAAAATCAAGCAGAACTGCAACCCTGCTATCCCCATATTTGCATAATGCACATTAAACCAGAAAAAAAAAAAAAAAAAACTCCAGGTCAGCACACGCTTCTGCAAAACTGGGTGTTGTCTCCATGCAGTGACGGGGTGGGAGGCCGAGGGACGTGGCACTGGGGCCAGCTGGGAGGAGATGCTTTGGGGAGCATTATCCCCATACCAACCGGTACCCCTACGGACAGCCTGGCCGGGAAAATGAGACCACAGGGGGAAATACAAGTGCTGCATGCAGCAAGGAAGGCCAACTGGAGCCGCATCGAGAGCAGCAGTGGGAACTGATGCAGCCCATCACCGAGCGAAGCAGCTCTCAGCAAGCGCCCAGAGGATGCTTTCACATCCTCTCCTCTTCGGCCACCGCCAGGACTCCTGCGCACATTACCACTCTGGACAGAGCTAGAGGGATTTGCAAATGATGGCACATACCTTCCTCATGAGCTTTGGCAGGTGGGAAGAGTCACAGAGCAAAATGCAAAGGAAGACAAGAGCGTTAGAGACATCAGAACAACCTTGCACTCGTACCAAATAGCGGGGAGGGAAAGTCTGAGGATATATTGCAGGGACATAAAATGAACACAGATACAGAAAGCACTACTGAAAGGGAGGGCGCAGATAGTTTGAGGTATTAAGAACATAAAACTTATTTAAGTGGCCATATCAGTGGCATTTGTCTTAAACTCACACTGCTGCTGTTCTGGATGAAGCGTGCACCCTCACAGGGCTGCTGTCTGCCCAGGCTTGGAGCAGATTTACAGCCTGAGGCCAGCACCCTCCTGGTGGCACACGGCTGCACTTGCCACCATGACACAGCAGCCTAGAAATGCCATTGCACGAACATGAAGAAAGCTGTCTTTAACCATTTGCAAAGCTAAAACACAGAATCATCACCTGTTGCTTTACACAGCAGGCTTTAACCTTAGCCATGGGCACATGGGGAGGCTGCTGTAAGAACAGCACACCCAGCGGGGCACACCTGCAGGTTGCCTGGAGGCCCGACCCTCACCAAATGGAGGACCAGGACAAGCCTCCCAGCCAGACCCAACCCATCTCAAAGCAGAGGCTTTTCAATCCTTGCAAGAGGTTTACATTTCCCTTCTGTAAACTACTTTACAGAAGTTTCTTTTTAATTTTTCGTGCAGCAATTTCCATGTAGCATCACCAGGACATCAAACATCAAGACAGAACATGAAGGAAGAGAGTACAAAAACCAACACAGCGGCAAGTGCAATTCCACACTGAGGTGCCTGGCTTTAACTCCTGCTTCTTTTACTACCTTATGACCTCGTGGCCACAGCAGAGCTTACTCTGAACAATGGGGATTCAGGGGTCATCTCACATACCTTCCTCATGAACTTCTTTAGGTGGGAGGTGCCACAGGACAGGATGCAAAGGAACATTGGGAGAGACACGTTAATACGTAGGCTGATATTGCACAGGCTGAAAACTCTATCAGGCCGGAGAGAAAAGTTTAATCCCAGTAAGGGATGCACTAATGGCCAGGAAGAGCAGGAATTTGAGATGTAGGTGAGCGGAAAATAACTGCACCGTGTGAAATGAATGGACAAAAACATATTGCTTGGGTGCTCAGGTACAGGCTGGACTTTTCCTCTGAGTTCAGTTTCATGGGAACAGCCTTCTGCCATCATGCAGATTGGCTTTATGGCAGACTGTGCATGGGGTGAGAGGGCAGAGCCTGGGGTGCCAGCAGTGCAGCACCCACGCCAATGTCCAGGGCCTTGTGCCCGGAGCTTTGCCTGCTCTGGTCGGAAAGGGAGCTTGCTACGGCAGCAGACAGCTCCTCCAAAGCACAGATGGGGGAAAAACTGAAGGTCCAGCATCTGGCTTCCGGAGACACGGACCAGAGCAGATTTGCAACTTAAAGTGGGCATTCAGGCAGTTAGGTTTGGTCAGGCAGGAATGTGTTAGCCCACAAAGGAGGAGGTTATGGAGGAAATGTGGAAAGCAAAGGCAACGCCACGTAATCACATCTTGCTTTTCTTGCACCACCCTCGAATTCCTCCCAGTGCTAAGGGGAGGACGGGGAGGATTCAGGAAGGTCACAGCACGTACCTGCTTCGTGAACTTCAGCAGCTGGGATGCAGCAGGGAGCAAGAGCAATGAGATGGAAAACGAGAAGTGTTAGACTAAAGGGTGTGTGAACACAACAGGGGAGTCTAAAAAACACAGGGGGGATGAAATAGAGTAACAGAGATGAAATGGAGACAGGCAACCAAAGCACGCACAGACAGAAGAAATGTAAATCCTTCTGGACCTGTGTTCTGCAAAAAACCTGCCAGCTGCTACCCCCATTATAAACAGGATTACTGGGGTTTCAAATATGCCCATAGCAGAAAACTTTGCAAATGTGAAGGGAACCGACACACCCTTTGGCTCCTCATACTCGGAGCACCAAGGCCCAAACCTCTCATGTGCAATGGGTGGGTTTCTGTTCCAGCCCCTCTTGTGCCCTGCAAATACCGTGCGCAATGCGGGGAGCCAGCTGAGGTTGCTTGCCAGCCTCTGCATAGGTATGATTAATAACACCTGCATTCTGCAGTGTTATTATTTATATTATATATAATATTATATATTATAGTCTATAACTCATAATATATACAGTATACTATATATAATATTACATATTATCACATATGTACTGTGCAACATGGCTACAAGCATACCTTACCCCAGATGGATTTTGGTTTTAAAATCCATCCGATCGTTATCTGCCAAGCTATGCAGGAGAAACCAGTGGACATGGGATATAAACCTTTATAGCCAGACCCCCCCACAGCGGGCATTACAAACACCCAGGGCTCAAAACCAGCCTCGGAGCCCACTGTGGCCTGCAGGAGATGATGGTGCCCTCATTTCCCATGCTGCTGCCTCCCCAAAACCGCATGGATACGAGTAGGTATGGGGCACCCGCGATGGAGTCCCCAAACTTCTGCAGACACCCTGCTAAACCAGCAGTTTAGGGAAGCAAATGTTGTCAGGTGAGGAATCCTTTGCCACAGCATTCTTCTCTTGCCTCTTGTTTTCTTCTACCACCTTGCAAAACGAGGCGAGCATCAGCTCTGAGCCCTGCTGCAGGAAAGAGCGGGGCTGAGAAGTGCTTTCACCTACCTTCCTCTTGGACCTCTTCTGTGGGTGGGAAACGGCAGGCGGCGAAGGGAACGGGAGAAGAAAATTAAAACAAGAAATATCTTATTTAAACATTCTTGAGGTTTCCCAAGCTCCCAGGCCGTTATGGGTAGAAATACACAATGATGGAATTACAGGATGAGAGAGAAATAAAAATAACATTTTTATGGGCATATTATGGGGTTATAAATGTTACTGAAATATGGGAATATGACCACAAATGAAAACCACATTAAAAAGTCATCCACTACTTCATTCTTTATTAGAGCTGGTTGAAATTTCCTAAAGCTGTCTTTTGATGAAATTTTAATCAAAAATAAAATTGATCCATTCTTTTTTTTTTTTTTTTTTTTAATCTGTGTTTCTTGAATGGGTAAAAATTTTGGCCAACAGTCATCAAATTTTGAAATGTCACAGAAATTCATTCCTGAACACCAAGAGATGGATATCAACTTTGCAGGGTCGACCCCCACATCCCTTTTTTTAAAATCTAATTTTAGGGAGTGAAAGGAGGGGATTTAACACCTTTGTGACAAGAAAGTCTCAGTTTAGTGGAAAAGGTAAGCCCAAACAAACATGTTTGTTTCCATACAGATATATAAACACACACATGTATATGCATGCTATAGATGTGTAGTTATATATGGATCTTCTACCCAAAAATGGGTCCAATTTCCTATCAGCTCAATAAGTGACATCAATGGCTGTCATTGCATTGATGTCTGCGGCTCAGGACCGACTTCTGGCCACCAAGTGTGAACTGTTTGCTCTGGATTTCTTCACCCACATTCTTCCTCTGCACCCAGAGAAAGAAAGCAGAAGCCATGTCACATACCTTCTTCCTGAGCTTCAGGGGGCAAGTGTCATGGAACAAGAAGCAGCAGCAAACAGGAAAATGAAAACAGAAAACTGTTAGAAAGTGGTAATTGAGTGAGCTAAGGCCTGGAGAAGTTGTTAGAAAGTGATGGAGAGAAGTTATGTGAAAGGAGATGGGTGGCTTTGGAAGATAACACAGAGGTCAAGCAAAAGTGGAGAGCAATGAGAAGACACAACTCAGAGGAGATGAGCATGCAGATTTATTTTTTTTAAAAAAAAAGCAAAATAGCCACCTGCCTTTTAATTTCATATCATCCTTGAAACCCAAAAGGAGACAGTCAGAGAAGGAAGGAGAGGGGAAAGAAGAAACACTTCTCCTTTTAGGAAGGTTTGTCTGTAGGAATGACGCCCTTTGCTCACTCTTTGGATGTTTGACAAGATGTGAAGAAGGATGGAGCATGAGCAGCACCTTCACCTCCCCGGCTCTGCCCCTCCAGGCAGGTGGCCACTACAGACCTGGAGGCACCTCTGCAATGCATTTGGCTTTTTTTGAGTCCTTGATGCCCCTGGCAGCAATACTGGGAGCATCAGAGACACGAGACACTGGTGTGTCTTAGGGCTGAAACTATTCTGAGCAAGCCCACATTCTCACCTCTGTTCCCATTACCACTGATGGGAATTGGTTGCAGCAATTTGGGGGAACCCATGGCAAATAAAAAGCTGCTGCTGCATATGAAATGGTCAGATGGGACATTTCTGCACAGGGGAAACATCAGAGCTGGTCTCACACCTTCAGTGGGCAAACATCCCTCCTCCCAGGCAAGGCTTCATTTCCTGGCCCTTTAGAAGGTCTCTCAGACACTAAGGTCAGATCCTGGGAGAAAGCAAAGCTCCTGTGGATGTACCCCAGAGCTTGGCCCTCACTTCAGTTCCAGATACCTTGGGAAAACGAAGGACGACAACTGAGAGCTACGCTTGCATGAACGTGTCAAAGGTGCCCAGGAAAGACACTGGTACAGCTCCAAATCCTTCCCCTCCCTGCTCTGAAGCAACTCAGGTGAAAAAACTGAGAGGTATGAAGGGCTTTTCATCCTCCATCTTTCCAAAAATCTCCTCTGTGTCTCCAGCAGCTTGTCAAATCATCGCTTGCCAGCTAAAGGCATGCTAAAAAAACTTCATCTTTGCCAGCCAGTCCCCTGCTTCCCCTTCTCCATCCCTCTCAGCACCCTGTCTGGTGCTAGACAACCCACTCTCCAATTCCAAATTTCAGCTACCAGCTTTATAACCAGCCCCTGTGGCTCCTACAAATCCCATGCTTCACTGTAACGTGAAGTCTCTGCAGGTCATGGTCCCAGTTTGGCTGGTTTTCTTGTTTCAACTGGTGATCGATCAAGTGTTTCAGCTCACCTTTAGTGGCAAGCACCAAAGAGAAGGGTCAAATACAGACAAGGGAAAGGCAGGACCAAGAATCCAGGAAAGATAAACTACGTTCTAAGTGTTTTGTTACCTTCTTCTTCGTATTCCTCTGCATTGATATAGAGGGGAGGAAAAAAAAGGCAGACAAATCAACCACCAGCCTCAGCGCCCAGCACACAGCCTGCGATGGGTGGCACATCAGTAGGACATCACCCACGACAGAGCCCTTTACACTCACATGGACTTGGGGCAAGATGCCCTCAGAGCAGCCACTTCCAAATCAGCAAGAAAAATAGCAAACCACATGACTTTGAGAAAAAAATAAAGAGGTATAAAAGGGGAGGAAGACTATATTATATTGGATATTTTCTTGGGCAACAGGGGCTCAGGCATACAAGCACATTAGAAAGAAAGGTGACAAATGAGCATAAGGAAGAACAACAAAGAAAAAATATGTTCGTTTCTACATACATTGCTTGTATGCATTGTGTTTTTATGTTTAAAAACAGAAATTATGTATATGAAATCTTCAATATAAATTGCCAGCAGATGGCAGTGCCCCTACAAAAACTGGCAGCATCCCCTGCAAACAGGACATCAGTTTTGGGCTGAAATCCCAAAGGCTGCCCACAGCACAAAGACAGCCCCGGTACTACAAATAGCGTACAGATACCAGAAGCTGGTGACAGGTAGGCAGACAGACAGACACACAAGGAGATAGGTGCACTGACATCTATTTATCCATCAAACAAGGATAACTGTGCCAGCACATTTTGTTAGCAGACCAACAACAGGCAGACAGGAGAAGATGCACATGGCCAGTGAATGCTGCAGACTGGCGTGGAAGCAATTAGAGATAGATTTCAGACTTACCCTCTCCTTGCTCCCTGCGAGAGAGGAAAAAAGGTTATTGAGACTAAATAAATATTTCTTCCACTCTGTATTATGGCCAGACTATACTGAAGTAACCCAATGTAATTTTGTTTAAAATCTGTGTTGTTTCTTCTTTCCTCCCTGCTCTTGGAAGAGTCATCTGGTTTTTAGATTAGTAAAGTAGCTGCTTTGGATATTTAACTTTTATTTTTAATGATGTTCCTGGTTGCAAATGGAATCTCAGCCAGGAATAATCCTACCACCCTGTGATACCTAGAAGCCAGCACTGTGCAGGGCTGGTGAAGCTGGACCCCATCCCTGGTGCACGGGGCAAGCCTGTGACGATGTTCAGCCATGCTGCAGGCTCCATGGCCCCTAGAAGTGTTTATCCCATGGCTGTAACACCTTTAACTTTATGCTCAGTTCCCGTTCCTCACCCCTCCTTGCCAGCCTCTCCTGCTCTGCCACCACCTCGCACAAAACCCAAGCCCTGGGGCAGCCACAGGCTGCAGAGCGGGGCAAGGCACAGCACGAAGAGACAGAGCAAGGGACGTGTTATTTTGAGATTGGCCAAAAATGTACTTAATCTCAATTTTGGATTTTTTGTTTTGTTTTGTGTAAGGGTTAACTGGACAGAATGTCATTTAGCCTCCTCCTCATAACAGGAGAGGAGGGTAAATGACCTTTGCAGGTCTGTCCTTAATGCCTCTGATCCTGTGACTGCCCTAAATCTCCCTCTGTACTTCCTGGTGTATAAGTGCCAAATGAGTTTGGCCACATTTCTCTGGATTTGTTAAAAAGGGAAGAAAGTGTCTCCTCCACTCCACCGTGTTTTTATTCAGCCCCTACCATGTGTGGCACCATGACTACCGAGGACAAGCTGAGCTGGGTCGAGGCATCAGGAGGACTTCCCTAGTCGGATGAACTTTGATGGGCCCTGTGGCACCCAAAGGCCCTTCTGCAGTGCCCCGGGGGGCTTGGGGCTGTGCAGGAGGTGGCACCCATCTCCTCAGCCCCGCGGGGATGCCCTCGGGCGCTGTGTGGAGCCCAGCAAACAGATGAACATGCAGGCAGCTCCCTCTACTTACACTTCCTCGGTATCAGACATGTTGGCAGCGAGTTTCTAGACAAAAGATGAAAAGAAGAAGAAGAAGAAGAAAAAAAAAAAAAAGAAAAAAGTGTTATTAGTGAGAGAGCCCCCTAAAAAATGCCAAGGCAGGAGCAGATGGGTTGACATTTGAAGACAAAAAAAGGCAGGCGCCTGCTTCCCCGACACAGCAGCCAATCCCCCACCAACACTGCCATTTTCGGAGCAGCGCTGCCCCCTGCCAGCCGGGTCAGATGAGAAGGAGAGGTGGAAAAAGGAAAAGATCAGCTGGCAAGGCGTGCCCCGTCAACTCAGCCGCTTAGCGCAGATGACCCCAGGGGGTGAAGCCTGGACCTGGCTTTGGGTTACCAAAGCGGCAAAGCTCAGGGAGACGGGCAGAGGCCAGGGTGTCCTTTCTCACCCTGCTGACATTTCCATCACTCCAGCGAGACCAGGGAAATCTCAGAATCGTAGGGGTTGGAAGGGACCTCAGGAGATCATCGGGACCAAATCCCTGCCAAAGCAAGTTCCCTAGAGATATGTTTCCTATGTTTCCTTCTTTTATGCTACTACAAGTGGGAAGATGCCAGCTCCAAAGCATTAGTCAGAGCTAAATAAAATAAAATAAAATCTCTGCAGATATACCCAGAGATAACTATTTACTTGTCAGCACACAGAAACTGTCACTGAGTACCTTAAGTAATAGCATCTGGCTTACACAGCTGATTAATAAATGAACAATGGTCTGCTGATTAATTCAGGATGAAAACTGGCCAAATGCATAGTGAGGCAATTCACATCAATACAACCAGTTGTATTTATTACAACACATCCTCGCAGCGCGTGGCAGAGATAACTGCCTTCGCGGCACTTTTTTGGCTTGCGTTTCTGAGCTCGAACGGGTCCAGAGACGGCAGCGGCGCAGGGCTACAGCTCTCCTGAAAGCCTTGTCTGCCCCAAGAGCAGGGGGCAGAGGTGGGGAAGGGCCCCCCAAACTTCCTCCAAACCAGCAGCAGGTCTTAAATTAGAAAGCCAGGCTCCTCCTGGCTGGGAAACCCAAAGCGTGACTTTCAGGACTTCATTACTCAGCTGATATATGAGAGATGTCTTGAAGGAGCAGGTGGACCGATTTAGGTTCAAAAGGAACAACTGCAGCTCAGAGGCTTTCTATTTCAGAGGAAGGCAGTAATCCCAGAGGCTCCAGCTCTGCCCTATAAGGGATCCTCTCCATTCCCCAGCAGTGACCCTGGACACCACGCGTTAGCACCAGCAAGGTTTTAAAAACCCACGTTCTAAACAGGCTGTGCTTTTAGTCTCCTTATTTATCCTTTTTTTGTAACTCAGCATTGCCCAGGGAGTTCTGCCAGCAATGACCATGTTACAGACAGGAGGTAGATCTCTTGCTAGGACACACGAGGTCTGGGTCCTGTGGTCGCTTAGTCTGGGGCTGCCTTTAACTGGGTACCTGTGATCTCCCACACCTCCCCGTGCAGGAGGAAAGGCAGGATTCCTGTTTGTGAGCAGCAGAAAGCTTTGCAAAAGACTTTTCTGCTGCTTGTTTGGATGTAACACCTCTCATCTCTCTCCCCTCATCTTTATCTAGATCATCAAATCCTCAGTATGAAGGCTTCCACTCGCTGTCTGCTCGTGGCTAGCAGTACAAGAGCTTTGCCACCTCATCCCAGCCTCCAAAAACTGCTCACGCTAATGGCACTAAAGCTTGACAGCATGTTGTTTTATGCAGTGGGACAGCAGAGCTTGTCCTGGCAGAAGCCCACAGAGGGAAGATTCCAGATGCCCAGCTACTGCCTGCTTCCAAAACCCGCAATCTGTGAGACTGGGGGCAGTGGACAAACCCTCGTGTGGTTTCTGCCCTTAATTTGTAAAGCCAGATTTCATCCTTCCCAAGGTGAAGCCAAGACTAGAGGACTTTTAAAGGGCTCAGGGTTAACTCTCGATTTCACCCCCCCCCCCCAACAGGAAGAGTAATGCTGCTCCGTGCTGGAGAAGAAAATAGCCTGAGAGCCCTCCATGAGCACGCAGAGCCCAGCGCCTGCCTGGTGCAGGGCGGGCACGTAACGCGGGGCGTGCTGCTCTTTGCAGGGCAGCTGAAGCCAACGGGAGCCTTGGCAATCAGGCTTGCCATTAACAGCTATTGGAATGAGCTCATCCAGCCTCCAATTTAGCTCTAAGGACATCTTGCCGAGGGTTGTCACATTGGCTGCTCCCCTGCGCCCTTCCATATTTGTTAATCCGAGCGCGGTGAAAGCGAGGGGGGTTTTGCAAGGAATCTGCCCGCCTGCTGGAGGAGCTGGGCAAGAATGCCAAAATCTCTGACACCCAGCGACCCCAGCCCAGAGGAGCTTTCTGAGCCCTGGATAAAGTGAGTCAATAACAAGCCAGATGGTGCCTTGAAGCCAAGGGCAAAACCAGATAGCGACAGAAAGACCCCAGGCCACCCGAGAGCAAAACCGGCTCCTCGATTCCTGCACTGGCCGCATAGCTAATCCTGTCGTCAAAGAAGCAAATAAAACAAAACCATTTTTGCCTCCAAGAGGTGCTGAAGAAAGCAATCCACTAAGAGCAATTTATTTATTTATTTATTTTTGTTCACTGAAGGCAATGGAAAGTCTCCAGCTGGCTCAGGATTGCCCTTTGGTGGAAATTGCATTACACACAGCAAACGCAGCCTGAGATTAAGGCTGTTAGCACCTTGAGGCAATAACTGGCTTTTGTTTGTACAGTGCCAGAAAAAAAAAGGGCGTCTGGTCTTGACTGAGGTTTAAGGATGTAATAAAATCAATTAGTTAATAATGCCCACCATTCGGGAGGAAATCAAAACACGGTATTGCCAGCCCAAGCTTCCTGCCTCCTCCCACCCTTCAGGTAAAGACAAAGGTTATTTTTCGCATTTAATTCAAGCTAAAAATTCCAAACTCTTTCATTTCTGATTTTATTTGCTGAAGATCCTCAAGTCCTGGTTCTGGTTCCATCCAGAAATGAAATAAAGCCACGCACGCTCGCTTCCCTTTCCAACAAGGGCAGGGATGTGGCAGTTTTATTGCATGCCCTCTTGGCTGGTGGGGCAAATACCCTCTTCCTCATCAACCCCAAATAGCCAGGGGCCGCCACGATGTTGGGCACATTGTCAGCTCATCCCCTTCGACCTCAAACACTTCTGTCCTTGGCTGGAGGCGCAGAGCCCTCACGCCCCAAGAAGCATCTTAGCAGCTGAGAATGCACCCGCCCAGAGGGGGAACAGGCTGCCTCGTGCCCTGGGACCAGCCCTGGAAATTACCCACCCACCGGCCGGCCCCTCCTGCGCCAGGCTCTGCGGCCATACAAGGGAGGGGAGCTGGCAAGAACCCTATGGAAAGTGGGGAGGAAGAAAGCGGTGGGAGCCGGCAGGGACGGCGATCGGGCGAGGGGTACGGGTTCCATGCACCAAGCCCCAGATGGCTGTGCATTCCTAGCAGGAGCTGCTGCAAGCCCAACACATATATAAATATATATATATATGAATTATATAAGGCATATTTCTTCCATCCCTCTGCCTCCTCCCTTTGTTTCTGAACTGCTCGGTATTTTCCAGCAGAAAGTGTTTCTCGCTGCAGTGGGGTAGTGGGACTCAATTGCTACCGCACACTCCACCAACACAAAGCAAAATGTCAGTTCTCTGCCCCAAAACGTGCCCTTTAACCCTGTCTTTGGGTCTTGTTGGATCCCTGTGTGGAGTTGGCTGAGAGAAAGAAGTGGACTAAGAGGTAGCAGCCTGCTTGGTGTATACCCCCTGCCTCTTCTCGTCCCGTGCCGGCAGGCCGCCAGCCCTGGCCATCGCTTACAGCCTCCCCAGCACACTGCAGCTCCTCCATGTCACTGCACTGGGGGTCAGGCCAGCGATGCACAGGGGTTTGAAGCCACGCATGTGGGGAGCATCCCATAGCCCCAATGAATCCCCCGCCCCCTTCCTCCTGGAGGGGTTCCTTCCCTAATTTTCTTCTTTTCCCATGGGAGGGGGGCAATTTTCCATCACTGTGTCGGTGTTTCTCAGCCCCACACCCCCTTGCCTGGTTGTCCTGCCCTTCATCCCTCCCACCGTGGCCATCCCTTTTTCCCATCAGGGGTTTTCCTGAGCACGACGTATGCCTCCTTGACCCTAAGAGACACTGCTTCATCCCCAGCCTTGGGCTTTGGAAGGGTCTTCTCCCCCCGCCCCCCCCCCCCCCCCAGCTGATCCTTGCAAGTCCACAGCACCCAAATCTCCACAGGTGACAGTAGCCTTGTGCGATGCCCAACCAAATGGAGGAAGGAGAAGTATCTTGTCCTCAGCAGAGATGCTCAGAGCCGTGCAGGAACCCAGATCCCACAAAACCCCAGCCCTCCCCTTGATCCTCCTCCATTCAAACCTGCCGCTTACCTGGGAGGAGAGGAGAGAAGCACCGAGCTTCCTTCAGCACGGGCTGGAATCTGCAAGAGTCCCAAGGTGATGCAGCCCTCAAGTTATAGTGACATTCGATCGTCTGGAGGAGCCGATTGGCCCTGGGACCCCACCATGGGCAGGGAAGGGAAGGGAGCGGGGCTTGAGAGGGGAGAGGAGCAAGGGGAAGGGGGGGGGGGAAAGGTCATACCATGTATAGGAGCAGCTTGAGGACTCGCACAGATGATGCTTAGGTGGGAGGGACATGTTTGGTGAAAAAAAACACAGGGCTTGTGTTTCTATATTTACACTGCCACCAGGCAAGCGAAGCTTGAAGAGGGGTATCTGAGGCAAAGGCAGCTCGGAAACGAAATGTGGGGCCTCCGGCGCTCCATGGTATTGCTTAAAACACAGTCCTGGCACGCTGCTTCCCCTGGTATGAACGCGCAGCAGCTGCCTCCACTCTTCTGGCCGGGCAGGGATCTCCCCTGCTGCTCTCAAAATGCAATCGGCTGTGTTTGCATGTTGTGCTGGAGCTCGGGGACCTGCTGCTGCTGCCCAATGCTCTTTAAAATGGATTGCCAAAGGGTGTGCAAGAAGTCAGCAGCACGGGATTTGTGTGCATGTTGTGTGCAGCGTGGGGCCACCTCTTGCTAAGATGCAAGAGCAGGGCAGGAGCACAGCAAGACAGCGTGCCCAACCTTGAGCCACACTCAGAGCCCTTCTCAGTGTGACAAGAAAGCCCTGTTTAAGCAAGGACATCCCAGAGAGGGCAAGCCCCAGGTGGCTGAACCCCCCCCCCCCCCCAGTCACCTGAACGCCTGGTCAGGAACCTTTTGGTGCGCGGGGGAACCCATGCAGGCAGCTGCGGAGCCCGGGAGGCTTTCATCCCCCAGCCACCCTCGGCAGTTGCAGGGCTGTGCCGGCAGAGGATCACAGCAGATCACAGTTCCCATTTCACCAGACCTCGCAGGCTTCATCTCCCTGTCCCCTCCCTCCGTCCCCTTTGGCAGGCATCCCGTGCTGCAGAGCGTGCCCGCCGGTGTGCCTGGCAGCTCGGGCACCCCCTTTCTCCCAGCCTGTAGGAGCAGAGGAAACCTTTAGGAGCTGCAGGGCAGGCGGTATTTTTGGCCCGGGTCGCAGATCGATTCCTGTCCTCTCTTTCCCTGCCACTTGCAGGAAAGGGTCCCCCAGCGAGGATGTAGAGAAGAGCTTTAAAAGACGCGGAGCACGGTGCTGCAGCCTCCCATGCACCAGGTAATGTGCATGAGCAAAAATCCCCTTCTGCAGCTTGTGCTTTCTGGCTGGCCGGCAGCTTATCCCCTCACCTGCCTCCTCAAACCCAGCTTGAGGCAATGCTCACGTTACTCACTGGGTGGGAAGAGGATGGTGCAGCCAGGTTTGCACCATCCTAGAGCTGGATAGGTGGCAGAGCCACTCTGGGTGCCAGGGAACACGCGGTTGGACCAGGCATCACAGCCTTTTCTCTCCCCAGCCCCAGCTCCCTGAAAGTACCAGCAGAGCAGAGCAGCTTTCAGGCTGCATTTTGGGCATCATTCAGCATTTTTGCCATCTTCCACTGGCTCGGTTTCATCAGCACTCCACCAGCTGGGTACGTCTCCAAGAAATACTGTATTTGCCCAAATGAGTAGCAGAGTGGAAATGTACCAGAGGGGAGTCCCCTGCCTATTTCCCCTTTTATGTTTGCCTTCAAGTCTGTTTGGCAGAGGTCTTCCCCAGCCTCCTTCACCTGCCTGTCCTTCATAGATTGTCCTTGCTGCTGATGGGACATCTCAGCTCAGATGCCCCACACCAACAGGTGTTGGCAGAGCCATGCAAAGGGCAAAATAGGTGTTGACACAGGCTACAGGAGGCACAGACAGGTAGCCAGCTCTTTTGACCTGCTGCAGCTCTTTGCTTTCCATGGTATTGCTCATGTGTAGGCATCTGGTCTCGGTGCCCTGTTTTATAGGGCACAGCATCCTGGGGATGGAGATGCAGGAGACAGTCTGCTGCCTCTGACAGAAGATAAACCAGATGCAAACATTGCTCCCTGCAGCATCCCCTTAGCTCCCACATGCACGTCTGTGCTGAGCTCCATTCCTGATCTGGACAAGCTGCTCCGGACTAACTCCCATCGTGGTGTAACATAGCATCTCCATGATCTGTCTTCCCCCCCACCTGGCTGCTCAGTACCGTCCTCGGGTTGCCTCCATTGGGAGCAGTCATGTCCACGTCCCATGTCTCGTTCAGGCTGTTCTGAGCTGGGCGTTGTGTTTCCAGTCCCAACTGGTCTGGCTCTCTCTTCCCACTGGAGCAGGGGACCTGTGCCATCCCTCCGAAAGGTGGCTTGTCTGATGCACACATCCTTCCTTTGCTTTGCCATCATCTGCCTCACAAGCAAGGCTTGTTCCCCATAGCCCGCTCCAATGCTTTGTCTTTTCTTCCCTTTGTGGGTCTCTCCATCAGCTTTAGCGCGTAACCATAATCCTCTCCAGCATTTGTTTCATGCCTTAGCCACACACCCCATGCTACCCACACAAACCATATATGCCACATCCTTTACTCACCTCTTGATGCCATACACCAGTTCCACCCACAGCCCACGACATTTCTATTGCCAGCTTTGCCTCAGTTTACTGCAGATCCTCCTGCCCCAGGATATGCACTTCACACATCATCTCTGAGCATCTTCTCCCTGCACCAGCAGCAAAAAGCATGTGTGCCTTTGAGCTGCTGCCATGCAGCCACACCAGCAAAGAAACCACCACCACCTGCCTCGTGTTCCCTACTCTCAGCATCAACCCAACAAGGGAGAGATGACTGCTCAAGTCCAGCTCTGGCCTCATTTCTACCCAGACCTACTGATGTTGCTGGGTGAGGGTACAGTGAGCACCTCTCTTTAGAGAACCCCCTCTCACCCACCAGGCAGCACCCAGGCTAGGAGACAGCACCGAGGCCACGCAGAGCAGGTCACAGGCATGAACCAAGGGCTCAAAGCGCACCAAATCCATCCACCTGCTGACCACAAGCCACAGCCTGACGTGCTTTTACAGTGACAGCATCTCCACCTGGGAGAGGATACAGAAAAACAGCGTTCCTCCTCAGGTAGGGACCAGAGGCTGGGACAGAGACCTGGAGAAGTTTCCACAAGGAAACCTACCCAAATATCACATTTCTTTTGGGTAGGTAGGAGCACCCAGGCTGGTTACTTGAGACAGGCCACAGGAATACGCAGCATAGCAGGGCCGCTTGCACAGGAGCTGAAATCAGCCCTTCTCATCTTTTGTGGCTGTTGGCTGACCTATTGCAGTGGCCCCAGGCACTCAGAGGGGGGAGAGATCCCAGGGCCCCTCATACACTTCAACACGCTCGTGCATGCACATTAGCCCCGATAATTTTACAGCTCTCAGAAAGCTCAGAAAGGCTCATGGCTCAGACAAACGCTTGCATCTTTCCTTAATCCTGCCAGCCCCCGTGCTCCTTGCGCATTGGTCAATGGGCAGCTGCACGTTCATTAGGGACTGCAGAGTTTGCAAATAAAGTCAGCCACATCCTTCCTATGAAACAGGTAATTACACAGGAGAGACCTAACTCGTGAAATTAATCTCTTATTCACCGGCTGCTGACCCTGAGCAAAGTGATCCAGTATCAAAGCTGATCCCGCTTGGCCAAAGGATCTCCCGAGGTCCTTCCCAAGCCAAGCTGGCCCCTGATTCTGCACTTGCACCCTCGCACTGCAGCTGCAGAGGACCTTGCAGGGACACATTCGTTCATCTGAAATGGGTTGTTACCGAAAGTGAAACTGCTTGCAAGGAAAATGGGTTTTACTTGCGTGCTTCTATCATTTGCAGTCTGAATGTTTCTCTGGTGGGTTTAGTTTTCCCCGCTGAAGTCCTATCTGAATATTTTCAAACCAAAATAGATTTTTTTTTTCCATTTTTGGCACACTTGTCTACTTACACAGACACTGTAGCACTTGAAGTTATCCAGGAAAACCCGTAGATCTGACTGGGGAAGGGGTGAGAAGTTTTTCTGGTTGGTGACACTTGCAATTATCAACCTTTTACCATGGTTTAAGGCAGGTGAGAAATGGGAGTCAGAAAAGTGGGACAGAAAACTAAATTCTTATCCAGGTTTCCTCCCTTTCTTCTTTCTCACACCCTCAAGAAAGCATTTCTGCACGGGGCTTTGATCAGCAGCTCAAGGTTACAGTAGGTGCCCTGTATGCATGAAACACTCTTTCCAATTTAATTGAAGTAGCTGCCAATAAAAAAAGGCAGATCAGATAGAGACTAAGTAAGTAGCCTCAGAGGAAGGACAGAATATATATATATATAATTAATTATTTTCTGTTCCTGGGTAAAATCCAGTAACCTGTTTCGTGCAGCAGGTCAAGCAGAGATCAGAATAGCCTTAAACTTTAAAATTGCCTCCTCTATTTAAGTCTCAGCAGACCGCTGCCATTTTACTGGCGATGACGGGATCCTGGGGAATGTGAAACACAACTCAGAGGGAATAAACAAAGACCAGGCTCCCCTGGGCTCCTCTAACACCCATGCTTGGTGTTTGGGGTCGGGACCTCAGTAGTTGATGTTTGGTTGCTTGTCTCTCCTTTATCCTAGCCAGAAAGGCCTTGGGGCAGTGCTTGTGACTCTTGAGGAATCCATTCCAATACCCAGCCCTTTCCACAGCCATGCTCAAACCCCATCCCAAGTGTCTCAGAGAGGAGTCATTCAGATCTGTTTTTGCAGGAGAAGCGAAAGGGAAGATAGAGCTGAGAGCAGAGATCCAGAGGCCAGCCCCCAAATCCCACCTGATACTTTCATCTATGAGGAGTGATTGTAGCAGTCAGGAAAGCACAAGGATGAGGGCAGCATCTTTATGTGGTGTGAGGGAGGTTTCAGGCTACAGGAACACAAAACAAGGGCCTTCCTTAACAGAAGATGGAACAAGTATTTGCAATGGCATGGGTTCACCTACCTGAATCCTGGACTGGAGGGTGGCTGCAGGCTGCCAACACCTTCTCCTGATGGTAGCTCCATAACATCTCTACGTCTCCAGGGTATGAAAAGGAGAGTAAAAGGCAAAAAAAAACTAGTTCATATTAGAGAGCAAACTACCTATGTATGTCTGCATCCATCTTCCTGATACCACGGTTTTCCCTGCTGCATCAGGAGGGAGAGATTCAACCAACACTTCCGTAGAGGACACCAGCGTGTCATCCCCTCTGCAAAACCCCATCAGTAGGAGAATCTGCCCCATCTTATCCCCCTCTAAGCCTGCCAGAGAGGGAAAATCTGAAGGCTTGCAAAATAAATAGGGATGAATCCAAAGACCTCTTACTTCAGCATCAGATGCAAATGCAAACCAACCTTGCGCATTGTTCATACGGCGCCTGCTGTGAATGCACTCATTAGGGTCATCTGGTTTCAGTGGTGACAGTAGCAGAGCACAGTACAACATGTCCTTAGGCATTTTTAAATTCTATTTAAGTTCTCCTATTCATAAAGTGTTTTTTGTTGATTTTTTGTTGTTGTTTTGTTTGTTTGTTTTCCTAAGTTTCCAGTTGGATTGCCTCTGGTTGTTATTGGTTTTCTCATTTGTTTGTTTTTCCCAGCAATGTTTTCAGTGTTAGAGATGCACAAAGTCATTAGCATTCCTAAAAGACAGCGGCAGTTTTGAGATGTTAAAGTCGTCAGCCAAGGAGGAATTAAGTGCATTAGGGTATTTGCATACAGGACTGAGCATCCACCCCAAATCCTTCCATGGGTCAGCGCAGAGCCAGACACGATTTCACCGTTCATTAGAGAGGTAGAGATGGAAAAAGCAAATGGAGAGCTCACCTCCAACAAGAGAAGAGCCAGCCTGGGCCACAGCTTTCCCAGTCTATGTGATGTTTGCACCTATTCACCAACAAGCACCTTCAACACCTGCAGAAGAGTCAGGGTTGAAAGTGACTCTTAAGGACTGGTTTAACCCCAAATCTGTGTTGATACAGCTGATACAAGTGACAGAAAAGCTCCCCTGGTCCTCCAACCAAAATTCACTGCTGCCTGCCCAATCCACCAACTCCAAACCACCTCTCCTCCGCTCCCAGCACTGCACTTTCCATGCTTGCACCCCTGAATACAGCACAAATCATGCCAGGATCAAGGGCGGACATAGCCACGCTTCATGCTCTCCCTCTCCAGGCACGGTAACAATCAAAGCACAGCTTCAAATTTGCATTTTGCAACCCTGACTTTTGCAAAACTGTAAATCTGACCAGCAAACTTGAAAAACCTCCAACTGGTTTCACTGCCTGGAGCTATCCTGCTAGAATATCTAACCTGGCACCATCACCATCATCTGCCCTTCACCTCTCTGGTGCCTCAGATGCCAAACTTTGCAGATCCAAAGCTGGAAGCATGCAATGGTGTTACTCGATAGCCCATCTTCGTGCTTATTTTAGGCAATGGAACCTTTCATGCTTTCAAAAAGGACTAATTTTATTTTTGAGAAACCTCCTGTACTTATTGGCTACTGTAAATACTCTTTTCATATGATGTTTTGAACTTACTTACAGGGCTCTGAAAATCGCAAGAAGACAGCACCTGAAATGACCTTGAAGGAACGATGACCTGTTAGTCCTGTACACCAAACATGAGGCACCCAACATGCAAGTGATTGCAGATGGAAAAGAGTTACACATCAGTAAGTACTGAATTTCATCTCTCCTCACTTGATGTTGATTCCCAATTTTTGCAGCAACCTGTTGTTTCATCACTCAGCTGTTTGCTCTGGGAGGTGTGCTCGCTCCGTCTGCTTTGGACACCCCTGTTGGATTCAGTAGATCCTCCGGGCATGCCCTAAAGCCAGGCTAGATGTCTTTCTGAAGGTAAAGAAAGAGGCTGGGCAATTTGAGACATATCCAGGGTCTTGGTTTCAGGATATTTACCCTTAAGTGGAGGAGGCAGTCTGATAGCAAGGATGAGGCCCAAGCAGCAGGGTGAGGGCCAGGACCAGCGCCTGCAGCTGCTGTTTTGGGCCATCCCTAGAGGAGGCAAGTGAGGCTCCCAGCCCAGCCAAGCACCTTCAGTTTAGTAATTACACTCACACTTTGCTGCTTTCATGCTTTAAAGTGCTTACTCACAGAAATCCCAATTAAATTTTCGCCTGAGGTATTTCCAGCCTCCCTCTGTCCTTCCCCTCACTCCTGAAAGCCCCAAGTCTTTCTTTGAAGGACAAAAAGTGCACATCGTTAGCATCACTAAACCACTGTCACTTCAAGTTATGAAGAGATTAAGCACCTTCCAGCACCTTTCCGAAATTTATGATCTAAAACTGCTCCGCTACAACCAAAACCCTCTGGGGACCCAATGCAAAAATCACAGGGAAATCACCCATGGTCTGTCTTGTTAACATCATCAGGATCCTTGTAGGAGGTCCATCATTTTTAAGCAAGTGCTAAATCTAATTTTGTCACTGTCAGATCCATTCTTTATTTACTTAAAAAAAAAAAAAAAGGCATTAGGGAAAGTGTGTTGAGCTGGCAAGAGATAGGAATAAGCCACCTCAGAGTCTTGTTCCACAGTCGATCAGCTGCCACCTCATTATTTATAGACGCCCTGCTCTTCGGGCTTGTTTATTTCCCTTCCTCAAGGTGGTGGTGGGAGGCAAAGCTCTGACATTCAGGCCCAGGTGCCTCGGACCCTGACCTTTCCTTCAGAGAGCAGGCACATTTCAAGGAAACTTTAGACCCTGGTGTCCACCACCTCACCAGGAGCCTAATGCAGAGCTGCAAGCAAGCAGTGAGCAGGGATCTGTTAACTAGCCAGCATATACTCTTAAGGACAGTCATAAAACGGGCCTATGATTATCTTATACCTGGAAAGTGAAGCAGAAGTAGTCAAGCCCCCGGTTTCAAGGCAGAACAAGCACAATGAAGACATTACGTCCAAAAGAGACTTCAGTTTTCCATCAGCTAAGCTTTCCCCAAGTTCAAATGCTGCAGGAAATAGGCATTGCAATGGTTATGGGTAGTGCTTTTCAGTCCCATCTCTCATGCAGAATCATCTGGTAAAGCAAACTGAAAAAAAGCAGCCCTGAAGCCTGCTGCAGAACAAGACAAGTAGTACATTGCTGCAGCTTCATTTGAAGCGATCTCACACAAGCACACTCCAGGGCTTTTCCACACTGGCAGGAAAATCAGTTTCTGGCTGTTCTTCCCTCCTGCCAGCTGCAGGATGGAGTCAAAACAAAATGCTATGAGCCCTTTGCACCCCAGCAGGCTGCACAGGGCTGCTTTCACCTCAGACAGGGACGTCTTCATACCCCACACTGCTACTGCTCTGGCCTTGCTTGGAAATCACAGCTCAGCAGAGGATGTGTGGAAGGAACAAAGATGTGGCCAGACACTGGCCATGGCTCCTCAAATTTCTGCCTCCGCCAAGGAGCTGAAGCAGAGGACAGAGGGGGATGGGGGATATCAGCAGGCAACAAGGTGGCAGCAAGAGGAAAGCTTTCTTGTATGGAAAAAAAGTAAGGTGAAGTCAGGGAGCTTTCCTGCTCCGAACACTTTCAGAAAGCACAGGCAAGGGTAGCGCAGGCTACGCACTGTCCCTACATGACAGAAGTGCTATTACCTAGAAGGTCACCTCCGTAAAAGGTTTTTCATTAGATGGTTGCAGATAGGGCAGACAGCTCACTGAAGGGCTGCGCGCCCACGCAGACAGCTACATTGGCCACATCTCAGCTGTGTGAGCAGGCTGTAGAGGATTTTTATAGCTGACATCTCCGGTGACTTTGGTTGAAGCCTGATTTCTCAGGTCTATTAGCTGGGCAGCTGAGCTTTCTGCTTCTCCTTGCTGATGGCTCTGGAAAGCATTCGGCATGCCGCTCCACCTCTCACCCAAACACCACTCATCACATCCTAAGTCATCCCCCCCCAGTAATAGGGAAAACAGCAAGACAAGAATCCCTTAAACAGAGCAGGCCTAGGAAAAGCATGTTTTTCCAGCATATATCAAGCTCATTTCATCTTGTTACTCAGCCTGATGTTTCTTTTCCTCCAATTTCTGCTCAGGCAGGGAGTTGCAGGGGTTTTGAGACCAGCTTTGCTGCAGGAATTCCTACATCAACAAAATCCTCAGAGTTACCATTGTTACAACATCTTCCTCAAATTTTATTAAATGCTTACAAAAAAAATAGTCCAGGACACGCCATAAATTTAAGCAGAAAGCAAACTGATGCAGGAGGAGAGAGAGGCTGCCCTTCCTCCAGGAGGGCAGAAGCAAATTGCAAAGTTATGTTGAGAGCCTTTGTGAGAAGAGGACAGGAATAAGACTTTAAAGAAGGTGTCAGGGGCATGCTAACACCATGAAGTATGAAGACATGGGAGAGCTCAGGAGCTGGCTTACAGAGCTGAGGCCTGGAAATCAGACTGCCACGCTTCAGGGGCTTGTTTTCCCCATGTCTACAGCAAGCCCTGACCTCTGCCAACAACTCGCGAGGGTGCCATTTCACCTTGGTGGCCCACAGCGTAAGAGAAGCTGTCATTTCCCATATCTCCTGCCCTCCCACAGGAGGGCAACATGCAGGTTATCAGTGTGCCTGACACCTTTGACATTCAGAAGATTTCAATTGTTTGTTCCCTAACTTGGGGGCTCAAGCAAATCCTTTTCCGAGAGGAGGGAGATGATGCCAGCAACCAACGCTCCTCACCTGGACAAGGAGACCTCACACCCATGATAGACATGGAAAGAAGGCTCAGCTTTTTGAGACAAAGCTGCTATTGCCACTGTTGAGGTGGAAAAGTGGCAGGAACATTGCAGCATGGCTACTTAACTGTGATTACAGAACAATCTAAAAAAAAAGGAGTAAGTCAAATATAATTTGACATACACACAGAGATGGAAGATCTTCGAAGCAGGTGTTGCAGAGGCTGTGCTGTAAACGGGGGAAAGCTTCACCCATGGGGTGACGTGGGGTCCTCACCCATCAAAAGCCTTTCAAGCACCAGTTCTCACTGGGTTTCTTGTGAGCTCCCCCCTCTCCCAGCACCCAGCCACCAAGAGTCAGAAGTGGTTCACCATGCAGCAGGAGCCTTGCCGGCTGGGCAGGACAGCAGATCCTCCTCTTCCAGCATGTGAGAAAGAGGGAGCAGAGCCACAGCCTCCTTTCTCCATAGGGGAGCCAGATTTAACAATAACAAAAATAAAAAAAAGCCAAAGAGTCATGTAAGGAGGTTAAAACAGGGATTGGTTTTGCCAGCTGATCTCGTTCCTTGCACCCAGCCGGAGGCAGCACAGGGCATTGCTCACACCCCAAGAGGAGAGTCAGGCTATACCGAGGCAGACTGACATCAGGCAGGAGGAGAAGAGAAACATCCTTTCATTATCTTCTGTGGAGCAGAGGAAATAGTGGCATTGAGGATTGCATCGAGCCAGGACCAAGCTCAGCTGTAAGACAAGAGAACAAAAAGTTTAAGCATACTTGTGGCAGGGCAAGAAGTAATACCCTGGGCTGTGTTTTGTCTAGCAATTAAAAGTGGCTTTCTCCCACTTGTTTTCAGAGCCCTGTGAACCACTTCGCTGCCTATACAAGCTTTTGCACTGCAGGGCAGCCAGCTGTACTACATGGCAGGGCAGGAGCTGAGCAGGGTGGCAGAGCTGCAGCCCTGAGCATCCCTGCATCCAGGGCTTGGCCTGATGCCCGGCGGAGGTCACAACTGCCCAGGCAGAGGGAAGGACACGCTCCCACCAGCCTCCTCCACCCCAGGAGGCCATTAGCAGGTTCCCTTCCAAGCCCAAAGCCACTGGAGCACGGAGCATGTTCCTGCAGCCCCTGGCAGCCGCAGCTCCGCCCAGGACCATCTGTGGCCATATCGGGTTCCTGCAGCTCCCGGTCTGCTCCGGGTGGGACAGCTGGCGCTGCCGAGGGACCTGGCACACAAATGCCTTGTCTGCCAGTGATGGATGGCTCCTCCGCTCTGAGACACTCCCTTCTGGTCCCAAGTTGGGGTCCCAGGGTGGGCGACCAAGAGCGGACCAGCTTAACCCTTTAAAAGCCTCTTGACTCAGTTTCCAGCTCTGTTTCTTCCCAGCTCATCACAAGCCCACCCAAGCAGTATGTTTCCCCTCCGTCCCCAGGTTTTCAGCTCCGGCCTTCCTGCTGGCAAGAAAGCAAAGCTGTCTTTCCCTTCGCATTTGCTTCATTGTGCAGCCAGGGGGAAGCCGCTCACAAGCCTTGCTGGTTGCAGGATTTCTCCCTAGCGCACAAAGCTCTGAAGGAGACTCAGACAAAGCCAACCATGACAGGAGAGGCAAACAAATTAAGAGCTGGCTTACTTCTGCTGCCTCATCACATCTCGCTGCTTCTCTATCCAAACACACAGACATGCCATGGATATTACCAACCATTAGGGCACTCTAATACCCACAGCACAGCAGGTGCCAAGCCAGAGGGATGCTGAGACAGGAGCAAGAGTGATCTTAAGAGCACAGACCACAGATCCTGAGGTCACAGGGCACAAACCAATCTAACTTCTAACAGAGGAAGAGTTTTCCCGGTGCATGCAGACTATGCCTAAATTTCTCTACAACCTTCCCCCCCCACCCCATGCCTTCCTCTGTAGGATCTGGCACAGTTTGCAGCAAGACCCAGATCCTACCCTTTTACCCATGTGAGAAGCCACGTTTTTCTGGGATGCAGCAGTCCATAGGACAAGAGCACTCAGAGCTGATTAGTCATTGGGAACTTCATTGCCCTACCTCTTTAGTATTCACAACACAATGAGCCTGAGCAGTTCAACCTTAAAATTCTGGCTTAGCAATGCTGCTAGACCACAGATCATCTTGTAATGTATGCTGTTCATGGGACCACATTAACCTGGGATGGATGAAATCATTCCACAATCAATCCTAACATAGGCAAGTGTACTAGTTCACACTGCAGCAGATAAAAATGACCCAAGCAGTTTCCAATTCCTGTGCAAACAGAACCAGAATAGCATTGAACAGCAAGTACATCCTCTCCAACTGAGGCTTTTTGGCTTTCTGATCCAGAAAAAAAAACATATCTACAGTGCTGGAGAAAACAGCAGGTATATGATGGAGTGGGCTCTCAGCCTTTTTTTGGGGCCATCACACACTTGTTTCCAGGAGAAGCTCTTGGAATAGAGCAGGTCCTAATCCCAGCCTTGTGCCTAAGGCACAAAGCTGATAAGCTGCTGGGAATGCTCAACAGTTGTCACCCCAGCTCGCCCAAATCCCCTCGAGCCCCCTCACCAAAATGCTGGGAGGTTTCTCATAGCTGCAGCTGAAATAAACACACCAGCTGGGAGCGGTGCACCACTTGCTAGGCACTGCCCAGACCATGCCCAGCACAACCTCTGCTTTGGAGTGCAGCTCACCCACATGACAACTCTTTGGTGCTTCTTCCCCTTTTTTCCCCTCCCTCATTCTTTCCTTTTTTGGAAGAGTCATCCTCCTTTCACCTCCTCCATGAACAGTTTTGGCAAATACACTGTCTGCTCAGTGTGGACGAGCTTCCATGAGCCCAACGGCAATGCCAGGTACTCAAGCACAAATATCCATTCTGCTCTTCTGAGAGCTTTATTTAGGGGTAGTTCTCCTGCACTGTGGTATCACGCTACACCCCTTGCCTCCGGATTGATGCTCAGGCTGGAATCCCACTAAGCAGAGCACATGCAATAGCCCCTCTGGGCAACCCTGACATGACCCCGTCTCCTCTTCCTCATTTCATGATGCTCGGCTGCATCCAGCGCTGGGGATTAGGGTGCTCTGTGATTTATGCCTCATTTCATAGCAAAACTCAGCAACTCTGCACTGAGCGAGAGCCAAGGCAGAGTCACATTTCTTTCTGGGAGCTGCCAAATAGTTGTGGCTGGGTGGTTGGTGTTCCCCAGCCTTGCTGAGGAGGAGAAAGAGGAGAACTGGGACTAGGTTTACCTTGCTGCCTCCGGCACAGGGAGTCTGCACAGGGCTCAGCAGAAAGGGATTGGTGGCAGCAGCAAAGTGCTGCTCCAGTGAGCTGGTGGCAGAGAGCTGGGAGAGCCGCTGTGCATCCTGCCACGAGCAGCAGTTTCAGCTGAAGGGGTTCCAGGTGTGATTGCCACTGGAAAGGAGACCCTGTCCAGACCACAGCCTATTTCTGTTTTGCTAGAGAATGTGGGGACTGCTGGGACAACAGCAGCAGTGCTCCTTACCAGAAAGGGAAAACTAGGTTTTGTCTTAAAAATTAACGAGTGCAAATAAAGGAGGTTGCCACTGAGCTCGACACAGAAAGGCAACACCAGAGCTAGCATTGTGCTTATCTGGTGGGAAAGTGCCTTGTCATAGCTTTTTAAATCCTGCCTTTCACAGGGATGCCCTTCTGCCAGCTGAAATCAAAGCCAGTATTGACTTGGCCTCAAGTGACACAAGCAGTTTATGGCTGCCCTGCTGCACACAGCACCATGTCAGAGTATTAATAGCTGGAATTTGGAAAACTATGAGACATTCCTAACTTGCACCCCGGGAAGCGTTAGCCCAGGGGTGAGCCCACGTCTACCCTAAGCTTTGTGCTTCCTTCCAGGAGATGACAATGCTGATCACGGTCTCATCCTCCGTCCACCCTGCTCCCACCCACCACCACCTCTCCCCCCCTCCCACACTCCCAAAGCCCCGCAAGGACAACCTGAGGCTCCAACAGCTGCTGAAGAAGGCAGCCAAGAAGAACACCGTGCTAGCTGCAGAGCAAGCCAAGTCCTTTCGGTCCAGCCTCTCCCCCGTGAACGAGGCCAGCTCTGACCTGGAGCACAATGAGAGCCTTCCCCCCACAGAGACCCCCAAAGCTGCAGCTCCCACCTGTGCCAGCCTCACAGGCCACCTCTCTGTCAGGCCCATCACCCAGCACCGTGTCCCCTCCCCGATCCGGAGGGGCAAGCCTTTCGCCCTGAAGGTCACCGAGCAGAGGCGCATCGCCGAGCACCTCAGGTTCACAACCCCGCCAGCTGAGCCCCCTCCACACAGGCCAGGTGCTCTCAAGACCCCACAGCAGCCCGGAGGCCCAGATGCCCACCTTCCTGCCCCAGAAAACCCTTCGATACTCATTGTCCCCCAGCCTCCTCCTTCCAGTACGCCCAGCGAAGAAAGGGCACCGGAGGTTACCTACATCACCAAGGTGCACACTTATTTCCGCAGCGTCAAGGCGCCCAGGGCCAAGACACCAACAAGCCAGACCCAAGCAACCACCAGCAGTGAAGAAAAAAGATCTTCTCCAGCGCCTGAACCATCTCCAGGGCAGATACCTGCACCGCTTGATGACAGCAAGGCCCCGGCTCCCACACCGGAGCCTCCCCTTCCTGCTGCTGCAGAGGCAGAGCCCCCTAACCACACTCCCAGGCCTGCCTCTCCTCAAGAGCCCACCACAGCCCCCTTGCCCAAACCCAGCACCTCTGATGCCCACTCCCATAAAGTTACAGCCCATGGAAGTGACACAGAAATACCCGGATCAGAGAGAGCTCCTGAATTACCCGAGGCAGATGGTGAGAGCTTAAAACCACCAACACCCAGCACTCCCTGGAGGCCAGCACACCCAGAAACAGCAAGCCCTGCCCGAGCTGACAGCACAGGGGCCATGTCTGCAGACATGAAGGCAGAACACATCATGCACCCTCAGCCAGCCCCCAGCTTACCAAACGCCAGCCCTCCCCTCAAAACAGAGCCAGCAGTAGCGTCAGGGGAAGCAGCAAGACCTGGGGCTGATGGCTGGCATCGCCTCAGGAAGCACTTGATGGTGCAGCCAGAAACACCCAGCTTCCCTGAGCCTGAGCCAGAAAAGCAGGGGCAGGACGAAGGGAACAAGAAGGACAGCTCTCAAGAAGTCATCAGTCGAGACATCAGACCATTTAAATCGAGGGCCACAAGGATGTGGGATGCTATTTTATACCAGATGACAGTCAACAAGGAGAGGAAGCAGCAAGCAGAAGAGAAGAAAGCGCAGAAGGAATCAAGCTTCTTCCTTCCCCGCCGCCTGCCCATCCTTCTACACAAACCACGCTTCGATGCCCGGAAACTGAGAGAGCTGGCTGCCAAACCCATGGCGAGGATCAGCACCGTGTTTGAGGTGGGCCGGTATGGACCCCGAGCAGCCAAGGAGCACACCAGGAGCTTTAACCGAACGGCATCGGGGTGGTCAGTCAACTGAAGGCAAGCTGCTTGACCAGAGCCATCCTCCGGAGGTTCCTGCGGGGCGCCAAGCACAAGAACACCTACCAGTAAAGAGAGCACCTACCACTAGGTTTTCTGCCTGACAGAGCCTAGTGTCAGGAAAAAAATAAAAATAAAATAAAACCCCTCCAAGCCAGCAGCCTCACACTGAGGGTTTAAGGGTTATTCTGTATATGTACATAAGCTTAAATGCCTAACATACCACATCCACAGGTCATGAGTCAGGAAAATAAACACACTTGGTTTAGAAAGAGACAACAAACACTAAGCAGTAATATGTGGCAGGGAGAGGTGACACAGCAAAGAGGAGGAATTGCCTGTAGAAAAAGTCTGTTTTAGAGGAGGAGGATGGAATCTAAATTTATTTTACTCTGCTTAAGAGCAAGAGAAATCCTAGAAACAAAAGTTGTGGTAGATAAGATGACATGAAGGAATCTGCATTGCTCCACATCTTGTCTAGGGAGTCTTAGAAACTGAACTTTAAGAGCAAACACCTCCTTAGCCTCTCTACTACAAACACTGCACCCTGCAGCAATGCACTAAAGCAAGGTAGAAACACAACCCTTCACCTGAGACACAAGAAAGGGACAGCATGAAGTCTAATACATCCTACTCTCACACAGCAGTTCCACTGCAAAAATAATTGGGCATTATCATTTCACACCCTTCTAGGTCAGTCTAGTAAGTTGCAGCACACAGAAGACCAGCTTCTTTGCAATAATTAAGTTCTGCTATGTATTTTATTTTTTTTTTTTTTAAAGTACTGCTGGGTTTGGTGTTTTCATGACAATCAGCAAGAGCCTGCTTCAGCTTGTGAGTATCCAAGTTGGTGTATTTAACAAGGTGCTGTTTTCTGGGGGATCCTGCTAAGCCCATGTAGTCTCGTTTTCAGGGGCCACATTATGACAGTTGCAAACTTACTTGTGCCTGATGTCCTGAAAAAGAGCTAATTAAAACAAATTCCCTGACACCAGCCATCCACAGAGACAACTGTCCTATCCAGCATTACAGCCACCCCTTTGCATCTCCATCACCACCAGGCTTATAAGCAAGAAAGCTGGTGACCAGCTATTTCTGTCTCTCAAGGAACTTTGTCATATGCTGGGATGTTCCTACACAGCTGATATAGGATTGCTATGTTTAGCCCTATAGGAAATCGGATACAGGGCTCTTGACATTCTCTTCACATACAGAGGATATGGAGCTGAGCACAATTTCCCCAAGCCTAACTGGAAATAGATGTGGGGGGAGGGGAGGGGGAATAAAAGCCCTTTTTACTGCTTTGCAGACTTCCAATTTTGTGATGATGCTACCAGGAGAGCTCAGTGAAGTTTCCACTCTGCTAGTCTTATCCTCTGTTTTGTATCCTCTTCCTTATTTCAAGATTCAAGAGGAAAAATAGAGGAAAGCAAAAGCCCAGGTATCTAAAGCTTAGATTTCTCCTCCCTCTGACCTCCAGTTTCAGAAGAAAAAGCTGAAAAGAGGTAGTTTGGAGACACCTCTGTAATCACAAGTGGATCCTAGGTCAGCTTTGCAGGATAATTCAACATGCTGCAAGACAAGATTATAGAGAAAGATTCACATAGGAACAGAAATCAAACAGACTGCAGCTTAAAACATGTAAAATGCTTAACATTAAAGGCAGATAAAGATGACCTTAGAGTGATGAAGTGGCACCTTGCTGTAGCACAAATAGATGGACACCTATGCACAAGTCTGCATTCAAAGGCAAAACAAAACATTGATTAGAGTTGGGAGATTAACTGTATTGGGACAGAGAACACTATTTCAGAAGCATCTATGCTTTAACCCACTTTATCCTATAGTACCAGTGACCCAGAACAATCCAGAACAATGAGCAGCTCTCACACAAGGCAAAGAGGAGAGGCTTATGCCCTACATCTGCTGGGCTTCCCACCAGGCTGCATCTGCAGCCCAACCCTGGTGCACAGGGATGGAGAACCTCGCCTTCCTCTAATTCCCTGTAGAAGCAAAGTCTGATTCCTGAACATTTGGCCCTTCCTCCCCGAGAGAAAAGGGCCCTGCAGAGACAAACCCTGGCACAAGAGCATTGCAGACAGGAGAACAGATGCCCAGAGGCAACAGGAGATTGCAACCAACACCTCCTATTTCAGAGCCTTTGCAGCACATCACAGCCTGAGCTGCCGTGATGAGCGAGGGAAGGGGAGCACCACTGGGCGTGAAGTTCAGCGTCAAGTTCAGCGTCAATGTCAAACAGCCTCAGGCAGTTGGTAAGAGCCCAGATTGCCACTTAGAGAAAACCTCTTACTCGGCAGCCGGCTCAGAGGTCCCGCAGCTCAGGAGAGGAGAGGAAAAACTGTACCTGCACTCAAGTGGCTAGGAAGCTGATGAGATAGTGTTGAGTGAGGGATATGCGGGTAGGACAGAAAGGTTTGGGAGCAGAAAGACATGAGGGGATCATGCAGTAGGGAAAAAGGATGAACATAGCCATGGGGAAGAGAATCTGAGGAGCAGGGACCTCTCAGCACATAAAATAACCAGCTAAAAGCTCAAGAATATCAACTAGCCAAGATCCTTCAGCTGCTGCAGTCCTTTTGCTATTCATAGAGAAGAAAAAACAAAAAAAAAAACACCATACATTTATGCAAGTAAGCCCATAGGACAACAGTGCTGCTCAGTGGCTGTTCAAATGGATCCTAGAGGACTTCCCAAGACAGTCACCAACCTTTTAAGAAATGCTGCTGGAAGAAAGTGAACCTGAGGGCACCTTCCTTTGAACTGCTTGCAGGAACTCAGGTGGGGCAAACAAAACCTGCCAAGATGTTGCTGTTAAAAATTGAAGCCCAGTAGGATCTACCTGATGCATCAGAAGAGACTTCGGGAGAAAGACGACAACAGATCAAAGAGGAGACCTTAATGGGTTTCTGGAAGCCACGGGCAGAGAAGCAAGTAGAGGACACAAGCCCTGTGGGCTCCTTCTCCCTTATAAAGGAAAAGGTAGCTATGGGCAGGCCTGGGTTTGTACTACTGCCCACCTCAAATTGGCATTCAAGAGAGGTTCTCTTCTAAATGGGCACCACAAAAGCAAGGAAAAACCACAAAAGTAGGGGAAAAAAGCAACATTCAGAAGTCAGCTCCTTGAAGAAGGAAAAAAATAGCAAACCCCCCAGGAGAACTCAGAAACAAAGGTGTTTTATAGCAGACAGCGCTATTTATAAGCTTGGCTATGAAATAAAGCTTCTTTTTTATAGTAGAAGGAAAAAATGAGCTTGTTTTCACCCCCAGCAACATCCTCTCCATTCAATGCCAGATGCTGCCTGGTTGGATCCAGCCAGTTATCACTTCCCTCTGTGCCATCCCTCCTTATTGCCACATCCCTCTACCATCATCCACTCAAGATAACACCAGGAGATCTATTACCAAACACAACATGAGCATGAGATCCTGAGCTGCAAACACCATTTCAAGAGGTCACACATCCCAGCTTTGCCTCCCCTGCTTGCTGCACACCCAAGGACAGTCTGCTCTGTTGGTCTACCCAGCACAGCAGATGTTCATGTCCTCCCCACCACAACCCTACCATGGGCTGGTTCCAAGAGGTCACTGAAATCATTGCAAGTTCCCCCACCCCACCCCAGTAAATAACTGGAATTAAAGCCCAGAATCATTTGAATTATTTGAATCTCAGGACTATATCAGTCCCCATGCTCAGCCGGAGTGACCTCCAGCTACGTATTTCTCCTTGCAACATAAGAAAGCGTAAATAAGTCCAGCAGAGATACTCCATTTGAGCTTGCAAAGGCAAACACCTTCACCAGAACAAATAGCTAAGAGACTTGTTTTGCAGGTTAAACACAGGTACCCAGCTCCCTAGAAGGATCAGGAAAAATCAGAAAACAAGCACACGCTCCTGCTGTGCTCCTTCCAGCCCAAAGCCAGGCATTTGCCCAAGAAGCAAGGCTCCAGCTGTTATTGCATTTTATCTTCCAACTTGCCCAAAGTTTAGCTGGCAGAAATAACCCAAGTGTCCCACCAAAGCAGCGCCAGGAGTTGGTTGTGCAGAGCAAGGTCACACCCCACCTACCTGGTTAAGGAGTCCTCCAGGCATGCTATTGCTCTGCAGCATCGTCTATCAACACCTTCTTGTACTGGCCATGGCCTGTTGCAACAAATTTGTACTTCTTGCCAGAAGGAGTGGACTGGACAGGAGAGAAAGAAATAGCCAGAGTCAGCAGCTTTCTCCCTCAAATAACCAAAGCTAGAGGAATGTGATAGCTGTCTGTAATCCCAGAAGGCTTGGGGATCCTGGTGCTCTGCTGGGTTGGTTTCACCCATGGCAAAAGCCATTTTCATTCCCTGCACACTGGCAGCAATACAGATCCAGGAACAGACAATGTACTTCCATCTTCTCTCAGGCTGGACAGTTTGAACAGCAGCTGCTTGCTGAATTTAATAGCCATTCCCACAGAGGTACCAGTAGGCACAACACCCCAGATCCATCTACAAGCATTGATACTACTTTAGGCCTAACTGCAGATGCTTTTCTTTACTCTCAGGACTAAAAAGCATAACAAGAGCTAAGTAACTCATGTTTGCAGTTCAATTTTAGCTTAGAAGGCTTGGGCTACCAGCCCATTGTCTAAGAAGAACAAGCCATTCAGAAGACCCTTCAGTATTACTGGTTATGTGGATTTGCTGGTTATTGTGGATTTTTTGCCCACATTTTTGCTAGGACTGGAGCTATAAGAGCTCTTCCTAACAGTGACCTCGTGCATGTAATTGCATTGATTAGTTACAGGCAGCCCTTGTCTCTATATGTCACTGTCTTCTCAGTGCTTCCAACCCAGCTAAGAGCCCTTTCCCTGCTGTGAAAAGGAAAGGACTCCTGCCCCCACACAGCTACCGACTTACCTTGATATTGGTCTCAGGTTTGGGATTGCCCTTCTGTTCCCAAAGGCTTCTTTTACTCACGATGTCCCCAGCCACGATATCCTGAGAAGATGAGGTTCTCATTACCCTCCACCACCAGTGGTGCTGGACGTGCCTCTGTTCACATCTCCAGCCCCACGCATCTGACCTCCTTTTACAGCTACAATATCACATTGTCTGACCTACAGCAGCTGCAGCTAAAACCCAAGACTATGAAAACTTCTTCCTATTCCCTGTATATCCTGTGTTTTCCTCTCTCTTGCTGTCTCCAAGAAGAGTCTGGACCAGAGATCCCAGATGTTTATTTTCTTAAGTTTGTTAACTATTTAAGACATGTTAACATCAAGGCTTTTTTGGGCGGAAGGAATTTTACTCATATAAACACAGGCTTACAACCCATGTGTTACAGAACCACCCTTGCTCACAACAACCAAGAAGGTTAAGACCAATCCATAATATCCATTGCATTTTCCAAATTTACAAGATTTATCATCATGGTGATAGACCCAATATTGCTCTCAACAACCAGAGTTGAGCCCTATCTCCTGCAGGATAGATGTATGGTTTCCCCACCAGTGAATTTACCCCTATTTCAAAGGAGGGTCTCAACCAGCATCACAGAGGCTTTCCTAGCTGCACCACTGAGGAACAATTCGGCACCCTAGCAGAGTTTCTCTCCTGCACAAAGCAGGACACATCCCACAGTTGCCTTACCTTACAGGCCGGGGTCTTCACAGCAGACTGAGCTGCAACCTCTCCAGTCTCCCAGAGGCTTTTCGTGCTGGCCACCATCATGCTGGTGGTGGGAAGGTCGAGAGAGGGCTGTCGGACGGGCTTTGGAGCCTTTGTGGATGTCTAGAAGAGAGATGGAAAGAGATCACCATTGGGGAACTTAACAGCTCTGAGCATGTTGTTTTTTGTTTTTTTCCCCTCTAATTGGACGTTCTCAGGGATGATGGGCTTTAAAAGTAGATGTTGGTGGTTCCTGCCGGAGGCTCTCACCCCACAAGCAGGGAACACGAGGAAACAAGGATAGGGCAGCTCACTAAAGCAGCTTTCATGCTCTGGAAGGAGACAAAGACAGGAGAAACAGCTGCTCCCATCCAAGGGGAGATGTCTCAGTTGCCACCTCCCAGAAGGTGAGGCTGACACTTCGTGGTAGAGCTACACCCTGCATGGGGGGCTCCCTGTAGGCCACAGACAGAGAGCGCAGCACCTCACCTCAATGGCTTGCGTATACTGCTCCAGCCTGTCGTCAATCTTCGACACGGGGAGGGGAGGCTGGCTCTTCTTGATGCTGTTACTGGGGAGAGGAGAAGAGGAATGAGGCAATGCCCTGGTGCCTCAGGGTGGCGGGAGGAGACGAGGGCCACGAGCAGCCTGCTCCTGCCCATCCTGGCAGCATGGCCCTCTGGCACCCCCCAAGCAGAGCAGGGGCCTGCTTCACCCTGAGCCTCACACAACCCTAGAAGTACCTTTTCTTTATCGAGCGGTTCAGAGACTCAGTTCTGTCCGTAATCTAAAGGGGGAGAGAACAGACAAATATTAGGTTTCTGTATGGGCCTCAGGTGGATGTAGGTCCCCTTGGCTGACCGTATTTCAAACATTCCCCTTCCCTGCTCTCTCCCCCAGATTTGGGGCACTCAAGCCCACATTCTCATGATGCTCAGAAACAGCAAACATCCCTTCTCCTTACTCCCTCAGCTTGAGGACTGTTATCTTTCTCAGGCACTTTGTTTCCTTGCCAGGAAAGAGAGTGGCAAGCACAGAAAGAGAGGGGGAAATTGCAGTTATCGCCAGCCACTGCTGCAGAAGAGGAGCCAAGCACCAGAGCAGCATAGCCACAAGTGACACTAGCTCATCCATACCAGAGGAGCACACAGACAGGGCAGTTCAGCACGTGGAGCCACCTGCAAGGCAACCCTTCAGGTCAGGCATCAGGGAAGAGAGCTTTGCACAAGAGCCTCCTGTGCAAGAGCGCTTTGGCTAAGACAGGAAGGCAAGCAAACACTTCAGACATGGAATAAAGGAAAAGACCAAAGTGTTGCTAAACTTCCCAGCTCTTTTGTGCCCCAGAAAACAAGAATGGAGACAATCACTTTCAAGTCAAAGGGTAGTTCTTACAGCAAGGAGCAGCAACCAGATAACATGAAGCCAAACCCTGTATGCTGCTGCAGGAAACATCACCTACCAAGGCAGCAGGTAAAAAGCAGCATTAAGTGCTTGCTTCAAAGATACTAGTGCTAAATTTTAACTAACCAGAAGACATTATCACAGGAAGGACACACGTAACACCCATACCGAAGAGCTCAAGGCCCGTTAGAGAAGAGCACAGCCACCAATAAATAGCACAACCCTTGCTAATAGAGATGTACCGAAGAGTCACCCTGCAGGGTTCCAGCACAGCAGCATGACAAATATCCCAGCAGCTCCTTCTGGGCAGGCTGTCTGCTTGCTGCCAGCTTGCTTCTCAGCTCAGTGCTGGAGGAATTGAAGCTTGCCTCCAAGCCACAGCTTCAAAAGATTGTCTTGCCCATCCCTCTGGGACACTGGTAGGCAAGGTGGCACCTCATAGGGCACAACAGCACCTAAATGGGCACTCAGATTCCCTGCCCATGTCTCAGCTTCTTGATCACAAGTATTTATCAGCAGGAAAAACCTAGCCAGCCCTTCCACAGAGGAGCTGTACAGGTGCAAGTCATCCACAGGTCAAAACCAAGCACCAACCTAAACACAGAGGGGCCAAGGAACAGGCTGCAGGTGACAGGAGGTCTCAGCATGACAGATGAGGGAAGGCTTGTTTCCATCTAGACTATTTGCAGACTATCTCCCTCTGCCCATTCAGACAATTCCTTGCAACAAGGGCCGTGCATTTCTCTAGTTTCAATCACTTTCTAAAGGGCAGAAGAAACCACACTTGCTTACTTACCAACCTCAAAAATTCAGCTCACAAGCAGCCTGGGGCTAAACGGTGCTGGTACACGGCTTCCACCTTGCTCCCACATACCCACTTCAGCCCTCTGAGCCCCAAACACCCCATTATACTGCACCCCAACATCCAGCTGTCCCAGACTTGTCCCTGGCCGCCACCAGCCACTGCTGGCAGGGGAGCTCCCAGCCCACTGGAAGTGTTCTCATCCTATAACCAGGATCTCTGCTGAGCAACCCTATGCCAAAACACCTTCTTGGTGGTCAATCTGTGCAATTCTTAGGATTCACATGAAACCCTGCTAGCTGGGGTGTAAAGATCCTCCTTCCTTTGGAAAGATCCCAAGCTCTTATTTTTTCCCCAAACAGCTTTACTTTCAGCTTTGTGTACTGGTGAGCTCTGACATCACCAATATAAAAAACAGCAACTAGATTTCTAAACCTTTCCCTGGGCTAATCCTAGCAACAGCAGTGAAGCTCGGGTCAGGAAGCTGCGTGTGTTTGGAGGTTGCAGAGAGGACTTTCAGCACATAACAGGCACTGAAGTGCTTCTCACATTTCCCCACTGGTCCCACTCTTGGTATCCACCTAGGCCACCCCCAGCCCGCTTTTCAAACCTGACGTTATCACATGGCCTGCACCGAAACCCACTTTTCCTCCTCTTTTTTTTGTTTGATTTTAAAAGGTTTCTCTGCAAACAGCAAGAATCTGATGATTGTAGATGATGAAATCTTCCTCTTGCTGCTATTTACTGTTGCAAGAGGAAGTGCTCGTACAATCCTCCCTGCCCAGGAAATATTGACTAAGAAGCAAACAGCACAGATCTGAATGCCAAACAGAAAAGCAAGGATAACACCAACAGCAGGTTAATAGGCTACCCAGGCTCCCCACCACTTCCTTAAGAGCAATAATCAGCAAGCCCAGGGCTTAGAGAGACAAAAAGCCCATTGCTACAGAAACCACTTATCTGTGTCTATTGTATGTAAGAGCACACACACCAAACTGAGGATTTGTGCTAAATGCAACACAAGCCACGAGATCGATTCGAGTGGCATTAGAAATGGAAGTTTCACAAGAGCATCAATTCACGTAGATGTAAACGGGGCAAGGCGTTTCAGAGATCAGGAATCCCAGATTGCTTTTAAAGAGTTAACTTTAGAACGGTTAAGCGATATTTTCTATTTTATTGTAAGATAGGGAAATTCCAGTGCTCCAATGCTTTAAGTTTCCCTTTTTTTTTTAAACGGAAATTTTATTTTCTGATTAAGTTCACGTGTCATTTTTAACCAAAGCTTAAAGCAGACCTCTTTATTTGTTTTACTCTGTTCCCTGGCATACTCAATGAAGACTTAAAGATTCACACTGATTGGCAAAGCATACACAGGAAGGCACAGTTACAGCCTCCAACAGCATAAGCAGACAAAGCAGGAGGTCAACAACCAAAGATGAGGGAAACAGATTGATTTGCCCCAGCCTGTAGCAGGATTCACACCCTGTTTTGCCATAAGCCCTGGGACATTTTTCCCTGTCACTAGGTGCCAGAGGGGTCCCCAAACATAGACCTTGGTGGAGCACACCGCGGTGTGGTCAGAGCACAGCTCCTCCTCCTCCAGGCTGGCGGGGCTTGGGGCCTTCTGGCGTTTTTCTGGTGCTTCTTCCTCTTCATTTCTCCTTCTCTTCTTTTCCTGAGTGCAGAAAATGAACAAGCCAGGAAGCGAGCTGGTCAAAATGCTTAGAATGCAAAAAAAAGATTTTTTCCCACCACCCCCCGTCTCCCAGGCTTCCTGCTTTACACTAAATGAATACTCTGACACAGAAACTATGTTAACATTACCTCATTCTGGAACATCCAGGAAGAAGCTTGTGTGCATTTGAAAAAAAATAAATAAATTCAGAGGACTTTTGCAGGTTTAAGGTTCCAGAATGATGCAAAAAGGGACCCTTGCATCAGTTAAGGGTTTCTTACCACTACTGAGATAGGAAAACAGGAGTTTCTCACTTCAGGCCATCAGGAGGAAGAGCACCTGCCTTTATTCTAAACGGCAATTCTCAGGCCCCAGGAAGGCAACTTGGCAATGGCAGCTCCATCCCACATTGTGCCGGGCCAGCACCACCTACATGGGCTGGCACAGGACAAGGCCTGGCACAGACTACCCAGAGGCTGCTGAGTTTCCCTCCTTGGGGATCTTCAAAGCCACGTGGACGTGGCCCTGGGCACCCTGTTGGAGCAGGGCTGGGACCAGATGGACCCAGGGGTCCCTCCCCACCTCAGCCATCCCATCAGAGCCAAGCTCCTCCTGATCTCACCTCCTGCTCAACTCTCTCCTCCTCATGCTGCTCTCGGATATGTTCTTCCTCCTGGCACAGCCTCTCTTCCTCCCTAATAGCCACATTCTCCTCCTGGGTCTCCTCCAAGCTTTCCCGGTCCAGCTGGATCTGCTCCAGTTTGACCTCTGCTTCCCTCACACTGCTGTCCTCTTCTTCATACGACTGCCGCGGGGACCTAGGGGCAGGAGGAGAGGTTAAAGAAGCAACATGTTACGAGCCTACAGACACCATCAGGCACCTTCACAGGCACTGGTAAATCTATGTCAGTCCCAAACCTCAGTTTTACCCAAGCGAATAAATGACACCTCTACTCACGTCCCTAAGGAGAGCCCAGCAAACCAAAGCAGTCCCAAAGCAACCAGGGGTTAAAAAAATAAAAATAGTAAATAAAACAATAAATCATAGCAGTTTCACGTGAGGATTCCTACAGCTCTCAGGGGCTGCAGAGAAGAGACCCAGAAGTGTTTGAGCAACCCATTTTGCCAAAGCAGAGCAGCCCACGGTGAGTGTACAGAGCCAGCAGGAGCACTAAAACCCCTGAGCCCTCACAGACACAGGCCAAGGTGCTATTGCCATCTTATGGCCCCGGGCTGGAGGCCAGCTTTCTCCTCCCACCTATTTCTTAGAAAATTGCCTGGGTTGCTGGCTAGAGAGCTGGCTAGCAGGCTGCTGCCAGAGCCCAGGGTGACTCACTGCTCCTGCCTTGATGGCCAGCAGCTCCAGCTCGGCTTTTCCACCCACCTCCCTGCAGCTGGGAAGGCAGCTCGCAGAACAGCCACCTTCCAGCCCTCCTCGCTGACCCCTCTGGAAAAAAGGCTGATGCATATGCTGGCTCGCTACTGATCATCCTCCCACAACTGCACGGTCACCACCAACAAACAGGCTCTAAAGGTTTTGCAGCCCAGGCGACTAGTTTTTAGCCAAGATGCCTCAGCCAACAACAGCTCCAGCTAAAGAGCAAGCTCATTTTAAGAATTTTATGCCACTAGACACAATGCAGCATACTGGATGCTTCTTACATAGAGCAATTTTGTATGGGAGGCAGCGAGCCTGACCCCACTGCATCACAGCAGAGGGGCATCCAGCTCCCACCCTCCTGTATGGCTGGCTAGGGCACACATCTCCCCTGCAAAGTGGGAAACCTGACCCGAAAAGAAACTATGGACTTGCACAAGCTCTCAGGGGACACACAAGCTGTTTAGCTCCATCCACCAGAGAGCAACCATCTCCCCTCCCTTGTTTGGGGACCAGAGCCTGAATATTCTTCAGATGGAAAAAATAGGGCTTGCTCCATGTTCAGTTAAGAAAAAGAGGAGGTTCAGGAAACCCCACAGCACCACTTGACTCAGCACAGGGCATTCTGGCCAGACACACCTCCTACCTTCACTTGCACTGCAAGCCTGTCCTCAGGCAAGGCAGACGACCCAGGAGGAAAGACAAAGCAGCTGAACAGACTTTATGGGGCACAGCCACCAGCTGGGAATCCCACCTTTTACAGAGACCCCCTCCAGCCAACAGCAGCAACCTCTCCCTGGGGAGGAACTCTTTACAAGGGGGGGGAAAAATAGAGAGGGGAGGGTGCAGAAAAGCAGCTGGGGCTGATTTCTCATTGCTCCCCCAGCTGTGATCATCAGCTCTGCTGGGAGGTGCTCATGGGGCTGCGAAGGGGAAGGTGCAGCTTGCAGTGTTTGGGTAAAGGAAGAGGTGATTTGTTTGCGCAGCAGTAAATATTAATATTATGCCTTTTTTTTTTTTTCAATCCCACGGGTAAAGAAGGGGTTGTGTCATCGGGGGACAAAGTTCCCCATAAAGCCACGCTGCTGGGACAGCTGAGTCACAGAGTTCACGTGCAGGTACACAGTGTCCAGGGCAGGAGTTAATCAGGAGCACTGCTCAGCTCAGTCAGGGGAGAGGGATGGAAGATGGATCTGGCCCTCGGCTCTTGGGCAGGGACACAAGCGTCCATCTGGGCTCTGTTTTCCACCACTGAGAGAGGAGTCGAGCATGAGGTGGGCTGGGGCCACGACACCCACTCCGCTGACATGAGCCAGGAAGCAGCAATGACTTAGAGCAGCTTTTTTAGGCTGCCTGCATTATGTTATGGGCCGTTTCAGCCCCTGCAGCAGCTCAGGTGGCTTAGATCCGCTGTTGTCACTCCTCCAAGCCCAGGCGTCCTGGCTGGCTGCCATTGCTTGGAGCGCGAAGCTGAAGCCAAACATCCGCAAAGTCCGGGGCAGCCCTGCGTCCCTTCCTCCCAGGTAGCCCAAATCGCAGGCAGAGAGCGTCTGTCCCCATCCCACCAATGCTCCAGCCTCCCGTCTTGGCATGTATGGCAGGACCTGGCCTTGGTCACCTCATCCTGGGGATGCTGGTGGCTCCAGCTCTGCCCTACCCACCTCTGTTTGCGCTGCTCAAGCTTCTGGGACCAGTCGCTGAACCCCTCGTCCTCCTCCAGCTCTGAGGGCCCGGAGGGCTTAAAGTCATAGCTGAAACATATCAAGGAGGAAAATTAGGATGAAAGTGACACAAAGGACCCGGCTAGCTCAGTGTGTCCAGCAGAAGCACCCTGCTGCCCGGTCTCTGGGACAGGTGAGCAGAAATAAGAGGCACAGCAAAATGAAGAAGTCTCATGGTTTTCTTCTGCACTGGAGCTCATTTAGACCAGAAGTGTTTCAGGTGTGGTTCCTGCTTGCCCTGTGCCTGCACGCGGCCCCCAGCAAAAGGAACCAGCAGGAGGCAGCCTGAGCAGAGCGCTGCATTAGGAGGGCAGGAAAACTCAAGTGTTCGGGCACAGGCTCGAGTCCTGGGCAGATCCTCACGTTCCCATAGAGCTTTGAAGCAGTCAAATGTGCTTCCAAGATGCTGGCTCCCCATCTGTGAAATACCAGTGCTGGTCCTGCCCCATCTGAAAGCGGCATGAAATAAAGGGTGAGGATGAGTGCTGCAGGCGTGGCTTTGAAACTGGGGCCCTGCCTTGCCGCACAGCCAAATATCTACATGGGCATTCCTCATGCTGATGATTCGGGGTTGAGCAGGGGACCACAGCCCAGCCTTGCTCCACCTCACATCCTCCCCAGCCTCTCTCTGCTGGCTGCAGTTCAAGCTATCAGCATGCTCAGCAGCCCCCCATGGGCCAGGCTGAAACCCAACTGCATCAAAAGCCGCTTTGCTCCCGGCTCAGAGGGAATGGCTCTGTGTGCTGGAGGGGAAAACTACCCCCATCTTTCCTAAATAGGAAAGGAGAGAGGAGGAAACATGTCCATCCTGCAGCACACTGCCCTCCGGCCCTGGGAGCGCGTTCCCAGGCTGTGATGACAGCCCTCTGCTAGCACACAGCCCCGGCCCACAGACAGACGGACAGACGGACAGATGGAGCAGCAGCCCTCTGGGGTCACACAGCTGCCAGCACCAGCTGGGCACGGGGATTGTTGGGGTTTTCCTATTTCTTTCCTTGCATTCACAACAAGAACTGCCACCCAGGTGGGGCTGCAGGGTGGGCGCCCACGTAGCAAGCATCAGCTGGAGGAGGTGGCTTCACGGGACACAGGGTGGTCACATCCCCTGGGAACGGCAAGTAGGGTGTGGAGCCCACGGATTAGTCTAAAATTCGCAGATTTGAAATGCACAATAAGCATGAACAAGCCTTTATTATTACTATTATTTTCTTTCCCTTTCTGGGCTCTTAGGAGGTGTAAGGAGATGCTTTGCCTTCTCCGTAACCCTGGTGGCTAGAGACGCGTGTCATTAGTGGTGGGACTCGGTAGGTCAGGCTGGTGATCCTGAAGGCCTTTCCCAACCCCAAAGCTCCTATGATTCTGTGATTTCTGTGGGATTCAGGAGTCAACTGACCACAGGAACTGAAGGTCTCCAAAAAACACGCACCCTCACCAGGCTCACCCGGAAGGGTAGCAGGGAGTGGGCACCCAAAACTGCTGCTCAGCCACAGCAGTTTGCTGGTTATTTCCTTTTATTTTATTTTTTAACGGGGGGAAGGGAAGAGAGCAGCGATGCAGATGGGGTGAGTCCCAGTGCGGGAAGCTCCAGAGGAAGGAGGGGACGGTGTTTACATGGGAGAGAGCGCAGATTGCCAGCAGGCTGACCCCGGCTGCCTGAGCGAGCCCAGGTGGCTGTCAGCAGCTGCAGAAGGAACCAGGGGACAGCCGGAGAGGCAGCAGCATCCTTCCCACTGACACCAAAGGTACACGTGCGGCTAAGGCAGGCGCTCGGGCACTCAATTAAATTCAGGCACTGCCAGCACTTTGTGTCTGGGGCCGCTCACAGCACCCCCCAGTAAATCAGAGCATCTTATCAGCTGCTTCAAAGACCTCCACGAACTGTTTTCCAGCCCCTGTGTGAAAGGGGCCGGGGAGGGGGGGAGGGTGAATAATAATTATTACTTTCCAAATATGCTGTTTGCTTTTAGGGCAGATCACAGTGGTTTTGTCTGCAGAACATCACTGGGTGCATTGCCATAAAAGATTTTGAAGCTTCTGTACAACAACAACAACAAAAGTCCTGAATAATTTGCAAAATACCTGAGGAAAAAAAGAAAACAACAAATCTTTTCATGGGAGAAAAAAACGTGCTTTTTTACTGGTTTCCTAGTGAAATGAAGTTGTTGCTCCTCTTTGGTGGGTGCTTTGCGATCACAAACCCTGCCGTCTTGCAGATGCTCTCCCACTGCTGGTGCAGCATCCTCGATGGAAGAGCAGGGAGCCAGGCCAGGGGAGGCCCTTGCCCCCAGCCCATGAGCTACCGAGGGGCTGTGCATCACACCTTCAGCCATTTGGCTTTCGCTGCCCAAACTGGAAGCATGATCCTTGTTTAACCTGGGTTAAATCCCCCCAGACCTGCTCAGGAGCCCCTCCACCCCCCAAACTGCTTCGAACAACAGATGCCCACCCCGTGGCTGGAGGGTTTTGCAGCTGGGATGTATATATGGGGGTATTTCTTACTGGTTTTCCTGCGCTGAGCCTGCGCTCTCTGAGCAGGAGCCGGTGCCGTTGAAGCCTTCCTCTGCCTGGGACCTCAGCTGCTTCTCCCGCTCCCGCCGCCGCCGCTCTCTGGCTGCTTCCTCCTCGTCTTCCACGCTCCACTGCGCCGTCAGCCTTGCCAAAACAGAGGGAAACCCATCTCAGTGCCACTGTGAGAGCTTGAACATACTGGTGATAGCCCCCCGAGCTGCTCAGACACCCCTCCGTGCGGGCCGGGGGCTCCGCTGGGTGAGTGCTCCCAGCACGGCTGTGACGGTGGCCATCCCGCTGCAGCCTTTGTGCTCCTTTTCCAAGGAGAGCAATTCCAGGAGCACGCCAGACCCTTGGTGGAAAGGACTGGTTGCCTGGGACAGACTGGTGTGCAAGTTATGGGATGCACAGGAAGAGACAGCATCATCCCTATGGGCAGCAGCCTTGGTGTGGGGCACTGCAAAACGATGCCTGCGAGCGGCAGGTCTGTGCCAGGGCACCCGCTGCTGATGCTGCTCACCCCATCCCACTCACCCAGGTCCACAGCAGACTGGGAGGGCTATTTCCCTGTGTCTGCAAGCCTGCTTGCTAAGATGCTCCTGTACAAGGTGTGCAGACGGCAGCAAGGACGGAGATCTGCAGCCTCCTGCCCGGTGCGGGCACACCAGGGGGCTGCTCTCCCTGTAGGACAAATCCATTCGGTAGGACACAAGATGCGATGTCAATTCAGACCGAGGCAAAAATCTAATGGAAAGGAATTTTTTTTTTTTTTTTAAAGGCCCATCTTGAGTGAGTGTGGGGCATTTTCCAGCTGAGCCCAGCTCTGACAGCCTGAGCAGGGCAACGTGATGGGGGGAACACAGTGAGGATGCCACGGTTGCCCCTCGAGAGCAGAAGACTTGCCCTTGCGTCACTCATCTTGGGTGGGGTCTTCTCCCAAATGCCATCAGGTGCCTCCGGCCACACTTTCCTCTCCCCCCACATTGCCCCTCTCCCTCGATGGGAACAAAGAGACCGAAGCCACCCAAGGGGCGGCCAGGTCCCCTCTGCCCCTCCTCATCCCCCACTCATATTTATTGTTTTCCCCCCTCTGTTCCCATAGAAACCCTTGTCTGTGGGCCTGGCAGGAAGCCACCGTGTTTTTGTTTTATTTTTTTGTGTGCACGCTTTTTTTTTTTTTAATATCTAAATGAAGTCATTCATTAAACTCTGCCACGATCTCCCTCCCCTGTATGACAGCTCCAGAGAGTCTCCGATTCCGAAAGGCCCTTAACCCCCTCTCGCCTGGATCGCCCCTCTTACAAGAAGCGAGGCCCACATTTCTCCCCGAGCAAACCAGATTTTCATGCAATTCCAACTCCCCAGAAAGCTGTTGTAGGGGACTGTGGTGACCTGGGGGGGTCCCATCTGCATCATGCCAGCTTCCCACACCAGCATTGGTCTGCAGCCTTCTGAGTTTCCCACTTGGATGTGACTAATTCTCTCCCCATGACCTCACCGGCTCGCTATTCTGTCGCTGCATCTTCTGAACGGGCCAAGGACAGCGCCGGGGCGACTGTTTCGGGGAGATGCAGTTTTCTGCAGGGTGGGGGAATGTCTCAGCTCCCAGTGCCAAAGAGCAAGCTGGCATCCGAGTGCCCGCGGCCATAGGGCACGCGGCTCGGACATGAGGACAGTGGGTGCTTCTCATACACTTTGGGCACAAACAAGTCCCCACTGAGCCCCTCCTTGCCCTGGGTTCAGAAATGCCAGCAAACACCTAAAACCACTTTATCAGCAGATTCAGAGCTCTCTTTTGTGCTCAGACAGGCTGGCACCAGAGCAAGGTTTAGAAAGTGATGCTCTGGGGCTCAGTGCTCAAGCCAACAAGGAGAGGGAAAGTGATTACTCCTTTCCAATTGACCTAGCAGCACAAATATTTGTTTTCAATTAAAAAATAAGCAAACAAGTTAACAAACAAAACCTTGGCAAAGTGCTCACGTTCGGGTCAGCTACAGCGGTTTGCTGAGCTGCAAACTGACCGTGACATCTCAGCTTGGACAAGCCCAAGCCTTCATCAGCCCCCTCTGTGTGGAGGGGGTTGGCTGTGAAATTTCCTCTCAAAGCAAGAAGGTGGAGAGATTTCATTTCAAAACGGTTCGGTTTCCTTCACAAGGAGGCATGGTCTCCTGTTTTTTTCTCCTTGTTGCACAACCATCTTTGCCATTTCTAGAAGCCATCACCCAGTGCTTCGGGAGGCCTGGACAGGCTGGTGGCGCGTAGCTCTGCTCCAGATGGCATTTCCCCAAAATTGGGCGGATATGGGAAGAACCAGGCTCATAGCTGCTGGTGGGACCAAGAGCTGCCCTTGTCATTTAACCCAACACGGGACAAGGAAACCCACAGTGCTGGGCTCACAAGGTGAATTTACAGTGTGCTCCAACCCAAGCAAACTGCCTAAATAGAGGGGGATTTCTCTTCCTGGGGAGGCGAGGAAAGCCTGCAGACCTAGGGCCGGGCTCAAAGCACCCAGGTCCAGATCTGGCTACGCAGCCACAGCTGGCCAAACCTCTGGGATGCTCAGAGTCCTCTGCCTGGGGCTGGCTGTCCGGTTCAGATCCAGCTCTTGACCTCACCTCCCGCTGGACCCCCAGCCCAGGGAGGAGTTTTGTTTCCATTCGCCCTACCAAACACCTCCTGCAGAACAGATACGGGCATCCATGCTCCACGTGGCCACTAACGCCTGCTCCAGACAAGCCAGCATCTCTAGGAAGGTCACATTTCCTCTGGGCCATTCCTCATGGGCACTCGAGGAGCTGATAATACACAGGCGAGGGAAATTTCTGGCACCAGCCAAGCTGTGTTTAAGGGAAATGCTGCAGACTCGAGGAGTCTTTTGCACGGCTCGCAGCTCAGAGGAAGTTTTGCTGGCCCCAAACCAACCTTCAGCACTAAAGCTAATTCCAGAAAGGAAAGCGAAATGCCTCCCGGAGCCTTTAGGCTTTGCAGACCTGTGCCAGAACCCAGCAACCCTCCACCAGCACACTCGACATTCCTGTCTCCTGAGCTCGCCGGGTCCCAGGCCAGGCCACTGTTGACTTTGGTGGGTGCCCCTGTCGCGCCGGCTGCCCCCGCATACCCAGGGTTCGTGGGGAAAGAGGCTTTGGGAACGGGATTTAGGAGGAGTCGTGTTCAACCCCTGGCACTTCTCAAAGGGCAACTTGGTGCAAGCCCTACTGCTGCCAAGGGTAACACCACCATCACCTGCAAAAGCTGCTGTGCTTTCACCTCTGGAAATGTCCCGTGTGAGAAACAGGGCTGCATTAAAGGGAGAAGGTGCCCTGCGTCCCCCAGCAGCCATCACATCATCCTCTTCTGTTGAATTTCAAGGAAAGGGAGAGGAAGATGCAGAAACCTATGCAAGGGCCCTTTCCCTTCCCACATCATCTATTTCAGCCCCTGTTGCCTTGTCACGGGGCCAGCCACAACCTCGGTGCCCTGTGGTCCATCATGGAGAGAGGATGGCATGCTCAAAGCAAAACTACTTCACTACCATCCGGCAAACACCTACAGAAGCTGCCCACCCTTATAAAACTGAACATGTGCTAGGACTGTCCCCAGGTTCATCCTGCTGCCAGGTAGAGCTGCTGGGCTTTATTTCATACCACATTTATCTGCAGTTTGTAAAGCATCCAGGCGTGACTGCAGGGGTCCCAAAGTGTACAGCTCACCCTTGTCACCTGAAATGGAAGAGGACACCCTCAAGAGGCTACAGAGGAGCACCACAGAGTTCAGCATCTCTGCCCTTTCCAAAGACCTAGGACCCAGGTTTATTTCCACGTACCAAGACACCTTCAGAAATCTGTCCCCAAGCCCAAGGGCTCATCCAAGGTTGCCACGAAGATGCTGGTAACTCAGCAGAGGTCCAAGCAGCATCCTGACCTCCCCTCCAAGGGGCTGCTGCTGATCACCCGAAAGCACAAGTGGCCTCTGTGACACAAGGCTCACTTTCAGGCTGGCCAAATGTCTGTGATGTGGAAGTCCCCGAGTCAGATGGCAAACAGCAGTTCGGTTTCTTGATGGACATGTTTCTGGGGCTTAGAGGTAATGTGGCTTGATAGCAAAAAGGGGGTAATCATCCATCCGCCTGGGTAAGGAAGGGGGTGTGGATATCGGCACGATACGAGGGGACTGGGAAAGAAATAAAACCAGAAGCCATGATGTCACAGCCTGTAGTTTATTTCAGCCCAGTCTCAGGGGATATGGTGATTCCATCTCTGAAGGATCGCCGTGTCATTCGAAGGCAGCCCGCGACGCTGCACGAGCCTCTCCCTCCCAAACATTCATGTAATTCCTCAGCTGCATCGCTCCGGCCAGAGCCCAGGCTGCAGGGTTTGAGCAAGAAAGGGGGTGCAGCGAGGGGAGAAGAAAGGCAAAAAATGCATAGATGCTTCACCCTAAGCCTTTTTCTCATACCAAACCTCCCCACCCCATCCACAACCCTGCAGCCTCAGCGCTTCCCACTCCTGTAAATCGCGGCAGGCAGCTCGGCTCCCGTCCCCGCTGACCCGCGGGAGCTGGGGTGCGGAAAGGCATCACGCAGGGGCTGATAAGGACACGCCAAGGCATCTGAGCCGAGTAAGATACAGCCTGCGCTTTCATGAAGCAGAAATGGAAGAAAACCCTAGCCAGCATGGCAGAGACCTAGCTTCCCCTTGAAAATTAAAGCAACTCTTTTTTTTTTTTTTTTTTTAAGTGAATCCGGATCTTTCCTTGCAGCAGCATACCTGTTTTCTGCCCAAAGTAAAAAATATGCAGCTACACAGCCACACGTGCCACGTATTCCTGGCACAACCCAGAAGGTGCAGGTGGGACCAGCCCCAGCGTGCAAGGTCCCTGGGAGGGGAAAAGCCTGCACAAAGATGGACCATACAGAAGACAGGAGCAGAAATAGATGCTGCTGTTGGAGTTACAGCATCTCATCACCAACACCCCAAACCTGGACACAAACCCACGCCACGGAGAAGCAGTGGGTCCCTCCCCTACCTATGCCACGGGCTGGGAAGCATCCCACCAGCAGCACTCCAAGCCTGATGGAGCAAGCCTGAGGCCAGCGCCTTTAATAACCCATTTTTCTGTATTTTTTAATCATTTTTAACCACAGCAGACAGACTCCCAAAAACTCCTTTACAAGATGATGGATTGCACCCCCAGGACCGTGGGTCCTTAGCACACAGATATGCTGGTGCGGTAATGCATTAACATCACCGGTCTGGAATTTGGAGGCAGAGGGGGGAGAGAAAGGGCTGGGGCTGGAGCCCTCCCAGCACCCTGCGCAGGCTGCAGCGCTCAGGAGGTGTGAGAAATCGGTGCCGTGTACGACCCTGAACCATGGCCTTTTCTCACGCTCCCTCTATCTCCGCTGCAAGGTTCGAGAAATCGGCGTCTGCCTAAAGAGGAGGAAGTCTGGGCTCTGTTTTTGGAAGGGAGAGGCACGCCAGAGGAGAAAGCAGGCTTGTCAGGGAGGGTCAGATTGGCTTACTTAGCCTGTGTATTTTTTTTGTCTCTCGATGAGGAAAGCAAGCCTCCCCAGCCTCGCTGCCTTGGCTACCTCCTCGATACACTCATGCTGCAAAGGATGGAGGATAACAATGCTTTGCCCCTGCTTGAAGCTGTGATTTCGAGCAAGATTCATATCAGGCATGCTGCTGCTTACAGTGGGGCTGAGCCTCGAGGAACCACTGGTTCGACCACAAGGCATTTGTTGTAGGGTCCTCGGGGCGATGCGATTCCCTCGAAGCCCTGCCGCCCAGAGCAGCAGGAGGGAGTTTCCTGATGGAACAGTGACAGGAGACAGCAGGGAGGCCGTGGGAACGCGCTGTGCAGTTCCCTGGGAGAGCTGAGGCTCAATTTGTTTATGGCTAGTGCTGATGAGTTGAGCTGCAACAGGAACCAGGGCCCTCAACAAGCCCTCAGCCTCTGCTGTGCCTTCGAGAAAAAACAACAGGTTTTGCCCCAAAATACTGATTGCAACTCTTGTTCTTAGCCAAGTCACGAAAGGTGGGAGAAAGGGGGAAAAAAAGCCTCGGGAAGCGGGAAGCCTGTTGTCACACAGCACCCCAGCATCCCATCCATGGCCCTTGCTGGCCAAACCACCTGCAGATATGCATGGTGGGGCTTCACCCCACCTTCACCCCCTGCAGCTCCCCAAAATTTCCATCACCTCAAGGTCAGGCCCTAAACATCCACTTGCTTTTGGGTGAGTAGAAGCCAGAGACAAGTGAGGCACAATTGGTCTAAAAAGAAGCAAAAAGCATCAGCTGGGCTGCCAAGCTCCTCTTTCCTTCCAGAAAAGGAACATTACACCGCATGGCAGATGTGGTGCTCCTGGCAAAGCAAGCCCCAGGGCCAGGAAAAGCTGGGAAAGCATCCCCATGGTATGCAGGGGGCTGGCTCAGCCACTGCCATGGGGAGGGAAGGATCTGCTCCCCATATCTACCCAGGGAACACAGAGGTGAACATGAGCCCAGAGAAGCTGCAATAGCCCCCATGATACCACCACCTCCTTTTCAATGAAACGTGGCCTGGCATCAACCCCCCCAAAAAAGTCTCCTTCCCCTTCAAAGCGCCATCCAGCCCTTGCTCTTTCCCAAGCAATTCGAATTCCTCATTCCCAGCTCGGCCCCAGGCAGATCCTTGCTCTGGAGGTCAAGCAGAAATAGACACCAGAGCAGCATCTTCCCTGCTGAGACACATCCTGGCCACCTCCAGGAGACATCACGCAAGGACAGAAGGGAAAGCAAACGCCCGGATTCCTATTGCACCGAGCATTACAGTCACGACATACATGGAAATTCAGGGAGCTGAGGGTATTTTAAAGCTGCCCCACACCCGGCGTGGCTATGGGATCGTGACCACGTCCAGCACGCTGCACGCACGGAGCCTCCATCACCCAGTTTCAGGGAGTGGCGCAGCCGCCAACGCCCGATTTACAAAGAGGCTGATTTGTGGGTTAATTAAACAGCCATCTTCTTTTGTGAAACACTTGAGACTCGATAAATAGAGGGAGTGAAATTCCGGCAGGAACTGATAATGAACTGAATGGATCGACATGACAGGCGCTGGATCCCTATCTTATTTATAGGAATTCATTAGAAGGATAAGGGGAGAACAGACCGCGATAACGAGATAGGGAGGCTTGTGTTTGTAGAGGACTTCAAAAATACAAAGTCTCTGGCGAGCGCAAGGGGTTGGTGCCGTTACCTTGCTACAAAGGGACAAATATTTCCCCAGGGAGGTCCCAGCAGAGAGATTACGTCCGAGGGGGGACGTGCAGGGGAAGGAGGGAGGCAGATAGCACTGCATGGCCCATCCCTGCTGAGCACCCCCTGCAAAGCCACCCGTGCCCTGTGCCTGGGAGGAAGCAAGGCACAGAGCAGGTTCATTTTTTTTCCAGCCTGCCGAGAGGTAAAGGATGCTCCCAGGGTGCTGTCACAGCACTTTGTCCCGCTTGGCTCTCCAGCACATTGACCCACCCCAAAGCAAGCCTCAGGGAAGGCAAGTCCCTGGTTAGCCCTGACAGACCCACGGCTCCCTGTAAGCAACACAAAAGGTATATCCTCCCGAATTTCGGTGAGCACAGTGCAAGCCAACAGGTCACCCGAGCAAAGATGCTGGAGAGCCTCGCACCAGGCTCAGAAGGGAGCACGATGCTTGGCATGGAGGAGCGAAGGGTACATCTGGCACCGCAGGGAAATCCCTTATGCTCCAAAAAGCCTTTTGTACTCATCTCCAGGTCAGCTACGCACTCCTGCACGTCAGAAGAGCTTCAGACCTATGAAGCATAACCACGCAGCCTGCGGTCACCTTGGGACAGATAAAAGCAGAGCAGGAGCACAGTCTTCACAGGGATGTATCTTGAAGCCAGGAGCCTCGAGGCAATCACAGACTGAAGGAGCTTGCACAAGGTTACAAGCTCCCTGGACAGCTTAAGAGGGAGAAAATACAGCTGCAAGACAGGCTGTGAGCGGAGCAGAGCCTGCCTGCTCTCCTGTTGATTCCTGCGAGTGTTAGTGGAGTTATTTGGGCGTAAACAGCGGGTTAAATCCCTCGCACATCTTCACGCCCTAGCTCCTTCCTCCTTCTCTACGAACAGGGCTGGAATACACAGCCCCAGAGCCAGACCTAGCCAGATGAAGCATAGAAACCTCGCTCACGACAAAAGCCATCCCAAAGTTCCTCTGGTAAAAGCCCCTGCACATCTCCGGGACACAAAAAAGTCCCTACTTGAAGCAGGAGGAACTCGGGGACACGGTTACGGAGGGGAAAACACCTCTGGTTGGGCTGTGCCAACTTTGGATGCCCCTTGTGCATGTACGAAGCATGCATGCCTCCCTCCTCATGCCCCTTCCCCACCCCAGGGGACAGCAGTTTCCCTGCCACCACCCCTGTGCCCAGACCAGGAGGTGGCAGGGATGGGGTGCAGTGGCTCTTGGTCCCAACCTCCCCCACCCAGTAAGGAATTCACTTGGAGGGTGAGGTTCGCAGCCTGCATTACCAGGGAAATCCCAAACCGCCTGGGAACATCTGTCCCACCAACCCTGTCTTCCACCACCAGCAGCACGAGGGAGCCTGGAGGTGCCCAGCACGCGGGATGTGAGCCCGGCGCTCCCTAATTCCACCCTCCCCTCGCTTGGGGGCTCAGTTAAATATAAAGAGGGGAGCAGCTTGTCTCTCCTGCCAGGGAAGGACGCAAGGGACAGCACGAGCTGCCCCAGCACCAGCTGCTGCTGGTCTCAGGGGGGTATTTCCAGCCCCGGCTCAAAACCAGAGTGAGCGCATGAGAGGGAATCCCAGCACCAGCAGACAATGTGGCCATGCTCCTCCGCTCAGCCTGGGCTGAGAAAAGGAAAAAAAACCCAACCCTGCCATCCTCCTCCCTGCCCCGGTAAGGAAGAAAGGTTCCAAGCACTATCGCGATTAATTGAATCAAGGGCACGGCGCCAGCTCGCAGCCCCAGGAGGACCTGGCCCCTCACAGAATTAAGAATGCACATCACAGCAGGCACGGCACAATGCACATTTCGGGGGCGGGGGGGTAAAAAAAGGAAAAAAAAAAGCAGCCGGCTCAGGTGAGTGTCACAGCCCGGCCGTGCTTAGTTATTCCAGTTGTGTGCTCCTGGAAAAGCCATCAGTAAGTTCAGATCTGCTTTTCTCATATTGCTCGGGAAGGGGGGGGGGAGGATCCATTTGCCTTCCCTCCAGCGCACCGCGAGCGGTCGGGGCTGGGGACCAAATCCAGCTGATTTCAAGGGGCGCGGAGACGGCTCCCGGCACAGGCGTCCCCTCCGTCCCCTCCGTCCTCCCCGCGCCCACCCGGCCCCCGGGGCCGCGGGGCCGGGGGCAGGTGGGCGCTCACCTGATGAGGTTCTGCAGGCCCTGCTTGCTGGAGTTCCTCCTCAGGATCGCGCTGGTCATGGTGGCCAAGGCTGGCGGCTCCCCTTCCCGCAGCTCCCGCCCGGCGCCGCACGCCCTCGCTTCTCCCCCCGGCCCCGTCTTCAGGAAGTTCTGCAGCTGGTTTCCTTTTGTTTCTGCGAGCCCCCCCCGGCCCACCCCCTCTTGTCTCCTCCACCTCCACCTCCTCCTCCTCTGCCTGCTGGAAATGTCAGGGAGAAAGCTTGCCGAGAGCAGCGCTGGATACGAGGCTGGATGCTGCCTGCGAGCGCAGCACAAAGCCCAGCGCTCCCCCCCCGGGCTGCTTCCCTCTCACTTCTATCCCTCCCTCGTTCGTCTTCTCCAGCTCTTCTCCCTCCCCATTTACCCCTTTTTCCTTTTCTTTCTTTCTTTTTTTTTTTCTTTTTTTTCCCTTTTTTTCTTTTCCTTTTTTTTCCTTTTCCTTTTTTTCTTTTCATTTTTTTCCTTTTCATTTTTTTCCTTCCCCCCCACCTTACCTCCAGCTTTCCCTCCTGCTTTCCCTATTACAAAAACTGGGAACAAAGCCAGCCTGGGTTTGTGCCCTCGGGTTGCAGCTTGCACTCAGGCAGCCCTGCTCCGTTCACATCGGGAGAAGTCTCACCTCCCCGCCGTCCCTGTGTGCCCAGAGACAAACCCAGAGCCAGGTTAATGCCAGAGGGGCTTTAGCACTGGGAAACTCTGAGCCAGGGGAAGCTCTTCTCAGGAGATGAGGCTAGCAGCTGGATTTTGGGGGCTACCATCAGGCAGCAGGAGGCACGCACCCTGCTTCTGCACTCACCACTCCTTGCCTGCTCAAGTGACTGACTCTGCCGTGCCTCAGTTTCCCCAAGCATCAACCAGAGGGAGAGCAAAAAATAACCTGGCTTGCCTTCACGAAGCACCAGCACTTCAGGAGGATAAAGAAGCACGTGAGTGGCCGGTGAAGGACTGGGAACGATGTCACCTGCCAACACTGCCTGCCCGCCTGCCATGCTGTCAGATACAGGTGACCGCTCTCGCCTTAATGCTGCCTCATCATGGGAGCAATGTTGGAAAAAATAACAAAATCAGCCTTTCCTCCCTCACCTGCATCCCCTGGTCCACGTGTGACTTTGGGGGGAAGTTTCTTCCATACCAGAGCAGCGGGTACCTGGACTGCACCTACCAAGTCCCAGCCCTATGTTAGCCCCACAGGCAGCGGTGCACATGGCACAGCCTGCCCACCTCCTCCTCATCATGTCTGTCAGGGGGGACCCCTCTGCTCTCACCCTCACCTTCCTTCTGCTCTCAGCCCCCTCTCACCTTACTTACACATTTCAATCACTTCTGCAGAAGTGCTTCTTGAAATGGGGAAGCTGCCTGTGAAATACACCCAGAAATCTCAATAAAAAGGAAGTGCGTTGAGCCCAGATCAGAAGGATGTGCCTCTCCTCGGCTTCATTTCGAAACAGTTCATTATTTTTTTCTGCAGGTATTTACCAAACTTCCCCTAAGCGATCACAAACCAAGTGAGCACAGACACTGATCCCGGCCTCGCTCTGTGGCCCCTCTGACGCTGTCACACTGCGTTTGCTGAGCTCGGGGCTGGGGAGACGATGCAAGAGATTCACCACAAAAGGCCTCTGTTGCTCAAAAGGAGCACGTCCCAGCCCTACAAGTACTTACAGAGTAGTTAGGTTCAAGCCAGAGGACGTTCCTCTGGGCTTCATCGACACTGTCCCCATGCTCCGAATGGCACATGCACCTACAGGGCTTTACTTTTCAGGACAGGACCCGTCTGCTGGGAAACACCAGGAGGGAAGCAAGGAAGAGCCCCCCACATCGCAGCTGGAGGAAAAGCAGTCCCACAGCACCATCCTGCAGAACAGAGGCACTTCTGTCCCCTCTCCTCCCGCGCTCGCCGCCCAGCCCAGGTGCAGCAGCCTGCATCTCACCACACCGCCAAGAACAGCCCCAACCCCACAGCTGCACGCCTCCTTTCGCAGCAGCAAACCTCCTGGTCCCACCAGGAAGCGGGCAGGAGCGCAGCGGACACAGGAAGAAAAACAAAGAATTAATTCATCTCCTTTTTTATTACTTTTCGGTGGGGGTGCGTGGCACGCGCTTAGGAGAACCACCACAAATCCCCACAGCAAACCCACACCCCGATACGGGAGCTGGGATGCCCCAAGCACCCCGACAGCCACTGACAGCCACCGGGGAGCTTCCCAGGGCTGCTCCCAGCAGCAGGGTCAGCGGAGAGGTGAGAGGCCAGGAGGGAGCAAGGCGGGCCAGGCTGCTGCGGGAAGGAGGCGGGAGTCCCCGGGAGATAGGGCCGCACCAGTTCCCGTTAATTACACAACCACTCTGCTATGTAGGGCTGGTTGCAAAATCAGTCAGAGGATAACACATGGTCTGGTGGGGGGGGAGGAAAAACTAGGAGAAAAGACTCCATTGCTAACAAAGAAATGCATCCAAAGCAGTTTTCCCCAAATACTTGGCGATGCAAAGCAGTACCAGCCAGGCCAAGCAGCAGCATGGGCTCCAACAGGCAGCCGTGCTGAGGATTGGCCCTTTGTAGGGCCAGCGTGGTCTCCAGAAGCCGTGCCCGCATGTCAGAGGGGGGATCCCACCCAGAGCAGACCCCCCTTGCAGGAACAGCCTCTGCTGCTCCAGCATGGGCCAAGCCCTGCCCCAGCAAGGGCAGCTTTAGGGCCAGAAACCCGGCAGCCTTCTCCCTGCCACCCAACCCTCTCTGCCCATCCTGACACCTCCCAGACCTCTTCACCATGGGCAAGCCCCACTTCGAAACCAGCACCTGCCCAGCCTCCCAGGAGACCCATTTCAGCGAGAAGGGGCCACCAGCTGGTGCAGGCAGCCCAACATCCTGATGAAGAGGGTTTGCCTGTGTCCCCTCCGTCCCCAGTTCCCACTCGGCACGCTCCATCAGCACTCGATTTCGGGCAGCCAAGCGCAAAAGCCAGAACAGGCAGGCAGAGATAATCCCAAGGAAATTGGGCGTCTAGCAGCCAAGAGCAGCACATTATCTCCTTCTCAGCAGGAGCAGCCAGTTGCAAGCTCCAGAAGCGTGCTGTCAAGAGGGCCGTGCGTCTCGTCGGCACGGTTAGCTGGGGTGCTGCGATTTCTGGGGAGGGAAGAGCAGGGTCGGAGCGCTGAGGACCTGCCAGGTCTGGCGACACTAGAAAACACCCTGGGGTGAAGCAGGGGATGTACAGCCATGCAGAAGGTGCCACCAGAAGGCAGAGCAAGCCCTTGGAGGTGGGATCAACCTGCCCTGCCTGCACCCGCAACTGCCCCTGGCAGCGGCACAAATATGCTCCCGAGCCAAGGCGTGACCCCAGGGGCAGGCAGGGAGGGGATGCAGTGGGCAGGGGCTGCCCTGGCAAGGGGCTTTCTCCCAGCCCATGTACCCCAAGGGGCAGCAGGGCAGAGGAGGTGGGAGGTGCTCAGGAAGGGCTCCGCAGCAGGGCGCCTGGCCCTGGGCTCACCCTGCAGCCACGTGGGGCGGCACCACAGGCGAGAGATGTCAGGGGCTGCAGGGGGTCTGGCTCCCAAGGAGGAGCACGTATGATTGTGGGCCGAGTCCAAAGAGTCAACAAACACCATGTCAGGAGTCTGAGGAGCTTGGCTCGGGAACAACGATGACTTTCTTCCTATGACATCCAGAGAAGCAGAAACAAAAAGGAGAGAGAGCTGGAGCTGGAAGGAGCAGCCCTCATCCCTCATCCCACCGCTGCCCTCTCACCCCCACGCAGGACAGAGGAGGGACCCATCCTGTTCTGTCCCCTTGGAGCATTTTATGGGCAGATCATAAGCCCAAAATCCCACGGCTTTGCTTCATCTGCCAGTGAGAGGGGATACGGGAGCCTGCAAGCATGGTGAGAGACGGTGTGATGCTCCAGGAGCAATACAAATGAGGAAAAGGAATGAGGGGACCGAGGGAGAAGGGAGCAAAAGGAAAATGAAAGATGGGTTTAAAAAGGGAGAAGGAGGGCAGCAAGCACTGGGGGTGCAAGCACGAGCCAGTGCAGCACCATTAAGAGCAGAGGTGGCCAAGCGACTCTCCCATGGTGTGGCGCTGCCCCATGCAACGCAGGCACTTCTAGCAGCCACTAATCCCTGCCTCACGCTGCCAGGCTGGTTCTCCTGCTAGGGTTAGGTGGGCTAAGGGATAGGAAGGAAGCCCCAGGCATCATCTGGCAATTCCCACTTCCAAGCCTCACGGGAAGACAGCTTATCCCAGCTCGCAGAAAGCCAGCATCCATCCATGCCTCCCCTGCTGGAGCCGGGCAAAAAGATGGGAGCCACCATGGAGGGGCAGGGAAAAGTGCTGGGGTGCATCCAAAAAGCCTGAAGGCCAGCACGTGCCTCCACCAAGTGGGAAAATGGTGATTAATTCTGCAGAGCCAGACCTCATACGGAGCTGAAAGGAGCCTTTCTGCCATTAAAGGTGGATGGATCCAGAAAGATGGATTGGGGCAAACACAAGCTGAAGCTGCATGCAGGACCACGTCAACTGGAGAGGAAAAGAGGAGCGAGAAATGCCAGCCTGAGGAAGGAGAAGCCCCTCAGAGCAGGGGAGCACACAGTGGATAACACACGAGCCTTTCCTCGGGCATAGCTGAGCTCGGGCCCGCTGCTGTCAGCTCGCTTACGGAAGTTAAGTGGCAACTGCAAGGAGGCGCCTGCTTTGAAACCGTTCCAGCAGCTGGTTCAATTATTGCTTCCGATTTTATTGCGGGGGGGGGGGGGGTGGGAACTTTGCCCTTCACAAATGGATGGCAGTTGTGGTTGCTTGGGATGTGTCAATAGCTCAGGGTTTGTCAATGTTAATGGCTCCAGAGCAACCTTTCGTTGGAAAGGAAACTGCTTTTGCAGCAGAAAAAAGCACATGCATGCGCATGCACCGAAGGAGAGATCATATTTTCCACCCCGTCTGGCAGGAGCTTGATAAAACAAATTGCACATAGTGTCTATTTAGCAGCAGCAAGCAACAGATACCTAGGGCTGGGAGAGGGGTTGCTTGGTAATGCAGAAAAAATCCCTAGCAAAGGGTTCGTTTGCAAAATGAGCTTGTAAGGGAAAGAACCAAAGACTTCCAGCTGATGCAAACTGGCACAGCTTCACCGCAGAGAGTGGGGTGGTGCTGATACACGCTAACCAAAACATCGGGCCTGTATTTCCGTGCAATAACAAGAGAAATCCAAATAAATCCAGCTCCAAGTGAACCAACCCTTGCACATCTCAGACCAGGTGCTCCTGGGTGGCTGCAAGCTTTCAGCCCCCCGGTGCCAGTGGGTCACCAGTCCCTGAATGGGGTTCCCTTTGGGTTCATTAATAAATTCAGCCCACGTGTTTCTCTGCCCACGTAGTCCCTGGACAGCTCTCAGACACGGGGCTGGCGTGAAGCTCCTCTGCGACAGCAAATCCATGTAGCTCCGTCTCCAGACGCCGCTGCTCATCCCATACAACCCAATATTGCACCGTCAGCACCAGCCCTGCCTCCACGCCAGCAGCACACCCCGCAGGTGACTGAACGCAGCCAATAGCAGAAGATGCCCAGCCCGGCAGAGGATGAGGATGGGTGCTGCCAGCCACCCTGCCTGCGTGCTGCGAGCCCCCAGAGACCCCGCTGCAGACCTGCCCGTGAGAAAGGCAGCCCCGAGTGCTGAAACCTGGGATTAAGGCACTCCGGCAGCTGCCTCGCACATCTGGTGCGTGTTAGGAGAGATACATGGCAAGGAAAGCACACACGGGCGCCAAGCAGAGCTGGTTAACCCCTTGGTAGCTGAGCCTCCTCAGAGCACCCAGGCAGCCCGAGGACAGGGATACCTGCTAAGCCTCAACCCAGATCTCAGCAGTGGTCCATGCTCGCTAGGTGATTTGGGAACTCAGCAATTCAGGTGCCTAAACATATGTGCAGTGCCATTGGAGATGCCTCAAGCTGTGTAAAACACCTGCTCAAGGCCTGGCAGGTGTCACACAGGTCCGATAAGAAACTACCTGTAGCTGGCACCCAACAGAGGGCAAATATCATGGTTAAGGCACCTCTTTCCCTTCGCAAACAAATGGCATCCTTCAAAGGATGCTGAAACACCTCCCCAGGGGGTCCAAAGCCTCAGTCCTGGGAGGAGCATGTCAGACTCGGGTTAAGAGAGCAGAAACCTCAGCCACAGCTATGGGAGGCCAAAGCTCAGTCCAGACTCCTGGTGCTCCTTGTGGCACGGAGGGACATGCTTTAGTGATGCTGGACAAAGGCCGAGCAGAGCTCACCCCCTCCTGGGGTGCGGCCAAAGGATGCTGGAGGGGCTGGGTGACCCCATGGCATGGGCTCCAGCAGTAGGGGGGCTGGCAAAACCTCCTGGATTGGCCCCAGGACACCCAGCCCCACAGTAAGCTGTCTCCAGAACCCACAGAGAAGGGAATCCCACAGGCTTCAGAGCCAGATTTCACCCCAAGTGTTTTTAAACCGTTTTAAAATACACAGTTGTGTTTTTTTGTTTGGTTGGTTTTGGTAGTCCATGCTCAGCTAACCCTCTGGCTAGCACATCCTTCAGTGATTAAAAAAAATCAAATAAAAGCTCCTGGGCAATCCCCTATTAACACTCACACCCCTAAACCCCCAGCTTTACATTGCAAAATAGGCAAGACAAGCCAGGGTTTCCTGCAAGGAGAAAGGGGCAGCAAAGGCACCTGATACGTCCCTATATTTAGAGGCAGCTCTTCATCCCTTATGCCCCTGCCAGAGCACCTACATCTAATATGGAAATGCTGCAATATTGCCCAGCTTCATTAGAGCTTCCAGCTGGAGTCTGCTGGCCCTCCCCTGTGTGTTTCCCCACTCTTCTTCACTCCGATGCTCCCAGCTGGGTCAAACTCGGAGCGGTCACCCCGTGCGGGGCTCAGCCATCCCTCCCCCAAGGAATCCCATGTGCCGAGGGCTCTCCCCATATCAGCTTTCCTGGCCAGCCTCCTTCCAGCCACGGGTATACTTAGCAACAAGACTCATCTTTGCAGGGACCCTCGAGACTCCTCTAAGGATCTGGAGAATTCGAGACAGCTGGGGACAGACGTGGCTGAGCAAAGCCTGGGACTTGCTGGTGCGGTGGAGCCCTTCCCTGGGTGCTGACCATACAAGGGCTGCTGAGGGCTTCCTGCAGCTCCCGGGAGGGCAACCCCACAGGGAAGGTGGCAGGGGACTCAGGAGAAGCTGGCTTCTCATCTCTGAGCTCCTTGCTCTGCAGCTGGACCTGCTTTGTGAGCAGGTGGCCATGTCCTGCAGGGCAGGCTTCATGTCAGGTGCACGGCCCCGAGCCTCCCCAGAGAGCAAGGGCAGCTCGTGGAAAAGTGTAACTCCAGCTGGTTTTTGGTGGTGTTACACCAGCACAAGCAAGGTTCTGCCAGCATGCCTCCAGTCACACGGGGACAAGGGGTAAGCTGCATCCAGGCTGGGATTGCCTCAACAGTTACACAAGTGTAAGCCTTCCCTACTGTAAATTCCTCCTCTATATACGCTGGGCAGATTTCAAGGCTCATTAAGCAAACCCAACTCCTTTTTTCCTCCCCCATATCTCCAATGTATGCATACATTGCCACCAGAGAGCCTTGGGATTGGCTTCCCTGGCAGCTCCATCCCACTGCTCCCTCCTCCAGCACTCCTCACGCTGTCTTAGGTGCACTGCCCTGACTCCATCTATCCATCCATACACTGATGGCCTTGAGAAGAGCTCCTGCCTGAGGTGAGGAGAGCAGAGAGCTGAGCTAACCACAGGCAGAGAAGAGGTAGCCCCAGGCAGCAAACACAGACTTCCTTCCTCCATTTGCGGGGTGGAAATTTTGAGAGCTTGGCAAACATGTAAATAGCGCAAGCAAAAGGAGGAGTTCAGAGCTGCACATGAAACCAGTACACAAATCAGGAGGGAAAGCAATTCTCCATTTTCTTAAACCAAAAACTACTTTTGTTCTCTATTTTTTTTCCATCCATTTAATATTTCATTAAAATTCATCTGAAGGGAAAGGGCTGCACCACCTTTAATCAACATCCATGCACACACTTTATCAGCAAGTTTCAAAAAGAGTTTCAGTGCTATAAAACAGGTGCCTTCCTATCTTGTTTATCTGAAGCTCCAGGAGAAAACAGAGAAAGGAAACACCTAGCCCTGCCCCACCAGGGACTCCTGCTGCATGGCCCTGGTTGAGCCAATATACATGCACCCATTGAAGGGGCTCAGCCACCCCAAAAAGGCTCCTTCCCCTGCAAGGCAAATGAGCACTGCCTGGAATTACACCTCAGCACCCCCCCAGCAGTAAAGCTTTCCCCTTTGTTTCTGCAGGCAGCCATGCACTGAGGCTCCAGCACCTTTTTGAAGCCTCCAGTCAAGCCTTCAGCCAGGGCTAATTGCTGTCAGGTGTCAGCCCAAACACTCAGTGCAGCCGTTAGCAATAGGAGATGACACACCTTTCCCCTCTCCTTGTCACTCAGGGCTGTTTTTTTTCTCTCGATGTGAAGTGTGCTGCCTTTCAGCAGCCTTACGGAGAAATGCTAATGTGAGCTTTGAAGCTGGAGGAGAAAATCAGGCAACCCCCAAGCTCCAAGGATGCTCAGCCTGAACCTGGCTGCGTCCAAATCTGAATATTTCTGTAGGATTCCTCGGCCAAGACTATCACTGCCTCCCCCTATTGCAGACAGCTGCAGTTTGGTCTCTGCTGCTGGTCTTTTTCCCCTTAACCCCTATGTAAAACTGCCTGCTGTGAAGTGAACAGAGTACGAATTTTACAATCTGTTGATAAAGCAACAAAGCAGACCGGAGGAACGGGGAGATGTGTAAGCTGACAAAAGACAGCAGCCAGCCTGAAAAATGTCCAGGTTAATTCAGTTTAGAGTTGTAGTGGACACAAAAAGAAATCAGACTGCCAAGGCAGCGCCACCTCCCAGCCCCATCCCACAGTCACAGATCCTGAGCATGGTCCTCCAAGCAGCGGCAAAGGCAGCAGGTGAGAGCAAAAGGGGTCTGGATATCCCCCCTGCGAGGGGTCTGAGCATTCCTCCCGCCTCCCATCTCCTTCCCACCAAAGTCACCCACCTGTGCACACACAGAGAGGACACATCCTGCAGCAGGGTCTGCCCCAATTCACCTTAAAGATAGGGCTAATTTCAACTCTGGAGCACCACACAGGCCCAGGTCTTGGAGCCAGACCCCTTGCTGAGCTTGCATGGGGCTGGAGTCCAGGTTCCCTGCTGGATCAACCCCCCCAGTGGCTTTGAAGTTTGAAGGAGATGGGTAGGACCTTTAAGAAATCTAAGGCTCTCCCTAGCTGGAGGGCCTCACCAAAGCCCTGCCAGGGCATCTGATCACCTTCATGTCCCATGGATCCTCTTCATATCGGCCCCGCTATCCTTCTTCCCCCCCAACACCTCCCCTCCCAGCTCCCCATCCTCCCAGATTCATTGCCGCTGGGCTCCCCAGTCCCCAGGCTTCACCTCTCGCTCTCCTGGTGGGATTCATCTCCCACTTGGTCCTCTCCTCCTGCACCCTGGTGGCACTCCTCCGAGTCCGACATCCCCCTCCCAGACAGCACAGTGTCCCCGGGGACAGCTAGGGGCTGGGGGCACAGCGCGCGAGGGTGCCGCCACCGCCGCCGCTTCGCTCTTCCTGCGCTGGGCAGAAGTGAGCTGTGCCGGAAACTTTGTGGGTTTAGGGGGGATGGGAGAAGGCAAATTATTATTTTTTTAAAAAAAGTTCAGATTATTTTAAGGTTTTGCCTCTGTCGGCAGCCTCGAAAGAGGGAAGCGCTAAGAAAAACTGAAGGGAAAGGGAGGAGCATGGACATCCCCCCCAGCAGGGAGAAGGGTAACCCACCGCTCCCCAGGGCCACCCCTGGTGCTAGCACGGCTCATATGGGGACATTCTGCAGCCCTGAACCACAGCATCCTGTGGTGCATGGGGCATCATTGTCATGGCACGGAGGTGGTCTGGATTTGACACCTCTCATAGCAATATGAGAGCATCTCATAGCATCCTCTCCGGGTGCTGAGTGTCTGCTGCCCCTCCTGAGCCCTGCAGCCCTGGGGGTGACTGCTTTGCACCACCAATGCAGGCTGCATGCCCCCGGTGCCTGGGCATAAAGCTCCTGCCCCCCATCCATCACCCCACACGGAGAGGAGCCACAGCACAGCACCACAGGCATGAACACCGGTTCAAGGACTGACCAGAGCCACCAAGAGGCCACCAAGAAGCACCCAGCACAGGGCTACCACCTCCTGACCCCCACTCGGCCCCCACTGGGGAAGCAGCAGAAGCAGGAGGAGGTAGAGCAGGCGATGGTATCATGCTGTGGCCTCACCCGCTTCCTTCCTCTGGCAGATGGTTCCTCACCACCCCCAAAATCTCCAGCCCTCTCCTCTGCCTGCCCAAGCAGTGCCCAGGCATGGCAGCTCCTGTGACGGGGCAGGCCGCAGGTCAGAGGATGGAGCTTAGAAGAGAGAAAATGTCCCTTCCTACCCCATCACCACGAGATGGAGGCCAAGAGGAGGGTGGCAGGGGAGCATCCCATGCTGCTGCCCACTGAGCACACCAGGCCAAGGCAGCCTCCTGCTGGAGATGAGCATCCCCAGGGTGGTCCCACCATCACCACAGCACGGAGCCTCCCTGTCCCTAGCACGGCAGGCGACATCCCCCTCTCCCACCAAAGCTTTATTTACACCGCTGCTTTCAGACTGCAGCTCTGCACAAAACCAGGGAAACAGCACCCGGCCAGTGGGCTCGATGCGTGGCAAGGACGTGTTGGGGCCGGGGGTAGGGGAAGGTGGCCATGGCCATGGCCGTGTCAGGAGGGGATGGAGGAGGGTGGGAACGGCAGGTGTGGAGAGAGCAGTGCTTAGGACTCGCCGGCCTCGAACATCTTCTTCCTGCCCTCCATGCCAGACTTCTCCTCGATGTTCTTCCTCCAGTCGCCCACATCGCGGAGGTCCTTCTCCTGCAGGAGGGATGGGCATGTGGCGGGATGGCTCCGCGGGGTGAAATATCCCCCAAGCACAGCCCCTTCACCCCTCCGGCCATGGAAACCTCACCACAGGTTCTCTAACATTTCATCTCCCCTGGACAACCCCATGTCAGCTAGAGGAGCCCAATTCCACCCCTTCTGTATGTCTTTTGGGGCTGCATGCCACATTTTTACACTGGGAGCTGGAGGAGGAATTATGGAGCAGGAAGGACCCTCACCCCCCACCTTGTCTATCACACAGGGAGGCGTCAGTCCCCAAAATCAGGGGCTGATGCCTGTGTGGGAGAGGGAAGGGGTACCTTCTCCGTATCCTCCTTCTTGACTTGCTTGAGGTTGGCCCGGAGGTCCATGCAGACCTTGTGCTTGGAGCCCAGCAGGGCGCGCAGCATGGCGTCTGCCGACATGCGCACCCGACGCAGGGGTGGCCTCTTGAACTTGCCCCTCAAGTCGAACAGCTTCTGGCTCAAGTCCTCCAGCTGTGGGGAGGAGAAGAAGGGGCAGAGACAGCCCGGTGTGAGTTTCATGCACCGGCAAGAGGCACGGGGAGGAACAAAGGATGAGCCGGAGGCTCTGCCAAGGCAGCTGCGGGATGGCCCCGGGGGACGCTCACCTCCTTGGTAGTCTTCTGTAGCTTCACCTCTGTGTCGTACCTTTCCTCATCCACTGACTCTATCTTGGCATGCAGCTTTTTGCACAGGTCCTGGGAGGAAAAACAGAGAGGGATGTTGAGTACTAGGACATGCAGGTTGTTCCTCTCCCCAGACCTCTTCCTTCTCCTCTGTCTCTGAAAGACCCCTCTGCCTCCGAAAATCCCAAAAGCTGGAGGAGGACCAGGCCATCATTCAAGACCATCTGATCCCGGATGGTGAAGGGTGGCCTGCAGGTGTAAGGGTGAAAGAGGTGTTTACCTGAAGTTCCTGCATGGATCCTGGGAGGGACAGAGGAGGGCAATGCTCTGCCAGGTAGTTTTGCTTTTCCACTTCCTTAGCAGCTGCTTCTTTTTCTATTTCAGTGGCAGCGAGCTGGAGCATAGCACTCTGCAAAGCAGCGGGAAGGAGGTCAGCATGGGGTTGGGGCAAAAGGGAGCTCCCCATGGCCAAACCACCTGCATCTCCATGCAGTGGGGATTTAGGGGGACTTCTGAGAAGTTTGGGGGGATGCTGGCTCCAGCCTCCCCCAGCACCAGAGTCCCACTGTGCAGAAGGCTCCCTGTTAAGGGGCAGAAAAGTGCACAGGGGACCCCACGTCGTGCACCATGGCCTTTCCTAGGCAGGAGAGTGCCAAGGGGAGCTGGCTTAGGGTAAGAGATGGAACGGTCAGGACACAGTTCGCCCAGCTCAGCAGTGTCACCTACCTTCAGGTGCTGCCGCCGGGCAGTGGCTGCCCTCCTCTTTTTCTGCGGGAGGGAAAAATGATAGAAAAGAAGGTTACAGTGCGTACATTCCCCCATGAGTTTCCTTTCCCCATACAACCCCGCAGCTTGACACACATTTGGTCCCCAAACCAGCTTCATCTTCCCTGTGATGCCAGGTAAGAAATACAGTGCACTCTCAGCTGCATGAAACCCTCACAATTTGGCAAGCCTGGGAGAGCTCTCCTGCCTTTCTGCACCCGCAGTGCACTAGATCAGAATCAGCAGGTCTCCTGCTCAGAGAAGAAACCACAGCCTCGGTCCACCACGGCACTGCAGCTGTGTCCTCAGCCCTTCAGCCAGAGGAGAGTGAGCCTGAGTGTGGCTGGGGCAGGGGACACGCACCCTGCATCCGACATGCAGATGTGGGCGAGTAGAAAGCAGCACTTGGGTGTCAGTCTGCTACGTACAGGAGGAAGTGGATAAGGATCTGTGGAGCGAACTGTAACCAAATCTGACAGGTTTTGCATGTACAGATGGTGCTAAGGCCCTGCTGACAGAAGCCAAGGGCTCTGCAGATAAAAGGCATCCAGTGCAGAGAGGCAATGTACCACTGACAGCAGGACCTTGCTCATAAGGTTCTGGACGTGGGCCACAGGAGATCAGAGCCCTTGAGGACTCCAAGCGCAGGCCTTATATTCCATCTGAAAAGTGCTACCTTAGCAAAGAGTGCCCTCCTGGCCTTCCCACTGGGCTTAGCGGGCAATCAGAGCACCTGCTGGACATCAGCACTGTGGCACAGGGTTTGTGTGCTGCCCTGAAATCCTCCTCTCTAGATGAGGACAAGCTCTACCTCGTGCTGTTTTGGATGTGTGGGGAGATGGAGGATGGGGCAGCTTGCTCAGAGGAGCTATGGAGCCACGCTGGGTGACTCAGCACCTGGTCTTCATTGCTATGGCTCCTGCAGTGACCTGAGGGGAGTTTGGGGTCTAGTGCTGACTTGGAGGCAGCCCAGTGCAGGATCCCCTACTTCTGCCATGACAAAGCCCTTGCTCTGCGTTTCCACGGCCATCCCCGGACTTCAAGGCCATCCCTGCCCCAGTGTCCCCTCGGCATCCTCCTGCTGGCGGAGGAGTGGCAGCTGCCTTCCCGGTGGAGGATCTGCGAGGCAAGGGCTGCAGGGGTGAGCACCGCTGAAGGCAAAGCCCCAGCAGGATGCACTTACCTCTTCACTGGTCAGGTAGGGTGGGCAGACAAGGACGGGGAGGAAGAGAAAGGGGAGAAAAGGCAGTTAGCATCCCAATCAGAAACAAGCCGAGGAATCTTAACAAGTGTAAAAAGCTAGCAGCTGGATGAAAGTGTTTAAAGGCCAGCGACATAGCAGAGAGAGAAAATGGGAACTTACTCAGACATCTTGCTTTAGATGGTTGTGAGCCTGCAACGAAAAACAAAAAATAATTTACAATTATTCATGCTGGTGTTGGCTCTCTTGGGTTGAGAAACAAAGCAAGATTACCCGAGACAAAGAAAGAAAAAGAGGAAGGGGTTTGCTCGCATGTCCCAACTTCTCCAAATTCCCATCTCAAGGGGAACTAGGCTGAGGTTTGTAGACGAGAGGCAAGCACGTGCCAGCTCACGGCCACATTTGCACTGGGACAAATGGTGCCAGGCCAGAAAAAGAGATTGTGACAGCGAGCCCTGCAGGGGTGTTTCTTCCTTGGACCCCAAGATGCCACTTTATGCAATGAAGGAAGAGGGGGAAAAACTATTTTATGTCTGCCACTTGACTCTGTCATACAGTTCTCATCGCATAGGGCTGTAGCAAACTAAATGCAAATATTTTGAGCTTCAACCTCCCTGTCTACAAATGGGGAAAACAGCACTGCCACGCTTCATGGAGGAGACATACCCCAAAGACCATGAAGGCTTTGGGCACTGGGAATGAAGCCGGGAAGCAGCTGCAGGTGACAAGGACGTTGGAGGATGCTGCTGCCAGCGCACATATGCACTGGATGACGAAACATGCACAGATAATGGGACACAGGGCTGAGAGCTCTTGCTGAGCTGGTAAAGGTATGAACAGCTTCATCAGAGGACTTTTTGCATTTGCTGGAAGTGGAAATTTTACAGGCACAACTCAGCATCTTAGGGAAGAGAGGGAAAAGCACCTTTGAACGTCGTGCTGTCATTTTTTCCCCATAAATGCAATCGCGCCTTTCTATCAGGGCAATATTTCATGCTTGTGTCTGCTGATGGAAGGGCGCAGGAGCATTGGCCGAGCCCAAACGAAGCTGCTCCCTTGCAGAGGAGACAATCCCCCAAAACACTGCAATCTGCAGGCCTGGGAGGTGAAGCGTTAATGGGGTCGGTGCCTGAGGGAGGAGGTACAGGCTGCAGGGCCAAGCTCCCCCAGGAAACTTTATCCTGGAAAATGTGCGGGCCCATCACATTACTGGGAAGGGGTGGAGGGGGGAGAGAAAAGTGCTTCTAAAAATGGCTGGGGAGCTGCACAAGGAGCTGCAGCTGTCTCCTCAGACGGCAGCCTGGCCCCGGTGCCAGGCCCCGTGACTTGGGGAGGTCGGGGCGATGCAGGGCGACAGCCACCACCGCAGGTGGACGAGGAGCAGGAGCTATTTTTGCCGGTGTTCCTGCACCCCGCACTGTGAGCACCAAGGACGGGAGGAGGCAATGCCAGGCTGGGCTGAAATCACCCCCATGACGCTGCCAGTCTGGATGATGGTCCTTGTTTTGGGGTCTCCCGGTGGCGAGGGTGATTTCTGGGGAGAAAAGGGCTGCACAGAGCGGAGGGGTGTGAGTGGGGATTGTTGCGGGGTGCCGCAGCCGAGGATGCTTTTTCCTATGGTCCCAGGGAAGTCAGCGTTAGGGGGCTTAGGGCAGAGAGCAAAACCAAGTGAGGATGAAAGCAAAAAGAAAAGGCAGCTGGGAAAGACAGAGGGAGGCCCCCCGCTGCCAGACCCTCTCCAACAGGCAGAGGACGGAGGTGGCTTTGTCAGCACCACTAATCCCCCCAGCAGGTCACCCCACCCGGCCTTCACTTCCCCAAAACTCAGGTGAGTGAACCTGCTTCCCCGTCACCCCCTGAAGAGCAAGCCAGTCAGTAAGAGACATGCAAAGCAGCTCACCCAAATCCGCAGGAGAAAGACAGAGAGCCCCGCTGGCCGGCCAGGACTGACTGGCGAGCCGAAGCAGCTGGCTGAGTAAGGAGGTATAAAAGGGCTTCTCGGGTGGCTCAGCAGAAAATCCACCTTCTCTTTAAGGGCATGGAGACCTTCTCAGACCAATGATGTGCAAGAGTCCCTGGTGCACCTCCCTTGGCTGGGGCAGGCGAAGCAGCCCCGCGGGAGAGGAGCAGCAGCTCTGCCTGCCCTTGGGGAACGTCGCAGGAAGGAGGCTGCGGATCGTGCATCGCCCCCCCCAAAAAACCAACCAGTGGCAGTGTGTGGAAGAGCCATCCCTGAGGGAGCCATCCAGCACTGGCATCTTCTTTTAGACTCAGTTACCACACAGGGAAACATTTGCAGCTCCTCCCCGTGAGAAATATTTCAACACAACTATATATTTATTTAAAAACAAAACCCAAAATCTGCTGCTGGCTCACTGCAGCACGTGGGGAGCAGCCTTACGCTACCAGCAAGAAAGGCAACCCCAAGTCTGCTGAGGGGTGCCCCACACCCACATCTCCATGGCCCAAGCAAGAGGCAGATGGAAATGGCACTGGAAATATTCACCAGCCCCATCCAGAGCACATGTAGTGTGTGTGCGCGCGTGTGTGTAGGGGATCCCATGGAGACAAGAGCCCAAACAGCTCCTGCCCTCCTCCCACAGACCAGGCGCTCCCTCCCCTGTAGCCAAGGGATTTTGAGCTGATTCAGACACGGTCAGGACAAATTTTCCTCTCAGACACCATACAAATAGCAGAAAATCTGCTGCTGCAGCCTTCCGGTAGCATCACGCGAACAGTGCTGCAGATGCTGCCAAAGGAGACGAAGTTCTTGAGATGGGGCTGGGGTCTTGCTTCGGGGTCCTGTGTGGGCAAGGATGGGTCTGCTCAGGATTAGTCCCTCAAACATCGAGAGCTAGATGGCTCGGGTAGTGAAATCATCACAACCCTCCCACGGGGCAGGAGTCTCGGTATCACTTGGTGCTGGCCTGTAGCTGGGAGATACCCACAAGCCCTCCTGGGGTGTCTGCTTGGCCCAGCTAAAGCCGGCTTCTCAGAAAAAATAAAGAACGGAGAATACAGTGAGTGCATTTGGGAACAGACAGCAGCCACCCCCAAACGGTCAGCAGCAGAGGTCACCCAGTGAGGCACAGCTTAGCCACTTCACTTTTCCTTCATACTCACTCCAGGAGAGCCACGCTTGACCCTAAAGTTAAACCAACTCTTTATTACTCTTTCCAAAGTGTCTGCAGCCATTTTCTTCAGCTCCCCACAGAACTACACCCGTTCGGGCCCCTGCTGGCTTACCAGACAGCAGCTCTTGAAGGAGAGATTGAAACCAGGGGGTGATGGGTTCAAGAAGTCCCCAGGCCCAAGGAGCTGGGTTGTCTCCTCTTCAGCACCCTGGTAGCATCAAGTGGGCAGGGGCCATGCGGTGATTTCTCCGGCACGACACCAGGTGACATTAAGCCTTGTTTCCAAGGATGATATGGTCAGGAAAAAAAAAGAAAAAAGAAAAAAAAACACTAGCAGCCCAACAGCAGTAGTGCTCACGGTAAAAGCTCAGCAGGATGACTGAGGAATGGGGTGGCTGACTGCTTTTTCCCCAGATCACATCAGACCAAGGCACATAGCTCCCACCCTGCCCAGGAAGTCCCCTCTCCCTCTGGCATGTCCCCAGGAGCTCCCCAAGCTCTACTTCTGCCAGCACCAGCCTCTAGGAGCTGCTGCAAAGCAAAGCCATCACCTTTGCATCCTGTGCCAGCACTGTCCTACACACACCCCAGCTACAGTTTTCTCTTTCCACATGAGACGGGGTTCAGGTTATTTTCCTTTTGGCTCTTCTTCTTCGGGGCTGCTGGCAAACAGCACAGCCACCATGTCCCATTTAGCTCCATGCCATCTTCCTTGACAGGGAGTGCTTCAGGCACACCAAGCTGGCAGTGCCAGGCTGCAGGGACATCTCCAAAGCCACCAGCAGGTCCTGATGGTGCTCCTGGATGTTCAGCGGGTACCGTGCCCTCACAAACCCATAGGCTGCCAGGAGTCCCATGCTGTGCTTGACCATCAGGTACTGGATGACACAAGTAGGACCTAAAGAGTAACCATCCCTGCAGTGGATGAGGACACGCTTCCCTTTCTCCATCGAGGCTTCGATGCACTCATTGATGTCCAGGAAGCAGGGCTGCCCTATTTCGTGATGACCCCCGTGCAGGGAAGCCCTGATGTCAACCCTGAGCCGTGGCCAGCTGTGCCTGAAGCCTGCCCGGCCACAGGTGCAGGGGATGATGCTCAGGCTGCGGTCCCTGGGCAGGGAGCTCACATCGATGATGCTGTCGATGCCATTCGTGCACAGCGCCCGCCCGCTGTAGGCAGCGTTGATGTTCCCCAGGTAGATGCAGTCAGTTATCCGAGTGATGATGGGTCCTGCGAAAGGGAAACATGCAGGCTCCTCTGGGTTGGGGCCAGGGTGCTCTTTGGGATTCAGGTTCTTCTTCTTCCAGCTCCCTCTCTGAGGTTTCTTGGGGCCAGCGCAGGGCAGAGGGATGGAGCCAGGCTTGGAGCCCTGTGACAGCGGTGAGAAGAGGGGGAAGCAGCTGGCAAGCTTGGCCTCAGAAGGAGAGGGTGATGGATGAGGCAGGAGAGGAGGAGGAGAAGGACCAGGTCTGAGGGCACAAGGAAGGGATACCAACATTGGGGAGCCCAAGCTGTGCGCTGGTCCTCTGTTGTCAGCCTCCTCCACCTGCAGGACAGGGAAGGACCGGTGAGAATGCAGAAACTCAGCTCTCGGCTGCTCGAGCGAGGAGACGCGAGCAGGCATTGGGACCCCAACCCACCCACAGATACTAGAGCCCCCGAGGGCCTTGCACGTCCCCAGTACCCAAACACCCACTCCATTGCCCCGCGCAGAGGTACAGGTGTGCGGCAGGTGCCCACCTGGACCCCCAGACCACTCCGCCAGCCCTGGTATGCTGTGCTTTTGGGGCCATCCCTTCCTGCTGACAGTGACCAGCGGGGTGACCGGGGCATCCTGCCAGGCTGTGGGGCTGCAGACACCTCCTCCCCGGGCTTCTCTCCTCGTGCCTCACTGCTACTCGTCATCAGGTTTGGGCAAGAGCCTGGAGGAACAGAACAAGTCAGCACAGGCATACAAGTACTGACACACAAGGGCTTTCATGAGCAGCAGCGACATCTGCCCTCTGAACCTGCCTCCAGCGATGGAGAGGACACATTGTGAGCCAAAGCGAGGGGCCCTGAGCTCAGGGCTCACTCCTCGCTGGAGCTTTTCCCACTGCCAACACAGGCACTTCGGCAGAAGGTACCTTAGCCCCTGCCCTTGGAAAAGCCAACAGCCAACCCCTCGGACTAGCGCTAGTGTACCCAGGAGGTGATCCATCCAGCATTCCCACCAAGCCTGCCCCGCGGTAGAATTACTGCAGTGACCTGACACCTGGGCACGGTCCTCCGTGTGTCTGCACAACCTCAGACCCTGCTAGAGACCAGAGCAGGAGCCAGGACGTGTCTGGAGAGCAGACTGAGACCTCCGTATGATTAAATGAGTACGGTTTCAGCATGCCTCTGCACCCAAAATGTTTTTCAGGCTCTCCGTGCCAAAATGAGGCTGCAGAGAGAATACTTTTTTAGAGTGAAAATAACATAATGAGAAGTGGCAACTGAGATCAAAAACAAAGGCGATAAAGCGCTAAGTACTTCCCTCCCCAAGGTTTGCAACTGCCCTGCAAGCCAGTGGCCACATTGGTTATGATCCTTTAGAAATTATCCATTTCAACCCCACTGTTGTTTTTTACATGTAGTTTTGTTATTGTTTGGTGTTTTTTATTTTTTCCCCCAAGTACCACATGAGACAAGAAATCACATTTTAGAAAAACCAGCAATGGTGAAGCCCCTTGGCGGCCTCACCTACCTGTGCAGCACTGCGGGAGAGCCACGGGAGAAGTCAGCCACCAGGAGATGGGCCTCTGCAAGGTCCTCTGGAGGTGCTCCATGATTCGGCCTGGGGAGGGAAAGGATGAGCACAGACTGCTGAAAAACTCCGCACCCAGCTGAGTGCCCAGCTGAGCAATGCCCACCCTGCTGGCCTGCGAGAAGTCACCTGAGGCAGGCACCCACTCACCCGTGACGCCCTTCTTCTTCGGGGGGCACTTTGTGCCCTCCAGCATGACAGCCACAAAGTCTTTGTGCTGCTCCTCTGGCGGCTCCATGCTGCCAAGCCTGAAATATGGAGAAGCAGGAGGTTTGGGTTTCTTTCTGTCTGCCTGCAAAACTGAGATAGAAGGAGCTGCTGAGGAGCTGGGGTTATCTCTGCACCCCCGTTATCAGCCCTGGGGTGTTCAGGATGGAGTCATCCTGTGGTGGAAGTGCTCCTGGGGATACCTCCATGCCATGAGTGATCCAGGAGCAACGTGAGCCCAGGCTGGGGCAGGAATAGCCCCAGATACCAGAGCCCCAGCAGCAGGTAGTAAGAGTGGGAAAAAGAGTGGGAGTAGGGATAGGAGAAGGGGCAGGGGATAGGAGACTTAAAAAACCTTCATTATCTGCAATTTAAAAGCAAGTATTTCTGTAAGTGGGATGAGAAGGTGACAGCTTACAGAAGCCAGCAGAATAGTGATTATTCAGCACCTCCAAAGAGGTTAGTTTTATTAACACAAATATTTGATGTCCCGGCACTCAGTCTTTTAACTCCCTTGAATGTAGAACCTTAGAGAAACCTTTGCACATGAGTCAAGCTAGCTCTCCCCCAGAATCTGGGCGTAAAACCTTTACAGCTCACAGATCCTTGCATCCCTTTCTTCAGATACCTGCTTGCCTCGAGGCACAAACTACGAGCCACAACAGGGTGCCGGCAGCACAGCACCCAGCTATCGGAGGCACCCAGAAGGGAAGGGGATGAGGAAATGGCAGAGGATGGGAAAAAGTGAAGGGGGTCAGGAAAGGGCTCCTTGCCCCTCCGAGAAACCAGCAGCCTCACCCACGGCAGGCCCACTCCCCCCGGTCGCAGTCCAGCACAAAGACCCCCGCCCCTTCCCGTGCCCCTCGGCACTTCCCAATCCCCCTTCCCCACAGCAACCGCCCCCACACAGCTTGGGACCCTGCCCTAAAACATCCCCCCACACCCAGCCCCGGGGATTTACCGTGGGCAGGGGCACAATGTCAGCGCCTGTGGGGCCGGACCCCCGTCTCCCACCCCAGGGAGCAGCAGCAGCGGGGCAGCCTGGGAGATGTAGTTTGGGGAAGCATCCCGCTCTCAGCACTTTTATTTATTTATTTTTAAATCAACTTTCTTTTCCTCTGAAACCACATAAAAAATGTATACTATAAAAGAAGAAAAGCTACAGCCTGCATAAGGCCCTGTAAACCCAGGAGCTCAGGAGTTTTAGAAGAGGAACGCTTTGCGTGGCAAAAGTTTCACCATAGGATTGTGAGATAAATATTCATTAAGTAACATCATTATAAAATGGGCACACTTACTCCTTGTGAGAGAAGCTTAGATAGTCTCCAGTGCTCAAAAACTGTGAGACCAGCCAAAAAAAATCTGAGGCTGGAGGACAGCCAGCACATAGCCAGGCTGAACGATGACAGCCCATAATCATTTTTGTCTCATGGCAGACGAATGGTGACAAGCATGTATAATGCTCAACATTCGCCTGGTGCAGCTCTCCAGGCTGGTTTCCTGAAGCACAGGGACAAATAATCATAAAATCACTGAGCGAGAGTATAATTCACTTGGGAGGGACTCCTGGAGGTTGCCTGCTGCAGCCCCAGCCCAGGGCAGGGCCACCAGTGGGGTTAGATTCGGAGCGAGGTCCTGCTCAGAGCCAGGGGCAGCATCACATCGAGGTGTGAACATCCTGGGGGATGGAGATCCCACACCCCTCCCGAGGTTTGGCCCCTCGGGGTGATTGCCCCCTCATAACTAATTGTATGTCCTTTATAATTTGGGTCCACAGCCTCCCGACCTGCCACCCCACAGGCTGAACCTCCTGGCTTCGGATCTCTTCCTTCCTCCCCCAAACCCACCAGCAAAACCCCCTTTGCCCCGGCAGTACAGGACCAGGCCTTTCTGCCTCGCACCTGTGCTCGTTTGTAGAGGAAGGAGACCTCATGAGGAGGCAGAGCTCTGGCTGGCAGCACAGATGACACAGAGACCCAGATCACAGCACGTACCTGCCCTGCCCTCTAGATGCAGACATGGGAATCCAGCGCAGACACGAGCTGAGGTTGGTTTCCCTCTCACCCAACAGCGCTTCCCATTGCATCTTCCACCAGGGCACCCTCCTCGTGAGACTCATTTCCACACTCAGCCCTCCAAGGGACATTGCTTGGACAGGAGACACGGGGCGGGCATGGGGACAACGGGCTGTGGGGACGTGCTGGTAGGGATACAAGGAGAGGGAAAAGCAACACCAGAGCTAGAAAGCAGCCCTGGCAGGGCATTAAAAGCCAGAGCTGGGTGGATACTATCCCCACCCAGGCACCTTTCCCTCTTGAGCAAACACCTCAGCCAGCGGCTCTATACCTCCCCGAGGCTCACCTGGGGCAGCATGGAGCCTGCCCAGCTGGGTGCTCACTCCTGGGGTCCCCAGCTGTCCCAAAAATCTCCCCTAGAGCTGCTCCCTTTTGCGCAGCCCCTCCTAGCTTGGTTTAAGGCTGAGGGTTTAATTCACCCAGCGTCCTTTTGCAAGCATTTCTCAGGTGACTGATTTCCTCCTCTATTTCCTTAAGGGCAGCCAGCTGATGCTGTTTTCCCAGAAGAAGCCCCACTCTCCTTGTCATAGCCATCCCAAAACAACCCTGTCATTTCTCCCCTCACCACGGCCGCAGCGAAGCCCCGGTAACATTTATTAAACAGCAGACATGGCGGCTTTTTATAGTTAAGCTCAGGTCATTAATCTCTATCAAGAGCTTCCATAATCTTCTCCAGCTTCACCGTATTTGTTTAACTCTCTCATAGTCACTCTGTGGAGCTGGGGATAATTGCAGATTAACCGCTTTTCAATATTAATGGCTCTTCATTAATGCTTGGGGCTCTCCCCCTCCAGAGCCCACGGCTTCCCACAGGCTGCCCGGTGCAAATTACTTTCCTTTTGTCTTTTGAGGCCACATACGGTGATACAAGCCCAAATCTCCACTGTGCTGTGGCTGCTGTGATGCAGAAGGCCAGGAGAAAGGAGGTTTTTTCCAAGCGCATTTCAGAGCAGGAGCAATCCCCTCCGGTGTGCTGATGCTCGAGTGGGAACGGGAAGGGGTCAGGCAGTATCTGAGCCAATCTGGCTTAACTCTTCTCATCTGAAGCAAAGAGGCTCTTCCTTATTAGCTCCTTGAAATACTAATTCGGGGAACTAGGAGGCTCCTGGGCTTTGGAGTTAGGCCAACGCAGGGAGCTTCTACCTGCACAGGGCTCGGAGGAGCCACCCTGTCCCAGGAGGGATCTTTCCTTCCATATCCACCATGTATCTCAAGGCCCCACGAGGCAGGACAGGGGGGCACAAGCGGACTATGTGAAACCCACTCTGAACTGAGATGAGGGCTGCAGCCCAGCCTTCATCAGTGTAGGGTGCTCAAAGCATGAAAGCAAGAGGACAAGGTGCACGCTCAGCACCACCCCACCCCAGCAGCACCTCCAGGTTTGGGTTAAAACCCCGTGGACTTGGCTCTGTAGGACTACATGGGGTAGATGGAGCCAGCACAGCAGCTTCATCTGCAGGGTCCATAGGGATGGTTGCTGGTGAGTCCCACCCCCTGGGACACATCTCAGGGTGCACAACCCAGCACGGGCCAAAATGAGGCCAGGAAGAGGCTAAGAGTGAAGCTGTATGGACAACTAGGGGCTGATTTTGCTGTTTCTTTTAGCTTCTTGCCAGGACACAAAGTGTGCTTATCACAGAATCAGTAAAGAGTTAGTCCCGTGTCTCCAATGCTTTCCTCACCAGCCCATCCTCTTCCTCTCCCCCCAAGCCTCTTAGGGTGCTTCAAGATCTTGGTCTCAGTTAAAAACCCTCAAAAATTAAGTTAAAAACTTCAAAAATACCCAGGGACTCAGTGTTTTTCCATGAGTCTTTCTGTATTTGTCCCCCTACCTGCGAGGGGCTGGGATTAGCCAGATCTGCGTCCACACCATCCCCTCCAGCATCCCCCCGGTGCAGATCTGCTCTGCTTTGGCATTGCCCAGGGCACGAGGTGCACCAGCAGCCAGCTCCCCTCTTGGCCAAGAAGAGCCCTCAACCCATTTGGGGCTCTCAGCCCCTCTATCTGGTGGCCAGGGGCAGCTTGAGGTGGGACTTCAGCCCCAGGGCTTTGTCCACCACGTCGGCGGGCTGCAGGCTGTGCCACTGGGCCAGGGGCCGGCGCGGGTTGGCCAGCATGTCGGACCAGTGCCGCAGCTGGTTGCCCGTGGCCCGGCAGCCCAGGAAGAGTTTGCCGATGGGCTCGTTCTTGGTCACTCTGTCGTAGTCCCAGATGGAGATGACAACATCCACATTCTGGTGGGGACAGAAGAAAGAGCATCAGTTGGACCCGCATCTGCCCAGGGACCTGCTCAGAGATGGGCGCTGCAGGGAAACCCACCTGAATCTGGTTGAAAGGCACCTCAAAGACAAACACCTCGTTGAAGTAAGGGCTCAAGGTGTTTTTCTTCACACTTGTTGTCTTCTTCTTCCATTTCTTCCTGTTCAGGATGAGATGCACCTTGACAAAGGGATCTGAGGAGAGAGAGGACACAGTTCCACACCAAGATCTGCAAAGCCCTGAGAGCTCTCGGTGCTATCATTAGCACCAGGTAGGGAGCCGTGAGCATGAGCAGCTCCTGCCAACCTGCCAGCCCGTGGGAGTCCATCCGTTTCAGCTTCTTGGCTTCCAGTATGAGCACTGTCAGCTTGCCGGTGCTGGGGACATAGCGCAGCGAGAAGCAGATATCTCCCAGCTGCTCTTGCTGATGGAGACGTGGGCAATGAGTGGGGGTAGCGGGCACAGGAGGTGCCCTCGAGGCAGACGAGACCCAAAGCTTTACCTCCTTAGAGGCTGGCAAGAGGAACAACAACGTGTCCCTCCCAGGGGCTTTTCCCACCAACCTTGACTTTGCTGGCCACTGCCAGGTCGCTCCACTGCTCGATGACGTGCTGCAGGTTGACACTGGCCAGTGGCAGGCGGACCTCACCAATGGTGTCGTGCTTGGCAAAGCGGTTGAAGTCGTGGATCTTCATCACCAGCGTGGACTCGGACACCTCCGCCTGGGGCAGCTGCAGGGGAGGACCCGCGCAGGATGGGGTGACAGACACAATGACAGCAAAGGTATCTCCCTGCCTGGAGAGCAGCACCCATGCACTGCTCCCGATGGGATGAAGGAACCATCATCAGCCAGGGCATCCTACCTGGAAAGTGAAGCTCTCATTGAAGACAGGGCTCAGGGTCTTGCGGTAAACCTTGGTCTCATACTTCTTCCTCATATCAGACGTCAGGTAGACGATAACATAAGGGTCAGACGTGCCCCTGTTGTCCATGGCCTTCAGATCAGCTGCTTGCTTCACGCCGACCTTCAGCTTGAAAGGAACGACGCATGAGGTCACCGCGTGGAGGAGGATGGGGACAGGTGAAAAGCAAGCAAGCGCACAGGGAAGATGTCACCATGCCATGTCAGCATGAAAGCCAGCAGGGTAGGGACAGGAGGTACAGCAGGGATGGATGTCTGGGTCCTGATGGGCCACGGAGGTACCATGCAAGAGCCCAGCCTCACAGCAGCCCCACCTCCTGCGCGTGGAAGTTGTACTCCAGCGAGTACTGCAGCTTTCCTCGCCCCATCTGCTCCGGGCCCAGCTCCAGGTCCTCCATCTCGGGCTGGACCTGCAGCAGAGAGCAGCACAACCCTCAGGGTGGGGGTCCCAAATGCTCAGGTGTGTCCCCATGCATGGATGGGACCCCCAGCTCTGTTCCCAGCCCATGGGGACCAGGCTGAGTGCTTACGTCCCCGCTGTCTGTCCAGGCACAATGCACTGTGCAGACCAAGATGCTCCAAAGATGAGGTTTAAAAGAGCCATCCCCCCAGGAAATCCCATCTACAACCAGTCCCACTGCTCTGGGGACCAGGGGGAGAGACGGGCAGCGCAGGGCAAACCTCCCTGCTAGGAGGGTGGTGGGGAAGAGGGGAAAGCAGGACGCACAAGGCTGGCTGTGGTGGAGCTGCTGAGGGCAGGCAGGGTGACTTTCTCCTTCTTCTTAGGCTTCTTCTTGGCACAGCAGCACCTGATGATGCAGATGAGGAAGAGGAGGAGGAGAACAGCCACCACCAGAGCCACGGCAATGAGCGCCCATCTGGGTACTGGTGCAACGAGGTGGACAGAAGAGTTAAAACCAAACAAAAACATGCAGAGTGCATTTATATTCCCCTCCTGGTGTTACAGCATTACAAAGTTGCATTTGGGGGGCTTGACCCTAAAATCCTGAAAAGGCCCAGCGCTAGGAAGCTGCAGGTAGAGACCATGCCTGACACGGGTAACAATGATCTCTCTTGGGGAGGTGTGGGGCTGCTCTGCAGCATGCCTGGCCATGGTTGGCTTCACACCCCTTTGGAAAAAAGGATTTGGAATGGGGGAGAAGAAGGGATGAAACCTGGGACAGAGGCAGGGCCCCTAGGATAACACTTCCGAAGGAGCAGGGCAAGAGCAGCCCCAGCTGTACTCACATGGGATGCGGCCAACGAAGCCACTGAGGAAGCCCGGCGGAGCCGTGGTGGCCACGGGGCTACCGGGGAGTGGGGAGGCTGTGGCCCCACTGATCCTTGATGCCTTGGCCATGGAGAAGTGCAGGTGACCTGGGGAGGCAAACAAAATGAACAGGGTGGGGATTTCCTTTCCAGAAGCACATGTGCTGCTGGTGGCGCAGAGATTTAATGAGTAAACACAATTAAAATCCTAAGATAAAGACCAGAGTAAGCATTTAGGGCTCGGCTGCTTTGGAAATGAGGTGTGAAATGGAGCAGAGCGGTTTCCACAGGCAGGACGGTCTCTGCTCGAGCTGGTTTTTCATTTAATCCCCATCTCCCCTCCGTGGCCAATTCCTTTACTTCAATGCAGCCCTTCCCTCCCCTCTCGCAGGGCTTGGGGTTTGCTCCATCGCTTGCAGCTGGTGGCCACATGATGGTTGCCAGCAGTGCCACCGTGCCAGCTCGGAAACTGCGTCAGCCTGGCTGGTGCACATGGCAACGCTGACGTGCATTAAGGGCAGGCTTCACGTTTAAACCAGAACTGGTGTTGTTTTTTTATTATTATTATTTTAATTGATGGGCTCTCCTCGCATGAACGTTTCATTGTAACCTAAGCTTTCTTCTCTCCCTGCTTTGGATGATGAGCAGCAGCAGGGCTGCTATGACTTGGGGTTGAAGGAGCCAGCAGAAGAGCACATCTCATGCTAGAAGCCTCCAAAGGGACCAGAAAACACTCTCCACAGCCTCCTGGAGGCCAGCCTTTAAGGAACTGTGGCCCGGGGCGTGTTCCTCCCAGCACGGTGACGAGGGCCGGCAAGTATGCATGTGTTTACCTTGGCCACACCAGCACTGCAGGGCTCCTTGCACAGGGATGCTCTTTAATTTTATTTTATTATTTTTTAAGACAATAGGGCTCGAAGAAGAGCTCTTTATCCCTGCTGGGGCAGCAGGATGCAGGTTAAATGACTTGCCCAGGGCCATCTGGGACATCGGTGTCATTGGAAACTCACACTCAGCTCACAGCCTCCCCATCAAGTTTTAGTGGTCTTTTTCTCCTGTCCCCACATGCAGAAAGTAGCAGCAGCCTGGTGATGTACCTTCGTTATTCAGGAGGCTCCAGCTTTGGGTAGTGGCAGCTTGGGCAAGCAGATGCCCACCCCGCATGGGTTGAGATGTTTCATCACGTTTTTCCCACCAGAGCCCCATGCTGTCTGGTTTCAGTCCCAGTTAAAAGGAAAAAGCTCAGCCCAGCCCTGTGAGGTGACCTAAGCCGCCGTTTTGGGGACAATCGGGACAACCCAGCCACCCCCTGGGAGCACCAAGCATCCCTGCTTCTGCAAAAGGACTTGGGGAGCCCTGCCCTTCTCCCCCATCCCATGCTGACCAGGGTCCCAAAACCAAACTTACCGCAGCGTCTCCTTCCCAGCCTCAGTCTCCCTTCCCCTCTGCTTGAGCTCCTGGTCCAGCCACGGCACGTGGCAGGGACATGCTGTGGGACAAGACAGGTCCCCGACGGGCACGGGGCTGGGGGCACAGCAGGGACGGTGACTTCCCCATGCACAGCACAGCCGAAACTGGAAAGTCTGCTTTGCCAGCCCCACCTTGCCGCTGACCCAAGCGGTGCTCACGCAGGCAAAAAGCCAGCGGGGAACTCCCTGCCCGAGCAGGAAGCACAACCTGCGCTCCTGGCTGCAGCGAGCTGACCAGCATCACTGCTGGGGAAAAATCCAAACCTCCAGGCCAGCCTGGCAGCAGTGCCAGGACGGGGCACAGCACGAGGCTCTGTGCACTTAGTGCAAGGGGATGGGTCAGGGGTGATTTCAGCAGCATCCACCCCTCAAACTGATCCTCGTTTCTTCCCCAGCTGTCAATTCAGCCTAAAAACTGCCTTGTCCCTGCAGACATTTAGGGCTGCTGTTGGAAGTGGGGAGCAACATCATGAGCGCCCGATGCCCAAAAGCAGCAGCACACCCAAGAAGTAAGGAGAGGCCCCAGAAACCATGCTGGGTCACCCGTCCCTCTGGATTTTCCTGAAGCCACCAAGGCATTGCCACACCCTAGAGAGGTGCCAGGGATGTCCTTAGCCCCCACAACACAACCCTGCTCACAAGCACCCTGCCATCCTGCTGCATGGAGAAACATCGTCTCCAGGAGCAAGAGATGCTGCAGGAGTGATGCTGCAGCAAGATTTTGGAGAGGGGACACACAGATGCCAAAATACCTTTTTTCCTGAATTGGCAGACCTGGAGGATGTACAGGAGAAACATATGGGGGAAACTGAGGGGGGGAAAGGGAACACATCCAATAAAATTACTCAGGGAAAAGGGGTTCACACACGCATGCTGAATGCTGAGCTCATCGCCAGCACTTTCAGCTGGCTGTCTGCTGAAGTCAAGCATCTCAGAGAAACAGCTGCATGGCAGCAGGACCCTGCTTGCAGCCTGTGATGTGGGAGGAGATCTGGTAATGCATGGCAATAACCCCAGCTTTCAGAAAAGAAAGGAAAAAGGACCTAAAATTGGTGCAGTAAACTTACAAATGTGAAGAGGCTGTCCTGTGCACACTCTTGAAGAGGTACTCCTGTATTTTTGGTCAAAAGCATGACAGCTATGCAAGCGAGGGCTAGGAAATGAGAGGTCCAGAGGCACATTTCAAATAACCCACCTACAAAAATAAACTGAATTACAGTGCTTGTAAGTAGAAGTTGAGAAAAAAAGCTCCCCGGGAGGCCATCCGGGGCTGATTCGGGAAATGCCGCCCAGGCTGGGCACGAAGCCAGCCCGCAGGGCTGCCTACAAATCCCAGCACGCCGGCAGCAGGGCTGAGCCCCAGCACAGCTCCTGCCTGCTTCCTGCCAGCTCCAGGGAGATATCAACAGCAGCATCTTGGGCGAAGCTGGGCAGAGGTTTGGACACCACACCGGGGAAGGGAGGCGGCGCTAGAGGTGAGTTTGGGCTTTTGTCTCTAGCAAAGCCTCAACACTCTTTCCCAGCTGGAGGTATGCGGTGCACACTCTTTGCTAAGCTGTGGGGTCCAGCAAGCATCTGCCTTAACTATTTGTGTGTGTGGAATTGCGTGCATGTGTGGTGCTTGCAGGAGCTGTGTGCACATGTAGGTGTATGTGTTACATACATATCTGCGTAAGGGCTGTATGTAAACAACGCTTCAATTACTACAGGAAGAGAGAGGGGGAGAATCAGGCTTGGTTTGCCAGGTTTCAAGGGACAGAGCAGAAATTAAAGAGGTTGCTCTCCCTCTGCGATGTGGATCTCAACTCCTGTCACCTCTTTCACTTTCGCTTTAAGAAAAGAGGCCCCAAAACATTACATATTTTAAGCGCTCCTGCCTGGGTGAAATCCCTTCAGGGGAATTCTCCCTGGTCAGACAGGCTGGCAGCTGTCACCATGAGGGCTTGGCAGGATGAGACCCTTCCCCACACAGGGTGCAAGTGGAAGAAGCATAGAGATACTCAGCATCTCCTAGGGGAGCAGCCCTGCTGACGGGGCTTTTCACCCCAGGGAGGAATGGGGGAGCACATGTGCAAGAGTATGCCCCTATTTAGATTATATATGAAGTCCTTTCATCCATACATCCAAAGGGACCACTAGATGAGTATCTGAAGTCCTCCAGCAGCAGGCATGGCAGGACAGCAAGGAGGGTGAAGTCCCTGGCAATAAGACATTTGTCAGTGAGATTTTCCCCGTGCAGACCCTGACTCTTCACCCTGTATGCTCTTTCTGGTGTATGCTAGCACAGCCTCTCACCCCATTAATCAGGCAGCACATTAAAGGGGGAAACAAGGTTTTAATTCCCTTGCCATTCCCAGCACTTCCAGGCAGAGCCGTCCTCGCCTCCTCTGCTCTCCAGAGAAACCCCACAGCATATTTTTAGGAGCTGTGGGGTGGAAATAACCCCTGTGGGAACAGGAGCCAGCCCCATCCCACAGGCTGAATCCCGATGTCCACTTATAGCACTAACTAGTACAGAGAGATGAAGTGTACAGCAAGGTGGTTATGGAAACCACAGGACCTGGGCACGCAAAAGTGGAATTTCTTCCTTGGCTACTAGGCACAGGCAGACCATGCAACTCCCCAGGACTTTGGTCTGCCTGCACATATGCCTGTGGCTTATGGCATCCTGCACCCAAGCATTCACCACGCATCTTGACTTACTTGGGCCTTTTACACCCACAAAGGAGCTCCTCATGCAGTGAGTTTGCTTATCCGGGGATAGAAATTCTCCATTCGGACAAAAGGTAGCAAGAATTGCAGTAAGAATGCAAGCTAGAAGCCTACCTGTAAGATCTTTTACAGGCTTTTTAGATTCACTCAATCCCCAAGCCTCATTTAGGGTACATAAAGATTTAGTTTGCTGCAAAAAAAAGTTTGCTGAGAAAAGAGCTCCACAAACTCCTTCAGAAATTCCCAAAGGAAAAATATTCTTTGGGAGGGGGGAAAAGGTGATCACTGCTTGAAAAGCCACTCTTTCATTGTATTTAATTAGAGCTCTCAGGCCAGGTTTTCTCACAGCAAAGCTGTTGTCAGCAGAAGCAGGCTCATTTTGTTTGGGCAGGATACTCAACCCTCTTTGCCATTTTTCTTCTCTATTCTTCCCCCTTTAGACTGGTTGTATTATAATGCATCGATTTAATTGTACATTTTCTCTTGTTTGATGCTGAAACTGGAAGATGGCAGAGCCTGAAAGCACGGTTATAAACCCCAGTGTGAAACAGGTAAGAGTTGCTTGTTACAAAATGCAGATCCTCAGCCTCAAGTACATTTTGAAATGTCACTGTAGGAGATGACACCACAGCCTGAAACTGTGGTGGCCCAAATTGTTGGTGCTTCAGTTGCATGGACAGGATTGATGCATTTGCTCACACTTAATTTTGGAGTGGCCAAGGAGAAAGCAGCAGTTTCTACTTCATCAGTCTCTCCAGAAGAGAGATAAAGTAAGAATAAAGACACCAGGACATGCCCAGCTCAGCCCAAGCAGTTGACTACAGCTGTGCTGTGCCCACAGATGCACAAATGATGAAGCAATCCCCTCCCGTGTGGGCTGTCCTCAGAGCATATTGTGCTTACCAAACAGGTTGGGGTTTCACAATTGCCTGCTTCCATCCTCGGTGACCTGAAGATGATGAAGTTTGATACCTCTCCTTCAAAGGCTCTCTGGCATCAGCAGAGCCAAGAAGCATGACGCATGGGTGATGCCTCCAATGTCCAGCCCCACTACCCCACGCTTACCCCACCACCCCAAGCTCCTCCGTTGTGTTCCTCCAACCCTTCTTTTCCTCCTTCCCCTGCAGAAAGACCCCAACAAGGCACTGGTCATTGCGGTGACCACCAGAGCCATCTTCAACCTGGAGGAGGAGCACCAACTCTACCTGGAGAAGGGCAAGGAGGAGTATGTGAGGCATCAGCAGGCCAACCAGGACAGGCCCCTGCCACCAGGCACAGCCTTTGCCTTCATCCAGGTGAGCCCCACGCCGGGCTGGGGGCATATGTCAGCACTCACAGGCCAGGCTGAAGGCTCAGCCTTCCTGGCTGTAGGTCTCAAACCCTACCCCAGGGTGCAGGTACAACACTCCTGAGACCTGCTCCTCACCAGTCCCACATCTCCACCTCCTTGCTGGTGCCCTGCTCCCTGCCCTCCCAGCTGTGCTTTGCACAGGATGGCTGCTCTCCACCCCATGCTTGTCCTGCCATAGGTGGCAGCTGCAGTGCAATGTCCACACTGCTCACATCCTCCCCCCAGCCACTAACCACAGGATTGCAGAATAACCCTCACAGTCATGCCCCTTGCAGAAGGGTCTTGTCTGTTCCTCCCAGGCAGTGCAGTATGTGAACAAGAAGATCCTGGAGAGCAACCCAGCAGAGGAGGACCTCTTTGACATCCTGCTGCTCTCCAACAACAGCCCAGAGAGCGGTGTGCGCATCATTAACAGTGCTAAGCACTACGGTAAGGGGGCACACCCCTGAGGGTGGGTATCTTCTCCCCACGGGGGCTGAGGAGCAGATAAGGCAGTGGTGGTGCATCAGGAGCAGAGACAGGGCCAGGGAAAAGCACACAAAAACCTGGGGAGGTGAAAGGGGTTCATAAAGAGAAATTAGCCCTGTAACAGACTTTGCTTACATTCCCTGACCCAAAGGCCTGGAGATTTCCAAGTTCTGCTTCGTCAGTGATGAGGACTCCACGCAGTACCTGAAGTCCCATGGGGTCAAGCTCTTCCTCTCAGCTGACAGGACAGACGTCTGCAATGCCCTCCGGAGAGGTGCGTCTCCCCCTCCATCCCACCTCCCCAAGCACACCACGCTTTTCCCAAGCAGCAGTGCCAGAGCTCATTCTGTCATGGGTGAGAGGGGATGAATGGCACCCTGGCCACCACCGTAGTCCTGAATGCTTCTTCTGTCCCCACCAGTAGCCCTCAAAGAGCAGGGGTTTACAGACTGCTTCACAACGGAATGCTTTATGTGTAAATCTGGCTGCAGCTCTGCTATGCACAGGTCCTTTCCTGCAGAACATTTAAACCTTTCTAACCCACAATGCTTCTCCCTGGATCAGTGAGGGAGCATCATCAACTTCCAGGGCTTTGTGAGGATGCTGTGGATACTTGCTTTCTTGGTACATGCAGAGTTCTTAATGATAAATGTAAGCACATGGTTGACCTGGATTTGAGTGCATGCAGCCCCTGACAGTTCTAATGGGGTTAATCTCCTCCTTATTAATTTGCTTGGGTATGAGCACATCAGCTGGCCAAGGTCCTTCAGGTCAGGAGCAAGCCAGCCACAGCCCAGACTTCCCTCAGCTACAAAGCCCAATCCTGAAGTCTCCCTGAAGATCATTACTGCTCTAACAAGTGTCTCATCTGGGGGCCCCAACCCATGGATGAGAGCAGGCAGGGAGCAGCTTGTAGGAAAAGACCTGTAATTAAGCCAATTACCCCAATCAAGCAGAGGTGCCAGGCCCTATTACTCACAGCACAGAGTGCTAAGTCTGGGCATTAACACCAGGCTTGGCAGAGGGACCGGGCACCAGGAAGAGTGCTGCCCATGCATTAACAACAACCCAGCAGTTCTCCTAGCAGCCCTCAGTGTCCATCCAGTCCCTGATCAGCAGCATTGCCTTGCGCTCCCCAAACAATCCGGCCTTGGAAAGGCCGGGATGACCTCCATGGAAACCCTCCTTGCTTGGAGAGCCCAACCACAGACAGTGCCTTTTCTGGAGACTTTTTTTTTCTGAAGATATTTGTAGCGTTGGATGGGGCCGTGGAGGCATGGAGGGGAGCTGCCCATGCACAAGGTGCCCCCAGGACATGGTGGTTCCCTCATTCCCCCACCAAACCCATCTTGTTCCATCCCACAGGGGTCTCGGCAGCGCTCGTCTTCCAGCAGGAGGTGCAGGCCCCCAGCACCCCGCTGCGCGTGGCCTTTGATGGGGACGCCGTGCTCTTCTCCGATGAGACCGACCAGGTCTTCCGGGAGCAGGGCCTGGAGGGAGCGATGCAGTACGAGCGGGCGATGGAGGCCGTGCCCATGGGAGAGGTGAGCGAGGCGGCCACAGGCCCCACGCCCACCATCAGCATTGCCCCTGCTAGGGCTTTGCTGTGGGTGGCCAAAAAAGCACAAGTTTTTATGGGTTCCCTTTGCATTCAGCGCTGCTCTGTCCCAGTGGGGGCTGATCTGGAGTCCCTCCAGAGATGGACCTGGCATGCTGTCTTCTGTAAGCAAGCATCTGCTCCCAAAATTTGGGGCTACGGTTACCCAGAGTGTTCCTGTGGCCTTTTGTAGGCTGGGACAGCTTGCTGTGCCGATCCCCTCACCCAGGGGTGCTGCACCTTCTTGGTTACCTCAGAATTAGCATGAGCACCAAAAGGCTCACTCACCTTCCTGCTGAGCACCCCAGGGCATGTGTGTGGCCAGTACATAGCACCAGTCCCAGCACTGCCCAAACCTACACCCAACAGGCATTTCTGTGCACTGCAGAGGCCTAAAAGACATTGAAAGGGGAAAAAGTGGATTGAACAGATGCTTCCTTCCTTCCTACCCACTCTCAAGTGTCTTGCTGTGCTTCCAGGGTCCCATGAAAGCCTTTGCCATGCACCTGGGGAAGATACACAAGAAGTTCAACCGTGAGGAGTGCCCCATCCGCACCTACCTGGTGACTGCCCGCAGCGGCCGGGACATGGGCATCCGAGCCATCAAGACACTCCGGGAATGGGGTCTGGCCATTGACGAGGCCTTCTTCATGGATGGGGCTCCCAAAGGCCCCATCCTCGCCCAGATCCAGCCCCATATTTTCTTTGATGATGGTCTTCATAACATCCAGGGGGCTCAAGATGTGGGGGTACCCTCTGCCTGGGTCCCCTCATGCTGCTGATGGACTAAGGACCAGCAGCTCTCAGGACTGGTCCAGCTGAAGGCCAGCTTGTTAGAATAGGAAAGATTTATTAACCTGCAGCAAGCAAACCTCAGGGAAACGGGGTGAGAGCATTGCCTGAGAGCACATACCACCAAGCAAGACTGAATGCTTCTGAGACGAGGTCCTTTAGGCCAGAGATGCAGCTGCTCCAGGAAAGACAGACACCTCTGCTGTGACTCCAGGGATTGCCACCTACCTGTCTTGTAGGGCCTGGGGGCTTCCTTCTTCTACAAGGATAAACAAAGCTACTGCCCCACACATGCGGGGAAGGAAGCATGAAAGTAAGCACTAAAAAAGCAAAGTTCAGTGGTACTTAGCCTCCAAGATTTAATCTCAGGAGCTCTGCTCAAAGCAAGTCCCCAAGACCCTGCCTTGGTGGACATGCTCAGTGCAGCTTCCTAAGAAGAATGATGCATCACCAAGCCCCTCATGCAGCTCTGACCAACAAATTCAGCACAAGGATAGACCCCAAAGCTGTAAAGCACCTATAAGCTTTTAGAAACCAATGAGTAGGTTGAGGAAAGAAAGCCCAAACTGTAGCCCCATATGTATTAGAGCACAAATACCCTTTTTTAGGCATTGCTCACAGAGAGTGCCCTTAGGAGGCCCAGACCTGTAGGGGACAGCTCCTGGAGCAGCAGGAGATGCACCAGGGACGAGAACAAAGCTGCAAGATAGGTCCATCCAGGAGACCGATGTAGCTCTGGGGTTCCTCCAGGTGAGGGCACTAGAGGCGGCCACCTGCGGCACAAGCTATGCAGGGGGATAGGGCTTAGGGCTGCAGACCATCACCCAAACATCCAAACAGCCCTGGGTGCCAAAGCCTGAGCTTAAATAGGGCTGAGAGTGGAGGGCGTGGGTGGGGGCCCCAGGTGAAGCTGCTCAGGGCAGATGTGGTCCTGGGCTTGCTCAGGACCACCGTGCCTACCCAGTACAAAGCCACCCCTATGCAGGGATGCCTCTCCTCTGGCCCTTTTGACTCTGCTCCTAATTTTACCAGGCAGAAAACAGCCCCAAAACTTCACTTGGAGGTTTCTCTCCCCAGGGCTGGATATCAGTGATTGCCACTAGAGGCCACTGTGCTGCCCTGCTGCCACCCATGCTGTGGGGGAACAGGACCATTCCCCCAAATCTAACACGTAAAAGCAGCCATGAAAACCACCCTGGTCCCCAGCCCATCCTGAAACTACAAGTTCCCTTTGCTGCATTAATTTTCCATTTTTTTTTAATTAAAAAAAAAAAAGAAGAAGAAAAAAAAGAATAAAATGCAAATTTTATGGCAGAACAGAGAGAAATAATCAGATTTTTTTTTAAGGTTTCATCACTCTCACCAATGCTTTTTCCCCCAATAAATAAGTAAATGACACTTGGTGTGATTTGCTGGTGCCCCTGGTTGAGTGTGCTTGGGAAGAGGGGTGCAATATCTTGGAGCTGCTTTGCAGACATGGAGGTTTTTTATCCAGGCCTTACCCAGACGTGTGCACATGGAGCACGTCAGGCTGGGCTTGATGCTGCTGCGAGCACAGGAAACCTTCAGTGGGTTTTGGATTAGCTCCTTGCAGAGCAAAGGCCATCAAAATCCACACACAAACCTCAGAAAATGCCAAAATCTTTAATTTAAAGCAGTTTTCCCCCCACCCCATGTACCTCCATGCTAGCTCCCACACGCACCTACCCAGGGGATTTTCTCCACCCAGAGCATGGGACCATGGGCAAGGCAGCGGTCCCCATTGTGGGACATGGGGTGGGTGCCATGTTCTCGTCTATGTCCCTACTGTCCCGGTTTTGGGGCAGGTCTCATCCCGGCAAGGGGATCTTCCAGAGGGAACCACCTCCAAAAAAAAACCTTTCTGCCAAGTCCAGATGCTGAAATGAGATGTCTAAAAGTAGTGACATCAACAACATCAGCTCCTAATGATTTGCTAATAAGGCTAAGTACCTGTCAGCCTCAATCACTGAGCAAACATTAATTATGGGATGCTCCAAACAAGCGGGGGCAGATGTTCGTCCCACTTGTATGGAGGTCAGATATTTTTGGGCTTGGCAGCCAAGTGCCTGCATCCGGCCTGGTGGCACCTCACGGTGGGGACCTGCAGGTGGTTGCAGATATCCCGACCATCCTGAGCTGCTCTGACCTTTGCCAATGGCCATGAGGCAATCCCTCACCCCGAGATGAAGCTAAATTTAAGGCTGGCTCGGTCAATGCCTTGGGTGAGGGGGATTAGCTGAGTCAAGACGGCTGGGGACAGGAGCACGTGAGCGGTGGCAGGCCGCGAGGTGCTGAGGCAAGGGGAACAGGCCGCGTGCCTTCCTCCAGCACTGTCAGCACGGCAGGAGGGGGGTGACAAGGCAACATGTGCCCAAAATGGGGAAAAAAGGAAGGAAGCACGGGGTTCGGGGGATTGCTTCACGCAGAACCAAGTGCTGCTGCTTCAGCCTTGTCACCCTGTGGCTTTCCCTGCCCTGCTCCGAAGGTGGAGCGTCAGAAACAGCCTCCAGCAAGCACTGCTGCAGCTTAGCCACCTGTCATGTGGGGAAACTTCTTGCTTCCATCTTACAGACACCTGCAATAAATTCATTAAAGGTTGGGACAATAACGCCATCATCATTGCTTGGGACATTCCTTGGGTCTTGACTTTCCAAGGCATTTGCAAGGGTGCAAGTGGTGCAGAGGGGTGCAGAAGGAGGTTCCTGCACTTAATTTTGGCTGTTGCTTTCCAGCAAGTGCTTTGGCACCCCACATAGCCCCAGCCAGAGCTGCTTCATGTTACTGTCCCCTCAGTCATTGACCCAATGCTGCTTGGGACACCCCTGGGACCCTAACTCTAAGCCAACGACTCAGCTCCCTCCATGCTGATGTAGCTCCAATCAGCCACACAAACCCCCAGAAAAGGAGAAAGCTATCAACAGTGTCTTCCACTTTTTCTTTTATTTCCACCCGTATCCCCCCCAAGTGACCCTCACCCTTCCAAGCCAACCCTCCCCCCCAAACCAAAGGGATTTAGTGTTTTGTCACATGGAGGTGCTCTAATTGCATAACCTATGGGCTTTTTGGGGACTGACTGGGTTAGAAATTAAAGGAAATCATTAAAAATAATGCTGGTGAGAAAAATCAGAGGGATAACCCTCGTTATGCCTGCTTGGAGGCACGTCTCATTTGGGTTGGGGCTTCCTGTCTGGGGTCAGGGGGTGCCCATGCTGATTGCACCCCTGCCCGGCTCTGTCCCACGGCAGCTTTTCTCACCGGGTGCCCGCAGGGGCATTGCTCAAGGTATGTAATGCGGGTGCATGGGGTGCCCATCGCTTCCTGGCGTGGGAGGCAATGAATCGACTCCATCATTGCCACTGCCACCCATCCCGTCAGCTGCCCGCCGGGCTTCTTGTCACCCGTACACACACGCAGCTCCTGCCAAAATAAATAAATAAAAAAAATCGGGGCGAGGCAAATACAGCGAGCTCCCTGCCCCGAGGAGAGGATGCGTCCCCATGGTGGGTGCCAGGCGTGGCCCCGGAGTTGGTGGCTGCGGGGGTGGTGGGACAGGGGTGGGGAAGGATGCTCGAGCCCCCACGGGGGTGGAGGGGCTTTGGGCAGGGCCACGGACACGGAGGAAATGGGGACAGGAGATGCGAGGCTTGGCTGCAGCCCAGCGTGGGTGAAGACACCAGGGTCGCTCATGGGCTCGAAGACAGGCATTTCCCTAAGCATTTTGCTGCATAAAACCATTTTTTTCAGGGGAAATAACTCAGGGAAGGCATGCAAAAGCTCAAGTCTCCCAGCTGTGGCCACTAGTGAACTATCCTCACCTACCACCAGGACTAGGGTTTGCAGCAAGACACCAAAGGAACAACTGCCACCCAGGCTAGCTCAGTGGCAGCCATACTTAGTGTCTCCCCTGGGTCACCACAGCCCCTGCTGGCAGCAGAAGGGTGTTAATGTGTGTGCCCTGCATCCAAAGCAGCCCCAGTCAGTTGGCACCGATGGCACAGGACCGATACCCATCAGCCAGCTCCATCATGGGTGGCTCTTCCTCAACCCTTCTCCCTCGCCTTTGTGTCAAAAAGTGAATTTTTGTGAGTTTCCCACAGGTTTAGGAGATGGCGCTGGGGACGGGCAAGGTCCTGGCACCGCGCCAGGAAAAAGTTATCATGGCTCCTCTCTGTGCTTGGGGCTGGTGAATCAGGCGCTGCTAATTAGCTGCATCCATTAACATTGGCACCCGCTGATGTGGAGTCACGGTGTTTTTAACCGTTTCACCCCACGCCTGCCCAAAGCACAGGACCCACCCGGTCTTGCCAGCGTCACCTGTGGAGGGGACCCCGGTGCGCAGGAGCAGGCGCTCCTCCATCCCGCGCCGGGGCTGAGTCATTTGACTGGGGAATCGCAAGAGGTTGCAAAATGGTGGCCCGCTGCCAGGGGCGCGTCACCTGCCACCCACATCCCGCGGCGGTGCCTGCACACCGCTCGCTTTCGGACGGCATCGAGAAGGGAAACGTCGCGGGGGGAGCAAAACCTTTCGCATTTGCATCCCTCGTAGAGATGCTGAGTGGCACCAAAGTGACACCGGGGACAGGTGCATGTGGGTGCAGCCATGGCAACTCTGAACCCATGGATGCCGAGGCCTGGAGCTGGATTAAACACCACGGGGACACCCCAATAAAACTTTGGTGCAGCCCCAGCATCGTTGTACACCCAGTCCACGGCCACGCGATGCAGGGCCGGGCCGGTTGGATGGGAAATGCATGCAGAGGAGCATGCGGGGCGCCAGCGCCTTTCCCCTCCAGCTCCAGAGGAGGGTTTGTGCCTCTCCCACTCGTCACAAGACGCTGGGAGCGCCCCAAGGGGCTGCAGCCCAGTGCCACCCCTGTGTCGTGAGCGATCAGGATCAGGCCCTTCACCCACCCACCTCATGACAGGCAGCAGGCCGTGGGGGGCAGGCGCGACACCTCCTGCTGCCTCAGGACCCACGCAACAGGGACCGGGGCCACCGGAACCCTCAGCCCCAGGTCCCCAAATCCTATCTGAGCAGGGTTTGCTGAGTCACGGGTGCTGGCTCTGCTGACTCATGGTCAGCCGCTCGCCCCGGCCACGTGCCCGCGGGGCAAGAGGGAAGCGGGCCCTGGCCAGCGCCCAGGCAGGACTAACGGGACCTCATGGCCGGGCTTGCGGGAGGATTTGCTGGGAGCAGCTTTGTTTTATTTTTGGCCCTGAGACGCCGTCCTGGCCCCTTTTGTTTTCTCCAAAAGGAGCTTATGGAGTTTTGGGTTGATTTTTTTTTTGTTTATTTGTTTTGGGGGGGGGGCAGGCAATAGTGTGATTTAGTGCCCCAAAAAGTTAAGCCGGCTGGGTGCGGGGCTGCGGTGGGTGCTCCTGGATGAGAAGCCTTTGGTGGCACTTGTGGCACAGACCCAAACTGGGGACGGCGGTGGTGGGGAGGGAGAGCAGGAGGGGTCCCAGGGGGGCACTTCCCAAAATCGCTTCCCAAAAGGGGCACGGAGCGATGGGGGCAAGCTGGGGATGGGGCACCTGGCACAAAGCCCAGGGGGGAGGTGGCGTTTTGGGGAGGAACACGCAAATTTGGGGGGTTTCTTTCTGGGTGGGTGATCCAAGGCGTGAAAGGACCCCATGAACCCCCGTCTGAACTAAAACAAAGTAAAATGAAATTAAGTAAAACAACATAAGATGAAGTAAAAAAAAAAAAGTAAAATGAAGTAAAACGAAACGGAATGAAGTAAAGCTAAACATGACAAAATGAAGTAAAACAAAGCAAAATAAAAATAAAAGAAAATAAAAGCAAAATAAAATAAAAACAAAATAAAAACTAATAAATGAAAATAAAAAAATAAATGAAAATAAATCAGAACATAAGGTAAAATTAAAATATTAAAAAAAAAAAATTTAAATCAGCCTGGAGGGATGGGCCCACCCAGTACAAGGTGTCAGGGGGTGCTCTGTATGCTGGGGGACGGGGTGGGGGGGTCAACAGCAAAAACACGGAAGGAAAATAAAAACTGGGGGAAAAAAATAGAAAAATGGGGGTAAAAAAGAAAAAAAGGGAAAAAAAAAAAGCACTAAAACCAAGATCAGGCCGCTCGTGACAGCCTCCCGGTGTTTATTCCCCTTTTCCGTGCGGGCTGAGTCACGGGGGGGGAGCAAACAGCGAGGAGGGGGCCGGGGCTGTGCCCCCCCCGGTCACGTGACACGTGCGCAGCCCCTCCCCGTCAGCTGACCGGGCCCAGGGCCGCGGCTACAAAGGAGGGGGGCGCGGGCGGGGTGGGGCGGGTGCCGCGGCTCTGTGAGGGGACGGGTCCGTGCTGCGGCCGCCATGGGGCCCCGCGTCCTGCTGCTGCTCCTCGCCGCCCTGCTGGGGCCCTGCGCTGCCCTCATACGGTGAGGGGCCGCGGGGGGCTGCGGGAAGGGGGCTGCGAGGGGGCTGCGAGGGGGCGGAGGGCTGCGGAGTGCTCCCGTGAGGGGGGGGCACGCGTGGGGCGGGGGGTGCTGGTTCGTGTTGTAATGGGGTGGGGGCCCTGGTTCGTGCTGTTGCGGGATGGGAGTCGGGGTCCTGCCTGGGCTTGTGCTGGGGGATCCAAGTAGTAGAGCTGTGACTGCTGCTGTTTGGGGTTTCTGCCCCCTGGGGGGTGCCCCCATTTGGGATTTCCCCCCCCCCACGTGTATCTGGTTGTAAGGGGGATTTTAGGGCTCCCCACCTCCCCTCTGGTTTTTGGGTGGGTGAGGGAGGAGAGGGCTGTAGGGGCTTGGGGGTCCCTGTGTTGTGCGTGCACCCTGCGCTTGGGTGGTGTTCCCAAGGGGGTTATAGGGAGGGAGGCATTGTGAGTGTGTAAATCCCATAATCACCCCCCTATAGAAGCCCCTGTTAACCAGCTGTCTCATCCTGCAGGATCCCCCTGACCAAATTCCCCTCCATGCGCCGTGTCCTGACTGAGGTGGGCAGTGAGATCCCTGATATGAACGCTGTCACCCAGTTCCTCAAGTTCAAGCTGGGCTTTGCTGACCTGGCTGAGCCCACACCAGAGATCCTGAAGAACTACATGGATGTGAGTACCCCAGCAGGGCACCCGGCCTTGCTGAAAGCTGAAGGAGGGAGAGAAACTTTGTGCACAGAGCTTTATCCTCTTGCTTTGACTTGTAGGGCTACTCCAAGCCTTTTGCAGTTGCTTAACATCATTAAGAAGTTAAAAATAATAAGCTTGGTGCCACGGAGCTGCTGTGTTTGCAGCTCCTGTGACCTATTTTCTCTTCCTTTCTCCCTAATTGCTGTGTATAATGGTTGTAAGTAGGGGCCTGTGTGCTTGCTGGTGTTCTTAACCTCTTCTGGCTGGTTTTGGTAATGCCCCGCTGTGCTTTGTCACGTGGAGGTGTAAAATTTGTCCCCCCCCCATCCTCTTCTACATGGAAAATCATCCATGCCATAATACCCAGGTAATAAAGATGAGATTTTCCCCATGGCGCAGGTGCTGCTGCCTGGGCAGGTGTCCCATGCACAGCCCTTGCCTGGGGAAAGGGAAGGTGCTGGCCCTGCTCCTTGTGCTTGTCATGTGGCTGGCCCTGTCCCCACCGGGCACCTTGCTGGGGAAGGGCTGTGAGTGTTTAACCAGTGATGTCGAAAGCCTGTTGCACCACGGCATGGGGCTGCCGAGCCCTGTGCTGTCGGAGCTGGGATGTTTGCCTTGCACTCTGGCGCGCCGGAGATGCTCCAGGTGAGGGCTGCTGGGAAACCTTGCCAAAAATTCAGGTGCTGCCCCAGAGCATGCCCAGCAAAAATGCTGTCTTGAGTGTAGGAGGGATGGGAAAGCTCCCATGCTGAAGTGGGGCATCCTGAAATGTTGCTGGCAACAAAGTGAGCCTGTGGCATGAGATAAGGGGCTGCTGGGACCCTGCACATCCAGCAAAGCCTGAGGAGCCCTCCTAGCTAGAGAAAAGGCACAGCTACACCTTGCCCACCCCATATGTTCCCCAACAGGTCTGTATATGGGATTTATGGGGCCACTGCAGCCTTGCCATGCAGTGGTTTGGCCATTTTTGTTTGGCAGCAGCCTGTGAGTTTAAACATCCCGTCACTTGGAAGGGGTTTGACCTTGATGGTAGCTGGTGGTGGTGGAGTGGAAACTTGTAGCGGGTTATTTTTAGGTGGGGTGACTCCAGAGGTAGTGGAAGCAAGCGCTGGCTCCCTGTTGCGGTTAATGGCAATGGGTTATTAATTACTCAGGGAGCAACCCCAAAGGGCTAACTGTTCAGGAGGTGAGCTCAGAGCAGGCAGCTCTGATAATCCTGTCTTGGGATTTTTCCCTTTTAACTGAGTACACCCAGACAAAAACTCAGTTCCCACACACCCCAGGGGCTCACCAGCCAGCACTGAAAACCCCTGTGGCTGTGGCAGGCCCAGCTGCTTGTGACTTGCAGTTCTTCCCCCAGACTTGCCAGCACAGCAGCTTCCCAGCAAGCTTGTGCTGTTCTGGCTTTTCAACAATGCAGGTGCTTTGCCCTGGCCTCCTCCTGTCTTGTTCTTCCATGCTGTGAACCATGTTTCTGCCTGTCCACCTTCCTATTTCTGCTGTGTCTTCATGCCCTAAAAGTGCTCCCTACAAATGCCTGTCCTGCTTCTCCCTGATTATCCTTTTCCCACCTGCTGTAATTACATTTGAACATCTGAGGGAGCCTCCCTTATGGAGCATGTCACTGCCACGGGTGAGAGGAGGACAATGTTTATGTAAGAAGCAATCCCCATTTTTGTTCCAAAAAGCTCTGGGAAAGACATTTGTGATTTTTCCCCTTGCTATTACATGCTTTTGTGTTCCCTGGAAGCCTCCAAACCACCAGGACACCCACCACCCTTGTGTGTGGGTACTGTCCGGGGCTCCTGGTGCCTGTCCCTTGCCACCGCAGCGGTTATCTCCGTAGCTCAGAGCAGCTCTGCAGGGCACGCCCTGTTATCAGTGGGCACCTCTGCTCACAGGCCCCTTTCTCTTTTTTGCAGGCCCAGTATTATGGCGAGATTGGTATCGGGACCCCTCCGCAGAAGTTCACTGTGGTCTTTGATACTGGCTCCTCCAACCTGTGGGTGCCGTCTGTGCACTGTCACCTGCTGGACATCGCCTGCTGTAAGTGGGATGGCTTATCCTTGCATGCACGATGTAGGCATCAACATCAGGACCAAAATGCAGATCCCACACCCCAATGATTAGCTGAAAGCCCCTGGCTTGCATTGTTATCATGCCTGCCTGTTGAGGGGACAGTTTGGCTAATGCAGAGTAGTTTGTGCAGATGGTAGACCCTGCTGATCCACCTGGAGGGAGGATCTGTACTGGGAGGAGAGGTTTGAGATGGTGCCAAGCCCTCCTTGTCTCTCTGGTTCACGCCCTGTCTCCAAAAGCTTCTCTTCTCCTCTCATCATCACCCACGCACAAGCTCCAGCCTTCCTGAGCAGCCGCAGTCCTGCAGCCAGGAACCAATGAGCACTTCCACAGGTTGCAGGGTTTCTCCCCAAATTATAGACTGTTGTCCCATTGCGCAATGCTGGGGGAAAAAAAATCAGCTTCTTGCCAGATCTGATAGAAAGTGTCCTAGTTTCTGTTTTATTGCTGCATGGAGCATGTGCCTACATGTTCATGGATTTTTATAATTAATGAGAACCAGGTAAATGCTGTTTTCTGGGATGAGAATGTCTAAGGAATCACATGCTTTCTCTTTTTTCCTCTTCTGTGGTGTTACTATGTGATAAACCTCCACAGATGCAGGTGTCAAATGTGGCTACGGCAAAGTGCCCCTTAAAAGCCCCAGCTGTGCAGCTTAAGCAGAGTGGAGGACCCTGTGGAGCCAACAAATGTGAGCAGGAGAAGTGACCTCTGGTGGCTGTCAAGGGCAGGGAGGAAACCTGGACCTGTGCCCTCCTCGTACAGCTCTATCATGCCTTGCCAGGCCCCAAAGCAGCGATATGTTACAGTTTCCACCCCCTTCACAGGGACAGGCAGCCTGGGCAGGGGGAAGCCCCAGTTCTCTGAGAAAATATTTTGTTATGTGCAGAAAAGCAATGACTGTAGAAAAATTCTAGCTAGCCTTAGCAAAAAAAAAATACAAATACATAAACAGAAGATGTTTGTGTGTGGAGCAGACTGTTTGAAGCTCCCCAGCTCTCCATGGTGTTGTGGGCAGCCATGGGGACATCTGCCTCTCTGCTGCCTAATGTGCCCTGATGCAGTAGCCACATATACTCCAAGCTCTTAATGTGCTGTGGCCAAATCCTATTGAAGTGCCAAATTGGATCTCCCCACCTGATTCCCAGACCTTCTCGTTGCAGACAAACCTGCTTTCTTATTGCTAAGCCTCTGCTTGTCTTGGTGCCCCAGGCGGGTTGTGGGGCTGGGTGCTGAGGAGCAGAGGTTTTGTGGCTGGTGTGGAGAAGGCAAACAGCAGTGCAGGTGTTTCCAGTGCTACTTTGGGGGTTGGCTTTCACTTGTGACTGACGCTCGTTTGATGTGTAAAGGAGAATTAATGCCATATGTCCATCTTTCCCACTCCTGGGCTGCAGTGCTACACCACAAGTACGATGCCTCCAAATCCAGCACCTATGTGGAGAACGGCACAGAGTTTGCCATCCACTATGGGACAGGGAGCCTCTCGGGATACCTGAGCCAGGACACGGTCACGGTGAGTAATGGCTGCATTTCTCCCAGCTGCCCCAGCCAGCTTTCGGTAAAAGCACTCAAAGCAGTTTGATTTCAATGGGTCTCACTTCTGGAGTGCCCCACTCCTATCAAGTATGCTTCAGCCCTGTGTTTCTAAGTGCTTTGAAGTGAGGAGGTGACTACAGCAAAGGCAGGCAGGGAAGGGATTAACCGGAGGGTCAGAAAAAGCAGAACTGAGCCTGAGCCATACATACAGTGTTACTGCAGATGTGCTCTGGCTGTCCTCTTCTTCCTGACCCTGGAAAGTTCCCAGCCTCAGTGCATGTCAACCCTGTGGGTTGCTGGGGATGCCCACCTTGCTGCTGGCTGCTGTCATGGCAGCAGACATCCCTGTGGGCAGCTGATGGCCACGCCAAGCAGAAATGGGCTCTGCCACCATGGAGCCAGCCCCATCCTCATTCCACATGGAGTGGTGCTCATATGTTCAGATGTCTTGGGCGTTCTCTTTGCTGGCCTGGCTGGTGGTGGCTGGTTTGCTAGTAGTTTCTTGTCTCAGTTTCCTTTTCAGCGAGCAAAGGCTGAACTTTCTGCCCTGTGAAGAGTGGGTGCCCTGCCCGAGGGACTCTGGGTATTCCCAGGGACAAGTGAACTCAAGTGCGTCAGCTGCTGAAAGTGCATGGCATGTGCTCCAAGGTTACTTGGCTCTCCTTGCTGGGATAATAAAAGCATGTTTGTTTAGGGTGGGGAGACCAAGCATTATGAGTAGGCACAGAAATCTAGGTATTCATGGTTTTGTTAGTTTCAGCTGGAAAGTGTAGGCTTACCGATTTCATAAGGATCGGAGGAAAAGCATCCAAGCTAAAGAAGAGCCTGGAGCTGGGGGCAAGCAAGGAGCAAGCACTCTATAGCTTGTCCTTAGGGCAGGAAAACTTGAAGCTAGCCTTGAAACACCGGATGTGGCTCGTGTGTTGCATATGAAGTTGTCACCAGCTCAAAAGTTACCACCTTTGGGGCAGGTCCATCTCTGGGGGAGAGGATTTTTCATGGGCTCACTGAATCTTGAAAATCAGTGGGGCCTGTGGGGGAGAGCCATGGGGACCACCAGCAGCTTTTCACGCCTGCTCTCTACCTCCTGCCCTTCAAGCCCTCCCAGCTTGAAACCCTTTCAGTTTCACTTTGTGCAATTAGTTTCCTGCATTCTTTGTTTGACTGAGGAAAAAACAAGACAATGGCCTCCTGCCCAAGCTTTTCCATGCCTCTTGCTGCACAAAGACATCTTGCAAGTAGCAGTAATGGTTTCTTATGCCAGCCTTATAAAACACAGGCGGAGATGTTGCCCTGGGCCCTGTGCTGCTGGCTGTTGCCAGCAGGGTTGGTGGCAGAGTGGCTGGGTGCTCTGGGACAAGGTCTGGAAGTTGCTCCTGTGGTCATGGAGTGGGGCAGCGAGGCGAACAGCAGGCTTTATTGTCCTGTGAAAGTGTGGGCTGGTTTAGGCGCTTTCCGGCTTAATGCAGGGGCTGAAGTGAGTCAGAAGGAAAATTGCAGCTTTTTTCTGTAATTATCACCCTAATGCCTGCCTGCTAATTGGCTCTGCTTCCCAGCAGCACAGAGGAAGGATTTTGTGCCTGAGCTTGTTAGGGGGAGTGGGGATGGCTGTCGGCAAACAGCGTGGCTGGTAGCATTTGGTTTCTGTCTGGGCAGGAGCAAAAGAAATCTCTTGCATGGGTCATGGGCAGCATCACTCTTCTGGTGCAGGAGAGCAAGGCGGGTTCAGGGACCTTCAGCTTGGATGCCAAGATGTTTCCAGTGCTGGCTCCTTGCTTTCCTTTCCATAGGCAAGTTCACAGTCTGGTGTAGTTCCGAAGTGCAGACACTTTGAAACAACCTTTGGGGTTGCTGTCCAGATGGGTGGAAAGAGCTGCAGAAGCATGTGGTAGCACTGCCACCCTACTGAAAGGCACTGCTTGGTGGGTGGCCCTGAGTCCCTCTGCCACTCAGCCCTGACTTTTGTTCAAAGATGGTGCTGAGCTCCAGCTCTGTGGAGGAGTGATGCTCCATGGCACTGCTCTGCTTGCCCCCCCACAAAGAGCAGGTCCAGTCAGACCTCTGCGGATGGGGAGTCTTGGCTGTGATTGAAGCCCAACCTTAGGGTGTCCTTCAAGGACAGCAGAGGTAACACCCATGGGTGCAGGAGGAGCCCTCTCCACCTCTCTTAGTGCCCTCTCTTAGTGCCTCTGGGTGCCTTCACCTTCATCTGCCTTCACTGCTCACCTCATGCTTCAACTGATAAAAACTTGTGGCCACTCTGTGTCTGGCTGAGAGCCAGCTGAGCGATGGAGACAGCAGATCTGTCATCTGGCACCAGCGCTCCACTTATTGTGCACTTGGATTTCAGTCCTGCTCAGGACTGAGCATGGGCAGAGTTTAAACAAGCCTGCTGAGACCCCACTGCCAGGCTGTTATTTGCCTCTTCAATTTCTCTGCATTCTTGAGGAGGACTTCAAACAAGCCCAGTCTTATCAGTCTATTTTCCTTCAGTGGAAGCCTTATTGAGCTTTCTGAGCTGCTGCAGGACCAGCTTTGGGTGGCTGCCCTAGGTAGAGAGTAGTCTCTCTGCATTTCAGCTTCAAGAGGCAGAACCTTTTGAAACAGCTTTTGAGATCTCTAGGACTTGTGAGCGGATGTATTACTGTGAGCTGTTCTGGACCACATCCTGCTGTGTGGCTTTAGCTATTGCAAGGCTGAATTGCCCTTTCGAAGCTGCAGATACCATTAAAGCCAGTGCTGCCTGTCTGGTCACAGGCTGTCAAACCCTGAGGGGATGTTTGTCATTTACAGGGATCGTTATCTGCCATCAGGTGGGAGAGACCAAGCTTTCCAGTCCAGCCTTGTTTACTACAGGGCCAATTGCTGGAATCCTAGCACAGACACTAAAATTGCCTGTGGTGAGCCAGAAGCTGGGTGGCTTTGCCAACAGGACAGCTTTCTGCAATTTCCTTCTTCCTGGGGATCTGCCCCCAGTGAGGGGGGAGAAGTGTTTCAGCTTTCCAGTGGAGAACATCAGTCCTTCTCATGGCTGGTGACAGACACAACCTTTGCATTCACCTTGCTCTGATTACTGCTTTTGTGCCAACCTCACTTTGTGGGCTGGGCCTTTCCTTGCCATGGGAGGTGTCTGCAAGTTGGTCATCCTTCTGGAAATAAAGTAATACCCTTAGAATATTTATTATACTGGGATGGTTGTGAGTCTGGCAGAGGTGAGGAGAATTTGTGGTCCCAACTAGGTATGGATGTGGCACCCAAGGAGGTGGGACACAGATGAGTTAGAAAAAGCCCAGGTTGAGGAATGATGCAGCACGAGCTGCTCAAATTAGGGGGAAAGGATGCAGTAGACAATAAGGGAAGGGCTGTAGGGGAACGTGAGGTGATACAGTGCCATCTGTGCAATGAGGAAGAGCTGCAAAATGGCATGGCCAATGCCAGGACCCAGCAGGAGGCTGGAAGGGCTGACTGAGGTGGACAGTGAGCAGAGTTCTGCCTGTGGGGACACGCTGGACTTTGCAGGGACTCAAGGTGCCACTGGGTGACCAGAGCGGACTCTCCCCACCAAGCAGAGTGGCACCAGGATGTCTGATTTTGATGCAAGGGCATCAAATGCAAGGGCAAAAGCATGGTGGTGTGTTGAGCTTGTGTTCAGCAAGATCCCATTTCCACCCTGGTCCTGTGGATCAGTTTTCTTCATGTTTCTTTTTCTTCTGTCCCCACCTCCATGCAGCTCGGGAACTTGAAAATCAAGAACCAGATCTTTGGGGAGGCCGTGAAGCAGCCGGGCATCACCTTCATTGCTGCCAAGTTCGATGGCATCCTGGGCATGGCATTCCCCAGGATCTCTGTGGACAAGGTCACTCCTTTTTTCGATAATGTCATGCAGCAGAAGCTGATTGAGAAAAACATCTTCTCCTTCTACCTGAACAGGTACTGTTGGGTTTGGTTGCACCGCATCCCATTGCCAGGACAAGCCCCACCTGTGCCAGCACTGCTGGGGAGGTGTCAGTCAGTTCTCCTTGCTGGAGCAGGAGGGCCAAACCCTTTTCTGTGTCAGTGTGAAGTAAGGAAAAGGAGCAGAAAAGCAGCCATTCTACTGATCAAAAAGCTGGGTAGATCTGCTACCTGATTGCTGCTTCTGATGAAGAGAGGGAGGATCTTTCCAGAGGAAATAAAAACAAAGAGGGTTGTGATCACAAGATTGCGTGCAGCTAAAGCAGCACGAGTTAGAGGGTTGAATGCAGCCCTAGCCTGCAGCCAAAATCCACAAGCAACATGGGCAACATGGCCTTGCCTTATACAAACACTGTTGATGGGGCTGATTCTTCTTCCTGCCCTGGGAAAGCTATGTAGTGCCTTCCCCCTAGTGCTGCCCACCCCAGGGCACTCTGAGCCAAAAAAGTAGCAGATCTGGAGAGGGGAGGACAGAGGGCTGCTTTTGGCAGCTCCAGCGCCATCCCTCCCCCATCACCATATTTCTTCCCATCTGCTCAGCAGCAATCTTTTATCTGACAGCAACCTTGAGGATCAGGCTCTGAGGCCGCCGGCTGCAACAGAGTTGGGCACAGTTAACCTATGCAGTGTGCTTTGGAAAATATTCCAGTTTCCCCTTCCTCACCTCAGCCTATCTCAGAGTACCTGTCCTTACACTGATATAATATAGTTCAATACCAGTTGTCTCTCTCCAACACTATGAACACGGTGCTATAAACCCCCAAATGTCCTGGTGTGTATTTCAGGGACACCTGGAGGGGTTTTCATCACCTTGCCTCTGTTGGTGATTTTTTGGTTTTTCTTTCAGAGACCCCACAGCTCAGCCAGGCGGTGAGCTGCTGCTTGGGGGCACTGACCCCAAATACTACAGCGGCGACTTCAGCTGGGTGAACGTCACACGCAAAGCCTACTGGCAGGTCCACATGGATGCGTAAGTCCTGTTGTGTGTGCAGACAGCACTGCGTTCCTCATGCCTGGTGCAGGGCTGAAGGCCTTCCATGTGTTAAATGTTGCTGAGCTGCTCGCCAGCAGCTGCGGAGGAGCAGGATGAGGCCCCAGGAAGGCAGCCCTTGCCTGAAGGGCACGGCGCAGCAATCAGCATGCATTGTTGGAGGCAGGGGGAAGGGGAGCGGGCTGCCGGCCGGCGAGCCCCGCTGTCTATTCTGAGCTCTCCCACGTGATGGGAGCTGAGAAGCAGCCTGTGATCAGTGCGTGCCTCTTTCCCAAGGACTGCTGCCCTTCCTGGCGCAGGGTCTTAGTTCTCATCTTCCCCAAGCCATGCTGCCTTGGCAATGCCTGCAGAGATCAAGGCTGGAGGGCTTTATCTGTCTGCACTGCTGTGAAATGTGATGCAGGCAAGGAAGCCAAGCAGCTTCTCTCCTGCCTTTTTAATGTATGTGAATCCTTCCCTTGCCCACAACCCCCCAAGCTGTCTCAGCACCTGGTTAACCCTTTTCTTTTAGCAGTAGCACAAACTTATGAGAAGCACCAGGATTTGAGAGCCCCTAATGCATCACCCTTAGCTTGTCCGTGTGCCCATCAGCTGTGGTGCTTGCACCAGCATGCAGATAGCAGTCCAGGGTGTCTGCAGAAACAGTCATGCAGCAAGGCCTGTGTTTAATTGGAGGCATGGAGGGGCTGTGTAGGGTAGAGAAGCAAACGTGCTGCATCAAAATTCTGAGCACTCATCCTTCCCCTGGACCTTCCATAAGTATCTGGTGCAGCCTTCCACATGTGTCCCTTCTGCCCAGGCTCAGTTTTTGCCTTTTCAGCTCTTCTTTTGCTGCCGCTTTTGCTGGGACATCTCTAAGGGTTGTCTCCTCTCTGGGCATCTCTCCCTAGGGTGGATGTTGCCAATGGGCTGACTCTGTGTAAGGGGGGCTGCGAGGCCATCGTGGACACGGGCACCTCGCTCATCACCGGCCCCACCAAGGAAGTGAAGGAGCTGCAGACAGCAATTGGTGCGAAACCACTCATCAAGGGCCAGGTGAGGCTGGGGAGGGGCACAGCACGAGTCTGTGGCTGTTGTGGCATCTGTAAACTCCCTGCTTTGGGTGTGTTGCACCCAGATGCTTCTAGAGACACTGGTCTCCTGCTTCCCCTGTTCTCTGATCCCAGCCTGTGCTCCTGGAAAAGCTCCCTGCATAGCAGGGACTCCTCTGTCCTTTGGGAAGGAAATAAGACAAATAGCAGGGCCTGGGTCTTGTGAACCTTGGGAGGCTTTGGGTCACCTCTGCCATCCCTCTGGAAGGTGGAGGAGAGGGGTGCAAGTTGTGGCTGAGGCCAAGGATTCAAGGATTCATGTTAATGAGAGTTCGGAGGCACTTTAATACAAATGCATTTAATGCAAATGACAGCCCTTCCCTGCCAAGTTTTTAACTGTTGTACTTAATCTCCCAAGGTCGTCTCTCCTCCCTGAAATCCTGGAGGGACAGGGAGCCCCTAGGAAGGATCCTAGGGACTCGGCAGAGCTGGGAGCTGAACCTGGCATCCTATGGCTCCATCCCCACAGCCCCGAACTGTCCTTAAAACCCTCTGTCCCCTGTTTGGAGCCTGGAGTGGGAGCAGTGTGCTTGCCCTGGCTCAAGCTTTTTCTGCACCCTGTGATGAGTATTTGGGGAGGATGGGAAAGATGTGGTTCTGCCTGGGGAAGATCGTCCTGTTTCCTGAGGACTTGGGAGCTGCCATCTGAAGCCTTTGTTTCTATTTCAGTATGTGATCCCCTGTGAGAAGGTGTCATCTCTGCCTGTTGTCACACTCACGCTAGGAGGGAAGCCCTACCAGCTCACCGGAGAGCAGTACGTCTTCAAGGTGCGTCCAGGGAAAATTCTGCCAGCCTGTTCTTCTCTCCAGGGCCTAACTTTTGCCTTCTTTGCTTGGAGCTAAACCAAGAAATCTAAAACCCAAAAGCAAAGCCAGAACAGGCACTTGGTGGCAGGGAGGGGAAAGCATGAAAGATTGTGGTTGTGGCAGTGGCTGCTGGGTCCAGGAAACCTATGTAAGGTCCTGCAGGAACAAGATCCCCTGCACGATGCTCTCTCTGTTGCGGGGAGGAAAGAAGGGCAGGCAGTTATGGAGCTTTCTACAAACCCTCTGCCCTCTTCTGTTGAGTTCTGGTAGCATTAGGCCAGCCTTCTCACAGGGGCTACTGGTCTGGCATGTCAGCCATCCCATGATATGGGATTGACTTCTAGCGCAGAATTTCAGCAGTCTCTCTTAGATCTCACAGCTTTCACAAGCTACAGATCCTGGGCTGTGCAGCTGAAAAGCAGCTGGGGTTGGCAGGTGTTATTGCCAAGCTCCTGAGGTTGGGGAGAGGTGGGGATCTTTGGCTGAAGCTTTCATTTTTCTCCCTAGGTTTCTGTACAAGGAGAGACCATCTGCCTGAGTGGGTTTTCAGGCCTGGACGTCCCACCCCCTGGTGGCCCGCTCTGGATCCTGGGGGATGTCTTCATTGGTCCCTACTACACTGTCTTTGACCGTGATAATGACTCTGTTGGCTTCGCCAAATGTGTCTAAGCGCCTGACCCCCCCCCCACTGCCTCCGCCATACACACACTTGCACACACAGGAGCTGTAGAGAAAGCTTACCAGGATTAGAAACCCAGTCAGTGGAAGAGAAAAAATTGAACTAGATTTAAAGTTATCAGGAAAATAGTCATTGTTAGTGCCCTGCTAGCTACTTTTCCCCCTCTGAGTAAGTGGTGCTGGGACATCTTGAGTTGATAATGCCAGCTGGAGTAGCCCCTCTCCTTACTGTTGCATCTCCCGGTATTTAAGATTGAGAAAAATTGTTCAGCTCTAAGAATCAATGTCTCCCAGCACTGGTCTTGCTCCTGGGGAGGCAGCTGGCTGGCCCTGCTCCTGCAGAGGAGCTGTGGGGCTTCTTCACTGGGGGAGAAGGATGGAGACAGCTATCCCACATGTTAGGTTGTACTTCTGGTTTGTCACTGAAGTGGGGGAGTGGAAGGGGAAGGAGTCCCTCACCCCTCTGATGGGTGAGGAAGCAGTTGCTAGACCTCTTCTCAATGAGTTGGTGCTGGCTTGGTCCTGAGAGAGCATGTCCTGGGCTGGAGCAGTGGGGGATCACGTAGCATGCACAGGAGTTGAGTTTTGGAGTCCAAGGGCTCTGTTAGTGTGTCTTTTGTGTTGTGATGACACTAGCGAGAGCTGGGGATGTGATGCGAGCATGCCTGGCTCGAGCCTATTAGACCTAACAGGGCAGGGATTTGTAGGGGGGCTCCAGCCAATGGGACTCTTCAGGGAGTAAGAATACAAGGGGGGGGGTCACAATAGTATTTAATAAAAGTCACTTGATTTCATGTCCCTGAAAGCCCAGCTTTCTTCTGGAGGCTGAGTAAAGCCACTTGACCCAAGTTCTCTTGGGTCTGGTGAATTTCTTCCAGTTTTTCCTCCTTAACTTCATCTGGAGCCAGCGAGCTGAAGGTAATGTTTCCCAAAGCAGCTAAGTGATCTACAAGCTTAAATCACATGAGACTTGGAAACATTATCCTCAGTGTTTTGAACTGCCACGGACTTGAGAGACAGTTGGCAGAGGCAGCGAGGCTTCCAGGCAGGAGGGTGCCATGGAGGCTGTGGGCTTGCATTTGCTCCTTCCACTGCCCAGTTCCAAAACCCAGGGTTTAACACCCCCATACCTGGTATGTCATTCCCATGTAATTAATAGTAAGAGCTCTGTTCATTTACCTTCTGTGCTGCAGACCAAGTGAGGTGCGTTCCTGCTTTGGAGAGGTGGGAGCTGAAGTTGTGCTCACATTCATGCCTTCCTCCTGGAGATCCAAGATCTGCATGCACAGAGCGGCTTGCTTCACAGGGCTGGCATCAGTAGGCATGCATTGGGTGAGCAAGGAGACAAGTAGCTGTGAAGATGGTCAGGTGTCCTAAGTCACAGAGCAGAACAGAGTTTCACAAGGCTCCCAGTCCATGCTGAGGGAGAGAATGTAGTCACGTTGGTTTCCCAGTGCTTTGGATCAGGTCCTGAGGTTAGGGAGGTGAGAGAAAGCTGAGGGTTGCAAGAGAACCAGATCACCACAAGAGGTGACCCCAGACTGGACAGAACAGCTGGTGAAATCCCAGCTAGGGATTTCCTAGGGGCACCTAGCCTGTAGATGTCTCTTGTCCCCACCTGCTGCAGCTGGTTGGTTTGGCTTTATAACCAGAGCTCATGCTGTGGAGGGGTCTGGCATGGGCAGTAGGGACAGACCTGAGCACACTCCTAATGCATCCGTTGTCCAATGTAACCCTGGGTGTGACTGCTGCTTCCAAAGCTTGCTTTTGCCTGCTCTTAGACCTGTAACCTGGATCTGGATGCCTGAGGACATCTGTTGCAGACTGAGAACAGCATGCTACTGGAAAAAAAAAAATAGATGCTGTAAAACCAACAGCTATTCTGGCACCTCTACAGAGAGCACACTCTTCACATCAAGTGCACTGAGCACCTCGAGGTCCTGCTGAATAAACCCCAAGCTGCAGGATTTATCTAGCACAGTGAGATGGCATCCGGGTACCTGTTAATCAGAGCTGATGTGGTGTGGGCGGTGGGTTTGGGATGTGTTCCGCATCAGATCCTAGTGGGAAGTGCAGAACGTGCCATCAGCCAGCAGTCCTGGGGGCTGTGCAATGCCTTGTGCTGCCCATGGGGTAGCCTCCAGGGGAACCTGGCTCTGGGCTGGTGTCTGTCCTCAGCCACAGTGACCGCCTGAGGGAGGAGCATGGCCCAAAACCATGCCCGGGGTGGCATATCATAGGGTAGGCTGGAGGAGCAGTTTATTTGATGTGACTGCGACTGCGTTTGCTGTACAAATCATTAACCTTCACTGAGCTGGGTCTCCTCCCCTTGTTCTTTTATCTGCATTTTAAAACCAAACTCTAACTGTGTGACTTTTTTTTAATCTAATTTGCTGTCAGAATTACTGTCTCATCCTAGGAAATTGAAAAGGAAATACAGTATTTTTCCCCCTTAACTGAGTCTGGTCTTTCCTTGAGCAGTTTGAGGGGCTGAATCCTTTCTTGATGTCAGGGGCCTGCCTCCCCCATTCTGTTGGGTCAGTATGTCTGGTGCCTCTCCTGGGTGGACTTCTACATGTCCTTTCCTTCCCTTTGACCAGGGAACGTGCTAGGAGGCTGTTGGAGTTCTCTGTTTCAAAGTAATGAAAGCAGCCCAGCATCCGTAGGATGATGTGACAACTCCACTGGCTGGTTCCCTGGTCGTCCGGGCCAGCTAGGACAAGCTCCTGCTGGGCTTGGGACAACGTGTGGCCCTAAAGGGGGCAAAGCAGGAACCCAGTTTCTGATTCCAGCCTGAAACACACTAGGATGTGGAGTTCACACTGAGTCTGGGATGGCAAACAGGGTTGTTTTGTGTTTTTTTTTTCAAAACACAGCAAAAATCCCTTCCTCTTGTCTGACTGAGTGATTTTTGAGTCCTAGCGCTGGGATCTGGAGTCTCTAATGCAGAACGAAGGCCCCGTATGCCAGGTGCAAGATAAGAGCTAATCCCTACTCTGAAAAAAGACATCATCTACATAAGCAAGGCAGATGCAGCCAAGTACCATCCTATTTTCTGAGCGCAGATCTAAGCATGCGGAGAGCTTAACTGATTTCCTTACTGGCAGTCCCAAGCCTCTATTCCCCCAGGATGCCTTAATACCCCAATCAGTCATTGTCCTATGTTAAAGGGATGGATCTAACCCCAAAGGGGCTAGCTGGGTCCCAAAAACCAATCGTGCTGTCTGCTGTTCCTCAGTAGCCCAAGGGGTGGAGATGTCACTGATAGAAATAGAAGGATGGGGATTGTGCCTATGCCTTTAATCACACCGTGAGTGTTGAATGTTGCACCTCAGCAGGAACAATCACAGGCTCGATCTTGGTCAAGAGCTGGAGAAGCCACAGCCAGGACTGTCCTCCTGTGCTTTTCCAGCAGGGCACACAACCCCACAGGCAGCCCGGCCTCAGCCCTGTGTTATCTTGCCCAGCCAATGCTTGGGTTTTCATCAGCCACCCTCGGTTACTGCAACATCCCTGCAGAAACTCATCTCTGACAACTTGATAGCCTGCTCCCACGGGACCTGCCCTCACCGCAGGCCATGAGGAAAGGAAGGATCGGGCCCCTTGTTGGTGGAGGTAATGTGCTCCTCTGGCTGGCACATCAATTTGTTGCTTTTAGAAACTATTTTAATAACTGCAAATGACTAAGCACGTTGTTTGGGGCTGGTGACTTTTCCTTTTTATGCTCTTTTTTTTTGATCTGTTTATTTTTAGGTTCCTTTAGGAGGGGAAAAGGAATGCAGCACAGACTGAAACCAGAGGACAGGAGAGAGAAATCAAAGGAGAGCAGGGAGATGGGATTCACCCTCCCAGGCTGCAGACCACCTTGCTGCTGATGAGGCTCAGCAACCCACTGAGGAATTTCCTAGGGAGGGTAGGAATGAGCCCTGAGGGGCTCGATTACAGGAGAATTATTTTGGGGACAGGAAGTATCTTTCTGTTGCAGAGCCCTTAAGGTGGAGGGCTTGTACACGTGAACTTTAAAGACCCACAGAAAATAGGAGCAGTGTTCAAATAATGCAGAATTATATATATATATTTATTCTTCACATCATTTTTTTAAAGCATCCCATTCACATCAGGACATGCCACATTCCCCAGCACCACCCTGCCACCTCCTCCCACCTCCTCCAGGTCCCCTCTTTGACGTCTCCTCCTGTCCTCGCCCTCCGTCCCTGCCTGACACTAAGAAGAGGAGCAGTACACAACGCTGGCAAGACAAATAAACAACAGGCTCATCTTCAGCTGATGCAAACCTGTTGTTTGCAGGTGGAGGAGCCGATGAGGGAGGAGGACCGGACACACAGGTGGGGCTGTGCCCCATCCGGGCCAGCAGTCCTGCCAGTGGCGCTGCACACTTCAGGGGAAAGCCATGAATGGAATTTGAGGTTCGGGGGATCACGGAGCGAAAGGAAGCTTTGTTCCCTCCTTCTGATCAATGCTGGGAGTCACCCACGCTGAGGTCCTGCCCCTTAGCCACCTGGCTTTGACCTCGCTGATGTCCCCACAGCCTTCTCCAGGCTTGACTACACCAAATAAATGCCATCCGCTGATGTTTTCCGTTCATCATTTACCTTATTTTCGAGTTCATTAGTGACTGTTAAAGATGCTAATTTTCTGGGGGACCACATGGCTCCCTGATGATCATTTTTCACCATGCTGAAGATTGACTTTTCACTCTGGGGCCCTGAATGGTTAGCCAATACCCAGGACCTTGCAATTCATTACCATTAGGAGGGGAATTAATGGTACAATCCGAAATTCAGTGCAATCCCGCTCATTTAAAGGGTTTATCCCCAAGTTCACAGCCCGGACTGCTTCTCAGGATGTTGGCTTTCCAGCTGGTTTCTCCTCTGACACACACACAGAGCAGCGTGGTGTTTAGGACCTTCTGCTTGCTTGCATGGGGCAGCAGCTCCTCGGACAGTCAGCAATCTGCCTACCAGGGGTTTCACTGTTCCTCCTGGAGGAAGGATGCTTTGCACAGCTGCGGGTTGCAAAAAGCCAAGTGAATCAGTCACTATTTCTTAGCTCAGCACTTTGAGGGTAGGCTTAAAGCACTTACAGAGGATTTCCCTTCGCCTGCAGGTAATGCTCGTGTAGACTTTTATTTTACCCGGCTTCTTTACAAGCCTTGCAAAGTCCTGCAAAAAAAAAAAAAAAATCCATTTGTAGGATTTCTCCGGGATTTCTCTGCCGCCCTTCCCTGGCACCCTAGCTGCCACCGCAAAGCCACCTGCACAGGGCTGGGCTGTGGGGTGGCATGTTGTGTCCCTGTGCCACCGCCACGTCCTCCCGATGTCCTGCATGCCGTCCCTGCGCCGCACCCGCTGCTCTCCGACACCACATCCCCAGGGGAAGCAGCCTCAGCACCCCAGGTTTTGGCTCCTGGGACGGTTGACAACTGGAGGCAGAAACCCTTTTGCTGATCCCGTGCCAAGCCCGGGCATGGCCAGGTCCTCCTGGGTGACTCCGGCCTTCGTGGCATCCCCACCGCCCTCCCCTAACGCAGCCACACGCCCTGCATCCCGCAGCCAACACCATAAGGTGCTCAGTGCCTGCAGGATTTATCCCTTCTCCATCCACCCAAGGGCATGGATGGCACTTCTTGCCCCACCTCGCTTCTGCCACGCCATGTCCTCGTCGCTCTACCACATGGAGCGCATTTGGGGGTGCTGCCCGTTGACCCCCCCACCCCTGCGTGCCCCCCCCTTGCTGGGGAACCCCCCGGTGCTGCCGTCCCCTCCTCCCCTGACTCCAGCAGCGAGGAAGAGGCAGTGCTGAGCCGGATATGCTGCGGCTCCCCGCATCCCTCCCCGTGAGTATCCCTGCCTCTCCTCCCCATGCCTTCCGAGGAGACGGATGGACGGACAGACGGGTGGCGAGAGGTGGACTGCTCTCTCCTAATTGCACGGCTACAAGGGGGCTTAGAGGGGCGGGTAACCTCTTCCCACCCCCCCCTTCCCCATTCTCTGTCCTCGTCCCCTCTTCCCCTTCTTCCTCCTCCTCTTCCTCCTCGTCTCCAGCCACGATATTCTCCAAAAGGGAGGGGGGGGAGAACTGCTGGCAGGTGAAAGGGATTGGGAAACGCAACCCCGTCAGGAATCCCACAGAGATGAGGGCTCAGCAAATAATAATAATAATTAATAGTAATAATAATAATAAAACCAAAGCAGGAGAGAGCGAGGGGGAGCAGGGAGGACGCGGCTGCTGTGCCGCACCGAGCCAGCTCCGCCGCACAGCCCGGCAAAGCCCCACGGCGGCCTCCAGCAACCCGCTCCCATCCCGGCATGGGACGGGGAGCAGAAGGCCTGGACGGACAGACGGACAGACAGCCAGACAGCTGGAGGGCTGCGGGCAGGAGCGGGGGGCTGCGCGGCTGTCTGGCAACTCTCCCTGCAGCACCGCCGCCCCCCCACTCTTCCCGAGCGCTTCCCCGCGCCTCGATTTGTTCCTTTCTTTCTGTGCTGCCCCGTAATTTCCCCCTCTCCCCCCACCGATTTCTCCCTTTCCGAGATGCAGCCACGGCTCTGTGGTCCCCTGCTCTCCCCTCCCCTTCCTCCTGCCCTCCCCATCCTCTCCTCTGCCCGCTCCCTCGCTCCTCTGCCCGCTCTCTCCTCCACCACCCGCTCCCTCTCTCTGCCTCCCGCCTCCCCCCCACATCCCCCCTTTCCGTCCCCCCCTCCTCTCTGCCCCCCACACCCCGTCACCCCGTCTCCCCTTCCCCTCACCCCCCTTTTTCCCTCCGCCAGGGCAGAGCGCGGTGACGCCGCGGTGGCCGCCACCACGGAGAGGACGCAGGACCCCCCCCTGGGCCCCCCGTGCCCCTTTGAGGGGGCGGCCTGGCCCCCCCGGCCCCCCCAGGGTCCCCCCCAGGGCTGCTTCGCCTGCATCGCCAAGCCCCCGGCTCTCCGGCAGGCATCCCCCGTCCTGTCCCCTTCGTCCGCCGCGCAGCTGATGGAGAGCAAGGGCTGCAAAGGGGACAGCCTGCGGCCGGCGGTCCCGTGCAAGCACTCAGTGGAGAAGAAGACCATGACCAACCCCACCACCGTCATCGAGATCTACCCGGACACCACCGAGGTCAACGACTACTATCTCTGGTCCATCTTCAACTTTGTGTACCTCAACTTCTGCTGCCTCGGCTTCATCGCCCTGGCCTATTCGCTCAAAGTGAGTGCCGAGCGCCCCGGGGAGGGGGGACGGGGACGGGGGGGGAGCGCTTTGGGATGTCCCTCACATCCCTGCCACCAACGGGAGGGGATGCTCCCTCTGGGTGCTGGGATGGGGACATGTGTTGGAGCTGGGGGTGTTGGTTTGGGTGGGGAAGGGGTGTTTGGGCTGGCCCCGGTGTCCCCAGGGGCACCTAAAGCAGCAGGGGGCTCCCTGCAGGGGGGCTCAGCTCGTGCTGGATGTGCTCTGGTGCTCGGTCCCCTCTTGGGGGGGGTCAGAGAGCTCAGCAGGATGGGCCCCGGTCCGGCAGCATTGTGTCGTGGGGCAGGAGCAAGGGGAAGCCGCCGGCCAGCATCACCCAGCTGCCGGCAAGCGGGAGGGGGACAGGTTGGCAAAGCACAGAGTAACCCTGCCTCGTTGCTTCCTGCCCTTTCTCTTGTTACAAAACCCCAAAAGAGGAAAGCTGCAGGGGGAGCAGCCCGGCTGGGATGTGGGATTGGGGCACCAGAGCACCTGGTGGCTATGGGAAAGGGCCTGGGGCTGCTCTTCCCTGCCCTGCCCTGCCCCAAACCACCCGAATGTGCACACAGAGAGCCCGGGGGGCTGAGGGGCGGCCCCGCTCGTGTCAGCTCGGGGACAGCGGCTAGCTAGTGCCTGCTGGCAGCAGCACTTAGTGGAAGGCCAGCGTGCAGGGTGGCCTCGCCACAGAATCAGATCAATTCACCCCAAAGTGAGCCCAGAAGTAACCTGGGGCTGGAGCATCGCGCCGGGACAGAGCATCAGTATGCAAAAAGTCTAGAGGGCATAAAATCTGGTGTGAAAAAAAATAACTGGTGAAAGGGAACAGAAGTGGGCAAGTTTGCCCTGAAACGGGGAGAGAAAAATAGAAGATGGCTGTGGCAGGCTCTTTTGGGAAGCGGTAACTGCGGGGTGGACGTGGTGGTCCCTGCACGGACATGGCACGGAGCCGAGCTGAGCATGTAGAAGCTGTTCTGCTCTGCTCTGGGAGCTCTCCAGCAGCTGGGACTCCTTGCCAGAGGGGAAAACACCAGGCAAATGTCCCTTGGGGACACAGGTCAGAGCTGGCACATGGCAGGAGGGCTGGCGAGAGCTTGGTGCCTCTCAGGCTGCTGTGGGGCTGGGATGAAACAGGGACACGGAGGTGGCAGCAAAAGGTTTGGGCTGGGGAGCCCCTGGGGTGCTGGGGAAGGCATCAGGGACCTTCCCATAACGCTGTCCCCACCAGGTGGGATGTTAGGGCCACTTGTCCTGAAGCCTGTTTTCATCTCTTCTGCAGCCAGCCAGGCTTTGCAGGTACCTCTGCAGCCAGGTGCGAGGGCAGTGGGGCAGCAGCGAGCTGCACCCCAGCTCCTGGGGGATTTCTGTGCTTCGTAGGGCCCGAGCAGTGTGCTGGTAGGGCTTCCCCTCCCCGAGCCCTCCCTGGGACCTCTGAAGGCAGAGCCCTTGGCTGGCAAAGCCCAGGTTTCCTGGTCGAGCTGCAGTCTGTACTCTGGTGGCACCGCACGGCTCCCCGGTGAGGGCTTTTCCATTTCCTTTAAATAACTCACACATCTAGAGACCTCAGAAAGGACTGCTTTTGTTATCACAAACAGCACGCTGCCATGAACGTCACCTGCTCTTGCCAGGCTGATGCTGCTAATAAATCAGGGGCTCCTCTGTGCCCCAGGCCCCGGAGGTGTTCCAGCCGGCACCTCAGCACGCAGCCACCTTCCCACCCGTTTCAGCACTCTCTGGAAGCAGATCAGGGAGCTTCGCTTGGGCTGTGAGGAGATCAAGGCAGCGAGAAGCTCTCGTGGCTCCTTCAGCCCGTGAGGCTGCTCTTGGAGCTTTCCTGCCACCAGGAGACGCAGGGTGGCCCGGCACAGCCACCTGAGCTCTCCTTGCCTGCCCCTCAGCACCCTGCCTTGGGTGCTGCTGTTTGCTGTCCCCTCTTGCTGCCCGCTGACCTTCCTGAGTGGAAGCGGACCGGCAGAAATCCCTGGTGTTTATTAACCCTGATGAGCAGGGAGTGCCTCCCAGGCGGGCTCTCAGTCTGCTCTTCAGGAGGAGCAAAGGTTTTTGAGGGGGGAGAAACTGATGGCAAGAGCCAGGTGATGGATGGCACAAGGGTGAAACGTGGGCTGGAGAGGTCCCAGGCAATCCACAGAGCAAATAAACCCGAGGATGCCCTCCGGAGCAAGAAGCTCCCGATGCAGAGAGAAGCAGAGCCCTGCTTGTGAAGGGGTTTACAGGCAAACCAGCCTCTTCCCAAAGCATCCATCCAACCAGCTGCTGGCTGAATACTAAGCACCGGGCTGCCTTAAATATGGCCTCTTTAGACTCGTTATCAACAAACCATTTGTCTCCTTTGGGAAGCTGACGCAGCACTCTGCACCCACCCGCCAAGCTCTCAGCTCCTAAAAATGAGAGGGGCTGAGCCTGGGAGCAGGGAAAGGAGGTGGAAAGGGAGTGGGAAGCAGCAGGGATGGAAAAGGGGGCTTGCACATCGCGTGCGGTGGAAGAGAGGTGGGTGGGTGCAGGCATGGAGTGGGGTTGAAGGAGCTGAGGTGAGGAGCGGGGCAGTGGGAGCCGAGGAGAGCGCTTGGAGAGGAAGGTGACGGCAAAACTCCAAGGGGATGAAGGGCAGGGGATGCAGGTGGGAAAGTGGAGAGAAAGAGCCCTTGGGGACCAGCCTGCTGGAGGTGGAGGAAGAGAAGGTGAGCAGCAGGGAGGTGGTAGGTGAGCAGGGGTGGAGGAAAGGCCACTGCCACCTTGTGCTGGTGACATGGAGGAGGGAAGTAGAAATTGCCAAGCTGGGTCAGAGCTAAGCTCTACCTTGGCGGTGTCTCCAGAAAGCCACAGTGCAGTGCTCTGGGGGAGCCCCGCGGTCAGCAGGTGCAGGATAACCATCCCAAGCCTTCTCCAAAATTATTATTATTATTATGTGGGCCAAAATCCCCTAATAATTTTTGGCAAGGTGGTAAGGTCAAAATGACGATGAGAAAAGTAACTGTGACTAAGGAAACACCACATCTGGGCTCAGAGAGGGGGGGGTTGTGACCCTGGGGACCTGTCACCACCTTGGGAAGGAAGGAGACAGCTTCCAGGCTTTGACCACGAGCAATTTGGAGCAAGAAACACCTCTTCTTTATGCTCGTGTGCTGCAGGGGCTCTGGCACTCGTCTGGAGCTGGTAGGAGGAGCTGGTCCCACAGCAAGGGGGCCAGCAGCAGGCACCAGCCGCACCACTTCACGGGGTTTGTCTTTGGGTTCCCCGGCGGGATGCAGAGCAAGGTTCCCCAAGGCTGCCCTGCACCACGAAGGGCATGCTGCCCCGAGGCAGAGCTCCACATCTCCCAGCATCTCCCCAGGCTTCCAGGAGGATGCGAAATCCCCAGAAATGTTCCCAAGGCGAGTCATCCCGGACACACAGCTGCCAAAAAGGGGCTGCCACGGGCTTGCTGCTGTCCCTTGGGCCATCTCCATCACTGGAAGCACCGTCTTGAGGACTCGGTCCCTCGAACCAGCACGGCCCAGCGGGACTGAGGGGCTCTGCTGCCCGTCCCCATGCTGGGCAAGCGGCACCAGGCTTTCAGGACAGCACTGCGGGAAGGAGGGAGAAAAAAAAAAAAAGTGGCTGAGATGTGGTCTGAATGCATCGCAGGATGTTTTCAGAAAGCTCCCGGTCGATAAAAGGCTTTCAGCGTTTCTAGGAGGACTCTGGGGCTGGCTGCGGGATTTCACAGCCTGCCACCGACATCTAGCGTTCAGCTCGCTCCTGCTCCACAGCAAGTGCGGGGTGTGAGAGCAGCACGGCCCTGGGGCCTCTGAGCACGCAGCGAGGCACAGCCCTGCACAATCCTGAGGATGCTCCCACCCTGCTGCGGGAAAGGCAAAAAGGGGCAAAAGGCCCTGGTCCTTCCACCCCACGGCCTCTGGGCTCCAGCTGCCGAGGGCCGGCTGCGGGTTTGGAGAGGGGCACAGAGCCCTGCTAGGAAGGGATGGACAGCACCCCCTGGTCTGGGGTCTGCTGCTGGGCATCTCCATCCCCTGCCTGGTGGTGCCATCCCCTGCCTGGTGACCCCGTCCCCTGCCTGGTGACACTATCCCCTGCCTGGCAGTGCCACCTGCTGCCTGCTGGTGCCACTGCTGCTGCCTGGCAGCCCGGAGGAGGTGTGGACACACGCAAACTCCTGACCCTGCTGGAGACCCACCCCAAGATGAACCCACGGGTGTCCCAGCATGCAGGATGACAAGACAGCACCTGTGCTTTAGGGCTGGAAGTCAACAGTGGAGATGCCCCCAGCTGCAGGAGAGCTGCAGAAGGTACCCCAGGGCTGCCAGCCCAGCCCTCGAGCTGTGGTCGGATCCTGCACCGGCTTTGCACGCTGGGTGCCTTGGTGCAGCAGGAGGCACCCAAACACCCCAAGACACCAGCCTTATGGCCCAGATGATGCAAGTCCCAGAGCTGCTAGGATGGCATGGCACGATGAGGAGGATGCAGCAGAACCCAGCTCTCCCTGGGGATGCACTATTATTTTTTAGTACTTTAATTCATGTATTACATAGTAGCACAATACATCTCCCAATTACTTCTCTTTTTTTTCTGTCTCAGGTCCGGGATAAGAAGCTCCTCAATGACTTAAACGGGGCAGTGGAAGATGCCAAGACTGCCCGGCTTTTTAACATCACCAGCTCAGCCCTCGCCACCTTCTGCATCATCCTCATCTTCATCTTCCTGCGGTACCCCCTCACCGACTACTAGCGCCAGGCCAGCAGCAGCGGCCGCCGCCAGGATGCCTCTATGCCAGAAGTGTCTGCAGTTGTTTCCTGTAGCAAGGACACAAAAAAATAAAACAACTCCACCTTGATTTAAAAAAAAAAAAAAAGTAAACACATAAATAAAAGTTAAATGAGTTTATCAGCCCAGCTGAGCCTACTCTTCCTGGCTGTAGACAGTATTTGGGCTGCTGTAGGAAAGGGTTTCACTTGTACAGCAGTGCAGGGAGGAAGGCAGACCAAGAAAAGCTTATTTTATGGCAAATAATGCTGTGTGACGAGGGCATGCGGAGCTGAGAGCTGAGTGTGACTCGCAGCTGCAAGTATGGCCCTGGGGGTCTGTGGGGTGCAGCCGGGGCTGGGGGCACGGTTGGGGTGCGAGGTGGTGGGAGGAAGGCAATGTGCCTGAGACCCTGAGGCCAGTGGTATGGCAAGGCTCAGAGCACGTCAGGCGTGCTCAGGCTGCCCACCACCTTTCCACACACCTTTTATTTTCCTTTTCTGATGCATTTCTGTTGAATTTCACCTGCCGGTTGAAATAACTTACTGTCCCCGGAGAGCCCCAAAGCCTCCAGATGAACCCCGGTGTGTTAAAGGGCAGATTTCTCCTTGGGATTGCCCAGCAGTGCTGAGAAGGAAGGTGCCTTCTGGGGAAGTCACACACATCCCCCCTAAACCAAGTGCTGCTGTATTTCTGTAAGACGGTCAATAAAGATACCTCTGATGTCTGGTCTGCTGCGCTGACTCCTCAGGTTGTCCTCCCCTCTCCCACTCTGTGCATGAAGAGAAAGAGAAAAATGCCTCAAATGAATGGCAAGAATTGGCCTAAAACCCAAAATGTGTGGGGCAGATTTAGATGTCACCACAGGACTGAAGTGGGAGGCACCTCCTGAACTACCAAAAATCCGGGAAGCGCATCGCCCTCTGTGAGTCCGCACGCCCCGTGGCCACCCTGCGGGTGGTCTTCCAGGGAGCCAGCCCCAACTTCTCGCCCTGCTCAGAACACGCAAAAAAAAAAAAAAGAAAAAAAAAAAGGTAAAATCAGAGCTGGCAAAAATCAGGAGCAACCCAAAGGCAGCCTCTCCTGCCTTTAACCGGCGTGACAAATGGGCTGCCAGCACCTTCCCCCGACGGACAGCCTCTTTAATGAACCAGGGGGAACACTGCACTGACTCCGCAGCATTTCTGCATGCACAAACTGTCAGGGACAGACAGGGTGGACTATTATCAGCAACCCTCACGTTTATTATTTGTTGCTGGCAACACCCACCTTGTACGAGGCATCTCCATGCCAAGGCTGAAGTGTGCTGTGGAGGGGCTGAGGTGCACAGCAACCCTGCAAATTGATTGGGCACATCTCTATTTTATTTTATTTATTTATATATTTTATAATAAAATATTATATATTTTATTTTATTTTATTTTATTTCATGATTTTATTTTATTTTATCTTTGAGGGAACAAAGGAAAGAAAAGCAGCAGCCAAATACGACAGGTACTCTCATCGCTTTTTTTTTTCTTTTTTCCCAATTGTACAGGAAAATTCTGGAATTTCAGGGTTTGCCAAGGCTGCCACCCAACATAACAGAAGGGAGGATTTCAAGGGCTGCTTCTCTGCCTTTTCACTTCTGCCACTCACAACTTCACTGGGCGCTCTCCAGCTCGCACCTTTTTTTGGCTGCGAAGCCGCAGCCTCTGTTGCATTCAGCAGCAGGAGCGAAAACCAAGCGGAGGGGGTGGAAGAGAGGAACCGTCAGATGCTTGGGAAGCCATTTGATATTGGAAAGAAGTGATGGTCGCATTGCCACATGAAGATTTAATTGTATTCCTCCAGGAAATTTAGCTTGGCAGGTTGATGAGGATTTCTTTTTTTTTTTATTTTTCTTTAGCTCCAGAGGGGGGAAACTGGAAAGGCGGGGGGGGGATTATTTGCCACTAGTCAGTATCGTTAGGTGGTGTCTAAAATATTGCTCCTGGTTTGGGGCCCCCATACATGACAGGCTTTTGGTGGGGGCTCAGGAAAGGCTGCCAAGGCTGGTGATGGGAGGAGAGGCTGAGCCTGGAGAAGAAACGGCTTCGGGGGGGACCTCGGAGCATCAGCAGGGGCTGATGGAGACACGGAGCTGAATTTTTACACATCACGAGGTCCTTCCCGGACCAACATCTGCTCTTTGTGGTCTCTGCAGGCCGACAGCCCCACCAGCAGCTCGAGGAGCTGCAGCTCCTGCCTGCCTGCAGCCGTGCTGCGGGATGCAGGCAGAGGGCCCCCGCACACCGCTCCGCCGTGGTCCCTGCTGCCCAGCACCACCAGCAATCCGAGGAGGACAAGAAGGTGGCTTTGGGCACCAGGAACCTCTCGAAATCGCCTTGCAAGGCCGTGCAGAGCAGAGGGGTGTGGGTGCCCTGGCGTGTGAGCAAACACCACTGCGCTTACGCAAGCCCCGGGCTGGGTGATGCCACCTTCATGCGAAGGCTGCCGAGCCAGTTTGCAGGCAAATCCCAGCTGGGTTAAACTGGTTTGGATTTCCTCCCAGCAGCAAACGTGACCCCGTGGCTCTCCTACGTCTACACTGGCTGGCTGTGATAAATAGGGCAAGCTGCAGCGCAGCGCTGGCGGCTAATTCGGGTAGCAACCTCCCAGCCCAGCCCAGCAGCTCTGCGTTCCCACGGGGGAAGAGCTGCCAGCCCCCGATTTTGCATCGAAACCCAAATTACAGTACAAAGGGGGGCCTTCCCAAAGTCCCTTCACCACTGTATTTTCAAAGCTGTCTCATCGGGCTTCACGGAGCTGCAGCCTTGCCAAGTGCCACTGGGTCCTGGTCTGGCATGGGAGCTGGCACCGCAGCACCACTGCAGCTGCAGACCTGCAGATGCAGGGGGAGAAGTGGGGTGCTGATGGAGCTGCCTCTGCCCCCCTCTCCGTGCCGGTATTTGGGGCAGGATAGGGCTGCACAGATCCTGCAGCGCCCAGCTCGCCGCCCGGACCGGTGCGGGGAAGGAGGGGGAGGCACAGATGGCAGCAGATGCTCTCATCAGTGAAAACGATTTAAGCGACATAGGAAACAACAACAACAAAATCCTAGCAACTGGTGAGCAGCTGAACAAAAACCTGCAGAGGGGCAGGGAAAAAGGGTCTGGAGCTGACAGAGCCCTCACCCCTGCGCCGAGCCGGGCTGGTTCATATGCAGCAAGGAGCAGTGGGAGAAGAAAGAGGGAAGACCATGCCTTGCCCCCAAGAAGCATGGGGCAAGGATCCTTTTTTAAGGCCTGGCTGTACAGAAACCAAACCGTTTAGCACCTCTCTCCTTCCCCTGGCCCCGTCCTCTCCCTCCTGCTGCCCTCAGAGGTGTGAGCATGACCCCAGGCAGCTTCTGGCACACCAAAAAGTGAATTCCTCACTCAGCCTCGCTTTCCAGGGCAAAGCCATGTGCATGACCACAGCATTTCAGCCCACAGGGAGAAGGGCCAGCTGTGCTAAGGGTTGTCACTGCAAAGCCTCTAGGAGAGTTAGCTGCCACCACCGGCTTTGCATCCTGCAGTGTGCTCACTCCGTGCCCGGTACAAAGGTCCCGCTCCTCCCATCCCCTGCCTTTGACCTGTGCTCCGTGCCAAGGGAATTTACTCAACGCACGACTTTGTGCTGCTTTCCCCTTCTCCCTTTGGCAGGAACGCCTGGCAGCACAGAGCCAGGGCTGCAGAAGGAGCGCTGCTGCAGCACGAAGAGGAGCGGCACGGCGTGCAGACCCCCAGCCTCGCACTGCTGCAGTTAACCCGCTGCGCGCTCGCTGCTTCTGCTACATGCACGCGCTGCAGCTGGAAGTGCTGAGCCACGCCGGGCGCATGCAGATATTTTTCTTCTCGGGGAAACCAAGAAATATAGATACGCTGTGCAGCCCTCCCTGTGAGAAACGAGGCTGCCTCGTGATGCTGCTCGGGGCTTTCTCCTGCTCACGCACTCTGCAGAGCGCGGTGACACCATTTGGGGCTTTGCAGGAGGCAGGCAGCGAGCGGGGCTCCCCCAGGCAGCGCTCCTCCACGCAGGCTGCGCCGATAGCCCGGCACAGAGCACCAGCCGAGAGTAAAAAATACACATATTTGTGCATTTAAAGCAATTGCAGGTTGGTGAACAAGTCTCTCCTTTTTGATGGACTCGTCGGTTTGGCAGCAGTTTCTTTCTCTCGGTTTTTAGTTTCGCACTTGGCCTGCGATGGCAATTACGGGTCTTGGAAAACGTTTTAGCAAAAACTATTACGTGTGCTAGCGCAACTTGCATTCAAACCACGTAGCTGGGATGCAATCAATCTTCAGATGCGCCTGAAATCTGGGGAAGAGGAAAAAGCAGAGTGAGGCGAAGAGGGCGAATTCTTTTTGAAGTGCTTTTTATCTGAAATAAAGCACTCCCCGTGAGCAACGAGCAACTGGCCGCAGTGTTTTTGCTCATTCTGAGCATGCCGGGGAGGGGGGACCCAGCCCCTGGTGATGACAATGGCTTCACATCTGGTACATGGGAGCCGGGAGCACGACGCTGCTTTGTTCTGCCCGTGTGTGACCATCACAGCACCATCCCAGCTCTCCCTGCTTCATTTCCCCTGTGTAACATAGGGATGCTGAGGGTCTGGTGAGCGTGGATGAGCACCCACGAGCCCTGTCCTCAGCTGAATGCCACGCTGATAGTATCGCAGAGAGGGGGGAGCCCTTCTCGGCTTAGCCAGAACCACGACTTTCAGGTCGGATGGGGTCGGGATCTAAATCGGGTTCGCTTGAGGCTTTGAGAGTCAGGTGAAGTTTTGCAAGCCTCCCTCGCCACCTGCTCCTGGCCCCTGCAATCCTGGCAGTGGTTTAGTGCCCGTGAATCACTTGTTTTGCTTTCTACCCCCAGCCAGGCACAGCAGCAGTGGGTGTGGGAGAGCTGCCCAGCCGTGGGCCTGAGCATCCCATGAGAGCCACGTCCCCCACATCCCCTGGCCGGAGGAGCATCTCCCCTTCTCCTCCTGTTTGCTGCTTGCTCTGCGGGTCAGATCTCAGCAGGAGTTAGCAGCTCAACCTGTCCCTTCTTTTTCCTTCTTTTGCCCCTGAAAAGGGGTCTTTCTTATTTTTTTTTAACCCACGAGTGCTCCAGAGCAGGTAGAGAAGCAAGGCCCTGTGCTAGCACAGCACCTTCCCACCAGTTATGCTACCAGGACCTAAACCCACACAGATTAGAGGCACATGGTGGAGTAACCCTGGTTTTGCAGAATTTTCCCCACCAACATGCTTTGGACTGATTTTTGTGCCAGCAGAAGAGAAGACAGCGAGATTTTTAGCATCACGGTGTGTCCCAGCAGCCGGGGCTCTATACCCTTGGTGCTCTACAAAAAAAAAACGACACCGTGTGTTTGGAGAGAAGAGAATTAATTCCAAAACACCCAGCATCCATATCAGCAGCGGGGAGGAAGGTTCCCTTGATTTCCTAAGCGCCAGCAAAGCTTCTAAACCCTAATCCCTCGCTAAGCTGGAGCTGCCGGGCCACGTCCAAGGACAAACCCCCAGCTCCATCCTCCACCTGCACATGGGCCGCGTGGCCTCCACGTCCTGCTGAGGTGTGGGATGACGGAGGCCAGGCTGAGGCCAAGCCTTCACACCATATCGGCCTCCATCCTCGTGCCTCCATCGGCCTCATGTTGTGTTGGTCTCCATCGAGTCCGCCTTTGGTGGCCACCAGCGGAGTGCTGGGTGAGGCTGGCAGCGGGGACCGGAGGCCGGACCCCGAAAAAGCCTCCAGGGTGGATGTTAACACCCAGATTTCGGCAGCGGGAAGGCCGGCCTCCCTCAAAGCACCTCCACCTGCCCTCCGCTTTGGGGGGTGGGGGCACCCCACCTCTGCGCACCCCCCTTAGCATCCTCTCCGCCCCTCTCCGCGCCCGCGGGGCTGCCGTCACCCTGCCCAGCTCCTCCCGCGCTGATTGGCTGCGGGTGACGTCAACGCTTTTTTTTTTCTTTTTTTTTTTTCCTTTTTTTTTTTTTCCTTCTCCCCCCCCCCCTCCTCCCTCCCTCCCGAGGCATGACCTCATCGCCGGCGCATTCCCGGCGGCGCGGAGCGGCGCGGAGCAGCGCGGAGCTGTGCGCACCCGGTGCGCGCCCCGGTGCGGGATGCGGGCCCCGCGGCACCGCCAGCGGCCGCGCCAGCGGAAAACCCGCGGAGCGGCGCGGCTGGCCCCGCCAGGGTCAGTGCGGGCCGGGGGGGGGCGGCCGGGGGGGGGCTCTCCATCCCCTCTGGGTGCCCGGAGGGGAAAAACGGGGCGCAAGGAAAAAAAAGAATGAGGTCGGAAAGCATCGAAATGGGGAGTTTGGGGGGGGTTGGGGGGCAGCATTGTAGGGGGAGAGGGTGGGGAGGTGGGGAGGTGGGTGTCCCCAAGGGTATGGGGTGGGTGGGGAGGTGTAGGGTGGCATGGGGTGGGAGGGGATGGGGTGGGAAGGTGTTTCTGCTTGGTGCTGGGGGGAACGTTTGGGTTTGGGGAGGATGAAGGAGCTCGGAGGGGCACTCCGTGTCCTTGGCTTTGAAACGCGGCCGGCGTGGGTTCGGCACCGCTTCGCTGCTGCGGCTCTGAGCGACTGACGAGTTGAGCTGCCCCTTGGAAATCATCCCCTTGACCTCCCCTGATGTGCGGGGAGCAGTTGACCTTCCCCCCAAGTTATCACATAGTGATAAACGTTGGTTTCTGTGTGCAGCGCTGGTCGTTTTTACAAGATCCGTGATTATTTCCCTTATTGATAAATAAGTTCCTTCTCCTTCCTGCTCTGCCCCCCACCCCTTTCTCCTCCCCCAGAATTAAATTCCTGAGCAACAGCAAAAGCTGATGTCAGTGCTTCAGCTCACATTGGGGGAGCTCTGTGCACAGGTCAGTAATTTGCGGTTTTGGTGGAGGGAAGGACGCGGTGCGGTGCTGTTTTGTTAAGGATATTTGGATTTTCAGGGCACGGATGTGTTTGTCGTTTGCACTGCGGCGGTGTCAGCAGCTCCCTGGTGGGCAGCGCAGCTCCGCATGAGCATGTGTCAAAGAGCCCGTCCCTGTCCCAAGCAGCTAGCAGGGACAAGTGACCCCCTCTAACTTGGGGTGCAAAGACAGGGACCCCCCAGGGAATGGTCGAGAAGCCTAGGGAGCAGCAGGCGATGCTGAGGCTCGTGCCTGGCAGCCCAGGGGCCATGTTAACCTTGAAAGCAGGCTGCCCGTGGAGCGGTGTCTGAGGCTGGCTCGTATTGTCTGGTCCTCTGCGAGGGTGAAAGGCTCAGGGCATGGCAGAAGCGGGGCCGCAGGGAGCTTTGTTTTCCAAAGGGCTGGATGCTTGGGGGCTGGATGCTCGGGGGCTGGCGCGTACGGGTTCGGCCTCTGTCAGCTGGTGGAGGGCGGCTGTGCCGGGAGGATGCTCCGCGCTGCAGAAGAGGTTTTGTTGGCTTTGGCTTGCTTTGTTTTTCCTTGCAATGGCTCCCAAAGCAAAATGAGCTGCTGCAGCAAGAAAACCCACCTACCTATAGCTGGATGGATGGGGGATTTCTGGCTAGAATAGCCACGAGGGCTATGCGGACGTCTTCTCCCCGGCTGTGACGGGCACAGCCATGCTGGCAGGGTGTGTTTGGGGAGGGCTGCCTGAGCGGCCAGGACCGGAGGGGACATTTGGGGCTGCCAAGCAGCAGCTGGATGCTGGGATGCCTCTCTGCAATGGCAGAGCCTCGGAATCGCTCTTGAATTGTGCTGCTTGCATCGCTCGGAATTGGTTCGAACAGCACAAACCTGGCTGCGGGTGGTCTGCGAGCGCTGCTGCCGAGATGGCAGCGGTGCACACCAAAGGGATTTTCACGCAGAGCTTCAGCCCACCCTGGTTTGCGGCTGTCCCTGCCTTGACGCAAGGTAAGGGAACAGGCGAGGAAGCCCTAGATCCAGCACTGCTTTTTGGAATCCAGCTTCAGCTAGGATTGGGAGACCTGAGCAAGGTGGCCGAGCTCCTCAGAAGCGTTCACAGCGGGAGACTCACTGCATGGAGATTATGGCAAATATAGCACAGGGTTTGTATGCCCTGCATGTTTTTGCTGGGTGCCAGGCACCTTGCCAAGAAAGCCACTGAGGTGCCCGCATTTGGAGAGTTTGCCCTCTAAAATTCAGCACAACGCAATTATGATTGCCCAAACGCCTGAGAGGGCCGGGTAAGGCTTTTCATAGCGTGTGGCCCACAGAAAACCAGGGTTTCCCCTGTGACCTCCTGCCCAAAAAACCTCCCCAAAGGGGGCTGCGGCTCAGCAGGATTTCTCCAAATGACTTCTCTCAGCACGGGGATGGATTGAGCAAGGTCCTACTCCATCCATCCCACCCCTTCCCCCTGCACCAGCTGTGTTAATCCACGTAACAAACACGGGGTGTGCTAAAGGTGCCTTCCTCTTCTGCTTTGTTCCATTGCCCGTAAGTGAGGCTGCTGGTAGGGATCAGAGGTTAGTTTCTCTGTGGCGCAGCTCTGTTCAGGCTCGGATCCCAAAGCCCTGGCTGTGCGCAGGTGCAGAGCACGTTCACAGTATCTGGGATGGGAGCAGGAAAAGGAGGTGCTCCAGTGCTTGGCAGCCTTGATTTATGGCCCTGGCTTGTAGGACACCGCCGTCATCCTCAAACAGCTGCAGCAAACTCAATCTGCTGGGGTGATAAAAGAAAAGCAGCTTGCAAATGCTGGCACCTCTGCCTGGCGGGGCAGCTGGAAGACCAGCCTAGGAGGTGTGGGTCCTTTTCCCCTCCGCCATGGGATGAATGGCAGCATTTGGGAGAGCTGGCTGCAGGGACCTGCTCCCGTTCCTCTTCTCACCCTGCTCCTCTCCTTGCTGCTATGCAGAGGGAGCTCCTGCAGCCAGACCTTCAGCGCCGTCCTCACCCAGCGGGGAAAGCTGGCGGGCGCTCCTCGGCATCCTGCTGCCCTCTGGGTTTTAAAACCTGTTTTTCAAGCCTTAAAATTTCGTCTCTGAAGATACACCTGTCCCACCTGATGCCGAGTGGGAAGGAGGCACCTGACATGCTTGGGGAAGGCAGGCGAGTGGCCTGGGATTGTTCATCAGATAAGGAGCTAAACAAGCTCTCTGCTCAAGATTTTTCTCAAGCTTGCTCAGGGAGCCCTGCGCATGCGTGGCGAGCAGGCTTACAGCACAGCCGAGGGAACGGGGGGGGCTGTAAAACCCACCGTGCCAATGGGAAATGGAGGCCGAGGCTGCCCGCAGAGCCAGGCAGAGCAGGGAGAGGAGAATCCCCTGCATGGAGGGAGCCTGTGGGTGCTGCAAGGAATGCTCCCGGGGGTTTTGCTGCTGCTCAGGACCTCTGGTTTCCAGCAGTGCCAAGTGGTGCTTGTTTGTAGGACTGGCATTTTAGCAGATAGGTGCAGTGAGAGCCCAGGGACTGGGGGAGAACCTGGAGGTGCTCACGGGAAACTGGTTCCCTGCATGCAGAGTCTGGTAGTGCAAGCAGTGGTGCAGGGGCTCTGCTGTATGAAATAAGCGATGTGCTTTGCACTGACTTCATTTAATTAAGAGCATACCAGCAATGTATATGGGGCAAGAAACCCTTCCTCGACTCTCTTTTTTCGTCCCATTCCTCTCATGTCTTTATTCCATGCTGCTTGCTGTGCATGGAAAGCCCTCGTGATCCCCGTTCGCCCACCTTGGTGTGCATGTGCACGACTTGCCTGCATTCGTTGTAACTTTCCTTTTAAACCAAGCCTTCAGGTTTCTCAGGGCAGAGACCTCGTGTCGTTCAGGAATTTCTCTGGAGCACTTCAGGGTGCCCTCGCAATTTGCAGAGGAGGTTCCCCGGGTGGCATTTCTGTAGGGTGAGTTATGGGGAGCCTCCTTTCTGAGCCTGCTGATGACTGGGAACGTGTCATTTGGTGACCAGAAGGACAAGACGACCCATTCTGGTGTTGAAGTCAGGCCTGCTTTGAGGGACAGAGGTTGGACTGGGTTTGCTCCTGAGGCCTTTTCCAACCTAAATGATGCTATGACTGTTCCATAGCTGCCTTCCTTCCTGCTGCTCCCAGGCTGTTGTAAAATGCCTGTGGTTAGGCAGCGATGGCAAGGGGACCTGAAACGTGGCAGACCACTGCTTTGATCCCGTATGGAGATTGCAGTGACAGCATGGCCCTGGCATGCAGCCCCTATAGCCCGTCGTCCCGCGCTGCTAAAGCCGCGTTACGTCCTTCTGCTCTGTCCCTGCCTCCTGGCCTTACTCAGCTGGCACATAGGTGTGCAGTGTGCCCACATCCACAGCTTTTCATCTGCCTGTTGTTGTGTGGTTTTTTTTGTTTTGTTTTGTTTTGTTTTTATGGCAGGGGATTTAGTTCTTTGAGGAGCACTGCTGTCTAAAGCGAGCAAGCGGTAATTCAGCTGATGCAGCAGAAGCCCTGGTGGGAATTTCAGCCTGCTTATTAGGTGCTTGTAGGCTTTTTTCTTCAAGCAAGTCAAGCCATCCCCACGCATTAAACCTGTATCTGCTTCAATTACACACCTCCCCTTGAAATCCAGCCTCTGCTGGGTAAATACAGGCCATCTTTGCTCCAAACACCGAGGGTCCCTCGCTCTCCTTCTTTTGAAATGCAGCATCCTCAACTGTTTTCACCTTGCCACCAACAACCCCAAACTCTGAGCTTGTGATGGCAGCCTGGTCCTGCTTGAGCTGTATCTCAAGTGGAGTTATTCATGCCATCTCCTGCTGCTTGGCTGCGAGCCCTGCATGGGGAGCAGGGGGGAGCATCCCCAGCCTCGCTTGGCACAGGCGGCTGATGAGCGGAGAGCTGGTGCCGAGAGGGTGCCAGCACTGCTGACAGGCGAGCTGGCCCATGGAAAATACATTCACTGCATGTACGTGGGGCAGGAAAGCTGAGCAGTGAATGGCCATCCCCATCTAACACCCCATCTAATGCTCAGCGGACCCTGTAGGGATGTCCCAGGTGGCACTCCGAATTATTCTGCGGGGTGCTAGAGGGACAAAGCGCCTCCAGCACGCCGAGTGGAGTTGGCTGATGGAAAAAAAGAAAAAAAAATGAGGGGGGAAAAAAAAGAATGCAAATCTCTGACCAGGCAGAATCTCCCTAGACACATCCTTTTGTCGAGCATTTGCATTGTACCGTTAAAAATAGATCGGTGCATTCTCCGCTTGCTTGATGAATGCTGATGCCTGTAATTCTGTGTCATCCTCGCAATCCCTCCTGCTTTGAGCTTGGCTGCCTCTTTGTCTGGCACCTGAGCAGGGTTCATTCAGCAGTAACTGATACAGAGATAAGTGCGAGCTCCGCTGGAGTCGTGCCGGGCAGGTGGGAAGGTGAGGAGGGCTGATCTGGTGGCACCTCGCTGGGGTCAGCCCTACGGGGGCAAGGCTGGGTGTGCTCACACACACTTACAGTCGTGGGGGCCCCACCAGTGATCACTTGGGTCTTCTAGTGTGGAAGCTGGCAGGAGGATGGGGAAGCTTTGGGTTTATGTCCTGATGCACCACTTTATTTATTTATTCATTTTGAAACTGAGAAAATCCCGTGGTACACAACACCGTGATGCCCAGCCAACAGGCTGGCCTGCGGGACTTCTCACACCAGGAGCTGTAGGGGCTGCAGGGCAGCGTGGTCACTAGTCTCGTGCTTGTCTGGTGTGGTGAGGATGGAGGGAGAGCTGCCAAACCCTTTGTCTGACCCCCGTGTCACCTCAGATTAAACAAACGAAACCAGCTGGTGACAAACCACAGCCCCCAGGGCAGGAGGAGGGAGTGGGGTAGGGATGCTAGCTTGGTCATTGCCTGTCCTGGGTGTCTTTTCTTGATAAAGGTAATCCTTTGCAACCCCAAGTTTGTGCTTTCTCATTGTGTCTTGACAAGAGGTAGAGCCCCAGCTGACAAGTGCTAATTCATACCAAACAATTCAGCTATTGTGTGCGTGTAGGAAATTTAGCAAGCCTTGGGCCAGGTCAGGAAAGCCTTGCGAAGCACGTGTTACCGCCCTAGTGGATGTGTCACCCCATGGAAAATCAGCATTTTGGTTGAATTTTGGGCCTCCTAAGAAAAGCCAGAGTTTCAGTGGGCACAGAGTGGTGTAGCTGCTGATGTTTTGACCTGCTGCCTTGAAGAACCACAGCCCGACCCTGTCTTTCTTCCCCTCAGCATGTAGGGGTCGTGGGAAATAGTGGGAAGCCTTTCTCCAGGAAACCCAACCTGCACCCAGCAGGTATTTATGGTGTCTGCTGTCCTGGGACAAGGCAGCCAGACCAGCCCTCCTGAAGCATCCAGCTGCATACCTTTCTGGGCTGCCTCTGTCCATTCTTATTGCAAAAAGGCAAACAAACTACTGGAGATCCCAAGATAAGCCCACGGAGCAGTCTCTGCTGGCCCTATCCAGCGGAGATGCAGTGAAGGTGGGGATATCAGGCGGTGGGGATCGAGGGCCCTTAAAGCATCAGTGGGACTGGGTTCCCCTCATCCTACACCTCGTGTCCTCCGCCTTCCAGCCTGCCATGATGTGTGCCAGGCTGCTCAAAGGGGAAGGTGCTTTCGGCTCGGAGGCATGAGCCTGGCTGCCTCTCAGCTTGGCAGGGAGGGTGGAAATGGGATAGCTTTGGTATTAGAAAGCAGCTTGCCTGGGCACTCCGTCCTCAGCATGGGCAAATGGCTGGCTGGTCAGGGATAACCTTCAGTCCTGGCTGTTGTAGGCTTTAAAATGGAAGCTTGTGCTAATGCTATGGGGGAAAAACATAAAAATCATCTTAAAAGTACGAGTCTAAGAGGAGGAGATGGTGGCTTTGTCACCTAGACTCGGGCAGTTTAGCCTGCTGTGCTTCCCCATTGGCTTTTCCTGACCCAGCGGCACTAAGATCTCCAGAAATTGTTCTGGGAGCAGAACCCAAGCCCACCCAAGGTGGCTGGTGCAACCTTCAGCCACGTCCTCCGATGGAGGAACTCCTTCCTTCCAGCATCCTCCGTGTGGAGGCTGCCCCTTCCCAAAGCTGCTCTGCACGGAGGGGTTGTGCAGGGGCTCTCCTCCGGGGAGGGCCTCTTGTCCTGGGGAGAAGGCGCCCGTGGTGTGTAAGGAGTGGAGAATGGGGAAGCGAGATGAGCGTCGATGGGGCTGTGTGGTGCTGGTCTGTCCTGGGAAAGCCACTGTGGGTCTCGGAGGGTGAGAAGAGGGCAGCAGCCACGGACGGACAACCCAGTGCTGCTGTCTCGTCTTCGTGCTCCTTGGGGGTCATGAAATGTCCTTCCTCCCCACCCTTTAGCTTCTCTGGGGAGAGGTGGGCAAGCAGACTTTGTGTCTGGCTTAGTGAATGTGGTTAGTGGTGTTTTTTAACCTCGTTTGGAGGAGGAGGAGGAAAAAAACACTCCATTTTCCCATCTCCAGCAGAGAAATCTTTTGTGCTGCTTTTTAAAGGGATCTTGATCAGCTGCTAAGGGATTGGCAGTTGTTACATCACTTCCAATGCGGCTACTGCAGGCACCTCACAGCTTCGTCCCGCTGCCACCCCAGGGGATCATTCGTGCTCCAAATCCCCCTCCGTGGGAGAAATCCCGCACCCCTCGCTAGGAGGGAGAGGCGGCTGCGCCGTTCAGGATGCGCTGTGCGAAGCAGAAGGGGGTCAGTGGATGGGCCGAGCTTAGAAGCAGATGGGATGGAGCAAGGGGAGGCACCCCGGGGTTTCCTAAAGGTTGGTCGTGCCCCGTCCCGCTGAGCTGGAGGCACACGGAGCGAGCATCCCTCTGGGGCTGGGACAGAGCCGAAGGCACCGCGGTGGCATTGCCTCGGGCCGGAGCCGCAGCCGTTGCCTGGCAGCTGCGGGTTTCCAGGGAAACCAGAGGTGCTAACTTGTTAATGAGCCCCGCGTCCCTGATTGCTGCTGCGAAATAATAATAATTAGCCGTAGGCCCGTGATTTAGGAATCCCTCAAACGGCACGAGTCTGCCGAGGGGAGCTTGCTAAGTGCCAAAGGACTTGGAAGAAATGGGGATGGGGATGGAGAAAGGGTGGAGAGCTTGGCAGAGGTGCCACGTTTCACACTGGAAATGGGATTGAGAAGGGTTTGGGTTGGAAGGGACCTTACAGCCCACCCAGTCCCAACCCCCTGCCACGGGCAGAGACACCTCCCACCAGCCCAGGCTGCACCCAGCCCCATCCAGCCTGGCCTTGGGCGCCTCCAGGCATGGGGCACTCACAGCTCCTTGGGAGGTTGGTGGGCTCGCAGCTGCCTGCCCCCAGGGCATCATTGATCCCTTAGCTCTGTGCTCAGGCACGTGGGTGCTTCTTCCACCACCCCCGTTGCCAGATTTGACCCTTCCCATGTCTTCACCTCTGTGCAGCCTGGCTCGTGGGGCAGATCGCAGCACCTCTGCATCCTCCACCAGCAGTCAGCCCTACCCTACTTCTGCTCTTCAGCTTCTTCATTTTGCAAGTTCTTCTTTGCTAGAAGCAGGTCTGAGTCTCCAAAATACCTTGGGAGATGAGCAGCAGTGCATCTGAGGTCCTTTGCTGCATGTCCCTGCAGGCTGGGAAGCACCGCTGAATTGTTGTCTGCACTGTGGCTGTTCTCCTGGAGGTGTTTTTCCCTTTCCTCTTCACCTTGGTCACTTCTGACCCTATTTATTTTGAATGGAAATGGGAAACAGCAGTGAAAAGAAGTGGGAAAGGGCTAGGAGAAGAGGAAAGCGTGGAGGAGTAGGAAGCTAGGAGCAGCTCCTGAACTGGACCACGGGTGGAGGGTAGAGATCTCCAGGACACAGCTATGAGCTTGGTGAGATGAGTAGATGCACCGGTTGGTGAGGTTTATGGTTGCTTCAGAAATGTACTGGCCTTCCTGTTAACATCTCTGGTACAAGAGAAACCAGATCCGTGCCCATCCCATAACCACGTACCTCTGCTGGGGCCTTATGCAAGAGAAGTAATTGAGGAAGTGGCCTCCCCCTGGTGACTGCTGGACCGGCGCAGGGCCGAGCTCCCGTGGTCCGTCCTGCCACGGGAACAGACTCAGGTCAGGGTGTGTTTGGGGTTTTCTTCCTTCTGGCTGACCAGAAGAGGATGGAGAGGGCGTTTGCCCTTAGCCTGGCTCACAGCACCCATCTGTGCCAGGCTCCTGGTGGCACCCTTCACAAAGCACATGTGTCCGTGGAGGTAACAGCAGGGACAGAGTGCCGGTGGTTGCCCAGGCTGTGTGTTAGGCTCTCTGCCCATCTTTCCATCCAGCGTGGCCCCTCCTGCCTTGCTGTCCCCATTCAGCTAAGCCTTGCGCCCATCTCCCTCATTACAGGCACTCCAGGGAGAGGTGGGATTAAAGGATTATGGTAATGTTCTTCGGGAACACTCAAGAAGATTAAGATGGCTTTAATAAACTGATAAGCGAGGGACACAGCTATGCTTCTGAAACCCCAATTTAGGTCCCAGGTTAACCTTTTCCCCTGTGCTGGAGACAAGTCCCCGGTCACTGCGGTGGGGTGGCAGGAGACCTCTTACTTTGTGATGCTCCCTGTCCGTGCCTCCTCCTTCCCAATCCCTTGGCATTTGCATTTGGGTTGGCGTACAAAAGGGTGACGTGCAAACTTGGAAGGACCCGGTTCCTTCTCAATCTTGGGTCTACCACCAAGGTTACAGCTGCCTATGGCCACACTCTGTCGGACATCTCCCTCACTGGGAAAGGCTCCAGGAAGTGGGGGGGGCAGCATGGGCCTGCCTTGCTCTGCATCTCCCTGCTGGAGCTGGGTGTCAGAGCAGGCTTGCTTGTGTCGCCTGTCTCTGCCACCAGCTCTAACTGGCCGTGCTGGAGCAAATGGACATCTGTCCAGTTGTTTGGGTGGCTGTCAGCGGAGGTGGGGAACCTCTTGTGCCTTCCCTGACTTCACCCCCCTGATCTCCTGTCAGAACTCGGTGCGTGGAAAGCCTCTTCCAAACAAGCTTCTCCCAGACCTGTTGGGAGATCAGGGATCTTCTGGCTTTCCCAAGCCCCTCTGATTGTGTCTGACCCCCACAAGGTTCACCCTCACTCATTATCTGGGGAGCAGATATCCTATTATCTCGCAGATACTGTGCGACGTGTTCGATGCATCAGATCACTCCTTCCTCCCACTTCAGCCTCGCATTCTTATCCCTCTGCCTCGGCATGATCCCCATCTTTTTGTCTGTCACCTCCCTCTGCTCCCTTTTATTTCTTGGATGTAATTGGAAGAGCTGAGAAGAATTCGCAGCCTGCTGTCCTGATGGGGATGGGAAGCAGAAAACGATTTGGGGAGTGGGGTGTGAAAGAAAGACGGAGGGGAAAAGCTGGCTAATTTGCATCCTTTCTGAGTGCCCTGGCTCTATAGCCAAGGTACAGCAGGGGGTCTTCTGGCAAGGCGGCAGCGACGTAATGAGGTGTGTCATATCCCAGCAGGAGCCAGCCTCGCTCCCCCTATCACCCCCTAATTAGAACTGTTTCAATTTTAAGCCCCCCCTGGAGGAGTGCTGCAGGGAGGGGAGAGGCGAGGGGGGACCGCGAGCCGCCTGCCGTGGGGCCGGGGGCAGCGGCGCCGCCATGCAACGGGGCTGTGAAGGACTTTGTGCCAGGAGGGGCCAGCGCTGTCGCAGCATTTAGGGGATTTTTTTTTCCCCTTAAGTTGAATAGATGTGCTAACAGCATGCGTGTGATGCAGGGACATCTACCCCCTGCTTTGGGGAGCTGCCCAGGGACGTGGTGGGGCTACTAATGCCAGGGTTGTGGGCCAGAGACCTGTGGATGCTGAAGCCCCCATCCTCATATTCTGCAGCCCCATGTCCTTTCCCTGCGAGCTGGCTGAGTCCTCCAGGTCCGGTGATGGGGAGCAGAGGTCCCTGTCATTTCACCCAGAGATATGGTGCAGTAGAAATGAGTGTTGGGCTTGGTGTAAGGACCTTTTGTTTCCTTGGTGTAAAAGTCCTCATGAGGCTGAGGCATGCAGCACCTTTCCCTGTGCAAGAGGGACAGCACCAGGCACCGTGTAGCCTTGTTGCTGCAGTACCGTGCCCTCCCCAGGCATCTCCGTGGCCTCCTTTGGGGCCTGCACCACGAGGGCTAACGGTGTGGGAGCTTCCAAGAACTGCTGGCTTACCCTGATCAGGGTGCCTCATAAGCCTCCTCCAGTCCATAGACCAAATCCCAGTCCTGCAGAAGCCAATGAAGGTCTTTACGCTGGCCTTTTCAGGCACGGTAGTCATAGTCCTCCTAATTCAGATGCATTAAAGCTCCCATGCAACAGCTTGTGGGTTTGCTCTAAAACACCGTCTGGCAGGAACAAGAGGAGCCTGGTAATAGCCCTGCTTATTTTCTGAATGGCCGCCACAGCATTAAAACCTAATGCCATTAAAACTGTCCTGCAATGATGCGTGCCATTAAAACCTAAGGACTGCCAAGAGGTGCCTGTGTGAGGAGCGGCTCTGCGGGTGCTGTGACCCAAGGGGCTTCTGAGTTGTGAGGTGCACGGGGAGGGCAAACACGGGGCAGGCATGGGTGGCTTCTCCCAGCAGAAGAAACCAGGGTCCCCTGGAGGAGCCCTGAGCCAGCAGGCTTGGGGAAAAACAGGGAAAAGGCTGCTCCCTGCCTGTTAAATCTGACATGGCTTCCAGAAGCTATTAGACAAATTCTTGGAGGAAAGCTCCACTGAGGGCTATTAAACACAAAGAGAAAACCTTTGGCCTGGGAAGCTCTTGAGCCACAGATGCGAGGACATGCCTGGGAAGTGTGTCTGCATCCTTGTGCCCTCCTGAGGTCCTCCTCGAGGACTCAGCCCCAGGTGAGCACCTGGTTTTCCTGCCACCTGACAGCCGTTTTCCCCCTTCCCTCTCCCTCCAGGTTCAGCACAATGAGTCGGCACCCTGGGCATTAGCAGTGTGAAGAGCCCGGGACAGGAGCTGCCCTGCTCGCACCTCGCCCCACCGCTGCTTCCCCTCGGGGAGACGGGTGCCGGCCCCTGCCCTGCCCTCGCGCCCCTTGCCCCCGCTCACCGCAGAGGGGACGGGCCCGGTATGGCCGGGGACAGGCTGCCACGCAAAGTGATGGATCCGAAGAAGCTGGCCAGCCTCCTGAGGAACGGGGCAGAGGGCACCCTGGTCATCGACAGCCGCTCCTTCGTGGAGTACAACTCCTGGCACGTCCTCAGCTCTGTCAACATCTGCTGCTCCAAGCTGGTCAAGAGGCGGCTCCAGCAGGACAAGGTCTCCATCACGGAGCTCATCCAGCCCGCCTCCAAGATGAAGGTACGGGGTCTGGCCCTCGCCTGTCCTTGTGGAAACCTCTCCCCCAGTAGAAAGATGCAGGGTGGGGGGATGCATTTCCATCCGGCCATGCCTGGCTCATGCGACCCACTCCTCCCTCCCTGCACCCCGTTACCTGCTGGCTTCCCTCTGGCACCCCATCCACCCCTCTGGGAGCTGGAGCACGAGCCCACAGGGCTGTCCTCAGGGATCTGATCATTGCCCCCACCCCAGTGATGCAGGACCCCCCTCCCCAGGCCAGTCGAACAGGTATGTCAGCCTCAGGGCTTGCCCTGCACTGGCAGACAGCCCCCCAAAGCCTTCCTGGAGCTGTAAGCTTAATCCCTTGCTAAAAACTCTTCCCCTCCCCTCTGTCATCTCTAACTCCATTCAGGGACATGTAATCCTCCTCCCTTGTGACGCCAGGAGCTCTTATCCGGTGTCATGGCATATTATCTCTCCCAGGCTCCTCTCTCTATCTCTCCTGGTTAAATAATAGAGGTGGCTCCGAGCCATGGCTGGCTGGCCGAAATAGTGCTGGGTGCCCCTGCGGAGGCTCAGGCAGGGTCCTGCCCTCTGTCAGTGACCAGGGGGAGGGTAGCCTGGCCCCTCTCCTCTCCTGGCTCCCCAGGGACCCGTCACCCCATCCGCCAAGCATCCCCAAAGTGTCACATCCCCTCCGCAGCACGGTTTTGGCAAGGGGACCCCCTGCCTCCCCCTGCCCCGCATTTTGGGGTGCTGCACCCCTGCAGCAGCCCGCTCCTTTGCCGATGAGCTCCTGCTTTTACCATTCCCCGGCACCCCTCCCATCCCCGTAATTTTACGGCAAAACGAGGGTAATTCAGGCGATTAATCAAATGCTGGGCCCAGCTGGAGCCATCTGCGGCATGTCCCCCCCCCCGCCACCCCGCGAAGCCACCGCGGCCCGCATTGGCTGCCAGTGACATCACCCTGCCAGGATCAAGGAGCTGGGGAGGGGGGGCCCAGCCTTGCTCCAAGCTGCTCCAGCCATGCTGCGGGCTGGGCGCTTCGGAGGGGATTGTGGGGAACGATTCCCCAGTGGCTTGAGCCCTTCGTCAATCCCCTGAGTGAATAAAGCAAAGAATAATCAGTTTTGGCGAGCCGGGAGCCGGCGCAGCACGGCCGCCCTCCTCCCGGCCAGGGTCACCTCTGCAGTGGCCGCCGTCACGTGGAGCAGCAGCAGCAGCAGCAGCACAAGCGATGCGACTTTGAGGTGGGGGGAGGAAGAGGAGGATGGGGAGCGCCAAGAGTTAACATCAGCTGATGCAGGTCCGCCTGCAGCTCTGCAGCTCGCAGCCGCAGAGATGCCGCAGCGGGCGGCAGCGGCTCCCAAAGGATGCTCCTGCGCCAGCACAGGTGGCTCCCGCCCCTGCTCTGCCCTGCTAAAGGTTGTCCCCAACCTTCATGGTCACCCGGGGGCTGCTGGTGTCCCCGTGCAGGGAGCAGCCACCTCCTCCTTGTCCTGCATCATTAAGCAGTGCTCCAGGTACCAAGCAGGGATGCGACGCAAACCGCGTAGGTGTTTTGGGGACACTCAGCCCAGGAATTAATTAAGCTTCAGGGTGTTCTTATGAGGTTAAGCCAATTGCCCCCCGGGAAGCTGGGGGGAAAAGGAGGGGGGGGTCACGGCCTTATCCTCAGCTGGCACAAAGCAGGGTGCTGGCTGTGGTTTGGGGTGTTCAAGCCTTTTGTGCCGCTGTCCCCATGTGGTGGGTGGCAGGAGGCTGAGCGGTGGCAGCGGGAGGACGGAGACATGGGCACATCCCCTGGGGCAAGAGGGCGGGTCAGGATCTGGGGAAAAACGTGCTGCTTTGGGCAACGTGGAGAGGGGGAGCCTTTATTTCCAGGGCTCGCCGGTGCACCTGCCAAAGGGTGATCAGCAAAGTGGTAGGGACAGGGAGGGACAGGGGCATGGCTGGCGCTAGGAGCAGATGGCAGGAAGGGTGACATCAGTGGCGCAATTGTCCAGCCCCATTATTCCTCCTGACGGGCCTCCCGCCCTCCTCCCGCTTCCTGCTCCCAGCCGGGGCTGCCGAGACAAAGGCGGCCAGGAGCACCGCGGTACTGCCCAGAAGGAAGGGGCACTGCTGGCAGCCCACCTCGACGCACTCCCACCTCGCTTGCATAGCCCAGAAAACCCCAGACCTGCGCATCCCGGCCCCCACCAGGCACTGGTCGTGTTTTGCCCTTCGCCTGGCTGGGCAGAGGGTAAAGCAGGGCAGTTTTTGGTCCCGATGTGAAGGGAGGGCACCACTGGCAACCCTCCTAGGTGCACTGCTTTGGGGCAATGCTGCAGGATAACAGCAAGTCTTGGGCAAGGACCTTTTGCTAGGAAAGAAGAAATGGGGAAAAATATATCACCCTTTCTTCTTTCGTCGCAATCTGCCTTTCATCTGCCCTGGAAATGTGGGCACAGATAAAACCACCTCTCCCCGAGCCCTCTTGTGCACTGCATCCCCACTGGGCAGAGATGCTGAACTCCATCGCTGCCCATGGTCAGGGCTAGGAAACTGCAGCAGTAATCCATTTTCCAACAGATTGCTTTTATTTTATTCCCAGGAATTCCAATTATTACAGCAATAGTTGCCCTCAGCACAAAAATGTGCTGTGCTACCTGCTCTGTTTTTGTTTTTAAACCTTTCTCCCGCTATCAGCTGGAATAATTCAGCTCCTTGGTGCCGTTTCAGGGGAAGAGGTTGTGGGAAATTCCTGCTTGGGGGTTTATTTTGATTTCTGGAGGGAAATGCTGAGAAGCTCACTTTTTTAAGATCTCTTTGGAAAGTCTTCCCACATCTTGACCTGTTCTCATTTCCTGAAATGCAGCTGTCTCTGGGAATGGCTACAGCAGCAGCTAGAGGCATGACAACGTTCTACCGGGGCTGTGGGGACATTTATTTATTTACTGGAGGAGCCTGGCCCTGGAAGCAGCTGCCTTGCTCAAGGGAAAGCCGGGGCTTAGTTCTGAGCCACGTGCCCGGCTGCTCTTGATGTTTATGGAAGCGGTGTTATTTCAGTGGGGTGATTCACCATGTTTTGAAACAAAATGTGGCTGCGATGTCCGGGGTAATTGAGAAAATAAGAGTACTTCACTCTTATCTTATCCCAGATCACCTGGAGGGCTCAGAGCACTTCACACAAGTGGCATCATCCCTGCTTAGCAGCCGGGGAGCGCGGAGCAGGCAGAGCCAACACCGGGGTGTATCAAACCACCCGGTGCCCAGGACAAAATGTCCATGGGGAGATACCTCCAGGGGAGGTGATGGGCTCCCCAGCAATGTCCCATGGGCTCCCCAAGGATGTTCCTGCAAGGCTTGGGGGCAGAGACATGGGTGTCTTGGTGGGACCATAGCACCTGAAGCAGAATCCTCTAGGTTGGAAAAGACTTTCAAGATCATCAAGTCCAAAGTAGCACCATCAAGGCCAGCTGTGCCTCGTGGCAAGCTGTGTGTCATCCTTTCCAAACGCTGCATCCCACCAGCAACCCTTCAGCATCCTTCCTTTCTTGTGCAGTGGCTCATGGAGGTGTTCACAGGTGGGGCTCGGGCAGCAGAGGAGGGAAATGTTTGGGGATGGGACTTGATGATTGGACTTGGCGATGGTTGGACTTGATGATGTTGGTTGGACTTTATGATGATGGTTGGACTTCACATGGGTTGGACTTGATGATGAGTGGTTGGACTTGATGATAGTTGGACTTATGATGATGGTTGGACTGAATGATCTTGAAGGTCTTTTCCAACCAAGGTGATTCTAGGGTTGGATGAAATCCCTGTTGTCCCTGCTCCATCTGACCCATGGGACTGGGAATGCCAGCACTGCCACGTGTGATGTGCCACTAGAAAAATGAACCCTTCCCATGCAAAGTGTATTTTTCTTCAAGCCTATCTCTCCTCTCAGCCCATTTCCGCAGCCCATGCCCCACCGAGCAGGATATTTATTTTCTACAGTCGGGCCACGCAAGGCCAGTGCTTGTTTGGCATTTACATCGAGTGAAACCTTATAACTTTAATAAGATGTAAACCGTGTCACACATATCTGCCGTTGCTCAGCAACCGTGCAGTAATGGCCAAAACAAAGCCTCCCCGTGCAGAGGGAACACTAAATCCTATTGTGGGATAATTCTGCTTGGCCAGAACTGTTATCTCCCCTGCTTGCCCCTCTGCCGGGGGTGTGAGTCCCTGCTCAGTCCCCTCCTTGCCTTGCTTTTGGGGAGATGCTTCAGGCTGGGTTTTCAGGATGCTGTGCTGCTCTGGATGGCAGGAGCAGAGGTTTCCTTGGGATGAGATGTTCCTAAAGGTATGTTCTTGGCTGGTTCACCCCCAGGTGGCTTCCCCGGGTCACCTCTGCTTCTTGTGAGGAGTTTCACCCACGCTGAGCTACCCTTATAAAAACAGCATGGCTTATTATTAATAATGTAAAGAATATTGATGACGCTTAGAGAAACGGCCGCTGATTTTACCCAGGGCACCTTAGGCAATTTTCAATGCCTTATTTTAAAATTCCCCCATCCTTTCCTCCTCCCTCTCCTCCTGCCACTTCCTTTTCTTCCCTCCGTTCATCCCACTGACCTGCATGGCCAAACTCACTTCCCAGTGCCCTGTGAAGGCAGCGGTGACTTTCGAGGGCACGAAGCTGTCCTCAGCCCTGCGGTGAGCGGCCGCAATGAGCTCAGCTAAATCTGTGCGCGCTGCAGTTTTATTGGGATGTGGCTCACGTTTCAGGGCAGGGAAGCACCTGCAGCAGGGTGTCAAAGCAGCCCAGCTGCTGCTTCACTGTGCCTTGGGCTGGATCTGCCTTGGGAAGACATCTGCACACCTCTGGGTGCTGCAGAAACCTTCTCAAGGGATGGGGGGATTGATTCCAAGCGTTGCGTTTGTGGTTGCTTTAATATCTGTAGTAACCCAAGGGTGGTGAGATAGGGCATGCAAGTGATGGAGCAAAAGGAGGAGAGTGTCTGTGAGTGGTGCTTAGCTTGAGGAGTCTCCTAACGAGGTTTCAGTCCCTGCTGATCAGGTATGCATGGGAAAGGTTGCACTGATCACCACGATGGGAGGCAGCAGCTCCAACCCTCACATTTTAATGGGAGCACAGCACGTGGCAGGGCTTTGCACCAGAAGGACTCCCCGTGCCCACAGGGCTGGGCATTATCCAGCTGCTGGATCCCCCTGGCTTTCCAGCCACTGCCCACTCCTCCCACAGTGTGATGGACGTGTTTGCCATCCGTCAGGCTGCTCAGCGGGTGTGCTGAGCCGCGCCTCCCCAGGGGGGGTCTTTTCTTCTCCTGCATGGACCTGCCCATCGGACAGGATGGTGGATGAGCACGGCTGATGGGATGGCTGCACAGGGTGGGGGCATGGGTGACTTCTGGATAAATAATGGCAAACCGATGGTGGGCACTGTGGGGGAGCAGGATTTTAGGTAAGGCACTCAGATTTGCTCGCTGTTGGCATGGCTGCTGCAACTGGCGTTGGTGCTGAAATACCCATTTGTACCTGCGGGACAGTCTCGGCCATGTAGTACCCCAACCAGTGGGGCTGTCCTCTGGCTGTGGTCGATGTAAATGCTCCATGGGCAGAAGCGAGTCCTCAGTTTCTCCAGCGCCCGTTTTTTTTGCCATTCCCTGCAGGTGGAGGCAGAGGAGCACCAGGACGTGGTGGTCTACGACCAGAGCACGCGGGACGTGACCGGCTTGGCCGCCGACAGCTTCCTCTCCATCCTCCTGGGCAAGCTGGACAGCTGTTTCCACAGCGTCTCCATCCTCACAGGTAGGAGCGGAGCTGCTCGAGGGCAGGCAGTGGTGACGATGATGGTGGTGGTGATGGTGATGATGACTGTGGTGGTGATGGTGCTGCTGCTGGCACCGGAAACGTTGTAGGGTGATGGGCCCTGTGGTGCATCCAGACCACTTCCTACATCTGTCTGGGGCTCTGGGTTACCATTTCACTTGATGCTTGTGCAATTATTCTGGATTTATAGTGTTGTGGCCATGCAGCACGTGTGACGAGCACATCACCTTGAAGGGAAAGTGAAAGCTGCTTTTAATTCCCGGCAGCTGGGATGGCTGCCTGGCCAGCTGTCCACCTCCCAGCTTTGAACTGGAGCTGTGATGGGGAGAGCAGAGAAATAATGGGAATAAAGCACCCAGGTCTGACAGGGTGAGGGTTTCAAAAGCAAGCAAGGACTACTTGAAGTCATGATAAAGAGAATTAGCATGGAGCTCTGCTGAGGCCACTGCTTGGGGAAGATGCTGTGAGCTTGCCCAAGGTCTTCATGGCATAACCAAGGGCACAGCTTGGTGCATGATGCCGAAAAGGTGAAGGCAGATTGGGTCACCGGGACGGGTCAGAAAGCAGCCATTGCAGTGGACCTGAAAAAAACCCACACTCTCGTGTGTTGTTAGGATGGTGTCACCGTCACTGCCACCAATGCCCAGCCCATGCAAGCAAACAAGCACTCTCATTTTTTGGCTACCATCTCCATCCTCCCCAGCCGCTGCACCAAAGACCCCCAAGCAGGAGCACATCTGCCTGCACAAGGTGCTAGGTGATGTTTTAAACCCCCCAATTAAAACCTGTTAACAGGTTTCTCAGCCCTTCCCTTCCACCCTGCCTTTCCCCTGCAGAAGCCCTCAAAGAGCCGCGTTCCCAGCTGGTAATTGCTGAGGTTTTGGCAAAGCATCCCCTGCTCCTTGTGCCGCAGCGTCGTGAGCCGCGTGGCCCGGAGCCTGCTAATGGGGAACACAGGCTGCTAATGCGTGGAGAGAAAAAAAAAAAAGGGGAACTGAAATGTAGCACACTGGGTCATGGCTGCTGAGTTTTATATGGAAATCATGACTCAAAAACACTGCTGAAAGCATCCAGAGGGAGGCTGGGTGCGCTTTCTGACACACGCAGTTTCCTCCTTCCTGTAATGTGGGCAGCAGCCGGGTTATTTTTGACCCGAGTTTGTGGCGCTTGGGAGGTCTGAGGAGAGGATGTGTACACGGGGCTGGATCCCAATCCCTTGCCAGGACCCTCCCTGCCTCACGAGCACGGTGCGCCAGCCTGGGAGGGTTTGCTGAGGACCCCAGCACCCCACCAGGGCATCAGGTCTGATCTCAACCCGACCCATCCTGGCCCAGGCACCTCATCCTGCCCAGGTTGCTCCCAGTGCCACCCTTCCCATCCCCTCCATGGCATCAGGTGTGATGTACGTGCACATGGAGGAATCCAGAGACCTCTTCATTGCTCTGGGTCCAATGCAAGCAGACTATGTATTTATGGGCTAACGAGCTGATCTCTGTCCCTCACTTCATGCTGTGGTTTTAGACCATTAGCGCAAATTTTGTTGCTGAAAATCAACCTTAAGTTTGGCTTCACTCCTTTTCCGCATACAAATATTAGATCTGCTACCTACAAGCCTTCATTACCCCCACAGATGGGGTTCCCACTGCTAAAAGGTGCTGGGAACTGACTGCTGAGCATCCCCAGACCAGTGTGCCCACCCCAATTGCCCTCAAAACAGAGCCATTCAGGTCCCTATCTCACATCATCCCCAGCAGGGTCAGGACCTAGGAGTCCCAACCAGCTTGCTTTAGGCGCATTGTTTTTAGTTTTTCATGCCTCAGTGTCCCCAAACTTCATGCTTGGCCCTTGCTCGTTTCTGCGCCGTTTTTCAGATGAACCCGCCTCAGAACAGTTGGTGGAGGCTGGAGGCCAGAGCCCGGGTTGCTGGGGGTGGCAGGAGCGAGGGCAGGGGCTCCTCAAGGGTTAACAACCCCTGAGCAGCAATTCCAGCAGGGGCTCGGAAGGAGGAATCTGAGTCAATTATTCCCAGTCTTGCAAATCATCATCATCTCTCCCCCCCCTTACATTTTTTTTTTAATCGTGTAAGTATAAATAGTGCTGCTTGCTGCCCTCCATCCGTGGGAGCAGAAAGCCTGTTGATTTATATGGTTTTCCTGACATCACATGAAGTGGTGGAAAACTGAATGGAGCCAACATTTTTCCTGCATTACGTAATGCCCCCTCCCTCCCTCCAGCCCAGCTTTGCTATTCCTTCAGGAGCCTGACTGTTCTTTAACCTTTGTTTATTTCAGCACAAACCCTTGCTTTTTTTTTTTCCTTTTTTTTTTTGCTTTGCTTTTTTTTTTTTTTTCCCTTTGCGAGCTCCCACTTTGTTTTTATTAACAGCCATTATCTGTTTATGAAGCGGCAGCAGTCTGGCTCCATCGGCCACTGATGGCTCCAGAGATGCCAGCTCTTGTGCTGGAGCCCGGCCAGAGCCGCGGCACGGTGCTGAGCTGCCGGGTGCTGAGCATCCCCAGCTCCTTGCTGAATGGCAGCAAGCAGAGCCAAATCTCCCTGACCTCCTCCACAGCCGAGTGAAGCGGTGGGTGAGGGATGCTCCTCAGGATGATGCTGGGACCAAGCAGGGCTCTGGGGATGGTGGTGCTCTTCGCTGTGCTGCTTAGCCACATGCAGCCACTGGTCCCAGTACGGAGCAAGGAGGAAACCGGTGGGGAGCCCTCGGCAGCTCACCTGGAGGGTGGGGGCAGTACCGGTCCCACCGCATTGCGCGGGCTCTCTTCGGTCCAGGTTTATCCGTGCTTTATCCATGCAGTGTCGCACACCGACCTGAAACAGGCCCCTTGCTTGCTTTCTGAGCTCCAGTCATGAGCTTTTCATCTGGCTCGGGAGCGCGTGTGAGATCATCTTCAGCCCCCCGCCCCCCTCGCCGTTTGTACCAATTCTTCAAGGAATGTTTAAATTTTCCAGCCCTGTTCTTTCTAAATTTGGAGCGGCTGTTTACTCCCAGGATTCGGAAAGAATGTAACAATATCATCAGTGAGAAATCCCTCCCAGCCCTCCGCTCTCCATCCTCCTCCCGCCAGGCTCCTTGGCCATGCTGGCCCTGGCCCAGGTCTTCTCCAGCCCAGCAGTGCCATGGCCAGGAACAGTGGTGGTGTTTGGTTTCAACCCGTTGGTCTTCCCTGCTGGAGGAGGTCTCTTGAGGAACCTCTCCAGTGGAGCTAAAAGCTTGTGGGTGTCCGATTTTTGCCCAAGGTTGGGGAGATGGCTCAACTGGGAGAAGCAGTTGGAAATTGGAAATTTTGGTGTCAGAGAGACAGTGGAGTTGGGAGCACGATGGGATGAGTTATACTGGAAACTCCATCTGCTTTTTAGTGAGGTCCCTCCTCTTCCTATGGGGTAAGCCCTGCCCTCCCCAGGGAGCTGGGGAGCAGAGAGGAGAAAAGGCTCACTCCCATCATCATCATCATCGTCATCATCATCAACAACAACAACATCATCATCAAGACTGAAGGGCAACAGTGGCCACAGAGTTGTAACCATTCAGTGGGCTTGATCTGGAGGGGGCTGATCTCATTTGCAAGCCTGGAGCAGTTATTTAGGAGATTTGAGAATCGGGGAATTTCAAGGGAATCTTCCAAAGCCAGGTGACTTCAGAGCAGATGAAACAAGTAGTGAAAAAGAAAAGGGAATTTCCATTGCAAGAGCTGAGCTGCTCAGTGCTGACTGGGCTCAGCGCTGGCTAGAATTACTCTAGGAACAAAGACGTGGGGGAAGATGATTAAAAAGAAAAAAAAACACACTTCTTTATTCTTTTTTTTTTTTTTTTCTGCATAGGGACAGTCCTAAAAGGAGCTCGAAAAACATAGTCTAAAACCCAAAGAAAAAAAGTACCCCAAACACCCATACTTTTGAGTTTAGTTCAGATGACAAAATGTGGCAGGAGCAGCTCCCTGCTGTGGAAAGTGCTTTATTCCGTGCTAGCTGATGGATTTGGTCCTTGGGCTCCAGCAGAGCCTCTGCGGGGTACACAGGCCTGAGGATGCTCGTGGAGGTGAAGTAGGAGGCTGTCTGTAAATGCCCAGATACTTAGAGGGATGCACGTAGAGTGTGATCCGTGGGGGACCGCGGTGGCCGGGGCAGGACAGGGATGCTGCAGTGCTGGCTGCCTTTGGGATGCTGCCACACCGTGCTCTCGATCCCTCCAGCCCCATCCCGGTGGGTACCGGTGTCCAGCCCTCGCCACCCAGCCCAGATGTGGCCCTGCATCCCTGCAGAGGAGCGAGGTGGCCTCTTCCCACCCCTCCACCATGGCCAGGAGATGTCTGTGAGGGTTTCAGCCCCAGAGGAACCAGCGGCTGCATCCCTGGGAGGGGTTAAGCCAGGTCATGTATGTGTGAGCTGATTGTATTCCAGACCTATGCTCTAAACCTCCCTGTTTAGCAACGCTGTCATCAGACAACTTGTTTTCCCGATTCTATAATTACCCCGTGGAGCTTCCCTTCCCCCTCCCCGGCCACGTTTTTAACAATCGGACCCAGAAAAGGCGAGCGAAACGGCACAGAGGAATGGGGCAGAGGGAGGAGATGGGGGCCGTGGAAGAGCAGCCTGCCGGTTGCCAAGGCTTCAAAAGTCATCGTGTAATTTAATTTCCCATTTCTGGAAAGCAGGAGGGAGGGAGGAAGGAAACTTCCCCAGGAGGAGATCGCGATGGGCAGGAACCCATGCCCAGTTATGATTTCCTTCCTTTGGAGAAACCTGCCTCCCCTTTTCCTGAGGCCCTGGCCTACCACGTGTGAAGGCCAGCGATCGCGATTCTGGCAAAGTCCTGGTGCTGGGTGGGGAGAGGAAACGCTGGCCACTGCCCAGAAGACCATAGGCAAGAGGGAACAGGGAGGAGGGCTCTGCCTGGGGAAAGGTGGCTGCAGGTGGCATCTCCACGTGGTTGACCACCTCCTCCTGGAAGTGCCATGCTCAGCTCCCTGGCTGGGGCTCCCAGCAGCTCTGTGCAGAAAACTGGGTCCAAACACAACCTGAAGGTATCTGCCTGTACCAAAATAACTTGTGCCTTGGGCTTCTGCAAGCCTGAGTGAGTCAGTCCCCACCGGCAACCAGAGGGGAGCAAGGGAAGGCAGATACATGCCTGTGGGCTGCTGGGGGGTCAGGTTGAGGACGACACTCCCGATTTCACCACCTGCTTCCTGCATCACCTCCCCTGCGTGGTCTGCTGATGGTTTCCACCCCAGAAGAGCTCCAAAAGCAATGGGTCAGAGCCAAACTGCCCACCGGCATGGAGGTGCCAGTGGAGATGGTAATGGAGATGGCGATGGAGATGGCGATGGAGAAGGTGGTGGAGATGGTGATGGAGATGGCAATGGAGATGGTGGTGGAGATGGTGATGGAAATAGTGGTGGGGTTGGCAATGGAGTTGTCGATGGAGATGATGATGGAAATGGTGATGGAGATGGCAATGGAGTTGACTTTGGAGATGGCGATGGAGTTGGCAATGGAGATGGCGATGGAGATGGTGATGGAGTTCGCTATGGAGATGGTGATGGTGATTGTGACAGAAAGGCCTCCACTGCTGTGGCCCAGCAGTAACAAAGGCATCTCCAGCACCGGCGGCCATCCACGCTGCCCACCAGCATCTCACATTGCCCTCTGCATCCTCCACTGCGAGGACGGGGGTGGCATACACGGGGCCACCACCGAGAGTGGTGGCACCCTGCACACCCAGGGGAGCTGTGGCAGGAGCCGATCACCCAGTGTTGCTTTGGGGGGAACGTGGCTCCCCTCTCTCCCAGTCCTGCTGGAGCATGCTTCGAATTTTCCCCAACCTCTGCCCCACATCTGATAATCATCAAACCGTATTTGTTACAACAACAAGGCTTGTTAGGAGGCTGGCTCGTTAGGAGGCTGGCTCCGCGCAGGGTGGGAAGGCGGGTTGGGGGGAGGGGAGAGCTCTTAGTTAATGCCGATGACCTCATCTCATGTGATGTCATTCAAAGGAAAAACACTGAAGTCACTCACATATGGCTCAGCCTGGGCTTTTTCAGCCCGTAAAGCTGCAGATTTTCAAAGGCACAATGCGTGCCCCCCCGCCTCCTCTGCTTACTATAATCCTGAATGATTTTCTGGAGGCCTGGGATCAGACCCATAAACTTGCAAGGAGCAGCCTGGAGACGTATTAAGGAGTCCCACAGGTGGGAAAAGTGGGTGTAAGTAATTTTCCCCCTGTACACGTGCAGAGCAGAGCACTCACCAGCCCTCACCTGCTTCTGAAGTCGCCATGCGGGGACAGACCCCAGTGCGACTGAGGAAGGCCATTCATAAATGCCTCCTCTCGTACTTTTGGACGGGAGGATGCATCTCCTCCAACCCATGCTCTTGCTCCTCCAGGACCAGGCAGATAGATCTGGGTGGGATGGAGCCATGAGCAACCCATTGCAAGAACCTTTCACCTCCAGTTGTTGAGGCTCGAGGGTCTCCAGCTGTTTGAGACCACTCCAGGACTGGTGTCCACCGAGGGTGCCATGCTTGGTGGAGACACCACCAAGGTCTGAGGATAAGGATGAGCTGACGGTCAGGTCCCAGGCTGTGTACTGCTCCATCTCCTGGTATACACCGGAGAAGTAGTTTTAACCTTTCTGCCTCAGTTTCCCCCTTGGTACGGAGGTGGGAGCATTTTCGTTCCTTGTGTTGGGGTTCAGAGCTGACTGCCCCTGTGGGACCATGTTGTGCCCGCAGCATGGGGAAGGGGCACAGCCATGGGGTGCCCATCACCTGCGGGGTCCCGCAGGGATGCCGAGGGGCAGCACGGCCACCCTGGTGACATGTCCCTTTTGTCACTAGCCCCAGCGCTTCCTCCCTCCAACCCCCTGTCCCCAAATTAACCCGACGGGACCAAATCCAGCCGGACGCACAGGTCCTCCTGCAGCAGCAGGGGGCGGAGGGGGGGGGAAACATGGCCGCATCCTTCCGCTCTCCATCAGTCTTTCCATCGGCCAGGGCAGGAGGGAAAAGAGCTGTTGCGCCTTTAAGCAGGGAGCGAAGCATATGTCAGGCGCGCAGCCCCTGAGTTATCCTGCGTGTCTGTGTGCTGAGTAAGGAATGCGGTTGCATGCCTGACCCGTTAGCTATGAGCCGCCGTGGTGGATGGATCAGCAGGGCTGCTGCTCATGTGCTGAGCTCATTCAGGCTGGAGCGGGAGCCGCACACGCAGGGAGCCAGCGCAGAGCAGGCAGGGGAAGGGGCAAAGCCGTCCCCGCCCCAGCCCCACTCCCATCTTTTTAGTTTTTTTGTGTTTTTTTTTTTTTTTTCCCGAAAGCTGGCGCAGGGGGGAGGCTTTCAGTGCTTTGCTGCGGGGGCTGCTTTTTTGGCGAGGTGGCTTCAGGGTTTTTTTTGCCCGCCAGCTGTTGTTTTGCTAGGGCGAGAGGTGCCCCCGCGAGCCGCAGCCCAGCTGCCTGGATGCCTGTGGACGTAATGCTCGCCCCGGCCGAGGACCAGTTCTGGACAGACATGCACGAGGGGCAGATGAAGCTGAAAATAAGGGTGCGGAGGATGAAGGAGAGCAGGGACATGCGAGGTTTGTCAGCCGGCCGGCTCCTTTCCTTCCGATGGGGATGGAGGGGGAAGAGGGGGGACACACAGCCTGTCCCTGCTTCACCCGGGGGACGGAGAGCGGCTGATGGGGAGCGGAGCGCGATGGCTGGCCATACAAAGAGAGCAGGCGGCCAGCGAGCAGGGACATGGAGGCGATCGGCGGGCGTTCGGAGGGGGCGAGAGCATGCACTTCCAGCCACGGGCGATGGGCAGGAGCCATTTGGGAGGCAGCTGGAGGCGAGCAGGATGTGGGCGCCACGTCCAGGCGCTGCGCGGTGCTGCTCTGCGGGCACCGGAGCAGACTCTGTCCCGCGGCACCTCCTCAGCAGGGCTCACCAAGGGTGCTGCATCCTCATCCCCGGAGGAGGGCACTGGTGCGAGGGGATCGCGCGGGGACGAGGATGGGCGAGGGCAGAGAGGTGTGCAAGGAGCAATTGAATAAAACGGCGCTGCAGCACTGCAGCTGCCCGACGGAGCCATTTCGCTTCACTAGCGCGTTTGCTGCATGCCCAGCTGCAGAGGGATTGCTTTCAGAGGCAGGCTCGGCAACGTTTTTCAGTGCCAGGGTGAAGGGCAAGCGGAGGAAGGAGATATTAACTGGAGTGGCTTAAAAATACGCTGAGCCTGGGATGACCTAGATTACCGAATGGTTGAATCAAGAAACTTCCCCTCCATCACCACTTAAAATGGGAGCCTGCTAAAAGTGCTTGACAGGTTTTTGTGGCACGAACCACATAACCCAGTGATGGTGTCATTAGTAATAAGTCACTCCTGGAAATGACATGTTTTCCTTTACTTAGAACGAGTAAGGCTGGTCCAAAGCAGACACAGTCACCGGAGGAAAATCAAGCCCAGCAGCTCTGGGAGCGTGTCTGTGTTTGTGTGGGTGGAGGGCTTCCTTTCTGCCTTTCTGCCATTTTTCCTTTTTTTTTTTAAGGAAGTTCTCCACTCGTTTGGGAGCAGGGAGAGGAACAGGCAGTGGGAGCGGGCAGGGTGGGGGTCTGGGACCGGTCTGTGAGGTCACCCCAAAGCTGCTGGGGGTGACGCTTCGGGAAATGGGGAATTCACGTGAATCAGGAACAGGGCTGATTCATCGGCTCTCTCATCCCAACCGCTTGGGGAAAAAAAAAGAAAAAAAAAAAAAGGAAAAAGAAAGAAGGAGCTGGCAATGGGGGTGATGAAATTCGGTGCTAAATGAAGGGAGGGTGAAAGCAGAGCCCAGGCACAAAGGCTGAGCAGGATGGAGAGGAGGAAGCAGGGGCATGCAGTGTGAGCAGGGAGATGGATGAGCAGGGGGTGTCTCCCTCCATTGCATGGAGATGGGTGGAAGCAGAAAAAACAGGAGAGGGCCCATGCTCATGGCTGGCTGGGGTAGACATAGGGGGATGTTGCAGAATTTGGCTTAGCAGTGATTAGTGCAGAAAGCCTGCTTTGCACTGATGGAGGGTGTAACAGGGAGGCAGTTTATCCCTTGCTGCAGCCAGGAGAGCATCAGCCAGGAGAGGGCGAGTTGACCAGGCTGCAGAACACCGGGATTTCACCCGGTGGGACCGCACTGGGCATCGCCAGTGGGGGAAACAGCAAGAGGACGGCAGAGGGAAAACTCAGTATTTCCTAAGCATTGGGAAGCTCTGAGAAAACCCAGGAGCTTCCTGGAGTGCGGTGAGTAAGGGTGACAGTAAGCAGCATTGCATCATGCTGCCGGCGTGAGCAGGCTCCCACCCAGCACGAGAGGCAGGGAGCCGGCGTTTTGCAGAGAGGGATTTTCCCAGCAGCTCTGGGGATGACGTGTGCAGTGCCTGGCCCCGCCACCACCCTTCCTTCCATTTAACCTGCCGCCAAGATGCCGGGCACAACACAGTCAAGGGCTGGGGTTTTGCATTCCCCCCCCAGTCCTCATCATCCCCTGCCATGCCTCGGTCCAGCGAGGCATGTTAATGCATCACTTTAGGCGCACGTCCTCGCCTTCAGGAGCAGTCACGGCAGCTGAACAAAAACCACGGAGGAGAACAGCCACCTCCATGTCGCTCCAGAAATCCTTAATGCCCCCAGCTCTTGGAAACCCTCTCCAGAACCCCCCTGCCCACCTCTGGGGCTGCTCAGCAGCTCAGCAGCCTGGCTGCCGAGCCGGCACAGCCGGGGGGGAGCCGGCGCCGCTGGAGCAGCCGAGACGCGTGCTGGCTCGCGTGCCCGCTGCCCCTCGCCACGTGCCGCCCTGGCAGCGGCTGCCAGCCACCGCAGGCATTTTAATGAGAGCCGGGCAGAGGCCAGCCTCTCTCAGCCTCCTCTCAGGAGGTTTAAGGGGGACAAGCTGGCGGGGGTGGGGGGGCTCCAGCACGGGGACGGCAGCATCCCTGGACTTGCTGGGCTTTTATCTGGCAGGCTCTTGGGGCTGTGCCAGGCTGCTGAGAAAGCTCCAGCACCTGCCCGGGAAGCCCCACGCAGCTTCTTAACACCCGTTGAGGGAACAACGAGGGTGGGCTATAAAGCACCTCTTTAATGGGGTTTGCGGCTCTGGCTGTGCCTGCTTCCCTCCTCCTTGCTGATGAAGGCTGGTGGCACAGCGTGGTGACGTGTCACCTCTCCCCCTTCCTTATGGGGAGCCTTCAGGCTGGCCGTGTGCACGGGAGGCTGGTGGCAAGGACATGTCCCAGCGGCTCACTGGGGCACTGCACATGCAAAGCTTGCTCTCTGAGAGGTATTGAGGAGACTTGTGGGGCTGGGGACACTCCACGGGGCTGGGGACACTCCATGGGGCTGGGCACCTGCAGGTGAGGGGCAATGTCTGTGGCGTTGCCCATTACATGAGCTGGATATCCCCAGAGACCACAAGAAGGTGACAGCCAAGGCAGCGGAGGGGTCCCCAGTGCCTCTCCCACCTTCTGGTCACCTTCCATGTCCCAGGCAGGTCCCCAACCAATCCGGTTTCATCACTGACGTGCTCTGGGGGGAGCCTGGTGAAGAGGAGGATGGAAGTGGGAAGATGGGTTTTTCCCCCTCCTCTGTTTGCCACCAGGGACCACCTCATCCCCAGGGCTGTGCAGAGCAAGGCTGGGGGTGATGCTGCTAGGGGTTATTTCTCCAGGGGCTTTGCTGAATGAGCCCCCAAAATTTGGGGGGTTGTTTTCATCCCCCAGCCTTCCCCAGCACCTGCCTAATGCTGTTTTTTGGCTCCTTCCTTCATCTCCAGCAGGAGCATCTGCACCCAGACATCTCCCACTTGTCCTATTGTCCCCATCCCTCACCTCCACCTGACACATGTGACTGTAGGAGACACAGAAATGCCGAGTTTTGCCAAGAAAACACTTTTTTTTGCTGGGAATAGTTTTGAAAGCCCTGAGGAGCCACCAGCAGCCTGTGTGTCCATGCTGCACTGGAAGCAGCTCCTCACCAGCAAGCCAGGCTGGAGGGGAGCATCAGGAAGGTACTGGAGACCCTTAAGCACCCACTTCACCTCTGGAAATCCTTCCTGAGCCTAATTCCCGATGTGCCCAGAGAAAGGAAGACCTCTGGGCGCTGCTGCTCTCTCCGAACAAAGCCATGGCCCAGGGTATGGAGGGGAAAGCCCAGGTATCGGTGGGAGCCCTGCCAGGAACACTCACCGCCTTTGGGATTGTTTGGGAGAGCTGCTTCGCTTTCTAAAAATGCGAGGCATGCTGGAGCAGCCGGCGCGGGTGGGGTGAAGCCGCGGCGAGGTCGGACTGGCGGCGTGCGCCCGACTCTAGGGTTTCCCCCAAGCAGCTGCCAGCAGCAGGGTGGTGAGTGTGGGGGAAATGAGGACAGGAGGGACGGGGGCACGGCCCAGGGAGGTTTGCTTGGGGCCAGTGAGCCCCCTGTGCCCCTGCTGGTGCTTCCCCGGGCAGAGGCAGGCAAGGGGGAGACAGTGACGCCAGCAAGCGGCAGCATGTCCTGGCCTGCTGCAGCTATGATGTCACCCCACTCCTGGCTTTGGAAGAGGGATTTGAAGCCGTAGGCAGCCCCAGGCGGCTCTTGATGGGTATGAACGAGGGCGAGAGGCTGGGGAACAGAGGAGACACCGTTCTCAGGCTGTACGTGCACCCCGCTCCCCATGAGCATGTTGGATTTCTTTTCCAAACCCTCCACGTTGTTGTGCACAAGTCAAATGTGCATCCCATTAGACCCCTTCCCCACCATGCAAACCCTCCTGTCCCCACTTCCCCATCCTGCAGTCTGCCCCAGCAGCTCCACATGTGGCAGCTCGAGCGGAGGGTGTCACCCAAATGTGTGCGGGGTGGTGATTTACGCTCCTCGGCCACGGGGACGCGGCACAGGGGTGAGCGGTAACCGGAGCTGCACTGCACCTGCGCTGGGCCTCCTTCCTTTGCTCTGATTTAATGCCCCAGTTGAGAGGTGATGTCATTTCGGAGGGAGCCAGGGAAAAGGAAGTGCTGGAGAAGATGATAAGGTGCTTTAACTCTTTGCCGGCTGGCTGGGCCAGGTTTGGATGTTGCGGCTGGTGTTAGCCACCAGGAAGATGTAAGCGAGGGAGGAAGAGGTCAGTTGGAGGACATCTTCTCCTGAGGCTGACACAGGAGCTGCTCCCCTGGAGGAGGCTGTGGCTTGCAAGATGCAAAGAGATTGTGATGGAGGATGGCATGAGCATGATTTCATGCACTGCTCTGGCCTCCCCATCACCTTCACCTCCCAAATGTGGCGGGTGGGTTGTCTGCAGGGCCAGACCCTGCCTGAGCCTGGGCGCCACAGCAGCAGCCAGGGAGGTGCTCCAAGAGGGTCAACAGAAATGCTGCAAGGGCCTGGAGAAGGTAAACTGAGTGTGCCAAGGCTCCCCTGTCTCCAAGGGGAGAGACTGAATGGAAAGGTCATTAGTGAAGGCTTGTTAAAAGGTCTTGTTCAGCTGCAGAGATGGGCAGGGATTCCTGTGGTGCTGGATCCTGAGGCTGGGACTTTCAGAAGGATCTCACGGAGGTGTCCAGGTCCCTATAACAGCTGAAGGCAGTCAAACCCCAAAGTCTTCTGTGGCCTCTGTCCAGCTGCATCTACTCACCTGCATGACAGGAAAAACCTCTGGGGAGGCTGCCTGGGCTGATACAACCCAGGTGCTCTCCATTGCACCAAGCTGCCACCCACTGCTTGTTGCAGTACATTGGGTGAGGCTTGCTGTCACGTTCAGTAAGGTCAGACCATGAAAAACGACAAGGAAATCTGTTCAAGAAAAATTAAATTTCTCCCCTTCTGGCAAAACCTACGCCACGTCCCCCTCTCCGGTTTTTCAGGCTTCCTTTTCTAATTAGCACCGCTGTACAAAGCAGGCCAGCATTTGGCCATTAGAAAGGCAGGAAATCTGTGAGCAGTGTCGCTGCCAGATTGCGTGAGGGTGATGTTCCCAGCTCGAGTGCAATGGCCTGCAGGTCCCCATGTGGTGGTCTGCTCAGAAGTCCCAGGCTTGGGCTTGCTCAGCACAAGCTCACCAAGTCATCCTGTCTCGGTGGGTTTTGCTATCCAAAAGTGATCCTCATTGTCCTCAAGGACTTTCTGTCTTTGTCATTTGTCTGGATGAAGTCATGAAGAGCAGAAGGTGGTACAAGACAGCCTCAAGTTGCACCAGGGGAGGTTTTAATGGGGCATGAAGAAGAAATTTTTCATGGAGAGGTTGGCCAAGCATTGGAATGGAGTGCCTATCAAAGTGGTGGAGTTCCCAGGGTAATGATGGTTGTTGGCTTTTTGCTCTGCAAAGCTCTGCTCTCATTGTCGGGGATTATCACCATTTCACCCCCAGCCCTCTGGGTGCAGGTCCTGATGGTCCCAGCCTGGCTGCTGTGAGCTCAATGTCCCTGTTTTCTTTGCAGGAGGCTTTGCCACCTTCTCGTCCTGCTTCCCGGGGCTCTGCGAGGGGAAGCCCGCTGCCATCCTGCCGATGAGCATCTCCCAGCCGTGCCTGCCCGTGGCCAATGTCGGCCCCACGCGCATCCTGCCGCATCTCTACCTGGGCTCCCAGAAGGATGTCCTGAACAAGGTACAGCCCCACTGAGGGGACACGTCTTGGAGACGGCTCTGTTCGGGGACCCAAAAGTGGGCAACGTTTGGCCACGGGGAGAGAGAAGAACAGAGGGACGCTGCCCTTTTAACAGTGCTGGAAGGGCAGCGCCGTGATGGCATGGCAGGGAAGGAATTTTGTTTAGAGGGAAAATAGTAACAGTGAGAAGAAAGGAGAAATCATAGTTAAAATGCCACTGGGCACCTACTGCAGGCAGGAGGGAGCCAGGCAGGCGTCCTCACCCCAGGCAGGAGCAGGGAGAGGGACCGGGGCAACGGAGGGGGGTAGAAAGAGAAAGGAGGGAGAGAGAAATCATATACAGGGAGCAAAGGAAATGAAAGAGAAAAATGCCAAGAATGTGAGCCTGGGAACTGGGCTGGCTCCATCGAGCTGAGTTTGGGCTCTTCAGAGCCTGCTGGGGACAGCACCACCGCGAGCTGGGGCGGGCAGGGACTGGCCACCAGAGAGCCACAGCCGAAATGTCCTGAGGTGCCAACGTCAGGCAAGAAAATTGATGGTTTCCTTTCCTCCCCAACTCCTCAGAGGGTTCTGTTCATCTTTTGGAGCCGTGTTTTCTGCCAGCATGGCAGTGAGGTGGCCAGAAGATGCTCCGTCAATAGGCAGCAGACCAGGGTCAAGTGCAGATGGTGACATGGGTGACGCTTCTCCTCTCCAGCATGTCGCAAGGCAGAGGTCCCAGGTGGCAGCTCCATGCACTCCCCTGACGTGTGGAAGGACTCCTTTATCCCCATATTTCTGTCCTCCTCCTGTTTAGTTCTGGGTCTTCCCTGAAGTAGTGCAGGCCAGGCAGCTGGCACAGATGTTCCCCATTTTTATGTGCAACCTGCCCTTGGTTATACAGATGATAAGTGATCTGATGGGAAGGGGGAGGACAGCTATGAATTTTCTGTCAGCAACACATACAGGCAAAGCTGGCTTTGCCCCAGGAGGGAAGGAACTGAGTTTGGTGTGGATGCAGCACCCCGCAAGTCAGTTCCCTGAGGGGTGGTCCGTGGGTCACCCCCTCCTTGCAATTTTTTGTCTGATCCTCATTATCTAACATCTCGCCTGTGCCATGGCATTTTATTGAGTCAGAAACAAGGGAAGTGATGGTGGCCATTGAGTGGTTGAAGCAGAAAAATCACAGAAAATGGGTCCGGGTTCACTCCAGAGTCAGAAAGAGGGAAAAGTTGGTTCCTCCTGTGAACCAGAGAAGAGCGTGTGTTCTGAGTTATTGGTGGCTAGAGCCTGAAGTCAGTGGTTTATGTGAGCCTCTTCTGAGCTGAATTCAGCATGAGCTAGTGAAGAACTGTGAACATCTAGCAAACCTGTGAGAACTCCCAATATGTTTCTATACGGGTCAACATTTTTTAACATAGGGTGCCACCGATAACTCGCCCCACTCCGCTGGTGAGGTGCCTCCTCTCTCTCTGAACTGGTACTTTCTGAGCTTTCAGTGAGAGTTTTCATTGGTTCTTTCTCTCATACTGGGGTGCTTGGGCTTTCCCCTCCAGGACCCTCTTCCAAGGCTCTTTGGTCATGCCAATGGGCCAAAGTAAAGATCTACTGAGTTTCAAACGTGTCATCTAAATGGGCACATCCTTCTTAGCCAGTCTGTGCTGAGCATCAGCCAGGTAGCAACAACGGGCTGATGCTGCTTCACGTAGGCCAAGAAGCAGCAGGAGACATGGGGAAAAAATATTCAATGGGTAACATGTGGGAGTGTGTGGAGGAACAGATCTGCAGCACTCTGTGGCAGCTGAACTCAGCCAATTGTTCAATCCTCTCTTTCTCACCAGGACCTGATGACGCAGAACGGGATAAGCTACGTCCTCAACGCCAGCAACTCCTGTCCCAAGCCAGACTTCATCTGTGATAGTCACTTCATGCGCATTCCTGTCAATGACAACTACTGTGAGAAGCTGCTTCCCTGGCTGGACAAATCCATTGAATTCATTGGTGAGCTTTCATTATAATGCTTACAGACCCTTCAGTTGGCCCTCAAAACCTGGGCTTTTCTTCTGGCCTCTTCCACACTCTTATCCCCAGCAACCCTTGTCCTTTCACACACGGGGGGTTAAGAGCTGGGAAGAGAGGCTAGAGCCATTTTGCTCACCTCATCAACAATTTTCTCTCTGTTTCCTCTACCTTGCTCCAGACAAGGCCAAGGTGTCAAGCTGCCAGGTGATTGTGCACTGCTTGGCAGGGATCTCCCGGTCAGCCACCATTGCCATCGCCTACATCATGAAGACCATGGGTATGTCGTCAGACGATGCTTACAGGTGAGCGTTCCCTGGAGGATGGGGAGGGGTTGTGCTGGTGTGCTTCAGCCCAGGAAAGGAAAGCCATCTCAGCCCAGAAGAAGAGGGTGGGAGCTCTCTGAAGTTTTGTCTTGCCTTGGCTGTGTCCTGGTGAAACCAAACCAAACCTTCCCTTCACATAGTGCATGCACGGAGGAAGGTTGGGAGCAGTAAAATGAGGTGGGAAGGAGTAAAACCCCCAGAGTCTGAGCGGTGCCAGCTTTACGCTAGATCATCCCGAGGCCCAAGGGGTAAAGGTTCCCCAAAACTCCTTTCTTCGGGGGGTCTGGTAGAAGGTCCTGGATGATGCCCCAAAGAGACCAAGAGGGTAGGGGTGACCCACTGAAGGACCAAACACCAACCAGGGTTGTCTGCACCTCTTGGCAGGTTCGTTAAGGACCGCCGCCCATCGATCTCACCCAACTTTAACTTCCTGGGCCAGCTCCTGGAGTACGAGAGGAGCCTGAAGCTCCTCAAGGCCCTGAAAGCCCAGGGCGACCGGGGCGACGGAGAGACCCTGCAGGACCCAGCCGAGGTGTCTGAGGGCGGCAGGCACCCCGCACCGTCTACCTCAGAGAAGGTCGAGGAGGCACCAAGAAGCACAACCTCCGCATCCCCACCCAGCGACCCCGAGAGGCAAGGTGGGCCTCCCAAGATCTTGTCGCCCACAGCGCTGCAGCAGGGACTCAACGGCTTGCACCTCTCCTCGGAGCGCATCCAGGACACCAACCGCCTGAAACGCTCCTTCTCCCTGGACATCAAATCTGCCTACTCCCCCGGCCTGCGGCAGGACCCCCCGGGCCCTCCCAGCACCGGGGAGGCCCCCAAGCTCTGCAAGCTGGACAGCCCCTCGGGGCCAAACGGCCAGTTCTCCCCGGTGCCCGACAGCCCCGACCGGCCCAGCGGGCCCGACCTCCTGCTGGAGGCCAAGGTGAGGCAGCGGCGCAAACACCGGCACGCGGCGGGCTCACCGGCCCACGGGCTCAGCCTCAACGTCGGCACGGCCCGCAAGAGCCCTGGGACAGAGGACAGCCTCCAGCAGCCACCGAGGCTCAGCCTTCCCGGCCCACCGCCATCCTCCAATGGCTCCTGGGGGGGTGTCCACCTGGAGTCCCCCAGCACCCCGTCCTCCGAGGGAGGCTGGTACTTTGGCACGGACTCAGCCGGTGGTGGCGGCAGTGGTGGTGGCGGTAGCACCAACGGTGGGACGTTGTTCACTGGCACCAGCCCGTATCCCCCGTTCGGGTGCAACGGGGTGCCGGGGGGCTGCGAGATCAGACTGAGGGACAAGCAGCGGGCAGAGGCACGGGACGGGAGGCACAGCTGGCACGAGGAGGCCGGCGCCGAGAAGCAGTTCAAGAGGAGGAGCTGCCAGATGGAGTTCGAGGAGACCATGTCTGAGGGCAGGTCCCGGGAAGAGCTGGGCAAAATAGGCAAACAGTCAAGCTTTTCGGGCAGCATGGAGATCATTGAGGTGTCCTGACACCCATCACGGGTGCTTGGAGAGCAACGGGGGGTGGGGGGGGGATATTTAAGATGGGGAGAGATGTGGGGAGGGCGGGTGGGGAGTATTTATACCCGTGTGTGCATTTTCGGGAGCGCACATGCCAAAACGAAAGCAAAGAGGAATGAATCCACAGTCAGGAAACATCATGGTGAATGCTTAGTGTCCCCCCCATGCCCATCCTGGTCCCTCTCCCCTGCCCCAGCCCTTGGGGACATCACCCTGGGCTTTTGCACATGGAGCGGTGACAGGAGAGCAGCCCTCAGAGCCCCGTGCTCAAATTTGGGGTGTAAAATTCAAGAGGGAAGGGGCAGGAATTACAATTTGGGGTCGGGAGGGTGAGCAGAGCCTGCTCCTGACTTGGGGGGGGGACATGGTCCCATGGGGACGGGGCACAGCACCGCTCCGTCGAGGTGGGGAAGGGGCACCCCAGCCACCCCCTCCCTGCACCCTGGTGCACTAAGCATGCGCCCCCGTGTTTCTCTGGCTGAGTATCCTAAAGATGCTGCACTAGAGCAGCCCTATACATATATAAATATATATTATATATAATATAAAGAAAACACACACACACACACAAAGAAAAAAAAAAGGTAAATGGTTTTACTGCGATTTTTATTGAGACGTAAATAATATTTCAATTTTTTTGTTTTGTTTTTAATTTATTGAAGCTGTTTCATTCTGGCAATGATTTGCAGACAATGTGGGGCGGTACTTTCAGCTCTATTTTTACTGTGTATGGTATTTAAATCTGAAATACGAGTTTCTAAGCAATATCTGAGGCCTGTGGCTCCTTCTATAGCTCATGTCGACGACAAAGATTTTCCCCCATTCCCTCCGGGTGCAGCGAAAAGGGGACAGAAAACTCTTCCGAGCACTTTTTCTAGAAATGAACAAGTGAACAAGCAAGCCGTAAAATCTTCTTGTAACACAAACTGAGCCAGAAAATGTCCCTTTCTGGAAGCTGCTGCCGCTTCTTCCCCTCTCCTTAGTCCCTGTTTGCTTCTCCCCATCCCCATCCCGGCCATCGTTCCCATCCCAGACATTGTTCCCATCCTGACCATCGTCCCCATCCCGGCCATCGTCCCCATCCCAGCTGCCACCCCCTTCCCTCCCCTGGGCTGCCCTTCCTGGCAGGAGAGGAAGAGGAGGGAGTCACCCGAAATGGAGGGAAGGGCACTGGGCATCCCTGGGGATGCACAGGGAAGGGGAAGGCATCTGATGCCACCGCAACATCAGGAGGGGAGGTCACTGATGGTTGGGATTTCATGGTGGGGGTGTTTTGCCTGCTGTCCCCAGCCCTGAAACTCCTGGTCTGAGTTTTTCTTGGGGAATGTGTTTGCGGGTGCTTCCCCCCTTCCCAGCTGCCCATACCCGTGGGGAGCCAAGCCCTTGCCCCTCCAAAGCCCGACTTCAGGCTTGCTGAGAAGCTGCTTTCTGGAGCTGTAGGCACTGAGCTGCCTCTGCTGCAAAGCACATCTCTCCCTGTGGCTGTCTTTGCTTTCTCCCTTGTCTCGCACTAGTTTGCAAAGCTAATACCTCAGGGGTCTCCGTTCGTGCGTGTCCGTGTCCTGTGTCATCCTTTGAGCAATTTTTCTTTTCTGCATCCGCACAGTTTTTTTTCTCCCTTCCCCTCATTCCTCCTTTCGTTGTTCATTTCTCTCTCTAGATCAAGCTACACATGACAAAAACAAGCAATCTCAGGTTTAAAAGTGAACACAGCCCAGAGGCGCACGGGGCTGCGATGATGTGCAGAGGGGCAGCTCGCCCCAGCTGTCTGCTCCCCGACCTCCTCTGCCTCTGTGTGCATGTCCACAGCTGAGGTGAGCCTCCCTGGAGGCTCCTTGCTGTCCTCGGCTTGGCTTTATTTTTCCTGTTTTTTCAATGGGGCTGTGCTGGGGAGCCCCTGTGTGCTCCCGCCTGGTCCCCCGAGCTCCCTTGAGAGCACACCACCATCCACCATTGCCTCCAGCAAACGCCTCAAACCAGCTCAGTCTTGCTGACCTGAACCTTGGAGCAGGTAGAAAGAGCGTTCCTCCTCCTGGCCGTGTGGCCACAAGTTAATGATGGCTTGAGAGAATGACGATGCTGGAAATGTAGCGCCAGGGCTTTTCAGCCTTCGCCTGCTCAGTTTTCAGCCCCTCACACCCTGCTAGTTGTTGCCTGCTCTGCCAACCTCATCCTGACGACAACCTCATCAACCTCATTTACAATCTACCCTTTCTGCCCGTCATTTGTGCTGTGTTCTCATTGGAACTTGAAAAATTTCTCCCTCCTGGCCACAAAAGGTAGACGAAGTCATTCTCGGCCCATCACCTCCTGCTGCCCTGGGTGGTGGCACCTCTTCCCAAGCACAGTGGGGCTGTTGCTTGCTGCTCCACATCGCCCAGTTCCTGCCCATCCCGTGGTCCTTGAGGGTCGGTACCAGCTCAGGTCAGACAAATTGTTGGCAGGAATCCGTTAGGTGGAGCTTTGGCTGGTGAAGGGAGGAGTAAGGGACTTCTCAAGTGATTTAATAGGAAAAGGAGGACAGGTTGGCACGGCCAGGTGGGAGGATGACAGGAGGCAGCAGCAACTCATCCCGTTAGCAGACGTGGTGTGCTACAGGAGCAAAAAAGCAGCTGGACTAAGTCAAGGAGGAAGGGGAGAGTGCTGTAGATGAGACACTAAAAGTCTGCAAAGAAGCAGATATGTGGTTTACGTTTTGTCATCTCCACCCTGCAGTGCCCCTGGATGCTCCTCAGCTGCGTTTGAGGCTTTGGGCACTGTGGGCTGCTCTCTCCTCTGAAACCAGAGCACAGAGAAACCTTTTAAGACTCATAGATAGATCATAGCTGCCAGGAGACATTCACCACCCACCTCTGCAGCCTTCCTTTGACGTATTTCATATTCATTCTTCCCCTTGATGCTGGGTGTGTGCGCCAGAAGCCCTCTCATGTGCAATATTTTAAGGCTGCATCCAGAAAACACCCCTTGAAGGGGCACCTCTGCCTGATCGTCTAGTGCCAGTGCTGACCCAAAGCCATGAGGGTCACCAAGGGGCTTGCAATTAACTTCAATGTTTTTTTAAATCAGGCTCTGCCTGGTGGACCACTTTGTCCATGAACCAGAGAGTTACCGTGAGGATGGACATGTGGGCTGGTCGCCCGCCCCATCATCTTGTGGCCAAGCCTTTTTACAGGCGCTCCACCCCAATCCGATGAGGGTAGATGCCCTTGCGGTGGCAGGAGGGCAGAGGAGAGGAAAGGTCCCTCCAGACCAACCCTCAGCTTTCCTTTAGGCTAGGAGGGACATGGCGCCCTTCCCTCCAGCCCCAGCCTTCCCCTGGGGCTGAGCCCCATGGCAGGACCCTTCCCACCCGCAGCTTGAAGGCTGAGCACAGATGGAGGGAGGGCAGAGACCAGGTCGGCAACACCGAGCCAGAGGCTTGGGTTGGAGCAGGCTCGTCCCTAGCCTCGGCAGCAGCGTCCCCAGCCCCTGCTGCCTTCCCAGCCCTTCTCTTTTTTACTTTGGACCTTCATCCCCGTTACGTCTGCCCCTTAGGAGACTGTGCCCCACAGAACCCCCTCCCACTGTCCTGTTCCCCCTACCACTCTTAATACTAATGATAATAAGCTATCAGTGTTGTCATTGCAATCTATGAATGATAGATTTGAGTATTTATGATTATTATTATGATTATTACGGTTATGATTCTGTACTTTTTTGCTTCTTACTCTTTGTATGTTGCTCCTTGTTTCTCTGTTGTGAATAAACGCAAGGCCCCATCACACCTTCTCTCTGCTCCCGAGCCAGAGGAGGCAAACGCTGCCCCGACAGACCCTTGTTGGAGGGTTTGGAGCAGGATGCGTCCCAAGGGTATACAGACACCCAAACCCAGGGCAGACCCATTCTCTTAACTTTTCCCTTCCCTCCCGCGGCTCCTCTCCCTCACTCTGCTGCCTGTCTGGAAGGGGCAGGAACCCACCGGCACCAAGGACGGGGAGTTACACGGTGAAACGGTTCAAGTGTTAGCTTCGAGAAGCATCCAGCTCACCGAGGCAGCTCCCTCCAGCTCGTGGTCCTCTCGCCTTCTTCTCTGGCTGCACCTCAAGGCTGCAGCTTCACCCGGAGGGGTGCGGGGTGTGGGTCAGAGGGTTTCCAAGGCCATGCTCAGCCCTGGTGCTCTGTCCCAGCAAGGTGCCCTGGGTTTTTCTGTCTCAAGTGGCCTCCCTCCACCTGGGACTGATAAACCAGGGTGCCACAAGCAGGCAGAGCCCAGTCCTTGTTTTTTTGTCCCCATCCTTACACAGCTCAGAGATTTTGGGGTGACTGGAAGGGGAATATTGTGCCAGGAGGAGACATGAGGGGAAAGGAAGAGGAACCCCATCTGCACCATGGTGTGAAACACGCCCTGCACCACGCACCCCGGGAGGGTCAGCCTAGTCCCAGGGGCTTAACGCTGCCCTTCCCCAGGAGCCCAGACACCGTCTGCTGCCTCCGTCGCGACTTCGCCTCGTCATGGGCTGGGCTCCTTCCCATCACCCCGTGCTGGACTCATTCCTGGGGCTGCTCCAAGACCATGCCAGAGCTCAGGTCTCGCCCCACTCTCCGGATCCCATGGGGAACCCCTGGGGTCCCACTCCGGCATCACCGTTCCTACCTCACCCGCGCTCGGGGCGGACGGGGAGGGAGCGGGAAGGTGCCCCTCAGGCTTAGCTCCCGCCAGCATCCCTGCAGGATCGGGCCCTTCCCCAGAGAGCACAGCATGGGGACGGGGTCTGCATCCACTGCAGGGGTCCTGAGCAGGGAAGAGATGCTCTGGCCACCAGCCACACCACGTTCCCTCCGTCACTGTTGGTGTGACCAAAGGTGGCTCCGTTCTGCCCCCTCGGACCCAGAGAGACACCCGGCCCCTGCCCCCTCTTCATTTTATTTATTTCCAGCAGCTGCTAGCAGCAGGGCTTTTCTACCCTCTCTTTCTTTTCCTTTCTTTTTGTATTTTGGAACAGCGTGTTGTAATAAATACCCAAATAGGTGTTTTAACAGCTGGTGTCGGCCTTGGTTTGTGGGGGGGCTTTTTGGGATGGGGTTGGAGGGTCTTGTTTTGGGGAGGGCAAGAGATTTTTGGCTGCATCCACCAGACCCGGTGGAGAGCTGGACACACAGCCAGACCCACACGTATTTATAGGGCCCCATGGCTGGAGCTGGATTAATTCGAAGCAGAAATAAGCGTCACGGCTGAGCGAGCAGGGGGATAAAAACTAATTGGGGCATTTGTGGACCCACAGACAGGCGAACAACCAGGCTGAGGGTGTATAATGGTCCGTGGCTCCCACCATGCTGGTGGCACGGTTTCAGCAGAGGCTCGCAAGAGCGTTTCCTCGCATCCCCTGCCAGGAGTTTACGTTGGAGGGAGGCAAAGCCGTGAGCAGGCTCCCCACAGCGCTGGCTCCAGAAAGCTGCAGCACTCATTGAGCCACACGATTATTATTATTGAGCACAGAGGGGATACTCATCCCCCAGCAGATGCCGAGGCTGCACCCCAGCTAGATCCCCTTGCCTCCTACGAACCCACTCCCCTCACCCCGCTGCAGCCGCTGAGCACTTTCCTCCCCCTGCCCCTCCTTGCGGTTTGCACGGCACAAACCATTACTGCAACAAGAAACCCAGGAACGTCCTTTTTCCAGCTCTCGGGCTTTTATTGACTCGGAGTGGCTGCCAAGCCTATAAATAAATGTTCCTTGCACTAAATATAGCAGCCACTGAAATAGGGCTGCCGTCTATTTATTTAGCTTGTGGCCTCTTTGAAAGCTCGCCAGCCAGCGCTGCCTGTACCTTCGCTGCGTCCCACCCGGGGCTGCGGCCACCCACTGCGGGGGCATGGCTGAGTCAGCATGGGCAGAAGGGGTCACCCAAAGCCAGTGCTGTCCACAAAGGTCCCTGCGGCTGGGATGTCCCCAGTGTGGCAGCAGAGGGTGCAGCGGACCCCCTAGCCCTTCCCATAGTGCTGGGGTTAACAGGGTGTTTGCTGGGGCTGAACCACAAGGCGTTTTCATCTCCTGGGAGGACTCAGGACCTCAGACGTGAGGACTGCTCTTGCGCTGCAGACACTGCCCCAGCAGCAGAAGAATGACACTTACCTTGGGCTGCGATGATTCCCTTGCAGCCCCATGCCAGCAAAGGGGAAAAAAAACGTCACTCCCTGGAAAGCCACATTTGCTCCTGCAGCAATCCAAGACATTAATAATGCTTAGCACTTAGAGCAAGTTTTGCTAAACATGAGCTAATCCTTACAACACCCATGGGAAGGAGAAAAGTAATTATTGTTGTTGGGCTTGATTTTTCCTTTCCCATGTACCCCTGCAGATGAGGATCGGCTCTACCAGTCCCAGATTGCTCTGCAAATCAGAGGAGGATCACACTCAGCCCAGTTTTTGCAAATAGGAAACCTGGAGCAAAGACGGCAGACTATTTGCCAGAGGCCACACAAGAAGGCAGTGTGCCTGGGGGAAGTCCCGGCCCCTAATCCCGTCCTGTCAAAGGGTCCTGGTCCCCTTGCAGGTCCTCTCCTGTGGGATGCCAGAGGGATGCTTCGTATGGCTGCTTGCCTTCCTCTCCTCCACAGTGCCATGGCACGAGGTGGTGAGACACCCTGCTCTCAGCGGCAGCAGATGCAGATAACATTCATGACGCACCGCTGCCTGGTTTTAACCCTGGCAGAGCTGAGACGCTGCCGGGGTCCCTCCTGGGTGCAGAGGGCTTGGGTTTGGTTGGGGATCCCCAGGTAAGAGTGGAGGTAGGCACCCAAGTGATGGGCATCACCCTACGAGGGTGACTTGCGGGCAGAAAGGGGGAGAGGAGGCAAGACAAGCTTGGGGACAGCATTGAGGTGGACTGCAGACACAGGCAGCTTGGGCCAGCATCCTGGGGAACACCAGCCTGACCGGGAGAGGGGTGCAAGCTGCTTCCCACCACATACCAAGCAGAAGGCACCCCGGCACGAGGGATGTCCCTACCATTTGGAGGGGCCATTTTATGGACACAGGTGGCATGAGAGAAAGGAGGGGATGCCCCTTTCGCTAGTGGCTCTGCAGTAACAGGGGGCACCCCAAAACTGGAGATGTTTTTCAACGCCTTCATTTTGCTCCCCAGCCACGCTCTTCTCTTTGGCTGAGAGCCCTGCGCTCGGTGTCTGAGTGGAAATACCGTCTGTCAGCGGTACCCAGATGATGTCATTTAGTTTTCCAGGCTTCTGGGCTGAGCCAGCAGCTCGAGCCAGTATGACTGGATGGCCTTTATTTAGCAGGAGCCCAAGTGCAGCCGAGCCTGGGTCTCGGCGGCACCTGGCAGCGGGTTGCGCCCTCCACCGCGTCTCCACCGCTGATGCAACTCTGGCTGCGGCAGGGATGGCAGAGTGCCCTGAGAAGGTCGCTTTGGGGAGGCTCAGCCTGGGACCAGGGAGCTGGGCGGGTGGCAGGGGGATGCTCTGGGGAGCAGGGGGGGGACACCGCTCAGTCGTGCTGCCCACCGGCCCCGGGACCCGACCTGCAGCGGGGTGGGAGGCGCGATGGGCACCCACCAGGCATTCTTCTCCCCCTTCAGCTGTGCCCTGCCAACCTGCAGGTCCCTCTGGGCAATGTGTGTGACCGAGGAGCTATCAGAGCCCCGGGTGCTTTATTTCCCTTGAGAAACTCCATCAGAGCGTGGCAGCATCCTCATCCCCGCATTTGCCATCTCCGGGCTGGGTTGCCGTAAACAAGCAAGCAGGCTGGCCCTGGGTGCTTTTTAGCTGGAAAGCAAATGGTTTCACCCCTCCTCCTTCCACTAACACCCCCTAACCTGCCTCTTCTCCCTCAGCAGCAGCTCCTGACAGGCGAGTGGCTAAGAATAGCCCTGCTGCTGGCTCCAGGCTGGTGCTGTTTGCTCAGTGACTCAGAGCTGGCCAGGCAGGCACTTACTCAAAGGGCCCCATTACTCATCCGTCTGCATCGCCCCAAGGATGGGGTTTGTGTCTCTCGCTCGCCTCTCCTTTAAAGATGCTTTATTTATTTCTTTTTAATCAAGCTGTCTTCTGCAAAGAGAGGTCATTACCCTGCCATGGATTTACCGCTAAATATGTTTGCCCCGATCCCAAACGCTGCAACCCCCATTTATCATGTTCCCACGCTGACGGCCCCACGGTGTTGCTCCTGCTCAGTGGCCTGTCAGGGGGAAGCTGTGTGGGCAAGAGAAAATGCCTCCCAAAAATCACATTTTGGGGCATCCGTGCTGAATGCTGGCATGGAGCTGGCCGTGCCCAAATCCAGCCAGACCCTTGGATGTTCCCATCCTGCCACAGCCCCCGCTAACTGCAACCCTCCCTCCTCTCCGCCTCACTGTCCAGGGGATGCTGTTGCGTCTGCAGAACACCTTGGCGAATTACAACAGGCCTCCTCCACTTCAAAAAGTGGCTCCAGTGACCAGAACCGAAAAAGACACCATCTTCCCCATCTGGTTTGCTCCCTCGAGGCGCTCTCTGAGTCACAGCCAGCTGTGCTGGGAACAGAGCTGCATACTGCCCGGCTGGCGTGCGCCTGCCGTGACGTGATGGCCATCATTTTCTTCTCCTGCCGCTGTTTCACCCCCATGGTCTCCATTTTTTTTTTTTTCTCTCCTCCAGGCTCTAGCCCTCTCCCTACCCTATTGCTTCACTGCATCGCTCTTCCCCCATTCCACTGTCGGGGCAGGACCTACTGCACGCACTGGCTCCTCGGCATGCGTAATAGGCTGACATTATCTCCCCGGGTCACTTCGCTTTGGAGGATTACCTCACTGAGAAAACAGGCACCGGCATGCACACTCATGCACACCCATCTCATGCAAACAGACCCACCCGCACGGGAACAGGCAGCAACAGAGGAAGGTGCACCAAAGGCCAGGCAATAAAAGGGGTGAACCGGACTGGGTGAGGACTTTGTGGCCCCCATGGGCTGATGGCAGGGAGGTGGTGGCACAGGGTGGTGAAGAAAGAGGCTGCTTTAATTCACAGGTGAGAGAGAAGTGCTAAGATCTGCCCCAGCTACAGTCTTATGGCTCCATGCAGCCCTGTTGGGTGGAGTTTGTGGTCCCCAGCATCCCTGGGCCGGGTGGGTCTCTGCAAGCAGTCTGGCTGGATTTAGGATGGGGTACCTCTCCTCACCGCCCTGCCCTCTACACAGATGCTAAGAGCCTGATCCTGCGCTGCTAATGTGGGGAGAGCTTCTCCATCCATCCATCCATCCACCCATCCACCCATCCATCCATCCATCCATCCATCCAAAATGAGCTAGCCACCCCACAAAGCCCTGCACGGGAGAGCTGGGGGCTTGTGCCCCGGTGTCCTCAGCTCTGCAGCACCAAGCCCAGCAGCTGGGGACATGGGACAGAGGGAAGCAGGACCCCAGAGCCCTCCGGGACAGTTTTCCCCAGCACCTGCCTCAAAGCTGGGCCCCGAGCGGGGTCCCAGCCGTGCCAGGAGCTGTGTTCTCACCCTGCAGAGCCCCGCAGCCCTGGCAGGGACCAGCCTGCGAGCAGCCTCTAGTGGCAGCTCCTGACAGCTCTCAGGGTTCGTTAAACCACCAAAATTTTGTCTGTGCAACACCAGGTGATGGGAAAGGAAGTTCACCCTCATTTCAGATCCTCCAGGAGCGCTGCTCAGTGTCTCACTGTGCATGCGTCCCAGCCTGTCCCCTTCATGGTCCCCATGGGGTGGAGGGTCCCCGTTGCTTTCCAGATCCAAGCACCAGGAGCTCAGCAGTCCTCCCTGGCTCAGCCCATCATTTATGGTGTGACCCATAATGCTGCAGCCTTCAGCACCCACAGACCTGGCTTCAAGGCTTGGCTTCAGCTTCATGTACATCACAAAGTCAAAGCACTGCCTCTTGCTGCGGTGTGAGCCCAGGGAACAGTGGGTTCAGCCCTGGGTGCTGTGAGGGGAGGGAAAAGCTGCTTCCCCCAGTGCCTTGCACCCCTCCAAAGCCAGGCAGCCAGGAATCAGCACTGAGATCTCTTAGGTAGCAGAATAACATCTTATGGCATGGGAAATCTCCTCCTTCTGGTTATTTAATGGGGTGTTTTAACAGCTATTTAAGAGACAGAGTTATTTAAGAGGCATGAATGTGGCCCTAAGGGACATGGTTTAGTCCTGGAACTCATCAGGTCAGGCTGATGGTTGGACTTGGTGATCTCGAAGGTCTTTTCCAACCTAACTGATTTTATGATTTTATATCAGAGTGGATTGAAAGGGAGGCAGCCAGCAAGATAACCCAGGGAACTGCAAGGAGTCATCTGGCTCACGTAACCTCTGTGCTTTCACCTGCTCCACCCCTGACAGCTGCTCAGCTGCGTGTCTGACAGCACCTGGCCAAAGACCAAGCCTTGATCCCCCTCCTCACTAGAAAATTGCTCCATGTGCTGAGAAGTGAGGAAAAAGGATCCTTCTGGCCCTGCGCTCCGCCTCGCCACCTCCCAGGGCTGCGCCAGGCAGACCTGCTGACAGATGCAGAGACAGCATCAAGTCTTCCTCCTGCCCAGACTGCCTGCCCTTGGCTCTTGCACCCACCAAAGCTCTTAGCAATGAGCTCACTCCTCTATTATCGCTGATCCAGGAGTCTGGAGGCTCTCGGAAGCACGGTATCGATCCCTGCCTCTTGCATGGCCCCCCCCAGGGCTGCAGTTTCAGGAAAGCTCTTTGCCTCTCCCTGCTCTGCCTCTCCTTCGTGGCCTCCAGGAATGTGCTTCCAGGGTGAGCTTGGAGCTGGGGGCCAGGACTGCAGTGAGAAGGATGGGGGCTAAGCCTGGCCTCTGTGCTTTGGCTGTCCGTGTGCTGGGAAAAGCCACAGTGGGCATTTCACAAACTCAAAGGAAGGTGCAATCTCTCCCTTCCCAGGGGGTTACGGGTGGAGGACCCCTGGTGCCCTGCACGGGACCCAGCCCCGTGTGGTCTCTGCACATCCACGGCACGGACTTTGTGAAGGCAATGTGCCCAAGGCCTCTTCTCTGTCCTCCCTCTCCCAAGCTTGCAGAGGTGCTGGCATGTCTTGTGCCAGCCGGGAAGCAGGTGACAGCAGCGTCCCTGTGCAAACTCACCTGGCGGCGCTCACAGATAAGCCAGCTCATCTGCCAGGCAGCACTCGCTTATGGTAATGGTCAACTCAGCAGCATTCTACTGCCTCTGAAGGGAAACCCTTCTGAGGTGAGGGGGAGGCAGCAGGGCAGGGGATGCTGGTACTTCTCATCCTACCTGGGTACTCTCCCTTGGAGGACAAACAGGGGCCCAGCCTTGCCCTGTTTGCGGGGACTTTTGCCTTGCACACGGGAGTTTTGTGAATGCTGCCAGCACTGTGCCAGAGTAAATAACCCCACTCCACACCCCAAAGGCTGCTTCTCCCATCTGTTCAGGTCCACCTTGCACAAGCAGCCAGGTGACACCATGAGGAACTGCAAGGCGGTCAAAAGAGGCTGGTAGAGCTGCAGCCAGGAGCCAGGGCTCCTTGCCTTGGTATGACACAAACAGTTTGCAGCCCGGCCCCTTACCAAATGGGCTACCTCGCTCCCCCCGCATCCCCAGGAAGACTTTCAGGTGCCTGGGTATGCTTCATAAATGACTAATGAGCCTTGCAAACATTAGTGCTCTGCAAGCTGCCAGAAGCAGACTGAGATCAAGCCCTCCCTTGCATTCATCAGCTCCACCCAGGAAGCAGACTTTGACAACAACCACAATAAGAAGCAGGCGGCCAAAGAAGCCCACAGTGCCCTGAGCAGGAGAGCTGTGATGCTTGCATCACGGGAAGGGGCAACTGCCCACAAGGGAGAAAACCTCCCAGGAAGGGGTGACTGTCCACGAGGGAGAAAACTTCGTACCTGGCACCAGTCACCTTCACACTGCTCCTTGAATCACAGCTGTGGTTTCTCCCTGGAGGCAGGTTTGGGCTCGCATGGGGAAGTCTCTCATTTTTGGGGTGGACTTGTAGACAACAGCCTGCGGAGTGGACAGAGGAAATCTCCATGCTCAAAACCAGAGTTTTTCGTTTAAAAATTGCTCCCATGGCTCTGGTTTGCAGATGGGATGCAGGAGCAGACGCTTGATCTTCTAGAAGGACCAACAGGTGGATTTCTGTACCCCTGTGAAGATAAACTCCAAGGACTTATTTCAGCCGATCTCACACGTACAAATGATAGCCCTAAGGCAATGACCCGTGGCATCTGCTCTAGGTGGCAATTCTCTCATGGCACCACTGGATCCCATTACATCTGAGGAACTTGCCCTGGACAAAGAGGTCTTGCTGTCATCCTACCCGCCTGCATTTCATGCACATTAGCACATTATTGCGTGCGGGGGCCAGAATTTAGCTGACTCCTGGCACTTATTGCCCTCACAGCTCTGAGTCAAAGGAGGAAGAGGACAGGTCACCTTCCATTGCTGATGCTACAAACTAGACATGAAATAAACCCGACCTTCATGTACTGCATTTGCTGGAGAAATCAACACTTCCTATACATAGAAAAATCAATGAAATGTGACTTACCAAATGAATCCCTGCCAGTCTTGGCCCAGGACAAAACCACCTGCATGAAGAGGGCCTCACACTGCCACCTTCCAAACACCAAACCCTCCTCACCCCTCCCAAAGCCTGAACTTCCCTCTGTCAGGCCCACCACCCCATCTGCCCCAGCCAGAAACCGTGCTATTGCTTGAGAGCCACCCTGGCAGAAATCTTCCTCCCGTGGCAGCAGGAAGGGCTCCTGCTGTTCTGATGGCCATCAGATGGTGCCATTGAGTCTTCTGTGGAAGCCAAGCCCTGAGGAGCACAGGTTTGCACCAGGGACCGTGCTCTCTTCTTGCTCCATCTCGCCCACTTCCAAAAAAGACCAAGCGAAGAGATTTTTCTAGCATAGTAAAACAAATGTGGTTTTTCTGTTGTTGCCAATGATGTTACCAAGCACCCGTGTCACTGTTTTTAGTGGATTTTGCACCAGTCTTGCAAGACAGGGTGTATTTTTGCAGCTGGACTCCAGTAATACCAGTATAGGAGCAAGTGATAGTAGTTTAGGAGCATTTCGGCCTCATTTTCCCCAAAACAGGTGTGTTTGCTACTGGAAAGATTTAGAAAAGAGGAACCGAGATCAAGCCGGGCAGAAATGAAAGAGCAGCTGCGTTAGCAAAAGCTCCCTTTCTCAGCGATGTGGGATGCAGGATGTGCTCAGGCAGTCCTAGAGAGCTCCCATTTCGGGTGAGCTCCCAGCCACCTCTCCCTGCTTCTTCCCTTTTTGTTTTTAGCACGGCATACAGTACAAGGAGAGGAGGGTTGTGCATCAGGGCACGCTGCTCGCAATGCTCTCATCACGTCTGACATCTCCCCTCCAGACATGGGGCCAGCATGTCCCAGGGTTTTGAATTAATAATTCTCTTTGAGGCAGGCTGTGGTTTGCAATGGCTAGAGCCTGGCACTGCCGTCCAGCTGAGGTCTTTACCTGGCATTGCAAATATGCACAGATAATAACTGATTACTGCTTTTCCTGGGTTGGCTTTGGGTTTTAATTGCGCAAGATGAGAGAGGAGAAAAATGCCAGCAAGATGAGGAAGGCTGGGGAGGAGGGCAAGGAGAAATCATTACAATTGCATTTAGTCAGTGATACGCGTGGCTGCTGAGCCGGTCTGGGTGCTTTCCAAGCACGGTGGGAGCCAGCTTCAATTTCACAGCATAATCTTTCCTGTGGCCTTAAAATAACTTCTCCCTGCCCCCAGGGTGTCACAGGAGCTGAAGAGCCATGTGTGCCCCTTCCCTGAGCAGCCCCATGCTCAGCGCTGCCTTATCATCACCTGGGGGCTGCGTTGAGAACGATCACATCACACATGTCACACTGAGGCACCGAGCTCTGGAGCAGAAAGGGGACATTTTGCAGACCTATGGTCTCCCCAGGAGGGTGGCAGGCTGGGGACAGTCGGCTGTTTGAGCTCATCTTCAGTGCCAGCAAAAGAGCAGCTTCCTCGAACCGCTCGGCAGAGATGGGACCTCGTCACTGTCGGGGCTAATTGCTCATGTGAGACGTATTTACAGAAGCAACTGTTTGTGCAGAGCAAGGCAGACAAACAGACTCCTGTTCTGCCAGGCACCCTTTGTAATCACTGGGGGCTGGGAATCTTTCCATGCGAGCATGGGAGGCCTCGTTTGTACCGCAGGCACCAATCCTGCACCGGGCTGGATGGCACTGGCAGGATGCTGAGCCCCCATCCTGACTGCCAGGAACGAAGGCCAGGTTCTGGCACAGGAGCTTTGCTGTCCCCACAGCTTGCAAATCTGGGGTTTCTGCAGGGATAAATCCTACCCTGCAGAAGAAGCAGGTGCAGATGGGGGGTGTGAGGGGGACACAGCACCAGCCCTCGCACCGTGCTCCTTCAAGGAGCCAGAAAGTTGTCCTGTGCCTCTGCAAATAATAGCTAAGGATGCTTGCTAAAAAGCATCCAAATAACAGACAAATAAATTCTTCAGCCCATTCCTCTGCTGCCTGCTGGGTTTGTTTTGTTGTGTTCATGGTTTTTTGGTTGGTTGGTTGGTTGGTTTTTATGAGGTAGAGGCCTAGGGGGAATTTTGCCATGTGGGAGAGAGATGCAGCATTAGTAAAGTAATGCGATTTTTGGCACCGTCTCCATCTTCCTGCATAACCAGTGGGGACGGGTGATCCCTGCCTTCCACTTCTGTGCACCACCTTGTCCTTGCAGGCAGCCCACAAGTGGATATTCTCCTCCCAGTATGAAAACGGATCCCCTGTTCCCCTCCTCCTGCCCCTTTCTCTGCCCTGCGACAGGCAGGTGGTTAGGATACACTTAGGGAAGAGCTTATCAGTGAGTAAAAGCAACATCACCTACAGCGAGATGTATGGGATCTGATGTGCCAATCCTGCTGCTCCTTTCGGAGTGAATATTCAATTTGGTTAATGCTGGCTAAATGAGAGCGTGGCTTTGGGCATGGTTTGCCCACAACGCCGTGGTAGCACCAGCACAGGGCCAAGAGGAAACCTGTGCTCATCAGGTTTACAGAGCTCTCCCCAAACCGTGGTCCAGAGCAGCCTCATGGTGGGCATCGGGATTTACCAAGCTTCATAGCTGTAATTCAAACTTTTAGCTACCATTCACTTCAGCATAATTTTGTTTTCTCACAAATGGCCATTATCCCTCAGTAGGAAGAACAGTGATACCTACTTAATTTTGAGCACTCCTAAGCAATGAAGGTTTCAGAGCATTTACCATCATTTCTCACAAGACTTTTGATGTAGAGGGAAGTATTTCTTTTATTTTCCAGATATGGAAACTGAGGCATGAGGAAGGTATTGCTCAATAATACTCAATTAGTGTGTGTGGGGGGAAATAAAGCTCAGTCACCACTGGTCTCGTGCTTTAACATCCACTCATAAGTTATTCAGTAAAAGAGGAAACATCCAATATTTCTTTTCTCCTGTGACTGGGAGATTGAGAACATTTTTATCTGGAGATTTACTCTCGTCAGCATCTCTGGAAATGCAGACACCCAAGCACAGATTTTCAGCACGCCTCCCCAGAGCTTCAGCCCTCTCTTAGGCATCTAAACACAAGCTGTATTTCCTAGCTAGTTGTGTTCAATATACCTTTTTTTTTTTTTTTTATTAGTCTGGTCCTCAGCATGGTTGATAGCCTAGTCGCAAGACAATATCTAAAATGTCTTACTATTATTGGCAGCAATCAATATTTATAACCACTCACGGTGTTTATTTATGAAAAAAATCAAATGTTCCAACCAAGAAGAGATGCTGTTATTAATATCCAGCATGATTAACGATCACATTGCAGGCAGGCCCACGCTGTCAGACTCATGCACTTTGCTTTTTCTAGTGGCTCTGCAGGAATTTGAACCATAACATGTTTCATGCACAGGGACAAAGACGTTTTGTTCCAGGGAAGGAATATGTGGATGTTTTTGACTTAAAGAGCCAGTGCTGCATTCAGAACTTCACAAACACACCATTTTGATCCCAAGTCCATCGGTCTGTCACATCTTTCACTGGATGTGTAGTTCCTTCTGTAGCTGAAGGTCTGGATCTGAGCAGCAGATTTCCAGCCTGCTGAAGGATGCTTTGCTCCCTCTGTGTCAGGGCAGCCACCACCTTCTCTGATTCTCTTCTGCACAGCATCCCTGTGCGCTAGAAACCCTTTGGCCAGGCAAATCAATTCACATTTCTCTGCTTGCCGAGGCTTCTCAGCTGCCCAGAATAAGCTGAGCTCCCTGGGAATGATGTTGCCTCAAATCAAGAAGAGAAAAACTGATACATCAATGCTTTCTCCTGCTCCTTAACCATAACCACAGGCACACTTAGGGAGAGAAAAGGGACCGTGCAAAACTCCTGAAACCATTTGGCTTCTTTGCTCTGTTACTCTTGTCGAGGTATCAGCTCTGAGGCCCCTTGGCCCCACACCAAATAGTGGGATGTGGACGAGGGACAGGTGTTTCTGATGCAATATGCCAGCAAGGGAGCAAAGTTCACTTCCACTCCTTAGTGCTCTGCAGCCTAAGTCGATGTTTGCCCACCTGTGCCTTGCGCTGTTCCTGCTGCAGGAGGCAATGTCAATAAAATCCGAGGCAGTAAAGACAGTTGCAGAGAGCCTGGTGCCTTGATTACTTCCTCATAGCCACTTGTCCCTTGCAGCACCGCTTTATTACCGGCTGGGCAAAGAAGCCAACTGGAAAGCCAATATGAATATCGGCTATATATGACAGACTTTGTCTGCACTACTATCAGATGTCCTGTTTTGTACAAATTTGGTCATGAGAACTGCGTGAGGGAAAAATAAGGAAGGAAACGTTCAGGGTGGCTATTCCAAGGCAGCTCTCAGACACCCAGAGCCAGCTTGGGGACTGCAGGACCTCTCTTCAGGGGTTATGGGACCTAAAAGAGCTCTCTGGTAGACCGGGATAGCCCTACATCCATGCTATCCTGTAACTTCCCTTCCTACCACATCTGTATGTCAAGCATTGTCTCTTGTAAAGCATCTTATATTCAAGTCATGCAGACTCTTGCAAGCCTGTTGCCCTGAAAAGGACCAACCTTTTGCTAAGACGTGCATAGGGTCTGGCACAAAAGAGCCCTACAGCCTGCTAGGCTTGCTATTGTCAAACAAATAAAGGCTGCAATGCATTTTTCTGAGGGTTTAGAAACAGAAGGAGAATTACAGAACAACCACTGGAGACTGCTATTGGATTGACACATCCTCTGCTCTTCAGAGATGCTGATGGAGAGATGTCTCAGCAGGGAAGAATGTGAAATAGTGGCTCTGCCAGAGGGATTTCTAAGGTTTCCAATGGCTGAGGGGAGAAGGCAAAAAGCAGTAGCTATATTGTCTGCAGTATCAACCTGACAACTGAAAAGAAATTATAAAATAATCATTTTAAGAGAGATATACATAAATGCCTTGTGACACTGCAAAGTACGTTACAAAATATTAATAAAATAGCTGTCAGTTTCCTGAGTTGCTTTTGCACCAGTAATTCTCCCAGTGCCAGTTGCTGTATGTTTTTCTTGATACAATCAGGAGGAAAACAGCTAATGTGACATGACAAACTCATTGTATTAGAAGTCATCTCTGCTTTAAAATGTGTGTCATATGACTGAACACCCTACCCTGGGTACAATGCACCCCACAGTAAAATTGGATAGAGCTCATCCTTAAATGCCCTGCCAAAAGTGCTCCTAACAAAGGGCAACAAGAAAACATAATTCAAATGAGGGACATCTGTTCTCTAATGTTTGCAGATAATGACTGGATCAAGTGTCTGCATAAAGGATAATTATTTTCTGCAGATGGTTTGATCTGGTGTTTTAAACATTGTAAAAAATCTTTGTCCCAAAAACTCCATAAAGTGTGTGGGCTTTGCTAGTGTGAGACCTCTTTCCTGCTCTCTGGTACATTCTGTATGTGCAAGGGTAGCTGAAAGTATAAAGGATTAAAAAGTGTAGGTGTTAAAGAAAAATATTCAACCTGAACACATACAACACGTAATTTTAAGTTCTGGTCTTCCGTTTTCTTTTATATTACATTACTGGATACCCAAATAATTCTCAGTGTGAAGTTTTATTACAGGAGAGTGGCAAAATAAAACACGTATGTGCTGCAAAAAGGGATTCCCAGCAAATTTCACTGGAGAGTTCACTCCAAAATACAATGTCACAGTATTGTTGATCCTCAAGCAGCCTCCAAAAGATGGTGCTTCCCTCAGAAACCTGGTGATCTCAAGCAAGAATGAGCTTACAGAGTCCTAGGATGTAACTATCAACCGTCCATAACACAGTTTTTTGGTAATAGGTGTCCAAAGCTTGTGGACACTCCCAGCAGATCTTTCCAGAGGAGGACATCCTTCCCATTTTGCAAATGGCTTGGGGGGGGGGGGGGGGGGGGAGCGGGACTACATTTCCCAGCGTGCCCTCGGGGGGGGGGGGGCGGGCTGGAGGCAAAAAATGGAGGAGGGGGCGCTTCCGGGTTGGCGGCTGCGGGGCGGTGCCAGCGCCGTGTGTTTACTTCCGGCCGCCCCGGTGCGCGAGTGGCGGCGCGGAGGGGACGCGGGCGACGCGGGACGGAGCCGGAGCGCGGCCGGGAGCGGCCCCGAGCCGCGGCCAGGCCCCGCGGGGACCTCATGAGCCGGCGGTGAGAGGGAGGCGGCGGCCCAGGGGAGCCTCCCGGGGCGGCGGGACCCAGCCATGGACTGGCTCATGGGGTGAGTGGGGTGAGGGCGAGGCGCGGGGGGATCCCCCTCCTTTTTGGGGTACACCCCTCTTTTTTTTTTGGGGGGGGGGCGCCGCCATTTAGGGGCACCCCCCATTTAGAGGCACTCCCTTTGGGGACGGCCCCTTTTTGGGCACCCCCTTCGGGGAAGCCCGCTTTTTGGGGCACCCCCCCCACTTGGGACCGCTTTTGGGGGGGCACCCCGTTTGGGAGCCCCTTTTGGAGGCACCCCCCTTTTGGGCTCCCCCTTTGGGGACGACCCCCCCCATTTGGGCTCCCCCTCTGGGGACACCCTCGCCGTGCACCCCCTCTGGACAAGCCCCTCAGGAGGCTGCCAGGAGGCACGGCGGGGCGTGGAGCGGAGCGGCTGCCGGGCGGGCTGTGTGCGCTGGAGGTGGCGACCGGGGCTGCATCCTGCCGGGGCACGGGGAGGAGGCGTTAGAAGGCGCCGCCGGAGCAGAGGCAGGACGGCTTCCCCGGGGTAGCCCCGCGGAGTTTGAGGGGAGGAAGAGGTGTGGAGGAGACCTCGCCTCGTCTCTCGAGTGGTTGCTGGCTGAAAAAGTGACTTTTCATCCCTTTTTTTGGGGAGTAGGAAGGCCAGGCGTCGCGGGTCTCCCCGCTTGCTGCTGGTTCAGCGATTGCCGCAGCGTAAGGTTGTTTTCAACCTAGAGGCTTGCCAAGGTTTAAGTGGCTTTCCGTGGGGAGGAAGAAGAGACCTCAGCAGAGATTAAAGCCAAATCAGAGCCACGCCAGGGGGCTCGGATGGCCTGGGATTAATGGTGCTAATTGCTTAGAGACAGGAGGTAGAAAGCACTTTGCTGCGGGTTTTAGGATTGAAAACCTCAGTACGGGAGAGGGTGGTGCAGCTGATGAGAGTGACCTGATGCACTATTGGTGTATAAGGGAGGATAAACTTGGTTGCTGGTGACCTGTGCTTGGGTGAACTGTGAATAATTTCGCTCCAAAATTGCGTGAGCAGCAAGTTTATGCTTCAGCAAAACTAGTATTTCGGCGGTGCTCACTGCCCTTCGTTCTTTCTTTACGGTAGTTTGGTCCTGTGCCCGAAAGTGATCTTTATCACCTAGGTTATGTGATGTGCCTGCAATATGAGGTAAAAATCTATTTTGTCACAGTTGCTAGGCCTGGCGTGTTAAGAAGATGGTGTGTGTTGCCTCTTGCCTGCAGCTGATCACCAGTGAAAGTACGGCACTCGTTAATTACCTTCAAACGAGATGCGACCGGCTCTTGAGGCAGCAATACCAGCTAGGCTTTACTGGAAGTGCGTTCCCCCAGTTTAATGGGGTGAGCGCTCGGTGTCAGCGGGGTAGATGTTGATGGCAGGGCTGTCCTCCAGCCCGCAGAGCAGCAGAAATGCAGCGTTTGAGATGTGTGAGAGGCTCGGCGTGCCGTACACCGCAGCTCTTGTGTCGCAGCCCTCTGGCCTACGCTATTTTTACATGGTTTTAGTGAAAATATTCGTGTAAACGACAAGCTTGTGTTGATATTTTTGATAACTACCACACGGCACAGGTGGTCTGTTTCATTTACTTTGTAAAAGTAAAAGCTGAAGTGTCAAAGGTCCGCTGCAATTACAGAGGAGTTGAACGCAGTACTTGTGCAAGACATTTAGATGACTCAAACCGTCTCAGTTACGCGGTCTACTTACTTTGTGTCAATTACATTGTAAAGCAGAAAAGAATCAAAACCGACTTGAGCCAAACTGTCAATAAAATGTTTCCTTATGAGAAATACTGTGGGCTTCTTGAAGCTGCTGTGAAAAAAATGGCATTCATGCTGTGTTGTTTTTTTTTTTACCCGGAGTGGGTGGATCCATCCACGTGTGGAAAAAGGCTCGCCTGTTTTCCCCATTGTAATGGGAATGGATCCTGAGTCACTTGTACATTACGCGCTTGTTCTCAGCTATTTCCTGGTATGTTTCTTGCCTGACCAAAGCAAGTGCAGTGCTTGAGGTTTTCTCCTTTAAATCTGGGATGTATTTGTGGGGATTTTTTAGGGAGGGACATGGCAGGAAAGCAGAGCCTTGATATTTTGAAGGGGAGAGGGGAGGGAGGCCTGACAGACCTTTTCTTACCCTGCCCAAATTAGTGCTGCTGGTAGCATGTGTGTCTAAATGCAAACATCCTTTTGTTGTTTGTGGAGAAAAACTGAGGGCATTACTCTATCCCGGCTGAAGCTTGAGTCATGTTGCTCGCTCAGCCTTTCTTCAGCAAAAACTTCAGCTGTTCCCGGCCCTTGCGTAGGAAGGGAAGGGCTGCAGAAAAACCTGCAGGGATGGCAGGAAAACAGGTTGCTCCCAGTAACCTCTCAGTCTGTGGCCGTTTCTTGCTGTTCCTCTGGAGAGCAAATTGCATTGGTCTGCTCCTTGGACTTGTCACTCTCTCCTGGATGAGTATTGTCACTAACGAAGTACCTTGATCTTTATTGTTTTGTACTGCTCTGGTAACGTGCTGCTTTGTGATTACAGCTTCATGTGTGCTTGCTCACAAGAACCTTCCTTGAATGCCTCACGTTATCAGCTGGGCTTTCTTAGCATTCAGTATGAGAAACACCCTCTGTATTTTAGCTGCATATTACTGAGATGCTAACCTCCAAGTGCAAGTGTGTTAAATTAGGCAACAGTAACAGTTGCTTCTGTTCTAGATCTCTACCCTTCAAGCTCGTGTCACATTTATCCTATAGAAGATTTAGAGTGCGATCTGCTTTAGTCCTTGCTGGTCCTCCCCTTCGCTTGTGCCCTCTTGGAGAGGGGGAAGGGTAAGTCCTACTCATACTGCTAAGGGCAGCAGCCCAAGTGTCTCTGATCGCCTCCGAGTGCTTAATACACAAAAATGGAAGCTGGAGCTTATGAACAATGGTGAATTTATTGGGGATTAACAAACAGCTATAGGCTTACATGGTCACACAGCAAAACTTCTCTGGGTGCTGCCTTCTGCTCGGCCAAGTGCTTCAAAATCCGGTCAAGTTGAAGGGAAGGAAGCTGAACAAACTGAGCCATTGGCACGTCACAGTACGTCCTCAGCTTAGCATCAAAATAAACCCCAAATCTTCTCCGTGGTTGCTTGGTGTCTTTTACCCTTCTCCTGAGCATGGCCTTAATACTGCTGCTGAGGAAAGCCCATGGTCTCTTCAGTGCATTCTCAATTGAAAAAAAAAAAAAAGCCTCTTTTTATTTTTCTACTTTTGTTGTACATAGAAAATATTTTCTAATGCAATTTAGCCTGAAAATCACTGTTGCTTAGTTGTTTTGGTCACCAGCATCTGACAGGTCTATGTTACACTTTGAGATTCCAAACTTTGTGTTACAAATAGCATTGATCTGCTCTTGAAGTTCACTGGAGCAACAAAGACAGGCATTGTTCCTTCAGTTATGAAACTGAAATCTCATAATTTGGTTTTAAATTTGACAATTACAAGGGAAAAGTATATTAATGGTACTAGTAAACCTGATGTGGCCTCAGTTAATTTTCAACTGTTATGTCTAATGCTATAACATGCTTTTCCTAATCAAAGAAAGATTGTGTACTGTAGTCTTTTTTTTTTTGAACTTTTATAACAGGGGAGAGAGGCAAAGTATTTTACTAACAATTGCCTGTTAAACACAAGACATTTTGGGCTACATCTGTACTATAACTGCAACCATGAAAACTGTAAGAGGTCAGTGTAGTTGTGATGGCAAAAGACTTTAATAGATGCATCTTAAACTGCAGAAGACGCTCTCTTCCAGTTTAGGCTACTGGAAAAGCCTTCAGCATTTAGACTAGCCCTATGGAAAGGGACTGTTGGTGAAGAAAATGTGGAGGGGAGAATGATCTTGCATTTTTTACTTTGCAAGCCAGCTTCTGTTTCAAAAAGCTGATGGCATTCCTTCTCAATCCTTACCTGAACACATCTGAGCACAAGGAAACCTGTGCATCCTCCAGAAGTGAAATGTTGCCTCTCTGAACTCTTTAGTGAAGGTTATTTTATGTTGTTGGTATATCACTATTTCATCTGCGTCAGAGGACTGTGTTATTCTGGGATCAGAGTAAGATCTTCTGTACTTGTGGGCTGCAGTGTCCAGTGCGTTTGCAGGTGGTTCTGGTACCAGTAAATGCCAGCATCTTCATCCGCATGGCTTGGTTTCGCTGTGGTACTCAAGACTTTCTGAGGTAGCTGCAGCACCTAGCAGCTTACTAAAAATAGTTGAACTTCTAGTGTATAACAACTATTTTAACAATAACTTTTTTTCTTTTTGACAGCAGGGTGTCCAGCTCTGGGGGAAGGGGATTTAAGACACTAAGAAAATAAATTGTGGGAGCACCCTAACTTTACTCCAGTGCATTATCTCTCTGCCTTTCTGTGCTTTACGGTGACTTGACAAAGACCCACAGCTCCTTCCCCCTTACTTAATGGCGAGTGGAGTAAAAGGGAAGGGGCTGTATGCAACAGGGATTTGTCCTGTCTTTGGTTTTTAAGCTGTAGCCCTGGCTGCCCATGCTGTCAGCTACCCATAGCGTCATACCATTCACTGCAGTTATCTGTTTCTCCATATGTTGTACTGGTGACTTGGAAAGGAGGGCTTAAAAATGATTGAGGGTTATCTTTTTCTCATATCCTGGCCAAACTGCTCCCATATCTTCAGCTTTGAGCACAGTAAGAAAAGCAACGGCCTAGGAAAATCAGAAAAATGCAGATGGAAGAAGAAAGAAGCAAACTCGTGGTGGGAATATTTGTGCCTGAAGACGACACAAGCATCTTCAGTCTGCTCAGGTGCTCTGTCCAGCGAATGGATGCAGCTGTTTACTGAAAAATGTTTAATTCAATATAATAATGGCCTCCACACTTGCAAATTTATGTTGTCACGTCAATCAATCCATTGCAAACGCCACAGATATGCTGCCTAGTATAGTCTTCATCTCACCGGGACAGGTAACTGGGAAGTGTGTTGTGTAGGGACTGTACCGTAGCTATGCAAATTGAATCTTTTAGAGTATGTGCTATGCTAAAGATTTTTAACAACACAAGAGAACTCGTTTAGGTCTGCATACTGGCAGATTCTTCTTGTACAGAAGGCCTGTGTGTCATTGCATTTATTTCATTTAGGTGTAATTGTCAGGTCCCTAAAATAAAACTAGCAGATTTTCCACTCTTTTTTTGGATACAGGATTTTGCAGCATTATCCCAACAATGATTTTGAAGGATAGAAGAAAAACAACACGAACACTGCTGTTTTGCTGTCTCCCATACTGCTTTTATGGCAGTGTCTTTAAGAAACTTCCTCATAAGGCCTTAGGACGCTGTCCAGTTCAAGACACGCTGGTGAAATATGAGTGATACTGTTATGCAGAGAAGTCCTAGCACTGAGCTGGAACAGCTGAGGACTAGAGGAGAAAAAACACACTAGTGTTGTAGTTCTGAGACAGAAAAAAAAATCCCATATGCTAATTTACAGCTGTTAGGCTAAATTTTTTATTTAGGCTAAATATTAATTGTAAGGAATGAATCTTGTAGTGGGAGCAGTGAGAAATTAGGCTGTTTGCTTAGCCGCCAGCTTGGCTGCTACGTAATGCAGTTGAAGCAAGAAGAGTGCTGCTGTCTGTGCCTAACGGACCTTTATATATGAAGGTAGCTGATCATTTTCATTCTAGGTACTGCTTGAAACTTCCTAATTATAGCAAATGTTGCTATAAAAAGGAAGAATGCTGGAAGTTCTTCAGCTGCTGCAGCCATGAGGAATGCTTCCCCCTTCGGTCCTCTCCAGTAAGAAGGTCTCCTGCCTTTATAAGGCAGTCTTTTCTCCTAGAAACTCTGCTGCAAACTCCCACCTATCCCAGCTGCACTGTGTAAAGCTATTCTGCTGTTCCACTGACCTCACGACAGGTGTTTCCCCTGCTTTGCATGCCCTGCAAATTCCTGGCTTTGTGGGCTGTTTTCCCTGCTTTGAAAGAGCTGAAAGTAGCTCGGAACCAGTAAAACAGACGTGTCCAGTCCCATTGGGCAGGAAATGTTTACATGTTCCTTATTTACTCCTATTTATAGGTGTAACCTCGTTACCTGTGGGATTCCAGGTTGTTTTCCCTAGATAAGTCTTAGGTCTGTCTGTGAGCAGTTCATGCTCAGCTCACTGTTTGCCAATGAGACTTCAATATTATTTCATGTACTCTTATCAGCCATGAGCCATACGTCTGCTAAACCAGCAGTTACCTGTCAAAACAACTAGCATAACATAGTCCACAGGTAAAAGAGTTTCTCTGTTAAATATTAACCTGTCAGATTCATACAGTGTATGTATAGTAGTGGAAAGGTGCTGTTTGTTTGATATCCCTGGAGACTCATATTCTTCAGTTGTAGAAGAGGCATCAGTACTGGCCAAGAGCCATTAAAACTGCTCGCATCTGTTGCACCCTTATGGGTCTCTGGTTCTGAAAGGGCTTTGGTGTATTACCAAGAGTGTTGCTTTTCTGCCGTGGTTATCTTTTGGTATTTGTTTTATGCTGCAGAGCCCTATTTGTGGAAGTGTCCTAGCATAATTAATTATTGAAATCTTGCATTTGTTGGAGAAAATGCCAAAGAAATCCTGTATTTTGAAACCTGTGTTATTTTAGCAAACCACAGAACTTGCATCAGTTAGGCAGTTACTTGCCTTTGGTCAGTACAACGCACATAAATCCTGGTTTGATTTTGAGAGCATCCTTTTTCCAGCAAGGGTTTTATTTAGGGGGAAGAAGAAGAGATCAGTCCCAAGGTTCCTAAAGTAAAATAAACAATTGATTTCCTTGGAAAAAGAGTTGAGTGTTCACAAAGGGTAGCAGTAGTTCTTCCTTATATTTATCTCCATGTTACCTTCTCTGATTTTATGCTGGCATCATTATTCATGAAGGCTGGTAGGGTAAGATGCTCATCAGTCTGAAAACTAATCTGTTTTGTTTTTTTTCCTCTTCCCGTTTTTCCTCTCCAGATTAGTTTTCAGCTAAATGAGTTCCTGTAGCCTGTTTGTGTAGCTGCGTGAGTAATGTTAATGGCACTAGGGAGCTGGTGGGAGCACAAACCTTTGGGAAGAAGAGGGACACTCTTCTGGTGACGGCAAGGCTTTAAATTAATTGAATGTAATCATGAAGTAATGTGATTATTAGTGGTAATTACTCTAAATAAGTAGTGATTTTCTGATGTATCCTTCTGCTTGAACTGTATGGAGGAACTGCAGAATATGTGAAAATGAGATGCTCTGCCTATGCTGGTGCCTTGGAGCAAGCAAGGAGCTCAGAGCTCTATCGGAGTGGCAGTCCTACTTTGGCACATTCACTTTATGGCTAAATTATAAAGACAGTGAACTGGATAGTTATATATAACTCAGCATTTATTATCTACTCCTCAGGTGGAAGAACCCCAATTTGAAGAGCACTGGCTCTCCCACGGGGTGAAGGTAGTGGAAGTTTGGGTGTCGGGCTGAATCCAGCAGTCTGCTTCAAGGCAATTTTCAGGAAGCCTGGTTCTCACACGCAGGCCTATGTAGCTTTGCCATATTTCACTGGTAGCTTCCATCTGTTACATCTACTGGATGTGGGCCCGGAGCAAGCATACTTGAAAGAGTAATAATAAGGGGCTGCAGTTTTTAGATAGCTGTGTATACAAGTTTGAACTCGGTCTTGTCAGATCTGCATATTCTGCAGTCACTGCTGACCTATTAAAGAACTTTAATGCGGGTCTCTGCTCGTGGAATGCTGTTGAAGGAATCTCGTGCATCGCTTTTAACCCATGTTCTGCCTTCTAAAAACAGGGATAAGGCTGCGAAATCTGCTTACCGGGTTCAGTTTCTAAATGCCTGCCTTAGCAGTTTTTCCACTGATCTTATTCTGCAATAAAAATGAAATTTCGCCTGTCTCCTTCAACGTAGGAAACTTTATAATGAATTATTTTATTTGTTTTTGCAATCATGTTGTTGATAGCATTACTGAAGGCTGTTATATCAATGGGGCTACTTAAGGAAGAGCTGTTGTTTCATCACTGGCTGCTTCAGAAAGTTGCACTCTAGGAGCTTTCCTGCTCCTGAGGCTACGTGCGATAATTTAAAGTAATTTAATTTTGGAGTTAGAATGATGAGTGTAACTGTAAATGGCTGAACAGCAGTGCTATTATTTTAGCATTTGGAGGAAAAAAAATGGAAGTTCTGTCTGAAGTCATTTTTTTTATTCTGTCAACCAAGAAAAACCAGTCACGGTGTGAGTTCTTCATCCAATTCACAAAACTGTTCATGACTGTGGAAAAAGAGGGACTACGTGAGCGTTGGGCACACTGAAAAATATGAAATGTATAAATTCTGATGCCTATAATTTGTCAAGGACCTGAAGAATGTCAGTCTTTCAACTGGAATCAAGACAGGGATGACTGTCATAGATCAAATTCTTCCTCTGAACACTGAGTACATCCATTAAGCTAAAAGGCAAGCATGCAGAAGAGTGTGTTTTTAACAACTGTCCCACGGCTTTGGGGGATAGGGCAGAGGCAGAGGGAGCCAAGCACCTGAACTCAAGCTCTTTAGAAGTTCTGCTGCATATTTTCACTGTGCAGGTTAGAAAGGTGTGCGCTGAGAATTGTTGGCTTTGGTGGATCGCTGCTCTTTCTTCTCTGTTCTGAAATGTATAGATAGCTGGCACTTTCACCTGGGAAGTTTCCTGGTTATTTATACATAGAGCACAGATTGTGTGTGAAGCAGGCTGTGTAGAGGCAGCCTTTAGATTGATTTTAAGGTTTTGTGTGCTTTTTTTTTTTTGAACTCCATAATTTCGCAATTTTAATCCTCCAGTATAGAATTCCTTTTGTATTGTGCTTCCTAAACCAGCAGAGAGTTGTTCAGGAAAGACATTGTTTGGTAGAATGAATCTTAGCAGGCTATATAAAACTGGAGAGAGTTGTTTTTTTGCAACAAGATGTTTTGTCTGCTTTTCAGATGAGACTACTTGGGCTCAGGTTGCAGGGTTAACTCCACGGTTTCAAGTTTGTGTCAGGTGTGATAAATAAGTAGCTCTCTTTCCAGTCAATCTTGTCTCTGATGATATGCAGGTGTTGCTGGGACTCTGGTCTGTAGCCTTCATGATTGCTGGGGCTTACAGAGTACTAGTGTGCAACTGCTTCTCATGGCTTATAAGAGGAACAAGCCCATATTGAGGGTTAGGAACTTCTGTTAGACCAGGAGATGTCCTGGGGGAAGGAAGAAGCAGCATTGGGGTATGCTTGTATTGTTTCTTTATGTTAATAGACTGTCTCGAGCAAAACCAGGTTAATGCTAAGCTCTGTGTTGGCTGGGGAAGTCTTGCCTGCTGATGTAGCAAGGACTGGTATCTTTAAGGAGCTGACCAGCCTACAGTCAGAAAGCCACAGGTGGGCTCTGCCCTTGCCACTGCTAAGGTCATGTAAATCTCTTCTAGGATAGCAAGGAGATTAGAAATTGGAGTATTTGCATGTTCTGGTTTGTTATCTAGAATCCTCAGATATGCCTTATCCCTCCTATGTCTTAGTTTTTGTTCTGTGAGCCACCCTTTCTTGGTTTATTTGTAATCTCTGGCTGGGGTGCATGTGCTAACCTGTAGCTCTGGCACACTTACTGGTCTCGCTGTGTCTCCTTTTTGTTTGTCAAGGCAGTGACGTTTTCTTAAACCAGCATCAAGCTGATCTTGAAGGTTTGAAAGAAGTTTGGCTGGTAGAAGATGAAAAGAAGAAGCAAAAATGATAGGAAAGCCTAATTGCACTTGCTGGATTTTGCCCAATTGTAGTCTTAATCTTGCAAGGCAGAGGGTTTGTTGGGTGCCCCTATGCTGCTGGCTTTTCAGGCATGAAGTATTGTTTCTTCCTGCAGTGTTCCTCTTATGGATGGGCATATAGCAGTAGTTCTTATTCTGCTCCTTTCTCATTTGGTTATCATGATGTTGTTGATTTTGAGCAATTTTTGAAGGCCGCCCTGACATTTCAGTTATTTCTGATACATTTATTAATGTTTCTCTTTAGGTATACGATGGGCTTTTACTACAAGGTCTGGCAGAGGACAGGCTTTTGCTTAGATTCATGGGTGCTATTCAAAATGCTGCCTTGGGTTTGCATTCTGATAGCCCCAGAGTGTCTGCAATGTGGGTTTCTCTCCTGCCCCACCCTGCTGAGTGTGGCACGAGTCGCTTGAGCCTGTTGAGGCTTGAGCGGGTGGTGTGAACTGCGATGGGAACTCCTCTTTGAAAGGGGAGATGCTCTGTTAGAGCCTGTAACGCTCTGCTAGGTATTTGGCTTCAAGCTTATAGGCAGTGTGGTTGGCTTACTTTTTAGAAGGGTGGCCTTCTGGTTTTTGCATTGCTCTGTAAGGGTATTTTTGTTGTTTTTAAAATGTTTGTGTTTTCCAGCTTGTGTTTCAGGCAGGATGTGCTTAGTCATCTACTGAAATGCACACAGCTGTTGCTGTATGAGGTATAACCTTCCAGGTGGGCACGATATTATTCACATGTGCACAGACTTGCTTTTTCTCCTCATTGTTAAGAGAATCAAGGCTCTTGTTTAAGTCAAGTACATCTTGGTTTCAGGTGGAGTGAAAGCTTATTAGGTTGGCTGGTTAGGAATACTTAAAATTAATTAATCATCTTGTTAAGGGAGGCTTATTTTCTGTAGTTCTTGAAACACAGGCAGTAAAACCACTGCCTTGCAGGATGAAATCACTTGCTGGTTTGCTTTTTCAGCAGAAATGTGAGTAGTCTTTTTTTTTTAAGTAAATAGAATAAGAAACATTCTTACTTAGATGTGTTAAATTCCTATTTTCATACATTGTGTTCTAAAAAATGGTCTCTTATTTTCCAGTTGACAGAAATGTCCTGAGAAGGAAGTATCTTTATAACAAAACCAGCCTCAATGCAACACGTTGGTTCTACTTGTTAAGGGTGTGGTGGCTATCCTGAGTGTTTCTGAGCCAAGTCAGAAAAGTCAAATAAAAGGATGTTGAATATTTCTTTGGGTATCGCAAATTAAGCTAATACGGAGGTTGCTTAACGTCTGAATTACAACTTCCGTGAAGCTTTTAATGTGTTTTAACAGCTACAGTTCAAATTCATTCTTTTAACTTAATTTAACTTTCTGTATAGAAGAGCATTTGTACAACCAGAAACAGTAAAAAGGAAGCAAACCTGAGAGTGCATGAGGGATATCACCAGAGTAATGGTTCACGGTGTGAAGAACGACAGCACTTGCTTTTAGAGCAAGCACATAGAATCTGAGTAAAGAGGAAGCAAATACAGGAAGAAAAGTGCTTGTGTGTATAAGGCTTTGCTAGCATGCACATCATCACTTCTTAGATGGGTATAATAAAGGAATAGTATTGAGTTTCTATTATCACAAAGACCTTGATAGTTTTGCAAAAATGCTGTGTACAGTAGCATCGTACACAGAATCATTACCTGTAATTCAGCTGTAGCACAAAACTTGGATCCTGGGAATTCACACATGCCTGGATCGCTGACCTAAAGGAGCAATTTGTTGTTCCTCTAGATAAATGTCTGTGTCCAGATTTGTCACAGGTGCCCATTTTAGAATTGATGCTTGCAGCACGCTACCTGAGTTTCACAGAGTGCTGCCTGCATTGGTGTCTGGTGTGGCTCCTTAGTTGCCCGTGGCGGTGAACTTTATTGCCTTCCCTTTAATCCCAATGCCAGTAGTTCCTGTCCCATGGTTTGTATATAATGCATTAGTCTAATCATGGGCTTAGTGTGCTTTTATTTTAACATGTGGATATGGTTTCAGCCTGTCGCTTTACAGACAAAGGTTCTAGTCCTAGGTGTGCCAAAAATCAATATATGCAATTTGATGGTATCACAAGTCAGGCTGAGAGATATTGCTGATCAGTCTCAAGAGCTAAGAAAGATGGAGAAACACAGGTGTCTCGTAAATGATGTGAGATTTGAACCTGAGGGCACCCAACCACCAAGTCAGTCAACGTGCCCTTTGTGGACTGCACGATATGTGAGAGGGGAATAAAGCTTTTATTTTTTTTCCTCGAGGGCTTGATTTGATAGTGTGATGGAAAAGTAAACGTGATTGAGCTGAAGTGTGCAATTTTGTGCTGAATTGTACTCTGCTGTTTCCTTGGAAGTTAGAATTTAGTAACTGCTCCATGCTTGCTCTTATTCTTATGTTGACTGTAGAATGATTTGGGTTGGAAAGGACCTTACAGCCCATCTAATTCCAGCCCCCTGCCATGGGCAGGGACACCTCCCTCCAGCGCAGGCTGCTCCCAGCCCCATCGAGCCTGGCCTTGGGCACATTCAGGGATGGGGCACCCACAGCTTCCCTGGGCAGTCTGTGCCAGAGCCTCACTGCCCTCTGAGTGAAGAACTTCCTCCTAACATCCAATCTAAATCTGATAAAGTACTCTAGAAATCAAGCTATGTGTCTGTTAAACGAGCTATGGAATAGTACATGAGGCTTGAAGGAGGTCAGAGGCTCTTGTAATGGAGGAGCCAGGCTGCGTGTGCAAACCAAACTACCTGCAGCTTTGTGTTCCTAGCAGAGGGAAATGTGAAGGTGCAATTCTTTTTCCTTAATCCTCTTAATTCTGCTATCCACTATTCTAAATCCCGTACTTTTAAAAAATGGTGCATGCAATGTTACTAGCTAGATGGGGGGGATAGTTAACTTTGCCTGCTTGGTATTGCTGAACAAACAAAGTAGATTCTGTATTAGCTAAAATAAGAAGGATAATGCGTCTTTGCTTTGGTGTTAGATGCAAAATATTGCATTGTCGCAAAAGGATGTTGTCAAGATAAAGTTTCTCGGAGTCAGAGGCTAACTTTCCCCTTGTTCTTTTGCTAGCGTATGCCCGAGTATATACACTTTTTATATCGGGAAAAAAAAAAAAGGCAGGACCAAACAACTGTGGGAACAAGTAATCCAAACTGTATCCGTGTTTCCACTGAAATAATAATGTGGCTGCTTACAGGAACTATCCCCTGGCTCTTTTCTCTACAATCCCTGGAGACTAGTGAAGTGGGTGGAGTGCACAGGACACGAAGCAAAAATATTGTAAGATAAACCTGTCCAAAAAGAAGCTTAATCTCCAAGGAAGACAATGGTTATCATAGAGTCACGGGCTACTCATTAACTGGGGGTTGCTAAAACAAATATTATTCTAAGGTGACAGCCAGCCACAGACTTGAAACTGTTACTTTCCTTTTTAGTCTCACTTTGGATTTGTTTCTCTGCACCAAGATTTTGGAGTCTAGGAGAAGAATGACAGTGTGAGTATCACAGCAGGCACTGTCTCAGACCTCTAAAGAAAGAATGAATTCTCCAATATGCTCTGGTTACAAAATCAAATCCAGAAGAACTTTAGTTTAACTAGGTTCCAAATAAATACTTGTTCTGCTTCATCATGTGGAAAAGCAAGTTCAAAAATGGGGGGAGAATCAAGGCAGAAGTGACTTTACAAGGCAATTGACTTGGCAGCATACTTTTACAGTAAAGAGCAATTTTGATGTCTTGCATAACAATAGAAGGTCGGAATACTAATGCTAAGAGGAATTCTTGTGTACAGCGCCTTGTTACACTGCAGGATTTAAATTATGAGATTGAGGTAAGTAGTACAGCTCCGTAAAGATTAACGACATTAGCAAGGGTATCAGGAGCTGTACGAGCTAGGACAATACTGGTTTTTAGTCTATGCATCAAAGCTGAGCAGTCAAGAGCTGGGAAGAAATTTCTCTTGGGATATGGTGTTGGGCAATTAGCTTTGTTTTGAGAGATTTATAGAGTCTTTTGAATCACTCCAGTGTTGGCCGTTGTCAGAAATGGAATACTGGGCTTGCGAGGATGTTGTTTTGCATTATGTGTGGTGCTGCGATGCAGAGGTGGATAACCAGAACGTATTGACAAAATAGCGTGGTAAAGATTTATCTGTTCTTCTGTTTGCAAATACCTCCCTTCAGCTTCAACAGGAAGTTGAAATGCTTCATAAAAATCTGATCGTTACAAAGGAACAAAAAATAAAACTTCCTTTTACAATAAGTTCTCCAACGCTCATTTCTAATACCTGTTCTTTCTACAGAAATACTAAATATGTTAATTGGTGATTTGATTTTAAGTTTGAAAAACTTCAGGAGGTACAAGTGGAATGCTTTTGCTCCTCCTTTTTCAGTCTGCTTTTTGCATTTGTACTTCCATGTTACCTCTTACAGAAAGATGAAGAAATTGATCACTTTTTTTTTAAGCGAATACTCTTTGGGCTAAAGTGAATGTTGTCCGATTTATTTTTCATGAAGTCAGCCATCTCTTCAGCATGTTTCATCCTTGTGTTTATTTAGAGGCCCTGGCTTGCAGCATCTGGTTCCTAAGGATGCTGAAGTCGCTCTCTTTCTGGTATTTACTGTTCCCTATTGTTGAAATGTCACCTTTGGGACCTTGGCTGTCATTAGACATATGTTAATTGTTGTACTGACTTATTATCACTGCATTATCAATATCATTATGAGGGGAAAAAGACAAAATTGGTTCTTGGGGGGAAAAGACATGAAATTCTACAGAATGAGAAGCATCCCAGGATGCTAACGTTGAATCGCTGTGGTGCTCTCCCTTTATTACTAGCTTTTTAGAGGTGAAAACACACCAGCTTTTTTCCTCCTGCCAGAGAAAGAAGCAAGAATTAAGACAGAGTCTGTTTTTAACATAGGCAAGAATAGAATGTAAACACAGAAACAAGACCACTTGGATATACATATATATATGAGCTACATTATTGATCTGCTGTGTTTTTTCTAATCTGTAACTGCACGCTTTTTTATTATAGCTCTTTCTGAAAAGCACGGCTGCTTGGATTGGGGTTGTGTTTTCAGAGATGCCAGATGGTACATTGACCTTCGTCTTCCCCACTTGAATCTGTAGTGCTTCCTGAACAGTTGAAATACTTAAAGCTTGTATGCTCCTCTTGGGTATTCTGAGCTGAAGCTTTAATAAACTTGTGTCAGAATTTGAAGGGTTGAATTCAGTCTACGGTAATTTTCTGGGATTTTTTATTTAAGATTTCAATATAACATTAATGTTTAAGCAGAGTTTCTAATTTTAATCCTTCAGTAGGAATTACTTTAGCATCTGGAAACATGGAACAAAAAGGTCGTGGATTGAAGGTGCTTTTCCTAAATATAATTGCCACTTAAAATTCACTTTTAAACGCTAAAGTGAATTTTCTCCCCCACAGAAGGGGAGGATCCATGGTAGAAAAGAATCATAATTGCTTTTTTTTTTTGTCTTATTAGGTGTATGTTTTACTTTTTTTTTGCGTATGTGCAAGAGAAATGTAAGCATGTGATCTAAATATACCTTGTATTTTTAAAGCTTTATGGCTAGTAACTTGCTGGTTTAGTAATTCCAGCTTTTATTTATGTGACATTAATGCAGGAGAAAAGTCTTGTTTGGAAGACATAAATAGTATCTAAGTAGATGAAGAAAATACAATTCTGCTGGGTACTCCAAAGAGTGATTGATAACTAAGCCAGTTCAAACAGCTGATCAGCCGAACATTACATCTGATTTGTTGGTACCATGCTGAGGATAAATCAGGTTTGTTTAGTGGCTGGAAATGACCTTTTTGTGTTCCTTGGAACCATTTTCACTCAAGGCTTTTGAAAAACCACTGCTCTTCCTGGGCTTCGTTCTTTAGTTTTAAATCAAAATGTTGCAAAACCATGGTGTACACATTAGTGTAGGCATAGGTTTTAGGAGAATTTGCATCGGATTAGCTAACTCTGTTCAAAATGTAACTGCAAAGTATGACGGTGGCCAACACTCATCTTACACTGCAGCTCTGTCCGGTGGGGTCCCTTCTTCTTAATAATACAGCAGAACTTGACTAGTTTAGGTATTGTATTCTCCAAAATCTCTTGGAGAAGATTAAGCGCTTTATCTTGCAATTAGATTCTTCTAAAGAATGACCTCATCATATGCCGCGGGAGCAAATGAGGCTGTAGCAGCTCGTCCGAGCCTGTATTATGAGAAGCTGCACGGCTTTTATAAGTGCTGCTATCCTTCATCCTTTTTCTTCTAGCAAGTTTAACTTCTACCAAAACAAGTCAATGAAGAAGTTGCTGATAAATTCTTTGGATAATTTGGAAAATAGTTTACATGTGGGAATGGAAGGAAAAAAAAATAAAGTTGAAAATAGTGCCTGCTTCCTCAGATGCGCTGTGGCAGCAACATGTTTGTAACCTCCATGACAGATTTCAGTGTGATACATTCTGTTAAAAGAAAAATAAGATTATCTGGATTTTTAGCACAGCTATGTCAAAGGAAGGGAATGTGACTTTCATGGGGGAGAACTATAGCTTTCTATTGCTCCAGTTTCTTCCTCCAGTAAGTTTACTGAGGACAACACTTTTCTCTCTACACAATGCAATATTTAAAAAGTATAGCTGATGTTTCTATGGGCTGTGAGCCTTTCTAAAGGCTGATCTTAAAACAAAAAGTTGATATCTCATGTCTATCTGCGTTAAATTATAGCTGAGTGTTCTTAGTGTCTTAGGTGCTGCAGTAATTAAATTTTTGTGTTAAAGTTGGTATGATTGTGCATATGCCACAGTAGCCTCTGGTTCCTTCAGTTCTCGTTACTCTACCTGTGAGGGAGATATTTTTACCCTGTGTCTGACAAGCGAATACAAATTTATTTTGTGTGTCATTGTCATAGCTTCTTTGTCAAAGCTTGTTATGAGGAGAACAAAAGAAAGCTAGGGACCCTAGTGAGAATGCTAGAGAGGGATTAGCAGAGCCTTGTAGCTATGGAGTTAAGCTGGGCTGCTGTTTTCACTGCCAATGACATCTTGATTTATGCATACTGGGGATGTTTTTAAACAGAGAAGCAGTGGGAAATAAGGCAGTCTGCTTCTAGCCCTTGTTTCCTGCGGGGCTTCTTGGCTTTGCCTTCCGGTTAGACAACAGCATCAGGAGCATACTGTTGTCATTCTTCCTCTTACTGCTGGTTGTTTGGTTTGGCAGTTATGTAAAGCTCCAGGCTTGTGCCTGCTCTCCCCTTTCCCAAATCTTCCTTGAAGATGGAAGTTGGGAATGTACCTGCAAAAAAACCTCCTGTGCACATCCTGTTTGCAAGTGGGGGTGTTTCCTTTGCTCTTGCGCACCTGATGGAGTTGGAGGGTAGACTTGTGCATCTTCAGAAATGGCACAAGAGGTTAGCAACCAGCAAGATAATTCCATCTCAGCTATGAATGTGTAGCTCTCTAGAAGTGTTTTGTGTTATATCTAAGATATCTCAGTTGTGGGTCTGTGTCCTGTCGTACCCCCCAGATGCATATTTAGCGAAAAGCAGTCCGAAAGTGGTTTGAATATTCAAGCTGTCATTATGAAAAACTCTAACCACCGATCAATTTGCACAAACACAGAGAGCAAGCAGCAGTCTGGAACAGAAATTTAAATTTCTCCCTTCCTCCTGCTTTGCTTTAGTGTTTGAAATGTGCAGCCGGCCGAGGTGAGCTGCCCGGCCGAGCTGAGAAGGGTTGGCCTTGCTACTTGGTGCACCTAATGTGAAGGCAAGGCAGCTTCCAGCACCGAGGGAGCATTTCTGAGCAGCCTCTGCCCGGTCACCTGCTAAAACAGGGGTGTACTTTGTGATTGTAATAGCATAGCAGCCCTTTGCTGACACGCTGAAAGAGGTTTCAAGTATTTCAACATCTGTTTGCTAAAAATATATTCATGATTTTGCTTATTAAGGGTTCAATACGAAAGCGGAATGATTAATGGAAGTGAAGTATTACAAAAGAATGGAAATAAAGTAGTACAAAAGGAGCTTTTAAGCTGTATTGATGGTGTTTTACTAGGAAGATGACTAGAATTAACATCTAGCCCAGTCTCAGTGGTCTCTGGTAGTAAATTGCTAATACAAGCTACTGATTAGGATCTTCCTTTTCAGCAAAACAGTATTGCTTCATCTTCTTTAGTAGACTACTGTAAAACAACCTGTTAGCCTAGTGTAGTTCCAGTGCTGATAAAAAGTAAAAAATGCTTTCATCTGTGGAAAAAGCATGCGAGCATAGAAGCTTTCCTGGCCCTAAAGTGGTCTAAAACAAGGTTATTTTTTGCTGAATCTAGCTGCGGTACTGCAGTGAAGTATGGATTTCATCATTTGGCCCTTCCATGGTGTTTGTGTTGCACATTTTTAATACTTTACCTCAAATTTGTTCTGTATTGCCTGGAAGCTGTGGTCTCTGTTCTGGTTGAGATATGCTGAAATTTAGATAGTATTTTTTCCTTCAACAGGGCTTGAGGTTGGATGTACTGAATTATATTGCGAATTTATAATGTTGCCTATTTTTTTGCTTAACTGCCTTAGTTTTTTTTCCTATTAGAAGATCCTATTGAGAATATTTTCCATCATTACACAGGAGAAGTGGTGCTAATGTTTGTTTTGTCACATAATGAATAACTCTGCTTTGGAAAGTTCCTCTCCCTAATTCCCATCTTTAAAGCCTTTGTTATGGTTCTAATTAGTAGGTATTAGCATATGTATCAAAATGCAGGATGTTCAAGTACTTATTTGGAAAATTAAATGCTAGGTTTAGCTCGTCATTCTGTATCATTTGGATTTATATTGAACAAAACATTAGCATGCTGAATTATGAAAGCTATAAAATTATGGCATCAAGTCAACGTCAATAAAAACCTGTCTCCTACATGGCTATTCCTCTCATAGTATCCATGAAACTGGGCAAAAAAAAAAAAAGTAATATAACAGATCCATTGCTATTCTTCATGACTGAGGGTGGAGGAGGTAAATGTGGAATTATCAGTGTGGAGTTGGAAGTGTGAAAACACCCAAGTGCTCCTGGGGTGTTGAGAGGGAGGAGATGGGTTTCCAGAGATGTGCTCTTCTCACTGCCCCAGCTGCCTGCTCCCCTCTATTTGGGCAGCTCACATGCTTGAGGGCTCTCATTAGGATCCCGGGATTGATGCAGGTTACAACGAATGGGAAGAAAATAGCATTGGGGTTTAACTGGGATGTGTTCCTGATCCAGTTCGTGGCGGTGCTGCACAAATCCCTCTGCCTGGCGGAGGGGATGGTGTCGGGGGGACCGAGTGACTGGGGTGGTGCACAAAGAGGGCTTGCCTAATGGCTGGGTGGGTTACAATTTTCCTTTTTTGTTAATATGGCCACCCTGCTTGGGTAAGTAGAGTAAAAGTGCCAGGGTAATTCCTGAAGCAAAGCCGGCTGTCGGCTTGCCAGGTATCCCATTAATTGCTGCAGGTCCCGTGTGGGTTTGTGGTGGTGATTTGTACGTACGTGTGTGAAATTTTTTTCTGGAACTGCTAATTAGGTTAATATGTTTTAACAGATGCTATAGCACACTTTCCATAAATGTAGTTTTTAGCTGAGATCTGGCCTTTATAACCTGATTATCATTGTTGGAGCTGTCGTTTGTATGTCAGCTTATTTTCTGCTAAAATTAGACTAGCTCTCTTTTATGTTCAAGTTGCTTTGCTACAGTAAAATGAATGCAAGTCAGACACATTCTGTATCGTGTCTTATGTGTTCCGTCACCCTCTGTGGTAACAGCCAGCAAAGAGCTCAACTCCAAGTTATGTCTCTCTTGTTAATTTTTCTGCTGGCATAACATTTCCGAACTGGGATGTGTGTATCCCGGGAGTGGACAGGAATGGGTTCCCTTTGTGGGTAGTCAGATGCTATCTTTTGGTAAAGGACTGACTTTGATAAACAATGTGCACAGCCCATTGCTGAATGCGGCTGTTATGCACAAAATTTGGTTTATTAAATATGTGATTATAGAAGAATAATGCTAAATGTCCTCCCTCTCTGAGCCACAGATGGCAAATCCATGCTGGTCTGGGGACTGAAGAGAAGTTAGGATGGGCATCACTTTCTACCTATTACCACGTGCTCCCAGCCAGGCGTTTTGTGATGTGAAAATCCAGCACAGAACTTACAAACCAAAAATGCCCTTTAATGATAGAAAATGAGACACAGTTCTTAACTAAAACCAATTATACCAGAAAGTTATCAATTCGCTTTCTTTGTCAGTTATACTTTGGTTCGTGTGTGACTCACTGAGGATGACTATCACTGCGTTCAACCTGAAGTTACCTAGCTGCTATTCAGCGTATATTCACTCCTGTGACTCAGTGACTCTCTTCACTTTTAAAACTTCTGGTTTTGCTTGCCGTTTTTGGTAATGCTCGCTCTTGCAGGGCGCGAGAGGCAGTGTGTCGATACCCTTGTTACAGGAGCAGCCACGCAGTGCCTGGCCCCAGTGCTTTAAGGTCCCTGCGAAATGCAGCCGTGCAGGTTTATCAGCAGCAGCTGCTTTTGTGCCCTGGATGGATCCATCTCGGGTGGGGGGAGAGAGCGGGTGGCTTTTAGAGATTAGCTGGTGACAGTTTTGCCTGGGAAGTGTACCAAGTGCCAGCAGAGCTGCTGCAACAGAGATAGGAGGGGGAAAGGGACGGGTGCGAAAAACACGAGCTCTACTATCTTTGTGTCATAAGAAGCCTTCGGGATTTGGTTATCTGTGTGTGGGTCTAATTGCAGCCTTGATTAGAGGAGTGCCTAACACTTCCAACTGCTGTAAAGATCTGGCTGAGCTGTTACAGCTGTTTGGATGTGGAAGGCCTAGATGAGGAGTCAGAGCAGCTGTGCCCTTGTGGCTGCGAGAGGGAGGCTGTCTGCTTTATTGGATTACCTCTTGTCAGATCATGGCCATGCATGCTTCTTAAATCCCTTGGGATATGGAGGGAGTGCCATAGAAGGGATGGCTTATTTTGGGTAAACTGATTTAGACGACAGTCCGTTTGCATCATGGCTTTTCTGCTGAGAAATGGTGGCACGCTTCACGAGAGGGTAGCATGAAATGGTCACGTCAGGCGTTGGGGTTTTTTGTGGGCAGATGCTGCGTGGCAGGTATGAGGTGGGCAGGGGGCCTCCAACAGCTTGGCTAACTTCTTCATCTGTTGTTTAACTTCAGGAGTGGTGGGGGAGTGCTCCCTTCTGCTGCTGTTCCCACTCCTGCCTCTCCACTTGTCCTTTTTCCTAAGCTGGTGCTAAGGCTTGACAGTCGGCCTTCGTTCAGCTCGCTAATTCCCTTTGTAGTAAAGGGTAACTGGGAAACCTCTCCATGGCAAAAGAGCAGTGAAAGGCTTTTGGCTTTAATTCTTGACTCTTTGAACCTTATGTTTTTGTAGAAAGTGGTACAGGTTTTGTGGGTCTTCATCTCCTGTTGTCTATTACGGAACCACTAGCTGCTCAGGCCTTGTATCAGTTCCTTAATGCATTAAGGCAAACACTTTGGTCTCCAGTTGAGCAGGAGGGACTTGAGAATAATGCCTTTCAAACAAGTACCGCATCGTGGTTGATTATCTTTGTCTTGGAAGGGACAGGCAGGCTCCTGTGCTTCAGGCTGAAGTTCTCTATGGTCTCGTGCTGTGCTTGGAGAACTTCCAGTTGCTGCACAGGGACAGATTCCTCTTCCCTGGCGAGGAAGGTCTCCTGCCTCTTGCAGTTTAGACCCTGCTGATAAAGCACAGGCTGCTCTGAGAGGTGGGGGAATGATAGATATTCCTCAGGACTGTAAGTTAGACATAAGCGGCAATTCAGCAAAGGTGATCTCTGCAGAGGAAAGCATGCAATGCTTGAATTGCTTGGTAGATGTAGCGTGTGTGTTGCAAATGAATAAGAACCTGTTTGCAAATACACTGTGTGGCCATGCCAGTCAGCTTTGTGTCCAGAGTTGTGCAGGTGTTGCAACTGGAGCTCTTAATCTCGTCTTTTAAACACAACGGGCACTTGCTTGGAACTGTTATTAAGCACGACTTGTCACCCCTTTAGAGCACAGTCATAAAAAGGTTGACTTAGGCTGTGATACCGCTGAGGGAAAGGAGGATAGCATTCTTCTGAATCAGCTCTGCCACTAGCGGAGTGTTGCTGCTCAGTCAGATTATCGTCTGCAGGAGGCTGCGAGATGCCACGCCAACAATTTGTGTGACTGTACACGGTGGCTGGGGGACAAGGGCGCTGTGGGACGAGAGAGAGAAGAGTTGATGGGGACAAAGAGATCCAGGCGTGCCTTTTAATGTTTGTGGTAACAAACAGCCATCATTTGTAGATGCTGATAATTAATAATCAGCTGTGACTGAGTAGTCCCAGATGTAAACAAACTGTAGAGTTTTAGAAGCTGCTCGAAATGGGTTTGAAGATCATCACTAATGAAGAGGTCGGTAGCATTTTGATGATTTTTTCATTTAACAAAAAAGTCATTGAAAAACTTGGAAGAAATATTTTGAACTGATCTGTGTGGATTTGAGCTCTTAGGAGCAATGTGCTCTATTCAACTGTCTCACCTACTTCCTAAAACGAAGGCTCACGAAGTCCTGTAGCTTAATTGCAAACTTTGCTTTCTTCTTCCTCCTCCTCACCGTACAGCGCTCTGCCCGCTGTAATTTGGAACATTTTATAATGGTAATGAACTTGGCAAGGGGAGAGCCCTTTGCCTGCTGCCAAAGTAAAGCAAACAAACAAAATACAGACAACAAAAGCAGCTCCCTCCTGGTCCCTTCGCAGGCTGACCGGCGTGGCTGGCACTGCTGGCCGTGCCGCGGAGGAATGGGAGGGATGTCCTGCTGGCCATGCCTTGCAGCTGGCCTGGAACCCAGCCACCCCAGTGGAGCAGCCAGTGCCCAGCTCTCGTCTCAGCTGGGCCACTCGTGATTTAATTGCAAGCTGAGCGGACTTAAAAGTGTAGCGCACCGTAAATTCACACCGTGTTTCCAAACTTTATACAATGGGTTGGGTCTCCTGAGGATTGGCTCTGACCTGTTGTTTGCTCAGGAGAAGGTGAATTTTTCTGCCAGACAAGCCTTAGTTATCTTAACACCTTTCCTCTTTGGGGAATCTTCTAAGAAAGGCTCAGTATCCCCATTGGAAGGGAGCACAGACAAGAGTGTCATTCTGCAGTCACCTCTTCAGACTCTTAGCTGAGTGTTGACCTTCTGTTTTCAGGGATGATGAAATGATGCTTCCCTTGTAGCAGATATCAGCTTTGTTTCTTGGGAGCATTCGGGGCAGCTGATTGTACTTCCAGGTGGATTTGTATCTATAGCTGTGATACCAATACTCACTGCTGCTATAAAATACTCAGATCCCAGTTCAGAGTTTGTGACTGCAAGTTTCTGCAAGAGTACTGCCAGCTGCGTTCACTTCTGTTTTGTGTGTGAAGATGGACTGCAGAAGTAAGGTGCTGATTTGTGCAAGAGCAGCTTCTCATCCGTGTGTGTCTCGCACATGGCTCTCAATACCACTGACTTCAATAACAGCTTTGTATCATTAATCACATCTGCAGGTAGCATGAGAGGAGCGGCTCCCTTCCTGTAGCCTACGTATTGTTTGGTCAGTCACCATGAAGGAAGCTAAAGCACCGTAACCTTAATTAAAGGATACAATAATGGTGCTTTGTAGTTATTTAGCAGGCAAAATCCAATGCCATTAAGGAAGTAGAACACCCTGACCTTAATTGAGGGATATGCTAATGATGCTTTGTAGATATTTAATAGGCAAAATCTGTGATAAGTGTCACGTATTGTTTCAGAATCTGCAGAAAGCGTACATCATGTGTTTGTGGAATTAAATAATTTTAGGAAGAAGGTGGAAAATGACATCACCTAATTATACAGTGCTGTGAAATGCTGGCTGGTAGTTTCGTGCTTCCTGATGCTCAGTAAGAAACTGTTCCTCACAACTAGCGGAAATATAAAGCTGGGGCAGGGCTTCCCCCCACAGCTTAACAGCTGGGAAGACAGCACTGTTTAGAAAAGTAAGTTCAAGTCTGTTTCTTGTAAAATATGTCAAGAATGCTATGCAAATCTGTATGTTAGAATAACAAAGCACAAATCAGTTTGTTTTGCTAGAGGTCAATGGCAGCTTAAGGCTAATGCTACCTAGACAGCCAAAGAAAGCCTTGTGAAGCAGGGATGCAGAGGGAAAGGTTAAACTCCTCCAGTATTCTTTGGCTTGCAAGATTGCACAGTGGCCTGATGTTTGTGGGGACTGCAGATTTGAAAGAATGTACCTATGAGCTGGAAGCATTCCCTCGTGATTTTAAAAAAAAAAAAAAAAAAAAAGCCAGCAACTGGTGGACCTCTCTCTTCAGTGTCTCTACCTGAGCTTGATCCACGTTTGAGCATCACAGCATGGACCAGTTGGCAATCTCGGCATTGTACTGGGACGTTTCTGGGTTGCAGATGAGTGCCTTGCAATTACTGCTGCGTTACTGTCATGCTGAAGATGAAAATGAAGAAAAACTCTCCAAAACCAGCAGTATATAAGACATGAATTTGGTTGCTTTTCCAATATTCTTACTACAACCTGAAGTTACAAAGTTAGTTTTGATGGCCTTTTACAAACCTTCACAAGAGTGACTGTTGCATAGATCCATTTGCTTTGCTTTTGCGTAAACGTGTTTTAATTGCACAAGTTTCGTGCTGGTGTTGTTGGCTATGACTATGCTAGGTTTCTAATTTAATATGAAATGTCTTTTCATCAGTTTAACACTGCTTTCAGATGCAGACAGGAGGATAACTTATTTGCATTGCCAGATAAATGTGTACTTGGCTGCCTGATGAAAAGCTGTATTTTTCACATTTTTCTTCTGTATATATTTCATAATGTGGTGTTCAAAAGTCTCCAAAATGCAATTACCAGAAAGAAATTAATGCTGGATAATTATAAGAGAAATGTATTGCCTGGAGCCCCTTATTCTAATATCACCTTCCTGCTAACTACAGTTAAAAGAAAAAGATTAATCACTTGAAAAGGGCAGCAATCGTGTTTAGCAAACCATGTAGCTTTTTCCACTGTTCTCAGCATCCTGCTCAGTGAAGGAAAGAAGGAAACCTAAAAGCACACTGCACGTTGTGTCGTGAGTCACTGCGTCTTCGTTTGCCAGACTTCTTCCCAGGATTTGCAATCATGGTGTGCTGAATCTATTGAATGATGAGCTTTAATATCTTGAGTTTAGCTGTTCTTCTTGATGATGAATCAATTCGTCTGCCTGCATGGTTTCGAGGAACATCTGTGCCCATACACCTTCAAGGCCCCCCAATACAAACCAGAGTCCTCCTTCCCAGGCCCAATACCTGCTGGGTGAAGGATGCTTCATCCCCCAGCTTCAGGCTGGCCAGTGGAGAGCATGTGCACACGTGTATTTGAGAGGGCATAGCTTGCTTCAAAATATGTCTTAGTTTTCAATAGTCTTCTATTATAAAATTTAACAAATCATTTTCCTGACAAATGAAGGGTCTGAGTTCTTGAAGCCGCTCCTCTGTGTGAATTAGCTAAGTGGAGGATATTCCAGAAGAGTATTTTCATTAGGGTTGTGGTATAAAAATCTGTAAAATGAGTAGTAACATAAAATAGGGAAGATTTAGGTTTGGCTTTTTTTTTTTTTTTTTTACTTCTGAAGTGCTGGTTTCTTCTTTCAGCCCTCTTCTTAAATAGCTAAGCATAACTTGTAGAGTAGGAAATGCGTGCAGGCAGGACTCCAGCAATGTGTGGTATGTCTGCTGGGGATGAAATACTGAATAAGAGAAGGTAACAAAGTATTTTGTAGAATATTGGATAGAATTTAAGTAGTTTGTTCAGCATGATTAAAACAGCAACAACAAACTTTGTTCTTGGAAGTTCTTAAATAGCCTGAATCAGGTACAAAGCAGGTACTGTGTAGGTAGCAAAAAATGCCACACATCCTAACACGCCACACATACTAACAGTAACAAGTCCTCCACTAAGCCATATCACTAAGCTCTACATCTAAATATCTTTTAAAGACCTCCAGGGATGGTGACTGAACCACTTCCCTGGGCATCCCCTTCCAACGCCTAACAACCAAGAATTTTTTTCTAATATCCAACCTAAACTTCCCCTGGCGCAACTTTAACCCATTCCCCCTCGTCCTGTCACCAGGCACGTGGGAGAACAGACCAACCCTCACCTCCCTACAGCCCTCTTTAAGGTACCTGTAGAGAGTAATAAGGTTGCCCCTGAGCGTTCTCCAGACTGAACAACCACAGTTCCCCCAGTACTTGAGGTGTGGCCTACAGGGGGACAATCACTTCCCTAGCCCTGCTGGCCACCCTGTTTCTTATAGAAGCCAGGATGCTGTTGGCCTTCTTGGCCACCTGAGCACACTGCTGGCTCATATTCAGCCGACTATCAACCAGTACTCCCAGGTCCTTCTCTGCCAGGCAGCTTTCCAACCACTCATCTCCCAGCCTGTAGCTCTGCTTGGGGTTGTTGCGCCCCAGGTGCAGGACCCGGCACTTGGCCTTGTTGAACTTCATACAGTTGGCCTCAGCCCATCGCTCCAGCCTATCCAGATCCTCCTGCAGAGCCTTCCTGAGCAGATCGATACACGCACGTAACATGGTGTTGTCTGCAAACTTACTGAAGGTGCACTCGATTCCCTCATCCAGATCATCAATAAAGATATTAAAGAGAACTGGCCCTAGTACTGAGCCCTGGGGGACTCCACTAGCGACTGGCCTCCAACGGGATTTAACTCCATTCACCACGACTCTTTGTGCCTGGCTACCCAGCCAGTTTCTAACCCGATGAAGCATAAGCCAGTCCAAGCCAAGAGCAGCCAGTTTCTTGAGGAGAGTGCTGTGGGAAACAGTGTCAAAAGCCTTACTGAAGTCAAGGTAGACCACATCACAGCCTTTCCCTCATCCACTAAGCATGTCACTTTGTCATAGAAGGAGATCAGGTTTGTCAAGCAGGACCTGCCTTTCATAAACCCATGTTGACTGGGCCTGATCGCCTGGTTGCCCTGCAAGTGCTCCGTTATGACACTCAAGATAATCTGTTCCGTGAGCTTCCCTGGCACTGAGGTCAAACTAACAGGCCTATAGTTTCCTGGGTCTACCTTCTGGCCCTTCTTGTAGATGGGCGTCACATTTGCTAGCTGCCAGTCGACTGGGACCTCTCCTGATAGCCAGGACTCCTGATAAATGGTGGAAAGCGGCTTGGCCAGCTCCTCCGCCAGTTCTCAGTACCCTCGGGTGGATCCCATCTGGCCCCATCCACTTGTGTACATCTAAGTACTGTAGCAGGTTGCCAGCCATTTCCTCATGGGTTGTGAGGGCCACATCCTGCTCCCCATCCCCTTCCACTAGCTGAGGGTACTGGGTGTCCAGAGAACAACTGGTCTTGCTGCTAAAGACTGAGACAAAGAAGCCATTAAGCACCTCAGCCTTTTCCTCATCTCTCGTCACTAAGTTTCCCCCCGCATCCAGTAAAGGATGGAGATTCTCCTTAGTCCTCCTTTTTGTGTTTATAAAAATGTTTTTTGTTATCTTTAACAGCAGTAGCCAGATTGAGCTCCAGATGAGCTCCCGTGTAAGCCTTAGAGATCTTCAGTAAAATTACTAATGCAAGACTTGGATATGACTATGTCCTTGAAATATTTAGTCTGTGTTTTATTAAGCTGGTAAGAAGGCTGGAACACTAGTGGCTATGATAAATCTAGATAAGGAGAGGGACAAAAGAGCTTTTTTTTTCCTCCCAGGATGACATTTAGATTAACATGGACCGTGGTACCAATAAATGCAGCACGCCTTTCCTGTTGGGAAAGTGATGTAAAAGTCAGCCCAGCCTGTGGTAGAATGAATGCAGAACAGGCTGAAAGTGATTTGCAGGCTCAAGAAGACCTTTACCAAATGGCAATCTTACAGCAAATAAGTGGTCTTGTGTTGAAAACTACACCTTCTTCAAGAAACAAGCATAATTCTGTCCTCTGCGTGTTGAATTTTGTACCGTGCATCTTCCCTGCCCAGTTCAAGACCAGGCTACATGGGTTGCAGTTTATTTTCAAAGGGTCGGTGTGGGTATAGTTATCTATATGAACTTTGCTCTTACCTATTGATTTTGAAGGAACTTTGTGAGTGCTGGTTTCTTCAAATCTTGGTTACTATATCGCTGAAAGACAGCTTTTCCTCCCCTCTTCCCTTTCATGCTGGCAGGGTTGTGACCTTCATTCTACTAATATCGAGGAGCACGCAACTTACTCTGACCTGTATGGACATACAGACCTGTGCACCACAAGACTGTGAAACTAATTTGCCTTCTTTCAAAGCTAGAACTGGACTCAGGTTCAGGAATAGTAACTTCTGGCTTTTGGTATTTCATGTATGAGGTCATTTTGTATTTAGCCTTCTCTTCTACTTAGTGCATGCTGTTTTTTAATGGTGATGACGAATCTAATTTAGATTGGCTTTGTGGTTGATGTCTTTCTGTTGGCCTGTGAAGCTCTCACTCAGTGAGCTCCTGAAAAGATTTATTTGCAAGTTGTTCCTTAGTGCTTCACTTTAAATATTTGTTCAGTAGGCACGACTTGTTTACATCTGTAAGATATGCTTGAGAACATGCAGAAGACAAAAATTACTTCCTATCAGCACTTTGTTTATGTCAACATTTGGGTTGCTTTTCATTTGTTCTGAATTAGCTTGCTATCCACCTGCTCTTTTACTGATCCATTCCACCCATCGGTTACCAGTAGATCTAGAGAAACTCCAGGCAAAATGGTCCTGGAGGAAGAACCAAGGCTCACCATCTGAAGTATGCTGAAACTGGCCCCGTGCATCTCCAGCAAGCTTGTTCGATGGCTGTCCACTAAACACCTATTTATTGAGGATGGTCAACACATACCTACCCAGCGTATGTATTCATTCTCTCTCTAGCATCTGGGCTTCGCAGAAATACTTTGAGCCTATTTCTGACAGATGGACGTCAGTTAAAAAAAAATATTAATCAGCACAATGTGTTGAGATAATTCCGGTCTGTATTTAAACGGGGGGGGGAAACAAAGCCTGAAGTTTATTTTGTGCAAACACTGCCTGTAGAGGGAGAAAGGCGTTCTTTTGTTCTTCTGGTTTAGTAGAGGAACAATGAACTCAAATCTCCCAGTGACTGCTAGCAGAACACCTGAGTGATGGGTATTAACCTGCATGTACCTTTCTGGCAGCACTTCCAAAGAAGGAGCAGAAGTCAACAGATAGAACTTCTCACCTGCTAGAATCTTGCAAGCAGAATGAAAAGGATATTTTAAAGGTGGCTATTCTGTGTACATCTTGTACTCTTCAGTCTAATAGACCATTTTGCTAAGATGATAGTTTAATTTGCAGAAGCAATACTGTACATAGTAATGAAGAATCCAAGCACTCTTTGATTCCACCTAAGAAAAAAAAAAGTCAGCAAACCATTAGAAGAAACAAGCTGAAATTTGTATGCTCTACATACAAATGTAGATACATATGTAGATACATATCTACATATATGTAGATAAATGTACATACAAATGTCTCTGAGTGGGTTTCTGGAAAACTGGACTTGTACAAATGGAATCTTTTCCCTGTAATCATGAAATTGACTTTCTTGTAAGCCACTCTGTCAAAAATGCTTATTTTGATTAACTGAGTAATAAGAAATAACTGTTCTGTTGTAGCCCATGGAATAACTGATAGTGAGGAAGATGTTTTGAAACATAATGATTTCAATTCAGCTTGGCTTGTTTATTCACTAAAAAAGTAAGTAAGAGTTGGCAATAGAGGTAGTGTTGTATTTTGTTTCTAAGTTATCTGTGAAACACTACCAGGAATTTAAGATACATCTGGCATTACAATAAGCTGAATGAGTTCTGGCAGCATTTACAGTTGAAAGCTCTAAACAGTGTTTTGAGGACCCTGCTTTTCAGGGTAGATAAATCTCCTCTTTGCACCACATTTTCAAGGCAGCCTCGGAAAAGGCAGTGATGTAGCAGGTTTGTCAAGGAAGTATACTTTACCATCTTGGCTGTTGTTTTTTGTTTGTTTTTGCCTAGAGTATCTCCAGGCCTGAGACAGAGGGAAGGAAATGTGACGCTCCCAGGTTCTGTGGCTTCAGCTTAGATTTCCATCTAAGTTGTTACTCAGGTTTTGTGTTTCTTATTGCTGCTTTGCTGGTAACACAGTAACAATGAGCACATTTTTCACTAATAATTTTTCCACCATGGTGTGGGTGATGGCTCTCTGACAAGAGTATACCAGCAAACACCTTCTTTAAAAGTTAGTTTGATGTTGCTTGTATTTAGTTATCTTCAGAAAACTTTCATTATTAGTAGGTTGGTTTTCATTTTTTAAAAAAATGCATCTTCTCTATCAACTTCTAAATCTGCAATGCACATTAGCCTGTTAGATAACACATGATTTAAAAAAGCTGAGGGCTTCCAAGGGTGATTTCCCTCTGCTGTGGACTGCTGAATCTTTGCAAAGCTTTTTTGCAGTCCCCGAGAAGGTATTTCTTTGAAAGATTCTAGTAGCTAAAGAAACAGTTTTTCAGAAAGAAAATAATTTCACGCCGGAAACTTTCTTTACGTGAAATATTGCTACTGACAGGAAGGATCTGAAATATTAATCCATCTCTTCCTGACTTCTAGGTTAATTGTACTTTGCTTTTCAAACTTAGAGCCACATTTCTGCGTGTCATGTGAGAGCAGCACCTGATGTACGAGGTGCATCTCATTAGAAAGTGAGATTTCTGTGAGATCTGAGACCTTTACGGAGTGGAAACTCTTCTCTTGCCTTTTGCTTTGCCGCTGCCCTGTCTTTAAGCTGCTGCCCTAAATTAATAGCCATGCAGAGCTGTACAGCTACTTAAGCTTACCAAGTTATAAATGGTGTTCCTCCTAACAACCCCGGGGGGGTGAATGTGGTGGTTCCTGGACATGCACCGAGAGATGGAAAGTGTTGTGCTTTCGTCTCCTTGTGGGTAGGTGTCAGCTTTGGTTTTGTAAATCAGAAACATAAACCTTAGTGCATATTTCCAAAGGAGTATTATGCAGCCCCAAGCACATGAAGAAGATGCATGTTTACACGCAGGATGTTGCTGCTTCTATCGCTAGTGTAATTCTGGAAGTGTAATGAGAAGGAGAGGAAGTGGAGGACTTCCTGCATTAGTTTTTGTGGTTGCGCGAAGGGGCTCTGTAAACTGCAGCTGAGTTACACAACCGATAAAAGTTTTGTTGGACTGAGATAAGTCTTGAGATGTGAGCTAATATACCTCGTCATGCTGCATGCATCGTGGTTAAATTTGGAAGTGGTTAAAATGGAAGTCAGAAGAGCAGTTATAATGGCTGAGTATGCTGTCTGTCATCTTTTTTTTTTCATGATGTACATTACTTTCCCACAAATGTATTCATGGTAGGCTGTGTCCTTAAAATATGACTCACCCTTTTGGGAAAAGCTTCCTGTGTAAACCAAGTACAAGAATGCAAGTAGGTCTGTGTAAGGTGGGAGAAAGAAGGGATTAATGGGGAACCTTTAAGATGGTGATCTATTCCCCTTACAAGTCTCTGAATGAGAAAGGGATAAACACTAAATGGGAAAGGATTCACAGGTTTGGGGAGAAGCTCAGGATGGATGTGATGTGGTGTGCTAGAGAGAATCTCAGTTACTTACTATCCTTGAAACACCCAAGCTACTTTCATGGATCTGATTTCTACATTTTGGGTTGCACTTGTGCAGTGCTGTGCTAGATCGGATTTCTTGAATAATGATTGCATTTGACTTGTACACTGTGGGTTTATAAACTGAGTTGATGAAATGTTAGTAAATGTCACTACCAAAAAAATTAGACAACTGTTAAAGTGTTAATTGTGTTTGTTCAATATTTGGTTTTACAATATCTTTGCAGTGGCTTTCATGGATATTTTTCTATTTACTCAACATAGTGTTATGAATTTCTTTGTGCACTTATAAGTTTGTCTGTGTGACTCTCCTTTAATAAAAGGCCTAGGACCTCGACAAACTTCACTGTAGGGCTGAATGGTGATTTTGAGGCCAGTGCGAGACATTTATTTAAGGTGCAAGGAGAAATGGAGACCATTTCTCTTCTGCTTTTGACCTCGGTGCTTTTGTGGGGGTGTGCTTTTGTAGCACGTACAGAACAGGGGAAGTGCTTGCAGGTTTTGGAAAGTGCCTTTTTATGTATGTGGATGAGAAGTACACTGTGCTGGTCAGTGAGAGCTTTGCAGAAACAGCAAAGCATGCCAGACATAATTAGCTTAGCCTCGCTGTCTGACATTGATTTTTTTGTTGTTGTTGTTGAATGTTCATAATGGTCACTCAAATGAAATAATTCACAGAATCAAATATTCTGTAGTCATGGTAGGAAAAAAATGTGGGTGAAAATGGCTTGTTGCTGTAGGTGTTTTCTTCAGGGAAAATAGTACCTTCTGCAAATGGACTAGATTTTCCTGTAATTGTGTTCAGTGGATATCCCAGATTAAACCGGGCAAAGCAGAACAGTACAGGTTGCTGTCTTCCCGTAAACCCAAGGGCTGTGTGTTTACCTGCAGTAACAGCGCTTTAACATCGCATGACCCAAGATAACTGGGATGGGGTCCTCTGCTTTCACTGCAGACTGGCTGGATTAGGTCGTTTTCTGTTAAGGATGTAGTGCTGACGTTGCCAATTAGCTAGACATGAAAGATTTTATGATGAGATAATGATCTAGTGTTTTAGATTATTGTAATAAAAAAATATTAAAGTGGAGACTAAAGACAAGGATGGCAGTTGCACTGGAAATGCTCATCCAATATGAAGAAACATAAGCCGAAAACCAGCAGGAGAAGCTGAATTTGTGGAGTCCAACTGCTTTCCCATGTGCAATCCTGCAGATAATGCAGGAGATAATTAATATAAATGTGTGTTCAAAACAGTGCTTAAATTTCCAGGTGCATAAAAAGGCTGGACATTTTAACTTCTCTATATGCTTTGCAGGCCACATGTTTATTTTTTCCCTGTTGATGTCTTTCTCAACAGTTTAATGCAGAGAACCAAAACACAGATTTTTCTCTTAAGAGGCTCATTCAGGAGTTGACCCTTCCCCACAGACTATATCAGGTGGGACAACTAAGTTTGCTATTGGTTCTTCTTTGGATGGGTTTTGAGTTTTAGTTATTTTAGCTGTGAAGGTGTGGAAATTCAAAACTAGTCTGCCAGCTCAACTGCAAGTGTTATAATTCTTTGGTAGCATTGGGGGAAGACAATGTTCCAGAAAATGTTGGTCTTTTTAGGCTTCAGAAAACAGTATCTCTATGGTCAGGTGGAGTGAATGTGCTAATTAGGAAGATAAATTCATATATCCCCAGTAAATTTTAAAATTTTCATCACTTTTATTGTCATTTCTATTTATTGCACCAATACCACTTTCCAAGAAAGTGACTGAAATTATTTAGTATTTTCTGCAGAGTTTTTTTTCTTTATGAGGAACCTTATGCTAGTTGGATATTTTAAACTGTAGTGGTCAGATGTTGTCACAGTATTGCAAACAAGGGTTTGTTCTTTTTAACTGCTTAACCTCTTCTGCCAGAGTGGTCTTTGGTTCACATCTTCATCCTTTTTTTTATAGCTGAGGGCTGCAGGCACAATAAGCATAACTGCACTTTGCGTGAAGTTTCAGGCAAGGACAGTCAGGATACTGGCAATAGAATAGTGAAGCATCTTTGGTTATTAAATAGAAAAAAAAATATGTAGGGAAATATATAGGAGAACTAGTCAGTGAGCCATGTAATCTGTCATTGCAGTCCACACTTCTAACCTAACTCCATTTTAAACATAGAGGAGAAGCTTACATGGATTAAAGGTCACGGTACGTATTGCTGTCAGAGTGCATCACTATGGCAAACTGATGCATTTTAGTCTGTGCCCTCAGTCGCTATAGGTTGTAATTTGTATGAAAGCTGGAGACAAATATAAGTTTCTTTTTGTTATTGTAGGGTAAAACAAGCATGAGTTTTCTGTGGTTCCCAGCTTTCTGGCCAATTCTTGTAGTTTGAGTGAATTATCTGTCTGTTCTTGTAATAATACTGTTTGCATGTGGCGCTCTGTGCAGCCCAGCAGTCCGAGTTCAACCTTCTATTTATAAAGTTTTGCTCTTTAACTTTTCATGATGGAGAGGACATGCTCAAAAGTGGATTTAGAATATGCTTCTGTTCACAAACATCTCTCTCCTGCGGGTTCCTCGGAAGGATCTTGGGAATTTAATGAATTCTTATTCCTTAGGATAGTAAATCTAATAGAACATTGAGAAGCTGTAAGTTTAAAAATCACGCATCGGTTCCTGCTAGCCCTTTCACACGATGGATGCTTTCCTTACGTGTGCAGACTAAGTGGTTCAGCAGGCATAATATCTCCCAGCTGAAGAAACTAAGCATCTGGCAGCTGAAGTAAGAGTGATAAAGCGTGGTGAGGCTGCCAAGCAGAAAGATACCGTTATAGGGACAAAGCATGTGGCAGCACTCAGGCCTTTCAGATACATAATCTAGCTACGACGCTTCTAATTTCTGAGGAAGAAATTGTTAAAACGTTCCTTACTCTACTCTTATCTCACCAATATGGACTTGCTAGGACTAGCTAGGTATGTTGGTGCTTCTACTGCTGCAGGAACAATTTGGCTGCATCTGTTTTTAAAAGTGCCATTTACATACCTCCATCCTTCCCTTGTAATAAATACTACAAAAGTTGCTTCTTTCTTTTTCAGCTTTTACACGTTCCTTCAATTTCATTGTGGTGAGACATACCTTTCCACGGATGACGTGGTCTGTCTAGTTCTGAGTGAAGTGATTTGTACTGCAAATAAACTAAGGCAAAAAAAAAAAATAAAATTTGTGTGCATATGAGCATAGCCAGAGGAAAGCAGGGGGCAAAAGGAGTTGATCCTTTAAAAACCAGTAGTTTGAGTAGCCTTTTTATTGGGTTCATATGGGGGTCAGAGAGAACAGTGACTTTGAAACTCATGGATTAGATGTCATTTTTGGACTGAAGCTTTGATTTCATGACAAAGAATTATCAAAGTGTGGTTTAAACGAGGGATTTTCACATTCTAGGGATGACTGATACTTTTACTTTGGCATGCCATTTTTTAAAGTCTTTACTGTGTCAGTGTTAAGACACAAAGAGGCTTTTGACCTCCATCCATACACAGTTTTTATATTGTCAATGATTTTGGTCCTGCTCTGTGAACTATAAAAGCTAAGACAAGCTTTTATACTTTGCAGTAAACTGTTTGAGGTAGGGTGTTTTGTGTGTGTGTGGTTTGCTTTGGTTTTGTTTTGAATAAAGACTTTGTAGTTTCATATTAAAAACTATAGTGTGGGAAGGTAAATTGCTTCACTTTATGTGCTAGGATATATTTAATCTCCAATTGCTTTTTTTTTAAATTAATCATAAATTTCCAGCACTCTGTCACCCTCGCAGTAAAGAAGTGTGTTCTCATATTCAGCTTGGAACATCCTGTGTTTTGGTTTGTGCCCCTTGCCTCTTGTCCTGTCACTGGGCAGGACAATGTAGTTACTGCTAATATTCAATTACTAATTATGACATATTTATTAACGCAAACTATTAAATCAATATGGATGTATGTTCTTTAAGTGTCTTGGTTTTACTACACAAAAATCTCATGACACTCTCATGACTGTTGTATTGCAGAAGATAAAGGAAAGGTTTGAATTAGTTTTTCTGGGGTTATTTTTCTACACTTCAATTTGGTTTTCTTTATTTGCTCTTACACTGTTTGAAAACAGGAACTGCATGTGCAGTGCTTTAGTACAGCATCTCTTTGATCTCCAGAGTCTATACGTGCTGACATGGTATTGTAGTATGTAGGCTTGTAAACCTATTTGTAGCCTTCATAGCCCTCATGGGGAGGAAGAAGCAGTGTTAAAAAAAAAAAAAAAAAAAAAAAACAAACATGATAAAACAGAATGCTGAGTAATGTAAAGGCTTACAGAGAAGAAGAAAAAACAAGGTATGTACCTGAAACAAAACTAGAATGGTATGAAAGTTGCTATAGTTTTCACGTGCAGGGTCCTTTTTCAGCAGAGGGCAGTACTGGTTCAGTTTCTTTCCAAGTCGGGGAGATGCACAGTCATGGGGAAACACCAGCTTTTAGGAATAGCTGGATGTGGATGTTATAATTTAAGTTTGTTCCTAATAGGTGGCTGGAGAAGGCTTGGGAATAGCTTTCGGAATACCTATGTAAAACCAGGGTCAATGTAGTACCAGATTAAGCTCTGTTAATCATTTGTGTGTTCTTAACAGCAGGGTTGCTCTGTTCTTTGGTCATCGACCCATCAGCCAGGTAACTGCAGCAGATCTGTCTGTGACTGCCTGCTTTCCTGCTCACAGGCAGGTAAGTCCAGAGCCAGCGTATATGGTGAAAGTAAGACCTGCTCTGGACTGCTGCATGTGCTGTCTGCTGGTAAATACAGCCTGACTGCTCTATGTCCACAGAGAGCTTTTTATTTTATTTGTAATCCTCCACTGCTTGTTTTCGTGCTGGAGTAGAATATATTTAAGAGACTATGGTACTGCTTGGCTGGTGACAAAGTAAGTGTCAAACATATTATTAATTGCAAGTCCTGTTTTTCCTCTGGAGCCCATTGGTATATCTATTATAAGCATCTTCCACAAGGTGGAGCTTTAAAGCTCTGCAGCTGGGAATTTTTCTCTTTGACTAATAAACAGCAGGATGAATGGAGTTTATGAAATCTTTTAGAGCAGGTATAAAATGACCGTTTCATTTCTTTTCAAGAAAGTGGGTGGGTTTTAGAAAAACAAAACAAAACAAAAACAGACTCAAAAGATATTTTGGGCTTGGTAACATGAGTCTCTGAAATTAATGTTGTAAAAGAGGATAGGAAGGACTGGAAAAAATTGCTTCATTACCATTACTTATTTATTCTTTTGGAATTACTCTTTTCTTCCAAGCTGATTTGAGAAGTAGCAGAACTAGATAGAGAAAAGCACTAGCAAAAGACTTGCTAAATCTTCTTTTATTGGGAGGAGTGTTTTTCTTTTTTTTTTTTTTTTTTTTTTTTGGACAGTCCTACCCTAAAAGAAGAGGAGGAAACTTTAGATAACAGCTATTCTGACAGATAAAAGAAAGGCAGAAAACAATTTCTTTCGGACAGCTGTCTTTTTGAGAATGAGCCGTGCGTGCATACACTTTCTCTGGAGGAGAACCTTTTTTGTTTCCCACTGTACTTGCTAGAAGTTGCATCTTGCTGAATTCTGGAGAAGTGCTACCAACATTTCAGGCTGTACTTCAGTAATCAGCTATCTTGTGCATCCCGTATTTCTTTGAGTATCCTAACTGTGTTTTACTCTGCCATCTTGTTGGAAATCCCCCGCTGTTAATTTTGCTGGAATGGAATTCATCATCTGCTCATTGTGCTGCTGTTGGTAAGACAATTTTGTACATTAACTAGCGCAGGCATGTGTGAACATGAGGTGGTACTCTGTGCAGGCAAAAGCTGGAAGAGAACTTACTGGTGGCGAGGAAGAAGCACTGGATGGGTAGCAGCAGAGAGGGAGAAACTCAAGTCTTGTGTGTCTCCTGCCTGGCTTTTCTGTCTCAAGCTAACACTTGTTATTATCAGAAAAGGCTAATAATGTACCTCTGCCATAACTCTCTGTATGACACAAAACTTGAAGCAATTTACAGAGTACTCTACAAATACTCTTTCCTTGTCAACTTTATTCAGTAAATTCCTCTGTTACTCAATATGTTTGAGCCAATTGATTAGTGTTTTCTGCAGGGTCTCTGCTGTTGCTTCATGCTTGACCTGAGGAGTTGCAGTTGAAAGTTGAAAAACGTTTTCTCAAAGTAAATTATTTGTGTTGTTTCTTTATCCTTTGCAGGTGGCAAGCTAGTGAGCAAGAGATAAGAAATTGGTTATGACTTCATTTGGTGTTTCAGAGAGGCTGCCTAGGTTAACAAGTAGAACCCTGAAGAACTTGGAACAGGAACTGCACGTCAGAAATCCACTTTCTCCTTTTCTAAAATTGCTACCCCCCTACTTGATGGCCCTTCCATCTCCAATTTTAAGCACAGGAAATAGCATATGGCAAATGCAATGAAAAGCAGGGGTTCTTATGCCTAATTACAGTGAGTTGAGAGGCTCTCCAGACAGACTGACTACTACTGATTTAGGCTTCATCGAGGCCGATGGCTGGACCAGTTTGTAATGCTACTGGACCTGCTGCAGATCCAAGATAAGAACTCTTCTTTAAAATTCAGTTTCCTTCAGATGCTATGTTTAGAACTATAATTTTTTTCTTTTAGTTCCACCTCTTATTTCTTTGAAACATCCTTGTCATGCAAATTTGTTTAAATGCCAGTCCATTGCTAGCTGATGAGATGTATCTGTTGGTATGGAAGATGTGGTAGGCAATTTGGACAGTTTTATGAAGAGCTCTGCCCTGTAATATAATGTTAGGTTAGATTTCTGAACCACAACCTCAGAATAGAAATCTAGCGTGTGTTAAAAAAAAAAAAAAAAAAAAAAAAAAAAAGTAATATAAGTAGGGTGGTGGAGCGAGCTTGAAATTATGATTTTTTTGTTTTATGGGAAGTGTGGTTGTGTACGGGCAAGAATTTTTGCCCTTCCCTCCCACTGCTGCTGCCAACGTGGATGTCCAGTACTCTCAGAGTACTCCACCCCTCTTGATTTCTAGCACTAATGGCAAATTCCGTTCTTTCCTGAAAGCAATAGTAATGTCAATTAACTAAAAAATATTCCAGATACAACCTTTTGCATGATTCTTAAGTTTTGTAACAGTGAGTGGTTCTATCGCAGTCCATTCCAAATTGCAATGGCTGTCTACAGAGTTGGATAAAGCATTACTCATTTTTCACACAGACTTACAGAAGCTGGGTGATTTTGGCAGGAAGCTTTGTGGTGACTGGAGATAATGAAGCTAAGGATACTGAAGGTATGTTTTCTAGGGATAAATATGTATTTTTTCTATTACCCAGGCCAGTGCACTATTGACAAAAATGCTTTCAGCAGGCAGTTTGGAGGCATTCCTCTGTTGGTAATAGAATACAGTTGTCTTGGAGGAAAGACTTTCTTAACACTTCTTAGCCAAGCTTAATTTAAACAAACTTTGGTATGAAGATATCAAAATAGCAACCCTAAAACATGTTTCCACAGAGTGTGTGTAGGGAGGGGCTAAGCATAGCATAACCAGCCTTCAGTTTTGAATAGGCAGTTGGTGACTATTTAGCTGGATTTCTTTATTGTCCCTTTTCTTTGCAAGACACATATTCAGAACAGAAGGTGAAAGAACTGCTGCATAGTCACTTATTTAGCTTCAAATCAGTGTGAAAATCCCTCTGCAAATTACAAAGAGAGAAGGGTGACACAGTAAGTTTTTAGAATAATAGTGGAAGATGTGATTGGGAAGATAGATGCTGGCCATAATAAAGCCACCTGTGCCTTCAGCATCTGCTTTTTTCAAATATTCCAGTCTATAGCATTACTGCCCCATCGTCTGGATGATTGTTGCCTTATTTCTCGTGTCACTGGTAGACCTAGATGCTTGTAAAACTGAGCAACTATGTAAATTTCACACTTCTGTTCCTGCTCTTGTGTGTTCTTGTCCTGGTCAGTGAAACAGCTGCTGTTAAAGCTGTACGTGTTGAACGCAAAGATAATTTGTTGAAGTGATGCAAGGAGAGTGGCCCTTACGTATGAAGTGGGAACACCCATTGCTAGGCTGATCTTAGCCTTAAAACCAGAGCTGAATACAGGTATGTGGAAGTAATGCTTAAATTCCAGTGCAGCAAACTCTTGTCTCTGCTGCTACCGTGCCAAAAATAGTTGCTGCAAAATTATTGGTCTATTCACTCACTGCTAAGGCTATTACAGCCTAGCTGTAATTGCTTGACCCAGCATGTGCACTTCCCTCCCTACTTTAAAAGCAGCACCATGTAGAATTTAAAGGTAAAACAGTTGTCACTTCCATTAATCGTAATACGTTTTCATTCGTATTTGTTCTTTCTCTCTGTTGATGTATCCTATATATGATTAAGCATCTTTTCAGGTATTACTGAAGTCTTTTTGCACCCACTTTCCCTCAGTCATTTTGCTTGGCCTTCTTTATGTACTTAACTGTATTATTTTTTTTTTAAGCTTTTTTTTTCAAAGCATGTCTAACTGCAAAAGTTTTAAAACGATTATCATCTCTCTTTTACCATTCATCTCTTTTATAATCTTAGCAAGTTTTTCAAACACGTCCTGGCTAGGGAGCCAACAAGTGAAAGGTCTCTATGAAAGCTCAGCAGCATGGGCATTATCAGATGGCATGACTTTGGATCGGATGCCACACTTCTCATGCCGTACTTGCTGGATTTGTCAGTTTTCTTTCTGTGAACAGCACTGGGAAGTCTCTAGCTTTCACCTAAGTGTCTGGGTAGCAAACTGTTGACTTAAGAGAGCCCATCTCCCCTGTGGTAAGGGGATGGTGTCTCAAATCACAAAGGGATGGTTTACTCCGTTTATGCAGTAGGACTCTGTAGTTGATGGACTTAATTTTCTGTGATTTTAGTACCTGGCTCACTCGGCCTATTTTTTATTAGATAGCTACTATTAACTGAAGTTTGTAAGTGGTCTGTAACTGATTTCAGTTTCAAATACCATAACTTCTGTATTGAATTTTCTGTTCCTGATATTAGGTAATGTTCTAATAGGAGATACCTATTGGTTGTGGATGTATAGTTAGACTGAGAAATCATTTCTGCTGATGCTACACCTCTTATAATCAGTTGAGAAACTTAAAAAGGGAGGAGATAAAACAGGAACTTAAAACCAGTTTATCAGCTACAGCTATTAGACAGTAAATGACTGTAAATCACACAGTAGACATTTCATAAGAGCAGATAAATCCCAATTAGACAATCCCAAATGTTTTTGGGAGGAGCTATGGGTGCTATCATGTAGTTAGTATATTACCCTAATCAGCAAATAGATCACACCCCTTAAATGAAGGAGTTATCTGAGAAGTGTTTGAGTTTGAACTATCTGAAATTAGTTATGAGTCTTTTATGTGTCTCTCTGATATCTCTTTGTCAGAGAGGATTGAATGGTAAAGATTGCTTTCTAACAATGTACAAATTTTAAGGAAGATAAAAAAGTGGTATACATGATTTTTTAAAAAAAATGGCCAGAGTTTCTAATAGCATTAATAGCATCTGTTTTACAAGCTGTCCCAAGTGATAGATTTTCTTCAGCATACTCCTTGTATGATTTTTGGTCAAAATGAGTCTGAAGATATCCTCACTGTGTTATGATAAATGTAAATGATAAGAGATAGAAGGAGGTAGTGTTTTTTAGCCAAAATCTTGTTCCTTAGACTTGTCATTGATTTTTAAGAGGTAGTCAATGTCTGAAGAAAAACAAGTGTGATAGTGGCATTGCGGTACATAATATTGCCTCTAGATAGTATTGATTTTTTCTGCAGGGGAAAACAGATGTTTTTGGTATTGTTTTCTTTAACTTTCAAAGGACAAGGCCATGTTTTGCCTAATTTTCCTATTGCTTCACTGTTTTCATCAATTTCTTTGAGATGCTGGGTTTTTAAAGTTCTATCTGAAACTGGGAAATTTTCTATCCTGGAGCAGTTTCTGTGATGTCTCCTTTCCTACTCCAACCTTAGGTGGGTTTTGTTCTGCAGCGTGTTCTTTCCCTTGCAGTTTTTTTCTTAAATTAATTTTTCTAGCCAAGAGCTACATCAGAGTCCTCTGATGACTCTAGTCTTTAAATAGGGAACTGGCTTTGCTTACTGCATTTGATTTTAGAATAGTTTATTTAAATGTATTCTCCTCTATAGCATCCAGGTTTGTTTATTTGGGGTATAAACCTTCTTAGATCTTGGAAGCATTGTTTCATTTATATCTATAGTAAGTCAGATAATGTCAGGGCCTTTGATTTGAACAGAGTTAAAAGAATCCTGAGTAAATCTTACTAAAACTTTTTTTTTTTTTTTTTTGCAACCATTGTTCAGTGGAGCTTTTGCTGTACCTAAAGGAGTTTTTTGGTGAGAACTTGGACACTTTCAAACAAGATTTATATAGAAGTCATTCCCTGAAGCTTGTATGTGAACGTATAGTGTCGGCCGTAACTGGAGGCATCTCTGTCAGTGGTAACGAGGACCAGGGCAGTCCATGGCAGGGGAATGATGATTCAGGCCTTGCTGAATCTGACTGCAAACTGCTGCGTTCCTATCCCATTTCAGAACACCTTCTGCAGATGACAGGGATCAAGAAGACAGAAACCTGTCACCTACCTTCGTATTCTGCATCTGCTTGTCAGAATAGCGTCTGCTTTTTGTGTGGTAAAAGCTGAGACTCTGGTTGTCCATTATAGTGTTGTTTAAGGCCCCCTTCCATTGCCCTTTTATTGGCTTTCTGCAGCTTTGTAGGGAGTAGATTGTATAAAGCATGCCCCTGGAAAGCAGAGGCCGCTAAAAGGTTTAAGGCAAATTTGTTTGGGGACAAAGAGGGCATTGAGGAGAACTTGAGAGAGAGATTGAAGGGCTTCTGCAGCGCAACAGAGCCTTGTCTGTGCAAGACTCAGCCTGCCTCTAAGTTCCAGCAGGCTGCTGAGAAGCAGGCCAAGAAAAGACTCTCCAAGACCCCGTTCCCTTCATCTGAAGTGTGCCATCTGGACAGAGGATGGCTAGAGGGTTCCTGGAACATATAGAAAGGAATCTTGAGGGCTGAAAATAAATGCTAGTGGAGACAGGAAGCGTCTGAGACATAGGGTTGGAGGAGGGGAGCTGCTTAGCATGACTGCTTCATGGGTCACAGTGGTGGCGAGGAGGAGAAGGGTGAGTAAAGCCTCTGTGCGCAGGCCTTCCTCCGAGGCCTAAACCTGCCCTCCGCTCACCGCTCTGTGCGAGGGCATTTCAGTTGTTTGCTGCAGAAGTTCATCCGAGTGATTTGGACTTTTCCCATGTAGGAAGGGGTGCGTACATTGGTAGCTCTTGGCACACCAGGCATTTTAAGATAGACGGGTACCAGCTCTGAGACAAGTTTTCTCTCAGCGCTGCCATGCCTGAGTTGTCACAAGGCTGTGTGTGGTGGCATTGAGGCAGGTGATGTTCTGAGCAGACTATGCTGCTCTTGGTAATTTCTCTCACCTGGAAAAGCTAATGAGCAGGGGTATTTTATTCCTTTGATGTGCTTTAATAAGTGTCATAATACTGGAGAACAGGAGCCTTCCTTTGTGGGTTATGAAGATGGTACAGTCTTTGTACTCCTCTTGGAGCAGAAATGTCAGCTAATCACATCACCCATCTTTTCTTCCTATAAGAGCCTCTTATATGTCCAGAGAAACCTTACACTGAACTTCTTTTTTGCATCACCTGTTGTGCATTTTGAAGGATAACCAGCTGAATAATGATGAATGTTTTTGCTCTGTGGGCTGTCCTGTAAGTATTAAGTTGAAATAAGGTAAGTTCATTTCTCAAGCTATTTCAAAGAATGTGGTCATGAAACAGCTTGTATCCTACTAGTAGGCTTCTCAGTGCCTGCCATAAGCAATCCTACACAAGATTTCTGGGCTATTATCATATAAGGAATGGAGGTAGCTGGCTCTTAGAAGGCCAAGGCATTGATTCTTGAGAAAGTTAGACTGTAAAAAACAGAGCTCTTTTCCTTCACTTAATGCTTCTGACAAAAAAAAAAAAAAGTGTTCTCAGTTAGTGTATATCCCATGTGAAGTTGGTGGTACATTTCTTATTCCCGATCTTGCAATTGGAGTGTGCATTAAGAGGCAGCAACACTGGCCTACTTGAATTGAGCAGCAACAGAAAGTGGTTTTGGTGTGAGAAAAAACATTTCCAGAGCAATTATTTTATCAGGCACATTGTAGTCGCAGCCTTCTCAGTGAGATCACCAAGGGTCGTTTATGGTTTGATTGTAACTAAATGTGGTAATAAGGGCATGATATACAAGAGTAGAAGGCACGAGTTTGGAATGAGGATCCTTAAAGGTCTTAGGATTGAACAGCAGTAAGCTGGATTTATAGATGACTTTTAGGGGAGTGTCTCATGTTTTTCTTTCTTCCAAGCTTTTTCCTGAATTTCATTAGTCCTTTATTAGAGCATTAGCTTGCCAGAAGAGAAATTTCACTAATTTGTTGGTGTTTAAATGAGTCATCACTGATTCTTTGCTGAAAGTCTTCATTTTTTGTATTGTGACCATTTTTTTTGGCTGCTGTTGCTGTAAATTACCAGCATTTTAGATTGCTGTCACTTCTGCAGCAGTAACTTCAGAAGTTCTGTAATCTCTCTTGGCTTGTGGTGTGTGTAATTGGAGCACAGTGCAGTGTGACAACAAGGACCAGGCAAATCTCTCTTCACATATGAGGAAATAGCATGGAAGTAGTTTAGTATAATTTTGAGCTAGGCTTGGAAAATATCCTGTCTTAAGGAGCTTGTTGAATTCATGGCAGTTGTTTTCACTTTTCTGTCATGACAAAAAAATATGGAAAAGACCTTTTAAATTGAATGTCTTTGCACTGTCTACGGAAAGGGACAAACCAAAGCTTAAAGAGATTGTGACAGTTGTTTCTATGACGATTGTTTCTAATACACTTAGCCAGTCTCTTTTCCTCTTTGAACATTTGCTGTTGTTTTTTCATGGAGTTTGTGAAATTTGTCACAAATTTCTTGTGGCACAGAATTGTAGGATTTTAAAATAGCTGCAGGTGAAGGATGGAATTTTGTATTAAAATATTCATGTAGAAATACATGCATGTGCTCTCCTTGTGGCACGTGGTTGCTTTGTGCTCACCCCTAGCATGAACCATCTTTGTCATGGACTCTGCGATAAGCAGGGTTGCTGCTCAGTAGCTACAGATAAGGGAAGCAATTCTTTTGTGCGGGATTGTGGTCGACGTGCATTGGGAGTGGAAAAGATGGCCTTTAAAGTAAGCTTGTGTCAAATGTGTGTGTGGGGGAAAACTTGCAATATGTAAACTTGAAGTAATCTTGGTCAATAATGTAGTCAGAAATGGTGACCCATATTAACAAATGTTCAAGTGTTGCAGTGACATTCACTAAATGCAGCTGTGAATATAAAATATCACCCTTTAGGAGACGGGGGAAGCTGAAAGAGAGAGATTGAAGGGATGGGGCAAGGACTCTGGCCCTGGCTTTGTGCTGTTTGTAGGTGCTTGCATAATTGTTCGTTGGGCATTTGCAGCTTCAGAGGTAGAGATAAGGCAACTTGCACATGATTATCCAAATTCTTTGGTATATAGTGCTGCATAAGGGTGGTGTATGAGGAGGGTGAAGTGCTGTCACCCTGTAACAAAGCTTTGTAAGAACTCCAACTCCTTACCTCTGGTATAGGATGAAAACTGGCTAGTGCTCTGGTAATGATTCACAAATAACTGAAAATACTCAGTTTTTCAACACAGAAGTTTTTTGTCATTTAAATTTGAAATGAGTATGTTTGTGAAGGTCAACAGCAAATGTGCAATAATATCCCTCTCTAGCTTCCACTGCTCAGAGCTGAGCTTTATCATACATTATGGCAATGTGTTGAGGTTTTTTGTTTCTAAAACAAGCAGATAATTCAATGCTGTACTAGGATGTGGGGAGTCCAGTGGTATTTATCAACAGAGTATAATTTTTCCATTGAACTAGTTGTCAGAAGGAAAAGAAATGAAACAGGAATGATCTTCTGAATGACAATCTAGATGGAGTTTTAAAATAAGAAACGGGGTTTGGGGTTGTTGGTGTGCAAGGTGATTTGTAAATAGTGTGTGGGGTTAAAGCACGATGCTTATAGGTGCTCTCAGTACAAACGTGAATAGCCTTGCTGGGAATGCAGTGGTCACTGCTATGGTGACTCTTTGGGGTCTGAATTGAATCAGAAGTAAAGGGCTGTGCTGAGCTTTTTCAGGATTTTTCTTAAGACGTTTGGAGTAGCTGGAAAAAAAGGTGAGGATCTGTACGTGCTCTGTTGGAGACAGACAGATTTCCACTTAGAGCATTCCTCCTTTCATCACCTGGAGCTGAACCCAGCAGTCCTCTTTGCCTAGCTTGCTTGTCGAGGCTAGCAGAGCAAATGCCATGGCAAAGATGCTGGCATTTCACACTGAAACAGTGTAGTAGCAGTGCCAGCTCAGGTGGCAGGGGTCCATCATAGATCACTAAATTGTGTGTGCTCCCAGGATTTGTGGACATTAGGGTTTCGCAACACAGAATTTACTTTTCAATGTGACTCACAGGAAACATACCAAATCTCTCTTTTGGAGGGAAGAAAATGGTATGATAATGTAGCATGGAAAAACTGGCTCACAATCTGTATGTTCAGCAAGGCTGACTTAAAGGCTGCGGTCTAACTGTTACATTTTGGAACTTGAGCTGCTTGATGGTGCATGCTCAAAATATGTTTAACGTACATCTTTTTGGATGTATAACGTGGCTGAAAATGCAGGGAAAAGTCTTAGTTATTACACTGGTGATACCCCTTAAAAGTTGTTCTGACTGCTACAGTAAACATACTGTTTAAGATTTTGTGAATTGAATTAGAAGAGAATTAGGACAGCTTCTGTGTGTATTTTTTTTGGTTTTGCTTCCAGACATGACAGGTATAGCTGGTGATTATGCTTTTACTTATTTTTAAATGATGTGAATGCCAAGATCCAGCCATATACATTCTGTTAATTGGTCTTTTACTTTTCTTTTAAAGGTAAAGAGAGGAGATGCAGTCAAAGTATATGTAAATGCTGATACTTCTTGGTGGAGAAGCTTGTTCTGTCTCCTTAAACATCTGACAAGTTAAGTATCAGCTGGGCAAGGGCAGTGTGGAAACGCTCCATTAGGAGCTGCTCAGGCTTCTGCCCAACTAAACTCTTATTCAGCAAGACACTGTGCTATGTGGCCTCAAGCAATTTAGTCCATTTTTATCCCTTTTCACTTTCTAAACTTGGAGAATATTCCACATTGCAGAGATGTAAATGGCTTTGCTAATGATGAGATAATTGACCTTTGAAAATCGTTTGCTAATTAGTGTAGCTTTTGCTTTTATCCTGTTCGCAGCAGTATAGGCAAGACTGTGATTATTACTGTAATTTAATAACTTTAATTACAAAACAATAAACTAAAAAAAAAAGCCTAATAAATAATAGCAAAAAAAATACTAGATAAGTGGTAGATATTCCAGAATAGCATATAAGGATAATTTTTTCCCTCTTACCTTCTCTGAATTTGCTGGCCAGGCTTTCTTTTGCCCTTTTTTGACCATATCAAGAAATTCTGTTTAGAGTAGGTTTAATGACTGGCTTTTGAATTCATTCTTCTGCTAAACTATGAATGCAAACTAATAGCTCTGTTCCTGTGACCCTAACAGTGCGCTTTATAAAGCCAAAATCTAGGTTAAATCTCCAGTGTGCAAGCTGAAATCCTTATACAAGGGCACGTGCATGGCAGGAACTGCTCACCCAGGTACTGGTCCTCATCGTCAAAGTATGTGCCTAGTCAGGTCTGTGTTTCACCCGCAGTCATTAATGAAGCTGTGTTATAGTTGTGTTTTAGTTCCTCTTTTTTTTGTTTGTTTTGTTTTGTTTTTGTTTGTTTTTGCCAAAAACTAGTTCTCTCATCTAACCTGGGTCTTTGCAGGAAGCTCAGCCACTCTTAAGTTGCTGACGGCTGTTGTCCTTCTGGGCAGTGGTGCAGTAAAAGCATAAAAAATTCTGGTGGTAGTTTAGAATTTCTGCTTTTCCCATTAGAGTTGCTTTATCTTTTGCCAGGAAGAAGGTATTTTATTTGCCAAAGAGGATTACTTTGCTTTCTTCTCCCAGATCAACTGCTGGCTACTGAAGTAGTGTGCTGTCATATCTTCAAAGACACGTAAGGTCTAGATTCTGAGACATAAGATGTGTGTAGGGATGTGATGCTATGTTACTAAAGACTGAGGGATTGCTTTGTGTTACAGGTTTTCCTGCTGCATAAAATAGGTGGGTTACTTCTCAGGGGAAGTCTATAAAACCAGAAATGTGACCAGGCAGCAGCTGTGCAGTTTCGATGGAATTTAGTGGTGACAGTACAATTCTTATATTTTACCATTCTCGTGTCTCAAAATAAAAAGCAAGAATCTAGTGATAAGGCTATGAATTTGTGTCCCCAACTGAGTTCCTTGGTCAATGAAATCTTTAAAGAAAGTACATGCCTGTGCACAGATGACAGAAGGGCGGCTGTTCATAACTGACGTGTGGCTTCTGCCATGTACGAGGTGTTTTGAAAGGCACCAGGCCTAAGCAGTGAGGTTTGAATCGGGAGCTGAGGTCTTCTGAATTATGTTATTCTTTCATTTGGTGCTTGGCTGTCCATGAATCGCTTCAACTAGTAAAACTTTGTGTCTTTTCAGTTCCTGGCTGTCAGAGTGGTTCCCAAAGCATAGTTATTGCTGTTTTATATGTTGGGAATCTGCAATGCCAAAGCTGATGACTGTCTTTCACTGAATCTTCTGTAAAATGTCGTCCCCCTGGAATCTGACCTCGTGTGGAAGATAAGGCAGCTTTGACCTGATTTAGATGCAGGCAGACTCTTAATTCATGGTCTTGACCTGTATGTTGGGGAGCATTGCATTTAAAGCTCCCAGGCCTCTGAAGCTGAAACTCCAGTATTGTATCCTCGTGTTATTAGTTTTATTTCACATTCACTGCTGTGCCTTAGCTAATACGATGAAAATGCACAGTACAGATGGTACCCTGCATGTCTTGTCCTTGGTAATGTAGAAGGACAGAAACAGCAATGAGATTTTCATTCCCTTTCCAAACTGTTTCCTTTTATTTGCTCCACTTTTTAGCTGTTTCCTCCTGTTTTTGTCCGGTCTTATGGCTGTAACAATCACTGAGGGGACCCAGGTAACAGGGATTGAACACTTTTTTCCAACGTGCTATGTAGATCTTAGTTAATGCTCAGATATCCTCAGCTATGAGGTACAGACTGTTTTGAGTAAAGTAGTCTTTCCTTTCCCTGACGGATGGATCTCTAAGGTTATGCGTATGTCTACAAGGACTCTTTTTGTTGAACGTTTAGGATCTTGTGAAAGTATGAATAATAGCAGCTGAAGTCCATTTTGGCCAGGACTTTGCTAGTATTGCCTAAAAAGCCAGTGTTTAAGTGATTTATGTTGCTGACTTCACCATTGACATGCGGGTTATTTTTTCACTGTGCATGTAATTTCAGAGAGGCCGTTTCAGTACGTGCATTAATTTAGAAGTACAGAAGAATCTGAACACAAAGCTGCTTTTATTTGTTCTGAGGTGGTCGATTAATTCTCTACTCTCTGAAAGTATGTCATCTAAAGCGTGTCTGATAAGTGGTAATGCAGGATGATGTTTTTTATGATCAGAATTTATTCTGCAATGCTTGGTTTTCCACTTCTCTTTTCTTTCCATACCAGTCAGTAACTGAAGGATTAGCTTAAAGCTTCTGGTCATAGTTGTCTCCTGTGCTATGTGTTTGGCTTTACAGTTTTTGTGGTTTATCTTTGGTTCCCTGTTTTGGGGGAGCACATGCTCACGTTTGGCCAAGGCTGAGTATATCGCATGGTTTCAGAGGCGTTCATTTGTTTAGGTTTGTGCTCGATAACCTGTTTTTCCTGAGAAAGACACAAATTCTAATCTCTGTGAGTTCTAAAGTAATGCTTTCAGTGTTTTCAGGTTTAAATGAGTTTACTGCAAGTTTGTGAGTAAGCACGAACTCAGAGCTAGACTGTTGGATTCACTTAAATAATAGCGAAGTCTGAAATGTCAGTGGTGACAATGTGATTAGCATTCTGCTGGTGCTGGTAGAAGCACCTTCCCTGCAGGAACCTACCTCCAGCACACAATTTAGAACAGGTATGGCCATTGTCTTTGGTATTTGATGCAGCTCAAATGCCATTCTAGATCCTATTAGTCCACGAAGCAGCAAGGACAGTAATAAAAGAGAAGAATGACTCTTTGAGGACACTGGGGAGGATGTGCAAAGCAAGTTCGTAATCAAATTTAAAATGAGATTCAGAGAGAAAGGGCCTGATAATTTTGATTTGTTTCAAATAAACATTTCAGTGCCTGAGCATATAACTGTGTACATACCTGTTGTACTCACTAATCCATGTATGGCACGCGGTGTCTCTAATAAATTTTGTCCCTGTTATTTGATTGTAGTTCCTGATAACTCTTACTTATAATTGTTCTATATTTGACGAAAATTACAGCCCTTTCCTAATATTTAAAGAATTTTACTTCCTTTCCTGTGTTAAAGGATCTATGTACTAATAGTGTTACTTGTGAAATAGCAGCCGTTTGTATTGGAATCTGGGTAGTTTCATTATTAACAAAAACAATCCAGTGTTAAACTTCTTTTAATAGAAAAATTGTTTGCAGAGTTTAGCACCTTAGTGTGAGATCACTTAGCTAAATTAAAGAGAAAAAGAAAAGGAAAGAAGTGAGGAATGCAGTAGAAAACTTACTATTTTTCTTTCTGCTTGTTTTATAGGCTTCAGGGATTCGTACGTGTCTGATCTGGTGTAGTTAATTTTAGCTAAAGCCTCTTTCTCAGAAATTTCTCTCCTGTTCTCCCTCTGTGGTGCTTCCAGACTTCTCCTGGATTGTATCATTAGCTAAATTTTGCAGCAGAGGCTTTTATACCGGCTGGGACTTCTTGGGTGGGGCGTTTGGTAAGTCACACAGTTGTTTCCTGTTCTTGGGCTGAAGGGGCAGTGCCTGCTCTAAATTACCTGCTCACGGCTTTTGCCAAGAACATCAATCTTCTTGTGCTATTTATTTTGCTCCATGAGCCTTCCTTTGAGATGGACGAGGTCTGTGGACTGATCTGAATGGGGGTCTTCATGCTCTCAAGCCATTTGCCACAGTTGTATAAATGGCTCTTGTCCCTGTGGCTGGTCTTCATGCCCATCTGCACAAAGCAGGGCAACTTTCACTCAAAAATTCATTTGGCCACAGTATTTTATGATAACCCGGTGCAAGGACCTCTCATTAACACAAACTTATTATTAAATTCTATTAAGCTGCATCCGTTTTTAAAAACCAGGTATCATTTAAAAGGTTAAAAACAATGCAATTAAGCACCGTGCAGTCTGATACCAAACTTGCATTTCATTAACTCTTCTGGACAGCCCTTCCAAAGAGCGCTGTGTCCATGTTCATTTGCTCCAAACCTGCCTCCAGGAAACTGCCCAAAAGGGGGATCAAAGCAGGCGGCGTGCCAAAGGTTTGTGTTTCAGACAATTTGGCACATGCTGAAAGCTTGTTCTTTCCTGTATTAAGCCATGGGCAGATGTCCATTAAGAATGATTAGGCAAAATTTATATAAAAGCCTTGTAAAATGTCTTTTTTTTTAATCCTCTCACTTGAGAGGTTTTGTGTGGGCGTGTATTTTTTCTAAATTTATAAACCCTGGCTTTTGCCCTTGTCCGGTAGAGACTGCTCACCCACCCTTTTCCGTTTCCAGGCGGATTGCTTTTCTGTTATTTCAGTTCTGTAACTTTCTCCAACACTGTCCTGTTTGGCATATTATGAAGGGCTTGCAATAACCCTTTCAGTGCCACTGTCATCTTTGTCTTAATTCAGGACTGGCTGTTGTATTCACTAAAATAAAATACAAATCTCTTCTTAGAAGTAAATTGAAGACTCCTTCTGTTATGGCTTTCTGTTTGCATGCAGGGAACGTGATGTGGCTTTCATTTGTTTATTGACCATTGTAATAGCCTCACACTGGGCTTATTCTTCAATACTAAACCAAAACCCCCACTGAAATCCCATTTCTTAACAGCTTTGGCAAAGGAGTACCTTCAGCTCTGAAGCTGAGGCAGCACTATCTGCCTGTGCAGGATGAGTTAGCAGAATTTGGGAAAAATGTTTCCAGCTATGTCTTAGAGTCAACTTCCCTGTTCTCCTTCTCTTAGTAAAGGTTGCTTACTTCTTCATTCCCTATCTAACAGCAATTGATGTTTGCTTGCTTCTCTAATAATAGTGTTTAAATTAAGCCTGAATTAGCTCAGTAGTGAAGTACAAGTGAAATGAGCCTAACTGACCCGTTGTTTGGTGCCCCGTATGATATATGAACTAATACAAAGTGTTGCAAGTGTACAGTCAGACCAGAAATGTAGACTCAAACCTCCGTCTTCTTACAATTCAGCGTTTTACTGTTTCTCTCACGAATTGATTTGGCCAGCCCTTAGGTGCAAATTATGATGCAGGACAGCAGGAGATAAAGGCTAAATATTAGGTTGGTAGGTCTTTTCCAGATGGGGTAAGTTATTCTCTTTAATAGTGAGCCCAAATTTAAATAGAATTCCTCAAAAACATTGGGTGGGATGGGTCAAGGATACATGTATAAAATAACACTCCATGCTGTGCAAGTAACTAACACACGTGAAAAAGCCATGACCCTGGAAAACAGGGTACATATGGGCACACTGTCTCCTCTCTTTCCTGATCAGATGTGGATAACTGAGGTTGCTACTGTTTCTTTTTTAGATGTAGAAAGATGTTTCATTCATATGCAGAACGTCTCCCAGATGAATAGTTAAGCTCTGAGTGTACTGTAATCCTTTCCAAGTAGTAGCGGGCTAGCTATTCTCTTCTGTACCCAGCTTTTTATTTGACATGTACATTTCCTTATTAAATGGAGAATTTTTTCATAGTAATTGAAACAGAGGTCTTTCAATGCTGTTTGCAAAGTAACAAGTGGCTGGGAGACGGCTGAACACGGTAAATCATCCATACTAATTTCTCTTATCTAAAGAACTGTATTTGAGCTAACTTCTAGAACAACTGGGCCAAACGGTCCTGTTGAAATTCCCCACAGAAGCAGAGAGTAATGGGATGAATGTTTAGCCTGGGAGCAAATAATCCATGATAAGGTTGATAGATGCTGCTTGGGGAAAGGAATAAAAAAGAAGTGGACTGTTAAGAATGTTTTATTTGTCAGAAGGGACCTTGAGGAGATGTAAAGATACTTTCCCTCCTCCCATATGTTTTTGCAGCAGTAATGGTGATTCAGCTTGTGTGTGTTTTCTGGAATATGTACGTGTAGAGAGAGGGGAGAAAAGTATTACTTAAGGTGCAGCTAATTGAAAATACCGTAGGAGATAATGTGTGTAGCGTATTGCTTCACCATAGAGTGGCCAACTTCAGCAAGTTTATTGTCCTGATTTTTTATGGTGACCAAAAATAAGTTTTTTCATCTTTGTTAACCAACTGCGTTTCTCCAGAAGACCTCTCTGAAGCAGGAATTCATTGTTTCTGAAGCCGTTCTGTTGGCAAGTAGACTTTTGCTGTGTTTCTGTGGTAAGTGCTTTTGTCCATGATAGCATTTTGGGATCCCAGCATCAGTGTGGCTGGCTCAGGCTCTGATTGGAGGGTTTATATTTAGTTGCTGGTTTCTTATAATAGTTTTCAGATGGAGATGTTAAAGAACACATACCCTTGTGCTGCTGTAATCCTTGAAAGAGCATGGGGGAGTGAAAAAGGAAAAAGCATTGATGTGTTTGGGCAGAAGCAGACTTTGGAAAAAACAGCAGCTGCTTGCAGCAACAGAACACTGAAATTTATTTTTAAGAAATCGGGTAGCCAGTAAAAACAACATGCTCATAAAATCAGCGGGTAAATCATTTGCATTGTGCATCCAGACAGGGGCTTAAAAAGCAATGACACTGGGGAAAGGTCCCTTTTTAACTACAAAAGTTGTGATCTTCCAGGTTACAAGTAGCACTCAATTGCTATTACTTAATAGTCATCGGATACCCCCTTCTGTTAACTACTGTGTTCTGTATTGCTAGAGCACTTCCAATGCAAATTAGCATGCATCCAAAAACCAGTGGCATATAACTTTTAATTGTAATGTCAGATGCACCTTCAGAGCAGGGCATGATCTTTTCCATCAAAACCCGAAGACCCTACTCTGAGCCTGGGTTTGAAAGCCCCTCTCCGAAGGGCTTCCCCAGGAATCTTTGCTTCCAAAAAGAAAACTGAAGTTGCAGTTTTGGGTTGACTTTTAGAATTTATAAAAGATTTTAACATAATTATTTTGACTTTTTAACTTTAACTATTTTTTCTTGTCCAAATTATTAATGAAGTAAATCATCCTAGTTCTCTTTGATATGCTTCCCAGAACATGTCTCCACTTCATCCAGCACCGGTAGGTAGGTAGCTGCCTGCAGGTGTCGAACTTCTTGGTCCTCTGCAGCCACGCTGCATCTTTGCTCCCTGGTGAGGGACAGCAGGGTCTGGCCACCACAACGTGAGGAATCAGGTCTTGGTTCCAGCTGAGACAGGGGTAGGAGCTCTGCAAAGCTGCTGGTTGGGAAGGATGTGAAGTGGAACGCTTTCCCATGATGTATGGTAAAAGCAGAGTGCTGCTACTGCTGTGGTGGTAATGCATTGCACGTCTTGGCAGTCCTGGACAGTATAATTTTTTTTTTGAGGGGAAGAAAAAAGTCTGAAACGTGCTGTAGTCTGCTTTGACTTGAGCTAGTTTGCCTCATGTGGTTACACAGCACAATTTTCTTTCTTTCTTCCGTCCAGTAATAGGAGCAAATCATAGAAAGCTAGGGCCGAGTGAGACCTGTAGAGGTCACCTAGTTAATCCCCAGCTCTGGAGCGAAATCATCTCAAGGGCCTGCAATAATGGAAACTCTGGATCTATTCATGTACTTAAAAGACAAACAAAATTGAAACACTAACCTGGTTTGTTTCTTGCTTAATTCAAGTCCCTGTATGATGGATAGAGCAGGAAGAACATTTTGTTTCCTTTCTCTTATTGTTTTACATTCCTGGGAGGAGGAGTTACATTGTTTTCCTCCATTGGTTTTCTCATCTTTGGGGAGGATAAATTCCATATTGGTGCCCCGGGGCTCCAGCTAATTCTACATCTGTCTTCAACTAGGGTGCCAAGGGTTGGACCTGGTGCTGTAGATGAGGCCAGGTAGATGCTGAGAAGAATTGCTTTCTATCTTGCGGAATTAGCATGCTTGTACAGCTCAGTCTCATTGTCTTGTTAGCAAGGTATGATATTGTTGATTCCTTCTCCAAGCCCGTAATCCCTTGTAACCTTGTTTTCTATCAGCATTTGTGATCTAATCAGTCCCTATATTGGTACGGATCAACACACCTGCCTGTATGGTATCTGGCATCTAGAAAGAAATGGAGCACTTCTACTTTTTAGGCTGCCTTTTTTTAAAACTCGTGTTTTCAAACGACAGCTCTGAAAGGACAGCACAAAGACAGGATCAGGATGAAAATTCACAGTTCGATAAACATAGTGTCTTGAGTCATTTGGGCAAAATTGAGTCCCATTGTACTCAGGCTGGAGTTTTTTGTGCCCCTACACATTGCTTCCCCCTGTTTAGGTAGTAAATATTCAGTCTTTACATTTGGCTAGCATGTTGTTTGCCCACTATCCTAGAGTCGTTTTATCCAGGCCACAAGTGAATCATCTCAATTTTCGTTTTTAAAAACATTTTTCATGCAATTTATTACTTGAGTGTTGATTTGCTCACAGCACCTGATCAACAATGATCTGGATGAATTTGTGCCCCGTGGGGTAGGTCTGTACCTCTGGCCCAGGCGTGGAGCTGTGCAGCTGCTTTGTTCCCAGCTATCCGGGATCGGTAGGTGGAACAGAAAAGGGAGCAAAACAGCCCGATCGGAGACAGCGTGACCGGGTGATTTATGCAGGGCAGCCTGCCCAGGACTACACTGGGCTGCTAGAGGATATTTTTCTCTGCAGTGTTCGAGTGTGACTTTAGATGTGCTGGTTTTACCTTTCGGGGGGGGGGGCGGGAAGAGCCTTTAACCACAGGTGGTGTGTCCGTTTCCACGTGTGTAGCTTCCAGCTTGGTATTGGGGGGGCGGGGGGGGCAGAAGGCTGAATGTTTGTTATTTAGGGCTGGCTTAGTTGCGTTGTGCTGTGAAGGTAGTGATGAATACTGCAGCGATAGTCGCAGCAGGGCTCTTGAGAAGGAGGGATTTTTGTCTGAAGCTGCTCTCAGAGTAATTGGAAGAGCGGCTCACCAATAAAACACAGTTTTTCGGAGGTTTATTCTTGCAAAAGCAGGGTGGTTATGTACTTTGTATTTAAAAAAACAAAACAAAACAAAACACCTTTCTCCGTGTCTCTGCAGCTTTTTCCTGGTGGGTTTGAAGATGCTGTGGGAGGTGGGCTGGGGCCGCTTTACACCTCCAGACCCTCGATGGGTTGCGGGCAGTTTCCTCTGGGCTTCCTGCTAATTGGCTCCAGTGGCAGTTTCTCATTGTTCCTTGCTGATGACTCAGAGAAACAGGAAAGAGATCCCCTGATTAGCAAAAGGCACAGCCACCAAACAGGTGCCTGTATTCTGCTCCAGCAGAGGACAAACCTCCTCAGTCTGGATTTTTTCCTAAGATTCTTATCTGCAAGTATGAGGCTCAAGAGGAATGGTTCATACACGCTGAATGGGTAAGAAAAAGCCTGCATCCTCTTTTTGAATCTTCCTCATTAAAGCTGCACGAAAACGGAAGCCTTTTATTTTTCTTTCTAGTGATGGGATCTGTGAAGTAGCAACCAAGTGTTCCGTTTCAGAAATGACAGAGGATTGCAGTGTATGAAATGTGCAGCTTGTTTAGCTTGCTTTTTGTAGCTTTTGGTTAGATTTGCTATTAAAGTGTGTGTTGGGAGGGGGGCTAGGGCTGCCTGTGTGGTGATGACATGAGAGGGATCTGATCTAAGAGTGGGAGAAGCTTCTGCTCGGTAAAAGCGCCAAAGCACTAGGAACTGTGTGATTCCTGAAGAGATGCCCGTGGTAATTAAAGTGCTTGCTAGCAAGCAGCCCAGGCTCTTGATACAAACAAGGGCTACGCTCATTAAATGTGATGCTCCCTTGATAGTGAACACAGGTGACTTTAAATTTAGTCTGTCTAGAAATCAGTTTAACTAGCTTCAAGTACTCAGAAGCACTCTGAGATAACATTATGAGTCTTGTAGTTTTAAAAATCCTGCTTTTTCTCTGCTGTTAAATCCCTTCAATAACAGAGAATATAACTTTCTTGTAAAGAACACAACAAATTAGGTATTTCTTGTTTGAGGAATCTTAACTTTTTTTGTAATAATTGAAATCAGAATTTTTAGGTGAAAATATTTTTTATAATTGCATTTGATGCTACCGATGCAGCTACTGATGCAGAAGCATGTTATGTGTTCAGATGATGCAGGCTTTATTCCTCAGCACAGCATACCTGATCCAAAGGGGACTTGTACTTCACACTGCTGTGTTAACTGTCTGGCTGGTGACCTGACAAATGAAGAATGGTGTTAGTACTCGAGTGGCGTTTCACTTTGCTGCTTTTAACCACCTGTAATGAGTAAGCACTGTGATAAATGCTTCACGGTGCAACTGGCTTAGTACTTCATCCCTGAGGAGCCCAGGTATACTCCAGCGCACAGCACGGAGCCAAGCACAGAAGTGCCTGCTGGCTGGAAACTCATCGCCCCTTGCACGGCAGGTTGGCAGCCTCTGCACAAGAGACGTAGGTGTGCAAGCAGATCAGGTCAGAAATATTTGGTAGTGGTGTTCAGCTAGTCTGCGCTGTTTTTGCCAGCACTGGCTTTCAGAAGGCCACTTAAAAAGGACCTTTGCTGATACATGCTTAAATTTGATTTTTAAGAAAATAGAAGCCTGTTAGTTTTTCAATAGCAAAGTAGATGGATACTAACATTTTCTTGACTTATCCTTAACATTTTAATAACTGTAATAATTCCACTATCTGTATACAAAGTCAAACATAATTGAAAGTTACTATCTTGCAGTCTTTGGTTTTACGCTGTAAGCTGAGCTTGTCACTCAGTGGGGCTGAGTTTGCAGTAGATGAAGGTTAACAATATACTGGTATTTGTTAGTGTTTTGTTATGGCGTAGGTTTTTGACCCTCTGAGAGATTATCTTAATTTAGAGAGTTATTTAATTAAAGTTGCTGAAATGCAAAATTTAGGGTATATAGTGTTTGTTTAAGGCATTTTTTAGGTTTTAGTTGCACACAGGAAGCACAGTCTTTAATTGATTTGAGGTTTATTAAAAATGGATGCATGCATGGTATAGAACCTACGGGAAATAAGTTGTGCAAGATCACCCTGTGCATCTGTTGGGCCTTGTTCTAACTTGCAAGATGCTGCATAATCATTTTAAGGAATTTCACTTGTGGCCCAGTGCATACCTGGCATTACATTTTATGACAATCATTTAACTGGAAGCGTTGTATTACAGTGAGTGAAAACCAGTGGCACCCAAATGTTTGCATGAAAAAGAAGCTTCAACCGTGAGTTTGTGGGATACTGCAATATTATCTGATTCTAACATGCTGATGTACTTTGCTCTGTTAAACAGCAGATGCTGAGGAGTGAATTTATCTAATTAAAGAAATTCCTTTTATGTTTATCTCTTGCCCAGATAGTTTAATAATGCAAGGTAATGGAAAAAAAGAGCTTCAAATGTGTTTTCCTGTTCAGCCTCGACTTTTGGCACGTCAGCAGAAAGGCTTGTTTTGATCTTTAGGTTTTTTGTTTGGGACAGCGAGTTCCTCTTGCCAGGTGGAGCGGCACCCTGTTGCGCAGGTCACGCCAGGCGAGGGGAGCTCAGTGCTTTGGAATGCTGCAGGGCCGACACGCGGCGGCTGCCCCAGGTATCTGCGCACGGCAGGGGCATAGATGCAGCGGGGCGGCTGTTTGCAATACACAGCATGCGAACCACCAGCTTCTGTTAGTTAAGAAAGAGAAGAGCAGGTGGTTTGTACAGCCAAACGGGAGTACCTTGAAGCAATCAGATTTACCTGCAGAATGTAGGACGAAACGTCCCGTGCATGCTGCAAATCAGACAGGGTGGTGTTGTGCTAAGTGTTTAATAATGTTAAATCATAGAAGCTGTGCATTTAATCTTCTCTATCAAATGTGACCAGGTTTGGGTTTTAATCTTCTTGTTGCTGGGAGATGTGATGCTGGTATCTTGGGTGAGGCAACCAGATGGGTGACTGGAGAAGCCCAGTTTCTGGGATGGAGGGGTTAAGTGAAAACCCTTGCATCGTTTGCAATAAAGATGCTTGCTTTTCCGTTTAATAGTATTGTCTTAGATGTCATAAGGACATCATAAGACGTCATAGACCTCAAAACTGCAGACACTCGGTCCAGTTTTCAGAAAAACACAACTCTTAATTTTTCTTGTGGATGAGCAAGAGTCATCACAATAATTAGTCTTTTCTTTGGGTATAATTCGGTCAGGCACTGATTGCACTTTGTGAACTCACAAGAGGGATGAAGACCGCAAGGGAAGTGAAGATATTTGAAAATGTTTTCAAACCCAATGCCAGCCAAAAGCTCCCCCTGCCTCACCTTGCTCCTATTTCATTGTACCTTGGTTGATGCTAGTGTTTGAGCTGTATGTGTGTGAATTGGAAACTCATACAAAGTCCAGACTTTCACTTAGGGGCGGTGATTTATAGGTTTTCTTTGTGTTGCTGTCACTGGACGTGGACATGTTTGCTTTTGCTTTTTTAAGCAGGTGATGGTTATGTGTGTTTGTGGAGAGACACCTCTGGTGGGTGAGACCACCTACACCATCTTGCTGAGACTGAAGTAGGAACCTTACCTGCCAGCTTCTTTCTGGCAATGTTAAGTCAGCTTTGCTGTTACAAGCTAGCCTGCAGTGTGCTGGTTCTATTTCTTCGCGTTGCAATATCTCTTTTTAAACAATTTCTTTTGAAGGTCATCTTAAGTTGGATGATATCCCTTTATTTGCTTGTTGCTGTGTTTATTGGCAGTGGAAAATGCACTGGTGCTGTAACTATTTCAGTATGTTTTCTCTTGGCAAATGCTGTGTTTTGGTGTTTTTTAAACTTCTGTTCCTTTAGCATTTGGAATTGGTGGCAGTCAAAGTCTTTGCACACTGGTAAGGTGTCAGATAGCAAGTGCTGGTTATTGTCCATCTACTTCCGCTATCTTCTCTCCTAGTGACTTAAGGAAGGGTGTAAATCCAAGCATGCATCTTACAAGATAAGACCTCAACCCACCCGAAGCAAGTATGCAGCTTGAACATTGGTGGGGTGACCTAAGTTTAGTGTGCCTTTCAAAAGCATTATGTATGGGCCCGTGCCTTCCTTCACAGGTGGGGACAGAGCTGTGTCCATGCCAATGTACTTTCACTCTGCTCGCAGTTTTCTGCAATTACAGAAGTGGAGAGCTCCCTTGGGCAGCTGGCAACTTGCTGACCTTGCTTTAAATATCCCAGGATACCCTGAGAAACAGTCTGCTAAGTACAATCGCACCCGAATTGGGATTTCTGGGGGCACTGCTCTGCGATGCCTCATCACTCTGCTGATTGGCCCAGTTATTTTGGCAAGGAGCACTTGGTCTGCAATATTTTCTAAATCACTGAAGGTTTAGAGACTTGAAAACAGCCTGAAGATGACTGTTAAGACTGTGAGCAATTATCTCTGCAACTCATGCATAGCAGCCATCCCAAACGGATGGTAATGGAAACCAAACACCATGTAAAAGAGGTTATTCACTGAAACAAACGTGTAGCAAAAAGTGAAATGTTTAAATGTTAATCAAATTATTTGACCTTCCCTCCTTTCCATTACCAGATTCTGTGCTGCTGAATATTGTCTGTGTGGCATGTTTACCTGGGATGCTTTCGGTGCAAAGGGAACATAGCTAGATTGCGTGTTCAGAAATCTGCAGGGAGGAAGACTTGAAAATGACGTGTTTGCAGCTAGCTTCAGTGCTGTCGCTGCTGAGGAGCACTTGCTCAGCTTTTGGAAAGTTTGTGTTCAGCTTGTCATACCAGGGTCTAACTGAGAAGTCAAATAGCTTGACATCTCCCTGCCCTGTGCTGCCCTGGGTCCTTCTGAAAATGCTCGCTCAGTCCTGGTCTCCAAAAAAAGCAGAACTGGAACAGAACAGTGGAGATGCTTTTTGACACCTTCATCTCAGGACTGTGTGTACTTGAAGGTGATTTTATATAATCAAAGGCAGAAGTAAGCGATGTCTTGAAACAAATCCTGGTTGGACAGGGAAGAAATATTTAGGAATTTCTTAAAGATTAATGGATGTTCAACCAACTCTGATAAAATATTGTTGGCCTCAAGATCTGTTTCCTCTGCTCCGAGCCACTGATTTAAACTAATGACTCTTGATTTTGAGCCAAGCACTGAAATTGAAAAGGAATTTATTTTTCTTGTATGCTTCCCTCTTGTACTGACGCAAAACAAGCCAGGGAGAAAAAGTAGTGTCTTGCATTTCTTTTGCCCAGAAATGTAGAAACAAGAAAGAGCGAAGTCAGTCTATTTCAGAGAGCTTTTTTTTAAGGGTCATTGCAACTGCAGGAAAAACGGTATTAAAGGATGTGACAAGCAGCTCGTGAAAGCCTGTTAAAATAGTTCATCTGGCAGACAGAAGTAATACGAACACCCAAATATCTTATCTGAGGAGAAGCAGCTGTTTGAACTGTTTTACAATCCTCCCAAATTACCGCAGTTCCTACCCTTGAAAAAGGGAAAATGTAAGGGTAGTAATGCAGGCTGTTATCCTTGGAAAGCATAGTAAATGTTTGTCAGCCTAAGGCCGAAAAATGTGGATTATCCACTTTGGTTTTTGTTGCGTTGGCAATCCGTTTTTGGAGAGTCTTCTTTAAAATGCTTTCTGGTGTCAAACAAGCGTAAGCCGAGATGTCACGCCAGCACCGGTGACTTGAGGGGACCTCATGCTCTCTTGGTCAGCCACAGCTCTTCATGCTCCCTTGTCGAGGAGCTCCAGGTTTGCTCTTCCATTTTCTGAAGCTGGCAGTGGTTCTTCTCGAACCGTAACACTGAGATGACGGAGTATTCCCCACCTTCAGCGACGGGAGAGCTTTTGTAAGGACTGCGGGCACTGGTTTTGTGGCAGCTGTCCTCTGGCTGCTCCGGTAGCGTTTGTCCTACAGCGCAAGATTTATGATCTCACATGTGTTTTCTTTTGGGATTTTTTTTCTTGCATGTTTGAGCAGGCGAAAGTAGTTTAAGCACTTTTATTTTCATTAACGACGTATGTGTAAAGATTTCGACTTTAGGCCTTATATGGGGAAAGTATTATAAACTCAATGCTTCTAAATAGGAGATTTCATTAGAAGTTGCACTGTGAGTCATTGTTGTTATATTAATAGAGCTATTCCCAAATATGGGTTTGGAACTGAGCCTTCTTCATGGCGAATGCTGCAGATGACTGGGGAAAACATACATTTAACTATAAAATAGTTTTTAGGTAGCCTCTCAATCAACCAGTTACTCGGATCAGTGGAGCATACAGCGTAGACTGATAGTGTAATGTAATTCCGAAGCTGAAACACTTGCCAGATGATATTATAGCTGGAAAAATCTTTGTTGCTTTTATGTGGAAAAGTGATTAAGAAATAAAAAATCTCAGGCTATAACATACGAAGATGCTCATTTTAATGCTTACCCTTAACTCTGGCCTCTTCAGTTAGTTTCCTGCAGTTCGAAGCAGTTAAATCAAACAGCCTTTAGGAGTATATATTCATTGCCATAGGTTATCTCTGTGCAGCTAACAGCAGCACCTCTGAAGAACCAGAAACATCTCCAGGATGTGTTGTGGCGTGTGTGTATTCCTGATTTTTTTTTCCCCTATGGTGTGTGCGCTTACTAACTGGAAACGTCTCGCCTTTTGATATAAAACAATGCTGTGGCACAAATTCAGCGAAGCTGTCATCTCTTACACAGAATCTCACACGGTGATAAATGCTCATATTAGGATCTGAGTGCTACAAAGGGCTTGTTACAACCTTGGGCCAGGACGAGAAACAACAAAACACGCAATTGACACTTGACTTCTGTGTTTGTTTTGGTTTTTGGCACCTTCTGTGTTTTTCTGCCCTCCCTTACTCTAAACAGCCTCATGGAGCGTGTAGTGTGGTCAGGGCTTATAATGAAGGCAGTATACACGCAGGGCAAGAAGTGCCTACTAAAAGTAGCCATGTAATTGATCTCTTCTACACCAGAACTATTAAGGTCCCCATTTATAGCCGCTTAATAATAATTAGAGGCTGTAAATTAACTCTAAACTTTTACACCAGTTGCTGTGAATCGCAGGTTCTGCAGCTTGAGTGCAGCAGGCAGTTTGTTTCTGCTTCTTCCCTCCGAGATGCTGAGAACTAGAGCTTTTAACTGGAATATAGTTACGTGAGATCGTAATGGACAAATGTATTAAATAGAGCCATTTTAATTGCTTTTTCAGTGAATTCAAGCTTTCCATTACAATACAATGGGAACTTGTTTTCTTCCTTTACCAGCTGTCACCCTGTACCTACAGTAATGGTGATGTAAGTTGAGGTTTCTTCCCTCATAGCTGTATGAAGGGGATTCTTGAGTATGGTCTACTCTAAAGTCAAAAAAGAAAAATAAAGCAGAACTTGCGAATGGAAGATAAAAGTCATTAATAAAGCTCCGTCCTGCCAAGTATGTAAGACGAAACATCACTCATTTCATTTTGCTGCTAACTCTGCTAAAAGAAAATGTGGCTTCTTTACGATGTGTGGGAGAGAAGAGCAGTGATGCTGAAGGATGCTAAAGATAATGAAGCATCTGCATTGGCAGGAGGGATACTAATGCCGAATGTTAGGTGGCTGACAGCTCCACACTGGCTTTCTGTGTGTCAGGTTTATTGGCTTGCAGCTTTGTTTCATGGCCATCATAAAGCTACTGCAGTACTCCAAAGAGCTAAACCTGTTCTTTTTGCAGACAAGTCTTCGCTTTCCTACTCTGTTCTAGTTACGAGTATATTCTTGGCACAGTAGTACTGTAGTTTTCTGAGGGGAATCTAAACATTTTTTTGTTACAATTTGATTTCGTAGAGCCTGTTTTGAGGGATTTTTGTAGTGGTTGATGCTCAGAGAATGCTTTGAAGAGGAACTACATTGATCACATTTAAATGTTTTTATAGGGGTTAAATGATGTGCTCTGTAGTATGCTCAGTATTCTTACTGTACTTAAGTTTATGAAAAAGTCTTCTTTTGGTTCTAAAGGCTATTTCGACCTCAGCAAACAAAAAATGAGGTAGCTATTCAGCAGCTGGAACAAGTTAGGTGTTTTTTACAGGTTCATTCCATCTTTGTCAAATGCAAATTGATTTCTCAGTGGTTGGAATATGGCTTTCTGAGATCAACTCCCCTCTGGGTTAGCGCTGTAAGCAGTTTGAACACAGGAAGCCTTGTGTGCAGGTAGATAACAGCCATCCCGGTGCGTGGTGCGATGGAGTGGGGAGCCATGGCTTCAGAGGAGGCCAGATGGAGACGTGAGCCATACCTCAGCTCGCATGGCTCCAAAATTACTGAGGTCTCCGGAGGTACCTGAGCACATACTGCACTTTTACATTAACTGTGCTGCCAGAGGAGCGTTGCCCTTTGTTGGTGCTGGTTGTACTGACCCCTCATTTCATAAGGGACCTGTCTCTTTGCGTTGCAGTGTATGGTTTTAAAAAGCGCTGTTTAAAAAATGTGATTTTTCTGGGTCTGTAGCACCTCTTTAACAGAAGAGCTTCGTTTGTTTCCCTCCTGTCATCCGTCATGGCAAGGACTGGACAGATTTACGTATCGGCTGGCTGTTGTTTTAGAGAAGTCTTCATGATCTGAAAACTATCTTTTAGTAGCTTCGGGTATGAAATGCCTTCTGGGGAATGCCTTGAACTCTGAAACCAATGCCGATGCCTTTTGGAGGTGAGCTGGGAGCCAAGAGCGGTGCAGGCAGAGCCGTTCCACGCAGGACCCTGTGCCATGATGCCAGAGGAGGCTGCCTGTGCTGGGAGTAGTTTGTTTCTGGCAGAGCCTGTCTGCCCCGAGCTCCTGACGGTCCCCTTTCTTGGGTGAACCGACCGCATGGCGTGCTCCTTCCTGCTGTCTCTGCAGAGACCAGGAGATAGAGAAAAAAAGGTAGGCAGCGACGGCAAAGGGCAAGGCAGAAGAGCTTGTTGGCCGGAGACTAGAAGCTGGAGAGAGAGTTGGGTCGTCTTTCTGTGTTTAGAGCTACCTGGAACAGGTGGGGAGCTGGGGATTTGGGCGTGAGGGAAGGGGGACAAACTGATGGAGGGGATGGATGCGTGAACCACACTGGTGTAAGCTGGAGCTTGTGGTAGGTATGCTGTGATGGAGGAATATGTGATTTGGACATAGGTAAATTCATGTTGGAGACATATGCTAGGGAAGAAAAACGTGATTTAAACCACTTTGAGAACTGCTGATTAATTGCAGCCTGTGCACATTGGAGCTGTTCTCAATATAGGCAGGGTAAACTGAAAGAGCTGGATACTGAGCACACTTAAATTTTTTTTCTTCATTTGGCAAGATATCTGGTTTGAGATAGTAATTATATAAAACTTTTTTTTTATCCAGATTGTGCCTTCCCCCCATGATTAAAAGCTTTTAAAAAGTTCTAAACCTAGAACTAATTCAGAGTATATTATGAAAAGTGATCTCATACAAACTTCTGTGTTTAAAAGTAGGGGTAGGACATCCCATGTAGAAGCAAAGGCAAACTGAGCTGTGTTCTTGGTACTTGCAGGAATTTTTTGGGTAGCTCATGCAAACACAGTGGCAACCCAGCATCTCAGGGTCTTTCAGCGGAGAGTCTTCTGTCTGATCCTGCCAACTCCCCTCTTGTTATTGGTTTTTAATGTAAGACCCTGGAATACATCTGACCAGTGGGAAGATCTCTCTCAGACCTTCCAGCCACCAGAAGTTAACAGCTATCAAGTAACTGACATTCCTAGAAAATCCGCATACTTTTCTGTCCTAACGTTTTTCTTTTCCCCCTTGAGCTAAAGACAATATTGCTGCTCATTTATGGCTGCTGAAGTGGAGGTGTGGAACTTTCTGCATGCTCTGGGGAGCGATATTCTGCACTTGAAACAGTACAGCCTCATTTATAAAATGGGGATAAAATGTCTAGCCACTTTATAAGGAGCTTGTGAACTAATTAACTTGTACAGTTATTTAGGCAGGCATATTTCTTTGCTTTGTTGCCTGTATGTATAGGTACATAAAGTCTCTGCAAGAGTCTAACCACCTGAAAACTTGGGTAAAAATAAATGATTTTGTACATTTATAAGCAAGCCTGCTTGAAATATAAATAAATTTGAAAACAGCAGCACCGGAGTGGGTAAACACCGGTAAGCCCAGCCATCCTGTCACTTACCTTAGAATAATTACTGGTTTGCATTTGAAGAACAAATCTCAATGTTGCCAAACTCCACCTTTTTCCTGCCCTGTCTGTATGTGGGAGAACCTTTATAAGAATCTATTTCCTGTTTCCCAGACGAGGGAGGGGAAAAAATGTGTTTTCTCCTTGTTCTGAAAAACAAAAGACAGGCAGTGACTCCACGCCCTCATCGGCTGCTGCTGTGGCAGCCTGAAAGCGAGCGTGCAAACAGCGGAAGACTGTGGCCAGGTCCTCGGCTCAACCCTTGGCAAGGTGGCAGGCAGTCTGGCTCGTGGGGGCTCACCCTGAGAGTTTTGTGGGATAGAGACTGTACGAAAGGTGATAAAGAGCTGGAAGCATCTTTTTATTATGGCACTTCGACCTAATCTCCAAAGCATAAAAGACATTCTTAATCTTCCCTCTTTTTTTTTGTGGGATGTCATCTTAACCCTGCTCTTTGCAGTTTTACAGGCTGGGTTTTGTCACAGATTGTTGAACTTTGAAGGTTTGACTTTTGGAAGGCCCAGAGAAGATAGCGGCGGGGAGGAGTGCATGCTTAAGCCACTCACAAAATAGTCATGGCCCTTTCCAAGTGCAGCGCTAATCAACAGCAATAAAATGGACAGGATAAGAACAGAATGAGTTTTCTTCTGACTTAGAGTACTGGCCACGTCTCATCTTTATGTTCTCCATGTAAGGAAAAAATCATACTTAACATTTGCTCTCTTTGGGAGAATTCTGTAGTCGATACTGAGCAAACATGAGTAACAGAGGCATTGCGGTGCTCAGACATTAATTTATAGCGTAGCACGTCACTGGGTATTAGAAAGGTCTATGAATTAGTAACAGCTCCCCTAAATATTGCTCGAGGACTAAAAGCGAGGTTTGGGGCTTTTTTAGAGGGCAGTTGTGGACTTCGCAGTTCCCTTTCCACTGTGGTGCTCCTACAAGGATCTGTGTGCATATTTGCTGCTTCTGCTCTGTCCATCAGCTTGCAGCCCGACTGTAGCGGTTCTGTAGGGAGTAGGATTGAGGGAGAGTTTCTTACTGTTGCAGAGGAATTAGCAGACTGGATAAATAATTTGAACTTTTGATATTTTACATGCATTGAAAGTCTAGATAGGTTAATAAGTTTCCAGCCTCGTTACCGTGACTTTCTTGATAGGAGGTAAAAAGTGTCTCCTGTGTGCATCGCATAGTTTATCATAAGTCTGCTCTATAGTATGGTAATGTCTCTAACATAAATGGATTCAAGCTATATTACAATGCAGGTAAAATATTGTCATCGTCTTGAAAAATAATTGCAGTTTCTGTTTTCCAGTAAGCACATTGGAATACAGCGGTGTAATTTCAACATAGATCCATCTGTATCTGAGGGAGGCTTTTAAAACGTTTATAAACTATTTGTTTCTTTAAGCATGTTTCGTCTTGTCCTTAGGAGAGTAATGCTCTGTTCAGAATTAGGTTCAGACATAATGCTTGTGCTTGACTCTTTTTCTCTTATTGTTACCACTTGGACCACTTGGAGCGATCCTTTAGTTTCTGGCTTGTTCCAAGGGTGGTGACACTTTTTGTCAGAAAACTGCAAGACTGGGAGGAGATGAGTGTCTTCTGGGAATCTGCTGTGCTTCTCCAGCTGTTCTGACACAGTGTGCTGAGCAGCTCCACTGGATTGCCCCTCTCAAGTCCAAGTCTCCTGTTTCTGCAAGTATTTTCCTGTGTTCCGGAGCAGCTTTGACTTCCTCCTACAGTGATATTTAACACAACATCCTTGTAGCATGGAACAATGGATCAAGGAGCTGCGTGTAATTTTTCTCTGTTTACAGTCTTATCACTCTCGTTTGTAGGAACTGATGTAGTTGTACACATTGGGAATTGTTCTTTGTTTTGTTCGCAAGCACGTGTGTGGAGCTATTAGCACAGGCATGCAGTTTGACAGCACAGCGGCAAACCTCCCCTGACTTGACTTCCTATCCCTAGGTGTGTTTCTGCTGTTTGTCTACAGACCAAGCAACTGCAGTCACCCGCACGGTGAGCTGGTTCCTGGGCTAGCAGGAAGCCATCGCTGTGAAAATGCAGTTTCCAGTTGGGTTGAGCAGGAAGGAAGGAATGGGAAGCGGTTTGGCTCTAGCACCAAAAGATGCCTCGCTGGGTTTCAGAGATCCCAACGAGCATTTTGTGTTGGTAGACTACTGAAGAACACTCTTAAGAGAGGGATCAGTGATACTTTGATTGACTACATAAGCCCTATTGAAATATTAGTTCACTGTTACTGTGGTTTTAGGAATTAAAAAGTTCCATTTAGGTGTCTGAATTATGGTCTGGTAAGGTTTCTCTGTATCCATTCAGCCAATTTTTGAACAACATTGCATCTTTTGGATTCTCTAATATTTATATTTGCACATAGCAGATGTTTGTTGCTTTCATTGCAATGCAGGGCTGTTTCTGAAAGGTTGCACAAGTAGAACAAATGCCAAGCTGCTGATCTGTTTCTCATTGCCAATATGTTTTTCTTAATCAACAGTCTGCTAATAGGAGTTGTGGTACAAAAGCAGATGTGTGCTGTACGGGAGGATGGTCTGGTTTCCTTTGTTGCATGGTGAGACAGCGTGGGCTTTCAAGTTCTGTTGGCAGTTGATTGTCTGGAGTGGAAATGAGCAATAAACGAAGGGGGGGAAACTGCAGCTTTTGCTCGAGGTAGAGGCTCAAGGTGTGGAAGCTGGAAACCTGTGCACGTCCTGACTCGCACGATGGCAGTCTGCTGTGCCCTTTGTTTCTCACCCACCAGGCAGCCCAGCAAGCCTTGAAGTGTGCGGAGTGTGGTGTGGGTAATGCTTTTCAGCAAGCTCAGGGATGGATACGTTTTTCTCCCAAGTTCTGCAGGTTCAGAGTAGCCTTGGTCAAGTGTGACAAGGATGGTATCGAGGGAACGGGGGGCACAACTTGTTTTGGAGGTTCTCTTGCTGCTGCTCAAGTGTGTTCCTTGTAAAGGGTGGCAGAACCCATCTCCTCTTTGAGCCCGAGGGGAGGATGAGGAAGGCGTTGGGACAGCAGGCAGGAAAGTGGAACTGAGCAGCTTTCCACGCTAATGGCCGTATTAGCAGATAAGATGCACTCATTCAAGTTTCTGGCTGGATCATCTTTCCCTCTCCCTTCTACAGAGTCCCTCGGGTCAGATAGGTTGCCTTGAATCAGTACTGCTCTTTGCTCGAGGGTATTCAAGGACTGCAGCGGAACCAAGCAGTGATAAAGAGCTATTTCTACCTGGAAGAGGGCAGAACATTTTTGCAATGTGCTCTCCCTTTGTTTCTTGCAACCTGATTTCCAATGATCATGCTGCAGCTTTTTCCCCTTCCATGACTCTGAATGAGAGAGTGAAGAAAATGGATTTATAAGAAAAAACATTTTTTTTTCTTCTTGAGTTTTTTAATCAAAGGTAGCACAACCCGTGTGGGGTGAGATGGTCTTAATTGTTACTAAGCTGATTAAATATTTATAAAACAAGGACTATCTTACATTTATAGCTCTTTTGTCTAGAGAATGAAAGTAAATTGACTTCATAGATTTTTCTTTCCTTGCTCAAATAATGAGTACTAGCATTTTTCCTGGTGCCTTAGGATGTAGGTATTTTCTGAATTTGTAAACGTTAGGAACTTAAACGTTTTAACCTTGCGGCATTATTAAATGGACTAATGTTCTTTTAATCTGTTGGGGAATGAAGATCCAGATAAAGTTCTGTGTGCTTGTTCATCCCTATTAAGATTCAAAGAATAGCTCCAAATCTTTTGATCAGTCATGCTTACGTTGCCTTGAGTAGGCACTTGGATCCCTTCTAAGTTAGAAAGGCGGAAAGGAGCTGCAGTATTTAAAGATTGGAAAAAAAGATCTCTAATAATGAGGCATAAGGAGATTTTTTTTTTAAAAAAAAGAAGGTTAAGAGGTGAATGTGATATCTAGCTAATAAAGTTAAAAAAAAAAAGCTATAATCTATTTGTAATTGGTAACAAAAGGATGCTAAAGATAGGATGCTTCAAATATTCAAAGGGTGTGTGTTTTAACAATGGATGTGATCAGCTATTCAAACAAATCATGAAACAGAACTGATTTTTCCTTCTTGTCAGAGTAGAAGTTGAGCCCAGATGCCTTTCTGGAAGGTGCGCTTCAGCTAACGAAGCCTTAGGTTCATTACAGAGGTAAGGAGATGGAAGGCAGAGAAGAACTGGAGGCTTGTCCTGGCCCTGAAGCGTACTGATCTGGTGACTTTGGTGCACCCGAGTGTCTGGGAGCTCATTCAATGGCCCACTCTGAATCGTCCCCGCTTCCCCGAGGGCCCCTGGAAACGACTTATGGATGGAAGATGTCCTGTCTGGGGCAGCCGCCCTGTCTTGGCTGCTATCTTCTGTGGGCTCCCAAACAGGAGGTAGGTGGCTGCATTGTTCCCTGCACGTGCAGCGTGTGTGACTTGCGCAACCCCAGTAAATCAGGCTTTTCGGGGAAGCGCCCGTCAGGTGCCTGGTGTGCTGCTGGAGGAAATGCGTGAGTCATCCGGGGAAAAGCTGGGCGTTACCTGCCTGCATCTTGTCTGTGCTCCAAATGTCTGCTGGCGGCTGTTGGCTGGGCTGTGAAGAAGACTTTTGAGCGTACACCTGCACTGGAAGAAAGTCAAGCGTAGTTACAGGCAAAATATATTTTTTAACCAGTATAGCTTGTTTTACTTGGACAGCTCAGAGGCATGGGTGAAGGGTGACTTTCAAAATCCTTGTGCAAAGCACAGATTTCATGGGAAGTGCTGTCTACAGTAGCAGCCGCTCTTTGCTAGCGTATTTCTATTTGTATAGGCAGAATATCTTCTCAGATCAAAAAAGCACGTTTTCAGTGTGAAACAATTAGAATATATAAGCTACAAAAACCATAGTGGGGACATAACTACTTAGTTTGTCTACAAGATTACAACAGTTGAAGTCAACCCCAGGAATGGATGTGCAGTGCTGATTGTACCTACCTCACAGATCTGGTCACTATTAAATTTTAAGTTGTGATAAGTATTGTGTATTTCAACTTCTCTTTTAAAGCCACTTTACAAGCCATTATCAGAGAAGATGAAGCAAAAGATGAAAGGAGCTATGCATTGTCTGTGTGTTGCATCCATGCCAATTTATTCCTTCTTCAGCTGTCTCTTTAAAAGGTTAAAATTTTATCTGAGGAGGTTTGGCTCCAGAAGAACTTACTGAATCCTCAAACGGCAAAGTACCATTCCTTGTCGCTTTTCTTTCAGTGTAGGAAGTTAACCATCTTTGTTTAGGGGTCTCCCTCCCCTATACCTTCCCTCCTGTGTTGGGCAGAGCAGAAGGATTTCATGGTCTGCAGTACTGAGCATGTTTGGAAGGTCTGGGAGTAGGGGGCAATGGGCATCCATCACAGTTCAGCAGATAAATGGCAGAGCTTCACTGCCCAGTGGTGGTATTTCAGGTTCTGCACTATATTTTGCCATGCACCCAAGTTGTGATGGATGCAGATACTGCTTCAGTTAGGTGGCCTTTTATTAGGCTCTTTATAAACTTGATCACTGGGAAAGGCAAGCAGGAAGATACTTTGTGCAAGAACTGCTGGTCAGAGGTGTGCAGGTAGTGTAGCAGTGTAGCCGCAGTCAGGCCCCAAACATACATGACCGTTCACATGTGCAAAAAAAACAAAGCTTAATTTGTGGAGTAAAGTAACTTTATTGCTTTCAAAAGGAGCAGCAACAACATGTTCTGAATGTTTTCTCATTAAAAGCCACAACTGTACTTTTTTATGGTAAAAGGAGGCTTCTTTTCAAAACTTGAATTTAGTTGTCCGTGTGTTCTTTGTATAAACGTAGAACATGAATTGGGAAGCAAATGAAGGTTTTGTTCCACCCCGCAGAGTTAAAATGCCTTGTCTTTCTCCTCACTCCTCCCTGGCCCTTTGAAGAAGCTGCACTGTGTTGACTGTGATTTTTCAATTAGGTTAGGATCCCCATTTTTAATTTCCAGTTTAACATACCACTGGAACACAAAGGTAAGTTCTTTTGAAGCTGATAGTTTTATATGCATATCTAACAGCCTGGATGGATGGAGAAGACTGGAACTGGATCCTTAGCAGCATTCATATGCTTTTTTAGATCTAACGCTGAATGTGTAGGAGAGCAATAGTGAGCAGAATCTATATTCTACCATTTTCCAGCCAAATAAATGAGAAACTGGATTTTGAAGTATTACCAAAAGCTTGAATGTGGAGTGCAAATCCATATACCAAGGTTAGCTTATGAGGGCATAATTTCTTCGTAGCTGTTCTGTGTCGTCTTTTAATGTGCTGCTGCTCAGGTGTGGTTACCCTGAGCTGGCTGACTCTTTGATAGAGGTGTGTGCAAGGAAAATGATAGAGGGCTGCATGTGTTCAGAAGAACTTTGCGTGTTTCATACTTCTGGCTGAAGTCTGGAAAAGCTTGCAAAGTTTAGATGGTATCTTCAAAAATCTGCTACGTTTTGTTCCCGGTGCTTCTGGGGAACTTGTGTAAACTGGAAATACATCCTGTTTCTTCCTTTGTCAGGTGTGCAGCTATCCATTTTATGAAAACAGGATAAATTCCTGGACAGTCCCCTCTTATGAATACACATTTAGAAGTGAATTATTTTCCTGAAGTTTTAAGGATATTTTGGAATTGATGCCTGTTTTTTATTCCTGTTTTATAGTCTCACCTTCTGGAAAGTTAAGGCAACGATGGTAAAGACAAGGGAAGAATAATCGTGCAAGAAGCTAATCAGAAAAGTTACTACCTGTTTTAAAGCACTAGCAAAAATAAAGCTATTGAAATGAAAGATAACTGTTCCTTTTCTAAAGTAAAAACAATGAGGAGACTGATGGTGCTGCCCATATGCGGGTGTGTACGTGTTTATGTAACGTGGGAAAAATTTTGTACCAAACTAAGAATAGTGGTTAAATGTTTGTCCTCTTAGTTGCATCCTAGTCATGATGCAATTCTCAGCAAGATGTACTATAATTACACAGGGAAGTTGCTATTTGCATAGTGGAACACAATGTATTTTCCTTAGTTTCCAATATTTTCTAGAACAGAATGTCAAAAGAGAAAGGTTCACATACTGTACTGGAGCGTTTGTCAGGTGCGTATAACGCACCTTCAAAATGCAGAAGTAGCTCAAGGTGCAGGATGAATATATTTATTTGCTTTCACCTCCCTAATAAGAGACCTACAAAAGTACTGAAATACTTCAGGTAATGTGTATCACTTGCATGTCAAACTTTATCTGTGTTCATTTATCTGTGCTTTAGAGAGAGACTCATGCTTTCACTCCCACCTTGGGCTTCTCAAATATCCACTAATTCCTCTGGAGTTCTCCTTCCCCTCTTCTGTTACTGCAAAGTGTTTCTCTCTCTCTGGTCGCTTGCCTGCCCGTGTATCGTAAGAGTAATGCTTCTATTTGAGGGCCTTTTCCTAGTCATAAAGCATTTTTCATCGAACATTTTAAAAAAAGTGGCTTTGCCACGTTTGTGGTAATGGTATTTCTCTGTAGTGAAGTAGGAATCATTGTATTTGACATTATCACTCATTTATCCTAGTCTCTGTACTTAGGAACAAAGTCCTGAAAGCAAGTGTTTAGATAACGTATGTAAAATGAGGCATCCAACAAGTAGTTTATAGTAATTTCTTTTTTTGTGGGGTGGGGCAGCGGAACTGGGGTGGAGACAGATTTAGTGAAGTTCATACAGAATAGTCTTGGGAGACGCAGTAGTTTACTGTCCTTAACTTTGGTCCTGTACCTTAAATGCTCCTTCTTGTACCTTCTTGCTCCTTAAATGTACCTTCTGCTCCTGAGAGCAGGCACGGCTCATTTTCTTATTGCATTACTAAAACATGACAAATGACAATCTTGTCTAACCAGAACAGCCAAGCTCTTCTGTCAGTCATTGCTTTCCTTTGCTTCCTAGTAAATAAACATCAATTCAAGAGCTGTAAGGGATTGTGAGGGGAAAAAGGTGTAAATCTAGCTATAGAACAAATTGTAGGCAAATTGAAGATTTTTGGGCAAGACTGCACAGCTTTATATACAGCACAGCTGTTAAAGAATTCATCTGTGCTTAATGGTGTTATTTTTAAGCCCACTTTTTTTTTCCTCTCCATGCTTGGCTTAATATAATTTTGAAATTCGGGGGTCATCTGATGCGTGTTCTATCATTTCTCTTCTTTTTCCTTGATCAGATGAAATTTGGGTTCATAGGAGCTTCCTTTATTTTATGGTGTTTCTTTCTCGATATAATCCATGCTTACCTCTTAACCAAGGTTTACAGCAGTGCAAGCACATGCCACCATAATAAAATGTGTCCTAATAATGTGTCCTCTGTGATAATTCAGCCATAATTCAGAAGGCAATCTGTCATAAGTAGACCTTTTTGTGACCTCTGTAAGTTTCCAGGAGGATTTTTTTTCTTTTTAGATTACTTTCAAATATTCTGATCCAGAAAAGGATACTTCTGATAGTTTGCAGTAATTCAAGTAATTGAGTGCTTTATTATTTTTGGGTGGAGAAATGATTACTTTCCTTATATTTTATTTTTTTGGACGTTCTTTCTTTTACTACCAGCATGATTTTGCTCAGTGGCTAGCTTGACTTGATTTTGGAGAAATGTTGTTCAAAACCAACAAATGTGATACAAAAGCGACAATCCTATGTGTACCATTTTTAATCCACCAGTTCTGCATTGAACCAGTGAGCTTCCAGCATGTGGTAGTGCTGTGCTTCAACATTGGGTGGGGGAAAAAAAAAAAAAAAAGCTAATCTTAGTGTGCTATCCCACTGCTTCTTGTCCAGACCTGTCCTGAATTTCTATGAGGGGCTTGATCGCAAGGTCATCAGATCACATGGGGTTTCGTAAAGTGCTTGAGGTTTTATACCTGCCGCGTGTGAGGTTCAGATCAAATGGGTAAGTGAATGCACTTAAGCCAATTGATCAGAAAGTAAAAGCATGAAAACTGACTCTATTTTTGTAACAAGCTTTACAAAAATTACGGGCAGGTTATCTCGGCTAGGCAGCATGGTGTGGCCACGCCTCTGTAGGTGGACTTTGCAGGTACAGGGGAGCTCTCGGGCAGGCAGACCTGGCGGGCACAGCCAAGATCCCAGAGCACTGTGTGAGCACATCTTGTGTGCAGCACCTTGACTGTAATGAAGCATCAAGAGTTGCCCTGTAAAGCTTCATTTTTTTTTTCCAGAGAACTTACAAATCTCTCTTTTTGCATGCCAAGAAAGAGCTGATAACTTTTCTGGGTGTCTGAAAAAGCTTAATCAGCAATCCGTTCGGTTTGAATCCTCAAAGGGAAGAATGTCCCTGCCTCTGCTCTCCAGATTGTTTGAAATGCAGCCTTGTCACTTCAGCAGAGGTGAGTCTGTGCTGAGCTACTCATTACGGCAGCCCTGTGTCCATCCAGGAGGCACGTGGGTGCACACACACCAACCCAACAGGTCTGGCTTCGAAGCTGGGAAGCAGCCTCTCCTCGGGGCTGAGCAACGCCAGCAGCACTTGCACAGCTGGGCTGCTGCTGGAAAGCTTTCATTTGTTTTCTAAATCTGAACTATTTCAGGTTTTAAGTCGGGCGGTTCATGGTGTGGTTTGTGTGCCAGAAGCTGTTGCCGGCCTCCCGTGGCTCTGGTCTGTGCTGGGTGTTAGGAAATCCAATTGCAGTGTTTGTGTGTCTTGAATCGTATGTGGAATGCAAACGTGCACTGGTGTGGGTGTGAACCAAGTCAGTTTGGTGACTTCTGGATTTTGTGGCCCTGCTCTTTAGAAGTAGTAGCTAAGGGATTATTTTGTAAGTGCCAGGAATTACAATGAATAGTTTCCCGTGTTTAATCTTACATAATGTAGGCTGTGTGCTTCATATTTTATAATGCATGCCTGGAGAAAAACCTCCTAGAATAAATTTCACGCTTATTTCCTGAATTGTTTTTCCCCCTATGCTGTCATCTAAATGTGACATTACCAGATAAAATCATTTGCTGTGCTGAAAAGAGGCCATTCTTAGCACCAAGATGGAGAGAAACTTGTATTTCCTTTGCGGCTCTCCGTCTGTCTGGGAAAACTCTGCAAGTTCACTCCCAGCATCTCCCCTTTTTCCTTCTATGCCTTTCCCACCCAAGCACAGATAGTCCTGACCAATAACCATGCTCACGCAGATAGCCTCCTTTCCTGTGCTGATTGCAACTTTTACTCCTTCGTCTAGAGTTTCGTGCCAATTTGCAATTAGGGTTTTGTTTTCCATGCCATATTTACGTAAGTCCGTGAAAACAGTAGTTGTGTTGTAACACTTACAGGGAGACTTCTGTGTATGTGTAGCAAGTAGGTCTGAATATGTTAAACAATCCCCAGGGAGAATTTGTTAGCCAAGTTTTAGAAGTTTTGCCTCTTTATATGAAGCTGGAGGTCCAGCATATCTGGGGGAGGGAAGGAGAAGAACAGGAGTCTTTCATTTTAGCTTTGCTGTATCAAATGCATATTGCGCTAATGCTTCCCTGGAGTACAGCCTATTCAAACTTCAAAATCAGGGAAAGAAAATAGAAGGAAGAGTAAAATCCAGGATGAAATTCTCACTTCTTATCTATTATAAGGAAGCAACAGTGGCTACTGTGGCATAACTTGAGCATCTCACGCTTTACAGTGTGCTGTGAGCCCCCCATGAAGCCTACCTGCAGGTACTCTGTTTGACACGATTTTTGCCTCTGACTCTGTGAGTTGTGCGTGTCAAAAAGCATCTTTTTGGGCACTCGTAATGATAAATGCATTAGCTTCCCAGCTCCAGTGGCATATCTCCACTTTTTTGTGTTTTCTTCTCTCCTTCTCCCCCTCTGAAAGAAAAGGTTTTCATCCTCAGATACAGACTTTGCCCTGTTCCTTGAGCCTCAGTGTCACCTGGAGCTATCGCTAGGCTTTTGCCTAGCAAATTTCATCTCTTTGGAAGACAGCTTTGCAAGGTTTGAGCTGCCAATTTGCAAGTATTTTCCAGCTTATTGTTCCTCTATTGAGTCATGCCAAGCATACTGCTTTGCAAACTAGTAAGAGGAAAGCTCTGCCTCGTGAGGCCCTGTCATTGCGGTGTTTGCTGTTTTGGAATGAACTGCTTAACAAAGGTGTAGGGGCTGCCTCATCTGTCCCTGAAATGGGGTGCTGTGCAGTGGGGTACCTCAGCTCAGCACAGAAAGCAAAGAACACTTTCTGTTGAAAGCAGGGAAACTTTAAGCAGAATGCAGTAATCTTGGGACTTGCCCAGGGTTTGGGTTATTCACTTTTTAAAACAAATTATTGTTATAGCAGTGCTAAGTGTTCAGCGATGCTCCATGCTAAGGCCTGAACTTGCTGCGTGTCCCCAGCTCCATGACAATTCACTGACTCGGAGTCCCCTTGCTACAGACGTGCCTGGAAGAGCTGCTCAGGAAACTAGTGTCCTGACTGCAGGTTTTGCAGAGTGGCCTCTGTCACTTGGGGCAGGCTAACTCAGGAGGGCTGACTGGACTGCAGGTGATAAAAATCCGCTCTGCCCTCTATTTCACATCACTTCAGTGGGGAGTCTGAGTGCAAGCATCCTCGCTTCATAGCTCTTGGGTACTTGTTCAGTGCAGGCAGAGTTTAATATCTCCTGCTGAGCTGCTATTAATGCTGCTTCCTTCAACACTTTCATGTTCTTCACATCTCATCTTTGCACACTTCTTGATGAACCTGGGTTAACTTGACATTTGAGGGGATTTCAGAACAATAGATGTGCCTACACATGCCAGAAATACAATACCTTTGAGATCACGATTTCTCTATTTGGTGCATACAGCAGTATTTACTTTCCTTTTTCTTCTCTCTCTTTTTAATAGAGTCATACTTCTGTTGATCCGAACCCTCCATTCTTCTCATTTTGTGCATCCTTTCCAAAATGCCATTGTATAAACTTGTAGGAGTTCCTGGTGAAGCTTTACTGATACTTCGAGGTATTTGGTGTTCTTGCTGTGACTGACTGCTTGTTTCTTAGGTTATCGATAAGGTGAGAATATCGTGTACCATTTTTCTTCTCCACCTGTTGCTGGAAAAAACCTACAGCACTGATGAGGCCGAAGGTGTTTTTTTGCAGGATGATGGTCACTGACCTGTCATGTTACCAGAACTTTCAATAAAGCACCAGATGTAGGCATCTTGTTGCTTATAAATGTGCTTCTCTTAAGCTCACTCTTTTATGCACGAACTTTCTGACACCTGTGTGGTCATTGCTGATAAGGCTTTTATCACAGCACTCTGTGTGGTCCGGAAGAGCAATTTCTCAGGCTATCATCTCAAGAGTGGAGCTGAAGGCATACCCTTGAAATCTTTTTATTTTCCCCTCTGCTATGACCACCTCCAAACCACTTTTTGAAACTGAGTGGACTGATTTCAGTCTGTCTTCTGTCCAAAAATCCGTTACTTTGCCGCCTATACAGAGCAGAGCTGCTTGTGCCATCTTTGCTGCTGTGGGAGGATTGCAGAATGGAGAGCAGATGTGATCGTGGTTTAAATATTGCTTAGCTAGAGGATAACGTGTTTTCATGGCTAATATTGAGTGGTTCCAGAGGACTGGGGATGCACTGTGAGGTAAGTGGAAAGGGTGCTTGGCCAGGTAGTGGCAGGGGCACTGAAGTTGAACAGAAGGCTAATTAGCTAGCAAAACTGAAATGTTGTATGTCAGGCAGGGATACACAATAAATTGCGGTTTAATTTAAAACAGAACTTTACAGTCTGATGTTACAAGGCCTCGTTTCTTACATGTAGATGCTGAGTACTTTAATCAAAATAATGGCTGCGATTTTTTTTGCCCCTGACATTGTTTGCTTGTCTGGGTTGATACAACTTGCTTTCTTTGCCAAATCTCTGGATGCTAGCACGCGGCCCTGCGGTGGCTGCTTTACACTTAATTTTTATGGAAGCCTAAAAGAGGCAAATAAATATATAATTGTGCAACAGCTGCTTATAAAATCGTTATATATACAAAGCATTATTCATAAAATTTCTAAATACCATTCCTTGACTTGGTTTAAGCTTTAACAAGAAGTTTGAGTGGCATTGACCACAAAGCTTTTTCTCTCTATCCTGTCCTTATAGTGTTAGGATTGGTGTAGAATACTTTCCAGGCGTGTGCAATAAGCGTATGTATTGTGTAAATGGTGGGGAATGGGGTCTGCTTTTCCTACCAAATTGCGTTGTGCCATTGATTCCCCAGGGTGGGTGGTGATGGTGCTATTCTGCTGTAGCTAAAGCAGCTGCAGGTCCACTCACAGGTACTTGCAGTAGGGTTTCCTTGATGACTTCAGTACGTGGCCCCATGATCTTTCAAGCCCAGCAAGGATGTGTAAGAAGCACTTTGCTGCTGTTGAAACCCACTTGTTTCTAAGGTTGGACCCAGCAGTCGCTATGTGCAGGGGTGTTGAGGAAGCAAGTGAGAAAGAAGCTAGTGATAGCTGTAAATAGCCTGACTATCGGGTAGCTCTAAGACACACCCTTGAGGAAATGCAGATATGCTCCCTTCAGAATATGCATGCATGGAGATTATAGCAGTGGTTGTGTTCAAATAAATGCATTGCTTTTAGATAGAGTACTCCTCTTTCTGGCTGCAGCAGCTTTCAAGTAAACCCGTCTGTGTCTGCACATATGCTCTAAATCCTTTTAAAATGTGAGAATCCACACTGCACGTGTTTTAAATTACTGTGTGTTGATGCCCTATAAATAAAGCATACGTGCTTAAGTTGTGCTTCCTATAATAAACTTGTTTCAGTTTTATTGTTTTGGAGCACTTAAAGTTGACTTTGAGATACTGAATTGTCCCACAACTTGCATAAAATCTAGTGATGCAGGTGAAGCAGCATGCAGTTGATCCCAAAAGGGGCTGCTGCTTGAAAGGAGGGATCCTGAGGGGTGGAGGAAGGACTATAGAATGGGTGCAGCGGGGCTGTACTGGTGAGCAGAGCAAAGTAAGTGTTGGCTTGATGCAGGAGCTAACAGAGCAGAGAAGTGGGTCACTTATCTAGGTCAAAGTGACAAGATTAACAGCTTTAAAAACTTACTTTCAGCCAATCTATTGGTCCCGATGGCAAAGCATCAGTCCCTAAACTTGGGCCCCCATGCGAGGTCATTGAAGCTCCGTTTTTGGTGAGATGTGCAGCCCTCAGAGTCACAGGGAGGCCAGCTTTCCTAACAACCGTACACCGCAGAGCTGTGTTTATTTTGGTTTGACCCCTGGATTTTTCGTGAATTTACTTTGGATAGACAGAATTTCATTAGAACTTAAGCTGCTTTATGTCCCAGGCTTGTTGTTTTTAGGGTGGTTTTTTAACAAACAAAATTCTCTCTGTGCAGATCTCACTGGTGAACAAACAGAAAGAGGGCAACTTCCCTCTTGGCAGGTGTCCTTCCTGGGTTTGCCAGGACTGCTGCCCAACAGTGGGGCCGTGACAAGTCGGTGTTACTGGGGGAGAAGCCTGAGTGGGCACTGGATTTTTTGGAGATTGGGTAATCTTCTGTACAAGGCACAGGACTGCAGAGTTGGAAAGCTGAGCTCTGTTCTCCGTTCAGCTGCGGGCTTCCTGTGTGCTATCAGTGAAGTCATTAGGACCCCGTCTTAAATGGGTTACTTGGAGGGTGGGAATAAAAATACCTCCTGCTTCACAGGGAGGTGTGGAGGCCTGGCCATGTGACTTGCAGACAGCAGCACGTCAATGAGAAATACTGCTGCCTGCGTGGGTGCTTTGGGACAGAGTAGCACATATTTCTCCAAGTTGCATCATGTGGCTGTAGTTTATTGGGTTTGTGCAGAGCAGCCACGCTCCTGTCTGCACTCAGCGAGTGAGGGAGGTGCTGGCAGTGGTAGTGGTGGTGTTTGTGCTGGGTTTAACAGAGAGGACTCTCAGCCTTCTGTTTACGGAGGTGCCAGTTTAGCACACGGACAGGAGAGCTTGGCCGTGTTCCCTTGGGGAACAGTGCTGTCCCGTGCAGCTGGTGTTGTGGGTGTACACAGAGTGGCAAAGCCATGGCGTGTTCGCCAAGACATCCCAGGTTGGTCTTGGGCATGTCAGAATGAGTGGCACCCTCAGGGCTTCTTGTTCTAGGCGGCATCACGCCCACGTCTGGTTGTGTTTTTGTCACAATTTGGCTCTAAATGCCGCGTTGGCCAGCAGTGGGCACAGCTGCCTTCTAGAAAAGTCTGTGCTGGGTGGCATGGCCGAGGAGCTGGCCGCGTGGCACCCTTCGAGTCTTTGTGCCTGCAGGTGAGGCAGCTTCCTGGTGCGAAGGCAATGTTTGTGTGGTGACAGACCTCGAGTTCGGGGACCCCGCTTCCTCACGGGCTGGCACCAAGCACCTGCCCCTCACCCCGACCTTCACAGCCAGGTGCCTCGTGCTGGCTGCACTTAGACCCCATCCGCAGCTGATCCCCCCCACAGCGGGGCTCCCCGCCCACCCTCGAGCCCCTTCGGCCGGCGCGGAGCCGAGCCAGGCGGGCGGCCGGACCCTTCCGCCCCACCGCCGCCCCCTCAGCCCCGGGCTGGGCCGGGCCGGGCCGGGCGGAGGAGCCGCGGTGCCGCCCGCCCCCGGCCGCCCATTGGCGGCTCCTGGGCGGGGGCCGGGCCGGGCCGGGCCCGGGGCGGAGAGCGGCGGAGAGGCCGAGCCGAGCCGAGCCGTGCCGTGCCGTGCCGTGCCCCGCCGCCGGACCATGGTCGGGGATCACTGTAGCCTCCCCGGCGAACGGCCCGTCCGAGCCCCGAGCCCTAAGGCCGGGCTGAGCTGCAAGATGGTCCTGCAGGCGGTGGGCAAGGTGCTGCGGTAAGGAGAGGGCTGGGGAGAGCCGGGGCTGGGGGCCCGGGGGGCCGGAAGCCCGTCCTGCTGCTTCCCCGTGGCTCAGGGCTGGCCGGGGAATGCAGCGCCGCGACCCCAGGGAGCCTCGTCCCTGCCCCGGCTTGATTTTGGTCGTCCCCGTTCCCTGCTGCTAAATGTTTGTCAGCAGGAGCACTAGCCCTTCCCTGGGGCTCGCAGCTCTCCTTGCCCCAAAAGAGTAGGGGAGCCGGTTATTGAGGCCGAGAGGAGGAGGGCACCATCCTCATCTCAAGGCGGCTGGGCGAGAGCCGCTCGGAGCTGCTCCTGACGTAACTCGCGCTTCTTTCCCTGTAGAAAACATCACTTTAAGGAATTCAGGTTTCTTTATCAGCTTTTTAACGAGTTTAAACATCCCTCCTTTCTGTATTTTTTTTTGGGGGGGGTGGCACCATTCAATACAGTGTTACGCAGCTGGCCATATCATAAAACCCCTGGCCAGCAGCTTGCTATTCATGCCGTGAACCTTTTGAAGTTTTGGTAGCTGCTCTGCTGGCATCGCTCCCAGATGTAAATAGATGGGTGCCTCTGCAGGGAAGTGGTGCCAAACCTTTTGTTCAGCATCCATGGCCGTCTATCTGTAAGTATAGGTAACTTCCTGCGGCTTAGCAGGGAAACATCGCTTTGATTTGTTCAGTGTGCATTTTTTCAAATGTATAACAAAAGCTCTTCCTGTCTCCTCCAACTGGAGTACATGCAGAAATTGTGCAGAATTTATTTGCTTTTTTCCCCCAAGGTTTCTTTTCTACGTATGCTATAAAACTTGTGAAAGCAGGAAAAAGTTGCTGTTGTACGTGACATATTTTGGCCTTGGGAATTAATAGCAAACCTTTGTTTTGCTGAAGCTGTTACTAGATGGTAGTGATTAGTATTTTGGAGTTTTGTTTACTTTCATGTCTTTTCATTCTGGATTATCTCCATTTAGGGAGTTCTCTAGAGTTAGAAATGTGAACTCACAAAAACTTACTTTAGATGCCAGACTGGTTCTCTTATTTCTCTTCTAGAATATACTTCAGCTGCCTCATCTGACCTCGTGTGTATTGCTTAATTTTGCTTTTCTTTAGTTTTTGTTCTGTAAAATAAAAACTCATCATATTTTGCAAAGAGCTCAGACAGCATAAGAGTGCAGGTACTGGCTAGGAGCCCAGGTAAATACTGAGTCTAATCAAAGCTTCCTTATTGCAGAAGTCAGGTGCTTAAGAAAGGGGGAGCCTAGAGATGGTAAAAGAAAACAAGTGGGACCTGGCTCAGGAAAGCTGTGGAGGGATTTCTCTGAAGGCAGACATCCACAGCTGAGCTTTGTGCACTTTGTTTCTGGTAGAGAAAAGCAGGGAGCTTGAAGACGTGGCTGAATGCAGAGCTGCATTGCCAGCCTGGTAGAGTGTGACTAGTGTGCACTTGTTGGTGTGGATGTTGTAGCCGTGAAGTCAGATGAATCTTGCACTTAATGTAGTGGCTGACCGTCTACTCCAGAGTAAGTGAAGGATAACGTGTATCAAGTACTGCTTCTAAGCCTGCCCTCTTGGAGCACTGAGTCTCTTGTAGTCTATGCAGACAGTGAATGAATGCTAAACTTTGGATGAAGCGATTTTTCTTCTGTTGATCAGGGCTTCGGGTGGCTTGGGGATGACATTAAAGGGCATCTTGCTTGTGCATAGCCTGCATTTTAGTCTTGTTTCATGGGTGAAACCGTGAACCTTCACCACTCCTTGCCCCTCCTCCACAGGCCACCAAGCACTTCTAGAACTTCACAGTGGACAAGGGATAGAGTGCCTGTCTTTTTCCCTAACTTGTCCTATATTTCTGTCTCTTTAGGGGTTTAATGGTTGTGACTTATAAAGCTCACTTGTTCCAGTGAGATGCTTAGCCAGGATGACTTTCCTCCATGGCAAACCCATTGCACAGTAATTGAGTTGTGTGTCCCTGTAAGTAAGTTCTCTGAATTTTTGACATCCCTGTTGCTTTCACTAGCTGGTGGTGTAGGTCCAGGCCCTCCTAGCTGCTGATCGCCAAATCATGCATGTGTCGCACACGGGGAGTAACAGTTGCCAAAGGAGAAATTGGCACTGGGAGGAAGCGAGGAGGGAAACAAAGGGATTCACGAGAAGCAGCAGCAGACTTGAGCACCTGGGAAGTGTTGAATAGAGTGTGGGGAAAGACGACTGAACCAGAAAGGGCAAAAAATGTAACAAAAGCAACAGATGTGCTCTCAGCCTTTCTAATTAATTTTTTATGAAAGCTACTGTTAGGTTTAATACTCTTCTAAATTATTAGTGATTCAACTATGAAGAACTCTGGAGATGTTAGTATCTTTCATCACATGGGCTAGCAAACTGTATTTAACTTTTAAGGGATGGGACCGAGACTACACGCTTCTAATGATTTAAAGAAATTAAAATACCATTAGAAAAAGTGTCATCTCCCCTTTTAAATTAATAGCATAGCTGAGATGAAGTTGTGTGTGTTCCTCAGCCCAGTGCTTAATTAGGGCTTTCGTTTCACTTCAGATGTTTTTGAAATATGTTGATCTCATTTTTTCCCTCTCCTGTAATGAATTATATGTAATTATTCACCCTATGGTTGGGGAGGAAGAAAAAACATGACAAAATGGATGCAATTGTTCTGGTTTTTGTTTTCTGCAAGTTGGTGGTTCTAGAGAGGCGGAAGGGGTAAAGTGAAAAAGAACAATGAAAAAAAAAAAGAATATTATTCTATTTTAAAAAACTAATTGTTCCAGCTTTTTGTGAAGTGGCTGATTATTGTTAGCTTCCTTGCAGTGGTGTGCTTTTACTGGCTTCGAACAGCAGAAGTGGAAGGAAAACTCAAAATTCAGCTATGTGGGAAATCTTCCCTTTTTCGTCCCTGGCTGTGTGCACTCAACTCCTCAGACCTGTGTGCTTGTGACATGTGGACATGGTTTTCACTGCCCATGTCTGAGCTTGAGTCCTGGTTCAGATGCTCAAGTGCAGCTCAGAACTTCAGCGTTTGTGCTGTGGCACTGCAGGTCCTGCACGAATGATTTTCAGAAAATACTCACCGTGCAGCTTCATTGTCAGTGCTCATCCCTTTAAGCTTCCAGTGGAACCTAGTCCCTGTGGGATAGCTGACTAACAGTCGGTGATATGGTGTCATGGAAGAGCAATGATGAGGGCTGCAGAGTTGTGATGTCATGGTCTAGTGACTTCTGATGAAGTACAGTGTATTTTACATGTATACATAGTCCAGGACGAGTGTGGGAATAGGTAACTTAAACTCCTTCTCACGAGAGAGCTTCCCTTCTTAGAGCAATGTGCAGGGATTGATTGGGAAACCAAACCAGAATCAAGGCACCCTTCCTGTGTAGATGTGCCTATTGTGGGCAGCACTAATTAAGTGGAATTTTTACAGTCACTTTTCAAGAATTTGTCTTCAGTGGTAGTGTGGTAAGATTGCTTCTATCACAGATAAGTGGACATGTTGTGTTGGTATCCTGGATGGTGCTGTCTGTTGTTACATCCAGCACTTTGAAATTAAACAAACAAACAAAAAAACTAAGTGTTAAGCATGTTCACGAAACAGGACACATGTGGACAGAAACAGAGTGGGTTTGCTGTGGCTGCCTCTTTTCCATTGGCTTGCATGGCCCAGGACAGCTGCGGCTGGTTGTCAGTGACACTTAGGTGTATCAGCAGGGCTGAGGCAAATATTTAAAAAATAAATCCTGTTTTATCCTTTTTAGGTTGAAATGTCTTCCAACAGTTTAGTCTGGCCTACACTATTAACAAGTAATTAGTGAGGGCCATGTTTAGTGTTACTAATCTGATTAATGCACAAATCTGAGCAGGGTAGGGAGTAGAGAGGGAGGGGAAGGCAGCGTGCAGGGAAGGGGCTCACAGGCAAAACTATTCAGAACCACATCAGCTATTTTTATCCTGTTCTTGTCCTTTCTCCCTCCCACAACTTTCCATTGTACCAAAATAGTTCAAAATGTTTATGGTTCAGGGCAACTGACATCAGAAACTGACTTGCTGTGCCTCACCGAATATTTCTGTAGCAGGAGATGGCTTCCTGTCAGCGGCAGCCACTGGGCTCGCGCTGAGCGGCTCAGAAAGGGCAAAAGAGCATCTCGTGCTCTGGCAAAGTGTGGCTAGGCACTAGGGGCCTTGTGGCAGCTCTGCTGTGTACAGGAAAGCACAGACGGGCTTTTGGAGATGGTTCTTTGACCCAAGTGTCCTGTCATGGTGACAGAGCAGGTCCTGACGAAGGTAGGCCCTGCGGCCTCACCAGGCCCTTCAGAGGGCCTGTCCCTCAGCGCCATGCACAGGTAGCAAAGTTGCTGTGAAATTCGTGATGTTGTGCTTGAAAATCTGCCCCGCTACAAGCCGTAGGTACCTCTATAGAAGGCATGTAACAGCCTCATCTCCTTCTGGAGTTTGGGACTTGAAGCTGTGTCCTGGGAGGAGGCTGTGTCTCATTAGACCTGTGAGCCAGGCACTCCTCCATTTCTTTGGAATCATTGTCACTGGTGCTTACTGCAGGAGTGTCACAATCCCGGTGTGTTTATGAAGCTTGGTAAGCCATGTACAGTGTACTAGCTTAATGAAGAAGCCAGTCTTTGTTCATTCAGAGGTATTTTACAACATCGAGCTGTATTTTGGTTGTGTGTTCTACATCCGGTGAACAGATAGCCAGAGGGAGATGGCTGCTGAAATTCCTCTGTGTGTTGAAATAACCCTCTAAGGTGTCTCCAGAGCTAGTTTAAGTTAGTGGAGCCTATTGACACTGAAGCTAGGCTGTTTGAACTTGTCTGAAAATGTTTATTTTCCAAGTTCATTTCTGTTTAGTGCTTCTATACTTGTTTCAATAACAAAAGTGTAGGAGACGACGGGGATTGGTTATAGCAGATGCTCCCCGGGTGAAAGGAACATTGTAGATGTCTCTAATTCCTTTTAATTTAAAAAAAAAAAAAAAAAAAAAGAATTGTCAGTGAGTGCAGCTGGCTGTGCTCAGAAAGACAGGTAGTGACAGAACATAGCTCTTAAAACAGCTTAATACCCGAAAAAAAAAAATATCCCATCATGCCATACAAAGCTGATAGAATTAATGAAGAAAGGTACCTTGGGCTTCTTCATGGTAACCTCAATGCCAGAAAAGATGTTACGTGTCCTTCGTTGCTCCTCTCACATTAGCCACTTACCCAAATTTGCTGTTCAGGCCAATGTGGCCATGTATCCCAGATTCAGAACAGCAGAGGCTTACAGGGACATATGCTGACAATCAGCAGGATGCATTTGGCAAGACAGGAGAAAGGAAATTTGTGCTGAACTAGGTCTTCCTGACTCCTCATTATACAAAGTCCTCGGTTACAACATGACTGCCTTTGCCTTTTTTTATTTTCTTCAGAACTGACCTGCTTAGGGAAAAGATAGGGTCTTGACCATCTTTATGGGACAGAGGGGAAATTGCATTGTCTCAATTGAAATACTTATTTTTCTGTTGTTTTTCAACATGCAAAACCTGTCTTGTTACGTCATTCAAATGCATCAAAATGAATGTTTTTTTCCACATCTTATTTAGCAGGTGAGCTAACTGTATCTGTTAACTGACTTGAGTTACAAGCTTTCTGAAAGGGATTCATATTGATTTTTGAAGTAGGGATTTAAGTGTCGAGACTGGATCATCCAGCAATGATATTTAGCTGCTCTCTTGAGAGAGACTTCCTCCTTTGTAGGAGATCATCTTTCATTTCTTCGCAGTGAGATGGCTGTGCACCAGTAGGCATGGCTACATCCCTGTGAAACCACTGTGATCTGCCCCTTGCTGCCAGGAACTGAAACGGGGCTTCTCAGGCAAGCACACAGCCTTGTTTGAAAAGGATTAGTCATGACCACCCCTTGTTTTGAGGTGTGATGCTGGGTTAGAAAAGCTGCTGTAAAGCATTACTTCACATTGTGTTTGAGCAAGAAGCTTAAATACTAGTCTCTGCTTGTGTGAAGTGATTAATTGTAAGTCCCTGTGAGCAGCTAAAGGTATTGCTTGCCATTTGCACGTGCAGCCAAGGGAACGAAACTAATTCAGCACACAACCGTTCATCTAATTCTAATATTTGGTTTGGAAAATTACTAGTCTTCCTTAACCAATTCCTTGCCTGTGCTTTCAGTGTTTAATTAAAAGAATAAGCAAGCAAGCTTGTGAAGGTAATGCTACAAGTTTGAATGCATCTATATTCTTGTGTTTTTTTTCTGGTTGCTAATGGATCAGTATGTGTCTACACAAAACTGCTTCTTCTGAAGCTTTTCAGTCTCCCTTGGAGTATCCTGAAAAGTAATAAATTAGAGTCAGGAATCACTACTGTCTCATAAGCTAATTAACAGTGGTTGATCTAACTGTACCAGTAATTAAACTATTATCCACCCTACTATTTTTTCAATCATTCATTCAAATATAATTTTCTTTGACCCATAATTCTGTAGAGTTTATATTTTAAATAGATTAGTCTTCCTCTGCTGTACATAAAGCAAAATTTTGATCTTCTAGGAACTATTGAAAGGACTATAGTATTGATGACAAAACTGAACAGACAGCATTGCATCATTTTTTTTGCAAAGCAGTTTAAAAATTAACTAATGGTTAGATTAGTGAATGCTTTGTACATATTATTTGTTAATGAAAGCTATCCAATTATGATAATGCTTTAATTCCTTTTACCTTCAACTCTCTCCCTACCTTGTGAGAGGAGACAGTTTGTATCTTCTGTGATTATTTTTTTTTAATAAGACAATTCATATTAAGACTGAAAGATACTGTTTTTATTGCAAAATCTCATCAGAGGTATGCGAGGAGAGGTGGGATTTCCCTGAACTAACTTTAATTTACATCTAAAGCAAAAATAGTAAGAAAAAAATCAATAATAGTTTTTTTTTTTTTTTTTTTGCAAAGCTACCATTGAGTGACCATGACTGTGGTAACTTCTAGCAATTAAATGTTCTTTCTAATAAAAATGCTGTAGTTCACTTCAAACGTAAGAGATGAGTTTGTCAAGCTTGACAAACAGTGGATCTGAATTTCACATGGGGCTTCTTCACATTGGTATTTCTGTGCCAAACCTGTTCAATAACTAATGACTCTGTAGGTAAATGAACTCTCAGCTGTGTGCCAGTACAAATGCTTTGCAAATAAGTTCATGGGTGCAGGCATGCAAAATTGCTTGTGAATCCTGAAGACAACCTATAATTTTTTCCCTGCTCTATATCAATAGACTTTGTATTGTTTACCTAAGATCCTACACAAAGACTAAGATATTTGAAATAATAGTTAGGTTGCCAGCTGTGTTTTTATGTATGCTCTCACCTGTGGTGCACTAGTGCTCTTCTGGCCTAGTAAATCCTTTTACAGTTTTTTAGATGTGAAACGCTGTTTATCTGAAGGATTCAGCTGCTGAAATCCTGCCTACTGCGTGATTACATAGAGATGATGTTTTCAAAGGTGGAACTCTATATGTAAGGAAGTAGCAAAACAGAGGGAAGAACTTGTTTTTCACTCTTCCCAACCAAAGTAGTCAACATAGCCTTCCAATGCAAGTCACGTTTTATGCCTCAATAATCACAACTTGCCCTGTCCTGCCGGAAGTAAAAAGACAGCCCTTCAGTGTTCCTCGCCTCTGGGACTGTGCTCAGCTGCCAGCTGACATGTTGCACCACGTTGAAATGGATTTATCTGTGGAGAGCACTGACTGGGGGCGAGTATTCCCATTAACTGTTTGGGGACTGCATCACGCAGCCTGTATTGCTGCCCTTTGTACTGCACACTGTAGTTACAAAACATATCGTAAAACACTTTTGTACTTGTAAGAGTTCAGAATTATTTCAGATTACAAGTACATTAGACATTACTGTGCTTTGCAGGACAGGGTAGGTGGTGAGCTAGGCTCGCACCTCTAACATACTTCCTTTGTAGGTTTTATTTAGACTGTGGTGGTACCTAAAGCTAGTTAGTACTGGTAGGTGAGTATTTTTGTGGGAAAAGGGCAGAGAGGAAAGTAAAACCATACAAAGACAAACCTGTCTGCACCCTGGTGCTCTGAGCAGAGTAGGCTGTCTGCAGTTGTGTGTCTTGGGCTGTATAGCAAGAAGTCTGCGTGCTAAAGCCAGGTTGCCATGGTGAAATAATTCCTAGCTATTAAAGCACGGTTTTACCCTGAAAAGCAACTCTGTGCAAGCTTCATTGTGAAATCCCACGTTTACGAGGCTGTGAGGTTTCCAAATCAAATTTGCTCAGTTTGGAAATAAAAAGATAGCTTTGCAATCTGCCAGCTCTACAAACTGCCTTTGGCTTGGAAGATAACAAGCAGCGTCTTCAGTGGCTCCTGTGCGCTGGTGGTGAACTCCCTCCCTGCAAAGGTGTACCCAAGTATACTGCATGTGCTCTCCTGGAAAGATAGCAGGGCTGCCTCGGAATGGCTGGGAGGAGTGGCTGCTGCCAGAACTTGAATTTAACCATAATGCAGAAGTCAAAATAGCTCTTATTTAAGTGTATTCCAGTGGAAGATTGCAGGAGAGAAAGTAACAACAAAAAAAACCTGCCTAAGTTAATAGACATGTCTGAAAGCACACAGGTAATAGATATGTTAATTAAGTTTCCACGGTTTTACTTCAGTACGTCTTACATCCTGCAAGTTGAAAGAAAATGTAAAACCTTGAGAGGTACGGATTTTTTCGTTGTTGTTGATAATTGGGTTGGTTTTACTTTTCCTTGTTCTCGCAAACAGTTGTGCTAGCCTACAGAATTCCAAATCATGTTGAATAAAACACAACAACAAAGCTGGTAGACCTATATTTGCCTTCTCCATAGTGTAAAAGGGTAAAAGCCACCCTAAAACTTGCTTGTGTTCAAATCTTGGTGCACATCACTTGTTCTTGTGGTTCCTTCTCACAGCTCCTGCTGTGAGAGCTTTCCCCTCTGCAGCATACAGCCTCTGAACAGCAGTAGGCTCTGGATCTCAGCTCTTCTCTGCTCTGAGCTTGGCGCTCCTCCTTCCCCCGTGTGTTTTAATTGAAGAACTTCAAGCCATGCTATGGATCTCTGCCTTGGACTGAGATGTTTTCCAGTATACAGAAAAAGCTATTAATCTCCGCTGACTTTAAAAGGGTTTGAGAGAACCAATTCACATGTAAACATTTACATACGGAGCTATCTGTTTGGTGAGATGAGTCCTGTTCCTGCTGTCCAGCTGCAGTACAGGGTATATTTAGCACGCCCCTCGGAGCAGGGCAAGGAAGTGTTTGTGTTGCTATAACACAAATGGTGTTTTCCTCTAAGGGAGGCGAGGATACGGGAGCATCCTTATCTTGGGGCTGACAGCTTTGGAGCGTGCGCCTGGGAACTAAAATGAGCTGCATGTTAACGAGACAAACCCCAGAGCCCAGCACTCCGGCCCCTGTTCTCAGCTGGAAAGCTTGTGAAAGGGCCAGGTGGAGATGCTGCTGGAGAGAGTCACGGCAGCAGAGCCTCTCTTGTCCCTTCATGCCCCGTGCTGGGCTCTGCTCAGGGCAGGAGGCATCGCATGGGGCAGAGCACCCCGAGCGCCACCTTCTCCAGCAGCCCTTTGCTCCCTCCCGCTCAGGTTTTGCTTTGCCTTCAGAGCTCGCCCGCAGCTGGAGAGCTAAAAACACCACCACAACGAGAAGAAACACCACCCCGAGCCTGTCATACGCTCGGGCCTCTGGCACCTCTGACGCAGTGTTGTGCTCTGTAGCTTGTTCTGAGCGCTGGGTAAATTAATTGTTGCAACACTCTGACTCTGTGACCTACTGCATCTCTTACCACAGCCCTGATCTCGCTCCACGTAGAGCTCTTGAGAATAAACATTAGGAAAGATGTGTCCTTTTACTTTCCTAATCCTCAGATTACCAAGAACCCGGCCCGTGCTAAGTCTCTTGGGAAAAGGACCTTGCTGAGTTTTCCCGTTGGCAACCTCCTGGTTTGGCTACGTGGGGGCTTTTTGGCACGGAGGTAGAACAACAGTTCAAGAGGAAGAACAGGGTGGTTGCTTGGGTAGGATAATTTTCTGCGTTCCTGCTGGTGAGTGGTTCCTTCTAACTCACGTCACGAGTAAATACTCTGCTCTTCTGCCACGTCTCGCTGGGGCTCTGCCCTCTCCCTTGCTGCCTGGGGGTGCCAGGACCAACACAAGCAGTGCCCACCCCAAGGCCCCGGTGGAGACAGTGGGGAGGTCAGAGGCACCCTCTCCTGGTCGGGGAGGAGTTCTGGCAGGTACACAGGGAGAAGAAAGGAAGCCCTAGTGCAGTGTGCATTACCACAAGAATGCATGCTGCGCATTTTTGCAGCATTAGCTGAGCCCTTCGCAAGCCCGGCCTTGCCTCCATAGCCGTTCTTCCCAGAGCTGTGCTCTGAAGAAAAGGGGGGGTCCTGTGGCCACCAGCACCTCCCAGGGAGTTGGTGGCTTTCAGAAGGCAAATGACACGTAGCTGCCACCGCAGGGGGGGGCAGGCACGAAGCTCACAGGGGCTGGACAGGCAGAGGAGAGAGAGGTGTTGGGTGGTGGGAGACCCGGGAAAGGGAAGGGAAGCCGGAGGCACAGCGTGGGCAGGTGCCCCGTGTTCCCCTCGCTTTGCCAGCAGCACCAGCTGGAGCTCGGTTTGGCCCCGCAGAAGTGTTTTGGGCTTTGTGCTGAGAAGCAGCATTATGAAATAAGGTTATGGCACTTGTCGTCCTTAACATGCCTGCCATGCCTTGGCACCGGCTGCGCAGCGCAGCATCCGGAGGCCGAGCAAAGATTCCCTTTTAAGGCAAAGAGCCACTCTGAGAATCCAGGAGAAGAAGTTTCCCTGGCATGGAGGGTACATTCTTCTTTCCTCCTCCCCTTAAGTAAACTATTAGTAACTTTGAAAAACAGAACAAAAATGAAGGAGCAGGGCCAGGAATGCTGCTCAAGACATTTTATTCGGCGCGGCCCCCTTAGAGCTGCGCCGTAACCTGGCCCTGGAACTGACCCAGGGCAGGAGCTGGGAGGAACGGAGCTGGGGTCCCGGGGTCTGTCGGAGACCTGGAGCGAGAGGAAACGAGAGCGGAGATGGTCTGGAAGTGCACAGTCTCCTTCCGATCCCCAGGCCCTGGAGAAACAGTCTGACCACAGCAATCCGTGAGCAATTGTCTTGCAGGATGCAGTGGGTTTGGGCTTGCGTCCTAATACCTTGCAGTCTCCCTTCCCCTGCTAACGGTCTTTTCTTTCCCAGCCCTGAATGCGTGCATGGACGTCCAGGATTCGTGGTCTGGGTGTGCTGTCACGTGGCATTTTCAGCTGAAGGCTTAGCGCTGGTCTTGGTTAAAACAGGACCTGTGACTGCAGAAAACTCTCCACAGGGATACTAAATCTGTATGGTTTTAAAGGAAGTCCCTCACTTTCAACTTCAGTGAAGTTCAAACAAGGCTTTTAATTCCGCCTTTCGTGCCTGCTGTACAGACAAACAAAGGCACTGAGTTCCCAGAAGGTGACTTTAAGGTGACTGCGGCCTTTAAGCCACCAGTCCTTGCGCCTCTCAGAGGGCAAAAGACTGCGGACTGCTGTGGGAGGTGGGGTGGCTGGGGTAGGAAAACAGTATTTGAGAGTTTGTGGCTGGTGTGACCTGCTGCTTCGCTGCTCGTGCTGGGAGGTTGTTGCTGGGAATGACATTTTAGCTCATAAAACTGTTTCCTTCCTGCCATGAATAGGTTCTGGCGTCCCATACTTGCGCGGAGCGTTTCTGACCAGAATTTAACTGATAACTTCTTTCCGGTAAAGTGCTATGGAAAAAATAGAAGATAAGCAAAGCTGGGAGCAGTTAGCCTGCTTTTCCTTGCAAAGCTGCAGCCTTCAGGATGGCTGAGAGCTTTGTTTCTTTCCTTTCTGCAAAGGGGGAGTGCGTTAGAGGGAAAGAGCATGAGGATTCGGAGTTTTTACTTTCAGATATTTTGTTTGCTCTCCTGTTCCACGCACTGCCTGTGATTCCTTACCCCGAGAAGGGAAGGGGAGAGAAACTGCAGTGAAAACCTCCAGCATGCTTTTAATTTTGAATTACAACCCCCTATTCACTGCAAGATGTAAAAACGTGAAAGTGGTCATAAGGATTGGCCTAAGAGACACCGTTAAAATGTTGGCTCGCTGCCTCACTAATTCTGCGTTGGCTTGTGTTTTAAGAAGCTAACCCCCATCCTCAGATTACCAAGAAAGTAGGTTTTGCCAAGAGTACTTTGTAATACTTCATCTGTGGAGGATATTTTAAAACATGGTATTTCAGAAAGAAAGGAAAAAATTACAGGATGAAAATCAAAGGCAGAGATAGTTTGATACATGCAGTAATGTGGTAGTCTGGAGGAACACCTGAGCGAGGTGTGATACGGTGTCACTGTTGGAGACTGTCATTCTCAGAAGGCTGTTTCCCATGACAATGTTTTGGTCAGGAATGCAACAATTCAACCCTAAAATTTCCCTGCTTGTGAGCCATATAAATTGTAAAGCATAAGCTAGATACTTGAAAATAGCCCACTAAAGCCTTAGGTATATTTTCTTTATATTTTGTAACATTCTGTGGGCATCTTGTTTTTGATCTTCCTTAAAACAGACTTTTCCTTTTGTGCTGCTTCTGTAGGCATTGCTATGAACTTCAGGCTCTCACCCTCCTCTCACCAGCACTGAATACATCAGCTAGATCGTCACACCTGAGAAATGTTCTTTTCTAAATTTTCTGGTGATTCCTGGAATTATACCAGTTAACCTTGGGTAATAAATAATAGCAGTTATTAAAAAATATTAACCACAAAGTAAGCATCTTTGTGTTGCAAGGTTCATAATCTGTGGTAATTTTCATCCCCGCAGACTTGAGGTGCCTTGTGAGTTTTGAAGTTTGCAAGCAGGGAGAAATTCACCACTTAAGGCCTGCTGGTCTTGCTCTGTTGATTTTCAAAGAGAAACCAGCATCGTTGGGACCTGGCTGGGACCTGAAACTGGTGCAGGATCCACAGGGCACAAAGTTTTGCCTACAGCTCTGGTTCCTTGCCATTATGTTTTTTGGTAGGATATATATATATATATATATATATATATATATTACTTTTTTAAAGTCACTTCAAAGTGACTTTAAAGTCTTTTTAAAGTCACTCTCCCATATGGTGTTTGTTTCTGGAAACAAACAAACAAAATAACCTTGGATTTGCCACATTAAAAAGAAGAAAGACACTGGTGACTTGTATTTTAAAAAGAAAAACTAAATGGCCGTTCACCCCAGGGTATAGAGAGTTGGGTGTGAAAGGTGTAGGAGATGGTGACTGAATCCTCATGGTTTGACCCTGAGAAGGCTGCAGTTTTCGAACTGGTGTCAGAAACTGCCCAGCTTGCTGGACACAGCAAGATAGGGTTAGAGCAGTGCTGGGCAGCTGGTTCCCTCTGGGAAAAAGGAGTCCTGAATTGGTAAAGATCTTAAAATGCATGATCAGTTTAGTGAAGTTTGGCATTTCATAAACCACGGGCGTCCCATCTGTGATCAAACTTGTAATAAATGCGTCTCACATACCAAAACCATGGACGCCTGGTACAATTCCAAAGCGATGTGAACCAAATCAGGTTAAGGAGCATGTCCGTGCTGTGGACGCTGTGTCCCTGACACATCTTCAGCTAAATCAGATAGCTTCCCGTGTGCTTCTTTTGAAACAAACAGTATCAGTTGAAATGGAAGCACGTCCTTAGTGTTTGTACAATGAATAAACTTTGAACCTTACAGCCAGTTTCTGGTATGAAAGGGGAATAATACTTTCCTCCTATGGTTTTAAAACTAAATACCTGGATGGTGCTTTGAAGATGCTCCAGAGAAGGTTTTTAGACCAAGAAACTACTGGGCATCTGATCAAGAAGGAAATGAGAGAGAGAGATTAGAGGAGAATCTTGATTAACTGAGACAGGCTAACAGAGCAACCTGGGAAATTGGCGTTTGTGCTTGATCTTAACGAGGCAGTTAGTCCAGGAAAAAGATCGTTGTGGCCCAGCGGGCCTGTTACTCGGTGGTGTTGTCTTACACGTCTCTTTCTCCAGTGAGATCCAGGCAAGCTTCCAGCTGCTGTGTTTTCTCAGGTGAACACGAGGCTGAGTACAGGACGCAGCAGGAGCAGCAAGGAACGTTCTCTCTGGCTGGAGCCAGTTCGTGTAACCTGCTGTTAAGACGCTTCACGTGAGCAACCTCTCTTGTGCCATCTCCCATCCCTTCTCCCTCTCTGAAACTTCTTCCTGGGTGTGACTTGGCCTGTGGCATCATACTCAACCGAGTGCCTAACACCAACCACACACAAACCTATCTCCTGGGACTTATCTGAAGGATTAGTTTGTACTCTGGTTTACCTGTCAATGAAAGCTGCTCAGTGCTGTCTCCATAGTTTCCCTAAAGATGTCTCTTTCCTTAATTAGTAGCCAAGCACTGATAGGCAGGCTTTGGGCTAACCTTGGCAGACCTCCACCATGGTGCTGCATAGCAGTTCTTCCTCCAGCTGCTTTGGAGTTGCATTGATCTGACAAATAAGTGCTAAGATACATTGAACAGAATTATCTCTCTCTCTTTTTAAGAAAAACACAGATAAACAGGAATCAGGACTTCTGTTGGCTTCAGTAATGTTTTGAAAGATACTGCCCTTTTAGTGGTCTTGCATGACATTTAGTTACGTTTTCCAGTAAATAATCTGTAGGTGATGGATTGTGGTGTTTCCTGGACAGAACAGTAGGTCTCCACAGCTCTTGACGCTTTTCCTTTCCCTGAAAGCAGGCTGAACGAGCTGTTTTCGAACATGCTGCTTTATGCTCGCTGCTGTAGTCTTCGCTTTCAAGGGAGTTCTGGGACACCTCAGAAACGGCAACACAATTTTTCATATTTGTGTGCTTCAAAATGAAAAACTGAGGAAGGCCTCTTGCATGTAAACACGGCAGCACGAAGGGAATAACGGATGGTTCTCTTTGCACACTTGGAGTTGGCTCCACGTAGGTGGTGTTTTCTTACAGGCCTTTGAAACAACAGGAGTTTGGAGGGAGGGGAGAGCAGAAGCAAGGAAGCAGACTTCTGAGCTTTATGCTTTCTGGTACTTCTGTTAATTGTGAACGTCTGAGCCTTGGTTTATCTGGAACACAGAGCTGTTACTTGTTGACTCTTCATCATACAGAATCGTGTTTCTTGACCTGTTTTCTCTGTACTGCTGTATGCTCCAGCTTTGTAAGTCTATAAAGAAAATGCTTTAGTATCGACCACTATTGACAGTTTCTAACCTAAACCTACGGTTTTGCAACCCAGGCTGAGCATGATTAAATTAATACTACAAAGTCTGATTTTACAACCTGAGTCGTGCCTGAGGGAAGATGTGTGGTCCAATTTAAAACCTGGCGATGTTAAGACTGGAATTTATTTTGTTTGTACTTAAAACATTTGAGCCATGTAATATCCCAAGCAGGTCATGAAGATCTGCTGGTAGAAACAATTTTCTGGGGTCTTGTGTTAGTCCTCAGCAGCTGCAAAAGGTTAAAAAGAAGTTTGTGCTGCAGATGATACTCGGACATTCAGGTTTCAGTGGTGTGAGTAAAACCCCCTGGGTATCGGTGACACTTGTGATTAGGGGCCTCATTGCAGGCTCAGTGATGGTATTCACGAGTCCGGCTCTTTCTTAAACCCAGGCAGAGCCTTGGGAAGATATTGTTTGAGGCGATCCAGTTCCAGACTGAGGCAGTTGTGGAAAGCCTTGCAGCCTGTTGAGAAGTGCCTGCATGTACTAATGTGTGGGAATGAGTTGGTTTTGTAAAAGGACCACGTATAATCAGCACATTTGTGAACTCTATCTAGCGTTGAATGTTTGTTGGGTTTCTTGGAGAGAAGATGCTGAAGGGAAGGACAAGGTAAAGGCGATGCACGTGCTCTTGCTGGAAGGCCTGCCTCGGCCTCCCGTGCCTGCCCTGCGTGCTTTCCCTCCAAGGCCTGGCTCCGTCACCTCCCCATCCCTCCGTCTTTGACCCCCGTCCCCTAACCCCTCCTCTCAGAAGCTGCTCTAAGCTGATGTGGTGCAGCCCTGACCTGGGGACCTTGGTTTATCCTGGAGTAAAGCAAAGATACAAACTCTGTTCTGTCCGCACTGCTTCGCACCGATAGCTTTCCTCCCCGGGTGGTTAACGCGGTTTGTCAAACCAGTCTCTTATGTTGAAGGTATTTTCCACCTCAGTGTTACTGAACTATAACTCTCTTTAGCTTCTTAAAAAATGAACTTATCCTTCAGTGTCAGAATCCTGTTCCTCCCCCCTAGATAAACGAACAAAATGGCAAACCACCCAGCTGAAAAAAAAAAACAAAACAGCCTAAGAGTATCTTCTGGGTTGACCTTAGTATTGTCTGTCAAAGGCCCAACGAAGATACGGCAGGGAACGTGCCAGGCCTGGCTTTAGCAGCCTAGGAGTAAGGCAGCCTGTGCTTGGAATTAAGCAAATTAGTGGCCTCAAGTATTTTTGACTAGCTCAGGGCCAAGTGCATAGTATCAACTGGATTTATGGTGTTTGCTGTCAGGGTAGGGTGGTTTCAAGTCTTAGCATGGTATTCCTGCAGAAGGAAGAGGACAAACATGTTGCTTCATCTATTATAAAGTCAGGTTACAGGCTATCCAGCGAGACTGTTCCTTCATGCCATTATGTTTTCCTTGGGTATTATCAAGTTCTGTGAAAACCTGCAGCCTCACGCCCAAGCATAAATGAAGGACACAGAATCATACCTTTAAATACCTTCAGTGCCTTCCTGCAATTCTTTCATGGTCGTTTCTTTCTTATCTACAGGTCATTTTTACATGCTGAGGTTCAAAAGCAATCTTGCAAACGTAAGGGTTTGAAGACAAGAATACTTAGCTAAGAACCAGGATCTAAGACATCCCTTTGGGCACCAGCTGTAAGAATTAGTCCAGGTTGTTTCATTAAATCAACCCAAGGGACATACCTTGCCGGCTTCCTTTGAATTGAAGGGCATTGCAGTGGAAAAAGGAGGTGGCAGGGAAATGTGCAAGAGAAGCAGCTACACAGTAAACTAACTGGTCTTTGTAAATACTGGTTTTAGTTTATTCTCCTACTGTATATGTAGTCTTTAAAAGGATATTCATGTCACAGGCACCCTCTCTCTAATGGTGACATTACATGTGTGGAAATGCAGCAGGACCGTCTTTTCCCTGCTGGAGAACTCTTTGCGATGGTTCCTGTGCATCTGTGGCTTGTGAATACATTGTGAGGGTGTAAGTGTGTATCATGCTGCCATCATGAAGCTTTCTTTGATTTCTCCTCGCAGATGGCCTTCCTTCCTGGTCATAAAGTCCCTCCAGTCTTAGGTTACTGCTTAGAGGGAAGTATGACAAGGCTCAACCCAAGTTCTAGGCAGTAACCAGTGGCAGTCCCGGTAACTGAGCTGTAGTAAGCTATGGCAGGCATTCCTCTCTTGTAGAAGGCAAATCAAGGTCTCTCCCTACTACTGCAGTGTTGAAGATGTGGACCATGAGTCATTCTGAAGATAGGTTTAATGTACATATCAGTAAAGAGCCCATAAAGAGAGAAATACAAAGAATTATACCTTCTTTGGGGAAAGCACTGATGCGTAAAACACCATTCCAGGAAAAATGTGCATCCCAACCTCATAGCAAAAATCAAGCACTTATCTTAGGGGCGCAGGTGGAAGATTTTTTCAAGTGTGCTAAGAGCCATAATGTGAGGTCAGTTTCCTTTGGATGGGATCCAGATGAGTTTCAGCAGCAAACTTAACACACTCATCTGCAAAGTTGGGCTTGTCTTGATTTCACAGACGCTTAAAAACCTGCTCTTTAACCAAGAAAATCTGGCATTAAAAAAAACCAACATCTCCTTATGTGTATGTGGTAATGCACAGTGAGTATTGCTTACTGCACGTGTCCCTCACCATGAAATACATCTTCTGTTTCTGGTTAGCTGGAATTTATACCTAGAAATGCATGGATTTGCAGCTGTTTGACCACACAGCCTAAAAAAGCCAAAGTGCTGACCCACTGTCCTTCCTCAAATGTCCGTACTGAGCCCCCACCCCAGGAATATTGGTTGGGTACAACAAACGCTTTAGAAAATGGAGAAGAAATGTCACAATATGCTGTGGAGGTAAATGCACTTTATGGGATTCTGGAATGCCCTTTGTCTGCTTTTATAAATACAAGCAGAGGGTTATTTCATGATGCAGTTCTGCCAGTAGCTTTTTGCATTGGATTTTGCAGGATTTTCAGGGAAAAAAAAAAACTGAACTAGGATCAGATATAATGGGAGTTGAGAAAGGAGGTGTTTTTGTAGTTGTCAGTGCTTCTAGCTGAAGTCATAAATGCACGCTTCCAGAAGATGTGTGGAATACCAGAGAATGTAGTGCCATAGCACCGAGAAATGCTGTGGCTCTGAATAAGCAGTGCCAGCACATCGTGTGGAAAGAGCATTTTTCCAAATTAGAGCTATCTTCTTGCAGCAGTCTGCTTTTACTGTCCCTCAAGCTCCCGTTCTGCAGGTGACAGCTACCTGTGATGCAGCAGGTTGTTGGTATACTCACATCAGAGCAGCTCCTTTGGGCACAGTGCCATGCTGCTGTCACGACTGTTCGCAGGTGTACAGAGAGACTGTCACTCTCCCAAATGATTTGCAATCTAAACTGACAAAAGGACAATGGAGACGGAATGGCTCAGTCTCAAGTTTCTTAACCATTCAAAACTTTCCTAGTAACGTGAAAACAGTGATTGAATCAAATGCACTTTCTAAAAAACAATCTTTTGCTTTAATAAACAACAACAAAAAAGGTTAAGTTGATCGGAAGGAAGTCAGGAGGAGCACTATAAACAGGAATAAATATAATATAAATACAAATGTATTATAATTTTTTAAAATATAAATACAGGAGTTTGTATAAACCAACTTCTTTCAGGTTTCTATAGCTGTTCATCAGCAGTAGAAGTAACCCTTCTTTTCTTTTTAATCTCTTGCAGGAAGTCCAAGGGAAAGCCAAACGGTAAAAAGCCAGCACCGGAAGAGAAGAAGCTTTACTTAGAGCCAGAATACACAAAATCCAGAATTACTGACTTCGAATTTAAGGAGCTAGTGATGTTACCACGAGAAATAGACCTCAACGAGTGGCTAGCCAGCAACAGTGAGTATTGCGATTGTATAGCTCTGAGGTTGCTGTCCACACCCAAGAAGGCACTCATTCACTGTTTCTTTTTACTGATTTCAGTGCTTAGAAAAACACGCAATGACTATTTATGCGTACTGCATAATGCATGTCATTATACCTTGCATAGTAATTAAGCTGTCTTAACATACAAACCAGCTGTGCTCAGCAGCAGGGGAGGCTTGATGCGTTTCTTCCTTCCAACTCACCCACAGTGGCACTGAGGGCATTAGGGCTTCTGATGCTCTTTTGAGGACCATCGCTTCACCTTCGACTGCTCTGCTAAACCTGCTGGTTCAGCAGGTTTCTGACTCAAGCTATTGGCTTTCCAAAAACACTGTAAAAATGCTTGTTTAGTAAGACTTATATGCAAGGCAGTTATGCTTAAAACCAGACGTTTTGATGTCTTTTGGTTAGATTTCTGTTCTCCGTTCCTTCCAAGCTTTGGAGGAATTACTGTGAATTTAAACCATAGTCAGGCCGGAACTCAAAGAAGTGACTGAGTACTGTGACTGAATGCTGTATCTGTGCATCTCAGTTCTGATGTACGATACTTTTATGTGCTGCTGCTTCATCTGCCAGTTCTAACCTGCAGCCTCGACCCAGTCTTGTTTGTATTTTCAACAGTATGTGGTAGTAGCAAGAAAGTTCTTTAAACTGCACCAGGAAGGTTTACAGAGGCTCGTTAAGAAAACTGAGGTGCCCCAGAGGAGTAGCAAGATGTTAAATATCTTAGGAGATTTTTAAAAAGTAGAGTTGTACTAGTTTTCATGCTTTTTTTTTAAGATATGTCATTAGGATTGTTAATGTTGTTTTGTAGCCACTGTGCATTTTAAGTCTGACTTCAAAATAATGTAGCAAATCGTTTGCCTTCAGCTTGGAGTAGAGTATTCTGCTGTAAAGGTAAGGCTGATGATCACAGAGACACTTTCCAGTCTTGCTGCTTAGTGAGTAATAACAGCTGATGCATCATGGCGCTTTCATCTTAAATCAAAACAAGAGCTTTCATTCTCTGTACCTCTTTGTTTTGCAGTTCATCATTAGACTCGTTTAACTAAATCATGTTTAAATATATACGCAAGCTCCAAGACACTGAGGTCACTTCACTTGATCTATTTAAATAATTGTCTGGAGGACAAGCAGTGTTTGAAAGTACTTCTGAATTTCTTTTCCTTTGTGTTTATTTTTCAGCAACAACTTTCTTTCATCACATCAACTTACAATATAGTACAATCTCAGAATTCTGTACAGGAGAGTCGTGTCAGACCATGGCAGTGTGCAATACGTAAGTCAGTATTTACTATTACGGGCTTTCTGTGAAGTCTTGAGTGTGGCCTGGGGGAGAATATTGGTGTTAGTTGGCACTGGGCAAGCACATCTCTTCATTCAATCAGGATGTGGAAGCTGTGTATCCTTTTCCCTCCCCTCAGTAGTGAAGTGTGGTGGCAATGTGTTTTTGTGAAAGACTAGGAGGACCAGATCTTTGACTGTTCTGAGCTGGTTTTATAAGGTCAGATCAGAGAGGCAAATTGCCATGTGTTTAGCTTGGAGGGAGGAGAAGCAGAAAAAAGGCAAAACTGTCCTTACTGGTACCACTGCTGGGATTCCAGAGGAGGCAGGGAAGGATAAATGAATTGTGAAAACCTCAGCGGGTGCTTTTGATATCCAGAGTACTGACAGAGCACCAAGCTGCTGATGGATAACCTCGAGCCTGACGTGAGCCGCTGGCTTTCTGCCTGAGCCCCTGGGCACAGAGGGCACAAGTGGCAGCTTTGCAAAGAGCACAGAAAACGTTTTGGTTTGGCGCTCTCCCTGTGTAGGGCTTAGTGGGCTTTTTAAACATTGACTAACTGTCACTTATGAAAGAAGGCTTTGTAGTTTTGCTGTACATGGTGAATATAAGAAAAAGTTACCATAAACTCCTGCTCTTGATTAGCACAGTCCAACATGATGGAAAATGAGATCCACTTGAGTATGAATAAGTCTGTTGTGTTTTTTTCTCCAGCACATGTGTTGATAGTCCCATTCTTCCCTCCTCTTGCATTTCCTGGGATTAATTTAGTTAAGATGGATTTTAAAGCAGAAGACTGAGCTGTTAATGTTATAGTACATCAAACAGGCATCCTAGGAAATGTATGGAACAGAACCAGAGCTCTGTATCGTATCTCTAATGATAATTACTTAGTGCTTAAAAGGAATCCTTGCGTAATGTACTAGGCTATCTTGTACACTTGAAGTTAATATCAGGGGCCTTCTTTGAGAATGCTCTGAAGAATGCAAAGTGTACAGAGGATATTTTTGCATGTAAAAGTTGGAAAGATAACTGTCAGTAGAGAATTAAAGGCTGTGCTAGGGGCTTTGAAAGCAGGCTGGAACAGAAAGTAATAAATCTCTGCTGGACTCAGATTTTATCAAAAGTAGACAGTATGTCTCTAAATGAGAAATGGTGATCAGTAAAATGAGTGTTTTGTTGATTCTTGCTCCCAAGCTTTCTCATGTTTTAATTCCTGATGTAGCACTGGCTGTCCAAAGGACTGAGCTTAACTGTTGATCGGCTTGTCTGATGGGAAATGTTGACTAAAAGGAGATGGTGGTGAGAGGCTAGTCAGCATTGCTCCATTCTGCTGTATTGACTCTCAAACAAGAGTTCTCTGTAAGAATAAATTCTCTGCAGAATAAAGAAAGGAAGTGTCTGTAGGTGGCTCCAGCTGCAGTCTGTATTTTTAGTGGTGAGGACCAATAGCTGAATGTTCCTATCCTTTGTTTGGAAAACTGAAAATTGCACTACTTGGGAATAACAGGAAACATGGCTACACTTGTGTGAAACGCTTGAAATGGTTTGTGTTTAACTAAATCAGAACAACTTCAGTTATCTTCCTGTACTTGGGGGGCTGATGACTGATTCATGTTGCATATTTCATTCTGCTGTGAAGTGTGCAGGTTAATCTAGCTCTATGCCTCGGTGCAGTTCAGTTTAGAAGACCCTGTTCATAATTGTGTTCTCCAAATATCTCCAATGACAATTCTGGATATTCCTTATCTTTATGTTCTGCCTTTCCTCATTCTTCTTTTTTGGAAGAGAGATGCCTAAACACGGAGAACTGCCTCAAAGATGCATGCTTGTTTATGTCCAGCTGTGACTATTACAAAGCTATACGTTCCCCCTGACTTTTTAATTTTAAAATCTTGCCCTAATGAAGTAAGGTTAAACGGGTGCTTGTTGTGTAGGAGAAACACCAGTTGATATGATTTGTCCTGCCTCTGACCTGTCTGTAGTACATGAAGAACATCACCTAAGCATTAGAGTCAGTTGCTGATTAGCCTGACAAGACAGCCCTGGTCTGACCTTTTGTGACTGTGGTGTGTACGCGTTCAGCAGCAGCAGCTACCTGTGTTAGGTTGCCACATCATGCCAGTATTTTGGAATAAGGGTGATGTTTGCTGGTTTTTGCAGTGTTGATTTCTTTAGCTCAGTGTGAAGTTCTGCATTTGTTCCTCCTATATGCTTTCCTTGCCCAGTTCCCCGAGGCGTGTTTTGGATTACACCCTTCTGGTCATACCTAAGGAAGGCTTTTTGTATTTATGGCTGGGATGTTGAATTAACAATGCAGAACAGGTTGCTTGTCTAGTTTCTTTGCATTCAAACTCACTGCAAATACTCAATCCTAAGTTTAGAGGACTTACTGGCAAAATAAACACAAGTTGCAATTTAACATTCGAGGTAAGGTTTTAACATCTCAGAAGTTCCAGCCAAGTGACAAACTGCAGACAGATGCAGCTTTCAGCTCTCTGTCAGATATATGAGATAACACAGCCATCTGCACACAGTGAGAAAGAGAATTTCTGCCTAGGGTCATAAAGAGACATCTGACCAAAGCTTAGTCTCCTTGTAGGACAGATGGAAGCATTTGCTGGCAAGGTGGGATAATGGCAAGAAAAATACGGGAATGGCCAGTTATCTTTGAAATTTAGTGAGGGTCACCCAAATGTAACTTGGGAAGTCACTTTATTTTGCTCATTAATATGTTTATCGCTTGCTGTAAAGCAGGTACTATATACATTATAGATTATTATTATTATTAGGCAAGCTAAGGTTCCCCACCATGGCCTGTAAACTGGTTCTCTATAGCTGACATTGGGGCAAAATTTCTAAAAAGTGCTGAAGTGAGTGGATAACTAAGAGCCTGTGTGAGTGCTGTTCACTGGGTTGAGATTACAAAACTCTCCAGGCAGAAATTAAGAAATGATACAAATTTCTAAGCAGCCTACAGATAAGAGTGAAAAGTCTCATTTTGGTCCATTAAAACCCCTTAAGGAATAAGGAATAAATTCCTTATTACTCATTTTTTTCCCTAATCTTGCAATCCATTTCCTGTCTGTGTTATCCTTAGTGACCCTGACTACAGAAGTTCTTTGCAACTCAAACTTGCATGTTCTGTAGTGTCTTTTTCTTCAGTTCCCTGAGCTTCTAAACAGTGGCTCTTTTTTCCTTTTTTTATTCCATCTAAATGTTGTTTTGCCCCATCAAACCATCAAAGCTATTCCAAGTTGCTGCCAAGCACTGTATTACAGCCCTTGCACTTTATACCATTTGCTATCCTTCCTTCTTCATAACCTGTCTTCTGGTATTTATAGCAGGACTGTCTCACCTTCCTTTCCAGACATCGTACCTCTAGCGCATTTGCCTCTCCCTCCTTACAGAAGCTTTTCCTATATACTAAAGTAGCCTCTGGTCTGCCATGGCTTCTCTGTGTGCAATCACAGCTGTATGGTCCTCCTTAAACTCGCCAGCACAAAACCAGAATGTTTTGTAGGGAAAGGGATAAAATATGTACACATATTAAGACATGGCACTGTGACTGACTCCGTATTTGTTTTACTTTATTTGTATAACAGGCTTTTCTATGTTAAACCCATTAGTAATTGTTCCCTGGGACTTAGAATGGAGCTGCAAACTCCTTGTGCTCTCCATACTGGGAAAGTTTAAGTTGCCAAAATTTTACATATGGAATGGAATCAAAATCTGTATCATGTAAGCACTTTTTGAAAAGTGCCTTTAAGTGTCTGTCTTCATGTCCTTTTTGCTCCCCATCCCTTGCCTAATATGGGGCTGTGCTGTCACAGAGCCAGTGGTGGAATGCACTCAGACTTCTGTGCCCAGCTGAGCCCCTCGATGGCCCCAACCTGGAGATAACTCCAGCGTGGTGGGAGCTGCTCCCTGCCTGAGATGTTTGTGGCACGCCAGGGGCTCCTTCCTTTCTTTCTTCAAGACACGTGAAGACTTTGTTCACAGAGCTTGAAACACAGGGAAGACAAATGATTCTTATCAAACAGGACAATCCCTGTAGTTATCCCCTTACTCTTAATGATTTTTCTGAATTCCCATTTTGCATAATCAGCTTAACTGTTAAGGAAAGGCAAAAGGGATGTACAGTGGGATGTTGTAGCAGATTTATTCACTTACGTTTTTGTGTAAGTGAACTTGCACAGTTGCCAAACTGTTTCTTTTAACTAAAATCCAATTATCCAGATTTGGGTTTGTGCCTAAGGGCAACTCCAAACTGTGAGGATTTCTGCAGCATGTAGGAACTGCTGAGGAGCAGACAGTCCAGTCTGCTGCTGCTCTGGTCTTAAGACCCAAAATAAGTCAAGAGTTGCCTAGAACTGCCTTCCTCCAGCTTAACACAGGGCTAGACAAAGGAGGGAACATGGCTTGGGTTTGCACACTACATTGTGCAATTCCCTACATGTGGATTGTATGAAGGAAGTGAGCAGCAATGAGCAGAGCCCACCCCTAAGGCCCTAAATACTAATGTTGATGCCTGGCATAGCTCTGCAAAGACCTTTTAACTCCTCCTGTTTCCATTCACTTATCTTTTTGTGCCCTTTTGCAGGCCATCCTGCTATCTCCAGTAAACAATGGAGTGACCAAGCACCACATGCTGAAAATGCACTGAAAGACCAATTCTAAACCTTAGGTGTCTGCAGAACTACTTTTCAATTGTCTTTCCTCTCGTTAAAGTCTGAGCTGACTTCTGTACTGTTTCCTCTTGTCTTCATATGGCTTGGGGCATGAACTGTTCCTTACTGTCTTCACGTCACCTGCCTCAGGTCCCTGAAGAATGTTTCCAGGCAATGAAAACAAGCTGTCAATTAGAACTTTTCAGTTGCTACATACCATTTTTCTTCAGTTGCTTCAGGACTATTCTGCTGGTCAGTATATGTAAAACTCCACTTCCCAAGTGGCACCTATAGGTCCTTCTAGTTTAACACAGTCTAGTCCTGTTAGGTACAGAAAAAAACAACATTGAATCTTTATCTCCTTGCCAAAAAAATAAGTGTCCAAAAGTGGACAAACTTCCCACTGAAGAAAGAAAAATGTTATCAAGCAACTGAGAAGTCTAATACAATGGATTTCTTATCAGTCTCATAATGGCCAGCACCTGGAGCTTACACTGTTTGAAGGAAGAGTTCAGGAATTGGAACTCAGATAACTCTAACGTGAAATAGACAAAAAAAAAGTTTTTCAGATAAGGAAATCAGCAAAACCATTTCTTACAGTGGATAGCTGCTCTTGGTAACAGGCAGCGTGCTTTCAGAGAATCACGGAATGGCTTAGGACATCCACAGCTTCTCTGGGCAGCCTGTTGCAGTGCCTCACCACCCTCAAATTAAGCACCCTTTAATTAACCATGATTTAAAGAAACAAAAAAAGAAGGAACAAAAGTTTGAGTTCTTTTACAGCCTTCAGATTCCTCTCTCAGGTGACTGCAATAGTTATTAGAGAATGTTTCTGTTTTATTTCAGTGGCTGCAGCTGATCAAGATGATAATTATAGTTGCTTTTGAAAAGCCTCACAATATGCTAACTTTTCCTGTTCCTTTAAAATCCAACAGGATTATTCCCTGGTGGCAGTGTAAAATGTAAATTCCACTGGTTTAGGGTGTTTGGAAACAAAGGAGCAGGCTTTTGAGGCACATATAGGTAGGGATGTCCAAAAGGACCGTGAAAACATTCCCCAGATAGAATTTTGGAACAGGCTTTGTACTGTTCAAAAACACTGCAAGTACCTCAGAGCACCAGCTTTGAAAAAGCTGGTGTTTTGGAGCCACCTTCTGTCTATTTAATAATACTACACTACAAGACTAATTTTTGTTTGATGATGTATGATGTTAAACATTAGAAGTTTTATCACTTTTTAAAAGGCAGCAGCGTTACAATAGTCATATAATGCCTTCCTGTACAGTTTTATGGACTGTAAACCCTCAGTTTGTCATGGATAGGTAGCTATCACTGCCCCTCCTGGGAGACTTCAGCAGCCTTTCTGTGCTTGGTATTACTTGGCAGCGGCAAGTGATGATCTACTTCAGTAATGTTGCAGTTGTTGTTTTATATTATTTAGACACTAACCTCTTAGGAGTTGAGCTGAGGATCCGAGGTACAACATGGTGACGCTGTCGATTCTCTCCACAGACAGTACTACTGGTATGATGAGCGGGGAAAGAAGATCAAGTGCACTGCTCCTCAGTATGTTGACTTCGTCATGAGTTCTGTGCAGAAACTAGTGACAGACGAGGACGTCTTTCCAACAAAATACGGTAGGCTTACCTTTGGGCAGGTGCTTCCTGGGGCTTTTTGCAGATGCCATAAGTAAGGTGGAAGTTGGCATATATGCATTCAGCATACATATTAATACCAGATAACTTCACACTTCTTTTTCGAAGGGAGATTTTAATTTTGGTTCATTTGTACAGTAACAAAGACCTGTGCTGTTGGCATAGGAACTGGGGTGAAAGACTCCCCATCCTGTCCCCTTGGCTTACATTTCATCAGGACATCTTTTTCTTGAAGTGCTTCAAGATCGTCTAGGAAAAAGCCTGTATTCAGAGAGGAGAAAAACTGTCAGTATGTGGGTATTTAACACGGTGCATTGCTAGTAAAATTTAGCCTTTTTGGTTTTTTATTATATCCTTTAGAGCCCTGATGTATTAAGGGGGAAATAAATTGCATTGTCAGGAATGTGGCTAGTCTTCCTTGCCTAACAGATTGTTTAGAATCTCCTATCCCCTCCAGAAATTAAATAAGAACATGATTTTTAAGGACTGAAAAGAAACAAAAGTAATTTTAACTCAATTTATAACTTAACAAGATAGCTACTTGCAATGCCTTTGATTAAGGGGAAAAAAAACAGAGACTTGTTGAGCAGAAGTTATTGTAGATGGGCTTAATCTGGACTAAAAGCAGCTGGCTTCTTGAGTCCCTTCACCAGATAGCTGGGGAACTAGGATGTTACAGTATCATGCATGTTCAGCCAACAGCATTTACCTATAAGCATCTGGAAGGAGGCAGTGCCCAGTAAGCCAGGTGTAGTTTGAGTTTTTGTTGTTATTTTTGTTATTATTGTTTTAAATATGCTAATTCAAAAGGCAACAAGGCCTTTCATGTAAGTCACTGTGTCCAGGGTGTACTGTAGACCAGTAACATACTTCCTGTTGTGCATCACGCATAGGATGGCAGGTTTTTCTTTTTTGCTTGCCTCAGTTCACTTTCAGCATCACCAGCAGTGGTTGTCCAACAGTTGTCTTTTACAATGAGGGCAGAGTAATGCTCCAGCAAGAATCACAGAATTGTAGGGGTTGGAAGGGACCTTGAGAGATCATTGGGTCCAACCCCCCTGCCAAAGCAGGTTCCCTAGAGCAAGTTGCACAGGTAGGCAATCATTTGGATCGCACCTGAGAGAAGGCAGCTAGTATTTCCTTCCATTTCTTCGCCCATTTGATAGAATTTCAATAATGAAATGAGGGAAGTCTGCCAAGTACTTTAGTTTCCATTTCGTGATCTGTTAAATGGTCTCATAACTATTATGCACTTTCAGCAGAAAATCTGTTCCTCCTGGACAAACTAGATAAGAACCCAGAAGAACCTCTCATTATTTTTACAGCCAGTATCAAAAAAATCGTGGTTTAAAGAATGATTACATTTTCTTCCTGATTTTTGAACCTTGGGGTTTAAAAGCTTAACTTTAAATGAAAACACTTAAAACCTTAGACTCTTCCCCTTACATCTTGTAAAAAGAACATGTTGGGAAGATGATACAGGGCCCGTGAGTTGCCTGTGAAGTTACTGCCTTTATTGCCCATGAGTTGCCTTTAAGGTGGGCTGGTTGCACTTACCCACAGCCTGGCCAGGACAAAATGCTGATGTGGAGCTCAAGGTGACCAGCTGGAACTGTCACGGTGTTTCTCTGTCTTCCTTTCAGGCAAGGAATTCCCAAACTCGTTTGAGTCCTTAGTGAAGAAGATCTGCAAGTACCTGTTCCATGTGCTGGCCCATATTTACTCCTCACACTTTAAGGAGACTTTGGCACTGGAGCTGCACGGACATTTAAACACGCTCTACACACACTTTATCCTATTCATCAGGGAGTTCAACCTGGTGGACCCTAAAGAGACCACCATCATGGACGACCTCACAGAGGTCCTCTGCAGCAGCAGTGGGAGCAGCAGTAACGGGAGCGGCAACGGGAGCAGCAACAGCGCAGGAGCACAGAACCACGTGAAAGAGAGATGAGCCCTCCTACAGGATCTAAACTAACATTAAAAACAATATTATATATTATGTGTGTATGTGTATGTATATGTTCAGATATACATACAGACATATACAGCAGTGAAAGCTGAAAGAAATTATGCTGCCACCACAGGACGTGTAGTCATATGGGACTGTATGGAGCTTTGGTTTAATGCGCCACCTGGCGAGAAGTTGCACCAATTTTATTTTATTTTCTGTCCACTCCTCCTTTTACCTATTCAGATGGATGATGAGTGCTGTTTTTAGAGAAGAGCCAAGCTTGAGAGTGGGGCCACTCTTGGCTTTTTTTGTTTTGTTTTGGTTGTTTTGGTTTTTCTTTCTTTGGTCTTGAGTGCAAGCCCTTTGTCTTTCTAGGATGGTGGTCCTGCCATTTTAAAATTATCTATTATATTATAAGAAGTGACTTTTACTTTGAAGTGGCTTAAAATGCAGATTTGTTTGTTTGGTTTTTTTTGGGAGGGGGGTGGGGTGGGGTGGTTTTTTGTTTGGTTTTCCATAGACTGCCCCTTACCCCCTGCCAAAAACTCCCCCATTGAGTGCATCTTGCCCTTTGCTAGCTTGGAATGGGAAGCAACTCCTGGCTTGACTAGAGTAGCAACTAGGGGCTTGCTACGTGCTGAGAGTGGGCATGATTCTCCAGTTGTCCCATCTACCTGGTCACAACGTGTGAACATGCAAGGGATCCACAAGCCTTTCTGCTTATCGCTCCTACAAAATATATGCTCTCTTCTCTGCTCCCCCCCACCTCCTCTTTTCCCAGGCACATCTCTATCAATAAAAAGCGTGAGATCACTGGAGTCTAAAACTTACCATGTGAAGAGCCACCACCATTTGCTTCCTGTTGAATGGAGGCCCGGGGAGGGAGGAGAAGGGTATATTGAGTCCGTCACCGCCTGTGCTAGAAAGATGGCTGTTGGCATAAAATTATATTGTTGGCTTATTTTAGTTCATCTGTTCTATAATAATAAAAACAAATCTATCAGTCATAAGTTTTGGTTTTGTGTTTGTAGCGTCAAAAGTCACTGGAATTCACCCCAAGGCTTCCCTTTCACCACTGATGCAGTTAACCTTGCTGTCAGCCAGCTTTATGAACAGTTCTGAGTCTTCCACCCTGTAATCTAGCATTTATAATCAATTTCTTGCCCTTTCTGGTATTGCTAAGAACCTCCTCCCCAGGTAAACCTGCAGACCCAAGGAAAGGGACACATGGAAAAGAGCAAGTTTCCTGTCTTTGCATACTTAAATACTGTAAATCTAGCGGGCTCCTGGATACTTTGCAGCAAATAGTGTATCACAGTATCTGGATCAATATTGTGTCTGGACAGCAATATTACTCTTTTTCTTACTATGTCCACTGAATTCTGGCACTCCAGATTTCCAGTTGGGAAAATGCCAAATTTTGCTTGCAATTGTGCTTCTACCCAACCTGCAGCAAACACTCTTTGGGAATTGTTTGTTACCGCTTTTAAATCATTAGCCTGAGGTATATACATTATTAATAACTGACATGGCATGAATCCTAGAAAGGTTTCGTGAATGAGCTCTAACTGCACTGGGAGTCAGTGGAAAGGGGAAAAAGAGAGCAAGCTCAAGAGCAATGAGAACAACTGCAAAAAGAATAGACAATGAAAAGTGCAAGTACAAAAAAGCACAAGCAAGAAGGGACGAAAAAAGAAAAAGCTCAGCTAAGAAAAAAAAAGTCTCTGAAGAAGTACACAAAAGCAACCATAGGTAAAGGAAGAAAAAGGTGCAAGTGAGAATAAAAATCAAGACATCATAAACATGAGGAAAAAAAGAGCAGGAAAAGGGAAGCAGAGGAGCATGTGAGAGAAAACATCCCCAGCTTTGTGGGCCCAGAATTGTCACCTGCTTGTTTCCAGATTGCAGAAGTGTTTGAGGGCACGGCTTCCCCACCACGTCCTCCTGCTGATGCTGTCAAATCCAGATGAAAATTCCCGTTCATTCTCCATTCATGCCGACCTGAGCCTTCCCATAACAATTTCCTACATCAAGGGACAAGCATAGCATCAGCTGGTTTATCAGAAGTGAGCAGAAGCTATCAGAACAATGCCATTTGTAAGGCCCCTGAGCTACTTGCAGTGACAGCATACAGTAGAGATAAAGGTAAGAAGGTAATAGCAAGGCCATCAACCGAAATCCAAGTATTTCTGGTCATTCATTAGCTACTTGTAAAAAAAAAAAAAAAATGCACTCACTGTCGTAATAAAAGGCTAGTTAGAAATGACATACCTGGGAAAGGCTTGAGTTGAACAAGAGGCAGTTCAGCTCTCTGGAAAGACTGCCTTAGCAGTGTGTTGTGGTCTCAAACTTCAGCGTGGAAGCTATCAAATGTTTGGCTGTGCCTTACCTTCCCCTAGGAGAACCGACAGGACCGAGCAGTCTGGGAACCCATGCTTGGATGCAAAGCAGCACACATTGGTTCAGCTACCAGCACAGCGAAGTATACTTCCTCCAGGAGAGCCAGCGGTTGGTCGTGGCAGCTGTCCTGAGTTGCATCTGCAGACATTCAATACTCCTGAAAGTACAGAAGCTTCAGCTAACAGAGTGATCTTTTTTTATATTTTACAACCAGCTTAAGAGAAAGCAAATAACAAATCCTATTTTAGCGCAGCCTACCCTGTTGATTTTAGCAGTGGGAATAGGGAAAACACTGAAATAAGTGCCAACACTAACAATCTTCCTGCCAGGAGTAAATATTACTGTAAAGATCAGCCGCAAGGTGTCCCAGCATATTTCAGAGGTTACTGAATTGTGGTGTAATATAATATTATTGATACACAAGTGCCACCAAGCCTGCAAAGTGCAGCCTGTCGGTGAGAGTCTGTGTGTGTCGCAGTTTGCCCTGTGGCCAGAGTGCGAGTACTGAGCCCGAAGCCCTTGGCATTTGGAAGAGGGGTGTAGGTCTCCTAACACAGAATTGGCACATCTGCTTATATGTGTTTTGTAAATTGATCAAAGCTGCTACAACAACAGAGGCACCTAATTAGTCTGCGTTCAGCCCACCCTTCTTCCCCTCCCCTAGTGCTCAATGAAGTACAGTGCCATTGCAGCACGGCTGCTATGTAAAACAAGCACACAAACCAAACCGTTACACATCCTGCTAGAAGAAACCTTTCCAGCTATCCCCTTACCCCCAGCACACACCTTTTGCAGGCCTTCCCTTGTCAGACAAACTCTCAGCTGTACACCTGCCTCTGCAGTCCCTAACCAATTTTCAGGCCTAAAACCATGGTGATACGAGCTCAAGCCATCACAGGATAAAGTCTTTTTTTCTTAAAAACAACAGTATCTCCATCTATGGTATGTAGGGTTACGTTCCCCGATGTTTGGTGTGCTGGATGCAAGAGTGAGATGCTGAAGAGCTGAGGCTGCATAAAGTAAAAGTAAAGCACAAAACACCAGCAAGCTGAAACTTCTTTTTTCTTTTTGATACAGTCACACAGCTATTTTGTGTTGTGATCAGTCTTTCTTTGAGGCTGATATGTCCTTAACAAATCCAAGTATAAGTACCAGTAAGTAAAACCAGGACAACAGCTGCTTCGCACACAACACCTGGAGCAAACGCCAGCAGCAGGTAAGCAAGCAACAAGGTCAACAGCTCAGTGCCATAACATCAGCTAACTCTGGCCACTGGCAGCAACAGGACACGAGAACAGAGCCACAAGTCTCACAGAGAGAAACGGCCACCTGCAGCACTGACCTCAAGGCAATAAACCATAGGTATCATGGGAACAGCTTCACCCCAACCCAAAGAAAGCCCAGAAGTGGCAAGGTAGAAATTGAATCAAGCATCATCCAGCGCAACCCAGCAAAAGCATCTCTACACCCTGCTCTCTTGCCTGAGAATTGCAGAAAGTTATCAAGCCTGAGATCCCACAGAGCACTCTCATTTTATGCATGACCAAGCACCTTTTAACCAAGAACTTAAATAAAAATTGACCTCGCATCTTGCGGACCGCTCTGCACTTAGGTAGCACAGCCAAACAGTGAGAGCCAGGAACCTGCTCTGCGGGACCACTGGTGCCAGCCAGATACAGCCACAGTGAGGAGCTGCTGGAAGGGATCTGGGCCTGGTGGGGGAACGCTGTCAGGTAACAAACAGGAGACCAAGAGACTGCCAAAGAAACCAGCACACCCACAAAGGATCGGATGTTACGGGAGCTTACCCAGCATGCCGATCTCACACAGCCACGCTTTGTCAAACAAGTTCACGTCGTCCTCTCACCTCTAAGGCAGCCCTTAGCTCTCTGTCTCATCTGGTAACAGAAGGGCTGGAAGCCACAGACACCCTTCTACCACCTGAACTGAGGCCAGAGACCTAGCCTGTTGGTTCACCTGGCCAAACTTACTACAGGAGGCCGATGTTCCTGCCTGCAGCACGAGTGGCACCACCGCCCAGCTCAGAGCTACTTGCACTGTAGCCGTACGCGGCACAGACAGCTCCTGGTACTCCGGATGGAGCTGGTGAAATGAGAACGGCAGCAACCAGCTGGCCATCCCCCCTCAGCATGCTGCTGGGGGTCCCCATTCTTTTCAGGGCAGCAGAACCCCCTGGCTGTGAGCCCAGGCAGTCAGGCTTTCCCAAGGGAGGTCAGCGCATGGCTGAGAGAAAACAGGAATCGACGTGGCTGAGTGCTCAGGTGAGAGTACCCAGAGCTTTCTCTAGCTCACTAGAAAGGATTTCAGATGGGACCTGACAGCAGCAGTATCCCACCCTCACTGCTCCACCAAAGGTTTGACATCTGCTAATAGTTTGTCTTGCAGCCGAAAGGCAGCCATTAGCACACCAGCTCCGACAGGAACCATTCCCTCACAAAGTGGTGCGAGGCCCCTTAACATAAAACTCTTCCTTTTTCTGGTCCCTGGCATAACTGAAACGCAAGGGCACAACGAGCCCGGGCTAGAGGCCTTCCTGCTCAGAGCAGAGCAACCCTCCCCAGCAGCAGCTCGGGCACAGGCAGGCCAAATGCCATCTCATGAGGGACTTAGGCCTCTGTGAAACTGCCGCTTCACCTGCCAGCAGTAAGGCCTAAAGGACACTTGCCCGAAGCAAGCACTGCCTCAAGGACTGCCAAAGGAAACCTATGCAGGGAAAACAGACCAATCTTTGGCAGCAGTCACGGATTTAACCACCGCAGCAGCCCAGTGAAGCAACCTGGGGACCCAGCAGGCATCAGGCTGATTAGGATGTGAACATATATGTTCACAGATATGAACAGCCCCATCAGGCCACGCAGCAGTGAGAAGTCCCCTTCTGCAGGGACTCAGGACCTTAAGGAAAGGCCAGTGCTGTTTCTTAGACTTGAAAGCTCCATTTCCAAGCACATAAGCTTTCCTTTCCCCTCCTAATTGCACTTGACTAAGCATCAAACACAAAAACCTGACATCCACAGGATTTATGCCCTAAATCAACTCAAGGAATTGTCTGTTCCCAAGCATCAAAGCTTGTGGAGCACCTCAGGTAGAAGGCCTGACTCTCATATAAATTCTGGTAAACAAAATACAGAAATTCATCCCCATTCTCTGCCTTGGCCAACCTGGGATTTTCATTTTGCTCTCATCACGTGCTAGTACTAGATCCTTTACTGTCTGTGTCAGGATGGAGTACAGAGGCCTACAGTACATCTGGATTTCAATGACTAAAAGAAATCTACTCTTCTGTAACAAATTCAGGGACACTGGTATCACAGGTAGCAAGAGTACTTATATCTGCTTATTAAAAGCATTTATTTTTATTAACAGGGAGAGCTCCATGCTTCACTCTACTTGCAAAGGATAATGCAGAACAGAACGAGAAACTGATACCGAATAATCCGCGTTTCTTACAGTTACATGAAATCTATAGAAAAATTGTAACAGAAAGTCCCGTCCTTTTCAACAAGGTTTAGTGACACTCAACAATTCTGGAAAGTAGGCTTGAATCCTTGTGGCTACAAAAAACATTTTGACAGGAGTTAAGATCAGAAACAGAAGATAAATTGTTCTTAAGGATCAGCTGTACCTGCTGGAGCAGAACTGTGAAAGCTTTGGCTAATCTAAGGACATTTTCAAGACAGCCCAAATAATAATAACACGTCTTTAAATAACCAGTTTTAAAAACACTTTTAAATTGGCCTAAATCTACAGAACAGGTGCTGTGCAGTGATCGGTCCTGGCACACGAGAAGGACTGCAGCTCGGACAGGTAGGGCTGTGCGAACCTCAGCACGGGTGTGCATTGAGACCTCAGTGAGTGCTATTCTTCACCACTGCGAACTCATTTATTGGTACACCACCGACACTCATGGCCTGCAGAACTGCAAAGAACCAACATGAACCAACTGAATACGCACCGATTGACCCAAAAGGGTTTGAGCAGGCCCCTCCTTTCACTCCCCAAAGGCTGACCCTGGGAAGTAGGTACCAGGCGGGGTAGCCAGGTGCTGCAAGCTGACATTGGCAGGCATCCTGCCGCCAAACACAACTGGCTGTGTGAGACCCAAATGCTTGGGAAGAATCAGATGGCATGTAGGGCAAAGGAGAGCCAGGCCAGCAGTTCCCAGCTGGACAGATAAGGCTCCTTCCTCATGACATTTTCACCTCGCACCCACCTGAGTTTGAGACACACAAAGTTCAAGCCTGAAGCACCAGAAGACTGCACAGCACCACCTGAACAACAAAGTGCAGCCCCTTGCAATCACAAGCTATTCTGCCACAGCTGCTGGGCATGGCGACAGGCAGTGGGTTTGTGTCCTGCACTCCCAGCCCCAAAGTCCCCACCAGGACGGGCTGCGGGTCCCCTGTGTGCCTTCAGGACTGGGCTCGTGGGCTCTGGCCTGGCCAGGAGGTGGCTGGACACCGGCACGGACCTGGGCTGAGGTTGGTGACAAGATGGCAACCCATGAGTAAAGTCAGTCTCGTGGTGTAACCACTGCTTAAAGGCGAGAGCAGGACAAATACTGCAATCCATGAAGGAATTCTGAGTGGATTAGGAGCCCTCTGCGCTTCATTATAGTCTCCCTGATGAAGGCAAAAAGCGAAACTGCAGCTGGAGGAGAGAGATTAAAAAACCTATTATAACAGTTTAATTATCTGTTATTATTGGATTAACATTCATTGCTGATCCAGGTGCTCCTCAAATAAATAGCTCAGGTGGTTTATAAGAGCATTGTTTTATTTTGCTGGTGAAAGACTTCTGGCCCATGAAATGAAAGCAGGAGCTTTTTTCAAAGCCCGGTATTCAAACCGAAGAAAGCTGAAGTATGCACTCCATCTGCCCAGCTTTTTTTTTAAATTATCATTTTTTTCCCTACCCTGAACTTTTGAACTGTTGGCTCCTTTCAACCAACCCTGTAAGCCTGGTGACAAAGCGATTTAAAAGTTTCTACATGTTTTGCAGAAACAAGCAACCACTGGAAGGGGAGAGAGAGCCTGCAAATGAACCTTTAAATTTCCTGCGTAGGGAAATGATTGCAACCTAGGCTCCCATGTTCCTAGATGCCACAGAGCCCACACAAGGACGCACTCATGGAAACCCCCAAACACAAAGGGACAAGTCAGAGCTCTGAATCAACCACGAGACACAGCAGTCTACACGCTCCTTACCTAGCGGAACTACTTTTAGAACTGCTACATATATATATATATATATTTTTTTTTTCTTAAATGCCTGTAGCTGGCCCCTGGTTGGGTCAATAAGCAAAAGCAAGCCCCTACATGCCAGCAACAAGATTAAAAGCTAGAGCTAGTGCATCAAACAAAATTGCTCCACTTAAACTAAGAACATGTCTTAGATTTTCATTCTTCTCGAGTGTAAAATGCGCAGGGTGGACCATCACACAAACTGAGCTGTGGGGTACTGCTTTATAAAGCCAGCCCACTTGAGTTATGAGACCCTTCATTTAAAACTCAGAAGGGAACGCTCAAGGCACTTCTCTGAACTCCCATGTACCACAAGCCACAGGAACAGCCCGAAAGGACCCTGATGCTGCCGAGGAGCTTTTCCCTCAGCAGCACCATTTTGTTCCCCGTAGCTCACAGTTATGTCAGCAAAGCCCAGACGTTTTCCCTGGAACTGCGGGATCCTCCAGCAGCTGTATCAGCTGCTGTGCTCTGAGCTGAGCACACAGAACAGCAAAGAAGAATGAGGCAGAAGTGAGACCTGGAGCCAGAATTATTGTTTGTCTGGAGCCTGAGCTAAAGCTAGTTTAACCCCGTGAGGCCAACGGCCTTGTGCAGATGCCCATCGGCTGAAGCAACAACTATCAGTCTGTCTCTCTTGAAATATTTCTTATTAAGTTCCCTTTCTGTGTCTTACTGCCATTAACATTGCCACACGGATTTGACCAGCCTACTCAGTCTTTCCTAATGCATAAAACATGGAAATTGCCGGTCCTTTTTAAGCACCAAGCAGTACAACAACCTTACCTCCTCCTTCCCTCAAGGTCGATTTGCACCTGGGTTGCCCAAAGGACACCTGTGGCTCCCTGTTTGGGCAGCAGCTAAGGGAAAAGCCTGTGCTGTTGCCTTCCCCGAGTCCCTTCTCTGCCCCATGGGGCTGCTGGGGCACCCCCATGGTTATACCCAGGTATAGCACTGCTAGTGCCAGGAAAACCACCAGCACAGTCTGTTTTATGCTAAGTTATGAACTATTTAGCCTCTGACACCTCACCACCATCTCATGCATTTAACACGAGGCTAGGGGCAGGGAAGAGAGTTGTGCTGTCTTGCTCTGAGATACCTGCTGTGCCATACAAGTACTGGCAAATAAACGCCTCCAGACTCAGTGAGTAAGGTTAGCTGGTTTTTTGAATCTATATTTTGACAGAAAAATAACGTTTAGCAGTTTAAGACCAGGATGCCAGCAAGCTACAGCATGTGCCACAGATGCCTGTGCTGGGTCCAGTCCTCCTCGAAGCATTTCTGAGTTATTTCAGTGTAAGCAAAAGGACGTGCCAAAGTCCCACGTGAAGCATAGCTACATCCAAACAGCTCCCATCAAGGTGTCTCCATCAGGAGCCAGCAACTCCAGCATTTATGCACAAGAGAAAGTATCAGGAACCCTGTACGAACTGGAGCAGAGTGTCCCATAAGGTGATGTGCAGTCTCAGTCAGGACATCATCTGAAATATTGCTGAAAAATGTTTTTTTGCATAGCCTCAGAACATCCCTAACTAATGTAGCTCCAACAGATCCCCTGATGCATTCGATAAACTGTAGCAGAAGCATGGAAGTAATTTGTTTCAGACAGCAGAGAAATCACTATTTCATTATACTATTTATAAAAATAACAGGCCTGACTGAGCCAATTGTCATGAACAGGGTTACCCTGAAATCTAATTTCAGGTAACTCCAGCATGCCCTGGTATTGAGTCAGGAGAGCCTTGTTTCATCCGTTCTGTAAACTGGCTGCATTAGGAATGAAGATGCTCTCAGAGGAATTATCCAGACAGAACGGACACTGCAATTTGAAGTCACTGTCTCAATCTGAATAGATTTTCAATCGTATATGAGACTTTACTGTAAATACAGATTTTTTTTTCTGACTTACTTTATTTATTTTCTAATCTAAAAGTGCTCCCTGAATCAAGGCTTTCTGCTTCCCTAGACTGATCTCTCTCCTGCTGTTCCAGACAGCACGGAGGGAAGTCCACGGCCATAGCAGGACTGGACCAGGGCTGCCTTCTAGTCCCACCTACACCCCTACAAGAGATGACGCTCAGCAGGGATGCAAAAGCCACTGCAAAGAGCAGGTCAGTGAGGAGCTGAAGCATGGGAAAACAAGATTTCCCTCCTGTCCCCAGCAGGTGTGTCTGGAACAGGCTGCCCTAAGAGGTTTTGAGCAGGGGTGAGACCACACAGTCCCCACTGAACCCTTCCAACCTTAGCTGTTGTGTGCTTCTGCCATCCACACGCAGACCCGGCTGCACAGGCAGCGTCCCCAGGAACAGCAGCTACAGAAACACGCACCCTGACTGCAAGCAAGCTCTTCCTCCCTCTAATGCTGTTGATGAGAGCTTGTGTCTTCCCTGACCTTGAAGCTGTGTTATCTGCTTTGGCTGGGAGAAGGCGATAATAGCTCCCGACAATGGGAAGAGTCAGCTCTGAGCCGGTGGAACAGGAAATCCCATTTCTCAAGCCCTTCAAAGCCTGCCAGCCTGCCTGGCACTGTTTCTCTCAGCAGCACTCAGCAAGATTACAGCACTATAAATAACCCACACAATAAGTTGTGCATTAAGGAGAAGAAAGGACTAGCCCTCGATGTGGGTTTCCCTTCCACTTGTGGCCTCAAGTGTCCCCAGCCAGTTGAACTGCTAGGGTTTTGTTCTCCAAATTAAGAAGGAGCTGCAGCTGTTGAAGTGGTTTTAAACAAAATAAGGAGATTAAAGGGTACAACAAAGAGCTAAGATACTTCCCAATTTTAAAACAAGTGTCTCCCTCCCCTCCCCTCCCTGTTGTTTTCTATAATAGGAAACTCAGAACTAAATCTGATTCCTTACCAATCACTCTGCCCTTCTTTCACAAGCTCAGGTACAATCATTAGCATAAAACGAAGCTGAACAATGAAGCCCTGCAGATTTGCATACAACAGACGATCCATGTGGTCATTCTGCTGCAGCATGTAAGAAAACATCCAAGCCTGTTGGCTTAAAGCTTCATCTGAACCATCAGGAAGAAAGACGCACCTCGTAACAGTAGGCACTAGCATTAGCATGCCTGGAGGCCTTACACAGGTGTTGCTGTTTAACAAACACTGCCCTTGCCTCTGCCTAGCGTGAACCATTAAAGCTCAGCTAGTTGTATCAGATCACTTTCATTAAAGCCAGCCTGAGTAGTGAGGAAATTTTCATGCATCACTTGCACGGCTTGGACAATTTGCATTAATGCTGTCAAACACCACTGACTTCTTTCTCAGCCCCCAAACAGACTGTACGCTGACATGTGGCGATGTGAATTACCCTCACAACTATTGCCTCAGCTGCTCATTTGATGCATATACACAATTTATTGCTTATATAGCACATGTCATGTACTGGTTCAATTAATAACAGTTCACCTTGAGCATAAATGTATTTTTCATGTATGCATTACCTAAACAAACTTCATATGCAAGTGTGCGCAGACAAATAGGACTTGTCAACTGCTGTCTTACACACTTCCCCTGCCTTCAATTTACACTCAGAAGGTTGTTTGTTGTGTTGTTCGCCACGGAAAATCAGTGAGAGAAAGGTTAAATGTAGCAAGTGTTTTAGGTACCCAGCCTGAGCTCTCAAAGAGAACCGGAGAGAGCTCACAACCACAGCAAACGAGGGACAGGTGTCATGGCTGCAGGCATCTTAGCAGGCAGCACCTGGGGGGGTTGGATGAAGACAACTGCCAGCAGACCTCCATCACAGAAGCATTCCAAAATCCTCTGCTGCCTTTACTGCTTGCCTTCTAATTTAAGCTACAACGGAAAAGGGTCTTTTGCAGAGAAGAGGTTAAATGTAAACACCTTTCACTCTAAAGCACGCTCTCTCCTATGCATTAAGGATGATAATAAAATGTCAGGTAGCTAGAGAGTGGGTTAAACATGGCCAAATAAGAACGCAGAGTGAATGTGGGTAGGCCCTAAACATGAGGCCCTTCGCTTTACAAACTCATTGTTCTCTACTTATATAGCTTTCAGAGACCATCATTAGCAATAAAAGGGACCATAATTACTTCTGGAGACACAAAAAGACCATACAAATTTGTGAATATGTCTGAAAACAGTGGAAAAGTGAGAGAAATGTTTAAAAGCAGCATAGATCTGCTGCCACATTGCTGTTAAATCCCACTCCCCTGTATCGTGCTCTAGTCCAGCACCTCCTTCCTGCTCCAGAACTGCGAATGCCACACAGCTAGAGCCCAGTTCTGGGTTTCTGGTGTCACAGAACCCAAATCCTGCAGTACGTGTGATTCCCTTCATTTTTGGATCGCTGCCATTTTCTCCCCTGCTGCTGCTGTGTCCCCCTTCCCCTCAGGTTTCAGCAGACCAATAAATCCACACGTGCTAAACACTCTGGCTTTTTTCAAGGCAAGAGCTTATTTTTTGTGAATAACATGGCCCTGAAGCGCACGCTCCCGGCCCCACTGCTCCCCACTGGCACAAACACCTCAGGGCCCTCCTGCGACACTCTCCCCCACACACACACACAACACCCCAGGAGTTGCTAAGGGCTGAGACCCTCACCTCACCCAGGCACCTTCTTCTTGCTGCCATATGTGCACAGGACGACCTGGAGGAGGTGCTTGTCCACCCCGTGCTGAGCAGGCCGAGGTGGCGGTGGTTCCTTGGTTCCTCAGCCTTCCGCAGCAGCCGGAACCTTCTGGAACCCAGCCCTCAGAGGCATGGCGGCAGCCCAGGCCTAGCACCACCTCACCTCACGACCGTGTGCTGATGCCCAGCAGCAGCCATGCTGTGTGGGTGTCCCCTTCTCTCCCCAGGCCTGCTCCCCAGGCCCCGGCACCCCGTCCTGTGAGCCCTCAGGGCGCGGAGCCGTTCTGGAGCAGTGCTGCCAGTGCAGTGACAGGGGAGCACAAGGTGCTGGGGATGGCTGTGGCTAGAGACATCCAGAGACATCTTGTTCTCTCAGGTGTGTGCCACCGACCTCTGAGCCTGCAAGGCAAGCAGCCAGGCTGGGGGGAACCCAGCAGTTACAAATCCAGCATTAATGAGAATACCCTGAGGCTGTGAGAGGGGCGCAAGCCACCAGATGCCCAAACCGACCAGCAACACAGCCCAAGGCAACCCAGGGATGTACCTGAAAAGCTTTTTCAAATGTGTCTGACTGAGAGAGTGTTTCAGGCAGGGAGGGTGGAGAAATCCTTCCTATGCTAAATCTGGAAGCAATGTGAGAAGCTCAGGTTAGAGATGAGAACAATCATCATCAGCAACAGTTTTTGGTGCAGAGGTTTTCTTCCAGGCCAGATCTGGGGGTTTTCATTTTCCCTCAATTTGGATTCACCTTTTTCAATGTACTGCTGTGAAAACCAGACCAATGGGGCTGAACTCTGCCTGTGCACAGCATGCTGAGCGGGGACACTAGGGCACGCTGGGTGCAGCACGAGCAGGCCCCAAAACGCTAATGGGGAGATGTTAATCCCACAGCCAGGATGATGCTGCCTCACATGCCGGCCATCTGCTTCTGCTTCCTCATAGAAAGCAGGGACATGGTACTTACCGGGTTTCACGTTGGTGTGAGGAGGTTCTTTTTCATGGACATAAACAAGACACTCAACAGCTAGTATCTTTACTGAATGAATTTATTGGTTTTTGAACTAAAGTTGCTCACAGTTATTTAACAAGGGATACATCAGATTTTTTTGTCCATTTTAAACCATTAAATAATGTCAGTTTGTGTCTGTATATGTGTGTGTGCGCGCGTGTGTGTCTTCAAAGTACAAAATAGGAAGGATAACAAGAGGTATTGCTTTCATTTATTCTTATATCTTGTGTAAGTAATCCCCTTCCTGCTTGTACCACATGGGTTTTGCTGATATAGGTATTTTTAAATTATTATTATTATTTTGTATTGAAATCCCAGCCTTTTGTAGAGGTACAATGTAACAGAAGCATCAAAATCTATACACAAGGGAAGAGAAAAGAGGGAAAAGAAGGACGGGGGTGATGGGAGGGGAGCTTGGAGGAGAAGTAGAGAGAGGGTGGAGGCAGGAAAGACAACGAAAGCAAAAGAGACTAATTTACAGCAATGTCATGCAATTAAAACTGCCCCCCTCTCCTGCACCCTTGCCTCCCCCCCTCCCCAGCCATCACCCCCTGGTGTCTGACATGCACACAGCAATACGAGAGAAAAGGTTCAGAATAGGGAAAATAAATAAATAAATAAAAACAAAAAATAAAATAAATCCCTCCCATTTGGGGGAATGGGGAAACAGGGCCAAAGTCAAAGGTCTTTGCCCCACTTGTGTCTTTAAAAATTCTTTTTAATCTTCAAACCTATGTACAAGTAAAACTGGTCCAAGAAGGGGAAAAATGATGGAAAAAAACAACAACGACAACAACAACAAAAAAGAACTCATCCAACATTGTCATTAAAAAAAAATAATCTTGCGATACAACATACACCCATAGGAACCCAACGAGCAGCAATCGAAGGTCATAAAAGAGCTGAACACTAATGCTAAGCCTACATTCTTAAAATCTCAGTCAAGAAGTACTTCTCACTGTGTTTTGTCTTCCACGCGTAAAACCACGGTTTTTTTTGTTTGTTTAACCTTTGAGCTTGGGCCAGAATAAGTTACACTTGGTCACGTAACTCTTGAGGAGGAGGAAAAAAGGCAGCAATTCTTCTTTCTCAAAGTCACAAGATGAACACTTACAGGGTTTCTGTGTCTTTTTTCGCCCTCCTCCACAAAATAAATAAGAATCAATGTTGCCTCTACACAGTTATTAAACAGAAGATATATCTAACAGCTTATTTTTTTAAATATATATATATGTATATATAAATAACCAAGACCTAGTAACTGAAACACAAAAAAAGGTCCCCATCCACCCAATCCCACCCTCCTCCCCTTCAAACAAAAACAACAAACAAACAAAAAACAAACAAACAAAAAAACAAACAAAAACAAAACAACAAAACAAAACAAAACTTTATAAAAATATCTTGCAGTAATTTTTAAAGTTTACAGTAGCTTCGTGATTAAGTCTCCCGTTGCCCTGACTCCACCTTGTCTTGCTCAGATGAACTAAGTGCCAGTGATTTGCACACACACACACACAGGAAATAAAACCCAAGATAAGTCTCTTTTCTTCCTCCTCTTCGTCTTCTTTTTTTCTTTTCTTTTTTTTTTTTTTTTTTTTTAGAAAAAATCACCCAAGCCAACAAATGAAATTGGTAACTTAAAGAAATAATAATACTGATATCAATGCAGCACTAGCAACACAACAATTGCCTCTAAATGCAGGGTGTGGTGGAGGATCCAGCTGGTGGAAGAAGGTCCCAGCACGGTGGCACAGTGGCAGGGAGCTGACAGATGGGGAGGAAGGTGTCGAAGGAGGAACAGCAGTAGCAGCAGCGGCAACTGTGCCTGGTGGTGGGAGAGACAGTCCTTGGCAGAGTCGTGTCCCTCTTCTTTGCTACCAGAAGTTGCCTTTTCCCTAAGTTTAATGTTTTGTTTGTATGTGTTTATTCATTGAACCCCCTCTCCCTCCTAAATTTATTCCTTTCCCCTTCCAGCAGGTCAAAAAGCAAAATGATACAGTATAAAAAAAATAAATATTCTGTGTCTATATATATATATGTATGTATGTATGTATATTTATATGAAAATATACACACATATATACATGTATATATAAAAAAGAGGACAAAAGAAAAGGAAAAGGTGGTGGGGAGAAAAAGAAGGTTAAGAAAATCCTGTGATGAAGCTCCCCAATTTTGTCTTGGTTCAACGCTTAGTTTTGAGTTGCTCCTGGCTGGTTTCTGATGAGAACGCGCTCTGGATTCGCAAAACACTGCGCTCCCGCTACCCCTTCTCCTTCCCCGCACCCTCCCCTCCGGGCTGTGTTCATCTGCGCGGACAGAAGTTGCCAAGGGTAAAGGTTTCACTCCAACAATTTGCAACCTCCTTTCAGCCCAGACTGTGCAATCCCATAACTGAGCAGATCTCTCTTGTGGAGCACCAAAAAAGAAAAAAGAGAGAGAAAAAAAAAAAAAAAAGGCGTGCATTGGGGAGGTGTTTGGGGAGAAGTGGGGGAGAAACCCACTTCCCGAAGGGAGAGGGGAGGCTGGGAACCTCAAACAGGACTGGTCCTTGGACAGTCTACATCGGTTGCCTTCCGTCAACAAGTGTCCGCAGAGCACAGAAGGTGAAGCCGTGGCTGACATGTTAACTTTTCGGGATAATTCCTGGTAGCAGAGCGGAAACAAGTGGTGTCGTCAGAAACACAGAGAGAGCATGAACAGAACAAGAAACAAACCAAAAGAAAACAAAAAAATAAAAAAAATCAGGAAGGAGAAAAAAGAAAAACATTCAAAAAAAGGGAGGAAAAAAAAAAACAATCAAAAAAACCACAACCCAAGATCTGTCGAACTGGGTTTGTCATCTGTGCTACCTTTTCTTTTCTTTCTTTTCTTTTCATTCTTTTGTTCGTTTGTTTTTGTGTTTGTTTCTGAGATATATATTATATATCATATATAAATATATATATGTATATATATACAGTCATTCCTTCATACAAAATTTGTCTATAGACAGTTTTGTACTGTTGTGGCAAGGTATATACATCCTTCTAGTTTAGAGGCTAGCTTGCTAAGGAATATTCTTTCATTCTTGCTTGCTTTTTTGTTTTTGTTTTTGATTTTTTTTCTAAGTTATTTAATTTTTATGTGTTTATTTAAGGTTGGTCTTGTAGGCCGACTGATGAGACCATCTTTGCCTTGTCTTTGCCAGCAGGGTACTTATTGTCTCCTCTAGACCCATAGTCATTAGAACCGGAATCGCTCCGCTTGCTGTTTGCGCTATGCTTGGTTGGCGTGCCGGGGGGATGGCTCACCTGCCCGTTCTTCTCGTCTGAAAAAAGTTGTTTAATTACGTCAAAGAAGTTACTCAATGGGCTGCCTGGGTACACAAAACAGAGGAGACAAAAAAAGAAAGAAAGAAAGAAAGGAAGAAAGAAAGAAAAAAAAAAACGAGAGGGAAAGAGAGAAAAAGAGGAGAGAGAGAGAGAGAACAAACAAACAAATGAACAATGGGGCTTTTAACGAGAAGAACATGATGAGGAGATCCAGAGCCACGTGCGTGGGGGTGTGTGGGGGATGAAGACAATGAGCAGGAAGAGGAAGAGTGTTTAGGATGGGACACCTACAGAAATAAAGAGGCTGGGAGCACAAAGCACCTAGGTGGTAGGTCCTGGTTTTCTCCTGAGATGGTGGGTACAGCTGTCTCACCTAGCAGGAGGACACAGTACCATGTTGAAATAGTTCAGTCTACTTGGAGTCATTTGGCCACTCCGCAATGAGACGTCAGTGAACGTAATGCTGAGTACAGGCAAATCCCATCTTAGTGCTGCTGTTACATTTTTTTAAAGTGGTCACCAATTGATGCCTTGCTTTGCAGCCCTGCTAAGTTCTCTGGCTGCACTGGGCATTATGCTTTTCTTGCTTGCTTTCTGTTTCGTTCTGAGTAGCTGCTTGCTCATCTTTCAGACACTAAGCCTGAAGTGCCTGAGTGCTCTAAGGAAGAAAATATGTGAAAAATGAGAGACGGCTGACATGACTACTTCCATCTGCATGTGTGATTTATGGCTTGTGCTTGCAAGCCTCTAAGCAAATTCACAACCTTCTTACAAGAGGCACCTCAAAACGAAGATACTGAATGCTATGTAGAAGCAGACTTTTCTGGCTGTAAATATTTCTGGGACCTACTAGGGTCAAGAACTACTTCCTCACTGCCCTGAATTTATGTTCTCGCTACAATACAGCCTCCACAACACTGACATGGCTTTCAGTGGAGCTAGGAGCCACAGAAGGATGCAGGGTTTCATGCTGGTGGAAAAGGTATCTCATTAAGCCAGCCACTGGAGCAGGCTGCAGTGTTAACATGGGTTGGGAACTGTGCACATCAGAATACAATCTTTCATGCCATTTGGAAGAGTCTCTTTGCCCGCCATTTCACCTTCTGATCAAATCCAAGATTCACTTTACCAATGCCACTTGCCACTGTGGAGCGTGACGCATCACAGACCCACCTCCAGGGGCCAAAAGGAACAGACAGACCCTGGATTGAATGCAGTGAGTCTTCTTCTAAAACCCTTTGAATGCAGGCATCTGAGACCTCTCAATTCACAAGGCACAAATGATATGTAAGGAGCCTTCACGTGTTTGACTAACAGCTATGTGCTGGGTTTAATTATGCAGCTCCAGGGCAATGACATGCAACACCTTGACTGGTGAGAGCCAGACAGTTGACAGTCTTCATTTAATTCCTGTCTGCCGTACATCCAATGCAGTGAAAGACCCAGCTGTATCTCAGCATGAGTGGTACCAACCCAGGAACAGTCCATGGAGGTTTCACAACAACAACAGCTTGGGCTGAGGCTGTGCAGCAGGTTCTTTCCTCATGCTGGAGCGCCCACTGTAGTAGTGGCTACACCTCTGTGCCACTGTATTTTGGACCTCCAGGCAGCAGTGGTGTGTGGTGTTTGTCTAGTCCTGTGTGAGAGGTTGTGTAGAAGGTCATACCCAAGGAAAGGTTCTGTGAAGCTACTGAAGGAAATGGACCAGCTACTATCATAAAGGTAGCCCTTGTGAGGTGTTTCTAGTCCCTTGTAATTTTCCTGGACTGGGGGATTAATCCTGACCAGACATCTGAGGGGTCACAATAAATCCTCTGGACATGGATGTTGAAAGGGCTGGTTCTTACCTAACCTACACCATACAGGTGATGACTGTTTGTGATCGTTAAACCCCATTGTGCTTTTCTCAATATTGGCACTGTTGGCTCCATTGTTCTAACAAATTCAAATCCGCGCATTTACATCCCACCTAAGTAATTTTGTTCTCCGGCTCCCAGAAGGAAAAAGGCTCCTTGCTTCTGCCTTGCAGTGATGTGGCATGCTGTGAGGAGTGGGGCCTTCTTTCCCTGAGATGGCAACGTTCAGTCCAGAGCAAAGGGTTTTCTGCATAGCAGAGAGCACCCCTTATTCACAGTTAGTGGACACTGGTGACTTATTAATATTCTATTTCCTTTCACTTTTATTATACACACAGGCAAATCAGTTACTACAGCAGGCAAATACTGTCTCTGTGTGTTAACTTTTCTGAAGAGCTTGTTGAGTGCTGTCTTACTCTCTAATGGAAGATACTAGACAGACATCAACTGTTCTTATGCAAAGAAAGTGCAATACGTAGGATTTGTGCCCTGCAAAACAGAATGCGGTACTTTTTCTTCTGCCCCATGCTAGCCAGGTAGTTGTTGCTTTCTTCTGCATGGTAACAGGCACTGAGAGAAACCAAATGGCTGGCAAATAGAGTGAAGGATCTCAGTCTTTCTTATCCAATTCATTCCTTGTCTTCCTGTACTTGCAGTTTTGTGTTTAACTTACTGCTGGCCCTGGTTCTCTCTGTGCATTCAATTATACCCACGCCCCAAGCAAATGGCTGTTAGTTTCTGGAAGGGCATCATTCAGCTAACAGACTGAAGCCTTAGAGACGGGCCTGAACAAACAGCCAGGCAACACATGTATCTCAGTTTCTGGCTAAGATAGGAAAAGCTATCAAACTCTCAGCCATTTCTGGGTCAGAACTCTGTGAGCTCCACCTGCCTCCTTCCACGTGCATGCAAATGCTTTGGAAAGGAGATATCTCTTCCAGATCTATGACGTCTAATTCCAATTTTTCACTAAGCCTCTCTAAAACTGTATTAGGTTTGTGGGTGCATGCTCTGCTCAGACTCTTTTCTATCTACTCAGATTCATTTCTACTTCTTTTAAGTGAATACTCTTTTTCAGAGAAAAAAAAAGCAAACACTCAGCCTTGAATGCAGGAATGTGGGCAGATCTGGCTCTTATGTGGCTTTGGACCTCTCATCTTCATAAGCAAATGGAGTCAGCAGAGAGAATGAAAAAGAGCACTGAAAAAAATGCTGGAGAGGGAAAGACTGCTAGATTGGGAGAAAAGGGGAGGGGAGTATCTCCAATTATTCAGCTGAGCAGTTTATTCAACAAGCTTAGAGGGAAAGAAGAGGGCAGAGTAAGCAGTGCTCTGCAGGAATTGGGGAAATTTTACTTTTCACGTAGACAGGAACAGCAGACAAAAGTACAACTTGCAAGAATGGAGCAATAAAACATTTTAAAAATTGTATGTAAATATCTTGTACTTGATGAGTTCTGATACAGGATTTTTAATCATCCTATTAAAATATGCTGCCCCTGTTTCATCCACCCTTTCTCCTCCCCATGCCCTACTGGCTTTCAAGTGCTTGGAGATTTACTGCAGCAAGAGTATTTAACAGTCTGCTTTTCTTTGCCTGTATCTCTACTGGATTCCTCACAATCAGCATTTTCAGGTAAAATTTTAATGGGAGGTAAGAAATCCTTAGGGATATTTAAAGAGAGCTACTGAAAAACAAAATAGGCCATTTCACTAACCCTTTCCTTTCTTTGCCTTTTGTAGTATCTGGCCTCGTAATTAAATACTTGGTAATAATACTTTCCTATCTTGCAGTCAAGAAAGAACTGATCCTATGCCAAGCACTACAGACAATCACGGCATTGATGTTATCTGCAGGACAGCTTGTTAGCCCACTCTTGGGCTGGTCTAGTTATTGGTCTTTGAATAGACAAAGAGTCCTCACATTTCTCTCTGGGGATATGTAAACACGGGGCAGCTATGCTGGAAGCATGAAAATGGTGAGTGGTGTTGCTCCTCTTAGTTCTCAGTTCCCTTTGGGCTTATACGGCCAGTAAAACAAGACCTGAAAATGCATGCGATGGTGGATTAGAATAGCTTTTTCAGCAATCTTCCACTCCTAGCATTCAGTGCAAAATGTGTGACAGGCTCCTACACCTGCGAGTCCATCTGGGGGCCTCAAAGAGGCTGCCTCTCTTATTTCAGAAGGTGAGATGACATCCCATTTTCTCTGGACAGGGATGAAGGTTTGGCTCACTGATTCTTCAAAACTTCCCTGGCATTTCATGCATCCGTAACTAAGGTCTTCTTTCCCCTTGAGAGCAAACGTTCATCAACACAGAGCAAAGAAGGCGTGAAGGGCAGCAAGGGTGAGAAACTGCAAGAAGGATCAGAGGCAGGAGGGGAGGTTCAGAGCATTAGGTTTACATCTGTTAGGAGGAGATGGATATGTGCATTTTTGAGTTAGTCCAAGGAGCTGGATGCTGCAAGATGGGGAAGGGGAATGAGTTTGAAAACAAGCACTGAAGCTTATGAAAGGGTCATGTGTTGAAGGGACACTAAAGAAACAGATTTATGGAGAAAGTGCTGGTTTGTGGCACCTGTATGCAGCTCTGTCATGGCCAAATATCTCAAAAGGAGTCAAAATTGTGAATGTATTTGAATACAACAGGCACTAAAAGGAAGAAGTAAGGCTGGGAACAGACACAGAGGTAAAAGGAAGCTGGGCAGATGGCTTGTATCAGCCCTCAGAGTACTCTGTATCTCATTTGCTGTTCCTAAGAAGTCTGGTGACGTTGACTTAACCCCAGTGGTGTCACACAAAGTTGAAGTGGCAGAGCCAGGTTAAGAGAGGAAAGAGAGAAGGTGACTCACTCCCAAGCACCAGGAGTGGCACTAGGAGAGGGTGCATCTGCTCTGACCTTGCAAAGACCTTCCAAGTCCTCCAGAGGAAACTAACAGGAGGTGGTGAATAAGCAGCTTCAGGACAACCTTGGAGGCTTCAGTCCCTGACTGGAGCCTGCTGTTTTGTAACATTTTAAGACAGTCAGATAAGGACTTGGTCTTGTTTTCATTCAAGCAAATGGCAACATTCCCATTGCCTTAGTCGAAGCAAACCCTGAGGCACTTTCTTGTCCTGTGAAACCATCTCTCTCACATCCATAACAACTTTTAATGCATTAATCCTTGTGGCGCTGACCACAAAGTTGTACGAAACAAATATGCCATCTGTGAGATTATTATCCTGTGCCTTTCCTTTCTGTATAGCCTGACAAATTTTGAGTTTCTGCATTTTTAGCTTAGGCTTTGAGAGAAAATGAATGGAAAAACATAGGTCTCAACTGGAAACAGAGAGAGACACTTTGTCAACCTGACTTCCCATATTCCTTTTCATGTTGCTTTCACATCCTTTCTGCCTGCTTTCTGCCCTTGTTTTATTGTTGCTTTTTTTTTCCTTTTTTTTTTTTCATCCCTAGCTTGCTATTTATTTCAATAGCAGCCAAGGTTTCAGTGAATAATGTAGCAAAAATCCAACTCCTTCCACATAATGCATTGAAACATTCTGTTGATGAGTGATAATTCAGTCCCTTTCAAACCCATTTGCTACTTTGACAGAATTCTAGCCCCCTTTTTTAAGACTGGACACTTTCTGTCTGTTTTCTGTTGGCAGAGTCACTTTGCCTTCAATACCAGAAGATTTAAAATAGAGAACCCACTCCAGAAATATTTGCAATGAAAGGGATATCAGAGAGGTAAAACTGGCCTACTCCTCTTCATTTAATTACAATCTCATGTAGGGGTCTTTCTTCAGACTAAGGAGTCCCTGGCCTTGGCACTGTACAAATGCAAATCAGAAAGAGGCCTCATGGAGCTCACTCACTATCAAAGAAGATGATAAAGAAAACTTTTGCTCAACTTGTTTAAGCTAAATTGGATATATGAGGTCTCCCTCTAGACTGGAGAAGGGTGACTGAAAGGCAGTTGCGATGTCTTGCTGGAGGCCATCACACAGAACTTCCTAATCTATGAACCCATCCTACCCTACTTGAAGTGAGCTGAAGGAACTGCTGAAATCCCAAGACTGGTACTTCTCTAAAAATATAGGAAGTCAGAAAAGCTTCTCAGGAGACAAGTATGTGGTTTCATATTTGCTAGACTTTTAAACTGTCACACAACAGATTGACCAAAACAAGTTCTCCCATTTATTTTTTCCCTGGTAAGTTATATAACTGGACAGCTGTTTTGATTTTATTTTGGTTTAGGATTAGAAAATGGAGGCAGACTGACAGCCCACAAGATAACTTGAGTTTCTTAGCAGGACACCTGAACTGTAACTGGGCAAGACTACTTCCAAAGGAAAGAACAGAGCTTATTTTCCAGAGTCCTTGGATTCTGTAAAAATGCCAGCTGATAACAGTGTTTGCCGAAACAGACTGCTGGTAGGAACTACTCCACTTACCACACACTATTACCACAGCTGTCCATGCTACCAGCAGGTGGGAACTTTCAGCGGCTACACATCTGGGCAGATCTGAACAACCAACCTGACATTCAAATGCCCTATAACCCACCCTTGTTCCTACTCCCCTAAAACATCCATTCTCCTGTGCAGGAGGTAGGCCCAATACTTGTGATTAGCCAGATGCATCCAGATGCCCATTCTGCCTCTGTCTCACACGTTTTTTCTCTCTCTCACAGAGAAAATTCAGCCTCTCCTGTTACAGGCAATGTAACTGAGATGGGTACCTCTTGGATGACTGAGTTAGAGGATGGTGAACACGGCCAGCAAAGACCCAAATAAATGAGGCGTATTCCCTTCCTGCTATCTTCTGCAGAGCTAAGACATGAGTAATTAATTGGAAAACAAACATGTCCATTACTGATGAATAGCTCTGGCCACTCCAGCACCACCACATAACTTTCAAAAGAGGAGACATGACGATGGAGAAGACGGAATCGTGTTCATTTGGACAGCTGGTGGCACTGAAAGAGCAGGCAACAAGTGCTGTGATGAAGAGATGCCAAATTTTCTTGTGGAATCACACTTCTGGCAAATTGGTTGGTAAAGGAGTCAGCCCAAGAATTCTTGTATGTCTGTCCTTTTACAAAGATCTGTCTGCACAAGTGTGTGATGAGAGAGTAGGATGACAACCTATACTCACAAAGCCACAGTAGATGATAGTATTGCTGCTACCCATTCTCTTAAAGACTTCTGCTGTTTCATTTAATTTTTTGTCCATAAAAATGTCAGAAATGTATTGGCATTTAATAATATGACTTTTTTCCTTTCCTGCCAGAGGGATGTTTATGTGTGACCTTAGGAGCTTTAAGTTCTCTGACCTGTTCCTAAGGAGAGAAATGAACTGTGTATGCTGGTGAAATGTTAATTCCTCATTTCCTCTGAATCAACCCCTTCAAAATATGATTTAACTTTCAGGGGAGGCCATTGCAAATTCAGCTTAGTACAGCAAGGAAATATTCACATGGAGTATTCTGAAGCACTACCTACTATAAGTACTGTTATCTTAATTAAGAGAGAAGTGTGCTTTCTGCAATAGGCGTTATTACAGAGAAAGAGGAAAAGATCTTGTATTGGACAGCAAAAATCTGGCCACAGTGTCAAAACAGCAACTGATATATAACAAATAGCTTAATATATCTGGATACATCTTTAGTGCCAAGTTGCCATCTTTATTGCTACCTTCTTCTACAGAGCAAAATACGAGTTATGAGTTGGAAAAGAAGTGTGTCCCAAACACAACACAAGAATGAGGAGATACGGCTACAGCGTGGATGGAATCAAGCACCCATTTGGATAGCAAATAACTGAGAAACTTGGCTTGAGCTCTTTGGAAACTCTGAATTATCTTACTTATCATGATCCACACGTTATGACTGAATATGTGATCTTTCACATATTCAGGTGAAATGAAGGTGGGTTTCTTAATTTGATCTCTCATTTGGGTGCCAATTTATACCCATATCCATCGAGAATCAGACATGCTCAGAAAGACCAGTAGTAAGCACATTTTTCACAAATGCTAATAAAGAGAATATTGTTCTGACAACCTCGCAGTGTAGCAAAGGTGAGGATAGCCTTTGAGCTGGGAGGACAGCATGCATTTTTTTTTTCTGCAGGTCTCAGCATCAGTGTTTCTGCCATCCATTATGACTTTATGAATGCAAATCATCAATCTCCTCTTCCATCGAAGATCAAAAGACTACTCTGAAAGAAGCAGGGTTACTCTAACTGATGCTAGTATGGATCACTTCTGAGAGCACCAAATCCAGATATTTGCTGCTGTTAGTAACACGACGAGTCTCTAAATTCGCACTCACTAAGTTACATTTTGGTGATAGCCATTGGTATACACAAGGATCTGCAAGGCTTTTTGTTTAACTGAAGACAGTTTCAAACTGTGAACAGCAACAGAGTATGTTTAAGCACGACGTCTTCTGACTAGTCTTTTTTCACAGGGTTATGGTTTAAGACTCTGCAAGAAAGCATGTTTGTGCAGTGCCAAACACAATCACATGATTTGACTGGAGCTGCATTACTTACACATAATAACCTCTGATCATCACCCATGTTCTTGGAAGTGCCACTGACGTAACTGAAAACTTCCCTGAGAGTCATGAGGGATGGAAAGCAACAAGCAAAGATTGCCTTACTTGGAAATAAAACTCAGCCCCAGACAGCCACAGCAAGGAAACTGGGAAGTTTACAGGCTCCCTGGTAAGGGTTTTTCAGAAGATAACATGAAGAATGAGGCAAGCTTTTCTGAGCTTTCTGCCAGCAGCCAGCACCTTGGTGAAACATGCTTACTGTAGACTACAAAAAACTACAGATTGCTGGGAAAGGGAGCTATTCAAGACTATAACAGCTTTACTACTGATTCAACTGCCCAAACAAACTCTGCTCATGAATTAAAGGCTTTAAAGTCATTCAAGTTTGTGAAGACAGACTCTTTTGAACAAGGACTACTGAAATGGCATTGGGCTTCCGTGTGGTATATATCAATGGCTCCAGATCCAATGTGCTCAATCTATAATGAGATTTGCTTTGTGGCTGAAGCTTGATGGCTTTCCAGTTTGAGTATTATTTTGGTTTTGTTGTTTTTATTTTTTTATGTAAAGATTCAGGAGAACCTATTAGAACTGCATTGTTAATTATACAATCTATTCTTCAATGAGATAGACATAAATACCAGATTAGATGATAGTAAACAGTTCTCTCAATCCTGCCTTAAAAGAAACAGGATCCAGCTCAGTCTTTTACAGCTGTGTTAAGTTTATAAGGTTTAATGGCAGCACATAAAATAGTAAACCTTATTTGTCACTAAACTGATTTGGCTCTGAATATGCACAAGGGAAAGATCAGCTAAGCTGGAAGGTGTCACTTCTACAGACAATTTTCAGGTTATGGCTGCATTTTAAATGTAAAGAGCTTTTTCAAGGCAAAGTTATTCTTATAAACAGATACTAAAGACTTCATGGAAATCAGTTTAGTCTTCCTGACACTAGAAATGCCCCTTCCCCTGCTGACGTGGGTGGAAAATTAAAATATAATATTCCATCCCAATGTGCATTTCAACTTGATTATGAGCCAAATGTTTTTCTTCTCTAGTGAAATACTAAGAGTTGGCAGCAGTGTGCGCAGGTAGGACCGATACAGCAGCTGCTACGTCATTTGGACATTGGCAGGTCCTCTGACATACCTCTGCCGTTCAACAGTAACTTGTTCTTCAATGCTAATAGCTAGATGCAGAATCATTTCTCAGATTGATGACTACTACTAGCATAAGATGAAATAACATTTAAAGGACTAAATAAATTTGCCTTGCTGTTAATTACAATGTTCAGTGCTTTATAGTAGGTGAAGAGATATTCCTCATTCCCACCACAGCTTTCACATGGCTGAGCCAGGCATAATGCATCTCATTTGCTCTTCCTGCTCCAGTGTTAACTCTTGCACAAATGCTTTCCTATGCTCATTCCTAAAATGTGGAATGATGATGAGGTCAAAAAAATTCAGTGTAGTTTTTCTTACACTATTGGATGCTAGTAGATGAATGCTGTGCCAGCTCCACAGAGTGCTGCCTGTCCTCAAAGTCAGAGGACAGTACTAGGTTAAATCCTGGCATCATTCCTCTTTACTTCCGATTGAATGTTGGGTGAGCTCCCCTGCACACAACATAGCTCTTCAGTCATATAGGAGGGTGGAATTCAGCACTGTGAACATCACCACAACCTCTGTTTTTTGTGAGCACACCAACAGGAATTTGATTCAAAGGAAGCAGCTCCATTAAACCCCAACACCTCTTCCTATCTCTTCTCTGGATTTATGTATGTACTCTGTTTGTGCTGTAGCTGCCATAAAGTAGTCTCCTTGCTGGCATTCACTTTGTCCTTTTTGTCCCTTGTTGGATGGATGCTGACACTGTGACGGCTGGAAGGCCTGCCTGAGCTGGGAGTGAAAAGTAATGCTCTGTTTAGAGAGTGCAGAGTACCGACTGGTTATCCGTGTAGCTCAATTAATGTGCAAGCAATCAGCAGAATCAGCATTTCAGTATTTTTTTATGATGTGAATGCCAAATAAGGCAAGAAATAAAGGCTTGAGGGAGAACAGAAATTTCCTGTCTGATGCCTTCAAGAAGAAGCTGCAGGTCTGCCTACAAATTAAATGAGTCTTTGTGAAGAGATCAGAAATGGTGTAAACCAGCACACTCAAATAAGAAATCATATGAGCCCTTCTCAGAGAAAAGGAAAAAATCCTACGACCAAAGCTGCACTTTTAGGGAAAGAGATCATCTGAAATCAGGAAACGGGACAAATTCTGCTCTCAGTCACATGCACATAAACCTAATATTATCTCCACTGTGACAACCTTCCTTCATTGTTACAAAGTGCAGAACAACTCCAGAAGAACTTCCCTCAATATACGAAGAGATGACGCAGGAGTCACAAATCCAGCTGGAGAGCAGTACCAGTTCAGCGATCACTTCCTCAACAGCTTGTGTTCCCTTTCACAGAGATGTCTGAATTCAGCCTAGCTACCAGAATGGAAATCTAAAGAGAACAGATTTCTCTTGTACAGAACCTTTCTGTATAAGATAAAAGGAAAAAGAAAAAAACCCTCTCTTATAGTATTTGGGTATTTCCACTATTGTATTTGAAGGAGTCAGGAGAGGCACAGGTAATGAAAGAAAGAATACAGTCCATGTGTGCGTAGAGGGGAGGGAAGGCAAGGGACAAGTTAGCCAAAATTCATGGAACCCCAAGCAAGTTGAGATGCAAGTTTTGCAGGAAACTCCTTTTTTTCTCATTCCTAACAAAATTCTGAACCTGAAATTGTTCACTATTTCTCCAGCTAGGAACACAATGTCCTTCCTCAAAACCAGACTGGAACTATACCAATTTATACCAGCTAACTGTCTGGCAGATAATATGCAGTGTGTCTTATGGAAGATTTAAGAGGGTCTTAGCCAGCAGTGTGCCCCGGCAGCCAGGACAGCCAACCGTATCCTGGGGTGCATCAAGCACGGCATTGCTAGTCGGTCGAGGGAAGTGATCGTCCCGCTCTACTCTGCGCTGGTGCGGCCTCACCTCGAGTACTGTGTGCAGTTCTGGGCACCACAGTACGAAAAGGACATTAAACTGTTGGAGAGTGTCCAGAGGAGGGCGATGAAGATGGTGAAGGGCCTAGAGGGTAAGACGTATGAGGAGCGGCTGAGGTCACTGGGCCGGTTCAGCCTGGAGAAGAGGAGGCTGAGGGGGGACCTCATCGCAGTCTACAACTTCCTCGCGAGAGGGAGTGGAGAGGCAGGTGACCTATTCCCTGTTATCACCAGTGAAAGGACCCGTGGGAACGGTGTGAAGCTGAGGCAGGGGAAGTTTAGGCTGGACATCAGGAAGAGGTTCTTCACCGAGAGGGTGGTCGCACACTGGAACAGGCTCCCCAGTGAAGTAGTCACTGCACCAAGCCTGTCTGAATTTAAGAAGAGATTGGACTGTGCACTTAGTCACATGGTCTAAACTTTTGGGCAGACCTGTGCGGTGCCGGGAGTTGGACTTGATGATCCTTATGGGTCCCTTCCAACTCGGGATATTCTATGATTCTGTGATTCTATGATTCTATACCCCAAAGATACACGGGGAAGAAGGGAGTGGATGCAAAAGGGAATTAAATAACACAGCAATCCTGTCTCAATAAATTGCAGGAGAACAAGGGAGACAGCAGCTAGCTGGGCAGCATTCACTGAAGAACCAAGAATCAAAGGCAGCAAGTAAACAACAACAACAACAAAACAGGAAAGAAAATCACTGGCCTGAGTGACAGTGAGGGGGGAATCTGAAGTGCAACACCACACACTTGTGCTATGAAGGGGAAAGCTGTGGTGGAGCCTGTGCATCTGTGCATGGATGGGGAGGATCAGAAAAAGGGGTATGTGCTCATGTCCACCAGGTAAGTGAAAGACATTGTGGGCTGTTACGGGGTGTGCAGTCTTGAAAAGGGCGTGGGAGAGCAGGGAGGGGGAAGGGGAACAGGTGGAAGGGACAGGGCGGCGCGTTATTATGTTGCTCAGCAGGGGCTGGGGAAGGAGAAAAGGCAGTAGGGAAGGAAGTTCTTACCACATTTGGAAAGTCTGCCAGTCATCAACTCCATACAGTTAGTGGTGTCTGGATCATAGAACGGAAAGAGGAGGGAGGGAGGGAGAAACATAAAAAAAGGTTTCCATACCTCTGTGCATAAAGTAGTAACTTAGCACATTATTACCTGAAGCAGGAAACATTTACGCATCTTGGACTTCACACAACCCAGGCCAAATTCTGCCACCCATTTTATGCCAGTGAAAACCTGGCCGTGTAACTGGGAGTGGAGCTTGCCTGGTCCTGCTGCTTGCACCCACCTCTTTATCACAGCTAGCGGGATTTCAGAGACATGGAAATCGTTCTGCTGTTATATTAGCAATCTAAAAGCCTTGAAATACATTGCTTTCACTGGATAGCTTTGCAAGTTATCCTGCAACACCCAGAAAATGTCCAGCCAGCTATGTACATCAAAAGTTTGTGAGAGGGAGGAAATGCAGAACTGTGCTACTGGACATGGGCTAAGGTGGTTACTTACACAGCTCAGAAACATCTTTTAGATCCCAGTGCTCACATCCCTAACAATTCTGCCCTTCTCATTCACGTGTAGTCTCTTACTCTTCTTGCTTTCAATGGCACTATTCACAGGCAACAGAATTACTCCTGGAAAGGGTGGCAGAATCTGGCCCAGTGATATTACTGTCCACTTTGTGTATAGCTCCCCTTGCCACAGCCTCCGAGTGCTTCTTAATGCTGGTGTGATAAGCAGAAGGAGCTTTACATGGGAGTTTTAATGTGGAGAGGACTAGCCCCGCTGGTCTCTTCCCTGTGAAAGCTGCTGGCAAGCGAGACCTGCTGCTGTCAGCCAGGCTGCTGCGGCACCTGGGGCCTCTGCCCATGCTCCCTCTGGAGCCAGTGGGAAACATTTACAGCACTTGCTTCGGTCTTGGGTCTCCTCTTGCCTGGCCTCTCAGTGAGCACTCAGGTATTAAAGAAATAGGCCTCTTGGAAACATGCACACATATGCCCCAAATCCCTGCCTGCCAGGATGCTCTAATTACTCCCTGTCTGCTGAAAGTCTGCAGGAGAGAGGGCAGGACCATTTCTCAGCATGCCTCTCCACAGAAAAGTAATTTTCAAAGAGGAGGAAGGGATGCTGGATATGCCTGGGTATGCTGAACCCACACTAGAAGAGCATGGCTGTGCTTTCTGACGCGGCCAGGCCTGTGCTGCACAGATCGCCTGGGAAAGCACGGAGTAGTGCTTGGTCCAGTGATGCTGGTCAAAGCATCCGAGGACAAGTTACATGCTCTCCACCCCAAAGGTCAGAGGCAGGCTGGCAGAGCTGAATGGGAGATTAAACCCATGGAAGGTCTCTCAGAAAGGCACAAGACTGACAGAAAGAGGGGAAAAAGGAAGGAGGTGAAGGAGAAGAGAGGATTCAGGGTTTGGAACAAGGTATCAGAGGTGTCAGAGGCCAGGAGTTCACCTGTTTTTGTCTATTCTGACTGCATGAAGACAGACTAAGCTCCCAAAAAATACTTCTCCCCAAAGATGCCTAACAGGTTTAGGAAGTGCCTACAGGTGCTGATTGAGACAACAACAAGGAGTCACAACCATGACCTCTTTTTTTCTTCTTTAGTAACTTGGAGAAGCCTGTTACCTGATGCCTTGTAGCAGCTCCTGTCCAACCCCTTGTGAGTCAACTACACCCAGCTGCAATAACTACAGATCTACGGCGGCAGAGCTCAGAGCTGTCACCCAGCCATCAGCATAACCTCTGCTTTGAAAGAGTGCAGAAGAACAGGGAAGAAGAGCAAGGAAAGTCTCAAACAGGACTGAAAGATTGTTTCTGACTCCCACTTCCATCACCTGGAATTCTTCTCTCAAGCGTATCCAGACTGACCACACAGTCACTAGCAGTCAAGAAGCAAAAATGGTAGCACTTGGATAATGCCAGAATAGGTAAATATTATGGCTGGTTTACTAAGAGTCTCCTGAAATGAGTATTTCTCTTTCTTTGTGACTTTTTAACATAAATTAATCATGCCTTCTTAAGGTAGTACCTCAGAATATTGTCTTTTTTTCAGCCATCTGTTGTCAGCATAGCTCTTCTAAGTATTTCATTTAAAGCTAATTGTGCAACAGGTCTACATACGTTAATCCTGTGATGAGAATACAAACTGAAAGATCCGCAACAGAAAAAAAAGGGATTGTAGGCTTTTTGACAATGTAACACCTTGGGATCTGTAACCCATTTTGTTCCTAAAATACTAATTTTGCAGGTTGTAGAATAGTTTTGGATGGATAGGAAAAAACACAAAGACTCTTTTGAAATATAAGACCATGGAAAAATATCAAAGGAAAACTAATAAAACTTCACAGTTTTCTTTCTTAGAACATTTATGCACAACAAAAACTACAATTTGTGTTCTCTATATTGCCAGGGCCAGTCCCAAGACCTGCACAGTAACTTATTTTTATTTCCAATGTCTTCCTAATACACGATCAGCTGTTTTTTTCCCCATTCCTAAAGGACAGCAAAAATGAGCATGCCAGAAACAGTAGCTGATACCACATCTTCGAAGAGACTAACAGAGTTAATATGCCTTCAGCTTCTCTCTTATAATGATTACTTTAATACTTCCTTCATTTTCATCAACTTGTAACATCTGCTTTAATAAATATTCTGTATGATAAAGTATTTCATGATTTTAAAGGAGAATTTTCATTCTTATCAGAAAGCCGTAGATTCTTGGCAGCAGGCTTCTGCTCACAGATAATAATCCATCACCCAGTGTCTGCAGGATCAAGGTGTTATGTGAGGTGAGTAACACCAGGGTCCAAAAGCTAAATGCTCCCCAAGAAGCATTGATGGGTCATGTAACTACATTTTTAATGTATGCTGTTTAATTTTTTAATTAAAGCAGAGTGGCAGTGCCAGAGCTCAATCCTTCTGATGATAAGGCAATTCCTTATTTCATAAGAATTGCTGGCAGTCCCTCACGCTTCAGATTTGACCAAGACTCTTTCATAAATGACACACAGTTCAGTTCATTAACAGATGACAAATGCTTTGGTTAACATAGGCCCTTCCTGATTGGAACATGAAAAGGTCAAAATGAGCTCTGAATCCATTAAAAAATCCTAGTGTTCTGCTAAATTTTCTTTCCTGAAATTATTTTTTTCAGTAATTTGCATTTCTATTCCTCATAATTTCACAGTCAAACAGCCTGGTTTGTGATGCATCTGGTATCTCTGGGACTGCGACTTGTCCCAGCCCAGGAAATCTCACACAAACAACTGCTCTCCTGAGATCTCCAAATGCAGGGCTAGATCCCAGAAAAGCACTGAGTGTCTCCTGTCAATTGCCAATAGTTCCCAGTAACCACTTACATTAAAGGAGATGATGCCAAGGGAGATACCACTTCCTCTGGTCCAAAGGAGTTACCATTTGGGTTGGAATTCCCCAGCGTTTGGGTGCCTACTTGAAATGCACTGTTCTATAAAAAAATCTGGAGTGCTTGGACGCTTTTTTACATGTTTTATTTCAGGACTACTCAGTTAACTTTACTGAGGTCTGTTCAATAATAATACTAAAGTTGTTTATCAAAATGCAGTGTTCTAGCAATCCAACCAGGCATTACACTGTGCCTCTTATAGGTGGGAAGCATGACAGCAAGATAAAGTGATGCCCCAGACACTACAAGAGTGGTTACAACATAAAGGATCCCACAGGAATGCAGGAAACAAGATAAAGCTGGGACCTGGACAAGCCTCAGATAAAACTGAATGGCAGTCCAGTTCCAAACTGACAGCTACATAGTCCCATTTCACGTCTGCAGATGGAAGCTGACCTGGCAAAAGCACTTCATTTGCTCCTTACTCCCTTTTTCTGTCTTTATGATAAAATCCTTTGCACACTTGAAAACCATTTCTTACTATGATTTTTTGTAGCTATATAGGCAACACACAGCTCTTGTGAGCCATAAAGATGAACACCCAGAATGCACAGATCAATACTCCAGCAAAGCCTTTTGAGTCACGTGAACATCTTTTTTTCTTTTTGAGACATAAACCAGCACAGTAAGAGAGATCAGGTGCATATACAGAAGACACATGCAATCAGGAAGAATTTGCACAGCCCTGTTTTGGAGCTGCACATGGTCTCTAAACAGCTGTTTATGCTGATGAAAGGCATTTCCAGCAGTAACGCTGAGAAACTCTGAACTTCTGAGAAGCCGAGGGTTAAAATCTGACATGAAGCCAAGAAATATAGTAAAACATCAGAATACCTATTACAAAGAAGTTATAAAGGCTATTTCAACACTGCTGATTGCCTAAATCACAGGAAAAAATGTAAAAAAAATGGGGATACGCAGTACCCCACACTTAAAACCAAAGCCTAAAGAGGCAAGAAAATATTAAGAAAATAAAAATTGATAACCCGTGTATGATCACGGATGGCTTTTGCATGTCCCCATTCACCAGCTGTTTCTATTACTTTTTTGTGCAATGGCACTGGAGGAAAACAGATTATAATTTAATGGAAAGGGTACCGGACTGAAACGAAGGCAAAAATATGTGTTTTTTTTTTTCCCCCTCAGGAGATCCCCTTATTCTACCAAAGGGCACCAAGGGATGAAGAGACAAGGCTAGCTGCTCCCATATATCTTGTTACTCATTCTTCATCCAAGAGGGACTGTCCTTTCAGGGCATCACTGAGCACAATGGATTTTGTGATACCAGTAACAAGAACACATGGACAGCTATTCCAGCTCAGAAAAAAGGCCAAAATCAAATCACCTAGAGCTCTTTCTCCAAAAGCAGCCACACGTGGACATGCAGGAGAGTAACAGCAGACCAAGCATAGAACACTTTCTCATAGCACTGCCTCATTCTCTCATCACTTACAGGTCAGGGATTTCCTGAGTTTGCTGTGGTTTTATCCATTTAGTAGTTGCCATGAAGTTTCCTCTTCCAGGGAGTCATCCAGTCTCCCTGGGAGTAGGAAGTACTCAGGGGAACATAAGCATCTCTGTAAGCTTCAAAACCTGCTTCAGCAAGTTCTACAGGTGTTACCCACTACATGAAGACACACCTTTCAGTATTTGTTTGGTATTTGGCTTCCACTAGCTTCATTTGATGGCTTCTGGTTCTTGTACTGGAAGAAAAAATGAACCATCAACGCCTATCTAATTGTTCTATACCAGTCATAAGTCTGTAGACTGGGTATTGTCTCAGCAGCTATACCACAGAGGATTTCACGTCCTGAAGCATCAAGGTAGAAAGCTGATATGTTGCACTAAATTTGGCCAACTGGACAGCGGCTTTTAAAAGTACTAGATTAGCTTTTGGGATGGATTGCATTTATTTACACATTTATTCCAGTAAGGGAAGGAAGCTGTCTTCCTGCTTCACAGGATGTCAGAAGAAATAAGCACAGCCAGTCTTAGGAAGGGAAAATGGAACTGAATGCAGGGATATCCATGGGGAAGAGAGATTATAGGGTACTCAGGTATGACATAGAAACACATCTGCCTAAATCAGGTACGTATGTGTACACACTCACATAACACACACACAGATGCATGGGCAACATGACATCTACAAACACTGTTGTGAGCTGGAGGAAATGAGAAAGAGAAAAGTACATTCTGAAACCCAGGCAAGCCGGCTTAGTGGGCTGGCATGCTGCATAACGGATCAAAGAGGAGCCAGAGAGAGAATGACTGTCAGTGCCATATGCTTACTAGGCCTTTCTGTTCTCTTTTATACTGTATTCACTGAATCTTGCCCTTCTGCAGGTCTCACATTACAAGCATGCACCTTTCACAGGTGGCTTTCATCATCCCACCTGTAATGGCATCTGAACTATAAGGCAGGGCAGACAACTATACAAAGGATATGTCTGTGCACAATGAGCTAGGAACATCTCCAGTGCTCTGGCAAGGGAACAAACAGGCCAGCGTTGCTGATCAGAGCCAGCAATATCCTCAAAGCCATGGAGGAGGAGAGTCAAAGTGAACTGTAAACTCATTCTGTTGCAGCAGAGGACTGCCTACAGAGCATCCTCCAAACATGAACCTGAACAGGAGTCCAGCCACCACAATTCCTGTGAGGTGTTAAGGGCTGGGAATGTGGGAGAAGAAAGAAATGAAGAACTTGTCTTGTTTCTACGTATGCAAGAAATACTGAATCAATTTCTAGGAAGCCCCTATGCAGACCTACCCAACCACAGCCAACCAGCTGAGCAAAGTGCTGAATGTGAACTCTTTGTGGTCTCTTTATCCATTTTTTTCCACTTATTCTCTCACTTTGGATGAGGATGTGAACCATGGGACCCCCCTGCTTTGAACCACATTTTCTCTTCTGTGGTAACAATCTTTTCCCTGTACTTTCTCTCTTTTCCTTGTACTCTGCTCCAAACTAAGTTTTTCAGGTTGAATTACTTCTCTCTTTTTCAAACGACATGCATCTTACTGATCAGGACAGGTGATAGACACAGGACAGTTTGGCACTGTGTCTCTTGCGAGCTGCCTCGCTTGTTGTTAACACTCCACGTGGAGTTTTCGCTTTCTCCCTGTCTTTAAAGATCAGGCTGGGTTTTCCCTGCTAGAAAGAAATGCTCTCATGTAGCTTTAGGCAGTAGAAAGAGACTCTGCATCTGTAATATGATTTCTCCATTCCAGAACTAGAGCAAAACTGTAGGTCACATACACTTCTTACAGCATGGTTTGCCCTGAATGTCTATCTGAGCCACAGTCAGATGAATGGTTTTTATTCCTGTTATAATATGACTTTCTTATGGAGATACCCTGCTTCATGTGCAAGTGTGCAACAGGGTCCAACTCTTTCTATATGGCCTCATTAGCTAGCACATGTTAAGGTGAAAAAGTTAAGAGAGATCATATTATTTACCTTTTTTTTAACAGCTTTTCCCTTATCAGAGGGCAAGGGCACACTTCTTTCCCAAAGAGACAAGGGATGCTTGAACATTGTTCACGCAGCAGGGGTAATAGGAACTAGACTCGGAGGATGCTTTTCTGTTAGCTAATTGCCCTCACTCTCGATAGATCCAGCATTTCCCAAGAGAAAGGGCTGGCAGAAAATTCTGGCTGCTTTCTAGAGTTTGATTTTATTTCAGAAGTCCACAGAGCAAAAATCTGAATCAGATCTAGTTCTAATATCCTCACCTTTCCTGTTTCCTAACAGAATAACCCATGTGCTGGGCATCCTTGCAATCCAGCATGCAGAAGGTCAGACAGTGCTGGAGGGCAAAAGCAAAGTGGAAAATAATCTTTCATGAGCTGAGCATACTTTTCTGTCACATAGTGAGCACACACTCTTCTAGACAGAGTTATTTTATCTTCAGCTGTTAAAGCCACACTGTTAGACCAGAAGGATGTAACCCATATGTGCAATGAGCCAAGGAGGCCCAGGATTTAACTGCATGATGCTATGCTGACTTCATTCTCCAATTTTGTCTCGGCTGGTTCACACTAAGGTAAAACATATAACTTGGCTCTTATGTATAATATTTATTTACTACCTTTTCAGCATCATACAATGGAAAAACTCTTCCCATTCCTCCTGCCTCTTCTTCCTGCAGCTTCCACTCTCTGCTTTGCTCCTATTTCTTCCCTGTATCTGTACATTCTTTCTGCTTCTCCCTGTTTTTCCTTCCTTGAAGCACTCCCAGTATCTAAGCTTCCTTAAGTTTTCTATTTTCACCTTCTTCCTTTGTTCTATCCTCTTAAAGGACAGAATTGTTATCATTGATTTTTTTTAAGTGTCACCACTAGTGTTCAGAGTGAACATTTGCTACATAATGGTGGGATGAGGCGAGTTTCTGTATTATCATCTCAGGCTGCCTGGAGATTCAGATTGATGTCATTGCAAAGGGCCACACTTGTAAAGCTTTCTTTAACAGCGTGAGGAATTGCAACTTATTTTAAAAATCAATAACATAATAGCTTTTGCAGAACCTTAGTATATGATTCATGCTACCACAGTACTGGGCCAAGAATTTGACCACACTACTGGAAACTATTAGCCACCGTCTGACCATCTGAAAATGCTGCTCTTAACAGCTAGTTAAAAGTAGCTCTCAATTTTGTTCTGGGACCCTCCAAAGTTGGAGGTTTCTAAGGCATACCTGAAGGGTTTGTACATCAGGTATCTTCTAGACTGTGTCCCTGTTCTGGGAACTTTTGGACCTTGAGAAAATCTGGAATATCTGTTGATGATGCAGCTTTTGATGGAGAAGTGGGCAAATGGCTCTTTGGGCGGGAGGAGGGCAGAAGCTGTTCAACTAGGGAATGTGCTGGGAGCACTGGAGTGGGAATGAAAGAGGGAGGGTGCAGGGAGTAGGGTGGGTGCGGGGAGTTACTGCTCTGTCTGAATAGAGCTAGGTTCTTGCTGTGATCAGAGGGATGGCCTCCCTCAGCCTCCTGGTACTGAGAGGCACTTCACCTTCCTGTCCCTGCTGAAGCAAGGTGCCCAACAGTAGAAACTACTTACCTGATAACTGCTGCACTGAAGGCTGGTCATGTGTGCTTAACAACTGTGCCTGAATGGTTTCTACTACCCTCTTAAAACGACGGCTTGGACCTGTGAGGAGAGAAGAGGCATGCATGGCTGTGAGAGCAGCAGGAGCCAAATCCCCAGATAACACAGGCTGGAGGGAAAGGATCACAAACATTTTCCCTTCACTCCTGTCCCCAAGACTGTACTGCCAGCATAGCTGTACTTCAGCTGAAGGCACAACTTTGAAGAACTATTATACAGTCCCCCCATGTTAACAGGGACTTTGCAGTGCTACACTCAACAAGAAGGATGGGTTTTGGGCTCCTTTTGTAAAGACAGGCAAGTTTTTTTTTTGTTGGTTTTTTTTGTTAGTTACTTTTAACCCCTGTGTGGAGCACATGATGAGCCAGGAAAAAAGGGTGATTGCACATTTCTGTAAGAAAGGAATCAGTGGCATCACAGTGCCCAGGTGAGATACTGAGACCTTTGAGTGAAACGAGGAGGCAGTACAGGGAGGTATTTCAAATCTGATGCACAGAGCAGCTATTTTAGCACTAATTGTGGTGGTGGCAACTTCACCTCTTTGGGAATCTCTTGCCCTCCCAAGCATGTCTATCACTACCAATGCCATTCTTGTTCCCAGTATACTCCTTTTACCCACTGTATGGATCTTTCCCCGGAAGACCTCTCTTTGCAGGCCTCCATGTCAGCAAGGACAGAGACAACTTGCACCCATGTTGCAGCTTTGCCATGGTTACCTGATAAGAGTGTGAAAGTGACAGAATAAATCCCATTCTCCTTCTGCGCCTCTCCCCCTTCTGTGTACGTTATGTCCACCTGGAACTTCACTGGCTTCTGGAAGACAGCAGGACCTCCTGTGGACTTGTATTCTGCACGGAAACTTGTCTGTGAGATGACACTGTGACTGAGGCTTGGAATCTGAAACAGGTTGGCAGAAGATAGTAGAACCAGCTCAAAAAGGGAACAATTGCAAAGTTCAGTTTACAGCAATACGTATTTCCAGAATGTGTATGATTTGCTAGATTTGCTTCTGGACTTCAATTTGTAATATTCAGGGCATTCTTGTGAGATCAGTAAGAGTTTAGATTGCTTGGCACCACACAAGAAGGCACTGTTCCTTAAACGAATGACCTAAATTTAAAGGATAAATACTGATGGAATATCCAGCACGCTTATAAATTCCATGCTGCACAGCTTCATACACTGAGTCTTTCTTTTCCTGCTCATCTACCAGTTTTGAGAAATGCCTTTTGCTTAGTGAGAACTGATATTAAGGGAGGGACTAGAAAAGTCAGTGAGATATAAGACTGGATATAACAACAACCTGAGCAGCCTGGTCTGATCTCATAGCTGATCCTGTTTTGAGCAGGAAGTTGGACTATAGACTTCTTTACGTCATTTCCAACCTCAATTGTTTGGTGATTCTATGCTATCAAAGAAACGTCGGGACAAGGAGCAGACACTTAGACAAGTGTCTGGGATATCCACAGGGACAGCATGCCTGCTATTCACTTACGCAAATCACAACTCCTATCAATATGTAAAACAGTTTTGAGAAGCTTTCTGGTGTTATCCAATATCTGTATCATCAGACCTGTGGCAGAACTTCACAACTGCCTAATTTTCAAGCAGTCACTATTCACAGATCCTACTAGAATTCTATTTATCGTTTCACAAAAGACAAGATTTTAAAAAAATCCCCCCAAACACTTGGAAATCTGACTTCTAATTTTGGAGGGAAAACGACAGATGAATTCTTTGAGAAACTTACCTTACAAACTTACTTATCAGGCTCTTACAATACATTTAATTTGAAGTTGGCTGAAAGAGGTGATTCACAGGGTTTGCACACAAATCACCACATCACACCTCGCACCACACATGTAGGGTATGCACAGGATCACTAACATAGGCAGTAATGTACACTATGCTGTACTAAACTCACAAGCATAGCTAAATATAGGGAACTGGTAGAGTAACAGCTGCTTCAAACCAATCTGAGATAGATAACAATGTTTGATGGATGTTACTATACTGCACTCACTCCCTGCGTGCCTGTACTGTGTACGAACAGTTAAAAGGATTACAGCTGCTTTTTGGGAAGAAATTCATTGTAGCATCATAGAGACTATAAAGGAGAGCAATATTTTGTTGAAAATAACACCAATTCACCAATTCAACAAACAATAAAAGAAATTAAACCGTCTTCTTTTAATACTATTTGAAAAAAGTCTCATTATGCTTCAAAAACCCTTGAATTGAAAAATCTGTCAAATTAGGTTTACTCTGCTGACCTTTTTCTTCACTGGTACTTTTAAATGGTGAGAATAAGGAGGTTCTGTAGGAAAAAAAAAAAGGACATTTTCTCTGCTCACACAGCAGACCTTCTTAGATTGTAAAAAAAGAGCACCTGTAACAACTGATACTCTGCACACCAGAAGAAATTACCCTTCTATCTGCCATAAAGCACAGAAGAGGAGATCTAAAGTAATAAATGCAGGTGTGAGACAGGCTTTTTGTCTGATTGGTGGAGGGCATACACAGGGAGGCCCAACCTTTTGCACAGATGGTGACTGCAAGATAAGTGTGACAAAGCAGCAAATCAATGCCTTGATATTGCATTGCCAGTGTGCTCTAACTGCACTGATATTCCAATCACTGGTAACCTGGAGAGCCTGGCAAGAAGGTTGAAAACTTTTCTCACCTTACAGAGTACTTTCTATAGTTAGAAGTTTAGACAGAGTACAGTGGAGGCCTGAATTAACATGATGCATAATTTAAATGCACAGAGGATGCATTCGAAGGAACAGAGACCCTGCCCAGTAACATATGGCACAAGGAGGCCTTGGTCTGACCAATGAGCAATGCCTCCAACAGGCAGTTGGGCTGACTTACCGAGAGGAAAGCGTGGACAATATCAGCCTTAATGGAGCTTAGTGGTTTGTCCTTAATGACCACAAAAATCTGTTCTTCTTTCTCCAGGTTGATGAAGTTACCAAACCAGGATTTTTTGGCAAGCCTGACGTGATGAAAAGAAAGAGATGGTTTAGAATATTGAGCACTATTTCTTAGATTTCCCAGCTAGGAAAAAAAAACAACCTGCAGAAGAAAGTATTGATAACACTCCAGATGTGATATTACAATAGGTGGCTCACATAGTCAGAGAAATCCCACTCACTTAGTGAAAACTGTTAAAATAATGGTCCAGTCAGTGCAACTCTGGCAGCAGGTGTGACCAACAATTTAAAACTAGGAGTAACTTTTCTATAAAGTCAATATACCTATTAATACTCCACACATACAATTCATATAAATCTGGGGACATATTTCTGAAATGTCTCCAAGGATCTCTCCATTTTTTTTGTGACAATATGTGGATGCTGTTAACACAGGGATTTAAGTTCCCTCCTGCCCAGTTTCAATGCCTTTGGTGTTCTTGGACTTCGAAAGTACCATTTCCAAAGGTGTCCTCTTGTACTGACAGTACAATCATATGATATTGTTTTTTAAAGCAAACTAGAGGTTTCACTGGACCTCCAACCTGTCAGAAAGTAAAATCCACTCCTACCCAGAGGAGGGCCAGAACAAACACTGTCCCATTCATTAGTCCCATTCAAAATCTGTCTAAATAATGAGCAAACTCTGGAAAAGAATGAATTTTCAGTACTAAGAGAGAAGATACCAGCACCACAGAAAACACAGCTCAGGCTTTCCACTGATAGCAATCCAACTCCACAGCTCCTTTCAGCATCAGATTTCAGTTTCATCATAAAATGAAACTGCCTTTTTTCACACTGATCATATAAGCCAATGTTTGATTTTGCTTATTGTTTTACCATTGCAGTGCACTTTGTTGAAATTCACTTTCAAGTTAAACAGACTAAAGTGAAAGTAGGGCAGGTATGTTACTGAGGGAAACTACCCAGAACTTGGAGGTAGCACCTCTGAAAGTTAATGTTTTGAGGGGAGAGAAGATGCTGTCAGCCATGATATGTGGGCAAAGAATTGCTGGACCAAGCTAAGTCCAGGAAAAATTCCATTGAAATCAGCCATGTTCTAGCAGAGAAGAATTTAGCATGAAAAAGTCAGAGATGAAAAGACCTGCCTCCAACAGAGTGCAGGTTTTTCACTCTACAGGGTATTTTATAAAGTCAAGCAATAGGCTTCCACTTTTAGGGGACATTCGCCACTCAACAGAAGAAGACAACCTACAGTTGAGGAAGAATGAGGAAGGGTAGAATGAGAAAGGACAGAGATGAGGAGAGAAAGGAGTATGGAAACACCACAACTGGAGGACAGCTCGGTTGTGCAAATAATCATTTGTTGCCACCTATTACGGGCAACAGAAGGTAAGAGAACAGAAAGATTCACTTGCAATTTGGTAAACCACCATTCCCCACTCAATTAAAGTGGGCTGGAAAACTGTCACTCCCTAAAATATTCATAGGCAGCTGTAATTAAGCCAGTGAGCCAAAGATTAGCATAGGGAGCAGTAAAGAGAAAGGGCCTCTCATTTAAATGGGTCGTTAAGGAGCCAGGGTTAGAGTGTGAAAGGAAATTACATACTAATTAGCTCGTGTGTCTCACACACACCATAACAACTCTGCAAGCCCCTGGAGAGCTGGGGCAATAGCCCCTGCATGTAAAGGGTCTATGGTAATTAGTAAATTTGCACCTGGTTATCCATCTAAAATGTCTGGTTGTCTTAGGCTTGGATCTATCATACTCTGAACAGTGCTTGGCTATTGGGACTCCAGGGACCCAGTGTATGTCATACATTCTCCTTGGAAGCTGGGCCTAGAAACAGTGTGAATATTTAACTGCAGATCTGCCATCTACTACTTTTCATATTTTTATTTTCATTAATGGTTTTGTGGGAACTTCATTTATAGATCTCTTAATGAGGGTAGGTTAAAAGAGCCTCAGAACACAGGGAGGATTTCTGCTGTTCCGTGTGGAGTTGGTCTGGAGTCTACAGAGTCAAGGTGGGCTCTTTTCTTTGGCAAGGTTATCCATACTAATACTGACTCTGATAGCCTGGGCTGTGCTCCAGATTGCAAATCCCTGGAATTCAGGACATAATTTTGCTGGTGTTGCATGAGATTTCATAGACGAAATATTCTGTAAGCAGTTGGGAGAAGTCTCACAATCGCTAGCTCTTGCTCTCATGGGGGACTTCAACTTACCAGATGTCTGCTGGAAATACAGCAGAGAGGAAACAGTCTAGGAGGTTTCTGGAGTGTGTGGGAGATAGCTTCCTGACAGCTGGTAAGTGAGCCAACTAGGTAAGGTGCCCTGCTGGACCTTTTCTTTGTGAACAGAGAAGGACGTGTGGGTGATGTGAAGGTTGGAGGCCACCTTGGGCACAGTGATCATGAATTAACAGAGGTTTTGATTCTTGGAAAAGTAAGGAGGGGGGTTAGCTTCCAGAGGGCAGACTTTGGCCTGTTCAGAAAACTGGTTGGCAGAGTCCCTTGGGAGGCAGTCCTGAAAGGCAAAGGAGTCCAGGAAGGCTGGACACTTTTCAAGAAGGAAATCCTAACGACACAGGAGCATGCTGTCTCCATGTGCTAAAAGATGGGCCAGTGGGGAAGAAGACCAGCCTGGATGAGCAGACAGTTTTGGCTAGAGCTCAGGAAAAAAAAGAAAAAAAAAAAAAAGAGTTTATGACCTTTGGAAGAAGGAGCAGGCCACTCAGGAGGCCTACACAGATGTTGAGGCTGTGCAGGGAGAAAATTAGAAGGGCCAAGGCCCAACTTGATCTCAATCTGGCTACTGTCATTAAGGATAATAAGAAATATTTTTATAAATACATAAACAAGAAAAGGAGGACTAAGGAGAATCTCCATCCTTTATTGGATGTGGGAGGAAACATAGTGACGAGATGAGGAAAAGGCTGAGGTACTTAATGCCTTCTTTGCCTCAGTCTTTAGTAGTAAGACCAGATGTTCTCCGGGTACCCACCCTCCTGAGCTGGTAGGTAGGGACAGGGAGCAGAATGGAGCCCTCATAATCCAAGAGGAAATGATTAGGGACCTGCTACACCACTTAAATGTACACAAGTCTATGGGGCCTGATGGGATCCACCCGAGGGTACTGAGAGAGCTGGCGGAAGTGCTCACCAAGCCACTTTCCATCATTTATCAGCACTCCTGGCTAACAGGAGAGACCCAGGGAACTATAGGCCTGTCAGTCTGGCCTCGGTGACAGGGAAGCTCATGGAGCAGATTATCTGGAGTGCCATCAGGCGGCACTTACAGGAGAACCACGTGATTAGGCCCAGTCAGCATGAGGTTACGAAAGGCAGGTCCTGCTTGACGAAACTGATCTCCTTCTGTGACAAGGTGAGACACTTAGTGGATGAGGAAAAGGCTGTGGATGTGGTCGACCTAGATTTTAGTAAAGCTTTTGACACTGTTTACCACAGCATTCTTCTGGAGAAACTGGCTGCTCATGGCTTGGATGGTTGTACGCTTCTCTGAGTAAAAAAATGGCTGGGTGGCTGGACCCAGAGACTCGGAGTGAATGGAGTTAAATCCAGTTGGTGACTGGTCACAAGTGGTGTCCCTGAGGGCTCAGTATTGGGACTAGTTCTCTTTAATATCAGTTATCTGGACGAGGGGACGGAGTGCACCCTCATTAAGTTTGCAGACAGCACCAAGTTAGGCACGAATGTTGATCTGCTCAAGGGTAGCGGGGGTCTGCAGAGGGATCTGGACAGGCTGGACCGATGGGCTGAGGCCAACGGGATGAGGTTCAACAAGGTCAAGTGCTGGGTCCTGCACATGGTGCACAACCACCCCATGCAATGCTACAGGCTGGGGGAACAGTGGCTGGAAAATTGTCCAGTGGGAAGGGACCTAGGGGGATTGGTCGACAGCCAGCTGAATATGAGCGAGCAGTGTGCTCAGGTGGCCAAGAAGGCCAACAGCATCCTGGCTTATATCAGAAATATCATTGCCAGCAGGACTCTGTGGGCCTCTGTGCTTTGTCTTTCTCCAAACCCTAACCCTAACCCTAGTCAGCATCCAGGTCCAACACAACCTCACTTAGGTCTCCCAGGAAATACTACTCAAAACAGAAAGCTTTTTGTGTATATCTACTTCTTTGGCAGCCCTTCCCCAGCCCCAGTCACAAGCATAGCCTTTGCTTTATCTTTCTCCAAACCCTAATCCAAATCTTTTCTCCTTGAAATCGGCAGAACTAATTGTGCTTGTACACACAGGGCATAATTCCGCTGAAGAGGATGCAGTAGTTTCAGATTAAAATCACGCAATTAAGGTTTCCCCCCTGACAGGGCTTGCTAAGTGCTACTAACTTGGAATAACACAAGTATGAATTGAACATCTTCAGCATCACCTTAGAAAATCAGGCTGTAAGCAGTGAAAAAAGTACTTACAATTAAAAAGCTTTTCTTGTGACGAAAAGCCTCGTAAGGGGGAGGCAGGTAAGAGACATGGGAGGGAGGCTGGGTACATAGATTACTCTAGGGAATCTAACCAGGTGTCCAGTTGATGAAAAAAGCAAATAGATTAGCATGAAAATAGAGGCTACTGCTTTATTACTTCACACTGAATTTCCTACTCATATAATGCTGTTCCATTTTCTACTTTTGGAGTGTCTGAGTGTTTCACCTTTGGAGAGCCTCACTGTTTTCCCTATCTGTCCCTGGGTGCAGGGATCTATAACCTCCAGAAGTTCACTTGCTTGGCATAAATAATAGCATTTCTTTTTCATGTGAGAAAGAATAACATTACCCAGACACGTCAAAGTTTATTACCTAAACATCAGGTTTGTTAAATGAATGGCAGTCATTAAAGAATGCTGTACCAGACCAAGGACACACATTTTTATCACTCAAATCATGAGGTCAATAGAGCTCTTCATAAGGATATCTTATTTCTTACAGAAAAGAAGAAAATATCAGAAAAAAAAAAGATATGTGGAAGTGGGCACTGAGCAACAAGACACCTACCATTAAAATAAAATCTAGTTCATTATTTTTTATGACTTTTATTATGTTTACTGGAGGGTGCAGTCCAACTGAACTCATTAATTTGGCAATTATACAGAAAAAGAAAAAAGGGCCTTAGGCTTTGACTTGCATCCAAACTGCTTCAAATGACAGACACTACTTCTGTATACCAGCTTTTAAAGGGTGAGTGGGAAGTACAAAAGGCAGTAAATTCACCGAAGAACATCTACCAACATAGAGGGAAGGGAAAGGAAGGGAAGGGACTTCATTTAGTGGCTTTTCTGCTTTAGCAGCCTTAAAAACAATTGAGATGAGAATATCACTTACTTATTCTGTAAGGATATGTTTATTTTATGAAATTCTCTCATGACCCTTATTAGTAAATTCTCCGAAGTGCTGAAAACACAATTTATTCCATTCTTCTTCCTGGATTTCTTTTATACCCTTTGCTATTTCCTTACTTCTCCCTCTCCCTTTCTTTATTATCCCTGTCCACTCTGCAGCATTAGAAACAGACTGCCCATCAGATACATGCCAGGTCTGGGAAAAGTTCTTAAGGCGATACCATTATCACCAATTACAAAACTTTGGGCCCACAATTTTCATCTATGACTCATGAATATTTCACGCAAGTATCTTGACAAAAGGCCAAATTGTCTTGGTTGGCAGGGAAAGTCAATGGGCATTGGGTGCACAAACACAAGCTGTGAAAATAAAAAGGAATAATTTGGCATCTGTTGCATATATTAGGAAGTGTTTGGAGCAGCACTCTCTGGCAGGGGCTTCCAAACCTGCCATGCAGTGACGCACATTGGTGCAGTGAAATGGTTGAAATGTACACTGACTTTAAGGAATGAGTCTGGTGAATATGAAACAGCTTCTGCACCTCCCAGTGTTGCTGCCCAGAATTAATACTGCATTTACTATCCAAGCTAAAGATTCCTTGGAATCATCCTAGCAGAAGCTTCTGCATGTTATTTTGAGGATGCAAACTCTCATGTTCTAAGACGACTTTTTATGGCTTAGTTAGTGCCATTATAAGACATCGACTATCCTCAAGAGTCATCTGCTTGAGAATCAAATGAAAGAAGAGAACGGGAAGATGTTCCAAGACTAGGAAACTCAGCATGCTGTGACTAAATGAGCTGGTTACTGGCAGACTGTTTCATCACCCACTGACCCCACTGCTATTACTGAAGTACAGATTTTATTCAGGGTCCTTAACAAAGGGACCATTTCACATCTGCACCCACTCGTGAGATAACAGGTTACAATCAGATAATGACTCAGAGCAGAAACAGTCACACTATGACATTCAGGCAAGGAAATGACACTGGTAGGTGGTGGAAAAGAAGTAGCGTACTGGCAATTTACTTACTCTGGGGATGATTCCGGGGTTAAATTGGACATCTCCTCTGGTGTAGGTACTGCCCATGCATGCACAGCCAAAGAGAGGGAGGAAGAAAAGAAATCAATGAATCAGTGCACCTTCCTTTTTCTGCTATTATAAAAATGAAAGAATTCTGACATTGTACCCTCTTTCATCTGCTCATTGACTCTGCAGATTAGTTCTGGCATTTGAACATTGGTCATGTGTCCCTAGATCACTGTATATAAACAGGTGACACACTTCAACCTACCTTTCCTTAAATCACTAGAAAATCTTGTGCTGGCTTCAATGGTTTCTGGTCCTGACCCAAACACCATGCCAATCTGATTGCCTTACAACTTGTTTACTATTATTTCATGAGCCAATTCTCACACTGTATGTAATGGGCATTATCCAAAGTCTCTTTCAGTCACTGAGAATATCAGGAATCCCTGTGGAATTTTCTAACACAAAGTAGAAGTCTGCCACACCAGGCCATTTGGACACAGCTCAGTCACTGCTGCAACTCTCAGCAGTTCTCTGGCCAACTCTGAGACAATGTCCCTGACCATCACAGTCCAAAACCTAACTCTTCCACAGCTGTAATCCTCCTTTCTGAGAGGATCCTGTAAAAGCACAGGGCATTGGGATAGCTGCTGCTGCTATCTGAGGATAATACATATGACTTCAGGTGCCCTTTGCCTGAATATGAAAAGCCACCTGGAGCTCGAAGAAGACGATTTTGCACATCTCAACAATCTAGAGACTCTGAAAACTGAAACAGGCCAGCAGAAATGAAAACACTGTTCGTATTAGGGCAATTTTCACACCGATTATCCAAGGAGTTAAAAAAAGCACTAACCAACATGAAAGAAGCTGCACCTCAGAAGGACAATTTCAGGCTGTTGCCACTGGACATCTTTTTGCAGCAGAAGGCTCAGCCTGTGGCTGCAGAGAGGCAGCAGAGTACAGCCATAGGGGAAATATCAGAGGTCTAAGTTTGCTGGCAAAATAAGGGGTGAGCTGAAGATAAAATTTTCTTGTGTTCTAAGAACCAAGACAGGTATAGTAAGATCTGTACTGCTAGAGTGTGAAGAGGGCTCAGGAGATGCTGTTGGAGCAGGTGCAGTGGATTTACAGAGCCTGCTGACACACGCCTTGGGCTAGGGTTGCCTGACACTACCACTCTCAATACCAATATTCAGTCCTTGCTACGTTAAACTTGCAGAGCCACAGAGAGGCATCATCTTGCTGCTGAAAGGCTGCCCAAATCAGAACCACCCTGGTACATCTGGACAGAGTACTCACCTTGCAATTTCCGGCGATGGAAGCGAGGAGACCCCAGGAAACTATTCTTGATTGAGTTGAGCCGTGTCCTCCATGGCATTCCTCCAATGCTGGGGCTGGATGGTGGTGTTGGGTTGGGTGTGCCTGCTGGGCTCTCCTTTGGCGTATGGACAGGTGTCCCCTTGGGGGTAGGGAGGGGACTTCCCCTTGGAGAGGGGTGAGGGGTGACCTGTATGATGGGGATAGATTTGGTGCTTGGGTCAGTACTAGAAGGGAGTAACCTAACAGGAGACATAGGGTTGGTCTGCAATTTAGGAACAGCCAGCTGTGGGTTAAAGCCGGCAGCAGGCGTGCGGCCCTGAGCATTCTGCACAGGGGTGTTCTGGGAAGAGGGGGTGCTGGCATTGCTGGAAGGGAGTGGGTTGGATTTAGTAGACTGGAGTGGTTTTTCGGCCAATTTGCTCTTGGATGGCAAAGTCTGCGTCTTTGGGTTGGGCTGAAGTGCTGGCTTTGGTTGGAGTACATGTCCAGGCCTGGAGGCGTTCCTACAAGCATCAGGGTCCAAGGAGACTTGGGGTCGGGGAGAGAAAGGGAGGTCGGAGGTCTGAGGGGGGATGAAGAACTTTCTGATAGGCTACAAGACAGACACAGAGTGTCCATGCACATCAAAAACAGTGAAATACACATAGAGCGGGCGAGCAGAGAAAGGAAAGTCAGAAAAATAATCCATCCGAGTCACAAAGAGGCATCATGTCATAAGGAGACACACGAGATGGAGGTGAAGGGGTAGTGGGGGGGAGGGATTTTGCAAAGAAACAAAAACGAACAAACAAACAAAAAACAAACAAACAAAAAAAGACATGCAGTTAGCTGGGAACACAGCATAATCAACAACAGCAGCAGCGGCAGCAGCAAGAACAACAGTGTCATAACAGGCTTCATCATATTAACCAACCATGTGTCAGCAAAGGAAAACAATGGAAAGAAAAGTAAAACAAAGGAAAAGTAAAAAAAACAATATGAAAGAAAGTAACCAAGAAAAAAAAAGAAGAGAGAAATGCCATCTCTCTGGGATTGTTCTGATTGCCCTGCAGTGAGAGAAGCACAATGCCGTAGGGAGGTGAGGAAAGGGAAGAAGAACCACTCAAGCCACAGACAAATTGAGATGTGCCAAGAATGGGACCACCTCTTTCAGCTCAAAGTGCCCACGTGCAAACCCAGTGGAGAAATGAAACTCGAAACAGGTGTGTGATACACACGGAGTGGTAGGCGATACACACAGGTTACTGCACACACAGGTCAGAACCTCTGTCCCTCCTCTTTACCCCTGACTCTGGTTTAATGCACACATCAGATGTAGCCACCCTTGCAGAAAGAGGGGGGGAAAGGGAGAGCGACGCCCTGTTGGCATCCACCCTCCTCCCCTGGACAGTTAAACCATTCAGCATCTGCTTGGGGACTTCAGAGAATGCAACACCCAAAGGAAAACACGACCTCAGGTTGGTGTTTAATTTGTGAACAGCTATAGCAAGAATTTCAGAGATGGCTAGAAAATTAATTTATCTGGGAAGAGATGGTATTTCCCATCAGACTTTATGCTTCTCCTGCAATATCCCTCATGCCATCGGAGGACAGCTTAGTAATCAGGATTTTTGTCATAAAGTCACAGCAATATTTGATGTTAAGTCCCAATTCTGTGGAGGGGTAGGGGGAACCACTGTTTGTAAGATACGGTTTAAAAAAGAAAAAGACAATTGTAGTTCATAATCCACCAGTGAGTTATCAAAAATGGGATTATGAATGTTTTTTTTTTTTTCCCAAATAATAACATTTATACATGTTACAAGTGTTTTGGGAAAACCATTCCTATGGAGTCAGCAAACAGCAATACACAGACTTGGGAGGACAGAAGCCTTTTTGAGGGATAGTGGCAAGTAAAAGTCACTTTGAAAACAAAAAGAATGTTCTTAAAAATATTGCTGTAAACACCTTAGATTACAAATACTAGCAGAGTTGTAAAAACAGAGATTACTGCTCCAGCTCTTTAGCTTTGGTCTGCATTCACATTCTGATTTTTATACATTATTAACTATTATAAATAATTTATCACCTTTTATTATTATTATCCATTCTGAATGGACAGAAGCTCTAGCTAGGCACTGTCCAGACAGCCGTGTAAAGGTAACCTTGCCTCAATTGTCCGGTAAGCAAACTCACTAGTAAGTTTACTTTCTGGGTTTGATGGATTAACATAATGCTACCATATTTAGAAAATGCAGAGATGTATTTAAAGCAATGTTTAAAATGGTTTTCCCTAAAGTTTTCTAATGATTTTGAAGAGCTTAGAGTTCGGCCACTTAAAAGAAAATCACTAAATCAAAATATTTTTATTATTATTAGAATTGTAAAGATAAAATCAAGCCTCCCATTTTGGTCAGTTCTGATTACCAATGAGAAAGGAAGGGGAAAAGATAAGGGAAGTGGTTAATTTATGGAAGTCGCTATCAGCACCTGACTATTAACCATTGGCAAATGACTCCAGCAGATAAACGTCAAAAACTGTTGATCGCAAATGTTTTCTTGCAATTTTTATATCATATGAGTATGATGGTTTGAGAAACAAATTTGAAAGATACGAAGTCGAATTAATCTCCAACTTAATTCATTATGAATCTCTAGGGCACCCTTAATTACCACATTTCTAATAACATAACAAAGAACAAGATTAGGTCTGTCTTTCCGATGGTGCAATGGGGAACTCCGTTAGCAAGTTCTTGTGAGATTTAACAACTCTTAGTTGCTGTTGAATTCAATTGCTCATAGAACTTCACCTAAGCAGTGCATACAGTGAAATGTGTATTTGCTTTTTACAGTATATTCTCTTTCAATAATCTAAGGTGCTATTTGAAGCATAGGTAAGGACTTAAAAAGAAATAAATGATTTTTATTCCAGCATTACCTCTTAAGCTACAAACATGACCTGTCTTAAAATGGTTATGATCTGCTGAAAATGCCATCTGGCTGCTAAATCCCTTTGAAGACTATTTAATCAACTGCCTATAAAGTAGTAATGTTAAGATACAGCAACTATGGAACAGATCTTGTCATCCTTATTCTTTGAGATAGTCCTACTGAGATGTCAGAAACCGATCCCAAGAGATCAATTAATGGGATCAAGTCTAAGGTTTGCAGCTCTGGATGCTTATTTTGTGCACAAAACTGTTTTTGTTTGTTTTCAGTACATTCTGCAGAGGCATTTGAGTTCTCAGACATCTGCTTCATTCCACTGCCATCCAGGAGGCCCCAGTGCAGAAACAAGGAAGGAAACGAAATGGATCTTCACTGGTTACTGGCATGTTAAAGGCACAGGGGAAACTGCAAACATATTTAGCTAGTTGCAAAATAGAGTAACAATTGATAGGAACCCAGAATGTTTCAGAAAACAGTTCAATCAAGCAAGGAGTTGGAAGCCTTATTACCCTGTAAACTTACACTTGACTGTGTATTCATGTGAAAGAATTACATGCATTATTCAGGAATTACTATTTAAAATATTTGGAATACCGATGGTATCTTCATATAGGTAAGAGAAGATCCATTGGTATATCCATACCCTAACACATGGAATATATCTATGTCCAATGGGGGATGGCACCTTCTCAGGAATTCCTGAAAAGTATGTGTAAAGCCTCCAAAGACTCTGGGTCAGACAATGAGGTACCATGGACTGTCATAGCCCTATAGACTTTGTGGTAAGTTCCAGCCTTTTTGTTAGGACTGAAGTCCTGAAGTGACAAAGTCAACCTTTCCAGACACTAAGAATACTGAAGAAGTTATCAAGGTAGAGGCAGGCCTCTGTTGCTGCACTTAGAAACTAATAACTTTGCAACAGATATACTATCAACTATGTTTGATCTGCTGAGTATCAGTATGTGGTTGACTCCAATCGAATAAGGGCCTGTAGACGTATCTTATTTATAGGGTTTGAGTGTTCTCATCTTAATTAGTCAACTTCTTATTTTCCCTTTAAATTTGCTGGTCCTCAAATCCATAAAACTTATTTTGTCTTACTTTCTAATCCAAGCTACTCTGTGGAAAACTGAATCGAGTTGATTGTAGTCAGCATGGCTTGGTGCTCTACTGTGACTTGATTGAAAGTAGCTGTGAAACAGTTCCTGATACATGGTTAAAGTTGCGACAGGGGAGTTTTAGGTTGGATGTTAGGAAGTACTTCTTTACCGAAAGGGTTATTAAGCATTGGAACGGGCTGCCCAGGGAGGTGGTGGAGTCGCCATCCCTGGAGGTCTTTAAAAGACGTTTAGATGTACAGCTTAGTGATATGGTTTAGTGGAGTACTTAGTGTTAGGTCGGAGGTTGGACTCGATGATCTTGAGGTCTCTTCCAACCTAGAAATCTGTGTCTGTGTCTGTGTGTCTGTCTGAAACCATGCCGTATACAGACTTTAGCTGGATATGGCAGTGTTTAGTCATAGCAATGTTATTCAATGCACTTATGAAATTGAAAAAGGACAGGGGTACAGTGAGATCCCTGAAGTACCTCTAACAGTGCAGGGAAAACGTGATAAATTCTCTGCTTGGATTTGTAAATAACATTTCCCTCATCACCCATGAAAATTTACAAGCTGCCAAGGAAAAACAAAACATCCCAGCTAAGAGCCACAGCTCTGCAGCAACAGATGTCGAAAAGCATCAAGCATGTGTGAGTGAATTGGACCAACGGATCTTGAAGCAGCACCACTTACCCTTGGACTGCTGAGGGGACTGGTGGAGAGGCCAGATGATGCTCCGCTGATTGACCGAGACCTGAATGGACACAATAAAGAAAAAGGCCCTCAGAAAACTTAGACGAGTAATAACCCTGAACACCAGCCACCGCAGGCACAGGCATGAAGTGAGGAGGAGGGAGGCTGTCACTGGAAAAGCACATGACTCTTTCCTCTCACTACTCTCACATTTTGCAGTTGTCCCGCCCTCAAAGCAACACTCTTCGAAATGCTGTTTGTTCAAGGAGGATACTATAATCCCTTTTCATTGAGGGAGTTGCTACCTTCTTGGCCTTCAAGCACATCGAAACTACCACATCTGACCTGTGCAAGCTGAACTGCTGAATTCAAAAAGGACTGTCAAGATTCATGCTGGTGCTGAGGATTCTCTTCTGCGCAGTGCTGGTGGACACAGCATGAGACGTTCTCTGTCACAAGCAACACAGAAAGCCACCGTGTGTACAAGGCACAAAGGTGGGGAATTCCTTGACATACTAAGGAACAAATCAAATCTCCATGACCAAGATACATGATCATTTCCTATGCAATAACTTCCCACTGAACTCAAAGCTCACATTGGCCTTTCCAGCTTCTCTGCTGGACTTCACAGCTCTGCTCTCCACTAAGATTTCCTGATGTTGCATTAAACAAGCCAGGTCTTCTCTGTGGATAACTAGTTCTGCTGTTGTTGATGACTACACTAATAACATGATAACAGCCCAGGAGCCCTCAAAAAGAGGCCAGTCAACAAAGAATAAACTGTCCTACTTGCTGACAAGGTCACCTGTACTGTAATGCTCTTATGCTCTCCCATGAAGGCCACCTATGAAAAATGTCAGCTGTGGACAATAAAACATATGAATGTGCTATGCTGAACATGCTGAAAGGGCACAAGCCAAATGCACAAACATTTCAGCAGAACAACTTTCCAGGAGGTGGGCTGCCCATTACAAAAAAAAGCACCCTCTGAATGACTGTAAATGAGTGAGCCCCAGAGGCAGCTGCTTTCTGTCCTTTTTAAATAGCAAGACATTTGTCTGGAAGACTGAAATATCTTACAGGAGAGGACTTGACTAAGAACCTAGCTGGCCAACCATCACTATGAAATATGTCAATTCAGCAAAACTACCAATGTTTCATCTATACTAAGAGCAGTGAAAGCAATTATGTGCCTTCAGGTAACAAATATAAAAAGCTGAAATCCTGTAGATGCTCGGAAAACAGAGTGCATGTGTGGATGTGTATTTATGTGTGTCTGTGCATGTGTGTACACATACGTATATTTATAATGGATACAGGTCAGACAGCATCAATTTATACATAACAAGATATTTAGGCCATGAACTGCCTCTGTTTACTAAACTTTTAAATCTGTTAATAGAATAATAAAATAATTTTTAAAAAGTTTCTAAAATGGTGTCCCAGATGTATCCTCCTAAGTAAATTTGAGTAGCAGCATTATTAAAAAGTAAGTAAAACTGCATAAGAGGAGATATTTCCAAGGAAACAATAAGTTAAAACTGAACACAATGGTAGGTCCTATTCTCTCTGTATCCTCTGGACAAACTACATACTGATGGCTTTTCTTCTATCTCATTTCAGTTTGTCCACCACAGCTAAGTAAAACCCAGAAGACTTGGCATGCTTTTTTGCCAGATTAAATCTAAATTTGTGCCATGAAAATCTGAGGCACTCATTCTATGCAGAATCTCCCCCCATGTACCCTGCTGCTGTCTGCCCATCACAGTATAGCAGACGAATACTACAAGCTCAGTCTTGGCATTCTTTTGCACTTGATTAAACCTGAATTTGCACCATCATCATCTGGGGCAGTGATAAAGATTTAAGGAAAGTAACTTTAAGGGGAGAACCGTCTGTTCCACTTTTGATAGGCTATTTTATGTGCCTGTCCTACAACTGCAGCAGCTGAGTGCAACACAGGTATGTCGTGTATGTCAGAACTCCATTTAGTTTAAATCTTCCTTGTATGAGTCATCAGGAAAAGCTTCTTTCAAACTGTAAGTTACAAGAGGAGCCTAAAAATTACCTTGCACAAGATTTGGGAAGTATATAGGTGCCCAGAGATGCAGTTAAACACCTACTTAAGGCATTTAAGTTCCACTAGGAGATGTTCCCACCAACACTTAATTATGGCGGGAAGGTCCTCTCTGACACTCACCTGAATTCCAGGATACTTGATTAAAAGTTCCAATCTGCTATTTCCTCTTTGCAATCAGATGTGTTTCCAACAGTACTGAATTCTCCCCTCCCAGCCCAACTGCCTCCTATTTTTTTTTTTTTTTTTTTTACAAAAATGATCACACACATGGAGGGCAAAACAAGGCAGCTGCCCCTCCCAGCACCCAGTTCCTTATTGGAAACAATATTTGAAAAAGAGTTGCTGTGTACTGTGTTTTCATCCAGCCTAGGAGCCTGAGGTAGGGGACAGAAGAGAGAGTTAGTGTGAAATCCTCCTGGAAATGCATTCAGTATCCACATGATTGCTATCGAACAAGCTTTATTTCTGTTGCTGATTTACATGCAAAATACGTAAGAAGTAGGTCTCATAGCAAATCTTAGTTTGTCCACACTGGAAATCGTATAGAGGAGCAGTGGAAAGAGTTTAAAGAATCACGGGTTAATTTTAAATGTTTGGGTGAAAAGAGAGTTGTACATTTTCAAAACTTTTCCCCTTTACGAGAGCATGTTGGTATGGAATATGACAGCCAGACTGAGGAGTTCTTCCCTGCATCTTCTTCAATTTAATAAATCCCCCAGAATTTACCTTTATAAATGTGACACACTTTCCAAGCTGGCTATAAAAACTCAGAACAGTAGCAGGTTCTATACTCCAGAACAAAAATGCTAACAAGCAAAAATGAGAGATTTTTCCTCCCAACAAGATCATCTTAGCTGGAAATGCTGGAACTGATTTTCAGAAAAAAAAAAAAAAAGAAAAAAAAAAAGAAAACACATGCACTGCTCCTGTATTTCAGAGTCAGGTGGACAGAACTGGGACAGGGCCAAAACAAAGTAATGAAAATGTAGCATTATGCTGAAATGTTGCGATGAAAGAACAGAGAGAATTCAAATCTGTATCCCTCTCACCAGAAAACGAAAGTTCGAAGCCCTACGGGCAGCACATTAGTATGGCAGACCCTGGATGATCTTACGTGTGGAAAAAGGAGAAAAATACGAAATCATCTTACATTTAAGACTATGAACAGAGTTTATTTAGTGGGAAATATCTATTAGTGAATAACCTCCGAGGAGTCTCTACAGGCATTAAATGTCATTCGAAGTATTAAATCTGTAATTATTCCAATAACTTACTACTACATGCAACAAACCAAGAAACTATGAGTGTTATGTGTGACTCAGTTTAATCCGTATTTTGCTTTGCTGTATGCTTGGGCATTAACTCAATGGAAGACACCAAAAAAATGGTGAAAAAAACAAGCAGAAAAGTTAATGCAGTTGCTCAGAGAAAGAGCATTCCCTCAAATACAATTGCCAGATTTAGGGATGTAGGAAGAGACTCAAGTCCCATTCAAAGTGATATAATTGCTTTGCCAAGCATGGAGGGAAGAAATAAAAAATAAATCAGTCTTTAGGGATCTAGACCCAAGTTCTAGGAAGGAGAAGCTGTAAAGGGGGCTCTAAGCATAAGGTGGGCACTAAAATCATTGCAGGCTATTCCTCCCATCACAAAGACTCAAACAATAAGCAGGAGACATCTGAGCTATGAAAGAGAGAGGCCAAGCACTGAAAAGAAATGTGCATGTGCGGGCTGCAGTTTGTATATGTTATGACTTTATCCCTCATTCAATCTATTTGATAATTCAGTTAAAAGGTCCTTTGTTTTAAAGTGAGTTTTTACTCATTTTGGTCAGCTGCTGCCAAAGGGGAAGCCATGCAAGGCTCAATTTGTGTTAGGCCAGTTGATCTCTTACTGGTGAAACTGGGGAGCTGGAATGCAGTTTCCAGACAGTTTAAGAGAAGTGCTGAGTTTCTTACGGGCTCTAAGAGGTGAAGGGCCGAAGCCTGACACTGCTGAGGTGTAGGCAGAGAGAGACACAAGATAGAAAAGAGCAGCTGACCTGGTAACTGTAGTACACATATTGCACACACAGAGCACTTCTATATGGCCCTTCACCCAGATAAATTTTCAAGTGCTTTAAACCGTGCATCAGCTACCACACACCAGTATGATATAAAGGACTTGCAGTCAGCACTAAACATTTGGGTCAGATTTGGCATTTGTTTCCTCTTTGAATAAGCATCTCACAGAAAATTTTCCTACAGTCAGAGGGGAGTTTGGTACCTTGCTTCAGTCCCAGCAGAACTTGCTTTCATAGCGCAGCTTTACTAGGATGCTGAATAAAGCCTTTTAGCTGGTCAAGCTGGAGCCATGCTTCCAAGAAGGGGAGCCTGCAGCATGCATGCAGCGTGCAGAAATGCATCTGACTTGTGTCCCTGGGTGAAATGCCTTAGAAATTTTGAATTGGTTTGATTCTGTGGGTAGTTTTGAAAGGCAGAGCCAGAATATCCAGCCAATTTTTGTTTGCTGAAAGCATAAATTGGGTGGCATTTGATACTCCTCTTTGCTTGTTCACTCAAGTAAAAATAAAAAGTCATAAACTATAGTTCAGGGTATGAAACTATTGCTGAATTAGTAAGCAATGGTGAGCATTCAGGCACTGTGTATTACAAAGTTTCATTGCTTTGCTCTTGAGTGTCCAAAAGATAAAACTTGTGCTTCCTTGCTCCCTGAAGTTGATCTAGGGAATAAGAACAGACTACCTCTAATGCTACTCTGTTCACAGTCCCAACTGTGCAAATAATACCAACCTTAACATCTCTTACTGGGAATACCTATGCCTAAGTCAGAAGGTCTACTCAAGGTAATAACCATTTGGAAGATTAAGCCTTTGCAAAAAGCACAGGGAAAGGACTGTGGGTGTTGATAACACACCTCTTCTTCTTTCCAGTGCACACAGAGGGTGATGTTAAACTGCACCACCTCCCTTAATTGGCCAATTATACTGAACTATAACCATTTATAAATGGTTTAGAAAGAATTAATAAATAGTAAAGCATGTTACAAACATGAGAAGTAAATGTTACTGGTGCTATTTAGCCTTCTCAGTTTGTACCTTCTTGTAAGCTTTTACTGTAGTCTGTAGTGATCTATTAGAATGTTTTTATTAAATCATTTATTAATAAATATTCTCCTTCTGTTAAGTATTTATAAATGGAACCTTAATTCGAAGTGTGACTGCATTCCTAATTGTACCTATATCCTCTTTATTGAAAATAAAGAGCTTTGAAGATATAACAGTCTCTAGGGCCATCTGTTCACCTCTTACAAAAACCTACACTAAAAAGAGAGGAAATACCCAGCATTTTTTTAATAACACAGATGGGACTCAGCTTCATCAAAAAAAAAAAAGAAGAAAAGAAGATAAATTAGGATAAAAATTAACTGGAAGGTACCAAACAGATACGAAAAGAGCTAAATGGAGAAGGGGGGTTCATTCTCAGGTGTCCTGGTACCTGCACGGTGTCTGAGATTAGTTCTGTGTGCCCACAGACATTGAAACAGACAGACAGAGAACAAAAAAGAACCCCAAATTAAATTATATGGAGTGTGACTCCAACATAAAAGCACACAAACAGGCACAAAAGCACCAAAAATGCTTCTTCCCACATCTCTCTGCCTCTCCCTGCTGTAAAGCCTCATTCACTGACGTATATCCACCTGGACCGTATTTGTAAAATGCAAATGAAAAGTTTCTCTACAAGATACAACAGGTCCCGCAACAGGAATAATCCAAAACCAGAGCTTACCCCAATGGATCAGCACTCGCCATCCTCGGAAAGGGAAAATGAAGAGAGAGGGAAAAGAGAAAGAAAAAGAGAGAGAGAGGGATGTGGAGGCAGTTGGAGAAAAGAGTAGGAAAAGCAGAGTGAAATACTGTTCGGAGAACTGCATGGTCATAATTATTGCCACAGGTACCTATGTCTTCAGAGACCAGGAACACTAGGGGGACAGTTTCATTTACTAGAAAGTAACTTTCGTCCTGCTCACAATACTGCAGACACGTCCAACTTTGGCACTGGGGAATATGGAGAGGGACATACGAAGGCTGTAAAAAAAAATTCCCAGCCAAATCCCAATGAGAGCAGTCAGCAGAGCAATGGGGTTCAGACTTCATGCTGCATTTCTTTTCTGACTTTGACATAAGGCACAGTTACACCAGACTGTTTTAAAGGAAATTGTTCTTTTTGTCCCCATTTTGCTCAGTGTAGTGTCCCTCTGTCCCCCAAGCTGGCCTGGTAAGAAGTACTTTTTTGCCATGAATGAACTGTGAAACATATTGGTTATTAAAGCATGCATTTCTGAGCCAGCTTGGGAGCCCAGGGTACAAGATTGTAGCTCAAGCTGTGAATCTGCTTTCATACTGGCTTATTAGTCATGATGGTCTTATAGTCAGGAATTCAGATCAGCTAGAACACACCAGCTCAGCAACCCGGCACTTATCTCTGTGGATGCCATCTTGTGCTCCAGGATCTCATTTTTCATTTAAAATAAATTCAGTCTCTGGGTCTTAAAGGTTGCAAGGAAAATCTTTCAAATGTGAATGCAGAATAAATCAATGCTGTGCTGAAAAGAGTCTGAAACAGCAGCTCTAAAAGCAGAATGAATCTCTGACATGTCGACTTTGATGCCTATGGACAATCAAAAACTTCAATATTCTTTATTTTTTGCTGTTAATCAAAGCACTCACGTGGAAAAGAATAGCCAGGATATTGAGTTTTTAGGGGTGCAAGTAAGCAAACTCAGGAAGGTGTCACCACTTCTTCACATTAACAAAGACTAGATTAAGAGTAAAAAAATATCGGGTGTGTTAAGCAAAATTATTTTAAAGTTGGATGCCCTGCTTTTTTTCCTCTCTATCTCTTTCTCTCTCTCCTTCTCTCCATTTTCAATAACAGGCTCCCAAGCTGCCAGAGTTACCTCTGGCTGGGTGAAGAAAATCCATTCTTCACAAGACGGTCACCAACAGAAATGCTAAATTTAATATATGCCCAGTAGATTTCACAGTTTCCTGCTCAGTGCAACTAGCCATGCTTCCGGATACAAGAACATTGCAAATGTTGGGCTGGGCAACACAAGGCAGTTGTGAGAAAAGTTAAAATTAAAACATAGTTAGAATAGAAAGAAAAAGCTGTTGTGCTACACATTGATAGAGAAGTGGAAAGAAGCATTATAGTAAATTCTTTTTCGTGTGTTTGAGTGACACTCCATTTGTGATTTGGCCTGGAGTGCAAATTTGGTTAAGATCTAATTCATATATATACAAATACATATACATTGTATATATTTAGGGACAAATGCTGTCCTCAATTGTTGCAGTACAAATCTACCTACATTGATGTAACTGAGAAGAACAAATTGACACCCATTGTATATTGGAACGTGTATGTATAATTATACAGCAAATACACCCATAATCACACATGCAGAATATTAAAATGTAAATAGAATGGGTGCAAGAAGGTTGATTCATTTTTCTTTCAAGTCATTTTCCCAACAGGGAAGGCACTTAAGAGGTTAACAAAGAGAATGGAAAGCAAATTGACAATAGGGAAAAGGAAGAGGGAAATGAGGTTTAAAAAAAATGAACAATCCCAGGACACAATAGACCCAGAAGCGCAGACATGTGCATTCCCTACAATACTGAAGCAAGTGAACTACGGAGCTGCAGCAACCCAGATACAGAAGAAGAGAAGCACTGAAAGAGGGGGTGAAAGAGAAAGTCAGAAAGAAAGAAAAAGAAAAAGAAAGGGACAGTGGCCTCAGCTACTAAGACAACCATGTGCATCTAGAGGGAAGGGACCCTTAAAGATGCAGTATTCCTTTAAAAAAAGACATCATAAAGTTGGATAATTAAACACTGGACAAAAATTTCATGGGCCACCATGATTAGCTGGCCCCATTCTGCTGGGTTTCTCTTCACTGCCTATCCCTTCCTTTCATTTGGCTGTGCACAGCTCCAGAATTTGGTTCCTCTCATTTTCCTACCACCGAGGTCCTTCATCCTAACTCTTAAAAGTGGGAGTGAGGTGAGAGAACAGTGCATGTGATCCTTCAAATATCAGCCTGGCCTTCCAGCGAGGGGGACCCTGGGTGATCCTTGTGCACTACCCTAACTTTCACCTCCTGTACTCTGAAAAACACCACCTTCAAAAGGCAACATGAAATGCCTGGGTGTATTTATGAAATTCCCCTAGTGGTTACTGAAGGGTCATTTCCTCTGCTCCTAACACAGCCGTAACACAGCTGCGAGAAGTACAGAGGGACCGTGAAAGGTGCTGGTAACATCTGAAGGACCCTTCTCACACCACAGACAAAATGCAAAGGCACCTCTTTTACTGGACCTGGCTTTTAATTACTGTGGAAGAAATAATCTTTGGAATAGTTTCAGACTAAATTTTAATGCAAGAAGTGCCACGTGTTCCAAGAATGTAATTTATGTATAGGGGGAATCAGAAAGGAACATCAATTTCCATGTCTATGGTAACAGTCCAGGAAAGCCCAGCCACTAAAGACTGCGTCACCTCTCCTTCATGGCTGTGAAACTCTTAGAGGCTTCTAACGGTTTGGGTGCAATGCTTGTACCTAGCTTGCCATCTTAAAAAATGTGCCTTACATATGTGAGGGACAATCTCTCCTGTGGGTACATGTAGTTGGTCTTCACTGTGGCAGGTTCAAGATTTGAAACACTGCCCACAGAGGACTGTCTCAGCCTGCAGAAGGCCAAAACAGGGGCTGTCCTTACATCCTAGGAGTCTCCTGTGTCTTAAACACCACATTTATCTTTAAGTAGAAAGGCTTACATTAAAAGGGGAAATGGAAAGAAGAATGGTTAGCTGAGTCCTCAGGTTGGTTCCTTTAAGGAATTCACTGCTTTCCCCTTTCTGAATCATATGGAATAGTCCTAAATCTCAAGCTGCTGATTTCAGATAAGCTGAATGTTTGTCCAAAATGTGTGAGGATCATATTATAAATGAAGAAATATCCATCCAGATGCCAGCTTTTAACATTAGAGAAGAACTCTCTTCCTCTGAGACTGAAATTTTCAGAATTCCATGTCCACCAACAACCTCCTCTTAAATTTCTTTTTTTGTTCATGGACTCAAACTTAAGTGAGTCCACTAAAACTCCCTAAATCTGGTGGCCTGTATGTCTTCTGCTATGCCTTTATTCACAGTTGGCAGTTACTCTTTTTGTTATTCTTCAGCATCTGTTAGACCGCTAGACTGGAATCATCCTCCAAACCCCCTCTCTTTCAATGATCTTTTCCTCTTGTGTTCTGTGATGCAGCCAGGCTGCTTAAAGAGTTTGGCTCTTACCTAGAGGCACTTAACGTTTTGCTCTGTCAGTCAGGATTTCCAAAGTTTCCTACCACTGCTTTTGCTGACTCAGTTGTACTGCTGTTTCTAGTGCTGGGAATGAAGCACTCCGGCCTTTCTTAGTGTTTTATATTCCCAAAGCAGTCCTAGCAAATACATCTTCTAGCCTGGACATCCTAACTTGGGGCAGGACTGAACCAGAAGTAACGGCAGGATGACATTTTAGTGGGGAAAACAGTACAGTCACAAGCTGCATTGGGGATAGCCTCAAATGTATAGAACTATACAAAAATATATGTAGTGTGGGACCGTAAATATCCCACCCTCTTTGTTTCTCTCTAAGGAGAGAACAGCTATGTCCCCACACAGAGAAGGTAAGTACTGCATCTTTAAGGTCTCAGCAGTGAGGTAGAGGAGAGGAACATATTGTCAGTTTTTATACCTTTCTTCTTTGTTGAATTTGGGATTGGCTTCAGAGATATCCAGGCTTTTACTGAACATTGTTTTACTATGGCAGGAACAAAGCGAGAAAACAGAGTTACTAGTGTGGACATTTATAAAAAAGAGTCACCTGAAGCAATGCTGGACACCCAGCCCCCCAACCCATCCTCCCCTTTTAAAGTAATGCTCTGGAACCTTTCTTTTACTTTCCAACTATGGCTCAAGGCTACACACAGCTGAAGTTCATTATCTCCACCTGACTTCTGAGGTCTAAGATGACTTCACTCAAACATACTTGTAAACCCTGCTCTTCTCTATCCAGTTGAAAACCCAAGTGCAATCTACTTTGTCACATTGTCCAGGGGATATAGAACGTGCCTGAAGGCACAGATTGCATAGCACTCGTTACTCAGACTTCTCTAGCAGATCTCAACGCTAAGCATGATCTGGGAAAAGGTTCAAATTAGGCCACAGAGACTCTTAGACGAAAAGTAATCCATTTTGTATTCTAATTTGTAGGTCTATTACCACTTACTCCCAGCTCTCTTCCCTATACTCAGTGTATAGAGAAATGTCCTTCTTTATAATCTTGGGTGTGAATTCCTGAAGCTTAGAAGCAAAATTCCCTCTGCCTTGCTAAAAGGGCAGCTCTCTGTAACATGTTTCACTGGTAATATGCTTCACTGTTTCGCAGAACACTGTTTTCTAATGTTAGCTGATCTTTCATGCAAGCTATCCACTTCAATAGCCAGAAGAAAATGTATAGTTAATGAAGCCTATTTTAGAACAGTTTAGAACAGTTTTTAGAACTAGTTTAGAACAGTTTTTGGACTCTCACAGAAAAGCTGCTGAAAATTTCTGGCATATCCCCACAGGATTCTAGTTCCCACAGAATTCTCCCTTGTCTGTCTGATTTTGGCACAGGGGACAAATCAGCTGGTGTTAAACTATGCTCAGAACCTACCACTTTTCTTTTGACATTTCAGTGAAATACCAGATAGTCTGAGAAGTGTGGATACCAGAAAAGCAGAATCAAATAAGATGCAATTATGAACACTTTTAGTTGACAACTAGTAGCGAAAACCATGAATCAACAATAGTTAGTCACCAGTTTTAGGGTGGCCGGTGTTTGTGCACATTTATTTTGTCACACACAGTCAAAGACCCAGTGAAGAACACTTGGAGAGGTCAGCACAAACATTTCAAGGAGTCTGAAAGCTCAAAAAGTGGTCCTTGTGTTGAATTCCTCTCCTACACTATCCAGAACTAAATCACTAAAGGACTATGTTTTTCACCTAATACTTTGTCAGCCTGTATGACTGCCAAGACTTAAACCTCAATGGAAAGATGTGCCCTTAAACAAGCCAAGACCAGACGCTTGTAAGGACCCCACTTTATTACCAAAAGCACAGTTCATCACACAGACACATAAAACCAGAGGTTACAATCCCCTTTATGCAAGAAAACATCTGTTCACTACTGGGAAAGGGAACATACGACTAAATCACAAGAAACATTGGTGTGTTCTGCCCACTGGTTGGAAGAATATCTCTGCTACCTTAAGAAAGAAGTAATGTCTTTGTGTCTTCAGATGATTGCACAAGTCATTTGTGTCTAAATAAGAGGCCTGTTTCCATGGTCTACCTCCCTGTTTTCCTAGTATTATAGGATAAAAGCACTGAACAGTCATCTATCCAGAACAAAAAATGTCATTCTTAAAAAAAAACATCCACTTCTGGGATCTAAGACCTAGTGCTGTGAAATCCACTCTCAGTGGGTCATTTAATGGAAAATAGTATGCAGCTAGCCATTAAAAATCCTTCAGTCTTGGTGGAAGGCACTTGTCATTTTGTTACTGACTGCTCTGACAGATGGTGCCCCATCAGCAATGCATCGTCCCCAGACAATCCCCATGCAGTGGTGTTTGTTAATGAAGCCAGTTCACGTTATAAACGACTGTGCTGCCAGCAACACAAAATGTGCCATTGTCATCTGTGGATGTGCAATGGTATGAATTATGGAAGCTCAGACATAGAGTAAAATAACATCTTCCCTTTAACCCCTTCCAAAACAAGCTCTACCAAGCTCATCATCATCAATCATGGTGTTATTACATCCCTTCCTCCACCCTTAATCACACCTTTATGTCCAGCTCTGAGCTGTGTGGTATGCATTTACCTCTATCTCTTTTGTGCCTGGCATGTTTCACTTCTTCCTATGAGCCAAAGTCCTTCCTTACTGATATGTCGCTTGGGTATGTGCCTCCTCTGCTTTGCACTCATCTCAGATGTTTGGCTTTAAATGCTTTCTCATCTGCAGAATTGAGCAAGACATTTAAAAGCCAAAGAAATGCTTTGGATAATGAGATGCAGCTTTGCTTCTTCAGCGTTTTTGAATCCAAAAGCAAAGCTGAGAGCTGGAAGAGAAGATTTCAGCTCTCAGAAAATTTCAGGATCAATCTAACACGTTCTAGGCTGGATGAACATGACTGAATCATTACCTTCGATTGTTCATCTCACCCCTTCCTATTTGTTCCGCCCAGTTGGACAGTTACTGCAAACAGCTGCAGAGTACTGCAACTCACAGGCAGCCTTGGGGTGGGGAGAAGTGATTCACCTGTCTGGCTCATTTCTGGGAGCTTCATGGCCCAGACCTCTACTGGATACCAGATTAAACACTAAGTTGAACAAGGAGTGAGCAACTGTCAGTCTTGCATTAATCCCTATCACTTTGAGGCCTATGAGGAACACTGAGAATACACCCTGCCCTAAACGCTTCCTTAGCCCAGACCTCATTAAATATCAAAGCAAACCACACACTCGAGACAGGTTTCCAACCTACAATACAATGAAAAATCTTTCTGGCAGTGTATCTCAAGGCCATGCATCCGGTCTGAAGTCCTAGCAAGATCCTCAAAACCAACATTTTTTCCTCCCTATAGACTGAACTGCAACAGTTGTCAGTAAAACTTTCCAGCAGATCTAGGGGCCTCTGGACATGAATTTAATGTTCTTCACACAGTTCTCAGTCAGCAAAGGGAGTTTCTGAGCAGGCACAGCAAGCTCATTTTGAGTAGATCTTAACAGCTAAACAAAAGTAATCATGTCATAAAGCTGAAACAGAAGTTACAGCATCACCAGCATACACATTTATGAAATGTTCTTTAGTACTGATTGATTTATACAAGTGTAAAACCAAATGCATGTGCTTCCCTTAGGGTAGGCATAGCGATTGAGACAGCAACTTCCATTGTTCATATAAGTGAACTTCCACAGTTCACTTATTCTCCCAGAGCATGCCTTGAGGAAACACCATGCTCCTCTGCTGTTTCTCCACAAGACTAACACTTTCTCTGAGAGAAAAGAAGTAAAATTATACTCATTTCATTGCTTTACAGACAGGTGGTAATTTATGTGGGTCAGATGCATGTTGGCTCTGACAGCACATTTTAGAGGTATCCACAGATGCCTGGACAGGGCTTTCCAGAGTCAAGCTGTTCTAACAACATGGATGGTGAGGTTCATCTCATTTAACTTCGGGTTCCTAAAAGCTAGGTACCTAATCCAAGAGAGTCATCTAGATTCCTGCTGTAGGCTATGGAGACAGAGAAGAATGACCAGAGCATAACTTATCCTAAGATTGTTGGAACAGAGGACATATGTATCTAAGATCTTTCAAAGACCTCATCTGTCCCCACTACCCAGAGTGACAGCCTGTGCATCTAGCTCAGACTGAATCCCTATGTTCTGGACAATTAAAATGAGATGAGATGAATCTTGCCCAGAAGACAGAGCAGTTTCCTGAGAAATAGCTGCAAGCAAACAGAGCTCTTAAGCCCCTGGCAGGGCTTCTGCTCCTGTGTGCATAAGCGCTGTTGGCTGCCAGATCATGTTGCAAGTGTGCTTGGAAGTTGTTATGAGTGCTGCTATGAATAGAAAAGCTCCACAGCTCCTTTGTATGTACAACATAAAAGAGGGTAACAAACCCAGAAGGGACTCTCAGCTCTTGGGTAAAGGAGAGACCCACCTCTGTCCATGTTGTGCCATTTCAATAGCTCTGCGAGCAGGGACTGGGGAGCCGCCATCTGTCACGCTGAGAACCTCCATCGACTTCCTTTCTGGCCGCCGCTTCCCATGCCTGTTCAGCATTGGGGAGTCCACACGCTTCCGGGGGGGATCTTTATGAAAAGAAAACACTGTCAGCTGAATCTGGCTGTGATTTACCTCACAAATGTTGGATCAGTACCCTCTCAACAATCTCACTCTCACACCCCCCTACAGAGATAGGTATCTTCGTGATGGAGATGAACATTTGCGGTCTCTTTTTTTCCAAATTTACAAGCATTAAGACATAAGTTGCAATCCATCTGCAGAAAAAAGGAGTATTGCTACTGTCCTGAATGTATGAGCACTGTAAAATAAAGGTACAACTATAGCACAGCCTGCACAAATTACCTTACAAAGCTGATAACAGTAATAGCAAGATGATAGCATGGGCTATAGCAGAAGCTGTTAGCCAGAGTGTATGCCATCCAGGGATTCTGCACATGCACTCAGGTTGCTAGAGCTTGCTTTCAATGTCCATGCTAGCTAAATTAAACATGACACAAGGACATAAGTAGATTCTAAATTCAGACTCGCATTCTCTTCTGAAAACACATCCTTTTTTTTGCATCTTCAAGATTAGATTTCAGGTTTTCCCTGCTGTGTTATATTTTCCTCCTTCAGCATTACAAATTAAACATTCTTGTCTACCTGAGATGAATCTCCGATGAGAGCTACTGAAGTTTATCTCGGAGGTCATCATACAGCTTTTACTGCTACAGTAACTGAAGTGCTTTATACTTTTTATTGTGTAACATTCCTATAATGTATGGAAGTGCTACTTTCACTCTACAGAGTGAAAACCGGGGTATAAGAATGAGATATTTAAAGGCATTCCATACCTAAAGGTGCAGACAAACATTTACTGCAGTTTTGAGAAGCACCTAAGTTGCTCTGGAAAGAGTCTTTAGATACCAAACTGCATAACAGAAAGTGCTCCAAGGTGACTTGCCAAACCATACACACCTCCATGGTGATGCAGGGAGCCAAATGCAGACCTGCTGAGTTCTTTTATTACTAACATATCTGATAGCATGAAAACAGTAAAGAGGAAAGCAGAAAAATAAATAGGGAAAGATTTTCTTGCTTTGGTTGGGCTATTTCAGTACCCTGCCTCTGTTTATAGGCGCATTTTTAATTTTAGTGGAGAGTGACCACCTGTAAGAAAAGGCATTCTTCACCTCCTCAGTCAAAAAGAGGCTCACAGTGTCCAGTCCCTAAGGCTTCTTCCTCTGCCAGGATTCCTTTGTAAAACCAATAATGCTATATTTGACAATTATATCACTACTGCCACAGTTACATCACTACCGCCTAGTCTGGTATTATTTTCATTACCCTGACCTCCTCAGCCCCTGCCTACTTCCTTGTTTCTTCTCTCTCTTACATCATGCTTTTTAGGATACGGTTCCCTTGACGCAGGGATTATTCTTGAAACAATGAGCATGAGTAAATACAGCCATAATGCGAACGGGCTAGTAATAACAACTGTGTTACTATATAAGTATTATTTGTATTATAATAATAATTCTCCTGTTAAAAATGAGTTAGAAAAGAAACAGTTATATCTCACTCCATTTCAAACTACTTTCAGTAATAAAAATGTACTGTAGGAAAAAATACAGTGCATAAAGTTAAGGAAAAAACAGTGGAAGATAAACCTAATAAAATAGTTGTATTGAGTGACTTCAGTTGCACACAGAGAAGTGGTCAATAATAAGCTAGGACAGGATTTAGACATTTCAAACTCCTGCTTCTTCAAACAAGTTCAAAGAACAAGAAAGGATCCATCCTACAGAACAAATGCTGGTATAGGAAGTGTGATTACAGACGACTAACTCACATAACCAGAATGAAATTAAGTTTGGTATCCACAAGAGAGTAAATATAAAGATTCCTAGAGGGATATGAGACATTAGAAATGAAAGGAAAAAAGTGCAGTTGAATTAAAGACAGGAAAAAAATGAAGTAGGAAGATGACGAAAAAGAATGAAGAAAGAAGATGAAGCAAGCAGCTAAAGTCAAAAGAAAGCAGATGAGTAAGCTCAAACTGCATCAAGGTTAGTTAATAATAGAGTCTAAACAAGAACAAGGAAAAAGGCAAGAAAAACATTATACGAGAAGATATTTTTAAAGGCAATTTCATCCATGCATGTTCAAAACAGAACACTTTAGAAAATGGCAACTCAACCAAGTGACAGTTGCAAAAGTGACAGTTAGGCCAAATATAAGGTGGACATTAAAAGAGAGCTAAAAAGGAATTTGAAGAAAAATGAGCCAACGATTTGAACAATGTTTTGTACAGCCGTCAAAAAAAGAAAGCTTGAAAAAAGGATAGTAGCCAGAAGGACTATAAGGGAATCAACAGAGCAATTAAAGAAGATAAGGATATTGCTAACAAGCTAAATCATTCTTTTATATCAATCTTTGCTCAGTATGTTGGAAGATACTGATTTCCAATCTGTATTTTAAACTTTCAAATAGAGGGAATAAGCAAAAGGAGCAGGTGGTGAAACACACCCATAAATTCAACAACAGCAATTCACAAAGGTTTGATGGAAAATACATCCAGAAGTTTGCATCGACGTAGTTGGTCTTCTAACAGTGGTATTTGATTCCTCTTTAAATTGGCTACAAACCTACACTATACATGTCTAAGGTTGTCAAGTACTGTACATATTATTTAAAAAGGTCTGAATAAGAAACCACAGGGTACTGAGTCTGTCATCAATGTCAAGTCTAAAGATGCTAAAGTACACAGCCATCCTGCCATAAAGACTAAAGTGGTGGCATATAAGAACAGTTGGAGATTTTGCAGCAGCACAGGAATTAAAGATAGGAAAACCTCCAGAGTGCACACTTCTGTTTTTGAGTCTCTAGAAATATTTCACATGGAAACAAAACAAAAATCCACATTCAAGTCCTGGTCTGGATGTGGTAGTTTTGGAGATGTATTTTCCTTTCATTTCACATCAGAAAAGTGAAGCCATTCTTAAGTTTTTTTTTTTTTTTTATGGAGGAAGGCAGTATCATGTAGATAATAATCCAATTATAACAGCATTTATCTGAAAGGCAGGAAAGTTTCATCTTCTGAGTTTGGATGAGGCACCTACATCCTAATAGGGCAACTCTGGCTCAATCTCTTGTTCTTTGGTTTATTAAGAATTTCCACCACACAGAAGCCTTTTGCTCAGGGAGACATTAGTTGACATTCACATATTTTACTGAGAAATTTCTCATTTCCATGTTTTGGAAGAAAGAGGAAAAAGCAAAATATAATGAGGTGCACCTTTTTTATTTTTTTCCCTTGGCAAGAGCTCAGGCAATACATAACTCTCACAAACATGGTTTCTTCAACCTGCTAATATTAAATCCATTACCTTTTCTCTGCTCTTCTCTGTTAGTGCAAAACCATTGCTAATGGCTAATGATGAGATACTCATCAGAAGCATGACTGCTCTTAATTAAACCTTGCCCCATGTTCTCAGAAATACTGCTGGGAACAGAGGAGGTGGAAACCCCCTGTGGAAGACAAAATACAACTTACAAACTCTCAAAGAATAATGCTCCAAGTCTAAAATGTGTTAATGCAGCACAAAGATACATTCACTGTAGTGTTTTCCTGATGGGGAACATTTTCACTCCTTGTACAAAAAAAAAATAAAATAAAATCAGGAGAGAAGAACAGTTCAACACATGAAAATACATGTGTAAGAGATATACATGCTGTGTTACGGTCATAGCTGTGTATTCACTTACATGCTGGATATGAACATTCTAGTCATCTTGCTTCTTTTCTTATGACAGAAGCATTTCTAAAACAAGATGGTGGTGTCTTTACATTGCAGGACAATCTGAGTCAAAAGCTGATGAGTAAAGTGTTAGAAGACAAACTGCACTGAGAAAGGGCCTTTTGACTGGAGCACCCGCAGTAGACACAACAACCCATCTTCGTCAGGATGCTTGCTAACATACTTTCTGCAGCTCCATTCAGGTAAGTGTTTAGAAAATTACTGTGTTGACTCAGAATTTCCATTTCATCCCCCACAGATGAGATTTCCCTGTAAAATTATAGGGCCTGGAGCCTGGAACTTCGATAATGTAATAATTCAGTTCAGTATTAGCAAACGTATAGTTCAATATACCACTGCCCTGTAGGCCTGGGAGATTACAGGCTTTCCAGTGAGAATGAAGAGCACTTTGCTTCTAGCCTTCAAAGTGCTGAAATACAAGACCTAAAAATCACAACACTAGTATATAAAAATGCTATTTCAGGTCATTGACAGAAGTGAGTAATGCTTTATTAGTTAAACTTTTGTCACTGTACAGAGCAAGAGTCACTTACATAGTTAGCTCCTTAGGGGAGCATTTTTCCTGTTGTCTAGATTAGTGTAGTCCTTGGTGATCAACAGTACTCTAAAATACTAACAAATAATTCTCCAGAAATAAAACATTATCACACAAGTTTTATAAAATATATAATCTTACTGCTATTAAGCTTTTAAAATCTTTTTAAGATTGTCTAAAAACATGGTAGTATAATGTATGTACTATAAACAGACAAGTGATATTACTCATACTTCTAACAGTGTATGCATTTACCTACAGAAAAGAGGACGTGTACACATGTAACTTTATCGGGATGTAATGCTACACAGTCTTACTAGCACAAGTCCAGAAGCAGTGCTTCTGCAATACTGCATGTAGATTAGTAATTAGAAAATTCTGCCACTACATTACAATGCTCCTAAACTTCATCTACTTGCACAGAGGTAGCTTGTGGGTCCACATGGTATTTTTTATGATTTCTGGTTCAAAACCAACTTGGATGTTTCTGCACTGACACAGATTATGTCCAGAAAAATGAAGCCCTGTAACCAGAAAACAGACCTGCCTGCCTCAGGCTGCAGATTCTCACCAGCGCTGTGCACTGTTTCAGTGGGAAAGTAATAGTAATGCTAGGGTTTGAGGATATTAAAAAACAAAAAGATGAGGAGGAACTACTTAAGATGTGTTTGTGATGACAGAGGTCTTATCTGTAGTACCTATTTCATTTCTAGGGGGAAGATCCTCATCTTCATGACTGGGATACCTCTCCTTCCGGTCAAGCAGAAGAAAGTAAATCATTTTCTCTTGGTTTTCTCTGAAAAAAAAATGAAAATATCTTTAAATTTGAAGATAAAAAAGCAACAATGTGTAAATAAACGTTTCTCATCAAACAAATAGTTACAGTTATTCTAAATAAGCTGGAAATGCCTGCCAACTAGATATATAACCCACAAAGCTTTTGAGAACCTTGCTGTCTCCAACAAGCAGCTTGTGAGAGAAGGAAATACAATTCCCACATTACACATCTGGAACAGAGCCACAGGATAGATGAGGTAACACATCCACAAGAAGCTGTTTAGTGGCACAAGACATTATTTCCTCAGCCTCTGTGTGCTCTTTCCACCACGTGTCCCTGGTAACACCTCAGGAAACACAGCAGCTCTCAGGCATAAGTTTGAAATAAGTAACAATTTGCCCACAAAGGCATATCCAATGTAAATAGCAGCACCAACACCTCCCCATCTGGACTGCAAGGTCCATCTTTTTGTGAAATGACCATGCCTAGCAGCGAGGGAAGAGACAACAATATTCCTCCACTGACACCAAGTGTTAGGAAAGTTCAGTGACCCCTTGCTCCCTCCCAGAACATCACTGGCTGCTGAGCAGCTAGAGAGTGAGACGTTGCTACAGGTCCCTCATAGCAAGAGACACAGTAAAATGATTTCCACCTTTCCCCAGGTCTGTAAGCATCCCAGCCCCTGGACACCCAACTGATATTAAGACTGAGGAAGTGCTTACTCTTCTGACAACAAGTCCTGTAAGAGTTTATTTCGGTCACGGAAGCAGCCTAATGAGTGCATGCTATCTAACACGTCTGGATCGATATCCTCCAAGGAAGGGAGAGAACGAATCTGCACCTTTCGAGGGATTGGTTGCTCTGGTTCTGGCTCATTCTTACCACCTCTGCAGAAGAAAGAAGATGAGAGAGAGAAAGGGGGCAGGGAAAGAAGGAGAGAAAAGAAACATGAGTCACAAATGAACCCGTACTCTGAAACACAGCCTGCAGCAACAGATGGAAATAGCTTGTTAAATCCCCACTGAGAGACCAGATCTCGCAACCAGACAGATATTCTCTTCAGAAGACACCGCCATGAAGGCTGAGAGTGACCAGCACCTTGTGTATTTGGGTCTTTAATGAGAAATGTCTGCGTTCAGTCAGAAAGGCAGTAGGAACTTCACTTACCAGTGCCCTCATAATGTAAGCAGCTGTTCAGCATCCTAATGCCAAACATTTCTACAACACTATGTGGTTTTAGAGATGCTGTCTCATCAGCAGGCCAGACTCAGGCTGTCGGGCTGGGAAGCGCAAGCTGAACGATTCCCCTTCAAACAACGAGCTGTGAGAACAAACCCTCGCTGCGTTTCAACAGCTCTTTACAACCGGCACTGCAACCATTTCGTACTTAGAAACTTCCAAGGTGATTTAAGAGACCTCACTGTTGAGGTATATATTTAACACACTTTAGAGGATTTTTTTGGGAAACCAGATTGTTTATTTATATTCCTAAATACAACTCTGCTTCTCTTCAGAAATGCAGATTTGAAACTTCTGGCCCAAATGTGATGCCTGAGGTCAGTGGCAAACCTAGGAACATACATCAGTGGTAGAGCATATTACTCTTTGAAAAGTAGTTAACACAGGCTTCCTGCACAATCCTCTCACTCTATTGACTGGACTCAGGAAATGCAGATTATTTGTTGCAGTTAAAAGCCCTTATTGTAAGAAACATGTCAAGATGTCATGACATCTATAACAGACCAAATGCTACATATTGCAGGCACCCTGGATAACCTTTGCTTTTGTTTAGCTGGGAAAGGAGCAACCTAGGTCAACTCTACCCACCTAAAGAGGTGGGTTTGGTGGTGGTGGCGTTTTGGTTGGAGAAACTGTCTATCCAGGCTCTTCACTATTTCTCAGTGGATGCTCTGTGTGACGTTGAGGCTTTCATATTCTTCAGGTGAGGTCCTCCCTTTCCTTTATGTGATGTCAATGTGTGACTGTTGGGTCCAGGCTGCGTTTGTTGTTTATGGGGCTGATGCCTCCTTGGAGTCTCACAGAAGTCTCTATGTCTTGTGCAATGACAACATGGTCCTGAATCTAATGGCTAAATTTGGAAATCTTGTCCAACTAAAGAAACATCTTATTCCATGAGTGCCCTGTCTTTAGGAGGTAGCTACTCTTACAGCTGGTTATTAGTCAAAGTGTGTCAAGATTTAGCTCCCAGCAGGTAATAAGCAAAGACTAGACCATAACCTTGGCTATTAAAGCCACTGATGACATTGTCATTAAGATAAATTCTTGCAGGACGGACCTTCGGACAGCAGCTGAGATTTTGTTTTTTAATGATCTGGAGTTCATTTTTAGAAGGAACAGACTTCATTAATAATTTATTACATTAAAAACAGAGGTCCTTAAGGTAATTTAAGAGACTAAGAAGAAATTATTGTTTTGGAAAATTCCCAGAAATTTTGGGTTTCCTACTTGTTGTCCTAGCCTACAGCCAAATATCACCTGCAAGCATCTTTTACAGCTATCAGCTTGGGTGCCATTTTTAGAGAGCACAACTTGGTATCTTCTGTGCAGTGAAAAGTGGCTTTTCCTTATGCCCGGCACCTGGTCAGCCTCAGACATAGGCAGGACTATTCATACCTCCTCATCAGGTACAAGAAAAATCTGCAAAGAGGTGCCTCATCATTTGGCAATGCATTCAGTGCTTTGGGAAATGAAAATCACCAGTCTGTGCTGTGATTGGCATGCCTGTATTGCCTGTTCCATTCTCAGTCTGGTAGAGAGTGACAAATTTGTTGCATTTCAACCCACATAGACATCAAACAATGTCACCCAATGAATACTGCAAATCACGTATATTTTTTAAACGCCTGCATGAATGTAATTGCTGCTTTTAAACCCTGCCTCTTTTGTGAGGAATGGTGCATATAATGGATGTGATTCCAGAACAGGGCGGACTTTTTCAGTCTCTCCATGAAATTTCCTCGTGAATCTCACTGAGATGCACATTTACATCAGAGCAAAGTGAAGCAGCACTGGTACCATTCTTCTTCTGATTTTAGTAAATTTGGTACCTCCACAATTAGGTCAATAATTCAGTGTTACTGAAGTATGCATTTACCATAATAGCTAAAATTATTTGCCCTCTTGCTTTAGTACAAAAAGGTGAAAACATCTGCTGTTTATTTGCTGATTGAAGATAACCTGTGCTTGAAGTAAAAATAAATTATTTAAATTAAAAAGGCTTAAAAAACCTCACTGAATTAATTTGGGTGGGAGAGTAAGAAGAACTGGAGGTTGGTGATGAAAGGTTTTTCCTTGGTTTTTCTTTTTTATAGGCTTGTGAATCATGATTTCAACTTTCAAGACCTCTTTCTCTGTCCGCTGAGACTGCAATTAAACCTTTTCCCCAGTTTTACAAAATCCTGAATATTTATTTGAAGAATTAAGTGAAATGACTTATTGGGTTCTGAGAACAACCTTCAGGTCAGTAACTTATATATGACAAAGAATAAAGATTTAACATCGGACAGTAGTGTTAAGTGAAATAAGGAGAAAATGAAAGATGTGAGCAAAACAGCTACAGTGTGCAAACACTTGTAACCACTCCTTCTCTGTCAGCATCAGTATTTCCAGGCAAAATGAATGCAAAGAGGCTGTGAAACATTACCAGATGAAAGCAGTAGAGTTTTGGAGGTGGTAAGGTTATTCACAGACTACATTTAGCCAGAGGAGGTTAACCTCCTTAGGTCAATCCATGGCCAGCAGAGAATGAGAGAGAGAGAGCCTTAAAAACATAGCTTTAAAAAGCTATTTTGAGCAGAAACTTTGTTTTAGGCAATCTGAACAGATTTCTGGAGGAGCCTTTCTCTCTCTTTATTGACTATAGCAGGAGTGTAGGAGGCACTTGCTTTTGCAAAACTCTGCTTATACTTATGAGAATGGCCTCAGATGCCATTTCCGTTGGGGTAAAAACCTGTTCACTGTGTCAGTCATCACAGAATCTGACCTTCATCAAGAAGTGCATGAAAACGTTCTAACGCTTATGTCTGCAAAGAAAAAAATCTTCATATTTAAAATCTAGAATAAAGTCATGAAATAACACCTGACTAATTGTGCACGTGAGCCGGGGACAATAACCCTCTGAGGCGAAAACTTCCAGGTTAAAATCTTGAGGATGGTTACAGTAATAGTAGAAGTGATCAATGACATTTAATTTTATTTCCTATTCCACTTCTGATTAAAGCACAGAGAAACTGAAGTCAGCTGATTTTACTCCATAAAGAAACAAAGGGGATCAGCTGTCCAGTCTTACAGAACCAGAATTTACTTCTGGAATTCCTAGTGTGACTTTACAGGAGGGCTACTTCAGATTTACAATTAGAGATTTTCCCCCTCCATTTCTCTTACATTTATCCATCAGAGCTGAAAAAAAACAAACCTGTAGCAAACAAGACTCATGTCCTTCTCTGATTTTAAAAGGTGCCATGTCAGCTGGTAACTGTAGAGAGCATGAAAAAGCCACAGGCAGAGTGCTACCACCGTTTCAGGTGAACTAAGAACAAAACACGTTATTCTACAAACTGTTGAATGCCCTTGGGTCCTATTGAAGTCAGTGAAGCCAGCAAGTGAACAGTGCCCATAAGATAGATTTAGAGAAAACAAAACAAATCAAAACAAAGGTGTTTTTTCTTCCTGGTGACAGGCTTAAATATCAGTTCATATCATCCTCAAATATTTCCCAAAAGCAATGAGAGGAGGATTATGAAGGCAGGACTTTTCTTATCACCCACCCAGGGAGTGTGTAGGAACGCTGACCCCCAGAAGCAAGTATCAAAGCATAATTTCCTTATTTAATATCTGCGAAGTATTCTCCTTAGTTTGATTGGGTTATCGTGAGTACAAACAAAAAATGTTATTTACTTAGGTTTCTTGAAATACTATTAGGGCTACACAGAGTGCAAGGTCACTTTTAAAAGCTATCAATCTTCCTTACACCCAAACCACTCAACAGGCATGTACTTTTCTCACAGACCTCCTGTTTCACTGTCAAGACTGCTGCTTTTAATCAAGTCACAGAACTACTCTCACATCAAGAGGTTACAAGGTCAGAAGCAGCCTCTTAGCTTGCTGTGAAGCAGTAGGGATTATGAGACAGAAAATCTCTTGTTCACAGGTGCTTACTTATCAATATAATCATTTTTGTTTCTACTTCAGAGGAAAGCCAAGATGCCAAGAAGGAACAAGCAAAAGCTTTCTTGTCAAGAAGGTATTACAAGGGATTCTCTGGAGCACTTGAAGAGCAAACCAAATATGGCTGTTAGGCTGTGGGTTTTTTCAGTGGTGATGACTTGCAGATATCTTTTTAACACAGCAAGTTGGTGGACTAAATGTTTTATTTCAGACAACTGTTAGTCACTGCATACATATTTCCTAGCTTGAATCTATAGAGATGAAATTATACTAGCAGCAGAAGGTAAAAAAACCCAACACATTAGATGCCTTCCCGTCCTCTGCCCCTTTCTCCACCTGTGTGAAAGCTGCTTTCAAACTCCAATCTCTCTTGTCATAGATCACGAGAATACCAGCCCCCATAACATGATTAATACTGAATGCATGCAAAAGTGAATTTAAAAAGTGTTACTTACATATACCATATGTGTTTCTGAATATGTTCTAGCTGCAAAGAAAAAGAAAACAAGGAATTAACTCTGTAAAACAAAAAAAGGTAACTCCATAAGACATCCTTATTCAAGGCTTGCTTGTAGTGAGGACTAAATCCACCATTCCAGAGCTGGATCTGTGTGAACAACAGGAACTTTTTACTGCATAAAGAGCATGTTCATCCTCACCCATCCCACTGTATATGAGATTACTACTCTGGACAGTGGAACAAGTCAGGAGCAAATCCCAGGAAAATGTGCAAGGACAAGGCTTCACCGGCAAGTGTTTTGGCCATTTAAGTTTTTCCCTTCCTAAGCCATTCCCCTTGAAAATACAACTGCTCCTATCAGTATGTGCATAATGACTGACAGTTTACAGCAAAAGTTCATTTCTGGTTTTTATTTTGGAAAGAGAGAGAGAAGGAAACAGAAACAGGTTGAAATAGACAATGTACATGAACAAAATAAAATGTGGACATGTGACATGATCTTCTGTCAGGACCCATGCTTGATTAGCGTCAGGTTTACCATTAAAATCTGAAGACCAAGTGGAATTAGGTTCTATGTCAAAAAGATACTATTTATTGTTCCGGCAGCTGAACCCCTGCAAATTTATTTTGCTTCCATTTTTTCTGCTTCACATGTGAACATTTTACTAGGCAATGAAGGACTGACCAAAGCTTAACAGTGGCTTTGTCCACCCATGGAAGGCATATACCAGCAAATGTTACATGATGACCACAATTCCCATGAGCAGAGGGGAAAAAAAATAACATCTTTTTTCCAAGAGAAACCCCAACAGCAGGGAGAACAAACTGTTAACATTATATACTTACAGCAGAACCTTCTAATCCTGCTTTTTTGAAGCATCATCACAATAGAAAAGCACTTTTCATAGATACTCAGGGATCATTCATTATGAGAACAATATTTCTTGTATTTCCCGTTACAAACAGCCTCTGTACATGCAGAGCAATGTGCACTCTCACTGCACACAAGCTTGTGTTTGTGCAACACGCAACTGAGAGGCAGGGGAGAGCTGGAAAAAAACCCAAGTGCTAACAGCTACACGATGAAATCGCAGGCCCATTAAACTGGTCAGGAAAAACGGAGACAGCTGTCCTGCTCCTATTACTTTCCACTTCAATTCCAGAATCAGAGAGTGAAAAAGAAAAAAAAAAAAAGAGGAATGGACAAACAACAAAATCTCACAGATAGAAAGTGTTCATCACAGAGACGAGTGAATCAGAAGCCTCTGTGCTATGGAACAACAGCTCCTTGCCTGAATGTATGGGGTTCACGTGGCAAGGTTTTGGTAGCAGGGGGCTGCAGGAGTGGCCTCTGTGAGCAGAGCCCAGCAGCTACCCCACGTTAGGTAAGAGCCAGCTCCAGCTGCTCCAAAGGGACCTGCCGCTGGCCAGAGCCCAGCCACGAGCAATGTTGTTTGTCCCTCAGTGAGAGCAGATCTAAGAAAGGGAAAAAAACTGCTGCACAACTGCAGCTAGGAGAGAGGGGTGAGAACCAGTCCTGCAGCCCCCAAGGTCAGTGCAGCAGGAGGGCAGGAGGTGCTCCAGGCATGCAACAGCAGTTCTCCTGCGGCCTGTGGAGAGGCCCCTGGTGGAGCAGACTGTCCCCCTGCACCCATGGGTCCCGGTGGCACAGGTGGATGTGGCCTGGAGGAGGCTGCGGCCCATGGAGAGCCCTCACAGGAGCAGGCCCCGGGCCGGAGCTGCAGCCCGTGGAGAGGAGCCCACGCAGGAGCAGGGGGTCTGGGGGGAGCTGCCGCCCGTGGGGGACCCATGCTGGAGCAATTTGCTCCTGACGAATAGGCAATAAATTATACTAATCTCCCTACATTGAGTCTGTTTTGCCTGTGATTATAATTGTTGAGTGATCTCCCTGTCCTCTTCTCAACCCTTGAGCCCCTTTTTTTTTTCCATTTCATCACATTTTCTCCCGCTTCCCCTTTGAGGAGGGGGAGTGAGAGAACAGTTATGGTGGAGTTCAGCTGCCCAACTGGGTAAAACCACACTGGGAAGCCCAGAAGATCTCAGATCAGCTCTATATGAGATAATTTTAAAAGTGAGACAGGACTTGTATCAAAAACAAAGAAACAAGGAAAGCTTAGGAAACCATGACAGAAGGTGAGACCTGCATCCTGATGTCATGTCATTTCCAGTCACAGGAACTCTGGTAGTTGGACTGAAGAGACCACAGGGCCACATGTTTTTTTTTTTTTTTATTATTACTGCTCATACTGGCATTGCATCATATGACACAGAACCCCAGTCTGTGGGCCACAGCTCTGCCACAGGGAGCCCCCATCATCACAGCTCCCCCGTATCAGGTAGTCCTTTCACTCCTGCACTACTAAGAGACAGGTGGAGTATTCATGACACACTGCCGTCTCCCCTGAGCAGCTTAATTTAAGGAGATAAGGTACATATCTATGTATGTTCCCCTAATAGACTGGAGATGCAGCTCTCTTCCTCTTGCTCTGTGCAAGCTGAGGTACAGAGCCTATTAGAAGAGTCTGTTTTGTACATCTTCCACAGGACAGGGCTGTAACATTTTTAGTTATCAAGTGCACACTACTATGAGGATCTGCTAAGGACTGTGCCTCCTTTGTTTGGTAAAACCACCCTATGAGATTAACGAATGGTTGAGGTGGGAAGGGACCTCTGGAGGTCATCTGGTCCAACCCTTGCTCAAGCAGGGACACCCAGACATGAGGTCTATCTACCATGTCCAGGAGGCTTTTGAAGATCTCCAAGGAGGGAGACTCCACAAGCACTCTGGGCAACCTGTGCCAGGGCTCTGTCACCGAAGTAAAGTGCAGCTTCCTATGTTCAGATGGAACCTCTTGTGTTCCAGTTTGTGCCCACTGGCTCTGGTCCTGGCACTGGGCACCACTGAAAAGAGCCTGAGATGCATATCTACTCTATTTCCTATACACCACATGGAGGATTAGAGACATTAGAGACATGGAGGACAGAGGACAGACAAGATGCAGATGATGCAGCTAAGCAATGTCCAAGTCTCTTTCATGCTTGCTTCTTCTCTTGCATTTTCTGTCTCTCTGGGTCACACTTTTCTTTTGTGCCTGCGATAGCCAGAAAACAGCACTTTGTTCTCTAAGTCAGAGGGGGGGAAGAAAAGAGGGTCACCAGTTCATGTCTTAGTCACGGAACCCTTGGGCTCCTTCAGAGAAGATATGAAAGAGAAATCCCTTCTGTCCATCCTGCTGATCAACCTCCTCCAAGCTAATGATCCCATATAGCGTTTTTCTGAAAGAGAAGTCCCATAGCACCATGATATATATCTGAAGGTGTATGAGAGCTCTCATGTGGGAACAACAATGGCTGCTGTTTACCTACACATCTGCAGTTCCATCCACATCAAAATCATTGCTGTGAAGTACTCAGGGATATCCCAGATACGAAAAGTACTCTACAAAACCAATTTCTATTCTGATTCAAATGTAATTGCATTGAAATGTTATTACAAGTGTACTTGCCGCTGCCAACATCTTCATTGCTTTTTTAAAAGTAATTAATTAATGCTTTGTTGCTTTTCATCTGCATTAAGGTGACAGAAGGGTTATGGGAGGGCGATTGGTTTTGACAAGGAGAAGTCTGTATGCTTTTTACTATGCAGTGCAGGGGAGGGAGATACACAGTGGGAGCTAATCTCACTCCTCCTGCCTTCATTTAAACACAATGTTTAAATGCATTTAAGTGACGAAGGCATTTAACAGCCCTCCCCAGAGGGTTCTTCTTGCTGTTTGCACATGAGTTTGCCAAATTTAATGCCATTTTATGGAAGTTGTTAAAATGCTGCTTCCTAATATCTCCTAGCCACCGCAGGCAATTGCCTCATGATGCCATCTCTGAAACAACAAAACATGCTCAGATCCATTGCACATGCACAGTCAGAGGACAGACTTCTGCAAACTAAAATGCTGTGATGGAAGGAGAAAGGGAATTCCTTTATCATGGTTTTACTTAAAATACTTCCAATATATATTAACCTTGTATACTGAAGTAGCATTTAGGAGCCACACTTATAGATCCACTGTGATAAAGAGCTGTATAAATTCATCAGAAAAGGAGGTCTCCTCCCCCAAGGAGCTTACGTCTGAATTCTAAGACCGGGAACAACAGATGGAGACAGACAGGCAGATGGAAAACAAGACAGTGCTGTCTACATCCTCAGCACTGATCTCAGCAGAGTGGTTGCCAAGCTAAAAAGTTCTGACCTGATGAAAAACTTCCTCGAAGTCTGTAGATATGGATGAGGGCTTCTGGGCTTGAACTCATGTCAGTTTCCAAACTTCCCTGTCCAGAAAGTGAACAGTCTCAAACCCATCTGTGCACTAAATCGATCTACACTTCAGATCCTTGTTGTTCAGTTAGAAGATCCTCTAGTCTGGGCTTTAAACCTGCTGTATGATGTCAAGATACAGGCTTTTCCTGACCAAAGGATTCAAGCTGAGCACAAACAGCAGTGGTAGAACCAATTATCTTTGTCAGTAGTAGCAGCCATACGATAGCAGCCTCTAGGGACCTTGACAAGGGCAAGGCATCACTGTGCCAAGCGCACATTGTAGGAATAGGCCTTTGGCAGCCAAAAGCATACTGCGTAAATACATCAACTGGACAATTACCTCCATTCTACAGGTGGTGAAGTGAGATAATTTGAATGATGTGATAGGCACCTTACAAAAAGACCTTCTAGAAAAATGAAGGAAGCAAGATAAGTTTTCCCTCAGTTGTTTTTTTAACATTCTTTAGATTCTGTGCTCCAAGCAATAGAGATAACATCATCATTAGCATGCATTAGACCCCAGGAAAAAGAAAAAAAAGGAACAGCAGAGAACAGATTCTGAAAATTTGGGTAATTTAACTTGGCTAGTATTTCGGACTTAACATCTATGTGGACACCCAATGCAAGTTAAGTCATTTTATTCTGGAATAAAATGTCAGCACTGGGAACAGTAACAGTTTTATCATAATAGCTTATTCTGCAATAACTGATCTGCTCTGATCCAACTTGCTACACATACACAGTTTTGACAATGCTCACCCATCTTTAACAAGAGAGTGGACCAAAAGCTCCTTACTCTCCCCTCTTTGCCTTTGTGTTTCTGCAGAAGAAAACATCAGTGGAGAATGAAATGGATTCTACCACAGGAACTGTAATTCTCCACTGTAGAAATGCTGAATCATTGAAAACATCCAAGGAGAAAACATTCACTTTCCAAAGTGCACATAATCGAAAGGAACTGTATCCTGCAATACTGCAGGCACTGAGAGCACTCATTTTCTTCCATAAACCTTATCTAACTGAAAACTAGTTCACTTTGCCCTCCTGATACTACTTCTACTAGAAAGCTGTCCCAGAACCCCACTGATAAAGCTAAAATGCGTTTTCCAATTTCCAGCCTACTTTCACATCAGGCTATTTGACATACATTTGTTTTTGTGCCAGTATCTTCCCTTAGTTTAAATAAACCTCTCCTTGGTAATTACCTCTAATGCATATGAGGATGACTAGTGCATCCTCTCTCACACATCACCTGGGTACACTAAGTCGAGCTCTTTTAGACTGTGTTATTCAGACAAGCTCTCTCCAGTTCTGACCACCTTAGTATTCATCCTTTACACCACTGTCAGTTTGATTTAATCTTTCCTGAACACAGGTGGTCAGAAATACCACGCCCAGAAGCTAGGATCTCCTTTTGCAGCCTACTGAAAGAAAAACATGGATTCTTTTACTTAAAGTATGTTTAGGTAATTGAGCCCAGTAAAGGAGTGTGGTCAGGCACATCCCACTGTCTGTTCTTCAGGCTACGTAACACATGGTGAGCATGAAGATTATTCCACTAAGAAATAATGAACTCTTCTTTCCATAAATGAATCATATACACTGAAAGGTAATGCCAATTTCTTAAGGCAGGAAAGGGCCAGCAACAATAATTCCGAGTACTCTCCTCTCCATTAATTGTCTCAAGCTCTACCACTGAAGCCGAATGATGACAGTTGAATGTGAATACTAGTTCTGTTTTTGTTGATCATTTTAACAGATGGACTGGGGAAGGTGTGGGTGTGCTGTGAAATGGCAATTACTGCAGGGAGGGAAATGCAGTTGGAGGAAAAGGAAAAAAAGATACAAATCAAAAAAAAAAAAAGAAGAAACAAAGCAGAGAGAGGAAAGGAAAAATAGAAGAAAAAAATCTAGTGACCTTACATTCACTATATTTTTCTGCTGAATTCACCAGTAAGATACTGAACGAACGATCACTAAGGGTAACAACTACATCTGTCCTTGTTGTACCCAGGCCACAATTTTGCTCACATCTTTATATTAACATCAAATTGATTCAAGTGAGAAATTTTCCAGGAACAGAGGCTTCCAAATAAACCCATGCTTATATCCTTTCTTCACAGGACACAGCTGAAACAGAATTCAGATCTCTCCTGGAAATAAATTCCCAGCTCCTGTGCAGTAAACAAAGAGCTCCCTTCTGCCTGGCGCTCTAAGCAACCGCAACGCTAACAGCATGGAAAGGGAAGTGTGACAGCAGCAGGGACAGCAAACCAAGACCCTAAAATAATGACAATAAGATTGCAGCTAGTAACAAAGAGCAATCCTTTTTTCCTCTCATCTCTCAGCTCCTAAAGATATTCTATTTCAAATTCTTATTCACAACCTACTGGTTAGTGCTTGTCCATAACTATCTGATCTGTTTTCTTTCTCCCTAAGGAAATAAGAGCTTCTTTTTGATCAAGAAAAGGGGGAGATCACTATGGGACCTTGATTTACTTTAACGTTCTTCTCTCTTGTGTGTGTACAGTTTCTGCTGTATCGCATAATTCAAAACCTTCAGGCAATACTAAGAAATTGGATTGTTCTATAACAAAATTAAATCATAACAATTTGAAGAAGATCTAATGTCTGATGATCTGCTCACTGGCATACTCAAGGCATCTGTACTAAGATCTTTCAGAGAAAAATAAGAACATCTCATCTGTTCTGCATCATGCTGGTTTCCGGAGCAAGAGCAGCAATGTATGTATCTGGGAAGCAAAGGCAGTACACTCATCATTCAGGGGCTTGTCTACCCACCCCTTGCTGCCTTACTGCCTTGCTCTATCCAGTTTGTGAGGCAGGGAATACTGTTACATTCACCTTATGGAAAGGAAACTGAGATAGAGGAGGACTTAGTGACTTTCTCAGTCACAAAAAACACCTGTCTCACGTCTCAGGGTACAGCTCTAGCCTCTGGAGAATTCTTCACATAAAAATACTTGAAAAAATATTGTTTTCTCACTTTCTTTAAAAATATAATGAAAAAGGGCTTTTGAAGTGCCTAACACATGTATTTATTTTTCTATCAGTGCTACTCCCATACTGCAATGTGATGGTTACTGTGTTTGCAGAGGTAAGGATACCTGTAATACCATAAAGAACTTTCCACCTACGTCACCAGTGCATGACCTGGTTTTGTAAGGAACAAAATAAAAACCTGGCTGCAGCTGCCAGGTACTACTCTTAAGAGAGTTGAGAAGGGAGCTTCAGTTCACTTCTTAGCAGACAGGTGTGTGCATCCCAAAAGCACCATCACAGCTGGTGGAGACTGATGCTGTTGTTAGCAATCTCAGCAGAGAGGCCAAGCACTGATCTGAGAGTTTATTTATAAATATTTTAGCAGACTGAAGAACCAGTAGGAGTTTTAAATTTACATTTCTTTATACATACTCCCACTCAGAATCTGTGAGCTTAGTAAATCTGTATAAAATCATCACCAGAGCCTGACAATAGGATTTACAAGGGCAATGTACCCATAAAGGCAGAAGCCTCCACTGACAAGCAGGCAATCTTGCTTTCCAAAATGATTTTAATTGCTAATTTTTTTTAATTCCCCAAAACATTACCACAGTGTTAATGAAGGATACAATCACTACACAGTGCTCACCCTTGCAGGCTCTCTGTTGTAGTGATGGGATGTATCCTAGATGCAAAGATTCAATGCCAAATGCCAGGAGCTCAGCACTGCAGGCCTAATCGTGCTCAGGACCACAGGGCACGACATGGAATAGTGAACTAGAAGATACCCACTCTGAATGCTGCCACAGGATAATGCAGAGCACATTCAGGATAGAATACAATGCAGCTGTGTGGCATGAAGCGAGAAGCCACACTTTTGTTAGAAATGTGAAAAAAAACGTACTCTGCTTAATAGCAAAGCTTCAAAGAACTGTCCTAGCAGTTTTGACCCTCAAACAATTACATCACATCCCTGACAAACTGGTGCACCTACCAGGAGAGCCAGACTACCCAGGTGGACTCCAAAATGTGCTAATGGGTCAGTAGCACTGTGTTGACATCATGAAGGAGTTAGTCTAAATGCCCACTGTGGCATATGAGGGAGAATTATAAAGCTAGAGAAGCAACACAAAGGTAATCTGGCCCCATCATTTAAAAGAGAAGGCATCAAACTTCTTCCCCAGACTCCACTAACTCCACTCATCCTTGGTTCAAGGAGGAACCACACAGGACTGGCAGCAAATCAACAAGTTTCCTTAATTACACCCGCAACTGCAATGAAGTGACCAATGAAGCCTTGGCCACATGGCTTGCAGCAAATGCCTTCTTACCGTGAGACGTTTCGAGGCATCCACTTCAATCATCCCCCGCAAGAGGTTCTGACAGTCTGGGGGGATAAAATGTGGCATGTGGAACACTCCACGTTTCACCTTCTCCAACAGCTGCCTCAAGTTGTCGTCATCGAACGGCAGGGCACCCTGCAGGGATGTGACAGAGTTGGGGATAGGAGAGAGGAGGGCAAGGGAGTTAGTTGGAAAGGGCAAAAGGAGAAAAGCCAAGATAAACATCATGAGAGAAAGGAAAAGAGAAAATCAGCTCATAATGAAGTATTATAATAAGTGAAACAGTCTTTTTATCCACTGAAAATAAATAATTTCTTAGTGCTGCTGTATTTTCTCCAATGCAGGAAAAAAACTGAGGACACAGTATATATTTTTTTAACCTTTAATTAGAAAATGACTACCAGTATAAAGCATAATACAAAATATGAAATTGCCTTTCCAGGCAAACTCAGCAAAGATGCATGGATTCACTTAAATTCAGCTCAAGCTTTTGATCTGCTGGTATTCCTCCTGGGCATACTTTCACTGCAGCAATGTTTATCGTCTCCTTATTTTTAATCTTCTCGAGACACATTTATTGCAGACATTGGAAAAGAGGTGAACAGCATTTGAGAGACTTTCAGCAAAGAACATCCTCTTTCTGACGGAGCAGTGGAATGACACAGCTGAAAGAAACCCTAACCAACTTTAGCCTTTTGGAAGCAGCAGATGTTCTACCTGGTTAATACACTTCATGCAGTTCCCATGCTGTGGTCAGGTCATCAGTTCCTATTGCTTCCCTACTGTAGCTCACTTACATGAATGGCTTGAGTTTTTTTAGCTGGAATTACATTTTGAATAGATCATCAGCTTGTCACAAAAAGCAGCAAAAGGCCTACCCTTGCTGCAAGGACAAAAAGGAAAAAAGAAGTTGAAGTCTTTAGGATAACTCCACCGACTGAAGCCAATATCCTCTTATAGCAAGTCTGCACCTTCCTGGATGTTCTCACTTCCCTCTTTCACTGACTAATTCTGGTAGGTGCAGAGCTTCTTCGATTTCCAGGAAGGTTTGTAGGAAGTTGCAAGCTGTCAGCTGCTGTGATAATGAAGCTTTCAGTTGTCAGTGCTGGCACTGCTCTTACTACAGCGAGTACTGCATCTGTATAAGCAGGCCTGTGTCTGGTTTAGTGAGACCAACAGCTCCATTTACAGAAGCCTCGGAAAGCCCACCTGATGGCAACAGCTACTGGGCACTATTTACTTTTGTTTGTTCATTCAAGCAGCCATGAAGAAAGAGCCTCCCTGTCTTCTGCAACCAACCTCCTGAGTTACCTGCTTTTCTCCTAACCATTCCAGACTCACAGGAAAATCAATTCTGATAGTTCAGTACTTTGGCTAACACAATTTAATCCACGATGAAGTCAGCAAGGCTGCTTTGTGGCATTTCCTGAAGGTAACAACTACAGCTCTTTTATTACTACCACCTGCTATTACAGCTTGAGACTTTTTGCAGGGCTTCTCCTGACATAATTGACTGGAGAGCTCTGCACTCTCTGTCAATAATAGACTTATTTCAGTCGTTTTGCAGGCTCATGTATATATGTAGGAACAGATGAAGATGCTTCCCAGCAACAGACAGACACCAAATCTTGACAGAGAATCCACCTGAAAAGGAAAAGCCCACTCCCACAAGTCCTAGCCATCTTGCCACCTTCTCTTGTCTTTTCTTACAAACTCAGTAAGTCATATTAAGAGCTCATTTTATACCTCTGCTTTGTCACCCATGCAAATAGTTGCTCAAGAGCAAGAGATGAACAGGGGATACTTAGTGAGACAGTTAAAACTCTTCCCTTGCAACATCAAGATAATAAATTTTAAAATTAGAAATATCAGAAAATTTTAATAACCAAAAAAGAAAAACGAACAAAATTTGTTAAGGTGAATTAAAGCATCATACTGAGATTATTTCAAGATATTTTGATTTTCACTATTTTTAAAAACTATCAGTATAATTTCTGAAACAAAAATCCTTTCTAATTTTCAAGTATTTTAAGCCAAAATTATGAACAGAATCTAACCCTGGCAGAAATTTTTATTTTCACTGAACAAATGCTTTTGTCAAAATAAAACATTTAAGTGAAGAATTAGTAACTAGGTTTACTAATAATCATAAAAGGACATCAAAATTTGGCTTCAGGGTTGTTATTTTTGTAATTGTAGATGATCATTCACACTATTACGAAAAACTAACGTGCACATTAAATCTATTCTCACATATACTATTAATTCTGCATGTAGTAATGTCATACTTACACAAACTTATATCTGTATTTTCCTACACTTAATCATGGAAATTGATAACATGCCAAGCCTATCTGCTTTCAGCTGGACATCCAATTATTGTATGCTTGGGAGTGTTACATTACACTGCAAAACAGAATAACTTCTGCAGAGAACTGAAACTTTGATCAAAAGATGGCTAAGTTACAAGATACTACATTTTGAATACTAAGGAAAGTATTACATCTGAGCCAGATGGGAACTAATTTAAATGTTGTACTACTGGCTTAGTTTTATATTCTCAAGTGAACCAAATAAAAATGTAGCTCAATACTTGCACAAAACAAAATTGTTGCACTTAAATCTTCTCTTGATAAAGGACTGCAGTTAATGTATGCATATACCTACTGAAATGCATATATACATACAGCAGAAAAAAACAAATGCTTCCCAAACCCAGCCATGTTTTAAACCTGTGAAGGGCAACTTATTTGACATTCTCTGTGTCCTGGAGTTGTAACCCTGTGCATTCTTTTGGGTAAAAAAAAATCAGTGTGCTTTGAACAGGGCTCTTCAAAGGGCTGCAATATTACAACACAGCAAAGAACATTTATGGAGGCAAGACTTCAGCACTTGTCTATGCTCTCCCATGCAGAGCAGCCGCATTTCAAAGAAGCAGTGAAATATTCTTCATGCTTTTCCTTTGGGACTGATGTAGAACTAAGAGGAAAGGATGCAACCGAGAGATACAAAAATAGGGGAACTAAAAAGAAAACAATCTGTACATGATGTCAATAGAATCACCATTAAATACAGCAGCATTTTGGGATTTTTCTTTTCTTTTTAAAGGATAGAGCAAGAAAGATGACTCACCACTAGCAACGCAAATAAAATGACTCCACAGCTCCAGACGTCTGCTTTCCTTCCATCGTATTTTTCTCCCTGCACAGCAACGACACAGGTTCAAAAGAGTGCTCACTAGTAAATGAATTAATTACCCTTGAAGAACACGAGAGAGGAGAATGGGAAACCCCACATTTCGGTTCAGCCACCTGCTTCCCAAGGTGGCCTTCCCAACTAGAAGGCCACAGCACAGCCCATTAATTGAATTTTATGAACATCAGTTTACAGTCTTATTTGGGTTCTGCAAGAACAGGGTCAGAATTGGGGAGCAAGGCAGGAATGGCTGATGACCGGAACAATTTTAGAACTGGCACTTAAACAGAGTCAGAGGTGCATTAAAGACATCAAGAAGGTGTTGTCTTCCTTGGTTCTTCAGGGAGCTCATCACCAGTCACATTATTTGTGAACTCAGGTATTGGTTGGACAGTGTCCTCTGTACACTTCTTGTTTGGCTTTATATTAATGTTATGCTCCAAAAGGGTGATAGGCTTTCTTTCCTGAGACCTCTCTAGTTCTGGATTCAGCTCCCCAGCATAAGAAGGACATGGACCTGTTGGAGTGAGTCCAGAGGAGGCCACAAGGATCCTCAGAGGGCTGGAGTACCTCTCCTATGGAGACAGGCTGAGGGAGCTGGGGTTGTTCAGCCTGGAGGAGAAAAGGCTCCGGGGAGGCCTTATAGCATCCTTCCAGTGCCTAAAGGGGGCTACAGGGTGAATCTTGCCCACTGAAATCTGGGGTACTTATTTTAAAAGGACAAAGGAAGAGTAGGGGGAAAGGATAGTTTATATCACATAAAAGAAACCAACATCACTGACAGCCAACCCCAGTTCTGCTGAAATGACAGCTACATCAGGGAAGGCAAAACATAGGGGACTGCACTCCTTGGGTGGAAAGATCAAGTTAACTGAGGCTACTGCTTTTCTGTCTGAACACATGGCACAAAGGGTACTGTGAGAACAACACGGGATCATTTCCCTCCAATGGTTGATGTGGCTTGATTCAGAGCTGAGCCAAACAACCATGACCACAGTTACATTCACTGTCTCCCTTCCCATGCTGTCTGCCGTGGACAGATTTCTTGTAGAGAGGGTCTATCGGCACATACGCAATGAGTGACACTTTAAAATACAGGTACACTGATTTTAATCATCTTACCCGGATAACTTCAGGGCAGGCATAATGTGGTGATCTGAAACACAAAATACAGTTGAATGAGCATGCAACAGTCTGGTATTTATGAATTATTTGCATTTCTATTTTGCTTAACAGAATCAGGATTGGCTTGCTTATACAGAAAGCAAGTGTGCAAAGCCAGCACTTTTTTTCCTTACCTTAATGAGAATATCTTTGTAAGACAAACTCTGAAAACGGTCAACTAGCATAATGCAAAATTCTGTGGCCCTACTACGAATTTCTTAAAAGCTAGAAAGGAAGAGAAGACCAGGCATATTGTGATTATACAAAATTCCAGCCTTCTAACCATGTGCTTTTACTTGACCATGTATCTAACTAGAAGGAAGACATGCACTGGAAAGCCTTTTAGGAAAACAAACAAACAAAACAATGTTTTCTGAACAAACACATGCATCCCCAAACATTTTCTTGCATTTCTTCTGCTAAGACTGCTCTCAATTACTCCAGCGGTCATTACAGCTGCCAGTACATGGTTTCAATATGCATTTTTTTTCCTTAAAAAAAAACACACCACACAACCAAAACAACCAAAAAACAACAACAAAAAGGATAGACAGCAGTACTATTACCTAGTGAGTTAATATATTCTTGTTGCATCCTTCTACCCATATATCTCTGCCTTGATTCCTGGCTGAGAATAGTTAATTACTTCAACTTGCCAGGTAATCATTTTAATTCCTAAAGATTATAGCCAGGGCTATTTATTTTTATAGCCTTCATTAAAGTAACTTGACAAGAAAAAGGGATGCAAACTGCCTGAGACCTGCGTGCCAATCTCACTATTGTTTATACTGACACCTCCCAGCAGTCCCTGAGCCTGTCTTCATTTGTGCATTTGTTTCTTGTGACAAACACAATCATGGCTGGGCAATACCTGTCTCACAAAGTAATGAGCAAAACACAAGCACAGCTCTGTGAACCTTATCATAGGTTCACCGTCTATGGTTCTATGATAAGCATAAGCCTGCTTCAACAGGGCAGCAAACGGAGGGTAAGATGGGAGGTGTAAGGAAGGTGGTAATGTGACTTAAACTTGGAAAAAAAAATATTGTGGCAAAGAGAGTTATAGGAACAGAACCCATAGCACAGCATCCTTCAGCACAATACTGTTTAGGTGGACATGCCATCTGGGGTGTGCTGGATGAGTCATTATCTCAATTTGCAAAGTGCTTCTGAGTTTTTATTTGTATACAATGACTCCAACGAAGACATATTTCAGAATCCTTAATTACAAATGCTGCAGGATACAACCATCTTGACAGCTTTCTGTGCAAACACCCTTGAAAAGAAAAATGTAGGTGTTGCGAAGACCCCGAGATGGGTAGGTGCCTCTCTAACAAATGCGCTTAAAGCATTTTACTTCCCTGATGTCTCCTGGAGTGCAGTGGAACCTGCCAGGTGTATTTTAAGACACCAGTGAAATTCAACTAAAATTTAGGAGAATGGGCAGAGAAAAAGCTATAATAAATCCTTTCAACAAGTTGGATTGATTCGATCATTCAACAGCTGCACTGCAACTGCCCAGAGAGCACAGGTTTCTGGCATAGCCACTCTGAATTCTTGCCAGCACACACTAGCTAGATATCTGCAGCATTATCTTGGCGAACAGCTCTAAACGGGATCCTCTGGCCAGCCAGAATCCATAGAAAACTCATTTCCATGCTGCCAATCACAGAGCAACTTCAACTGCTTTAAAGAGAAAACTCAAATTTAATCAAAAATCTATTTATCTTTCTACAGAGTCATGAATATTTCTTTGGCTCTTATCGCTAATTATTCAATATACGTGTGTCAGAGCGACATTCCCTGCCTTTTCCCCTAGGCCATCTCCTCATCTTTCAGCTACATCTCTGTGCAGCAGAAGCCACAATCTGCCCTTGATAACAAATAAGTATATCGCTCAGCAAGATCAAGAAGCAGTTGCTGCCTGCGGGTACTGCTGCAAAAAAGCTCCGATGCTGGCAGTGTTTATTTCAAGGGTGATGTTGATTTTCCCCATCTAGCCTGCCTGGGGCAGGAAGGGCTCTCTGAGCGGTCATTCACAGCTGTGACTCTTGGACACAAGAATCTTAAAAGATCTTGGGAGCCCTTAGCAAAGCATTTATGTGGGACTTTGACCAGAGGAAATAAGCCAGAGTGCATTGGTGACATCCAGGACAACCTTAAACAAGGGTCATGCATGCAGAGAGAAATGGATATATCCTTGGTGCATCTATCCTGAATCTCATCTGAAAAAATAGAAAAGTCATTTCTGATCTGTGCATAGCAAGATACGGTGATCCTACAGCAGATCTAAGACAACCAGTGCCGTATCTTCAGTGCAGATGTGATGTGCCTCTGACTTGCGCAAGCAGTTCTGACCTACTGTCTCCTTACACAGGTAAGAGAGACCTGCACTGTGCACACACAGTCTGCCTGCCTGTGTATGGCTTCTGCAGCAACTGCTTTTCCAGAGAAGCAGTGGGTTGATCAGGGAGCACAGGGAGAGGTGTTCTGTATGACCCTACTCCACAGAGTGACAAGTCATCTATTGCACTTCCTGACAGTTCCCAGGTCCCATCAAAGATGAGTGTCCATGTTGGGGCCTTTGGATCCATGACTTAAGCAGATACGATTTGGGGAACAAGAAATGCTTCTCTGACTGCCATTCTTTAGACCTCACAGCTGGAGGCAGTGTTTCTTCAGAAAGGAAGAAAGTCTCGCTCTCTCTGTTTTCCTATGCATGAAGATACCTTGATAAAGTGGACGCAATGAAGTCCTCCTGTGTCTGGCTGGTTTTGCTGTTGCTCAGATGCTAGAGTCCCTTCTACCTCCATGTTATTCAGTATTTCCAAGCCGGCTTTCAGAAACAGAAGCCACTCGCTAGTGTAAACGGCTGCCTGTACCTTCTCCCTGTTCTGGGTAGCGAAGGGCTGAGATGAAGGGGAACACCAGAGGAGCAGCAAAATATATAAGTTCTTCAGGAGTTCTTCAGAAGATTGCATGCTAGAACATCCTGAGTGGAGAAAGTAACAGCCACAGATCACACAGGAAAGTAATGCAGGGAAGAAATGGTTCCAGGAGCAGCGGCTAGTTAGGGCTGCAGTGAGTGAAGGCAGTAGCCGTAGGTAGGGCTGTAATTAAAGTGCGAGCTGTGGTTAAGGTTGAGTGCTGTTTTGCAATTACATCTTCAGTTCAGACATTGAGCTCTGTATGAGAAAACTCAGCATCTAGCCCTCAGCCAAGCCATCTTACAGCTGTTTACTCCCCAAGTGTAAGTAGACTTTCTGGGAATTTGCAAATCATTTCATTAATTAATATGTGAGTTCAAATTGTTAAGACTTGGATCCTTTAAGAGATTTAATTGAAAAACTGAAACAGACCGCTTTATTAAAAGGGCACAAAGATTGCAAAATTCAATATTCAAAAGCTAAGAATTGCTAAAGCTTGGTTGCTTGGTGCCATGAAGGACAACTTTGGGATAGATCCATCTGGTTGGCTTACTGGAGAATCTAACTCTCTGACCCTCTCCCGGAATCCATCTGTGAAGGCACATGAAAAGGCGCCTTAAACTGAGACATTTACAACTAATCTCAATCTGCAGGTTCCCCAATTTTCAGTATAGTGAATATTTGTAAATTTAAGACTGAGATGAAAATCCTACCTAGCATTCATAGCAAGGCTTCAATGTGGTGAGTAGAAATTATAAATAGATCCATAAAATGAACAATGAGGAAAAATCAAATATTGAATAGCTATTTAAAAAAAAAAACAAACACAAAAACAAAACAACACACCACCATCAAAACACCAAATGAGACAAAGATTTGGTGAAAAAGAACTGTACAAGCTTGTAATTAAAGGCCATATTCTAATGTGCATGAATGTTCTGGGGCCAAGCTAATTTTATACTGGCAACTTAAAGAGTAGCATATCTTATCTCAGCGCTTTATTTTGCAGAATTAAAACTCTTTGAACATACCTTGGGATGTATTATAGGCAAGGCCAGTATTATTCCTTATTAATAAAGTTGTCTGATATTTCCCTTCATAATCCTCATTTTAAATTGCTTATGGCTTACCATCAATTTAACGTCTCTGAGATTTTCTCTGCTGGTTGTCTGCCTCAGACTGGTTTCATGTTTGTGTATGCATGTGTGCTGTTTACAAGCCAAAACATTTCCACTATTTAAATCTAATTTAAGTTAAATATGTTTTCTCCCATAAAAAAAGGAAAATTTCTAGCATCCTCAAATGTAAATGGAAAACTTAATGATTTGTTCACATTCTCTGGAAAAATGTATTCAAACATAACCACTAGAAAACCACAGTTTGCATTTACTGGTGGAAATTTTCCAGAGCATCAGGATGAAAATTCAACCAGCACTGGCAACACTTCCCAGACCAAACTTTTTATCTAAAACTGATACCCAGCTGACTGCAAAAATAACAGGAGTTAGATCTGGGACTGAGAGCAACAGACTGGGACAACCAACTAGGGGAAACTAGAGCTGGAATTTAGCAAAAGAGTAAAGGATCTGGGACATGCGACCAAATATGGAGCAGAAATGACTGGCAGAATTTGCTAAGAATGGAGTGGAAAACAGAGAAGGAGATGGAAATGGAGTGCTGGTAATGGAAGCTCTTGGTGAGATGGGGTAAAAATTGCTAATTCTGGCATTTTCCAAGTTTAAGAGCCTAAATTTGCAACACTATCAGTATCTGGATGCAGGACACTTGCATATGTTTTAGATAACATGTACACATTTGTATACACAACTATATAAAGTGGAAAGAATATGTGCAGCATCATGCCTTGTCATTAAAATCAGAAGTGGTGCTTGGACACTGAGGTGTACGGCAGCTGAGTACCGCACCACCCTTCTGAATTAATCTCATCATGGGTGTGATGATCCGCCAAATACAAGGTGTACGGGAACCAGGAGCTAGATGAAATCTGTTAACGTTTTTAACAAACACACAGCGCACTGGATGTTCCAAATACCCTGAGCTCAAAGAGAGCCAATGACCAATTCTAATGAGAACAGGTGCTTTTTTGATGTATACAGACAGCCAGTGGGTCTACAAAGTGTTTCTGGGAATTGCTACGGAGAGCTGAGAGCAGAGGAATGCACGGTGCTGGTGTTGGAAGTTGCTGTTTTCTCTTCCATCATTATGCCACCGGCAGGCACAACGGCTTTCTTCTCACTCAATAAAATTAGAGGTCATAATCAGCATTGTTCTCCCACAGGCACACAGCTTTCTGGATCAGGCCAGGGTTTCCCTACGGAGACGCTGCTATGTGGGGAATGCTGCACATACACCCAGTTAATTGTGGGCCTGCCAGCAGTGGTGGCAGTCTGTGTACCAACTGCCTCTTTACAGATCAGGTCTGATGCTACAGCAAGCTACCTTTATATTGGCTTTGTCTTAGCTCTCAGTTGTTTGGGATAGAGAGATTTGGAGGCAGCACAGAGAGCAGTTCTGCTGTGGGGTTCTCCCATCTCCTGGCAGCCTGCAGCAATCTCCTTCCAGTGGGACGCGGCGTTTCACAAATGAAATGAAGTGAGGAGATGGCAAAAATGTGCTTTGTCAGCTTTCTGTAAGGAGCAGTGGGGAATTAGGAAGGATCATTACAAAATCCCAAGAATTGTACCTCAACAGTATTTCCCTCAATCTTTCAGTTTAGCAATGAGCCCTCTTTGTTCAAGAAAAGAGAACAAGGCCCAGAGAATTTCCCAACCCTTCCTACTTTTCCAAGACTCCTTTAGAAATGATTGCAGTTTATGTTCAGAGCAACTTGGGCACTGCAATGACTCGTTAAGATGAAGAACTGAAGCACAGAAAGGTAATGTGTCTTGTCTAAGACCACCCTGAATGCCTGCAGCAAAGACAGAAATCAAGCTCAGATCACCTGGGTCCCAGTCCAGAGGTTTAACCGTAAGACACTCATTCTTCTTGCCTAGTGACAAGTCAGGAGGGATTGGATAGCATCTACCATTCCACAGCATTGCAAGGCAGCATGCTGGGAAGAATCACTGTGAAAAGAGATGGGGGAGTGCCTCTGCATGCCACTGCCTGGAAGGGTAAAGAGGAGGAAGAGTCGACAAGTTCTGAACTAACAGAAGCAGCATCCTACCACATTCTCTGCTTCCTTAGCAGTCTGCTGTTTGCTCACAGAGCTGCTCCTGGAGGGATGCACAGACTCGTCCTGTTACTTGGGCATTTCAAGGACCATCTCTCCATGAGACTGCCTTGTTGTGTAGTTTCTGCAGTAAGCAGAATTATTCATACAGCTCCTCTTCCATTCAAAGGTCTAAAGATGCATGTTTAAAACTACAGTTTGTTCCTCTGTGCTGTGTATACACAGGATTTGTGCAATACAGGATTCTAGTAATGGCGATTCATCACAAGCACGGCCTGATTTGCAGTCTGCCAGTGACAAATGATGTCAATGAAACAGCCAGTCTGTCCTTAGCTCTCTCTCCTACACAAACACAACTGGACTGAACTTTTACCACTTTCTCCAGGTAGCCATTGATACTACAGAAAACCATGGTGACTGATCTAAGGAGTAGCTCCCATCAGACTGACTCTGTGGTTTGCTATTTGGCATATCTCAGGCTGCGTGAATATCTTGGTGAGGCCCGCTGAGGATCTGGGATGACCTAAAGCCTATCCAAACTTTGGACTCAGCAGTTCACTTGTGGCAGCAATGGATTTTTGACTGCACTGTAACTGCTCTGCTGTACTGACGAAGTTCCTTGCATCATGCTGCTACACCCCAGCTGATCCTCCCACTCTGCCTGACAGAAATACCTGGAGACTCCTTGCCTGACTGTCAGTGCAAGTGTTACAGTTTCATCTCATTATCGGTGTTCACAGCACAGATAAAACCATTCTGGAAATTAACTTCTGGGTGCATGGAGGAACATCTCATTAAAGCTCAGTATCTCAGCCATGATTCGGTCTGTCTTGCTCCTTTTCATGCTGGCTCAAAGTACCAGCTACAAGGGGAGGTGAAATTGTTGCCTCAAAAAGCTCTGAGGTTGGTTACTCTGCTCTCCAAGGGAAAGGGAGTCATAACTGGATTGCCTTTCTTTGTGAACAGTGTGGCACACTGTTATATACTCCTCCCTTCCTTCCTCCCTTCACCCCCCAAACCAGATAGATCACAAGACACCAGTACCAGCCATGCTGGGCTCCATGCCAGGAGAATTAATGAAGTGGTGTAATAGCTCACATGGAGGCCTAGTGATTGGCACCACGCTTAAAATGCATCTGCAAGGCAGGAGATCATAGTGTTGCTGCTGTGTTCTGTTTATTACAGGCACGTCTCTTCCGTTCCATTGATTTCTTTATTAACGCGTTTTAAGGCCGCATCGTGGGGGCTGGCTCTGCTTCAAGCATGGAGGCTTGAATTCCAGCACTGTTTATGGAAAAGAAATCTCCCTTTGAGATTCTAGACTTGGATGACAGAGCCCACTGCTAACAAGAACAGGAACCCTACCGAGAGGTTCCCAGGGAGTCTGAAAAATCCTGCAGGGCAATGTGAGACTGGGTTGGGTTTTATACTTCTGGTTGTTTTTTTCAAGGAAGGAAGGGAGAAAATGTTCTTTAAAGAGTAGAGAGGCTTTGTGGTAACTGCAGTGAGGACTTCATTTCTTAGTCTAGAGGGGAGGTTTGAAAGCAGCTGCAAGCAACAGATGTGCAGACTCATAGCTCCCTGCTTCTCATCTGCGCTGTTAAGAGGTCAAATCTTGCCTTGACACAGACAGGAAGGAACGGGTGCATCTCAGTGTTCTCATCAACCACCATTCGATCACATCGTCAGCTTCAAACAATTTTGCAATCCATTATTCAAGACCTGGAAAGCAGAGCCATACAGCTCAGGACTGAGAGGCAGTGGCTGCGCTGTGCAGGGAACCAGGACGGCTCCATGAATTGCCTCGCCTCAGGGCACAGACTGAAAAAACACAGACTGTAGCAGGCTGAGGATGGAGATGGGCTGCAGTCATCAAATTTACACTGCCAGGGGCCAAGAAGAGTAGATCTATACCGGAGGAGATGCAAAGCTGCTGGTACTGCCTGCAACTCCAGTTGCTGAGCTCACGGCTATTACAAATTCAGACGCCACGAAAAGCTGGCGTAGTGGTGCCAGGCTGCAGCAGCTCGATGCAGCTGCTGCCCTGCCACAACGCACTGCAGCATTACAATGCACAGTCAACGTGGCATAGGGCCATGGCTGCGGGGGGGCTGTGGTCCTATGGGTGCCTGCAGTGTCCCTAGAGGTGATGGGGATCAGAGGGTATTGCCCCTCAAGAGCTAGCCCTGTCCCCAGCGAGGCACCAGGGCTTCAGTTGGCTGTTGGGCTTATTGCTGGCTCCCTTGGACATTCCTAGAAAGCTCCTGCTGGCAACCAAATTAACATGGAAGTGTTTTTATACTGCCCCTGCAGTATTCCTCCAAGCAGCCTCCTTTGTATCTGCATTCATGCCCTGCTTGTAATTGCAAAGGAGCCTCTGCTGCCTCCCTGTCAATCCTGGATGTGAGCCGAAATGAAGCAGAGTGGAGCACAAACAGGAAAAGCTGAAAGCAGGCAGCCTGAACGCAACACACAAATTCCATTTCAGATCTATTAGATTCATTTTTTTTCTACCCCCCAATATTTTTAAAGCCACTTCTTAAAACAGCTACCACTACTGCTTTAATTTCCCAAACATATGTCCAGTGAAGGCAAACAAGCCAGCATAGGCAGATGAGTCCAAACTTGAAAGCTTTGATTTTTATATCCACATATGACATCTACAGAAGCCTACTTTTCACTGTGAAACACTTAAAAAAAAAACAAAACACAAAAAACCAACAACAACGAAAACACTTCTTTTAGCTAACTTATACACTACATACATTTTATCAATTTACTAACTTCCTAGGAAATAATGAGTCACAGTGTAAGCTTGCAGGTCTTCCTCAACCCCCCTGCTATTGACAACTTTTATGTCTGGAATCCACCACTGATTATTTGCAATATGTTCTGAGACACTCACCCACAACTGGTTTCTAACAAGCTGTCCCCAACCTGCAGCGATGCCATTCCGAAGTCTGCTATCCGGATGTTGTTCTTTTCATCCAGCAGTAGGTTTTCTGGTTTTAAGTCCCTGTGGCTGCAAAGAAAGGATAAAAATGTGACTTAAATTATCCCTGACAGCTTTCCCACTCCAAGACTTGTTTTTTTATCCAGTATAGCATCCAACCTATTATATTTTAATTGATTTCATTCTTTTTCTCTCCCAGATAGGAGAACACACATATCCAAGATCCAATCTTTGCAATACTCTATCTCCCAAATGCCCACTCCTGATGAATGCAAGGCTTGAGACTGCACTGCCCTGATAGGAAATGAATATCTGCACCTTCCAACAATATCAAGATAATTTGAGGGAGGAACTGAGGGAAATCAGAGGAAATTTTCAGTTTGGATTTAGAGCTGATGTATTCCATCAAATGCCAACTCCTTAAGGTAGGAGTGAACATCATCAGTGTATTCTGTCAACAACAGGAAACAGGATTAGTGATATCTAGAGGAGAAAAAGCAGACTTGTTAAAGCTGCTGCAGAAAGACCCTATTAGGAATTGTTTACATAGGGATATGGCTTTGAAATCATTTCGGGCAGCTAGTTCTGATGGAGAAACCTCTTGAGCCCAGCACTGCTTATAACTGAGGGTGTCAGCACTGCTAAGGAAGAGAGAGGATTGCCTCCTTTCAAGCAAAGCTCAATTTTCTTATTATTTGGCAACATGGGAACAGCCAGGCAGCCACGCCGCTGTAACATGGTAAACATTTAAAGCAGGATGGCAACTCCTGCTTTAAATCAAAGCAATTGCATATTGCCTAATTTATTAATTTCCATTACCCAGAGCCAACACCACCATGCACCCGTCTGCTTCTTAGAACTCAAGTACTTTTGCACAACTGTTACATTTACTTGATTTTATATGCACAGAGAAAAACGTTGTACAAAATTTGTGATGATTTTGCTTTTTTTGCTTTTTATTTGCAACTCTTCGAGAGTCACAGAGATGAGAGAAGCACTTCAGGCAAGCTGGAGAAGCAGCTCTTCTCTTGTTTTTGTTTATGAGAAGGCAAAACGTCCGTCTTTGATGTTTTGCTTGATAAAAGGTGCAAATCGGAGAAAACTCTTCCAAGGCAGAGCAGCGAGTTCAGGTACTCAGTTTCAACACAAACCTGTTGGAAACGGCTGATTGACAACACGTGTGTCAGGCAAACAACAGCCATTTGCTACAATGGTTCGGTAAAACAGCCGCCTGCCCAGAAAGTGAACTCTGCAGAAGACCCAGCATTAGCACAGCCTAGTGCAGCGACACCAGTAGCAGAGCTCTGCCCTATCTTTATGCCATTTTCTCTTCACCTCTAATTACATCCTCTAGCACTGCTCATGCACACAAGTGTAACTCTACCCCTAAACACCTGTAAAGGCGGTCAGTCTGTATCCTCCCAGAGGAACATACGGAGCATGACAATGCCTTGGAAATGATCTCTTATCTGAACAGAAGTCTGGAATGATCAATCAGAGACAACTTGTAAATAATGCAGGCCAGCTCTATGCAAAACCAGAGCATGCTGTAATAGGACACTTGGCGAGTGTAACGGATAGAGCTAAAGGAGGCTTCCAGCAAAATAGCACATGTTCCAAACAGATACCGGCCATTTACCTTATCACTGAGTCCTAGGATTGCTCTTCCCTTCCTTTTTTAAAGAGCATAAAACTTGGTCTCCAGTCTTGCATAAACATGATGAACCCTGCATGTTAATGCTGTCTTGTTAACCATGAGCAAACAATCTGGTAAATAACTCAGCGGCATGATTCAGATTTGTGAATATTTTCATCTGAAAAAGCAAAAGGTACTCTATAAAATCTCTCTTTCTTATAGAAATCAAAGTTTCAAGGTACCTGGGGAGAGAAGACTCATCCATCATGCAACAAATACCAAGACAGCCATACCTACTTGACAAAAAAAGTTGGGGATGAGTGACAATGAAATGTTTCAGGACTGGGAATGACCAGTTAGTGGTCAGGAAAAGAGGCCCTGAATGCCCTCGCCAAGGACAGCAGTCCTGGACAAAGGCAGAATTTGGCGACACCTGCCAAATCTGAACATGCTCCAGCCCCCGCAATGAAAAGGACAGAAGAGCCCACCGTCCTAAGGCAAGCTTGGAAAACCGGACACTAATGAGATGGTGGTGTGTGATTTAATCTTTCCTCCAGCAGACATCCTGGGCAGCTCTCATCTTACAACTGGTTTCACTAATTGGGTGCTGGGAAGACCTCATCTGACCAGGGGGATGCACAGAAGTTCTCTGGTCTGAGTACTAGGGCCCAGTGGCAAGTAGCAATTCCCTGTAAAGTGAGCGGTGCTTGCCTGATGCTATGAAACAAGAAACCTCCCCATAGTGCAAGCTGAGTGTGTGACCTTTGCTTTGTGCGGCTTTTTAAATGGTTTTGGTTGTTTTCCAGTCTTGGTGACCGCTCCTGGCCAAATGCTGAACAGACGCATGGTGTGGATGCTGAGGGTGCTGCTGTCCATGCCTGTTAGCCTGCAAGGAGCAGCACTTGCTGATACTGTAGATGTGATGTTCATTCTATAGCAGGCATCCCGCTGCCTGCCTAAAAAGATTGCAATTCTTTGCTCATCCTAAAATCGTACAGCTTTATTTAGAGAGAAGGAAGAGCATTTGAAGGAATGTCTGTTCACCATGGCTGGAGCGAGTCTCCTCAGTGCTGGTGGCCCTGCTCTTTGCCTGGTCAGCTCTCAGCCTGCTAGCTGGTAAGGTCAGTAAGGATGCCAACTAACTAATGCCAGTCATATCGACAGTTTCTTTAGGAACAATACTAATGAAAAACTGAAGCTCCTCTAAAGTGGCAAATAATTTTTATTTTTGGAGAGCCGCGGGAAGAGAGAGAGGATAGAGGATGCCTTCATCCACACTCCAGATGTGAAGTAAGCTCCACCTCGCTGTGCTGTGCAATGCTTTGTCCTGAAGAGTCAGCCTACCTGGGCTGATGGAGCTCTTTGGGTAGAGGTCCTGGCCCACCTCACAGAGACCATTTTGAAAGCCTTACATTGGACCTCAGGATCGGTGGGACTAGGATGGTTGGATAATGTGTGTGGAAGGAAATCTGGAGTGGCATCAGCCCTTAAAGTTTTGGTTTTTAGTCTCTAGACTCTCGCCAAAATAAAACCAAGGAAAATTACCATCTTTTCTCTATAGCCCACACAGCAGAGGGGAGAGCGTGGACTCTGACAAGAATTGAAATGTTTCCTTCTGACTGGGCACTGAAATACCTGAAATTGCAGCTCTCTGACCCTCCCCATCCCTCCTTTAACACAGTCCCTAGTGCCAGGCATGGATGGTGAGCACAGGAACCCATGGCAGCCCTGAGCATTTTTTGTTGTGGCAGCACTCCTCTCCGGATCAGGGTGCCAATGGGATCAGGCAGTGCTTGCACATTCAACCACAGGAGAATTTTATGCCCCAGATGGAAGTTTTCTTCTAGCTGGGACATTTCCCTGCTATCTATCTTTGGACCATTTTGAATTTGAGGAGCATCTTGGGGATGGTATTGAGGCCAGGAGCCTGCACCAGAATGGCAGAAGCAGCATCCCTGCCACTGGGAATGAGACCTCCTCTCTGCATTTGCATTTCCCATCTCTGCACTGCCAGCTTTCCAAAGGCCAGAAGGAAGGGAGAGGAACATATGGGAATAGGGAAGGCTTGTTATAATTTACCTAAGAGCCCAGCCACCCGGACGGCCTCATGCATTCATATTTGGAAAGAATTCTCTTGTGCCAAAACAAAACAAAACAAAACACAAAAATCCCACTGTATATGGTAATTACTTGGCATTAATGGAACATTGCAGAGTAAACGCCTTTACTTTGGTCCCTTTCCAGCTGATCTCTCTGGCTCTCCATGTCTTCTATGACTGCATCAACTCCTCTTTTTGCAGGTGAACAGAGGACTCGTTACCCTTTCATTGTTCTAAAGGTGGTAAAGCTGTGGGGGCTTCAGCACATGGCTGGGAAATAAGAATAGAAGAAAGCAGCTCCTTTAGTGACAAACAGGCAAACTTTCCTCTTGAGTCCTGCGTATGCTGAGAAGGCACACAAAAGGAAATGCAGCCCTGCAGGAGAAGTCAGTGTGCCCCTGACCCAGGGTGGCCACAGAGTGCCCAGAGCTCCTCGCCCAAGACAACGGAGCGGGAAGTCAGCTCCACCAGCCTGCATGCAGCAGGCTTTTGAAGGGAGAGCCTGTGAGTGAAAGGGAGCCATTGAACACGCCATGACAGGGAAAGTACACACTGTCAGGCTCTCGGCATCATCCCTCTTTTACATAATGCAACAAAAGCTTTACAGTTCCCTTGCAGCACAAGATGAGGAGAGGGGGAGAGAGAAAGAGAGATTTCTGAAAAAATGGTCCCGTGGAAATTGGCACAGATCTCATAGGTGGTGCAGAGAAAATGAAAGGCACGCACATGCATTAACGTGTTCCAGCTTCCCACTCACACGCTGGCCAAGCTTCCTTTCTGGTCGCTCCCAGTGATGCTATTCAGCTTCCTTCACTCACCTCTACAGTCTGTCCTCCTGCTCTGGGGATATCCCCGTAGCTGTACTGCAGGCAGTCACAGCACAGTTAAAAAAGAGAAGTAAAACAACCACCTTCTCCCCATCACCTAGGGTTGGCAGAAGATTTCTGGTATAGAGACAGATTCAAGATCTTGGATTCAAAGAAACTATGTCACTTGGCACGAGATGATGAACTAACCCATTATTTTAAAGTGATTTTTGAGCTGAAACGTTCATATCAGTTTCCATGACGACTCGTTGTAGGTCACAGATTTCTAACCCAAGAAACCTCCTAATTGGAGTAGTTGCAGGTCATTTGTACTAATCAAATTGTTGGCTACTTTGCAAATGCTTTTCTTACTGACCCCAAACTCCCAGAAGGGCACGACCACAGAATAATTGTTCTGCAGTATCCTCTTAAAAGTGCTTAGCACAAGCCTGATGTGATGCAAATAATTTACCAGTAATAATTAATAGTATGAGAAGCAGTATTTTTAATTTTCATGAGCAGAAAAAGCCTTTCATCTTATTTTCTCTTGCTTCTGCAAATGAGATCCAAACGTGTAACTTGCATCTACCTACAGAGGAATCTTTGTTTAGAGTCATGGTTGCTATGCTCAAATTTAGGTATTTTTTTTCACAGAATCCTGCAGAACAAGTAAATATAGTTATAGCTAGGAAAAAGGACAACATCTATAAACATATCAGGAGACCTGAAAAAGGGCTTGAATGCCTGAAACCCTGTCTGCTTTTTATACAATTATTTCCACTGATCTATTAAAATATATTACCCCTCCTTGAAAACCTAGCCTCAAAACATATACTCATGTATTCCAAAGCCAGAGCCAACTGTCAGGTCTCATCACTACAAATGTACTTGCCAAAGACTGTTACCTGGTTATGCTTACAATAAGACTATGCCATTTTTGAGTTTCCAGTGGCTTACGTAAAGAAATAAACTTACAAAAATACACGTCCTCTGACTTTAGCTGAGCTGGTAATTTTGCCTGTAACATTGCAGCTGCTGTACTTGATGTTTTTTCTCCAGTTTCCTGTACACGGAAAACATGAAGATTCCTCACTGTTTGGAGTGAGTCTCAACCATAGACCTGCAGCTCCTAGATTCAGGCAATGACTGGCAAATCTCAGCACTCAACAGTAGAAAAAGGCACCTTTTGAATTTGATAGTCTGAAAGAAAACTTCAAAATCTAAGGGCTCAAGGACCCCAAGAAGAAATAACAGAAACCAACGTTATTAAGTTTTGTGATTTCTAACACAGTGTCACATCTAGAGGCCCTGTGTCATGATTTCAAAGTGTCCAGCTGCAGTAATCTTAATTATTCAGCAGACCATCTCTGCACAACAGTGTAGCATCCTCCTTCTAAAAGAAGCAAGGCAAAGCTGGAATCACTAGGAGGGTGGGACTATCTAACAGAAAAGGTTTCTCATGGCACCTGGCATTCCTCGGCTTTCTCTGCTTCTTGAAGACATTCCAGGTTTCTTCCTAAAAGCGTGCTTCCTTTATTGACAGTGCTCTGCAGCTCCTGCCTGCAGTAATATACCAGAGATTTTGGCACTACCGCTGTGAAATCTTGAAGTGCTATTTTATAAGGAGCCATTTCCCCTCCTGCACCAATGGGAAGAACACCAGGCGAAGCCAAACAAAGCTCTTATTCATTGCCTTAGCCCCCTAAGTCACACACCCCCATGCGTACGCAGGCACACACAGACACACTCCAGCGAGAGCCTTGTGCGTACTCAAGCAGGCACAGCCCCAGGCAATGAAAGGAGAAAGGGCCCTCATAATTGCCATTTATCAATATTCATAAAGAACCTGCCTTAACCCCCCTTGTGCATACTCGGGGAAAAAAAAAAGAAGAAAAAAAACACAACACAAAATGAAACCCAACCAAAATAAAAATAAAATGAAATAATAATCTTGCTGCTCATTACCGCAGGGGATTTCCTCTCAATGTCACCACTGCCCTGTGCAGTAATTGGCATTATCTGTTATCTCTGAAGCCATAATAAGGTTTGCCACGGGGCATTTTCTGTAATCATATTTTTATTTGTCAGCTTGTGAGATACAGGCACTGAATATGAGCTTGACCAAAGCACAAACCCAACGCACAAAATCCGGCCGCGGCCAATCCCGGCGTTTGGCGGTGATGTCACCCACAGCCAATGCGGCACCCGCCAGCTCCCCCTGCCCCGCGCCCACCTCCTCCCGCGCTGCAGCATTCCCTTGCTGCACCTAACAGCCTCTTCCCGAGGAAAGCAAGAATTTGAGACCTACCCCAGTACGTGCTCCTCTACTGCTTTTTGCAGAAAATATAGGCGGTGCTCAATTAGCTGAGAGCTCTGGACGCAGGCTATGCAAAAGGGCTATTGATTTGGGGCATCCAGCTGAGACAACTTACAGGTCCTGACATAAGAGAGTAGGCACCCAGCATTTGGTAGCCTAGGAAAAAATTATTAGCTACATCCAGAGAAAACCTCCCGAGCTAGAAAGGTCTGACACCAATGCCCAAGGGACCCCAGGTTCCTCTGCCATTTCTTGTACCACCTCTGAGCATGCCTACACTGTGTGCTGCAGCACAGAGCCCTCGGAGCTCGCTGAGTTGGGAGCAGAAGCAGTGATGCTTCATCACTGAGCTCACTGATCTGCTTGCTAGCTCGGGCAAAGCACCAAGGTAACACACACACACTGTTTGCAGGATGCCACGTAATACCTTGGCACAGCACTATCTGTTTTGTTTTTAAATGGGTGCTATGCCACCCATGGAAGCCCTGAGAGAACCCTCCAGCAGGTTACCTGAGAGCTTCCCCCCATGGCCAAATGCACCACGAAACTCCATAAGTAACTGCACCTCGGAGTGAGCTACCTCAAATCTTTGTCCCCAGTTTCCACTAAACAGAGTAACAGAAAGCTCCTGCATTTTTTTAAAACAACATCCAAACACACTGAAGCTCCAAGTCTATTTTGCTTCTTTGTCTGAGCTGCTTGTTTGGAGACACCTTCTCAGACACAGGTGATCTCTCCACACAGAAGCAGAAGTCTTTTATTGACGGGAGCACTGGGGAATCCTTTCTGATTCTTTGATCCAGAATTCTGACGCATCAACACATTTTGAGCAGGGAAAGCTGAATGTGGTTACTTACTGCAGTAAAAGTAAGCCATGGATATTTCTGTGTTTTGGGAGGTAATGGAAGACAATCAGATGATGATATGGGTCTGGGGACACCAGGCTATCAATCTATCCTGCCAGTGGGTTACAGGCACCCACGTTTAGTCATTAACCAAAGCAGAAGCCTTCATTTTTCAATGTGGTCATAACTGGATAACCTGGCTGATGAGATGATTTGTCATTTCACTGCCCCACGACAGGACAAGGTCAGGCTTCATTGCTTAGGAAAGCACATTAACTTTTTTACTCACACACACATGCACACAAATACATTTATGCATGCTCTGATTTTCAAAAAGGGTTTAATGACAACTGTTCAGAATATCACCCAGAGCCTAGCATAACACAGACCACACAAGACTCAGAGTGACCGGCAGGGAAGGAGAGCTTATGATTTACTGCTAGCTTATTCAGCACTAGATGCTAGTCGAGTGGGAGTTGGGAAGGAGACAGGGGATTTACTTCTAAACAAGACTACTGTCCACAATCCAATATATTTAATAGAGGAAAATGGACTCCTCAAGAGAGACGTGCACTCTGCCTTGGAAATTCCACATCCCCTTAAACCTCCAGAAGTGCTTGTCTGTCATGGTGACAGCCTTACCGTGATCCTCACTCAGTTTATTAAAGTCAGACACGTCAAGAGGTACCCAACACAAGCCCAAAGGACTGGCGTGCATGTGTATATACATATGCTTTCTGAGAAACTTCTATCCCAACTGTGAATCACATTTCTCTGGCATATTCATTCAAAAGAGCAAAATTACTTTTCTTCAGTTGTAGTTAAACATATTTTGAGTGTTCTTGGATTGGGTATCTAAGTGTTAAGCCAAGTAGGGAACAGAAACACCTATGTATACAAACCACTGCCCGGTCAGAATACATAAAAAGTTACACTTGTACAGCCTACGAAGGATTGTATTGATTATGAGAAGGTCATGATCCCTCAAACCAGTTGATTAGCAGGGAGGAAAAATTGTGGAATTCATAGAACAAAACTCCTCCAAGGTATCTGCCAACAGAGAAAACTTAGATCCTCTAGTCAGGGCAAACAACCTGCTCTCAGTTTCTCTGGAAATTTCTCTGGCTATTATAAACCTGCCTGTGCCAGGTAGGCATTGTCCTCAGGACGTTCCCACCCAGACCTACCGTTTTTGGACTGCTGCTTCCACTAACAGTATACTCTTCTTAATATGTCCTCTAGAAAGGCTCTTATTTCCCTTTCCATTTATTAGAAATATGCTCTCTTTCAAATTAATATTGCATGTTGACTTGAGTCAGAGGCATAAAGGGAGCAGGCTAAAAGACCGAGCGAAATATTTAGGCATCCATTTTTGCTGCAGCCATTTGTGCTGCAGACATCTGGGTTGGGAGTTCGCCACACAAAACTGGGGGTACAGAAATCACTGTATGGTTACCGAGAGGTAGCCACATGGTGATTATGCAAATCCTTCTGCTGCAATATCTAACAGCAGCCCTTGGCCTCCTGGAGAGGGGAGGTCTGTGGCTGGCTGTGGCTATGGAGAAGCAGCCACGCAAACATAATGTAAATGGTATCCCCCAGCCAAGCTAACTGGGGGGAGCTACATTTCTCAGAAATAAGCAGGTCAGCAGCTGCACAGAAACTTCGTGCTCAGACTGATCATAACAACTTAATTCCAGTATAATTTAAATTACCTAAACTTGCTGAAGATGAAGTGGAAACTAGTCCAATGTAAACCACCACCTGAATGCACAGGTTAAACCATACTCGATGGTTAAATCGACTGATGGAGCTAGTTAATATCAATTGCAGTCAGATCAAGGAAGTTCTTCCCTACTGGAAAGGAAATTAAAGGCAAAAATGACTCAAATGCCCAGAAGGGACTCAGTCAAAGTTGCCAAAAGCCAGCGGGCTTCCAAAAACTGAAGGATGCCATAAAATGACTTGTCTGTATTGGTAACTGTCCCAAGTTTCTTCAGGGATTCATTTTGAAATACTGTTTGTAATTCTCAGTTATTAGCAAGTGCCACCATGAACGATGGAAATTAAACAGCTTTTCCCTGACGGTTTTGGTTTTCCTGGTTAAAGCATTCCCTGTGAATGAATTCTCTTCCAGTGAGAAATGAAGGACAACGTACTCCATGAAAGGTCTCTCTCTCACTGGTGCAGTCTCACCGACAGCCACGTATTTAAAATATGCCAGCACTTAATGCCTTTAGAGCTTTACAACATCAGTTACTTAATAGTAAATAAAAGTGTCAAGAAATAAGATGCCTTTAACACGTGCTTTTATGAACAGGTAACACCTGCTGGAAATGGCTGTACTCACCATATTGAATGACTATGGCAGAAGTCTAAAGCAGAGATGATTTGTCGGAAGAACTTCCTGGCTTCTTTTGGTGTCAATCTTCCCTTTTTTACAAGATAGTCAAAGAGCTCCCCACCTGACACGTGTTCTAGCACCAAATACCTAGAAAAAGACAAAGCCAGGATTTTGTAAGCAAGCTATCATACAGCCTCTCTCACACACACACAGTTATATAAACACCTCTATTTACACATGGCCAAGGAGAACACTTCTGGAAAGAACAGTAGAAGATGATTAAAATTTTAAAATCAGGGGAGAGTAATATTTTTAACACAGGTGCCCCTGCAGATTAACAGGGGTTCTGCAAACTTTAGACAAGCGAATTATTTGAAACTAATCAGCCTTTCATTGATTTGTTGGATTTGGTGTTTCATAGTCTAGTGAGAAATAATGTGGAAGCCAAAAATGACCCAAGAAACCAGGAGGGGAAGAAGAGAATAATCAGGTATAAGCTGATGTGCTTATACCTACTGTGGAGTGAGGCTGCATACTAGGAAGGCGCAGGTCCCCTAACCGAGCTGACAGTTCCTTTATAAAACAGCCTTGGCAAAGCTGCGCTCACGTACTGCTCTGTCTTAGACACCTGGGAACCAGATAGATGTCAACAAACTAGAGGGAGTTCAGGAAAAAAAAAAGGTGAATAGTTTAAATTATGAGAAAAGATCAAAAGAACTACATGTGTGCAGCCTCAATAAAGGGCTTCAGCTCTTGCTGCTGAACAGCAGTTATTTGCTGGAGCAGCTGTTCCCCCCCAACTCACATGTTAAGAACTGAGCGAATAAATGTGGCACAACAGGGGCCTAGGAGCAAGAGAGGAAAACCCCAGTCCTCACATAGCACTCTTAACAATCGAAGAGAGAAAAGTGAAATCTTTGGGAAGGAAAGCACTTGCCATGGATGGACCATCTTCCTGTTGTAAGCAGGTGTAATGAAAGGCAGCCAAGCAGAAGAAAACTTATAAAAAATAAAATAAATTTAATAAAACATATTAAAACAAATCTCTAGAGATGTTGCGTAATAGTGGAAAGGAAATAGTTTCCCTAAGGGAGTGGCACAAACACCATCAACTGAAACATTTAAAAATAAATTAGATATAATCTGGACTAAACTGTAGACTTCTATTGGCGAGAGGATTGTTTGAAACCTCCGTGGACTTCTTCCATCTCCACTGCTGCTCTGAGCTCTCCTGTCTCCTTGCCTGACTGCCCAGCATATACTATTCTAACACAGAATGAAAAATTATGCAGTGAGATTATTTGGTTTTATTGCTCAGGGTCTGGAATGACAATGATAAACAACAAATGATTTTTTAAAACTGAAAATTCACTTTTGTTCTTTGTCTCAAGCAGCTCAGCTGGCTTTTATGCCCTTCAGCTTTGTAAGAGGGGCAGAACCACACTCCCCCTTCACTGCCTAGCTCCTCTGAAGGCAGTTTCAGGGCTTCGTGGCCAGGCAGGTGATTGGAAAGGTGACTTCTGTAAGGCAATAAAGCAATGGGGCTTTCAAACCTTTGGCAGTTTGTTTGAGAGCCATCACTGGAAAACTTGCAAACAAGAATTGGAGTTTTTTTCCAAATTTGGAGTGTGTGTCTCTGTTCTTATACCAACAAGGCTCAGCGTGGTCAGCACAACAGATCGGGCTGGTCAGTATGTGCAGTATGATCCCCATCTCTCGAGGCTTTGCTGTACAGCAAAGTAGTTTTATTTCTGGTATTAATCCAACTCTTCAAATTTCAGAGGACAATGACAAAATTAATCCAGGATACTGTCTTTCTGTACCTCAAGCAATGTAATCTTCGAGGAAATCTCTGGAATGGAAGAGGGAATAGTTCATAAACTTGGGGGCTTAATTATTCCTGTTTTCAGAGTTTCCAAAAAGATGGAATAGAAGAAGGAGTACAAGCTAGTATGAGGAAAGTAAAATTGGCTTAATAATAATGGCATTAGCCTTCAAGTTGCAGAAGTGGGACCTGAGCTCCAGTTTCAGCAGCAGCTCCTGTGCACCAGCCACGTTTCATATCCCAGCCAGAAAAAGAGACAGCATTTCGTGGAGCCCCAGAGCCATCTGAGCACTTCCCTTTCTTACACAAATGCAGCAGAGAATGCAGCAAGGGACGGGCATTAACACTGTCTTGACAGCTAGGTGAGTAGGATGGAAGCACAAAAATGTGAACAATGAAATGAATTTCTAAATTTTAGGGAATCATAACTATATTTTCAGCGTTTTCTAACAAGATAGAAACAATTCTAAAAATATGGCAGTATTGACAATTTTTCATTAAAATGAGTAAAAAAAGAGAAAAATCTCGATTCAAAAATCACTTTTTGAATATCTGGATTACCTTCTCTCCTGGAAGAGATAGGTACTGGCCAGACTGTCTGCTGAGTACACCCTGATAATATGGAGACCACCTTTCCTTTGCATTATGTTTTTTCAGCAAGACATTGAAACACTCAGAAGAAAGCTGACACGCAGTAGCCATGGGCACTGTGCTGTCCACAAATTCAAGTCCCAGTCCTTGCTTTCCAAATCCTAGCTAACAGACACTGTCCTACAAGGGTTTGCTATATAATTCATTCTCCCTCTCATACTAGAGACAGATTTGGCTAAATATCCCATATGGCAGACCCAAACCTGGCACAGAATCAATCCTAAAATTCTCCTTGACAGCTCCTTCTCTCACTGTGCCCAGCAGAAGCTGGATACGGCAGTGCATCTTGCCCCCAAAATTCAAATAGCTGTTTTCTTTTCCTGGGAGGAATTTTATGAAGATGATTGCAGTTACAGGCATACAGAAAACCCTCTCCACTGGTTTCAAATGCGCAGTTTTGGAAAATTACAGACCCAGCATTTCTGTCACCCACAGCAGGAACTGCAAAGCAATTTATTTTCATCAACTTCATCTTATTAAAAACACTCAACAAAAATGCACTGACATGTTGTACGAAAAATAAAACAAATTGAAAGACAGGGAGCATTTACAAGGTTATTCATTTCTGCTTGCCACCCAGAAGCACCAGATATAATAATGCAAGTGAACAGGGGAGAACATCTGAAAAAGATTTGTGCCTATGACAAGCTAAGGGACATAGAGAAGCACAGCGACGATGTATCCTGATCTGACAAAGCCCCTAACGTGACAGGAGTTAGAAGGACGACAAACACATTCCCTAGTGGTCAAGTGCAAGAAATAAATGCTGCAGGGATTGTTCCACAAGTACGATGTGGTTATGTTGCATCCAGCATCTCTGAGCTCAGATTTGCAGCTGGTCACCTGCCAACCCTATTCCCTCCAGTACAACTGTGTTACGTTTTTTTTTTTTAGGATAGCCCCCAACTAGGAGATTTTTGATTAAACAAGGACACCATTCAGCACCTGCCTCCATCTCAGTGCCAGCCAAGGTTTTGCTGGCACATGATGGGGCACAGCAGCAGTCAGTACACACGCTATTTCCAAACAGGCCAGCGAGGGGGGTTTCAACATTTTCAAGTGTTGCACCAGTTCTAACCACCACCATGCAGCTTACCCAATCCCCACTAAATACTATGTATACATACTTCTGTCTCTCTCTCTCTATTTTTATGTGAATAACTCCATAAAGGAAAGACATACACATTCTGAAAGGCTTTCAAGCCAAACAGAAAGAACAAATGAAAGAAAGAGCATTATGCCAGAGGCTGGAAAATAAGGCGTACAGACACAAAATCTTTCCTGAATCTGTGGCACAGAAGAGAATCCAGATCTCCTGAGTCCACACCAGTGACTAAAATCCTTTACTTGTGTAAAGTGCTATGGGATTGGAAGCATGCCAGTGCCAGCTCTTGGAGGACCTAGGAAAAGGTAAATAGCATAGAGCCTGAAGGAGAGAAAACACTAAGAAGTATTTTCCTGTGTCTCTCCTTCCCTTTTTATCTTTCCCAGATACAACATGCTCTCATCTCACTCTACTACTGTTTTTCCCCTTTTTTCAGAGCAAGGGAACGAATTCTAAAAACCCAGAAGAGTTGCCAGCACTACTCTCCTATTACATTAGAAGATGAAAAGTGACTTACAGGTGAAGGAAGTGTTTTTCAAATCCTGCCTATGTAAGACTGATGGAATCAGTCTTCCCACTGTAAAAATGGAACAAGCCCTGCTCTGTAATTGCCATCGCAAGGAAGGCTCAAGGAAAGGCAAGGCTGGCAGCAGGCACCCCACCTGCAGGGATAATACAGAGAGAGGCTACATTAGGACAAAAGACTCCATAAGAGCACTTAGCTCTCACCTCTTGGATGCTCCAGGCACACACCAGCTCTTCTAATCCTTGCATTTCACATGAGACAACCATTGCGAGCATTACCTCCTGTTCTTTACAGTTACTCAGCATCTGAGCTGGGCGACGTCTCTGTTGTCTCTTGCCCCTTCTACCCGATGCTGTCCCCACCAGCTTCCTCTCTGCTTGCTAGGACTGGAAAAGTGAGAAACCAACAGGCTTCTGCAGCTTGATATGAAGCCTATTGCACATGGTGTTAAAAATAAATTCTCAGTCAAGGATTTTCCTCACTAGATAATATTCTTTAAGAGGTTGCAAAAGTTTTTGCAGGCCATAGCTTGCTTTCATAAGGACACCAAGGCACAAGGCTTGCATGGTATTTCTTCATGTCCCTGCTACAAGCCAAGACATGAAACAAAACATCTCTAGTGAAGTTTCTGAGCTTCAAGGAGACAACACTGTGGTTTTTCAAGACAAAGAAGCTAAATGCTTAATGCAAGAATGGTTTCACTGCTGGAGGGGAGCTGAGAGATTGCATGCAGCTGTGTTTCATCTATTCCCTTTGCAATCTTTCCATCTGCATCGCAGCATCACCACCTCCCCAGTAAAAGCTAGTAAGTTCCTAACCTCAGATGACCCACTACACACCAAATCAGAAGCATGCACACAGCTTAGAAAAGTAATAACCCTAGACTATTTTCTTTCTTTTTCCCTTTCTTTCTTTTCTCCTTCTTCCTGTTTCACTTTATTTACTCTTTCAGGGACCCAAACAGTAAACAAATAATAACAGAAACCAAACGGTACTGCAAAGGAGGGACGATTTCTGCATGTAAAAAAGATGGAGTAGCCAAGATGAATATAAAGAAATGGCCTTAAACCACCTTCGCATCTCTCAGATTCTGGCTGTATCAGGAACCAGCAGAGACCTCACAGAAATTCTTCCTCATATCTGATCTAAACCTCCCCTTGTGCAACTTGAGGCTGTTAAATGTTAAAAATTCTTGTCTAATTTTAGCTAGATAACTTCTATATTGATTGATTTATCTTCTGTTTCATTTTGATATATTCTTGCCCTACTACTAGCAAATTCAAAATACATATAGGATCATCACTGCAATATCATTTTCTTAGCTTTCCACTTCGACCACTCCTTCCATGTCTCCACTATCACCTTCTTTTGTTAAATTTCCATGCATTTGTTAAATTTCCAGGCAAATAATTCTGTGCTTTCACAACATCCCCTACTCTTGGAAGGACACCATTCTTCTTAACCACAGAGCTACGTCATTGTTTTTCTTCAGCTCATTCCTGAAGACCGTTCTTTGCCATAATGCTTGACAGCAGCTTGACTTGCCCATCATCAGCAGTTGCTTTGTGATCTGAATTCCAAGCTGACTGGTACACAGATTCTCTTTTTGCCCCCTTCTTGTCCAGTGCCAGTACAGCAAGGTCTTTTCCATGATCAGATTGCCTTTGTGCTGCAACACTACAAAGACATCACTTAAAACAGCTGTGAAGACATCATGATTTCTCCTTCCCACCTGGTGGATTATGTTACACCTTATTAAAGGATGTCTCTGCCCAGGCCTTGGGGAACTTTGAGAACTAACTCACAGTACTCCCACTGAGGCAATACTGCTACATGCTACCTCTAAAGCAGGGCTGCAACAAAATAAACAGGCTGGCTCTGAGCAATGCCTGGAAAAATGCTGTTAAAGAAAGACCGTCTGGCACAGAAAACACCAGGATCATGCATTACCAGATATCTATGGCAGAATAATAACAACAAAAACAAACACCCCACTTATAATTTGTAGAAGATGAAAAGCTGTCTGTAAACCATTAGCAGGAATGGTGTGAAATACTAAAATTCGTGCCAGATGGGATTGCCCACAGCAGCCCATCACTATACATCCTAGTGTGGGTATGCAGTTCCTGTTTTCTCAGCCTTATAGATGAAGAAAATTTATGAGACATTCACAGCTACACAAATTAGATCCTCTGGGGCGATACAAATGTATTTATTACTATAAAAGTATTAAATGGATAGAGATCTTTTGATGAAAGCTCATACTGAAACACAAGGTATTTCAGGTAAATGTTATAAATGCTAAAATAATACAAGTAACAAGAATAGTCTCTGGTGCTCTAGGAATGGTAGTCAACTCATGCAGCTTCTTGTTTTGGTCAGGCAACAGGTTCAACAGGGCATGTGATTAGCTGCCCGTTAGGGAAGCAGTTAATATTCCATTTTTTATTGAATGGTACAATATTTACCCATATGATGCACAACCTCAATTAAACCTAAACAAGTAGGTTGGTCTTCTACATGTGCCTGAATTTAGTCACCGCTGGGTGATGTTCTAGGGCTTTTACTATGCCAGAAATTAGACTGGGTATTCATGTGGGGCTGGCTAGCTTTTAAGATGCACAAATTCAGGTGTGCACTACGAGATGTATAACCCAGATACAATTATACAGGATGAGATACAGACAAAAAGAAGGAAAATCAGCGGAGTTCCTGCTTATTTCCTCCATGCTGAGGAGTTTACTGCTTTGTGGTACAATGCCTATGGGTAAGGAACTTTGTGAAATGACCATATGTGCTGAGATGCTCATCTACTCTTGTCATATCATTTAATAGATGATGATTATATGAAAATCATGAGAATAATAATATGAAGACCAGGGAACATGGCATAGATTAAGACAATCTGGAGTTGACACAGATGTCCAAGCAATTACTGAGGCCAGGGACACAAGTCAAGCAGGAATCTCCTTTATAAAAACAGATATATCTTTAGCTCTTTCCTGTCCCTACACTTCTTAGAGCCCGTACATGTAAAAAGCTCTTGCTCTATTCCACAAAGATCAGCCACAGAATCATACACAAACCAAAAGAGCCACACCACAAATGCCATTTGCTAGGCACCAGCACCAATCCTGTTGAAGTGTGAACCATCCCACAGGAAACCAAAATCCCCAGCAGATGACTCATCAAAAACGAACTACTTTCAGCTAAGAGCTAGAAAACTCAACACATTTCAAAGCTGTGGTGAATCAGTAAGAGATCTGTCTGGAATGACAGACTGCCAAAGAAAAGCCTCTAGAAAAAAAAAGTCCTGGCGATTCCTCTCCCATGCTACCACTCCGTTTGTAAAACACCCTTTCATGCATATATATGAAACAACATCTCAATAGCAGAGGAAGGGTTAAAAGCTGCCCAGCCCTGACTGACAAGCTTTAATTCTTTGACGGCTTTTTCCCTGCACTGTTTTCTATTGATTAAATAATCTCTATCAGATATTAAGCCCCTTGTTATTGGCGCAGCCTATAAATTATTCAGAAGTTATATAAATTCTTATGGCGGGCATGAATTTTTAAACCCTAATTTGGCACCAGGCCAGGAACTCCTTATTTTTTATTTTTTTCCTTGCCTGCAAGAAAATGTGCACGCATTAGATTTCTTTTTCCAAAAGACAAGTTTAACTGTGATCTGCTTGTTTGAGTGGAGATCATATTGGGTTGCAAATTCTGTTTGGACACGTAGAGAGTGGGGGTTTTAGAGAGGAAAGAGAGGTAGCAGGAATTGATGCTGTTGCGCTCTGTACCTGTGACTTACTGGGGATGAAAAGTGTTTCGAGCACTGCCTTCACGGAGAGCAGTCACGCATGCCAAGGCACCACAGCATCTCCTGAATGGGCACACAAGATGGAAGAGACCAGAGGGATCCTCTGTGCAGGACGGGCTGAGCTGAGTCACCATGCGTCGGCTCACCACTGCAAGTCTGCCAGAGACCGTACACTTCTGGGGTTTATTCTTAAGTGCTGAGAGGCCTTTCCTTTAATGACAAAGGCCTGGATACACCCAAAGTTGCACACAAATTCTCTGAAGGAGAATTTCAGCCCTTAAATACGCTGAGGATGTGGAATTGCATCTCCCCTTTGCCGTTGCTTGTGTGAGAGAATTGCCATGCTGAGGGCCTGCTTCCCAATGCCAGGCCAAGAGGCCCAACACCACGGATGTTCACCACATCATGTGTCAGGCAGTGAGCAGAGGACACCATCAGGCTTTTGGGCAGAGCTTATTAAGGCTGTGTTGCACCACCCCATGCCAGGCTGGCGTCCCGCAGGCCGTGACACCATCCCGGGCTCAGCACCCGCTCCCCTCGGCCTCCCGCCAGCTCTGCGGCCCCAGGCCCACCTGCGACACCCAGCCCCACACGCACTGGCTCTGCTCCCAACTCCAACCGCCCCTGTGCCTCTAATTCTTGGCAGTACTAAAACACCTCAGCAGCAGAAGAAAAGGGGCCAAAGTGGCTGGTTGTGAACATTTCTCTCATTTCTAACCGTGGCCCAGATGGGACATCATTTTGTCTTCCAGTCATGTTTTGTTTTCTTTCCCTGTGTCCACAGCATCTGACCCCCCATGACCAGACTACCAAGAAGCATGCCTATCAAGAAATTAATTTTCAGTGCTGAGCCCTTGGAGCCACTCCAACTCTCTGAACCCTCCTTCTGCCTTTTGACAGCTTTTCCCCACAGATGGATCGATTGCCAAAGTCCTGGGCTACCGATAACAAAAAAACAAGCAGAATCCTTTCTTCTCTTTCTCGCATCCTCTGTCACCTCACAATTAGTTTTTAACAAAAAAGGAACAGAATTACAGGAAAACCCTGCAGGAAAGGACTGGCAGCATGAATGCCTCTGCAGACAGCACTGGAGCTGTAAGTCTTTGACACCTACTGGCAGCTGGTCTTGTCTAAGCCAGAACCGTAAGCTGTGGTGGGTAGGAGGACATTTTAATTTTGTTATCTGGCTCATTGGGAAGCACCTTCACCTCTGAAATCAGGAGGTGGCGTGTTGTGTACATTGCAACGAGGCTTGGGCACTTGCCCAGTGATAGCACGGTCCTGCTGAATGATGAGAAGGGGAACTGTTGTGCTCGGAAAAAGAGCTGATGCATGGTGCATTTCAGAGAATGGGAGACGATGCCAATATTCTGATGTCCACTCTTTCTCTCAGAACAGATTCTTCTTTAAAATGCTGATCAAGTTGAACAACAAGGAGATTAAAATAAATGTTCCGACAAAATTTGAAAAAAAATCAGAAGCGTAAAGATTAAAAAATGCCTGGATTTAAATATATACATATATATACAAATAACTACATGCACCTGTGAGTAGAAATTTACTGGTATATATACAGCCATATTGATGGAAAGGGAATCGAGACATACTAGTAGAAACATCCACAAGAAAAGGGCACAGAGTGGTCCAAGGATGTCTTTATTCTATCTCATTCCCACCCCCTGCCAAAACTCCACTAATTTAAACCGAACAGATGATGAAATGAGATTGAACAGATAATGCCAGCTCTGTCAGGACTTCTCCAGCAAAACTGTATCAATGTGACATATCTGCTTTGGAAAGGGAAGGTCCTTTCCCTCTGGACTCTATGATGGTAATTCTGTTGCATGCAAACAGTTCCTCCAACAGTGGGACAATTGCTTTTATAAGACCACGAGGAAAACTGAGTTTACTGCATAAATGTACATTATCAGAGATCTAAAAATAAAATGTAAGATTGTTTCCTAGAAAAAACCTTCAATCATGCTGGTTTTTCTCCCCTTATTTAATCCTCAATGCCTGTTCATGAGAACCTCGTGCTCATTCACAGTGGTAGAGCTGTTAATAATGTATAAACTCCTCCCTCCTCTGCTACACAAAATTCCATCTTGGGCCAATTCAGGGAAGACCTTTTCTATATGTAGCACAGAGGAAAGAGGACCATCACCCCAGTTAATGTGGTTTATTTGCCACACAGAAACCATAAGACTAAAGGACTGTTTCCCCTCCACTGTGCATTAAAGAACGTGTCTAAAACTCAGCTTTGCTGTTACCTTGCTCATTCCCTTAGTTTATTTACATTTCCCTACAATTCCTGACCATCTGAACCTGGTTAGTCATAATTACTGGTGCACACTCAAATTTTGGTAGCTCATTGATCACTCCCTATTATGAGTCAGCAATATAAGTTGTTAGAGTGCTCTGGACTTACCCCACACCAGCCTGCTTTACCTCACTCTCTATCTTTAAAATGGGAGGACGACCTCCCTGCCCATCTTTCCAGGCTTTTTTGTCCCTTAACATTATCTGTTGGGAGACAGGGAGGCACAGATTGCCTATAGCTATTTCTAAATTACCTGTTACTGTGGGGTCCCAATCTTGCTTAAAGGCTGTCAGTGTGATCATGCAACAAATACAAGATAGAACAACTGTCTGCAATAATACTATTTTAGCCAATGTAATGTGTATCTGGTGTGGTGTATCAGCACACATACAGAGAGCTGCTGTGGAGCTGCATTTTTCCCCTCTGTATCTAGAATTGCAGTCCACAGTCTTACGGTTAAGTACGACAACTCAAAATATAGCATATAGAGCTCAAAGTCTTAGGGCTCATAACCATCTCCATCTCTCCAACCACCTTGATAAAACCAGTAACACCGCCACCACCAACAAAACAAATGGAAAATGACTGCTAGGCTAACACAGATATGCTAACAAATTTTTGTTATTATTTTTTGAAACTCATTTTCAGTGTTAAATAAACTGTGGAAAAAGGACTTGATTCATGGTTGCATTAGGAATCTACTCAACCAAAGCCCCTTGTCACAAATTAAATCATAAACCAAAAGTCAAACATGATTTGTGAAATTAACATTAATTGAGGAAATACTCCCTGGTGCTGCATCGTGATTAGTCTCTGGCATCTGAAATATCACCCATAATTCACAAGCTCCTCTGAAACCATGCCACTATCATTACTGCTGAGATGGCAGGCATGATGGAAAGGTGCTGCCACAACCAGAGAGCAATCCTTCTTTTGGTGCTGGTGAGAACTAGAAGTCACAGTGTCTTATTATTTGGGAAAGTACGTGCATATGCACTTCTCATCCCACACACACTTCACCCCTCCACAGGCACTCTCTTCTAACTCTTAGTTTTTATCCAAGACTATGATTGTTTCTAATTTTGAACAGGAAGGCTTGGCAACAGCTCTGCATTATGCCCTTTCTTTAAGATAGTGACTAATAAAAAATGAAATGTATTAGGAGTCACTGGCACTTTCAGGGAGTTAGTGTCTTTCAGCAGAGGGATTCAGTGCCTTAGTGCGGAGAGGCAGACAGCAGCTCTGACACAGCTCTGACGGGAGCAATGGCACAAAGATGACTTTGTGTCACTGGCAAAGCCCGATTTGGAGCCCAACATGTTTTAGAAGCCAGGAATTCCAGATACAGCTTAAAGATATGGGATGCTTTCCCTTTACAAGGTGATCTTCAGCAGGAAGATAACTTGTCTGCCAAGAAATGCAGTCATTTTTGGAAGTCTTGGTGTAAGACCATCCCCACTGCTCTGAGCACTAGATACTCTTTGTTTGGAGCAAAATATGCCCCAAGCCTTTCAGGGGAAAGAAGGATTGTTCAGCTCAGCTTCTGACTTCACTGGTGTTCAGAGCAACAAAAATGCTTCAGTACCTCTATAACCCCTCTCTTCACTCCAAGTGATGATCACGGCCTTCGTCCTTCAGGTATTCCTACGTTGTCTGCACCACACGGGTATACCACACCTACCTGGAACACATCAGCTGCACGCTGGGTTAGGGCATGTGTTGGTGTGTGTGTGTACACCTAAAATACACAACATCCAAATAAACAAGAATCACAAAGAATATTCCTTCTCTCTTAACTGAAGAAAAGCCTGGGGCCTGATCCAACCCACACTGAAAGCAGAACACAGAGGCGTGCACTCTTACAAATGGCACCAACCCCTTCTTCTCTGGATTAAAGGACAATATCCTGGCTGTTAAGCCTCATTTCCCTTTCCTATCCCTCTCCTGCACACACAGCAGTCTGCATCACATCTAGGCCTCCGTCCTCAGCTGGGGCAAACCAGGTTTAATGGAGCCATGACCATTTGTGCCACTGAGGATAGAGCGCTCAGCATCCAGCTCAGAAAGCATCTGAGCCAGCCTCCACCCCTTGCCTGCACGAGTGCACTCTGGCAAACCCACTTCACCACAAATGGCAGGCGCTGCCCCAGAGGAGGACAGGAAATCCAAAAGAAATTACTGCCTGCTCTACTAAGCTAACCCTTTGGCACAGAGGCCTCACTTCCTAGAACAGGAATTCATTGCTCCAGTAACAAGGCTGGCTGAAAAGTCCACGAGGGATTGTTACCTCCATTCAACACACTTTCTTTGGGTAAACAGTTATTCCCTTCTTGTGTTGTGACATTAAGGAGAGGTCACTGATGGATGGTGGTTCTTAAAAATAGTTTAATTTTTTTTAAACACTCTCTTCTACTTGCAATAACCTGTTAAAAAGCTGAAAATAACATTGAGTTCCCTACTGGTTTGCCCTTTTCCATTTGGAGAGCATTGATTTTTTTTTTCCTGTTGTGCCAAGATTAATGTGGCCTGTTTGTTTGACAACAGATTCAACATATCTAGTGCACTGTCAAGCTAAAATGACTCTGTCTGTGGGCAACATCCCTGCTTGGAACTGGCAATGATCTGGGAAAGAAAGGCTTTGCTAGTTAACTCTTACTGCTGAACCATGAGCAGATTTCAGTGGCCCTCAAAACCGAAATTTATTATTGATGGCAAATTTAAAACACTGCCAGTGAGAGTCAAGGGATTCAATGAAGACTATTAGGCAAGGGAGGTTATCCAAAACATTCACTTAACAATCTGTTACGGTTTTGATTCCAAATGGTTCCAGATCTTACAGGTACAAACCTTCCTCTCCTCTTGCTCCTTGATAGAAAAAATTGGTTTGTTCTCTCTCCTCCATTTTAAGTAGAAAAAGAAACAGCATATAAGCAAAGTACAAAGAAGAAAAGGAGAAAAGCCAAGAAGATATGGACTGTTCCTTCCTCATTCAAATATCAGATACGACATGGAGACCAGATGAAGGTGAACCCCCCCCCCCCCCATTCTTTTGGAAGTGACACCGAGTCCAAAACCCTCCTCTCCCTCCCATCCTTCATCCTTCCCTTCCCCTTTCTCTGGCAAAAGCCAGTAATACCTACAAATATTTTTTATTTTCGTAAACATCATGCAGCTTTAAAACGTGGGGATGTTCTATCAACTTCAGGATGGCTATTTCCCGCTCCACCTGGAAGAAACAAAAAGAAATACAGAAGATCAGAAGTTAGGTATTAGAACGTACTACATATCGCCACACATTTTTTTCCCATTTATCCATTTCCCACTACTCTACATATGCTGGGGATTCTTCGACTTATAACCATGTATAATGTTTAGCAATCAGATACTTTAAGAAAAAATAATTTATTCAGCCTCAGCACTCCTTGCCCTGCAGGACAGAAAAAAAGCAAAGTTTCAAAGTTCAAAGAAAAGTCCCAAGTCTACCAAAGGGAGTCAACGGCAGGAGCTAGACGAGCATCCAAAGCTGCTCCTGCCTCACAACCCAAAGTGGTGACAAATTCCCAAAGTATGGAAGCTCCAGCACGGCATTTAGGGCTCTCCTGACCTCCCACAGGCACAGGAGTGGCCACATGGCACTATGTATTGCATACTCCACTAATACAATAAAATTCCCATTCTGAAGAACTTGACATGTATGTAGGGGAGACAAAGAGTGGAAGAGCAATGTGATTTAATAGCTGCAGAACTGAGGCACAGAAAGAGAAAGAAAGAAAAGAAGTGACATAAAAAGTACAAGGCACAACAAGAAATTAAACCCAATTACTGGAACCTCGGTGTTCAGAGCCTTAAGCATAAGACCGTGTTTTCTCTCCATTCCCAATCTGTCTAAGCATGGCTACTTCTAAGAGCGTGTCTTTAACTCTGAGTTAATAAGTTGTGACTAAGTCCCTGTAATTAGCACAAGTCTTGTTCTTACCCAAAATTCCTATCATGACTGCAATGTGGTTTGAACTTGAATTTACTAAGGGTATTCATTAGAGATGAAGTCAGTGCAATTCCTCAGCTGCTAGCAAAATTGCTCTGTGCTGCTCAAAGCCACACTGTAACCGCTCTGATTTGACCTAGGCTAACTTGAAGGGAGAGAACGTAGCACTGTGGAGACTGTAGATAACCGAAATAAACTCTGCAACAAGACACAGTCTAAGCAATGCACAGTCAGGCATGACAAATTTCCAGGAATCCACAAAGGCAAGAAAATGACCTAAAGATGAAGACACAAACAACTAGGTAGGTTTTTTTTTTTTTTAGTCCTTTAAATAACTGATTGTCCTGAAGCTGCTATCCTAACAATCTATCCTAACAATCAAAACATGAACAAACTACAAAACCACCCATGAACACCTCCTCAGCAGGGATCAGATGAGTAATTAGGAACTCGTGCCTTAATTCTTGATGTCCTTTAATTTCCTGAGATGTCATCCTCCACCAAACCCAAACACAGCCAACTTCCATTGAGTGCAAGTCAGATACTCGACAGGAAATCAGAAGGTGCTAGTTTTCCAGAACTGTGAAGAGGACAAGGGTTTACTGGCACACTGGTTGCCACCCCAGATCTCTCTTCCTTGATACCACCACACAAAAACAACAAAAGCAACTCCAGCACCACATCACACTTGACCTTCCTTGTGTATCAGGATGGAGGAAAGGGTTTTTGCACATGTATCAGTCTTATTCTTTCAAAGATATGCTGCAGACTCAAAAGCCATTTGACAGATCCACTTCCACATCTAGGATCTCTGGAAGAAGCTACTTCAAGAACTGGTGAAAAGTATATCAGGAGGCTCTAACGGATTCGTGTATGTGCCTCAGCATATAAACATGTATGTACACAGGTCAGTGCTTCCACAACTGCTGTGAATTCAGTGATACACAGTACCTGATGGCGACAGCTCTGTAGGCATAACTGGCTCATGACCAGCACTTAGATCAAAGCCACTTATACAGTAGGAAACCAGAGCTGGGTAGATCTCAACTGTACAGCTACTCCACCAAAAAAACAGGAGGAGAGCTCCTTTATGTCATTTTTGTCTCCTCCTCTAAAAGACCTGTTACTCTTTTCTTCTATGAGATATGCACTGATATTTGCAGAGAGCTGTGTAAGCTGAATTTGCTTCAAGAAAGAAGAAAAACCAAACAGAAGCAGCACCCACTCCCACAGCAATCCTCCAGTGGTACCGAGATTCAGACATCAGCATCATGCACCGTAACCATTCAGAAACTGGAACTCCAACAGCAAAGTTCCCTTTGGATGAGGGAGACCAGCTGTTTCAAGGGGAACGGGACCACCACACTAGCTATGGCAGTGATCATCCAACCCAGTTCTCCCTCCTGGGCATCTCCTGCTTGCAGAAGATGAAATTCCCTGCAGATTTGCTCTCTGACTGCACAGGAGACTCACTTCTGAAAACCTCTTGGTGGGTGCTGTGGTGGCACACGTTCAGACCCAGTGAGTGATGGATGGCAGCATCCAGTCACGGCCCAGCTTGGTGGCTGTCCTACAGCAAGAGATGAGGCAGTGATTTATGACTACTGCTCAGAGAAAGGAGTTCAGTTACAGCACTGCATGGCCTGTGTTCAGTAAGAGAAAATCAGACAAGAAAGAAAATACACACTTCCTACCTGCATACTTACGCAAGAAACCAACTAAAAGGAAATAGCCTGAGTTACTTTACTTTCATTGCTTTCAGTGTATGACTATGGAAGGTCCTGCGCATATTTTTAATTTCCTGGAAACTAAATTCTGAGAGGAAATAGTTTCAGAGGTCATAATTTCAACCTCAGGTATGCAAAAAGCATCTGGCTTGATGCGCCTGTGGCAGCGCTTCCCCACAACGTATTCAGTTCAGCCTTGTGCTGCACTCCCCAGCACAGGCAGCAGCCTGCTTTCCACAGTCTGCTGCCTTCTCTAGCTGTAATCCAGGGATAAAACTAACCTACTACTCGTCCAAGTAGGACTTTTGCAAGTCCTTTGTGCAAGCCTTCAGGGCTTTATGAAGGGGAAGTGTTACTACTTTACTTCTCCTAGTTCAGGCTTTGGCCACTGTGTGGCAAGACAGCAGTGGCTGCACTTCAACGACAGATTCCCAGCTCTCGGAACAGCAATCTGATAAAGATCATCCTCAAAGCCCTTCCAGCAGTGCCGTGCCTCTTCTCCCCTCCAAAGGAACACAACAGTTCCCAAAAGGCAGCAACGGACCACGCTCATGACATGACTCCTGCAGGTGCTGTCACTGGGGGGCTCTCTTGGCTCTTATCCCCCCAGAGAAGCCAGAAATTGGTAGGGGTTGGACACCAAATGGGGGTCTCAGTAGCGGTTTTCTGCTCAGGAGGATGGAGCGCCAAAGGAGAGGAATCTCCTTTATACAAAAAAAAAGGAGGCCTGAAGCACCAAGTGGCTTTGCCTTCCTCCCCAGAGCTGTGCCAGCTGCTGGCAGGCCTTTTCTGCGCAGCCCTGGCCTTGCAGGGTGCTGTCCAGCAGAGCTGGCAAGGCTGGGGGAGCAGAGAAACCCTGCAGGGGTGTTTGCCTGGATGCAGATGCAATTATCAGAAAGCAGGCCAAGCTTGGAATAGCATGTCTAGAGAGGCTCAGAGTCTGTGCTAAACAGGAAACATGGAGAAACATTTGCATAACAGTTAAAAGGGAAAGAAAAAAAGTGGAGCCCTCTGCGTCACACGAACACCAGGGCACGTGATGGGATCCCAGCGATAGCCTGGGTTGCCTCATGCCACGGCGGGTTATCGACCATGTAGCACTCCAGTGCCTTGGCGCTGGGGGAAAAGCTGTGAAAGGCAGTGCAGGGCAAACAGAGACACTCTGCTAACTTGTAACCTTGCAGGTGCCAATTAGGGGCTTTAAAAATCTATGCAGGAGGCTGATTTGACAGGATGCTCCAGTGATTCAGCTAATGACAAAGAGCAACATGAGGGCAACACAACCCTTAGAGGAATAATGCAAAGCTCTGCTTCCTCTCCTCTGCCTCTAATTCACCCTCCTTCTTCCCCCCAGAGGAACTCGCATCTCTCTGGTTTAAGCCCATCTCATCAGCACAGTTTCCTCTGACAACAAGTGCTCTGCTCCCTCGCCTTCCACACCACAGACACACGGGGTGCTCATTCACCTACAAGGCACGGAGAGCAGGTGGAGGGAGCCGTATGCCATCCTCATCGCGTGTCTCAGTGATGAAGGAAGGTTCCTTTTCTCTTGTATCCCCGTGCTCAGTAACAATTGGGTCACCCATCACCCATGCGGTGCTGTATTTGAAAAATGAGGTGGAAAGCTGTCTCACATTACCAGGCTGTATTTTACCCACCAAACCTGCCCAAGCACTAGGCACGTCATTAAGAGCTGTATTTCTCAAAGACCAGCTATGCCCCAAAAGCTGGGGGACAGCTGATGACACTTCTCCTTGGATGCTTTGAAGTTCACCAGCAGCACTCCACAAAGCTCCCTCTTTCTCCAGTGACACCGGTGACTCCTGTATTGTTCAAAAAGGTGGCCTGAGAAGGAGCTGCAGAGCTGGTGAGGAGAAAAAAGCCCTGCAGGCTATACATTTGTTGTGTTGTTTCCCCTAATCTCAACAAAATGGTGCGTAGCAGGAGAGGAGGCAGGCTTTCATCTAAAACTCAAGCTCTCTAATGTTGACCCTGCTATGGTTTGAAGTAATTAATGAAATAATGTTCAAGACCGTCCCTCAGTTACTAGAAACTCAGTCTGGACATGAACTTTCACCAAGTTCAAAATTATTCTGACTCGAGAAGAACTTCAAAGGATGCAAAGATTTGGATGCTTATCTAACTCCTCAGGCTAGAATTCTGGCTGGAAACCTTGTACCAAAATACTTAATTTCTCCAGTGTCTGGCCTGCTGCAGAGTAATTTGCATTTCCATGATGAGAGCACGGAAAGTACAAAGTAAATCACTGTGACAGTATTTCCACCCACTTCACTGAGCTGAATTGGCAAAAACAAAGGTACGAGACAGCAAGAACGTAATCTCAAGTTCTCTGTAAGGTCTGCGTTTTTGCCATACCAGAAACATCTCATGAACAGACCCCAGGATTTCATTACTTTGGTATTTTTGCTTCCATGAAGCTCGTGTGGAACTGAAAGTTAAAAATGATGAAAAAAGACTGGCTTTGGTGAAGCCCATCTAAGTCACTTTCTCACATTTTTCCATGATAACAGAATAAAAAGGCTATTCTTGAAACGAGAGAACAGCATTAAAATAGAAATAGTTTTATACAAATAACAGTAGACCTAGGGTCACTGCTGTGGGGATATCATTCTTCCAAACAAACTTAAGCCACTACAATATCTAAGCAATTCCGTGTTGTATCAGTTGCATCCTTAATTTCAATGGGAGCATAAATAGCATGTAAGTGGAAAAAAATAGCTTTTAAATGATGAAACATTAAAATATCTTCCTCTGCAGCTCTGAATTTCGTTGCTTTTTCACCGAAAGTGGCCTTTCATTACATTTATCCAAAACTTCTTCAGCACGCCATTACGGAAGCAAATGGAGAACCACAGAAGTTGGCCATCCACAGAGAGTATTTCCTGCTGCTATTGTAGCCATTAGCTTCAAATTTCTGAATATACTGAGCCAGATTCACAATGCACTGAAGTCAACAAAAGACATCAATTGACTTAAGTGGGCTTTGAAACAGACCTTCTAATGATCATTAAGTGGTATCTGGAAAAAATCTTCTATTACACAATTTTGACTAATTAAATGCTTTAGCATGAATTCAGGTTTTCTGCTAAGTACTAGTAATTATAAGAAGATTCTGTAAAAAGGGGATAAATGCGGGGGGGAAACTAGATTTAGATATCCACAGAATCAGGCAGCTAGACAATGCTGCACAAAATACAACAGACAAAATTACTGGAAAGCTGAGCAATTCTTCATTTTATTGAAAGCTCTATTATGGGCTCATTCTACCACAATTTTTGTTTGTATGTGTGCTTTTCAAAGTTATTTCCCCATAAATGAAAATGAAAATAGGTATGTATGAGAAGCGAGCGAGTTGCATACTTGATGTTAAAATTTGCATGTGCAAACTTTTACACCACAAGGCTCTGGTAGGGAAATTCATTTTCCACAAACTGCCGTTATAACAGGATGTCAGTTTCTACTTGTCTTTATTGAAACAAGTACCTTTCCCTAGTGCCTTCAAAATCGCATTGCTAGATGCTGCAGTGAATTTTGAACTTGGGCCTGAAGTCTGAGGGCACGAGACCAGCTGAAGCGGTATGGCGAGAGTTTTCATGGTGCCCTCCCTGCTGGCTTCCCCATCCCTCCACAAGATGAGAGGACACCTGGCCTGGCCAGGCCCACTGATTGCAAGCTCCTGACGTGACGGGCTTTGGAGCCTACAGGTTATCTAACCATGGCAAATCCCTCCCAGGACCTTCATGGTTTAACTCAGCAGTTACCACCTGCAGCGTTTCTCGGCACTCTGCCATAGGCTACCAAGTAAATACGGCACTTAGCCTCATCCGCAGCGTATGCTGCTTTAAGAAGCATTGGGGCTTCATGCGAGGGACACTGATGGGACCTGACAAGGAGTGGATTTCTTCTTTCAGCACTTGAGATTATCTGCTGCCCGGTGGTACGCAGCTACCCAGTGACTGACGTACGAGCCTCTGCCAGCAGTCAGCAGAGTGGGCCCCTTTACACCGGAGGGCAAATAGCCTCCCTGGGCCTCCTGTCACCTTCCGTGAGTGCCACATCCTGGCTGCCATCACCAGGCAGCGCGGGAGACAGGGCACAAACCAACAGCCTTTCTGCAGGGGAAAGGACCTGATATTTCACTTCCTTTTTTTTTTTTTTTTCCCTCCCTTATCCTTGTTTTTAGCTTTAATGCACACTGTGCTTGCTTTCACCCAAAGCAGAATGCTTGCACAGCTGTTTTTTTTTCTGAAAAAAAGAAAATACAAAACAACCCAGGTGCAGCCTGGTCGTTATGAGAAACCGACTACCCCAAACAAGAAGGCTGAGCCAAGTCTTTGTGAACAGTGATAGCTGCTGCCCCAAAGCTCTCTTTGCCACCCCAAATCCACAGGGCTCACCCCAAACTTAGGAGCCGAAGCCTGCCCCCCCACAAGCCATGCTGTAGGCAGGACTCACCTGAAGCTTTTTTCCTGAGGGACCTACAGAGTTATGCCTGTGACACAGCTCTCTGCTGAACTGCTGAAAAAGCAGTTGCTCACTTCAGGGATGTATACACTAAAGACCCCAAGAGCAGGAAGCCTAACAGGCCCTGTGCAGGGACACACTGCAGTTCTTTGCCCATTTTGCTCCAGAAGAAGGCAGAGCTACTCAAATGCCTTGTGGGAGGCTGCGCCCAGCTATGGAAGCACGACCACTACCCACAGAGGAGAAACAAGCTGCAAAACTGAGGGGTATGGAGAGCTCAGCCTCACAAACTGTGAGTGCAGAGCTCCAAACACAGAGCTGAGAGGGAGGGATAGAGACATTACAGATTTAGTACGTGCAGCACCGAACACAAACTGGAATGGCTGAGCCAAAGAGAGGGTGGAGGATGCAGGAGATGCTGAATCCCATAAGGGAATATGGGCAAGCACAAAAGGCTTGGTGTAGCACAGCAGAGCATAATGTCCTGCCAAAAATACAGTGCAGAGCTTCTGAAAGCATTGGTTGAGGCATGTGATAAGGCAGAGGGGTTCCCAAGAGCATGAAGAGCATCCGGGAAAGGGACTGAGACAGTGAAGAGATGCCCACGGCACCACGGACTGGCTCCTTCAGGGAGTGCACCGTAAGTACTAAGAGAAATTTAGAAGGACAGTTTTGGAAAAGCTTCAAAGGATAAACTCTCCACTATTTCCTGTGTGTCTTGGCTAGCTTCTTTCTCCCTCTTTCACTTTTTCTCCATTAGTCATACTGGCCTCGTTTAGCTCTTTGGCATTGTATTACACAAATGTCCTTTACACTTTCTCCTTAATACTCTTCCTGAAGTAATCAATAGGATTGCTACTGTTTTCTTCTCTGAATCTTTCCTTAACGGCCATCTCTGGTTCCCTAAGAAACAAGGCAGGTAAGGAATGCTCCAGGAGAGGGCAGAATAGCTGGAGCTTTGCAGAGTCTGATGCAGAAAGCCAGACTTCAACCCTGCCCTGTGCTACTCCACAAAAAGCCTGATGACATCAACCATTTCAAAGAGTGGAAAACATATAATAGGGGTTTTGTTATTCTACTACATCCTTCATTTTTGGGTGCCCTTGACTCTTAGGTGGATATTTGTATATTAGGGTCTGGTTTCAGCTGAGTTAGCGAAGTTATGGAGATGCAAATGGTAGGGAGCTAGGATGGTAGGGAGCTAGGAGGGATTCTCCACCGCTGACAGCCCCGCACGGCTGGCAGCAATGGAAGCAGAGGCTGAAGCAACCCACAGCTCTCCCCCTCACTTCCATTTTCTAACATGCTGCTGAAGCACATCTGCACCTCCCAGAGGGGCATGGTCCCAGACAAACGACAGCACGGATCTCATCCAGGAACTGCGAAAAGGCCAAGGGCAGTGCAGCCCCACAAAGTTCATGTTTGCACTTCGCTTTGCAGTAACGAGGGAGCCTTGAGGGGCAGCCTGGCAGCAGCAGACAGAGGAGGCGACAGCCAGCTTTCTGCCAAACCGCAGCACCAGCAGCTGCGTGCTCAGGGAGGCCATGCAACCCTTCAGCCCCACTCTTCTTGGCCAGCAGGTCTGCAGCAGCTTGTGTCACACTGCAGCGAGAACAGCCCCAGCCTGACCTGTGCTGGCTCTCCATCACCACTTCTGTCCGTCCATCCTGGCTTAGGTTTGCTGATCCCAAGAGCTATTTATTTAAGGTGTTGGAATTAGTCTGCTTTATCCTAAAATAAGCACTCCAAACACTGAGGAAGGCGCTTGTTTGGACACTGTCTCCACTGTGGTCTCTGCCTATGCATTCTCCGCATTTCCTCCGTGTAGGTTGGCTTGAAGGAGAAACAGTAAGTGAGATCCCATTCAAGGTTCTTCCTAGGAGCAATCAGTCTCCTATCCATGCACTTTTCTAGAGTGAGAGAGATGTGGAATATGAATCTGGATGATAACACCGGAGAGGCATTCAGTATGCATAACCCTGGGGCAGACCTCAATATTTCATATTTGATATGGGTTCCTCCCAACAAATGTGGTCCCTTTAATAGGTGCTAAGGCCTCAAAAAATGGATGTATCTCTGCAAGAACATGAACCAGCACTTCATTCCCAAATATCCCTTCCCACATATACATATGGGATTATAACTTTCTAATGCAGACCCACCTAAACCACAAACATGTCTTTTTGTATCTTGCAAGGCAGGCCTGAACAGCATGGGAAATCAGCAGTGATCTCGAAGTATCTTCATCTCTGGGCTACCTGTCTGAATCTAGGCAGTAGCAGAGGGGCTCAAAACCTATTACCCGCAGCTCTTTGGTGACCCACAGAGCAACATGATCTTCATGGACTCAGTCCCATTCCCAGGTCAGGAGGGAACTCCTGATGGACAGTTCGATGGATATTGTAAAACTCTCCCCTTCCTCCAACTCCCGCACCTCAGTGCTGAGAGTGACACAAGCTTTCCAGATGACACCAGCCCCGATGCAATAGCTTTCTGCCTGCTGCTTCTGCTTCTCCCTTTGATATCACGGAGGCAGCAGAGACAGGAACAGAGGCTGGGAGCTTGCTATTGGGTTTCAGTCTGCAAAAAGAACATCTAATGAGGCAGAAATTGTAGTACAAAGCAAGAGGCAGAGAGGAGACGGAGAAATAAAATTGCACATTTTGCCTCAGTCTTGAGGCTGGCCGTGCTTATTCCCTGTCTCTCCTCAGGTTCAGCCTGCACCAGAAGACATTATGGCAACACTTGTACTCCCCTCAGAGAAGACAATGTCTTGCTCTGTTTTGTACAAGCAACAGAAGCCACAGAAAATTAGTCGATTGCTGCCATCAGCATCCAGGATCTCTCACAGCTGGGAGTTAAGAGATCAAAGACAGCAATGAAGGAACATTTTGTTTCTCAGCTATTTTATCTCTGCTCTTCTCCTATCCTTCCTATCGCACACCAACCCCTTATTGCTGGAGGTGCTGAGGACATCTTGCAGCCAATCTACATAAATATCAGGATCAAGAAACCTCTTGGCAAGGGAGTTTTGCAAACAACACTGTAAGGAGAGGCTCTTGAGCATCTCCAAACAGGTGATGAGGATAAACAAAGTCATTCCTTCTCCACAGTGTCCAAACCTCCTAGAGGTTCAAATCAGAGCTCAGACACCTTTGGGTACATCCTTATAACAGGGTCCAGTCAAACTAACTCTAGTGGTCATTAAGTCAAAGAATGAGGTTCCCCCTCTTCCCCTACAACCCCTTGCCAAACCTAAAACAAAACTGCTCACAATCAGACAGCACTAAAAGACTGGTCATGTCTTGGATCTTTACTGAATGTCCCCAAGCTCACCAAGGCAGAAATCCTTTCTTGCTGTTCAAAGGAACTCAGCACCAAACCACAGAAGGCATACCCCACCTCCAGGTTATATCTATAGCTTACAAACAGTCACGGACTAGTCTGGAACCAAAAAATCTTGATGCAAAACCTTAGAGCGTGACTTGGGAGGTAGCTCACAGCTGTCCAGGTACAGTGCTGTGCTTGTGGAGAAGGGGCAGGTAGGCATCTCAAAGTACTTTGACTGTCCCACATGCCTGGTGACATGTCCCCGAGACAACAGTTTTCTGGGTGCACACTGGTGAGCCTCCTTGAGGTCCTGCTGAGACTAAGCTGAGCATGACACCTACAAGCCTTTCAATCCCTCAGTCTTGCTCTTCAGGAAGCTCTCCTCTATGAAAATTACAAAAGGTTGTCACCTTCAGAAAAGAGAACGCTGTTCTTCCTGGTTTGATACAATTAGACATAGATTATTAAAAATGGATTGAGATTACAGAAGAAAAGCAATAGGAAATACCTATAAAGTTTTCAAGCATATTCTCTGGAGTCAAATATTTTTTTCCACATTTTCATTATACTTTCCAATGCATTATTCAGCCTGGTTGGACTCCCAGGAGCACTTAGCTTTGGCCTACCTCTTTATCTCAAGATCTGTGGGACTTCTGCTACTAAATGAGACCAGAGTTAGGCAGCAATGAATGGCAAACTCCATCTTTTAGTTCTGTGTCTCTAGAGATGGGTCTTGCAATGTGAGGTCTGCCTCGCTATTTATGAAGATAAGTCTGGAACATTACTTCCCAGATCCCACTGATAACCACACTGTAGTATTTCTGAGCACTTCTGAGTCATGACACCGAACTCTTTAGCTTTACCAGACTAAACCTGAGCTGAAGACATTCCCTATCCTAACACAGATGATCTTTAGCCACCTCCGCAGTGTAGAAAATTTCTCCCTTGAATTACCTGGGTCAACCACATTTTTATGACCAGCAGTATACTGCAATGCAGATGCACCCATCACCACAGCATTACTGCACGGAGACCAGGAACAGCAAAGAAACGAAGGCATTTTGAACTTGAGAAAGGTGTTGTGGATCCTGCATCTTCAGAACGGTTGTCTTTAAGTGTCGGTGCTTAAGTCTTTTCCTATTCCTTCATATCTGCCTTATACAACACATCTAACACAGAGTTCAAAGATATCTGGCTTCAGATAAAGAGCAAAGACAGGATGCAACACTTTGTTATGTCAGGGATAATGCATCGCTAAAGAAAGTGCTAATGACTAAACAATTACATAGAGAAAGCTATAGGAAAGTCCAAATGATAAGCAAATGAGCTTAATTCTATGAAAAGAATGGACCTGGCTGGACATGCTTACTCTAGCTATTCCGGAAAGTGGCAAAGCAATCATTATAAAAACAGAAGAAAATTTGAAAGTCGAGGTTCACTTAAATCACACCATCTTAGGCCCATATGCATTGGGATGCTTCGGCACATAGAGCAGCATCCCACTTTCAGAAGCTAATCGAAAACCCCTTGCATTTGCCAAATACTTACAATAACACTTACACGTGCAGATTAAAAAGTGCTCACCAACAATTTGTTAAGAAAATAGCAGGCTAAATTTGAAACCAGAAATGTAAGAAATGGACAGCTGGGCTAGATCTACCCACCTACCCCCCAACTTCTCAGCATTTTCTGCCAGGCTACACATTCATCAGTCAGCTGAACCTTGCTCCCAGATGTTTGGAACATGCAAAAAACAACCTGTGAATTGGGGAGTTTTCCAAGACTCAGCAATATGGTCGCAACACAGTTTTGGAATGAAAAGGCGAGGGATGCGGTTCGTGTCATCCTCACTCAACAGAAAGGAAAACCAATTACACCTCTTTATAGGAGGCATAATTAGCTCCCTTCTTTCCAATCGAGAAAGCCTTTCCCTCCATGAAAACCCTCTGCTACCTCCCACTCAACCATGGGGCAGACAAAAACCTCCACCAAAATCCTGCTGAGGCAGATGCCACGCTGAGGAAACCCAGCAGTAACCTCAGATAGGAGGAGATGGTGCCCATGCTGCTTGGCTCACGTGTCGAGTCCTGACTTAGCAAAGTACTGCAGAGATGCTGTGTGTGCACCAAACACAACCCTGTGAGTTTGGATGCAAAACCTCAAGGCATTTAGGGGTAGCTGATCATTACATTATTATGAGGGCGGGGATTATGCTGTATCACACCGCTACGTAACAGGGATTTGAATGGGGCTCAGAAATTTCATTTGTGCACTGTGTCCTACTCTTAAGCTGACTCCTGCACCAATGCAGCAACAATCGCTATTCACAGTCCCTCCTCAGAGCAGGAAATGTGCACTCCAGGTGAAGAATTGGCCTTCTGCACTTTGTTGCTAAACACCATAGGACAGCAGGGCAGCGCTCTTCCATTTGCTCTGTGAACTGAGGGCTTCTGCAAAGCATCCTCGCAGGGCACTCAGGAAAGCTCAGTGGATGTTTGCCCCCAGCTATCTCATATTTTATTTGCCAGAGGAACACAGTAACATGAAGAGGTTCTTTTTCTTTCCAAGGGTCCTAAAATTATTGCTGCGTGCCATTCAGTGAGAAGGGATGAAATAGCAGGTGACAATGAACCATGGTGATTTTTGGAGACCAGACCTTTTCTCTGCAGAGATCTATGTAACCATTAAATACAGTGGAGGTGATTTTCCCTGCCCTAGGTCTTACTCCGTCCCATGTGGACAACTAGAGGGTTATCCAGAGTTCTGTCATGCCATTCAGTATCACTCTGCTGCCTACATGTTCCTGTATTTAGGGCAGGGTAATGTCACACACCCAAACTGGAGCCTGCCTTTTGCTTTGGAGTGGCTTCCTTATGCCACCACAGAAGCCACTCAATCACACTCTGAAGTCCTAGGGATTGTGAGGGCCTTTTCCTGACTTCTGTTTTTGCATTCTTATGCTTGTGTATGTTTCTAAACCATTAATATTTTCTCTTCCATGCTACTTTTTCTGAGGCAGATGTGATTTTTCCTCCAGACCCTTCCCGTGTTCCCTTCATGGTGGCTGTGGATATGAACTAGGAGAAAATCTCTGACTTCCATTTCAACAGTGTTTAAAGTGCTTGCTTTAGTCTCCACCTCTATTACATAGTCTGGGGTCTACTTGTAAGCCATAGAAAGACAGTGAAGTAATGTAAGAAGGTGAAGAAAACATCGCCTTGTAACTTCTAGCAAACAGATATAAAAGAAACAGTCTGAAAGCTTGTGCTGGCCAATGTGGATGTTCCTGGTGGCCAAGCAAGTAGTGGGGACAGTTTTTACTTCTGACACATTCAACACACATCTTGCAGGGCTGCTCGTGGTGAGATTCCTTTGGACAAGTCTTCATTTACCCAAGGAGCCAGGTGCTGCTGTCCCTGTCCCCTCTGTGGGAAGTGACCCGTTTGAGAAAGCCGAGATGTCTCCACAGGGTGTAATTTAGCACTCTCCAGGCATCCCAAGGTCCCTGAAGCACTTTTGCGTCTCTCTGATCCCTTATCTTGCTCATGATCTGCAGATGATCAGTCACTTAAAGCCCACAGGAGAGGGGAAGGCTGCCTACCTACTGAAGGCCTGAGTCCCTCAGTTCCAGCTTCAAACACGAGCAGAACCTTCACTTCAGGAAAACACATACAGCACACAGTGCTGATACATGCTCATTAGGGAAATATGAAGCAGTTCTTTAAACAAGAAACAGAAAATGAGCAAAAAGAGGAAAAAACAGAGCAAACAGCCCTCCCTTGAAAGTAGTCTCAATATTTTCAAGCACGACAACACTCCTTGCAGAGGGAAAGGGAATTTGTGGCACATTGCTGCGTCCTTTCCTTGATCTGAACCAGAATGGCTCCTCCACATTCCCTTCCATGGCACGTGTGTGTATTGTGGCCTCTTCTAAGCTGGCCTCCGGTGGGAGCCATCACCTCTGTTCAACTCCCTAGTGGGATCTCTCTGCTGTTGATCTCCTTCAGACCCAAATCCCTGCCTTACCACACCGCCCTGCGGGCTCCTCTTTCCTGGGAGAAGCAGCTGATGCTCCCCGAGAGCCCAGGACCTCAGCGATGAGACAGGGCTGTACGAAACCACAGAGAGCTTACATGAATGGACAAGTTCGATTTTCAAATTTAGGCCAGGAGCAGCTTGCCCAGCCTAATTTTTTCTCCCTCACGCTGTTAATTCAACCGAAAGGCTTTTCAGATGACCTAAGGCAATTGCCTTCATGGGTGAGTGTGCATTTTACCAGAAGCCCTGTTTGGCAGAAGGACTTTGTTATAAGCACTTTAGTTCTGTTGCCCCCACTGCATGCTGCTTTTCCTGGCCCCTGGCTGTCTCCAAGTCCTACACAAACTTCCCTCTTCCAACACACAGGGACCTAGCAGACACACAGACCACGTCGCTGAACAATCTGAGGCTTTATGCCTCAGCTGCTGCCCAACAGCTTATTGTACAATTGCCCTTCTGCTACATAAAACCAGGGTGCCATTCAAGAAATGCCCTCATTCTGCTCAAAACACCACCTGGATTTTGCAGCAGTGGTCCTAAACCAGCAGAATGAGTCAGGCGAGGGGTTAAAAAAGGATTTCTATTTTATTTTTATCCAGGGCTGGAGAATTCCCTTCTTCTCCTCCCCTTGTGACACCTCTTTAAATAGAGTTGCTTCTTCCAGCCCCAAGCCCACCTAAAGCCAAGGGGTCAAGCAATGTTTCTTAACTCCTTTGTTCACCGGAGCAGAACGGGGGTGCGAGATAAGTCCTTCCCGAAGCCACTGAGGCAGGCTGCCGATGAAGACATCAGCACCATTAAGAGCTGCTGCCTCCTGTGCCGGCAGCTCCCTCCCAGCCGCCCCCAGAGCCCTGCGGTGCCGGAGCAGCCGCCTCTCCCCGGGGCATCCCCACCGCAGCGGGGCTGGAGCTCTGCTCCCAGTGTGCAGCCTGTCTGCTTGTTCATCTCTCGGGATGTGGCTACCACCACCACTGCAGACGCCTGAAGACTGAGGATGTTGTCTCCTCCTCGCTACGCAAAGCTTTTCTCCCTTCCCTGACTGCTTTTAAAGGGAAACATCCTTTTTTTGTGTGTGTGTGCTGCAACATGGGAATGTAGGTTCTGACCTTAAAAAATGTGACAATGGCTTGCACTGCAGTCCTCGCAGCGGCTGCAGCTGGCTCTCTGGTACAGGGATGTTCTGGCAGAGTGTGTGCCTGGGAGCAACCTGCCATGCAGAAGCCCACTGTGATCTTCGCAGAGCTGGACCAAAGACTCTGCACCAGTTTCCCCCCAGGTACAGCATGGACGCATGGAAGTGCCTGGCTGCTGGGTGAAGCACAACTGCTGTTCTCTTTCAGTCTCCAGAGTAAAAAACTCTGGGAAGCAAAGAGAAGTCAGAGAATTTGCGAGGCTATTCTAACCTCCCTTTGGAGACAGGAATCTTTATCCCTGCACGCTCTCTAATGCAGCAGAAAGACTGGGAAAGCAGGCTGTGCCCTTCAAGCTACAGATAACGCAGCCGCTTGGCAAAATGCAGCGTGCAATACCAAAAGGGAAGGCCTCTTCCAGTAATGGCTTTTCCAAACCAAAGATCAGTCAGCAGATAGGACAGTACCAGAGCATCCCTGAAATGTGAGGCACGCCCCCAGTTTGCAGCTAATCAACAGAAAAATGAGGGTGTTCCACACGACCTGATGGCACAAAGCAGATGCAGTGATGTCAGAGCTCCCAGCCCCTCTGCAACACTGACGGGGCACAAACAGCAGCAACAAACGCTCCAGTGTCACAGACAACCCTTACAATGAGGGTATTTTGTCCTGCAGGACAAACAGAGAGAATCCAGAGAGAAATGAAGAAAACTGACCGCCTTCCAAAGACCCTCAGGGCAGCTCTGATGCGCTTGGGTGCTTCTCCTGCCTTTGCACAGGGCTTTGCCCATACAGCAGCTCCACTCAAACCCAGCGAGAGAGGATTCAGTGGTTATTTGGTGGTAACTCATGCTTGCCTATCTTCCTTCCTCTCCAGGTAAAAAAGCTCCCACAGAGCTGCTCTGGGAACAGCCAGGCACAAGGTGGTCTTTTGGGGAACAACCCTCATCCTTCTTCTGCTTCATTCCTTTGCCCTTTCCAACCAGTTTTTTTCTTCCAGAGCAGTCACATCATGAGGGCAGTGACTCCAGTACCCTCGAGCACACGCGAGCAGGCTGTCTTTTCTTCTAAAATGAGTTTGTTTTTTTTTCCCCAGAAGTGCTATGGTTACAATTTTTGTGAAAAATCATAATTGAGAAACACTAAAAAGCATTCTGCAAATACTGCTCCCAGTTGATATTTGTTTCCCCCTGGGAGTTCAGGTACTGCCAGTGGGAGCTACATGAGATGCTGACCACTCCTCCCTCAGGAACACCATGAAGCAGAAGGACACGTCCCCTCTGGCAGCTCTCCTGGGTCTGGCAAAACCCCTCCAGCAGGCACGGCACCAGCAGCGGGTTGCTCTGCCCAGGGAGCACCCCGGAGGGCATGAGGTTAAGGCGCTGATACGGGACTCAGGAAGTCTGGCTTTGCTTTCCAACTCTTTTGATAGCTTTTTTTTTTTTGCCCTGGATGGGTCAATTTATCTCTGCCTTATTTAGAGGATGGAGAAAATCAGACATTTGACTCTTCTCACATTTCTCCGCCCTTTTGCATGCATTGCCTGTTTAGCCTGTAAATGCCTCAGGTCAGTGATGGCCCCTTGCTTTGTTTTTAAACGCGTATAGAGCACCTGGTATGCAAGGGCACTGACATTGGCCTAACACGTGGGAAGACGCACCCTCTGCCAAACACAGAGGGAAGATGGCATTTCCAACACCAAATGTCATCGTAACACAACTCACAGCCTGAGAGAACGAAGCGGCACGGTGCGAAGTCTGCGCGGGGCGAAGTCAGAGGGAGCAAAGCGCATGCTGAAAGCATGCTGCCACGGCCGAGCACTGCCTCTGGTTGGCTCCAGCGTGCTCCTCTACTGCCCTGGCTCTGAAATGGCACCGCGACAGCAGCATTTGTCCCTGTGCAGGCCAGAAGTGAGCAGCCACAGCACAGGAAAACACCGTGCCTTGTACGCTAGGAGGGAGGACAGGCGACATTACAGGTAGACCGGTAATAGCAGAGCGAGCTTCATGCTGAAAAGCAGGGAACCTTTGTCATGACAACAGAGAGCTGCTCAACTCCACACCACGCGCGAGGAGCGTACAGTGAGGCAGTGCTCTGGGTCTCCTGCTCGCAGCAGGGAGGTACCGGCAGCACCGCAGCACTGAGGGATGGTTTATTTTTAACAGCAGTTTCTAAAGCCGGAGCTAGTGATTTTGTTTGTTCGTCACTTTTCATTCCATCCAATGCTCTGGGTGGATACCCGCTCCTTTTACAGGGTTTATTTATTTATTTATTGTTTCTCCTTGAAGCAGGGACTGCGAATGCTGTGATAAGTACACTGAAAGGTTCATTTAGTTTCAGCTGCAGTTTCCCTAAGTGCTTCTGTGTCCCCTGCTGAACTGCTGTTTTGTAACACTGGAGGTGGAGCACGTTTTGGGGATATTCCACCACCCTCCTGCCTCCACCGCAAACGCACTCAGCCACACCACGGAGCATCTGCCCTCTCCCCTTCCCCTCCTGCAAGAAGAATCAAGAAAGAGGGGTGGACCCTCACCTTCATCGACCTTTTGAACCCAAACCATTAACTGAGCAGCTCCGTGCTTCGCTCCTGCCCCACGTCCTTCAGGGGGCACAAACACAGCTTGCTGCATTCACGAGCCACACAGCCACCGCTGCAGTGAGGCCGGCGCAGGGGAGGATCTGGAGCTGCAGCTCAGTGGGCTGAGGAAGGAGCACTGCCAGTTTGTGCCCCTTCGTAACGGGCAGAGAGCACGAAGGGCAAGTGCAGCAACACAGGAGACCAGGGGTTGTCTAGGGAGTCGTACAGCACAATTGCTGGGCTTTGCAGTCCGTAATAGGGTGAATCAGACTGTGAAGTGCTGCACTGCTATCTTGGTTACAGAAGATGCTAATTCAGCTGGTCGGGTAAAGTGTGCTTCCAGGAGGCTAATAGCAGTAAGCGTAGTGAGGCCTGGGACTTCTCCAGGGCTCACAGTTGCCCAGCCCATCACACAGAAGAAGCACCTATGAAATGCAAGTCCATGCAAGGACCGGGATGCCAAATGTCCCGCAGATCTTTGCTGGGTGGAGACAGCACTGAACTGGGCCCTTCACCCAGAGCCCTTCTGCCAGCTTCACGAAAACGCGTGTGGAAACTTTTAAGAGGCTGATTTCCAAAGAGGGAGTAAAACACTGGGGCGGAATGACAGTGCTCCCTGCCCTGCTTCTTACATACCCAGCAGGATTTGAGGGGGTTCTTTACAGGTCGCAGTGCCCAACCTAAAGCCTTCTGCAAGCAACTCGGAGGACTGGGACTGACTCTGGTGGTTACCAAATCAGGTCCCTGAAGCTTTCAGACTCTCGCTAGCAGACCTGCAAACACTTCACATGGAGGGGAGATGGCGGGGGGGGGGGGGGGGCTGAAGGGAAACTGGCCTTGAAGCCAGGCAGTCGCTGGTGTATGAAGCAGAACAGACACCGCTCTCCCCTCCTGGAGCTGTGTGGGCCCTGCAGGGCTGGCAGGACCAACGCCTGCTGTTTGTCAGCTAACTCAGCAGCTGTGTCTCTGGCACCACACGGACAGCGGGCACGGGAACACACAGGGTGCAGTTTTTAGGGTTATTTTGTTCAGACTGGACCTGTGCCCCAGCCCCTCGGGAGCTGACCCTCTGCTGGAGGTGGCACGAGAGTGGAGGTGAGATTCCCAGCCGAGACATCAGCACCGAGCTGTTTTCTGAGCCACTCTTTGTTGCTGGCTCTTCGCAAGCCTGCAGCCTCCACTCCCTCCTCCCCTTCCTAAAAATAAAGATCCATGATGTAAAAACATTCCTTTGGGGCTGGAGGTGGAAAAAGTAGGACACCACAGTTCGGAAAACGCTCAACACCGCATGAAATATTCACTATCAACTGAAACAGGTTTACCCGGAGGAGGGTATGATGAAGAGGGAACGGGGAATCAATTTCACTGTCCTATGGTTTGTTATTCTGGCTTCTTCTTCTCTTCTCCAAATAAGCTAAGCTTTTTGGAAGCTTCTGGCTGACCCAGTTCTCACTCCCTCGCTTTCCAGTCTCTCTATCCTTTCCGTTTTATGAGCAAGTCAACATGCATCCTATAGGCACAATCCTAAAGACTGCTGCTCTCTAGAACAGGGCTAACAATGTAATAAGGCATTGGAGAGAGAAGGAGAGAGCATGTGCAGTTGGAGCAATCCATCATTTGAGCATCAGGGGGATGGGGAAGCACAGAGTGGTGCCACCAGTCCCTTTAAAGGGCTTTCCCGTTCCCTTAGCAGAACCAGCAAGAACAAACCAAAGGTTACAGGAACAGCTATTGCTCTCCTCTCTGCACTTCAGGATTGGGAATGAAGCAGAATACTTCTCTCTGTAACCAACTGCCAACTTTCTGGTACTGTTTTTTGCTAGACACAAATGACAGCAAGAAGCTTGGAAAATATGGAAAGCAGGAGAAAAGGCTCTGGTGACATATCAGCCTTCAGCATTAGCATGTTATCTGCTGCAGTTACACCAGTCCAGTGCAGCCCCAGCCCAAAGAAAAATTAACTTTGTGTCCCGACTTACAGGGTGTTCAGCCTCATCGCCAGAATCACGACACCCCAGGCAAGAGCTGGGTGCTCCGACAGTGCCATGGGAGAACGGAGAAGCTCAGGAGAGGCGAAGCAGCGGATGACATGAGATCCATCTGTGGTTCTCTGGGGCCACGCCGGGATGGGGATGAAGGCAAAGCCCAAGTGCCCAGGCAGAGCCACACGGGAGGATTGTGCAGTTGTCTGCCTGGGATACAACCCCTGTGCAACCAGTATCAGTGCCCAGCAGGGACCCGACCACCCCCTCCGAGTCCTTCAGCACTCGGTGCATTCAGACAACACATAGGGGAAATCACACATTTAATTTTTTTTCCCAATGAGCCCTCACAGAGAATGGGCCTTATACAAAAAGCCAAGCTCCCATACTCTGACAGCTTCAGAAAAAGCTACGACTGAAAGCTAATCTGCAATGAATACATTTTCCGCTCAACCAAACCCCAAATGTGTTTTATCAAACAAAGGAGCTCCTTAAATGATCACCTGCTCCAAAGGGCATTTTCCTAATGACAAAGAGCACGCGTGCTAGCCGTTTCTTCCACTGCCAGCAAACACGGAGCCAGCCACCCTACCAAACAGGGACACCCCAGGGAAGCTGCACCCGCCTCACTCGCCGCCTGCCACCCTCTGAGCTGGAGCCGCGCTGCTCACTCGTGCTGCACACGGGATGGGATGCAACAGCGCATCCCTCCGAGACATCCTTACTGCCCACGGGGCTTGGACAGGCATCACAGGCCCGAGCAGAGCAGGAACAAGCATGACCAGATGCCCACAGTCAGCCCCAAGTTGGCCGATGCCATAGTAAAAAGCAAGATCTGTTCATTCTTCTGAGTCTGAGCTTGTGGTTTAGTTCTGGTTAAGTCAGTGCTGATGAAATCGATTTTTAAAAATATTTATCAATTATAATTCTATGATTCCTATTTTTCTAAGCCCCATTTAACATCACACTTCTGTTTTGAAGCAGGTAAGCACAAAAACCAGACGGCTCTAGCCTTACCGAGCCTGGGGAAGGAGCAGAGGCAGACCTCGGAGCAAAGGTCTGGCTAGCCCTGGGGTGCCCCAAGAGATGCAGCCGGCCCCTGCTTATGGAAACGCGCCAACATGCGGAGCAACTACGGAGCGATTTTTCCCTGGCTTACCTGCCCTCAGCTTCTGGCAGCATGACAAGGCTGCCTGGCCTGGAGCATCTACCCAAAGGGCGCTCTGACTCTTGAAACTTCGCATGCTTCAGGCTTCCACTACTTGGTGTAATTTCATGATGTGGTTTTCGTTCCCTTTAAAGCTCCTGCTTCCATCATTTAACTGATTTCCCGCTCATGCTGGCGGATCGTTTCCTAACCGCTTCTCAGAACCTGTGCTCTCGTCACAGGCCCATGGTCAGCAGTAGGCCAGGACTTGGACTCCAATTTCTAAAAGTATTTGGGAATTTAGATCACAGAATCACAGAATTGTAGGGGTTGGAAGGGACCTAGAAAGATCATTGGGTTCAACCCCCCTGCCAAAGCAGGTTCCTTAGAGCAGGCTGCCCAGGTAGGCATCCAGACGGGCCTTGAATATCTCCAGAGAAGGAGACTCCACAACCTCCCTGGGCAGTCTGTTCCAGTGCTCTGTCACCCTCACTGTGAAGAAGTTCTTTCATATGTTGGTGCGGAACTTCCTGTGATCCATTTTGTGGCCATTGCCCCTTGTCCTGTCCCCACAAACCACTGAGAAGAGGTTGGCCAAATACCTCTGTCTCCCACACCTAAGATATTTGTAAACATTGGTAAGATCCCCTCTCAGTCTTCTTTTCTCAAGGTTGAACAGACCCAGGTCTCTCCAAAGGGGAGATGCTCCAGGCCCCATATCATCCTTGTGGCCCTCCGCTGGACTCTTTCCAGGAGATCCCTGTCTTTTTTGTACCGGGGAGCCCAGAACTGGACACAGTACTCCAGGTGAGGCCTGACCATGGCAGAGTAGAGGGGGAGGATCACCTCCCTTGACCTGCTGGCCATGCTCCTTTTAATGCATGCTACGATCCCATTGGCCCTCTTGGCCACCAGGGCACACTGCTGGTTCATGGTCAACCTGTCGTCCACCAGAATCCCCAGGTCCTTCTCCTCCGAGCTCCTCTCCAGCAGGTCATCCCCCAGCCTGTACTGATGCGTCCGGTTGTTCCTTCCCAGGTGCAGGACCCTACACTTGCTCTTATTAAACCTCATTTGGTTTCTTCCTGCCCATCTCTCCAGCCGGTCCAGGTCTCGCTGAATGGCAGCACAGCCTTCTGGCATGTCAGCCACTGCTCCCAGCTTTGTGTCATCGGCGTACTTGCTGAGGACAGACACTATTCCCTCATCAAGGTCATCGATGAAGATGTTGAACAAGACCGGACCCAGCACCAACCCCTGAGGAACACTGCTAGTCACAGGTCTCCAGATGAAGACCACCTATGTGGATCCATTTTTGTATTTTTCCCAAATGTTCACTCACTTCAGGAATTCCTTACTCACCAAAACCAGCAGTGTTTTCTGCTCTATTAAGTGATGTATAGACGATTATATGTATTTGTCTTTCTCTTTTATCCATAAGAACAGAAAAATCTTTCTCCATCCACTGATGGGAAGCTCCTAAATGACAATGTTAGCTCTCTTCAGATGCTTTTCTAGAGAAGTAATCATTAGAAAGAAAGGATTCTGTAATCAGAAGCAGATGACAATGCAGTGAGTGGATGGGTAACAAAAGGTAAACGTTCCCCCTAGCTGAGCTGGAGGGAGAGGACTGGCAGAGAAAACTCCCAGATGAGCTCATATTTATACCAGTGAATTATGGTGGTATTTACTTACTTGCAACGCTGTGAAATAGCTAGTTCTTTTTACTACCTGCTGCTAGTATTTGCTTTTAGGAATAAAGCTGGCCTTTATGATCTGATCACTTGCTCTTTTATTTCAATTAAAACACGTAAGGAGCTTTTAAAGAGGTGCTCCCTCTGAACAAGGTCAGTTCTCTGCCATGCCCCAGGGGAACTGACACAGGAGGAGCTATGGATGGTACCCCCCTGAGGACCACCGGCTGAACAGTGTCACTGTATTTGAGGAACTGCACGTTTTCACTGCACAGGCAGTCACTCTTCAGGCTAGCTGGCTCACCAGGGGATTGTGTATTTGCTCTCGGTGCAATGTCAGGAACATGGAGAAGCCACATGGCCACGGCTCTATTCAAAATTACAGTGCCTGCTGGATGGAAATGAGCAAAGCGTCACTACCTGCACGAACTACTCCTCCGGTTGCTTCTGGCAGATCCTGCAAGAAAAATCAAGAACGCTCCTGGGGGTTTACAAACTGCTTAAAGAGACACTGTCTAATTCCTATATACTCTGCAGGGCTTATTAAAATCCTCCAGGAGAAAGTCACAAGCACAATTAGAGCCGGTTCCAGTAGCACACAGCTGCATCCTGTGATAAGCAGGGGATTGAGTGCATGGCAACACAATTTGACTCAGCCAAAACGGCTATCAGAGGGACTGATCATCACTACCTTCTCTTCCACTTGTAGTAGGCTGTCACTGTGCTGGCAGCAGCAAACTTCACAGGGAATAAGCACACCTGGGACAGGGCAGAATTTGGCAGGCACCTGAAACTCAGCAGATGTCAGGTGTTTTATATAGCATGCATTTTCCCTGGAAAGTCAGTCTGTTTGGATAAACATGCACTGATATAAATCGAGCCACCAACCCTCTTCTCCTCCACCCGCTAGCTGCGTTATCTGCAAAGGTCTGGCTACTTTTTCTTTAGTATTTCTGAGGAATCTCCTCTGAGAGAGGATCCACATCCTTGTGTCTCCAACCAGGAGTCACCACCGCATGATCCTCCAGGGACAGCCCTGGTTTGCCTTCCATCACTAACAGCAGGCACGGGGGCCAAGCTGAGCTGCCTACACCATATTTTGGGCTCTGTTACCTTTCACCAGTCAAAATGCCCTATAGTCTTTTGAGCACTCATGTAGCCTAAAACCACAAGAGTTTGGGATTTCTGGGGCAGAGACAAGAGGCTGGGAAGGAAAGGAAGAGAAGCCACCCAGGGAGCAGAAGAATAATCAGTTTTGAGGACTGTCATCTGCCCTGTCTCATTCTGTTTACGTATTTTCGATATAAACGATATCGGATTAGTAAGTGTCTGCCAGAAATAGAGAAGGCCAGCCCCTGTGCAGCTGCCCAAGGACAGCTCTGGAGATAAAGAGCTCAGCTATTTCTAACTGGCAAATATTGTTCTATGGGATTATTAATGCCTGCTGCAAACTTGGCTTCCAGGGGGTGCCTTTTCTGGGATCAGTGGGTGTTCACAAAGCTTCTCCCCTGCAGAAGGTGTTAACAGCACTGCTTACAAGCAACATCCCCAGTGTCTGTATTGTCATGGGGATTTCTGCAGATGGCTCACAGTCATGACTGTTGGTAATTTATTACTGCTCCCTGCTCTTCTTCCTACCCTTCCCTCTCTGCAAGCTCTTCCTAATGTTGGCCCTCTTTTTCTTTAGCTGTAGCAGGCAGCCTGCAGGAAGCACTGGCAAACAGGGGAAAGGAAGAATGAGCTGGGCAGAGCACCTCAGACAGGTGCATGGCTCAGGGGCAAGCGACTGCACAGCCCCAAGTCACACACGTCAGCCCTGGATTAGATAAACTGGCAGCCAGCCGCCAAGATAAAGTGCCTGCCTCTGAATCCAGCAATGTCAGTTGTCACAATGTTGAAAGGGGAGGGAGCAGGGAGAGCGAGGATGGCACAAGCTAGTGAATACACGCAGGTGAACCAAACTGGACAGATAAAAAAAGAAGACAAGGACAATACATGTTAAACATACTCCATGGCAGCAAGCTCTGTCCTGCTGCCCTTGGCCAATGATTAATGTTCCTTTGGAGCACACAGGGGTCTGCTCTTAATGGGACTCCCTCTGGACTGCAACTGGGAAAAACGCCACTGAGGCTGCATGGGGGAATTTGAGAGGAGTAAAATCAATCTTTTTTTGCCATTTAAATAATTTTGTTTCTGGCTGTACTTTATGCCTGAATTTTAGACTGTGCAACTTTCTTCCTCTAGACCAAGTATCACACCTCCCTCTGTTAATTTACCAGAAAAATGTGAATGGTGAGAGTTGAGGAGAGGCTCAGGATGTCGACGGGAGAAGCCCGCAGGAGGAGATGATGTGGGCTGGAAAGCAGCAGCCTGGAGACACGGGCCTGAAGTCCCAGTGGGGGTCCTGATCTGGAGTCTGATGCCAGGCCACAAGAGAAGCTGTCTGAAAGCAACTTGTGCATCTCCAGACTATGTCCTGTGTAGCTCTAGCTAACTCACAAGTTGACCACGTGTGAGAACGTTTCAAAAGAAATAGCAGACGCAGGGGCTAAAACTTCCTCTTTTCACTTGCTTTTCTTCCTGAGATTTGCTTTTACATTCCTGTGTTTGTAGCATCTAATCCCTTCCCCTCCTCCCCTACAGAATTCAGACCGCTGAGTTCTGCTCAGCTGACCTCATAGCTTCTTGATATTCCAGCAAAATCAGGGATGCCCCACAGAAGGAAGCTCAGATCTTTAAGGAATACCCCAGAAAAGGCCTCCTCATGCAAGCTCAGCAGCCATTCTCTGAAGCCTGGTCACAGCTGTCTGCTACCTCTCACATGAACATGGCATGTGCCCGGCCTGAGACCAAACCTGAGCAGGTTTTTCCCCAGGGAGCACTGCCATCAATTTCTGTCACCATCTTCTATGTGCACCTGGGCACCAGCTATTTGCACCAGTTGGCACTTAACCATCATCCAAATACTTGCCATAATTCATGAGCCTGGAGCAGTGAACACCCACCTTCCTGCCATTTCTGTCTTTCCCCAGGAGAGCTCTGCTCAGACACAGCACTGAGATTTCTGCTTTTTACCCAATTTTCCAGCTGGGTTAACTGAGGCATGCTGAGGTCAAGTGACTCGCCCAAGGCCACGCAGTCAGCTGCTCAGTCAGCGCTGCATCCCAGGCGCCGCCAGTCTCGGGGACGTTTGCTCCAGCCGCTGGGCCGTAAGGCTTCCCTCTGAACTGTTGGGTGGCGTGCACGATACCTACAGGCCAGAGGAATCTTCGGCTTTGGCTTCCAGCTCTACAATGCTTAGGAAGGAAGGAAAGCGAGCGGGAGGCAGCGCAGTGGGGATGTCGCAGTAATGAGGGCAGGCGCAGGTGTGGGAATTCTCATTTAGGAGACAAACAGCTGCTGGTGGTGACAGACGGTGCCTATAACTGATTAGCTTTAATAAGAATGACTTATAAGTATGCATTAGAGCCTCGGACAGGCAGAACCATGTCGCTTGCTAAAGATGTGCCTTCTGTAGCCCCCCAAAACAGCGAGCATCAATGGGAAAGCAGGTTTAGACTGTGCTGGGAACTCTTCAAATGGCTGACCTCAGCTCACAGGAAAAGCAGCTCCCACGGAGAAGAGAGAGAGGCAGAAGCTGCACCACCTTTCACCTACGGGTTTTATTAATGACAGAGATACAGGAAGAGAAGGCTTCACAGACTGTGCTCAGAGACTTCTGCCTTTTGGGAGAAGCCAAACTACATACCTTCCTCTGTTTATTTAAAATACATAGAGCAAAACATGTCAAATAAATGTGAGGAAGGATTGTGGCCCAAATTAAAGCCAAACCTGCTCTGCTCCAAGAGCGCTGCTTGCACTTACTCTCCCTCAGCCCAACAACACATTACAGGGAAGAGCCTACTCTCTCCTTAGGATCAATAACCTTGTGACACAAAACCAGGCAGAGTTTTCCTAGGGATTGTAATTGCAGCTGCAGCCCTAACCCTTACCTTCCTCTGGTTAGCACCTCCTGGTGTGCCTTCTGTGCGCTCCCAGGCACATGATGGAGTTGCAGCCACATGGCTGCACTTATTAGGATTTGGGAACGCGACCAGATCAGTCTTGAAAATTTATCATAGCAGGCCACTCATTTGCAATGGGTAGTGTTTATGATCCTGCACCTTTCAATTTGCCTTTGGTTTCTTCCAGGGACTGGATTTTTCCAAAGAAGGTTTTTTTGCTCTCTAGACTGTCAAGGCCAGAACACATTCCCCTCACATCTACACGTCTAGTCCCTTCTCTACACAAGAAAGCGAATTTTAAAAGAAATCAGTACTATCAAATTGCTCTGCACAGGGAGTAGACTAAAGACTGTCTTTTTCTATTCAGCATGAATTTGAAAGGGTATTAAATTTTATGACAAAACCAAATTCTTGGTTCAGAAAGAGAGGTTTTACATGCAGAGCCGGTTCTGAGGTGCTGCAAGGGAAGCTCATGTTTCAATACCTATTCAAGCCATCTTACTTATCTATACAAATCCTATGGGTAATCTCCCAAAATTTCAAGTAATCTGCCGGAGAACTATTATTCTTGCATGCCACCGCGTTCCACACTGAGGCCAGCATGTCTGTCCATATAAATCACCACCTGGTGATTAAAATCTAGACCTGAGAGCCAAGATTCTAGAAAGGTTTTGGGTTTGACCTTCAGAAAGTCACCTTGCTTCTCACTGCTTGCCTTCACCTGTACAACAGGGAACGTGACCAGTGCTAGAGGCAGTGAAGTCCGCTATGAAATATCTCCCTGCATAAAACCAGCTGCCACTGAGGTGTTAAGAGGGTGAGGCAGCTAGCGCCTCCCTCTTACCTTCACTGGTCTGTTGACAGTGCTTGCTACCACATACCCACTTTTTTCTCCTGCAGCACAATCAACCCAAGTGAGCCCTGTGCCTGCACCTCAGCAACCCCCATGTGCTGTCCAGCATATCAATTTAAACCACAAGTAATGGTAAATGGACACATCTGGTGCACATTCTCTTCTGTCACTTCTGCAATGGAGACAGTAACGAGCAACAGGAGGATGCAAATACCTTAAGCCACTGTAGCTGTTTGCTTAGTGATCTGGGCCTTGAGCCCCTGGTCCTGCCTGGTGGGGACACTGCAGGGGGCTTTGGCTGTCTGCTAAGTTAGATTACCAGTAAAGTATCTGGAGATCGTTTCTTTTCTCTCACATTCAGCCTCTCTGTCTTGAGCTGAATATCCTTAAAAAACACAAGTTGATTTAGCACATTATGAATCTATAAAAGAAAGAGAAGAGCTGAGAAACAGAAGTTTTAAGGGCATCATACCAAAGACAAATGCCCCCAGAAAGCACATGACTGCAAGACTGTAGCTCCATCTCAGTGGTGCAGCCCATGAGCTACAAGGGAAAGCTTTCAGCCCTTCCTCCTGACCTCCACCCTCCTCCTTCACACCACAAGGCTCCTTCTGTATCTCCAGTCATTATTTCACTCGATGTTGGCTGCTGAACAGTCAAAATCAACAATTAATAAGAAGGCTACGCCTGGAGGTTTATGTCAGCAAGCTGGGGCATTGGTTCTTTGGCAACAACCTGAATGTGTTAGGGCATCCCCAACTTCCCATTTACATGTGCCCTAGTCTGCTGTCTGTAACTCTGGTCCCACCCCCATTACAGGAAACTGAATTGACTGTGGAAGCGGATTCTCAGTGACATAGGTGGGAATGGGATAGTGCTGCTGCAATCAGGTGCTCTGCAACAGCCCTTTCTTCTTCACCAAGCCTGTGCATGCTCCTAGCTCCTGCTTTTTACCTTTAGTTTCAGCTAGGAGATATGTTTGAGTAGCCATTATTATTATGTAGGAATAAAGCAGTCAAACACTGCGAATGCCAGTGCAGAGCCTACCGGTCACTTGGCTCACAAAGTCTGTGCCCACTGCCATCTGGTCTTTCTAAGACCCTCAGGCAAAGATGTTTTCACCTTGGCTGAGGGACTGCATTATTTTCTGTGCAAATCCACTAGTTATGTGAGAAGAAGGGCATATACTGCTCATTATTTACCATGACAAACTTTTCTCTTGCCTGCTTCAAAAGTTATCATCAGCCAATGAAAGGGTAACTCGTGTAACTGAGATAACAAGGGACCTAAACCAGGAACAGTGAATATAAAACAGCAACCAGTATGAATGGTTTTGCTAATAAAGTATTTCTGAAAAATTAACTTCAAAAGAGTCACTTTAATACTGACAAACAAGGGGTTTCATACAAACCTCAGTAAATTCACAAACCTCAGTAAATTCACAAACTAGCATCCTGATCAGGAAATTGTAAGCAGAAAGCGGACATAAATCTACTGTCAAATACATTTGAAATGAGCATCATAACCTAATCTGCTGAGGAATATACTTCAGGGAACCTTGCATATTAGGTCTGTGGGAAAGACAACAGAGATTAAAAGGGTGTTTCCCATTTCATACTTCTTCTATCACCAGCACAACTTAAAGCCAAGAGTATCTCTTTCCAACCTAATTACTACTGAAGGTATACTGTAAGAAAAGCAATGTATTGATCTGTATCTCACTGACTGCCAGCCAGGAGGAGGTGTGCTGTACAGAGACCTCTAACACCAGGCAGTTTATCACTGAAATGAAGAAAGAAACCACAAAGGAAAATCTCTGAGGAGCAGCAGAAATGCATTTCGGTGCCGCATGACATGAAGCTGGGTGCTGCCTGAAAGGCTCCCAGGTGGATGTAAGCAGCTGCACTGAGTTACAGCCTAGCACAGCAGTGGGTGCAGATTGCACTTGTGCTGACAGAGGCAAAATAACTCCTGGAAATGAGATGCCAGCCAGTACAGGGCAAAAGGCAGATGAAGGCTCCTAAAGTGCTTCAGATTGGAAATTGCATCCTCCTCTGCTGCATGAATAATGGTCTGGCCTCCATTAGGAATCATCTCCATTTCTATCACAGTTCTCTTGATATAAACACGCTTCTTTGTTAACAACACAGACACTTCTCCTCTCCCCAATGGTCTTGGTTTACCCCTTGGTGCCAAAAGGCAAAATATCTCCTGTCTGCTGGCTATAAAGTCAGGTAAAAGACAGTTAGCCATAACAAAATGGAGTAGTAAACTCTGCACAAGCAGAAGCAAAAGGCTTTGGAAATTAGCTCCTCCTCATGCAAAGTGTCTAATGCTTTCACGTGAGATGCTAGCTCGAGCTAAAAGCACAGTATTTTCAGAAAAGCAGACTTTAGTTTTTAAGGAGCCTTGAAGTTAAGGCAGGCAAACTTTCAGTGCATGGTCTGCAAGTGGTGAGGCAAAGGCTGCAGAGAGCGTAAGTCAGAAGCTTGGAGTACCTTTATTCAACTGACTGGTAACTTTTAACGCCACATATTTATGCACCCAGCTATCAGGTATGTTGGTATCTCAGAAGGTTAGTTAGCCTTGAACATCTGAGGGTAAATGGCCAATTTAAGACAACAAGGCCCATTTGGTATTGGAGAAGAGGATTTTTAAAAGCAACTACCCAAAAACTGAACCCCCTGTCTGACCTTGTGGAGAGAGGTGTACTTCCATCGGAGGTTGCTCCCCTTCTATCTCGAGAACAAAAGACAGCTGACCACGTTGAAACCATTTGTTCTGCCTGAAGACGACGTGTACGTATGTACATAGGAAGAGAGGGAGCACAGGACTCTGCAGACAGACTTCCTACCCCAATATCTCTTTCACTACCAACTTGTGTGGTGAGAGGGCCTGTGCCAGGCCACAAATGCTGTTAAGAGTTGTTGCAACACCTTTGCATCTTCTATAAAGCCCACTTGCACAAAAAGATACACAACATGCTGCTGGATTTTTATCCCAGGCTTTGCCTTCTGCTCCTGCTCTGCAGTTCACAGTTATCATGTCAAAACCAAAGACACCAGCAATTTACTACAGAGAGATTAATTTTTCTTTGTATGGGCTGATAGAAAAAGATGACTATGGCAAAGTTTCCTCTGATGCCAATCGGAGCTGAAATTACTGGTTAATTATTTTGTTCCTGCCCATGTCAGTGGCATTAAAACTCCTGTCCAAGAGCAGGAACAGATCTTTAAAATGCTGAAAACAATTATTACAATACTTTTCCAAAGCTCCAAACTGTAGTGAAACACAGGTGTTAAAACGAATTATTTGCTCCTAACAAGTTAAACTTTATTCAAACTTCAGAAAGAGGCCCTACAAACACTGCTTTTAGAGGAGCAGTTTTTTCAACAGAGACCAAGTAAAAAATAAGTGACAACAAACCATTAACATCATGTGTTCACTCAGCATAACCAGAATTAAATAAATCGAAAGAAATTAAAAATAAATTTCAATACTATAAATTAAAAGATGCCACAGAAGGTATGTAAATTGCATGCCACAAGGTCTTGTTTTTTGTTTACGAAGAATGTGTTTTCAGTTTGATGGAGAGGCATCATTACAGAGGGAATTTGAGGCATTTTAAACAGCAGAAGCACTCATTAAGAATTCATTTTTAACAGGAAGACTGAAAAAAAAATTAAAATTAATGAGCAGGATGAAGGGAGGGGGGACTTTGAAGATGTCAGCTTCTTGCTAAAAAAAGGCCCACTTGATATTAATCACAAGCGGTTCACATACATGCATTACCCCTAACTCCACTGCCAGAGTCTCCAGGACTGATTCACAGCTGCTTCATGCTCACTTTGCGGCAAAGCACCATGCAGCCCCTCAGCCCAGGTGGCAATAAAGAGGAGGAAGAAATCCCTGGGCTAAGGACGTGGCCCAGGCTGTTTTAAACCCAAGTGATTCCATATTCCTGTGGTGGCATCTCCGTGAAACCTTTGGGAAGAGCTACAGCTACAGGCTATACCAAAAGCTCAAACTGACTAGAGCAGTTTCTGAGCAGGGGAGCACAAAGACTCCTGCTATACCCCTACTGGGCATTTTCTATAAATGAATGAAATTTAGCTGTAACAACTTTTAATTGGCAAATTAAAACACTATAGCACCTTCCAAGCCTCTTCAAAAATCCGTCTGGTTTAGGAACTCATAATCTGGACATCAGAGAGATTTTCTCCAACATCTGTTCCGATCTCTTCGTCTTAAAAGAGGAAAAGCACCCTCCTTAACAAGGAGGAAAACCACTTCAAACATACCAGTACACGAACACAGACAAATGTATACATGGGCTAGACTGCTAAACTGCTGCACAGCAACACAGAAGTTGGAAATTCAACATTGTGCAACCATCAATTTATTCTTCAATACCCTCACACAGTGGAATAAAGCTTTGATTATTCCTCCTGTAAAATTTTGTGTTTGTTTCTTTTGAATGCAGGTATTCTTGAGAAAGGGTTTTGTGGGGGACCCTGCTTCGGGCTTGCTATAAAAAGTGGTAATTACAGAGTTACAATGAGGCAACATGGGAAAGACTTTGCTCTCTGGAGAGAACTACCTCTTAGTTTAGGTTAAAAAAAAAAAAAAAGGAAAAAAAAAAAAAAAAGCCCTGAAGATAGATCTGGAAGAGAAGAGACTAATCCAAGCTGAACTGACACCGGCACTGGAGGGCATCCTGAACGAGTCTGAAAAGCCTGGGACAAAGAGAAGCAAAAGCATCAATGCAGAAATTACTGGAGTGGAGCAGGAATTGCATGAAGAAATCTGAGGGAATAAGTGTTTGATGTGTGTCTCACTTCACACAGAGAACGTGCCAGAATATCACTTCATGGTAAGCATCCTTCCTACTAACGTGTTCCCACAGTGTGATACTTCTCTGCATTTCAGCATTGTCGCTGTCCTCCCTGAGCTGCTTGTATTTCCTTCTGACCACGCACAACGCCGTGCCAAAGAGGTGCCCTGCATGCCAGCCAAGCACAACTCTACAGAGGGACAGCGGGCTGAAAACACCATCTGGATCTGGTCCAAAGCCCGCAGAAATCAGCAGAAAGACTTTTCTCGAATGCAGGGAGCTGGGGATCAGGCCGAGGTAAAGCCTGAACTCGTTCAGAGGAGCTCTAGGGAACGCCGATGCTGGTTTTAGCAGCAGCAACACAACAGGCAGTTTACTATTAGATGATTATTTCTTTTTAATATTTGTCCCTTTAATGTTTGGCATCTTTGGCAACCATGTCTGAAAACGGGCTGAAAAGACTGCACGAAAATTCTCCTTTAGGACTGAGCTGACCCAAATACACAGTGCTCCTGCTCTGAATTCCCCTACATGGCGCAGGAGACAAACTGCTCTGTTTTCCTCACTCTCTCTCTCGCCGCTTTTTTTTTTTTTCCTTCCATAATGCTGCACTGCAGGACTAAATTTTCTGATTATCATGCAGTATCTTATTTTGATTTTTCCTCTCCCCAAATTAAATGACTCTGGTGCTCTCAGGACAGTCAGGAAAGATGTGTCTCCTGTTAGGAAGGGACAGATAGCACCTCTCTGGAACAGGTGAGCTACAAAGCAGATGTACAGTCAGAAATGTGGTTGCACTTCAGAGTGCTGCCAGCACGACTATATCAGACAGTGGCATGACAACTTGCAGCTAAAAAAAGCCCTGACCACAGAAACCCCTACTATAGATAGCGTGACAGCACGAAAACACAAATTTCACTGGTTTAACTTGCCTTGTGTAGGCTGAGGGTAACTAGTGGGGCTGTATTCCCAGCAGCAGTGCTGCACTGGTATTGCATAAGTATTTTGACAGTACAGCAGGCACAGCTTTCAAAAAAACCTCCTCTTGCTCCCCACTGTGTATTTGTAGACAATCTTGCAGAACTAAATGACACAGGCAAGACTTGAGCACTTTTATCATCTCTGCAGAATAAGCACAGCCATGACAGAAGGAGTAATATCTACTTTGGTTCTTCTATCAGTAAAGCTAACCAGCAAACCTTCAGTTGTAGAAGCTTTACCTTTGGGTATCTTTACCAAGTGAGTGAGCTCCTGAAACTAGCAATAGAACATCCTTTCTTTCACTTGCAAGGTTGGACATATTTGATCTACAAGCCATGGAGAGAAAACAAACAGGAAAGCCTCAAATGCAGTCATACTGCAAAACTGGCTCTTTGTGCTCCTCAGGAAACCTGCACAAGCATTTAACAACTGCAAGAACATTCAAGGTCAAAGGCTGGCTCTTTTAGGAGATGAGTTGCCTTCTAACTTTAGTGTTCAAGTCTGCAAAGCAGAGCCTGTATTGCAGATAAGATGACTGGGAGATCCCTAAATCATCAGCAAGATCTGTGAACCGTGTACATAAATAAGAGCTTTATGGAGCCCTGTGTCTGAATACACAACATCAGAATTGATGTGGGAAAGCTGATTATTGGTCTGATTCAATGGATCAGCATATGCCAGCAGCAGGCCTGCTCCTGTCACTCAGCAAAGTACATGCTGCCTTTCAAGACCCCAAAGGCATGGGCAGAGAGGAAAGCACAAGTTACACTTTGCTTCCACCAAGCTAGCCCTTTGCCAGCTTTCACCAAAACTGCTAGAATGGACACTGCACAGGTATCTATGTGATGCTGAATGAAACTCCTCAAGTCCCATCTCAGTACATCTCGGGACCAGAGAACAGGCAGATTGCTGCGAGGTCAGAGGTTTGGTTGCTCCAAAGCGCTGGGCCGATGTGTCGCAGCGGTGCAGGATGCTGCTCCTCCTGCAACTTTACCACTCCACCAAAGCAGGAATGCTCTCCTACAATAATGTAAAGCGTACCTGTAGACAGTGAGAAGTTCTGCAGATGAAAAAAACAACAATCTGGTTTTGGTATTTGTTTTGTTTTCCTATGAAAAGATATGCTGGGGTAGAGTGTGAGCCATGCTACTTGCAGTTACTCAGCAAGTAACTTGAACACAGAGCAAATTCTGGAAAAAGGGAGCAGTCTGTGGTTGGAAAACAAGGAGGGAAGGCCTGACATTGAACAAAATGTCTTACAGGAAACAAATGGTAATGAAGCCTCAGAAGAGCATTGTTTGACCTTTGGGCTGCGTAGTTTTCTACAGTAGTCTCAGCTGAGATGGGACTGTCATGTGCCACTGAAGAAGGAAAAAAGGCTTCTGGGAGCCTGGTTAGTCACTCACAGTGCTTCTGACACTGTTGTGACATGAAGAACTACTTGGGAAGTCTGATGAGTTATTTGCACAAAGAGTCAGGCTAGCGGGAAAGGATGGAACGGGAACGGTCTGTCGGTGAGTATATCGCTCGTCCAGCTCGTGGTGGAAGAAGAACGAAAAGGAAAATCCCAGAAATTAGCTGTGGATGTGCTATCAGACTACAGCCAGAGTCCAGCGTGAGCCAGGGCGCAGATTTTTCCCATTTCTCATGGAGAAATGAATGCTGTAGCAAAGCTGCTCCAACTTGCCTGGTTTCTTGCTCTCCAAAATCAAGGCAATAATCTGTCTCAGCCTGCTTCATGCCTCTAACAGGTATGGTCTTCCCACCAGAAGCTTCAAGTTAACAAGCAGTTTATAACGCTGCAGCACAGGAGCCCTAACATGCAAGCAGAATCCATGAGCTGATGCATCAACAGAGAGAATACCAAAGAAACGCAGTGCGCTCGCAGATACTCACCCCAAGTTCGATGGCAGGGCTGGGGAAACACAAAAGGATGGGAAGACGAAGACACACCTAGCGTACAGTTCAGAGGCTAAACTGCTCTGGCATGAAGAAAGTTTAGCCTTTGCCTATGATTAAGTGGTTGCTTCTACAAAGCTGGGCAGGTATCAAGAACTGGTTAATTGAGGGCAAGAGAGAGTGAGAGTACAAAGCGAAAACAGAGCAGTCAAGGGGAGAAAAACAGCTGCCACAAAGTCTGTTTTCCCTGAGGGTTTCTAGTTATCATTCAAAGATAAATACACTTTTCAACTAAGCTATTCTGTGAAGCTAATTCCCTAGGAGTGCTACTAATACTGTTGCCTGATGTGCTCAGGAGCTGATGGGTCTATGCCTGTGTAATGTCCATTCAGCCTGTGCTAGGGCACGTCCACTGTTAAACCTAATAAAAACTGAAATAATACAGCTGTGATGAAAGCACTGTATACATATCTTTACTCATCCCTCACAGCAGATGGCCAGTAGACATCCCAAAGCAAGTGCCAGACATAACAGTGTGTATTTGTGTAACAATGTGTGTAAGAGCACAGAGGAATTAAAGGCAAGTTCCTACACAAAGAGGGACAAACCTGCCTCCTTAGGTTTTGCAGCTGTGCACAGCTGAAGGAAAACAGCCCATCTGATTAAATAATGAGATCTTTGCCACCTCCGAAGTTTGCTTTTCATGAGGCAGCCACACTCCCTCCCCAGGAATTAAATCTTTATAGATAGCAAGAGGTACAATAGGCTGGGTCTGTGTTGCTCTGCAGTATAATTTGGCAAAGCACTGTCCACTTTACTTGTATGCTGCTTCTACAAAGGCATAGTTTCTAAAGTATGCGTATGAATTTACAAACAACTGATTAAAGCTTACTCTTGTTCTACTCCGTTTTTCTGATCTATCTATTTTTGTGATTGCATTGTACCAGCAGGCCCCTCGGGGGAACTCAAGTCTACGGGAAGAGACAAATTTCACGAACCCACACAGTCCATGCCCTTTGGTGCTTTGGGTGCGACATCAAGATCTCACAGAAAACTCCGCGTTTCTTCTTGCATCACTGTGGCACACACAGAGAAGGAGGTACCCAGAAGCAAAGAACATTTAGCATAATGAGTTGGATGGGTGGTCAGCAGTTTAAACCAGCCACTTGATGTTACTGTAATGAGGTCTCAGTTTAACAGTTGTTGTGCATGCACAAAAATCCCCTCCATCCCCAGGAAATCACTTAGAAATATAACAAATGAAAATCAAATCGTCTGTTTGAGAAGAAGGATGTTATGGTTTGGAAAATGCATATAATGGGTGCAGAAAAAATGGCCATGGATGAGTAAAAACTATTTCTCATAGCAACAGGATCAGGGAGCCTCCAAGCTTTACCTCAGGGACAGAACAGTGTAAATAAAGCTCACATTAAGACCTGTAGGAAATACCTGCACTTCTGCAGAATCCAGGAGGAGTAAAATCCTCCTAGGATAACTCAAGAGCTTAGGTCAGTGTGTTTTATACACACTTTGAGCCACAGAAGTCTTACTTGAAAATGAATGAAAATTATTTCCATGTTCGTTAGCAAAATTATGTCACATGGCACCTCCTCACAGGCAACAAATACCTGTTCTGTACCGTCTCCTAAATCAGTTAGAACATTCCCATCCAGCATCAACACATTCTGATGCATATGGGAGCAACCTCGATCATTCCACTACTACATCATTAGCTTCCTGAGTCTTGTATCCAAGACTAACTCATTAAAACATATTCTTGGGTAAACGTGCATGGCCCATAAACCCCTGAAATACATTCTTAATTTCACTAGGCTTTAAGTATTGGCCTTAAGCTCTGGATATCTAAACATCTATACATGCATTGAATCTACCTAGACCTAAACTTTCTGCCAGGCTCTGAATCCTTCAGTTCTGCTCAGGTCTCTCACTTTTCCCATTGCATTGTGTGCTGTGGGTCTAGGTATTCACAGTCCTTATCATAAGAATAATGCTAAAGCTACTGACATATACTGGTTAAATATCATAACTTTTAAAATTCGTACCTGCAGACGCAAATAAAGGAGCTGATTATTTTGACTGTCTATTAACAGTATTTTCTTTAGATCAGGCTGTGCTAAACTCTGCATTCATTTATTCTGAAGTTTGCAGAGCTGGTATGAAACCACTAGACATGACAGCAGGATGCATGGCATCTTATTTCAGGTTAAGAATGCACAACAAATAGACTCTAGTTTTGCACCATTGAAAAACAGGGACTTGGGCAGATGAACAGCTCTTAAGACATATGGGAATATTAGGAGATCGCAGCAAAAGGCTGGACTGCGGTGTGAGGACATGGTCAACAGAGCTGCCAGACGGCTTATAACTGCAGCAGCTGCAAAGGATGATGGCTGTGGGGTATTTCTCTAGAGAGGTACATACAAGACCCTGAATAAAAACAGGAGAAGAAAACTGTATTTGCAACAGTAGCCGACAATTATAGCAACGGGGAGGAAGAAATGGAGGATGATGTGAATGGCATTGCTGGTCTAAAGATGTGTAAAAATAAGGGGAGAGAAACCAAGCATCTCTAACTGGATCTGCACCTGCAAAACAAGTGGAAGAGAAACAGAGACTGTAATGAAAAGGACAGCTGGAGAGATGATATCAGAGGATGGAGGTCAAGCCTCTGTGAGAGCCAGCAATTTGAGAGAGTGAGAAATGAGAGAGTCAGAAATAGCGAAGACCTCTTTAGAAGGGCAGTGAAGGTATATCAATATGCTGGTTATTTCATCTACAGGCTGCTAGCTGTTTCTCAAAGTTTACTTACAGAACTTGCTCTATATTTAAAATTTGATTTACATCCAACACTTAAATTGCAGAATTTCGGTAATCACATCTTTCATTCCAGCCCAGTGCATTTATGAGCCCACTTCCAGTGTTCCCTCCAACGGACCACTGGGTTCTCAAGACTCCAGGCAGACTCCAAGAAGGCATGCCTGTTGAGATGCATTTGCTCTCTTGTTGGCATTCAAAACAAGATGTGATCATTACATAGGTTCATTTAGGATACTTAAGCCTCAGAGCCCCCTCAGCACAGCAGCCTTTGAACCAGAGTCCTAAATCCTCTTCATTCTGTTGCTGTAATGTTTACTTTCACCTGCTGAGACCCCCACTCTTTGGATTCTACTCTGCTGATCGTTGATTCTCAGTTTTACTTATCAGCTTAGTTTCTACTGACCTTTTTCACACTGAATTTTCCTGACATGGCTCCTTCATTCACTCGTTCCTTCCATGAGGCTGAAGCATCCAGTATTGCCTCCGCAGTTCTCCAAGGACTGTTTTTCTTACAGCTGATATATATATATATATATATAAATTTATATATATATATTTCATTCTTCTAAGTCTGGTCATGATATTTGGCCAATCTCTTTCAACACATCTGCACTAGGGTTCAGGTTAGACACCAGGGGAAAAATAAAATCACTAGGATTGTAATGTAGCACTGGAACGGGCTATCTAGAGAGGCCAAGGAATCTCAATTCCTTAAGGTTTTCAAACCAAGACAGAGAAAGCCATGGCTGACCTATGCCCCTTGTTTGAGGGGGAGGATGGACTACATAAACCCTCACAAGTCCCTTCTGACCCTTATTTCTATGATTTTACACATTTCTCCAATATTTCACTCTCTCCCCTACTTAGGAACTCTAACAGTCTGGTTATCCTAGATTTCACCTTCCTTGATATCCCCTCTATTCTTCAAGCAGTATGTCATCAACTCCAGTCTGGTCCAATTTACATCGTGGTCCATTTGCAGCCAAAAGTATGCACAGAGACGTTGAATCATTCATATCTGCCCAAAAAATGCACTGAGAGGTTGCCAGGTGGCAGGATGGCTCCATAAACTACACGTCACCTTGGTACCTGAGCAGCCAGCAGCTGTAGCCAGCACTGACCACATCCTGTGTCCTCAGGTAACTGGTAGCTTTTTCTCCTCAACAGTATAATAAAACAACTTTCATCAGTGCTGTTGCTGAGCTTCTACATGTCAGCACCCTTGAAATGCATCTTTTTATTCTGCTAGACTACTAGACAGGGCCCAGGTGCCTTGTCTCTTATAGCTGCGATATTCTGGTACTACAGAGCAGTCAAATCCAAAATTTGCACTGCTCTGCTGCCCAGAAGGAGTTTGGCACTCTTAGGCATCCACACACAACTAATCCTTCCTATGCTATGTACTTCTTTAGCCACGTTCTTCTGTGACTGCTAAATTTAACTTACACCCCTCTATAAGAAATGAAAATATGACCCTAGATGACTGGGAAGACAGCTGTGTACTACTCTGCCCTGTGTCCAGCAATCTTACTTACTTGTTCCTAAGTAAATGTTGTTTTGTGGATTTGATAAATCAGGGATTGATTTAAGAGGTGGAAATGAGGATGAAATGAATACGTCATATCTAGAGGGTAATACGCACTCTCATGCTGCATGTGTCTTTCCTTTCTGCTTTCAGAGTGCTGCCATGGACAGCAAGGGACAACAGGAGGTTAACAAAGAACAGAAGGGATATAGGAAGGAAATTCAGGGACAGCTGTGGGAGCAGGAGTCAAGGGAGAAAATTCATCAAAGAAAAGAGATAAGAACATTAGACTGAGGGGATTTATTTCAGGGTATTAGGAAGGAAATATAAGAAGAAAAATCTCAAAAAAATAACTTTATGTTAAAGTGTTTCACAGCTGGGGGGAAATTATTCTGTCTCTATTGATATTCTAGTACTAGTTCAGCAGGTACTATCTGCTGGACCACCTCCACACACGTGAATCTAGACAGGCATACTGCCCTTTTGCCCACAGAGCAATAGTTGCTCACTTCCAGTCTGTTACAAAGATCCATGGTGACAGGTTCCTGACAGACAGCAGAACACAACTTCCAGAACGTCACAGTGTGTCATTTACTAGCAATTCTTCCATGAAAACTGTAGGTGTGTATTCCAAACCTGTTGAAAAACTGCTTCAGATGCAACAGGGAAAAAACTAGTATATTTTCATATTCTTCATCTCCTTGTACATTTGTTGTGGCAGTTTTTGCATGTTCTGGTGGCTCTTCTTCATTTTACATCTTCTAGCCTTGGTTACTTTGTTATATAGAGCTGTACAGAAGGGCACAGAAAGTTCTTGGGATGTAGAGAAATGAGCTAAAATACACACCCCATTAAAAGAGAGGAGCATTCCTTATGAGCAGACCTGAGAAGCAACTGTGTATTCCTGTCTTTATTAAACAGTTTCCTAATATTTATTTACTATAGACAGGCCTTCATTTGAGAGAGGCAGAAGATAAGGTAGGAAACCCCAAAGTAGGTAAAACTACAGGGTTACACTCCGTTGTGTTACCCCTTGCAACAGTGACATTTCCTTACCACTTCTCTCCTGAATGTATATTAGAGGAGGCACTTGTTGCTAGAACTGCAAGCGACGTAAGATGTTTCTGCCTGCGGTATATACCAGGAACCAAACCACAAACAAGTGACTGTATTTCGTAGACCATATTTCCTTCTTGAGTGTTGACGAATTCGCAACTGTCCCTCTGCCTTAGCAAAACATTCCAAAACAAGATTTTGAATGTTAATTTTAGCAGAAGCTGGAGCGTCAGTGCCAAATTTCCAGAAAGGACTGGGAGTTTGGTTGTCTGACTTTTTCAAGTTATCACTGGATATTCTTGAAAAATCCAGCCTGCCACTTGGTTTGGCACCCCAGAATTTCTTGCCACTTTCAAAAGTCCCTATTTCCACCAGAGGCAACGCATGATAATGTAACAGAGATGTTACTGAGCAATCATTACACGCTGAGAGACCGGAACAGATGCAGAAGTTCAAGATTAAACCCACTCTTTCCTTCCCTATGGTTTGTAAAGAATTAAGGTAAAATCTCTATTATCGCTCTCACAGCACAAAGCCATTGGTGCTGCCTCCTTGTGCAGCTCAGAGCACACCATCGTATATTACACCGTACAGTTCAAGAGCACCAAATGTTCTGACAAGGCTGTGATTGCTTCTCCCACATCGGAGCAGAATCGACCACACCATGACTGCAATTCTGGCACTGCATGGCAGCTGGACCACTGGAGCACAGGCGTGAGCTCTCCTACCATTAATGCACCTGGACGATTCTCTTGGAGTTGGAGAAGAAACACCACTTTGAACTAAACATCGGGCAGCTCCTCTCTATACGAAGCACGTGTATCCATGGGAGGACAGCAGAGGAATACAAACAAGGCTTTATTGCTGTGGGAGTGTTCTTCATGAACAAACCTGCATATTAAATGCATGCACACCATGGATGCAAAACAGTGACTTCAAAGACAGCAGTTGGTAAGAGAGAAAATGATGAACTACCTAAAAACTTACCACTAGAGAGGTCAGCAGGCTCTAAGAGCAGCAAAGCAAACCCATGGCATATTGTATCCAGCTCCAGCTGACAGCTCTGGAACTAACAGTTAATTGTGCTGGGATTGAGCCTTCGCAGAGTTTTCCAAAATTCATGCCAACTATTTAAATAGCACAAACTGCAGGGATAGACCATGACAGGTCCGGTTTACACTTAACAAATGACCAACAGAACTTTAATGTTGGATATAAAAATGGAGAACAAACAAAAAGAGTCCACATCCCCTAACTGACAGTGCAATGCCACGCCCTAGCTCACAGCTGTGCTCGTTGAAATATCCCATAGATGACACATTTTATTTGGGTTGGGAAACTCTTAACAGCTATATGGAGCTAAGATATCCTGATGCCATAAGGCACCACACAGTTGTATCAGCAAAATCTTAAGATAAACTTTGAACCAAGTCTTTGCTGAGATGGCTTGCCTGCTATAAACAGGGATGGACTATATCCCGTAAGTGCGATGGATCAGTGTATTGATGTTTATGGTGCTTATTATTCTAGATGACAGATGCAGAGTCAAACATCTGAGCCAATTCGGGTCTCAGTCAATCTACTTGAGGATTGATGTCCCATTACTGCTGGAGCTCTTCTGATGTAATTCTGGTTCTTTCCAGGAGAAAAGAAAAAATAATTGAAAGGTTTCCAGACAAGATTCTGGAATGTGAAATACAAGCCAATGTGAAATGGAGTCTTTCCATCTGCACCCCAGAAAAAGAGTTTAAGGCAGAAAAGAAAACATAGACCAACCTAAACCACACGTACTGAGTTACCCTTGGTCCTCAATGAAATCAGCACATGCTGTGCTGCAGCACTGAGATGCCAGCATCTTCCTCCTCCTAAACTGTTGACAAACTTTTGCAGTGACACTGAGCAAACACTGGCATGACAGAGTCGTGAAAACAGGATATAGCAGTTTCTAAAAACCCGAACCTATCCTGGTATGACACATATACATATACACATATACAAACACAGTGCAATTACAGTGGTAACAGTTAAAGAGAGAGTTGAACACAAAGGGTTTTTAGAGGCTGATTACTGACAGCAGCTTCGCAGGTGGATAAGGACTGGATGGCCAAGCACATCTACACATCTCACCTCCGAGAGTCGTTATTTTTCTACCCATGCATGATGGTTATGATCAACTAAAATCAATGGCAAAAGTATTCCTTGGTTTCAGCTAGCTCTAGCTGGGGCTTAGGAAGGACATTTATTGCTGCATGACCAAGGCAGCGCATGAGGATGTTAGACTGCCTGTGTCTGTGTGTTTGCACGCACGGGGCTGTGGATAGAATTTGTTTGGTAAAAGAGATTTAAGCCAGACAGTCACAATAAAAGTCTGTGGAATTAAAAGTAGGGTGAAAAAAATAGGACCAATTATTTTTATAGCTCGCCCAAATGCCTCAATTGATCACACTAACTTTAGAAAGCAAAAGGCACTGTGCACACTTGACAGGTTTGTTCCTGTGACAGGTACATCATGTGCTCGTGATTCCTGTTTAACTTCCTTCCTAAAGAATACCTCAAACTGTGCTCCTTGTGGGTGTGGTGGAAAGTGGAGGCGGAGAATGATTCTTCTCTGAAGGAAAATACAATTATTCAACTTCTTTAACTGCTCAAACAGATGACAAGTGAACAGGCTTTCAGTGCTCCCCACCAGCTCCAGTTTAAAACAAAACATCCTGCATTATACATTCAGTAACAGATCCCTAGTCCCAAACTCCCTATAGCAGAAGGGAGCCAGGGAAAACAGGCCCCTTTTATTTGCCTGTGGTTTTCAGATCGCAAGGTGCTTTTTTGTCTCTTTGAACTAGAAGACAGACTCTCACACTTGAAGCTATGCTGTGCTAAATGGGTTGCTACTGGCATACGAACCAGGGCCAGAGAGGCAGGGGGGAGGCTGTGTTTGTGTGCTCGTGTTCCTTGATGAGTGTCAGTTATTCCTGCAGCTTGGTCACCACCTACACAGAGTCAAACACGCACGCAGACACGCGCACGCTCCTCATCTCTTCTCTTCCAGCACTGAAAGCAGACAAACGTGGGGTAATTCTCCAGGTTGAAGATGAATCAAAGCAAGGGTGAGTGTGTGCATTTATAACATAAATTTCATCCAGTGCTCAAGTAGGCTGAGCATTTCTACTTTTAATCTGTCTACCTACAGCTTCCAACTATTACTTTCCAATAAGCTTTCTGCCCCCAGGACTGCAGTATCTTCTATTACCAAATGCCTATCATCCTTATCAGTATTTACAGACTGTGGTTAAGTTCTCTCTTAACCTTCTCATTGATTAACTAGGTAGATTGAATCCTCTGAGTGTCTCATAAAGCATGAGCTCTGATTGTTTACTTATTCCCTCACATCTTTCCTGAACTGTGCCCTATTTTAAAACATTTTCCTTGAAGAATGGACACCTCAACCAGGTTGCATTTTAGCATTTTTAGTAACAAAACAGTGGCAGCTAATGCACGGCTTCCCACAGCAAAAGGAGAAAAGAGAAAGTAAAAAAAAATATCACTGAACGTGAGAGAATAGAATAATGAAAGGGGCTAAAAAGGAGGCAAAAATAACTGAAAGAAAATGGAGAAGGAAGGAAAGAAAGTCAGATGAGCTAGTAAAGAAACAACCAGCTTTAGAAATAGAAGCTCTTGAAGAACCACAAGATGACAAAAAGACTGTGCACAGCCATACCTATTTACACGGGGGCTCTCCTAAGTTATCCTGACTGCTCCAAGAAGCTGACAAACCATCCTGCTACCTGTCCCTCCATTCAACTACTCCAGGCAATACGGGGTCTCCGATGCTGATGGCTGCATGATCCTCCCTGCCTTAGAACTTAGGATTTTTGGAAGCAGAGCTCATTGGCAGCACAGGGCACTACAACACCCCCCGAACCCACCATCCATCATTCAAACCAGCCCCACAGGAGAGGCGTGGAAGGGAGCGGGTCGCTTTCCATCCCCCAGCCTGGAAATACCTGCCTCGCTTCAAGGCCAGAGCAGATGATTCAGTGAGAATGAACAAAAGGCGCACACACACAAAGCACACATATGGAGCTCCGGGCTCCAGTCATCAAGCCTGGGACATCTGCATCTTTCTCAGGATGTCTGCGTGTGCAAATAATTAGGCTAAGGCCAGCTGTCCCCTTCTCACTCTTCACCCTTTATGCTCCCATTGCTTCTGCTACCGTTGCCTTTCCGAAGAGTATTTCGTCAGGCAGATCACCAAAAGAGGAGGCGTTTCTTTTCGCTTATTCTGGTGAGGGATTGGTGAGGTGGTAAAGAGGAAAGTACTCCTCCGAGGACATCTTACGAGACTCCTCCACATTTCCAAGCAAGCTTTTGCCACATCAGAGGAAAGATTTGCCTTAAGTCTTAAATTCTGAAGTTATAAACTCCAAACGCTCGCGCTGGTACTGCAAATGCAACCATCAACAGCGAGGCTGCATGTTCAGGAACACTTACTGCTTTACGGCCACATTTAGCTCACGTATTCTGGGCTTAATTTCCTTCTCTCCTCAAGCAGTGATCCAGAAGTAATTCAGTGAAATTAATGAACCCTACTCAATCTCCACATGCTCCCTCTAATCCACTCACTTCTGAGGCCCTTCTCCGGGTTCGTGCTGGAGTGAGCTCAAGGTCCCTCGGGAGGCAGGCCTCCAGCCCAGCGGGACGAAGAACACGCCGCCAAAGACACCCAGCCAAAGCATTTACCAGCTGCATGAAAGCAGGAGCGAGAACAAAACCAGGACTTCTGTTCTCAGCTGTGAAATTTGTAGCTTTGCCCCCAAATGGCGCTCCCAAGCAGGCTCCAGCTGGGGCTGGCGAGGGAACACGGCTCCCCAGCCTGCGGTTAGCAAGGCAGGGCGCCACAAAGTGGAAAGCTCACAGGCACGCCGAGCAGCCCCATCCTCCGATAGGGCAGCGGGAGCTTGGATGATGCATTTAGTGCAGCCTGCGCTGCAGCGTGCCCACCCATGTATCATCTCCATAGCAGCAGTTCCGTTAATTGAGACCAGCTGCTTCAACTCCAGATTCTTCTCTCCAGAAATATTGATACTACTACGTTATGATTAGAAAGCACTTTACCAAATGCCTCTCAATTTTGCACAGCTCAGATGAAGAGCAGCTGCAGAAAGAAGGGACAGTTCCCTGACTGCACAGAATAAAAGAAATGCTCGCTGCAAAAACGCTGGAGAAATGAAGGCTGTAAGTAGCAAGTCAAAATAGCATAACGATGGCATGAGAAAGCAGCCTGCTGCATGTGCTCGTGCCTGTCATTTTAGATGTTGAAAGGACTCCGAGCAGACTTCTTCCTTATGCTCTAGGATAAATGGCCACAGCACTGTGGTTTTACAGCTCCATGCGGCAGGTGCGCAGATTTGTCAGATCCAGTTTTTCTGTCCAAGGATGGATTAAAGCAAAACCCATCAATCTGGGCCTGGCTTGGAAGAGTAGCTGTGGTCTTGATGCGGCTCCAGAGCCTGTTCTGCACAGCCCACTGGCAAAGAGTCACTGGAGCTGATAAGCGAGTGGGAAGATTTGCGAAGCAGGAATGCCACCACACCACCACAGCTTGGCTTCCCTGGTGGCTGCTCCCCTGCGGCTGCTGACTCCTCTGCCTGGCGATGGTCATGCTGGGACTGCTGAAAGCTGAAGCATTTTTCCCCAGCAGCCAGGCTGGATTAAGCTGGCTAACAGTACAGTTCAATTCCAAATTCACTTAGAAGTCTCGAGCCCTGTCTCTGACCATCAGACACAGGGCGTTCCTGAAAAGACATCTGGTTACCGAGTTTCTGCAAGATCTGGGCTAACCACTTCAACCCCATCTGCTGTTCCAGCCTCCTTAGTATGGAGAACAGAATCCTTGAAAGAGAAAATCTCACCATGAATGGTCTGAAAATGAGGATCACGATACAACGCATGGTTTCCTCTGAGAAGGATGTTGTACAGGCTTACAGAAAACATGGCACTCTTCAGCACGTGGCTGTGCAAACAAGGGCCTAGCCATCACCTCATTACTCAGATTTCATACTACAACTGAGGTAATGCAACAAAACGAAAGCAGAGCTCACTTTGCTATGCTCTGTGATTTGCCTCCTACTCTGAAAATCAATGAGGTAAATAAAATCTTTGATACAGATACCAGCCAGAGTGTCTCTCAGCTAACATAATGCTCATGTTTTTAAAAAATATTCCTACTGTGTTGCTCTGGAAAATATTCAAAGTTTTTAGAGTCTCATTCAGATGTTACCATTTACACACTTCTTTCATTTTCATTGTGTTCCACTCATCTGGTGAATCTCCCTTTAAGGTTGCAGTTTTCTTATCTATTTCACTTTCTAATTTCTGGTCTCTACTATAACACTGTTTGAATCCACAGTGCTGCAGGAGAAGGAATACTTCAATGAAATTCCACAAGGATAAGTCTGAGCACATTACAATTGAGTATCAATTTTCAGAATCATTCTTTGAACAAATAAACTTACATTGCACACCTAGCATTCACTGTTTGCATCTTCCTTTAATCTCCTTTTTCTTTTTGCTCCTTAAGGTCGCCATACTTACTAGTGCTTGAAAACAGCTGGCAGAGACACGTACATACAAGAAATGGCAGCGTAAAGATATATGCTACATGTGCTCACAGGGAAGTTACCTCAATGATGTCTGCAGATCCATTAGTTGTTTTTGGAGGTGACAGCTTGATGGAATTCTGTTGATTGCAGTGCAGTTCTGCTCAATCCCACAAGCTGAATTTAGCCCCTCGTGTCACCAAATCACATGAATAAACTTTTATGCAAGTAGGTTTTTATTATTATTATTATTTTTAGGTTTCCAAGATCAGTCAATGACATTTGTGTAAGGAAATGTATATCACAAGACTAGGTAAAAAATGAATTAAGCTCTTCTGAACACTACTGTCATTGGGACAGACTCTTTGGTCGCTTCCAATGCCACAGCTCTGTGGATTGTTAACAGAATTACGCCAGCTTAAAAACAATTGTGGACCCCAGCACATCAGATCATAACGAACCCATGCAGAAGAGCGAGCAGTAGGAGTATACAAACAAGAGATTTACCAACCTCACTGAAATCTCTTCCCACTGACATGTGAACCCCTCTGTCTGCAACATACTGCAACCACTCTGCCCTGCTCCAGCGGTGAAACTCACGATGCCCAACACACAGCTGCCCCAGCAGAGAAGTAATAACTCTGCAGCTGACCATTAATTTTGTTCTCAAAGCACAGGAGTGCTCCCGTTTAATTTCAGCTGCTCTCGCCTCCCCCATAACTGAATTATTGTTATTATGCTCTGCATAATCCTAGTACTGACAGGGATGTTTGTTAAACGTAATTAAAGATATTAATTTTGCATGGAACAGAAGACAGCGCCAAGAACTTATTTTTTTTTTAATCTCCCATTAGAAAATTACCTTCATTAGCACCGACTCGCTGAGCTTCTCTCTGTTGACAATTTTTATCGCGACCTTCTGACATGTGACACAGTGAACCCCCAACTTCACAAGCCCTGCAGGAGAAACAGCAAAACAGAAAGAAACAATTGGTTAAAGCTATCAACTGTTGAGGTTTTTGCTATTTGTACGTTACCCAGCAGTTGGCTGCTGGGTATGCAAACAAATTTCCATATGCAAACAAATTTCCATTAGCCCCTCCTCCTGTCAGATGAAATCTTGTGAGTAATGAAGACCCCGCAGCCCACACTGTGACCACCTGGCAGTGAAGCTGCCAGCATCCTTAACGCCACTGCAATTTCTCCCACCAAAGCTGTATTGTTGCTGAAATGCTGTTCTATCGGTAAGAAGTAAACTTCTGCCAATTTAACTGCACTAGGCTGGGGGCTTCTGCCAACACCTGACATCACTGAAAGCTCAGAAATCCACCAGACTGGATGGTCAAATGGCTGCAGCGTAGACATGGTCACTACATTTCTTCCAGCCCCTTTCAAAGCTTTCAGGTTCATAATAAAAACTTAATCAGGTACTTAATTGAGTTTTCTCCTCCTATTTTAAACTTATCCTGCTGTATAAGGTTAACACCATGATGAATGCCACACAGGAATGGAGGAACATCAGTATGTGCTGATACAATACTAAGTTGTTCTTATTTGTTACTATTTACTATATCCTTGTTAATATCTACATCCTCACACAGGAGTGCAGCTAAATGGTTATATTTGCAAAAGGATACCAGTATTCCCATTAGGATCAGGATGTCTGAGCTATCAGAAATGTGGAATAAAACTCCAAGAATTAAAAGAAAGAGGTAAGTAACATAAAGTATTACCGTCTGCAGAATTTTGATCTGAATCTGCTGACTCGCATTAAAGTACATCAAGAGATCTCCCATGAGTGAGTTAAACATAGTCTCCCGAGCTCTGAACTCTATCTCCATTAACAAAATTTCTGCCCTGAAAAATTTTACTTTGCTGGCCTATTCAAGTGAGATCTGTTTGCTTCAGCTTTTACTCCCGTCAAATGTGCGCACGCAGCACACCACCTAACAGGCTGGACTCCGTCCCACTCCACACGCAATGTGCCAAGCTGGCATTTGGCTTAACTCAGTTATAACCTGAGGAAGAAATGGCACCTCCCTGGTGGCACTAAGACCTGCAGGGCTTCGCAGAGCATTTATGAGCAGTAAGAAAAAGTCCAGCTCAACCTGCAGCTCCTGCGTTGGGTGCCTTTTAAGATCCTGACCTCATTCCCTGTCCCAAACGCCAAAGCCAAAAGTGTTGCTTTATCTGCAAAGTGAGCACAACAGATTTGCAGGCCAGAGAAATGACAACCACAGGACTTCACGCTTTCTCTTCGAGGGATGAAACACAAAGACCACTGCCTTACTTCAAGCTGTCCCCAGAGAGGTGAACTGGAGTTTCATCAGGGGCTCTAGCAATCTCCTACAGATATTTGTTCATCTTTTTGCTGCACGGTTAATGACAGATGCTGAACAATTAAGCACGGGTTATTATGCTGAGAAATAACCTACCAACTCACTTCCAGTCATCTCTCTTTTACGGTGCACTCAAGTTTTCTGGATATTTCCAGTCACGTAATCCTTCAGTCTCATCTGGTTAAGTGCTGACACCCTCACTTTCAGCCATGACACAACCGAGTCACAAAAATTAAGAACGCAATGCGCTGACAGCTCCATCTGAAACTGCGCGTGGCAACGGGCTGTCCTCTGCCTCGAGCAGCAGGGGAGCACAGCTGGGGGAAGATGCCATGATGTCCAGCAAATCCTCACTCTTACGCCTGAATTTTGTCCACTCAGTACATTTATTTTATTACCTGTAGCACCACGGGCTCTGTGTTCACCATTCCCAGCCTCTGCAGCCTCACTTCTGCTTCTCTTTGGCTTTGCTCTGTGTTTGGACAGTGCCTGCCTGGCACTTCTTTGGTGTAAGCGCACGGCTTCAACCCGTGCCTACTGCTTTCTTCCAACACAAATCACAGCTCTGCATCACGCTCTTTGCATCACTCTGAACTCCCTCCCCTTACATTGCCAAATCTTTGCAGGAGTTCTAGCTCAGTCATTTATATGCAGACTCCCAGGATATGTGACATGGTGCTGCATTGTAACATGCGGCAGACTCATTATTTTAAGAGTTCAATAAAGGTGGCGAACAGCTACTTTCTCTTCCCCCAAAGAAAATGGAACCTCACATTTCAAGACTTGATTTTAAATGTTGTTCCTCCCAAGTCAAGACATCTGTCCCACTGCACCTGGCTGATCTGTAAACTACTTTTTCCTTTGTCCTCGCTGCAGCATCCTGCCATTGAGTCACTGAAGCCAAAGACACCACCAACTCCTGGGACACCATCATATCGCACAGGTGATCTTCACAGCATCCCTTCAGCTACTCACCTACCACAGAAACTGAGAAATTAAGATTAAACCGTTCTGTTTACTCTGATAATGACGTAAATCGACAATTAGAAGGCCTTACACACCTCACAAAATTACACTGATACTATCACAATGATTTTAGATTGAATTAATTCCACAAACCTCAGGAAGTCATTTCTGATTTACACCAGTGTACCAGAGAACAAAATTAGAAAATGCCTGTCAGATCTAATGCATTTTTCCTCTTTTCTTAATACATACATTAAAAAGTGAGAAAAAAATATACTGTCACCATTATCTGTTTTGTGGAGATAACTCTGAGACAACCTTCTGAACAGCCCAAGACAGCACTTTTCACAGCAGTAAATTCAGTGAATGCAATTTTTGGATAAAAATAAAACCTGTCGCTCTGCTGTGCCTCCCCGCCTTCCCCGCCTTCGACATCTGCATGCCACCCTAGCAAAATAAAACCCTGACAGTAGCCCACCTATAGGAGAATGTCCTACTAGTACTAGGAGAAAATCCTAAGTGAGCTGGGGCAACGAAGGACTTGTATTCTGGACTTCAGCTTTGGTCCTGGCAATTCCAGCCTACGGAGTTACAACTCAGAGATGACTTACAGGCATCTGACTCTTACCTGGCAGGGGAGACACCATGATCAGGCAGGTGGTTTTCCCAGGGCGAGGCTCATCCCCTGCACTCCGGGTGTGCTGACCCCCGCGATTTCCCCAAATGCGGGAAACTCGACTGCATAATTTGTGGTAGTTTTTTTTCTTTTTATGACACCAAGCTAAGTGCGTGTGTCGATCTGCTCGAGGGCAGGAAGGCTCTGCAGGAGGATCTGGATAGGCTGGAGCGATGGGCTGAGGTCAACTGTATGAAGTTCAACAAGGCCAAGTGCCGGGTCCTGCACCTGGGGCGCAACAACCCCAAGCAGAGCTACAGGCTGGGAGATGAGTGGTTGGAAAGCTGCCTGGCCGAGAAGGACCTGGGAGTATTGGTTGATAGTCGGCTGAATATGAGCCAGCAGTGTGCTCAGGTGGCCAAGAAGGCCAACAGCATCCTGGCCTGTATAAGAAGCAGTGTGGCCAGCAGGTCTAGGGAGGTGATTGTCCCCCTGTACTCGGCTCTGGTGAGGCCGCACCTCGAGTACTGTGTTCAGTTTTGGGCCCCTCGCTACAGGAAGGACATGGACGTGCTCGAGCGAGTCCAGAGAAGGGCGACCAAGCTGGTGAGGGGTCTGGAGAACAAGTCTTACGAGGAGCGGCTGAGGGAGCTGGGCTTGTTCAGCCTGGAGAAGAGGAGGCTCAGGGGCGACCTTATCGCTCTCTACAGTTACCTTAAAGGAAGCTGTAGTGAGGTGGGGGTTGGTCTGTTCTCCCACGTGCCTGGTGACAGGACGAGGGGGAATGGGCGAAAGTTGCGACAGGGGAGTTTTAGGTTGGATGTTAGGAAGTACTTCTTTACCGAAAGGGTCATTAAGCATTGGAACGGGCTGCCCAGGGAGGTGGTGGAGTCGCCATCCCTGGAGGTCTTTAAAAGACGTTTAGATGTAGAGCTTAGTGATATGGTTTAGTGGAGTACTTAGTGTTAGGTCGGAGGTTGGACTCGATGATCTTGAGGTCTCTTCCAACCTAGAAATCTGTGTCTGTGTGTCTGTGACTCCTGTGAGCTCCTGATGGTCAGCATGGCTCTTTACTGGCATACAAAACATAAAACATTCACGATGTATTATATATCAGTACAATGACAGATCCTTAGAGAGAATAAGAAGCAACCACATGAGTAAACTGCTGAGCTATTACTGAAATGGAAATAGCAGAACACATGCTCAGAAACAAGTGGCTAAGGTACTGTTTGTAGGGCTCTGGTAGGGGCTGGTGGTCTTCCAGTTCACCTTTGGCTGCATACGCTGCTGCTAATGAGCACCTCAGGTCTACAGTGAACCCCCAGCACCAGTGTGTCAATATGTTAGGTGCTTACTTGTACAGCTTATCTGTATGTTTGGCCCGGCAGAAGTTCCTGTGTGGTCCCCAAAGGAGAAGAACCAAGGCTGCCGCTAAGAGGGCATTTCGCCTTGGCTTGGCTCAAGGCAAGGCTACCAAGGCAACAAACAGAGTTTGAACTTGTCTGCTTCAGACGCGATTAACCCTCAAATGCAGGTGAGTAATCTTCACAACTGTAAAAGCCAACTCTGGTCTGTCCTGGCAGGAAATCTGAGAAACTGGGGGAATGGAGCGCTTGCAGACGGATGTTTCCCCAGCGCCCCATGTAGCTGCCAGGCACTCGCTCCTCCTGGCGGACTGCAGCTCTGCATCCACAAGCAGCTCTGGGCACTGACACCCTGGGGCTCTCAAACGGGCTGCCACTTCTTACCAGCTGCGAACACTGGGCTGCTTTTGATCTTAGCCACTGAACTGCACCCAAACAGCTCCGTAATTTCAGGCTGGGGAGTCAAGAAGGAAAAATGAACACACTGAAAAGCAAGGGGATGCGTAAGCTAACACTGGCCTTTCATTTATAATTAAAAGTCACAGGTTTTAACCAACGAGCAACAGGAACTCCAGATGGCACACGGGAAAGATGGCTTACAAGGAAGAAGAGCACAGGAAAGCTTGTGGTATGCTCCGTGTTAACAAATAATGCTCCCACAATTTTTTAGAAGTGTTAAACAAAAGTAACACTTTTTTAACCATAAGGCCTGTAGTTACTTCAACAAGTGGAATAAATTATTACTTACATTTGCTACATTTAATAAATGTGATTTTTCCATTGGCAAATGGAGGCCTTTCATTTTCATTTGAAATTAAACCAACCCTAAGCCCTGTCTGGAAGTATCGGTAAATTTCTGCCATAGGGAAACCAGTCCCTGATTTCAGAAGATCCTCTGCATGTCTCCTGTCACTTGTTCATTTTATGACAAAGCACAGTGTCAAAAAACGTCTCCTTAAAAAAAGCAAAGCGGAAAGCCCCGGTCTGGCCGGTAGTATCTCTTTTGGCTGGATGAGCAATGGATGGAATGTCTAGAGAGAAGTATTACTCCTAACGTGAGCTAGCTAATTGCCAATTAATTCAAGTCACTGAATACCCAAAAAATATTAATCTAGGCACTGCAGGACACAAGCATTTGTGGTTTACATTAGGGCTCAGACTAGTATGGTAACAAACTATTTGAATTAAAAGAGGAACAAAAATCTTAGGCTGAACGAACCCAAGAACACTGTTTTTTAAACAGCTGAGTATGCATACACAGTTGCTGCATATGAGCTTTGTACATATGATTTTTAACATAAGTAATGTGATTTATCCCCACAAATTGGAGGTTGCTGTTATAAATCTTAGAATTATTTACAGCTATGAGATACCTGAAAACTACACGCACTGATATTTGCAAGATCTGCAGACCTTCAAGGATGCCAGTTTAGAGAATCAATCCTTAAAGCAAACAAAAGCATTAAAATAACTCAAGTAAAGCATAGTAATATTAAAGTAATATTCTTGCTCCTTATTCTCAACAGCTGTCTTCTCAAATACTCTAGTTTCAAGTAGGGTAAATCAGTTCAGTTACAGTGCCTAACTCTGCTGACTGCACTGAAGTTGCTTTAGATCTACAACAGTGGAAGACGGATTAAAATGTGGCCCACAGCAACACGATTTCCATAGCCGTAAAATACGGATAATGACACTTACTTGCCTTGCAAGGACTGTAAATGGATTAACTGATTAATCCTTACAAAGAATGTTGGAAGTGAGGGGAGGGGGTTTAAAATGCTATGCAAGTTTTACATATTACACCCAGGAAAATTGCATCTTAAATATAATCTGGAAAGAAAGCTCTAGATTATTTCTTAGTAATAGTTTCCATTTTACATCCCAAGTTTTCTAGCGCACTGTTTTTCTGGTTTCCTACAACATGCATCTTATGCTCGTCTTGGCTGCACTGGAAAGGACTTTGTTACCGAGCATCCTACTTATGGAAACCATTAATTGCCCTTAATTACTCAAGTCTTCTCATTGAGCAGATGTTTATTTTTCTATAGCAATTGTTATCTCTAATTACTGACTTTAAAATAAACAGTCTTATATCAAGTGACACACAAATTGCACAGTATCAATTTATAATTGCATGTGGGGAAAGGAGGTATAGGGTTGTCTACAAATCTAAAAGGATGAGGATGGAGCTACCCACACTGGTAATGAAATAATTTGACCATGAGCTGTTCTACAGAGAGATTCTAGTGCTAAAAGGCTGTTCTGAGGGCTCATGCAATAACCATTTCTAAATTGAATAAACTGTAATTACAGTAGGACTAAAGCCAAAGTTCAAACGCTCAGCAGGAGCGTGGAAGGAGATGTTCATCAGTGCTGGGATTCACACGCCTCAGCTCGGAGCCCAGGGAAGCTGTGCACTGAATTGCTACAGCCCAGGTTTATTCTCCTGAGCTGCAAGCACTGCCAAACGTGTGTGGCCCAGGCAGCCCAAGGGACGCGCGCCTACACTCGGAGATGGGCAAGAGCAACGCATCAGCTCAGATGTGACTGGATCCCCATGCCTGATACTAGAGAACAAGAGACACAGACACATACATAGATAAACAGCAGCTCACCGGGAGCTGGTTTTACACTGTATGCCTCAGAGATTATGGTAGGATCATCCTCTGAGCTCAGCAGGATCAAAACACACAGAACCAACATCACCTCTATTGATTTTTATCTTGGTCTCTTTCTTACAATATTTCATAAATCAATACTTCTCAGAAATTCTTTGTGCCCGCTGAATATAGTGAAGAACGTGGCTGTTGAGTCCCTCTGACACGCCGCCTTTCCCATCTTGCCACGCACACCCACACGACTGAAGAGGCCCCCCAGGGGAGCAGGATACAAAGCTTGGTGGACACAGCCATGCTGCTTTTGTAAAATGCTGCTACTCATCAGCCAAACCCCAACAAACTCCTGAAGTCCTCTGGGAGCTCTCAGCAGCTTGTGATGTCCAGTGGGCCGACCTTCTGTTTCAGCTCAAGGCTTTGTTCCCATACAAACCCACCCGAAAGACTAAGCTTTGCTGCCACCAGCGAGGTATGGACCTCAGCTTCCTGGGCGTGTGAAAGCCTTGGGGTTGCACCCCCACCCCTGCCTACAGGGACACAGATGAGTGGCTTCCCGGCTTTCAAATGAAAAAGAAAGAAAAGGAAATATATATATATAATTTTCCATCCCTGAGTCTGCAGACCCAGCAGCCAGAGCTGCACATCTCCTTGCAAAGCCCTCCTTGAGGAACGCGGAGCCGCACGCCCCCCTTCAGACCTCGTTACTCGTTTGTCAGGAGATGACCAAAACCAGCCATTTTCAGGTAGAGCAGGAAGCCAGCAGACCTCTGTCTATCCTGCCTAAGATATCCTTTAGGAAACATGTCACTAGAATTAGGTAACGTCTGGGTAATGAGCCACGGTATCCAGTGATCCACTGAGCAGGACTGATGCACTAATAATGAGGGAACACTGCAAGAAGGGCAAGAGGAGGTGAGGAAGAAAAGACAGGAGGAGAAAGAGGGGAAAAACAGTTCCTCACGTGTGCTTTTAGCTCATGTTAATCCCATTTTCCACGTTCATTTCTCCCATCTCCTTCTCCTCACCACCCTTCCATCCTACCTCCACTTGCCTCCTCCTGACGGCCTCCCGACCCTCCCAGCAGCCGGGCTTGTTTCAGCCAGGCTCTGTGTATATTAAGAACTTCATTAAAAAGAGGGGCTAGCAAGGAAAGCCTTTCTACAGAAGACAGAGGTCGTGCTCTTCACAAGATGAGGCTCACTGCAAAACACTTCATCTACTGCTGCAGCTTACCCTGCCCTCTGACATCCCTTAATCACCCCCTGACGAGTTCCTACGGGGCTGTGCGCTGACTGTCGGTGTGCTGCGCTTCACCAGTGCCTCAAGAAGTGACGGAGCTTAGCTCTGCCTGCACCCATGCCATGAACACAGCGCCCAACGCAGGTCCTGTGCGCATGCAGCACCTCCCGCTGCCCCAAATTCCCAAAGGGCTTCTTGAGGGCAGTGGGATAGGACTCATATGCAGCCAGGGTAGAACTAGACTGGGCAGCTCTTGCACCCTCCAGATGGTTTTACAGTGACAATTTTTCCCAATGACAACTTGCTCTGCACCCAGCAGAAGTAGGGGCTGATCTTGGATTTCCAAGCGGAGCTCCCTTGGATTTCCCTCTCCGATTTGGGACTTTCTTCCTTACTCAGCCAACAGCCTCCAAAGGAGCTGGAAAGGGCTTCATTATCTTGGGAAGACTTTGAGCCAGTGAGACTTTTACACTGATGTAATTTCATTTATTTTCAGGGGGGTTCTCCCACCACACACTAACTACCCCATTATCATGTACAAGAAGTGAGTCAGGCCCAGATTTGGGTAAGAGCACAGTGGGGACATCTCATCTTCCCTGCTCTGTGTGTGGCTCCCAGATACAGAAAAAGGCCTCAGTCTTTTTCAAAATGATACTGAGACCTTCCAAGAGGGTGTGGAAGAAATCCCCTTCATAAGATTCTGATTTTTAATGTGACTCCTACAGCCCTACACGTCGGCCTATGCAGTCCCAGTTTCAGCAAGCGGTTTAAGAGCTTTCTGCCCTCCGTAGTGGCGTGAGTGCATCACGCTGTATAACACTGTGAGAGCAGAGAGCTTATGACAATTGTGATGGACCGCTTTTCCCACTTCCTAAGATGTTCCTCTGTACAAAGTATAGGAAATCTAGCATATACATTTTTTTTAATTATACTGAATATGAGAAAGAAACCCCAAGCCTCTGGCTTAGGACAATGGGAAGAAAGACCACTTGAAAACTGATCTCTGGCTTAAGAAAAGGAAAGTCAAAGCAAAAGGAATTAAAGGTCAGAATAATTAGACTATTATCATTTTAATGAACAGAAACAAGCATATAAAACCCCCAATTTTCAAAAGTATTTTCTTTAATGTGAGACTAATGGCTCAGGTCACAGCATGGAGCTGAAAGCATTTATCGATTTCTACACAGAGAACAGGAGCTGCCTGCTCATGTAGTACAAACTTCACTACAACCAGTTCGCTGTGTTCCTTACCGAGAGAGGAAAGCGGGGGGTCATATTCAATACACCTGTACAGAAAAGGCCCAAGCTCCTCGTTAATTTAAGGTAAGGTTTATGAGAAACAATGTAATACCTAGAGAGAAAGCTCAGCTGTGCCTCCACAAAGAAGAAAGAAAATAAAGTGAATTTAATTTCCTTTCAAAAGAAAGGTGGCTGGATAAACACAAACATGCACACCCCAACCCACCTTCTGATACACAGCTTCATCACTTGGATATTCGTACCGGAGCAGCTGTGGCTAAGTATGTCCTGAAATACAGTGCAATTTCCAACTCAGGCAGGAGCCGTCGATTATAAGAGGACAGTGGCATGAGAACTGCACTGCCAAAACACATCTTTGTGTCATGCTCCTGTTCCAGGATTTCTATGCAACAACCCCTACCTGGGTTGGTGGGAGATCCCACAGTGAATTTCTCTCTTCTGGAAGAATTCACTGGAGGGGATGGTGAACAACGAAATCTGTACAGACTCACCTGTTTAAGCAATCTGCAGATGAGTTTGTTCATCAGCAAACTACAGCTATGCAGACCTTGCTTCCTCTAATGGTGCTGCTGCAGAGAATGAGGAAAGCTGAAAGATCTGGCTGTAGAAGAGCTCACAGCTATGCCAGATGTTCTCAACTGTTACCATGTTATACTACCACCACTAAGGCAAAACAAACCTGCAGGGATTGTTGTTCTCAAATCTACAGGGCCTGTTACTGCTCCACTTCCCGACACAGGAATGGGTTCTGCCTTTACTCAGACTGGTAATTTCTTGGTATCAGCAAACCATCCCGAAATTTCACTCCACACAAACACTAGTTCAAGGCCAAAGCTACAATAAAGATGGATAAAGAGTGAATGAGCTGATCTAGATGTCAACAGAGAATCTCATCCCCAGGGTTTTTCCCTGATGCTTACTATTCTGTTTCTATTTCATGGCCCCACAGAGTTACAACGAAGTGCCAGAAGACTCAAGAAGATTCAATCCAAAAAATCAGCTTAAGCAGAAGGACAAGCTGTAAGCCTGGATAAGTAGATAGAAAGAAGCAAAAGACCAGTAAGCATCTTCTCCATACAAGCTACAAAGTCTAGGGAAAGTTAAAAACCCCAACCCTCAGGAATGACATTCCCAGATGAGGATCTGGTTCTCCCCACAAGCACACTGCTGTGAGGCCACCGACTTCCTTGGGATCCTCCAAATCCTACTGCCAGAGACGAGCCGCGGCCCTGCCAGCCCCTCTGAGGAGGCTGCACAGCACAGCTCAGGCTCAAGCAAGAGCCACAGAGAAGCTCGCTGTTGACTCAGAGCCACTCACGCTCAGAAGAGGAGGCGGCTCACAAAATTGAGATTGCTGTGCCTGTTCAGCATCCCGACGTACACAGGGGATAAACACACCAAGACAATAGTGTACACTACCGGCAATAATGACATTAGACAAATCATGGATCACTTTCTGCAAAAACACTGGCCTTAAGGGATCCTGCCTGCAAAGAAAACAGAAAATATCGTCTGGCGCTTAGGAACATTACACACTTTGGCTTTATGTTATGAGCCTCCTAAATGAGTAGGAAGTGCCATGCTATTCCTCACTTGTACTGCAGGTCAGGCCTCTCGCACCTCAAGGCTACAGCAAGTTGCATAGGGTAGGGGATGTGAGAGTCTCTCCCTGAGCAAGGGAATCATCATCGGTTGTACAGCATTCATCTGGCAGGGCAGGCATCCAGCAGGAACATTATTTCTCTGTGACCCTCTGTGCTCTAGATACTAAAGGCTAGAGGTTGTAGTCCAAACGTTATTATGGGAATAATTAAAAAAGAAACACAACATGGAAAGGACTGAAAAAGACCTTTAAAAGAGAATTGAGAACTCTAGCAAAGGACAAACGAACGAAAGCATCAGTCTCCAAACAGAGCTGGGAAGTCTGATGCTGGTAACTCAGCTGCAAAACACTGCCCGTGGTTCAGCTGGACAGAAAAGCACAGGATGGGAAGCACTGCAAGCTGGAGTGACTTGCGTAACGTCACAAAATGGTGTAACTGCACAGCCATAAACAGAGGATCTGCTTCCTGAGACCCACCCCAGGTCCACAACATGTCCTTTTGAGGTAGACATGTAGTAGTGGGTTTACGTGGCAAGGTTTTGGTAGCAGGGGGCCATAGAAGTGGCTTCTGTGAGAAGGATCTAGAAGGATCTAGAAGCTGTTTGGTAAGGGCCCCATTGCTGACCAGAGCCGAGCCAATAAGTGATGTTGTTTGCACCTCTGTGAAAGCAGATTTAAGACAGGGAAAAAAACGCTGTGCCACACAGCAGCTGGGAGAGTGAGAGGAGTGAGGAACAGCCTTGCAGGCGCCAAGGTCAGTGAAGAAGGAGGGGGAGAGGTGCTCCAGGTGCCGGAGCAGAAGTCCCCTGCGGCCTGTGGTGAGGACCATGGTGAAGCAGGCTGTCCCCCTGCAGCCCATGGAGTACCACGGTGGAACAGGGTTCCACCCTGCAGCCCGTGGAGGAGACCACGGTGGAGCAGGTGGACCTGCACCGACGGAGACTGCGGCCTGTAGAAGACCCCTGCCAGAGCAGATTCCAGGCCGGACCTGTAGCCCGTGGAGAGGAGACCACGCAGGAGCAGGTGACCTGGCAGGAGCTGCTGCCTGTGGGGGATCCAGGTTGGAGCAGTTCGCTCCTGAGGGATGGACCCCGGGGTACGGACCCATATCTGGAGCAGTTCTTGAAGAGCTGCTGCCTGTGGGCAGCCCACGCCGGATCAGTTCAGCAAGGACTGCATCCCGTGGGAGGGACCCCACAGCACAGGGGATGAGAGTGACCGAGAAGGAGCCGCGGCAAAGAAGCGCTATAGACTGACCATAACCCCCATTCCCCCGTTCCCCTGCGCTGCTCAGGGGGAGGAGGTGGAAGAGGGTGAATGGGGGGAAGGTGCTTTTGGTTTCTTTCCTTTGTTTCTCTAGCTTGTTAGTAACAGGCAATAAATCTCACTATCTCCCTATGCTGAGTCTGTTTTGCCCGTCACAATAATTACTGTGTGATCTCCTCATCCTTATCTCAACCCTTGAGCCCTTTTCATTGTATTTTCTCCCCGTTCCTCTTTGAGGAGGGGGCGTGAGAGAGCAGTTGTGGTGGAGCTCGGCCGCCCACCCGAGTAAAACCACCACAACTACTGGCTACAGACAAGAGAAACACGGGCCTGAAAGCACATCTGTAACATAATTTGAACCTTAACAATGGTACAGCGTGGAACAGATTTAACCCCCCAGACTTCAGCTGCAGGAGGCCATGTATAAAGTTTTTTGTATAAAGTTTCCTGAGGGACCATTTATACTTGCAGGTACACGACTTGTAGAGTCCTTAGCACCAGATCCGTTCCCTTCCCCAGGACAGAAGCCCCAGCAGGCTCCAGGCGACAGAAGCGCAGTCTTGCTTCTCACACAGCGTTTGTCTAAACTAAGGCCGAGCACGGTCGCAGCTGAGTACAGCAGAGCTGAGAAAGAGCAAGAGGTGCTCTCCTCTGCTCAGATTAAAGGGAATTAAGGCACGTCTGTGTCCTGTGTGCTTAAACTGTCAAAAATGAAGAAGGATTCCCTCTGACGACACCATCAGCTGTAAATCGTACTAACAACTACATGAAGATGCCTGAAATAAAGAACTGAAACACCCCTGGACGCAAGGTGTCTGGCTACAGGTACCTGACACGCTGGCATAACTGTTTAAAACAAGCAGTTTTGTTTTCCTTCCTTTTATGTTTATTCCGAAATGGAACAATCACAGTTGGATAATAAACAATGGCTCTTAAGCTTTCGTATCAATTTGATGCCACTTGAATTTCCAATCCAAAGAGATGTTCATGCAAATTAACCAATAAAGAATGTGTGTCCATCTACAGCGAGTAGAAAACAGCAGTTGATCTATAATGAAAAACTCTTTTAAAAAAGCATGCAAACAATTGCGCATTAACTACATTATAGTGTCAGTGAATGGACACTTGTAGAGAATGTCTTCCTAACCACAGAAAAAGAATACTGAATTTTGTATAGAGATTTTTTTTTCTTTGCATATCAACATACCTAGACAGCCACCAACTTGAAAATTAACCTTTCATTAGGGAAAGAGAGAAAACCTACAAATGACAAATAAAAATGGAATCCATAAACGAAATCAAGCTTTTGTCCTTGCTGATTTAAACAATAATAAAAAGCTGCTACTTAAATCACCTTGATTTAAATATAACTGATTTCAATTCATCAACTCTGCTCTTCCGCTAATCCTCCTCTTCACAGCCAGGAGAAGAGCCCCAGGTCAGAACCTCCCCACACAAGAGTGCTCTGCTACAGCCGAGCCTCCGCTGCATCCTTGCCACGTCTGCACTCACGTACTGGCACCTGGAGCCCTGCCTTGTGGTTCAAGGACTCGGTCCTGAGCTGCTGCCGAATGCGGGGACTCAGCTCTTGAAGATGGGGAAATAGGGGTGTGATTGGGAAATCTAAACTCAATTTGGTTACCTTTAAGACAAAGGTGGAGCTACTGAGGTATACCAGGTAGAACCAATGCTAACCAAGGAGCAAAGAGGTTCATATTTACACATAAATGGGAATTTGCACTTTCACCCACCTCTCTTACCCCCATATGAGCACGCTTCAAAGCATGAGGTGATACCCAGGCTGCCACAGAGGAAGTCTAACATTATGACACATTTATCACAAGAATAGGATGCTGCAGAAAATAATTGGTTTCCCTAATAATTTTCAAGCCTCATAAACATATTTCAGGACAGTTTTTAAAAAGAAAATACGTAATAGAATTAACATGAATGAGAGCCCTGTGGAATTCTTATTGCTGCTCATATTGGAAGACTCAACCCCAAACCAGAAGTCTGCTCTGGTAACCGTCACGCATCCACAGCACAGGTGCTACCCCTGCCTTGGGGTAGACAGTTATGATCCAAATAGTTAAAGCTGCCAAAGGGTGAGTGTATAATCATACACCATTTCTCTGCTTGAACATAAAGGCTTGAGGCACATAGAAACTGGGTAACTTGCGGAGGGTCACAGTGAAACCCTGTTGCAGAGCTGGGAACCAAGGACATACCACAATCATCTTTTAAGTCGGTGTGAGCAGGTAAAAACTGAAAGGGAGAAAAAAAGGGAAAAAAGGGCAAATTGGCCAGAACACCATCATTTCTATTAAATTTCACACAACCCCCAACTCTGCCAGAGCAGGATAAAAGGAGAATAATTCCATTTGTGTCACTAGATCCATTCCAGAGCTACAGCAGAAAAGCCGAGAGTGAAAGTGGGGTCCTTCCTGTGAGATACACAAATGCATAAATTTGGGGGGAGAGCTTTCAAATTTATGATCCACTAAATGAAAACAACAGCAAAGAAACTGCAATGGTATATTTCAGCTAGGATAAAGGATGCTGATTTCTGGAAGCGATGACAGAAGAACAGAAAAAGCAGCAAAGGAAAATCTCTCTGCTCTTCCCCGCCACTTCACTTGCTGTGCCCCAGGAAAAGGGCTGGTCCGCAGCACAGTGACAGGCAGCGTGGTTACAGAGAGCTATTCCGATGGGAAGGGTTAAGCTGCCTGTGTCAGGGAGGGGAAGGAAGACTGAGAACCATCGGGTGCCCACGGCAGGATCCCATGGGTGGCAGCAGAATGGCTGCCACGGCTCTGTTTCGGCTTGTGCAGGGCGGCCGAGCATCCCCTCAGCTCCATGCCGGGGCTGGGGTGGATTCAGCACCATGCGGCGTGCTGTGGGACGAGTGGGATGATGGTGATGAGACGTGCCACGGGAGTACCGCTTGCACACGCGGGGAAGCGCAAGACAATAATCTCCCATCTGCACGATACGGCTTTGAATCCCGTCCTTTACAGCTCAATAGGTGCATCTGCTGCCCCTCTGCTAATCCTCAACAGCGTTTAAAATGCAGATCAGCGGAGATCATGCTTTTTCTCTCCCATTACAGACCACAACCTAATAAAAGAGCTTTAATCACAGAGACAATATTCTATCTCCTGCAAGGTCTGCTGCCTCATTTGCCTCTATGCCTTTGTTTGGAAACCAGATCTTTGTCAGGCGCCAGCAGCAGCAGAAAATAATTGTGCAATACAAGGTTTGAAGGCGGTCGAAGCGCTTAAAACCTTTCCCAAAACTGTGCCATTGTAATCAGGAAATTGTGACCGCAAAAGGTAAACAGCAGGGAACTCGGGGCAGGGGAACCCCCTGAGAAAATGCATCTTAAACCCCTGGATGTGTTGCAGGATTTTAAATGGAAAAAGCAGCATCAGCAGACTTGCTTACATGTCTTTGTCTCCCTAGCACTAATGCGCTACGACATCTTTTTCCAAGTCAGAAAGTACAAGGGCTGCCGAGGAAAGCCATGACTAGTTATGTGACTGCAGGTCGAGAAATATTACTGAGTATATTTCACGCACAGCACATGTATGTGAGTATATATATATGGATGTGGAAATGCTAACCTGAAGTAACTAGCTCGTTCCAGACAACTCTGTGGCCAAATAAATGACCAAGTAAGCTGAGAAGCTGCTCTTGCTTTGACGAGAGCAAGTCATCAACATAAAAATGAGGCTGTGAGATCCACTGTAGTTAAACCCTGCTCCAGCTCAGAGTCTTCTTGGGTAGAGCTGAGCTGCCAGAGTCCTCCTTTCTGTGGTTTTTGCCACCAGTGTATTACAGAGGGAAGGGCCAGCCTGGAAGTCTCCTCAAATATGTTTACTCTTAGATTAATATTCTTCTCCAGGAACCTTCGCTCTTGCAAACAACTATACAGCATAATACAATAAATCTTGCCTCTCCCTGTATTTATATACTGCAGCAAGAAAGATAGGCAAACCAATTACTTCACGGATCAGGGTATGCCTGTCCTCTACAAATGCACAACATATAGTGGAGGGGGCGCCAAAGGAGTCCTTCCTGTGTTCTTACCTTCCAAGAATTAGACACAAACATGTTCATAGCATGACAACAAATAACGTAGCACAGCACTTCCCAGCCACAGGGAGCAAGAGAAATACTGAAGGAATAAAACCACACCAGGGGCTAAAAAAGAATGTGCTCCGTGCCATTAATGCTTCTTGAGTCACCAGATTCCCCACGAGACCAACCGAGGACAACCCATTGCTTGCAAGACATGTGGATGCTATTTGGAGCTTGGCAAGCCCCAGACCTGCACTTGGGGAAACACCGGCTGCTCTGCAGGGACACTCCACTGCAGCACAGCCAGCTGGGCAACGCAGAGGGTCTCTGATGGCACGGTCCTGCGGGCAGCCACAGGCCAAAACCACTCCAGCAACTCCTCGCCATAAATACACACGATCTGCTCACTAATGAAGCCCGGGCAGATGCTGTGCTAGCCACTGACTTCTTAGCAGGAAACCCAGCATGTTCTGAGCTATTTCAACATCTGTACAGGAACTGTTGGAAGCAGCAGTCCCATCCTCCGGGGCCTCTTTTATTTGAGCTCACTGGAGTCCCTAACAGTAGCTCTGTCTGCTAGATTTGCTGATCAAGGACAGCCCAGCACGTGGTCCTCTTCTGCCAGTTGCCATCACAGCAATTAAAGGGGAAAAAACTATGGGACAAGTCATTTCTGCAGTGCACAAATGCATATATTACTTGTCTCATTATGTAGACACAATGTGATTTTCAATTAGCTGTCTAACAGTATGATTGAACACAAAATAATTATGTATTTCATGGACATGCTTCAAAGGTGCTGTTTCATTCTCAAAATAATTAGCTGCATGCACAGGAAACTTAGTTCCAGAGGGCCTGTGGTGGATCTTTCTGAAGATCCAGAGAGTTATTTGAGCTTCCTGAAATGAAAAAGGCTCCAGGGGCAGGATAACCACACCTAATGTATCTGTGTTGAATTACAGGTGCACGTGCGTGTACAGTTGAGCTCCTGAAGAAACATGGAAAGTGGTCCATACCTGCCATATGACATGATGTTTCCCAACAGCCCTGATTGTGAATTGCAGGTCTTGCAGGGGAGCCTTTGATGAAGCATCACAGGATGTGCAGCTTTGTGTGGGAGCACACCTCCCTGCAGCCTACCTGCACCGAATTCAGGAATGCAGAAGCGCAGTGGGGCTGAAGGGGGCAAAAGCTGGGGAAAGGCTGGCCCTGAACCACTGAAGCTGTGCCACAGTTGCTTCTCTCACTGAGCAGCGGTGCTGACCTACGCTAGCAGTGTCTCATCTGGTGTTTGTATAAGCAGTAGGAAATTACTACCTCCTGGTGAAAAAGGAAGAAGGTGAAGAAGGCCAGGAAGATGATACGAAACAAGTTTTCTCCAATTAATAAAGCCTCCCAGGATCACTTATACACTGTCCCCTCCTAATGAGGGCACCCAAAGTCAGAATCCAGTTCTCCCCTATTATTAACATGTGTAATTACTAGTATACAACACTACGCCTTAACAAACGGCGTTATGCAGAACATCAAACATTTATATCTGCCCTTTTGTACGTACTGGATGTAAAGCATGCAAGTTTCATAGCAAAAAATCCGTTTTGCTCACACTAGGAACCCCAGACTTCCACGTCTACTGCTGGCTAAAATATCTGAGTACTCCTAACAGAGGCCAGAGAGAAGGTTAAGCTCTGGCAACGCTACACGAGCATATGTGCGTACGAATCGATTTTCTTGTTATAAATAGTAATGTCTTGAATACCCCCACCTGTCAATGATCTCCACCAAGGTGACCAGATGACATGCACCTCAACATAGCTACATTTTTTTTCTTAAACACCTCTTCTGGGCCTGATGAAAATAGTGCCAAAAGGAATTAGGAGCATTAACTGAACTGGTAAAAATGGCAAGTATAAATGTTGTCCAAGGATAATTATTGTTACTGCAACCAGAATGCCAGGCGACATCTCTCTCAAGAAAACAGTCAACTTTTACACTAACTGCTCAATAACTCCATTATCTATGTCAATGTCAAGGCAGGGCTCTGCCCCTTCTCGTCCTTTGTCATATGTATTTACCTCCTCCTCCATCACAGCAGTCCTGCTGGCCTTAGGAAAGAGATCCCTTGGTGGAAACGAGGCCTGACAGGAAAACAAGGCAAAGCTTCTGAAAGCACAGAGGCATCTTTTGTAATTAAGGGTTTTGGTTGTTTTTCCTGTAGGTATTTATAAGAGGTTTGTTTGTTTGTTTGTGAAGTGAAGCTACTGAGCTTCAGGGAATCATTTCAAAAATTGTTACTCCTTCAAATTTAGAGATTTTTCCACTGCTGAGTTCTCTGTAAATTATCACGTAGGGAATGGAAGGAGGTAGCATGTAACTCCAGAATGTGTGAGATGGCCAGGGGATCCTCAGTCAGTGAAAATGTCAGTGAATCTCATTGGCACCAGGTGCCTGATTCCATCAAGGATGGGTGCATCAGTACCTAAGACACAAAGTAAAGCAAAGGAAAAAAAAAAAACACATTTAGCAACACAAAACTTTAGACAGAGTTGCGTGCTGTAGTTTCACATGCACTTTAATGCTACAAGCAGCAGTTCAGTCTCCTCATTGTCAATTGTGTCTTGTCCATGTAGCAGACCAGCTCACAGAACTGATGCAGGTGCAAGCTAAGCCAGAAAAAAAAAGGGGGTTAACTAGCTCAGGCCTGTACCTAAACTCAGCTCACTGAAGAATCACACAGCCTGTATCATGCTTTCCCTGCCAACATGTGCATGCACCGTGCTACATATATTGCTCCAGAATGTCCAAATCCAACTCCTTTTTCTGTCACGAACTCCCTTTGCATCAACACTCACTCTCTTTCTTTCCAAGCCTCAAATCCCCACCCGTGACATGGGGCAGCATTATTTCCTTCACTCTGTCTGCTCAGGGTGTAGGGCGTTTAGCACAGGGCGATGAGTTGGTACAATCTGCACCGCAACAAGTACAGCAGATCTCCTGTTCTGATGGAAAATCGCAGACACCACTGTGCTACGATTAAGATACAACAGCAAAGGAGAGCTGACAAGTATGCTTCTACATGATTGAAAGCTGCTGTGACTTAATGAATGTGATACCAGTTCTTCTGCAGGACGGCTGAGATGAGCTATGTCTCTCTCACGTGTTTTGTTCTGGTGCCAAATACGAGAAGGCATTTTATCAGGACTATGGCTGACGATAAATGGGACAGTGACATGTATCTTGTTAAGGCACAGAACTCAAACTCCCAAGACCTATATTCCCAGACGTAAGGAAGGGGCCCTATGGGTTAAGTGCACCAGCCAGCACGGACCTAACGACCTCAACACCCCTCTGAATCAGGGCATTGGTCTTCCTACACCTTTGTTTATTCCACTGGTAACATTAACCGGCCATACAGAAACAGTAAGGATTAATGCATGCAGGTTGGTAAAAGGTTACAAGTACCTCTAAGGTGTTTTTGAAAGGCTTCTTTTCTTTCTCCTTAGAATTGAGTAGAAAAGACAGTTTGCTTATTTCCTACTTCCGATTATTCTACAGTGGCAGACGCACAGAACCCATCAATCCGCGCTGACCAGTCTGCACCTGTAACATGTCCACCCCAAATTCATGGTTCAGTCTTTACATAACACATCATGCTCCACACAGATTGTGCCCCCGAACACCAGAGTGAGTCAGCGAATTGGGTAAGCATCCAGGTATCTTCTTGCAAAATTCAGACCTTCACTAAAACAAGTTACTCTTTCAACATCAGTCCTTGGAAATCTCAGAGGTACGGCTAGATTAAACGTGGCTAAGTCAGATCTAATCATACGCATCATTCATAACTGCTTAAATTGATGGCTTGTTTGCTTTAGTGATTTCTTTTGGAAGTTGCTTCTCCAAAATGAATACATCTCATAAAAAGGCAGTCAAAAGGCAGTCAGTCTGTGCTGGCTACTACGTAGGAGCATGTCTCACCAAGAGACAGAAACACGTCTTCCTCCTTTATGCTTCTGACACAGCTCTGCGTTCCCTACTTAAATAATCCAGAACCACGCTGTGCAACTTACTGACAGCAAGTGCTCTTGTTGTTTGACCTTTACCACGCATTCCCCTCTTCTGCATTAGAAGCCTTTCCCCATCCTATTAGGAAATCACCAAGGACATCCTTCCCAAGCAGCACACCAGAGCTTCCAGCTATGCAATGAACGATGTACCAGGCTTCATAAGCTACATATTTATGTTGGTGACACTGACAGCAGTAAAACAACTGAGCTCAAGTCAATAAACAAAAGAGATGAGACAAAAAAATCACACATGGTCGTGGTTAAAAGCATGGGAACAAGGAGAAGAGTAACTGAGGTTAGTGGAACTACTGCTGAGTTGGACCAGCACTAACCAGGGAGGGCTACGAGCGCCCTTTGTAAGCAGCTGGGAAGGCTGACAGCACCCTGACGCTGCGGGACGAGTTGATAACCCATCTCCTCAGCAGAGGAAGCCACACCAAAGATTTTATCCAACTGAAAGCCAAGAGGCTAAAAGCTGCATATATCCCATTCACTTATGGAATGGGAAATCCACTTTTAGACCTGTGCTTCCTAATGCTCAGTCTACAGATTAATTTTAAGCTTATTTTGAATTTAAAAAAATCCCAAGGAAATATGTTTCAGTCTGCAGAGCAGAAAGGCATCACCAATTAATAACTGGGATCCCTTTAACGGAGACAGTCAAGCTCTAAGCTTTCTGTGAAGGATACGGAGCACATGCACACAAATAAAAAGATTATGCAGATCAAAAGCCATGAGATTATGCAAACAAACAAGACTTTACTACATTACAGTCTTCATGACAGCCACACATCATGCTAAGGCCAGCTCTCACCAAATTAAAAGATGGTTGAAGAAGGACCCATGGCTACACACACATCACACCACAGCCAACTTTGCCAACAGGGCTCTACAGGCCACTTCCCCCTAAGCAACCCAGCAAGATTTTCACCATAGCTGCAAACAGGAGGCAATAAGGGCCAAAACCTGCTATGCTCTGCACCAGCATAAAGCAAGAATGACCCCAGTCACTTCAGGCAGGTTTACCTAAACTTGTACAAGAACAGTGTTGAACCTGTCCAAATGCTCCATACAGTACTGTGGGTTTCCCTAACTCTTCCAGGTGATTTTCATATCGAATTTATTCAATTCATAACACTAAGAATGGCAGGCATGTGGCAAGGGTATCTTTTCTCTGTGTAACATTACCAACAGTCTTCATTTGGGGGGAAAAAAACACGGAAGAGTTACAGGCTCATCTTGACATTACTGAAGGCTCTCTGACTTCTCAGCATCCAAGTAATCCGTCCCTCCAATTTTAGGTCTGTTTAAAGTAGACAGCCTGGCTTCTTCATGATTAAAACAGGGTAAAGATCTTAACTGTCCATGCCAACTGTCTCAAGTCTGAGGTACCAAAAAGCTTTGATGACATGGCCCTAATGAAAGTAGCTGCACCTTTTTTGTAAACTGGCTTCTTAATGGGCCCCCAAGCATGTGACTGAGCTCCTAGTTTTGGGGCTGAAAGCTCTTTAGGGCATGTTTTCCCTTAGTTAAGCCAATTCTTTAGTGCGGGCTGTCATATTCACATATTTAAGAATTATGAGGGATCTTCTGCACTGACTTCAGCAGTATCTGGCCTCACCGAAGGCATGAGGTACCAGCAGTAAAGTGTCTCAGCTTGGTGGCTCTGCCTCAGATCTGTCAAAATCAGAGCAGACCACTGAGAATTTTATTTGAGGAACTGGCAGAAGCAGCACCTTGAGCACAAGCTAGGTGAACCCAAGCCCCAGAGGACTTAGTAAATTGCTTGGCATTAAGGAACTAGATTGCCACAGAAGAGACTCAGCATGTTCTCACTTGGGCTCCCTGCTTGTATTTCAGAAACCAGAATTCACCCCCAACCCACCTGATTTTGCTGACAGAATAAACAATCCTGCACAGACACCAAATGAGGGCAGTTAAAGAAAAACCACAGTTGAACTTTCATGTCTAAACGAGTTTGCTGATAGAGGTTACCCTCAAACCCAGGCCATGCCTGAATGATTCCACTACTACGAGTATCATCTAATTCTCCTCTGCCAACTCTCTGACTCACTCTGCAGCCCAGTTTAACATGCTGTTTACATCAAAAAAAGTGAAAGAAAGAAAATCAAAATCTCTGGCAGTGCCCTCCTACTTGTCAAGCACCAGGAACAACTGCCAGAAATGCAAGTAACTTAGGTGAGCTCAATTTGATCTGCATATCATAGCACACAAGCACTGCTGAATTTCTCTCTGCATCCAATTCAAGGAAATTGCATTGGCGGGGAACCTCCCCTTCAGGCAAACTCCGCTAAAAGACTTCAGTAGCGCTCAGCATCTTTTGGCCAATCTACCAAGCTTGATGTTTTCTGTACAGAAGTGCCTAAATAATAAAAAAGCCAGTGAACAGGCAGCAGAGGCAGTTAGGAAAACAGTTTCGTAGTGAAGAGCATGAAAAATGGCCCAAGAGTCACAAACTCCACTTTGCACGTTCTTATCCAGAGGCATTCATGCATTCCTTGGAAGGTGGTGGTGGATTTTTCTCCACTCCCTAATGATTTTGCTTTCAACTTCCACAAATGCAGACCTGCAACACTTCCAGCCCTCCCCTCTATTCTCTGCCCCCATCGTACTTTGGATGCTTTCAGAGCAGCTTAAAGGCTCCTTGAAGAAAAGTGGAGTGATAACGCACGCTTCGAAATCATACCAATAAATTGTGGCAGTGCTGCAGACCCTGATGAAAAGAGAGAAGCAGCACACATTGCCTCAAAGTCAAATTTATTTAAGCCAAGGCAGGAATAAAGATTTGCCTCTGGCAAAGAGGCAGGGCTTGCATTCCACTGCCTGCCACGTTACAGGGCTAATCCATCTTTCTACAAATCTCACTGTACATACTCTACATTAAACCCAACTAATAAGCAAAGTGTGAAGCAGAAAGAAACAATTTAGTTTAGTTTCCCAGGGAGATGAATGGCCAACTGAGCCATTCTCTGGATTTCACTTTCCAAACTAAAAGAGCAGCTCCAAGGCCTGGAGGGGAAAAAAAAAAAAAAATCAACTCAGCAGTAGCTGTTCAAAGAGATATCTTAAAATCTCTTATGAATAAAAGCTATTTCTGTCTAAAAAGAGGATGTTCTCTATTGCCTCCCAGCCTCTTCTCAAATGTGCTGACAAAGAAACCTGAATGGGTGAATGGGAGCTGCTCTCCCAGAAAGTGCCTGTAAGGACCGGAGTTTGGCAGGTGGAGATGCAAGATCAAGAAACAAGGGGGTCAAATCACACCACTGACTTCAGTCAAAGATCAGATTAAAAATTCTTTCTTGTGTCTAGAAACCCAAACCTGAACTAGAGGTGACGGGTAACTGCAGATCAGCCTCCTCAGCCTCTTTCCTGCTCTGACCTGCTCTTAACAAAGATGGCCGGGGGACTCCTGCCTGCTGCCGAATAAACCTGAGCTTAACTCAACAATACACTTACCCAAACTCCAAATCAATGGTGCTCAGAGATAAGCAGCCCTTTAAATGAGCAGATTCGCTTTTCTAAAATCGAGACAAAGAAAGAGATCCATAGCTACCGATGGACAATACAATTTGTTCGAAATTACTTTTCACAATCCAGTTATTGGTAACAAAAAGATACTTTCAAATTCGCCATCTTTCTGCCAAACAGTTCAGAACATTATTAAAACAATAAATGGAAAAACATGTTCTTTCTGAAATCTATTTTTACACTTCTCTTTGCCCAGAACACACTCGTCACTGCCACTGGCTTTTCAGAAGAATGCTTTAAAGTGCCTAATTTTAAATCTTTTCTGTTATTTTTGCTTTCTACTCTTCTTGACAAGCCTAAAGAATAGCAGATGTGCAGGGAAACAACATGAATAAAAAGCCCTATGTTGCTAATACATTGTCTGATAAAATAAAACCAATTCGGAGGGCTTTTTCCACCCTACAGCGTGCAATAGCATTAACATTCTCCCAGGAAAGATGCATTTCTCTTCTAGGTCACGGAGCCATCTGACCCTAATTTGACTCAAAAAAAAAAAGCCCTCCAACTCTTGACCACCTCACAGCATAGCAATGGAAAACATCTAGGTCACACAATCCTGTCTCATCCAATTTGGATGCAGTTCTTCCAAGGATATAAATTCATTAGAGACAGGTTGTAAACAAACATACACATGCAGAAGAAAAATATGCAGACAGATTCTGCCTGCTCACTTTGCATATATACGACTACTTGACCCAGAAACCAAAGGTATCACCATCCAGTCACTGGGTTAAAATCATTCACCATAACTAACTCACTCAAGAAACTGTGCCTCCCATCCACCTTACCAAATGTTACACAGCTTTTCAGCTTTTTCCTCCCATTTATTGGAGAAAAAATAAATAACCAGCCTGGCGTGGCATTACGTACCAGGAATTAGTGTTTTACTTCACTGGGAACCCCAATTCTGGAAGTACTGTTAAACTCTGGAAGTTTAACAGTAAGCAAGCAGTACTGACAGCACCGGCATCTACTGCTGGATTATTCCTAAGATTTTTAATCATTCCAGAGAGAGTAAAAATAATTTGCACCAAGTTCTGAATATATAATACCCGAAACGGAGACAATACTGGTTAGTTGTAATTATCTTAAGGGTTAGATCCCAGCAATTCACCTCCTAGGAAAGACTAACTTATTTACCCCAATCCACTGAGCACAGTTTTCAAAATTAGGAGAAGGGCTGAGGGCAATGTCTGGACCTTTGGACTTCTTGCAGAAAGCTCCATCTTCTTCTTCAGTGAAGAAGTAGAAAATAATGCCACGTGAGGGATCTAAAAGTACCTCTGCTTCTTCTCTTAGTCACCTGTGCCTTACCCAAGACGTAGCTGCAGAAAACACTGAGCTGTAATAAGCTGATGTCAACCACAAAAGATCATAGGTCAGATTTTCCTCTTGCAACTTCCAACCAAAAATCACTTCTCATACCTGGACAGTTGCAACTGCAAGGGTATTTTTGGATCACTGGTATTTCCATCAAGTTGCCTTTGCCAGGGCTCCCAAGGAGACCAGATCCAAATACTGCATCCTGCCCAACTCTGTCATGCTGAAACATCCTATGTGGGTTACTGCATGTACTGCTTTGCTATTTTCTGTCATCACTACAATGAGAGACACACCGTAATTAATTGGGCATGCACACTGCTCCCGCTCACGCTGCTGTCTAGCGCAATTAATTACCTGTGCAGGGTTTGGAAAAGTTGATCATCCCACTATTCCCTGTCCCACAGGAAGCACAGCACTCAGTAAATAACTCTGAACAAATACAGGAGACGCACGTTAAGGAAAAGTTCTGCAGTCCCAGACCAATTTCATTCTTGATAACAAAAAAGAAAGAAAAAAGATGAAAACCAAACATCGTAAATCTTTCTATGCTAGCTTAACAACCAAGAAACCATTTAATTGAAGCTAAACTGATGCATTTCCTTCATATATGCAGTACTTTATACATATTTCCTGTAGAAAATTCCTGAAACCCGCAATACTGAAGTTTATTCAATCCAAGTTGTATTTTGTTATCCAAAACAAACCACAATGCTCCACCATATGCTCAAGGAGCACGGGGAATCCTACCCTGCCAACGTGAGGCGTTCATCCGTTGTTGCAGCAAGTCCAAGACAGCACAGGATGCATCCCCATCTGCTGAGGAATTTTGCTTCAGCTAGCAAGGCTAATAAATTTCCCGATCCTTTTGCCCCATCAGTTCCCTTAAGGGCAGCACACAAGTCAAGCGCAGCCTGGCGAACGCTTTCTGTCCACACAGGCAGTCAGGGCAGCAGTGGCGTATGAATGGACAAGAAGCAGCTGAGCTACCCGATGGGAAGACAATGCACGCCACAGCCTCCCCAGTCCCTGTCTGAAACAGCACTGTGATGACAGAGCCTCAGGGGCTGACACAGGGGGCAACAGCCCCCTGCAGCTCCAGCAGCTTTGAGGCCGGACTGGAAGCCAAATACCTCTTCGGGCATAAGACTGCGAGGTCGAAGCACTTTGGGAACAGGCCAGTGACTCAGCTGCGATGAAGAGGATAACTGTGGTGTTCCCTGCTCACAGAAGGAAATCCAGACATTCACGTTGAGAACAGGGAACTCCTCCCTGTGAGCTATGGGGTGAGAGACAGTCTTCTCCTTTTCCCCATGGCTGGTATAAAGATCTACGGGCATTTGAAATGCTGCTTACCTTCTAGGTGCTACATTATTTTGTAAAGAACCTCACCATCTGTTTCACATCTTAGTTACACATGAACAAACGGCATATATAAATAAATTTAAAAATATATTTTATGCATGTGTGTATAAATATATACATATGTATATATTTGCATATATGCTTATATATACAATTGCTCCATTTGTCTTCACTTACATACCACAAGACAGATTCAGACTTCTTGTTTGTAAGCCAAAAAAAGATTTTTAAAATATAAGAGAAAGTCATGAAACATGGGACAGCCCATAAGATTCAAAGGTGCTCCTCAAAATGCCATTTCTGTATGGTTTCCTAAATTTAATTAAAAATAAAATAAATGCGTATTTTGCCTTTTCTTTACAGTAATTAATACACTGGGGGCTTAAGGACCTTTATTAACACTGCGGGAATTTATGTTTGTGGTAGCAGTGTTGTTCTTTTTTCCCTTCAAAAAGACGTTCACAAATCAGAGGAGAAACCCTTTGAAGTATGCGGTGGGGACTTCTGCCCACTCCTTATGCATAACTCTTCCAACAGCATCTGACCGAGCTGCAGTTTTCCCCCTGCAGCCCTCGGCAGCATGAATCTTACATCAGTCGGGCAGGGAGGAGCGCGCAGCCCAGCACCGTGCAGCCACTGGAGCAAGGGATGAGAGAGGCGATGCTCTCCGGGGGCTCGGCCGCTCTGCAGCCTGCCCACAGCACAGATACCCCAAGGTGGGTTCAGCCTGTGATGTCACAGGGCTGTGACACATCACAAGCCTTTTCTTGACACAACCCACAGACACAAACTAAGCTGGCAGCAAAAAGGTGGGAAGGGGATGATTAATTTTGCCAAGCTTTCAGTTTAACTTTCATTATAAGTCATCTAGTTCAGAGACAGACGCTCTTCAAACCTGGCTGGCATTTTACGTAAGCCACTGCATCGGGGTGATTTGACTCCGTGAGCTGTCTTGCATTTCTCATGCCAGGGAGACAAAGGGGTGGCATTTATATGTATCCTCTGGACCTGAAAATCAGCATTAATGGAAGTCGTGACAGCTTCTATTTGGGGAAGAGTAGCTGCATTTGCAGAAGCAGAAACTGCTTTCTAGAGAAATACACCATTCTCTCCAGCTTGTGGTGGCTTCAGTGGAAACGAGATGAAGCCCCTCAGAACAAGAAAACTGGTCATTAGTGCTCACTCTTAAAAACTCAGAGGGATTCGCACAGAAGAAGGAAGTGCTGGTAAGTCTAAGAGAGCCAAAGGGCCATGCTCTTCTAACTTGGGTCAGAAGGGGGCGGAGGGGGAAAGAATATTTTTGCTGTTCTGTCTACACATAGCTATCCACTTTGTCCTGATTAAATGGGACTGGGTCTTTCTCAAAGTCCAGTCCATCGACTGCTGCATGTCCTTTGGGAAGTGAACTATCATCAAGTCCCTGCCCAGGCGGAGGTTGTGCTGGGACAGCCTGGAGAACAGTTAACACAGCTACGTTAAGCTAACATAAGTATGTGAGATGTGCACATCATGATCGAGAGAAAGCTTCAGCCTTCTCCCAGCTCCTCATGCTCTGCTGCCTCCTAGCCAGGCCAGGGGGCCCTCTCCCACATCCTAGAGACCAGCCGAACACAAACAGGGAAGAGCTCCAAAGCAGCTCCAAGGCTGAGTGGAGTTTGGATGCTTATGGATTCTCTTCACAATTTTTTTTTTTAAAGTAGCAGCTTAGTCTACATTATTGCTGCTACAAAGCCTTTTCCACACCATGCAGAGCCCCCATCATGTGAAGACACAGCTCTTCTGCTGGCAGCACAGCTCCTTCTTCTTCCTGTGCCTCCTGCTAGCTAACAAGGTGAGCACTGTTCCTGTGCAGGCCACATCCTAAAAGGTGTTTGGATTGGCCACATCCAGATTGCACCCAAGCTAAACACAGATCTTCCCATGCCCAGGCTGGTACCTTACAGGAAAAACAGGAGCAGAAATGAACATGGATGTCAAGAAGAAGGAATGAACTCTTTGATAGAGCAGTTCCTGTGCAGCTCTTACAGCTCCTGTAGGACAGAACAGCAGCTCTCCCAAAGGGGCACTTGAAGTCTTGGTTTACTATATCCTGATCAGCATTTAAGACTTGTAATCCCAAATTATTTTTTGCTTGTCCTTGGGCTATTTGGCAATGAAGTACAAGGCAGGAAGGCAGAAGCCCAGTTCTCATGAGCCAGGTTGGTGCTTCAGGGCTGAGGATAGCAGAAACTAGTTTTGACAGGTTAGCCATGCAAATATTATGCACCAGTCATTGAGCAAGTATCTCCCTGCTGCTCTCCTGTGTCACTTTCACAGAGCCTGATACACTGCGACATCCTTCATACCCACAGTTAGGCTCAACTCACTTCAACCATGCTTTAAAACAAAGAGAATTAACACCAAAATCCTAATGCACAAAATAAATACTAAAAGTTTAGAGAGGCGGAACATCTACGAGGAAATCCAGATACCCCTCGCATTAAGAACCCCAAAGCTCTCTGTCCACCTGTACTGCTGGTGGCCTCACCAATGCAGCAAGCTTTAACCTACCTTTGTGCTCTCCCACAGCCTCCCTGGCACGTGTACCTTACCTTGGCATACACTGGGTGCAGGTAAAATGCTGCAGAACTTCTGTATGCTTTGGTTATGAGCAACTAGGGGTAGGGACATGAAATATCCATACGTCAGCCAGCACAGCACAGCCCTGCTCTTCCTTGTGAACCTCTAAGCATCACCATACTATAAATAACCTATTACAGCAGTCAACGAGAAACAGGAATGAGAAGAACAGCCTGCCACAACTGGACTAGGTCTCATGCTGCAATTAGCCAAGCACAGTTTAAATAAAATCCTGATTAATTAACATTTGCCAGAGGACCTCACCTCTTGTTCAAAAACTGTGCTTTTCCAGCCAATGCAGAAATGGCACACCTCTTCAATGGAGGATGAAATAGGTCATTCTAGTGACATCTCCTCATAGGACAGAATGGCAGCATAGGCAACAACAAGAAAGCGAAAACAAAACCCCACACCCCAGAAACAAGGATTATAACGCTTCAGAACCACATCCAAAGAGCAGAGGCCACACCACAGCCTCTCTGGTTTCCACCAAAGGTCCATTTGGGTGAATTAAGCTGAAGAAGACTCATGCCTTGACTTTTCAGCACTTCTCCAGGTCCTGGGAGTTATGTTTGGGCATGTAGGTAAGAGCCTTACTTCTGCACGCTATGCACGGTGTTTCAAGCAGCGGAGGCACATGCTACTTTTGTAAGGCCAGCGCGAAGGCCCAGCTGGATGCAGTGAACTCTCTGCCCTTCCAAGGTGAGGCTGAAAGCCACAGCCACCGTTTTGCTCTGTGACGGAGGGCAGATGATCTGCCACAGCCAGAAATCAGGCAGGCTCCCTCCCTCTGCCTATTAGTGATGGACACTTAACTCCATTTCATTCAAAATGGGGCACAACCTGATCCTAGGGCTTTCTACTTTAAATGGCAGCACGCAGCTTACAGCAACGATGTCGATAGCCTCAGCCATGAGGTAGAAACATAAGGACACCGGAGCCACGGAACCTACAAAACATCACCAGCAGCAGCAGTCTTATTATTTATACTTACAGAGAAGCCAGCGTGATTCTTGTTCACAGACAAGAAATATTCTGGTAGACAAGCATGAGATAGTCTGGTAGACAAGAAAATATTTTAAACTCAGTGGTAAATTCTTCCTATCCCAACAGCTTACCTTTTCAATGGGTGTGAAAGGCTTCATAAAGAAAAAAGATCTATGTCAGGTATTAGACAAGGAAAGAAAGAAGAGGGATGGGAACCAATAATTTCCAGTTACATTAACCCCCTTCTGCTTCAAAGATCTTTATTTTAAACTGTTGAGGGGTATTAGAAAGCTCCAGCTTGGTTTCCCATTACATTCTCCCTGTGTCATTGCACCTAATAACACAGAAAGCTTTAGAAATGTTTTTGCTTTCATTATTTTCTCCTACTGGATACCTTGTTGTTTAATAACTTTATCGTTGTACAGTTATTTGTATTCAGAATAATCTGTAAATCAAATTCACATGTAACAGCAAAAAGTGGGGGCAGAAAAAAATAATTTTTTAGCATGGTCTGGAGTAATAACTCAGTTTAATGTGATAGAAATAGCAAACGAAAATGTAGGTTAAGTATCAGGAACCATCTCCTAGCAGCAAGATCTGCCAGACTGAAAACCAACCTCCCACAGAAAAGGAGGAATCTTTTCCGCTTGCTCTCAAACAGGACGGAGGATGGCAGTGGAGAGGACACCACAAGGCACCACGTGTGAAAGGAAGGTGACTTAAACCAGCTTCCACTTGTGTCCTCTTAGAGTGATTTGCAGTCTGAAAGGAGGAAACCTTGTACGAAACATCTTCTATCCCACCTCAGCTAAGTGGAGAGCCCAGCCTGCCATGCACACAGGGGCCAGAGCTTGTCACCGTGCCTGCAGAACGCAACAGCAAAGCCACCTCTAGCAGCAAACCAACACCGGCAACGCCCCAGCTGACCCTGTATTGTTTCTTATCCTGCTAACCATTTTGCTCCAGTCCTGCTCTTTAGGACTCCAGCTCGGAAGTCGGCCATGCCATGAACATGTTTAAGTTCCAGTTCAAGTTTCCTGAAATTGCAGCTGTTTAATTAGTTACTCATCTTAAGTTTGCTTCTAACTTGTGTGCTGACCACAAGCTTCCTGATGGGCTTTCCTGACCTGAGGCCCTTCGGCATAAGATGATGGCAGAAAAACAACTTACTGTGCATGCATATCTACATAGGTATCTAATATACATGCATGTATTATTAAATGATATGCATTTATTATTTATTATTAAATGATGCAACATTTACTTGCTGTAGCCACCACAGTCTGTGCTTTCTAATTCATGGAGAGAGGATGCCTACTAAAAACTTTTTCAAATTCTGTGGAAGTTTATTAAGTGAAAATGTAGTCTCAAATGAAGATGTGGTCATCCCCCAAAGACAAAAAAAAAAAAAAAAAGTACTGTGAGTGTATCTATTTATTTACATCCATCACCAGATTTTAACTAAGTGATTCCACAATAACCGAAGGAGTTTTCACCTCCATTTTGCAGGTGAGAAGACCGAGGCTCACAAAGATTAAGTGACTTGCCCAAGCCCATACTGTAAAGCTAGCAACAAAGATTCATGTGTGGTTAGGAGCATATCTAATTTATTTCTAATTTTTTATTACACTCTGGAGCATAGTATTTCAGTTCTTTACAGTACTCGCAATCAATAAATCCTTGCATTTTTCCTGTCAGAAGGGACTTGCGACTTTCACCATTACAGAAGGAAGCAATGAAGACACAGAGGTATGTGCTGACTTGGCCAAAGGAAGTTACCCAGGGGAGTTCACGCCTGAGGCAAGAACAGAGGCCCAGCACTTACCTTCACGTCACTCCTTTCCTATGAAAAGTCTTTTTTTTTTTTTCCCATTCCCTTTTTCTCTCTTAAGTGGCTCTAATAATCAATGAGATTTTCCTGGAGATTCCCTCACTACATTTTTCACCAAAAAGGCATTGATACGTACAAGAATGAAACCAAATTGATAGCTGGCAAAAACGTGAAAAAGCCGTGTTGATTGGTGAGAGACCACCACCAGCAGTGGGGAGGGAGGGCGTGTCACGGCCTAAATACCTCTCTCCAGGTCATCACCAGAACAAGCCTAAAGGATTGACCTCAAGATCCTTTTCTGAGTGGTTCACGTAAGCCTCTCACTTCACTTGGCCACATCCTACAGTTGGAGGGGAAATGAAATGGGGGCTACTGAGTTCTGCCCGACTCACACACGGATGTATCACCAAGTGCTGCATGTACAATAAACCCCCTAACTCCAGCTGACTCGCATTCCTACCGCTTCTGTAAGCACGGAGTACTCAGACACCAACAGGCCCAGGGAAGTCGCTGCTTACTGCAGGGTGCCTCAGAGACCTCTTCCCAGCCTCTGGGTACTAAAGTACAGGGCAAGAAAATTTGCTATGCAGAAGTAAAACTTGTCACTTTTTTTTTATTTTAAACCTTTTACTCCAGCAAATAGCTCACGGAAGACCAAACTGTTTGATGTTTTAATGTTGCAAAACATATCCTACGGCACGAGCTGGATTTAAGGAACTAGCTATGGCTTTACTCAGTGCTCACAGTAATCAACCTTAAGTAACGTCATGCTGTAAAGATGGCCCAGAAATAGCATTAAGATGTGGCCAGTGGTGAGTTTTCTGAACTGCTGAGCAAGGCAGAAAGGCAGGCCTGCAGCCAGCTTCTGGAAACACCCGCTGGGACCGCGATGCATCACCTTCCCAGCCCAGGGGTGGTTGGTTACCCAGCTGGCACTACAGGAACAAACCACTCTTTTGTAGTTCTCCTCTAACACATCCCCCTAGTCCTCCAAATCACCTTTTCTGAAGGGGAAAAGGCAAGAAACAGCCCGTGCTCTGCTGGCTTAACCTTGCACCATCCAGAGCATTTCACAAAGCTGTGGGTGGCAACGCACTGAAGAGAAACCCTCAAGCAGCAGGGCAGGTTTTCAGGACCTACTGTGCTCTGTCATTTGGTCTTTCTCAGTTCTCTCAGTTAACTGCAGAATAGGTCACCTCAGCACTTGGGATCCACGACAGGCCTGCTACCCAAAACCCTGTTCCCAATTTAAAAACAACGTGAGCTGAGCAGCCGCAACCCTTCATCCTCTGATGAGCTGGAACAAGGCCCCTAAGTGGCCAACAGGCAGAACTCTCCAATAGGTTTTGCAGGACAAAAAGGAGGTGAAGTAACGAGATCTTGTGGTAGCCATGGACTTAGAAAAAAAAAAAAAAAAAAAAGCTTATTAATAAATCAGCATCGGAAACAAATTGTGTGTGTCTGTTGGCACAATGGCAAATTTGAGCAGGGATGGGAATTTGAAGATTTCTCAGTCACAAGAAAAGAGTTGGTGCACTGCACTGGAAATTCTTTTCTTGGCATAAAAATTGTTAATCGCACCCTACTTTCAGGATCTGTGCATGTAAACTTTCAGCAGTGATGGGCATTTCAGTTGCTGAGGTTTCCATAAATAAAGAAAAGCAGAAAGAAGCATAACATCAACACATTGTGCTGGTTTAACCTCCCTTTGAAACGCACCCTTTAACAAGACATTTTCTCTCCTCTCTTTTTAAGCTACAGTCAACTGGCCAAAATTTAATCACTTTCTTTTAATCACTGCCAGAAGCTCTAACAATATATTTTCAAAAATACCTCTGATTGGTAGCTGCCCTCACGCAGCAAGCCTCTGCCAGTGGTTAGTTACCTGCTCTAATTGTGAACTGCAGATGAGGGGGAGATCCCAAACTCTTCCACTGCTACGGTGCCTGATGGGCTGAAGCTCATTTACGACATTAGGGTTTTCTTTGTAATGCAATATTTTTATTACACATTTCCAAACCACAAAACAACTTAACTATAAAGCTGTCATGATACAAAACCTGTATTTTTAAAATTGCTTTCTGCTGCAACCATCACATTACATTATCAAAATGGAAAAACTATTAAGACTAAATTACGCTTTACCATTTACTTGCTGCTAGTTGATTACTTATCATTTTTTCCCTCAACTTAGACAAGAAGGCAGCCACATTCATGTTTGTTACATTATATTTTAAATATAGTGCTGCATTTCCAGTTTTACAGAGAAATACTTAGACTAAAATCTTCCAAATTCTTCTAATTCTGCATATTCCCTACCAATTTCCACATGCAAGAAAAAATATGTTCAATGTTACTGCAGATTTATTTAAATTCTTACCATGAAAGATCACTACAGTGATCGCTCCATTTGGTTGTACAATTGGGTTGTCTGGTAGTGAGGAAATGGGAACAGAGCTCTGAAGCCCCAGTTCTGAAGCTGTTTGCTTTCTTCTATACTGTGGCCAAGCAGATAATTTTGTGGGGCCTCAGTTTCCCATTTACACAGGAGGGCATGTTGCTCTTTGCACCTTCCTTGCCTCTTCTCAACATGTTCACTACATAGTATCAACAAAATATCTATCCTACGTCACATTAGCATTTAAAAGCTAAAATTAGGAATTTTGCTTTCACTAAACACACTCTTCCAACATCTCAAAATAAGTAAAAAAAAAAAAAAAATAGAAAACACAAATACACCTTTTGGCTAAGGAAAAAAAATAAATATCCAGGACATTCGAGCATTTGTTCTGGATTGGCTGAATGCACAGAAAGTACAGATTTAGAATTACAATGACAACTCGAGCGTAACTGTAATGAAAACTGACAATAAGTAGGTGCATTCAATCCAGAAAAGATAAAAATGGCAGTGTGATGTAGGTAGAGAAGCATTCTGAAAGGTAACCAAGAAAATAAAATCAAGTGAAAGATTATTCTTGTTCGTAAAGAATCTATTCCAGTGAGAAATGGAACCATGACCCATGAATCCACAAGCAGTGAAGGAACCTACCAAACAAAGGTAAATGGGCTTTTGTTCCCAGCAAAGGGATCTGAGACCTGTAAACAGCAGAGTAGGAACAAAAGCTCTGTATGAGCAGACTCTTTTCTCAGCCTTACAAATTTCTTATCCAAGTGCCATCTAGACGAGACATTGCTTTTCTTTTGTAACTCACAGAAACCCGAGACACTCAAAGCACAGTCTCATTCGGTCACACATCCTCTGCTCCCACACCTCCAGTCCCACAGGTAGCAACCAGAGGGCAGAGCCCGGCCTCTGAGGAGCAGCCAGAGCACTTTGTGAGTACCCAGACAAGGCAGAGCTGCAAGTCTGGGAGCTGGCTGCATGCAATTCTTTGACATGAAATGCTGCTAGGTCCAACTGTTCTCCCTTTCTCCATCCGCTCCCTGCACCTCTCTATTTAAAAAGAAGGTGAAAATGTTGCCAGGCTTCAATAGACGCTAAGACCTAATTCAGCGAAGCACATTGGTACAGTCCTTGTACCAAAGCTGCCTCATTAAATGAAGATCTTGAAAGTTACAGAGATGACCTACACAGAGCTAGACCATATTGTTCACAAACATCCCCCACTTTAAGATAGGTGTGCTCCATCCCGTGGACAAAGAAGGCAAGCAGAGCCAGGGCTCCCATGCACTTTTCCTCGTAGCCTCTTTCAGCTCAGCAGCACAGCGGCTGAAACAACTTTCCTATCTGTGCCAAACCATGCACAGGGTTACGAAAAGCCATAGCAGAGGCAGTGCCCAGGAACTGCGTGCTAATTCCTGTAGGTGTGTGCGGCTGCATAGCATCAGGTAAAATCAGCCTCTGAGCAAATAAATTAACAAAAAGGAAAAGGCATTTAGTTTCCTTCAGGATTACAATTCTCACACACTTTGAGTTAGTCTATCCCTTTCAAGGGAAAAAGAAAAATCACTCCAAGAAATTACCATTGCTATTTAAGAAAGACAAGTTTCTCATCTATGCATACCTCTGCTCCTTGGCAGAAAGCAAATACGGAGATTTCAGTTTGAAAGGTATTGTTCTGGGAAAGTTGGAAATGACAGAGAATATAAGGCTGCTGATGAAAACACCATCTCAACCTTAAGTATAGCATTGCTACAGCAAGACTGTAATGAAATGATAAAGTGGCTGCTGGCTGAGGGGAGACAGGGGATTGAGTCAAGTAGAAAAGACAAACGTGAGCAGTCATTTCTTTGCTATTCAAAGGTTTGAAAAAAGACCAACAGCATCTTTCCCCACATGAACGAATTTCATCCTTGTATAATAAATTTCAAAAGGGAAATGTCAATACCGCAAGTATTAACACAACTTTCAGATTGCATTTAAAAAAAAAAAAAAAGAAGACAGGAATTAAGCACTCGCATGGTAGATTTGTGAGAGTAGGAATCAGAGATTTACTATGCACTTGCAGGCTGGATGTTGTACACTACCCATACTCACCCTTTCAGATCACTGTTAGCATGCCAGTATTAATACAGCAAAACCCAGCAGGGTATAGACACCGCCATTAGCACTATTAGATATGCTATATGCACTAATAAAGAATTGTTGCTTTCTCCACCAAAAAGCTGCTTTTGTTCTTCATACAGCTCTGGGACCCACTTTCAAGCTTTTGTCTAATTTTTGCTCCTTCACACAGAAAACTAAAACCATTCCCAGTGCTTTGGGTGCGTATGTTAGCATTTTCTGGATCAGGGATTTTTCTGGTTTTATAATTTCTTGCATTTAGACTAGGAGTGGAAGCTGGAAAGTAGCGAAGAGAGAACTTGATGTAAACGAGAAACAACAGAGTAGGGAAACAGTGGGCACTGTTACTGAGAGCATTTGGGAGACTGCCCTCGCTTGCGAACAGCCCCAAAATATGACAATATCCCTACAGTTCTGCAGAAAAGAAGGGAGCATATGGTGTCAGAGCCCCTCTGCAATCTGCCCTCCCACAGCAGTGAACTGGCATTGCAGCTGAGCCCTCAGGACCCCCCAGCACCAGCCTTTTGCCATATAAATGCCCTACGCCCATTTACTAAAAATTCCACCTAAAACACTACTGTGTTGTGCACAGGGAAGCCAAATGTACCTCAGGGGGCCGACCTGCTCTAAGACGAGGGGAGACTATTTCAGGAGCCCATTTGCTGCTGACGGCACATACTTGCTGTGCTTTTCATAGGGTGCCCAGTGCCACAGTTGTACTCAGATCTTGCACAGATGTATTGCTGTTGTATCCACGTGCTAGCTTGCCTTTAATCTCTTGGCATCTTTCCTGCTTTTCTCTGGAGCTGAAAAACATGTTTTTCTGCTTTGTGTATTCCTCTACTCACTTTTCAAAGGCTTTTCCCAGTTGGTTTCAATCACTAAAACAAGATGCTTTAAAATTTTGGATAAAGAGTCCCTTCACTACAGGTAACATTTCAGTGCCCCCCTAAGCCACCATATCAGAGGGAAGGGATCTGAAACAACACATAGCTCTGAGATTGCATGAGTAATGAAAAGAAGCAGCCGAGACATTTTATTTCAAGCAAAGCAGCAGAAAAAATTGCCTGAAAAGATGCTTTAAAATATTTTAAGGACATTTTGATCTGTCTATTTTTAGGATCCTTAAGGCAGAAGTTTTCCTACAAATGATTTAGTATATCTTCAACTTTTAATAAATGTGATAGGCTAGTATTATAAATTAATGATGAACAGTAATGAAATGAGGGAATCACACAGATAATGCTCAAAATCACGTAAGTAAAGACAGTAAGAAAGACTGTAGAACACTTTTCCAGTAGTATTGCTGTGGTCAAACAACCAAGGAAGCAAATGCCCGTTGAGCTGAAGCTCGATGTATTTTTGTAAAAAGATTAGCTGCCATGGCTGTCTAAAATAGCAGAGGAATAACTTCAGTTACTGAAATATCCCTTCCAATGCCTTGTTTTAAACTATGATTGTGTAATGATTACAGAATCTTGTAAAAACAGTACGTTGAAGCATAACTCCCCTTACTCTGACAGGACTGTACTTTAAAAATTCTGAAGGAATTGCAGGGATAACCAGAACTCGGGTTTAATTCTCCCCAGGTGCTGACATTCTCTCTAGGCAGGTGTTTTCTGGATTTCTGCGGGAAGTCATGAACAGAGACATCTCTGTATATCATCCATCTACCTGTCCTGCTGCACCGAGCTTCCAACAGGCTGGACCGGCATTCTTTTAAGTGAAGGACACTGCGGACATTAATTAAACCAGGTAGAAAAACTTGTCTTTGTCAGAAAAGTGCTAGGGCACCCATAATTAGTACCAGAATAAAGATTTCAAGACAGACAGACAGAAAGTCCAGCCGAAAAGGGCAGGAGAATTTCCAGCCCTGCCAGCTCCAAGCGCAGTCAGAGGAGAGCAGGCAGCACCAGGCTCAGGCGCAGTGCCAGGCCAGGGACAGAGCCAGTTTCTGCCACGCTTCACACCCGTGCGAAGAGAAACCTGCACATAAAGGCTGCTGGTGAGATGTTCATTTGCTAATGCAACTGTTTGATGACAAAATCATTAAAACGGCCTGAAATCCAAGTCACTGGGGCATTAGGAAGCACATAGGAGCTGGCATTCACTACTATTTATGGTGATGTTGTTTAACTTGCTTGCAACATAAATCTATTTTCCATAGGCAACAAGAGCTGGGAAAACAAGGGCTGTTATTTTTAGATGTATTTGCTTGATTAAAGCAAACTGATTTTTTTCTTGTGATTTTATTTTTTTCCCCCTCTTAGAAAAGGAAGAGAACTGAAAGCTACAGACAAAGACGACTCCTAGTCCATCACTCCTGTTGGCTAGTTTTTGCAAAATCCAGCTTCCAAAATTGAGGAGCAAAAGGTCAAACCTGAAACCTTACTTTTGAACTTTCTACATCCCCAATAACTGACTCAGATGAAAGATCCGAACTCAAGCCACCAGTAACAGCTTCTGGGAGATGCAGGCAAGAGGGAGTGTGAAAAATCCAACTAAGCTCATTTTAAGACATGGTGCTTTGGGGACTGTTAACACTATTGCTAATCTTTCGTCTGCTCACAGATAGGAAGTAATAGCAAAGGACAACTATTCTGTGGTGGAAGAAACGAGGTAGAAACAAGAAATTTTTTTAATGAAATGTGAAATAATCAAGAAACAGGATATATTATCTCAGGCCTTGATCCCATGCAGCTTTCCTCTGGCACTCACGTATCTACAACTTGAAAAGCACATTACTCTAAGATGCTCTGTTGAAATCACAAGCAAAGGACTTACAGAATCCTACAGTCATTCAGGTTGGACACGACCTCAAAGATCCTCTAGTTCAACCTTTAACCTGGTACTGACAAGTCCACCACTAAACCATGTCACTAAGTTCTACATCTACACATTTCTGGAAGACCTCCCGGGATGGTGACTCCACCACTTCCCTGGGCAGCCCATTCCAATGCCACACAACCCTTCCTGTAAAGAAATTTCTCCTAAAACCCAACCTAAACCTCCCCTGGTGCAACTTGAGGCCATTCCCCCTCATCTTCTCACTTGGTGTGTGGGAGAAAAGCCTGATCCCCACCTTGCTACAACCTCCTTTAAGGCCATTGTAAAGCACAAGTCTCCCCTGAGCCTCCTTTTCTCCAGGCTCAACAACCTCAGCTCCCTCAGCAGCTCCCCCCAAGACCTGTTCTCCAGACCCTTCACCAGCTTCATTGCCTTTCTGTGTGCACAACAGACAAACTCGTAAAAGAATGGCAGGATTGCTCTCTTGGTTGCAATGAACCAGACTGTCTGAGTCAAACTGAATGCTGCTGTTATTCCACCACTTCAGTGCATTTACTCCACATTTGCATGAAGCCTAGTGAGTGGAGAAATAGAGGGCTGGATGGTACCGAACGCTCCTGTCAGCAGCCGACCCTGGACCACCAGGGTGTGCAAACATGCACTTCCCGCAGCCAGCCTCCTCTCCTGGACCTCCATAACCCAGCACCCCTAGGGTTGCGTTAAGTTGGGTTTTCTGCTGTTACAGGACAGTTACCAAGGGATTTCTAGTAACTGAAAAGATTGTCTTGAATGGCAACTTACACTTTTATATGCTTTCAGCAGAAAATAAGCATGACTCAGGCCCTGAAAACAAGTTACTTCCTTCAAAGAGGGGAAAACTCAATCAGAAAATGAATTGTGGAAATGAATGTTTTATCCTGCTGCTTGCCAAACCTTAAGGAATGCAATTCACCACATGGTGACTGCCAGTATGAGTGAACTTGCCATCTTAAATGAATACACAAAGGGATCACAAAGGACTCAGGTCTGAACATTACAAACACTTCTCTCTGTACCCCACTACGAGGTGTGCTGCTACGAGGGACCTTTGCTGTCACTGAAGTTACAAAGAAGAATGGTAGTCTGCAATGAGCAAGCTGTTCTCCTGGTTAACTGAAGTTAACTTCTGTTTCAAAGGCTTTCTTTTCCTGTTTTCAGTTTGATTTTTCCTCCCCCCAAACTCACCAGCATTGCTTTATAAACCTGTAATTCTCTATTGCATTAAAACCAAGGAAGTCTATCCCTGGAAAGGTACAGACCATTACTTCTTTGTTTTCCATTAAAAGAAAATGAAACCAAACTGTGCTCGTTCGAGTGTGTGGAATAGGAGAGTATAAAATTAAGTCAGAAAACGCGACACCTCCTGCTTTCTATAGTTGGTGAGGTCCCTGATGCAGCTCTTTTATATTTATTATCTTTCAAATGAACTCTTGTTCTAAAGTTAGCATCTTCCTCAGACCCCAACAAGATACGGACAGAAAGTTATCTCATTTCCACTGTAGTTTAATAAAAATAAACTTGTTAAGATATACGAATAGGTACAAAATCTAGACACACCACTTGGTGGTGGCTGCAGCAGTTGACACCTTGACTAATATTGCAAAGGCAGTGCTTGGCAGATTTAATCATGATACCAGACTCAAGGGGCAACAGAGGTGTGAATAAAAGTAGTTGTGGCCATAGTTCATTCCATCAGTTAGGCTATGACCAGCTGATAGAGACGATCACAACTCTTCCTTGACCCCACTAGAAGGCTTTCATATATCATGAAATCCTGCTGCACTGTTCTTGTAAATAGAGCAGTTCTAGGGGAAACAATGACATTGGCTACTCTTAAACATGAGCATCTTCCTCTGATGTTTCTAGTCCCCATTCATCTTGTTAATCTGGTGTATCCTATTACCATGTTCTTTAACAATTTAAAATAATGAGATCCTATAGCAACCTACAGTTGTTTGGATTGAATTAAACCTGACATGGTAACAAGCACGATGACAAAACCAAAGGGGTAGTGACATAGCGATGTAGCGGTTCTCCTGCCCCAGCCTGCAAGACAGGGAATGCAGCATTTACCTCTCAGAAGCATACATCTGCTTTCACATAGCTCACAACTTGAAAATGTTACTGAACACACAAGGAATTGCTTTGATTTATAGTCTATATGCGTCAACAAAGTTACCTGAAGTGCATGTCAGTTAGGATCTGATCCTACAGTGCCCATGGATACTAGGAAGAGAGTTTTCACAGACTTAGTGAAGGCTAAAATCCTGGAAAATACTGGTGTCTGCTGGAAAGAGACAAATCCATCCGGTTGCCAGAAAAAGCCATGATGCTTCAGCGCCACAGCACAGACACGGAATCAACACTTAATGAAACAGAAAAAGCGTTAGACACTACACAAGAATAGTTTTCGTAAAAAGCTGGAGGCCATCCCATACATATTCAAAAGGACTTGGATAATTTATTTGACCTATGCTCCAGAACAGAGTTGCTTCTGGTTCATCATTTATGATATATAATGGCAAAACATCTCCTCCACTCTGCAGAGCGAAATGAAAGTAGAATACACACTACTCAAACATTCCCTTTTTTCTAACTGAGAAAGGAGAAAAAACAGGAAAGTAATTAACAACTGGTAACAAAAATAATATAAAGTACAAGCTCTATGGGGTCCAGATCACAGCCCAACTTCAAATGTAGCATTAGAAGTCCAGAGAAGGAGAGAGATCTAAAGGAAGCGCAAATATGAATAAATAAAACCAAGCACTCACCCCGCTTGCTACTTGTGCATGGGGAAAGGCTACAGCTAGGCGACTTCCCGATTCACTACTGGTTGTGTACATACTCAGGGGTTAAGCCTTTGCAGTACTCTTCCAACATATACTAATTCAGGATAGGCAGCAAATTAGGAGATGGAGCAAAGGATGAGCTCCTGATGTGTGACAGGGCTCTAGAGAGGCGCTGGAAGAAGGGTGCAGCAAAGAGATACAGGTCTGTATCACCACCCCGCTGCATATCCTGCTGGTGTGTTCCTGTTCGTAACACTGGGTCACAGGACGCACCAGAGCAGCCAGAAGGTTTTGGTGCCAGGGAACAGCATCCTTCATTCCGCAGCAACCTTAAGCCTCCCCCATACAGCCACTGCCAGCGAGGCTGCCGGCCAGGTACCAGCTCCGCCAGTGTTGGTACAGAGCAGGACATCTGGTGAGCGACGAGGAGCCGCTGATCCTAAACACTCCGTGTTAAGTTATCCATCATCTTTTCCTCCCCTCTGCTCAATGGCACCAGCTTCCAAACGAAGCGCTGGCCTGGGTTTTGCGGTCTGTGTTGCACCCAAGGTGGCGTATGCAGCACCGAGACCCAGATCGGGAGTTTGTAAGCAGTGATATACGGCAGATAAACCCTCCAGTGCATAACAGCGACAGCACCTCCTCGCTAGGTTTGTGTATTGATGCCTTCCAAATTGTTGCTGTCCCTCTCGCTTCTGCTTGCTCTCACTCCAGCCAGCCTCGCAATAACAGGTGCTGCTCTTAAGTCATCACAGAAGCCTGAGATTAATGAAAGCCGGGAGGGAACACGAAGGAGAGGCAGAGGTGATGTATTCAGGCCCACTTGTTTCACTCAGCCAACACAAAGGAGCTAGATAATATGAGTAAATCTGTCTTAAAGTCTTAATCTAATAAACTTCAACAGTCATCCAGAAAGATGAGGAACTGCTGACTAGCCTAATCGAGCAAATTCCCTAACCCTGACAGGAGAAAAATGCTCCCCATCCACAGTTCACAGGCAACAGACACAGACTCGCAGAACTGCAAACAGCCCCTGTTCATTTTACCCACTGAATCTCTACACCTGCGCAATGCCTGTCACGATGAAAGGCACTAGAACTAAATTACAGAAAACAATCAAGTTTAGCAGCAATCCTATGAAGAGCTTCATTCCCACTGAACACAAAAAAGAGGCCTGTGGAACTTCACTGGCTTTCTGAGGTTACGCAGGAATTTTCCAGAACAGCCGGGAAGAGAAAGCAGAATCGAAACCTTTCTTTGTGTCTCCGGCCCAGCTATCTTTTAGCACGAACAGCAAGACAGGACATGCAGCCAATAAAGAATGCTGTGGGATAAGAAGAAACACCAACAAGTAAGGGAAAACAATCTGTAGCTTCCTTGCAAGAGGATGTAGCGTTTCCCCCCCAAACCAATTTATATTTCCTGACACTTCCTTACAACTCTTCTTTTATGCCAAGCAGCCAGGTGAGAGAACAAAAGTGATCAGTGTATAACCAAAATACAATGCTAAAATAAACTTCCATCACAAACTAAAACCCAGAAAGCTAAAATATCCTAAAACGTATTAATATGGGACATGAAATTGCAAAAGTTTGCAGAAAGCCCGGCAGGAACAAAACCATATTCCGAATTATGCAAATAAACAACACAGCTACCGTCTAGTACTCCAGAAGCGTTGCATGCTCTCTCACGGCACTTCCCAATGTCGTTGAGCAACCAGAAATTCTGCTTTTCAGAGAAAAGAAGTTGTGCTCATTAACAAAACCTCAGCAACTAAATCCCTGTCTTGCTGCCTTTTGTTAGACTTCCCTGGTTATTAATTGTTTGTTGCTGAGTGTCTCTCCCATGAAGTCGATTTCCATGACTGAAATCAGTAAAGCTCTGCCCGTGTCAGGGCTTACAGAAGTGCTCAGGCAGCGCGACAATTGGCTATCTTATTGAAATGTATGCAAATAGACCTTAAACAAATTAATAAAGGTCTAGACCTACACAGGTTCTTTCAAATACGCCAACTGAAATATTTATGGTTTTCTCTGCTTTTCCTCAACAGCCTTCAATTATACGATAAAACACTGAATACTTCTCATGTAAAAAAAAAAATGCTTGATGATTGAGCAGCCAGGCCTGTATCTCTTACAATCCTCACAACTAACCAAGAATTCCAGGACACATCTCTCCTAACACAGGTAGAACAAAACCTGCCAAGATGACAGCCTGGTGACCAACTCCCTGCTCCCAGTAGTCCCCAGCTAGCAAACCTCAAGCACCCAAGCATTAACAGAAAAGGTCCACGCCAACTGTTGCTTGTGCACAGGAGTATTTGTGAGCACCTCCCTGCTCTCAGTCTCACTCCTGTTTTGTTTTATAGCCCACGGATTATGTGCAGCAGAGGAAACTGAGAGCATGGCACACAGCACTGTACAGGAAAACTCCCTGGCATCTCAGGTGCTTCACCTCAAGAGGAAGAGAAGCCAAAGAAGGAGTATAATGAGTCTAAATGGACCATAGCAGTTTATAGGCCATTTTAATAATTAAATGCTGGGTGTGCTATTAGCACCTTCTCAGCATCCCCACCCACAGGTTCTTTAATCAGCCTGCATCAGGGAACTCCTGTCTCAAGGTTTGTGTTCTCACTGCGCTGTGTGGGGCACAGAGCACTGTGGGGCCCTGCAATAGGACCCCTGGGGTGGAAAGCGCAGAGCTCACCATCACCTGCAGAAGGAAGTAAGGAGGCACACAAAAAGAGAATAGTGCCAAGCAACGCTCGCAGTCCTGACCATCCACAGCAACACAGGCACCGGCCATGAGACAAGTGATACCTGCTGCTCTGGAGATGAAAAGGGGTTCAGACCGACACGTTTCATTACTTTCAAGGCTACCAGTGACCACTTCCCAAGGAAGAAAACCCCCGGCTTAATTAGGCTCCTCTGGTAATATCAAAAAGGTGGCTATCCATCCTCCGCCCACCCTTCGCAGCAGACACTTGGGGCGCTTTCTGCACGGCTGACAATGAAGGTGTTTTGCTTTGATAGGCTCGCAACGCAGCAAGAAGCCATCTGCAGCCCGGGAAGACAGAGGGCAGAGCCTGATTAGCAATTCTGTGCAGGTTTCCTATCTTCCATCCCCGCTCTCCCCTCCCCCCCTTTGCACTCCCTAGGGAGACCAGTTCCATATTCAAAGCAGCCTGGGGTCTTCAAGCAGAGAAATGTGCATGATTTGTACTTGGCATTAAAGCAGGGAAAGAACTCCAAAATTACAGCAGCTGCATCCAGCCCCTGAGACGGCCCAGCACCGATAAGGGATTCAGAGGGTCGCATAATTCATTTCACCTGCAGCAGTAGCATCAGGGGAGGTTAAATGTGTCACTCCATCACAGCGAGGCAATGGGTTGGGGGAAGCCTTCATCATTCATCCTGTCAGCTCCGCACCTCCCCTCGCCTCGCAGCAGCGGGGGGAAATGGGGAAGATTTTCTATAAGCATATGAACAACACAGTGGGGGATGTGATGACCTTATGAGTTCCCCCTCCTAATTCAGGAATTAATTGTCAACACCTGCCCTGCTCTACCAGCTCTGCTCCCTGCACTCCATCCTTCTCCCAGTGCAATGGGCCTGATCCTGCAGCACTTACTCCAGGATGTGAGCTCAGTGCCCTCCTGGGACCACGTGTGCAAATGACACTGCAAAAAGGTCAGTGTTGCAGGATGAGATGCCCTGTCCCAATACCAAGATCCCTGTGTAACAGCGTAGGGACTTGGTTCCTGGACACGTACCTCTCTCTCATTTGGCTTCCCTAAGAAACAAAGGTATTCTCTCATTAGTTTTTACTTGTGCTGAATCCTTTTGATGATTCTTGTCAATCTGAGGGTCTTTCACAACTAAAATTTTCTGAGCAGATCTCCTCTCCAGCAATTTTCCACAGAGACCTAACACTACTCCCTTCTTGACTGCATTCCTTGCCAGAGCTCAACCGCAAGCACTTCAGGAGAGGATGTCTATCTTCACCTACTCCAACCTACCCTTTACCTACTGCACCAGTTCACTGATACTTGCAATCGTGTACAGTTACTAACAGCTTGCCCGTGACAGCGCCTTTGGGAATGTAGTCATCTCACCTCTGGATTTTCTCTTGAGAATTCAGCTTTTGAGGGATTTCTGAGACATGTCAGCAGTCCGTGACCACTGTGCAATCAATGCAAAAGTGATACCAAACTAAAGAAAGAATAAAGGCAGCAGCTGAGCTCTAAACCCTGCCATCACAAAGATCTGTTTGGTACATAGCACAGATCACCCACCTTTAAAAAAAAATGGTGTTTAATTTCATAAATAACAATAAAGCATAGGTTTTCAGTAAGAAAAGACATTTATACCAGAAATTGAAACATCTAAATATTTAAGCGCACAGGAAAGCAGCAAGTCCTTAGAAATTAAGAGGAATATTTTCACTTAGAATAAAATTCAAACAAAGCAAAAGCAGGGAGTCAGCTGAAACAAGTGCACAATTAAATACTGTTTAAATTCAACGACTGAAACACAAAGTGTGCAAAAACAACTTTTTCCTTTCTGTTCTATCCTGGGCATACAGAGCTTTATATACAAGTATTAAGAGATGTGATTATAGCTATATCTGTACCTACAGATTCAATCTTCAGGCATTCATGAAGAGCTCATTCTGTTTCATTCCAGAAGCTACACTCTTAAGGAAAGAACTACTCCATTAGCCTCCTGCAGGAAAATTCAGCATAAAGCATTTTTTGATGTCTTGACAAAGATAAAATGTAGTCTCATTTGATGCTTTTAAATACAAAAATAACGTTTCAAGAAGTCGCTTTTCATTCCTTAAGGCTACATCTTTGACTTTTTCTCACTGTATTTTTTCCCCTGGCTTGAGCTACTAAACTCAGTAGCCGTGGGTCTCTGGCATCCTGCTCTGCTCTGCCACTGGTACTAATCCCAAGACCACCGACAACTGAAGGATGAAGGGAGCATTCATAATCAAATGCATACTGGGAAAAAGTTTTTTTTGTTTATGCCAGATACCTGCAGCTCACGCACACATACCCGTAAACAAAATGATATATCAGCAGGTCTTTAGTTCAAAGCACCCTTTATTTCTCAACTCACTTTTCACTCTTGGACTACGGAGCAGCAGGCAACCTGAGCGCGATTTCCATGCAGTGAGTTTAAAAGAGATTCAGGGAGAGATGGAGGGAGAATAAAATGCCTAGCTACTCCATCCTCCAGAAGCCGTCTGAGCCGCGGGCTGGCCTGGCGCTCGGTCCTGACGCCAGCTTTGCTCACGCAGCACCTCTGACTCACAGCTGTGAGTCATTCACTAAATCCAATGGGATTGCAACAAGGCCAATGGGAAAATGAGCTCACACCTGTTCCATGGTACATACATGCTCAGAGGTCCCAGCCTGGCAAATGATGGCTGCTGAGCCCCACTTCACAACAGGGAACAATTTCCAGTCTCTTTCAGAGCTACGCAGAGCAGAGCTGCCGACAGCTGCATTGCAGAGAGGGGACAAGTGCATGTAGTGCCTGGAAACCTCCCTCTGTAAGTCCTGCCTGTGTGTTTTACATGGGCAAGGACCCAGCAGCATCAGACTTCAAGGCAGCTGTGGGCCAACTACAGAGAATTCAAAGGAGTACGAAAAAAATAATATATAAAGGTATTTTACTTGAATCAGAATGAAAGTTGTACCCAACCAAATTCAAAGTAGTTGATGAGCAGCGACTAGAGCATACACAGAGAAGCAAGGCTTTTCTTCTGTTAGCCATGGGAAGTCTTGAAGCACAGCACGCACAGAGAGTTATGTCCTACAGCTTCACCTCCACTGCAGGACCGACTTCGTTCTCCATCAAACACCCCAAATGACAACTACCATGCTCCACCAGTACTCCCTTGACAAAGCGGAAAAACTCCAAACCTGCCACATATAAAACAACGATGGCTCCAGTTTGTTCAGGATCCCAGAAGATCGCCTGCACACCTTCGTTCCTGAGCATTCCTGAAAATCCCAGAATGCTGCTGTACAGTAGCAGCAACAGCCATCGTGCGTGTCATTAAGTTCAAGCCTTCTAATTGGGACCAGGACCTAAGTCTACAAGGACTGAAACGGACAGGCCACCGATTTAAGAAGTTTAGAACTGCATCACAAAACAAACGAAACTAGAAGACTTGGATACAGGGTGAGAGGCAAGATGAAAATAAGAATAAGGTTACCCAGGTCAGCTAATCACAATCAACTGCGTGTTTTATCTTCCACAAGGAGCATGAATAAATAAATACCATTAGCAATCCCTGGTCTGCTGCTGAACTTAGCCATCATTAGTGAGCTGATTGCTGCCAGGCTGTAACGCAGGAGTCTGTATTAAGGATGTCTTGAAGGAGGGGAGATGATGTCAGGTGGGCAACTGGGCATAAAGGACACTGCCACAGGCAGCGAAGGCAACAAGACAGATAAACATATCCATGGCAAAAAAAATAAAAGGGGGGGGGGAGGGAGAGGAGGGGAAAAGAGAGACAGAAGGAGGGAAAACAATGGGCTCTGGAGGTGGGAAACAGAGGCTTGAATATGATATGGTAAAAAAGAGAGCAACTGGGAGATTCAGAGAGACTGTGACATGATCAGAGTGACAGGCAAGGACAAGTTGTTTAGCACACACAAACCAAAGTGGGGGTGCCAGAGGTGGTAAGAGAGGCCCGAGAGAAAAAGGTTTCTGTGATTAATATGGGGTGGGAGGAAGAAAACAGAACTACAATTTTAAAAACACAGGCAGATTTTCAGAGTTTAGGTTTGCAACAGAGAGAAAGAGAAGCCATTCCTCAGAGCTCAGCTCCCTGGATTTGCCTAATGATGTTCTCCAATGAGAAACACTGGGCATTTAAAAGAAGTTCCTGTGTCACGATCCCCTCACTGCCTTAAAAAGCTTTAAGAAAGGCAAAACTTTCAATCTTGAACTGGTGGCAGGCAGCTTACGAGAGCTTGCATGAGAATTATTCACCTGGGGGCATCCTCTTTGGGCACCTTCTTTGTTCAAAAATCTGAACAGCTCAATCAACAAACTTACTTGTGAAGAACTATTTCAGCAAGTTATACATAAAGATGATGTAGTGGGAATACAAAATGCCTCTTACACAATTTCTTTTATTTATTCTATGATCTTTCAACTACATTAATGTCTTCTTATTTTAAAGTGATGGAATGTGAGTAAGACCTAGAAGCATCAGGCAAACCTTGGTTTCTCTCCTGTAAGACGAACTTGCCAAGAAAACAGCTCCATCAGAACCCAACCCACTACGTGCACAGAAATCACAAGAACGCTCATGTTGAAGTCTGCAAAAACAGGCAGGTGCCACGGACACCTGAGAAAGACATAAAGGGGAAAATTACATGGAATAATCTCTAAAAAGATATTATTACAAGAGAGAGTCCAGTGGAGTCTGACAGCTTCTGATTGCCTCTCCTGTTTTGATCGTACCTTCACTGCTTCTGCATTTTAAAACTATTTACTGTACTATTTACTGTCTGTTGTGACTGCAGTAGAACCTTGAGTTTTAGGCTTAGTATGTTAAAACAGACCACCAGCCCTTATCAAAGGCTATAAAATTTGTTGGGAGGGGGGGTGTGAACAAAATCTATTTAAACTGGTATAGAGTAGTAGCTTGAGGCAGCATAGAGTAGCATGCATTGTACTAAGGTTTCTGGAATGCAAATCACTGGCTAACAACTTTCTAACTAGTCAATCTGTTAACTGGGCTCAACTGTTCTCGGAGAGCTGGGCAAAAGCTGCCTTCAGCCGAACCACCAGCCCTTCCCTCACCTTGTCCCAAGAGAGCAAAGCAACCTAAACACCCACAAAGGCAAAAGAAGTTCAAGAGAGGGTGAGCAATGTGAGTTTTCATCTTTTCTCTCTCAGAAGCACTGCAGTTGATGCAGTTGATGAAGTGAAACAAACTTACTGTTAACAGCTCAGTGATTTTAAGTGTCGTGCCTAGGCATGCGACTGGGACTGCTGGACAGCATCTTGTATTTATTTGTTTTTAAAACCACCTTTTTCTTCTTTCTGAAACTCATCTCTGAATGTCATGCTCACAATCATCTACGTATCCAACCATGACCATGGATCTTCTGCTCTGAGTGGTTGTTCAGCCTTCTTTAACACTGCTGATGGGGTGGCATTTAAACAAAATACTAAAAAAATATCAGTGAGAGATCCTAACAAAAAAGCAACCAATTCACCCATACAACTCCAGACTACAAGCCTGTGAATATATTCCTCTTGCTTTTCTCAAGAAGGAAAGCAAATGTGAGATACTGTACAGTAATCAACCAACGATTCCAGTCCCAGCACAACTTCTTACTGTCGCTGCTCTCAGGTGGCTAACCACAAACACATTCACAGGAAAACAACGTCTACAATCTCTTTTACAGTAAAGACAACGAAGGACCCAACATGAAATTATCAGCCTCAGACTAGAGAACCACAACAGGAGGTTTTGCTTGGTTTTAGGTCTGTGGCTGATCCCAGTAAAGCACAGTCAGAGAGGTGCATGAACTAGTTAAGTGAACTGAAGCACTGCGGGGGAAAAAGTAAGAGGCTAGAGGATAGGAGTGAAGAAATCTGGTTGTAACATAAATTACAGTTTATTAGTCTCAGTGTAGAATGGATAAACTGTGACACCACAACTAAGTCAAGAGGGAACCTGAAACAACGCAACAGCTGCTGGTGTGGGAAAATATTAATGTTACTCATTACAGAGACTAGACAAGACTATACTTCTGTTTTCCATATCTTGTTGTTTGTTGTTTTTTAAAAAAAGGGGTTGCATAATGTGATTATTTACATCTCCATGTAGTAGTACCTACAATCACCAACTTTCAAGTTCTCAATAAAAAAAGCATATAGGCAAGTCAATGGCAAAATTTCTGTGTATTATTACAAAAGTGCCCCTTAGTTTCCAAATACAAACATCTGAGCATCTGGAAGCTTGTGACTGAACCATCAGTCCCACTTGTTCCTGTACCTTAACAAGAGCCCATGGGTTCTCATGGCAATACAGGCCATCATGGAAAGACAGCCTGACAGCAAGTCCTCTAAAGCAGCGAAACATCGGACACTCACTGTGTCACCTTGAGTTGCTGAACTGCTTCAGCAGCCCCAAAAATACATTGGAGTGCATGGCACAGCCTTCCATGAGTAGGACTTTGACTAGATGAATTACTGCAAGTATATGCAGTCTCTACTTTCCCTGAATAAGTGCATGATTTGCACTACTACCCCCAAAGACAGGAAACCAAAAGGCATTTGTAGGGAGTGCAGCAGCAGTGACATCTGAAGAGGTGATTAAGTAGCTTCTTGCTACACAGCAAACTCTCGTTACATAAAGATTTTAATTCTTGGCTTACCTCTAATCACAGCAAACTACAGCCCGGCAAGCATTTGGGATCAAACAGACACACACCTGACTCAAAGCTGAGAGATGTAACTCAGGTTTCATCAATTCAATGGTACAAGACCTTGGGCCTGAAGTTCTGACAAGTAAGTCAAAACCATTTCTCTGCTCCTATCCCTTGTGTATCTGAACATCAGTGTATTCTTCTTGAAGTTCTCGGAAGGGTTTTTCCTTGCTACGTTTGGTTTATGCACACCAGTGGTTTCACTTCAAGCAGGAACCCTCCAATTTTGAGTTTAATAGCATCTTCTGGTGTTCTAAAGGAGTATGTAATACAAGTACTAGTAATATCTTGCCCATATTTCACACCATTAGAAGTGCAAGCTACCAAAATTAAATGAAATCTTCAGAGATATCCCAATCACAAAACCCATTCTACCTCTTATTAGTACCTTGATACATTTGGGTAATCACCACTTGCTTACAGCCCTGACACTGGAGCAGGTTACAGTAGCAGTTCTGGAGCCCTGGCTCTGCTCCCTTCCAAAGGGCTGGAGGGGCCACAACTCTGCTCAAAGGCTGACATGAAGGGGTTGTCCTTGGTCTCAGCAAGGGAACGGGTGGCAGACGTCAGGAAACAACTGCAAAAAATCCTCCCCTTCTGATAGGCCCTATGGATCTACTGACACTGCCTAATTGACAAAGCTCTTCTCACTACGGAAAGCCATGGAAGACAGTTTCTGCCTCCTCCCCACACAAATCAGAATGGGGAAACAGTAAAAAAAAAAATTTAAGCATTCTCCAAAACATTACTCTGAATTGCATTTCAGCTCCATTCACGCCTGCTTCAAAACCCTTATTTATTTTTCTTCCATCTCATCCTTCCTTTCCCCAAAGCCCCAGGGAACATAAAATTAAGTGTAATAAAATATCCATACCTATTAATCTAAACCAAAAAAGTTCTTTTGTCTGGGATTTGGATTTTGATGAACTGAGGCCCTTCCAGGACCTTCACGTTGATGCTTCCAGAAACATCAAAAGATCAGGCTTGTTATCAACATCATTAGCACGGCCTGAAGATGTTTAATACTCCAGCATATAATGAAAATGCAGCACAGAATGCCCCAATGGACTTTGCCTTGTTTTTTATTCCTTCTTTTTTAATTTTATTTTTAAATGCTTTGCATTTCTCAGTCAGAGCCCCTCGTCTCTCTCCCACCCTACCCTATGCTCTCATTAATTCACCAGGAAAGCTTTCTGGTGCTGACCTATCCCCCTCCCCTAAGGGAATGTAATGAAGTCTTCCCTCCCATATAACGACAAAACGCACAGCGGACCTCCCACGAGCGCTTACCGCCGTACACAGAAACATCACGCGTCTCTTCAGTTAGTTTGCTGAAATGAGGCAGAAGAAGTTTGGGCTTTGTTTTGTTTTGAACATCTTGTTTTTCAATACAGGTATAAATTTCAAGAAAGACTTGAAGGGAAAAATGAGGGGGAAAAAGTAGAATTTGGATTCCTCCCAAGGAAAAAGCAGCAAACCTGTGGTGCTGTGTCTTTTAATTTGGGGAAATCTGTTTCCCAGCCACATTGTAATTTAGACCAAGTACAAAGTTAATACAAGAATACACTGAGCTCTTCCACAGGTGTTTCTTTGATATGAAAAGCACCATCCCTCGATCAAGCCCTCAGCTGTTCAAAGCAGACACAGGTTCACAAAGATGTCTGCTGTTGTCACAAAATCTAGGGAGCGATCACAACACCTGCTTCTGCACCTTCTCCCAGGAGGCGGTGCAGTTATTTCTCCACCAATAGGTAACACAAAGGAACTGCAGCACATAAATCTCCCTACGAGGCTCCATAGGACTAATGGACTTACTGTACAAAAATCCTGCAGCTAGGCTCTTCTCCCAGTCACCCTGAGGTTTCTCCACAACCAGGACAGGTGTCGTGCCAGAGACTGACACCTGCTTCCCATGCCCTGCCTCTTCCCTTGGCTCTTTCAGGGCCCTGTACTTTTCCCCGTTAAATGCCAAAGCAGTGGCAACCTAACAGTTTTATTTTTTTTTCCTGAAATAGCCACTTTTTGCTGAGCAGCCAGTCACTTTATGCACAAAAGCACAGGGAGAGGCCCAGTGAAATCAACCAAACTGTGTGCATTTTAATTTAAAATGCTGGCATCAGACTGAGCTTGTAGCTTGATGTTCGCTTTTGTCCTATCAGCTCTAAGAATCAAGCAATATTTTTTGAGGACTGGTCAAGCAGAGAGATTTATTCCAATACTATCAGACTTCTTTTATTGCAGGCAACATCATTATAAAAATATCACTGCATGAAAGGATCTACCAGTGACAAAAGCGATACAGGCTAACTCACTCTGCTCTGCTGTCCTCGATGAAGCAGTTTCATGTAATCATCTGAAAGAACTAACGCCTTCTGTACTCCTCTGCCATGAACAATGTCGTCCATCTGATTCTCCTCTGTAAAGCTATCAAGATCTGTTTGGTTATAAGATGCACAATATTTGTGTAAGGTTGTAGCTCCTTAAAGGAGGAAACTGAACTGGTCATCATATACCAAGCTGTACTTCGGAGAAGTACATCAAAGCCGGGATGATGATGAATAAGCAAATGGATTCAAGTTCTAATTTATGGATTTTGTGGGCTGCAATCTCTCGCTGGTCTGTCTAGAAGTAGCGGTGCTACATTTGCATAAACTAATGAAAGCATGACTGCCACACAGGCCCCCAACTGCATGCCCGTTACTCCACGAGCCACCATAGAGTTGGCATGGGCATACTAGCACTGCAAACAGACTGTTTGCTGGCTGCACCAGTACAGCTCGGTGACAAAACCACTGAAATATCTAGGACAACCAAATGGGTTTTCCCCCATCTTTTGTTATAGTGACCTTGGATTCAAATTTGCCATAGAAAACAGCTGAAATGCATCTGGAAGGAGTGTAGAGTATATTTAAGAGAATACACATACCCTTCCCATAAAGGCATTCGGTGCTTCAGTGTGAGCACTCGTTGCTACAAAGCAGAAAGGCACAGACCGGATCCATTGGGGGGCACTTTGCAGGTCCAGGGAGTAGCAAATGCTTGACAGAACAGCCTGTGGAGAAACTTGCACCGGAGCTGCCTGCAGGACTCTATGCCTGACCTTGTAAAGACCTACAGTAAATATTTCTCACTTGGAAATATCCCTCAGACAACAAAATTCAACCACAATGCTTTAAAAAGAGTACAAAAGGAAAAACGGATAGGACAGAATTTTTATTAAGTGATTAGGGGAAATTATTACCGCAGAATCCATCTGTCACATGCTTTTAATAGCACAGTAGCTATGACTGGTAGCTTCCAGAAGCACTGTATTGTTACAGGTGTAGCTCTCTGATATAAATAGATCACTTTATAATGTGTCTGCACTCTGCCCTTTAAGGACTGTGTTCTTCCTACCATTTGCTACACTCAGTTTAATAGCACATTGTCCAGAATTGCTGAACAACTGGAAGACTGCCATTCGGCACACTCCGCACTGATACTTTTGGCTGACCGAGCGAGCAGCAGCACTGCTCTGCTGCCCAAGAGGATGGGCCAAATTCAGAGCTTTTTTAGGCTGACGTGCACGGTCTGTTGATCTCTGCGGAGTCATGTCTCTGCATCCTGGAACGTGGGTACACAGCAGATTTAAGAGCGGTGCTGGGAGACACTTAGCCATTCCAGTACCAAACTGAATGCATCAAAAAGGGCTAAGCTGGTTGTAACAGTGGTTAAGAATACAAATGTGAGCTACAGAAAAGCATTCCTCATAACTCTCTGGCTCCATGCTCCCCACCTTTAGCGCAGCAGTGTGACCCCCTGTCAATAGGCACAAGTCAGTGGACTTGAGACATAAGCTTTATTTGTGCTTGTGTCAGTGGCCTGCTGCATCACACTTCCCCTCCATAATTCAGTTCCCTTGTCCGAGGAATGGAATTAACAGTATTTGCTTTCCATATGAACTGCTTTGAGAGCTACCTTTTACAGCTGCTACATAAAAGCATTACTATTAAAGTCATTGTTCTGTGTATATGTAGGAACTCTGTGTGAAGTGCTGGAGAACATTTCTATTTCAGTAGGATACTACAAGACCCCTTGTCTCACTGGAACAGCCTTAATGAGCTACTGGAAGTAGTTCAGTACATGTTTCTGCTGCATAACTTGTCCATACATCAAACAATCTTGGAATATTTACCTTCTTTTCTCTGAACCCTCTTGGCTGCAAAGATACAAAGGCTATTCGTGTGGCTGGCAGTGTGCCAGCATGAAAATCTGGGCAGCCTAACAACTTCCTGCAAGACGTGTGAAGATAAGGTGGCATCGAGACAATGGGAGACAAATTAAATTCCCCAAACTCAGTCCTTCTGTGAACTGGAAATTAAAGAACCACTTTCCAGATCAAAGATTTCATGGAGAAACAGAGGGCACAGGTTCCTATTTCGTTCTCCATTACTGGTTGTCATAGCTTGATGAAAAGATTAAGCAGTAAGAATAGCCAAGGGTTGTTACTATGTTATTCTGAAATCCTGTTGTTTGGGTTAGGCTAAAGTAGTTATTTAAAACTGCAACTACTGAGGCCTGGTACAAAACCAGAATATTTCTGTGACAGTGTTGCTTTTGCATCACAGAGAGAAAATAATCTTTCTTGTCCCTATGCTCTTACACTACTTTGACACTGCAGGAAACTGAACAACAGATGCTGTAACAACTAGCAAAAATTGTGTTAGGGCAAAGCATGAACTTAGAGAATCTGGGAAGGCTATACACAGTTCTTGGTTCATTCTAAGAAATCCCAGATTAAAATAATCCAAGAGACTCTCTCGTCTTACCACATGCAAGGAACCAAGTTTCCACCTGCAGGAGACCCCTGCGGTGTTTTCACCTGAGCACCTTGTTGGCAGTGCTTTCAGACAGATTCCTAGTTCCCTGCTCCTGACATCTCATGGTATCTTTCTGTTCATCTCCCCCACCCAAATGCACACGTGCAGGGCTACAGCCTCAAGCAGGGTATAGCGGTGGCTGCTGTGTCACCAGCAACTCACCAGGAAGGAGAAGCAGATAGCAAAGGGGAGAAGGGAGGCAGCAGACATCATTAGCAGCTTCCTCCTCTGCTCACATCTACGGTGGAACTGTGTGCCTATAAGCCAGGGAAATGAAACAACGAGCCTTTCATTAGCATTCCCAGCCATCTGAAACCCGAAGATGTCGTTGCGAAGCCTGTCAGTACTAACCATCTGCATCTGCGCTAGGAACAAAACACACAGACATGAGAGGGGGAAACACAAATGGGATTCTTTCTGCCGGAGCCTGTGGTGGAAGGGAAGGGAGGCAGGGACACGTCTCTCCTGTGAGACGCTTGCAAAGACCGATTCAAAGGCAGTGTGCCTGCAGATTTCCTCCCCCTGAAACAAACCTTGGGGGGATTCTTGAATCTAAACAAAATCCATCCTTCCAAGCTGTTCAAACAGTACTAGCGGACAGAAAGCACAAAAAATGGTGCCAAAATAAATATACAAATGAAATGGAAATTACCTCAAGGAAAGTTAACTGAAATACAAAGGCAAGAGATAAGAAGTAGAGGCAGAATCACCAGCTTCAGAGGAATTACACCAGCTTAGACCAGTTGTGACAGAGGACAAAGTGTGGACAGAATACAAAGTCAGACTGGAGTAGACTAACAGCGTGTTTCATGGGGCAGGGGAAAACATAAAACCACAGAAGTCAATTTTTTGGATAATACCTTTTTCCCCCAAGGCCTCTCTAGTTTACTCACTCCTACCTCCATGATTTATCTTTCTACTCTTCCATTTGTAAACTGGAGAATGTAATACCATAATAAAACTCCTTAAAAGCTATAGATAAAAATGCTAATACAGGAGTAAAGAATTGTTATTGTTAGTGCCGCTGTTATTGAGGATGCTGATTCACAAGCAAAACCGATCTTGTTCTTGACTCCAGTCAAGACTTTGTGCTTGGGAGCTCACCTCTAGCTATTTTTGCAGAAAACGTGATGCATCACAGTATTTGCAAACTAAGGAGAACCACAACTACGTTACAACTTATTGGAAAGAAAAACAGAGCCTAAGCAATCACCGCGATTACTATTTGAAAACACGACGAAGTTCACCACAAGCTACGGACTCGAGTCACCCATACAATCCTGTTACCATGGGACGGTGCAACACTGTCAGATTGAGTGGATTCACACAAGCATTAGCAGGATTAACATACCGGTTTATCAGCCACTACACATGCCATTCCCCATAGGACACAGAGTTCCCCTCCCTGGGATGAAGCATGGCAATTATTTAGCAGCACACGGCAATATTGCACGGCCCTTTGAGACCCAGGATCAAAGGCTCCTACACACAGGCAGCTCTGAGGGGGGGATTCTGGCCAGGCAGAACGGATTCTCTGTGGACACTGAAGTCAGGAACTCAGAAGTTGTTACCTTTTGATGCCTATGAACACACACAGCCTCAGCTCAACTCCTCATTTAAAGTACTGGGGCTCCTGTATCAGATTGTTGTGCTGAATACAGGTAAAAAGGGCTGCCTTCTGTTTCAGTGACCCCCAAAGCAGAATTTCTTTGTTGATAGATACACTAAGCCACTACTGACCTCAACCAACCTTGCTTAAGATACAAGACTTTAAATCTGATGCGGCCTGTTCACTTAAAAAGGACCACAAAACTTATTCTAAACATTGAAGTGCCATCAGAATCCAAAGCCATCCTGCCAAAGACCTTGTTCAAGGACCACTGCCAACAAAGGGGACTGCTCAATTTTAGTAAAACACCTTGAAAGCAAAGCATGGCTGATAGCGAAGTGAGAACCCATTTTATGGAAATAAAATCAGCACTGCCACAAACCTGCATGGTGCACAGGATGGTCAGCTTGATTCCACCTTACCTCTCTCCTGAACACAGCCCTCTCCATGTCAGGTAGATACCTCTGCCACTACTGTGTCCTTGTACCTAGCAGCTTCCTCCTTAAGCCCCAAGCAAAGGTGTTCCCTTCTTCAAAAGCTGAGATCCCTGTATCAGCAGCACCTAGCAGGGGAGCTCACAGAATCACTCCCTGGATGCCTTCCCACATCCCGCTCTCTGGAGGGACAGGAACGGTGATGGGGAAGTGGACAAAGCACACAAAGGGTGAGATCGGTCAAGCGAAGATGAAAGAGATGAGTGATACTGCGATGAGAGAGGTACCTCAGAGTAGCCAAGGTAAACCAGAGGGAAGAAACACAGAAGGAAGAAACCCTGAGAGAAACAGGTATCAAAGGATAAGGTAGAATGTGCAAGGAGTGTGCTGGCACACTGAGGAAGAGCAGAGCTAACGTTATTACTCCAGGCTTCCTCACATTTGATATCCAGCTACTGGAAAGGAATCCGTGACTGCTTCCCAGGGGTTCATGTCCAACCCTGCCTGCACAAGCAAGATACAGGCACTAATGAGGTTTTTACAGTTTAAATTACTTCTTTTAGAGCAAAATGAAGACTAGTACTTACTGGGTTACAGTGACCTCCGCTTATTGATCCAGTAACTTGAACACATTCTCAAAAAAACAAAAGGACCCCAAGATCACTCACTCAACTTTGCATGCACTACAGCAAATGGTTTCCTGACCTGGCAAGCTAAGGTACAAATCGGTCAGTTTTGTCAGCAGAGAAGAGGTAGAATTGAAAACTCACAGAGCTTAGGGTGGTAGGGAAAACACCAGGATTAAGCTGACACTTCGTCCCAAGGTTGTGACAATAAACTGAGTACCAGTACAGGCAGATTTCAGTAGTTTAGTCTTAATGTTCAGCAACATTCGGTTCCTAGCATGCAATTAAAATTAAGCATTAAGAGTAGGGAGTTGGTTAAGATCTAGATTAGGATAGTACAGGTCTGAGTTTAAAAATGCCACTATAGTATGAAAAGTCCCCCATGTGTAAAGTAAAATCTAAGATTTGCCATCGGAACAAGACAGGTTGGTGAGCCCAGGCCATCACTTTGGTTTGCAGTCTCTAAGGGTAGGATGACTGATGGCATCATTAGATGTCAGTGTTTTATTCCTCGTTTTGGGCAAGACCAAGTGCTTAGTGTTTACTCACACCCAGGGTTTGGATCTGAAAGGTAAGGTTTGAGATATATGGGATGAAGAATATCTACGTACTGCTGTTAATAGGCAGCCCCAGAGCTAGATAAGCAGTATTAACAGAATACTTTATGCTTAATTTTCAGCAACCATAAGCCCCTACTTTAGGGAAAAGTCTGCAGGAACACAAATTAAGAATAGCATTTAAGAGAGTCAAAAATACAGAGCCAGAGATATTGCTTTCTATTCTGAGATTAACAGAGGTAAACTGAGAGCACGCTAACAGGAAATGTTAGCATTTCATTCATCATCTCGAAGTAGTGCTGAGTGCCAGTGTACAAGCCCAGAATTAGGTTTGAGTTTGGAACGTCTACAAATGGGAAAGCTTGGCTCACTTCTCACTTATGCAAATTTTGCCTAACAAGCCAAGGGAAAATACCAATAGTTTGACAATCTTATTCTAAAATTAGGGGCAGCACTAGTGATCCATTGTTAAAAACTACACATACACTACTATCTTACACAACATGGAGCAGAAGTAAAGTATGCACTCCTCACCAAAAGCTAGACATAAAGCCTGAGTTAGGTTTAGAGTCTGTGGCAACAGAAACAAGATTATGACTTCATGGTTCACAAATTACAGAATTAAGCTGAGGATGGGCATCAGATGATCCGAATGTCTTACTGTTCATGTATGTGAGCACTCGATATATACACGAGCTTAGTCTCCAGGAACAGGCATTCACATATGATCAAAGCTGGAGTTAGGTTTTGGGTTTTGCACAGGATGAAAGATGGAAATACTCCTTTTTTTCCTGCAAGGTCCAAGGAGGTAGATTTTTGGGGGTCATCTTTTTGGACCTAGCTTATTTTTAAACCTAGGGCTACGGTCAGGCTTGGAACAATTTGGTCTGGAAAGTGATCACCCATCTTTGTGTGAATGCACTGTTAATAATTTTCAGGCAGCAAACAATACTTAACACCATACTAAATCTTACAGTTAGGGCACACACACACACACTACTAAGGTTCAGTATAGAAGGATAAAAACTGGAACTACTGTTTCATTTTGAAAGGTAAGATGTAATTTGCATATTTTTAGTGTTGGAGAACCGGTTGGTACATAGTTTATACTAACCACAAAGACAGGAACAGGTTATAGTATCGGGATGCAAACGTCTCAAAGTTTCCCTATGATCTGTAGAGGTAAATTGAGAAACTATTAGTAAAATTAAGTATTTTATTATTCTTAATTTGGGGGCAGCTGTGGACACCTTACTTTAGGTTTTATAAACTTAGAGGTATGGACAAGATGACAAGCAATATCAAGACAGGACTTTTTTTTTGTTTGTTTTTTTAATTTGATAGATTTCTTTCACAAGATCATACAAGAGGGTTTTATCGTTGTTGTTACAGTAAACTCAGGACCACTGTAAATTCATTTAAATATCGTAATCCTGGGTTTTAGGCATCAATATTTTTTCTATACATTCAAGACAGGTTTGAATCAGGAGCAGGGGATTGATGGTCAGAGTGGAGCTTTGTTCAAGCTTTATTTTGCCCCTTACTTGAAGTTATTTTCAAATATTTCATTCTTATAGCACTGTACAGAATGATCATGTGTTTTTTTTCTGCTCAAAAGATGCATGGAAGAGGGTAATGACAAAGGTCTCCCTCCAACTGTAAGGAATTAACAAGAGAGGTGACAAGGAGGAGTGAGATGTGGTGCCAGCAAGGACTAGAACATAGTAAAGTCAGGTACTCTGACCACTTCTTCTGCAGGTGTCCAGACACACAAATCTGCAACAACCTGCAGGAGAGCGTTACACTATTCTGACAGGCTTTGGACCTGAACGGTAACTGGGGAGGTGACAACATAACAATTTTCTAATTCCTTAAAGCACCAAACTGCTTATAAACATTTGGGGGAAATAAATAAACAAACCTGATCTCTAGTCAACTTCTGAGGAGAGAGAAAATGAATGAGTAATGCTCTGTGAGTGAATGAGGTCGCACACTTTGAAACACCAATTAAAGTCTTCAAAAGCTAAAACAACGATGCTCTGCTAAGTGCTAATTCTTCTATTGAAGAATTGAAGAGGGAGATGGCTGAGGGGGTAAGATGTTTAAATTATTAATATGACCCCATGCTAGTCTGCTTCATTGGAACAATGAGATGAATTATAGTGAGGGCAATGTTATTTTAAATTACTCTCAGCAAGGTGTGGAGCACTTACTCATTTCCCATGGGCTGATGCTTACATGTGTTCATGCACTCCCCTTATACTCCTCCTATATATATATGTATTGATCTAACTCAAAACCATTTCACATATCTAGAAGAAAAAAAAGTTAATTACTGAAAGACCAGATTCACCCAAGAAAAATAATCTCTCTGCTGAAATAGCATTGTTACAAGAAGGCTGGAGCTCATAAGCCCTCAAGGCAAAGCCCTGTGTGACAGGAGACAAGGAAGAGCTATGAGGGATGCCTTGGTGAATGAGACACTGGGTTGGGATTCAGGACACCTGGGCTCAAGCCCTCTTCAGTTAGTGATTCTCTGTGTGACTTTGAACAAGTTGCTTAATTTATTACATCCTTCAGTTTCTTCTTTGTGTAACGAAGATAATGGCTTCGCATCTCACAGGGTGGGGAGTAAAATCTAATGATTCAATGACTCCAAGGCAATCAGACACCATTAATTACTTTAAATTTTGTTCTGTCAAACAGGCTTGGAAATGCTGAACGACTCTTCCGGAAGTATTGCCCTGGGTATGCAATGCTTTGTCTGTCACAATTTCCACCAGCATGTTCTGCACTCCTTGCTACTACTTATTCTGTGAACAACTCTCCAAATCCCAGTAAAAGTCTTCTTGGAAGGAGAAGATGCAGGCTGAATTTCCTTAGGTTTGCATCGATGCAAGTGAAACGAGGATCAAGTCCAAATCTACTGCTATCCTGAAACACTTTGAAAAGGCACACATATACATACCTCAAAAGTACCAAACATGAAAAGACAGCAGCCACTGCTACATGTGGTACACTATGTGTCAGACTACAAACTGAGATTAAATGAGTGTATTTCCTCCTCCACTTGCTATTTAAACTATACTATACTCTGAGCAGTGAAAATAAATTATGTTAAGCACAGACTGGGTTGCATGGGATCTGTATATTCCTCTTGTGATTCTGCCACCAGGTTTCCGATCTTTCACACTTGCACTCTGCTCGCATCATCTCCCACCTTTACCACCCATTAAAGTATTTTGTTCTGCAAACAGGAATACACAAAGCACAAGTATTTGAACCCCACAAAAAACCCCTGACATTCAGCTTTTTCTACATCCATCTTACAAGCTGACAAACCCTGATGAGCTCTCTCCTTCAGCACGGTTCCACTTGAGCCGACTCCACTTCCACAGAAACCACCTCTGCTGGCCTTACTTCTTCAAAAACCAGAAAGCAGTTGCAGTAAAAGTTGGTACAACCCAGGGGAAGACAGAAAGAGCTGATAAAGCAGTATATATGAGCAGTATATATTCCCTTGGAACTACACAAACCAGAAATAATAATTTCTGAAAGAAGTGGTAACTTTTCAACCAAGCACTCAATTACAAATGCAGAAGATAGCCCATGCAAATGCAATACCACTGCCTGGGTAGGGCAATGTCAGACCTTGCACCCCCGCCTCCATCCCTTCTTAGAAACATGTAATTAGGTACGTCATTGATCAGGCCCCTCAGTCGCCCCTGGAAGCATCTACAGTCTCCCAAGATGGAGAAGGTGCAATGCTGCTGCTATTCCTGTTGCTCAATGTATTTCAATACATTTTCTTTTGCTTTTCTTCAGTCTCAACTGCCAGCACATAACGAAAAGATCAAACGCAGCAGTAGACAGGCTGCAACTACATGTTTAACAACAGCAAAAAGACAGCCCAGCTAGGAACAATCCTGCAGAGCTACTCTGCCCATCTCTTTCATACAAGCACATTCGTGTGTGCATGTATGTACATAAAAGTGTTTTTTTCTTCCTTTTTTTTTTTTTTAAACAGCTTTTTTAGCGCAGCACAGAAGTGCAGAGCTTACTTCTCTCGCCAGAATGCATATCAGCATGCTAGTGCTCCAAGCACCTTCCTTATGACACCTCTTACATTTTTAATCTCCTTTCTGGTAGTGCAGAATGGGTGTTAATGTCTGATTCACATTCTGTACATAGAACATAATGTTCCCACCACTCCTCATCTAAACCAATGGAGACCAAAATTTTTCAACTTTTTTGAGTGTTTTTATCTGTATTTCCCTGTTCTATCACTTCTGCTTCCTTCACCTCAAACTGAAAGAAAAATCTAAAATAGCAGCCATTACCTACAGAAAACCATGATTATTTATCACTTTCCAAGTCTGGATACCAAAAATAGCAAAATGTTGAAGTATGTCTTTCAGGATTTATTTAGAAAAAATATGTTTTTCAAATCCTTGTAGTAAATTTCTGCAACCCATTCTTTCTCTCCATCATTATGTGCACTCTTAAAAACCTTGAACATCTTGAAGTATGAGGTTTCAAACTTATTTCACACTCTCAGTGGCCCCTCTCAGACCACTATGGACCAGTCTCCCAGTCCTGACAACAGGGGCCTGTCACTCAGCACATTTGGGACTGCATAAATTCTAAGAATAAAAGAGGAAAAGAAAAATCTGCACCGAACTATAAAGTAGTGTCAGAGAAGTGCCAAACCGTTTTATTATTTTATTTCCACTCCCTGAAATATGCAAGCATTCCAAACTGTCCCTGAAATGAGCATGGCTGCTGTGCCTGTGGGGACAGCTGGGAACTGGGACGCAGTTCCTGAGCCAGCCACTTCCTTTCCACCTCCCTTAACACCACCTGTTGCGATAGTGGGACTCAAGCTATCTTTATAAAGTCTATCCTACTGCTTATCCTGGTTCCCCTTTTCTCCCCTTTCTCCTCTCCTGTGTAGAGCCCATGGCATTTTAACATCACTGCTTTATGGGACTTGGTAAAATGGGTTTCTGATACAGATTAGAAACTTACACTCGAGAAACATCACAGAAATGCTCTGGGGACTTGTACCAAAGAACACCAAGCTTCTTTCTTGCACCGCCAGGTGTGAATTTTGTTCACTACAAGATTTATGGTGAAAAAAAAAGGAAGACAGTCTGGCATTATAAACAAGGTATATTTTGAAAAGATTCCTGCTTCCCCTTCTTACCCTTCCCCCCCCTAAAAATTCATCACACATTTAGTCCTCCTCCCACTTTCCTAACACCAACTGTTTAATGCAGATGCCCTCAAGCAAATAAACTTAGGCTCTTAGTCGCAATTTTGACTTGCGTAAAAAGCCATAAAAAAATCTGTAGAGACTCCTGAACTGAGGGTTTCTGGCTATAGAAGAGCTGCCTATGGCCTGCCAGATCTCCTGTGTGACTGAAACAACCACCCTAGAAAGCCCTGGCAGCGAAAACGATCAAATAATGCACTTCTGTCTGTACCTGGATCGCTCAGCGCAGGCACGGTGTGGCAATGCGTGCAGAAAAGCCTGCTGCTCCCAGCTATGTTAGCAATGATGGAAAACTGCAGCTGGACCACGCACCTGAACGCCGCCCAAGTGCGCATCAGTGAAGTGTGATGCGGATCCAGTAGCACGAGAGAACTTTCACTTGAAATCATCGCACGCAAAGTTATTCAGCAGAACTAGCTCTCCCCCTCTGCATTAATTAATTACTACTTTCACAAGAAACACCCTGTCTCTTTCGGGCAACAATTTTCTTAAGCAGCCAACAGTCGCATTGTGTGCACCAGCTGAAAAAGGAGCATTTTATCAAACGAGCCATGAAATCCATTTCACTTTTCTGCCACTAGTATGTCAGAAACTCTATGTCGCCTTTAATAAACTTCTCCAAATGAGCATGCTGATAACTAAACAACATGACATTTCTAATAGTGAGGAGGCAGAAAACCAGAAACAATTACATTAAGAAATGAAGGGGGAAGGGGGACAGCAAGCTGGAAACATCTTGCTTCAAGTAAAGTCTCGTTACGTTAGGATCTCGCGCTTTCAGGGAGAAAGACTTGGAGGTCTAAGAGGGGCCATGTGCCAGGTCTCCTGTCCCAGTACAATGGTTATTTTACTGAAGTGACATCCAGGTCACTGTGTTAAAATTAGTATGGTGGGTCCAGAAAAAGGAGCGTAAGAAGCAAAAATGATAAAAGTACTTGAAGATACTTCGGCCACATTGACGCTCAAAAGATGTACTTTTTTTATACGAAAAAAAGAAAAAAAAGAGAAATACTGAAAAAATGGTAACAGAAAGAATGCACCATTTGTGGAACCAAAAAACTCCAAGCTGACTTCTTCTCATCTTTTTAGTCACTGATACTCTGTTCCTTCATATTCTCTTTAATACCAACAAAAATACAAAAAGCAAACCTAAAAATGAAAAGAAGACAAGCATGCCACAAAGCATAAGTAAAACAAAACATTTTTGTTTTTTTTTCCCCCAAAATATGAAAAGTCTCCTCCTTTTTGAAACAAATGGAACTAAAACAAAGCAGGTATCTTCAGCTAGCTCATTTTTTGTCATTTCCTGTTTTTCAATCAGCTCTAATCCTTGGCTGGAGACTTGAATGGAGCTATGTCAATTTATATTAGCTAAGGATTTGGTGCATCATATTAAGCATTTCCCAGCGCGATCATCTCTCTAAATAATTAAAACATTTCATGCAAATAGCTGCAGACTCTATATTTCAGTTTCTTGACTGATCCCAGCACAGCCCAAAGGGCTCCAATTTTCCTCAAACAAATGAGCTGGAACATTTATTTGTACACTGAGACTTCTAGTCCCATACCCATGGTGTCTGAATACTTCTGTACACCAGATATACCCCCTTGAAATAAAATGGGAAACACTGACTTGCAATTCATACCTTCACCTCCTTTTATAAAATCACTTAAGTACTCCTCAAGCAGCCCTCTTCCTCTCGTCTAACACATAACAGCACCCCGCCATCTAGACTAAATTTGTACAATCAACCCAAATATAAGACTGTCCTCCACAGGGCTCATTTTTACCTCCCTGACATTTCAAAGTGACTTCTGTCCTGGGAAGTGAATTACAGCAGGGCAAGGAGCGTTATGGCTGGTACCTTGATTACCAGTGGACTGCAGGGATTAAAGCGTTCAGAGGTGAATTTCACTGCAAGAAGAAAAAGGGGGAAAGGCAGGGGGAAAGCAAAAATGAATGTTTTCAATTTTGACTCTATTTTTGTTTGCTTTGACTCAGTCACGGGTTTCATTACAGCTTAGTGAATGCTGTATCTAAAAAGTTTTATATTTGGTTTAATGCTACCTCCTAACCACTGGGTATACTCACACATTCTCACCTAGAACAGAAATTTTGTCTCTGTCAAATCTGTTGAACAAATTACAAAGGGACAATCCACTGCAGACTTTTTTTTAATTATTTTATTTTACTCTATTATGCAAAATAGACTCTGGCAAACTTCTGCTGTGATGAAAGAAGAGAGCCCTCGCTTTGGGTCTGAAAAGGAATGTAGAGAATGATTTTAAAAGAAAATTAGCAGAAAGCCATTTTGGACATTTAGATTTCATCTCAAGCCACAGAATCTATAGAATTCCTTTTTTTTTTTTTTTTTTTTGACCATTGCAGCCCTGGATCCAGCCCTTTACGAGCTGGATCTTTGAAGAACATTAGATATTCAATTTGATCTATCTTAGTTGCTAGCATCTAACCTTGCTCTGTTCATTCACCTCTCAGAAACGCAGGCTGTGACAAAACAACTGCATAAATAAGAACCCCAAATCAAGGAAATGGTAGCAATGAGACAGGAAAAGCTGTTCCTAAAAGGAGGCTGAAAGGATGCAAAACTAAACTGCAAGGAGAGTAAAGAAAATCACCATAAAAATGACAGGGTTGGGAGAAAAATTAACAAGTCTGTAATTTTACTTAAGAAAGAAAAAACCACAGCTGACAGCAAGTTACCAAGTATTTCTACTTCAGTTCATGCTGGTGGCAATTTATTTTCCCAGTGTGTTCCCTTGGCTTTAATAACTTGAGGTCTCAAAAGCTTTTCCTTTTCTACCCTGAGTGTCATGGCAAATTCTGGCAAACTGTCTGACCACAGGAAACTTCTAAAACAACCTCAGGACGTTCAGAAGCACAAAATAAGGGGGAGAAAGTACTTTTACAGACTCAGGCACAAATTACAGGAAGAGTAAGGACAGAAGAATGGATTTCCTTAACCCCCCCCCACACTACCCTAATGTGGAAAAAAAGACCATCAGGTGGCTCAAAACAGCATCTCCAGTCTGAAGATCCCCATTGTCTTGCTATTTAGGTAAAAGATTTAAGGCCAGAAAGGTCCACTACCTACCTCATCCAATATCCTGCAAAATAACCTGCAAACTGTGATCAGGATCACAGGCTGTATCATTTGAAAGACATCCATCTTGATTTACGAGGGGAAAACTCCTCATCAATTTCTACCACCAATAAAATACCGTAACTGTAATAAAAATAAAAATAGCACCTTACTCCCAGTTCACGATTGCCTGCCTCTGTCTCTCCTGTCATGTCTTTGGCAAGTTCTCCAGTAAGACAGACCAAAGATAACCAACATACCTGTCTTATCTACAGCAACTGCTTTATCATAAAAACACACTAAGAACATCCCTGGCACTGCCAGGGCGTTTGGCAGAGCACGGCCCAGCACTTGCCCAGCCACAGAGCCGGTAACAACTGCCACCCAGGCCAGGCTTGTGGCAGTAAAACCTCTCTACTCTGCTTTGAAAAAAAGATTTTGAATGCTCATCTTCGAGGGAGGAAAGGGGAAAACCCAAGACTGATCAAAGACACTGCACGTTGCCTGGTCTGCTCCGGTCTAGCCAACACAAATTGTAGAGTGAGAGATCCCCGGTTTCGGTTCTTCTTTGGGGATCTCTACTGGGCACGCATGATGAATGAAAAACTCCTAAATGCCCACGCAATTTGCCAAAGAGAGCATTTACTTACCACACTACTGCTATAGGAATAGACAGATTGGGGGTTTTAAATCTATAAAAGACTATTTTTACATGTGTTTGTGATTAAGCTCATTTACATATGGAAATAAACGTTCAGAGCACATAAAAATAAGGCATCAAGTTGGGGCCACTTTGAAAACCTGACCGTGGCATGCAATTATCTCTCTCGTACACAAACTACATCATGCTGTTCAAGCACTCACCAGTAAAGTCAGTGCAGACACGGAGCTAACCCCATGGCAGAACAGCAGTACTGGATTTGCCTTTCTGCCCTCCACATAATTCCAGAAGTTTCAGAACCTTCTGGCTTTGTACAAGGCTGCCAGAGCTTTCACAGATGCTGGCAACCAAGCCAGTGAAAAAGAAAAGGAACATTAGAAGACAGCTGTGAGAGGACACTGGCATCACTGCATATTCTTTTCCAGTGAAAAGCAATTAAGGTGCAAGAGAGAGGGATATGAAGAAAAAGGAATCGTGTGAACCATGAGTGGAAAGCAGTAAAAGGCAGAGCTGTATTTCAGAGAGAAATAAAAAGACTAGCATTCAGTGTGCAGCATCAGAAAAGCACTGTATTTTGTGGTGAAAACCAAGGAGATTAAAAGGCTGGATTCACTGGTTTGTTCCCATCTTTGTCACTGATATGCTTTTATCTCCAGTTTTGATCCCACTGCCCTTTTCTATCAGTAAGGGTCACAGCTTTGGCTCCACTGCTCATAGCATACCTACCTATTCATGGATGTAAGGGCTCAATTGCAGAAGTGCTTAGTACTGCAACTCCAAATTCAGACAACAAGTGCTAGATGTATCCAAAAACTTCTAGGGGAAAAAAAAACATTAAAAAAAAAAAAACAGGTCTCTAATGCTTTACCTTCAGGATGTTGTAGGGATTAATTAACTAATGCCTGCAAAACATGTAGGGATTCTCAGATAAAATGCTGCATACGTCAGAAAAATAACTTAAATCGAATGTCACGTAATCACTGAATGCATTTGGAGGAAAATACCAGGCTTGCAAATTACAAAGAAACACTATGCTGGCTAAGAGGAAAGAGGAAAAGCAGATAAAACGCTACAGAATTTGTTTCAGCAATGGGATGAACACAAAGCTGAGCTATAAAGCTAAAGAGCTGAAAAAAAACCTTAGCTTGTATAAAACATGGACGACATTCTGCTCAGATGTCAAAGTCCAGTGGAAATCAGAAGAATAAGACCTGTGCAGGAGCCAGGCCTTACTTCCCATCATGGCACAGCAGCAGGACAAAAGCAGGACCAGAAGAGACGTGAGCAGCACCAGCTGCCCACCGCTCCCCCCCGGCCCTGCCCCACACACCCGCACACATAGATTGCCATCTTTCACCCGATTAATCCTCTCCCAGGACAGATTAATGCTTATCTGCTCAATATACATCTGCTTTGTGATTTCTGTAGATTGTAACCAATCCGAAGGCCTTATCGGCGCCTCTCCCCCACAGGCAGATGGGAAAAGATGGAAATCATCGTGTTCTATTAGGCAGTGACAACAGGCGAACGCAGCTGCCTCTCTCCCTTGTTTCCTCATGCAGGCTCTGCAGCACAAAGGTTGGAGCATGGCAACACAGGCAAAGCCACCTTCTCCCTCTGCTTGCTCCCCATCTGAATGAGTTTGGAGAGGACAGCAAGAGCCAAATGTTTCTTCTGAGATTTCATACAGGAGCGCTGCTGTCTCTGCCCTGGCAAACAGATCAGAATAGATTATGGAGGCAGAAGGCAGAAAGGAAAGCCTCAAATTATTTAGGTTTAGGCACTGCAGACATCTGAGGATGCGTGGTACAGAAACCAGCAAACAGAACTGTTACAGCACGATGCTATTCTCTGACCGTCCTCTCTTGTACACGAAACAACGTAGACCCATCCTCTGGACTCCCTACCTGCAGGTTTCTCTCTCCAGCTCTTCTGGGCTGTATACGTCCTCTAATTCTAAGTGTGAACACAAGCTATCAAGTCGTACAGTTCATTTGCACAGCAAACATGCTTTCAGCTGTGCACGTGAGTAGAGGTATGGCCTTTACATTCCTACAAATGGAAGAAATTGATTTCTGCTCTTCCATGTTCCTCGCCCTTTTGTGCTGCCTCTAGGAAGAGTACAGCAATGATTTTACTTGCAGAAAGACAAAGGGGGGAAGTGAAGGGGCATAAACATTTTAAAGGAACATCATCACATGAAAAGCCAGACTTCTGTTTTAAAATCTTAGAGAAACCCATAGCTTTTCCTGAAAGCTTGCAATCTTCCTTTGTTTTTCTTTATTCTGGGGTGTCAACACATGTACCTTACCCAAGACCTCCACTAAAATGCTTGGCTAGGCAAGATAAATCCCACTCTAGAATAAATAATTGGATTCAAGTATCCAAACAAAATAACACACTGATCAGATTTCAAACGCTGAATACTCACATCAAATTGCAATGATTTTTAATGTGCAAGCACAATAAGCAAATGCATGCTAAACATTGTTTGGCTGCCCACTGGCAGCAGAAATTAACAGAAATATCTATAATCCCAGCACACAGACATGGAATGCTTAAAACCTACACGAATATATTCTTAGTCAGTGAACACAGTCCTGAAATCCAGTAGGATGTGTAAGCCTGAAGTCATACCTGGCATCTCTTCCTGGAAACAAGACAAGCTTCCTAATCTGATGAAGTGGTTAAACAAACCCCTACAGAGACAAAACACGTATTTGTATGGGATTTATCTACGCGATTCCCAAAGCGCTTTTCAAAAGGTGAGTATTGGAACTGCTTCTTCTCTCGCTGAAATGCAGTATCTTTTACAATGAAATGTGATAGCTGTTCACTAAAATAGGCCAATACTACAAGACTGCTTAAGACACAGAGTGAAAGGCGGGGAGAAGAAATTAACAAAAACAAAAAAAAATTAAAAAGCATGATTTCCCAGCCTAGAATTCTTCCCAGAAAACTGGGTCTACCATCTCTTCTTAAATTGAATGACTCCATGGACTCTTTCCTACCTCCGAGTGGGTGAGACCTGATCTCCAGGTACACAGAAATTCAGTCGTAAATGTGCTATTTGAAGTAACAAACAAAAATCAAAGAAAAAGAACACAACAGACACTGTACACAAAGCAGACACGCACTGTCTGAAGAAGCAATACAGAACATGAGAATATCCTACACTGTTTCTAAAAATATCTTCTAGACACATGTACAAAGCTCTTTTCCCCGAAGGTCAGCTGCATTCTGCACCCAAACAGCAAAGCCCACAAAATAGAGGAAACATTGTGTTTTTAATAATGTAGAAGGTCACCGTAAGGCAGGTCAACAATCCATTAACTCTCCTGTGACAGCCCATTGTTCCAGCTCCTTATGAAGTGAGGTGGTAGGTGGCTGATACATGGATAGGGTGTGATATTGATCTGCTCGTGTTCTAATAAATATGGACTACTCCCTGCCATTGCTAGGGTAATAGAGTGCCTTACAATCTTTTGTATATTTATCCTTATAATAAACATGAGGTATTATTTACTCCTTTTTTTTTCCCCCAGAGATGAGGAAGGAGGTATTTAAGAAGCTGTATTTCACTGTTTTGCATGGAAAACAGATGCTTATATGTCTTTGACAGTCTGGGTTTTTGCGAGTAAGAGAAGAAAAATAAATAAATCCCAAAATGGACCTACCGAGGACCAGGAAGTCCTACATCCCACCCACTGGTGTGGCCTCACCTGCTTTTTACCAGCCTGTGTAGCTTGAGAATGAAATACCTGTTATCTGCTTCCAGTGACTCTCCACAACAACAGATCGAAGAAGCGAAAGGAACGACCACTAAGCGAAACAAGCCTGGAGACCTCTCTTTGCCCAGGGCCCAGGACTGGAATCCTGCAGGGGGAGGAATCTTTTTCACAAGCAATATTCATGAAGGAATCCTATGAAATCTGGCCTCGGGGTGGGGTTACCTCCCGTGACATGGAAGGTACAAGGGCAAGGACAAAGGAAGTAAGATGGATGTATAAATTATTTACCATGGAAGAGAACCAAGCTAGATATTGTCTACGTGTCTAGGAAGAACTTAGCCCTAATGATAATTCTGAGGAAATCTAGGTGCCTTGTATGCTTAAAGAAGCTGCACATGGGTCTTGTCTTGATTTAGAAAAGCACTTTGGTATGCCCACTTTGTGAGTGCTGACCAACTTCTCTGAGATAAAAAAGGTGCAGCTCCTTAAAATGCTAGCCTAGAAAATAAAGTACCGCCCTAATGGGAGCTAAGAGACTTCATATTCCTGCCTAACATCTCCCTTCCATCAGAGAGAGGGAAAACACAGTCTCACAGCGGGGCACTGCTGTTCTCAGATGCACAGGTATACATTATGAATGACCGATTTAAGGAGTCTCAGCAGAAGACATCCTCTACAACAAAATCACCAGGTAACCCTCCTCAACTTGTTAACATCCCCACTGTTCCCTACTTCAAAGCTTGTAAAAGAACCATAAATAAAGAGTAAACAAATTAATATTTTTTTAAAGAGTTTTTATCAAAACCTGAAAAAAAAAGCTTTGATTTAAAGACTTTCATTTAAATATTTAAACATTTTATAGAATGGAGGAGGAATGATAAAGCTTTAACTCTTGACAAGTATTTTAAAATGATGTGAAAAAGGAGATCAAGTTGAAAGAAGAAAGCCCCTTATCTAGAGTTCAGTTTCGAGGCTGCAATGCTTGGCACTGACCTGCATATTCCATTGCTTTAAGGAAACTTCCCACATTTTCCCTAGTCCAAAAACTTAATTTCTGACTGTAGCTTTGGCATTACTCACTTCGGGCATGTGCAGGTTACTACCTGTTACATGAAAGCACCCTGAATGATTTTGCTTGAGTTCACTGGTAAATACATCTTCTGAAAATTTTCTTCTACCCTATAGTCAAGCGTTAGTTATGGAGAATCTCAGATTCATACAGGCAAACCAGAACGCCCATATTGCCATCTGCCCAGGTTATCCTTTTATTTCATTTCAAATTTTCTGAAACATGATTGATGGATTTTTTTATCCTACTCGACCACAAGTTCCACGCTTCTGTCAATGGTCTCACTAATTAAGAGCCACAATATGTGATTTAATTTGGTCCCTTTCTAATGTTATCTTACCTTCTCGCTTGCTTCATGTGGGAGGAGCTACCAGCTACAGGTTCAGATGCTCCAGTCTGGTACGAGATGCCCAGTGCTTTGGGTTATGCTGCGTCTAGAAAATAATCCTGTGGCAAAAGCTATTGCTCATCTTCAGTGAGGCCCTTTGATCTGCTTCTCACACTGTACGTTCTCCTTGGCCTGTTAATTGACTACACTCAGGCACTGCTCATGCAGCACAACACTGCTGACACACTCGAGCTCGTCATTACAGCTTCTGGTACCTGCGCGATCCATCTGCAAGGAGAACTTCAAACCTGGTAAATGCAGTGGTCAGCACCGCATGGTAGCACTGGCACCAGTGATCACGCTTGCCTTGTGCAGGAATATCTTTCCATTCGCATTTCCCCCCCTGCCCTAGCTCTATCTTGAACCATCTGGATTACTGCATTTCTTCTTCAATGGTATCTTACTCAAGCCTTGAGATAACTACTGTTCCACAAACACTTGATATCAGGCAAGACTTAATTCACGCTTTCTTGTCAAGCCTCTGCCTTTTCCGTATCCTTCATCTCCTTTCCTCACTTTTCCTTTCTTCCATACCACCTTGTGCGGCACAGCTTGCCAGTTAACACACACTGCATTCCTCTTTCTTCTCTACTCTCCAGCAAGCATCTCAAAACGTAACTGGCCCAGCAAAGACTTTAACTTCAGTAACAGCATCACACAGCGGTTGTTTATGTATTTCTATTGCCCCAACTCGTATCTTTCATCTGTCACCTCCTCGCAGCCTTTGTCCCTCTCATGCAGCCTACCATCTCTTTACACATGCGAGCAACAGCACTGCTCCTTGTTCTCATTTTCAATTCACCAACGTGTGAGATGCAGTCTGGTGCGCTGCATGACTTGTCACGTCCTCCTGGTCACAACCGCATCTTGATTATTGACACTACAAACTGGGCACCTGTCAAATTGCTGTAGCCATCAGATTAATATTTTCTCTTGTTCTCAAAAAAAACAAACAAGATTCTTCAGATGGCAAACTTTATACAATTACATTGCAAGTCAAGGTATTTTAGGTCTTTTAGTGAGCATTATTTGGTGGCTTTGTCTACTGGGATCCCTACTCTTGCTGACTTCCCACTGTTCTTTTGGCATACAAACCAAGCTATAGGCATTGGTCCATATTTCCTACTCTCTCCGAGAACGGTTTGTGCTTTTCCATCTGCTCGTCTGACTGGATGGATGTCTAGGAATAGCAATGGCTCCGACTCCTTTGCCCACATCCTACATATTTTAAGGCTTCACTGGGGAGAAATGATGCCATTTTGCACTATTTGTTTCACAAGGAACTACGTCAAGGATGGGGTCAAAAATGGCAAGGCAGCAGCTGGCTAGTCTCTTCAGGAGTTTGGCTGTACTATTTCTTCCCTCTTCTCAGAAAGTGCTGAATGAAAGATTTTTACTTCCACAAGGGAGAACCTGATAATCCCCTGGTGGGCGATGCCATCTGTCTGCTCAGGAACACATCCTTACATCAGAGATACGCAGAATGGTACGATACACCGAGTTCTGGGCTCCACAGAGTGCTCACCGCTGGGCATCCACCCCATGCGGAGCAGTCCCACTTACAGTCACTGCCTTAGCTTCTGGTAGTAAAACAATTTAAAGGATTTGAGTCTGTTCTTACTCACTGAAGTCAATGGGAGCGGTGGTAATCAACACCAGCTGAGGTAAGGGGTAGGCAACTTCAGAGCAGATGCAGAACTGGGCCCAAAACTGCAAGTCCTCGTGGGGTCTGTTTGGGCAACTGCCATTCTAATACAGCTGATGGAGTGAGGGGCTGCAGCTTAGAAGAAAAGACCAGAAAAGAGGTGAGGGCAATGGGAAAGGAGGTTAATATTCTGCAACGGCAATTACTAAATCTTACTTTCCCAATGGATGTTCTCAAGTGTATGTTTAATTGATATACCTCCAGCTAGAGCACTTACTGCTTTACTCCATCAGGATTGCTGCTTTACAGCGTTACAGGAGATGGAAAGATGAAACAGGCAGGATTCAGCACTAATGGAGTAAGTCATTCCTGTGCTCCTGCCTTTCCTTCTGTCTACAGGTGACGATACAGTCAATAGAACTATTGGTTATTTTAAACATTATGTATAAAAATTTACTAAAATATAAAAAAGTATATTACAAAAACATAAACAATACGTTGTTTTTATTGACTTTCTGTTACTGTCAGTGCATGGCATGTCACCCTTAGGATGACTGGATTAACTTCCAGAGAGAAAGAAACTTTCCTATGCCACTGAGCACTGAGAAGAGCATTGTTTAGCTCAGCCATGGGGAAGAGTAATCAATAAATAAATTAAACCAAAAATATTTACAAGAGTCTAACCACTAGAGCTTTCAAAGTACAAACTGCAGGCGAGTTTGGACCAGATAAAGGCTTCTTACATAGCTGGCAAAAGACCTGTTTAATAGTGGGCATCCTCAATAGAATCAGATAAAAGTCGAATCTGCACTGGAGTCCCTGAGCAGTGCCTCCAGGAGGCAAAGGGCTGGCTGATCACAGCACTGGAGCTGTCAGCCAGTGCCCCAGTGGCCGTGTCAGCCAAATGGAGCCCAGGAACACTGCCTACTGCAGAGCGTGACTGCTCCCAGCACTCTCTGATCACTGCGCATTGCAGTGAGATGCTAGACCCGAAGGGAGTAGACCCTGGTAAGTTTCAACCTTCAAGGACAGCGGGAGAGGGAATAGCCCGACTGTGAGGAATGGCTGCATCCAGCAGCCTTTCGAACCTCTTCGTGGTGACTAGGGAGTCCAAATCGAGGCTTTTTGTCTTCATGCTCTCTGATGACATTAAATGAACAAATGAACAAAGTAGTAGACGAACTTTTCCCATTGCTAATTCAAGGCAGAGATAACGTGCCTGCTTGCCCAGCAGCTTACCCAGCCCTAAAGAAACACAAGCTTAATTTGCCATTCCTTGGGTTCCTATTTGTTCTTTATCCTAATGCTTTAAAAGCAATCACTGATAGGCACTTATAGCTGGATGGCTACAATGGATGTGGTGATAATGGATGTGCCTATAAAAAAAAAAAAAAGTGTTGTGGAATTGCCTGAGTAACCTTGAGATCTACCAGTCAGCAAGTCCTCTCTTAATCAGACTGGCATCCACAATCTCACTGAAGGAAGTCCCAACACTACAGCATGCTAATGTCTTCAAAAGTAAGATCACATTTCTGCAAAACTGGTAGGTTCACAGTCTAATGGCCAGCACAAACCTGTTTAGGCTTCGAAGTATAAGAAAGCACATGACTTTTCCTTTTACCTTCTGAATTCCCAGAGGACTGAGACTGTTCTCCTCAGTGCTGCAGTAAGAAAGGAATATGACTTCCATCAAACCAGCAGGTGGGGGCCAACAGGACTACGAGGTCAGGAAAAAGGATGAATCTTTGTTGCTCTTGTCTGTTGGAAGTGGCAATTAAACATGTACACCATAATACTAGATGTATCCACAAGGCTTGACTGCAAAAATGCTTTATTAGATCTAAAAAAAGGCTTTTTGATGACTTTCTACAGCTATTGCAAGTTCTGTATCCTCAGCCATTTCTTTTCCTATGGAGGCTACTAGGAAGGCTTCAGTATGAGGACAGGTTTTAGTGTTGCCCTAACTAACGCTGACTTGCAGACATTTTACTGGAAGACCTATGGTGTTGCCTCAACAAAGTTGAAGACCTAGCAATCCCAAGGTATATATTTGTGATAATGAACAAATGATATGTAGATAAAAGCTTGTTATCAGCTAGTAGCAATTACCACCACTATTTTTTTCCAATGTCCAGAGCAGATATCAGCTGTTATTCACACAGTAGTAGGGTTGCAGTCGAAAATTACTCCTCCCTTGCCCTTCTTTCCACTGCAGTTACTGTATATAAAGCAGAGATATTAATAGTGCTTGTAATTATACAGCTCTAAATACATATGCAGCTGTGGATCCAATTCTGCAAGGTGCTTTGCACTGTCAAGTCTCATCTAAATCTTATTTATTTGTCTACCTTTTGGACAAATGCTGTGGAGTATGCTTTTTCTTTATTTTTAATAATAAAATTTATTATAATCCTTCTCCTTGAAAGGAATGTTTTCTAATTACACACACAATGGGGGGGGGAGCAGAAAGGAAAGATGCAATAACTTTTCACGTTAAGGTTGTGGCAACCTTGACTGCTATTTTAAGGAAAGAAATGGCATCCTATCTTCTGGAGCCTTACACATACCACAAGGCTCTATTTGCAGTTAGCTCTGAAAACCTTATGTCACCAGACACTAGTCACTGCAGCGCAGTGCTCATGCAACACAAGATTTACATGAGAGAAGGGAGCAGAGTGAAGGAGCAGTGACACAAGGAACAAACATCCATGTCATTTTTAAAATGTGTTCAGCAGAAATTAAGTTCATTGATGTTAGCTCCAGCTCCGAGCCTGGAAAGTCCCAGCCCCTGCTGCTATGATCCATGCTGGGTCATCTGCCTGCGCGACAACGAAGCCAGGGGTTGATGGTGCAGACCCATGGGAAGCTAAGTGCTACTGTGTAAAATTGCTTTGCAATGCACGTGTCCTGCTCAAAGCCGCCTCTGCTCCCTGCACCTTGAGCATCAGAAGGGATTTAATTTCCCTGCGAGGGCCCATGAGAAATGAACAATACAGTGTGCACAGTGGGCATAATCCTTGACTTCTGTTGACGCCACACAGAAATCCATTCTGTCTTCTTCTAATCCTTGTGCACAGCCGAAGCTTGCATGATGAAGCTGAAGGGACAGGAGCTATTTATAGCCTTTAATTTCATCCTGCATCAGTGGATTTTCAGGCAAAGGAAACAGAGCTTTTAGCTTGTTTTTAACCTGTTCAGCGCTCACAGCTTGAAGAAGTCAAAATAGGTTTATTTCCGAGTCATTTGGTGGTTTAGGAAGATAAATATATAGAAATAGATTGAAAATGGTCACAGTTCAAACCCACTGTTTACTGACAGGACAGGAGCAATGCAGCGTTTCCCACTGCTGCCCCTACAGTTCTGCAGATGAACCGTAATGAGGGAATACGCAAAGCAATGGAGATCATCGTACTGTTGCCCGCAACAGGGGCAAGCTGCCAGGAGAAGGGCGTACCCATCCCCTCTCCCCTGCTTGGGCCTCGGCCCTCACTTTCTGGTTTGCTTTCCCTTTTGTTCCTTGCTACTGTCAAGTCGATGTTTCTCCCCTGCTCCACTGGCACCATTTTCAATATGGTTGCACCATTACAGTGGGTGAGTTTCATGCAGGTACACAAAGCAGGCAGAGAGCTGCCTGCATGAGATAACAGACCTCCAGAGAGAGCAGAGCCTCCTTAAGCCCCCTAATCCACAAGCCACGCAGCACTAGCCTCTTGCAAACAATTTGGAACAGCTAAGACATTTCACGAAGTTCACGCTTCTTGTTTGCATACTGTAATTTTTACAAGCTCATTGCCTATTCAGTGGTATTTGTTGTTACTGTTGTTTCCTGTGATTTGACATTTGAAATCTATGATGTGATCTATTTTGTTTTGTTAGGCATGAGTGAATCAGGCACAAGGACTCTTTTTCCTTGCTTTTTTTTGTGAACACATCTCTGCTAAAAGCTGCTGCTGAACACGAATTTGTATTGCCTTTGTCGATGAGCACCCATTCCCAAACAACTCCACAGCCTAACGTATGCGTGTAAAGCATATGCAGGAAGAGTATAAACAGACAAGTTCTAATAAACATTCATGGAAGACATCAATAATTTGAAACCAGTCAGCAAGAAACTAAAAGAAACATGAGGAAGAAAATGAAAAGAGGAAATATAGTTAATAAAATTACACAGTTACAGTGGTTAGAGTGTTGTTGCTAAGTCAATACTCCTTTAAATAAGTATTGCATTCATCCCGCTGGTCACTCTACACGGCCATTGCTGGTGACACTAACAATAGGAGCTCAGGGCACTCTCTGACACATCTGAAACCACCCTGACACTGACAGCCAAACAGGCCAGCTGAACTAGTTCTCTAATGGTTGGCAATCCCAAATCAGTGCTGTGTCCCTGCCTGACAAATCACCAAGAGAAAGCAAACCGTAAGACAAACACAGACAGGACCCACACTTCTAGAGACCTGCCTTTGGAACCTCAGGTTGCACACTGTAAAGTTTTTCAAAGCTTTGTTGTGTTTCTAATTCCTCCAGCCAAGGGCATGGGAGGCAATTCTGATGTCTGAATATCAACATAACACTTCTTCCCTCCTCCCTTTGTATTTCCTCTCATCTTGATCTTCTCTTAATTTCTGAAGAGCCTCTGTAGGGGGACATACTTTAAACTTACTAAGCCAACTGACTGAGGGTAGAAACCACTGTAGCTCCAGTAAAGTCCACAGAACTTTACCACTTTTTTTAAATCAAAGTGTATTATTCAATTTCTTCCTCCCTTCTGTAAGTTTTGAATCATACATTTTACCAGGGATTACAAAGCCAACCTTAGTTCCTACCCAAATGTTAATATTCACACTCAGTAAGATTTTTAAATCAGTTTACGGAAATTAAGCACCCTATGGCCATTGCCCTTCAATGAGAATTGGTACCTTACTCCCTCAGGAGCTTAAAAAATCCCAGAGGTAGTCAAATCCTTCTTTCAATTACACTAGCAAAGAAGCAGAGTTATTCAGAGGGGTCCTGCAGATATGTCACAGATGCAGTGAGATCAGATTTAATTTCCGGAGAGTGACACGTACAATATACCTTTCCTGACCTGCAACATTTGAGGAAGTATTGATCAGATTAAACTACTGGACTGGAAATAAGAATAGATTTTAAAGGGAGATGCATGCAGACATGCACACAAATATAAAGCTATATAAAAGCTACATCTCTACTGTCACTGCTATATTACATAAACAGACAGCATTTCCCCAGCAAACAGTAACCTACCTCAACATAACTGTTGTGATGTCTAGTTAATTAGAAGCACTGAGTTTATATAAAGAAAGCTCATGGATCTCTTCTGCCCTACCCAAACGCAGGCTGCATGCAGGTGGTTCATATGTGCTCCTTGCCCCCAACCCTCAGAAAGAGCATTCGTTTACAAACAGAATAAACAAAGCAAGGAGCCCCTTGAATCCACAGAAGAAAACTTGCTTAAATATAGAAGAAAGCCTGGAGGGATGAACTTGCTTTGGGTGGTGGACAGACATGAGATCAATAGGCACATATAAAAGATTCCATGACCAGATTTGCAAAAATAAAAGCCATTTTTCTATGAGCTTCTCCTCTGAGCTTGTTATCAACTCTTCTGTCAAAGAGCCAATGAAATTTAGATAAAGACTTATGCTTTAATAAAGAATTTTCTCACTCCCCATCTACCTGCCCTTAATCCTGCCTTTTCTCTCCTACCAGTTCTCTTAAGAGGTCAATCTTCTAGCTGTGACACCGGTGTCTGCTCCTGCGGGGAATGGTTGCAATATCATTAATACAGGATTATGGTCAGCACGCTGCCGTGTGCGCCAAGCAAGCACATAGATGAGGGGAAAGATCCTGAGCTGCATCTAAATGCTTGCTTCTTCTCCAGCTCCCCACTGGAATGACAGACCCCACAGGGCCACAGAATGGCTCCACAGGAAGATGGTGCTTACCCACGGGATGAGCCATCCCACCGGGACCAATTCCACACAGGCAGCTGAAATCCTGAATGATTTCTCCATCCCACCCCTTTTCAGAAGTAAGCTTGGGAGGTTGAGCTGGCTGTCCTTGTTGCAGGGCCTCCTGAGGGTCTGTTCCAAGTCTCTGCATGGCCTCCCCTCATCAATATCCTTATTTTCTTACCCAATATCTGCATGTTGTGATACTGCGTAAGTGAAACTCTGGAGGTGTAATTCTTCCAAATGCCCTGCATCTGTGACATGAACGTAGTATCTATATCTGAAACAGAAGCCAGTTGAATTCAGATCTTCCTGCCACATAAAATGTATGAACATGACAAGTTTTCCTGCACTGTACATACAATTGACAAACAGGAAAAGCGTATTCCAGGCTTAGAGGTATAAATAATATGCTATACATTGGAAACTAGCCCTAAAACTAAAATGCATTTTCAAAAAATCAAACTGGAACAGATCCAGTTATTGGCACTGCAATTCTCTCTCTGCTCTTCTAAGAGAACTACTTCTAAAGTAGTTCTTTGCACACATAAGGCATAACAAGAATCATCCCAGAAGAAATTTTCTGTTCTTGTCCACAATCCTTCAAGGAATATTCTCCTTACCAGGTATTCATTTATACAGTTGGTTATGAATGAGTAATGATAGTAGCACGTAAGATACATTTGGGATATCACAGACCAAATCTTCATTAAGTGAAGAAACCTAAGTAAGCAAAATGAAAAGCAAATTCCTGCACACTCTGCAGTTCAGAATGGCTTCACGATCTATGTGCTGAGATGCTGTCTTTTTGGTCTGTTACTGTAAGCCTTTCCAACATAATGAATAATTAAAAGCAGATAGATTACATGGTATATCACACTGATGACCAGAAGACAGGGTTTGTATCACGTGCCCATTTTAATCCCCATAGCACTGCTGACCCCAGTCCCCTCCTGAGTGTTATTCCCATCTAACCTACTCCCTACAGCTTGGGACCAAAAGGAGTAGTTACATCCAGCTTATAATGGCACACAGCTTAAACCAGAAGGCATCACCAATGCCATCTTCCATGTGGAAAGTCGTGCTGCTGGTGTTCTCCAGCTGGGAACTGCAGTACCACTTACTGACTTGCACCTTCCCCAGTAAATTACAAAGGGTTTCATGAGGTCATTTCTCGGGGTTTTTGCCCTGCAATAGCATGCTGCTTGGCATAGTCCAAGCATGGGAAAGTTTAATCCTAAAGGTAACACCTCTCATCAGTTGGTGGAAGTGTGATAACTTCCTGCTTGTGACCAACATTCTTTGCCATATTCTTTTCTGAAGATTCTCGCTGAAGAATAGTCAGTCCTTAGAGTTACCAGAGAAGAAGGAAAGAAAGGAAAAAAAGAGACTTTTAGTGGAGGGGCATGTCTGTCCTCTATCTGCTGTGCAGCAGTATGCACACTATCCATAGTAAAGAATTTAGCCTGAAGTCAGTTAAGTCCCCAATTAGATTGTGCAGTATCAAAGCACAATGCCAAAGAGAGAGGAATATGTTATCAAGAGGAGAATTAGCATGACAGCACCGCCTGAAAACTATTTGCTGGAAATGGCATTTCTCTTCTCTAAAAAGCAGACATTTTATATTGTTTCTAGTGCATACCAGCTTCTCCTTGAAGGCCCCTTCCCTATTTTTTTCAGGCTATACAGGAATAAAAGTCAAAAATTTTGCAGATTGTGGAATTTCAACTATTTACAGCATACCCAATTACAGAAAAAAATGTGTATCCTCCACATCTGCCATCACTCTGCAGGCAAAAGAAAAAATCCAAGATATGCAACAAGATTCCCAGCATTTAAGTTGCAATGATGTATTTGAAACACAACATCACGGCTACAAGCAGCCCTACAGGGGCATAAACAGATGGTTTGATATTATTCTCCAGACCTTGGATTGCCAAGTGTTAATAGGGTTGTAAATCATCACTGTAAAATCAGAGATTGGAAGTGTAAATGTGTGTTTTTATTTCTCTATCAAAATGTGCATGATATATCTATATTGCTATCCATTGTATAAATACGTTCCTTTTCAAGGAGTTCTTCATCTAATGTTTTGGCTTCACAACTGGCCAGCCTCCAGTAGTCCAGAGAAGCAGCAACTGGTTGCAGTTACTAGTCAGCATAAGCCACGCTGCAGCAGAAGGAGATGAGATGCATTCAAATTCTGCTGTGTTGAACCACAATCACCTCAGCTCTCAAACTACCACAGTCCTACGAGCTACCCTCATGAAATACAGCAGAGGAAATGTTTCTCTCCACTTCTCAGAACAACAACATCTTTCTAACCCCTAAAATCTTCCCTGCTTATACAGTAGCCCAAGCTATGACTAACCTGAGACTCCAGCCACTGCCAAAGAGCACTTGGTTAGCTTGTCTTTACCTGCTCCAAAGACCAATGGTTGTGGATCAGACTTTGTAGATTCCATGGAGGCTGTACCCCTGCTCAGATCTGGTACTTTACTTCACTTCTTCTATAAGTTAATTCAGTCCACTGAGTCTGAGGGGTTTTAGATAGTGTTGACATTAATCTAAGGGAAGGTAATGTTTCACAATTGAATATTTGAAACTACAGACTTTTTTTTTGTCCGAATTATTAAAAAAAGAAGTTGTTCCACGTATTATAATTTTTCATTGTGACAACAAAGTGCCTAAAAGAAGCTGATCACAAACTGAGCCAACTTTTGAAGTAGAGAGGGGAGAGAAAGCACTCTCCCTATACAGCTAGAAAAATGAGGCCCAAATTCAGAGCTCCTGTAACTGCTGATCAAGATGTCTTGAAGATATGTTACCTTGCCTTTTCATTCCCACTTCCTCGCCAGGAGGTATACATATCACCTTCCCTCCCTTCTGTCTCCACAAGGTCAGGGAGCTTTCCACCCTCCTTCCCAGGGCAATGACTCCAAAACATGCCTGTTCAGCATACTTCACCACAGAGCCTATTGATCTCTGCAGCTGTGCTCAAGTCAAAGAGCCCACAGAAATCCCATGGCTGCAAGAAGGTGCTACAGGCTGATGGCAGCCCTCTAGGAAAGTGACCTGTGGTGAGCGCTGCTCAACTAGAGGAGCACTGGCAGGAAAATATTTGCAAGTATGATTCTGGAAGGGGCTAGGAGAATCTTCCCTTAGAATAATTTGGGCAAAGAGTAACACAAAACAAAATTCATACTGTTTTTGTGGTGGCCAATTTCAAAGGGAAGAGACTAATCACACTTCACTCGACATCTAGCTTGTCTTGGGGTTAGCCCAATAAAGAATCAGAACACCTGTATTTCTGGTATGGGTACTGTGGCAAGCTTGGAGCACGGGCCACCGCTTTATGCCTCCAAAGAACAAATAATGCTAACACTGTAAAGGCCAACTGTTAAGTTTCTAATGGCTAGTACTTAACTCCGTTTCTTAATCAGTCAATTTGTTAGCAAATTGGTTTTTCAGAAGTATAATAACTAATCACCAAGATTTAAAATATTGGCCTTGAATGAAAGATGATTAAAGATTTTTTTTATTAAATCTATAAATAGACTCAAAAATTAGCCTAGTTTTTAATTCTCACTGCTATGCCAAACAAGACAACCATTTCATCTACAAGAACACTTTAATTGTCTTAGCAACTAGGACAGACACCAAAATCTCCTGTCAGTACACAGCTGCTTCATTAGGACATTCAGCTAAGCAAGTACAAACAACTGCTTCCTTTGGTTGTACCTAACTTAGCCCTTGTGTTTTTCAGAAAAGCTAGATGATTGATCTCAATTAGATGCATTTACACTGTCGCTTTATAACAGGAGTAAGAACAGTTGTAAAGATGAAGGGAGACCCACAGAAGTAGCTACAAGAATCGCTGCCATTTGGAAGCACCAGCACCATGGTTCATTGAAATCAACATAAGGATGAATCTGATAGAATTATTCAATGAATCAATAAAGTAACAGCTAGACAGATCTTCTGAATAAAACTTTCCAGGCCTCCATAACAATACAGCACCCCAGTTTTCAGCTCGCAGAGTAAAGGGAACAGGCAAAACTCAAGAGCTAGAGGTAAGGATAAGCTTAGGTAAAGAGCAAAAGGGCAATTTGGATTTTCTCACTGTCACAACAAAAGGAAGGCTCAAACCCGATCTCTTCCAGACATTCTCACACGGATGGCATTGGGATATTGCACAACAGCCAAGCGTATTACATTGCACTTGGAAGGGGGCCTGCTCAAGTGCACAACAGTTCTCACTCCACACATGTAAGAGCAGATTCACAATCCTTCCCCAACTGAGCACAGAAACCCTGTCCAAGTAAAACCCAAGGCTTTGACCCAACTCGCCTAAGAATGCGAGAGGAGTCGTAGCCCCGTGTCAGGTAATTCACATGACGCTTTCCAGGAGCAGAGCAGCAAATGCATGAGCGCACGCGTGCCTGGCTGAGCAGACAGGCAGGCACACATGGAGACAGCTCCATCCTTGCATACGCAGTCAGAGCTCCTGCGACAGCTATGCCCGTGGGTGGATCTGCTCTGCAGAGCCCCGTAACCTCGCTGAAACCCAGGGAGCGACGCCACTGTGCAGCAGAGGGGGATCTGAATCTTACTGCACCTTTGAAGCCTGCTTGACGGAAGGGTTTTACAAGGGAGGGAATTCCTTTTCCTTCAGCTTATTTAAGTGCTCTGCAGTTACTATGGTTACTCTTAAGGCATTTGAAATCTGCCTGCATGATGCAATTGGTGAAATGACAAGGCACAAAAACTGATGTTCCTGTGAAACAGGCTGTTCTTCCAGGACAGAAAAGCAGAGGGTTGTAAACGCCCTGATCCTCTGATGCTGAGGATCTCGCATTTGGCCCTCTGGCTCCACAGCAAACACTTGCAGTGCTATCACATCAGCATTGCCCCTGTCATGCTCACAGTAACATGGGGCACAAGTGCTTTTGTTTCAACAAAGCCCACTGTGTTGAGATCACTCCGCTGAGGCTTTAAGACAATAGAGAAATGTCATTCAAAGCGCAGGAAACAACGAGCGATTATTTATCTCATTTATCTGGCCTATCTATCAGGCAGGGAGTAAGAAATTCTTGTTCCTTTAACAAATCATGTCATAAACTGTGAAAGAGGCTGCAAACCCTCTCCCTTCTCACTCACCCTGCTACGGTGGTACTCGGAAGGATACATTCTCCGAGTGTTTGTGCTTGCCCATTTTTCCCCCATATTTCAGATCAAAATACCACAACCAGCATTAGAACAAAAGCCCTGTTAAGCTGTAATGAGTTAATGAACGAAATATGGGAATACACAAGCAGCCACCCACCCCTCTCCAACACTGCTATTTATACAAACACCAGCGTAGATATATTCAGCCCAATAAATCCTGTTATTTCAACAATTTGGAAAGTGTCGGAGTAACATTCTTTTCACGCACATTTTAATTCCCTAACCTGCCCCAGGCTGACTACTCAGTAACTTACCATTTCTTCTTTATCTTTAGCCTGGTGCCATCTGTGACAACACAACAAGAAGGGTGGAGGGAAAAAGAAGTGTTTGTTAAATAAAATCTAACCAATGGATTCAGGTACATGTTTTCCATTATTAAAAGGAACCACTGTGTTACTTCTCCAAACTACAAGCCTGCAATACTGATTTCAATAAGCATGAGCTGAATACAAAATAGACAGTCCTGCTTCTTTTATTCAGCAACTGAGAACGAGGTTCAGAATGTCCCCTTTTTGCCCTGTAGCAGAAGATGTCAGGATGCACCTCCAGTAAGGCAGGGAATTGCCACTTTGTGCCCTGATCCTACAACACTGATGCCCCTGAGAGCTGGGCACTGACTTCCCAGGTCTTGGGATCAAGCCTTCAGGTGCCAGCTCAGTTGTTACACACCACAGAGGAAATACCAACTAAAGGCTTCTGGCAGCAAGGGACAACAAAGTTCATGGTTAGAAGCCACTCACTTGGCCTTCCAGAGCTCCCACTTTCTGTATCACCCCTCAAGAGCTGAGTCATGTGTCAGTGCTTGCAAATCTGGAGGCAATATGGTATCCGCAGTGTCCCCAGACATAAGAAAATTTTAGAAACAAACGAAAGATCTTCCAATGAACTCTCCAAAGAGAGATGCTTCAATGTTAAGTTAAATGTAAATAAAAATCAAGTAAAAAACATCACCTCTGGGATTCAGAAGCTGCACTACAAATAACAGGTGATCCCTTTTGACTCATTGTCTCTAGTACATGTTAATTCACCAAACACCATTTCGATCTGATAATTTCAGCTTTAACAGCTCTGCTTCTTGCTAAACCTACTTTATGACATACACATACCCCAAATTATCTCCTTATACCAGCACTGTCTGAAAGCTTTGTTTGTAAGAAGTCTTTCTAGACCTCTGCATTTGTAGGACTAGGGGTACAAATTCCTTTTTTTTATAGCACCTACATCAAACAGCAGTAACCAACCCTAAATCCACAGGCAAAAGCCTTCTGCTCCCCTAGTCTCCACAGGGCCAAGAAACATTTGTCCTATTCGGTTTCATCAGATACATAAGGCTGCAAATAAGGAAAAGTAAAACACACTTCAGGCAAGCCTTGGACTGCAGATTTGGGATGGAATGACACTCCAAACTCAGCAGCAAAGCATCAACCACATCCTTAGACACATCTCCCACTCCTAATGGTTTACAAAGCCCCGAGCCCTTTACGTGCTTAATGCAGGGATCTTCATATATACATATGCAGGTCATGTAAACGCAGGGAGGAGGGCTAAGCGGAGGGGCCCTGAACACTTCTTCAAGCTTTTGCATAGCACGCTGTATTATTAAGCAACAGCAGGAGTGTGAAAACCCTGGCTGTACAGCAGCTGTTCCTGTTGCAGCAGGCAGAAGATGGCTGGCTAGGCTACAGAATAAGCAGCAGGAATCCTTGCGCTGCCAGTCCAGCCCTACCTTGCAGAAAAGGAGATGAGCAGGAGCTCTCCCCGGTCCCTGTGCCCTCCAGGTTGCTGCAATGTGAAGCCTGCACTCAGCACTTCACAACCTAAGTGATTCTGCTCTGGAAGGTGGCTGGCCAAGTGGCAGCCCAGAAAGATAAAGAAATGTTCAGGGAAATCATCAGAGAATGAAACCCTGTTTCTAATAAAAAAAATGGTATATTCAACAACTGTTAAGTCACTCTCCTGCACAAAGGGCCTCGCTGTGATTCTCTGTATTTGTATTTCCTCTGGCTTACAAGAGCTGAAGTAATTTTTTAGTGCAAAAGATAGGAATTGTACTTCCCAAAGGACCTGACAAACCACCATTATAAACACAACTGGTATCTTTGATCGCACAAGTATTATCTACAGTGTAATCTGTCACACATTCTAGTCTATAAATCTTGCCATCCAGTCCCACAGGTTCCTCAAAACAGTGATGTTAGAGCACCAGGGGAAATGAGGAGCAGGTAGAAAAAAAGACAAAAATCCCCTCTCAGAACACACCCTAGAAGGCAATTTCAGCAGCTATCAAAAGGCCGAATTAATGGTGAGTTGATTTAGGGGAGATATTTCCAAAGGATTAGAGTCCAGCTTTCCAAAGAACTATTTGGTAATTTAAGAACTAAAGATGCTGCTCTCATAACCCAGACCAGCAGACACACCGTTATCCTTCAGATTCCGTGTTTCCTTCAGAACAGTTTTATGGCTACGGCTTCACAAAATAATGGAAAGACCACAGCAGTCGCTGAAAAAACTGAACCCATACAAGGTGCTGGACATTAAATGACTAATCAGCCAAACAGAATGCTGCAGAGGGGTTTGTACCAGTGAACCTGAATACTAATGCTATCCAGGGTGTATATACTGTTCTTTTCTGTCTGCATATGGCTCTCCACCTGCACAAATAGTGGATAACCTATCAGCAGATACTTTTCTGATGAAGCATTTAAAAAAAAGCATTGCACATTAGCAGAGTCCCCAGACTAGGAAAATAAAGTATCTTGGTGTTCCATTTGATTCTTTCTTTGTGGTTATTTTTAAAATTAAAGCAGTATTTCTCCCCACAGTCCTAGTACTTGCATCTCGCATTCCACAAGTCTCTTCATATGCTTCTTATGTGCTCCTTAGACTCAGTTTGTTTACTCCAGCAAAAATCCTGTTGGCACAAATGGAATTTAAATGCACATAGTGACTACACGCTTAAGTTCATGATTAGCGAATCACTTCATTGACATTTCTGAAACGTAGAAGACCAACCTGTTGAAGACAGTTTTGTATTATCACCAAAATTAGAGAGCAAAGGACAGCGACCCTCTGAAAGACAGGGCCTGGATACAGCAGGGGACTGAAAATGCACCCAGTCAAAAGATTCAAGATTTTGACAATTCCATCCCTTGTTCACATCAACTTGCACAAAGGTCTCATCCTACATAAAATTATGCTATGAGTATTTGCCTGTATTTCAATATCTCAGAGTCTCTCATGGAGCTGGGCCATAACATAAAGACAAGGCACTGAACATGCTTCCATGCTAAAACTCTCCCAGCTGCAGATGAAGGAAGAAACCTGACAGTATCTGAATTTGGAGCACTCTACTACAGCCATTTTGGTAAGACACTGAAAGCAAAAATTCTTTTCATCCCTTTCTTAGAATGCTTATAGTTACATAAGTCCTTCTGGACTAATACATATATCACAGCCAGAGATTAAAACGTACATGTATTTACATAATATACCCATTTATATATCTGTAAGTACATTAGCTCTCTAGTATTATACCAGAGGCACAGAAAAAACGGTACAATGATGCACATAGCACCAAAGACTTTATGAAAATGCAATAATCATAGATGAGAATCAGAGTGTTACTTAACTTTTCATCTTTTTCTCTGATAAAAGGGATCAACCTCTAGGCCGCCACGCACGCATGTACACACATGCGCACATTTTTCCTTGCCTGTCAATAATAGAGAGATATGTCTCAAGAAAGGCTCTGACATTCCCTGACAGCTTTGACAGCCACTGTCATTACAGCTTATCAGAAAGAGGACATAGTATGACACCAGTATGTTAAAATCCCTTCCTCACTTCTGCCCTTTACTTGACATTTCTTATCATTTGCTGCCAACAGTCTTTTACATTTTAAGATCATCACTGACACATCATTTCAGAGTAAAATTTACAACAAATTAAAAACCTTGTTCTCTTTGTCATCTATTAATTTAGAGAAGCATGAGTTCTATAAGAGCGCTACCTTACTCAAAGGTGAAGCTCCAATGATGAAAGCTACAGAGAAACTCGGGTGTATCTGTGTTTGCAGAAGCTTGAAAAGTGGTAGCAAGTGAAATAGGACTTTTCCCAGGTTCAAAGCAGAACGTTTCTTGTTTTGGTTTAAATTCTGGTTTGATTGTACTTGATCTTTTAATTCTACTGCCTTTTTCTTGGCTGGATGTAAATGAAGACCTGGAAAGGGTCCATATTTGAGGGCTCATATGTACCTTCAGTGAAAGTAAATAAACAAATGTTAATAAGCCACAAACCTGCTTAACCTTAGGCCAGTTACCATCTCCTTTTTCTTCACAGCAAGCCAAGCTACATTTGAGTTGGACTAAAAACCACTATCTGCATCATCCCACAGGCTACTTGGATGAGAACAGTGTTACCTTATCTCCAGCAGAGACAGCTACCAACTTTTTTGTTCAAGCCTGAAAATGAAGAATAGCTGACTTTTTTGGGACACGTATAAAAAAAACATTAACATACCCGAAATACAGACACACAGCAAAAAAAGCAGCACTCAGACACTGGCAAGGAGTAGGTGGGAAAGTAGGCAAGGACTATGTGCAAGCATTTCTGATAGCATCACCCACATCACACACCTCACTTGCACAATGATCCATGAATTAGTTACAAAATTGCACTAAGACATAAGACTGAGAGTTTGACTTAGATTTATCTGCTACTCGAGGATTTTAAAACTTGTTTTAAGCAATTGTAGGTCCCTTCCACTAGAAGTAGCTTTAAATTAAAAAAAGAAACTTCTCAGGAATGGTCTGACCTATTCTATTATCCAAAAATTGCAGTGAACTGATTTTATACTTTGCTTACTATGACCCGATCAACATGAAATAAATGGACATTCCACTAGGAACTCTGTGGTAGTGTAAAGTTGTGTACTTAAAAATAGGAGGGGGAGGACTTGTGAGAGTTATTTCAAATTCAGATTAGTACACACATTAAATTAAATTGGTTCTCTTAAACTGGCCCCAGGGATCTTTGCCTACCTCACATAAAATTCTCTCAGACAGGTAAGCACAGCTGTAAGCTCTCACAATGGACACATTTGTTCCACCAATGAGCAAACTAAGACATGCTGGCAGAGTAAGGTAAGGAAAACTCATATCGACTTCAAAAATTGCTGTAAATCTCAACTATACTTGGGCATTACAGTTCACCACAGCTTTACATAACAGAGAGGATTCGCTGAGAAAGAGATCTGCTTCCCAGTCCAGGTGTGACATACTAAAGTCAGTCTGGCACACAGAAGCACCAGTGATGAACATTTCCATTGTAAAAAAAAAATAAATTTTAAAATAGCAGGATCTGGTCATTAGAACAGCATGCTAAGACGCAGAAGACTAGAGTTCAACTCACAGCTATGTCACAGACTTCCTTAGGAAGTCTGGAAAGTCATTTAATGCCTTTTTGATTACAATCAGCGGTGTTTATTTCTGTACATTTTACAGTATCTGTTTGGAAAAGAAATATTTCTGCATTTAGGAAGTCTAGCAAAACAGGCTGAATCACATTTCAAGCCCTGCAGTATTAAGTTCTGAGACCAATTCCTCACCATGGGAGGTCAGCCAGGAAAGGAAGCTGTGGCTATAAAATCCATCTGCAAGTGCCCCTCTACAAAATCAGTTGCATGCTGTCTGCCCTATCAGTAAGAAAGGGACATCCTCAGGTCTGCTGAACGATCCCCGGATGCAATCCGTCCCTGCAGCAACACCAGGTGAAGTCTACAGTACCAGGACCACGCACCTAGCATGGTTCTGTAGGATCTTCAGGGCTACTGTCTATCACGCAGATACACCGCTCACCGAGCAATAAGCAGTGACAAAAGCACATAATATCAACCAGCCATCCTAAAAGCATTGTTTCTCCCCAGCATATCATGGTGCAGATTACCGCAAGAGAAGACGTTATTTCTCCAACCGCTGGAAACCTGCCATAGAAGCAATCCAAAGGGAATCCCAATACTCTGATTCTGCTCAAGCTTGGTTCCAGCAAGACCCGTACCTGTGAAATGCCTCCGATACCCACACAGACATTGTACTGAGTTCCACAGGGACGTCTCTATTCTACAGGTGCTACACAGCCAAAAGACCAAACAAGTAAGACCATAAGGAAAGGAAGTGAAGTCTCCTATGGATCTGGGTGCCAGCTGGTTTCCAACAAGCAGCAAACGAACTCAAGATTTCTGTTACAATTCTCACTCACAACAGAGCTTTTTCACTTGTATTGTCCAGTGTCTGCTAAAGGTTACACCTGTGATGCTGTTTCCTCAGCAGAGCACTAAGGGCATCCCCTCTCCTCCACTACAAAGGCCATTACTTTTGTTGTCAAATTTGGATTAAAACGCCCAACAGGTCCACAGCTGGAAGGGGTGAAAGACTGGTGGCAACCAAGGATGGTAACATTGCTGATGATCACATACACCTTGGTTCTATCGCAAAGCTAGGTTTAAGATGCTGTGCCGAAACTTGGAGCATTTTAGCCCACTAATCTTAACTCTTTGCACAATACCTCTGAGGTTCCCAAAGGTGGTTCAATAAACCAGACTTTAACAAAGTGCAAGTAGAAAACGGACAGCAGGGGAGAAGATGATGGAAAAGGAGACAGAATTAGTGCTCTGTACTACTTCCTGCTTCAGTATGTTAACCTTTCTCTCTGCCCTCCACTTCCCTTTAGTTACTCACCACAAAATAAGTCTTTTAATTGCTATGTAACTAAAGCCATCTTTCTCACAGATTGACTGAGAAGGCCAAGCTGGTGTCTAGGGACTGCAGGCCCTTTGGTGACAGTTTTAATTCTGGTCAGAGAAGTCAATAAATCATTCTCACAGAAGTCATTACTGACCCTGAGCAAGTCCTGGGAGAAGAGATGTAATCTCTATTCACTATAAAATAAAGACCTGGTTTTTTTTGTTTGCTTTTTTTTTTTCTTTTAAACTTACAGATAACAAACAAGAAAAAAGTTTGAGAAGGGCAAGAAGTGCAAAGCCAAGCCTGCAGTGACCAAGGGGAAGAGAACATCGATAGAGTTCTGCTGCATGTGAAGCCAGGGCTGACCCACCTGGACAGCAGGCAGCAGAGCTGTGTTGCCGGTATTTCAGAACACTGACCCAAAACTCAAGCAGGCAATCATCATACAGCCAGCCTTCTTGCATTGTCCCTGTGCATTCTGCATTTTCTTGATGATACAGGAGGTTCTATTGGTCAAATTCATTTTTCTTCCTTTTCTTGAGATTTAGACAATTTTTTCTTAGAGTTTGAAAGTATTTTTTTTGGAAATCAGCCATGTCATTATTATTTTGATGGAAATATGCTAATTAAGACTAGGTAAGGCATCCCTCAAAGAGTGTAAATAAATACCAGTTCATTGCACAATTTTTCTTTCTCTCCCATACAAATCCTCTTTGTGGGCTTTGGTGAAAGTGGATGTTACACACCTCCAGCAGGCTTTATATCCACATTTACACAGCAGATTAATATTAACTTGAGTACTTGTTTCATATGCACCTGCTACACATCTACAGTTAATGGTCTTCAGAGAACAGGTGAAAGTGAGGAACCACCAGACTGAAAATGCTTTTCACAACAGCATTATTTGAAAAGCAACAGCCAGCAATTGCCTCCTACAAGCAATACACAACATATCATATAAAATGCTACATGTATATAATGCTACATGTATAAATGTATAAAATGCAACATCTGTGCAATTACGTTTCAGGCTTTCTAGATTTTGCAGCAAGGATAAAACCCACTTTTCATCAACAAGTTGAGTAGTACAAGTTTCCCATGCTACTCAAAGTATGCTTGAGATGCTATCATCTTAATATCATAAGGACAAAGCTCCTTTGGAAATACCAGCAAGTAGATAAGCAATATTTAGTAACAGATGTAAACACTGTCTTAACATTTCATACTTGCACAGTATTTATTTTAGACGTTTGTTTAGCCAATATGAATTTTAGTACTGGCTTCACCAGAAACAAGAATAAGCTTGTTACAAAGAAAGGCCCAAAACCATGTTTCCATGATGCCAAAGTGAAAAATGAAGCAAGAAGGATAAGAACAGCACGTAAGAGTGGGCTGCAAAGGACAAATGCAGCAGCTAACAGCAGTTACTGCTGTAATCCTACATTGTTTTACTTTCGGAGAAAGATTACTTCTCTACCATGCTTGGCATATCTAAAAAAATTACAATGGCGTGTCCAAGTCACAGCAGAGGTAAAGAAAGCAAACCCAACACATACACGCTTTATTATCGCTTCACTTCATCATCGACTAGAACACAAGAAAATCAATAAGAATCCTATACGAACACATCCACCATAATAAAATATGTGGCTTACATATATCAAATCCTAACAAGTGTGCTTGCATGCTCAGTAGAGAAAATCACTTCATAAAACAAGCCCAGGAGAGATCTAAAAACAAAAAAAGGCATCTAAGGAAGTGACAAAACTGAATGATATATCTGAAATACAAAAAAGATAACCAGAACAACGCTTTATTAATATACTGTACTTGACAGGCCAATGTATATATTCATTATTCTGCATCTTAGTTAGCTTCATACATCCTGAGAGCCATATGCATTTTTGTCTATGCTAGAATCAGTGAATTGAAGTGACTAGTGTCACTTCCTGCCCCTCTAATTCATCTGATTTCTTACAGAAACAGCCAATGTTAAATAGAAAAGACTACCCATCTGGGACTCAATCATCTCCTCTGTAAGGTGAGTGCACTGCATAATGGGTCCTGCTTCAAGAACTAAGAACTGCCTCGGGAAGTGCAGCTCCATGGAGTTGGAAAATTTGAATAAAACCTCACTCTAGCTTTAAAGTCCTGCTAGTCCAATCACTCCTCTAAGACATGAAAAGAAGTCAGGTTCTATCGTATGATCCAGCTTAAAAAAAAATATATGGAATAAAGCCTAAAGTTGGCCATTAGCCGCAATGGTTTTTACTTGTTCTGATTTGCCACAGTAACAATAATTTGCTCGTTGCCCTGTACATTGTGAATTTCAATTTACCTGATGAAGGATTTCTCTGTTAAAGCCTAGTATTCTAGCTCAGAATCTCTCTCAAGTGGTTATCTATAACCTTCTCAAGATTAGGTTCTGCAAACCTCCAGCAAGCCAGCCAAAACATTAAGAAGAACTGCATCAATCAGAAGAATCACATTACCCTAGGAAAGTTAAAAATCTGTTCATGTAATCAGCAGTGTTACTGACCAGGAGAGAGTAGACAAGACATACTTTGTTTGCAATTTTAAAATTTATTGTATTGTCTTCTATTTAGTTCAGTTCTTCGGCACATTTAGCAACTTCTTCCTGAAGCCAACACCACCATTTTTTTCAGTAGCATGCATCATTTCCTAGATATGAGAAGGACACTTGATCAAAAACTATTACCAGCAGAAGTGAGACAGAAGATATTTCAGCAAGAAAGAGATAATGAAGAAAAAGAGAAAGAATGGGCCTGAGCATAGTCATGCTATCAGGGCTTGCAGACTTTTCCAAGAGACCTACCATGAAAAACAAAATAATAAAAATCTAATACTCAAAAAAATGTTCTACCATTAATCTGCTCTCTACTGTTGGGTTGTTTTCCTAATCAGTTAAAACACAAATTCAAAAGTGAGAGTGCCCCTTGAACATTCACCTGTTCCAATTTCCTTGATTTTGGCTACTGCCTACTACTCACATTGCTTTTACAACATCCTTTTATTGAGCTTTCTTTTCACCGCTGTCCCGTAAGGCCAGAGACAAATCAATTAGCAGTGCACCTGAATCAATTTCTGAAGCCCACCATGTCAAGGGAGCAACTTTGTTGTTGTTGTTGCTGAGACCAGAGCTGGTCATGTGTGTCTTTAATGCATGGCATTAAATTTCTTCTGTAATTCAGTAGCAGGCTTTAAACCTAGCACAGACACTAGCCGTAACACATCCTTGTAAAAACAGTGAGCAGGATATGAACTCACTTTACAGGTATTACAGCAACATACATTTAACACAACAGTCCGCTTCTATTGTGAAAACAACCATGGGGAGTCCCGGTTTCTCACAGCTAGATCCTGACATTTGGGCATAACTCCTCATAAAGCACAGGCCTATGGATTAGTGTTGCATCACAGAAATAGGACCCGAACCCTTAATAATGGTATTTCAAGATAAAGAACAAAACCAAGTGATTTCTTGGGTTCACAGTAAGATTTTAGGTCAGTTTCTAGCAGAATAGCTAGTGTACCCAGGAAGACGAGCTTCTTTGTCTCACCTAAGAAGGGAGAATGACATATAATTTATTAACAAATGAAGTCTAGGGAAATTCAGAAAGTGCTGCATCTCTGTGAGGATCCTCCAGGACCTGTACTGGGGACCCTCACACCTCAATTCAGGATCTCTGTCCCAAGAGGAGCAAGCCGGCAGAGGCTCAGTCCTACCCTCACAAATCTGATGCCCCTAGGAGGGGCAGCCAGTGGTGATGATGATTTCCTCCCCAAAATATACTAACTTCTAGTTCTTTGTGGACAGTCCTGAATATGCTATTATTCATCCTCTACTTTTCCCCACCAGAAGTCATGTTTGTTTTTTTTTTTCTTTCTGTATTTACTACAACACTCTCATGAGATCAGAAGAAGTATCATTTGCCACCGTGCCATTCCTCCATTCAGTTAAGACAGAAGATGCTCTGAACTTATAAACGGAAACTTGAAACACACAGCAGCTTTGAAGCATCTCTCCACAGATTCAGCCCTCTTAAGTGAGGGCTACTCAGCAGTAATTTCTTGTGGTCAAACCAGCACCTTTTATTATATGACATGGTATTTACAAAGTAAGTTGAGGGCTTGTAAACACGGCAAATGACTCCTGGTTGGTGCTTAAGTTTTGGATGTTATTTATCAGTTACATGCCTCAAAACAGTATTTCCTTAAGAACACTTGGGAACAGAATGGAAAAAGTTTGGGAAAGTAGAAAAACACGGTGTCACATTCACCTATTGCTATTATTCGCAGGTCAGTTTAGTGCAAGTAGAGTAGCTCTTCGTCTTCAAGAGCTCCAAATTATCTTTCACCATTAACAAAGAAATGAACAGTTACCAAATTACAAGCTTTCTTTCAGCTTTATATTTAGGTGAACGCTTTTAATTATATACCTGTTATATATATGTGTGCATACATTTTGATATACAAATATGTACTTATCCTGAAGCCCTCATCTACACAAAAAGAGAGAGAGAAATAGGCAAAGATGTAGATGGATAAAGACTTACTTCTTTTTTATGCCTTTCTAGCACAAGGCTCAAATGCAATGGAAGCCGAGCTTCTAGAAGAAATGGCTGGGATGAACATCAGTGTAACAACTGTGCCTGCACAGCAGAGCCAAGGAGAAGAGAACTGACCAGAAAGGAGCCAGTTGAGCCACTCCTCAACCTAGAAAAGCTTTTGCCTACTGTAGGAGTTTCCAGTGACATTCAGTCACCTTTTGTGGGGATTTTTCCCTCCTTTTTTTTTTTTTAAAGAAGCTTTCAATGCTGGTCAGCCTGACCAGAGGCTTCTGCTTTGGAATAAGAACAAGAGGACACCCTCTCTGTTTCATTTTGTTCAACAGCACAGCTGGAGTCACATTGCAGTAGTTTGTAATCCCATCACGGCACAGCACGGAAACTGACAGACAGAACCCAGAGACGTGGGGCAAGTTTTGCAGATACAAATCTGGCACTATATGAAATGCATCTTAAAACACACCTTTGAATCAGTTTTGAACTAATGCCTTGTTTTAATGGTACGGGAGAACATATTGATCTACCTCAAACTCAGAAAATCATAAAAGCCCACTTCTAGTCAAATCTAAGGACGCATCATTGTATCTCCGCTGCTGAGCACACTAATCACTACCTCCTAACCTTCACGTTTCCTTGAAGAGACATCATTAGAACAGTCTCTACTTCCCACTTCAAAAAATGTCTCAGTTTGCAAGCAGCCAGAGAGACTACATTTTATGATTCAACTGTCCTGAGTTTTTGTAACATGTTTATTTTGGTACTTTTTACACAAATAAGATTATTACCTCCTGCTAAGCACACTTCACTCTGCTTTCAGTAGATTAAGTCCTTTGAAGTAGGCTTATATGCACAGGGGAACTTGTGATTCTCTCCATACAGGAGAGCAGTTACATTGGTTTGTTAGACACCTCCCTAATGCCCTGAGTTTGTTTTCTAAGCTGCAGTAAGGAGGGAATCAGTCACCATGAAGTAAGGGGACACCTTCTTGCTCTTAAGAAGGCTCACACTGCCACCAGTCACTGCCTACAGCTGTTTCCTTCCTCTGTGCTGCTGAGCTCGGCACCCAAGCAGGGTGGGAGGCTATCTGCAGCGAACAGGCAGAGACAGAGGGTAATATTGGAGCTGAGGGAGTCTGACAGCCCATGAAGGCAGGGAGAGAAATTCAGAGGATGGTTTTGGCCAGAAGTGACATAGATCCAGTGAAGAACAAAAACATCTGTTTCTTCATTCACATTCCAAGGCGCTAATTCAGCAAAGCAGGCAGACACTTCAGAATCTTGCTAGTTAGCAGCATCAGTCCTTGAAGAAATCTTAGGACAAACTCAAGTTAACTCGGAAGATTTTATTTACAGGACCAGTTTTAGCTTCCACCTCTTAGACCTCACTCCTGTTTTTAATGGCACAAAGAAGAAGTGATGATGCTTAAAGGACCATGTCCAGAAAAGCATCTGCAGTGCTGTTGGCTCATCTTTCTACTAGTCTGTGACACAATACCACAAATGTGAGGCGACACAAATAGCAGTAAAACCAGTGGCTAAGAAGGGGACTTCAGGAAGGAGAGTCCTGCACTCCTCACTGCAGTCACGCAGCACTAACTCCACTGCAATACATACTAGCTGATTTCACTGCAGAACTCCCACCTTCCAAATGATGCCATATCCACCTCCCTGAATGTCTCATGCTGTTTCAATATGTATCAATACACTAGGTTTTTAACTCACGCATTCACTCAAACATTTCTGCAAGCACTACGGTGTCGGGCAGCGTCAACATGTACAGCACTGCAATTCTGCTAACCTAGAGGAACAGGAGAGTCAAAGACAGAAAACATTACACTGCTCTAGTTCTTAGAAAAAAGCACCAGTTCCCGAGACACCTCCTAGAAAGAAATCCGGTGGATTTTATCATAGTTCAATATTCGTTATGCACAAAATCCTGAAGAATTCATGCTTAAAACACCACACAGCACTCCAAGGATCCGAGAAACAGAAGAGGAAGGATATGCAAAACATTTCAACTTTTTTCCCCCCACTCACATCCAATTACAACTAAAATAAGCAACCACAGCACAAAGATTTTTTAGTATGTAAAAAAAAGTACAGAGGTGAAAATATGCAATCCTTATCTACATCTACTGAAGATCTACAGGATTATTTATGAATATTTTAGTGAGCAAACATTATTCAAAGCAACATAGATGTAAGAGAATTTCACTGAAGGCCAACCCTGCAGTGCGTTTCTTGCTGTGGTCTTACAAGCACACAGAAATCCATTAAACTTAATGGGGTCTGGACATAACAGCATTCTCCCATACCAAAAGGGAGGTGTGCAATTCAGGAATAATTTTGGAAGAAGTTGCATAAAAACAAAGTATGGAGGGGCTGAAAATATACATCACAAAATGTAACTTTCATTTATGCAAGTGCTTTACACCTACAGTTCCATAAATGTACTTAGTGCTTTACAGAAAGTTAGTTAATTCCCCTGACTCTAGGAGCTTATGTTCCAGGTTCAATACTTCTAATACATCTTAGAAATATTAAATTTACCACAGGTCTTTTAAGAAGTAAAGAAGCCTTAAAAAGCAAGACTATAGAGCAGAACCTTGCTCTATAGCAATGATTCAAACTATAATATCCCTCTGATCTAATGTTTCTTGGCATAGCTGAAGGCACTTATATTCCAGGAAAAATACGAACTATACGAACTAGTTAGCACTTCACCAAGTATCTAAAAGCTCTTTAAAAATTCAGTGCTGCATATGCAATAGTCCTTCTGAATGTCACCCACAACAGAAGCGTTATTGTATATGAAACAGTACATGACAACTATTTAACAACACATGACATTATACAAATTATATTTTTATTTAGGAACAGGATACAGACAGGCCATTTGACAGAAATTCTGGTCAGAATTAAAAAAACCAAACTAATGGTTTGAGCCAAAATTCTCTGAAGGCTTTTCCCCACTGTCACCAATAAATCATGGTGTTTTCAAGGGGAAAACAATGCACCAATAACTGACAAATGGGAAGTAATTTAGACGAAAAGGAGGAGGGAAAAGTAGACATCTACTGTGGAGATAATCTAGCACTCAGATACTCGTGCCAAAGTGGCCAGGACTGAGGAAAAAATGAGGAAGAGAAAAGTTTGGAGCACATCGCCTGCGAACACAGGGCAGCAAGCGCATCAGGCAGCTGCTCTCTGCACAGCCTCCAGCCTTTGCTGTGCTGCTTTTGCAGCTGTTGGTAGCAGCTGGTGTGCCTGCCTGCCTGCTCGCTCCCTGCAGGTGTTTCCTCAGACCCCACAGCCAGGCAGGGAGGGGAGAAGGCACAGCCACTGTCCTAGTGCTACCTATGTGGTGGGTGTCATGGGGCTGCACGTCCCACAAAGAGGGGAGAAGCTGGCGTCCAGTCCAGCCAAGCCGGTGTTTGACTCTGCTGGGAGCCCTTCATCTGGTTCCAGGCACTCCGGTCCCAAAAGAGATACTGGCACAACTTGAAGGTTATCAAAGACAGAAAACAGTACCTGCTTGGAAGGACTATTTTGCTGGTATTTACAACTAAACAAATAAGAAAGTCCACGCATGCACCTAGATATGCAGAGCTTGCCTAATAAAGAGTGCATTATAAAACAGAAATACAGGAAAAGCATATGCAGCAATAACAGAAAGGAATTACTACACAAACGCAATTATGAATGAGATAAGGGAGAAAATTGTGTGACAAACAGAAACATCTAGGAAAGAAATAGCAACTCCATAACACTCTCCACCTTAAGAGAGTAAAGTTCCAATATTCAAAGTTAATAAAACCAAGTGTAGGCCAAAAAATACACTTAAATAACAAAAAGTGTCTCAAAAAGTGTGCAATATACAACAATCCTCCAACGACAGTGTTGCCTGGATGATCTAAGGTAGCTTCTCTAACACCTATTTGCTGATTGCAGTTAGACTGAAGACGAGCACTGCAGACTATACAAATGTAATCGAATGCTGGCATTCTTAGCTTAATCTCCCCTCCCTCTTACAAATAATGCTATTGAGTAATAACCTCAGAACTTCAAGATACCTACGTGCAGTAAACAGGAGCACTCAAATGAAAATATACTTACATTCCTTACTTCACAATTCGGATTGTAAGTCTAGAAGAGGGAACTTGGTACTACTACTATGACGTTACTTCCAGTTCATAATTTGATGTTTCCCACATAACAAACATACTGAAAGTTGGTAACGTTCCTTTAAGCAGGGCAGATTTACTAAGACAATTTACGGCGTATACCCTGTAATTTACTTCAGCATCATTATATATTTTTTATAGCACAGCTTGATTAAATATATGGATGATTAAAAGAAGAGAAAATTAAATCAAGCTCTACAGTACAAAGGGAAATGCTAGGGAAAATTTCTCCTACCATAACGAGATCATACCATTAATGCTCCACTGCCTGCAACTTACAAGTCATTTTCTTGCTTTATGGGATATTGTCCTTCATTCATACACAGACTCCATTATGCATTATAGATAATGTATATAGTAGACTAAATGGAAGAAATTGCAATAAGTATTTCATACAAGATAATGGAATGGATATGTGATATAAGGGAGACTCGGCATGGACGAAGAAATCCGCTTAACGGGCCCTCCACAGCATTCCAGCTATTTATGTAAAGTTTAACCATTGTTATCTGGAGAAGGGGGGCAAAGGGAAGAACTCAGAGGAACAAGGTTATTCACTCGCTCTAGTAAGCCTGTGTGATAAACCATTACTCACATTCCCCAAAATCGTAGTTTTCAAAGACTTACCTTTCTCCGAGACTCCAGGCTCTCTTCTGAAGTTATCCTGACAGTAAGAATGATGTGGTTGATGCCATTACTATATACTTGTGTGGAGGTGCAGAGCAGGAACTGGCAACGGCAGTGTAGAATTTAACAGATACATTTACACGATGGCAGAGACATTTTATCACTACAAAATCCCCAATCCTGTTAAAGTTCCCTTTACTGTCAGCCAAGCACAATTAGGAATCCAAGTTCTACCGGGTCATAAATGAAAAAACCTTCTCTCTGGAATACATACTATTCAGCTTTTCTCATCATTGGTAAGGTTTGATCTAAATTAAACCACACTGGCTCTCCAGTCCACCAACTGATTTTAATAAGAACCAGACCAGACTTTTGGAATTTAGCCCAATCTCACATGTTTAGCTAAAACAAGAATCACTACAATTTGAAGACTGAACCTGTGTTTTTGCTCGAGTTGTTAGTCAACGGATGTTTCCCAGGCTTCTGGGCCAGGTCTCTCTCTCTTCCATCACATATTCAGTCATTCCCACTATCTTTCTGAACTCAGTCTGTGAACTATGAAGGTCCGCAGTCCCGAAACAATCTGGGGGCATGAAGGGCACACCCACCTGAAGATGACAATCCTAAAGCTCTAGGCTGTTTTACCTGGCCAGAACCACTTCACCAGCAGACATCACAAGACACAGATATTCCCACTTTTCACACTTCTCCTCAGCAACATCCTGCTCCATAAACTTTCAAAGCAGTGGCAGAAATGTGGTGGATTGCTTGGAAACTAAATTTAGCATATTGTTGTCAACAGGGCTTTACAACTTACAGAAGAATGTTCCTGAAACACTGGCTGCCAGAGTCTCTACTTTTAATCACTGTTTTATGACCTTCACAGTCAGTAAGTCAGACACACAGCACGTTACCTTATTACCTCAACCAGTGTCCATGCCACGGGCATATCTTCTACGTAGGACTTGTTCTTGCATTCACTGAGAAGTTTTGCTACTAACAGCACTGACACACAGGCCTCTTTAATTACCAGGAGCCATCCTTAGTTCTCTTTATAAACGCTGCTTAATACAGACAAGTTTAAGAAAATCACTGATGTCTGCAGTCCCTCTCTGCTCAGGTTTTCATACTCAGGTTTTCCATACTCAGGTTTTCAGTGGCAATGCACTAACACAATAGACCCCAATACACCATAATAAAAAAGTAATTTAAAAGATATTTTCATTAATAGAGTGCTCATCTGTTATTAGACGCTCAACCTCTCAAACAAGTGACAAGGGTGTCACTTAAAATCTTGTGGTAAGTGAGGAATTCAAAAAGGACAACAAAGTTTATAGCTCATATAAGAGGAAAGCTTCAAAACAAATGGCTCCTGCACTTGAAAAAAAAAAAGAAACAACCCTCTACCGGCTTGACTGTCAGCGTGGGCTCAAGTGACCATGAGTGGTGTGGTGGCAGAGAGGACCCTCAGGGAGCTACAGGGAATTCACATACATAGTAGAAGTAACACTCAAACATCAGAAACTCACAAAAAATGATTCCAGCTTCAAATTATATACAACCTCATTTACAAACATAGACACACAGGGGAATAGATATGCATAGATGCAAAACACAGGTGTACACCTATAATTGAAAGTTAAGGAGGGATACACAGAACAAGCAAACAACCTTGAAAAATACAGGGGTAATACCACACACTGATAAATACTCCTTCTGGAATAACCAGATGCTGCATTTCATGAAAAGAAATTGCCTTAAAATTACACACCATTAATTTTGAGTGCACCCTATACTATACTGTTTTGGTCTCAGGGTCAGAAAACCCTAACAGAGGTAGGTAAAAGAGACAGGAACCAACTGGTAAAACCTATTTTCTAGCGTGTGTGACTGCCCCTCTTAGAATGCCATAGCCCTTGTGGTGGCAGCAAACCAACAATGTGAAGCAGGTTAACTAAATCCCTAGGGATTATTTTGCTTTTAATCTCATTTGGAATTGTTTCAAAAAAAAAAAAAAGAAAACACTTAAGTACTGATACAATGAGAATTACAGGCACTGGCAAGCAGAATAGGTGCAGATACTTCCATTAACTAAAACCCACCTCTCTGAAATCTGGGTTCAGGTTCACCCCATGGTACAAGGATACAATCTTCAAAAGCACTTAAGTCATGTTTCAGCCCCCTAGACAGGGCCTCCTTTCAAAACCTGAGCCTTTCAGAAGGCTCTTAAGCATGGGTGTAAAATGCTCCTTTGTGGATCAGTGACAAAACCAATCTCCGACACTTGTGCATGCCCCAAAGCCACACTGGAGCTTTATTTTAAGGAGTCAGCATACTTGGAGATAATGGCCTGTAAATGTTAAGCCTAAAGGAAGGTCACAGTGTTGCACATCCAGGCTTCCTCAACTTACTAACTGGAAACAATTTTGCTTCCCCCCCCACCCCGGTACAGAGCTACTTGTAGTTCAATGCTCTGAGAGGAAGTAAGGGATATAAGGATATCAGTTAGCACAACCAGGTGCCTTTCAGGATTTCCTACATGACTTCGCATTTCTGAGCTGAGGAAATGTTAAAAAAAAAAAAAAGAGACCGTTAAGCAACCCTAAAGAACATTGATCTTCTCTCTCTTATTTAAAGGATGACAGATTTGGGGGCAAACAATTTTTCAGTTGTCCTGACTCAAATGCAGAAAAAGTTTAATGAGATCAAGTCATTTGGAAGGGGTGTGCTCAACTGATGACTCCTCAGAAATAATCATCATACATACAGCCACCCACAGCATGCACTGGGGCTACAGGAGCAGAGTGGAGATTACCTGCACACACACCCACACTTACCCCTCCACTCCTTCCCCTCTCTCCACTCCAAGGTGATGAGAAGCCACTCTGAGTTTGGCATGTGAAATCTCAAGCTCCTGGTCTTACTCTAACAGGTAAGGTGCTACCTAATAGCAAAGAGGGAAAAGCGACCTGATCAGAGACGTAAAGAAACTGCCACAAACAGCCTGTGCGTTTCTGATGCTATGCCAGAGCTGTGAACAGGCCAACTTCTGTCACAAGGAAAGGAAATCGTGCCCTACAGATTTGCATCTCTCAGGAAACCGCTGCCTCGTCAGTGACAGAACACAGCACTAGCAAGAACGATCTTATTTTGGAAGAAAGAACACTTTTATCTAACATGGCCACACAGGCCACCAAAAATAAAAGCCACAAGCAAATCAAGGACCAAAATTTCTGCTTCCTCACCAGCTGACCCGTAGTGGATCATGCTTACACCCCCGTGTCGGCACCAACTTCTCCTCTTTTGTTCACTTCACATTTGCCTTTTCTCAAGTAATTTCTTCCCCAGTCTCTGGTTTTCTCTTAGACATAGTGAAAAGCAAACTAAAATACCTATTAATGCAGCACTAATAAATCTGAAATCCTGGTTAAAACTCCTCCATACTTTAAAAAAGGACCTGTTTACCAGGCCTTTCAAAGACTGAACAGCACAGGGTGTTACACAATCTGTGAAAGGTGTGATGATTTAAAATGTATTTACTAGTACAGGAGAAAAAAAACAAGACAACATAAGATTGCCAAGCCTTCGTCTTTGTATCAGAAGCCTCAGAATATATAAAGAACTTATTTTCCCCACTGCCAAGCACTAAAAGCTTAGGTCAGACATTTTATTCAAGACATCTCACCTTAGTTTAAATAAACAAACAAACATACTGCTACACCAACAGGGCTGAAATCAAAATAGAAGGTTTTTGTGTTTATTGAGGAACAGGGGGGTGGAAGCACAAAGAGAACCACTTCAGCACACTACTAAAAATGCAGCAAGACAGCAAAAACAATTGAGAACAATCCCAAAAGGCTGCAGCAAAGTTGCACCTTCTCCTACTATCTCAATTCAAAATAGCTACAACTCAGAGAAGGACAGCAACTCACAGACTTCCTTATTACATATTTACCTGCTATCACTCCCTCATCAGCCCCCATAAACCCACAAATCCCACTCAAAGCTATTTTGCATTGCATTTCCTGAATCATTACCAACTAGTTAGTGTTCCCATGTATTTCGGCAGTTCACACAGACCGCGGTCCACACCAGGTCATGCCTTCTGCCCACTCCCCTTCCCAAAGTGCTGGTACGTTCTTCCTCCACATCTGAAGACGTTCCGATCTGACAGTCTACCTTGGCTTGTTGCACAAAAACACAGCATGCTGCAACAGCTAACCCGCTCGCCAGTAATGCTACCGTACTGTCCCTTCCTTAAGGAGAAAGGAAAAACATTCTAAATAAATACAGATACATTACAGACCGCTGTTACGGTGGCGACATATATCACAGAGAGATAAAAGAATTTTAGGAGGTTTAAAATATCCCCAAAATTGCATACAGCAGTTATCTGAAATAATACAGCAGAAGATTATTCTTGCCTAAATATCATAAATACTCTCCCGTTTCCTGCTATCCAGATAAACAGCTCTGGGGACGCTTTCCAAAACAATTCTTTTTAATACAGCATTTGGTTTTAGTAATTCAGATTAAAAAAAACAGGGATATTTTGAGACTAGTGAAATATAACTTCTGTGGGGATTTGCAGCCATTGTTTCAAAGACAGCTCTTGCAGAACTCAGTATTGACTGAGATACATTGCAAAAATACCACCAAATCTCATTATTGCCAGTAATTCATTTCTACTGGTAAGGCATCAGAAAAAAAGCACCATTTCTACGACATACATTACAGACTTAAGGGACTCAATGGCTTTTCACAGTCACCTATAACTGCTGTAAGCAAGCTTTTATGCAAAGGGCTGCACCTCTTGAGTCCTTCTCTAAAGCAAATCAAAGATTTTCCTCCATCCCTCCTCCACTTTCTTCAATAAAAAAAAGTTTAAATAATCCCCCCTGCAGTCTCCTAAACATGACAGTGCAGATTACATTACACATCCCAACTCTGCTCCCCAGGGAATTGTTTTAGTAATAAATATACAATACAGAGAGTACCTGACTCCAGCAGATTTAGTCTTGATAGCAAGCCTTGAATAAAGAAGAATATAAACTTGGACAAAAGAGCAAACACAGCCAAATCCTTCAGAGCAGTACTCGGTCACAGAAAACTCAGCTTTATTTGTGTGAAATGCAATTACCAGAAACTCACACGAAACCAGTTGTACTAGATAAATGCATCAGATTTCAATTTAGTCATTGAAGTCTGCATGTGTGACTGACACAGAAGTCTCACTTAGCATACGAACAGGAAGACCACAGCCAGAATTCACGTGTTGCTGGAGGAGAAGCCAAGACCAGAAGAGTGGGCAGATGCAAGCAGCAGCGGCTGCATGGCCCCATCTACCACAGCCACCCTGCATGATGGAGCTCAGATCAGACTATACTTACGTTGGGAAGTAAATTGATGCAACAGGAATAGGCCACCAGCCTGAAGTAGGTAGTGCTACACCCAGTCAGGCATTTAGTTTCACCACCAATTAGCCGGCACCCAGAAACAACTGTCACCAGCACAGGAGTGGCTTGCAGCTCTCTGCAGGATCAGGCATTGGCTCAGCCCCTTCAGGATCCCATTAAAAGTTGCAAAAGGGCTTAGTAGCACCTCATTTATGCCTAAATATTTTTACATTTAGGAAGGAAAAGCAGTAATCTCTCCTGTAGTCACACCTATATGGTTATGTTTAATATTATTCTAGCTTCTAGTAATGAGCAGTGGGTAGGAACCAATATGAACATTTACACTAAGATCACGACTTTAAACATGCACACCCTCAAGGAAAGTCAGCATGTATGACATACATGTTTGGACCTCTCATGTACACAAATTACACCAAAAGGTCAGTCGGCTTTCTACTTCAGAGAAAGCCTTCAGCACAGAAAATCTTTAGCAACCTGTGCACACGCAGACCCAAACAAATCACTCCCAAACAAAATTTCCATGCCAGGCAAAGCTTACGGTTCCAGAGCCTGATCTTATAATTGGGGCCTTCAGTAAACTAAAGAGAGCGATGCCCAATTTCACACATTGGTCATGGTGAAATACAAGAAATTTCACAGTTTTAGTCTGAAAATGAGAAGAAAAGGGGTGAGAGGTTTGGTAGGTTATTTTATTTTTTTAAAATTATTCCTACACATAGTGCTGGATCTTTTTTCTGCAGATGTTTTAAGATGCAGCTGAATAGAGAAGAGAATAAAATAATCTTACAAACGCAGCAAGCACGTAACAAGGTGACTTCTCCAGGGACATAAGAATTGCCACACTAACTTCGGCCAGTGGTCCAAGTCTGACAACAGCCAGCTGGTTTGCTGACCAAACCAAGTAGCTAGAAACGCGTATCCACTGTGTTCTTCTCCATCCCTCCTGTTTTTGGCTTTGTCCTGTCACCCATTATTTCAGCATCTGAACATGTTCCATCTCTTCTCTACATGTCAGCAACACAGATCTCTCTGAGACTTCAGGGATGCAACAGATGAAAGTTGCGTGTGTTTCCATTAAGAGAACAGAGGGCTAACTGATGCTGTGAACACTGCTGGTAGAAAAGCTTTAGCAAAACAGAAAGGTTTTGCAACATTTCCTAAGAATAGTTACAGGGATTTGTATAATCTTCTCTTTGAATCTGTCCACAGCCATACACGTATGTCCAGAGCCACATACACAGATCTAGAGGTTTTTTTATGTTATTCTAAGTTTTGTTACTTACAATTTGCCAGAGAACAGTAGCCACAGGCTGCCCTGTAAACCCTGCTATAACAGAGTAAGGGATCTGACCCATTAATGACTGTGGCAGGGGAAAGAAGACCTTAAAGGTGATCCATAATCCTGATAAAGCACTGGAACATATCCACAAAGTGAGAAAAACAACACTGCTTTGCTTCAGCAAAATTTTCAATACAAATTCACCTTCCTCAAACACAGCACATATTTCTGAGATGGAAGGTAAAGGAGGCTCTCACTAACAGTGGAAGTTCTTGGGCCAAAAATCACACCTTCAGCCGGAAGGCAGCCCCCTCACCCTCCTTAAAATACATCACATAAGTGGACTGCTCCGCTTGATTCCAGTACAAGCTTCTTTCCACGTGATCCAGAACCTCCCTTTGTCATACTGCTTTACGGTGTCAGTATTCTGCACTAAGAGAAGAGGCATTGATTTGAAAGCAACTGTTTTGGTAGGGCTGTTTTCATTCCGTTTGACTTTTTAGTCTTGCTTTTGAAGAGGAACAATCCCAACCTCCATAGGGAGTTCTAGCATTGAAGATGCCAAGAAATAGATTTCATTTGTTTCCTGCCAAAGCATATTTGCACACCAGGCCTTCCACAGCTGACTTGAAGCTGCAAAGACCTTTTTTCTTTGCACTCCCTTCAAACCTTGATTGCAACTTGTAAGAGCTCAGCAGGAAGCCAGGCTCCTCCAGGCAGCTCTCAGAGACACTAGGAGAGCTGCCCACCACAACTCCACATCAGTGGGAAACTCCTACAGTTACAGTAGCAGCAGTCACCTTTGGAGAGATCTTCATAGACAGTTTTTTTTTTTTTTAATTATTGTATGGGTTTTTATCTTTTTTTTCCTCCTATAACCAGCCAAGAACAGAAACTGTAACTCCAAAGCCTCAACAGATAAGTCAGAAACATACAAATGGGAAGAGAATTTTTAGAAACCCTCCCTGCTTGTCTCCAAATACACAAGCTACACCTTGGAAGTCTCCAGTGGACAGCCAAATGTTTTAATACAATAGTGTATGTCACAGCCAAGAGCAACTGCTGATCTTCAACAAAAATCATCAACTGTATTTGGATACTTCCCAAAAGTCACAACTCCCACACTTTATTTGGACGAAGCTTGTGTATGGCATTTCTTCTTATGTTAGAGGTAGTGGGCATTCCTACTTAAGTGCAGCATCTTTCTTAATTACTTTATTCTTCCTAGATACCCCAAGATGCCATCAGGTGAACTAAGCACTTACCACCTTGGGAAACTCAGACTGAATAGTTGTAGAGACAGGTGAGATGCTCAGTCGGAATACACCAAGCAGCCAGCGTTTACCTGCTTTTAGGTAAAAATAAGTTATGTGAGCAGCACCATTTCCTGCAGATATGGATCTAATAGCAGATTCTCCTGTTTCTAGAAGGAATAAGGTCACATCAGACTTTTCTGCAGCTGAGCCACATGAAATCTCTGTCACTTACAGATTCTTTGTTATCTAAAAAAAGTTCAGCTTCCACCACAGGATTTCCCTCAAATGGAGCACTAATCTGTTTTCCATCCTCTATCCAAGATGATATTTTCAACAAAATTTTAGAAATTTAGTATTTGTGACTCTTACCTCTGTCCTCCCCATGCGACTAGCCAACATGATTGTAGCTTTAAAAGGCATGTGGAAAGCTGCATTCCTTATACTGAATCACGGGACAGTATTTCAGAGATGTCAGAGAAGTACAGCAAGTCCTGGACCAGGTATTACAACTACACCAACTGACAAACAGATTGCAAATGACAGGAACAAAATGACAGGAAGGGCAATTTTGAAATCCACCAAGCTATACTGGGAAAAAGCAGCCGAAGCGCTGTTTCTATTAGGGGCACAATAGGCATTTCCCAGATGTCACCGTCACTGCAAGTTTTTGCTTACATACCACTAGGAGTCAACAAATAAACTTTATCACAGGCACAATCACCACACAGCGTGATTTCAGCACCAGAGATCAGTTTAATCCAACACTAACACAGCTCACCCATGCTGAGGTGGCAACGATAATCCTCAGCTGTTCCAGCCAGTAGTGAGTACCAGCTACAGGTGTACACTCAGGTGCAAACCTTCAGCAAGGGCATCCTAAATGTTACGCTGACTGACAGCGCCTGTCTGACACCCATCCTTACAGCAAACAACATAACCAGATGCTGTGCTGTCAACAGAATGGTACGGCATGGTGTGTAATTAAATAACGCATAAGCACACTAACAGTAGAAGTGTTCCCAAACTGTTCCTTTCAAACATTAATTTCTTCCATTTGTTAATGACACTGCACCATAATCCCTCTGCTCCATAAAACCAGGAAGCTGGCACACAGTCCTGATTTGTGAAATATCTAGGAAAGCTGTGGCTCTGTAAAAGATAGAACAGGTCCATTTGAACATCAGCTTGCAGTTACTAGTGTCCACTTCGCCATCCTCACCCCCTGCCAAACATTCAAGTTTCATCCTATTGATCCCTCCCCCCATTTCTCCAGATACCTATAGACTGCAAAATACAGACACACAATTTTCTGAAACTAGATCTCCATACACTGTCAGGAGCTGAAATAACACTCCTAGCACTGAGCTCTGCACCTCAAAGCTGTCCTGGGAACTTTGGACAAAACCCACACAAACTGCCATAAAAATGAAGATGAATTTCAGAATGCTGCCCTCCATTTCTCTGACTGTCAGTAACCTTTCATCTTCAATAAGAAGTGAAGGAACTGGACAAAGGAACTACTAGGAAGGAGGGGGAAAAGGGAGGAAAGAAGCTTTTTACAGATGAAGAACTTCTGATGGAGCCAAAATTGAAGAAAAAATGCCTTCTTCCTGCAGACAAAAGCAGCAGTGTTGTTCAGCCACAGGTGTGATTTGCTACTCCTCAGCCTCATGACTAGTGCAAGGTGCAAAACGAGAACCAGAAAGGATTTATTACCTTCTTTCTCAGATTCAGTTTCCTCCATTAGTTTCATTATTATTTGGATTATGACACTATAGAAGCTTCAGTCAAAATCATGTATTCTTTTCTCTAGTCACTAAGAAAACAGAAGTGAGAGAAAAGAAGCTTCATTCACTTTCATTTCACAGAATGGGAGCTAAGACCTGCAAAATGGGGGATGAGCCCAAGCAAACACACTTTGTAGAAGAGACAAACTTGAACACGGAACTCAAGAGAACCGAAAGGACCCATTTCCTACCTTGTTTCACTGCAGGAAGTAGACAAAGGTTTGAAGAAACAAGAAACATGTTTGTCTGTACAAGGATAGCTCCTCTGCACTAGAAAGAAATGATTTCTTTAGGTTAACTTAGACAGGCCTCTCAAAAAAAAAAACTTTTTGTTTGGTTGGTTTCAGTTTGTTGTGTGGCTGTTATGGGTAGGAGAACAAGTAATGAGAACATGATTAAATGCAGATCAGTTTAGAAAATGGGAATTCAGCTCTTCTTAAATGATGATTGAAAATTAAGACTTTTATCCTCCCCCAATCTATGGGTGCTTCTGCAAACCTGAGGAACTGCAGTTCCGTCAGAACTATACTTTTCTTGAGTGCAAAGTTCAAGAAAGCTTTAATTGCAAATAGAGTTCAAATAAAATGATAGAGATGAGAAAGTGCATTAAGAAAAGAGAAAAAAGAGCAACAAAACGCCTCCATTTCCTACCACTTCCTGTACAGCTGTTAGAGATATCAATCGATGATACTGCACAGAGGACAACAGCTTTAAGCAATCTCCCTGGTTTCTGAGAAGCAGCCTGAAGATGGTCTCAGTTCTGTGGACACTGCTAGAACAAACGCTCAAATTGTTCAGGTGATTACTTATCCTCTTTCCCTCCCCACACGGATATTGTCCAACATCAGACCTTTTTTGAAATATAAGAATGTGTAGCAATAACAAAGGAATTGTTTCAGAGAACTTGCAAGGTAGGCTAAAGGTTTTGGTAAAATGAAATATAGAAAGCCGATGGGGAAACAAGATTTTTATTCTAGGCTGCCTCGTCAAAAGGATGCTTCATTTTGTGGATACAACACTGCAAAGGACTAGAAACATGACACAACCCCAACATTTTCAATAAGCTTTAGTTCAAATCCCCACATAATGTTCCTAATTCCATCACCAATTTCTGTAGGCCTCACAAATTCAGTTTCCCCGCTTGTGAAATATGAAGTTGTGTGCTTAATCTGAATGCTATTATGAAACTAAGACTATCATTTCTAAAGTGCTTTGAGATCCTTGAGTAGAAGTTGCTATAGAAACATACCTAGTGTGTTATTAATTGTGATTAAGAAACTGAAAATGCGATGAAAAAGCATTCACACGCAGAGCGTGTGAATCCTTAAGGTAAATCCTTACCTGAAATCAGAAACAGTAGAGAAATAAGCGAATCTCAAATACTCTTGCATGCATGTAAAATGCGCGATCTACTGCTGAGGCACTAAAATGTTGGACTGTAATAGTAAAATAAATACAGCAAACCACGCTCCTCAGGTTATATTCATCAAAACTCTAATAACCTGCCTTTTGCTCAGAAAAACCTGGCAACCACCTCACTATCACTTTTTATCAAAGTAGCCAACACTAAGAACTGTTGCAAACCCCAGTTACAGTTGACATTTCTATATAGAAAATGTATCATTGTTAAACAGGGCTATTGTCTCTTTCATTTCAGAAAGTGGACAGACCAAAGAATTCCTAGTGCTATACTGAAGAGCAGAAATAAAAACATCCTTGCTGCCATTAATAGCTGCCAGTATATTCACAGGATGAAAAATCTCAGATTGTAACAGCATATTTGGCAGCAAATTCAAAAGGAAGAGCAAGAGAAGCAAAGAGAAAAACACAGATGAAATTCAAAGTGTATTCCAACTTTTTTTGTAAGGTTAAGTACTAGGCACCTGTGTTGTGATACTTGTGGAGCTTTTTTTTTTTTTAATTCCTCACATGAGTAATCTAACATGGGTGAGGTAGATGAGTACAACTTTCTCTTCCACCTAAGGAAGGCTGAAGCTGAGTCAGCAGGTACAATTTTCAGTGACTATAATTTTAATTTATTAAATTCTAGGTGTGAGTGCCCAAGGGAATCAAATTGAACCTTAACAGCATATGATATGAACTCGGGTGACTGAAGATTTTGTACAATGTCACAGTAGCTTAACAGCAGAGAGAGGTATAGAACCCCAAATCTAACCTGCTTCATCCTCATTCCAGTTGTAACCTCCCTTCCTTCCTTGACTTGGAAGCTGAAGTCCCAATTTAACTTTGAATACTTGAAATGCTAAGCAGTCAACAAACTCAGATGGTAAAATACAGATTTTTCTATTTAGATTCCTCCTAGCAACTCAGACACCAGATCACAATGAAAACCTATAAATACCAAACTAGTAACAGAACATCCAAAACAGCAGAGTTTGAATGGACATGGTCTTGCTGCTAAAGAAAACAACAAAAGACACCTCTTAATTCCAGAAAAACAGAAAAGGACCAAATAATCACTCCATTTATGCTCAACATGTGGGTTTTATGCATTTTTGGCTAACTTTTTCTGGCTTAAATTACTATTCCATTAAGTTACTATTACTATTTTTGGCCAGAATTACTATTTTGTCCCCTCCCAAGTATGAAACTGTATGCAATACCCCTTAAGCACCTAAAAACTTGCAAAATGACCGGGCAATGCCAGATTTCACATAAATAACAGGTTCATGCTGATGATTATATTTTTTTTGAAGGAAAAAAGTATATTTCCATGGCTAAATATCAATTTCAGAGGCCCAGACTATAGATATATTTACCCAGCTGGAAACTTGCAGGCTGGTTCCTGCTATCTGAGTAAACATGATACTATTTAATAGTACGGGCATTCATTACATAGCTATTGCTGAACCAAACACGTTACCTTTATCTGTTATATAATAACTGAAGCTCACTGCATTATTTAAATTAGAAACAAAATATCTTTTAACAGGCCTTCATATTTACAAGAGAAATTCTCTGAATGCAACTGTAGGCATTTTAAAAGTAACGGAAATTTGGAACAGTTTAATGTTTTATTCTTTCCCTTCATCTAGAAAGAACTTTTAAGTAGGTGCATTGAAAAGTTGCACCTAATCAAATGAACTTATACCTAACTTTTTAGTGAGTCTTGACAATGGGGTAGAAGTTTTGTAAAAACAGAAGGTCATAATTATCTGATCAATGAGGCTGACAACAAAAACTTATTACCATCTCTGGTTCAGCCATTATAATCAAAATAAAGATTAAAAAGCTTATTTCTAATACCTACATTGCAGTTACATGTGTTGTATTACTATTAAGCTGTGGACGGGGCTTCTGCATAGCTAGAGAAGCAATGGTAATTAGCAGAATGCTTTTTTTGGTTCACTAATTAAAATAACAGTGTTCTAAAAGCTGGTGCCCCATATGGAACTGCAAAAGGTTTTCCAAAAAGTGAATAGAAAACTGGCATACAACACCCAGCATCTTTCCAAAAAGAGTTTAAATGGTGGGTTTTTTTGTGTGGTTTTTGTTGGTTTTTTTTGAGCAGGGGGTGGAATGAAGAGGGGTGTTGTTTTGTTGTTGTTTAAATTCTTTGAAGACTTCATGCATGCATGTGTATCAAAAATTATCTATTTCCTGGCTGCACTTTTTCTGTAGCAAACACCTCCTAAAGTCATTGCATTACTGTGACCGAAACCAGGCAGAATGCAATCTTAGCTAACCCACTCCTCCAGGCAATAGGCTACAGCTATAAATCAGTTCTCTGCCCCCAGCCCTCGCAGATCGATGTCACAAGCAGCTATCTAGGGAACAGCAGGGAAGCCAGGCTGGTGACCGTGTTCAAACACTCCAATGGGTTATTGAGAAGTGGTGTTAGGTGCCGCAGTCCAACAAATCTGTTGTGTTTCTCCCCCTGAACACCAGTGCTCCAGAGTAGTTCATCAGGAAAACAACAGCATGAGGCTGCTTTCATATCACCTTCCTTTAGCAGGAACTACTCAAAGGTCAGCAAGTCAGACAAGCAAAAGTTAAAAAAAAAAAAAAAAAGGAAAAAGTTAGCAGCGCACGATGTATAGATGGGACAGAATATCAAAGCCGTCTCAAATAAATGCTCTCTAGGGCCTCTCCGCAGTTTTTTTTAGACAGTTGGACACTGGCCTCTCTCACTGCTATGATCACTGGCACTTTCCTCACATATGAGCAAAATAATGAAGATTGCCTCTTCCCTTTTTTGTGTAATACAAGTATCAATTGCTCTACTTAGTCTTTCACTCAAGTCCCACAACAAGAAGAGAAAACAACACAAGAAAATGGGACAAACATTGCATCTTATGCTGCCTGAGAGGACACAAAGCATTTGATAGCCCTATTATCATTAACTGATACAACTGTAATTTGGTTTCATTCATAAGACATAATCCATAGCCAAATACAGTTAAGTGGGAAGGGTTTTTGTTTGTTTGTTTTTACAGATTTCAGCTGGCTCCAGACCAGGCTCAGGGCGATGCAGATCAAGTATGCACTCCCTAATTATGGGGCATGCTGAGCACCACCTGCAAATCACCGGCTGGACTGAACCTCCAGTGACTTCAGGGCAAACAGCAGACACCATAACCCCACAAAGCTATCTCCTATGCACAAGCCTGGTAAAAAAGCCTAGCAGAATGAAGCTATGAATCAACTTTGACTCATAAAGCATAGCTTGCACATCATAAAGATAAGGAGGAAACACTTTTGGCACGTCCCTTACTAAGGGCCCTTCCTTGTTACTAACAGAGCAGGCTGACTTAAGGAACAGTCAGTAAAACCTTACAGCATTTTGCTGCTTGGAGCGCCTCTGCAGAAGCCTGGTGAACCTCCCTGGTCCTGCAGCCGTCTTAAGGTTTATGCTCGTCTTTGCTCTCATTTGGCTCAGTCCAATGCACAGGCGGTGCTGCTTAATGCTCTGCGAGAGGCTTGCAGTTCTTACTTAACAAAGCTTTCCTCCCACATGTCATATGTATTCAGGCTACAGTCTGTTTATCTAATATCTCCCTCTTTCTCTTCCCTTCTCCCCCTCCCCCTGCTTTCCACCCCCTCGTCCCCAGAAGAGAATAACCATAATGTGCCTATCGCTTGCAGAAACAGACAGCTCAGCTCCCCCTTGCCATCTGGTCATACTTTGGTCTCTCAGCTGTCGTCAACATACGAATCCCGTTGTTTTGACTAGTGGGGTCCCAAGGAACAAGCAACAGTGCAGATTGCAGGGAATCAGGATGCCCTTTTCTCTCTTCCTTAAACCAAAAAGCAACCCACGTAATTAGTGACTGAAAGAGTGTTGGTGAAACGCAATAGAAGGCACAATCCTTCCACCTTTGCTCATGTGATGGGAATTATGCCAGCCACCCCAGGCTATTCTCTAACTCAGCAAATTACAGCATTTACATATTGACTAAACTTGAAGACACATTTTGCTGCCTTCATCACCAGCAGGTGACCATCCCTTCCTGCTTACTCCTCAAACTTTCACCTCTTAAAAAAAAAAATCAAAATCAAGTTCCCATAAAAGACAAAGGTAAAAATATAAAGCCTTAAACTGTAAGAGTTTGTCTTCCAAAGAACCTGGAAGATTTTCAAAGACACCTCAAAGTTAGCACTGGCTGGTAAAAGTGTGTGGGGGAAGAGGTAAAAAAAAAAAAAAAGAAGTGTGGCTACTTAGCTTATGAAATATTGAAGTTTCCACTAAACCAAAATGATTAGCATTATGTCTAGCCTGAACAACATTAGTGATTTGTGTTGATGATATAATTACAATGCCTTTTGTTTTTTTAAAAGCACCAAGAGCCAAAGTTGGTTCTTTGCCCTGTATACTGGCAATGCAGTGGATCCAGAGAGTTCCAAACCACTCAGCAGCATTACAGAACAAGCCTGACCCCTGATCTTGGCCAAATGATTGGCTTGTGCCCCCTCTTTTGCCAAAATGGAGTCACTGAAATTCCCAATAAGCATCTCAGTCTTTCCACGCTGATCCTCCAGTGGGTTCATCTGAGGACTGCTGAAAGGAAGCACAACATGAAACTTCACGTTCATATTCAGAAGATGATATAACTTAGAAAAGTGCTTCGAAAGCCCCGCTCAGACTCAGTATCTCCCTACAAAGTTTGAGAGAGCGCTTTAATTTTTCATAACATGTTCAGGACAGCTCTGTGAAAACCTCCTAAGATGTGTTTCTGAATCATACTTTTCAAAAGCCAGGGTTTCACGTAAACCAAGTTGCCGCTCTCCCTCTGTATCATTCAAATTATTCACCTTGTGATGTCTTATTCAATCAGGACTGTCTTGTGTCGCAACAGTACAACCTGTGCAGGTTCATTAGTTCAGCAACTGCTGTGTGTTTAAACTTCTGTTTTAAATGTTAGGTATATCACAATATATGCAAATAGAGAAAGAAAACAAAAGATAATTTTAAATTATATTCACATGAAACATTCCATTTCCTCTCATGCAACATGCAGAGAGAAGGGTATCATGAAGCTTTGTCAGAGCAACAGCCGGACAATCCAAGAGATACAGTATTATTCGAGCCCTTTGTCCCTCACACCATGACTACACAACCAAAGGTATTATCACAAGTAGCTCACTATCAGCTTTCAGGATTCAAAGTGTGGTCAAAGTTCACCTTTCAATGAGTAACACTGTAAGGCTTACATCTTGCACCTGTACCGTGGCAGGTACCTGCCCACCTGAGCACAGTTCCAAAAAGCAGCAGGAGCAGCCCAGGCCTCAGCATGGCTTTGGGGGCTTTGTGATTCAAACGCTTGAGGTTCTGGGCAGGTTTATCCTGCCCAGCTCTGCAGTGCCACAGCTTCAGTCTCCAGCTCACTGACCTAGTACGATGAAAGATGGTTTAAGGATGCCTGCAGGTTGCAGTCAGCTCCTATGGCATGGTAGATGTACTGTACGCTGTAGAACAAACACTAAAATTTCCAGGAGTGAATAGGCCATGGAGACTACAAGTAGGCAAACAACTTTAAAATGGTTCTTTCAGACTGCTGCAATACACAGGCAGAACAACAGACATTTTCTACCACTGCCCACATGGTACCTGTTTTAAAACTCAGCTCAACCTGCTGAACAACTGTCAAACACTACAAGTTAACATGAAAATTCAAGAACAATATCAAGTATTGTCATCTCCTTCACTAACTGCAAAACACAGAACAAAACTTGCATCTTCTGCGTTCCAAATACCGCCGCCCAGGGCTGCCTGATGGCTGCTGTAGTTTAGAGCAGCCCACAGTTTTGGCTATTTCTGCCACAGATCATCCTGCAACTACAAGTAGTCATGTCCTCAAGCATGCTACCCATGCCGGGGCCAGTTCTGCAGCCAAAGGGCATGCCCTACTCAATATTCAGCGAGAGTCACACCTACAGGTATTTCCCCACACAGACATAAAAAAACATGTTTTTAAATGTCCTTCCTGGTACAGCAAAAGGACCTTTAATTCACATAAAATACATATTTATTTATACTTATGTCCTTTTATACATGACATATCTCACTATAACATTTTTCAGAGGTTTTTTTTTTTAATCTATGCTGTTTTATGATTAACTGTAAATCCCTTAGGATTTTTTGATCTAAATTAAATAAACCATAAGTCTGAGAGGAGTCCTCCGCCTCCTTACAGATAAACCAGCACGTAACCCCACTTCTTATCTGTCCAGTGCAGCAGCCTCTCCCACCCTCCCATACAATCAGAAAATATATTTCTTATCAGTACGAAGACAAGCCTCCGACAAGGCTCATCCCCTTTCAAATGTCACCATCATTCCAGTCACCTTTCTTTCTCCCTCCCCCTGCCCTGTCATTTACTAGGGCAACGTTCTCCAAGACCTACCAAAGTTGCTGTATTCCAAAATTATACATGTGGGTAGCATTTCCTCTGCATTTAGTGGTTCCCCATTTTGTTGTCGGCACCAAATGGCAAGGCACAATAAAAAAAAACCCTCAGTCAGTCTGGCTACTGGGCTAATTTGCGGGTGGCAGAAGTAATGCAGCACAGCTAGCTCTCTTCCCATAATCTACTCAGGCTAATCAAGATATTTAGGTTCACAACTCTTCATTAAGACATCCTTAAATAAGCAGCCAATTTGCCTCTCAGACTGCTTTGGTATAAACCAACATTTTACTGCAGGGGGTAGAAAACACATTTATTTCCAATGGAACTCGTAACATGAAAATTTAATATCAAAGCAATGCATGTAATTCAGAATGACTGGAAGGCTATTCTCAAAATACACCAAGGATCAAAATGTTTAAACCAAGCTACTTTTCAGTCCTAAAAATAAGAGCAGCAAAAATGGGCTCATCCTGCTTGGGAGAATGTGGTGCGTTTGGCAAAGCACTGATGGCAACTTTGCTCCTCCAGCTGGCTGCATGACACCTGGCTCAGATGAAGTAAGTGGGAAGCAGGAGAGGATTCCAGTTCCCAGAACTGCCTTTAACCACTCGGGATGACAACTCACCATAAGTTTGTCAGTACTCAGAAGACAATTTCTCACCCAGCTGTAATTTACTACAAGTATACATGATGTGTAGGTATTATAAGTTCACTGCAACACAGCTCCCACTTTAAGATCTTATTTTCCATCCCTTAGTTCCTGCAGCAGATATTAAAAAATAGTACTGATGGAAATTTAGACATCGCAATGATGCATAATGGCTAGGCAGTTTGGGACACTCAAGGTTAGAAACCCTTGAAAGCTGCTGTTGACAAACAAGTTTTCCTAGAGCACTGTTCTACATTACAGCCTGCATAACCAAAGCCACAAAGCAGACTTGGCACCACATACTATTCTGCAGTGCCAGAGAGGCTTTTTTTTGTTTGTGTGTTTGTTTTTAAACACACAAAAAAAGTGATACCATGCGTAGAGATCCAATTGTAAAGCTCGTTGGCAGAAAATACAAAGGTGTCAGTAATAAACTTATCACCCCCTCTGCTACACAGGTCAACATGAAGCTCAGACAAATCTCTGAAGAAATATCTCCTCCTGAATTACATTATACAGAGGCCGCTGCTTTAAAGCAAATTGCAGAGAGCGAGGACTTTGCTGCTGCACAACTCAGATTCAGGTTTGATGAAAGCCTGATATAATACAGCAACGAGCAGCTTTGAAGACCTTTAGGAGACTATCAGAAATTTGCCAGTAGACCTTTAAGGACGATTCTGCAGAGTCATTCCAAACTAACAGCTAATGGTATGCTCTTTTTTCCTTTGATAGCTCTTTTATAACTAGCTGATGATAACCAACTGCTAAGAGGGAAGACTATTTTATGACTCATTAATTTTGAAATTTTTAAGATGGCTTTTGATAACAAGCAAATTGAATCCATAAACCAAGTACTATACCTCTCTTTCCCTTTCTTTTCATCATCACTGATTTTGTCAACTATGCCATAGCTTAGAAACAACTCTGTATTATTTAACCTGACTACCCAAATGCATCATAGTTTATCACTGCTTTTAAAATATGTTTTGTACCCTTTCACAAACTCAAAAGTTTTCAGAATTTTCATAAGGAAATTCAGAAGTTAAAGCTTTAGTCACTTTTGCACTGCATCTACTAGAACTAGGCTACAAACAGTATTTGTCTTTGCCAGTATCTGCCTTCTCTCTCAACATATATATCTATAAAGATATATAAACACATGTACTCCGTGTATAGATAAATATTTCAAAGAGATGATAGGCTTTTAAGGCACTGAAGGGCAACATTAAAAGCCACTTCAAGTTTATCAGTGTTTTAACACATTCAGCTTGGAAAATGCTGGACAGTTCCTTTTGTTTGCCAGAAGCAAAGCTTTACCACTCCCACATGGTTTTCCTGTAGCTAAAAGAAAAAATTACAGATGGGTTAATTCCTCACAATCAAGAACATTACTGAAAAATTGAAAGGTGGAGCAAATGCAGTACAATCCATCACAGTGCTAACAATCCATAAATTGCATGTAGTGTTATCTCCCCCTGTGTTCAGGTTGGTTTTAAACAAAAATAAATATACACATGGTATTAAATGCTAGATATACATATCTATATATATATTCAACATGCAATGATAAACAGAAACAAAAGTCTGATTAAAGGATGCAGCATCAGTGGAAAAAGGTGAGAAGTTTTCGTATTCTGCTGGGCACTCAATAGCTGTTGCAGTTCAGAAAATTACTGGAAAATGTCAGTAACACAAAAACAGTGTTATCAAACCACAAAAAACTGTCTTAAGCAGCACAAATTTATGGCAATACATGTAGTTAGACAAAGAAACAGAAAAAGAACTTAGCACAAATATGAAATTCGCTAGTGAATTTTTGAATACTGGAAGCTCCTGTTTAAAAATATGTGAAATAGTCCAGTCATGATGAAAGATGGTTTAAAATTGTCAGTTACTCATATTATGGAAGAATTTAGTAGAGCAGGGCATCAATATGCAAGGGTTTTTGTATGTTTTGCAAGAATGAAAATACATTTATTTTTAAATGAGTCTTTTTGGCCTCTGGCAGTACTTAATATCCATGAAGTTTAATATTCAGAGTGCATGTTTCTCAGGGTAGCAACTGCTCAGCCAGGATGAGGCTCCCCAAGAGGGTGGGTCCCAAGATGTTTATATAATATGAAAACAGTAACAATTATCATCAGATGTTTATCTCAGCTTCAGCTTAGTGCATTGATTCTAGATCTCTGATGGCTGAACAGTTGAGAATATGGGAAGCGTTCAAGAATAAGGTGGAAAATAAAGCAATGATTTACATTATCAGCCCGTGCCAGAAATCATCCTTTACTGTGATAATCAGGTGTCCATGTTATCATTTTTCTGTGACCTTTCTATACATTGCACGAAGTTAATAGGAATTTTATTATAACCGCATTACAGAGCTATGCTCTAGCCATGTTAAAAAACAGGTGTCCGAACTCTCAGTTTGTGGTATTCCCAGAACACTGTGCAACTCCTACCTCCGGAAGAGCTATCCACATCCTGCGAAGGGGAGAATTGGCCCCAGGGCTGTAATACATTTCAGTACTATCATTTCAACATGGCATGGGCCCAACTAGAGAGGCAAAAAAAAAATAGCTAGAATGGCAAAAACATAAGCAAGTCTAACTACCACTGGAAGCATGGCTTGGCCTCACGTAATTTTTGTCTACGCATTTTCTTTTTCAAAACAGCTATTGCTCCTGATCCACAACATATAAAGAAAAGCAGAATCTCCCTCCTGTCTCTCCAGACTAGATAGGAGCACGGTTTGATTTCAGGAGTCTTAATGGTCTTCCTCCCTCCATCATTTAAACTGAAGTCAAAGAGGAAGTCCATCCGCCTTCCCCCAACCCTTGCCGGGGTAAGAAACAACCATCACTGCCACTGGATGACGTGGTAAGGGATTTGATTCATGACCCAGATGTAATGACACCTTTCCCAGTTCGTCTGAAGTCCACAGAAGCATGGCCAACATGAGCAGGAAGGTTTTATTTTGCCCTACAGTATTTCTAAAGAAAAAAGGTGTAACAATGATGATCCCTCCTAGAGGTGTAAGTGTCAGATTGGAAGGGGTGTTCTGATCACCCCATCAGATTCCCAATGCCATGAAGTAAGAAGGAGGACTTCACAGGAATCTAAGTGGAATTTATGCAACAAAAGAGAAGGAATGGAAAAAAGAAAAAGTTCCTGTAGTAATATAAAACTGAGAAGAAAATTTTTAGATATAACTGAAGACTCCAACAGTTATTTAGCAGCCATAAAGTGGGATAAGGGAACTGAAGAGCAGAACTATTCTCCTCAGAAAGTTCCTTCTGTATTAACTCTCAGCTGTGAGAGTTTGCAGGAGTTGCAAAACCCTGAAGGTCCTCATGATTCATGGCTTCAGCAAGTCTGAGTGGCTGAAGAGTAGGTTCTGCAATTCTTCCAGAAAAAATAAAAAGAAAAAAGGAAAAAAAGTCTTGGGTGCTTCTTCGATACTTCTTTTTGTGAGCTCATTTGCTGCATGCAGCCCTCTACCCTGGCTTCATGTTTCTAATTCCCCTGCCACTCATCCAGCTCCTGTGTGGCCCGGTGAGCCCAGGAAGAGTTCTCTGGAAGCAGCAGCTTTTGCAGTCCTTGCAATGTCCAGAAGCCAACTCAGACACACAAAGAATTGTGTTTCAGTCAGTGAGGCTACAAGAGATCTGGATCAAGATTCTGATAAGGAGGTCACATTGGTAAGAACTCATTCCCAAGCTGAGGGAGCATAATCAGGAAAAAGGTTCACAAAACCTGATAAGTAACTATAATAAGACACACTGCAATCTCATGGCAAGTGAACACACTATTTATAATACCAAGCCCTTTAAGATCTTGGTTTTTTTCACCTTTATACTCTTAAAAATTTCTAGATAGAAAATAATATTCCTGAGCATTTGCACATAATCCAGATGTTGCTGTTCTCCACTGCTGAGTCTAAATCTTAATCCTCCATCCTGACGACCCAAACATTCCCCTTCAATAATGGACTGCGATGTTAGCATCAATGAGCATGACCAGTATTAGCAAACCAGAAAAACAGTTGTTTTAGGAAACTGAAATGCAACATTAACGGGAACTCATCTAGCACCATAAGTAAAATTAGTATAAAAAGGTGATTATTTGCAAGACAAACCTGGTTTAACTAGAATAGCTTGACTTCACACACAAGTGATTTACCAAGTCCTGAAGTTTGTTTGCAAGGTTCTAAACTTGCTTTATATCTGATTTCTTACAGTTCTTTTTCCATATACTGCCCACGATGGAGTCAAGCACCAGCACAGCCTGCAGTGTATGCTACTTAGAAGAGTCTAACGGTTATTTCCTTTCAGTAACAATTTTCCCTTTTTCTCTAGAAAGATGCATCCATTTTTATTTTCTTTCTAAACTCAACAGGGGGATAAAGAGGCTTCAGGAGCCTCAGACACAGCACTTACTGGTTTTGTGCTGTTTCACCAGAATGTTTAACTCATGGTGACATGCAGGATAGGCAAAGATCTTCTGATATGCAAGGTCATTCCTGAACCACAAATATTATTACCGAGAGCTTCGAAGTCCCTAAAATGTCATGTCAGAAGGCATCTGTCACTAGTTAATAGGAGCTATGGACTGTCATTTAAAGGTCCTATTTGTCGCCTCCCTCCTTGCAATTTCACAAAGATTAAAAAATAAAGACTCATAAATAAATCAAAACATACACAATACCCAGGGTGGGCAGCAGGCAAACAGACTAAGCCTTGCCTCACATAGATCCTGAAGCCAGCACTTTCAGGGGATGGGGAGCAAAACACATAGGAGGAGAAAGGAGGAGGTTGCTCATTAAATAATCATGGTTTTCAGTCTAAATTGCTAAGTAAAAGAGTCGCTGCATGTTTAGCAGATGCTACTGTGTAAAACTAAATCAACTAAGATACCAGTACATTCCTCTCTTTCTCCCTGCTCTACTTCCTAAGCAGGATTTCCACAAGCAGACAGGCAGCCACTGAACAGCTGGGCACAGTTTGCCGATTTTGCAGCAATCAGTGATCACTGAACCCATCAAGTTCTTTCCCCAAACCAGAATAATAATAATAATAATAATAATAATGCTTGCAGGGATGAAAAAACTTCCCATCTGTTCACATATTTTTACACGCCTTATACTACAGTTTTCTTTAGTTTGGGTATTTTTTGGAAGTAGAAGAATTATCTTCATAGCTTTGTATTTTCCTCTTCATTTTGCAGATATGGCAAAGGCCTCTTATTTGGTCTGTCAATTTGTTGATATTTTTGTTGAGCAAAAGACAAATCAAACGTCAGCAAATCCTGTTATATATGATGATAGGCTATGCGTCAATAAAAACTCCAGCTTTTATAAGACACCAGGCCTGCAGCTCTCAAAGCAGTTTGTGTAAGGAACATAATAATCTTTTTACAGGTAAAAAAACACGGAAGTGTCAAAAAACAAGGCTCAGAGATAACTAAAACTTCCTAATCTTGAATCCAACCCTTTGCTAACCTACCTACAAAACTCTGCAGGAAACAGCAAAGAAATTGATTTTCCTTTTAACAAAAGTAAAGAGATAGATGAACAAAACTAAGTAGCATAAAATAGTCACTTCTTCAAAATGCTACTAAATGTTTTAGGCTTTGGGAGAACCATTATTGGCTTTTGAAAAAAGTTATGTTACAAAAAAAACAACAGTAAATGGAAAATAAATAAATAAATAAAAGTATGTACGTATGAAAACCAACAAATCTCTCAGCCCCAGGATATAGTAATTGCAACCTTTTCAAGCTCAGGATACCTCCATAGCCAGCAGATTGCTACTTCTGTGTTTCCCCTATGGTAGTACCAAGCTAGATCACCAGAACTTTTAAACTACAGATCATAATCCATCAGCTTTGTGGTAGACATTCTAGATATGGCATCATCACTTAATTCAGTTCTGAAGGGGTTAATAGGGAAATTTGATCCTTTCTGTTGCCCTAGGAAATGCAGGGTACATCCCTGATTAATGTGACAGGATGCATCAGTTCATAAAGGGTGAAGTTTACCCTTGCACAGCAGGCTAGCACAAGACTAACGTATCAGTTAAGTCCCACTAAAGCACTTAAAGAAACATCAAAACTTGGTGGATGGACAGCACGGCTGTAGATGAAATTCAGTTTTGACAAATGCCCAATAGAAAGAACAATGTGAACCTATAACAGATATTGCTGACTCCTAAATTAACCAGAGCCATTAAAAGACTTGCTGTCACTTCAGGCAGCTTAATAAAAAATATCAACTCAATGTGCAGAGGTAACCAAAAGTGCCAAAGTGTTGAATAAGATCAAAAATTATACCTGAGAATGTGATAATGCCATTGTATAAATCATTGATACATCCTGTTGGAACACTGTCCTCAAAAAAAAAATGCACTACAAGAATAGGTGACATTAAGAATCAAGCAGCAAAAACAATAAATGCATAAGGATTGTATCAGGGCAGAATGAAAAGATATGTTGCCAGTTTGGAAGACCTGAGTGCAGAGAGACATTATTTAATGTTAGACGAACAGAGGATGACGATAAGTATAAAGATGACAAATCAAGAATGCCTACTTTTCTGAATACAATGATACCTAGATAAAGTAAAAGGGAACAAACAGAAAAGGAAGTATTGGAAAATAGGATTTAAGTGTTCTGCATCCTTCATTTGGGGGGTTTACACAATATACAACCACAGTAAGTTGCTGCCACATAATATCAGGAGGAGTTTAAAAGATCTGAAAAACAGATGGATATTGGGAATAGATTCGTATTCCTGTATTACGAATAAAAACCAGCCAAGAGATAAGCTTTGACACATCCAGATGGAAGTCAATTATGAACTAGCAGATAGTGGGGGGAAAAAAATCTTACTATTGGTGATTCTAAAGTCAGATGCTGCAACTTTTTAAACTGTCCATGGAACAAGCATCTACTACACCATACTGGAACAAGACGGACCACTGATCTGATACAAACAAGCTGTTTTATCACAACAGTCTCATTGTGCTCATCAAGAACTAAGGTGTCTAAAACTCTGTGATTGCAATGTAGAGTAGGGATAACCAAGACATTTTCAGATTAGGAAATTCAGGTATCAGTCTGAATCACAGCAACCTGAAGCCCTCCTCCTTGCTTGGATAGCAACCGCAGTGCAGGCACGCACAAAGTTGAACTACGAGTGAAAGGCTGACATCTGGGCTTCGCAATGCCAAAGGTCCTTTTACAGTTTTGTATCTTATGCAGATGAAAACTAAGTTATGTGGCTCTGTTCAGTTGTGAAACAAAAATCACTTTTCCCCTACAAGGTCCCTCCTGAAGTTCAAAGATTTTGAAAATGCAAATTTAAAGTAACTCTGACAGTACCTCTTTAACTGTGCAAGTTGCAGATTCATGAATGTTAATACCAAATTAACACCTTCCAGGTTTTCTAAAGAAAAGGAAATAAAGTACAGAAATTATGAATCCTGATGTGGATAGAACCAAGTACAGGAAAACAACTGAGTATACCTTAAATGAAGGATAATCCTTTTCTCAGAGATTTAATTCCAGCAAGGAATGGAACAAGTGACCTTCCTTCCCTTACCACCTCCTGCCACCAAAAGTCAGATAAAATAAACCTAGTCATAAAGATTTTTATCAAGATCTCTTGAGAGAGAAAGAAGTCAGTTTTGGACTAGAGGCCAAGCATAAGAATCTTAAGCCAAAAGGTCAATTTTCTAAGAGAATTGCAAGCACTTGCGAATATCTTAAAACGGAGGTAATATCCAAGTTGTGGATATTATATTAACATAGAAACACAGCTGTTATAAATTCAGAGATCATTTACTTTTTAAAAAAAGAAGAGAAATGGGAGGATTACAGAAAGGGTTTTCCAAAGGCAGAAACAATACATGACTATTTGCAGAACAGGTGCAAAATCGAAATCTTCAGGCAGCATAACCTGTCATAGTGTACGTGGTTTTGTTTTTCTCTTAACTAGCAGTGTTTAAGAGAGAATCCAATACCTAGGCCCCTTCCCAAATTTAAAAATCTATACTCTTTGTCCTTATATAGAAGATCAAATCCATAACAAGGGTAAACCAATGCAGTGGTATGGAGCTCAAGGCCCTCACCCAAACGATTCCAGTTGAGGATCTAGGCCATAATGCCACAGAACCTGACCCTTCCTTCGGTTATGCTGGGACTAGGCAACTCCAAGCTGCCAGGATCCAACCTCAGGCTATTTCCAGTGTAATGCATCATCAATTTGCATTTTCTGGGCAGCTGCCTAAGCGTAGAGTAAAACCCAATAGTCTCAGAACAGTCAGGCCCTTTTTCCAGCAACATAAGGGAAACACCAGTTTGCCTGTGGAGAGAGGACGACTCTGGGCTTCTTCATGAACGCACATATCCCACTTTTACAGCCTGTCATTACACCAACTACCCTTAAGTTTTTTGTAATGGTGAGTGAGCTTATAGTCAATCACACTCCGTGGTGCTGAGCATGCAACAGCAGCATGGATCAAGACCTTTCCATTCCCTTTGAAATCCAAGTCTGGATTGCTTCAGCTTGTTTTTCAATAGACCAGTTGCTTTCAAATGCTGCAGTTCGATTTTACAATGCTGTTGGCGAGGTTGGGAATCAAACTAAATCCAGATGCACCCAGCAGAGAAAGTTGCCACAGGGAAAGAGTGAAAAATCAAAGGGTGAGCAGTAAGGTGATCCTACACCACTGACCTGCTGAATGCCAGTCAAAGAATAAAGGTTTAATATACCATCAGAGGAATTAAAAAACAACAAAAAGTTATTTTCAATATTGTCAATACTTGTTACTATGAGAAGCAGAGATGGGCTTTTTGGAAGCACAAAAACAGGGAAAAAATGCTGCTGCATATGTATTGCCTCTTAGTCACCCACTTACATTTCAATTATTAAGTGCTTCTCTTCAGCAGTATGTCATTTTAAATAAACATCACAGTTGACAATAATAGAACGTATAAGGTTGAGGTTTTTTTGGTACAGTTTAAATCAAATCTCATTTTACTAGTATTTCCATACATACCCCTTATATTAATGCTCACGTAATAAATTATTTGCTTAAGCTGTTTAGTCTACATATAATGCAGGAGCAGAAGTTACAAAACATTTTCACTTCAAACAGATTTCTGGCAGCACTCCCTTGCAGACTTGCATGTAGTGACTCTGTGGACATTACTGTCTTTCATTAAGGTCCACAGTAAGACATTGGACTGCTCTGCTGCATCAAACTACTGTAAACCCAAAGAAACGTCAATGAAGCACTGGAGTTGCAACAGGGAATGAAAAAGAAGTGTAGCGTGAACAAAAAAAATGACCCATTATTCTGGAAGAATTTATATATAAAACAAGTTCTTAACAAAAGACAAATGATGCAAATTGGATGACCAGGGAGAAATTTAGACTCACATAAAAAAGCCTGTTACGCCAAGAAGAAAAAAAAAATATTCCAGGACAGCAGTGTGTCAGCTTAAAACCTATGTTTAAGTATTGTTTTGTGTATGAACTGGCTCACATTACAGAACATCCAAAACATAGTGAAATAGCATGTATATACACTACTTCACAGCAGGATAAATATTAGGATAGCAAAAGCTGCAAAGGTCATGTTACTAAACACATCCAGGAACAAAACCAGAGCCACTAAGAGGGCAGCTCCCTTTCAAATCTCAGTCTTCTGCAGGTTAGGAGATAACAGCAAACCAAAAAAAAAGTGCTGATTGCAATGTGGAGGGCACATCAGGCTACTGATACTATAATTTTAGCTGCTTCTCTATTAAGGTTAGGGAATAGAGTCTTGGAGATTAAAGTCTTCCTAAAATGCATGTACTGCTACACTGGGATCAAACCAGAAGTCTATTGAGTTCAACACCTTCCCTCCAGCAGCAGACAAACCACTTGAATTCATTTTTAAGCTGGAAATAAACAAAATCTGAGTTTTCTTCTGGTAAAAGTATGTATATAGAATAATCAAGATGGGGCAAGGTGAAGGTGTTTACTATTTGAAATATGACTCATTTTCACTTAAGTTCAATTTTCATAACTTAAGTGTTATTCAGTTATTTCTGAAGTTTTGAACTGGCATACACTTGAAGCAAAACCTTGGTCTTAAAGAAATGCAGAGAGCTGAAAGGGTTCTGAAGTGCCCTAGCACCGGCCACGTGGGTGAATTTCATCCTTGGTTTATTGTACCAGCACACAAGATTAAAAAATAATAATCCTCATTTTAAGCCATTACATTTTAAACATTATTCAATGATTCCATGACTTGTCAAACTGGAGGACCTAATGTCATGGGTTTTGATTATTTTATTTATTTTTTGAAAACAATGCCCAAGTTGGCAATAACCCTGCCTCCAATAAATGATCAGCAAACCGCTACAGCTATGTGTTACAATAGCACATGCTTTTAAACTACAAACAAGAAGCTGAGTAAGCAAAAATAAAATCATGTTTTGGAGACTGGGGGTTATTCACTCAAGAAGAGCTAGTGATGCCTTGGCCTCTACCACCATTCTTCATTTATTAAATGTTTAAAAAAATAGCCCTAAGGTGACAAAAGCTATGAGTCTTACATTGAAAGATGATCCAAAATCCCTCCTTTACCACATCTTTTTAACTTACTAATTATTGTAAATTGGAGGGGGTGGGGATTTACTTCTAGATTTCCCCTTTCATTTCATGTTAACTGTAAGAATTAAAAGTCAGAAGCTGACTCATCCCAGTAACACAGAATCTACTGTGCAAGTGAAAGTCCACTAACCTGGACTTGCTCCTTACCTGATGCAAACCTGGCATGACAACAGAAAAACAAAAAGCACAAAAAACACACCCACAACCAACTGCATAAACCAACAAATAATTCAGATTTACACCCCCCAGATTATCACGGCTGGAACAATACTTTCACACCGTGTATCTTATCTATTGAAAGTTGCTAGCAAGTATACCACAGGTGACCCAAAGCATTATCCAGTAGTAAGGCGACAAATTTATACCATCTTCTGTCCACAGAATGAAGTCGAAAGGCTCATTTACTAGAATAATTGCCTAAAACTTAAGGTAATAGAATTTATTTTGTATCTTAATGTTTTCTATTAGCCTTATTAAAAAAGATACACACGTGCAAACAGATTCATTCAGTACATTGTTTCACTTTGTAGATATACCACAGGTCTCAGATATCACACTCAAAAATCAGTGATTTTAAAACATTTTAAATGAAATTATTTGCCCTAAAACCTGAAAATGCAGAAATTATTTCTGTTCAGCCTCAGCTATATAGAAGCTTGGGTTTTTTCCCCCCTCTGTAAAAGACAACTTCAGGCTTTAACCATAACAGAACCATGTCTTCCTACCAAGACAGGTTATTTACATAGTAATATAGTTGCAGACACAGCATGATTTTGACATTTACTATAGTCCTCAAATGGGAACAAACCAAACGTGTCCCTGTCACAACTTCAATAATTCCAGAAAAACCTGCACAGAACTCTGGCTTACCATCTCAAAAAAAATTGTAAGGAGTAACATTTACTTCATCTAGTCTCTAAACACCCATTTTAGCTTCCCAGTACATTGCTTAGTCCTTCAAAATAGGGCTTCAGTGGGACTCAAATGATAGCTGACTCTCAGGCTAGCAAAAGGATAAATTTCACTTCTAAAGCACTGATGAGAGGATTCTCCTTCCCCGTTAGCTGAAGTATTTTTCCAGGCAGTAACTTGCAATATAACTATCATTAACGCCCATAACACAGACTTGTAAGGTCACCCCTTTAAAAAAAATAATTCTTTGATATTTCAACTTTGAAGTTCATCATCAGCCTCCTCAGAAATGCCTGCATTCCGAACAATTCAGCCAGTCTGCAGAACAACCGATTAGCCTCGCCACCCACTTCGCACCGACCTATACCCTTTTCCAGGCAATAGTTCTGCAAGCTGAAGCTTATTGAAATAGCATTTGGTAAATACCACTTAGCCAAATAAGACTGTTGCTATTATCAAGTGGGTGCATTTATTAACCTTGCTTTGCCTTTTACATTTCACTTGCAAATTTAGATGCGGGTGGCGATGAGGTGAGGACTGGAAAGGAAAGGAGAGGAGAAGATTGGGAGTGTGCAGCAGCTGAATTTCAGGCATTTTGAAAGGCTTCCCTATCAGTCTGTCAGAATTTCCGAAGATGACTTGGGAGAGAAAAAAAAAAAGACACTGCCACCAGAGGGCTGTTGCCTGCAAGAAAATGAAACTGCTGCATTTTAACACTGCAATATAATTCTACTGGCTTCACAGGAGCATAAATAAAAGTGACCAAGTTATAAATCTTTTGTAACTAGAACACATAGCATCATACAAACGTAGTTTTACTCAGTGACATTTTGTTTTAGAGATCAGGGACAAATGTCCCTAAGGAAAGAAGCAACAAAAGTCAGCATAGTTACAAATTGTCAAAATGGGAACATCAAAGCAATTCTTCTATTTTATTGAAGAGTTAAACCAACTTTAGATTTAAACTGCGGCCACAGAAATTTCAGCATTTACATATCAAGATTGCAATAATCAAAAGGAGAAGCTATGGAAAACAAATACAGCATGAAAAGGTATCATCACCTGGAATAAACAGGCTGTATCCTGGCCTCCTTTATCATCAGGAGACAAAAACCAAGAGAGATGCATTAAATGAAAGGAAGCTACATACGAGAATACTAGGCAAAACTAAAAAAAAAAAGGAAAAAATCACTGGGCCTAAAAAGGTAGGGTTATCCTAGGCCCTTCCATGCTGCTTTCTATTTCTTAAAAAGGTATCAATACTATCTGGCTAATCCTGTCAGTCCCCAAAGGGAAGTCAAGTATTATCTTAGTTTCACAGCAGGGCATCATGAAAAAAAAAGAAAGATAGATTAACTTGCCAGACACTCCACCCCGAGTCAATGGCAGAGCCTGTTAGGGCCAGTGACGACTACACAGTTATTGCTTCTGAGTAATCTGCATTATACTGCACAAGGACATGAACAGAGACTGTTTTGTACAAGTGCCTCTACTGCTCTTCCCCAAGAAATCACCCAGATAGGACTAGATAGCATTTTAGAGAGCACAGGAGTACAAATCGGGATGCAATCCTTTGAGAAGTTGAGTACCTTTAATCCAATAGGAGTTGAGAGCACAGAATAATCTTTCACAGCAGATTTAGAACTCCACAGGATCAAGCACAAGGTTGGTATTTTGCACACACACAAGAAAACAACCCTGAAATGAAATCATACACAAAGTGCACAGTCCATTATGTATACAAACAACTCATCCACTTCTGACACAGCCACACCACGGTGATTTCTAGCTGATGCAGGGTTTGGCAGGAGAGCAAAACACAGGCACAAATGGTACAAATGCAGTTTCAGGTAGAGATCGGGAAGCCTGGATTTCTGCACAGGGCAAGGGTCTTAGGTAGACTCATCCAACGCTCACACAGCCTTCCTTGCCCTATTTTCAGGGCTGTTTGTGCAAGGAGATAGAGTTATTTAGTGATGTTACTGTTGGTCCTCCCATCGTAAGGTAGACACGCCCTCTGATGAAGATAATTTGCTTTGCCACGTTTTCATATCCCACCAGTTCAACAAGGAGAACAATACCTATAGCACTGGGGGTTTCTTCTCCCCTCTGGTGGACTCTTGAGAAATATCCAGTAGAGAAGCAGACAGTTGAGCAGCAAATATGAGGTTAACTTTGCTATTCTAACCATTCTTATCATGAATGCCCAAAAAGCAGTCCATGAACCACCTGGTTCCCCAGGCACTAAAGCACCAAGAACAAGTAAGTATGGGTGAAGCTGAAAAGGTTCTCAGCTGCCACTCACCTGAATCAATGGTGATAAGGGCAATGGTGATGACAGTGTTACAGCTCAGATCTTGAAAGAGTGCCTGTATCTGCAGCATTCCCTCTGAGCAGGAAGAGCCACCTGGCAACAAGATGGTGACTGTCCCAGCCACACCAGTAGTTCAGCCGTGTCTGTCCCTAGCAAAGGTGCAGCAATGCTAAATATAAGGACATCTTCTACGTCCTGACATATAGACTGGTCAGGTGATTTCAGTACATGTAAGTGAGAGAATATTAAAGAATTACTGCTGGAAGTATTCAAACATTCGCCTACCTTTATTTGTCTTTGCTGAGCAGACAGACTTCTGCTTTAAGGACAAAGGACAGTAATGTGTAAAACGTGCCTGTATTTTCAGTTTGAATTGAATTCACTTACAGCATCATTCCACTTTGTGCTCTAATTTGTTTGAATATTCACTGCAGAGGAGATGCATTCCTAGGCTGTTCTTAACTAGAACACTGCCAGAGGTCTGCCTCTGCTATCATCAATGAGCAGCTTGCTCACGGGTCAAACTCCCCTCTCAGACAAACTTGAGTAGGGCCTTGAAGTCACTGGGGCTGCACAGATGAAACAGAGTGGGGAATTTGACTAAGTAATGTCTTCAGCACAATCAGAAAACAACCAGAAGCAAAAGAGATGCAATTTCACAAATACAAGCAATGAACTAAACCACAGACCCAGAAGAAAAGCAGCACCAGACAAAACCTAGAAACACTAGGACAGATCTTTCTTTCTTGTTGACAATTGCTAAGTTTAAACAAGCTTTACAGATTTATAGGAGTGGGAAGTTTGGGAGAAAAGGAGAAGTGTAGATTTAACTAATTTCAAAAGCTAACGAAAAATTATTTAAGGCTGCTGCTCACAAAGCAGAAGGATCCTTAAAAGCTGTGCCACTCATGGCCATGCCTTTTCAACAATACAAATGCCCGCGTTTAATAGGGCTATGGCACTTGTGTCATTGCCAAGTTTTAATATAATACTTGGCTTTGTCTTTGGTGACCATTTTTGTACAGACAGGCATTGCAAACACACAAACAGCTCTCAGTCTTCCTCTCAGCTTTCTGCAGGAAAGGACTACTTCAAATACTGCCACTGTACCAACATGGATACACAGAGGAAATACAGTGAGGGCTCCCTTCTTCCCACCTTCCCCAGTCATCCAACTCAGCTTGCAAACAGAAAGGAGTTCGAGCCTCCTCCCTTCCCGCTTTGCAGTGCTCCAGCAGCAGCAAGTAGGCAGAAGTCCATCTTACCAAGATAACTGGGGATTCCCCCAGCATTAGGGGATCACAATGAGCCACTTTAGAACCACTTTTTTCTCCCAGCTTTGGTGTAAGAGTTTTAACCAAGGTGAGGGGCAGTATCTGAAGAGTAGCTGTACTCCAGCAATCCCAATCTGCTATAGCAGCATCTCATGACTTTCAAAATGCAATTTAGACAAGCAGCACTGTTTATGACAGCTTTGCTTCAGTCTGCTTTCTTAAGGAAACAAAATTTAGTTGTTCAGGCTGTTTGTCTGTAATTCCTCCCATCACATCAAAATCTATTAGCTGATTTCATTGAAGTTTGAAGTCTCAAATTTCCTAAGTTTCGTGCTGAATGCCTGGAGAAAAAAAAAGATACAAACGATTGCTCCTACAAAGGAAAGACTGACTAGGATTTAATCCTTAATCTAGTCCAAGAGAAAGCAGAAAGATGGACAGCTAGCAGAGCAAGATCCAAATCAACCACAAACGCAGTTCTCATCTAGCCCAAGAGAGAGGAGACTTGAGAGAGATCAGGAGGATGAGGGAACACAAGGTACAAAACTGCAGGAAACAGCTTTCCTTAGTTTCACAGTGTACTAAAAATGTTACAGTTTAGCTGTACGGGATAACACAAAATCGCAGAATAGCTGAGGTTGGGAGGAATCTCTGGAGATCATCAAATCCAACCCGCTTGGTCACAGCAGAAACAGCTGGAGCAGGCTGTGCCCAGTAAGGGTTTTAATATCTCCAAGGATGGAGATTCCACAACCTCTCTGGACAACCTGTGACAGGTTCAACCACCCTCCCAGTTTCTTCTCTGAAAACAGAGAAGTTTCTTATAGTGTTGAGATGGAATTTCTAAACACAAAAAGACCCATCTGAGATCAGTGCCTTACCATGAAAGGGATTATATGCACGTAATGTAACACAAGTTATTCTTCCTATCAGTTCACAACCTAGAAAAGACGCATGAAAGGTAGAAATCGTACATAACAAAAATTTTCCAAGGGCACACCATGTATTAGTATTAATTTTCCAAAGATGATACAACTGTACATAATATGGGAGAAAAATCCAGAATTCACTTATTTTTTCATTCCACCATGACTATATAATTTGAAAAGACTTCAAAAAGAATCTATGTTTCTTTAGAGATAGGCTACGTGTCTGCTTTTGAGTATCTCTAGCAGCTCTTCTAGCAGTAATCATCAACCTACTTAAATAGGACTGAAATGATTAAGGAACTTGGTCTTGGAACACCAAAATTTTTCTCAGAATTCCCTCCTAAGGCCTTCATTAATTTGCTCAAGGACACTGCAGCTGTAGAAAAACCTAATACCCATCCAGCATCCTCTAGATTAGGAACTAGTTTCTAGTTTGAAGAGGCAAGGCAACTGAAGTAAAAACAGAGATGACCAGAACTGTAAGAGGAGAACTAAGCTCAATCCTTTACCTGCTGGCAGCAAATCATCTGGATGTGACAGCCGAACTACCCATCGCTTACAACCTGAAGTTGAGAGCTTCAGAATAGAACACTGGGAGAGATGAAGAGATTCCAGGAAGGTAAAAATCCGAGTCAAATCCATTCCTTAAATGTAGGGACAAGTCACAGGTATTAAAAGAAATCCACACAGTCACTCAATGAAACTTACCCTGGGCAAGTGGCAGGTAAGATGAGTAACTCAACTCCCAGCTGACACTGAGTCAGCACAAGGCGTGAGAAATTTTGAAACATGCCACACAGTGCATATCCCTCCACAAGGACCTGGAACTTGAAGTCTTCTTTTCCTACTAGTGCTTTAATTCAAATGCAATAAAATGGTAGTCTTAGAATAGTCATGATAGCCTAGCTTAACCTTTAGTAGAGCAGGATGTTGTTTAAAAAAAAAGGAAATTGTATATCAGCCTATGTTTAGCTGCAAGTATGTTATGGCTCTTTCTCACCAACTATATTGTCATAGGGCTGACAAACCAACATCATGAAGCAGGGCTACAGGTACCTCATCTAGTACCAACACAGATAAACACTCACTTTTCCAAAGAGAGCATTTGAGCAGAAATTCAGTGTCTACATTGCCAGCCACACAGAAGAAAGAAAGAGAGTCAAAGAAGAGAAAAAGCTAAGGAATTCCACCACCAACCTCTGCTGGGTCAGTATGAAGACCCGGCACACTCACATGCAGTGAAAGAGCAGGGCTCAACCTTCGGCAGACAAATTTGCAGGTCCAAGGGCAGCCTTCAGAGAGAAAACTAATACATTTTTGGTCCAGACCAGTTTACTTCTCCCAGAAACCAGCTCCATTATTTTGTTCCAGTCAATAGTGCTTTTAATATCTAAATGACAGGGCACTCAGCTTATGCTACATAAGGCTGAATACACAGATGAATGATGCTGCAAAAGCAGGGCTTGTTAATACATCTGTAATGCAGACATTATTTAAAAAATATATACCAGGTATCACAATTTCTTTTCCTCCCACATTAAACATATACTGCAAAAGACAGCAAATCAAAATTGCAATAGCCTGAGGATATAAAGAGAGTATGTTGTTTGCTAAGCAGACGAAGGCAGCCAGAATAGCACTTACTAAACGAATGCCTGAAAACAGTTTTCCATCAACCTTTTTTTCAAAACAAAAATAAAAGTTAAGTACTTCACTGGAAATATTATCATGTCTATAACATGCCCACATAGTATTGCAACATTTTAAGTGTATATATATATATACACACACACGAGCATTTGCACACCCTAAGCCACTTGATTCTCATTTCCCTCGACACCCTCCAACCCCAGCATGAACCCATTTAATCTCAGTTGATGTTACAAATCTTGAGCACAGTTTTTACCAGCAATAACCTCCTTTAGCCAGTTACCAGAAAGCTATACTTTTTTTTCCCCAAAATTCCTTAATTGCCAAATCACTCATTATCAATAGGTAAACGTTAGATAAAACCTAGAAGAGCCTTTTAGCAGTGGTAAGCTACAAAAGCAAATGTCCCTTCCAGTCTAACCTCATCCCTTGTATCACTGCAAATGAAAAATATTTCTTTAAACAAGGAATTGAAAAATATTTCTTTTCTTCTTATGTATGCAGTAATATTTATGCAAGGAAGCCAACAGAACAAACAGCAAAAGTTAAACACAGAAACAGACTGGCACAGAAAATTCAGCTATTAGGACTCTTTCAAAGAGTAATTTAGGGCAGCTTTAGGGCTACTTCAATTTATGCCAGTTGACTATGATCTCTGTGCCCTTCAGGAAATAAATAAATTTCTCAAAATATAACTGTAAGAGCTGACAAACCAAGATAAATATTCTGCTCTACCCAATCCAGTGCTGAGTACATCAGCTGCTTCCATCTGCCTGAAGGTTACTCTGAACTACTACAAAGACTGTCCCATTTGCTAGAGAATCTATCTGGATTTTTTATTTTTTTTTTTTTTTAAAACACCAACATTTACCATTCTGATCCATCTTGCTCTTTATTCTCAAAGCCTTCCAATCAGAACTTTAATATTAACATTTCAGCCAAACCCTTTCTAAATATATCTTGCTTCCTCTGTCCATGTCCTTGGCAATATTTTCAGTTGTTGATGCACACTTCCATTTATTAGCCTGTAAAAACTGTATCCCAAGGTCACTGTGAAATAAACAGTATATTCCCACTTGTACAGTTTATAGGACAACAGCAATCTCCTAGGCATCTGTGTCACAAATCATGACTATGAAAAAAACGCTTGCAGCAACATCAGTGTGTAACACACTTATGAAATGAACCAACATAATTTCCTCTGTTCCACCTAAATTCCATTTAAACCTAATTTCTAAAAACTCTGACTTAAAGAAATCTTAGGGGTAGATTGTTTGCTTGAATTTTATCAGAATTTTATTAGCAATAGTTCTAATGTGTAAACATAGGCACCTTTGCCTATTTATCAGGGGTTTGATGAACTTCCTAATTAAGTCAGCTCAGCTTGGCCAACTGACTTCACAGGGGCAGTTCACAGCACCTCAGCATGTGAAAAAGAGCATCCTTGAGCATCCATTTGTGTGCCTGCCTTGACTCCACTGCTCTGGAAATCTACATCCAGGCTTCCATCTCTTCTTACTCTGACTGTTCTCCTAAGGTCATAATAGGTAGTCCATGCAATATCTCTTACCTCAGAGGGCATTAATTCCAAATCTCTCATCTCTTTTCAAATTCTGTTTGACAGCTAGATTTCTTTCACCACCTACATTTGTTCTGTATTACCTACCTCTTAATTTTGAGGGCAACATCAATATTTATTACCACCATTGCAATTATTGTTTAACTCTATAAAGCATATAACATTAAAATTTACTCCATATGTTGTATTTTACAGAGTTTTATGGTATACTGAAAAATATTGTAGTGTTGGAGAATCCAAAACATTCACTGGCTGTTCCGCTGCAGTTTATAAAAACTACTGTAAAGACCTTTTTAAGAATATCATGTTTGCTCTTGTTATGGAGTCACACGCTTTCTCAAGATCAGAAAGAATTCCCCTCTCAACAAAGTTTACCTCTGAACATTTTTGATTTCTCCAGCCTTTCTTACCATTCCAATATAGCCCTTCCCACTGTAGTGGTGCTGACAGCGAGTAGAAAGAAAAACATTAGAACAGGGCAAAAACTCTGAGAAATCACTGCTTCCGTAGTTCCTGCTGACGTCTGGAATGTAGGTATATAAATAGTCATAAAGTCCTACTCATTTGACAGCGTATCTGAATTCTAACAACTCTTTGGTGAGAAAGCTTACTGTGTTTTACAAAGAAAAACAAACCACTAGAGCCTACTCCCGTTTCATCAAGTCCATAATGGTTTTGCTACTTAAACTGGGATAAAGACTGATGGCATGCCTCCACAAAGTTCATAGAAGGATGAAGGGTAAAAGTCCATTTTCACTGTAGTTGGCAAAAAGGAGTTTGCAGATAAAAAAGTGAAAGTCTTAAAAGGGAAGCCTGGACTTGTAAGTCCAGACAGAAGGCACAATGCTCAAGGTAATACTTCAGTCACAAATGCAGGCATATGATACTTTTGAACAATCAGACCAAAGGTAACTCAAATTAAGAGCAACTACATCTCCCAAAACCCATAATCATTCCTGGAAAGCCCATTAAGTCTAAGTCACTATGATCTAATCTTCCTGGCAAAATTTCACTAGAAGTTTTTTCTTAAGACCTCTAATGACCATAGTATTGCTTGCAATACTGGATTTCTATTATTACTATTATTAATTAACCGTTTAAGTCCTCACAGATTATCACTGCAAAGGATGCAGACTCACTGTTTTGAAAGCAACTCTCATAAGGAAAACAAATACATGAAAACATATATAGAATACATATTTTTTAAAAAGGTGATGATTTATGATTTACACCTCTATAACTATATATTCATCTAGACAGCTAAACTGAATAAAGCTGTACCCATTTAGAATCGTCTCTAGATCCAACACAGTGGCACAAAAAATACTATAGCACTATGGATGAAAAAGACAGACTTTGTTTAGCCCACTTACCTAAAGGAACCGGGCTTCTGAGATCGCATTGTCTACCCAACGCTCCTCCAATAGATTTGAAGCTTTCAATTTCAACCAAGTATGACACACAAAAAATAAACAAATTTCAGTTTCTGACGGTGTCATGGAAACAGGTGGTTAAGGCTGTAAAGAAACATCCTGTTCAAGCCCTTGCTGAATCAAAGGCTATTAAATTTGCTAAGACTCAAATGTAATGATCTCTCTTATATAACCGAATAGCAGATTGCTCAACACTTTACTGATGGCTCATACAGATAACACATTATATAAAGAAATAGCTGAAAGTTACATGGTATACAAGTCAGAAAAGTGATCCCTACACTTTTTGCAAAGGTCAAAGTGCCATGAGTTTCCAGCAGCATTCTTTGTATTGAATGCAGGACTGAGCTTAAAATGGAATGAAAGGAACAAGACAAAATGGATCAGCAACACTGAGATTATCTTGGTAAAAAAACTACAGTGAATAGGGTAACAACCACTTCGAGCCAGTCTCTTATTACTTGTAGACAGCACAGTGTTTTGGAAATCTCAACCAGACATTGATTTGGTGCCATAGCAAACAATGATGGTGAAGTCCATAAAGCAATTATCAAATGAAAATACAAGAAAACCCTCTGAAATGCTGCAGCCTTCACGTGAAATAGTACTTCAGTTCCTCATCTTTGACTCTAGTGAATATTTATTAATGACTGCAATCTGAGTTACTATTAAGAATTTCAAGGGTGAAACAGGGGTTAATGAGGCCAGGAGAAACACATGAGCAAAAATATTTGTGGAATAAAAAATAATTAAATAAGGAGAGAGGAATACAAAAGAAGCTGATTTCACACAAAATTAGCGGCAAATGGAAAACAGTCTGTCTGAACTAAGAAAACCAAAACAGTATTTCATGTTTAGGTATGATTGGGGTTTCTTAAGGCACACTGTTTCCACGTGTGTTATCGTAACATGACACACATCCTTTTCCTCATTACTGTTAATTACAGTGGAAACCTCCTACAATTAACTGTAGTAGAATGTAATTCAATGAAACTTACATAAACCAACCTTTCCCCACACACTCATATATATAGTAATAATCTTTTGCACTGAGATTTCTATAAAATAAAATGTTTTGAGTATAATAATTCAAATTATGCTGCTGCTTCTATTCCTGTAAAACCATACAAATAGAGATTCCGTGACCTATTTGTCAAGCTGCAACTAAACAAGGGAAATGCTCAGAATTCATGCTATTACAAAAGCAAACAGGCAACAGAAAACCACCTCACTAGAACACGCAAATAATGTTAAATTCTTATGCTACATTAATGAAAATAATTCTCTATCATTCCCACTCTCAGAAAAGGTGTAAGCACACACATCTTTCAGCTCTGCCCCATGCAGCCCTTTTGGGACTTCTCTCACTAAGAGGCCCTAATCCTCTATTTGTGGCATCAGTCACCCTCAGCAAGCTCGAAATACCAGCCAAGAAGGCCGCTGAGGACAAGTTTTGCATACCCTATTTTGAATCCTACTCAACGCTTTCAGCACCGTCTGCTACCATCAATCTGAATTAAAGGCTTTTCCACGTGGGTTTTGCCCACCCACAGACAGATGTGACCAGGTTCCACTGACAGCACAGTCACAGCATCTGGACCCTTCTGCAGGACCCAGTAGGCTGCTGGTGGTGAATGTTTTTTTCAGCTGTTAAGAAGGTAATCCGTGAGAACGTCATGGAGAGAGAGCTAAGGGAGAGTTCTACTTACCATCTAGTTCCCCTTCCACGGTGCCCTTTCTAAGGCTGCCCTGAACTGTGAACCCAGGCTTTTCCCCAAGACCCTCTTCTTTGGATCTCAGCAAAAGCAGGTTAGAGTGATTAACAGATTTGTGCATCAGTGTATCTGGGAGCAAAGCTACAGCTGCATAACTGAAATAGTCAGAATTTTACTCAAAATAAAAATGACGACTATGAAGATCACTATAAAATGAATAGCACATTGCAACACAACTTAAGCTTTCTTTCCATTCATCATTACGTTTTGCAGGATTTTTCTCTCTTTCCCATCTCCCTAGAAATATATACATACATATGCCAAGCTATTACCTCCTAATCTTCCAGGCTTAAAATTCAAGCTCTAAAGGAATAATTACAGCCACTATTTTCAGACTTAGGCCACTGCAACACAAATTCAAAGTTACCCACCATGACAACACAGTATGGCGAATCAGGCCCTCACACTGCGCTTGTTGTCCTCCCCCTAAAACACTGCAGGTTGCCTGCTCACCCTCCAAAACAAGCAGGAAGAAGACTAGCTACTACCACACACTGTTCATACCATTTTGCATGCTCCCAAATGTGATTAGCACAGAAAATGCGAGAAGACCAGAAGGCTTCTTTCCATATTTAGCCACGTATGTTTAACACCAAGCTAGATTTCACCTCAGTGCATTACTCTGTTGATGAAGGGTGGGTATAGCAAGGAAGACATAGGCTGACATCAGCTACTTTTAAGCTTTCTCTCCCCCCCAAGCTTCTATGACATCATGCATTGTACATTTATGTGCTCTCATGTGTGCAGGCAGCACAGACTTATCTATAAAGATCAGTTATATGGTAAAACTGCAAAAGGAAACTTTCACCCTTGTCCAGCTGGTTGAATAACTGCAGAGGCCGACAGCAGGCTCTAAATACATGCTCTCCTTCTCTCTCCACCCCCATGTCTCTAATCACTTAGGAGGAAGATAGGAAGATTAGCAGAGAGAAAAAAATAACCAAAGCTGCAGATAACCCTTTAGGACCACAACGTCAGGCTGTAAGATTTGGAGCAAAAGGTTAATGCAGTTGTATTTTCAGGAATCTTAGACAATTGTATTTTATAGGAAAGGGAGGGGTTCTGAGAAGGTGAGAGAGAAAAGGAAATGGTGATGAAGACAAAAATGAATTTGTCATCCACAGCTGGCTCTTTGATCACCTGGAGTATCCAGGAAAAAAGATTACCAGCAGAAATAGGTCAGTTTTATTATCAATACACTGCAATTTTTTGGTGGAGTATTTTCATTACCATCATCAGAGCAGATTTCAGTAAGAATATAGCTGCCCAAGTAAGGGCTTATTGAGCTGTGCAAAGAATAAAGGTTGTAACCAAAACACTGTCAGAAAGCTACCTTTAGCAGCTGATACACTGAAAAGATTTGAAAAAACAAAAACAAAAAACAAAAATATAAATAAAAGTCACTTTCACTGGAAGACAATGTCATCTTCATCCCTGTCTCTGAACGGTTGCTATGGGGTTGTGAAGAGGAGGGGAAGGATGGGGGGAGTTATAATCAATCATCTCAGAAGAGCATTGCTTCTTACAGAGAAAGATCTGGATTTTGACTGTGTCCCTAAGAAAATTGCGGACTGCAGAGCTGCTACCACGCAGGGCAATGAGGAAGCAGGCAGAGCAGAGGCAGCAGCTGGGGATGGAAACGCCTATTAAATCCTTTAGACAACAGATGGGCAAAGCTCGGCTGGGTTTAAAAAAAAAGAAAAAGAAAAGAAAAACCACCACACCACAATGCATCATGTTTTATTGTCCCACCATAATGAACAACACTTAATACCCACATGCCCAAAGAAGCCCCCCTATGGCTGATTTCCCCTCTCCCTAAATTATCATCTGAAGTCTCAATCCACTTTTGGGGGTCTCCCAACGCAATGAAATTGCCAGATCCCATCGCTTATTGCACCTGTTACTAGAAAAAAGAACAACACCAAAACCAACAAAAAAAAAAAACAGGAAAGACATTTTGGCATTTTTTAAAGGTTTTCCTTTCAATTAAAGCTCCCCTGCCCTTGAAGTGAATATGCTATCTAAGCAAGCAACAGCAAGTCCAGATCTTGAACGCATTTAGGGGATCTAATTATGTCATGTAGGGCAGAAGCACCTGCTCTCTATTAATTCCCTCCACTCTGTTTCCTCTTTTTAATATTTCTTACCATTGTTCCATTCAGGAAAATCTGCTGGGGGCGAGTTTCATAAACAAGCTTTAAGAGAAATAATTAAATAAACTCCCCTCCCCCCCATCCCTCCCACAAAAACACAGGGTAACCAGAATGAATCCTGCTACCGATCCTCTATTTTTCCTTTTATTTCAGATGCTCCCCACAAAAAACACCAGCTCATCCATCCATATTTGCTTAATGCCCATAGCAGTCAGTGCCACAGACATACTGTACATATTTCCCACCATCACCACCAACTGCACCTTAAGGACTACACCCTTTTCAATCATGATGTCATGAAATACTGCTGGTGACTCCCCCACTACCACCACCACCACCTCCTTGGTACTACAGGCTGTGAACCTTTCATTTCAATATAATTTGATTAAAAAGAAAAGACTCCTAAGTAGGGCAGCGAAGAAATTGATGTGAAATCCAGCAACAGCAGACCATCTATTTTTTCCTCTGCATGCACTCTTGCTGTCATCAGAACAACACCCATTAGCAGGAGTAATGGGCATAAAGCATCCTGGGCTTTTCTTTGGTTTTTCAAAAATAAATAGGAAAAAAATAAAATGAAAACTAAAAAATTAATATTCATACAGGATTTTTGCCTCTATTTTCTCCACTAAAACACCAAATGGGAAAACCTAAACCCTCATATAACCCATCCCCAACATCTCACTGGCTGCTACAGCACCTTCCCCCTAGTGCGGGTGCTGCTGCAAAAGAACCAACCTGTCTGTCCTTTTCCTAGGGTTTTCTCCAAACGATAGGGTCCAACATATTGTGCATGTTGAGCTCCGCTGCCTTCTTTCCCTGTTGATGTCATTTCTACCTGGATCTGTAATTCTGCAATGTGTATGTGCTGATGAGCTGGAATTTCTCTCTCTGCAGTTCTTTAAATTCCCACTTTGCAGCTGTGCAAGCAAAGCACTCTCTTTGCTTTAGTCCACTTGGTCGCAGATTTTTCTCTTCCTCCTCTTTCTTTTCTTTCTCTCTCACGTGTGCGTTCTCTCGCAGGATCTGTCTGGGACGCTGATGGACGAAGGAGTTATTTTACCGTTCAAAGAGGGGGATCTATGATCCAAGCCCAAGGAGCATGATGCTGGTGATCTGAGCTCCACACGCCTTGTTCTCTCTAGGAGCTGTTCAAGGGAGAGCCAGAGCTAGAGCAGCGGAAGAGCCGGGGCCCGCAGCTCTGACTGACATTAAAAGCAGCCAATCTCTCGTCTCTCACCTCCTTCTCCCCTCCTCCTTCCACTATCTTTCTCTTCCATCAGCAGCAGTTACTGCTTCTGCCTGCTACAGAGCATCATAATCAATGCTAACAGCAAACACCTAAGTTTATCAGGCTATTGATAAGGCACAATTAAACATAATTAAGGAGTTTTTATTATTTTAAATCACAGGCATACACATTTTTTTGAATTATTCTCCACCATACAGCTGTACTTCCACAGTACTGAATAAAGGCTGAGACTGTGTCAGGAAATAGGAAAGAAAAAAAAATCTAGTTTGGAAAATGAGCTTGAGAAATTCATTAATTCTGTTTGATCCTGCATCTTCCATAGGTTTTACCCTTTAAAGAAAGCATTTGGGGGAAAACGAAAAAATGATGGGGAAAAACAGGGCCAAACCTGTAGCTACTGAACTCTGTGACAGACTCGCTTTTGAATTTGATGAGAGCAAATAGACTTTAGGTCCTTAGGTGAAGCGACCAAAAATGGCATGGCCGCTATCTTCATTAGAAGCGCATCAGAAAATCCAAATATTAAATGAGAATAGGAAATGATTGTCAGATACACAGGTGATGCCTTCACAGACTCTATACTAGCAGCGTAAGAAAACCTACATTGTCTTTGTTGAAATACTTACACAGGTCTTTAACCCTGAGAGCTAAAAGCATTTGTTGAAATAAATAAATAAATAAAAAGTATATGCTGCAAGATAGGCACAAGCCTACTTTGTGGACTCAGGGCCATACAATTTCAGACTCCACGGCTACTAAACTGAAACCAATACCACACAGAAGTTCCATTTGTACCTTCTCTTCTCTGCTCCGCTCCAGGCAGACAACTGGTCAAGATATCCTTACTGAATCACAACTGAGACACAACACACAGCAACGATTCTTCAGTCAGAGCAGAAAGCCATGACAAGCCTGTAAAAGAAAGGAAAAGTAGTGATGGGAAAAAAAAAAAAAAGGGGGGGGGGTATCCTTTACCTGAAATAGTCATTTCTTTCAATAAGCAACATATAATGATTTTTTTTTTTGAAAGAGGGAAAAATATTCTGTTAATACTTAAATCTACATATAACACCTGCTAATGGAAATTGGAAGAACACTAGAAATTGGCTCTGGAGCAGTAACACAGGCAGCACAACTCCACACAACAGGTTGCAGAGTAACAAGAAGAGAATATGTGAGGAAACCAGGCCAGCAGACTGAAACCTTAAACCAGTTCCAAGGTGTCCTCCTGTTTCCGTGAAGAAATAACCCCCTCCAGTTTTGACCTTCCTCTGCTTTGTGGTTTATGGTTCATCTTTAGTTACTTCCAAAGCATGCTGTTACAGCTACCTGCTGGTAAAACCGCAGGGGGGTGCACCCCAAGCTGCCCCTATTTCTCCATGCCCCCCAGCCCTCACCTGTATGTCTGTCAGCTAATGGCTGCTGCTCTGCTGAGAGGCCTGGCTTTACCGTTCACCTACAGCAACCTCCAGCCCCCGCGGGGGGCTTACCTCCCCTACGACCTCACTTTTGCTAAACTAGAAATTGTCATTTCTCCAGTCTTTGATTAAATATTGCTCATTCTCCACTTAACGCAACCCCAGCAGCTGCTCCGGCCTCACCCCCCCAAAACCCATCACACTCCTGCCCTCTCTCTCCCCTCAGAGTCATGGCACGACACCTCACCCACCTGAGCCGTCCATCCCTCACTGAGAATGGAAGAAAAAGCACTCAGGGAAAACCCCGCTGACACTGGGGTGACATTTCCCCTCACCCTGCTCACCTTCCCTCTACCCTAAACCCTAGGGAGGAGGAAAGAGGGTGCAGCAGCCCTGCTGGCAGCCATGGCAACATGGCGGTGGCTTGGCCTCGCTCTTCCCGCCAAAAGTGCTGAGGTGATGGTGGCAGCATGGCGGCCCTCATCGGGGCAGTGTGGGGCTGGCTGCCAGGGCTGACGGCTAACCAGGCTCAAAACCCCCAAAATACGAAGCTTGGGCTCAAAATCCTCAAAGTATGAGGCCTGGGCTCAAAACCCCCAAAGTATGAGGCTTGAAGACATCAGGAGGGCTTTGCAACAGAGCAATCAAAAGGACTGGGCTCCTGGAAGCACTGTCAGCCACAGAAACTGAGTGTTGGAGAAAATGGAAATGCGCTGATTTTCAGACTTTTAACACTTAAAATGGTGAGTCTTTCTCCTGCTGCCCCAACGGTTAAAGGACATTACACACACAGAAAGGGGGGACTGAACATGAACGTTACATTACATGAAATATTCAATTAGAGGAACACAAGCATAAATTTCAGAAAGTGGAAAAGTCAGTTTATTTGTCTGAATTAGTAAATTATCCACGCTACCGTATTAGCAATGCAGGGGGTGAATATCAGTGTGGATCTTTACACTTAACAGCTTTTTAAAATTATATTTTGAAGGGCATTTAATTGGAGATTATGATGTTTGTATGTAGATAAAACATGCCTGGGTCATGATATTAATAGAAAGATGAATAATCAAACAATGTTGTCTGTAAAAGACCCAACTTGTGTATTTTACAGTTTGCTTACATTGTGCTTTGGGGAAAATGAATTACAGTTCCCTGAATATTGCAAATCCCTACATTCTGACACAAAATATGTGCCAGTGTCATGGCTGGAATAATAATAAAAACATTCAGATGACCCTGACAAAAAGATCAGTGAGCTCAAAAAACAAACCAAAAAAACTTGTTGGTGTCATTTAGTTATTTGTTATTTTCATTCCATAAGAGTATACTGTTGTATGGCCTATTGCAACAATTTTGACCTTTCAACCTAAACTCTTTTCAAAAAAAATATTTGGACACCTCTTGATTCCTGAATAACCAAATGCTGTTTATTTCATTTGTTCGTATAGAGTAAAATCCAATTTATCTGTACCCCTTTGATCTGAAACTCACTCCTTTGAATCTAGGTTATGTCCCCCTGGTGTGAATTACTTATACAATAACTCCCTCAATTATTTGAAGCCCTGTTTATCCAAATGTTTTGATGTTCCAAAAGTATTTTGAATAAACAGGGCTTTGCTGTCATTGGATATATCAGATATCTTTGGGGATGCATACAGGATGATTTCCCCTGACCTTGTTTTGTATCATCTTGGGCTTAAATGAACAGGCAATGTAAAGTTAAGTGTACAGTTAGCATATCATCACCATCTTTAGTACTTTTACTCCTGTCACCATTAATGATTTCACTTTTATTCTCATTAAAGGCCTAAAACTGAGAAATTTCACTCAGGAAGGACTTAACACAGATGCCAGTGAAGGTGTTGCTTGAGTAAGGAGTGAATAAAAGAAAAAAATGATCTAGAATTTTCCTCAGTTTTATCATACTTCTGAAAGAAAGTAGAGCAAAATTATTCTACCATTTCTTGATTTTTAGTCACTCCCATTAACACTAGCTTGTGTCTTCTGAAAGTCCTCGTGTTCATTTATTTTCTTAGGTACTTGCCATTACTTTTCTTCTTATTCCCATGAGAATCTTACGGGTCAAGGTGGAAACGATGCAAGAAACTAGAGGAAACACAGGCCCATGAGGCTATTATATACAATATTTTACACTTGTTCAGTTGAATGTATTCATGGAGTTACTAAAAAGGGAAGTGTCAGGCTTCCAAGAAAAGGCATCAATAAACTTGTGTAATTAGCATAGAATGAGTCAATAGTCTTCTCCTGGTAAGAATAATTTAACAAAAACTAGGGGTTTGTTTACAATCAGGAGAGCCTAATAGCTAATACCAATGATAAAGGCACATTAACAATAAATGGTGCAATGATATTCAGCATTTGCAATGTCAACATCCATTATCACATCGTCGATGTTCCATCCACAAACCTATGGATGCATGACATCTTTGATAAGTGGTATTGGGAATAAAATGTTTTGCATATTAAGTTGATTACATAGGTACATCATAAGAAACTAAGCAAGGTGTTTGCAGGACCTTTAGGCATCAGTTCTGTTGACAAACTGAAATACCTATGTTGAGAATAGTGATATACAGCTGCCACATCTCCAAACAGATGCTGTCTAAAATTGAGAACCTGTCCCCTTTATACTAGATATCTACCATCTTTCTAAGAAGTCTGGATAGACCCTAAGAAAAGAAAGGGATTTCAGTAATGTAAGTGTGTGGTGTTTCACATTGTTAGAATACCCTCACAAGTCAGATTCTTTCTACTATCCAGGATTTGCTGGGGAAATTAAACTAGTTAACACTGGTTACTGGAAGGTAGTGCTTCCGTAAAGAAACTGGTCCACATTGCTCAATAGAGGTATATACCATGATAGGATTTAGACAGACACTTTGGAGAGTTGTTTCTTCTTGTTATTATGTATTTGGCTACTGTTTTGGGGATTTTCAGCATTCTGTATATTCTAGTACCTCATTTTAAGGTTCGCCCAAATGAACTGTTAGCTTGCCATCTACATATCATCTTTATTTCAAGCCAGATTAAGGTAAAAGTATGTGAAATGTTTAATAACAAAATAGATAGTAGTGTTACAAAGACTTAAAAGGATGCTGGAGAAAGAAAGATGTTTATATTTAAGCTAAATACTAAATCCAAATGACTTTTTTTGCCATTTCTTTATCTAAATGACAACCTATTAACACTTACCTAGCATACCTAACAGTTATTTAATACTTCTGCACCTTCCATTGTCCGCAGGTTGCTTTCTCGAGAGAATCCCACAATCTGGGGAAGCATCCTCTGTATGCTCCCACTCTATAGTCTCTCCTGGGAGATTTCAATTCAAATTCACTTGTTCTTGAGACAATCAGCAATCGTTGATAAATGTTCAAGAATCTTAAAAAGCTTTCTTTTTCTTTTTTTTTTTTTTTTTAATTAAAAAAGACGAGTGAGGCAACCTTCTTGAAATCTTGCAGCTGTATGGAGCAGTTCCAGCTGCAAGGTGACTGCTCAGAAGGAAATGTAGAAACGGTAGAGCTCAGGAACCAGAGAATTTGGTGATTAAGACATAGAAAATTGGTATGTTGAAACAAAAACAATTTTTGCTGTTCTTTACTGTTTTGGATCAATTCAGTTTCTACTACAGAGTGTGTGCAGCCTGATCACAACCTGATGGACTCTGCTGAGTGACTGTTGAGCATGTATTAGCAGCTATCATGAATGTTTTGTTGGCACTCTAACAATATGCAGTGAACTTGTTTGATGTCAGATAACTGAATAAAATAAATTTTCAAGAGTTTAACACAGATGATTCAGTGGAGTAGTCAGTCACCATCCTAGAATATCTGCATTTCTCTGCAGAGATTTCAAGTAGCCTAAGAAGTTTTGACCAGGATGAACAAGTGAAAATATTAATTCTCTAGATCACAGGGGAGTTTTTACCAGAGAAAGTAAGAGGTACAGTTTGAGTTAGACATGCACAGTGGTTTTAGCTATATGTGCGATGTAAGATTTTGATGAAAAAGGAATCAGCAGTAACTACAACTTCTCAGAACTGGTATGGATGTTTCATTTGTGCACATAGGGGTATTCATGAGACAATCCAGGGAATGTATCTGTTGGGCTGACAGGAATGCGCAAATGACCTGGAGCAATTCAAGATACGGGTCTTACAGGAAAATGTATCATGCCAGATCTACCAGTCTGAGAGAGGTGAGGCTGCTGCAGCTCTACATGCACAGGTCCAGCCATTAGCAAAGCTAAAAATGTGTTTCAAGCAGACATGCACACACAAAACACACATTTACATTACACATAGATGTGCTACATATCTAAATGGCTAGCCACACAGTTCACATAGACCCCTGCCCAGTATCCGGCCTCTAGATCCCAGACTGCCCATGTACTGGCACCTGGATATGCAAGCCTCCATGGCTGCAGCCCTCCTCCAGCTGTATGCGTGTAAAATAATAAAATGAAACTGTTTTTTAAAAAGGAACTGTGATGCCCAAGATGTCAGCATTGTTTGCCTCTAGGACAGATACAAATAGGAGTGTAAGCTTTGTATTTGTCCTGGTGTTTCTGGAACTCTACATTAGGAAGTTTTTCTTGCAATATTCCCTAATTCCACACTTATGTAATGAAGGAATACTTTTAATGTCAAATTTAAGACAGCAATCTTGAATATCCAGTACATTTGTATGCAGTCCTCCTTAATTTTTCTCTAAAATTATAAACTATGGAACTAAAAGTTTAATACATGCGTAGTTATCAAAGGCTCACATCCAAACAAAAGTAAAATCAGATAATCTCAAAGGGAATTTCATGAGACTGAATTTTAACCTCCAACTTTGGAGGTGGAGTGGTTTGTTAGATATTCTGTACATATGCACCCTACAGTTCTACGTTACAAATTTATTACATATGTAAAACATTCCAAAGCAACATGGCTGATACAGACATGCACACAGAATAGGGAGCCCTCGCACAGGACAGCATTAGGAAGGAATTTAGTGATAGAACAGGCTGCACTGATCACGGGCAGGGGATAGCCACACAGGTGTTCAGACTAGCCAACAACAGTTTATATGCAACTGGCCCTTTTTATCTACTTACACCTTTATTTTCCCACTCTTGCTCTTACCTAAACACCTTTCTTTCCGTATCTTTGATTCTTTAAACATCCCATAACAAGTCCCCATGGCTGTAAACCCCCACTGCAACCACTTAAGTCCACAAGGTGATTGGAGAACCCCTAATTTGGGTTTCTGCCTTCCCTTCCTTTTATCACATAACATTTTAAATGTCATTCTGTTGGGTAATTAGTGTTTTAATTACAAGAGGCACTTGGTTTCTTGGTTCCAATAGCCTGCCATTCCTACTGCAGGGAGAATTATAGAAATGACCCTTAGGCAGGAATTGTGATCCTGAGGCATGCCATACCTCTTGGAAGATATTGCATAGCTGGCATTTGACACAGAGTGGGAAATAGCAAAGCACACAGATTTTAGCAATTTTGCACCCCTGGGGACTGAGAAGAATACATTCAACCCTAGGTTCTCACAAAATGTTGAAAGGAAGAGTTAGAGGGAAATACAGGCCAGAGACTGATGGCTATGGCAAGATGATAAAAGGGTCCCTTGCTCCAGAAACACACATTCCCAAGTATTTGGTAAAAAATGAGCAAAGAGATTGATGAGATGAAGAAGTGGGTCTTTGCTTTTTGTATTCACAGCAGTCTCTCAGAAAACAAAAGGCATTACTCAAAAAAGAGTGCCAAGTTAAGCAGTAGGCAAATAGAACAAAGGAGCCAAGAACCCGAGGCCACTATGCACCAGTGGGCAGATCTATATCTATTCATCAAATTGCCACACACAGCAGTGGCAAACGCAAAAGACAAGCTTTTGAGGAAAATAGATCACAGGAGGTAGTTCCTGACTTAGGACAATAGTTGGGATGAAAACTGCAAGGCAGATGTAGGTTGGCAGTAGTCAGCACACCTGACAGCTGAGCTGAGCATAAAGCAAAAGGAAGAGTTTCGTCTAGTGAAGGAAAGTAAAGAAATGAAGAACATCTGAAGGGTAAGCAGGAAATTGCTCATCAAAAGGAAAGGAACTCCAGGATTCTTGTTCCACCAATTGCACAGGCAAGACATGAGAGGTCGTTTTGAAGACTTGCATACCGAGGCTTACTCATTGGCACAAGTAGTTTCTTAGATTGGTCAAAACATTGGTTTTATATCACAAAAGAAGAACAACATCCTTAAAATGTATGTCCTAACTACACCAGTAATTTGTTCAGTTGGAAAAACACAAAACTAACAGCACTCACTGAAATGCTAACACCTTCCTGAGCAACTGATTTTTCTTTGGAGCCTTTCTCCTCAGTAACAAAGAAGTCCCCACACATTCATAGGGGGAGCACCATCAGTGGGATACCAGAACAATATTTAGAAGATTGGGCTATGATAATGCTGCTAACATAAAAGTATAATTAGCATTTATCAAAAACTGAAAAATCCAGCTCCAAAATCCATGAGGTTATTGAACAGAGCAGTCCAGAATACCGAATGCTGAAAGACTTTGCCTGCCTGCCCAAAGAGCAAGGAATTGTAGGAAGGGATTTCAAACTCTATAAATCTGTGCTTTAATAACGTTTTGAGAAAATAAAAAAGGAGAAAGGAAAGGAGAAGGGAAAGGAAAGGGAAAAGGAAGGGAGAAAAGAAAAAAAGAAAAAAAAAAAGGAAATGAAGTTCTGAAATTTCTGTAGAACCATTCAAGTACCAGAAGGTCACATTTCATAGCTCCACAGGTGATGCAGCTTTTCAGGGAAAAAGCCAGCCTGTTGGGAAAGCCTCTAGCAAAATAAAACAATACACAGATGAAAGTTATGAGGATGACCAAAAGGTGAACAGCAAAGTGCTTTTTAAATCCCCACCTGCTGGCGATATAAAATGCTGAAACAAAGTATAGTATTGTAGTGATTAAATGATTCAGCTGGAACAGGAAGAAAGTGTTACAAACTGGTTGACTAAACAAACTTTAGAAAGCAGGACTCTGTCCTGTTGTACAGGTTTCACTTTTGATTTACTGTATGAGCTTGGGCAAGTCACTTTGACACAGACACAGACACAGACACAGATTTCTAGGTTGGAAGAGACCTCAAGATCATCGAGTCCAACCTCCGACCTAACACTAAGTACTCCACTAAACCATATCACTAAGCTCTACATCTAAACGTCTTTTAAAGACCTCCAGGGATGGCGACTCCACCACCTCCCTGGGCAGCCCGTTCCAATGCTTAATAACCCTTTCGGTAAAGAAGTACTTCCTAACATCCAACCTAAAACTCCCCTGACGCAACTTTCGCCCATTCCCCCTCGTCCTGTCACCAGGCACGTGGGAGAACAGACCAACCCCCACCTCACTACAGCTTCCTTTAAGGTAACTGTAGAGAGCGATAAGGTCGCCCCTGAGCCTCCTCTTCTCCAGGCTGAACAAGCCCAGCTCCCTCAGCCGCTCCTCGTAAGACTTGTTCTCCAGACCCCTCACCAGCTTGGTCGCCCTTCTCTGGACTCGCTCGAGCACGTCCATGTCCTTCCTGTAGCGAGGGGCCCAAAACTGAACACAGTACTCGAGGTGCGGCCTCACCAGAGCCGAGTACAGGGGGACAATCACCTCCCTAGACCTGCTGGCCACACTGCTTCTTATACAGGCCAGGATGCTGTTGGCCTTCTTGGCCACCTGAGCACACTGCTGGCTCATATTCAGCCGACTATCAACCAATACTCCCAGGTCCTTCTTGGCCAGGCAGCTTTCCAACCACTCATCTCCCAGCCTGTAGCTCTGCTTGGGGTTGTTGCGCCCCAGGTGCAGGACCCGGAATTCCCAAACCGACTAGTAAGTTTATGTGTCACAGACATTTGCCACTCTGCTGCCAGAGTCCCAGTTACCAAAAACTGCAAAGCCCCTGCCCTCTGAAACATTGGACCTATTTAAATTGGCTAAAGCTAGGCAGCCCAAAATTGAGATATCTAAAATCCCATTATTGCCCTTAGTTTCCTTTGCTTTATTTCCTTCATTTTCAGAAAATGTTTCTAACTTACCTACCCTATGATTTACATTGAGATCTTTGAAAGGATCAATTAAAATATAGAGACCTTGAAAAGTTTTATCAGAAATGCTTTCTCGGCATATTACTTACTCTTTTTCACCTGCCCAGAAATGGGAACAGCAAACACTCCAACAGCTGGACTGAACAGTCTTCTGAATATGGTCAGTTCTGTGCTGACCTTTTCAACAATTTTGCTGAAAAACTGGTGGGAAACTGCTCTGAAGAATGGTCCATGAAACCCTTGGGAGTAGCAGCACACGCATTAGAATGAGCGCTGCCTTCAAATTTATCCTGCCAAGGCAAAAGTTATTCTCTCAGAAAAGCAGTAAATCAGATCACCTGCTCTTTTTTCACTGTGGTTAGTAGGTCACATACACTTAAGGATAGCTTGTGCCCTCTAGGCATGGGCTCGCCGCAGATACAGTACAGCATGTACTATAACAGGAGAGTCCCAGAAGGCTTTTTTTTTTTCCTTGCCTTTCCTACCATGATCTTCTTACATCCCCCTTTTATGTCATCCCTTTTTGAGTGTCCAGAATGTCAGAAAATGCTAGGAAAATGGCCTGGATTGATATAATGTTGTTTCTTTGAGAGCTTCTTAGGAGCAAAATTACAAATGTCATCCTTACTCTTTTTACACCTAAATAAGAGTAAAAAAGGGTCTAGCTAGTGATTCACTATTAAAACCTCCAATAAGACCCTACAGGATTTCCACATTGTTCATCATCACCTGGGAGACTTTCCTCAGCCTTTTTTTAACACAGCCCTTGAGATGGAGCTAGTTGATTTCAGAATGGCAAATATCTAAATACAAAATGAAAAAAATATATGTCCTGGAGAAGTCCTGAAATTTTTGCTGAATCTACAGTGTTTGTTAAGGCAGGATAGGGTAGAAAAAAAAAGTCTCCAGGGCTTCCCTCATGGCAACGCTTGCATGACACTTGTTAATAAAGAAAAAGAGAATTTTGAATTCAATGTGTGTCCTCATCAGCTCATACACATAGATCCCAGTAATGTTAATGAAAATTACGTAGATGTTCCAATGGGACGCGAGACCCCTGGTTGAGTTAAAAGCATCTGCAGAAAGAGGAGCACAATAATAGTGTCTGTACAATGTGTCTTCTCCCAGTGCTCCAAAAGATGTTTTTAAATACCCTAACTCAACCGTAGTTTTGTGCTTTTTCAGTGATGGGAATTTTCAACCCGCAAGTTATTTCATTAGGTAACACCACCTGTATTTAAAATGTCAGACTCAACTGCATTTCCCAGTGTGGAAGCTGAATACCAGTGCCTGAAGGAAAGTTTTATAGCATCGATTAACTGCAACCATTTGTAGAACTGACAAAGAGCTGCATAAAAGGTTTATTCTGACTTTTAGATGTGAGTATTGTGCATCATTTTTATAACATGCAAGCCAACAATGATGTACTTTGTTACTGCAGGTCAGAACAACTTCACCCCAGCAAATAAATCACAGAGATTGGCATTAGCAGTGCCAGAACATACAAGGCACAGGATAAGAGAAGACATAGAAGAGGTATTTCATTGGTTTTTCCATTTATCCCACTTGTAATATGAAAAACAAAATATTCCTAAAATGAAGAACACAGAACTCGCATGGAAAGAACGAATAGTGAAAGAGGCCTGAGCTGGAATGGAGGAAGAGTGTAAAATACCTGCAGTGAACTTGGATGGAAATACTGTCCTATGTCTAAGGACCAGGTCCTGAGCAGGTATAAACAGGTTTTTAAAAAATATGTCAGGTAAACTAACATCAGTGGTGGTAAAGTCAAGACCTAGACTTAAAACTCTTCTCATGCTGGCTGACATTTTTAGTAAAAAGAACAATCTTTTTTTTTTTTTTTTTTAAAAAGTGGAATTCCCACTGCATGTATGTTGTTCATGTCAGCATTTTACAGATTATTAAATTTTATGTTATACTTTAACATAGACCTCCAAACCCAAGTAAGAGCTGTGTTTTAAGATGTGCTGGACAGACATAAGACAATCCCTCTCCCAGCAATGACTCTCCCCAGTTTACAAAGATGATACAGAGAGAGAAAATGATTTACCCATCATCACTTGAGAGGTCTACAACTGAAGCAAGATTGAAAACAGGTTTGGAGTCCCAGTTCAGCAGCCACAAGGAAGCTTTTTTTTTCTTTTTTTTTTCTTTTTTTTTTTTCTTTTTTTTCCCCTGTATTTCATGCCAAAAGCCATGAAATCCTGGGACACACACAAAAAAACCCACAACATAATACTTTCTGCTAAAACTTAGTGACTTAGTATATGTTATAAAGTCAGTCTGATTATCAGTGATGTGAAATCAAGTTGACTGTCTCAAAGGAGGCAAGTAGAAACAAATACACTTCTAAATCAGAGGAAATCAGGAGGAAGAGTTGAAAACCAAAAGGGTCAAGATACTGTTTTTATTCTCACTATAACAAAAATATGCTAACAATAACAACAGTGGAAGATTCTTCTTACTCGTAAGCACTGTGGAGAGAGCCCTAGGTGACACAAACAGGAACAGGGACACACACAGTAAGACAAATGAGAAAAAGACATACAGAGATAGGGAAATATTTATGTCTGTAGACAAACTATACTGAATCATACTGTTTAAGAGGTCCTTCTGCAAAATGTACCTGCTTATATAAATATAGCAGACTTCTGGCTACTTTTTGACAGCAGCGCAGCTGTGTGTATAAACCTAAGTCAGATGTTTGAGTACCAAGATCACTTAAAAAATTTCCATCCCACCTGTAAAGATTTGTGTAATTACATGTCAGAAACTTCTTGCCTTCTCATGCAGAAATCATGCTGGTAGCTCTGCCTGCATTAGTGACAGTACAGTGCATTTAAGCTATTCCTAGGTACCCATAGAACTGTGGAAAATAATGTGGCATGTTAGCTTTGTGTTCTGCATTGTCTAAACCATGGACTTGAAAACAAATATGCACATGACTAACTTCAAACATGGAATTTCATAGCTGGTTCTCTTAGCTGGCCAATAATTTTGGATCTCACAGGTACACAGTAGCAAATAATTGCCTATACATTGATGCATGGTTTAAGTTCTGGAAAGCACAACACACGTTTGTGAGGTCTGTTACCTCCTCCATGTACACCAGAGGTCTTTTTTATCTTCTTACACATCTTACTCCATTCCCCCATCCATAAAGCACCTAGTGCAAATGTATGTGACTTCCCTCTAGTGGTCAACGTGGCAAAGTCAAGTCTTTCTGCTAAACACAGCTGAGGCACAGGGGTCCTCATCTCAGATTGCAGACAAGTTTTGCAGCTAATAACGTTGGGATTCACCCCCAAAATGCATTTGTCTGACAGCACTGAAGCCTGTAAGCATGTGACAAGTTCTATTACATACATGTGAATTCTTCTAGCCTGCAGGGGTAGGATGGATGCAGTGGAGATACAGGTAATAAATAACTCTGTTAAAATCCATAGAGGCCATAAGGTCCTCTTTGCTTACACCTGTGGAGCCCCCTCTAATGGCATCTTCAAAATTCTTCTGGGTCTTTTCTGTTGCTTGCTAAGGTGTTTGCACACCAGATCCCTGTGGCTGCATCTAATCATAGCTCACTGTCAATCACTGTTCAGCATTGGCAGCAGTCATTTTCTATTGTCAATTCCAACTCCTTTAAGTATTTGTGTAATATACAGCATGGCATGAATACTGTAGGGGTCTGGAAATATACACAGACAAGCTCGGTTCTTTAGCTGGTGTAAATTAGTATCAGTACCACAGACCTCACAGCCATATTATTTGAAGTGAAAGCTTACTAAGCTTACTGTGCCTTTTCACCAAAAGAAAATCCTCTGTCCAATGAATATTTAGGCTTTTTTTAGAGCATAGCCACTGGTAAATTCACACATACTTGTTTTATTCTTTATTACTACTATTATTATTATTATTTATTTTATTTTAACAGCACTTACTTACAGTTCCCTGAAATACTTAAATATTTAAGCATCCTCTGACCATGAATTGGTTAACCATGAGAAAACAACACTACAAAAGACCTGAGCAGTGCCAGTTCAGCTTCCTTGACTGGACTAATGCCAAAGCTATAAACCACTGTCTTGGTGCCGAAGCTATAAACAGCTACCTGAGTGGCTTAGGACTGCATCTTAAGAACAATTTGTATGCATTATTCTGCATAACTATACATCTGGTGACAATAGAAAACATGGTGCATAAACAGGCGCAGCCAGGGTTTCAGACAATAAATTTGGGTAATTGCTGCCCTTCTCTGCATTGAAGATTTTGTGGTTCCCTGTAAGAGCCGAACTGCACTGGTACAAAACGAGCACTAACAACCTTCTAGGGCAGACAGCAAGTGAAAAGCCACTAACAAATTGGCTGTACTGTTTTGGGGAGGAATGGGTCAAGGCCATGGGACAGAACAGCATCTGTGGGCTTTCTCACTTCCCTTCAACTTCCATTAGCTGCAAGCAACACGATTTTAGCTTTCTCTCTCTGTCACCGTGGAGACCATGGTTCTTTCAACTGTGCAATGCAGCCCGGTACTCGCCTCTGTGAAATGGGGGGAAATATCCCTTTCAGCCTGCCAGAGGCACGGTGAGGTTGGCAACATGGGACAAAGAACCAAAATGAGAAATAATCACTGGGAAATTACTGCAGTAAAACTGTGTTTTATGCTGTGGTATCCATTTACAGTAGGAGGAAAAGAAGGCTCTCTCCATGACATTCAGCTCATGAGTTCCAATTGCTGATGTAGGTATTTTTTATCCATTGAAATACAAATTTCTGAAGAACTTGGATTGCTCTGGAACTAGAAAGTTCTGCTTACAAGGCATGCAGACATTTCCTGGAGAGTACAGTACTGCAGAAGTCAGAGTGCAGGGGGAAGACATAAAGAAGAATCTTTCTTTAAAAGCATCGTGTGGAGGTGCTGCCTTTTTTGTTTGTTTTTGTTTTCCCAAACCAAGCTCTTACTGTGGATAATGAAAATTAAAGTGATACTGCATATTTCCAAAAGAAGAAATCTGTTTCTCTTAGGTGTAATGACATCTTTAGGTCAGGACAGGCAGAGGTGCAGTTAGCATATGGTGGAGAGTCTGGTGTTTGAGCTGTAGGTGGTGGTGTTGCTTTATGGGAGTTCAAGTTCGGTGAGGATGGACTACTTAAAGGGATGTAAACAGAGGCCAGTTGGGGTAGCCAATGGATCAATTTCCTTTGGTTGCCTGAAAATAGTCACCTTCCCTCCATGCCCAGTGCACTTGCTTGCACAATGTATATGAAAAATGTGAATACGTTGAAAGTCTTACTTTTTAACAAGTCTTACTTTTTAACAAGTCTTACTTTTTAACATGATTTACAGACAGCAGAATAGCATTTATAGCATGAGTGGAAAGATCCCAGTCAAATAACGCAAGAGGTTCTCTTTATCAATACGGTGCCTAATGACAATTCTTTTTTATTATTTTGCCTTTTTTATGTAAACTGTCGTTCTTCAGTTAGGAGGTGGCTTAGTCTTCAAGGCACCTTTCACAGAAGTCTTGGTTTTGGTTGCAGTCAACATAAAGCAATTTGTCTTGCAGACAGAGTCTAATCTAATTCCCAGGACAGACAATTGATTTGGCTGAGTTTTGCATACTCAGGAATCCCATTGATTTAGTGTCTGTATACAAATTGAAGAATTAAACCTTACATCTCTAATCTCTCCATGAACATATACAGCCACTGTTCCCACTTAAATGAGTTTTGACTTACTGTGTGGATTAGAACCTGTCTGTAAATACATGTCTCACCTCATTTGTAACTTATTCCTGCTTATTTACCATGGCAGAAAGGAGGCAAGCACTGAGGCCTCTGTTTTTGCTAGATGACAAAAAAAAGAAAAAAAAAAAAAAAAAGGTATTTTCAGCTCCAATCCATAAACTGGTACTGAAGTGGCTTCCTTGTAGGCCATCAAACTGACAGAGCATAGGAATATTATCATTCTCTTCAACATAGCTGCTGCCAGTTGCCTGTCAGTAAAACTCTCCCATCCCACCATCGCTTGTGGGCAGACCCGTGGCCAACAAGTCGGTGATGAATGGGAAGAACAGCCCTACTTCTGCCCTGTGGCTGTTGATATGAAGCCTTACATGAGTTCACTTTATCCAAAATAAAACCTTTCCCAAACCAGAAACAACAAAAAAATGCAAATATACCCTGTGTGGTAGCTGAGTTCTGTTAACAGGCTGGTCACCCAGAGCACCTACTATGGATATTAAAGTGATCGTGTTTAATGTAATTCATGCAGATCAGCATTACATTACCTCAGATCAAAGTCTATTTCTTTATTACTCCTGATTAACAGGAGTTGGACCCCTGGCATGCAGAGGACTTTTTCTTCAGCCTCTGAGACTTGGCATGGGGATACTGTCTCCCTGCAGCATTACAGACAATGGCATGGTCCATCTCTTTGCTCAACACAATAGCTTGGCCACAGGGGCATTGAGACACAGCGGGTGGAGTGTTTCCAAAGATCTGCAGATGGAGGATGTACTATGGAAAAAAAGAAGAGAAAACAGGGAATATATAGGGTATGCTAGAGTCCCTTTGTCTTTCTAGAAAGGTTGTCATGTTCACCATGCTTTTGTCTGAAGGCACCTTAAAGAGCAGCAGCATGAGAACAGATACTACTTAGACATCACTCTTGGGACAATGATTTCAGACATGGTGTTTAACCTAGGTTTTTCCTACAGCAGCATGCTCTGAGGAAGCCTGCATCGCTCCCATCTCTTCTGGGCAAACAGAAAAGAGAATATGAGGATATTGGTAGCTGCCAGTCTCTTAGGCTGTGGTTTTGTTTTTCTTCCCTCATGACAGTGTCCTCCTGGCAGCCACTATTCAGCTAAATCAGCATTTAAACTGCCAGTTTCTTACCCTTGTGAGTCCTCATGCCAGCTAACAATTTTATAGGTGCTTTTGCCTGAGCAGACTGAGACATTCAGACCCCTCCTTCACTCCTTCACTTGATCTCCCCAGATGCTGACATATGCTAACTTCACTCAAGCTTGTCACTGGCCTAAATAATCATAACAATTGCTAACTTCCATTTAATGTCTTCAAAGAGGGGATTTTGGTAATTTTTTGCTATCTGAAATGTTGAAAGTAACTATGTTATTTGTAAGGAAGGTCATTCAAGTCCAAATCAAAAGAGTCACAGATGATAGATCTCTGGTAGGACCCTATTTTTAATTAATTTCACTTAATCTACTTATAGGATTTACTTGTAAGTTATAAGAAAATTCATTCAGAGCTTATGAGCTGTAAGTTCTGGGATGATACATGCAGTCTTTTTACATACTGCATAGAGGCTGAGTCCTTATTTTTTAAAATTACAATGTTTTGGAATTGTACTCAGCAGCATATTTGCAGTTTTTCATGCAAATAGCACTAGTTTCATCACTAAGGCTGCAAAGCCAGACAGCTTGAAGTTGGGAAGTTCCTGAGTTTAAGATGATCATAGTGCAACACAATCTCAGTTCTGAATTTTATTTTCAGGTGACTGTACCTCTTTTAGTCCAAGAGTGTTTACTTTTAGCTAACAAACGTTAATTTTATTCTCATTGCTCTCTGGTTAGCAGGTCAGGTATTTACTGAATATTAAACAAATTCTTATAAAAATACAATTATTAATTTCCCTCTTGGTTTTCCTGTCCATGGCACTCATCACTGTACCACGCCAGTACTTCATATGTTTTCTCCCGCAGCATTCTTGTTATTTTTATTCATTCTCCAGATGGAAATTGAGACAGAGTGATTTAGATGCAAATTGTTTATTCACTTTGTGTTGGGCATTATAAATTAAATAGTTCTCATTTATGCTAATTTTAGCTGCAAGTTCTTAGCACATCTGATCAGATACTTAAGGAGTAGGAAGTAATTAATGAACCCATGTCAAATATGTGACTTCTTATCTTGCAGCATGCTATCTGAGGTCTGTCACAGGGGCAGGGAAAGAATATGGTTTCTCAAGGTATCATTGATTACCTTAAGCATGAGGCCATCCTCTCCTCCTCTTAACATCCACTACTTACCTTCCAGCATAGGCAGCAAACAGGGGACTGTCCTCTGGAACCAAGCCGTGAAATTCAAACTGGCCTATATAAAAAGAATAGAAGAGTTGGTATTTAGTTGTAAAGAACTCAGAGGGATTATTTATTAAAGCCACCGAAACCAGATAGGCTCCTTAACTCCCCAGTTATTACATTTGGGGCTCCTGGTCAGCAGCAAGTTGAATACGAGCCAGCCTTGGCAGGCAACAAGAGTGTGCATCAGGCACAGCACTGCTCGCCAGTCGAGGGAAGGGGTTGTCCTGCTCTGCTCTGTGCTGGAGCAGCTTCACCTTGAGCACTGTGTGCAGGTTTGGGCACCACAAGATCAGGAGATAAAACTGCCTCTGGACTCACTCTAATATGTCCTCGTCCACGTCCTCCTTGTGCAGGGGGGCACAGAGCTGAACGCAAGGCTCCAGGTGGGGCCTCATGAGTGCAGAGCAGAGGAGGACAATCCCCTCCCTTGACCTGCTGCCCATGCTGCTTTTGGTGCAGCCCAAGGGACAGGAGGCTTTCTGGGCTGCAAGTACACATTGCCAGCTCATATTGAGCTTCACATCAAGCAGCACCTCCAAGTCCTTTTCATCAGGGCTGTTCTCAATCAAATCTTCACCCAGCATGTATTTGTGCTTGGGATTGCCCCGGCCCAGCTGCAGGATCTTGCACTTGGCCTTGTCGAACTTCACTGTTTGGACAAACACTCTCAGACATACAGTTTGTTTTTTGGGTGGTCCTTTGTGGAGCCAGGAGTTGGACTTGATGATCCTTGCAGATCCTTCCAACTCAGGATGTTCTATGATTCATGTGCTGTCCAGCAGCTAGCTGTATTGCCAAAAAAGGGCCAAATGTCTGCTTGAATTTGTAGACAATAATCTCTGAAGCAAATGCATTGATTTATGCTTCGTTTAGGTTTGTGCTGCCAGTGAGAACCCAGCCCAGGAATACTCAGCTCCTGACTAGCACGACAGTTAAAGGACTACTGAATGCCCAGGGTGGCAACGGCTCATATTAAGGCTAACTGAGAAGAAAGGTGGAGCAGAGTTTCTGTGTTCCCATGACAATAGGAATCATAAATCAATGAAAAGTAGGAAAGATCTAAGTAAACTAAACTTAAATAAAACAAAGAAAACAAAATACCCAAGCCCTAAATTAAAGAACCACGTGCAAAATACTGTAATGTTGGGGGGTGGGGGCTGCTTGTTTTCTTTTCCATTTTGCCTCTGAATTCACCAAGAAAGAGTTGATGAAGAAAACAACCGTGGCAAAAGCAATTGGGCATAAAATAAATGGCACTGTGCATACTCATCTGATTGATAATGGCTTATATCAAAACCTAATATTGTTTATACTCAAGTGAGATGTGGTTTAATATTCCATGCAATTTTAGTATGACTGTCTTTGTATTTACTTGTTTAATGAAATGTGGATCTTGAGACCTTTTGCAATGCTCCTTCTTCTGAAGAAACTCTGTGAAGTGGAAGGTGAATATGCTCAGCCATGTAATAAGATCATTTATTTATGTTTTTAATTAATTTTTTTAGTTTTTCAGAATTAGAAGTGTATTACATACCAAACATTATATGAAAGACAACATGTGGAGGTGCAAGTAGTCGTAATAAAAAGCTCTTTAGATGAAAGTAATAGAAAAATATTGAGCAATTATGCAAAGCATTCAAGATCTATATAATTCATTGCATGGAGATAATACCTCTGTAGCTCTGTTTGCTTTATCAAAATACTATTATTCTGTACAGCAGTTGTCAACATTTAACTAGCTTGGATTTCTTGTAAGAGTTTTGCCATGGCTGTTCTTTTCAGGAGAAGTGATCTAGAGCCACAGAAGCTAAATGGGGATTTTTCAGGTGAAAGTGGATTGGACCCAATATTATACATAGATTGCACATTTCAATCTAAACAAGGCAAAGAAAGTGTTCTGATTGCACACCCCATTCCATTTGCCCTGTTTATTATCCTCAAGGATGGTTCCTCACTGTAGCAAGATTCAAAACTCCCTAGTGTAGGTGAAAGGAATAAAGCGAGGTTTTGATGCTCCACCATAGCTGGGCCAGTTTGGCCACCCTGCCACGAGCAACGGCTGCAGAATGCCCCCAGCACCGCAGCCAATGCCCAGAAATTTTAGCAGGGCAAGCCACGAAGTTTTCTCTGGGGAGAGGGACTTAAGGGGGAGCTGAGGCAGTTGTGCCAGCCAAGGATTCACGTATATTGGGGTAGGAAACCTAAGTGCAACTGCTTTGCACCAGAAAATCAGTACTCTGCTTCTTGCCTCAAAGCCCTAAACACGTAGCAGAAATTAAATGCATATAAATTCATAAAAGCTGCTGCGTAGACTCATGCCTTCCAGTTCATTCCTATCCTATGGACTACAGATATTTATAGTTTGTAGTAAAACTGCTCTAAACAATTCCTTTTTCTTTTATGAAATATAGACTCTGTCCAGGTATCTCTAGCACTTAGCCCATCCCCGTGAAAGGCATTCTGTCTGTGACCTCCTTTATTTATACTCAGAGAATTCCCACTGAAACATCCCTGGAAATCTCCGTCAGGACAGTTGCAAAGGAATCAAGAGGCAGTCCCTCTGGTAATCATATCCCATAAATTTAGGGATTTACAGATTGATCCTAGTATTTTAAACCCCATCTAGAAACCTACTGGCAGGTGCTGCAGACCCAGGAATATTGGTATAATATTTTTGTCATGATGCTGCTTTGAAAACTGGTTGTAGACGTGTTCCTCAGCTGGAGTTTCCCAGGGGCATTAAGGTAAAGCCCCATGCAAAGGGTAAAGCAGCTAAGTAATCTTGAAGTGATAGAAATAGGGATTACTCTGGCAGGGATTACCTCTGAAAGAAAGAGTCGCACACTGCTCACCTGATACAGATGAAAATATGTATAATAAATCTGATTGAGAAAAGTTTTAGCATCCTTCTGTTTTACCTAAGCAGTAGAACTGAGCTGACATCTTTCCAAGCTAATGAGGCCATCGTGTAGGACGCTTTCATGACGGCTGTGCTGCACTAGAGAATCTGGCTCAGTCCTTAGCTGGCATAAATCAACTCTGTTATCTTCTCACTAAATTGGCAAGTACTGTCATTCCCAAAGCCTCCAATAGCTTCAAGAATCAAGCTGCCATCCCTAACTTTATATGTCTGCTTCAGGACAAAATGAAAGTGCTTCTCTTAATGCCTACAAATCCCCTGTCCTCACTCTGCTCATTATTACAATGTCTTGAAATTCAGACAGAATGCTTAAGTAACTGAAGAATAATCTCCAGAGATTAAGAGATCTGCAGCAAAAACAATAGGCAAGTGATCCCTAGAGTAAGGGGCTTTGTGACTCTTCCTTTGCTTATGTAAGTCCACAGCAGCTTCACAGAAGTTACAACAGAAGAATCAAATGAGAAGAGCATCCAGCCCTGCAGTTACTGCTATTTACATCTTGAAAAATGAGGACTTTCAAATGTAGAAGGGGAATTTGAAGGTGGATGGAAAGACTTGTATGAGTTTTCTCACATAAGGCTCTTGTTTTTCTTGTTACCTGTTGATCTGTTCTCGCATTGTTGTTTGGGTTTTTTTTTGGTTTTTGTTTTGTTTTTTCCTCAGTGATGGGGAAGAGATTTGGGCATTAGCCTTTTTACCAGACCACTGTAAAAGCTAGAAATGATGGGCACATGCTTATAAATCTGCACAGTGGGCATAGACTCTTCTTCCCTATAAACTGAGAGCTAAACACCTGTTCAAGTTTTCATCAAGTGTTTAACATACAGCTCCAGAGATATTTGCACTATCTCTATAGACAGACAAGGTTGCCCCTTTCTTGGCAGGCAGTTGTTTCCCTCTTGTGCCAGGCTGAGCAGAGACATAGGTCTCAGATTTGCTCAGGCCAGAGGTTAAATCGCATTTAAACAGCTCTGCAATTATAACATTTTCTTCTCTTCCCCCTGCTCACCTTTCAGGTATGCTTCCTACAGAACCTCCTTTAGTTTCAGAATTCTGCTAATTTCTTGCTTCTGTTTTAAGCAGACCAGCCCCAAGCATCCTCCTTTCCATGACCCATTTCTTTTCGAAGCAGACAGATTTTTTATTTTTTTCCCCTGGATCTTTTCCATTCTTCATTTGCTGTCTAGCATGGCTTTCAGTCAGTCTTCATGACAAATCCACTCTCACTGTGCTCCCAAAACCTGGCTTTTGATCCCGTGCTAAGCCATTTCACCTCCAGGCTTCCAGTCCTGTAACTTGGAAGATATGGCAATACAGCAAGCACAACTAAGAATAATCCCTGAAATGGACTAGATAATTCTCCCTCCTATTCTCCCCAAGGCAAACACATTGACATTTTGAGTTAAATTATATTCTGACTGTATATAAAAAAACCCGAAGCTCACCTATAAAGTTTGCAGTGGCTAGCATTATGAGTCTCTCAGAGGGCAAAAACTGGAGCTGAACTTGGTCCTATTGCTGAAAATTCATAGTCAATTTTTCTGGGTAATGGCAGGGAAATCATTCTTCCACTACATAACCAAATTTTAACTGCACTCGGGCATTCTGAGGAAAGCTATTAATCTTGGACCTGATCCATCTTGTGCTAGTGTAAATCAGAAAGAAGTTCTCTGAAGTCAGAGGAGTTACAAAAACGCACTAAAAAAAAAAAAAAGTTTTATTATTACTGAGGCCAGGAGCCCTGTTATGAAAATAAGGTCTAAGTGCCTCCACACATCTGGTATTTCTAAACTTGTTAACATGAGGAGTGATGAGATCTAGCAGGCAAAGCCCAGAAATAAGAGCTGGGAGGCCTTGACTCTGTTCCTGGCTCTGACAGTGACTTATTAGGTGACAATGAGGAGATCATTTCACTTCCATAAGCTAACACTTCCCCTTTCACCTTTGGTCTTGTTGGTCTGTAAATTCTTTGGTCTCAATGGGACTTTGTAAGTATTCTCATAATGTACATAATAACAAACTCATCCTTGCAAAGAAAATTAAATGGAGCTTACATGCACTGGAGCTACTTAAGAGAAATAACGTATCAAGGCATTGTTTATTAGGACTGGGATTACATAACTCTGTTGAAATAAGGCTGGTTTGTTACCCCAAGACTCATTTGTCACCACCAGTCACAATGGTTTCTTCAAATGACAAGAGATCAGTCTATCTAACTTGCAATTAGGGATAAAAAAAATGCTTGACAAAAAGATTTGACCTTAATTTAAAAAATTAACACCGTGGCAAAAAGCAAACGAAGTGCATTTTCAGTTTAATTAAAATGCCACAATTACAACATAAATAATTATGTTTTATTAATCATCAGCATTCAAGCTTGAGACTGCAGTGATACTAAAGATAATTAAGTTGCTGGTGCTGAGTATGGTGCCTTAATAATTACATAGTAGTTAATACAGAATGCTAACTAAAACTGGGAAGTTCTGCATAGCAATTATGTTATCTAAGGCTGCTAATTACTCATGTTAATTTAGAATTACTTTAGTTTCCTGTGTAGACTAGGCTCGCTAAGCTGCAAGTCCCCATTGTCACTTCTGTCAGATGCAACAGAACTGGGGCTCTCTCGCTTCTCTCGTTGAAGTGTTCACACCATGTTTCACATCATCGAAGTGTGTACAGGAGACAGAACCTTGCGTTGTGCCTGTTGTTAGTTGTCTGGGATGGGATGGGGACTTACCAGCAGGTTCGTAGCTTGGGATGTTAAATTGTTGTGAGGACCTTCTGATTGTTCATGTCAAGGCAGAGTCCACTTTTTAAAGTTGTTCTCATTAGTTCTAATTTCCAGATGGAAAAAGAAGGTTATTTTAAGGAGCATGATGAGAATGATGACATGAAACTAAGCTGAGCCAGGGATAGACCAGAGACAACATAAAATCATAGTTAATTCCTGCATAAACTCATAATATTGAGGACTGTGTTTTAAGGTCTGGCCTCCTGAGTCAGGATATGGGAAGGAGCTGTGAAGCCTGAAATGCTGAATCAGTTGAGCTGAGTGTAGTATAAAGTAGACATTGCAAATAGCTCGAGTGCACAAGGTCTCAAAGGTAAAAAGGAACTGAGAAAATATACTGCAAAGGAAAGTGAACTGGTCAAAAGGCCCCATTTGTCAATTTAAAATTCTCCAGAAATGTGGAAATGCAATGGAGGAAGATTAATGAGTGCTCTTCCTGTTTCTGAGAAGGAAGAAGAGAACTAGGGAGAAGTTTTAATCAGGCAGTTAAAAAATATATGTAAAGGAAGGACACTGAATTGGGTTTTAATTGGTCTCTGGCAAGTAAGCCAACTTCTAATTTTGCAAGCTCAGTCCCTGGGAAAGAATCAGATTATGGTGGGGAACTAGAATTAAAAAAATAAAATAAAATCCAGGAGAAGCTGGTAGAGGTGCAAAAGCAAAGCCTGGATAGAGAGCTTGGGATGCGGCTGGGAGAAGCGGCTGGGGCAGTGGAGGAACGGGATTTCAGTCCATGCTGGATGAGGGGACAGAGCTGGGTTGCACAGGAGGAGGAGCAGAACAAACCCATGGTTGCTGGGACATCTGTTGGCACATGCCAGCACAGGGAGCAATCGCAGCAGAAAGTGGCTGGGAGTCAGTAAGCTGATGTGCCCGTCTCCTGTTACCACCCCGTGACAGGGTGGCCCTCCCCCAGTTAGGGGACAGGAATCCCAGAACAGGGGATAGGAATCAAGATTTTACAGTAACGCAATGGCAGCGTCAAAAGTTTTAAACCTTGATCTTCTGTTTTTTTAAAAACAAATTTATATTCCATGTTGACTGCCTCCTTCTAGTGTGAGAATAAGTTTCTAACATGTTACTCTGAGCTTGTTTGAAAAGGCACTGTGGCTGTGGGGAATCTCCAGAGACGATGGAACAAAAGAATGCCTCTCTCTCTTCACTCAGCCTTCAAACATGAAGGAGCTATTTTTAATATCACAAATCAATGCATATGGGGAAACAGATCCTCTCGGCAATGGAGTGTCAGCAGCATCTGAGAGAAAGATGCAGAGAAGCAGGGCTAGCGACTCTAAGGGATCTCCAGTATGGCATAACCCACAAGTCTTGATTGGACAATTAGCTGTCTCTAATGTTTTGCTGCCCTTGGTAGCCCTATAGACAGGGCTGGCCTCCCAAAGAAGTTAAGTGCAGCAGAAGAGATCAGTGCTGCTCTTTCTCTCAGAACTGGCCCTTCCTTCACAGCTCAGAGTCCTGCTTATCAGCTGTTGAAGGTGTGGCTGCTTTAACTTACCTTTATTCCTTGGTGACTTTATTAGATTTTGATCTAGATCAGAAGTTCATAATTTGTGTTTTCATAAAATATCTGAGTGAGGACCAAAGTCTGCTCTGATCACTTCTATGTGATATAATTCAAAAGCATTGCATCCGAATGTATGAAATTAGTTCCATGTGGGGCATATTAACTTTAGTTTAGGACCTCATAATCATTATGAACCTTGGAGTCCATGTCAGAAATCATCAGCACTGCAAAACCATATTTTTTGTCTTCCTCAGAAAGCTACCTGAGTGGAGACGTGAAACTTAATCCTGCCATTATGTTTGCAGATTTGTCTCTGGACTTGTTTTTTCACAGAAGCAAAATTATTTTTTCAAGGAGCAAACACTACTCACAGAGGCTGACGTCTGTTTGCTGTGGACCATCCCAGATCTGTGTAACTTTTCCTGAGTACCCATAACCCCAGAGGCATTCTTTCAAGCTGCTCAGTAATTATTAAGGCCCCAGTTTTACCAAACATGCAGATAAAAAGCCTGAAAAATTCACTTACGTTGTCCTCTTGATCTGGTTTCACTCCAGTGTTCTGTCAAAACTAGGGTGAAGTAAAGCACCCTACATTCTCATAGATATAGAAAGCACTCCTTGTACTCATTAATTTCCCTTGCAGTATCACAAAGCATTTTGTAAACATAAGCTAATTACGTCACCCCAGGAAGATGGATATCTCAACTGCAGATTCACAAACAAGGAAACCAAGGCCCAGAAGAGTTAAGTAAATCAATTATGAGGAAGTTTCTGGTTAAAACAAAGACTAGAAATCTTTACCAAGTTCCTCATGCTCTAATTGCTGGGCTACACTTGTAAAGGGATTCTCCCCCACAGCACTGCTGCTTTACAACAGCTCTCCTAACTATCTGCCGCAGCCCATCAGGTCCCTGTCTGAGTTTGGTTATTTTCATTGTCTGGTGCAGTGTCAGCAGATGTAGTTCATGTCTGTGTTCTGCATGTACAAGCAGGAGGGTCTGCTTTAGGAAATGCACCCATCCATTGCTAGCTGCATGTGTACCACCATGGATATCAGCACTTCGGTCCAGGAAATTTTGAAGTAAGTGACTTAGAAAGCAGCCCCTGCATGGGAGCTCTGTCTAGAAATTTAGAATGCAAAACATTCCAAGGGCTGAACTGCCCTCATAGATAAACCATTTCCAAGTGCCTTTCATGTACCACAGAGTAAGAGCAATTAGCACGCTTCCGCTGACGTGCAGCAAGGTCATGCCCAGCTTGTTTCTGTATCTTCGGCTCAGAGCACACATCAGGCCATTTTGGAAATTTGGGCTTTTGTCTGAAGACAGGTCAGCCTGCATCTGCTTCCCCTTCAAATCTCCCCCAAAGTACAGACATCTGGACTTTTTCAAAGGCATGGAAGGAAAATTTGGCATCCAGCTCCAAATGTTTCTCAAAGTCTTCCCAACAAACCCTTAGAAACACGGACCCTTGTGCTCATGCTGTTCTCCATGTGCTGAAATCAGTGGAATTACACCACTGTAAGACAGAAGTAAGGGGAGGAAATGGCCCCGTGAGAGGCCCTTCTGGATAGCAATGGTGAAAATGAAGCCGTTAATCATCATATTGCATGGTGATGAGACTTGGCTGTCAGGCTAATAAATACTCTGATCCAGTGTGGTATGGATGCGCAGCCAGATGTGTTCTTGTCTGCAGAGGCAGCAGAGGGATTTCAAGGTCTACAGTGGGTCTGCTGGAGACAGAGGAATTATTAACACTGCTAGCAATTTGAAGTCAAATTGATGAGGGGCTCAGGGAAAATGTCAGTAAATTAGAAATCATTAGAGGCATTTTGAAAAGCACTAAGGTTGAGAATTTTGTTAAAGGACGTGTTTGTTACAAAGATGACTGAACCCTGTTAGAAATGAAAAGACATTTTATAATATCACTTGACTGAAAGAACAAGGGCATACATGTGTCTGTAAGTGCACACACACACACACACACACAGGCAAGGTTTTAAAAGAGCAAAGTTTCAGAAAACAAAATGAGGGCAAGAATTTGAACAGGATGGGGAGTTGAAACAGAAGCTTTTAATTGCTTCCTGATTGCTTGGGTCAAGTGTTGAATATGATAAAAGGGAAAGCAGAACAACATGATTTTCTGTTTGATTCTCTCTCCTGCTGTTCTCTGAATGGATATGGTGACGCACCAGGGAGGGGGAAGAGATGGGAGAGAGAAGAGAAGGAAATGGCTTCTCAAGACTTTCTACTTCTGTGCATGAAAAGTTGAAATATTGTAATTTTTATTTTTTTTTACCATAATCAGCAGTAATCATCCATCTCTATAATGTTTTGTAACCTCTTGATTAGCACAAAGTTTATTTGGTGCTTATCAGTCCAAAGCAAAGGGAACATGAAATTAACTTAGGGTCAAATCTTGGTTTCCCTCCTTCACCAGCTTCCTTTTGACATATGTAGTAATATTGTTGAATAAGGAATGAGTTTGAACTATGCATTTCCATGTTATTCAACACAACATTTTTCTTTTGAGCATTTTACTTTAGCCAACCCAAACCTTCTGAATACTCCCTTAAATACAGGAGGCTCTGGGCTCTGGTGTAACTGTCTGGCCTTTCAACTTTCTTTCAAATAGAAAATTAGAATTTCAGACTTCTGATCGTGTAATTCCAGTAGATGAACTGATGTTGAATGTAGCTATTTCTTTTCCAGTTTTATGACAAGCCACGCTGGTCCAAGGAGCATTTCCCTTCCGTTTTGAAAGCTGAACCTTTTTATTCTCCTCAAATGGAAATATTCCCACATTGTTGTCTACAGGAGTTTGTCTTTCTCTCCTGCATCTGTATACAACACAGGCAGGGAGGCTGCACATCTGAAACAGCTACAGGGAGTCCTCAGGAGGCATCCTGAAGCCGTGTGAGGAGTCATCAGCAGGGATTTTCAGTGATGATCACTTGCCAAAATCTCCCTTGGGTTTTATGAAGCCGGTGGAGTGCTGCTTTAGTGAGCCTTAGCTGTGATGAACAAATCCTGTATGGGTTAAAATAAGTTGGGACATCGCCTCCTGTCCTCCCAACTAGGCTTTCCTTCCATAGAATTTCACTGCACATCTCTGAATCCCCTTCTCTCTCCCCACACTTTTTTGTGAGGCATGTATAAAGGGATGTTGTTCAAAGATATTTTAATAAAAGTGACTCAGAGCTGCTGTATGTTCCAAAATTATTAAAAACAATAATGATTTTGCACACTGAAAATGAGGCTGACAAGTTCAAACTTTACAATGCAAAACTTGACAATCTTCCTTGCCCCTATTGCCTTCTCTCCCCTGCGAGGTTAGTGGACAGTCCCATTCAAGAGGGCAGTTTCTGAGGCATTTAAAAAGGTCAGTTTTTTGAGGCCAGCTGGAGTTGGGTTATTGATACATATGATATCCCTACAGGGATCTAATTTGCAACATGGGGCTTTGTAATTTCATGCTAGAACAGCATAAAATGGAAGAATAACTCATCCAGAAGGAGGGGATTATGTAACAGTAGTGAAGGAGAATTTGCACAGACAGTAAAGATCCTTCGGAAAGTTATGTTGCTGGTTCTGCAGTGCCATACACCCGCTAATTGGTTTCTAACAACGGGGAGATACATTACCAGCAAGCAGAAAAAAAGAAGGGAAGAAAATAGCTTGGTATTAATACAGCTCACCTTTGAAACTCGCTCAGACAAAACTATATTGCAGCTGAATAAAATCCTCCGGTATTGCCCAGGCTCTAACTAATGAATGCCTGCATTTCCTTCTCCTTTCCTTTTCTTTCCCATGGTGTTACTGACTGCGACAAAAACAGGATCTTTGGTGTCATTGGAGTGCTTCAGCCACCGAGAATGCAGAATGAGACGTTTGGCGCAGGGATGCACACAGCCTGTTACAGGTCATGTCAGATAGAAGCAGTACGTGCGCTGAGAGGCACAACACGCTGCATCGAGGATTTGGTGTGGAAGTATGCCGAGTTAATGGAAGCTGCAGGCTCTGCCCTGGAAATGGCACTTGATAGCAACAGCAGAAGAACTGCTGACATGCAGAAAAAACTTTGAAGGTTGATGAGCTGGATTCGGAAACCTCATTAATTATTCCAACACACAGATGCTCTAAAGGTGCTGCAGATCTTCACTGGAGAGTAGGGTAGACAGCATTACACAGCCCGCTTTGCTTGCCCTGGAACTGGAGCACCAGAGGATGGGGATGATGTGAAAGTAGCAATGACAGTGCTGTATACAGCTAGTCTAGGCTGCTCCTAATTTTAAAATAGCCGCAGTAGAGGTACAAATAAAATAGTGTAGGTGTGGGGCAGCTTTAGTTTATTTGGGGGTTGCTGTAGGCCATGGATCAGTCCAGAATCTGAGTGGAATCTAACTGAAAGACAGAGAAAACAAGATCAAACAGATAGAACTGCAGAGTAGAGATCTGGATAAAAATCAATGAACAACTGAAGGCAGAGATCATGGGAATGTCCTGCTGGATTTCTGCATGCTGGGATAGTAACTAGTATAAAGGGAAAGATATAGTAGGAATGAGGAATATGCTTGAAAATGAGAGGCGTGTGGAACACCTGCAAATCAAACTGGCATTGAAGGAGAAGATGTATAAGCAAGAAAAACTCTGAGTCCACCAGTTAAGGAATGTATTAGAAGAATTTGACGAGCTCAGGAAAGTTCAGAGAAATTGCATTGTGCAGATGAAAGGCAGACTAGAAGAATATGCTGAGAAAGCTGCACTTTTGGTGGTAGCGAATGAAAACAGATCCCAGGCATGCTTTTCTTTACTGCAAGAGTCTGCTGAAGCCAAACTTCTGGAGGACTTGCTCCCTTTGGTTAAAAAAACCAAAAATTCTTCTGTTGCATTTGGAGCATCATAATGCTCCTGCTGTTAGTAGCAGCTTGCTTTGGAGTTCTCAGTTACTGTTTTATCATGAGCAACATTCCAGTATTGTTTAGTGGCCATACATTTGATACACTGATGGAAGTGTTGTACCCGTACTTAAGTTTTAAATGTGCAGGACTATTACTATTTTAAGAATAGTTACAAAGGCACTGCAGAGTTGTCCACATTGATTTAATAATCTCCTCTTCCATGCCTTCATGCATAAGTTCACTTGTTTTTTTTTAGAATTTAAGGAAAATTTAGGTTCTGACCATAGGTATTTTTGAATGAAATTGTTACCGTGAATATATTTTACAGTATCTAGCTGCATGCAGTAAAACTCAACAGAGGATTCTCTGCCTCAGGCAAAGGAGACAAAAAAATTGCACTTTGTGCTAATTTGACTGAAAGTAGGAATGTGCAATACTTGATCCTGGAATTTGCTTCCCTACTAGAGTGCCATCTTCCAAGTTTTTTCAGCAGTGGGTCACATTGCAGAATATATCTTTTCTCCGGACTTTGGGGAAGAGCATGGAAGAATGTCAAGATGTAGGAGAGCTTCGTGTGTTAGTTTAGGTTGGTTATGAAGGGCTTTCATCAGTGGGCATTAATTCAGACAGTGCATATTTATGTTTAGCTAAAACCTTTTGTTTGTACATCTAGAGACAATAGGCAGAGGAACTTTTTAAATACAAATAAATAAATAAATGCCACTTTGTGGATGGAAAATTAATCCTAAAGACCAACATGGCAGCTGGCCAACTGGTAATCATGCTGAGCCTTCAGAATTATCCCTGACATTTATGCACAAAGCAAGTAGACGAAGCTTGCCAGGCAGGAGCTAGCAAACAAACAGTACGCTGAACAAATATGATACTGGGAAAAAACAAACAACAACAACAACAACAAAACACCTTTGTCAGCGAAGCGAAAGCTGTGATTCCAGGACATCATTTTTGCTAGTGATATATGCAGCAGCTTGCAGCAGTAGCAGTGAAGAAAAGTTCCAGAGATGAAAAGGCTAGAACAACCTCTTAATCTCCTTTGTGCCTGTCTTGTGTGACAAGAAAGTCTCCCTTTGAAATGAGAAGAGATACAGCCTAGAAGTGGAAAGTTTGAGCATAAAGAGATTGGGCAACACTCAGAGGTAAGGTGAAGTCAGAACAAAGAGGGTTTCTATTTAAGATGCTGAACTGTGACTCAGAGGAACTAAATTTTCTTCCTGCATCCTTCCTCCTTTTCCTCTGGCAACTCACTTAATCTCTCTGTATCTCAGTTCCCCAACTGAATAATGAGGGAGTAATATTAAAGAGTGTCTCTTTTGATACTTGAGAGCATTTTTTTTTGTTGTTATTATTTTTTTGAAACTTGAATCATTTTACAGAACCGAGGGAGGGGATGATAGGGTGTACAGTTAAAAGAGCAGAGCAGAGGCAGGGAATATCCCCTTGCAAAAAAGGAGCAGTAACAAAAGGCTGAGAGTAGGAATCTGTTAGCCTGGATCAACGTCATCAGTCAGAACAGTTTATGTACACACAAAAAGGCCAGCTTTAGTCAGAGAAAAAGCCTGGTGCAATTAGGACCCAATCTAGAGACCTTGAAGTAATAATGTAATTGCATAATACTAATAGTAAGAGATGAACTGCCTCTGTGGGCGCACCTGCGCCAAGGTAGTCTGAACTGGCATTTCACTGACAACTGCAGCAATGCAAAGCTAGACTGATATTATTTAATTTTTCTTGTCCACTTCCACAGGGAAAGCCATGAGGAAAACAAATGTTTGGTGGGGACAAAGGGAAAAAGGAAACATGGCCACCAAGAAAGGGTTCCAGAACTGGGTAGGGTTACTGGAGGTAACTGCAACGGGGTGGATAGCTGTGTTGCTGTAAATTTTCAAGAGATCTTCTCAACCAGCTTCAGCTGCTGTCCTGTATGCGTAACACACCCAAAATCTGATGGTGGCATATATAAAACTTAAGAGGCTTCTGTAGGAGCTGATGGCAGCATTACAGTTTGCATATGTATTTTCAGTATAAAACCGTTGCTTCACATAACACATAAATATGTGATGAATTCTGCAGAGAGGAAACATCTCCCTGTTTTTGATAAACTGTTTCAATAACAGTATTTACAGGTGACACAAAAATAAGGTTTATCTGTTAAACTAGGGTTAAAGAACCAGAATGAGCCAAAAAATAACATATGCAGTACTGTCCTTTCTACACTTGGCAGTCTTTATGAATGATATGTAGAAGGCTCAGATAATCCTATGATGTTTCTGTCTTTCCTGTCTTTATTTTAGGGGGAAAAAATATATGCTTGGTTATAACAAAAAAAGCAAAGTTGTATTTTTAATTCACACATTTTTTATGCTTTGAATGTAGTTACACGGCTGAATTCCTGCAGGGGAAATCTGTGCAATTACAGTAGGTGACAACACCTTTCCATTGAAGATACCATATGTACCAGAAGGCGCTACACAATGCTATAAGCAGCAAAGAAGCTGAGCAGGAAATGACTTGAAACAGGTATGTAAGCATGTGTTACACAGATATATTTGTGTGTTATACAGACTTCTTTATTTACAATTCATTATACATTTAGTTAAATCTATATTTAAAGCAGCAACACATTGATTTTAAACATTAATTTTCTTTGTCTGAAAATTTTATGTACAATGGTGAAAACTAGCTTTTCTTGCCCGCCTTATTTCATTTGCACTCTGATTGCATTTGTTACTTTTCTGGCATTTGTTCTTTCCAGGTGCGTTCTTCCATACAATTTGAGGTGTACATGAGGTCTCATGAGGGTTCACATGCACACCCACTTTTACAGAGATTCTAACTGGAAGAGCACTGTATGTTAAGGAGTTAGTGATCTGTCATAGCTAACCTGAGAAGGTGCAGGCCTGTGCTGTCCTGTCCTGTCCATACACGTTGGTATTTGGGTCTGTGTTGCGCTGCATGTGCGCTTTGGCAGCAGGAAAAACTTAGCCTGCTAATTGTACTGAAGAAGCCCTTTGGCAGTTCCCACTTGGCACCAGTGATTACACCACCTGCATGTCCTGTATTTATCTTTTAGCGAAGCAATGTGTTTACATACGAATGTCCTTTTATTTGACAGTAGAAATGATGAAAATAGCTATTTTATTCTAAGAAAATTCTGGAAAAGCTCAGGAAAATCATACCAAAATGCCAGTGACCTTCTTCACGGATGGGGTCTGCAACATATACCAAGTCCTGACTGGAGATCTATCCAATGGTGCACAATTCAGAGTTTCCTAGCCTTTGAAGGCATATACTGTTATCTATAGTATCTTCTTTTTCCTTATAGTGTTGTCAGCTGCAATAAATTGAATTCTAGTTAATACCTCTCAGAGAATCACTCACTGAGTGACTTTCTTACTGGGGTCTTAAGAAAATACTTCCATTGCTCTAACTTTCTCCCATCTGCTAAATGATGGAAAGAATGAAGTACACTCTCTAAATATATGGTCTGTAATTTCTCCCTGTAAATTGCACTATGTATATTATATCCTGCAGTAAATGCTCGAGACCTTGAGCACACTCTCACCTTTTGTGCATGTTTATTGACACAGAGTCCTTCCCCTAAGGGTGCCAAATTGTAACATACGGCAGGTGTGGTAATATCCCCATCTTTGGGAGTGAAGAGGATGTGTGATGAGATCCAACTTACTTTCCAAGATCACATAGCCTATGGAAACTGAACTTAGATCTTCAGCAAGTCTAATAAGATGAGTATTGCTTTTGTGTTTAAAGCAATTAGCTCTAAACAAAAGACCAGTACCTCATTAGAAGTCTCCCTTGTACAAAGAAAATAAGTTCCTTCTTTCAGATAGTTGCGTGACTGAACACTGGGGTGACACCTCATATGATGACACCTAATGATCAGTGAACAGAAATAGGAATCCAGAACTTCTTGACATATTTAGCTACAGATGTAGGCTCATCCAGTCTAGATGTTTGAGAGCAGCGAAGCTTTGGCTGACCCAGATTCTTCTTTTCCTCAGGCCTGCCTCTGGTACCATAACAGCTTTGAGGCTGTTGGAAGAAACTTGCTAAAAAGTTGCAAAATATGCATTTTTAGCAGTGTTGCACTCCCGCAGCTCCTACTGATTTCCCATGAGGCTGAGGTAAGGCAGTTTTGCAGAGAGGCTCCAGACCCTCTGTATATACTGGTGCTGACTTCAAAGGAGGCTGAGGATCTGATACTAGAGAAACAAGAACAAATACATACAAGAATCCTTCCACTGCAGGCACGAAGTGTATTTCTGTGCAACTTACCTGTCTCCCATAAGTTGTCACATTCAGCAAAAAAGAACCTGGAGGAAAGATGGAAATAGTACATCAAGCCATTGTATCATTTGAAAATAATCTTTTCCAAAGGGAATATTGGCTAGGGACTTTTTTAAGAAGATGGAACTTCACAGGTGACAAATGTACCTAATATGTCAATGTAGTAATGAAGTTAGTTCTGCACCGTTTGGAAAACAGCAAATTTCCTTGCAAGGTTTGTGATTAAACATCTAACAGAAAATAATGATTTCTTTGCAGGCACTTAGGCACAAAATATAAAGACAAAAAAGGAGAGACAACCAGAGAAAGAACCTGCTAAATATCACTATTGAAAGCCACCATTAGAGTCTTCTTAATATTCACTGTTCATTATAAAAACTAGTATCTATAAAACTGAAGTACCCAGTGGGAGAAAGTATGACTTTTAACTTGCAGAATGCCTTCTCCCTTCAATTCTTTTTCTCACACAAAACTGACGCTTATTTTGTAAAGAACAGTTCAGGAGAGGAGAAAGGTAGCATATTGATTTGGATGTGTATCTTGTTATTGAGGAGGAGCAACAGACTAGCTGAATTACAAAAGAGAAAAACTGTATTTTGCTGCATGTAAGCAAAGATTTCTATAATGAGCTTGAGTAAGTACGAGAGAAATATTGACTTGCATGGGGATGGAGTGGGAGAGAAAGGATTTCTGCCCACTGTGATGAGCATGGGGAACTAACTGTACCTTTCAGAAGCCCTTGCCTGAACCTGCTGGAAAGGTTTGTTATGTTGAACAGAGATTCACATTTGCACTGCTTGAATGTACACAAAATATTAGAACAAATGGGAAACAGAGAACAAATCGAGTATGAAATATTTTGAAGAAATCTGAACAAACAATGTTTTGAAGGAAGTTGTTGCTTCTTCCTGCATCATTTCACTCTTATTTTTCATTGTTTCTCTCTGTCCTTCTCCTAATTTATATTCTGATGAGGAAAAAAACAAAAAACAATACCTTCACTTTTCTACATATATATTTTCTTTTCTGAGAAACCCTTTCAAAAAGAGAAAAAAGGAAACAAACGCATGGAAAATGGTGCAACATGTAGACAGGATTTCTACTGTAATGTTTTCTTACTGACTGGCATGGTGGTAGATACAAACTTGGGTATAAGAACCCAAAAGGCTGTATGCCCTTCTGTGATTCTAGAATGCAAAAATCTAAGTGCCTTAGCCTGTATTTTCAAATAAAGGCTTCCAAAGTCTGTCTTTTTAAAAATGAGGCAGTGGGAATTCCCTTATCTGAGAAATAAACTAGATAAAAATGATAATCTGCATCGATAAAAAAAAAAAAGAAGATTTCATTTGGTAGACTTCTCCTTAGAGAAGAGACCAGCTTCTTTTTAAATAAACAAGCATGTTGATTTATTCATAATTACTGTGGATAGATATTTTTGCCAATCAAACATAACAGGTATGCATTGTAGAACAACTCCATAAGGAGTTGAGAGGATGCAACTCATTAAAAGCAAACAGGTCACTGCATTTAGGCAAGAATAATGAAATGTAAAAACAAAAGGTGAGGAAGGACAAGCTAAGTAACAGCATGGCAGAAAAAGATTTGGATGTTAACATACATCATAGGCTGAATGGGAGTAAACAATATCATGCAGCTGTGAAAAAAAAAGCAAACACTTACTGCAATTTTTAGCCAGTGGTATCACCTACAAAACATCTAGAAATTCTTCAGCTCTCCTTCAAGATGCTTATGCCCCAGCTGGGATGCTGTGTCCAATCTGGGGTACTTTAAGGAAGGTATGATCCTATTGGGGAAAAACAAACAAACAATCAAACAAACAAAAACAACAGAGGAAGACACCAGTGATTACCAAGCTTCATGGAAGTATAATTGTAAGTAAAGGCTAAAGGAATCGTCTTAAGTTTAGACTAAGCTTAGTCTGAATGGTTGAACATCAGAGAAAAGAAAACTAAGAGGTAAAACAATAGCAGCCTTCAAATACATAAAAAGTAATTTCAGTGAGAGGAACAAACTGCTTTCTGTGTCCTCTTCATTTTGCTTTCATAACTGTTTGCTCATCACTTTTGAAGTACTGCTTGGAAATCAACGTTACCCAAATAATACTAAGTACAGTCTTTGCACTACTACCATTTTCCTGGTGCATTATAAATACACTTAAGAAATACAATTTGGGAAAGGCAAGGCAGAATGGGAAAAAAATCTTTTCCATGATTGCAGATTGCTCTCCTCCTCTAAAGCAGCTGCTGTCAGAAATTGTTTTCAATGAACCTTCGCCTCACCTCTGTGCTGACTGAGCTTACAGGAAAAGCTGGCACGAGCTTGATTTGAAATGAAATAACTCCCATTTTGGAGTGGACTGTGTGATGAAGATGTAGTTATAAAATAAATAATGATTCAGCTCTAACTTTCAATTTTGTCCTTATTAAGTTGCTCAACCAGGTGTTGAAGCCAATAGAATTTGCTTTTTCCCCTGTTGGAAAGCTATTTTGAGTGCAGCGTGACTGAAGAACAGCCACTTATTAGCTGCTCGGCAGTGCTTTCGGCTTTTCTGCTAGAATCCCCCGCAACTGCTCAAACAACACTTTTGCCAATACTCATCTAGCTCAATCAGTACCTATAACACTGGGGTATGAAATTATGTGGTGGTTGCGGTGGTGGTAAATTGCCTGCTGTTTAACATCTCTGTTTCATGGCCTGGTGCTGGGAGGGATGCAATGCTGATTTTGAGCTCCAGTTTGTATTTAATTCCTTCTCTCTTCACTCTATCCACTTGAATTCCCCTGTAGTTTCAGTGCAGTATGCATCCTGGCAGAAATTCCTGAATAATGTTGCAGAGTTGCCATGGTTTGTTCTGGAGCTATCTTTCCTTCAGTGATGAGGGATGTAATCCTTCTGCATTCCAACTGGACTGTGAGGATTAATTAAAGTTTGCAATGCGCTGTGAGTTCCTTGCATGCTACTGAAGTGGAAATTATTGTTTGTTACAGCCAGTTTGAATGCCATCTGGGATTTCCACGTTAGTGTTGCAGCTCTGTTGTGCGTCACCAGGCTGGAGCTGGTACCATGAACGAAAGATTAGCACTGCACTCTGTTGCTGTGTATTTGGTGCTGTGTTCAGAGCCTACTTAAGGACAAATACTTCCTGAGAAGCTGAACTCAGGACACTGGCACTCCATGGGCTTTTCTATAGATTGAAGCCTGCAACATCCCTTTCCTTTTGCTGTGCGCCCACTCTGCTATGGGCTGGATCCACACAACAGCAGATCCCTTCGACCTTCTCCACCACCACCCTTGCCAGCTTTGAGAGACTGTGCAAGAAATGGTGGAGGAACTGGGCTCTGCACTTTGCAATAGATGCTTTCTCCCATGCAACAGAATTGTACCTTTCTGTTGCGTCTAAACCCGTCAGGGACATGGCAGAAGGGACTGATCTTAGCCGAAACCCAAGCACAGCGATTCCGCAATATTCTTGTATGCTTTTAACACCTACAGAAATGAACCTAAAACTTGCTTTGCTAATTTGCAGGGCCAAATGAATGTCTGTGTACTAAACAGCACAGCCATGATTTGTTACTCTGCTTTTATTATCCAGCTTTAGTTCAGCTCAGAGCGCGTTTTAAAACACACCCGTGTGCCTTCAGTCTTTGCAAGCCCCAACAAACAAACCAGGTTTAAATGAATGCAGGAACTCCCCCGGTATCCTGACATATGCTCATTATTGACAGAGAAAATGACATAAAATGTAACCACCCAGTTTGCTTCTGAGGATTCCCTGCAAAAGATGAGCTAACAGTTTGAAATTCACTTCCTAGATGAAGGAGTCTCTTTTGTTTCTTACACAAATAAACTGTGAGGATTGGCTTTCCAAAAAGGGTGCTATTAAAGAGGTACAAATATAGAACTGTCACCACGTTATTGTTGTTAATATTATCATATAACTTAGCATAACTTGGCAGATTTCAATCTTACAGTTAAGACCCCAGTGCTGAATGCTAAATAAACACTTGCCAAAAGTTAGATGCTGTCCCAATGAGCTTCCTGTGCCCTCCCTCCCCCATAGCATCAGACTCTTCAGCCTTTGCAGTGTCCCCTCTGGTTTTGTGAACAAGCACCAAATGGAATTGGCAGGAATTTTGCAGCAGTGGTTCTTCATCGAGGACATTACAACAAATCTGTCAAAAGCAAAGTTAAATAGAAATATTTAAATATAGTTAAATAGAAAAATGTAGGAGACAAAATAGAGGGACAAAGCAAAAGAGGGGATGGAGAGGAGCAAAAGCAGTAGATGAATGTAGGAAAGAACAGACAGGACGAAGGAAAAAAAAGGCAGATTTGGGGAGAAGAAATTAGAGGAGAGACATGAGAAGAACTGAGAAGGACAGAGAAGGAACTGGGAATGAAAATGAAAGAATGACACAGGAGAAACTGGCATTAAAATTTTTATTATGAGATAAGTGTAATTTATTGTCATTAGAGCTCCTTTAATTACCTTTCAACCTTTTTTTTAATGATGCCCATATGTTGCTTGTAACAGGGTTTTATGACTTTTGTTCTCCCACCTTTCCCATGGCTTACATTCCTACTTTAATTACTAGATTGACATCAGATGCCTCGCCTAATGTTTTTGCACCAGTGCTTCTATTCGTGGTGATGCTGTACTTGGGGAAGCAAAAACACCTGCCTCTCCTGGTCGAAGGCTACTTGCTGTTCTTGAGGATCTCCACCAGATGGCAAAGCCGATATTTTTGTGGAGTTTCCAGGCCACCTTTAGATAATAATTCACCCTAGGGGGAGTAGTAACAACAGATCCTTTACTGCATGGATTAAACATGGTGATTAAAAATCACTGAGTAGATTCTATGTGGAAAAACTTGTATTTCCTGGGAATAATAACAAAACAGGAAAATAAAAGATTCAGTTACAAAATGGTAATGCTATTGGGAAAGCACAATGTTCACTCATTTCTCTGCAAATCTCTATACGAGCAATGCAAATCTCAAGATTCTTTGAGATAGTATTACTACTTTTTCAGTTGAAATAAAATTTTATGGAGAAAATAATGTTTTCTCATGTTTAATCTCTGAAATTTTTGTGGCTAGCCCAGGCCTCCTCAGTCTGAATGTAATCCAAGGTAAGTAGGTAAGCAAGAGGCAGTTACAATAAGATATAATTTCTTAGTCTGTGTAATTACAAACATAAGAAGTACAATGAGGTTTGCTGTCATTTTTTTCCCTCCAACATGCCCTTATGACAAAGATTGTAATTGTGAAGACAATCACTGATTTTCTTCCCTTACCTCTGTGGGGTTTACATACCATTTTAACCACACTGCTTCAAGAAACTGATTTCATCACTGAAACTTGGTTGCACATACATAATTATACAGTATGAAGAAATGCAAAGAAGCAAATCAACCAAAAGAGGCTATATCTAGATGGCATTTGCAATAAATTAATGTATCAGTACACAGGCTTTGTACACACAGGCCACATACGTGACATTATAAGACACTCAATGTTCTTTATCGCTCAATTTTACATTGTACTGCTCCTTCATGTAGTGCACTATATCTGCTGAAAGACCTACAGGAGGAAAAAGGCAATAAAACATTGCCTTTAGCTTCCTCCAAGAAATTGGCCTCTTGTCTGTGCCCAAAATAAGCCTGTATCAAGAAATTGTTTAGCAACTATTAAAAAAAAAAAAAAGGTGAATTTACCCTTCTTTTTTAAGAACAAAATCATTTATTTTTTAGGAACAAAATGATTTCTTTCAGATTTGGCTTCTTTTCTATCAGCAGGAGGAAGGGAAGGATTATTTACTTCTTCAATAGTTCTGTAGGTTGACCCAAATTTTACTTCCAACTGTTGACAGTGATGACAAGGAATATTAGAGCCTCTCTATACTGCTGCCTGGTTGAGTTACATCTGGCATCAACTATATTTGTTCAATGGCTCCCAATCAATTATATCCTGTAGTACTCATTTTTCTGAGTATCAAGACAAGTAAAAAGATGAGGCTGTTCCCACTCCATGTGGATGAGATGGTAGCGTGAAAAAAGTCAGCGCTATATTTGGAGTGTTCCTAATTGCACTGTTCTATTTCCAGCTGCCGAAATCTGCACTAGAATTTTAATTAAGGGCTAAATTCATGCAGCAGATCCTGACAACAGGAAACAGTTATGTTATTTAAATAGGCTTTACAACGATCAGATTTTATCTCCCAAAGCAGCACTCAGATGAATATTAAAGCCACTTTTGTTCTTCTGGAAAGAACCGCGATCACACGCAGAGAGCCAAAGGAGGTCAAATCCTCGGCTGAGGAAAAGCCATTAAAGCTGGGGCAGCTCTCCAGACGATGACTGAGGTTTAAAACAAAATAATAATAAAAAAAAAAAAAAAAAAGCTGCCTTCTTGCACACAAACGGCCGGGAGTACTCCGACACGAGTCAGAGGCACGCCGTGCGAGCGGATATCTTCCCTCAGGGCGCCCTGACCGCCACAAAGCCTGGGGCCGCGGCGCCTGCGCCCACAAAATGGCTGCCGCGAGACCCCGTCCCCAGCTCCGCGGCGCCCCCAAATGGCGGCCGGCGGCGCGCCGCGCTGCGGAGGCCGCAGCGCCGAAGTGCGCATGCGCGCGGCCGGCTCCTCTTCCCCCTCCTTTCCCTGCCGCTGAGCGAGCGCATGCGTACACGAGGCTGGGGCGTTGCGTTCCTTCTAACCCGGCCGGTGGCTTTGTTTTGTGCGCATGCGCGCGGGGCGGCTCTGGAAAGGGCCAGAAGGGGCGGGGCTCGGTCAGGTGACGCGGGCGCCTCGCGCTGGGGCCGTTGGAGCCGTAACGGCCGGGCCCGGGCCTGAGGGAGGTGCTATGGCCACCACCGTCAGCACCCAGCGGGGCCCGGTGAGTGCCGCCCGGGGCCTGCCCCGGCGCCTTCCCTTCCCGAGCCCCCGGCGGAGGGCAGAGAGGAGCCCCCCGGCCTTCTCCCGGCCGCCGCCGTGCGCCCTGCCCGGCGGAGAGGCTGCGGGAGCGGGGGGGGTTCCGGGGGGCTCTCTGCTTTCGGGCTGGGCAGGCTCAGGCAGCCGTCTGTGAAAGCTGTGGGGTGAAACGTGCTGAAAGGGGCGCCCGGTGGTGGTGTGCAGTCGCGGGGGGAAAGCAACTGAACAGTCCGGTCTAACAGTATTAACAGTCTTGGGAGCTCGTGCTCAGGGTTAATGGGGAATGTTTAATTGCATGGCGGCGCTCTGGAATCATCTTCCCTTATGCTAGGATGTTTTGTGGTGTGGTGTGTAAGTTTGGTGGTATAACATCTTTCTACATATGCATTGTTTCTCTCTGGAAGGGTCTGGTAGTAATGGGCAGTATGATGTTGCTCTGCAGGTGAAGTAAGATATTTTTTCTTAATTAATTTACATTTCTGGTCTTCATTTCTTTCAAACGGCTGCTTTCTTTGCTTTGCTTTGCTGAGAGACCAGAGGACTGCATTATTAAATTACTAATCTTGAAAAGCTGAATTTCTGTCTGTTATTATCTTATGGTAGTAATGCTATTTGATCCTCAATTTAATTCATTAAAATGCCTTACTTGTCAGATCTTTAAGAAAGGATTCCTTTTTCAATTGGTTTTAATCATAGTTCTGTTGTTGGGATAAAAGTTTTCAATGAGGAATTACGGTAAAAAGCGTGAATTAAGACTTCTGTTATCTCTTGATGATATTGTGAAAAGATAACAGCTGATAAATTAGGTAGTGTCTATCCTCAGAGGCTTGGTGTTTGTGAGTTTATTGCTTGATTAAACCAAATACTATTCTTTCAATATGTGACAGATTTTATTAAATATAGAGACAAGTGACATAACAGAGTTTGTTTCTAGGTATCCCTTAGCTGATGTTTGGAAATGGCTGGGGAGATGGAAGGGAACTGGTGCTTGAAGAGGATTCACAGGGACTGGTAACAAACAGTGGTGATGTGGCTGAAGCTGGACAAAGGGCCTGGCTGCAGTCCTGACCTGCTGAGAGGTGATACTGTGCAGGTGCTCGCTGAAATGGAGAGGCGTTTCTTTCCAAGAGAAGTTTTACTTGCACGAGGTGCTGAACACCTTGTTGATATTCAGCAGAGTACTTTAATCTCTGCGTGTTTTAGCTTGTTGAAATCCTCTTGGGTTGAGAAGGTTTTAGTGAGAACTTTCTTGGACTTAACTATAATCTCACAGTTTGAAAATCATAATTTCTTTGGCTTTATTAAGTGTTTTAAAGGAACTGCATCTCAACATCTAGGATGTTATACTGGATGTCGTGTCTTACAATTACGCAGGTAGTCCTATAGAATCTCTTGGCAGTATTTTGTTACTTAGAATTGATTTAGACCTGACGGGTAGAAAGGTGTATGTGGGTTTATCTTGTACAGCGTTGGCTTTCTCTTTTTTTTTCTCATATACTCCACACATTGTGCATGCTTTTCTTCTTTGTCTTAAGCACTTCAGAGATTTGAATGATTTCAAATGAACGATTATATTATACGGTATTGAAAAACTCCCATTCACAGATGAGAATGCTGATCCAGTACGTAACACACCTTTCTTAATTTTCTCTAGAGCAGAAGATAGAATTCTGCTTGTTTCTATGTATACAACTGCATTACAGATGAATAGCCACTAAATGGTGCTAAAGGATAGAGAAACATTTTTTCTTCAGTGCTGCAGAGAGCAGTTCTCATGCCTCTTTCAGTTTGAACAGGCAAGAAAATATTCAAGGTTGTTCTAGTTCCATGCAGATAAGAAAACAAAGTATGCTGCTATACCGTTGCCGATCTTGTTTTTATACCTATGCTTTCTAGTTTGTGTGACTATGCCTCTTTGATGAGGAATTAAAAATTCTGATTGACCTTGAGTTTTTTAGATGAAAGAGAACTGGAATTCTGTCTGCTAATGGTAGATACTCTGCTAGAATATAAATTTATGGTCACAGTGATAGGAGATTAGTATGAATTCATGTTGTGTGGTATTCTTGAGAACAAAACAGCTTTTGAAATCTAAACTACAGCTGAATACAGAATGGCTGCTAAATGATGCCTTTTCCAGGTGAGGGATATTGCTAAACAGTCTGGTCAGGCTTCAGGTTGAGTCTCAAGTCTGAGACATCAAGACCTCGTATTTGTGATATGTCAGCTAGCCTAGCACAGCCAAAATGGATGACTCTGATTATTCATAATGCTGGCAAGTGCCAGATCCTCCAAAATTTAGATCAAGTGCCAAGCTAGGCTACTTAGATTTCTGCTCCTACGGTTTCCCTAATAATCACTGCTTTCATGATTGGAAATTTTCTAATGAGCAGCTTGTATGTGCAATTACCTCTTTTCTTGTTCTAATACTGCAATTTAACTACATAAGCCTTGTCATCTCTAATTTTACTTGGTTTTGTTTTGAAATATAGCTCAAGAATGCAGTAAACACTTCTTGAATTTGAGATGTCTGTAGACGTTAATTTTATCTTCACTTTGTAACTCTCGTTTGAATATGACAGTTCCTGCCATACTTAGCCTTCAAATCACAAAAGATTCCCATTTTGCAAATTTCTTCTTCCCTGAAACCGCATCAGTCTTTTTCTTTGTTAATGGCAGTACTTTTGCTCTGTGGAATGTATTTTGCAGATCTTTCAATGTTAATGTCCTGGACAAATTTAGATGCGCTGGGAAAAGCCAGTAGCAATAGCTTGTGGCAAAATGCTCAGTCAGGACTAAATATAGTTGGTATACTTGGCAGAAAGGGAAAAATACTGTCAAGGTGATGACTGTAGACTCGTAAAGTGCTTACAGGAAGACATATGGAAGCAAAGGAAGTAAGTAAGTAGATGAGTCAGTTAAAAAGAAAGGATCGTGAGAATGAGGTAAGAAATGTCTGGTAATTTTGTTGAAAAAATAGAAAGTGAAATTTGCTCCTACCTGTGGCTGTCCCTGCATCTCCCCCTCACCCCCAAAACTTCCCCTGTTCCAGTTGGACAACTGAATTCTCTCTTCTTGCCCTGTATCTACAAAGAGAACCTGGCTCCATTTTCTCAGCTCCTCATAGTTACTGGAAGGCTCCTAAGAAGTACATCTGAAGATTCCTCTGCTCTAGACAAATGGTCTGCCTTTCCTCACAAGTCCTGTGCTACAGCCCTTTCCGTGGGCCCAAACTGGATGCACTATTCCAGATGTGCTCTAACCAGTTGTGAATAAAGGGAAACAACTGCTTTTCACAGTTTACTGGCTAGACTTCTGTTGATGCAGTGTAGTATGCTGCTTGGTTTTGTTCTGGGAATGCACTGCTCATTCACCTTTCACTTTGCACTTCCATGGATTTCCCCCTGCTGCCCTGCCAGTTGTTCTTTAGGCTGTACCAGTGCCAGGGATTTTCCTGTCCAAAGTACAGGACTTTATGCTTGTTGTTGAATTTCATGAGTTTCCGGCCAGTATATCTCTCAGACACTGTGGTTGTTGGCTGTGTCTTCAAACATACCACGATTCTCCTCCAAATTTAACATCATCCTCAAAGACTGATGAACGTATACCCTGTCCTCATCTCTGGTCACTGAAAAGAAAAAATAAAAACATTAGGCACACATGTTAGGTCTCAGACCCATGCCTGTTAGGTACACACCTCTGAGAAACTTTGCTTTTAACCCACTTCCAGTGTCATTGACCACTGAACTTCAACTCGTGAGCTCTGTAATCTGGGCAGTTTTTCCTCTGTCCAGTGGTCAACCCACATGTGGATTGTAATAACTGAGCTTTGATACTGAGATGTGGTCGGTGACCTTTTTGAAAGCCTTTTGTGAAAATCAAGGTAAACAAACCTACTGTTCTCTACTTATTCACAGGTCTACTAATTTTATCATAGAAAGCGGTCAGTTTCAATTAGGCATCTTGTACCCCTGGTAAATGTTGACTATTCCTTGTACCCTCTCTCATGAGCCTGGACATAGCTCTCAGAAGGACTCCTTGCGCTGTGAATTTCCTGGCAACTGGAGTGAAACTGACTTGCATGTTGTTTCACACATCATCCTTTCTGCCCTTTTCAAAGATGGGTGCGACATTTGTCTTTCTACGGTTATGGGGGACAACTTCTAATCTCCATGACCTTTCAAAAATGATAGAGAGCAGCCTTGAAAAATAGCATCAGCTAGCTCTTTCAGCACCTTTGGATGCATCCAATCTGGTCCCAGTTTTTTTCTTCAGCATGCAAAACGTAGAATAGTTCAAAATTCTCTTACTTAGTCGGTTCTTCTTCTTTCTTAAAAACAGTGAAACCATTTAAAGATAAACGTGTAGAACTTTTTTGAGTAGTTAAGGTGTTTTATAGCTCTTTAGCATGAAACTTCTCTGAAACCTACTATCAGAACTTCTGGTGTTATTTGCAAGTGTAGAAACCTTAATTACATTTCTCCAAAGGTATCGTGGTTCCCAAAGTCAGAGCATTTGTGCTTGTCCTTGGGCCGTGTTGCCTTTACCTCCATTATGGAGGAAGTTGCATCATCAGTTAGAGAGTCAGGTAAGGTGCCTGATGACTTCCCCTCCTCTTTCCTTTACCTCCAACCCTTATTGCATTTTCTTTTGTTCAGCCCTCTGTGGTAGCTTACTTAACAGTAGCATTGGCACCACCTAATCTTGCATGAGAAATGAGAGTGAGAAGGAACAGGAGGATGAAACTGACTGCCCAGTCCTGCGTTAGGCTGGACAGCTGTGGAGCACCACGCTGCATTCGGTTTGAAGGAGTGGGTTGAGATGGGTTTTTTCACCTGCAACATTTCACTCTAAAGATCCTCAAAACAAGATGTTACATGGCTTTAGTGGACAGAAGGGGCAATATTTTTGTCTAGATAACTCATTTTTGATAGTAATGCTGTCAGTGAAGCTTATTAAGAAGTGATTACTAGGTAGGCTTATTTTTATGAAGGCCTGCTAGATGTCTGTCTTCAGAATTGTAGTTTTGTCATGATGCTGTCATATTTGTCTTGATTCACTTTTCAAGCTAGTACAATTCAGATTGGAACATTTTGTTCTGCAATTGATGGTAGCGTGGAGTTGAATTTCACATTCTTCTTTAAATGTTACAATAGTAGAGGGAAGTGTGTGTGTTTTTAAATGGGATATCGAGCAGGATACAAGCTTGTCTCTGATGTCTACCTTGCTTTAAAAATAAACTGTGGTCGAATTCAGGTTATACAACTATTTTTGATTGGGATTTGGAGGTGGCAATTACTTCTAAATACTTCGATGGGGAAAAATTTCTGTTTTCTCTACAGATAAAGATTGTACACTATTGGTTTGTCTCCATCTATATGGAATCAACTGATAACCAGCATGAGAACTTACTGATTAATGTATTTTCCTCCATGAGCATCTCTGCTGGGTGCTTATGGAATGTAGCACTGGGACTTCTGTACCAGATCTCACTCAGAGCTGAGAATTTAAGATGGGAGTGTATACATCTCCTGTTCCCCACTATTTCTCTTGAGGGGTTTGCCATTCAGATCTTTTAAGAATTTAATTACGCTATCGGTTTTCAGTTTCTGGCTACGTCTGTTCTACAGTTTTAGGGTAAGAGTGTAGCTTTGTGTGAGATAGCTGAATGGCCTAACAGCAGCTTAGATGCTGTGAGAAAGCTTTGGTCTCCCTTACAGATTTTGTCTTGTCTCTTTTGGACCTCAGTGCGGAGACTGGTTTATATGTTTAACTTTGGAGCAGTATCTGGGTGACCTTAATAATAAAAAGTTATAGTGTTTTTCACTTGTCTGACCGTCGTGAATGAATAAAGTTTTCCAATGTCCACGTTAAGACAGTTGTACCAAATAAAATATGCTATCCTGTTTTCTGAGAAGCTGGCAGAGGCAGCCAGAACATATGGCAGTGTAGTTCCAGAGCTGCAGCCACCACTTCTGGCTAGAGGAAATCTTTATGATGCATGTTTTTAAAGATGCTAAAAATTCCAGATTTGGAACTTTCTGGATGTTGTCGAGGATTGGAGGGGACCTGCTATGTTGCAAATGCCATTCACTGCCATTCTAATTCTGGTACTGTTTCAAATCTTTCCTAAATGGACTATGTTTTCCTTTAAAATAGTGTTTGTTTTTTTTAAAATAGTGTATATTCTAATAAGAAGGCTGCTACAGGACCTGTCTTATTTCCAACCTAACTTAAATAAGCTTTCTTTCAAGATTAGCATGGTATTTTAGCTCAGTCTTTTCCCTCTTTCTACCTGTTTCCCCCCACACTTCTTAAAATTTAAGCTACTGGTTGCTGTCTTGGTAGAAGTAACTTATGTTCTTCTGGCTTGATTTCTTTAAAGCATTCAATTTATTTGGCTATCCGGGAAGGATTGTTTGTGTGCCCGATTCAGTCCAAATTATTGTCTTCCAGGTCGGCTACCAGAATTTTAGACTATGTAGCAAATGAGGCCTCATATATACTGTGGCGTTCATTTGTATCCTGTTTAATGATGGTGGAATGTCCTAGAAATCGGTGTTAGCCTGTTTTTATCATGATAGTCATTACTCAAGCATCAATAAAGCAAATGTTTGATTGGTGAATAAAAATATTTTATGGGTAAACATATTAGAGACTGGAAAGGCTGATGAAAGCTCAGCTATCAGCTGAGGATTCATTAGTTTACATACTGGTTGATAATACTATTAGAGTGCTACTAAATAACCAATAAAGTTTTCTGCAAATAGCTTATTTAATAGCTTTTAATTTATTTATGGAGTTATTTTCTTCAGGAAGCAAGCTATTATGAGGAATCCAAATGTCAAACTTGCGTGGTTGTGACAAGATAACGTATGAGGTGCATACTCTCTGTAAGGAATATTTTTTGTAGTTCTCTGTTCTCTCCTTTGAGAGCTATTTTCAGCACTGCTACAATGCCTAGGTAATGCCTTCAGCGAAGTGGTGCTCCATGAAAAAGGAATTTGTTGTTTTAACAAAGTAGGAGTCTAATAAACACGAGCAAAGCATTCAATTCTAAATCAGTGTTCTTAATGTATACTGTCAATTAACTATTTTTAAAGTTCCCTTTAAAATGTACACCTTCTGTAACAATTGCTTTTTCATTGTAAGATTTTAAGACATGGGTAAGCAAAACTGATTCTCTTCCCTCCCTCGTTAATAGCCTGGCAGCAGGCATTCAGTATTCTTCCTTGGCTGCTTTGATAACTTCCTTTCTGGCATGTAACACCTACTGTTGCCAGGATCCCTGAGGCTCTTGAACAGAAATGGTGTCTCTTGCCAAATCGCGTTTCATATGACTGTTGCTATCTCAAAGATGCAATCCCGGCATGCAAGCGCTGTCTAATCTTCAGAAGCTATGTCCTCAGGGCCTTTTAACTTCCTAAAGTATGTTGTTCTGTGGGCATGCGTTTGCCAGATACGCAATTGAGTAATCTTGTCTGGGATAGTAACATAAGAGATTACACTTTCTTTTGTCTTGATGCAGTGGACAGTTATGTATTAAATATATAAACATCTCTAGAGACAACAGAAGTGAGCTTAATTATGAGTTTTCTATGCTGCTTATTACATTATACTCTCTATTTTAGTGTGGTGATCCATCTGAGTGTATTGGTGGCAGTGTTCACTGAGCATTTAAAACCTAGAAACAAGCAGAGTTGTTGAATTGACAAGTAACAGGTAGAAACTTATCTTTCTTATACCATAAACATTACATAAATTAAATGGTGACTGCTGATTCACATTACCACGTGACAGTTCCCCTCAAACTCTTCTACTTAAGATTTTTCATCATTGTGCATTTCTGTGGTAAGCCAAATTTGGAATTCCTGCGTTATTTTGAGTATGGTGGGATTCTATCCCCAAAAATTGACAAAGTTAGTTGCAGGCTGCGTGTAACATTTGAAGAGGATTAGGACATCTTTCTGTTAAAGGATTTGATTTATAGGAAATGTTGTCTTTGTGATCTGTCTTGAGGATGAGTGTGAAGATGACCCTTTCAAATAGTGCGTTGCACCATGTATTTTGGAAAGATTTATGCAGCAATTGCATCTGCTGCGGGTGTGTGTAAAAATACTGGAAACTTCATTGAGCAGTAGCTTGCATTAATGGTAATGAAAGCATATTGGACTTTATCACCTCTATTTCAGTGCTCTTTCATACTGAAGGAGTACCATCTTGTCACAGGAATGATCAGCTAGAGCAAGCGATGGATAAGTGAAAGAACTGGGTGGCATCGGATGTAATTTGTGAATGGGATGTAAGACTTGGTAGATCTGACCTTTGTGTGGACTAGTTAAATGGCTAGCTGTAGAGCAGCCTGGGTTCTGTATATCCAACTCTTTTTTTTTCCAGAGGCTTATATTGGAAATTAGTATTTTTGAAAGAGAGCATGAGTACATTTGTCATGTGAGTTGGCAGTTCTGTCATTTAACTAGTTCTTTGTTTATGCTGTCAAAACAGAGTAAAATGCTGCTGAATGTTTTTGCTCTGCTTTTGATATTTTTTTCGTTCTTTCCCATTGTTCATTATGAAAGTGGAAGACAAGTTTAAAGATGTTTTTTTTCTTTTTTAAGGTATATGTTGGTGAGCTTCCTCAAGACTTTCTTCGCATTACTCCAACCCAGCAGCAACAGCAAATCCAACTGGATGCCCAAGCAGCTCAACAGCTACAGTATGGAGGACCAATGGGTACAGTAGGCAGACTCAGCATTACTGTGGTACAGGTATAAATCATACCATCTTTGTGAAACAAACTTTAATCCTTTTCTGTCAGTGGCCATAAAAGACTGTTGGAATTTGAGTTACTAAATTACTTTTGTATAGGAAGTGAGTTCTTACCATTTTTTCTATCTTCATGTTTCTGTATGTCAGTGCTTTTTCAATTTTTTTATCTGTGTCATGCATGGCATAGCAATTTCCTATAAAGCTTGTTATTATAGCAGGTAATAAAATTAATGTTTTTCTTACAGTGAACAGACTTTTTTCTAAGAACTTCACTTAAGAAGACTTCCTGTAGAAACACTGAGTATTGGAAGACATTAGCAATTTTGAGTCTATTGTAGGAAATTGCAGTTGGCTTACGTATTTTTCCTTAAGTGGCTGCATTGTTCCATCCCTGCTTTCTTTAAGATCTTTTGCTGCTTTTTTTCCAGTACTTCATGCAGGTTTCCTTATTAATTATGAGTATAGTCCTGGCTTTTTATTTTCTGCTTCCTCTTTTCCGTAGTTATCCCTCTTCTGATCTCTTGGCAGTACTTTATTGCTGCCTTCATTATAAGATCTCAGTTTTTACAAATGTTCCATCTTAATACAATTCTGTAATATCTACATTAGCATACCAGATGTCCCTCACGTGAACTTAACACGCCTCATCTATTTACAAGTGCTGTTTTCATGTCATTTTTGAAAAGTATACCAAAGATATGTTTAGCCTCAAATTTTAGCATGAAGACTGGTATAGTGTGAGTATGGTTACAGCTTTAATGGTGAGGTGATGCCCTTACTGGGGAGGAAAACCACAGGATCTCACAGGAAAAGAGGTATCATTCCTCCCTTTCTATCTGTATCTTTCAGTGGTCAGTTTCTTCCTTCACAACCTATGCAAGAAAAACCCAAGCAGCCAACAGCTAGTCAGTCTCACCTCTGTGCCTGGAGAGATCATGGAGTAGATCCTCCTGGAAACTATGCTAAGGCATGTGGAAAGTAAGGAGGTGATTGGTGACAGCCAACATGGCTTCACGAATGGCAGATTGTATGGTGTCCCAAAACTGTCTGTGCCTCCCTGGGAATTTATGCAAGATTGCTGCAGCAATCTTGGCTGCATATTAAGGCATGTGGTACTCTGGATAGGAGACTCACCATGGCGTAGTTAACCTGTGGAGCACGAAAAGCTGGTTGAAGTATTTTGTATTTATTTAAATACCTGTTGATTAAGTACATGCACTGATTCTGCTACTAATAAACTGGAGAGAGATCAGAAAATGTTTTTTTTTTGGAAGGTATGTACAGCTTTTTCTCTTGAAGATACACAGAAATAGTGATGAGTTTATTTAAGCACAATTGATTATATACTCATAATCTGTCAGTCTAGTAATTTAAATACTCTGTTTTCTTTTGGTAACACTTTATGGTAATCTTTTTAATCTCTGGACTTCAGAGTCGAGAGAGAAGAATGATTTGGGTGCTAACTTTCCTACTTTAATTGCAAAGCCCAGACTTACAAGAAACAGTGTGAGATATTTCTCACCGGTGCTAATATGTGAATTACTGAACTAGTGTGTACCCTGAAGGAGTAAAGGGCTTTCCAGGATAGAGCTACACCTGTTGTGACTAAATCTGTTGCAAGTCTCAACTGTTTGAACTCCTTAAATCTCCTGCCGGTGGGAGACATAGGCACCACTTTGTCACTTTTCTTTCTGTAAAAAAGAAAAAAAGAAAGGCTACTTCATACAAGCCAGAAACGTGTCAAATTTTGATTTCTACTTTGGTGCACTTATGCAGCAGTACTCAGTGTTGTCTTTAGGACTGTTATCAACTTGTTTTTTCTTCTGTTCCTCTGTTACAGCAAAAGTAAGTTGGCTATCTTCTGGTTATATACTGCATCTGTCTTTATAGTAGCGTAGAACTTAATTTGTCCACTGAACTAATATCAATTGCACACATCAGATTATTTTGTATTTCTGAAAAGAATAAATAACTAGATTTTACCTGAATTGAATTGATTTTGTGAAGAAAACCTTGTGATATTCTCAAAGCTATTGTATTTCTGTATTTCATTCTTTAAAAGTACTTCAGGTGAAGAGGATAGGTTACCTATCACATGAAGCTTGTAACTGCATATTGGATGGCAGAAACCAAGGCAAAAATTGAACTTTTCTTTCCTTATAATTGTGCATCTGTTGTTTTTTATTAAGTAAGTTAAACATCTTCACCACAAGTGTTTTCTACAGCAGACAGTTTGAAAGGAGGATCTCTTTTTAAAGATTCTCTTAAAGATTCTCCCCCGTTGGCATTACAATTCATTATTGTCCTTTTTGTCCTCTGATTCTCTTTGTGAAGTAATAATAATTACTTCACACGTTAATGTAAACATTATGCACTTAAAGGTTCTTTTCTCTTTCAGGCAAAATTGGCAAAGAACTATGGAATGACCCGCATGGATCCATATTGTCGAATACGTCTGGGGTATGCTGTGTATGAAACCCCCACAGCACATAATGGAGCCAAGAACCCCCGCTGGAACAAAGTTATTCAGTGCACTGTTCCCCCGGGTGTGGATTCTTTTTACCTAGAGATATTTGATGAGGTCAGAATGAGTATATTTTCTCTTCTTCATCCCCTGTTTGGGCTGAGGTTTGGGTAGAATCTTGGAAGGTGGGATTGAGTTAGCAAAGGTTCTTAGCTGTGCTCTCTGGGAAATGATGCAGATTTCTCAGAATCCCAAGATCAGCAATGCATAAGGCTTTGCTCTGCCCCAAGAATGTCACAGCTTGGTAGCTGAATATTAGCAGGGCTTCCTGCAAAGAAGGAGAAGCAAAAGAGTCTGAGGAGTGTCTTTAAGTTCCTTTTCACTATCAAAATGCCCTGTAGCCTTATATTCTGTAATGTTCCGATTGAATAGCATGTTTATACAATGCTGGTTTAGACAAAAATTTCTCATTTTTATTCTAACCCAGGAAGAGCTTATATGCAAGCTCATAAATGCTAATAAAGCAGTCATATATATAATGCGTAGTCACTGGAATTTATTAGCAGAAACGTAACTTAGATCTGGGAATGAAATTCAGGCCAGTATGGTAGGCATGTAGGCTCTTGCATGTGTTTTACTTAACACACAGTGTTAATAAATTCCTACCTTGTACAAAGGTTACCTAGAAGAGTAGTACTACCTTGAATTCTAGTATGTTCTTCTGCTAGATGTTGTTATTGGCAGCAGGGAATATGTGCAGCCTCCGCAGTTGTTCCAGTTCAGGGTATTGACTTTGACTTAGCACAGATGTGCCTTCTCAGGTAATCTAAGAGGCTATGACTTGGTTGAAGTTTGTTTCATTGCTGCAACAGGGGTGGCACATCAGTCCTTGTATCTGCTCTTGAATCACTGGAGTTCACAGCCTATTTTAACAGTGTAAGCAGGAGCTGATTCTTACTTAGTAGTGTATTGACTGCTCATCAGTGATTGTCGTTTACAGATACAGGCCTGTTTACATACCTTCTGCCTTACAGGTAGAACCTTCTGCATTCTGGCTGATTAATCAGATGGAGACTTGAAATACTATGTAAAATATTTCTGTATCTGTTGTTTGTTTTACGTCAATTCAGGCAAGGAAAAAAAAAAGGTTTTGATGCTGTTTCTCACAGTATCCTTCTGGACAAAATGTCCAGCGTAGAGCTAGACAAATACATAATACAATGGGCAAACAATTGGCTGACGGGTCAGACTAAAAGGGTTCTAGTAAATGGGGTTACATCAGGCTGGTGGCCAGTCGCTAGTGGGATTCTCCAGGGCTCCGTTTTGGGGCCAGTTCTCTTCAGTGGTTTTAGAAATGATCTGGACACCTGACTTAAATGCATACTAAGTAAGTTTGCAAATGATACTAAATTAGGGGGAACTACTGACTCCCTCAAGGGTAGAGAGGCCTTGCAGAGAGATCTTGACAGACTAGAGCACTGGGCAATCACCAACCATAGGAAGTTCAACAAGAGTAAATGCCAGATTCTGCACCTGGGACAGGGCAACCCTAGCTATATGTACAGATGGGGTATGAGAGGCTGGAGAGCAGCCCCACAGAAAGGGATCTGGGGGTTCTGGTCAGCAACAAGTTGAATACAAGCCAGCAGAGTGCCTTGGCAGCCAACAAGGCCAACTGCACCCTGGGGTGTATCAGGCACAGCACTGCTCGCTGATTGAGGGAAGGGATTGTCCCGCTCTACTCTGGGGTGGCCCTCACCTCGAGCACTGTGTGTGGGTCTGGGCACCACAATATCAGAAGGAGATAAAATCATTAGAGTGTACAGAGGAGCACCACAAAGATAGTGGTAGATCTAAAGGAGGGGAAGACACATGAGGAGCAGTTGAGGTCAATTGGTTTCTTCAGCCTAGAGAAGAAGAGACTGAGAGGAGACCTCACGGTGGTCTCTGCTGCGGCATTCTATATATAACATGTACAGATAGATAGCAGTAAGGTAACATGGAGTGACACGATGTGACTAAATTCCCACAGACTATGCTGATGTTAGTAAGTTGTACTTCTAAAAGTGTTGTGCTGCAGATTTTCAATTTTTACATGTTAAATACGTGCTATTGATCTGTCATCCATAAGAAAGCAATCCATCATTCATAAGAACACAAAGCTCCCTTCATCCCAACTGGAAAGGAGATGGTTAAAACACCTACTCTTTTAGTAATTTCCTACTCTTTTAGTAATTTACCTACTCTTTCAATAGGTATTTATAGAATAATAGAATAATTTCAAAAGTAGTAATTATAAAACTGCCAAAATATAATAGCATAAAACTGAGGAGTCAAGAATCAACTTCAGATTTATTTTTTTTTCCTTTCAGCGAGCCTTTTCAATGGATGACCGCATTGCTTGGACACACATTACAATTCCCGAGTCTCTGAAACAAGGAAATGTGGAGGATGAATGGTATAGCCTGAGTGGAAGGCAGGGTGATGACAAAGAAGGAATGATTAATCTGGTGATGTCGTACACGGTAAGATAAGTTAGGGGTGAGAAGAAGAGGGGTTACAGAAGGGGGTATTTGAGGTTAAAGTAGAAGTATTTCCATTGTATCTTACTATATTTTTGTGTGTGCATGTGTTAGTGTTTAAAATAATTATACTTACCTTTGGGAAGAGCAGACAAAAATACTAGTTAAGGCAGTACTTCGTTGGTGAGGTGGTAGATGAATACTTATTTGGTTTTGTAATTATTAAAACATTCAGATAACTTCTGTGTTCCTGCCCTTAAATACTTAGAAAGACATGTCAATTTAAAAGGAAAACTAAGGACAACTCTTCTGTCTTAAGTCTTTCTGGAAAGTTTGAATGGTCTTTCTGGTGACTGCAATTTTTACTTCCATTCTTGTTCATTTGGTCTTGAACTATTAACTTACTCTTATCCATTTAGTAGCTTCTGGGCTGTTCTCTAGCCTGTCATCTTTGGCATAAGTAGTTGTTGGATAGCGTAGTCACCCCTGAATACTTCCTACTGTGCTTGCACATGATCAGAAGTTCCAGGTTGCTGCTGAGTGCACAAGAGCAAACAGGTGCTGTTCAAGATTCCCATTTGGCCCCAGAGCTAAACAGTTTTTCCCTTCACCCATAGGATAAAGGATTTTTTTATGAACCTTTAAAACTGTCTGCAAGTGAATGAGCTACACAGAGAATCTGACCTGCTAATATCGTCCAGGATCAAAGTGAACGGGAATTGTGGTAGTAAAAGGGGATATACTTGAACTGATACTTTATTTGAAGTACTGGTTTACCTCAAAAATTGATTTGAACTAGTATTTGCTTCTAGAAGCAGTATATCACTCTTAATAAAATTCAGTTTTGCTTTAAGTTTTCATTTGATGAATACAGAATATGCTTTATTCTTGTGAAATAAGAAAACTGATAAAGCCATTTTTAAAACTTGCTTCAGGAATAAATTTTCAGTCGCCGGTTTTATCAAGCTGCTGTGAAAGGATAGTTTGATATGATGTGCTTATGCTGATTTACACTCAAATCAGTTGTAAATTAAAATGACTGTAGTTGAGTTAATTTGCTAGAGAATTTGCTTTCTATAGATTAGGTAGGCCTTATTACAGTCATATTGAAAGTCTGTATTTCATAGTCAGTATCACAGTATAGCTTTTAACAAATGCCATTTTAATTGCTGTTCTGGTCATGTTGCCCCCCCCCCTTCCCCCTGGAGTTGTTCTATTATCTGTTGTGCTTTTTTTTTTTGTCTAGTCTTTGCCAGCAGCCATGATGATGCAGCCCCAGCCAGTGGTCCTGATGCCTACTGTATACCAGCAAGGAGTGGGATATGTGCCTATAGCAGGTATGTTTTTTTCCTTGAAGACTCTTAAAACTTCCAGATAAAGGGTTTTACAGAGATAAGTACCAAACTTCTATTGTTTTTCAGGATGTAAGGGGAAGCTATAAATGACTTTGCCCATTTTTCCGTGGTATTTTTTTTGAGAGAAAAGCAAGTGAATTAAGTGTAGGTCTGATTTCAGTCTTGTACCTTGTTTAAGAGAGCTGCATAAGTTTGGCTAAATGGATTAAAATAGCAATAAAGTCAGAACAAGTAGTTTGAAGGCTACTCTTTCTGCATATGTAATTTAGATTTATTGGTCATTGCATATCTAAGTATCTGGCAGGCCACACTGTAATACATTGTGTGCTTTTAAATGCTGGCAATCCAGGTGAGAAACTGCTCAGGCTTCAGAAAGTGTGTCAAATGACTTCTGCTGTCAGAACTGCAGCTTAAATAGACTATGAAGGTATGGTCCTTTCTGTGGTCCTTGAAGTTACTCTGTTGGAAACTTGCTACACAGCACATGAGCTCTGTAGCATTCTGAATGAGAAATGTTAGGGAGCTCTGAGATGTGGAAATCTGTCAAGGTAAGCTAAAGCAGATGTCAGTTGTCTTGGTCTGTGCAAATTAAGTTGTGGACTTGTATAGAAAAATGTTAACTTCAGGTTTTGTAATTTTGCTGTCAGAGATGAGAAGCTTAAAGTATATAAATAACCATGTGGTTGCCTTACCTAGGTAACAGGTAAGTAAAGTTCGTTTTTTTCTATTTTACTTAGAGCCCTTAAAAGATCCAGTTTGTACATGAATTCAGCAGGATACATACTTCTTAGGGAAAACAATCTTGTAATCAACATATTTAGTTTCTTTTCATACATTTATATGAATGAGTGATAGTGTATGGGACACAGATCTGACACAACAGATTTTTCTCTTCTAGAGTCAATCCCTGATTAGGGAGAATGAAGTTTAAATTCAAAAGCAAACTTCCACAATAGATGATGTGTAACTTAAGGAATAATACTTCCTGTTTCATTTTCAGAGTTAAATTAAAGCAAAACATGGAAAGGTTTTGCTATATGCTTTACTCCCTGATGTAAAACATGCAATATGCTTCATTTAATGTGTTTTCATTGCTATAGTTTAATTCTCAGGAGTTAAGTCTTTCTTGGCCAATAGTATAAATTAGTGTGTGTATCCTGTAGTATGCTTCTGTTGTGGTAAGCCAAACTTCTGCGTAGCATTTCTGTGTTTGAATTAGATGATGCATCTTTTTACTTTTAGCTTCATCCCATTCCTATACACTGAAACAGTTAGTGAACTTCAAACTTAGTATCTTGTGTGTGGTTAAATGAAAATTAATTGCTGGGGTGGTACCTATAGTAATATAAGTAGAACTATAGAATTTCTTTAACAGATCAAACCAACAATATTAACATAGCAAAATTACTGGGCTAGTCAGACTGTGATCAGTGAAAATGAAGCAGAGACCAGTTTCAGATATAACTGAAACTGGACATCCAGTTGAAGAGGTAGAACTGAAACTCAACCCACAGAGTTGAAAAACAAGTACAGTGGTGTATCTTGGTGTTCTGTAAATTTGTGTTGGCCTTGACTGTTTTCAGGTATACTTTATTAAATTGTCTTGGACAAGTGAACAAGCAACTTATGTTTAGTGCATGTGATTGATAAAAGGTCAGGTGTTACATCTGAATGTTATCTTTATGTAGCAGTCTTATTGATGTGTATGTTGGAGTATTTCCCATCTTCAAAGATGCAGCATATTTGTTTTAGTTACTGTTATGATAACGTTTATTAAAAATTCTTCCTGATTCTGTAACTTATATTTTTAAAACATTGTGAAGTCCCATCACTCCGTTAGAACTTTTCTTTGTTCTGAGAAAACTTGAATGTACTTCCTTAATTTCATAAATGTCAAACTAACTTATTATAATCCACCCATGGTCTAGTTAGATTTTTTGTATTTTTGATGAAAAAATTTGAATATTACTGTGCTTTGTGTTTGCTGTTCCAGAATTTCTGTGGGCACCATGAAAATTTCTCAAAGCACTGAGTTTTTAAAGCTTCTGCCTGTTCGCTAATCCAATGACCCAGTCATAATTATAAAATTTAATATAAATACAAAAATTAATAAAGGTAATTTCGAATGATAAATGGAACTGACAGCACATCTTGGAAGACATGAAGTATTGTCACAGTGTTTTCTGTGTACTAAACTAGATGTTCCCCCTGGGTTCTGTAAACTCTTTCAGGAAGATGTTTGTATCCGTGTAAACAACTGGCCTATGACAAGCTGAATTGACTGTATCTTCTGGGGAAGCTCTTGATGTACTTTCTTTGGAATATTGTACAGGGATTTCTCTCTTTTTAAGACTGATTACTTAAAGAAGGGCAGTGGTAGGACATCAGTATATTCCACAGGAATATATTTACCTTCCCATCTTTTCAGTTCCATTTTTTATCCTGTCCACTTAAATGAGCATAGTCAATAAGCAAGTTCTATTTGTTTCCTTGAGAAAAGTGGAAGAGCAGTGCTGAAGGTAGCCTATTGCATCTGAAATGGAGAGGATTCTGTTGGTGGGCAAGACAGAATATAAATCTTGTCTAAGATGAAAAATAGATTCAGTGGGTGGACTGGAATGCTTATCCAGAACAGTATAACACTGATTTATGGAAATTGTCCAAAATTATTGAGCTTTACAGTGAGATGGTGTTAAGTCAAATTTAGCTGTGTCATGAAGGCCAAACTTTTTTTTTTCTGCAGGTAACAGAATATTCTGTTCAGAACTTAGCATATGTGATAACTAATCTTCTAATTAAAGTGAAAGCAACTGATTTTACTTACACTCCTCTCTGTCATACAAACGGAGGTGAATAGTAGCAGCAAGCAGTTAAACACTGTGGTAAGCAGATGAGGCTTGAAATGCTAGCACAAGTAATGTGTTGGTCTTTTCCCCACATTTTATGGTAGGGATGAGATTGTGGTGAAAGCAGAAATGACCTTGGAATATTTTTGTATGGTGTTAATTCATTTTTAAAATTTTCAAAATGAAAAACTCTGATGCTAGTTGCTATAAGCTATAGTTGTCATGGATGTCATCTCTGGGATGGGTTTGGGAAAACCTGAACTTCTGTTTTAATCTTCTAAAAGTTGGCTTTCTCTATACTCTTCCAGTTGCCTTTTCTAAAGTTTAGTGGATTTAGCATTGGTTGCTTACAGTCCAAGCTGATCTGTGATAGGATGTGAAAGGCAGTAAGCTGAGCGCAGTTGGTTCAGTGAACCTGTATTTCTGATCTTTTCTTTTTTCCCCATGGGATACATAGGAAATGTCTGCACATGACTTAAAAACACCTGCATAAGAAGTAGGTTTAAAAAAAGTTCAGAGTCCAGCATATCAGTTCCATTGAGGTAAACTTGTACCTTTATGTAAATTACACCTTTAGGTGTCAGTATTGGGTTTCATGTGTTAGTTTATGATGGTGTTGATATGTTAGAACACCATGGATGTATGTTGTCCTTTTTGGACTACAAAATATAATCCTTGCTAAAACACCTATTAGCTTATTTTGATTTTCTGTTCCCTCTAATTGCTATTTCTATAAAAATAGCACACTGAGAAGCTTGCTCAGAGTGCTGAAGCAAATTAGTTGTGGGACTTGAATCCCTAGCAGCATTTTGTTTTTGATATTAGGTAATTTAGTTTTTACGCAGTTACCGCAGTTTATCCAACTTTCACATTTAGAAACTGAATGGTTGATTTTCTTTTAAAAATAGATTAATATTTCTTTCCCGTGTCTTATTCCTTTTCCCTCGTCCCTTCATTTCCACCTATCTATAGGGCTTGAGTACTTTGCTTTGGGTAAGTTTCCAAGCTCTTCTTTCACTCCCATCCCCATTGACCTGAGTCTTTGCATGAATTCATGTAGACAGCTTTATTTACGTTACAGCAGACTGTATCACAAGGTACTGCCACTTGGATGTCACAATAGAATAACTTAATGCATCTCGAAATTGTTAAAGCCCTTCTAATCTGTGGGAAATTCCTTAAAGTCTTCTACTCAGCATCAAGCTATAAGGCTTAAAGCAGGTGGTGATGGTGTTGATGGATAAGATGTGATGATTCTTCTGAAATTGTTTGATGCCAGTGAGCTATTTTAAGTGACAGTACTGGTTTCCTGGAAGACAAACTTTAATCTTGCGGTTGTTCTGCGACTGAGAGATCTGGGAGAAGGAGGTAATGTCATGACTTCTTGTAAACTTGAAAATGAAGAACTCAGCTCTGCAATAACATTCTGACAAGACAGCCTGTCAATTACCTTCTGTTACTCTTCAAATGAGCTGTTTTTCCCAAAAAACAGTAACACTTTTTTTTATCAGTATGCATCTTTCATACACATCTATTTTAGATTCATGTGAAGTTAAGCATTTGATATGATTTTGAATGAACTCTAAAGGTGAATTATGTTACAGAAAATCAAATTTTCTTCAGTTAGGCTTGCTTTACTATGACACAGTTGACTTTGAATTGTGCAAAGATATTGTGACATCCTTCAATAAAAGCACTGGTGTTCAATCAAGTATGTTCAGAAAATTCTAGAACTATGTCTTGTGAAATATAACGTCATTTCTTGATGCTCTGAATTTCAGAAGAATGCTGTAAACATAACTGGTGTGGCTGTTGCAGTGTATTTAGTTTCATCAGAGCAGTGGAATTGTAAAAACTCTGTGGGTCCATACTGTTCATTTTACATGGCAGTTTGTGAACAAGAAACACTTTATGGATGCCATCATCTTTTTTTTTAGTTTTAGAACTGTTTTTTCTGAAGCAAGTATCATTAAGTCATGTTTGAATATGATTTAAAAAAAAAAAAAAAGTGGTGCTGATTTCTTTAAATTAAAGAACTTGTTCTGAGGAGGTTCCTGAGAGTTTATTTTGGAAGGATCTGTGCATGGGGCAGTAATAATGAATTATTACATGGAGTACTTGACTGAACAACAAAATAAGTGTGTAATGCCTTGTGTGCAGGTGGAAAAAGTTTACCTTGTTAAGGCTTTGATGCTTCATTGCTGCTTGTAGCAACTGACTTGCTGCTGTACATACTCATTTCATTTATTGGAATGCCATTGTTTATGCCAGCATGTTTGCCATTGCCATTTCACTGAGCTAGAAAACAGCTCTCCATTCTTCTGATTTATAAAACTTAGTCCCTGAGAGCAATGCAGGAGCATTGGGTTCCATTTATAGAGGATGCTAATGTGGGTTAGTTTGTCTTCCACTGTTAGTGGAATGAGCTGCTTAATATGTAAGGCAGCTTTTTACTGAACATTGAAAAATCTGAAGTTTATTTTAACTATTGTCTGATAATTGTGTATGTATGTTAAATTATGTAGTGTCTAAGTTTAAATCTTGCTTACTATTTTGTAAATCAGTAATGATGGATGCTTTTAGTCAGTGGTAGGGAAAACAATAGAGAAAGGGGGGGAAAAAGGCAAGCTACTGTTCAAATTGGTAATTACATAGCTTGAATGTTGAGCTTCATGAAAAGTAAGCACTTACCATGGTAAATATTTATTAAGTATCACTGTGGTTCTTACATTTGTGTATAGTGTGAATGTAGAGAACATTAAATAATTATATTAATATATAAGAGCTGAGGAAAATGGAGTTTTAAAATTGTTAATGTAGATCAATACTGAGGAGACATCTTGTCTCTAAATTCAAGTTTTCAGACTGAAAATAGTTGGTTGCCTGTGCAGATGTTTGGCCTCACAATTATTTTGCTTTGATAAAAGCAGTAAGAAAATCGTGTGACCTTCATGTTTTTTGACAAGACGCTGAAACTTAGTTTGTAAGCTATAGGATGGTGTGGTAGTTGAGAATTGAACTTGATGTTTCATTTGGGTTAATGCTTTAAACGGGCCTTTTTTATGGACAGTTCTTACGCAAGCTGATAGTTGGATAATCTTTGCGTGCTGATGACTTAACTGAAGAAAATTAGGAAGCTCAGGTTAAAAGTAAAGCATAACTTGTATTGCTCTGTTCTTTCAGGTACTTTTCAACTTTATTTTTGAGGCCACACATCTTTGTTCACATTTTGTATATGTCTAGATTGTTTGTAGGAAGAGTGAGGAGAGAGTTGAGTGTTGAAGCTACAGAAAAGGAAACCCGAAATGCTGTTGGGTGTGGTTGAGTAAAGAGTTGTATTCATAGTTTTGGTGAGGACTACTTTGTGGATTGCCTCTGAGGTGCTACCACGGTCTGATTTGCCAGATGTTCAGACAATCTCATAGTGCTAAGCAGAATCCCAGGGACCATGGCTGAAACGACATATGAAGCTCTAGAGCCAAAGCATAGGTTGTTTTGGAAGAAGGTATAGATATCCTTGGTAGGGGTGTGATGCATATGGCTGGGCAAAGATGTGGTTCCAGTGTGTGGGTAATAAAATTAGAATGAGAGGGGGCTTGTACTTAGTTGCCAGTGTGAATCTTTTCAAATAGATGCAGCCTGTACCCTAGACTTAAAGCATCTAGGTTCCTTTTTTTTACTTCTAATAAAGCTTGAGAAGATTACAAGAGGAATTTTTAAGTCAGAGAAGACTGATTAGTATGGAGACACTTTACAATTCAGTAATGCACCCGTGTATCAAGTTGGATAGGAAGGAAGTCCAAACTGAAGAAAGTACGTTGAGTAAAATCACAATTGCAATACACAGTCAAACTATATTCAATTACAGTGTATTGTCAACCAGAGCTGATTCAGATGTGTTTAGCTGATCCAACCTAGAGTTTACAAGTAATTAATAAGATGATCAGTAAGAAAATGCAGGTAAGATAACATTTACCAGGTATTGTTTTTTATGTTTTTTTGGGGGGAACCAAATGTCATATGTGATCTATTACTTGATGTAGTTTTGCTTCTAGATGAGTGGAGGATAGCAAACTGAAATTTATTGAGAAACAGTTCTGGGGTAAATGTTTTCATGATAAACCATGAGCTAATTAAAACCTATGAAGATTAGAAGTCTTTGATTTAGAAACAACAACAAAAACCACTTAGGTAAACTCTAGGAGGAGTTGACATGGTTGCGTAGGAAAAGCACATAGCTTGCAAATTGTGAGTCTGTGTGTGTGTAGGTCAGGATGATGTGGTCTCTGTATGTCGTGTTGTCAGCAGCATTGTTGACAATGTCATTTGCTAAAGATTCTTATACTAAGATATCATATGGTAGGAGTAAAGGTTCTTTTCTGGTTTAGTAGCTGTTTTGAAAATCTGCTGAACAAATGAAAATGAGCAGCAAGCGATCCTGTAATGGAGGGAGGCTGTTAGTGGGGTGTATCGTATTTTTAAAGATGTAATCAAGAGAAGGGGACTAATAGATAACTTGTCAAAACAAAAACTCTTAGTTTTCTAAGTCTCTTTGACTGCAGTAGGTTGCTGAAAAATCTCATGTTACTAAGTAAATGGGACATAGTGACATACTTTAACATTATAATATTATGTGTAAAGATTAAAAATAGGTGGTAAAAATAAAATACTTGGTGCTTTTTTGTTTGACTATTGCTACACATACAGATCTTTGAATTACTGTGGACTACTCCATGAAAATATCAGGTGAATAGCGGTCAAAAAAAGTGGATAAAATGTTTGAAAGGGAGCAGAGAGCAAATGTGAAGACTTTATTGTGCTGAGTTATGAATTGGTGCCATGTTTGCATCTAGATGCAGGTAGTTCTTCTTGCCCTATTTTAAAAACAATATGGCAGAACTGAAGTAGTGCATAAAAATGTGGGACTAAGATAATCAGGGCTGGCTTTTAGTGAAATAGAGGATTTTATAATTTCTGAAAATAACCTAAATGTACTACTATTACGTGGTTTCAGTTCTATAAAAACAAGTGGTAGTTTTTCAGCAACAGATCTAGTCTGAATTAGTGGTAGAACTTGTCAAGTGATGAAAAGGGCCTTTTGTCTAGTAATTCTTTTTAATCAGAATTCAAAACCCCATTTTCTAAAACTGTCTTTCTAAACCAACAGTGCTTTAATTTCGCACAGCAATAAAGTCCATTAAAAACGTCACATAAATTTTGCACTCTGGCAGAGGTACAGGGAAAACAGTGTGTACCCCTATGGGCATAAGAGGGATTTCTTTTTTGCTACTTTGTGACTTTGCAGGCTGGACTAGATGGAACTTTAACCAGGAAAAAACATTTGCTTAAGATTTGTTTCCGAATATGGTCCAGTCTCGTAGTGGACCTAATAACTTCCTTTTTAATGCAACAGAGATTGCATTCATTGAATGTCTACTTACCAGTCATGTATAATGCTGAAGTAAAAATACCTTGTTCATCACACCATAGGACCTAAATATGTTTAGGGTTTGGTTAGTGATTCATGTATAAACCTGCTTAATACAGGTTATATCTAATTCTGAGCTGTACCTGTTGTCATATTGCTTTTGGAACATAACTTGGACAGAGGTCCAGTTCTAGAAAAATGTGTTCTGATTGCAACAGTCTTTGCAATCTCTTTTCCAGAGTAGATTAAAAAAAAAAAAAATGCTGAAGTTGGTGGGTTAGTGGGGAGGGATGAGCCACTTTCTTCTTCAGAATCATTAATTTTCCTCACATGCTTGCGTTGTGTTTTTTTCTGTGTGCAGGGATGCCTGCAGTCTGCAATCCAGACATGATACCTGTGGCAATACCACCTCCTGCAGTCAACCCTCAGCACCTGTGTAACGAAGAGGACCTGAAGTCTATCCAGGACATGTTTCCCAACATGGACAGAGAAGTTATCCGCTCTGTGTTAGAAGCTCAGAGGGGGAACAAGAATGCAGCTATCAACTCCTTGCTTCAGATGGCTGAAGAATCATAGATCCCCACTTTCTGCATTCTCCCTGCCCTCAATGCCACTTATTTTTACTTGCCAAGCCAGGGATTTAGCTAGAGGAAGAATTTCCTAACAGTTTTGTTAGTGCATCCTATGTGAAAGATTATACCCACTTTCCTCTTTGGACATTTGGATCTTTTCACCTTCTTTCTCTACCTGTACATACTCAGTTTAGTGCATGTCCTACAGTACAGCATTGAAGCATCTTCACTATCAGCTGTGCCCTGTGTGGCTGTATTCTGATGGGGGATAGGAAGTAATGCTGCTTTTTTTTCCTTTCTCTCCCCCTTTTCAAAAACTTGTTCTTAAAAAGTAACTCTATGCAGTACAGGATTTACTACTGTTCGTTAGATTGAAAAAAAAATTGCTTTTCCATTGAAGGGTTTGCTTTTTAAACATAATTTGTTAAAGTATTTAGGTTTAATCAAGCAACCTGTTTCTGCCAGAAATTAAAAGAAAGGCCTTTTCTTGTCCTATGGTGGTTAGTTATTGCTGTGATACATTCAACTGTTTCTGATTGATAGAAGTTTTTTGCTTTTAATAAGCTAAATGTTTAGGTTACACTGTTGGTATGTGTAATGAGCATCTTTGATATAGTCATCAAGCACCAAAGCAGTATGTTATCTGGTGTGTATTTTGGGGCTTTATCCTGCGATATAGTATGGTCATGTATCTGTAAAATCTTAACAGGTAACTTTTCAACTTAGTTTGTACTGCTGTAGCAGAGAACAGGACAGAACCCTAATGTACTCCCACTGCGAATTGCACTCTTACTACTACTACTTCTGTGTTCCCGTGGCTATTCAAAAGGATGAGTGCAGAAGGAAAGATTTTGTACCTGGGAAATTAATGAAGCCGTAAAGAACTACTTAAGGTATTGTCACTTATTTAAAAAAAACAAAAACTATGATCTGATCATAAGGCTTCTTCCTTTATGTTTCAGCAAAGTTATATATTGTATTAGGAAAAACTATTATGTTTTTTCACGTAATTTGAAATCAGAAGCATGAAAAATAGCTTCAGAATCTTTGAATGGCATTATGAGTTGCCCAGTGACTTATTATGGTTGCTCTAATCACAGAATGGCTGAGGTTGGAAGGGACCTCTGGAGGTCATCTGGTCCAACCCAGTTTATTATGATTTGATGCAGATGAAAATAAATTCTTTGTGGGAGACAATGTAACATATCTGAATTAGTCTGATCCTCTGAGGAGGTTAGAGGTCGCTTGTATTTATTATTAGTGTTAATTTTTCAGATAACAGTTCATCTTGGAACTGCAGAATCTTACAGAACTCACCAGTTAGACTTGTTGGTTAAATTTCTGCAGTGTCTGTGTAGATGGTAAAATAATGCACTTTAAGTAGAATGCACCAGTTTATTTTTTCCAGTGATGTGCAATGTTGCTGTTTTATCTTTTTAATGTTTGTGTTCAAATACTTTCTATGATAGCCATACTCTTACATTTTCAAGAGTTGGAATGAATGTACATTTGAAATCCAGGCTCTTGAGTGATTCATGAGAACTTTAAAGCCAGGTTTGGAATAGGGAAAAGGGACCCTTATTCTCTTCTTCCCCATACTTTGTTGGGTGTCCCACACTTAAAATATTCTTTTTCATATCTGCTGAAAAGCTGATTTTTCCCAACTTACATTTAAGAAGCCTTTTGGTAGCACTGATGGTAGAGTATGAATATTTATTTTTTTATGATTAAAAATGATACTGAAACTTTTAAAATATAGTACCAAAAATCATCCCAGTTCCTGATCTTTTAAAGCTGTCTTTTCATAATGTACAATTTTACGTTTTGTTACAAATCCCTTATGGTCTTAAATTTACCTTTGAGAGCCTAAATGTCTTTATACATCCTCCCATTGTCTTTCCAGTAATGAGATTCAAGGCTGCAGTTTCTTTGTGCTTTAGTAGTAGAGTCACCACATCTTGTTTTTCTAAACTAAAACGGGTGTTCATCAAGAAACTAGTCTTGTACCTTCTCTGCAATCACTGTAAATTTTGTGGTTGAATAGGTGTGGAGGCGTTTGACCTTTATCTTCATAGCACAGAGACTTGTGACATCATTAATCAAGAGGGTAAATCTTGGTAAAGATATAATGCTTAGCTGTCTCCAGGAAGAGTCCCTTGCTCTAACTTACTCAGCGTGAATTGATAGGGATGGAACAATTCAGGGAAAATGTATATATGTAAATTTTTATATTAAAATGTTGGGATCTGCTATAACAGCTTTTTATAAAAGCAAGCAGTCATGGTTCAACTTAATGGCTAGTAAATTGTACTGCGTCCTATAGCTCTATTTCAAGCAGAGAATAAACACCTTTCAGTTCTAACAATCAGGAGAGATAAGTGAGAATGTTAGCTGGACTTACTCATGTACAATGTTCCAGGCCTCTGAGCGAGCTGTAGCTCCTGTTCTTAGTTCTTTTTGTTGGTATTGGTGGCTTGTTTTATGCAACTGTTACGCAAAACGAAGTTGGTATGAGTTGAAGATGGGGCACGTAGGAGCAGTATGGCCAGTAGAGGGATTTCTGCATGTTAAACTACACTTAAATATTCTGGGGATTTGTCTTGATTTAATTGAGCATTATAGCTGAAATTCTGATTTCAAGATGTTTTACTCTTTAAAAACAGAACAAAACACTGTTCGTGAGCCTGCTTGGCTTTTTCACATACATATCCTCTCAGTCAAACTGCTCGTCATCAGGTTTGAATTGGAGAGAGATCAAAAAAGGCAGGGAGTAGTTGGTTTTTCTGGGGTCTGTGAAGTGAAGGCATTGGAACCAAAAGTCGGTTTCTTGATGTAGATAAATTGTCACTCATTATGACTGTAGCTTTTGATGAAATGCGAGTGGGATAATACTGTTTGACACTGCTCTTCTGCTCAACAGCTTCAAGCAGCTTGGAGCCAAAGCCAGATGTGAGACTGGCGTCTGCTAAAAGTTAACGCTTTTAGTACTAGTTTGAGTACTGCCAAGAGCCTGAACTTGCTGAAGATAGGAACATTTTTTGTCTAGCTAGATCCTTGCTGCTTTCTTCTCTACTGCTGTTTGCATCTGCTGATGGTACTGAATGTTTTTTCCCCTTACAAATGTTATTGCTTGTTTGGTTGATCTGTGATACTGTACAGAGGATGTTTTTTTGCTGTAATAATTCTGAAGACATTGTTTCTCTCTGTATCGAGGTCCAGTGTCCGAATGTTTCTTGCACTCTAGAATACAATAACTTTTTCATTCTAATTTAATAAATGTATCATCTAAATGAAACTGTATTACATCTCTTTTTGGAGAATGCCAGAAGTTGGGTATCTGTAGACTGATACAGAATTCACTAAGTATTAATTACTGTCTTTGATATGGTGTCTAATGTTTGTTAAGAAGCTACTCTTACATTCTTAATGTGATCATCAGGTGGGACTGGCACTGTAAATGCTCAGAAGTATTTTAAGCACTTCCAGGTATATACCTGTTTCTAACTCCTCTAGGTGCTATTCCAGAAAATGTTATGATATTGCAGGTGTAGAGGGCAGAATGAGGGTGTAGTGGGGTCGCAGTGTTCAAAGGATGGAGTTGGGGGAGTAAGGGAGGACCGTTGTGTGTGGGGTTGGAGGAAATACTGCGCAGTGCGAAGGGAATGAGAATTCTCTAGGAAAGACTGGCGTCCTGGTGAAGAGGTACAAAACAAACCTTGTTATGTGCTATTTTAGCTACAACATGAACTGGCTTTGTGCTAGTATTTAAATTAATGAATTTCAAAGATGTTTTCTTAGTAACTAATTTGAAATGAAATCGAGTTCAAATTGTGCTTTCTTGTAACCATTGAGTGGCAGTGCCTATCCTGATTTGTGTTCTGAAACTTACCGTTTGCTCTCACATTTCTCCAGCATGCTGTGAGAGATGAGGAAAGTGTGAATTAATTTATGTAAGCAAATGTTGGCTTTCCTGTGATTGCTAAAACATCTATTTAACATGTTAGTATTTATTAGCATTTTAATTTCAATGCTAATCAACCAGTGATGGTATTTGGGGGTGTAAGGAGAAATCAGTGTATTTTGAATTCTTAAAACATGTAAGTATATCAGTGAAAGCAAGGCCTCTAGGAAGAAATGCAAATATGAGTTTTTTTGTTTGCTTTTTTTTTTTTTTTGGAGTAAGCAGGAGAAATAAGCCTTATTAGCAGTCTTCTCTGCTGCAGTTTTTAAGTTGTAGCCTGCTGGAGATTTTAGCCTTCTTTCCCAGGTCTTCAGGAAGCTTGTTCAGAAACCCAAGTTGAACTATTTCCATACTACTGTTTGTATACATCAGAAGTTTTTTGTTTTTGTTTTTTTTACTATTTGCCAAAATGCAGAATTAATTTTGTAAGGAAAACAGGCTGTACTTGATAGTACACCTTAACTTTTGAAGAAAAAGCTGCATATAAATTTCAATAGTGAAGTTATAGAAGCAAGTAGATTGAAATAGATCTTCGCTACATCTGTATTTGCATGTGTGGGAGAACCGTGAAAATACTGCTGTTTGAAATATTTGAAGAATTCATTTAGAACATATTTTTGAAGTATTCAGTGTAATAATCTGGAATATGAAGCAGACTGAGGAACCTTTTTAATTGTAATGCATTCTTCATTGGAAGTGAATGAGGGATGATTGAATTTACTTTAAATATATTTCCAATTATAAAATAAGTTTATTGTATTTTTTAACTCACTGTGCTGTTTAGCTTCCGTGTCTGTGCTGTCCACGTTTCTTTTTGGATTAGTTTCAGTAGTTTGGCTCTTGGTCATGGCTTTCCCCCCTACAATGTACAATTTCTGTAATAGTACTCAGCTTAATGTGAGGGATTCAGGTTAATATGAAATGCTTAATTCACTTTTTATTTTAAAACATAAAAAGAAATGAATCACTAAGTAATTTTTAGAGGTGCTACAACACATGCTTTAGAGCCAGCTCACAAAATGGAATTCCCTTTATAAACACTATTCTGTTCTTTATCAAAACAGCGTGAAATAAGCTTGCTTATTATCACTAGATTCTTTTTTAAATTTAATCTTGTGCAAGTAAGCTGGCAAGAATTTCAGTTTAATTTAGGGCTTGATTACTTCATTTAATAAAAATTTACAGAATGAAAATACTGGTCTGCTGTAGGTGTGTTCAAACTCAAACAACAGACCGATTACAAAAGTTTTTATCAGTCTGCCTCATGTTTTTTGATCATCACACAATGGTTGCTTTTTTGCAGATAGTGAGAGGCATTGAAGAATAGAAAGAAGAATCAGATATGCAGTTCCAGCAATGCAGTATCACTACTGAAGAAAATATAAAACTTAAAAGGCTAGACAGCATGGTTTTAATGGCATGGAATTTTGTAGTAAGTTCTAAATTCCTTCTAACTTAAATGGTGCCAGAAAGTATGGAGAAACTTGTAAACAAGTGGGGTGGGGGTATTGCTATTTTTCATCTTTTTACTTCAAGAGTTATAGTGAAGTGTTGAAAAACATTCATTTTTTACTAGTACTTCTAACTATTCTTAACGTTATGAAGAAAATTACTACTTGAGTTATTTTCACAAAGTGTAAATTCGAATTTAATTGAATACCATTAAAATCTCTAATTGGTTAGAAAGGGCACGTTCGTGTACAGTTTAGATACTGTAAGAACTTAAAATGGGTGAGACTGAGAAATTCTATGCGGATGATAATCTGATTGCAAGGGATTTCTCATGTCCTGTTTCACCTCGCTTTTGAGGTATGGTACCAAGAGTAGGCTGTGTCAGCTCTCCGTGAATATACTTGCATCTTCAAGTATATATCAGTATATTTTCTTGGAAAAACACAGTCTAATTAGAGAAGGAAAATGGATTTCAGTATTGTGTGCTGGAACCTTTTTTTGTAAAGAGATGTATATGCAGCCAGGAAATAGTAATGCTTCCAACAAGTCTGAGAAGTATTTAAGAAGCAGCTTTCTTATGGTAATTGAGTAGCAAATCTACTCAGTTTAGTCATGAGAATAAGGCTGCAGTACCTAAGCTTGTTAGTATTACTAGAACTGAATCAGCACTTTCAGGGGTGAGGTACTTAATGTAAACAACATTGCCTGTCTTTTTCCTTAAATGCGGGGTTTGATTCAAAGCAGCCTGGTATCAAAGGGATATTTTCACAAAACTTAACTGTTTCGGATCAGGCCCTTTTTCAATGCAGATCACGTGGTAAGCACTGCTGCATGAGAAACTTTTGGTTATTGTTAGATTTTTCAAGTGTTTAACCATCAACTACGTATTCTTAATTGGTAATTAACCACATATAGAAAGCTGTAATATATATCCTTTTGGATATTTCATTTTCATTTGAGCCCTAACAGGAATAAGGCTGGCGGCAGTCAGTCCAGCCTATGTACTGGTGCTGGCAGAAACTGATACTGAGATCACTGCATAGAAAATAACCCTGTGAGGTACATGCCTTGTGTCTTTTTTTATAATACTGGTAAGAGAAAATTGCAAAATGAGATTTATTTTTTTCACAGCTCTAATTAAAAATCAGCATACGGCTTGTAGCATGAGGTTTAAAAATTTGTGTGGGGTTATCAAAATAACCTGAAACTGAAACAGACTTTTCATCCTATATTTACCATAATGAAGTATACTGATGTTTCATGTAAACTTAGCACAGAAAAGCATTTGCCTATGTTAGGAAATAAACAAGTAATTTCTCTAGTTAACTAACTATGGTGGACTTGTGCATTAGGGAAGGTCATGTGGTAATATGCATATATGGTGAAACTACCAAGTTAGTGCAATTTACTGATGTGGCAATGTTCTGACATTTAAACAAATCTGTGGAGTGTATTGAGAATTTAAGTGTGTCCCATTAGCAACTAATTCAAAGGTTTTATTGTCTGATCTCACATTAGAACTGGGCAAATATAAGTGCTCGGTAAAAGTCAGTATTTGTGGAACTGTAGTACTTACACATAAGACACTTGCAAGTTTCAAAGGAGCATCCATAATATACAGCCAGAGTTCATAACTGGGAGAACAGAACTTAGTTATCACCGAATTGAACTGGATGAGGTATTTGCAGAGCATTCATTTACAAGGCCCTTTGCCTTCCACATTGATTTACTTACACTTGCTCTAGGCTTTCCAAAAGAGAAACTACCGACAACGTTCAGTCAGATGGAGGACTAGAAAATAGCCAAATAGATTAAAAGTAATTTAAAAGATTCAATGAAATTGAATTGATGCTGTAAACTGGGAACAGCTCCCAGTTATTACGGTGAATTTTCCTATTTCTCAATTCTTCTCCAAGTCCCAAGAAAACTTTGAAGAAAGAGCGTAATCTGGTAATATCAAGAGGAGAAATTTCCCTTAAAAAATATGCAAAACTGTGTTTTAAGGACATCAGAGAAAATTCAGTGGTTTCTAGCATTTTCCAAAGGACTGGTTTTAAAGTACAAAAAAAAAAACCACAACACCACACCTGAACTACAATCATATTTTCTGACCTGTCAATTATGGTGTTACTTCTTTTCCATGAATGTGGTACATGCCCATTGAGGACCCCAGTGAGATCTCATTTGGTATCTAGCTTTGAGGAATAACCTCTACATCTTCCATAGTTTACATTGAATTGAAATATTTTTAACTGCTACTATTATTGATCTCTGATGGATGAAGGTGCTCTATGAAGCTTAATATCTCAAGTAGAATTAAGGAAATAGGTCCTGTGTTAGTTCTCCTTAAAGTAAATGACCATTAGAGGGCAGTTAAAGACTCAAATGTCCTATTAATGTGCTAACACAGTACTTCAGTTCAGGAAAACCAGCAGCCCAGGAAAAGTTAGGGAAGCTTTGTAAATTGTGAACATGGTACTAAACTCTTGGAGTATAGGGATTAGGGAGGTGGAGAGGAAGGGGAAATGCACCCAAATTTCACTGGTTTGTCTGAACTCAAAGGCAACTTCAGAAGTGTTTAGATTTTGTTTTTATGTTACTGTCACTGGGATTTTGAGTTCTGCACCCAGTGACCTGTGAACTCTGCAGGCATTGATTTGCCCAACCCAAATTTTGATTGCTAGCTCAGCATTATAATGCCAGGTTTCACATGGCCAGTGTATGTGAATGCCTCTTACACAGCAAGCCCTCCCATGGCAGGTGTGCTGGTTATGCATGCCACCACAGTTCTAGATCCCAGCAGGCTCACTCTGTTCCTGTCATGGTATGCCCAAAGCTCTAAACACTGCGGAAGCCAGAGATATGGGAAGCTGCACTGAAGCTGTCAAACTGCTTGACCCACCAGTCACTCTTCTGATGTCTCCTCACAGTGATACCTGGGGTTCAGGGTCTGAGAATGCAGTGGTGAAATTGTGGAACAGACAGAGCATGGCTGGTCTGGCTCCAGCCCGTGTTCCCAATGGCAAGTGGCTTTATCAGAGATCGGAGAAGGCGCAGCAAGTACTGTTTGCTCTGCTGTCATAGGTAGTAACCTTGCTTGAAGCCTGCTTTCCCACTGTGGGTCTGGCAAACTCTGTACTTGTGATATGGAGTTCAATGCTAAAATGTAAAGCCTCCCTCTAGATAATCCCACTATGAGATCAGGTCCTGCCTGTGAAGGCCAATAGAGAGAGTGCTACTGATTTCATTCAGGGATTGAATTTCACTTCTAAATAAACATGTATAAAATGTGTAATTATTTGATCAATCAGTTCCTCCTTTGTTTTTCAGCCAAGCCTTCAGGTCAGATATCAGGCTTTGTGGTATAACAGATACTGATATGGTAAATGCTCCAAACAGTTCAGGTAAACATGATGAACTACTGTGGGAAAATGCAACCACATTTCTCTCTAGTGTAAATCCATTCAAAAACTTTTAGATAATACAGGAAACTGAGATTACACTCATCTGATCTTATAAAACCAACAAAAAACCCAACACAGAAGTCTGATGTCATTAACTTCCCATCATTTAGATAGTGAACACAAGTATCAAAGTCACCACTCATGCATTTGAAAAATGCTGAAAGTTTTATTGATTAAATAAGAGACAAAATGAACAGCAAAACAGTCTTTCCTCTGTCACTGTGTGATGTCTGTCAAGAGCATTACATCCATGAAAATGCTATCCAATAAAACTTTCTCTAGTCACAAGAGTTAAGTGCAATGTAGCTACACTGTTCTCTGGTTTTGTTTTCAGAGCCCTTTTAGTCTTTTCGTAGAACGTCAGTTTTGTGATCTGTGATGGCACTGATGCATACTGGCCTATTTGCATAATGTACAGCAAGATATTTTACATGGTCATTTATTTTTCACTTTCAAAACGGTATCACTTAAATAAAAAAAATTAACTTTGTTTTTACAAAAAAAGATAAGATAAAAGAAAAGATAAACTGAAATAGTATCAGTTAAAGAAGGAGTGCAGGTTATTTTCAGGAAGATGTGATTCTAGCTTCCCTAGGCTCTCTGTTTTCTTTTTGCAATGATCATGTCAGTTTTTCACTGATTTTTGATTGGTAACCATCTATTTGAGAGATCTGTGAAGTGCATGCATTCATACACTGGCACTGTTCCACATAGACATAGTTATAATTTATGCTTGTTCCATTTTGGCAAGTCAGGGTCACCTCTCTTGTTTGGCTGCTGAACTCCTGGCAGCAACTACACTCATGTTGCATCTGGTTTGCTTCAAGAGAATACCTGCATTTTGCCAGAAAAAGAAAGCATATATTCTCATTAAAAATCAACACCCAGGAACCCCGTAGTGACTTTTTTTTTTCACACATACCCCCCTCCCTCACCATCCTATGACTGTGATTTTAAGAACTTATATTTTCAATAGTGAAACTGTTCTTTAATTGAGTCTGATTCTACTCAATGGAATTGTGAACATGTGAACTTTGTTGCTATTCTGTGATTAAGTTAACAGAAACCACGCTATAAATGAAGCTAAAGAGATGCTAAATTATTTTTTTGGAACTTACACAGAGGAGCCAGGACAAGTCCCTTCACAATAGGCCAGCTCAACAGGTTCAGAAGATTCACAGTCTTCGTGTCGGATCACAGTTTTCGTGCTGTAAGCTTTGCAGTTCGTAGCTTCAGAAGAACAGGAAAAAATAAACAGATGCTTCAAACCTCCAGTTTAGAACTACATGCTTAAACAACTTCACTGTGCATGAGGTCTTATTATTGAGAATATATGTACAGTATGCAACAGTAGGGGATACTGTGTAATGTGTTTAGGGATTTCAAGTTATTCTTTGATCTCAGCTGTACAGTGTATTTGGAAGATAGTGCTGAGGCTTGAGCATCGGTGGCTTGAGTTGTGGTATTCAATATCGGCAAGCATTTGTTTTTTCCTTTTGAAGAAACTGAAACAAAGGGTCTTGATAAATAGAATAAGTGAAAACTGGAGGAGTGATGAATCCTTCCACCCGAATATAGACAGAAGTTGAATATAGCTGTTTAGAAGTGGAAAACATGAACACAGTATTACTTACGTTTACATATCTTGCAGCAGCCATCAGGAGTAGTCTCTGCTTCATCCTTTGCAGAAGTAAAGAAAGGATTTGTGTTAAAGCATGGATGACAATCAGGAGTATGAATACAAGTTAGCATTACTAATACTGGGAAGAAGGCTCCTCTGTGATGAACAAAATGAAACCATGGGTGTCTTACTGGCTGAGTCCCCACCACAAAAGTCTTGAATCCTTGTAGGCTCATGTAAAAATACTAAGCCTCTCTCAATAGTATTGTTACAGCAAGATTAATTTCATTCTGCAACTTTAATGAAAGTGATTTGTTGCCTTCTTTCTTGCTTCCCTGCCCCCCTTGAGCTTTTAAGCTGCATTTGATAGATGAAGAATTGATTAAAACTTACAGTATCACACTCTGTTGGATCGAATTCAGGGCACACTCTTTTAGTTTGGACTGTAACATATTGATCTTCAATTTTTTCACATTTGTAGTAGCTGCAGAGATCAAGCGGCAGAATCTCATCAACCTATGATTTTAAGAGAAAAAAAATCCATTGAGATCAAGTATAGTGTGGTTACTTCAAAAATGCCTGGCTAATTAAGGTCTCACGCTTCAATGATTCTGAGATGCATCTGAAGATCTTTCAAGCGGCAAATGGGAAAAGCCAAATTTTGCAAACTGGCTTGCTTGAAAGCCGAAATCCTAGATCTGAATGGTTACCATTACCCAGTTAATCGCAAATATCAAGAATTTCTTTTTTCAAGTGAGTCTTCAGAAAACTCTGTAGTTCTCAGAGTGATTTCAATGTTAAATGGATTCTTACTAGGAAGGGATACGTTGATTGAGATATGAAATTGAATAGAATACTTACACTGAGCACCTGAATAGTGTTGTTACTTAGTTTGATTTTGCAAGCTACTTCAACACACTTCCCACAGCAGTCTCCGTCCTCAATCTTATATTCATGACCCTACTCGCATAGAGATGAAAGAGAAAGTATGTTGAGTTGGTGGTGGCTAATTTTAGTCTTACTGTAATTGAGGGCTGATGAGACATCTTAGAGAATCAGAACTCACCAGTGGGCAAGATGTTTCACATTGCACTGGTTCACACTGCACAATATTTTCACTAGTCACTGGATCTTTCTCAGAACTGCAGGCACATTTCTTACATGAATCAATTGCTATGGTCATTCCAGGCTGGAAGAGAGAGGGGATGGGAACAACATTAAAATCTAAACAGTGTCCTTATGGTTTACCAGCAGGGTTGAAAGCATTGTTGTGTACTATTAATGGTTGCTGAAATGGAAATGTGAGTTTCTCAATTCTCTTTGAATATAGAATTGTTTAACTTTATGCTTTACGAGAAAATGTTAGGAGGAATCTAAACAAAGTGATATAAAAAAGTAACTAATAAAATGCAGGTATGACCAGTTTGTACGACCTCAGTATTTTACCAGCTTTTCAATGCTCTGTTTAAGATTTTTTTCTCATGTAAGATATTTTCAGAGGTTATAAAACAATTATAACTTACAAAGGGAGATTAAAATAAATAGAGATATATAAGCAGTGATACAAATTCACAGGTGGATTTTAGTCTTTTTAAAATGTGTCCCCACAAGGCTGTGTTGCTGCTGTTTAAATTTTGAAAAAGACTTAGGTATCAATTTCAGCAAAATGTTTATGTATCAGTTAAAGCAAAAATCCTGGCTTTATTTTTGAAGGTTTTCAGTGCTTATTTCAAATAACAGCTGAGCTCAGGTGATGCATTAGATCTTCTGAAAAAAAAAAATAATAATTCCACAACTAGGAGAACGCTTTTTTTAAAAAAGTAGGTCACTAAAAATGACACACTCTTGTTTTACACTCCCTCTCAAGGAGCTCTTCTGGGACAGTTTTGGTTTTGACATTAGAAAAAGAAAAAAAACACATTCAGTTTAGGGTTAGAGATGGAATGACATGAATTGGGAAAAGAATTTTCTCAAGGGCTTTTGTGGTGAAAAGGGTGTACATTTCAGTTCTGTTAATAGGGCATTGTAAGTATCATTCTCACCATATACATTGTGCCATTAACCACACAGATGTCGGGTATTTGTTCTGAAAAACAACAAAAAATCCAAAGTAAACTTAAGTTGTGAGATTTTCAGAGAAGTCAAGATGTTATCAAGGTTTGTTAAAAACACAGAGATTATGGAAAACTTGAATTCAAGCCCTGTGTGGTTAGACCTCATTTTTACAGTATAGCTAGATATCAAAATAATAACCACATCTGTTAATTAGATAGAAGAATTGAGCAGAAATAGCATCAAACTGGAGCTATATGTGAAAAATCCCCTTCTTGCCCTGGGTTTACTTCAAATTAAAGTAGTTTCCTCTTTGAACCCTCTAAGTCCAGTAGTCTTCAAAGATGCCTTTGTTATTGATACTACTCAGAATGAAGCTTGGATGGAAAATCAAGTGGAAAAGTGGTATTTCTTACTATAGTAATATAGTAACATGGCAAATTCCATTCATGGCTTTCACAGAATTACTTCAAGCCTTGCAGTTCCTTTCTGATCTCCCTACTTCAGGCTTAATTTATGGTTATCTTTTGGTTTTGATTCATTTATAAAAAAATATATAAACATATATATACATTGAATTGTTAAATTTTCATCAGTGTTCTACAATAGCATGTGTAATTGTTTTTTTGTACTTCAGTTACTGATTGTGATTCACTTTGTTGCTTCGTGTTACCTACTTTAGCAGTTAAATATAAAGCTGTCTGCTGGCTCATCCTTGTGTTTATTCATCTTTGTTTAGATGTAGTTAGGCCAATATTAATGTGCTTCAATATTACACTAATAACATAAAATACGTTAATAACCTTAATAGCCAGATACAGAGAGACTTGAGGTACATCAAATACTTGAAGGGTCAGAGTGTTATCCTGCTCTTCCACCTGCTCCAATTCTCAGTAGACTTCATTGAAAATAATGTTTTGTTTTAAGATGAACTTCTAATGCATATTTAGCAAAAAATTGATGTGTGTTCACTGAGTGAGAGCAATTTAAGGAAGGTTTTGCTGTTACCGTGATATATATAGAACCTGCTTAGATATTAACAGCAGCTCAAGTGTTGTTTCCCACAGTGTGTAGCTTGGTGTGTGCATATGTATTTTTAATACTCACTGCATTCAAATTCAGGACAACATGGGTCTTTTGATGGTAATACAGGTGTGGAAACAAATCCTATTTCACAAATTAGTGTCTGAGCTGTTTGGCATGGGAGTGGCTGACATTGCACAGTAGAAGTGAGTGGGTCACAGACACAGTCCTGGCATTCACTTGTCCATTTCTCTCCAGGCTGAAAATACATAAATCATTTATTCTTAAGTGCTCTTTCACTCTAATTATTCTGGGTCAACCTGCGTTAGACTCTCAAGATTGGTAAGGATTTCAGATTAGAAATTTGTTAGGATATGATTTCAGGCCTTAAGAGCAGGCAAGCTGAGAACAATCACGGAATTCTCTCTTCTCTGTAGAAGGAAGGCCATTCTAACATTTTCATAGCAGGTCTACTTATTGCCATGACACTTGAATCTTTTATTTAAAAAAGTCTCTGCCATGATATTAATGAGCTTTTCCATCTCCAGGGGATTTAAAAACCTAATGGTACCAGTTTTAAGAGCTATAAGGCCATTTATAACATGACCACCTTTGTTACTGAAATACATGCAGATGATTTGAATTGGCTAATAGAAGACAGACACTGGGCAGTTTTTGCAAAGGTCATATATTAGAAAAAATAACAGTAACCACCTTTCGTGGAGGACTGACATCAGTACAGTTTCTTTCTGCTGCAGTTGTGAGGGATGTTGCTGTGGTTGGTGAGACAGAAGAAAATACGTGTTCTGTGGATGAGGAGGCCTGTGTTGTTTCTGAGGACTCTGAAGTTAAAGGAGTTGTTGGAGGACATGGCCCTTGAAATGGGGCAATTTCGCATTCATTGCTGCAAAGCGCATAAAAATTACATCCAGCCCTATCTGTTCTGTTGTATACAACTTCCCCTGTAGAGAAAAGATGAAGGAGAAATTAAGAGACTAATGAAAAGACTTTGGAAAAAAAAAAGTGAAAATATGAAGTAAATAGTGAATAATATATCTATTAAAAGATCTATGTTTGGATGATTTTGAGTAGTTGTCTGTAATTGAATACACTATTAAGGATTCATATTGCTTTAGAAAATTTTTACAACCACAAAGTAGGAAACTCACCAGGAGAAAACAAATCACCAAAGACGTGACAAAAACATGGAGTTGGTCTGCTTAATGTAACAATTGTACTTGCTTCTGTTGTGAAAGCTGTGGTGAGGGAAGAACTGAAGATCGCAGAAGTGCTTGTTGTTATGTGGCTTGACTGTGAGGTACCAGATGTAGATACTGTTAAGCACAAAACATAGTTTAGTTCACAGCACAGGTTTTGGTTCAAATAATTCCAACATAGTGCAGGGGACTGTTCAACATTCAAGGCAACTAAAGGCAACATTTGGTTGCATTCCACTATTTGACCCACTTTTGTTAAATGGAGATTGGGGATATTTTACAACTCTACACCAAGTATCTGGATTTTGTAAATGTTAAAATCTTCGGCTCTAAGATTTTCAGAAGTTTCAGACTCACCACTGTCACAACTGTGAGAAAAATCTCAATAATTTTTTCAGACATGTTCTTCTGTGAAGCTATTGTATTTGCAATTGCAATGGCGAGTGTCCTACAAGGAGGAGCACACAGTAAAAGTATACCATAACCTTATATTCCCTATTATCCAATGCTTGATTCCTCATGTTTCCCCTGACTCAGGATAACTATTATCAAACCATGGAATCCACTCAAAGATTTAACACAGCTACAAGTAGCAAAGGGACTAATGGAATAAAAAATGGTTTGTGTTAAAAGAAGCATGGATGACTGTGGAAAAAGTCACAGAAGATCATAGAATCATAGAATGGCTCAGGTTGGAAGGGACCATAAAGATCATCTAACTCCAAACCCCTGCCATAGGCAGGGATGCCACCCACTAGATCAGGCTGGCTATCCAGCCTGGCCTTGAGCACCTCCAGGGATGGAGCATCCACAGTTTCTCTGTGCAGCCTGTGCCAGTGCCTCACCATCCTTACAGTGAAGAATTTCCTCCTAATGTCTAATTTAAATCTATCCTCTTTTAGTTTAAAACTATTCCCCCTTGTCCTATCATTATCTACCTGAGTGAAGAGTCCTTCTCCATCCTTTTTATAAGACCCCTTTTAAGTACTCAAAGGCCGTGATGTGGTCTCCCCAGAGCCTTCTCTTCTCCAGGCTGAACATCCCCAGCTCTCTCATCATCTCTTTATAGGAGAGGTATCCCAGCCCTCTGATCATCTTTGTGGCCCTCCTCTGGACTCACTCTAAGAGGTCTCATCTTTCTTGTGCTGGGGCCCCAAACCTGGATGCAGTATTCCAGGCAGGGCCTCATGAGGGCAGAGTACAGGGGAACAATCATCTTCCTGGACCTGCTGGTCACAACTCTTTTGATGTAGCCCAGGACTCAGTTGGGCTTCTGGACTCCAAACACAAACTGCTGGTTCATGGCGAGCCTTTTGACCACTAGAACCCTCAAGTCCCTGTCTGGATTCTGCTCTCAATGAGTTCGTCCCCCAGTCTGTAATCCTCTCTGAGATAGACCCAACCCAGAAGCAGCACCTTGAACTTGGTGGTAATGATAGCAATGCTCTTATAACAGTGTACCTGCTTCCAAACATAAGAGAGATTGACAATGACATACCTGGGCTACCAGTGGTGGTAAACCTAGTGGGAAATATAGAGGTGGTGGTACTTTGGCTGGTAGAAGAAACAGAAGTTGGAAGAATAACTGTAGTCCCTGTCTTCCATGGAATCGTTGCGTTGGGGAGGGTAGAGGCAGTACTGCCTGATGATGGAGTCTGGGTAGCCACAGTGGATGTTTCCACCAGAATGGATGTTGTGGAGGACGTTGGTGTGGTAATGATGGTGGTTGTGGGCTCTGTCACAGGGGTGGAGGCCTTGGTGGTGCTGGCACTGCCTGGGGCTGTGAATGTGGTTGTGCTCTGTGCCGGAGAGGTGGAGGTCCTGCTGATCACCGTGGTGCTGGTGGTGGTCGTCATCGTTGACTGGGGAAGGGTAGAGGCAGTAGTGGGTGATGCTGGAGTAGGTGTTGCCGCAGTGGACGTTTCGACCGGAATGGATGTTGTGGAGGACGTTGTGGTCGTTTCTGCAGTGGTCGTGGGTCTGCTTTTACTGCTGGTGGGTGAGGTGGGCGCTGTGGATGTGCTGATGATGGTCGTGCCCCGTGTTGCAGGGACGCTGGTCTTGAGCACAACCGTGGTGCCAGCACTGGTTGGCGTTGTCGGCTCGGGTAGAGTAGAGGAAGGAGTGGGTGGTGCGGGAGTCTGGGTTGTCTCAGTGGACGTTTCTGCAGGAGTGGGCGTAGCTGAGGAGCTTGGTGTGGTGCTTGGTGTTGTCTGGCAGTGTTTGCGGTCACAGCACAGCGCACTGACCTGGTAGTTATAGCACATGGGGTACTTGCTGATCTGATCCTTGTTTCTGCACACAAGGCCTTTTTCGACGCTGCACTCCAGTACCTGGCCCAGGCTCTCCAGGCTCCTGTTGGGGTAGTTTTCAGCACGGCAGTTGATGTCCTGTGGCTTCACGCACACTTCAAACCCAGCAGCTCGGATACTTGCAAACGTCTCTATGTCTCCATCGTCGCTACCAGAGGCTGGGTAGTCCACGTCAAACCACTGTGTCCAGGCACAGCGCTCGTGGCAGCTGCCCGTGGTGGCGGAGGTGCTGGCGGTACTGGTACTGGTGGGTGAGGTGGGCGCTGTTGGTGTGATGGTGGTGGTGCCTTCTGTCACAGGGGGGGAGGTCTTGATGGTGCTGGCACTGCTGGTGGGTGTGGTGACGGTGGTGGTCGTGCCTTCTGTCAGAGGGGTGGAGGCCTTGGCGGTGCTGGCACTGCTGGTAGATGCAATGGGCTCTGTTGGTGTGGTGATGATGGTGGTTGTGGGCTCTGTCACAGGGGGAGAGGTCTTGATGGTGGTGGCAGTGCTTGTAGGCGCGATGGGCTGTGTTGGTGTGGTTATGATGATGGTGGTTGTGGGCTCTGTCACAGGGGTGGAGGCCTTGGTGGTGCTGGCACTGCCTGGGGCTGTGAATGTGGTTGTGCTCTGTGCCGGAGAGGTGGAGGTCCTGCTGATCACCGTGGTGCTGGTGGTGGTCGTCATCGTTGACTGGGGAAGGGTAGAGGCAGTAGTGGGTGATGCTGGAGTAGGTGTTGCCGCAGTGGACGTTTCGACCGGAATGGATGTTGTGGAGGACGTTGTGGTCGTTTCTGCAGTGGTCGTGGGTCTGCTTTTACTGCTGGTGGGTGAGGTGGGCGCTGTGGATGTGCTGATGATGGTCGTGCCCCGTGTTGCAGGGACGCTGGTCTTGAGCACAACCGTGGTGCCAGCACTGGTTGGCGTTGTCGGCTCGGGTAGAGTAGAGGAAGGAGTGGGTGGTGCGGGAGTCTGGGTTGTCTCAGTGGACGTTTCTGCAGGAGTGGGCGTAGCTGAGGAGCTTGGTGTGGTGCTTGGTGTTGTCTGGCAGTGTTTGCGGTCACAGCACAGCGCACTGACCTGGTAGTTATAGCACATGGGGTACTTGCTGATCTGATCCTTGTTTCTGCACACAAGGCCTTTTTCGACGCTGCACTCCAGTACCTGGCCCAGGCTCTCCAGGCTCCTGTTGGGGTAGTTTTCAGCACGGCAGTTGATGTCCTGTGGCTTCACGCACACTTCAAACCCAGCAGCTCGGATACTTGCAAACGTCTCTATGTCTCCATCGTCGCTACCAGAGGCTGGGTAGTCCACGTCAAACCACTGTGTCCAGGCACAGCGCTCGTGGCAGCTGCCCGTGGTGGCGGAGGTGCTGGCGGTACTGGTACTGGTGGGTGAGGTGGGCGCTGTTGGTGTGATGGTGGTGGTGCCTTCTGTCACAGGGGGGGAGGTCTTGATGGTGCTGGCACTGCTGGTGGGTGTGGTGACGGTGGTGGTCGTGCCTTCTGTCAGAGGGGTGGAGGCCTTGGCGGTGCTGGCACTGCTGGTAGATGCAATGGGCTCTGTTGGTGTGGTGATGATGGTGGTTGTGGGCTCTGTCACAGGGGGAGAGGTCTTGATGGTGGTGGCAGTGCTTGTAGGCGCGATGGGCTGTGTTGGTGTGGTTATGATGATGGTGGTTGTGGGCTCTGTCACAGGGGTGGAGGCCTTGGTGGTGCTGGCACTGCCTGGGGCTGTGAATGTGGTTGTGCTCTGTGCCGGAGAGGTGGAGGTCCTGCTGATCACCGTGGTGCTGGTGGTGGTCGTCATCGTTGACTGGGGAAGGGTAGAGGCAGTAGTGGGTGATGCTGGAGTAGGTGTTGCCGCAGTGGACGTTTCGACCGGAATGGATGTTGTGGAGGACGTTGTGGTCGTTTCTGCAGTGGTCGTGGGTCTGCTTTTACTGCTGGTGGGTGAGGTGGGCGCTGTGGATGTGCTGATGATGGTCGTGCCCCGTGTTGCAGGGACGCTGGTCTTGAGCACAACCGTGGTGCCAGCACTGGTTGGCGTTGTCGGCTCGGGTAGAGTAGAGGAAGGAGTGGGTGGTGCGGGAGTCTGGGTTGTCTCAGTGGACGTTTCTGCAGGAGTGGGCGTAGCTGAGGAGCTTGGTGTGGTGCTTGGTGTTGTCTGGCAGTGTTTGCGGTCACAGCACAGCGCACTGACCTGGTAGTTGTAGCACATGGGGTACTTGCTGATCTGATCCTTGTTTCTGCACACAAGGCCTTTTTCGACGCTGCACTCCAGTACCTGGCCCAGGCTCTCCAGGCTCCTGTTGGGGTAGTTTTCAGCACGGCAGTTGATGTCCTGTGGCTTCACGCACACTTCAAACCCAGCAGCTCGGATACTTGCAAACGTCTCTATGTCTCCATCGTCGCTACCAGAGGCTGGGTAGTCCACGTCAAACCACTGTGTCCAGGCACAGCGCTCGTGGCAGCTGCCCGTGGTGGCGGAGGTGCTGGCGGTACTGGTACTGGTGGGTGAGGTGGGCGCTGTTGGTGTGATGGTGGTGGTGCCTTCTGTCACAGGGGGGGAGGTCTTGATGGTGCTGGCACTGCTGGTGGGTGTGGTGACGGTGGTGGTCGTGCCTTCTGTCAGAGGGGTGGAGGCCTTGGCGGTGCTGGCACTGCTGGTAGATGCAATGGGCTCTGTTGGTGTGGTGATGATGGTGGTTGTGGGCTCTGTCACAGGGGGAGAGGTCTTGATGGTGGTGGCAGTGCTTGTAGGCGCGATGGGCTGTGTTGGTGTGGTTATGATGATGGTGGTTGTGGGCTCTGTCACAGGGGTGGAGGCCTTGGTGGTGCTGGCACTGCCTGGGGCTGTGAATGTGGTTGTGCTCTGTGCCGGAGAGGTGGAGGTCCTGCTGATCACCGTGGTGCTGGTGGTGGTCGTCATCGTTGACTGGGGAAGGGTAGAGGCAGTAGTGGGTGATGCTGGAGTAGGTGTTGCCGCAGTGGACGTTTCGACCGGAATGGATGTTGTGGAGGACGTTGTGGTCGTTTCTGCAGTGGTCGTGGGTCTGCTTTTACTGCTGGTGGGTGAGGTGGGCGCTGTGGATGTGCTGATGATGGTCGTGCCCCGTGTTGCAGGGACGCTGGTCTTGAGCACAACCGTGGTGCCAGCACTGGCTGGCGTTGTCGGCTCGGGTAGAGTAGAGGAAGGAGTGGGTGGTGCGGGAGTCTGGGTTGTCTCAGTGGACGTTTCTGCAGGAGTGGGCGTAGCTGAGGAGCTTGGTGTGGTGCTTGGTGTTGTCTGGCAGTGTTTGCGGTCACAGCACAGCGCACTGACCTGGTAGTTGTAGCACATGGGGTACTTGCTGATCTGATCCTTGTTTCTGCACACAAGGCCTTTTTCGACGCTGCACTCCAGTACCTGGCCCAGGCTCTCCAGGCTCCTGTTGGGGTAGTTTTCAGCACGGCAGTTGATGTCCTGTGGCTTCACGCACACTTCAAACCCAGCAGCTCGGATACTTGCAAACGTCTCTATGTCTCCATCGTCGCTACCAGAGGCTGGGTAGTCCACGTCAAACCACTGTGTCCAGGCACAGCGCTCGTGGCAGCTGCCCGTGGTGGCGGAGGTGCTGGCGGTACTGGTACTGGTGGGTGAGGTGGGCGCTGTTGGTGTGATGGTGGTGGTGCCTTCTGTCACAGGGGGGGAGGTCTTGATGGTGCTGGCACTGCTGGTGGGTGTGGTGACGGTGGTGGTCGTGCCTTCTGTCAGAGGGGTGGAGGCCTTGGCGGTGCTGGCACTGCTGGTAGATGCAATGGGCTCTGTTGGTGTGGTGATGATGGTGGTTGTGGGCTCTGTCACAGGGGGAGAGGTCTTGATGGTGGTGGCAGTGCTTGTAGGCGCGATAGGCTGTGTTGGTGTGGTTATGATGATGGTGGTTGTGGGCTCTGTCACAGGGGTGGAGGCCTTGGTGGTGCTGGCACTGCCTGGGGCTGTGAATGTGGTTGTGCTCTGTGCCGGAGAGGTGGAGGTCCTGCTGATCACCGTGGTGCTGGTGGTGGTCGTCATCGTTGACTGGGGAAGGGTAGAGGCAGTAGTGGGTGATGCTGGAGTAGGTGTTGCCGCAGTGGACGTTTCGACCGGAATGGATGTTGTGGAGGACGTTGTGGTCGTTTCTGCAGTGGTCGTGGGTCTGCTTTTACTGCTGGTGGGTGAGGTGGGCGCTGTGGATGTGCTGATGATGGTCGTGCCCCGTGTTGCAGGGACGCTGGTCTTGAGCACAACCGTGGTGCCAGCACTGGTTGGCGTTGTCGGCTCGGGTAGAGTAGAGGAAGGAGTGGGTGGTGCGGGAGTCTGGGTTGTCTCAGTGGACGTTTCTGCAGGAGTGGGCGTAGCTGAGGAGCTTGGTGTGGTGCTTGGTGTTGTCTGGCAGTGTTTGCGGTCACAGCACAGCGCACTGACCTGGTAGTTGTAGCACATGGGGTACTTGCTGATCTGATCCTTGTTTCTGCACACAAGGCCTTTTTCGACGCTGCACTCCAGTACCTGGCCCAGGCTCTCCAGGCTCCTGTTGGGGTAGTTTTCAGCACGGCAGTTGATGTCCTGTGGCTTCACGCACACTTCAAACCCAGCAGCTCGGATACTTGCAAACGTCTCTATGTCTCCATCGTCGCTACCAGAGGCTGGGTAGTCCACGTCAAACCACTGTGTCCAGGCACAGCGCTCGTGGCAGCTGCCCGTGGTGGCGGAGGTGCTGGCGGTACTGGTACTGGTGGGTGAGGTGGGCGCTGTTGGTGTGATGGTGGTGGTGCCTTCTGTCACAGGGGGGGAGGTCTTGATGGTGCTGGCACTGCTGGTAGGTGTGGTGACGGTGGTGGTCGTGCCTTCTGTCAGAGGGGTGGAGGCCTTGGCGGTGCTGGCACTGCTGGTAGATGCAATGGGCTCTGTTGGTGTGGTGATGATGGTGGTTGTGGGCTCTGTCACAGGGGGAGAGGTCTTGATGGTGGTGGCAGTGCTTGTAGGCGCGATGGGCTGTGTTGGTGTGGTTATGATGATGGTGGTTGTGGGCTCTGTCACAGGGGTGGAGGCCTTGGTGGTGCTGGCACTGCCTGGGGCTGTGAATGTGGTTGTGCTCTGTGCCGGAGAGGTGGAGGTCCTGCTGATCACCGTGGTGCTGGTGGTGGTCGTCATCGTTGACTGGGGAAGGGTAGAGGCAGTAGTGGGTGATGCTGGAGTAGGTGTTGCCGCAGTGGACGTTTCGACCGGAATGGATGTTGTGGAGGACGTTGTGGTCGTTTCTGCAGTGGTCGTGGGTCTGCTTTTACTGCTGGTGGGTGAGGTGGGCGCTGTGGATGTGCTGATGATGGTCGTGCCCCGTGTTGCAGGGACGCTGGTCTTGAGCACAACCGTGGTGCCAGCACTGGTTGGCGTTGTCGGCTCGGGTAGAGTAGAGGAAGGAGTGGGTGGTGCGGGAGTCTGGGTTGTCTCAGTGGACGTTTCTGCAGGAGTGGGCGTAGCTGAGGAGCTTGGTGTGGTGCTTGGTGTTGTCTGGCAGTGTTTGCGGTCACAGCACAGCGCACTGACCTGGTAGTTGTAGCACATGGGGTACTTGCTGATCTGATCCTTGTTTCTGCACACAAGGCCTTTTTCGACGCTGCACTCCAGTACCTGGCCCAGGCTCTCCAGGCTCCTGTTGGGGTAGTTTTCAGCACGGCAGTTGATGTCCTGTGGCTTCACGCACACTTCAAACCCAGCAGCTCGGATACTTGCAAACGTCTCTATGTCTCCATCGTCGCTACCAGAGGCTGGGTAGTCCACGTCAAACCACTGTGTCCAGGCACAGCGCTCGTGGCAGCTGCCCGTGGTGGCGGAGGTGCTGGCGGTACTGGTACTGGTGGGTGAGGTGGGCGCTGTTGGTGTGATGGTGGTGGTGCCTTCTGTCACAGGGGGGGAGGTCTTGATGGTGCTGGCACTGCTGGTGGGTGTGGTGACGGTGGTGGTCGTGCCTTCTGTCAGAGGGGTGGAGGCCTTGGCGGTGCTGGCACTGCTGGTAGATGCAATGGGCTCTGTTGGTGTGGTGATGATGGTGGTTGTGGGCTCTGTCACAGGGGGAGAGGTCTTGATGGTGGTGGCAGTGCTTGTAGGCGCGATGGGCTGTGTTGGTGTGGTTATGATGATGGTGGTTGTGGGCTCTGTCACAGGGGTGGAGGCCTTGGTGGTGCTGGCACTGCCTGGGGCTGTGAATGTGGTTGTGCTCTGTGCCGGAGAGGTGGAGGTCCTGCTGATCACTGTGGTGCTGGTGGTGGTCGTCATCGTTGACTGGGGAAGGGTAGAGGCAGTAGTGGGTGATGCTGGAGTAGGTGTTGCCGCAGTGGACGTTTCGACCGGAATGGATGTTGTGGAGGACGTTGTGGTCGTTTCTGCAGTGGTCGTGGGTCTGCTTTTACTGCTGGTGGGTGAGGTGGGCGCTGTGGATGTGCTGATGATGGTCGTGCCCCGTGTTGCAGGGACGCTGGTCTTGAGCACAACCGTGGTGCCAGCACTGGTTGGCGTTGTCGGCTCGCGTAGAGTAGAGGAAGGAGTGGGTGGTGCGGGAGTCTGGGTTGTCTCAGTGGACGTTTCTGCAGGAGTGGGCGTAGCTGAGGAGCTTGGTGTGGTGCTTGGTGTTGTCTGGCAGTGTTTGCGGTCACAGCACAGCGCACTGACCTGGTAGTTGTAGCACATGGGGTACTTGCTGATCTGATCCTTGTTTCTGCACACAAGGCCTTTTTCGACGCTGCACTCCAGTACCTGGCCCAGGCTCTCCAGGCTCCTGTTGGGGTAGTTTTCAGCACGGCAGTTGATGTCCTGTGGCTTCACGCACACTTCAAACCCAGCAGCTCGGATACTTGCAAACGTCTCTATGTCTCCATCGTCGCTACCAGAGGCTGGGTAGTCCACGTCAAACCACTGTGTCCAGGCACAGCGCTCGTGGCAGCTGCCCGTGGTGGCGGAGGTGCTGGCGGTACTGGTACTGGTGGGTGAGGTGGGCGCTGTTGGTGTGATGGTGGTGGTGCCTTCTGTCACAGGGGGGGAGGTCTTGATGGTGCTGGCACTGCTGGTAGGTGTGGTGACGGTGGTGGTCGTGCCTTCTGTCAGAGGGGTGGAGGCCTTGGCGGTGCTGGCACTGCTGGTAGATGCAATGGGCTCTGTTGGTGTGGTGATGATGGTGGTTGTGGGCTCTGTCACAGGGGGAGAGGTCTTGATGGTGGTGGCAGTGCTTGTAGGCGCGATGGGCTGTGTTGGTGTGGTTATGATGATGGTGGTTGTGGGCTCTGTCACAGGGGTGGAGGCCTTGGTGGTGCTGGCACTGCCTGGGGCTGTGAATGTGGTTGTGCTCTGTGCCGGAGAGGTGGAGGTCCTGCTGATCACCGTGGTGCTGGTGGTGGTCGTCATCGTTGACTGGGGAAGGGTAGAGGCAGTAGTGGGTGATGCTGGAGTAGGTGTTGCCGCAGTGGACGTTTCGACCGGAATGGATGTTGTGGAGGACGTTGTGGTCGTTTCTGCAGTGGTCGTGGGTCTGCTTTTACTGCTGGTGGGTGAGGTGGGCGCTGTGGATGTGCTGATGATGGTCGTGCCCCGTGTTGCAGGGACGCTGGTCTTGAGCACAACCGTGGTGCCAGCACTGGTTGGCGTTGTCGGCTCGGGTAGAGTAGAGGAAGGAGTGGGTGGTGCGGGAGTCTGGGTTGTCTCAGTGGACGTTTCTGCAGGAGTGGGCGTAGCTGAGGAGCTTGGTGTGGTGCTTGGTGTTGTCTGGCAGTGTTTGCGGTCACAGCACAGCGCACTGACCTGGTAGTTGTAGCACATGGGGTACTTGCTGATCTGATCCTTGTTTCTGCACACAAGGCCTTTTTCGACGCTGCACTCCAGTACCTGGCCCAGGCTCTCCAGGCTCCTGTTGGGGTAGTTTTCAGCACGGCAGTTGATGTCCTGTGGCTTCACGCACACTTCAAACCCAGCAGCTCGGATACTTGCAAACGTCTCTATGTCTCCATCGTCGCTACCAGAGGCTGGGTAGTCCACGTCAAACCACTGTGTCCAGGCACAGCGCTCGTGGCAGCTGCCCGTGGTGGCGGAGGTGCTGGCGGTACTGGTACTGGTGGGTGAGGTGGGCGCTGTTGGTGTGATGGTGGTGGTGCCTTCTGTCACAGGGGGGGAGGTCTTGATGGTGCTGGCACTGCTGGTAGGTGTGGTGACGGTGGTGGTCGTGCCTTCTGTCAGAGGGGTGGAGGCCTTGGCGGTGCTGGCACTGCTGGTAGATGCAATGGGCTCTGTTGGTGTGGTGATGATGGTGGTTGTGGGCTCTGTCACAGGGGGAGAGGTCTTGATGGTGGTGGCAGTGCTTGTAGGCGCGATGGGCTGTGTTGGTGTGGTTATGATGATGGTGGTTGTGGGCTCTGTCACAGGGGTGGAGGCCTTGGTGGTGCTGGCACTGCCTGGGGCTGTGAATGTGGTTGTGCTCTGTGCCGGAGAGGTGGAGGTCCTGCTGATCACCGTGGTGCTGGTGGTGGTCGTCATCGTTGACTGGGGAAGGGTAGAGGCAGTAGTGGGTGATGCTGGAGTAGGTGTTGCCGCAGTGGACGTTTCGACCGGAATGGATGTTGTGGAGGACGTTGTGGTCGTTTCTGCAGTGGTCGTGGGTCTGCTTTTACTGCTGGTGGGTGAGGTGGGCGCTGTGGATGTGCTGATGATGGTCGTGCCCCGTGTTGCAGGGACGCTGGTCTTGAGCACAACCGTGGTGCCAGCACTGGTTGGCGTTGTCGGCTCGGGTAGAGTAGAGGAAGGAGTGGGTGGTGCGGGAGTCTGGGTTGTCTCAGTGGACGTTTCTGCAGGAGTGGGCGTAGCTGAGGAGCTTGGTGTGGTGCTTGGTGTTGTCTGGCAGTGTTTGCGGTCACAGCACAGCGCACTGACCTGGTAGTTGTAGCACATGGGGTACTTGCTGATCTGATCCTTGTTTCTGCACACAAGGCCTTTTTCGACGCTGCACTCCAGTACCTGGCCCAGGCTCTCCAGGCTCCTGTTGGGGTAGTTTTCAGCACGGCAGTTGATGTCCTGTGGCTTCACGCACACTTCAAACCCAGCAGCTCGGATACTTGCAAACGTCTCTATGTCTCCATCGTCGCTACCAGAGGCTGGGTAGTCCACGTCAAACCACTGTGTCCAGGCACAGCGCTCGTGGCAGCTGCCCGTGGTGGCGGAGGTGCTGGCGGTACTGGTACTGGTGGGTGAGGTGGGCGCTGTTGGTGTGATGGTGGTGGTGCCTTCTGTCACAGGGGGGGAGGTCTTGATGGTGCTGGCACTGCTGGTAGGTGTGGTGACGGTGGTGGTCGTGCCTTCTGTCAGAGGGGTGGAGGCCTTGGCGGTGCTGGCACTGCTGGTAGATGCAATGGGCTCTGTTGGTGTGGTGATGATGGTGGTTGTGGGCTCTGTCACAGGGGGAGAGGTCTTGATGGTGGTGGCAGTGCTTGTAGGCGCGATGGGCTGTGTTGGTGTGGTTATGATGATGGTGGTTGTGGGCTCTGTCACAGGGGTGGAGGCCTTGGTGGTGCTGGCACTGCCTGGGGCTGTGAATGTGGTTGTGCTCTGTGCCGGAGAGGTGGAGGTCCTGCTGATCACCGTGGTGCTGGTGGTGGTCGTCATCGTTGACTGGGAAGGGTAGAGGCAGTAGTGGGTGATGCTGGAGTAGGTGTTGCCGCAGTGGACGTTTCGACCGGAATGGATGTTGTGGAGGACGTTGTGGTCGTTTCTGCAGTGGTCGTGGGTCTGCTTTTACTGCTGGTGGGTGAGGTGGGCGCTGTGGATGTGCTGATGATGGTCGTGCCCCGTGTTGCAGGGATGCTGGTCTTGAGCACAACCGTGGTGCCAGCACTGGTTGGCGTTGTCGGCTCGGGTAGAGTAGAGGAAGGAGTGGGTGGTGCGGGAGTCTGGGTTGTCTCAGTGGACGTTTCTGCAGGAGTGGGCGTAGCTGAGGAGCTTGGTGTGGTGCTTGGTGTTGTCTGGCAGTGTTTGCGGTCACAGCACAGCGCACTGACCTGGTAGTTGTAGCACATGGGGTACTTGCTGATCTGATCCTTGTTTCTGCACACAAGGCCTTTTTCGACGCTGCACTCCAGTACCTGGCCCAGGCTCTCCAAGCTCCTGTTGGGGTAGTTTTCAGCACGGCAGTTGATGTCCTGTGGCTTCACGCACACTTCAAACCCAGCAGCTCGGATACTTGCAAACGTCTCTATGTCTCCATCGTCGCTACCAGAGGCTGGGTAGTCCACGTCAAACCACTGTGTCCAGGCACAGCGCTCGTGGCAGCTGCCCGTGGTGGCGGAGGTGCTGGCGGTACTGGTACTGGTGGGTGAGGTGGGCGCTGTTGGTGTGATGGTGGTGGTGCCTTCTGTCACAGGGGGGGAGGTCTTGATGGTGCTGGCACTGCTGGTAGGTGTGGTGACGGTGGTGGTCGTGCCTTCTGTCAGAGGGGTGGAGGCCTTGGCGGTGCTGGCACTGCTGGTAGATGCAATGGGCTCTGTTGGTGTGGTGATGATGGTGGTTGTGGGCTCTGTCACAGGGGGAGAGGTCTTGATGGTGGTGGCAGTGCTTGTAGGCGCGATGGGCTGTGTTGGTGTGGTTATGATGATGGTGGTTGTGGGCTCTGTCACAGGCGTGGAGGCCTTGGTGGTGCTGGCACTGCCTGGGGCTGTGAATGTGGTTGTGCTCTGTGCCGGAGAGGTGGAGGTCCTGCTGATCACCGTGGTGCTGGTGGTGGTCGTCATCGTTGACTGGGGAAGGGTAGAGGCAGTAGTGGGTGATGCTGGAGTAGGTGTTGCCGCAGTGGACGTTTCGACCGGAATGGATGTTGTGGAGGACGTTGTGGTCGTTTCTGCAGTGGTCGTGGGTCTGCTTTTACTGCTGGTGGGTGAGGTGGGCGCTGTGGATGTGCTGATGATGGTCGTGCCCCGTGTTGCAGGGACGCTGGTCTTGAGCACAACCGTGGTGCCAGCACTGGTTGGCGTTGTCGGCTCGGGTAGAGTAGAGGAAGGAGTGGGTGGTGCGGGAGTCTGGGTTGTCTCAGTGGACGTTTCTGCAGGAGTGGGCGTAGCTGAGGAGCTTGGTGTGGTGCTTGGTGTTGTCTGGCAGTGTTTGCGGTCACAGCACAGCGCACTGACCTGGTAGTTGTAGCACATGGGGTACTTGCTGATCTGATCCTTGTTTCTGCACACAAGGCCTTTTTCGACGCTGCACTCCAGTACCTGGCCCAGGCTCTCCAGGCTCCTGTTGGGGTAGTTTTCAGCACGGCAGTTGATGTCCTGTGGCTTCACGCACACTTCAAACCCAGCAGCTCGGATACTTGCAAACGTCTCTATGTCTCCATCGTCGCTACCAGAGGCTGGGTAGTCCACGTCAAACCACTGTGTCCAGGCACAGCGCTCGTGGCAGCTGCCCGTGGTGGCGGAGGTGCTGGCGGTACTGGTACTGGTGGGTGAGGTGGGCGCTGTTGGTGTGATGGTGGTGGTGCCTTCTGTCACAGGGGGGGAGGTCTTGATGGTGCTGGCACTGCTGGTAGGTGTGGTGACGGTGGTGGTCGTGCCTTCTGTCAGAGGGGTGGAGGCCTTGGCGGTGCTGGCACTGCTGGTAGATGCAATGGGCTCTGTTGGTGTGGTGATGATGGTGGTTGTGGGCTCTGTCACAGGGGGAGAGGTCTTGATGGTGGTGGCAGTGCTTGTAGGCGCGATGGGCTGTGTTGGTGTGGTTATGATGATGGTGGTTGTGGGCTCTGTCACAGGGGTGGAGGCCTTGGTGGTGCTGGCACTGCCTGGGGCTGTGAATGTGGTTGTGCTCTGTGCCGGAGAGGTGGAGGTCCTGCTGATCACCGTGGTGCTGGTGGTGGTCGTCATCGTTGACTGGGGAAGGGTAGAGGCAGTAGTGGGTGATGCTGGAGTAGGTGTTGCCGCAGTGGACGTTTCGACCGGAATGGATGTTGTGGAGGACGTTGTGGTCGTTTCTGCAGTGGTCGTGGGTCTGCTTTTACTGCTGGTGGGTGAGGTGGGCGCTGTGGATGTGCTGATGATGGTCGTGCCCCGTGTTGCAGGGACGCTGGTCTTGAGCACAACCGTGGTGCCAGCACTGGTTGGCGTTGTCGGCTCGGGTAGAGTAGAGGAAGGAGTGGGTGGTGCGGGAGTCTGGGTTGTCTCAGTGGACGTTTCTGCAGGAGTGGGCGTAGCTGAGGAGCTTGGTGTGGTGCTTGGTGTTGTCTGGCAGTGTTTGCGGTCACAGCACAGCGCACTGACCTGGTAGTTGTAGCACATGGGGTACTTGCTGATCTGATCCTTGTTTCTGCACACAAGGCCTTTTTCGACGCTGCACTCCAGTACCTGGCCCAGGCTCTCCAGGCTCCTGTTGGGGTAGTTTTCAGCACGGCAGTTGATGTCCTGTGGCTTCACGCACACTTCAAACCCAGCAGCTCGGATACTTGCAAACGTCTCTATGTCTCCATCGTCGCTACCAGAGGCTGGGTAGTCCACGTCAAACCACTGTGTCCAGGCACAGCGCTCGTGGCAGCTGCCCGTGGTGGCGGAGGTGCTGGCGGTACTGGTACTGGTGGGTGAGGTGGGCGCTGTTGGTGTGATGGTGGTGGTGCCTTCTGTCACAGGGGGGGAGGTCTTGATGGTGCTGGCACTGCTGGTAGGGTGTGGTGACGGTGGTGGTCGTGCCTTCTGTCAGAGGGGTGGAGGCCTTGGCGGTGCTGGCACTGCTGGTAGATGCAATGGGCTCTGTTGGTGTGGTGATGATGGTGGTTGTGGGCTCTGTCACAGGGGGAGAGGTCTTGATGGTGGTGGCAGTGCTTGTAGGCGCGATGGGCTGTGTTGGTGTGGTTATGATGATGGTGGTTGTGGGCTCTGTCACAGGGGTGGAGGCCTTGGTGGTGCTGGCACTGCCTGGGGCTGTGAATGTGGTTGTGCTCTGTGCCGGAGAGGTGGAGGTCCTGCTGATCACCGTGGTGCTGGTGGTGGTCGTCATCGTTGACTGGGGAAGGGTAGAGGCAGTAGTGGGTGATGCTGGAGTAGGTGTTGCCGCAGTGGACGTTTCGACCGGAATGGATGTTGTGGAGGACGTTGTGGTCGTTTCTGCAGTGGTCGTGGGTCTGCTTTTACTGCTGGTGGGTGAGGTGGGCGCTGTGGATGTGCTGATGATGGTCGTGCCCCGTGTTGCAGGGATGCTGGTCTTGAGCACAACCGTGGTGCCAGCACTGGTTGGCGTTGTCGGCTCGGGTAGAGTAGAGGAAGGAGTGGGTGGTGCGGGAGTCTGGGTTGTCTCAGTGGACGTTTCTGCAGGAGTGGGCGTAGCTGAGGAGCTTGGTGTGGTGCTTGGTGTTGTCTGGCAGTGTTTGCGGTCACAGCACAGCGCACTGACCTGGTAGTTGTAGCACATGGGGTACTTGCTGATCTGATCCTTGTTTCTGCACACAAGGCCTTTTTCGACGCTGCACTCCAGTACCTGGCCCAGGCTCTCCAGGCTCCTGTTGGGGTAGTTTTCAGCACGGCAGTTGATGTCCTGTGGCTTCACGCACACTTCAAACCCAGCAGCTCGGATACTTGCAAACGTCTCTATGTCTCCATCGTCGCTACCAGAGGCTGGGTAGTCCACGTCAAACCACTGTGTCCAGGCACAGCGCTCGTGGCAGCTGCCCGTGGTGGCGGAGGTGCTGGCGGTACTGGTACTGGTGGGTGAGGTGGGCGCTGTTGGTGTGATGGTGGTGGTGCCTTCTGTCACAGGGGGGGAGGTCTTGATGGTGCTGGCACTGCTGGTAGGTGTGGTGACGGTGGTGGTCGTGCCTTCTGTCAGAGGGGTGGAGGCCTTGGCGGTGCTGGCACTGCTGGTAGATGCAATGGGCTCTGTTGGTGTGGTGATGATGGTGGTTGTGCCTTTTGTGACAGGGGGAGAGGTCTTGATGGTACTGGTACTACTGCTAGTTGTGGTGGGTTGTTTTGGTGTGGTTGTGCTTTGTGTTATCTCTGTGACGTTTGGTGTTAATGTTGTTACAGCTGTTTTTCGAGCTTCTGTTTGTTTTCCTGTAGTTGGTGGTTGTGTCTTTGTCTGTATTGTAAATGGTGTTTCTATAGCAGTAGTTGTTTGTATTTCTGAACATGGTTTATAACTACAGCATAGTATTCTGATGTTGTAGTTATAGCATTGCTTAGATTCTTGGTCTTTGTTATTGCATATCAATCCTCTGGTTTGACTGCATTCTACTATTTGATCAAGATATTCTGTTTCTATATCTGGGTGTTCTTCTGCTCTGCATTGAACTCCGCTTGGGTTTTTACAAACACTGTATCCGTTCTTTTTTAGATTTTCAAAATTTTCATAGTCTCCACTGTCCTCTCCGGTTTTAGGCCGTGTGCTATCATACCATTCTGACCATTCACATACGTTCTTCACACATACAGTTGTCACTGGTGTTGTGGTTGTGATTTCTGTAATTAAAAGGAAGAAATATAAGTCTTGTTTTCTGTTACTGAAGTGACAGTAATTATTTATTTTCATATATTTTAATGTTTTACGTAATAGTATATATGTTCATATAGTATTTTAATTTTAATAAACTTTCTTTGACAGCCTTTAGTTTCATTTCTAAGGTAGGTTTCTATCTCATCTCTGTATTTTTTTCTAGTTGTATTTAATCTGACATTAAAAAATTGTATTTAAATATAGTTAATGTAACATGCGTTATGTGGAATGTTGATAGATAAGATAATGTGATCTCATGCCTGTTACAATAGAAGAGGATTTTTTGTTTTTCATACTATTATCTCTAGTTATTTATGCTTAGCTACATAACTACACATAATGTAAAATATTTTTACAGGTTAATGACTTTTCTACTTAGTATTATAACATGTCACATATTTGTAAACTGCTAATATAAACTAATAGTTTAGCTTCATATAATAGTTTATAGTAGTTTATACAGTTGAAATAATAAACATATGAAAAATATTTAGGATATAATTTAATATATACATAGTTTCTTCTTATTTAATAACATTTCTTGTCATATTCTTAACATTATGAAAATACGCATATGGAATATGTACCACTTTCTCCATATCAATGTTACATCTGCTTAATAGAAGACTTATATTTAATTGTACAGTTCTTGTTGTAGTATTGTATAATTTTCTTGAAATATTTCTCAATTTTTCACAATTAGATGGCCAGTACAATGAGTTAACTACAGGAATAATGTAGAAGTGCATTGCAGGAATACGGTATTGTTAAAGATTAACAATTGGGAATGGTTTCAAAGAATGGTTTTAAGTAATTTGAGTATACGTTCAAACTGAATTTCTTATTTTCATTTTGCGCTAATATGGTCGATAATTTTTAAAATGGTTCTAACTATCTTTTGTGTGTTCAGACTTTGGTTTAGAATTGCTCTTTTTTATTTGCAGGGAAGTGAGGAGGTTGTCCAGATTGCAATAACTAATAAGCTCTGTTGTTTTTCCACTGGAAAAAACACGGTGAAACAGTGGAGACTGACTTTGTAAGAAATGCTATACATTTCTACATCCTTGATTATGGTCTAAAAAGCATCTGATGCTGGTCAGCTGAATCGGTTGAATTGGAAATTCTTCCAGAAGAAGTCACAGAATCACAGAATCGTCTAGGTTGGAAGAGACCTCTAAGATCATCTAGTCCAACCTCTGTCCTAACACTAACAAGTCCTCCACTAAACCATATCACTAAGGACTACATCTAAACGTCTTTTAAAGACCTCCAGGGATGGCGACTCAACCACTTCCCTGGGCAGCCCATTCCAATGTCTCACAACCCTTTCAGTAAAGAAGTTCTTCCTAATATCCAACCTAAACCTCCCCTGGAGCAACTTTAGCCCATTCCCCCTCGTCCTGTCACCAGGCACGTGGGAGAATAGACCAACCCCTACCTCTCTACAGCCTCCTTTAAGGTACCTATAGAGAGCGATGAGGTCTCCCCTGAGCCTCCTCTTCTCCAGGCTAAACAACCCCAGCTCCCTCAGCCGCTCCTCGTAAGACTTGTTCTCCAGACCCCACACCAGCCTCGTTGCCCTTTTCTGGACTCTCTCGAGCACGTCCATGCCCTTTTTGTAGCGAGGGGCCCAAAACTGAACACAGTACTCGAGGTGCAGCCTCACCAGAGCCGAGTACAGGGGGACAATCACCTCCCTAGACCTGCTGGCCACACCGCTTCTTATACAAGCCAGGATGCTGTTGGCCTTCTTGGCCACCTGAGCACACTGCTGGCTCATATTCAGCTGCCTATCAACCAGTATTCCCAGGTCCTTCTCGGCCAGGCAGCTTTCCAACCACTCATCTCCCAGCCTGTAGCGCTGCTTGGGGTTGTTGCGCCCCAGGTGCAGGACCCGGCACTTGGCCTTGTTGAACTTCATACAGTTGACCTCAGCCCATCGGTCCAGCCTATCCAGATCCTCCTGCAGAGCCTTCCTGCCCTCGAGCAGATCGACACACGCACCTAACTTGGTGTCATCTGCAAACTTACTGAGGGTGCACTCGATCCCCTCGTCCAGGTCATCGATAAAGATATTAAAGAGGACCGACCCCAGCACTGAGCCCTGGGGGACTCCACTAGTAACCGGCCTCCAACTGGATTTGACTCCATTCACCACAACTCTTTGGGCCCGGCCATCCAGCCAGTTTTTAACCCAACGAAGCGTATGCCAGTCCAAGCCACAAGCAGCCAGTTTCTTGAGGAGAATGTTGTGGGAAACAGTGTCAAAAGCCTTACTGAAGTCAAGGTAGATCACATCCACAGCCTTCCCCTCATCCACCAGGCGCATCACTTGGTCATAGAAGGAGATCAGGTTCGTCAAGCAGGACCTACCTTTCATAAACCCATGCTGACTGGGCCTGATCGCCTGGTTGCCCTTCAAGTGCCGCGTGACGACATTCAAGATAATCTGCTCCATGAGCTTCCCTGGCACTGAGGTCAAACTAACAGGCCTATAGTTCCCCGGGTCTACCCTCTGGCCCTTCTTGTAGATGGGCGTCACATTTGCTAGCCGCCAGTCGACTGGGACCTCTCCTGATAGCCAGGACTGCCGATAAATGATGGAAAGCGGCTTGGCCAGCTCCTCCGCCAGTTCGCTCAGTACCCTCGGGTGGATCCCATCCGGCCCCATCGACTTGCGTACATCCAAGTCAATAGTTGCGTACATCCAAGTCAATAGTTTCAAGTAAAAGTGTGTGTCATTAACTGATGAAAAGGCTCTGCCTTTCAGGCAAGTTTTAATCCCTTCCAGAGATTTTTCAGTTATTTTAAAGAGTATTGATGCATACCTGAAGCAGTAGTTGTGGGCTGACTTGTAGAAAATGTAAATGGGGTTGTTGTTGAGATGCCACATCTAAAGATACTTCTGTTTATTGTTCCATTGACATCGCACGTTGCACTGAAACACCATCCCGTTCCATCTGTGGTGTTGTAGATGAGTTCATTATATTTATATGTGTTCCCTTCATAAATGCAGTTACATGCTGTAATTCAGAAGGTTTTTGTCAGTCATCTATGAAAAGATAATATCTAGTACTTCATTTTCTTATTAATACTTAATAGCTGTCTTACCTTTATCATCAAACTTGCACTGTAAACCTTCTGATGTGCATTCACTGAAATAAAAAATAGAAAAAAAAACACATATCTTTTTTATTATGACCTGATTTTATTAGTCATCTTTCTGCCAGATACTAGCATCAAGTATCAAGGATTGAACAATTGTGAATGAGAACTTGGTTGATTCAGTTACTCGGATTCAAATGGGCATGTTGCCTAAATTCCAGCTAATTAGTAACTGCTTGTTCCAGGCCTTATTTATACACAGGCATCATAAAACTTTCACGACTCCTGTCATGAAACAGAAACATGCAATTTTCCATTACTGGTTTGTTCATTTTTCCTTGTGCATAATTAGGCTGGTATGTTAAGCCTTACCATAATTGACATTCATCACGTCTATATATCTTCCCATCTTCATTATCATAACAGTCACAGAGACTGACGCACTTCATCTGATCCTCATGAAAATATGGCTTGTCTGGTGGGCAGTTAGGGTAGCAGCCTGAAGCAAGGAAAGGGCATACATAAGGTAGAAAACATGCAAATGAGATACAGTCAGGAAAAGTTTTATTTTTTCAGAATGTGTTTGCAGGTCTTGTTTTTAATAGTCACAATTTTTGTTACTTATTTTTTCCAACAATCCTAGAAAGTAATGCAGAGAACTAATATTAGCACAGCCCACAAGGACTTAGCCCCAGAGATGTTTTTAGCTCTGTTTTCCAGGCTTTGTCTTCCTTCATGTGAATGCAATGTTGTTGAAGAGAATTAAATGGTGGAAAAACAGCTGATAGAGAAAATAGACTCCATTAAAGACAATTAAAAAAATATAATAAAATACACCCACTTAAGAGTACTTGCAGCTCTTTTTACCTTCTAAACCTGGCAAGTTATGGAGGCATTTTCCGCTTGGGTTCCTACAGGTCCTCATACAGGAGGCTCCACAAGGCTTATAGTGCCATTCACATTCCCCTTGTTGATTATAGTAATCACAGAACAGTGCTAAGGAGAAACAGAAATTTGGATGTGTTCAGAAAAGAACAACCTCTTTTGATTCATGTCTGTTCATCAGATCCCTGATATGTTGCTTGAACAGTCTTGAAAACAAACTTGAAAACCACGAATAGGTGAAAGCGTGTGAGCATCGTAACAGTGCAAAAAGTCTACACAGTAAGATTATAAGGCATGTACATGAGATACCCAGAGTGTGTGTTCAAGCATATAAGCAAGGCATGACTGTGTATTTACACTCTCAGGAACAGTGTATATAAGATAAAACTCACGACAGATTGATGGGGTTCTCCAGGCTATGCAGACACCAACTTCACTACATGCTTGAGCATAGGCAGCTACTGCTGTACAGAAGCAATCACAGTCTCCTCCAGAGTCACAGGCACAAGCATCTGTCACACATGCCTGGTAATATTTTGCTGGTTCAACCTGTTATAAAAAAGAAATGTTATATTATACATCCTGTCTTCTAAATTCTTTCTTAGTTTTGCTAGACTAGTTTTCTTAAAATTGTAGCATCTCAGAAGGAAGACCTACATCAGTAATTTCTTTTTATGTTTATATACACTGTTAAATACCAAAGGTAATGCCAGATAATATATCCAAATCATCTATTGACACAGTTTTAGACATCTAGACTTGTGTTCCAATGAAAGATTAGATTCATGTTCCCAAGCAGTATTAGGCAGCCCCCCTTGAAAATGGTCTCTAGCAGTGGAAAGAACTAAGGTAATAAGAAGAGCACAGAGTTATTCTGCATTGTTGATATGTACTAAGTGTCAGTTAAGGCTATGCTGATCATAGAATCACAGAATCATAGAATCATTAAGGTTGGAAAAGACCTCCAAGATCATCTGGTCCAACTGTCCCCCTACCACCAAATATCACCCACTAAACCATGTCCCTAAATACCACGTCCAACCTTTCCTTAAACATCCCCAGGGACGGTGACTCTACCACCTCCCTGGGCAACCTATTCCAATATGCCTGACTACTCTTTCTGAGAAGAAATTTCTCTTAATTTCCAATCTGAACTTCCCCTGATGCAACTTGAGGCCATTCCCTCTAGTCCTATCACTAGTTATCTGCAAGAAGAGGCCGAACCCCATCTCCCCACACCTTCCTTTCAGGTAATTGCAGAGAGCAATAAGGTCTCCCCTGAGCCTCCTTTTCTCCAGACTAAACAACCCCAGTTCCCTCAGCCGCTCCCACAGGACTTGTGTTCCAGACCCTTCACCAGATTTGTAGCCCTTCTCTGGACATGCTCCAGGGCCTCAATGTCCTTCTTGTACTGAGGGGCCCAAAACTGAACACAGTACTCGAGGTGCAGCCTCACCAGAGTTGAATACAGGGGGACGATCACCTCTCTGGTCCTGCTGGGTACACTATTCCTGATACAAGCCAGGATGCCATTGGCCTTCTTGGCCACCTGGGCACACTGCTGGCTCATGTTCAGGCAAGCATCGACCAACACCCCCAGATCCTTTTCCTCTGCACAGCTTTCCAGCCACTCTGATGCTTCAATACTACCCCAAAATGTTATTATTGCGTTGAGCTTGTGTTCTGTACATGGTACATGACTTTTATTCAAGTCACACCACAGGAAATCCATAGTAATTCTGAAATTCTTCTTTCCCAATAACTGAAAGAATAAATATTCTTTTCCAAGTCAATATTATTTCCTATGAACTCAATGGCCTATTACTTTTTACGATTAGGGGCTATAAATCTGTCCCATTGAGCAAGATTCAGACTGAAGTTTTCCTGACACAATTTGAAATGAAATATGCTGGTTAAGGAATGAGGTATGTTTGGCAGAATTTTTGGGGATAGCCTTCTTTTTAGCTTCAGTAATGCACATACTTAGTCTTCACAGAGTAAACACCTGCCCTGGTAATACCTGAGAGTGACAGGCAGCAAAGACATTGCTGTTGATGAGGCTACACTGCTTTTCTGACCAGGACTTTCGATAAGGGTTGGTAGAACATGGGTCCTTTATGATGTTAGCATCAGGACATGTAGAAGATACTTTCCAGCTGTTTCCAAACTCTAGGACATTCTCTACTACAGACAGACTCCTTGTAGTAAAGTCATTTATGCCGTTGCCATCATAATTTCCACAGAGGCCACAGATCTGGCCCTGCAAAAGGAAATAAAATAATGATGATTGTGAGAAAACTTGAAGCAAAATCTGAAACTGAACGAACACATGAAATTCAGCTCTTAGAGTGGTGCCATTCTATTCTAACTTTCCCGAACCTTCTCATCCTTTGAAGATACAGGTTTAGATATTTTGGAAAAACAGCCATCTGTTTCCTCAGCAACAGAACATGACCACTAAGACTAGAAACTACTATTGACTTTTCTTCTTTTAAATCTGAACAATACTGGCTTGGTCATTTTCTCCTACCATCTTTGATGTACATCTTTAACAAGGAAATGAGGACTCAACTGACGACACAGCTGACTACACTTTTAATTTATGCCTTGTTTTATCCAATAAATGTATGTATAAAAGACAGTCTTACAGAGCTATCATAAATACTACCAGTCCAGCCATGTAACCTACTAATTGAGTCTGTACTGTTATGACTGCAGACAGGTGGAAAAAGAAATGACATTTTCCTTGCACATCCAGAAGTAGCTCTCATTCCAAATTTATGGGTATGTAACATGGTGATAGGCTACAATGGATGCTATGATTTCTCTATGAATCTAAGGTGCATACTTTCCATATTGCTACTGTTCCTATAATGTGCCAGTGGGCTAGGCAGCAAAAGAACCTGTGGTACTAAAATGAACTTTTGTACCTAGTTCTAAATTGCACTTAGATTTGTGTACACATAATTGAAATGTCACTGTGGTATTCAGTCAGATAGCAAATTCCTAATCTATGACAGTTTTTAGTTCTTACATACCATCAGCTGTAAGAGAGAGCATGACAACAGGAATATACTTTCCTTATCACCAGTTCAGATACATGCTTGAAAAATCCATGACAGAGTTTTACAAGAGGCTTTCACTCATAATATTTTACTTCCTTGTTCTTGAAGTACAATAATTTGATTTGTGTATCACTGTGTACTGGAAACAATGGATTACTTCCAAGATCAAGACTACTCAGTTGATTTCTACACATGTAGCTATGTAATTTTAATTAGGTCTGATAATCTTTACTGAGGTTCACTGGGTAATTTTAATGAAGTCAAGTCTGCAAAAGCAGTTTGCCAGCTCAAGTTCTGTCAGGCCAAATAGGCACTAAACACTGCCTTAGTAGATCCAAACAGCAGCAGGATGCTGCAATGGCTTCCTAAGATACCAGAGGAATGTAAAACAACATATGATGTATGTCCCGTAGGAATGTGAGAGACATCGCCTGTTCTTGGGATCTTGGTTAGGTCTCACCAAAATTCACACCCAGTACAAATCTACACTTAAACTGCCGTTGAATTGCTAGTTTCACACCTTAAAATCAGGGCTGAGCTTGATGAAGATGCTGGTTTTCTTGTCCCACATGAGAATCAGTCCGCTGGTGGTCTCAATTACCAAGTACATACCCATATAGCGGACTGTGTATGGCACCTCACCATCTTGTCCTCTCTTTACCACACTGACATGCTCCTCACCAAGTATCAGTTCGTAGCTCTGAAACAGGAGAAAAAGGTGATTAGAAATGAATCCAATAGCTACAGCTGTGCTATTAAGTATGTCTTCCCACTTTTAAGAGTACTAAAAGCAGTTTCAATAATGAAAATTAATAATACAAATGCAATAAATCTAAATGATATGGTTCAAATCTCAGGTTCCGTAAATGGTGGTAAAAATGTATTTTAAATGGTGTAGATTGAAAAAGGGTTTCTCGGTAGTCATGGGTGAAATACATTGCACAGAATAAAAGAATATTCTGACATGATAGGCCAAATTTCTGCTAAAGACAGTTTTCCTCTAGAGATGTAGTTTGCCCAAGGGTAGTATAAGATAGCTTTGTAAGGGTGGGAAGTGGAAAAGACAGAAAGCTAGGAAGTTCTACCAAATATTTCACCTGATTTTGATTTAAGTTTAATTTACAAGTTGACTTGCTTTTTAAAACATTTTCTCCAACTTCTTTGCAGCGATGGCTATTTGACTTCTCCTAAGTCTTACACAGATACAGAACAAAACTGGTCTGTATGCAGTACCTACTTACCTCTAGGAAAACTTTGATAGATTTTGAGCAAGTTGTCCCAGTGTTACCACAGGGAATATTTTCAGTGACAACCCGGAAGGTCCCATTGACTGTGCCACTCTTCCCACAGTGGTCCTGGGTAGAGAATAAAATTTAAAAATGTATCATTGCTGTAGACAGGATCAAGACTACATTACATTTTGTTATTGCAATTATCAGTACCTGGACTAGTGTATATTCACAGTTTCCATTGAAGCTGAATCTTTTGTCATCAAAGGTGATATAATGCCCATCTCCATAAACAGCACAAGTACCGAGACATTGATCTTTGGTGCATTCCCACATCCTATCCTTGCACATGCTAGGAATGAGAATTAAGCATTTTAATAGTAAAACAGCTCACTGTTCTGTGTAGACGTCCTTAAAACTTAGTATTTGTTTGTCACCTGATCCCTGGTAAATGTTATACTGATTCTGCAGTTAAAATAGTCTTTTACATTTCTCATGTGAAGAATTAAAGCAAAGTTCTGTTCTGCTATTCTGAACTCATGATCTGCAGAATAGGATAATACTTAATGACACTGCAGTCCCAAAGATTTCCTTCCATTCTGTGTTTTGGCCATCTGCCTACAACAGAAGAAAACTTGCTAATACTACTGAATCCAAAATTAAATGATCCATCAGTTGATGAAATGCATAGTCCAAATCTTTCCTCACTGCTGAACTACTTAAGATCTTTTAAAAGACAAATGATGGAACCAGGAATGCAACTTCCCAGGAAATACTTACCAGGTATTACAGTCAACGTTGATCTTTTCCCCAGGCTGATACATGGCTTCGTTGTGAATACATGGACATTCCTCTTCAGGAATACAACCACCCTTCCCATCTAACACAAGCCCAGATGGGCACACACAGCCAGATATACACTGTGTGCTATACTGGAAAAGTCAGGAGGAAGATATAATTTCAGAATGAAATAATTACAATAGACAAAAGAAGATTAAATTATTATACAATGTCTCTGTATTGTCTTATTTCTGCCCAGCTTAAATAAGAGAGGACAATGAAGTACTAATAGGCCTCTAGAACAATGAGGAAGTTATTAGCCATTGATTTAATAGAATATAAATCTGTTAAATGTTTAATTTATTCTACTCCTGATTGCTGTGTTGGAGTGTGTGTGAAATTTGAAACATATTCAAATCTTAAGTCTTGCTCTTGTTTACTGAAGAAGACTTACACTTTGTAAAGGGTTAACTGTGACTTGAATGAATGGAGCTTCAGAAAGAAAATAAATAAATTTTGTTTGTTTGTTTGGGTGAGTTACATTGAAAACTGATTTATCAGATTTGTGGTACTTCTTTACGAAATGTAATATGGCTATCATATACCTCAATGGAGTGATAATTATATATAATTAGGTGTGCAAGAAATTCACAATTGCATCATGGTATGGGAAAGAATGATTGCTCCTGGCCATCTTATAGCAGGTAATTTTCTCCTAAATCAGTAAAACATGTGGCAAAGCCCTTGATATTTTTACTACTAAGTACTGTTATATGCAGTAGCTGAAGAAAGTTTGACACTGATCTTAAAATTTAAATTGGATGTTACTTTATTACATTTTGGTCTAAGGATCCTATTGTTAATGCTTCATAACAAGGTTCGGGGATTTTACTATAAGAACAAAGTATCTGTGTTGTAAATTCACACTAGAAGAGTTAGATCAGCAATGATTGTAGCACCAAGGCCAGGGACAAAACCTGGAAGTGCCATTTCATCCTGCCATGACATACTTACACACTTCATATCCAGAGTCTGGCAACTTTTTTGACATTCTGCACCAGTTGTTCCTGCAGTGGTGTTTGTGCAGTCAAAGTAGACCATGGGAGATTTACAAACTAGAGGAAGGAAAAAAAAATGAGAGCAATAAGAAATGGCATGCGGTTTAACCCACAGCAGTAGCTGTAAAAAAAACTTCTAGAAATTCTTGGAATTTTCACATTTCAGTTAATAGGGACTGCTGTCCCTATTCAATCTGCTAAATAGGAATCCAATTGTAGATTCACTTCAGAGCACTGAATTCTCAGAACTTCCCATGGTATTTCAGAAAAAAAATCTTTTAGAGCAACAGGTTTTACCATGAATCTAGGTTCACTTCTGCCTTTTACAATAACTGCTGCACTATAACTATAACTATAAGAGAAAGACTTCTATTATTTAAAAATCCATTAAGAAGTATCAGTTGTATCAATTATTTCTGTCCAAAACCTGGCACAGAAAAAAGACAAGTGGAAGATTTTTTATTTTTATTTTTTACCTGGAATTGGATCAGGTGCTCCAATGCAATCCAGTCTTCCCTGTGTGCAGGTGCTGTAAGAAAGGGAAAAAGATTTTTTTTTTCCTCTCAACCATGTATCGAGACTGAGAGCTACTTCTATCTTGACAAATTTCAGTACTTTCTAAGGAATACATTGAATTCAAGAATGCTATTTTGCAATCCTAGGAAAGAATTTCTCTCAACACCACTATCAATGGTGCTTTCATATGATATCCATTACTGCTTAAAAAGAAAAATTCATAGCTTAAAATGGGTGTATGTCTCTGCTTGTTGCTTACTTTCTCATTAGATCTCCCGTTGCTGGTTCTGTCATATATTTTATGCTTGAAAAATCATGGAATTAAATAAAAAATACACCTAAATACAATTGCTTTATCAATCTGGATGTATGCAGCATTCTTAAAAGTTGAAAAAAAAAAAAAGTTTATGAGAGCACTGTATTGAATCTCAGGCAGGGTGAGGCCAATTTAAATGCAGCATATTTTAATGAGAAAATACATATACTATTGCTTGAGTGCTTTGCAAAAGCTCCCCTTACCATACAAGCCCATTGTCATGGACAGCTTCTCCAAGTGGTATGGGAGATCCTCTGTAGTAACAGGGGCATTCATTAGAAGGCACACATTTGCCACTTTCATCCATGTATGTTCCATTTATGCAGGTGCAGCCATCAAGCGGGACAAACTTAATGTTGCATGTGACATCAGGCTCACTCAGAGAGCGACAAGTGGATTGACAGGAATCGATGTTATAACTGTAACTTAGGGATTTGGGACATGAGGTGGTGTATTTTACTTGAGAGAGTTAGAAAAAAAAATAAAGAATAGGTTTGTTAATTACAGATGGTAATTTTTGGTGGGAAGAAACAAACAGTAGGCAGTAAAAATAACAGGTAAACAATACTGTACACCTCTGCCTATGTTGTATCTTTCATATAAATGTATTTTTGAACACTTCCAGAGTTAGACCTGAAAAGCTACTGTACATGTCGAGTAAGCCAAGTGATGTATGCAATAAAGAAAATATTTTTTTCAAGTGAAGTTTGGAAAGACAGCTCCATTTGACATTGCTGTTCATTGCTGAGACTTTTAAACTTCTAATGTATGAGCCAAGATGTCTCCCTGAATGTCTTCTGGTATGCTGAAAACAGACCTACCGGATCAGTGGAACCTGGCTTGAAGACATCTTTAATTTTCCAGTCTTCTGGTTAGTATTACTAATGCTGTTATTCCAATATGTCACATTTATCTCTACGACAACTTGTGATACATAAAGCTATAGTTAGATTCAAAGTTGTGCAGAAACTGGTGAAGGCACATCATTGACAACAGTCTCTTTCCTAGGAGAGCTGTCTCCCATCTATTTATACTTACTCTTGCTAGTAATGGATTGATTCTAAGGTAACAGCAGAGAATTACTTCCAGGAGTGCATTTAACAAAATCCCTTCCTCAACACTTACCATGTTTGCCTAGAAATCACAATAAAACAATCTTTGATCAACAGTTTTTATTGATAGGTGCTCTTAAGAAAGGGAATAGTGTTAAGCACTTACAACAGACATCAGTCCTCCATCCACTTATCTGGATTCCTCTTGCAGCACAAGCTCTCACATAGGAAGAGAGGGCTGTGCACAGACAATCCTCACTGTTTTGACAGTTACATGTGTCAAACATGCAGTTCTAGGAATGAACAGAAAAATAAAGTCTCATTTGCATGACTGTCAATCTAAAAAAAAAAAAAGTTATCTATCTGATTTCATGCACAAATACTTCCTCAGATATGCTCAGTCACACTAACATCCAATTACTTTCCAATCATTATCTAAGTTTCCTGGCTGGAGAGAATGAAGCTAATGGAAATACAATTGATGTTTAAAGTTATTACTGGGAAATAATAGTTTTAAAGTCTGTTACACATTTAACAGCTTCATCTGAACCCATATTTATGAATATGCAGCACAATATCATACAAAGCTTTATTTACATTATGCAGTCCAGACCCATCATTTCATCAGCATCAATATCTCGATTCATAGTGAGAAGAAGGATTGGCAATACACTGACAACAGAATGGTGATAATTAGGCACTGAGCTTTCTGTGCCAAGTAGTTATTAATGAGATATGAGATTGGTGAGATAATTCACTGTAATATTCAAATAAGCATTTGATATGCCTTTATATAAATTTCCTACTATATGTGTAAGTCCATCCAGGCATAAATAGGCTGCCTTTGCATTTACAAGCAGGTCAGGGTGACAAAGCCAAGACTGACAATTGAAATAAGGTAATGTTACAACATAAAACAGAGACACGTTGAAATGAAGAAGAGCAGTGCAGAAATGAAAATGCAGGCATTGCATAAGACCATGAGAGACATGTCTGTGACAGTGTCTTCCTGGTAGTTAGTTGTAATGATCCTATTTCTATAGTTTCTAAGGAGGAAAACAGCCTAACAAACTACCGTGTGGTAAGTAGAAGGATTCACTGCATAGTGACAATCAGCAAAAGGTCCTTCACTGTCAGTTAGTAGTCCACACCAATGCTGAGCATATTTTTCTGTGAAAAGAACAAACAGTGCAAATGCTCATTACTCTTTGTATTTCATCACTGACAAAAACCCACTGCCCAGGTTTGTGAAAACAGTTCTGAAGTTACATCAAAACTCTCCTCCTATTTTTTTTTTTCACTCAGCTTGTGGACTAAGGTTACTAAAACCAAAGGTGCATTGAAATGGAGTTGCTGAAGAACTTGAATTAAGCAATTTCCAAAGATGCTCCTGTGATCCACTCCTCTGACACACTTATGTTTCCAGGACTCTTCCTTTACCTCATTACCTATCCCTTTTGTTTTCACTGTGAATATTCTGATTTCTGATTTTCAACAAATATACAAGTCTTCATTCTCTTATCTTCTCTTTCTAACAGATGTGTTTTCCTTAGTGATGAGGAAAAATAACCTAGAAAAAAATCTAGAATGAAAAAAAAAAGAGAAAACAGTGTTAAGAAGTGTTTACCATTATCAATGCTGAGTGCGCAAGGGTTCTCAAAACTGCTCTGGATATTAGGGCATGAAGCCTGAGTTTTCCATGTATTAGCAAATGCTGCTGCTGTTCCTTCAACTACTCCACTCATAGCCTTGAAGTCATCAGTTTGGACATTATTGAAATTTCCACAGAGACCTGTTGAAAAACAGTGAAAAGTTTATACTGTCTGTACTAGACAAAAGACATTAAGCAAGATGTTCTTAAATTTCATTCACTTACCACAGGTTTGGTCTTTGAACTGAGGATCAATTCTAATGAACACTTGCATGATGGGTGTGATTTGGATTTCAAGCTGGAGACCAAAATTTGTATGCATGATGATGAAGAATGATGAAGGTCTGAAGATGATGACATTGGCTATAAAAGAAAAACAGAATGCTCATTTTCTGGATGAGGCTAAATGAAGGAAACAGTGCATGATTATACAATACTTATTGAATTTCTGTTGCAATTGTTGCAAATTCCTAGGTAAAATAAAGACAATCTTTTCAAAAATTATTCAGAGATATAAATCAAAATGTACAGTTAAGAATTTGCTTGTAGCTACCAAGTTGTTAACTTTATTCACTGTCTCAATATTAAGCATTTGGGGATTACTCTTGAGAGAATAAGAAGGAAAAGCTGTATGGCATGGCATTACCAAAAAAAACAAATGAACAGAAAACCACACACACAAAAAGAAAACGGAACAAACAAACACACACACAAAAATAATCTGTTTTTGTTCCTAAGCATACTTTGGGCCCTCACTCCATTGGACAGGGAAAATAAGCAGGATCTGGAAGTCAGAGGTATAAGGTAGTATAATTAGTTTTTGAGACATCAAAAATCAAATTTATATCTGAGTCGTGGGAGTACAACGTTAAGTTAAAACAAACAAACAAAAAACAACAGTAAGTAATCAGCTGTCTTTCATGTTCTGTTTTGGGCAGTGAGAATGAAGTAAACTTTACAGAGACCAAAATCAGTAGAGTGTAAAAATGGTTTACTTCTATTTGAACTCTTGCCTATGCTTGTACTGTCTCACATTCATTTCTGACACCGAACTTCACACTTCTACTTTAAAAGCACTTGCACAACTCAGAAAATATCCCAAAGAGAACCAAGGTTAGAGCATGCAGGTTCTGAACAACTCCCAGTCCTCTCATGTTCTGTTGTTTAAGACAACAAGCGGGTGTAGAGTTGAAGTTCTGAGCTTATCACTCATAGGCTGTTAGAGGAAAAAAAATACCTGCTGAGATGGGCAGCTGGGTGTAGATCGAGTTCACAAACACGCCACCATCAGGTTTGACCACAATGAGCTGTTAAGGAAGAGGAATAAGAACCAGCCAGGTGAAGGATTACTATAGTCCGAAGAGTAATAATAATTATGACTCCAGTGATATTAATTAAAGAACTTTTAATTAAAGGGGATAGTTTTTGTGATTTCACCTCCTGTTCTACTTTGTACACTTTACTATTTTCCCTGCCAAAACAGAATTGCTTTTAAAGAGTCTTTCTCAACTCATCAGTGAATTACATCATTTGGTTTCTATGAACACAACTTTGTGATGAATTACAACCCTTACTGTTGTACTTGTAGCTTGTAACCTACAAGCTCATATTTTTTCATCTGATTGGCAGAGAAAAGTGTTTGTTTTTTCCTGCTTTTTAATGAACTTCCAGAAAGGCAGATTTACTACTTATTTCATTTTGATAATAAAATAAATTTATTTTCACTTAATTAAAAAGTAGCATGTACTTATTCCATATGTTGAGAGAGAAATGCAGTTCCCTGACTAAGACCTAGCTTCTTTGCTGTCTACATTTTTAATAGTTGTTTCTCATGCTTATTTTGCATTCTTACAGTTTGTCCTTTGTTCGTGCTGAGGGCCACTGTCTTTAAGCATGTTTCAGTGTCTGTCAGGCCACACTTGCGTAGTTCTGCCAGGATGGTGAATGTTTCATCTTCACAGTGCTGAGAAAAAGAAGTCAACTGTTATTTAAGGAAAGGCTAAATACAGAAGCTTTCCCTGTCAAATTCTCTCTCAACTCTGAAAAAAATATTTCTGTTTCTGGATTCTCCTGAGTACTAAGCCTGCTTTGGCCTAAGATTCAGTTTGCCTTTTGTAATGTTTAGGAACCAAAAAAGAATTTGAATCTGTTTCTGCATTTAATTGATAATATCCATATTCAGAGTTTTTATTCATAGCTAATTCTAATGTTTGATTCAATTACACTGTATCTTTCATCCTTCTGGAGATGGTATCAAGCTAGACAAAAATTTCAGATAAAACATTTTTCAGGAAAACAGCAATAAAGATTGATGTTTTTTGAACTGAATTGTGCAAATAGGGAAAAAAGAAAGCAAAGAAGTACAAGAAGCCCCCAAAGATCAAACCATTTCACTTGCACATTGCTGTAATGAAATGTTTTGGTTATAATTAACTTTTAATTTCTCTATTTCTTTCGATTCATCTTTAGAACAGTTCAAAACCTAAATGAAACATATCAGTCGACTTGAACTGATTTTTCTGTATTTGAACTCCCTAGAAATGAATGAAAAATGTTAGTCTTATTTATTAAAGATTATTTTCCTTTTATTTCTCTGAACTGTTAGTGTAAATTTTCAGACTTGGCATACAATTTGGCCCAATGCCATAAAATACAGTAGCAGGGTAAAATTATGCAACCCAGTAAGAGAGCTGGATTAATCACACTGAAGAATGTAGATTAACCAATAACTTAAAAATCAGTGCTCTTCAGCAATTGTTATATTACAGAATTGGAAACTCTATGGAAACTACCATATACTGTTGCATGACATCATAATAGTTAACTAATAATAAAGTAATTTGAATGGCAGCATATGTTCCTGTAAGCATCTGGTTAAATGAGAAGAAATTCAATGTATATATGCCAAAAGAGGTAAGTTTCCAAAGTGTTGATTGAGATCACCTTTCCTTTCTACAAATGTATAAGGCTTTATCATCAAGTAATATTTCATTCCCACCTTAGAAAGGACATACATGCAGTCTCCATGGACATCATACTGTTTTTGATCATATGTGGAAATGTGTGAGCCTCCCTCTACTGAACATATTCCTGGGCATGACATGTCTGTGCAACTCCATTGGCCTCCGTTACATGTACTGGAAGAGAAAGGATAAAATTAGCTGAAATCAGTAATAGCAGTCCAGAGTGAAAAAGGAATTACAATGACATTAGGTTCAGCTATTTTAGTACTATTTTTCCTTCAATCTATAGATTAAATACACAGTAAGTCCAGGTTTAAGGACAGTAAGTCCAGGTTTATTCACAAAATATTGTGAATATGTGATGTAAAGCATTAAAAGGAGTAACAGGTGAACTCTATAGCAACAAGTACTGGATGCATAATTGCTTGTCCTTTGCAACTAACTTAAAGCACAATACCAAATTAAAACATTTTCTGTTTTGTTTCATAAACATATCAGAAACAGAAATGTAGCCCCAAATCTACTCCTGATACAGAGTATATGTGTTTTCTGAGGTAACGTGGTACTGAACAGGTACTGGAACGAAAATTGTGAAACTGAGGTTGTTATTATCACCTCTTGTTTTCTGCAGAGAAAATAAATATTTGCAAATACATAAATTACTGCAACTTCATTCCCCTTAGAGAAGCCCAAATGTTTGAACAAAATAAACAAAGAGGAAGCACTTTAATTCACTGGTGAGAAATCTAAACATTGTAAATCCTTACTTTGATCACTTTGAGGTTGAGTGCAAAGATAGTTAAGGTTGTTGCTAAATAAAACAAAGAATGTTCTTTAGGGTTATTTTGGAACTGTAGTGGTCAGTTAAATACACAGATCTATTACCAATGATGTAATTGCAAATAGTAAACCATTAAACTCATTAAATATATTAGAGGAAATAGTAAGTTTAAAAAAAAAAAAGGTTACCAGGAATGGCACTGGTCTGAAAAAGAAGTTCCTGGAGTGTAGGTTTTGTCATTGTAAATGCAAGAGCACTGTTGACGGGAGATGCAGCCAGAATTGTTTATGTCATCAAACACAGTTCCTTAAATTAAAAAAAAAAAAAAAATTAATCAGTTGAAGAGACATTTCCTATGTTTGGGGAAAATATTTTTGTTTGTTTGCTTGTTAGTAATCCTAAATAATGTTTTGGAGACAGAGCTCCAGCTGTTGTGAATGGTCATGCCAATGCTGAGGACAGTAGAACTATGCAGACCGAAGGATTCAACCTTTGTATTCTTAAATTCCACCTGTTTTGAAAGAGGGAGTTACTATAGTACAGGTGGTGTGTTGAGAGATTAGTCGTGTTGTGTTTGCTGTTCTGCTTTCCTGCTTTCTAAATATTGCACGTGTACTGGCAATCAATTCAGATGTCTTTCCTCAGTTGATAAATGATAAATGCTTGTCACTTGCAGCTATGAAAAATGTAAATATAGGAGCTCTAAGCTCCATGGAACTTGCCCAAATCCTGTAGGTAGGCTGTTGTTTTTGAGATCAAAGACGTGAGTATATAAGAACTTGCCTGGGGGGCAGAAACAGCCATCCATACAGTGCTCTTCACAAAACTGAGATCGTTCAGGATTGGTGCATGTGTCAGTGCAGGGGGAGCTGCACTCCAAGTACTCCATGTTGTAAGGACACGTCTTGGCTGAAATGTTAAAGAAAGAGAGATTTTTTCTTTCAGTCAAAAGTGCTTCTTGTTTACTGTATATGAAAAATATATGTGTGTGTGTTCATTTACATTTTTTCAGCTAGATGTAAAACCACACTAAACTGCAGATCCATCCCCACCTCTCAAAATTTGAAAGCTTATTCACCCAGATCCATGTTTTACAGTTGAGATTTGCTTTTCATGAGTGTGTCTAAAGACTTAACTGGTCTGAATTGGGGGCACAATTACTGGATTTCCAGGGACACCAAGATAATGACCCCGGACAGCTAGCAAGGTTTCTGTTGAAGGCACCTTTTTCAAGAACACCTGTATTACTAGGGAAATGTAAGACTCAAGTTCTTAAGGCTTTATTATATTTGGATTTTTAAGATACCATTGGAAGGACAAATAGTACACTAGGGGATTTTATTTTGGAACAAACATTGGTGACAGTATCAACAGCTGCACCCCATAATGATCTGTGTTTAATTCAGTGCAAACAGTGGTGCAAACTACCAAGCAACAAGAGGTAAATAAGTGCTTAACCAGACAAACACCTGTGAAGACCCAATCAGTTAATTAATGAGGGTAAAACACACTGTAGCCACCATGAGAAAAGGAGAGAAACAGGAATGTAAGCAAATGACCTTTCTTCTTTCCCCTTTATTTGCTTCTTTTATTGTTCCGGTTAATTCAATAGCACTTCAACTCTGAGTAAGTGTATCCATTTAAGTGTGTTTAAACCAGTTTGCATTAAAACCCTTAGTTCCTTTTTCTGAAGTCTTGCTGGAGCTTGTATATCAGAACCCTCTGGAGAATAGTCTTGAATTGCTTGTAATTTCCCGTGCATCTTTAGCATCATTTGAGAACATATTGTTTTTTATTTGTTGAGCATAAAGTAAGTCTATCTCCAGTGATACTTACGGCACAGTTTTGAGGTTCTCCAGTTCAGAGGTTCCCCACCAGCATGAGCACACTGTCGGGAGTATTCAGCAAAGGTGTCACAGATACACGAAGCATTTTTTGACTCTTCAGAGCGGCACAAATCTTCTTGGCAAGCCATAATGTACTCACTAACATCAACTAGATCATTACATTCTGCAAATGAAGAGCTGGTCAATGTTTTTTGGCATATGTCATCCTTGGGAGGAAAAAGAAAAAAACTTTCAGAAAATAGAAAGGAGCAGATTTTTTTTAGCATTGCTACTCTGGTAAATTATTCTTTAATAGAATTTCATTTCCCTCTTTACTTTCTATTGTCCTTAAGTCTTTTCCTATTGACCGCTCTGAAGCTGTAGAAGGGTACAGATAAATTTGAAAGAAAAATAAACGAATAATCAAAAAGATCCTTACAAAAATATCTGTGCAATTATCTGGCAGGGAAGTAGTGGGGTCTTCACAGTTTTCTGTTGGCCCATTCATTTTCTGCATATTCCCAAACTGTAAGGCTGTCATTTTCATATCTGTGTGAAAGAAGTTTAATAATGAGGGGGTTTATTATCATTATTATTTGTTTGTTTGTTTAATTATCTTTTTCTCCTGTCAAGAATTTGGTTCAAAACTGGCCAAGGCAGCCAGCCTTAAGTCTTTTTCCTTTGATCATCATCCCTTCCAAAATAAACACTGACATCACTGTCTCAATATACCTTGCACAGCACCCTGGAAAAAAAAAAACACATTAGAAAACAATTCTCAGTCTATTACATATAGATGCAAACTAAGACTTTTACTGGAAAATAACAAACTATGATTCTATGAAACTATTTTCAGATAATATTGAGACCATGCAGGGAAGAGAGAAAATAATTAAAACAGGGAATTGGACAATGGGAAATGCTGAGGTACAAGGTTTAGGAAAAGACTCAAACTGAGAATGAACAAAATAATAGAGAGAAGATCATATACAGATTATGCATATCAGGAGGCAAACATGGATGTAACTCGTGGAATGGCATTACATATTCAAGATTGTGATGTTGTGCCTAATAGGCTCATTAATTGTAAACCAGAAGCTATTTCCTATTTTCAAATCAGAATCAATATGTTATTATTAGAAGCATTTCTAATTTTAAGAGAGAAATGAAACAATAAATGTACTGACTAGACAATATAACTACCTTTTATTTTATTAGACATATTTCTATATTTATTTATGTTATTAGTGAGAATCTGGCTTATCTTTATGGGGTTAGCTGATTAGGTAAATAAAACCATATCATACAAGAAATAAGCAGTCTGTTGTTAGCACAAGTATTATATTTACACTTTAAGTATTAAATGACGTTATCTGATCTCTGTAATATATATTTTGGAACAGAGATTGAATCATAACCTCTGGCTAAATCCTTTAACATGATAGGAAAGAGGAATGATGATGATGTTAGAGCTAAAAGAATGCAAAATACATGTTGGAGACCAGAAACCATGTTTTTTTGTTATTTAGAAGACTTACTGTTAGAATAGAACTCATTGTAAATTGGAATGCCATTGAAGTCTCCACAAAGCCCACAGGTCTGATTAGCATATTTCTCATGCAGTTCCAGCTAAAATGATAGGCATTAAGTTGATAGAAGTTAGTATACACATTCTAAAATATATTCAAGATCACTGAAATCACGTGCATCTGCTGCCCTTAAAAATTTTTCATCACAGCTATGTAAATTTATTTAGCAATCTAATTTAAACCTGGGGGATAGAATGAAGAGCTTGCTTGGACTGGATTTAGAACAGATTTCAAGCTACTGATGCAGACATAAGTTTTCATTGCAATATCTAAGGAGCTCTTAGCCTTTTTCTCTCTATTTATTCTTCAGAAAGAAAATCAAATCCACAATGAAGAGAGAGAAATTCTGCTCAAAATTAAATTTGAAGAGGTAAGTAGGACCTGTAATGATGCTAATATGTTAATGATATAATGTAAGTGGTTTTTCACCCCATTTTAAGCAGAAGTCTATCAATGAGAAGTAAATCCACATATTTTCCTTTAGGCCTACCTAGATGCAAGTCTGTCTTTATTAAAGAAGAATTGCTCAACAGTATGAGATGAGAAGGCAATAATAAACCCCAAACAGGTAGGGATTAGCTTAATCAAAGGCATGCTCTTTGGGCTTTGAAGGTGTAGACAGGTCCAGGAGCTGTTCTTACCAGAATACTGTCATCTTCATTCCACATAAACACAACACCCATTTTGCTGACAACTTTCACATAAATGCTGCTTCTCTCTATTGTAATTCCAGCCTGGCTGTATGGCAGTTGAACTCTAGAAACAGGCAGAAGGAATACTAAATATTTTCTGATCCAGATGTTTGATAAAGAGAAAAAGAAATGGCTTGTGTGGTCCAGCATCTATAAAAGATTCAACTATAATTCAGCTGCGTTGAAAGAAAAGCAATTAAAAAATAAAATGGTCCAACATCATCAAATGTGGATTTGAATTTTGACCCAGCTTCCCAGGATTTTTCATCCAAATTTTGTTTTTGAGTTAGTCTTTAGAGAAGTGATTGATTTACTATGAGTGGAATTAACAGCAACTTACTCATTATTTCTATGGGTAAAATTGTCAGATTTATTGAAGAATGCATATTTTTTTCCCCAGAATACAAGAAAGTACTTGGCCAGTTAGAAAAAAACATATATCTATGTTTACCAAACAAGTGTTATGAATAAACTTACCTGTTGCTATCGACCATGACAACATCCTTTGTTAGCTCAACGGCTACACCTTCAAGTTTCATGGCAATACGGCTGATTGTTGGAGTATTTTCTACCACCGTACGTCTCATCTGGATGTTGAAATCCTCATAGGGAGTGTTGCAATGGGATGCAAAAACATAATTGCAGAGCCCAGGGAAGTAGAAGATGTCTCCATCAAAGGTCTTGAAGTGGAAGTTGCCCCATGTGCTGCACACGTGGCCATTGTGAGCAGGGTTGGAAGCTGTGAATTTAAAATTAGCTGTAAAAAATGACTTTAAATTCCCAGTCTTAATGTGGCGAATCAACTTGTCCAAGGCTTCATTTTGTCATTGAATATTTTTCCCCTGCCCACCTCCTTAGTTATTTTCTGTCCATCTATGCATTATAAAACTAGTCACTATGTGTTCATTCTTATTCATTCTCGGTCTGCTATTCATCATATATACCCCTATAAATGGTCTTAGTTATGTACAGGTATTTAATTGTCCATATTTAATCTGATATAACAGTTCAACATTATACTGTTTCTTAACCATTCTCTTTCTCCTCTTATGACCCCATGACTACCTTTACTAGTGCATTTCCCTGTTTGTATTAAATTCCTCTATTTCCTCTAAAACTGAATACCTACTGGATACATTTAATTTCCTTTACTTACGTGTTATTATTGGATTTGTCAGCATTGTCTGGATGATGTTGACCTTAGATGAAACTGTAGCAGAAACTAGAAAAAAAAAATAAGAAAGAAAACCAAAGCTAGTATAACAATACTAAAACTTGCATCTAAAACTGACCTAGAACGAAAAGACTAGCAAGTTAATATGACAGATCCAATGAAATAATGTTAAGCCTGGTGTTGTTTCACATGGGCCTTGGATCATATTAAAATTCAAAATCAGGACAGTTAAATAATAACTTGCTTTCAGCTGTCATGATCTGCATTTTCTACCTCATAGTTTTGACCCTTTTATGAAACTCTGTATTGTATTAGGAGAGGCAGAAAGTCACAGCTCTGAATATTGCAGTGTTTCAGACACACTGACCAATACAAAGGGTTAAGCTCTACTAAATTAGCCTGTTGCTAGTACAGAAGCACAGCTGTCTTCTAATTACACCTCCTCTGTCTGAGGAGGAAATAAAATTTTTGATTATACTTCACTCTCTATTATTTTTCTGTTAAGAGAGTGGAAACCCTTAGAAATGACCACAAATCCATTGTACAGGATGATCACTAGTCATTATATAGTAAAAATCAATGAAGCTGGGTTACCATCTTGATTTCTCATCAACCACTGACTGTATATCTTGCCAAAGTAGTCTCAATTCCTGTGTATAAGGAACCAAATATCCTGCATGTATATTCCACTTTGGTTTTATATATACAAATTCATGCACATCTGCATGTGTTACACTCTCTATGAACATACATCTATTTTCTTATTCACCTGTTATTATGCAAATATAGCCATACTGCATGTTTAGTAATAGGTATCTAATGAAGACATTACAGTTCTTCTACACAGTGGCTTCCTAAAACATTTATCTTTAATTTACATCACTAGCAATTTGCTAAAGAGGTTTTTAGGCATTTTTATTGCTTAGTAGAGATGTGCCAAATAAATACAAATACACATGCACACAGTATAAACCAACGTACTGTTTTGTTCCTGCTGAACAACCTCAGTGTAGATACTTCCTGTTTCCTGCTGGATTTCAGTCTGAGCTCCTGTGAAGAAATAGTAAAAAGCATTTTAAGTACAATGTCCTATATCTGAACTTTTTAAGTTAAGCATTTAGATAGGATCAAAGGACCCAGATACATCTCTGTAAGACAAAGGGGAGAGTCCTTTGTAACATGAGAGAAAATGAATCTGACCCAAAGAGGAAGTAAAATGTAATTACAGAAAGAGACTTTCTATTACAAATACATTGAGTTTGAAATCCAAATAACCTTTCATATATATCTGCTTTTTTTGTTTCCCTTAAAACTCAGTACAAGGAATTGTAATGACTGGATCACAGCCCTTATTTCACTGCTGCACTAAATCTCACTAATATGTGAAAATTGTAGCAAGAATTCACAAAATACAAGAGAGTCATTTATTAAAATTGCTGTATAGAATTTACATAGTTTTAAGAAAAAGCACAGAACTGGTTAAAAAAAAATAAGGGATTTAGTGCTAGATCAAGTGATGGCTGCAGATACTTCACTAGTTTCTTTAGTGCCTAAGCACAGGGCTTTTGCCTTTGGAGGCAATCCAAAGCCTCAGTCAGTGATCTAGATTTGCATGACAGCAGGATGCAATAAGGCACCCCGACTGATGTGCATACACACTGAGCAGTAATCCAGGAGAAGTAAGCAGAACACTAAACCCAGTCTTACTCCACATGTTTTAAGCATCACTGCTTGACTAAAGGCTGCATGAGGACTGCCCATCTGTTCAAGAGCCTGCAGGGCGCCATAGTCAGTGTGTGCAAGAATGAGACACTCTCATACTTCTCTTCTAAAACACAACTGCTAAAGGAGATATTTCCTCACTGTTTTATACAACAGCCTGGCAGTTTAAGCATTCACCCAAAGAGCAGAAAACCTGGTCCTGTCCCTCTTCTCACTCTGAAATGGCTCAAATTTGTGGCTTCTCCGGAGAAAACCTTAAGCATCGGGCTGTAAGTCTATCTGATCAAGGATTCTTGCTAACCAACCTGAAGCTGAGACATGGTGCTGAAAAGAGTGGGATGATGGCAAAGGTGGGAAAAGCAGGACATGTGGCCACATGATTAAGGCACTCAGCTACATCTAAACTGTCTTACTCGTGCTCTGCCTCATGGATTATTTTTGTATCTCCAGTTAAATGGGTACTGGCTCAACTACATGAATTGTCCTCCAGATGAGTTCTCCTCTCTATTCTGTCTCCGTGAGTTTTGAATTCCTTGCCATGCATGGCTCAGCTGGAAGAGGATGTACTGGCAAGGAATTTTGGGAGATGACAAATCAACACTTTCATGATTAGAAAACAAAACAAAACCAAACACCTGATCCTGGGCTCTAAGTGGTTTGGTGCTCTAAGCTCTTGGTTTTTATAAGTAAATACGGCAGGCATTTCCCATTTAAGAACAATGGCTACAACTTTATCTTGCAAAGGAATCGATCCTCCCAGAATGCAAAAACCATGCTAGGAACATGTTGACTAACACTTACCTATAACATGCCAAGTCTTAATCTTCAGAGGACTTAGGCTATGAAATGACTAATAGCTGAATCCTGATCGGGATTATGTGAATGAGCACTCTTGGTGTCTAGAGAATTTGTCAGTTGAAGAGGAGCTGGCTGTGTAATTTAATTACATCGCCTTTCTGCTCATACAATAGATGGGGAGAGTCCACAGACTCAGAACTGGATTTGTAACACCCATCTTACCAAATAGGGAAGGATTTCTAATGTAAATGGTGTCCCTGCCCACCATGTAAGCAGACAGAGTACTTGATCCCAGAGCCGAAGGATGCCTGCCTGAAGGGATTAAATACCCCACTCCAAAAGAGGACCCCAAGAGACTGTTGGCTTTGGAGGAGAGGTTTCTGGGCAGCCTCACCGTCTTTAGAAGTTGTCCTAGTATCTACTAAAGTTTATTCTCAGACCTAAGCTTTTGTTCTTTTCCCATTTATCTTTGTGAGTGACCACTAGTGATGTACAAAGAAGTAACTTTATGCTTTTCCCACTTCCTCTTTGTCTTTCAGTATCACAGATGATATGATTATGTAAATACATTTATATCATTACAATTGTTGAGAAAATCTAAAAAATGCCTCTGTAAGTCTTAATAATAGGCCAGAATTTGCTCTCACGCAACACCTAGGAACTTCAGCGGGTATAAAATCATCCTGACTTCATGTGAGAGCCAACCTATATTGTGAATGTTTTTTTTTATTCTACTGTGAGAACCTTTGTAACAGAGCAAAACAGTATATACACATATTTTGGTCTGTTAATTTTTCTCAAGGAAATAACATGGGCTTTTGTTTATTTAGCAGATATAGTTTTCAAGGAAATTCTAGCTGCATTGGTTTATCTAGCAATTGCACAATGCCACATTGTTGACCATTATAAAAATAAGTGCCTCTCACTTCCAAGAATATGAAAGATAATTTAGTCTTTGATTATTTGGAAACTGAGCAAATCATTAGGAATATTTCTGGATGCACCTTGCCAGGCCTATATCCATCTGCCGATCCAAATACACAATTCCCCTTACAATCAATTCATAAAACTTGGAATTTGACCTAGAATATAAAGTCAGGCACAAAATGTTTGTGAAGACAGCATGGAATTAGGCCAATATTCTGTAGTCAGTCAGGACATCTGAAAATATTTTTCACAGAGTGAGATTTGAATGAAGAGGAGTTCACTGGACTTGGTCTAACCACTATTCATTTATCAAAGCAATTTGTCAGGTTAGCATTGCACCTTACAAATAACTTGCTTGTTCAGCGAAGGGCTGAGGATGATTTGACTGATGTTGTATAACTCTAAGAGTGTAAGCTTACACTCAAAGTGACTGTTGTATTTTTGCTTAAATCAACTTACCATGTTTATCAACTTATACATGTTTATTTCATAAATATGAAGTAGCCAAAATTATATTTGCACTTGTTAATGTTTTTAAAATGATATGAAATATAAATTCAGAGGCAATCTGAAGATTTTAAAAAGTTAACTGACAGGGCAGAAATTACTGTACACGAATGGAATTGACTGAACAAGCTTGTACTCATGCAAGTAATTTCTATTTGAGTGGTCCGATTAACTGAACAGGACTTAATAAAACTTGACAAGATCAGCCCTGATTAATGTAATATTATCAGGAGAAAAAAAAATCCACACACACAAAATGATGGATTGCATACATCAGATAAACCTCCCAGTCCTGCTCATACTCAAAACCAACAATTTACATAAATGTCACACCTAATGTACCATCAATGTACAATCGTTACTGAAAATCATTGCAACATGAATATACCCTTCCAGTCTCTTTTGCAAAAGGAGCTGCAAGAATTCTTGAGGAATCTGATACTAGCTCCTAGTTGGTGGAAAAGAATGACCAGTGGTCTGGTCTAGCAATGGGGAAATGTAGTGTTTTAAATTGCATAAAAAGAACATAACATTCATAATCTCACTACAAAATACAAAAGAAATAAAATGCTTTTGTAAGGCATAGGCAGTACTGAACAACTGGCACTTGAATGAATGGACATGAATAATGGTTCTTTTTGGTTTGCTCTGCAAGACTACCTTCCAAATGTAGTTATATTCAGTGGCTTGAGGGAACATTAAATTAATCAGCCCAGTTAATAGGCAGACACTAAATATTTAATGAAAGTAACATACAAAGAAGTCTCATTTAAGTGCAACCATTTTTTAAGTGAAACAACAAAATGAGTTTAGTTGCTTAAAATATATTAATAGGTCTAAAAAACAGCAACAAAAAAAAAAAAAAAAAAAAACAAACAACTCCTTACCTGTCTGATGGATACAGCAAACCGCTAACAGGAAGGCCCATTCTGTTACCCGTATCCTCCTGCCAAACCCCATCTTGAGTGGAGTCTGGCACAAGGATGCTGGGTCTAAGGTTGGTCAGGAGGAGTAGTTCACCTCTGTTCTCTCAGTCTTATATAGCAGGTGACTTTGGCTTCAGTCCCAGATTGATTCAGAGAATCTAGAAAGGTGGGGTTTGGGGGATTTTAGCAAATGAACGGGTAAACAGAGGATGCTCTTCCTTCCTCCGCAACTGGTCAATGGTATTTGCATTTTGGGAGGAGTATATACATATATGTACGTATATTTTGTTAAGGTTCAGTCTAATAAAGAAACATAACATGACTGCAAATAAAACACAACTCATCCTCCACAAAAAAACAGGTCCTGGAACAAATAGAGTTTGATGTTGCTTTAGTTATGCAGATGGTATGTAAGTAACTATTCTAAGTTTTTCAATAGTGACAGTCAGCTCCTGGGCAAAACACAACATAACAACAAACTGCTGATTTCTGAAGTCAGAGAAAGTGTGGAGTATTTTAAGTTGGGGAACCCAGCATTAGGGAGTCACTGTGTCTTTGGGGGCAGCTAATCTTGTAAAAAGAACAAATAACCTTGAAGGGTCCTGCACGATCTCAGAGTCACAATGCATGTATGCCATGAAAAGCCCTGTGTAGCACTGACAAGCATTAGGCACCTATCTAATGAACAATAAGGCAGCTTTACCTGGACTGTATCCTATATTTGTTAGAGACATGTTCAGACCTTGCCATCTGCTTCTGAATTGTCTGCAGAGTCTAATTTTGCCTTCTTGTAGAAAATAGCAGGAGTAATTTCAGACAGTCAGCCAGCTTCACCACAGCTTCGTAGGACAGAAAAGTTAGACTGATAATGGCCTGCGACCACATTATTTCAGTACCATTCCTGTGCAATTCCATTCATATCCATGGAGTCATGACGCCTACACATTAGAGAAACAAGCAATGAAATCAGTCCTATAAGGGTTAAATAAACCCTTAAATATTTAACAGTAAATATTTAACACTTTTTTTTCCCTGATCATTGATTTTTTGCAGTTCTACTGGGTTATCATTTCATAAGCACAAATGAATGTATACTTCACAAAACAGACAGGATTGCTGTTTCATGCCCCCTTCTCTTTTTAGCTTGACATTAAAGATAGGTAGGATAAGTTGCTCAGGGCAGATTTTTCTCTCTTTCCAAAGTCAATAGATCTTACTTTAACTTGGTTAAACGTGGACAAAAAGTACAAAGTTAGCGATACAATTCTTTTAAAACTGCTGTTTGGTAAAAACAATGCAGAGTCCAGCACTTCGTGTGCGCATAACATTTGCCCTCAGTTCATCTTCATCTTCAGCCTCCTGCTGGTCTATAAAAATGAAGGTAGCTGCTGCTCAGTGGGGAATTTAGCAACAGGCACCTGGGAGATGTAATAGGGGTGGCTGAGCTACAGGAGAATTAAGCAGCTAACAAAAAACATCATGCATACTAGGATGTATAGAGATTGCAGAAAGGACTTTCTTTGAATAAAATGTGGCAGTATTACCTTCTGCATGTCTGGCAAGATTCGGTTCAGCAATCTTTACTGATGTTTGTCATTTCTGCTGAAGAAGAAGACAAAGTTGGGAAGTTTACTAATTGTAAAATGTGATCTCAATTGGATGCCTAATTCCTCTGGGCTCTTACTGAAATCCTAACCCATGATTATAAATTCATAAACAGTTCCTAATAGAATAGGGGAATATAATCACCTATCCCATTCTGGTGTTACTCAACTGACTTGTGTCAATTTTTTGTCAGTTCATTTACAGTCCATATTTCCACTTTTGTTTCGAACTAAATATAGTGGATCCTCACTCACTCAGTATTATAAAATAAACCAAAAAGAGTACCTTTATAGAGTGTTTTCTGGACTTTTGGATTGAAATCAGTGGTAGCTTATTATGGCAATGTTAGGGTACTTAAGTCAATATATTAGCCTGCTATAGTATGGAACATGTTCCCTATCGAAATATCCAGGATGTTTAATGAAGTTACATCTTCATAATCAGCAGTAAGCTGTTTACACACCCTAGATCTATATCTTCATGCTTCAGCAGACCAGGAGAAAAGAAAAGACTGGATTTCCTGCCCGTACAACATTGTTTTATTCTGTGCCAGTACTCATAATGAAAGTAAATTCATCTGTACGTACAGAAGGAAAATGATATCTTATTTACATGACCAGTTAGATGTATTAAATAAATATACACCAGTCTCACTTAAGAAATTAAACAAGCTACCTATCATACTAGGCTTTCAGCAGCTACTGTGCATATACCTGTAGCAACGGGCTACACGTGATGCTCAAAAGTAGCAGAGCTTTTCTTCTGCCAAACTTGATGTCCCATGCATAGCTGAGCAGTGGATCCCCTTCTTTTAAATTTCTGAGAGTTAATTATAAAAATTATTCCAGTAAAGCAGACTCTGCAACTGCTTCAGAAAGCAGAGATTTCCAGCCATTAGGCAACTAATCAGAGCCAAGAATGAGAAAAAAAAATTGGAAATAGTTTCTTTCTTCACATGGGGTATAACAGAGCAAGGGATTAGAGATAAAGGGAGGTATTTTCTGAGGGTGGAATTAGTGCTTCTGATACTCATTGGGGGATAGTGAGGAGGGTGTCCATAGCTAGGATGACTTGGTATGTCAGTGGAGTCGAGGCTGGTTTTGTCTTCTGCTCTGTCTCTTTTGCTCAACTCCTTGCTAAGCAGAGAAAGAACAGCTACCCAGTTCTTTCTTCTTCTCAGACAGTTTTTAGTTTTCACTCACTGTAACTCTGTGTGACTAGAACAATGCATGTCAACCTTAAATACACTGCCTCACTAAGCATTTACTGAGCATGTTGTATGGCCGTTGTGAGAGTTGTCCCAGTTGTATTTGTAGAGGTTCTTCAAAAGATGTTGCTCAAATCTTCTACTGAAAATTTTATGTAGTTTGGAATTGTTATGATTGCTACTGCTCACACTGATTTTTCTGTTCTACAAGGAGTAGTGACTTTCAAATGGTGTTCCCATGTTCAGCTTATCCACCCATATAGGCTCTTTCTCTCCCACCCTCTCTACCACAAGGAGTGGGTGAAATTGATAATAACAAAAGAGGTATAGAAGAAATTTGGGTGACTCCAAGAGATAGCTAATGAAATTCTGAACGTTATCAGGTTACGTGATCGGACTGATTGCTGGGGAAATCTTATCTGGAGATGAACTTGACATTGTTACAAAAAACAGAAGGGTTTAAGTAAAGGTGTTTATCGGTAACGTGGGCAGGTGCTCCAAGTGGTTCCTGTAGATTAAACAACAAGCAGCTGGAGGACTTTGGAGTCCCCCCAACGGTATGGTGAAAAGAACTTAACCATGCAGGTAGGGTGGAGCAAGTTCACCTCTCCACTTGTGTAAGGGGAAAGAAACCCCAGAAGCAAGTTTTGAAGTATTTTAATAATAGAAACTTAAGCAGCTGTATTTACTGTTAATGTATACCAGGAATCCATTTAGAGACCACAGTTTTCATGCTGCCTGGCACTAAAACAAAGCACTTTTGTTTGCAGGAAGAAATGTTTAGGGAGGTGTTAAAAGCATTTTTGTTTCTTTCCTGCATTTTTTTTGTCTGTTTTTCTCAGTTTTTAATGCTATGTAAAACCCAGAAACTTGTGACATATCAGTGTCAAATAGCATGGACATTAATGTAGAATAGATCTGTAAAGTTGCTATAGACTAGCTCTTTTTATAGGAGGTTAATGGAGATGAATTACAAGAGCCAAGGATCTGGATGACAAATATACTTATTTTTTATTTTAAATGTCTACGAAAAAACTATACCAGTGGATTGGTCAATGACAGCAGCTTTTGTAACAAGAAATCCAAAATAATGTGTTTTTTGACTCATAATTCTGAAAATGGATATAATTTCCAATTTTACCTTTTCATCTTGGTTTCTTGCATAAAAGTGGTGACAAAAAAAATAAGATATTGATTTTACTAATTTAATGTAAATATTTCAAATGCCAGATAAAATGTGGATATCATATGAACACTATCACTGCAGCCTGAAAATAGACCATATAATTACAAGAGCGGCAAGCATTCAGAAGTTGGGAAGGGGTAATATTAAGGCAATTACTGAAACCAGAATTCATCTTCCTTCTGTGTTCAAAATAGAACTCCATTAGGTGTTGAGAACTACCTCCTCACAAGCATGACAAACCAGATGAATCAGGGACCTGGGTAACTCTTCATTGTGCCCCAGATCTGTATAGTCCTTGCTTACCATATGAACTGGGAAAATGAGTGAACAGCTGTGCTGGTCAGAAGTTGAGAATATTTATTGTGATGTGGAAAGCAATGTAAAGTAATGACAAACACTCTGAAATTAATGTAAAACAAGTCGGCATTAACTTAAGCGGAGGACCATCACACCCTTCCCACCTATCTCTGTAGAGAGGTTATCTGTTCTCCCTGGCTTGTGCTGCTCATGGTCTTCCCACCTTTCTCTCATTTTCCTTTTTTCCAATACCCTGTTAACTTCCCCCTACTGAATATATGCACTGCCACTGTGGAAGACTACAATGGACTCTGATCATGGGCTCATTTCCCTGGATCTTGGAACAGACAATGCAGTCTGTTGCCAGCTTAGTATAACATGTCACACCACCTGAGAAATCTCAGGGAGGTTTCTCCATGAAAAACAAAGCTGCATGCAGCTTCACAGTGAAAGGCATGTGGAGAGGGTTAAACTCTTATGGTGGATAGCAGATGAGCTGTGTATTGTATATGGTTATTATCATTTCTTATTTTCATAGTTAAAATAGTTTTAGCAATGATTACAAAGGTACTATGAAAAGTGGAAGAAAATCTCTGGCTGTGGAGATTAGATCATTGAAACAGAAAACCAGTGAGAGAACAGTGGTGAAGGTTAGAAGAAATGAAGTAACTTGCCTCATTTCTTAGTGACAGTAGTCATAGTTTCAGAATGATATCTTAAGTGCACAGTTGTGCTCTCTTCCCTTTTTTTTGCGTGTATTTTAAAGGATTTGGAAGAGAAGCTTGCAATAGGTATCTTGTACTGTTGACAGACAAGGAAGAGCAGCTGAGCTGTCACTTTGCTCATCTTAACTAAGGGGAAAGAAAGATGCAATGAAAGAAATGAAACTCATGACTAATACCTTGGCAACAACAGCTTCTGCGCATATCAGACTGCATTAATATGTGCCCGTTCACCTTGTGGTTTTCACATGTAATAGCTCTTCTTAAGTACACGGTTTGCTTGACGTCTGTGTGGTCAGTATTTAACCCAGGTGAGCTCAACACCTTCTTCAATCCCTTGGGTTTTAATGCTGTGAGTACTCAGCTGTACTGGATGAATCATTTTATTGCCTAATCTCCATCCTCCAAAAACATCTGGATAAGCTTTGAATAGCTTTGCTGCCAGAAAGCTGCTGCACCTTCTCTTATCTCAGTATTTTTGATTGTTGTGTGGTATTTTTTTAAAGCAGAAAAATGTATATATGTATGTGGTGAATCATTCTTACAAGGTTGAATATCTCTAGGCTCTTCATGCACTTAATTCAGCTGAAAGCATTACTTTTCCATTGCACATACCATCTGAAAACTCACCTGGTAGATTTTTTTTCTTCAGTTTGCAGTATACTTGGTTCTCACAGTGTTAGACTGGTGCTGTTTGTAGCTTCCATTTGGTTTGTCTGGATGGATTGCAGTTTTGCTTTTCTCTTCCGCATAGTACTGATGATGCCTTTCTGGACAATATCACTGATGGTTTATTATCTGTTTGGCATTCACTGTCCTGTATCTTATTGAGCTTTTTCCTTGTCTGCACACATTTTCTTCATTTCATAAAATGCTTATTCAGTGGGACAGTAAAGACTCAAATGAGCTAAATCTGATCTTTTGAATCACTGATGGTGACTTAGACAAAGTTTATTTTTCCGTTGTTTTTCTTCACGAGCTTTGGCATTTCTCCTGCCCCGGCAATTGCATGTGGCCCCTCACTTTTTTCACTTTTTTTTTTTTTTTTTTTCCAAAGCACTCTCATGCTTTCATTAACATCTCTTTGTCATCTTCAGAATCTGCTGTTGAATACGTTTTGGTGTATTTTTCCTTCTGTCATGAGGCTTTTTCAGTGCTGCCTGATGAGTCATTTCTGCATCTGCTCCACAAAAAAGTTGTTCAGATGTGGGTGTGCTCATTAGTGCTGCACATAGCTCAACCCGTGATAGACTAAATTTATGCCAATATTGACAGGTTACTCTAAGTTTAGTCTGAAGACTGTATGCACGGACCAGGTTATAATTTCGACTCCTGTCTGCAGTGCTGACTGAGTTTAGTGGCTCAGATGAACTTCTGCATAAGAAGTTAAGCTTATCATCCCTTATCTCCTCGTCTGCCCTGTTCTTCAGATTGATGAAAGTTACCTGGTATCCGTCCTAAGCAAACACCAGTGCAACAATTTTGTTTTCAGTTCATGGCTCTTCTGCTCCCTCTTTCCCTCTCTACCACCCACGCAGAGTAGAAGACAAACCTACAAGTCGAGAAAAGTCTTATACACACTAACTCCTGAAAGAGCTTGATTTGCAAATAAAAGCACAATATAGATAGTCTAGTTGTGGGCTACCAAGTCTGTTTTGGGATGACTGACGCTAATGGTCAGCGGAGATGACCACAGGCACTGCTGTCCTTCGTGACGTCATGTTCTATACCATTAGTTAAGGTGGGGTTCCCAAGAAGTTCAAACCCACCTAAAGCACAGCTGCTGCTACCTCCTGTTCCTCAGCACTGGCTACACATGTTCACTCCCTCCCTCCAAAATTTTGTTGCTCTTTTGTGCAAGGTTATCCATCATGAATTCAAATATTTTCTAAAGTTTTGACAATCATAAGGATCTTTTTTTTTTTTTTTTTTTTTTTTTTGTGGCTTGCGGCCTATTATTTTTCCAAATTCTGGGTTACATACACTGAAAAACACACCTAACATGACATATTTGTGGCATGAAGATTTTTGGAGGGAGCTTCTATGATTTCATACAAGCCCTTGTTGTTTTCTCAGAGCACATCTAGATGTTACAGCAGCACTTGTAAGCCTTTTCCCCCATCTAGTAATTCTGTTTCATTCTTCCTTTTTCTTACACATTCCTACCTCAATTTCAGATCTCTTAAATATTAGAAAAATCACCAGGAGATTGTTAAGTGCACTTCTTTCTGCTCAGGGACAGGGAATCAGTGTTCTAGTTTAATTCTTTATATATATATATATGTATGTATTTGATCTTTCATCAAATGCTTCCTAAAAGTAGGATTTTCCGAAACTCTAGGCATTGTCCTGTACATAAGTCATCAAAAGGGCTGCTGTATCCTTGGAGGAGAGGGGCTGTGAGCCATGTAGCTGTGGCGATATTATCCTGTGGCAATGCTCTCCATATGCTATCCGTGAAAACAGACTGGTGGTGAGTACAGACCATGCTCTCTGATTATGCTGTAGCCAGCAAGCAGAATAAGAGAAGCAAAGAATGGATGTAAATTTGGTATTATTTCTCTTGCCCCAACCTAACTGCACAAAGGAGCTAGGCAGATAAAAGAGTAACCGAGCTTCTGCGTTCTGTGGACTGCAACAGCATCCTTTATGTTAAAACCAAGCAAAGTGCTGCCTGTCAACTCAGGATGTTTCTCTGACTGCACAGTTTGACTGGTCCCTCTTTCAGGGAAAGGTTCCAGAGTAACTGAACTGTATTACTTATTGGATTTTTTTATTATTTTTTTTTTTACTGCTGAGGTGAGTTTTAATTTTTGTTCTTTCCTTGCAAACAGAAAGAACATGCAAAGCAATTTGCACTTGGTTTAAATTAATTGCCATTCTGCATATGGTATTTAAGGGCAGTCAAAGCAGAATGTTGATGGATCTCATGCAATCAGGCTTTGCTTTGGGAGAGGCTGCAAGTCACCCATTCTATTTATTGTTTGCATGTCATAACCTTTCAGTGTATGTTTGTATATGCATGCTGTTTTGCTAGTTTACCATAAGGAATACATTGCAAGTGCTGAGAAGTGCTGTAATAGAGTTTGTTTCTTCACTTCTAGTTTCAAATTCCCAAAGAGAATTTGAATTGAACCAGGCTCCATTTATTCTTATCTCTGTGGCACACATCAGTGAAGAAGAAAGGAGTCTCCAGATCTTTAACAATTACACCTCATCCAAACTTGACCGTATTTTAGGACTACATTCAGTAATGGTGCTGACTGATTCGTATAAACATTGCAATGTAATGCCTACTCTTGAAGATTTTTGCACATAATGAGCAAGATTCTGATCTCACTTACATTCCTGTATGTCACAGCAAAGGGTACACAGGTACCCTGCTTAAAGATAAGAAGCTTGAGAATCAGATTACATGCAGATAGTGTGCTATTAAAGTGGCTTAGTGAAGACAAGATGCTGGTCTGAGATCCTGAAGGTCAGTATCCTAATAAGTGTCCAACACAGGTTCTTTATGAAACTCATGTCGCTGCACATAAGATCTCTTCAAATTTTTTGGTTAAAGTACGAAGTGCTTGGGTCCCATGGAGGAAGGGTAGAATTTAACATGGAAATCAATCATTAGGAATAAAAGTGTTGCTGCTGTTTCATTGCTGAGCTTGCTGGTTCTCTGTCAGGAAACACCAGGCAGTGTTGTGAAGGGCTACACACTGCTATGGATTTTCTCTACCACTCGACTTTTTCTTTGCTGATGCATTTCTATAGAATCATAGAATGATTTGGATTGTAAGGGAACTTAAAGATCACCTATTTCCAACCCCTCTGCCATGGGCAGGGACACCTTCCACTAGATGAGGTTGCTTAAAGCTCCATCCAGCCTGGCCTTGGACACTTCCAGGGTTGGGGCATCCACAGCTTCTCTGTACAGACTGTTCCAATGCCTCACTACTCTCACAGTAAAGAGTTTTTTCTGGATATTTAATCTAAACCTACCCTTTTTCAGTTTAAAACCATTACCCCTTGTCCTATCATTACAAGCTCTTGTAAAATGTCTCTCTCCACCTTTCTTGTAGGCCCCCTTTAAGTACTGGGATCATTGCAGGAATCTGCAGGGTCTGTGGTCTCCTACAGAAGTGGCTGTGGCAATATGCTGAGAGCCAGGAGTCCTTGGATTTCTTTTCACCTTTACAATTTCCTTGCAGAACACCACTGGGTAAGATTCCTCTGTGTCTGATATCCCATTTATCTTCAGCCTGGCTAATATAATTTGATTATAAATACCTCAAGAAGGAACTAACAAATTCTACATCTACATACTAGTGTGACAGGAATGTGAAAATGGTTGCTAATGGATTTTATTTTATTTTATTTTTTAAATAAGGAAATAGCTAGCTAAAAATACTAATCTTTTTCCCCAGATTTTGCTCTGGTGTGTAGGAATGGCCTCTTCCACCTGCAGTGACTTCGTTACATCTTGGCACTAGAAGCAAATTATAGTATCTTTCAGACTGTTCTAATCTGGGCAAAGGAACAAATATCAAAGTAATATTTAATGTTTTAAGCACAAACTTGCCCAACTCTAGTACTTTTTAGGTGTGCTTTATATATTTGAGATAAACTGAACTCTTTTCTGTTCCTGTTCAAGTCAATAAGAAGTTTAACCCTTGTATTCAGTTTGAACATAAACATGTCAACAGTGAGGGAATCTTTTGAGACTTTTGTACGTAATAAAATGTATTGTTGGATTAACATCAGACACCTTAATTGTGAAGACAATGGTGGTCTCAACCATAGAGCATGCTGTACTTACACAATGGACAATCCAGTGAGTTTTTCCATTTTGCGTTATTTTGCTCCTAACAGAAGCAACATCCTGTATAGACAAGTACAAGTAGGGCTTTGGGAAAGAGTTCCAGTTTGACCACTCATGAAAGAACTGAATGAGCTCATTCTGTACGTCAGAGACATTAGCTGTATCCAAGAAGACATCTGGCTGTAGAATTATTTGCTAGGATATCTGTGGATCAGAACTATATAAAAGTTCTGAATGGAACAAAACATTTGGTGTGTTATATTTTGAAACCAAGGAGAACAGAATGGAGGGTCAGGAAACTCTCATGGTTATTCTTTTGGGCGTATCTGCTAATCCGTCACTATTTTAGCTAATATTTGCTCATAAAGGAACGTAAGTGCATTTATTCAGTTTTAAACAAAAACATATTTTAAAAATCAATGGCTCTTGAATTTTAATATAGGGAAGTTGTTCCTGTAGGCTGAGGCAGGAACATTTTCTAAACTGATTTTGTGAAGAATACTTTGGGAAAAAACTGTGTTCAGATATTTTTCTTCTGTGGTCCAGAGATCACAAAAATGAAAGTCACGACAAAGATATATGAAAATTATTATTTTTAAAAAATTACAATAATTTGCTAAAATATAAGAACTTGCATTTACAGTGATTAACCTTAGAGATCCTCTATTCTTCACAGTCTGGTAAGAATTTGGTCTCTGTAGAACATTATTCACTTCCCACTGAAGAGACTTCTGTGGAAGCTCATACAAATTTTATTAATTCTTTAATAATGTACACTCTGCTGATGATTGCATCCCTTCACAGACTGGCTTACTATGTGGGCAAAATGCTTCCTATCCCAAGGCAATGTATAATGCAGACTCCTGGAACCTGAATGACTGCATATCTACTGATACGAACTCTTGAACCATTGGTTACCCATTAGCTAGAACATGACCGACTAGTTTTGATTTGTTCCTGAATTTGTCTTATGAAAGCTTTACCTTATAGCACTGCCAGATGTGATTAAAACATTTTCCATTCTAAGACCCTCTTTCCAATTGCTATGGCTTTGTCAATCTTTTAATTGTCTAGTTGATATTTTACAGGCTTTTTATATACTTGCATCAAATATTTTTGGAAGAGGAAGATGGAAATATTTCAGTCAGAATGGTCCAGCTGTTCAGAATGAGACAAGAGAACAAATTGCTTGGTGTATCATTTAACATGTCAAGGTGTTGCAGGATATGGGAATCTGGGAGGATCTTGCTTCGGTTTAAAAAGTATATCCTGTCAACTACATTTGTAAAGCAAAACACTGCTTCATTGGAATTTATCGGAATTCAAGTTGTTCATACAAGTTTTGATGCCATCCTAAGGTGTTATTTTTTTAGCTCAAAAAGATCCTGATATTTCTATTGTGTGGTAAAGCATTTACTGAATGCCAAATCAAACTCTTAACCTTTCTGTAATTCAGCTGAAAAGTAAACTAGATACTAGGAAACAGAATCAAGCCTTTCTGATAAATACCTGTTTGCCTTGTTAATGTGTAGTTTTTATTTTTCCCAGAACTAATGTAAAGAATGTAGGTAAGTGGTTGCTGGTTTTACCCAACATGAGAACTACTTTCACCCTCTTCCTTTACCATAGGAATAACCACAGCAGATAAGAGGAAGCTTTCATCCAACCCAATACCCTATCTGTGGCAGTGGCCAACACTGGATGTCAAGGAGAAAGAACTGAGCAAGCACAAAGTGATTAACCCCCATAAATCCCACCCTACTCCACAACTATGTAGGTCAGAGTATCCTGCCTTTGGTTTGAATATCTCTATGGCTTTTTCTTTTGTTGTTATTTTTTTGTTTGTTTTGTTATTACTTTTAAGTCAAAAGGGGATATAGATCATGGTTCCAGTCAATCTGGTAAAGAAGCAAGCTTAAAATTGGAGTTAAAGACCTCGAAGACTGACCAATTTCATTCTCTTCATGACATTTTGTGGCAGATTAGCTGTTGCCAGCAAATGAGCTTCCTCTTCACTGTCTCTTTTCCTTTTGCCTTTTGCTGTTGCTGCTGCCATCAGCACCAGGCTAAAAGAGTGACAGCTTCCTCTTACAGAAGCCAATGGGAGATGAAAAGTGGAGCACTGACTGAAACAGAGGGGAGAGAAAAAATGTGGGACTGGGGGATCATAAAGGGAGAACACCTACGAAGAATGAATGAGGAGACAGAATGCAGAGAGGTGCTAGAGAGAAATGGGTATGTACAAGTGAGGAAGATGAGAATGAGTATAAGTTAGCAAGTGAAAAAATTAATGGGATAATATAGCTATTTGTACCTCTAACTTAAACACAACTAAAGATACTGGCTGGTCTTTGTGACTGAAAGAGTTAAACATCTTGGTATAAGTAATTCCCTTCTGTGCTGTTCTGTGCAAGCCATGGAAAGGACGTCATGCTATTGAATTTTATTTGTCTTGGAGGTGGTGCACGGACATCCTTGTATCTCGGAGTCTCCTTTAAATGACATTGCTTTCTGGAGTTTAAGAAAACTTTCTGTCCCTAGCCAACTTTGATCTCTCCCTGGCTTGTGGCTAATGTACTAAAACTAGCAGAGCAGGGGCCACATTATTACAGAAATAACTAGCAAATTCTCATTTTCAGGTATTTGTCTGTTTCCTTTAAGCTTCATAAATAGCATATGTAACCTTAGATGCCTATTACTGTTCTTTCTTTCCTCTCTTCCGTGTCTTTATATTACCTTTTATCTCTAAGAATTCTCATATTTTGTGTTTGTACAGCACAGCAGAGCATAATGGTATGCCATTCTACTGCAAGCACTACCATGGCTTAATAAATATCTAGATAAATAATAACAGGACAATGCAGAGAGATGTAAGCAAAATGAAACTCTAATCTAGTTTGGCAAAGCATGTATAGGAATGTTTCAAAGAACTGATTCAGAGCATAGTTTATTATTTTGTCTAGCACAGGAAAATCCTGGTCTGTGTGAGTAGGATTCTTAACTGTTAGGGCAACACGATGCCAAAGCAAGCTTTTAGTTTATTCTGAAACACGTATGTTCTTACACTACCTTTCTGAATAAGTATGTGGAATTGAATTGGGTATTAGGTGTAATCTGACATTGCAGACACAAGTAATCCCAGTTGTTTTAACAGAGCTATTCATGAGCTTAGAGTTTAACAAACTCTCAAGAAGTTTGCTGAGTTTGCACCTAAGAACCAATACCCCACAGACCCCAAATGGGAATGTTCTTAATGCAAGAGAATCAGAAAACTAGAAAAAGGCAACACCCAGTGGAGGGGAAGGGAGGAAGGAAAAAACGGAGAGAGAAAAGAGTAGACTTACCCTTTCACTGCTACTCATTCCCTTCTATAAAGGAATGTTGCTTAATGTATTGCATGATTTTTACAGAAACATTTCAACCAAAACTTCCAGTCTTTTTACTGTATTCCTGTATCCTTCAAATGGCTATCCAACTGAATGTCTTGATGGCTTATATTCTGATCTCTTCATTACAAAGTACATTTTTGATGAGGATTTACTTTAGCTACTAGCGATTATTTTACAAGGTTCTAATCTGTCAGCATGTACATTGTTTTGGGGCTGAGCCAAGACCACACCTCATGAACATTTTTAGGCACAAGGCTGAAGGTAACACAACTCATCTACAATGCCAGTCTCTGTCTAACTGTTTGCTCTGTATGGATTCAGTTTGTGTGACGCTTGATAAACATCTAAGCCTTCGTCAAAATGAATAGGAGATTTATTAGCAGGGCTAAAATGACAACTACCCTCAACCTTTGCAGAACTCAAGGGCAAAGCAGTTTTTCCAGTTAGAAGGAGCACTATGTCTGCTACCAGCAGCTAATGATGTCACAAGCATGGGTAGACTCGGAGGATCCTGAACGAACCTATAATCAAATCAGATTTGGTAAAATAAGCAACTACCACTGTCCCAACCACCCCAACGTTAATACCAGAGGGACCAATTCTTTCTGCTGGGAGTAATTCCTCAAGAGGCAGAAGCATTGTAAGAAAGTGTTTACAGATAATACGCTGACCGCTTGTTTACAATTTGTTTGCAAGGTTGTTGCATATATGTGTGTTACATGTTACATGCAATGTACAGACGTGTAAATGTAACACTACAGTATGCTCTACTGGAAACAAAAAGATACCCTTGCATCACTACAGCCTGTGGGAGTGAGTTCTACAAATCCCTTTTTACATCTATCAACGTATCTATATCACAGTAGCAATACTAACTGCTTAGAGTGTCTATAGTGACATAGAAGTACGTGGAAGAAGTAAGCATTTAAACACATTGCTAAAATATTGCAAGACTTTTCTTCAAGTGTCAATGATGCAAGTATTTTCATGATGCTGACTTTGGGCCAAATTTTGTCCTGACAGCACAAATCCAGTCCTCTTGGCTTCAGCTAAATTGGCTAGGAGAGTAGGATTTGGCTTTGTTACATCCACTTAGGTAGGCACGTCTAATAACTCTCTGATGGCAAAATAATTAGTCATCTTTTTAGAAGCTGTCTGAAGTCTTTGTGTGCTGAAAATTTTGCCTAATTTTTCTAATTCATACCATCTAAATCAATAAAGCATGTTATTTCCACCTACAAATCTTATGGTACATATGACCTTCACTGGAGAGAGAGAAGGCTGTATAGATGACCAGGAAGGTGAATGTCCCCCTGCACTTGGATCTGGTGAGGCCACGCGTCTGAGTCCTGTGTTCAGTTTTGGGCCTCTCAGTACAAGAAGGACATTGAGGCCCTGGAGCATGTCCAGAGAAGGGCTACAAATCCGGTGAAGGGTCTGGAACACAAGTCCTGTGGGAGCGGCTGAGGGAACTGGGGTTGTTTAGTCTGGATAAGAGGAGGGTCAGGGGAGACCTTATTGCTCTCTACAACTGCCTGAAAGGAAGGTGTGGGGAGATGGGGTTCGGCCTCTTCTTGCAGATAACTAGTGATAGGACTAGAGGGAATGGCCTCAAGTTGCGCCAGAGGAGGTTCAGGTTGGAAACTAGGAGAAATTTCTTCTCAGGAAGAGTAGTCAGGCATATTGGAACGGGTTGCCCAGGGAGGTGGTGGAGTCACCGTCCCTGGGGATGTTTAAGGAAAGGTAGGATGTGGTACTTAGGGACTTGGCTTAGTGGGTGATATTGGTGGTAGGGGGACTGTTGGAACAGATGATTTTGGAGGTCTTTTCTAACCTTAATGATCCTATGATTTCAGAGAAGCAATGATAAAAGTAGCTCCAAACTGATTACTGGAAGGAACAGGAAAAAAAATGGTTGAAATAACAAATTTAAAGAGACAACAAATGTACATTCTTTTTGTAGATCCTTTTACCTTTGGCATCCTTATGCACTAATCAAAGAAAGTATTCTTAATGTGCGAGCTTATATATATATATGTATGCATATCAATGCAATTGCCTAAAACAGATGAAGTATCTGAGGTGCATCCTAGATTACACACAAGTATTTGGGAGAAAGGAGCAAAATAATCTGTAGCCTCAAGCAAACAGCCTTTTGCTATTGTATTGTACTGAAGCTTAACTTTGTCAAGGTAGACCACTCATCCTCTGTGTAACTGCTGATAGGTGAATAAATCAAATGCACAGCTGTTAAACTTCATATGCAGATCCAAAAGCAGACAGCTATATTTACCAGAGACAAAAGATATGGTTTCAGCTTCTTTTGAAAAGTGAAAGCTTATGGATTTAAAGTATATTTTAAGAAATTATGTGTAAAATATCTATTTGGAAACTTTAAGAAAACAAACGTCATTAAACAGAAAGAAACAGTCGATAGCCATGTCATGTAACACAAGAAATGCAATATATAATCATCTGTACAAATACGCATTAAGCTGCACAACACAATGGATATTAAAAATAAAACAAAGAATAAATAACAAGAAAATAATAGCCTCAAGAAATATAAGGGTAGAATTTCTATTTTAGTAATGTGGCAAATGTGCTGTCCTCGCATATGTTCTGGTGTTTCCTTGAAAGCTACCTGTTGATCTTGACAGCCATCACTTTTGTAGTCAGGAGGCCTGTGTTCATTTGTATGAGACATGAAATTCTCAGCAGTGCCAGAAAAACAGTTTGGCACACCTTATGGAGAGGAACACGTACAACTCCAATCCTTCCCTATATTGTCTGTTGTCTAAACTGACACAAACCTCAGCCTTGCCTGAAGGCCCTGTCAGCAGAGCAGGAATGGGCACCAGACAGAGGCAGTGGGGCACCTGTGAAGGCACACAGGTGTCTGTAAAGTGCAATACCAATGAAACTTTCTGCAGGGAGTGTTGGGGGACACTTCGTCACCTGTGCTTTTCTACCTGTCAAATTTAATCTCCCCTGCAGTGCTGGGGTAGCAGGTTACCTTGGCACAGTGAATTAGCTTGTGCTGAAGCATTTTGGGTGGAAAGACTGGGATTTCATTTGTGGTTCCTGCTTGCATGAGGGAACGGGTTTCACCCTGAATTCCTGTCAGGAAAAAAAAAAAAAGAAAAGAAAAAAAAAAGAAAAAAAAGAACAATGAAACAAAGAAAAGAAATAATAATAATAATAACAATAATAATAATAATAATAATAATAGACCAAGGCCCCCTTCAAGCACAATTTTGGTTGCTGCCCCAGAAGCAGAAATACAAGAAATACAGCAGACATACTACACAAGTCCTCTCAGAAGAGGTTTCCCAATAAGGCAGGAGTACCTCTGTACATACCTTGCTGCCTTTCTCCTGAAGATGCAGGAACAATGTTGAATTGCCATCTCCAGAGCTGAAGGCACCCCGCGTGTGTGACGCAGGGCCCTGCCGCAGGAGTGCCTGTCACCCCTCAGTGCTGTGTGCTGAGGCAAAGTATGCATGCCAGTCCCCAGCAAGGGCTGTGCTGTCCACAGGAGGTCTGGTGATGCTTTGCTTTCAGGCAGACATCATCTCTGAGGTGTCGCTTAAGCTCGATGCGGGCCAGGACAAAGCACGGCCTGCCTCAGCCACTCTGCTCCCAGGTACAGCAGAGCAAAGCCTTCCCTGCAGTCAGGGCCTGTCAGCCTGAGGAGACCCTGCAGCTTTAAGAGGGTGTACCCAAAGGCCACCTGAGGAAGGGGTCCTGTCTCTGCTGTGTTTCTCAGTATTTCCCTTGTCACTGCTACATGAGGTCACTCCGGGAGCTTGGTGAGTTTTGGGTTAGGCCCTGGGAATGACAAAACCTCCTTTTGCCAGGCTCCTCATGGCTCCTGCAGTGCTGCTTATTTCCAGCATTATCTTGAGCTGTTTGTGGCAGCTCTGGTCATGTTTTAAGCACGTAAAGCTCTCTGAAGGTAGTGGATTGTTGTTCTCTCTCCTCCCTCCCAAATTGCTCTTACATCATGGACAAACGTGGTGTATTCAACTAAATTTGTTTCATCCCCTTCTGTTTCCTCTTAGACCTTGTAAAAATGGTTTTCAAAGAGCTGTGCAGGGCTTGATTCTTTGTTATTTAATAGCATTTGGGACTAAATTATTTGTAAAAAAATATTTTTAGTGCATTACATTAATTCTGCCTTTGATATAAGCTTTTTAAAAACAGTCCTCAGATTAAAGCAATTTGTTACCAGACAGCTTTATTATGTGCAGTTTCTAAATGCTTTTCCTGCCAAGGCCGCCAGATCAGATTAATCTCACATTGCTTAAAGTGAATTGTCCGTTTGAATAACTAAACCTGCCTTTAAAAAGATGGTCACTTCTTTATTGTTGCTATTATAAACATTAAGAAAGATAATAATCCTCATGCTGTATGTAGTTTGATTCCCAGAATGCAAGGTCTTGTCCACTGGGGCCCCTGGGGACCCAAAGGGGGTCACCGGGGGTTGTCCGCTGGAGCACCCGGGTCATGCTGGGGGTCACCGGGGGGTGTCCACTGGGGCACACGTGGGCTCACAGGGCGTCACCGAGGGCAAGAGTCAGGGCGCCCGTGGTTCCAACAGGGGTTACCGGGGTGGTGTCCACCAGGGCACCTGGGGGTTGCCCGGGGGGTGTCCACCCGTGCACACAGGGGACCCAACGGGGGTCACCGGGGGGTGTCTGCCGGGGTGCCCGGAGTCCCAAAGGGGGTCACTGGGGGGTGTCCGCCAGGGCACCCGTGGGCTCACAGGCGGTCAGCGGGGGTGAGAGTCGGGGCACCGGGGGTCCCAACTTGATTCTCCTTTTATGTGTGTTAGCAGACTTGTGGAATAATGCCCGTGTGACTATACCAGAATGAGTGAACCAAGATAGAAGAAAGTCTCTGTCTGTGTATGGTAGTTGAAGAACTGATGTGCAGCTAAGCACCACCATGCCACTCTCTTTCTCCCCCTCCTCTAAGGGCAGGGGTAGAAAATACGATGGAAAAAAGCTCATGGGTTGAGATATGGACAGGGAGATCACTCATCAGTTACTGTCACAGTCAAAACAGACTCAGCATAAGGGAGATTAATGTAATTTATTGCATATTGATAATAGATTAGAGCAATGAGAACTAAAAGCAAACTTAAAACACCTTCCCCTCAGCCACTCTCTTCTTCCTCCGCACACCGAGTGGCATAGGGGAATGGTGTTGGAGTCAGTCCATAATGCTTCATCTCTGCTGCTCCTTCATCCTTACTCTCCACTCCTTCCTAAACTGATTTTATATGGGCTTTTCCCACAGACTGCAGTTCTTCAAGAACTGCTCCAATATGGGTCTATACCACAGGGTGCAGTCCTTCAAGGACATGCTGCTCCAGCGTGGGTCCCAAAGAGGCAGCAGCTCCTGACGGAACTCCTGCTCCATCCTAGGCTCCTCCACAAGCTGCAGCTTGAAGATCTGCTCTGCTGTGGGACCCATGGGCTGCAGGGGAACAGCCTGCTCCTCCAGGGGCCTCTCCACAGGCCGCAGGGGAACTTCTGCTGCGTGCCTGGAGCACCTCCTGCCCCTTCTTCTTCAATGACCTTGCTGTCTGCAGGGTTGCTTCTCTCACATTTTCCCACCTCTGTCTCCCAGCTGCTGTTGTGCGGCATTTTTTCCCTTTACTCAATATGCTTTCACAGAGGTGCTGTCAATGTCACTCCTTGGCTCAGCTGTGGCAAGCTGCAGGTCTCTTTTCGAGTTAGCTGGAAATGGCTCTTATCTAACTCTTCCCACAGAGGCCACCCCTGCAGCCCACCTGTTACCAAAACCTTGCCCTGTAAGCCCAGTACACTATGGTAGCTATAGTCTATTTATTTCTAATCTTTGTGTCTTGCTCAAATGCATTTCCTCAATTGGGTAAGTGAGTGTACTTACTAATACATTTGGGATGTTCAGTCATTTTTCATTTGGAATGGATGGACTGTAAAAAAGTCTCTGTAGTTTCCTGAAAGTCTCAGAGATTAGTCATAGTGCATATTTGTATTTTACTGTGAGGTAAATTGACATCCTGCTAATATATCCACTGTAGTGCAATGCTGACAGGTTTTTCTGTCTATTGCAGTGCGGGTTAGCTTTGATGACGTTCTGGTTTATGATTGTTGATTTGTATGAATTTCCGTTTCAGGAGTGCAAAAATGTCTTCTTTGATATTGATGCAGAACAGCTTTTGAGCTTTGTGACGTTCGCAGGAGTTCAGCAGACTTCAGCTATTCTTTATTCTATCCCTGCAGTGTACTCTGAGCCTGGAGAGCTGAAAAGAGGCAAATTAGAGTAGTTCATGTAGCCTTTTAATCAGCTGAAGTCTTCCTTGCATTAGGTGAGTCCCTGACTGATGATTTAAATCAATTTTATAGTGTAGTTTTATCTCAGTAAAAGTTACCAGAATTTTATTATAAACAAAGATTAGGTCCCGATTTTATGCAAATAAGTCCGTACATTTAACATAAAAAGGCAATCTATAAGATCAAGTACTCCTGTGAGGTGAACTGTTTAATTATGTTCACCCTGCTACCTGGCTTTTTTTTTTGTGGATCTTCAAAGTAACCACAGAGTATAAGTTTACCCTCTTTTCCAGGATGTGATTCAACAGTGACTATGCAGATTTTACAAGGACATGACTGAGGCTTTAGTCTCCCACTGCTGTGGAAGACCTTCCTTTTACGGCTCACTTCTTCCACTTGTGGAAAGGCACATGTGAACCTGTGCTGTCTGATGACTGACTGAAAAGCCCATGCTTTTTGGTGGCACTCCTCCTTTTCCCTTAAGCCCACTGTTCCTTTCACAAAGATGGAGACATAGATGAATTCTTCAGAAAAGAGTTTAAGAGCAGATCTAATAAATGAATGGTAAACTAATATGGCAAGAGAGTATTCTTTGTTTATGTAAAAAGCCAGATTTTCTGAAGTCTCTGCTAAATGGTTGTATTCTGCTGCGAAGCTTGCTCAGAGATGCATTTTCTCCAGGACCTCTAGCTTGTTAGGTTGGAACAAAATTACAGGCTTTTCTTTTATTTCTGGTTACCAATTGCTCTGAATTAACAGACTGTGTGTATGAAGCCTCTGGTGCCTGCCACACAGCTAAGCATTTCAGACTGAAGATAAAAGATAATTGGGAGGTAGGATTGTTGATGAGTTTGTCCTCTAAATCATTTTCCTGGTCTTTATACACACAAATATATATAAAAATAAATATAGTATCTATCATAATGTAGTATACATTTACAGTAACAACTTTTTTTTTCTTTTATAAAAGCCTAGAGTATATTAGAGAACTGAGAATGGTTTATGTTGAAAAACTGCTTCTGATGCAATCTCAGCTGAGACTGAAAGACTGTTTGTTGAAATATTATTAGTCATTAAAATCCTGTCTAGGATTATTGAGGGATGGATTATATTGAACCCAGAGCTTCCTTGCTAAAGGGAAAGGTTTTTTACATGTCTTGGTTAAATCAAGTGTACTGTGACAACTTCTCTATTATGAATGCTAAGTAACACAGCACCTTGCCACAAGGTATGTGGTTCAGTATTTTTTGTTATCTTCAGTCAACACAAATTCTGTGCAATTATAATGCTCATTTCCTGTAAAATAACAGATACCTGAACAATGGACCTAGATTTTTGTTAGAATTAATTCATAAAGCACAAAAGCATTAATAACAGGGCAAGTGATAAAATTGCATCAGGTAGAATAATTCTCCAGAAAACAGAGCAATGACCAACTAATGCAAATAAGAAGGTTAGTTCTGCTATGGCAAGAGATCATTCCATGATGGTGTTTATTACACCTTTTTGGCAGATTCTATATCGTCTACTGTCATATTTTGTATGCCACTTCTCATATTGTGCCTGTGCTGCAATTGGCAGGCATATGACTCAGCAGATGTGACATGGAGCAATGCGATAAAGCTCAGCTTTGGCTGAGCCCACCCCACCGCTAAAGGTTAGCTAAAGTGGAACGAGAGGTGTTAACTGACTTATTGCTGAGGCAGGGATCCTCTGCGGAGTCCACATCTGATATTCTTCAGAGCTTAAGCCAGGTTCCAAATATGATATGGAGTCAGGCTCTTCTAAAATGTCTCATATGTCCTCCCCTCTAGACCTGCCACCATCTTTGTGGCCCTCCTTTGGACCACCTCTAATAGTTTTATCTTCTTCTGATACTGTGGTGCCCAAACCTACACGCAGTGTTCAAGGTGAGGCCGCCTCAGCGCAGAGCGGAGCAGGACAATCCCTTCCCTCAATCAGCAAGCAGTGCTGTGCCTGATACACCCCAGGGTGCGGTTGGCCTTGTTGGCTGCCAAGGCACTCTGCTGGCTTGTATTCTACTTGCTGCTGACCAGAACCCCCAGATTCCCTTGTGTGGGGCTGCCCTCCAGCCTCTTGTCCCCCATCTGTACGTACAGCTAGGGTTGCCCTGTCCCAAGTGCAGAATCCGGCACTTGCTCTTGTTAAACTTCCTATGGTTGGTGATTGCCCAGTGCTCTAGTCTGCCAAGATCTGTCTGCAAGGCTTCTCTACCCCTGAGGGAGTCAGTAGTTCCCCCTAATTTAGTATCATTTGCAAATATACTTAGTATGCATTTGAGTCATGTGTCCAGATCTCTTGGATTGTGCAATAAACAATGCTAAGTCTTTAGGACTAAACTGTTTCCAGAATGTAATATGGCTTAAAAGCTGGCTGTCATGTACTTTTACAGTCAAATAAAGTACTTGAAGTGGGACTCCTAGGTGGTAAATATGAGTAGACTCAGAATTTCATATATTACTCATTGTTACAAAGTGTAGTTGAAAAGTGACTCTTAGTGATTAGTTATTTATACTACTGAGTTTTAAAATGGTGTGTAGAAAAGGGGGAAAAAAGCTGGTCATGCCAATAGTTAGGCCATGTAGCAAAAGTCCTGAATAGGGACGAAATTATGAATCCCCAGGGAAGGACCTCTGATGGCCAGTATTGAACTTAGACACAAAGCCTTTGAATGTTTTTTATACAGATAGAATAAATTCTGTGATTTGTGTTTCAAAGATGACCAGATAAGGGAAAAAAAAATAAAAATAGTGACATAAGTCTTGGGACATTGTTTAGAATGGATGCCTGTAGATTCAAGAGATAATTAAGACCAAAATTTATCTTGATGATTGGAAACCAAAGCAATAGTTATTATGTGGCATACTTCAAAGCACTTTGAAAGAAATCCTATTGAAAGAACACCTTTTCATTTAGGCTTTGTAAACTGTGAGCCTAGAGCCATCTAGTGTTAAGGTAATATACATTAATTATCTACAGTAATAAAGTTCAGTGTGACCTGCACAGTATTCTGACTTCTGTCAGTAAAGGGCTACCAAGCCAATCACTTTCTTCCACGTAATTGTTTATTGACCTTAATATTTATGTATAGTTTACAAAATTAGTAATTAATTTATGAGAGGTGTAACTGATCACATCCATCCCAGTTTTTAGGAGGGAGTCATTGATTTACTTTGGAGCTATTACCTCACGTGTCAGCAATATTTCAGAGCAAAGACAGCTTCTATGTAAAGGAAAATTTAGGAAGCCTGTAATGCTGGGAAGCAAAAAAGGCTGAAGACAGGAAAAAAAGTTTTTGTGAAAAGCCAAAAACCAAACAGTGAAGTAACAACTTGTCAGCAGGAAACTGGGAGGAATTAGGGCAGATTGTTGCCAGGAGGAAGTAAGTTACTGGTCATCCTCACAGACAACCAAGTGCTCACCTCTGAATGGGCAAGTATACGGGTAGTTCCTGTTCTGTAAAGAAAAACAGGTGAGAAAAGCAGCCTAAGCAGGGCATCTGCAGAAATCCTATGTTGTTACCCAATTAATCCTGATACAACTAAGAAGGAAATGTTACTGAGTTGTCCAAAGTGTAAGTTAGGAAAAAGCTCATCACCCTTAATTTTTACTGTTCCCTCTACTGGGCCTAGAGGAGTCATTTTTAAATTGTGTAAAACTTGTCATTATACAATGATCAGTCAGATCTGTGGTAGCTGGTTCAAAGTATAGCTGCATGGTAACTTGCCAGAACGTGTAAATTTGCAGCAATGCAATTTCAGGGTTGTTTGAGATTTATGTCGGTTTCAGTGGGCACTAAAATATGAGATTGACTAGTTTAGAGGACTTTAGGTAGTTTCAGTCAGTAAGATAAAGAACTTTCAGAGTTATAAAATATGTACAGACCCAAAACATGGTTGCTTACTGAAAGCTCACTAATTGATAGCATCAGAAGTGATATGCTTGGAACACTTTCAGTATCTGCTTTTGAGTGTCTTTCATTCAAAGCAGTATCAAAACTCTACAGGGGGTTAGGTACCACAGCCCAGACTGACTTTTGACTTGGAAATCAAAAGTGTCTTGTGGACAACATGAAACTAGGGGGAGTGGCTGACTCCCCAGAGGGCCACAGAGCCATCCAGAGGGACTTGGACAGGTTGGAGAAGACGGTGGACAAGAATATTAAGAAGTGCAACCAGGAGAATTGCATGGTCCTGTACATGGGGAGGAACAACTCCAGGCACCAGCACATGCTGGGGGCCACCCAGCTGGAAAGCAGCTCAGCCAAAAAGGACCTGGGGGTCCTGGTAGACACCAAGTTGAACATGAGCCAGCAGTATGTCCTTGCCGCTAAGAAGGCTGATGGTATTCTTGGCTGGGTTAGGAAGAATATCACTAGCAGGTTGAGGGAGGTGATCCTTCCCCTCTGCCTAGCACTGGTGAGGCCACACCTGGAATACTGAGTCCAGTTGTGGGTCCCCCAGTACAACACAGACATCGACATACTGAAAAGAATCCAGCACAAGGCCACCAAGATGACCAAGGGCCTGGAGCTCCTCTCCTGTGAGGAGAGGCTGGGAGAGCTGGGCCTGCTCAGCCTGGGGAAGAGGCGGCTCAGAGGGATCTCATCGGTGTCTGTCAGTACCTGAGGGGACGGATCCAGGCTCCTGTCAGTGGTGCCCAGTGCCAGGACCAGAGGCAATAGGCACAAACTGGAACACAAGGGTTTTCATCTGAACATAGGAAGCACTTCTGTGCTCTGCAGGTGCCTGAGCACTGGCACAGGTTGCCCAGAGAGGTTGTGGGTCTTGAGCTGCGTGGACATGGTCATGGGCAATCTTCTCTAGGTGTTCCTACTAGAGTAGGGGGGTTGGACCAGATGACCTCCAGAGGTCCCTTCCTACCTCAACTATTCTGTGATTCTGTGGACCTATTGAAGTATGGATGTAGTAGAGTGGGAAGCAAATATCTTTTAGGGCCAGCAACGCTCATGTGAGTGATTCAGAGAAAAGACAGAGGACACATGCTGTAAAATGCTTAAAATTTATTAATCATCATTCCTTTTTTCATAAAGAACAAAAATAAAACAATATTCCAAAACAAAATGGAAGAAGAAAATACACCACACCCAGATAACATGACTAAGACTAAGAAATGGGGTAACATTAATTCTGAAATAAATGGCCCAATAAATCAATTTTCCAAAAACAAAATAAATAGCAATGGTACAACTTTTAAAAAGCTTCCTAGGAAAGAATTTACATATATTATTATTATTATTATTATTGTTTACAAAAATCCTTCATATGCCCCTGTTGGCAATATATATATATATATATATATATACTTCTTCTGTAAACAGTTAACCACAAACAAAAAAAAAATTCCAAATTTTCATACAGTTAATATGCTGATGGTGTTATGTAAACAAAGAGTAGTATGCAGCAGCTTCTCATGACAGGCTTTCTATCTTTCAGTCTTTCTTCCTTTCCGTCTGTCTGTCTGTCTTTCTCACAAGCATAGATAGGGAAAATGCCCTGTAAATTGTTTATAATATTGAATTTTACAGTTTTGAGAAGGTATGGCTTTTTGCAAACTAAATTTTCCATAATGCAAAAAAAGAAAAAGAAAGAAAAAGAGAGGTACAGTTTTCTTCCTTTTTTTTTTTCCCCTAGCTTTTGATCTGTCTCAGTAAACTGGAATGAAGATGTTACAAAATAAGTCAGTCTACCTCAATGGAAATCTTAGATATTGTCAAGCGATTGCAGAATGCAATGACCAGCAAAACTTTTTTTTTCCTATGCAGTAAAGTTTATTTTATGCCTATACAGTGTATATTAATTATGTGACCATAGGAAAGCGTCAAGCCAGAAAAGAATGTTGACATTGTGTAAATGTAAGCTCTCAGTCTTATGGTATAGTGCTTTCCAGAAGACATACAAACTAGCAACAAATGTCAAAATGATCTTACACTGTACCTCTCAAGATGTGAAAGAAAAGACATGAAAACCAGTATGAGAGACAATGGTAATGAAAACTGAAATAATGTAGACAGATATATTGAGCTTGTATGCAGAAAATATCATCTGTTTGTCCAAAATTTTAGCTGCTTTTGTTACTTTTTTTTTTCCCAAAGGTTTGTTTTAGTCTATGTTCAACTCTTGTTTGGCTTCTCTTTAGTTCTAATTTTAGACGTTTCCTTTTTCTTGAGAGGTCTTTGCCTCATATATTGCCTGTTTGCTGTTGTTGGTTGACAGTGTCTTGGGGAATGCACTCAGCACCCACACAGCTGCATTGCTCCACGTAGGTGTATGAGTGATCAAGGTGGGTTCCATCACTGCATGTCAGAGTCACCTTTCTTATGCTAGTCTGGACTTCCTGACAACATGAGCATTTATGTTCCATCATGTTTGCCTCTTGAGAATATCTGATTGGAAAACCAACAGAAGAGAAAGATTCAGAAATGATGTGAGACATATCGATTCCCCTTTCACCCATTACTAAGTATAACCAATTGTTGTGTGTTTCCATGTGAGGATATGGCTTGATATTACTATTCTTAGAGGATTTTAGTGACATAGAAGTTGCTCCTCATTGTAAAAATGGATGAATCTAGCTCTTTATCCTAATCCAATGGAAAGTGTGTCAGGGGGTTGGAACTAGATGATCTTTAAATGTCCCTTCCAACCCAAACAGTTCTATGATTCTATGATTCATTAAGACACAGAAAAAGTGAATGAAATAATCCAGATCATATATCAAGCCAGTCCAGAATGAGAGACTAGTATGAAACAAATAACCTTACTTTTACGTGGGCAAGATCATAATTCAGGTCTGTTCACTATCACATTGAACAGACTATTGGTGAGTCTTGAGGTAATAAAGCTAATATAGCATCGTGTCTGTTAAAAATTCTAGTTAGCACAACGGGAACAGTTGATGGCTGGGTGGGTTTTGGACATACTAGAAAATAACTAGAAATTTGCTTTATGTCACTGTTGTAATGAACAGAAGACAGGAGACCACAATTGTCTGTTATACCACTTACCGTGAGTAAGCATCACAGCTGCCTTCACAGTATGTCATCTCAACAGGTGCAGGAGATACACATCCGCGGTGCTTGATGACAGTAGTGGTATTGTGCTTCTTACAACCTGTTTTTGCCACAAACCAAGAGAAAATATTTTAAAATATATGTCCATGTAGATAGATATCTGTATATGATAGGCAATTCGTAGTAGAAAACTGAGATGGATGGAGCTGAAATAGAAAATTAGGTCACAATGCATTTCTCTTTTAATTGCTTATAGCTAAATGATGGCTTTTTTTTTTTTTTTTTTTTTTGCTTGTTTTAGCAACAAATAGAAAACTACTTTTCCCTTATGCAGCATTGGTGCAGAATGTAGAAATCAAGAACAGTGCTGTGGCAACTGCTTGATGCACACCCACCTCCCAGGACCATCTTCACTTTCTTCCTTAAAGAGAACGTATCTGTGGAAATTGGAGAATAGACAGAGTCCTCTCCATCTCATTAAGAGGCTCATATGTAACAGTAAGTGATGGGAAAGTTCTCCATATCCATGTTTTCAAAAGCCCTAAAATGTGTGCTGGAAACATTCTGTCCCTTACCATCTTTCTCACCCCAGTGCAAGACAGTTGTCCCAGACTTGGTCTGTTCACCTCTTCTGTCTTTGCATGTACTGTGTAAGTTGGACTAATACACCTAATAAGGCACATATGGTGCTTTTACTCAAAATTATCATTACTTACCTGTCGGTACTATCGAGCACTCTCTACAGCATCCATCATCTGATAGCTCGATGGTATTCTTGAGTGAGAAAACAGAAAAAGGTAACTTACATTTCATATCTGCATACTAATGCAGAGACTTTCCCTGCTTCCTAGGTTTCTCTAGTGCCAGAAAGTTCTTTGTATTGACATGGAATCTAATTTCAAGCAGGGCTCAATATTAAAGGCACATTACTACTACTACAACTGAATATTGAGTTGTTTGCAAGCAGACGTTGGGGGAGACTGTAATTACTTTGCTATCATCAGAATTCAGTAGTAAAATTTCAAAATAAAGCTTGTAGCACATGTAGGATATTTTGAAGGACCGAAGTCTGTGCAGATGAAGGATTATGTCAGACAGAGTAACACAGTTAATGAAATACTGAATCCCCAGATGTCTGGGGCTGGTTCTGATCTACCCTGACCTGTATTAAATTGACTAATGTTGTGAACCAAAATAGCTTGTTTTCCTTCGCCTTTGCAGTCAATGGCTGAATTCTAAAAAATAAATTGAAAGCCTAAATAATTTAGGAAAAAAAATCCCATTATTTTCTGTTAAGATTCTTGCTCCTAGTCACTTGGCACTTTTAGGAATCCAAAACATTACGCTGTGATCTTTTTGCTTCAGTGAGGATATATGGACCTTTTGAATATCAATTTGCTTTTTAGAAGTGAAATTTGATGGGGACCAGATTCACAGAAGATAAAATTGTGATGCTTCTTCTAGGTATTTTCACTGGACATCATGATCCTGCTATCACTGGTGCTAACCACTGCAATCTTTTCAATCAAACATGAGAACAGGTAGAAGAGTACTTACTGGATCACAGTCATCAGGGTTAAAGTAGGGACAGGTTTTCTTTACGATGACTGTAATGAACTGTCCGTTGTGTTTTTCACATGTGTAGGCTGTACAGTTATTACCAGGCTGATTCCAGTATTCTCCAATCTGAAAGTAATTAAATTAGATAAAGGTGAATAAAAATCTTCTTGCATAAAAATGAAACAACCCGCCCCTCCCAAACAACCAGTGTTCTGTCATTGCTGTGTATTGCAATGTGATTATTTTGAATAATGTCCTTGAATTGCAGCTGATGGTTACTTGTCATATTATCATACTGCCGTAAGTCTTCTTCATTAACCAAGCAAAGAGGCTGTATTTTTATCTAGATATGGTAATGCTTTTTTGTATACATGGGAAAAGTATGTGGACTCATCTGGAAAGACTAATTTGTGTTGTGAGAATTTATGGCATGACATAATCCCATGCAGATACATGGCAGAATTTCTGCTATTTTCATTGACTTACTCTGTCCCAAAGCTCTCAGCTACCTCGAGACTCACTGTTTGGAGCAGAAACTGCCTCCACAGACAGAAAAACAAAATTATCCTTTGAGCAAAATCTGTGTTGCCTTTTCAGAGCTGAAGGCAAATAAGGTAACCCATTGCTTTCACATATATATATATTTTTTGAGTTCTGAAAGCCACTGTTCAGTATCACAGTTGCTTCCAGAAGCCTCAGCCTCATGGCTGAGGTGCTGTTCAAGCCATGTGAGACAGTTCATCCCATCTGAATAAGCCTTAGTCTAACATGAGAAAAGACCTGGGAAGTGAATGTGATAGAGACAAGGAAAGAGTGGAAAGGCTAACAGTTCACCAAAAGTGAACTGAAACAGGGTTAGTTACCTTGAGCACGTGTGTAGTGTTGTCTCCCATGGTCACTATACAGGCCTCTGCCTTGCATGTGCCGCAGCACTTTCCAGGTTCCACTGTATACTTATATCCCTGGTTTAAAAGAAAGAGAGAGGAAATGCCATTGAGCCAGGACACTGACCGTGTTTGCAGCTACTTGAACTGAGTGTGGTAGGAATTACTGACTGCAAAATAGTACTCACCACTGGGCAGTAGGTGTCACAGATAACAGGCTGGCAGTTGACAGCAACTTGCTGAAGGCTTGAGTAAGGGAATTCAGAGCAGGTGCAGGTTTCACAGGGGCCTGATGGTATCACAGCTCCAGGCTGGGGAAAGTCAGAAGAAAAATCATTATTAGTGAAAGCAAGTTGCTTTCTGTATGTACATCACAGACCAAAGCTGAACTGTGCGTATGGGCTAAACTATCCTTAAATACTTTTTTTTTAATTTACCATTTTGTTTGTTTAACTTAAGCAGAGTTTCTGTTGTTGGTAATATCCATGCTTCTCATTTTCTAAGTAAATTCCACTAATATATAAAGTAGAGCAGAAAATGGTCTTGCTTGTAGGAGGGGTGTTGATATGCTGGCCTCAATTAATAAAGTTTTATCTCAGGCCTTTCTGCCAAATGTGGTCTATGATAGTGATCTCAAAAATGTTGCATTGTGAACCTATGTAAAGTTGTATTTTATTGAGTTACTCTTTGTACTTACTGCATAGTAGGTTTCATTGACTACACAGCCATGTCCTGGAAAGAAGGAAGAAAGAGTGTCATAGAGGTACAAAATTTAAGAAGCAGAAGTATGTGAAGAAACTGCTGCTTTGTTGGCCCCATATAATATCACTGATAACTTGCGTCTTTCTCTTTCAAGGTTTTTGTATTCATAGCTCTGAGTAACACATTGAAAAAAGTACATGGTACTTACTGCATTCAAAGGTAGGACAGCATTTTCCAGGCTGTGTTACTGTGATTATTTCCTGTCCCTCTAAGCACTGGTGTGTGGCCTCAGGGCAGAGGCTGGTATTACAGTCTGTATAATGTAAAAAAGATAGAAAATAGTGAACTCAGAATTTTTAAACAAAAGCAAGTTTGTTTTTTATGAACTTCAGAAGTTTTCCAATGAGGCAAATACGATGTTGTAGATAAAAATTTACACAAACTAGTTTAATGCCTATTTCAGTATATTTGCCCAGCTATTTTTAAAGTGAACGGCCTTTTCTATAACCTTTGCAAAACAAAGCATTCGCTGAGAAGAATAGAGCGGTGATTGCTGGAAAGACATATTTCTAAAGAGAAATCTGTGCTGACTGGAAAATCTGATGACTCTCCAGAGGCTCAGGAACTCTCTTGAACAATTTTTAAAAATTCAAGAGGTCTTTTAAGGTAAGATAAACAGTTTATGCTGGTCTTTGAAAAAGAAGAGGTTTTGAATAGCTTTTGGATATTGTTTCAGGTGGTGACAGCGTTAAAGTTTTTTTTTCCTTCCAAAAGTCAAATCGCAGATTTACAGTTACTTTTCTGTGTCTATCTAGGTAAAATCTATTCGTCTTTATTTTTGTTCTCTTCTGGCATCTAGTAAATACTTTGCAAGAAAACCTTAAGAAAGCATTATGAGATTAATGCAAAGTACAAAAAAAAAGAGAAATCACTGCTGTAGTTCCCCAAATGAATATAGTATATTTCCCATTATAAAGAACTGAGACAGTACTTACAGCACTCAGTCCTGGTACAGCATGGATCTTCTGGTATCTGTATCTGAACAGGCACATAACCTGGTTCGTAACAAGCTTTTTGCTGTGGCATAGAACATATGTGTTTTGTACACTGCACTCTGAGAGTGTATCTGTCACAGACACATTCCTGGCAATTTGTTGTCCATTTTTCTCCTGGCTGTATGAAAAAAAAAAAAAAAGGTAAGTTCAAAACAAAATCAATTTATTTGTTGCTAGTTGTCTTAGTCATGGATACGGAGATACCTAATAACATCAGCCTTTTCATGGTTCTAGTATTTTGATAAGAAACCCTCAAACTGAATCTAATTAAGAGAAGATCCTGGAGGCCACTAAGGTTCTCAGCATGTTCGCATGTTCACACAGCTTACAATTTCTATTTACTAGTAGTGTTAGTCCGAGGGATACAGGGATCTAAAGGAGAAGGAATTGAACTCTGCATGCATTTTTGAATAAGAAACTATCATATGACATATTCATTTACACATTAGATTACAGAGATAAATTTCTATAATTTGTATGCAGTTGAGGAACTAAGAATGCAGACAGTCAGCATTATCAGCAACAGGTAAAGTTTGTTACCCATCTGCAACTTTGTCTCTAGTTACTTTAATAGACCAAATTTGAGGAAATAAAAGAAGCAGATGGCCAAAGTTCCACTAATACCATCTGTCTGTTTTCCCTTTTTTTGTGAGGTGATGGTTATTGAAAGAATATCCCATTATTTGCTGTTTAATTTCTTAGGAAGTAATGTGGTTTCTGCTTTCACACTCAGAATTATTTTTTTTAAGATTGAAGGGGAACAAATGTTTGAAAAAACCTGAAAGTCTTTCCAAACTTAAGCATAACTTTGTTCTTGTGAAACCCCAAAAGTCCTCTTGCTTCACCTGTCTGTACTTTATAAATCAAGTTGATAGTGATACTCACCCCTCTGTATACTCCATTTGGTTCCCTACAAGCTGAAAAAAAAAAAAAAGAATGGGAGATTTATACTACTGAAAAGTGACAGAATTAATAAGTTTGTGCAGTTTCAAATAGAAATACTATGAAGATAAATCTAACAAAAAAATGAATATGCAGACTAGCTCTTATGAAATATAAATGACAGAATTCTTCCATCTTGCCAAATCTCATGTAAGTAAAGATGGAGAAAAGGTGGTATTGTTTATTATTCTATTTTAGATGGGAGATTAAAGGAGCTTAAATAAATCAAATTGACCATGAACTGACCATGTAAAAGATGGCAGTAGAACTCAGGCCTCATAAACACCAATCCAGACCTCTATTTATTCCCCAAACCAGTTACAGAGTACTTACAACATTCAGAAACACAGATGCTGCTGTCTTCACTCAGGAGTGTTGTTCCTTCAGGACAGAAACATCCTTCAGTTACTCCATAGCCAGGATGGTCCACAGAGCTAGAGTGGGAGGAATGTATATATTTGAATATCATGTTTTTTTTCACTAAAGCTGGAGAGAGAAAGAGGCATGTACAGAAGGTCACCATGCCAGATAAAAAGGAGACAAAGGAATTTACTTTTCCAAAGTGCAACAGCAAATGCATTTTCATAGAGCTGACTGATATATATAAATCTTGAATAAAGTATGCAAATTCATGAGATGTTTAATTATGAAATAGTTCAATTTAGTAAGGGAAGTAGGTAGGTAAAAGTAGAAAAAAGACAAAGAGAAGCAGTTGGTTTTTTCGGTCTTTCCATACCTTTGCTCACAGGTAGCAGGATTAATGGACCCACATGGCTTGTATTCCATGTTTGCTGGACAGTTGTATGCTGTATGGGAAAAAAGGACAAAAGATTAAAAATTGAAAGGGGATCTAATGGTGGATAGTAGGTAAAAAATTGATAGTAGATCATCTTGCAGCCAAAGTGACTCTGGCATTGCTGCCTTCATCTGGGGTTTTTGTCAATAAGGAAATTTTGTAGGTAAAATATGATAGTCAATTGTAAGATGCACGATGTGCTTACTGAATAAAACACTAATTATTACTGTTTTACACACACATTTTTGAGTTCTGCAATACTTACGGCAGGTGTTGTTTGTCTTTCCTCTCCAGTCAATGCAGACACCTCTAGAACCACACTCTGTACCATACATCTCCAGACTGGAACACTGCATGGATTCTTCAGTCATGCGACACCCATCAAAAACGCATCCTTTGAAAAATGGTTCTGGGGGTATCACATCATGGCATTTTGCAAAAACTCTGCAGACAGAAAAGAAACCAAAATCCTTTAATGTTAACAAGTCATTATATACAAACAGTTAAGTGTAAAAATGGCCACTAATGTGGGAGATAGACTCAGGAAGGGAAAGGCTAGGAAGTTGGAATCTCTACTTTTTAGTTTTCTAAAGAGGCTAATAGTTATTGTGTGTATGTAAGTATACATAACTTTTCATCAGCCTGACATCAGAAATTTCATGAAGAAGGCAATTGCATCAGATAGATGAAAAAAGGATGCTAAGAGTATCCAAGAGATAGAAAAATTGCACATAGAATAGCTCATAACTTATTAGACACTACAGTGAGTGTGCAGACAATGGCCTTTATAAATGACACAGTTGAAATAAAACTTGCCAGAGCTCACACAAGCATAGGAAATACTGCAGGAAACAGACCTTTTTTGGTGTTGGATCTCCATATTGCACCTAGCATATACAAAGACTGAAAGACACTTTGGCTGAGATGTTTCTACCTGCTTTGTTGTCCTCGTTGGTAACCGAGTTCTTTACCTTTTGGACTAATGGCTTACTTCAATTTTAAAGTTCAGTCCTTACTTTAATAGTGAGACTAAGAGTGAGTAAACATACTCTGGAAAGCAGAGGGAGAAATGCTTGTGATAGCAACTCAGAAATTAAGAACTTCAGTGCTGGCTGTCTCCCTCATTTTCTGATTTCACCTCTCCTTGCTCAGCTATCTTTGGGTGAATGTCCTTAAAGGAGAGGAGGTTTTTTTCAGAGGCACTTTACTACATATTTCCTGACATTAGGCTGAGGTTTTCAGCTATAATTACATGGTAGGGCTACATTTCTTACTCATTTCATAGGATACTGAGACATTTCTATCTGGAAAGAGCAAATTCATTCTTTTTTTTTTTTCTTACTTGCTCAGGATAATCTTGCAGAGTTCAGGAACTTTACAGTGAGGCCTTGGTGGAGGTGTGGTTATGCGTGGTGATGGTGTTACTCCAATGCACGATGTGGTGTTACCAACAAGCCAGTGATGAGCCATTTGGGGACAGGAAGAAATGATCTTACCACTTGGCAAGCGGCATTCATCTGCTTTGTTATTTGTACATGTTCCTGGAAGATATCAGAGACAAGCTATATAAGCCTCATACTCCACATCCGCGATATGTGATGATGATCTACATCATCACACATTATTGTGCTGATGTCAAGTTTAGATGTGATGTGCTCATGAAATGTGTAAGGTGTCCTGCTTCACAAGGACTGCTTTCTTTACAGTCATATGAATTTTAATTTAGTTAACAAACCCCAAACCCAAATCCCAAATCAAAAAGCAGGTTGCTGAAATAATAAACGTTTGGTCTTACAGAAGATGAAGACCAGAAATGTTCTTGATTCTATTTTACTACTGTTCAAAATATTTCTGTCTATCATGATCTTTCATAGCCAGAGTGGGTGAGATTAACTATGAGAGGGTGGGGAAAATACCATTAATATATCTATCTTACCACATTGTCCTTCAGTATTGTTGCCAAATTTGCTGTACGGAAGTTTCACGGAGAAAATCAGCCCACTAAAGGTGATGGTTGCACCAATTTCTGGTATTTCAACAATCATATTGATGCCAAGTGTGGAGAAATAAATGCCATCCTTTTTAAAGCCTGGTTGGACAATATTTTTGTTGAAGTACATCTGAATGCAGAGTTAAAAAAAAAAACAAAAACAAGCACAACTTCACAATAAGCACTGCTTCTGTGTTTTCAATAATGCATTTTATAATCTTCATAATCATGCTTAACTCAGTATTGTTGTGCATCATATCCAATCCCTTTTGCATTTCAGTAACAACATATAATGCATTAATTTCACAGCTTGTATTGCTAAGTTGCTATAGTGTGACAAAATAACCTAAGTGGCTTCTAAGTACTGTGTTTGTGCAGGTTGTGTGCTAATGTACAGCATTCTAAACTCAAGTATTTTGTCTGTATCCCTCATAATTTTGTTTAATGTAAATATTCTTCATATAAAAATGACTGGTAGTTTTCTTTAGCTACAGAAATATTCCTGCCATTATTGTGTAATAACTTTGCTGCAAAATCACACCATCCCTATACTACACGTTGTGTGGCGTTGGAAGAGTTGTATAAACTCAAAATTAAGTCAAATGTCCCGATTGCCAATTTTACCTAGTGATCATGTTTATTCTTTAATCTAAGCTGTTCCATTTGTAGTCTGTGTTTTATAAGAGGTGGACATACTCATTTAATAACTTTTTGTCAGGAATTATTCTGCAACTTTCTTATAATTGAATTGAAATAAAGTCAGAGAACAGTCAGTTACTGTTCTCTTTCACAGGGAATCACTGGACTGATTATTTCAGCTTGACTTTCTGGTTGTAAGTAAGGAGAGGTTTGCCTGGCTCAGAAGAGGGAGAATGCATATTAAGACAAACTAATCATCTCACCTCTTTCTGTTCTCTAACCACCTAATAAATCTACCAGCGTAACACTGGGACTGACTTCTGTTTTTCATTGGCTGTCAACACTGAGTTAGGATCTTAAAATGAAGTGACACCCCTGGTCTCCCCTCTTCTTCAGCTATACCACTCTTCCCAGCAAGGGGTCAGAGAAGGAATCATGTTATAGCTTTGTTTGGTGCCTGAAGCTCTCCATGCAAAGGAAGCGATTCCTAGTCAGCCAGCCACTATGGGATACATACCAGTCTGACCACGAGAGAAGGATGATGCTTGCAATTTGCATTTGTGTTTATTCATAATGTGTTTGCTTACATAAGTGAAAGGCACAGTGCATTAGTTTTTATGAAACATGGATCAAGTAGCAGTGTAAGCATTCTTTCTGTCTTCAGCTGTATTAATCTGTTTCCTAGTGTCATTTATATACATGCAAATACACATATAATGTATTCATACCTGCGTAGTGCTAAGCTGTTTGTGACACTAAGTTTGAAGAAATTAGTATAATCATTTTTTAAACTAATGATTTCTTCTACCCTTGTCACTTCTGTGGTCCGATACTCTTAACAGGCTATATTTCAAATGAAAATCAGTAAGGCCTATGGACCTTATTCGTCTTTTTCAAAAATACAGAAATAATTAAAAAAAATATTTTACCACATTCGTCATCACACCAGCCATGAGTTCACGGGTCAGCAGCACTTTTGCAGATTTGTAGAAAATAATAATCGATTTAGGACAGGAAAGTCCATCTTTTGAATCGCAGTAATAATTGTCAATGTAAACACGGAAGTTGTCGTATTTAGGTACAATCTGTTTCACCAGGACATAAGTGCAGTTTTCAAGGAAAGTATAGTAGATTCCATCAAAAGTAATATAATGAGGATCACCCCATCCACTGCACACACCTGGTGGAGAGAAAATATTTAGAGGATTAACATGAAAGTTAATGTAGAAGAAAGAATTTAGGGAATGAAGTGAATATACTACAATTTCAAGAGCAAACTTAGGAAAACAAACTCACTATATATTCTGTGCAAAGTTTTGCTTATTTCCAAAAATGTAATTCCTTAATCTCTACTGGTACTTACATTGACACTCGTAGTGGTAACAGCAGCGATTTTCATCAGGTACCAGTATTGGTGGATATTTGTTTGCACAGGTAATTTCCTTTACAGGTGGGCAGATTGTTTGAACCACTTCTATTTTGTTGTTTCCCTCACAGATGATTTCTGTACAGTTGGATAATTTGTGTCTCTGGCCAGGCTGCGAAATAAACAAGAATTGCCATCATGGGAATTTGCAAACAGGTATGAATTTTACTCATATTTGTAGTTCAATTGTGTAATGTTTCCAGTGACAGTGTTGTTGGAAAGCAAATGAATATATAAGTTCCTTCTTTTGAATTTGTGGTACTAATGATTTAAGATGTTGACCAGAGGTATTCATTCTTCTGACCACGATATGGAGAATTGGAAATTGTTTTGCTTTCCAAATATGGAACAAGAACTGAAATGAAAATCTTCACTGGCAGCAGAAGATTTACAGTGTTCTGCACAATTCAATTTTTTTATACTAGAAGGAGGTAAAGCCTTAATTCCAGCTATTCATTCTGCATTAGGAGCTCTTCTGAGAGTTTGTGAGATAGGTTTTAAGTTAAGGGAACTGATATCCTTTGTACTGGATAAGTATACATGTATATGCATACTGTACTTCACTATCAGCACAGACAATCACCATTAAAAAAAAAAAAGTACTGGTAAGAGGATAGGAGAACAGAAACAGTTACAAATTTCCATGGTAGCTTAGATTTTTCCATTTAATCAAGAGGGAAAATACACAAGAAAATTTGCTCTTTTATTTCACTAAGAAGGTTTGTTACTTATGCAATGCAGTGCATCAAAAAGCATGTTTTGCTATCACTGAAATCATAAGAAAAAAAAAGTGCATTTTTCTTAGTTTGCAATATATATATATGTAAAGTAGGCACAAAAAATTTTATGTTGTATATTGTCCATCACTAGCAACAGTTATTCTGACAATCTGGATGTGTAAGTTTTAAAGACTGCTGACAGTTCTTTTCTGGTATCAAACTACCACCGATGTTATTTCAGCAATCATAATATAACACAGGAACCACATACCTGTAGGGGAGGGTAAGTACTAGAAACACAACCTGAAGGAGGAGATGGAGCTGATGTTGTTACAGGAGGTGTCTGAGGGGAAGTAGTAGTTACAGGAGTAGTAACATTACAAGGTCCGGTGTATCGTTCAACTGAACATGCTTGACTGCAAATGGCATAAAATCTACATCCATCACTGTCCATTCTGTTGTAAATCACATCACCTGAAGAAAGAAAGAAAATGCAGTCAGAAAGAGACAGAAAATAATAAAAAATCAAAATTTAACAAGACATTACATTTCCAGGTGTCCTGGTTTCATCTGGGACAGAGTTGATATTTTTCATAGCAGCAGGTATGGTGCTGTGTTTTTTATTTAGGATGAAAATAATGGTGATAAAACACTGATGTTTTAGTTGTGGCTGAGCAGTGCTGACACCAACTATAGGACTTTGCAGCTCCTCAGGCTGCCCTGCCAACGAAGAGGCTGGGGGTGTAAAAGAAGGTGAGAGTGGACACCACAAGGCATCATGCTGTACAATAGAACTGGAAGAGTAGGACAGGGGGCCTCTATTGCTGGGGAATGGGATGGGCATTGCTCTAATGGTGCTGAGCTGTTCGAATGTGCATATGTTGTTCTGTTTACTGTTTCTATCATGACTGACATTTTTCTTGTTTTTCTTTCATAAAGACATATGAACATGAAAAAATGTAAAACGTAAAGACAATGAAAAATATAGTGATAAATGAAGGAAATATGTAAAATGAAAATAAATAAAAAAAAGAGAAAATTTACCAGGTGAATAAATGTCATCTCCAATTTTACAGAAACATGGTGTAGACGTAGGAATAGAAGTAGTATAACTGGTGGTTTCTGATACCGTAGGGATGGTTGAAGGGGCATGGGATGGTATGGTAGACTGTGGGCAGTTGTAGTTAGGGGTGCAGCAGAGGACACGGATCTTGTAGTTGAAGCACATCTTGAATTTACCAGGCTGGTCTTCGTTCTTGCACACCAGTCCAAAGTGGACATCACACTGTACAACCTGCCCGATGTTTTCGATGGAAATCTCAGGGTAGTCCTCTGCCTGGCACTGGATTTGTTTGGGCTGTTGACAGACTTCCTTCCCGGCAGCCCGGATGTGCTGGTAGGTTTCGAAGTCTCCCTGGTTTGGCCCTGAGGCGGGGAAGTCAACGTCGAACCATTCCGTCCAGGAGCACAGTTCAGGTTGACAGATGGTAGTGGGCTCTGTGCGGTAAGTCGTGCTGGTTGAGGGGATGACAGTAGGGGTCGGCGTGAAGGTGCTAGTGCTGGTGGAGCTTAGTGTTGTTGGTTGTGAGGAGGTGGGCGCTGTGGTGGTGGAGTAGCTAGTAGAGGTGGAGGTCGTGACCGTGGTGGGTGATGTGACGGTGGTGGTGCTGGTGGGGCTGGTGGTAGGTGAGGTGGTGGGTGGGCAGTTGTAGTTAATGGTGCAGCAGAGGACGCGGATCTTGTAGTTGAGGCACATCTTGAATTTACCTGGCTGGTTTTCGTTCTTGCACACCAGTCCAAAGTGGACGTCACACTGTACAACCTGCCCGATGTTTTGGATGGAAATCTCGGGGTAGTCCTCCGCCTGGCACTGGATTTGTTTGGGCTGTTGACAGACATCCTTCCCGGCAGCCCGGATGTGCTGGTAGGTTTCAAAGTCTCCCTGGTTAGGCCCTGAGGCGGGGAAGTCAACGTCGAACCATTCCGTCCAGGAGCACAGTTCAGGTTGACAGATGGTAGTGGGCTCTGTGCGGTAAGTCGTGCTGGTTGAGGGGATGACAGTAGGGGTCGGCGTGAAGGTGCTAGTGCTGGTGGAGCTTAGTGTTGTTGATTGTGAGGAGGTGGGCGCTGTGGTGGTGGAGTAGCTAGTAGAGGTGGAGGTCGTGACCGTGGTGGGTGATGTGATGGTGGTGGTGCTGGTGGGGCTGGTGGTAGGTGAGGTGGTGGGTGGGCAGTTGTAGTTAGGGGTGCAGCAGAGGACGCGGATCTTGTAGTTGAGGCACATCTTGAATTTACCAGGCTGGTCTTCGTTCTTGCACACCAGTCCAAAGTGGACGTCGCACTGTACAACCTGCCCGATGTTTTCGATGGAAATCTCGGGGTAGTCCTCTGCCTGGCACTGGATTTGTTTGGGCTGTTGACAGACTTCCTTCCCAGCAGCCCGGATGTGCTGGTATGTTTCGAAGTCTCCCTGGTTTGGTCCTGAGGCGGGGAAGTCAACGTCGAACCATTCCGTCCAGGAGCACAGTTCAGGTTGACAGATGGTAATGGGCTCTGTGCGGTAAGTCGTGCTGGTTGAGGGGATGACAGTAGGTGTCGGCGTGAAGGTGCTAGTGCTGGTGGAGCTTAGTGGTGTTGATTGTGAGGAGGTGGGCGCTGTGGTGGTGGAGTAGCTGGTAGAGGTGGAGGTCGTGACCGTGGTGGGTGATGTCATGGTGCTTGGGATGATGGTGCTGGTGGGGCTGGTGGTAGGTGAGGTGGTGGGTGGGCAGTTGTAGTTAGGGGTGCAGCAGAGGACGCGGATCTTGTAGTTGAGGCACATCTTGAATTTACCTGGCTGGTCTTCATTCTTGCACACCAGTCCAAAGTGGACGTCGCACTGTACAACCTGCCCAATGTTTTCGATGGAAATCTCAGGGTAGTCCTCCGCCTGGCACTGGATTTGTTTGGGCTGTTGACAGACATCCTTCCCGGCAGCCCGGATGTGCTGGTATGTTTCGAAGTCTCCCTGGTTTGGTCCTGAGGCAGGGAAGTCAACATCGAACCATTCCGTCCAGGAGCACAGTTCAGGTTGACAGATGGTAGTAGCTTCCGTGCGGTAAGTCGTGCTGGTTGAGGGGATGACAGTAGGGGTCGGCGTGAAGGTACTAGTGCTGGTGGAGCTTAGTGGTGTTGATTGTGAGGAGGTGGGCGCTGTGGTGGTGGAGTAGCTAGTAGAGGTGGAGGTCGTGACCGTGGTGGGTGATGTGATGGTGCTTGGGATGATGGTGCTGGTGGGGCTGGTGGTAGGTGAGGTGGTGGGTGGGCAGTTGTAGTTAACGGTGCAGCAGAGGACGCGGATCTTGTAGTTGAGGCACATCTTGAATCTGCTGGGCTGGTCCTCGTTCTTGCACACCAGTCCAAAGTGGACGTCACACTGTACAACCTGCCCGATGTTTTCGATGGAAATCTCGGGGTAGTCCTCCGCCTGGCACTGGATTTGTTTGGGCTGTTGACAGACTTCCTTCCCAGCAGCCCGGATGTGCTGGTATGTTTCGAAGTCTCCCTGGTTTGGTCCCGAGGCGGGGAAGTCAACATCGAACCATTCCGTCCAGGAGCACAGTTCAGGTTGACAGATGGTAGTGGCTTCCGTGCGGTAAGTCGTGCTGGTTGAGGGGATGACAGTAGGTGTCGGCGTGAAGGTGCTAGTGCTGGTGGAGCTTAGTGGTGTTGATTGTGAGGAGGTGGGCGCTGTGGTGGTGGAGTAGCTAGTAGAGGTGGAGGTCGTGACCGTGGTGGGTGATGTGATGGTGCTTGGGATGATGGTGCTGGTGGGGCTGGTGGTAGGTGAGGTGGTGGGTGGGCAGTTGTAGTTAACGGTGCAGCAGAGGACGCGGATCTTGTAGTTGAGGCACATCTTGAATCTGCTGGGCTGGTCCTCGTTCTTGCACACCAGTCCAAAGTGGACGTCACACTGTACAACCTGCCCGATGTTTTCGATGGAAATCTCGGGGTAGTCCTCCGCCTGGCACTGGATTTGTTTGGGCTGTTGACAGACTTCCTTCCCAGCAGCCCGGATGTGCTGGTATGTTTCGAAGTCTCCCTGGTTTGGTCCCGAGGCGGGGAAGTCAACATCGAACCATTCCGTCCAGGAGCACAGTTCAGGTTGACAGATGGTAGTGGCTTCCGTGCGGTAAGTCGTGCTGGTTGAGGGGATGACAGTAGGTGTCGGCGTGAAGGTGCTAGTGCTGGTGGAGCTTAGTGGTGTTGATTGTGAGGAGGTGGGCGCTGTGGTGGTGGAGTAGCTAGTAGAGGTGGAGGTCGTGACCGTGGTGGGTGATGTGATGGTGCTTGGGATGATGGTGCTGGTGGGGCTGGTGGTAGGTGAGGTGGTGGGTGGGCAGTTGTAGTTAACGGTGCAGCAGAGGACGCGGATCTTGTAGTTGAGGCACATCTTGAATCTGCTGGGCTGGTCCTCGTTCTTGCACACCAGTCCAAAGTGGACGTCACACTGTACAACCTGCCCGATGTTTTCGATGGAAATCTCGGGGTAGTCCTCCGCCTGGCACTGGATTTGTTTGGGCTGTTGACAGACTTCCTTCCCAGCAGCCCGGATGTGCTGGTATGTTTCGAAGTCTCCCTGGTTTGGTCCCGAGGCGGGGAAGTCAACATCGAACCATTCCGTCCAGGAGCACAGTTCAGGTTGACAGATGGTAGTGGCTTCCGTGCGGTAAGTCGTGCTGGTTGAGGGGATGACAGTAGGTGTCGGCGTGAAGGTGCTAGTGCTGGTGGAGCTTAGTGGTGTTGATTGTGAGGAGATGGGAGCTGTGGTGGTGGAGTAGCTAGTAGAGGTGGAGGTCGTGACCGTGGTGGGTGATGTCATGGTGCTTGGGATGATGGTGCTGGTGGGGCTGGTGGTAGGTGAGGTGGTGGGTGGGCAGTTGTAGTTAGGGGTGCAGCAGAGGACGCGGATCTTGTAGTTGAGACACATCTTGAATCTGCTGGGCTGGTCCTCGTTCTTGCACACCAGTCCAAAGTGGACGTCGCACTGTACAACCTGCCCGATGTTTTGGATGGAAATCTCGGGGTAGTCCTCCGCCTGGCACTGGATTTGTTTGGGCTGTTGACAGACTTCCTTCCCGGCAGCCCGGATGTGCTGGTATGTTTCGAAGTCTCCCTGGTTTGGTCCCGAGGCGGGGAAGTCAACATCGAACCATTCCGTCCAGGAGCACAGTTCAGGTTGACAGATGGTAGTGGCTTCCGTGCGGTAAGTCGTGCTGGTTGAGGGGATGACAGTAGGTGTCGGCGTGAAGGTGCTGGTGCTGGTGGAGCTTAGTGGTGTTGATTGTGAGGAGGTGGGTGCTGTGGTGGTGGAGTAGCTCGTAGAGGTGGAGGTCGTGACCGTGGTGGGTGATGTTATGGTGCTTGGGATGATGGTGCTGGTGGGGCTGGTGGTAGGTGAGGTGGTGGGTGGGCAGTTGTAGTTAGGGGTGCAGCAGAGGACGCGGATCTTGTAGTTGAGGCACATCTTGAATCTGCTGGGCTGGTCTTCGTTCTTGCACACCAGTCCAAAGTGGACGTCACACTGTACAACCTGCCCGATGTTTTGGATGGAAATCTCGGGGTAGTCCTCCGCCTGGCACTGGATTTGTTTGGGCTGTTGACAGACTTCCTTCCCGGCAGCCCGGATGTGCTGGTATGTTTCGAAGTCTCCCTGGTTTGGTCCCGAGGCGGGGAAGTCAACATCGAACCATTCCGTCCAGGAGCACAGTTCAGGTTGACAGATGGTAGTGGCTTCCGTGCGGTAAGTCGTGCTGGTTGAGGGGATGACAGTAGGTGTCGGCGTGAAGGTGCTGGTGCTGGTGGAGCTTAGTGGTGTTGATTGTGAGGAGGTGGGTGCTGTGGTGGTGGAGTAGCTCGTAGAGGTGGAGGTCGTGACCGTGGTGGGTGATGTTATGGTGCTTGGGATGATGGTGCTGGTGGGGCTGGTGGTAGGTGAGGTGGTGGGTGGGCAGTTGTAGTTAGGGGTGCAGCAGAGGACGCGGATCTTGTAGTTGAGACACATCTTGAATCTGCTGGGCTGGTCCTCGTTCTTGCACACCAGTCCAAAGTGGACGTCGCACTGTACAACCTGCCCGATGTTTTGGATGGAAATCTCGGGGTAGTCCTCCGCCTGGCACTGGATTTGTTTGGGCTGTTGACAGACTTCCTTCCCGGCAGCCCGGATGTGCTGGTATGTTTCGAAGTCTCCCTGGTTTGGTCCTGAGGCGGGGAAGTCAACATCGAACCATTCCGTCCAGGAGCACAGTTCAGGTTGACAGATGGTAGTGGCTTCCGTGCGGTAAGTCGTGCTGGTTGAGGGGATGACAGTAGGTGTCGGCGTGAAGGTGCTGGTGCTGGTGGAGCTTAGTGGTGTTGATTGTGAGGAGGTGGGTGCTGTGGTGGTGGAGTAGCTAGTAGAGGTGGAGGTCGTGACCGTGGTGGGTGATGTTATGGTGCTTGGGATGATGGTGCTGGTGGGGCTGGTGGTAGGTGAGGTGGTGGGTGGGCAGTTGTAGTTAGGGGTGCAGCAGAGGACGCGGATCTTGTAGTTGAGACACATCTTGAATCTGCTGGGCTGGTCCTCGTTCTTGCACACCAGTCCAAAGTGGACGTCGCACTGTACAACCTGCCCGATGTTTTGGATGGAAATCTCGGGGTAGTCCTCCGCCTGGCACTGGATTTGTTTGGGCTGTTGACAGACTTCCTTCCCGGCAGCCCGGATGTGCTGGTATGTTTCAAAGTCTCCCTGGTTTGGTCCCGAGGCAGGGAAGTCAACATCGAACCATTCCGTCCAGGAGCACAATTCAGGTTGACAGATGGTAGTGGCTTCCGTGCGGTAAGTCGTGCTGGTTGAGGGGATGACAGTAGGGGGCGGTGTGAAGGTGCTAGTGCTGGTGGAGCTTAGTGGTGTTGATTGTGAGGAGGTGGGCGCTGTGGTGGTGGAGTAGCTAGTAGAGGTGGAGGTCGTGACCGTGGTGGGTGATGTTATGGTGCTTGGGATGATGGTGCTGGTGGGGCTGGTGGTAGGTGAGGTGGTGGGTGGGCAGTTGTAGTTAATGGTGCAGCAGAGGACGCGGATCTTGTAGTTGAGACACATCTTGAATCTGCTGGGCTGGTCCTCGTTCTTGCACACCAGTCCAAAGTGGACATCGCACTGTACAACCTGCCCGATGTTTTGGATGGAAATCTCGGGGTAGTCCTCCGCCTGGCACTGGATTTGTTTGGGCTGTTGACAGACTTCCTTCCCGGCAGCCCGGATGTGCTGGTATGTTTCGAAGTCTCCCTGGTTTGGTCCTGAGGCGGGGAAGTCAACGTCGAACCATTCCGTCCAGGAGCACAGTTCAGGTTGACAGATGGTAGTGGCTTCCGTGCGGTAAGTCGTGCTGGTTGAGGGGATGACAGTAGGTGTCGGCGTGAAGGTGCTGGTGCTGGTGGAGCTTAGTGGTGTTGATTGTGAGGAGGTGGGTGCTGTGGTGGTGGAGTAGCTCGTAGAGGTGGAGGTCGTGACCGTGGTGGGTGATGTGACGGTGCTTGGGATGATGGTGCTGGTGGGGCTGGTGGTAGGTGAGGTGGTGGGTGGGCAGTTGTAGTTAATGGTGCAGCAGAGGACACGGATCTTGTAGTTGAGGCACATCTTGAATCTGCCGGGCTGGTCTTCGTTCTTGCACACCAGTCCAAAGTGGACGTCGCACTGTACAACCTGCCCGATGTTTTGGATGGAAATCTCGGGGTAGTCCTCCGCCTGGCACTGGATTTGTTTGGGCTGTTGACAGACTTCCTTCCCGGCAGCCCGGATGTGCTGGTATGTTTCGAAGTCTCCCTGGTTTGGTCCTGAGGCAGGGAAGTCAACATCGAACCATTCCGTCCAGGAGCACAGTTCAGGTTGACAGATGGTAGTGGCTTCCGTGCGGTAAGTCGTGCTGGTTGAGGGGATGATAGTAGGGGTCGGTGTGAAGGTGCTAGTGCTGGTGGAGCTTAGTGGTGTTGATTGTGAGGAGGTGGGTGCTGTGGTGGTGGAGTAGCTAGTAGAGGTGGAGGTCGTGACCGTGGTGGGTGATGTTATGGTGCTTGGGATGATGGTGCTGGTGGGGCTGGTGGTAGGTGAGGTGGTGGGTGGGCAGTTGTAGTTAATGGTGCAGCAGAGGACGCGGATCTTGTAGTTGAGACACATCTTGAATCTGCTGGGCTGGTCCTCGTTCTTGCACACCAGTCCAAAGTGGACATCGCACTGTACAACCTGCCCGATGTTTTGGATGGAAATCTCGGGGTAGTCCTCCGCCTGGCACTGGATTTGTTTGGGCTGTTGACAGACTTCCTTCCCGGCAGCCCGGATGTGCTGGTATGTTTCGAAGTCTCCCTGGTTTGGTCCTGAGGCGGGGAAGTCAACGTCGAACCATTCCGTCCAGGAGCACAGTTCAGGTTGACAGATGGTAGTAGCTTCCGTGCGGTAAGTCGTGCTGGTTGAGGGGATGACAGTAGGTGTCGGCGTGAAGGTGCTGGTGCTGGTGGAGCTTAGTGGTGTTGATTGTGAGGAGGTGGGTGCTGTGGTGGTGGAGTAGCTCGTAGAGGTGGAGGTCGTGACCGTGGTGGGTGATGTGACGGTGCTTGGGATGATGGTGCTGGTGGGGCTGGTGGTAGGTGAGGTGGTGGGTGGGCAGTTGTAGTTAATGGTGCAGCAGAGGACACGGATCTTGTAGTTGAGGCACATCTTGAATCTGCCGGGCTGGTCTTCGTTCTTGCACACCAGTCCAAAGTGGACGTCGCACTGTACAACCTGCCCGATGTTTTGGATGGAAATCTCGGGGTAGTCCTCCGCCTGGCACTGGATTTGTTTGGGCTGTTGACAGACTTCCTTCCCGGCAGCCCGGATGTGCTGGTATGTTTCGAAGTCTCCCTGGTTTGGTCCTGAGGCAGGGAAGTCAACATCGAACCATTCCGTCCAGGAGCACAGTTCAGGTTGACAGATGGTAGTGGCTTCCGTGCGGTAAGTCGTGCTGGTTGAGGGGATGATAGTAGGGGTCGGTGTGAAGGTGCTAGTGCTGGTGGAGCTTAGTGGTGTTGATTGTGAGGAGGTGGGTGCTGTGGTGGTGGAGTAGCTAGTAGAGGTGGAGGTCGTGACCGTGGTGGGTGATGTGACGGTGCTTGGGATGATGGTGCTGGTGGGGCTGGTGGTAGGTGAGGTGGTGGGTGGGCAGTTGTAGTTAGGGGTGCAGCAGAGGACACGGATCTTGTAGTTGAAGCACATCTTGAATCTGCTGGGCTGGTCCTCGTTCTTGCACACCAGTCCAAAGTGGACGTCGCACTGTACAATCTGCCCAATGTTTTCGATGGAAATCTCGGGGTAGTCCTCTGCCTGGCACTGGATTTGTTTGGGCTGTTGACAGACTTCCTTCCCGGCAGCCCGGATGTGCTGGTATGTTTCGAAGTCTCCCTGGTTTGGTCCCGAGGCGGGGAAGTCAACATCGAACCATTCCGTCCAGGAGCACAGTTCAGGTTGACAGATGGTAGTGGCTTCCGTGCGGTAAGTCGTGCTGGTTGAGGGGATGACAGTAGGTGTCGGCGTGAAGGTGCTGGTGCTGGTGGAGCTTAGTGGTGTTGATTGTGAGGAGGTGGGCGCTGTGGTGGTGGAGTAGCTAGTAGAGGTGGAGGTCGTGACCGTGGTGGGTGATGTTATGGTGCTTGGGATGATGGTGCTGGTGGGGCTGGTGGTAGGTGAGGTGGTGGGTGGGCAGTTGTAGTTAGGGGTGCAGCAGAGGACGCGGATCTTGTAGTTGAAGCACATCTTGAATCTGCCGGGCTGGTCTTCGTTCTTGCACACCAGTCCAAAGTGGACGTCGCACTGTACAACCTGCCCGATGTTTTGGATGGAAATCTCGGGGTAGTCCTCCGCCTGGCACTGGATTTGTTTGGGCTGTTGACAGACTTCCTTCCCGGCAGCCCGGATGTGCTGGTATGTTTCGAAGTCTCCCTGGTTTGGTCCCGAGGCAGGGAAGTCAACATCGAACCATTCCGTCCAGGAGCACAGTTCAGGTTGACAGATGGTAGTAGCTTCCGTGCGGTAAGTCGTGCTGGTTGAGGGGATGACAGTAGGGGTCGGTGTGAAGGTGCTAGTGCTGGTGGAGCTTAGTGGTGTTGATTGTGAGGAGGTGGGTGCTGTGGTGGTGGAGTAGCTAGTAGAGGTGGAGGTCGTGACCGTGGTGGGTGATGTTATGGTGCTTGGGATGATGGTGCTGGTGGGGCTGGTGGTAGGTGTGGTGGTGGGTGGGCAGTTGTAGTTAGGGGTGCAGCAGAGGACGCGGATCTTGTAGTTGAGGCACATCTTGAATCTGCTGGGCTGGTCCTCGTTCTTGCACACCAGTCCAAAGTGGACGTCGCACTGTACAACCTGCCCGATGTTTTGGATGGAAATCTCGGGGTAGTCCTCTGCCTGGCACTGGATTTGTTTGGGCTGTTGACAGACTTCCTTCCCGGCAGCCCGGATGTGCTGGTATGTTTCGAAGTCTCCCTGGTTTGGTCCTGAGGCAGGGAAGTCAACGTCGAACCATTCCGTCCAGGAGCACAGTTCAGGTTGACAGATGGTAGTAGCTTCCGTGCGGTAAGTCGTGCTTGTTGAGGGGATGATAGTAGGTGTCGGCGTGAAGGTGCTAGTGCTGGTGGAGCTTAGTGGTGTTGATTGTGAGGAGGTGGGTGCTGTGGTGGTGGAGTAGCTAGTAGAGGTGGAGGTCGTGACCGTGGTGGGTGATGTGACGGTGCTTGGGATGATGGTGCTGGTGGGGCTGGTGGTAGGTGAGGTGGTGGGTGGGCAGTTGTAGTTAGGGGTGCAGCAGAGGACACGGATCTTGTAGTTGAAGCACATCTTGAATCTGCCGGGCTGGTCTTCGTTCTTGCACACCAGTCCAAAGTGGACGTCGCACTGTACAACCTGCCCGATGTTTTGGATGGAAATCTCGGGGTAGTCCTCTGCCTGGCACTGGATTTGTTTGGGCTGTTGACAGACTTCCTTCCCGGCAGCCCGGATGTGCTGGTATGTTTCGAAGTCTCCCTGGTTTGGTCCCGAGGCAGGGAAGTCAACATCGAACCATTCCGTCCAGGAGCACAATTCAGGTTGACAGATGGTAGTAGCTTCCGTGCGGTAAGTCGTGCTGGTTGAGAGGATGACAGTAGGGGTCGGTGTGAAGGTGCTAGTGCTGGTGGAGCTTAGTGGTGTTGATTGTGAGGAGGTGGGTGCTGTGGTGGTGGAGTAGCTAGTAGAGGTGGAGGTCGTGACCGTGGTGGGTGATGTCATGGTGCTTGGGATGATGGTGCTGGTGGGGCTGGTGGTAGGTGAGGTGGTGGGTGGGCAGTTGTAGTTAGGGGTGCAGCAGAGGACGCGGATCTTGTAGTTGAGGCACATCTTGAATCTGCTGGGCTGGTCCTCGTTCTTGCACACCAGTCCAAAGTGGACATCGCACTGTACAACCTGCCCGATGTTTTGGATGGAAATCTCGGGGTAGTCCTCCGCCTGGCACTGGATTTGTTTGGGCTGTTGACAGACTTCCTTCCCGGCAGCCCGGATGTGCTGGTATGTTTCGAAGTCTCCCTGGTTTGGTCCTGAGGCGGGGAAGTCAACGTCGAACCATTCCGTCCAGGAGCACAGTTCAGGTTGACAGATGGTAGTAGCTTCCGTGCGGTAAGTCGTGCTGGTTGAGGGGATGACAGTAGGTGTCGGCGTGAAGGTGCTGGTGCTGGTGGAGCTTAGTGGTGTTGATTGTGAGGAGGTGGGCGCTGTGGTGGTGGAGTAGCTAGTAGAGGTGGAGGTCGTGACCGTGGTGGGTGATGTTATGGTGCTTGGGATGATGGTGCTGGTGGGGCTGGTGGTAGGTGAGGTGGTGGGTGGGCAGTTGTAGTTAGGGGTGCAGCAGAGGACACGGATCTTGTAGTTGAAGCACATCTTGAATCTGCTGGGCTGGTCTTCGTTCTTGCACACCAGTCCAAAGTGGACGTCGCACTGTACAACCTGCCCGATGTTTTCGATGGAAATCTCGGGGTAGTCCTCTGCCTGGCACTGGATTTGTTTGGGCTGTTGACAGACTTCCTTCCCAGCAGCCCGGATGTGCTGGTATGTTTCGAAGTCTCCCTGGTTTGGTCCCGAGGCGGGGAAGTCAACATCGAACCATTCCGTCCAGGAGCACAGTTCAGGTTGACAGATGGTAGTGGCTTCCGTGCGGTAAGTCGTGCTGGTTGAGGGGATGACAGTAGGTGTCGGCGTGAAGGTGCTGGTGCTGGTGGAGCTTAGTGGTGTTGATTGTGAGGAGGTGGGCGCTGTGGTGGTGGAGTAGCTCGTAGAGGTGGAGGTCGTGACCGTGGTGGGTGATGTTATGGTGCTTGGGATGATGGTGCTGGTGGGGCTGGTGGTAGGTGAGGTGGTGGGTGGGCAGTTGTAGTTAGGGGTGCAGCAGAGGACGCGGATCTTGTAGTTGAGGCACATCTTGAATCTGCTGGGCTGGTCCTCGTTCTTGCACACCAGTCCAAAGTGGACGTCGCACTGTACAACCTGCCCGATGTTTTGGATGGAAATCTCGGGGTAGTCCTCCGCCTGGCACTGGATTTGTTTGGGCTGTTGACAGACTTCCTTCCCGGCAGCCCGGATGTGCTGGTATGTTTCGAAGTCTCCCTGGTTCGGTCCTGAGGCGGGGAAGTCAACATCGAACCATTCCGTCCAGGAGCACAATTCAGGTTGACAGATGGTAGTGGCTTCCGTGCGGTAAGTCGTGCTGGTTGAGGGGATGACAGTAGGCGTTGTCGTGAAGGTGCTGGTGCTGGTGGAGCTTAGTGGTGTTGATTGTGAGGAGATGGGAGCTGTGGTGGTGGAGTAGCTAGTAGAGGTGGAGGTCGTGACCGTGGTGGGTGATGTTATGGTACTTGGGATGATGGTGCTGGTGGGGCTGGTGGTAGGTGAGGTGGTGGGTGGGCAGTTGTAGTTAGGGGTGCAGCAGAGGACGCGGATCTTGTAGTTGAAGCACATCTTGAATCTGCCGGGCTGGTCTTCGTTCTTGCACACCAGTCCAAAGTGGACGTCGCACTGTACAACCTGCCCGATGTTTTGGATGGAAATCTCGGGGTAGTCCTCCGCCTGGCACTGGATTTGTTTGGGCTGTTGACAGACTTCCTTCCCGGCAGCCCGGATGTGCTGGTATGTTTCAAAGTCTCCCTGGTTTGGTCCTGAGGCGGGGAAGTCAACATCGAACCACTCTGTCCAGGAGCACAGTTCAGGTTGACAGATGGTAGTGGCTTCTGTGCGGTAAGTCGTGCTGGTTGAGGGGATGACAGTAGGGGTCGGTGTGAAGGTGCTAGTGCTGGTGGAGCTTAGTGGTGTTGATTGTGAGGAGGTGGGTGCTGTGGTGGTGGAGTAGCTAGTAGAGGTGGAGGTCGTGACCGTGGTGGGTGATGTGACGGTGCTTGGGATGATGGTGCTGGTGGGGCTGGTGGTAGGTGAGGTGGTGGGTGGGCAGTTGTAGTTAATGGTGCAGCAGAGGACGCGGATCTTGTAGTTGAGGCACATCTTGAATTTACCAGGCTGGTCCTCGTTCTTGCACACCAGTCCAAAGTGGACGTCGCACTGTACAACCTGCCCGATGTTTTGGATGGAAATCTCGGGGTAGTCCTCCGCCTGGCACTGGATTTGTTTGGGCTGTTGACAGACTTCCTTCCCGGCAGCCCGGATGTGCTGGTATGTTTCGAAGTCTCCCTGGTTTGGTCCCGAGGCGGGGAAGTCAACGTCGAACCATTCCGTCCAGGAGCACAGTTCAGGTTGACAGATGGTAGTGGCTTCCGTGCGGTAAGTCGTGCTGGTTGAGGGGATGACAGTAGGTGTCGGCGTGAAGGTGCTGGTGCTGGTGGAGCTTAGTGGTGTTGATTGTGAGGAGGTGGGTGCTGTGGTGGTGGAGTAGCTAGTAGAGGTGGAGGTCGTGACCGTGGTGGGTGATGTTATGGTGCTTGGGATGATGGTGCTGGTGGGGCTGGTGGTAGGTGAGGTGGTGGGTGGGCAGTTGTAGTTAATGGTGCAGCAGAGGACGCGGATCTTGTAGTTGAGGCACATCTTGAATTTACCTGGCTGGTCTTCGTTCTTGCACACCAGTCCAAAGTGGACGTCGCACTGTACAACCTGCCCAATGTTTTGGATGGAAATCTCGGGGTAGTCCTCCGCCTGGCACTGGATTTGTTTGGGCTGTTGACAGACTTCCTTCCCGGCAGCCCGGATGTGCTGGTATGTTTCAAAGTCTCCCTGGTTTGGTCCTGAGGCAGGGAAGTCAACATCGAACCATTCCGTCCAGGAGCACAGTTCAGGTTGACAGATGGTAGTGGCTTCCGTGCGGTAAGTCGTGCTGGTTGAGGGGATGACGGTAGGGGTTGGCGTGAAGGTGCTAGTGCTGGTGGAGCTTAATGGTGTTGGTTGTGAGGAGGTGGGCGCTGTCGAGGTGGAGGTCGTGATCGTGGTTGGTAATGTGGTATATGTGGTCTTTTTTTCTGTTTGTGTTTGTGTTGTTGGTTTTGATGTAGTTTTGCTATGAATATGTTCTGTTTCTGGTGGTATTGTTGATGCAGTGGTTGTTTTATGTTTGGTGTGCAATTCTGGTGTAGTGTTTGTCGTTGATATTTCCGTGTATTGTGTAGTTAGAGTTGTAGAATATGTCACTGTTGTTGACTCTTGTGTGGTTGAATATGGCGTTTGAGTTGTTTTGCATGGTACTGTTATGTTTCTACAGCATTTAAATCTTATTTCATAATTATAGCAAATTGGTGGTAGCTGGTCTTTATTGTAGCATGTTAATCCTTCTTCAGTGTTGCATTTAATGTGTTGCTCCAGAAGAGGATACGGTGTGTCAGGGAACCTTACTGCTCTGCATTCCACAGCCTTTCTGTTAGCACAGACTTTGTATCCATGTTTTATAATGTTCTCAACTGTATCAAAATCTCCATCATTATATCCAGATCCTGGATAACTAACGTCATACCATATTGACCAGTCACATTCCTCTTTTATGCAACCAGGAGCTGTTGAAGGAGTTGTGGTGACTGGTGTCGTTTCTGTTGTGGTTGTTGTTATTTCTTTAGTAACTGAAGGTGTGAATGTTGAAGTTTCAGAAGTTGTAGGAATTGTTGATGGTGTACTGGCAGAAGTTTCCATTGATACAGTAGGTGTCACTCTTGTTGTTAGGCAGTGGCTGTAGTCATCACAACAGAGTACTTTTATCTGATAGTTAAGACATATATGCAGTTCTCCTTTTTGATCCTCATTTCTGCAGATAAGTCCAAATGATACATTGCAATGAACAACCTGGCCAATTTCTTCAATGGATTTATGTGGGTATTTTTCTGCTCTGCATTGTATTTTTTCAGGATGTCTGCAGATTGCTTTTCCAGCTGATCTAATGTCATGGTAAGTTTCATAATCTCCTTTGTTCTGCAAAGTCGGGAAATGGACATCATACCATTGGGACCATTTGCACTTTGGTTGGCAAGGCATTGTACTGGTTATGGGCTCAGTGGAAGTACTTGTTGTTTCCAGAGATGTTTCTGAAGGAGTACTTGTTCTGATAATTGGACTTGTTTTTTCTGTGCTTGTAGCTGAAGTTGTGACACTGGTACTTGCTGTTGTGGTTGTCGTTTCTGGAATTGGGATATGTGTGGTTGGTGTTGAAGTCTCATAAGGTGTTGTGATGAAAGGTGTGGAAGAGCATGGTACAAAAACACAACATAAGATTCTGATTTCATAATTGTAGCACATTGTTGAAATTTGATCTTTGTTGTAACATATAAGTCCAGATGTTGTACTGCATTCTACTCTTTGGCCAAGGTCTTTCAGTGGTATGTTAGGAAATTTCTCTGCTCTGCACTGAACAGCCTTTGGAGCTCTACAGACTTCATAACCTTTAGCTCTCAAATCATCAAACGTTTCAAAATCTCCACCATCGAATCCAGGTATTAGTAGACTTCCATCATACCATTCTGACCACTGACAGACTTCATGAACGCATACTGATGTTGTTGGTGATGATGTAACTGAAAGAGTAAAAGAAAATACCATGAAACTTAGAATGAAAATTTCAATATCTCAATGCCATTATCTGAGTAGTCCGCTTAGTACTGTAATTACACATACCATGTACCCTACCAGGAATTCTAGACAAAGTAATCATTTGGTAATTTAATAGGAAACATAATGAGTCATCTATTCATTCAGTAAAGATTATTCCAGGTATAGAAATAGTTACAATTAGAGATAATAAATGTCATACTGTTTCCTTATTGTTTGCCATGAAAACAAATGAAATAATAGTATCAAAGCAGTGTGCAGTGGTTTCCATTTTGTTGTTTTGGAAGTTATTTTATTTTCTATATTTATTTGTTTGTATTAATTTGATTGCTAAATATTGACTGAAAACAAATGCCAATAAAAAATGAGATTTAGTGGTTATATTGTAGCTATATTTTACTCACTAATGAATAGAATAAGCTCTTAGAGGCTATAAAGTATGTACCTGTGGAAGTAGTGGCAGGTGGCGTAGTGCTGAATTGAAATGGTGTGGGTGATGCTGAGGTTGGACAGTCATACACAACCCTTTGCAATGTTCCATTGGGACCACAGATTGCAACAATACACCCTCCTATGCCATCTGTAGTATTGTAGATCACGTCGTTATAGTTATATGTCTGTCCTTCATAAATGCAGATGCATTCTGTAAATCAAAAGAGGATGTTATTCTTTGGTATCTGACACACAGAGTAGAGTGCTTTCAGTGTATCCTACCAAGATGAAAACAACTTTGTCAACATACCATGTTCATCATATTTGCATTTTTTGCCATGGTTTGTGCATTCACTGGAAAAGAGGAAAAAGCATATGATGAATGTGAATATATTAGTTAAAAATAGCACTGTGTTCTTCTTGATAGAAGGCTTAGCAGGACTTTCCCAACCTGTATAGCTATATTCAGCAGTTCTTACAGAATTTATAGGAATACTTGCTGACTTTTGGAAATATGCAAGTGCCACTGGAGTAACAGAAACAAGCTCAAAATAATGAAGATTAGTTGTCTACTAACTTCTAAATAATTATTTAGGCATATCTTAATATAAGTGCTAAGATTATTGCTGTAACTATTATTATTTTAATTTGTTTTTACTTAATAATGATAATAATAATTTACAAATACTTCAGTAAGAATTCAGAATAGGTAGTAAATTAATCTCTCTACAATAAAATGTTTCATCATGTCATCTTTTATGTTTCTGGGAACAGAAGAAAATTAAACACTACTCAGCAGCCTATGACTGGCCTAGTTCTGGTTAGCAAACAAATAACTGAGTGCGCGAAGAATTAAGTTATGCAAATTTCAACTCAACATTTAAAAATCTTTACTAATCCTACCATGATTGACAATTCTGCTTTGAAGGCATCTGCGTTCCTGGCTTGTAATGTTTTCCATTTTCATAGCAACCACAATTAGAAACACAAGTCATGGTTTCTTCATCAAAATAGGGCTTGTTCTTTGGACAGTGTGGATAACAGCCTGCAATAAAAACGAGAGTTGTGTTGACCCTGGGCTTTCCCAGACAGAAGTAACTCTATACTCTGTCAATATCTGATCTCTTGAAATTATTCGAGTAATATAGTATATATTCCAGTAATATAGAAAGTGGAATTTCATCCTCCCATTACTGCTATTGCATTGATTACACATTAAGCTTTGAAGCATTTTTTCTCATCTTCACTTCAAACAAGTGCATGATTAATTAGGGAGTTAGACATTAATTAGAAAATCTCATAATTTCTAATATAAACATTTCATACACTGAGCAATATAAATTTTGTTCATCATAGTCCATTTTATCTTTTTATAAATAGAATGAGATATGCATAATTATGTTTACCTTCCAAACCTCTCAACTCATGAAGGCATTTCCCACTTGGATTATTGCATGTCTTCATACAAGGGGCTCCACATGGCTTGTAGTGCCACTCACATTCCCCTTGTGGATTGTAGTAATCACAGAACAGAGCTAGAGGAAAGAGAAATGACAGAAAAAGACCTTTAATTTTTATTGCTCCAAGGTCTTTCATTGCTATAATTTTCCTGGGTAAAAATCCCATGTCATCAACATAAACATGTAAGTGGTAAACAGTATGTTGTCTCGTTTAATACTATTTTAAATACTATTTTTAATACTATTTAATACTATTGTTATACTACCACATTTTGATACCAATAATGCTATAAAGCATCAAACACTTAGACATTAAGCATGAAAAAACAATTGATTAAATCACAAATATTAGCTGAAATCCACTAGTATTTATTTACAGTGTATTTGATGTAGACAGCTAGGAGTATAATATGATACTTTAGTTTGCCACTTGTCTGTCATGACTGACAAATAAATAAGACACTAATAACACCACCAGTAAAGTTACTAGCGCATGATTTCTTTTTAAGTAATTTCCAATGATTTACTCAAGCAATGCCTCTTATAAATACAATGTAATCCTTCTTTCTTTTTTTTCCCTCCTTGTTTTTTTTTTTTTTTTGGTTTGTTTGTTGTTCTCTATTTTCTTTCCCTCTAGACCCCTTCAAAAAGTCATGGAGTGAGACTTACGACAAATGGATGGGTTCTCCATGAAATGCAGATGTTCCAGCTCATTGCATGCTTGAGCATAGGCAGCTACTGCTGTACAGAAACATTCACAGTCTCCTCCAGTGTCGCAAGCACACGCATCATCCACACATGCTTGATAATATTCATTTGGTTCAACCTGTTGGAGAAAACCTTTGAATTGGATTTCTTGCACTTGCCCACTTTGAAAAGGCATTTCCTGTCCCTAAAATGCTGAGAAAATACCTGAAACTGGCAACTCTATTTGTGTGAGAAAGATAAGAAATGAAGAAATTGTGAGAATATTTTGAAAATCAAGAGAAATATGTAGAATACAGCTATTAGGAGTAAATCATAACTGTAGGAACTACTTGATGTAAGGACATTAGAAGAAAGAGTATTGTTACATTACTACACAGTAGCACATAATCATAGATATCAGGTGGCTGATATTGATATTAATAGAAAATGATGCCATTAAAAATTAAGCATATCTTGAGATTTATCTGTGATTGTCCCTTCTATAACACAAACAACAAACAAACCCTATGAATTCTGTACTGCACTGGTTACGGCAAAAGCTGAGGAAATTAAAGTGAAAATCCTTTTTATGCAGTCTCCCTGGAACTTGGTCTCACTTCACTTTATCAGGTGTGACATAGTCCGAATCCTAGTGCATTTTCAGCTACCCTGCATAAAAATGTATGTAATCTCTGTCTTGAGAATTTCGGACTGAAGCTGTACCATACTGGGAGTGACACTTTGCAAATACTTCACTGGTAATGATGCTGCATTGTTTTCTGTGCCAGGATTTCCTGTATGGGTTTGCAGTACATGGATCCTTGGTTTGATTGGCATTTGGGCAAGTAGAAGACACTTTCCAGCTATTAGCAAACTCCAGCACATTTCCTACCCACAGACTGACTGCGGGTAGTGAAGTCATTGTTTCCATTGCCATCATAATTTCCACAAAGGCCACAGACATGTCCCTGCATGGGGATAAACAAAATATCAATGATCAGTAAGTACAGTTTCTCAGTATCTGTGAGTAACACGCCTCAGGATGAATTTTATTTAAGATGATGTGGGCTTCTTCAGCAAAAAGTCTTGGACTGTTCTCATAAAACATCTTTTATGAAGAGGGGTATCCCTAACTTGTTAGGAAGGATAGGGAAAGAAGCACAGTAGAGCTGTGGGGTTTGTTCTTAATATCGTAGCTTAGTATTGAGCTAGTTTTAATTCTAATCCTGAATGTACCTCTTCAGTGAGGATTTTTCATGAAGGAAATATGATATAGCTGCTGTTATGCTATTGTTGAATAACATAATTTATGGAAAAATGTGTATACAGAATCTAAGTCAATACTATAAGGATAACAATAGGCAATCACTGCTCTTTCAGTGTTCCAGTTGCAGCCTAAATTTACTTCTTTCCTGTGAGAGATAGCATGAATATGGATCAGAAATTGTTGGCTTCAGGTTTTGGATTTTAAAATGTACCTGAAAGCTGGGGCTAAGTTTGATGAATATGCTGGTTTTCTTGTCCCACATGAGTATCAAGCCAACAGTAGTGTCAACAACCAGGTAGATGCCCATGGAACGGATTGGAATGGCATTTCTCCTCCAGGTGTTCTCTGGATGACATCAGAACGTCCATCGCTGAGTACCAATTCATAGTTCTGGGACAGAAGAACAAAAAGAGACCAATTTAAAAAGTCACCTTTTGGTTTCCAGTTTTTTATATATTTACCAGTAACTGTTACTGAAATAATAATCTATTATCATCAAAATGGCTCTATTCAAAAAACTCATGTTAATCTATTTCTCTTTAGAATTCCCTCCTTTGCTTTCCCTAGCAGAGAGCAGAATTGTTTGGCAGTGACCAAGAAACTGTAGTAACATTTTACAGTCCTGCAGGACACTTTTATGATGCAGTCTGTCTGGGACAACCTGTTTCATCCTTCCAGCATGTTAGGCTTGGATCACAACTTACTGAAGAGCACACTTACCCCCAGGAAACTTTAATAGACTTTAGAGCAGGTGGTTCCTGTAGTGCCACATGGAATGTTCTCGGTGATGACTCTGAAGTTCCCTGATCCAAACCTTTTTGCCACAGTAGTTCTGAAACAGGGGAATGATACTCAGTGTTAATGATGCTCTGTGCTCATATGTAAAATGCAAGGTACTTTGGCAGTGCAAAAATCTGGGAAGGACTCTGTTACCTGGATCAGAACATATTCACAGTCTCCTTCAAATCAAAGCGTTTGCCATCAAAGGTGGTGTAATGCCCATCTCCATAAACTGAACAGGTTCCAGGCAAGGTTCCTCAGAGCAGTGCCACTTTCTGTTTCTACATGTGCTGTATAAGACGAAAAGGACTTTAAATGTAAAAAAAAAAAAATAATAGACATGCACATAACATACCTATACATGTATTTCTGTATGCACATTCATGTTTTTAATTTCAATGTGTTAAGCCCATAGTGAAAAATAAGGTTTATTTATTCTCAGAAATACAGCATAGACATAGACAGTCTTTAGATTTACCCAAAGACTGTTACTTCTTGATGCCATGAATAATTTGGGTTAGAAAAAACTTTGAATGTTCCACATTTCTAAATCTTGTTGGATATATTGAAATGTAGGGATGGCCTGAGAGGATAAAAAGCTTTATCGACTGTAACGAATATGACAGCATCTAAACCACATTGCTCTTCTGACCACATGCAATTTCTGTGCTGTGTGCCACTGCAAAAACAGGTGGAACTTGCCCTTTTTTTTTTTAGGTACTAAGTAGATAAGATTCTTTCCTATAAATCTTGATACTGCTAGAGTGATAAGCTGTAATTCACCTAGAGTTAAACTATCCCTTCCAGGTGCTTGAAAATCATGTTTCAATATTATTTACCAGTTGTAATTCTTACCAGTTGTTACAGCCAACTCTGATTGATTCTCCTGGACTGTAGGAATCCCCGTTGTGAAACACATGGACACTCTTCAGGAGCTATACAACCACCTTTGCCATCTAATACGTAATTATGAGGACATTACACAGCCAGAGACACAGTGGGTTTTTGTACTGTAAGGACCACATAGAAACAAGACTTGAAACATTGCCCTGATGGAGAGTCCCTATCTACAGCTGGTAAGTGTAAAAGTGATCTAGATAAATATGCTTTCAACTGGGTGTAAAGAGTCTGTACTTACACACTCCATGTCTAGAGTCTGACAGCTCTTCTGGCACTCTGCTCTGCCCACACCTGCAGTGGCATTGCACAGTCACATATGACCATGGAGATGCACAGACTGGAAGACAGAAAACCCATGAGAAATGTGAGATGAACCATGTATTTATATCTTCGTGTTTCTTTAAAACTGGAAAAAAAAATCCTTGTGAAATATATTGAATCTTAATAGAATGCATTTGACAAAGAAAGAGGAAACATGTTGTTTTGAAGTCACACTCATCTTCTCATCTTTTTTTTTTATGCTTTTGCTTGGACTGCTCATAGAAACTACTGTTTAGTTAGCTTATGAAACACTTCTTTCAACAAAAAACAACCCCCCAAAAAGAGAAAGCACACAAGAAAACAAAGATACTATTTTATTCTATATGTTTGAGGTGACTGGCTTTTAGTCCTTTTATTTATATAAAAAAATATAAAATATGGTGGTTTTTCTCCTCGCATTTAGTGAAGTGACCAAATGTTCTTTTCCCCTTGGTAACCCAGGAGATTATAACTTGTTTTCTGCCATTTGAAAGTGAAAAGTGCTTCTTTTACAGTTAGGGAATGTCATTACAGAAATCATCTGTTCATTTTCCTGTTTGATTCAGACTTGTAAAATTTGCATCATTATGACAAAAAGAGATAACTGGAAAAGGTGAAGATAGAAAAGGAGAATTAAATAAAATCTTAAGTGGTATGTTACCTGGCTGTGGTTTTTCTCCAATGCAGCTCAGCTTCCATAGGTGCAAGTGCTATAAAAGAGAGAACGGAGTTATGTTTGTGTCTCTTGTTAAGTTTCAACTTGTTTCCTAATGAATTTGAAATAATGAAAAAACACTGTGATAAAATGGAGAAGACATACCCTTCGTCAGAATAGTCTGTACTATTAAAAATTATTTTACATTAGAGCAGACCAATATACGATTATGTTCTATATAAGGACAGGTGTGCTCTGTCCACTTGCCTAATTAAAAGTTGTCCTTCAGAATATTCCAGATTCCACTCATAACGTTAATCCTAATAGGATTATCAAGTTGTAGTATCTTTCACTGTGAAACAAGTCTTTTATGTCATAGATGTGAAATTGTTTGGCATAGAGTATGTGGGTGAGAGTTTGGCTGTTAGCCAAGGCTAACTCACCACAGTATGGTTTGTTCGACTGCTTTCTAAGTACAATTTCCAAACATATATAGCCCTTACAAATTTTTAAGAATTTCTAGTTTTCTGTGTTGAAATTATTGGGCAGAGAAATGCATTGATTTGAATTGATTGCAAGAGCTATATATGGTTTCATGATTGCCCATATCCGGTCTCATTCTTTTGTTCACAAAACTCTACAGACAATGCCATTATCATGAATGACTTCCCCAGGAGACAGAGGCATTCCTTTGTATAACAAGGACAGCTAGAAGCAGGCAACACATTTGCCACTTTCATCCATGTAGGTCCATTTAGGAGGTGCAGCCATCAACTGGGACAAACTTGATGTTGCATGTGACATCAGGCTCACTCAGAGAGCGACAAGTGGGTTGACAGGAATCAATATTGTAAGTGTACTTCAGGGATTTCGGACACGTGTTGGTGTATTTCGCTTGAGAGAGTAAAATAAGTTGAGTTATGTTTGCAGTTAATTTAAGGATCAATGTAGGCATAAATGCAGTATTTGAGGTAAAGTATATATGATAAAAGTGGCATTGTATATAGACATGCTTTTCTGATGTGTGAATACGTGATTATTTTTTACGGTTAAAGCAAAACTATATAAATGTATCCCCTATAAATGTATCAAAAATACAAATATTTTGTTCCAGTAAAAAAGGAAAAAAAGCTCAGTTATATTATTGCATCATGTGTTTTTTCTTCATTGCTATTTTTATATTTCATGTCAATGTAAATTGAGAAACACTCTAGTTATTTTATTGCTATTACAAGAGTATTGAATTCCATGTTGCTTCTTCTAATTCTGAGCAAGTAATCTAACAAAGCCTATTTTTTATATTTCACCCTGCTTACTGCTTTGCTTTTATGGCATTCCTCTCCTCCCCAAATTCTTGAAAGTAAATGCTATACTTAAAAAACAATTGAACACAATTTACTCTGGGAATTCCGTATATCCTGAAAGCTCATTTGTGGAGCCTACAGGATGATGATTTTCAAGAGGCAAGGGGATGTAAAACTTACTGCAGACTTTGTTCCTCCATCCATTGAGGAGAACTCCTTTCACAGCACAGGCTCTGACGTAGCTGGAGAGGGCAGCACACATGCAGTCCTCAGTGTTCTCACAGTTACATGTGTCAAACATGCAGTTCTAGGGACAGAGGATGACATACGATCATCAGATTGTCATTTCAGAGCCATGGCTCTTTATACTTTTTAGAGTGTCATGTTCATTAGAGCTAAAAGCAAGTGAAGTTCATATATGTAAGTAAGCATATGCTCATTTTTCATTCGAAGATTTCCTTGAGTCCTTTCAGAAAAGATTCTTTTCAAGGAGAGATAGTAATCAGAGGACCAGAGTTTAAACTTATTTTTCCTTTGGTTGTTCTTCTTTACTTTTGCAAGTGGTGGTAGCTTTCCCAGCTACTTCCAATTTCTAGCCACAGTGCCATGGTTACTTAGTGGGACAAGCAGAGGTTATTTGCACCTGACTTTTAGTACTTTTATTTGAAGCTTGGGTGCTTTGCATCAGAGGAACAAAGAAAACAAGAAGTCACTTAATCTGTTACTGTGCCAAGTAAGGCCACAATAATATGGCCATTCCAAGGGATTTGTTAAACATACTCTTACAGATATCCAAGATCCCCAAGAAGTTCCAGAGCTTCATCATTTTGAATTCCTGGAACATTTTTTTCCCATAATCTCTTTGCTGCTTTGTGCATGCATTTATTGCCTTGTCCTTGGATATATGCAAAAGTAGATGCCTCCTGAGAGCAACTATGCGAAGTACTAGTTAAGCTCCTGACTAAAGCTTTCCTTATATCTCAGGAAAGGAGGCTTCTTCCTTTGATCTAATGAGGAATCCAGACAGTCCAAGCTCCTAGATTAGGCATTTAGCAGCAGGAAAATGCCTGTAAGTTTATCCTCCTTTGAATGGAAAGAAAGATACCTTTAAAAAGAAGTAAGTATTATGATGTGTAATGGGCTGTAGGCTTCAAAAGAAATGTAATGAATGCATCTCCACCTGATTGGCAAGTTGTTCTCTCAGGTGTTAGAATCAGAAGTCCAAGTCTTATTCTTCCAAACATGAAAAAGTTAAAACCAAGTACCTTCTGGTAAACTTCTGGATTCACTGTTGAGTGACATTCAGCAAAAGGTCCCGTGGTATCAGAGAGCAGTCCGCACCAGTGCTGAGCGTACTTGTCTGTGAATTTAAAATATACGAATTTGTATTGCACTTCATTGTCTAAATTCTTGGTTTTGTGTAACAATACTTCCTACGGGGAAATTGCAGAGGCTTAACTTAATAGAATTCAGCTCTTTTTTTTTTTTTTTTTTTTTCCCCTGGAAATTGAACAGTATTTCACTTTGTCTACACAGAAATAAGAATTCTTCATAAACTGAATGCTCTCAATTCATGGTAGTTGTCATGGAATAAACTAATACATCCTTAGATGTATTGTGGATGCTCAAAACTTACGTATTTCATTGCTTGAAATTCTTAACAGCCTGACAGCTATGAAGTCATGAACTGTAAGACTGGTTCATATTTTGACAGTGGAAGGACCACACTGAGGTCATCCAGCCTTCAGTGGGGCTAAGCTCAGCTTTTTTCCTATATGACAATCAGAGCTTTCAAGGAATGTATTCCTTATATGCTAAATGGTTCTGGTTCCCCTTAAGTAAACTTGCAAAAACAACACTTGCTTTCCTTAGCCAAAGGAATATTTGTGAAGATCCAAAATATTGTATTAGTTATTATTTATTAATTGACGATTTATTGTGTCTACTGAGGAAAATAGTGTGCGTTTGCAAAGGGTCCACTGTTATTTTGGCTAAATGCTTTATGGTTGATCAGCTTATTTCTTCTTCCTTTCTTAAAAGAGAACAGAAGAGTTTGCTATATGGTGAGCTTACCATTTTCTATGCTGAGGGTACAGGGGTTCTCAAAGGTGATTTTGGCATCAGGACAATCAGCCCGTGTTTTCCAAGTATTGCCAAAGGCAGCTGAAGTACCCTCTATTACACCACTAGTGGTTTTGAAGTCATCAGTCTGGACATCATTGAAATTTCCACAGAGACCTAGAAGGAAGCAGATGGGTCAGATGGAAGCAGATTGAACCTACAGAATCAAGTGTACAGATGAAGGCAGTTGTAAGATCACTTACCACAGGTCTGCCCTTTATGTGATGGGTCTAAGTTTATAAAAAGTTGCATGAGAGGGGTAAGCTGGATCTGTAGCTGAAGACCAAAGGTTGTCTGTAAAACGATGAAGAACGATGATGGTCTGAAGATGGTGACATTTGCTGGGGACAATGAACATAAGAGTTATAATTTTATCTAAGATGAACAGTTGAAACTACTGTTCATTACATAGGAGGATTGTACAGCTGTGTGTGATCCTAGTTGTTGAAGAACTACATATATATATATATATATATATATATATATATCAATTAAGATTTCAAATCCAGCACTGAAGTGGACTGTCTTTACCTTAAAAAAAAATGTAAAGAACTCCACCTTCCATCAGCTGTTTTGAAATAAGGGGAAAAACATACACTTCTGTGACTATTGAAAAGACCACTTTTGCTTGATGACAATTCTTTAGGATGATTTAGTGGTAGCCTCTAACCTCCAACTATTCTGTCATTTATGCTTTCTGTTCAGGTGCAGCAGTTATCTGAGGATTGGTGGCAGAGAAAATCTCCAGTGATGAATGTACATCATACAAAGAGACACAGGGGACACAGGAGAACTAAACAACTTGGGAAATTGAATTTCTGTTGCAAATCAGAATTTGTATTTCCTCTCTTATGGCAATATTTGGATCTGGAAGTGTCCAATGATACTATTTGTCTGAACTGAATCTCCATTTGATCAGATCTTACTAAAATCAGACCATAAGTTTGCTAAAATTAGAGCAGAGTTGATTAGGCAAACCCTCTTTATTTAAAAATGAGAGGCTATACTCTGAGTACCTTGGGTTTGCTGTAGTGTAAGCAAAGGCAGAATTTGGCAGCAGATGAAGAAATACAATATTTTAAATTCAAAGACAAACATCAGAGGAGTCTTCCAAAGGAACTTACCTGCAGAGAAGGGCAGCTGTGTGTAGATCATATTCACAAATACACTGCCAGAAGGCTGGATCACAATGTTCTGTCCACAAGAAAGGGGAATGATTATCAAGCATACTTAGGAAAGGTAAAACACTTTCCAAATGTTGTATATCTAGTATCATTAAAGATAGAGGAAGGAAAATGGTGTGTGGCGAGGAAAGACTCAGGGTCTGGTGATTTTCTGATTCCCTTACTATTTCAGTGATCTTTATTATAGAGGTCCATTAACTGCTCCCCCCCCCCCGCCCGAAAGAAAGAAAGAAAGAAAGAACGAACGAATGAACAAACAACAAACACCAAACAAATAAAACCCCGAAGATAACTAAATGACAGAAAACTATCAGGATCTTGACTTCCAATATACCTACTTTATTCTTTTCTTTTTCTTTGATTAATGTTCAAATGAGATAAACAAAAATCAGTGCAGATTTCCTGTCTGTGCTGTTATGTGTCATTTGCATACAACTTGCCTATTAAGTTTTGTAAACATCCCTCCAGAATGCTAGGTATTTGCATTTGCTACTTACAGTTTGTCCTCCACTTAGGCTGATGGTTACACCCTTGAGGCATGTCTCAGTGTCAGTCAGGCCACATTTGTGGATGTCTCCCAGGACAGTGAAATCATTGCTGTCACAGAGCTAGAAGAAGAAAACAAAAAAAGTCTATTTTACTAGACAGGATCACACTCAAATGATGTTCTTATTAAAGTGAGTCTTTTAAAATGTTGATTATTCCTTTTCTTCTCATTTCTTGCATATCCATATGTAGTCAGCAAAGTAATCTGATGTTCTTATATGTCACAGTGTAAGCTATCAATTACTGCTGATGTTCAGTGGCACGTTAGACATGTTAAACCGAACATTAAAACTTCAGAATGTTTAGGTAGTACTAGTTTAATCTGCTAGAGAAGAAGCAAGTGTGCCTTTCTTGCTCATTGGTTATGGTGTTTACCTGGGAAAGGAAAAAAATTGCTTCCAATCTTTTCTGCACTGAATAGATTATCAAAAAGCCTGGCCATTTGGACATTCTTTTAACAAGTAGGAAACTGCATTTAAATATCCTCTCACAGGAGAAAATTGAGCTAAGATCACCATTCATTGAGCTACCGAATAAAGGCAAACTGCATTTTTCTCTTGGTTCTGATTTTTCACAGACTGTGTTCTGTGAGCTATATTCAGTGTGCCTAATGAACAAAACATTACAGGGAAACAGAAAGAAGGCTATGGATCTGAACTTGTCTTATCATTTTCTTGACATTAACAAGACTAAATTGAGAACAGCAGAAATGCAGAATTACAGCCGTGTAGAAATTTAATGTTAAAATTGTGGGCTTTTAAACCTTTTCTGTCCAGGTTTAAGGTTTTCCTGTACCTCCAAAGGTATGCACCCATTGTTGATCCAGCTTGTGATTCTCATTGAAAATCATCATAGATTTAATCTAGTTTATTTCTAAATTACCTTATTCTAGTTCATTTCTGAGTTTTTATGGTTCTCTTTCCTGGTAACGTTCAGCCTGAGCTCTTTGAGAACAGGTTTTATTTAATATGAAGCCTTTACGAGATTTTTTTTTTACATTGCTCACCTGATACAAATCAACAGCAAAAAAACATAGCATTCTGAAATTTGCAATTTGTAGTCATTACTTTAGACATACCTACTTAGAATTCAGTCCCTACTAATCTTAGAAGTCCAGTAAATTTATTATTTTTTGTAATTAATTTTTGATGCTTTAGAATACATGTATGACATTAACTTTTGCTTTTAAATTCTAAAGTCTTATATTTTTACTGGGAAAGACTGTTTGGAAGGTTGATCATCTTAATGAAATATCTCCTCCCATGAATTCTGTGTAATAATTTCAACCTGAATACTGTTAATCAAATAAGCCACTGAACTATATGAACTGTGACAAAAAGAACAGTACCAATGAAGGATATGAGCATTTTTCAGAAAGAAATTGTTACAGAGCACCAGACAGGGAATATTGCATTTAAAAATTAATGGGAAGCATTGTTTCATGGAACCTGAACATGGAACTCAGTGCAATTCTTAAGCATTGATCGAAGTACATGAGAATACTATAATATATTTATTTAATATAAAACTAACAGAAAGCCCACTGGAATCTATTTAAGGCTCCATGTTGTTCCTTTAAATTTCAGAAAATTGACGTGATTACTAGTAGTTTAAATCAAACATATTTAATAAAAGCATTTTCCTTTAGCATGTTGCTTTAGCAAAGAATGTGACTGATTTTTTACCTTGGTTAGGACATAGCTACAGTCTCCAAAGAAGGAATAATATTTTTCATCAAATGTTGAGATGTGGGAACCTCCTTCAATACTGCAAGTTCCAGGACACGACTGGGTGACGCAAGCCCATTCACCTCCAGCACAGGTACTGAAATGAAGAAGGCATTCTGTAGCCTTGGGTAGTGCAAGTATAAATGAAATAAGAGACAATAAGGGCAGCTGATGCCTTAATTTTCCTCTTGAAGGAAAAGAAAGCTTACAAAGAAGCCACATTTCTTTGAAATCTCAGAATAAGTATCAAAAAGTCACATTTATATTGATGATATTTTTTATATAATGCTTTTGATTTCCAGTCCCTGGACAAAATTCAGTCCTTTTGAATCTGGTGTCCATTCTGCTGCATATGAAGGATTGCCCCTCATCTCCATTAGCATGACTTTAGCTTCAGATGTGTTATGTATTTCTTGAAAAGTAATATGTTTGTGATTTTTGCATTCATCAACATATAGATAGGTGCATTTGCATATACATATGCAGTGAGACTTAAGTAATTATAGTGAAATTGAAAAAATATACATCATATCTGCCAAACATGCCTCTCAAACATGATGTCCCAGTGTGCATGATGCAGCATGTTCCTGAATATCATAGCCCTCAACTCCAGTATTTACACGACTGCCCCAGTGTTACGCTGTAGTGCTGCAAAGGATGTAACACAGCAATTCACATTTCTGTATGGCTTTTCAGTCTCCAATATGTGAATTTGATTGTCTCCTTTAGGTGATTATTCCTGAAACTGGAACACTTATATCTAAACTTTTTTTTTTTTTCTATTTGTGAGGAGAAAACAGATATAGAAAAATCTTCCAAAAAATATAATCAAAGAAGTTCAGTTAGTAAGTAGTTCTTCGTATATTTTTAAGGAGCAATTAGTCATTTTTCCCTGTCTCCAAAATGTCCAGGTAATGCACCTAAAAAAGAAATATGAGAAAGGGAATATTTTACCATGATCTGCATTTAGATGAGAAGGAGGTACCAGGAGCATAAGTTTCACTTTCATAGGTACAGTGACATTCCTTACGGGGAATACAGCCAGCACCATTAATGTCATCAAATACCATTCCTAGGGAAAGAAATTGTCTGTTACTCATTCTATTCGCTCCAGAACCTACTTCTGTACACATATCTGTCAGATGCATTAAAGCATTTTGCATTTCTCCTGCGTTACATGGAAAATGGAAAGCCACTTCCTTGTTTTAAGGAAGGATGTCAGCTATGTAGGGATTGAAGGAACTATATTCCATTAAAGCCTATCTAAAATCTTCTGGCGATCATAATGGACTTCTAGGGAAATACCTTTTTGTTATGAGCTTCGTTAGATTGCAATTAGGATTAAAAATACTAGATAGCAAGATGGAATAGATGAACCTTTTGTAAGACTGCCTGGTGACATGTTTTCACAGTACATGTATATATGCCGAAAGGCAGAGGATTATCTAAGAGGAGTCAATGATACTATATAAACAAGTGATGGTGAATTCTGTGAGACAACACGGAAGACGGGCAGAAGATTTGCAATGGGAGAAGATCATACCGTACTGTCACTCACAACAGCAACAATTCTCAGCCACAGAAATAAGTGTGCACAAAGCAAACATATTTGTATCATTCGTCTTGTACTGATACTCAGTTCTCAGATGGAAGTCTGTGAAACACTAGATTTTATAAACTGCCTGGTCATCTCTCTGCTCCTTGTTGTTTAGATACACAGCACTGGACATGGAAGGGTGTGGTAATGTGGGGTACCAGACACAGCTTTGCTAACACCAGGGCAGAATGCAATTAAATGTTACACACTTTCTATTAACTGAGTATGGATGCTGGGAACAGGAAACTTCATCTTATCATGAGTAGTGACGTATCTTATACGCAGTTCAGTCGTTACATACATGTGTCAGGCACATGTTCGAAAGGGTGTTTTTATTAACCTGGATATAAATAGTGCATGTATGTCAAGGAAGAAGCATAGTTATTACTATGTTGCTATGATAATAACAACAATGATATGGCAAGAATGATAGAGTAGGAAAGTTTTGATGGTTGTGACTATGAGAAAAGGGTATAAAGTAACTTGCCTGGAGGACAGACACAGCCATCTGTACAATGATCTTCACAAAGTGCAGATCTTTCGGGGTTGCTGCAGGTATCAGAGCAGGGGGAGCCACATTCCTGGTGTTGCATGTTGAAGGGACATGATTTGGCTGAAAGTAGAAAGAGTAGTATAATGCTGACTTTTCCTTTGAAATGTTGAGAAAACAGTATTTACTATCTAGGATGTTTTCTGTCAAAACACAATGGAGAGTAACCAAGTGGAAGGTGCAAGATTTTAGATCTTCTGAAATATACTGAAAACCTTCAGTAATGCAATATCCCAAAAGTCTTGAATATGCTCAGAATAAAGCCAATTTCATGAAAATTACATCCACTTTTAAATGGCTGTCTTCTTCAGGAAAAAAAAAATCACATATTTGAAGTTTACTAGATATAAGTAGGGAACACAACTGAAAGTCTCTTCCAGAGATACTTACGGCACAATTCTGAGGTTCTCCAGTTCAGAGGCTGTCCACCAGCATGAGCACACTGCCGAGAGTATTCAGCAAAGGTGTTGCACATGCAGAAGTCAGCCATAGAGGTATCACAGTGGCATAAGTCTTGTATGCAAGTTTCAATGTAGTCCTGAACATCCACAAGTACATTACAGCTTGTGAATGCTTCACTGGTTAATACTGTCTCACAGATAGAAGCCTGGAAGGGAAAACAGTGAAAGTAAAACAATTGTGTTTAGAAAATGTGAAAATGATTATTTCATTTAAGGCATGTAGTAAAACAAGGTCCTTCTGGTCCAAAAACCTGTCCAGCAGTAACCATAATCAGATGTGAACTCATATAATTTTTTAGCCTTCACTTTAGCAAAGAATTAGAAAAATAATTTTGGAAACATTTTCCTTCCAGACCCATGGCTGGGTTATATTCATGCTGTACTTTTTCCTATCCTGGCAGATATTCTCCAAAGAGAGAAAGGGATAATATATGCTGAACTGGAAAAACAAATTCTGAAACAGAGATTCTTACAAATTCACTTGAGCAGTTCTTCAGAACAGCAGGAGGAATAGGGTCATCACACTGCTCTGTGGGTCCATCTATCTTCTGCCTGTTCCCAAACTGAACGGCAGTCAGTTTTGTATCTGTACAAAACAGTCAAAGTATTAGAATAATATTTACTGCTTTACTGTCTTCTGCATGGCGGTATTTTCTTTGTGACGCTACCCATTAAAAGCAGATATGCAAAGGCAAAAGGAGATGAAGCACGTATATAAAGGACTGGAGACTAACTGTTGAAAAAAGAAGAAAGTTACATGTGGCAGGTTTTAAAAGATGTAACAGTGATGGAAGCAGCCTAATGCATCCGAAAGCCCTGACTCTGTTACTTAAGTATTAAAACTGACGTCATAAAAACATATACTGAAAAAAGTATCCCTGGTTTTGCAGTTAATACAACCCACAACCTCTGTGACTGTGTAAGGCTAAAACAAAGAAAAACAAAGTGCCAATACTTAATAATGCTTTTTATTACTTACTCTGTGAATTAAACTCATTATTGGTTGGAATTCCATTGAAGTCCCCACACAGTCCGCAAGTTTGATTGGCGTATTTCTTATCTAGTTCCACCTAAAAGAAATGAGGAAAGCAAGTTTAGGTTCACAGCAACATCACCCCTTGTGGTTAGAAACACAGCCTACACCGATATTCCTTGCGTACTCAAAATTTGACATATGTGTGCTGTGCAGTCTGTGAGGTGTGGTAGGCACCATTGGGAAGGTCAACGACCACCAAGAAAAGCTTAGTCTTAGTCTAGCACTGGGACTGTGAACATCAGAGCATTGCCAGGTCTGGAATCTGGGATTAGTCCATTGTGATGTGGGGACTGTATAATATGGGGGTATATTGACTCTGAGCAGAACTCACTGGAAAAAAAAAAAAAAGGAAAACTAGGAGAAGACTGGAATATAGCCCAGTACACTAAAAATTAGTACAGACCCCTGAGTAACTAATGTCTGCCTGACTGATTAAGATTGCAAAGATGTCAATGGACTATTTTCAAAATACAGCCTAACTGCCATGGTTTGGACGTTTTCTTACCAGGAGGGCATCCTCTTCATTCCAAAGGAAGGTCAGTCCTAACTTGGCAGAAACTTTTAGATAGCTGTTGCTTCTCTCTACCAAGACTCCCATATGGTTGTAGGGCATCTGAACCCTGGGGAAAGATCACTATAATTCAGTGGGGGTAGGGACAGAATATCCACATTGATACCCATTCTCACTCTTTTTGAGTGAGAATTTGGGTGAGAACTCTTTTTTTGCACTCTTCAACATGCAAAGATGAGAAAACTAGTCGGTGCAATAACTAAATGCAAACAATACACATTTGTAACATTTTGGCTGTTTCGATTGTTTCTTTGTGCACAAATGGATCAGCCTTGCTTTCCCTGTTGTTCCTTTTGGCTATTTCTGTTAGTTGTGTTTTGGTAGGTAAACTGTTGGCATGTCTTCAGTTATATTGTTCAAAAAAAGTTCTGGGAAGTTCTGTTTTGCAGGCAGTATGCTTCAGGATATTACTATTTATTCCTTAAAGCTCTTGATAATAAAGAGATACTCTTCGTGCTTCCTGTGGCATGAGTGCCATTCACAAAGATGTACTCCAGATAGCCTTTCTACTAGCTTGCCATATATAGCTGCTATAATACACATATCATTGTGGCATAGCTGTCCAAATATTTACCTAAACTTTTGGACAAGTTTCACACCCTTTGCCAAAATCAATGCTATCATTACTACATAGATAGGAAGTTCCCAGACTAGCTTGTTTAAAATGAGCCCAGGTGCAAGCTGCAGTTGCAGTGTGCTTAACTGCACAGTCTTCAGAGCAAGGACAAGAGCAGTCAGAAATTCCTCGCAGGGCTCCTGTTCTGGTAAAGTTAGTGGAAAGTAGAAACTTAAAGGGTGTAAAAGCCTAACACTTTGACTAAATCCAACTTATACATTTGATTGTATATATGTTTATACATATATGTTTATCCATATATGTTTATACTAGAGGGGGGCAGCATCTGGGTTATACCTCATCTGAATAAAATGGACAAGAATAATCTGTAGAAATGACAGCTCACTGTCAGGCCCTCTTATTTTTGTTGGTGCCTCAGGAAGGACATGAGTCCTACAGCTGCATGGGAGCAATATGAGATGAGATGAAAGAAAGGGATCCTTGCTCAAAGAGCCTTCTGAGAGCAAGGGCAGTCATGGCAATTTCAGTTCATAGCAGAAGATGTGAACATACTGTTGGCCATTGACCAGGACGGATGTGCGGGTCAGTTCAACCACTGCTCCTTCCAGCTTCATGACGACGTGGGTGATCATGGTAGCATTTTCCACCATTGTACGCCTAATCTGGATGTTGAAATCCTCATAGGCAGATTTGCAGTTGGATGCAAAGATGTAATTGCAGACCCCAGGGAAATAAAAGATGTCCCCGTCGAAGTTCTTGAAGTGGAAGTTACCCCATGTGCTGCACACACGGCCATTGTGAGAGGGGTTGCCAGCTGTGGATTCAAAATGAGCCATAAGAATTTTCTGCAATTTGCCATAGATACCCTCCTCTTAAGTTGCCTAGATAAGGTATCTCACCAATGTTTTGAGCACATTATCATTTCCCTTTCTTTACAGGAAATAGTGTGCATGATTTATCCAAGTATTACATATGTGCTTTTTTTTCTTTTTTTCAGCCTCATCATATTAACAATATACAAGCTGAGCGTCAAGCCACATATAGATTACCATTATTTGATGAACTGACTGCTTTTCTTGTTCATTTTTTATTTTATGAGGCTAAAGGATCTTACACAATTTACCAATCTGTTCAGTTCACTCCATATTCTTTCTATGTGTTTGATCAACAAATACATATCTGAGCCATGACATTTGTTGAACTTACCCTTAACTTTCAGTGTGTTTTGAAGAGGTGGAATGATTGTCAATCCATGGGATTTAGTACCCAGTGGAAGACCTATGAGGAGAAAAACAATCAAGTTTAATCTCATAAGAAGTCCTAAAATGTGGCTAGAGGTTGCTTAGTTTCTTTAGTCATTAATATTTCCTAGTACTAGTTACTCCCTAGGGAGAATTTCCACACGGATTTATTGATGTATTTTAAACAGTGCTTTGTGTTCTGTCTTTCCATGTGTCTTTCCACTAACAGCCAAATCCCAAAGACCATCCTCTTTGGCTGTAGTTCTTTTTTCCGTTATTTGTTCAAGACTCCCATCTAATGCAGGCCCTGCTGATCTGAACTCAAAAGTAGCAATCTAATCCTTAGACTGCTGTGTTGTAATAGAGGTGGGGAAAAAACAATGCTAATGTCTTTATCCAAACCTCTGCCTCTCAGTACACTTAGAAAGTTACAGAAGAATCTTAGAGGATAAGAAACCACAGCTTTCTTTTTTTTTTTCTTTTTTGCTTTTTTTTCCCTGAAGCTTGTATCTTTCTCTGTGCCGAGTCATGCAACTTTGCACAACCAACTGCAAGCAGATTTTTTTTTAGAAAATGCCATTGAAAGTCTGCAAAACTTTAATCGTGTACTTTTCATGGAAAGACTTCTATTTGTAGGTTACAGCCCTAAATTTTCTATGTCCAAATCCAATGTTTTCTCTTGAGATCCAGCTATGAAGGGGAGAGAATACTTAGAAAACCTGCTATGTATTTTCTTTACATGAGAGTTTGAGGACTTGCTGCATTTTTTTCCTTTGAAAGTATCAAAACTGAAAGTATCAAAATATCATTCAATGACTTCCAAACTGTAGACTGTGGAATATCAGCCATTGACTTCTCCATTTAGATCAAAACATATCACTAGGACAAATACGTGTTTTAGGAAGACAATTTGGTTAAGTCTTGATGTAAGAATTTGAAGTGTAAACACACATACTACCTTACTTGACAATCTGTTCCAATAATTAAATGCACACTTATTAAATAATTTGAGGTATACTTCCAGTTTGGGTGTACCACTGTTTTAATTGCCAGCTAGTGACTTCACAAATTGCAGTTTGCATTGCAGGCTAAATGATTAATTATTTTAGCCTTTCATCAGTAATATACCAGTAGGTGTTTTATCCTTCGACCCTTATTTTGCTGTGTACCGTTAGTGTGTTACAGTATGTGTCATAAAACTGTTTTTTATACATGATTATTTAGTGCTTAATCATTCTAATGTTTAAGGTAGTTACAGTTCTGTTATTCTCACTTGTGAGTGATGTGGTGATATTTACACAGAATAAAAAATGTGTGTTTTATTACCTACTATCAGGTATCTTGATGATACGTATGTATACACACTCCCTTCTGAAAATACACTTTTAGATAGATGGTATGTACCTTTCATGAAGTTAAAGATTAGATAACTGTATCACATCAGTAGACCAGATCTACTGGGCTGGATCTCAGAGGAATTTCTCACTGAGACTTGGATGTATCGTACACAGATTTTCTCTCTCTCTTTATATATATATATATATTTTTTTTTTTTTGTAAAAGGAATGGATGTTCTAGGAATATTCTTCTTTATCAGTTTAATTTGGGGCAAAATATTAGAAACATCTCAGAAAAAAATTACTTACTGTTTTTTCTCTGCAGGAAGGATTGAGAATCATAGTTTGATTGTGATTGTTGTTCTTCGCCCCGGACTTGAACTGTATAAAGAGGAGTAGAAGAGGAAAACGTAAGTGTTTAATTTGTATGAGTTCCTTCATCATTTTTTCCATTATATTTGTTTAAACTTGCAAAATCAGTATATCAAAAATTGGCAAAGCTATGTTCATATACTGAAGGTCAGACTTACATCAGAACTTGTGCTACATGCAACCATGATGGCCATATACCACTCCTTGAGCTATTTGTTTTTTCAGTAGGCTAATAAATTGTTGAAAGGAAGCCATTAAAAATGTGCCAGTGAGAATTTGAGCAGATCCTTATTCTGTTTTTGTCATAATAGCCTCTGGATGCTCTCATATACTTTTTAGACAGAAGAACCCCTTTTTTAACTAGAGGAATGATCTCTGTCCTCTCTTATGGAAAGCCAAAGTTACTCTTTATTTTATGGTTTCATGCACTTTTTATAATAAACAGCAGAAGAAAAATAAACCCACAAGTCACACAGAAAGAAATAGGCCTTTCCAATAGATACATTCCTGATTTTGCCCCAAAGCAAAACTTTCTGTTTACAGTGGTGAAATCATTTTTCTGTCCGTTCCACTTCAGCTTCAGAATAGGAATACACACAAAATCTGCAGGGCCAAGGAGGGCTTTTAATGCACTGCTTGTTGAGAGTTCATCAGATACAGGGTAGGTTGCAGGGGAGGCCATGCCAGCTGGAGAAAACCCAGATGGCCGGCTGACTGTCTGCTGCATCCCACAACAGGGCAGTCCATGGGTGGCACCACTAGAGGAGCTAATGCTGAAATTAGAGCTGCAGGGAGCTCCATAAATCCCTTTCTTCTTGCACCAGCTGGACATCTGCAGCTGGCGTTGGAAGGACACATTGTGCCCCTTCTGGAGATGTGAACCATTTGGTGCTTCTGAGTTCCTCTCCTATCTATTCTCAGACAGTTTTTTGCTTCGTTTTTCATGTGTGGTATGGCTTCAACACTATGCCTGGTGCCACATTCATCCCAGATTCCCATTCCATTACCATTTCATTGCATGGTATGGTAATGCTACGGCTAGCCTTCTGATGAACTGCTCTTAGCACTATTTTTTATCATAAGTTAGTGTGGAATTATCTGGAAGTAGGAAAAAATAACTCAATTGAATCTGCATCTGAGATCAAAACACACTAAAAACTAATATTTCTGTCACCTTAAACCTTAGGGGAAATTAACAGGAGGAGTATGAGTAAAAAAACCTTTCTACCCATCTGTGAGAATTAAGTGTCCTTTTATAATGCTTAAGGCAGATCCATGTATTTTCACTCCCTCAATAAACAAGCCTGTGCTCTAAGCTTTTGTAGAATCTCATGTGTGAGGACAAATTAACTTTTAAAATCTGATGTCCGACATTTGTCAGGCAAAATACTTAGTGTATCATGAGCTGATAAAACGAAACAAAAAAATCTTTAATAATGCAGACTCCACTAGTTTGATCATTCTTAAATGTATTTTTGCCACTTTTGGCTTGTGCTTTTACACATACTATACTTTCAAATGTGGACATCAAAAACTAAATGCCAATCTTGAGGCACAGTGGTAGAAATAAGAATTATTCCTGATTTCAAATGGAGAAAATACATTAAGAGCATCAAGTAGGTTATGAAGTTTGAAAATAATTATTTTCCTCTTCTTAGGAAAGAAAGTATTTGTAACAGAAAATAAAATCTTTCATAAAGGTAAAAGGTTCATTAGCTTCACAAAGCCGAGAAAAAAGGTTTCAAACTCTGACGCAGGCAATAAATTCTTTGAAACTGTAAAAATGCCAAGCAAATAAATCCTCCTACCTTTGATCTGTATGAAGGCAAGTGCTAGTATTGATATCCACAGTGGTATTCGCGTCCCACTACCTGTGCCCATCTTCTGGAAGTCCGGTAGAAACTACCGAACAACCTGCCTCTGAGAAAATACCTGTCTGCTCCTGAGTTTTATATAGTGAGAGAGCAAGTTTTGGCTCAGTTCCCAGATTGTTTCACAAGGTTCTTAAAAGGTGGGGCTTCAGACGTTTTACTTTTCCTTTGCAGGTGTACAGGTAAATAGAGGATGCTCTGACTTTCCTAAGGTATTTGCACTCTAGGAGGAGTCTTCTTTCTACAAGTCCTTAAGATGAAATGTCAAGAGGTGAGCAGGAAGAAGTTTTGCTCAGAATTAGTTCTCCAAAATTGTTAATATTACAGGATAAATATAATTTAAGGGACTTTTGAGTAACTTGTGAGTGGGACCTTGGAATGAATGGCTTCACATGTTTTTAATTTCCTCCCTATAGTTAAAGATAGCAACTTCTCAAAACAAATAAACAAACAAAAAAAACACAAAGAAACAAACAAAAACAAACAAACACCAAACACACACAAAAAAGGAAGCTCCATCTGACACATTTTTAATGAGTTTGCACCTGTGTACGTGGCTACTTTGCCTGTGAAAATGGAAAAGATCAAAGGCCATCTAAGGTAATACGGACCCTTCCTTGAAGGTTCCTTTCTTTTCATATGTGCAATTTTAGTGCTAGATCAGCAGTTTCCCTTCTGAGTAAACATGGTTTCACCACAACAACTAAAACTGATTCTATCTACAATTAATATATATATAATATAAACTTAATTTACAGGAATGTCCTTTGAAATGTTCGTTATCTTGAGCAATGAGAGTGAATGATGTTTTGTGAACATGTTAAAATATTAATTTAAAGATATATTGCTATCATGAATTAAACTTTTAAAGTGTTTTACCCTGGGCTGTATGGAAACAGTCTTTCAGAAGAAGGATGAATTGAAAGTTCCTGCAAAGCAGTTAAGTACTAAGATAATTTCTGTATTCACTGAGAACAGGACAAGATGTAATTAGATTTAAAACCAGGAAAGACTTTTAGGTTAGACAATGAGGACAAAAAAAATCTTTTTACGGGTATGGTGAAGTACTTATATAGGTTGCCTGAGAACACTGTTGAAGTTCCATCACCGGTGGTTTTCAAGAACAGGTTAGACAGACACCTGCCTGAGGACAGTGTAAGTGCAGCTGATAGTGCCCTGAGGCAGGGGAACAGACTAAATGGCCATTTTAGATTCCTGTGAACTCGATTTTCTATGATTTTTCTGAAAATAACTAAGTAAAATCAGAAGCGTTGTCTGCTTTCAGTTGTGCGTACCTCTGACAACTTTACTGACATACGAATCAACGTAGAATTAACTTTAGTATTATCTGAATGAGGAAAAGAGGGTGACTACAAGATAGTTGTATGTAAAGAAATATACACAGTGCAAAATTAAAGTAAATGTTACCATTTTGGTTATTATCAAGGTACCAAGATGAAGAGCTGAAAACGAAAAATGTTAACAGAGGTAACTGGTGCGCAGGTAAAGTCATGATGAAAGAGGTAAGGTAAACTCAGCTGGGTAACACACGTAAGTTTATGAAGTGATTCTGATGAAGTAATGCAACTTCATGCTAGTGAGAGGAAAATATGCTTTATGAATCATTACATTGCTTACCACTGAAAAATCAGTTCATATCAACAGTTGCTATGCTGTAGTTTCAAATACACAACTTAACATTTCCTGCACAGTCAGGGAAGTACCGTGACCTCTCAAAGGTCCCAGTTTGGTCACTGCTGATGATTCCCTTTGTATGGCCATCATAAATTAGGCTGAAACAAGTTTACACTTAAATTTAACTCCTTTGACCTTTAAGGCACCATCAAAAGTGGTTCCATATGTCTGCATTTTTTTGTTGAAAGTCTCAAATCTCTTATATGTCATGGATCAGATTATTCTTACACTCCTAAATGGTTACTTCATTGATTAATCCTTTTGCCAAGTTAACTCATTACCTTGTATTGGGTCTTTTCAGAAATGATTATGAAATATATCAAAATATATGAGACTTGTGAAAATAATTTCCAAATATTTATGATAATTTAATTTTGTAGTATTACAAATTATTCATAGAAACTCTTCCTCTTTGTTTTATTTCATCTCCATTCACTCAAGAGACCTACACAGGCAACAAGGAAGAGAATTTTTTTAATTGGTTTGGGGTAACATGTCCAGATTTGTATAATTGTTTATGATCAAATCTGTGTACAGTCAACTGCATAAGCAGAAGTGTTAATAGCTAAGGATAATTTATTGATGCATGTTATTGTTTTCTGTCAGAAAAAAATGAAACATCCTGACAACAACAGCTTCTCTTTCTTTTTCACAGGATCATATCCCTACTCTGCATCTGCAGTATTCAGTTGAACAAGAACATTTCAGTAGAAGAGTTGCTTGCACTTTCAGATCCAATCTTTTTAATCCTGTATGATCAAATATTCCACAGTAATAATGTTACTCATGCATCTTACTTAAGATTTCTGAATCTGATTCTTCGAAAGAAAAAATGAGACCATCATATCTTATTTTCATACATCCTCTCTATTGATGGCAAATAAAATTTCCTAGCAAATTTGGCTAGCTTTGTGGTGCACTAATGATTTAAATCAGTGTCTCCATTTTTATTCTAACAGATAGAATGACTGGCTCATAGTTAGATGCAGGTCATAAGGGATTTCTTGCTAATATCTAATCTAAATCTATGCGCTTTTGTTATAAAACTAGAATGCCATGTCATCTGGTAGATTTTGTGCCACTGATCACAACACTTTGAGCCTGGCTGTTGAGCCACATTTCCACGAACCTTTTTGCCCACTTATCCAGTGCAAATCTCATCAGTTTGAGGAAACTATAGGAGCCTTAGTCCAATGAGTTGAAGAAAAGGAGACAGCATTTTTCTATAAATATGGGGTCAGAGTGGAAGAAGAGTTTTTATTTATTTAATTTCTTTGCCTTTGATAACACATATGAAGGCTGGAATACCTAAAATTGGAATAGCTTCATTTTAGAGGGAAGGACAAAATCATTCGTGATTGATAGAAACTGTGGTACTTCCTCTGTGCTAGCTCTAAAATGCAAGAGATCATCAACAATGATCTGTCTGCTGGACTCTTTTCTGTCTGGCCATTAGCCTAGCGCTGAGATTGAGTTCTTGCTCCAGAATCAGTGCTGGGACATGAGGCTTTGCATTCAGCTCAAGAACGATTCCAACTGTCCCTGATTTTTTAATCTGCACAGATTCGAACACAAGCTTTAATCAGAAAATATCCAAGGGAATGTAAGGCTACTGATCAGTTTCTACTCAAAAGTTGTACATTAACTTTTCAGGTCTTATTCTCTTAATTATATGATGATGAACTGCATTTCGAACAGTTGCAGTAGATATTTTATAGTACGATATGATATGATCTATCTAAAGTAAAGCTATAGTTAAAGACTACAATAGGGATAAAATTCTTTTGTGTCCTTTGCTAGATCTTAGTAAAACATGGTGTCACTGATCCATTCATTTGCTTCCAAATGCTTAGATAAAACTCATTGGATTGAAAATTGGATGTTAATAACTGAGATTTGAAACCCCATTTCATTAACATGAGTAGTTCTCCTATATAACATTGCAAACTTTTCAGTACAGTTGCTGTCTTTGGGTGTGCACATTCTAAAGGACCAAGCACATAATACTCTGATATTCACTGCAGCCTCTGTGCTTTAGTGTAAAATAGATAATGCATAATATGCATAGTTTCTATTTCTATTATCTGTCCATTTCAAAGGTTGCAGTGTCATTTAGAAGAACCCAGGCAAAGTGGAACAAGTGAAATCAGGCATTGAAAGCTGTCTAGCTGCAACTTAAGACACTAGTTTACACCAGCATAACAAGAAAGTAAAACACAGTGAGTACCTCTCATTTTATTTACCAGATTTCCTTTGGGAAGAAATTCAGCCACAGAAAATCTTACAGTATTATTACAGTATTATTATATACTATTACAGTAGTATATACATGTATTAGGAAATTCCTCCTATTCAAGGCTAGTAAAAAGACAGCATTTTAAAGTATCGTATTTCAAATATACCCACGCTCTTATAGTAACAAAACTTTTCTTGTGAAAGATCTGAAATGCCATGACTGATGTTGACTGTCAAGTGGACAATAGCATTAGTATTAGCACAGTAATGTGACATTACCGCAAGTTCACAGAGTAACCTTGTTGGTAACTGGTAGAGGTGTTTTTCCTGCAATAAAACATTCAGAGGTTGAACAGTATTGTTTTAGCCCCAGCCTTCCTTCACACCTTCTCTGTAAGTCCAGTGCCAAATTTCAGGTTGTCCCAGGATTTTTATATATAGAATAACCCTTCTAGTGACTGACTGCTTCTGGCAACTGGCTCTTCACAGCAGCTCTACCTGCAGTCGATGCTGCTTTGCTTTCTTCCCTTCCTCTTTTCTTCTTCTTCCAATATCCTTTATCTTCCTTTTCTTGACATACACGCTCTCCTTCTAGTTTTTGCTTTCACTAAATTTGCCTTGCCTTCCTTCCTCTCCCACAGTGGAGGGAAAAGGGAAAGAGATGTCTTTCAGGAGCTTTGGACCTTCAGACTGGATATTAGGTAAAATTTCTTTACTGAGAGGGTGGCTAAACACTGGAACAGGCTTCCTAGCGAGATTGTTGATGTCCCATGCTTGTCAGTGTTCAAGAAGCATTTGGACAACGTCCTCAGTGATATGCTTTAACTTTTGGTTAGCTCTGAAGTGGTCAGGCTTTTGGACCTGATGATCCCAATTCCATTCTATTCTTCTCCACAGCAAACAGCTTAGCACTTGTGTTTCTTGCTTTCAATATAGTTGTGATGAAATGCAGAAATGCTTTTTTAAAACAGGCGAAGACCAACAAAATACGTTATTTCTTTTCTGCAGAGACAAAGCACTTAGTTCCTTTTGTGGGCTTCTATTCTAAAACCAAGCCCCATTTATTGGCCTGGCTTGTTCCTTGAATCCACAATGCTGTTGAGAGTTCATATTCAGTCTTTTATGGCAGGTTTTCCATGCAGATGCCAAGAGTGCAGTTTAACAATTGTCTTTTACAATAGTTGTGGAAATTCTTGAGGAATTCCGTTAGGGCTGTTGTCTAGCACTTGTTAGTATGGTATCAAGCCATTTGGATACCTCAGGAAATCTCTCACAGGCTATTTGTAGGTTGTTTGCAGGCATTTTTGGTGTTGCCTACCAGCTGTCCAACAACATGGAAGGTAGAGGATCCAAGACACTCTTTAGATTGTTTTTTGAGGCTTGTGTAGCCATGGTCTGAGATTGCAAAATCACTTGTTCAAAATCAGAAAATGCCACAATTTAGATTGCTTGTACAGTTCTCTGTTGGGCAAGTGAATTGTGATCCAATCTTAATTTTCGTGATAAAATGTGCATTATGTAATGGCAAATGACTTTTCCAGAAGACCCTCACACAGTTGAATCTCTATAGTTGTCACTTCCTGGTCAAGGAACAGCAATGCTGTACTTTGTTTATACTTACGCAGTACAGGAACAAATCTTGTTTACTGGTTTCTGTTCACACCTTTCTCTGCTAACAGAATAACTTGTTTCCTCAAATAGGATTCTGTAGTGCTATCACTGTAGCAACTGATTGCTTCACAAATTATTATTACCAAAATTACAGCAAATGAAGAAATAAATCTAAATTCCGGCCGATTGTACTACTAAGTTTGGGTGCACAGTTGAAGTGAGTGCTCAGTACTTCTACACATTCAGCATTTCATCCTGATCACTCAGCTCATTCAGCTGATAGTCAAGAAAATGAAGAATGCACAGTTAAAAATTGTGATTATAATTTGATACAAATCTTTTAGCCAGTGTCACAAATGAAGTTCATGGTACACAAACAGCTTGGTGATGTTGTCCTTTCTCTTTTCAGCATTTCCCTCATTCAGTTGCTTCAAATTTAAATTCTGCAATAAAGAAACAAAGCAGGAAATCTTATGGGCAATATTTTCCTTTTGTACTTAAGCTTACTTCTTTACCAGAAAAATCCTGCAATGCACTGAGTAAGAGAAGATTCTGTAGGAAAAAAAAATAACATGCATCCTGCACCATGGGGAGTATGAACGCAGGTGCCAGAGTAAGGTTGCCATGTCACCTGAATGTATCCAGGATATCTCTGTGTATAAAGAGGATAAACACTTAATCCTCTTTATAGCTTGTAAACACAGACACTACAACTGTGCATAGTGATGTTTGCTATTGATAAATTAAAATATGCATGTACACACACATGTTTGAGGACATATTTACATTGTGCAGTGGTGCATGTTGCAGACATCCTTCTGCTAACATCAGCCAAGATAAATTTATAATACAAAATAGTGATATGAAGTTGTGGCTAAAAGAATTTGCCTTTCTCTGAGGCACTGATACTGCAGCATCATGCTTGGGATCTGAGCTGATACCTCTAAGCAGGGCTATATGCTTGTAGCAGCACTGCCAAAAGCCTGCTGAAAGCTGGACTCTGTTATGAAGCAACGTTGTGTCCAAAAAGTCAAAAATCAGTCTTTAGAAGCAATTGTTAATGTATGCACACTCAATAGAAACAGAGAAATAAATAGCATGACTATTTCAAGAGAAATAACTGGAATAACTAGTACAAAAGTAAGTCGGTGAAATGGAGTGCTGAACTGAGTAGCACTATACCCTCAAGGGGACAATAGTGATACACAACCTCAAAAAAGTCTACACATTGGAATGCTTTGGTGGACATCATTCTGCTTAATGACACTCAGATATGTTTCTAATGCTAGAAAGAACAGACTATGTAGGAAGTGGATATATAGAGATATATGTCATTACCACTCTATATACTTACATATGCACAATCCATGCTGATGCATAGAATTATACAACTGCTTCCCCAAATACTAAGGTTTCCCACTTCATTTGAACTGTTCAGGTTTCATACCTTCTGTGAGATGCTTACTCTCCTGCACTCATAACAATTCCTCCTTTCTTTTACTCCCTAGTAGGTTATTTTGGCAGCAGGATGTTAGGAAAATCTCAGAAAGCTAGACTGCATTTGTTGCTATTTGTCACTGGATCGTCAGCAACAATATTGAGCTAGCAGCGTATTTGTAGGCTTGTTTGGCTTATTTTGTTGGCTTCACTTTAATTTTTTCTTGGGGGTGTGAGAAATATCTGAGTGTCTTGCCCTATGCCATCTTTGCAGTATATCAGAGAGTGAGTCAATCTATGTGGCGACATCTGCTTGCCACATTTGTTCCTCAACAGGCAACATTTCCAGGCAATGAGAGATCGGTCTGTGGACAACAGTCACGCTCACAACATGCTCTCATCCATCCTTGAATCCGGGTTCACGCTCCCTACACCAGGTGCATGCTGTGCAGCAAGTGAAATAGAAACCCCGCAGAGAACAGCGGGATCTGATCATGTAATTGGAGGTTGTGTAATACCTTGTACACACAAAGATGGCACATTATGGCTTCAGATAGCCTGCAGCCATTATTCATATAGGCAATACTTTCTCAGTGAGTCTGAGTAAGTTAAGGAAAACTTCTCATGAGAAATCCTTATGTCTCTGGGCTCTGTGTTGTAACTTATCATAGACTGTGGTTTTTTGATATATTCGCAAAATACGCATCACGGAGGTGACTAATTGGTGTGCATGTTTTGCTAAGGCAAGCTGTCAGCATGCTTATCATTTTGGAATGTCAAAGTATGATACAAAACAAAAATGCTGTCAAACTTGAGCAGCTAGACTTGTACAGCATTGAACATTAAATACGTCAGTGGATGAATTGTCTGCTGACATTTTTATAGTCTTTTTTTGGTTTTATTGTTCAGAAAACTATGAAAATCCTTATCTGCTTTGATTTGTTGCTGCAGGTAACTGAAAGTAGTGTTCCATACTAATCTTTTGCAAAACAGAACAGCACTGAGTGAAATTGCTTCCTGTGACCTGAAATGCCTGCCAAAATTATGGATGAGTAGATGATTATGCTCTTTTTTATTCTCATAATCAGGCAAACTTAATCAATGGCAGCTCAACTGTCAAGCAGTCTTCATAGGAGTACGATGGTGTAAGCTGGTAGTAATTACTATAGCCATTGTCTAGTTTTGACGGAGTATATCTTCAAACTCTGCAGCTCCTTTGAATGCTAAAAGCATTTGGTTTTGTATTATGACTGAATGAAGGCAGAGTCTGTATTACTGGTAATAAAGTGAACTGAGAAAACCCACATAGACTTCAGAGCTGAAGAGCCTGGTGAGCTGCTGATTAGGAAATTAAGAGTGAATTACAAATTTTTTGTAGTCGCCCTAGAAATCAAAAAAACAATATTTCTAGATTCCCTGGACAGTGCCAAATTCACCTAGTTTTCATAAGACAATACTTAATTTCTAGAGGATAGATTTGCCTTTTCATTTTATACTCCAGGTTCTCAAACACTTGATTTTCTTCCATATCTCATCTGTCTGTTGATACAGTAGCCATTGTGGTACAGTGAAATATGTGGAATTTTTTTTTGTCTATTTTATCTTCCTGATACTTTTGTCCTATACTGTTATCTTAAGACTGTGTGTAGTTCGTTCTGATACATGCTTGTGCAGTGGAGCCATTATACTGGTACAGAACAGAAGAGCTATGATTCTTTTTGTATGATATGACAAAGCACATTTATCTCTTGTTTATATTGCCCCACAGCTAGCTTTAGGGAAACATCCCTCTATCAGTTGTTCATGTGCCCTCAGTATTTTTTTTCCTTCTTCTTACAATATGGTATGTGATAGAACAACTGTAATTTGTGCTAGAATGTATTTAACTTCACTGCAATATAGTATTTGTGTATGTTTCAATTTTATGACTGAAATAATAGTAGATGCTGCTTAACGGTGAAAACACCGAGCTCTGTTGCTGACTAATTTAAAGTAGTTCTGTGGAAGCAATTTTTTGATTGTTGACTCAAACTAAGTTCAACGCTATTATCCTTCCCCATCTTAATAAAATAGTAATGTTGCCACTATGCTTCTGGAAATCTTTCTGGATAGTGCAATTTAAAATGCAGTATTAGAGTGAATAAGACATACAATAATGAATCAAAATCAGATCTTAACTGACAATACCTTACAGTTTCTATGCGGTGGGTGTCAAAGAGTTCTGAAGAAAGCTTGTCTACAGTGGAATTTATTAGGAATTCACGGAAATGACTTCACTAAGAGGCTGACATTTTTTTGGAAACTGAAAGTGAATTAGATTCTTTTATAAATTTATCACAGATTAATATTGACACAAAGGGTTGTCTTCCATTATTAGCTTTATCAATGCAATAACATTTTTGATAGAGAAAATGAGGAGTCATTTTTTCTGTCTTTATGAGCGAGAAAAAATAAGTTAGTCTCCTACAATCCCCAGAATAAAAAAAAAAAAAAAAAATTGCTGTGTGTTTCATAGCAGACAATGAGCTCTTAAGCTTTCTGAAACAATCGCAATCCAGAAAGCTGTCCATATTCATTTTCTTTTTTCTGTCCAACATGAAGAGAAACAGGAAAAGTAAGTTTGCTTTTATGGTGTGGATCCTGCAGTTTTGGAACTCCTTTGTATGCTCATTTGTTCTCTCTGAATCATTCATGCAAACAGGTGGGGAGCGCTTTCTTTTCTTACAGTTTTTGGATTGAATTCAAGACTCCAGGAAACTCAAGTCTTCCGTGCTGGTGTACTTTCAAAGTAGCTCAGCATAGCTCTGTGGAACCGCGCAGAAGTAAACCTGAAGCATGAGTTGCACACTCTTCCAATGATATTCAAAACTACTTCTAATACATTTCAAGACTCAAAGATTTAAAGCAATCAGAGATCATTGTGATCATTTTTGTTGAAGCAGATGACATCTTTAATCAGACTACACTCTCACGCACTTTTTATCCTGTATTTTTTTCATGTAAATTAGCAGTTTACATTTGATTTAGGGCAAATCATTTAGACCAATGTCCTCTCTTGACTCAGAGATTCCCAATGACAGAGAATTGTCTCCAAAACACAGTCTTATTTTTCTAAGGGAAGAGTTGAAGGGAGGAAGCATATACACATCAGTAAATGAAGTGTTGCCCAGCTGAGTGCTACTTAGGCAGTTTGACAAAGACTGATCTCAAAATTTGGCTAAAATAGGTTTGACAACCTTGTTTTTCACAGAACTTTTCAGCTCCCAGGACCTCAGTCCAGTTTTATCCTGCACCAAGTGAAGGTAGGTCAGATCAAGACAAAATAGTGCCTGTAGGTGAAAATAGGGAGAAAAGCCACTCACTGTGTTGGGAGTCATTTTGGTTGCATGTAACCAGATGTATTTTGACCATGTTGGAGCTGTACAATGGTTACTTCAGCACATTCATTTAGGCTTTGTGGTATATTGAACTTTGCTGTAACCATTGCTTATCAAAAGGCTTAAATGATTTTGTGTTCTGTCTTACAATTTGTAAAACACTTAATCCAATAGATAATGACTATGCTATTTATGTACATACATCAAGCTAGAATCCTGATTTGAAGCAGCTTGTCATGGCTCACAGAAATTCATTGCATTTGCACTGATTATACACTAGCTGAGGAAATTCAAGGTGTTTTCTTTCTGTGATCACTACCACAGATATTATCTGAACTTATAAATATTAACAGGAGTTCATAATGCAAATTCTGTACACTTTCAGAACAACAACATTAAAATACCCTAGATTGTCAGGTAGTAGAAACAGATTTCAGTGTGTCTGACCTATAAAATCTGCTACTCAATTAAACTTTATCCATGGAACAATTCCTTTGCAGATATTCACAAAACTTCCCACGTTGTTCTCAAAGCAAAAAGTAAAACCTTTGCTCAGCTTGCCCTGAAGTCTACTGGAAGTAATGATTATGTCTTTGTTGTGCAACCCATTAAACCTAGTGGTCCTGGGAGATGACCCACCTTGGTAATATCAATCTGCTTTGACAGTCTACTTTTCTATGAGAGAACCAAGGGGAAAATTCCATGGGCTTGTAATGAGTCTTTTTAACTTCTTAACTCCAACAGGTGGGTTTTTTTTGTCTGTTTGTTTATTTTTTGTTGGTGGTTGTATTTTATTTTATTTTTTATTTTTTTTAGTGGGAGGGGGGTGGTTGCATGTTAAATAAAAACAGATTTGCGGAGTTGGCTTCTTGCTCAGAAGTTTAAAAATTAGAGGCACTAAAAATATATTTGTGCTGGTTCACACCCTGGAAAATAAAGGGTTAGGGTAGAGACACCTGAGAAACCTGGTCAGAGCCAGAATTGTAAATGAATAGGTAAATATATTGGTCTAAGGACACTTCCCTTATGTAAAGAGCAATGACTGTTTTACACTTTACAGTTCCAACATATAAGATTAGCCAGGAAAAGTCCCATTAAAATCTTAAATACACAACAAGCCCTAGCCACTGTCTAGGGCAATGCATAACAAAGCTCAGTATTTAATAACCCAGGATGGCAGGTTAAATGCTAAGAGAGGGTGGAGGCTAGAGCTTATGGCACTGATGAATATTTTAAGTGCCCACACTCTGGGTGCGCAAGTTCAATCCCTCTTCAATTTGACATATTTGAAAACAAGGCGCTTAGATCTCAAAGCCACATTTTGTAGTGTGAAAGCTGTGTTTGTTGAAATGCTGGAAGTCTGAAACAATGCTTTTGTTGGCAGCCTTCTTGACACATGCTGATTTAAACCAGGGAAGAAATGGTGTGATAGTCTGTTTTGGAGAAACGGCTCCAGATAAAGATCTCCTCTGCATTGCTTTTTCTCTTTGTCCCTGAAAACACAAAGGATAAAGCTACACTTGATGGAAGTGCTGCCTCAGAATATGCCCTGGCAGGCATTCTGAGAATTTTCTGGTGTCTCCCTCATGGGAATTTTGGGAGAGAAGTGAAGAAAAGTGGAAGGAAGTATCCTGTAGACTGGCAATGTTGCATCTTAAGCTCTGGCCATGATCACAAAAGAGATTTGTGTATGGCATACTGTTTCTTGAGGGTACCGCAGCACTCGTTAAGATGAGCTAAAAGAGCACCTTCTGGAAATGCAACTGAGAGGGCCAAACTGATCTGAAAGTGTTATGAACAGGCCTTTTTGTTCATGTATCTCTACCATAACCTGCAAGTTGCAATTAATAATGTATATATGTAGTTATGCAGCCTACTGGCAATTGCTCCTCATGTCCCCAGCGCTTTGGGTCTCATTAATATATCCTTGACTGCTTTATTTGAGGATAACCATAAGTCTGATCATGATTTCGGACACTCTACTGTTGCCAGCAGGAAATGTAATTGTAGTAAGAACCACTGGTAGTTAGAGGTTGAAGTCTAATTTGGTAGTTTTTCTAACAAGGATGAAGCTGCAGTATAAATTCCTGGTAGGTTGCATCCATTAGATTGTGTGGTACTGCTTTGGAAGCATAAGAGTCTCAAATTTATTCAGTGGTAAACAAGGAATAACTGAATGGAACTTAATATGATGCTGTTTTACTAACATGCTAACTGGAAATTATAGCAAACTGTATGCCACTTTCCTGGCTGATTTTTGGTACCTAATTTCCTCTGAATTTCCTATGTTCCTTCCACCAACCACAAATCAACAGTTCAAATAATCTTTATGATCTGGTCTTAATTTTAGATATTTTTTTCAGCTTATCTGGATAATTTTGATGTCAATTCTTTCTTTTTCTTTTTTTTTTTTTTCCAGTGTACCTGTTTACTGTCCAAGGTTGGTATCATCAAGAAATACCATTATCCAAATCATGACGAAAACACTGAATGGAACTATGTCCAGAACAGATACCAATTTATAAGTTTGTACAAAGAGCTATAACGATTTAATATCAAAAATGAAAACTAGTTCTATACTTCTAAGATAAGCATTCTGGCTTTATATATAACTATGTAAATTTGCAGATACATTTAATAGTGTTATTAGTAATACTTTATTACTAATATATTCTTAGTAACTCATAAATTTTCTATATTATTTTAATAAACAATGAATTTACAGAGTTCTGGTCTTAGCAATTTCCCATTCTGTTAGTTATTAGTGGAAAATCTGCTGTTTGACTACATCAGTATTTTACATTGGAGTGAAGGGGGGATTCTTATCATGACAGTATCATAACAGAAAATATTTAGTAAGTAAACAGATATAGAGAATGCACAGTACTGCCAAAAAGTTGTTCTCTGTGGTGCCAAAACACTAAAGAAACAACTTTGAGCCAAGCATCTGTGAAAACAAAGACCCATCTATTCAAACCATTATCTAGAAGAACAGTAGCAATAGCAAAGAATACCATTTGTTGGTTGGTTTCCATCCAGAAGTGTATGTTTAATTCTAAGCTGTGCTGTGTAGACAAGAAGCTGAAAGGAAATTTCTAATTTTCTGGAAGAAAATAAGTACAGAACACCCACTTCATTTTACCCCAAATAAATATCACACCTCCTCTTAATAGTAACCATATAGCCCATAAACATACAGGTCCCAAATCTGAAATTCTTCAGCTAAAATTTCACTGGTGTGAAGTATTACAATGTCAAATGCATTTGTTTCTGCTATTATTGCCAAAATAAAATTAAAAAATAAAAATAAAATAAAATAAAATAAAATTAAATTAAATTAAATTAAGTAAGTTTTACTTGAAGGAATTTCCTAGTAAATCTAATGCAAATAGAAGAATCATTTTTTCCTGGAGGTTAAATATACTGAGCTGAATGTAAGAGTCAGCCAGTGTATATGCAGAGCTCGCCAATTTACATTTGGCTTCTTTTATGTGATATGAAAGACAAATGATATTGTCTCTGTCACAGGTACTTGGAAAAAATCTTGAACATCACTATGAACTTCTTTCTTGGCTGACTAGATGTGGAGCAACACACCTGAAAGATGTTCTGGTTGATAGCTAAGAAGAGGTGCAGCAAAGGTAAGGAAATAAACAGAGCCCATGGAAATCTGTCTTGCCACTGCATGTGCCCCATGTTCTCTTTGTAATTACATTCACTTGCAGATCAACACCTTTCACTCAGGAAATTTAAGTCTATCTTGAATCAAAATACAGTAGTCAGGGTAAGACCTGGTATTGAGACATTGTTCAAGCATCCAGGGATGAAGTTAGGAAAGCTAAAGTCCAAATAGAATTGAATCTGGCCAGGAATGCAAAAGGCAACAAGAAGGGCTTCTCTAAGATATTGGTGACAAAAGGGAGACTAGGGAAAATGTGGGCCTATTGCTGAATGACCTGATTACACAGGACATGGAAAAGGCTGAGATACTGAATTCTTTTTTTTCCTCCATCTTTACTAGGAAGACTAGTCCTCGGGAATCCTAAGTCCTAGAAACCAGGGGGAAGAGCAGGACCAAGGAAGATATGTCCTCATCAGAAGACGATCAGGTTATGTGGTTATTCTGTCTCGGTTTTCAGTAAAATCTACTGTTGAAACAATAGAATATATTGGTCCTGTAGTTAATTATATCAGACATCTGTGTAAGTATCCCAAGACTTCTGATTGAAGCTGGGCTGTTTGAAATCATGACTACCTGGAGTGTGCATGTTCCTGTTGACAATATTATGCATTTTCATTACTTGGGAAAGTAATCCTTTAAATTCAGAAAATACTCTTGTGCTGTCCCAGTGAAATTCAGTGCAAATCAAGCCTTGTTCATAGATCCATTTTCTACCTGTTTGGCTGATGAGTGTGGAGTATGTCTCCTAGCAGGGATACATGGAGATATCAAGACTCTTTACAACTGGGGAAAGTCAGAGCCTCTCTTTAGCTGCTTTTCTGTACTGGCAGTGAGTGAAGTAGGGATTCAAGGAGCGAAGTTTGTGTGAATAGAATGGTGATGAGGGTGGTTTGGATGAACATGCTCTTTCTGTTCAAAAAAGGTAATTTTTCTAGTTAGTAGGCTCGGAAAATGAGGGAGGAGGGTTTTGACACTTCTCACCATAACACATTTCATTTTCAAATACCATTTACAGAGGGAATTCTGCATTCTCATAAACTTAATGATTGATAGTCATGGCTAGACGTGCTTATTCCAACAATTGTTTGTTTCAATGTACAGCTGCCAGGTTGCCTATTTCTATCTAACATCTTTAGGAATTATAGAGTATTTGTCTACTTGTGTCCCACGTGCCTGGTGACAGGATGAGGGGGAATGGGCTGAAGTTGCACCAGGGGAGGTTTAGGTTGGATATTAGGAAGAACTTCTTTACTGAAGGGGTTGTTAGGCATTGGAATAGGCTGCCCAGGGAAGTGGTTGAGTCGCCATCCCTGGAGTTCTTTAAAAGACATTTAGATGTAGAGCTTAGTGATATGGTTTAGTGGAGGACTTGTTAGTGATAGGTCAGAGGTTGGACTAGGTGATCTTGGAGGTCTCTTCCAACCTAGATGATTCTGTGATTCTGTGATCCTGTGTTTGTTTGTCTCTCTATTTGTTCAAGGTCCCAGCTTGGAAATTTCATTTGTACAGAAAATAATGCCTACCTAACCATGGAAAAATTCTAGTTTGAATTACTAATTACTGGGAAAACAGGGAAAAGTTGTGCTTTCCTTTCCACACTATAATGCCATCTAGGGATTATATAAAAGAGTCATGTTTATTCCTGTTTTGAGAGGGAAACAGGATTCACCAGTAAAATCCAACTAGAAGCAAATAGAGGAGCCCAGTGGAGATTTCCAAGGCAAAAGGTGAATTGCCTGAAAGTGCTGCATCACTACACTAAAGGATAGAGATGATGAGTAGTTAGTGCTTGCAGTGAGGCACCTCAGTCTCTTGCAGCACATAGCAACCAGCAGTGCAAAAGGTTGGAAGGAGAGTTCTGGTATCCCAGAGGCTGAAGCAAACAAGAAGGGCTGCCAGGAGGCATATCAGTCATGCAGATCTCTTGCCGGAGGAGGAGAAAATCACCTTTGTCTCAAACAAGATGGAAGGAAAACACAAAACTTTAGGGAAAAGGAAGTTATCACATCTTATTTTTCATATGAATGTGAGGGATGGAAGTTGTTTTTTCTGCAGGGCTCTTAGTTCCTGTTTTCATCTGCTGTTTGCCTCTTAGCTAGCTGAATCAAGGAAGGCAGTGCCATGGACTAGCCAACAATGGATTTTTCTGCCACCTTAGGCCCTCTGGCTCCTTTGCAAAATTGTTTCCTGTGACATTTGGTAATCTCATTTAATATCCTGGTAACCAGCCTTCCAGAAGTATCTGACCACTCTGCAGATAGCAAGGCAAGAGTCTGCTTGAGACAGAAACCTTTGAAAAGCTTGGGTCTCTGGAACCATTTCAACCTCTGCTGAGTATTTGTAGAGAGTGACTTAGAGGAACTCCTGCTGACAATGTTTAATTTGGTTTATAACTGTGTAAGCATATAGCCTTTAAAAATAAGATAAAGGTATTTATTACTTAGGTCATTTGGAAAGACTGAAAAAGCCTCCTTTAAAGGAAAAATATATATATATATCAAAAAAAACCAAACCCCTAAAGCAATTCAAACTAGGACTTGAAGTACAGCTCAGCTTAACTTGCATGTTAGACCTTGCCAAGTAACTGTTGGCCAATTCAGGTTTGTTGTGAATGGACATAAATCCATTGACTTTGTTTTAAAAGCACCTAGAACTAGGTTTACATTTAGCCTACTTTGTAACGGAATAATTATTATACCAGCATACAGACAATTGTTAAACTATTCAAAGAATTATAATATTTCCTTTAACCCAAATTCAGTGAATGCGACACCTGCCTATAAAAAAAATGTATTTCTTATATGATCTTCCTAAACTGGGGATCACATTGGACACCTAAGCAAGGACAAAGATTGTTCTACATTTTGGTCTCATACTTAGGCCTTTGAAATATTTAAGGCTAAACCAGGATTCTGGCAGAGCATTTCTTGCTGTCTGTCCATGAAAAGTAAATTTAAGCCAAGGAGAATATCTCTAAACCTGTGACAGTCCTGTGATCTGGTAATACTGTTCTGGTATAAATTGTCCCTAAACCCCTGAAATTTGACATAAATAGGTTTTAAATTAATATTTACATCAAATATCATAGGAAGCCACTGTCTGGAAGCACTTGCCTAGAAAATTTCTGTGCTGTTACCAAAAACTGCTACCATTTATGGAGACGAATTCTTGAGTATTGTAAACCAGCCCTACTTACTTAAATCTAGCTCTACCGATTTAATTAAATTATGAGTCTAGTCCATGCAGTACGGTAACAGAGGTGCACACAACCCCTACAGCTAGCCTTTAGAAGAGATGCTAAAGTAGGGTTCTCTGCCATACATTGTGACAATTAATTTGAATCGCCCCCAGGACATTACATTGAGTGTACCCTGGAATATTAACACTGAAATGCTGATTTACATCTTCTCAAAGCCTGAGCAAGTTTGGATCTGGGTCCCACTCTTTTCTCTTACCACTGGTTACAGATTGGGCTTTGCTTTCTCCAATTTTATGTCAGGCAGTCTGTTGCTTTAAAATACATAGCTCAGATTATATGTCTAGAAAAAGTGAGGTGTTAGGAATTCAGGAAAGATGGCACACTACAGGAACAATGAATCGAGAAATACAGGAGGTGAAGGAGCCAGGTACACTACAGCCAGTCTTGGAGTACTGTGGAAGTACTGTGTTGCTGTGGAAGGAGGTACAAAGAGATGAGCAGATAGAAAGCAGCTGAACTGCTGTCTTATCTATCTATCTATCTATCTATCTATCTATTTCAATACAAAAGTCTGCTCTGATAGACGTGTAATTATTAGGCAAAAGATTCCTCTCTGCCACAAAAGTCTCACAACCAAAGAGCAAAACAACAGACAGCAAAGTAGGCTGTGGGTGGCACGTAAGTAATAGCATACAGGAAACCAGATAGCGGTCTTGGAAATAAGTGCAAATGCCAGAATGCATTGAAGTAGGGTATAGTGCAGCTGTTCCCTGGAATATACACAGAGAATTCTTTGAGTAAATATTAGCAAAGAATTACCACAGATGTTTATCCAGGGCCAATGAAAATGGACATGTGTGTGAAATCAGCTGATCTACTCAGCCACTACACTGTTCTCTGGAAAGAGCAAGTGCGAGACTGAAATGCTGAAACACCCTGCCTCAGCCTGTTCCGCCAGGCTCACAGAATTGCATAAGACACTCATAAAAGGAGAAACTCATGAAACTGCGTGCAAAATGAGAATACCCTGCAGGAAAAACATCTGCCCCCACTGAGCATTTACCTCCAAGAACCAAAAGTTCTGGTGTTAGGGAGGTTTTTATGATTCATTTATAAAGCTCAGTGAATTATTAATGCATTAGCAGGGTGGTATAACTCCAAATGATTTTTTTTTTTGCCCTTCACAAGTATACATCTTCATATTTTGCAAAATTACTGATCTTTTGCTAGCAATCAACTACATTTCTTACCTACCTGAGGTTAGTATTCAGCTAGTTGCCTCCTGGAAACTAGGCATAAGCATTGCATATTACATTTGTGTGTTCTTTTGTGGAGTCCACTTTGAAAGCATATTTCTCATTAGAAAGAAAAAAAAAGATATTTCACAATAAAGTACACAGGGCAATGTTTAGAGTTCTCAATATATAATGTACAGTACAAATGTATCAGTCAAGAACTGTCACGTATCTAAGCTTATCAACTCTCTACCCCTCTTCCCCTGTTTTCCTTCCTGGCCCCCAGATCACATCACGGTATCTTCAGGCAACACTTTTCATTCCCCCTCCTAGTCTGGAATTTTTGTGACAGTAACTCTTGACAGAGTCTTAGCACACCTAACTTTAGTTTGAATCCTGCACTCAGCTCTGTCAGGCGCAATGACTGTTTACCAATAACCACTCAGCTGTCATAATACCATTTGACAGTAAAGACTATTTATGAGAACAGCTTATAAAGAAATAATTCACATCCACCTTTATACAGAGATAAAGTCAGAGGTCACCAATTAACCATCTGGGATCCTTGTTTGTCTCAGTGGCTTCTGGAAATAAAGTTATACCAATTGTAGGTTTAAAGAACAGTCCCTGCTCCATGTCAGCCCAAGGTCTTTGTCCTCCTATTAGTTCTGTGCATGTATGGATGGGTGGTGGATCATATGCAGATCTCTGGAAGGAAGCAGAGCATCTCCAAGTATTTCATACCATTGGAAATTTACAGTAATTACACCTCGTTAATGCTTCATAGAATGAAAAGATGCATAAAACTTAACAGATGTAACACGCTCCAGTTTAACTATGTCTGAAGTCCCTGAGTCTTCCAGCCAGCAGTTCCCCTAAAATTCAGATTCAAAACCCAAAGCTACTGGATAATACAGTTTTACCTTTTCAAGAATGCCAGGTTGTGCTGTATTTCTGTACTCACCTTGCAGAGAAACAGAGGCAACACTTTAGCCTGTTGCCTGGGACAGTATCTAGTGATGGATTCCTGCTGGTTGTGGAACTCACCCATAGCAGTTCCTTGTCTGGGCCTGCTCTTTGGATTTTGTGTGTATAGCCAGGAAGAAGGGATATCAGCATCACCAGCAGCAGGAAAGGAAAAAGCAGAAAAAATCTTGAAGCATGCAGGCCCTCCACTGAGCAGTAGTTTTTGCTGATTTACTAAAATATGGCCAGAGGATTTTGGCACAGCTAGTGTGATTTTCTGGAACTCTGAAAAGATGCTGCCTACCAGCTATAGTTATTGCACCTGATTTGGGGGAATAAGCTGATTATTTGCTCATTTGCATATCAGAATAGCAGCCAAAACTAGAAGAAATATTAAGCCACGGCAGTAAGGACACTTCATAGATAATTGTAGGATGTGGTATATGCTCCCAACATGTAGAATAAAGGTGCCAAAATAGGTTACTATGGCTCTGCATACTTTATATCCTAATAGCATATTTGTTAACATACAGAGGCCTAACATCTTTTACTAATGCCTGTTCTTTAGAAAACAGATAGACCATTTTTAATAGCTAATAAAACAAAAGCAAATTCATTTACTCTTTCTTTCTATACACTAATGCATTAGAAGATAGAGCTCATGTTCTCTATCTTGCCAATACAAATGCCAGCGATATATGGAAACGTAAAGAGAGTAGTACTTTCCTTTAAAAAGAACACAAGAAAGATGGGACTTACAAGGAAAAGGGAAATAAAACAATTGTCATTAGTTGAGAAAATATCAAGCAGCAAGTTGCCTGGCTTAAAATATATTAGAAAACAGAAATTCATACATTTTTAAAGAAAAAATATGGACAGAGGAAAGAAAAATTTGTTATCCTCTGTTCACCTCTGCAATACTTTTCACTTAAAGCTCTGTTCATTTTAAGGTAGGAACCACTGTTGTAAGAAAATTTGTACAGTGAGTAGAAAATGTGATGTAAAATCACCTGTCCACTGGATATGTAACAAAGACATGTAAGGGGTGTCAAATAAACAACTTCAGTACATTCTTCTTCATCTCTTTTCAGATCTTTATGAAAATGGGAAAAAAGTCATTTTTCTTTTTTTTTTTCACATCCATTGTCATAATTTCCTTTTTTTTTTTAAAGTGAATTATCATTTACTCAAAGAAAACCATTTTTTACTTTAAATTAAATTCAATGGGATATCCTTTTACTATCATATTATGTACTATATCTAGAAAAGTAAAAGAAGTATATTTTTTTCCTGATGTAACCTATTTTTTTGTCTTTTGACCGTGTCCCTGAGATGATGTTCCTACAATATGTCTGTGGTAAATCACCAGAGTGAGAAAGGAGCATTAGATCTTTCAAGTGAATGTAGTCAAATTTATCTTACACCCTCTGTGATCTGATACCAAATTTAACATGCAAACCTTTGCAGAGACATATACATGCAGGTAATTTATTTATTTCTAGACTAGAACAAATATTGTCAGAAGAAACATCATACTTGTGGGTAATGCCCCACTACACTAACCGGTGTCCTAACTAGAGCTTGTGTGTACGTACAAGGCTTAGCTCCATACTTCCAGCAGTGTAATGAGTTTTTTTCCTCCTACATTAAAATTGATTGAGTCAAAGGAACAGCACTGAGCTGCCTGAATCAAACATCAGAAGTTACTTCTGAATGCTCTTGCAATGATGTTTACTACAGAAATGGTAATTTCAGGTGCCCTGAACGTGTACTGCACATTCCAGTCAGATATTAGGTGGCCCAAATATCCTCCTGGGGGTTCTCTCTCCATTCTTAATACAGCAGGACCAAGAAGCCTTAAATCCAGTTGCTGTATTTAGGAGGCTGTTACGTGTCTTTAGATCTCTAGGTTTTTCACATCCTGCATGTAATATCTGATTCCATTTTGGGTAGAATGAAGTAAGTTAGGTGTGAGAAGTATTTTTAGACCAATGTAAACCAGAATGCATGTGAAATCCCTTCTGTAAACTACTTTTTGGAAAATCATCCGTCCAGTTATATAACTGTTAGAGTTTTTGACATGATATCTATACCAAAAACATCCTACATTTTGGAATGACTATCATCTCATCTTTTTTTTCTATATAGAGAAAAGTTTAAGAATGTAGCAAGTAGTCTTTTTGTAATCACAATGATGTGAAGACACATGTAGGGCAAAGTTTGTAGGGAAAGATGGAAAATGGATGAAAATTCTTAAGCTAGATAATTCTCTCTTTAGCTGGGAGAAGATTGGATACCTGCAGCTTCCTAAGTTGTGTATAATAACTTTCTGCTTCCACTCTGATTCTTTAACCCGGAGGTCCAATCAGAAAAAAAGGATATTGAGTCTGAGATGTATCATAGAAATTCACCAGAGGGAAAGCTTCAACATCAGCACCAGCAAACAAAGACATTACAGGTCGATTTCCTCAGACCCTGTGTTGCCCACCCACCCTCCACCCCCAAACTTTTTTTCATACAGATTTGGGGTGAACATTTCCTCCAAGCACCTTTTACTTTTTTCTTTTTTTGATCAGAAAGGTAAATCTGGGTTTAATCCATCTCTAATTATGTTTGATAACTTGCCAAGGAGAAGCTACAACTGTACATTTTGTGAGGAAGGTGGACCAGCATTTCTATCTGTTTGCACCCAAAGGCTTGTGTCCTCCTGATACCCTTGGCTGAGGACTGCTAAAGGAAGTCTGTGAAGGAAAGTCTTCTCTTATCGCTTGGCATTTCAGACTTGCTAATCTGATTTCAAAGTAAAACTGTTTATAGGAGTTCCTGGTTCAGATCCTCTTCCTTGCTGAAGTTGATGTCAAAGCATGCACAACATCAGTAACTGGATGAGCAAGTCAAGCTTGCTGCATTCAGACCCAGATATGCTAACAATTTACTGATTTAGTAGTTAATAACTAAATAACAACCCATGCAAAGTTAAGAAAATCTGGCTTCCTCCTAGTCTGATGCCAAAGAACAAGTCCAGGTGATGTCCAAACTCTGTGGAAATGATTGTATTTACCTGATGCCCTGATGGCTAGATGAGCAGATAAAAAAAAATGTGTTTTCTTCCCTCCAACTCCCCATCCCTTTACTTCCCATTGCTATTCAAGCAGTTTTATTACCCATACAGTGTGTCTCTTGCAGCATGGTCTGACTGGGCAAGTGATATGGTAAAAGAGAAGGATATCACAGGCTATTCAGCCTTTTCTAGGTAGCAAGGCAGAAGTACCATCAGTAGTAGTGTTCACTTGGACGCATCAGAGAAAGTACCTGTTAGTCAAAACTGTGTTGAGAGGGAAGAATCTAAACTGTACACTTCAAAGGACCAAATGGTTATAGTTAGAGCTATGTGTTGATAAGGCCACACCTTGGACAGAATAGACAACATTTTCCAGATGTTTAATTTGTGCCCCAAATCAAGTGTCCAGTTCAGTTTTTAATAGTCTATATTCCTGACAACACACAATATGGATTACAGAAAATACACGCAGTCAGTAAGAATTTTTATCCCCTGGGGATCCCCATCAGCAGACAGCTCCGATCACTCAGGGTTAACAGGGAGGTGGAAATCTTTTGGGAGACCACAGGGCTCTATTCTGCATGGCTGTTGGCAGCACTCAGAGCCCCTGGGGTCAGTTGGTCAGCGTGTCTGTGCTCATGGCCATTGGCAAGCCATACTCCTTCCTGGTAAAGCTGACTGTACATCAGTTCCCTGCAGAAAAAGTACATGTGACCCCGGAGGTGGGCCATTTGCATCCTGTTGGCACGGTCCACAATCAGGGCTGTTTCAGTTTGGCTCCTTTCCCTTGGAGAGACGAGGAGCAGCTGTGCAGGAAATAAGCAATGCCCACACCACCGAATGCTACCTCCTGCACAAATGGTGAGCTGCACAGCTTGGGTAAAGGCATGCACAGTAGGGCTGGAATCAATTCTACTCATGTGCATGGCCACATGACACCAAATGAGGGCTGCCACAACTTGTGGGCAGTCTAGAGACATCCCATAGCTGAGATCTAGCCTCCACTGCTGCCAGTATTGCAGAGGCCTGGGAATGGCAACTTGACATGTCCATCTCTTGGGCAGCAGCCCCACAGAGCAAGTAAAACAGGGGCTGCTTTTCTTGCATGAAAACTTCAAGAGGTTTATTTTTCAGAGTTGGTTCCAGTTTTCTACCAAAATAGCAAAAAAAAAAATCAGTTGCTGAAAAGTTTTAACCTTTAATTTCATTATAAAAAGCTTTTAATCCCTTTTCCACAGGTTATTCTAAAATGAGCTGTATGTGAGGTTGTTCCTTTATCTGTTCTTTCATTTGCCACAGTTATCAGAAGTTTATCAGAACTTTCAAAAAGGGAAATGAAAATCCTTTTGTGCCACATCATTATTCCAACACAGAGCGAGAAGGTAATGGGATATAAACCCAAAATTACAGAAGAAATGTAAGTAAAAGAACCTCTCTCCTCTTATTTTAATTGTTTTAAAGAGGTAAAGAAGGGTTTGGAGATAGGGAAAGGAAAGAAGTCAAAGGAGGAAATAAAAATCTGATCATCTGAAATATACAAAAGAATATTTTCTGAGCATGCTTGAAGGAATTAAAGTATGTTGGACTTCAGTATAAAACAATTTCAAATGTCTATGTCTGTGCATGTGTGTATGTATGTATTGAACTGTAGAGATGACTATATAAAAAGTAAAGTATTTGCCTTTAGAAAACACTTTATCCAATGTGTGAGAAGCCAGGTTTTAGCTGTGTGATAATTACAAAGGAGAGTGAAATTAGTCTGTGGACATACACACCATGCTCCGCCTTCACAGTTGAAGGCATCATCTAAACAATCTCTGTGGCCAAGGCTAGTTTCCTCTGGAGCAGACTGGCCATATTCATGTTGGGAAGCTCTTGACCTGGATTTCCTCTGGGCGCCTTGTGAGGTTTCTGTGGCCCTAAGACATATTAATTCTCTGTTTGGCTTGGGCCTTTCTCAGTCTAAAATGCACAAATCAATGAGAGGAGGGCCAAACAGCTGAGCTGTGAATCTCAGGCGTGGCACTAGGAGATCTGACGATTCAAGTCCTAGTTGGATAATGCTAAAGAACCATGTAGAGCACAGAGAGCTGGTCTTAACATGGGCACCTCCATTCCACCTTGGGAGGGAAACTCCCAAAGGGAAGTATCCCTCTAATCCAAGTTTCACCCTGGGTGGAGTTAGTTTCTGAAAAGAGGCTGGGAGTAAACTGGCATACATGCAGTGTGAGCAAGTGATCAAAACCATGTCTCAGGAGTGAATATGAGGGTGTAGAAACTCAATTAGGTTTATTGTAAATGAAGACCTAACTAACATCTAACTTCTCATATTCACGGCACCAGGGATTTGGACAAATTAGACTTAAAATAATTTTTCAGCATTAACTTTGTTCCTTTGTTTCTGCACTGACTTCTCTGGTAAACTGCCCGCAGGCCAATTTTTGTTTGCCTGCAGAGCCCTATTAGTCTTGGGACTGAACTGCAGTTAAGGACTTTTCAAAGCCAAGGGTGGATTTTGTCCAGGTAACAAACACACTGAGCCATTAAAAGCAGTCTTCTTTAAAGTAGTAAGTATCTCTCTACCTGGAAATCCCCATTTCTTTTTGGTCAAAGTATGAGCAAATATTTGAAGCAACACGGAAATGAGATCCTACATATTTTTTATGGCAACTTGTTGCTCTGAGAAAAAACATAGCATTCATTAGTAATGAAACATATGCTTCCTTACTTGTAAAAGGTTGGGTAGTTTTCATTAAATGCATGAGACACAAGGTAGCATATGAGATTGGTTTTGTGAGATTCAATTTGCTTTACAGCACACATACCAGTGGATTTTTCTAGTAGCTGTAGATATGGTAGAACATGCCAAGTCAGTAATGCAGCAGTTTTCAAAATACCAGGTTGTCACTCACAGCTTCTCCTCTACTGAGACATTAGCTTTCTTCTTTTGTTTCTTAGCTTGAGTTCTCTTCTTTAATTTACCTGCAAGTTGAAAATAAGCGTTCTGGGGAGAAAATTATTTTAGAATTTTATAAAATTATTTAGAATTAAGTAGAAACAGTGTGGTTGAACTATTTTTTACTTGTCTGATTTGGGATATTTTGCACCAGGATGTTGAATTTTTTAGACCACTATAACATCTCCCATGAACCTAACACTTTAGGTTTTCATTTACACCAAACAACAGAAGAAGATACTCCAAATTCTTTTTATTCCCCTGTAGTGTTAATGTGGAAAAATTAGGCTTAAAGAATGAATATTATTGGTGTAAGAGAAGGGAAAGCTATTACTTGTCAACTTGCTTTCGATCAATAGTTGTAATTTCATTTTTTTGAATTGTATTGATTTAGATTTTATTTATATTTTCATGTGGTAATTACAATAGACTATGGATACTGTTGAAGTTCTGTCAGGGATTACAGAAGAGGTTTCCCACAGTGTAAAGGGAGTGGACTTGTACTTACCATGAGAATTCAAACTCAGCAGATTGTCAGCACCAAGCCTTTTTTCCCTGATATAAATGCCCAAGTCAAAGTGGATTTCAGAGCCCATGGAAACTCACTGGAAGGTATTAGGAGCTTGTACAGAAGTTAGAAGGCAGGATTCTTCCTCTTGCTGCACCCTCTAGGTGCCATAAAAGTATAAATATTAAGCAGCAACAATTTATATTTATTATGGATCTTAGCAATATGTTGGGAGGTCATCAAATGTTCCTATTCTGAAAAAAAGGTATTGCCTTTTTCATTCTTCAAGAATGTTCCTTTATAATCTTTGGCAAATAAATTAAATAAAAATACCTCCTGAGATACCTATTTAATTACTCTATACTTGTGAGCCAAACTAACAATACCTTGGGCTCAGAATACAATAAGACAATATAGGTTGCCTTTGTCTACGCCTCTTGAAAACAGGAGCACTAATTTTCCATGGGCTCTGTCAATGCTGGGTCAGAATATACTGGATATGTATGGATGACACCCCATTTTATGGTTATAAATGGTGCATTGCGTTACATTTTTCCTTTGTGTTTTTGTATGTTCTTGTGTCTTCTTTTCCAAATAGGGCTGAAAATGCAACCTGTTATCACTCTGGAAAATTAATTGGCTTATTAGCACGGAGTTGTTACTTGAAATTGAGACCAAATGCTTTCTCTCTTGGCACTTCATTATCTTTTTACATGTGGGAGCGCTGGAGACTGCCAGACACAGCCTGATTTTAAACACCTTTCCTGAGACCCTGGAAGTAGGATTCAGTTGCCTGAATGCAGTGCCACTGAATATGGCCTTGTGACCCTTCAAATAGTCTAAGATGGCTGGGAGACATGAACAAGGAACTTGTACACTTGTACAGCAGTAGCCACATCCTTGCAGAGGGCACTGGGTGTTTGTATTCGTGTAGTTGTATCCCACTCCTGCTGGTGCTAGTGGAGAATAGCAGAAATCTGAATTTGGTATTGTAAATGTTACCCTGGAGGAGCTTGCTTTCCTCCATTGGCCTTAGAGAGCACCTGTTCTTCCAACTCGGGTGGTTGGTTGCAGCTCTGGAGACAAATTTTGTGACTATTCACTGTTGCTGTGGAGCTGACCACCTGAGAGAAGACAACAAACTTAGAACTTCCTGATGGCTACTGCTGTGAAACCAAGCCAACCACAGCATTGCCTTAGATCACTTTGACTCACTTTGTCCCTCTGTCCCACTGACAGCGGGAAAAGAATTCAAACCTCTGGAATGAGGAGGTGAAAGAGGGATTGAATGGGTTGTTTGCTTTTGTCTTATTTTAGTATCACCTGTATTAATTTACCACTGCAAGGGTTATTAAGCCAGGCTGTGTGACTTCAAGTCAAGCAATGAGCTCAAAATCTGCCTGAAACTCTCTAAAAATAGAGAACTTTCTTGCCTGTCATCTTTATGCCAGCATTTCTTCCCTGCTGGCATAAAGATGCTATCATAGTAATCTGCTGATTAAGTACCTCTCTAAGGTTCTTAAGATTAGCAGTGTAATCTTCTATATACAGTTGGAGGAACATCATTAAAAATGTGAGCTCCAACGGGGTGGCCTTGGAAACCTGGAAATTAGGTTATTGTATATGACCATGTAGAGTTGCCTTTCTGTGCGGCTGTTGGCAAAGTAGTGGAAAGAAGACATTTGCCCTAATAGGAAGCTATTGGACTATGGCATAGGTTTCACTGTACCGCGTAGTAGTCAGGAGATGGTAGATGACAGTCAGTGTAATTAAGGCTCAGAGTTGCCTAAGGAAAATAAGATTTTGCATTTCAGTATTAGTTCGCTATGCAGGATAAACCTGTGTAATGTGAGATTATCCAATTCTTATCTGGAAAATATACCATTGGTTTATATCTCAATTACACCAACGAGGTGAACTAATCTTCTTTTAAATTTACTGCTGCACTGGTCTTTAGTATGATGCACTTAACTGGTGATACAATTAACTCCTTTCCATATGCATACATCATGAAATGGAATTGATTTGCAACCTTCCTTAGGTGGCATTATAAGGACAGTGGAGCTGTCAAATTCCCTCTCTCTTTTTTTTTTTTTTACTACTATATTTGCATAATTTTATGTTAAAAAGCATTTTAAAGGGCTTAAAAGTGAAACAAGATATTTCTAATATACACACAGGATGTTTTAATCAACTGAAGGATTTTGTTTTTTGTTTAAAAAGTAGTTTCAGAAATAAAATTATTTGCATGTTGTGATTGGCTTTCAATTTGCATCTGGTAACTGACTCTTGTAACGTACCAACAAATCAAAGTTCCATTCAGCACCTTGGAAATGTGGAAATTAGGTCATTGCACGTGACCATATAAAGAGTTACCTTTCTGTGAGGCTGTTGGCAATGTTGTAGGTTGAAGGCAGTTGCCCTAGTAGGAAGCCAATGGACTACAGCATAGTTTGCACTGTACCAGGCAGCAGTCAGAAGTTGGTAAATGGCAGTCAATGGAACTAAGGCTCAGAGGTGCATTGTTTTTTCTGACTTAAAGCATTAGTAGCTAGATGACAGCACTAGTATGCAAGGTGGTTTATTTATTTATTTGTATATTTGAGTGGATTTTACTAGGATCCTTGTAACTATTGGCTGAATGCCTTGGTTTTGTTAATGGACTCAGTTTCCCAGTGTCTTCATGAGGAAAAGAAGTGAACTTCCATTTTAATTAATAGATAAAAACAAACAAACAAACAAACAAAAACCCACTAGTAAAACACCAGAGAGTTAGACACCGAAGAACTGTAGTAAATCAAAGCAAAAGACTTGCCAGAAGTTCTAAAAGAATTCCGGTACAAAAGCAGGTGTTACCTCAGTCAGATCTCTAATATAAGTCCAGTGCTGACCAGTAGCAATTACGGAGATACAATTTCAGTTAAAAGTGATATACTTCGTTCACAGTATTCATTTTTCTTCACCTAAACTGGGTGAGTTTGTTGCCAGCTTAACCACACAAAGCTCAGTGTTCAGAGAACAAATTCAGCATAGCTAAATCAAAATCTCAGCTGAGGCTACGCACCAATTGAAAATCAGTAGAACTAGAGTTGCTTGTGAGAAATTAGACCATGGTCTCAAATGTCACACTGCCTTGCCAAGGAAGCAATATCAAATTGTGATTAGCAGAATTACTCTGAACAGTAGCCATAGTTTAAAACGGGGTTAAAACACCTTTTTATGAAGGTCGAAGAGGGCCACAGCATTCACCAGTTACTTTTAAGTAAACTGCACCTACAATACCTTTAGAGTCTATAATGCATAGCATCGCCTTTGTGCTAGATATCCTATTGACTCTGTGTGACTCATATTTTATGACCTCACCAAGGAGATAACACCTTCATTTGATAAAAGGCTACATCAATTAAGAAAAGCTCTGCTGTCTGATAACCTGATTAAGAGCTGAGTACTCAGGGTGGTGTTGTGGGACCTTTCATTTCTAATCGCATCTGGCTTCTTGTTGAGCAGCTTTGTGGAATTATCCAACCTTTGGCAAACTTGCGTATGAAAGATGCTTATTGCACCCAAAGATAATTTATTCTTTATTTGTTCACTTTCCTGCAAGGTGGGGCCCATCTGCTTATAGGGATCCGTTTTCTAAAGACTGGGTATCAGAAGGTTCTTTTTTCCATTTGAGGTTCTTTTTCCACTTGAGTACGCTCAGGGCTTTTCTATTTTTAGAAGTCAAAAAAAGAGAAAAAAAACTAGCACAGAAAATTGAGTTTTAAGTACACAGATTCATGTTTGTATATTATCTGACCAGAAATGTCAGTAATTCGAACAAAATATGAGAAAAAAAATCCAAAATCCAGAAGTGGAAATAAGGTTTTCATTGTTTATGTGATTCAGTAACTGTAGATTGTAAAATCCATTGGTTATTCTCACAATAAGGCCAAACCCTTCCCTCTGTGAAACTCGTCACACACCACTATCAGAAAGTAATGGAAAATTTGATACATATCGTGAGACATGCTATTAAGGTTTATGTTCCCTTTTCCAAGGGTGGAAACATCTATGGAGAAAATGCCTTGTAGTCTACTTCATCGTTTGGTTTTCCTTCTTTTGTTGCTCCCCTTCAGATGTCTAATCTTTGGATCTGTGTTGAACTTCTGCTAACATGACCCTTAACAAAGCACCTGTGTAGGAAAGAGATGTGTCCCTTTTTTCTGTTTCAGTTTAAACAAGAAAAACTTCTGATAGCACTAGTGTAGATAGCAGTGAGGTTTTGCTCCTTGGTAACCTGCAGTGTTTTGTGATGGCAGCAGGACCTCCAGGCAGCTCTGGAAGCCATTGGTGGAGCACTGGGACTCAGGATAAGCCAGTCTCCACCCTGTCTGAAAACACGTGGGCAAAACAGAAAGCACCATGCTACTTTTTTTTTTTTTTTTTTAAGGTTCAAACCCATCTGTTTCAAATCTGTTTCTGAGCTTGCTTTTGCTTTTAGGGTGGCTGCGGTTTTATTTGGTCAGCTGAGATGCAGTTTAGAGAGTTTTTCCTCTGATAGCGACCTTGTTCAACTATTTTATAAGCAAATAGACAGCATCCCCCCTCTTAGTCAAAGACTTTGTCCAGCTGAGCCCCTCCCAGGACCTCCCCATTTCAATCCAAGTTCCTGTGTCCTTTCTTAGAGAAAGTGTGGATCAGGTCACGTCCTTTGTTCAAATCAGAGCCTTCTTTTTTCTCTCTGGTCCTTTTCATATTTTCATATTTTCTGAACCACAGATGTGGTTCCAAGAATCAATGTTTAGGTGGAAGATACCTGCAGACATCCAACACTAGTATAGCTTCTTGCACAAAGTCTGCCTTAGTTGACTCACCTGAGCAGAAAAGCAGTTGTTTACAGACACGTAACAGTTATAACTATGATACAATAATCTTTAAATATTCTGTGTTCATACATCAATCACATCTGAGTAAATGTTTGAACAGTTCATAATTTTACAAGTTTATGCTGTCTTCAGAATAATTTATATGAGAGCCTGAAGGTGGAAAATCAGATACTGCTAACAGGCCTCAAAGGAAGAGTGTGCCAAAAGAGTTTTTGCAGGTTCTGGACAGCATGCAGCCAGGTGCAAGCTACAGTATAAATAGATCAGTGTTAGAGAAGGACAAGATGGGCTCCCAGACCTATTTTAGAAATCCTTGCTTCATCAGTGACTTGTTATGGTATGCTGTTTGTCTAACTGTGAAAATTGAAAGAACATGTACCCCTGTACAGTGATATAGGTAATGTTTTAGCTTAAGAACATTTTCAGCAGTAAAATATATAAAAAATGCTCTAAAGAATGAACTGTCTTTCTCCAAGGAATAATGTATAAAGAACCTGTAGGTCTTTGTGCTGTCAGGTAGCAATGGTGAGCAAATGAAGAAAGACTTTCTATTATCTTCTCCAAAACAGAAGAAAAGTGAGTTTGATGCAGAAAGAGATGAGCATGCCTGCAGTAGTGGAGTCACTGAGGTTCTGGGTATTGCTATTCCAAATACAACAAGCCTGTAGCAAGATGCTATTTTGTTACATGCAGACAGAAACCAGGAAAAGCAATAAATTTTACACCACGATTAAGCACAGCATGGCAAGCACAACTCCGGAGATGCTGAAGATTCCCAACTAGAGGAAAAGATTGCTGGAGGGATGGGGTTCAGGTTTACAAGAAAATTTACCATAGCCTGCAAAACAAAATGAAACAAAATGAGCAAAAAAACAAGGACAGCTGAACTGTGCAGGGATAGGATGAAAAAAAAACATTTGCCATTCCTGGCAGAAGTGAAGACTGAGGTGTGAATAACAGTGTGAATAGCAGATTATAAGAGAATATTGTAAGCACAGGGCATATTATTCCCCTGGGATATCTCAGTCATGCCCAATGATAAACAGTTTAGAAACTTCCTGGGACATAAAAAGCAGCAACAAGATAAACCCTCAGATACTTATACACATGGATAAGACACCCCCTGAGCCTTCTCTTCTGAGGCTGAGCAGTTCCAGCCTCTTCTCATATGAGAGATGCTCCAGTCCCTTAATCAACTGTGTGGCCTCACCTCTGTGGCCTTTTGCTGGACTTGCTCCAATGGGTCTGGACGCCTCTCACAGGGGGGAGCTCAGGGTTGGACACAACACTCTGGATGCACTTCACCAGTGCTGAGTAGAGGGGAGGGATCACCTCCCTTACCCTGCTGGCAACACTTCTCCTAATGCAGCCTGGGGGGCTGATAAACCAGAAATTGTGCTGGCAGCATGTGGATAGGTGGGGCGATGTACAATAAAAATGTTCTGAGACAGTGGGCAAATGCAGATCAGTAATCAAAAGCTAATGAGATAGCTCACAAGGGGTTTATTACCCCTGCTGGATGGGAGTACCACCCAATACTGAGCAGAAGCATAACAGAAACTGGAATCAAACTCAGGATATCAACATAAGATCTGAGGCACAAGTACTGTAATGATGGACCCCACCCAGACTTGTACCAGGATGCAAGGACATATGGCAAGGAGACAGTCCAATGCAGTTATGACCAGACATCTTTGAGATTATATTAATTACATGATTATATTATATCATATCTAGATATGGAGATTCTGGGTCAAGAGTCAGCAGGAGAACACCTGAAGAGCAGCACAAAAGATCTGTTGGAGGGACAGCACATCAGGGCATAGGCAATCCAAGAGGTTCCTGGAATACATCGATAACAACTTCCTTCTCCATGTGATAGAGGAGCCAACATGGATGCAATACCTCATTCTCACCTTGTACTAGACCTATGCTAGACCTCCTTCTCACCAGCAAGGAGGGACTGGTAAGGAATGTGAATCTGAAGGGTGGCCTTGGCTGCGCTGACCATGAAATGGTGCAGTTTAGCATCCTAAGGACAGCAAGGAGGCATAACAGGAAGCTTGCTACTCTGGACTTTGGGAGAGCAGACTGTGGCCTCCAGGGATCTGCTAAGTAGAGTACGATGGGACAAAGCCCTGGAGGGAAGAGAGGCCCAAGAAAGCTGCTTAATATTCAAGGATCACCTCCTCCAAGCTCAGGAGCAATGTGTCCCAACAAAGAGGAAGTTGGGCAAAAACACCAGGAGACCTGCATGGATGAACAAGGAGCTCCTGGCCCAACTCAAGTAGAAAAAGGAGGCCTACAGAGGGTGAAAGCAAGGACAGATAGCTTGTGAGGGATACAGAGACATTGTCTGAGCAGACAGGGATGAGGTTAGGAAAGCTAAAGCCCTGTTAGAATTAAGTTTAGCCAGTGACATCAAGGGCAACAAAAACGGCTTCTATAGGTATGTTAGTGCTAAAAGGAACACTAGGGAAATCGTGGGCTCTCTCCGGAAGGAAATGGGAGACCTGGTCACCCAGGACATAAATAGTTCCAATTTTGCAAGAAGTAAACGCCAGAGAAGAGTCAGGCCAGAACCTTATTATCAAACAGATGAGGGCAGTGTACATGTATGTTCAAAATAGAGAACTGAGGCCATGTTTGTTGGTTCTGGAATTAAGCAGTAAGGAAAATGCTTATTCAAAACTAGAGGATGGGAGCCCAACAGTTTTTGAGATCTTTATAAATTATGCACACACCATTCTTGTCCTGCAGTTTGGTTTCTCCTACAAGTGATTTTATTTTATTTATTTTTTCCCATGGGGTTATTTGACAGATATGGAAATGTTAAACCCTGTGAACATTCAAAAAATGACTTTATTTTCTTACCTTACTGAATACTAGCCAGCTTGTGCCTGCAGAAACCATGTCTTCCAGAAGCAGCACTAAGTATGCCAAGACACGTGCTTTGCTTTACTAAGGGCAATCGCCAAAGCATTGTCAGAGAAAAGAAACATTCCTGGTCAGTCGAATCACTCCAAACTTTATCATTAGGAGGTAGTAGAAGAGATTCCCTTTTTAAGTAATGACCTCTTCATTATGGAAAATGTTTTATACAGTAATAATATGCTTCTTGGTGTGAATATTTGTTTGTCTGTCCCCCAGAACTTTTTCTGGAACTTTGGCTGATTTCAATCAAACTTGGCAGACGGCTAGTGTCTCGAAGACACTACATTTCTGTAAGGGTAGAGAAAGTAGTCAGCCAAATAAAAGAAAGTAACTTCATTAGGAAATCTCTGTTAAACACATTCCACTGTAGGAGAAGCTTCAATGTGAAGTTATCCCTTATTGCACGCAGAATCAACACAAGAGTTTAACATCAAAATGTTTACCTGCTGGAAATCAATTTAATTTCCTCACACCTGAAAACCTAAAGGGTGCATTTTGTGGTGGTTAGGAAGATGTATACACTGACTGCAAGTTGGTGCATCCATAACAGCTTGGATGGATGATCTAAGTGTGATTCAATTAAAATTCAATTTAGTGTAACTCACTTAAAGTTTCAGGAGACCAAGAAGACAGAAAACCCTAGGAAACCAGACCCTATTAAGTCTGATGCCTGTCTAACTACTTTTTGGGCTCTTTTTTTTTTTTTTTTTTCCACTGGAATGAAATGAATCCACTATGGATTCAACACTTATTATTCAATACAATTCTGAAAGCATTGAATAAGCTTGTCTTTTAGCCCTTGTTTGAAAGCTGTACTTTCTTATGTAAACATTTATTTTCAGCAGCTGTGAGTCATGAAGGCACTTCAGCTCCCCTGTCCTTTCTTCCCCATCCTTCCTTATCTCCCAGACTGAGATTGTCCTGTTTGTCTCACCTAGCTCTTGTGCTCTGATATGCCATCTGTATACACCAGGATAATGGTCTTGCTTGTTTGTGACTTTGACCTTCACTCACCTTCCTACTTTTAGGTCTTTCTTCTTGGTATTTATATCAAACCACTATTTCTGCTTTATAAATTCAGCCTGAAATTTGAATTTTTCTTTTGTTTGGCATCAATATAAATTCTTAACTCTTAATTTCAAATTTGTTTCCTCAGTATTCAGTTAGTTCTTCTGTAGCTTTCTCTTTAGGTTGCAATGTATGTAGGAGGTTATTGTGAGAGAGACAAGACTTTAGGGATCCCAACTTGAGGTTCTGCTGCCTCTACTGGTATCATATCCCAGGAAACTTTTTCCAGGTGAGTCCATGGATATATTTACCATGGCATTCACTCAAACGAAACGGAATGGGTTGCCCAGGGAAGTGATGATAATCATCGTCCCTGGGGGTGTTCAAGGAAAGGTTGGACGTGGTGCTTAGGGACATGGTTTAGTGGGTGACATTGGTGGTAGGGTGATGCTTGGACCAGATGATCTTGAAGGTCTTTTCCAACCTTTAAGGTTCTATGATTCTATCAAAAACCTGCCCAACATAGTGCTGTACACAAAAGCTTTGCATTTTGTCTCCCTGCAAGCAGGGGTCTTACTACCTTGCTGAAATTACACATAGCCATCTTCTAGACAGTATTTTGGATTTATCGCATAATCAAAGCCCAATCCCAAAGGTGACTTCCTGCCAATCTTCAGCATTGTACAAGAAATAGACCTCTTTCATGTGTAACCACCTGAGAGTTCAGTCATACTGACCACAGCTTTCAGGATGCAGGGGCTGCTCTGTCATCCTCATAGTGCACAGGAATGACTTTACAGAGTGTTGGAAAGTTGGGTTTGAATTTGTGTGAGTGGACAGGTGCTACTATCTTAGTCAAATGCTGGATGAGGAATGGGAAGGATTCTGGTGTTTCTGTTGGAGAATCAAGTGGAAAAGGCCGCAAAGAGGCACGCCTCTCACAGACCCTGGAGAAACTGGGAAGCAGGCTGAGGAATTTTAGCTCTTCATTTGATAGTGTTTTGGCTTGTGTTGTTCCTGGTGTGACAACCACATTTTCCCCTTTCCTCCCCTCTCTTCGATCCACAAGCAAAGGTGAAAGTAAATTTGTTCATGAATGATTTCTCCAAGTGCTATGTGAGGGTCAGTCCTTCTGGCGGATTTGTCAGGCAATGTGACATACCATATTTCAGTACTTGACTTAATGGCCTATGTCCTGGGGGAAGAACGGGGGAGCATGGGTGGAGAGGGGAGCTGTTTGTGTTACCAGCTGTGTAAATTTTACCGCAGACCCTGTGTGGCATGGGGATTCAGATTCTCTTCCTGGTTCTGTGAAGTTATGCATTTGTAAATGCCACCACAGTGAGTCCTTCAGCAGTTGAGAAGGAAATGTCTCTGGCAGACCATCAGTCACAAAAAAAGGTTTGCTGGTTCAGTGGGGTGAATAATGATGAAAACTCCCTTGACTTTAGTGCAGTAGTGGAGCTCATGGTCTGAAAGATCAACAGCCTGTGGCATTAGCAGCTGGGAAGGGGCAAACGGGGAATGAACAAGGGTTGTTGTTCCTTCTGCTTTCTGAGAACACAGGGAAGGAGAAAAGAGTGTCAGGGACCAAGTAACTGAGAACAAGTGGGACAAATTCAGAGGCAGATTAAAAAAAAATAAGGAAGCTGTTTCAAAACTGGTCTGAATTGAAGAGAGCAGAACTAGAAGCAAATGATTCATGTGCTTCAATTTCCCAGAGCAGCTTCAAAATTCTGAAGGGTTTATAGTTTCATAGGGTGAGGCACAGTTCCTTCTGCTCATTTCGCTTAGGTCTCTCGGAGAAAACAGTAAGATGTTTAAAAAAATGGACCATAGCTTTGGCAAAAAGAGATGGACTTAGAATAAATCTAAAAACTTAGAATAAATGTTTGCATCCATTTTACCTATTTCTTATTTTTTCTAGGCTATGGTCTTTGTGGGGAAGATTTTTCTGAAAATGGGATTGAGAAAGGTAAGTTAGAAGCCCGGCTTTCTGAAAAATGATCTTCTGGTTATCAAAAAATAGGAAAATTAATAGTGAAGTGAGTTTCAATGCGATACCAAATAACACCTTTCTTTTGCTGGTAGGAGGAAGGTGGCTAATACATTTTTCTTCTTAGCATAATGAAGCCCATGACTGTATTTATCTTACTGACTTATACATAGCCGATGCCTCCATTCCCCTGTATGTCATATAACTGTGACTCACTTATTAAATAATAACCTTATTTATATCATTTCTCTCAATCTTCTATTTTATCTATATATCTAGCTAAGGAGGCAACCTTTCATACAAGTTACCAAACAGAAAACATGTTCAACAGATGAAGATTGCAAAAATTACATGAGAGAAGTAAACACAAGAAACATATATGAAACATATATATAACATATATATAAAATGGTTTTTGATCTCCAGCCTGCCTAGGCAGATGCAACTCTATAACTCTTATCCAGTTTACCCTTTTCTGCTACAGTGAAATAAAATTGTTTGGTACATGGGAATTTTGGAGATCCTTGCCTGCTTATCTGACTTCTCTACCTCATTTTCTGTCAAAAAGGCAAGAAAAAATAGGCATGCCTTGAAGCAGGCATCCGAACTAGGGATAACAGGCCATATCTGCAATTGTTGTCAGCAACCCTCGCTCTTTCAGTTTCACTAGACTTACCTTGAGTTTTGGCTAGTGGAGGATCCAGTCCATTAAAATATTTCATTGAGATACGCTCCATGTCAAAGTTTAACTCCCCACTGAGAGTTTTTGTAAGGATTTGCTGCTGATGGAGTAAATGTATAACAAGAAAGTACTTCTTTCCTTTTCCTCGTTCTAGTTTTTTATTTGTGAGACTGTTTAGGTAAGTTCCAATCAAAAATGTGAGATAAAGATACAGAATCTTTATATGCATCTTAGCAATTGCACAAACTGACTAAAGAGAAAGTCTGTGATGCTGAGACAAGCAGGGGAGCAACTCTGCCATCTATCTCTCCAGTAAAATGTGCTCACAAAGCAGTGCTGACATACAGAAAAGTATGTTAAAATATTACTGAGTTACAGATATGTGGAAAAAGACCACATTTCTGTTGGAATTTGGGAATATTAGCACATCCTGGAAAATAAGTTGGGAGCTGGGATTTTAGGTATGTATAGGGGAAAAGGAAAAATCTGAGCAAGGTTTTCTACAGAACATCCAAAAACGTGAAAATATAAAGAAACTGGCTTTTCTGCTAAGAGTTTTCCTTTCTCCTGATTTTTTATTTTTTTTCTCTCTGTCTGGATAGATTTGGACCTGTGTATAATAAGCTATATGGAGAGGTAAAGCTTCTATTTGCATACTATTTTAATTTCAGTTTGTATGCCTTTGATTTGTATGTTTTAAGGGAATGGATTATGAAAGGGAATACTTTTAGTCATTTAGGTTTCTAAATTAGACATTGTTGAGAGTTAAAGAAAACCACTAGTGTCTTAAGGAACAAGAAACCCAAAAATCTAAACCTGAAGTCATCCTCAGCACTCACAGACAGAGATGTCCTCCTTCACAGGGATACACCCATCTGCTGCTCTTCTCTCCTACCCACACTCTGGCCTACCAGGACTTTCTTCCTTCTCTGCACATTTTGTCTCTCAGGGCTATAAAATAGCATTTCCCCTTGGAATATGAGGAAGGGGCTATAGCAAACTCCCAAGTACAGTCTTCTCAGCTGCTGGCAATCCAAGAAGACCTTCTGTGGTTTCTTGGAATTGCTGCCATGCATTTACAGTAGGAAAACACCAGGGACACATTTGCAAGGGAATGCGTCAGACTAACTCTGGCAGCCAAACCTGCAAATCCCGTAAGTTGCATTTGGCAATGGCTGGCTAAGTAGTGCTTTCCAACGAAAGTACGAGAAACCTGACAACAGACAGTGAAGCAACAGCTCACCAGTAAGATGAATGTATTCCTATCCCTCCTCAAGCAATGAAGCCGGAAGGTTTGTATTACACCATCTTCAGTAGCTGTCTACTGGCCAGAGAGATCTGATAGCCGCGGTGTGTGGGGCTGGGGGCTGGGAAGCTTTATTTACTGCTGTCGATGTGATGTTTCCTGATGACTCTTCACTGATGTTGATGTAGCTGTGACATAGCTGAGCTATGTAAAGGAGCTTCGTTGATACTCCAAATCGAGGAAAATACTATCCAAAGGAGCAGTAGAGGCATGGGGAGTGGCAAGCTTGAGGCAGGGATTGGTATTTCTGGTGGAATTCATGGCGATGAGTGAGGAAGAATGAAGACAGAGCAGGCTGTGTACAATTGTGACTGTTTTGTCTTTGTGCAGAAGCCTTTGTTAAAGCCTTTGTTAAAACCTTTTTAAAATGATAACCCGATCTTTGCATGTCTTCTGACCCTTATTTTCCTCTGGAGACAAAGTTGCTCATATCCTTTTGTACTGCGGACATAGGAGGTTGGGCAGTGAAAACACTAAAATGATTCAAACCGTAACAGGTGAACACCTCTGATGAACCAAGGGGATCCTTGATATTTTACCCTGGGGCTAGACTGCACTAGCTTTGTTGATCTCAGAAATAATTCTACTACTGTAATGTAACAAAACCTCTAGATTGAGAGAAATACTCCATCTGTAAGTAAACATGTTGGGTCAAAAGCATAAATGTGCTACTGTTCACGTAAGTGGTGTTATATCAGTTTGCTTAAGTGCTGACTCAACTTACAGGTCTGAATTTGCCATATGATACACTCAACTTCGAGAAACTGCTAGTAGCTGTAAATAAACATTTCTGATGTAGACTGATAAGTCTCAAAGCCACAAAACCATTTTTGTTTGCCATTTAAGAATCAGTGGCCTGAAGAAAAAGTAGATAAGGAAACATATTTGTTCTTTACAAACAGCTTCTTTTTATGTTTGGTAGTTCACGCAGATTTGAGATAAACACCAGATAAACAGGGATGGTTTCTAATTCTTGCTACATAGCACCCAAGAAAGGGAAACAATGCCTTCAAGGTTTTGTGTTACCTTTTTAACTGTTGTTTCTTTCAGAATGGCATTTTTTAGGCAGTTTTCAGGACAGAAATGTGAATTGTTCCTTCTTTCTGGAGCTGAAGGGCCAGAAGTAATTGAAATTGTGCTGCAGTCCCTCGTCATGGGGGCAGGTGCCTCTATGTAGAAAGTCTGGCAGCTGAACAGTACTGCATACCTTCTGTACTCCATCACAGCATGATAAATTTCTCTTGCTTTCCTATTCCTCTTATGTAGCCCTCTTGCTCACATGAAAAGATCTCTTCTTCAGAGTCATCACCTTATCTCTGTGCTACCACTTTCTGTCTTGCATTTCAAGGATGGGTACAATGCCTACAAACATTAGATTTATGGGAAGAATGCAAGCAGTCCTGTTAAAATGCAGGAATTATTAACACCTGACAAAAATACATAAGGGGTGGTAGTCTGTCACATAATTTACAACAAATCCTGCTCCTTTCATATTCTACAGTCCATACAGAAAGGAATTAATTTCTGATCACTACAGGGGATATTCATTAATAAAGAGTCTTTTCTGTACAACTTAGTAAGTCGGAATTAAAATTGGAACAGGAGTGCACCATGTATCCATGCCCATTTTATAAATACTCAAAAATTAAGAAGTGAATACTAAATACTTGCAAGATATGCAAGATACGCTTGTCATAAATATGAAGTTATAAACATGTACACCTTATTAGAGAAAATACTGTTGTTGTACATAAACTAGGTACTTTTTAATGAGCAATCAGAGAATATCAGAAACAACCTAAGCCATGATGATTTTTGTTATGTATTGTCTATTTTTTTCCATGGCTTTATTTCAGTTATTCATATTGGCTGACAAGTGCAATATAAATTTGTAAGTAGGTAGTACACTTATGCAGCACTCAATGGTGTACACCCAGTAGTACTCAGCTTACATTCAGCACACTCACTGTCGAGTCTTCTACACTCTCCATGCCTTGCATGAATCACTGAACAAACTGACATCCCATTTCCTGAAGGCATGTCTACTCTGCTGTCACTCCACCAACAATGAAATTCAGACATACCACAAAACCTATGTAAAAAGAGTGTAAATTAGATTGTACTACTGCAGCTGATTTCTAAAAGTATCCAGATTTTTTGCATAAGACAAAATCTCTAAGGGATACATGCCATCATGTTAGGTTGGGTTCCTTTTACCTAACCTGAACGTCCTGAAGATAGAACTCTGGCCTTATGGTTCATACAGATCTTCCTTTGTCTGTAGAGAGAGATGGGCTCCTCTAGAAGATGATTCCTTTCTCTTGGGGTGACTAGGATAGGTGAGTTGAGGTGTTTGTGTGATCTTATGTGCCCAAATTTAATAACCTCAAAGTCTAGTGAAAAAAGCCTCATGCAATGTGGTTGCTCTGTGTTTCTACCCTGTTACTGTATACTCACACATCCTTCCAAATCAGGGCTAAACCAGTTTTTCATGTGACATGAGAGCCCACTTAGGGTCTGTGTCCCCAGTGAAGGTCCTAACACAATTCTACAAAGAACAAAGTCACCGTTGTGGACATCGTCTGACGTGACATGGAACATATATAATGAGTGCTGAAATTAGCAGCCTGTATCAGGCTTTTCAATACATCAGTGTGTGAAGGTAGATGGCAGTCAGCTGGTCATATAGAGGTATTTATTCACTATATTAAAGCTTTTAACTCTAATGGCCATAGAACTGTGCAAATAGAAACCAATTAGTGTTTGAGTGGTTTTGCTAAAGGCTGCATAATTGCTCGAACAGACAAGAGGGTATGAACACTGAACATGAGACTAAAATAAGTATATTATGGTTTACCTTAATATAAGGACAGTCACATGGCTGCCTTTAAAGGAAAAAATATGAGCAATTAATCTTGTAGTACATTCATGTGGTAAGACTGAAATCTCTATAAATTATGCAGTAAAGGTATTTAGCATCAAATATCCTTTAAAGTCAAGCAGTATTTTTCAAAACATTTACACAGTTAGTATTTGACATAAAGTTTCTAGTGATATTGATAATAGAAAAGTGATGTAATTATAACGTTAACCAATAAAATAAGGGGTATAAAATACGGAACCAATGCAAGTACTTTAAAACATATTAGATTTTTTTTTAAATAACCAAATAACTCTTCTTTCCAACATCTGCTCTTCTTGCTTCACGTAAGAAAAAATCTTTGTGAGTATGAGAAAAAAAACTGTTGTGATATGATGTTATTACTAAAAGCTCCTAGACTATTAGAATTGTTTAAAATAGTTCCTAATGTACTGTAATAAATACTGAAAATACATTTTTTTTTAAATAGCTTTTAAACTAAACTGTCATTACTGAATATTCTATGCATGTATTTCTGTATCTTTGCATTTAAATAGTTTGAATAGTTTTAGAGACTTATTTACTTCTGTAACTTTTACTCCACATTTTCCATGTCGGAAATCTTTGATTTTTGTTAAAGTTGAGCATTCCTGATATTCCTAATGTCCAATATGTCTTGACACTCTGGCTATGAATTTGCACTTTAACAAATGTTTTTGTGGGTTTTCATGACTGCTGTCTTCATGTGTGTGCAGGTAAAATGCATAACTTTAAACGTTTAACAAATACTTCTTAAGTCTGTGTTTTGACAGGCTCATGATCAAGAAATCCAATACATAAACAAACTCTGCTCCCTTTCAAAGCAAATAGTATAGTGTATTGTTTTCATGTAAACCTGAAACCCTTTGGAAAGATCCATCTGTGCCAGAGAACTGACTGGGGGAGCCTCACTTTTAACAAAGCCCCATGCTGAAGAACCCAAATTTGCTAAGTGAAAATAGCTCTCCTGAGTATCATTTTAACTGAGTAACTGTGGCATCCTGGGAATATACTAGTATTTTGAAAACACTATATGCTATCTCATGAATTAAAGTTTTCTTTGAATTTCCATCTTTTTCTTTTTCTTTTCTTTTCTTTTTTTTTTTTTTTTTTTTTTTCCTTTTGATCCAGTTTGGTCTAAAACTCCTTCTTTCTTCTTTATCAGCATTAACGGTCACACTAAATCACTGGACTGATGCTGAATTATTTTTTGCAGAGCTTAGATGTATAAATATCTGTATATATATCTGTAACTAGATATATAGTAGATACTAATTTAATATATTTGTGTTTGGTGACAGCTGAAGGCAAATATTCATAGCTTAGTTATATTTGCTGAAAAGTGAAGACAGCAAAGTAGTAAAGACGTGAACAGTATTATTGTAGGTTATTGTATAGAGTACCTATACTTGGAAGAAAATATAGACCTGGTATGGTCACATTCAATGTCTATATTCTGATCCTTTCCCTGCAGTCCTCCTTTTTTGGTGTTATTTTTAGACTTGGATCATTCAAGAAATACAGCCATGCTGTCCATGTGCTCATTTCCTCTCTTTACTTATTGCCGTATGGGAGTCCAAGAAAAACTTTGATTGCTGTTTCAGCAGTGACCACCAACTTTTGGTGAGATGCACTCTTAATGTCAGAAAAGTGGCCACTTGTAATGTTCAAAATGCTTTCATGGCTGTAAAAAAAAAAAAAAAAAAATCACTTAACAATTGCACAAGGATTTGTTTATGCCTTAGAAGAAAGGTTGTTATGTATTGACGAGAAAAGCCTATCCCTTATTTTGTATTAAATGTACTCTAACACCCCAGCAGTAAACGTATTTTTAGTCAATGTGGTCAGTGCCTCTGCATATCTTCATCCTTGAGTCTTGCTAAAATTCTTCAAAGTCACAAATCAAGATAAGGGTAACAGACTTTTAAAACCATTTTCCTGATCCCCCCTTCTCCTCTCTTCTAAAGCCGATCATTGAAAGTCTGCAAATCAGATTAGAGCAATTGCAGCTCATTCCCCGGAAAGTTGTAAGATACTGAGGCAATCGCTCCTGGAAAATGTATTGCAAGACCGCAAGACCTAGTCAAGATTTTACAGGCTTATATCTACTATGCATTTGAAAGGGATTGTTCAGCAAGGTCGACTCCAGGAGCTCTTCATCTGTGTCCCTTCTTAAAGCATCAAAAAATTGTTGCAAGTTTTTACTCTAAAACTGTCATGGGATGCGTAGGGTTAAATCGCTCTTTCTGTATGCTAAAGAGCTAGGAAACATTGGCAGGCTGAAATTGTAACTTTTTTTTTTTTTTTTTAAACAACCCAAATATGTCTAATTCCCTTGCTACTTAAACAGTCCGAGGTGGCAGAAAACAATGTGGTGTCATCTTGCAGCTCCCCATGGACCGTTTTACATCTTGGAAATGAGTAAGGGACTGAAGGCAGTTGAGAATGGGCTGAAAGGAGTGCAGTCTTTGGTCCTTGTAGTTGGGCCTGTTTCGTTTCTGTGTCACACGGGACTAAAGGGGATGCTAGGAGAGAAATGCCACGTTAGAGAGACTTGTTTTGCTCCAACACAGAGTCAGTGTACAAGGACTGTTTGAAACAGATGAACCTACCTGTTAGGTGCTGCAAAGTATGTGACCTAGCTGTGCTGTCATCTTTTGCTGGGGAGTCTCTCATTCGAAGGTTTCCTTCCCTCTCCAGCTTTTTACACCATTCCTTGGTGCTGCAAGGCAACTGATCCTGGGGGGAGGGGGAATCTTGCTGGGTGATTGCGATCTTCCAAGTGAAGGGACTCTTTGTATAGGTGTGTGAAGTTCATTGCCCAGGAGCGTATAAAGAGTCAGTGCGGGAGGAAACCTTGGGCTCCCTCCTTGCCCAGGTAAAGCAACAAACCTTTCATTGCTATCTTGCCTCATTGCTCCTCAGACACTATAGTCTTCTCTCCCCTGCTGTTCTATGTGATGGCTGCAGGACTGCTGAGAAAACTGCATCAGCACCACAGGTCACTGCTCGGTATAGGTCACTCCTTCTTGGCTCTGCCGTGGGGGTCTGTCAGAGAACATGGACTGTCGAGTACCACAGGGCTTTTCTGGAGATTCAGCTGTGCTAAGTGCAGTTTTGCATCTCTACCTTTAAGGTCTTTTTCTACCCCAGGTTACGGTGCTCCACTTCACAGATGTATGGAACTTGGGAACAGAAGGAGGAACAGAAAAGCAGATTATTGGACAAATGTACGTTTAAGTGAGTATAAAGACCTGCTGCTTCCATCTGGCTATTGGATAAAACCTCTCTCTTCTTCTTGCCTTATTGTGTGAGCTCAACCCTCATTACCCATCAGAGAAGCCACAAACTAATCACCAGTCATTCAGACCTGCATGAAACCTGACCTGGTAAAAATAAAAACAGCTCACTGGACATGTTTTTCTCCTCACAGACTTTACTAAATTGTAGATGTATCCCTCCAAGTGGACAATGTATTTTGGTTATTTGTTGTTCTTCAGGCTTGCTTTGTCTGCACATAGAAGTCATATACTTTTACCAGAATAAAATATCTAATGTGGATGTAATTTGAGTGATGTCTAGAGTTTATTTCTACACTATGGGGAATCACTTGCAATAGAGTGTTATACCTCTATACTACTATAGTCATGGTCACACTAAGGGCTGTACTGGTGCAGGAGTAACAAATCATGCCTCTTGAGAAGGTGGCTGATTATTTTTCCTAATTGAAATGATGAATATTTCTCCACACGAACTTGCCCACAAGTAAGATGAACCGATGTACTATTAAAAAGGCAAATGATTTTAAATACTTACAAATAATGGATTTTCACTTATCTAGAGGTTGCAGCTAATTTCACATGGGTAATCACCCATCTGGCACGTATTTTCCCCTCACCTTTCAACACTTGAGATGGGCACTGGTTTGATTTTTGTTGTATTTATAATATTTATTTTTTATTGGGGGAACATATTTCACATAATCCAAGGTTGATCTTTCTTAAAAATCTGTTCTGCACTACACCATCATGTGGTCCATGTTTCAGTTCCTATGTGTGCATGTATGATGTGCATTACAGACTTTCAGATACTCCTAAAAAAATTTACTAGTGGAGTTATTTAATACAGGGCATTTAAAAATAGATCTGTGTTATTTCAAACTATATCTGTCAGATTCAGACCTGGTGATCCATTAAGCTAGGTGTGCAGATGAGAGATATTGTTCCTCTTTTGCTCCTCTGACTGTGCATGCCACTCAAAGTCACATACAGCGATCATTCTCCTTTTGACAAAGTATTTACCCCATTGACTCAATGGTACCAGGAGATACTGTACCCATGCATGAACAAAACCATGAGGCAAAAGTTGCCTCAAAAAAGGCAGGGGGTAGATGTGTAGATCCTTATCTTTTGTAACCACAACAAACCTCACTACATTGCATTGTATTGCATATTTTTACGTTAACAAAATTGAATGAAAGGGGACTACGTACAGGAGCACCTCCCAGTAGATCTGCAGCAAGGATAACAGTTTACACATACGGCTGCTATTTCTAGAATGTGATTGATTAGACAAAAGAAAAAAAAAAAAGTGGACTTCATCTTGCCCCCTGTTGGATGTCTACAGTGGTTGCACAGGATGTCTTTGTTTCTCTTTGTAGTGACTGGACAGAAACAGGCTCTTTTATAGTACTATTCAAGCAATATAATTCATAACACAGTATTGAAAGAAGGTCAGATGAACTGTATCATAAAAGTTGCGGGCTCAGGATTCATGGAAAAGAGGTTGTGTAAAGGAATGCAGTACAGCTAGCCCTTCTCAAATATTGTACCATCTCACTACACTTTTGACTATTTCCCATATACTTTGAGAAAATCAAATTACCTGAAAACACAGTTAAAGAAACAGTGAGAACATTTATATGCAATTATCTAGTTTATTCTGATGATGATTTATTTCTCTTTTTGATGATAAATAGTCTGCAGTAAAAAAATATTAGTTTCATAAGTTTAGTTCCACCCTTCACTTCAGCAGTGTTTGTGGGCATAGTTTTATCTGCTTGTATCTTTTACTAATCATGGAAGGTCTTTATCACATTTCTAAGATTATTTTCAAAGGTGCTCAAATTTCCATTTTCTCACACAAATGTCAGTGTTTTCTCCACAGCACCAGCCTTTCTTGAACTTGTTTCAGCCTGCTGGATTTCAGTTAGATGTTGAGAAGCATTGATTGAAACTGACAGCAAAGAGAACTTCCTCTAATATAGATAATACTGCAGTATTCATGAACTTCAGCAAAAATGTTTCATCTTCCTGATGCATGGCTAGCAGGTTGTCTGTGCATAGACGTAGATGGACTGCCTGCTAACTCATTTTGGTTTGGTTATATACTAAAAGCATTGATCAATAAATAGTTGTATGGCCAAGGAATGAACAATGTACCGAAGTCAATGGAAATATGCACAGTAATGTCACTGGCTTTTGGAGCATGTCCCACCTAAGGAAGTAAAGCTCAGTCTCTCATGTTTGGGCCAGCAACAGGTAGGCAACTGAAAGTTTATTGTGAAAACAGGTCAACACAACTGCAAAGAAGGTCACATCCAGTTAGGTCACTGGCACGTTACTTTGATGTGAGAGAAAAAAAAAATAAAGGATTTTCCTAATTGTTCAAAACATTACTTACTGTGTGTGACTAACAAATAAATAAGGCAATTATAGGAGGAATTTGCTGCAGCAAACCAGGAGCTGGTTGCTGTAAGAAATTTCCAAATTAATATTAAATTGTCCTTCTGGATGAAAATCTGATGGGATGTCACTGTAAATCAAAAGCACTCAGAACTGTACTAGACATGAACCAAAACCTGTTGAGCCACTTTAGTACAGTCACGCAACTCTCATTTACAGTATCTCATCTGTGATTAGACTATGGTACGTGAATGTTTCCATGAACCTTGTTGTCCAGGTAATAACAGAGAACCAACAGCAAGGTATAAGTAAATATCCCTAGAAATTAAATGACAGTGTATATTGGTCAAAGTGAATGCCAGTAGCAGAGTTTAGGAAAAGGTCTTCAGACAGAAGTATTGGGCATGTTGCTCTTTTCCCTTTTGGTCTCTCTGAAGTTTAATCACTGAAGATAGTGGGATAACACTTGATATTTTCAAGATGATCTCTACATTCCTAAATATACTTATACTGTACCAGTGATACTTCAAAAATTCAGAGCAGTACTCCAAACTAATTTGCCACATAGAATTGCTTCGCTATTTTTGTTATTGTTGTTGATTTTCCAGTATAGCTAAAAATACCATGAATCTTGACTATTCAACAACAACGAAAAAATACTGGGCAAACAAGGCAGAAGTGGCCCTTGGCTCATTTGAATAGCACCTTTTAGAGACCCTTAATAGGTGACATAAATGATTCAGTGACTCATTCAGCTTTTATCCCAGCATTGGACATTGTTCCCATCTATCATGCATATCATTAGAAGATGATGTTTTGCATAAAGAACAATTTTACAGATCAAAATTTAAGATTACACATAAATTCAGTGAAGGAGAAGTTACTAATCTCATGGAGGTCTGATTCCAGTTTGGAGTAAATTTTATGTCTGTGAAACTTGCCAACTATTTTCAACTAAACAGAGTGCTATTATTATCTTCTACTCTGCAGTTTTTCCTCTGTGCTCTGCATTTCTACAAATAGAAATCACCAATCCACACAATATTCTTAAAAAAACTTGTGAAGCTGAGCGTTAAAAGATGAGAGGCCCTGAATTAAGGTGAGATAGTGTCATTATTGGACATGTGTATGTACTTGGAGTGTAGAAATGCTGCAGGTTGGACAGTAGAAACACTTATTCCAGTAGTTTTCATTCTGTTTCTGGTCCTTTTTTTTTTTTTTTTTTTTTTCCCTGTAGAAATTATCACTTGGAAAAGGTTTTCTGGAGGAAGACAATAAATTGCTGCTTTCCCTAAAGCTTAACCACTGCAAACAGTGAGGTGAAAGAATATATTCAGTGAAGAATCTGTCCTCATCTGTTCTTACCTAGTTTTGCATAATTCTGCTATGTCACTAAAGGTATAGTAGGAGTTACATTGTCCTTAATGCTAGCCTTGGGCCCATATCTGCCTTGCATCTCAACCTGAAGATGTTTTACTTGACCCCTAACAGCCTGACCATGGAGGGAGGTCTGTTCACCTCCACGTAGCAGGCTGACCCTGATGCTGACTTGCCAGCTAGCCCCTCTCTGCAGAGTGTTGGGAGTTCACCCACGTGCAGATCTTAACGCAGAAAGCTGATGGACAGGAATTGCATAATTCCTTGTTCCTGGCTTCTGACCTGTCAGCATACCATCTCTCTTATTCTGCATGGAGTAGAGAGATACATGGAGGAGAAGCAAGTTCCTGCAGAGACATTCCTCGCAGGGATGGAGATCACATGGCAAGAGGATGCCCCTTGGGCATCATAAAACCTTTGGCAGGGATCTTGGTGCTGACTCAAGAAAAGCACGTGGTGTGCATGGGTTCAGTGCAGGATACAGGACCTCATGTAAATGGAGGAAGGTGGCTGGTGGAGGGCAAAACAAACCAACTCTTATCAGTACAACAATATCAGCACAGATACCTTCTAAGTGATCTTCATTCTTTGGCAAATGTGGAAAGCATGTGAATTGAAGCCAGCTTCCGATCTACTTCCAAAATAAGACCAAATAGTTCCGGCACACAGAACACTTCTAGTCCTGTGTATATAAATTGGTGTATGCATCCTTTAAAGCACACAGCAAGAGTGACCGAACTCTTTGTGAGCAAGTTAGACAGATCTTTTCAAATAGGTTGCAGATGCAGCATCATATTGTTCTCAGTGGCACAAAATGAGTGAATTTGGCGAGCAGAGACTCCCAGGTCTGACAGGGACAGGGACTGCTGGAAGCCATGTTACAAAGAAAGCTGTAGTCAAAGCTGATGATGGTAGTGACAAGACCTCTTTTGAATATGATAGGCTTTGAATGAAGACAACAACCAGTTTCTTTTCTGTTCTCTCTTCTCTCTCAAAAAAAATTTACATTTAGATAGTACCTCTCACAGAATCACAGAATGGTTGAGACAAGAAGGTACCTCTGTATCCATCTGGTACAACCTCTGCTCCAGCAGGGCCACGCAGAGCTGGCTGGCCAGGATCACGTCCAGGTGGCTTTTGAAGATCTCCAAGGAGGGAGACTCTACAAGCTCTCTGGACAACCTGTGCCCATGCTTGTGCACCCGCACAGTACAAAAGCGCTTCCTATGTTCGGATGAAAACTGTTGTGTTACAGTTAGTGCCCATTGCCTCTGGTCCTGGCACTGGGCACCACTGACAAGAGGCTGGCTCTATCTTTTTTTCATTCTCCCTTCAGGTTCTTACAGACATTGATAAGATCCTCCTAAGCCACCTCTTCTCCAGGCTGACCAGGCCCAGCTGTCCCAGCCTCTCCTCACAGGAGAGGTGCTCCAAGCCCTTCATCATCTTGTGGCCCTCTACTGGACTCTTCCCAGTATGTCCAGGCTTGTCTTGTACTGAGGGCCCCAGAACTGGACATAGTACTCCAGGTACATCCTCACCAGTGCGGAGCAGAGGGGAAGGATCACCTCCCTTGTTCTGCTGGCAATACTTATCAGATTGGTCAGGCATGACATCTCCATGGTCAAGCCATGCTGACTACTCTTTGTGATTTGCTTCTTCACCTGCCTGGAAATGGTTTCCAGGATTAGCTGTCCCATCACCTTACCAGGGACAGAGGTGAGGCTGACTGGTCTGTAGTTCCCTGGGCCCTCCTTCTTGCCCTTTTGGAATATAGGAGTGGTATTTGCTTTCCTCCAGTCTTTGGGAAGTTCTTCCAGTTGCCATGATCAAGCAAAGAGTATAGAGAGTGGCCTTGCAATCACCTCAGCACTTGTGGGTGCATCCTATCAGAGCCCGTGGACTTGTGAATGTCCAGTCTGCTCAAGTGTTCCCTGACCTGACTCTTTTCCACCAAAGACACATCTTCCTTGCCCAGGTCATTCAGCCTAGCCTCTGGACATGGGATTCCCTTCATCAAAAAGGATCCCCAAAGTGATTCACCAGTATTACATGCATGCAAGAAAGCAGCATCATACAAACAGCAAAATGAAGCCAGAGAAATGCATCAGATAATTTCTCATTCCTTGGGTAGAAATATGCATAGATTTAAACTGCATGCCACAGGCCTCCCAGGAGTTTGCATCTATCTAAAATTTCATAGCAGGGGAGATGTCATAAAAGGCAAATGCCAAAATGGTATGTAAAGGAAAGTAAAAGCTTAAAGGACATATTAATTGCTCATGTCCTCATCAAGCTTAACCATCTGTATTTAGCCAGTGTTACTGTTGCAAATAAGTTTGTGCCTTATCAGATTGACCACAGAGGTTAATTAAACTCTTTTCTGGATCTGATATTTTTCTAAGAACATGTAGCACATACTTTGTAGAGACTAGTCAGTTTGCCACAAGTAATGCTGTTATACACAGTGAAAGAGAAATCATTCAGGGCACAGTGAAAACCTATCAAAAGTCTGTCAGGAAAAGACGGAAGAGGTTATAGTTGCATGAAATTTCCTCATGTGAAGGAGAATATATGCTTAAAGCCAGGCTTGGCATCCCTCGCTATTTCACAAGCCTCAAAGTCCTCTGGTGCCTGTCATAAAGCAAACATGGCTGATGTTGAGAGGATGTAAATCTCGGCTTTCCATTAAGTGCAGTGGACATCTGCAGGGTTTGACATAGATCCTCTAACTTGTTCTCTGGTTGGTACTTTTTCCATGGTAATCTATATTAATTCCCATAGTAATTGTTCAGTGATTATATTGATCTTCACAAATTACTAAGTTCTCTTCATCGTGTGTAGGATAAACCTGAACTAAATTATTTCTATGCAGCTGTATGCATATTAGAGGGATTTTAACAGGTCAACATGCAATACAAATACTAGCTTTAAAGATTTGTACTTGTTGGAAAACATGTTCAGAGATGATGCACACATACCAGGTTCCTCCTAACCAAGGAATGGCTACAGAATAGCTTTAAGCATTACTGCTCTCTCTGATGTCCCTGCATTAGGTCCAGACACATCAGAACATTGTGGAGGACTATCAGTAACTCATAATTACAAATAATGTTGGATAAATGATAAAGGTATCACGTCAAGTTAAATGAATGCATTTTTAAGGCAAAAAGTACTATTTTTCCATTAGAAATCATAATCCATTTCTGGATTTTAGCAGTTACCATTTCAGAAAATCTAGTAGGAGTTTAGAGCAAATGTTGCACATAGTAGTAGTATGCTATCATTTCATCCCAAACCACTGTGAAAATACAGAATACTAAAGGCAAAATGTCTTAAAGCTTATGAACTGGAGTTAATCTGTAAAATATTAATTAAAATGTCATTGAAGGATTTTTCCCTTAGAAAGAAAAAAAAAAAAAGGAAATATTTTGAAAGACTGTGCCAAAGAAAATGATACTTTTAATCAGGAAAAAATGTTTCAGCAAGGTAAAAATACAACTTTTAGTGGCTTTAACTTACATTAATTTTGCTTACATTTTATGTTTTGGGACATAAAGTGTATTGTAATAATAAATTATATCAGTATAAACAATACGTGGATTATATTTAAAATTAAGAAAAAACACATTTATGGTTGTATGGTTATATATAGGGCATTTAAATAAACTTAAACTGCAATACTATAACAAATAAACTGAAAACTGAGGGAAAAAAAACTTTTTTCCCTTTTACCATGTTGAAAGTCTCATTTTAAACCAATGTGGGTGTTGGATATCTCTTGGTTTGGTTTTTCCATTAAAATCCAATCAGTGAAATAACCAGCTATGTCACTTATAAACTTCCATGGCTCAGGACTAGTTGACAAATGACAAATTGCTGAAGAGGAGTTCTGTCCATTTGTCAAGGAACACTGACAGATTAAGACATAATGCCTCTTTATCCAAGACTGTGTGGATAGTTTTTTGCACAGACAGCTTTGTTACTGATTTTTTTTTATGACAAGCAAACAGTGCTTTAAAAAAAAGGGATTTAATAAGATATATAGGAAAGCCTACCTTCTGGTTTCCTGAAAGTGTCAACACTGCTAAATCCTTCTATTGTACACACTTTGTTATACTCTTAAATGGCACTTGTCTAATCTTTGCTATTCACATAACCTGATAAGGAACTATTGAGGCATGTAACTTGTTATAAATGCTTTATCTTTTTTTTTTTTTCCACTTGTAATCTTCTTATGCTACCATCAGATAGACTCTGAAACTTATTTATTAGTTCTACTTGAGTTTTCTGTTTGCTCTAACATAACAATCTATGTATTCCTGTTGGAAACATAGGAACTTCTTACATGGTTGTCAGGTGTCCAAGAAGCCCGGTGGAAATACCTAGACACTTAGCAGTTTTCCAAATGTGGTATTTTTCTGACATAATTAAGGTCATCTTTACTTATTGATTGATTATCAGGTAAGCTACCTACCACAAGTTCAGCCAAATCAACACCACTTTCCTGTATCTGAATGAAATCTGCAGACTACCTCCGGTCATACTGAAATTTAACCTTTTAAGATTTTGTTAAATTCAGCAGTCTTTAGCATCTCCAGGATTAAGAATTTCACATGTAGAATTAACCCATTCATTTCACACTGCCTTAGGGTAGCACTGCTCCAGCAGATTTTGTAGTACTTTAACTTTTGGAGTGATACATCCTCTTTAATTTAAAATAAAACAAGATCCTGCCTTTTAGATAACAAAAAGGAGAGATCCTTTGAGTAATTTATTTATTTATTTATTTCTGCTCTGTTATCAGGGTTTTGCTGTTCTACTCTCCCCATCTCGTTGCAGCACACTTTGTGAACTTGGTAGTCCCGCTCTGTAGTGGTGCTTTGACAGCTCCAAGACAAACTGAGATTGGTTTGGGGTAAGGGGCAACTTAGGTTAATGGTTTCATATAAGTATTTCGAAAAACATTTGGAATGAAATGCATAATGATTTCCTGAGAAATAAGCACCTTAGTTCTCTATAGCTAGCTAATCTGTCATTGTTAAGCCATTGATCTTACTGGCTTTCAAAGTCCCCTGACAACTCACATTTAGCTGTAAACCAGATTGTTTTGAATATGGAGAAGAGAAGCTGTAAACATATAAAATAAATGACTCCTGGCCATTCCAGTGGTGTAACATTTTTGTCAGGAGCCTGTTTATACCAGACTTTTAAGTATCCTGACCAAAAAAATGTATGATTTATGGTACCTTTACCCTGATAGCTGTCACGTAAGTAGCCACAATGAAGCAAATGATATGTTGTACTTTTTAACTACTTAGGCTACTGGGCAGGTTTCCCTGGGGGCAAAGTAACCTCACTAACCTACAACTGATCACGTTTCCTTCACTTCCCCTTTCCTAGGGCACATGCCTGATTGATTTTGGTATAACAGCTGCTCATTCTCCCTACACTTATTCATCTCCAGCCCTGCCTGCTCTGAAGTAATTCCTGCAGGAATAGGCAAGGATTTCTTCCTGGAAGAAGTATTCCATGGTGAACTCCATATTCCTCTTCAAGCTCCTAGACTCTTCAAGCTTGTATCAGTAGGATTTCCAACATTGATCTGCTGCTGCAAAACAGAGTCCTGGCCTTAAATGTCCATCTGATGAACATTGATGTACTCCCCATTGGCAGAACATTTGTGATCTTAAAAATTAAGGAGATACCTCATAGGAAAATAATTCTATACAAGAACGTTCACCACTAAGAGAAACCTTGTCCTTACAGTTCAGTAATTTCTCCCTTGTTCCTCTCCAATCCCTATGCAAAACCAGGATGGGGGATGGGAGGGGTCTATCTTCATGAGGAATCAGAGAAATATATAGGATAATGAAGGGACCAGAAGTAGTACTGCTGACCATACTAAACCTCCATGTCCCTGGCTGGTTCAAACATCTGATTAGGTCTAAATTGAACAGTCTAAATCATCCCCTTGGGGTTACCCCAGCTATGCTTCATTTAGCCAGCCAAAGCAGACTTTTTAGCATAGACTTGAACAAGTTTATGTTTAAATGGGTAACAGTGTCCAAAAAAGGGGAATCTCCTGGTCTGAGTACAGATATGCAAATATAAAACACATTGTTTCATTACTGTGGAAATTTTATCTACCTATTCCCTTTTATTAACCTATGACTTCATCTCCTCCCCTACCCCCAAAGGGAAGTCATTAACAGTCATCAATGCACATTTAGTTTTGCATAACAAATAATGATCATATAAAAATATAGGAATGTTTGCTTAAGCTGTACTTAATCAGGGTGTTTTTAATCTAAGAAACAAACAAAGTTGAAGAAAGAAGTGTTCTGAATTTGTCTGAAGAAACAACAAAATCCTAACATATAAAGATCGTGGGTTAATAGTATTGTTCTCTGAGCCTAATAGTAACCATACCCTATATAATTATATCCCAGAATTCACAGGAAAACCTAATCCATAAAGAATGGTTTCATTTTCCTGGGTCCTGCTATGTAACTCATAAATTTTATTGAAGGTTGGTAGACAGGTAGAGGTCAAAAGCAGGCCCAAAAATCCAGCAACTCAGTAGCTGGGAACTGTACTTTAAAAAGGATTAGCCTTCATTAAATGACACTTCATCTTTTTAACGCAGCATGAAATACGGTATGAAGATCCCCAGTGTCCTGATAACACTGACAAAGGATTCCAGTAAGTGCAAGCTTGCAGTCATAGATGGGATTAAGGGAGAGAGCTGAGAGAGAAAATCACAGTGCAAACTTCTTCATGGAAAAAAAAGGAAGCTGGATGAACTGATGCTAATAAAGGTGGAGAGCCCTGACACTGCAAAAATAAATATTCTTTATAATTTGTTTTAGTCATATTTTAGGAAAGTTCCTATGTATTTACTACTGCTACCACTGTTTACTAGCAGAGGCTGATAAGAATAAATGCGACAACATGAAGCATAATGGGTGGCCCACTTTGCTGCTGAGTTATTCGCACTGTGCGGCTGAAGAAGGCCCTTTGATTTCCTGCTTGCCTGGCACAGGACTTTCTTCCTGACACCCTGTGTTACACATAGCTACAGCCCTATTTTAGAGCACTTTGTGTCAGCTGATAAACAAGACTGCCAGAGGCAGTGAAATGAGGATGACAGGTGGATCCAAACCCAGCTGTAGTCAATGAAGATCTTTCCATTGACTTCTCTGCCCTTGAGATATAATGCTTTGTATTAAATGAACTCCTACACTCAGGAAGATAAAACCATCCCAAGACACTGATATACGGTGTTTCCTGGAAGCTCACTTCTGCTGGCTTGAGCTTGCATCCATGAAATGTTACTGATCACAAGAATATGCTTGACAAGGGTGACACTGTGATTGTGTGGCTTTGTGGGACTAAGAGATGGGAATTAGTGACTGCTGTCAGAAGTCAAAGTAGTACTTAACTTGATATTTGCTGACAGCACAACTGACCTCTAGTTTCCCAAAGTTATGGAAAATTTCCATGATCATGAAGTAACTCCAATGTTTATGCTGTTTTCCCAATCGTTAGTGAGAGCCTGTAATCTCCAAAAAGCCCTGTCTCAGGATTTGTTGTGTTTATTGCTGTGTTTATTCTGTTTGAGTTTTGTCAGGAGCTCCTTGCTCATCCATGCAGATCTTCTGCCCCCTTTGCTTGTCTTCTTACTCATAGAGATACATTGATCTTGAACTTGGAGGAAGTGATGCTTGAATACTGACACACTCTCATGGATCCCCCATCCTTCTAGGGCTCTAACCCATGGGATTCCTCCATGTAGGTCCCAAAGTGTTCCTGACACTCAGAAAATTTGTATTCGTGTAAAGTCACATTGAACTAGGGAGGAATCCTTGAGGTCTGTAGCTGTGAACTACTGCCTAAGACCTGAAAGCTAGGAGTTTCTTTCAAGCTTAAACATTATAAAGTTATTTACAATAGACGTTTTCTTCTGTTTTACATGGCTATGATCCAGCATGCATTTTTTTGGATGGTCCCTTCCTAATCTCCATCAAGCAAACTTGTGCTCCTGCTCTTCTTCTTAGGCACCTGGCTCAGGTAAACCTAGGAGCAGATGGAGCAAGGATCTATGTGGTATTGTACATCAGGCTCCACAAAATTTGTGACCGAAGTTGGTCTTATGCCAGCCTACAATTATGCAGGGTAGGTCAAGCAGCAGGTTGTATTTTCTCATTAAATTAATTTATACCACTGTTCCCATGGAACCAAACTGCTGAGTACCTTCATGAATAATGTAAGTCTTTAGAAATCATCTTAGTGACCTTAGGAAGAAACAATAATCTAAGAAAAGACAAGGCATGCTGTGGAAGAGAAAAAAAAGAAAAAAAGACCAAAAATGAGATCTACTGGTCAAAAAGTAGGTAAACGGACTGTCATGTGTTGTTTGGTACTGGCAAGTCTGTGTATCACTGTTCCTGGAGGAATTTCTTCCAGCTGTGCTAATTTTCTTTTCTAAAGATAAATTTATTTTTGAAGATAGTTATTCATAACAGATGATGCTGTCCTGACAAACCTGATAACATCTTTCTTAGAAGAGGAATTTAACACAATGTTAATACAACGGATAGATATTTTTAGTGATTCACTGTTAAGATTTATTTATTTTTTAATGTGTAACACAAGATGCTTTGGTTACACTTCTAAACACTCTTCCCTTTCATCTCCTATTGTCCTTCTCCATTGTTAGCAGAGCAAGAAGAAAAAGGCTTACATATATCCAGCACCATTTGCAGCCTTGCAACTCTGATCACAGTTGTTGAACAGCACAGCTCTGATCACAAGTGTTAAACCATATGATATATTGGGAGAAAGAGTAAACAATTTGGTAAGTTTCAGTTTACTTGAAGTTGTTTGGAGTAAATTACTATTTTTTTTTTATTTTTTTTTCTAAGTATGAGCAGACCCTGTACCAATCCCAACTGCCTATAACAGGAAAAGCTTTTAATTTCCTTTCTGTGTACGAACCATTAATTCAGAACACAATGCCTCAATTCTTAACATCTCTCCCTCTTCTCAAGTTGCTTGTTGCCATTTACTCTTCATTAACTCTTCCAGCTCTATAAGTGCAGTAGTCTTGGAGCTACAACATCTCTGCTGTGAGCATGGACTGTGAGGCCACGTGCTGTTCATGCGTTTGCATCACAAGCACATGGTATGGGAAAGAATGAGTAGAGGAATGAAGATAAATGGTGGAAGAGGCAATTCAAAAAGAGCTTTAAGGCCTGCAATGTGTAGAAAAATGCCATCCTTCTATTTTCTCTTTAAGGGCAGCTGTGAAATAGGGAAGGGTCCCATATATGTAAAATCACAGAGCAGAATTTGAACATCTTCAAAGTTTGTTTTTGGTTTGAGGATCTGGTTTGAAAAACACCTGAAATCCTAGTTTGTTTTGGGAGAACGGGTTCTGTCCTTAGGCATAAGGAACTGCATGTACACACAGAAGGCCTCTGCTTATTTAGTAACTGAAATAGCGAGTTGTAAACGCAATTCTAATTACTCTCACTTACAGCTTTATGAGTTGTAAATCTTCCCCTTCATTTTCCTAGAGAGAAATCCCAACTGTTGCAAAGGAAGATTATTTAGCTCATTCCAGACTCCTTATTCTACTGCAAAGATAAAAGTGACCCAAACAACAACAGGAATGGCCACTGGAGACTGGTAATTTGGAAGGATCTCATATCATATAAGTGTAACCATATGAAATGAGTTGGGAAGGGCACTGCACCCTGAGGAGCCTTTTACCTGCAGCATAGTTTTGAACATCCTTGAACTGGCCTGTTTACACCAAAGATAGACAGGTCCCAGCTAGAGCAAGATCTTTATTCAAGGAGTGTATTTTTTTATCTGTTTCACTTTAGGACTGTATTCCACTGGTTTCACATAGTCTTTTTCAACTGAGGACCAGCAAGTATTGTTTTTAGCTTTTTTTCTCTTTTATATTATATTTCAGCAACTCTGTTCTTTTTGCCCTTGCTTTCCTTTGGGGAAAAAAAAAAAAAAAAGTACTACAGGCCAATAGTAACTCTGGTTATAAGCTGCTGGTGTTCTTGGCAATGAATGCAGGGAGACTGGAAAATGATTTTACCAACGGAATTTCCTCAATACCTTTAGCATTAGACACAATGGAGAGAACATGACTTTGACGTAATAAGTCCACTAGGGTATTTGCTTACGGCCAGCCCTCCATGACTCGAACATACCACAATCAGAAGGGTATGGGGTAGAAGCACAGTAATATGACTTTTTAAAGGAAAAATGTTTTGTTGTTGTTGTTGTTTTTCTTTTCTTCTGAAATATAGAAAGCTTTAGGCTCTTTAAAGGCAATAGGTTGACAAACTAAGGATTTTTCATTATTAGGTCAGGCATTGTCCATCAAACACTTGATACTTCTGATACAGTATCAGCAAAAAAGGAAAGCAACTTCCTGGTACTGTGCTTTGAGGTAACAGGACTGCATGTTGTGACCCTTTAAAGAACTGAGAAATTTCTCTGTAAATGTAACAGGACTGGTTTTATTTTTGTCTTAGACCTGTCTTTACCTCCTCCTACTAACTCCTGCTTCTTGCACTAATTAGCAAAGGAGTGGCAGCTACGCTGGATTTGAAAGAGACCAGGCATAGAGAACTATCAGTTAGTGACTGGTCCAAAACAAGACTGCATGATGACTAAAAGGTAATGGCAGCCAGTTTTCACTTACTTTCCTAAAAATGGCTAGAGTTCGGAGCAGTGGAATTTTCCTAAAGCAGAACTAAAATTTTCAGATGGGTGGTAGCGGTCTTAGACAATACTGAGTACCAGAGGGTACAGAGAAAGGAAAGTAGTAAATTATTGTTGTCCAGAAGCCTGTTTCTGACTACAAACACAGGTAAGGTCAAATAAAATTTATTTGGAGGTGAGAGAGTCTGACTTTCTGAAAAGCTGAAAGACTTCAGCTGTTTCACAGCAATTTCTTATCTACAGGCCCCTTAACTAGGGGACCTACGAAGTACAAAAAATGCAGGAGTGGGGGGGATAGGGGAGGTGAGGAAGACTCCGTGCAGGTGCATGCTGCGAAGTTGGTGGCCTAATGTACTTTGGTGAAGGGTAGAAATGACCTACAGGACTAGACGAAGGTCAGGACTCTAAGCAGTGGCTTGTATTGCTTGTACCTGGGGCTACCAGCAACTAATCCATGGCCTAGAAGGAGGTTCTTGGATAATAGGGATCATCTTGTAGCTGCTGCTTCCCTTCCACCCACCCCAGACACTCCCACGATTTGCCCATGAGGCAGTTGGGATAAAGGAATTGCTCTCAGAGGGTGCTCCCAGCTGGTGAGGAAAAGGAGAATGGGTAGTGCATACAGACTTCCAAAGTATCACTACAAAAGCTCCCTCCGCCCCCTCACCATGTCGCTTTTTGTGCTGTTTAAAGAGGAAATGTGTTGACAAGTCTTAGCAACGTCTGACTCAGATTGCCATAAATTCAGAGCACCCGTTGGACTGGAGATCCTGCAGAGCAGATGATGACCCTGGGGGTGGTGATGAAAAAGCAGCACTACGACTATTTCACTTCGTCTGAGAGTGGAACCATGCCAAGGACATGTAATTGAGGGACAAAGGAAAAAACTAGATGTAAAATCCCCATCTACCTGGGGAAGCTTAGAGCCAAATGGGCTCAGTGTAGGGCCCAAATGCATCAGGCTGGGGACTATCCCCTTCTGTGATAGATACACACAAGCAAAACACTGTTCTACTTTTTTTTTTCCTGCAGTAAATTAAAAATATTTGTCATGAGCAGTGGAGTGAAAAATGTTATCACTGCCTTTAAAAGACCGTAGGACATGGAACAGAAAGGGTTTTCCCCTTGGCTCACATGTACCAGGAGCAGTATGCAACCCTATTTTGTAAGCACAGTCTTCTAGCACTGAAAAAAGAAAAAAAAAAAAGGTAACGGCAAAAAATGGGAGAGCCAGGAATGTATTATACAGGAATGGTTCTAGCCAAAGTAAGCAAAATCCAAACATCCCACACTTCCCAAATTATCTTCCTTTCCTGCTTAATGCACTGTAAATGAAATTCAGTTGGACTTTGCCATTGTTGAGGACTGGATTTAATCACATTCAAATTGTACATAGATAGGAATTGATGATAAAGTAATATTGTTTGAACAAATAGCTCACTTCCTTTGCAGTAATTCTTACTATTGTTAACATATTAATAATGATAATCATGTGCTGCATTTATAATAGAGCCTTTCTTCACCAAGAATCCTAACGCTCATGTGAAATAAACTGATTATACTGTACATATGCTATCTTAACTGAAAACATATCCAACATCACAGCTCTTCCTGTAAACCATTCTTTAAAACACAAGAAGGTTAACTTTCCTACCAAATCATTGCATTTTCAATACCTTTTTTATTGTTAAACATGCCTCTGCTCATTCCTCTATAAAGCTTATAAAATGTTTTCCACAAAAATAAAGCTGCAGGAAATCTGTAGTTTTAGGCAGTCTTCCCAAGGGAAGGCTGCATTTATTTTCAGTGCTGCAGCCATTTCTCTTAAGTTTGTTTTTCTTTGATTTTCATAAAAACAAGACAAAACTCAGTGGTGCAAAAAGACTGCTCATTGAACAATATTAGTATTTCAATGCTTCCATTCAGCCATAACTGTTGACACTTTGGGTGTGCAGAAAACATGAGGTAAGACTTCATTGCCCAGTCTTGAATGAAATAGGAAGGTGTATGCTTTGTTTTGCTCAAGAAAGCTATCTGAGGTTAGTCCTGGGAAAAAGAACCTAAGTAGCTCATGCTGCTTAATGCCATTAGACTATAGGTCTTGGTGATTTAGATTAGGCATCTCAATTGGAAAAAAAAAATAAAAAAATAAAAAAAATCTCTATATCTGTATGTAGATGAAAAAAAAATTGTCTTAAATCTAATTCAGGGGGCTCTAAGCCCACAGCTGTGGGCTAAGTAACTCGTTCATTAATTTACAAATAATCTTTGACTTTCTTGATTCAATAAACTTGGACAGGCTTGTAAAACTCTTAGTTATGTTTAGGTCCACAGGGACAGTCACACCAGAAACCAAAATATATGGATAGCTGTGTTTTTCTTTAAATTCAGAAGTAAAATGTTTCTGCAAAAAAACTTAATATGAATGGTTCCTCTTCCTCTTGCTGCTCAAGTTTTTAAAGAAGGATGCTTTGGAGGAGTTAGAAAATGTACAGTGAAATCCTTTCCACCAGGTATGACATTTCTTAGCTATTGTAAATTGAGACTGACCCATCATTGCCATTGCTGCTGAAACATCTCTGAGTGATAGAGATATGTGTATACAGAACCTGTGGCACTTTCTTAGGTAAATATTGAATAGTTAAAAGAATGAGGGAAAGGTGGTGTTGGCCAAATCATTTTGTGCAAGGTTGATATAATGAGCTTTCTTTACCAACTAGGTGTACTAACAGTACAAACCATAGGAATGCCCTGCCTGTGAATCCACAGGCTGACAACACAGCTATTTGCCATTTAGAACAACAAGAAGCAAATGCTTTGGTTACAGAAACTGAATCTACAGGGCTAACATGGGTAAACAAAATGGAATCATGCATTCTGGAATATATCCAGGAATCCAGGTTCTTAACAAAAAATGCCATAAATACTGTAATGTTCAACAAGTAAGGAAGAATTGTTACTCCTGTCAGAGATGCAATATTATTCACGGAAGGAATACAGAGACTTAGCAGCAGCAGATATGTGTCTTTTGTTTCAACTGTTATCAACTCTTGTGGGAGCTCTTTATAGAAAAGTTGGGGGGTTCATTTTTAATGCTTTATAGGGCCAATAGCACAGCCCTTGTCCTCCATCCCTTCCTGCCTCTTTTGAGCATCTCATGCTAGAACTTGCATTTATTCCTTTTGTGACCCTGTTTGCACAGAATAGGCATAGATTTATAGATTAAGGTAATTCAGAAAAATGTTTTTTGGAGCTGGAAAGAGTGTCTTATTCTGAATTAGCTTTGTCCACAGACCACTCTTTATTTGCAGATAAGAGCAATCACTCAGGAAGCCAATCACTGACAAGCAGCACAGTTCGAATTCTTGCACACACCCTTAATCCAAATTCATTTCCGTGAGAAGATAAGCTTTCAGAAAGTTCACTAATCAACCAGTATAAGTTTAGAAAGCAGAACAGGAGGTGCAGTTTCACTACTCAGTTTATTTTCCAGGATTTACATGTTAATTTAAGACAAAGGTAAAATGAGTGAAGTACTCCCATACTAGTTTCCATCAGAAACATGTATCTTTTAACAAGACAGCATTTGCTCATTTGCTGCTAAACACAGTCAGGAAAAAAAAAAAAAGCAAAACATTGAGACCCAACACATAAAATGTTCTCAAAATTATAAGCAACCATTGATAGGGACAAGCTGAATACAAATGAAAGAAAAAAAAAAACAGAGGAACAGAGGAACCTCACGAGGCAGCAGCTTTTCCAAAGACATTGGTACTTTATTGTATAGCCAAACCATTCAGGATATTGGTTGATATGTAATATATCTGACAACCTTACAGGCAAACTCTTCTGCAGTTATCCTAACATTTGGCTCTGCAGAGACTCACCTGTGGTAGGCCGTCAAAATAAACTGAATTATTCTAGAGGTATGAGGAATCTTTAGTAAGACGACCATGAGAAAACATGGAGGCAGCTAGTTTTAGCCCATCACGTAGGAATTTTGTTGTACATGAACTTTTCCAGATTGTGAAACTGAGGTACAGTTCAAAAGAGAGGACATAGTTTCATTGTCTGTGCAATGAAGTTGCTTCCTTAGGTCTGAGTCATTCTCACAGGAAAAGAGCTGTCCACATCTATCAAACCTGGGTTTGTCTCATTACTGCTCTATTAGCAACCCCAATAAGCACATGAAAATTCTTTTGCATCAATACCTTTGTGCAGCATTGGCCCTTGTCATCTTTCACTGGATGTGTTTTGAGTGACAGGCAACAGGACTTCTTCAGTCCCATGAAGATATCTGATGCTCCCCAGATAGCTTCTGTTATGTACGCTGACATTGCAAGTGTATTAAACTCTTAATTTGTTCACCTTTGACATAGAGCTCACTCGCACATGGTGAAGAAGACTCAGGACTGGACATGGATAGGAAGAATTAAGTCTCTAGTGCTTTTTTAAGGCATTCAAAAGCACTTGCTCTGTTAGAGAACATAAATGTTTTGTCTGGTAGCACTTTGTCCTGTTTTCAGAAATGCAATGACTTAAATTGTAGCTGCTTCCTTATAATTAACTGAACACAAAAGCCAAAACCATGGAAATTGTACAGTAAACACTACTGCTTACTGGCATAGTTGAAAGAACAATGAGGGCACAGCCTCCCATGTTAAAACCTGAGAACAACACAATATATTGTATTTTGGGGTGATTCCATTGTGCTGGTATATTTGATTTAGGAAGAAATAGAAGTTTTTGCCAACACAGAAACAAATTCACCCCTACCATTATGTTTGGGCCCCTTTTCAGCTCTCCCATGTACAGTGTTTGCTGAAGTCTGCCTGATCAGTTAAGCAGGAGGTTAGCTGTGCTGCAGCAGACATGTGAAAAGTAATTTAATGACTTATTTAATCTACTGAATGCAGGTTTTGAAAAGCAAACGTTGTCCAGTGCAAAACACCATCAGTGGCACATAGCAGTTTATTTCAATAGTGTTCTCCTTTAGGAACTCCCAAAGTATGTTAGAATACACCTGGAGTAACATTTGGTCACACAGGCTATACTATCTTGAAAATAATAATAATAATATTAACAAGGCCAAGCTAGGATGAAGGAGATACAGTCACCTTTTTTTGCAGTACGAGCACCCAAGAGAACCTCTGATTTCATGACAGTGAATTTCAAACAACACGTGAACCATGGAATGGAGACGGTCTTACAAGCCTCCACATCTTCTTGTCAGGCCCAGCAAAAAAGGCCAGGTCACTTGATTTAACTTCAGGCCTTGAGATCTGCAGGTTATTGGTGAAGAACGGGTCATAGATAAGACAAGGCAACACTCAGTGACGTTGCTTCAATTAGAATAGAAAATGTAAAGCTAGTACTAAAAAAAACAGAATAGGAGCTGGGTAAGGAATGCTAACTCAGGACGTAAGCTGTGTTAAATGTTCAGTTTGGCAAAGGTCCTGGACATGCCGTTGCTGCCATGATTTATGTCAAATCATATATTGAAGGCAAGAGGATGAAGTTTAACTTGGCCGTCTGTATAGAACAGTCAGGAACATGTTGTTCAAACAAGCAAGATAGACTTTAACGTGTACTAAAAGCATCAACATGGCCCTCTTGACTTGGGCCACTAAAACTCTTGTCTACAAGTGAAATTTGTTAAGAACCTTGAAATGGAAGCAAACTCTCAGGTCATCAGATCCCCTTCTGGCATCCAGGAGGAATGGTAGGTAATCTCTCAAAAATGTGTTGATCTCCACCTTACGCCCTATAGTTTTCTTGCCTTTGCCATTCCCTAAGAAAAATTGTTTCTGAGCCTTTAACTTGCGATGGCTTACAAACTGTATCTGATTTCCAGATTAAGAAAAAGGAAAAAGAAAAGCAAATGTCTTTGCAAAAGCTGTTGATTATTCCACCCTCCTCATGTTGACTTTCTGGGTGTAGATGGTGTGTGCACCAAAATATGCAAATTGGCTCTATGTCCTTTACCTAAAAAAAGCTCTGTCAGCACCAGATGTTTATGGTTCTCAAGAAACATTTGTATTTACAGTCATAAGGATTATGGTTGTATGTGGGAATTACAAGAACTAGAAAAATAGGATGCATAAAATAAGAGGATTGGTATGCAGTCACATGGGTGTATCACTAATGAATCTAATGCTTTACTGTAAACAAAAGACTAAATGTCTCTTTACATAGTTGTTTTGTTTTATTTTGGCCTCACTAAATCTCTATTTACTTGAATTAATTTTTTCCTGGCTTATGTTGGCCTGAATAAAAACAGAAGTGCAACCAGTAACATCTGCAATTAAAATATAACATCATTTCAAGTGGACCTTAAGGGAAAATCAATCAGCAGTATTTAGTATTTTCTCCCCGCATGAATTTCCTATGCTAAAATTGATGCAAAGTAATCCACAATAAGATGTTCCATAACTAATTATATAAATATACTGAGAGAATGCCATTAGTAATGTGACTTCATTAGACCCTGGTGCAAGCAGAAGGAAAAAAAAATCTAGTAGGAAGTCAGAAATTATATCTAAAAGAATGAAAAAGTATTTAAGAATATTTTAGTGTATCTATAATGACTGCAAATAAAATTCCCATCACTCTAAATATTATGATATTAAATGAAATGGAAGGTCTTCAAGCGCTTTGTCTTCAGGACTGATTTAAAAAGATTTTTTTCCTCCATGTTTCCCTTAAATCCAAAACTAATTTCCAGTAAATCACAAAAATGTTTACTTGGGACTGACACATGGTCAAATTATATCTTCTTTTCTTAAAATTTCACTTCCATGGATGCAGTTCTATCTGTTCCTCTATCAAAACATAAGAATGCATCTTGGTACTTCTTGTAAGTGTAATAAAAACTTATGGCTTTTAATTTGCTCTGTTAAGTGTGTTGTTATAGATGTGGCCTCTTGATTTTGTAAAGGAGAGAATACCAGAATGAATGAACTGGCAATTTACAAAGTTTAATTTCTGGAATGCCAACAATCCTCCTGGTACAATTTAAGAGCCAGAATACAAATAATATTATGAATATAGCAATATAATAATCTAATCTAAGTCAAACAGGTTTTTAAAAAATCACTTCTGGAATTTTTTTCACCTTGGCTGTTTGTCACATTTAAAAATACTGCAAATGGTTCAGATCAAGGTTGTTTCCTGACACAGTGCCAGGATTTGTGTAAAATCAACCGAACAAGATGCCTTGCTGAGGACTAGTGGTGAGCTCAGGAGTAACAATGCCATTGAAGGACAAAGACAGATTGCCAAGGGGGCTCTGTTTCCATGATGCAATTGTGCATTAAAAATTTTAATACTAGAAATGAATACAACTCATGGTTACTAATGTTTTGTGGGACAAAAGACTGAGGTGTGACTCTGCAAAAAGACTGACACCAGCTGCAAGCTAATCAGCTGCAAACAATGGCATGCCTTGGTGTGGAGAAAAAGCAAGAAGGGAGGTTTGGGGATGGTGAGAGGCACTGAAATGGTTTCCTCTGCCTAACAGGGATGCAGAGTACTGCCAGGCCAAGCACCAGTCTTTGTGTTGATTCAAAATAAAAGCTCCAAAGTAACCATTACTGATTTTCGGTTTGGTGAAAATAGGTTCTGTTTGTTGCACACTCTGCTAGTGTGTCTCTGTAGTGAAGGATACTTGTTGCAGGCTGGAGCGGACCCTCTCCAGGATGGGGAGATAATTCCTTCCCTGACAGTAACGGTACAGGCTTAGCTGAGAGAAGATTTGGGAGGGCAAACGCAGCTAGAGTGGGTGTGAGAGATATGGGATGAGCCTGCAATGGGAGTGCAGGTAGGGAGAAGAGGAGCAGGGGCCTTCTGCAGCCAGGAGCCGACCAAAAGCCAGACTTCAGAGGTGAAAGGTGAGAAGGCGGCTTCCCAGGGACCCTGAGGAGACCTGGCAACCACAGCAGGGACCTGGGGGAAAGGACCCACTCTTCACCAACACAGCTGAAAGGGGACCTATTTAATCCAACCTTTGAAAATCAGCATGGCCCAATGGCTCTGCAGTTCCTCTTCTGGGAGCCACCCTCTTGAAAATTATTATTTCGTACTCTAGTGGGTCTAGACTGGAAGTATCTGGTATTTTTTTGGCATGGGAGAGCCCTTTTTGCTTTAAAAACATTCCACTTCAGTGAACTGGCTGGGGATCTTGTCACACCATGTTTCTGTCACATCATAACACTGCTTTCCACGTCAGCTCGTACCAAATGACAGGCTCAGAGAGAGAAAGGACTTTCCTCATTCTGAGATTCTGCTGGTACAGGCTTACATTTCCCTCTAAAAGACGGTACTGAGCCATTTCCAGCTATAGTGTGGACTGAACACATAATGAATTTGTATTTCCTTCAAAGCAAGCTGTGCAGATGAAGCAGGACCTGCTAGTCCAGTCAGGACCCATTAGCAACAAAGATTACATATTTCAATGTTCGCTCTGTTGTTTTGACTGCAGGAACAAGGAGAAACAGTTCTTAATTACTAATAATCCTTTGCATGCATTATTGACAGACTATTTTGTTCAAATAGTTGGAGCTTCCAGTTTTTAAAGTGTTCCATGTACAAAGTATTCATCTTTTCTAGTGGAAATTAAAAACTTTGTTATTGTTTTGTTAAGAGAATCTTTCTTGTGCAAGGTAGAACATTTCACAAGGGAAATAAAAACTAAGAATGTAGTTTGTTTTTAATCCTCTAAAAAATGCTGCTTTATATATACATATAAACGTTCCTGAATTATCCCAGATTTATATGCTAGAAGCTAGGAAGAGAATCAGGTCCAGAGATATTAGAAACTGGAGAATTCAAAGGGATTCAGTACCAGGGAAATGCAACTATATTTTGGAACCCCCCAGTATGTAGCAGCAAGAAAGACGTTACAGAGTGATGTGGGACTATTCATCAAATAAAATAATGACTTATTTCATTAGGATTTTTGGAGAACAGACTATTTTGTTGTCATAAGTGTCATGATATCCCAGGATAAATATCAGCTAGGTTGATCTAAGACAGTGGTAATACCACTGATCTCTCTGGTAACCAGTGACAGGACCCAAGGGAATGGCACAAAGCTGCAACAGGTGAGGTTCAGGCTGGATAGCAGAAAAAGATTCTTCAATGAGAGTGTGGTTAGGGACCGGAACAGGCTCCTCAGGGCAGTGGTCATAGCACTGAGCCTGCCAGAGCTCAAGAAGTGTTTGGACAATGCTCTCAGATTCTGTGATTCAACGATACTCATGTCCATGATGCAAAGAAACTACTTGCACTGAGTCTTACTCTGAAGTGAAAAAATCACCATCAACTGCAAGCTACTTAATTCATTAGTTATTATTAAAAACACATCGGACAAGTTGAGCACTCTCTTGAGCTCTGAAAGCAAAATATGAGACCTCTGGGAAAAACTTTACTTTTTATTTTTTTCTTCAGCTGTTTTCCACTCAGTGAGCTTGAGGGAGGGAAAGGTGAATTAATAGTTCTCCTGTTTCTGCCAGAAATCTTTGTATGACCAGTAATTGAATACCTAATCATCCAATTATGAAAGTGTAGATGAAGGGTGAGAATGTGCCTGAAACTGCTTTTCAGTTTAGGAAGGCTTAAAGGTGTATTATTATAAGCTAGTCTAAGCAGCACAACACAGGCTGCACAAATGTCACCCAATGAACAACTTGTTACTGGAAATGCACAGATGTCTTCAGGAAAATGTCCAACCCCATTCATTTGGCAATGAAGAAGAACACACCCACAGTGATACCACAGGGCTGATCTGGTTCTTGGGTAAGTGGTCTTTAGATGGGCACTTCACCATACAGAAGAAGTGTTAAAGACTACATAAATTCTTTGAAGGATTGACAAGTCTACTTACTGAGGAAGGGTGTGATGAATGTAGCAGTTCCTGAAAATTTTCCTGGGGTAACACTAAAGAAAACTGGATTTATAGGACATACCACACACCCAGAAAAACATTCTGTGCCTTAGCCTGAAATGATTGCATCTGAAAATCTGAAAAAGCTAGAGAACATCATCAAAAGCAAACAGAAATTGGAACTTGCAACTGGTAGAGCTAGAAGTAAGTTGGAGTACTTGGGGAAGTAAAGGTATCTGCTGCAGCCCTTGAGAGAAACTGATCTAGGGGAAAAGATAATTTCAGACCATAAAGCAGCAGTGTTAGTAATGATTTACTGGCATGGCTACATAGCACTAGGCTAACCTTTTGTTTGTAGAACAATGCTCACTGAGGGTCAGATTAAACTCTGTTTTTTAGCCAGGGTTATAGGATATTACAGGAAATCAATAGGTTAATACAGAAAAATATCTGGATACACAGAGGAGTGAAGACAAGAAGCTGTAAAGGTGCGGCAAAGGACTTGCCTTGTGGCTGTCTTAGAACAGCAGTGTAGGGAAAGGTAGTGACTTGGAAAAAAAATGCTTCAGAGCTGGAACACAAGAGGGTTGATGGACTTCTTCACTGACCTTCAGAAATTTAAGCTGGATCTAACTGACACAAAACACAGGAGTGGAAGCAAAATCCCTGTCTGTCAAGTTAGCCCCATTTTAAGCTCTTTTTGATTTGCAGAAGTAATGCTAAGAGGCACTGGGGGAGTAGTTCAAAACATCACTCACTCTGTGACAAGGCTGAGAATGAGGTTAGATAATATGGACCACTCTTTTTTTCTTTTTCTTTTTTTTTTTTTTTTTAAGGCAGTAAAAGCAAGCACTACAAATGTTAAAGGTAAGTGAGATGGTGCCCACCCCAAAGAACATACTGAAAATAATGAAGCTGTTCTCAGCATCATTCTTGTTAAACATCAGGGTGAAAGAATCTTTCACTAAAAGTCCTGAAGATGGTTGAGCTGTTCGAGGCAGGGCATAGGGTTTGCAGAATTTGAGGCAAATTTCTGGCACTTCTCATTCGGAATATATAAAATTGGCACTGGGGATCAACTTCTTACATTGCTTTAGAGAATTTGGACAAGGTAGGTCTGTACTTACCTTAGTCTGCCCATGAAGTCAAGAGGGTTAGGTAGGAATCAGTCCAGAAGACAGTTGAGCTCTTAGGTGAAGCGCATATCTATTTTCAGTATATACTGAAAGTTCACAGTGCTTCAAGTCCCAGTTTTGATTCATATTTATTTTGCCTGAAGGTAGATGGGATGAACTAAAGTATAGCTACCCCATCTTTCTTCTACCCAGTCATATCAATGGGAGACTTCACTGGATTTTAATTTCAGGAGGATCAGTAATTAAATAATTTCCTTTCCTACAAGAAGTATATTTTTAAAACACACCTTCACAGAAAGCAAGCTGAGTGAAATAATATAATCCATAAACAGAGAGCTCAGCCTAAATGTACAGGAAGCCACTAGCCAGATTCCCTTTGAATTAAAAAAAAATCATTAAACTGTCCTAGAGGCTACTGACGAAAAGTGGGCCTTCACATCTAGAAAAAAATAAAGTGTGTAAAAAATTAGAACGTTGTAGTTTCATGATCAAACCTTGGCCTACTTTGACACTAAGCCAGTTGCCTGGGCACACCCTCAGTGGTGTTACTTTCCTAAGATAGGAATTGGTGTTGTCAAAGAATTAAATGGATGTGAGAATGGCCTTCTACAATGTAAACTGAGACTTAAAACCCATTGTTGCCCTAAAGATATTGAATAATCAGATCCTTTGAAGTGTAAAAACCAGAAAGATTTTCACAACCGATACTTTTGTCTTGGTGTCTTTGGCATATTGTCACACTTTCTCTTGTAAAGGATGTTTGGGATGCCTGACAGAAGCAAGTGTACCCCTTCAGGTTTGTAAATGACACGTTATATACTCATGCAAAACGTTTTATGAACTGAAATATTACGACTGCATAAAAGAAACAGGGCCCTACCCTTATCCTTATCTGGGATCAGAAAGGAAATATAAACAAGGCCAAGAACGTGTATATGAGCACACAAACTTGTAGAAGTGTCACAGCTCTCAGACCACCCAATGCTTGGTCTTCCCCTTACCTGCAAGATAATCTCTTATTTGTCACATTATTTTCTTTTCTGGCTCATTACTAATTATGTAACTTTCCCGAGTGATACTTAGACAAATTTTTCCACCTTCACATTGCAACTTTCTCATTCTAATTGTTAAGCTAGCACACTGAAACAAAATAGGTGCTGCATTCTTTTAAACAATCCCTTCTGTATTAGAGGGCATGTACAGTTCATAGACTTTGTTTTCAACTCAAGATTGTAGATACCAGAATAGATTGATATTGGTACAGCACACTGCAGATAAAGCTAGAGGTCTGATTCCACAGCCAGGGGATCCACTCTAAGAAAAAGTGTGGAAAAGGACAAAAGGACAGTCTCTCTCCCCAAATAAAAATTCAGAGCAAACTTCTAACATTCTCCTCTTTGCAAACACCAATAATCATTAACAAAAGCCCAACAAAAATTTAGCCAAACTACGTCAAAGTAGTATTGGGAATTGAGCTTTCCAAGCCATAAACTAATAGGCAAGTAAGTCAGAGCTCATGTTGTAATAGCAACCCAGCTCAGTGCACACCAGTGACATGATAATGTGTCTTCAGACTTGTTTACCTGACACAGCACAGTATCTCTGGTAAATATTTATTTTAGTAATATGGGGCAGTTCTTCTTGGTGTGTTTTCTCAGAACTGCTCAGCATATGGAGTACCATCATCTCATGATAAGAACAGAATGGCTACAAGCTGAAACCAGTTGAGCCCCGGCCTGACTGGCTCATCTGAAGGCTGGTCCTCCTGGGGCTACCCTAGTAAGTGGATGCTGGTGCAAAGAATTCACACAGAAGGAAAGAAACAGTACTTGGAGCAATGCCAGTGATTTTTCTTGTGTTATGCCAGGAAAGTGTTTGACGTTCAGACTGGTCACTAGCTGGAAGAGATGCCCTGGGGCTACAGATGAGCGTTAGAGCAAGCACACATGAGAAACAACCACACAGCAGCTCCAGCAGGATCATGCCCAAGTTGAGTGATCACAGGAATAAAACAACATTTAACCCACTGATTGTATTTGACCCATTGACTGTCTATGGGCTGAGGAAGCTGAAAGTTTGCATTAAAGCGACTTTGTCTTGCTGGCTGCATCTCGTCTCACTAGGACTCTGCATCTATGAACAGAAGATGAACACATTCAGTTCAACACCTGGCCACTGGAGCTAGAAATAGTACAGCACAGGGTGGTTAGATACCAGACTGAGTAAATGAAGAATCAGGCATAATCAGGAGTGGAGAAGGGGAACGTTGGGTTTCACATGATCAACAGCCGTCTGTAGATGGGAATAAGCTGTTGGTTCCAGCTCTAAGCTAAAATAATTTCACCTACCTGTAAAGCAAAATGCATGCCAAAAATGAACAGAAAAGTATACCTTCAAATCAATTCCATTCTCAAATTCCGCATAAAGTCTCATCACCAGTAAAAACACAGTAGAGTGGACTATTAAGTGTACCTCATAAGATTAGATCATGTTTTATTGCCCTTCTCCCACCTGAAGACAAAGCAGATATGGAAAAGATTTCCACTAGTATTCTAGCTAAGCCATCCTATTGAGAATGATTGATTTGCAGGGTTTACTGGAGTTTGTATCCGACTACTTAAGAGCCTGTTTACTCTTCTGATGACGAAAGCACTCAAGAATGATTTCTTCCCCCTCAGGGAAAGGCAAGGAGGAAAGGAACGAATGTCCTTTCTTGCTGCTGCTCTTTGCATTGCAAAATCAGGCATGCACTTGATTTGTATCAGTAAGAATATTTTCTGAGCTAATGTGAAATTTGTACGTGAGCCTCAATGTCAAACAATTGCAACACACGCCTTCCACGGGAGTTGCATTACACTGACAGTTATCTGAATTATTTGGGATTCCTATCATTTGTAATCAAGCAAACTGGTCCAGTGACCAGGGCAGAGGCTGGGAATGGGAGAGTTAGTTGTAATTCATCAACAGCACAAACATCGTGTTGAATTTTATTCCCCATGTTTCCCAAAGATTTCTGCACTTCACTGTTCCCATTGCAACTGCTTACTCCCACTGTAATTGTTAGGAACACTCAGTCTCTCTTTTATTATTTTTAAATAAATAAAATAAAAACAAAGGATGATATTCACCTCCTCTGTCTTCAGCTGTCTAAGCTGCCTATCCTGGATCTCAAAATACCCAGTGCTGAGGAACTGATACCTTCACAAGGGCTCTTACACACCAGTCTAGGCTGAGACAAACTATTCCAGAAAGGGGCTGGAGAACTGATATATTAAAATGAGCTGAGCTCCACAGAAACACAATAGGGGCTGTGCTACTGCATCACAGTGATGACCCAATAAGCATGGGCCTATCAGATACGAGTGAAGAATAACGTATATCTTTCAACTCCTATGCCTATTCAAAGTCAAGGATTCCAGCAATTTTAAGATCAGTAATACCCTAATGAAACAGTACATGTGTAAGTAACCTGACATCAACTACAATGATTTATTATGAAAAAGAATTAAATGACAGACTACTTGGAACTCAATAGCTGCAGCATTTTACAATGGAAAGCTAAAGGTTAGCACACTTAATAGCTACTCTATCAGTTCAAAAGTATTCCCTCTAAAACATTTCCCCAAAGTCTCTACTTGGCAGGTTGTAGGACACTGCACTCACAGCCCTTAGTTCCCATTCAGGTCACAAAAAGACCAAGTTGTTCAAGCAGCAAAAACATCTGTCTTCCCTGCATACTCTGAAGGTATTGCTGAGCTTTTTCGACCCCTGTCCACATAAGATACTGTCACAAACACTATGTCCCATTGAACATGCTAGCTGGGAGTTAATTGTTTGTGACATAAATCATAGTCACGTAACAAGATGTGGATCTGAACATCAGTCTCTCACGAGACACACAGCTCCAAGTTTGATCTTGGTAAATTACAAAACCCACCAGTGATAAAGACTCACTATAAGGGTGTGAATACGTTCGTTTTCTAGCACGCATTTAAGGCACATTTTTACACTCCTGCTGTAGTGCTTACAGCACAGAAGGAGAAAAGAATCTTGCTTTGCTCCAGTGACCCAGATTGTCAGCAGAAGTAGGTGTAGAACCACTGGGGAGAAGAACAAGGTGCCCCTGAGCTGAGTCCTGCCTCTCTGACTGAACCACACCTGTGGAAGCAATTGCTGTTTCCCTTCTGAGGGAAATGAGTTGAAGCACGTAGTTATGGTTTTATAATACACACTTCCATCAGGAAGGACTTTTGAAAGGCATCGTCTGTCTCTGGAGTGCCTTGTAATAACCTTGGTTTATACACCAATATGGGATTAAAGAAATTAACCTCCTTGCCCCTTTAGCAGCATCACTGAAACAAGAAAACAAGTCCTCTTTGAAATGCAGTTTATTCTACAAACATTTAGAGCAAAATCCTCAGCTAATTTCCATAACTGCATATAATACCAGAAGGAAAAAAGCACAGGAGAGAAGTATGGTCACTTCAAGGTTAGTCACAGCTGCTTTCTAAACTACTCACTTGCTAGGGAAGCATTAAATGGGAGCTGAAATGTCTCCTTTGTCTCACGTTCTCCTCTTTGGGCATTTGGTTTCCATACATCCACATTCATCTACATGCACATATGTGAATTCAACTGTCTTATGCTCAGAGCACACCAGATCCACCTTCACTGTGTGACTCCTTTTTTCATGGCAGCAAATGCATTTGTGTTCCATTTCATTGGCCTCAAAGGAATACCTATAGAAATGAGATTTGCACATGAGTCCATCATCTGTTTTCTTCCTATGTGATCTGTATTCGCTCCTCCAAATAGGGGTACAACTAATGAAGAAAAAACAAGATTTCCTATTTGTTTTTCTGCTTATTCATAATGGTCTTTCCTCAGGATGCTACTAGCTAAGCAGAGCCAGATCCTCTGAGATCAGTGAGGAAAATCCCAATAAATTTGGTGGGTTTTGGATTAAGGACATTCTGACAACACAGAAACGAACAATTCACGCAGAGACCAAAGAGCAGGAAGAAACTCCATCAACCCCCAGAGCTGTTCGTAAATACACATAAGGACAGGAAGGCAATACATTTAGATGGTCTCTTTGCAGAGGGACCTATTATCCTAAGATAAAGCATTCCCATCACACTAAAGGCATTTCATCACATTGACAACTGCTGCTGTTCTCACACCCAGTTTCCCAATCAGGTCCTTTTAAACAAGAACCCAGGAAGACCAGACACAGGTGAGGACAGAGAAAAGTTTCCTACTTACACAGAATAGGTACTGCATGTCCCTTCGCAGAAGGGCATTGGGACCGGAGCAGCAGACTTACAGTTGTTGTGAACAATATACTGCTCTTTCACACTGCGTTTGCATTTATGTGGCAGGTCAACACCTGTGTGGGAAAATATTTCTGTTACACTTCTTCAGACTGGGGAGCAAAGAAGTTTTGAAAGACACCTGCTGGGAAGCCAAGAGCAGATCATCTTACTGAAACCTCTTGTAGTTTAAATGCATAACAAAACAAATACACACACACACCACACACAAATAATAAATAAATAAGGAGAGTGCAAATAGGCACTAATTCAGCAAAAACAACTCCCCACCTGTCTAGATACTTTTCTGTTCAGGGACTGGCTCAAATGAAGACATGTATAAGTTCATGTAAAGGTACTACTGAACTAAGACCAAAAGGAGATATTAAGGTGTTTTTGTTCTTGTTTTTAAGTGCTACGAATGGTATTTGTTAACATTTGTGACTGTAACAACCTACAGTTTCTGGCTGGATGATATAGAAGAAAAAACTTTTTTTTTCCCATTTAACTTTCAAATGGAAAAAGACAGAACGTAATTCCTACAAATTCTCTCATTGGAAGCATAGTTCAAACTAACAGTATTTCAGTCTTTTAAAAATGCAGAAAGAAGAAAAATTTTTTAGTGTCCCCCTTGGAAGAACAAAGCAATTTTTGAGCCTTGGCTGTAAGGTACAAAACTGCTCTGCTGATACATGGACAGAGCCTTCTGGTCTGTCGAAGTTCTTGGTGCATGCAGAAGAAAGGCTACAAGTAGTGGAGAACCTAGCAGTATTTTAGTAGGGAATCAATGATTTAACACACTCACATGTCTTACAACAGCCGTCTGAAGTCATGTCAACTGTCCCCTATATAGGAAGCAAAGAACCAGAGAAGTTTAGATACTCTAGTCTAGTGTACGTATATTGCTAAGGCAGCTAGTAGCAACACATAGGGTTCAGATACATACCCTCATCTCTAACCAACACACTAATTCCTCTTCAGACTTGTTTGTGTACCAGTTGTATACAAAACAGCTTTAAAAATATCCAGTAGGGACTGAATATTCTCACAACTATATCCACTCATAAGCCAGGGGGAATGTTCTGTAATGTATGCCTGATGTGATGTAGATCCAGCTGAAGCCAGCACAAAAGCCAACTCCAAAACCAGACAATGACACCTGCTCCTGGAATTGAACAGCCTGCAAAGCCCTTTCTGGAAGTTCCTGGAAACCACTGGTCACTGAAAAGCCTGTCACTAATGCTCCCCGTTGCTCATTCATCTACCACTTACTTGCTTAACGATGCACCCCATAGTAGAAGAGACTACGTTCATTGGTTCCCCGACAGGTCCATTTTAGGTCATCATTTGTTCAATTGCATTTTGTAACACTGGTGTTTCTTAAGTAATGAAAAATCCCACTGTGCCATTGCCCCAGCGCTCCTCTATTTCAAGTTCCAGTGTCTAACTTCACAAGAAGTAAAATATGTGGATTTCTTAGAAAGTATAACTTTTGTTATACCTCCATGGGACATTCCATTCAGGGCTGAAAAAGCACATTTCTTTCACGCAAGGATGACCAACTCAGAAAGGTCAAGAAACACTGACATGACTCATTCAAAACAGTACAGAAGCCTCCCAGAGCACTGGCAGGGCTCATTTCAGACAGCTTTTTTTTTTTTTTTTCTGGTGCTAAAATACTTACTGGGACACAGTTTGATTCCTCAAATGGCAAGCAGACCTTTACTGTACTAGTCAAGGAAAACAGCCCCCCTGATTCAGTGCACATGTACTGAGTACAGTTATCATACGGTGCTTTATAACTTTGTCCAACCTAAAAACAACAGACAAATAAATTGCAATATAATATAACAATATAAATAGAACAATGCAATAGTAATACAGTCAATGAACTAGCAGAGGGGCTGGGATGTTCATATTATCCTGGAATTCACATCTACTGAGCTCACCCACGTCCTGGTTGCAGAATGAGCATAGAGATAGGAGCAGAAATGCTAAGAGACACTACGAAGTACAGAAGATGGGTCTGTTAATAGAGGTGGGATAGAATCTCGCAGGTTGGAAGAGACCTCCAAGATCATCTAGTCCGACCTCTGACCTAACACTAACAAGTCCTCCACTAAACCATATCACTAAGCTCTACATCTAAACGTCTTTTAAAGACCTCCAGGGATGGTGACTCAACCACTTCCCTAGGCAGCCTATTCCAATGCCTAACAACCCTTTCAGTAAAGAAGTTCTTCCTAATATCCAACCTAAACCTCCCCTGGCACAACTTTAGCCCATTCCCCCTCGTCCTATCACCGGGCATGTGGGAGGATAGACCAACCCCCACCTTGCCACAGCCTCCTTTAAAGGTACGTATAGAGCATGATAAGGTCGCCCCTGAGCCTCCTCTTCTCCAGGCTGAACAATCCCAGCTCCCTCAGCCGCTCCTCGTAAGACTTGTTCTCCAGACCCCTCACCAGCTTCGTTGCTGTTCTCTGGACACTCTCAAGTACCTCCATGTCCTTCTTGTAGTGAGGGGCCCAAAACTGAACACAATACTTGAGGTGCGGCCTCACCAGACCTGAGTACGGGGGGACAATCACTTCCCTAGCCCTGCTGGCCACACTGTTTCTTATACAAGCCAGGACGCTGTTGGCCTTCTTGGCCACCTGAGCACACTGCTGGCTCATGTTCAGCCAACTATCAAACAATACCCCCAGGTCCTTCTCTGTCAGGCAGCTTTCTAACCACTCATCTCCCAGCCTGTAGCGCTGCTTATATGCAAAAGAAAAAATTCTTCTACAGGTTTTGAAGATTTTTAATAGATGGAAGAAAAGTAAGAACTATGAAAGAGGAAAATACTCTTCCTAATAGAGGTTAATGGATAAATGCAAAGTTTCTTTGTGGTAACCACCTTTTAAGTGGAAGCATAAAAATTATATATTGGCACAGAAGAAGCCAGCTTGCAAGATTTATCAAGGAACAAAAGGATGAAATAGAAAAGATGCAGAGCTCAGGAGCTACCAAAGAAGAAATAGCACATAAGAAAATAGCCACTGGGTGAGATGGCAGCATTAACCGTTCACAGCAATAGCATGCTGTAATAAAAGCAAACAGCTAGCCTGAGGTTCAGTTCACGTCTACACAACACTATGCTGAGGAGACGTGGTGTATTACCTGGGTGTTACCAAGGTGAACTACACTGCAGCAGCTATGACACTTTCGATTTTTGCCCCAGCAAATTCAGAACCAGTGTTAGTACAGCTATATCAGCTTGCTCAAACTATTTAGCTTTGCATTTCCAGGGCAAGATAAATGACATTTCTTCCAGTATCAGAGCAGTGTAATGTGAAGCCAGCTTACATATCTCTGCAAGAGCAGTGTTTTGCAATGTCACCATCCCGTACAAATTCTTTCCCGTGCTGCATGTCACGAAGAGAGGGTGACATGATTTCCATTCCTGCCAGAGATGCATAATTTTCAACACAGCAGTGTCTGCAAGTCTGCAAGATGCACACAGCAAGGAGCAGCCATATAAAACTTAACGCTTACTTTGGAAATATAGACATTTTAAAATCTCCTAAAGGTCTTCCCAGCTTCAAAATGTATGACACTGATTTCAAAAGATGTTGAGGTCTTTTGGATAATTCAGCTTTCCATGCAGAGCAAAGGAGCACTCACCTCGATGGTGACATTGCCAAATGGAAAATTTGCCACACAAGCCACTTGCTGGCACTGGCTGCAGCACCGACCCTCCTGTTCCACGTAGCGGAAACCCTGTGGGAATAAGGTCACCATTTAGCCATATTACCTGCAGTCCTGTTCACAAAACACTGTCAGATCAAAGCCACACTGGAGGTGGCAGTGGAAACGAGCCAGCCTTCTCGTTTCATTTCTGTTGCCGTTAGAAACCTGTTGGAATCACTTTAAGCCTGACAATTAAAGCTGATGATTTCTTTCCCATATTGAAGTTACTTCTGGGTCACTTCAGTTACCATATACACCCTGCTATTTGCTGCTCTTCTTTGTGCTAACACACAAGTTAGAACAAATAAATTAATTCATCAGGTGATTACTTAAAAATCTACTACCACCACTTGGTCTGATATGGTTATTCACTAGAACTGTCACTGTCAGACACATGAAGATAGAGCATCAGTTATTTCCTTCCCTGTGTTTTAAGTATCCCGCAGTCTTTCCATGGATCTGTCCTGCTTCAAGATAAAGGTTAATGGTTTTAGCAATTTTTAGGATTGGTAGTGGATCTAGCCTTTTCTGGGTGAGAATGGAACAGAAACCGTTCTTTGCTTGCATTCAGTAATAGACTGAGCAGTTTGTGCACAGACTGTCAGCTCACAAGTACCAAGCAGTGCCTGGAAACTCAAACAACAGTGTGGTTTCCTTATCATCTTAATTTTGGAGCTGAAAACACCACCAACAGAACAACATAAACATCATCTTTCAGCAGTCAGACTTCTCTCTAACAGGTTTGCAATCACTTCCCTTCAGGGCATCTCTCAAAGGGTGACCTCTTAAATTGATAGAGCAAAAATGGCCAGCATCCTAAAGAGGACCTAACAGAAGATTATATCCTGCTATCTTTTACCGAGGCAGCAGTTTTACTGCCACGGTTCTACCATGCATCCCGCAACAGCCATTGTTTGTGGTGGGGGAGGCTGAGTGCGTGGCACTGACCTGCTGGCAGGTGGTTTGGCATTTCACTGGAACACACTGGATCCGGTTGGTTTGCGTCACAGCATCCTGTTCATCTGTGCACACACAGTCCTCGCAGGAGCTCTTAGGCACCACTGCCCCAGGCTGAAAAGATAACAAAAAGCAGAGAGGAAATGGGCAACAGCAAGAAATCGGTGGGTTCTAGAATAAACATATGTCCCCTGGACTATCAAACATGAATGATTATGCTCAGGATTTACTTTTGGCAGAACTTCCTGAAATGAATACCTCCAGATCTGACTTGAGACCTGACACTTCTCAGTATCATAAAATGAACATGAGGTTGACATATTCAAGTGCATTGATGACATGACATGAGTTATGTTATCTTATAAACTTCAAACTTCAATTTTTCCTCAGTTTGACCTAGTAATTAATCTCACAACATCCAATGAGTTTTAAAATTTGTATTTAATCACAATTCTGACTTCTAGACTCTAAAACACAGGTAAGATCTCATTTAGTAAGCAAGCTACTGGTCTCTAGCATTACCTATTCATTAATATTTCCAGCAACACATTAGACTGCTGGCAGGGATAAAATAATGTACACTTTAATCCCGCTTTTTTCATAAGCGTTGACAATAAGTTCAGACAATTCTGATTCAGGCTGCATCAACCTGTGGAAAGAAGTGTCTGGAAGACCTACCTTAAATTCAACTTCTTCAGAAACACATACACCTTTTGGTACTGTAAGAAAAATAAAATGAAAAGGAGGTGCTAGGAATGATGTAACCAGTTACTGTACTCATCTCTAAATTTTCAGTGATTTAGAGAAGACAAAGAGTAGAACTGAGTTTATTTGCTAGCCTTCATAGCCTGCACAATAGAAGGAAAAACATGCTGTTAAATTGTTATTCTGAAGCCTACATTTAACATCTGCTCAGATGTTATGCATGAAGTGTGGGGTAATTCTATATCCTGGTATCTTACATATGGCAAAAGCAATGTACCTCATGTAGTTACCCATGCTTGAAATTAGCTGAGCTTTTCTTTATTGTTAACCACCTTGCTGGTCACTGAGAAAATGGGAAGTTGGGTCAGGTGTGCAATTCCAGAAATACAGTTTGACAGCAGAACTTTTGTATGGCTTCAATGTAATAGAAATGCAGTATTCAATCAATAACTTACATCCCAGGAGCTCATTGAATATTAGTTAGAGAACTTACACCACTTATTCCACCTCCATAAAATTTTAAAGGCTGGGAAGGAAAGGGAGAGGCTACTTCTTGTGATATTGACTCATTTAGAAAAACTGAAATAGTTGAAGGAATAAATAAAATTTCTTAAGGAAACATGGTACTTACTACAGGAGAAAATAGGACAACAACCATCCTCAGATATAGCTACCACGGGTTGGAAACCTAAGTCACATGCTGTTTTGTTGATAACACAGGTTTTTATATCACATTCTGCAATAGACAATGGAGATAAAGTAAACCAAATCATCCTGTCCAGCAGTTTTTCTTGCAGACCAAAGTTTGAACATCCAAGAAATAGGGAAGACAAATGATTCTTGAACCAAACAGTTTTGGAGGTTGGGACATGTACAAATAAAGTTTCTCATAGCTTGCCCTATTGTAAAGGTCTTGCCCTTCCCCAAGGGCACACAGTTCTGGCCCTTGTTCCTCTCTCTCTTCCCCCACTAGATGTCATTGCTAAACTAAACACATAAACATACTCACCTCAGAGAAAAAAGGAAATGACAGAGAAAAAGAATTGGGGCAAAAGCAAATGAGAATGAAAACAAAACAAACAAAAAATGGAAGAAGCAGCGGATGAGGGCCAGAGACATAAAAGGTAGGAAGGTGCAAGCTACAGCACCCTGTCAGTGCCCACTGCTCCCTCAAGGCACCCAAAGGAGCCCAATGTACGGAAGCACGAAGGGATGAGGAATAGAAAAATATCCTACCACTGCCAGGATCCCATCCTTCATCCTCCTGTGGGTGCTAGAAATTGCCAGGGTCTGAGCAGACTAATGAGGAGGTCCTGTGCTGCTGCAGGCATTTGGGACTGGGAAGATGCACATTGAACGGTGAGGGCAAACATATATAGAGAAGCTACACGTGAGGTCTTAAGAGAGACAGGGAAGTCCATCCTTCCATATTGGATGAACCAATGTGAAAGGATCACCCCAGCATCTCAGAAGGGACAAAAGCCAGAGGATCCTGTGAACTACCTAGTGGTCCCAATGATTCATGTGGCATTTTCCAACTTAAATATCAAGTGGAACATGGCTCTAGTTTAGAATAGAAGCTGAACCAGAGGAGGTCTCTTCTGACAGCAAGAATAAATGACTAATCTAGTGTTTATTTGAATCTGGTACCTGTTGTGTATTTTTTTTTTTTTAATTTCACTTGATGATCATCATGAGGCAAATGATGCCACATGATGCCATGTGAATCATCTACATACCACAGACTGTCTCTGTGCAGCATGGATCATCCAGACGTGGTTTTATTTTGCGTACAAAGCCCTCTTCAGTGCAATTGATAGGTGGAGATTTAGCACAAGGGCGGGGGAAGCAAGAGATATTCAAGGTCAATTCATCACAAGCACAGTATTGACAGTCATGCTCCCAAGCTTCTCTAGGCTGTGAAAACAAAAGAGAGAGTTGTTCAGAGAGCAAAATCTAGAAGCATTAGATTAATGAATGCCTACCACAAAGCAGCACAGGGCCAGATTGTCTTATTTCATTATGTTGGAAAAATCAGAGTTCAAATCCCAGAGGGCAGAGAAGAAGAAATCCTGCCACCTTCCTTTGTAGGTTTACGTGTTTCCAGAACGGGAAACTTGCTGCTTCTCCAGAAAAGTGCTTCCCACAAACTGCTAATTTTATTTCCATATCTCTATTAATGAAGTCCTGGAGTTACTAAAATCTGCTCTTTCCTTCCCCACTGTCAACACCGTTCCCTACTATTTAAGCTTAGAATTAAAAGAAACCCATGCAATCATTTTTACCATAGGTCACAGCACCCAGCTATAGTATAAAGTTAGCATTTTCCTTTTTCCTACCTGTTTCACTGATCCATCTTTTGCAGTGCAACCTATAAAACAAATTACAGATTCCTTTAGTGATAACTGACCTGGGGAAACAACAGAAGTGAGAGTACAGGAATAAAAGGCACCTGAGAAATGGACACAAAAAGAAAGATCCAGAGTGCAAAGTCACAAGTTGTGTATCCAAAATATTTCAATATCCTCCTCCTAAATATGCTTTGTTCTTTCAAAAGTTCTGCTTTTTGTGTGAAAGTAGGGGGAAGCGGTCAATCAGAAACATTTCCAGCCTAGCTAGAAATGTTCAGTATGAAGGTCTCCCCTATTTCCTCTTTACATTTCTTACCGCAGACAGAAACACAAATGCCATCATGATCGTTCAGCAGAGTTTTTCCATCAGGGCAGTAACATCCCTCAACAAACTCCGGTGTGTTATTTTGGGAGGGGAGGATGTCCATAATGATTTCTCTACACAATTAGAAGAATATAAACAGAAATGAATGAGAGGCAGAATTGTGCCTGTGGGAAGCAGACACCTAATACGCAAGAAAATGCCAACTTCCAGCCTTTCTTGGCACTTTTCAAATGATGGACCTTTGCCTTAGGACATGACCCACCTGCTGAAGCAAGTGTTTCTTTTTGCTTCTCCACATGGCTTGTAGACCTGATCCTGAGCACAGCTGGCCTCTATGGAGCATTACAGAACATTGGTTAGAAAGCCTGGGCCTACTCATACCCTCCGTCACGTGACAGACATATAGCATGCACTAGCTCAGGCTGCCCCCACGGACAGCACAGCCCAGGCTCCGGCCCAACAAGGTGTCCCCACATCTTCAGCAAGAGGGGTTTAATGGATTCGGCAAGTTGCTTGCACCAGTACCAGCAGTGTTTATCCAGGTACCCTGAGCAGGGTAAAGCAGGCAGAGAGAAGCTGTGCATTGCCATCTAGTGACGAAGCTGTAGCTGACACAAAGGGGAGAAAAGTGGCTAATGTCCTAACCCACTCCTCTGCAGGAAAGACCATGGGTTTGTTTCCCACTTGTTTTGCACCATTTCTGAACTGCAACTCTTTTGATTAGTTCCTGTATTTCTCAGTCCCAGAGCAGCTTAGGAAAGATTGAAGAATGACGATGCGGAGGGACAGAAACAGGTGTGTGAGTGAAGAAAGAACAGACCAGAGCTACTTCGCCACTACAAGGTCTTTCTCTTTCCCAGGCTTACCACACTGCCCATTCGCCTGCTTCCTCCAGTCCACACAGACCCCGTGGAGCCCACACAAGGCCGCGTACGTCTGCATGCTCTGACACTCGGTGCTGGGGTGCTGGTCCGAGCACCCGCTGGCCACGCAGGCCTCGTAGTAGGGCTGCGGGGGAACCACGCTGTGGCACTCGGTCAGGTTCCTTTTCAAAGCAAGGAAACAGATACGGCATTTTGCTTCCTTGGGCTACTTGCAAGGAAGAATTCAACTCAGAGCCAATCCCCACCCAGAGAAAGCCTTAAGACACAACTACAAATTGCTCCAATAAGCAATACGCCCACATGTGTAACCAAACCGATCCCCACCCAGAGAGGGCCTCAAGGTAAAGATACAACTACAAGTTGCCCCAATAGACAATACACCCACACAGCTTAATTAAGAAAGCTTTACCTCCCATTCTTTACAATGCTTTGGAACAAAGCAATTTTACATCAGACTGAGACCTACAAAGGAGTGTCTCCTGCATGGCTCACAGCTATAGTTCTATATACTGACATTTTAATGTCAACATTGTTGACAATCCTATTTTAAACCACAAAATTATTTTAATTATTTTAAAAACAGACACACACACATGCTGGCTATATTCTGACTCTGTTCCTATTCATCCCCAAAGCATTCAGATACTGAATTATAGCTAGTTCCCACTTAAGTTCTCCAGAAATGACAAGCAGAGCCAGTGTCAAGTAGCAGGCACTATTAAGGGAGGACTGATTTTGATCTGCAAAACTCAGGAACATTCACACATCAATTCACTGCTCACTTTTTCAGGGTATGCTAGAATTCACATTTTCATTGTGTCCCATAGGCAGGTCACCCAAGCCCTGCAGTTAAGCACAAAATTATCTCATCTGTCTCTTTTGGGAGCTGTCTTACCAGATGATTTTACACAGATCAGAAGGCTCACAATGCTGATGATTTTCAATTTCAGCCAGTTCCGAGACACCTGAATTACAGTATCTGTTGGTAGGATCTGGGACTTTCCAATCTAATGCCATCTCTTTGAAGGACTCAATGACCTCACCATTCCTTTTCATAGCATCATCAACCTTCTGGTTGGTGCACGTACCTGGTAGCAATATAAAAGCAAAGTGACAGTTCAAGGACAGTTGATGCTGATAAAACTGCCTTTACGTAAAACAGCAATACCTGGAAGGCAGTTCTTCTTGTGAGAAAGTAACACACATGGTCCTGGATGAGTTCACAAGAACTTTGTAGGAGAAGGCTAGAAGAAATAGTTTGCCAGTTACTCACGAAAACCGAAGCTCAGGTCTCGGCTAATGCATTCCTCACGACGGCTAAGGAAACTGAGATGGTTCTCTCTAACACAGGGCTCTCCAGATTCCGTATCTTCCCATAGTGAGTAAGTATGATCATATGATCAAGAGGGAGATTTAGAGAAAGCTTGTCTCCATCCACCAGCAAATGTGGACAGAATGAAAGGGGGTAACTCAAAGCTGTATCTTCTGACAGTGCCTTTTCACCAATTAGGGACAATTTTGTTAAAAGTTGTGAAACTTAAAAAAAAAAAATCACTGGAGTTGCAAAAGTTTAGAGATGTTTACAAGTGGACAAAAGAAAGGGGGAGGAAAATTTATTGCATTCTTTACTGCCAGCTGATGAGCACACTCACCACACAGTCCCATGGTATTGTTATAAAACTTTCCAAAAGGGAGTTTTATGTAAAACGCAAGTCGACTGTAGGAGACATAAACTTCTAATTCAGGTATTTCAACTATGACGTAAAGGCCAGAACTGGTTATCGTGATACCATTCGTGGAAACGTCTGGAAAAACTTTCTTGCCATTAAATAAAATCTAAAAAGAAGAGAAGCAAAAGGTCTCTATGGACATTCTTCTGTTGAGTAAGATACATAGCTTGTGTCTGGCAAGTAGAGCTCTGAGGTGCACCAAATGAAGTCTGACAAAGGCAATCATTTAGGCAGTTCCCAGTGCTTCATTTTTAATATGTTCTAACTTATATTTGACTACTTCCATCAGGAAGAAAAACACATCTTTCAGTTATGTGACAATTTTCCAAGTTTTTAGAATATACTTTTTTTTTTCCTGACACTAAGGAAAAAGATAGAGGGAGGAATGTAACTGCATTTCCTACCCATGCCATTTGTGACGAGCTTCGTCCTTTGTCATGGCAGGGCATTTGGCAGTAGAGTAATACAGCTACAGCAAAATAATTATGAGGATTAATTTTAACAAAATACTTTACCAAGTTTGTTTCTTTTCCATGTTGCATTGCTTGTGTCAGAATAACAACGGAATTGGAATAAAAAATGAGAAGGGACATTGAACAAATTGCTCCATCAGTGGCACCACAGTAGTAGTTGTCTATGTGAATCCAGAAGTTGTGAGAGTTGGGATGAATTAGCTGCACAAGGACATATGTGCAGTTTTCTTTAAAATGATAATATGTTCCATCAAAAGTCACATAATGCTCATTTCCCCATCCACTGCAAATACCTGGAAGACAGAGTGGCACACTTCAAGTTTGACTTCTCAGCTTCAAGCTGATTTTAACTTTTATAATCTCTTTCAATGAGAGCTGAAATGACCAGTTTGATGAAGAAAAGATAGCTTAGCAAGGACTCTGCTCTTAATAGCCAATGTTTTAGGTGGGAATTCTGTTCCATTACATCCTACTGAATCAATACAAAGATAATACAGATGTTGATCACACAGATTTATCTTGCTTGAGGCTGGGCTGAGCATAACAAGTTTCAGGAATTCACCTGCCACAGTACTTACACTGACACTCAAAGACTTCACAGCAGCCAGTTTCATCATAGTGTTTCATGAATGGGAAACCATTCACACAGAGTTTCAGTTGCTGAGGAGGGCAAGTCACACTGGACAGTTTAATATTATTTCCTTCTCCCAGGCAAGTGGCAATCTGGCAGTTTCCAAAATTCCATGATTCGTTAAACTATTGGCAGATTGAAAGAGAGCAGGAGAGGAACACAGCAAAGTAATATAACAAAGGTTTTAAAACCACATACAACTACCACCCTCCATTCATGTTCCTGTTTGGTATGGCGTTATTTGCTATCTACTCTTTCTCTGTCAGGTAATATGAAAAGTATTGCAATCAACAGAGCTTTGACATTTTGTTCTGTTCTGCAACATTTCATGCAGGTCTCAGCATTAATGTCCTGACCACTTGTGATGGCTGTTCACAGACAGGTGGGGTTTCCTAGCCTTTCTTCAGCTCATGTGGCTCTGCCTGCCTCCAGCCTGTTAGATTTTTCACTGAACAGCATAATCTTCAATTTATTCCCTAAATTATTTGAGGGCTTCTGCTATATTTATCAATCACCTAGTTCAGCCACAACTACAGGCCAGCTGCAGCAGTGCTGACCAGCATCAAAGGAATCTGCATGTGGAGAATGCCAAATCTTGGCTGGAGGCAACACTGTAAAGAACCACACCTTCTTTCCAGTCTCTCACCTTTCTAGGAGGAATGAGCCCAAGACAATCGCTCACAGGAGCCAATGTGGTAACAGGAACTAGGCTTGTTGCACTGGGAGCAGCTGTCAGTGGACAGTCTTCAGAGTCTGGATCACAGATGTTGAGTGCCTCAGTTTGACCAACTTTACACTCTGCCCAGATTAATTCAATCTGACATGATGCGTTGCAAATAGAGTAAGCACAATGACCCGATATATTCATTGGCAGAGAAACATTTTCTCCTGCAAGGCCAAAACCCAACAATCAGCACTGAATTGCCTATGAAAGTGGTAAATGTTTGCTGTGAACTCTTAAAGGCTATGCATCACAGATCAATCACATACTCAGCCCTACATTTAACTGGGCCTGACTGCACCTGATGGCCACCTTCAGCTGTGACTGTCTGCAACTGCTTGAATCTAACAACTGAACCGGGGCTCAATTCATCCAAATGGCAAAGCCTGAGGGAGGGCCACAGGTGGCAAATCTGCAGTTCTTCTGCAGATTCTTCATTGAGTACACTGGTGGGAATTGAAAATGATTGAAAATGAGTCCAAGAGGAGAGAATACCAAGTACATCACTAAGCATATCTGGTCTTCACAAAGACCATGAGATAAATGGTTCAGGAGCTACTAAGATGAAAAGGAGCCTTTTCTATCTTTGGAATATGAAAGTGGATTACAAACCTATGTTTGGGATTTGTGAGTCAGGGTTTGTGCTGGAGTACAATGAAGTTAGCATCTGCTCTAAACTTCCTTACACCAGAGATATCCAAACCAGGACAATGTCACAGGGTACGTGAGAACTGTAATTTTTAAGGTGTTAGTTACACTTCAAAGACATAACAACTCCATGTGTAATTGCAGTAGACAGAATCAGCACTTGCTGGAGCACATTTATCTAACATAACATCTTCTCACATCAACAGTGCAGAAAAAAAGAAATTGCTTGGTTTCTCACCCATTTGTAGCAATTGTCCATTGTCAGTGCAGAAGCAGGGAGTGGTTAGCATTGATGATGACGGTGCAGATGTTACAGGTTGCATATGTGGTTCTGCAGGAAAGGAAATCTATTAATGACCAGATCCTTTGCTACTCTACATTCAAGCCCTACGATGTCTATTACATTCTCTTTGTTTAGAAGAACAAAATCATTTTACACCTCCATCACATTCTGTACTGGTACACAATAAAAACACCCTCTCTATATACTTATAACCCCCATACACACAGTATATGCTACTAGAATAATACACACGCTCTTCTAAGTGTGTGTATCAGATATTTTTATATAGAATAAAATAAAACTCCCTTCCACTGTCTCTTAATTTGATTCCAAATTAAGGTCTTATTGAACTTCCTAATCCTGTATGACTTCACCTGACTTTGGAGAGGTGACTTCCAGTGGCACACCGTTTTGTCTTTTAATGTCTAGTTGTGAAGCATCTGTTGGTTTAAATACAGACAGATCGTTTAGTCATTTAATGAAGCCACTCTATACTCTGTTTTGAATAATCCTTTCTTTCTTAGCTATTACCACATAACACCTGGAATGAAACATGTAAACACAGGAAACACACAGGTTCACCATCAGGTCTTTAACTCTTCCACTCACTTCAGTAGAGAAGATAGCTTTTAGTTCTGCTTGCCTCACTTTGTATAATTTGCTACTGCAGGATAATACACTTTTTTTTTTCAGCCAATGATATTTATTTTTTTTGCTATAATCATGGCACAACTTCATCTTTTCACTTCCTCTTTTCTGTTTATACATGTCCCCTTCAAACTGCAACTTCTCTTTTGTGAGGAGAATAAATCACCAGGTAGTTTTATTTTCTTGTTCCAGTGATCCCCTTGAGACTGGCTTCTCCAATGTAGAAACCAGTACAGTAAGAACAATATGAGAAGGAGAAAAACAAGGTTTATGAATTATGAAATTTTGAGACTAACCACACCAGACTAATTGTGGAAGGCCCAAAGATATTGTATAAGCTCTACTGAAAAATGGCTGAAACCCTCTATTCTATCCTTACCCCACTGACAGTAAGCAGCTATAAAATTACACTTTTAGTGCCCACCATGAAACCTACAAGCTCTGGCCCCTCCTTCCTGAAACATGAACTGCCTTAAATCTGTGCTTGGCATGGACATGGAGGTAGGAGTAGTCTTTTTCAGAGACAGAGGAATCTTGTTACCATTACAGACTTGATAAAATCACCACCAAACCTTGTATAAATAGTACCTTGTGCTGGTGCAGATGGTGTGTTGCAAGGGATGAATGTTTTGATGATCTCTCCATTAGGACCACAGACAGCATTACCACACCTGACCTCATCTGTTTGGCTGTATATAGTGTCATTTAAGGCGTAAGTCTTCCCATTGTAGCAACAGAGGCAATCTGAGGCAACAAAAGAGCAAATGCCACCATACCAGGGGACACTCATTATATAAATATAAATGAAAAGAAAATCAAACTCTGGATTTACCATTCTGTAATTCATATAAGCAAAAGCGAATTATCTGACTGGAGAACATTCTCAGTTTCTACTTGAGAAGTTGCATTGAGAGTCTACCTCATTTATTTAAAGTGAGTTGGATTTTTCTTGTTGCTGGTGCTTCTTGGAGTCAGCTTGCATAGAGGAATTACTGGCTGCTGAAAGCATCAGAACTGGCGCTGTCCTCACCCAGCCTAGAGCATGGGAGCATTCCCTCTTGGCAGGGAATACAGCTGGGATTACTGCCTTGATAAGTGATAAAACACTGACACATTTGTACTGCTCTGACTCCACCTATTGAACTAGCTAGCAACATGCCTGCAGCAACATGTGATGTCTGGTCGTTTCAAGTCTTATCATCACTCAGTGAAAGGTATTCAAATGTTACCTTCGGAGTCTTCGGTACACAGTTTCTCTTCAGGATTGCTGAAGACAAAGAGGAGAGGAGTTGTTTTATTGTCTTGAATATGTGGAATAGTATCTGTCAGCAGATGGTATTTACTTTTACAAAGAAGCCTGCTCCTTGAGGTTTTAACCATTGTTGTCACTGCCATAATTTCCTATGAACATAAACCACACATTGCCTACCTTGCCCTCTCTAATCCTATTATTACCTCTCTTACCATCGACTGACCTACCATGAAGTGCAGCTGGGGAGGGAGACGCACTCCCTGCTTTCCTCATCAAAATATGGCTTGTCAGGACTGCACTCCGGGTAGCAGCCTGGAAAGTTAAAGTAAATGAATCAACTTTGTTCTGCTTTACTTGAATCTGAGGCAATCACATGCAGATTTGATCCCAAAATTAATATGATCCTGTATGAAAGTTCTCGGTTTTGCCAATTATTTTTCCATGTCCTCTTTTCCCCTTTCATCTGGAAGTTGTAATTAAATCTGTTTGTCAACAGATAATTATTCTTTGCAAATTTAAGCTGAATGACCTTGTATCTCTGCCCAGGCATATTCTGCTATGAATAGTACTGTTGCATGGGAAATAAGTCCCAGAAGAGACATGGTCAATGAGTTCTTAGGGCAAAAGAGGCAGTCTTTGAAGGTAAGACAACAACCTTGATGCTTAAGGCATTTAAAAATCAGACTATATCTTCAAATCATATCAACTGTATCAAAGTCAAGCAAGAATTACCTTCTAAACTGTACAGCAAGTTCCCACATTTTCCATGTGGGTTCCTGCAGGTCTTTAGACAAGGTGCTCCACAGGGTTTATAGAACCACTCGTGTTTGTTAGGTGGATTGTAATAATCACAGAACACAGCTGGAACAGAAGAAAGAAGCAACATCCATGTCTCAGACACTGGGAAGGGTTCATTTTCTAATTCTCACAAACAAGAGCTTATTAAGTCACAGACGTGCAGAGATGTCAGAATTCTGCTCTTCTTCCTTTCCCGTGCGCCTGAACACATAGAACAACATTTTTCTGCGTGCATTTTGAATGCAATACTTACGGCAAATGGCAGGTGTTCTCCAGTCGATACAGACACCAGCTTTGCTACAGCTTCTCGAATAAGCAGCCACTGAGGTACAAAAGCACTCACAGTCTCCCACACTGTCACAGCCACAGAAGTCAGAAATACAAGATTCATAATACGGTATTGGATTCACCTATCAAAATACCGACAGATCTGTTATCACAGATGTACCTCCTGCACCATGTTTTAATGAGAGAAGGGGCTCTGAATTTCTGCCACCCACTGGCAGTTTATTTGGCAGAACTGTTTGTGACAGTCTGGAATTGTCATGGAGGAGCTAGGACATTTTGCAAGAGTTGTTTTTGTATGTTCACCTATCTGGTAGACTTGGACCTTTAATCTTCTCATTCTTATTTGTGTGCTGGAATTTACGCTCAAGTGTCTTTCCAGTGTAATTTCTGCAGGACTAAACTACCTTGATTTGGGTTAGCACATCTATATAGTGTGTGCATTTTCTAATTGACAGATAGTGACTGATTATAAAATGAAATCCTATTTCCACTGAATTTCACATCTCTTTATTTAGGTTTATTTATTTTATTTATCTATTTATATAGGTGCTTTAACCTGTGTCAACATGAGTTAACCAAGAAAATTAGGCCAAATTTGATCTTTAAATGGCTTATTAAAATGCACCAAGGCTTTGCATAGACATTCTCATTAAGAATTAGTAGTCCTGTTAGTGTTAGTAGAATTAGTAGTCCTGTTCCTGTTTAGATTAATTCAATGTGTCTAAGATAAAGTAAATAATTCATTTCTTTAGATAATTTGAATAAACTTTCCCAAGGATCCCCATACCAACAGCCCTGTACTAAGTTATCTCTAGATTTTACAAACAGATATCTAGCTTTTTATATCTGGTGGCCAACTGTTATCCCCTTTGTCTTTGGTTACTCAAAACAGGCACCGCTGTTTCCTCAGTACTGTGCAACAGGATTTAACTGGCATAGCAGTAAAGAGAGGTTTTGAGAGAAGTAGGCCTTGTACTCAAGAATGCCATGTAATAGCCTTTAATAATAACAATTTGTGCACAAACATGCTGTATAATAGCAACAAATGCCAAGTGTGAAACCAATAAGGATGAGAGAACAGGATTACCTTACTGTGGCAGGCTTCAAAGACATTACTCTTAATGATGCTGCAGTGCTTCTGCCCCAGGACAGACTTGAAAGGCTGATCAGCACACAGGTCCGTCATGTTTATATTTGAGCAGGTGCTTGTTATTTTCCAGCTGTTTCCAAACTCCTGGATGCTCATCTCCACAGACTGCCCTCTGGTTGTGAAGTCGTTCCTTGAGCGGCCATCAAAGTCCCCACAAAGGCCACAGACTTTTCCCTGAGTAATTTGCGTAGGCACAGTAAGTGGTTTCGTTATTTTAAGTGCAGCCCACTAGCTGACAGGAATATACTACAGAACAAGCCAAGAAAAAATAGCTGCAAATTTCTAAACAGCCATCAAAATATGTCTTAGAAGAAGCTGGATTTCAAGTGACAAGATCTCTCTTTTAGGCTCTTTGCAGTATTGGAGGGTCTATCTTTACTTCTAGCACCAAGTATTTTGGAGCAGTCCATACCAACTGAATGGTGAAATTAAAAGCATGGCCCACTTGCTGCTTCTGCTCCACTGGACTGAACACTTTTCCAAGCCCTACTTTTCAAACTGGGGCTTCAGTTCTGCATGCAGGAGTTTGAGTTGGAAATCATAACTCAAAGTCTGTGAGGCACATACCTGGAAAGATGGTGCCACATGAACGACAACTGTAGTCTTCTGGTCCCACATGAAGTTCATCCCTTGAGTCGTTTCAATCACAATATAGCCTCCTCTGAGATCCACCGTATAATTCCTCTTAGCTCCTGGATCAGTGGCTATCTCCTGAATTCTTCCTTCCAAGAGCCTGATTTCACTGCTCTACAAGGAACAAATACATCGCACAGAAGGAAACCAAGTAGAAAACTTAGTGTAACGGCACTGGTATTCTGTCTCTTGTCCTTCATCTCAGTTTTCTATAGTCCTTGCACTATGTCTTGGCCTACTCCAAGACACATGAGCCATTGACAAGACCCAGTGAGTTCAATGGGAAACATCTGCCCATGCATGACAAGTCTTACTTCATGGCCACATAAATTGTCCTTATTCTAGATGAAATCTGTTTTGCTGGCACAGAAGCTCCTGAGTGCATGGGCAATTGGGCATGCTAGAATGCCCCTTGTCACGCCACTTTGTTTCACCCTACCCTCACCCCCCAGTCCAGGAGAAACCTCTTTGCTCTTTTGTGTTTGCTTTGGGGAAATGCTAAACCTGAGCTGGAAGGAAGAAACTCTTCCCTCTGTAGTTACCATCTGCCCTGTGCATAAACCATGGCACAGAAATATACAACATCCTCCTCTAAAAAATTTATTTTCCACCACTAATGTCACAGAAACACAGGCGTGCACGCACACACACACACACAGAGTGCTGTTAACTCCCTGTATCAAACCACTTGTCTGCAGAAGTGTCCAACGGCAATTATCTACACCTTTCCTGGCCTGTCTATCTCTACTTTCTGGCTGTTTGACTACCATAGGTACCCTCTAGCAACAACTGAGTTGGAATATAAGGACAAATTACACCAACTGCTGCAAAATCAAGACTGCATCTCCTCAGCTGTGACTGAATCCAGACAAACCTCAAAAATCAGTGTGATCTTTAGAGAGCAGATGGAGAGTGACTTCCCACAGGCATTGTTCTGAATTACAATTCGGAAGGTGCCAGCATCCATGTTATTGGGGCAGAAGTCCTTTGAAAAATAGATAACATTTTATTAGAGCTTTTTATGTAACCAGTCCAGTCTTAAACATTTTCAGGAGCTCTAAATGAATACTGAATCAGCCTGATTTCTGCTATTTTGTCACGTGTTCATTCACCAAAACTCTGGGCATTTTAGAAGAATGTGGTGGTAGCTGAACTGCTCATACTTGACGAGAAATTTCACAGAGAAAAGCTTAAGTAAAAAACAAGCTTGTCATAGCTTTTTGGCTGTGCATGACTGGTGCTTTTTTTTTTTTTTTTTTAAGTATTAGCAAAACCAATTGTAATTTGGAGATGAAGTGTCTTGTTCAGTACTGTCTCATTACACACAATAATTACACTTGAGTTGAGGCCTATACAGTATCTTTTACATGCTTAAGACACAAAAAACAACTGTCACTCTTGAATTACCAAGAGAAACTTTTAGTTTTCAGCACCATACCAATCCCCTCCCTTTGCAGACGCTGGAATTACACCAGTCCAGCCCAGAAGTTAATCATTTAGGATCACACAGTGCCCTCTTGTGTCATGTCTGAGGGTTAATTGCTTTGCTTTTGTATGGAAAATCTCACTGTGTCTGCTCTAGGTAGAAGAGGAGAGGGGTTAAACTCAGATCATCAGCATTGACTATTTTGCATGGGGTAGCCTTTTAATTACTCACACTGAGCCCTACAGGGTAAGCTGTGGGTAGCAAAATGAAAAACGTAATACCTGAGCTAGGATATAGTCACAGTCTCCCAGGAAATCAAACTTCTCCCCATCAAAGGTCATGTAGTGCCCATTGCCGTACACGGTGCAGGTTCCCTTGCAGGGATTGTCCGTGCAGTTCCACTGCCTTTTGTTACACGTGCTGCGAGGTGAATAAGATAAGGTTCACAATCTTTGTACGAAGCATTTTTTTTTTCCTTAACCCCAAACATGGGCAGAATAATTGAAAGGTTAATCTTTTGCAGTGCTCTGAGGCCATGCCATGTAATGGATTGCTAATTACAAAATTTGTGTTTTCTACCAAGACATGCTCGAACTTTCTGTATTTTGATTTTATTTTTTCCCCTTCAAATATCATTTAAATCATTAAGGCCTGGCAGCAGACAATGGGGATTTAGGACCTAAGCTCAAGAAGAAGAACTAGATATTTCAAACATATCTGAATATTAATCTATGAGGTACCACGTGGCCAGTTCTGCTCCTGACTATGGTGTTATGTACCAGCATTATCCTCCATCCTACCCTGGCAAACTGCAGCTCAGGGACACCATTAGACAGAAAATTCTAGTTATTCCCTTGGGCACAGATACTCTCCGATTTTTTCTCCCCCATATGTGTTCTGTCCTCCTAAGAAAACAAAGATCTCATTGCAGTAAAACCTCATAATGGCCTCTGTGATATCAACAACTGCTTATCAGGGTTTGGCCTCACATGCTAAATTTGATTGCTTGTACCAGCAGTGATCAGACCACTGTCCCTGGCTGTTATTTTCTGTGCCTCCACCTGGCAGGACTACACAACCTCATCCTCACTAAATAACGGGTAAGGATCCAAGGAATCTTACCCACCATGATCAGCAACACCTGTGAAGACTAGAGCACCATTACACCAGCAATTGCAGCAACTGGAGCTTCACGTTGCTAGAAGATCGCTGCAGTTCCTCCCTCCCCTAAATTCATACTTCTAGGGTTGAGCTGAGTCCTACAGACATAGACTCAATTCTCCCTTGCACAATAACCAGCCCCAAACCAGCCTGGATAAGGCTGGGATTTCTAAAACTGGTGTGGAAACAGTTTGTGGAAGGCGATGGGAATTCTTTGACATTTGGTACTTATTCTCCCCAAATACAGGCTCCTGCAGTGCGATGCAGAGAGGAAAAGTTTCCCTTTTTATTTTTACTAGATGCCTGATGGCTCTAGTGATGAAGTAAAGGGCTTCAGAACACATTCTGCCCCATGAGATACACTGATTATTTTTAACACCCTTTGTTATAAAACAAAACTCCCTGGTATAACATACCATGTGTTGCAGTCAACTTGGATGGTTTCCCCAGGTTTATAAAAGTGTCCTCCATGGACACACGGGCACTGGTCTTTGGGAATACAACCTCCACTGCCATCCAGTACCAGCCCATCAGGACACATGCAGCCAGAGACACATTCTGTGACATACTGCGTATATAAAGATATGATACAAGGCAATATGGTAATGCACAGAACGTACAGGGAGCCTACAGAGGTGTTAGCACTGGATGCCAAACTTTTAGATAGTTTTTTGGTTTTGTTTTTTTTTTTTAAACCCTACGGCTGTAAATTAGTAACAATCAAGCTGCAAGCGTCACAGCTAGGTGGGTAGCTACAGCTGCTGCGTTATCAGTAAACTGGTTGGTCTGTGAATAGCGTCAGCATTTGTTAAGGACAATCATACATGCACAATCATGTCGTCCCACGCTCCTGCTAGGAGGTGAAGTCCTTACACAGTGCATGTCTTGCGTCTTACAACTTTTCTGACACTCTGATCCAATTGCACCAGGACCCGCGGAGCTGCAGTTGAAGTAGTACATAGGAGCCGGGCAATCTATAGGGGAAAGAAACCATTTTAGACAGGTCATTTAGTGAAAGCGATAAGGATGCCATCAGCCACTGTGCAACAGAACAGAGCACTTCAGAGCTCAGACACATTGCAGCATGTGTCTCTCATTTACAGTTTCCGTTAGCTTTTACTTCTGTCCACCAGCAGGATAGGAGAAGGCGGCAGATAACCTCTAAACTCTGGGAAATATCTTCATCTTTTGAAAAGTTCAGCAAGTCTGGTGACATTTTCACAAAGTCAACTGTTATCAATAACTGGCACATTACAGAGAGAAGGCAAAAAATGTGCAGAATACCCAAATATTATAGAAAGCAAGAGATACACAGAAAAACATTATAAGTACTAGCTGATACCATAAAGCCATTATTTAATGAAATCTTTTAATGAAATCTCACCTTTTACCAGGACAGTTTCTCCAATGCAGTCTAATCTTCCTTGAATGCATTTGCTAAAGAGATTCCATAAAATGAAAGACATCAGCTCTTTGCACTTTTCTCTCTCACTAGAGAGAAAGCCTCTGCAAAGCTTTGCTAGTCACACAAATAAATTCCCATCAAAACGGATATTTGGTAAAGCTATCAGGCTCACAGACGTGAACTGCCATCCCCAGAAGGAAGATTAGGACCTAACGATTAAATCCTTTCTTCATCTGCCACTATTTTATTGCATGTTTTCCCTAAATCAAGTCTGTCTTAAGCATTTATTGTATTCTTATTTTATTTATTTTTATCATCTCTGTGATGAAACTAATACTTTCTTAAACAAGAGACCTCTTAAATTACTAAATGAATCTGTGTTTACAAAGCAGTCTAGAATCCTCAGAGGAAAATCTGAGTTGGAAGAGAGTGAACACAGACATCTGAAAATAAAAATACATGGCAAAATTCAGCCTACCACTGGTATTTGTTTGCATTGCTACCCTCAGCTGCCTGAAAATGAGAAAAAGACAGTTGTTTTGCACTGGAGATGCAAGATAATTATATTATTGTGGGTGTTTCCCCCCCAAATTCTCTCTTTTTCATGTTTACAAACTAAGATTTTGATTTTTTTTCCCCTTGGCCATTTTCATTTTTTTAGTCTGCAGGATGTGCTGGGGGGTGGTTTTGACTCTTTTTTCGTCTGAAAGCCAGAAACTCCAATCTCAAAGCCCCTATCTTGCTCCCACTGTATACAGATTTTTTTTTTTTTTAACACTACAATGAACTTTGCATAGAGATAGATCGCAAACATGACTCTAATTTACATGTTTTCAGCTTCCTGTTTGCTAGGAGGAACATAAGATCTTAACCTTCACTGTGGCTGCACTACCTGACAGGGGAACATGTGCTTTGGTATGATCAAGCGGAAATTTGTCATTATTACGGTAAGATGACCCCATTCAGGGATTAGAGCAGGGACTTCCCTGGTGAGCCCTGACATCCCCCAGGTATTCGGCCTTTGCATCATCAGAGCAGCTTACCACAGCAGTTTGTCTTCTTGGAAGGAGTTACCAGGCTGAACAATCTTGCCTTTGTAGTAGCAGGGACAGTCATCTGGAGTGACACATTCCTCCTCGTCATTGAGGTAGGTCCCTTCAGGGCAACCGCAGCCCTCCATAGGAGCAATTTGAACTTTACACAGCGGATCGGGTTCATCCAGTGAGCGGCAAGACTGGTTACAGTACTTCACATTATAGTTATAAACCATAGTCTCAGGACACTCCTCAGAGGGATCTTTGCAAGAGAAATAAAATGGATGTATGGCCTTCTCTGTGCAATCGTCATTTGTACTGTTAATGCAGCGTTGCGTAATGCACTAATCATCTTTGCAGCAATGCTATCACCATATCAGCAATAGGCTCCATGCTTAAACAAAGCTCTGTATGGTTTTCCAGTCCATGACCATTGTACACTTTCTTAGATTAGTTAGCGTGCTAGGTTTGTGTACACATCGAAAACCACCACCACCTCCGCCAACAAAAAACAGTTGGTTTCCTGGTCTCAGATGGAGCAGACACGATATCCCATGTGCAAAATAGGGTCTGCAGGCCATATTTTCCTACTTCATAGAGGTGCAACGAGGATGTAGCACATGGTATTTATAAGTCACAATAGGCCAAATAAGAAAAATAATAAAGATTTTCAACACAAATTTATATCACAGTCCACCTGACATACCAGAAGATTTACCTGAATTGGTGCTTCAATTGTTAGTTATTTTTTAAAATAATAATGTGTTTACTTTCTCTTTTTATTCACAGAGGGAAAAGGTCAGTTTTGGTAAAGCGAGGTCTGGTAAGAAAATGGTTATTTCGTTATAGTACCCATGGTCAGAGATTGGTAATCTTAGATTATATGTACATCACAACTGGAGGCACGAGTGCAGAGCACATGAGCATACCAAAAATAGCTTAAAGCTAGCTCACACACGGAGAAGCAGGAAAACAGTGCCATGACTTAGAAGAGGCTACTGACCCCCCCCTAACCAGTAATTCAACTAATGATTTGTGATTCCACTAAAGATCGTTGTATATGCAGACTACCATCAGTTAGCTAGCAGGATTTCCTTTTTCTTACACTGAGTTGTCTGTACTGTAGGCACCACTTTACAATATAACCTGCCTTGGAGGCTACCTGCAGCATGGCACAGCTGGACACAGCTGCAGGAGATGAAAGAACCTTTAAAACCACTGCAAGGGGACAGACACTGCGAGTGACTGTTCTGGCCCGTTTACTCTTTCACTCATTAATAGCACAACCCTCAGTCTTATCACAAGCATGTTCCCAAAAGATTGTTTCTTTCATATGGCCTAAAATGATGGTGCTGATTAAGCCATTAGCATTTTTCCCAAGGTTACTGCACTGTTTAAGTCAATATTTTGTCATAAGTCCACAGATTTCAGACTAAACCATGCTGCAAACCAGTCTTGATTTGGCATGAAATGTCAGTAATTCTATATTGACAGCAAAGCTTTCAATAGAAAGAGACTGTCTAGTGCATAAACTTGCGTGACTCTAGGATAATACGCTGTAGACTACACTGTGTTCCCTTATAACTATTTCAGCACAGGTTTGTTAAATTGTTCTTACTGTGATCTTAAATGCCTTCTACAAAGCACTGCATGACTTGTGTTGTCTCTATTAAAAATTCCAGCTTGCCTCTAAGTCATGTAATCGAATAGATCACAGCTGTATCAAAGTCGCATAAAAATCATTCTTGTTATGTTTTATGTTCAGATATATTATTAGTCAGAAAACCCATACATTTATTTTCACGTTGAAATAGGCAAAACTCATTTGAACTATCTGATCGTTAATGGAAAAATGGAAAACTTCAAAGTAAAATTCAGAATCTGGGATTCAGGAGATTTATTCTCAGCTCTGATAGTATCTCACAATAAGTTCTGGCAGTGCCAAAAAATACACATTTTTGTGGACTCCTAATCCAGGATTTACTGGCAATGTATATACCCAAATATAAACTTATGTTCCAAGAAACTTATTTGTTAAATGGTCCTGAGCTGAAAATACCTTTAAACACTTCAACATTCTCAGAAACCAGTGACATATTTAATAAAAGTCATTACTGTTTTATTATAACATGGAAAAATGCAATTAATGAGAATAATGCCCAGTATATGGCCAACGTCTGAGACAGAAGGGCTGAGCAGAACTGTTGAAAATCTTTCAGAATTTACATACATAGGGAGGCCCAAAAATTCAAAACTAACGTTAACTGCAACTATGTGTTGTGATTTGGTTAATACACCTTATACTCTTCTTCTTTGTGCTCTGAATTCACACAAGGAACATGCTTCCTAAGATCCTCTTCACAAAGCAGACACGAGCTGATTTTAGCAGGCAGAGTTTTTTTATAGAGCATGTGCTTATTCTGTTTTTCAAAGATCTACAACCTTAACTGAGCTCAAAAGCCCTGGGCTGCCACAGAGTGCAGTCTCCTGAAGCTGTTCCCCAGATCCCTACCCAAGATGTTACAGGATGCTTACCACAGATCCCCTGTCTCCAGCCCTTCAGGGACATGCCGGCCACAGCACAATCTCTGGAGTAGGTAGAGAGCACACTACACAGTGCAACTTCACTCTTCTCAGCATTACAGGTGTCATACATGCATTTCTAGGGGACAGAAAAGGGCACGGGTGTAATAATGCCTGGCTCACAGAAAAATGAAACATTCAGCCATTCAAAAAGTATTCAACCAATATATTTTTCAGAAAAGTATTACTACCAATGAAGTTTAATTTGAAACATCTCTACAAGAAAATGTATGTTAATGAAATGCTATGCAAATTGGAGAAACAGGAAATCCATTACAGCCATGTAACTGCAATGATGGTATGTCAAGCACTCATAAAAGATGAATAATAAGAGTGATGATGGCACCTATAGCTCATTAAAGCACTAACAAATGTCTATACCAGCCTCCCATGATGATGTACAGTTTAGGACTCGTCAAAAAACAGCATCTGAAAATATACAGAACTGAAAGTACTACACAGTGATGACTGGTGTTTGTGTCCCTGTCTAGTGTGCATGTAAGATGCAGCCTATGAAATGACAGGTGCATAAGAGAAGATGATTTAACAGTGAATCATATGTATTGATGTCTAAAGAAATAGTACTAATAGGGATAAATGGCATGTAAAGCTGAAGTTCTTTTAATTGGGTGTCTGGGCAGCACCCAGATACAGCCAGCCACTTAACAGCAATATGGTCATACTGCATAGATGGCACTTCGTCCTGCCACCGCGGGTGTTGTGGAAAGTGCTTCCACTAATCATGGTTTGAAGCCCTGAGATCAGCAGGAGTAACAAACATATCCACAGAAAATTAAATAATAATAATAAAAGAAGGTTATTACTTTTCTTCAATTTTGAATTAAATTCCTATTTTACGTGTAGTTAACATGAATTTTCAACCAGACATTTTTAAAGGAAAATTTGGGTGGCACAAAGGATAAGCCATAATTTTAAAGGTACCTGAAACACATTAAATTTCATGCAAAATTTCAGGCTCAGATAATTTCTCAGTAAGTTGTATCTCATACAGACCCTAGTTGAATTTTCTGCAGTTTTTGCAGAACCTGCTTTAGTATTCACAGAAATGCAGTAACTTGCTTGCTCAGTCAATTTCATCAACAACATTATACAGCTGAACACCAGGAGTACTCGTGGGCAGCTTCATGCATTCTAAATACAAAGAGCAAAGAGTCTCCTCAGTAATAAATGGGTTATAAACAATGTATGTTCTCCCTCTAGATGTGACTTTAAAAGCAAATCAGAGGGAATCCACGGAGTATGAAACCGCTCAGTTTGATTCCCAACAGAAACACTGATTTAGCTTTTTAAAGACTGAACAGTTTTCAAAAACAGCAAACCTGATTTTGCCCGTTTTGCTTCTGGGTCATGCAATGGAACTGTCAGTGACAGCAGGGATGCTCATGGAAAACAAGTCACTTAATATTTCAAGCAAGCAAACAGCAAGCAAAAAGTCCCACCATATCTTGCACAAACTCTCATTTTGTTATTTTTCTCATCAGCATCAGTGAATCTATTTCCAAACTAGCGTTACTAAAACCTATTTCACTCCTGAAGACCAGACCTCCTTCATGGCAGTATCAGCCTCTGGACAAGAATAAGCCCCTGATTTAGACCAGTGCCTTACCTTGATGTACACAGCAGGGTCTACAACAGAATGGCAAGCAGCAAACACACTGCTGGTATTAGACAGAAGAGCACACCAGTGTTGGGCAAATTTTTCTGAATGGGAAAAAAAAATAGTGCCCACAGTCACTTAAACCACACCACTATGTGAATTAATATTCTTATCAGGTATCACACAGACCTAGAATGTCCTGAAGTGTTCAAATGATGCTGGAAGGAAATAGTGGGCATAAACATGGTGATAAGCATAACTGGATGGGTAAACTGTCATCTTCCTGAAAGAAAAAAGTTTCCTCCTTCCAAGTACTAACACTGTTACTGTGACTGGATTTACAGAACATGAGAAAAAAATCCCCATTTTCATTGTTTTTTCATAGTTCTTCATGAAATATAGTCAAGCAATAACACAAAGCATATAATATTTAGTGGGCTTTTATTATATATGGTAATACCTAGGAGACTACCCTCTAAATCTTCTATATAGTCAAAAACCCAGTCAAAATGAGAAGCTGGACAGGGCACCTAGTACAGAAGTGCCTACTGAAGTCAGTAGTTTTGATAACTTATTCCTATTGACTTCAGCACAGCTGTAACAACCTAGATGGGATAAAGATCTGGCCCAGATATTGACAACCAATTATGCTCTGCCTTAAGCCTAAATTGTTCTCATTGATGTCATGTGTGCTTTTCAAGCCATCAGAGAAGGTGTTGGCTCTTTCTTCAGAGGTGTCTTTTTTTTTTTAAAAAAAGACAAGCTGTCACCTTAGCGACTTGCAAAAAACAATGTGTTCTCTCTCATAATAATCTCAAAGGCAGTAGTGCTTGATGTCTATGAGTTTTCTAAAGCTTTTCCAGTTATTCATCATGGGAAAATTGTTTAGCACTGATAGTCCAGGGATGAAAAGCCTGCTACCTTTATCCACACTGTTTGAACAAGGATCTTCAAAGCTGTCCTCAACATCAAAACAGCTGGCTCTAGTTTTCCAAGAGTTACCAAAAGCAGAAGCTGAATCTTCCACAGCTCCAGTGGCCGTTCTGAAATCATCAGTCTGGATGTTATTGAAATTGCCACAAAGACCTTGAGTAGGTGGCAGGCAAGAAAAGAAAAAAAAAAAAAAAAGAAATCACGAGTGGAAAAAGGAATGACTTCAAGATAAATACCCATAGATCTATAAAGGTGCTTGCCTGAAAGTAGCTCATTTTCCTGAAGTTCCCACAAATCAGACAGCATACTTACTGTCTTTAGTCCATAATTTTTATTTTCTGCCTTACAAGTAGTACTTAGTGATAGCACAGAGATTGGAGGCTGCTTAAATGTGCTTCATCAAACACCGTCAGACGGAGAGTTCCCTTCCCCAAAATTTATAATCAGAGGAAATGGCAAAAGCAAAACAAAATGCATTGGAGAGATGGGATATTATCTCAATACGTAGATAGGAAACAGTAGCACAAAAAGCTTAAGTGATGCTAATGGAAGATAGGTGACAAAACCAAGATCATAACTTGCATCTCATAAGTCTCTGATGATGGCCTGCTTTTACAGATAGAGTCTAAAAGATCTGCACACACTGAATATCACAGAGCTTCTCTTACTTTCTTCAGCAAATTGAAGGCTTTGGCCAATCCTTTGTTCCAGGAAGGCTATAGATTTAATCAAGGGTTCTAACATACCAAAGCCAATATAAAATGAAATAATTTATTTGCTTAAACTGATAGACAAGCAGCTACAACTTGATTTAAGAGCAAACAAAGAATGTGATATGTCCTACCAGATGTGCGATTCTGATAAGAATGATCAACCGTTATGGAGAGCTGCATCACAGGTTTCATTTGCACTCGAATCTGTACTCCAATTGAGCTCAAGATTTTGATAAAAAATGTAGAGGGTCTGAAGATGGTGATGCCATCTAAAAAGGAAAAAAAGAGAAATGAAAATGTATGTATATACCTGCAAATCTTTATAAAGCTCAGTAAACAGGAATTCCCTTTTACCAGTGCATTCTGTGCACACAGGAATCCCCAGGGACTCCCAGACCTCGTATCCACCTAGGTTAAAGGGATCTGACAACAGGCAGGGTCTGGCTCTTCAGAGAAAGGAGCAGAAACTGTCTTTAAATAGATGCAGGCTAGTCTGAGAACAATGTGAAGGACACTTACCTTTGCTTACTGGCAGCTTCACGATGAAATTGTTCATGTAGATATTTCCACAGGAACATATTTTTATCGTCTGCAGGGAAAAAGCAAAAAGCCCATAGTAATGAATGCATATGGCACAAGACAGACAGCACAACCTCCCAAGCTTCCATAAACACTAACAAGTTATGTCTTCAGAACATCATTACCTTTGAGTTCAATATAACTCAGTGTCTGGATACCATACAATGCCACAGAACAAATCTGTACACTGTAACAAACCAAAAAAACATCTCCGTAGACAACAACCTTGACTAAGTCCTCTTGCTTACTTAAGAGGTTAATTATCTTTTGGAGAATTGCACTCAAGAAGTTTCATGTAGGTTCAGATCCATCTCATTGGAAATGTAACATATCCAAAATGAGAGCTACCTGACCCAAACTCCCTTATAGATAGAGACATGGCTCTATCCCTCATAGACATAGACGTGACTCCTCCCATGGATAGAGACACGCACCTCCAGAAGCCACCTCATATATTAGGTGGACTGACTTGTCCTTTGAAGTTCCCTATCTTCCTTTGCTGACTATAGAAGGAGGTTAAGATGCTGAGTTTCCTAACCCAGCCAGGACTACACCAGTTAAATACCATTTAGACATAATGAATCCAGGCCTTAGGGATACTATTTATGCACTCCTAAATATACACAGGTTTATTCTAAGTCTGTTCCCATTGAATTCAGTTTGAATCATGGCATAATATTCAGTAGGAGAAATCTCAGGCCTTTATTTGGGAAATTCTACTACTTCACTCATTGCATTAGGGAAAACCTCAGGACTCAAAGCTGCTATAAAAATACAAGGGTCTTACAGAAACCTACATCTATCAAAAACAAAGAAATGAAAAACTTTAAAGTCACAGAAAAGACAGGGAAAGCCAACAAGGATAATTTTGAACCATCTGCCTCTAAAGAAAATGGAAAAAATGGAATCCAAAAGGAGTGGAAAGTAAATAACTCTTGTAGAACAAAACTAATAAACACATGCGCTATATCATCTGCTGATATTAATCCTGCAGTGTCAGGACTGCAACTGATCCAAATGAGTCCACAGTATTAGAGAAACCCCATCTTTGAACCTAAATAAAAGTGACAGATTATGTGTCACTAGCTAAGGCAAGTTACTTACAGTTCTTCCTAGTGTGACAATTACATTCTTTAAGCAAGTCATTGTCTTTGATGTCCCACACTGAACAATCTCTCCAATCACCACAAATGTGTCATCAGTGTTCTGAAAAGAGGAGAAAGGGATGTACAGATATTGTTAGCATGCTACAGGAAGGGAGCTGGAAGGGAAAAAACGTGTCTCTGAAAGGCTAAAATGTAATAATGAAAGAAGTGGTGCATTTAATCTCTAACTGCAGCTTTATTTCATTGCCAAAACCAAGAATGATCACTGCCTTTCCCTTCATTTTTTTTTCCATCAACCTGTGCAGATCATGTACTTGCAGTCACATGGTAGTCAATCTTTGTGAAGTAATCATCTCATCCACTTACTTTTGACAGTCACACATGAAGAAAGCTTCAGAAGAATGCTTTAATCTACACTAATAAATTGAATAAGAAAATGAATTCACTAAAAAAAGATGCAAAACTGTGTTGAAGTTGCAAAAGCTTGATGCTTAACATCACAGTTGACTTGCAGTCCATTGCAAATGGAAAAATTTATGTGATTTAAGGTTAAGCATGTGTTGAAGTGCTTTGTTGGATTGAGGTCATTTAATCAAATGAAGTCATATCAAGCTCCAGCACAGCTTAATGCTTCTTGCTAGTCTAGATATTCAGGAGTGAAATGGGAGATTGTTCATACCTTAGCTAAGACATAATGGCAGTTACCATGAAAATTGAACCTCTTATTATCAAACGTAGTTATATGGAATCCTCCATCTATATTGCAACTTCCAGAACAAGGCAGAGAGATACAGCTCCAGTGGCCTCCTTTGCAAGTACTGTACAAAATCCAAAAAAGGAGTAATTAGAATAAATATACTTTAAAGGAGCAAAGACTGAGATCTGTATCTGATCGGACCCTCTTTCTCTGTCTTATTAGCCGCTCGTTATTCATCTGCTTATTAAATCCAAGCAGGAGGAAGATTCTATACTAGGCCCTTAGAGTATAAAAGTTGAATGCCTATTGATTGGAGTTAACTGCACTAGGCTTCAAACTAAATCCCTCAGAGACACTGAGTTGGTCAAGAAAGAAATATTCTAGGGCCTGAATTGGTTACTTAACTTTTTAAAATAAAGAATCTCTTTGAGCAGGATCTTGCAGCATTTTATGTTATTGATGCAACCATTCAGCAAGTTGCTGATGTGACTTCTCAGCAGTTTACTGTGGAGGACCTGAGTTAATGAGCTGTGTTAGTTCTTAGAGCTGTGCACACAAGAGGAGAACAGCCAGGCCACGTCAGCTTGGGCTTTGTGAAGAGTAAGCAAGGATGCGGCTAGATGGGAATCACCCAAAGCCCATCAAGTTCATTTCCTCAAAACTGCAGGTTCTGAAGAGTATTTCCTGCATTTGAGGACAACATAGAAAATACTTGATCCAAAGGGGTTTGCAGAATATCTGCTCTATCCAACCATGCGCCACAGTGTAATCCACTGCTCCCTACAGAAAAGGTTATTCCTAAGGTTAAGAAAATGTACTGTATTTCAGAAGCACAAAAATACGTAGAATTGTCCATTCACTAGACAGATATCAGAGTAAGAAATATCTCTTAAAAAGAACATACCCAAGGTTTTATCACATTTCACTATTGCAGAGTAGAGATGGGTTCAAGCTACAAGTTTTGCTCAAAATCAAACCATTCTCAAGGATCAGGATTTTGAGATCCAAGCCTTGGAACAGCCCTTTATAGATCTAGAGATGGCTGGAAAATTACTCATTAACATGGTATGATCCTCTGCTCCACTTTAGTGGCCAATGCTTCTAAACTAACCAGCAAAGCAACTTATTTTTCTGCATTATAGTAACTTGGGCTCAATAATTGCTGGCAATTCTAAGATAAGGTGATAGCTATGTGAGGTTGAGGGCTCCCTCAAAGTTTTCTGAAGGCTGTTGCAATTCAGACCCCAGTTTTTGTATTAGAGCCATAATTCCTTAAGACATTAGGAACAGCAAAAAGGAGAAAAGAACAGAATGAAAGTCATCAATGCTTTGCAATAATTGTCTCTTCCTTGTTAGTGCAATCAAGTTCACAACAGTACCAGTTTTGGCAAGGAGTAAAGTAAGTCCCTCCAGATGGGTAGACTTTGCCTTGAAACATACAGGGGCAGCTGTCTCTGGGGACACATTTTTTGCCACCGAGGTCATCAAGGATGGTTCCTGTTCAGACATATTGGCTAGTTAATATTCCTCAGGTGAGTCTGGGAAACACCACGAAGGAAGATCAGAATAAGCAAAAAACTTTGGAGGATTTAGCATTTCTGTAAATGATTGGGGTATATTTTACTGAAAAAAACACACCAGGCCTTCTCAGGTGTTAATTGATGAGAAGCGTTTTTTTACTAGACCTCAAAAGCAACAGAGCAATACAAAAACAAAAGAGTATCTCTGCATGTTACCGTAATCCTACACCATGAGCAGGATTGTCAAATGCCAGACTGTAAGCGTATGAACTGGTTTTCATCCATTTCTAATAGTGCATCTAACAAATCAGAACTCAAATTCTTCATGTGCAAGATTGCTCAAGCATGTACCCACCAATGCATTTATTTTACATGTGACTTAACCTACAGTCATAGCTATCATCCCATAGGCTAGATATACACCTAGACTTGTAAAAAGGAGGTATCTCACCAGACATCCTCAGCTGCATTTCTACTGTCTGGAGAACCTCTTTCCTTTTTCTACATCTGTACCTTTTTTTCTGCCTAGTCTTTAGGAAAACATCCTTTCTCTCCCCTTCTTCAGTGTTATGATCTTGGATCTTTAGAGATCTGACTCTTCCAGGAAGGAAGTTGCTTAATTATGCTAGAAGAAACAGTTCGTTCACTGCTTTTAGTGTAAAATCATGAAGAAAAAAAAAATGACACTAACTGAAAAGGAACAATATCCCTCTTAGTCCCTTGATGTGTGTGACCAATTGGAAGAAGCAGATGCCTTACCAAGAGGACAGAAACAGCCATCTGTACATGGGGCTTTGCAAATCTTGCTTCTTTCTGGGTCAGCACAAGTATCAGCACAGGAATTTCCACATTCCATGTACTCCATGTTGTTTGGGCATTCCTGATCTGCAAGACCAAATGAAAATGTGGTATGTTACTGTTATAAGTGCTCTAAAATCTTTGCATCACTGCCCAACTCCTTCCTCCTTTCCCCCATATCTTGGTTGGGGATCTCTCTATCCAGATGTATCATATTGTAATAACTTATTTTTGCCTCAAACATCAGTCATTCTGGCATTAGTCTTCTATCCCAATTCACAACAGCTGTTTGGAAGAAATACCTCAAGCCTTCCCCCTGAATTTATAGTGATTTCCTGCCCAATAGCTGCAACTACTGAGTTGAGGACCATTTAAGAACAAATGTGTTAAACTTCTCAGTGACTTCTTTGGACTAGACATCAAAATTTAAAACAAGGTTAGTTATAAATTAACTGTGCATGGTAAAATTCAAAAAAGAACTGGGAAAAAAAATAGCCATAACGAGGAGGGGTAAGAAATCCTAATATAAGTTCTAATTAAGGAGCAAAATCAAGTTAAATTTGTGGAAGCTTCTCCATTAACAATGTTTCTGTCAAAAGTACTTCTACAGACTAATTCACTGTAGTTAACAGAGCTCCTATCTTTGCTCTACTGGGATCAGGGTTTGTACATATATGTCTAACCTGAAAGAGATCTCCAGAGCAATAGTTACTTACAGCAAAGTTCTTTGGTTCTCCATTTCCCTGGGTCTCCCTTGCTGAGGACACAGTCCCGAGAGTATTGGTTTAAAGTGCTGCATATGCAGCTGGAAGCCAAATCAGTGTAAGAAGAATTAACCATACAGCTGCACATATCCTCAGTGCAGGTAGCTACGTAATCATCAAAAGCAACCACTTTGGGGCAGTTTCCAAAATGGGAGAGAAGTTTCTTGCACATTTTTTTCTGAAAAAAAAAAAAAAAAAAAAAAAAGGAGGAAGAAGAAAAAAAGCAATAATTGACATTTTACCAACTTTCAGGTTTTTGGACGTGCATCCTAATTTCTGATGACACAAGTTCATGGTCACATGGAACTCCAGAGGCCACACAGGTATAATTTTCTGTTATGAGCTTCTTTTTCTTGGACTGGAAGCTATCATAAAATTGCATATTTTCCCATGATCTATTTCATTAACATTACAAATAGGATATTCCTTCAACTATAAGATAACATTTCACCAAGATTCATGGTGGACTCCTGACAAAAATCAGTTCACTGTATGTTCTGTAAACAGCCTTTGTTTCATACAGTCACTCGAGGACTGTAGTTCAGGAGGGTTTATACTCCTTAGCCACACATACTTACATATTTACTGCATCTATCATCTTCCCTCCTAGGATGCCTTCCAGTGTGATCATCTGGACTCACATCAGCACACTTTTCAGATGGATCCTCAACTTTGTGAAAGTTCCCAAACTGCCTCGGGTGCATTTGATATCCTGCAAAATCCCCAGGTGCATCTGAGTGACTGCCTGCAATCCTTTAGATCAGCTATTTTGCTATAAATATGCACCTCATTTTTGGGCTGTAAGGCCCAAAGTATGGTCTTTACCAAATGCCTCAGCTTAACCACAGCATTCATAATATAAAAAATAACAGCCTGGCATAATACCTGCTGGGCTAGAACCAGGAATTTGGCACACTTATATCAAGAACTGCTGGCAGTCTGGGCAGTAATAATCACATGAGATTCTTGACCTTTCTATCGCACATCATCACTTTCAGAGTTCAGTTTGTTATGGGTGCATTTGCACTTACAGAATTCTGTATTTGCATGTGTAATGGCCATACAGTTTAGTTTTCATTCTACTATCACAGCCTGAAGTGCAGACTTAGGTGCATATGCTCCTAATCGTCTGTGAACTTACTACTTTTCACACGCTAGACAAGATGGGAAGAGAGACACAAATATATATATTACACTAGTTATAGGGGTACACTTGACCAAGGCATTACCAAATAGATCCTAGATCTGAGAAATTTTTTTCTGACAAACAGAAGTTTGAAATATAAATATTTCAACCAGAAATATTGGATTCCAGTGGATATTGGTTCCAGTGGAACCAGAAGCATAAAAGAAGAGCATTGCTTTTCTTAGAGCAATGCTTCGCAACAGAAAACAGTTTCCTCAGAAAATTTTGAACTGGCTCTAGGTTTTACCAATTGCGGTTGTGAAGTAAAGGGCAGAAACATGACTAAGATGTGCCCAAAAAGCTTAATATCAAGTATGACAATGAGCTCCAAATCTACCACTACAAGTGGTATATTTTATCAAATCTCACAGTTCTTTCTGAAGGGGTGAGGTAGATGACAGTATTTTTCTGGTGACCTAAAAAGTCTAGGTATTACATGAATGGATGGTATTACAATTTTGGCTTTAGTCCTGCATTAAGTACCCTAGGATGCAGGTTTCTTTCTGCTCACACATCCTGCTGCAGGATGGTAGCCTCATCTGTTTGCTGTGCTGGCCTTTCTAGCCCAGTGTAATATCTGAAGGTGTCAGTGGATGGCACTGCGGTTTCTGTAAAGATGCTCAGTGAAACCTGTCTGGGTCAGCCATGGCACTTTGATTTCATTTCAGAGCCAGAACTAATCACACTTGATACCCAACTGTAAAATGATGAAAATGGGAGGACAGAAAGTGCAGTCATGGCTCATTTGAGACTACAAGTTCCTTAAAGTTTGGTACTATCAGTCGGAAACCTGGCAATGTTGCTACATGACAACTGGGCAATTAAACTGTGTTGATGAGGTTTGAGAGACTTGCAAGTTTGCAAAGAGCAGAGAATCCCAAATCATCCCACGACCTCTTAAGCTGCACCTCCCATCTACAGAAACGTTGGAGTATTTCAGGGCATCTGTCAGGAAAACTGTAACCCCACTCAGAGGAAACAAAATTCAAGTTTCATGCCATATATTAACATACTCCTGTTCTCTGTGGAACACACTGCATTCATGGCCTACCGTCCAAAATCAAATCATTCTTCTTATTGCCATCATAGTTCCCACAGAGACCACATATTTTCTCTTTATATGTTTCTTCCAGGTCCAGCTAAGAAACAAAAGCAGAGAGGAAACCCAGAGTTTAAAGGCTCTCCACCCCCCCCACCCCCCCCATCAGCAGTACGTTACCAGATGGTTCACTATAAAAAAAAGCACACTGGCAGAAATGCTTATTACCTGTTTTTATAAGTCCCCTTTTCAGTTACAAACCCACCATAAAACCTACTGGCAGACAGGCTGAATTCAGATGAGATGATGGTTTTTCAACAATTGACATTCCTACCTATTAAACAGCTAACTGCAGTATTCTGAATACTGGACTAATCCTTGGACCAGGGTCTCCCAGTAGAGAGTACTGAGCAGCTAACTGTTCCCTGATGCTGGAAGACGTGAAGAATCAGCTTCTAGTCAGCTTTCAGCAGTATCTTTTTTTTTTTTCTAGCTCATAGACTAAATGGAAAACTTCATAGCATTGCTATGGGTAGGTCTGCCCAGCATGACTTGTTCTGCCCATACACAGAGGCAATAGAGAGCCAGGTTAACACATTACAGCCTTGCTAGATAGAACTGTTGCACTTAATCACTCCTACTTGCTTGGAGGGTAACACTGGCATGGTCCACTTACAAAAGGCAGTGCTTTTCCTACAGGCATGTCACCCTAAAACTGTGTCTGCTGCACAGGTAATGCCTGTAATACTTCACATTAACTAGTACAGAGGGAGGGGGAAGCAAATACTTCATTAAATCAGAATTTGAATTACCACTTGATTGCTTCCTGATATATTTTTCCCCCCTCTGCATTCACCTTCTACCCTCTTTCTCTCTCTTTGGCCTGCTAAACATGACATACAACTTCCATTTATTTAATCTCAGTCCTGATTGTGGAGGATAAATGCTCACGCCCAAAAGTGTAAATACACTACCACTGCAGAAGGTATTTTGGGGTTAATGTACACAGGGAAACTCCCCCATAGCAATGCCCTAGAATGAGAGAGGCCAAGGTCTGCACTGACCACACATATTAGTTTCCCACACGCGATGTGAATTGAGAAAGAGGGTAACTAAACAAGTCAGAGCTGGGGGCACTAGCTGTGCTTCTGCCAGTGCCCCATGCAGGAAGCAGATAACTGTAGAGATGCTATCTGCAGGGTTAACAGTGGCAGCTTTTGTCATGTAAAATTGCTTGGGGAGGCCTGGGTGTTGCAACTCTACTGCCCTGCCCCATGAAACAATTAACTAGTGTGGTATGTCCCCATCAGTTTATGGGCACAGTGGTACCTCCCCCCTCTGCCACCCCTCAGTATTCAACACTGTGCCTGCATCCAGCTCTGCTTTTCATCGTTGATGAGGTTCACCAAGAGAAAAACAACTAACTGGCTGTTCATACTAGGAGAGTGTCAGCCCAGTTCCACTTGAGTGTCAGACCCAGCTTGGAAGTGACTTGGAAGTAAGCACAGGTGTCCTCAATCAGGATGCTCTTCAAGCTGAAGGGCACAGGGATCCTGGAAATTAGAGGGAACAAAACAGTATTGGAAAAATAAATAAATAAAATCCTCTCAGAAATATAGAAAAGAAGAACTAGAGTCAAAAGGAGGCATATAAGCCATGGAGATATTCTTTTCAAGGTCAGCCTTCATCCTCATTAATGCATTAATTTAGGTCTATCACCTTGTCCACTGTGACATTCTAATAATCTTAATCCACAACACAATGTATTTTGGTTAAGAACATGTCAATAGCAAGTTAGCCACTCTACCTATACCAATGCAGCACTGCTTGTCTACATGAACTGAGGCCCTAATTCAAAGCATTATAAGGAGCAAGATCACAATACTGGGATATTGCTCCCCATTTGAGGATACCACAGGTTATCATAATCTCTCCAGGATTTTCCTTGGTATTTTGAAGTCACAAATACATTTTGGTCTGTTCTGCTTCCAATGTACTGATGTGACTCACAGCCATGTTACTTTTTGATTTAACTAAGACTATTATTATTCACTTTCCTAACCACCCTCCCAAAACAAACAAACAAAAATATATATGTATGAAAATCAGAAAATTGTTTGAAGACAGAAGATTTCTTGCCCCTTTGATTTGGGAGATACATCTGGGTGATGTTATTGTGTATTTGGCTGTTTCTGGATAGCTATCAACAGAAGACAGCCCATAATGTTTGTGATTTTTCTCTCCAACAAGATTGTGAGTGTTCTTCCCAGAGACAAAGCCTGCCTCAGCCCTTCATACCTATATGCTGGGAGCAGGACACTGCACTTCTCATGAAGGCTACCCTTATAAATACACCCAGCTTTCATTACTGTTGCACATGACTGTTTATTCATGGAGTATTTTTAACCTTCTGCTTGCAGTTTGCTTTCAGGTTTATTCCAGATCGGAATTAAAGGTGTGGATTTTGACTTTGAAAATTCTGGCCTTTGCATAGAAGACCCTGAGGCAAGCTGTGATCTGCAAAGGAGTGCCATTTCTAGACTAATCTATCTGGAAACAGCAAACTGCTTCTAAAAGGATCATCTGTTTCTGAATAGCAACAACACTAAGGTTAGTGTCACAGAAATAACGTTTTTGAGAAAAAAACTGAGTTACTACAAAATCAGTTCTATAAAGTGTTGATTTTATCCTCAATCCCACCAAACGCAAGCATCATTAAGGAAACCTACACCTTATGTTTTGTTACATACACATTGCCTTTTCTAGCTGCATTGCTGTTGAACCCTGGGAAGTGTAGTTTATATGCTTCTTGCCATCTCCACCACTACAGGATGGACTGTTCACAATACCCTCTTCAACATGCTATGAACAGATCGTATACAGCTGTTTGCACCTCCACATGGTGGGACTCCTTTCTAGACAGACCACTGATTGCTAACACCTAGCAATAAATAGACAACACGAGAAAATAGCTGTACAGTCATTACTTACTGGTTTCCATTCACTGTGATGCCAGTCTCCTTCACCTCCAGGATCACCCCATCAATGGTGACCGTGAAGTAGATAAGGTGACTACTTTTGTCACTGCGCCTGATTTGGATGTTAAAGTCCTGGTAGCTGTCATTGCAGTGAGAAGCAAAGACGTACGTGCAGGTTCCAGGAAAAGTGAACTTAACATGGTCAAACGTATGAAAGTGGAAATTGCCCCAGGTGGCACATTCGCTCCTACCAACAGTAGAGACCTGGACTAAAGAAAGATTCAGAGGAGGGAGGTTAATGAGTCGTCTTTCATGAGGTTTTTGTTGAAAAATATTAGAGATTTTTGAATGCAAAAATGTAAACCCCTAGAAGATACCAGCTTGTAGAAATGAAATTCATCTCAATTTCTTTACAAGTCCATTTCAGAGAAACCTCCAATGTGATCAGACAAACCCAGGCTCCTTTGAAGTTAACAGTGAGAAGCAGAAGAAGCTTAACTTCCCTGTCTTAGATATCCAGCTAGGAGGGAGATGAAACCTGCTGCAAGGCTGCCTGTTTCTCTCTGTTGTCTACAAAGGTTGCTGAGAGGTGCCTTCTTAGATGGAGACATAAATCTACATTCTAGATATCTAAAGTGAAGTGAGGGCAATCACATCCTGGCTGCCTAAACGTTATTTCTGCCTTGGAACTCCTACCCCTTAACACAGGCAAGGGTTTTGTTCTGGAGATCCTTCCAGAGGCCACCAGGCTTTTCAGCAAAATGGCAGCCACAGCTGAGGCCACCACCAGCTTCAGCAGTCAGCCCAGAGCTACTTATTTTTCATTTCAAACAAACTTGTGCCTTGAACCTGAGTTGTACCTCTGTCAACAGTGTTGCTAGATACTTTAAGTACATTTAACACATCGCTTTAGAAAGTAGTTTTCACACCACTGAGATGCATAAAGCCAACATGAATCAAAGAAAGCTACACCTTGAATTAAATAAGACATGCTTGCTACATTATGATTTTGGAATCTCTTCCGGGCCCATCTGAAAGAACAGCAAGCAAAAATGAGCAAATTTGTTTGCATTGTTGATGCATCACGTTTAGGAATAACAACATGGCAACTTCCTTCACAGATCAAATCAAAACCAGTTATTAGTATACTCAGTGAACTCTAAAATCTTATGAGATATTCATACCTAAGAAACAGCAGGGGAGCACAGAAAAGAAATCTAATCTTGTTAAAAACACGCAACAGAAACTCAAGTGACAAAGAGTTCTCACAAAAACAGCTGTTTAAAGGGATTGTAATTTACATAGGTGTTTACAGCGCTAAAGTGGAATAGGGTAATTTAGCACATTTTTAAACAATAATGAGGGAAAATTAGAAAGTTTGGTTTCTTCTTGGGAGTGGATTTCTAGAATTACTAGTACAGCAATAACAGTCACATCAATTGTTTGTATATTAAGTGATTGGGAAAAGTATAAGACATTCAGAACCAAACCAGGAGGTAACGGTGCAAGAGACCACAGAAGCGTGGTTACTCCTAATGCAGTATTTCATACTGGTCAATCAAGCTTAGCAGGCATTATGCTGACACACTTCTTCTATTAAAAATGTATGCAAAATGTGTAAAAAAAAAAAAAAAAAAAGGTGTCACTTTTTTTTTTTGGATGCAAACTGCATGCAGAGAGTCTGCTTTTTAACATGAGTTGCTTAAGACATAAAGCAATTGACAGACTACACAGTGGTGGGAAAAAACAACAGAACAACAATAACACTGAAATGGCTTAAATTAAAGATGAAAAAGCAAAATGTTAGTTTCTGGCATATCCACAGCTCTTGTGAATATCTTATATGTTTTCATTTGATAACTCTAGTTGTTACCTATGGAGATCAATATGCGACCAAATAATCTTAGATTTTTTTTTCTTACCTATCTGAACTGGTTCTTTGCCCTTGCAAAAACTCCAAATTAGGCAGAAAATCCAAAACGACCTCCACTTTTTTGTTTCCATCTTGCCATGGAGTGGTAACTTGAAAATCCTTCCAGGGAAGTGTGTTTTTCTTGGCTTATAGGCAGATTTTTATAGTCTAGGAATTTGGCGTGAGAACAAAACATTGATGGCAGGGTCCCTGAAAGGTGGAGCTTCATTCATTTTCCTTTCAGTTGTTCATGTTTAGCACCCAACAATGTTTTGTCTTTTGGAAAAGACAATTATCTACTTCTCTTCTTCATGTGGGGATGGAGAGCTGTCGTTTTCTTAGCCCCTTTCTTTAAAATATATATTTCCCTCCCTACACTGTTGCCTTTTCTTTAGGCAAAAATTGCTTTTTGTTTTCATAGCATCTGATTAGTAACAAGCAATCGTTGCCCTCTTTTTACAGCTTTTCTCTGGTTTGCACATCAGCACAGTTCCCCAACTCAAGGAGAAACATTTGTTGCCTCTGCTGGCTTGATGTTTTTTTCTGAATGGCCAAGCAAATAATATCTTAAGGTCAAGCATAACATAGTTATAAAGAGTCATAACCATCAAAAATCCAGAGGGCTCAGTCATGGTCTGACCTATGTCCTTCTGTAGGACAGTTCTTAGATATGCCGTCACAGGTGTTTGATGTCAGTTATTTTAGGGTTTTCTTTAGAGATTTACCTGCTGTGTTGGCACAAGCTGACCTTCAACTTGTCCGTGCTGTGGGGAAATAATTTCTGTCAAAGAGGAAGCCCCTCACCCAGCCTGGGCAAATCAGGCAAACATGCGTAACAGCTGTTCCCACACGTTCAGCTGCTCCATGCCCCTTCGGGAATACATTAATACCAGAATGATTCCCAGTAGAAAGTGAGCAGAAGCATGGCTTGAAGTGCACTTAGGTTTCACCCTTGTTGCAAGTCCTCAGGCCAAGGTAATCCATGGACTTGCTGGGGAAAACAGGTGCCCTTTTATCTGGTTGGCAGACAGTGAACCAGCCTTGAGGACTGTGTCTTGCTCACTGCTTTACCAAGCTTCCTGGCATATGCAGAGTTAAGTATCCTAAAGCTGGACCCCTGATTGTTTCAGCTGTTCCTCTTAAATGTTTCTGAGCCACTTTCTAAGTGGCTTACAGAGGTGCAGGCACAAATGTCTGCTAGGTGATTTGTGGCTGCCGCTGCTCTTAAGAAAACCCCGCACCAGCAGGCAAGAACATTGTGCAGCACATGAAACATGAGTTCACGTTACCCCTTTTCCACTGCCTGTGCCCCATTAATTCCATTGTCAGTCGCACTTGAGGCAGGGCACTATTGGAAGGTAAAGTCTGTTCTTGAAGCCCTGCCATTTTGGCTAGGGTACAAACTGACAGACTGTACAGCACTGGTGCAGGAAGCAATAGATATTTGCTTTTTTTCCCTTTTAATCACAATGCATATTTCCCCGCTCTTCTCCACCCACACAGTTACAACATAAGACTGCAGAATACCTAGCAGATAACCCAAACCATGACAACGGGACCTTGTAGGTACCAGGATGACCTGAAATCCTACACACTGCAATAGTAACCCTCAAAGTCAGCAGACTCCCATAGTAAATTTCAGGTTGAACTTTTGGTTGATGGAGCCTCCTCATTCAGACCACAGAACAGTGATAATTGCAGGTGTGGCAAAGGGTTTTGAAACCAAGGAGGAAAAGCACATAGGGCAGTAGCCCACAGCCACTGACATAGAAAGGAGAGTGTTGTTAAAGCTAATGGTAGAAAGCTGAAACCTGTTAGTTTTCTCAAATCAAGGCTAGTTTAAAATCCAAGGGCAGAACTCTGTTGAGATATAGTCATTTTTATTTTTATAATTGCTGTCCTCTTCCTTTCCAATTCCCACACAGGTAATCAAGGTATATAGTTCATTCACATAGACATGAGAGCAGAAAGAAGAACAAGAACCCAGCAATCTAATTCCTGACCCTAGAACAAAATTGCTTCATCCCCCATGGGTACCATGAAAGGGACAGGAACAACATATGAAATACTCGCCAAAGATTGGAGTGGTCCTTATATGACAAGGACATGGCAAGACTTACCACCACAACTCCCAGCCCCTTGTCTCCTACACGTGGTTCAGGGGCATGCTAGAGCGTGCAGGAGGGATGAGCTAAAGCATGATTTCCCCCTGCAAGCCTCAATCAGCACATATGGTCCTGGGAGGAACATTAACAGCACACATTAGAATTGTGTCCAAGTGACAGACAGTATAAAACAAATAACTCATTGCATCACCATTCATTTCTGCTCCATTCAGCACAGAAAGTAACATCAGCCACCTGGAAGCCTCTGCTAAGAGGATGTGAGCCCTTTTCTTGCTGCTGAGGGACACAGCAGACCCAGTCCTCCTGCTCTGCACCATTTTCTTACCTCTGCTTGTCTGCTCCATCACCTTTGCTGCTGCTTTCCCATTTCTCCAGGAGCAGAGATCCTGCTAGTGACTAACCAGGGCTGCTGCTTCTGGCTTCTCTGCTGAGAATGTGGGCTACACTCCTTTGAAATCATTGGATACCCCAATTCCCTGCAATGATTTCAGGGCTACTGACAGTTGGAGGATATTTGCATTCAAATTAAGTCTTTATAGTCAAGTGTGGCAACACTGAGGGTTTCAGAAGGAATATATGGCAGCTTTTTTTTTTTTTTTTTGGAAGGAAATTCGGTCCAACAGGTACTTTGTGAATACATTGATCCATTACTACTGAATTACTGCTATGACAGCTACGCAAGGTATAATTAATGCCCCTAGAGTGACACACCAGGATTAATAACTCTTCCCTTTATTGGGCCCTCTAGCTCAAGAGGCCTTCACTCTGCTGCAGCTGTACTATCAAAAAGAACAATTCCTCTTGGCCCCTTTACAGCCCATTTCATGGATCATTTGCCATTAAAGGGTATGCGATTTTAGTAAATACAATTGGTAAATATTAACTCAACTTCTTTATCACCACTGACTCACTGGAGATAAACCATCATGAAGGTAACGTAATACACCAGTGACTCACATCCCATATTTTTTGATACAAACTTGGTAAAGAGGTACTCAAACTGGGGGCATCTTGGGGATTAATACCATTCACACCCAATTACCATACCGAATCCAAGTGCTGGTACAGTTCTGCGTGGAAATTCTCTAATATTCCCCTTCATTTCAGGCAAAAGTAACAGTAATATATCTTACAATGTGTATGCACAATGAATTTGTGTTTTACCAGCACTGCCTAGATAGTAACTACAGAAATGCTATTTACTTCATTAAGAAGGTGAAGCTAGCTAGGAAAACAATTAATTAGGAATTGATATCAAGCCCTCTTGCACTGATAATCCACGTGATAACATCTGAAATTAATTTGGCAAAATATTTTACGTAACTGATGGTTACAACACTGTATTACACACTTAATTGCCAGAAGAATTCAACATGGATTATGTTTTTATTGGTATAATCCCATTGAATTTAGGAAATTTACTTCAAAGATTTGTTTGGTCCATCAAGTTTGCATCCACCACACAGTTTGAAATGACTGGCAGCATAAGGTGATCTGTAGCAGGCAGAAGAACAGGGACTGGGTCTCTGTCATTAATTGTCTATTAAAATACATGAAGAATGCCTTTGATATTTTAATTTTGATAGGAGATGGTTGGGTGTTTTCTTACATTTTTGCCTTAGAACAAACATAAATCTCCTTAACCTCTCATCTTGCCATAGGGTTCCTTGACCTTTCCTGAACTAATTAAAGGCATCAGTTACTCCCATTTGCAAGGAATCAGTTCACTTGTTCTTTTTTTGTGTGTGTGTTTTCAAGAAGATGTAGATCTTTCAAAATCCACATACAGGAATAATGACACAGCTGATTGGTGTTTGTGCACACAGGTCTCATTGACCTATTGGCACTTCCTCACTTCAGAAAGACTCCCTGCACAGAAAGCCATCTCATCAGGGGGTTGGGCCCTTGGTCTTTCTCTACCTTAAAGATTTTTTTTTTAAACAGCCTTCCTGATGGAAAACATGGAGTACCAGAACAAAGAGAACCCCAGGCCCATTTGGGGAAAGATATGAACATTCTGCTTTTAAGACTTGGAGCTTCATAGCTCCCCCCCCACCCCCCCCACCCCTTTAAAAGCAATTCATTCTTTCATGGATGACAAGACAATTCAAAAAAGGCCACTGCATACCTAGTACTGATGTCTGTATAACTCTGAAATTACATGAAGTTATACATGCAGTAACCATTTCCACAATGACTGAAAGTTACTACAAGCCAAAAGAAAGGCAGAGATTAACTGCTTTGGTATGGTTTGGCTGTATTGCTTCTTCTTCAAGTGAAGACTAGCATCTGCGTCCTTCTTCTCAGCCTTCAAAGCAAATGAGGAGGTTTTATCTGCCAAACATATCATATAATATAACCAGGAATAAATTTCCAGGATGATTCTTAAAGCTACCCTTTGTCTACTAGTGTTTTATATAAATGTACATACATGAAGTACATAAAGAATTTACAGAACATTTTAAGGGCTACAGACCCTTCTTCAGCTTAAACTGTACCCTACAGAAATCATTTGTGTTGAAGGGGAATTGCTTAGCACTGGAAGATCTGTGATTTCCTGGAACTAAGGAAACTTGGTAGCAGTTGGGAGAACCCAGTTCTTTGTCAAATTTGGAGAGGAGGCTAGCCAAAAGCATAGTAAAATGAGACACACAGTATTTTCTGTCTTTAAACCAGCCTGCAACAGAAGTGCATTCCAAAATGGAAGTTGTTGCACTGAAGCAATATCAAAAATACATAATGAGTTCTACTATGTTTTGTGAGTTTTCTCAAAGTTCAAGTCTTGGAATAAGGAAAAAAAATACATGTGATGTTTTTCACCATTCTAGAGACAAGTTTGTGAAAGGAATTCAAGCATATTTACATATGAATGCTGAAAAACTGAACCATTAAAAAAGTCCAGTTTAAACACATAAGATTTTAAAAGGGTAATGAAAAAAAAACAAAAAACCAACGTATAATGACTTTCTACATTAGTGATGGGAATATGGCTTATATAGCCTGGTTGGAAGTTAATCTGTGAGGTTGCCAATTAAGAGCACAGAGGTTTACAGTAGCCTGAAAAGATTGAGTTAATTTAGGAAATTTGGCTGAAGAAGAGGGCTGCTTAACTAGAAGAAATTGTTGTCCATTAAAATACCCCCACCACCCAAAGCTGCTGCTGGGAGATGAAATACAAGAAATTGTATATCAAAGCTACAGTTATTTAAATAAATTTTAGCTTTTGTCAGACATAAAGTTCACGATAATTTCTCTTCCTGTGATTTTTGAGTTTTTCAGTCTATTTCTGCTTCCTCTCTTTTCACAGTATCTGGGTTTGCTCTGTTACACAAGTTCAAACAGTGTACAACAAACACCATAACTACATGATTATTTACTCAGGGCTTTGCCTTTGCTGAAGTCCTTTGATTGGGACTTATGTGCAGAGTTGCATGTGCTTAGTTCAGTGAAGTGTGGTTTAGCAAAGTACAGTCCAATGGTAAACATATGGAAAATTCTATCTTGCCCTTCCTCTCCTACAGCAAAAAATTATAATGTCGTAATATGGAATTACAGCATTAAACAAGATACCTGTCAGATCAGAAATCCCTATCTTGTATTCTTTTGTGGTAGATTGTTCTTGGTGTGCATGGGGCTTCTCCCCCTCCTTCTGAATCCCATCCACCTCACCTCAGATAACAGCAGTGATTTTTTCCATATTGCTAACAAGCATTTGCCTTTTTGCCCTTGGTGTTCTTGAAACAGTCATCCAGTAAAATGGTTCATAAAGCAACTGTGTTCACTTTATCTGGAAATCTTCTGAGAACCCATTTTTAACTCCAGATGAAAGTTCTTACTGTATTACTGTAGAGCCGTATGAACAGCACCGAGTTTCCAGTACCTCTCCAAATAGTTAGAAAGAAACTGTCTGGTATTCAGGATACCTCGGGGAAGACTACAACTGGTAACAAAACCCATTCACTTCCACAAACAAGGTGCACACTGCAATCACCATGCTTCTAGGGAAGCATGTAACCTACTGTAAGGAAGACTCAGGGTGCATCTCAGGGAATACTTATGTGTAAACCCCCTACCCCAGCCCCAAACAGTCTACAAAGCAAATGGGCAATGAGCTTTTCTTTTAGGAGGAGTGGAGGTCCCCAGTGCTCTTTACTAGTGTGGCAATGGCACCCTCTCTGAGCTGTAGGCAACCCACTCAGGTTTTCTCCAGCGTTCAGCGGTGGTCTCCTACACTGGGTCTATGCTGTGAGGAGCACGTTGTAAGACAACAGCTGCCTGGAAAGGATTTTCTCAAGCTTCTGATCACCTTGGAGGAGCCTCCATCTGAGGAAGGGACTCAAAATCCCAGCCTCCAGCAACCAGGGCAATGCTACGGGTAAATTGTAGCTCCAGCCTGTACTTGGGATACAGGCAGAAAGTCTAGGAAGAGACCACGGGACTCAGGTATGGAGACATGCCAGAGGTCCAGCCAACCTGCTGCCCAGATGAACTCTGCTGGAGCTCTTGCTACTGTTTCCTTCTTGCTGGGCCCTAGGGGACTGTGAAATTCCTGGAGGACAGCCCATTCTCTTCCAGCACCAATACATTTTGTGAAGTTGTCAGCACCCCTTTAGGTCTTGGCTGGGAAGCAATGGGATCAGAAGATTCCACCATCTTTTCTGCAGCCCCGAAAGGGCTTACATAGCCTTGTGAGAGATTTCCCAGTTACTCTCCTGGGTTTTCCAAATGAGACCGCGCTTGTAACCTGCAGACACAACAGTTCCTGCTTAAGAAACCAAATGCTCCATGGGCTCAGGCAGGACAGGTCTCCATTTGCTTTCAAGAACGTTGTGGGAAAGAGCAAAAGTGCTGCTCATTGCCACTACTGCTCTCTTTGAAGGGATACAGAAATAAAGCTTCTTTTTACCCTGAGAGGCTATTTGAGGATTTATCTGCTAGAAAAAGTTCAGACTGTTCAAAATTCAATTTTGTCACCCAGTCCCAATGGAAACACAGGTATGCAAAGTTCTGAGGTGACTGAATGTGCAGAAAAGGGTGGAGGTTTGACACGTACAGTTTGACCTGGAACTGCCAAGCACTTGTAAGTAAGAATTCTCTGACAGTGCCTGCTTGGGAACCAACCTGCTTATAGGAAGCAATAACAGCACTGACCAGCAGAAAAACTGAAGGGGCTGCTATAATCCAGAGCGCTGTAAGGAACACCATGCTTTGCATGCATGTCGACTCCCATCAAAATAATTTCTTTTAATGCTTACTGAAAGCATACAAGCGTCTGTGGGGAAATAGCAACATTCACTATTCTCAGAGGTAAAACTCTACCTGGCAAAGTACAAATTCCCTTTTGTAGGCAGATGGCTTTTTTTTTTTTTTTTTTTTTTGGCTCTGAAGTAATTTTACATTCTTAGCCTTAGACTGCCCTGTAGTGGCAAAGCCAAAATTTGCAGCGTTACTAACTACACAGGATCTTTTAACTTTTGTATTTTCAAGTAGTTTGCCTGTCACTAGGAGGGATGGAAAGAGCCCATGCAGATCACAAAACAGAAATGAAAAAAATGAAGTCTGGGACATTTTAGTCTCCAGTGTAAATATAGCATGCAGCAAAAAGCCACTAATGACTTGGAATTTTTTATCCTTTTCATAGGAAACAAGGCAAAAGTGATCACACCATGTATCTGCTCATCTCCAGAAGTGATTCCAGCCAAATTTAACCACAAAAAATGAAAATCTTAAAGACAGCTAATGACCAACAGATTTTAAAACAAGTGGTCTTTAAAAACAACTCAAAGAAAAGTAGGGTTGTCAGCACAGAGGTTGTTACACAACAAAGAAACCACCAGAGAGACTGACCTGGTAAATGCGCCAGGAGAAAAGTCTCAGTCACATCTCACATTGCACCTAGAGAAATCCTTAGAACCCCATACTGAAGTAGAAACCAGGCTTCCACAGCGCTGGAACTTGCTACATAGAGTGACTAAAATTTTCTTCATAGATCAGCTATCTTTCCCCCACCACAGAAATTAGCTCTCTAAAGGTAGTATTTTGAAGACGCCAAATTTCTGACGTTTCATTTTCTGTACATCCCTACTGGTCTCTGCCTTTTAAGCTGCAACACATTCAGCAGGGCTAGTAGCAGCACCAAACGGTGACACCAATTCTACAACTTTAGGTACCTAAGATGCTTGCATTCAGATTAATGGTGCAAGAAGAGGCCCCAGAAGGGTAAGACAATTACTGTTCATTAACAGAAGCAAAAATAATGCCAAATACAATTTCTGCATACAGCAGCACGTGTGTGTTACTCTAATTGTACTTCAGGTATCTTCAAGAGAGCTGTCCATCTCTCAGCTAATCTCCTTCAACTACCTTTGCAGTGACATCAGATAAACAGGCACTTTGAAATGCAATTCAACTAATCTCCTTTGGCATGAGTTGAATGAATGTTGAAAATGGCTATTACACTCCATTTCCTGTAGAAAAAGCCTAGGACTACTAGCTCAGATATGGACATCTTTTTTGTGAAGCTTGAAATTTGAAGACCTCCTACTATAGGTATACATCTAGCATACATGTATATGAGATATATATGCTATACATCTAGCATACATCTGAGGGATATATATATACACTAGCTATACATCCCTCAGAGTTCAAACAATGTGAATAAACTTCATATCCTCACAGCTGATGGACTACTTAATGAAAAGACATAACAGTGATGAACTGAGACTGTTCTAACTCACACGCAGCCCTACTAAAATGAGACCTGGTGCTGAAATAGAGTGAAAATTTCTCAGAGTTATCTGAATCATTTTATGATGCATTATTCACCTTCAGCTTTGCTCTGGCAGGCAGGATAAATTTTTGCCCCACCTTACATGTTGGCTCCTCCAGACGGAACCTTCTAATATTCCAGTTTTTTGGGAGCTACAATGAAATACCCAAAGTATTTGGGAAATACATCAACTCACTTCCTATAACTTGAAAAAAAAAATCCTTCTCTTTTAAAATTCAGGCTCATCTAGATAGCACATGAATAAGCACAAACCCCATGTTGTTTGAAATGCATTTTTAATCATTCAGAGAAAATAAGCTGATTATAAAACAATCCAGAGGGCTATGCACTTAGGAGAAAGTTCACTGTACTTTTGTACACAAATAAATAGAGCACTGTTAAAAATAGTCAGAGAACACATAGAATATAGTAACTGGGAAAAGCAAAGTTTAAAAGTAGTCAAGGAAGATGAGAGCAGTGCAGAGTCCCTTTGAATTCAGTTAGGTTTCTTCGCTTTCATTTTGTTGTTAAACTGATGGCCCTTCCGATGCAGTTGGAGTGCTCTCGTGATTTTCTTCTATGCTCAGAGGCTCACTGGATTGTGGGATGTTGCAATGAGTGTCCTGGCAGCTGCAGCTTTCCACATATACATACTTATGTTGAATCGAGTGCCCAGACGGGCATTTCAGTTCCACTTCCCTCGTGCTAGTTTTTGCTTCCCTGCAGCAGGAACAGCTGTGCTCCAAAGAATTGGCCTCAACAGAGTATCTGTTAAGGTGGAGAAAGGCAACATTACTTTGTGCTAGAAGCCAGTGTACATAGGAAAGAGTGAAGTTAGATATAGAACTCTGTGAGAAGTTTGGTATAATATGTAAAAAAGCCATATTAAGGCTAATGAATAGTGCTAAGTTCATCTGACAGAGCAGTGGTTATAACAATATGCTTTTAAAATTCATTCCATTTAGCTGAGATTTTCTGGTTAAATAAAAAATAAAAAATTGAATCTAGATCCTACTAAAAAAACACAGTAAGTTCTAGGAGCTCAGCTTCCTTGTATTCGTCTCATCATCCCAGCACTGGTGGATGTTAAATACGCCAGATCAAAGAATGATGAATGATAAATACCCCAGACCAAACAATTAAAGGCAGATGCAGCCCTGAGCTGAGTAAGAAAACTATATAGATATGTGGCTACAATGCCATCTACAATGGCATCACATCAATCAACAGGCTACAAGAGCTACACTTGTATCAAATAAATCACAGTGTGTTATTCCAAACCAGAGTTAACAGGAAGATGAACCAGCAGCTCCTTCTGTTGCTATCTCACAGTAAAGTAACCTTGCAACCTTGTGTTCATCAGCTTCCCAAACACCATTCCTAACCTGCAGAACCTGTCAGTATCAGCCTATAAATTGTGTCGAGAGCCATCTTTTTCTTATGTTTGTGTACAGAGGCAACCACAGCAGGACACTAAGACTATGAGGTATTTCAAAATACTAATAATCCCTCTGGCTAACTGGGGCTTAATCTTAAACTAAAGACGAGGTTAATCCCATGTAAGGTGCCCTGTGGTATACTCAGTGATAGGCAGCAAATAACATTTACTTTGGGGAGTTAGAATTATATATTTTTAATGTGTTTTAATAGCTTAATATCAGGTGTCACACCAGCCACTTTCTTATAGCTACTAACACCACCCATAAGGCATTTGTTTTCTCACTTTGTTACTGTATAAAAATCATTCATGTTTGAAACTTCCTTTAAAAGACAGATGTGTATTCATTTTATATGTTAATTCTTGAGAACCACTTTTCGACTTATGAACATCAGGTTTGGCTGCTCTCTGGGCTCATTCACATTACAAGAAATAACCCATGTTCTCTTGTGATGACTTCTGTCCAAGATGGTCTGACAAAAATGACAGACAAGCCATCTCTTAATGAAAGTACAAACCTTATCATAGCTGGCTAAATCCCAATGCAATCCAATACCCTTTTCTGTTTTGCATTAAAATTAATCAGCTCTTCAGTTGTCCATGATTTTGTGCCCATGAGTTTGAGAGCTGATAGTTTCAGGTCTAGCATTCTCTAGTCTACCTATGTATTGTTCCTTTTATGCAAATAATGTCAGTGACAGAATTCAATCTCATTGTCCAATCAGTTTACTTACAGTGAGAAAGTTCCACATGTTCCTTCACATTCAGTCATGACAACTCTCTCCACAGAACGGCAGTTCTTATAGACAATAAAGTCTTCCCTTTCACGGACAGAGCACGGTGTGGGACTATCCAGAGGTATACCTAAGGGGAAAGATCAGAGTATACGTTCAGTGAAATAGCTCCATAAGTTCCCTGCAGTTCAGCACACTTGGCTTAGCTAGTGCACTGAAAAATTGTCTTAAGTGGTCTTTCTGCTTCAGTTTAAACCTTCCCAGAGAGATTGGGCACTGAATGCTTGGAATAACAAACATAAAGACGAGTATCTATTCAAATACTAACATATCAGCCTCCATGATATGGGCTAATATAAGAAGAAAATTAATTATCTGTTTTGTTGATTCAGGTATGCTGACATACTTACAGGTTTTGCAACAACCGTTAGGTAAGAATGTAATAGTTCCCTAAAAGAACAAAAAAGACAGGAAAATAGTATTATTTTCATTCCCTGTATTAAAGAGGCTTTTAGGCAAATAACTGAGGAGAGAAATTCTCCATTGGCTGGAAATTAGTAGCTAAAACTCTAGCATCTGAATAAACAGACATAATTGTCTATACCAGACTTGAAATCTATCAATTTACAGACAACCATAGAAATACAGGTTATGATTTAAAGGAAATCTACAGTTATCATCATGCATTTCTAACTCAAAAAAAGTCCCAGAAAAACATTTTATCAGAGACTTCTATATTTGAATGGTGCGTGGTGTTACTGGCAGCCTACTGTCTGAACAGCTGTGGTATTCAAGAAAACATGGCTCTTTTTCAGACAGGACCCCACACAAAGCAATCAGCAAGGACTTTTATCTCAATGCTGACCAGTTTTTTTTGGCTACTGAGGGAGAGATGCCAGCAACAAGCTTTAAACTGTAAGCCAGGTATCTTATTTTATACACTCTGTAGGTTTGTACATGGATGCAGTGAAAACCTGTGCCCTTGGGACAGAGAAAATTTGGAGAACAATCATCAAAGTTTAATGTGACTTTTGTTGCTAGTTAGGTGGCTGCACTAAACTGAAGTAATTTATACATTAAGTAGAGGGTGAGTTTTCCACATTAACTTACAGGTTTGCAGCTCTCCGCACTGAATGCTGGACAGGTAATCTCAGATGTGGAAGAGATAAGCTGGTTGTGGAGACTTGTACAACTATAAATGGTGCAGTTGTCATAAGGATCTTTTACAAACTCTCCAGGCTGCAAGTGAAATACAAAATGTAATAAGAAAAGCTGAAGGGAGCTCAGGCAGAAATTTTCCTGTCTTCTGACAATGACTTTCATATTGTTTCCCACTCAATTATTTTTAGGTTAGCAGCCATTTTCAATACTGATTTTTGTGTGTATTGCAGTATGCCACAAGTGGAGAGAATCTTCAGTTGTCCATGGGATTTCCCTTGGAAAAGAAATAACCCTCTAAAGCATGTAGAGCACATTAGTGATATTAACAGTCATTCATGCCAATGGATTTTGCGTAGGGAAAACTAAATAGGGGCAATAAAGTTGTTTCATATGCAGGCTTTTCTAACATTCTTCAGTACACAGAAATTAAATAATATAGAAAAGCTCAAGCTTCTAGATATCACAAGAAATCCTTTGCTATTGTATTACTGACTTGTCATTTCAGAAAAAGCCTTCCAGAAAATTTGATTTTGTGAATCCTTCTTTCAGGACAAAAAAAAAAAAAAGGTAGATAAGCTTTCCTTTAGGTGAGCTGCTGACCTTTCAGATATAAAGTTACACTAAGTCTTATCTCTGCCAAGGGGATGGTCACTCTCTGAAATGGGGAAGTTTACAGATTTGGTAGAGATGTAAGATGTAGAACATACTTACACTCAATATGAGGTTGGAACTGTGTGATGCATGTATAATACACTTAGTCTGCACACATTTTCCACAACATTCACCTTTCACTGATTGCCGTTCATATCCCTAGATATTAAAATGAAATAAAAATGAGAGCTCTGATAGATGCATTGAGGAGAAATAAGTGAAAACACACTAACCTGTGAATTGATTATGCTTAGAAGTTTACTCCAGAATTTTGCCTTTCTGTGCCTGAATATCACTGACTCCACAGAACACAAGTAATAAAAGTAGGCTATAGATGGAATCAATTAAAGCACTATAATAAATATGCCTAATAACTAAATATCATTCCACTAAGTGCTCTACAGAAATTTGTTAGCTAATCCTCCCAACATGAACTGAATACTGTTCACTACATTGCCAAGCTACATACAGTAGATTGCTCAAGGACAGTCAGTTTCCAAGCCAGAGTTGGATTCTGGATTTCTGCTCCCTATCCTTCAATTATGCAACAAATTGGTCACAGTATTTTTCATGTACATGTGTATTTTAGTTTTGTTTGTTTGTTGAAGTTTGTCACTTACAGGTTCACAATATGTGTCACATGGAACGTGTTCACAGGAGATGACATTCAGTTGAGTGCTGACGTTAACTTCGTTAGTGCAGAAGCAATTCTGACACTTATCAACAAAGACTGAGGAATTAGGCTGTAAATTTAAAGAAACAAAGGTTCATGTATTAATGAGATATGATGTGTGACAGACATTTCTTAATTCCCAGAAGCCTTTAAACCAAGCAGTGGAATAGGAATCCATCATAAACACTACTGGATAGGTATTTAACTAGCTGGTTATGACAACATCATCAATATTGAACTTAATTTAGTATGTGTCTTCATTGAAGTCCTACACAGCAATGATGAACTCAGATATTAAAAGCAGAGAAGTCAACATATACAATAAATCAATTACTAGACTCAAAAGAACTTGTTGGGAATCTAAGTCCGTTCAGAATAACCCTTCTTTACAAATCTTTTCATTTCTGAAAGCAGAGTCTTAAAACCGAAATAAAGTGCTGACCGTAAGTGTGAACTGACTTTTAAAAATGTATACACACTTTACTCTAAAACCATATCCCTCTCTGGTACTGACATTTAGAAACAATTCTTCAGTCTCTCACACATGGCAACATTTTCAGAAAAATTTTAAACTATGCTGAGCTGATAAATCCCTGACAGGAATCTGAAATTTTCTAAAATATTCTTTCTACTGGATAAACCTCCTCATAGCACCTCAGTTAAAGTATGCTAATTGGTCTTTCAAGCATTTTCAGAAGACTTTTGAAACAGGAACTTACCAAGAACTCAGCATTCTGATGTACACAAACCCTCTTGGGAACTGTTAACAAGGAAGGAGTTAGGCGGTTACATCAGGGAAAAAAAAAGTCTTTACCCCACTCTAGTCACACTCATTTCTTCCACAATGAATCACAATGCTTATGTTCAAATACATTGGTTATTTTCCATTTCTAGTAGCAGATAAAGCTTATATAAAGTAAAAAAACAAATACTTCATGTGCAAAAAGGGAGGAAGATTTGGCCCAATATACGTAGTCCAGTTCATAGCCAAGAATGTTCACCTGACAGTTACAAGAAGTTCCCTGTTTCAATTACTAAGAATAAAATGGACTTTGTAAAGCTATCTTCTTTTGGGCACACTAACAGGGACATTTTGCTAGGTTAAACTGAGACCACAATCTCAGTTAGTTCTGTAGCTTTTCTTACAGGTACTTACAACCAGGAAAGCTGCACTTGAACTACCAGAGCTCTATATGATTTTGAAGCTGTTTGTCATAACTATGGCAGTAATAACCAATGTTAATAGTAACCAATTCATGCAATCCAACTGGGTTATTAGCTCTTTCAATATTACATACAGTCTCATTAAGCCTGATACTAAATTATGTAATAATTATATAATATATAATGTTATTCATTGTAGTATATTTCCAGAGTACTTACCACATTCGTACACAGGACAGCACTGATCACTGGGAATATGAGAATAAACTTCAAATCCCAGTGTACACTTGGGGTGTTCAGTTGTGCACAAGCTTGTATTGCATTCTGAAAAAAAAAAAAAAGAAAAAAAAAGAGAAACACATAAAGTATATTAAATCACGGCTAGAAAGAGGCATCTCTCAGACTCCCACCTGAGCACTTAAGATAGACTTTCCACTGCTAGGGAATATTCCAGATCCTCCCCAAAGAAAAAAATTGCAGAAAAAGGACACATTTTTCCTAGTGAATCCAGGCACTGGATGGGGGGCCTACACTAGTTTATGAAACTTCTGGTATGTAATTATCAAGTATAAGAAAAGTACCACAATTTTTTGCAGAGAAACAGTGAACAATTGTTACAGTACTCTGTCCAAGATTGTAGGCAACTGCTGCAAAATGAAAACCTTACAGCCACACAGAATTCTATGATCTGCATTTTACTTGAATAATATGGGATTCTGAACTCAAGAACTGTAGATTCAGTTATGTTGAAACCCAGAATCGTAAATTCTGTTATGCTGAGTCACTGCAATATTAAAATGCATTTTCCCTAACACTGGACAAACTGATTTTAAAAAGCATGATACTATTTTCTGACTCCCTACTGCAGGTCTCCGGTGCTAAACTAGTTTAGGTTCTCTTTTCTTTTCAGTTCGTAAAGGGTAGAGAAAGGCTAGAAACAAAAGTAAAAACTCACTGCAGGTGACAATGGGGCAGCAGGAGTCTTCAGGATTGACTTCACTGACCTCATAGAAGCCGTTTCCATTACAACTCCGCTTATTTTGACTGGGACATTTGTGAGGCTCACATACAATGCCACTTCCGCCTTCCAGGCAAATACAGTCCTGACAGTCTGCTGTAAACCTTTCCCCAAACTGTCATTAAAGAAAATAACGTGAGTGATTGCATGGTTACCAATTAAAAAGAACAGAAGTAAAAGCAGGAATGAAAGGCTGGGAAATGACAAAACAGAGAATATTTTTTTCTCCCCATCCCAAACCTCTTCTTGAAATACAAAAGCAAACGTACCTCTCTTGGTATCATATCCAATCCAACACAGCCTGTGAAAATATCAAAATAAATTTCCATTACCACTTATATAACAGTAGATATCTCCACTATATGTTGTATGAATACTGCATAGTCAGATCTATGTTGTATGCATCAGAAGGAAATAACAAAAAGGAAATCAACATGCATCCAATTGAAGTGGTAAAACTCACCGCAGGTGTTTACACAGACATCCACACCAGAGTCATACAGCATTGTACCATTAGGACAGAAACAGCCTTCCACTTGTTTAACTGCAGTTTCATTCTGCTGACTGTATGAGACAAAATGTTCAGAGGAACACCATTACTGTCACAGGCATGCAGAGGAAGGTTAAGCTGGATAACCATTCATTGAAAATAACAGGGCAATTAACCTGCAGACTTGCGATTCAGGGCTTTTTCATGTTTGGTTTAGCCAAATAAAAAGTACAGACACCCAGATTTAGGATCAAGAGAACAGTGGTAACAAAAAGGATAGTCAGCTAAAGACAGGACAGGAGGCTGTTTGACTTCTCTCATCCACTTATCCTTTAGGTATGACTTTTAGGTATGATGTTATATGAGATCTAACAGTGAAGGAACTCTTTACCTTGATTTGCAGGTTATCTCTTTACTAGGACCACATGCTCTATATTCTTTATGTTTGGGACATTCATAAGCTGGAATAGGAAAATAAAAAAGAGGAACAGCTCAGGAAAAATATCATAGAAAAACCCCATGACCTTATGCCAAGAAATTAAACACTAGTCATTTTCCTATGTATCTTTGACAATCTTGAGAAGCATAGAGATTAAATAGTTACCAGACTCATGTCTCTGAGTGGGATTACTTTATACAATTTAGCCAGAGGTATAGCACCATACTTTAAGTTTAAGGAGATAAAGCCGGGAGTCTATATCCTGAATACAACTTTTTCATAATTTGAGTCTCTTTTGTGTAAGTTCTCAAAGAGGAGTGTATTCCTACCCTCCCATCCTCTTCTGATTACACTAAATACGTGAATGATCTGCTACTGCCTGTAAAATACACAGTTGACTCTGCTAAAAAAAAAAATTTTTAAAATCTACTAATACAGATGTTTCTGATACAGTAAATGGATGCATATTTTTGCAGGCTCATTTATCATTTCCATTTATAAAAATGTTACCTGACAATTACTTGAGGAAAGCAGCTAGTATAATTTATTGGTATCTTCATTGCTCAGAAAGCAATATGGCATCATTTGGATGTTATCATAGAATCACAGAATGGTTTGAGTTGGAGGGACCCCTGAAGATCATCTAGTCCAGCTCCCTACCATGCTCCCTAGCATAGGCTTTTCCCATGGTTCAAACTGAAATAGCTGAAATAGTTATACAAGCTTCCCTAACAGTTCATGATAAAACAGCTAAATACTTACAGCAAACACCATTGGTATGACTTCTCCAGTCAATGCAGACATTTTGATCAGCGCAGATGGCAGCATAGATCTGCAGACTTGAGCATTCCAGGTCTAAGCTGGGAAGTGCACAACTATCAAAAACACAGGCTGCATAGAACCTATCAGGGTTAACAACTGCATGGCACTTCTCGAACACCCTAGAAATAGAAACATACATCATTATTAGTTACTGAATAAACCATGAATTCTCCAGTGTGCTTAGCATATTATAATGTGGCAACAGTGACACTTAAGGAGATGTGAACAAGGACTATTAATGAGAGATTTCTCCTAAGAGCACTCGACTAGATTGTAACCTATCAACATGTTTTAAAGAATTCTCCCCTCATCTACAAAACACCCAGGCACCACTATTTTCTGTCCATGAGCTACATGATTATTATCAACTGTAGCCAGGGACTACTTTTCAAACTAGATTTTATTCAAACTATTTTTAATTCTGGCCAGGTTCCAAAAATGAAGATCTCTTTCTTCAGCTGGTCTCTGCTGCTAAGTAAGAATAGAAAAAGGCCAGAGCATAGGACAGTGAGAGCAGAAAGCACAGAAGAAAGTGAGAACATCAAGAAAGGCTAAAGTAGCAGTCACACAGTTGGGAGTAAGCTGTATCAGCAAAGAATGACATCTAGAAACAGCAAAAGAAATGGAAGAAACCTACAGAGCTACTAGATGGAAGTAGCCACTAAATGGAAGAATAGATGGAAGAATAGTTAGAAACATTTTGTATTGAGAAATGAACCCCAGAATTGCCACTTAACTTAAAGATCAAATTCTTATAAGCACCAGAGGACTATTGGAATATCTACCTTCCCAAAATAAGCTTGCAGATGGAAGATTCTTTGCAAGGCTGTCCTGTGGTTGTGCCGGGTGATTTTGTAGGAATTAGGCCTGGAGAGCATTGTGGTTTGGAGGGATCAACAACTTGCCAATGATCTGCCATGGTTTCACAGTTTTCTGCAATGTTTCCATTCGGTAACCTGCAGTCATCTGCTGTGTTGTTATTGCAAGTACCTAAAATGGGTAGGGAGAGAAAGAATTCGCTCACAGATTTGTCACAGATTTTGCCACTCATCTCTCTGGCACTGCTGTCATTTACTTGTTTGAGGTTTTCTGAGAGTATAAAAACCATAACAGTAAGACTTACCACACTGTCCTTGAGTGTTGTTGCCAAACAGGCTGTAGGGCATTCTGATAGAAAAGGACAAGCCATTGTAGGACACATTCATTTTAAGCTCAGGAATTTCCACTACACGATTTATGCCTGACTCATAGATGCTCACTCCAAATTTTTTATAAGGCAAAGCCACTGGCTGTTTGTTTACAGTCACCTGATAAGTAAAACAGAAAAGAGACTTATATTTCATTTGATTTTAGAAAACAATCAACTGTTCATTACTTAGCATTGGAGATGCAAATGTAAAGGCAAATAATGTGCATTTAGTTTATAACAATTGTCCCTGTCTTTCCTTTTACATTACTGAAAAGTCAAACTTACTTTCTTGAAGCCAAAGAAAAGGCCTATCAGTCACTAATAAACTAGACTACAGTTTGGAGTTTAGACCAGCAAACACTCTATAGATTTGTTAGAATGACTGTGGCATTGAGGACACCCTGTACAAGTACAATATAAAATTCTCCTAAATTCTGAGTGCACAGAGTTTTATCCTTCTTGGAACCATAAAAATCACCAAAATAAAAGGAACATGTCTGCAGCAAATTTTTAAGGAAATAATTATAAGGAAATTGCAGGAAAGCACTAAGCCAAAATCTGTATTATTTATTTAAAGATTTTCCTTGATATACCTATAAAATTAACACTGATAGTTTTACTCAGCAACAACTGACTTAATTGCTTTAGAGAAAAAAAAAAAAGTCTATAAGTTGGAATTTTTCTATAATTTCACAGATTTTTTCAATCATTTCAAGAATCACAGAATGGCTGATGTTGGAAGAGACCTCTGGAGTCATCTGGTCCAACTCTCTAGCTCAACCAGGGCCACCTGCTTGTCCAGAATCATGTCCAAGCAGCTTTTGAATAGCTCCAAAGAGAGAGCTTTGCCTAATGCAGTCCATGATACCATTAACCTTTTTAGTGGCAAGGGCACATTTGCTACAACCTAATCTGTAATATTCCCACACAGTAACATTCAAAACAAACACACAAACAAATCAACCCCACAAAAGCCTAAAAAAACCTCAGTTGTCACCCAATTTTGAATTCCCAAAGTTGGGACATGATGTTTACCAATTAGATAAACACACAGGAGCCCCTCTGAAAAATGAAAAAGGTGACACCAATCTGAGATAGTAAGGATCATTTCTTAAATGCTTAAGCCAGTACTTTAATTGCTATGTCTAGTTTATGTTGTATCCTCCCATTCAACATTTATTCTTTTTCTTTCTTACATCAATGTCAACTGTAAATTAATTTATTTTATACCCTTAACTCTTAGCTATTCATCCATGTTTATGTATTTAGGAGAGATAAGGCACTGCAAATATTTATTATAAAAAAGGGATAAAAAAGAATTTGTAGAATATTTTTCCAGTATTCAGATTCAGAAAAGCAGTCCTTCCCTGCAGTCCTAATTTATAATCCACAGATTTTATTTTTATTTTTTTCCTAATAATGTGTAATTATCAGATTCATACTTAATAAATAGTTCAGTCAAGAAATCAAAGGTAATATTCTCCGATACCTCTACTTGTAGGGTATTTAGTTCTACTGTTGCTATGCGCACTTCCTGAGTCTCATGTCTCACAATGAGTGTTCGTGGACATGAGACTACATCCCGTGCATCACAATGGTAGTTATCAATGTAGACACCAAAGTTGTCGACTGTTTTATTAATCTCTTCCACAAGAACATATGTGCAATTCCCTTGATAGCTGTAGTACAATCCATCAAAAGTCATGTAGTGTGGGTCTCCCCAGCCAGTGCAGTAGCCTATAAAAACATAAAGCTAGGTTAGCTTCTTATGGTAACATACAGAATCTGATCAAACTACAAAAAAAAAATCCGTAGGTGTGGGATTCACCTCATCTAACTTTAAGCATTTAAATATTTAGAGTGCATCTGCCAATGCATAAGCTCATTTCTAAAACTCATCAATAATAGAAAAACAAAACAACAACAACAACAACAAAACAGACTTTCAGGGCACAGTATATCTGACATTTCTGAAAAACAACTGAGAATAGGATTAATCGTGCCCTAAAAGTACCTTTACAGATCACCTCAACAAGTAACTTATATGCAGACCTCTAGCCTATAGATGTCAGCATCTGGACATTTAAATTCTACCATAGGAGACCAATTTGTTCTACTAACAGAACAGTGATGTTGAAATAACGGCAACCAAATTAAGTAAAAACCCCTCGTTAAGTAAAAAGGATCAATGTAGCACTCTAAAATAGAGACCAATACTGGAAGTCTGAGGGCCATATCTTGCACAACACTTAGCCCTTGATAAACACTGCTGTTCTTTACACTAGTATTGTTCACACAGGAGAAAAAATATTTCATAAAATATATACTTACAATCACACTCCCAATGCCAACAGCATTGATCGTCATCAAGGACTTGCACAGGAGCAAGACCATTGGCACATGTGGGTTTAGGAGGTGGCTCACAGATGACTGGAAACAGCTGGACTGTATTGTTTTCTACACATACCGCCTTAGTGCAGTTACACGGCCACCATGACTCACCTGGCTGTATTTGGAAAAAGAGAGAATGAGAGAGAGAGAAGCCTTATGAAGCAGTCAGAGTGAGTCAGATGGGTAACATTTATACTTGAATACTTTTTGCAGAGTTTTAAAACACCTTATGTTTATTGACAATATTTTTTTTCAGCGGAAGTATGAAATTGGGAAGGAAGAGCAGCATTCAGCACCATCAAGGTCTGCAAGATAACCTAGCTTTATTGAAAGCTGCTGAGTGAAAGGCATTGATTATGAATCAAACCAGTAACCAAAAAGCAGAATTGCCTTTTGCAGTTTCAGTTGTCTAAAAGTATGATGTCTTATCTAATTTCCATACCTAGGCTGCCCTCCAACAGTGAAAGACAAGTATGCTCAATCACCTTCCATGGATGCTTAGAACAGATTAACAGCTGAAGCTACAATGAACACCAGCAATTTGGGGAGTAATGTCTACGGCGACTATAAGCATGCATTGTGAGTGTATGTATTTTTTCTAACTTGGACCATTTTGCAGCCACTAATTCTTTTTATCCCAGCAAAACTAGATGGTCTCAGAAAACTTAGAATTGGAGTGAAAACTCATAAGCATTTGAAAGTGGTGATCTGTTTCACAGTTAGCTCTTGAAATCAGACTATGACCAAATATAACTGCAGAATAATTCCAAACACTGACTAGTTCAATCCAATGTTTTCTTGTTGGGCGGTTGCACTGTAATCACAACAAACAACGTGGACATATTCAAAACCAGAAATAAGAAAAGAAAGTTTAGCAAGACAGTCCTTAGTTATCTCCTCAGAAAAGCTTTTCTACAATAAGGATAAAGATCGATCTGCACTCTACCTCCTTGAATGAAGAAAGCCTTTCAAAAACTATTGTTGAAGAGCTAATACCAGTATACTTGTTAAAAAAACAAACACAAAATTCATTGGAAGTCATGTTGGTACCCCCTCCAAAAAAAAAAACACAACAGAATGAACAGATACCTCGCTTTCTATCCAGATGAATATTTACACTCTATGATAATAACATTGTAATTATGTACCTAGACACCTTTGAAAGAACAATGATATAAATCAGAAAATGAAATCTACTAACCGCATATGTTTCATTAGGTGAAATGGTACAATTTGCGCCAGGACTGGGAGTTGCACTTGAAGTACTGAGTGTAGTAACTGTGCTGTATGTGGAACTTCCGGGAACAGTGACTGCACTTGATGTTGGAGTAGTGCCAGAAGTACTAGTTGAACCAGGGGGAACAATTGCAGATGTGGTAATGGTGGTTGAAGTGACATTGGTAAAAGGAATAGAGGTTGTTCCTGAAGTAGTGGTAAATGATTTGGTGGGAGTTGTTCCTGAAGTCGTGACTTCTGATGGGGTTGTTGATACAGAAGAAGGTGAGGTACTGATAGATGGAGTTGACAATGGGGAAGATGATCCCAAGGTTGCCGTGCTAAAAGGGATGGTAGGCGATGACGTCGAAGGAAAGCCAGTCCCGGTGCTAGTTTCCTCAGTGCTACTTGATGCTGTTACAGTAGTGATAACATGAGAAGTAGTTCCTGAGAAAACACAGTGGTTTACAGAAAGATGGAAACATGACTTTTGGTATTAAAACCTATACGCTCTAGAAAGCTAAAAAATGGAATACAAATAAAGCAAAGGAAATTTAGATACCAAAAAAGAAGAAAAAACTATTTGAAAGACCGAGGCTGGAAGCATCTCCGCAGAACCCTGAGGCTATGGGGAACACCAAAGCTTATGCTCAGAACATCTGCATCCTCCTAATCTCCACGTAGAAAGCCCTGGAATGCCTGGAACCACAGTGTGAGACTCCATGCGAGACTTGGCCAATCAAAGCAGAGCAGCTGCTTCAGCAATATCTGAGCTAGAACTCAGCCAGCCCTTCTGAAACTACTCCCCCACATATTGCCATGGCGGGATAGGACACTCGGGCTAACTATTCTTGATTCATCCTTCTCTCGCGAGCACTCTAGTTCTCGCTCTGGGCCTGAATGCCACAATTACTTTTCGTTTGCACTGTTAGAAACTGTTGAGGACACACTGAGGCCTGCCTCAGAACCGGCTACCTCTGTGCTAGTACAGCGAGACTGGGAAGATACGCATAGGAGATACAGGAGCACTGCATACACCACAAGAGCACGGGGCTAATGCAGCACAAGAAAAGGAAGAAAGTTGGCAAAAGCTGTGTCCCAACAGCGCCTGGAACCACAGTGACACAAAAGACAAGCCCCCCTGCCCTCGCATACACCGCTTCCCACTCACGACATTCTCTCCAGCTGAAGGATGAGGCCCCGCAGCAGCAAACGCAAGACTTCCACTCCCATCCCTATCTGACTAAGCCGGCCGGAGGCCCCAGCCTGGAACAACCTCCGCAGAGCCCTGCGGCATTGGGAAACACCAGAGCTTCTGCCTAGGACCCTTGCACCCTCCTCACCTCCACACAGCCAGACCCAGGCCGAGCGCTGGGCACCAGCGCTTTTCGGGAAGGCTCAACAACTCCTCCCAGCCCTCATCCCACACAGAAAGCGCACACAAGTCGAGGTGCTCACAGACCTTCATTTCTCCCCCTACAAGGAAACACGTGTCCCCATGGACAGACAATTACCTTCGCTTGTCGAGGACGGAGGTGACAGGGAGGTAGTGTGTGTCGGCGTGGGCGTGGATGCACTGGTAGTAGTCAGGGTAGTCGGGGACGTGGTCGTTGGAGGAGTAACAGGCGTTGTCCCCGGGGTGCTGCTGCTGGAGGGTGTCGTGCCACTGGTGGTACTGCTGGGACCTGTCGTTGAGACTGGCGGGAGAGTTGTGGTCGACACAGGGACAGTCGTGGTACCGGGGGGAGTGGGGCCTGTCGTCGATATTGGCGGGCGAGTGGTGGTCGACACAGTTTCAACAGGTGGGGTGCCGGGGGGAGAGGTTCCTGAGAAAACACAGTGCTTTATTGCAAACCGGCAAAGTGGCGCTTGGCATTAACCTCCGTGGCTTTCCAGCAACCTCATGAAATGCCATCAACCTGAGCAGAGGAAATGCCGACAGGAATAAAGCACAACCACTTCTCCTCGTGGCTCTTGCAGAACAACATGGGGATCACTGACAAAATCTCCTACAGCTTGCACGGCAGACAGATGCCAACACTTCCCCAGGGACCAACGCTGCATGCAGCAGCTCTCTGGAGTCTGAAAACTCTACACTGCACAGAAGAGCTCAGCAGTCCCAAATCCAGCCCAATTCACGGAGATCATCAGCCACCTCTTTGCTTCCTTCCCTATCGCTCTCACCCTGTAAGCCATGGACAGTTCCCCGCTCCCTACACGTGAAATCACGGGGCACGTTCACACCAGAAGCCCAACCCCTCTGCGAGACTTGGCTCATCTGAAGCTGAGGAGCTGCCTGAGCAATATCTGCGCTAGACCTCAGCCAGCCCTTCTGAAACTACTCCCCCACATATTGCCATGGCGGGATAGGACACTCGGGCTCACTATGCTGCTTCATCCTTCTCTCGTGAGCACTCTAGTTCTCGCTCTGGGCCTGAATGCCACAATTACTTTTCGTTTGCACTGTTAGAAACTGTTGAGGACACACTGAGGCCTGCCTCAGAACCGGCTACCTCTGTGCTAGTACAGCGAGACGGGAAGATACGCATAGGAGATACAGGAGCACTGCATACACCACAAGAGCACGGGGCTAATGCAGCACAAGAAAAGGAAGAAAGTTGGCAAAAGCTGTGTCCCAACAGCGCCTGGAACCACAGTGACACAAAAGACAAGCCCCCCTGCCCTCGCATACACCGCTTCCCACTCACGACATTCTCTCCAGCTGAAGGATGAGGCCCCGCAGCAGCAAACGCAAGACTTCCACTCCCATCCCTATCTGACTAAGCCGGCCGGAGGCCCCAGCCTGGAACAACCTCCGCAGAGCCCTGCGGCATTGGGAAACACCAGAGCTTCTGCCTAGGACCCTTGCACCCTCCTCACCTCCACACAGCCAGACCCAGGCCGACCGCTGGGCACCAGCGCTTTTCGGGAAGGCTCAACAACTCCTCCCAGCCCTCATCCCACACAGAAAGCGCACACAAGTCGAGGTGCTCACAGACCTTCATTTCTCCCCCTACAAGGAAACACGTGTCCCCATGGACAGACAATTACCTTCGCTTGTCGAGGACGGAGGTGACAGGGAGGTAGTGTGTGTCGGCGTGGGCGTGGATGCACTGGTAGTAGTCAGGGTAGTCGGGGACGTGGTCGTTGGAGGAGTAACAGGCGTTGTCCCCGGGGTGCTGCTGCTGGAGGGTGTCGTGCCACTGGTGGTACTGCTGGGACCTGTCGTTGAGACTGGCGGGAGAGTTGTGGTCGACACAGGGACAGTCGTGGTACCGGGGGGAGTGGGGCCTGTCGTCGATATTGGCGGGCGAGTGGTGGTCGACACAGTTTCAACAGGTGGGGTGCCGGGGGGAGAGGTTCCTGAGAAAACACAGTGCTTTATTGCAAACCGGCAAATGGCGCTTGGCATTAACCTCCGTGGCTTTCCAGCAACCTCATGAAATGCCATCAACCTGAGCAGAGGAAATGCCGACAGGAATAAAGCACAACCACTTCTCCTCGTGGCTCTTGCAGAACAACATGGGGATCACTGACAAAATCTCCTACAGCTTGCACGGCAGACAGATGCCAACACTTCCCCAGGGACCAACGCTGCATGCAGCAGCTCTCTGGAGTCTGAAAACTCTACACTGCACAGGAAGAGCTCAGCAGTCCCAAATCCAGCCCAATTCACGGAGATCATCAGCCACCTCTTTGCTTCCTTCCCTATCGCTCTCACCCTGTAAGCCATGGACAGTTCCCCGCTCCCTACACGTGAAATCACGGGGCACGTTCACACCAGAAGCCCAACCCCTCTGCGAGACTTGGCTCATCTGAAGCTGAGGAGCTGCCTGAGCAATATCTGCGCTAGACCTCAGCCAGCCCTTCTGAAACTACTCCCCCACATATTGCCATGGCGGGATAGGACACTCGGGCTCACTATGCTGCTTCATCCTTCTCTCGTGAGCACTCTAGTTCTCGCTCTGGGCCTGAATGCCACAATTACTTTTCGTTTGCACTGTTAGAAACTGTTGAGGACACACTGAGGCCTGCCTCAGAACCGGCTACCTCTGTGCTAGTACAGCGAGACGGGAAGATACGCATAGGAGATACAGGAGCACTGCATACACCACAAGAGCACGGGGCTAATGCAGCACAAGAAAAGGAAGAAAGTTGGCAAAAGCTGTGTCCCAACAGCGCCTGGAACCACAGTGACACAAAAGACAAGCCCCCCTGCCCTCGCATACACCGCTTCCCACTCACGACATTCTCTCCAGCTGAAGGATGAGGCCCCGCAGCAGCAAACGCAAGACTTCCACTCCCATCCCTATCTGACTAAGCCGGCCGGAGGCCCCAGCCTGGAACAACCTCCGCAGAGCCCTGCGGCATTGGGAAACACCAGAGCTTCTGCCTAGGACCCTTGCACCCTCCTCACCTCCACACAGCCAGACCCAGGCCGACCGCTGGGCACCAGCGCTTTTCGGGAAGGCTCAACAACTCCTCCCAGCCCTCATCCCACACAGAAAGCGCACACAAGTCGAGGTGCTCACAGACCTTCATTTCTCCCCCTACAAGGAAACACGTGTCCCCATGGACAGACAATTACCTTCGCTTGTCGAGGACGGAGGTGACAGGGAGGTAGTGTGTGTCGGCGTGGGCGTGGATGCACTGGTAGTAGTCAGGGTAGTCGGGGACGTGGTCGTTGGAGGAGTAACAGGCGTTGTCCCCGGGGTGCTGCTGCTGGAGGGTGTCGTGCCACTGGTGGTACTGCTGGGACCTGTCGTTGAGACTGGCGGGAGAGTTGTGGTCGACACAGGGACAGTCGTGGTACCGGGGGGAGTGGGGCCTGTCGTCGATATTGGCGGGCGAGTGGTGGTCGACACAGTTTCAACAGGTGGGGTGCCGGGGGGAGAGGTTCCTGAGAAAACACAGTGCTTTATTGCAAACCGGCAAATGGCGCTTGGCATTAACCTCCGTGGCTTTCCAGCAACCTCATGAAATGCCATCAACCTGAGCAGAGGAAATGCCGACAGGAATAAAGCACAACCACTTCTCCTCGTGGCTCTTGCAGAACAACATGGGGATCACTGACAAAATCTCCTACAGCTTGCACGGCAGACAGATGCCAACACTTCCCCAGGGACCAACGCTGCATGCAGCAGCTCTCTGGAGTCTGAAAACTCTACACTGCACAGAAGAGCTCAGCAGTCCCAAATCCAGCCCAATTCACGGAGATCATCAGCCACCTCTTTGCTTCCTTCCCTATCGCTCTCACCCTGTAAGCCATGGACAGTTCCCCGCTCCCTACACGTGAAATCACGGGGCACGTTCACACCAGAAGCCCAACCCCTCTGCGAGACTTGGCTCATCTGAAGCTGAGGAGCTGCCTGAGCAATATCTGCGCTAGACCTCAGCCAGCCCTTCTGAAACTACTCCCCCACATATTGCCATGGCGGGATAGGACACTCGGGCTCACTATGCTGCTTCATCCTTCTCTCGTGAGCACTCTAGTTCTCGCTCTGGGCCTGAATGCCACAATTACTTTTCGTTTGCACTGTTAGAAACTGTTGAGGACACACTGAGGCCTGCCTCAGAACCGGCTACCTCTGTGCTAGTACAGCGAGACGGGAAGATACGCATAGGAGATACAGGAGCACTGCATACACCACAAGAGCACGGGGCTAATGCAGCACAAGAAAAGGAAGAAAGTTGGCAAAAGCTGTGTCCCAACAGCGCCTGGAACCACAGTGACACAAAAGACAAGCCCCCCTGCCCTCGCATACACCGCTTCCCACTCACGACATTCTCTCCAGCTGAAGGATGAGGCCCCGCAGCAGCAAACGCAAGACTTCCACTCCCATCCCTATCTGACTAAGCCGGCCGGAGGCCCCAGCCTGGAACAACCTCCGCAGAGCCCTGCGGCATTGGGAAACACCAGAGCTTCTGCCTAGGACCCTTGCACCCTCCTCACCTCCACACAGCCAGACCCAGGCCGACCGCTGGGCACCAGCGCTTTTCGGGAAGGCTCAACAACTCCTCCCAGCCCTCATCCCACACAGAAAGCGCACACAAGTCGAGGTGCTCACAGACCTTCATTTCTCCCCCTACAAGGAAACACGTGTACCCATGGACAGACAATTACCTTCGCTTGTCGAGGACGGAGGTGACAGGGAGGTAGTGTGTGTCGGCGTGGGCGTGGATGCACTGGTAGTAGTCAGGGTAGTCGGGGACGTGGTCGTTGGAGGAGTAACAGGCGTTGTCCCCGGGGTGCTGCTGCTGGAGGGTGTCGTGCCACTGGTGGTACTGCTGGGACCTGTCGTTGAGACTGGCGGGAGAGTTGTGGTCGACACAGGGACAGTCGTGGTACCGGGGGGAGTGGGGCCTGTCGTCGATATTGGCGGGCGAGTGGTGGTCGACACAGTTTCAACAGGTGGGGTGCCGGGGGGAGAGGTTCCTGAGAAAACACAGTGCTTTATTGCAAACCGGCAAATGGCGCTTGGCATTAACCTCCGTGGCTTTCCAGCAACCTCATGAAATGCCATCAACCTGAGCAGAGGAAATGCCGACAGGAATAAAGCACAACCACTTCTCCTCGTGGCTCTTGCAGAACAACATGGGGATCACTGACAAAATCTCCTACAGCTTGCACGGCAGACAGATGCCAACACTTCCCCAGGGACCAACGCTGCATGCAGCAGCTCTCTGGAGTCTGAAAACTCTACACTGCACAGAAGAGCTCAGCAGTCCCAAATCCAGCCCAATTCACGGAGATCATCAGCCACCTCTTTGCTTCCTTCCCTATCGCTCTCACCCTGTAAGCCATGGACAGTTCCCCGCTCCCTACACGTGAAATCACGGGGCACGTTCACATCCAGAAGCCCAACCCCTCTGCGAGACTTGGCTCATCTGAAGCTGAGGAGCTGCCTGAGCAATATCTGCGCTAGACCTCAGCCAGCCCTTCTGAAACTACTCCCCCACATATTGCCATGGCGGGATAGGACACTCGGGCTCACTATGCTGCTTCATCCTTCTCTCGTGAGCACTCTAGTTCTCGCTCTGGGCCTGAATGCCACAATTACTTTTCGTTTGCACTGTTAGAAACTGTTGAGGACACACTGAGGCCTGCCTCAGAACCGGCTACCTCTGTGCTAGTACAGCGAGACGGGAAGATACGCATAGGAGATACAGGAGCACTGCATACACCACAAGAGCACGGGGCTAATGCAGCACAAGAAAAGGAAGAAAGTTGGCAAAAGCTGTGTCCCAACAGCGCCTGGAACCACAGTGACACAAAAGACAAGCCCCCCTGCCCTCGCATACACCGCTTCCCACTCACGACATTCTCTCCAGCTGAAGGATGAGGCCCCGCAGCAGCAAACGCAAGACTTCCACTCCCATCCCTATCTGACTAAGCCGGCCGGAGGCCCCAGCCTGGAACAACCTCCGCAGAGCCCTGCGGCATTGGGAAACACCAGAGCTTCTGCCTAGGACCCTTGCACCCTCCTCACCTCCACACAGCCAGACCCAGGCCGAGCCGCTGGGCACCAGCGCTTTTCGGGAAGGCTCAACAACTCCTCCCAGCCCTCATCCCACACAGAAAGCGCACACAAGTCGAGGTGCTCACAGACCTTCATTTCTCCCCCTACAAGGAAACACGTGAACCCATGGACAGACAATTACCTTCGCTTGTCGAGGACGGAGGTGACAGGGAGGTAGTGTGTGTCGGCGTGGGCGTGGATGCACTGGTAGTAGTCAGGGTAGTCGGGGACGTGGTCGTTGGAGGAGTAACAGGCGTTGTCCCCGGGGTGCTGCTGCTGGAGGGTGTCGTGCCACTGGTGGTACTGCTGGGACCTGTCGTTGAGACTGGCGGGAGAGTTGTGGTCGACACAGGGACAGTCGTGGTACCGGGGGGAGTGGGGCCTGTCGTCGATATTGGCGGGCGAGTGGTGGTCGACACAGTTTCAACAGGTGGGGTGCCGGGGGGAGAGGTTCCTGAGAAAACACAGTGCTTTATTGCAAACCGGCAAATGGCGCTTGGCATTAACCTCCGTGGCTTTCCAGCAACCTCATGAAATGCCATCAACCTGAGCAGAGGAAATGCCGACAGGAATAAAGCACAACCACTTCTCCTCGTGGCTCTTGCAGAACAACATGGGGATCACTGACAAAATCTCCTACAGCTTGCACGGCAGACAGATGCCAACACTTCCCCAGGGACCAACGCTGCATGCAGCAGCTCTCTGGAGTCTGAAAACTCTACACTGCACAGAAGAGCTCAGCAGTCCCAAATCCAGCCCAATTCACGGAGATCATCAGCCACCTCTTTGCTTCCTTCCCTATCGCTCTCACCCTGTAAGCCATGGACAGTTCCCCGCTCCCTACACGTGAAATCACGGGGCACGTTCACATCCAGAAGCCCAACCCCTCTGCGAGACTTGGCTCATCTGAAGCTGAGGAGCTGCCTGAGCAATATCTGCGCTAGACCTCAGCCAGCCCTTCTGAAACTACTCCCCCACATATTGCCATGGCGGGATAGGACACTCGGGCTCACTATGCTGCTTCATCCTTCTCTCGTGAGCACTCTAGTTCTCGCTCTGGGCCTGAATGCCACAATTACTTTTCGTTTGCACTGTTAGAAACTGTTGAGGACACACTGAGGCCTGCCTCAGAACCGGCTACCTCTGTGCTAGTACAGCGAGACGGGAAGATACGCATAGGAGATACAGGAGCACTGCATACACCACAAGAGCACGGGGCTAATGCAGCACAAGAAAAGGAAGAAAGTTGGCAAAAGCTGTGTCCCAACAGCGCCTGGAACCACAGTGACACAAAAGACAAGCCCCCCTGCCCTCGCATACACCGCTTCCCACTCACGACATTCTCTCCAGCTGAAGGATGAGGCCCCGCAGCAGCAAACGCAAGACTTCCACTCCCATCCCTATCTGACTAAGCCGGCCGGAGGCCCCAGCCTGGAACAACCTCCGCAGAGCCCTGCGGCATTGGGAAACACCAGAGCTTCTGCCTAGGACCCTTGCACCCTCCTCACCTCCACACAGCCAGACCCAGGCCGACCGCTGGGCACCAGCGCTTTTCGGGAAGGCTCAACAACTCCTCCCAGCCCTCATCCCACACAGAAAGCGCACACAAGTCGAGGTGCTCACAGACCTTCATTTCTCCCCCTACAAGGAAACACGTGTACCCATGGACAGACAATTACCTTCGCTTGTCGAGGACGGAGGTGACAGGGAGGTAGTGTGTGTCGGCGTGGGCGTGGATGCACTGGTAGTAGTCAGGGTAGTCGGGGACGTGGTCGTTGGAGGAGTAACAGGCGTTGTCCCCGGGGTGCTGCTGCTGGAGGGTGTCGTGCCACTGGTGGTACTGCTGGGACCTGTCGTTGAGACTGGCGGGAGAGTTGTGGTCGACACAGGGACAGTCGTGGTACCGGGGGGAGTGGGGCCTGTCGTCGATATTGGCGGGCGAGTGGTGGTCGACACAGTTTCAACAGGTGGGGTGCCGGGGGGAGAGGTTCCTGAGAAAACACAGTGCTTTATTGCAAACCGGCAAATGGCGCTTGGCATTAACCTCCGTGGCTTTCCAGCAACCTCATGAAATGCCATCAACCTGAGCAGAGGAAATGCCGACAGGAATAAAGCACAACCACTTCTCCTCGTGGCTCTTGCAGAACAACATGGGGATCACTGACAAAATCTCCTACAGCTTGCACGGCAGACAGATGCCAACACTTCCCCAGGGACCAACGCTGCATGCAGCAGCTCTCTGGAGTCTGAAAACTCTACACTGCACAGAAGAGCTCAGCAGTCCCAAATCCAGCCCAATTCACGGAGATCATCAGCCACCTCTTTGCTTCCTTCCCTATCGCTCTCACCCTGTAAGCCATGGACAGTTCCCCGCTCCCTACACAGTGAAATCACGGGGCACGTTCACACCAGAAGCCCAACCCCTCTGCGAGACTTGGCTCATCTGAAGCTGAGGAGCTGCCTGAGCAATATCTGCGCTAGACCTCAGCCAGCCCTTCTGAAACTACTCCCCCACATATTGCCATGGCGGGATAGGACACTCGGGCTCACTATGCTGCTTCATCCTTCTCTCGTGAGCACTCTAGTTCTCGCTCTGGGCCTGAATGCCACAATTACTTTTCGTTTGCACTGTTAGAAACTGTTGAGGACACACTGAGGCCTGCCTCAGAACCGGCTACCTCTGTGCTAGTACAGCGAGACGGGAAGATACGCATAGGAGATACAGGAGCACTGCATACACCACAAGAGCACGGGGCTAATGCAGCACAAGAAAAGGAAGAAAGTTGGCAAAAGCTGTGTCCCAACAGCGCCTGGAACCACAGTGACACAAAAGACAAGCCCCCCTGCCCTCGCATACACCGCTTCCCACTCACGACATTCTCTCCAGCTGAAGGATGAGGCCCCGCAGCAGCAAACGCAAGACTTCCACTCCCATCCCTATCTGACTAAGCCGGCCGGAGGCCCCAGCCTGGAACAACCTCCGCAGAGCCCTGCGGCATTGGGAAACACCAGAGCTTCTGCCTAGGACCCTTGCACCCTCCTCACCTCCACACAGCCAGACCCAGGCCGACCGCTGGGCACCAGCGCTTTTCGGGAAGGCTCAACAACTCCTCCCAGCCCTCATCCCACACAGAAAGCGCACACAAGTCGAGGTGCTCACAGACCTTCATTTCTCCCCCTACAAGGAAACACGTGTCCCCATGGACAGACAATTACCTTCGCTTGTCGAGGACGGAGGTGACAGGGAGGTAGTGTGTGTCGGCGTGGGCGTGGATGCACTGGTAGTAGTCAGGGTAGTCGGGGACGTGGTCGTTGGAGGAGTAACAGGCGTTGTCCCCGGGGTGCTGCTGCTGGAGGGTGTCGTGCCACTGGTGGTACTGCTGGGACCTGTCGTTGAGACTAGCGGGAGAGTGGTTTTTGTCGTGGTTGTAGTTAAAGGAGTGCTCGTTGTGGTTGAATGGGGTAGTTCTGTGGTTGTGGAGTGGATGGTGGTTGTGGTAGTGGATGTAGGAGTTGTAGTACACCACGGAGGTAGTTCGGTAGCACAGCAGACTTTGATCTGGTAATTGATGCAGACTGGCATCTGAATTATGCCTCCTGGCTTCTGATCCTCATTTTTACAGAGGAGCCCTGTGTTAACGTTACATTCCACCTTCTGCCCTAAATCTGAAATGGGAATGTCAGGCCATTTCTCTGCTCTGCATGAAATATTCTCAACCTTTGCACAGTTCCATGGAGGCCTATTTATCTGAATCGTCTCAAAGGTCTCATCATCACCACCGTTTGGGCCATATTGTGGGTAACTCTTATCAATCCAGTCAGTCCAGGTGCAGCCCTCTGGAGGGACTGTGCAGGGCTCTAATGGGGAACATCAACAAAAGCAAACGATTAGAAAGAGGAAAGAAAGAATCACTTCAAAAATGTTCAGAGAGATCTAATGGTCATGCACGGCGGCATATATTGGACATAAGGGCTGTCCCAGAGTCTGAACCCTAGCAAAAGGTGTGCTGCCATCTGAAGCCTTCTGCAGAATCCTGCCAGAGAATATCTACCTTCCCAGAGACACACCTGCACTTCAGTGGCAGGAAAGGCCACAGAGGATATGCAAGAGAGGAAAGGGAAGAAAGCAGAAAAGTGGCAACCCAAAAACACCAAAAAAGAAGAGTAGGAAAAGAAAAAAAGCCCCACTTCACTGGAAAAACAGGAATCAAAATAGGGTGGATATTTGTGTACCATTAAAAGGTGTCGAGGTGGTGATGGTGACGGAGGATGTTATGCCACTGGTGGTACTGCTGGGACCTAGAGTGGTCGAGGACGGAGGTGACAGGGAGGTGGTGTGTCTTGGCGTGGGCGTGGATGCACTGGTAGTAGTCAGGGTAGTCGGGGACGTGGTCGTTGGAGGAGTAACAGGCGTTGTCCCCGGGGTGCTGCTGCTGGAGGGTGTCGTGCCACTGGTGGTACTGCTGGGACCTGTCGTTGAGACTGGCGGGAGAGTTGTGGTCGACACAGGGACAGTCGTGGTACCGGGGGGAGTGGGGCCTGTCGTCGATATTGGCGGGCGAGTGGTGGTCGACACAGTTTCAACAGGTGGGGTGCCGGGGGGAGAGGTTCCTGAGAAAACACAGTGCTTTATTGCAAACCGGCAAGTGGCGCTTGGCATTAACCTCCGTGGCTTTCCAGCAACCTCACGAAATGCCATCAATCTGAGCAGAGGAAATGCCGAACGGAATAAAGCACAACCACTTCTCCTCGTGGCTCTTGCAGAACAACATGGGGATCACAGACAAAATCTCCTACAGCTTGCACGGCAGACAGATGCCAACACTTCCCCAGGGACCAACGCTGCATGCAACAGCTCTCTGGAGTCTGAAAACTCTACACTGCACAGAAGAGCTCAGCAGTCCCAAATCCAGCCCAATTCACGGAGATCATCAGCCACCTCTTTGCTTCCTTCCCTATCGCTCTCACCCTGTAAGCCATGGACAGATCCCCGCTCCCTACGCGTGAAATCACGGGGCACGTTCACTGAAGAAGCCCAACCCCTCTGCGGGACTTGGCTCATCCGAAGCTGTGCAGCTGCCTGAGCAATATCTGTGCTAGACCTCAGCCAGCCCTTCTGAAATTACTCCCCCACATATTGCCATGGCGGGATAGGAAACTCGGGCTCACTTTGCTGCTTCATCCTTCTCTCGCGAGCACGCTAGTTCTCGCTCTGGGCCCGAATGCCAGCATTGCTTTTCCTTAGCACTCTTAGAAACTGTTGAGGACACACAGGGGCCTGCCTCACAACCGGCTACCTCTGTGCAAGTACAGCAAGATGTGAAGACACGCGTAGGACATAGCGGAGCATTGCATAAACCACAAGAGCACAGGGCTAATGCAGCACAAGAAAGGGAAGAAAGTTGGCAAAAGCCATGTCCCAAGAGGGCCTGGAACCACAGTGACACAAAAGACAAGCCCCCCTGCCCTCGCATACACCGCCTCCTGCTCAGGACGATCTCTCCAGCTGAACGACGAGACCCCGCAGCAGCAAACGCAAGACTTCCACTCCCATCCCTACCTGACTAGCCGGCCAGAGGACCCAGCCTGGAACAACATCCACAAAACCCTGCAGCGTCAGGAAACACCAGAGCTTCTGCCCAGGACCCTTGCACCCTCCTCACCTCCACACAGCCAGACCCAGGCTGAGCGCAAAACACCAGCATTTTCTGGGAAGGCTCAATAACTCCTCCCAGCCCTCATCCCACACAGAAAGCACACACAAGTCGAGGTGCTCACAGACCTTCATTTCTCCCCCTACAAGGAAACACGTGAACCCATGGACAGACAATTACCTTCGCTTGTCGAGGACGGAGGTGACAGGGAGGTGGTGTGTGTCGGCGTGGGCGTGGATGCACTGGTAGTAGTCAGGGTAGTCGGGGACATGGTCGTTGGAGGAGTAACAGGCGTTGTCCCCGGGGTGCTGCTGCTGGAGGGTGTCGTGCCACTGGTGGTACTGCTGGGACCTGTCGTTGAGACTGGCGGGAGAGTTGTGGTCGACACAGGGACAGTCGTGGTACCGGGGGGAGTGGGGCCTGTCGTCGATATTGGCGGGCGAGTGGTGGTCGACACAGTTTCAACAGGTGGGGTGCCGGGGGGAGAGGTTCCTGAGAAAACACAGTGCTTTATTGCAAACCGGCAAGTGGCGCTTGGCATTAACCTCCGTGGCTTTCCAGCAACCTCATGAAATGCCATCAACCTGAGCAGAGGAAATGCCGACAGGAATAAAGCACAACCACTTCTCCTCGTGGCTCTTGCAGAACAACATGGGGATCACTGACAAAATCTCCTACAGCTTGCACGGCAGACAGATGCCAACACTTCCCCAGGGACCAACGCTGCATGCAGCAGCTCTCTGGAGTCTGAAAACTCTACACTGCACGGAAGAGCTCAGCAGTCCCAAATCCAGCCCAATTCACGGAGGATCATCAGCCACCTCTTTGCTTCCTTCCCTATCGCTCTCACCCTATAAGCCATGGACAGTTCCCCGCTCCCTACACGTGAAATCACGGGGCACGTTCACTCCAGAAGCCCAACCCCTCTGCGAGACTTGGCTCATCTGAAGCTGAGGAGCTGCCTGAGCAATATCTGCGCTAGACCTCAGCCAGCCCTTCTGAAACTACTCCCCCACATATTGCCATGGCGGGATAGGACACTCGGGCTCACTATGCTGCTTCATCCTTCTCTCGTGAGCACTCTAGTTCTCGCTCTGGGCCTGAATGCCACAATTACTTTTCGTTTGCACTGTTAGAAACTGTTGAGGACACACTGAGGCCTGCCTCAGAACCGGCTACCTCTGTGCTAGTACAGCGAGACGGGAAGATACGCATAGGAGATACAGGAGCACTGCATACACCACAAGAGCACGGGGCTAATGCAGCACAAGAAAAGGAAGAAAGTTGGCAAAAGCTGTGTCCCAACAGCGCCTGGAACCACAGTGACACAAAAGACAAGCCCCCCTGCCCTCGCATACACCGCTTCCCACTCACGACATTCTCTCCAGCTGAAGGATGAGGCCCCGCAGCAGCAAACGCAAGACTTCCACTCCCATCCCTATCTGACTAAGCCGGCCGGAGGCCCCAGCCTGGAACAACCTCCGCAGAGCCCTGCGGCATTGGGAAACACCAGAGCTTCTGCCTAGGACCCTTGCACCCTCCTCACCTCCACACAGCCAGACCCAGGCTGAGCGCTGGGCACCAGCGCTTTTCTGGGAAGGCTCAACAACTCCTCCCAGCCCTCATCCCACACAGAAAGCGCACACAAGTCGAGGTGCTCACAGACCTTCATTTCTCCCCCTACAAGGAAACACGTGAACCCATGGACAGACAATTACCTTCGCTTGTCGAGGACGGAGGTGACAGGGAGGTAGTGTGTGTCGGCGTGGGCGTGGATGCACTGGTAGTAGTCAGGGTAGTCGGGGACGTGGTCGTTGGAGGAGTAACAGGCGTTGTCCCCGGGGTGCTGCTGCTGGAGGGTGTCGTGCCACTGGTGGTACTGCTGGGACCTGTCGTTGAGACTGGCGGGAGAGTTGTGGTCGACACAGGGACAGTCGTGGTACCGGGGGGAGTGGGGCCTGTCGTCGATATTGGCGGGCGAGTGGTGGTCGACACAGTTTCAACAGGTGGGGTGCCGGGGGGAGAGGTTCCTGAGAAAACACAGTGCTTTATTGCAAACCGGCAAGTGGCGCTTGGCATTAACCTCCGTGGCTTTCCAGCAACCTCATGAAATGCCATCAACCTGAGCAGAGGAAATGCCGACAGGAATAAAGCACAACCACTTCTCCTCGTGGCTCTTGCAGAACAACATGGGGATCACTGACAAAATCTCCTACAGCTTGCACGGCAGACAGATGCCAACACTTCCCCAGGGACCAACGCTGCATGCAGCAGCTCTCTGGAGTCTGAAAACTCTACACTGCACAGAAGAGCTCAGCAGTCCCAAATCCAGCCCAATTCACGGAGATCATCAGCCACCTCTTTGCTTCCTTCCCTATCGCTCTCACCCTGTAAGCCATGGACAGTTCCCCGCTCCCTACACGTGAAATCACGGGGCACGTTCACTGCAGAAGCCCTACCCCTCTGCGAGACTTGGCTCATCTGAAGCTGAGGAGCTGCCTGAGCAATATCTGCACTAGACCTCAGCCAGCCCTTCTGAAACTACTCCCCCACATATTGCCATGGCGGGATAGGACACTCGGGCTCACTATGCTGCTTCATCCTTCTCTCGCGAGCACTCTAGTTCTCGCTCTGGGCCTGAATGCCAGCAATTGCTTTTCGTTTAGCACTGTTAGAAACTGTTGAGGACACACTGAGGGCCTGCCTCAGAACCGGCTACCTCTGTGCTAGTACAGCGAGACGGGAAGATACGCATAGGAGATACAGGAGCACTGCATACACCACAAGAGCACGGGGCTAATGCAGCACAAGAAAAGGAAGAAAGTTGGCAAAAGCTGTGTCCCAACAGCGCCTGGAACCACAGTGACACAAAAGACAAGCCCCCCTGCCCTCGCATACACCGCTTCCCACTCACGACATTCTCTCCAGCTGAAGGATGAGGCCCCGCAGCAGCAAACGCAAGACTTCCACTCCCATCCCTATCTGACTAAGCTGGCCGGAGGCCCCAGCCTGGAACAACCTCCGCAGAGCCCTGCGGCATTGGGAAACACCAGAGCTTCTGCCTAGGACCCTTGCACCCTCCTCACCTCCACACAGCCAGACCCAGGCCGAGCGCTGGGCACCAGCGCTTTTCGGGAAGGCTCAACAACTCCTCCCAGCCCTCATCCCACACAGAAAGCGCACACAAGTCGAGGTGCTCACAGACCTTCATTTCTCCCCCTACAAGGAAACACGTGAACCCATGGACAGACAATTACCTTCGCTTGTCGAGGACGGAGGTGACAGGGAGGTAGGTGTGTGTCGGCGTGGGCGTGGATGCACTGGTAGTAGTCAGGGTAGTCGGGGACGTGGTCGTTGGAGGAGTAACAGGCGTTGTCCCCGGGGTGCTGCTGCTGGAGGGTGTCGTGCCACTGGTGGTACTGCTGGGACCTGTCGTTGAGACTGGCGGGAGAGTTGTGGTCGACACAGGGACAGTCGTGGTACCGGGGGGAGTGGGGCCTGTCGTCGATATTGGCGGGCGAGTGGTGGTCGACACAGTTTCAACAGGTGGGGTGCCGGGGGGAGAGGTTCCTGAGAAAACACAGTGCTTTATTGCAAACCGGCAAATGGCGCTTGGCATTAACCTCCGTGGCTTTCCAGCAACCTCATGAAATGCCATCAACCTGAGCAGAGGAAATGCCGACAGGAATAAAGCACAACCACTTCTCCTCGTGGCTCTTGCAGAACAACATGGGGATCACTGACAAAATCTCCTACAGCTTGCACGGCAGACAGATGCCAACACTTCCCCAGGGACCAACGCTGCATGCAGCAGCTCTCTGGAGTCTGAAAACTCTACACTGCACAGAAGAGCTCAGCAGTCCCAAATCCAGCCCAATTCACGGAGATCATCAGCCACCTCTTTGCTTCCTTCCCTATCGCTCTCACCCTGTAAGCCATGGACAGTTCCCCGCTCCCTACACGTGAAATCACTGGGGCACGTTCACTCCAGAAGCCCAACCCCTCTGCGAGACTTGGCTCATCTGAAGCTGAGGAGCTGCCTGAGCAATATCTGCGCTAGACCTCAGCCAGCCCTTCTGAAACTACTCCCCCACATATTGCCATGGCGGGATAGGACACTCGGGCTCACTATGCTGCTTCATCCTTCTCTCGTGAGCACTCTAGTTCTCGCTCTGGGCCTGAATGCCACAATTACTTTTCGTTTGCACTGTTAGAAACTGTTGAGGACACACTGAGGCCTGCCTCAGAACCGGCTACCTCTGTGCTAGTACAGCGAGACGTGAAGACACGCATAGGAGATACAGGAGCACTGCATACACCACAAGAGCACAGGGCTAATGCAGCACAAGAAAAGGGAAGAAAGTTGGCAAAAGCTGTGTCCCAACAGCACCTGGAACCACAGTGACACAAAAGACAAGCCCCCCTGCCCTCGCATACACCGCCTCCCTGCTCACGACATTCTCTCCAGCTGAAGGATGAGGCCCCGCAGCAGCAAACGCAAGACTTCCACTCCCATCCCTATCTGACTAGCCGGCCAGAGGACCCAGCCTGGAACAACATTCACAGAACCCTGCGGCGTTGGGAAACACCAGACCTTCTGCCCAAGGACCCTTGCACCCTCCTCACCTCCTGTCCTGGTTTCAGGTAGGACAGAGTTAATTTTCCTCCTAGTAGCTGGCAGGGTGTTATGTTTTGGATTAGGATGAGAAGAGCGCTGATAACATGCTGATGTTTTAATTGTTGTAGAGCAATGCTTACACCAAGCCAAGGACTTTTCAGCTTCTCGCTCTGTCCTGCTAGCGAGCAGGCTGGGGGTGCAGCAGGAGCTGGGAGGGGACAGACCCAGGACAGCTGACCCAAACTGGCCAAAGGGGTATTCCATACCATCTGACGTCATGCTGAACAATATATAGGGGTGGCTAGCCGGGGTGGGGGGGCCGGCTGCTCGGGGATAGGCTGGGCATCGGTCAACGGGTGGTGAGCAATTGCATTGTGCATCACTTATTTTGTACACATTATTACTATTATTATTATTATTATTATTATTGTTATTATTGTTATTAATTTTCCTGTCTTAATAAACTGTCGTTATCTCAACTCACAGGCTTCACTTTCCCGTTTCTCTCCCCCATCCCGGAGAGGGAGGGGGGAGGGTGAGCGAACGGCTGTGTGGTGTTTGGCTGCCAGCCGGGCTAAACCACAACACCTCCACACAGCCAGACCCAGGCCGACCGCTGGGCACCAGCGCTTTTCGGGAAGGCTCAGTAATTCCTGCCAGCCCTCATCCCACACAGAAAGCGCACACAAGTCGAGGTGCTCACAGACCTTCATTTCTCCCCCTACAAGGAAACACGTGAACCCATGGACAGACAATTACCTTCGCTTGTTGAGGACGGAGGTGCCAGGGAGGTGGTGTGTGTCGGCGTGGGCGTGGATGCACTGGTAGTAGTCAGGGTAGTCGGGGACGTGGTCGTTGGAGGAGTAACAGGCGTTGTCCCCGGGGTGCTGCTGCTGGAGGGCGTCGTGCCACTGGTGGTACTGCTGGGACCTGTTGTTGAGACCGGCGGGCGAGTTGGTGTCCACAGAGTTGTAGTCGTAGCAGTGCTCCTTGTTGTGGACACTGTTGTGGGCGTACTGGTTCTGTATTCTGTACTTGGAATGCACTCCTGCTTCTCAATGCAGCAAATGCTAATCTCGTAATTATGGCAGTATTTAGTATCGCTGTTTACCTGATCTTTATTATTGCAGATTAGCCCTGTGTTAACGTTACATTCCACTTTCTGGCCTAAATCTTCAAGGGATGTTTCCCGCTTGTCCGTTGCTCTGCATGAGATATTCTCAGCTTTTAGGCATTTCCAGGATGTGTTGTACTTCTTGATATTTTCAAAGGTTTCGTAGTCCCCACTGTTTACATCAGAAATGTTTGGCTTACTCACATCGAACCAGTCTGTCCATATGCAGTCACAGTTTTCTACTGGGAGACATCAGAAAGAAGAACCATTAGGAACAGCAGGGACAGAAACAGCATACTCATGAGTGGTGCCGTGGTCCTCCACTGCACACAAGGGTGCACCTTGGTCATCGCCACTCACCTACACCCTCCCCCCGCAAATCAGTACACAGGCACTGTCAAGCCAGATTTGCTTCCCCTCATAACAAGGGCAAGCTGCTGTTTGGGGCTTGTCATGGGAAGAAACTGGTGTAAGGGAAAAACATTAAGTAGAACAGGACCAAACAGGGACTGCCAGAACTCTCACACCTTCTCTTCCCAATCACAGTGCCTGTTTTATCTCAGGGCAAAACACAGGACCACAAAGTGAGAAGGCATAGGACACACAGTGCTGCCAAAATGTCAGGCTGGTTCCCAGCAGTGTGAGGAATGGTCATAGGAACTCTAACAGAATCTGTCTGCCCAGAGTCTTGGTTTGTAGCAAGTGTCTAGCGATGGTCTAAAGCCTTTCCCCAAACCTACCAGTTAAAACCTGCCTTCCTAGAGCTGGAACTGCAGGTGAGTGGCAGCAACGACCACAAAGTCAATGCAGGAGAATTAAGGGAATAAAGTCTGAAAAGCCATGCCCCAACAGTGGTTGAAATGATAGTGCCACAAAAAACAATCCCCCTGCCACTGCACACCACACATCCTGCTGTGTATGTCCTCTCCAGCTGAAGTATGAAGCCCAATAGCAGCAAAAGCCAGACATTTCATCAGCACAGTAGCTGCCTAAGCTGGGCAGAAGCACCATGAAAAAAATATCCTTACGCTCAAGATAATCAAAGAATTGGAACTGAGATGAAGAAATATGTTGTACACTCTTACTCCTAAATGGAGAGCTTAGTACCCTAGAGCTCAGGAGCCTTTTGTGTTTTTTTCGTTTGTTTGGTTTTTTTGTTTGTTTGGTTTTTTTTTTGGTTTTGTTTTTGAAATCTACATCAACAGCTTTCTTCAAAGCACCACAGTGAAGACATATGTTAAGGTGCCAATAGACCTCTTCCCCCATACTAAGGCAACACGTGACAACACAGAGCAGAGAATTACGTGGTAGTGTAGTTGGAGGAGGCTGGGTTTGAGTTCTTATCGTTGGTGGGACCATGCTTGTAATAGTTGGAGTGGGTACTGATGTGCCAGGAACTGTTGTCGTTGTCCCCAGGGTGCTGGTGGTTCTCAAGGGTGGCATGCTGGTGGTTGCACTGGTGGGAGACTCCGATGGAGTTGGTGTGGGAGTAGTGGTTGGTACTGGGAGACATCAACAAGAGGAACAATTATAAACAGTAGGGACAGAGACAGTAAGTAAAGATGAAAGCAGATGCATGAGTGGGACAGAAGATTTACTGAACAGAAGGTAGGACTTTGCCACAAACCTACAGTGGTCAGCTCAGTCTTACTGCAACAAAGGTCTATATCACTAGTCTTTCCTTTCTGACTCAAGAATGCAGACTAGGGCCAAATCAGTACACAGACATGGCTGAGACACCCTTTAACTAGTGAAGACAGTTGGGATGTTGCTCTGGTCAGCTTCTCACTAGATGGAATAAACCCCTCAGTGAGTAAGACATGAGGAGGAGAAAGGCCCTGTGGTTTTTCCCACCTTTGCCTTATCACTCTGAACACCTCACTATCTCAGAGATATCTCAGTGAGAGCTAAGAGGGAAAGGTGTAGTCAGGGAAGGAAGTATGCACAGGGATATGTTCCTGTCTGAACTTCATGTCACCTCCCTGTGGTGCAATGGCAGCCTGAGTAAGAGGTTCAAAGAAGTACTAGTGAGTCTCAATAGCCAAAGGCCACAGCTCACAGCAAGTGACAACTGGCAGGGTGATATAATTCCGCGAAGGCTACCAAGGCTTCCTTCCTAGACCTACAACCACAGTCAAGTATCAGTATCGACAGAAGGAAAGCAGGAGAAGGGGAAGAAATTCTGCACAACCCCACACAGATAATGCTTAAAATGATGGCACTCCAAATCAAGGTCTATTCTAATCTCACACAGTGGGTCCTTCTGAGAATGTTCTCTCCAGTGGAAGGATACAGCTCAAAACCAGCAAAGTAAGATTTTGTGCCAGCTCAGTATCTGTCACAGAGATGGCATGCCTTAAGTAGCTGACAACCTGCTATTTATCCTATGGCAAGGCAAGAAAAGAGAGTATTGGTCTGCTAAATACCTGTGGAGGCTGAAGTTACTGGGCTGGTAACTGGTGGTGTGGTTTGGCTTATGGTGGCTGGAGTGGTTATTGGTGGGCTGGTAGTTGATTTTGTTGGCGGGGTTGCAGTACTTGTGGGTACTGTTGTTCTGATGGTGACTGGGCTTGTAGTTGGAGTCCCACAAGGAATTTCCTGCCACTCACAACAGTTTACTCTGATTTCATAATTATAGCAAAGATGCCAGATACTTGTGTCTTGCTCCTCATTTTTACAGATGAGTCCATACGTAACATTACACTCCACTTTCTGGCCAAGTTGCTCTAAGCTTAAATCAGGCTTATTTTTAGCCCTGCATTCAATGTTTTCAGGAAGGTTACATATTTCATGTCCATGTTTATTTATTTCATAATAGGTTTCATAGTCACCACCACCTTCTTCAGGTTTACTAACATCAAACCACTGAGACCAATCACAGATTAATCCAAGGCATGGAGCTGCAAGAAAAGACAGAGGTTCAGCATCTGAGCTCACAGAGGAAATCCTGAGTAGGTTCATTTTGTATTCTACTCCATTAATGATTAAAGTGATGCATTGCAATTTGTCATTTTTGCAAGACAAACATTCTAAAATTGGTACAATGTTACCAGTTTCTTCAACAGGAAGCTTTGCATAAAAATTAAATCACCAACCTGGAGGCTTTAAAGGTCTTTCTTCTCAATATACTTATCACATTTTTACAATTTCAAGTCTTTAAAAATATACATATTTTTGGTTTTAAAACCAAATGTTTCTAAATCATTTTTTAAAATGTTTTTCTGTAGTAGTCATCTTCAACTTACTAATCCTTTAGAAGTTCCTTTGACATTTTATAGTAACTTTTTTTTTTATTTAAAACTTACTTGTAGTTCCTGAAGTTGTAACTGAAATAGAAAAAAAAAATTACTTCATCATCTGCAAGTTTTAGAAAAACATATAATACTAGCTTTAAATATTCTAATTCCGATTTTTTGCTGTGACTACTGAGACAATTTCTATTATCTCAGCAGGATACTGAAAGGAGGGAATCCTGTACATTTATAGTCACAATTTCTTCCACAAAATGTAAATCAACTCAAAGTGTTAAAAATCTTTCCTAGTGCAGTGTGATAAAACTATTCGTAAGTATTGCTCTAGCTGTGTCAACTATGGTAAGCAACTCTGATAAGTATGACACTTGCACATTCTATCTCTAAAATATTTTCCTTAAAGAAAGTAATTTACAGATGTAGATCTCTGTTGAAGATTTACCTATGGTTGTAATTGTAGCTGTACCAGTGCTGGTTATAATGGTTGAAGTTGAAGAAGGTGTCGAAGGTGTTGTAGATATCAAAGGTGAAGTAGTTGATGGACAAAGAAAATGCTTTCCAAGAACTACAGTTCCATTTGCTGCACAAATATATACTGTGCACATGACACCATCCTGTATTACTGCCACAGCTTCTCCCACTTCATATCTCGTTCCATTGATGACACAAGGACATGCTGCAAGAAAAAGCTTTTGTATGCAATTTTTCTACTAATGCTATCAGAAGACAAAGGCATAATACCTATGGACCTGCCAAGGGTACAAGTAAGTGTTTAAATGCTGTGTCATGCATGCTCATCTCATAGCTATACCTAAAGGTTAGATCTAATATACTGATTTATCTTTACGTTTAGAGGAATGTTAAAGCGTATCTAACAAAGCCCTATATAAAGTGACTTGGAAGAACAGACTTACAAACCAGGCTTAAAAATACATTGAGAGAAACTGCAACTTAGGTTTAGTATCTGACACTTTTTAATAATACTACATGGTCCGAAAGTGCAAACTCTTGTAGTGAAATCCGTTAGTTTGGATATGGGGCACGGGAAGAAAGAATACAGGGACATGAGAAAAAGATTGAACAACAAGTACTAACAGCAAGGTTCAGCAAAAGTGTTGCCCAGATTTCTTTGGCCACAACTTTCACTTGCACTGGAAAGAATTATTCCAAATCAGTACAAAGCCTTTGTAGAGACAGACATAGCAGTTCTATGCATTTTTTAATTCCTGTTTTTCTAAAAACAAACAGACTTTACCTGGGATTGGTGCACAATCAATGGATCCTGAGGGGCCACAGACACTAAAAGCAAAAATTTCAAAAATTAAAATGTTACAGGTGTTTTATGGTGCTCTGCTAGCAGACCAAGAACACAGAAGTGTACAAATTTGTTACTTAGTCTTCATTCATACTACTGGATATTTTTCTGTATAACATTTTCCAATATTGCCCATCATTATTCATTCAAACTAAGTCATTACTTGCATTCTTTAAGTGCAATATCTTAAGCTATCATAAACTGCTTTATGTTGCGAGTTGCAATACGGCAGTAATAAAAGACATTCTTCTGAGTGGTAAATGTTCAGCTAGATCAGTGTTTTTTTTTGGTTTTTATATTTTTGTCTCTGGTCATCATGTGGAGTCATAGATGGCAATTCTATCATTAATAAAGTTCTAGGAATGAGCAGTTAAGACTCAGCTACCTCCTGCAAGGCTAGTACAGATCATTTCAGATTACAGTAACTTTGAAATTCTAGTCTTAAATGAGAATGCAAGGCAAACTAGCCCCTCTCTTCCCAAAGAGCCATGAAAATCAAAAGGTTGTTCTAGAGACACAGCCAGGTTTCATGTCACTGTATCACTTATGACACTTCTAAGTGTATATTTAAAGGTTGTTTGTTTGTTTGTTTTACTAATAGACCTATTGGAAAGACACTATCAACTTGAAATCTGTATTATTATGGGTCTGTAAAATTATGGATGAAAAATTTTGAATCTGTATATATTGGAAGTGCAGCATTTCTCAAGTTTATGTCTCATCTAGAATAAATGGCATTGTTACTCTGACTTGTATTGATAAATGTTAGAATATATCAGTTCGTCAGTTGAAGTTGTATCTCTGCTTATTAAAATACATGCTTGAGGCCCAGTAAAGTAAATGAGGTGCTCAGCATACATAAATTATTTCCTGAATTATTGCAAATATTTTTGCATTTTTACACACCACTTTGTACAGTTCTCTTCTGTAGGTATTTCTTCGCCAGGGCGAACAGGACTACCATTGACGTAACACCAACATTTATCTGAAGTCACACATTCCTTTGTCTCTTCATTATAAATGGGTGTCTTCTCAGGGCATCTGGGATAGCAACCTGTTGATGACAAGTAGCACAGAAAACAGGGTAAAGAAAAGTATAAAAAGTTAATTCAGTAACAGGATATCTTCTGAAGGTAAATGATTCTTGCTGAATCAGGCATAGTGAAAGGCCTTGCAGAGAGATCTGGACAGATTAGAGAGCTGGGCAATCACCAACCGCATGAAGTTTAACAAGAGCAAGTGCCGGGTCCTGCACCTGGGACGGGGCAACCCTGGCTATACGTACAGACTCAGCGATGAGACACTGGAGAGCAGCCCCGCAGAGAGGGATCTGGGGGTTGTGGTTGAGAGCAAGCTGAATGTGAGCCAGCAGTGTGCCCTGGCAGCCAGGAGGGCCAACCGTATCCTAGAGCGTATCAAGCACGGCATCGCTAGTCGGTCGAGGGAAGCGACTGTCCCGCTCTACTCTGCACTGGTGCAGCCTCACCTTGAGTACTGTGTGCAGTTCTGGGCACCACAGTACAAAAAGGACATAAAACTGTTGGAGAGTGTCCAGAGGAGGGCTACGAAGATGGTGAAGGGCCTAGAGGGGAAGATGTATGAGGAGTGGCTGAGGTCAGTTGGCCTGTTCAGCCTGGAAAAAAAGGAGGCTGAGGGGAGACCTCATCACAGTCTACGGCTTCCTCATGAGGGGGAGTGGAGGGGCAGGCGCCGACCTATTCTCTTTAGCGACCAGCAATAGGACCCACGGGAATGGTGTCAAGCTGTGATGGGGAGGTTCAGGCTGGATATCAGGAAGAGGTTCTTCACTGAGAGGGTTATCGTGCACTGGAACAGGCTCCCCAGGGAAGTAGTCGCTGCACCAAGCCTGTTGGAGTTTAAGAAGCATTTGGACTGTGCACTTAGTCACATGGTCTGAATTTTTGGGTAGACCTGTGTGGTGCCAGGAGTTGGACTCGATGATCCTTATGGGTCCCTTCCAACTCGGGATATTCTATGATTCTATGAAGTCAAAAATTCCCAATTCAAATGAATCCTTAGACAATTAGCCTCTCCAAAAGACTTAAAATTTAATCAATTTTCATTTATAATACTAAGGTGAGGAGAACTAAAGAAGAGTCTACTCATGAAAACCAGGGAAGTGTATTTTTTCCTAGTTCAAAATATCAGAGAAACCCTTATATTCTATGGGTAGCTAGTAATTTTAAGACAAAGAAACATACTGATTTTTCTACAGATATTAAAATGTCATCACTATCTCAAATAATACTTTGGGGAAGAATATGGAAGTGGATTCAATAATGAACAGGTTTTTACTACATTTCTTGGAATACTAGGTCTTATTTATGTGCCCTTAATAGACCAGGCATCTCCACCCCAAGCAGATCATTTATCTGCATTTTTCTGTATTCTCAGCCAGTGACACAAACCCCACCTGCAAGGGGTTAATTATCTGTCAATCCCCGTTGCATTTCTCATGTAAATACACTTCAAAAATTGTGTTCTGCTTCCAAATAAACTCTCATAAAATTCAAGTCATGGTTACGCAAAGACCGCCTTACACTGTCACTTCACACTGCAACGCTGTACTAAAAATGTTCTAACAGAAATAAGTCTGCCCTACTTTTTAGTAATCTAAGACAATCCATTCCAAACGATAGGGTCAATTTTCTTTTTATATTTTATTCTTGATTTTGCTTTTTTCAATTTTGTACCATCAGTTCAAGGAGTAAAATAACAAAGCCAAACTCTGGGCATTTCTTTGCAACACCTAAACTGGAGATAACTGCTTCCAGTTCAGACCAAAAAGACAGTTTGGACAAAAAGATGCCTGTTTTCTCCTCCTTTATGATCCAGTAAAACAGAAAATACTTGTAACCTCATTCACATTTTTGGATCATTGCAGTTTCCATAACATGAAATCCTTTTCAATTATCAAGCATATAACTTGACAGTTATCAAGTTATATCATAGTTATCAAGCAATGATAAGATTAAAAAAATAAAAAGAAACAACTATCAGTAACTTGCTTCTCTATCATATAAAAAGCTTTCAATTTCTTGAAACGTTCTTAGAATGTTGTTAAAAATAATAATGGTGTAATAATTTTACATGTTTCAGGATATTATCCAAGCAGAGACTTAGTTTTGTAACTAACATCCACTGGTGTTAATAAATAATAAATTACATTACATGAAACATTTACATGTGACTGGAGACACAAATTCAACATAACATATTTAGGAATATCTTGTCAAGATGAGTGACTTATCCATAGTTGTTAAACATACTTGGACGAAGTTTTATGAAAGAGAAGACCAAAATCGCAAGGAATTTATTACCTTCCAGGTATGGTACTGAAAAATTGGTGCTGACATTATTAATCATCCTGCAGGTCATGACATCGCTGCCACAAGGCTCATAGTGCCACTCACACACGTCACGAGGGTTATAGTAGTCACAAAATATTGCTGATGAGAAAAAAAAGAAAGTTGATTAAAAATACAGTTGCCAAAATGCAGCTCAGCCCAGATGTTTAAAGGTAAAAGCTAAATGAATCTACAAGTTACACTAGCAAAATTTCTCTTAAGGTACGGGACCTGGATTTTTTTCTACTACACATAAACACAGGATACCCTCAAAATTTGGGGTCAAAACTCTGAGGCCTAAGATTTTGATATTAAACACTTAAGCTGAGGGGGAAAATGTTTGATTCAAACCACACAAGAAAAGTAAGAATTGGTATTTATTTAAATTTAAAATGAAGGGTGAAATACTGATTTTTTTTTCCCTAGCTACTAGCAAGCTTCAAAAATCTCTTGCAGTATATATTCAAAACAGTTCTACTTGGTGTATCACATAGACAGTCACCTCCAGCAGACCATGAACAAGCATATGAGACATTATGAACACAACTTAAATGGAATTCAGCTTAGTTGACTATGGACAGAGGTAGGAGCTTTCATAAACCTAGAAATAAGAGCTAACTGAAATTTACAACTTCTTACACTTGGAAACCTAAACTAGTCTTAATTCTGAATCAGAATGGATTTTTACAATTCAAAAATTTAACATTTCTGGCACTTTTTTGAGAGTGGAATATGAATTTAAATGTTATTTTACACATAATGGTATGAGCATTAGCACCGCTAGTAGACACTGCTTAAAACAGTCAATACTGATTAAGTTAATATACACAGGGGTACTTCTATGTACTTTTGTTAAAACCAAATTCTGAGTTATTTGCAAAAAGGAACAAGAAGAAAGGAAACAGGACTTGCAGTTCACCAATTATCAAGCAAAATGGAAGGATCACTTAACAACTAGCCTTAAAACTATCCCACCTCCCCCCACCCCCCCAAAAAAAAACAAAAAAAAAAGCTAGGCTAGATAAAAGATAATTGATATACAAAAATTTACTAGTTCTATTTGTTCCCTTATGTGCTGTGAAAATAAATCACTCTGCACAGCCAGCACAACCCTGCAGAGGACAGTATTACAGTATTCATAGTTTATTTAATAGGCTTTCTGACAGCAGACAGAAAGACACAGTTGTGTTTAACTGTTACTCACGACATATATCAGGAGTTCTCCAGAAAACACAGGCCTGAGCCTTGGTACATTCTTGAGCATATGCAGCAACTGCAGAACAGAAGCAATCGCAGTCTCCACCACTGTCACAAGAGCAGGCATCATGAACACAAGCATCATAGAAAGGAGTTGGGTTTACCTGTTGGAGAAAGGAATGATACCCCAGTTCATATCCAAACTAATAAGCTTGAGATACCTTTTGAGATCTGGGAACTGAGCTGGGCAGGAATGAGGCTGTTTCTAAGAATTACCAAACATTATAGGCTAGAAACTGCTTAATGTATTTTGTATAAAAATGGACTTAAAGTAATATAGCACCTTCATAAATTGTTAGGATTAAAAAAATAAAAGTCTTTTGCAGTACTCACATCTTCTGAGTTCCATTCTATTGCCCTCAATAATGAGTTGGATTAATGCCAGTGAAGTTGGTGTTTTGTTTTTTTTTTTTTCAGCAAGCTTTGCCAGCCAAGTTGTGACCAATCTCAAAAAGGCTGCACTCAACAGGAAATACAAAGCAAAGAATTTTGTGTTTGCCAGATTTGGAGTTTATCTCATCACACATTTCAATGTTTCTGCTTGGGACCAGAAGAGGAGAAACCTGGATTGGATTTTAGCTCCTGAAGGAATCAATATAGAAGCTAAGGCTGGCTGAACTGTGCTAACACCTCTAGCTGAACTGAAGACTTAGCTGAACATCAGTCTACTTAACTCTCTTCATTCATTTCTGGTATCTCACTGTTCCTACAGTAACAGAGATGCACTGTGCAATCCCGTCACTTACTGCTCTCTACACACCTTGGAGTGACAAATTTTGAAGACTTCACCCAGGATGAGGCTGCATTCTTTCTCTGCCCAGGACTTGCGATGTGGTTTCAAATCACAGGGCTTAACCTCTTCTGTGACATCTGGACACATAGAAGACTGTTTCCAGGAATTCCCAAATGTCAGAGCATTAGTCTCCTGCAGCCCACTCCTGGTTGTAAAATCATTGTTAGACTTGTCATCAAAGTTGCCACATAGACCACACACTTTGCCCTGGAAAAGGAAATGAACATATCCACAGCTTTTAACTATACCATGGAAGTGAGAAGCAGACTCACATAAAGTAAGAACAAAACATTGACATTAAAAAGGACAATTGATTCTCCCTGTAAATGATGTATTTTCACCTTTACTTCCAACTCATTTGTACAGAAATTAAACTTTCATTTGTCTGTGTACTCAGCAAACTACTCAGCTGCCAAGTCTTCCCTCTTTAAAACCAATTATAACCACCGTATCTCCATGCCTGCGTCCCTTCATCCCACTTCTAACACTGAAGAGTGGCTAAGCTTCTTTCAGCTGAGACGAATGAATTTATTTTCCATTCTTCTCAATTTATTGCAACTCAGTTGAATGAATATTATTAATGTAAACCTGAGAGAACTGAATTCAGCTCAAAACTATTTTTTTCATTAAAAGCATCTGACGTACTTAGCATCATTTCTTTATCCATGAAACAAAAAAGCCAGGCACTCATTTTTCTTGACAGAAAAAAAAATTAGCAACCTACCCACAGTAGTGAAATTTTGGTAGTGATATATATACTAAGGTATATCAGACCCATGAAGAATTATGATCCTGTTACTTAACCTTGCACCTCCTCCTTCAGCCCAGTGAAGTTAGTACTCTATAATTCAGCGCCCTGATTTTCAGAAATCTGAACCATCTCCTGACATTGCACAGGGAGTGTGGTTTTGACTTGGATCTGAGATTCTATGCAGGTTTCCAAGTTCATATAAAGTTGATTAACATCCCCTAAAATACTCCGGATGACTGGCTCTTAACATTCGCAAACTCTGAATGTCTTAGACACTTAGCTTTATTGCAATCATATGCTATGCATCCTCTGTGATGCACGTTAATGGACTGTAAGAAACCTTGCACCCCTGCAAGCTGTGATAGTAATAACATAAGCTAATCATTCATGTGTAGAAGATACAGGATTAAATTCAGAGTCAGAATAAAAGATTATCCATGTTTTCTCATCTCATCTATTCATACTACTATTTCAAAAAAAGACAGAGAGATCCTAACTTTGTAATCAGGGGTCAGCTTGATGAAAACTGTGGTCTTCTTATCCCAGATAAGCATCACACCATTGCTAGCCTCAATAACGAGGTAGAGGCCTACAGTCTTGTTCCAGTAATACACATCATCACCAACATCTCGCTGAATTTCTTTATAATCTTTGTTCTCCAACTTCAGCTCAGTTTTCTGAAAGTTAAAAAGATGAGAAATATTATAAAACTTTACTGATGAGATGAAATATTAGACATTTGTGACAGTACAACTTAGTCTGAAACTAAGAACTCAAAGTCTGTTGGATGACTTTCCAGGATGACAGAACATGGTGTAGCACCTTTGCTTGAGATAACTAGAACAGATTTCAGTACCTAAGAATCTATACCTTCACACATTTAATAGGGTCTCTAACCTTTATTTATTATAGCTGTCTTTAGTGGCTAGATGTGGCTTTGTATCTGTATATATTCAGAGCATTACTTTTTTTGAAATACTTGAATATTGATATACACTCATGAATATCACTACTCACCCCCAGAAACATTTTAATAGCCTTTGAGCAGGTGACACCTGTAGTTCCACAAGGGACGTTCTCTGTGATGATACTGAACGAGCTGACAGAATTTTTGTCACCACAATAATCCTATGGGAAAAGGAACAAATGAGCATAAGAAAATTGAGTAGGATATTTAATTTTTATTTCAATCTAATAATAATTGCAAACACTTAAATCTCCACAATGTATAAATTGTTCCTACTGCTTCATATATAAGATCCTACATACCTATATTTTTACAGATGCACTAACAAATACATTTTATGTATACAGAAACATATGTGTATATGTTTGGGCATACATATAGTATGCAGTCTCATGTTTGACAGAACCTGGGAAACAAGTTGTGCAATGAAACAAAATAAGCAATTATCTTTAAATAAAAATATTTTTGTTTTGTAAACTCAGGATTTTCACTTATTTCAGATTATGATGATGAGCTGTTAGCTCTCACTATAAACTAGTCCTTTTACATACAATTTATGTACACTGTATCAAAAGAAAACATTCACACAGCTTGCCTGTGCTAAAAATACAGAATTTATCTTGGCATAATCTGCAAACATCTCAAGAACAGTGATGACAGCCAATAAGAAATGGCAAAACCAAAAAGGAAATTAGATCTTCAAGGCAACTGGAAGGCACTGCAAGATGCCAGTTCAGTGCAGATGAGCATTACCTGAGTAGCCACATATTCACAACTCCCATCAAAGTCATAGAATTTTCCATCAAATGTGATATAGTGGCCACTGCCATAGATCATACAAGTCCCATAGCACGCTGTTTCAGTGCAGCTCCAGACTCCTTTCTGACAGGTACTAGAAGAGAGCAGAAAAGTTGACTTTTCAGATCTCACTAACAGTGTGCTCTTTGGAAAACTACAGAACAAACCAAGCAGCTACCTGATACAATTTCATAATAACCACTTTGGTTTTACTGAGTGTCTTAAGCCTCAGCTTCAATAGTTTAGCCTGTTTTTAAGTTTATAACATTTTTTAGCTCTGACTAGCTACTTTTTTTTAGATCGGTTAGTAATTATGCCTGAAAAATGAGTGCACTTCCCCTATAAGAGATGCCTACTGAAAACAGAAGCAGCTAGTTACCCCAATATTTTCAGTACAACCTCTATTTCCTCAGACAGCAAAAAGTATGCCAGAAAATAAAGACTGTATACTTGCAGCTATCATAGCTACTATAGTACTTAAGCCTAGATATCACTTTTAATTTAACACGTGGAATATATTCTAGAAGAGAACACAGAATAATAACTTACCAGGTGTTGCAGTCCACTGCTATGCTCCGTCCATGATTATACCACTCATTGTTATGAAAACATGGGCAGTCTTCTTCCTTAACGCAGCCCCCTCGGCCGTCATCAAACAAACCTTCAGGACACACACAGCCTGAGACACACTCTGCTTGGTACTAAGGAATAGACGGAGAAATTGCTACCTTATTAAAAAGTATTAAACTTTTCTTCCACTTTTTTTCTTCACTTCACTCTGGTACAAACAAGCCTCACATTTATTTGTTTTTTAAGGTTTTTCTTTCTAGGTTCCTAACATTTTTCATTCTCTTTTTTGATTGTCTGAGAACCTGAATTGTATTTGCTTGGGAGGTACATCTCTACAGAACACTTAGTGAAAACAAAAATGAGAGGCTAAACAAGAGTAGAATCACCATTACTTTGGCAACAGATTAAAATCATTGGGGAAAAATAAAGGAAGATAAATAAGAAAGAGAAACAAAAATTTGTAGTTACAATTACTTTCTCTGAAATACAGTGTTGCACTGTGTCATTTATAAAATAGAGAATAAAGAAGATGACATGGAGAAAAATTAAGCACATACATGATCGGTTTGAGGAGTACCACAGCGAAGTTGTATAGGCGTTTGTGAAGACCAGTTCGGGGAGGTGTTGCAGTCAAAGTAGGTTTTGTTAGAAGGGCATTCTGTTATACCTGAAAGGTACATTTTTGGTTTAGGTTAACTGAGAAAAGGCAAAACAAGTGTGTGTGAAGGGTGGTAGTCACTGAGACAGAAACCCCAAGGAATGTCCATCTTTATGAAAAAAAGAGACTCCGTGAAGACAGAACAAAGTGAAAATGTGTAACTCTTTTCCAGAAAGAGAAAAAAACAACAAGCAAAATAAATGGAGAATTCAAGTTGAAAGTACATTGTGGGGCTAGGAGGCTTGGGTTGTTTGTTTTGGTTACTTTATAGAATGTCACTTACTTTTCATTCTCATGTACACTGAAGTACACTGGACCTTTGCATTTCGGCAAACACTAGGAAAGAAGTGAAATACGACAAATTCAGAAAAATGTAATCTCAGTATCTTTAATTTAAATTTAAGGATTTTAAAATAAAAAAGAAAGTATGTATCACAGACATCCTAAATAATTTCTACTGATATTTCAAGGTAAACTCTATTGAGGTGCACTTATGAATATTCACTTGGGGTAAAGGTGTGGGGAGATTTTAGTCATAATGCACAGAAATATTATGTTTTAAGGAATTAATGTTAATCTATTAATCCTTAATACTATGCTTCGTAATAACTCAGTAAAGAGATAGTAATGATCATTTAAATCAAAGCATACACAGTAAATTTTCATGCCCATTCATGTAATATGCTGTAAATCTGTTGGCCTGTACACTTCTTCTCCCAGTTCAGGCCTCCTTGGGAGAGAAGGAAGTATTTCAGAGTTTGCACTTATGTTTGCAGCAAACAGTTGTCAGAGTGTTCATGATAAAAAATACTAGACCTGTGAAAACTGCTTTCAAAAGCCTATGGTATAGCAAATACCTATCAAGGGGACCTTCCTTCAGTGGAAAACATGAGCAATCAGTTTCTGACAGAAAAGAAAACAACAAAACATAATAGCTGGCCTTTTATTACCTTATTTTTTCCCTTTGTTTAACAAAATCCTAATGACAGTGCAGCTTCAGGGGCACATTACTTGTGAAGGCTGGTAGTCACAACTCCAAACAAAGCTGTACCTCTCACTTATTAAAGAATTACATTGCAACAGGACAATATTTTGCTCAGCATGAAGATGGTGTGAAACATTATAAATGTTCATCAAAGCACCATTAGTAGCCTAATTGCTTACACTTAATAAGTAAATTTAAAAAGGGCTTTTATCCCCATAAATGAGAAGCCACAATAAAACATACCAACGCTCTCCATCTTTTATGACATATTCCCCTGGTTCCAGGTATGACCCCTTGTAATAACACGGGCATTTGGAGACAGGCACACATGTATCCTGGTTATCCAAGTATGTATTATCTGGGCAGCCACAGCCATCCACAGGAGCAAAGTCTTGCAAGCAGTGCTTTTCACCATCAGCAATGGAACGACAGGTTTGCTGACACATTGTAAGATTGTAAAGGAAGATTTGATTTCCTGGGCAGGCAGACAGTTCACCAGCTGGAAGGACAATAGCAAACTGATATACAACAAATGCAGGATAGACAATTTAATCTTCATGTTTCTATTTTGGTTTCTTTGGCTGTGCAGCAAGTAATGGTAAAAATATTCCCTTAGATTTTACTAAAGTGAAAAATATCATAACTCATAAGAAATGCAAGCCTAACTTTGTTTATCAGTTGAAAATTTCATTTTAACTGCTACTAATAGTTGGTACTTTCATACCCATATGTTTCACATACAGATAACCAGAGAGAGAATGTGTTATAACAAACTCCTATTCCCAACAATACTGTATTGTTGATTAAAAAGGAAAAACAATGATAAACAAAGACACTGATAGGCAAAGACAACGTAAAAGCCACGATGGCTGGGACTCCCTTAGTCAAAGATGGAAATAGCATTATTTAAAGTGGGGAAAGAAGGTGAAAGTGAAAAATACTGCTTTCTGAGTTTGAAATGTGTGTCATAAACAAATGAGATCTAAAGAACATAGCATAAATTAGTTAACACTATAAGCATTGTCTATTTTAATTCCATTAGTCATTTCTAAAATACTCCACACCTCTTAACATTAAGATCATTGACAACTAAACTCAGAGAAAACCTACTCATTTCTGGTGGCTAATTAATTTCATGGGGATTACAGTTCCACTACTTACTGCAGATGCTTTGTCTCCAGCCTCCCAGTATGATCCCTTTGAAAGCACAGGCTCTTGAGTAAGAGGACAGGGCAGCACACAAGCATTCTTCATTGTCCTTGCAGAGGCAGGTGTCATATTTACATCTCTGAAGAAGGAATGAAGGGGTCAATAAGCCCGTAGGAGAACAATTAGCTATTCCAACTCAGTTGCTATGAAATATCCTGCACCCTTTCTCTCATGTCATTTTTATTAATTCCCATGATCTACAAACAATAGAAGGAATGGACAAAGCTCAGAGACTGATAGTGCTGCTTCATTTCATCCAGAATAAAAATGTTTGTATGCTTATCCTAACCTAAGCAAAGCCTCTTGAATCTTTAAAAAGCAGCCAGCTTCCTAACAACACCTTCCATAAAGGATTTTGATACCACTCTTTCTTGGTTACAACTTGGAAAGCCAGAGATCCACAACTACAAAAAATCATAATGGCAAACTATTAACCAGATTAATGAAGATCTTCACAATATTTGAGCTCAGATTGAGTTCCAAGTATATGTGAAGACTTAGGAATTTCTTCTTTTTTGCTCAGATAATCTTCACTTACACTTCTGTATATACCTGCATCTGTTGAATTTTCTTTCCAGTTCAGAAATCCAATCCACTAAAATGTACATTAAAAACAAACCATAAATAAAACAGAAGAATAAAGTTACCTTTTTCTAAAGGAGCACACCATGAGAATCTTGTTATAGAAAATACTTTGAATACACGCTATGCTGCCTCAGTTAATCACTGCAAAAACTTCACCAGCTCTTACGGCCAAGCCATTCAGTAATGTCTAAAACATTTGAGCAATGATGTCTGTACCATCCACCTGAAATAAAGCACTACTAAAAAGAGTGCAAGATTGCAATACCTTATAGTATTCTGAAGGATCAATGATTGAGTGACATCTTGCAAAAGGGCCCTCTGAGTTTTTCAGCAAAGAACACCAATGCTCAGCATAATTTGCTGAAAAAAAAAAAAAAGGAGGAAAATGACATTACATAATCATATTCATTACATTCACTTATCTTCCTTGTGCTGTCACATCAATAAATGCAATGCAACAATACAAACACTCTGGGGAGTGGAGAAACTACATGCAGTCACTGCAGATGTATTTCTGTTCTATGATTCAGTTATCTAGCAGTAGACACACAATCATAAAATCAAAAATCTTACTGCTGCAAGTTGTCTGCATAGAATCATGACAGCCCTTTCCATTTGGTGACCATAAAGCTAAGTTGAACATAATAAGAAATAATACTAGGAATTACGTGATGCCTTTGCAGGTAATATAAATTAATGTCATTGCTTCCCTGTCTTCCAGCTCAGGATTCCTCTCCAACTCTCCTTAAACTTTCATTCCAATTTGTTGTGAAATCAGTGCTGTTATGTATACATACTTGCAGAAATGAATTATTAATTTAACGGTCCTCTAAAACAGATAAACATCACAGTGCAACTCCTACATGCCTGCTGCAGTAATATACAGCAAAGGCTGCTCTTCCTGGCAGGAGCCAACCATCCGACTTATTAGTGTGCTTACCACTTTCAATGCTGAGACTGCAGGGATCTTCCAGCCTCTCTGCCTGGTCTGCACAGATTGACTGAGCTTTCCATGTGTTAGCAAAGGCAGATCCTGTAGCTTCCACCAACCCACTGGTTGTTTTAAAGTCATCACCTTCCATTCCATTAAAATTTCCACAAAGACCTATTGAAAAAGGAAACATTTTCCCTAATGATTACTCATTCTCATTCTGAAAGGTCAAAGGCAAAGGGACAACCAATCTCAAACACTGGAGACAGAAGCTCATACAGCTGATTCTTCTACCTCAGTATTAATGCATACTGTAAGTACTCAAAATTTAGGAACCCTGTTTTAAATGTTAAATCTCTGAGAAGAATAATCTTCTTAAAGATATCTCTGCCTCAGGAGATCACCCCCAAAATCTGTATTTTTTAATGTTTTTTGGTGAAATTAAAACCACAAAGTCTACTAAGAGCCTGGTTTGGTGGATAGTTTGAAATTAAACTGAATAAAGAAATAAGGAATATTCTGAGAAACTTTCATTCACTGGCACAGGAATGATAAGTGAAATTCAATATGAAATAATAACATATTTCTAGTTTGCTTGAATCAATTCTTTTCTAGTATTCTGGTTTCTGTCTTTAGTCTTCTGAATTCAATAAATAGCACGACAGGACAAGGGGTAGCAGTTTTAAACTGAAAAATGGTTTTAAACTAAAAAAGAGTAGATTCAGATTGGATATTAGGAAGAAATTCTTCATTATGAGGGTGGTGAGGCACTAGAAGAGGATGCCCAGAGAAGCTGTGGATGCCCCATCCCTGCAGGTGTTTAAGGCCAGGCTGAATGGGGCTTTGGGCAAGCTGATCTATTGGGAGGTGTCCCTGCCTGTGGCAGGGGGGTTGCAACTAAGTGATTTTTAAGTCCCCTTTCAACCCAAACCATTCTACAATTCTATGATTTACCACCCATGTAAAGAATATATGACTCTTCAGCTGCGGAACAGCATGGCTTTGCTTCCCATTTGAGTGGACACTCTACCTTGAAGATTTCCTTGGACTGATTGATCGACAGTCACAAACAGCTGCATGATTGGAAACAACTGGATCTGCAGCTGAAGCCCAAAAGAAGTTTGTACAATGAGGTAGTAGGAAGATGGCTTGAAAACTGAGAAGCTGGCTGAAAAACAAAACATGAACTGTGTAGTAAATACACACATCAGTTGCTGAAAGAAACATTTCTTATTAGCTTCTGAGACATTGTTTATCATAAAAACTCCAGAGAACAGGATCAGAATATTTTTTTTTCCTCTAAATATCATTGGTCAGCTAGACACAATACACTTACTAACTTAACGCGTTAATTACCTAAAATGATTCAACCCTAAGATCAGAACCAAATTCAGATTTTCTGCAAGGCAGATTCAATACAAACTCATTTATGATGAGCAATCTGAAAAGGAAGAGATTTTTTGAGAAAATATTATCCCAGCACTGCTGTATGCACTGAGTAATGGATGTGTCTCTACAAGAGATCACAGCTATATACTGCTTCTAATAAAATCTTAGATACTCTTTTCTGAGCAAAATATGGGAAAGATATAGACCAGTGGTCCTTCCAGTCAAATTCTCTCATAAGCTGTTGCTGCATACTTCTGGAAATGAAATTAAAGCTGCATAATATGGAATATTATAAACCCTATAACATGCAATATATAACAAGCCCCTGCAACATGCAATACTATCCAAGAGAATGTCATTTTTTAGCTAGCGATCAACTTATGCCCTGATCCAGTGGGATAAGACTGCTTTGCCCTATTTTAAAAACTGCACACACAATAATATTAACAAAATAAAACCACTTAATTCTAAACGTTGTTTTAGTCATAAGGTACTTGAAAAAAAAGGCTCTGGATTTTCTTATATTTTACATGGACAATATAACATAATCAAGCCATTATAGAAAACCCAGAAGAATTATGTATAAAATCAGCATAGTAGAGGAACTGGGCTCCCTAATTCCTGATAAATAATTTCTTATAGCAAATCAATTATTATATGCTCTATTTATCTATTTAATCCATTTATTAGATGGTCTACTTTATTGCCTAGAACAGTTTTATTTCTCTAAACCTTCAGCTAGACACTGTAATTGTTTTAAAATAAACATTCACAACTGTCTCCTCCCATGAATGCTTGTCCTTTCAGATAAAGAATTACTTCCTTGCAAGTATTTTATCATCTGCAGATAGGCTGGTAAATAAGAAGCAACACATACTGTGTCAGTGTGCTGCCTGAGCATATCTAAAAAGGAGTGATAAAGTTCTACATTGCTTTCAGAAGTTACTCCAGGACCTCACAGCTGCTGTTTGATAATTACATCCCACCAGAAGTTAGGGTCCTAAATTAGGTCATCTGAGTCAGTCTCTGGAAGTGTCTATGTTCACTGATTATATAAAAATATTTTGGTGTCTCAAGCGAGCTAGGAAGATAAAAGGACACTACATAGCACATCTCTCTTTCCTGCCTTGGTTGACCATAAAATATGGCAGTTATCTTGTGCCAGGCTTTCTTTCCACAGACAAAAGGACATGGGGAAGTGGTGGGGTGGGGTCCACATGCCTGAGCCTTATGATGACTGAGAGCTAGGACATTCCAACATCACATACCCAGACTTTGAAAGTGCTAAACACTGCTTTGTAAGTAAATTAATTATATACTTTAAGTTTAAGCCATGACAATTCCTCTTCCCAAGTTACATGCCAAAATATATTCAAGCTGTATGAAGAAAGCTAAGGGACATTTTTTTTTTTAAGTCGTTCTCTGCATACATATTGAATCTGTCCATGAAATTTTCAGTGACAACGATCACATCACATTCACCTCAAAATCATTCAGAACACATTCAGTTCTTTTTTCAACATTTGAACATATTTCACATGCCTCTCTCCAACTTTTGTCTCTGAAAAAATACAACCCTACATGAGAAGTCAGCTGTGTGACAACACTTAAGGCTGTATCCCTTACCTGATACATGAGGCACATTCACTGTCATCTCATTCAGTAACACGCTGCCATCTGATTTGAAAACCACCACCTGTACAAAAGCAAATAGGATCAATGAGGTTCCAGGTACTAAGAGGAACACAAAATGATAACAAATAACTTTATATGAGGGGAGAGAGAAGAGCCAACATTTTGCACATGTAGATCGTGGCTAGAACTTAAAATTTAGGACAGGAAGAATCTGTCTTAAAATTAAAGTGGAAGTGGGCCTGTATAATATGAGCAAAGTTTGGTCTTGCTATGCAGTGTTTCAATTACACTTGCCTACAACAATTCATGGCAGTAACAAAAAGAGTTGGTTATTGCTCCACAGTATAGAAAATATGCTAATTTTCAAAACATTCAGGAGAACCCACTCAACACTTACATTTTTTTTGGCATCTACTAACAGCACAACAGTCTTCAAACAGGTCTGCCCATCTGTGGAGCCACAGGGAGCCAGCTCTGCCAGGAGGGCATGAGTATCATTTACAGTACCCTACAATGACAGGGAAATAAATGTCCAATCAAACATCTCACATACAAGATGATTTCCAAAACAATGACTAAACTCATCAGTCACAATAACAATTGCTGTAGAACTTAGTGCTAAAACTGAGGTTTTATAGCTATCTCCATAAGAGAACGCTTTCAGAAATACAAACAACAACAACAAAAAACAACAGTGGTATGGTTTCTAGTTCAACAAGATCTTTGTCATTCTCTGGAAAAACAGGCACTAGATATTTTAGGGATAAATGAACGAAATAGCTGCCAAGCTCTTTTCCCTAGCTGGTTTTGACACTCAAACACAGAAACAGCTATAAAGATCTGGCTGAGACATTTTAATCCTGACAACTGCCAATTTTTTGCAGTATACCTATCCAGGTAGCCAGCATGCTGCTTTGATTTTTTTTTTTTTTTAATACATGAAGGACTCCGTTGGGTAATGACAGCATATGTAGTCTGCTAAGTAAGCCACCCATTGCAGCAAGGGCCCGAGTCCTCCCATGGGGCTGTTATAGCCCATCCTAAAATCTTCACTGAGTCTTTTAGCATTTCTTCTTCCCTAATCCCATAAAAGTGGAATAAAACAAAAAATTTACAGCTGTTACACAAGTGCGCAAACACTTACTTGCCTTTACTCTATGAGAGTAAAGCCTTACAGAACACAGTACCTTGGCCAACACATAGTAACAGTCTCCATGGAAGGTGTATTTCTTCCCATCAAAGGTAGTGATATGGGAACCTCCTTCCACTGAACATGTGCCTGGACAGGGTAAATCTTTGCATGTCCATCTGCCTGAATCACAGGTGCTATAAACAGAGAAATAAATAATCCAGAAATGCATGTTGGTATTATAGCAGCTGAGAGCACTGAAAGCATCTGTATAGCTAGCAAACGGCAACACATCCCCAGGTGTTTTAAAACTGTTTATTTGACCATTTCCTTAAGATTTCCCCCTCTCATAAGCTATAGATACAAGACAACTTTTCAGATAACTGGCCGTATAGACAGTCAACATACATATAAGTTCAGAATGTTTTCAGGAATTTTACAACTAAGTGGAATATTGAAAAGGACAGACCCACATACAATCATTTGAAAAAAGGTGTATAACCCTGATCCTTACCATTCTTCACATTCATTGGTAATGCTTTCTCCAGGGGAATACCCCTTTCCATGGAGTCTGCAGTGGCACTGGCTAACAGGTATGCAGCCTTTTTCAGTAATATCATCATACACAGTTCCTGTAAAGCACAACAGTAAACAAACCATTACAGCTCCTTCTGAAATAAGCAATTTCCACAAAGAAGAAAATCTGAGAGTGGGGACATTCTCAACTTGGCACAGAAAACAGAGGCTGAGGTTAGCAAAACTGAAGAAAAGTGTTTCTAATTTTTTGTAATCTAAGAGCTATGGAAAACACTTTCATCCAGCTTTGAAAATCTTAGCCTAGCCATTTGCACAACTATACACTAATGAAAAGATTAATAAAAATATAAAATAACAATCTCAAAATTTTACCTCTTCAGCTTTTCAGACCTTCTGGCATACAACCTATACTGTCATAGTAATCTTTTTTCTAAATTTGACAATAAGTCCTAGAATTTAACTCAAAATAATGAGTTGCAATAATAATTTTAAGATACAATTTGATGACATTTAATATTTTAATTATACCTCCTTTGCTAGAGTTCCTAGTTTTGTTCTTGTTTTGCTTTCTAATACAAAGATAAGTAAAAATAATACAGATGCATGCACATACAGGAACTAGAAATACACTTGCCTTCAGGACAGAAACAACCATCCATGTAGTGCTCCTCACAAAGGCTGCTGATCTCCAAGTGTGAGCAAGTATCCATGCAGGGTGAGCCACTTTCTCTATAGATCATGTTGCCAGGACAGGTCTTGGCTGAAAAAATGAGAAAGACACCACCAGTTATTTGAGTGAGAAGTCCATCATTCCTCAAAAAAATACAGATCATATGACCCACTCCCCTCAAGCTGGTGGTGTCCCAAGACAGCCTCCATTTTGCAAAGCATGTTTAATGTTTGTTTCTGAATTGCTATCCCTGCCTTTTTTATTTTCTCCCTTCAGTCTTGAATAAGTCAAGTTATCTCACTCACCTACAGTATCAGATCTTGAGCTTTTTAATGGGAACAGAATTTCTATTTGCTGAAAATGATTTCTTTATAATCAAGGTAATAGAAGAAGAAAACAGCAAAACCATAGTATTTAGTTTATTGCACTACTGGTATGCAATTCATTGTGTATGGCTATAACTTTGTAAAGGAGAAATTAATTTAAATATTTCACAGTGCTACATTCATGAGACATTTGTTTTTGTAAAATTGATATAGCTGCTTACGGCAAAAGGACTGTGTCCTCCATTCACCCGGCCGGCCACCTGCATGCGAACACTGACGAGAATACTCCGAGATGGTGCTGCAGAGGCAGAAGGAGTCCTCATTTCCATTACATGCACACTTGTCCTGCATGCAGGCTTGGATGTACATTTCCAAATTAAGGCGTGACTGACAGTCATCAAATGCAGAGGAGGTCAGCAGCCTCTCACACTCATCACGCTGAGGAGGAAGAGTAAAATTATTTAAGAGATTTGTAAGCACCTGACCTCCTAGACACTTCCTTTCCTGGTCATAAAAACTGTATTCTCCTGCACAGCAACAATTACTCAAGCAAGGAAGAAGAAACCATTTGCCCTGGAATGGCTGAAGTCTTCCCATCTCCTCGTGCACAAACTCTCCACAGTGCCAGGATGTCTCCATGTGCCTATGAAAGCGAAGGTCACAAGTAGGATTACTCACATGCTCATTACAGCTTGGAAGAGCCAGAGTTTCGTCGGGGTCTTCACATTTGTCATTGGGTTTGCTGATCTTCTGTAAATTCCCATATGTAATTGCATTGTAGCTTGCAACTGTGAGAAAAAATTAACAAGAGGTTTTGCTAAGACCAAAAAATTGACAACAAGGAACATCTGATTCCTGTGACTCTACTGATTAAAAAAAGCAGTTACTATAGTACAAACTAGGTCTGTCAAATGTGGATCTCTGCTCTGAATTATCTCTGTTTGAAGTGTACTTAAAAATTTAAACAGGTAACAAGAAAAGAAGGCCAGCAGAGAAGAGAAAAAGATGATGAACCTGGAATAAAGCAGGCATAGACTAGGAAGGCAGCACTGGAATATGATGCTTACTCTGGGACAAACACAGAGATATCAGAGGTAAAATTTGCTCTCTTGTGATGCTCCTATACACAATGCTTATGAGCCTATCTTTTGGGATAACTGTCAGTGTGGTATGATGACTCACCTCCACTGATAAACTCATTGTAGATTGGAATTCCATTGTAATCCCCGCAAAGACCACAGGTCTGGTTGCTAAACTTGCTGTCCAGCTCCACCTAGGTAATGAAAAGAAAAGGGGAAAACAGAAAAGAATTACATTTTTTTTGCCTACATACATAAGATTTAAGTCTTGCTGGAAATTAGGTAAATTGATGATAGCGGTCCTTTAAAAGGCAAATAAAGGAAAATGTAGATCAGACTGTGGGGTGTTACAGTAAAAACTTTAGCTATTTCTCAAAAAGCTCCCATTCCCTTTCTTTTGACTAGTAAGATCATCTGCATGCCATACTACTACTTCTGTCTCATTGCAGAGAAAGGAACTTTACGTTTTTAAAATAAGGTACACTAAGAGCCAGTTGGATGAGTCAGCCTAACACTGTAGCTCTGTTCAGTCCATCAAATTCTACTTCTGTTCAGTCTATAGTAGTCTGTTAAACTCAGGAAATGCTAGATAAAAAGAAATTGATTATACATACCATCAGCGCATCTTCCTGATTCCATATCAGAATCAGGCCTAACTTGGCATAAACCTTGGTGTAAATGTCACTGCTCTCAATAAGCAAACCAGAGCTGTAGTAAGGTGTTTTGACTCTAGGAAAAAAAATCACAGACTTTGAATTAGTACAGAAACATAAAGGGTGGTGTGAATATCTGTGATAAGCCAAATACCCTAATGAATGGAGAAACCAGCCTCTACAGAAACCATGGCCTCAGGCCTGTCAGTGTTCAAGAGGCATTTGGATACTGCCTTAATGACATGCTTTAATTTTTGGTTAGCCCTGAAGTGATCAAGCTGTTGGACTTGATGACCTTTGAACCTTTCCAACTGAACTATTGTATTTTATTCTATTCTATATTTGATATTTCTATCTATCTGATTCTAGCTGCACAGGATGCCTGGTATTAATGAGGCATAAAAAACTCCTTCGCTGACACTTGACAAAAAAACTCATTGCCCTTAAGTTGTAAAGCAACTTCAGCGGCAAAAGGCTCCTTGAAAGCATAGGTTCTTTAATTAAAAAAGAAAAAAAAACAGGCAAAAAAAAATTCCAGATCTCTTCAACAACATCATCATTGTGGTATTAATAGAGGATATTCAAATGCTCACTAATCATTTACTTTTACCAAAGAAATAACAGCATAAATAGAAGCTTCTCCGTTTAAAAACTCTGGCAACCATTTCAGAAAGAATGAATGTTCTTTTGAATGGATTTTCCACTTCAAGAGATAATTCAAAAAACACAGGCAGGTATGGGGACTGACAAGAAAATTGTTAGAAAAATGTGTAGAGAAGGAAGCATGTTAAGAGAAATTCAGTAGTTAGTTTCAGTAGTCAGTCCAGTAGTTTTCAGTTGGCAGGACCGAGCTTATTAATGGTGACAGTAATGCATGTTCATGTGACATAGGGTATTTTGCACAAGGCTGAGTATAGAAGGTTTTTGTCTGATAAGGAATCAATTCATGGGACATCTCTCCTATTTGTGTATATCTGTCTTACAGTGCACTATGGAACAAGTCACACCGCTGAAATTCATTCAGCAATAAAGGGATTGTGGCAAGCAGCCTCATCCTATAAAATTGAAAAGGCTGAGTCTGTTCAAACAAAAGGAGTGTACACTGGAGTCCAGTCAAAATAACCCGTACATTTTCTATAGATTTGCCAGTGGTAACTGTTATCTATTACGATTTATATGTCTATGAATGTCTCTACTTAACTAGTGTCTTGACAGGGAGAATTTTATCTCCTTATCTCCTGTCAATCGGATCTTTCTAACTGTTTACCTCAGGTATTTTTAATACGGCCATATGACTCACACATCTAAATACTAGGCAGGAACTCAGAGGCTATTATTTCTACTTCTGGCTGCATTGTTTGTCCTTCACAATGAAGCCTTACTTGATCATATTTTTAGAGAGGATTATAAAACATTGGGCAGCTTTTCACCTCTTAGATATCACAGCGTGGAATATTCCTATTTCTTCTAATACTATAACATTCAATTAAGCAGTGGATCAGGCACCAAAAGGCAAATTCATAGATTTATCTGCTTTGCAGGTTTCACTTCAGTGGTGTGAAATGGTATTGTATATGGAAATGGATCATACCCATTTAAAGAGCAATATGGGAAATTAAGTTCTACAAAAACTAAATCCTGCATGCAGCAAAAACCTGTTCTACAAGCCTCTGTTCATAAAGGATCTATTGTTTTATGAACAATACTTGAGATAAAAAGAGGCCTGGTTCAAGAAAAACAATTTTTAAAGGATTTCTAAACATGTTTTTCATGGAGTTCTTTATAAGACCTGAGTACATGGTGAGGGGCTTTTTCAGTTTGGGGCAAGAATGCATTTTGTGTAACTTCATGTTATTTTGTTATGCATTCTGGTATGATCCCTGGAGAACAGAATGCTATTTTCTATCTTTGAACAGATTTTTATCACAGTAAAGCCCCTCCCCAAAGCAACTTTTATGCTGGATTTTCAATGGCTTTTTGGGCTTATAGAAATGTTTTTAGCTATTAACTTAAGAGGTATACAGACAGATGTGTAAAGAATTAATCTTGCTTTTAGCTTCCCAGCAGTATTACACTAAATGTACTTACATCCGCCCATCCACCACAGTCAGTTTTGGTTGGAGGTACACCGTGAAATCCTTGATTGTTAATAGAATATACTGGATCTCAGGGTGGTTATTGCTGTTCAGACCACGCTGAATGTGGACAGAGAACTCCTTGTAAGTCTCTTGGCAGTCAGAAACAAAATTATACTCGCAAATGCCAGGAAATTGATAGACGTCTCCATCAAAAGTTTTGAAGTGGTTGTTTCCCCAAGTGCTGCAGACATAGTGTCCATGATTTCTTGTCCTTCCTGTTAAGTTATGAAAAAGAAGTAGTCAGGAAAAAAGTGAAATGAATGAACTAGATTCAAGAGAAGGCAAGTGCTGCAGTATACAGCAGAAGCCATTTGCAATTAAATGCATGGTGACTCCATATCTCAAGCCTAATCAAGTATCTGCCTATTAAGCAGAAGAGATGTGAATATTTGATGAAAAACAAGACATTAACAAATATTGCTGGGACCTGGGTATATATTGCAGTCCTCACTGAGGTGAAGGAATCTGTGAGGTGGGGAAACTTAACCCTCTGACCACTAACAAGCTGGTGCATAAGTGCAATAGAGGTTGCTTTGCCAAATATATGAATTTATTCTGAATCACAGTGATATATTAGCAGTATTTAGTATTTCTAAGAGTTATTTCCTTCCCCGGTGCAACATGCACTAGAAAGGAAACAGTTAAGAAGTCAAGCAAGTGCCACTACTATTCTGGAGGACAAATAGGTAAAATCTGTGCATAGCAGGAGTTTTTAAAGAATTATTCATTTTCCTAACTGAAATAGTAATTTCTATTACCACAGAGAGCTCTGCAGAAGATAGGGTAGAGAATAACTGTGGCAGTAGCAGCCAAGAAAAAGAAAAACAAAAAACAGATAAAGCTGATGCTGTGAAATTTATTCCCTTTCCAGCCATGGTAAATCTCAAGATGCTGCAGATTAGAGGTGAGCATAGAAGCTGAGCATACTTGGGCAGTTTGACAAGAGCACACTTGCCACTCACCTCCACAGGGTTTTCTTGCAGTGTTTAATCTGAGAAAGCAGAACTACCATGGGGACCTCAAAGTTACTGTACTTTGATGGTATCGATCATACCAGATGCATCCAGCCATGATGGTACTAACCAAGCTGGTATGCTTCTCTCCCCAAAATGAAGGCTACACAGAGATTTGCCCACAGCTCACAACTAGGATCCAAAATGCAAGATAGCGCTTTCCTCCTATTGCTAAACTCAAGACACAGCAAACCAAGATCAATATCCCAAACTCTAACACTGCACAAAATTCATCACCTATTTCTCTAAAATAATTATCAGTACAAGCATTCAATTTCAACACTTTAAAGTTGATAACATATAGAGTAAATTGGAGTTTGTAGAGAAGGATTATTCATGCCCTGAATGACAAAATGAGCTTTGTCCAATGTCAGTATGCTCACTTCTGAAGAAAGCGTTTATGTTGTTCCAAAGTAACCACGTAATGCACAATCATATGCTTTCTTCATTGTGTAACAACGAACCCAACGAAATTCTGTAATTTCTTTCTGTCGAGTAGTTGCAATGCCTAAGAAATTCTCAACACATGGAAAGAAAAGTAATACTGAAAATATTTTCCAAGCACTTCATACGAGAGATTAATGCTGTAGATATAGGCAACAACCTCTCCGAAGAGAACAGTATTTACCTATGTTGGGCTGAGCCATGCAGCCTCAGTATTTGAAAGTTAAAGAAATTCAAGACACCTTAAAACTCCATTGTGATATTTAAATACACTGCCTCCTTCTACCTTTGCACTAATATTTTAATTCTCTCCTCTCTCTTTTCCAGGAAGTGATCTACCACCATATCATTTCCAGAGCTTACCTTTTCTTATTTCATTTGTGTTGGAAAGAGCCAGCCAGAGCATAAAGAGGCTGGCAATTCTTAGCCCCATGGCGGCTAAGGTGGGTGAACTGTGAACTCCACTGAAAACTTTTCTTTATATAATATCCACTGATGCAATTGATTCTATCACAGGGGAGGAGATGCAAAGGGAGGAGGAAAGAGGAGGGGTAAAAAAAATAGGTGTGATATTTACAGAAGATAAGAAGTAAACAGACAGGTATTTTTCACTGTAAATGAAAGAATTTAGTATACAGGAAATGGCATAATATTGATTCATTAATCATTAAGTTTTTTATTGCTCTATTTCTTTCTCCTACAGGATGCTATGCTTTTAAATCCTTCTAATGCTCACGCCAAGTTTAACCTTCAGTAACTCCTATAACAAACAGTGAATTTTGGAGTGGCAGAGAAATGAAATCCCTTGAATGAAGTTTAAAGTGAGATACCCTTAAACAACAGCTTCAAAGCCAAAGGACTTTCATTTTTCACCATCACATAGAATGATTTCCCTAAATATGAAATATGTCTTGTGGAGCTCCTATTAGACAACTGTAACCCTTATAAATAAAAATAATACCTTTATAAAAAACCCTTTATAAGGTTTATAAGGTTTATATTAAACCCTTTTTATATATATGATATATATATATATATCTTATATATATATATACCTTTATAAAACCCTTAAAAATTATGACACACTATGCATGGTAAAATTATTTTGCAGACAATTGTTGGACTTCTGTTGGATTTTTAGAGCTTTGGGATGCATCCAAAACAATATACAGCCCATATGTCATCATATTGTGCCCCAAACATAATTTAAAATGGGTATCAAGAAAAGTTAAAGAAATTCACAGTACAAGAGATGCTCTACTGAGCATTGCTGCAATGCAACAGTAACAGTAAGTCCATCAAAAATTGGTAAAGTACCTCACAAAATATTAAGCTTTAGGAAAAAAAAAAAAAAAAAGGAAAAATGGGAAAACATTACTGTCTATACTGAATAAAATTTCATGTTTGTTTTCAGACAGAATCCCCCTCAACAGTTCATTCTTGCTTACCTTCTACACGAACGATAAATATCCAGTCTACTGTCCCATGTCAGATCCGACAAAAAGCTACAGGCTCAGCTTTGCTTTGTGCAGAGAAAGATGTAGAGGATCCTTGGGAGAAGAAAAAAGCAGGAGACAGAATCAGGAACCAGTGCAGAATGCTGCTTCAGAAATAAAAGATTTCACATGCACTGTATTTTGCTCTGAAAAATTCCTCAGGGGAGACGTTTCTGCAACTCTCTTCAGACGACATAACACAGGTTCCTTGAGGTACAATATATTTATTTCATCAGATCTTTAAACATAGTTGCTTCAGAGCACTAAAAGTTTACTTCTTACAGCTCCCAGGCCAGGCTCAATTTTCTTGTCATAAGTTTCTCATTGCAGTGTCGTGAAATCTCTAATCCTCTTAATTGTTCAGAGTGTTCCTTACTTTCATTGCTCAAATTACAACTAAGTAGAACTTCTATATTTTGTAAAACACAAGGAAACTCTTCACTTAGCCCTTTTGGCTTCTCAAGTCAAGTAGAAACACCCCTTTGTCATGGAAGCATGGTTTTTAGCTATTGTTTCCTTTTATTTACAATTTTTGACACACAGACAGCCTAGACTCACGCCTAACATCTTACTGTTTTCCCTCAAAAGATCTCAGGCATTCTGCTTTTCCTATTTGAGGATGCAGATTTGCATTTCTCTCACCCATACACAGGGTATCATTCACTTAACAGGCCTAACTGAATTTTAGTAGCTACCCTGCTCTCCTGTGGGAGCCTATCACTAGAAGAACATAGAATTGATTTTCCCTCATGGAAAACAAAAATAAATGCAGCAATAGCCAGTTAGAATAAAATGTTCAAAGAAAAAAGAAGTAACCCTATAGAGATTTCTCCTTGATGGTTATTTTAGCCGGTCTAACTTCCTATGCCACCTCAGAGGCATCCTCTGACTTGGAATTTTCTTTCTTTTATGCCACCAACGTTCTCAGTTCAGAAATGTTTTCTAAAAGTACTTAGGAGATTCCTGAAGGACTTTATTCTCAGCTTTTCTTTTCCAGATAAACTCCTGTCTGGAATTGATGTTGTCCCAGAAAAAAATAGGTCTCAATGACTAAATTCATATACAGTCTAGCAACTTTAACAGAAACTCCACATACACAGCAGAGTCGACCTTTTTTACATTAAATTGGGTGTATAAACTGCAAACTTGCATATTTGCCTTTCAAGTTTCTTTGCCACGAAAATTCCTGATGTGGAACCTGCCTCATTTATTTGCTATGACTGTGAAAGGTAATCATCTTTCACCTAAAGATGCACCATCCTTCAATTCAATATGCTGGTGTTTTTTTCCTCCTGTGCATGGTGACAGATGCACTTTTCTTTGGGTTGTATGGAGAGGTCAAACTCCCTGAAAAGCTGCTCTGAGCCAAGCACTACTCGATTTTAGTGACTGATTTTCTCTGCTTGAGCTCTCACCTGTCTGTACAGGAGGCACGATCCCATTTTGGGCTACACAGTATACAGATAAAACAACACTACTTCCCTTCTCCAATCTTTTATTCTCAGCGTGAACAACAACTTCTCATTGCCCCTCCTTTTGGCACACAGGAAGCAGTGGCTCATTGTGACATCCCGACCTGGAGAATAAAGGAATGCTTTTTGAACCGAGACCACTCTTACAGAATTTGTACTTAGGCCAGCATAGCTATGACAATCTGAAAATTGAGTACAGCTTCCTATTTTCATAATTCATAAGCATCCATACTTTTGCTAGCATTGGGAAGTGAGCTAAACTATACCATCTCTGTTTCCTTATTGTCAGAAAGGTAACGCTCCTGTCTACCAGCTGCTTTATATGCCTCTCAGAAATAACAATATTTGAGATACACAATCATAGCTTGTTTTATGTCATGATCAACTAACTTGCTTTACGCATTTTAATCCAGATGAATCTTACTGGTAATGCGCAGATAAAGTGCATCCATATTTTACTATGAATGGTTTGACAATCTAAAGTAATCAAACCATTTTAGAACGGAGATAACTCTGCTCTACCAGTAGCATCTTTGCTTAAAGTTTATCTGGGTTCTCTACTGCTAAGCCACATTTTATTGCCTCACAGCTGAGTTGACCTGTCTGTAAAATTTTGTGTTGTTCCTTGCTTCTGGTCATCTTAATCAGAAGTCATCTTTCCTCTTTCCAGTACCAGCTGTTCATCTGCCTTTAATGCCAATGATATTTCTTATAATTCAGCATTGCAGTCCAGTTCTCTCCCATTAGGGACACAACAACTGAGAACATACAGTAATCCTACCTGGACAAAAGCTACTAATGCAAGTGGCATCACCAGAACAAGTTATGAGGCAGTGGTCTTTTCATATTTAGGTCCCACTCCCGAGCCTCAACACAAATAGTTTCTTAAAAGTTCCTCAAGTCCATGAATAGAAATGCAAGTTTCCACATCTCCCCCAGTATGCCTGAACTAGGAGCCCCAACACCAGTGCCCCAACAGCAACAATAGCAACAGGCAACAATCAAAATCAAAGTTTAAAAAAAACTCCAGTGCTGAAGCAAAGGGGAAGGATCATGTCCCTTTTCCTGCTAGCAATACTCTGCCTCTGCCTAATGCAGCCAAGAATACTGTTAGCCTTCTTAGAGGCAAGGACTCACTGCTGGCTCATGTTTATGTTCACTACAACTATATCTGGTCACTGAAATTTGTTCCGTATTTGGTTTGCATTTCTGACTTGCTGCCCATCCCAGGCTGTCAAGCATCGTCCCATCAGTGAGGCTACCCTGCAGGAGCAATCACAGGAGTTCGTTCTGCCACTCTCCCATCTGCCAGCATTTACAAGAGCACACAAAGGCTTCCACATGCCCATCCAACTGCACAACATACACTGCACTCCATTTGTCTCAAGCGCAGAGATGGTTTATCCGAATTCCCTGTCAGCCATCCTGAAACAGCAAAATACAGGCAGAGTATGAATTAAGAGATGCCTGACAAGCAACCAGAGCGCTTCCTTGACTGAGGCACCAGCAAGTACTCTATAGTGCATCTTGACAAAAGGAAAACAGAAAAGCAGCAGAATGCTGAATAGTGGGTGAAAAAGAGAGTTAAAGTGATGAAGCAGAAGTAATAAGGATGCATTTCATTTTGATATATATGTTGTCAACAGATTAACCTAGAATTATGAACATGAAATGGCCTGTCTTTATATGGAGGTATAACTGGTATAAAATCACTGTAGATTTATGTTTTGCATGTTACTAAATAATTAAAAATAAATGGCAAAAACGTGCCTGTAATCAACTTTCTAACCTCTCAGACATTATAATGGGGAGATCACTAGTTACAATTTTTACAAACAACTTTAAAGCACAGAATGCCCACTTAAACATACTCAACTAACAGTCAGACTTCTATGTCAAAAGAGCAAAGGAGATGTCAGAAAACAACACATACCTTTGACTGATCCTAGCTTCCTTCTGTGACCTCATATCATGTAATTAGTTCTTTTAATTTTATCCTAGGCTATTTAATGTCTGGTTGGACTAATTGCTGCACTACCACTCATTTACTCACTGCGACCTTGAGCAAGTCTTTGGTTCTTGGCATCCTTTTATTCAAACAAATATAACTGTGCAAGGTATCTACTGATGCTAGCTGGAATATAATATTTTCACATGCCCTTCCTTAAATGGTTTTGCATAGAAATTTTAAGATTAGCATCTACTTTCCACTCATAATACTTCCTTCTTCTAGTCAGTAGCCCATAGTCTATTTGAGACAGAGGTTGCAAAACTTTTCATTCTCTCCCAATTAGGTACAAATTGGGATAAATCTGTGACACAATTACTGCGGACTAGGAGCGGAAGTAGTAAGTAATAACCTCAACTAGTAAACTTTCCTGCTAACGCTTCCTTTCTAGAAAAAGGTGTGTCTGGGAGAAGTCTCAGCATGACCGCTTCTATAGCAATACACATGGAAAAATAACTGAGCGTTCAAAAAATATTAGAATGGTTCTCCTTTGCTTGAGCATGAGTGGGATTTACTATAGGGAACTGGACACAGTGCCAAGAAGGGATGACTTAGAAAGGCCATAAAACAAATCACACTCATCATTCCCTTCACCCTGGCAAATTTTGTCTCAGTGGAGTGGGATTTTCCAAACCTTTTATTCTCTCTCTAGGAAACACTGGAAAGAAAAATGATGGCAAAATATGCATTTTTTTTTTCCTTCCATCCTCTTAAGAAGTGTTTTTTTCATCCTGAAAATGCAGCTTGCTAAGAAGCTGGGAAATGTTCTATGCAAAGCATGTGCACCTAAACCTGCATACTCTGAATGGAGTCTGCAACTTGCATCAAGAAGACGTTAGGAGCTTGAACATGAAACAAAGTGAGCAGATAAGATTTAATATCTAATACCTGAGCTATACAAAAATATACAAGCCATGGTATGACTGTGGTGATGGTTTAACAGGAAGCTATGGAAACTTGAGTTCACCTGCATGAAACTTGCATTTCAGCTAAAAATTTGTAGTCTTCCTCCTCGCACTACCACATATTACAATCCAGCTGGTACAATATGCTACACTTGCCATAGCTACAGTAAACTTTAACTTCATCTGTTATATAAGCAAGCAGTTACATAATTTATAGCACCTTCTGTTGCGTGTCGGGGGAAAAACTACGTCAAATGCAAGAATATATCTGATTCATATCCAAGTCTTCCAGCTGCCATGCACATTTTTTAATAACATTACTTTATAATTAACTTTTGAATCATCAGAAAGGCAATATTGTGAATAACAGAGTACAGTATCATAGAAACATGGTGAATATACAGGTATACATTGAAGAACACTGCGAGCTGCTGCCTCCCTCGCAGCAAATGAAGGAAATGTTAGGCAACCTAACATTTTCCTTCACAGACATCCACAATATTTTGCCCTGTTTGTATTTATTTTGTGTGCATTTGCAGAATTTAAATTGGATCACAGTATGTGTCTCCACAAAACTCCTGTCCCATTATTTACAGCTGCAGAATTAAACACCCAGAGATACAGAGCAACAGAAGTACTTAGGCGATCTAGAGGATGGACTCAAAATCAGATTTACATCGCCAGCATCCTGAACAAGTTGCTGCCTGACAAATCCCCCCTCACTCCCGCCAAAAAAAAAAAAAATAAAAAAATAAAAAGTCTAAGTTCTAGCTTTTTCCTGTCAACCATGGCTAATAGCTTCACAGACATGAGCTTCTTCATGAACACAACATTTCTTTACTGAGTGGGTGATGGAGCCCTGGCACAGGCTGCCCAGAGGCTGTGGGGGCTCCTCCTTGGAGATCTCCAAAAGCCACCTGGATGTGCTCCTGGGCACCTTGCTCTGGGTGGCCCTGCTGGAGCAGGGGTGGGACCAGATGGACCCAGAGCTCCCTCCCCACTTCATCCATCCTGTGGTTTTGTGACAGCTGCTTCATGAGTTTCAAGGAACAGAGCCATTTCTTCAAAGCAATGTCAGAGGAGAACCCTTCTTTCATCCTACAGCTCAACTGAGTACTCATTCAGAAAAGAATGACGTACCTAAATCTGTACTGGGGACACCTACTCACATCTCCTGTGAGAATACCTATATCCCTGGGCTCTAAGGCTCCCTCCTACTTTTGAAACTGCTTTGCACAGAATATGTAAGAGTTTCATTGTTCTGAAGACCAGGAAAGCAGGAGTGAGGATAACTACAAGGCAGAAATTAGAAGGACTTGTCCATGAGTAGAGGGAAGAGGGTTTTGGCCTCAGTTTATCCAAACATTTGGTATAAATACTGGTCACGTCCTGGGAATAGCAACTTTGGTATGGATCAGATTGTTTAATATCATTTACAAAGATGTTTCTGAGTTTATGCAAAGAGAAAGATTAAACAAAAATACTTAAATTTGTATCTTGACCTAAACAGTAAGACTTATTCGAATACACCACAGCAGACTGTTGTTGATGCACTGTGATATGTGTAAGAGAATGTGCAAGTAACAAACAGAATGTAAATAAATCAAAATCAGCTTTCTCTCCCCAGTTTGTAGAAGTTATTTTTGGCAATGCTTCCGTATGTTAGAAGCATTACAGCGAAAAGTATTTCATAACAACTCAGTAAGAGATGTTTGCTGTAAGCAAATAGCTTAATAAAAATGCTAAATCAAAAGCAGGTCCAGAAGATAGATGATAATATCTTCTCTGTACTTTTCCAAGATAGAGCAAAGTTCAGAATAGTACCTCATCAATATCACTTTAAGCTTTGCTGTAGTCGAGCAAACCTACAATTAGATAAAAATCTTCTTCATTTTTCTGGATGTGGTGGGATAATCTTGGCTGGCTACCAGACACCCACCCAGCAGCTCTCTCACTCCCCCTCTTTAGAGGGGCAAGGGGAGGAAATAGGATGAAAAAGCTCATGGGTTTAAAAGAAAGACACGGTAATAAAGACACTTATGAATTACTGTCATGGGCAAAACAGACTTGACAAAAATATATATATATATTTATTGCGAATTAAAAAGTAAGAGTAGGATGGTGAGAAACGAAGACAGAAACTAAAAACAACTTCCCACACCACCCACCTTCTTTCCAGGCTCAATTTCCTTCCTTCATTCCTGACTTTTCTACCTCCTCCCTAACCCTGAGCGGCACAGGTGGGTTGGAGAATGAGGAGTGGTGGTCAGCTCCTCTCTGACAGTCCTTCCTCCTCACAGTTTTCCCCTGCTTCAGCACGGGTCCTTCCCACAAGCAGCATTCCTTTGTAACCTGCTCCAGTGTGGAACTTCCACAGGCTTGAGCAAAACCCGCTCAAGCGTGGCCTCCTCTCCACAGGTCACAGTTCTTGTCAGGAGCCTGCTCCAGCATGTTTACTTCCCACGGGCTGCAGTTTCCTTCAGAACATAGCCACTTGCTCAGGTATGGGGTTCTCCATGGGCTGCTGCAGTGCGGATATCTGCTCTGAGGTGGTCTTCTCCACAGGTTGCTCCACCATGGTCATCTCCATGAGCTGCAGAGGAGTATCTGCTCAGCACCTGGAGTACCTCCTCCCTTTCTGTCTTCTCTGGTCTCGGGGTCTGCAGTATTGTTTCTCATACATTTTCTCCTCACTTCTCTCTCACACATATCACTGCATAACATTTTACTCTTTCTGAAATATATTTTCACACAGGTACCACCAAATTCACTGATGGGCTCAGCTGCGGCTTGTGGTGGGTCTGTTGTGGGTAGTTGTCTCCACTACCAAAACCTTGTCATATAAACATCTCTTTACCAGCTCAGAGAGCCACAGGTTTCAAAAAGGATCTTTTTTTTTTTTTTTTTTTCAAGAATCTTAGACCAGACTGAACATAATTGTCTACAAACTAAGAATGCAATTAGACTTTTACTCTTCAGGTATTGAATCCAAGCGCTACCATTGTCTGACATCAGCAGAACATTCTTCTGTACTTACCCGTCATTCAGAAGTTGTTTAAAACAAGAAAAAAATGATAAAAAAACAGTCAGAACTTAAGGCAGATTTGACAGTTACCTTGAACAAAGTGTTCAAGATAACTGGATGCCATGGAAACAGAAAAACTAAGACACATGAACATGAGCTCTTGAAGACTATTTTAATAAAACAACATGTATATCATACTTCTGTCATGTGAAAAAAAAATCTGGTAATGTCATGTATTTTGAGGTAAACTTTTCCCTTTTTTTTTTCTCCAATAAATTTGTGGGAATCTAGATATGTCAAAGAAAAACCCTGTTCTCCATTCTTTATTCTCCTAAACTCTTCACTTTCATTGTCATTACAAGGGAATTCAATGAATTTGGAAAGGGTGGTTCATCTCATCCCAAGATGGGATACATAAACAAGATCTGCATGAACAGTGCAGACAGTAATTCTGAACCAAGAGAATTCGGTTTTCCAAAGTTAAACAATATTTGTATAATCCTCTATATTATCTTGAATCCTGCTATATAAATCAGGCTATAACAAGCTGGTAAACAAAGTGAACATGGAAGTAATTGATGCTTAACTTATGGCATTTACCTTTATTGTAAACTTTCTAATTGACTAAGAAGGTGTATCCTCTTTGTGTGAATCCTGAGAAACTACCATACAACCTGGTAACTCCCATTTTACAAAGTGAAATTAAAAACTATAAAAGTAGACTGATGTGAACAGAAGATTAGTGTGTATTACTGAGTCACTGAGTGCACGCAAGTTAGGTATGCACAGTCTACATGAGTCTTAGGAAGAAGCTTTCTTATTTGATTAGCTGGAAGGGAAGACAACAAAAGAGAGATCGTGATACATAGTGAAAATGAACAAAAAGATTTCAGTTTCTAACTTTCTATACAATCTGTAAACATTTATTTGTATTTAATACAAATCAAAGAACAAGACAGATATGTCAGAATAATGATTGCCTAAGTATTGTCATTGGACAGGAAAATGCACTGGATTTTAGTTCCTACAAAGCTGTCTTTGCTACCATTCATCTTCTCACAAAATCTCACAGATAATTCATGTCTGGACCTGCCTGAAATACAAACACCACTAAAATATGAGCCAAAAATTGCAAAAGAGCAATAACAAAAATTAAACAAAACAACAAAAAAGTGAGAGCGTGAGGAAAGAAAAAAAAAATAGTCTGGTCAGCACTATATAATACCATGAAGCACACAGCACTGAAGTTGCATTTCCCAGGAACTTTTCTCTTGATTCCAGGGAAAACCTAGTGAAGACATTCAAATGATCCTGAGCGTTGCTAGTTGCAGACATATTTCCGGAGACACAGCCTGATCTTGCTGTACCTGCCCAGATCTACCACTATTTAGTTTGCATATGTTCTTTTATAATGTAAGTCAAGCAGTATAAGAAAAGGCAGATAGATCTATAACACCTAGAAGCCTATACCTCTATGTATATGCTATATACCTACTTCAGGAAGTTGACAAAGTATCCTCGTTCTGTTTCAGGTTTATGGCTCATCCTCATGGGATGTCAATTTTTCAGCTACTAAAACAGAAATAGTTTTGAGGCAAAGAGTCATTTTTATCTATATCAGCAACATGTCTTTTCACAGACAACTTTTTTTTTTGGTCTGGGTGGATTAAAAAATTCTACTATGTAGCACATTTTCAATGCTATTAATTTATTTTTTCTCTAGATTTCAGGAAGCAGGGTGGTTTGGTTTGATTTTTTTTTTTTTTTGCACATGAACATCAGCTAGGAACAATATTTTCAATAAGGCAGAGACTGGCAGTGCTGCAGTGTTGGAAATCTGATTACCACATATAGAGCTGTGTTTGTAATGCCAATGAGCTCTATATGGGGACTTGTCTACTATAGGTAGGAATGGAGCTACGAGATGCTGTAATAACGCTTTAATGTAAACAATTCAACACCTATAGGATTAGTAAAGCCATTAATACCAAATGTAACAAACTGCCAAGGCTAGATGGCATTCCTTAAATGTTCTAAAGAAGCTCAAGTATAAAACTGCTAAAATTCAATAAAGGCTCTTACATGGACAAGCTCAAGCTCACATAGAAGAGCCTGTTCTCTCCTGGATTAGCAACCTTCTTATGAGATTTATACAAACTGTAGGAAATTTCACAATGGACAGAAATAAATGATGGGTTTCATCAAGGTTTAAGAGAGAACTGTGAAGGTACACAGTTTGTTAAAATCCCAGACTATCCAGGATAGACAAAAATAAACTGAAAGAGAACTGAAGAATTATCTTGCAACATTGAGAAGGAAAAAATGACAGATAAAAATCAGTGACTACTTGTGTAAAGCAATATATGCAACAAAGAATTCCAGTTTGCCCATGCTGTCTTTCTATCTTCTGTGTGTGCGTGGATGCCTGTGCACATGCAAGCACGATATTAGTTATCACCTCTCACGAAATAGATCAGAAAACCAACATGACAAATATCAGAAAAATATCATCTAAGTGACCAGTGACAGTCAAAATGTTAATAGAATGATCATTCTAATCAGTCCATCCTGAAAAGCATATCTTAAAACTTGAAAAAGTAGAGAAGGAAAAGAAGAGTCAGGATGGGATACATTCCCAAAAGTGACAAAAAAGTTGCCATGTAACATTCCAGCTATGATATGTGAACTGCTTGTAAGAACACCGAATGGACTGAATAGCTATGGCTGCTTGTCTTCTTCTACACCATTTTTTCCCTTGCTAAGTGTATATGTTATATATTATTAAGTGCCAGTGAGTATGGGTTACACCATTAAAAGGCAATGAGCTAGATAATGGTGAGATCTACTAATGTTCTGATAGTCAATTCTAAAACCACAGTATTTGTCTTTAAAGATTGTTTTCTTGAAGAAATTTAAGACAGAATAAATTCAGCTCAGTGTAGCACACAGCAGGCTAGTAGAGAGAAGTGTATTTTATCCCTTGTCATGCATTTGACACAGAAATACTAATTCACCATGCAACAGCACCAGGACAAGAAATGCACTAAACAATGTATTTAAAACGGGCAAGAGAAAAGCACTGAGCTTTAGAAAAATCTTATTATGTGCCTGACTTGCTCACCATGAATGACAGTATCTCCTGTTGAATACTCCTGAGATGCTTAAATGATGGCTCTGTCCTGAAAGGTATCATAAAAGCTTAGCAAATTCCTCAGACTTGCTCTTGCATTTGTGACACCACATTTATTCACATAGCTTTTTGCCTCTGCTGGCCATGGACAGCCAACATTAACAACAATGTATGAGTCACAGATGAATTCTGCAGCCCGACCAAAGCAGAAATGTCCATTCAGTCAACGCTAGTTATGACTGCAAAAAAAATTGACCAAGATGACAGATAAATGCAATGGCCCATGGCAGCCTTTAAAAAAAATTTAGAATTCATGACACGATTTGGGGGGGTACTGTAAGGACATGTAAAAGAAAAATTAAGAGTGATTTGAACATGAATGAAATATGAATGGAAATGTATATGTGTTTAAGCAGTGGAAGAAGCAGTAGAACAATGATAATGAAGAACACTGTTCCCAAGACACTACTCCCAAGCATAAAGCAGAAGAGCATTGTTTACTTCAAGAAAAAAGGCCTGCACTCTGCCAAGACCACAGCAGAGGTTATCATCAAAGATGCAGCATCCTGCTCTCAGGAGGCTGACAATGAAGCAGCAACATGTTACATAGACCACTAATTTTCCTGCTAGTTTACCAAGAAAACTCGCTAAAGACATAATCCAAATGAAGAAAAACAGACAATGAACATCAATCAGATGTAAGATTTAGGAAAGCTGAAAGCAGCCATATTCTATGGAAAGGATCACATCTTAACAGCCAGTGCTGCCAAAAGGCTATACAGATCTGTCCAAAGCAATTTGTCATCGCCAATCAAGAAGAAATCCAGAAATGCAACAGGGACTGGACAGCAGTGTCTCTTGTCTACTTTGCAAACCTGGTCCAACCTGACCACACTTAGTTTCCCAAGCTTAATGCTTGTAACTATGTAAGTGTGTGAGGTGAAATGAGCGAAATTCAGAAGAATATTAATGTAAGAGGATAAAATGAACTCATTTAGAGATTTTGTAGATAAGTACAGCCTGTCTTTTCCATAAGATACTACATTTTATTGTATAAAATTTCCTGCAGAGTGATTAAAAACCAATTTGTGGAGCAAGCTGAGTTAAGAAGACCATTATTATACTTGCAACTCTGAAGCAGAAAGAACGCACAGGCATGCATATGCTTCATATTCTTTATTCACTTCCTGAAGCTGAACTACACCTTCAGATTCAACTTTGAGTTTCTTATGCTCACTGTGTTCTCAAACTTGGAACAGATTTCCTAGGATAAACATTTGAACTCCTGACTTGTGGTGCTAAGGAAGAAACTAAACAAAACACCAGTGAAAAGACCGCTAGTGTAGTTCCCTTTGGGCCTCTTTATAGTCCTGAAAAATCAATACCATCTTTCCCTTCAGATAAAGAGGTCATGAATGCTGCTGCAATTCACCTTACTTGCTGGCAGCTCTGATTTACAGGAGAGACGTACTGTCGACTATCAAGAGGAGGGAGCAAAAATCAAGCAGATTTGTGCCTGGCAAATCTATCTGACCATACAGTACTGATCATCCATAGGAAGTACAGCCAGCACCATATCAATGGCATTATTTTTTTTTCTTTTATTCCTAATGATTTGAATATTCTGGTTGGTTTTGTTCCGCATTCCTGGCTTTGGGCCCTGCCCATGGTGCTGAAAAGAAAATCCCGCCCAGGCAAATGTGTTCTGCAAGTTTCTGTACTGCAGGAATCGAACACAAGCTCCTCACCGATGGAGGTGTGGGACTGAAATCTCAACTGGAGTAAAACAGTAAAGTTCATTGGACCTACACCATTCCACACCACATTGCACTCAAAGGCTTTAAGAATATGTGACTAGTCTCTAGACAGTATTCTTTTTGAAGGAAGGTTTGAGAGGGACGCACTGCCACTTGCACATCAAGAACCACAAATTGCAAGAATCCAAGCAATCTAACACTCTTTAAATATTCTGTCTCGGCCATTTCAATTTATGCAATTCCCACAGCCTTTCTATGAATGCGGTGAGGTATACAAACACCCTAACAAGGTAATATAATAATTATGACAGTCTTATTTCACAAATGATTTTTGATAGGTATTCCTTTCATCAAGACTTCTCTTCAGCAATGCTGCATACAGCATTGTAATGTCTGCAGCACAGGCATGCAGTCTGACTGGATTTTCTGATAAAAAAAAAAAAAAAACAACATACACACACAAAAAAAAACACTGCCATGAAGTATTGGTTATGCAGGAGAGACATTCAGAAGTCATGTGCAGGATGAAAGAAGACTATGCAAGTAATAATTAACCTTTCCTTTCTATGCTCAAAAAAGTAGGAAATAGTTGATCACGAGTAGAAAAGGGCTGACTTGAGAGGTCACAGAGTAAGATAAACAGTCTACAGAAAGTATGTTTATTTAGTAATTCATTTTCAAAAATCATTGAAAAGGTTGTGGGCCTTTTTTTTGGGGGGAGGGGTGCTGTGGGAGGATGTTGCAGGTGTATGTTATCAAGAGTTCATTTCCCCATCTTTGGAAAAAAAAGCATATTAGAAGCAGTGCCAGTTCTTTTGAACACGTAACTGCTGTGCACATACATTACTAAGCAAACACGTACTCTCAGTCATATCCCCTTTCTCGCTTCTGATTCCTTCCTCCATTTCTGCCTTTTCCTATGCTGCATGTATAATCAAAAGCACATGAACATAGTCCTAACACATAAGCATCTTACATAAAGTAGGATCTGATTCTGTGCCTGCTGTTAGCACCATGATTTCTGCTCATTTCTAGATTTCACTCTTTGAAGAAAAAGTGCTGAACTCCTCTTTGCGGTTATCAGAAAAAAATGCATTATGTAGGAAGAAAAAGATGCAGCAATATTTAGCACTTTCTGGCAAGACTGGACTTGTGAAATAAAAGCCCCTATTTGCCCAGTAATAAATACATGTGCTTGAGGCCACCAACCAGTCCTCTCAATCTGAGTGCTTGACAGCTTATTCCTGTCTCTTCCTTTGCAGTGAGGCTTTATGTAATTAGCATGTACCTTGGTAGCCTTCTTTTACAAGTTTCATTTCTTAGACAAGACTTGCCACTTCACCTCTACTTACCTACTTAGTAAACATACCCTTTTTACAAACGAAGCTGCTTATGTACACAACAGTTTTATAGACACTAGTGCTAGTTCCTTCTTACGTCAAAAGTTAATTCAAGCTATTGAAAAAAAAACCACAAATAAATGTAACATTAAACAAAAGTCAATATAAAACTGTACTTAATCAGTCATACACGTATTGTTTTTTTCATATCAAGAATACTGACATTGATTGAAAGATATTGGCCAATTAATTTGAATGCAGAGACACACTTCTTTTTATTGCCTCTGTTTTTTTATGCAAACATGCTTGCTTTCTGAAATATACTTCTCATTTCCTTAATTTTAGCTGCAAATGACTCAAGTGTTGACATTTGCAGGAGTTTCCACTGTATGGTTTCCTTACTTCTGAACTCCAGAAATAATTTACATTCCACTTCTTGGCACCTTTAGGCCTTCAGCCAGTGTGAGCAAGTGTTAAATTTCCCTTACAAATCTACAGTTCCAATTTTTCCTTAATCATCTTGGTATATTCAATTATTATGTCCTTTCTAGATATATGGCCTGCTCTAGTATGTAATAAGCATACAAATTTTGCCAGTAGCAGTAGTAACATATATTGTTGATAACAGTATTACAACAGATTGTTAAGAACAATAATATTCTTCAGCAAAAAGAGAAGAATATATGATATTGATGACTGAACTACAACAGGATGGCAATTATTTGGGAAAAAAACTTGTAATAATTATATATGCATTTCTATGCATATGCATATATAGTCCCCTTCAAATTTGGAACCATTAGCATCACAAATCTCCTATCACATTATACTGATTTCAGTTTTTTAAAGCAACAACTGAGATGGAATTAGAGCTGAGGGGTAATAATAGAACATATCTTTACAACTTGGCGTTTTCCTTTTATATAGCATCTTAAAGACACAGCAAAAGAACATTAGCTCAAATGCGCTTCAAACTGCATGCACACCCTGTTTAAAAAGAAATCATAGCAAGTACGGCAACTCTTGTAGTGATTGCACAACAAAGCAGGCATGATTGGAGAAAAGGTTAAAAGATGAGTACCTAGAAAGGCTGCGCATAAGACGCATAGGTATGAAGCCTGAAACAGATATCATGGTTAGCACAGTTCTGTCACTGTAGACCACTAATCTTTTTAATAATTGTTAATGAGATTTAGAGCCTTTTTATATCTTGGACAGAAATTCAAAACCAACTTAGATAATAGCGCTGAGGTTAAATCATTCCAGCTTTACAACACTGCATAGGAATGTGCTATTTTCTTCCTAGCTTCTGTACACAGGTATTTGTCTGACTTAAATCATAATCAAATGCAGTAGTATTTCAGATATTTTTCATTACTGCCAGTGGTCACTCTGCATCAGAAAACTAAAGTTAGAAAGGATGAAGAAGCATAAACTGCTCCTGACTATATTATATCAACTCTGTGGTTATATTACATTATTTAATCACCTAGTTGTAGCAATTTAGTCTATTCCTTAATAATATTGGTGGTTGGAGGACTGTTGGACCAGATGACCTTGGAGGTCTTTTCCAATCTTAATAGTTCTATGATTCACATGTTTGCATGCATTAATTTTCAAAAAAATTAAAAATTAGAAAATAATTACTAACTGTGCACAGAGCATGTTCTTCCAGTTCCACAAGTACAGCTTGCTGCTTGTACAGTTACAAAATCAAACACCACAACTCTGTCCTTCGCAAAGTATTTCTGCCTTCCAGAATTGAACTTCAATAAGCTGCACTAGCATACAGCTCAACAGGTGAATGACATTTCATTCACCGTAACACACGTACACATTTTCAATCTATTGGACAAAACACCTGTTTTTCATTAATTGGATTCTCAATCAAAAGATAAGGCCATTAACAGTCGTCAAACTCTTTGTGGAGAGAAGCATCTCTGAAATTGTATCACTTGGTGCAGAAAAAACTCAGGTTCTGGGGGAGAACACCGAAAAGAAACTGACAGTTTTCAAGAAGCAGGTTTCAGTTCTCAGAACACTGCAGCAATACTGAGATAGTGAAAACGAAAACTCTCTTTGCCATGGGGTGAAAACAACATTCACATTGAAGTAGCTGCCTGGCCCAAGATTAACAGCTAGTAAAGAAAGTCATTATTTAATCTCTGTCCAGTTTCTTAAGGGACCAAGCAATAAATCTTCCAAGTGTTCTGAAGAACCACCAACAGCTGTTTGCCACAGATGATAAAAATATAATGACTGTGACACTGCCTACAATGGAGTTTGCACCCGTCTCCATGTTTGTGACGAGATTTATGGCAAGTTCCTGGTGCAAGGGACGGTAGTTCCGGTTTTGTAAACAATGTCCTCCTTATAACTATATGAATACAGGACTCTACTTTCCATTTCCTAAAAAAAATCAGCTTTTGCTGTACCATGAATTAGACAGTTGTCACACACAATAACATAGTGTATCTATGCCATCTTTCCATGTAACGGAGCATGTCAATGCGTTTTGAACAGGACTCCAGGTTAAAATGCCACACATTCAGTTGCACAGAGTATCTTGTTAGCTGAGTGAGGTGACTGCTAAAACGGGGATTGAAAGAACAGAACTTGAAAATGTGAAAAAAACAGTATTATTTAGTCTACATTCCTAAATTTAGGCTGTATTGTACAATATAGGGTCCACTTAAAGATGTTATTCAATATATTTAAGTGCTTAAGTATATTTTATTTTCTAACATTTTAATCTATGTGCCCTATTGATGTTAAACTCATTCCTAAGTTTACGGGAGGCTTGCCATTATTTTTTAATGAACACTTTGTCACTACTGGGGACAGACAGAGCAAAACTTTAAAAGTACTTTAAATCTTTGAGTTCAATGTTGAAGTTAATAGCATTCATACAGAGGTACCTTTCCCATTCTAAGTATGAATTCATGAATTCTAGAGCAACTGATACCAGTGAATAAAAATGAATTTTGGTATATTCCAAGTATTCTGGAAAAACAAAACAAAAACAAACCTTATTTCTGTAGAAGAAACTCTTTTGCTTAAGTTTAAACGCGCACTGCATTTTATTTGGATGTACCTAAGGCAGTTTAGCTGCTGTGGCCATGGCTGGCAGCTGAAACTTCATAAAAGATTCAGGATGAATACAGCAAGAGAAGAAAATTGGAAATGTAAGGCCATGTAAGGAGCTGTGGTAGAAATATCCCTAACAAACACATGGAATATTTTGGAACTCCTCATAGCTTTTATGAAAAAGAGTAAGCATCTGTCATTTGGAGGAGGATCAATTTTTGTCATCAAAAAGGTTCTCTTGACAAGCCATACACATTTCACCACTTTTTAAAAAAAGCTGTGATTGCCAACTTCAAAACACTCTTTTATAGAATTCGGCTTCAGATAGCATAACAGAGAATTAAAGTCCTGAGTGTTCATATGCAGTGTAATTAACACCACCACGTCTCCAAAAAAGAAAAATAAAAAAATAGGGGGGTGGACGGAGCTAAGTAAATCTTAGCTTCAGCAGGAGTGAAATGTTATACACAAGTATTTATATTGCAAGAGACAATACATAAACATAGGTATTTGTGCACAGCATTTAGTTTCTGCTGAAGCTAAATAACTGTAAGGAAGTCAGCTAGTAAATTTGTATTTCTGTACATATATATTTACATACACACACACACACTCCCCACACATGCACAGATATGTGCACATACACACCCCCCACACATGCCCGCAACTCTGGTCATGAAGCTACACTCTCAACACTTATTTTTCAGTCTTCTCAGGCTTCAGCAGACCTACGACATCAGCCCAACGCTTTCAGAGTCAGCGTTGGCCTGAGTCCAACTCTGCACAGGCAGGAGGAGTTAGGTGTGTTCAGAGCATGCCAAACATACCAGTCTCGTCTGGGAGTTTAAATGCAAGGTCACTTAGTTCCTGGATTTATAGTACAAAGTCAGGAGTTGGGACAGCTTACAGAAAAGTCACTGATTATGAAGCATGTACATGAACACATCGTTAGGTATGGGGTCAGTTCTTCTGGATATCTCAAGCACAACACAGCATTTTAGGCAGGACTTGTCAGACTGACATCTTTTAGAGGCCTGTGTGCTATTTTAGAGTTTATCCTCAACCTTCTAATACCATTTTATAACATCACAACAAACCTCAGCAGAGGTATCACTGGGCTGCAGTTCACCATATAAGCTCCCTAGGTACAATAGTCCAACAATTGCAGCATTTCCAATGAAGAGAATAAGTATTTGCTGGCCTGCCAAGAAGAACCGTTTCTAACACTGCGCTGAAGTGATAACCAGTCCCCACACTGTTTTAGCAAAGTACACAATAATAAGGATGCCGTAACTGGAGTAGTGTCTCTAAACATATGCAACGAGTCCACATATATATATATATATATATGTTCTGCTGATATCAGTTATGGACTCACTTCTAAAAGACACAAGGAATCGTACTCAAGTTCTAGGTAAAGCAGACTGGCTAACTCATAATAGACTTGTTTAAACAACATAAACAAAATTGATAGCGTGATCCAAGAGGTATGCCTTTCAAGGACAAAATAGAAAAAAAATGCAGCCAAAAGCTTAGGCATATAACCTGGCTTGAAACAAAACAAAATACAGGAAGATACGGAATAAGATTTATCTGTCATTCATTCATATTAAGACATTTTGAGTGTTTCCCACAAGAGTCTGTCTTCAAAAAATTAATATGGGGGAATTTGCACAATGAGCTTGTAGTTCTTAACCTCACTGACATTATTGCTACTCTAATAGGTATTACCACAGCTTAAACCTGGAAAGATCCCATCTACATGCACACACAAAAACTAATCTCCATTAGACTTCACATTAAGGTCACACATCTTTCAGTAAATTCATAGTAAGTGTCAAGAAGCGTAACTTTGCATGAATGGGAAAACACACTGAACAAGTCTGAGTGAAAAGCACCAATACAAAACAGCTGCGCCCCAATCGAGAAGGTGAGAAAATAGAAAATAAGAGTAACCTTAAAATAATCACAGGAAAATAAGAGTACTGTCTATGCAAGTTTTTCAATTGCAGTAACTATCCTGTAATTGAATTATCAGTCTAACATACTGAGAGCACATTGAGCCAAACTACAGAAAGATCATCGATAGGGTTTTTAATCACTGTTTTTGTCTGCCTTTATTTTCCCCAAGACCCCAGTACTCAGACTTAACATGGCTGCAGAACAACTGACTCTCCAAAATATGGAGAAAAAAGATGACTTGGACTTAAATAAAAGACGCCTTAATGTAAAATTATGTTACAGAAAGGGACAGAAAAGTCTGCCTAGGACAGATCACCAAGCTTCTTGTTAGCCTCTCCCTCTAACTCATTCCTTTTTTGTTCACCTCACCCCACTTATTCATTCCCCCCAAATTAACCTTACATGCTTTAACTTCCTGCTTAAACTCTGATGCTCCTGCTATCCTCCTCCAACCTCAAGGACCATCCACCTTCCTCCTGGCCCTGGATTTCCAATGGTACGAGACAGCTTTCTCCCTCAACTGCCGCTGAGGAATCCCCTCTTCCCCTTTCTCACCCAGCTATTAGGAAACAGAGAGGAGGGAGAAGCAAAGGAAGTCTGATTCACTTTCAGCCACGTGGGGGAGTGGGGTGGGTAGGAAGGAGTAGTTTCTGCATTGCTTCTAAACACGTCTCTTCTTCTCTAGGAGGTTTAACACTTTCCAGTATACACTCATCTAAACGCTACTCTGTTCACTAAAAAAAGTTAGAGATGATTATTTCATTCTTATGAAACCATTTCCTCTAGTCCTTCTTTGCTAACACTACTCTTACTAAGAAACCATTGAGTGTTGCTTTGCACTTCCAGTATCATTTGAACACCATTTTTTCCTACCTTCACTGACTCCACCCCTGCTGTGTTAGAAACTCGGCAGGAGGCTGAAAAGGGATTGTTCAGGCAGTGTCTGTTAAGTGCTCCAGCTCTGACTAACATCATGGTAGGCTGTAAGTTTGTCGAGGTTTGGGCCTTGCTACTCCATGGCATTTACATGGTATGATTCTTCCACGACGGCAGAGAGCAGACTAACCTGTGATACCCAGGTCCTTCGCTTGGTTTTGCAATGCAAATAAGCATTGCATTTAGTTTGGTTAATGTATGCACTGCCTTTACTGACTATACCATACTTCCCATGCCAACAGTAGGTGGCATGTTTGGATAAGAAATGTAAGTACTCTGTCTTAGTGGTGGAAGAGGGGTGGGGACAAGGGAAGGAGCACAGGGAGTGGCAAAGAAATAATGCATTAAGATGCTCTCTCACTAATATTCCATCATAAACTCAATCTGCCACTAAAAAGTTAAATTCTAGACGGGCAGCTCTTCTATGTCTCATTAATGCTGGTCCATCTGGAGGGGAAGGGTAACATTTTCCCTTGCAGCAGCCAGGTGAAGATGCTCAGATACCTCAGCACCTGCCCATGGGATGGAGTGAGAATATATCTATTTTGCAATTGGGGGTTGCCACAGCTGATATTTTCTAGACCTTTGTTGAGGTGTGATGGCGAGAGCCCACACAATGTACAGAAAGCAGTAAGAAGAGGAGCTAGGAGTGGACGCTAGGCTGTAATTACTTGTGTCTTCTCATTTGAGTAATGAGTTAGGCACTGCTTTCTCACATCACTCATATGCAGGGTCTGAGATTACAGACATTTAATGCTTCTGATTTTCTATGCCAGAAGAGGACCCAAATTATTTAATTAATGAGAAGAACAAAGGCCATCCTCCCAGACAGGAGAGGCAAAAGCATCTCCAGAAAATTGATCTCATTCTTATTGAAATACACTCTGGGTTTATGCAACCTCATGATGAACAGCACAGTTTAGAGCAGGCCTTACCTGGACAGGCTATTTGCAAGCTCCCAGCCCAGAGTCTGGCTTTTTCCAGGTCTTCTAGGTCCTGCACCAGCCTTTGCTCCCCACAGCATCATACCAGTGTAGCTTAAGCCTAATCTGTCTCACGTCTGAAGCCTTCACAAAGGACACAAGGTTCATCACAGCCATTTAAGCCTGTGGCAAGGAACAAAGCTCAAAAAAGGGACAGTACAGAACTGAACAACAGGGTAGCAAATGTATATTTTCTTGCTGGGAATCTGGCTTGGCTTGGCTTGGTTGTATGTGTGGGAGTTGATTTCAATGGGGAAGGGTCAAGGAGAGTTAATTTTTAGATAATCAAGCATTCACATCTAAGCATATGTAGCAGTTACAAATAGAGAGAAAGAAAATACATGTAGAGATATGGACATATTAGAACAAGTCCAGAGGAGGGCCATGAAGATGATCAAAGGGCTGGAGCACCTCTCCTGTGAAGACAGGCTGAGGGAGCTGGGGTTGTTCAGCCTGGAGAAGAGAAGGCCCTGGGGAGACCTTACAGCAGCCTGCCAGTGCCTAAAGGGGGCTGCAGGAAAGCTGGGGAGGGACTCTTTGTCAGGGGGTGTAGCGATAGGTCAAGCAGTAATGCTTTTAAACTAAAAGGTAGGTAGGTTTAGATTAGATATTAGGATGAAAGTCTTCACTCAGAGGGTGGTAAGACCCTGGCCCAGGCTGCCCACAGAGGCTGTGGAGGCCCCATGCCTGGAAATGCACAAGGCCAGGCTGGATGGGGCTTGGAGCAACCTGGGCTGGTGGGAGGTGTCCCTGCCCATGGCAGGGGGTTGGAATTAGATGATCTTTAAGGTCCCATCCAACCGAAACCATTCTATGATTCTCTATATGTGTTCTCAAAAAAAGGACAGTACAGAAGTGAGGGACAGGGAAGTCCATGTGTATATATATAAACATAGATAAATATAGATAGACACCATTTTCAGCAACACCAAAGAATCAGTTATCAGAACTGTTTAAACACCAAGCAGTAGGCAGGAGTCACGTCATTGGGTAAACTAATGCCTTTCTGTTAGAAATGAAGAGCCAAACACAGGCCGCTCCAGGCCAAAGGACCATGCTATCTACCGGCAGGTCAGGTGCTTGCATACTTCCTGTTAGAGACAAGCAAAACAGTCTACATGGGAGAAATTATTCCCAGCTGCTGTCAAACATCACAGTCTGTAAACAAAAGCAGCACAAAATGCCTGCACTTATTCTGTGGTTGATGACAAGGATAGGAGGAAAGACATGTTGAGGATTCTTCTCCCTGAAATGCTAAATCATCCCCATGCCCTTGCCCTGGCACCATGCAGATGTCTGCAAATAAGGGATATAAGGACAGCATTAGTTTGTTTGTTTTTATATAAGATCCTTTGATCCTCCTGGGTATTTGCATTTTCCCAGTTCTCATCTCTGGATTTGCAAACCTTCTGTGTTTACCTCCAAAGAAGAAAATGTATGAGTGATTAACTTAGTTCTAAAAAGCCAAACCGGTCTCATGATAGTGAAACATAAGGGTCACAGGACAACAGGGTTCTTTGGATACCAGACTATCTACTTGCCAGTAGAACCCCCCTCATTGTCACTGGATGACCAAATATTCCCATCCCCACCTTCCAGATCTGCCACTAAAATGGAGGATTGGGGTTGTTCATCCTTCTTTTGAGGATTTTTCAATGATACGATTTTCAATCTGATCTCCCCCAAATTGTGTAGTGGTCATGAGATTTTTCACATCCATTTTCCTGTTCTGATATTGTTTCATTAAACCTGGAACTCAGATTCTAATTGTTCAATTTTTCTTTATAAATCATCTTTATCATTCTCAGACACCCTCCAACAGCAACATAGAAGTTTGATCAGACCTTCCTTTTTCTTTGCCTAATTTATTTTTCTGGCATTAATGTCAGCCCACAGATTGTTCCCAAACATTAGCAGGGTCAGAGCAATTTGATCAGATCCAGTCCTGACTACAGGACAGTCCCTTCCAACATCCCTTCAGACATCTCCTCCAAGGCATTCCATTTATCGTTAGTCATTTTGTGCCTGCTATCCTTCCCAGTATGCCAAAAATGTCACAGCACAACAGGGTTCTTTGGATACTAGACAACAAAGTGGCAATGAACTGAGTGCCAAGTAGCAGCGATTTTATTGTAGCAGTGAGCCTTAACTACACAAACATCTATATCTAGACAAAATGTAAATGATTTAAGCATAAGCATCCTAAGCAACATGCAAACAATCCAAACATGAGTGTACTAAATGAAATGCAAAAAAAAATTAAGTATAAGCATACCAAAGCATAATAAAGCTGGGAGAAAAGCACGTGTCAAATTGACAAGAGCTGGCTCCTTCAATGATTAATCTCACCCACTGATGAGCTATAGTCAGGGACGTTGACTCCATCATGTTGGACGAGATTCCCCCTCATAGTTACTGGATCAGGCACCAAATAAATTGCTGCTATAGCTACACAGACAAAGTTGCTTAGCAGAGATGCTGTTTTCTTCAGTGCACACACATACAAAAAAATATATATACACATGTATGTAGTATTACTGCAATGAAGGCTCATTGTAGGATTCAAGAGTCAGCTGTGGTAGGAACAATTGTAAAGCTATCTTCCCATATCAATCTGCCTGTATGCCCAATGGTCCTTTTAACAAGGCCAATGCAGCCTTAAAGCAAACGGGAAAATAATCTGGGTTCTGCATCAGGACCCTGAAAATTGTATTCTGTTCCTGGATCTTCCTTTTACCCCATCTTAAGCAAAACATTAAGCCTTTGTATGCCTGTACATGGCACACCTGCTGAGCTATCACATTTGGTCCATGGGTGGTTGGTTATGGGTTTCTGGCCTAGACTGGCTTTGTAGTTTAGAGGCTTGTAACATGATTTTGTTAATATATACATATCACTGTTCTTTCCTACGCATGCTTTATCTTCTCCCCAGCCTTAAGGTACTTAAAAAAAAAAAAAAAAAAAAAAAAAAAAAACTTTTCTGTCTCCAAGCATGAGTTTCAGACACTACGATGCTAGAGATTTTTGAAATCCAAATACAGATTCTAATTTTAAATTTCTCTGCAGCTCCAAGTATTGCTGACACGCAGATACATACAGCTTTACATATACGTCATTTGTTGTTAGAACTATTACCTTGTGATAGGATATGTCTGTGAAATGGGATAAGTTATGTCTGTGTTAGCAGAACAATTCTGCCATAACTGCAGGCTTTGATCTCCGATGGATGTTCTTTGCATATTTGGGGGGATTGACTGCTCTCTCTAGCCTGTTGACGTACCTGACATGTCTTTGAGGAGACCTGGAGTCTTTCCTTATCCTTTTTGATTTATGTCTTCTACCTAATGTTTGTTTCACAGTCAATTCTCCCTCACTCCACAGTTACAAACTAACAGAACTGCTTATTCTTATAAATCCTCAGTCTACTTTCTGTGAAATCACAGATACACTGAGACCTGTGGAAAAACAGACACTTAATGCTGATAACTCAGCTTTACTTTGTCAAAGATTAGCAGACGCACTGAGTTTCACTTACGTTTATGTAAACATCACAGACAGAAACTTGTTTTATAGACAGAAAAAGGACCTATGAGGCAATAGGTCAAACACTATATAGAATTTAAGTTGATAGTAGCTAAACTATTTCACTTGAATGAGAGAAAATGCTGGTAATGCTGAGGATTTCAGTCTTTCTAGACACCTGAGTTCCTGAGTTTTGGAAAATAGTACAAGTATAAAGTGTTTCTGGGTTTCTGTTCATTCATGTAGGAGAGAATTATGAATTGTCTGATCTCTTACATTGCATGCTACAGAGTATCCCCCCATGCAGAGAAAATACCACATAATAATCCTGTCTAGTTTTAAATATTAAGAAGTATATAATTAGACAGATTCCTCAAAACAAAAGTGGTTGCTATAATGTGAGAGAGAACATGCTACTCCAATTAAAAACCAAAAACCAACCAAACAAATCACTAATCTGTTTTCAGAAGAAGTAATTCAAAGCATTTGAAACTACTTTAAATGATGCAGAACATAGAAAAGAAGTGAGAATTCCTTTTAAAATGACTGCTACTTACCTTCTTCAGCCAGACGTAACCCTTTAGCAAAATTGGAAGAGAAGATGCTGTCTCTTTGTCAGGAGCCCTCTCCATAGTTTTATGAACAAGGTGGAAGGTCAGCCTATGCCTCTTCAAGTTTCTTTCCCCAACCTTAGCTGCAGTCATGTCTCACTGAGGTTACAGCAAGGAAATCCAATCCTCTCTGTTTTAAGACTGTGGAACTTTTGTCCCTACACCTGTTGGTCATTCGACAGTGCCTGAGCTCTGAAAAGCAATTCTGGGGTCTGACTGCAGATGGTCTGAGCGATTCTAAGCATTTCCAGTGAACACTATTTCTCACAATGCCCATGTCACGACAGCGGGCTCCCAACAGCACATATTACTCAGTCTTTTTCAACCCAACACTAACTCCTGAGTCTCTAGGTGTGATCCTCTAAGTAAGTTTATTATCAAGGAGAAGTGGGCTTCTGTTCAGTTTGGCTTTCATTTTAACTGCACCTGCCTGAAAAAAATACGTTAAAAAAGAAAAAAAAAAATACAGATCTCATCCAGTCTAGCAAAACCACATAGGTTATTGCTATGAAGTGCGACTTTTTTTTTACAAGGTAACGGTGCCAACAATGTTGTGGTAGACTCTATAGTGTGCTAACAATTGTAATCTTAAAGACAATCAATTTTCCAATCAACCTCTTCACCTCCTTCTCTATATATTTTAAAATAAAAACAAGGAGAGAGCAACACTATCCTTACCAAACAGTATCTAAAACAATTGTGATACACTGGTTACTTGTCTCTACTGTAGATGATGAAACATCATTGTTCATAAAAAGGGCTGCTAATTGAATCTTTTAGAAGTATTTATTATAAAACAAAATCCACAAAATCTATAGTACAAATGCAGAATCTGTTATCCTTACAGATATTTATACAAAATATCGGTTACTTCAAACAAGACTTCAGTTTTGTTAACATAAACACTGCAGTTTCATGACCAGAAAATTGTTAATGTGTAATTGTCTTAAGTGAGGAAAGCCTCAAAAGAAATTTTTCTTAAGACTTTACCAGTAGGTTCATTTGTATGCTGGAAGGCCATATTTGGAAAAAAAAATGGTAAAGACTTGCTGTAACACAATAAATGGCTTTAATGAACAGGACTGCAGTGACAATCTGAAAATAATGTCAATTTAATCCCCAAATACATAAGTATCACTTGTTCGCATTTCTTTTTAATGTTATGTACTTAAGAGGTGTCAAGATTGCTGTTGAAACAGATATGAATATATAAAAGTCCACTTGAAATAATGCATTTGAGACAAATTCTGATATATTACAAACTTAAGATAAATACGCTCAAAAAAAATCAAAAGTTGTCAGCTTTCACTTCCACTTGAGGCTGTATGTATTTTAACTGAGGAGAACCCTAGCAGTAACATGATGCTGTGTTAGAACCAGGGGAGTACAATCAGCGTATGATTCTGGGGACATTTGTGATTTAAGGCTTTACTTCTTTCCCCAGTCAATGTCTGAGCTGTTTAAAATACACAAGGCACTTAAGTATTGGGTTTGCTTGTCCTTTGTAGTAACAAATTCTACAAAATGATACACATATAAAGCTGTAATTATTAGGCTTTTTGCAGAATACACATTTTAATATAAATATAAAAAAGATCGTGTGGGTTTATCATAAAAATTCTTGGTAGTCTTTGTATATTCATGTACATTTACAATAGCAGCAATTACAATACAATTAGATAAGTAAGAAAGCAGTCTGGGTTAGAGTTTTTCTTTATGATGCCCTCCAAATTTCACATCCAACAGCAAAGCAGTCCTCCTGTTTTCAATAGCTTTTGTTTTTTTCTCTTTAGGCTGATTAATTCCATTTACAACTGTTGCAGCTGTAGTGGCAACTAAAACACTTCCATACTTATTTACACACTGCAGGATCTCTGTACAAACCAAACTGGAACATCACTCCCTTTGTCAAACGGAGCTACCCTGGGAATGCTGTCACAAGAGCAGCATTACTCTTTTCTTACAGAAACGGGCATCAGTGGGAGTACTTGCTTTTCAAAGACATGAATGCTGGTGAATTGGGCTGTCACTTACTGTGGCTGTCAAAGTCGCTTTTCTCCTCTGATAACTCCTTCAAGGCATGTTCTCTGCATGTATTTTGTGAATATAAAACATCCCGTTAAGGAATGGGGATTGTGGTCTTTTAGTCACCAGGATTCTGGAGAAAACCAAGCCCCCGACTCCTGAGGCGGGCTGCAATGAGGGCTGTGGGTTGTGCTGCAAACAGCCAAGGTAGGCTGACTTGCTGCCTCGGGCAGCTGGGAGCATGGTCAGCATGTGGCACACGAGGAATTTTGTTGTGGAATGCAGAAGCCGTTTGTATCAGACTGGTTTCCATCATTCCTATCAGTAGGCTCATTTAAAATCAATTTCTCCTTTCCCCCACTCCCAACCCCTTGCCCAGGGGTTATGATTTTATGTGAAGAGACCCACAGCATAGTTGGCCAACTGCAAAATAAACGTAGTAAAGAAAAGATCCCCTTTACAAAAAAAAAAAAAACCAACAACAATTTTTGTAAATTATTTTCTTGAGGGAGAGCTAGCAGACATGACAGCACTAAAAATACCTATGTATAAGACTATTTCTTTTAACATTTCGTAAATATCTTGAGCTGTTTAGCTAAACTCCTAATAAATGAAGGAAGGGCTTTTTACATTTAATGGTGAACAGAAAATGTTGCATTGCATAATGGAAGAGTAACAGAACCAGCAGGCACTTTCAGCATTTAGGACACAGCCTTCCCTGAGTCTTTTACAGAGAAGTCAAACTTCTGGTGAGGACTGCACTCAACATTTATAATGCACTCATAACTGAGCATGGAAACAACTGAATATGTGATCTGTAAGCGACTGTCATCTTTGACTGTGGCTTGTCTAAGGCTCAGTCCAAACATCGAAGTTTATAAGATGTCCCTCAGCACTGTAGCAGCAAATATGTTATTTCTAACTCAGGGCGCCATGCCAGGCACTCTTGTGTGTTATTAATTATTGGGAACATGCCTGCCTTCTGTTTTCATTTCCTGACATTAATGGATATCACTTGTAGTACAATTATAAGCACAGCTACTCATTTGGAGTGACTCAACACATACCCCAACAAAATGACTGACATCAGAAAAGATCTGCTTCTGATAACGCTTGAAGCAAACAAGATACACACAACTTTTGTGAAGTCTGACTGACCACACTCATAAAGTACTACAACATGCTCCACAGGCTCTAATGAAGGGCAGCAATGGAGTTCTCTCTAGTAAAGGGATCTACCCTACGGGCAATGGAGTGTGATTGACATCAGCCCAGCATGACAAGCCCCTACTGAGTGCTGCTGCCTCCAAATCCTTGTTCATTGCTGTGCCCAGACACTTAAGAGTTTCGAAAGCCCCAGAATCCAACTATGACTAGTTGGCCCCCATAAAAATGGAAGAATATGATGAGTCTTATATCTAGCGTATGACCTTCTAAATATCAGACTAAATATAGGTCCAGGGTAAATGGACTTGGACCTGGAGATCTCCAAAAAGCCTATCCCAGGTGTGTGGGACATGTTGAAGAGAGAGAGACCATTTTGTTGTTACTTTGAAAAGAATCAGAACTTTAAGGGAGTGCTTGCACTCTTTGCAAACCAGAGTGATCAAACTTTATTACCAAAAAGTCAAACCCGTTATTGAAAAAGAAGAAATTTTTCGATTATTTCACCTTTCCTCTTTAGATCATGATGATAATGGCACAACTTCATTTTTGGGACATTTTGTACTCTGACATTACTCTGAAGAAAACACAGTTCGTTGTACATACAGACTTAATCTTAGCTTGACTGCTCTTTGGCAATCTGTCCAAGCAGGCAAATTGAAACACTAAAACAACTAGGCAATACTAACAAAGTTTCCTCAAAATCATCCAGCAGTAGTGAACAAATCAATGACACCCACTGTAAATTTCAGGGTGCAGTGTCTGTTGATCAGTCCAGCTGAAGTCCATCAATAATTTACACAAATCCTTTGCTTGAAATTAAAGGATACTTCAGTACTGAAGACCATGATTTAATTTTAAGTCTGCTTATTTACCTTACAGCTTCACACTGCTGCTACATCTGTTCTGCAAACAGGACAAAGACAAAGAGAAGACGTCCCTAGTAGCAGCTTTTATGACTGCACTGGAAGGCAAATCAGCTGCTAGGACATCTGTCCTTTCAACGTGACACAGAATCAACCTGATCATTTGCCTATCACTAGCTGCCATCCAGACACTGTTCTATATTATATCCTGAGCTGCTTTAAGTGGTGATATGTAGTCATAATGGGCTTGGAAAACATTTGAATAAACTGATACAAATACTCACAAGTTCACACAGATAGTCTAGTCGCATGCATCCCCCTGCAGATTCTCAGGGCAGAACTCCTGGGATATTTCAGCCAGCTTTCTCAGACTACAGTAGTAGTAGTAGTAGAATTTTTGCAGTAGTAGAATTATGCTTAAACCTCAATTAGACAGCTCTTCCCCACTTACTTCCTGTTTAGCCCTGAAATGCTACAATTCATCATATGCATTCAGTAATTCCATGCAACTCTTTCCCTCATCCTGATCTAGAAGAAACTAGCATCTGTTTTCGAAGTTTTAGCCTGAAAGCTCACAGGATAGAAACCACGCTTTACTAAAAACTCATTGGGAGATAGTTCTGGGGAGAAGTAGCTCCTCTCATTCAAATATATCATATTTTCTGACACCAGGAGTGCATTAATCCTTTTATAGTAGATAGCCTACAGCAATCAAAAGTAATATTTTAGTATTTAAATGTTTTGATGCTAAATTTGCATACAAGTTCTTTTTAGAAAGGCTTTTAATCAATAGTATGGAGCAGAGTGGGACTTAGATTCTGATCACAAAACCTCAAGTCCCTCAGACGAAGTAATTTCTCAGCAAATATCAGCAGCAAGAGGATCTGAATGTCCAACTGAAATAAAAGACTTAATTCATTCATGCTTAATTCATTCCATTCAGAAAGTGATTGCTTCCTACTGAATACCTAAGGTCCAAAAGAATTTGACCCTTAAGACAGTTTAACTCTCAGCACGACTGCTAATTTTCTTGGATTCAACTCCAAACTTTGCACTAGGATACAAGATGAAGTGGTTAGGACTGCTACAGTTGTGGCTCTTTAAAATGACCAGTGGTTTAATTTTTTTTAAAAAAAGGTAATTTTTCATCCAGTGTCATCACAGGAACACAGGGAAATTAATATGATGTGGTTCTAAGCTAGGACTGTAACATGAAACAGTTAATGCATTCATTGTAAGTGGCAAATGGTTATGCACAAAACTACAGATGATGTGAAATTACACCAACTGCTGTAACGCAGGACAAGTATTCCTTCATATGATTGATGTGATACATAAAATATCTGTGGATCTAAAGTCATGATTTAGTTCACTGAAACATGATCACATGAAAGCGCTCTTTTGTTTTACCAAATCATTGACACTTTTTCAGAGATCTGCCAAGTCATCCTAAGAGTAACAATCTATGACCTTGTCTCTCCTGGCATGCTATAGTTACTAATGTTGACAGGGGATAGGAGAAGATAATCCATTCTTAAACTCCGAACTCCAGTGCTGTATTCTCCAATTCTATATTCTTCTCCACAAAGAAAATGGTGGGCATCATCTTTGTGCCAAACGTGAATCTCAGAAGTGAAAGTTTAGCCATGAAGGTAATAAAAGCTACTTAAAAAGTTTCAGTAATACACCAGTGCCAGCACAAATATTATCCTTGAGCAATGTAGGTTGGAAGACAGATCTGCACTAACAAATCTGGAAACACAAACTGGATCAGAATACTGTGGTCCCAGCCCCTAAGACCCCAAACCAAATACAAATTAAATTCAAAAAAGAAAAATTTTTCGTCGTTGCCAACAATATTAAGGCTGTCAAAGACCTAACACATCTGTTATTCAGCAGCTGCAGAAACAGGTGCAGGTCTGCATATTCAGATCTTCCCTCAGATGTCCAGGTAGGCACTCACATTATCATCATCAGAGCTGGATTTTACCATCATCAGAGCTGGATTTGTGAGTGACATGCAATACCCAATCCTTGTTGTTACAGCAAGAGAAGAATCAAAGCAAAAAAAAAAATCTCCGATATTGTGAAAGGCACGGATTCTAGCCCCCCATTCACAAAGGGGTTTTTTGGTAGGAGCTGGAAGCACGAGCACTTCAATGATCGTGGTGTCCTGAGGATACAGGAGTTTGTTGGAGAGTTTTGTTGTTTTATTATTATTATTTTAAGAGAATTAGAACTATGTCTTCTCTAATTCCTGTGCTTTTTATGTTTCTAAACCTGAACTAATTTGGTGGAAAATTTTGATGACACGACTAAATTGTTCAAATGGCAGGCGTTTTGTTTTTGAGCTAGGCAGGTAACATTTTCTACAAACGCAGATTAATAAGCAACAGCTTTCTCATTTAAATGAACACAGGTCACCATATCATCCCACTTTGTGAAACGAACATCAAAGACGAAGCAATTCTCTGATCAGTTCAACACAGGTAAACACCTCAGAGACGCAGCACAGTGAATTACTGGACTTTTGGGTAAAAACTGAAGTACCACTGCTTTTTGAGAAGCAGCTGACTATCACAGCTCCTTCTCAGACAAGTCACCAAAGCCTCACAATGAAGTGGCTGCTAGAAAAGGATGAAGGAGCTTGGTTTCAACACCATTAAAATGGCGAGTCTGAGCAAAGCTGCAGCTCGTCAGGCATTTCTCTCTGCTTAAAAGCTATGTTAAGAGCCCCTTGATCTCCGTGACAGGTCAGTATAACTGCTTCTACTACCACACATTCGAAGTGGGGAACTGACTGGAGCTAAAATAAGCTTTTTGGGTCTGGATATATTTTTAGCTAGAATCAGTTCCAGAACTGGCAACATGCACTGTTGGCATGAGTTAGGACACAACTGTGGGAGTAATTAAGCTGGAAGGTTTGGCTAAAAGAAGGCTTCTTTTAGTTCAGTGCTGAGCAAATGGAGAGTGAGGTTCAAAATCCAAGTCTCCATATACAAGTTCTATTTCAAGGGAGCTGAATGCTTCCCAGCAGGAGCATCTGACAGCGGTACTCTTTGCACGTTTTGTCCCAGTGGTGGAGAAAGGATGAGATACTGACAAACAATTCTATTTAAGCATGTCTTCTCCAAGAGTATTAGTCTTTCTTTAGCATTCTCCTCCCACAAGCCACTTAACTTTTTTTTCACATTAGTAAAAATAATTACACACGTTTTGTGTATAAAAAGGTGACAAAATCCAAAAAAGCTCAACATCCCCCACCCACCCCCCAGTCCTTTGGAGATTAAGTCAGTTCCATGATTTCAAAAGGCAAATATGGCACAAAAGAATGGAAATTAAGTTAAAAAAATCAATTTTATAAATATTCTTCCTCTGTACAATTTTCACAGCCCCATCCCTCCCACCCATTTTTATTCACATTTTTAAAAAAATCCCACCCCTATTTAACTTTAAATCATAAAATATATATTTTAAATCTTCATATTTAAAAATATTTACAGGAAAAGTTCCTTCTGTTGAGGTCATGAGGAGTCTGTACAAGGAGAGGGTGGAGGGGGGTAGAGGTGAAAATAGCTTCGTTCTGTGGCAGGAGACGGAGGGCAACTTTCTTCTGCCGACATATACTGGCTGCGAGGTGTGGGTGGAGGGGGATAAGGGTCTGAGTCTGAATTTAAATCTATATAGTATTTGTTGGCCTTCCATCGGCTGGTAGTATAGTCACTGTCACACACATCTGTGCTGCATGGGGTTGTGGGTGGAGCTATCCCTCGTATAAGGTAAGGCCTGCAAAGAAAACGCATAGACATTAGTTGTAGTTTGGGGAAAAGGAAAACAAAGAGATTGAAAAAGAATTTGTGATCCCAGTCAAGAGAGCTGTTTATTCATCCTGTATGCACCATAACTCTGGCTTTGATAGAAACCAACAAGAAGTACTTGAACTGTGCTAAATTTGAATGGCAGTCACCCACAGCCAGCAGAGCATTATGACAGCCCCTGACCAGATGGATCTATAGATCTGGACAGCCAGAGAAGACCACCGTGACCATTTAGTCCAGTCACTAACAAATAGGTCAATCCACCAGAGTTTTAACAGAAAACACCAAAATTCTCTACACAGGATGCTAAGGCACCATAACTAAGCAATATATACATTGCACATATGTTTTATTCTTAATCAGCAACACTGTGTTGAAAGGTGTTAAACCCTGTTATGTCAAAATAAGATGCGAATCCATTGTTTAAGGTCACAGCTGGCATAATCTCAATTTGAATGGTCATTTATGAGCAGAGGGAAAGGTGGCATTTTTACCTTGTTCAAAAAAAAACCCAACAACATACAAACAAGAACATTTTGCTTAAGATCCAAAACTAAAGGACAGGTCAACAGAAAATTTATCAAGTCTTTTTATCTGAGCTGTACCTGTAAGATCTCGTGGTTGAAGGAATGTTTGAGGAATAAAACATCTCTGCATTATACAGGGAGCGATCAGTAGCTGGGGACGGAGGTGGGTTCAAGATCTACGAAAAATAAAAAGCAATACGTAAGTTTGAGTTCATTATACAACTCTATTTTGAAAATATTACTCATGTCTTCAACAGGTCACTCTACCTTATTTTAGTTTCCTCTCCTTGCTGTTTGGGTAGATTAATGCCTTTTTTTTTTTTTTTTAAAGGTCACCTAAATTCACTATGAGAGATTACTCTGGGCTTAGGTACACTGCAGGTCTTTTGTGTTCTCGTGGTAAAGGGAATTTCCTTCCTTGCTGTGCTCATTGTGCTGCTGGAAGGCTGATGTAAAGCTGGAAACTGGACCCAGTTTTTCTGAATCTCAGTGCAGTTCCTTGGACGTAAGGACTGATATCATCCTCAGCAAATGCTGATAGGAAATAAAGTCTGTTCCACCACCATACAATAGTAGGGTCAGGAGGCCCAGTTTGGCACAGTTCACAATGCAACGAGCCTAGGAGCTAAGAAATAGTTACAGCCTGCCCTAGCCTGTGTGTGCATGTACATGATTGTTGATAACCCTTAATCTATGAAAACAGCTTGTTATGATTCAGGACAAATATAACCCCTTTAGGGTTCTTACCCCTCTAGCAGGAAGCAGAACCTGTGACATGACCAGCAGGACAGTGGCCTAAAACTAAGGAGCGTGCTTCATCCCTTCCAATGCAGAAAACCATTGCATCGCTGCTGATGGCAAGGCCTTGCTACTGTTGTGAGCATCTTCTGAGCAGCCTCTCTAGGGCATTCTGCTGAGCTACAGCCTGCCACAGTAACTGTGACAGCATCCTTCCTCAGCCTCTGTCCTTCTCTCATAGTAATACTGTAAGATCACTGGAGTAGAGATCATCCTTTAGGTCTTCACTGTGCGGTGTCTATCAAAATGACTCCTGGCCATTGAGCTGAGCTCATCAGCACCTACTATAATACTGATAATGTGACTAATAATGTCAAGCCCTGCATCCAGACTTCATGTGAAGGCAGACAAGCTTGAATCCCACACATTGCCAGCTGTGGGGGATGATATCTAATTGCCCCAAGAATCTCTTCCAGAATTCTACTTCTGAATCCTCTTGATCTATCCTGATCTTCGTCAACACCACTCCACATTCAGATAAAATACAGCAAAAAGTGTCAGCCAGGATGCCTGTGGCCAGGTTCTCAGATATATAAACTGGCATAATTGCCAATTCTTCCCTAGTCTGTATCGGACTATCCATCAGTGCTACTAAGGTGTATTAAACAAATACTGGGCAGTGAGGGGGAAACCAAAACCAGCTCAGACCACTTGTTTTTGTTGTTAATGTGAAGCTAGGTAATTAGTTACCAGGTAGAACTGACAAAAACATTTGGATCAGCAGTAACAAAGCCCTCACAACAGCCTCTGTATAAGAATCTGCCACCCCACCTTTCCTAAACACAAGGCTGATATTGTCCCTGAAAGTCCTAGCTCACAAAGCCCTGAACTGAAAGGATGGAAGAAGAATTCCCAGTAGCTATCATGTTAGTTTAGGCCAGCAGCCTAATGGAAGAGTCTGGGCCAAATGTAGATACTATATAATGGCAGAGCCGGGATCAGCTTTTGGGCTACTTTTGTCTTTCAAGATTTAAGATTTTTTCTTTTAAATAAATCCACCTACATTTTTTCTATTCATCCTTTTTAGTGTGGCACTGACACAACAACCATGTACTAGCATGAAATTGTTCAGCAAGTTTCAGAGATGCTGGTGAAGCATGAGACAAACTAAATTAGGAGGCCCGCTGAATTCCAGTATCTGCTAGCCATGACTAGCTTGGCTTCAGTGAGAAGGTAATGTAGAAAATAAGTCTAACAAATTTTACCTCTTCAATTAATAAGCTCAGTCGTCTCTCCTCCATCTTTACCCTTCTCAAAGGGGAGAGAACATGCTTGTCACTAGGCAGAACACTATCAATCAAAATGTCCATATATAACATAACAGTTTACGTGTAAACACAAAGGCACATACACCCACACAACATGTGGGCTCCCAATTAAACACTAATGAAAAACCACCTCAGTAGCTAGAAGATTAATATTACAAGCTTGTGCAAACAGAAAAGTGAATGAATTTACTGCTCAAAAGCACTAAGGAAAAAACTGTCATATGACCAAATACTGGCCATGAGTAAACTTTGATCTCTCCTATATATTCTTAGAGCTTCTTTTCCATTCATACTATACATCTTTGAACTCAAGAAATCGATTTGGGGACTAAAATTCTGTCACTTCCAACAGTTAAAATCCAGAAACAGGTTATATAAGTTATAGCTGAAAAAACACTAATATAACCACCTCTTCTGGTACCAGCATTTTCTCCCAGTGTGAACACTTGGTTCTTTGAATCAATAATCAACACTTCAGGTAAAGAACACGCTGAGCTTATTTCTTATGCATTTTCATTCTACTCCTTGTCTTTTCATTCCATGTGTGCCTGCTGTATTATACAGCACAAAATGTCATTGGGCCACTGAAATCAGAGTTCACAAAGAGCAAAAGAGGTGCAAAGGTATCTCCAAGGGAGTCAAGACAGGAGAACAGAAGTGCCCAGGAACAACCCAACTGAGTATCACTCTAATAACAAAACATTTTAGACATCATATAGCATTGTGTAACCTTGGTGAAATACAACAAAGCCCTTTTGTGAAGCTCAGCAGGTGTTGGACTCGGCCTGTATTTTTCATAAACAGTAACACCCAAGAACAACTGTTATTAACTTCCTATGTAGTAGCAAAAATTTTCATCTTCGTTTTCTTGAGAAGTGGATCTAATTCACATCTATATTTTCAAGACATACCTGAGGGTAGAAAGTGGCTTTAGTGCTGGATGAGCTACTAGAAGAAGCTCCAGTAACGTGATTTCTGTCATACAAGGGGGCACCACTGCTTCCTCCCATGAGGCTCATGGAGCTAATCATAGACTTTCCACAAGAGATGCCTGCAGTGAAACAGAGACAAAAGCAAGGTTAGATAAACCACAACTTCATCTACCGATGCAAAACAGAAAACAAGTCCACAGCTTGGCAAACCCATGCAACTCGGTTGTCACTTTTGGAATGATCTTTTATGTAAAAACTTCAGGATCACAAGGAACAACATATTTTCGGTTTTATATTATGTAAAGAAAACATCTCATCCCCAGACCACCTATTGTGTCTCTGCAGCAGCGAACTCCTCACAAACAACTCTCACCATCTGCTGAGGAAGGAATCTCTAGAACAGTTGATCCAAGCTTTCCACAAAATCGTTAATTAAGAAATTTTCCAATTAACCAAGCTCATGCATTTGCAAAAAACAATCAAAACAAAAACCAAAACATTATACATTGCCCAAGAGAAACAAGGTAGAGACCTACAAAGTTTTCTTTTTTTTTAATTTCCATCCAAAGAAATTCAACTGCAAATTCACAAACAAGAGCAAAAAATAATTATTCTTACTGAAAAAAAAATAATAACTGCTTAAACTGAAAATCAACAGAAGAAAAAGGAAGGAAATCTGGGTGACAGGAAAAGGGGAAGAAAACATCCTCCAATCTGTTTAATTCCATGATGCACTTAAATCAGGCAATAGATTTTCAGCTTCTTCCTGTCAGAATATCCAGTGCTAATGAAAGAGTTAATTTGGAAGTTTTCAGAAATTTTTGAGACTTGGGACATATACATTACAAGCAGAGTGACCGTTTGTGAGCATCATTTATGGCCACTTAGCTTTTTGAAATGCCATGCTATTAATAAACTATGTCTTCTCTTTAGAATTAACATTAATGGTAAGATTTTTCAGCTGTTGTAATTTGTCGCAACAATACAGAGAAAAATCTATGGCAGCAGGATTAGGAAATAAACCCAACAAATATGAACAGGGATCAGAACAACAGCTTAGATCAGCACCCACAGTGCTACAGATTAAAAACCACTAATACTTTCTTTAATTAAAAAAGCTTTTATATGAAGTCCGATTCAGAACACCACTGCAAAGATTTCACCTGCAATGATTTCATCCTCAAATTTTATTTCCTACCACAAAACCTCTTGATAACCATAAAAGCATAGTTTAAACAGGAACAGCTGAGCACAGTCATTAAAAAGCAAAAAAGAGTATCTGGTTGTCTTCAAAATCATGGCTAGACGAAACCAACAGTTAGCACATCTCAAAATCTTGTTTATATGAAGAAATGACACATCTTTTCACTGGTCTGTAAGTTTATCATTTATCTGATTTTCAGCTGACAGGAAAAACAGACTAAGCACTCTGAAATATGGATTTCTTGCATTCTGACCCTGTCTGGTAGGTTTACAGGTGACCATTTACTTTACAGCTTCCTGAATAAGAAATATTATTTCTTCTCAGTTAGGAATTTATTATTTCCTCTATGAAAAGTATATTTTATATTTGTAAAATCATTCAAAATACATCACTTAAGGGTTTACTCTGGGCTGTTATCTATTAGCTGAATATGCCAGCCTTTTTAAGTCCTTCAATCTCATCTTAATATCTGCATACAAGTCTCTGGATCAGTGTTTTGATTACTTTTCAAGGTAGAGAAGTTTTGCTGTTTTACAGATGGAGGACTGAGACACAGAGAGAATATAAATACTTTGTCCAAAACAAACAGGAAATTTATCTCAGAGATGGACTAAACCAGAGGGGATGTTTTCATTACATTTCAGGCACTGAGCAGCCAGACTGCAAAACCACACCCAGACTGCTTATGTTCTTCCACATTTGTTGTTGTAACTTTGGGGAGGGATGTTTAGCCCCTGCTTTTATGTATTACATTAGCCTAAGCTTCTTCACTTCTTTTCTCTGTTTCTTTCCACTGTGAAAGAACTTATCCACCCTGAGCACACAGGGGAAAGCTGTGTGAAGACCTTTGAATGTACAGGACAGAAACAAGGACATCGGAGTACAAGTCACAGGGAACAGAACAGAGCTCTCACTGAGACCTTGAATGGCACAAAGCATTCTTAGTTTCCAATACTGTGCATGGTTCACTACTCTTCATGGTGTTTTGCAGGCCTCAAGTAAGAAGTATTATGCAAAACGCAGACTCCATTACATACACCAGAAAGTTAAAGGGGATGTTTTCACAGGCAAAATATTTTTATAGTTTGTCTTTTTAGATAAATGTGTACATGCAGTCTAGGGAAAAAAATGTATTTGAAAATCTAGTGATTTTCTGGGTCCCTAGTGAACTGCATCTAGTAGTTCTTGCAAATCTGACCCAAATCACAGATTTACACCAAAACCATAGAGCAGATCAACAACACCATTTCTGCTCTTTGAAATCCCTGCCTCTAGGACTCTTAACCTGCAAAACCTGTAAAAAAAAATATATCCAGACAATGTAATGATACTCATTATGGTTCTTACCAGTAAAAGTGCCATGCTGAGAACTTCCTGGAGCAATAAAATTAAGAGGGACGTGAGGGGTTCCACTGACATACTCATGTGGAAAGGGGCTATTGGGCCCAGCATAGCGCTGACACACCACTCGCTGGCAAACAAAGTACATTCCTCCCATGACAAATAGGGACAGTATTATCCCGATGACAGGACCGATGGCACTGCTGTGGGGTTGTGGTTCATCTGAGGCTGGCTTTGTTTTTTCTGGCAAGAGCAGGAAAAAACAAGGAGGTTATTAAACATGGCAGTACATATGATGCTGTCCTGGAGCATGTGCAGCACATCAGTCAGCTCCCAGTCATTCACACGGTGTCTTTGAAAGTCTCTGCACCAAACTCAGGCATAACTTTATCTATTCTGATTTAACACACAAGACACTAAGCCTTTCCTTACCCTCCATGTACTTAAAGAAGTCATAGCAAGCTACTCTCCCTTCTGTCTAGCAATTCGTCCTGTAACAGGATTCCTTATCATCTTGATATAACAACAGCCCACAGAGTTTTCTTTACTCCCCACCCTCAAAATCTATCTGTTAAAGATATAGGACACTCATAAACATTAATTCCTTATCCATAGAGGAATCTGGTCTCCCAAAAGCCATTTGGGCTAGCAATACCATTAAAAAAAGTGTCTTCACTGGTGGGGAAGCTACAGTGGATCTCTTCCTACCTAAAATATCCCTTAAACAGAATACTTTTCCTTCCTAAAATGTCACTAAGTAAGTTGTTTTCTAAAAGGAACCTTAAAAATTGGAGGAAAAGCACAACTCAAAATATCTTTAATACTTTCTACTTTTTATTTCTTTTCCTCATATACAGCCTAGTGTTACATAATAAAAAGTGCTGCGGTATTTGAGATGAGTTTTATACCTTATCTCCCATTGACTATGGGCAACACATTCCAAATTATTCCCAAATTCTTGCCTTTCAGTTGAAAGAAATGCAAAAGAACTGAAATTTGAGAAGGAAGATAAAGGAAATACAGAGATCTATCAAACTTTTAACAGCTCAACAAGAATTCATTTCTGTTGTACTTATTAGTGCGTAGCAGCTTTTATGTCAGCTAAGGACATAACCTTTAAATAGGCAGATTAGTTCAGATATGATACCAGAAAAAAGCGAAGACAAAATTAAAACATTCCCAAATTAGCTAATTTAATGCACAAAATTCTCAATTCTAGCTTTTTTTTAAATGCAAGATCCTTATACTGAAAGTAGCAATCATTTTTAGTATCTACTTGACTTCTTTCCCTCAGTCAAGCATGAAACCACAGAATGCGCTGTGTCACAAAGTCTCCAGGAGAGACAGTCTTACGTCTGCAAAAAGACTCATTTAAATCAGTTAAGACCTAATTGTAGAACTGGACCCAAAGTGCAAACAGGAAACAGCTGCATTAACTTGGCAGCACAAAAGTTTGCCAAGTGCATGTGCACACACACACACACACAGAAAAACAACAAAAAAAGTGGCTTTACAATATCCAGGGAACTGGGTGAGGGCTGTCAGGTAAATGGAAGACATTGGAGAATGAAAAGAAACGTGTTCAGTCTGAAATTTCCAACAGGAGTTGGAAAGACTCACTGGGTTTCCCTGAAGGAATATTCCTACCCAGAGCCTGAGGCTCGGCATATGGTTGCAAGATATTACACCTGAAAACAGAGCTCTTGAATCTGAAGCAAAGACATCTCACCACAAATGAGCTCATCAGATCCATCGATGCAATCTGGAAAGGAGTCACACTGTTGCTTCAGGAGGATGCACTGGCCACTGGCACATCGGAACTGATTGGGCAGACAAAGTGCTGCACAGAAAGAAAGAAAAGATTAAGCATGTCTTGCATGGCAGCACCTTAAGAAAACCAAAACGTGAGATATGTCAAGCCACAAATACAAACAGGTAGGCACCAGAACACCTGTTTTGCTGCAGTAGGTAAAATGCAAGTCTGAATTTCTCTGATTCTTCCTTCTTCTTACACATCCTACTTAGTGGGACTAAAATAAAATTCTGATCCCAGTAACACCACATCCTTTGTCAATTTGGTCCCATTGGGGCAAAACTGGGAATAAATCAGCAAGGATCTTTTACAATAATTAACAAAGTGTAACTGATCATCTGCCATTTAAAAAATGTAGTAACTCAAAATATTATCAAACCTATATATACTCTATGCTATCTTATGCCACCCTATCAACTCTTACTCGGCTAACTGTTAAACTTCTTATCTATATACAGAAGCCTCCATTTCAGTAAAAAGGACGTGTTAATTAACTTTGGAATCTCTGATGTCAAAGCATATTAAATGATCAGTAAAAAGAGTTCTTGTGAGAGCTAGTAACCAGCACCCCTGGAAGGTTCACTGCATAGAGAAAAACAGAATCATTTGATAGCTTAGCTAGGCTTATGGGTAACGCTTTTTTTCCCCATTTGAAACTAGTAATCATAAATGTACATCAGGAATAGTTAGAATCCCAAGTAGGTGCTTATGTTAGAGCCAAGAGGTAAGGAAAATGAATCTTACTATCACAATCCACTTCATCAGATTTATCTTGGCAGTCAATTTCTCCATTACACCGCAGATGTGCATCAATACATTGTCCTTTCTCACACTGGAACTGGGATGCAGAGCATATGGGGCAACTATCTTCATCACTCTGGTCATCACACTCTGGAAATCCATCACATCGCCATGCCATTGGGATACAGTCGATTTCTCCAGTTGCACACGTAAATTGGTCTGGGGAACAAGTTGGAGGTTCTGGAGAAAGAAAACAAAGCACATGTGTGCATTCAATTTTAGCTCTTTTGACAGTGTAAAATGAGATGGACTTTTTCCACAGATGGAGAAAACCATGCTTATGCCTTCACTGAAGTTCTTCTGTAAAAATGCAAGCTATTTTTGAAGTGCTGCTATCCTCCTTCATTAAGGAGAAATGTTCAAGAATGAGACGAAGTATAATCAAGAGCTTGAAAAACACAAATGCAAGTAAAAATCCAAATGTGCTTGATTTTTTCAAAACCTTATGATTTCTAGGTTTCTGCGTTATGATTATTTGGTGTAGCAATACTGAGGACTGCAAATACAACCAGTGACCTGGCAGCTGTAGGTAAGATAAAGATCCCAGATATACACATCAAGGTAGTTCCTGAATTAATTTTGATAGGAACGTCCTGTTCAAATAATTCAACAGCCAGATTACTAGTTCTGTCTGAATCAAGAGCCACATATGATTCTATGATTTGCTGCATTATGGCTTCATTTGGCAGGTACAAGCTTGCGTTTAAAAGCTTGACAGGAGTGTTCACGAGGGTACATGGACAAATATCCTCCAGTCAAAATAGCTACAAATCTGTTTGGAAATACTTGCTATGGGCTGCTACCGCTGCAGACCAGATAGATCAGAAAGCTGTTGCAGGCTTACAGAAGGATTAGAATAAAAACAAACAAATAAACAAAAACCAGAGACTGAAAGGAAGGCCCCTTAATTTTTACATTTATAGAAGATAAAGTAGTGGGATATAATCTCCCATAGGCCATGTTTTTTGTTTTTTTAAAAAAGGACAGCAACAAATATAAGTAGATTGTTTTATTTTCCCTCCTGCAGATGTAACTGCCACTACTCTGAAACCACATAGCATGTTGTGGTCATGGGAAAGAAAACAGTTTATAATAGAAAGGACTGTCCCATGGGAGATCAGAGCTCAGCCAGAAGAATGAAATCCACAGCAAAATGAGTACATAAAAAAGCCAAGACAACCAAAAGAGACAGATGATTGAACACGGGATACCACCCAAAAAATAAATATTTTTTCCCCATTTTAAATAAATAATTTTTCCCCATTTACTCTCTACAAAAGTAAGGTAACAATTTTCAAAAATCCTGGGACTGGGATATCGAAGTCTAAAGGGTAAGTCTACCACATGGAAAGACAAGAGCTACCTTAATTAAAAAGGATTACAACTGAGTTTTTGGCCTCTCTCTCATTAACTAGACAGAACAGTTTCATGTTATCAGGCCAAATTCATTTGAAAGACTGGAGTGGTGTGGGAATCACATGCATAGTTTCTGCTACTAGGTTATCGTGGGTTGATTCAACATCATGTTATAAGCAGCTGTTTATAGCACAAAGCTGTCACATCATACAACCATAAGAAAATCTCAGTGGAAGATGCAACTATTTTAAGGTCTAACACAAGTATTCTGCACGCAATGAAAAGTCACACATCCAAAAAGTTAAGCAGAAAAAAGCTAGCAGAAAATCAAAGGTCACATTTAAGACATAATGCAACATATCACGTCTAAGAAAACACTGTGTAAATTCACGTTCTAGATTCGAATGCAACCTCCTACAGAAAGTTCATATAATTTTATAGCACATAAAAGTCACAAATATCCTGGTGGACAAGTTTCTTGCATCAGTTACCAACTGATTTTGGTCACTCTGACTTCATTCATTTAGTTATTTTTTAAAATATCTTATTCCAGAAAGGGAGTTCTCAAGACCTATCAGTGCATCAGCGTGTGACATAGTCAAGACCAATTTTCTGATGGCTCTAATATTACATCTCCTCAACCCCCACCTTTTTTTTTTATTATTATTATTTTTTACTTTTAAAGTTCAACAGTTCTGCTAAGAAGTTTACATAACTCACCTCCACAAGTTAAGAGATTCTGTAGAAGCACAAGGTGCTCTGGACATGAACATCTTGGAGTCCCATCCCCTTTGGCAATGCAGATGTGCGAACATCCACCATTGTCACGGGAGCATGGATGTGCAGCTGCAGAAACATACAGAAAGGAATATTAGACAGTATTAAAAAAAATCCTAACTACTAGCTAAGGCAAGCTCACAAAACCACTCATAAAGCACTTCTGTTTTTAGTAAATAAGATTTCACTAAAATTCATAGGAAGATAATTGCAGGATTTTTCAGGTCTGTGCTCAAAAGCTGATTTACTACTACACGAGGACTACATTTCTCCCAGACAGAGTGATATGGAGACCTTTAAAGGACTTCTAAAATGAATTTGGAAGCTGAGGTGAAGAGAAGTGAGAAAGCAGATTTGAGAAGGTCACATTTAAGATGTACCTACATATCTCATCGGTACTTCTAGGGTAGTCAGGCATCAAGAATTAACATATATTACTTCAGAATGCCAGCCTCCCCAAAACCCTCGGGAATTCTTCTTTAATTTCAGAGACCTCTTAATATCCAGCCGTACCACTCAGCTCCTGTTCCCCCCAACAAGCCCTCACCACTTCCCTGTTACTCACAAAACTGCAGTGTAAGAACACACGCTTGGCGGAAGAGACATGGCTGTGTTCCCAAATCAGTTATTCAAAAGCACCGAGTACCCAAGAGCTTCTAATGCAATCAAACTAAATTAACATTAGTTGGATGAGAAACAGGCACAAAGAGGTGAAGTCACTGTCTGAAGACCCCAGCCCAGCTGAGTGAGAACAGAGCCAGTCTCCTGCCTGCTTATCTCATGTCCTAAGTGTGCCGAGCATCTGCTGGAGTGATCTGTGGAGCAGGAGCCTCTGTTATTCGTGATGCCACCGAACAATGCATTCTTTACTACTAGTGAGGACCAAGAATTTCCACAGGGAAGAAATGGTATAAATATCATTATTTCTGTGCCAAAGTTGTCTTCCATCTGTTCAGGCTTCTCAGCAGTCTGCTTTCACCCTTAATAAATTCATCAATTTAACACAGTGATGGAAACATTACCGTGTGAGGCACAGGTTAGCAGGTTTTCTGCTAGCAGAAAAAGTGCACACATATACTTGTGTGGGCATGCACACATGCACATGTATTTTTACTCCCTTGTAACAGAAGTCACCTATATTGGACAGATTTCAGATGTAAAAAGTGATTTGCTTCAGTGCATCTCTGAATAAATACTACTCTTGCCATAAAAAAATAGACATTTTAAAAAACACATTGATATAAAGTTCTCTTTTTTTTTTTTTTTTTTTTTTAAACACGAATGTCCCCCAAGTACCCTTTACAGATTAATCCAGGGTCACCATACAAGTTCAACTCATCACAGGCCACAAAGTCTAAAGAGGCTTTCTGTTTCCCACATCTTGTGCTTTTATATTCTCAGCAGGCCTGGTAAAAGCAGGAGGAGCTGCAGGTTGCCACCCTGAGGAGCGACTGCTTCAAGGGGATTCTACACTCTCCCTCAGGGCACTGGAACTGAGGCACCAGGCCAGAAAAATAAGGTCCAACCATCAGCGACCCCTTTCAGAAGGGATCAGCTCCACCTCTGATAGGAGAGAAATTCCACATCCACTGAAATTCATTTTAGGAGCTTCGTGCCAATTCCCCCTCCCTTACTGAAGGCTTTTATGTTATCAGTTGTGCTAAGTCAAACATTTTATAAATGGGTCTGAAATGCCTCAAGAAAAGGCAAGTACTATCCTCTCCTTTCTTTTTAAAGTTTTTTTGAACTCTGTTACTTGGTTGTACTTATATATATGTAGAAAAAAATAAAAACCATAATTCCAATCAGCTTTTAGAGTGAATTCAGTATCATGTGAGCTTGTACAAAGCAGCTAACTAAGGTGTTGTGAAATTGCACAGTCTAGCTGAACAGGAGGACTCCTCTGGACAAGAGTGAGAAACTTGTTTATCTTTCTATTCTAGAGTCCCAGCCTTCCAAGTTGAAAGCTCTCCATGTCTTAACTTAAAGCCCACAGTGCAATATTATTAAAACACGCAGCTGGATGAGGAATTTGAAAGACAGTGGCCAAGATTCACAGAGATATTTAAGTAAACTCACAGAATTCCTCCATATCGAGTTCTTCCACAGCATGAATGCCTGTTAGGTGAGCGATTCGGCCTTGAATTCTAGTCCTTTTGTACCCGTTAGTTTTCTCCACTCTTTCAATCATCTGCTGCTGACGATCAATCCAGTACAGGTGATTCCCCAGCACCGTCAGTCCCATCGGCTGAAGGATGTTGGAGTCCTCCAGGGTCACGCGGTTAGCACCTGAGATCAACAGAAACAACTTTTAATTCATTTCAGCAACAACAAAACCAAACCAAACCAACAAAACAAAACAAAAACAAAAAAAAAACTACATTTTGAAACATGCTCTGACAATTTTGGGGGTTTCTATAACCAGCTCCAGTACATTCATTTTAGAAGGAGCTCTTAGGTTAACGGCTCCATTTGTCTTGGCAGACCATGGCATTACTCGTTCAGTTTCATTTCAGGTAAGTGCAACGAATTATTACACAGGCAAGCAGATCCAATATGAAGCACAGCTCATCCTTGGGTACTTTGGCTCGTCAGCCAGCCATGAAGAGCCTCACATTGGCATGCTCTGTTATAAATAACTGTGAGCAGTTCTGTTATGGTTTTGGCTGGGATAGAGTTAATTTTCTTCATAGTAGCTGGAATATTTTGGATTTAGGATGAAAATATGTTGATTACACACCCATGTTTTAGTTGTTGCAGAGCAGTGCTTACACTAAGTCAAAGACTTCTTGGCTTCTCATGCTGCCCTGCCAGGGAGGGGGCTGGGGTGCACAGGGAGCTGGAAGGGGACAGAACCAGCACCGCTGACCCAAACTGGCCAAAGGGATATTCCACACCATGTGCATCATGCTCAACCATCAAACTGGGGCTGCCGTTGCTTGGGGACTGGCTGGGCATCATTCAGCAGGCAGTAAGCAATCGCATTGTGCATTGCTTGTTTTGTTTATTTTTATTATTTTTAATCATTTTGCTTTCCCTTTTTCATTCTTATTAAAATGTCCTTATCTCAACCTATGAGTTTTTGCTTTTTGCAGTTCTCCCCCCTACCCCACTGGGTTGTGAGGGGCCTCCTCTCTTGGGACATTTTTTTTTTTTTTTTAAACAATACATTCACATACCTAGCAGTAAACTTTGTTGGAATGTACAAGCAAGAGTGAAATAGAAGTAATTAGCTTTACTGCCATTCCTCTCATAAAACACAACACACAGTAATCATGCAAAACAAGAATCAAACACTCAAATCCTGTCATATGCTATATCACATCCTCAGAGATAATGATCACAAAAAAAAAACCACCTTATATTCCAAAAAGCATACTTCTTTCTTCAATTTCTTTCTTTCTTCAGTAACCAAGCAGAAAACCCAAGTTCCATGTTTAGCAAAAGTGAAATGTAACTCAAGATGCTTTTAAACAGGATCATCATCAAATGTTCAGATTTACTGCTCTACAAAATAAGTCTCAATCAAGGTGTAAAAATCAGGTTAAACAAAAATGAATTTTGACTGCTTTTAATTTTAATTGCTTGCAGTATTCTATCATATGCTGCACTACAGTTAGTGGCATTTAATTGTTGCTTTTGTTATGCTTGCCTAGGGTGAACAAGAGGTCCCAGATTATTCTATTAATTCTCAGAAAACATTTTTAGTGTATACCAGACATATCTGATTTCAAAAATTAAGAATACAAAACAGAATTATAACTTGGTGCTACCTCTGATCTGATGTTGCATTTTGGAATAAAGACCTTATGCCTGCTTGCATTTTTTTAAAAAATTGAAGTTTTAAATATCTACTCAAAATGAGATTATTGAATCTGGATACATAATAAAAATGCTAATGAGCACTAGATTCAACTAATTTGCTGCATAAATTACGTGGAGCTCAGCCAAGCATAAGAATGACATTTATTTCAATTACAGATTCTATTAATTTTGCACATAAACTTACTGCCCACAACTCTTGCTTGACTGCCATGATGAACACTGCCCAGCATACATTCAAATGAAATTTAGAAAACAGAATATAGAGAGGTCAGAAATTCTTGTACTTGCAGTTAGGGTTTTAGTTCTTTATCCCTGAATATATTTTGCTTTCAAACCAATGACCAAGACACCTGTTTTGTTTCATTTTCAGAAGGAACACTCAGGAAGTGTGTATGACAGCACAGTCCTGGTTGTAATCTGATGCATCTATTATTGTACACGCTTCCACTGGATTTTACTCTTGTAAGGACATATGTAGAACAGAACAGACGCACTTGCACTGGTTTCACTAAATCAGACCCTTACTGCTACTCTCTAGCAGTGCAATTCCTGGCATGTCCTTTGTCTTCTCCTAAATGTACAGATCTTAAAAATTAGAAATACTGTGAAAATAACATTTTGACAAAAGAAGGTATATAGTGAAAAAAACACAGGGCACTTTGTTCATTTGCCCTGCAGCCTATGAGCACCCTTAGTCCCTACAAACTTCAGCAACATTGGACTATCAACAATAACTGTTCTTTTGTCAGACTCTGGGGTCAAACTTTGAAAAAGCACAAGTTTCAGCTGTATTTAAAATACATCAAGAATGGGAAAGCCTCATTTACAAATTGATATGATAAAACCTCCTTTCATTTTCATGTTTAAGTGCTAAGTTGGTCACATCCATTTAGAAATAAAAGGCAAGCTGGTATCCTGAGGCCATCCTAAAACTGTGAAGACACGAGGTGTCTGGTGACACTCACAAGCTAGCAGTCCTGCTACAACCCTAGCCGCTTTGAACAGCCTCCCAAACAGGCTACATTTAATGGTTTTTGGGATATACCTTCAAGCATCATCTGTTTCCTCCCTCCTCTATAAAAAGCTGAACATTGGTGATTTGGAAAGCTCTGGAGATAGCTCTGGAGATGGTGATTGATTTATACTGAATTATGCTGGATTTGATCTTAAGTAAATGACAGTCCAAATAGTAATTCTAAAAGGAGAGGCAAAGAGCACAGATAGCCCTGGATGACACCATTACATTGTTGTTTAGAAGAATGAATAAAATGAAAAATAGAGTGAATAGAAAGATATTTTCAGCAGATATACTTAAAAAATGGTAAAGAAAACCTGTTACAAGTGTTGAATTTCCGTAGTAATTAAGTACTTTAGTTATCAAAATGAAACAGATGTGTAGTCTTTTCAAGACTGAAATTAATACTTAAATGTAAATAACATTAAGGTGGAAGGACACCAATTGCTGTATTTGAAGTATATTTGAAATTAAAGCATTTTTATAGATTTTTCCAGTCACTTCAACAATAATATAAAATACTACTTTTTAATTGACTGATATGGCAGACAAGTCATTTGCAAATGTTTTATGAATGTCTGAAAAGCATCAATAGCTCCAGCTGAAAAATCCAACAACTTCACAAATACAAGTGTTCGCTCTATGGACAGGTTTGTAGTTCTTTCACTCCTCTCTAAAAGTTAAGTTAATAAGTTGAATATTGGTCACCCGAGCATTTAGCAGGCTGCTATTAACTATCCGGGTGTAGGGAAAGCTTCAGAAACCACCAGAAACATGTAATCTCCTCAAGTCTGTGAGGGAATAAGATTGTTTGGAACTGTCTAATTTGCAGGAAGGACACTACACACAACTTGGGTCCATTTTTTTCAGCAGCCTCAATTTATGCTAGCAAAAGGATTTCTAGTGTATGACCATTTAAAAGTGACAGCTCAAGAATTATTTTTTAGAGGAACTAATTCAACCCAACATAACTTTGGCTGTTAATTTTTTTCTGAAGTTGTGATGCAAGACTGCAAAATATACAAAATACTTAAAAATAAAAATGTTAACTTCTAAAAAAAAAAAAAACCAACAACTACAAAACAGCTCAATGGATCAAATTACAGCGAGCTTTAGCTGGATCAAACAACCATAGTTCTCTGGCTACATGATACATGGCTTCCAGTTATTGCTTTCCTTTAGTCCTGTAGCTTTTCTCCCCTTTATCTTGCCTTTAGGGTTTGATTCTTCAGTTGTGACCCCATCAAATAAATGTGCATTAAAAGCTTTGTTACAATATTACCCAGAGAAAGCTTAGTTTTCTCTGTAAATAAATAAATGGATTAGAATACAGATCCAGGATTCAAACTCATGCTTATATGGAGTTTCTATGTCACCAAAAGGAGGAATGTATACCACATACAAAGGAAATTACAATCACATGATACAAACTACCAGAGTGTGATGGCCTAGCTGCTAATTTACTCATATATCACTTTACCAAAGTCGTTTTGTCTGGTCTTATTTATTCAAGACTTAGATCTAGAACAGTAATGTACATACTGCTTCTGCCTTTTATGCTGTACCACGCAAGGACTCAGCTCATCTCCAGCAAGAAACACCCACCTCCTGTGATCCTCCTTGCCTGCTAGCTGTGATTCAGCCTTCCATGCATGCTAAATCCAAGGGGAAAAAAGGCATGCTTATGTATACACATGTAAAAGCCACAGCTAGGTCCACTGTGTGCTACAGCTTCACTAAGTAATGTGGCTTTCTGTTACGTGGGGGTCATCTTTTTAATCTATAGCAGCACTAGTTACCAGCCCTCTCCTCAGCTCATTAACTTCTCACAGGTGCATTTCCCCTCTCCAAGGCCATCAAACTTCCTCTCAGTCTTCCTTGGTACCTCTTCTCTCCCTCCCGTTCTTGTAAAAAAAAAAAAAGAACAAATTTCACCTATTTTAGTTCATTGCCTCACAAGGGAAGGGATGTGACTACATGTGATTAAGAGAAAGTCCACCAAAAATTGGAGGCTCAGCTTTTTATGGCAGCTGCCAATCACTAGAACAACCCAGCTTCTACTCCCTGACACTCATTCACTACTCTCTGTACTTCCTTTAGGAGTTTAATTTCTTCACACAAAGGAAGAGAGAATGAATCACAAGTGACAAGACACAGACATTGGATCCTCTGTGCTATACTGCACATTTCTCAGCACTGCCAACTGCTTTGAGAATTCAGTGATGAACAACGCTCTGTAAGAAGCATGTGGTGCTACTGCTACAGTAGTGGAGTAATGCCTTATTTTACTAATATGGAAAAAGTGCAATGAATTGACATCTCTCCACTGTTTTACAACACTGGTGTTCCAGGTGAGCTGCCTTATCATCCTTCTTAGAAAAAAGTTGCTACCCTTTCCATTTGTTCTTCTAGTTACCTTGATTTGGTAGGCTGTAACCTCCAGAGAAAAAAAGTACTGAAGAGTTATGCAAGCTTTTCAAGCCACAAGAAAATAAAAAGCAGGAGTGATTTAGTGGTGCCATGACTGGCAACACCTATTTAAATCTGATCTTCCAAGAGCTGCTTTCAGAACATATCAAAAATCAAATGTCCCTCTTGAAAGGTGGCAGTCATTACAGACACATTTATTCCAATCACATCAAAGACAGAAGCCCACCAACAATTGTTAGCTGTGCCTGCCTGCACAGAACTGGCAACTGTGGAAGAAGTTACTGGGGTCAGTATCAAAGAGGGAATGATGTCCTATACATCACACACGCTACTCCAAATGTTTAACTGCATACCACATACCTGACAAGTCACAGCTTTCGATGCGCTTCAGATCTGCATCCACCCAGAAAAGCTTTCCAAGTTTGTTGTCAATCACCAGTGCTACGGGGCGGATCAACCCAGTGGTAAAAAGCACTTCTCTCTCTGTGCCATCGAGGGCTGCGCGCTCAATCTTGGGAGCTCGCTCTTGCATGTTGGTGAAGTACATGTACCTGAGAACAAAGCCACCAGCTGATTAACTAAAAGCTTAAGAAGCCAAGGGAAGCAGCTCACCTTTGCACACAGGTTCTCAGTTGTAAGTGGGGATGGTTTACACAGGGATGACTGGTGACTATTGCTCCCAACTGCAAAAATCCAGATCTATGCTGCTGCAGAAGCTCCAACATTTGCTAAATGGCATATGGAGACAGCCTAAAAGTAACTGCATTTCTCCTGAATACACCAGGCCATAAAATGCTTCAGCATTCAGCACTGCTGCCCTGCAATATTCCTGCAGTGGAGGTAGGGATTGTAAGAGGCTAGCACAGAAGACTTTCTGCAACTGTCCTTGGGTAAAGCTCTCCTCACCTTCTTTCTGACAAAAAACAAATAAACAAACAAAAAAACCCAACACAATTACCTCCTTTCTGGGGTTCCTTTCTTCTCAGCAAGTGTAAGTTCCTACTAAACTTCAGAGGAACAAAGATCACAGAAGAAAGAACAACCGAGAATGTTGTTCCTGATGACATAGTTCCATGAATACTTTATCTCTGCCTAAGCCAGCTCAGCTGCAAACAGGAGCAGTTTCTGTTCTCCCCTGCATAATTAAAAAATGGTTTGCGCATCCACATGGTGAGCTGAGAACTCCCTCAGGGAAAAATCTACCATTTCTTCAGTAATAAATAACTTGGGCAGATTCACTGCTGCATAGACATTCCTGATGGCATAAACGAGGAGATGCAGCAGAGAGAACGAGCAAGCCAAGGGAGAGCTGGAGGGAAGGATTTCTGGAACTAAGGCAGGACAGTGAACAGATCACTGATTCAGCCCTCCCAGGTAGTCACAGTGTTCTTCCACATTGTCTTTCTCCCATTTTTACCTCTTTTAATTTAAAAGCAGGTTTATCTTTAATTCATTTTAAAACCTGACTTGAAAAGTCGAGTGTTTTAGTGATCAACAAACCCAAACTCCCATTTTAACGGAGAATGCAGGAAAGCTTTTATAAATACAAAATATGTCCAAGTGAGTTAGTCCCAATCAGATTAGAATCTTTTCTCTAATCCCCCTCTTCCCGCAGCAGCTTTTGACCCGTGCAGTGAGCACTGTACACCATAACAGTCCTACAAATGTTCCACACAGGGTCTCTGAGTACTATTGTATCCACACAGTTATGGAATATTGTCATCCAACATCTGTCAAACACATATCAAAGCCACCTAAGAGTAAACTGGGGTTTAAGCATCTAACTTATTAGAAAGAACAGCAAAAGGGCCATCTTTGACCTCTAAGTATAAAGTTACCAGCCACCTGAAGTGGAGATGTGGTCTGCTGAATCTAAACAGAATTGCTTTAAAGCAAAACTACAAATTTTCTTCCTGTGGGAACTCACTGCACTGCCTTTACCTGTCTTAATTCATTTCAGCATTTTTTGAGACACACATCAAGACAGAATTGACTTTAAAATGTCTAGAATGTAAGGTTATTTTCATTTTTTTTTCAACCTTTATACTATTACATTAGCAGGAGTAGTTATATCATATGAAAGATCCCTTTTTTTCTAGAAACATTTGTTTTATGATAATTGAACATTTATGAGGTGGATCCTCAGCTGCTATAAACAGCAGTTTTATAGTTTATAGCAGTTCCTGTTTTTTCTGGATTTAGTGGTGAGGTTGTTGCCTGTGCACTCACACAGTGAAGAGAATAAGGTTGTTTTGTTGTGCTTTCCCCACCCAGCTTAGTTTCCCACTGTAACCTACCACACAGCTGTGTGAACATCTAAGTTGGCACACCAGAGGAGGCAGAAAAGGAAAAAACAGGAAGAGAAAGTTGGATACCTTTAAAACCCAGAATCAGGCTATCAATCACCTATAACCTGAATGATTAAATACGCAAAATTTCTCATTTTGAAAATACACAGATGCATCACAAGATTTGCACACAGCTGATGTATCCCAGATGTGCTCTGTGTGAAGAACAGAAAGGAATCTCACCCTCGCTCTGCATTCACCACAATGGCTCTGGGCTTGTCGTGATCTCCACGCAGCACCATCCCAATTGACTCGCCGTTCAGTCTGTGGACATTGACTGAATTTGTGGCCTCACAGGTCCAGTATAAGGTATGGCTGTATATATCAATGCTGAGGTCGTGTGGCTGCTTCTCGGGATTCTGACTTTGGTTTGGAGCACTCATGACAGTAAAAGGCTGCAAGACAATATATAGGGAATGACTTCTAATAACTGTTCTGTACGAACGCTGCACAAAAAGCATGGTTTATTTATGTGAAAGGTCCAGAAATACCTAAAACCACAAGGAAGCAAGTACAACAAATGTAACAAAATACATTTGATTCAAACTGTAGATTAGAGGGAAAATATCTACAGAAAATCTGTAAGGTAATTGTAGAACACAGTAAGGTCTCCCCTGAGCCTCCTTTCCTCCAGGCTAAATAACTCCAGCTCCCTCAGCCACTCAAGAGTACTGGAGCACATAAGAAGTCCCAAAAGGAAAATAACCTTTCAGTTGGACATTACAGAGGCTCCACTAGTGTACTGCTAATCCCAGTGCCATTGGGATACTAATACCACTGGCAGGACTCCCAGCATCAAAGTAGTTTTCAAAGGTGACTGGTTTTGGTCACATCAGAGTGGTCACGGGAAAGCGGTGTCTTCTTTAAAGCGTCCTGATATGGTACTCTCAATCCAAAAGAAAAACAGCAGCAAAAAAAAAAAAAGGTTGTATGGGTCAAGAAAGATGAATCCACTATTCCACACTCAACTTAAGCAAAACGAATTACTCAAAACAGAATTACTTGAGAAAGTTACAATATATTTCCATAATTTGGTTTTAAGCCACCAAGTTCTACATAGTGATGTAATGTTTTCTTTTTATTTAAATCTTTATCCCTATCTTTTCTTGTCAGTGTGCCCAGGAATATAAAGAAATAATTCTTATCTTGAAATCAACGATAATGTTAGCCAAGTATGTCACGTGCACTGTTTGCAAAAAAAAACAAGAGTTAGCAAAATTCAGTAAAAATAGTTAGTGAAAATTGGAAAGTCAAAATTTGAAGGGGATCTGCATCTTCAAAGCTGTGCGGCCAAGGTATTGGAAAACACAGCAGACAAATCTCCATTGCAATTTGCACCTAGCAAGTACCAAAGAGAAGCTAGACTGCAACAATTAGCACCTAGCACAATCCAAAAGAGCAAAAGAAACACTCCTTCAAAATTCATCCACAACCCAGCTAGCTGCTTATCCTAAGATACCTCTTCCAATCTTAAAAGAAATTGCCAAAAAATAAAACCATCTTTTTCTTTAAAGGGCACTGTAAGATCACTGATTCCCCAGGCACATGAAAAGACCAACTCAGTTCCACTGAAAACACATTACATTGTTTAGATATGACTGCCCAAAGCTAAGAAAATATACCTCACCCATTCTCCATTTCCTTTTGTATTCTTATTCAAACTACAGCTTTTAAAGAATCTGTTATTCTGTCCTGGGAGGTAAGCAATATTAATGCATAACACTGCCCAGAAGAACAGCACACTTCTTTCCACTGTTGTATGAATAACTAGCAAAGAAACATTTATGCACCTAATTCAGTAAAACTATTGTGTATGCGCATAAGTCTACCCCTATCTGACACAACAGTCAGCTTTACATTCAATGAGGGTTTTTAACTACAGCTTGGATAGCTGTGTGAGTTTTCATTTTGTGACAGCTTTACAATGATGACAATATGATCACACAACTGTTATGCACAATATTGATTTTAGAATACAATTTCTGTCTCTAGTATAATTCAGAGATAGTGAGCCTGCCTTACTTCATTGTCCACCCTTAGCATAATATCACAGTTTAAGGGTTCACAGTCAGGTTGGAAATTAGGAGGAATTTCTTCTCAGAAAGAGCAGTCAAGCATTGGAACGAGTTGCCCAGGGAGGTGGTGGAGTCACCATCCCTGGGGGTGTTAAAGGAAAGGTTGGACATGGTGCTTAGGGCATGGTTTAGTGGGTGATAGTGGTAGGGGGACAGTTGGACCAGATCATCTTGGAGGTCTTTTCCAACCCTAATGATTTTAGGATTCTAAGGCTCATTGTTTCAGGTACATATGATATACATAGACTTTACACTTCTTTGTGTATAACTTAAAATCACAATCCTAAAAAAAAACCTTCAGTAATCTTTACATATAAACAGAATACACATGAATAAGTGCTAGCAAGAGTAAAGTTTAAACTGATGATTCCCTGGTGCAGGGGACAGGAGGGGAAAGTCAAGCATAAAGTGCAAAAAAAAAGACCCCCCCCCCCCCCCCCCCCAAAAAAAAAAAAGTATGTACACCATGTAAACTTGCCTGAGTGCCATCATCTTTGGCTCTTTTTATAATATTCTGACGTCCATCTACCCAGTAGATCAATTTATCTAAGGGATCATAATCAATAGCCTTCACGTTCCTTAGACCATGCATAGGCAGGATGATATCTGGACTTTGCTGATCATCTGGTATCATTCGGCTGATTGCAGACTTCTGACTAAATAACAGGAAACTGGTAGGGGCTGAAACAAGTCAAAAAAGAGTGTAAGTAACACCAGCAATATTGAGAAATACAAAGTTGCACAGGTTTTCCTACATTATCCTTTTACCTAGTTAAACTTACGTAACTACGCATAAACTTCCACAAACTCCAAGCGCACGTGCGTGCTGCTCTTCAGACTACCAAGAAAGTTTTTTGGGTGCTATCTTTGTTGACTTCAACAACATTTAAGACGAAAAGAATTTCTCTTCCACCCACCTATACACTTAGTTAAAGACTGGGAAAGCTTCAATCACACACATGAATCACCTGGAAAGCACTTCCAGCAAAACAAGTAGGACCAGACTTGACAGTGCTGTTATTTCTAAGACTTTAAATACAAATCTTCATCCCTAATCCATGTCACAAAAATGAATATAAAACTCCACATTCTGTCCTCGTATTTCAGATTACCTTTAAAGCCAGAACCTTTGAAATGGATTTGTACTACCCCTTCCCTTTCATACTGGTTTAGGCTGGAATAGCTTGCATGAACTGCTTTTGCTTTGCCTGTTAAACTGTCTTCATTTCAACCAAAGCATTTTCTCACCTTTACCCTTCCATTCTCTTCCCCATCCCATAATGGGGAATGAGCAAGCAGCTGGCAGGGAGCTTATCTGCTTACTGGGATTAACCCACAACAGTCCTTTCTGGTACCCAACATGGGGGCTTGAAGGGTTTGAGATAAATTTGAGTGGAGTATCCTAGACTGAATTTTTTAGTTCTTATAGCTGTTTAGCTGCTAATTGGCAGGCTGCTGTGCTTGCCACAGGACTTGCTTGCTTACTGTGTATTGGAGTGCTTGGTAGTGGGTTGCTTTTTGCTTTTGCTGTTTGCTGCAGTCCTTATCATCTTACTTTGCTATGCCTAGGAACATTTTGATAACAGCAGCAGCCATGCGCCTGGGCTGGCAGGCAGCCAGGGAACTGCTGCTGTTCCCGTGCTGCTGTACTGGACAGGCTGGAATTCCAGGGTGAATTTGAGTCAGAGGAACTGTGACCCATGGATAAATCCATGAGTGAGGCAGGTGCACCCCAAAGCTTTTGTGGACATGGGTAAGCCCACACTGGTGCAGGTATACCTCAAAGCATCTGTGGCCATGGATAAGGCCATCCTAGATCACCTCAAAGTGGCTGTGGATAAGACAATGATGCAGGAAATGTGCCCCTCAAGGGATTGCAGCCCATGAACAAGACCATACAGGAACAGCTCCACCTCTACCCATGCATAAATCCATGCCAGAAAAGGGGCAAGGGCAGGAGTACATTGCAATGTTAAGCCCTATACCCTGGTCCAAACAGACCAGGGATGGAGATTATATATACCTTTAAACGGTTGTAACTCACGATTTGAGTTGCATGTTACAGGAAATATTATAGCAGGAACCACACAAACAAGCCTCAAAGAAGCTGCGCAAATGCAGCAGTGACCTGAGATGATCTGGTTTTGACATCCGAGAACTCCACACAACACTGTTTCTCCTGTCCTGAGTGACCACCTTAACACACAGAACCCAAGTCATGGGCTAAATGAACTAATTGGACATTTTATGGACATCTTTACGTGGGAAGCCTATAGACTAAGGGAGTAATATCTATGTATGAAAATTATAGGACAGAATGGGAGATGGTGGTTAATGGAGATGTACTGGATACTGTTGGACCCAAGCATGACAAAGCGTATGATGTAAGGGGCGCAGACTGTCCTGGTTTTGGCTGGGATGGAGTTAATTTTCTTCACAGCAGCCCATACAGTGGTATATTTCGGATTTATGACCGAAACACACCTATGTTTTAGTCATTACTGAGCTGTGCTTACACAGCCTCCAGGTCCTTTCTGCTTCTCACACTGCCCCACCAGCCTGGGGCTGCACAAGAATATGGGAGTGGACACCATCAGGACCACTGACCCAAACAGACCAAAGGGCTATTCCACACCAAATGGTGTCATGTTCAGCAATAAAACTGGGGGAAAGAAGGAGGAAGGGGGTGGCATTTGGAGTTATGACATCTGTCTTCCCATTTAACTATTACATGTGATAAGCCCTGCTTTCTTGTAAACGGTTAACCATCTGCCTGCCAATGGGAAGTAGCGAATGAATTCCTTACTTTGCTTTGCACAGCTTTTTTTTTTTTTTAAGCTATTGAACTGTCTTCATCTCACCCCAAAAGTTTTCTCCATTTTATCCTTCTGACTCTTGTCCTCAGGGGTTAGTGAGAGAGTAGTTGGGTGGTTTTTAGCTACCTACCAGCATTAACCCACAACACTTTCCTATACTGAAAGGAATCACAAGCACATGGCATCCACAAGCAACGAGGAATATACTAGCAAACAAAAAGGCTTACAACTACAGTTCCTGCTGTTGGGATCCAATGTATAGTGAGCAGCACAGCCGCACCTAAATCCGTTTGGTATGGCAAGGCACAAGTGACCGCAATGGCCATTATTTTGCACACAATCATTCAAGCCATCCTGACGTGAAGAATGAAAGACCAATATATCCATCACAAAATCCAGATGGCCCTGAATAAGTGTCCGGTTCTTCCCACTGGTCTTGTCTGCTCTTTCTATGCTGTGAAGATTCCAGTCTGTCCAGTAGATGTAGTCACTGTATTGGGTTAATCCGAATGGATGAGGTAGATCATCTGCTATGATTTCTCGTTCTTGTCCTGCAAAAAATAAAGATAAACAACTAAAACACAATTTCCAAGTCATGAAACTGAGTGTGATGGACACTAAGAAAAAGTTTTTCCTTCCCCTTTTAAAATAAAACCTCATTTTGCCAGTCGCATCATGGGATTCATTATGAAGCAGTACCTGCTGAAGAAGTAACCTAAACACTAGCCCTCAAAAATGTTATCCTGATAACTTCTTGCCTATAGAGCAATCTGAAACTGTGCCAATGTGCTGCCATTTAAATAAATATTGCTCTATGTCTTACACTTAACATCCCAAATAAATACTGGAAGACATATTCAAGAATGTTATCAGCTCCAAGACTTAGGCCAATAATAATAATATGTACAACAGCAACATATAGCAAACTTGGGATTCAAAGAGAACGAGCGATAAGAAATTACAGTGTTTCACTCAAGAATCAAATTATTTGCAGTGCAATTCAACATACAGATACCCCAAAGGATTTGGAAACCATTTGTTTGGCAGAAATCCCAGTACTCTCACACTCAGTGGTTCAGTTCGCAACATTCAAAACAGATTTAACACCTCTAGAGCATTAGATGGCCTCTGCCAGAGATTCACTACTATAGTAAGGTCTTCCTATAAATCAGCCTCCGAAACATTTTCAAGCACAAAACTCCCTGAATCTCTGCCACTTTATATCAAGTGAAGATGTAGCCTTCATCAGCAACATCTCTCCCTGCCTCAAACAAATATTCAATGCTATATTTTACAGAACATCACCTTTTTTCCCCGCCTCACTTTACCTTTCACCCTCTCTCATTCAGCCAACACTGGAGAAGGAATGGAAAACAAAAAAACTAAAAACCCATTAAGCCATTTTTTTAAATAAAATACTAGAACTAAGTATAGAGGCAAACTTCCCAACTACTTTTAGGCATCTCAAGTGCCCAAGTTAAGGGCACAAATATCCTGAACACTCTCAGGTACTTAGACCAATCCTGGTCTACAGTGATGAATTCAGGGTAGAGGTTCTTTTAAGGGAAGCAAATAAACTACCTGAATTTTACCAGGCAGTAGATGGAGAAAAATCTCCCAAAACAGTGATTTTGGCCTGCTGGGTAACATTTATAATGGACAAGAATAAGCTGGGACAGCATTCAATCATCCACTTGAGAGTACATTATTTATTGCTGGTAGGGTAGGTGCTTCTAGCACCAGCTGTCATGCAGATCCATCCTAGCCAGGAAGCCAGCAGTGCAAAATGCAAGTCAAGTTCTAGTCTAATAACATTTCCTTAACCAATAAGCCCACTTGCTAGAAGCCTACCCTACAATCTGCTAACTTAAAGGACAAGCATACAATGTTGTTAGCTTCAGCAGTCCTCCTCTCCTACTTTCTCACCACAAATCAATGTTAACCATAGTTTCAGCTTTAGAACTAGCTTAATTTACCACAGATTATTTGAATATTGTGTTTCTTCTCAATACCACAATCAGTTTCTAATCCAAATTTGCCTCTGGCTATTTTGTTTCTCGAAGTATAATGCAGAAGCTTAGCTTTGATAGATCATGCAGTAGATGAAAATAAACAAACAAAAAGCAAAAAAAAATCCACCCACAACTCCAGATAAAGAAAAAAAACCTTCATGCAATTTCTAACTAGCAACATCCATTCAGCAGTACTTATCCCAAAACAATGAATACAAGTGATGCAAAATCACTGCTAGCCTTGGAATCCAAAACTGCATGGCTTTGTTTTCCAGAGATTTAATCCATTTTTGTTATGGCTTTTCAGAACATCCTTTTCCTAAACATCCTGCTCTAATGCCAACTTGTGAATAAACTTTTTTTTTTTTTTTTTTACTGTAGATGGAGAGCATACATAAGCTGAAACTGACATACAGTCACATCACCAGAATAGTATGTGATTCTTTCTAATGCTTCTTTTTCTTGGACATACACAGTGGGCTACTAAAAAGCTATCAAACAATTACTTCAACTCATTTAGGTCATCGGCTAAAACTGAAGTCCTACAGCTCAGTATATGTGTACAGAAGCATAAGAAGGTGCAAAGGTTAAGTCAAAATGCTGATACAACTCTTTTTTTTTTTTTTTATGTTCATTCAGAACATGTGAGAAAGCCTTTTCTCCATTAACAGATTTTTCCAGGTTTCTTTTTTTTCTCTCTCTCAAGTATAGCATAAGATCTTCAAATAAAAGCATATAAAACCTTGTAGTAGGTTCTCCATACTCTGAAGATATGCATACACAATAACACCTTAAAAGAAAGGTCTTTGTAATGATAGGTTTTCACAGAAGATTTAAAAATAAAAGTGAGTGAGTTGCAGGGAAACCGTGTGTGTCATCAGCCAGAGCACTGCTGCAACAATCCTGTATGAGTTTGCTTAAATATTGTATGTTTTGCCACACAAACTCTGCTTTTTATATTGGAATCCCACAGGTGTTAGTTAATTCCCATCTAACAAAGGCCTGTCTTTGGAAACGGGACATATGATGTCAGGTCACAAGCTTCTGGATTCCATCTCTGATGGAATGCCAAGCAGTACCTTGGTTTGGATTTTGAACTAACAAAATTAGTCTGAAGCTGGAAAGAGAGACCTGGGTAATAGTTTGACAGAAAATCAGTGTCAAGACTGAAAAGTCAAAGCTGGTTTATAATGAAGCTGTTAGCTGTGTTCACTTTCTCAGAGGTCATATCTCTAATTTCGTAAAGTGCACATAATTTCATGGCAATACAGAGAAACAAGGTTAAAATGGTATTACATTTCACTATTGTTATTAAAACTACCACATGGTTATTAATTTAGGAAGCTTTCATTATTATTATTATCATCCCCTCAAGCATTTAACTCTGCCTACTCTCACAAGGAAAATATACATGCAGATTTAATATAAATCATATTATTTCGATCTTTCAAGTTACTACTTATGACAAATTGGTAACATACATGCTTTAAGTCTGATAAATTTAACAGACTCAACATTTTAGAGAAAAAGATAAGTGATTTAACAGTTCATTATGGAATCACCACTCAAAAAAAAATCAGGGTTAGCTTGGAGACAATCATTTCAAGAATTTAATTAAAACACTCTAAAAATCTACTCAATTTTTTTTACTGTGGCCAGTGCGTATTTCTGTACTGGATGGAGTAACACTGATGTAATTTAAAGCCAGAATACCTAGCATATTTGACGATTCAATCATGCTGGTGTCTAAGTCAGTCCAATATAGCCGTTGGTCTGCATAATCAATAGTGAGGTCATTGGCACGACCCACTTTATCCACCAAAGTGATGCTGTTTGTTCCATCCATATATGCTCGAACAATCCTAGGTTTACCTCCCCACTCTGTCCAGTACATGTACCTGAAACGAGAAGCAGAACAGAAAGATTACAGCTAGCTGAGATTTGAGTTCGGCTCTATGTTTTGATTTTTCATTTCATTGCTTTCAAGTTTTCAAGTTTTCTTTTTTTTTTTTTTTTTTTTAATTTGGAATAACCCATGTGATTATGGGCAGTTAATTAGTATATATTAGAGCACCCCTTTTTTAAGCATAGACAGAAAAACATGATCAAAAACTCCCAAACTTTCGTTGAAACCCACAGGGTTGTGGAGCTTACAAAGCCTTCATTGTGTTTTCAAAGACCCTGAAGAAATGAAGCTATATAAACTGTCAAGTATCTTGTCATGTAAGAGTATGAGCACACAAAACTTAGAAAACCAACACTACCCCTTACCCTTTGGTAGGATCAAGAGCCAAAGACCGTGGGTTGTCCAAGTCCTTCCACACAAGGACCTGCCTATACTGTCCATCCAGGCGGGCTACTTCAATTCGGTTGGTTCCAGTATCTGCCCAGTACAGGTTCTTTCCCATCCAGTCTACAGCCATTCCCTCAGGATAATCTAGCCCAAATTCAATCACATGTTCAACAGAGCTCCCGTTCATGAAAGCTCGGCTTATGGTCTGGAAAACAGTTGTGTAAAAATATTTCAGCATTTATGGATACTCAAACAAAATAAGTAGTTATTATGAAGTTTGGCATACAAAAAGAGGTTAGTAGTAAAAACAACAATCAGTCAGTATTACATTTTTAAAATAAATGTCTGTTTAAAAGAAAACTATATAGGAATTCACAGGATAAAAAGACCTGAATATTCAGAAAAGTTAACAGTACAGTTTCTGATGACCAGTTCAAAGCATCTTAAGAGGACGTGACTTTCAGAAAGCACTGTACATCTGCAGATTCTTCCTTGACCTGTTTTCCTCTCTGCCATTTGCATATAATATTTATTTTTTTTTTTTAAGTATTTAATTCTCTCTAATGTTTTAATTCTCAGGAATACATCACAATTCAACAAAACCTGAATTAATTTTCCTCTCATGATCAGTCACCTTGAGCAAGTTAATCGCTCTCATCTACATTTTGGTTATATACAGTCAGCTAAACAAGCCATAGGGTAAGGACTGAGTACATATAAATAAGCTCCTCCTACCGATGAACAATGCCCAAATAAACCTTTGGGAACATCCAGGACCAATGTACAATTACCCTCCCTTGTTATCACGTTAACACAACATTTTACATTTATTCCTAACTGCCTGCTAAAATTTCAGGTATAAATTTCTTAATCGTTTGATAAATGAACAAATGAGAGTAAGAGATGATTTATATTTTTAAAGGTAAATGTCAAAACCAGAATTCATGTGCTATATTTTTAGGGACGCAGTGGTCATCAAGGGGAGCTGTCTATGGAAAAAGGAAGAGGGCTCTGAAGTTACACTGCCTACTGCTAAACTGCCTACTGCTAAACTGCAGAAAGTTGGGGGACAGAGGGAAGGAAAGCCCAGGCATGCTGAAATCTATGCTGATATGTATGTGAAAACACAGTATTCCTGGATAATTCAGGAGGCCACAGACATGTAAAATGTTGTCCAGTTCTGCACAGTAAGAGTGGGACCTGACTGATGCAGCTCAAGTAATGTATTTTCCACTAAAAACGGTTAAGACAACCATAGCCCCAGCTCTCTACATGCTTTCTTGAGATTTATTTAGTAACCGTGTCTGCAGCACACTGATTTGTTACACTGGCACTGTTCCTAGGAAGGTATCCACACTACAAGCAGCACTGTTAATGCTGAAGCACAACCTTCATTAGTCTTCCCAGAGAGGCTATGAAAATTGCACTAGCCCTGCCATCACTACGGGTGAGTTTTTTCCTATTATGGCTTAGGCACATTAGCAAGGAAACTTCAACTGCTCTTGGAAAAACCCATTAAAAGGCTAAACAGAGGAATTCAGCTCCAGTGAAGTGACTGTGTCATTTTCTACCGTTACTTAATTAGCTTCAAAAAGTTAAGTAGCACTGATGAACACCACAATGTTCACTTCAGCATGCACCTGGATATGAACCAGAACCCATCAAACTGAAATTTCAAACTGTTGGGGAACACAATGACACAGAGGTGGGGGCTGGCAGGGGGCAATTAACACGGCATGGAGAGGACTAGACCAGTTCCCTGGTCCGCTCTGTGACAAGCTGGAGTCATAGGCTAACAGCAACCAATACAAAGCTCTCTTGCCAATTGTTAATATTAAATAAGATTGTTTTCCAAGTCAAAACTGTAAGGGGGTAGAAAGCTTGGGGGGTTGCCAAGCTTGGTGCTTGAATTACTCTACTACGTGACACGAAAATGGCATTTCTAGAATAGGGACATATACGGATGCAGCCCATGCAGCATCTGAGACTTCAGCACTCAGTATGAGCAAACACCACTTTGGATTTTTATTTGAAGCAGGAACATGCCTGTCACCCAACTGTGCATTCAACAATGCAACTGTCTTCAACTCCAAGAGTCTCCTTGGATGCAATTCAATGACAACACTAGCAACTGCAGGATAGATCATGTAACAGAGACCTTTGTTAGATCAAAGGAACTGCTCAGTGGCATTATATTCAGGGAATTCACATGTCAGTAATACCTTCAAACTAACATCAGTCCAATAGATTCTGTTATCAGAGACATCAAAATCCAGAGCAGATGCCTCCTTGACTCCAGTAAGAGGAATAGCAACATCATTATTATTGGTTTCAAGGGAAATCCTATGAATGGCTGCTCTGCTTGTGAAAACTAAGAAGGCTTCAGGAATGATGCAAGTCTTCATGTCACTCAACAGCTCAAGGCCAATGGGACAGGCACACCTGGTCTCCTGGGGTGTAAAGAAACATAGATGACTGCAGCCTCCATTGTTCTCTGCACATGGATTAGTTCCTTAAAAACAAAACAACAAAAACAAAACAGGTATTAGTGTATTACGGAGACAGTGTGAAGGGGAAGGCTGAGAGGAACTGCAATGTAATCACAAATCTTCAAAATAAGTTAACTCTATGGGTTGTCAACAGGGAATTCTAGAAGAGCCATTCACCATTGGATCCAGCCAGCCCAGGCTTACCAAACACTTTGGCAACGCTTGTTGCTTTAAGGCCCATTAAGTCCGGCAGCTGATCAATAATAATGTCTCTGCTAGCCCTTATCTTGTGAACTCTTTCAATGCTTCGTCTCTGCCAGTCAGTCCAGTAGATGTAATCTCCTAGAAGTGTGAACCCAAATATATGTGGAAGTTTATCTTCTAGGAGGGTTTTCCTCATTGTTCCATCAACATTTATGACCTGTGGGACACATGAGAAAAAAGGAATAAATAAGTGCTATTTGAAAATTTTCACTATGGACAGCATCAAGTTCAGTAACATATTTAAATCAAAATACTGTAACTTCTCTTTTCCAATGCAATCCAATCTTCTACTTGCTGCTAGAAACACTTCACAGGTGGACAACCTGTGCTTTAATCGAGGCTACACATTGCCTGTGATTGAGGTAGAAATTTAAATAATTTCTTTGCTATCATTCATTTATTATTTCTTTATTTAGAATCAAGATATTAAACCTGTACCTTGTAGGAAATTAAGTTGTCTTCACTGTACAATGCTTTTATTTTCTTTTGGTTTAAAGACAAGTATGGTCATTTCAACACCGTATCCCCCGACTTGTAAATTGTTAACTGATATTTATTTCTTGTTAAAAACATCCATAATTTAAAGGCTATGTAACATTAATCCATTAAATGCTTAACAATCCAATGGGCAGTCAAAATCAACAGTTTTACCCCGATTTCATACAGAAACCATAAAAACAGTACGTTGTAAGACTCTATCCATACACGGTAGACAGAGGGAGCACACTATTTTTTATGTGACTAATGACAATCACATCTTATTAGATTTGTATTTGACTTTTAATATGTGCATGCACACCTGTGGTAGGTTTCCAAATAAAAATAATAATAAAAGAAACCTCCAGTTCGAAACCTGATGTATCTATTACAGTTAGTTGTGTAATACTTGGTAAATTCGGGAAAGCAATGTGCATCTCTCTTTGATTACACAGTTAATTTGGGCACATTCCCACTTCAGAGAAACGGGAGTAATATTGTCACCAATTCTACTGTATGAATGTTATCTGAAAGAAATGTTAAATGTTAGCACACATGGAGCAACCTAGATTTTCCAGCTACTACCAGCCCAACAGCAGGGGTATGCAGTCGTTCGCTGCACCCTATATTTATTTGCATAATACAAACAAAAAGCATCACTACAACATAGTTTATCTTGCATTACTATAATGCAGGTGTCTTCAAATGCAGATTAAAAAAACTTCTTAAGATCTTCAAGACTAACAGCTTATGTGAATTTGAACACATGCTACAACATAACCTTTTGGGAGAGACAGCAAGTATGAAAGCAGAACAAGAAAATATTCATTCTTTGCAATGTTACAAAGTCGTGATACAGAAATCTCTGCACAGTCAAGGAATCGGCAGCAGAAAGGTGTTTTAAGAATCAGAACACCTTTCTCCTTTTTTTATTCTCTCTGCAAAAGAAAGTGCACAGACTTTTCTTCCTTAAACCTTTTTAATTAACTAAAAATTGGAGAAGTTGTGCAAAAGCACTGTTTGCAAGGAGAGAGAAATTTCCCAGCCACGCGGGAACTGTGAGAAGGGGATAAATCCAGGGATTCCTTCCAGTCAAAAAGCCTCCTGCTGGGGACAATTAAAAATAACACTGACATTCCTTCAAAGTAAGATTTGGGGGAGTTTTGTGTCAACCAACCTACTATTTGATGAAGTAGCAGAGACTTAAGATTAATGCATTTTTATTTCGTTAAGCTAAATAGAGCACATTTAAAAAAAAAAAGTTTGTCTGCGGTTAAAAGCCAAATGGTTCTGCAATTATCTCATTACATCATGTCCAGGCAAACCCCAAATGCTCACTTACTTAAAACAGTATCAATCCCACAGGCACTACTGCAGGTTCAAAAGTTCATCACACATACTCAGGTGCCAGAGACAAACTGGTGGAACCTTCAGTAAACAAGACATTTCCCATACAAACACAACACTGCATCAGCAGGATGAGGATCAAACTAGCACATTTCAAACTAGTTTTTACAGATCTGGACAGTAAATGTACAGTTCAAATACTATACCTGTTGACTAAAATACACGAGGGCTAAGATTGGATCCAAAGATGCAGAAACATACATTATTTATATCCATGCACACCTGTGCATGTTGTCAAAAAACAATCTCCACTGAAATTACTAAATGAAAAGCCTGTTAGGCAATCTAGTCCCTTCCTGTGCAAGTAAAGAAGGATTCCTAAATTATATGACTGATCAAGCATAGAGGGAACATTGAATCAGACAAAAAGAAAAAAAAAAGGTGTTTAATGGCTTCTATTTTGGCTAAGGAGATAGAATAAGTGTTCCCTTGTCTTTCCTTCTCTGTCTCAAACACCCCTCCCTCCCCATCCAGGCAGCAGAATGCCTAAGGTTTCCCTTGGATGCAGAAAGGCAGCTCTACGTTTTTGTGTGATGGGCTGCTGAGCCTGCCTGGTGGTAGCTAATCCACGGCAACAGGCAGGAAGTGATAACTAAGTGCTAATTAGACTATCTTGCAGTAGTAACCAGGGCAAAGCTTGAACACAGTAAGCTGTCACGTGCAGTTCAGTAAAGGTACAGACATGTTTTGTCTTTTGGATTTTGCTGTCATTTATCTTCCCTGAGATTCACCTCTACTCTAGAACATTAACCTAAACCCTGAGGATGCAGGAAAAAAAAAACACCTGTAAACGGGTTTCACAGTATGACCAGAAACACAACTCCTTTCACTAAAACTGCACAGCTGATAAAATACCCTATCATCCCATCATTTAATGTCTTAAGTTGCGTGCAGCTTGCCAGCTGCAGCCAAAGGGAAGCTGTAACAGTGCATACAGATTTTAGTGCAAAAATAATGCTATTAACAGAAATCTAACAATGCACTAAGAAGTACTTTCCAAGTTTAATTACCTAAGGACAGCCTCATACTGAATGTATGATGTTAGGTATATTCAAAGAAATACGTGTCAAATAATTACAACTTCAGTGCAGATGAGGCAGCTGCGTTACAATTCCCTTTCTTGCACTGATATTACTTGCATGTTGAAACTGCTCAGAGAGATGATCTGTGAAAACAAACCGTATTTCTGGGGAGGGCTTTAAGGCAGTCAACATCTTGAAATGATTCAATGTTTAACTGCACAAGCACTAACAGAAAGAAACAAAGGTTTATGAGACAGAGCAAGAAAAAGGTACCCTGGACTTTTAAGCCCATTCGTAGGTAACAGTTGGATTATTTTGTGAAATAGCTTTTCTTTTTCCCTCATTATACAGAACTTTTCCTCAAAACACCTTGAAGGTAGAAACAGAACAGGCTTTTTTCTACTCAGGGTTTTCATCCTCTTCCTATAACTGATAAATTTATCTCGACTTGGGTTGAAGGACAAATACAACACTAAATCTGCTGTGCTTTCCATATGAAACACCAAAAGGTCCCCTTGAACAGAGGCATGCACTAAAAGCCCCGATTAGTCTTTAGACTTCAATGACAATCTCTTAATGAGGCATTGACAAGCTCTGCCAAAATCTGTTGTGGGCAAAACGAAATCAACATCAAACACTCTAATGAACTGAATTACACAAAAAACATGATAAGGTGATAAGGTGTGCTTTTTCTTTTCCTTTTTTGGATGCTGCTGCACGATATGCAAAATGATTTAACTAATATTTCCAAATATAACACTCAAAAGCTCTTGGCTCTTTGAAGAAGATTAAAGTAAACAATGCAATTAAATTCTATGCATCGGTGTGATTCATGTAGTCAAGTTGTATTTCAGGTGCATCTGTGAAAAACAACAGCTATTCAGCACATATAGAATCATAGAATATCCTAAGTTGGAAGGGACCCACAAGGATCATTGAGTCCAACTCCTGGGTCCCCAAAGAACCACCCAAAAAATCAGACCACGTGTCTGAGAGCATCATCCAAATGCTTCTTGAACTCTGGCAGGCTCAGTGCTGTGACCACTGCCCTGGGGAGCCTGTCCCAGTGCCCTACCACCCTCTCAGTGAAGAGCCTTTTTCTGGTATCCAGCCTGAACCGCCCCTGTCGCAGCTTCAAACCATTTCCTCGGATCCTATCACCGGTCACCAGAGAGAAGAGATCATATATAGAATGTCTTTTGACAGAAAAAAGAAAAAAAAAACCTCAAGACACCTTGCTCCTCTATTTAATTCATTAATAAAAAACAAAACTTTTTCAATTGCTACAGACAAAGCTGAGAGAAATGGAAACATTCTTGGGTTAAGCTAAATCACTGACATGAGCAGTAAGCAGACATAGTAGGTCTGCTTACTAGTAAGCAGACACAGTAGGTTGGCACTAATAAAATGACATGATTGCCATACTATTAGGTTGGTAGACTTGCAGGTCCATGTCTTTTTATCCAGAGCATGATGTTAGCCTGTGGGAAAGGAAAGCTCCTTGAATGGCTTCTATCAATTCTCCTCAGAAGACCCCAGAAGAGGGGAATCATCCCCTCAAGGGAATCATGCCCAGTTTTCCTTGGCTAGAGAAAGAACCCGAAGGAGCAACTATGTGGGTGGCAGTCAACAGGGAAAGAAAAAGACAAAGAAAAATGGAGAGAAGCAGAAAACTCCAGAGGGTCAAAAAGCCTGCCCCAAAAAAAAGAAGAGTAAAGCAGCTGTGAGCAGTCTATATTCAGCTGAGTTTAAGCCATTCATTAACATTTCCAACAGCTGAAATAAAACCACCTTTCATCAATGCTTCAATGCTAAAAGTTGACCCCTCCTTTTTCATTCTGAAGGGGTTTAATGCCAGGCATGTGTTGGCAGACACTGGCAAACAGAAAAGAAAATAGAATTAAAACAAACAGTACCAGAACAGTATCAAAAAAAGGTTGGGGGAACAGTTGGATGACAGATATATCTGGCCATTTTCCACATCTGCACACACACACAAAAAAATAATTTGAACCACTCTGCAATCTGTTGGCGCAAACACTCTATTGAGTCTTGGGAATTTAGAAAGCACTCCTCACTGTTGTCAATAATTTCAGTCCACCTTTACAATACTTAGATGACCTGGTAAAAGCTGCATCATAAATAAAATTCAGTAAGTTTTTAATTGTCGTTATGTTTAATGGATAAATCCTATACATCCTACTGTGGCTCTTCTTTCCGGTCATTCTCATTTCAGGCAAGTTTTGATGTAGAAATACATTTTTATTATTATTTTCTGAACTGTCAGATACTTAGATATCAGCAAATACAAGTAGTGACACAATACCATCCTTTACATATAGATTCTTTTCTCCAAGAGAAATGTCATCATTTCTCACTACAGACCATGCCATTTTAGCTCACTGAGGATATAGCAGGAAAAGATACTTCTCTATGTCCACACGTGTCATATCTTTATTCATGACACAAAAACCACTTTGAGATGTTCAGGGAAGAGAATCTCAAGTAGGATTACCAAATGTCATTACTCTTTTTGACAGCCTTGCCTCACAGGCCCTTTTACAATCCTCCTCAAGCTAAAGCATGGCAGTAATGGCAAACTCTTCAAAAATCCATGTTGGTACAGGCAAGCAAAGCGAAGTGCATAACACTAAACTTACACCATCTGTAAGAGCCCTCCTCATGTATTTTTGAGTCACATGCAACTGACAAGTTTTATTAATCCTCCCTCTTTCCCTCTACGACTTTTTTTTTTTGTTGTTTCGTTTAAATGAGTTATGTCCTGGTCTTTTTGCGTGGTAGATCGCTAGAATCCAGTTACCTACAGGCCCAAAACTTTTCCACAGGAGCAATCAACATGTCTACCCAGCAAAAACAGAGATACTGGAGCTGATGGTAGCTTTGTCACATACAGTTTATTTAGCTTGAGTGCTAGTCTTTCAACCCCTCTCTCAAATCAGGCAAGATCCCATTATCTTTTTGAGGAGGAGGTGATCAATGCTTCGACACTTAGGCTCAGGCAAACTTTCCACGTATCAGAAAGAAGCCTGTCTTGGAAACTGCCTCCAATTGTGAGACCCATCCATCAGTCAGGTTTTAAAACTAAGTCAAAAGACTGTGTTGACAACACTGTCCAAAGATCTAGCTGCCAACAAAGTTCAAGTGTTCAAAAGCGTTTCCCATTCTGGTCATCCAACGTTGTCACCTTTGGAGACAGCAGCAACCACCGCTCACATCCCCTTCATTTACATTCTTGAGTTCCACAAAACAGGCCCTTGTGGTTCATTCGTGTCATTTTTAATTCAACTCAGCCCCAAATTACTTGGCAAGAGAGATCAACTTCCTAAATTCAAACACCACATTTAAAGGCAGTAGATAAAGAACAGTACCAGTAAAAATCTCAAAGGTGGGAGGACACCTCATAGTCTGAGGCACACACAGTACATCTTTGGAAAATCATGGCTACAGAAACAGTGTACTTTCTACACCGAACGGGGCAGAAACACAATGTCAGACAGGGAGGGCAGGTGACTGCCTGCAGGCAAAGAACTTACTTGTGAAGCACCATCTTCAGAGATGTAATATAGGACTAATGGGAAAAATGCCTCTTTATAGCATGCCTCACTGGGTAACAAGAGGAGTTTGTTCATTCAGTGAGTAGGAGTGATTTTATACATAATATATCCTACAATTAATTTTAAATAATAAATACATTAAGGAATTGAAGAACCGTGGATTATAGTTGATAACTGTAGCTGAGAGCGCTGATAGTCTTATAAACAAATCATAAACTTACACTCCCGTTATTCTAGCAAATGTCCAAAAAGCTCATATTGAATGTGAATCCAGCAGCATTTGAACACACTCGATCTCAGAAAAAAGGGACAAAATACAATCAGCTAAAACTTTGCATGTAAACAAGTGACCCACAGGGCATGTTTGCAAAGCCAAGCAATAAAAAACTGACCAAACACCTCCTCGCACCTCTAATCTGCCCACTGATGATTCTCTCCTGCAATAAAATTCAGGCCTCCACACTTATCTTCAATCTACTGTATGTGAAAAGTGAGCAACCTGATGACAGGAGGAAAAGAGCACTGTTTTTTCACCCTGAACTTGCAGACAAGTCAAAGATTCCACCTGCTTACAAGCCAAGATTTCTGTCTGCCCTATATTCCCTCAACTTCGCAAACACTGTTGAGGTGCAGAGTTCTGCTGCTCGGACAGTGTAATCCTGGATGTAGATATAAGTTAGGAATCTGTGGGTTTTGGTTGATGGTGAGATCAAGATGAGTCTGCAACATGCCCTAGCGCCCACATCCTGGGAGTGCATCAAGCACAGCCCAGTTAACAGGTCAAAAGAAGTGACTGTCTCACCATGTTGAGCATTGGTGTTGCCTCACCTCAAGTACCATGTGCAGTCTGGGGCTCCGCATCATAAGAAGAATCTAACAATATTAGAACATGTCTAAAGGAGAGCAACAAAATGGTGAAAGGACTAGAGGGCATGACTTACGAGGAGTGGCTGAGGTCACTTGGTTTGTTCAGCTTAGAATACACATGGTAGAGGGGTGACCTCATGGCATCCTACAGCTTCCTCAAAAAGGGGGAGTAAAAACACAAGTGCTGACCTCTTCTCTCTAGTGATAAAACCCGAGGGTAGAGCATGAAGCTGCATCATGGGAGGGTCAAATTGGTTATTAGGAAAAGGTTCTTTGCTGGAATTGTGGTCAGGGACAGGAACAGGCTCCCCAGGGAAGTGGTCATGGCCCCAAGCCTGTTAGTGCTCAAGAAGCGTTTGGTAAATGCTCTCAGATACACAGTTTAACTCTTCAGTTGTTTAGTGTGAGGGGGATCACAGGCGGTAGGTATCAGCTGCACCCACCTCTTTGCCAGGATCTTATTAATGCCTCTTTCAAACAGCTCAACTCAAGTAGAAGAAGACACAGAGTTGTAACTAATTAATGCAAAGCCAAAGCTGTTTCTCTTAGTAGAGGTAGGCTGAGTTCACATCTAGACTGGATGTGGCACTTCTGGTTCATAATGCTTGTAACAGATAGACAAATAAGGAGGTGAAAAGGAAGGGTAAACTGGAGACATGCAAATACCGTAGAATATTAAAGACCTGAACTCAATTATACAAAACAGAATTTTTTTTAAAAACTCTGCCAAATATTATATGCACGTATAGCAGTGAGTACAGCATTCACCCTGAATGCAACTATCTGCTAACATACCATAAAGGCATAACCTCACCTCAGTGCTTGTTTGTACATGGCGTAACACTGCTGGTTTTGTTTGTTTGTTTTTAAAGCAGCAATAAAGCATGCATTCTAAATTAAACAAAAATATTTGCAGTCATATTACTGGTCTACTTCCAAGTATCCCTACAGAAAGCTTACGAATTAATCAGAAACACATGTTTAAGCTTTATTAAACCTGCTGGAATTTCTGACAGCAACAACAAAAAAGAAGATTAAAGAAATCATTGGAAAGTTGCTTACAAAAAAAAATTAAAAAAAAACTAAAACTCTGCATGAAATACCTGAAATAAGCATTTAGTTTCAAACAAACAAAAAAAACACTGAGCAATCACCTAACAATGCTTACTTCTGAACACGGATTTGAGCTATGAATACTTAATTTTGCAAACAAAACATGCTCACTTAATTTAATCCTAAAGCTAATTTATTCAACACACATTGCACACAATTATTTTAACCTTGTTAAAATAGTCAAATTTCACACATTTAAAAACTGTAAACTGTAACAGCAATAAACCATAACGCCATTTTAAACTCAGTCTCCTTCACTGGCCTAATCCATTAACACACATGCTACTAGGGATTTAGATTTAATTGGAAATGACAGCCCTTACTAATATTTCATCGAGATCCCCAGCTAACTTAACTCCAAGGCTAGTTCCTAGAATTTTAAAACATTGATTTGTTTCTGGGAGATGGACACCGTAATTTAAGTCATCCTATGAGTAGGGCTGGATTACTCCTAATCTTGCTCAAGGAACACAGAACTATTCACTTCTCCTTTATTTTCTTCTAATCTAGCAACGTCAGCCTTGCCCAAATTAAGGTTTCAGAAAAAAGCAACAGTTCATTTCAGTAGAGAGAATGAAAGCAATACAAACATTTTTTTCTTCCCAATTTGTTTAAACAATGAATTAAAGAGAAGCCTATTCTCAGCTCAGAAATTACCTACACTCTCCTATTTCATAGATTCATTGAGGATTGATGGAGCCTGACAGAGTATTGTAACAACACATAAAATGGGCTCCGGAGGTGGTGGTAGAGAGAGGACTCCTCTGTGATGGCGTTCATGTCAACTTCTCTATTTAACCTGATATCCTGAAGACTTCTGGCAATGAAAGACGTCAATGTTACAATGCAAGACGTTCACATAAGTCCATTTAGGAATCACATATCTAACGTTAGGAAAAAATCAAATTCTACAGGAAAACGAATTTAGAAGCTGCTTCTTTGAAAACTGTTAAATAATCATAGAATGTTTGCTTAAAATATTTTTTGTGGAAAAGGAGAAGAAACGTTACTATCTTCCAGCCAAGAAAAGTAGAAGCATAGTAATTCCAATAGTATTTCCTCTCAAGAGAGTACCCCTAGAAATGTGTATTAGATTTCCAAATCCCTTTTCTTCTTTCTTTCAGAGCTATGTGAAGGCATGAAACTGGTTCTCCTGGCTCTCACTGCTACCAGTATGAAACTTTTTGATATACTTCCTAGGAAAAAGTTATTCAGTCTGATTCTCCCTTTGCTTGTGGCTCTGAATTAAGAGCTACAAAAGCCAGCAGAGTTTGACGGGTACCCATGAGAAGGGCTAGGTCTTTCTTTTTCTCAGGTGAACACTTGGCTGCACAAACTTTGGAAAACTCAAGCCAGAGGTAAGGGTTTAGGACGCTTGTTTTCTCTCAACAGATTCACATAAGCTGAGGCTAGAGTTTCATGACGCAACAGCACTGTCGTTTCATGATCAGGTTAAACTGACACAGCTACCGGAAAGGATGGTACAAGACCCTCTCCCTACACACCAGCCTTTGCAGCTCGTTCTCATGGCCTTCTATGCCATTACATGCATTTCTGTGGCTGTTCAGTCAACTAGATCAAGGATTTGATTCAGGGTAAAATTAGGCTAGACATCACGAAGAGGTTCTTCACCAAGAGGGTGGTTGCACACTGGAACAGGCTCCCCAGTGAAGTAGTCACTGCACCAAGCCTGTCTGAATTTAAGAAGCGATTGGACTGTGCACTTAGTCACATGGTCTAAACTTTTGGGCAGACCTGTGCGGTGCCAGGAGTTGCACTTGACGATCCTTATGGGTCCCTTCCAACTCGGGATATTCTATGATTCTAATTCCTTCTCCTGTTCTCTTTCAGCTACAGGGTTGACTTAAACCAGTCTCAAAGCTTTGGTGTAAATCTGGTTTGAAGGCTCTTGTCTCTATGATGACCTGAAGCAAAATGCTCTTAGAAATTTTTTCCCACCAGTTTTGAAGGTCTAGACTCCAGGTGACACATCAGAAACGCTCTTGTCTGACCTACGATGTATGCTATCAGGTGGCCTGTGTGATTAGAGTGCATTCCAGTTCCAGCCTTGCAAAATATCTGGATATTGTCAAATGCTTAATATGACACAATTATAGTAAAGAACTATATATAATGACCACCAGTTTCTTTTTGGGGGTGTAATGAGCATTACATCATATAAATACATTTTCCTTGATTACCCTTAGACAGATCAGTCACATAGAACTGGAAGCAAATATAATACTACATCTTCATTGATGTTTTTTCTGTTTTAATGTCAACACTGTCACTCTCACTTTACGTACAATGTGGTAATGTGTCTAAAGCCCAACATATTCTACAGTTTGGTGAATCCCTTCTACCAATATTGTGATCCCTTAGCTGAAATTAATTTGTGTTCAGACATTCATTCAGTGTTTGTACCACAAAAACAGTTATAAATGGTTTCAAAAAAAACCAAACAAAACGCATAGAGATTAGAGATGAGCATTTCCCATCTCCGTTATTTGCACTCTACCTTGTACCCTGTGAACTCCTCCATGTTGTGGTCTCCAGCACGTACAGAATGGACTGCAGTCAATCCATCAGTTTTGATGGAGACTGGGAACCATTATAAAACAAGAAGCTTCAGTCCCAGGGGGGGGGGAGGTGGGGGGATGGGGTGGTGGAATCCGCACCTTGATAATTTGTTACAGAACTTCTAAGTTTCTCCTTCTAAATCCAAAGTAGTCCTTTAAAACCTAGTTTCATACAGTAGAAGTCAAAATCCTTATATTTCAGATATATTTCCAGGCATTTTTTAAAAACATATATACTCTTAACTATATAAAATTCCCATTTCGTTTTGCCATCTCTGGGGTTATAACTGTTCCAAAGGTGTATATGTACATATGTAGCCAGAAGCTACACCTAGAAAGACAGGGCTTGTAAGAATATTTTTAAGTAATAATACTGTAATAGATGACAGACTTGCTCTTGAAATTTTATTTCCTTTCACAGTATCAATGCTCTTCACACAGTTGATGAACCATTTAATAGTAGAAGACGAAGTACCTGTGCAGTATTAACACATTTTTCATCAGACTTCCTTTTTGTCACATCTGTGTGATTCCATTCAATTCAAAAGTTCACCTATCACATCAGAAATATTTGAGGAATTGTTGACAGCAGGCAAATCTGTGTGCCACATATCAAACTATCAGGGTACCTCATGCCAAGGACGTCCTGAACTAAAAGTAATTTTGCCCTTGTGATGGAAAGAACACCTCTTGACTGACTGGTACCGAAGAGAAAAAGAATTGTGTCTTACTGGGTATTGTGGGGGCTCAGAAGGCTCTTGTAATCCTAGTTTGAGACACTGGGTATCAGATTTAGCTTTTGAAAGATAAGAGACCAATAGTTAAATATTTCTCAGATCTGTCACTACTGGCCTCTTAGCATTTATTTAATATTAACTTCAGGAAAGAACTTGCATACTCTAAGTCTGTATTTCCTAGAGCTTGTGGTTAAAGCAAGCAAGTGACTTAGGTGCTCTGTAATCCAAATTATAAAAAAAATACACTATTTTATTAGGGGGGTGGAACGTGCCTAACGCAAGACCACAGTTTCACCAACTTCCAGTGCACTGTAGGACTCATTTCCCCAACTCTTTGCAGGTTGACACACCTCATTTATCCCTACATTTGTGGACAATGCAAACGTGCTTTTCCCCTGAAAAAGGTCTATTTTTATAGGGGAACAAACATATTAAAAATATTGAGAGAGCATCTGAATTTTAGGTTAACTTGCCACGTTCTCTTTGTAAGCTTTACCCAGTAAGCATCCAAGCTCTTCTGATTGTTTAGTCAAGACACAGTCTTCCTAAACATACCACAGCTAATATTCTGCTCATTCCTTTAGCCAGTTTTAAAACATTAAAACAAAGCAGCTCATAAAAAGGCTAGACAGTCTGTTTTAGCTACCTTCTGCCTTTTCATTTAAGAAGTCTGCTACAAAAAGCACACGAGCTATTCAAAATCAGACACTGTGCTGCATTCATACTCCACGTGTATAAATCATTCCCTCCAGCATCTCACTCAATGGTCAAATCCAGATCCAGAGAATGTTGGCTGACTTCCACCTCTCAGGAAACTTCCCTCCTGTGGGGCTGTAGGTAGAAGACTCCCAGTACCAGCTGAAGTACATTAACGGAGCCCCTGGTTTACCAGAGATCTCTGCCAACCCCACATAAAAGTAATCGCTCATTTAATGAACTCAGTAATTGACAACATTTTTTTTCCCCCCAGTACAACCTCCACCAAATTTGCAGACCTGCAAGGAGACAAGGTTTCAGTTTTCACGGATGCAAATATTCAACTTCATTTCTAAAGTTAGATTTAAACTTTGGCTCAGTGTGCAGGGCCTCAACACTTGTGAGGCACCCTATCTTTGTTCCAAAACGGCCTCAGCATTCCTGCATTAGATCCAGCTATACTTCTGAGCTAATACCTCACATAGCACTTTCAGCTTTAAGGTTGCTGTACCATTCATTGGAAGGCACAGAATGAAAGGATACAACATTTTCTGGGATCAGACTGACCTCGTCAAAAACCCAGATCCATGGATGTCCACCTGCACATCTGTTTCTTTTTCAATTATAATTACCTGCAAAGGTTTCACTTCTATACACCACTCACCAGAAGTGGTTTACAACTCTCTTGTAAAATACACTGAAATAGTGACAAAAACAAATAGCTGTAAAAACAAAGCCATAGATTCTTAATGGCAATGAAGTGGCCCTGCAGGCATTCTCCCCTCAGACAAACCCTTCAGGAGGCTCTCTGGGGATGAGAAAAAGAAAAAAATAAAAAGATATCTCTAAACACAGAAGGATTAAATACAATTTTTAAGGCACCCATTATCTGTGGGAAGAAAAAACCTACAGCTAGCTACCTCTTCATGTATTTCTACTTAGCACCATTTATAGAGAGAAAACAAGTACCAATAATTAATCTGTGATGTGAGCTCCAACTGTGATACACATCAACATAAGATTTCCTTCTTAAAAAAGGAGAAACTTATACCCCGTAGCCTTCCAGCAAGTAAATTTATCTGATGCAACGGATTCTGCTGAGGCATCCTATTGCCTCACCACCACTGATAAAACAATGTCAATAGGGAGCTGCAGGCCAAAGACCACCTAACAGACTTGTACTCTATAGAAGAGCATGAGAAATTTCAACTGTGATATTCAACTATACTCATCCAAGTTTTGGAATGAGGAACACCTGTGTGTTCAGAAGCAACTAATTAGTCACATTTATGTGCGTGAGCAGACACTTCGGTGATTACTTGGGTCATTTGGTGCCAATGTCAGTGGCACATATGCATGTATTTTTTCTTTTCACAGATGGAGGCTCAAATTTAAACACTTAACAGCATGGTTTTGTTGTTTTACAGATTCTGTTCTAACATGGTAAGTTGTAGCAAGTTTCATATATACATATACACACATGTGTATATATATATATATGTATATATACATATATATATACACACATACACACATATATATATATACACAAAGCACCCGTTACCATATTGATAAACACTTTTCAGAACCACTCTGATGGAAGGGGTGGGAACAGGACTTGGCCTACTAGCACCTCATCACTTACGTTTCCAACCAATTAAAAAAAAAACAAAACACACAAGACTTTGCTCAGGAATAGCACAAGATGGGATCTGGCTAGTTTCCAGTCTCTGAGAGGATACAGCAGGTATGTGTTTCCTGTGATTTCTGTTTGTCAGTTTACCAGCAGAGTCCAGGCAGAACTTTAGGATCCAACTATGCTCACGTTGACTTCCGAAAGTCACAAGATCTTTCTCCTCTTCACTGAGTCGCTTCTGATATGACCAGGATCCACATCACCTCCTCAACCAGAGCGAAAGGAGGAGCTGGATGGAGAACTTGTGTCCCGGCAGAGTTCAAGGGAGGGAAGCAAACCAGAACTAGTGTTGACGGATGCAAAGATGTCTAACAAAAATAAATCCACCATTCTGTCTGGGGCAGAGAAGGGGAAGACGCAGGCTGCCATATGCTTAGCAGCTGCAGTTCTGTCTGGTTCAGGGAGCAGTAAACCTAACGGACCTGCCTTTCAGAAGCTGCCATCTCCTGAAGAATGAGCTGTAAAATAGCACAAAGAAGGACTGCTTCTATGAAAATAGTTCATTGACCTGATAGGAAAGATAAAGCCACCTTTGATTCACAAGGATGCATATATCAGTGTAACACAGAGGTTGTACATACTTTGTAATGTCAGAAGGCTCTTGTTTGCTCAAAACAGAGGACTGAGCATTCAGTAGGTAGGGATGTAGGTTTCACGTAGCAGGGAACTGATAATGTTTATAATTCTCTAAGAATTATTCCATAAGTTGGTATGAAATTCATTCCAAACACATGGAACTCCCTGTTTTATTTCAAGGATGTCTGCATTCAGGGCTGCTAAGACCATTAATACCCTTCAGATCTTTTAACAGATTACAGAAACGATCAGTGCTGTACCTACCTATTAGCTGGGGACAGTTTGTCTTCATTTATCAAAGAGGGAAGAGAAATCCTGATCTCCTGGAATGCAAGCTCCAAAATGATGTTTGTTTATTGAAGTTTTATTGAAGTGGGGTAGGTAGAAATAGATGTCAAAAGAGGAAGCATGTAAGATAAATTCAAGTTCTCCATATTTAGGAGAAAGCAAACAAGGAACAAGAATGACCCTCACTTTGTTTTGATAAAGGAGAACCTGACCAGGTCAAAACAAATTTTAACATCTAAATCAAAGAATGGGAACAACCTCTTTGAGAGCAAGACTAAACAAATGATCTTGCCAGTGTGGAAAAAAAAAAGGAAAGGGGAATGGTCAAAACAGACTGGTTGGAGCATATCCAATACTAAATATTTATCAAAGAACCCTGCAAACAAGAACTAAATCACTAATTGTACCTGCACTGGTAACACTCAGCACTTTCTCCAAATCCCATCCCTCCTTCCAATGCTAGGCTGGGAAGAGTTCTTCCTTTACCTGCCACTGGCTACCTGCAAGACTGAGCTAGTCTCTTTGTTTCATTGCCTCTGTCTCTCCCTCTCCCCTTTTGTTTTGTCTGTTTAGCTTTAGGGCTTGGTGGGTGGTGGTGGGTTTTTTTTTGTTTTGTTTTTGTTTTTTTTTTTTTTTTGGGGTGGGGGTGATGGTGCTGGGGGGTGTTGTAACATATTTGGCATTGTACTTAAATCTTCAGCTCTTGAGACAAACTGATTGGGTGGGAATCCTGGCTTAAATTCTAATATAAATGTTTCAAGTGTTCTTGGTTTTAGAGAAATTTAAAAAATGTAACATGAATCCCTGAAAGGCTTGAAAGAAAAGGGCAAAAGGCAAATTATAAGAAGTCAATTTAAGTTCCCATTTTTTAGCAAATCTTCTTTAGGGAGAAGAGCTGTTTCATGCATGAGCTGTACTGCCTGGGGCAATGGGACAAACCCATCGTCTGGGTTTAGTAATACTGTAACAGCCACACACCGTGTTTTTGGGCTGTGACTGGCATTAGCCAAATTCAGACTCCATTAGGAAACAAAAAAATACCTTCACTTTGTCCCTATCAGGAGCTACCTCATGAAAGACTACCCTGAGTAAGGGCTGAGAGTTTCGCGACCTGGTGACATGTATGTGTGCATGTGTATATGCATACACATGTATGTATGTGTGTGTCCAGCAGGACGTGTGTGTGTTTTTAATGTTTTCAGAAATCCTGTTTCCTGTTGGAAGATTCAAAGACATGAATAACCCACCCATAGACAAACCAGTTACATATTCTTTACTTCTCAAGCCAAATTTTCCTGGTGATATATAATGAGATTTTACATACTTTGTGCCTCATTGACTAATTAGATCAATGCAGGCTACTCCCCCTCTTCCCCCCTTCCTTTTTGTAGTAGGGACTTTCATTGCCTGTAGCTACACAAGTGTGGTTGCTTTTGCCAAATATTTGGAGATACTGCTAATGACTTCATTTGAACTTCACATTGCTGGATATAAGTACGGAGGATGGAGGCTGTGTATTTTAATCCATATTGCGATTGCTTTGAAGTTGTTTGTAACGAGGAATATGTTTTTATTTATACATATCAGAGCCATTATAGGAATTTGTAATTCCCAAAGGATTAGATTTCCACTATCAACCAAACACAACATATACTTTGAAGGGGGAGTACAGCTAGAGGTCAGTTTTCCACTTAAGCTAGAGTGCTTCGCCTCTTTCACCGTTCTTTCCATCCTCAGATTCAAGCACTTCATACCAAAAGCTACCAGTTATCTCAGTGCTGCAAGCAGGGAAACTGAGTCAGGAAACTACACACAGTGCTGCAGGTCAGGCAGCTGCAGCCAGTAGAGTCACAAGATGCACTGCTGCCTCCAGACAGACACCGTCACCCCCACATTTTGAAAAACACGAAAAGCACCAGAAGTAAGTATCCATAGTTCTCACATCCCTAACAGGCAGTGCATGACAGGCCAGGAAGAACAAATTTGAAGGGAAGGTTTTGGCTGAAGGAATGTTTAAAAGGAACACAAAAAATTTAACTGGGGGTGTACATATGGCTCTTGTCACTCTTCTGACTTCCCAGTGCTGCAAAGCTTTGCGCACAGATAGTAAGGAGAGACAAACACCAAGTCCACAAACTACAACACTATTTTTTTCTCCCTTCAGAAGTTCAAAGTCCACTTACAAATTATTATCGACAAATTATAATTATCTTGAAAATAGGCATTTATGCCAGAATCAAGAATGTAAATCCAACTGTATGAAACAGGAAAATGACATCTCATTGCCAATCTCCAACATCAGGTACTTAGTACCCAAAATGGAGATGACCGTTTAAAAATAATAATAAAAAAGTCATTAAATGAAATTTCTGGATGAGCTCAGCTCCATGTAAATTAAAGCCCGAATACCAGGTCTTAAGTGTATGGAAGCCTGGAAAGTTAATCTGTCTACCCAAAGTGAGTTTTACCTTCCAGTTGTCATTTTTTGAGTGCTGCAGCAATTTTTGTTATTTTATTTTCACAAACTTCTCTTGGCCTCATTTAAACACTTTTAACATGAGGATCTTGAAAAATTACAGTACCTGCAGTGCCCAACTCAGGAGAGGAATCTAGCTCTCCCAAGACCAGTTTGATGGTTCACCTGGGAGATGGCACTGCTCCCTCCTCTCATCACCTTATCATTAAGAGGCTATCTCACTCCAGCACTGTCTGATTTTGGCTACTTCAAGGATTGGTATATAAGGTACAGGAAACTCCAGATCCTCAGTTCTGGATAAAAGTTCTTAAACCTTTCCCCCAAGTTTTTACTCAGTAAGCCTGAAAACAAGAGAGGATAACCTAAACAGAATCACAAACCAAAGTAACTGATTTTCTACTCTAAGTTACTGAATTGACATAAAAGAAGTAACAACTGTTCCACACATGTATTAGAAACATATGCTTTTCAGTTTGAGCCTGAGGATATGGAAGGAGGCAGCCACTATGACTACAAAAATATTAGTTTCCTGTTTAAATTTGGGTGCATAGTTGGATTTGATGGTTTATCATCTGAGAGGTTTCTCTGGGTAGAGGGAAGGGTTTGTTTGTTTGTTTGTGTTAGGGATAAGGCTGTTTCCTGATCTGGGTCACACTGTTTATATTTGTTAGTTTTATGCTGATTGGGAGTTAAAAAAAATAAAAATCATTTACTCAACCACTGCCGGTGGTGAATTTGTTCAGTACGCCCAAGCCCAATTACTTTTAAAAAAGAATTGATCATTTCCACATGAAAAATATTTCAAATTTTGGAAACACCTGGGCTATGAAGCTGTTACATAGTAAACTACTATTAGATGCTCAAAGGATCTAATTCCAACCCCCTGCCATGGACAGGGACACCTCCCACTACATCAGGTTGCCCAAAGCCCCATCCAACCTGGCCTTGAACACCTCCAGGAATGGGGCATCCACGGCTTCTTCTGGGCAACCTGTGTCAGTGCCTCACCACCCTCATAGTAAAGAATTTCATCCATATTAGTATCTAATCTAAAAATCTACCCTCTTTTAGTGTAAAACCATCTCCCCCTTCTCCTGTTACCACACTCCCTGACAAAGAGTCCTTCCTCAGCTTTCCTCTAGCCCCCCTTTAGGCACTGGAAGGCTACAATGAGATTTCCCTGGAGCCTTCTCTTCTCCGGGCTGAACAACCCCAGCACAACCATTCAGCCAATTCCTTCCCCATGGAGTGGTCCCTCCAGCAGGTCCAAGTCTCTCCAATTTAGAGACAAGGTTATCATTGGGGACAGCATGAGATGCTTTGCACAACTCCAGGCAGATGATGTCAATCACTTTTTGCCTATCCAGCAATGCTGTAAACCTGTTGTAGAAGGCCACCTGATTTGTCAGGCACTATCTGCCATTAGTGAAGCCATGCTGGCCGTCACCAATCACCTCATTTTCCATGTGCCTTAGCAGAGTTTCCAGGAGGATCTGCTCCATGATCATGCTGGGCACAGAGGTGAGACTGACTGGCCTGTAGTTCCCTGGGTATTCCTTTTTTTCCCTTTTTCAAAATGGGGGTTATGTTTCCCCCTCTTCCAGTCACTGGGAACTTCACCGGACTGCCATGACTTCTCAAATAAGATGAATGGCATATAGATGTGTAAAACCTTTTCTCAGTGCCTATGCGTTTCCTACAATCTTTCGTTACAGCATGGAAAAAAATGAAAAACAAAACACGTTCATTTGAAGCTCCACTACGGCTTAATATGGAGAAAAATCAATTGTCTTAACTATTCCAGCATTTGTTCACAGCATAAGGTATCCCATTCCATTTCAGAGACTGGAATGATCTGACACATTTAAGAACTTAGTATGTTACTCCAAAACCAAATGAGTTACATTTTACTGTCAGTCTGTAGCAACAAATTATCTTTGATCTCAGACCGTCTCCCCCCTCCCAGTCCTCACTGGCAATCTTTCCTCATTCCAGAATTATTTGCTATGTGTTTTCAATTCCTTCAAAAAGATCTAAGGAAGCTGGGATAGTTGCAAACAAAAAAAAACAACTTTAACTTTGCATTTACAAAGCTGTCCTGTGCAATCAGGTACGATATTAGAATTAGAAGTTCCAACTTTGAAAAGTTAGGAAACAGATAATGGGGATAAACTGATGCAACCTTTACTCGGTTCTTACAGTTGGCCAGCAGCAGCTAGCATTGATTTCCATACAATGCAGCACAAGCAAGAGGTTACTGTTGACTATGAAAGTGGAGGAAAAAGGCTAGTTGTCTTGTAGATCCTTCCCATCTCAGAAGAAAAAAAACACAGATGAGAAGCTCTTGACTACACAAAGGTGGCATAAAGTGTGCTAGTTCTATGGAACAAACGGGATTCCTCTTCCTTGGAAGATTGTCTCAATAGAAGAAACAACCTGGTGATAGGCAAGGCAGAACTCTTGCTAGGGTGTTAGGCTCACAACAAAAGGTGGTCCCACATAAGCACCATAACAAATGCTCCAGCCTCATATTCCATAATGCCATGACTGCAAACTGCCGAAAACCAAGAGGAGAAGACATTCCTTTTGCTGCCTGTATGGCAATGCCAGAAACCTAGCCGTAAAACAAGATGAAAGACAAATGCTTGTAAGTAACAATTTTGACATTTGGTGTCCTACTGAATCCTCAAGAGAGGGTTCACATGAACAGAACATTAAAACTAGACAAACCATAGGTAAGAAAGAGCAGGCCAAAGGAGAAGCCGTGGCACTCAAAGATGCCTTGCTTCTCCTCATTTCTTTGCATTGCTAAATTTGCATTTACATAGCATTCTAGAACATTAAATTAGTAAGCCTTCATTAAGCTGCAAAATACTCCACTGCAGGGGCACATGACAGTGAAATGCTGCAAAACCTTGCATTGGGTAAGTCAGTGGAAGTACCACCTATTTTTGTCACCTGGGGAACTACTTTGTGCTAGAAGATTTCACCAGTACTCAGCCCGAAACACCTAGTAGCAGAGAAACATCTCACACCAACAGGAGGAGTGCTGGTACTCTCTGAATGACACAAGCACTGCAAGCAAACACTCTTCTGAGCTCTAGCATTAGGCTGAAGGGCATGACATTTTTCACACTCCTAACCGGCTAAACTCTTGGACCTGGCCTGAGTCCCAGACCTAACCGCCTCCAGGCAATTCACTTAAACTGAAACAGGTGTCAATTTAATCATCTGTAACATGAAGGGTAATGATGCTCCCTACCTACAGAGCTCTTCACCTTTGTAGAAGCAGGGGGCAGGGAGGATTCATCTTTCTAAAAGGAAACTACTTATGTTTCACTGCCTCACAGGATGCTCTTGAAAAGTCACGGCAAAATACAGAATACCTACTAGGCAGATACATGTCTCAATACAAAGATATCAGGGACAAGACAGGACTATTAAAACTCTGTTGGGCCATCAGAATGCAACCAGCTGTTAAGAGTAAAAACAGGAGTTATGTAATTACTACTCCAGAAGGATCTTCAGACAGTCCTGGTTCTGACATCTGATGCTCTCAGATTCCCCCTGTAGCCTAGCATTAATTGGTCATTCTTCTGGTGCCTAACATTTCAGAATCACTGAAAGTAGTATCACATCCTAGGCTGAGCCTTGCCATTTTGGAGTGGGAGTTCAGCAGGACAACTAACACATCTATTGCATTAGTTTGGCACTAGCAAAAACGGTACCTCCAAAACATGGCAGTATCTTCAGGAGTAACCTCCATTATAAGTATAAACTCACTAGCATGAGATTTTCCAGCTGAAATGATTTATACACAAGCTGTCACAGGTAGTGACAAGTTGAGTGTCAAAAATTTGCTTAAGTTGATACTATTTTTGTGCAAATAAAACCAAGGATTTCTCTTTTTAATGCTCATGACAAATATTTAACTTACACTTTAACAGAGACACTTAGTTCTCTGCCTTCAGTCCAGGTCCTGCTTCACGTTGCTACAGGCAGGTAGTAGCAACTCTACACTTAAATTGGTTGTAGCTTCTTTTTCAAGTATCTTGACTTGTTTTAAACATGCCATCTATCAAAGTTCAGGAAGGGGCCTTGCTCTGACAAAAGACTTGGATAGTTATGTTATTACCAGCAAGTTCTCAGCCACCTAGAGAATATTCCTTCCTAACCTTGGATCAAGTTATCCTTACGACTGCACATGCAAATAAGGCACACCAAGTACATATTAAAAATGGATTTCTGCATCATCTCAGACCACAGATCTCATTCAATGTCTTGCCTCCAGGTGCAGTCAAGCTGAATACATCTTTTCAGATATACGTGAGAGACAGAAATCCTCTGACTCTACAGGCATACAGCTGAAGCTCTGAGCCATGAGAGTTGATAATAATGCTACCTTGTGAGGTTAGACTGAAGAAAAGTAAAGCAAAGAAATAAAAAAGAACACACAGACGTACCCAGTGGAAGCACTATTAAAGCAAAACCAACATTTTTATTATCTTACATCACTGGAAAAGGCGGTTCCATAGTTGTTACTGTTCTAAGCCTTGTACCATTCCCCTGACAGCTGAAGTTCAAACTGCAAGTCTGTCAGCAGTATGTATGACAGCACAGAATTTGGATGAGATTTAAACATCCGTTGCTTCTGGCTTAGGAAAACCTCAACACGACCAGAACAGAAAGGAACTTGAGGAGGTAAATTAGAAGATCGAGTATCCAGGTACAATTTGTAAAACCTATGAGCACAATTTGTCAAAGTCTCCATTGCTATCTGAATAAGGGAACAAAACCAGATCTTTCGTTGCACACATTTTACAATGCATTCAGATTGGAAAATAAGCTCTGCTGTGCATGTTGAACTGTACACTTGCCTTTCAGTGAGAGGACCAGATGGGATAAGCCCACAGTGGTTAAATCACAGTTTATACCAACAAAAATCATGCCTAGAAGAAGATGCTATTCTGAAGTGATCTGTATGCATTCAGTCGTTCAGATTAACACTAGGAAGCTATGACGACAAAAATGGCTGCGTTCAACTCTGCTGTCAAGATGTTTTAAGATCGTCTCAAAGACAAGATAAATGTTTCTTAAGTCTTGCTGATAATCTGGTGAATTGAAGATCCAATTCTGAGATGTTTTCATGAAATAAGGGACTTTCCTCACATAGGTTTATGCTCACTGCTTGGGGCTAAATTAGGACTCTCAATAGGAACAGAAGATGATAAAAGTGCAGCTGGTCTACAGCCACGTCCCTTTAACCAGCTTGATAAGGAAGAACCCCAGGAGAGGGAAACAAAACCCAGATTTGTTTTCCTAGAGAAACTTCACTTACCTTCTCTCCAAGTGCACAGCTTTCATGCTGTTGGTTTCTAAAGCTGAGGGCCTCTCCCATGCTTTACCTGCTCAGTGAGAACAATGGGGTTTTCAGGCATCCTAAATAAGACTAAAATATCAAGAATGCATACGACAGAAAGGAGGTTTATGTTACAAGCAACTACCTGGGTTCTAATGATGCCATTTTCAGCAAGTTTATTCTTGTTGTAAATTTGCCAAACGTACTTCGTGTTTTAACAAGGAATAAAACCAGACACATAGGTAGAAGAAAGGGGCGCTCTGTGCTTACCAGCCATTTTACAAATCATAATAATGTACTTTTCAACATTACATATACGTAATTATTAAATATATTATGCGTATACAGTAAGTCAAAAAAAAGCACATGGTCCAAAATTTTAAATTGAAATAGCATGCAACATAATTAAAAATAAGCCAATGCAATATTTGATCTAAGAAAAATTGCATTTTTAGTATTTATTTAATTTACCTAGAAAGTGACCATAAGTCAAGCAAAGAACTCAAGGGCAACTCAAATGAATAAGTGGCAAAATATAACCTAAGCAATTGTTTGATTTTTAAACTAAGATCTCTGCTCAAGTATATTTATAAAGGTAAAACACATCCATGAAGCAAAGTTACTTCAAATTACAAGGCAGATAAAAATCACAGAAAAAGCACATCATACAAGGAGTTAAGATGTAAAATTTTCCTGCCACTATTCCTAGCTATGAACGGATGGTAGGTGTCATCGACAAAAGCAGCCTTAAAGGATGGCAGGGGCCCGTCTTAGGTGAAGGAAGTCACCTCAATAAAAGGTGACGAGGAAAACAGATGGCACTCCAGGCAGAAAACAGAGCACAAAGTGTAAAATGACAGGGATAATCAAGATGTTCCAATGGTCAGGATCAAGAGAAGGAAGTATTCACCTTGAATATATTTGTCTACAAAGTTTATCATTCATGTGTCCAGCTATGAAAAATCCTATTATAGTCACATGGACTGTGAGTCAATAAGGAAATTATAATTTACAAAACTACAAAGATATTATATATTCTAGAATCTCTTCTTTCCTTACTCCTTGGATACTCCTTATAATCTGCTTTCCTAAGCTCACTGAAGAGCATACTTATTTTTCTGCTTGTTTTTCCCTTTTAGTAGAAACCCCATACACAAACAGCCACCTTATTTTTCACTTGTTCACCATTGCTCTCATTTTTGTATTAGCACTACTGAAAAAAGCACTACAAATCACACAGAGACCAAGCTTTAAGAAATGAAGGTGGGTGTTTGCCAAACTTTTAATTCCTTTGTTAAAAGAAAAAGAGGTAAGAAAATAAAAATTTTATAAATAAAAAATAAACCCAAAACCACAACACAACTAGGAATCCAGCAGGAATGGAAGCAGCAATGCAAGGAATATATGGATCCATTCTATGAAAAATTCTGAACAGGGGAAAAAAAGGTTCTGTGAAGAAGGCTACCCTTGCTAGCTTTCAGATGGCAGTAAAAAAAAAAAAGTGAAACAAAAGGTCTGAGGAGAAAATTAGAAGCAGCTTTCAAAATAACACTGCACAAAAACACCAGTGTGTTACGAGGGAAAAGGGGAGGGAAGAGAAAGGAGGGGGGGGGGGGGGAAAGTAGAAAAAAGGGAAAAAGAAGGGGGGGGGAAATAAGCCATGACAACTTCTTGAGTGCTAGGATATTTAGCACTGCCAACTCACAAACCTGTCAAACATTTTCTTCCTGTCCACTATGCTTCTTCCTTCAATACTACAGTACTTCTGAAAAGGGGAGCAAGAAGAAAAATGATTGTCCTAAATTTGCATAACTGCACAACACAGGAGATTTGCGAGCATTTCTAACAGCCAAATCAGCCAAACAAATTGTCTGCAGAAATGCAACAGTAAGCTATCGGGGTTCTTACGTCGGTAACATCAGAAGCCTGTTGGGAGAATCAAATCTTTTATTATAAAAAAATCAATCACAATTCCCATTCTGTTCCTCAAACCCTAAAAACCTGAGTGCCACTAATTTAGCCTTCTTACTGAAGAATGAATGCCAGATAAAAAGGAGCCGACAGCTGGAAGGGAGCCAAAGGAAAGCTTTCAGGAGCAAAACGCGGAGAACAATGTTTGTTCTGCGCTCAGAACCCTACACCAAACTCTGCACAGACAAGACAGGCATCTCTGGCTACATGGCTGAGAATATACATTTAGTGCGGAGAACACTGCCTTTAAAAGGAGAAATAAATTAGAGATTAACGCCTTTTATGCGAGCTGCACGAAGAAGAATTCCTGGAGCAATTCAATTCAGCGCGAGGAACAAGGTTTCTTTCAAAAGTCACCCTTTACTGGGAAGGACGCTTCTTTGCAGGGAGTCTGAACTGAGAAATACACAGCTCCTAGCTTTCTATTTATAGTTATTCAGGCAGTGAATAGTCTCATTCCAAATGCCACAAGGCATACTCACAACCTTTTATTCCGGAGACCTGATTTGTGTTTCATTTCAAAAGTCCAGCACTATGAAGAAAAAAAAAAAAGGGGGGGGGGGGGGGGGGGCGGGGAGAGAAACAGCAATGGCAACAGGCAACAGAAACACTTTTTCAGCTTTTTTTTTCCTTTATGAGGCTGGTGCTAGAGGGTGTGGAAAAGAGTTTTTCAGAAACTTCCCTATGGGAAGGAAAAAATGTGCGAGCTTTGGAGGCGCATGCATTTTTACTCATTAACGCTGAATACCAGCATGCTGCAATTTAAGGGAGTCTGGGGGAAGGAGGAAAAGGAGCGAGGGGTGAGAGCATTTCAATTACTTGGCTTTGAAGGACCCTTCTGAATGAGAAAGAGACAGAAAACACTTGTCAAATGCAAGTTCAAGTGAAAGCCACTTCTGCCAATGAAGTGTGCAGATGGCTGTGGGGGTTCCACTGAACCCTAACTGGCTTCTATTATGTCTTTATTGCTCACAAAAAGGCAAGGGTCACCTTCAGTTTAGAGTAAGTTAGCTTCCTTTCCCACAGAATGACTCTGGTCAATCAAGCCAGCAAAGGAAGTCTTCCTTTGAGTGACTGCTATCCCATCAGCACACTGAAGAATTTTTAGAAAGGCTAAATAGACACAAAAACCTTTGGTCTCATCTACACTACAGACATTTATAAGAAAAATTTCCCACCGTTGCAGGCAACCTTGGGAGTCCTAGGGTAGGCTGGCGGTGGCCATCATGTATGTCCATTAGATTTCTTTCTTATTAGGGCCAGAACATAGGAGTCTAAAAATGGTGCTGAAAACTTTCAAAATTTCATTAATAAGATGTGGCACGAAAACCAAAGTCCTTCACCCCTATTTTTAGCATTGCATTCCTTAGAAACACAGGAATCCCTGTTCTGCGTCAGGGCAGCCCATGACGACAGGGCTCCTGTTTCTAACAGTAACCAGGTTTGCACGTTTTACAACGTTAAGGTTCCAGAAATTCAGTGATGGGCAGATTTGGTACCTTCTGCCCTCCCAGCAGCTGCACTGTGGGCTCACTGATGTAATACAATTGAAGGAGAGGAGGTTTAGTGGCAAATTACCATGAAACTTATGGGAAGAAAAAAAAAATTTAAACTGAACAGAAAAGAGTCTAACTGAGATGAATGGAGGTGTGAGAATGAGAGGCTTTGGAGAAATATTCCAGCACAAGGAGCAAGATCCCTTAGCCTTGTATCATGGAAAATGAGGCAGAACAGAGCAATCACTAGTGTGCAACTGTATTAGAGGAGCTAAAGACAGTCCAGCTTGTGCTTTGTGAAAAAAAGACCAAGAAGAATGCTAAATTTTGTGTTCGTGGCACTTCACTCTATTCTTCATCTGAAAACCTGACACCTAATGTCAATAAACACCAAAAGGGTGCGGTGTCCTCCCTAGTGGTTTCAAAGGATTACAAAGCAGAAGTAGAGTTCCAGGCACTGAAAGGTCAACTATATTCAATACTTTCCTTCCGAAACAGCAACAGAAAAATAATAGCTGGGGAAAGACTTCTTACCAGTGAAAAGTTAGTGCCCAGACCATGGTGACAAACTTGATAATCTGATAGAGTGCACTGTGCATATTGACACAGTTTTACACAAAGACAGAAACAAATGTCTCTCAACCCTGTGATAAGAAAATATTCACAGGGTCACAACTCCTGGGCAGCTGCTCCTTATCTTCCTCCTAGGCCAGAGGTGAGCTGTATGGCAATGCTCTCTATTATTCTTGGAAGAGAGACTGTGAAAAAAGCAAAAGCAAAATGGAGAAGAGTACTACAGAAAATTCCTCACAGCTACTGGCAAGCAGGTGACAGTTAAAAACTTTATGCATCCTACGTGCTTGTCTGATAAAGGGAATCAAATTTACATGTAACAGAACCCACCTTTTCCTCAGCATCTAGAATAATATACTTACTTATTCTGTGCCCAAAACTGCATTAGGCTCTCCTAAAAGTGGAGCCATTACAGCACGTCATAGGTATAGAAGCCTTCGTACAGCTAGATACGGAATCTTTTAAATACAGAAAGGTGATCCCAGCAAGGGAAGAAAAGCAGAATTCTCTCCCTAGCAAAGCGGAAAAGGGTGACTTGATATCAGATAGCCTAAAATAATTCTTCGATGAGAAAGGAGAGCCTCAAGCATGTAAAACTCAAATAATTCTTCAACTTTGTAGCTTAATACATCCTCAGGATTTCCTCTTGATAAATATAGCAAAAGCTGCACATACAGAAGTAATTCCTAAGGACTCTGCAAAGACCAAATTTAGAAGCTGTCTGTCAGCTGCTAAGTTTTTAAGTTGTCCATTTACAAAAAGTAGTACAAAATACAGTCCCTGGAAAATTGACAAGATTTAGAGGTTTTAATGACTGTACAGCAACCCTAATAAATTATAAATGGTTGTAAAGGAAAATAACTTCATAGTGGTATGGATTCCACCATGGAAAGACTCAGAGGAGTATTTAAACTGGCAGCTGCCAGCATTTGTGGATTTTCACTTTGAGGCTAATGGATAAAATGTCAAGCTTGGCATATAAAAGTTTGGGAGAATCCCTCATCAAGAACATTCTATGGAGGCTCCTCATTCAATCAAATCATTATCTGAGAGTCCTCTACTAGCGCATTAGGTGGTGTGACTAACACGGGACACATCATCTCCTGGATCTATAACTTGGGAAAAGAAGTCCTTGCTGTGACTGCTTCCACAGAATGGGGATTCGCTGCAAAGCTGGTTTTGCTTTACTCCTTTATAGATTAACATTTCTGGTTATTTACAATGGTGAAAGCAAGGTCAGCTAATAAGAACTTTGCACTTGGAACAGACAGCACTGAACTTTTTGATGTTTTTTTTTCAGTTCCTGGAAATTAGGAAAAGGGGGGAAGAGGGGAGGTTAAGCCACTATCTCAGCATAACCTTTAAGAAAAAAAGATCTTTACTACAGAAGAGATTTGCTTTTATTGTGGAAAATCCATTTATGCTCAAATGGATCTCAGACAGCAGTCTTCACCCCAGATGTGTAAACTACCTTCTCATTATACTGGGCCAAAAAAAAGAACTAGGGTCTTGAAACTGATTTGAGGTTTTCTGGGAAGTTTCAGGTTAAAGAACTATGAACATGCTCACAGCACCACAGGCTACTGGTAAGACACTGGTCCAGGACATTTCCCTCGAGTACTGAAGCTTCCACATCCCAGTCTACTGGGCCGCTGCACTTCAGTCAGAACGTAATGAGGACAAGAATAATCGAGGCTAGATCATCATCCACCTGCAAAGAAACCTCCCCATCCCACCCAGAATGGCAAGAAAGGTTTTACTCAAGACAGCTGAAGAATGGAAAAATAATATACTTAAAACATACGCTTCTCCGAGAGCAGTCCTGAACACAGGTGGAATTGGCCAAACTTTGTATGTGTCCCTTATATAAAACACTGGCTGCAAACTCTTGAAACAGTTTCCCACTCACTGTCATACCTTTCCTACACTCGGGGCTCAGATACAAGTTCACCTGGTAGTTGACTCATTAAAAGGGGAGAGGACTGCATGCATGTTGATAAGTATGTCTTCTTTTATTTGGTAAATAAATTTCTCTGCTCTGTGAGCACTTCCTTATTACGTAGTTTAGAGTAGAAAGGTGCAGTGCTTGCACTCAGATCAGCTAAAGCCTCTCACTTTGTGAATGTGGATCTCATTTGCTTCAGCAGCCGCTACACTTGGTAACAGTCCCCTTAAAAGAAAACAAGGACTGTGTAGTGCAAAGTATAAAATAATACACGGAAATTCCTAATCAAGCAGCAAGCAAAACACAGACAACTTAGTCTTGTAATTAGAAAAACAGAGTCAAAAGACTCTATGCTCTTAAAGCAGGTAGAGGCTGACTATGTTTCTGTGCTCCAGAAAGAGGCAGTCTCACACCAGGAAATCCTGAACCAGAATCTGTCTTAGAAAGAATTAACACAGCCAGAGAGTTTAAATTCATAAGAAAGTATTAGGATCTGAAACTATTCAGAGGTCTGACCTACTGAACATGACAGTGCGTTTCATCTCAGCAGTCTCTGTTCCAAACTACAGGCTGGTGTGCACAAAGTTCAAACAATTGCAATACCATTTCTATGGTAGCAAACTAGTTAAGAAAGAGCATTGCAAATATATCTAAGCAAAAAAGTCAACATTTTTTAGCAGAGGAAGTTGAGACTCCACCAACATCCTTGTCAGTCTAGACCGAGGTGTTCATACTTGACTCCAAATCTGGTGATAAATCTGATGGTGCAAGCTGAACACTGCAAATAGGCAGATGAGAGACTGGGGAACCCTGAAGAGGAAGGAATAGAAGACCCTCTGTCCCCCTTGCTGCTGGATTTCTTTTTTCTTCCTAAAGATGCACACCGCCTTTTCACTGAAGAAGCCTTGTTAGGCTTTCTGTCATTTTGTAGAATTACTATCTGTTTTGTTCTTTATTCAACTCTCAAAACGTATATTTATAGTTGTCATCGCTAAAGCACTGAAGTCAAAGATACAGATTTCATCCCTCCCAGAAAACTTGTGTTCCATTCCAGCAATGTCCCTCTGAGAAAAGCAATCACAACTAATTTGTCAGTCTTCACAAAGTCCAAGAACTGACATAAACTTGTAACAGTATTTTAATAAAGTCCTGCCCTCAAATGACTCCTCCTATCCAGTTTACAATGACTACCTGGCTACTGGCAAGAAAAATTGTTCCCAAGGTCACTACTAGAGATTATTCTCCTTCAGAACCTTGAAAGATAATTATACACCCATTCTTTGGATACTGCTGCAAATCTAGTGCTCACACAAAAATATTTGCTGCCTAGAACTGAGTGGCTCCCTCCAAGTAAAACAAAAAATCATTGGCAACAGCATTCATGCTTGCTTGCTCTTCAAGCAAAACACACAGCAATAAAGGAGCCTAAAAGCCATTTAAAACTAATGAAAACGTAGCAGTATTTGATGACCACCAACTACACACAAACATACAACATCAACAAATATCCAATGGCCACAAATGGAGAGAGGTTTATACACCTCACTCCCTCAACAACACGGTTTGACCCCAGACAGAAAAGTAGTAATTTGAAAAAGAAAAATTTGAAGTGGCATTAAGAACAGCATTGAAAGAGCCAGCCCAGGCTACAGGAATACACTGCTGAACAGACCAATACAAAGACTAGGAAAGTATACGGGTTTGCTAGGCTGATTCCAATATATGCTCTTCAAGATTAACATCTAATCTGGCTTAGATATGTAGCACTTGCATCTAAAAAGGATACAACACAGAAAAGGATCAAGAGTGAAAAGTATAGGAAAGTTGTATTTCAGGTTAGGGACAACACTGTAAGCACGTCAATTTATACTTCATTCCTAACAATTACATTTAGCTGATGTTTCTCAGCCACAGCTCTAAATCAAATCAAGCGTCATTAAAAGTTTTAAATTCACTGAAATAAAGGCCACTCACTATATTATCAATTTAAGCAATTTTATTCCTGCAGCTGTCTACTTGGAATGACATATGTTCTTTAGATCAAAAAGAACCTGTGCTCCTTATTTCTATCCCCATTTTACTTCTCCGTTCTCATGCATTCATACTAATACGCAGTGTGGGGATTGTTTACTTTACAGAATCACAGGATGGGAAGGGAGCTCTGGAGTCATCTGGTGTTCCTCCCGCTCCAACAGGGCCACCCAGAGCAGGGTGCCCAGGCCCACGTCCAGGTGGCTTTTGGAGCTCTCCAAGGAGGAGCCCCCACAGCCTCTGGGCAGCCTGTGCCAGGGCTCCAGCACCCGCACAGCACAGCCGTGCTGCCCGGGGTTTCGAGGGAACCTCTCGTGTCCCACTTTGGGCCCGCTGCCTCTGGTCCTGGTTCTGTCTTTTCTGCACCCTCCCCTCAGGTAGTATTTACAGACATTGATAAGAAACCCTCTGAACCTCCTCTTCTCCAGGCTGACCAGGCCCAGCTCTCAGCCTCTCCTCAAAGGAGAGATGCTCCAATCCCTTCATCACCTTAGTGACCCTACATTTGACTCTCTTCAGCCTCTCTTGTACTGGGGAGCCCAGAACTGGACACAGTTCCAGATGTGGCCTCACCAGTGCTGAGCAGCAGGGAAGGATCACCTCCCTTGACCTGATGGCAATACTTCGTGTAATGCAGCCAAGAACATCATCAGCCTTCTTAGTGGCAAGGGCACACTGCTGACTCTTGTTGAACTCGGTGTCTACCAGAACCAGATTTTTTTTTTTTAATGTCTAATTAGCATGTGGAGGTAAATTCAAAATAGCTGTTCTTTCCAAGAGACATTCTTATTTCAATAAATTAATACACAATATCTCCCAATGAGTTTATTACACTATATGGACCATATGCCAGAGCAAAGAAAGAAATTAAAATGTATCAGTTAGAACTCAATATTGCCTTTTTTTTTTTTTTTTTTACTCAAATGCGTGGAAAACAAAGTGTAATATGTGAAGTATACTCCGACTTATCTAGAAAAAGTAGCTTTAAATTAGATTGTTAATTTTTCTACCTCTCTACAATTCACTTCTGCAAAGACTACTCCAATTTAAGTAGCAAACTGTTCCAAATGACATTTTACCCTATTATGCAGTAGGTTAACAACAAACTAATTATAAAATTGCGTCCCTGAATTTCAAGGACAGCCCATGTAAAATAATCTTGGAAATTTTTTGGTGAGTTCCAGAATTGTCATTTGATGCTTACACTTTAGCTTGAACATCCTATAAAATTGCAAAGAATCACTGTATGTATAATTATACATCTTCCGCAAAGATAAACAAAGGACATTTGTCGAGGGGGAGATAGGAAAGCAGGAGGACAAAGGGAAGTTGCCAGAAGGGGTAGTCTGCATAACGCTTATTCCAAGAATACTGCACAAACTTAAGTAAAATGCATACATAATAACAGGCACCTGAGAATTCAGTAATTGCTCATTATGCAATTACACCTTAGGCACTTTAAGCAAATACTGAAGAAATAATACGAGGGAAACCTGGCTAACCACAAAATTGTTTTTTAAGGAGAATTAGGAAATTCTACACGTGGATGCCATTGGGTCTTTGCTTCTCTCCCTGCTGGAACTCGGTAATCCTTGTTAATCTATTGTTTGTTCCTGGAAAGTACCTTTTCTCTGTCAGTAAAATCCCAAATTCTCTTGGATTACTCCATGCCCCTTACTCATAGTTGAAGCTGTGTGGACAAACACATGATTTCAACAGACCTGACTCAAAATTTGCTATATATTTTTCCTTGCCGTCGCCTCTGCCAAACTAAGCAGAAATTTAAAAAGCTGGGAACAATGTTACCACGGGGTGCCAAATTTGCAGTGAAAGCCTCACAGGCTGCTGTCACGCAAAGTTTGACAAGCCTTGCCAAATGGTTTCTTCAGGATACGAACCGCTTGCGAAGTGACTGGGCCCTTTGTGTTGCAGCTGAATGCTGCAGATGGGAAGGTCTCCGTCAGGAAAGAGTAACTGCTGCTTGCACCATGTGAAGTTTCAGGCACGCAAATAAGAACATACTCTCCTGGTACAGGACCCTGCTTGGTACCTTCAGCAGCTCTGCAGTATTCCTTTTCTGTTTTTCAAAGAGTGCACTCAAAAGCAATGTGAAAATGTGTTAAAAAAATCCAAATCAAAACCAAACAAATACACCTCCAAAAAACAACCGAAAAACACCAAAAAACCACAACCAAAACCTAAAACCAACTAAACAAGAGAAAAATAAAATAATAATTGAAAAAAAGCCACAAACACACCAGACATTCACAGTACATTTCAAACCTGAGGTCTAGCAAAAAGAATACCAAGCAGAGAGATGCACAAATATACACAAGCTAAATTCACTCCTGCTTTTTTTTTTTTTTTTTCCCTGAATGGAAAGCAGTTGAATACATAGCATAGGATGAAAGCAATTCTATTCTACAAGCAGCTCTTCAGAAACCTACAGAAAAGCGTACAAGTTTTTAGTAGCGCACTTTTTATATTATCGGGCATAAGGCTTAATTCTCATTTTTCCACCACCCAGACAGACTTTAATTGCAACTATACTCTGCAAAGTAGTAGAGATAATGTTTTCAGTTTAATTCCATTTTGCAATTTCTACACAGTCAGCTGGGACATTTTGAGGCAGGTAAAACTAAAGGGTTAGAGGAAAGTTTAGCCAGCACTACGCTTTTAAATAGTTTTATGTCCTCAACAGTGAAAAGAAAAAAAAAATCTTAATACTCAGCTAGGTCAACAATAGTAGAAAATATTAAACACATCCTCAGCTTGCAGCTAAGCTAGGCTTTGTTTTTGACAAACTGTGGGTGCAACAGACATACAGACACACAGAAGAAATCACCAAGACACCAGCTGTGCTGGCAAGCCATCTATATAGCATCCTCTTGGCAAAAGAACACATACATGAGAAGAATGTGTTAATGTTAAAGTGAAGAATAACTTCAACACTAAGTGGAAATGTCCCACCTCATATACCATACACAAGACTTCACATGTACTTTGGCTAGCAGAGCAGCATGAAATATGGCTTACTAGGCAGACCTAGGGTATTGAAGGAAGCTCTCAAACAGAAATGTTTCAGGAAACAATTATAAGGCTGCAAATAGAACAAGATAAACAAGAGATACGAAATACCATCCATTAGATAAATGTTTCTATTCTGAAATATATCCCTACTGCAATTTTTTGATCTTGCAGAGAAGTATTAATAAAAAGAAGCTCTACTGGAGACCAGTCTGGAATCAGCCAACACCTAAGCTGTGTCAATAACCAGTTAAGTCATGCAGTTCTTTCCCAAGTGAGCAGAATACAAATGTCTGGCATGTGTTCCAAAATGGAAACTGAAAATTTGTTTTCTAATGGACGTTCTGCAATAGACATTTAACATTCATTTCTACTGATGGCATGCCAGCGCCTTTTTAACTCACGCAGCTGCACAGTGGACCACAACAGGCCCCTTCACAGCACTGTTCCGAACTCCAGACAACATCCATGATATTTTTCCCCATCATGTCCTAAATGGGCCTATTTAGGGATTTGTAAATGTCAGGAGTCTGTTCATGCTAACTAGCAAAAGTAAACATCAAGCATAAAGAGAAAAAGTGTTTGGGGGGGGGGGGGGGGGGGGTGCAGATTTAAACCAGGAATATTTATACCTGTTTTAACCTAAGAACTCATTGGTAGGGACATAAGAGATAAAAGTATCTAAATCTTTGTACTAACAATTATAACTGGGTTGTATGATATACAGCAATCAAAATATCTAGAGATATTGTAATCCACTTCATGTAAAAAATACCTTCTGTTTCTGAGACCAAGTAAAATACCCTCTTCTCTCTATTTTTGAAAACAGAAGAGAACCACTAAAAGTATAATAAGCAGAACTGAGAGAATAAAAAGCCCTTACTTTGGCTTCTCCAACTTTCCTAAACTTAGATGCCAAATCAAACAGTACCATTGGCTTTACTGTCTTAAAATGAAGTAAGACAGACTGAACAGACTGCTTAAACCAGGGAGATCAATTGCACTAGTACAGTTCCAGCTACAAAAGGTGGAATCTAGAATGTTCTTTCCTACAGCCTGAAAGGTAAGGAAGGAGAAGACCCCTCTACTAGTCATCAAGCCCAGTACATCAAGACACTGCCAGACAGCAAAGTTATATTTCTGAAGCCAGCAGACAGTCTTGATTCACTTCTTCCAGAGGGCAAAAACTTTAGAGAGCACAGACATTACTAAAGGCCCCAAAATTTATTTATCCGAAAATGCTGCATATACTATTCCCTCAAGTAACATGAAAACTCAATTGACTTCACAGAACAAGGGTGAAATTTCTATACTGCTTTTACTAAGTACTGTTACAGAAATGGACTGTTTCTTTTTTATAAATATATAGTACAGTCAAAACACTACCTCAACAAACTAGTTTACATTATAGGAAGAAAACTTACATTATAGGGAAAAAAAATCTCTCTAAAGCAATAGTTTTATCCCCTTCTTCATCCCATTCTGGTTTGGCAATTCTGTTTATGAATTGATTTCAATTAGCTAGGTTACCTCATCTTACTTTGAAGCTATTTCAAATTCCCTGGAGAATTCCCTTTTGAAATTAAAATACTCAGAGCTAATTATTTAGCACCTTCAATTTTCAAACTGCTTTTCTGACATCTTTGTGGAAGATAAACAACTGCTTCACAACAACGACGTACCAGAGATAGCTCAAGGAACCTGTTTCCACCAGATGCCCAGAGCATTACAACAAGACGTTAAAAATGAATGTTTGTCAGTATGACAAATCTCATCATTTAATGATAATAGAATAAAACTTTTCAAATTTGTCTGACCTCAGGTCATGTCTCATGCTGTCAACCAAGCCTTCGGATTAATTATAGCCTACTATAACGACTTTAGGTTGAGGTTCAAAATCCAGTTTTTCCTTCTTTCTCAGAAATGTGAGCTAAAGAAAGTTTAGGAAGTTCACCAGCAATAAGGTGACCTTGCTAAACAACTATTTTATTAAGAAACCAAGCACTGAAAGTGATGGGGAACACAACAGCATCTAAATCAAATGTTTCAGACCTCCTCACAACACCTGGCTGTATCCATATTTTTCTGCTTTCTCTTGGAAAACTTCCTCTCTTCCCAATCATCTCTGCAGCATCCTGCTTAGCTAACTAACACCATGCCTTTTCTGCTGGCCATAGAAAAATAGTGAAAAGCTACACCTATTGGCCTGAAATTGGTATTTCTGTCACTAACACCTTATTAAATGCCTTACTGCCAGCTCTCTTCTAAACCATTTGGTGCTCCTACAGAAACAATTGTCCTAGGCCAAACAGTATTTCTACACTTGCTAGGTAAGACGTCAAGTTGGCTCAATATGCATCAGGAGCTGGAAGCTGCAGGCTGCAAGAGAAAACACTGGTGAGCTGCACAAACAAGATAGCAATATCTTCTCAGGCTGGAATTTCCTGGGAGCTGGGGGTGGAAAAGCCACCAAATCTCACTGGTATTGGGCCTAAAATGCCACAGTTAACAGTCAACTGTTAATAATTCAATGAAACTTCAGAATCTCGTAGACACGACTTCAGAGCCCAAATAGCCTGGCCCCAGAACCTGATTCTACATCTTTCAGTTATTTATCACCTTCTCAGTGAAATTACTTCAGGACTCAGTTGCTGGACTTTTTTGCTGTATCTAAAAGCTGTTTCATTTCTGTGGTAGCACACTTCACAATTATTCTTTTAGACTAAGGTTTAATCATGGGATACTGAGGCAAAAACAATCAGGGGAAAAAAAGGCATCTCCTTTATGAGAACATCTCAGGCCTTACTTGTGCAATTGTCAACATCTATGACCACACCAATGCCAGATGTCTGCTTTGATCATATCTTAAATTTAAAGCAATGAATCTCCAGATACACCTCACAATCTTACTGCTGGAAACACACGTAACAAAGAAGCAGATAATTTTTCCAGCTTTGTCTAGCATACAAAATGTCCAAAGCAGGTTGATTAAAAATAAATGAGTTTGAAAACAGGTAGACAGGATGGATTTTTTGCATTTAAAAAAATTTCTTCCCAAAGAAAGGGGAACAAAAAGAAATCATGTCATACTCTTATCAGAAGTTCTTTCAATAACTAAGAAATATTTAAAATTTTCCATAAACACTTATACAACATCATGAAGGGGATTTTGAAGGGGATTTCCGCTCCCCAGATTGTGTGACAGAATGCCTACATTGTTTTCAAGGCAGGCAGAAGGTACTTTTAAGTGTCATGGTACATTGAAAACAACTTTTCTTCCATGCGTCCGGACACCACATAATCATTAAAGTCCTGAAATATGGCTCTCTAGGGCCTCCACATCCACTTTCTCCCATACACAAACCTTGCATCAAGTCTTTTGCATGCAGCAATTTCAGACACTAGTTCCAAGCACCACAAAAAATGCAACACATTACTAAAAGAGGTTGTACCTGAGTGTTCCAATTTGTTTCAAAAGCTTCAGATCAAACCTGAGATTTCAAGTAATTAGATTATACTTCCAGCACTGCAGAAGTTTCTGATTGCATATCCCTTGGCATAGCAGTTGATGCGAAAGTTTTCAGAACCGGTACAGCATATGAACATACTTCCTTTCTTCTCTAATGTCTTATTTTGATAAATTTATTGTAAATATTAATGAAACAAAAGACCCCCCCCCAAATGGATAAATATATCCAAGACATAAAGCTGCACATAACAACAACACATGTTTTCTAAGAATGTAAACAAGACAGCTCTGTTACTCACCTCAATTTTATCTGTTTTTGCATCTCCCCAGTAAAGTTTGTCCTCTTCAAGATCCAGTGCCAAGCCATTAGGCCAACCTAAGGACGTGTTCACCAGAACTCTCCTCTCTGAGCCATCCAAATAAGCACACTCTATCTTTGGACTCTCACCCCAGTCTGTCCAATACATGTAGCTGTAAAGAAAAGGGCAGAAACAGTCAATGCACATAACATTCCAGCCAAAAAGCATCAAGATCCGTTCCACTTTTGACAAAACATCCTAGCTTTCTGCTTCCCAAACTGCAACAAACAAACCAACTGACTTCAACTGTATCCTCTCTGCCCAGAGAGCCTGTGGAGTCTCCCTCCTTGCAGATCTTCAAAAAGATGCCTGTACATGGACCTCAGCAACCAGCTCTAGATGGCCCTGCAGTGGTTGGACCAGATGACTCCAGAGGTTCCTTCCCACTTCAACCATTCTGTCATTTTGCCATCAGCAATAACTAAACTAAACTCCGTTAACTAAATTAAACTACTGAAAATGTGCAGTGGCCCAATTCTTTAATAGTTATAATACTGAAGACACAGATAAAAAAATCCAACTGAACATGCAACATATAGACTCAAAGGACACTGCAGTCACCTTTTATAGAAACGCAAGTTATTTTCAAAACAAAAGCAACATTTGACAAATAATCATCTTGTAACCTGCAGACTTTCAGTTTCATAAAACCACAAGCTGGACCCAAAGACCTACCACAGGGCTACCAACGAAAATAAAACTTACCCCATTACAGGATTGAGCACAATTGCTCTAGGTTCATCTAGGTTTTCTGAGATAAGGATCTTTCTTGATGTCCCATTCAACCGGGTCACTTCAATGCGGTCTGTTCCAGTGTCAGTCCAGTACAGGTTCCTTGCCACCCAGTCCACAGCAATACCATCTGGATGGTTGATTTCTGAGGTTACCAGAGTCTGTGCTCCAGAACCATCAAGGTACGCCCGACGAATTGCCCGGACATCATCATCAGTCCAGTAGATGTAGCCTTCCACAGGATCATAGTCTATGGCTATTGCATGTCTGATATTGTCTATCTGCAGAATAATGTCAGTGAAATCCGGCATGTCCAAGGAAATCCTTCTCAAGTCCGTCCTTCTAGCAAGCAGCAAGACTTCTTCAGCACCTGGGGAAAAAACCATTCATGGTATCTTTTTCTTTTTTTCTTCAATACCCCTGCAACAGAGTTCTTCTGCTATCAATGTGAACACTTGAATACAGTACAGCCCTTTCATTGAAATAAAGCCTTGTCTGAATAGGGAGTTATTCAGAAACAGTTCTTCTCAACTGAATACTTGTGCTGGCATTCTTAATTCACAATGACAGTATCTTTCTCCCAGCCTCCTACACTAACATGGAACATAGCACCCTCAGTCTAGAATAAAGGCATCCATGCAGGTAGTTAACCGAGGACAACAGATTTGCTTTAAATCAGCAGCCTCCATTAGCCAACCAAAAATCTACGTGCAGGTGGAATTCCCAAGGAGCACACCAACAACCAGATCCAACACATCCTGACCAATGCAAATGTGCAGCTTGAAAACACCAAGCTCCAGCTTCCAACCAGTATCACAACTTACCACATTCTCTATGAAAAAGTAAGGACTGCACAGCACTAGCAACCTTGTCTCTAGTGGTAAAATAGAGTTGGTATGAACGCACATCTAACAAAGGTTCCAAATCAACAATCATAAAGCCAGCCTTGAAAACACTGCTGGCATCAAATACCACCTGTGTCTCTGTCTACCACTCCTCCAAGTAAAAAAGATTGGGATATATATATTTTTTTAAACATTGATTACATAAAGGAAGTTTTATGCAACTATTTTTTCCACTACCAGGAAAGAAGTAATAGGGAAAAAAAAGTTACGAAAGTGTAGATCGGCCAGGCTGCATGCAGAACAATGCCATTCCTTTCATTAGGGTGAACCAAAAAAAAATTGATGGGGTATGTCCAAATATTTCATCATGTTATATATAATTCCCCAGCTCAGCCAACCTTCCCACTAGCTGTATCACTGCATTAGACATGTTTTTCAACACACAAGCACTACATAATAAATGACAGCGCTAACAGAAGACTTCAGTATGTCAAAATAATTACAGTATTGATTTGCTCTAGACAAACTAATCAGAACAAGCCACAGGTATAGCAAGTATTTCTTATTTGGTGAAAGCTGGTACAAAACTAACTCTAAGGCAACAGGGCAGTTCTCTCTCTACCCTACTCCACCTCCCCATTGCAAAGTTTCATTGATGGTGGAAAGGGTGCCAGCCAACAACCTGGAGCACGCTTCAAAGACAAATGGAGTATTCAGCATTGTCTTTCTGGCAACTTCTTTTATCAGAACAAACCCAAGACACAGAAAAACATCCAGCTACTTCAGACATTTTTCCCACATTCACCCACGTGCTTCAGCACGTAAAGAGCAAGTATAGTCTTTTCCCTACTTGGTTACTAAGTCGGTGGCATGTAGTTTCAAAACTGACATGGAGTTTTTAGCCACACTCCAAAACTGGAAAGCAAAACAAAGTCACTTGTTTCATTTCACCCAGACCAGAAAACACCAGCTGCCAACATGGGACACTTTTTTTTTTTTTTTTTTTTTTTTAAGACCACTAACAAAACCAGAAATTCAAATCCTCATGACAGTCTTCTAGGAGAAAATTGCACCTAGGCATATGTATGGAGTTTTGGAGACTCGGAAATTTAGTCTATTGCACTTCAAAACCAAATTCATATTCACTATCTGCTATATTCACTATATTCACCATCTGCTCCTGAAGTACGGCTCTCTGCTTTTGGGTTTGGAAATCAGAGTATAATCTCCAAATAGTATCTCAGAAGTGCTGAAAAGAAACAGCGCTTAGGTTGCAAGGATATGTTAAAACACAAGGAAGGATCTAGGAAAAAAAGCATCTGAACATACCCAAGCTATTTTGCTATACTGCATGGACATAAATCAATGCACACTTTGAGCTACCTTAAGCCACCACAGCTCCTGAATGAAGTGGCGCTGCTCTTCTCCTTGCCATGGGCTGCTTGGCCTCACTCCTGTATCAGTCCTTCTCAGGTGCAAGCACAACAGGCAGCAAGGCTGTGTGTTGCAAACTGTTCTAAAAAGAGCTGATCTAAACAAAAACTAACTCAGCTGAAAGAAGTCTGAGGTTTTTAAGCAGCCCAGTTCACTGCAGAGCTCCACGAATGCTTGTGCTGGCATGGGGAGGGCCGCCAACACGTATGTTTCTTCCAGTCAATGCTGGCTGACAAGGTTTGATAACTACACCATCATTTGCACAAGCTGACTTTGAAGGAAGGCTGGGCAGAAGGAAAGCAACAGAAATTCAGAGCCTAAGAACATGTGGAGAAATGGGAGGAGTGAGAACCCATACATTCTTGATAGCAAAACAAGAAAGCAATCTGCCATCAAATTTCCTTAAGATTTTCCAGCTTCAAAGGTGGCAAAATTAAAACTGTTTTCAGGAACAGTTTTCAGTTGTGCTTGAAAGTTCTGATTACTTCTCCGAACATATCAAAACCAGTAACTTGCAGTCCAAGCTGAGAAGGGAACAGCCCCAGGTGACCAGACAAGTTGTAAGGCTTCTTTCCTCCATTGCTCCCTTAGGTAAACACAGCATCAGGTTTTCTTTTTTTTTTTTTCACGTTTCCTTTCTGTTAAGGGAACAGCTTGTACCAGCAACTGTAAGAAGGCACTGCTAGGAAAATTATTAATTTTCAAAAGCTTTATAAGATTCCTAGAAAGAGAAGAATAGTGGAATACCTAAAACATTATTTGGTACTTCATATCATGCTTAGAAACATCGGTTTCCTTTCTGAACCGTGGAAAAAAAAAAAAATCAACTGCTTTTTTTTTTGGTAAAAAAGACCATGGTGGACAGAAATAAAAATATACAGCTTACACCTTCTCTTCTGCAATGCTTCTTAGCTAAATGATCTTTGACTGATTAACTACACATAATGGCAGAGAGCAGGAATGAAAGGCGACACTGTTAACTATCCTATCTACTCTACCTACTTCTGAGTATATCAAATGCAAGGCAGTTTTCTTTTTTAAACAAGCATAAGAACTGTAGTTGTTAAACTACTTTAAAAAGCTGTCTGGGAACAAAAGAAGTTCATAGCCTGAGATACTTTTTTCTCTCTACTTCAAGGATTTCCCCAGAAACAGTCATGGGTTATGCTGATGTTTCTGGATTAGAAAACAAGCACCAAACAGCTATGCTCATTTCAAATATTATGATGAGGATCCACTTTAAACAGAAAGGGAGGACCTTCAAAATAATATTGTTGAATCCAAGGGTTGTGTTCAAAGCTGATTAATGCGGTTAAAAAGGACATTTTTATGGAGCCTGTTCAAACAGAAAGGCTTTTAGATCTCTTTTGTTTCATTAAATTGTGGGTGTTAAAATTACGTTCGAAGTACTTGGTAATTGGTATCAGGTCCCATTGTGCTAAGTATTAAAAACGCAGATTTTTCTGACAGTACCATCTGCAAAGAACTTGCAGCGTCACCAGACACAACAGAGTAAGGAAGAAAACATGCTGCTTGTCCAGAGCATGTCAGCTTGGCGAGAGCACACAACAGAGTAAAGAAGAAAACATGCTGCTTGTCCAGAGCATGTCAGCTTGGCGAGAGCAGAAATGAAAAAGAACCCAGGTCACTCGAATCCTGCACATGACCTGAAATAGTAAAGATTATCCACCATCACAGTTTCTTTACAGGAAAAAGTTCCCAAAGGTCCTGTTTCTTACCACACTGAAACACACACAAAATATTTCAGTTTTTAATGTAAACTAAAATTACACTTCAACAGCCAAGGTAAAAAAAAAAAAAAAAAGCCATCATTACAGACAGCATCTGCAGACCCTAATCTGCAACTGCAGAGGTCAGGCAGCAAGCTACAGCAGAAACACATAGCTCCTGTAACGAAGTCTTATGTGTTGCTTCTATGTTTCTGAAATATTTCACTTTAGGGAGTCAAAATAACTTGCTCTAAACATGAGATTTTCAGTAAAAATTCAAGCCCTAACACTCAATGTGGAAAGGGGATGTGCTTGGTCATCAAAATGTTCCACAAAACCAGAAAAGAATAAACTGTTTTAGCTCAACTGGGTCAAAAAGTGAGCAGCACTGCAGCTGTTCAGCCACCCACAGCACTCTCAGTTTCACAGCCACTTGACCTCCTAAATTTTTATTATATTAATGTCTGCAATCATAATCTTAATATTAAGTATGTGTAGTGTGAAGCAGAATAGCATCAAACATATGCGTAGCAACTGATAACACAGCAATTACCAATATTACATGCATTTCCAGGACTACCAACATTATGAGCATCTTTTCATGGGAACAGACAGATAAAAATCACATGCATGTGTTTCGCATCTTCACACGAATGATTGCATCTTCACCTTGGTTCATGGTGAACAAGGTCAGGGTTGAACATACCAGAGGAAGGAACTAGCAGATCAAAGTTAAAGGCCCAAATTATACCTACACGCGCTGGCTAGACAACAGGCTTTTAATATTCCCCTAAAATCCACAAATAAAACCAAAACAGTCTTAAGTTCCTCAAAGCAGCAATAACCAGGCTCAACTTTATCTCATCTACCTCTGTCCTATGTACACCTGTGCATATGATCACACGTTTGCTTGCATACAAAATAATACTTTGACCAGGGAGAGAAGGCACAGGGCAGCAACTACTACCCCTTGAATCAGCAATTGCACGATGACTACAACCTCATTGCACAGGGAACAAACAACCCTGTTTCTGATGTACTCAGCCATTCAGGCTTTTTCTGCAGGCAAGCACTACTGGAGGAATATTCCCAAACTCAGTTCTGCCCCATGGGCATACACAGCTAAAATGAACATGTAGGATACAACTTTGCAGCCCAAGATTTAAGGATTAGGTTGTTTTTTTCTCTGTTGACCCAGCTGACCGGAAAAAAAATCCTTCATTCCAGTTGACAACTGGGACAGCTTATTGGTAGTTGAACAGAATGCTTCTTGGAAAATTCTTCTGATTTTTAACATGCCTCTAACCAAGACTTATGGGAAAAAGAAATAATAAGAGGAATGAGCTACTTGACTGATTTAAAGTTCTGGCTGCTTAGCAGTTTCTATTGGAGAGATGCAGCTGCTTAAAATGAAGTCAAATTATTACACAACAAGACCTCATGACAGACGTGTATCTACATCCTTAGCCATTACAATACATGTGACCAGAGAAAATGTTAACACAGCACGTCTCATTACATTCTCCCCTCCTCCAGCTACTTTTAAAAGTTGCTAAAATATCCTTATTGTGGGTGGGTTTCTATAGGTGCAAAAATCCCGGCCTTTATTGCAGCGCAGTCCAAAAAATAGTTTTTGTTATAACCATATTTGCCTCTCTTAATAAATTCCTGCTAGAAGAGAAGAAAAAAATTGGCAGTGGGCTCTGCAGAGCTCTAAGAGACGAGAACTTATCTCAGCACCGTCGCTAGTTCTCCCTAAAAACCTGGACAAACACGCTCGTCTGCCTCATTAGTTTTATCTGTATCATGTAGGCATTTTGATTATTAATGTTGGTAGGAATGTTTTGAAAGCTATGGAAGTGTTATGCTGTGACTTGTCTGCTGTAATATTAGAAACCCCAGAACCTGTCTAATACATTATAGTGAGCTAGTACTGGAGTGCTACAGCATTTATTTAATTAAATTGATTTTCACAAACCTCTCTCACTGCACTTATGTAACCACTGATTAAGAGATTCCCAGCAGAATTACTAACTATTAGAACACAGTCACATATAACACCACACAATGAAAAACGTCTTTTTTTTTCTTTGGGGATCATGGGGGTAGAATGCAAACCATTCCTAGTACTACCGTATCACAGCAGAAGTCCTCCATGCAGACAGAAAAATAGAAGAAATGAGGTCTCTCTGAAGGTTCCATTTGGAAAGCATTTTAAAAGACCCAACTACATACTGCTTTATTTTTCCCACTGGTTTAAACTTTTAACTGTTTAATTTACTCTAGCATTGTTTTTTTTATTCACCAAAAGCTTTCTGCAGACCTTCCATAGAACTTTTCAGACAGTCTAACATCCATGAATACCCATGAACTGTTCTGCTTAACATGCAGAACCAATGCTAACAATATCTCAATTTAAAAAAACAGAACAGAAAAAATAATACTGTTCAAGGCAGTTATTCTACCTTCCTGAAGACTACATTCTCTCTTTGCAATCAAGAAATCCTATAGAAACACGTTAAGAGATATTCTTGTTTGTACATGTGACTCTGTCCCTCCCATACCCACTAATCTATTATTTTCAATACCCATGCTAGGTATACTGTTTGCTTTGATTTTGTTGTTTTGTGCACTTGTTATTAAAAATTCGTGCTTCAGTGCTGAAAATGGCAGCTGTATTCAATTTGCAAAATAAACTGCAATCAGAGCTGACAGCAGTGAAACCGGCCATCTCATCAGCTTGACAAGAGCCTTTTTTATTCTTCCCTTGGCCCACTTCACATTTGACAAGTGACAAGACATCTATAATACAGTAACAAATGCTCCAATTTATTCGTCCAATCTAAACAAATGTAGACTGCAGTGGTTGCTTCTGCTAATCTATGCCAGAAAACACCATGCTATTCCATTCCCATTTGTCTGTCTGCTAATCAGGCTAGAACAATGCTCCATTGTGGGACTCTTCCCCCGGTTCTGCGTACACGCATGTGCATGCATATGCACATACACACTGAGTCTATTTAAAGGCAACTTTCGAAATCTCTGTATTTACGGGGAAAAATCAGATAAACCGTAATAATTGTAAAGCTTTTAGTTCTTTGTGGAACAAAGCAGTTAGCTCTTTTTGAAAACAGTCCATTAGAAGTACTTTGACTGCAGGCAACTCTTTTACAAGCTGTTTGAAATAAGGGGGTGGGAGAAAACTTCATTATTCTGTATAGAGTGGATGAAAATAGGAAATGTTGCCATACTGTTTAATAATCTTGCTAATATTCAAAACAATTACATCTTGCACAAGTGCTTAGCATTAGCCAGTCTTCACACCACAGGAAGAATGATGTCATGAAATTATGAGATGTTTAAATCTGGTATCAAACCCCACTTTTGTTATTCAACTCCTGCAGAACGTAAAAATATTTACAGGAGTTGAAACAAACTTTGGTAACACCTAGAAATAAATGGAAATTCTTTTTACATTCTCTTCTTCTTGTTGTTTTCTTTTTTTTTCCTGTGTGTGTATATTTTGAGCCAGTTGAAACAAGAACACTACTGTGCATCCCAGTTCAGTTCTTTATTTACATACCAGTTTGAGACTAAGAGACCACTGCTTCACATTGCAGTGGTGATGGCTCTGGGTTGGGAAAAGCAGGGAACGTGCTCTCCTCCTACTTGATACTGTGGACCAGGGGAAGCATGCAGCACACATCAGGTTTACTAGTTTATAACTGAGCATTGCATGCAGTGAGAGTAAGCAACCAACAAAATAGAATTAAGAAAGGTTTATTTGAAAAAAATGTTTTGAGTGCCCACATTTAGACAGAATTTGAATTGAAAGGTAAGTAGGCATAAGGAAAACTAACACTTATGACAACGAAAGGAAATACCAGAGCACTCACCTAACTAACAAATTACATCATATCTGCCTGCATGCTATAGTGAAAAGCTGGTGTCCAGTGCTTCTTCCATTATCTCAGCAGCAGACTTCTAGAGTTCCAATAGTTACTTTGCCTAAACCAGAGAAGATCTACAATTCCAGGCAGGGTTATGACACATTCATATGACCACTGGAGGCGGGGGGGGGGGGGGGGGGAACAAAAAAACAACAACAAACTCAGAGTATTAATTAAACTTTACATCTGATAAAATCATTAGCACAAAACAGCTGACCAAGACATAAAGCAATGTTTCTTCCAGAGAAAGCGGTTGCAACAGAGAAGACACAGTTAACACTCTATTCTAATTTAGGACCTAGGTTCTGTGAAACACCTACAGTTTGTACATACATAATACATACATATTATATTTGTGAGCACGAAGCTCTGAAGTTACTACCAACAGAGGAGTAGCAAACTGTTACGAGAACTTTTCAAAATAATGCAACAGTCATAACTGCACTGGTAGTAACCTGAATCAAAGATCAACACCATTGTGTGTCTGTCTCAGTTCCAAGAAAAGAACTTGCCCTTGTACAGACACTTCATCCAAAAAGCACTTGAACAATTAAGTCTTAACACTTACCCTGAGGTTTGACTGTCTGTACTATGTGTGCGTTAAAAAAAGCATGTTATCTTACGGATATCAGTCCTGGCTTCTACTTTTTATTACCAAAAAATTAACACCTCTTTGCACAGAATTATTAACAACAGTCCATTGCAAGCTATAGGAAATATGATGGGGAAATAAAATGTGCGCCAGAAATTCCCATTGCTATAAAAAAAGTAGTCTTTGGATTCTGGTATTTTCTTGCAAAGCATGGTTTAAAAGTTTTAAAGCACCTATTCTCTCCTGGAGACATACAACCCTTCTGGCTCAGACTACGAAATCACTAACTTTTAAAGGGTCTTAGCCACTTAACTAGTTTCTGTTAAACAAAGTTTTGGTGGTGACACCTTCAAATACATGCCATCAAAAATCCATTAAAACCCAGCAAGATACATAATTACCACTCTTTTGAAATACTGAACAGAAACACACAATAGCTTTACTGCATTCCTGCTCCTGTGCATTCCAATCACAAATGTTTCCAACTCACCAAGAGACCTCATATACATTAGTTTCTCTGCACTATTTTCCTCCTTAACACAAATAGGAATAAATACTTCGTGTCCCATGGGCCCCCTCTGAGAATGATAGCTGTGTAATGCCTTGAAGTTTAAGTGTTAATTATGTTTCAAGTAAGATGGAGCCACCAAAAAAAAAAAATCAATTCTGCGCTATCATCATCATCATCTGTCAGAAGGTAAACATCATGGAAAAAGTTATAAACAACTGTAAATTGGGGTTTGCAAATCTCAACCTTACTGTTGCTACTCCGACGCAGTAAAACAGAGCTTGGTCACAGTATAAAGATGCAGCCAAGCTAGAACAGCTTAACAACTTAGCACTAAGACTTGGTAACTTTCCCCATTCATGTACTTAGCCCATGGAGAACGCAAGATAAAGTTTACACACAAACCTTTTCACTGCAGACACAAGGTGTGGCTCTACTGCAGCATAAAAACTAAGCCTAGCTAGAGACTCAGCATTGCTGGGAAGGGGAAGTGCTGCTTTCTTTTCTATACACACATCCACACACGCACACAAAATGAATTAGTTATGAGCTCTGAACTAGACTGCATTTCAGAGTCTTTCAAAGTAGTCATCAATCCGAAACATGTCCAAGACCGAAAGGAGAGTTTCAGTCATTAATCCAGTAAACTCACTGAAAACAGAGCTAGAAGATGTGGCAGATCTTCCAGAATGCTCCACACTCCCTCCAGGTTTGTTCCTTACAGCGTGTTTCTCATGGCTTCTATCCAATGAAATTTTAAACACGGCCATTACCATAAGAGGCTGTTTCATTTCTTTGCTACACAAAGTACTCCCCATTTAGGAAGATAAAAGATGCTATGAATAGAAAGCAATGTAATCTTTTCATGCAGATCAAATGAAATCATACCATAACATACTGACAAAAGCAAGGGGAAAAACAGATTCAAAACAAACAACAGCTACAAATGAATGAAAAAATAATCATGAAATTTTTATGAAATAGAGTAGAAACAGAAGGGGGGGGAACTACATTGCTTTACTTAATAGATGCAGACAGGGTTCACGACTAGCACATAAATGGACAGATTTTCCACTATTGTGTTTCTGATGCACGCAGAAGCTAAAGTTTCCTAAAACTGAACGGAAGAGCCATCATCCTTGGCAATAAAGAACATGGAAGAACCCTAGGAGAAATAAGTTATGGAGTTCATATCAAAACGGATGGCTCACTCACTGATTTCTTATTTGCAGAGTAGCCTCCAGATTTCCTAGATCATCCGATACTCATTGCTGGACAGCTTTTACAATCCTTCCTGGTTAATTGCGAAGGCATCTCAGTGAAATGCAGTTTCACATATGGTATTTCTAACGTAGTAAATAACCTTCTGTCCCACTGTTTTAGTGCTAAAGAGTCAATGGGGTGTGTTCCTGTATTATACATCATGGCCAATATGGGGTCTGGATGTAGGGAGCGAAGTCCTATTTTCTCTTTCAACCTACTGCATCTCGTTTTCATGCCTGGAATTTGGTTAATTCTCCACCTTGCAGGAATGCCACTGCACACTACTTGCATGCTTGCTTTATTATCCAAACTCTCTCCCTCTCACCTGGTGGTGCACAACACCCATGGATCCTTTGACTAGATCTGCTGTGGTGGTGGGGCACAGAAATAAAACTACTAAGAGTACAGAACTAAAGTGGCTGCAGACATTTAGGGTGACACCAATTTCACAAATCCCTCACTCAGGAGGAAAAAACGCATCACAGTGAGCTTGAAGGTGGCCCCAGCTCAGCCTAACAAAGGGAACACAGGGGGTCAGCTACTCCTTGGTAGACGAAGGAAACGTGAAACACCACTGGGATCACAGTGGATGCAAGATGGGGAACAAGAAAAAGTCCTCCAGAACTTCTGAAGATCTCCCCATGGTAACCAGACACCAGGCACAGGACAAAAGACACCTATGAAGTCAAAGCATTTTGCAATTAAAAGATCTTGTTTTTCCACAGTTGCATTTCAATCACAGAGAGAGCAAGGGGAGGAGACAGGCATGCAGGCATCCCTTCAATACTATTCTCCACAAACTTTTTTTTTTTTGTAGAAAATAGGTTTTCTATTGTTTATTTTCCTCCAACAAACAGATATGTACGTGAACGCTCCTTCCCAATACAGCTCTTCATCAATACCAGAATATAATCAGAGTTTATCTACTGATCTGCAAGATTTATCTTCCAGCATCTTCCAAATACCAGAAGCCTCCTGCCAGTTACTGTGTGTTATTCACACGATTCCAGGAGAAGTCTTCTCAGGAACTTGAGGGAGCAGATTTACAGCAATTATCCCAAATAACAATCAACTCCTTAACTGCTCCCTTTGACAAAGAGGCTGTTCATCATTAATTACCAGCTGACATATTTAATCAGAAAGTCTGGATTAGTCCATACTGTTTCTCTTTAGGAAGATGTGTGAACAAAGGGATCTTCTCCTCTGGTACTCACAAGGGTTAAATTGCATTGGAAGAAAGACTTCACAATGGAGGCATTCATCCTCCTGCTTGTCCTGCTTGGAAGCTCAGTTGCTCAAATAAGCTGATGATTGCTCAGTGAAGGAACTGTAGACACCAATTTTTTCAAATATATGATGCGTACCAAGAAACACAGAGGAGATGAGAAAGAAATGCCTTAACATTTCTTCCTTCAATACTATCCGATTTCCTGCATAAAAAATAGCATAATCCTGCAGTATGAGCCAGCAGGTTCCAAGAACACTGCTGTTTTTGCATTATGAAGAAGGGCAAAGAGAAATACCACATTTGGGAATATTGCCCAACCCTGATCAACTGCCTCAATAACAGAAACAAGGATAAAAAAGTGGAGATGAATATTCAAACACCTAAAGCTGCTGCCTTCTTCCCCAATTATGAAAATGTTTTTTTTTCCATAGTTCATTTGAGAAACTACAGCTGTCCTGTCTTCCCAGCAGAAACCCTACAGCTCCTACCACCATATGAAATTGATTCAAAAGCCCAAGCTTTCTCACTTTCAAGCAAATAACAGTTGCTTTCTCCTGCAGAAATGGTTCTCTGATGAGTTGAGGTGAACGTGCCATACGTCCCAAGTAATCACTCACATTCATAAAAACACTAAAAGTTTCTGCACTTGAGCATTTATTGCACACACCATGTGTATTTTTCCCCCCAAAACATTCATATCTACCTTATAATCCAATCTCCTCTGACACAATAAGGCTTATCCTCCTCCATTCCATTTAAGAAAATTGAAAAATAAAATAACAAACACTTTGGGGTTATTGAAGAGCATCACAAAATATCCAGAGGTTCTTGGACGCTATCCCTTGTCCCAAGGAAACTAATGGGAGCCTTCCACTGAGCTTGGCATGGCCAGGTTTCCATCTCCATCACAAAATGGACAAATTACACCTCAATGTACTTTACTGAACTGATAATTTCACCCTGAAAGCATCTCTAGCTTAAGAAGAGAAATTAAACCTTAAAAGTTTAAAAAGTTTAAAAACCTTACATGTTCATATGTAAAAATATAAAAAGCACCTGAGAAGAGTAAAACAACTAAATTATCACAGAAGAGAAAAAAAGAGCAATGTGTAAACAACAAAATAACATTTTTCCACGGAAAGCACCTATCAGACACTCACCATTGTGCAAAAGTTAAATGGGAAGACAGATGTCATAACTCCAAATGCCACCCCCTTCCTCCTTCTTTTCCACAGTTTTATTGCTGAACATGACACCATGTGATGTGGAATAGCTCTTTGGTCTGTTTGGGTCAGCGGTCCTGGTGGTGTCGTCTCCCAAATTCTTGTGCAGCCCCAGGCTGGTGGGGCAGTGTGAGAAGCAGAAAGGGCCTGGAGGCTGGGTAAGCACAGCCCAGCAATGACTAAAGCGTAGGTGTGTTATCAACACAGTTTTGGTCATAAATCCAAAACATACCACTGTATGGGCTGCTGTGAAGAAAATTAACTCCATCCCAGCCAAAACCAGAACAACAATTAAAATGGATCAAAAAACAATGATGCGCAGGCCAAGTAAATTTGCAATAACGAAGTTATGCAATGCATAAAGTAAAAATATGTAGTTTTTACTGAAATATTTTACCCGTATTCTGCAACGAAGCATTACACATTTATTGAGAAACAAAAATAAAAAATGGAATATTGCTTTTAGAACCTTGGGGTATGCAGCTTCCAGAAACTGCATGGATCCTAGACTAATTCTGAGCTTATGTACCTCTGAGCACCTCTACTGAGTTTAAAATATATGCAATAAAAAAAGCATTACTGAAGTCCTAGTTTCTTCTACTCACTTCAATTCTTTATAGTCATAGATACAAATTATTAAAAATTTTGGAGGGTGAGGTAGGGACTAAATTTTGAGCTTTTACTCAAAATGTTTTGTGGTATCAGATGATTGGTTTTAAAACTCTAATAAATTTTACTTAATATGCAGTTGACTTACTTAGTACCATGATATCAGAAAATGATGCACAATGAGAGTAAGATCCTTTGGGAATGCAACGCAGAAGGGATTTAAGAATAGGGGTAGCCACTTACTGGGAAACATATCCACTTCTAATAAAAAAGATGAGGTTTTAAACATTCTTTTAGATGGCCGGCAGCAGTGGCTGTATGCTAGTAACACTGAATACTGCAGAAAGAAATTACACATTTTCCAGAAACATAAGAGAAACAAGCTGCTGAACACAGTTTGCAGAAATGGGCTCAATCTTGGAATAATGCATACAGGTATTATATGACAGACTGGGATGATGTAGAGCAAGATGGAAAGACCATGGCTCCATTCACATCAAGTGGTACAAATTGTACTAAAGGCGCACCAGAGCTGTAATGAGATAAATTAACAGCATTTCGAAACCAGAACAGCAGCAAAGATGCCCCAAGTTCTATTTGTTACAAGCTGCTGTTCTACTGAACAGTTAAAAAGTGAAAGTTAAAAACAAAACACCAATTACTACTTTGTCCCATACCGTTTAAATCTTGTTCCCAGCAACTGGCAATACTTTTATATAGGCAAACAGGTCGGTTTGTTTTCAGTATCTCAGGTCATAAGCCTCCTTGTCCTCCCTTCCAGTAGTGGTCCAACACAAATTCATACGTAATTTTGAAGATCTTCGCTTGAAAGATCACTTCTCTGAGTGTTCACAGAACTGCTTAAGGGAACAACTTTGTTGAGATAATGAGCTGCATGTGGTTGCAACCTCCTCACCCAACTCTACAAAAGCTAGAGGAACGCTCACCTTGCCTGTACCTTCAGCGATCAGACACCAGTCAACAAGACTGCCACTACAGAGACCAGAACGACCTTATTAATGCTTTTCAAATATTGCACTCATCTTTTGCTACCAAATCCAGGTAGGGGTGTGGACAGAGGAGAAATCAACTGATTTAAAGTTCATGCAACAGGTGCTTTGTTTTCATGCTAAGCTGTTAGTTTTAGCTTTTTGTCCTTTACAGATATAAAACCTGTTCTTGCACTGAGAATGGCTCTACACAAGCAGTCTTCTTGGAAGTACTAGTTCATGTTACCCATGAGCAAAGAAAACATCACACACCAACAGAGCAAAACAGACTAACATCATGTGTCTGGAGGGAAGCAACACAAAGCATCTACCTACACAGAACAAGTACATGTTCCCAGAGAAGACCTTGAACTTGGTACCAGTTGCCAATCTGTCCATATATTTAACATTATCAGTGATGTATATCTACTGTACAACATTTTTAATTTATGCAGAATAACTCTTTAGCACCAGAGAGAAAGCAGAAATGAATGAACACTGAAAGCCAAGACTGCAGAATAATGAGTTATTCATTTAATACAGATACAGTTATTAATGGCTTCAGCATATCAACATTTATGTTTAGAAAAAGGCTAAAAATCCAGACTTCAGAAGTTCCAATGTATAAAGACACAACCCACAACAAAACAAATAGTGGCACTGTCTGTTCTTGAATTCATATTTTCTTAATTACTTAGGCCCATTACTATTCAACACTTCTACTCTGCAATAAGCTATACAGAATATTTGAACATGAGAACTATATGTGTATATTCTGCAGTATCCAAGGAAGCTGAAATTGCTTACGAATCTCAGGGCTTTTTTGCACAAGAATACTTTCTGACAGAGCTATATAATAACACTACATAGCTATGTTTATACCAGTGAACTCCCCATACAGACACAGATTTTGAGAACAAAATGCTTTTTCCTCTTGCAGACAAATCCCTGGTACCATTTTTGCAATTGCCTTAAAATCCTAATGTCAACGAACTTGATATGCCTAAGTGACTTAGTGCTCTAGCTAATAGGGAACAAAATGGAGAGGTGGTCAACACTGTTGCATCAGTAGTTCTTGATACAGCTTTACTACAAAGGACTCGTGCAGAGAACAAAAAGTCAGTTCCTTGCAACCAAGGAGTTAATTTATAAGAGTGGAAAGGGAAGCACATGGATGTTGGCATAAGGCAGACAGGATAACAAAAGATGTGGAGCTTGGGAAAGAAATAATCCATAAAACTGAACCAAAAGGCCGCATTCTTATGCAAAACCAGATTTCCTGTTCCCATCCCACTTTTTTGCCCTCCTTTGACAGAACACCCTTGACAGATTGTCTGCCCTGACAATGGAAAGGTGAAATCACAGTATAAGCAGTCACTCCTGCTTGTGCTATCCGCCAAAATGCCAAAAGCAGGCTGACCTTCATTCCCACTGCCAGAAACATAAGGTCAATATGAACGTCTAAAAAGGTTGTCCTGCGTATTCAGCAAAGTTTTTTAAAGGCTGTGAAAAGGAAACTTTCCAAAGCTGGAAGAAGGAAAGAGAAAGGTCTTTCAGCAGCTGCAAGAACTACCTTATAAGCCTTTCAACTGCAGCAGGATGAGCTAATAAAGCTGGCCCTTAAACCTTGGAGGTTCAGTGTTCAAATTCTGCTTCAAGTTCACAAATGAAAGGAGTCTATTATGCTTGCTTTAGTACTCAGAGGAATCAAGGCGCATCAGAAAGTGACTATACACTTTGACTGGCCTCATGAAAACGCAGCAGAGATGGGCAATGGAGCGTCTTTCAGTCTGTAATCAGAATCTTGTCTTAAACCTTGCCTCCTAGCATCTCTATGGCCATATCAGTGTTAATCCTGTTTTTGCAAGATGAATTTGTACAAGAAGCTTCCTCATCAACAATAAAGCCAAGTTTTCCAAGTATACCACCTGTCTCACTCAACTTATTAATATGAATATGCATCTAGTTATACGCTTCATTTAAAGCATATACTCTAGCTCTTAGTTCTTTGAACAGCTTTTTTTTATGGTAGTACAAAAGACTCATCTATTTTTCAGTGACAGGGAATAGGCACCTAAAACAGTATTTTCTCTACCTACATTATCTCAATCAGCAAACTTTATAAGCTGCTTTGCACAAAACCTTGGCTGACTTTTTAAAATTAATGTCCAAAATCACAAACTAGATTCAGCAAGAAAAAGTTCCCTGTGTAATTTCCTCATATATCCCTTCACAAAGGACAGCCCAAAGAGAGAGACATTAATCACCTTCAGCATCAGAAAAATGGTATTTTTAGTTTAAACCTTAACTTTGCATTTTTCTGTTCGGATTATTTCATTATGAAATTAATCGAATCAGGGCCAACACACAGGTTTATCTCTGAAATAGTACATGGGCGCATGGACTGTGCCTTGAACGTTTTTGGCATTTCAGTGTACAGAAGGTATCTAAAGCATATTGTTCTTTGAGATGCAACTGGAAGGCAACAACCTGGCCGCCACTATGCATCAGTAGCTACAAGCCAATGAACAGGAGGGGGCAAACCTCTCTGTCCATGGTCCTCAGTCCAGATGGAAAGAGATCCTAGAGTAGGTTAATTCTAATAAATCACTTCCACAAGAGCCTCTGCATGCCTCTTCCTCTCTAGAGGGAATTGGTGACACAGTCAAAAGGCACAAAATTTCTGATCACTCAGAGATCTAGGTGCAAAGTTTCTGCAATTAGGACAAAAACTCAACAGTTTCAGAGCAACAGGTAAACTTCAGCATGTCAGACAGTTCTCAATCCACTTCTTCACAATTCAACTTTTAAGCAGCAAACCCAAGCCAAGCCAAGGCTGCTACTGTAGAAAAGCCAGGCTCTTACCTGATTTGCATGTCCTGCCATCATCTTCTAGCTGCACACCAGTGGGACAAGCACAGCTATAGAAGGGGTCTCTGGGAGATAGCAGGCACAGATGGGAGCAACCACCATTGTTTTCTTCGCATGGAGTGTGAACTTCAAGAAACCAAGCAAACAATCAATACATTTTATTTTCCTTTTTTCTATAACCCCTAAAGCCATTCCAACCCTCCCTGAGGAAGAAATTATAGATCACAAATGACTGGCACAAGTTTAGTTTTAAAAGACAGAGGAGCCATAAAATAAAGCATTTGATTCCCCACCTCTCCAAAAACTTCTTTCTGAGGGTATTTAATTTGAGACTCATGCAAAGCCAATTTCACATTCTCACTGTGCAGTTCTTTCAATGTTTCTCAAGCTCAATACAGCTAAGAACTACGGACACTAGTTCCTTTGCCGAATGGTGGGTCTGCTAAGCACCATGAAAAAGAAAATTGGGGCTTGGGATAGCTTGTACATTACAGTGCTGCTACATTTAGGAAATACCTTTCTCTGCTGTAGAGCTTTTTCAGCAAGACATATCCCTGAATCACCAGGAAATGCATGAAGGGAACATGTTACGTCCCTTGCATATTTCATCAACATTAGGAAAAGCTCAAATACTAAAAAGATTACAAGTAGTTACTCTTTTCTCTCAGCCTCCCAGCTATTTTGAAAATGTAAAATAAATAAATAGATAAAAATAAGGAGGGTGGGGGGTAAGGATGGGAGTGCAACTGCACACACCTATCTCATTTACCTGGAGCAAGTAACAACTGCAACAGATAAAACCATAACCATAAATATAGACAATATTGCTACATTTTAAAAAATCTTGCAAGCTGTGCAAGACCTCTCCAAAAATCAATCATAGTTTAAATAAGCTTCTGAACTACTTTATTCTAAAAATAAAAACAATTCAGCTAATTTGATTTGTGGTATTTCCACTGACAGGCACTGAGAAAGAAGATGGAGAAGAATTTGAGCCAGATCTTAATGAAGTCAACAGCATTTGAGCTATTTTCAGCAGATGCTGCTTCCCTGTGCATCATATTTTCTTGTGACTGACTCAGAAATACTGTGACCCAAGGCTGGGGCATAACCTTAGCTAAAAGCAATGACAAGAATTCAGTATAGACAAACTCTTATCTGGAGCAGTGAGATAAACCAGGGTGCTACTCATACCTGACAACCTCAATGAAAATTTGCACGTTCCATCACCAAGATGATCTCCAAACTCCTTTTGCTTACTTTCAAGCCTGTTTACTGACATCCTATAAACTTTACTAGGAAAACAGATGCTATCTTCAGGGAAGCTAACGTTATAGTTGGCATAAACAAAGAAGCCAATCCAAACAGCAAGAGTATCTCCTCTAGGCAAGAGATGGTTCTTCCCACAGCTACTGAATTACATACATTTCCACTCATTTTAAAATCACATTTCCACATTCCTACTAAAAAAAAATAGACTGATCTCTACATGAAATCACTCACATACAAAATACACATGGGCTCTTTCAATACTCCATTCTCTACACTCAACTTTCTTTGAAGGACCACACACAAAGGAAAAAAATACAGGCATACATGTTTCTTATACAAGCTCAGGACTAAATGCCATTCATTCTGAAAACATTCATGAACTATTTGTTACATACTGAAGATAAGCAAGGTCAAGTCTGGACTTCAAAAATTACCCTTATAAGTACAAAATGAACATTACATATTTTATGGTAATTGTACTTATAATTTTTTTTAAAATGCCATGATATGCACTTTTTCATTTGTCTTTAAAATCATGGTATTTAAAAAGTTGTGAGGCAAGTCTTTATCACTCTCATTGAGCTATCCAAATCAAAATATGTCACTGAAGTACTGCCCTGGATTTGGGATTTTGTTACCAACTGGGATGATGGAGATCCTACCTACTTGGATTGAACTTTTCAAAGAGATGTAAAGGACTCGGGTACTTACACCTTTAGAGACCAAACTTCCCAAAAGTTTTCAAAACACTAAAACTTTCCACACTGACCATTTTTATGATTAATGTTATTCCTGACAAATAAATTAAAGTAATGCAAAAAGCTTCAGGGAAAAGTAAAACATACAGTAGGGCTGCCGGTCAGGACTTAAGACCTGGATGTCCATTGGCGAATACAGGGCAGATAATATTTCTCTCCTTTTCTCTCCTGTTCGTTTGTTGCAGGCATGAATGGAGCGCGTCTGCCAGTCCGTCCAATACAAAGTGTCCCCAGACAACGTCAGTGCAAACGGATGAGTAAGACTACCTTCAACAACCTTTTGCCTACATAAAAGAAAGGGCAAGGATTAGCATGCATTGCTTTCAGTAGGTGCCATTCGGAAAAAAACATCTGGCTTTCTTCACAACTCATACAGGGATTGTCATCTTTTAATAAAAACACTGGACCAAGAGAATCATCTGGTGATAAAAGCAACAATCACACTGAAATGTACAGTAAGTTTTTACAGTAATCTAGAGGAACTTAAGCCAAGCAGACGCATAACCAACACATTCATTTGCATATCTTTACAGATTGTTTTACATATATCCTCCTCTACCGCATGTTAAAAGCGCTCATGATACAGATTCCTTTTTCCTTTTTTTTCCCCAGTCTTCATAACTTGAAAATTAGTTTTCTTCACACATCAATTTGAAAATGCTTTCAAATAAATCACTGTTAGCAACAGCCACCATAGGACAAACTTAACAATTAACCTCGAAGGTTGCAAATTAAAGAAAAAAAGTAGTTTTAGCAGCCATGAGTCACATCATGTCAGCATGCCCATACAGCGTGATGGCAAGCACCTCCCAAATACATAGTTAGCTATGCAAAAATGCAGGAATGAAAATTTAGACTTTGCTCCTTCATAGCAATGAGGAAACAAATACACTTTGTTTCATAGCAACACAGTATCTAATCCAGCTGTACACTGACCTCTGAAAGGCCACACCAAAGTTCCTTACCAGGGCTGTGCAAACATCCAAATACAATTGCCTTTTGGAGGAAACACAGGTCTGGAGTGTGTTCCTCCAATTAACACATTCATTTTTATTTATTTATTGGTCTCCATTTGTAATATATGATTTCTTTACCCAGGATTTCCACATTTTGGATCATCGGCTGCACCCAGTCCTTCCTTATAGTAGGAAAATGAAGAAATGACCTAAGACTCTCTATAAATTACCCCTCTTAACTTGCCCAACAGCAAGAAACAAAAGTTTTTCGGTATCCCTTTGGAAAAGTAGAGCAAAGGCTTGCCCTAGAAAACGACCTGACAGCATCTGGAAAAATATCTTGCCTACTTCGGGAACCAGCTTCCTTACCACTGCAGCAGCTCATGCCATCTCATAGCCACATGAAATACCTAGCTCAGTAGCTCCCAAAGCCCAAAGAGGTGCAAAGCCCAGAGAGCATCTTCTTTTCTCCCTAGAAGGTTCAAACCCAGTAAGAGACTTCTGCCAACTTATTATCTCTCTTCTTCCCTCCTCTCTCTCCTCTCAGTCAAACACGTCCTGCCTGGATACCTTATTTCTCACCGAGTTTTTCTGGGGTCACCTCAAATACTAGACACTTTGCAGGGTTTTTGATGTGTTATTTTTGAGTGTTCTCTCCCTAAAAGCAGTAAACTGTTTGTCTCCTGTCAGTTATACTTTGTCTAAGACTAAATACTTGTGATGAAAATAAATCGGAAACACTTCAGATGTTTTTCAGCACACCCTCCTCATTCAGCCACACTCCTTTGCTTCTGTGGATGCATGCATTTTCACATTTTCACCAAACACATGACATTACCAACATGTTTTCTGAACTCACAAGATCCCCAAGTTTATACATATCGCAATAAATTTTTGTAATTTAGATTCATCAGTCTCAGAGACATTAACTCAGTGTAAACACACTTGACAACTCCTCAGTCAAAATAACACAAATTCGGTTTTCACAAGTTTCATGCATTTTGTGTGTGTACAAACAAAAAGGCATTCACATGCCTTCTAAACCAGTGCTCTGACGTAGCAAACCAGTATTCAAATTTATTCAGCATACAACTTGGAGAAACCTTAAGTCTCAGCGTCATCCTGAAGGAAAGTAAGGAATGAATTTTTCTTATACCTATATTCAGATTTGAATTGTTTCCGTAGATGAGATTAATGATAATAATAAAAACATCTAATGCTTGGGAAGGAAAGGATTGTTTCATTTTTATCAGCATAGCTACCATTTGCAGTTTCTTGAGAGGGAATAAAACATAGCCCTAGAATTCTTCATATGTATTCAGACACATCTTGAGCATAAAGGACAAGTTTAAAACAGATGGGCATACGCAAACAAATACTTTCATATACATGTATAAAGCAGGCAATGGGGAAAAACAATATTATTCTTCCTGTTCCAAATATAAAACCAAAACTGCTCTAACATTTCTGGACTTCAAATTATCACTTCTCTCACCATGAAATACTGCAGAACAAATAGAAATACTGATTTCACTTTCCATGTCCACTCTCACCTTTGCTGTTGCTTTCTCTCTCTTTTTTTTTTTTTAAACTAGTAACAGTAGTGACTGGACTTGTATTCTAGTATTGTAGCAGCTGTTTTCCACTATATAGTGTACCTATTTCCATCATTCTTAAATATCAAGTCTCCCCCTCTCCCGTAATTACATCCCTTGAAAAAGTTCCAGCTGACATGCTTGGAAACTGAATCTTGCTAATGTAACAGGCAGATTGATCCAGTAGCATTAATCCACCATGCAGAGGGTACATTTCCTTTTTATTTGAATTCTGAAGCAATTCTGGGATGGAAGGAGAAGAAGCATTTGAAACTTCACAAATTTCACTTTTTCTTTGAGTGTTGAAAAAGAAAATTAAGATCAATGTTCATTGGATTTATTAATAGGCATAACATTTTAAGAAGGAAATTTTGTCATAGTTACAATCTAAAACATACACAGCTAAATGACATTTAAGCTATTATACTAAATAATGCCTGAAGCCCACATGCAGTTAGAGACAAGGAATTTCACAGAACGCACCCTGCAGAGGAGTGTCCTGACATCCAGTGTGACATCAGCTCTCCAGCAGCTGATAGTAAAATATGTAAGAGTGTGCATCAGTGAGCTAAACTTTTTTTTTTTTAAATGCAAAATAGCACATACATTAATTTTTCCTAAAATACTGATTCCTTTATGATACAATACTGCATGTGAGGGGGGAGGGAGTGTAGTGCACCAATTTATCACAAAATGCACCAATTTATCACAGAATAATTTGGACTGATTGCTGGGATTAATGTATTCAAAGGCTGGTTCTCTTTCAGGTGCTCTCTCTCTACCTTAACACAAGCAAAATACATTTGACCTACCAATTCCTACTCACTCAAAGTTTTCACTCAAACTTAGAAGTAACGTTTATTAAATTTGCACGTGTAAGAGAACTGGCAGAAATCTGAGACTGCGACGGGAAATCTTACACTCTGCCACCTACCCCCAAACTAGAGAAACGTATGTACATTGCATTGTCCGAAAAACTCTTAGATTTAGAATTTTGAGACAGTATTTTCTTTCTATGAACCTGTATCAAGCCTTTGAGCTTCCACTCTGCTTCTGTAAAGGCCTTTTCCCTTGTCTGTACTTCTGACTGTCACTTAGTACTTGTCACTGACTACAATGCCACCATTATCTAGCTCTTCCATAGTACTCTCAATAGAGCTTAGAGCGTTTTATGAAGGATATCAATATTGTTATGCCTCTTTTATGAGCGTGAAAATCAGGCACAGAATGCACCTCTGCAAAAAGAAATGAGAAACACCATGAAAAAAAATGCAGTGTTATTTGGAGGGGGAGGCATATTATATAGACAGACATAAAACTCCGAATTTTGATCAATACTCAATGATTTCATAACAAATAAATTTTAGATGTTTTAAAATACAGAGTTTATGTGCATTATATAAAGGTCACTGCAATTTCCAGTTTGCCTTAAGGTGCTGCTGACACGTCAGGACAGCAACCTGCTGACAACGCACAGTTTGGCAGAGCACTATACCATAACCCAACATCCCTCTCTATTTCCACAAGGTAAACTTCTTTAGAACGATTAACAAAATCTCAGCATCTGAAGTTGTGTTTCAGGATAAGACAACTCATTTACAGTATTCTTACAGTAAATTGATAATGTAGTGTCATAATTTGCTGCTTTTTAAAAGAATATCAGCAGAAAGACTTCTGCACTGTGAGCTTGCTATCCACACAACCCAAGCACATACTTAAGTCTTCATGTGAAAATCTAGGATCCAAAGAGTTGGGTAGGCTACACTTAAGAAGGTATAATTCTGGGTGCCTCATCCAACCAAATCGAACGTAATTCTACTAATTGCACAGAAATCAATTGCAGCGTGGCATTCAGTATACTACTGCCTATTCAACAGGTTGTTCCTTAAGACTACCTGAAGACCAAAGCTAGACCAAAACACAGAGAACTGCATCCTCAGCAGGACATTTCACGGGCAGATGGCAGCTGCCCTTCAGAGCCAACGCAACGTGCCCATTGAACACTTCACAGAGATTCAGGTACAAACTCAAGTGCCCAAATCTGGCCTGTCTAAAGGGTCATCTCTCTGCCAAAAATCAACAGGGACCCTTGTACAGAAGCCCTCCAAACAAAACTTGTATACTGTGCTTTGTATCAAGCCTTAGGAAAATGACAATTGCTCACAACCTGAAATAAGCTGAATTTGGTTACTTTATAGGCATGTCACAAAGTACATCTTTGGACAGGGCCAAGGACAGGTGTCTCAACATATATTACCCCGCTGTAAAAAAATACAGTAAAATCCTGTAAAATCCCTATAAGCATTGGTTAAATGTTAGATTTCCTGGAGCCACAGAAGAGCATTTCCAATTATTCTAAAGATAAGTATGAGCCTTAAAAAAAATGCTGTACAAGAAGGCTAGAAACTATCTAGAGTAAAATAATGATACAAATACTCTAAATTTTAAAGTCAGTTTTATGGCATGTGGGTGTTTTATTTTTGCAAGGCTATCAACAATTGAGGTTAAAATTAACAATAAGGCATTTACATTATTCTAGATTACTGAAAAAAGTCTCAGTGCAAAACAAATGCACGAAATGAGGAATAATTCACACCATATTACAGACTAAAGGAAACTTACCTAAAGGAACCATCCAGATTCGCTCTGTGAATGAAACTCAATTTTGCATCAGCCCAGTAAAGTTTCTGCTCATCAAGATCAATTGTGAGTCCATTTGGCCAATAGATATCTGAATCAACAATTATTTTTCGTGTGCTGCTGTCCATTCCTGCTCGTTCTATTCTGGGTGTTTCTCCCCAGTCAGTCCAATACATGTATCTAAAAAAGAAAGGAGAAAATATATCACGATACATGTTTGTTAGCTTCAGCAACAGAAGGAATAGTGGCTTTTATAGAGTTCTGAGGTGTTTTGTTTTGATTTTGCTTATTTTGTGTTGCACCTTAAAGCCGTGTATATGCACAAATACATATCCCCAAAATATATTAGCACTCACCAGTTCAAATCACCATTCCAGAGAGCACAAAAAAAAAAGTCCTTCATTAGAGCAGGTCTCAAAAGTATTGCGCCTGCTTAACGTATTGCCATCATATTTCAATGTTGGGCATCACCTGATTGTCACAAGCATGTACAACCAATGTATGCCCAGTTATTACAAGTTGCATGGCCAATTATTACAACTTGATATCCTAAATCACATTCAGAAACAACCAATTACTACCCAAACTGGCAATTTCCAAAATGACCATCGCTGTACTTCCTTTTGAAAGTTGGTACACCAAGAAGATGAGAAATCAGCAAATTCCAGTGCCTGGGTGAGCTGAGACTGTGCAGTTAGGAGAGATGCTTTCTGACTAGGAGAGGACAGTCCGTTTCCAGCCAGTATTACCCAGAGACAGACATCCAAATTGCAAATTAGGCACCCCAGGCGTGCAAACACAACACAGCTAACCCTACACATTGCTACCTAAGGCCACTCAGAAAAACTGACTGCTTTCCCAGTGCCGATACAGATATTTCTGGCATCGTCTGTGCCAGCAAACCTTCAACCTGAGTGAGCACTCAAACACAGTTAAGTGTCCATGCACTGGACTCCCCAACACACCAGGTTCTTTGTGCTATATCAACAGCAGCACTGGACAGGTAACAGCTGGGTATTCGCACTAACTACGTGACATTAAAGCTATGTCCTGCCACCAGGAGCTCAAACAGAGAAAGAAACAACTCGTATCACAATAAACATACATTTTTGAGTGTGGGACAGTAAAACAGGCTATTTGCCAGCTGAACTAGTAAAATTTCCATACAGATGAGGCCTCAGGCTTCTGATTCATGAGTTGAGACGGCTCACCTCAGGATGGCTGCAGTGGATCCCTGTCCACAAGCGCCTTCCCAAAATGTCTGAGCTCCCCCAGCCAGGCCAGGCCAGCTGATCCTGAAGAAGCAGAAGCAGGAGCTGAGCTGCCACAGCTCACAAACCAACATATGAATGTAAATTGCCACTCATTTTGGTTTTCCTTAACAGGTCAGGCTGTAATTTGTGGCAGTTCAAACTGTGTGGTGAGGCAGCTATTGACAAACAACTGAAGCCAGAGAAGGGCAGACATAAAAGAAACCGTGTATACAACCAGCTGGTGAATCAGACTGAGGAACTGATCCGGCCATTTTTGGTCAAGTCACTTTTCAGTCAAATCAGTTCTCTGATTTGGCTCACCCATGCTAGCTTTAAGTATTCAAAGGACACCTTGAGACCTCTCTACAGGAAAGAAAATGAACAAGGAGGAGGGAGACAGAGAGAAGTCCCAGTACAGCTGTCTCAGCATCAACAGTTCTTGCTCCTAGAAAAAAAAGGTTATCCAGAATTCCTGAATTGGAATTCCCACTTGAAATTTCAAACCACAAAACAGAATCTCCTCTCTCCTGCATCTTCCCTAGCTCACAGATTTGTAGCATCTCTGAATTCAATACAAAGTGAAGAATCAGTTCAGAGCAGTCAAAAACCTGATTGCTGAATGAAGAAAACCCTGGCTATCAAAAGGTGATGTTAGGCTATTTAATATGGTTATGATAATGCCACACTCATTTATATACTTAAATGCATAAATACAGACTAAAAAGTAGCTCAGACCTGAATCAGAAATCCTGCAATAGTTACTTAAAGCAAAACAAAAGAGACAAAACTACCCAAGTCCAATTAAAAGCAGGCTAGAATAAAAAGGATGAAAAATATCCTGCCTACACAAAATATTACCCTGGAGCAAACTCCCTCTTCTCAATTCTCTTTTCTTAAATAAGGCTTGCGGCCTGCCCTGAAGCTCAACACATTCAGATGAAGAAAAGTCGGTAAGCCAAAGGGCCCTCGTGGCTTTTCTACTATATTTTTGGAGCTTGAGCTCCATTAACTCACCCCCTCTGCCCCTGAACCTGTTGCCCTGTTTCATAGCTGATATGTGCTTTCCCACAAAGCACATACGTGGCCACGCAGAGACTGCTGGATATAACCAGCACTTTCAACTTCACACGTAATTTGCCACAGAAGAACTACATCCCTACTTTTTAGCTCATCAGCAGGAACCAAGCTCAATCCTCACCGATGCTGCTGCCATTCAAAGGTCTAAAACCAAAGTAACAGAACTGCAACACCATTTTGGGGGTCTCTTAACACATCAAGACTGAACTGGGAGTTTAGACATCATTGTAAGAACAGCTGAACTGTTCCTGCAGCAGGGAGGGGGAATCTCTGGTCTGTGTAAGCCTATTTAAAACCATGCCGCTGCCAAACGAAGCAGTTCCTTCCTTCCCTGGTCCCCATATCTGCTTCTGACATGAGGACCCTACAAGAAAACATTCTCAGCTATCTTAGCAAATGGGCAGTCACTAGCTAGGGCAGCCCGCTTCAACCCCCGTCCACACCACAGCATCCAGACTGTTTTGACTTTTTTTGGTCAACACAAGGCACAACACAGCATTTGACACGAAACATTAATAAGGCCATAAAATGTCATGTTTTAAATGCATGCCTGTGGGGGATTTTCAAGAATGCAGTGTCAAACTTTCCTTTTTTTTCCAGTCTGTTTTGCAAGAGTGACAAAGCTAGTTTGGACCAAATTAAATACAAACAGTATCCTGGCTGAGACAAGCTACGCTGAGATTCAGCTGAAGACAGACAAGTTATAAATCCTGGAAAAAATCCACGATTATTGTGGAAAGAATGACACAAGCTTAGCTTGAGCAGCACTGCAAACTTTTTTTTTCTTTTGGTTGGTTGGTTAAGTGTAAGTTGCACAGTTTTAAATATCCCTGGGTTAGGGCACACCATAACAACTGGGGGAAGCTAAAAATATCGGAACTGCTATCTTGTATTTTAGCACAAATTCAATAGATTGTGTTTTTAGGGCTAAGATTTAGCACCCCAGGAGTTTTGTATCCCCCCTGGATTACAACAGGTAAATAAAAGCATAAGAACAGTGAGGCTATGAAAGCAAAAGAAAACATGAACTCCTGAAGAGCTAATAAAAAGAGCCATTGTGAGCAAAACTCACTGCTATGCAACTATCACAAATTGTTACTCTCAAAAAGAAAAACCAAAGAGCACCAGAGAATCAACCCTGGGACATATTCTCTGGTTCCTTTCTTCAGTTCTTTGGGGAACCTTAATTGTCATTTACTACTTCTCCTTTGCTGGGTTTTAGCCTTTAACCCCAAACTTTCAAAAACAGAAAGTGCAGGGTTGTGGGGAAAGAAATTCATATCAGCCAGAAATTTAACAGCCAACAAGTCACTAGATTTTGGCACATACTTGATTACCACACTGAATCAGGGCTTAAATGGTGCTTCAGTAATATCAGAAGACCGGGACTGAAAGCCACCTTGCAAAATAAACTGATTATAAAATTGGTGAACTGCACCCCAGTGACCTTAATTTTGCCAGCTTAACTCATTTTAAAATTCCAGGTGCAGAAGCAAAAACAGGATGAGGACAGTATTTCCCCTCAGTTGTAACGCTGCAGGTCATTTCTTATTTCCTGCTGCTTCATCTCTGTTGTCATCGTTTTTGAAGAGATTACGAATCACGGCTATGCCCTCAAAGAGCAGCTGATCAGCCATCCGAGCTGGAAGGTACCATGGTCATAATAAAAAGAAGCCACACTGGCTGAACACTTTTTCCACCTCCCCAAATGCAATGCGGTTGCCAAATCTTACATAACCTGCTTACACAAAACGAGCCAGTCATACAGATGATGTAAATCAGCACAGACTTCTCCAATTTCAAAGTTCTCCAACTTATACAAGCCCAAGGCATAAAACAGGAGTTTACAGGAAATTACCATGAAGCTTAGAATCCTGCACTTTCAAAACTTACTTCCCCCATCCAACTGCTTAAGCTCCAAAAACTCAACTGCTACAAGAAATAGCACCAATCATCTACAGAAAGAAAAAGAATGGCTGTCTTGCATAGCAAGAAGTTGCAAGACACTTACTCAAGTTGCCTCCTTTTTTCAACCTGGATGATCTTCATTTATATATATAAAAATATAAATATAAATATATGTATAAAAGATCTTCCTGCTCCAGCCCAAGAATATGCTACAGCAGGCAATAATTACAACTAATCACACCTAATCGCATTCTAAAGTGCATATTTATAACAAAACAAAAAGAAAACAAGCCCGAGAACCACCTCTCTCCACTACAGGTTCCCTACAATGTCTTTCACTGTGAAAGGTTTATTCTTTTAATATTCCTTAAAATACTTTTAATGTATATAGGATGCTATTTGGCAGCTGAGAATGAAGAGGAAACAGTGGCTTATCAGCTGATAGGCTGCACTGCTCAGCAGGGTTAGGAAGAGAATTCTCCACTTGGAACTCAGTATTACTGCAAAACCCTCTGAAACAAGAAGAAATTGCACTGCTAGGGTTTCCTTTGGGGGGGGGGGGGGGGGGGGGAGGTAAAGCACTTACCCCTCTAAAAGAATGCCTACCATATTCATATGCCAAAAAAAAAAAAAACTATACAGAAAACAGGAAAACCACTATAAGAAGCTAAAATGAGCCCTTATAACTGCTCCTCCTGGCCAGAAAATGAGGTAAAGAAGGCAAAAGGGACAATGCAAGGTAACATTTTCTTCCCAGACATTTCTGAGGAGGAATGAAGACATATAATATTTAAAGAAATTATTTCATATTGACAGCACCCCACAAGCAACTCAGCAACCTACCTCCACTCTAGGTTAGTCAGGGAAGTCTCAGAAGAGAAGGTAGGGAAAAGACTTTGGGAGGTCAGGAGCCCTACCCCAGAATGGCACCTTTTTCGCAGGTGCATTGAATTGTTCAGGCTGGAAGGGACCTCTTGAGATCACCTACTCCAATCCCACCACTCCAAGTGGGGTCAACCAAGGCAGGTCAGCCAGGACCTCATCCAGGTGGGTTCTGAGCACCTCCAAGGATGGAAGCTGTACAGCCCCTCTGTACAACCTATTCCAGTGTTTCACCACCCTCGAAGTAGAAAAGATTTTTTTTCTTTTGTAAGTGGAACTTATTTCTGTTTGTGCTCATTGCCTCTAGTTCTTTCACTGGATAGCACTGAGGTAAGTTTGGCTCCATCCTCTTTACTCCCCTTCATCAAGGTATTTATACACTTTGGTAAGATCCCCCTGAGCTTCCTCTTTTCCAGGCTAAACAGTCTCAGCTCAACTGGCTTCTCCTTCTACGGCATATGCTCCAATCCTAAATCATCTTTGTGACCATAAGGAACACTGGATTACAGTGTGTCAGGACAGACCAAGAAATGATACCTACACATTGTACTGACTTAATAGAGGGCAGGGATCCAACAAACATAGCGAACAACAGCAATTCAGTCCTGCAAGGGACATGTTGTTTGCTCTCTTACCCACAGATCTCACACAACCACCCTTGAAAGCTTGACTCAAGCCAATGGATTTGATCTATTTCAGCATTCTGATGCAGGTTAACTCAAAATTAGGGAAAACAGGACACTCAATTGACCATCAATGATTTGTCAGGGCCTGTTCATTTGCAAGCTTGTAATTTCAAACACAATTAAACAAACATAATCCTGTTTAAGTTCACATTCAACTGGTTACGTGAAAAAAGTCGTTCTTCAGTTTATATCATTGCTTAATTTTACATGAAAAAAATAAAAACATGTTTTGAGTCAAACCAAAGTCACCCATTCACGATGAACAGAACAATCCTCTGTGCATTTTAAAAAACAGCATCCATCAAGACTTCTAACCAAAGAAAATTCCAGCTTCCACCATCTCTTTGGGCTCAGGGCCAATAGCAAATGAAGACCATGTCCCTGGTCACCTCAAACACCAGCACCGAGACAACCGAAGTCATCCTCTTGCTATATGATATCGACCTCCTCCTGCTCCCTAAGAAATGGTGTAGAAATCATAAAGATCAGAATACCATCATTTCCCAACTACTTAAGAAGGCTAAACATGTACAGGGCAAAGAAGTCTCAGCTTCTTCTCAGTCACTTCCACTCTTTTTCCAGGATATGAGGAATCACAGAACTTGTAGTGAAAAAGAGTGCTAATGGGGCAGAGAGCTCAATGGGGTTATTAAGGAAATGTACACATTTCCACCTCTCCCCCGTACAATCTCAGCCGTAAAAGGGAAAGAAAAAAAAGGAAAAGAAAAGAAAAATGCTTCCTTCTGCCTTTCCTGAACAGGCAGCTCTGCTCTCAAATGAAGCAAATGGTCTTTGAACAATTTGTGCCCTTTATACCTATGAGGAGGAAAAAGGGGAAAAACAACCAAAAAAGAGAATGATGAAACATTTATATAGAGGCTGTCACCATCAAGACAATGGGCTTGTCACCCATTTGAAAATTAGAGTAAATAACACTTCCCACAAGAACGTCAGGTTTCTCATGCATGAGACATTTGCAGCTATTTGGCCACATAACATATCAAAAGCTTTCCAACTCCCAGAAATTACAGCCATACCAAGAGACTGGATGCGACTCATAACCAATTTTACATTTGAGTACCCTTTTTACATTTTAAGAAAACAACTGTGCTACTCATACATTCATTCTCATTACAGCATTTTAAACAATTAACCAAAAGCTTCGAAATATTTTTATACTTAAATTAATTACTGTATAGAAGCACAGGATATAAACTAATTTCTAGCTTTCAATGCAGCAATAATAATGTTTTACTCTAAATCAGAGTATCTTCTGTATTTTAACAAGGTGGCCACAAGTGAAAGTAAAAGTGAGTATAAAACACACTCTTTGCCCATACAGTGTTTGAAGATTTTCCCCTCCAGTATTTTCAATTGTCACAAGTGTGTAATAGTAATCCCCCTCCTCTCAACTATTCCAAAGGAGATAAGATCAGAAGGAAGATACACTCAAAATACATTTCACCATACCCGATAATTTAAATTAAAATGTTCAAAAACCTGCCCGCTACAGCACATATAAACATCAGCTTCAGCATACAGATGATCCCACTGATTTCAACACAGAAAGCCAACATGCTTAACCTTAAACACAATACACTGTTGTGTGGGACCACGGTCCTGGTGAATCAGCAGTAAACACCACTAAAAGTTTACTTAAGCGCTGTTTTAAAGAGAGCTGCTCTTACATAATTCACAACTATAGGTCATGGTTTTGCTGTGACACTGAGGAGACACTGGATTACCAATTAAGTTTGTCTAAGGCTTCTCATTTCAGACTCCCAACTGATTAATTTTTTAATCTTGATGATTTTTCTTTCTAAAAAGATTTTTTAAATCCCACAGTTGTCGTTCTTAGTCACCCCATCCTTATCTTCCTTTAGTGACAAAATACACCTCGTTAGTCAACGAGAGATGGCTCCAGCAAGAAGGCTTTAAGGTGCCCAGGAAAGAATGCCATCTTACATGTTAAGTAGCTGCATGTTAATCACGATCGGGGCATAAGAAAATCCTGTACAAATGAAGATTTGTCACTAGTGCTGTGAAGAGTGAAGACACATGGATGATCTAAAATAGTCTCTCATTGCTTGCCTTAAAAGAAAATTTCCAGAAGTGCTCTGAATAACTGTTTGAGGCTAGGTGGTAGATGACAAGGGCCTCTCTTTCACGTTACACTACAATTTGTACTGCTGCCCTATTTGAAATTCTTTCCGGGTAATATTGCCTACTGCAGGTAACAAATCCTTTACAAAGAACATAATTGAACTTTCCGAGTATTCAGTTAAATTCCACTGCCATAATATAGAAAGCTTTAGACAAGCATTACCTTTAAAGAAGGAATGCCAGTTTGGTGTGGAAATGATGATGCTCTCTTTATAAATGTCATTATGTCAAAAACAACCAAGTGACTATTTAGCAGTCCTGCCAAAACACCCAAAAAAAATCACATTCATATATTCAAATTTTTGAATTTCAGCTAGAAAACACAGAAAAATAGGCTTTAAAAATAACCTCTAGAAGTCAGCTAGTCCATCTCCACACCCTACAACATGGTCAATTACACCTCCAACATTCCTGAGAGATGATCAAAATAACTCTTATTAAAGCCTTTAGTGATGAACACTCCATAAGCCCACAGCAGACCAGACTGAAAGTACTGAGCTTAAAAAACAACTAGAAAAGAGTGAAGAGGATTTAGGCTTGTTATTAAGAAAGCTTTCTAATGGTAAGGCTACTTAAAGACCTGGAAAAGACAGCCCAGAGAGGTCACAGAGTCTCTAACACTAAACACTAAAGGTTTTAAGAACAACTTTGCTAATCATCTGTCAAAACCTATGTATTTCAAATCTCATGTTCCTCTCTATCCCTTCTGTCACCTCCTTCTCTACAAACAACATGAAACCATTTGATCTTTCCTCAGAGGCCACGTTTTCAGGATTACTGTATATTCAGTACGTTCTCCTCTATTCTCTCAAATTAGTCTATGTCTTGAATTGCATTCAAAATGGAAAAAAATATATATATTATGCAAATACCAAACTGAGCACAATATTCCAATGTAAATTGCCAATCATGAAACTGGGTCTTCCATTCGTCTCTGCAGAACAGCCTCACTGAATCTACAAGGGAAGTAACGGTGTCCCTTATCTGCACAAGGACACATTTCATCATTACAAAGAAATTCTAGTGACAGAAATTCTGTTAACATATAGATACGATATGATAACATACTTGACAAACCCACTTTCCTACCCCAGGAAATACTGGTCAATAAGGAACAACTGTTTCTAGAGGAGCTCCAACCCAGAGCCTGCTGTGCCTAAGTGAAATGTCATGTCTACACCTATAAAATATTTCAGATCTACCACATGAAATTGGTTGTAAAATCAAATTAAATTCAAATTTGTCATGCCACGTACGTGATTTGTTGACTTAAGTTCACTGCATTAAACTAACAGACATAGTTATTTGGACAAATCTGCTTTTAATTCAATAGGATTCTCATGCAATTAAGCAATACTGGATTTTGTCACTTTTAACCAGAACAGCAGCTCTATGGAGGCTGATTTTAATAAACCTTAATGGGGATGAATCAGTTAATTATAAAGGAGATATATATATATATATATATATATATATATATCTTCATTTTCACAGAATGCTTAGGGTTTAATTTACTTTGCTTTGTTGCACTGGATTAATACTTAAATCAGACTAAACATTAGAAATATCTGCCACAAGTTAAAATCCAATGGAAGTGTTTCATTTAACGCTGCTGCTCCCAACGGAAAAAAAATCCCTACAGACTGAACTAATGCTCAGCAAAGCCACACCAGCAAGTGAAAAAAAATTATCTGTGTAAAAATCAGAAGAACTATCATTCTCTCCTCACCTCAAGTAATTACGATAATCAAAACCAAAATGTTGCAAGGTGACCAGTACACCTGCAGACACCTACCATTTTGGCAAATAAATTTTGTTCCTTGTATTAGCCCATTCCACAGTGATTGTTCATGTTTGCGTACTTTCTCTGGAGGAGTAAATGCAAGACAATTGGGAGTGGAGAAGTTCTCCAGGAAGGAAAGAGAAGGCTACCACAGGACCCATAGAAAGGCAAACCCAAGGTATGATGCCTAGCACATACCAGGCAGCTAATGCCAGGTAACTTCCTTGTATGCTGGCACTGTGTTCTTAATCTTGGAATGTGTCTCATAACCACAAAATATTGAGCTGTAAACTGGACACAGTACAACTCCCAGGCAACAGGAAGCTAGTGTGAAACAAAGTCCTCTATTGTTACACTCGGTCAACTTTGTCTACGCTTAAGAAATGCTGCACATCTGTTCTGAACAGAGTATTGCCACCGAGATCTGTCTTTCAAAGTCATGCAAAATAAACCATGCCTGTGCCTCCTCCTCCTTCCAAACACAACCAAGGATTAGATCTGCAGAACACTACAGCTTTACCAACAATACCAGTGATTTTTATAAAAGCTCTCCATTTGACTGTACCAGCCACACTTTCTCTCCCAGTTGTTTTAATCCAGTTTTTATTAAAAGAATAATTTTGCATTTCCCATAACATAGGAGGAATGTTACCAGAAATCCCCAATTAAACCCATCAGTTTTTCAAAACAGTCAGAAAGCACCTAATAAGGCATGAAATGCATTTCCATGACCAACATGTAGGCTACACTAAAGAAAACAGTCAAAAGGTGAGGAACTGGATTCACTTATAAGATGTCAGCCTGGCATTAGTATTACTATACAGTGCCATTCCACTATTTCTGATCTACTTCATTAAGAAACACTGAATTTAACATATTCTCTCTTTAATTTATACTACTGAATTATACTACTGAACTCATTTAAGTTAGCGTAATGTTAATTAACCATAGATTAGTTACTGTAAGGATAGACATAGGATTCCTGCTACTTTACTTAAAATACTTGCATACAACAACTTGCTAGGGGAAGAATTTTACAGATTTCAGGTTTTGAAGATTTTTTTAATCAATATTTTACTGAACTTCTTGAGCCCTGCAGGTAAATTCTCTCCTTCCTTTCACCTGAAGGCATCAGTAGCAGAAGTGAAGTCAGCATTAAGAGGACAAAGTCTCTCCTGAAAGTCCTGCGGTCCAAAACAGTCTCTCCACTTTCCTTCTTACCAATTATTACTTCCCCTTCTATCAGTTATCTGGAGAACACAGGCAGCTCTGGCGCTTGGTATGTCAACAAAACTAAGGATTGTGTTTCTTTGGGTGCACACAGTTTCATTTAGTACTTTTGTGTCCTTCGTATATGTATCATAAATGTACCCATAACACCTCCCATTCATCTGAAAAGCCTTATGCTGAGATCACTGCAAAAATACCTTTTCAAAGCTTCAGTCTGTAGCATATGGCAGTTGCTGACATGGCAATCCCAAGCTCCCCTCTTTCATTGCTCTGTTTCAGTATTCACTTCTCACACACCTTAAGATGATCATTTCTCCAGAGACTGCTGGTCTCCCAGAGCAGTCAGTTCCATTTTACCAATAAGCAATAAAATTACTTTGTCTGTGGTTTATGCTAAGACCTTGCATTAACTCAGCATCCCTTTACAAAGAGGCTAGACTCAATGAAATTGTCAGCTGATGTCAGATCGTCTTAAAGATGAGAAACCTAAAGGCACATACCGTACAGAAGAAGAAAAATACTCTCAGAAAAAGTTGTAAAAAAGGGCAGCAAACTAAAAACAGCAAATAGCTTTGCTTATGAGCATTATACTTCCTTGCTGCTCCCCTTATCCACAGTTCATCATTGTTGACAGTATGATTTCCACAAGGGGCAGGGACCCCTTCAATCATCACTGCAATGAATACAGGGCACAAAGTGAACATCAGTACTGTTTGTGCATGGGGACAGCAAATAGTGCATGTGCAGGGCTGGAGGTTATTGAAGAGGGAGGAACGGATGAACCATACAGAGACAGAAGTATTTTCAAGAGTACTACAAGCACCTGACTGGTCATTGCAACAAATCCAGCCTGTTCTCTTTTTACTGCCTAACCTGGTCATCTTAAAGCATTAAGTGCCCCTGATTTCACCTGGGTTCTTTCACTTGCCAGTACAAACATAACCATTGAAGTCACCACTTAAAAATATCCTGGTTGTGTTCACCAGAGCACAGCAAGAAAGAATTTCTGTTTTGACTCACACAGATTTACACACCTTGCTGACTGGACACATCAGATATCATATATCAAATAAGGAACTTACCAGACAAGATAACTGAGGGAACAGTAATAAAAAAGGCTGGAACAACTAATTGCATTTCAGAAGCACTATGGAATAAGTTAGGCAATCATACTGATCGAGTATTTGACTTGGCACCTAAGAACAGCTGTATTTTTCTTTTTGGCCCAGGACTCTCATTTCTGGCCACAAAATATTAAAGTTTAAACTTATGTTCAGTTACGGATCTTGAGAAAAATACCTTGGGAAAATGTAAATTGAAACAAAAGACCATGTTTCTCTTTCGGAAATGAAAACCCAACATAAATCACGACCGTACCCATTTAAGCGTTTAAGTCAAATTAATATTTACCCATGAGCCGGATCCAAAGCTATTGCCCTGGGCTGATCAAGGTCTTGCCAGAAGAGGACTTTTCTAGATGTTCCATTGAGATTAGCTACTTCTATCCTATTGGTTTCTGAGTCTGTCCAGTAAAGTTTTTTCCCAATCCAATCACATGCCAGGCCATCCGGGGAAACCAAACCAGAAATGATGACATTCTGCACCACATTGCCAGTTTGGTTAATGTAAGTTTGCTTGATGGCTTCTTCACTCACATCTGTCCAGAAAACGATGCCTTGCGAATACTGGAAGTCAACCGCAGCAGCATCCTCTAAGCCACTGACCACCACAGTGGACTCCAGCTTCGTGCCTCCAGCATCCACGAGTCGAACGTCCCGACGGTTGGCAAAAAGCAGGAAGGGAGATGCTACAGAAGAAAAAAACAAAAACATATTAGCATTAGCAGCATCTACAGATGTTCAAGTGCTGAGTATGACTACAGCAGAGGAAGATGTATTTTCCCAGATCATCAGGGCAGGCAGTACAGCAAAAGGAACACACAGAAGTTTCACGTGAGAGAAAAATGCACACTGCCCATAACTTATTGCCTCTATTTGTCAGACAAAGGAGTAAAAGAAAAGAGAGATAAGTGGGACTGATTCCTTATCTACAATAGAGCCCTTCACACAGCTGAAGGGTTTGGACTGAGGCCCTTCGGTAGTTTAGTCCAAACTCACCTAGAACTCATTCTTACATGTTAGCAAGTGGGTTGAGGTAAAAGAGCATTCAGCTGAGACTAACATAGACAAGATGCCAATATTAACACAGGAAATACCTTGCCAGTTCAGAAAAACAAACAAAAAACTCTTCGCTATTGTACTCACACCCTCCAGTGTAATCATGAATACTCCAGCCCACATGCACAGGTACCTTCAGTCAATCCGTAAACCGAGGTTTAGGACAAATTCTAAAAAGCCAAGTTACAAAACTCCAGGAAAGGGAAAGCTTAAGTGTCCTCTTAAGGACCCACTACAAATGGGACCAAAGGCATGATTCAGCCCCACTGCTCCTTCCAGAAGAGGACGTTAAATAGACATATTGCAGAACATGCTTTCCCAACCACACCAGTCAGACTGATGGCCAAATTAACTACTTCATCTCTCCCTTAAGAGTACAGTCTTTCTTCTTCATCCAGCAGTAAACTAGAAAAGTACTTATCTTCAGATATGGCTCAGGAGACAGCAACCAAGTACAATGGTGCTACCATACCTGTCACAGCTGCAAATACTACTGGCAGGTTAGGAGAACACCAATGTTCCAGAAAAAGTCATTAACTTCTGGAAGTAACGGAGCTCCCTCAGCTTCTCCTAAGACTGACGAAGTCTGGTAGCGATCTTCTGTCATCGAATGAAGAACTATTTTAATTTGCCCCTACTGTTGGCCACCTTGAAACCCAGTACTCTCCCCATCCCTTCTTCCAGTTCTTCTATCTCAAACAACAGCTGGCGGAGGTCTAGGCTGATCAACTGTTGACTTCTAGCTTCAACATTTCACTTGACACTTTTGCTTCCAACGCACAACCAGCAGAGGTCCATAAACTTGCCACTCATCTCAAGGAACAACACACAGAACAGAGCAGCAATGACAGATAATGTTATTTCATCTATTACTTCAGGCCTGTGATATAAATACCTCCAGTTTCAAATTCACATTACTGTATATGATATATCAAAGTTAGCTCTTGATAATGTCTTTCAGACTCGGTTCCTCCAATCCTTTAAAAGGACGACAGTTTATACAAGTTCTGAGTTGCAGGTCTGCTATGCTGGCAGCCTGATCCCATGCTATTGCTTTGCTCCTGACCTCTGGCTCCAACTACATGCGCACTGGAGAGCATCTGGAACTGCATGGGCCAAAGCAAAGTACGTCCAGGACAACGCTTTATGTATGTATCTGCAGGCCAAGGGCTCAGTCAGAGTCTACAACTCAACTTCAGATGAAATTAAAAACATGCTTAAAAACTCAGCCTTTTTATTAACATTCTGTGCTGCCTTTTTTCCCTGAGTCAGGAAAGAGATGGGTTTATTTATTTTTTTAGAGGAAGCCTATACTGATGAAAGTAGTAAGGAAAATTTAGTTCAGCTGCAGGTTTTGGGGGGATCTCGGACGACACAGAGACAGACAATTGTTATCGTGAATGCTTCACTGAAAATAAAACATTTTTCTTCTACAACATTTATAACTCAGAAAAGTTTATACAGCTTGAAGAGAATTATTTATTAAGTAATGAAGTCCCAGTATCACTTCCATCTCATTTCCTAACTTGCCACGTCCTCCCGTCATCTTTAAAAGCACTAGCAATATCACGAAAGCCCAACAGGTTAGTTATTGAAAACAGAAGAAAAATACATCTAGAATGCAAAGTGCTTGTTTTCTTCTCTGCAACTCATTGTTTCCCCATAACTATGTCTATTTTAAGTGGCACTGTACCAAACCATCTGAACACTTGGAAAGTTTGATGATAGTGGGCTCTGTTTAAGTCACAAGTTCTTTGGGACAGGATTTTTCAGTTATGCATATTGCTTCACCAAACCTGTCCCATATCCAGCCTAAGATTAAAGCCATAAAAAGTCTATGTACAAAATTAAATATATATATAGTCCCCAAAATGTTTTAAGGAATATGAATAGACAAGATTTTCAACTAGACATTTCCACACTGAAGCCATCATTAATACTGCTACAAAGGAAAAAGGAGCCTGAAATATCAACTCCAATCAACATCAGAGGAACTCAACAGCTTCTTAACTAAAGATCAGACATGAACAACGTCTAATCCAATCAGTATCAATATTATCCCAGTTCCCCATCCCTTTCATGAGATTTCTTCCCCACTGATGCACACAGTAGGGCAACAGCATACAGATAACGCATTAACCGCTGTGTTCACTGTCACTTCTGTGCTTCAGAGTTGTCCTGATTGAAGTACAGCTGCATTGTTTTTGCTACGAACACCCAGCAGGGAAATCATACTGCCCTGCTTGCAGTTGTGTTAAAATTTTAGTGCATTTGTACACAGATGTAAACCGATTGATTATTGAAAGATGTCCAGAGTTCATCCCTTTTAAAAAACAAACGACTATTCATTTCCTTTGGAAAAAAAAAGATTTGGCGCAACTCTGATTTTAAAAATCATATTCACTTCTCTGCTCCTCCCCACTAGCGTGTTTTATGCAGACCATGTTCTATAAAAATCACCGCAGAGCACTTTTAGAGCACTGCTGGCATGGAGAAGAAAGGGGAAAAAAAACAGGAATCAAAACAAGAAGCTGGTTCTCAACACTGATTCCTGCTCGGAATACTGCTGAAGAAACACAGGCTCTCCCAACTTTGCAAATAACACAAGAGTCAGAAGAGAGATTAAATGCTCCGTTTCCATGGCCTGGCACTTACCACATCAGGTCCGAACTCAACGCCGTGGCAAGGTTAGTTCTGCCAACTCTGCAGCTTTACAAGTAAATACAAACTCCGTGGTGTCCAAAGAAAAGTTCACAAAATTTTGCAAACTTCCAACTTTCCCAGTAAGTAAAGAGTAAATCTGAAAGGGACACTCATGAAAGCAGATGCTTTTCTAGAAAGACAGGTAAAACAGCAGCCTTTATAAGTAGCATTAGACTTTCACAGCTAAGAGATGCACTCCTCTTGGTAGCCAAACATACCTGCCTTTTCAGACTTCAACCCGACCAAAGAAAAATCAGTTCACATTTGTGAACAATTCACTGAATTGTGAAGTGTACAACCCAGGGGTGTCTGGGGTGTGAAGGGGAAAGGCCACCAGTCAGCAGTCAGTTAACATGACCTATGGCAATACCGCTGTAGTCATTTGCAACCAACAAAGATGGGCTTTAAGACATATGGGAGAGGGAGAAAAAATTGCTTTATACCTCAGCTCAGACCTCTAATATGCTGGCAACTGCTTCATGGCATTTAGTTTCATAGAATTACTAAATTCAACAGTTTAGCAATTCAAACAATACATTCTGCCTCTATGTGATTATAACCATTTATTTTTTAAAGGCGTTAGAATGAGAAAACACAGAAAGCTCAGAAAAACAACACAAACGTGAATGACGAAAAATAAAACAACTTGATTTTCTGTGCCATCCTCAAAACAACCAGAGATTCAATATCATCCCATCAACACATAGTACTAATTTGTTTATTTTTAATCCCATCTGTATGTAGAATGGAAGGTTCATTTCCAAAAACGTGAAGATCAATCTCTTCACAAACCTTCCAAGTCTTATACTCAAATCCTGAGCTAGGCTTGAAGCTTCCAAGAACACTTCATCTTTGGTGCATTTAAGTCTACTGCACAGCTCTTAAAAAGGCAAACTAGAAATACGGTTAATAACAATTTCTGCTCTTACCACTATCTGCTCCATCTTCATGCCATAAACTCGGTCATGTTTATTATGTCAAACAGCCAATGTGTTTCTACAGAAATCTGAGTGAAAGCAACTAATTTGTAAACACTGTCACTGTGGGCTGATATTCAAAATCCATCTGTGGTCAAGCTCATTTTGCGTCCTACTCCAAACTCCTCTGAAACCTCTGACCCTTTTTACTAAGACGGGCTAGAGGCGAGGGCACATGAAGCAGACCCAAAAAACTAGCAGCAATTTTGATTACTGCTTACCTTCAAATGAGCTTATCTGTTAGACGAGATGCAACATCCCTTGCTTGAGAAGTTATTTCATGGGTAGCAAGTTAAAAGACACTCAAAGGAACACTTGGTTCTATGTTCTGTTTTGATCAGCAACACTCCAGACAATTACAAAATGCTGGAAAAGGAAAACCAGCTTCTATTTTGAAAAGAGGAAAGAATAAACACTAAGAGGATGAATGATGAATGTGGAGGACAAACTGTTTATATGCAGCCTATTACCACCCAATTGAAAGGACAACATTTTAATGTAGCTACTAAAAAAAAAGTTGCATTTTCTTCAGTAAAATTAGAACAGTTCATATTTTTCCATAATAGGCAACATTTACAACCTCTGTACATAGTTGGAGATCACAATCCCTTGACAAAGAAAAAAAAAGAACATGAAATCCCACAAAGTAACAAATGAACTCTAAACAGGTAAAAACTACTGCAGTTTAGGTACAGATCTGTAGTAGTTCTACAACCTAATCTGGATTATGCAGTGCCTGAAGAACATCACTTCATTCTAGAAAGACACCACATTTTTAAAACACCATTTTCCAGTGGTTTTCTGCTTATTGGAAAACACGCCCTTGAGTTTATGAGGGAGCTGTCTACACAGAAGCTTGTTGCACAAGAGTGTGAAAATACAGCTTCTCATCGGTCTGTTAGTTGGAGAAAACAGTCCTGATCAGCCTGCTTGGGTTCGGTTTCCAGCTTTCCTCTAGATCTTCTGAACGCTCTTGGGCTCATCTTCTGTTGATGCCATCTGCCAGCTATAACCAACTGCCTTCTAGCAGAGCAGGCCAGTATGTACCTCCTGTTCCCCAACATACTTCTGTATTCAGTCACTGACGTTCATTTGGGGTTTAACTTCACCAGCCCCAGTTATAGCACTTAAAGCTTACGAAGCACTCCGCTAGCCCCAGCAGAAGTGGTGTGGGACAAACGACTGCTAATTGCACTTAGATGACTACATGATCTTCAGAAACAGCCTTCGCGCTTGGTTTCAGCGGTAGTTCTGCAAAAGTCAGACACTGCTCAACTCATTGACATATTAAGACCAAGATGACATTAAGCAGTACCAAGAGAGCATGTTACCAGTTGCTGGTCAGTTGTGAAGCAGTAGTAGCCCTACTAGGATGAGCTGAGCTATCAGGTTTTTAGGCAGAGATATTTATATTACTGGCTCACAGTTGTTTACGTGCCCACAGTTTGTCTGCATCCCCTGAAAGCTGAAGGCGTGACACCACTGGACACACGCATGATTCTTACTCTCGAAAGCACTGGAAGACACATAAATCCTATGTATAGCCCAGGAAAAAAGCCTTACTTAACAAATCTTAACACAGCTAACTAGGCTAAAGGTCATAGAAGGGTTTGGCTGCACTTTTAACAGACACGACCGAGGATCATGGGAGCCTGGTTCACAACACAGAATGAAGATCTCATTTTAATAAGCATACAACCTAAACCAGCTATCCAAAATAACAGTATGTGCAACAGCTGAAATTTTAAATATTACAGCAATTCTTAACAGGACAAATGCATCAGAGACCTCCGTGGTTAAGCTGTCTGTGCTGCTGGACAGAGAGAATAGCATCTAATTCTTGCAGCAGTCCATGTCCCAAACCACAAAAGCACTCATTACCATGGAACAAAAACAACCCCCACACCCGATGCCACAGGCACACAAGATGGTAAAAACAAACATGTCAAAACTTTTGCACCCAAGTGTGTTACAGTCTTATGCAAACTCTAAGGCAGGATACAGGGCCAGCGTGCACCAGCTTTCTGTGCTCAAAAATAGCTGCTGCACAGGAACAGCTCGGTTAAGTACAGTCCCACCAGCTTGAAATTCAACAGAGAAACCAGACCAACAGCACAGTGTGATTCCTTTCCTCGTTCAGCTCTAACACTTTCGGAACATAAGGAGACTAGGCCTTTGATACGAAGCATAAGGCTGCTTTTAAACATCCAGAGAAGGAAGTTCTTCCACATGCTGTCACCCTTTTGGGTGTTAGCCCCATTTTTCTTGGCTTAGCTCAGGGGGTGAGCCAGCAGCTGGTGGCAGCAGGAAGCTCACATGCCAGAACACACAGATGCTACGAGAACCATAAAGACCCAGGAAAGAAGGTAAAAAGGAAAGAGAAAGTATGGCAATCAAGAGTTTTGCCAGACCCATCTCCAAAAATCAAGCACAACTAAAAATAAAATTCTGACAACTCACTGTGCAAGAAGACAATGGCACGCACAAATCCCACAAACACAAATTTTTCTTTTTTTTAACACAACTGCTATATATTCAGTAGAAAAAAAAAATCTTTCTTAAAAACCCTAAGCTCTGGACCCCAGCCCTTTTTACTGGCAGCTGCTGCTGCAGAGAATCTGAAATCCATTGATCACCAACTTCAAAAAGAGAGATTAAATGTTGATCTTGTACTAACTGCGCATATCCAGCCCGAGTTTAAACTTGCCAGATACAGTCCTCCAAAGAATAGAAGGCTATGACTTTCATCCTCAAAACCCATTATTCTAGATAAGGTGAATTCCCAGTGTAATTACTGAATTAAAGAATATTCTTGCTGCAACCTAGAGGTAGGTGGTAGCAGTTCGCAGACCTGACCCAAAACCAGGGTTCCCCACTTCTCCTCCCACACACACCACCTTGCTTCAGCAGCCTATTCTTCGCTCCATTTGTAATAAATTAATTAATCAGGCAGTGAGCTTGGGGGTTGAGGAGCTGTAAAGACACAGCTATTTGGTGATGGCTGGTTTAAAGTCCCACCTTTGAGAGGAAAGTAAGTTCCTTCTCCCACATTCCACCTCGTTCCTCTGACTCTCCACTCCATTTTCACTCACTCCACACCTCCCACTCTCCACTCCATCTAACTCTCCAAATCCATTTGATGGTAATTTCCCCCTCTAAAATGTGAAATTAAGCATTCTGGTTATCATGGAAGGAGGATTCATTTGCAATTTATCTAATTTTGGGTGGAATTGAGGTCTGAAATTCTGGGGGAGACTGAGGTGTTATTTTAAACCACTAAGAATATCCCACATATATGCCCAGAGTGTGTAGCAGATGTCAGGCAATTTTCGTAAGTTTTACTCTTTAAAAACCTATACTTTAAATTGTTTACATGGTTACACTAGGCATAAATTAGTGCAAAGTAATCATATCCACACTCGTATCCCAAAATACAAACCTATTTGGTGCCAGTTTTATTTATATATGCTAAGTATTATATTGAGTATCATTGCTAAGTATTAGAAGACAACCAGAAGCTCAGTCATCTATTTGCCATCAGGCTAGAATAAGAGAGGCTGCTCAGCCACCAATGTACCTACAAGAAGCAAAGAAGCTTTAGTTACACGTATGTTGGAAGGAGAGGGTTCGTGTAAATTAGCTGTAAGTTTAGAGGACATCTGGTTTAGCAGCAGCTACTTGGAAAGGGCCCACAGCAAAGCGTAAAAAATAACAAGTTGTAACTGGGTTCAGAAAACACATGAAGTGAAAGAATTAAAGGATTTGTTCTCCTTGTTTAGGAGATGTGCTAAGGTGGTCGTGGAGAAAGAGAGGAGTAAAATAACAGTCCGATCAGTAAAAGCTTTTACGAGAGGATCAAGATCATTAATCCTTAGACCCTGGAGAAAAGGCGCACTGAAGAAATTAGATCTGGGCAGGCTTCGGGTTTTTGGTCGATGTGGATGGGGTACAGAGCAACACGTGCACTGAAGACACTGGAACATGCTACAGAAGCTGTAGAATTCATTGCAAAAGGTGATTTTAAATAGCAGTTGGATAGCCATCGCCCTGAAGTTTTTTGTTCAATCTTACCCCTGCAAAGGAGTTTCATCTGTGTCTTGAAACGCAAGACATACAATAAACGCCGCCACCAAAAACCACACACCTCTCCCAGTAACATCATAGTCACGATCCTGTCAGCCTCTCAAAGCAGATGCATCTAGTACCTTTTATTGAATACTAATGTTAAAGTATGATAAAATATTAAGATAAACTGCTATTTAGCTTTTAAATAAAATAAGCAAGCTTATTTTTTAAGATCTCATTATATTTCATAGGATTCTTCCCCCCCAATAATAGCAGTGTCTGAGGAAGAAGAGATTTAGTTCAGTGTTGATTTTGGCAGCCTACCATTTGTCACTGTTAACATTATTGAATATAACATTTTGTTGTAAATAATTTCATCTCAACTGGCCTGAATTGGTTTATAGCACCTGGATCAAAGATGTGAAAGGATTTCTCTGAAGAAATCCAGAAAAGCTGCCTTTTAATTTTCTTTTTTTTCCTTATTTGTAACTTAGGATTTGTTGGGATTCTCTGGGATGGCACTAAAATGTTTCAAAACTCCCCAACAGCACACTCTGAACTTACTCACTGTTTTGTCTTGCTTCTAATTACATCGCCTACTCCAAGTAAAAACCTTCACACACCAGAACAGGCAAATGACTGGATTCAGCACGCATAACCTAGCACACTTCCATCTCTGCAGAGGCTGGAAACAAGCTCTCCGTGTCTTTCGGACCACCTTCCTACAGACATATTTTTATGGAGGGTTCCTCAAGCTTTTCTTTCTTTTCCCACAGACCACCCATTAAGCATGCCACATGAACTCCCCTCCTGGTGCACAAGGCAATAGCTCTCAGACTGTCCTTAATATCCCTGCAGCAAATACTGAAATTGGTTACATGGAACAGCATATTTCATCATCTCTTAACACAGTTCAGCAGCTGGGAAGGAGGACAGCCAAGCCCATGTGAGCAGCCAACATGGCCCGGACCACCAAGCAGCACGCAAAACGTGTTTAGGGATGTGCTAGATAACTGAACAAAAACCAGAATATCAGCAGAGATCTGGGGACACATATATGAAGTTGCTCAGATACTCATTAGATAAGACTCTCAACCACTTTAACCATTTTATTTAGAGGAGAATACATTTCACTGGAGTATAGAGCAATTTTCCTCTGCTCTGTTTTGTTAAATAGAGGAAATTTCTAAACATTATTGCTAAACTCCCGGCTCTTGGCAATCACTCTCTATGTAACGCAGAGCTGGTGCTCAGCCAAACAGTTGTGAGGACTGCAGTCTCATGCAATCCTGACTAGCTAATGCTAAACAGATCATCTCTCTGCAGTCTGAACCTCCACCTCTTCCTGACCTCAGATTCTCCATCTGAGCATTTTACAGAGGTTAAAACATCCATAGGATTTTCCAGTTTCAACACTCCAAAAGCAAAAGTATGCTGTTCACCAACAGTTTGTCAGTTTTTAAGCACAGTACTTCTGAAGAAGTAATCATTATATAAGCTTTTTGTGATAGGATAATAGGACTTTGCTACTCAACCACAATGCATGTGACAGCTTCAATGCAAATATGTTGTCTATTTGGGATTAGGACATTTTTCCTCCACATGAGAGCCAACAGCAAGCTTTGAAAACTACTACGCATTTTTAGAACTATTAAGTTGAGCATGCTCGGCTCAAAAGTCCACTTTTTGGGTTGGTGATGGTTAGAGATTTGGATTTGTACTGAATTCAAAGGGAGTTTAAACAGAATTGCCATCAAACTTCAGCAATGAAGGCCAAAGCTCCCTGGCTCCACAGAAAATCCCACTCTAAATGCAGACAGTAAATTCCAGACCTTCCACAAGGAAGCTGAAAAACCTTTCCCAGTCTTTATGAACAACTGGACAACAGTAACGCAAAGGTCTAACGTATCAGTTAAGATAACGATTGCTGTCTTGAAGAATGTCTGATACCCTGAAAAATAATGATGGAACTGCATTAGCTTAAAAACCAACACACATCTGATTGCAACCTATCATTAAAAAAATACCTCTCGAGTCCCTCTGCTGCAGTTCACCTCATTCATTGTGGACATGTTGCATTTGGGTTGGTTGGTTTATTTTACTACCGAGCAGCAATTTTGTTTTAAGCTGCTCTGAAGCTGGCTCCCTTCCAGTTTTGCCCTGCAGTTTCTCAGTCTTCAAGGGATCGTAGTATCGAGACCCCGAGGTCCCGTGCTCCCAAATGCAGGCTCGCAGAATTACCTGCGCACTGGAGGAATCGACAACAGCTTCAAGGGCAAAGCAGCAAACTCCAGGCAGCCCTGGTTTGTAAAAGCACCCGTTTGCTCGAGTCTGCCACTGCGTCCAAACGAAGGAATCGGATAGAAGAAAACCCATCGCATATGCAAGGACTATCCATTGACCCCCACCACAGCCAGCTGCAGCTAGCCTCCAAATCCCCTCTATGTTAAATTAAGAACAGTGTGACACAATGAGGGCTGTCACAGGCCTCCCGCACCAGCTGCTGTCTCAAAATGCGAGGAGCGAACCGCTCCAGAGACATCACAGAGCACTGCACTGGCATCTCGCTTCCTTCGGCTACACCAAACCACGGTCTCTGCTACGCCTTTTCTAGGAGCGAGAGATGCAAACGTGTAACCCTGGCTCCAAAACACAAGTTACTTTCACTGTGGGAAGAAGAGTATTCCTTCACAGTGCCTCTCATACAAGCCCACGGAAATGCAACTGAGAAGTCTCAGGACCATATTCTGAGATCACTCACTCTGCAAGTCACCAAGAAGACACGGGCATAAAAAAAAGTTGCTGATGGCATGCACATTTGCTTCAAGGCCAGGTCTGTGGCCCTTCGATGTAAATCCATGTGCATCTCTACTGCAGCAGCACTGAGAGCATTTCTTAAAAACCTACTGCAACAGTAAAACGTTTTTCCATTTGTTGCATTTTTCCATTTGTGCTCCGGCTGCAGCTCAGCCAAGCGAAGAAGCTGCCATAGCACACGTTTTTGGGCTCGCCTTTTCAAACCTGGATCCTTTTGGCAGAATCCTCCCAAGGAAAGCAACGGTGTGTGCAGTCATGCTGGTAGCTCTAGGGGCACCGAAACATCCGCGAGGCAGTGGAGAGGCTGGGGAGCAGCCAGCAGCTGGGGACGGGCAGGAACACACAAGAAAGTTCAACCAGAGGCTGGCATCGATGCTTTTTTGTTGTTGTTGTTTTTAGTCTCCTTTCTGGGACTAACCACTTAGAAACACCATATGGTAAAGGCAGCTTTACATCTGAACCTGTGCGTTGAAGAAAACACCCACGGGGAGGTCCGCCCTGCAATCTCAACAGAGATGAGCTCCTCGTTGTGCCTCCAGAAAAGCCTGCCTGTTTTGCCAGGACACAAGAGAAAACACAGAAGAAAGGCAACAGCCCAGGGCCAAGGTCTCACCCAAGTAGTCCTGGGACCTCTAGTTTCCTCTCCAGCCCATTATACCCTGGCAAAAACTGGTTTCCAGTCTTGGTGCCACCTGCCCACTTCAGTAGCTCAGCCTTCTCACACCACTTGTGTTTGGGGTTTAGCCCCAACTACGTATCATACTGCAGGCACGAGGCCAGAAGCACCAGAATTCAGACACTGAAGAAGGGACCAGTTAATAGCCACATCATCAGGCAGAGAAGTAATTAGTTAGCTGTAAAGGAAAACAGAAAAAAGCAAAACAACACAGAACAAAACCGTTAAATGGCTCCTACGTAACTCATCTTTTAAGAGTCCAAGGTCCCAAACTTCCACTCTCTCGCAGATTTTCTTCAGTTTCAAATCATCATCTAGACTCAAAATCTTTTCCAAGAAAGCCAAGAAGATATTCTGAGGCTGAATTCCTGAATGCATTTCTCTTCCTCCACACAAAGCCTACCAGCCTATAAAAAATAGGTACAAGGAGACTGATACAATCTGCCTTCTCTTGAATATTACCTACACGGCCCAAATTTAGAGAGCCAACTTTATGCTGGAGGCATGGGAATGACAACTGTTTTTCATGTAAATGTCCTTAAATTCAACATTTTGGAGGGACAAACAGCACAGAACTATTTCATGCTTCTTCAGCAAGGCTGGCATTTGTACTTAACTTCATTGCTCTCTATTAGAGACCCTTTGGGCACTGACATACTGGAAAGATTCTTTTTTAAACCAATTTTCCAGTCTAGAGTCAAGCCTGATCCTCACTGATTTGTGATACAGCGGAATTATCAGTGAGCCACTCCAACTGAAAAGGAAAATAACTGCATGGAGAAAACACCACTCAAGCTCTTGTGTCCAACAGAGACATGCCACCAAACCTTAGCTTGGTACTAAGTCTTTTTTGCAGTATTTTTACACTTACTAGATTTGCCAATGCAAAACCTGAAGCAACCCAACGGATAGGTCCTCCCCTTTCTTCCCCATTTTATTTGCAAGGCAGCTTTCAGACCTCTACTAATGATTAGCAACATCGCAAGCAATAATCTTTACAGTCCTAAAATTATTCTATACGTTCTTGCAACTGTAGTATGATAAATGGACGTATAAGCACTGACTCTGAAGGAGAAACTCGAGGCAGTAACAGAAATTGTTAATCCCACCCAAATGATGGAAATTACTAGAATTGATGCCTTTTTTAATTGAAGGAGCACTGGAATCCCTACAGATCTTGGAAGCATTTTTCCACTCAGTTTGTAACATACTATGAACATTTTAACTCCAAAATAAACTCAAATTTATTTATTTTTTTCCAGACCCTTGGCAAACTTCTGACAGAAAGTGGGAGAAGAGTTAGTGAAATTTTGAACATGCCCTCTCTTCCAGGGAAACCACTCTTTTTGACCAGATGCTTGAGAAAAAAAAAAAAAAAAAACACGTTTTCAGAAGTGTCACGTGTTTGACTCCACAAGACTAAGCAACACTTAGATTTATAGAATAATACAGAAGACAGTAGAAAAAATATTCCTTCATGTCGCTGCAGCAGGACAAACAGTGGCCTTACAGAGAAACAAAGGAGCCATAAGGACCGAATTTAGTTTAATCAATGATCTTGGCTAAAGCAGAAGCATCCCCAGCAAGGAATGATTTACAGAGCTGAGTGTAGATTGTGATAGTTATGTGCTACATCAGAGGTTGTAAATTAAGTATTATCACTGATAAAAATACAAGTACAATATTACAGATTTCATTATCTTAAATAACCCTTTCCACTTCACCTTCTTTTTTGCTCTCCTTCCTAACCAGCTAACACAAAACCAAAAGACTGAATATTTGCCTGGAAGACAGCCATACGACTGGCACAGAAGTGCTGTCCACGACTAGTCACTAGAAACTTCTCCCTACTTCATACTTTCTAAAGCACAGCATCATGGGGCAGGTTCCACTTAACAAACAGTTTTATTTGGGAAGATTTGTAACAGTTAGAATAAAAATAAATCTTATTGTAGAACCTACATTTGAGACCTTTATATCTGACTCAACTATACGTTTGTTCCAACGAACGACATTTGCCACTAGTCAAATCTAGCATATGCTAATTCTTCGTAGTTTTAGCAATATCATATATTTAGTGCAGACAGAAGCAAGAAGTCTCTTTTCAGCTTTTTTTTTTTTTTTTTTTTTTTTTAAGATGTGCACCCTTTGGAGTTAATATAACATCTGGAACTAGGAATTGGAAACAATTCAGATTAGAAACAAGCATACCTTTGTCAAGCCTATATTTGTTGAAGTCCTGAAGAAAATTTGAAAGCCAAATTTTCCAAATGATGTAGAACCACTATTTTATCCATTAAGATTTTGGAACCGTCATCACTGCATAATCTACTATTATTGGCTAGACAGTTGTCTGCCAAACCAAGAAGGAATAAAATAAACTGCAAAAACAACAGAAATGGACCTTGCTCCCTTCACAAACATTTGGCATCCAGAATCTAAAAGGGGACACTACAGGTCTGTTTGTTTTTTCCCCATTTAAAACAAAACTACTGTTTAGGTGTTCATGGAAGTAACCCCTTCGTCTGCATTTTTTCCACACCAGTTTATGCATCAATAGGACAAATTTTCAGTTTGCACTGAGCATAACACTGGGGGTGGGGGAATCCATGCCTAGTACATTTAAAATAACAGCAGTGAAATGAATTATTGCCATGTACTCTGCATCATAGGATGTGAAACATCCAAGTATGGTTTCCTCCTGCCACATCCCCCATCCGTATTTTTAAGCACTGCCTTTGCACTTACCATTTTGGCAAAGCCCAGCTGCAATACCACGTAAGAGACTATTTCGATGCCACTTCTGCTTATTCTAAAATCAGAAAATACCAGAAATCTCAACAGACAGGCTCTTTCCAGTTTTTGTGGTCACAAGCACAGTGCCATATTAATTCTCACAAAGAAAACTGTCTTGAGTCAGCTGACAGATAGCTCCAGTGTGGTTTGAAAATGGTAAACACTGCTATGGAATTTAAACTGGAGCCCTATTGTGTTAGGCAAAATGCAAGTTTGTACTTGAATCCTTAATCAAAGTATGAAACTGTTTCTTAGAAGCAATGCAAAAAGGGGCAATATTTAAACAGTGGTTGCAGGAGGTGGTCTGGTAAAATAGAAAACAAATTACAATCTGCCAAGTGGCTTACCAGTACCGTGACCCCAAAAACATCCATTCCTAATGCAGCTCTCTGAGTCTAATACAGTCCTATAAGGAATCCATGCACAATTTAACACTTTGCACAGAGAGGTTAACGGGGTGGACTTTTCATAGCAAAGGCACATAAACACCACTACTCATTTCGGGTTGAAGCCATTCATCTCTTAAATTCCACATCAGAACAGGTCAACACAAACATGACCTGAAGAAGCAGTAAGCAAAATTTTCATTTAATCAGCCTACCTGTATAACAGGGTCAGGAGAGAGGTTAAAACATTTGTTCTGAAGTGCCTGAACAGCAATGCATAATGCAAGTCTGATGTCCAAACACAGACCTAGCCACCCACACATACACAAGATTAAGATTATAAAATATTTTCATGTAGAGCTACAAATTACAATTCATCTTTGATTTTTTAAGTTATGCTTTTTTACCTTTTGAAATTTGCATCTGAGTCTCAATGGCATACTACTGCCAGAATAAATTAAATACCTTCATTGCACAAACAGGAGGAGCTGCCACAAGGTTGTCAGATCCTCTCCTATTGCAGAAACACAAAGTTGTCCTAACAGCAAGCTGGAGAGGTATTAGAAAGCAACTAGAAAGGTCTTGTGCATTTCAACCTCAGCAGCAGGTTGAAGGGAAAAAAACATTCTTTTCTTCCTAGTTCACTCTGAGAAGTTTTCTTCTTCTGCCCACATGCTTCCCCACCTGTATAAACAGCCCAGCCTAATTGTTGTTTTAACCCAACACATATCTGCCTTTCCCAAACAAGAAAGGAAATGAATGCCTAAAAAGTTTTCAGTTCATCATAGAAGAGGTCCAAAGTGAGAAGGAATTCAATACGTTCCCTTCAAAGGAACTGTGCAAGGGGGAAAAAAGCACAAGCCTTACGCCATCCTTTAGAGTAACACCTAGAAGCCAGAACTGAGATTCTCACCCTCAAAATACGACGCACACACATTGTGAAAGACTCACACCTGAAGAACTTGACATCTAGACACACAAGACAAAGAAAGGAAGCCCACAGAAGACTGGGATTAGGGGTCTTACCCGTGGCTACACATTTCAGGCTGTGGCCGAGCCGAGATGGGAACCCAGATGTGCCAAGTGGAGCACTACACTGTAACCAGGGTTTCATTCCAGACAGGGTAAGCAAATACCCTCCCCCCCCCCCCCATCCCTTCTCCCATCCCTCTGGCAGTCTAGACAAGGTGTACTGCAAATAATGGACTGGACTCCTGATGTACAAAACATCCGGAGAAATGCGACTGAAGATTTTTCCATCTCTCCCCTCTCCAATTTCAGCAAATTTAAGTGCCAAAAGAAAACTCTGGGGCTATGCTACAGTCAGTTGTTTCGAATAGAGGGGAAAAAAAAAAAAAAGCCAGTGTCAGATCAAAGAAAAATGAAGATACAGGCTGCCATTTTGGGAATCAAAAGACAGCTGGCTCATCTGCAAAATCAGAAGACCAAAGATACAAGCAGCACACTGCTGGAATGATAGGGAGAGGAACAGGAACACAGTTTCTGCCACAAAAATTTAAGTATACAAATTCTGAATCTGCTCAAAGAACACAGGTGACAAAACACATCGCGGGGGGGGAAGCTTATTCATTTTTTATTATTTCATTTAATGCTCTAACTACCCCTTATTTCTGCAGAAGGAAGGGTGCAAGCCTATGAGCATTACACAAGGAAGCAGCAGCATGGAGGGCAGAGCAAAATGCATTTGTTTATACTAAAACGAAGCCAACTCAAACAATGTGTTGCTGTCAGTGATCTGATTATACTGTTTTGTGCACTGTATCCCTTTCCTCTCCCCTTCATTTTCACTGTTTGGCTGTGCCCTCCTTGCTAAAGATGTAATTATTACACTGACAGGGAGTTAATATGCTCTGAGTAAGACACATTGAGTAAGACGCTATTTCAATTTTAAAATGCCAGCAGAGAAAAGGAAACTTTTACATCAAGTAAAAAGCCAGTGGCACTCCTCACCTGAGATTTCATCAGCTACATGGAGCCGCATTGACTCCCTCTATCCGGGTTTTTACAGCAGGATTGCTCTCCCGGCGTAACAATTACACCTGTTTCAGCACCGCAGACACGACTTTGGACTGCGTGCCTTTTGGAGCAGGAAGCAAGCTCCCTTTGTGTCTGGGAAACATCCACTACTTTAACAAACAACCACCAAGCACCATCCTGCAAACATTCCCGTGCTATAGCTTAGAAAAAGAAAAAAAAAAACACTGCTATGATTCAGGAGCCGAACCAGGAAACTTCTTCCATTTCCAGTTGTTGCAGAATGTTTTGGAGTTGCAATACCATGGATTCTGCGCTCTGCAGTATACTTTTTTAAAAAAAAAAAAAAATTATAAAACACACTGCATGCCACTTAATACAAAAAGCTATGGGCCCACAGCCCAAAATCACATTTCCAATCCAAAAATGTGACACGTGTGGCACAGTCGTCACGCCAGACACTAGGACATCATTACCATTTAACAACTGCATTTTACCTTTTCTAAAGAATCCCCTGCAGTAGATTAATAAACATAAATATACGCAAGAAATGACTGCATTTAAGTAACTCCCTCCAGGTATGACCTACAATGACTAAATACAGAAGCAAACACCTACCCTCCTAAAAAACAGTGGGGGCTTACGAATTTAACCCACACATTTACATACAGAGGAGAAGGGCTGTTCTTCCTACATACTAAAGGGGGAAAACTTCTTTAAAAAGTGTTTTGACCCAAACGTAAGCTTTATGTGAATAATTTTTTAAAAAACAACAGCAGAAAAGACACCTTAAAATTCATTAGTGAATTGCAAGAAAATCGAACACTGTCTGCACTCACTCAGCCTCTGCAGCATTGTCAGAGAGAAGGCTAAACTAAAGGAAAAACCTACCTTCCCCAAAAATTAGATGTAAACTAGACCACAGAAGCACTTGCTTTTTATGAAACTCAGCTTTCTCCTGAGAACAAAAACAAAGCAAATAAAAAAACCCCAGCCCACACAAACAAGCACAAACTTGAAGCAGAGCTGACAGAAGTCCTTTGCTTCTATACTAAACTTAGGCACCTCGATCTGTAACCAAATACTTGCTCGGAGTTAGGGCAACCTTCGCTTTCTACTGGCAGAAAGCATTGCAACATTACACGAAGAGCAAAAGCAGTACAAAGTGAAAAGGAATAACTCCCTTATCAAGCTCACCTAGTGCAAAAATAAATCAATGAAGATTTAAAAAGAAATGAAGACTTCTTTCTCCTTTAATAAGTGGACTTGAAACACTGAATTCCCTGTTTATGTCAGTCTTCTAGTAATTGCCATGTGCAATACAGGCCAACCTTGCTGTTAACAGACCTTAGCTAGGTGACAAGTAAATCACTTTCAAGGACAATTCAGGTTGGGTGTTTGTGTGTTTTGTTGTTGTTCCCTTTGCTGATACCACTACTTGTACCATACAGCAGCATTGTGAGGAACACCTACCGATTCAGCAGGAATGAGATTCAGAACTACCAGCTCGTTTTCTACGAGTCACTGAGGAACCAGTAACTCTAAGTCTTTACCATCAGGCCACTTCCTCTTCTTAATAATTGCACCACAAAGCACTGAAGCAAGAAGATGCATTTTATTTCCTCTCTGTTCTCAACATGTGAAAAACATCTTATGTTTTACTTGGAGGCAGTTAGGGTATCTAAAATCTCTCAAAAGCATGTGCCCCACTGATTACAGCATTATGTTGCCTCCTTTATGAAACCCTAGAGTGCTTATCTTTATATATATAAATATATGTGCGCGTATACACTTCATATGGTTGTAGGACTTGACATCAAATGACACCAAACATTTCTTAAGGCTACTTAAGTTGAAGCCTTCAAACTAGAAATTTTGGCTCATGCAGTAATCGTCCAAGCACACCACAGAACAACACAACATCAAAGAAGAGAACGTCTATCTGCTCCTGCATAACAGTTAATCCATACAATTAACCCTCTATAACATCACACTATAAATGCAAACACATGCTCCATTTCTGTGTTCCTTAGAAGATTCTCCAAGATGCTATTCTTGTCGCTAATGAGGTGCAGAACAAACAATTAAAGACTTGCAAAAATAACACATTGAGTTTAGATTTAAAAAAAAAAAAAGAACAGAACAAAACATCATAGGCTGCATAACATCTGAATTGCATGGAAACATGTGGCATTACCCTTCCTTCAAAGCTGAATAAGTTAGACCCATCAAATCCTTGATCTTGCACTATCACAATTCTTATTAGACTAGAGAAAAATTGATTTAAATCATGTTTTACCCAGTATCATAAAGCAGCCCCTCTCTCAGGTATGCAGGTATTTGTTAACACTACATCTGATGAATGGCTCCATGACTGCACTCACAGTACAAAGATTGCTTTTGCTTTCCAACCACCCACACTCTGACAATGCAAATGCAGCACCTCTTATCCCCCCATCAGGTAGGTGAGTTACATACAGGCTACCACCTTCCACTTCTCAGAAACTGATTTCAAAAGGATGCCAAGGGATGTTGGCAAAGCTGGCATAGGTCATTTCTAAGCTAAGGTTTCCCTTCCACATACAGATGTTGTTCCTGACCTTACTGTTCCGAGGATGGAGCATCCACAGCTTCTCCGGGCAGCCTGTGCCAGTGCCTCACCACCACCTGAGTGAAGAATTTCACTGACGAATATAACCTACCTAAATCTACCCTCTGGCAATTTAAAGCCATCACCCCTTGTCATCACCACCCCCCCCCCGACAAAGACTCCCTCCCCAGCTCTCCTGCAGCCCCCTTTAGGTACTGCAAAGTCTCCCCAGAGCCTTCTCTTCTCCAGGCTGAACAACCCCAGCTCCTGCAGGCTGTCTTCACAGGAGAGGTGTTCCAGCCCTCTGAGCATCCTCATGGCCTCCTCTGGACTCACTCCAACAGGTTCCTGTCCTTATGTTGGGGGCTCCAGAGCTGAACACAGGACAGCAACACCACTAACATATCATAACACATCAGAGCTGTATGACTGCAGCTTTAGAGCAAACTGTAAACCAAGGTGTAGAACACTTCTATACTCTGATTTTGCTATGTGCATACAGATAAGAGACATGCTCCACTCTCCCTAAAACCTATGTTCTGCATTAGTTTACAGGGACTTGGTCAGACAGCACACTATTACTGAAGAGATGAAGTCAATCAGGGAGAGGCTGGGTGGCTGAAAGAAGCACCTGCAGTCTGGAGACGTTCAATATTATTGCAGTTCAACACTGGCAGGCAGCTCAGCACTGCACAGCCGCCCACTCACTCCACGGTGGGATGTGGGGAAGAATCAGAAGGGTAGAAGAAAGAAAACTGGGCTGAGAAAAAGGGAGATGACTAGGTAAAGCTAAAGCTCCACATACAAGCAAAGCAAAATCAGGAATTCACTCACTGCTTCCCACCGGCAGCAGATGTTCAGCCACTTCCAGGAAAGCAGGGCTCCTTGTGCCTAACAGTTGCTTGGGAAGACAAATGCCATCACTCCAAACGTCTCCTCCTTCCTCACCCCCCAGTTTTACGGATGAGCATGATGCCGTGTGGCATGGAACACCCCTTTGGCAGTTTGGGTCAGCTGTGCTGGCCCTGTCCCCTCCCAGCTTCTCCCGTGCAACCCCAGCCTCCCCACTGGGCAGAGCAGAAGAGAAGCAGAAGAGCCCTCGAGTCCATGTAAAAACTGCTCAGCAACATCAGTGTGTTATCACCATCATTTTCATCAAAACAGAGCACCACACCAGCTACTATGAATGCAGCTAACTATCCCAGCCAAAACTAGAAGAAATATACCTAGATATCTTTGTGGCTACTTTTCACCCAGTAGCTTCCCAGCTATCATAAGCTGTATGTTATGCTATCATGCTTCCATGAATCAGGAAAGGAAAATGATTTGGCTGGGGAAAGGAGGAGGAGGGGAAGAAAGAAAAAAAAAAAAATCCAGCAAGGAAAAACCATCCCACAAACCAGCAGGTAATGTTTGTAACAGGAGGTTACTTTCAGCCCAACCAGTCCTCTAAATCTGATTTGCCATGCGACCACACTTTTTTGTGCTGTCCCTGCATGGGTCACGGTATGGAAGCTGGGAGCTGCTTAAACTAGAACCACTGGACGAAATGCTCCTTTAGAAAACAGCCTCTTCCTAAACTATGCTGGATTTTGCAACCAAATTCCTTTTCATTCGAGCTTAAAGCAACACAGTTAGTTAAGAAAATGTTCCCAGTAGGGTCTAGAATGTTTAAAATTAGTCCACTGAGTGGCATGATACTGTTGCAACCCCATTTGCAGTAATCTATGCCTAAATATTGATTCAATTGTTTATTAAAATAAATAAACAAGCAAAACTACTGCATTTAGGAAGCAACAAGAGAAGCACTTGTTGAATTCAATTTAAGTATCAGGGAAGAAGGAAAAAATAATATCTAAACTATAAGTTGCAGATAATCCAAATTCTGTGCTATTTGGGGTTTGCATGTAAAGTTCTGCGTACAATTTAAACACAGCCTTTTTTGTTGGTGCCAATTTTACAACTGTACAGAAAGATGGCCTTTGAAGTTTCTAATAGACAAGTTTCACGGATTCTTGCTTTAAGATCAGGTTTTTAACATGAATTTACCACTGTCAGGACTAGAACGTTCATGCCGTTTCAGACACTGAAAAGTGTTTTGGAAACTTTACTGCTTTAGCAATGCATCGCTAAAGCCAGTACAACAAGTGGAATCGAAGTTGGAAGATCTGTAGCATCTTGCAGAGAGTCTGATCATACGTTTGGCATATGCTCAGCAGAACCTGGGAGAAAGACCGGCACAGAATACTATCTGCTGGAGGCTGATCTATTTGTAAATGTTCCAGAAAAATCATCCTCCTAGGAACAAGCAATATTTATGACTGGATTTAAATTGCCATTCCTCATTTCAAAAAGTCTTTCTCAACAAAGATAATAAAACATTCGCTTCTGGCCATATATACGATTGACATCATCCACACCAAAAATAGAAGTAAAAATAAAAATATTTTTCCCAGCCACCTCACCTTCCTGATTGAGGCCAAAGTTTTGAAATTGAACTTGGATAAAAAATTAAACTTTCAATGACAGAAACGTTGCCAAGCTCACTAAGCAAACATGACTTGCTCAAATATTCACAGTAATCGATTTTGTGTCCTGCTGATGTTCAAATAGGAAAATAATCCTGCAAACTCCATTCTTTTTCATAAGCAGCCAACATTAGTTCAGATTTTATAATAACAAACTAGTGCTAAAGCTTCTTTTTACAGTCTTAAGTGTGTGCACGTAATGCTTCCCATCTCCCACTGAGCCTGAATGCGCTATACTTGCGTACTGAGACTCCAGTTTAAAAAAAAAAGTTTTCAAAATTCAACTTCCCAGACAAAATAAGGATATCCTTGGAGAATCCAACACATTACTACTGCCTCACAATGAAGCAGCTGACAAGTTATACAGGACAAAGCATTGTATACAGGTGTAATCCTAAGCACGGCAGCTGTCAAGTTGTATTTTTCTCCGCAGCCCCTCCACGTGCCTGGTGATGTCCAAGTCTCCGTAAAGCACACAAAGGCATTTCCTAAGCACCAGTACACAACCTCTCAATCGCTCAAGTTTTACTGAGCCCATGATGAGGTTCTGTCAACACAGTGGTTTCCAACTGCAATGACAGTCACCCAGCAGGGAAGAGAGACCTGAAGTCATTTTGGTTTCCAACACAGACCAAGATTTTATTTATAACCAAAAAAAAAGGAACTGCTGCTAGTCTCAAAATGAGCATAGGAAAGAATGTCTAAAGCAGCTTCTTCCCAATTAATAGCTGGGGAACTGTAGTAAAGAGAAACATCTGGAGAATTCAGCAGCAATTAAAAAAGAACAGCAAAGCTTGCAAGTAGAAGAACAAATGCATGTCACATACTAGTTCACTGCTTTGACTGTATCTGTCCTACAGCATGGACTCCAAAGCAAAGCATTAGTTCTTCTGCTGTCCACTCAAATAGTCCTCCCATCTACCCCTAGCAATGACAAACAAGTGTCAAACCTCAGCAAAACAGGTCCAGATGCTCTTCTCTTGCTGCATAGCCCCAAAGATGTTCTCGCAGGCTCTTAACATTGTGTTAAGAGAAGAGATACATAGAAGAAGGCATCCTCCCTCACAAACTAGCATTCATAGACAAGAGGGTCTTAACAGGCCGTCAGAAATCATATGGACAGGTGTTATGTTATAGACAACCATGCTAATGAATCAGTTTATATCATGATGTGACCAGAAGATGCTCAGATTCAATAGATGAACCTGTTATACAGCCCCAATTCCTATAGGCAGAAACAAGCTCCAAGGCTAATGCTAAGAAAGAATTACAATGAAGTATTTTTGAACAGAGCTTTGTATGGAAACCATTCTAAAATAAAAGCATTACTGGGGAATTTATTCTGCAACAGCTGTTAAATTCTGAATGCATATTCCATCTCAAATGAAGTACATTTTGTTACCCTACAAAAGCCTCATAATCCATACAAACAGGTCCCAAGAACATTCCTCAAAGTTGTGCACTACAGTATACGACTTTAAAAAGAAAACTCCATGTCCCTACAACATTGACCCCACAAAACCCTCAGAATCAGAAAAACACAAACGCACACCAGAATCTTTACCAAGATCTACCAACTGCCTTCTGGATGGGCCCAGCAGCCTTTACACACAGTTTCCGCGTATGTAAGAACTACAGTCCCAAGGAGTGAGTATGGCTGCAGGTACTGAGCTGGCTGTATCAAGAACTTAACAGCACTCCATATCCTCCCTCACTGCACACAGACTTCCTCAGGAAAAAAAAAAAAAAATCAGGATAACCAGGCGAGAGGCCAATGCTTACAAAGATCCCATAGCCATTGTTCAGAGAAAACATGTCACTTGCATCATTCCCCACATGCAATAAGCTCTGAAGCTCTGGCTGACTGAGTTGTGCCTCTGAGGACCAGCGCCAGATGTGCTCTATCTCCAGATGCCAGGAGTCCCACACCCTGGGGAGCAGCAGCCAGAGTTATTTTCCATGAGCTGTAATTATTATAGCAGTATGGAGAAGGGCTGGATGTGTTGAGGTGATAATCGCCAAGGTAAATGAATCCTAGATCACTTAAATCTTTTGCAGATAACAATGAAGACCTTAATTTGGACCGTGCAAGTTGAGAGACGATTTGGAACAGAGGTCACAAATGTAAAGTACTTCTACCTAATCATCTTCTCTCCATTGTGCACAAGGCTGAATGCCAAACAGCAATCCTCAAATGTAAGTTGCAGCTTCTCCCTTTTTACCAATTCTACCATGGGCAGACAATGTTAGCAGAACCACATGCTAAGGGGACAGCAAGCAGTCTCCTCAAGCTGGCAGAAAAAGATAGGTGGTGGTTTTTTGTTTTGTTTTTCTTCCATTCAATGATGCTGTCTCATCATCCTACTTAGAGAAGTAACCCAACAAGTTTCCAAGAGCTCTCTTGACCACTGTTTTTAATTACACACCTACACACATTACAGCCTTTAGCAATCGTGGTTCTTCAGACAGTGGGAAAAAAAGCAGAAAGCAAGCAGGTAAAAAGAAAAATTATACAAAAGATCCCTGCCTAGAAGAGCTTACAAGTTAAGAAGAAACACTACCAACACAGGAGAAAGGTACACCACGTAGAAATTATAAAATAAAGACTGAAAAAGGTTTGGAAAGTGTTGGTTATGCAAGATCTAAGATTTAGCTGCACAAAATTGATCAGGTATACAATTCTGCTTAATAAAACGCATCTTCCTACCTTTTCAGGGACACTTTCCCTATTGTTCTGCTAGTTTGCAGCTTCATTTTATTCTAATGAAACACCATTTACTGAGAGACTAATACAACGGAGTCAAATAGAGCAGGTTTATTACTAGAACGTTATTTAAAAAGCATTGGTATAGGAAAAGATTACTCCGAGGTGCTTCTCGTGTAAAACACTCCAAGATGCATTCAGAGAGATCATTTACATACCGCTGTCACCTTTTCTAAGATGAAAAGCTGAAGTTCACAGACTTAAGGGCATGCTTCAGTAACAATACCAAGAAGAAACCCAGGTGTACTGAATTCCAGTGCAACGCCTAGCAACTGTGAAACTTTCCTCCTTAAAATCCCGTATAAAGACATGGAGTTGAAGTCTACACAAAAAAGCATTTTTTCCCCTTAGAAAGGGAGGGTTATTGAATAACACAAACATTAGAATGGAGGAAAAAAACAGAGCAGGAGAAACTGGTTAATCAAGTATTTAAGCACATAAAAACACACATTGTATACACACAGGGAACGCATTCCCCTCTCAAACATCTCACGCTTCCCCACGTACGTTCTTCAGCATAAGCTCACCAGGACCTTGTAAGAGATTTCTTCTGCCTATGTCAGCACTTCTGTGAACTATGAGCAAATCTGTCTCTGCTCTGGGGAATTAAGTTATCTGGTAGCACATTTCAACTCTGAGTAACTACCAGTCAGTAAACAAAATCCAAGCATTTTCCAGTCCTCTGGCTCAAGCAAAACGTGTTCACTTTCCACAAATGTCTTGAAGGCTCTTTAAAGCACTGAAATTTGCAAACAACAGAATGACCTCTGTGTTAGCAGGCATGCAACATATGCGTTTTGTCACAACCATTTGGGATTCCTTCAAGGAGAAGGATTACCACCCCTCACCCCCAGCAAACATGTTGGCTTCTACTGCTATGACAGCAGAAGGGAAGTTCTGAAGTAGCTACAAGAACTTCATGGCCAACTCCCTGCCCTTTAAAGTAAAAGTCTTCAGAGCTGAGCATTTCATTTTTGCTTGCAGTCAGATGTGATGGTAGTGACCAGTGGAAATGAACAGAGACATGAAAAACACTTGAGAGAATTAATCACAATGTATATCACTTCTTTGGCCACTAACAGACACCTGGCCTTGAACACCTCCAGGGATAGGGCACCCCCAGCTTCTTCTGGGCAGCCTGTGCAAGGGCCTCACCACCCTCTGAGTGAAGAATTTCTTCCTTATAGCTAATCTAAACCCACCCTCTGTCCATTTAAAACCACTACCCCTTGTCCTATCACCACACCCCCTGACAAAGAGTCCCTCCCCAGCTCTCTTGCAGCCCCCTTTAGGCACTGGCAGGCTGCTGTGAGGTCTCCTCAGGGCCTTCTCTCCTCCAGGCCGAACAACCCCAGCTCCCTCAGCCTCTCTTCACAGACAGCCTTCTACTTCTCCAGCCCTCTGATCATCCTCATGACCCTCCTCTGGACTCAGTCTAATACATCCATGTCCTTCTTATATCAGAGGCCCCAGAGCTGAACGCAGGGCTCCAGATGGGGTTTCACGAGAGCAGAGGAAAGGAGGAGAATTCACTCCCTCACCCTGATGCCCACGCTGCTTTCAGTGCAGCCCAGGGTACGGGAGGCTTTCTGAGCTGCAAGTGCAGCTTGCTGGCTCACATTGAGCTTCTCTCATTAACCAACACCTCCAGGTCCTTCTCCTGAGAGCACACAATTCAAAGTTCAAATGGTACGCCTTAGTTCTGTAGGCAAGCTACAGAGCTCACTCTTGCAGTTGTTTGTCCGCAACTCTTCCATAATACCTCCCGACAGTGGTGTATTTATTGCAAATATTATCCAATGCTCACTTAACTTTTTGCTATTTTGTGTGCGTTTCTCCCAGTCACGTCATTAGCTACAATATTGACCAAAATTTTGATCTCCCTTAGAGTTTCATTTACTCTGTTCAAATAAAAAAAAAATATCTCCAGGAATATTTCCTGTCTCCTTATGGCATGCATTGTTTCTTCTCATAGTCCCATATCTGACTTTTGCAATTGAAAAACACAGCTTTTAATGGCATCATAGAAAACACTCTCCTTCTGTACACAAGTTCCCAAGTCAGAGCTGCCATCTAGTCTAGCGGGGCTTCGTGGTTTGGGGTGGGGTAGAAGGGGGTTATAAAGAAAGTTTTGATGAGATGAATATCTAGGTTCACGCAGGTTTTGAGAAAGGCAAAAGGGAAAGACTTGCAAGTGATCCAAGTTCGATTTATTGAGGCTTTGCTATGGTTTTGCCTGCAATAGCCACACCCTATCTAAATCTCACCATGCAGTTTGCCTAAATCAGTCCAGATGTTGAACTGTTTCTGAGTATATACTTTCTAGCGCTTGAACACCTGCAAACTGAGTTTGACAGCATGGATAAGTAAGTCTTAGCTTTATCCAGATAGTAAAAACAAGCTGTGAAAACCCAGACAGACAAAAATTCTCCATAGTACAGATTTCTTTCACGCGACTATTGAAGATTCAGAAAATGTATAGTTTTTTTTTTTTTTTTAAACCATCCACAGCTGTGTAGACCCTGTATGTGGAAAATGCTGCCCATGTGCATTTCCATCCTCTTGGCTCTGACTTGGAAATGTGAACTCTAACACAGCAGTTTAATTTGCTTTCATAGATTTTGCAAAACACACATCCAGGTAAGTTACCAACACCGTTTTCTGATGTTAATGCATTTTCCCCTAAAAAAAAAAGTTTAAACACATACTTCAAGCTTCCAGTGCTCAAGTAGAGGAAGCAACGAGAAAAACCTAAAGAAAAAAACACTATTTATATGAGAAATTACGTCAAAATTCATTGAGGTAGGAAGGCAGCTCTAATCTGAACTTCTCAACTGATCCAGAATCAGAAAATTTTCAATGACTAAAATGAAAGTAAAGTGTGATAGAGAAAACAGGTAATTCTGTGGCCCGAGTGACCTTCCTTAAATGGGTTCAAATTCATAAATAGGCCACACTTTACCTGAAATAACTGAAGTTACGTAAATGAAAGAAAGCCTCCAAAGCAACTTTAAACCAAGGCAAAATTTGCACAATAAACGCATATCAATCGCAACGTATTACACTGGGTAATTTATGATTCGGTGGTCAAAGGTGACACCGTCTATAAAACAAAGGATTCTTTTTTTTTTTTTTTTTAATTTAAATTCTGCTCTTTTAAAAAGTTCAAGAAACAGCATTCTGGCTTTTGTATTAATGTTCTGTCTTAGTACTTTTAGCTTAAGTATATTATGCAGACATCCCCTATAGTTACACATCAGGTAATAAATCTCATAACGTTCTATTCCTTCTGAATTATTCACCATCATTAGACAGCTTGTTATCCAAAAGCCAAACTCTTGCTTTTTAAATTCCTTTATAATGAAAGAAAAAACAAATACAAATAAAGAAGTCTAAAAAGAAATATAACATGCTACAAAGAAATTAAGCTTTAGGTGGCATATGCCAGCTACTCCAGAAAGGTAAAAAGCTCACAGAGATGCGCCAGGGAGGGAAACCTGCAAAACACCCACAGCACGCACAGCCCAGCTCCTTCCTCCAGCAGCATGCAACAACATAAAAATGTGGTACTGCAGAACACCGCTGTCCCAGAAAGTTCACTTTTTTCCACTTTTTCTCTCACAGCAAGGTCAAACCCACATCTGTAAGAACCACTTAGAGAAAACAGCCTGGCAGAAGTGGGGCATGCAGTGGAGTACACGGGCACAGAAGTTTAAGGTCAGGATATCCTATGCACTGGATAATTTGAAGCAATACAAGTTATCACAAAGACATTTTGCTCAGCTGATCCACAAGATACATTGTCAGTTAGGCGCTCAAGTTGGTTTTTTTTTGTTTGTTTTTAATTCATATAAAGACAACTACACTTGTCAAGCTTAGGGTTACATTTTTCTCTCAATTTACGATGATATTGCAGGAAACAACCTTCTTGACAGCCATACTCTATAGCATGAAATTTTGCATAAAAAATAACTTTGAATTACATTTCTGGTCTTCTGAGCATTTTTCTACCCTCTGAATTCCAGCTAGGAGAGTTTTAATTTGGAACAAACAAACAACAACAAACAGAAAGAATGTGTTCATGCAAAAAAAAAAAAAAAATCGATAGAAGTACAAGTACTGGACAAAGTATTCATGAATCGAATCCAAGTGAAATTGAAATCTGCACAGAAGGTACATTGAAGTTATTGATAAAGATTTAAGTGGATTCCTGCCGTTCGGCATAACTTGAGCCCAATTCAAAACCTGGAGCACAGGACTGAAGACAAACTCTCAATACAACATCCTGTAGAAGTTCTAAAATGACATCTCAAAAGTTCATAAGTTATAGCAGCATTGTACATCAAATTTTCTCGCATTCTCTACTCCTTTTCTCTTTGGTTTAGTTAAAACAGCACAGAAGAGTAGAAAAGAAAATGAGCATCACTACAGCATGATTTTGTAAATGTTATCTGGTCCCCAAACACAAAAAACAAGAAACTAACTCAGCAGGTCCACTCAATCAGTCATCTTCCTCATCAGCCAAGAAGTTTGGAAACACTATGTAGACAATGTTTCCTTCACACTCTGGCTTTTTTTTTTAAATAAATTATAACAACAAAAAAAAAAAACTCAAACATCACAGAAAGGAGAGGCCAAGCTTCTGTCTTCACTTGCAGCCACCTCCTACTTCAGATCGAACCTATTCTTGCAGACTGAGTATCTAGAGTCCCTCAAGGCTAATTTAACACCTTTATTATCGTATGTAATAAGTCACTTGCAAAAAGAATGTTTAGATTAATGAATCAGATTTAATGCAACAACACTGAAATTAATGTCAACATAAACTCATGACAACCTAAAGAAAGGGCAGCAGAGAACCTCTGAAATCACCATAAAAAAGATATTAAATACTGAGCCTAATGTAGCTACGTAAACCATGAGTCAGCTGCCTCAAACAAAACTCAAGCCAGTGGTGGTCCTCTATGAACGAAAGGACAGAACCCCAAAATTAATTACACTGAGGAAGCTCAATTTCCTTATGGATTAAAAATAAATAATAGATGCTATGCTAGCAGAATATTCAGAATTATCTAATGCACTTCAGAAACCCAAAGTACCAAATGGTATTCAACAACTATATTATTGAACAGGGGCACTTTTAAATACATATACAAACATTTGATGGTCTCAGACCATTCACAACTGCAGTGGGAACTTGCTATTGCATCTGCTGTCAGCACACTGACCTGTGAGAAATGAAACAATACCTGTAGCTGATGATATATTTTTAAATATTGTTTGATATATTCTTATTCCCAACAGGCCTGCCTGAATATAAGACTGTCCCCTTTCAGCTAATTTAATGCAACACAATCACAGAAGTTATTTATTTGTTTAAAAGTCGTTTTGGTTGCTTTAACCATTTTATTATCCACAACAAACTAACCAATTTAATCCTAACGTGTGAATTTACTTCTGTCCTTGCAAAAGTCACCCATGGATTTACTATTAATATAAAACAACAACCTTACATCTGCCTGTGCTGGCAGGTAAAGTACAAGTCAAGTAAGAGCGAAGCAATCAACAGCTAAATTAAAAATCCTGTTTATTACATGGACCCTCAGCACCCTTACCAATACATCATCCATTCCTTAAACTCCTTGGAACATCTCAGTGGAAGTTTGTGGCTTGACAGATAGTTTCCATCTATTCTTTAGTGAGCAGAAACCACAGAGATGAAACATTGGTGAGTTCCACATTCTATTTTTTCCACGAGAGAGAAGGAACCGAAAGAATTGTTGGCCCATAAACTCCTAACGTTCAGTACAGTTTTTCAATACCCTCTGGGGCATACTTCCACTTTTCTCTCTTCCTCTCACCACAACAGTTTGATCTCCCACAATCTCAAATACTGCTCAAAATATCCTTTAACTCTATTAGGATACATTCCACGGCCTAACTTAATGAGCGTAGGGCTCTCCAGAAGTGTTTTTCTAGTTCAGAAGTCCCAGATGTGCACTGTCAGATGGCACATCTTTGACTTCTTCACGACGTCCCAAGTGTCCAACAGCACGGGGCTTTGACCAGCCGGTATCCCCAGCCTATATTCTCATTACTTGGTCATGCCCTAAGTGAACTCGCAGTGTTGCTGGGCACATTCTGACAGAAAATGACAGAAAAAATAATGAAAAAGGAAAACAATCCACTTGCCTCAAATTTCTAAACAAAACGCCAACTCTACTGTGCTTAGTAGAATTGCACTGCTGCTGGCCTATGCCATAAACTTGAAGGATACTTATTCCACTGCCACTCATCTCTCAAGGATCAGGTTGATACCTATTCCAGTTCTTCACAGAGATCCCAAGCAAAAAAATAACAATTTCCTTCAAGTATTCTCAATACTGTGTTTTTTCTCAGCCATACCAACTCACAGAAGAAATTCTGTACTGAAAAAAGTCAAATATTTTGGATGTTTAATAGCTCTTAGGCTAAATATTTAAGGGGAAAAATAAGAGGGTTTCTTAGAAAAAAGTTACCTACAATGTGCAGCTTCTTTCTAACAATAGATTTAAACCTAGTCATTGTTCTCAACCTCAACAAGGCAGGTTGCTTTCGTACAACACACTATGTTCACAAAAAATACAGACCTAATATGAAACTAAACAAATTGAACTGTTGCCATTAAAGCTATTTCTGAACATCATGAAGAATGATTTATCATTATTGTTTATGCTTTGACAAAAAGAGGACAACTGCTTTCAACTTTACATTACTGGCCAAATTTTGACGAAATACATTCACTCTTCTACAGTATTAACCTTGTGTGTCAAACTGATATATGTATTATGTAAACATCTACAACAAGAGTAAATTTAAAGCATCCAGAACTAACGAATGAATTCAAACACCACACCAAAAAGAGAGTGAAACCTTTGTGTCTGGAGAGAGAAGCAGCAGTGCTCTGAAAACATGAACTTAAACTTCATAGTTAGTCTGAAGTTCCAGCGTTTCTTCACTAGTTCAGCGGATTGATGACCATAATTTGTGACAAACCCTCACACCATGCTAGTAGTAGCTACTAGGAAAATAGCTACCAAAACCAGCGACAGACTGACTGAAACAGTTCTGAAGTTGTAGGGACTCCTACGTAGCACATTCCCTCATCATAAAAGTAGCACATGTTCTATCTTGCTGTGTTCTGTGTTTAAGCAGAGTGATAAGTTTCATTACTTTTAGCTTAATTCATAGTGCTTTTCTTGAGATAAAAGCCATCTTAGTGCTGTGCTCAACTGCACTTTTTATTTCACACTGCATCCCTGGTTTCGAACTTCTGTAAATCACCCACACACTTCTCTGTTCAGCTTTCCTTATCTTGCTTTTCTTAACGTTAGGCAAATAATCATTCCATTAAAGAAAATTATGATATAGTCTCACAATTTTGTCAAGCATTCTAGTATACCACAAACAACAGCTAACCAAACTCCTGTGAGTTTAAGAAAGAGCAATTCTTGCTTAAGATAACTTCTTAGCAAGAATTATTTCAAATGCTTTTAGGTTTCAAGAGCCACACATAAAACATCTGCTATACAGTATTAAGCATTCAGAACTTAAAATATTTTCAGAAAAAAAAAAAAAAAAACAACAAACATGTAATTGCTATAGTTATCCTGTTCCTGAATACTTCAACAGGCAAATGAACCCCCCTTCAAGGAAGCAATAAATGCAATGATCATTTTGTCTCACCTCGGTGAAAACAGAATCCATTATAACACACATCTTGACTATCACTATTTCAAGCCACATAAATAAAACCACTCCTGACACAACCACATACAGAGCAAGGACATTACTCCACAGCAAAAATTATTTCATGGCCAAAGTATTCAGAATCTATTATAACACGCTAAACTTAGCAGAAGCTTTAACACTAGAGAAGTTCCAACACATCCCCCACCTTGCAGAGATCTATTTACATATTTGTAATATAAGCACATCAAAATAATTTCAAGAGGTAAAAGTCCCTTAAAGTCAGGCATCTGCTTCGATTCTCAGGAATGGAAACAGAAAGCACGAGCCTCTTCAGATTGTTTACAGCTGGTCTGTCTCACATGCATGAAAAACACGCTGTAATTCTTCGAACTTGGAGGAATCACAGCTTTATGAATATGTCTGGAAGGTGAAAATACAGTACATATTACACCTCTCTGATATTTTGCAGTCTACAAATACAGAACATACTGATAACCAAGACAACTCAACTGAAAATGTGGGGAGCCCCTCATAGTACATTCATGCTCTTTCCAAAAGGACAGATGAGCTGTCCTTAAAAGCACCATCTAGACCAACCTAACAAAGAATCACATACCTTCCTATTAAGCACTCAGAACAAAAGCAATGTCACTAAGATTTATAACCAAGACTCTTCAGCTAATTACTAAAAACCAGCACATTTGTAGAGGAGTTTTTCCACACATTTTTCAGGAAGGTGTTTGTTGATACAGAATATATACTATATTAAAAGAATCACTGGCTCTAATACGAGGTGAATCAAATCCAACCTTCAAGTTACAACGTATTTCTTAGTTTTACTGTGAACCCCATTACATTTCTTCCTTAAGAGTTCCAAAAGCAAACTTACCTCCTTTTTAAAATACTCCTTTCGATTAGAGTCCGTAACATCGACAAGTAAATGTGTGGAAACCCTCAAGGAGCACTATCAGCCTGTTCTCTCTCCATTTAAGACTCCCTAGAAGTTAACTTTTTTTTTTTTTTTCCCCTCTTCCTAAAGCTACATAGCTGAATTCACTCAAGTAGGAACTTGAACATCTTCACACAAACAGAAATGCTCAGAATGGAACAAGTCACACTTCAGGTTTTCTGAAACGTTTTTAAAAGACCAGGGCGATATGTATAGATAGAGAAGGTTCAGTCTGAGATGCAAAGGACGTCTTTTTCCTATAATTATGGCAGAATAAGCAAGGCACAGCATACACCTGCGTACAGTTCCAACTAAAAACAGCGAGCAACAATGCCAGCAGAAAACGGTCAGTTCTCCTGCTCTAAATGACAGTTCTAATAATTACAGATGGTTTCTAAAGGTGGGTGGCCTAATAAAAAAGGCCCCGAGGTGATGTTCTGCCAGCCCTGGCCGCGCTGCCGAGTTTTCTAAACTGCCTAGGAAATTGCAACAATTAGGCTTCAGCTTGCTAAAGCGCTCAGGTGATGGATCCAAGGGAGCTGATGGATCCAGGCAGGCCAGATGCAGCCGCAAGAAGCCAGAAGTCTCCCAGCGGAGGATGTTACGAACGCAGGACTGAAGCAGTGAGAAAAAGGAGAGGAAAGGAACAACTCCCGGACCCTTCCCCAAGGATGTTGCGGACAGAACGCAGCCTTCGTTTATTTTATTTTATTTTATTTTATTTTTAAGTGGGAGCACTTTTACTTCAAAATAGTGTTGTGGATCACTGCAAAGAGCAAGGTACCAGTAACCTGAGTGCCCAGGTCAGCAAGCTGGGTCGGAACGGGGAAGCAAACCGGGCTCGGCGGAGCCGGGGCCCACGCGTGGCAGCCCCCAGCCCGCCCACAGCCTGACAAACGGAGCCGGGGGGGCTGCGGGGGGGCCCTCGCCTTCCTCCCACCCCCTTTGGCAGCCGTGCCAAGAGGTTTGATTCCGCCTGGGAGCGACACCCGACACCAGCTTCCCCAAACCCCGCAGAAATCCGCGGCTGGGACCGCGGAAGAAGCACGGCACAGGGTGGGTTGGGGTTTTTCCGGGGGCACGACTTCTGTGGGTTGTTTTTTTTGTTTGTTTGTTTGTTTTTTTTGTTCTTTTGCAACCCTACGAGTTCACCAGAGTTCCCCCCCTCTGCCCCGGGGGGAAAATACCCTCGGACCCCAAGGACGTGTCCCGAGGGGGTGCAGAAAGAAGGCCCCCCCCCTCCCCACCACACACGTGCCTTTAAGGGGAGCAAAGAAGGGTTAGGAGAAGGAATAGCAACCCGTGGCACAAGCACCCCCACACCAAAACCCCCCTCACCCCAAATCCCGTCCATGTACCCCCCACCAAAACCCGCTCTCACCCCATTCACCCCATCCCGTCCACATCCCGGGAGGGAAGGGGGGGGGCGGTTGGATAAGTTTGGCGAAGTCCTACAACAAAAGGGGCTGAGGCTCCCCTCCACCGCCGCCCCCACGGGCCCCGCGGCGCCCAGAAGAACTCACCCTCGGCCGGGCCGGGCTGGTAGCGAAGCAGGGAGGCGGCCAGGAGTCGCAGCAGCAGCAGCAGGAGCGGCGGCGGCGCCGCCGCCTCCATGTTGTGCCGCAGCAGCAGCCGCCGGAGCGTCTCAGGCAGGCTCCATGCTCGGGGCGCTGCGCTCGGCGGGGAGGGAGGCGGGCAAGGGGGGAGGCGCTGGAGACGACCCTCCTCCTCCTCCTCCTCCGCCTCCTCCTGCTCTCACCCGGGGAGGAGCCCCGAGCCCGGCCGCCCCACGCCGGGGGGAGCGGCCCAGGCCCCGAGCCCGTGGATGCGGGTGGAGTCCTGGCTCTGGGGGGCTGTTGGGGCGGTTCTTTCTTTGAGTCTGGTGGTGGGGGAGTTAGGGATATTTTCTTTCCTTCTTCCTTCTTTTCCTCCCTGCCTTCCCTCCTTCCTCTTTCCCTCTTCTTTCTGGAACAGTTATTCTAAAACCAGCCAGGAGGTTGCAAGGGGGATGCAGGAAGGGTCAGAAAAAGTTGCTTGCCCCATGTTTATAAAGAAACGTTTCTGCAACTGATGTAGAAGTTCAGTGTGCAGATGTGTACTCCTTTACCTGTCTCCAGGAAAAAAGGTGGGTGCCTGCTTCTGTGAGGGGGAATTTACCTTTCTCTTCTCACCAAAACATTTTCTGAAAACACTTCTCATCTACCTTACTTCTCAAAGAAAGGCACTTTTCAACAACGTTTTGTTGCTTTTTCCCTGTTAAATGTGCTCCCTGTTCATATAAACGCATTACCAACATGAAAGGGGCAGAAACATGTTACACAAAAGTAGAGGCTAAAAGAGATAAAGATGGCACTGACTGGATTTAGACAGAGATTTCAACAGAAAACATGCTTTCCAAAGGAAGGTACCTGCCATAAGAAGAACTGTTTAGACTAGAAAGATCCATTGGTGACCAATTGGAGCCACGCAGCAACCCTAGAGAACTATTCACAGGCATAAACTGCAGAGTTTCATGCCATGTGGAAGTTCATTCTTCACAGTAGCATGGAGCTGGAATAAAATGTTTGAATAAAATTAACGTTTCTTTTTAGAGAGTATTCTCGCTTGGTACCCCCTTTCCATCCTGAATCAGCCTACCTCAATTAACAGATTGGGTGGCAGACTTAAAGCTAAAGCAAAGGGGAGAGAGACCAGGCTATAGAGGTAGGCAACTAGGGGAAAAAACAAGTCTTACCAGAATGCTTTTTGGGGGGCTTTGACAATAACACTTCTGCTAAAAGATATTGTTACCTGAAGTGCTGGCAAATCTAGTAGCAGTCAGGAGGAATGCAGTATTCCTCCAACCTGGAAGATGCCGTTTTAACCTCAGCTAATATGTTGTTGGGTTTGGGGGAGAAAATTAAATTTGGACAACTCCAAAAGGAAGTCTGACTTGTGTGCTGAGAAAGCTGCCTCCTGCCTTTTTGCCAGCCGTGCAAGAATTCCTCCAGCAAAACCAGGGAGAGCAAAGCTGTGACATTCCTGAAATATCAGACACATTTGTGAGGAAGTGAAAAACAGGTTAAAAATACCTTATTGGGTTAGCAACAACATGGTGTTACACTTTTTTTTTTTCTTTTCCTTAATAGAAGAGGCACTCCTTTCAGAGAAGGTTGCATGTGCACAGTGCTCAAGTAGGACTCCAAGAACAGAGCCAAGAAAACCTAGGTGAAACAAGGCATTGAGTAACCCCCTGGGCAAGTCACAGTCTAGCATTTCGTCAGTTTCTCCTTTCACGAAAGGGGCAGGGGGAATAGTTTCCCTTTCATTCTGTACACATAGTGTAAAGGAAGCTGCAGCAGGTTTGGGGCCTGGCTATAGGAAGAAGGAAGAGGAGGAATGCAGGCTGCAAGCCCAGCACTCCCCCTCGAAGTTGCAAGCAGGCCAGTTCTTGCATTCTGCCATTGTGGTCATCCCTGACAGAGAAAGGAGGGAAGTGCAGAGGCATAGAAGGGAAAACAAAGAGCCCAGCTGTATGTGAACTCTGAGGGATGTCCTTCGGGGTAGCCTAGCCATCCCACCACAGCTGGAAAACTTGGCTTGACTGAATTGCTTTAAATGCTTTCTACGTATTTACTCCTCCTGTATTTCTCCCTCCTACCCCAGTTTACAGCATCCTTCTCTCCCAGCTGCCAGAGCTGTCTGAGCTCCTGTAGAACTAAACACTTAATGACAACTGCAGAAGCCCCTAAAGTAAATTTACTGCCTTATAAATGACACACAGGTTTATTTTATGGTGAATATCAGTACCAAGACATGCATTTTTATTCCTCTGGGGCAGCACCGTTTATTGAAGACAAAGTCTCTAGATCCAAATTCGTTGAGGATATTCTGTGGTTTTGCAAAAACAATGCAAAGTGAACAGAAAATAATAATAAGACGACATTTTCCTTCACTACTTCTAAGACCATAAGACAGAATCACTTTCCTTTTCCAGTGTCTCAAATACACTTCTTCATGCTTCCTCACCCACCTTTTGGACAGAAAGCAGCCACAAACTAAAATTATGTAGGGACTCTTAGTCCTTCTCACCCTTTATCACAAGAGAAAATGTGTATAGGTAATCTAGAATAAGTAAGAAATGACTGAGGAAAATATCATCTGGATGCAGGTTCCCTCATCTCCTCCAAAAACTAGATGCAAGGAGGACAGCATGTATACAACAATAGTTCAGATTACACCTACTGAGAAGACATCTGAAGAAATCTGTGCAAGGGATGGGTGTGGTTATGGACTCACCATGACATGCTTCAGAAAACCTGGGCTTTGTCTTCACGTCCATCCATCAGACTCTATAGGCACCACTCGGTGGCTCCCGCAACATCAGTTGCTCATATTCTGCCCACATGGTAAATTTTTTCCTCTTCCTTTATCTGTCTTGCCAGTTCAGAGCATCATTTCCTGCAGATACAAGCACAGTCCAAGCCAGGTCTGAGGTTGCACACGACTTTTAGGCACTGCTTTGAAAAAAGTCACTTAACGTTTAGAACTAAAAAGCTGCACTGACACTAATTAAGCTGCCTGACATGGTAAAAGAGCATTATCATTACTACTTTCTAATCCCTAGAAAAAAAAGACCGTAAGACGTACACATTTGTTTACATCATGCAGTTTCCCTGGCATTGCACAGTAGTAAAGGCAGATCTTGTTCAGAGCAAATACTCCCCAAAATACCTCATCAACCCAACTTTTTTTTTTTTAAACATGTCCAGTTTATTATTTCTTCCCCCTCCCCAGATAAACTATAACATGAACTGAACAGTTAAACCAGCAAGAATCTGTCATACAGACATAAAAATGTGTGACTTAAGTTTAAGCCAGTGATCTTTCAGCCTCTGATTTGTATGCTTTTAGGACACTTATGAAACTAACAACAAGCCAAACTTTGTTATGTTAAGTTTTCTATACGTGACTTGTTACGCTTATTAGGAAAGCTATAAGGGTTCAAGCACTGAAAAAGGTTAAAAGGTTTAGGTTGGTCAGGAAAGCATTACGGTTAAATATCAAAAAAAGCTACTCTTTTGGGGCCTAGGCAGCCAAGCGAAAGAGCGTGTGTGCATTATAGATACAACTGTAGAACGTTGTGCATTATGCATGTATAAACTGGAGAACTTTCCTTCCCAGGCAGGGCTCCAGTGCCACGCATGGAACTACAACCCTGACATTTCTAGTGCAGCCATTTCCATTGTTGTGACCCCAGTGAGGGTACAGCAGCTAAACAGGGCTGGGAGCTTGGAAAAAAAAAAAAAAAGTCAATTTTGTCCAATAGTTATATTTTAAGGAAGGGAAGTGTTGTAAGTAATCTAGATGGGACTACAGAAGGAAGGAGCCTGAGAATAGCAATCTTCAAGCATTTGCCAGTGCTTGAGATCTTCCACAGTACTCAGGGCCCATCTGCCTTGAGCTTTACTCCAACAGAGACAAAGAGAACGCACACACCAATAATGTAAATACAGGAAAATCTGGAGACATTGCGAGTCAAGAGATCAGAGTGCTATGGGATAGAGACTTCCTGGAAGGAGTGAGCTTAAGGAGAGATGGCTGACAGGGTTGCAAGAGGAACACTAATACTAAAAAATGTATGAAAGGCGTCCTGGTAGTATTAATTGAAACAATAGTTAAGGTTGTACTGTGTTAGTGAGATGGCGAGGGTAAAGAGCCTGTTCCCAAAGCCTCCTGCTGGCCAGCAGCCTCAGGAACAGAGGGGCTGACACTGCCTGAGGAGGAGAAACATGTCACCATAAAAAGTTATGAAAACATAAAAATAGTTCAGTGGGTTTTTTTGGTGGTGATTCTTGGACTCTGAATACTTTTCTGGTCACAAATAAACTCCCTGCTACAGCTACCAGACCAGCAGTCATCACATTTCTCTGCGCTGTACAAGCAAGAGTTGCTGTTTAAAACTTCCATGTCAGCTACCTTTGCAAAGCCAGTTGTAAAACTATTTGAGCTGCACTTTACATCTCATTATTGGTCACCAAAGTTCTGTATCAAAGTGAGGAAATATTATCCCTTTAGCAGGAAATAAGGGAACTGTGAAAGGAGAATGATTCTGCCTGGAGAGACACAGAAAGTCAGCTGCAATTCTTTGCCCTATATTCCTCGTGGAAGACTTTTTTTTTTTTTTTTTTTTTACGAGCAACTCCAATATTTCAGTGGAAATCTAAAGTGACAGCAAAAATTAAAGGAGTCAGCACAGAACTAAGTATTGAAGTAGCACTATAAAAATCCCCACATTAAACTTTTTTTTTTTTTTTTTTTTAAGAAATTCAGATAAGAAGTTGAACATAATATGTTCTGCCTGATCCAGACTGCAAGGTCATTAAATCTCGCCTATGCTACATCCACATAACCAACCAAGTAGGTCCATTCATAGAGCTAAGCATCTCCCTTTTTCCAGTGCTTGCAGGGACCTAAAACATTAAGTTTGCACAGCCATTAACACAAGGTATCACCTGAGGCCTTACTACAACAGCCAGTGGCAGGTTTCTTCGGTCTCACTCCAGTGCTATATTCATCACACAGGAACTTCTCAAGGAGTGTCTTAGCTCCAGTCATGACATAAGATAAAGGGTAACCTGAGATGACTTCTCCAAATGCAGCATTGATTGGAAAGAGCTGGGCTTGAGATAGTGAGAATGTAAGAACAGATCCTGAAAGGGTCAGAGAGAAGTGTTGTGATTTAGGGTGGCATCTTTACATGCTTCTACACTGCTCCAAGCATCTCTGCACTACACAGGAGTCTTGTACCAAGCAGAGCAAGGAAAGGTTCTTCTGAAGGATCCTGAAGCCCCGCTAATCTCATTATTTGAAGAAAAGCATTATGCAGTAATTGATGTCTATAAATGATCACATCTCCCATCTGCCCACCCATGGTAACTGGCTTTTCACCACAATATTGAATTCACTGCAAACTTAGGTTGGTGTATTTGCCTTCTTTTCTCTATGCACCATAGGTTTGCTACAGCTGGCAGATTACAGTCAGTGGTTGCAAACCAAAGCTCCACGCAGTCATACTTGAGCTGCTGAATAGCCCACACTTCTCGTAGGAGAAGAGGTAAGTCTGGCATCCATCTGTCTTCAGAGACACAGCATTTATTCATACAACAGCCAAGCCCTGCCTCACTTTACCCCCAAACAACTGTGGTTGATACTCACATCTAAAATAATACTATAAATATTATAAAATAATACTATAAAAATAAGCTGCTACAATGTGTGTGATAGGCCACAGAATGTGCTACATTTGTAGTGTGATTACCCTTTCAGCAAGCACTTGGGTGTAGAGAGGAAACATTGCAAAACACCATGATCTGTTAGCACTAGTACATGCCTGTCATATTCATTCACACCTTAAAAGACAAAACTCACCTCCAATCATTAAAAGCATCACCAAGTCAAGTAGTGTAGGATTAGAAGATGTAGAAATAGTATCAGAACAAACTGGTGGTAAGATGCTCCCTTAACTAAGTTACAAGCGAAGGTCACAAAGGTCATTTCTTTGACATTTTCAGCACGTAAAAAGAAAATTCTTTGACTTTTCAAAGCTGCTTAAGATAAAAAGTGTTGTAAGCAGGGGTGAAGCCATGCTCGACTAGTTACTGTCTGACTAATTTTTGTGGGCGGTTAAGATGCCAGGCAAGACTTGCTTTGTCCTGGCAAGATGCGAATCTTTCTCGTATGCAGTGGGAAAGGCCCCACGATATGGCTCAGTGCCATGACTATTTAGATATTAAAATGGTGGATGTTGAAACTGGTCCCAAATGCAATGTTACGTGAACCCTACGTGCTAGCTGCCTGCTGACAGCACTTGGAGTGGTTCTTGCTGGGATCGCACCAAGTGCTCCTGTTGGCTGCCAAAGAAAGGAGGTGGAAGGTAAGGGAGGAAAAAAAGGAAGGTGACGTGTAAAGGAAAAGCTGCAGACAGGTGTAAATGTGAGAAGAGTCCTGATTTCCTATATTTCTATAAGATTTATGCAGGCATCAATACATACACATGCAAATTTCCTACATTTAGTATTCTCTTGAATATTATCCTCTTAGCACTTTGTAAATATAAGAACCTATAATATGCCTACACTGAGTTTGCTATGTGGCAAGTCAGTTGACTGAAACTCTGTACAGAAAAATGAAGTTATTTCTGTGGTGGTTCAACAGCGTGAAACGTGCCTGAAGGTCGGCAATGGTGAATTACTTCCCGTAGATGGCAGCATTGGTGAGCATCACCAGCCACACCGCAGCTCCGGGTAGTCCAACTAATACCTACGATTTTTGTAGCACCTTTCACTGTTGGAAAGCAGGGTGGTGCTGGTTTTTTTTTTTTTTTTTTTTTTTTTTTTAAATCATTAATGATTCTGGACTCTTCACTGCTCGCGTTCACCCATATTTCTCTGATGCTGAGATCATGCATTAAACAAACAATATTTGCACAGTACAAATACATAACAGACGTGCATTTTGATACAGCCCACCACATACAGAGGCACAGGAATGTGGTGCTGAGGCACCATGCAGAAGTTCTGAACTTCTGCACAAGAATTTATTTGAAAGCTAATACTTGTACTAATGAAGTATCAGCATAACATCATCAATTACAACAAAACTTATGACATTCAGCTTAGGAAACAGAAGCGTTAAGTATTAGGGTTTCATTACTTGGATTTCTGTGAGATCAGACCAATTGCTTAAGTCAACACATCAGAGCACTCTGCCAAAGAGCAGGATATGATAGTGTTAACATCTTGGACTTCTTCAGTCCAGAGAAAAAAAATGGTGTCTTTCCAAGAAATTTCCACCTGCTCTATCTTCAGTTTACTGTTTGACTTCACTGTAGAAACAGGCCAGTCTTAAAGTTAGCTCTGATTTACTGATTTTCACCTCTCCAGCATTTCTGGGTTTTCCTTGCTGCTGCGTTCCCTAAGGGATTTTGTAAAGCAAGCACCTAAATTCCTCAATGTGGCTGGTAAATCAAGAATAAAACCTTACAGAGGTGTAATTTACACCTGGTGTAAATTCAGGCCATAAGAAAACTGTTAAGAAACCAAGTTATAAAACTCCAGCCAAACTGAAATATGGCAATTTTCATTATAAAAATACCTTTAATTGCCAGGGGAAGTAAGGGACTAGAGAGACAGGAATATCGCAGAGCATGGGCTGTTCCACAAGTTCCTCAGCCATACGTAAGGAGAAACACTGTGGATGCAAAATCTTGAGAAACCACACAGAGGACTGAAGTCCCCCCTATTTGATGCTAGCAGTATTGAAACACACTGAAACAGCAAAGCAGGAAAGCAAGCTGGTTGAGAGTGACCAAGCAATAAAGCCTCAGAGCCTTAAGAAAGGAAAGAGTGAGAAAAAACAGATTAAGCTGTTGTAAGGAACATGGAATTAAATGAACAGAATTCAGAGGAAAGATCCCATGGGAAAGAAGCTCATACGAGTCTCCAATCCTTAAAGAAAGGGTACCTAAGACACAAACTGCCCTAGCGTAGAAGTTGCAGGGACAAAGAGACCAAATCATGACTTCTTCAGCAGCCCTCCCCACAGAGAGGAAGCCTGTAGATATAAAACAACAGTACAGGTATACAGAGATAATCAGGGAGGCCATGGCAGAAAGGGAAATACAACTAGCATGGAGAAGAAAGATGACAAAGCTTGCCTTGTTAGAATAACAGAGAAAGGAAAACCAGTGAGGAATTGATTTACTACAAGGCAATGAAGTCTCTTGTTGGATGTCATGAAGCAGGCATAGTTATTAATGATTTTTTGCTTCAGTATCTATTAAAAGCCCCTATGGATCAGGCAGTCGACATAATTAATAGAAATATATGGGAAAACCTCAGGTTAGAATTCAGGAAGAATAGAATAGACTTGATACATTGTTTTTAGTTGGATGATATTAATCCTGGGAAATTGAGGAGAACCTTCAGAGCCATCACAGGTGATCTCTGACAGCTTGTGCGGGACTGGAAAGTTTCTGGAAGACAGAAGAGTCATCCACACATTTTGAATGCAAAGACGGTATTCATATTTGAAAAGGGAAAGAGAGGACTCAGAAGCATGACTTGCTTAGTTCAACTTCAATTCCAACAGAAACCAAACACAGACAAACCATTTGGAAGCACCCACCAGGTAAATCATCAGGTAAGTAACATCCAGCACACATCTGTCACAAACAAATCACTTGAAGCATGTTTAAATTTCTTTTTCTGATACAGACAGATGACAAGCACAGGAAACCACATACTTTAATTCTGCTAAGGGCTTTAGCACTGTTTCACATGACCTCAAAAGCAAACCAGAAAAATATGGGTTGGATAAAAATGCTAGAGTAGCTGTGATATTCATTGGCAAATGGCATCAGTAGCTGCAATAGTCATCAGGATTGGCTGGTCTATAGGAAAGAGGACTGAGAAAAGTGAGAAGAGTGTTAGCTTCAGTAAAGAGAAAAGAAAAAAAACTACGCCCTTGGTAAACAGGTCAAGAAGCTCAAATCACAGCAAGGGAGGTCTGGGTTAGAAGTGAGGAAAAATATTATTATAATAAGGTTAGCTGGAATAGATGCTAATGGAGAGTGAGGAATCAGCCCTGCCAGAGGTTTTAAGCAATCCAGTAAGACAAACACTTCTCAGATTTATTGCAGAGGCAGTTCTCTCCTGAGGCTGGGGCATGGGCCAGCTGACCTCTTGCGGTCCCTTTTTCACCCTGATTTTAACAATTCCTTACAAAAGAATTACATTAGTTTACTAGGATGCCCAGTAGCACAAAGGGGTAAACCAGTGCTAGTGAACAGAAGTACAGATTGACTAGCTTCTCTCTCTTTCCCAGGCTGAAAAAAATTGAATACTCACCAAGAAGGGAAAAAACAAAAAGAGAGAGAAAAGAAGTAGATAAAGCTGTTGAGCTGCTTTACTTTAGTAATCTCAGACATCATTAAAAAGAGAAGTCATGGCATTAGAAAGGGCTCTGCCACACTGCAAAGGGCTGATGCTGCTCTGTGGTTTCATGGGGTAACAAGATGCCCATCCAGCCTCTGCACACACTTTTCCCAGTGTCTCCTGACACCAGCAGTCAGATTTGGACAGCAATGGAATGAAAATAGAGGCAACATCACCTAATGAAGAGGGCGTGGTCTGAGGTGCTGGATGCTCGGGTTGTATTCTCAAGTTCACCATCTGATCTGATGAATACCTTTACCATGTGCTTTGCTTTAACCACCTATAAAAGGGGGAAGAATCCTGCTTTCCTCTGAAATGTTTTCAAGTCCATAGGTAAAGAACACTACATGACACCTACACCAGCTTCCATCAATTCATCAGTGAGGAAAGCAAAAGATTCTTCACATTAAAATCACATCTTTACCTTCCTTTAAGTCCCAAAGGACTTTTAGGATGCACTGCCAGCTCATATGAAGAAGCCCGGTTCAACGGTGGTCAATCCTGTTTTGGTCTACACAGTCGATGACATAAGACAAGCCACGCTGACATCTGTTATTATTGTGAGAAGACACTATAAATTCTGAAACTACCCAAAACCAAATGGAAAATAAAGGGAAAACGCAACAGGAATAAAGGCCCCTTAGCAACTGGGCAATAAAAAGCCAAAATGGAAAGTATAAAGCAGCTACTTGCAAACAAGGAGCTCGCACTTTATCTGCCAAGACTAAAAGACTAACCTCAGGAAGGCATGCCAGGGGAAAGAAAAAGAAATCTATACAGGGGCAATAGCTCTGTGTCTGAGACCATTAGTAAGTATAGGCTGCAACAGGTTATTAAGCAGCTTGGCTTTGAAAAAAAAAAAAAAAATGTTTTTCAAGCCTCCAAAAACTGCAGGCTGAAATCTGACCATGACTGTACTTAGTATAAAATACCAGAACTCCTCCTTCTTGAACTAAAAGCTATGTCTTTGAATAATTGCAATTAAAAGAAGACAAGTGGTAGCTAAACCTATGGCAGTGAATTTCAGCAAGAAGCTGTGGAATGCACTTTGTATTGCTACTTGGTCAAAGGGGGAGCACTCATTGCTTGTTTGGAGAGAACGGGTGTGGGGAAGTCTGCCTGTGCCTCCTCTCTGAAGTGGTTGTATTTGGAGTATGAAAGTCTCATCTCTGGAGGACTGGAGGGGAAAAGCAGAGAAGCCACATCTCATGGAATTTCAGCTGACTGGGAAGCAGAAGCCAGACCTGTTCTAGTTCTGTAACCTGTTTGAGGGGCCAAAAAGAACAAAGACAGAGAAACAACAACCAAGCTATCCTTCCAAAATTCATCAATGCCTTATTGATACCCTCTCCTTGGGCAACTTGACCAGCATATCATCTTTGTCCTGTCTTCGCCAGGAGCAAGGACACAAAGCCCGTTGCTTTCTCTGTGTTCCAGCCCATGCTATGTGGATGGGAGAGGTTGAATCCTTGTTTCCATACCTCCCTGCTATTTTCAAGCCTTCTAAAGTGATTAATAATCGTTATTCATGGCCCACGGGGAAAAATAAAAAAAATAAAAAATAAGTTGGAAGAGAAGAGATAGGGGAAAAGATTGAGGGAAGGAGGTTGTCTGAGCTGTTGACTTTGTTGTTATAGCAGAAATGAAAAAGCTTGAGCTCTTAGCACTCAAATTTCCAAGAAACACATGACGTTAGAGACGCAGTCTGTGCTCATCAGCCCTTGCTTAAATATTTTCTTTGGCTCCACGACTGTCCCTGGCCTGAGCTCCTAGCGCCGTGATGTCACTGTAAGAAGCCAACACCAGAGCCCTGGTAGGAGTGGTGGTCATCATACTGGCTTTCTGGCACTGCCCCGGGTTAGTCATCAGCTGCCCGTTATCACAATAACATGTCCACAGGGAACAGGCCAGCTTTTGGTTCTAACATTCTTATTTCCCTCATAAATGAGAGGAACTCTCATTTATTTGCTCTTTAAGAAAGAATCCGAAAGGACTCTGAAAGAGTTTAAAAATTGTGGGCACAACCCAGGCTGGAATAGGTGGGAAACAAACAGCTCTGAATTCAAAGACCAAACTCATTAGTAACTTGGTATTCCTGTAAGGTGGGACATCATCAGTGCTGAGTCTTACTTAAAGGACAAGCAAAAAATCATTCACCTCCCTCCCTTAAAATAGGAGGGCAAACAGGAAGAGCAAAGTGAAATATCCCGATATCTTACACACACACAATGCAAGGCCAGGTATGTAGACTGGCAGTCATATAAGCATTGAAATAAAAGGCTGAATTTCTTAAACATCTCAGGGTGCTAAGGACGGAAAGACTGGGCCCGAGGGTGGCACTTCAGAAACTCAGGCCTAGTTGCTGGGTGTTCACAGCACCAGAATACCTGGCCCCACTTCACTAACGCTCACACTATTTGGTAGTATCTCCTCTTCCCTTGGGGAAGGTCTGACCAACAGACTAAGTCAGCCCAAGTCTGCTGAGGAGAGGATGGCTCACAGAAGGTGGCACAACCGCAGGCTGATCTCCAGAGAAGCAGCCGCACAGGTGGTGACAAACAGAGCTTCTGTCCCCTGTGTAGGACTCTTCTGCACAACCGGCTGGTAAGGGGTGTCTCAATGTTTCTGGACAACTTTGTTCCAACACTGGGATGACACTGAATTTGCCTCAAAGACAAGGCCAGAACAACTCTTGACCTTTGAACAGCCTGTGATAGTGCATGTATGTGCACCAGCACATTTCTAGATCAGAGCTACAAAGCCCTTCTCCACACCTCTCGTCCCCCCTTCTGCCCTCCACTCCCTGTGGCGTAAATCTTTGCAGAAACTCAGCATAGCAGCCATAGACACCACTATTTCTTCCACGGTATGCGTTCAGGCTGGCCTGAGAACAGAATTTAAAATATAATTTGAAAAGCAAGCAAAATATTCTTAAACACAGACCATAAAGAGACAAGAGTCTGGCCCCTGGCACAGCTGGAAACTGCACTGCAGTTACTGCCAGGTGAGGTCAGCAATTTATTGTTTCAGTGGAGAAGGGGAGGAAAGGGCAACCCTATGCCAAGCTCATTCAAGTACCACCTGGGCTGTCTAAGTGATTTCCAGTATCTTCCAGCCTCTAACCTTTAGCCTGCCTTTTACACCAGCTCTACCACAGCATAGAGTGTTCCTTGTCACCAAGTCCTCCTCTTGCTCTCTTATAATGGAAAACAGCTGTGACAGGCATGTCCCAAACAAAGCCTTACACATTCCTGGTGGAACTGCCTCCTCACCGCCAAAACCCCCAGACTTTATATTTACTACAGAAAATTCAAAAAGACAACCACTTTTCCTCCTCCAAGCTGTAATTTCCTCCCTGACAGGCCTGTCAAATTTAAGATTTCATGTGCTATTCTTATCTTGAATCCCTGCTTACCCCCTGCCCCACAGCTTAGGAAAGCTGACATCCCTCCAGCACCATGAACATTGCTATAAGTAGCTTCTGTGGAGCAGAGCAGTACATTCTTCCTTCTCTAAAAAAACACCACAGAGGGTGGTTTGAAGTAGAGATAGGAAAATCACTGCAGAGCAACAAGAGTCCGACTGAACTTCACTACAACTTCTCACCAGGTGGAATCCTGATTAAAACAGGCAGGTGATGAACAGCTCTCCTCTATTTCACTTTTAATCCAATTTTCTGACAGAAACTATTATGGCAAAATTCAGAGAGAAGGTCTGGGCATGTGATATTTCAGGTCCAGTTTTGCAAACTGGAGAAGTCTGGGTGATTGCGTTTAGGTTTCAGTACAGAAGAAAGTGCTGCGTACCTACTGAACAGAAGGCTGGCGAGAATTTTACCCCTCCAGTTTGGCTATGAAAGTCAAGTCGTGACATGGCCCTTGTTGGCACAAAAACAATTTAATTCATTTTGGTGGACTGCACTCTGAGGAACCTGGGACAACAGAAATTGATTTGAACCACTCTACCAACCCCAAAAATCTATCATGTGCGATTTTTGCTACTCAAAGGAAAAAAACAACCATGTGCGAGCCATTGACATACTGAGTGATTTCAGGCACCAGCAGCACATTTCAATGCACCCTCTTGTAATGTGGTGACTTTCAGAGCTGCTTAGTGATTTCTTTTTTTTTTTTTTCTTCTCAGAAAATATTAGTTCCTGCAATGCTGACGTTCTGCCTGCCTTTTTGCTGCTCAATTCTCCTCCCACCCAGCAATCTCTATTTCAAGAGCAACCTGAGCTACCGGCAGCCAGAGCTAGGGAAAAGGAGTGGTGACCAGACAGGGAGAAGCACTGGCACTATACTTTCTTTCCTGACAATTTTTTCTCCAGTTTTCTGAGCTCCAGGCCAGCAATATAAGTTATCAAAATTTGTTCTAACATTATAAAAAGAACTGAGGGAGAATGTGAAAGCAAGGCCAAGCAAAGGAGGGTCAAAAGGAAGGCTCTTCTCCCACAAGACCTTTCTTTACTGAGGACACTACTTTAATAACTAGGACGTACTAAGACTATCTCAAGGCTTGCTCTCCTGCAAGCTAGCTTCAGGTACTAACTTCCTTAACAGTGGAATTCTTGTGGCTTAGAAAGACAAGCTTTCTGTCAGCCTGACAGCCAAAGAACAAGTTTTCATGCATTTTAACCCCTACCTTGCTCTCCTTCTCAGCCCAGCAGCATTGCTGCATGGGCAGCATGCTAGACCAACTGCCTTCCTGGAGAAGATGAGCACACAAATAGAAGCAGGCCTCCAGGATTTCTCCTTTTGCTCCACCTACAGCAATATTTGGCTGTCCTGTCCATCTCACCTGCTAAGCTAGAAAGGCTACAAAAAGGCTGACATTTCTTCCCCTTACTTTAAAGGTCATGAGTTTTATGCAAACAATGGTTTTCACAAAGGAAATATTAGTTCTATTGTCACCTCTGTAGGCAACGCTGATTCAATGCACAGAAACAGGTGGCTTAGACGCAAGGGCCTCATCTGTGACTAAAAAGCCTGAAGGTGTGTAAGGAACCCCATCCTTTCTGGTCTGCTTTGAAAATGGCTTCAGTGATTTAGGTCAAAGGAGGAAAAAAAAAACCCTACCACCACATCTCTTTCAGAGTCATCAGCTAGGCCTTTGCCTTTTCCTCTCTAGAGATTCATTGGCTCTGTCTCTCCATCCAAGTACATCATAAGGACTGCTGTATAGGTCAGACTGAAGGTTTACCTCGCCTCTTTCTCCCTCCAGACAGAAGCCTGTTGGGATTTCTGTGGTTTACAGGAGTCAGAGGAAGCATGAGACAGATTGTGTATGGAACAATCCCTCCCCTGCCACACCCTCCTTAATCCTGATGATCAGCAAATCACTCCTGTATCCCACAAAGGTCATTCTCACCGGAGTACCCAGAGGCCATAGCAGCAAATACCAGTGTCCGTGGGACTTGCTAGAACTTGTACTCACAGCTATATTTTGAGCAGGTAAGGCCACCCCAGCCCCATCTGCAAGCATCTCAAAGTTCACCTCCCACGGGGGTTCTCGGCCAATTTAGTGCAGTGGGTTGGCGAGCCTGTTAGCAGAAGTCCCCAGAGTAATAGTTTGTGAATACTTCCTCCTACCTATCCCTCCCAACTGATTTTCATGACTAACATCAAAATCTGATACTTAGACTTCTCCAATATGAGGGTGTGCATAACTATATATGAAGTTTTAATACCACAGCACATGGAGTCAGCTCATTTCTGGCCTAAAACAAACCTACCAATAAGATGGGATCAGGACAACCCATTTTGCATGGGCAGGGAAATGCCACTTGACCTCTGGCTGGAGCATTTGCTGCAGCCACAAGCAATCTGCCTACTCCAGTGCCTCTGAGCCACCAGGTGGGTGGCCTTAGAGAACAACTGAGTCAGAGCTTGTTTCTAGCCACCAGTTGACAATCAAAGCCAATCTCAGCAAAATCTACATAGGATGCAGTGGTCAACATTTGGCCTGTGATTTCCTGTGTTACACATAATTATATTACCCTTAATATAGAGGTAGGGCCACCGTATGTTTTTCACATCCCCCTACTTATATCATCACCAGCACCCAGCTGTGCTCTACAGAAGATTCCCAGTAACTTTCGTGAGGTCAGATATGTAGAATAAGTAGTATGAGGAGGAGGAACAAAGCCCTTTCATTATTTTTATAAATATAGCATTTATTTCAATTAAACCAGACACGTAATATTACTGAAACAGAATGTTGAGGGACTGCAAAGAGCTCAGAATAAAGGTTTAGTACAGCAGCACCCTCCAGATATGACCAAGGTGAAAGAAGTGACAAGTGAGCAAGCCTGTATAAGGATGATGTGGACACATTTACATAGTACAGGTGCAGCCATATTCCCCAGCCCTCCTGATTTCCCAGCACCAGGCATATGTACCAAGCAGGTTTCTACTACACACAGTAGGGAAGGCAAAAATCCTTTCTCAAATTACATGCTGTCCCCTTCCCACAAGCGATTACTTCAGCAGCTGAAGTCTGTGGTTAATTAGTGCAGGAAACTGCAGCATCTCACCCCGTTTCAGCAGGAAATTTGTGGCATTGCAGAAAGGCAGGAGCAGCTGCTGCTGTATTTTAAAGAAAGCATGCAGGACACTTCTCTGCAGGAAAGAAGTTATAGAATGGGGCAAGGAATAGTCACAACTTCTATAAATGACAAAGGTTTGGTTGCTCCAAACTGTAATCACAGCAGACCTCGTGATTTTTTCATTACCCTCATAAATTACCCAGTGAGAAACCTCCTTCCTAAAACCTTGTAAAATCCCATAAAATATATGTCGTGTTGTTCCAACCACTGTGAAGTGTCCTGCACAGAATGCTGGCACTTCCATCCTCCAGAGCAGCCCATAACAGTTAAACCTGCAGGTCACTTTGGTCCCACTAAAACCCTGCAGAGCCATCCTTACAACATTTGGGCCAGAGCTGAGACAGCAGCTTTCCAGCTTTTGAAATCGATATTTTAGAAGTATGCATGTAAGAGCGAGTGATAAAACACACACACCATTTACAGGAATGAAAAGGGGAAAGAAGAGGCTGTTTTGCTTCTCTGAATGACTGCTATGCAGCTTTTTTCAGCTGCAAGAACTCACTTCTACACTCACTTCTACTTTGGTGATTACCAAAGGTTATTTAATCACAGTCAATGCCATTAAATCAGGCCACACTAGGAAGAGAGGTAAGAGATGGCAATAGCCTGTGCTGGATACCTTTTGTAACTGCAGTAGTTTTAGCTCATTCAGCTTTATAACCTTACCCAGCACGTACAGGCGCGCACACATGCAATACCTGCAGCAAAACCTGTGCCTTTCTGGTCAACGGTGGCCATCCTCAGGGTACAGCAGCACCTGGAAAGGTTGCAGAGAGCTGGAGAGCCAAACCCAGGTCCTCCGAGAAATTTACCCTCCATCTCCCTCTGGTGGCTCGGTGCAGCACTGTGACACCGAGCCCGAGGTTGGCAGAAGGCGGCAGGTTAGCATCCAGCTCTCCAAACAGCAGATCAAGCTCCAAGGCACTGGCTCCTGACAGCAAACAGGGATTTAAGCGAATCATATGCAACTTAACTCAATTTTCAACATTACGGCCTCCCTAAGACTTCAAGAAATCATGAATTTCCAATGAAAATATATAAATATAAAATTAGATTTTTACTTGCCTTTAGGGATCACATCTCCCAGCAATTCTCCTTAAGCTTTAAGGTGGAAAAATTTGACCCTGAAATGATCACACCATTTGTTTAGCTGGATGGAACTGTTCAGGTGAAATACCACATACAATGCGAGAACTGGCAGACTAGTTTGACTGGGGCCAAGCATTTAATTGTTACTTTCTGTTGTGGAAACAGCAATCAAAGTGGATGAAAGGTTCTCAGACTACTCTGGCAGAGACAATAATCTTGAATTCTCAAAGTTCAGGTAATCAAATCCCCAGATGCCACCTAACCTTCCAGAAGCACATTCTTATTCCCTGGCACTAATCAATTGATTAAATTTAGCTAGCTTCATGAAGACAAGCTTCTGGTTTTTGTTCCTGAAAAATAAATAAATAAATAAATGTAAAAGTAGAGAACTACAAAGCAAACTGTTGGTTAAACATATCTTGTGATACAGAGTTTTGGTGCCTTCAGTGAAGACACAGTACTGATTCCAGTGATCCCTACCTGCAGGATAAGTGTCTACTGAACTGTGTCTTTCATGATGCAAAGAAAAGTGTGAAGTCCTATGATACAGGTGAGAAAGAAAAAAAATCCACTTGTTCAAAAAGGGGACTAACTTCCTTGAAGGAAAGGGTCAGGACTTGGACCAAACCACAAACTGAACAGGAGCCCAGAGTGCAAACCAATTGTTACAATTTGTCTAGAAAAGGTCAATCTTATTCTAGGACCACAGGAGCAGTACACATTTGGTACTAGAAAAGAAGCATACAGGTCTGTGCAAACATAAGTGATAAGGAGGACGTGGAGAACATTTGCTATTTCTCACGATGCAAGAGCTAACGGGGAGGGAGGGAGCAGTGGTTAAACTGCCAGACAAACACATCTGAGACAAGCTGTGGGAAATATGTTTTTTGTGTGGATAGCACATAAATTGAGGAACTCAGTGTCACCAGATGCTTTGAAGATTAACCATAAAATTTGTCTAACTTCTTTTTCAACCAATTAGCCCATCAGGGCCTATTAAACATGATGATGCAGATGCAACCTCCAGTTCAGGAAGTTTTTAAACCACTGATTGCTGAAAGCAGAGACAGACATATGGATTAAGTATAGTAGGATCCTTATATTTTCCCTATTCATAACTGAGTAGCATGAGACATCTTATAGTGCACTGAACTGTCCTGTATGACTGGCTGTTAGGGTATTTTTCTACCATTGCAGATTTCATCTCTACCTCAGCAGAGTTTTAATCTCTTCTAGGCCTCACGCTTACCCAAAATGCAAGCTAGTTAAAGGAAAATGAGTAATATTGATAGTTTAGGAATTACAATCAACAACAACAAAAAGTTAGAAAGAACATACTTGTTTTGCCTCACACAGGAAAGACTTCAGGAATATATGGCAAAATATCTTAAATATATAAAAAAATGAAATTAAAGAATATGGTTTAAGTTTTCTCCACCTGAAAAAAAAATGCAATTCTGAATTTATTATAAGCAAAATTTCAGTTAATCAGTGCAATAAAATTTCATAACTGTAACGTTAGTTAAGCATTATTGTAGGCAACTTCACTTAGACTGTGGAATCATCTTCATGTAGGATCCAGGAACAGGTTTAGACAATTCATCAAAATTACTAGATATTCTATACGAGATGGCCTAGGTATGCCTAACGCTGCCTTTGTACAAAGGAAGAACTGCATTCGTTTACTAAGTTTTTTTTCTGCCTGCATGTCTAGGACACCCAAGGATTCAAGATGCCAAGAACAAAACTAGTGAAGACAAAAGAGTGCAAAGTGGGGACCAGGCAATACACAAGGGGAGTCAGAGTTTCCCCCAGAGGACAACCTCTGAGTATTTCTAATACCTCTCTGGGTATTTCTAAAGCCTTGCAAGAATATCCAAAACAAACGTTATAGCCTATTTCAGAAAGGCTCAGTAGCAAAAGTGGAGGGAAAGCTACATCTGAAGATAAGTAGCTCTGAAAAAAAGCAGAATGGAAGCAACCCTCTTTCCAGGGAAAGAGAGTTTCTTTTCTTTACGTCCCACATTCACTATCACACCTCCACAACTCAAAACCCTGCAGCTTCCCTGTTTCATGCCCACCAGACAGGAAATAATGCCTTGCAGCCAGTCACAGCTATGCATAGCACCAGCTGGCCAGCCCACATCATGCTGCTTGGCAAAACAGATGCTAGGACACTGTCACAGCTGAGCTTTGCTGGTCTCGTCCTCAGTAAGGGCACCAGTCTGTGTTTCTCTCTTCTACCTACTCAGGTCTTTCATTAGATTTATAGGTGCTTTACTATTGAGGCAGAAAGACCTCTGCCTAATTTGTTGTCACTGATGACTAGGAAATAACTGATTCAGGTGATAAGTGGTTCACCCACTGGTTTCAATGGGCCGTATCTTTCCTTTAGCCTGCTGAATAGAAGATTAAGAGATGACTTGACAACAGTCTAGATACACCTGTGTTTCATAAGAGGGCCTTCTCTTACCACTGACACAAACATAATAAGCTCAAGTGGCCTCATACTGAAATCCTGACTAGAAACATAGCACACCTTTCTAACGTGGACCTTTACTAACCTTGTAACCTAGCTTTAAAGAGTCGCAGGTTCTCCCCCACTGGCCATTCTTGAATCAAAGCCAGATGATTTTCTAGAAGACATCTCATACAGGCTTGTGTTACGCAGTCAACAAGGCCTAACATGCTCATCTCAGTGCTTCTCAGGGCTCTTCCTTCCTCTGCCCCTTCAGCTGAGCTTCTGCCTAATTACAGAGGGCACAGTGCTTGTGGCTGGGCCTGCTTTTCACACAGGCATCCCATTATATCTGTGACCTTATTAATGATACAGACTGTCAACAAAAGTAGCACGGCACCTGTCCTGTTGCAGGACATTTTAGGTCATTTCTCACTTACTCTAATATTTTGTTCTTCAAAGAAAAGTGCAACAGACTCACCCAGACATGCCTCATGTCCTCCAACAGCCTCCACTTCCCCAGCATCACAAACAGCTTGTTTCTGGCACAGTTTTCTTCCCCAGGCTGGCAACTGCGGTGCTTACAGCTAACAATCTATTAGCTATAATTAAACAGCAGGTGCTGCCTCAGGAATCAGCTGCTCTAATCTGTTGTAGCAAAATGGTGAAAACATCCTCCATTTGGGAGATTTGAGTCAGATGGCACGCAGACCATGGGTTAGAGGAGAACAGATGAAATTACAGAGTGATCTTCAGTAGATCCAGTCGTATAGCTGCATTAAGCTGCAGGCCTTGATCCAGTGTGCAGAATACAGAATTAAGTCTAAATAACCTCCAACAGCACTGGGCCAGACCAGTAGCGTTTGCTGTCCTAAAGCATGGATTCCCCCCTGCTAAAATGAGAGCTTGGCACTGCCTGAGCCCTTGGCAAGTGACAGTCTGTGGGCATGACAGGTAAAGTACAGTAGAGAGCAGGCAAGGAAATTTGTTTGGGGCAGACTCAAGGCATGCCAGGCCCAGAAACCTTGTCATGTCCCCTTCCCTCTGCCAAGTCACCACGTGAGACCGAGCTCCACATCGATCCCTCCTCATTCAGAAAGGAAGATCTCAAGAACTGCCCACGTGCCTTTGGCAATAATGCTCTAACCTCGTGCAATAAAAACAAAATGATAGGCAGCTTTAGTCACCGACAGCTGTAAACACAGCCCCTCTCACCACTGCTACACTCACTTAATTGTATCATCCTGCCCCCTCAGAGCACACACACTGCCTGCTCATTGAGCACGGGAAGGATGTGGTTCACCAAGAACCATTTTCCAAATTCATCCCAATTGCTCAATTAATTATCCTTTAGCTTTGACATGAGGAACTAGTTTATACCTTCTGCAGCAGGTCTATTTTTAGTAAAGCATCCATTTTCTCTGTTTTGTTATCCTTTACTGTGTTAGTCCTGCCCATACAACAAATCTGGCATTGATCGCTTGTGGTAGACAAATATTTTGGCTTAGGCTATAAAAGAGGCAACAGGAGGAGTGTAGAGAAAAGGAATCTGAATAACCAGAAAGAGTATCGCTGTAAATCAGAGTTCCCACAGAGAAAGCAAACCTAATAGAAAGAAATCAAAAAAAAAAAAAAGTATTAGTACGTAGAAGTGAGTAAGTGTTTGTGACTGTGCAACCACATAAGTGACAAGCATCCCTCAACCTCTGCCCGTGCAAATTCAGGTTAGTAAAATATATGTGCATATGAAGGGAGGCTTCAGTTTTGGCTAGTGTTCATAATGTGGCAAAGACAACCCTGCACACTACACAAGATCATCCCTTCCTACCAAACTATGGACCTAGATCAACAGGAGAGGCAAGACTTATGGATCATTTTGTAGGCACTTCATATCCTCACAATGATTTCAGACTGTGAGCAGCTGCCAGAAAAGGGATTGATCTTATCAGAGATCTCACCTCTGTGCTAATTGCTTTCCTGCCTGACTGAAACGAAAATAAGCACTAGGGGTACTAATGGGACCCAGACACTGTATTCAAGAAAACACTGCTTGAATGTTGGTCCTGCTACTTGCACAGCAAAAAAGGGAGAAGTCAAAAGGAGATGTCCTCCTTGTCAACATTCATCCAGCTTGTAATGACACTAACACCTGAAGTGATTTGAAGCGAATGGCTTTAAGGCACAATCCAGCTCTTCTTGTTACCTGCAAGGTGTCACTCTCCATGGGTAACACCTGGTGCCACGTGGCTGCTGCTGCCCCCCTACCCCCACCAAGAGCCTTTCAGGAACTGTGTTGTGCAGTCTCAGGCTCTTAATTCCATGTTCTGTCCCTCACCCAGGTCCTCAAAGCACACCCTCTTTCCTTAAAAGAGGCTCTGCACATGAATCCAGAGCTAGACTAACATCCTCTGGTGCTTACCTGATATCTGTTCTGTGGCTGAAGGATATAAGTGAGGAAGCAGCACAAACACCCAGCCTGTGAGTGCAAGGTTTTTAGAAGGAAAAGGCCTCCCAAAATCATGCAAACCAAAGAAAGCCTGAAACTTAACGTGTTTTTTTTTGGACTCAGGACAGCAAGGAGCAGACTTGGCTCTGGCTGAAGATGTCACTAATGCTATATAGGTTCTGTTACGGACTGAGGAACCTATAGCAGAGTGAAAGCCAAAGACACAGGCACCAGGAAAGACTGAGGAGACAAAATAAGAGTACAAATTCTTCACAAACCACTTATCGTTGCGTACATACGCACCTACCACATTTATTCTTCAGTCATGATTTTGATTCGTGCTAGTCCTGAATGTTATCTCCTGCCACAGTGTGTGCATGAAAGGAAAATAATCCTCATGGGATCTGGAATTCTTGTATTCCTGACTCCCCGCTTCTCAGGACCACCGAAAGAAACAACTGCTTGCAGCCAGGCCACGTGCTGGAACAGCTTGGACTGAGATCCACTGCCCAGTGGAGACACAGTTTAGCAGCAGCAGAACCTGGACATCAGCCGGTGCCCCAGACTTTTAACCTTTCCACTAACTCAGTCTTTCTGTCATCTTGACCACAGTCCTCGCAGAACAAACGCTTCAGCGTGTCCTTGGCTGTGATGAAAGGCCGGGGATCAAGGGACGTGCACTCAGCCCATGGGATGGCTTCTGCGGCCTCCTGCCAGATCTCTGTCTGCAGGCAGCATTTCACCAAGGGGATGTGTGAAAAGCAAGGCCGTTAGGATGTGTGTGGGCATGAGGCAGACTGGGGAGGAATCTCCTATCTAGAGAACAGAGGAGTTTAAACCAAACCAGGAACAGAAAATGAGTATCAGAGATGTCTATGATCAGTCCAAATACACAAGCTGTCTACAGCTGTGGATATGTCTCTTGCAAGAGATGAATACAAAGCAGAGAGGGAAAGGAAATCCTGTAGAAAAAAAACATTTATCTTAATGATAGGCTCCACAAGAGTTTTCAAGCAAGCAGCACAGTTCGGGAGACAAATTATCAACCAAAGCACAGCTTCCAGGACTGCTGTCGGTAGCTCGGAGGAACAGCAGGGGAAGATTATTAGGCTCCACCTAGAAGCCTGCCCCAGAGCCTCAGGCCAAACGCTACATGCCATCCACTCCCCTAGGTGCGGCCGAAGCCGCCAGCATCACCGCGCCCTCGCCAGCTCTGTGAAAGGTTGCCGTGTGCTGGAGGAGCCCTTTTCCCATCCTCCTCGTCTGCAGAGCCAAGCAAACAAACAAACAAAATATCCAAGATAATGCCAGCAGATTTTTTTCCTCTGGATTCCCATCTTCCCAGGCACGGAAGTACCAATTCAGCACTTTTCCCCCTCACTTTAAAGGGAGAAAGATTGATCTGTTTGGGATTCTGCCAAGAAGATCTCAAGCTAGACTTAGCTTAGACTTTTAGGTCCTGTTTTTCCCCCATCTGTAAAACACAGGTAGCAAAACATCTCATTCCTCCACACCCTTTCTGTCTGGCCAGAGCATACATCCTGCAGTTGAGATCTGGTTATGGTCTTTGTGAAGACTTGAGGAGGCTATGGGTTCACAGTGGAGCTGAGTTTAACCCAAACTGCCTAAGAAAGCAAAAGATATCTCTTTTCACATTAAGGTTTGCATTACTCTTGTTCACAAGGAGCAGCACCTATGCAGAGCTACTGCTGCGGTACCACCCGCTCACACTGTGCAATCCTCCCCAGGAGGATGAGGGTAAAACTCTGGAAACAAAGCCCCCACCCCTCCCTGTGCTAATCGGCATATCTCGGGGGGGCAGAGGCTCGAGTCTTTGCTTCCTCCATAGGCACCACACCTAAAATATAATTTATTTTTCAGAAGGTGGGGGATTTTTTCATTTTTTCCCCATTTTAGCCTTTTGCAAGGGTGTGGAAAGTGAATAATTCCAACTGAGCATTCCTTACCTAACAAACTCACAGTTTGCTTCTTAATTAGGAATTTAATAAATGCAACTTAATTATCTCTTAACACGATTACTTTATTAATGCCCACGGTCATAGCCCTTTAGGGCTCTTGATCTTGTCAGATCTCAAAAACTAGGCTGAGTCAACACTTGAATAAACAGCTGCCAATAAAATACCTGGTGCTGCCAGAGGTGGCATTTGCATTTCACTAGATGATTCCCTTCCCAGCCTGAGCTCTGTATCTTCATCCAGTGCCAGTGGGAGGCAGAGCTTTGCTCTTGGAAGCTCCATTTCTGTGTCAGATGAAAAGTGACAGAACTGACCATTTTTGATGCAGTTCGCAGCAGGCAAAATTTTAGAAGCCTGCTGGCCATGCCCCAATCCAGCTGGAGTAATTATAGTTCCCTTTCCATACTTGAAGGGAACTTCAGTTTTCACCAGGAACCAGTTTTCTCCACTTCTGAAGAGCTGTTGTGCAATGCTGCCATATACTGTTAAGACCTGTCTACACGACAGACTCCTGGAAACTTTTTAGGTACCTGAAGTACCTATAAAATGCTCCTTGGCCATCTGTTACCTTTATGGCTGTTAGCATGTATTAGAAGAGAAGCATGTATGAACAACTCTTTTTAAGGCCACCTAATCATTTCTGTTCTCAAGTGGCTTTTTTCAGTTGTAGGCAACTTCATTAAACTTTAACCTTTTCAGCTGGAATTCTCCCCTTCTGGTTTCTGCCTAATATTTTTGGAAAGTTTGGTTCAGATGTTTTTCAGTTTTAAGGCAGTGAATAGGCAGGGAAAAATACAACTGCTGCCATCATTTAAATGTTAAAATAAATTTTCTGTCAACTCATCTTGAGCAATCCTGTTCTTCAGCAAGAGGAGCGAACTTTTAAAGTTGGCTCAGCCATGCACGTGTTAGTTTTCCAGTGAAAACACATCTCAAAATAGCTGAAACACTTCAATGCCTACTGAGCTAACCTACCCAGGATCCGCTACTTAAAATCCAGGAACAAATCCAGAGATGAGTCTCTCAGGCATTAATGTCTCAATAGCAGTAATGGTGATGGAGGTCATGACACTTCAGTGCTAGAAAAGACTTTTTCAGAGCCTGTTCTTCAGGGCAAAGGAAGGCAGTTTAAAGGAAAGGTTGCATCCAACGTCAGACAAGAGAAAGATAGTGGGAAAGAACAGCCTATTCCTGGGAGAAGGAGGTACAGCTCACCCCCACGTTTGCAGAGCTGACAAGGTGACATTCCTTTCTTCAGCTCCACAAAGAATATCTGTCCACTCAGATGGGTTTCACCTGGTCACAGAGCGACTGGGTCTGAGAGGAGTGAGGTATTGTGAACCTCTGTAGGGAAATTATCGAGGTGGTTGTTGGATCATCCCAAACCAGGAACAGGAAAAGGCAGTAATAGGGTAGAGCAATATTTAGCCTTCCACACAGAGAGCTCAGAGGGCCAAAGCACTTCTGAGCAATGACTTCAGAGTGACAGAGAAAACAGGAGTGGAGCAAGGGAACACCAAGTGCCTCTCCTTGGACCCCACTTCCAGGACGCAATTTGATGGGAGAGGTCAGTGCTCTGATTCAGGCTGCTCACTTTGGCTACCATGCTCCTCACTTAGTGCTAATGATCCCCCTGGGGCCAGTTCAGCTGTAATGCACATCCATGAAATGAACCAACTCCGATTAATTTTAAAGATTTTTTTGGTTGAAACAGTAAAAAACAAGCAACACCCTCCTACCCCAAACAAACCATGCTGTTAATTTTGCACAGAGCACAACAGAGGATGCAGTAACCCCTGGGGAACAAATGCCTGATGAAGTGACACCTAAAACTGGATCCACAGGTGACACTGCTGTTGTGGCATGAAGCAGCAAGATCAGCAGAAGGTTCTTATCATCCAGGCAGCAGCAGAAGAGTCGATATCAGACAACAAAAGGTCCTTTTTCTTGCCCTGGCTACTCACACCCCAGACCAAGCTAAAAATTGATTTTTATGAAAATTTGCATGTTCTGAGACTTTCTGCTCAGAAGACCATCTCTGCTCTGTCCATTCAAGGCACGCTGACCCTCGGTGCTGCATTCCCTCTCCTGTGATTCAAAATAGCCAGTGTTTCTTACATGCAAAACAACTGCAGCCCTGTGCACATTTTCTCCTGGCCTGCCACAAAATGAAGGCGTGTTTCCTGGCAGACAGCTTGTTGCTCTTCCAAACCACTCTGAGTGGTCTGTTCAGTGTCACAGCCAATGCAGCCTGCTGCGGAGCAGCACACTGAGGAAATGTCCTGGAACAGTTTTATTTGGAGCTGACATCTTTGATGGTGAGCTGATGCCTTGTGGAAAGCTTCGAAGCAGGACTAATGCTGCCTCTAGAGCACAGCAGCTTCTGTTCTCTCCCCTCCCTGCTGCAGATCGTTCTTCTTGTACAAAAACAGCAGAAACCATATTGTGAGGGGAGGATGGGGGGAGAAATAATCCGGAAACCAGAGGCCCAGCCAGTTCTCTGGATTTCACCACTATCGTGCTCTACATCTTTAAGTTAGTTGCCATTTCTCTCTGTGCATTCTCTTTCTACCTCAAATCTGTCTGCTCTGTACCAGTCACGAGCTTTTCAACCCATGGGCAGCAGCATCTCAAAATATGTAAGCCTCCAGTCCAATGCAGGGAGCATGGCTAAAATATTTAAATGCAATCAAAGATCACTAACAAAAGTCACGTTGTATAGGAGAGGTTTGGTCAACTTCTCTCATTCTTATGCACTTGAAGGCTAAATACTTTGTGGTACATCCACAGTTGTTCCTGTGTCAGTTATCCTGGACAGTGTAATTCTAAGGAAGCATCTCTTGTTTTTCTATCCCAAGATCTTAATAAAAGTACCTTTGACCTTTGGGAGGCAGCCACAGGAGGATGGAAAATGGATCCCACTGGTAAGGTGTCCTGGAGCACGGGCAGCAAGGCTGGCACTCGTCACACATTTCCAGGCACCTGCCCTACAGGAAGCCAGCAGTGCCACTAACACAATCTGTTAGAAGGCTGCAGAGGCCAAGTGACTCTCTGGCCCTGGCTCCAACCTGACCAAGCCAATGGGGTGAGCTCCTCTGGCTTCAAGTGGCCTGCATTCCCTCTGTGACTGTATCACGAGACACAGCTCACTGGTGGCATTTTCAGGCACACCTACATCTTGCTGCAATGCCATGCACCACATCCTGGCAAGTGATCCATCAGTTTCACCAGAGCACTTGATCACTCTGCACTGCAGCTGGGATGAATAAGGTGCAGCCCTGCTCCCACCCATCCCACTGCTCTGCTTTTCCAGCTGCCTAGGCTCATTGCCTCCAAGCAGTCTCACAGGCAAGAGGAGTACCTGGTGCTCTCGATCAGCCCATGCTCTCTGCTTATGCCTCCATACCCTCAGATCAGATGAGCTACGTGGCTGTATAAATGCTCTAAGAAGAAGATGAAGGAATATCCCTCCTCTTGGGCAATGGCACTGGTGTATTGTGCCCCTATAGATGCACGCCCCCTCACCACAACGTTCTGCCAGGCTTTGTCGTTGTCTTGCCACCCAGCTCCAGCCAGGTTGTCTGCAAAAAGCACTCTTCCTTTGAGTGCAAAGTACAATGGACATGGAGCTCAGTAAGAAATGTGAGGGACCCATCTCCTTTACCTCCTGCTCTCTATTTTTACTGCAGTCTGCAGAGCAGGCCCACTTTCGACCATTCCTTGACTCTGGTGAACGCAGCTGCAAGACCCGGAGCGCGAAGTGCTTTTCTCTGCCTGCTGAGCTGCCACCCGTCACAAAAGCCAGCAACAGCCCCCTCGGCTCATTTTCAGTTCTCCTAGCCCTTTCTCTTCTGAGCCAACAAGAGAAACCCACTCCTGACACCAAACCAACCTTCCACTTCAGCTGCTTGCACAGGCAGCTTACTCAGAGAGCGACACTGACGGCAGGCCGCAGTTAAGGCCCCACGAGCTTTGAATCACTGGCCACACAGGGAAGTAGTGTTTGTCCGGCCCCAGTAACACAGTATCAGCCCAGAGTCCTCATTAGCATGGACTTCCTCTCAAGACACCCATTTTTCCTTAAGTTCAGCTGGCTCAAGAATAGGTGGTGCTGTAGCACATCTACGTAGTCTCAGACTAATGGACCCCCAGTGACCTGCCTAGCCACCTCAGCCTCAATTTGCTGCACAGTCTGCTCTGCCTGTCCCACAATCCTTCCCCAGCTCTGCCAGTGCTGTGCAAAGCTGGCTGTAAGAGGCTCCACTCTAAGGCAAAAGTCTCTTTTGAAGCCTCCTTAGAGAAGAGAAGAACAAACACTGAGGGGAATCTGTACTGGAAAGAAGTCTTCAGCAACACTGCAAAGGGAAAGGGAAAGGGAAAGGGAAAGGGAAAGGGAAAGGGAAAGGGAAAGGGAAGGGAAGGGAAGGGAAGGGAAGGGAAGGGAAGGGAAGGGAAGGGAAGGGAAGGGAAGGGAAGGGAAGGGAAAAGAAAAAAGAAAAGAAAAGAAAAGAAAAGAAAAGAAAAGAAAAGAAAAGAAAAGAAAAGAAAAGAAAAGAAAAGAAAAGAAAAGAAAAGAAAAGAAAAGAAAGGAGAAAAGAAAAAAAGGTGAGATGATTTGAAAGCCCTCTTCCCCGGAGCTAGTCCTGTCTCCTGCACAGGGACTGTTTTACCTCTCTGGAGTGTGATAACCCTGAGGAACCAATGATGCCCATGCTCCTACGACCTCCTCTCTCCCAGGGCCTGTGGGTGGCCTAAGCCAAAGGTTACACGGAAATAATTTTCATGTTGTCGGAGGCTAAAATTGTCTATGTAAATATTACAGGGGTAGGTTAACAATGCAGACTGAATCCCCACCCAACCCACACAGTATCACAAGGCAGGCAGGTCAGTTCCAGCCCAGGTTTCAATTAAAGAGAACTTTGTGGTTAAAACTGTCCCTGCCTGCTTTTCTTTTAGGTTTAAAGCTCTACAATGCAGCTGCTTTTAGTGCAAGTTTATTATTAGTCTCATCTGTATTACGACCTCTTCAGCTCACTGGAATGACCAGGAAACCCACTGAGAAAACAAACAGCACAAGGCAGCCCCCAAAAAAAGGTATATGATATATAGGTATATCCTTTGATAAGCACTCTTTAGGTTTAATTAGCAGTAGTAAAGGGGTTTGCGGGTGTAATAAAAGCTCAGAATAAGGATTACCCCCTCCTGTGGCACCTTGCTGGTCAGTTTGGGCAGGAAATGGCAAGACATGAAGGACTTGAGCCAAACAGATTGAGAGATGTGGAAGAGACATCTCACACATGGTGGTTTTTTTTGTTGTTGTTTTTTTGTTGTTGTTGTTGTTTTTGTTTTTTTATATATATAAAACAAGAGGTCTGTGTTGGCAACAGGTGAGGCATATACACTTCAAAGCTGTTGTGGGATGACAGCTCCTAGACCAACACGTGCACATGTGAACGCAGCACATGCTGTGGGGTAGGAAGGAACAGCCATAGGGTATCCACACAACCTAGTGAGGGGATGAGGCAGTTCCACCTTGCAGCTGCAGTGCTCTGTCTGTAGTGAGAAGCAGTCAGAAAGAGCCTTAAAGCTGAGCTAGGAAAAGGACAATTTGATGAAGCGAACCTTTACACAGTCCTGTGGCCAGAAATGGGCTCTATGACCCTGCTACATGGAACAAAGCAAAGCCCACTATTTACAGCTAGCAACGCAAGTCAGCCAGGGAGCAACATCTCTTCAGCACTAACATCAGGTACCTCACAGAATGCTTCAGTTCTGGGAATTAATTTCCTCTGCAGACAGTTGTGTACAAATGCACGCAGAGGTGTGTTTCTCTTTCATCTGACCAGCAATCTTGTATACCCTGAAGTATGAAGGCTAATAGCCCCATACAGTTAAGAAAATACTATTCTTCATGGGAATACCTGGTCGTTTTTTTTTTCCTTTAACATGCACACAGTTCTCTCCAGCTAATCTGATTTCTTCATCGTTCACTGTCTCTTTGCAAAAGAGTTACTAAATCATCCCATTCATCCTTAGGATTTTTCCTGTGCCACATTAGCCTTCATGGTTTTGAACTCCCATGGGGCTGCTGCTCCTTCCCTTGGGAGATGATTACAGTCTGACAGCTCTCACTAAGAGCCTGACATTTTCCAGAATTCCCTGCTGGTTAACAAAACTGCAAACACTCAAAGAAAAGGACACTCTGCTCAGCCCCACACATGCTGATGGCAGAGCTGAGGCTTATGGCTGGAAAAACACATGGGTTGTCCCAGTGTGAGCAACGTGCATGTGCTGCCCATGTGGAGCCCTCCATCCCTTTCAGCCACTGCTCCCCTGCCTGCTTTGGTTCACATGCATGTGGTTTTAAACTGATGAGCTCATCTTTTGAAAAAGCTTTATGTTTGGCTACAAACAGACCCCAGGGCTGCGTGTGATCTAGGAGTGGCATGGAGGCTGTGTTAATGAGGCTCACCATTTCCTTCAAAAAGGGATGCTCACTGCATGTCACAGACTGCTCAGGGACCTAATTGCTCTCTCATACAGAGTCTCTCCACTTTCAGAAACAGAAAGGAAGGTGCAAATATTTTGCAGAAATTTCCAAGGCAGTGCTGGACTACAGGAACCTGCACGACCACCTGTGAGAATTATTCTTTGAGGAACTAAGAGCTACCTTGAGATCAACTGCCCCTGTCCTTATGGGAGACTTCAACTTGCCAGACGTCAACTGGAATTACCACACGGCCAACACAAGCAGGTCCAGGAGGTTCCTAAAGCACCTCGATGATAACCTCTTGGTGCAGGCGCTAAGGGAGCCACCAAAGGTGCCCTCCTAGATCAGTTGCTGGAGAACAGAGAGGGTCTTGTGGGGAACGTGGTAATTGGAGCGGCCATCTTGGTCATAGTGACCATGAAGTGGTTGAGTTTAAAATTTTTGGTGACAGAAGGAAAACTGCCACCAAAACTTCAGCCCTGGATATGGGGAGAGCAGACTTCAGGCTGCTCAGGGAACTAGTAAGCAAGGTCCCATGGGAAACTGCTTTTGAAGGCGTTGACGTCCATCAGTGCTGGTCAGTCTTTAAGCACTGCCTCCTAAAAGTACAGGATCAGGCAATTCCAAAATATCGGAAGTCAAGCAGGTGGTGCAGAAGGCCGGCCTGGCTGACCAGGGATCTTCTGCTGAAGCTTAGGCAGAAAAAGAAAGTGTACGGCTGCTGGAAGCAGGGTCAGGCAACGTGGAAGGAATACAGGGATGCTGTTCACATTTGTAGGGAGAAAATTCATGCGGCCAAAGCCCAATTAGAGTTGAAGCTGGCCAGGTCTGTGGGAGACAATAAAAAGGTTTTTTTTTTAATATGTGAACAGAAAAAGCAGGACCAAAGAAAACAGAGGTCCGTTATTTGATGGGAAAGGTCACCTCACAGACAAGGACATAGGCAAAGCAGAGACATTTAACGCCTTCTTTGCCTCTGTCTTCAACGCTGATGATGGGCTTCGGGACCCCAGGTGCCCTGAGCTGGAGGACCGTGATGGAATGATAAACTCCCAACTGACCCTGAACATGTGCGGGATTTGCTGCTCCACCTGGATCCATACAAGTCCTTGGGTCCGGACAGGATTCATCACAGAGTGCTTAGAGAAATCGCTGACGTCATCGCGGGATCTCTCTCAATTATTTTTCAACGGTCTTGGGAATCTGGAGAAGTCCCAGTAGACTGGAAGCTGGCAAATTTTCAAGAAGGGCAAGAAAGAAGACCCTGGTAATTACAGGCCTGTCAGTCTCACGTCTGTGCCTGGTAAAATTATGGAGAAGATTATCCTTGAAGTTATTGAAGCGCACCTGGGGGACAATGCAGTCATTGGTCCCAGCCAACATGGGTTCACGAGGGGTAGGTCCTGTTTGCCTAACTTGATTTCCTTTTATGATAAGATTGCCCATCTAGTCGATCAAGGGAAAGAAGCTGACGTGATCTTTTTGGATTTCAGTAAAGCTTTTGACACAGTTTCCCATAGGATTCTACTGAACAAAATGTCCAGCATACAGCTAAACAAAAACATCATACGATGGGTGAGCAATTGGCTGACGGGCAGGGCTCAAAGGGCTGTGGTAAATGTGGCCACATCAGGCTGGCGGACAGTCACTATTGGGGTCCCCCAAGGCTCCATTTTAGGGCCAGTCCTCTTCAATGTTTTTATAAATAATTTGGATGTAGGGCTAGAAGGTATTTTGAGCAAATTTGCTGATGACACTAAACTTGGAGGAGTTGTTGACTCTGTTGAGGGTGGAAAGGCCTTGCAGAGAGATCTGGACAGATTGGAGAGCTGGGTGATCACCAACTGCATGAAGTTTAACAAGAGCAAGTGCTGGGTCCTGCACCTGGGACAGGGCAACCCTGGCTATACGTACAGACTGGGCGGCGAGACCCTGGAGAGCAGCCCCGCAGAGAGGGATCTGGGGGTTGTGGTTGACAGCAAGTTGAATATGAGCCAGCAGTGTGCCCTGGCAGCCAGGAAGGCCAGCCATATCCTGGGGTGCATCAAGCACGGCATTGCTAGTCAGTTGAGGGATGTGATTGTCCCGCTCTGCTCTGCGCAGCCTCACCTTGAGTACTGTGTGCAGTTCTGGGCACCACAGTACAAAAAAGGATGTGAAACTATTAGCAAGTGTCCAGAGGAGGGCTACGAAGATGGTGAAGGGCCTAGAGGGGAAGACGTATGAGGAGCAGCTGAGGTCACTGGGCCTGTTCAGCCTGGAAAAGACGAGGCTGAAGGGAGACCTCATCACGGTCTACAGCTTCCTCACGAGGTGGAGTGGAGGGGCAGGGGCCGATCTATTCTCTTTAGTGACCAGCAATAGGACCCCCAGGAATGGTGTCAAGCTGCGACAGGGCAGGTTCAGGCTAGACATCAGGAAGAGGTTTTTCACTGAGAGGGTTGTCGCACCCTGTAACAGGTTCCCCAGGGATGTAGTCATGGCACCAGGCCTGTCGGAGTTGAAGAAGTGTTTGGACTGTGCAATTAGTCACATGGTCTGAATTTTTGGGTAGACTTGTGCGGTGCCAGGAGATGGACTCGATGATCCGTGTGGGTCCCTTCCAACTTGGGATATTCTATGATCCTACACTAGAATTTGGTTAAATCTTGACTTTCTTTTTCTTCCCACCCAGCCATGAATGTGAACATGACCTCTAAACGTGAGCCTTTTCAGGCTGACTCAGTCTCTCCCCCTTTCTTCTCTATTCCTTAGTCTTAAAGGAGTTATGCTGGAATATTTAACAGTGTTTACACTCACAAGCTTGGATTTTGCAATTTCATCTGCTTCCACTGAAGAAGAGGAACCACTTACCCAAGTCCATGACCCTCAAACTAGCATAATTAGTTTCACTTGTCTCAGCTTGAAGGGGTTAAAACATTTACCCACTTTACACGAAGACAAGTTATTTGTTTGCTTTTTCAAACAGACTGCACACTCCTGTCCAAATAGTTTTTTTTTTGTTTTGTTTTTTATTGAGAGCAGCAGGATGTTGGGCAAGTTCTGTGCACGAGCAAAGGATTTCTCCTGCAAACCTACTTCATAATTCAAACATGATTCCAGCCAAGGCACAAGCTGAGCATCACCCAAGGCTAACCAGGAAGTCCAAGATCAAGCAGAGACTCTTTTTTTTTCCCAGACCTTTGGGGTTTCCCTGCCAGAGGGAGGCTGAACAGGCGAGCTCCAGAAGAGCTGCACCGCAGCACAGCCTGCTGGCACGTCTCAGCCAAAGCAGGAGTGCTCTCAACATGATCAAACCTAAAAACAGCACAGAAAAACAAGATCTTAAGAAATATGAATGCAGTGAAGGATAATGGCCTGCTACACATTCTTGAACCACAGCTGGACTATGACATTTTGACACAGGCTGGACAATTAAGCTGAACAGCGTAAGAGTGGTTATAGATTAGGTTTGTCAGGGCCGAAGACATGAAACCACAAGGAAAACAGCCCAAAATGCTGTAGAGCAAACACCAGCTTCGCCAAAATGTCAAAGCAGAGGCCTAACCCCAAACGACCTAGGCCTTCCAGCAGATAGGAATCATTCTAGCTCTAGGTTTTCCTGTTGCGGAGCCTGCTTTTTTTCTAGAAAAGCATGAACTTACAAGTCCGTATTTTGTGCAATATGAAAGTATTTGCTTTTGAACCCACGGGCCAATTTCAGTCAAGTGCAACAAAGATAATGAAGTTTCATGAGACTTAGAGGCTGTGGAAAGGAGACAAGTAGAGTTGCCTTAGTCAAGGGAGATGCTGTAATATGAACTTGTCTTTACTGCATACCAGAGAACCCACAGTGGAAAAAGTCCTTAGAAATGCTTCAGTAGGGCAGGGCTGGCTCAGGTTTCTTTCTTTGATGCCAAAAACTCGCAACCACCAGACAAATCCAGAGAAACCAATTCCACAGATACCTCTGTTTCCAGAGCTCCCCATGTGTCTTCCGACTACCTATGTTAGCTGTTTTAAAGATAATGCATGAGAGTTCTGCTTATGCTCCCCAACTCTGGACACCACATGGCATATTACAAACACACATTTTCAGTCTATGAGTTCTTCATTCCTATTTTTCCATGTTTCAGTATTCCATTATTTCCTTTATTCTCCGCTGTCTAGAGCATCATACTTCTAATACAGGCAATTAAGTAATAGGGAGATGGCATTTAGAATTAATCAAACCTAAATTTAATTCCAGGATATTCCTGTGTTTCATTAAGAGGCCATGCAACAGGTTGAAACCAAATGTGGATCAGGTATAGTATGCTTCACAGCAGCACTGTTGTTTTTGGCAGTGCCTTGGCAGATGTCTTCTAGATAACTTGGTAGGACCCCGTCTATTGTTATACCATGAATTCAGCAAGCAAACTTTCAAAAGGCGTTGTATTTCCTTGTTTAGCATACTAGCTTCTTACTGCAGCACCGTACTGAGAAAATGGAATTGTTTTTGCCACCAGTTGCAGACTCAAAACCAAAACAAGCAAAGCCATGCTGGGAGGCAGGCTTTCACCCACACAGAAACAAAAAGTTTGAGGTAGAAATTACCAAGCAACTGGTTGCTGCTGGTGGCCTCCAACCTAAAAAGAGACAGCAGGGAAGAAGCTCTAATTCTTTCTGACCTGCACATCAAGCCACGGCTAGAGCAGAGCCCTTGGGAAGGCAGCATGGGCAGCCCAGCTTCTACAGTCCCACTGCCCTCCTGTTGAGTAGCTAAATGCAAAAGCATTACAGAATGAGCAAAGCTGCCAAATCTTTAAAATTGGTCTCAATATACAAACCAGAAAATACACCTTGACTTTTGGAGGCCAGGCTGCAACCTAATTATTTTTAATGCATGAACTGAGCATGTCTCACAAAACCCTTGGGATGCAAAGAAAAACCTAGTTGCCCTTTCTCCAGCTGGCACCACACTTGGAGTATCATTATGGTACATATGGTGATCTCTACCTTGTTAAAAAATTGCACTGAGGCAAGACGTGATCTAGCACTCAAACTTACGCTAAAAACCTCAGTTTCTGCCGAGACATTAATTCACAGCTGGAAGTGCCGTAACTCAAATCAGAACAAAAAAGACAAGCTGTGCCAGTATCTGAAGAGGAGACTGAGATGTAAACACACACAGGGCTGTGGGAACTGCAATAAGCTTCTGATGAGTACTTACCTTCCTGTAAGAACCTGTTAAGAAGCCACAAAGATTTTTATGGTAGTGGTTTCTTTTAGCTATGATGCAGTTGTAACATTCTCATTCCATCCATGAGAAACTCCCTAGGACTATTGTAAATACAGTTGTAACCCAATTCCAACTCTCATAATTATATTATATATACTTAAATTATCCCTGAAGGGTTTTTTTTTGTTTTTTAATAAACAAACCCTAGAAAGTCTGTTTTTAGAAAACTGTTTTCAGAGTCTAAAGTAATGGCCCCTTCCTCTCCTTTCCAGCTCTCTCAGATAAATCAGTACAGGGCTCTAATATCTCTTTACTAATATTTCTCTAAAGAGGAGAACAAAAATCTAATGCAACTTTAAAAGCTTCTGCTCCACTCCACAGAATCCAGCGTCCAACTTTTGGTCTTCCTCTATGAAGAAATCCACAGAGACCAAAAGAAATAAGGCCAGTTGGTGCAAAGTTCATTCAAAAAAATCCTGTTTCTTACAAGCCTGATGATCAGTTTGCCCTGGTGGAAATGGCTCAGGACATTTGAAAAAAAAAAAAAGATTACTACAGAGCACTAGATAATAGCTGCAACAGCAGCTCCTTATGCAGGAAGGCACTTCTTAAGGAGAATTCACTTACACTGTGAGAAATTAAAACAGAAGGCACTACTGCCTGGATTCAGCTTACCTCAATGCATGGCTCTATTTGAGAAGCCCAAATGAGGAGAAAAAGTAGAGAACTGAATCCAAGGTAACACCCAACTCCTTACCTGGGAGACAGCAGGGAGCTGAGAGCTCTTATCTCAGTATCTGGACCACAGCACAGACCACAAGCTCAGCTCTGTGGTTAGTGACTCACCTGCTTAAGTCATGCAATTAAAGGTGAAACCTGAGATCCCTACCTAAAGATCAGTCTTTGGACTTGGCAGTTGTGGAGTATCTGTCTGATGTCTGCTAATAGCTCAGAGCAGCGTGCTGAGAGGCCCAAGCACCTCGACAGGATGCAAGCATGCTGAGGGATTTTCCCAGCGCTTTACTGCATCAGATGCTGCACATGGGCAGCTTTGGGAAGATTAAGAAAATTAGGGTTCAGTTCCATTCTTTAGAGGAGAGGCACTGATTAAAAATAACCTTAAAATACAACAAAAAAGTCAGCCCCTCAAACTCTTTCTTGAGGAAACCGTGTGAACTGTGGTTTACACAACAAGCCTTCCAATGAGGGTGGCTCCCAAAACCACACTATCTTTTTGCTTTGAGAGATGCTGTAACTTATTGGAATGCAGATGCTGTCTATGCAAAAGCACTGTAAAATGGTAAAATGAAGTCAGACGCAGACAGGCAGGTTGTAAATATCTTTCCTCAAGATACTCTATTTGCTGTAATGTTGTCCCCAAACCCACAGCAGTGTTAAGAAGCCTTTTATAACAGAAAAGGCTCAGGAAACTACCTTCCACCTCCTTTCTTCCAACCACCCCTTGCCTCTGCTGCTGCCAGTGCTAGTTGGAGCTGTTTTCATAGCACTTTCAGCTTCATGATGAACAAGTCATGGTAACCTTTTCCAGGCTACAGACTCCATTCAAATTCTAAACACGCAAAGGATTTGGATAAATAACCAAAACCCAACAGCTCAAATTCTGAGGTTTGCCTATTATCAGCCTCAAGATTACATGCAAGCAGGATCAAAGAGAAGACAACTAATTTGAAGTGAGATACAAGACAATCTAGTTAAAGAAATACAATGCACCTTGATCCAGCATTTTGCTGCTAGTATATACACTCTGCTCAAAATTCATTGTTTGCTGAAGAATACTATATATATATATATATATGTATAAAAAACACAAATTGTTTTCTACTCCCTCTCAACTGCAGATCTTCAGAGGTCAGCTCTCTGTGTGCATGTACAATAAGGGTTACCAAATTACCAAATGCTCTGTGCTGGTCCTGAATGCAAGAGAAGAGCCTGATGCTCTATGCATGGAAGTTAATAATCACACTAAGGCAAGTGTCTCTGCATAACTGGGAGACTGGCAGCATAATCCTCTGAAGGAACAGAAGCCATACCCTGAAAGACAACCAGCATCTTCTGTGACACATTCATACCTCCACTGCAGTCCTCTAAAACCCTGTACTCCGACTACTCAAATAGATCTCATTGGCACAAGCCCCAGAAGGCCACTTGTCTGCTTCTAAGCTGACGAGAACAGGAATGAAAACAGAAATGCAACAAGATATGCCCTTTCAGGGCTCCATTTATTGAGTGAATACAAAAATAAGATCATGTAAGTGAAGATGCACGGTAATCTGCTCCCTAGTGAAAAAGGTATCTTGGATTAGCAGTAAACAGTGTTTACAATGTCTTGTAAACAGACCTCTTTTTACAAGCTAGAAGCGTACCGAAATATAACACATTAGATTAAAAGTTCCCCATTGTGGCAATACTTCATACTTCTCATCAAGTGATTTCAGAGTATTTTGTAAAAGGTGAGAGCATCCTCTGTTTTGTTTTCAGAAAGAAACACACATGAAACCAATGAAACATGATGAATTTGTAATGTAAACAGTTGAAAAAGTGCCACATCATTTTCAGACGATGATGGCTTACCCCTTGATAGGTAATTTACAATGAAAAATAATGATCAAAGCTATAGCACGTTATGGAAAGGTTTTAAAAACGACTATTTTTTACAGCAACCTGTTGCAGTTGAATAAAAAATATATATTTTTCTTAATACAGTACATGGCATTTCTCCTAAATTGCACCAGAATTAAGTTTGGAAGCACTTTCAGTTTCTGTTATAGGCAAATGGGAAAGAAAAACAAGCCAGGTAGGCCTTTAATCTCCCTTCCATCTCTTCTGCCCATTGCTTTATCCCTACCCTTTCACATCTCTGAGTCCACATACATTCCATTGATCAGGTAATCCACTTGCGTATAATCCTTCTTTTTGTAACTTTCATAAGCCTGCATAAGGAAAAGGACTATGACAGTTATGAAAAAAAACGTACCAAATAAAAGCACTGCAAGAAGCGAACTTTTATCCACTAAGTACTGAGTCAGAGGCTCAGCAGCAATGAGAAGATACTCATTGTTTGTGTCCCGAGTCTTTGCAATGTTCAAAGTTGTTGTTCCAGGTGCATTTGCTGGAGTGGTGGTTGTATGTTTGATTGAAGGAGTGAGAGATACTGACTTTATTCCATGCCCAGTTGTAGCTTGTGCTGTAGGACCACTAGTTAAACCCATGGCACCTCTCGTAGAACCCTGAGAAGAGGTTGATTCACTTGAGGATGTTGGAGCTCTACTTGTTTCTGGCAACATGGGGAGCGCTGAATTCACAGAATGTGGACTCACTGAGGAGCTGAACGTAGCAACACGAATAAAAGCAGTGGAAGATGTCACTGCATCCTGTCGGGTGAGCGTGGTTGATGTTGTGCTCCATGTTGTGCTCATTGTCTTCGGGCCAGCTCCAGCAGTAATGAGGCTACTGGAGTGGGGAGCGCTGGTCGTGTTGGTGGCTGTGCTAAACTGCTCAGTGTGATTCATTTGAGTACCTGCTCCAGTAGTGGCAGTGATGGGAGCAGAAGAGGGGGATGATACTGAGCCAAAGCTATCATTTCCTAATTTTTCAGCGGTGGTCAGGAGCTTGGTGATACTCCTGGAAGTGGAAGCAGTGTCATTGGTAGGAGTGGGAGAAGGGACAGTGGATGACATGGCAGCAGGAAGGAGCACTCCTGAAGCATTCGAGGCTTTGGCAGTTTTTTCATTAGCTGCACTGGGGACAGTTGCACTTGTACCAGCCATCGTTACAACTGTGGTAGCACTGACAGTTGTGGTGGTGGTGCTAACACTGCTTGCAGTTTTTCCTGTGTTTGGTGCTTCAGGATAACCTGAATTCACAGCCAACTGCCTCAAGTAAATCTTGTGAGCCTGAGTGGTGGAGGAAAATAGGTTCTCTCTGTTGTATTGTTCAATCTGTGCGTTCACCATCCTCTTCATTTTCTGTGGATAGCTTTGGTGGTGAAACTGGACTGTTTCCCTTTCCCCAAAGATGATTTCTTAAAAGAAAAAAAGTTGTAAGAATAAAACTCTGAAGCCCAAAATCTGACCTCACACTCCCACGTGCAAACCAGAATGTGTATTCTGAAGTACATGCAGTACAACTGGACTGAATCAGTCCCAAAGTCAGCAACAACATGAAAACCCAGACCCCTGCCTTTATTGCATCCCTTTGGGTTACTTTTTTTTTTCCCCTGCCACAGACCTCTGGCATTTGCCCAACCAGGGAATTAATTCCATGAAAGGAGGGTAATGAAGTACAGAGCTACAACACAAACATTCACAAAAGGAGCAGCGTCATGAACACCAGCTCTGAAGAAGCAGTGTTATGTTTTCATCAGGTTACACATTCTCAATAAGCCCTTCATGCTTAGATTCCTAATTTTCACCTCTCAAAACTGACAATTTCCACATATACCTTCATACCTCAGGAGAACCTCCTTCACAACTAGTCATCTAGATTTATTGCGACATAAAGCCCATCTGCTTATCAGAGGTCTGGTTGCTATGTTGCAGAGAAACTTTTGCCAATGCAAAAGAACAATGAACAATTTTTTTTAAGCCTGTGTATGGCATACTCTTGAAACATACTTTAAAAGATCAACTCCTTGATTATGAGCAAGCTCTGTTTTGTTACTTAGTCAATTAAAATTGAAGACCCTAGCACTCAGAAGTGACCATGAGCAACTGCTACTAAGACTGCTCTGATTATATAAGCAGCCTTCTGCCTCTGGCACAAAAATCCTGGCAATCTCAGAAAATACAATGCCAAGACATTTTTCCTTTCTCTTAAAAAAATAATAAATACATCTGTTATGCCTTTATTTTCCTAAGGACAGAATGTGGAGTGCACATGGGCTGAATGAATCATGCCTTTCACATGGAGAGGCCAATAAAAGTTACCCAAAGACATATTATGCACATTTAAGTACCAGAGCTGTTCGTAAAACATTTTTCAGTTACAGATTCATCCTGCAGGTATTTCATAACCCATCGCCCTTTATCTGAAAGCCAGTCAAGGTTTAAATTTAAGGCAAACAGACCAGATCCTGGATTTAGCAAGAGTTTGAAGCATAGCATTACCTCCAAGCAGATCTTTGATTTCTTGCTCTCCAGCATTTTGGCACACACTTAGCTGGTGACACTGCAAGAGGATGCAGCGATTCTGGTAGGGCACTGACCAATTGCAGTGATGGTTACCTAAAAACAGCAGAAGGCAGGTATCAGGACTATTAGCCACTTACAACACAGAACCCCTAAAATCCAATAGGCCAGAACAGACTTTACCTTAGTTGGGCTCTTCAAAACCTTGCCTGACCAAAGAACACAATTCCAGATAAAATAAGAAAATGGATCATTACACACAGCATAACTGAACATATTGCTTCATGGCTGTAAATGAAGAATTAAAACAAAAACCAACTAATATCTGGAAGGTACGGTGTAAAAGGAACCTGACTCAACCTTAGTCAAAATAACTGAAAAGTCACTGGAGTTAATATATAGCAGCTGCAGCCTACCAACCTGCTTGTCCCCTGGAGCCAACGTCTAACAATAATTTGATTACCCAGACAATAACAAGATGTTCCTTTGAGTTTGGACAGACCCCATTTATATGCTAGCATTCACCTTGATGTCTTAATGAGGAAGAAAAAGCGAGTTGCAAATGAGATAATAACTGTCACCCACGGTAGATGGGTGACATCTCTCGTATGTCTCCATAAGACATGGCTCTCACCTCAGTGCTTGAAGTTACACAAATGTACTCCTCATCTGCTGAAAAATAATACCACTGACCAGGGGAGCCATCAAAGAAATTGCCTTTCAGTATGTCAAATTCCAACACAAAGTTAAATAAGCTCATATAAGTCATCACAGAAGGAACTCCCACTCCTGTCATCCTTTCTAACTCGTTACCTTGTGTGTAATGCATTTCTAGGACTGGGAAATATCATGTGCTGTAACAAGAAGCAACAGGAGAAGATAGCTCTCAGTTTGGGATGAAGCAGATGTGTACCCAACTGACCACCCATCAGTAGATCAGAGAACTTAAGTGTATGGCAGTAGAAGTTTGTGTTTTATTAGAAGTGTAGGAAAGGGCAAAGAACAGACACATGTGGTACACATGGCTATATTTAAAGCTCTTATCTACAAAGGGAATTACCCTCACTGAGGATTAAGGCTGTGAGAAGCTTGAACTTTTACAATAAAACATTTACATTACCACAGTTATTAAAAGAGCTTGTGGAAAATTTATGAACTTGGAGAAATCCCTGTACCGACAACTGTAGTCTGTTTTGACAGCCCTAAAGAAACTAGCAAAGTGGCATATTACTGAGTTACCAAATAAAATGTTAAGAAAGTCAATGAAACCATTCAAACACTTGAAAATTGGTACTTAAAAAGCAATAAAATTAAGAGCTTCAACAGGCACACAGAGGAGGCTATACTGAAGTCCCCTCCTCAGACAGGAAACCATGTTTGAACGTGCTCTGATTCCTAATCCCACCTCCTGTTCCTTGCTTGAGGACCATGCTAGCAGAGGATCACAGACTGTCTACTACTGTAAATAGTGTCAGTTCTCATTTCTTGGGTAAAATAAAAAAAGCCAGCAGCATACCTTGTATTAGCTAAATATCTAATAAGTCAGGTCAGGAAAAGACTGATGGGGTCAACATTTTCAGCAGCCTGATTTCTGCTGCCATCAGAACTGCACCCAACTGCATCCCAGAAGAACTGAATGTTTCCATAGAACTGGACTGATGAGTGCTCCCTTTGGTGAGAGCTGGAGTTACAGACCAGGGCCCTGGCTGCTGTTTCCACTGCAAGACACTTGCTGCCCTGCCACTCCTCTTTGCTCATATCTAATTAAGGGGCAGCAGAAAAAGACAGAAACTGGAAGGATACAACAAAAGCTGATCATACATATTTTGAAAGGAAAGCATATAGGCAGCAGACATCAAGGTCTTGCCGTGCAGAAGTGGATTATTTCATTTCTAAACCTGCTGTTACTGGAAAGAAAACTCAGATCCCCAAATGCAAGTAGAAGCCAAGTATGCACATGTATAGTGGAAGCAGGAGTATTTGTTCTTGCAGACATCTCATAGTTTCCCTTTATTTTCCCCAGAGCATCCAAGACTGCCCAGAATTATGACCTGGTGGCTCCGCTCTGAACCAGCCTGTTCAGATGGACGAGATATCCAGACCTGTACACCACCACAGAAGCATCTTGGGAGGACTCTAGAATATGTCTGGGGATGCAAAGGGAAGAGCACAAGCTTATCTGACTCCCCAGCATGTGCTTACCTTGCTCATCAGGAAACTGGGAATCCTCAACTGACATATTCTTGCTGAGATGGGTACTTTCTCCATCTTGTAACACTTTCCCTAGCAGCATCTGAAGGCTTGAACCCATTATGTTAGAAAACATACGGAGATTAAGTTACTACCCCTGCTATCAGCCCTGGAGAATTTTCCAGCCAGCCCCCTCCTTTCTGCAGGACACACCTGAGATGTTAACATACAAAAGTGGTTCTTTGTGACATTTACACTACTTCCCTAAGTTAGCGAAGTTGTATCAGCAAGGGCTCTTCTCCTCTCATAAATTCAAACTACAGAAGAGAGACTGATCAGCCAGGAATGTGATCTTTCCACTTCTCTAAGCAACGTAGTTATGAAGATGTCTCTTCATGCAACCTTGTCCTGCAACTTAAAACTAATACCTTTAAAATCACAACCACTGCTCCTTTACTTACAGTTATGTAGGTGTAATTATTGCAATATTCAATAGTCTTTGGACTCACATCTGTAATGAAATGGCAAAAAAAGAAGCACCAAAAAAAGGCATTCCAGAAAGGCAGAAGAAAAGCAGTAAAGTTGATCTTAAAACCTTAAGCTAAATCATTAAAAAAAAAAAGACATCAGGTCTTTGTCTCCAGATGATCTCTCTGCACCTGACTATACACTTATGCCAAGAGTTTGTATCTTTTCTTTCTCCCTGATAACAAGACATAAAGCAAGAGACTGGTCACCAAGTAAGAAAGAGGAATGAAATTGCTTCAGTGGGTTTAATACAGAATGTAAAACCTGATAAGGGCAGTATATGCTATGGGAGTTATTTTTGCATGGCTTCTCAATGACGGACCAGGTCACCTAATTTTACAACCTCAGCCCCCTCTGCCCAACACAGCTAACACACAACAGGACTTGTTCATTATGAAACACCATACCAGTAAGGAACAAGGGGATGAGTACAAAAAAGTGGCTGAAGTCAGCAACAGGGCAAAGTATGCGCTCCATTCCGAACCCTGATGACAGACTGAATTCCTGATGTTCCTCAGCTCCCTCCTCTGGAAGAGGCAGCTGTAGCACCTTCTCTACCCTTATAAAGATCTTGTGAAGTTAAGATGACACATCCATAGCATTTAGAGATTCTCAGGTGGAAGAGATAAACATGTAGTGTTACAGACCCCAAGTATCAGCACAGTGTCTTTGTGTCAGCTCTCTGTGGAGCTCTGAAGCTCTGGTGCCCGGGAAACAAACCCACCCACATTTTATCTCCTAAACAACAACAACAAGAAGTTTGCAAAGCTGCTTTCTTTCCACTGTGAAGGGATAGAGCAAACTCATGTATAAAATAATTAAGCTCTAAGCATCAAAAAAAAGTCCTTATGATGTTCCTAGCAACCTGTCAGACATTCATCCACCATCTCATCTCAACCACAGCACCACTGATTTTTTTAAATGCTACAAGTTTTGACATGTGGCTAGATAAGTTAGGGTCCTTAATAAGGACACCTCTCAAAGATTCATTTAAAAGTTTAATGCTTTTTTAAAGACATCTCAGAGGCAGACACCAGAAGGCTGTCATATCCCCTGGTCTTAATGCTGTGCTTGGTTGCAGGATAATTAACAACCAGTTTCTTCTAAGGTGGATAAAACACACACAAGGCTACTCACTCCAGTGCAGCTGTCTACTATAGCATTGTTCACTTGCAAACATCTGGCAGCATGGAATAATCATCCTTCAACTCAAGTGACCTAACACCATTTGCACGCTACCAGCTCACACCAAGAGCACATGAATGCTGTTTCTTACGGAAGCTAGAAAGGCCCTGGGAAATGGTTGCTCTGGATTCAATTTAACTAAAGCTGTCAGAAATTATTTAGCACCACAGGACTGCACACAGAAGCCATAATTGTAAATGCCTGTAAACAACTGGAACTAAGATAAATAGTTGTCAGGGGAGCAGAAGAGACCTTTAATAAAGAGAAACACCAGCTGGAATTCCCACTGAAGGATGAGAACCTCACCTGAAGCAGCTGAGCCTTTACAAGCCTGCCTGCATTGCTTTTCAGTTGTCAGCCTGTTTATTTGCACTACATGGACTCCTCTTCCTTTCAGGACAGGAAATCTGTTTTCACATATACAGAAGGAAATCAGCAGGAAGAATACAATGGCAGTCCACATCTTCAGGGTTGCCTTGCCGGGAGGCTTCCCTTTCCAGGAGCCTGTTGCACGGTAGAATGCTTTCTTGTATCACCTTCAGATCCACTGCAACATACCTACAAAGAAAAGAAAGTGATTGGTTTTTATCAAAAGGCTACACTTGAAGTGTTTTACTAAAGACACTCCTATCAGTAAGAACGACAATAAAACGTGCATAAGGCAGGCAAGTATCACTATCAGGATTAACATACTGATAATGAAGCAGAGACAGAAAGAAAAAAGCCGATCCCCAAATTCAGTGTCTTTCTTTGGAAACAGTACTTTGCTCTCCTTTTCTCAGACACCAACAGAAAACAACTCAACACAAAAGCTGCAAGCGGTGGGTTATACTTTATTCCTTCATTTTCCCTAACGTCGCAAAGCAAAGACGTTTTAAAGAAAAATGTGAAATTTATCATTTTCAGTCAAAATCAGCATCAAGAACAGGAAGAGCTCTGCTGCCTCTTGCTCTGACTTCATCTGGAGGAGTTTATCTGACTGCTGTCAAACAGTCGGTAGGCACAAAGCCGAACTCAAAGCCCACAGCAACACAGACATGATACCTTTTGGCTCATCCTGGAACCCTTTGTGTTGTTCCCAAGCTCAGCAGAAGCATTTTGACCAGCTTGAGGACACTGATACTACAGGCATCTATATAATAATGATGATGTTAATAATGATAATATAGGCAGTCCTGGACTATACCCAGGACACCCTGCCTTTACACCAAGTCAGTCAAAACCAAGAATCAGGTTTGGTTCATTCCTGCTTCAATTTTCCTGCTGATTGTCAAAAATGTTGATTCAAAACAAGCAAGAGCCAGTAATTCACATCTTCCAAGGTGCTACACAGACATCAGCTGTTAGTGAAGAAGATCCACACCCACAGTAAGCTTCCATTTCCCCACATAAAACAATAAATAGGCAGAGCCTTTTCTTCACTCCCAATGCACACAAGAGACTTTTGTCTCTGTGGATGAGCTCTCACCCTGGCAGTCACTGGAGGAACTCCTGTTGACTTCAGAGCAGATCACCAGCTTCTATCTAGATTTACCCTACTGTTTCCAAGATTTTCTTTAAGTTTTGTATGAACAGGTACTTCCAAACAATCCAGCCTGAACCAGATTAAACATCAGCCTCTTCCCTAAGTAGTTTTTAAGGGCAACTCTTCCTCACTGCTGAAGCAAGCTTTAGCTCTCATCCTGCAGTCATGAAGAGAAATGTCATGGCCTCCAAAGAGTGGTGAGATTTAACTATGCCTGACATCTCAGAGGTCTACATGACTGCTGCATTTGAAGACACTCACAGTTCACAGCTCAGGGAATGAGCAGCATGCGTGAAAGGTATAAATAGCATAGTGAAAAATATCCAATGGTCATTGGGAGCAGGCTACAGTCCTGACTTAGCCATTCCCGCAAGGTTTGCCTTGAGCTCTGAACCCTACTCCCAGCTATGTTTGTGAATTTAAGAATTTGAGTTAATCTTTATTGTGGAAAAAATGCCTCCAAGATAATATTTACTCTTACACCCAGATTGTGACATCTTGATACCCCAATGAAACTTTTCTCGATGGAACTTTTGTTTCCAAGTTTTCTCCTTGCTCTACTTTCTGAAGACCTGAACACGGTAGCAGACGTTTCGACTCAAAACTCTCCTGCCTGGAAAAAGCTGAAGTGTAAACAGCTCCCCCAGATTTCACAAAGGACACATACACAACATACAGGTCTGCACCGGACTATCAAAAGGTCAAAGATAGGGACAAAACTTGATAGAAAGTTGCAGTGCATCAAATTCAGCATCCCTAGGCACCCTACGACTTCCCCCAGGAAGCTCCACTTGCTCCCCCAAACCCTCTTCTTGTCTGCCTTCTATTTCTCCTAGTGAAAAAATTGCTATTTTGTTTGTTGAAAATAGATGGAGGATCTCTATAGCAGAGAACAGGGGGAGCCCCAAAGGAACGCATGGCGGAGGATTTGCACTATGCTCACACACTGCTCCGTGGCTCTCTCCTTGGAGTAAAGGCACACAGCAGCATGGCTGCTTTGTGTGAGTGGGTTTCTCACTTCAGACAGAAGTTCAGGCCTGGGTCGTCCCAGCTGGCAGCTGGAAATATTTCCGAGAAGCTTGGTGGGAAAAGGCAGCTCACCAGCCCCATCTAGTCCTGCCTGCCAGGGAATGCACTGGCTTTACAGCCAGCCCCAGCTCGGCCAAGGACTCCCTGGCTTTTCCAAGGGTGAGCTAGAAGGATTTGAAACAGAATCAACACAGGAGAGAAGCCCTGTGCAATGCACAACTGCAGCGCCCTGCAACACAGCATGCTGATGTCTGCAGTTTGGGAAAGCAGTTCCACATTTTCAGAAGTCTGAGTCTGGGAATCTGAAAGGGGAAACAATTTGTGTTACTCCCTCAAGGTAACTTCAATACTCACCCTACTGCTCTGAATTGCAAGGCACTTCGGCATAGTTTAACCATAGAAAGCTCCAGTTGACAGTAAGGAAAAAGGGAAGATGTAAAATACTCTGCCTGCAAGAGACGTTTTCCTAGAGCAAACAGATCTCTATAGCTGACAGCCAGAAAAAGGTTGCTGTAAACTCTGAATCCTTCAACTTGAAGCAGGCAATCTGGGGTTCCCTCGCAGACACTGTAGGTACTTTATCAAGATACTCAGAGCACTATTTGTCAATGCTGGGCAGAAACAACCGCAGGTTTTTTTGTTTGTTAAGTTCACAGGCACAGATTCAGCAAGCAGTATCTGGCCCACAGGAAAAAAATATAGATCTTAAAGGGTAAGTTTTACATTTTAAAGACAGTCCTGTTTCTGTCTGCAGTAAACTTCTCAAGGTAAGAGCACTTACTAGAAATTATATTTTATAGCCTAAAGTGTCAACAGGAATGAACTGGCTGTGCAATAAATGTATGCATTTACTTTTTTTATACAAAAAAATGGAATAGCAACTAAAACAAATACAGAGAGCTCTCTCGTTATTATAGATATATCACTTAGCATTACTTTTGTAATCACAGTAAGCAATCCCAAAAGAATAAGTCTCCCATTACATTTCCAAAATGCAGATATAGCAGCATTTCACAGTTAACACTGCATGACTCCCAGCCTTGACCCAGGAACTCATACACTTGTACAATTGTGCATTAATCACACGAGGTCTAGAAGCTGTTTTGTCAGCACAGATAACTGTCCCCCACGCAGAAGCGTCTTGTGTCCCCAACCACATTACCAGGCCAGAAGCCCCTGCCAGCCAGCCCCAGCTGACTTCTGTCCCATGTAACTGCAACAGCTCCAGCGAGCAAAATCCCAGTAAGTGCCTCTCACTCCTTCCAAAGCACCTGGGAGCCTTTCTGGATTAGGCCAGCACCAGTAACAGAGGACAGACCAAGCTCAGGCATCAGAAACACCTGCCTTCAGTGCAGTTCCCCTTTCCCTCTCAGTAAGCACAGTCTCCTCAGGGGCCAAGTGATGCTCATTACAGAAATGTGAGCATTAAGCTGAACACTCCCTGCTCTGCAAGACCCAAAGCTAACGAGCAGCAGCCCAAAGCTCTCAGGAGCTCTTGATGAGTGGTGCAGAGGGTTTGGTTCACAAGGGTGACCTACCACAGAGGGTCCCAACTGCAGAAGAACTTGACTTGGACCATGCTTGAGGCTCTCAAAACATACAGAGAACAATGAGAAACCATCATGGAGACTTTCAAAGACACACGATGCATCTCTGACCTCAGGCAACACAGCTGTCCCCCTAAGTGCTGCACTCAGTGCTTGGCAAAAGCACACCCTGTGCTCGCTCAAGTGAGGGGTTCAACAGCTCGGGCTGCAGCAAAGCAAGTACAAAGCCACTCCAGGCCCTGTGGTGATCTACCTTACCCACCAAAATCTCATGCTGTGAGCTCTCTGCTGCAATGAGCATGGCTTACTAGCACTCTCCCATCACCATGATCCACGCTGAACTTCATTCAGGTCTGAATGACCTCTGGAAGGGGTGGCATCCAAGTCAACACCTTGACACAACAAGCTCTCAAAAGAAAGCTACAGGTAAGGCACCTTCTAATTGAAGTGCTTAAACTGCTGAAGTGAGTACCAGTACCACAACCGTAATCCTCTTCCAGAACACAGGGCTGTTTTCTAAATGACGCCCTGATGCCAGCGAGGGGATAATCAGACATAGTCATACCTTAAATGCAGTCCAGATGACACTTGGGATGCTGTATCAAATATCAGAACCTCCAGCCAGCATGTTGTTGGGGGTGTTTTTGCCTCTTTTACCTTTGCACAATCTCATACATCCACAGGAGGAATCACAATTACTTACAGATCATTTTTCCCAACATAACCACTGCCTTTTATAATTACAAAAAATAGGCCTTACTTCCCCCCTCCCCTCACGCTTCTAACCAGTCCCATATGGCTCCATTTGTACTCCTACAAAGTCCACAGAGCATTCACCCCACACAGCTACATCCCAGAGAAGTACTAGCTAAAGCTTCCCCTCCAGGTCATGCTGCTCCCCAGATGAAACCGTTCTCTTGTATAGTCAGAGACAACATGAAGGAAGAGATGAACACTAGTATTCCTATTGGAAGCAATTTTGAGAAATCAGAGCAAAATTCACACTGAGCACTACCTTTTCCATATGTAAAGCATCTCCAAGGAAATTAAAAGTCAAACCAAACCACAAAAGCTGGTGAGTGAATAAAATCTGGGAAAAGACTACACTCTGAGAAGTGCAAAGTTTACTTTTACCATCTGTGGCTATAACTCAGCGGGGAACAAGCACGCTAGAAAACCAGAATAACTTTGAGTCAACAACTGAATGACTGATGACTTTGCAATGTACACACACAACCAGAAGGCACTGCCTGCTGGGTTTCAGAAGTGTTCCTCCCTTCTTGCTGATTTCCCTGTAGTTGAAGCCAAGGAATCCAGAAAAAAAAAATCAAAGTATTGTTTCAAACAACATCTACTTGATTGGGAGTGATGTTGCAAGAGCAGAGCAAAGCCTTTGGAATATAAACCCTTTGTCTCCATGCCATCCTAGCCTCAGATGCTCCTGGTTAAGCAGCTGCAAGGTGCATGCAGTGACTGGACACAGGTGGAGCCCAGCATGACAAAAGGAGAGAGGCACACCTAGAGAAAAACATGGGACAAGGGAGAGGGGCTGTTAGAAATCAGAGGTGTAAAGTACGCAAACAAAGCAAGTCATTTAGGGCAACATGTGCTCCCTCGAGCTGTCAAAGAGTCAGCAGCCACTGCTCCGAAACTCGTAATAACATGAAATGAGGTCAGAGAGCTGCAAAGAAGTCATTTTCCATTCCCTTGGAGCATCTCTACCTGTTTCTAACAGAAGGTGGAAAGGAAACCTTGAGATTTAGCATCCTCCTGGGTAGGAAGGCACAGAGCAGGCAGCGTACAGTATGGACTTGCTACAGAGGAATCCAGAGAAAGGCCACAGCACCCAGCACACTGAACTGCCGGTACCGTGGTCTCTTTTCACTGCCAGAAAGATATCTGTGCAGTTCATGCTCCCTCAGGCTGGGCCAGAGCCGAAAGCAACTGAACAAGACTCCTTGTCCTTCAGGGAAATAACATGAGGACACAGCACAGGATCATGGGGTCCTCAGGGTAACAGCAAAGCAGGGAAGACAAGGGTGGAATACATACCATAAATAACAGTGCTATTTCTCCCATTAAATTGAAAAGACATAAGGCCTGGTTTCAACTTGCAATTGCTGCTAAATATTTCATGTGCCATCAACTCTCAAAACAAGTGCTGTATTTCACTCTTTGGAAAACAGAATTAAACCAGGCTTTGCTAAGGAAAGACAAACACATCTCGTTTTGTGAATTGAGGCCAGAACACAGGAGACAAAAGAATCTGTTCTGCAATCTTCAGGAGCATTTGGCTTTCCAAGTTTCTCTCTGAAATGGCACACACGTACAGGTTTGGAGACAGAAGGGGCAGCAACAAAGTAAATGAGGCTGATTTCTGAATCGCATTTGCATCAGTAAGGCAAGAAAAAGGGATGAGGATAATGGCAGGAAGCTACTTATCCCTTCAACAAAACTTCACTTTGGTCATGATTTGTATCTGTAACAGTGTCTGTCATGCATGAATTATAACAGTCCCAAAGCAGGTTGAGAATGTGCAGGAACAACAACGCTTCGTTACTGTGCTAGAGAAAAAATAGCTGGCCCTTTAGATCATTTGAAAATGATTTAACTACATTATGCAAAGAACCCGCCCCAGAGCAAGTAAATACAGCTTGAACTGTGGGTTCAAAGCCTCTGTTAATATGTACTCCCCTGCATCTCCTGTTGAGTCACCACCCGTGGTCAGCAGAGCATGGCCAGATGAAGTCACATCATGCTCTGAACAGCAGCTTTAAAGCCATCAAGTTCCTTTAGTCTCCAAGGAAAGTTAATGACAGATTACAAAGGTGTTTCCACAAAATGTCACTTGCCATAAACACACACAGAGCTGACCAGAGGCTGTGAAGCAGACAGTGTTATGGGTTACAGGGCAGCAAATGCATCACTGATGACTGGAGGGGATCCCTGCTCTGGGCACAGTTCCTCTAACTGTACTTCACAAGACATGCGAAGCTCCCCACTTCCTCAGAAAAGGCTGCCGTGGTCAAAGGTCTGCTCGCTGCTCCAGGACAGACTCCCCATGCCTCCATCATTTCTCCAGTATTAACAAAACGCTCCTCTGGGAGGGTGACTGAGGTGGGACAGGCAAAATTCTACACTCTGAGGGAGTTTTGAAGAAAATTGTGCCTAAAAATCAGCCATGGATACATAGGCCAGGCTAGGCTCAGGACCAACAAGCTGAATCTGATCAACACCTGGCATTGACATGAGCCCAGAAGAACATTCAAGACTCCTGCTGGTGCCAAGCACTCTTCACTACCCTGAGCGGCTCACAAGATTTCTAGTAGCACACCACAAGGAGAGGAGAGAGATGTGTAAGAACCGCTCGTTTTCTACAAGGCTTAACTAAAATTGGATCTTTTTGTTCCAAGAAGTAATTTCTGCAAAAAGGTTGGTAGGCAAATATCTCCCTGCACCTCACAGGGCACCAGACCCTCCCACAAAGAGGAGCACGCTCCTGATGCTTGATGTTGATGCTGCAACACCCCGACACAAGTTACACGTCCTCTGAAATACAATGCAAAGAGCAAACATTGCCAGCTCACGCCCGGAAGAATGTCATTTATATTCCTCCTCCTATTACACAGCTTCTTCAGAGCATAACAGCACACAGCTGGCTACGTGTTACAGAAGAGCTGGCACATCCTTCCACATTAGCAGGCACTCCCTTACTGCAGCTGGTAGGATAGCATTAGACATCAGTAGGGTCTGCTGCTGCTCTTCCAATGTTTCTCCCTATACACATCCACTAAAATGACTTTGTACGATACATACTTTCTTTTTTTTTGCCTGAGTCCACAAAGACTCCACCATACTGACTCTTAAGGACAAACCACTAACTGAAAACATTTTAATTAAGCAGTCACAAGATTATACATCCTCTCTGCCCCTAAATATGAGCCCCCTCATTCAGTCCCCATCTTATTTTAGTCATTTTAGTCCCCATCTATGGCTGAATCCCCCACCAGCCTGCATGGCACACAGCCCACAGCAAATGCAACTGCAGCATTTGCAGTAACATTCACAAGCTCCAGGGAATGAGCCCGAAGATGCCAAGAGTTGCAAACTATAAACTTAAAAGAACAGAGCATCCTTGTTCAGCGTCATCAACACCCCCTCCAGATTCACGTCTGACCAACTTAGATGGATGTTAAGCTAAGAAGCAAAGGATAAACCATAGCCACTGAGCAGACAGCCTCTGACAAGGCTACCTGAACTGCTGCAACCTCTGAAGACTGGCGCGGAAATGGTGATCTTTAAAAGAAGTTTGCAGCTGCTACAGTATTTGTCCAGCTGCCACTTATGCAAGAAAATCTATTCTTTTGCTTGTAAATGGCCAAATGTTTAATGAGACTTCCAAAATGTTCTACATAATTAAAACAAACATTTTAAAGACTCTCTAAGAGGGGTGGAACTCCAAGATCTGCTGAGAAGCTCCGTGATTAAACTGGGACTTGGCTGACATGTGAAAGTTTCCCAAGTATAAAGCCCTTCAGGCTTCACACTGACAAACGATGTTGTACATCACAGGCTGTGCTCTGCAGAGCTCACTGGGAGCAGCAACAGGGAGAAGCATCTGTGCAAGGTCAGCAGCTACCATGCTCCACAAGGAATGGAAAGCCATTTCCATGCAACAGGCAGATTAATCAGAGAGTCTGAATGGCAGACCTCATTCACACAGATAAAGGGCTATATTCTTTAGGTTCGAGACTTTCAGCAACTCGCCCCACAAACAACCTTTCCCCCACAAACAACGCAGAGGGGAAGGAAGTTTTGGTGGTTACAGCCCATGTCTGACAGCTGACAAAACCAGAGCTCAGGTTCCTTCTCCACTTCCAGCTTCCCGTGGAAACGAGGCAGTGCTACTGATTCACAATCTTGGGCAGATAGAGCCCCGGTGGTTTTTGTGGTTGTTCTTTTTTGGTTAGTTTTGTTTTGAATGTTATCAGCTTGACTCATCTCCTACATCACTGACTGCCTCTGTCTTTCTCTGCCTCAGTTCCTCACCTGCACTCCCCACTTCTTCCTCTGAGCACGGGGCAGCTCACACAGTTCTTACCTAACTAGTGAGAAAAGCCCACACTGGCACTGTTAAGACTTTATGCCCATCACAGGTTACCTCTGACAAAACAAATGTTAAAGCCTAAAAAACAGGAATTTCCCCGTCTACCACCACCCGTCATCCTTCCTCGCCCATGTTCACTGCCAAGTTCTGCATTTCAGATGGTGAGAACTACTACTCCGCAGGACTTTTCCTGTGAAAAGTGACTGGACAGCTGTTTCATTTGTGAAAATATGGCTTGTTTTGGAATATCTGAAACAATCCCATTTTAATATAAAGAAAAATGAACTGCCAAATGCTAACTGCATAAAGCTGGATCTGGACAATAAATCTGTCAACACAAATTCTTCCAAGGAATAAAAATGTGCGCTATGGCAAAACTGCAACCTTCCCTAGTATAATCCGTACCCAAAAAAAGATAGCAAATACTGCTGTCACATTGGAACAGGAGAGATTGTACACTGGGCATCTGCTACCACATGTTTCAAATTAAACAGCTTTCAACACCACCCAAAAAGAAATCACCCCAGAACTCCGCAGCCACCAAGCTAATACAGATCAAATACCCTTCTACGTGGGTAGGAGGCAAGCTCATGTTTTTGGGCTCTAAGTACCTAGAGAAGCATTTACTTTGCAGTACAAGTGCTTCGTGCTTCCTGATAGATGGCATTGGAAGCCAGAAGCAGCACTCCCATGTTAAAACACAGCATGCACACTCAGAACTGGTCTGAGGTGTTATTAAATCTGAAACTCCCAAGTCCAGAGTTAAGAGAGACTTAAGAAGGGATTTCAACCTGAAGGTACAATTAACCAGGTGTTAGTTTTTGAACAAATAAAACCACAAATGTGTTAAATGTCTGGTCACTCACCTACCTCCTGGCCCTGCAGAATTTTTACAAGTCAGCAATTTGCTAGCAATACAGGTCAGGTTAAATTTCACCGAAGCTAATAACTTCAACGTCAACTTTCACTTCAGATATTTTTGAGAAATCATTATGCTCTTCTGTAGGTTCACGTAGCTGTAATGCTAATTTTAGGCATTTAGAAACAGAACACCTCTACTTAGAACACACAGGTCTGCAGATTTGCTCAGGAATTTAAGACTGCGCAGGGTTTTGAGCAGGACCATGCTCAGAAGTGATGGCACCCTACATTACAAAGGCATAAGGCAACACCACGGAGAGCTCAGAAAGAGAAGTTCAGACAGCATGGCAATGGTCAGAGAGTGATCCCAGTACAATGACTGAAGAGGAACTTTTGCTCAACACTGAAAGAATTGGGTTTAAGGAGAGCATTTTCGGATCTCTCTTTTCTCTAAGGATGCAGAATCTTTGCACAAATCCTAAAATACGGAGAGTTAAATCAAAAGATTTAATTCAAAAATCCTGCCTCCACTGTAAGTTATTATCGAAAGCAAAACAACTCAAAAACCTCTGTAACGTAGGAGTCATCTTTTTAAACTATAAAACTCTAGTTAAAAGACAAAGGTAGCTTTATATGCAAGGGGTGCCAGGTGAGATGCAGCAAAAACACATTATCACACATTCCAGATTATCACAAACCAGTCTGACACAGGGGAGCTTTTCACCGTATATACGTTGACACAAATCAGAGGATTCGTCCCAAAATCTCCAAGCTAGGAAGACATTCATAGCAATAACAAATAAAGGTTGCTGGCCACAGGCCTCACTGCTTTTTGATTTTGACAGCTTAAAAGATGTGGAAATCACCAGGCATAGTGGGTGCAGAAGATTAGCCACATCTATTTTTCTAAACAATGGGAGAATTAAATTCAATGGCAGCTCTCCTAATCCTTGCTGGCCTTCCCTGTGGGAGTTTCGTAGCCAACAAAAGCCTTCTGTAAGCCATACACCAACCTAAACTTAAACCTGGCAGTCATCTGAACATACATGTGATAAATACATCCTTCCCTCTCCTTACTCACTGATTTCTGTGGCTGTCCAGGCAGCACCTGTAGAAGTACCAGACCAGCTCAGCACCACTCAGCTGGCTACACAGACTGGGAGCAGGGCACCGACAGCTGCTCTGACCCTCTCTGCAGGTTCTCTGCTCTTGGGTCACTTGTCTCAGGTCTTCCCCCAGGGCTTGGTACTGGGGCCGGTCCTCTTTAGTATCTTTATCGATGATCTGGATGAGGGCGTCCAGTGCACCCTCAGTAAGTTTGCAGATGACACCAAGCTAAGTGCGTGTGTCGATCTGCTCGAGGGCAGGAAGGCTCTGCAGGAGGATCTGGATAGGCTGGAGCGATGGGCTGAGGTCAACTGTATGAAGTTCAACAAGGCCAAGTGCCGGGTCCTGCACCTGGGGCGCAACAACCCCAAGCAGAGCTACAGGCTGGGAGATGAGTGGTTGGAAAGCTGCCTGGCCGAGAAGGACCTGGGAGTATTGGTTGATAGTCGGCTGAATATGAGCCAGCAGTGTGCTCAGGTGGCCAAGAAGGCCAACAGCATCCTGGCCTGTATAAGAAGCAGTGTGGCCAGCAGGTCTAGGGAGGTGATTGTCCCCCTGTACTCGGCTCTGGTGAGGCCGCACCCCGAGTACTGTGTTCAGTTTTGGGCCCCTCGCTACAGGAAGGACATGGACGTGCTCGAGCGAGTCCAGAGAAGGGCGACCAAGCTGGTGAGGGGTCTGGAGAACAAGTCTTACGAGGAGCGGCTGAGGGAGCTGGGCTTGTTCAGCCTGGAGAAGAGGAGGCTCAGGGGCGACCTTATCGCTCTCTACAGTTACCTTAAAGGAGGCTGTAGAGAGGTGGGGGTTGGTCTGTTCTCCCACGTGCCTGGTGACAGGACGAGGGGGAATGGGCGAAAGTTGCGACAGGGGAGTTTTAGGTTGGATGTTAGGAAGTACTTCTTTACCGAAAGGGTTATTAAGCATTGGAACGGGCTGCCCAGGGAGGTGGTGGAGTCGCCATCCCTGGAGGTCTTTAAAAGACGTTTAGATGTAGAGCTTAGCGATATGGTTTAGTGGAGTACTTAGTGTTAGGTCGGAGGTTGGACTCGATGATCTTGAGGTCTCTTCCAACCTAGAAATCTGTGTCTGTGTCTGTGTCTCCTACGTGGCAACTGATGTGCTCACTCACCTCATCCCACATTCCCTCTTTGCAGTTTCAGAGGAATCTATTTAAGTTTTGATTCCTGACACTGATTAATTAAGTAAAATAACCTTGGCTTGAGCTCCTCAAAGCTTTCCCAGTACAACTGTCTTTGTACAAAGTGTATTTCATTCATAGAAAAGGGGCTGCACACGCAGCAGTAAGTTTTTCTGAACCCTTCTGAACTTGATATAGAAGATCCGCCTATGATGCTGCTAACAAGGACCCCAAAACCATTTCACAAAGTGACCTGAATACCAGGTCTGCTTTATCTTCCCACCTACCCTATTTGATCAAATAAGATACCACCATTACTTAGAAATTTTGCCTCAACAGAGTAGAACTCTGCAGCTTTAGAGAATGTCCATTTCCTTTTTTTCCCTCCTCCTTCGTAGAACCAGAGAAGAGGGTCTGATCTTCATAAAAAGAAACACCAAGACAAACACAGTTCAAATGGATTTCATCAACATAGATGCTTTTTATCAATTTACATTTTACAGCAAGAAAATTGCAATTGCAAAACACAGCTGGAAGAGATATGTCTCAAACTGATGGGATCTTTTTCCTAAAGGAACCCACACAGACTTTTGTGTAGCTCTGCTAAGTATTTCAGTATGTTACACGTTTCTATCCTTATCCTATGGACTCCGCTGGCTGTTACTTTCTCTCTTCACTTCCAAACACAGACAGACCTAGCAGGCTGAGATATGATACATACCTGAACACAGATTTCAAACAGATTTTCAACATTATTGCACGCCTATTAGAATAACATCCCTTTGAGTGGTACTTTGCCTTTCACTGATCAGAGATTTCTACTTTGAAAAACAAAGATAGAAGTCCTCTCTCAACTTAGAACACCTTGGCTCAAAACAAAAGCAAGCAGTTAGTCTTACTTCTCCAGTTGCGTCCTAAGAGCAACAGCACAGACTGAACCCATTAGAAACTCCTGGCTATTGATTTTATGCCAACAATATTCTTATCATGTAATGAAGGGAACACTGGACTAGAAATGCCAAAAGAATAACAAGAATAGCCCACCACGGTCCAAAAATGAGGTCAGCATACACTAATTATCTGAGTTGAGAGACTGCCCTGGGGGAGGCTGTCCAAGCATGGACAACAAAAACGAGGATAAGGACAAGTCTGTGAAAGCCACACTACAAGTACTAACTCTTACCACCCTCTTCAATACACTGAACAGCATTTTTTGAAGAATTTAGCTCCATCCTAATCCAATACAAACCAGTCTGATCCCATCTGTAATTCCCCCAAAGGTCAGGACTCAACAAGTGGAACAGGCTGTGACTTAATGAAATCAAACACAAAACAAAAGACATGTCAAAAATGAAGCAATTCACACTTGAATTAACATGTACTTCCTGCTGACCAAATACCACCTTTTGCTCCAAATCCAGTTTGTTGCTAGAGTCTTTGCAAACCTGGAATGAGAAGAGGCTGTAAATGCTGATGAGTGGGGACACAGGCAGTCAACACCAGGGAACAACACTTTTTCAGCCTCCTCCCTCAAAGCAAGTTTAGGATCCTCAGAACTACACATCAGACAAGTCCACCACACAGGACGGACATCAGCTGTCTGCTGGGGCCTCCACCCACAAACCCAACCTTGCCCTCTTGGCAACTCTTGCTCCTGCTAAAGGCTGTTTAGCTACGCATGAAGCAGCGCTGAACCACACCAGTAAACTAGGCAGGTTGAGAACTAAGTGCACAAAGTGAATTGGCACCAGCTCAGATTTCCTTGATTCAGTACAATGTGATTTGTGGTAAACCAAGATCTGTCCCATAAACAACAAAGTCATCCATACAGAAGGACAGGAACCTCAGAGTGATAACATATGCCCTGGCAGAAGGAACAGCTACAGCCATGAAAAGATAAGCCCTTCCCAATTGTCAGAATTTTTATCCTGCAGGGTGGGAGGGATGCTTTCACTCACTCTCACAAGCAAGTTACTTTAGGCTTTCTTCCCAATCTGGTACGGAATTGCTTCAAAAACCTATCACTATTCTTTTAAGATATTATATATCCCAAGACGAAGGTAACTGTCTACACCTTTGAAGCGTGTTTGCTTCTTAAATCATCCAGAAATCTCAAAGTTTGCAGAGGAGATCAGAGAAAACTCTGGAGGCATCTTTTAAGCAAACACATGGGTCATAGGGCCAGCAGTCTTCTTTTCAGGTTCCCTCTCTGCTGTGGGTCAGTTCATTGCAAAACCCTCATCTCTTCTCAGTATTTGAGGGAAAATGGTCCTTTGTGGAAGGCTGTGGCTGTCTTAGTAAGAAGCCGAAAGCAAACTCCCAGCTTGTTCCTGGTAATGCCAATGCCAATCCTCACCACCAGAAGGCAAAAAGGCAGAGAAGGTTGGTTCCCTGAGCCTTAAAATATTGTTGGACCAAGGCACTATGAAGGAAGGTCACAACCAATACCAACCTCCCACCTTTGTCAGCAACTGGAGGGCATCAGGCCTCAGCAGCGTGAATCTCAACTTCCAAGCATAAATAAACAAGAAACAGAGGGAACGCTTCCACTGCCTGTGGGGCAACAGCCCTCAGGCTCTTGCAGCTCTCTTCTGTCATTCCAAAGTTAACATTTGAACAAACAGAAGCCAGCCCCGTGCCAAGCATGCAGAACTAACTCAAACTATACTACTACAAGCTCGACTGAGTTCTGACGCTTAACTTCTTTAAAAGATGTACTTCGGCATTTCACACAGAATCCTGTCTTTAGGCTTACGTGAAATGAACCAACAGAGCAAATCTTAACATCAAATCTCAACAAGGATCAAACCCTACAAAAACCTGTCAAGGTACTAAAAAAGGTGAATTTTCTTTCAATGCAGAAAGGACTGGACAAGAATCAAACTGGGACACTGAGAAAACCTCTTTGAAACCAGAAGCTGTGACCAAGTTGCATGTCCTGTTGCATAGCATGGCTAGCCTGCACCTAAAGAGAGCAATGACCCTTAGCCATCAAAAACAAAATATTTGCATAAGTGATGCATTTAGCCAAAGCATGAACTAACCTGAAAACTCATCTCTAAGCTTGATGACAAAGCCATCTTGTGAAACTCTCATCTCTTCCTCCTGTCCTCTACCCCCTGCGCCAGACCCTGCTCAGGTAAACACCACTCAAGTGCCACGTGAAGTTATCGCAAACCATCTGGGTCAGACACAGCCTCCCTTCCTCTCAAACCACAGCTCCCTTTCTGTAAAGGGCAAACAGCACACCAAAATGCTATTTAACTACACCCTGAGGGAGTTAAATTTGCCTTCAAGAAATTGATTCACCTGCAGAGCAGGAATGAACAAACAATTCAGGTGATATTTATTCTGGCCATTTAGCAGATAAATGACAGTGTTATATCAGACCCCTTATCATTTGCAGGAAGTACATAAATTATCCTAATGTCAGTAACCATGAAGACTTCAAAAAGCACCACGAGAACAGGGGTTCTCCATCAGAAGAGGCTCCACCCCACATTCAGGGTCCTAATTCAGAGCAATGATGCCAGAGACACATACAAGCTTCAGCAGGGCAGGGAAACACCATCGGCCCTGCCAGCTGCATCTAGAGTTAAGTATGCAAGCATCCATGGGAGGAGTTAACAAAGCTATTATAACAACTCATATTCCTGAGAGCTGGTATGTAACTGAATAGTCAAGTAACCAGTACTTTTAGCTTTCAGTGCAAGGATCTTCACAAGTGTGGAGAAATTAAAGGTTTCCTCTGCCCTAGAAAGAAGTGATCATCTCCACAAAAAAAAAAAAAAAAAAATCAAGCTTCTTTCTCAGCACTCAGTTTCTGCAGCATCCAAACCATTTTACAGGAGTGCACTTAGATTTCAATTGCCTGGAATTGTATTATCAGGTAAATCTGCCCAACCAGATAATGTAGCAGAAAGAGAACCCTACAGTGAGGATTAGATGTTCACACCTTATTTTTTGTTCATATGACAGTCATCTCAGAAAGAATTAGGTTTCAAATCTTGCTTACCAAATCCTCTAGCACTGATAGGCAAAGATAGGAAACTCTTTCCACATACTAATGCCTATAACATCAAAGAAACTGTAACCACTTCAACCGCATGCCCACCATTTAGTCTTTGATTCTCAGAGCCGCTGCACATTTCCTCTATTTCCCTCTAGCAATAACCCTCCTGGAGACAAGAGAAAAAGTGAACCAAGTCATTAACAACAGAGCCCTCACTATGCACTGCACCTCTGCAGGGCAAAAATCAGAAGTGAACACGGGACCTTTTTGCAAGCGCTCACCTGTACACAGGACTTCAGCCATTGATGTCTTCAGCAGGAGCAAAGCAGATGTACTAACGAGAGGTCAAGGGCATGCAGCGTTTTACTGGAACTGTATAAAGAAATAAAACTGTTAGCTTTAAGCTGGCACTACAAACTCTTTCCAAGCTACTGTAACAAAAGCCATTTACAGGGGCAGAAGTACAGTGGTGGAAACAGTCAAGTTTCCTGATAGCATTCATGCTAATATCTTTTATTTGTGTCTAACAACATGATTTGTACATTAGTTTGCCAAGATAGAAAGCAAACTGTTTACACTCAGTTCTAACATCTTTGTTCACTCAGTTTCTTCACCTCAACCTTGCTATCAGGGTGGCAACAGAGGTAAAGTACACACACAGGCACATTAAAACCACCTGTGGTCTCCTGCACCATCTCTTACATGTCTAATAAATTACTAAAATAAGTTTGTGCATGATTTTTGTTTCACAAATTCTATCCTTCATCCAGATATCCTTTACAAAGATGAATCATTGCCATTGGACATATGAAGTATGTTCACTGGATGGCACTCACTGTACATTGAGCAGCAGCAACTGCAAATGTGAATGCTTGAGTGCACTGTGAGATATACCTCATGAATCACAATTTTGGAGCACATACTTCAAATCCAGAAGGAACCTCTGCTGATTTCAATACTGCTCTGTAAATAAATGGATTTGCCCCAAGACATGCAACAAGCTAAGAGCTCGTTCAGCACAAGGATTTGCAGTTCTCAGTCAGCTCCCAGAGGACCACTTACTTGCCCACTCCACAGTTTGCATTACATCTGTTTCCAGTTTCAGAGGGGTCAGAGACCAAGCGTAGAACACACAACACAGAAAGAACAGCTCGCTAACAGTATCGAAACCTGCAGCTGCAAGGCAGAGGAAAAACAATCTCTCCCTTGCCAAGCGTTTTCTATTTTATTCTAAAATTCTTTCATTCAGATATTCCTTCTGAGGATGGTGTTGTGGATGAAACTATACACCTCACTCATGAGAGAAGCAGCTATGTATTTACTGATACATTGCAAAGCTTAATTGTAAATAAGACAGCGACTTAAGATACAAGACTGCAAAATGCACTTGATTAAGAGGTAAGGAGCCTCCGTGTGGCTGTATCCACTCCTAGCCCCAGGCTTGTTCAATGGTTTATGTCTAAGGATTAGATGTGCACAAACAAAGATATAATCTTAGTGAAGACTGCAAAGTTTAGCAAGCTATTAATCACTTACCAAGGACCTGTAGTGGTAAGGAATCTAGCAAGGAATAAGGGATGCAGCAAGCTTAACCTGAGAGGCATCCCTATGCAAGGGGAGATCCTGTCATGCAACCAGCTGCCACGCAGAAACGCTCCAAGGGCTCTTGGCCTGCTCACTATTTATGGGGTAAGAGTTCCTTTATCAAAGCCTCTTCAGGTCGAAGAGTGCCAGAAACACACATGAAGATTCACATAAATTACTGTGAAATCCTAGTGACAACATCATTTTTGTAGACCAGTTGGGACAGTTTTAGAAACAAGAGGACATAACCTTAGAGAAAATTAGTCTCAGAACGAAAAACCCTGGATCAGCACAGCTGAGAAAAGCATTAGAAAGTTTACAGCAACACTTTCTGTTTATTAACAATTAGACTAGCATCCAGAAGACCTTTTGTAGAGATTTAGGAAGTAAATGGGGATGCTCTTTGCTCTGACACTGGGAATTTGACCTTATCACTGGATGCTTCTAGACCACCAGACACTCCCATCCTTAACTTGCTCAGTAAGTAAATCCCCTGTTTGTTGTTTGGTAAAAAAAAAAAAGTTTATTCCATGACATTTTCCAACACGCTCTCCTTTTTGATTAGATATAGGAACTGAAGTGCAAACGCTCCTGCCAGTGTAACTTCTGTCAGAGGGGGAAGGTGTTTAACTCTTCCAGCAAAAGGATAAGCTGATGTCAGCTTTGCTGACACACATACAGCAGCTTAACCTTTGTAACACATATCAGTCCGTAATACAACAGGGCATCAGTTCAAAAGAGCGCAGTGGAGGTAACACAGACCAAGCCTCCCTTATCTCACTGGGCGGAACAGGAGGCATGAGAAGACTGAACAGTCTTCTGTAGATCCTATAGCTATAGGAGGAAGTGGTCAGAGCTGGAAACGAAAATCAATCCAGTCTCTTCACATCCAGCTTAGTGCCTGGGTCTACTTTTCATATGAGAGCGTATACATACGAAGTGTCATTAAGGGCATTCCAGGAACAAGCAGAAATACCTGCTGCAGAGTTTGTCTATTCTGAAGAGAGGTAAAGGAGTGTTCTTATAATGTTCTTTACATACTTATACAGATAAAAAATAGTCAAGAGTTAGATTCAGAGGAAAATGTACATTGAGAAATGAGGAAAGGAAGAGTACACAGATAGCACAAATGCCTTACACAGTCTCCTTTCCAATTAATGGCTTACTTGATTTTAAATAGATCCCCTGTATTTCCCTTCAACCTGTTTGCATTCATAGCATTAGGTCCTTTATTCCCTGTTCTTCAGCATATTCCCAGTTCACAAATAGGTACAAATTTTGTCCTCGCTCATCTGGACACACACAGTTCCTGCTAACTTCAACCAATTCTCCCTCTCCTGATGGACTTGTTTCACACCAGTTCCAAATCTGTCCAGACGGCGTGAAAAAAAAAATCATTTTGAGGGTAGAAACTTACCAGGCAAACACTTAACTATGACTTGCTGTCAGAAGTTTTGGGGCTTTTAGGGGTAGCAAAATCCAATAAAAGCCTGGATACAGAAGGAAACTACAGCTGAAAGCTCAGAAAAAAATGCATGAAGAATTATTGTATGCAACCAGAGCCATATCCCTGAGACTGTCAAAGCATTTGCACAAAGAGATGGATGAGCAGAGAGGTTTATCCTGCTTTTTAATACAGAGAAGCCAGACAAAGAAAGATAGAGAAGACGACTCACCAAAAGAACATGCTTAATCCTATTAAAATTAATGAGATTTCAGCCTGGTCTCCACGTACAAGTTGTATTGGGAGTTTAACTTAAGTGGATTTAAACACAGATTTAGTTAAAGTGGTGCAAATTCTCCCTAAGCTCAATAAACATAAACCCAGCACAAATATACACGCAAAATTCAACGAGAATATTCATCCATTTCACCAAATTGTTTTTCTCCCTACGTTTTTTAAAAAAAGACTTAAAACCCTTGCACCTCCTCCTCTGTCTGAAGTGCATGCTCAAGTCTTTTGCTGGACTACTGCATAAAGCAGTTGTCCAGGCTGAGCACCAATTCTGTTGGCGCTTAGGGAAGGCAATCCCAATGATCTTTCCCTCCATTTCCTCCTCTCCACTGGTGCAAGGATGCATCTCCCACCTACCCAGGTAGGCAAACATTTGTGGTTGTGCTTCGTACTACACAGCAATCTACCTAAAGGACTCAGCGAGGCCTACAGCCTCTTTCTGCCCAACTCTGCCTGCATACACAAAGAAATAGCCCCGATCTTAAAGAAGTTAAAGCAGACACAGGCCTATCTGTATGGCTAGGGAACGAAGGAAGGATTTTGCTGAAAAGATGAAGTGACCTGACTTGCTGAGCTCTTCAGCACGAGGACTGAGCTCAGAATCCACACTGCTGGTGCTCGGCCCTCAGCTCCTTCCTTCATACCACCTTTTCCTACAAGAAAAATTAACAAGTGCCCCAATGTGCTTTCTAAACAGTTGGCAAGTTATCACTTGAACTTGGAGGAAAGGACATGATGGAAAATCCAGGCTCGGTCTGTCTTTTGTCGCAGGGACAGCGCATCATGCGAAGTGAGACGAGCTCTCCCATGATGGCAACGCAGTCCCTGCAGAGGCAGCCGGAGCTGTGCCACAGGAGCCTGTTCCAGCCCCGTCCCATCTGATGACACGCAGCAGCTCGGTGTCACCACAGCGACACCACCGCTCCTCAGCGCTGGAATTCAAGATCTGATCCTGGAGGCAAAGCCCGCAACAGCAGAGAAAAAACAAAGGTAGTGGAAGACTGCCAGAAGTGTGGGCACCTATGCTGACTGACATTCGAAACTGACTGGAGGAAACCTCACTTCAGTGATAATCAGGGTAACGACACAGCAGAGCCATCAGCTACACGCAGAGTTTCCACAAATAAGCCTACAGACCTGAAGCAGCAAGGAACCCAGACAGCACAAGCAGCTAAGCATTCACCCCTCTCTCCACACCAGCGAGGCAAGCGGGTGGTTTCACTGAGCTGTAAAACCCACTTACTTCCACAGTTCTTGTCACTTGCTCGTGTTGGTAGAGCCTGGATTAACTGTTCACAGGAACACACAGTAATGGAAAGAAGGAAAAGAAGAGAGGAGTGTTTTGAAGGCGGATATTTTGTTCTAACCCAGCCCACTGTGCCACCAAACAACAGCACCAAAGGGGCTGGGAGCTGAGATTCAGAAACCTGAAATCTCAGCGTTTCACTGAGAAGCCACATTCTGGCTAGTGAAAGGCACGCTGATGACACAGCCGAGACCTGAGGCCATAACTTCATAAATCAAAGAGAAAGTCACCCTGAAACCCTCACATCCCTGCAAGATGGGGACCCTGCACCATGCTGCAAGGAGACAGCTCCCAATCCAGGAAACAACAACCTACCGCAGGCACCCTGGGGCCTTACCTCTGTGACAACCTTCTTGGATTGCCAGCAGCAAGAGCTAGAGGAACCGTGAATGACATTTCCAAAGCACACTTGAGCTTCTGCCTGCATTCATTTTCAGCATCACTACTGTCCCTGCAGCTCCAGCAACATCCTTACACCCCAGCTGTCAAACTCACCAGATTCACAAGCTCCATGAATTTTTCCGAGTCGAAATCACAGAGAAGGAATGAATGCTTGCAGACTGCATGCAGTCCAGAACGGGCTCAAGGAATACAGCAGTTTATTTCAGAGGACTTCTTGGCTTCCCAGTCAATGAGGTCAACAGCTCTTTGGGAGTAATTCGAGATCCAAGTTTACTGGGTAACATTGACAGTACAGGTATGACAAAGGGTTACACCTTGAGGGCAGGCTGGAAGCCAGGAAGGGAAGCAACCTCACTAAGCTATGAGCACACAGCAGCAGAAAGCATCCAGCAGAAGTACAATGCTCTCCCAGTCCTTCAGCTGGTGAGTCAGTGTCCCATCTCAGCACCAGAAGACAAAGCACACTGGCTGCTCAGTCCTGGCAGCCTGGCTAGAAGACACGAACATCAACATTTGCCCCCACACACTACCCACACAGTACTGAGTCAGATTACTCCAACAGAATTACCTCCCCTTGACTCCATTTTTGTGGTTTAGAGAGTCACAGATCTTAAGGGTAGGAGGGAAAGAAAATAAAAGCCACAAAGATCCCCCAGTTCAGCTTCCTGTGCAGCATAAGCCATAGAATTTCATCCAGTAACTCCCCTGCAGAGGGGAGCTATCTCACCTACCACATAAATGAACTTTGCACCAGCTACGTGTTAATACCATGAACATCTTTCAGAAAGGCATCTGATCTTGATTTAAGCACTTCAAAGGACAAACAGTCAGCTGGTATGGATTGCCACTGCTCTGCAAGGCAGCTGTAACAATTCACTGCAGCTGAGGATCTGCACGCAAGCATTGGTGAATTGTCTGCTTTTTCCTTCAGCTTTCCTATTGCATAATTGTTCTTGCTATTAGGAGCGTGTATCAAATGTAAAGTACCAATTAAAGGGGAAGGATAAATTAAACCAGACACGAGCAGTGTCTGAACATGCTTACATGTGGGGTCCAGCTCCAAGAGCAGGCCTCCAAGCCAGAAACAGGTCAGAGCAGAAGGATTTGAGCATGGCTGTTCCCCACACCCACGCAGGCAATGTCAAAGATCTCCATATGGAGACTGGGACCAGGAAAGAAACACGTGCAAGACACCCACCCATTGATGCAACCGCTCTGAACAGCACAACACCACTCCACGCCTAGAGCACACACGCCAACCAGGATGAAGCAGCAAAAACAACGCACCCGCTCCTCTGGTTTGTGGGTGCACAGCTGAGTAACAAGTTCATTCCTCCTGCTTCCTCATCGTTTTTCACTTCAGCATGCTGGCATAAACTCCGGCTGGACCTACTTTATGGTGCTTTCGATTTATAAAACTGGTTCAAGCATGGATAACGCTACCCAGAACACATGCTAGGTTAATGCTATGCATCAGAGCACAGGCAGCTGTCAGTGGAAGCGTGCACTAAAAGCCTCACAGAGAAAAGTTTTACCCAAGCCTTTAAAAAAACAAAGCAAGATAAGAAACTCGATTCAAATCAATTCTGCACAGTTTCTTCAGGCAAAGTTTTGCATGTTTCCAGCAAGCACTGCTTAAAACAAATATCTCTGCTCTTTAATATCCCTGCAACGTTGTCCCTTGAAAAATTTAGTCAGTCATATACCCTGAGAAGTCAGCTACTACATTTAAACAAGCACCTACCCTGTAATCCAGGGTATGCAGCCAGAGCCTTTAAGCACATTATCAGGCCTTCAGCACAGGCATTTTTCATCACTGAAGCTTGAAATTTCGCTTGCAAATTATTTCCATCGCCTCTGATAAGTCTGCACCAGGAGACTCCATTTAGGAGGCTGGGGCTGCAGGTTGCACAGAGGTTCCAATTAGAATTTCAATAGCAGATAGCCAGATGCAAGGCCTGTTTTCTGGCAGATGATTTTATAAACCCAGCAGGGAATTTACAGCTAAAAAAAAATAAAGACGTCTGCAGCTACACGTTAAGAGGCCCGTAGTCCGAACTTTTCCCCAAGGAAGTACAAAAAAGGACACGTGCATATACAAGCATATACAGTATTTAAACTAGAACCAAGCAGCAAACATGCACAGCAAGTGCATAAACCCATTATAGACATTAAAGATAATAAAAATGGACAGATCCCTTCTAAATTACCCATTGCCATGTAATGGACTGCATTAACATATACAGTAGTGGATCATTATGATAGGTAAGTAAGATTAATACAGAAATACGTGCACTTTTGAGAGAGAGAGAGATCAACATGCATCTTAGAGCCCAGTTTTCAAAGCTACTGATCAGTCACAAACCCTCAGAGGCCTAAAGGGCACCAAATACTCAGTATCAGGGAGTTCACTTCGATCAGCAAGGCCGCAGATTAGCTCCAGGCAGGGAGGGTCAGCGTTCCTATGGTGGCTCCTTAGGCAAGCAGTCGGTTAACTCACTTTATCGGGAAGCAGGAGTGCTGTCGCATGACCAAGCCTGGCAGGGATTCATTCAGCTAACACATGGGACGCCAACGCACCTTACTCAATAGGATCCTGACACGGGATTTTTCTTTGCCAGTCCTACAAGACAAAGTTTGGAGACAGCAGAGAGGCGAGTTAAGGGATTCACTAAACCCACCAGGGCAAGAACCACTGGAACAGGACGTCCCCAGAGGATGCTGTCTTTAAGAGCCTGGTCAAAGACCAGGATTTGTTCTTCTTACTGTCTCGTGGCAGCGTGCTAACATTGCCTAGGGTACAGTTAAACCTACTGAAAACATTTACTTGGGGTAAACGATGGGGGCACAGGATGAAAAACATTTCATTCCTCCACGTGAAGCGGAAAGCCACTTACAAAGGCAATCTGTATTTCATGCAGCCTCCATCGTTTATTCAGACACCAGACTTTTTGTGAGTGTCTGTGACACCGCCAGGAAGTGCCCCAGACCCCGTGTCTTTGAAGGGGTCCATAGGGAAATAAAAGGAGCTGCACGGAACGCCGCAGGTAGCTCTGGGGTGCAGTCAGGGTTATTAAACACGCGCTACCCACACGGCGCTCCGCCCACACCACGATTTCTCCGCTGCACAACTTCAGACCCCAGCCCCACGACAGACACCCCTGCCACGACACCCACCGGACACCCCGCGGGCACCGGGGGGGAGCTGTTCCCAACAGCCCCCCCCCCCCCAAAAAAAAACCCAGGTCTCCTGAGGATCACGGGGGGGCTGGTCACCTCCCGGTATGGGGCATGCAGCGGCACCGGGTGCTCCCCGTTAGCCTCCGGAGCTGGGAACGGGACCGGGACCGGGACCGAGACCGAGACAAGGGCTGGGGAGAGAGAGCCGGGACCGGGGAGGAAGATAGGAGAGGGGAACCGGGACCGAGACCGGGAAGGGAAGGAGACGGGGGAGGGGAGAGGAGTGGGGAACCAGGACCGGGAGAACCGGGACCGCGGGCAACCGGGAGCTGGGGGAGGGGACGACCCGGCGGAGCCCTCCCGGTGCCTCCCAGGCCCCGCTCCGCTCCGCTCCCCCGTGCCCGCGCCGAGCCTGCCGCCCCCTCCCCCGGCGCTGTCAGCCCGCAGCGGGGCGCTTACCGCGGCACTTACCGCGGCCGCACGCCCGGTACCGGCGCGACCCCCGCGGGGCAGGAGCGGAACCGGGCGGCGCCGCGCCCCGCCACGTGCCGCCGCCTCGCCCCGCCCCTCCCGCCCATCGCCGCTCCCCATTGGCCGGCCCGCAGATCGCACCGCCTCCTCCATCTCGGCCACGCCCCCGGCCACGCCTCCCTCCTCTCCTGTCACCCCGGAAACGGCGAGGGGAGGGCGGAAATAGCGTTGCGCGGGGGCTGGGCCCAGTGGAGGGCGGAGGGGCCTGGAGGGGGCAGTCGTCTCTCTCCGTCCTCTGCGTGAGCGTCGTTTCGCCTCCTGCCCGGCTCCTGTCTGAGCACCGGGCAGGGCCACAGATGCCCCTTTGCTGTCAGCGCGTGTAAATTACCCCCAGATGCGCACCACGCGTTAAGACGTGCCTGCTTTGTGAAGGTCAGGCTCATACCCTGGCCTGCTCTTGGCTGAGGAGTTGCAGCCAAAGGGGCAATTTTCTTCCACAGTGTGAAAACTCCTGCTGCAAGCTGGGGGGCAGCCGCAGGAGCATCTTTCGGTGTACTAAATTCATTACCAATACACCTTCCCCACGTTTTCTGCAAGCAAACATTACAGGAGGCTTTGTGTTGAGTAAAGGAAAGGTGGCTGGGTTGGTTGTGTAAGACTTCCACAACTGTCTCTGCAAGGAAAAACTAGATAGAAACATGCTCAGGCTAACAGCTGCTTGTTATCCACAACTCAGTAACACACGTCTTGCAATAATAAATGGTTATTTTGCCGTTTTTAGTGTTCCCGTCAACGCCAAAGGTTTGCACAGCACCAGTCTGCAGCTGCTTTGGTGTGTTATCGGGAAACCCTAGCAGCAGTGGAACTTTGAAGCATTTACGCACTGCAGTATGTACCAGTACGTGCAGATACATATTTAATAGGTGTGCTGGAGCAGCATTCTGCAACATGCAGCCAGCTCCACAAAACGACAGAAGGAGCACAACTTCCTTTAAGCTGTAAGCGCCCATTTTAGATCAAGCACACATTCAGCACATTTGGGTTATTTCCAGATGGCCCAGAGAAGAGTCTTCAAAAAAAAAAAAAAAAAAGTGCAGGTGACAACATTGTGCGTACAGGCATAGTCCATATTGTGAGATGCTTTATATAGTGATTGTGACATTGAACAGGTTAAACAGGAGCTTTTGCTACCTCAAGTAGGATCTCAGCTGCTACTGCTAATCTGGCCATAGATGAAAGCGATGCTGAAATCATTCACACATGCTGATGTAATTTTAGAATGCAGAAATTTGCTTTTAGAAATGAGCAATGAGGAGGAGGAATTTATACCCTAGTCCATCAGATAATTAAAAGTAGACAAAATGCAGAGCCAGACAGAGCTCCACATTAAGGACTCAAAGCGTGTCTGCCTGCATTTGTTGTGTAGATGTATCATTCCATCTTTCATGTAAGATACTAACATCTACTGAAATGCTCCCTCCCATCCTTTCCAGAGAAGGAGAAAGGGAGGAAGAACCTCTGCTATTCAGGAGAATTAGAAGAGACGGTTGAAAATGGGGGGAAGGACTGTGTGCTGTAGAAAAAGATTATCTGACAGGATCAAGTGCAAAGATGGAGCAAATAATACGAAGCAGGAGGGCTCACACCCCTTGGGTTGGTATGGTGGGGAACAAGCACATTTCTTAAGCAGTCTCAGGAGAAAAAAATAAATGAAAATGCACACGGAAAAGCCCAGATGTGGAATGGGAAAATAAAGGTACTAAAGTAAAGCCGTGATCACCTAAACAAAGAGAACGTGATATCATGAACGTGCCCTGTTCACCTCTCTCCCTGTGATGCACGGGGAACATCTGCTGTTCAGGCCCCGAGAGGACATCGTTTTGAAAGGTGTTTAAAGATCTTTGCAACTTTACACGCCTCATGTGAAAAGCTGGGGTGCTAAGACATGCAGGCAATAGGAGGTTTTCATAGAATATAAATGAGGTCTAAGCCACTGTTTATCTTTCAGTTGGTTTGTATTTATTTGAGGTTGTTGAGAGAGTAGAGATTATGGGATGTAATGAAATGGCATCAAAGGGGATTGGGCTGGAGGTGCAGTAAAGGAGATTTTAGGATATTAGTTTAAGCAGAAGTGGCTCCAGTATAGTCGAGCTCTCTTCCAGACATTAACCCATGCAGGGTTTTGTGCTGACAGCTAGAGAACAAAAGGCAGGTCTGTGTTTAAAAAATAGTCTCCTTTCCAGAACAGATGGTGGTTGGGATAGCAAATATTGGCTCTTTTGGACTGCTCAAATAAACTTAGCCAGTTGAGGCAATGCAAAGAATAGTCCTTCAACTCTTTCTACATCTAAGAAGGAGTGGAACTACATCCCTTCAAACAGGTGGAAGGTTGAACCTGCCTACCCTACACTGTAAAGTCCCTTTTAGAGCAGTGCCAAGGTCCCTTTTAGAGCAGTGCCATGGTCTGCTGGGGGAGAGTAGTCCCTCTAGAGGCACAAGGATCATCCTTCCAACTCTCTGTGTGGCTCCTGCACCAGAGTTTAACTTGTGCTGGGCCATATTCACCTCTGGTATAACTCCAATCAAATTAAGCCAAGAACCTATTTAGCCTGCAGTCGTTTTTTTTTCTTTCCTTTTTTTTTTTTCCTTCCCTTCCTGTAGCCATCTTTTCATAGAGGACATGCCTCTGCCAACTCTCAAGCTGCAATTAGGGAAGAGTCTGGATAGAACCGTTGACAATATGTTTGCAGAGTACTAAATACCATTGACTATGATCAGTAAATATTTACACTTGGAGGAAGAGATTTGCTCTTTGCATAGTTTGCATGTTGGCATCTGCTAGGCTGAATAAATTACTAATAAAAATAACATTGTGGAAAAAAAAAAAGCCCATGCTGGTTCTTTGGAGCTATTTTATTAAAATCAATTAAATGATAAGTAAACTCATTCCTTGAGAATTACACTCTCTCCAAAATTTCAATGTTGGAATATGCCCTATTGCACCAAAGAACTGAGGCAGCCCACTCTTGGAGGAGTGTGAATTTTTCTAGTGAGGAACCCTGGGCTGACACAAAGGCCATTTTAGTTGGGGAAGGAGAGCCCTTGTTCTCCATCAAGACTAATATCTGCAGCCAACTGTACAATAGCTCATTTTGGCATGACAGTTTTGAAGGAATTTGGCCACAGTTCTTTTCTGGTCTTGCATTTTGCACAGCTCTGAATTCAGTCCCACCGAATCGTGAGTCTTGGCAGATCTTGCAATTATGAGTCTTTTCTGAACCTTCTAGCTTCTTCAATCAAGACACTGCATAAGAATCTTGACTATCATTTTAAAATGGATTTGGTGTATGCAAGGAAATGCAGAATACATGTCCCTAGAAATGGAAACACAGATAAGCAAATCTCAATTTCAGTAAGCTAAACTCCCCATATCAGAGTACGGGGTATTCCATCCACTGACAGTAGTCACCTAAAAGTCAAATTTCATACTTAAAATTCGAAGTGTTCTTCATAAACTTATTTTAAAGCCAAGATTCTCATGTAATACCATGTTTGTAGCAATGTTAACCCAATTAAAGAATTGGTCACAGGGACAGAGCATCAAAGTGGCTGCATTTTGAGTTATTATAATGAATTAAATATGTGCAAACAGCTAAAAAAGATTGGTTCTGTGCATCCACTGAACATTACAACTACAGATATAACATTACTCACAACCCATCAGGATGCTCCAGTTCTCTTCAGACACATATAGAGTTGTCCCACTGGCATCATGTTACCGCAGCTTCATCATGAAAAATGGATGTCATGCTCTGCCAGAGATCCTGCCTCTCTGAAGCCATAGGAATCCCTGAAGCACAAGTTAAAACACATTAACCCTCACAGCTAAGCAGCAGCATGGAAGATAAGTCTAGCAGTGCATTATCAGACAAGTATCATACCTGATACCATGGCACAATTTGCTGTAACTTTCTGTGCTTAACTAGCTTTCTCATTACTGGCTAGCATTGCCTCTGCTTGCAGATCCTTACTAGGCTCATCACCCTTCATAGAGTTGAAGAGAAAATATGGGCCAAGGGCAGCGGGAGCCTGGGTTGAAGATTGCCATGGACCACACAAGAGGTAGGGCAGAATGAGGGTGCCTGTAAACTGTTAACATGAGGCTCAGGGAGCCCATGATGTGACCAGACCTTTAACTTGGTGGTTGGCTTGGTCCAGCACAGCCTCTGGGCTATGGCACAAGGCAGAAGTTTCTAGTGACAGTCCTGTCACCTTACCCTGCTACCGCACAGCAACCTGGACAGCAACCTGGAAAGTCTCTTAGGTGAGTACAAATGCATCGTTCACCCATGGTGGGCGTCATGCTGTACAAGGACTGGGTGGCAGCACTGCTGCAGCTCATCCTGCACTGCAGTCGGCAGCTACACACCGTTGGTGTGGCATGGTATACACTCCAGTAGGTAGTAGTGCTGTCATACATCATATATATGGATATATCATAGAAACAGAATATCCTGAGTTGGAAGGAATATATATATATATATATATATATATATCATATATATATATACACACACTCAAACCAGAACTGGAACTGGAGCTTGCACTATAATTTGATTCATATTCCCAAGGGTTCAAATATGACCTTCTTGGTTGTTTCAGCATTTGGATTTCTTATGGCACAGTGACTCCAACATCACCACAAAGGGGGCGCATGTGGTGTTTTCCTCTTCTGCTTTGTAATCTTCGTGGTGAACAGCTGTGGAATGCTTGTGATGGGTACTGTGCACACAGAAGAAGAGCTGGTCCTCACTCCTAAGACTCCATCCCAAAGCAGACAGGCTTTGTCCTCACTGATAGCAGGGGAGAAGGAGAAAGGACATATTCTCAATATGTTAACTGATAAATTTTCCCTAAAGGAAAGCAAGACATGCTTTAACTGACCAATACAACCTGCCTCATCCGCACGAGGATTTTAAGCACACCTCTCTTTCTGATATTGGTATGGCCATACACTGAAGTAGAAGGGTTGGGAGAGAAACAGATCAGAAGAGAGATGTTGGAGGTATAGCTAAATTTTCTTGAGAACTCCTGTTGATCTGGTTTCTGCTCTGCTGTTTAGCTCATCCGTAAGGATTTCTGAGTCATGCCAGAATGCTTTGCACTAGCTGCTTCCTTTGTTGAAGGACAGCCCAGGCTGATGCAAAGGGTGTTTTGGGGAACAAGAGGCAATCCCTTCAGAAAGGGAGACTGGAAGAGCAACATAAGCAAAAATCCAAACACCCAAAAGTGGGTTGCTGAGAAGGGTGGCAGAGAACAGGTAACCTCCAGTCAGAAGAAAAAAGAGTGATGAGAGTAGTCACCAAATCTCATCTTTGCTTAGAGCCATGCCGGGGAGGAGTTTTGGCTTGGTGGGATTAAAGAATGCTTAAAAATTATAACTTGGTTTTTAAGCCTGTATCTTTTATGCTGAAAGCAGGGTTTATCCTGCTTGAAGAGGTCAGTCATGATAAGGAATCTAGCTAAAATGCTGCCTACCCGGTCAAACAGCACACTGCACCACAGCTGATTTTGAGTGCAATGTATTCAAAGGAAGCTGTTTCCTGCTTCAGACCTGCTCGCCCTCCCTCCTCCTCACACCACAAAACAGGACCTTGATCCCATGCCAAGAACACCTGAAGATTATGTGCTGCTGAAGCTGGGGCTGACTGAATGCTCTGTAAACAATGTTGTAGAGTTTTTGCTTTTTCCAGTCTAAGTGTGTGCAGACAATGCATTTGCTGATGAATTTTGAATTGTTTTCTTTCTGCACGCTGCCTTAACAGTAGCCTCCATTGAACCATCAGCAGTCTGGCCTTAGGCACAGAATGAAGACTCTGTAGCTACTTACATAACCCAAAGAAACAAAAATTATTACAGCAATGCCTGGCAGTGCTGCTCTCAGCCTCGTGTCTAGTGGCATTTTTGCAAGACACCATTCTTCCCAGCATCCTTCCACCCCAGGGTTTATAGCTTTTATATTAAAACATGAGGTGGACAGAAATTTGCACAAATTAACTCTGTGTGGAGCATAAATGTGTTTGGTTTGTTGTGCTAAAAAAAAAGTGATTTATTTTAATATAAACCTTTTGACTGAATTCAGACAAGCTCTGAGGCTTTCCTAGGTTGAAAGAGACACTATATTAACAATCCATCAGAGTCAGTACTTGTTTGTGTGTGTTTTTAAAGAAAAATCAACTCAAACAAATCGTGTGCATTCTAAACAGTGGAAGTACCAGAGGAAGACTAGGGTAGCTGCTCTAATGACACAGCAACAGCATGAATGTTTGCCTCTTTTTAAATGGGGGGCAATGCAGTGTCAGCAGAAGATGGAGAACAGCATTGCACAGTGCCATTATTCTCCTTCTCCTGAGATCAGGTAGAGCCAGTGCAAGAGAGGGCGGTTAACCAGTAACATACTTTCTGGTGATTACTTTCCCAAATAACAATCTGTTTAACATTAACTGAGTTGATTATGGATTTCCCCCTGGCACGTGGGGGATATATCCCAGTCAAGGAGAGATTCAGAAACTACCCCGGGGCTGGCAGGGGAAAGGGCAGCAGGAGGAAGCAATTACAGAGGGCCATGCTAGGTACCCTAACAGACTTTCCTCTCTGGCCTGCCAAGGCACTGTTGGTTTCCCAGCCTCCACCCAGGAAATCCCAGGACTGCCAAAAGGGTCAGAGAAGGAGTGGGGGGGTGGAAGGAGGTTGCCTGAACACCCTTTGAGAGCCGGACTGACAGGAAAGCAGGCTAGACAAAGGCATTTACACATCCGAAAGTGGCTAAGGGACGTACTCCCCTTCCACAAGGCTGTAAGGAAACACAAGGGTTAAAGTTTCTTCCATCCACCTTTTTTTTTAACCTATTAAAGCCTATTTTAAACTGTTTTTTTAACCTATTGCATTCATGTCAGCCAAAATTAATGTCTTTGATAGACGCCAGCCCTCATGCCACTTTGATGACAGCAATGCCCTTACTGCAGAATAAAACTTAAGGGGGGGACAGAGTTGAACTCAATCCGTAAAGCCCCGACATCGACATTCACCCAGACCACTTCAGGCTTTCTTTGGTCTTCTCTTTTACACTCAGCCCCATCCTAGAAGCAGAACAACAGTGTTCAGTCACACACGAGCCACCTCACACACCACAAGCATGCTCAGCAGCTGACTGAGGGGCGTTTGCCTTCACAGTAGCATCTGCCGATGGAGAACGTGGCCTGCCACCATGCAGAAAAGCTGCAGTGCCCTATGTGCTCCACGCTGGGCCTGAGCCTCCCTCACACACCCCTGTACACACACACACACCCCTTGTGGCCCTTTGCACAAGTGACAGATGAGGTGACACCGAGCTGCTGCTCCAGGCTCACCCCATCCTTCCAGCAGCCCTCAGTGCCATCGGCCAGCTGGACTCACCACTCAGTGGCTGTGCTCCTGGGCTCTCACACTAGGACAACTACAGCAGGCCACCTCAGATCCCTCCCAGCTAGCCGCTTGACTAGTGACTAGCTAGACACCACAGAGACTTCACTGTTTGCCCATGGCCTCTGCTGCCTTGACTGTCCCCACAGGGCATCTGCAAGGAGAGGCCTGTTGCCACCTCGGCCAGTAGGCAGGGACCTTCAGGCAGGTCACCAGGGGTTGGTGTGGTCCTCATGGGTCATCTTCGGTGGTCTCTTGGCAATCTCACCGGTAGATGGCAATACAGAGACAGAGAAACCTAAGCACACAGAGGCAGGAAGAGGTGCTGGATGCAGGAAGAAAGTACAGAGGATGGAGAACTTCGCAGCGCCTGCTGGACAACTTCACTGCTGCCCTGCTTTCCAGCCATCGAGGCAGGCTTCACAGCAGGGCCCCACCTGTATTTTGTAGGTAGCAAACAGTCACGGTCAGGTTAACATTTCAGGTTGTTTCAGCTTTTTTGCCGGAACATCACGGTTGATTTTCCAAATCCCCCCATCTAAGGGCCTCGTCTGTGGCTCCCAGCCACAGCACTGCCCCTTCAGAGCTCCGCAGAGCCCACCCTGGCCAGCGAGGGTCTTGGGGACACGCACCCCTCTGCCATGACTCCACAGCCTGGGAGCCGGCACTGCTCACCTGTGCCAGGCTCAGCAGCAACGTCCCCACATCTCAGGGGACACTGTGGGGGACTTGCCAGAGTGGCAATAGCCCACACGGCAAAGCAGCTCCTAGCAAACATGAGGCTCTGTGTCTGATGGGAAGGAGGGGACAGGGGAGCCCTGCTCATTGCCCCACGAACCGTTGCACGTTTCCAACACGCATCAGTGTGGGTGGCAGTAATGGGTTGTGCACGGCTTATGAAGCTGCTCACAGTCTGAAGAAGGTGCTCAGATGTTCAAACCATTGTCCAGACATGCCATATACAGCAAAAAAATGCTTTTGGCTGTAGAAGACCAGCACACCACACCTGCTACCTTATTCTCCCAACCTGTAACCACACATCTAGACAGCATTAGGAAAAAAAAAAAAAAAAAGACTCCCTAAAAATACATACAGAAATGTATCCATGTCCCTAAATCATAACTGGACAAATATTTGCCTTCTTTGGCTTCACATGCTTTATTTTCTTTAAGATGACAGACAAAGTGAATGTCAAAGTACTGTCTAACACAACAGCAAACCATAAAGTATACAAGTATCCATATTAATAGGACAAAATATCCGTTACCTTTTATATGCAGACTCAGTGTTGCTTTCTAAAAGGCACTAAAATGTATGTTCTTATACTGGAAAGCAGTCCTAAAATACACATTCACTATATGAGAGAGCACCATCTGCCAGCCGCTGTGTTTAGGACATCGTAGGACCCCCTTCGAAACAGAAAACAACAAATGCTTGGCAAACTCATGCCAGCCCCTGGAGTTTTGCTTGTCCGCAGGCCAAATAGCAGCTTCTAGCTTGCATATATGCATAAACCAGACCATCAGAGGTCTCTCTCTGGTCATATCTTTATTCATGTGGGGCCTTCCTGTCTCTGTGCTCTTTCTGTTCATATCCAGGTTTAAAGTACACTTGAAATTGGTGGTCCTATGGGCTCCTTGGACTAGCAGCATGGAGATAAAACCCTCTAGGCAAAACCCTCCTGGAAGGGGAAGCATGCTGTGGTAATATAGACCAGTCATTTCCAATCTTTTTGGATTGCATAGCCCTATCAGTATAAAAAAAATGTGTGCACTCCCCAGTATATTTATCTGTTTATAAATTATATACATGTACTACTGAAGTTCTAACATTTTCTTCCTGCACTCCAGTGGATCATCTTGCATACCTCCAGGTATGCTCACCACGCTTTGGAGCCCACTGATCTCTACCACAGCTAAACCTTCCTCTCCAGTGCTCCAGGCAGACCCCTTTCGTAATCTTTATGTCCTAAATCAGAAGCTTGGAAGCTTCTGTAGTACAGGCTCACTCTTCAGAAATGACATTGGCTTACTCAAAGGGTATTTGCTAGAGGAGAGAGGGAAACTACTGAAGTGAGAATTAAGAGTTCAGGTATGAGGAAGGGAGGGGAAAGAAGAGTTTAAGCAGAAGCTGTTGAATGGTTCCCTAATAAATATTCTTACACCAGGTCCATGGGAACATTGTGGTGCTCAAATTAAATCTGTTTTTAGGAAGAAGAAAGAGGATAGAGAGGAGAGTAAAGGAGGCTAATAATAATAATCTCACTATAATATCCAACAATTGTGCCCAAGAGCAGTACAATACTCCCAGGTGCTTCTACCCCTTACAGGCTACAGGGGAGTATCTACAACCATCAGTCATATGGCATGGACTGGATTACTTGGCCATGGGCATATTCAATCCAAATGCTTTCCAATACAATCATGTGGAAGGACAAACACTAAGAAATATAGGGTTTTGTCCCAAGCTGACAAGAGGTGGTTTGAAGTGGAGGAGAGAAAGGCACAGGATGTGTCTTGGACAGGGATGTGGTGGATGTGATAAAACACAAGCTGAACACAAAGAGCCTTGCAAAAGACATAGCAAAAACAGCTAATACAACTTTGAGATGGATTAATATGTGATAACAGATATGATTTTGTCATTCATGTACAGCACTGCCAAGATCTATAATGGAATGCTACAGTGTGTTCTATTCTTGTTTTATAAAGGATGTTAACCAGCTGTAGAGGGCTGTATTCTCTGTTGGTATAGAGGAAAAACTCTTTTCATCAGCTACTAAGAACTAGCGTTGGGCTGGCAGAAGCTGTGTAGATTGATTACCTTAAAGCGATGAAGAGACAGGACACAAACACAACAATTTAAACAACGGTTTTCTTGCCTTTTAACCTCATGACTTTTCCCCAGCTGAAGGGAAAAAATACGCATAAGTGACTAGTCTCTGTAGTTCTCTACCTCCTCTCCTTGTGGATAATAATCCAGTTCAGCAGCTGTTAGGTCCTTGGGGCCAGTAACTTTAGCCAGGCATTTCATGCCAAGAGAAAGAGCAGCAGGTAAGGTGGGAGCAAGTGGTGCTGCTGGCTTGGGGGCTCATATCAAAGGTCTGTATATCCTAGAGGTGTCTATAGGGGGAGCACAGGAAGAGAAACCTGGGAATTATTCAGGACTGGCAACTGGCAATCACATTTAGAGACTTGAGTCATATCTGTATGTTAGTCTCCTCTTTGATACTTTCCAAGTATTCCATCAACAGTGAGAAATAAGAGAGGACCTGACATCTCTGATATTGCAAAAGCACAGGAAAAAAATGCATAATCGCATCAGGAAAGAAAACCCCTTAAGAAAACAAATATACTTGCAGGCTTCTTTCCTCTATCAGTATGAAGCAACATGGACAAATGCCACTTATTCTCTGATCTTTTGATCATCAGAAAAAAAACAAACAGTGCAAATTACATCACTAGTTTTGTCCATACAGAATGTTCACAGCTGTTGGCACAGAAAACCATGCAAACAAACCACTGAAACTGCATGAGGTCTTTAGTTCCCCTTGATCCAAGGCTGGCACCATGCTATTTGAATTAATAAGGTACTGGGTACAGTCCTTCTAAACCCCAAATGGTTGCACAATGCGTTGAGTAACAACGTAACGCACTGAAAAAAATCTGTCTATGCTGGCATATTAGCAGAATGAATGAGATATACAGCCCTCCACTCATTAATGACTAAGTGCAGCAATTGTTTTTTTTCAGTACATCACTCAAGCCACATCAAACCTTAAGCAGACCAAGCAAGTTAGAAAATACTCCACAAAGTTTGCACAATTACCAAAAATGCTAGATAAAACTCTTGGGTTTTTAATAGATCACTAACCATTTTTAGTAGTTTTTAACTTCGCTGGAGTAACATATGATTTCTGGTTTAATAAACTAGAGAGTAGAAGGAGAAATGAAATCTGGAGTTCCTGCAAGAGCGGGCTAACACCCTTCAAAGAAATGAGTACATTTCAGAGAACCGTATTCATGGATCACAACCATGGGTTGCAGCTGTTGCAGCCTTCCTTTTGAAAGGGCAAGAGTCTCTTTTAGAGACAGGAAAAACACTTTGCTCACTGAGTATCTTCCACAAAGAAAGGTATTGCTCAGGTCTTGTGCTTACTACTGTGACGCACCTTCCTTTGCAAGTCTGCAGGAGCAGCAGGTGTGATTCGGAGATGATCTCAGTTCAAAATCTCAACCAGCTGCTGAAGGCTGATCTTTTGAAAGCAGCACCACTGGGAGCCATCAGTTCTGGGCGTAAATCTGATATGATGCATTTCTGACTCTGGGGGGTCTTTCCTTTTTTCCTTATCAAGCTACCTTCACCCTGAAAGCAGTGGGAAGGGCAGAGCGATGGAAACCCAATGGTGAAATTCCCACAACCTCTAATCTAGCCACTGTTTTCCTTAGTGTACCTTTAGCGTGCCAGGCTTCTTGCAGCCCCAGCAGTGCTGAAATGGTGCAATGCTGCATTTGGGTGTAATTTTATACCATGAGAAAAGGATGCAGTAGATACCAATATCTATCACACAACACCCTCAGCAATCCACAGGACTTGGACTAAGAGTCAAATTCAATCAAGTAGCTCTGCTCCGTGTTGTGTGTGAGCATAACTGCCTGTGTGCGAGGTTTTTGGAATTGTCTGTGGCCTTCTCAGGCCCATGGATGGGCTTGTCTATACAGCAGCCACAGTAAATCCTGTAATATTTCCAGAAATCAGCCAAATGGTATAATTTGTGCCCACCACACCAACTCAAGACTCAGCAGATCAGAGTTTGGTTCCCAAAGCTGCTGCAGACATCTTTTCATCATCTCCCACTCACCTTTCATGCCAAGCATTTCAAAAGGGATCAGAGACTTCAGCTGCCACTTTGAGATACCTCAGACATGCCTGGCTGTCAGAAAGCAGGCGCTCAACACAGACACAACGCATGAGCACAGCTCAATTAAAGCATGTTGGAGCCACTTCACTGTGCTCTCTTCTCTGTACTTCTCCCAGCTTCCCACCATCTCACCTCTACCATAAAATTACCAAGAGAGAGAATTTTCACAGCAAGATCCTCTTTCCAGTTGGAGACTTGAAGTTCAGCTGATTAGCACATTTGGTAACAAAGGTAAATTTTTTAAAAGGGTTGTAGAGCCCATTAGCCAACAAAAACAGTCTGTTGCCATGGGTGGCCAGATAAACCTAAACTGTCTGATTCCTAAATAAGTCTCCACTCAGCTGACTATACAATTCTCACTACCTGGGGATTTCAGTCACACTGCATGACTGGGCAGCATCCCCTGCTGCCAAGACCAGCTCCCCTGTCGCCCACCCATGGAGTACCAGAAAGGGTGAGTTATTATCTTTAGTCTTCTTGGGAACTGATGCCTACTTGTAGGCTCCAGAATTATCACCCGCTGACGTCACGGCAGAACATGGCATTATTTAGTGTCCTTTCTGACTTCTGCTAGCTTGATGTCAACTGCTTGCTAGGTGCCAGGAGACATTACTCATCACACGAGAATTAAAATTGTTATTGGCCATATTTTCCCAGCTGGGCTTTCAAACTGGTTTCATTTTGCCAATGATTTGTGTAGCCGAGCTGCTCTTTTTTCTTTTTGGTTCACATTAAGTTTCATTTGAGCTGTATGTCACTGCATTCTCTGAGGGTTACCTGTCTGAATGTGGAGGTGAACGCGTGCCATTGGAGCTTGCTCCCCTAGACATACTGGTAACGTTGCTTTTCACGTATCTCAGTTTTGCCTGCATGCATGCTGCAGGTGATATACTCCCTATAGAAGGATCACACACACATACCATTTATTCCCGGGACTGGAGGTGGGCTGCATTCTCAACACAGGTGGCAGAGCCCTGAGAGAAGAAGGCCTTGGGATCACTGGCTCCCAGCATGGTTTTGGGGAAGCTGAGAGAAAGAGCAGCACTGTCTGTGCAAGAATATCAGCAGGGTACAAATGGAGCTGTGGCTGGCTGGACCAGCTCCTGGCAGGGAGGTGCAGCAGGGCAGAGCACAGTTGCATTGGTGAAGGTCGAAGGGTTTGTTCAGTACATAGGGGGATAAGGGAAAGGAAACTCCTAGGCTAGACCTACAGGTGAGGAGATGGTCTGATCTTCTGAAGGGAAAGGAGCATTGTCATTTTATCCACACTGACAAGCTATTTTAGTGCTTCTCTTCCTCTACCAACACTGAAACACATTCAAACAATGTGAATACAGGATGGGAGAATGAGCTAGTCAGGGCATCATTTTGTCTCATAGGATTTCCTCCATTTAGACAAGTTACTGTGGCATGAGCACTGTCCACCAGGCCTCTCCAAGCAGCTTGCACCTCCCCATCAAAGCAGGCTCACACAGAAGACGTTCCCATTCCAAGCACCCCCTTTCAATCCTCAACTACATGTTTGCTGCTCTGACTTCCTCGTGAAGTTAGGTTTATAGTCCTACCCTCCAGTACACATGGGGCCTGGGGGACACAGATCTCTTCTTCTCTAACACTCCTATGAGCTGAGTCGATAAGGAAGAATGATTTTGGTACCCCCCACTGAGAAAGAGGAGGCACAAAACATATGACCATTATGCGACAAAAGGGAATCCCACAAAAGGGTAGAATTTGAAAAGCTTCATTGGAGTTACCTCCTGTTGAAGACCGCAGAAGCCAACTTGGAAATACAGATCTGTTAAAAAAAGAAAAAAGAAAAAAAAAAAAAAAAAGAAAAGAAAACCCACACCCTGAGTCAAACCTTCCCCTCTTCACAGAAAAAGAAGGTAAGAGGCTGCCTGACCAGATCCCAGCAGGGATGCCTGTTGTTCCAGGAGTCACCAGAACCAGCCCTCCTACCCTAGCTTTTCTTCCACCATCACAACACTGCTGGAATAAATAAAAACCTCAGGGGAAAACAGCATTTGTTTCTTTATACCTCTAGGGTTCAGCACTGATTTTGTCTTCTCACACTGCTCTCCACCATTAATCAAAATCACTCTCATCAAGGCAGCCAGGAGCCTTAGATATAAAGGAGGAGGATTTGCAGGAGAGGAGTGTTTGGAAATTAACCCAGCTGCTTTGGGCCTGACTCATCTGCAGCATTGTCAACTCCACTATTTTGCAGTCATGCAGTTGGGCTTTGGGGGTGTGGGTTTCCAGCTCCTTAATCAAAAAGTCCTTAGATATCTCAGCTGTCACCCACTAGCAGTAATACAGATTTATGATCCTTAAGGGTAGAGAAAAAAAAGTCTAAGAACAAGTCAGGTTGTATCCTGTAACCCACAGTAACCAGCAGAGAGCTACATTTTACGGGGAAAAAAACTCAGTACTGCTTAGCATTGATCAATCCAAGGCCAATTGGAAGACACAGCATTAGGCAAATGAACACATCTGAAAGGGAAGTAAAAAGACACAGAAGCCCTTCCACAGGCCTAAAAAAAAGCAGCAAATTCAGGCTAGATTGAGCCCCGCTGTACCTCCAGGCAGTGCAGCCAGACACTGCTCCCCACGCTTCAGCAGCCCCATAGGGAAGCAACCCTTGGTATGAATATCATCACATCCCCCAGCCCTTTCCAGATCTCTAAGGCTTATTGAAATCTCCAGCCAGGCTCTCACCTGGCTAGTAAAACACCTCCCCCAGCCACATTTTCCTACCACCACCACATAAAGCAGGAGTCCTTCACGATCAAGTCACAGCTGAGCTAAGACTTTTATTGCTCTCTGCATCCAGCAACTATTGTAGGTTGCGCAGAACACTCATTTCATCCCTAATTAACCCCCTTGTGGACATCCAAGACCTATATTAGAAAAAAAATCGGCACGCAAATGTCTCTTGGGAACCGCCCCACAGCTTGACAGTTCCTGGAGTTGCAGTGTAAGAGCAGGTCTAGAAGCCCCAAATCCAAGTGGTGGACAAGTTCTGCTGTGCTGTCAGGAATCATTTATCCCCCCATGCATCTCATGTCCCAATGCCTCTGTCGGTCTCTGGGATCACTTCATCCCAGCATGTGAAATCCCTGCGGGTGCCCCTGGGGCCTAGGTTTTGTGGCCTTGCTTTGCTGAGGCCAAAAAGCTTTTCTTTTTTTGCCGAAAGCTGGCAGGAGAAGCGATCATTTAACCGTAGGAAGCTAGGTCACCTGAAGGGCAGCCCTCCCTCCTCCCCATGGGTGTTATTTCTCCTCCAGTGGGAGTCAGCACGTATTCCATCAAAACCCGGTGCCGCTTTTTGCAGCTGTTTCTGCCTGACTCTGGCAATCTTCATGCATGGCCATGCATTTCAGATGTGTAATGCAGCATGTCTGCGTGCCCTACAGGTTGCTGGTTCCTGCCAATGCCAATCCATATGGGGTTACTCAAGGGTAAGAGAGTCCGAGGTTTGACCCCTAGCCTACAAAGATTTTAATTTCCGAGCAAACTTTTAAAGTATGTCTTCTGATTCGGTTGTGACAGATGGTCTGTCCCCATGCTCCGACTCCCCAGACATCGAAGGAAAAATTAGCAGGTAGGTTGGGTTCAAAGCTGACCCTTGTAAACTAGCTGAGTCAGCAGCATTACAATACGACCGTGTTCCAGCTCAGCTAGCAAGGTCTCTTCCTCAGGGCTGGACCGCAGCGGCTGCCAAAGGGAAACAGAAGGGCTCAAAGGGCTCCAACAACACTGTCAAACTCGCAGGCAAGGGCACAGCCAGATCTGTGGGAGTCCTGACCTTTGCCAGCCAGCCTCTTTCCTCTTTGCTCTTCACTAATGTGGATTTAGCATCAGCTGACAGAAAAATGTACAAAACACACGAGGTCAGAGATTCCTGTATTTCGCATGATCTCAAGCCTGCAGAGTTTTCTCAGGTGTAATTGGTTGCTCCTGGAGCCATCCATCTTAGTGCTGTGTCACAGGTAATCACACTCCTCCTTAAGCAGGTTTTTTTTTTTTTTTCTCTGATGGAAATAACCACAGTAAAAGACAACCTTCGACAAAGCTTCAGCTGCAGCATTAGCTGCTGGGATTATGAAGGACAACTTACTGCTGGAAATCTCTACATAAACAAAGGTACCTCGTGGGTGAATAATATGCAGAGTAACGTGTTTTTTTTTTCACTGCAGACTGTTTTGTATTCGTACATGAGAGGGAGAGTTAGCTCTCTACCTCCTAGAAAACAACCAGGACCTCTAAACCTGCATCACTCTCTCATTTTATAATTACTACAATCAGTGGCAAAATGTCTTCTTTTCCTTTTAAATGTGACCACTTGCTGGAAACTAATAACTAAAATCCTAGCTAGTTTATATATACATATATATGCATATAAATACCTGAACCTGATGAATTCACATCTTACTCTTAAGTTTGCAGGCCAGGTGTCCCTCTGTGTCAGAGACTGATTCATTGCTGCAAGACCCCAGTGGCGGAATTACAAGCCCTATAGCTGAATAATATGTGAATCAAATGTCTCCCACTGCACACCGATGTGGTGTTGTACAGCCAAGCATACCAGGCAGCTGCAATGGTTAAAATATGGTTAAATTGGGTTGCACTGCAGACAGAAGAAGTCCGCCTGGCACCATCAGGAGTGCTGGTGCAGGACAGGTGAGTGCAGGGTCCACTCAGAGCTCAGCCAAATAGAGAGCAGGGAAGTCTCTGCCAGGATCACATGAGAGAAAATAAACGAGTCTACAAGATTTTAAAGAGTGTTAGAAGGAAATGGGAGGCAGAAGGGGAAAAGTGCCAACTCTTATGTAAGTACAGTGGCTTGCAAACTGCTGCGAGAGAAGAGGTCTCCGGGAGGATGCTCTAAGTTTTGCTTTTCTGGGATAGGACTTGAGGAAATACAAAAGGGTATTTGGAAAAAAAAAAAATCTATAAAAGCAGAAAAGACTTGGCTTCAAACCAATAATGAATGATGGAGCAGGCAGGAGAGGGCACCACCAATTTTCTGGCATTTCCCACCTCATCTGTCAGCTTTTGCAGATTCCTGCTGACATGGGTCCAATCCAAAACTTATTGAACAGCTCCCATCAAGAGCAGTGGATGCTGGATAAAGTGGACAGCAGAGAAAGCTGAGTGAGAGATGTTGAACCTTCGCTTTGGGAAGGAGCGGGCAGGGGAGGGCACTACCTCCATCTCCCCCTTCCTTTATTGTGGTGTTACCACAAGGAAATGTTTTTCCTCCTGAGGTTTGCTTTCTTCCCCCCTCCACAATATACCAACACCATCCCAGGGGGATTACATAAAACACGCTCACAGCGTGGAGGGCTCTGCTCTGGGAGCCTCCTGGTGGGTTGGGTCACTGCTTGCTCTCTGCTGGGTCCCACGCTGCAGGGTGCGATGTCCCCCACGCATCTTTCCCTCTGCTGCTTTCTGCTCTTGTTGTGACAGCTCAGCTCAAAGCTCCCTCGTGCTGATGCTGCTTAGCAGCCTTACGGGCAGGGGGAGGAGGAGCACAGGCTGCTGAGATATCTGCAGTGCCTCCTCTCCTGTCCTGCAGCGACGTGGCTGTGCCCAGCCTGCACTCCGTGTCAGGATACAGGCACAGCGAGGAGCAGCGCTGGCTGCCAGAGTGGGAGGAGATGCAGAGAGGGGCAGAAAGCCCTCATTTGCAGTTATGAGGGGGAAACTGCTTTTTCTTATTTGGGATACACCGAAGAGCTACTGACCTCGCCACACGCTGGTTCCACTCGCCTGCTGGTGAACAGGAGCAAATGGGAGTGTTTGGGAGCAGGAGCTGGAGCAATCTGGAAAGGAAAAACACTACAAGCAGTCCCTGAGTCTTTGTGCAGATCATCACAGACCACTCTTGGAGTCTGCACTTGCACTTACAAACACAGCTGGAGGGTAGGGATGGAAGGGGTGGGAGCGTGCAGGAGGCAAGGATGGGGTCATCCTTGCGGGATGGCAAGGACATGGGGAGGCATGACATGGTCATGCAGGAGGCAAGGACAGGGGAGCTACTTCAAGTGGCTTGGGCTCCTGGTGGCCAAGCAGACAGCCAAGCCAGGGGAGTGAATAGGAAACAGTCTGCAATGGCACAAGAGCAAATTTCGCTCAGTCCCTGAGGACCTTCTCACTCCCCAAGGCAGGGCCTGGCAGAAGATTCATGACCAGGCAGAGCTCTGGGGGGGACTGAAGGATGCAGGGGCCATCTTCAAAGGACAGTTTCTGTGGCCTGTGCTCAATACCCTGCACCATATGTGGGGCTTTTCCCTTGCCTGTTGTACCTACCTGGGATCTATATGTTTTCTGCTCTAGCAGCAGTGATATTCCTACCTCTGAAAGCAAAGCATAACTCCAGGTGGGGAAAAAAAAAAAAAAAAAGTCTGACTACAACATAGCTGTTTCAGAAAGGATACATGGCCCTGGAATTACTGCCCCTAGGATGGGAAGTGCATCTCCCAGCTTCTCTAGCATCCCTCACCCTGCGGAGCTCCTGTCACAGCTCTTCTATGCTCCCTCTCTTAGATAACTGCAGGTGCTACATGCTTTTGATGCTGCATTTTTCCTTGTCCCTTGGTACCACCCTTCATGGTATCTGCCACAGTCTTGGTATTACTTACATCTTTCCCTCCTAGCAACCATTCTTACAGAAGTGATGGCATCCAAGCAGCACCTGCATCGGTCCCGAGCTGCACACACTCTGGCCAGGCTCTCAGAACAGCAGAGGAGATGCAGTGGTGCAGGGGTTAAGCTGTTCTGCACTGAGTCTGGAGAGCCACCTTGGGTCTCTCCCCTCCCATCTTCTCCAATGAAATAATCACATTTTAGCCTTGCAGGCATGCAGAGGGGGGTCCAGCTGCTCTTGTGCAGGCGGTAGTATGCTCTAAGCTGCTGGGGACTAGCTGTCTGAAAGAATTATTTCCAAGGCCACATTAAGAGTTGAAGAGTAAAATTTAAAGAACAAACAGGCAGAGAGAAGGCAGAGAGGTGCAGCCTACTCCAGCGGCATGTAAAACAGAGACCACGGCCTTTCTATCTCCACAAGCTCTCAAGCAGCATTTTGAGGAGAGTAGGGGTTGCTTTCCAAAAGCCCTGACTTAAATAAATAAATAATAAATAAAATATTAAGAAATAGCCATCTCTGTAGAGGAGAGAAAAGCAGAGCTGCATATCACCACGTCTCAAACTGAATTTCCACAGGCTGGCTCAGGAGATAGGTAGCAGGTAAGAACATGGACAGAGAAACTGTGTTTTTCAGCATCAGGTCAAAGTAGGCAATGAGATGTGATGGGATTTGATCTGCCTAGATGGCCCAGCAACCAGCCAGACAGGGATAAAGCAAGAAATGCCATGTTTTCACAGTGCTGGTAGCTTTTTTTTTTTGCTTTTTTTTTTCTGAAAGAGTCTAGCATTTGCAAGACTAAAGATAAATGTTTGCCTGGGTACCTCCATCTCTTTTTCTCTGTGCCATCAAATTACCCAAATCAGTTGTTTCAAAGGAAGAAAGAGGGCACAGAGCCTACTACCAAAGCACTGCACGTTAACTGACTGCAGTGATGAGAGCACACGGCCTGCAGCCACCCTACACCTGTGGACAAGATATAAGTGGCTCGAGATGGCATGGAAGAAATTAGCGGAGATAACTAACCACTGCCTCCTCTGATACAAAAGCTCAGGAAGCTCAAATGAGGATAAGAGGTGGCAGATTTAAAACATCCAGGAGGAGGTGGCTTTTCACAGGATGGGTAGTGAGGTTGAAGAACTGCCCACCACAGGACATGAGGGATGCTGGACAGGAAAGACCAGACAAGTTCAAGGCAGACAAAGCCACCAGGACAGAGATGCCGTACTTCGCTCAGATAGCCCCTAAACCGTACGTTCTTGGAGACTGTGAAAACGCTGAGAAGTTGGACTCCAGGCATACTCTGTTCTCATGCTCTTCTTTAGGTGTCTGTGGTTGCCCACTGCAAGACACAGAAGAAGCAAGATGACACAGAGGCTGTCACTGTGCCCAAGAATCATTCATACCCTTTACATCTGTTCATTTGCAGCTCTGTGTCAGGGCCCTGAGGACATCCATGGACCTTAACTAACATAACCAGCCTCACCTGGGACCCCCACAACCTCTGCCCATGGGCCCAGGAGCCTCCATTGAAGTTCATCTCTGACCATTCTCTCCTGGCCTGATATATGTCATAGGCAAAACTGCTCTCGCATCTCTTCCTCAGTTGTTTGGCTTTCCTGGCTTGACCCTGGACCTGACTAGCTGCCTTACTTTAGCTGAGTGTTGGCCAGACTGTCAATGGGACCTGTGGCTGTTACCATCCCTGCACGCTCATCCAGCTCAGGTGCTTTGGGACTGTGCCTTGCTGGTGAAGGTGCTACAGCCTGTTCACCTGGGACTTACAACCAGCTGTAACGGAGGTGTTAGAAGCAAATACCAGAGGAGTAATTTCTGTGTCCTCTCATAGCTGTGCTGGAGCTGGATGCTGCTGACATGCTGCAAAGCTTTCTTGGAGTGGACACAAGGCTGTAAAGCAACCATGACTGTCAGACTCACACCATAAAGCACAGGACATGAGCAAAGCCAGGGTGGTTCGTGAGGGCAACAGGCCTGTGAGGAGGAGAAGAGCCCCACAGCTCAATCTACAGCAAGATTTGGTCCTTCAGTCTGGCATGAGATGCTCTATAGGAGAAGAACTAGGGGGCCACATTAGTTCTGGATTAGTTAGGGACTCCACAAATGCTTCATTCAACCAGGCAGGAGGATAAAAACACATTTGTTATATACAAACAGTGTTTACCAGAGGCAGCAGACTCCTTTTTTTTTTTTTTTTTTTTTTTTTTTTGAGTTCAGGTGTTAACAGCATCCACAGATGCTCTTTCACCATCAGAAGCTCCCTGTAAACTGTGGATGGGACTTGGAGCCTCTAATCTTGTCAGGACTACCTGCTGTGCACAACTGAGCTGCTGCAGCAGCCCAGCTTGGGGCTGTTTCAGCTAACACCTTTAGCTTCACCAGTGCTTCCCTCAGACTGGCAGCCTATGCACCTCAGACCTCCCTGCCCAGGAGGGATCTCCAGTTCCACAATTTCATTGTCTCATCCTCCCCTCCATCCTCACAGACTTTGCAGACTGTGAAGCAGGCCTCATGCTCTTTCTTACCTACCTGTCCACTCTGCTGCATTCACTTCTCTCCTCACTGTGTTGTTTCGGTTACAGGTAATTTTTAGTTTTGCTTAGCGATAGATGAGCTGCTGTTAGTCTTCTGCTTCCTGTCCTGGGCCTCTGCTCATGTTTTTCTAGTGCCAGTAGCAGTCACCTGCATGGATGTCCTCACCCTCAGATGAAACGTTCACTGAGTGGCCCAGATCTTCTTGTCAGGAATGAAGCTTCCCCACCGTTTCTGTCTCCTGCTGCTCACATATACCCAGGGAACCAATGGTGAAATTTCCTCCAGGTATCTTCTTCTAGGTCTTCTAGGTTTCAGTCCTGCCATAGCTTTTCATCATTTGTCTGTAATAATTTCTTCTTAATTTCCTTTTATTGCCTCTGTGGAGTACAGGAACTTATCAGTGTTTCAGGATTTTGCAAGAACTCTGTTTTCTTGTGTCCTCCGTTCCTGGGTAGCAATAAAAAGCTGCCCCATACCCAGGTGCCACAGCTCCCCATACAGCATTGAAATCTCCCCATACCTTGCCCATGCTTTGTCCCTGGTTGAGAGTACAACAGCTGCTGCACTAGCAGGGTAAAGCTCCCTTTCACTTCGTCAGGTCATGTGTGCTCTGTGAAATAGGCAAGGTTGAGTGGGAGCTGTCAAGCTGCACAAAGGACTGGGTGCTGAAAACACAGGAGAAACTTGTCTGCCTTATTTTAGATTGGTAGCATTAGGGCTAGCCCAGTCTGGCAGATTCCTGCTAACGTTCTTGTCACATTTCCAGGATAATCAAAAGCTTTAAAACCCACCTTATTCTGGTCTGTGTTTCTAAAAAAGGTCTCCTGCTAACTGATATCCCAGCTGAAGTGTTTTGGAATGCTGAACTCTTTATTTACCTTCCTGAACAGGGTCAGGAGCGTTTGGAAAAGCCAAGGCCTTTCCACCTGAAGACCATCAGAAGGCACCACACAGCTGAGTGTCAGATACAAGGGGCAGTCTTGGGTTAATCAGAGCAGAAAAGGCTCTGCAGACTGAGGGGCATGGATGGATATAGAGCGGATAAATGCTCCTCAGGGAGGAGCAAGTGGCTGCAGACAGAAGCAAAGGCTCCACAGAGGGGGATGCTCCCAGGCCTGGATCCCCATCCTTTCCTTGAACCCTACCTGAAAGTTACCAGGTGTGCTGTGCTCAGCCCCCCAGGGAGCCCAGTGCTTGCTGTTTGCATGCAAAGCCCCATCCCCACACCCTTGCAGATGCAGGACTTTGTGTTGCACAAGGCTCAAAGCCCCAGTTCACAAAACATTAAGGATAGGAGGGTTAGACCTGTATTCTTTGCCATGTATTGGTCATTCCTCAGTGGCACACGACTGCACATTGAGACTGCGGCAATGTGATTGAGCTTAAGTGCTGCAGGAGGCTTTGCCTTTTACTCCATGTACTTTGCTGCACCACTTACCTTGGGGAAAATGTTACGAGAAAAGAGCCAGCCACTCTTAATTCTTTCTACATAAGCAATGATCACCTGCTAGCAACGACAAAGCATGTGCACGGACAGAGGCAGAGCTGTGGCCCAGAGAAAAGTGATTAGGACGGTTTAAATTTCCTTTCTGCTCTTTATATTAATGGATTAGCAGGAGAAGACAGACAGACATGATTGGAAGCAGTCCACACAGGACTGGGGTCAGTCCCATAACACGCCAGGATCGATGCTATGCCGTTTGCACTGCAGCAGACACTTTTCCCTGTGGTTTCTTTCCAGGCTCCAGCTCAGCAGATCTGCCTCAGATTCTCTGCTGCTTTAAATTAAAAACAGAATAATAACATGCAAATAATGATGCCATCACACAGTATTTTCTAGCAGTTGGCACAGCAAACAGAAGCACAGAAAGAGCTCAGGAGAGGGAACTGCTTGGCAAAGCATTGCTTGGTCAGGAAACATCAGCTTATCAGAGGTTGCCTGTGCTCTCACTGCAAATAGTTCCCTATTTGTAATCTCTGCAAGACTTGAGCTTTAGTCCCTGAATAGAGACCAGTGGGTGGGGGGAACTACTATGCAAGAAGAGAAAAGTTTCCCTGCCACTTCTCTGGGGCAGGACTGCTGGGCTCTGGGTTCTGGTCTGGCTCCACCACGCTGCAGTGTGACCCCTTGCAAGGCTTTGTGGAGGGCTCGCTTAGTAAGTGCTCCATTTGCAGCACCCAAACAAAATGGCAAAGTAACCAATGTTACACAGAGCCACAAGTGCAGCAAAAGCAGCTTGTGAACTCTTCAGAAATTTTGATCAGCTTAGCATCATAAATTCCAGGGTCTAAAGGCAAGACAGGGGGGCTAGGATGTAGATAGGAACTGCTGAGGTGCTCTCTATGCCATGAGAGCTTACAGCTTCTGAGAAAATGAGACCTAAAGGGTCTCAAGTAAATCTGAGCCTGTAAGAGGGAGGGACTGAAATGTTCAGTGTGAACCACTTCAGAGAGGTGACTGCTTCCAGCAGAAGAATACGTATTTCACTAGGACATTGCCCATGCTCTCATCTCTTTCCCAGGTGAAATACGCGTTATGGAAGTGCCAAGTGGGGAGCTGCTGATGTGGCCTCTGAACAGGACCAGGCCAGGAAAGTGACTCTGGAGCTGGAGAGCAAACAGGAGGCCAAGTGGAATCACAGAGAGTCACCCTGGCAGGCCTCCTGCACCTCTGTCATCCCAACTTAAATCGCAGCAGAAAAAGATGCGCGGCCTCACAGTGCAAGGGGTGTGCTGTGTGACACAGAGATGAGACTGTTCCCAACCCAGACAGCTTCTTCCCAGCTGACAGAAACACCCCTCACCTTCTTGAGAAACCTGGGGCTGGAAACAGGCTGGAAACAAGGGAAGTGCCTCATAAACCTCCATCCTGAATGCTCCGGACTGCCAAAACAAAGGGCTGGCAGCCCAGCTGCAAAGTTGCTGTGGGTAACAGCATCGATATCAAGAGGATTTAACTCATAACCATGAGAAGACCGAGAACAACAGCAAAGCCATGAAGCTCCCTGAAGGGTTTGTCTGAAGAAGCTCTGATTTCGTCAGTCTTGAGTTTTATCTAGTTAGATTTGAGCTGGCTGAGACACCAGGTCATTGCCGACAGAAAAACACGAACGGATGGCACCCTTTCTGCAGAGAGGAAGCCAGAGAGAATCTTAAGTTCATTGTCTTTGTGGTGCTTCTTTCTGGGGGCAGCAAGAAATAGCCCTTTCCCCCTGCTTTTATTTGTAGATCTGCCAGAGGAAGGTAAAACTAAGCATCAGATGCACTCAAAACTTTCAGAGTCTTTTCTCCCAGCTTTTTGTCTAAAGTCTGAATTGATTAAGTGTTGACAAAAGAAAGCATGGTTTTAAGCGGGTGCCTTTCCTTACTGGTCTGTTTCAAATGAGTTCTGTTGTTGATGCCTGTAATGTAATGGTATTAGCTCACCTACTTCTGCACCACTTCAGAGGAAAAGCCAGGTGGCACCTGGCTTTATCTGTAATTAGAAAAACAATCTGAGGAAAAAATGGTTAATTTCTCTTTTCAAAAGCAGAGAAGATTTCAGGCCTTCTTTAGTCATCCCATTTAAGCCTTCCTCATCACCGAAAGGAGCACATTGCCTTTGTTAAAGGGGGAGAGCAAAGGATCTCCAAAAGGCTCTGTACCTGCATCATCAGATTTAGCTTTCTTCTATCCTGTCCACGTGTCTTTGAGAACATGATTTGGCCTTCCCTAATGAAATGCAAGTACCAGCACTGAGGATAAATGTGATGAGGGCTTTAAGGCCATCTCCCCAGCTGGTGACCAAGACAGAAGACCAGCAGGAGCAGAGCATAGCAGTGTAACCCCATCCCCAGGTGCCTGCATGCTCCTCTCCTATTTTTCAAGTAGTGTCAAGTGTCCCAAGGACAAAAAAGCTCACAGCCATACCAGAGACCTCTGCTGAATATACATTTGGGCAATAGCCTGCATTTTAGCTTTATTCATAGAAGCATAAAATCCTACAAATCAGGATTTTTAATGGGAATTTTGTTGTAGACACATCAGGGCTTTGTTTAACTTTGCAGGAACCATCCAACTGCAGCTCTCTCTTACTAACAGTGGCCATGAGTGCAAGTCGCTCTGCAGATCTGAGCCCCTGGATCATGGCTTAGACATTTGGTTTCCCCTAGTTTTCAAAGGAAAAAGCAGTCACTGTGTAGGGGACTGGGATGTTACTGTTTTGTTGGAACAAGGAGGAGCAGAAAAGTCCAGTCCCACTTCTGCATGACTGGAGTTGTCACTGCTCCCTTGCAAGACAAGTCACACAGTGCATGTTTATTGGGAGTTTCTGCTGGGGAACACAAAAAACAGGTATACAGCCACAGAGCCCGCTGCTTGGGGCAGCACTGTGTGCAAAAATGGGGGAGACTCCTTCTTTCCTCTTTTCCTCAGCCTGCTCTCCTGCTCCAGGAAGCGCTGTCTGGTGATAAAAGCAGTTTGCAGGTTCTGTGATACAAAAACCAAGGTGGTGAAACCAATTGCCAGCCTTCAGAGCAGGAAAAGGTCCAGCAAATATAGCCACAAAGTGGTTGTTAAAGGCTTGAGCCTGCAAGGGGGAGGTGATCGGTGATCTGCATCTTCCTAGGGTGATAAATTCCCAGCCACTTAGAGGCTTCAGGTTAGCTTATTGTTGTTAGATTATCAGTAATGTGAGGAGTGGGGATGGGCAATTTATTACGTTTGCACCATGTCCAACAAAAGTTTTGATATCTCTAATTGCTCTTGTAATAAAAGTGAACGTGAGCAATAAAACCAAGCCTTCACTCAGGACTTCAGCACAGCAGTGTGGGGCATTTGCATGACGTTTCTTCCCGACGATGGACTTCTCCCTTTCTCCTTCTCCCTTCTGTCACTCCTTGAGCAGAAGAATCTCCCTCGCCAGTTTGCAGCATGGAACATATGACAAAGACGAGCAGTTTGGCCTCTCTGAGAAGCAGTGATCCAACCATAAACACGTGCACACACAGTTGCAATAGCTTTCTGCAACCAGTTTGTCACTAAGCTGTGAGGAGCATCTCGCATATCAGCTTGTCAGAGTTCCCTTAGAAAGTTAAATGGTGCACACACTAATTGTAATTGGATGCAAATTAAAATATCACTCATGAGAGGACTGAAATCCTGGAAGGGCAGATTGCATGCATTAAGCCTCAGGATTTGAAAAATGTCAGAGAATATGTTGTTCCTTTTTAGAGTTCACTTCTGTCCTCTGCCACCCCGGCAAAGTGAATAAATCAATCTCTTCCCCCTTCCTGGAAAGTGAAATGGGGAGGTTCAACATCTGCTGATGAAGAGCATTTGAGTCATTCACAATCTGCTGACTGGAGCTGCTCAGTCCAAAGTCTGAAAGGCTTTGCAACGTAACAACAGGATCGGGGAAGGCCATCTCAGTGATTCCAGGCCTGGCACCCTGAGCAGAATGCTCATCAGAGAGAAAGGGAGACAGAGGGCTGCCCTTCTGTGTCAGACATCCCCCAAACAGAGACATCCCTTCAGCAATAAAAGAGAATTTGTGACATCTGGTATTTCCTGTGGGAAGCAAAACAATCCTGCTTAGCAAACAACGACAAGCCACACTGGCTTTTGGGGCCCTGAAATAAACGTATAAGGTGGAGAGGTGCAAAACTGGTACCTGTGAAAGACAGACGTGCTCTGAACAAGGCTTCTCCTTAATTACAGCTGCCACGTTACGACCTGGAGAGATTGCTAACAGGGACAACTCTCAGTGGCAGTTGTTTTTAAGCTGCCTTGCAGATGCTCTCTAAGCCTGGCCATTCCCAGGCTTGAAATCAAGGCTCTCACTTTCCCTGTAAGTGCATGGAGCTCACAGGCTGGGGGCTCCGGGCCCTGTGGAGTGCCACTGCCCTCCCCACTGCAGAGGATGGCGCAGTGACCCCTTCAGTTTAGTTCTGACTTCATTCTTTCCAGTGTTGGCATGTCGAGGTTTTTAGAAGAAATGCACTGCCTTTTTTTTTTTTTTTTTTTTTTTCCTGTAGAAAATCCTGCACTGAAGCAATTTGTGGTCAAAGCGAAGAAAAGTTTAAGCTCTCCCTGGAAGACACCAGTGATCGATGCAATAATAAGTCTGTTCTCATTAAGGCTATGCACAAAGACAGTCTTATATTGACTTTTCCATGAAAATCTCTGTTATGATTCCTATAAATGTGCTTTGGGGATACCAAGCATCTGTGTTCTTCCTGTGCCCCCAGCACAAGAAGGCCCTGGGGAGACCTTACAGCAGCCTTCCCATTCCTAAGGGCAGCTGCAGGAGGGCTGGGGAGGGACTCTTTGTCAGGGGGTGTGGTGACAGGACAAGGGGGAATGGCTTTAAATTGAAAGAGAAGTAGGTTTAGATTAGATATAAGGAAGAAATTCTTCACTCAGAGGGTGGTGAAGCCCTGGCACAGGCTGCCCAGAGAAGCTGTGGAGGCCCCATGCCTGGAGGTGCCCAAGGTGCCAGGCGGGATGGGGCTAGAGGCAGCCTGTTCTGGTGGGAGGTGTCCCTGCCCATGGCAGGTGGTTGGAATTAGATGGGCTGTAAGGTCCCCTTACCTGGTCTTCAGCGGTTTCTTTGCTTTCCTGCCATCCTGCCACAGCGCAGCGGAATTCACTCCTCCTGTCGTGTGATGTGTAAGCAGGACACCCCATGTTGGCTTGCTTTTAGCGTCCCATGCTGAATCGTCTATGCCAGTGTTTGGGAGTACTTAGTGCTGTTTTTGGACTGTACCCGTGATTTCTGTTTGGGGCTGAAGCAATATTGTCTTCCCCCTGAAGCAACACTGTCTTTTGGGACAGTGTTCGCAGTGGCCAGGTGTCACCACAACAGCTCCCTTGTCCTGTGCTGCAGCTTCTGTTTATTGATGGGCCCATGGGATTATAAAGCTGGAAGGAAGCAGGGAATGTCTCCCCACAGCCTGTACACAGACATCTTGTGGGGTGGTGAGGACCAGTCTCTGAACATTAAGCATTCTGATCACAGGAAAAATGCTTTTCTCCCACCTCACTGGAAGCACCCGTCTCACTGGGTGTCTCAGCTCCTTGCATCACCCTGGCATCTGGAAATGGGTACGGGCAGAGGGCAATATCTCTACAGCTTGCCTTTCCACTGCCAACAGGGCTAAACATATCCTTTCTGTTTTCATAGGCTAGGATATATATTCAGAGGTAGTGCCAGTTTCCAAACTCGTCTTTTTTCCTCCCTTTTTCTCTCCAGACTTCCAAAGATTCAGGACTGAAACTTTGCTTTGAGCCCTTATCTAGTACAACCAACAAATCCTATGGCTGTTATCAGTTTTGCTAGATGAATAAATGAATAAAAATTTGATAGCTGAGTAAATTAATTAAATTCCAGTATCTGTATAAACACCGGGGGACTGGATTGTTTTCATTATCTGCAAGGAAAGAAATAATACCTTAAAAACAAAAGCCTAAGTTAGATCTGAAATGCTACTATACATATATACATAAGTTAACCTTCCAGTGGCCAGTCACAAAGCCACCAGCCAGATGCAGGTCATGGCACAATCCCGTAATACACCTTACCACTAGGTAAATCTGGTGAAGTACAGCTGGTCCTTGTCATGGAGAATCTGCTGTGAAGTTTAGCCATTTAGAATCTCAACATTTTTTATCAAGGATTTCAAATAAGCAGATTATTTTTCCCCCCATTTTTGGCATGGTATGTGAACCAGAACATGAGTTAATGCTCTGAAGATAATGTCTAGCCCTTGGGCAATTGCTAACACTGTTAAAAAGAAACCTCTTTAATGCAGAATATGACATTGCAGAGCAGTTGCAAAAATCACAGTGCAAAAAGTAGAAGAACATGATTTTGCATAGCCCTGGGTCACTTCCACAGCTTTTCCCCATTGCTGCACAGAGATGCAGAATATTGTCATTATTTCATTCAAAGGTTTCAACTGGAAGGGTAAAGTGTAGAGGGGTTATTAAAGACCAGTTTCTGCAGATAGTTCATAGACCTAAATGTGCTGGTAATAAAAAGGAAAAATGCTTTCTAATATTCTTGCCAGCACTGAAATACCAAACCTAGAGAGAGGCAGAAATAAGGGTTTCCAGAGTACCGATTTGCCTAATCTTGCTGGTGTTGCACATGAGGTCTGGACAAGTCTGGACAGTCTGAGAGCAAGACTTTTGGGGTTTGATGATGGCTGCTTGAGTGCTGGCAGATGTTTCCTTTTCTAAACTCATTGGGGAGTTACCTAGCTGCCTTCCCTGAGGAGGCAATGGTTGTCTGAGCTGGTCTCCTTTGTGTTATTAGCTTCTATGAAGCATTATAGGCAATACTCTACTTAGTGTGCTGGAGGAACAGCTGACTCCTGTCAGAGCTTAACTAGGGTGTCTCTAGGATGGCAGTACCAAACTGTATTAAGGGGCTTGGGATAAAACTCTTCTCTGAGTTGATTTCTTCTGCTCTAAAGAGAGATGCTGTAGTACAGTGAGTCCTGGCATTAGAGCAATCCCACAGCTTCAATAGGAGCTATTTGGTTTTCAGCCTAAACAACGGTGGTTCCAGTTAATTAATGGTTTCATTATCTGAAAGAGAATTTATAAAGTCTTAACCCCTACTCCAGCCTGAAAGCTTTCATGGTTCCAGCATCATCTACCCGAAGATCTCAAAGCAACTTATTGTATTACCTGCTACCTTGGAAATTATCTCCCTTCCCCAAAAAGAGAACAAAACCAAACTTCCCAAAGTGGCCCATCATTTTGAGGTGTGAGATTTTGTACACCTTTTGGCAACCTCTTTCCAGAGGTACAGGATCTTCTGCATCTCACAGGTCAACAGTGCTGCACAGCTCTAATAGCGATAAAAACCAAAATCCAGAAATTCCATGTTTGCCATTAGGAGGAGCTAAAGATAATGAAAACCTGGCTTCAAAAAAAAAAATCGGAAAATTTTCAGGATTAGAAATAGAGCATGGCACTGTGTCTGAGTGCCATAATCTGAGATTAGGCTGACACAGGCCTCTGTGAAGGCTCTCTGGCCAGGCAATAGTCAATAACCCTCTTTGGAGTCCATGGAGGTTTTCTGCCAAGGGAAAGACCTGCATATGGCTATCTTTGGGAATACCGAAAGGTTCCTTTGCAGGTGACATCCCAGAAGAACAAGATAGGGGGTTGAGGGTGCCTTTTCCCCTACCCATCATCCCAGAGTGCTGTGGTCCTCCTACCCTGACTAGGAAGAGAAGGAATGCGTGTTCCATCCATCATTTCCCTGGGGTGATTGCACAACAGCCTGAAGTGACTCAGCTGGAGAAAACAACATGTATTCAGGACCATGAAGTTCCTGGCCTCCAGTCTAGGGCATAGCAGTTGTGACAGATTTTAACTAGAAATGCAGCTGACTCCCAGATTTGGTCCGCTGAAGTCCTGACATCTGATGCTCTAATTTCTTGGGCCTCTTCTTCTAACCGTCCACTGCTTTTGCATGGAGATGTGTGTTCAAGACTGGATGGAGAACTAATTGGTTCGGGATATATGGTCCCAGATTAGCAACTAAGGGATTTGGTTACACCAGTTCATCAGCATGTAGCATTATTTTGGCCTCCCTTACAGTGATGAGGCAGTATGTCTAGTGCTAATGGGCCTTACTTCTATATACAGCTTGAAATGGTTTTTTTTAGAATGGGTCTGTGGTACAGGTGTTTAAAACACTGATCAAATGCATGAAGGAATATGTGTGTGACCTCTCAGATCACAGAAATACATATTTTCTCAATGGATTTAAACAAGTTCTTTTGATAAAAATGAAAGATAGCGCACATTGCAACTAAAAAGTAGAACCCATACAAAGTTTCTTGGGATAACAATCAGTTTGCCATGAAATTTAAAAACTAGCTTGCAAAGTTTATGCCATCCTTTATTGTCTATTTCTGTTAGTACTTCTAACATTTTCTGTTCTCCCCACTGTCACAACATGGCACTGAAAGATGTAGGGCAGCAGCTAGTGCCTGGCAGAGCCCTCTTTTCTGCATGTAGGCCTGGCTTTGTGCTTTTATTTCCCCCACCATTGCTGCACTTTACAACCTTGGGGAGAAGCCAGTCTGTGAGCCGATTTCTAGATGAGTAAGAGTCCCGCTTGTGTCTTCCCGTGTAGTAAATACAGATGGAGAATTTGTGTGATCTTGCTTTCTCTGTAGGGCCATGGAGTAAGTAATTCATTTTCCCCTCTCAGCACTGTTTTGTACATATATGCTTATAAAAAATTAGGAGCCAGAGAAACCACAGTGCATTTTCAGTTGCCATTGAGCCAGTGACGTACCAGTAATTAAAGAGGAGGAAAACTCATTTCTTTGTTGATTCAGGCTGGGCAGGGAGGAGTAGATTGACTCTCTGTTGCCCAGGTTAGAATTGGCTAAAGCCCATTCACCACTGTGGATAAAGAAGACACACTTCTTTACTTCACTTGCATGCAAGGGAATTTTCCTTGAATAAAAGCTGCTCCGTGTTTGAATCTACCCTCTCCCTTGATTTTCAGCACTCCCAGCCCTCTGCTCGTGTTCTCTCTTGACAGGCAGGCTGGAGAACTCATTACAGTCCTGACCTGCAACTGCTTTCCTGCATCCCTCCCAGCTCCAGGTCTCACATCTCCAAACGTATCCTCTAGCCTGCAGCGCACCTTGCTTTTTAGACTGCAGTCGCCCTATGAAGCAAGGACCCTAAAAACAGAATCAGTCCAACAGAGCAGGTAATGTTTAGGAGAGCTCTGAGTAGATAAATTCTAGTCTTTTCAGCATTAAGTTACAATATGTTGTTTTTCCCACCCTTGGTAGGGGGAGAACTCTCTCCTACAAATCAAACTTGTTGCAAATTACAGGGTTAATCCCTAACACCACGAGGCAGTCTCCATCACGTGAGTGTTTTGGTCCAAAGAATATGCAGTGCTGCAGATAAAGATGGACAGATCCTATTACAAGTGGAAACCCCCACCGCTCACTGCTGTCTTCTGGGTTAGAGGACATGCATAGGGGCAGCACTGCAGCTTGACAAGGGCAAGGCAGAATCCATGGTCTTGAGGGTTTATTTAAGATCCAGTTAGCATGTAGCCTTTGCAACTTAAAAGCTCATTTCTTTGCTTCTTTCCCTTATGAGTTGTCAGTATAGTATATGAACCTATGATTCTTCAGCTATGGGCTGCAGAGCCCTGAGATCCTGCTTATAAGAGGTCCTGAAAAGTACCACCAAAAACCACGTGTCAGGAGGCTCAATTCGCATCACTTGCAATCTACCCATCCACTGGAAAAAAATATCTACGACTGTAAGAGGCTGGAAATAGCTGATATTGGCCAATTACACTAGTTCTGGTTTAAAAAAAAAAAAAAAAAGTGTTATTTTATTTTAACATGCTACTGCCACATCTCTTCCATTCCTATTACTGCTTCCTCTGCTTTGAACAGAGTGCACCTTTCTCCTCCACAGTGCCCAGATAGTCCCCTAAGGAAGTGCACACTGCGTTACCTAACTGAAGAGGAGACACCAGGTGGGCATGACAGATGGGGGACAGCGAGGTAACAGTGAGGTAATTAGAATTAGGAGCATAAACAGCGGTTGGCAGACATTTTGAGAGACATTTGCATGAAAATTGGATCTTTGCTTATGAAGGGTTCGCCGCTTCCTGCTGTTCTCACCAAAAAACATGTTACTTTGACATCACAGTTGGTTGCTATGGAAATGCTGATGCTACCAAAGATAGGACTGAGCTGAAGGGCTATAAAAAGTCCTGGAGACCCAGCTGAGTCCATACGCATTTGGGAGAGGCCACTGCAGCATTTATTTTCGGCGGCGGCACATTAGCCCATTAGGGTGCCAGAATGTGACACCAAATTTGGATGAGGGGACGTCACACCAAAACAGAGTGCCATGCTGCTAGGGGAGGGGAAGTTAGGAGTAAGGGGGTAAGAAAGCAGAGAGGAAATCAGCACCACCCTGGCAAGGAAGAACAAAGCTCCCCAAAAAGGAAGTAAGTTTTAGAAAGAGGAAATGCTAAAAATAGGACTTCTCCGTTCCCCAAAAGATGTCATAGGCTTTAACAACCTTGTGAGATAAGTCTGTTAACTAATTTTAAGTCTCGGTAAACATGACCTTGCTAACAAATACTATCACCGTTATTTACAGCTGGGCTGTCAGCAGATCATCATCACCATTTATACTCCTAGAGCTGGTTAAAAAAAATGGATTTCCCTTTTCAATCTTCCTTTTTTTTAACTGAAAGCATTAAAAAAAAAAAAAAAAACAAAAAACTTTTCTGCCTCCCAGCTGTTGAAAAATGAGGAGTAATAATATCCTGAATTTGTCAAGCATTAATGTGAGTTTTCTGAAGGAGGTCGGTATGGGAACATTGCCTCTGTGAGGGGACTTTGCCATCTCCAGATGAGCATCCAGAAGAGACATCTCCAGATACTTCTGGATGCTGACCAAGGGCATGGCCAGAGCCATTTCTGTGCCCAGGAGCCTGCCCCCCTCTGCCAGGCTGCTGAGAGCTGCCCCTGGGCGGCAGCATGGCAGCGAGCAGGAGGTCTCCTCTGGTGGGCACTGCTCCTGAGGGCCTTTGGAAAGAGACACCTCTACCCTACATTTGCAAAATCTGGCACCTGCCTCCTTCCTGGCACGCTTCTAAGTCAGATCAGGTGACAGAACAAGTCCCGGTGGTTTTGAAACCAATGACATGCTCACTGGTTTTCAGAATAAGTTTTCAGAGGAGCTTCTACTAGATAGCAAGTGTGCACTTATCCAAGTGTGGCTGCATTTCAGCAGCTAGGTTGTTCCCTGTTCCTGAAAATGAATGGAGGATTTGCCTCCACTAAGCCTAATGCAAGTAGTAGGTTCATCCCCCATCAAAATAGCCCTCGAGCCATCGATACCAGACAGTAGCAATGGGTGCTATTTCTCCTCCAGTATTACAGATCTTCAGTGGCCACAAAGAGCCATTATTCATGTTCTACATCCCATCCTAAAAGCAGCGCAGTGCTTTCTTCAAATATCAGTTTGTTCAGCACTGAATGAGAAGGAACATAAGAACAGAAGATGCTGCTTGGGTTTACAAGAAGCATCATCCCCAGTTTTCACAGGCAAGCCCATCATACCCTTCTGTACACTTGGTGGGCTTCATTTAGGCTAGAAAAAAGCAGAGGGCATGCTATGATCACAGAGGTTGTTCCTGTAATTCATAAAACATACATTGCCTGTGACATGACTGAGCAAATATGATATGGATGCTGCGTGAAAGTTCATCCTGTCTCCTCCCCTCCCACTGTTTTATGCCAGAGGAGCTTAGAAAGGGCAGAAACAGCTCTGCATGCCTGCAAGTTCAAGAGAGGCCTGTAGTATGTGTGCTTAAACAGAGAGTCTGGGACAGAACAAGAAGGGGAAAACTAGAATAAAACCCACTTTCTTTTAAGAAAATGCTGCAGGTGTCAGCCTAGGATGACGTGCCCATTTTCTGTGTCTTCCATCATGCCCATTTTCTGTGTTTTCTGACAGACCTGCCTGCTTTTGACATGGGCAGATTACCCAGAGATGCCCCAGGGAATTTCTTCCCAATATTAACCCAGTCCTTCGTGCCGTGAAACTGGAAGAGATCACCATGGCCAACACTGTGACCTCCTCTACAGTCAGAGTATGTCTTGAGCTGCCCATTTGGGCATGCTGCTTGCTGCGTGCCACAAAACATGCCAGTGAAGGCTTGGGTCAATAGTTTGGAGTACAGTTACCCACTTTGTAGAAAGGGATGTCCCTGTAAAATTGCAAGAAAGGTTGAGAACAACTATTGATGATTTAATATATACGTCCCATCCCTCCCTTCCTTTGGGAGGAAGTGCTCTGGGAGAGTGGAGTGATGGCTCGCTCTGCCATAGTTTTCTCAAATGTAAAGCAGTGTATAGCACTTTGCTTCCTGCGTCCTTAGAAATAAGTACCCAGAAATCATTAATCCATCTTCTCACCTTATTCTAGGGGATGCACCCGTCAGAAGAGGGAATGTGTCACACCACTTCCTACAGAAGCAGCTTCTTTATCCTTAGTCCTGCAAAAGGCAAATGCCAATTATTTGCCACAGATGAGCTGTCATAATGATTTGGGTGGCAGAGAATGGCAAAGGTGTAGGAGAGCAGAAGACAGACAGACAGTTCCTTTATTATTTCTGTCTCAGAATTGCAGTGATTCATTCAGAATGAGAAATGGAGTTGCCTGATTTAAGCGCAAACCTGTCTGACTGCAGGAGAGAGAGAAATGGGCCTGAAACGAAGCTCTAAGTTGTTTTCTTTCTCCTCCCCCTTTTCTCCCCTCCCTGTCCTGTTGACCTATGAAGTCACGCAGTGCAAGTTCATTTACGGCTTGGTCCCATTTGCTGTCAAGTCTGCCTGGCTTTTAGGTGATGCATGATATAGATAATGGCACGACTATTTCTAGAGCGTGCCTGTTCAAACAGGGGTTGTAGGATTGTCAGTTTAAGAGGGTAAGCACACAGCACCTCCCCTAGCCCTGATCTGGCTGGCCTCAGTCTCCCTGCCACCCCAGCCAGCCCCAGCTGCTCCAGGCAAAGGTGCAGGGAACCCTCACCTTAGCAAAAAGAAAATTCATCTTCCTGACACAGTGGCTAGAACTCTGCTCTGGCAGAAGCAAACCATGCATTCAGTAGGGTCCCTAAATCCATCAAAGCCAAGCATGGGTGTGAACTTTTCGGGGGAAGCTCCCTGCAGGTGCACCCTACAACAGGCTGCTCTCTTCTTCCCTGGCAGCACCCTCATCTCCCCCTGGCACCAGCAGAAAGTGGAAGGGTGTGCTGGGGATGTAACCAGCCACTGGCTCCAGCCCAGGAAGGACTTGCAACTCCACCCAGGCATCTCTCAGGCCAGCTTTATTTATTTATTTATTCGTTTGTTTGTTTGTTTGTTTTTCTTTAGCAAACCACTAAACAAAATGCTCCTTGTGTCCACTGCGGATTCCTGCTCCCCAGATCTCTTGCAACTTTTCTTTGTAGCTTCTTTGGTCCTTATACAGAGAAATGAGCTACCTCTGGAGCTCCTAATGAACAGAGCTGACTGGCTCCAAGCTTTGGCCGAAATGGAGGCAGATTTTATCCTAGAGGCACACAGGGATATACGGAGCAGGCAGATGTAGACACATGGTGGAGCTGAGTTATGGATCTCTTTGATCCAACCTGAGCTAGAACTGGAGAATCCTAATTTAGGGACCTGCAACCCGTTCCCTGCAGCAATTCAATTATCACAGCAATGCAAAACCCCTGCGTTTACATTGCTGAGGCTTTACATTTTAATCTTTGTTAATGATGCCTGAAAAAATTAGGTTCTCTTATTTACTAAAGAAGCCCCCTGTGGTTTTTCGTTTTTGTTTGTTTGTTTTTCATGAACACTGCAGAAGTGCAAAATATTTACTGTTCTTCAATTAATGGCCACATTGCTATCGTTTCTGCAATTCTTTTTATGCAAAGGTCTCACCAAGCTTTACTAGTACTAGTGAATCAAATCTCACCACCTAGCTCCTCTGAAAACCAGAAAGTATGTTAACTTCGTCCTGCAGTTATTCTACTTCACAAGCTATCAAGACAGAGCCAAAAAATCACTCAGCAAATCAGTCACAAGTCTGAGGACCTCAACTCCTCCTTTTGATGCACTCTCTTTCTACAGCTTGCTCTGCTGTTGCCACAATGGGCAAGTAGACAGAGAACACAAGCGTTACAAAGGTAAAACCCTAGACAGGAAATCTCTCATCACACAAATGCTCCTTGAGGCGACTTACCAGGCAGAGCACAAAACAATGAGGATAAATTCAGCACAGAGAGCCAAATGCATCTGGCCAGGCTCCTTTAAAGCCAATAGTGCTGTATTTCATAATGCCCAACCTGCAACATCTTGATGTTGAAATGAAACGAACGCTATTTGCTTGACAATCAAGACTGACCTCCAGATGAAGTTTTAACTAGAGATGGAAATTAGGCATAAAATAAACTAATATATATACATATATATATTCTTCTCTATAGTATTCAAAACCTGAAATCTGTCCTGTACCTCTCCAATCTTCCCTTGCAAGCAGCCAGTGCTTGCTAGATTTCTAATCCCACTCTGACCTGTCAGCATAAGGAACTTCCCCCCTTGAATAGGATTTCCCACCCACCCCTCACATGTATGACACAATACTTGAGGTACCTGGGAAAAGCACTTGCCATTGTGTTCATATGTCATTGTTTTTCGTCATTGTGTCAAGTCATATCAAAACAAAGTCAATTTAAGTACCGTGGGTGTCACTGTTACAAAAATAGTTGAATGGGCTATTAAAGGCACAATACCTTCTTTTGAAATAAACAGGTTCTTGAGATATATTGTAGGATGCTGCTAAATTTTAGCTAATTTTCCCTATTTGAACTTGTGGGAATATGTGTGTGTAGGTTTTGAAGAAAATAACTTGAAAGTGCTTTGCAGCCCACCTCCCGATGTCTCATAGACAACAGATTAAGAAATGCTGTTCTGTATCAAATCATGCCACTTGTTAGAACCCCTTTTAGGTTTCCTTTATTACTTAAAAGCCCATAAAGATAGCAACCTGTAACAGATAAAGTGCCATAAGCCTTCAGGTTGCTTGAATACAACAGTAGGCATGTTACAGCCAGTTCCCAAGGGATTTTCAGCCAGTCTTACTGATCTGCTGTGTCACACAATTTTTTTTAGGTAAGTCCATACTAGCAACAGATTGTTGAGTTTCAGAACTAATAACAAAAAATAATTCAGCAAATTATTTTCAGCTTCTGAATCAGTTTTCATTTTCCTTGTCCTGAGCATGCACTCAGATAAAAAGGAATACCCTCACCGCTGTGCCTGGCAAGATGATGGAGCAGATCCTCCTGGAAACTCTGCTAAGGCCCAGAGAAAATAAGGAAGGGATTGGTGACAGCCCACATAGCTTCGCTAAGGGCAGGTCGTGCCTGACAAATCAGGTGGCCTAGGGTAAGAGCTTCTCTTCTAGACACAGCACCCAGGCTCATCCTCCTGTTGCCAGAAGAACCATGCTGAATATACTCAAAAAGGCAATTTAAGAATGCAGTATCTGCCAAAGGGTGCTCTCAAAGCGTGGATCTTGGAGCACTTTGTGTTCAAGGAGATCTGTTAAAATCCTGCCACTGCAGTCAATTTACTTAATAATTTGGCTCATGCCACCTCAGAATGGATTTTATTTTTATGGACAATTAAAAGCATCCCCTTTCATTCATTTTTGGGTGTTTGTTTGTCAGTGGGTTTTTGGTTTGAGGTCACATGGAGTCCTCTGTGTGCTCCTTCCCTGATCCCTACAGGGTAAATCAGATTGCAACTATTATTTGGAAAATACTTTTCAGTTTGCTGTGTTTTATTATATTTATATTTGTAATTTATATTACAGTCCTCTAACGTCCCCTCCTCATCACATGAGGAATCCCTTTCCTCACTCTGTGCACATTTTCCTGCATTCTGTAAATGTTTTAACAGAGTGGCTTAGGTCTTTTATGAACGATGTCTACATATTTCTCCCACTATTTGTGCTGATTGCTACTTCACTGGTATTGTCATCTACTTTCCATTTTTCTGCCTTCCGTCGATTGTCATTCTGTTAACTCCTTCCTAACTGGTACAGCACTGAGCAATCCTTTTCATCATCCTTAACTTGCAATCACTTTTTTTTTTCTTTTTTAATGAGGATACATGATCCTCTGACACTTCCAAACTTTCCACAAAATGTTCTGCCTTGCCCCCTGGCACTTTCACGGAGTGCAATGTCCTTATCTCACCTTCTGGGTCTGCACTGTTGAGCAGTCTTATCTACTCCTCAAGTTTAATTGTACCGACAGCTTTTAATTTCTATTTGACACTTTTGCTTTACTGTGTCTTTGTGTGTCCCCTGGTTCTCAAGGCTGCACAGGCTCAGTATCATCTTTTAACATGACCTTTCTTTCCAGTTCCTTCACACTCTGTGCTGCTGTTTTCTTGATGAGCAAGACAGGTTTCAAGATAAATCCTTCATTATGAGTGAAAACTGTGCATGGAAAAAGATTTTTTAAAACTCCCTTCTTTCCTAGATGTAGGCTGTCACCATACACTGTCCCTGTGCCTTTTTGTTTGACATTTTTCAGCCTGGCTTGCTGTGAGGCACACTGAACTGAACACTTCTGGAAGCCTGCCCACATGCCACAACTGGATCTCTGCATAGCATTTGTAGCAAACATCTGCATTTCTTGAAGTTTCAGGTTTCAGGGCGAACCCACAGCTTCACTAGCTTCTCTGGAACCTGTTAACTTTCAGAAGCTTTTGGAAGTGGCTTGAGCAGGGTGACTTCAGGTGGAAGTCATGAAAAATTTGGAAGTTTTGCTTGGATTCACCCAAAATTTTACCACAAAAGCTTAATTCTAAGCTGAATCTGAAAGGCTTTAAGATTTTTATTTTTTTTTACTCTCTCTTCTGAATGAATTATTTAAAGTACAGTAATCCAAACTGATGTGACATTCAGGATTTGCAGTAATGGAATAACATTTGAAAGTTCATAATATATATGCCACCTTAATTCTGCTTTCCTTGTGCAGATCCAGATTGCTGTATAACCAAATATAACCTTATGCATCTGCATCTTTCAGCAATATTTGATAACTGAGTTCTAAGCTGACCTGTTCACAGTGTGAGAAACTGCTGCTATTAAATGACCTCAATCCTACATTTTTGGACTGACTGGGCTGGCCTGTGCAATATTGTGCTCGACCAGTTCGTCTTATTGATACAAATATTCATTCACAGACACTTTCACTGACTGTGGGCCCCCTTACATGTGGTAGGGAGGGAAAGAAATGGGCCTTTTCTTTACCTTTGTTGTACCAAACAGGTGTGTTTGGATCTCATGCACAGAAGCTACATCCAGAGCCATCCTTCCCTCTGCTTAAAGTCTTTATCCACATGCTTGTGGAAGAATTGCTACCATTCTGAACACAGCTCACAACATCAGAAGATTTCCACATGGCTGAAAATGTTCGCTGCTACAGGAATTTCACTATAACACAAGCAGGGATCTGTCAAACCAGCTCAGCCTCTCCTTCAGCATACTAGCATCCAGACACCCATCATGGAAAAATCCACGCCAGAGTCAACAAAGCTCAGACCTGAAGAACTAGCCTCGTTCCTGGCCTGCAGCCATGCTACCACTGCTGGCTCTGATCTCGTCATACAGCATCCTGTAACCTCGGGAGGGTCGGCTCGGGTGCTCACTTATGGGAAGCTCAGCTGCTGAGGGGCCGGAGGGGTTCTGTGGCAACGGGCTGCTGTGGGGACTCAGCTTGTGTTTCCATTCCCTCTGAACTTCACTTTCTGTGGTGTGGTTTCGACCTAAACACCTCCGAGTTAAGCAATACTGGAGGCAGTCATTTAGCTGAGCTGAGCTGGACAATGTGGTGTACCCGGAGGTCCCACGTCACTGCTGTCAGTGGAGAAGGTGATGGGATGTGATCGGTGCTGCTCCAGATGGTGGCTTCTTCTCCTTGCTAGCTCACCTCCTCTGACAGTTCCATCTCCACACTTACAAACACATGTCTAACGCTGAGAGTGCAAATAATGCTGGTGTATAAGCATGTGGAAATACAGGGGGAGCACTTCCAGTTTGCAAAGAGCTTCTAGATCAGCAAATAAGATGTAAACATAAACCCTGCATATGTACATACACATGTGTGTGCACACAGACAAATGCAAAGGTGGTGAGCCATGCCGTCTCATTTATATAGCTACTTTGATCTTCAGACTTATCTTACAATAATAACTTCCTTCTGAGCTAAGATAAAGGGGCATCTTCCCTTTCTAATATGCAGTGGAAAATAGAGACGTGAGCTGTATCTAAAAGAAATAGTCTCCCCTGCCTAGTTTGTAGGTATTTGTTGATGCTGGGTTATTAAAACCACTGCAGCACTTTTATAGAGGCAAGTTTGCAGACTCAGACTCTTCACGCACATGAGTCAGAAGCTGATGTGCAACATCCACTACGGGCTCGCTTTAGACCCTGGGGCTACTCTAATATCAGGGTGTTTCTGGACACCAGATCTCACTGTGCTGTGTTAGCACCCCCAGACAGCTTTCCTTCAGGGCTCACTTTCAGCAGGATAACTAATTGCCCTGGTATCAGGAAAGCATCGCATTGGGAAACTAGACGGCTGGACTTTTGCACTGACCTGCTGTGTGGCTTAAGACACCTCTGCCACAGTTTCCTTTCTCCTAAACCAGGAATAGGCTGCCAGGCATACAAACACGTGCTACTTCTCATTCAGAGCTCACAGCAAAGAATTCAGGACATTTGTGGTGATTGTCCAAATGAAGACACCGACAAAAGCAACAGGGCAGCTGCCTCGGCTTCATTCTCCCCCTTCCCCTCCACATCACTGTGCTCAGAGGTAAAAATTTACAGACTTAATATTTGGAAGTGACCCAAATGCCTTTTGCTTAGATACCGTGTGCAAATCGAATCAGGTCTTAGTTTAAGAATGTCGTTAAGAAATGTAACAGCTCTGCAGAAAAATAAAGTGAAAATCCCCCAGTCCCCAACCTTCTTTCCTCAGCCAGCAAGACAATCATAAAAGTGGGACGAGGCGACCAGAGAACTGAATATGCTGTAGTCCTTCCAGAAGTAACTTAGTTTTGGAGAAACAATAATAATAATTAAAACAGGCTTTGTTAACCAAGGAAAACTCAACCACTAACAACAACAGAATTTCAGGAGGGAGGAAGGGGACAAGATACACGTACCTAGTTATAAGGTGGAGGTCATTGATAGAGCCCAAAGCACATCCTGATTTCCTCTTGTCAATGCTGCCCTCCTCTCACTTTAGAGTAAAACAGGGTCAAGCAATGCCAATCTCTTTTTTCACCTTGGTTTCCCACTTGTCTGGTGGAAATTCATATCCTGTGGCCAGCAGACGTTATGATTCAGGTTGTCACCTGCTACCCATGAGACAGTTTTGGCAGCTTGCTGGGCTAGGGTAAATGAGTTTGTGACTCATCTGTTCAGGGCTCATTTTCACCAGGATTAATAAAAATTATTTTATTTTGCTTCTGTAAAGAAGGCTAAAGCTTTGGATCATGCTAAGTCAAGGTCCTTGGAAAGAGCAAGAGGCCAGCATGAGTTTTTCACAAGCCAAGTCTAAACAGTGTTAAACAGACAAGTTTTTTGCTAGTCATAAGAATGTAAGTGATGTTATTAAAAGCTTTGGTTTTGTCAACAAAGAGGCTATTTTCTATGGAATTTTGGATATTGCAAGTGTCCATCATGTCCATCATTTCTATCATATAACAATCACGCTTTTCCAGCTCAAATCTTAAAATAACAACTCAGACCTTATCATCTGAACAGGGCCAAGTGTCAAGGAGGTGCCTTCATTACATGACACGAGTAGTGCAGTCAGCCCTGCGCATGCTCAGTCGTTGTGGAACCTCTAGAGTTCCAGACACAGAACACCCTAGATGCAAAAATGTACAGAAAAATCTTCCTTACACCCTTCAAGAGAGTGAAGTTACCACTTAGACCAGATGAATGGATGAGTCTGCACAAAGTGAGGATAGCTAATAATCTGTACACTGGTATGATGGACGCTTGCAATATCCAAATTTCCATACTGGCGTCTTACTTTATGCTGTACCACTCCTCCTTTTTGTCAGGAAATAGCTAATGTCAGAACCCAGAAATATTCGGGTCAATGCCCTACCTACAATTTTGCAATACAAATGTTATATCATTTACAGTTTTTGTCTGCCTTTAAGGTGTTAACTATTTTAGCACATACAATTATACCAAAGTATAATTCCAGGATAAATAAACTGCTAGTCTGATCCAGAATTTGTTCTGATGTGCTCTCTTGGTATGTGGAGATAGGTATCCCCTGCTAAACAGGAAGGATGGGGCCAGGCAATAATGGTGATCCCTTCTATTTTGAGCTTCTGACACTGCCTTTCTGCCTTAGCCCCATGGGAACAATCACGCTGAGCTCTTGCAAGCAGAAGAGCTTATAAAAAAGGTGTTGGAAAGCAGGATGGCATCTTCATGGCAGAGCTGATGGCGGTGGTGGCTGTTGCTTAGGAATGCACGTAGAAGCAGAAGCACACGGTGTCGTGGGGAAATGCTTTTGAAAAAGCAATGGCTGAGGTTTTACCACAGAGAGTTAAGACCTGAATCCCAAAGAAAAATAAAAGCAAATCATTAGCAATGCAGAGGATGAGTGCATTATCAAATAAAGCCTACAGAACTAAAGGACTCTGAAAAAAACAACCAACCAACCAAATGAACAAACAAAAATAAAAACACCACCACAAATGTCACTAGATGGATGGACAATTCACTGTGATGAAGGAAGTCAAAGAAGTCGTTGTCTGTGGGGTCTAAGGTTCTTTCTCCCCCTTCCTAATGCTAGGCCTAGTGTCCTATAATGACACCTTATAATGACAGAGTGTAAGCCAAGCACAAGATTTTGCTGACATTTTCTATATAACTCTGTTGCTTAGGAGAAACCAAAGCTCTCAGTTCTTTACTATCTATGCCAGGATAGTGATTGCTAAAATTCACTGAATGCCAAATTGTGTAACATTTTATATATTACACGTAGTGTAATTCTACTTAAGTTCCTAGCTTTGCTTGGTTGGTGATGTATCTGAGTGCCTCCAGCACCGCATTAAGTGAAATGACTAATGCCCACCACACGCTAAGCTTTCTCCCATCTTCTTCTCAAGTAGTATGTGCAGCAAAGTGTCTTCCCATCAGGCAGGTGCTTTTGTATCTGCTGTACGGGGTTTATCATGTTTGGTTTTTTTTAAGGGAAAAAGTGATTTTGTTTTCTTCCTGCACATCCAGCTCTTTATGTAGGGGTATATCTTTGCTCTTGGGAAGTGGAGAGCTTTGCTACAGTGCTTCGTCCTTGCTGGAGCCCATGCTGGCTCCTCAGAAAATTCTCTCTCTAATTTGGGGAGAGCTCCACCATTTGTGAAGAGTCCCAAATCTTTGTTATAATCCTGAATAGCTTGGTGAGAAACTCTGCTGCCAGATCTTCCTGCAGTCTGACGCTGCCTTCCCTATCACTGGGTGTTGATTTTACCATCAAATAACAACATGTGCTGAATCTCCCTGACACATTACCCTGGACCTGGAACCTGGTGCACTGAGGGAGAAGTAAGCGAGTCAATGCACAGGCAGCAAATGGAGGTCCTCTTCTGGAAATGCTCATGACAGAGCTCTGAAACCAAATGAGTGCTGTTCAAAACTGAATGACCATATTTTCAGTTTCCAGACTGTGGAAGGATGTTAAGGGTTCAGTGGGGTGTGGGAATATAATCCAGCGAGGGCAGAGTATTCACGCAGCAACAGAGCGGGGCCACTAACAAGTTCTACTGCACATGCAGGAATAGTAACTTTCATGGGCTTATAACTCAGCCAAACTGGGCAGGGTTTTTGCAGGGATGGCAAAAAACACCTTTTTAACTCCAGGAATATTTCCTTGCCAAACCTCAAAGTCCTGTGCCAAACCCTTAAGGTACTTTTACTTTTCTCTTTTTCATTTTTTTCATTTTTTTCATTTTTTTCATTTTTTTCATTTTTTTCATTTTTTTCATTTTTTTCATTTTTTTCATTTTTTTCATTTTTTTCATCTTCTCTTCTCTTCTCTTCTCTTCTCTTCTCTTCTCTTCTCTTTTCTCTTCCCTCTCCCCTCTCCCCTCTCCCCTCTCCCCTTCCCTTCCCTTCCCTTCCCTTCCCTTCCCTTCCCTTCCCTTCCCTTCCCTTCCCTTCCCTTCCCTTCCCTTCTCTTCCCTTCCCTTCCCTTCCATTTTTATTTAAAAAAAAAAAAAGATGAATCATCCGAGTTTTGGACGCGCTGGTGTTTGCACCCAGGCGGTGCAATAAGGAAGTTCCTCCATCGGCAGCTCAGCCTGAGCCCTCCACTGAAGTAACAACCTGGGAGCGGAGGAGAGGAGAGCAGAGCGGGGAGGAGGCAGAGGCTGCGTTGGCAGCCATTAACTCCTTCCATCCATTTCACAGCTCTCTGCAAAGCGCTGCCCAAGGGGCACGGGAAGATTCATTAACACACACATAACACAGCAGCAGGGCATGCTGTGACTGAGCAGGGACGTACAGGAGGGGGATCTGCTTATCCCATCCTCACCTCTTGTCCTGCCCTGGCATTCTTCAATGGAGTAGATCACAAGCAGTGGAGGCGACTGCACTGCACAGAAACATCAGCCAGGTTTTCCTTTCAGCTGCTTGGTTCCCTTAATTCTCTGGGTTAGTTCCCATTTCCACCATCTCTGCCTTTGTCTTGCTGATGCTGGCTGCAGCTCACACTAGCTCATCAGTCCTGCTGAATAGGGGCTGTGCTGAGCATGGTGCTGCGAGCTTGTGGCCACCCTCAGCCACCACACATTTTCCTTCATAGGGGACAGGAAATCCTTCCTTATTGCAAGGGACAACCTTGGGAGATGAAAAGATCTGTTTTAACTCTTTCCTAAGTGGTTGAAGAAATGTCAGTGTAAATTGCAAGCCACTGCTCACGCCTCCCTGCCCCAGCCTGCACTTATTTGCTCTTTCTGAGCACTTGCTCTGTAGGTGGGATGCTCAGGGAATGGCTGCTTTACAAACCAGTAGCTGCAGACTGATGCAAACTGAGCATAAACAAAGGAACTACCTCTTCTTCCTTTACTAAAGTCTTCCCAGATTAAAGAAGCTAAAACCATCCAAGACACCAAGACGGGGAACAGAACCCCAGTAGCTAACTTCCACACCTCAGTTTATTTATTTGCAAACAAATCATAGGCTGAAACTGAGTCAGCAAGGTTTGTTGGGTTGTTTTTTATTTGATTTTGTTGTTGTTTTCTAGGATGGGACAGAGAAAAGGTCTCTCTCTCCTCTCTTTGTTGGAGTTCCCAAGGCTGGGAGGGGACACAGGGAATTTCCCTTTGCTGCTGAATCACATCATCACTACTAAACATTCTCCTTATCCATTTCCCCTACCATAACTGGCAGCTAACTCAAATCCACAAGCCCAGACATACCTGTGGGATGACCACTGGTGGTTCACTGGCATCCAGTGGCCTCCCAGTCCAATGAGCTAGGACCTGGGACTGGGAGCTGGGCTCTGGTTCTGCCTTTGTTGATAGCTGTAAGGCCCTTTAGGACAAGTGACTTAATAATGTTCCTATTTTCTTGTAATATTTTATGTGTTGCGTCTCACAAGAGCAACTTGCAAGAGGAGTGGTTAATATGTGCATAGGGTGCCTACTACTATGGCATCCTAACCCAGAGTTTTTCTCTGGGCTGTACTGTAATAATAGTAACATACAGAGATTACCCAACTCAGGATACCTATGATACCTAAAACAACTCTAACGTGTGAAGACAACTTCCAAGAGACTGATGTAGAAGGAAAGTAAAAATTACTTTTTTTTTTATTTTTATTTTTTTTGCTTAACAGACCATGGCAACAACACCAAACCCATCAGCAAGCAGAAGAATGAATAGCCAGGCTGTTGTCTCATTCAATAAACAGTATGAATATGTATGAACTGGCAAGCTCAGCACAGAATTCCTCAAGTTGGGGCACCAGGGGTCCAAAAGGAAGGTTAGCATGTCAGATTTCTCCAGTTACCTCAGTTAAAGCGTAGCAATGACTTGCTTCATGTAGGTCAGAAACCCTGGGTTTATGTGAGGCCTACAAATTAAGCATTCCTGACAGTATTTTGGTATTATTGCTGCTGCTAACTCACAGTCCCCACAGAATACTTCTGTTTGCCATTTCACGCATCATATCATTGTATATAATCTGTCTGGATGAGGCACAATTAAATTACGGTATGAATCTTGAATACTGGACATCCAGCTTTGAATTTCAAATACTTGTGCACATGTATGCTGATCCCTGAAAAAGTGGAAAGCAAGGCAGTGCAAATATTTAACCTCTACTTCCCTGCCAATTCTGCCTCTCTGTAAGTGATACAGAACAAAGATTGCACAGGTTTTCACTTTTTCTATATGAAAATAGCAGAGGTCTCAGTGTAACAGAACAGAAAGCTGAGAAGGCATGGGGAAAAAAGTAAAATTAGCAAGTAGGTGGTGTGAGAAAGAACGACCTTTTCTATCCTGCCTCTGTAATCTAGCTGAAGCATCTCCTATCCAAGTTCTAGGCATCAGCAGGCCAGCTGAAAAGAAACGCTTCCTGGCCCTTATAGCTCCAAATGCTGTCAGTTCAACTAAAGCAATGGTCAGTTCAAATAAAGCAATGCTGTTTTTCATACAGCATCCTGCCAGCTGCCTGACCTGTTGCACTGTTGCACGCAACTGCATCCTACCTCGGCAGAGGCTGGTACTGCCCTGATCCCTGATAGCTGGAGGAAGAAGCGTGCCCTAATCACGTAAGGAGTAAGGATCAGACTTGCCCAACTCTGCAGCTCTCTGGAACTAGTCTCTTCACTCCCTGTTTCTCTCCAGCATTTTGTTTAGACAGAAAGACTCTTGGCCATTCAGAACAGGAGCCTGGAGCTTGGGCATCCCACAGCAAACCGATTTCCAAGCTCAGCCAAGTATATGGTCTCAAATGAATAGCAGCGGCACTGAAAACAAGTGGAGAGTGCCCAACTTTAGTTACACTGTGTATTTAATAATGCTTGATGTCCAGATGCTTCCATTTTCTCAGCAGACCACTTCTCTACTCATCGGAAATGACAACACGAGAGATAAAAGGTACGAACAGATACACTACTGTAGCAAGGATTTTTGGAGAGGATTAAAAAATCACAAACTGACAAGATTTTAAACTGATTGTGTCCTTTTGAAGACTGAAATAGCCAAGTCCCATATGCAACATCTCTGGCCCCTGGGGGTTGCCCTCCTACTTCTTTTGGTTTTAGATACCAAACACTCTTCATTTCCTTCATTGTCCGGCATTGCTTCATCTCACGTGCAGCAGCACCCAGCACTTACCTATGTTGAATTTCATGCAATTTCTCTTTGTCCAATGGTCCAATTTATGTAGATCCCTCTGCAAGGCCTCTCTTCCCTCCAGGGAGGCAACAGCACCTTTCACTACAACCCTTTGAGCTCTACCTTTGAGCCGGTTCATCACCCAGCATAGCATGAACCTGTTTATCACACAGGTGGATAATTTGTCCAGAAGGGTGATGTGAGGAATGGTATAAAAGGCCTCGCTAAAATCCAGAAAGATTACATCCACTGCCTTCCCTTCATCCACCGAGAGGGTGACCTTATCATGGAAGGAAATCAAATTACTAAGGCAGGACCTTTCCTTCATGATCCCACGTTGACTATGCCTGATGATAGCTTTGTTCTTTAAATGCCTTTCAAGAGCACCCAGGATAATCATCTTCCTAACTTTTCTCAGAGTACTAGGCGGCTCAAGATCTATCATCAATATTAGAAAATGAGGCAAAAAATATATTAAATACATCTGCCTTTTCCTCATTCTTGCTTGTTAGGTGACCTCCTTCAGCAAGTATCAGTCCAATGTTTTTCTTAGACCTCCTCTTGTTGTTGACATATTTTTTAAAAGCCTTTTTTTGTTGTCTGACACCACACTGGCCTATGTCAACACAAGTTCAGCTTTGGCTTTCTTGTTTTCTCCCTGCAGATACAAACTGCAGTGCTGTACTCTCTCTGTGAAGCCTGACTTTGTTTCCACAGACCACGTATTTTCTTTTTCTGCCCTACTGCCAGGAGTTCCCTCTTCAGCCAAGCCAGTCTTCTGTTCCACTTTCTTGACTAGCGGCACAACAGGCTTGTCTGCTCCTGGACTTTTAAAAGGTGATTCTTGAAAAGTTACCAGCTCTCATGGACCCCTGCACTCTCTAGAGCCAATTCCCAAGGGACACTGCTAACTAGCTCCCTGAGTAGCTTGAAGTTTGTTCTCTTAAAAGCCAGGGTGGTGACTGTGCTGGCATTTTTTCTCATTATACCAAAAATTTCAGCTCAACTGTTTTATGATCACTATTTTATGATGATGATATGAGGCCAAGGCAGCCACCTACCATCCCCTCTCCCACAAGGCCTTTTATATTCTCAAATAACAGATCCGGGAGGACACCTTCCCTCGTTGGTTCCCTCAGTACTTGTGACAGGAATTTATCTTCAATGTGCTTGAAGAATTTCCTGGACTTGTTTGTCACAACAGTATGATACTCCCAGCTCATGTCTGGGAATTTGAAACCTCTTTTAAGGATGAGAGCAACTGATGCAGAGATTTCCCCTAATTGCCTGTAGAACAGCTCATCTATGCTATTATTCTGAGTGGGTGGTCGATAATAGACACCCATGACAACATTTACTTTGCTATCTGTTCCCTTAATGCTCACCCAGAGGCCCTCTACTGCAACATCCCTAATGATAAGGGCTGTACAGTCTAATCTCTCCCTTACACGCTGTACAACACCTCCACCTCACCTGCCCTGCCTACCCCTTCTGAACAGCCAAGAGCCCTTGCCAGAGAGACCATCATCCTTTTCCAGAAGCTCTAAAACGTTTAGAGCTTCATCTGTTGGGCAAAATGAGGTTCTGTTTTGTACAGCTTTCTTGAGCCACATTCCTCTGATTACCTGGGAGATGTTTCTTTTTCAGATGTCCTGCCTTATGCAGCCATTGACTTCAGCTATAATTATACCCCTAGGTCCATGTGGCAATGGACATTTCTTCACAGTACATGCATTTTTTATGGGCCACTACACCCATCTTGTAGGAGGAATTCCTTCACAGACCATGCTTTATTTTTTCTTTGTCAAGGCACACACTTGAAAGCAGAACAATCCTTTGTGGTGTAGCAAATGAAGCTATCTTCTCTTGCAAGTACAAAACAAGCGTCTTGGAAGAAAAATTGCCTTATCACAATTTATATAAGAAGCCTAGGACACCACTGCTCTAATGAAAAACAAAAGATTGACAAAGTACAGGTTTAAATCCCTTAAAGTGTCCTGGAGATTATCTAATATTACATGATGAGAAACATCATTGGAGCCCATGAGAGTGTGCCTGTGGGACATCCATACAAGTTTCCAGTCTAAACACGGAACCGTAGTCTCTTGACTATTTAAGTTGCACTTGTTTTTCCCTTGCATTCCTTCTCCTGAATTCCTTCTCAGTGCATTAATTTATCTTGTGCACCAACCTGAAGAAGCTCTAAATCACAGCATTCTACACCTTCTTCCTTTCATATAGGGCATTGCCTTACTCCTCAAGACTTCAAAAGGGTGCCCAGTCAAGCAGAGAAGGGCAATTTGCACTTGCTGGGACTTGCACATGCAACCACACCCTTTCAAACCACTTGGAAGGAGTGCCTCAGAGCAGGTTTTCCCACTGAGAGACGTGATCTTCCACCTGTTGACCTCTGGCATGGAAATTAAGAAGGAATCCATTCAGTGGACTATGCAAGGGTTGTGAGAAGCCTGTTCCTGCAACTTCCGAGAAAATCCCCTCCTCCACCACCTTTCTTTCAACCCCTCTTCCAGGGTTGAAGAAATACTTCTTATTTGGCACATCTGTTCGTTTACAGACACCCTGCTGCATAAAAAAAGGCATGCAGTGAAAGACTTTTACTGTGTCTATCCAGAACTTCATAATGAGTAATAATAAAATCAGTAACACACCTTCTCCATGGAGCACAGAAAAGCTGGGAACAACTCAGCTCAAATCAGCCATGCCACAGGAAAAAACTCAAAGTAAAATGGAGGCTGAAGACCTGCAGGCTTCAGATGTCGTCACAGCATGGAGTATTAAACTGGCTAGCTCAGATCCTGAAAACCACTTAGCACAAACAGTATGAAGATTCATGAAGGCTATTTTACACCTTTTAGTTTGCAGTTAGTTCAAGTATCTCCATGGAGTCTTCCCAGAAGACAAACCCTAAGAGGAAGAATGCAAAAACCTCACCAGATTTAGTAATGTCTACTATAAGGACATCTAAAAAAGACCTTGCTGTGATCAGTATTCTAGGAAAAAAAAAAAAAAAAGGTGTAAAGAGCAGGCAGGAAGTGTTTGTTAAGGCAAAGGAGGTTTGGATTTTAATCTTCCCTCTGATTTTTGCATAGTTTTGGCACTTATATTTAACAACTCTGTTCTAGTTCCTATCTCTGAACAAGGAGCTAGGCGTTAGAGTAAGCTTATGCCAGTAATGCTAACTAAGCACTTGTGATCCTGAGAACAGATGGAGAAATGCAGCTGAGTGGCATCATATGCATTTTACTTGTTTCTCCTTTCCTCTTTACTCCTAGTCCCCACTATCAAAATTAAAGATTACTGAATCCACATAGTCCTTTCCCATTTAGGGCCAATACCCAATTTCTTCTGTAATATTTTCTAGTGCTTTATCAGTCCAGTCTTACATGACTCATAAAGCTTTCATCACTTTCTTCATGAGATAATTCAACAGTCTCCTAGACAACATGACAGCAGTACAAAGGTCCTAAAATTAAGCAAGAGAAGCTGTATACTAATTTTTCCATAAAGAAATCCTGTGAACGAACCTGGCTCCACAACTTTTCTCTTTGAGTTTTTCAACTAATGCCAAACGGTTATCAAGCCTCTATATTATAGCTAAAATCTTCTTTATCTATTTCTTTATTCTCACTGTCTTGTTTGAATGCAAACGTGACTCATGGTTAGAGTCAGAAGCTGAGTTCTAGCTGACACTGGACAATTTTGAGTCTTGCTACACAGCCACTGAAGTGACCAAACATTTCAATTTAATCCAGATGCTGTCAGTTCTTTGTTGCAAATTGCTAATGCAGAGCTGAAACATTTTTCTAACCACTCTAATCTGATATCATTTTTTTTCTCCATTACCTGCCTAGGTCTTTCTCATTCAATAGCACCCTTCATCTGGCAAAGTGAACCTTGTTGGACCAGGTATTGATTTTTTTTAAAGATGACTAGTACTTGTTAGTTCAGAAATCCAACATACTCAGGTAGAAAGAATTCCTAGCTGTGGAATAAATGGTCCTCGTTTAAGAAAAGATGGTGGGTATGAGGAAAGGCTTCTACAGAGCTGAAGTTCCAATGGTGTTTAGTTTACCAGGAACCAAACATTCTCTGGACGTCTTCTGTGGAGAGTACACCTCTGCCCAAATCCCAAAAGGTGCTTAAGCAACTAAGTGGACATTAGCAATCTAGTTACTCATGGATTAGTGATGAAGTAATATACTCATAGCGATGAGCATGATTTCTGCTTAATATTTCTGAAGTTCAGCCATGCTCAGGAGCTTCAGGACAAAATCTGTTATAAAACACGATGAGTTACGAAGAACAAAACGGCCTTGAATGTCTGTCAGTTAGAGACCACTTGGAGCTTGGTGTACCTACACAAAAATAATGAAAAAGAGAGTTGTTCTTGTCAAGATTTGAACTGAACTCTATGTGTATGCGAAGCTTAGGGTTATTTGATAACTATTTAGGTAGGTAAACAGTAGAGTGCACTACATGCTTATGTTTTATAATAAGGGGACTCAAATCAATATAACAGGAAGAAGGTAGCAACTGGAAAGAAAAATCAACAGAGAATTTTGACAGGATACCATCTCTCTCTCATATATCACTTATTACTAGAAAGCAGTAATAGAAAATGCTTATTAGGTAGAATTTGCCTATTAGGTATTTTCTATACATTTATAAATATATATACACACACAACCACGCATACAGATATATATAACTTAAATGCAGTGAAGAGCTCTGTATGACCCAGAGGACCAAGACAGAGGATGCATTTGGTCTTGTGTAGCCTGATTAGACAAGGATTCTCCTCAACCGTGTTAACAATCCAGAAGCTGCCACTGAGAGAAAGAAAATACCAGTCAGATTTCTCTGAATCACAAGGAAGACTATTCTCATTCAGTTACAATACATAAAAGCAAAATAAATATAAATAAATAAATATATAATCTATTAGGTAGAATATGTCTATAAATACCTGAAGGGAGTGTGCAAAGAGGTTGGAGCCAGGCTCTTGTCAGTGGTGCCCAGTGTCAGGACCAGAGGAATGCACAAAGCAAAAAATGGAATAATGCAACCATGCATTTGGCCCTTCCTTTAAAACGTGCTACCTATTAAAGACAGAAAACACAACTATCTTTTTTGTAAACTTCTCATTTGAGCTGCAAATCACCAGGATTTTGCCAAGTTCATTCAGAGATCCAGGAATTAGTTCATCTACCAGATGGGAGAACGAAATGCTGCAGATGAAGGGGGGGGGGGAAAGGGAGGGGAACATTAGATATGAAACATAATATCCCTCAGGCAATTATATTACCCAATTGTGTTTTCATTAACATTCAATATTTCTTCTTTTAACTTGCAACTTGTATGCCCTGTATTTTAAGGCATCAAATTATACTGCCATATTGAGGCTTATTTAAGCAATCCCAGTAAGTAGGTCAGCCAGTAATTTACTCTTGGTTTATTAGAGTGTGCTAAAAGAAAAGAGCAACACCGTTATTTGTTAAACGAGCAGCTGGACCCAAATTTTGGGGGGAGAAAAAGCCATTAGTTGAGAGAGTGTTTTGTTAAGATTTCTAGCATAAAGAAAGGTATAGCAAAATCTGTTTGTCACACAAATTTGTATAGCAAGCAAACACAATTAGAGCAGCTTCTCTTCCATAGCAGGTTAGATTAAGCATCAGGAGGAACAATGCAGCAAAGAGCTCTGTATGACCCAGGGGACCAAGATGGAGGATGCATTTGGTCTTGTGTAGCCTGATTAGACAAGGATTTTCCCCAACTGTGTTAACAATCCAGAAGCTGCCACTGAGAGAAAGAAAAAAATACCAGACAGATTTCTCTGAATCACAAGGAAGACTATTCTCATTCATCTACGATATATAAAAGGAAAAATGATGAAGTTACGCTTATTAAACTAGGATACCCTTCTGGAGCCAGAATTCAGGTATTTACTTGTGAACTAATCTCCAATTTCCCAATGTTCCCACTGGAAATCCTCTCCAGTACCGTAATGCATCAAACAAATTGTAAAGAGAATTTATTGATTTTGATGTGTGGCTTTCGGTAAATATGTATGGCTAGGATGAAGCTTTTAAAATACACTGACTGAATGGCATACAAGGGGAGAAAAGGCCAAAGACCTGGCCTTAAAGCTGTGAGATCAATGTCCTAATACTTGTCCTTCCCTCTGAAAGTGACATCAGCAGCTCCTCCACGTGAATACCTTGCAGTGAGGGATTTTCATGGATTTAGATAAAGATGAGGGTAATGCCCTGCCTGTGCAGCAGCATCCCCCCCAGAAACTGCCACAGTGACTCAGAACTGGTTATTATGTGCATTCTTAATTAGCAATCATAAAGGAGGTAAATCGTAACGTTCTTCTGCCTCAGTCCTTTTACAACAGTGCAGCTCTGCCTGGGCTGTGGTAGTGAACCAAAAGCTTTGCTGATGTTGGCCTCAAGAGCTTCCTTGAATGGTAGCGCTGAATTACAGTTCTGCCTTTTCCCTTACTTAGAAACTTCATTTTTAACAACTTTTATTCATGAACTAACTGGTCTTCCTTAATGCAGGGGATTGATTTCAAAAGTTCAACTTCCCTTTCCCTTTTCCCTCCCTCACAAAGAATTTTTTCTTTCATAAGCTCTGAAGCAAAAACATCATTAAATTTCCTTTCAAATCCCTGCTAGAAGGTTTAATGGTAAGCTTATTTCCAAATGAGCCTGCAAGAAATCAGGAAGAGCATTTTACTAACAGCTTATTAAAATATCCTGATAAATGTTTATATTTATAAAAACATAGAAGGCAATTGAGATGGTCATGTTGCTCTGCTATAGGCAAGAAAGAATTTGGGACAGTGAGAAAGGATTTGTATTCAGAAGGTGAAACATTCAGATAGCCTCTGGTTTCTATTTATTTCTCTCTTTTCTAAGTTCATAGCTTATGGTGGATAACAGGATGTTCCTGCTAAATATTAGTGAGCATTGAGCAGTTACAGAATACATTTTTGGATGTGTTAAAGAACCACCTTTCTACAGAAGGTAGCTTTTACCAAGTCCCCACTGTTCAGAGGGTTGGGAAGCCTTGGTAAACGTGTGCATATAGGCATCACCATTTTTAAGGGTTTGGAAAGTATATTCTCAAAATACGAAGTGAAACTCAATGAATTTGGGTTGTGCCAACACAATGGAGGACAAAAATTTCATCAGAAATTCCATTTCAAGAAAACTCCAACATTCCTCTGACACTCATCCTGTGACTGAAGAGGATCTGTCTGAAGAGTCAGTATCATTTGTCAGCTATGGCCACCTCGTCTGCATCCAGGCCCTGATACAGCAAAAGTAACCAAACAAACCAAAACAAGAGATACATGGCCTGCATGGCTTCACCATCACCTTCAAATGACTCCAGCAGAGGAGAGGGACTCACAGGAAAACTTAAAATTCTCAATTCATTTTGAGATGGTAGAGGAAGGTGGTGGAGTCAAAACATATAAGCAAAGCATAATAGTGGCTTTTGCCAAAAATATATGAATAAGGCCATTAAAGAGCACGCATGTCCCCGATATGATATCCACACATATCAGCAGATTGATGGTCAAGATAAACAGAGAGAAGACCTGAAAGGATCAGTAGTGCCAACAGGCAGCCACAAAAATAATACAGTCACCCTACTTTGTACAGGGTACACAAATCAGGCAGGTTACAGAGGGTCGGAGGGGTCAGGTATTGTGAGGGATGAATCACCTTTCTTCGTAATTTTCTCCTAAAAGAGGAGGATTAAAAGCAGAATTACAAATAAGATTGCAAACAGCTAGAGAGCAAACAAGGATCCAATAATCCCGTTTGAAAACAAGCTGGACACTGTGCTGCCCAAAAGAAAAGAAAAGGGCACTGTCGCTCTGCCCTGTGTACCTACTGTCTCACCACAAGGTGTTACTGGGACACACACAGTCCATTAATAGACGACTGGTCAAAATTCCCTCCACAAAATTCCACTTCAGAAAACCTTTTCCTTCCAAAGAAACTGAAAGCCCAGATAAAAATCAAATCATCCTACCCACGAAATATGACAACAATTTTCACATCAAGGAACAGATAGATGTATACCTAGACAAAGACAGCAAGGATTTTACAAAACCTCTGCTGTATATTATCTGTCTGATATCACGAATCACCAAATTACTGGCTTAAGCCCTGTGGAGTTTCCAATCCCTGGCATAACAGAGTGGGATGTGGGCTAGAACATGCTCTAACAGAACAGCTCAAGAATACAGCACTTGCATACTTGATACAAAACCCTACTGAAAATTACACCAAGAGTCACCTCTGCTAGTTCTGCAGATACCACTTACTTGTGCTTCAACCAAACACATTTTTCTGCCTTCAGCACGCAAACATATGAGGAAAAAAATGTGCAGCCAAGAGAGGTTTGTTCTTTTTTTTTTTTCTTCTTTTTTTCTTCTGTTTTGTGCCTAGTATATGTAATAAATGGATTGCTTCTTGACCAAATACTTCCCAGTCAGGAGGGGCCTTTTGTCTTTGAAGAGCTTACAGGGACTGCGACTAGACCACTGCTGATTGCTTGTCCCATGTTCTTGCTGGTTAAACTTTCAACCCCAACACAAAGCAAGAATGGAAAAAAGAAAAAGAAAAAAAAATCTGCATTTCTATGGGAATACAGAAATTATCACCTGAAATCTACACAAAAAGCTTTGGTTTGAAGATGCAACAGCCTTCCTGGTGACACCCAACCTGATGGGCCATACAGCTCTGGCAAGTCAATGACTGGAAAGAGAGGGCATCAGCATGAAGTGGCCTCTTTGGGGCAAGGATGGGTGAGACTGGCCAACCCTGTCCTACTAGCCCTGCCTGCTCCTCCTAATGCGTACCGGATGAAGGGAAGAAAGGCCTAGAGAACAGGTTAGCTGTTATTATGGGGTGCAATAGGCCTGGGAGACCAGGAACTATATATCAAAGGAGGTGATGCTGGGTAGGATCTTGTGAGCTAGAATTTTGGTATTTAGCATTAAGCTGCATTTGCAGCCCAAATATCACTTTAAGTAGGCTTTAAACTATTTTTTAAAGCATCTATATTGTAACTGAAATCCTTGATCTGTTATGTGTATCTATATGTTCTGTACAAAAAAGGAAGGCAGAAGCCAAGAGTGTACCTATATCAGACATTATATGTTTATACAAAAATAATTATAATAATTAAAGCAAATTTATGTTACTCCATCAAAATGGAAAGAAGGCCCAGGCTTATCAGGGAGCTATAATAAAGAACAAGTTTGGCTTTCAGTCATGCAGTTCTTTAGAGAGGTTGCTGTTAAATACCAGGTACTTCTGCTTTCTTGTGGAGAACACCGTATCAGGAGTAAAGTTGGACTGGAAAATTAACGATTATCCTTTTTTGCTTCCCAATTTCAGCATGGAAGCTGTTTCAAAGTGAAGCAAGAACTCATTCTGTTATTTCTCGAGGCAGATGTAAACCTTTAACCTGTAAACCTTTGCAGATTGTTGTCAGTGTACACTAATCCCTTTGCATTTAGCACAACACTGCAGATCCAGTAACATCTTTGGTGACCGGGGCTTGCACACAGTTCCCTTTATGAACAGGACCTCAAGGAAGTCCCTAATGACTGATCTTGAGCCTGGAATTCTGCTGTGGACACATGAGCCCTGGCAGAGTCTATCAGCCTTAATTAGGCATACTTAGGCTAAGTAAGGCTGATAGACATTTAAGAAGGCATTGCTCTTACCCACAGGGTCCTCAATGAAACAAAGGCCTTCCCACCGCCATCTGCTTTCCATAAAAATTCACAAACTGTGATGCCAACCTAGTAGTCTTTCCTCAGGACTAAGCATTATTTAGCTGCCTGGTAGCCAGCAGGTAGTTAATTTTTTCCGGGTTAATGAGGATGTGAAGAAGGACACATTGACAAACTCGGCTCTGACTCCCTCAGAAGGAAAAGTCATGCTGTGCAAGATGCAGCTCAGGCCATTTTGACCTTTCCTGTTGGCAGACAGATGTTGGAGAAGCAGTTTTCTAACAGGATGGTACAATGCACTTCTGAAAGCAGGAGAAATACGAAGTTCTTCAGCATGTGATAAACCACAGACTAGAAGAGCCAGGATGTCCTGAAAAGAAAAAGGGGCTTCTCATCAAATATTCAGAAATGTCAAGGAATGTTTCCCCTATTGTCTTATGTTCTCTTGCTTTCATTTAACAAGAATGAGGAAGGACAGCAAAGCATAGAAAGGAGAAGCTAGATTTATTTGTCTTCTGTATGTAAGCATTTGTGCAAGCATCTACTCTGATCACTTCATCCATATTCTCATTAACCCAGAACATGGATGGAAACTTCTTGTTTATCCTGGTGCATCACTGAAGAAGTTTCTCTGCTCCTCTCCACCTCCCCTCAGAGGCATATTGGAGTTCTTCAAAGCAAATGGCTTTTGGCATGCAAGTGGCTGGCCTTCAGCTACAGACTCAGAGCCCCGAATCATGTGAGCCAGATCTGTGCTCAGTCCTCGAGCATAGGCTGCTTCTTAGTCAACACTTTATTAGAGCAGTATCTGTGCACAGGGGCCACTTTTTAGACACTCTTAAATCACGTAGCAATCCTGCGGGGTAGATGTCATTAACTCGTGGGTAGGCATAAAAAAGAGAGATAATGAACTAACAGACAGAGCCAGGAGACTAGTGAAAGGTTTCCTGTGCAAACCTAGAACTGCGTGGAGGAATCTGTCATCCCAGTCCTTTCCTTTCATGCTCACCGAGTTCGGTTTGTAATCATTCCTCTTACCTCTGCCACTTTGCAGTTTCACTGAAAGGCCAAAGTCATCAGGATGCAGCCCATAATGGAGTGGGGGGGGGGGGGGGGAGAAAAAAAGAAAATCAAGCCAAAAAACTTGCTGCCAAGGAAAAGCCCGATCCAGATGTTTTGGTAATTTCTCACTTGTCTGTACTAAAAACAAACATAAAATTAAGAAAAACCAACAAACAAAATGGATACAGCCAAAATTCTGTGAAACAATTTCCACCTCTTCCTTTCCATCCAACCTCAGTGAATAACAAACAGTCTTTTCACAGCTTAGGACAGAGCCACCAAGCCACCTCCACATGCACCCGTGACAGTAGCCAGATGCTTTCTTCCAAACTTCAGCTCCAGACAGAGCTTCAAAAAGTGTGAAAAGACCATTTCCAGTCACACTCCCAGAGCAGATTTGGGTTTGTATTGTGCTAGACCTGTGAAAAGCTCCACAGAGAGCGAGCAGGAAGACAGAACGTATTTCAATGTGTTTCACATTCACAAGGAAGCAGGTCAATTCTGACAACTCCTGAAGTAATAATAACCGAGGCAGATTTATTGCATTGCTCTTTGGAGTCCAGTGAGACTTCCTATCATGTTTAAGGACAGGATGTTATCAAAGCCGTAATCCCATTCCTCTGAGATATTCATGCCTATAACAGGCACACCGAGTGACTGTAAAATCTCAAAACCATAGACAAAGGATCTATTTTTCTTTCCATTCAGAGTAACCAAAGCCTGACTTATCTACCCCAAAGACTCTAGCAGAATCCACTGTTAGACAACCAAACTGGCTAACTTGACCTTCAGACCAACAGTTTCAAAAGCATCTGGAGCAGCTAGTGCCTGCTTTGTGACCACTTAAGAGTGGTCTATAACTGCAGAAAGAGCAGATCAACAGCCTAACTCAGTCAGCCTAAACTTAAATAGCTGGCAATTGGGAAAACAGGTGGGAGAGTTTCAGAGAACTCCATCTCTACGGTGTGAATTTGCCTTGGACCTTCGAGAACCTCTCCTGGAGATGAGAAGTGCTCTAAAACAGGGCCCCCATCTCCCGTAGCATTGTGTGACGCTCCCCTCTGCAGAGCTGCAAGGGTGATACAGCAAGGAAGCTACTGTACCTGGAGAGCTGCATTACCAGAGAAACACCACAACTGGTATATATCTTGGAAGTGTTTTTGACCACGTAACTGATAGCTGGTACTGTATCCGAATGCCTAACAAAATTTGTCTGTCTTTTAAAAAGCATTTTTTTCTGTCTTCCTTCCAATCTGCTCCCAAAGCTGTCTTCAAAAGATACTAGCCTCCATCTTAAGAGAGATGCAAGTAAAATAGAGGTTCATTAGTTGCCTCTGTTAAATCCCCAGCCGTTTTCCCTTGTTACAGGTGTTGATAAGTCTAGTCCAAACTTGCTTTAGCTCTTACTTCTTATCCTCCCCAACAGCAGATGAATGAAGCAGCCAAGGACAGAATTTGTTTAACTTCTCATCCTTGCCCCACCCCCTAACTAACCTCTGGCATTTTTCTGAAATGTGTACTCAGGTAATGGAAGACAACCTTTCCCCTTTCTGAGCAAGCCACGAACACGACAAACTCCATTTTGCTTGATGAGAATGCAGCAGAGTTGCACACAACTTACTGTTTGTCACTTGATAGAGATGCTCTATTTTTTCTAATTTTTAATCTTTTTACAGGGAGATGAGAAATTCTCATGCTAGCCCTATGACATGAAGTGAAAATTGCACACACGGAGACTTTTCTCCTCGCTGAACCATTCCTGGGTAAAGCAGCCTCTCTGGAAACAATAGCTGAAGCTTGAGGTTTCCACAGGGAAAACAGAACATCATGCTTGATTTAATGCTTTCTCAGGGGATTCACTCTTGCCAAAGTGCCTGTGTGGTTTATGTCAGAAGGGATATGTGATTCTCATGTGGACCCAGTGCTCCCCGGGAAGTAATTCTTTAGTACTGAGGGAGCATAACAGAAGTGAGCAGCCCTTGGATTAAAGAGTGCACCTGAGAACTATTCTCCGTCAGGAGAAAACCAAAGGCTCACCTGACGCTGGGAGGAGAAGGAGAAATATGAATATCCACATCTCTCTCCAATATAACCAAAAGCAGTGACTAGGAAAAAAAATGTCATTAGATTCTGCGGTCAGATAATGAGCAGAACAGGGTCAGTGCATCAAAATCTGCGAACAAAAATGTGAAATAAAGAGTCTGCCCTCCGAATCCTTTTAAAAATGTTTTTCATCTGCGAGATAATTCATACAAGCAACATATACAGGCAAATAATGCCTTGATCAGCATGCTCGATTGCAATCAGAGCAGTACCATCAGAAATTTGTCACCATCCTTTACTCTAAAGATAAATAAATAAATAAGACCATCTTTCATAGTAACAAAGCTTGCGAGGTGAAAAAGCGTTTGTCCTTGCCCTGCCACTTGACACTAAGCTTCCCTTTGCTGTTCACAAAGCTGGAGGCTCTGTCCAGTGACAGAACTGCAGATACCGTGATTTGGGGGTTAGAAATCTGTAGCAGATACATGAAACTCCACCCTATCTTCCTACAGGTGCAGTCTGGATGATCCAAAGAGACTGAACAGCCAAACCTGGCTCACTGCTACCTGCCATGGATCTCTACGTAATAAACAGTACATGTTTCTTTCAGTAGCCATTCAGGATAAGATATGTAACCACCTCTATTTTGCAATTTAGAGTGATTCAGGGACTGAGAGCACTTGGCTGTTTGCCGCTTTTTATGAAGGAATTGTCTCAGAACTTACAGAAGTAACACAGACACGGGGAGAAATAATGTACATCATCACTCCTTGCAACCCCACAAACTTGCAGTGATTTGCCAGTCTGTATAGGGAGGAAAAGCCCAGCTAAAAAAGGGAGATCAGAGAAAGGTGCTGAAGCATAGCATAGGACTGGTAGCCTCCCCTGTCTGTACAACAAAAGAAAATGAAAAATCCCTCCCAATATAATGAATCTCTGAATGACAATAGAGCTATGGGGTGACAATAGAAATCTTCCTCCTCAAGCATGAAAATACAAATACCTGAGATCAATGCAACTTAAATTTGTTACTTGACAAGCTCTTGTGTTTTGCTTTGTTGTGTTTTTTTCCCTGCACCCTTCATATAAACTGAGTCCAAAGTTAACAAGTAGACATGTAGAAACAAGCAAAAACAAACAAACAAAAGCAAAAAACTAACCTCAATTTGAAAAGGAAAAGGAAAGAAATGGATTTAGATTTAATTTGAGAGGAAATGAAGGAGCCCGTTCCAGAACTGACCTGGAAGTTGCAAATCATGGACAGACCGTGGTCCAGCTGTCCATGTGTCCTAGGTATGGTTCCCAAACATTTAAATGGTAAGAAAGGAGAGCCAAGCTTTTGGATATATGCTACTACAAATCCATAAGCAATTCTAAAAGCATCCAAAGGACAATAACCCACTCCAGAAAGCAGGAAAAAAAAAAAAAAAGACATTTTTCCTGTTTCTTGATACCCTCCTGTGCATTTGTATAACATCTAATATAGTGGGATCCCAGCGTGATCGGGTTTCGTCCATAACACTGTAATGGCAATAATGGGCTTGCTGAAATTAGTGAACTCATAACGACTTCAAAGGGCTTTGCCTGAAGGCAACAAGCAATTTCTGGAGCCTGTTTTTCTTCAAATTCTAACCTTTGCTTTCTGTCCAAATATCATCTATTTGTACCTCTTCGAGACAGGTCACTTACGCAGGCAGATGTTGGTGAAGGAAAGCAGGAGTGAAGGAGGATTTGTTTCATAGCAAAGCAGCATTTCTTGGTGATGACAATAAACGCAGCCCTCTCCAAATGGCCAGTAAGATCTAACCATCACCAAACAAATGCCATCTCAAAGAGAGAAGGCTGGAAGGATTTTCACTGGCATCTAGCTAGCATCTAAACACTCACTGGAAGTTTTGTCAAGAAATTCTACATCTTCAGCAAAAATAATACACAGAGGTATTGGCAAATGAATTCCGACTGCTCCTTCCTGCCATGCAACTCTTCATCATTTACTCTCATTTCCCTTTTCCCCTTCCTTCCAGAACTTACATTACTTGTTGGAAATGTACCCCTTGCTTGAGAAACAGGATTTTGTAACATCCACTCCCATCTCAGTGGGAAGGAAGAAGGGTATGGAAATGAATAGTAGTTAATTTGCTTGCATATGTTCACATTTTAGAAAGATGAGATAAATCTGATGGGGAAGTATGTATCATCGCATTGAGAACTCGAGAGATCGCCTAAGAATGAGTCTTGGATGTTAAGGTGGGATGGCATGTAAGATAAAAACTCTTTTACCATGCAGGAATTTTATGGAAGAAAGAAAGGGGTTTCTCCCTAAACAGGGATAGTGTTAGGAGAAAGGACAATCTCTTCCCTGTACACAAGGGATTTTGGTTTCCAGGTGCCTTTTCCAGACTTCTGGATCTGTTGCCTTCTTTCTAAACATCCAGTTATTATTAGATAGCACTTATTTCTGTTCAACATCGACCCCTTTTCTACCTTTTTTGTTTTGGACATAGCTCAATGTGAAGAGAGAGAGTGACTACAACACTGAGGTTGCTGGAAGAGAAGATACTGACCTTATTCATATTTGATGGTTGGAACGATGATGGAGAAAACAAAACAAAACAAACAATCAAAAAAACAGGACTCATGTAAAAATCTGCAGGTGTTGATTAGCTTACTTTAAAAAATAAAGGAAAGGGTTGGTGTTGATATGCATTAGCAGAGAAAATCTGCCTGCCTTTACTGCAGGCAAGGAGCTGAGCTTTCACACTAGTCATTTCTGCACCGTGCCCCTGTATTACAGTCATATAAAAAATCCCTATAATAACTAAGAAACACAAACCTCTGTATTTTATAAATAACAATCTGCAGACCCGAAGTGAATACAAGGATGTAATTCACTCTAGGATTTCTGCAGCTGTTAATAAATCACTCAGGCTGCACTCTGGCAGCTTATGACATCAGCAGAAGCCCTCAAGTGAATTACAGCCACTAATTTACCCAGAGGAGGCCATCTATCATCTATTATTGACCATCTGTTACCGAGAATATGTACATTTTGGATAAATTAATAAGGTTCTGATAGAAAAGGTCTTTAATTGTATTTGGTTCTTACATTCGTGATGTTTAACTTCGGGTTTGTAATCATCAGTAAAAACGGTGTTGTGACACCGCTCAGAGTTTGGGGAGGCACAGTGACTAGTATTTAAGGCCACACTCCGGCACGGATGTCAGTGGAAGGGACTGATCCTCTTAAAGATGTCACAGGAAGATATTTCCTTGCTCGGCGTATAAAAGGAGCACATTCTTAGTGCGCCCATGCCAATACAAAAGTGCCCATCCGCTGCTTGCTGTGGTGTCTGCAGTTTGAAGCCTGTTACCCTTTGTACAACATCATCCCTTCCAAACAGTAAAAATAGCAGCTATAGGACATCTGCTTGCTGCAAACAGCAGATAAAATATTACCTAAAATGAAAGATCAAGCTCATTACCCCTGCCTAGTTACTTTGGCTCCTTCTTTGTATTTCTTTCTATTTCCTTGTGCCTCTGCTTCCCTGGGTGTCATTGCTGTGCCCTTAAAACCAGCAGAACTGACCATACGGATCTGGGTACGGTATACCCAGTTTAAAATTGCAACAGGACATACAGCACTTACGAGACATGGTTTTATTTTTAAAAGGGAAGGTTACTGTCAATGCTTTGGCAAACTGAGATTTCAGCGTAGCGCACATACGATATAGAGGAGCGCTTCTGGGCGGTGAAACTTAGACCTTCAGAGTAATGGAGAAGGTGGGGTCGAACTACCCATGGGAGACAGCTTGGGGCACGTCAGGGTAACAGAGACTTCAGTGCTGGCTCAGAAGTTTATCGCTGTTGGTTATTTAGTATTCAGCATGCTCTGCTCCCAGATACTCCTTGCAATGCTCTAAGACTTTCAGCCCGGCAGGCCTGCTAAGGAGCCAGAACACATAGGACAACCTGGCTCTGTTATTGGCACATAAACACTCCCAGATGCCCGTTTCCAAAAATGCTTACACTGGGGCTATGCAAAAGTACCGCAGAACAAAAGTAAGGGAAAAGAAAAAAAAAAAGCCTGTGTGGCTGAGTTAAACTGTAAAGTGGTAAATGGACTTTTCAATTGGGATTATATGTTTGTGCTCCTCAGAATTACCCACTGCTACAGTCTTCTTCAGCACAAGCTGATTAAGAGCTGTATGTTTTTCAGCAGCAGCTGATTTTGGCTTTATATCACTGGAAAGGTTTTGTTGCGGTTGCTGTTCTTCATGGAGAGGGAAGGACTGAAGTCCTGACTCAGAAACTGCAGCTGTGGACCGAGGTTTGGACCTCTGCGATGCCCCAAGAAATTGCAACACAGCAGCCTCCACGCATACCTCGAATCCAAAGTTTGAGTTTCATTGCCTGAAAGATGTAGTTTTACGAAGCTCTTCATCACATAAAGATCTTAATAACTACAGATTTTCAGTAAAAACTGGATGCTTTCAAATTTTTTGCTACATTAGGAGCGCAGTGCCATAGTGCCTATGGGATGTCAAAAATGCAAAAGCTACTATTCCCAAAGTGAGGCGATCCACAAAATCAGCAAAGAGCAAATGCAGTTCCTTTTAAATTTTATAACAGTAACAATTTAGGAATACTACTTTGGGAAATAAAAAATACTGATTCTTGCCAATGCACACTGAAATAAACTCATCTGTTGCCTGGCATATGCTCTAAATCTTTCAGTCCTCTGTTATCAGGAGAAAATTATCGAGCAGAAGTCACAAAATCGCCATGTGACTGAAATATTGAGTAACGTGACTGAAAGAAATTTTTACTCCTGCAAAAAATAATGCCATTGTCACAGTCCTTTGATAATTAGTAAGAAAACAATACAAGTTTTAGATTTGAGTCCCTTCACATTCTGGTGGGGATTAAGCCTGTTACGGTAGCATTAATTTAGGAAGTGAAATCAACACTGAAACTATTGATGGGTTTTTCGGAATAAATTTCTGAAATTACATTTATTTGGAGTTAGTCACTGCATATCTACAGTTTTTCAGAAAAAATAGTTGCAGACAAAATTGTTTAACATAGTAAACTTAGTATGGTATGCTCTCAGGCTTTGACCACCCGACTTCCTTATTTCAAAGCCAGTATTTTGTGTTATAGAATGAAAGAACTAAAATGGGAAAATGCTATAAAGTAGGAAAAAATTAAAAAAAAAAAAAGTAATCTAATGGAAAAGTGTCTTTTTTTTTTTCTTTAACTTTTATAATTGTTACCTAAGGAGCAGAAGAAATAAGTTTTAGATAAACGTATTCTGAAAAAGCATCCTTTCACACTCAGCCAGGGCTTTGTTTTCAGATCACCAGCTGGAGTCCATAGTAAATAAGTTTTTTTGTGCACCCTGCTTCAGCTACACCCATTGCTGGAGCTATGACAAACCCTTGTTTCCACCAGGACCGAAGCTGGCATCTTCCATTCTGGCAATATCTGAACTTGGGAGATGACTGTAGTCATTCCTGTAAACACACTGAACAAGCTGATGCATCTATAAAACAATATTCAAATGTTGTTACTAATATTATCAGTGTCACTGCTTGTGGCCCTATTAACAGCCAATTCTGGCCTGAAGTAAATCTTCCGGGGATTTATAATTCAGGTGTAAAAGTCTGTGCTAATCTAGTTTAGCGACTCAGCCTAAGTCTCAGCTTCAGAAGTCATTTCTTGTTACTACAGTAAAATCAATGTATTTAAAATTTGTTTTGTTGGAATACATGCCATTTCCAGATATTGTATTGCTTGGGTAATTAAAGCAGAATTAACCCCAGTTCTATGTGAAATTACATTTTATTTAAAATCTTTAGCTTCCTACTAAGGATAATACCAGAAGACAACTGAGGAATTGGTATCCCTGGCAAATAGCTGTGGAGAGGAAAGTTGCTGCGTGGTGAACCTGTTCCTTTTCCACAAGCGTTGATGGTACCTTACAATAAACTCAGCCTAAAAGGCTTCTAGTAAACTTAAAAAAAATAAAAACATATTGGAGAACAAGAACCGCAATGGGTGTATCATATTGTGTATCAAGAAACACACAGGATAACTTAGTATTTTAAGGATGCAATAAAACTTCTCAACTTTGAGTAGAAAACATCTGAGTTTTCCACCTCCTGCAAGGGGACAATGGTTGGCAGTAACACGTTTCCCCTCAAATGCATTTAATTGAGCACCAAACAGAAACACGTTTCCTGCTCGCAGGAGGTCCTGAGGTGTCCTCGCTGCAGTTTTTACCGGCACAAAAAGCGCCTTTTGTTCCTTCCAGGGGGCGCCCACACACCGCCCCCGGCCCCCTCAGCAGCCCAGCGGCCACCGCCTCCCCGCCGGGGCCATTTTTAAATGGCCCTGCGAAGACGCGGAAGAGGGAAGCAGGTGCTCGATGCTCCCTGAAGGGGCTGCCTCAAGCAGGATAGGGCGGATTGTCCCCCGTACAGCCTCCTCCGAGCCCTCAGGTCTGAGGAAGAAGCGTTCAGACACACGAGGCGCGCAGCCCTCTGACCGCTCCCCACCCCGCCGTAGCTCTGAGCGACCCAGCCCCACGGTGCGGGGACGCCTCCCTTTTAAAGGGCAGCCCGCGCGGAGGGATCCCACCGCCGGGACTTCTTTCCTCGCACGGCCGGGCCGCCCCAGACCTCGTTTCCTACCCCCCCCGCGAAATCCCTACGCTGCCTGCACGGCGCCGCCATGGGGGCTGCGGGCCGCGCCGAGCCTCCTCCGGGGGCTCGCTGGATCGCGGCGTGAGGGAGAGGAGGAGAAAGAGGAGGAGGAGGAAGAGGCGGCGCAGGTTGAGAGAAGGGGAGGTTTATTTCGAGCGCTGTATCCTTCCGCGAGGCACAAGGCGGCCGCGGTGTCCCTCCGCCGCCGGCACCACACGGGCAGGCGGCGTCTCCCCGGCCGGGGCGAGGAGGTCGCGGGCTGCGCGGCGGAAAGAAGAAGAAGAAAAACTTCGCAGCGCCGCGGCTCGTCTCGACCGCCGGAGCGGCGGAGAGAGGGCTTCCCGCGGAGAGAAGGAGAAGCGACAGGAGGGGGGAGCGGCGGCGGCCCGGTCTCGCCGCCGCCCCGCGGGGGCTCCGTGAGGGAGCCCTGGGGACTCTTTTTCGCGGGGGCCGGCGGAAGGATCTCGCGGCGGCTCTTGCCATCGCCTCCCCCCTGCATCGCTCGCCCCTCGGCGCCGCCATCTTGGATTTTAATCCGCCATTTTTTTCCTCCCCCCACTCGGAATTATTTTTTTTACCATTATCGCCGCTTTTTTTTTTTCTCCTCCTGATTTTTTTCCTCTTCCTCCTTCTCCTTTCTCGCCGGCTCTCCTCTTTTCTCCCCCACCTTCCTGCTTTTTTTTTTTTTTTCCTCCCCCCCCCCTCGCTATTTTCCCTTTTGATGATTCATTTTTTCCCCCCGGCGGAGGCTGGGGCAGCACCGGCGGCGGGGGCACCCCAGCGCGGTGGGCGGCCGGGAGGTGAGTGACTGAGGGGGGGGGGCGTGTGTGAGGAGGGGGCGAGATGGCGGCCGGCGACCCCCGGGGCCCTGCGAGCAGGGGGTTGTGGGGTGAGGGGGGGGGGCTGTGGAGTTGGGGGGATGCTATGGGTTTAAGGGGGGCTGTGCGGTGACGGGGGCTGTGGGGTGAGCTGTGGGGTTTAGGGGGTGGGGGGGTAAGGGAGGGGTGTGGGAGTGAGGGGGGTGGCCGTAGGGTTAAGGGGGGGGGGGTGTGGGGTTGGGGGGGATTAGGGTTAAGGGGGGGGTTGGGGTCAGATGTGGGGGCGTGGGGTTGGGGGCTGTGGGGTTAAGGGGGGTTAATGGGGGACTGGGGTTAAGGGGGGGGGTTAAAAGGGGGGCTGTGGGGTTAAGGAGGGGGCTGTGGGGTTAGGGGGGCTGTATGGTTAAGGAGGGGGTTAATGGGGGGCTAGGAGAGGAGTAGTGGGGTTGAGGGGGAGGTTTGGGGTTAGGGGTGCGTGGGGTTAAGGAGGTGACCGTGGGGTTAGGGGGGCTGTGGGGTTATCGAGGAGGTTTGGGCTCGGGGCTGTGCGGGGTTAAGGGGGGCCTCGGGTCGCGCTGCGGGGCCGGGCGGCCGGGGCCGAGGGGCGGCCGCAGGCGGGGCCGTGTCCCCGGGGGCCGAGGGGCGGCGGGGCCCGGCGGCGGGCCCTAGGGGGCAGCAGGGGGCCGGGGAGCGGCCCGCAGCCCGCCCGGCCCTCCCCGGCCTGCTGCCTCCTCGCCGGGCAGCCCTCCAGGCCGGGGGGGGACGTTTGGGGACGGGGCCCTGGCGCTTCCCGAGCGCTCCGTGCCACCACTCGGCGTGGAGTCGGGGGTTTTGGAGCCGTCGTTACTCGCTGGAAAAGCGAGAGCAGGGTCCCTGCGCGGCCGTGTCGCAGACAATAGGAGGATTTTACGCGTGTGACTCGGTGCGGTTGGTGTTGGGGGGAATTCAGCACGGGACAGCACGTAGGAGGTGGCAGGCTGGTGAGAGCGTGTAACTCTGGGAACCCCAAAACGGTGGGAGCCTTCAATCAACGAGGCTAACGCTTGTTACAGAATAAACAATTGATACAAAGCCACGTCCCTTCTCTGGAGTCCTGTCACTCGAGCTATGGAAGCATCCTTTCCTGCTTTCCTTTAAAATGAACTTTGGCTTTGTATAAAAGAAGGCTTAAAGAATCGAAGTAGCACCGTGTGAGGAACTCAGAAAGATTTCAGTAAGATTAAGTAAGCACATTAGGCTCACTTGATTGAAAAATAGGATTTTTTTTTTTTGTTTACCTTTGTGCTGTTGTGTTTCTGGAGCCCAGCAGAAACACACAAACCAGCTCTGCGTTACGCCCGGCTGAGCGGGCAAGCTGGAAGATAAGACTTGTTCAAAGCCCCGCGTTAGTGCTGCCTGTTCGGTGGACGTGCGGCTGAGGTGCCCGTGTGCACCTGCTGACAGCACCAACGCGACTCCTGCAGCTCCGTTTGGCTCCGGTCGCGCTGCCCCACGGCAGGACTACAGCTCCCAGCGTCCTCCTCGCGGGGAGCAGCGGCGGCCCTAACGCAGCGGGCGGCAGGTAGGGTGCTCCCGGGCTGAGCAGCGAATCCAACGCTGGGCTCGGGCAGCTCAGAGAAAAAGCATCTGGGAGCAGAACAAGCTGACGTGCTCCTGACCGCTTCCCAGAGCGCGTCTCCCCGCCTCCCCATGCTGTCCTCCTGTCCCGCGAGCAGCTCAGTGTCCCTGCTCAGCTGTGTATCGTCCCAAAGGAGGAGGAGGCTTGCGAGTGGGCACAGGCAGGGCAGCCGTCGGCGTTAGGCTGCTGTGGAGTGCTCGCTGAGCTGCAGTGCTGCTCGTGGCAGCCAGCTCGTGCCCACTGTGGCCTTGGCTGAATGTGTTCGGCTCATTAAGCCAGCAGAAGCAACCTGCGCCTGCCTGCTGGGTTAACGAGGTGGAGCCCTTCAGGGTGCTTGGTGTTGGCTTGCCGCAGAGTGAGCTTCGCTCAGGTTCACCCCAAAAGGGCACCGTGGTGGAGGAGGTGAGGGGGGAGAAGGAGCAGGAGCTGCTCAAGCCCTGCTGTCCGTTCATTCCCTCTCTGCCGCTCCTTTATACTGGCATACTGTTCCTTCCGTGCCTGCGTTGGAAACTAATCCAGTTACAAACTGGTAGGTGAAAATCTTGTGGCTGCGAAAGAACAGGCACAGGAGAAGGTGGGAATGTGTAGACAGAGCTATTAGGGAGGGACTGGAGCACAGTTTGGGGTCAGTTTTGAATCTGTGTCCTGTCACAAACCTGCACCCTGGGGCTGCGGCTCTCCAAGAGTTTGGGTCGTCCTGAGTGAGTTTTACCATGGTCCTGGAGTCTCCAGAGCTGTTTCTGACCCATGTCCAGTGCTGCCCTGAGCCGGTCCTGAGAAGTAACTAGTTGAAATACTACGGGAAAAGCAAATGTTTTTCTTGTGTTTTAATTTGCTGAACAGGTCCATGCCAGGGGCAAGCAAAGTCTAAATTGGGTGTGAAATCAGGTGGCCAAAGGCAGCATCTTCAGCGGTGGGGTTTGCAGAAGCCCCTGCCTGGGTGCTTGTGACACCGCCGAGGAACTGCAGCCTCAGCTCCCGAATCCCTGAGGTGCTTTGGGACCACCTGAGCTTTCTGTAAGATACAGCTTGGGCTCCAGAGATTTGCAGGACGTAAACCAAATATCTGCTTTTTTTTTGTGGCCTTCTGTGGTTGCAGAGACCTGTGCTCTGTGGCCAGTTTTGCTTTGGTTTACTACCCTTAACAGCAGTTTGTAGTGTCACGTGTGGGCCTACGCTCCCATTTGAAGTGACGCTCTGCCTTTTGTGAGCCTGAAGCAGAAAGGGAGGCACAGAATGCTTCTGGCCTCTCAGAAGTAGTAACGGAAATAAGGTGTAGGAAAGCTGTAAGAACGGCTTGAAGCTATGCGAGTTTTTATTCAGCTCAGCTTTTGCTCAGCGGCTTTCTCTCATATCCCCCAAACTTGAATGCGTTTTAGTAGTGCTCATCGTTTGTTGCTCAGGTGAGGCGGTCGCAGTGAAGCCATCTACAGCTTGGTGATCCCACAGGGAAACTGACTGAGTGCTTTAGCTTTGCCTCCCAAATTCCCAATCACTCCTCTTTTAGAGCTCCCAGCAAGGGAACATCCCTCCTCTCCTGCTATCACTGATTTGTCCGGAGAAGCAGGAGATGTGGTCAGTGGGCCTTCTTGTTTGCAGCCTGCACCTACTTTAGGTGCTGTCTTCTTGAGGAAGATTTTTTGCAGCTGTAATGAAATTAAAAAAATGACTGGGTTAGATATCAGAGCTTACTCTGCCTGCCTGTGCACTGGAGGGGAGGATGACCCTGCCTGTTTGGGAACCTGGTGGACCAAATCCCTCGTTTCTACTCGAAGCTGTCCCTGTCCTTTAAATAATAAGGATTTATATGCACAAGCTGTGTTATGGAAGACTAAAGTGAATGCTAGTTGAATTTCTTAGGGTTACTGATATATACGTTTGTATGGTTTAGGGTTTATTGATTGGTTGATTTTGTGCAGCTGTGTTTTTTTTTTTCCCCTCTTTTCCCTCCCAACAAGACATAATTGACTTGATAGATTTCACAGAGCGGAGCCCAGAGCTTGGGAGGATCAGCCAGCCTTTGAAGTCTATTTTAACAGTCACAGAACTGCTTTACTCAAATGCATGGAGTCTTACTACATTTTCTACTGTACGAAGCCTTTTCATATGCAGTAAAAATCAGAAGGGTTCTCTTTAATCAGCCTCAGAAACACTTGTGGCTGCGGCTGCCTTTGGGAGGGCCTGCTAAGCAGTGGCAGCGTGAGTCTGCTTCAGGTGCTTCCCGATGGTGCTGAAACAAAATAATGCTCAGAAAATGTGTCAATAGGTTCAAGAGATTGAACACCAGGTAAAGGAAAGTGAGTTTTTGAGAGCCCGGTTTTAGTGAAGCACTGAATTGCTCCGTGAGAGGCACAGCTGAGCTGCATTTCGAAGCTTGAGGAAATAGTAAAACTACAGTGGTAGGAGTATAAAAAGCAGTAGAGTTACAAAGAGTAGCAGTATGAGTGGTAAAGGCTTAACACAGCAGGGACGTTTCCATCGCTTGGAAGCCGGGGTTGTGCTGGTGACCATAAAAGCGTGGATAAATCCGTATGGGAAGTGATCTGTGCGTGGGGCGAGACGTTTGGTGGCAGAGCCTTTCCCCAGGACTCTGTAGGAGTGTGGAGGTGCAAGTGGGTTCCAGGCAGAGCTGCTTGCTTGAGTAGGGAGGTGGATTTCGTCTCTTCCTCTTCTCCCTTCATCCCTAAAGGGACTGTCAGTAGGTGTGAGTCTGACGGGGCAAGCAAGTCACATCTGAGGCTGTGCTAGAGGGTCACCCAGCGGTGATCAGTGGGGCATCTCTCGCTAGGTTATCTCTGGGCGTAAGGAGCTGTGATGCTCGCTGTGAAGGAGCCCTCTCGGTGGGGCCGTCTCTTGAAAGCGGCATTTGTGCGTCGGTGGAAGGGGGGCAGGGGCAGCAGAAGCACACCTGCGTTCCCAAAGTTCTTTGTTTGGCCAGCGTTAGAAAATAAGAGGCAGCAGTCGACAGAGACAGAAGTTTCCTTGCTCGCCAGGCTGCTAGGTTCAAATGAAGAATGGGTTTTCGTGAGGGTTTTTGTTGGGCTTCACTGAGTTACTTGCTGGTTTTGCTGCAGGGGAGACTTCGGGTGTCATCTCTGTAAATATATTCTGCAGCAGAAGCAAATATGTATTTTTCCTAATGCTTACCATGGTGTGAGTGTTCTTCTGTGGCCGTGGTCCTTCTTACCTCTGCTGTCGTACTTCCCTTTGCCATCTCGTGTTTAGACAGAAGCATCTCGCTGCAGATAGCAGCCGCCCTCCCAAAGCCTCGCATCATCTTCAGAAGTGGGTTTCCTTCTCCGTGCAGCAGCCACTTTTTTTTCCTAGCTCGAGTGCAGCTCTCATACTTGTTAGCTGTCAGTTAGTTACTGCCTCGTGCCAGTATCCGTCTGCAGGTGGCTTCGTGCTGCCCTTGGTTTGCCTGCAGCTCCTTAGCTGCAGCACTCCGCCACGCCACGGTTCGCTCCTGGTGACAAAGACTGAGGCTGAGTTTGGTAGAAGTCTTCAGTAGTTTGGTTTAATGCTCTTTACTACCATGGCTACTAACATGGAGCAGCAGGATTTAATTGGCGTATACAGACCTGTTCAATAAATGGATTGAGGAGCGGAGAGAGTGAAAGGTAAGGGTTATTTTATCATGTAGATCTTCCCAGAGCAGCTGTATTCCAGAAGAAGTTTGGGTGGCACCAAGTTTTTCTTTTATTTTCCTTGTTAACATATCTGTGTGTATATATATTTATCTTCAGGTAAAAGCCAATCCCTTCTGTCACTGGCAGCAAGAGAATTCCTCGTCCACTGAAATCCTCTCATTTTTGTCTCCACATTGAGGCAGTAGCTCAGCTGCTTTGTCCTCGGTCTACTCCCGTTGCACTTGGTCAATAATCTTCCTGTTCTTCTGTGACAAGTTGTGAAAGCTCCTAAAACCTGTAAACCTCCGGGTGGTAGCTCTAGTAAGATGTTTGAGGCGATGCAGCTGTTAAGTCGCTTGTCTCCACTGTGTAATGGCTCAGGTTTCTGAATCTTTGTGAGTAACTTTTAGTTACTTACGATCTGGCCATAAATATTTCTGTGGCTTTAAAGCTTGAACACATAGGTGCCCAACAGAAGTCCAGCATTTTGCCAGCCTTGGCTGATTAAAAGCGGAGCTCCTACAGGAGACGCTATTTCAAAACGTCTGGTAGTTTCTGATGAATTTCTTCCGCTGGATTTAAGTGGGGTTGTTCCCTGATAACATGTGCTGAGCATAGACAGCTTGAGCACTAATGCTGTTGGAGTTTTGTTAATAATAAAAAAAAAAAAAGGCACAATTTATTTCTTTGTGCCAAAACTGCAAAGAGGAGAATGACTGTAAACCAAGTAAATGTTCAAATGCATAAATGCAATTGTAAAATTGTGCAGATCACCGTAAGACCTCTTTTTTCCCTGCAAGTTGTGGACAGTTATAGACACAGCCGTGTACAAAAGCATTAGTAGCTTTCTTGTATGATAATTACTTATACAGAAGGTATTCAGACTGCAGGCAAAAACTAGCATGTGCTGTGCTGGCTGTTCCTATGCTGTACGTTTAATGCTCCACTTGGGACCCTACGTATCGCTGGCCCCTTGAGCCAAATGTGTTGTGGTGTGTCGGTTGGTGGTTGGTTTTGTTACCTGGACCGGTAACTAAAATAGCCGCCCAGGTCCTCTAGATCATCACTTGAGGGTTTTTTGAACTCTAATTCTTAAATGAGGTTGTAACATCTTACCCCCACCTCCGTTCCAAAAATGCTGTCAGCTTTTTGTGTTTTTTAATAACTCGCTGTCATCTTCATTACTTTTTAGGGGATGTTTGTATAATGTCGTTCCTAACTGTAGAGTTCAAAACAGGTTACATTATATTGATTAGGAAATCTAATCTTAATTGGGAGTATATGTAAAAGTGACATTTTGGAGTCAGACACTTTGTATGTGACGTTTTTGGAGTCACACAGCTGTGTGTTTGTGTGTGTCCCTGTATAATTACGTAGGGGGTGTGTCTCTCTCTCTGTATAGATGTAGTCTTTAATTTATCTGCTTTAGGATTCTGCCTTTGCTTCCAGATGTGGTAGTAAGTTGTAGGACAGTAGTTCACCCGTGGGTGTCTGTATTTGTGACAGTTCCCCGTACTGGTGCTAATCAACTACTTCTCATTCTTCCTAATGCAAATAGAGCTCACCATCTTTTTTTGTTGGTGTTAAAAGTCGTGTCTTGGAAACAGGTCTCCCGGTAAGTTCTAATTATGTTTATCTTTTTCTTCCAGTAGGAATTGGAACTGAAATTATTCATCCGCTTCTCCGAGCCTTTTGAAAAGAGACTAAATGCAACTGGGTCAGGCTGTCTGGGGGAATGAAGTGGCTGGGAGAATCCAAGAACATGGTGGTGAATGGCAGGAGAAGTGGAAGCAAGTCGTCTAATGACCACGCACAGAATCAGACCAAATTGCAGCATGCAGGAAAGGAGAATCCGAAGACTGGCAAAAATGGAGTTGAGAGAAGATCAAATAGATGTACGTACATATTTGTGCAGTTTATTGTTCTTTGTGGCTCACCTTCCAATTTGCAAGTCCGGCTTCTGTCAGATCTTAATTTGCAAAGGAGGTGGGCATTCAGCATGCAGCTCTCATCAGAAATGTTAATTAGGTTTGTATGTGTTGGATGTAGTAACTAATTTCAGGAATATGAATCTCTTCAGATCAGTTTAAAGGTTAAGTGAGAGTACTTGTATTTTGCACATAACCAGTTCAAAATTAATTTACATACATGATGGGCACTAGCTGAGACCTAGTGTGATTGGAAGTAGATAAGATCCCATTTGAGTTACGAGCCCAACTCTTAGTGAATTTGCACGTAGAAGTAAACCCCGTTTTCGGTGAAGTTACATGTGTCAATAATAGTTACGAAACTGTTTTAAGGAACATGGGGTTTTATTTTTTGCTGTTGACTTGGGGTGAAGAACAAAATATAAAATTGGAGTAAACCCTTGATTCAGGTTTTAGGAGAATCCAGTTTAAACTTTCATGGCTTTGTCACATCTATAGACCTGAATGGAGTTGGATATGATTGGATTGCATACTCCGGAGAGGTGCTTGCATTTGGGGAGGTGGAGAGAGCAGGAAACCAAAATAAGACACCCATAAAATGTATTCTAAAAAAGTCTCTTTGCTGTCAGCTATATTAACCAGCAAAAGCAAGAGTGAGAAATTTAACTGTGCTCCTGCTTCTTCAGAAATTCTATTATCTTCAGGGTGGTTTTTGTTGTTGTTTCTGTTTTATTTTGCTTTTTAACCTGCAACCTGCAGTTGCTCCTCACCCACCCACCCCCATGTAGCTGAGTTTTAGAACGTTCTATAAATGATATCTGCCTTATGCTTTCTTGTTTGCAGGTAGCGGTGCTTCAGGATTTGAGGGTCAAAGTCGTTATGTGCCTTCCTCTGGAATGTCTGCCAAGGAACTGTGTGAAAACGATGACCTAGCAACTAGCTTGGTTCTTGATCCCTATTTAGGTTTTCAGACACACAAAATGAATACTAGGTAACTCGTCTTTATTTTCGTAGAAGAGAAATGGTCCTCTGATTACATCAATTAAGATGATAACTGGAATTTCCTGCATGTTTACAAAAGTCTGAGAAATGATAATTTGCGAGTGGCTTCAGCCTTGGAAATGGTGCTGCCTTTGAGACTGGAACTTAGAGGTCTGTAGCGGTGTAGGTCTTCCTATCAGCCTTAACGACAGCTTCTGCTGTGGAACAGAATGTTAATAGACACTGCTCTCTAGCTTAAACAGCTAACTAATCCTAGGTTTTAAACCTTTAGTCATTTGAAATATTTCAAAGATGAGAGTTATTGTTTGGGGAGTGTATTTTCAGTTTATTTCATGGGCTAGGTTTTTGTTTGTTTTTTTTTTTTGTCCAACATCTCAAGATTTACTTCCTGAGCACTCCAGCGTTGGTGCCACTTGTTCTCAAGTTGTTGCAGATCCGTGCTGAAGAAATGCTGCTCAGATATGTCTGTATATGTAAGATAAGTTAACGTGCACACTTGGAGCCTGTTTACCAGAATTGCACATGCTTTTGCACTGTTACACACCTGTATGAATACTCCTGCCTAAATTCAGTGTGGACCTGTAGTTTAGTTGTTGCATGCTTCTTCCTGGTCTGCAGACATACCACCAATTGGAAGTGTGCTCTATAGATACCTGTTAAGCTTTTGTTTGCGTAAAAAGATCTGTATTGGCAGCTTAATGAAGAAGCTGTATTTAAGTAAGTATCTAAGGATGGGAACTATATGCTTCTAACTGTACAAATAAATGGGGAAACTTTGGTCTGAGTTGGGGTTTCCAGGCAGCACATCATGAGAAGCAGGCTTCTCAACCCTCAAAACTGTTGCTGTGGATGTTTTTAAAGAACCTGTGCATAACCAGAGTATCAGTTAAGTAGATTTTGTGTGTATTTAACAAGGTGATCGTTTGACAAATGAATGCTAGATTAATTGGTGTTCCCACGTAACATAAATGGTAGCTGGTATAAACTGACCTTGCAAGTTGTACATGAAATTGCAGTAATGTGGTCCTAGTAACTGTAAAGACTTGCTCCAGAGAGATTTTTCTTTTTCCATGGGTGTGCAACATTCGTCTTTAAGAGGAATCCTGGCAGTCTCCCTGCTCTTTCCATGCTGTTGGTCACAATAAGTGTCCACACTTGGTAGATGCTCAGTTGTCATAGTATCTTTGTGTTTCCAGCAGTTAATTGGGCTAAATACATATGCTCAAAACCCCATTTTTGTTTGTCTTTGTTGCATGAGTGGTAGTCTAAAACTTCACAGAAGTAGCTCATTCTTTTGCTTTTTGCTAAAAAAGGGAATTCTGTATTGTTCAATAGTTGGAGAAGCTGCTTTCTTAGATATTATTGTTTCTGCAGATGTTTTCAACACATAAAATACTTTTTGAATTATTAATTTGAAAGAAAAGACTACACAAAGGCTATCACTGTGTATTTCTTCCTTTCTCAGACTTGGAGAACAGTTACAGGCAGTCTTCAAGGCCAGTAGTTAATAATCTTGGAGCACTGTGGGAAATGCTTAGGTGAGGCTTAGAACTTCTATCAGAAACTCATCTTCTTGACTCTTTCTTAATGTCCAGTTGAGAGGGTTTCTGTCATTGCAAAGAATTAAAATAAAGGTATCAGCATAGTTCTTGTTTGCCGTTTGGTGCAGCGATGACTTCTGCTTATTATAGCTACGTATCTTGGATTATCTTTGTTCTGTCTAATAAGTTGTAGTCTTTCTGCAACTCTGGAGATTGTTGCCATGTAACTCTAAGGGGAGGTTGGGGGAAGAGAGTATGAAAAGTCTAGACCAACTGCAAAATGCCAGTACCTGAATATTGAGTTTGTAAAGTTCTCGGGTTTCGCCAAGAGTATATTGGTCAGAGAAGAAACGTATAAAATTCTAGTAAAATATCTGGATGATTACTGGAAACTCTTTTCTCCTGGTTTACCATTTTCTTTATACTGAAGCAGTAGTAGAGTGGTGACGAGAACCTGACTGCATTTTTGTTTTTTTCCCTCGAGGCAATAAAATGAAGGTCCCCAATTCCGTCTTGGGAATTGTGCTGTTAGCTTTGTAAGCTGTCAAGTCAGTAATGTCTGGAAGAGCTGAAAGCTAGTTCTCAAAAGACTTAGGTCGGATCCTCACATGAATTTGTCCAGTGTTTCGCTGAAATCTTTTCTTGTCACCGAGGATTTGACAGACCGCATAAAAGGTATCTGGAAATGTCTTTAGAGGCTTTACCCAAAAGTTACTTTTATTTTTTTTCATCATCTTGGATTTCCAAGAGAAAAGCAGATTTGTTTCTAGAGCTTCTGGCCCTCTTTACAGGCCATCTGGTCATCTTCCTAACATTGGTAGCTCATACCTCAGCAAAAGAGCAGGTTAGTAGTTAATCAAAAAAAAAAAAGTGTTAGTAAGTATTATCTTGTCAAATGTAGATATTCCAAGAGGTTTTGTCGTTTCTTGTACAACTCCTGTTAAAGTAGACAAAGGCTATCCTGCGTGTATCGTTAATATGGTTTGTATGCGTGTTCTGTTTGTAAAAACAAAACCCATTCGTTGTTTTGCAAACTATTATTTCCTGGTTTGAAGGTTGTCAAACACTAGGGATTAAGACTGGCATTTGTAAAAAGTGACTTGCTGATTATCCTACCAATTCATATACTCAGTTGCTTTTCCCCAGGCTGAGGCTGGGTCCCGAAGCTGCGTGCCTCGATTGCTAATCCACCTTTTAATATATTGCCTAGTGTCAGTATTTCAATCTTAAACAAGTCTCTTGATCGTGCTGCTGCTGTTACCTGTCCCTGTTGTTTCCTGGTTCCCTCAAACTTCAGCATCGTGCTGGGGATGACTGAAAGCAATTCCAATGGCTTTTAAGTTTCCTGGCAATTGAGGAAGACAAACCCATCACAGCCTGTTTCAGGAGAAGTTAGGGTGTTTCTGAGCTCCGTGCTGCTGCTGTGAGTGAAGTTACAAACTGGTGGTTTTGTCTGATGAAGGAGCAAGCTTTAAGAACGATTGTTTTCCAGAGCAAATGTGAAAAAGCGTGTTTGGGGATGGTGTATTGGAAGCTGCTTTCTACCAAGAGCGCAGTGTAAGCAGTCAGTCATTCCTGAGCTCAACAGGGTGCGCCACTCTGCCCCTTGGGGTCTCTGTGGCAGTAAAGGCAAAAAGGGCAGAGCGGATCCCCATTGCTTGCATCCACGGGTCTGTGCTGAATCTCTTCTCTGCTCTTCAGCTTACTGCAAACTAATAATTAAAGGAGTCAAGAGTCATCTTGACGGAATGGAGTTCAGAGGTAGAAAAAGTTATTTGGCACCCGCTGAGGGAGGTGGCACGGCCATTTGTAGTTCATTTTCAGCGTTGTGGCACTGTGGAGATGTTGTGTTAGAGGCACACGGCTCCTTTATGCAGTGATACGCTTTTTCATTCTGAAGTTTGTATGTTCTTCAGACACCATTGTCTGTGTACTGACTGTCAAAAATGATTTTGACTTGGGTGTAAAATCCGTCTTCCCCTATTTTTATTTTGTACTTTACTGAATTCAGTAAAGTTGTCTTAACTTGCTCCTGGTTCTCTTCCTCCTCTCTTGTCTTTTCCAAAGACAGTGACATGTTGGAATTAGCTGCTGCTGCTGAACGCTTTAGATCTAAAAAACAAAACAAATGCACGTTTTTTCTAGTTGCACCTTTAGCTGCACTGCATTAAAAAGTATTCTATTTCCAAAGGATGGAGAGGCTTACACACAGTAGTCATGCTGACTGTTAAGTTAAATTTGTGGTGTGGAGTGGCAGAGTAAGAATGAAGGGACGCGGGCTCTCCCTGCTGCGTTCTGTCCCCAGCATTTATTGAAAAACGCATTTACTTGACAACTATATTAAGAAGAATGGATTTTTGTGGCTGCTGGAATTCTTGTTACTTCTCTTTAGGCTGTATTTGGGCTTTGACCGCAGTGGTATGTGTACATTTTCAGTTCAAGAAATTTTAAGTAAAGCAGATTACTTTATCATTAAAAAATGTGATCTTGAACTTTGGCCTTTAAAGAATATGGGATTTTTTTTTTCTGATAACAGCACTGGAGATTAAACATGGAACGATTGGGGGGGGGAATGTTAACTAAATAAACTGTTTCCACTTTGATTATAAATAGATGCTTTTCAGCTCTTGTTATACTGTCTTGAAATGTTTAACAGCCTTGCAGTGCTAGCTTTTGTGCTGAATCTCTGGAATTAGATAAACAGTAATTTGCTGTCTTTCTACAGCCACTTAAGTAAAATACCTATCAAGGGCTTGTTGTTGAGAGGCCAGTGGGATGCTGTGTTTTGATAAATTCACTCTTCTTGGTGTTCCCAGTCAGAATTTCAGAGTTAGGCCTAGCAGTAAAATTCTTTGTCATGCGCTGGTACCGTCAGATGCACGCATTACACGGGGTTCCGTTCCGGAACCCTCTCAGGGTCTGTTATCCTTTTTGTTCAAACTCACTGCTCTCAGTGACTGAGCAAGGTACTGTGCTTCTGAGCTTACCAGAACCTCTCCTTTAACTTCCTTTATAGGCAAGCATCTCACTGACCTTTGGCTTTATACCTTGGAGTTTCAAGATTCTTTAAGTATTCCCGAGGTAAGAGAAACTTGAGAGAGAGAGAGCTTTGCTTCACCAAGCCATTTTCCTACATTTTGCTTGTTGAGACAACCTCAGTTTGGCCCTTAATTGGGATAAGATCATCCTCTAGCTGGTTTGAAAATTGCAGTAGCCTAAGGTTGTTTTTTTTTTTTTTTTTGGTCTTGTTGGCTAGGGAAAAATAAATATTTCCTAGGGAAATTTAAAAAGTTTTCTATTCTGCAGCTTGTCAGGATACTGTGATAGCTGAGTTTGTCATTCCTAGCTTACTTCTAACAGCCAGACTGTTTTTCAGCAAACTCCATCCATGTTCTGAGAGACTTGGTCCCTGAAGCTGTTCGTAGGATAGCTCAAGGAGTCAGTGCCTGTGATCAGGTTCAAATAGCAGAGCATCTTGTCCGGTTTCCACGATGGAATCTTATAAATATACAATTCATGGGAGCAAACCTGAAGTTTGGATCAGCATAATTCAGACTTCAGTTGGCTTTCTGTTCAGAAACAGGGGTGTTTTGTTTTGTTGGGGGGGAGTTCAGGGTTGTTGTTTGGTTTTTCGTGTGCTTTCTATCTCTCTATTTCTCTTTGAAGTACTCTCCCATTTTACTGACACATAAAAGCCTTCTTAGGCATGTTTTTTTAATACGTTTAGCTGCACTGTCTCTTCAGGACCTCTTCATGGTGTTGGTAAACAGTCATGTAGATGCTTCCAGTAGATAAATAGATTGTTAATGTCATGTGTGAATGAGGAAGCCTTGTAACACCAAAATTGTAGTGCTTCAGATAGCTTCTCGTAACTAGTTGGCTTCCTGGTAGGTAGTGCTGGGAAAGACTAATGAATAAACTGCTATTTCATAATGCTCCTTGGAGAAGTGAAGTGTCTCTATTAAATACAGCAGGCCCTTGGGTTCTTAAGGAAGATAAAGCTTTTAGGCTTTCCTGGCACGTTGGCTTCCGTAGTGTCTCAGATCGGCAGGTAACTGTCCCAGTCTACATGGCGATAGCCACTTGAAAGTACCAAGGCTTTCGTGTGGAATCAGCCTCACAGTGTTCTGGATTAGCTCAGACTTGATGCTTTCAGTGCAGTTACGTGTGCTGGTGAGCTGTGAAAAACTCACTACCTCAAGGTACAAAGTGTCATTCTGTTTCACTGAGTTTTGGGAACCCTTGAAGTGAGGTGCTCTACATCGTGTTGCTGGTTTCCAGTCTCTTTCCGTGTACTTTTGGACGCTTCTGTTGCTTGGTTGAACACCTTTTTGTCTTTTTCTTTGTCTCTTTGCCATGTAAGTAATCTCAGTAAAACATTTTGATAGAGATGCTGCAGGAGATTCTTGCTGAGATTTTTGAACCCTTGGCTAATGAGTCATGTACTCTGAAAGACCCAGTTCCTGTTTCAGATTTCAAATGCCTGACATACACCCTAACGTTATCTGACCTTTTAATGGTTCAGTTTGTTTGCTATCCCTTCACCATTTTCCAGCCTTCTTTTTGGTCTTTTTAAGGCTTGGGGATATACTGTTTCTGCTTGCCAGGAAAGATATTGCATGAGTTACAGCTGGATCAGTAAAGGAATTCTCCTAGTGGTGTAGAATGCCTTAAAAAAAAATAAAGAAAAAGAAAAGAGAACCTGCAGAAACACGTGCTGAATGTGAACCGTAGAGGTATGCAAGATTGGTGCCTGGTTCTGAGCTACCTAAGGTAGCTAGTCCAGTCTAGGTGTCTAGTCAGTCTCTGAGAACAATATGTTGTGGAAGAAGGGGAATAGGAGAGCCACTTTGGGGCTATAAGATGTGCTAGAGAACATAGGGTGTGGATTCTTTTTCTGTAGGTGTGTTGACACTGTTTAAGCTTTGCATCTGCCCTGCTTTTTTTTTCTTCCTGGGAGTTAAGATGCTACTTCCTTTAGCCAGCATGAACCAAAATGCTGCTTAATGTATTATTGTGTCTATCAACACAAAACATCTTTCAAATGCTAATGCAATATTGAATGCGATGGTTTTTCTATCTGTCTTTGTTCCTGCAGATTGTTCTTCTAGGGAAAAAGAGATCAATTTCCACACGAAAAATGAAAAAGAGAGGGCAGTCGTGCATTTAGCCCAGAAAGAATGGCTGAAGACCAGTTTTTAGCAGCAAATCCTATTCCTTTTCTTCCTGTAACGTTTGTAGTTACAGGTGTAAACAAACTGCTGACCCGTCAGGTTTGTGCATGGCGGTGTGTACTTGTGCTACAGTACAGAGGGTCTGTGTTTTGAGAGGTGTTAATGATTCCAACTGAAAACGAGTGTCATCTTCTGAAACTAGTCAGCTTCAGTTCAGGCGATCTCATTTTGAATTCCTGTGATACCTGAGGATGCTTTGTGAGTTAGGACTGTCAAACCTGGGAGAGCTCCTTTGTATTTTTATGTGAACTGGGAGATTGTCTCCAGCTAGTATCTGACTGGGAGTTGAGGAGGACTTTGTATTACAGATCAAAATGCCAAGTGTGTCATCTGAAGGGAATTTTATTTCACAATAAGGTCTCATCAGCTTGTTAGGCAGTTTGTTTTGAGGGAGAGAGGATAAGTATGTTGTTTTTTTAATTAAAGAACTTAATTTGAAACTTTGGCATAATATTTACTTCATTTTTAAGTGGGTATGTTTTAGAAGCACATCATCTGTTTCTTAACAGAAATACTGTAATTTTGTTAGCTCTGATCCCAGCCAGAAGAATACTTTTCTGAAGTCTTCTCAGAACTACTTACTGTATCTTCTGTTCTGAAAGCTCTCAGGGTTATGCTGATAATTTTTGCAATATTCAAAAAGATCTAAAGAATTGCAGAGTCGTTATATTACAAGGAAGCTTTTTCAGATGGAGACTGCAGAGAAGATAGTTCTATGTAAAAGCATGGAAAACTGATTAACCGGCACTGCCCCTAGAAGTGGTAATACTGTTAGGAGGCCTTTCTTTATTGTATCAGGAGCATGAATACAGCATTTTTCTTCCTAATGAATCCCCTCCATTATTAGCTATTTCTAATTAAACTAAAATTGGGATCTGCAGCGCTTACGGTTATCAGTCAGGGAGCTGATGAAGTTCCTTCCACAAACTTAAACAACTAAAGAATGTGTTTCCCATTTTTTGCTTTTGTCATCAAATCCAGGCTTCATTTGGTAAGTAAGAGGAAGTAAAATCAGTATGGTAAATCCCCACTAAAGATAAGGAAGCTAGTATACACTTAAAGAAGCAAATAATAGGTCTTAACAGCTTTTGATTAAATCCATAAGATTAACTTGTTTAACTCTTCTGTCATATGCTGTGTGAGCTGTAGAAGGAGCTACAGAAAATCGTTTCTTGTGGCCCTAGGAATTTTCTATCTTTCTTAGGTCTCCCCTGGAGTGTGCCGTCCGTTTAAAAGCACACAACTCCACTCCCTCCCTCTGCCCCAAAGCTACACGTGGATATATGCTTCAAGATAATTTGTAGAGGTTTGACATAATCTCGGAATTCTACTTTCTCTTGATGGTTTTGTAGCTCAGAAATGGCGCCGCTCCTTCTTGCGTTGACATAAGGCGTTGTTTTTTCTGTAATCGTTTTATTCTGTTGAAAATTTGAAGGTCAGTTTGTCTTAAACCTCAAGCTTTGGGAAGAAGCCAGAATTCTCTGCTAATATACAGGGGTTTATTTCCAGATTTTTGTCTACCAGTGATTTTTAGCTATGCAAATTTTCTGTAGCCAGTATATTTTGGGGGAAAAAAAAATAAAACTGTATGGATATGTGGAAGATCATTCTTACAGTTTGTTACCTGTGCTGTGTGTTACTTATTATCAAAACTTTTTTGTGATGTCACTGATGGGTGTATTTTCTATGAATGCAAATAGTAAGTTTGTTTGGTAGGGCACGAGCTGATTTGGAGTCCCTCATGAAAATAGTTGCTTATTTTCTATTTAGAGTTTTTTTTTCTTCTGACTCGGACTTGTCAGTTGCATCATCTAATTGTTTGTTCGCTATTTAAAAAAACTAAGTGTAACGTGAGGTTGTAAAGAGCTTAAATTTTAAATGACACATTTATCTCCCAGCCCAACTACAAAAGCCAGAACTGTGCATAAATCCCTTTATTAGGAAACTTACAACATCCAATTAATTTTCTGGATTTTCTTATACAAATGTTTTTAGTGATAGTAGATTGTACTAAATCTCCTAACCAATGACACTTCTATTGTACTAGTTCTTTAGCTGTTTTTTTTTCCAAGTGAGAGGTGTTGAAAATATTGAAATGTTACTTATCAGCGATTTGTTTTATAAATAAAATGTGCCTCTCAGCAGAATAGAGGGCTTCAAAGTTCCGAGCAGTATGCTTGGCTTTACCTTACCTTTCTCCTTACCTCAGGAAATGAGGGGCTGTGATTTGATTGCATAACGGTCAATTTCTTTACGCTAGGAGTCGATTTCTTTACGCGTTCATCTGGCTAGCAAAAGATCTGTGTGCTGTGAGTTACTGTGCGGAAGAACTGCGAATGAATAACAGTGGACTGGAATAGCTTTATTCTTTATTTCAGATTTCGACCTATAAAAGGAAGGCAAGAAGAACTAAAAGAGGTGATTGAACGTTTTAAGAAAGATGAGCACTTAGAAAAAGCCTTCAAGTCCTTGACGTCAGGTGACTGGGCCCGGCACTATTTTCTTAACAAGAACAAAATGCAGGAAAGGTTGTTCAAGGAACATGTAGGTGTATTTGTAATTAATGTGCTTTTTCAGATGGTTGAAAGGCTAAGAAAATGTACAAGTTTCTTAGGATTGTAGCAGTAGTAAAGGGAAGTTATTTGCTGCTCTGTTATATATTACTTGTTTGATTGCTTTTTAACATGAACTTCCTTTGTTTTTCAAAACCCAGAGAACTTGAGAAGGGGGTTTGGGGGAAGGCTAACTTTTCATTGCCTTTTATTTAATAGATGTGTAGAAAGAAAAACAAAGTTGCTTCTTCTGCTGTTGGCTGAAGTCCTAAGCAGAAGAGAGAATACCTACTGATGGGAGAAAAGAGTTTTGAGGACTTTTTTTGCTGTTACTCTGTTGGTTTTGTTTTTTTGTTTGTTTTCGTTATGGATTTTGGGTTTTGTTCTAATGTGCAGCTCTACTGTAAATTGAAGTGTGAGTCAAAGATGAAGGAAAAGGGAGAAGCCCTGGTACCACAATATACCTCAGCTGTTTTGGGTATAGGGCTTTTACGTGGGAACATCATTCCGCTTCCTCCACTTCTAACACCCCAAAATGAATTTTGTGTATAGCACGAAGGTCATTGACACACAAATTTGCAAAGAAATTGTAATGTTGTTTTACTCTTTTTTAAAAAAAGAGCTCCTTCAAGAAAGAGTATATTGTTTGCACAGACATCCAAAAGGAATTGGCCTTTTCCTAGTCTAAAATGAATCAAATGTAGTAGTATAGAATAAAGTAGTCAGCAAATGCTGCCTTCTAAAAATGTTTTTTGAGTAATAAAACTTCATTTTTAACTAAAGCCACCAAAAGGAACAACTTGAAAACTTGAACTGATCCAGCAATTCCTGAATTCAGTAGCTAGACTTCTCATGGAAGTAATCTCTTTCGGAACTGGAAAGAATAAAATTGGACTTGATAAGATTGTTAGGTCTGAGTGGTTCTTAAAGACCTGAGTAGAATTCTTGAACACAAGTATTCAGTGACTTAAAGAAGAAATTATCCATTTTCATTAGCTGGGCCAATTTCATTCCATTCAAGGCATCTTTAACTGCTTTAAATTTTTTGGATGGTCACGTTATCCATGTGAAGATTCTTGCAAGTCACTTTGAAGAAATAAGGTTAACATAATGTGTATAGTTAAAATTTAAAAACAGAAATATATGCATTTCAGCACAAAACATTCCTTTGCAATGTATTTTTTGTGTCTTTCTTATATTATTTTATATAAAGCTTTTCTTGCTGCTTTTGTTTTGCTTTTAATAGAATAGTATTTTTTTTCTTTCATCACAGGTATTTATTTATTTACGGATGTTTGCAACTGACAGTGGGTTTGAGATACTGCCTTGTAATCGGTATTCTTCTGAGCAAAACGGAGCCAAAATAGTTGCAACAAAAGAATGGTAAGTAATACAGCTTACTGTTGCATTCTGTTTCTGCCAGTTATTTATTATTTCTACTTATAAATCAAATTTGGGAAATTTTCTTTGACTAGTTAACATTCTATATGCATCTGTGAGGTATTCCCTCGTATATCTGGACTTAACAAACTTGTATACTGAAAACTCTATGGCTATGTTGTTTTCTGTCAGAAAATTATTTTCTTCAAATCATTAGTCATTGGTTTGTTATGAGAAACAAACCCATGTCAAGACTTGGATGATGTCAGATTTGTTATAAAACAGGTAATTGTGGGGGGGGGGGGGGATGAGTTTTCTACCACTGTGAAACTGAGGGATGTTATTTACATATTTTGATTGTGCAAGATAAATGTCTCTTGGAAGCACAAAGCTGGAACCCCAACGTATTTTTCCCTTCTCATTTTTTCCCATTTGAGTTTCAAGGTAGACGTGTCAGCGGCAGCACTACAAGATAGCCAAATTAATCCAGATTTTTAAATTAATTTTCCCTTCCTTCAGCTCCTCCCTCCCCCAGACATTTCTATTTGCTTTACTGTGTGTCTCTACATGCTCATAACAGCACATCTGAGATCACAGAATCATCTAGGTTGGAAGAGACCTCCAAGATCACCTAGTCCAACCTCTGACCTAACACTAACAAGTCCTCCACTAAACCATATCACTAAGCCCTACATCTAAACATCTTTTAAAGAGCTCCAGGGATGGTGACTCAACCACTTCCCTGGGCAGCCTATTCCAATGCCTAAAAACCCTTTCAGATGATGATATGCTATCCTCTGCTGGGTAGGATTGAGTGGCTAGGCATTACACTGGCAGCATACCAAATAACCATGCTGTTATTGTGGGGCTGGGGCCTCAAAGTGTGGGAGAGCAAGCTTCAAGAAGGCTGAGGCCAGTTTCTATATCATGATTATAGCTGGAAGTTCCACAGTCATGGTATAATCGTGTTTTGTTTTTTTTTTTTTTTTTGGGGGGGGGGGGTTGGTTTTTTTTTGTGTGTGTGATTTTGTTTTTAATTCTCCCTTACCTGATTCTTTGAGGTGGAAGCTTTGTATATCTAGGTGTGTTGAAAATTAATCAATTTCTTGTGCTCAAAATCTTGCCTGACCATCTGAGAGAGACAAACAAAAGTCATGCTTCAAAACAGTTGGAAAACAGTCAGTAGTTTGAAAACTACTGTTCAGACATAATGCTAGTAAGGAGTGTTGAGCAGGTCTCTATAAAAGGATAATTTTTGCACTTAAAATGCTTGGCTTGAGGGAATAAGTAAAAATGAAAAAGAAATCATTTTAGTTTTAACAACTGTAGTAGATGAAGTAATCAACTCTTTCAGTCTCTTGCTTGTTTCTTCAGGAGACCATAGAAACAATGATGGTGATGTCTGTCAGAAGTGATGTATTTGGTACTGTATAGTAGCAAAACAACATTTATTTCATATAGATGAAAAAGTGTACTTACCCTAATTATTGACAGCTTTTGTTTTTGTGAAGAAATGCCATGCTATTATACTTGGTAATTTTTGATATGTATTCTTACTTTTACTACTACTTACAATAAAGGAAACGGAATGATAAAATAGAATTACTCGTTGGGTGTATTGCTGAACTATCAGAAATGGAAGAAAACATGCTGCTGAGACATGGGGAGAATGACTTCAGTGTAATGTATTCCACGCGGAAAAACTGTGCACAACTGTGGCTTGGTCCTGCTGCATTTATCAATCACGGTGAGTAACGAATATAGGAACTGTGTTTAAATGACACAAGCAATTCTGTTCAGAGGTGTTACTGTATGTGAGATAAATGACACGGGACTTCAGAGAAAGTATCTGAATCTGTTATAGTGGAGTAGTGTAGGACAAAACTCTGTTGGGAGTTCACCAAATCACAGCTAATTAGCTATGAACTGGGAAAGTCAAAGGAGGCTCTGGAAAGTGATGCCTTCATCCTTCACAGAGGTTTTGGAACTGGCAGCTGAATTAGTGGAGCGCATTGGGGTCTACTCTGATGTCTTGCTGTAGCAAAGTTTGTGAATGTAGTCAGCTGTAACATATTTCTTAGGTGAACTCCTTGTGCCTCCTTTCCATTTTTACACAGACCCTTTGCTTATTCTGTTGCATTTGTATGCGAAGGAAAAGTGGGTAGGATTTACGATAAATCCTGTTACCTTAAAAATGAGGGAATTTGAAAACTTGTAGGTAGCAGAAGAGCTCAGGAACCAAATGATATCGAAGTGAATATCTCCTGATACATACCTTTATGCAATGCTAATATGACTCCCAGTATTTAGTTGAGATTCTAGAGTTACTGAAGTCAGAGTGAATCCTTACTTTAGATATCTACAACTATTCATGTTTCAGGTCTTATCAACAGTTAATTGACTTTATCTTTTGGACCTTTTTCAGATTGCAGACCTAACTGTAAGGTAAGCGAGACATTAAAAGTAAATAAATAAAGCACCCCACACTTTTTTTTCTTTGTCCCTGCACCTTTTCCTCCCCGACTGTGTTACTTCTTGTTTTCTTACTTATATACTGTTCAACCTTAATGACTAGCCTTTCTTTTATTTTTTTTCCTCCCCTTCCTGTCATCTTCTTCCCAAGTTTGTGTCAACTGGAAGAGATACAGCATGTGTGAAAGCTCTAAGAGATATTGAGCCTGGAGAAGAAATCTCTTGTTACTACGGAGATGGCTTTTTTGGAGAAAATAATGAATACTGCGAATGTTACACCTGTGAAAGGTATGTATTGATATAAATAAGTTTCCAATGGAATTTGGCATATTCATGATATATTTTGTGAAACTGAAGGCACCTGGTTATGAGTACTCAAATTTTTGATACGTTATTATTGCCTCCTAATTATTCATCATAATGATTTTTAATTGTTACTGGATTATCTTATTTCCTGATAACTCCTGCATTCTGTTTTTCTTTTAGTTTTCTGTCTTAGAAATAGACAAAATGACAAAAAGTAGTCTAGATTCTTTAAAATATTTTTCTGAGTAAGGTAGAATTGGAAGGAAAAGCAGTAGTAGCTGCTATGAGCTCGTTAGCATCTGGCTCCTAATGACAGCTTTTTTTTTCCATTAGAGAAGGCAAATTTCTCTGTTAATCTGAAGTCCTGTTCTGATGGAAATAGGCAAAGTAGTTCTCACCTTACATTACTAGAACTTCATAGCTGAAGTGTTTATTAAAGGTCTACAAGTTTGAACAGTACTTGCCTCTATCTGTCCATTGCACCATAACAGCAAACTTGTTTCTATTTGTTTTTTACTCAGGTTATCACAACCTAGCTTCTTCACAAAATCAGTTGAAAGAATTTCATAGTTGTTTCCTGCCATGGCAAAACAACTTCTTACCTTGAGCGTGATGGTTCGACATGATTTGTGCCAGCCTCGCCTGGTTCCAAGAGGAACTATGCAGAACCCATAACAATTCTGTTAGTTTGAGCTAATTGTAGAGAGAAGAAACCTATGAAGGACAAAATATTAATCATATTGAGAAATAGCTTAATGCATACACATGTAAATAGTTTCATAACCAACCTTCATTTTTACTAGTTACTTTGGTCACTAACAATTCTTGCAATTCAAGGGAAAACCTGCTGTTGTGGGCCTCCAAGGTCATATGGTGTTGGTAGATCATTCCAAGTGAAGGCTGCGGTCTCAAGGTTTATCTAAAGAGTTATTAGTAAAAAAGTACTTCAGTCCTGGGAGCTGTTAAGTATTGAATAAATGGGTACCATGAATATTTTTCCTTGCTGCTTGGAGAGATATGTCTCTTTTTCTTTTTGCTCAAGTTTCTTTGATTGTTGCTTTGATGTAATATGGACATACTTACTTGCAGGACAGACCAAGATCATATGTCAGAATATTTTCTCAAACTTGTCATCTTTGGATTTTAAGTCCATGAAAATGTTGTAGTTTAAAGCTAAGACTTTGGTAATTCTCATTTCAAGAATCTACTTTTCAGTCACAGAATTGTGTTACAGAAGTCAAATATGGGAAGTTTGAGTTTAGGGAAGCTGAGCAAAGGAAAATGAGTCCTTAACAGCACAGACAAGCCAACCTAATAGATGACTCTGTTATGAAAAAGGAGATGTGTAATGAAGTCAGTCATCTCATTGAACACCAGGAAAAATAATTTTTAAGTCATGAAATTTTGATTATTCTGCAAAGACTGTTAATTTTGTAATGTTAAAATGCTGGGCTTGTAAGAGCCTGGGGGATATACCTGGGAACTGAGGGAAGGTTAGCGCTGTACAAATATTTTCAAGCCTCCAAAAACCATCACCAAGAAAATGTGCATTCACACTGTTAGGTGAGTGAGCATGCTGTTCATGATGTCTAACTGGAGTAACTGGGCACCGAAGATGTGTCAGAAGGCAGTTGTGGTTATTTATGGCATTGATCTGAAGTAACTGCTGCTTGTGCTGAGTTCAGCCTAGTATCTTATTTTAGCTGCCTGTAATTTGTGGAATTCAAAATAATACTGAAAAAATGTTCCATATCAAGGAAATACCAGTTAATTTGAGAACAATTATTGTATATGCATAATAATATTTAACTCTGTGCCGCTTGAGATCCTCTCCACTCTCTTTCTGGCGTACTTTTGGTTACGCTTTGTGGATTTTCTTCCAGTGCAGCACACTGGAATCCAAACTGAAGTTGTCTTCGATAATTCTACAAAGTGCAAGCTTACTGGATGACAGAGTACCAAAGTGAACCTGTTAGTAGTGGTTGAAATGCAAGTGATGGAATTCTTAATCTCCACCCTTTTCTGTGATAAATTAAAAAAAAAAAAAAAAAGTTTCAAGTTTACTCAGATGTTTTTGTGGTAAATAAAGACTAAAAGTATGTCAGTTCCAAAAGTAAACAGAAACGTGAGATAATCTTATTCAATTTTGTGCACTTTATAACTCTTTCTGATGCAGTAACAAGCATTGTAACTGGAGCTGGCATTTTTTTAATTAGGCTGCTGTGAGTAAGAAAAACAATCCATTTAAACTGTTACCTCAGTTGATTTCAAGTAGTGTTTCGAACTACTGTATTTCATTTTCACCTGTATAACTTCATGATGAAAACATACTAAAATAGACAAAAAGAAAAATCGCAAATTAGGTTCTTTCTTCTTCCAATAAATAAATGGAAGGTATTTCTGAACATCTTGCTGAAATAAGATACCTATGTAGATATTTTATTAAAACAGCCCACAAATCCTAATAAATTCAATGGTTCTTGGTATTGTTTATCCATATATAACAAGATTCAGACTAAAATATAAAACAAAGATATAAGTTTATATTAGTAGCTATTAATATATTGTTATCTTTTTCTTTACAGACGCGGAACTGGTGCTTTTAAATCGAGAGTGGGATTGCCAGCACCTACTCCTGTGATTAATAGTAAATATGGACTGAGAGAAACAGATAAACGATTGAATAGACTCAAAAAGTTGGGTGACAGCAGCAAAAATTCAGACAGCCAGTCTGTCAGCTCTAACACTGATGCAGATACCACTCAGGAAAAAGCTAATGCAAGTAAGTATGGGGAAAACTTGGAGTGCAGGACTAAAGGTTTCATAAAAAAATGAGAAACTTTCACTGCGATGGAATTGCTGTCTTAATGTTGAGATGCATCTCAAATACTGGTCTTTAGAACTGTAATTGATTCAGGAATCCAAAGGTAATTTATATAGCAATTTAACAGTTTTCCTTAAGCCTTTCTGTGATGAAAGGTAGTACATTCTTGTTTTGTTCGTATGTTCTCATTTTCGTTTTTTATGTATACCAGTAGCTAATAGCTAGTGACATATTTCTAAATTTGTTAGCTAAAGAGCTCTGTTGGTAAGTTACATACTTTAGAAATATGGTAAATAATCACATGCAGTACTATTGTTTAGGAAAGAAAACTCACAGAGCTTGAGGTATCTACATTCCGTAGGAAAACAGTTTTTATATAAATGTTCCTAGTAGAGATTATCAAGCAAAATAGCCACTTCCTTTAGAGGCGCTTTAAACTGAGCACCTATTCCCTTTCTGCATCCAGGACTGATAGTTCAAATACCTGTTCTGAAGTGACCGTGTATAGTTAGTAATCTCAGAAGAAATTGGAGGGGATTTTTGTTTCTGATGCTCTTGAGAGACTTCCCTTCATCAAGTATCGAGTGACATTTTTTCCCCACAGAATGTAGGCAAGATATAAATAATTTCAACTTCAGCTTAATTAACAGGTTTTGAGTCACTTCAAATATTTTGGTTCCATCTGTCTCCTATTTGCTGCTGTGAAACTGAAAAACAAGACAAAAAAAACCCACAACCTTTTCCCAGTTATATGATCTCTAGTTATAAAGCTTTGGAGTTGCAGCTTTGCTTGGGCAGGCTGTTCTCTGTTGCTTATCACTGTAAGTGACAGGTGACAGACAACTGGATATTTGAAAATGAAACCATTACAGTAGTTAAGTTTTGGTTTTGTCCCCCAAAAAGAAAAAATCGTGGGGTTAAAACAAGAGCTTGCTGATCCTCAACTTTTGCTGGAATAATACTCAGTAAATGCTGAGGATCATGCAGGATCAATTTGTGGAAAATTCAGTAGAAGAAGAAATCGAATAAAAACAAAACAAAGAACAAACAAAAAAACCACCAAACTTTGTATATTAGAGGTAGTAAGGGAAGTGTACCTGAAATTTAGAAGTACTTTTGACTTTTTTGACAATCTTTTCATGTCTGAGTTGCACATTAGTCAGTTTGTCTCCTTACTGCATACTCTATAGTCCGTTTGACAGATTCTGATTAAAGTGATTGCTAAAGCCTTAGCTAATTAAAGTTTTGGTTAAAAATAAATAAAATAACTACAGTGTTTGGGGAGTGAGAACCTCGGGTTAAATCAGTGTCATTAACACCCTTTTCTTTTGCAGCTAACAGAAAATCTTCAATTGGCGTAAAAAAGAACGGCAAAAATAGAACATTAACCAGACAGTCTATATCAAGAATTCCAGCATCATCAAATTCTACCTCATCTAAACTAACTCATCTAAATAATTCCAGGGTACCAAAGAGACTGAAAAAGCCTGCAAAGCCTTTACTTTCGAAGATTAAGCTGAGAAATCAGTGCAAAAGGCCAGAGCAGAAGAACGCTTCTAGAAAGCTCGAAATGGGAAATTTAGTTCTCAAAGAGCCTAAAGTAGTTTTATATAAAAACTTGCCCATTAAAAAAGATAAAGAATTAGAGGGACCAGTCAAAGTTGCAGTCTCTAGTGGATGCTTAACAAGGCATGCAGCGAGGGAGTATAAACTGAATTCTGTGAAAGGTGCTCATGAGCATGGTGATATACCACCCTGCACATACATAACAAGGAGGTCAATGAGAACAAGGATGAATTTGAAGGAGACCTCTGACATAAAGCTTGAACCAAATACAGTGGATAGCTATAAGAATAACTTGACTGGAACGCGATCGGACGTTTTAGAGCAGCAGTCTCATGTGACGAATGAAAATGACCTGGCTCATGGAGCATCACATAAAGGGGAGGTTAGGTGCCAGAAAAACGATGCAGGCATGTCAAAAAAGAAGTCTCGACAAGGAAAACTGGCAAAACCACCTGCAAAAACAGATGAAACTGATAGTACGCACAATACACCTGTGACTGATGAAGTACCAGATTTGATCAGTTCTCATTCAGAACACGGAGATAGGAATAACGTGGTAGAGACACCTGTTGGCTATAAAGACTGTGTCCCTGGATCTGGTGGCTGCTCTGTTGTAACATCTGACAATTTTAAAGCGAAGGACAGCTTTAGAACTGCAAAAAGTAAAAAGAAAAGACGAATCACGAGGTATGATGCACAACTAATCCTTGAAAATAGCTCTGGGATCCCTAAACTGACTCTTCGTAGACGCCACGATAGCAGTAGCAAGGCAAATGACCAAGAAAATGATGGAATGAATTCTTCAAAAATAAGCATCAAATTAAGTAAAGACCATGAAAAAGATAATAATTTATATGTAGCAAAGCTAAATAATGGGTTTAACTCAGGATCAGGCAATAGTTCAACAAAATTAAAAATACAGCTAAAACGAGAGGAAGAAAACCGAGGGACGTACCCTGAGGACCTTCATGAAAATGGTGTGTGTTGTAGTGAAACTCTCTCCCTTTTGGAGTCGAGAATGGAAGTAGATGATTATGCTCAGTATGAGGAGGAAACAGCAGATGAATCTTCGTCAGAAGAAGATGATGAAGAGGAAGATGATTATGATGATGAATTTGATGACTTTATTCCTCTTCCTCCAGCAAAGAGATTAAGGCTCATTGTTGGCAAGGATTCAATAGATATTGATATTTCTTCCAGGAGGAGAGAAGATCAGTCTTTAAGGCTCAATGCATAAGCTTATAGGTCTTAAACTGACCTGGATGTCATTTTTAAAAAATAAAAATATAAAAATTAAAAAAAAAAAAACAATAAAAATTCCATTTGATTATTCCTCAACTGAAGAACTTTCTGAAAGACTTAGTGGCAGCACTTCTTTATTGTTTATTCACCTATCAACATAATATTGTAGAAAGTGTACAGCATACTGACTCTTCTTAAGTCTGATTTGTGCAGATTTTTATTGTACTTTTTAATAGCCTTCTTATGTGCAATTCTAAGTTAGAGTAAGAGGTAATGCTCTGTTGTAAAATAAAGGCTCAAGCAAAGTTATGAAATTGCATCAAATCTTTTCCATGCAGGACAATGAGAATACAGTGTGGCTACACAATTATTTTTGATCTGTAAGAGCATTAGTTTGCTCTTACAATATTTGACTAAACGATTAAAAAGAAATCATAGTAGCAGCATATTTAAGGTTTTCTAGTATATGTTAATATCACCAGCAATGAACTACAGCTTTTCAATTTATTTGCTAGATGTTTTTTTCCCCTTGGAGTTTGTCAGTTTTAACACTGTATGCTGTCCCAGACGTACTGTTTGTGGCCTTTGTTATAGTAGCAAACCGTTGGTTGGAAGTCAAATTGATTTCTTTAAAGAAAAAGAAAAAAAAATTAAAAGGTGTTGACAATTTGCTGACTTTTTAGTACATTATATGTACAAGGGTAGCAGTATGCAGAATAAAAGTTTGGATATGGTGTATTTATTGCTTGTTATGTAAATTAAACACCTTGTATTTAACACTTTTCAATACTTTTAGATAAAATTGTTCTTTGCAAGAATGATTGGTGCTTATTTTTTCAAGAATTTGCTGTGAAATAATGTGATTACAACGGGCAACATTTATCCAATGAACTGCAGCTATCCTGAGTTGGTTCTTCATATTTTTTCTGTTGCACTTGTAAAATGCTACAAGGAATTTAAAGAAAATCTATTCACTTTAACTTATGATAGTTTTATGAAATTAAAAACAACTAAGTCACAGCTTTTGTTCTGTGGTAACCTATAAAATGTTTGTCTTTTAAGAACCAGTTGTAAAAGACTGAAAAAGTATGTATATGTTGTAAATATTTGTGTGTTGTGAGAAATTTTGTCATAAGAAATTGAGATAACTTGCCAGAAGGGTTTTTAAGTTTAGAAATACATCCATGCCAATAAAATAGGAACTTGTAAACCTAGTTTTAAACTCTGCATCAGTTGGAGTTCTTTGCTTTTATGTAGTTCACTTGATACTTCAGAGTCTACTTTATAACAATGAAGAGCATCAGGGCAATGTTTGGCTCTTTTTTTTTTTTTTTAAATAAAAGAATGTTAGGAAAACTTACCACTTGTGGGCACAATGAACTTGTTCTTATGTATAAATCAGCTAATTTGCAGACCTGTTTCATGGAAACTCTTTAAAGTTACCATATTTCATAGTTGTCATAACTGTGTAGCAGTTTGGTATTTGTGTTCTTACTCAACCATGGGTTAAGGTTTAGAGTTCTTGTATCGAAGGGTGCAGAAACATAAGTCACATCAAAAACCATATGCTGTTGTATTAGTTTAATCCCCTGTTAACTGCATAGTATTTTCATGTCGAGTCCAACCCTCTCTGCCCAGAGGAGTAAGAAATTGAGTTACGTGACAACTGTCCTACCCAGGTTTGAAAGCACTGAGTAACGTGTGAGTAGATTTCCGTATGAGCTGAGCAGAGGGGTCTGGCCAGCTCTGACCCTCACGTCTGTATTCTGAGCAGAGAATTAAGTGTAGAATTAAACATAATATTTGTAACTTCATTTTCACAATGTCCAGTCTTTGTTAAAGGCCAGCTGTGTCTCATGTACAGTGTGTGTGTGTCTATATATATATATATATATATACACATACATACATACATATATATATATATATAAAGGCCTGTATGTAATGCAGTCTTTTTTTGTCAGACATGGTTGATGGAAGGCTGAATGCAAAAGGCTTGGGTAAGCTGACGTTTCTGAGTCCTGAGTCAGCTGTGGGGTATTGTCTTGTGGGCTTTCTAGTTGGAGTGCATTGTGTGAAAATGAGTCACTGAAAAAGTAGGTTACAAGGAGAAGAGAATTGAAGAATTATTGAAGAATTCCCTTGTGGTAGGAAATTTACCAGCAAAGAGTTAATGACAAATACAACTCTTTCCCCAAGCCCTCACTCATGTTTTCACTGGGTGAAAATCCACGTGGCTGTATGAGCGAAGGATGGGACATGTCCAACATGATGCTCAGTGTAGTGTGCGCAGGGACAGCAGCCCTCCGGTTCCCCTACTTGGCTCCGCAATTATTCTTTCTTTCTTGCATTCTACTTCCATTACAAGTAGAAAACTTCCCTGGGATAGGTTTTCCTACTACCTCGTATTTCAATGTGGGCTGTTTTATGCTGTCAGGTGTAACAGGCTGCGAGGCTAAAGAAATGCTCCGAGCACCACGGAGACAGCAGGTTGGCTGCTGCTTTACAAGCATCCTTGCACAAGTGGTGCATACCAAGGGCCCTTATAGATGAGGGCAGGTTTAGCAAGAGCTTTTGGACATTGGTGGTAGGAAGGATGGCTGTGTAACTTGGCTGGCTTGTGTCTTTGGCGTGGAGAGTCAGTAGAGAGCAACGGTAAGGCAAAAGCAGATGGTTATTCTTTCCTGTGTCTCTTTGGCATGTAAAATTCATAATTTATAATTTTATAAGTATTATAATTTCATAGTCATTTCAGAGCGATTTGGCTAGAAATAGCGAAATAGGAATCAAGCCCTCACCATTTCAGATGTTCAGGAAAGTTGCCCTGGACATTAGGGAATTTCTGGAAAGTTGCTTGTGCAAAGAAGCAGCCTTCTGGTTTCTGCAAGCAGCAGAAGCTTGCAATTGTGAAATGCTCTTGTCACGTTGTCTGAAATGAGTCTGAGCTAATCAAGCATCTTCTTCTCTACCTCATCTGTAGCTGCAGCTCCCTGCAAGCAGGGTTTGGACTTAAAAAATTTTCTCATAAAATTGTTATGGATTTTCTGCAAGACTTTTATGAATGTCCTGTTACTGGGGGGGTTGCAAAGCTTTTTTTTCCCCAGCGTATTTGCTGGCAATGGGGTGTTTCTGTGTCTGCTTTGAGCGCTCGGGTATTTGTTTCTTGGAGGTTACTGTCATTCAGTTACTGTCATTGCTCACAGGTCACTGGTTTTATTCAGTTACCTTACCTGCCGGTATGTGTTAAATGCGTCCAAGGGGCTCCCCAAAGCATGGATCCAGGTCTGCTTTTGCCTGCGCTTTTTGGTTTGTTTGGTCAGTTTTGCTTAGAGCTGCCAGTGCATGCTGTTTAAAATAAACTCAGGAACATAATTCCTCTGTTCCCCATGCTGGTCTGGTTTGAGGGTTGGGGATCTGTGTGGAGTAAGACTTACTGAAAACAAAAAGCAAAGTCGCTTAAGTTTGCCTTATCTCCTCCGGTATGCGTTTTACTAAATCCTCTTCTTTGGGCTGGGTCACAAAGAAACCTATAGCCTCACATAATCCGTTGCCCTTTTCTGAACTCCTGATTTCACAAGTTATCATGGTTATATTTTCTTTAGCATCGTTTCATGGCCGTAACACTAAGTACGTAACTGCTCTTTATTGCCTGTTACAGCTGTTCCTTTTTGCCCCCATGTGACTTCTGTTCTAGTCGTAATACCATGTTTACACTGATCCCATGAAATGTTTTGACAATTGCAAAGCACAGGTGGTTGTTTCAATGCTATTCCTTCTCTCCACAGGGAAAGGAAATCTGCAGCTTCTTCTCTAAACTAGGCACCTGCACGTGATTTAACTAATTTCACTTCATCTGTATGTAAAATGTGAGCAGAATAGCCAAGAGCAGCTTGAGAGGTGATGTTGGAGGCCTGCCTGCTGTAGGTACAGGGATGTCTGCTCTGAAACAGGTGTGGATGGGACCAGTTAACCTAGGTTGCTCTGGAATTGGTTTGACTCAACAGGCAAAGACTCGTGGTTTTGGCGGTGAGTTGTTGTGCCAATGGGCCAACAAAACATGGATTTTTCCACTGATGCTTTACGATGCGCATCAGAAGTCAGTTCTATAATGAGATTTACAGGGTTCTTCTGCTCCAATTACTATGTCGGCTGCAACCTTTTACAACAGAATTGCTTGGAAACTGGTAGAACTAAAGTAGAGAATGAAAATCGTAGAATCCTAGAATAGCTTGGCTTCAGAGGGACTGTAATGATCATTTGGTTTTATTTTTTCAAAATTTTGTATCTGTTGATAGTCAAATATCACAAAATATATATATTTTTAATGTTAGAGTTAAGTATCTGTAGATGCCTTTTCTGCATGCTTTCATTTAAAAATATTTTGAAATGAAAAAATATTTTTCTATTCTTCCGTTGAGGAGGAGGAAGGCATATTTTTGAGGCAGTACATTTTTTCCCCCGTCTTCTCTCAGCTTCCTGTTACCTTTTATACTGAAATTGAATATTGTAAATCAAGTAGGAGAAATAGTCTCACTTCCCTCCCAAATTCGCGCTGGTCTTACTACCAGCTGCATGTGTGTGATCAAGTCTAGGGTGAGACCTCTTCTGTAGGATGAAGTTGGGAATTGCGAGGCAGGCATTTGGTATCAGGGATAATGCATCTGTCAGCGATGACCAACAGGGAACAATTCCAGCTTGGGGAACACGCCATGTAATTGAATGAAAATCTTCTCAGGATTAATATCTTTCAACTAAAAAAGCCCAAAGCTCTCGGTATGTCTACTTTTAGTTTCCAGCAGGGGATGGCAAATGTAATTTCTGGTGAAACTAACCATGTTGGTGTGTTTTGATTATTCCAGTTATTTTCAGCAGATACAAAGAGGATCAGGTGTGAACAGCACCAGTTTGTGCTGGTTTACTTTTTTTTTTTTTCTCTTTTCTTTAAGGACTTTTCCAATGTCATGCTTCAGTCCTGTGCAGCTGATGGGCGTGCAAGATGCAGCTGCTGTCCTAGAAATGGCGCATCCATAGAGGGAAGGAAGAGTTTTTTGGTGCTTATTATTTTTTTCTCAGTCTCTGAACATCTATCAGCTTGGGTCTAGGACTCCAGAGCTAGCAGTCAGCCAGAACCCTGAAGGATGCTCCCAGTGAGTGCTGTTCTTTGTCCTCCTGCTGATGTGGACAGTTCAGCATCACCTCCAGGACTATTGCCGCAATCAGACTCAGACCTGCCTCCATCCCTGTGCAGATGCAGTGGGGTCACGTCTCTCGGGCACATACTGGCACTGCTGGAGCAATCAACAGTGACTCTGGCACTGGGTGCCAGCATGGACATCTCTTTGCCACCTCAGCTGCTGAACTGTGTGACAACATAAATGATCCATCCTGCTGTGCCAGGGCTTGTATGCTGCAAATACCAAAGGAGGCAGGGACCTAGGAGAAGGAAATGGAAGGCAAAATCCAGCTTTGGTGGTGCTCCTCCCTCGGGATGTGACGATATAGTCTGTCAAAAAGCTAGGAGGTACTCCCCCTGCCCACACAGTCACAGGGGTTAATTAGTAATGGGGAAAATGATCCATCCAGCTCTTAGTTTGAGTCAGCTTTCTGGGTATGTGCGTAGAGGATAACTTTATATGCATCCCTGGTCTTGCTGGAGACAGGAGGACTTGCTTGGACACATGGCTTTGGAATTAAACTTCATAAGACCCTTTGAGGTGACAGCCATATGCTTTAGTTGCATTTCCATGGCACATCCAGCTTTCTTCTAAATATAACCAAATTCCAAATGTTATCATTTTACTGCTTTTGCTCTGGGGGAACACAGTATTGTCCAAGTGGTGTTTTAATCCCTTATTGGATTTTGTTTGTGCACAGTTTTCATGAACAGGATACTCATGCCCTGCTTGTTTCCAAGGTGTTTGCAAAGGAATTCCTCCTTTGCCATAGAAATATTTACGAGAAGTTGCATTTTTCCTTCTCAAGCTTGTTTAAAAATAAAAAATAAAATAAAATAAAGCAAATAAAACTCAAAACAATACAGTCTCTGTATCCATAGGAAGCTTGTGTTTTAACACAGTAACAACCTCCTGTTTTTAAACAAAATAAACATTTCCATGACTGTGGTAAAGCTCTCAGCCAGGCATGTCCAGTCATATGCTGGTTCAGGACAGCCACCGTAGCAGTGTTTTACATTTGGAAATTGCTGCCTAAAAAGCTTTTGGCTTCCACATCAGTATTACCTAGAGGCTTATGTGTTGCAAACCAGGCTCCAGCGTGGAAGTCAGTAACAGTGAGCACAACTTTGTTTTCTGACACCACAATGTGTTTGTCCCAGGATGTCCTCACTGAGGACAGAGCCTTCTGTAGTCCATGCACGGTTACGTCCGAGGCCCGACTCGTGTGGGTAGGACCATGTTTGGGACCCATGTTTGGGACTCGTGTGGGTAGGACCCGTTTGGGGTCAGGGCACATCTGGAGCGAGCTGCTCGCTGCGGTCCTGCTGTCCCTTCAAAAAGCACAAACCACCTGCAGCAGGGCTGTGTTGGGCTGAGAGGGGTGCCGGGTGGCACCAGGAGGAGAGATCTCCGAAAGCCAGAACTCCTAACGCAGCTTTGCTCCGCTTCTTGCCCAGCTCTGGATTGACGGACAAGTCTTCATCCCTCCAGTGTTACCGCTCCCAGCACAAGGTGGCACTCGCCTTCCGAGAGAAAGATCTCTCAGCCCAGCTCCCTTTCCCAGTTGGTATGGGTTTGCTACGAGCCGTGTGGCCGCCTATTGCTTTTCCTGTGCTATCCCAAGGGTGCACCTGAATGACACCCGGGGCAGAAAGCAAGCAGGCCAGCAGCTGTCTGCAAGGGAGGGAACGATGCAGGTTACAGAGCAGTGCTTGGCAAGGGGGATCTGGAGCTAACTGGATGCTGAACGCAATTGTGCTCTTGCTAACTTGAATCCGTTCGCGTTCCACCAGGAGGTGGCTTCTCCCTTAGCCCTGTCTAGCCTTATTCATGCCCCTCCCTTGGGTTTCTGCTGTTTTCATTAGTCAGAATAATTCCTGCCAAGCTCTGTGTGTTGCTGTGCCTCCCCTTCAGCCAGTAGCCCCTGTGTCACAGATCCTCAGATGAGGGGACGTGCAGGGTGAGCGGGGAAAGAAGCAAGCAACGTTAACGCCCTCCTCTCGTCCACTAAGTCTATAGGAATCCTTGCTTGGTCGAGATCCAGCATTAACACTTGCTTTAGGAATGCTGCATGCATTCTTGGGGGGGAAGGGTTGCTGGCTGGTCTTACACCTCCCAAAATCAAGTGAGAACAAGCTGGCTGCTGCCCCTTTCTGCTGCTATATGTGCTCTTAAATTGCTGTTTGCCCGGGGGCTGTACCTCCTCGCAGCGCTGTCAGCAGTGGGAAGAGCCTGGCTGTCCTGTCAGCATCTCTTTCTGGAAGGCTGATCTCTCATCCTTGGTTTGCTTCATGTTCTCTCCCACACTACAACGGATTGATTATCTAAAGCAATCAGGAGATTCGTTTATATGAAATCTGAACGAAAGCTTTGGAGGAATACAAATTGTGAAGATGCAGCCAGCACTACCTGGCTTTCCTTCAGGCTGGCCTATGTGACCCTTGCTCTTTGTTCTGGCTCTCCAGGCTTGTTACTCTCACAAAGGCCATAGAGTTAAGTCTCAGGGCTGTTGCTTTTGCTCCTAAATTTGTGTGGATCAAGAAATACCAAGAACAACGCAGCATGAACCTACCACATATCACAGTGATCTCTGAAGGAGATCAGGTGCCAGTTGTCCAGCTGGAGGCCCCGGGGCACAGAAATGCAAACTGTCCTCCCTAAGGGGGCATGGCATAGCAGTGACAGACTCTGGTCTCCTAAATACGGCTTATAGTGCAGAGGAAAAGGCTGGATACCCATGCACCACCTTCTGTGCAGGTTCAAGCATCACCTGACGTTGCCTGGCAATCACAACACTTGCTGGCCTCGGTCAGGAAGGCTGCAATAGGTATCATCTATTATAGTCTTGAACTCCTCCACCTTATATTTATTACTTCTCCTGTTCCTGTGTGTCCTTCCTTGGGCTTGCCTTACACATCACCAAAGAATTTGAAGTCTGGCTCCTGATCTGTGCTCTGTCTGTATGACAGGGATGATATTGCCTGTCACCAGACTAATAAAACTATGGCTCCTCAGGACAAGGACTTCTTATCCTGCAAAGTTTTCTGTATGTATTATGATTCTTGAATTACGTAGGCATAACTCCTATTGTTAGAACAGTCCTATTGCTAGAATGAAAACTAAAATAATTAAAGGCCTCTTTTATAGCTTGTAGAAGCCATAGGGTGGGTAATAGTAACTTTCTTTTCCTTTTTCTCTTGGAAAAACTCATTTTTTCTTTTTTTTTCTTTTTTTTCCCCTTCTATTCAAATCTAGAATATCTGTAAAAAGTGTCTTACATCCCTTTTACGTTGGCACACAGATGCAGCAGCATTCAGTAGGAATGTGTTTAGGCAAAGTGAATTTTCCCCAAAACTGAGCTGCCTTTTGCAGACCCAACCATTATGGTAGGGCTTCTCAGCAGCCAGCAGGCATGGCTGCAAAATGGGGTAAGAAGGAGGAGTTTTGGCTCCAGAAAGCAGCTATAAAGCCAGTAGGGAACAGCTGTAGGCCTTGTGACATTTTCTGACTGCATGGTTGCCCAGTGTGATATCACTTGATGACTCTCATAGACTAGTAAGAATTAAGAAAGACTTCTTTTTTTTTCTTTTTTTTTTCTTTTTTTTCCCCTCCTTGCGTCCCCAGGATGAAAAAGTTGGCACAGGCTGTGCACCTAAGCGAGGTGGATGACTTTGGTCAAATTCCAGAAATATGAAAAGCCTTAGCTGTGTTTTTTTGTTTGTTTGTTTTCCACAGCCCTGCCATTTCTTCCTTCTCACAGTCAAACCCGTCCCCCTTTTTCCCTCTGTAAAACTGAGTGAGTTGTCCTCTCGGTTTTAATTGTGTGTATTTGTCATACGTTTCCTACAGCAAAGTTCTTCAACTGGGATTGAGAAGGAAGAGGCTAAAGGAGCACTGGTTTGGCACCAGTACTACCCGGTAGGGTTTATGCCCATGCACTGTTAAGCTCAGCAGAGCCCTTCACCTCTCCCTCTCTCCCAGTCAGACCAGTGCTGCATGATGTTGACATTTACTGGTGGCTGCCAGTAACATTTACTGGCCCATGCTGGGCCAGATGGTTCTAATCTTACTGCAAGATCTTCCAAGCCAGCTTCGCTGCCAAGATTTTAACTGGTCCTTGGAATCCCAAAGGAGTAAAGGGTAGGTAAGCGGTGAGTATTTCTCACCACAAGAGTATATTTCAAGATTCTTCCTTCTCCTCGCTCACAGATGCTCACATTTATTTTTGTGGCTACAAATATCAAGCCGCTCATGCCTGGAACTGCTGATCTCTGTCCTCTTCCCAGAAAAGAGGCATTTTCACCCCGGCATTCACTCTGAGGAGTGCTTGTGAGCACTTGTGTTGGGCTTTTTTCTCCCCATTTTCCCCAGGAGAGGGAGCAGGCCACGCAAGCGACGGCTGGGGGATGAATCAGCTTGTTGCAGCTCTAGCTGAAAGGCCTTTGCTGGGATGTTTTGGATGCCTCCTTTCGTCGCCCTCCTCATCTTCAGCTGCTCTTCCGTCACCTTCTGGCCTTGCTCATGCCACTCTCGTGCCTTGGTCTGTGACAGCCATTTGAGGCTGCTGTGCTGGCAGCACATGCACCGGCTGCCTTCGCCTCCTTCCTGCTCCAAACTGCCTTTCCAACAAGCATGCACCCCAAGGGGGCTTCCAGCCCCCGCCCCAGTGCCCGTTTCTGTGCCACTGCTCCCCCAGCTGAAGCCATCCCCATCCCAGTGCCGCTTCCCTGCTCCTCTCTCCCCTGGGAGCGGGGCTGCTCGGGGGCAGCTCCTGCAGTCACTGCGGTGGCAGTGATCGGACAGAACAGGACGTCACTTCACTCGGGAATTTGGAGCTGCTTTGGTGAAAATCTCCTTTCGATACTAGCAATAGCAGCTCCCGGAGGCTTGCTACTTCTTAAATACCTATTTGGAGCCTGACTGTTTGCCCAGCAGTCGATTGCATTTCCAGTAACGCATGCATAGAAAACCAGGGGAAAGCGAGGGGTTGTGGAGTTCAAAACCGCCACCGCCAAAGTTCCTGTCTTTATGCTGTCTTTTGTTGCATCAGGAAAAGTTCCAAAAAACGGTAGCCTGGTTACTGCTTAAGGAAGGGTTTGTGGCTTCTTGCTGGCTCTTTTGTTCTTTCTTTCATTCCTTCCCCGAGTAATAAGCGACAGAGGATACAAGAGAGCAAAAACCTTGTGATAATTAGGCATCTGCCACATTATATCCCGGTACATCTGATACAAAAACATCTCCTGACACATGCTGAGGTTCTCAGTGCTGCTGTAAGCTGAACTGCTCTGGGAAATTTTCCAAGGAATAATGGGCAGAGTTCTCAAGGACGAGGCGAGGAGGACAAAGCAAGGTATCTGCTCCAACAGCCGGCGTCTTCCCAGTGACAGGCACTCAGGAGGGCACTACTCTTTATCTCAGTGTGCTGGGAGAAAGATTTAAGAGTTGAGGGTTTTTTTGGTGTGTGTGTGTGTGGATGACCCTGAAATGAAGGGAAAAAACTCGAGTAGTGGATTTTTCAGCACGGACTCAGACTTCTGCAGTTGTTGGGGGAGTGAGATCTGCACCGCGTCGTCTCTGGCAAGGGCATAGCCCGAGATAGCAGCAGTCATTTAAGAGCACGGTTGTGGCAATTAAATCTCTGCTGTTACATCTCTGAATGTTTGATACAAAGACATCTGCAGGCACACGCTGTGACTTTTAATGCTACTGTCAGCTGAACCACTCTGGGAAATTTTCCAAGAGTGGAAATTTCCCACTCAGGGAAATTTTCCAATGGGCACAATTCTGAAGGATGGGATGAGGAGGACAGGACAGGGCATCAGTGCCAGCAGCAGTGTGAGGAGATGACTTTGCTGGAGACATAGCCAGGAAGAGGGGAAAACATAGGAGTGCATAGTTTCTTTTAGGCTCATACAAGTAGGCATAATCCAGTGCTTGCAGAAATGTTGTGTTCTGAGCAGCCCCTGGTACAGAAAGCACTCTGATTTAAACACATCTAGGCCCATGCTTTTTTGCAATTTCAGTTGCGAAACTGTGTGCGCCTTTTTTTGGGGGGTAGGGTAGTGTATTACCCCTGCACGGTGTTGTAATTCACAAGGCAGAGTCGTTGGATGGTTTACTTCTCCGGTGTTGCCCTGCCTGCTGTTAGCGGATGTTATCTAAGCCCATCAGATCGTGTAGTTCATGTTGGTTTTGGAGCCCGGTGGGCGATACTGCCCGGTGGTCAAGGCAAACAGCTCACACTGCAGCCAAAGTTCACGACAGCAGGTCTGAGTTGTCATCCTCCAGTTTGCATTGACAAAAAGGCATCAGAAAAGGAGGGGAGGTGGAAGTGGGTGAGGCAGCTCAGCCCGTGTTGTTGATGTGTCCATTCAAAGGGCAACATCGGAGTCAGCTGAGCATGAGTAAATTCCCATTTATGAGGGCCTGACCTTAGACTCTGGACCTCCCCGGGCTTGAAGGATCACAGAAGGACTGTGGAATGACATGTCCACCGAAACACGGATGGCTTGAACTTTGATATAAGCACTCTGCCTGCCTGGGCTGCAAGCTGTAAATGCTCTGAGATAACCGCACGTGCCAACTCAGCTCAGAGGAACCCGTTTTGCCATCTCACCGTAGCCCCGTTGGCAGGTATCTTCCTAGGGCCAATGCTCTCACAGAGCTTATCTCCAGGAGTTTCTTCTCTGGGCAAGGAATTCCTGCTTCCTCCTAGGGCTGGGTGTGCAGCAGGTTTTGTTTGTTGACATTGGCAAGCCTCTTGGGCTCCATCTCAGTGCCTCTCTAGCTCATGGATGTTTCATTTAGTGCTTTGTGCTGCTTCGCTTTCATGCCTTGAGTTCTTCTCAAATGGCCTTCCAACCAGCTTTTTTGCTTGACTCTGGGGGTCTATTCAAGCAAAGAGGAAAAACCACCAAACAGGATAAGCTGTTGCAAGAAGCTAAGTTCAGCTGACGTTTAGGATGTGGCCTCAGGTGGGTTGTGATCCTCTCCTTTTGTAGAGGAACCTGGTTTAGGGATGTTGGAAGTGCTGTTAGGGACAGGAGGGAGTTTGTCTGGAGGGCTCTTCCCTACTGACTGCCTGCTCTGCAGGGCTGGAGTTGAAAGAAGCTTTCAATTGCACTAGGGGACAGAGAAAGCAGCCCAAGGGCAGCTTTATTTATTTATTTATTTATTTTTATATTACCAGCTGGTATAACTGCTGCCACATAAACCAGATTTGTCCTTGACCTCCAGCAGCAGCTCAGCAGCAGCTCCAGGCCAACATTGTACGCTCCAGCAAATTGTCCCCTCGGGCTCTGTAAATCCTGGGCTGTCATCCTCCTTTCGGGGCGCTGAGAGGATGCCCTGCATCACCCCTGCTCTGAGAGCACAATGTGCATCCAGAAGGGCGTGGGGTGGTGCTTTAAGGTGCTAAACCTGGCATGCAGAGAGAAAGCTGCAAATAACAACAGCCAGGTCATGGTCAGTGAAAGAGCATCACTTCTCCATGCCGGTACCCGCAGCATGTGCCTTCACACAGAGCAGAAGAGCAGCAACATTTCTGCCTTGAGGTATAGCAGAAACATTGCTCCAGCAGCTAGGTTTGAAGGCTTTGGGGCAAGAACAAAGCTGAGTGACCTTGGCAGGGGAGGAAAAATAGGCAGTGGTGGCCCAGGAGACGGAAATGCAATAGGAGAGGAAAGGCCTTGAAAAGATGAAGGGACTAAACTGTACTGATGAGGAGGGACCTTGCACTGCGATTTCCCGGCACCTGTGCAGCCACTTTCTCATGCAGTGAAGCAGGTAAACACATGCAGTATGTAGTGGAAAGCAGAAATCTATGAGTAAAAGGAGTTTTCTGTCTTCTCCCCCAGATTTCTGAGAAGTTCACCCTTTCTCTGGGATTGCCAGCTTTTCCAAAAGCTACTGCTTCAGATGGAGCGAGCAATTATTGCAGTTCCCTGGCATGTGGATTTGAATTAAACATGTCAATATAATGCCTTTGTTTGGAGAACTGTTGGGCAGAAATAGAAATCTCAGTTTTTACAGCTGGCAGAGCAGTAACAATTTAAAGGCAATTCCTCTCTGTGCAAGCCAAGGCATGGCACATTTACCCCTCCCCTGCAGCTTTGGGTCGCTGTCCGTGCAAGCAGGGCAGCGGGTCCAAGCAGGTGACATTTCTCATCTGCTTTGAAGTTCCAGGCGATGGTGGGACCAAGTGAAATCGGTGTCCTGCAGTTCTGCCTTTGTGCCTTTCTGCAGGACATGTCCCGTGTGGAAGTGGTTACAGCTCTCAGCCTGCCCTGGTCTGCATGACAGCTGGCAGGAACTCCAGCCAGGTTCTGCAACTTTGGGGCTGCCTTTGGCCAGGTGCTTCTTAAAAGCAAGACCAGGAGGCTTGGTTGGACCTGAGTGACCTCATTGAGGGCCTGTTCTCGTTCAGAACAGACGGTCCTCCAGGCTTAACAGCTTTGGCAGATGCTCCTGCTTTTGTGCTCACTTACTTTGCATAAGCGGGGGTGCTTAAAACAAGGCTTAAAAACCTGGCAGTCTAGATGATGTGGGTTGGTTTTTTGTTTGTTTGTGAGTTTTGGCACAGATTGCTTTTACCTTATTAAAACGCTCAGTTTCACTCAGTTGTGGAGGGCTACCCCCTTACTTTTTATATCCTCTTTGCTGAGCTTTTGCGATTACTTCAAGCCTTGGAAGTCAATAGGAAAGCTTCTGTTAATCCAAATCATTTCCATCTCTGGCCTCTTGCTGTACAAAGGCCCACTAGATCCTGGTCTATGGGAAGAGACCCTCTGGTGGAGCAAGGCCCTGTCCCACAAGGGCTGAAGAGCTGGTGCCCAGGAGTTACCGATCACCGCAGGCTCTGACAGAACTTGGCTGTGAATTATCACGGTTTTACACAAGCCGTGAGCACAAAAGCAAAACGGTGGCCTTATCTGCTAAATAATAAACTGAATTATTGTAGAGACGTGCTGGGCTTGGGTTCCTTAGTACTCCGTGGCATTGGCTGCTTCTAAAATAGTAAGTGGATGACTGAGATACAGGAGTCAGCAAGGGATGCTTAGAGCTTTCCCTTTGCTAGGGTGAGTTGCACGAGAGGAGTGAGTTTGTTCTTTTGTACTGTTGTAGGATCCTTGGGATATTTGGGGAAATAGCACAGGAAAGAGGGCCAGGGAAGGAAAGGCAGGAATTAAATGGTGTCCAAAGAGGATACAAAATAGGAAGGGAAGGCACAAAGGGTTCAGTAAGCACCAAGGTGTGTGCTGATAGTAATAAGCTGCGTGTGCTTTGGGTGAGTGGGGTCACCTTACCAATCTCAGCTGAGACCCTTGAAGAAAAACTGCAGCAGTTAAGTAGAGAACAGGAGACGGGGAGAGAAGAAATAGGGAAGCAACTGAATTACTACACGGCAGTGCTGGAGGATCAAAGGATATAGGGTAGCAGTGTGTAATCACAACCAAACAGCTCTCATCACGCAGATCTCTTGCCTTCGCCCTGCTTTTGTTTTGAATCTCATTTATTTCCTGCTTCCTTACCTCTTCTCCTTGAGTCCTTAAAAGCTGTTTACAGGAGTGGACATTTCCTGAATACGAAGTGCTAGAGCTGCCCATCGCTTCTCTTGGGTGCTCCCCTTTCCTTGTGTGATTTCTTCAACGGCAGCCAGCCCTTATCACTTAGATATGCTGCTATAGCTGCATAAGCTGCAGTCCTCGGCGTTCCAGTTGGAAGCAGCAGCCCACCTCTTGCTGCTGCTGGGGCTGCAACTTCAGGGCACAGGCTCCTCGGCTGAGGGCTGGAGCTTTGTCTCGTAAAGATCCTTGGTCTAAGTCCTTTGCCAGAGCCCCTTTCCTCCTGAACACTGAGCAGAAGCAACTTGTCTTCGGATGGGTTTCATCATACCAAAACGGAGGCATCCTATTCAGTCTTTCTGTGCTCTGCACACCCAGGATGGGTTGAGCTGCCCCCTCTGGCATTACTAGAGGTTGGTGTTGAAGATGAAGGGGATGAACCTTGGAGGAATCTGTTTCTCTCTTTTGAACACAGAAGAGACTTGTGTTAAGTGGATTTCCTCCTTTCTTCCTCTCCTATTTACGTGTTGAATTAATATTTTCTATTCAGCTAGTCAATGAGCTGTGCCTACCACTGTGCAAGCAATGTTGGAGCTTGCTTTAATTCTTCTTTCAGAAAATTCTGCTTATCCTGCCTGTATATAAGACATACAGCTTACTTAGGAGACCTCTGCTTGCATGCAGTGACTGTGGTGTGTTTTGGAATAGCCAGTCTTTCGCTTGGTTCATTTGTCCCTGCTAGTGTATTCCTTAACACAAGAGGCTTACGCTGCTCAGTTGGCAACTAGCTCTGCTTCTGTCTATCTCCGGCTTGACATGTCTGCACTTCATGTCATTTTCAGTGCCAGCTACAGTGATTCACAACCTTGCCTTGCAGAAGTGAAGTTTCTTAGCCAACTATAAAAGAGCAGAAGACATCTCTTGCCAGTCACGTTATCTGTCCAGGAGTGATAGGAAATAATTTGATAGGCAGAGGTGATTCACCCTTAAAACAGTTTGCGACACTTGCAAGGGAGTGTTTCCTGTGAAAATATGCATCTTTAGGACATGGCAGAGAGAAGGGCTCCACATTTTGTGTCTCTCTTCCCAAGAACAGCCCCAGACATGGCAGTGCAAGCTCCTGGTGTTCCTGTTCTTCCTGGTGGTGAGCGCAGGGCTGGTGGTTATGTGGTAGGGACAACCCTCTTTTACCAGGCATTGCTTTGCAGAGCCAGAAAATTCAAAAGATCTGACAAATTGACTGAGCACTTTTCTGATGTCTCCAAGGTATTTCAGTGTTGGGGAGGTGGAGGAAGATGAGGACAGAGCAGGGAAGGTTATTGCAAAGGCAGGGTTGGTCTTCTCTAAAACTGTGGTAGCTCCACCTATCTCAAACAGGCAGATCAGCAGCATTTTTCCAGCTGTTGGAAGCTGTTAAATTGATGGACTGCAGATATTTGGACTCACTGCTGTGGAGGAGACCATCCTCTAAAAACAAGCTTGCCTTCCAAGGCCCTACCCAGCCCCTGAGCATGTTTGGAAAGGCACCAGGACATTGCTGACTTGTGGAATTTCTACTTCCCATGATGATTTTTGCCTCGGAAAGGGAAGCTGAGGTTAAGCCGAGCTGGAGAGGTTTTTCTTTGTGTGGAGCTTGGAGGGGAGAAGAGGGAGGCCGCCGTTGCAGTCTCCGGGAGGCCAGGGGCAAGAGGACTATTTCTATGAGCAGCGCAGACATTTCCTAGAGTGGGATCTCCTGAGTACCTGCTGGCCGAAGCATTCCAGGCATTCCTGCACTGTGTTGCTAAGCTCACACAGCCCCAAATACAGCTTGGGCTACGGCAGCCCCAGACACAGCTTGGGCTACAGCAGCCTGGCCTTGGCCAGTGGCTCTCATTCAGCCACGTGCGTGTTGTTAACACTGGCCGGTTCTCAGATCCATTACTCTAATTAGCAAATTTGCTACCTGGACTAGCGCCGCAAGCTGTGAATTTGCAGGTGCAACTAACTGCAGGAGGATTTGGAAGTGGTTTTTGGTTTGTTGCCGTCACGAGCAGACCTGCCAGAAGCAGGTGAGAGGATTTGCAGTGGGATAGTCACTGCAGTGTTTTTGTCTCAGGTTTCCTGGGTGCCTTGTGCGTGCTCCAAAAATCTGCAGTTCCCCATACCGCTCCCATAGCTGCTGTGTCGAGCTGTGTTTACTCCTACTGTAAGGGGCAGAGATTCACACCATCTCAGGGCCAACAAGCTTGTAAATCATCTACTTAACAGTCCCGGGGAAGATAACATATTAAATACTAAAGGCACTAAGAAATCCTTCCCCCCTCACTCACCCTCCCCAGCAAGTGCTGAATCTTGTCCAAAGCTGCACAAACAGGATTCTGAGATAAAGACCTTGGGTAAGAATTACTAAAACAAACAGAGCGTGGAGTGGTTTCTTAAGGGACTGGCCTTCTCAAGGCCAGAGGGTGGGTGTGGGAGAACACACCTTACTGAAAGAAAAGCTAAGCACATGAAAAAATACAGCTTGGAACAAAGAAAGCCCTGCCCAGGAGTCTGTAATATTTTAATTAAATTGGTGTAGCATGGGAGGATAATCATAAGAGTGCTGTGTGCTCCATGGAAAGTGTATTGACCAGGACTGCAGTAACTCGTAGCACAAAAACTTTCCAGATGCGCAGGGATCCTGCTCTGCTTCACGTGATGCAGTTGAGTTATTGCACTGTACTGTAGCAGTACAGTCCCTGGGGACACATTAGTTCAGTCACCTTGTGGTGTCTGTCTATCAATGACTGGCTTGATGTCAGGTTTTGTTGTTGTTGTTGTTTTGGTTTGCCCTTTTTTTTTTTTTAACTATTTTTTTTCACAACCCACATTAGAACATTAGAACATTATCTGCTGTTGGCGTGGCTACATCCTGATTTAAAGAAAGTCTCTGATTTTGATAGCCTCTACTCAGTACCTGGGGGAGATCTTTGTAGGTGGGAACACATTGGACTCTGTGACTGTAGTTTTAGATCCACCTCAAAACCTCTTCCTTTCGCATTTTTTCCCCTAGAAGAGTATGTGGTCTGTAGCATCAGTCAGTGCTTGGGGGTGATGGCTACATCCCCTTGACTTAAGGCTTGTTTAACTTTCCTGTGCCGCTGTGGAGCTATTGTTAGTCTGCAGATAAGGTAAGTGTTATCATTTTAACACAGTCTTAACACAGTTTTCTTTTAAAAGAAAAGGATAGGAGAGAGCTATTAGATTCTCAACTGTGTTACTCTGCCTGATGGCAGGGTTGTCCTTCACACTGATCCCTCAACGTGGTAATAACAACAGGAAACCTTTGTTTTTACTGGTTAGCAGCCAACAGCAACAGCCAAGCTAGAACAGAAAGGATCACCTCTTCTACTGCTGCAGCACGTGTGCTGAATCTTCGTGCCAATGCACTGACACCTCTCCAGATCTTTCCTGAGCAGATGAGGGGACACAGAGACCTCCATCCTGCCCCAGACTACCTGGGCTACCTAAGCTTGGCCACCACCTCAGAACAAGCCTCTTGCCCTCTTCCCAGCAGGCTGACAGTCTCCTGCCCTCCTCGTGCAAACCCATAACACGTTCCTTCCCTCCTGTCTTGCTTTTGCTATTAAGGCACAGTAGGTTTTTTAGAGCTGCCTGTATCTGCCTCTATCAGTTGCTCCCTTGTCTTCCTTCTTCCTCTTGTGTGTTCATCAGTCTTCTGCCTTTTCAAGGGGATCCTTAGGTTACCCCTATCGCAGACAAGTTGCCAAGTTTCAAATCAAGGAAGGGAAAGGACTCATGGCTGACTAAAAAGCCCCTGTAAGGGTCAGAACTGGGAAAATGTGGGTACTGATCATCGTGTGGGAACTTTTCTGCAGTGCAGATGTTCTTTAAGGAAATAAGAGGCTGTCTCTCCCAAGATGTAGAGGACTATACTGAATTTAGGTGGATCTAATCTCATTCATTTATGGCATCATTTTTAGGAAAGAGACCTTGCTGCAAAGGCTGTGGGGCAAGAGCAGGCCTGGCCCTCCTACTGGAAAAATGAACATGCTCCTGGCATGCTGAGGGTGCATGGCTCAGCTTCGTTTGTGGGGAAACAGTCAAGAGGTAAATATTGATTCAGGCAGAATTCAGAGTCACTTGGGATGGTATTCATCTTCATTTCAGGCATCTACAAAGTGGACGTGTACCCAAGCTGCCCGGTCTGGCTTCCTTTAATAGCCAAACAAAAGAAATTGGTGCTTGTCTGAAGAATTTTCAGGAAGATGTGAGCCTTGCCCTTGATGCTGTTGACCGTACACAGAGCCTGAGCCGTGCTGAGAGGCAGATGTCTGTGGTGAAATCCCACCCATGGCGTAATAAAGCCTCACACAAACCTGAGGAGGTCTTGGGGCCTGAGTTGTTTTTCACCGTGAGAGGAAGATAAGGGGCACAGGAAGACTGTAAATGAACAAGCTACCAAGAACAAGAAAGTCCTGTTAAGGTTGTAACTCTACTGAAGTTACACGGAGATGGATATTTTGAATGGGGAAAAACATAGAGAGATCCCTGCAGAATTCAATATAGAGGAGAAAACACCCTAGGCAGCAAGTCCCCCATTTCAGGGCTAGCTTGCTGGACAGCAAGGCCTTAGGGTGCCGACAGAAAGCCCTCGTGGGGCTTCCTGGTAGGTGAAAAGGATGGCAATTGGATTTTCTAGGAAGGCAGGTGGTGTTTGAATAGCACTTCTATTTTTGTTTTTTTGAGATCACTCTGTTTGTTCCGAGGTCGTTCTAATTCAGGGCAGGGAGGGAGCAGGAGCCATTCCTGTGACTCTGGCCGGGGTTTGAACTTTAACTGAGCAGCCCCTGGCTGTGGCCGGGAGCCATGCGGCCACGAGGAGCGCGTCTGAACGGCAGCGCTGGCAGCGTTGGCGGAATCACCCAGGCCACGCAGACATCACGGTCATGCACGAGTGCCAGAATGGCCTGACCCAGCTGGGGCTGTCACCGCTGAACCTCTGCCTCTCACTTCCCCGGTGCACTGGGACCGCTGGGGCTGTGCCAGGGGCTGATAGCTGGCAGGCAGGTACGGGGACACTGGTGTCCCCTAAGGACAAATACACAAAGTCCCGAGCCAAATGGGCCAACAGCAGGAAGGAGAGTCCTGGCTCTGCTCGCCTGTTGACACGGTAAGCGGCTTGGTGTCAGGTCCTTGACCTCCCCACGTGGAGAGGAATGTCACAAGACAAGCCAGTTCTCCGTTCTTGAACCACAGCCTCTTCAGCAAGAGTCATAGCTTTGGCAGGCACGTGTGGAAGGAGGAAAGCTCTTACGAAGGCTTAAACGGGCCCGGGGAGATTTCTTGTCCACTAGCTGCTCGCTTGGCTTCAAAACCCCTTGCAAAACGATGTGTGGCAAAATCTATCATACAGGGCTAAGACAAATTAATTACTTGTGCTTGGAAGGGCTTATTCTCATTTGGGATCTCTTTCAGACAGTCCTCTGAAAACCTCAGGATAACACTGCTCTAACAGATGTTGTGCTTGGAGTCTGAATTCAGTTGGGTTTTTCTCTGTTACTGTGGTGGCCTGTAATTGCAAGTGTTTGATTGCATGACTGATGAGCTAGAACTATTTCTCTTAGTGGCGTCAATTGCTGAGATAAGAAATATATTTTGCTCCTTTTCCATCTCAAGCATGCCCAGAACGCACAGGTGCTAACTTAGGTACATCCTTGCACAGAAGCTCTCATGCTTGGGGAGAAAATCCTCTAAATATCTTAACTGTGGTGACAACAGTACAAAATTTCTCCCTTTCCCTGAACTCAGCACAACAGAGGTGCTGAGACGGAATTACACAACAATTGACCAGCCCTTGCTGAAATACTTTCTCTGCTCCAGCATGGCCCCAAGAGCCGCAAAGTGGCTGAAGGGATCTTTTTTACTGAGCAGGGAAGGTGTGCAGCTGGTACAGAGCAGCAATGCTGGAATTTAATTCCTGAATTGGTCAGTTCAGTGTGTGTCTGATGTGGCTTTCATTCGTCTGGGTACTGCACAGTTCCAGTTCCCTGTGCCACTGTTCGGTGCCACAGCAGGGCTCTCTCCATGAAGGGCAGCACAAGCTGTCCTGGGCAGCTGGGGTGCAGATCCCACAGGAATATACATGGAGAGGAACAACTTATCGTGGCCGATCTCGTCCTGCTGCCCAGATGTGGCAGCACATCTCTGTGTGCGTTATCTGATGAGTGCTGTGAGGGATGCCACGCTTTGGTGAGGTGCAAAGCGGAGATCCCTGAAAGTCGCTTGAGAGGTCAAAAACTTGTGGCTAGAGACCAGCTGGGAACCAAGAGGACATTTTTTTTTAGTCACAGCAGCTAGACTGCAATAGCATAAAGCTCCTTAACTAGTTTGTCAAGCAGCGGACAAAAGAATTTCTTGCACAATTTAGAGCAGTACGCTAGCTAACTACAGACGTAAGGAAAGGATTTAACATTGCACAATGTGCTGGAGAATGATATAAGTGATGATTTTGTCTTACAGCTATGGGCAATTAGAAAGAACGGAGGGATAACTGAATTCATTCTGTCCTTCATCCCACAGGGTACAGGGAGGTCGTGATGGTGTCAGCCCCAGCAGATACTGCAGGCCAAAACTGCTCTGTTGTGCTTGTGTGGGATGTGCACGTGGCGAGCAGAGTCTGTGTCGAGACACTGTTTGAAGAACAGCAATTTTCTGCATGTGCATAGTAAAATTTTTACTGGAGAATATTTTCTTGGACTAATTACTCTGAATTTAGTGACTAGATGGTATTGGATAAGAATAACAATTAAGGGCCAGAAGGTTCCCTCCTTGAGGTATTTATTTCCTAAATTTTATGATTTACATAATGTCTCAGGTGGTATGATGACCTAAGCTTTGATTCCAACCATTCCTTTTACAAGTAGTTTTGTTAAGAAAACAGTGTTATTCTGAAAGCTAAGACAATGCATAGATGTATTTTTTCTGAATAATTTGCTTAGTGAATACAGCAATTACAGAGCTACTCTTACAAGTGAATATTCACATGAATTGGAAATTTAGAGCAGCTGGCTTGTATTATTCACAATCCACTTATTTGTACGGGTTGGAAGGGAGCATGTGTGCTCTTGTCTCTAGGTTGCTGGCTTAGGACTTGCTGAGACGTAAGTGCCCAGGAGACTTTGGGAAACTCATTCTGGTTCAGCTACGTAACTGTGAAATGCATCCAAAAGGAGATGTATTCCTCCTACTCAGAAGAACGATTGGTATTCAAGGCTAAATGATAGAGATACCTGTATCGCATCAGAAGAGCAGATCGCCAGTGTGGCTGTGGCTCACAAAACCTTGTGTTAGTGTGAAAACAAATGGGATGGGGCACTTCTTTTCCAGTGAGTCTTCCTCTGACTGATGAGGGGCTCCTATTTTCCAAAGCGTGGAAGATATTTTTCCATTTTATCATCATATATTTCTTTCACCTCAAATTCCTTCCTCTGTATTTTTTGGGTAGCAGTTGTTACAACATCTGTATGATGGAAAAAAAAATACAGGTTCCCGTCTCCCCCTGTTTTCAGTGCCCCCTAAAAATAACTTCTCTCACTCCCCTCCTCCCGCAAGTTGCATCTATATGGAGTATAAATAACCAAATAACTTAGAGCTTATACAGGGTACGACACCTTTCATTTTAGAGCACCAAAACTAGGTTCTTATATAGAATGTTGATATCAAAAGTGAAGGGCAAGGCTCTGTTCCCCTGAACTCCAACTAAAGTGGTGACTTTGATGCGGATCTCAAATGGAGGGAGCGGTTCTCTCTAAAGCAGTTCAGCCGGCACCTGTAACCTCTTAAACTGCAGTCATATCTCTCATGCGAACCAATATTTGCTTAAGAGTTGGGCATGATTTATATGGGAGTCCTGGTGTCGCAACAACTGCTCTGTTACTCAATAGGATTCCCAGATGACTGGTTAATACATAACAAGCCAGGTTTGTAAATTCAGTTGGTGCAAATTATCATCAGAGTGGAGAGGAGAAATTCTTGATATAACATTGTGTTCAATTCCTAAAACTCTCAAATGCCTGTAACGGAGTACCACATGCTCCAGTTAAACCAACAGTGGGTTTTGGTTTGTTTTCAGGGGGATCTTAATTTGGATTAATTACTTGATGACAATTTTCTCGTTGTCATGTGTAATTGTGTTATTCCCCCAAGTCAAGATGGAAAGAAAGCAGGATTAAATTAGTTAATTACAAAATGCCACAGCCAAAACTCTCTAGTGTGTGATATGATTCCAGTAAAACAGAAGAGCGAGCTTAGAACTGAGGCAAAGTTGAGGTGTATCACAAAATCACTTTGGCTGTGTATAAAGTTACCCTTAAAAAAAAGTGATTTTTTTATTAATAAATCAGCACAGGAAATTTAGGGGGATGTATTTCCCCTTCTAAATGGAAACGAGTTAACACTCTTCAGAGAAGCTAAGACACCTCAGTGTCTGTGTAAAACAGCCAAGACCTATTATTTTCTAGGTTTCAGTCTAGCACACTTGAAGTCAGTCAGTCTCTCAGGAAGAACACAGGCAGCACTCTGAAATGTTTTAATGTCTTTGCTCTGCTGATACTCCTGTATTTACCTGTATTTCTTCAAGCATGCGTATGCTTGAAGTCCGGCGATCACTTCTATGGCAGGTGGCTCCCTGAGTAATCTTACTATTGCATATTTGGAAACGTTTTCTGACTTGATGACCTTTCTTTAACCTCGGGTTGCTAGTTGTTATCACTGGAAAGGAATAAATGCAACTGAGCGACATGGATTGCTAAAGCTAGATCCTGCACCTTGCCTCTGGTGGAGCCCCATCTGCAGACTTGGCTCCCAGAAGATTCAGAAACTTCACTCTGCTACTTCCTTGCCCCAGCTGTACCCATGATGAATGGCAGAGGTTTGACAGCCCACGAGGAGACAGTCAGCCAGAAACCATTCTTTGGCTTAAACGATAAACTATGCAAGGATGCCATAACAGCTATGTCATTATAGTTACTTAAATATAAACAACGCCCAAGTCAAAACCGTAGTGTCCGGCATCCATATCTGGAATCCACCTGTTTTAAAACCTAATACAGGAAAAAACTGCAGCATGCTTGAATAACCAGCAGTACTGGAGTTACAAGTTCCATCACAAATCAGTTATTTCAACTTGGTGTTAGTCCATTGCTATGCATACTTAGCATAGCACTTTGTTGCATAATGAGCGAAAGGGAGGAAAAAATGACCACTTAGAAGTCCAAGCCATTTTAAGATTAGTCTGTGACCTACCTCATTGTCTGGGTAAAAGATAGGTTTTGAAATTTTTTAGAAATGCACGCACATTTTTAGTTTACTGCTGGCTGTTGTTCATGAGTACAGCACTGTACTGATGTGAGAGTGCTCTGGGATCTTTTTATTGCATGGTACTTAAATATAGATCATTCAATATCGTGTTAATGACAGCAACATGAACATGAACCTGAACATGATCAGGAACTCCTTTAATTGGCATTGCACCTACTCTGTCCATGGAAGTGTCCGGTGAAGGCTCTTGGGTTCCTTACGGCCATCCAGGCTCAGAGCATCTAACCTTTTTTTTCTCCCCGGTCACATCACATCGGCCTCACGCGAGGCCACTTGTGCCAGGGGAACATGCCCCAGTGAGTGCAGTCGCACACTTGGGATGGCTGGAGGTGGCACTGGCACGTTCTTAGAGCAGGTTTCTTTGGCTCCCGGCCATGGGATTTGTAATGCATTATACGTCATTAGTCTGTTAGTCCGAGGTCTGACTAGAGTAGGCATATTGGAAAAACAATTCTGTGCTGTTTAGAACCTTTTGAGTGTTTTCAGTGATTAGTATAGTCATTTTTAACCACAGGAAGAGTTGCAAAAAGGCGCTGTTGCAGAACAGAGACTGCATCCAGTGTCCGTTTCGGCTGTGGGGCTGACATCCATACCAGTGAGGCCATGAAGGATGCGCGAGTGATCCCACGAGGCAAGAAGGGAAGAAAAGAGGCTGTTCCTCTGCAGGCTGGGTGGTTACAGGGCACGGCAGCAGCGTCACCGCCAGCAGAGCGCGGGGTGCGCAGGATGGTGCCCCCGTGCCTCCGGCGCTCTGCGGGCCTCTCCTCCGGCCCCCAGAACCTGGCCTGATAAACCCAGAGAGGACGAAGAAGGAGGAGGGAGCCAGTTCAACGCAGGTAGGGACCCAGTTACTATAGCAACTGCTTTCTTCTTTGAGCATAGGCTGGGAGGATTCCCCTGCGAGGGGATTTCTGCGCAGTCCCTGGGCCAGGAGGGGAGGCTGCTCCATGCATCTCCTTTGGCAAAGGCTGCACTCTTGAACTCGCTGGGGTTTGGGGGGAGGCTGAGGTAGGTTTGTAGAAGTTTGACACTCGTCCAAAAGTAAAACAGATGTTGAAGTGCCTGGATTCATGGGAGAGATTACTAAACTGGGCCTGTTAGAAGCAAAACTCGGCTGATGGTTCTGCGGGCTGAAGCTGTTACTGCACGCCGTGCCCTGCACAAGCAGGAGTTTCAAAGCTGGGGTTTTTAACAGAAGAGAACATTTAGCTAATTCCTACTGGATTTTTGAAACCTTTGAGGTCCTGAGTTCCTCAGCTGCGTTATTCAATGAGATAAAGTTGGTACAAATTAAGTAACTTCTAATATAATAAAGGTGTGCTCAGTCTGACTCCAGGAAAAGTCATTCTCTGGAACCTGAGCCAGGTAATGTTATCTCAGCATGCTGCTTGGAGTACCTGGCACTGTACAAGCTCTAGGTCTCTGTAATTATCTTAGACCAACATAGCAAATGAATGAGCATATTATCTTTCTGGTAGGGCTGCTTTCTGCTGTAACACTTCCCTTACAGTCGTGGGAGGCATACGTACCAAGCCAGTTCCTAGGACAAACCCCCATCTTTGGCCCGTACATGCTCTAGCAGTTACACTTCAAGTCCTACGTTGCAACTTGGTTTTGGCTTGCATTTTGTGCTGGAAGCTAAGCAAACACAGAAGGAAAATAAAACAACCCGTCTTTATGGATCATCCCAAATTTAGTCCCAAAATTCTCTCTAAGGGTCAAAGCATAGATGTTGTTGCAAATTCCCCTGATAAGGAATGAGCAAAGAGGGCTTTGGACAGAATACTCTGTTCTGCCTGGGCTGTTCATTGTCTATTTTTCCATGTAGCATTGTTTCTGGACCTAAAGGGATGTTGTCCTCCATGACCCCAGTACCTTTCCTATCACCAAGGAAGATGAAGCCAGGACAGCAGTGCAGCCTCTTTCCTGCAGCTGCATCTTGCCTAGGTGGCTAATGCAACTTCAAACCCTCTTAATCCCTGGCTTTCAGAGTAGCACTTTTTGACTGTTGATGCAAGGAATAAGAAACATCACCCTTAATATCTGTTTAAAATTCAGCAAGGGTCTTACCAGACATAGAACCAAGGAGTTGAAAAATGAAAGCATAGAATCACAGAATATCCCGAGTTGGAAGGGACCCATAAGGATCATCGAGTCCAACTCCTGGCTCCACACAGGACCACCCAAAAATCAAACCATATGTCTGAGAGCGTTGTCCAAACACTTCTTGAACTCCATCAGGCTCGGTGCCATGACCACTTTGCTGGGGAGCCTGTTCCAGAGCCAACCACCCTCTCAGTCAAGAACATTTTCCAAAAACCGAGCCCGAACCTCCCGTCGCAGCTTCATGCCACTGAAGCAGGCTCTCTGCTCCAAGTGCAATTTGAACACAGAATTAGGCCACGGCAAAATGCTCCCCGCCTAAGGAGGTGAGCTGCCAGGCAGAGGGATGCAGGGACAGCCTTGAACTCTCACCCACACTCGCAACGACTGCACAGCTCCCATGCCGAAGTCTCCGGCCTCAGCCTAGTTTCAGAAATGGGATTCACAATCTCAGTAGCAACCTGCTCCTGGTACGTAAAGAATGTTTATTGACAACTGCTAAGACATCTGCAAGCTTTTCAGCTGATACAAGTATCCGCATCCTTCTGCACAAGTGTCATTCTCCGTGTCATGTGGCAGTTCTGGGCTTAGCTGGCATTTGATCTTGCCAGTAAAATCTGCTGCTTCTCTGTATAATAATGAGAAAGACTTGTGAAAGAAAATAGAGCAGCAATGAGTCAGAATTCTAGACTTAGCTCTTTTGTGAGCAATAAGCAATTTCTACCACACTAATGCAATTGGGGTGAATAAAATCATGCGTCAATCCAACTGCAATTCCCTTTGCTGAAGATATACAAGTATTACAGAAAACTGGGGGGGGGAACAAAAACAAAAAAAAAAACTTCAAAGCTTTAGTATATCACACAAATTAATAAAGACAAATGTTTGGTGTTATGCTGTCATAGAGAGAAAGAAGACATGCTCTCTCGTGACTGAATATTTGACTGACTGCATTCATAATGGTGAAAAGTAGAAATTTCCATCCAGACTTGGTGAAGAAGCATCTCCATTACTTCACAGGACATAGTAGACTCACTGACCACTGCATTCTGTTCAGCTATTGAAAGAATAGATTATGTGGTCATGGTATGGAGGTTGAGGAAAAAGTAAGTTACAGTGAAAAAAGAATTGAGCTCCTGTCTAGGGAAAAGGAGGCTTCTGTGACAAGAAGTTTTGTGTCTCTCCATGCTGATAGCCAAGGTCATACAAACTCTTGAGTCTCTTTGCGCCCCAGGGAACCTTAGTTCAGATCGTTCCTTACAGCATAATTAGTCGCTCGTGTTTTGTCTGTGCCCTAACTCTACTTATCTCAGCATTACTTCCTTCACAGGACAAGGTAGGTTATCCAGCGGATGCAGGCAGCTGAAGAGTTATTCTCTTAATAAGCCTCATTTATTAGATGCTACTGTAGATTAACCTATTAGATGGAATTGAAAATTGAACATAAATACAGAACCTGTGTTTGCTATCTCCAAAAATAGTGTGCTAATGCAGCTTGGTTGCTATGGTATAAAATCTGACATCAGGAACATGAAGATGCATTTGCCTTTTTCCATTACTTAAGAAGATGGCAGGTCGATTGACTAATCCAGTGGGTAGGATAGTGCATTGTTACTTAACAACAAGGTGCTTCTAGCACACAAGAAATGGAAACAGGGAAGAGGGATCAGTTGCTGCTGAGAACATAATCAGGTTTCTCAAGTCTGATTCTAGTATTTTCAGTCTTGGAGTGTTTGAGCTCATAATTCGGTACTTAATTCCCTTCTTTGATATTTTTTTTTCTGATGCCTTTTAGTTTTCAGTATATTCTGATGTTAGCAGAAGCCTTAATTTTGTTGAATTTGACTATATGCATTACTTAAGAGATTTTTCCTTAGGAGCAGAAAAAAACCACAGGTATCCCAGTAGAAGGAAGATGTTTGTTTTATATATTTTTTCTGATTGTTTTATTTGAATGCAGACTTAAAACTTATGGAAAGCACCACTTTAGTAGTTCTGGAATGAGAACCTTTCTTTTTACATCCATTTAAAATATACTGCATGAAGAACAGCAGTGCGAATTTCTCATACATTGATTCTCCTGTATGCCTTAAGCCCAACGAGGAGAGAACTTGGGTAAGAGCAGAAAGTTAGTTATGTTGTGGGGGATGCATTTCATGTTTTGTGAAACCTAACCAACAATTTAGTGAATTCCCTAACCAACATTTACTTTCTGGGAATAATGAAAGAAAGACGTTTTTTAGAAGTAACATATTGATTTGCCTTTATATGAACTAAGCCTGCAAGCCCTTATTATTACTCACCTCTATTCCTATCACGTGTTCCTCTGCTGGTTTGTTCTTTGCCTTTATTGCACTGTACACATGTGTGGCTCTCCAGAAGATAGACTGTGTTTGTTGTAAAACATTCTGAACGATTTTCAAGTGAGCTACACCCTTTTTGTACATACAACAAGAAATCACAATGAGTTACTAATTACTAATACCATGTTAAAATAATAAATGATGTAATGAGCAAAACAAATGGCTTTAGCTGTTTCCTTTAGGAAATATGCGCGTAGACTTCATACAGATCCAGAATACGTATCAAAACGGAAGTCATTACAGGACTGGAGCCTAAGTTACCGACATTACGAAAAGGTGAGTGTGTTGTAATCAGAAGGATATAAAACAAACAGAGCCATGATTTTCGTATCTCCTTCCAAGTTCTATGAAGCTTTGAAAGAGATTATTTGAGTATTAAAGCAAAGTTCATGCCTTGGTAAGAACAAATGTCAATGAAATGGCCAATATCAACAAGCTGGAGTTTTCTTAGTTAAAGTGGATAGAATACGCTCTACTGAGGAAAAGCAAGCTATTTCAACCTCTGACTTTTCTGCCTTCTCTTTCCACCTTAAAAGCAATCTAGAAAAAAATCAGTCAAATACCTCTAATTAGAAAGAAAACAAACATAAAAGTCCCGTTACCAATGCTGCAAGAAAGCAGTGTGAAGGTCAAGCATGTGGAAACAGAAAGGACAGTTTGAAAGGCAAAATTTTCTCTTATTTTCTGCTTCTTCCTGCATGTGCAGAAATCACTGGTGGTTGTTGCAGAATGAGCTTTCCATCTGTAGAACTGGTGTTTGGTTTTGTTTTTTTTTTTGATATTTAACTATTCAAAGAGTCTTCAGCTACTTCAACAGGGGCCTGCAAAAGAAGGGGTTTCCCCATAGCCCTAAGTTGCCATCTCCAGCAGCCACTGCATCTTCCCTCTCCAGCACCCTAAGCCATGCTTTGATTAAGGGATTTTATTTCCACATGAAAAGCTGAGGCATAAAAGGAAGAAAAAAGAATCTTCTGTTCCAGTTTGGCATCCCTGACCCATACCTCACTCTTCCTGTAAACTAGGGCCTGGTATGCCTCAGCCGTGGCAGCATCAGCAGTGCTGAAGCCACTTTGCAAGCATAAAGCAGTTATGAAGCCAGTTCTGGAGCTGCCCTGCCACTTCTCAAAACAAACCCAAACCCTGGGCTATTTGGGGGCTTTCCAGCATTGGAGTGCCACAGTGACGCACAGAGACCAAATGAGAAATAGTTCGGAGAGGGATGAGGGAAGGAGCATGCCACAGCCTCCCTCACAACCCCAAAATCCCGTTTCACCAACCACCTACAAAATAACAGCAATTATTATTAGAAGAGCCCGCAAGCTCCTCTTCCATACAGCAGAAGGCCATCAAGGGAGGGAGAATAACCAAGAGGGGAAAAGAAAATCAAGGAAACGCAGAGGCAGCTCGGAGTTTAAAGGTGATTTATTGCTTCACAGCTACACGACGAGAGGATTTCACACATCACGCAGCGCCCCGTTTCCACCCCCATGGAAGCGGGGGCTCCCCACGGCCACGATTAGCCAAGAAACAGCCCAAAAGAGCTGCACGTGACGGTAATTTCTTTCCCCGCAGCTCCCCCAGCCCTCCGGGGGATTTTTTTACCCCTCCCTGAGGCGGCCGGGGCCGCGACCATTGAGTGGGGAGGGGGACGGTGGGAGGGGGGAGTCACCTTGCTCTGCACCCCCCCACACCCTGAGGTGGGCTAGCCCATCACCATGACAACGACCAATCAATGTGCCCCTTTCCCCCCCCCACTAGGGTTGGCCGTCCGGAAGCCTAGAGAAGGCGCGCACCCCCTTCTCCCCCTTTCAGCCAATCAGAACGCAGAGAAAAAGCGCGAGGTGGGCGGGGCCTCACGCCGCGCCGCCTATAAAAGGGGGCTGGCAGGGGCCGCGCGGCTCATTCGCGGCTGGCACTGGAAGTGTAAGGTGGGGTGGGAGCAGGGAGAGCCCCGCCGCGCCCGTCCGCCTATCGCCCTAACGGCCGCCTCACCGCCCTTTCCCCGCACCAGCACCATGAAGACCAAATTCTGTAACGGCGACGCCGACCCGTCCCCGCTCGGGCTCCTCCTCGGCTGCAGCCCCGGTTCTGCCGGCGGCGGGGGCGGTGGTGTTCTCCCCGCCGGTGGGGGTGGGCAGTCCCCTTCGGCTCTCCCTCACGCCGAGCCCGAGGGGAAGGAGCCCGTCCCGCCGCCTTCCTCCCTGCTGGCCCGCGAGGAGGAACCGCCGCTCGACCCCCGCACACGGCGCAGGGCCTATCTGTGGTGCAAGGAGTTCCTGCCCGGCGCCTGGCGGGGGCTGCGGGAGGAGCAGCTGCGCATCGACCCCATCAGGTCAGTGCCGGGGCCGCCTCTTTGCTTTATTTTCCTTCAATTTCCCTAAATTCGCCTCTCCGCGCCCCACGCCGCGCTCCCACGGGGCGCTGCGGGCACGCCCCTCACCCCCCCCACGCTATTTCCCTATGCTTGTGGTGCGCCCCCGCCCCCGCGGCGGGTAATGGTGGGGTCCGGGGAGGGCAGGGAGTGCTGGGGTCCGGCCGCTTCCATCGCGCCGCGGGGGAGGGTGCGGACACTTGGAAAGCCCCAGCCTCGCTGCATCCTCCGCCGGCATCTGGGGGGGGGGGGGTGGATGGGGAGCCGCTGTGTGCCCCCAGCCGGGCTCCCCGGGGGAGAAGAGCCTCTGAGGATGCCCAGAGCCGCAGAAATCAGCGGCTAGATGCCGCGTGTCGGAGATGGGGAGCATCTCTGGCCGTACCAAGCACCGCTGGTGACTCAGCGCGCTGACAGCCTGTAGGAGACTGGGTTTTGGCAGCCCGCGGGCGTGAGGTGGGGGTGTTGTGGAAGCCCTGAGTGATGTGTTGAGGATCCTTGCCTTTTTTCTTGCAGAATTGCATCGTCTTTTTGTGTGGCTGCCCTGTATGTTTGTCCAGCCAATGCTAGTTCAGGGTTTCACTTACAAGTTGTGTGGTGTCTCGATGCTCAGTCATCCCACCTGATCAAACATTTGTGGTTTTAAAGTACACACTTGTCCGTTATTCACCTTGACTCACTGAGTTTGCTTTTCTGATCACTTATGTTTCTAAATATATGGCTTTCCTAATTATCCTAACATCTATCCTTCTGTTTATTCATGAAATACATGCAAATAACCCCCTGGTTAGTGATGATGAAAGAAAGTATAAAACTGTTGATGAAGATCTCAGATATCTATGTGAGCATAATTAACTCCTTAAGAGCCAGTACAGAAAGTCTATTTGTAAAGTACTTTTGCTCACTTGACAATGCTACTGATGTAGTAACTTGTTAAAGGGAGAGAATCTTGAGAAAAAGTGACACTGTTCCTAGGCAGTGTTCCTAGGCTACAGAAACGACTACACTGTTATTTCTGGAATCTAATTTGCTTGATTCTGTTTTCATCCTTAGTAGTCTGTACTGCTGACTCCAGTACTTAATTTCTAAAGCCTTAGGTTTTAGCACAGTTATTCCTGTGTTTCTTGGAAACTTCCCCTGTAAAATACTACTTGAGAAATTGCTTGGTATCATCTGATTGGGAAGAAGAGAGGATGGGCAGAACTTTAAGAATGTGTTAGATCATGGGAATTGGCAGTTGCATTTATTTTAGCAAAAGCCTTTTCGCTGCTTTCATCTGAGGAGAACACAGTCACGTTGGTTTGCAGATTCTGGTTTCACAACAGTTGGGCAGTATGCATTCTCCAGTCACTACTGCTGTTTTGACTGTGTTAGTACAAATCATGTTTATGAATGCCAGTTAAATACATGATATCATAGGATGAGGAGGTCCATATTCTTTGTTTCAGAGCGAAGAAATCCATGCCTAATCAGAATGCAAACATAAGTACACCCGATTGCTGTGGCTGTGATTATTTGGGGAGTTCATGAATAGTTTTGAAAAAAGGTGACCCTTTTGGAAGTGCTTACCCTTCATTAATTGGTAGTAGACTAACTAGTAGCTTATCTGTCTAGGGGTCTTTTGACCTTGTTAAGCTGCTGAGTACTTTTTAGGAGAAGCATACCTTTTATTACCTTCCTGTAATTAGAGGTAACTTCTAATGCAGGCAGAGCATGTTCAAGTAACTGAAGTGTTCATACAGTGTTTGTTTAGCTCTAGCCCAGTGTTTTTTTATGAAGTCAGTTCCAATGTATTTCCCTCCTACTTAAACATGATTTTTTCTGTATGGACTTAGAAAAGGTGAAAAAGGATTTTCAAAACTTGTCTTACAATGGTTCCAGTGGACCCCAAAGTGTAGCTGGTATAACTAACTGGCATTCTGATCCCCTCTGAGAGTGAGGTTTTGCTCTTCATTTGATATCCTTTCCATCTGTCTGGTTTTTCTACCTGTTCACCTTCATGGCTCAAAGTTACTCCATGTTACTTCTCAAAACATCTGTTTTTGAATGCCTGCCAAGCCACCTGGTTCTCTTCTGCCTGGTTTCTTGAGCATATTGTGCAGCTGCTGTTTTACACTGTTCTTTTGATTTTTTTTTTGTCCTTCTTAGTCATTGGCTTTGGGTCTGTAAGTCAGCCCTTCTGTGTGTCACCTCCCAGTAAGTACCTACATGTCAGCCACTTTTTTGGTAGCCTTCCCCTAAAAGTCTTCGTTACTTCCACAATGAGATTGTAAGAGAATCCAGAAAATCACTTAAAAGTGTTAAGATGAGTATCAGGTTGGGGATAAATATCACTTGTAGCATGCTGCTTTGCCTGGCTTTTAAATCTGCGCTTCCTCATCCCTCTGCTGTTAGCCTCTGTGTTTGGATTGTATCTGTTTTTGAAGGGTGTCTCTTTAATGATACAAGTGTTTCAGTAGAGCTGATTTGCATTTCTGTTCTGCAAGTAAACCAGAAGTTCTGGTACATCTTTCTCTACTGTAAGAGGAAGTAGAAAAAATCTGCTGCAGAAAGTGTATTTGTGAACATATGAAGAAAAATGAAGGTGATGCAACTAGACAACATAGTAAAAAAAAAAAAAAGCTGATTGAGTAGACCCGTGTCTGTAATGTGACTACAAGAAACCAAGAAAAATCACCCCTAATGTAGTATTTATCTTTTTTGATAAACCCATAGCACACAAAGATGCTGTCACTTTTTCCCTGATGATATGAAAAGCCAGCATACTTGTGTTACCACTGAATGACTGAAGCACAGGTCTCCTCAGTTTGTGTCCTACCTGATAAGTATGGGAGATTTTAGTCTTAAATACAGGAGCGATTTCTTTAAAATAAAGAATTGTTTTAAATTTAAAATGTAATTCTACTCTTAAAATGAGTTGGAGTGATAGCATAGTATGACTTGCATCAGTACCACAGATAGTCAGCTTTTAAATCTTTGTAGCTAATTCTTGTAGCTGGCAGCTCAGTGATACCAGCTCTTAATTCACACTTGGTTTTGTACTCACTGCATGATGTGAAACTCCTTCTGCTGTCATCTCGATCATTTGTGCAACAAGTATTTCTGACAAGACTCCAGTTAGAAGTCTTGAAAATATTTACATTCACAGAAGTCTACATCTTAGCTGTGTAATGTGTTTTACTTCAGTTTGTTCATAGCTCAAGCCATAATTAGGATTACGGTGAGCTGTATGTTAGGAAGCATGAGGCTGCCCATCTTTTTCCTGAAATCTTACGGGTTACTGGCAGTGTTGGAAAACTGTTTCTCATGAGTAGATCTGTCATGTGTAGTGATAGGTATGTTAGTATGTCTCCATACATGCTCATCCCAATTAGGTAATAATCACTAATCACCCTTCTCTGTGCAGAGGTGGCCTCAGCAACATGCTGTTTCAGTGCTCTCTACCTGATACCATTGAGACAGTTGCAGATGAACCACGGAAAGTTCTCCTGCGCTTATATGGTGCAATCCTGCAGATGGTGAGTATATAGAGTGCTTTGGGAGTGGGAGGGCTTCTGTAGCTTAATTGTGCTATGTTTGGAGATCTTCATCTGTGACACACTGCAAGTGTGCTGCTTTATCCATTTGGGAATGTTTTAGTGGCAGTGGGGTAGATTGTTAGCTTAAGGCAGTTCTCTTTATAGTTTGTTATTGCCTAGAACTTACACTCCTTTCTACACAGATCCTGACTGGCGTGTATCAGCTGAAGGCTCATTTGCTGTCCGTTTGATCAGTAATGTTTTGTTCGTGGTGTTAAGTTTGGACTGTGGTGTTTCAGAAAAGTTATTAAAATCTGCTTCTGTACAGTATTGTAGGACTCTGGCATAACTAGCAAGATTGCAAGAGACTAAACCGCTTAATTTTAATCTTGGTAGCGCTTACGAATCTGAGATTGAAGTTTTTGTCAAACTTAACTGATACAATGCTCGAGCATTTTCTTAGAGACATGGGTAACTGTTACTGGAAAACTTAATCTGTAGTGTTAGAATAAAAATCAAGCACAAACATCGATATCATATAGCTATGTCATTCTAAAATACGCTTTCCTAAGTGTGTGATGTGCCCTGTAGTTGGTGTAGAAACTTAACAAGATGTTTACCAAAATCTTCTACTGTTCCTTTTCTTTTATCTGGTCAGTAAAAATAGCAAAATGGAAATAGCATTGAAATTCGTCAAGCCTTAGGAGAAGCGGGTGGCAAATCTGCTTCAAATTGTAAGGTTTAAAATAAGACAATTTTGTAAAGGTGGTCTCTTTTAAACCTTACAGGCTATTACTGAAGGACTATACAGCAGATCTTCTCTTACCCATCTCTGCTAGACATTTGATTCTTCTGTAATAAATCATAAGTGTTTAACCTTATGAAAAATTGCGGCTTTGTAAAATTACATTCGGATGTTGTCAATTCGACTTAGAGGGTCTGGTTTCATTATCTATTAATTTGTGATATTTTCCAATACTCAGTATTTATCAAAATTGCTTGCTTTATCAGTTATTTGCTTTGAGTAACTGATCCATTATCTGCAGGAGATTGTTCTTGAAATTTCAGCCCATTCTTCCTGCATCTGCTGTCTTGATCAAGCTTACTATCAAAAAATATCACTGATATTGTCACTTAACTGGCTTTAAAGTATTCTTTTATAATGTAATGTGAGATATTAACTTTCCCATGGTAGCAAACTACCAGAAATATGTAAAAGATTCTAGTGGCTTGAAATAACAAGGAACCCTTGGCTATAACACCATATGTGTGTTGAGAACGTTAAACTGCTAAACAAGAAAAGTGTGTAGAAGTTCATTAGTTCCAGCTTAAATAGTCTGTCCTTTGGCTTAAGAGAAACCAAAAGCAAAGTGGGGAAAAAAAAAACTTTGGGAAACCTTTTGAAGTCACTAGGATTGATAAGATTTTTTTCATAATTATTAATGGCTTTAATGCAATGCTGACTTGATATGTAGAAGGCTTCAGTAGGATCATGGGCTGTAAAATTTACATAGTGATAGAACTTGTGTTGCCCAAGAGCTGCGAAGAAATGTAGCCTTTCTCCTTTTTTCCCCTTTTTTAGAGGAAATGTAGATTTCAGAGTTTGGTTGCCCTTCTCTTCCTTCAGGGTTTTTCTTAACTTGTCTTTTCTATGCCCCTATTCACTGAAGAAATCAAAACAAAATTTTGGTCTCTAAAATCAGAGAACTAATTCGGTTTGAAAATTGAAAGTGTGTTCATAACTTTCTAACCTTTCTACTCTTGGTGTTGAAGGATCTTTTGAGATGTCTAACTTCCTTTATTTCCATAGTGGCAGTGAAATGACTGCTCTTGTTGGTGCAGTTCACTAAAGGTTAAGTAAGCAGAGAAGGTCCCAAGGTAAAACTTTCAGATTGCATTGAGGTTCACAATTTTTGTCAACAAACATTTGTCTCTTCCAGCCCTTATACCTTAAGTGCAAATTAAAATATAAGCAAACTGTTTTATTGGGGTATTTTGAAAGCCTCACTTAGGATTCGTATGAATTTCAAGGTGGCATAAGCAGAATCTTATGACAAGCCTGTTGTCGTAAGGGAGTGATTTGATAATTTTTTTACTAATGTCACTTAAGCTTAAAGCCCTGTAGAAATTAAGGGACACTACTTAGCAAGTTGAGTTTTGAGACCTTAATATTAAAATTGAGACTTCATTCTCAATGACTTAACTTTAACTGCCGGAGTATTAGTAGTTACCACTTGTTTGTTTGAGCCTTTGTAGCATGCTTTAACTCTTGTCCATTTTATTTCTTGTTGAAATTGGAGTGCAAAACAGTGATACCAGCTCCTCTTACTCCTTACTGTAAATACTATAGGTCTGTAGCAGTCCATACCAAATTGATATAGGTACAGCTGATGAGTTTAAGTTAAAACATTGAATAGCATAGAGATGAAAAATAGATACCTGATACTAATTTAAGAGTGAATAATCCGTAATTTTCTTCGAGCCACCTTTTAAAAGAACCTTTCTTTGCAGTTTGAAAATAGCCCCAGTTTGCTTATTATGAATCTTGGAAGACACAAATGTCAGTACATGAAACTCATCCAATATAAACCATGCCAGTTGGCTAAAGCTGCCACACAGGGAAGGCTCTGTGCCTTCCTCTGTCATAGCTGATTTGTTTAAGCCAATTTTTTGTGTGCATGAATGTTTTGGGGGGGAGCTGGGGGGACATGAACTGACCTGACTTGGCCATTACTATGAATGGTCGCACTGGCATGGATGTTTAAAAATCAAGGACTTCTCTTGAGTATATCCTTGAGCAGAACTTTTTTTAAGAGAAGAATTTGTGCTTGTGACAGGTTAAAGTACTAACCACATTAAAACTCAAATGTTTGAGGCACAATGCAGATATGTCATACATTGGAAAAAGGGAAATGTCTTACTCTGCTTCTTTTATTCTTGCTCCGGCTTAGTAGCTAAATTGACAGGGGAGCACTAAAAGTAAAACTTCCTCATTGCAAAATGTCATAACTGTTGGCTATGTTCAGTTAAAACAACTGACACAAAAGGTTCTCCAACAGTGCTATTTAATGTCCAGACTTCAAGATTGGATTTCATACAGATCACTGCAGTGGTTCTACTTAAATTCAGAACAACCAAAAATTCCCAAGTCTTAGAAATGCCAATAGGATTTCAACGTGTGCTAGCGTCAACAACAGAAAAGCCCAAATTAAGGTGAATTTATTCAAAGTTCACCTATGAAAAGGTAAAATGGGAATTGATTCCCATTCTTCTACACATGTCAAAAGAACCTTGAACTCTGATTCACTGGGGCTCTGTTACTTTGCAATAGCCAAACCAAAATCTTGTATATAAATGAGGAAAACCAAACCAGTGTACCTAATTTTCATCTCTGGTCTCTCAACTTCTCTGTGAGCAGACACAGAATAAGTATAAATGGTTGCCACTGTTCTGTGGTAGATCTTTTTCCATACCTGCCTTGCTGCCTTTTATTTTTTTTAACTAAATAAAATGCAGACTGCTGTGTAACTGTAATTATCAACGTCTTCTGTGGTTGTTGGTGTCCATGTCTGTTTGTAGCATGGAGTAACTACAAATCCCTGGCACTGGCAGACGGCTTGAAAGAAACCAAGCACCTCTTACGGGGATATATTTGTGTTGGGTGGAGTTAAGGGTATTCTGGGGGTAATGTACCACTTTAGTTGTATATGCATGTGTTCTCTGCTGCAGGCTTGCCCATGCGATCGTGCCTAGAGCACTCTGGTTTCCAGGTGACAGACACGATTCACGGTATAGTATGAGATCTCTGAAGTTGGAGCGTTCTCTACAGCTTTCATTTTCTTTAGTACTGGATTTCATTTGTTTAAAAATAAGGCTTATGTAGCACCAGCTACTGTCTGTGCATCTGAATGTTTAGTGCAATAACAAAATACCAAAATACTGCCCCTTCCTTTCCTCTGCTCCCTCATAAGAGAATGGTAACTTGAAATGAAGAGGATTAGATGTCTTTGTGGCTTTTGTAGGACTTGAACTGTGAATATTTCATGCTATAGGAGTTCAGCAAGCTAGTCTCAGTTCCTATCAGTGATCAAGGGCAGGTCCTCAGGAGAAGAAACAGGTATTGCTGAATCAAAAACTGTTTGCATTCCCACCCTGTTCAAATAAATGTCTTCCACTAGCTTCTAAAATTAAAAAAGCTTCCCCTGCATAGGTTGCTTCTGTAACTTCTCAAGCAGTTCCTTTTGGTGTTGTAATTCCTTGGGATGTGAAAATAGTGCACTACCTTGATTTAGACTTACTTGAACACAAATACAGCTGAGTATATTCAAAAAAAAAAGTGGAGCAAAAACCTAAGAATTAAATTTGCAGGCAGAGCCAACAGTTATTTTAGAAAAAGGTGAAAGTTCCTCCCTCCTTTGTACAGAATTCTTCTGTCAAGCATGGTTTGTGTTTTTATGTAGAGTTGATTTAGCTACAAGAGAAATAAATGTGGGAATAATAAAATTAAGGAGAAAATGCTGGAAGAACTCCATTTTCTCTCAAACTGCCAGATGTGTAAGCACAGTCTGATCATCTTTTTCTAGTCAGATCAGGTACTGTGGAGTGTCTCCCCTTCTAGGACTTCAGTCTCATAGCTGAATTGTGCTGCCTTAAAATCAATGTATATGATCAGTGAACTATAAAGTGGAGACTATAAACAACTTCTGATGTTGTGTATCTAGTTGTCCTCAATTACTAAAATCATAGTGAGATTTCTTAATGTGCTTTGAGAATAAGCCTTCTCGCAGCAACAAAAATACTGAACAACTGTTTTAAATAGTTTGCTCCCAAAGATGTAGGCAGCATGCCCTGTCCTAGATGATATCTCTGTTTAGAGGGAATGATTAAAAAACCTCCTGGAGTTATTTAATCATTCTCTTACTTGGGTAAATAAAATGTCCTTATTGCTGTAGATGTGAATAGCTCCCAGATTTTTCAGTTAGTGTGCTATCGGAGTTTAAGCCGAGAACACAAGCTAGAAATGTAGATGAAAAATGTCACGGTATGGAATGTTTGAGTTTAATTCTTAAAACTCCTGTTACATAAAATTGCTACCTGCTTTATTTTGTTTTCCTTGACCACATGTACTGGAGGCTTTCCTAATTCTAGGCTGAGTACATGGCCACTTGTGAAGACTGATCCTCTCCAAGCTCCCATTCACATTTTCAAGTTATTTACAAATTACTTGGTATTCATTCTCCTCTTGACAATAATGCTCTATGCTGAGGGAACAGAAAAGAGGAAGGGATGCTGCAGAAGTCTCCTTTTCTGATGACTCTGCAATGCACATCCCTAACTGTCTCTTTCTAATGGCACGGTAGGTGCCATTAAGATATCTCCAACGCTAATTTGAGGTGGACTCTTAGAACTGGCTAGCTCTTTACACAGTATGACTTCTGTAAAGCGGATGCCAGTTCAGGTTCTAGGGAAAAGCCTAATCTGCTTACCTTCTGATGAACTGACCCATTCTGAGAGCACCATTAATCAGGAAAGACTCCTGGATGGTGAGTAACTTTCTGACTGTTCAAGAAAAATCTGTAAGATGCAATAGTGGTATTGATGTAGGACATGCTTGTTCAGAGAAGCCCTCTGTAAATTACTTTAATATTACTGTGTAGCTACACGTTTAGCTTTAGTGAATGTTTTGACTTTATTAATTTCCCTGAAAGGAATATAAACTAATAGTAGTTCTCCTACTGTCTCGTTTTAAGCTTATCCTAGTGGAATGGGAAGTACTTGCTGAAAGACCATCGTTTCATGTTAACTATACTTCTTCTATAGCTTCTGAAGTACTGTAACTGCATAGCTCGTGTCAATCATTAGCTTGTTGTACTGTACTTAAGGCAGCTGGTGTTGCTTAACTGTATTCTGTTAAGTTCCTACTTCCACCCTTGTTTTGGACATGTTAGAAGGTTGGAACAGAAAGGTATGCACCCGGTTCTGGCAATGAAATGCTTTTATTCAGAAGGTGGAGATGCAGGCTACCTTTATGGGCCTCTGAACCTAGTCTGGTTTAAACAGTCAACGGTGGAATTGCAACATAAGTAGCAGCCACAAACTGTCGCTAAATCTAAGCAAATACTTGCTTTCTCTTCTCCTTACCTTCAGACCTTTAAAGGACAAGGTTTTTTATTGCATCTTGAATTTTAAATGTGCAGCTCCATTGAAAGCATGTGCCACTGAAGGTTCGGGTACTGAGGGTATGTTCTAATAACTCTGAAACTGCCTTGTAATGAATTACCAAGCCTAACACAATTCATTATACGTGGAATTGGTTAAAGTTTTGCTTCTATACTGCAGCTCTTACTGCTATATCTTTAGCTTACGTGGACATTTCATTTGAAGAAAAATCCAGGATTTGCACAGCCAGTGCATAGTGGTCCATGCATGTGTAGCCTGGACAGTCTACAGTAAAGAAATCGAGTCAAAAATTTTGGAAAATAAGGTAGCTGCAAGTACTTTGCAAGCCTCAAAACATGACTTTTACTAATAGTCCTTCTAAAGCTTTTATGTAATCTATGTAGTTTTTTACAAGTGCTTTAGCTGCAAGAAGAATGTCATCCTGGATGTCATTCAGAGGGACTTAATTTTCTCTTAATTAAAAACATTCCTCTAAGCTTCTGATACATTGAACTCCAGTTCTGAAATACTGGGAAACAACAACAAAAAAAGCTGAAACCCAGCTCCTGGGCTATTTACAGGAGTGGCTTGGTCTCAGTGGCACATCCTTTTGAAAGGTTTTGGAATTGGTGAAATAGTATTGTGGTCAGAGATCAGATGGATACTAGTGTTGTAGTTGTCACAGATCAAGACAATGTTGAGATACCTAGTTAACTGTAGCTGGCACTTCTACTCCCTTTGTTCTGGTGGTTGCAGGTTAATCATGTTAAATTTCATCTTCTCATTGTGTTTGTTTTTTCTCATTCATAGAGGTCCTGTAATAAAGGAGAGTCTGTACGGTCTCAGAAGGAAAATGACTTGCAAGTAAGTAATTAAATTTGCTTACTTGACAGAATTTTATAAATAGTAAAGAAATGTTAAGAGTCTGCTTATTCTGAACCAGTAGTTACTCTGCCTGGTGTCTGGGCTGGATTTCTAGAAACCATAGAGAGTAATGAAGAAAACAGATCTATTTGCTCACAGAAGTGACACAATGTATCTGTACATAGCTTAGAAAGATTTAAACATTCCACATTTGCGTAAAACATCCCAATTTCAACACTAAATGGCTTCTTACCAATTCCAACCCTTGTACCAGTACTGCTGTTTTGGGTAGTAGGCTCTTTCTGTGGTAGAGGAATACTGATACTCTGCTTCTCCTAATCCATACTTTATAATAAATAACTTAGCTCTTCTGAGGAAAGTGATATGGAGCTGGAGAGAACTTCATTTTGAACACAAAGTGGTTTTGATTAGCATTGTGCTTGGATCATCTGCAGTCTGCAGACTTCAGTTGTCTTGTATTTGGAACCATTTCTGCTCATCCAGCATAATGTCTGAGTGTAATATTTCATAATTGTCTGAACAGAATTTGGTAGTTTAGATTTCTACCCTGATATTTCTCCAAAGAAATATCATTTTGGCATGTTAGCCAGATGCTTTCCTTGTTATGTACTGTCACTTCTCAGTTCTGTAATGGTTTTGGTAGTGATGAGGGAGAAGTACATCTTATTTGAGTTTGATAAGTGCTGCTTTTTTGTCTTCATATTTTTTACCTTCTGGGAATACCATCTGAAAACAGCTCAAGCATTTATTTTCTAGTGAGTGGAGCTCAACTCAGCTTAAACTGGTTTTAAAGTTGTTCATGAGTGACTACTTCTGAAGCTTTGAATTTTTAGTTATGGAGGTGATTTTTTTTACAACCCACCACCAGCAAAATCCAATAAAAATGTTCCTGAACTTGTAAAAGAAAACAAACCCCACCCTGGTGCAAGCAACTCACAGAAGTTTTGCAGTACAGGAAGCAAGGCTTTGAACTTCAGAACTGTCTTCATTTGTTGCCTGAAAATAGTGATTCGAAGATGTGATCAGTGCTGGTAGACTATTGTTTTCTGCTAGGAACTCCATAGTGCTGGAACTTCACTGTTGGATTGGTGAATTTAATTGTTTTCAGGAGGCACTTGATAATTTTCTGGAGTCTAGGTGAAAATTGCAGTGAGATTTGATCAGAGGAGTTACTGGCATCCTCTGGAGAGAGCTGTTTATTTCCATACCTGTATTTGTCATTACTGTGTGGAGTAGAGGTCCATCAGATATTATGAAGGAGGAACCCTGGCACGAGAGATGTGTAGATTATATTACTCCAGAGCTCTCACTGTCCTTGTTCTCAAGTGACCAGTCTTAAAGCAGTCAGTTCTTTTGCTGCTCTGTTTAAACCTTTTTCTCCTAAGAGCCAGGCCCCAGAGCATTCGAACTCAAATGTTGTTGTGCAGCTGCTGTTAGGTAGTATTTGCCTGTACTTCTATCTTGAAGCAGATAGTTCATGGAGAGAGACTGTCATTCTTATTAATACTGCTGAAACAGAAGTTTACAAACTTGCAAGCACATAGTTTTGGATTATTTTAATATTTTAATGTTCTAAATTCTGAAGTGTTTTACATGACAGGATTAGGCAGACACATGGCAGAAGTAACCCAGAAGTGAACTGTAAGTAAATGGAAATGTCACCCTTTCTGGTTGTCATTCCTGATGTATTAAGGGACATCTTAATAAAGAACAGGCGCATAGCTTGTGAAAAACAAGGCCCCTCTAAGCTCTGCTATTAAAACGTGACTTCAAGTTCCACTCTGAAGATAAAGGACTAGAGAAAAACACTAGGATTATAAACCATTCTAGAGCTTTTTGTTAATGAATCATAAATTTTCTTTGAACTTTCTTTGGGCTAAGTTGTCAAACTTAGGTGGGTTCAAGGAATATTTAAGTTTGAAATCGGGGCAAAAAAAACCATTTCTCCTGCGGAAAGTGGATTGCAGTGATAGGAACTCATAGGATATTCTCAGAGATGAAGAAAAATTGAGAAATTTGGTCATGTTCGGTTATTCCTTTTCTTTGGCACTTGCTGTTATCCAAGCATGAATTCTTCTAGTAAGATGTGGAAACGAGGAACTAACATCTTTGCGGACACAGCCCACAGGATTGCTCTATTCAGATTTTTAAAATGCCTTGATGCTGTACCAGTAACACAAGTTTAGTGTCTGTTGGCACTGGAGTAGGCATTTAGTAACCTATATCTGATTTGCTTTGTGGTCTTTGGTGTTGGGCTTCAGAAGTGAACTGAAAAGTTCACAGGTACAGTGGTGAGTGTATGTGAAATGATTAAAAGTACACTTTGGTGCATGCATTCCTCATCGATGAGATGGAAAAGCCGTGGAAGACATGGATGTAATGCATTGATATGCAAGGCATCCTAAACTCTCAGTTGATATTCTTGATGGCCTTTTCACTTTTGATTAGAGTTAAAACTTCAGAATGTCTTGCCAGTACTTTGTAGTGAAATGCTAGACTTTCTTGAAGATACCAGAATAACAAGGTAGGGGACAGTAATTAAAAAAAGCAATGGAACTGCCCAAGTTCGCTTGGGAGTGGAACTGAGTTATTTACTTCACTGCAGTGAAGACAGTAATGCAAAATGCTCTGTAGTCCAAAATACTTGAGAGCTTTCCTGTGTTGTGCTCTTACTGCTTATGTTTGTAAGAATTGTGGATCAGATTTTGAGGCAAGCTGCACAAATGTAGGAAGAATGAGCAGACCTCTAGGATTTAAGTACAGCTGGATTCCTGTTGATATAATGGCTAGATGCATTGATTTATTTGCAGCTTCTGTTTATTTAGAACTAATCTTACCTGTCAAGAAAGCTATACTTCAGTGGTTTTAACTGTATTTTTGAGACATGCATCATATTTCTATTAATTTTAAAGCCTTTGTATAAAAAAAGCTGTCTGGCCTGTGATTGCTACAGAATGAGTTTATTGATGTAAGGAAAAGTTCTTTAAGATCGAGGCGTGTTTGAAGATAGCGAAGGAATAATGCTTATTCACACCCACCCACCCTCTCCTTAGCAGGAGTTTAAATTATCTCCCTTTAATAAAATACATAAAATGTGCTTAACAAGCACAAATCCTAATTCATTCTTCTGAATGAAGAACTGGTTAGTTCAGTCACTCACTCAATTCACTTGCATAATTAAAATGTCCTTTTGTAAGGCAGTGCTCCAAAGTCTGTTAAAATCGCTAAGAATAATATTTACAGTTTCTGTGATGTGCTTCAGTAGGATAAGCTGCTTCAGGAAATAAATTTACAGAGTTCCCACAGGTTAGGGAGGAGAGAATAGTTTGCTTTTTGCGTAGTCTTCCTTTGACCTGGCCCATGTATTGGTATCTAAGTCATGCTTATTTCCTCCCCAGTTTTAAACTTGAAAGAAAGACATTTGTATTGCTGCCATGTTAATTACCAGTTGTTATTAGTCAGGAAACTTGAGTTAGTAAAATGCCAAGTCCTCCTCTTGAAGCTAACCCTAAAACTTCTTACTCTGAAGTAGTTTAGCTATAGCATACACCTAAGTTCTTTCTTGTGGAAGCACCAGCTAATGTTTTGTTTTGTTTTTTTTTTTTGTTTTTTAATGAAGGGGGCAGAAGCCATGGTTTTGGAAAGTGTTATGTTTGCCATTCTTGCAGAGAGAGCTCTTGGTCCAAAGCTGTATGGAATCTTTCCACAAGGGCGACTGGAGGAATTTATTCCCGTAAGTCCTGTTCATGATTATTTAGTGGACTGGTAGTTGTTTTAATTGGTTGTGACAAGAAGGTCTCTGGACTGCCTGGAAAAGCAGGGATGTGGGAATGGAATACTTGGCAGTCTGTAGTAATTGCTGGCTGTAATTTGATACAGTTATACTGGGTGTTGGAGAGCCCAATTATAGCTCTTGCCAGGGAGAGATATCTAAAACCTCTTCAGCTGTAGCAGAGACTCAAATGAAGATAAAAAGCCTGTTAGATACCAAACATAGCATTGGAAGCTATAGAGTAACACTTTCCTTTAACAGCAGCAAGAGCAGATACTTTTGATGTTCTTAAATACTTCTGCTCAGTCTGCTTTGAGGATATTCTTGGTGTGAGATTTGATATTCCCCAGGTCTTGATCTAGGAGAAAAGTGACTAAGTCATAAGTAAGGTAGGCTAGTTAACTGCGCTTTTCCAAAGGCAGCAACTATGAAAGTTCATTTGGGATGGAAGAAAAGTGTATTGCTTGAGTACTGTCTCATGCTAGTACTTGTATTTCTCAACCGTATTTTAAGAATACTTTATTTTACTACAGAGCAGGAAACTAAGTACTGAAGAACTAAGCTTACCTGACATATCCGCTGAAATAGCTGAGAAGATGGCTAGATTTCATGGCATGAAAATGCCATTTAATAAAGAACCGAAGTGGCTTTTTGGGACAATGGAAAAGTAAGTTATACGATACTTTAAACTACAAGAAATGAGATTTCTTGGAAGCAGAGTACCCAAAAAATGTTCTGTAGTTACCCACGGAATTTAAAATAACTTTGGGGTGGAGGGGCATTTTCTTCAGTCACTCTTTTAAACTTTCTTGATTTTTAGTTTAAATCTTACCGTAGTATGGGAAGACGTGTTTATTGACATAAGCACTGTACTGTTTTCTTTTTTTTAACAGGTATCTAAATCAAGTGCTGAGGATTAAATTTACCAGAGAATCCAAAACTAGAAAACTGAACAAACTCCTCAGTTACAATCTACCTCAGGAGATGAAAAATCTGAGGTAAGCTTATCTATCTTCCACTTCACACAGTTTTATTACAAATGTGTATATTTGCTCTAACATGTTGAACAGCATAATACCCTATATTAATTTCACTTGAGAAGTTGGAGATTTTGTGATTCTGTGACCAACTTGAGTCTAATGTTACTTCAAACTGATAATCACTTGCTGATCAGTGTCCAACTTCAGTCCTGATCTTGTGCTCATAATTGAGAAAATAGGGTCTTGATAGAAATGAATAGCACTTCAAATTCTCACAACGAAAGCCATCCTTTACCTGGAAGAACTGAAGGTAGGGATTTGTTGCTTATTAGATTCTCTATTGCTGTTTTCCAGAGCTATGCTTGAAGCTACTTCATCACCGGTTGTATTTTGCCACAATGACTGTCAGGAAGGTAAGCTCCTAATGCTTCATGACTGTGATCAATGATGCATTGTTCAGCCTTTTTCTGATCATTTGTTTGCTCTCTGAGAGGTAGTCCCATTATCCCGGTACTGCCGTGGCAGCAGTGGCAAGGCAAAACGCTTTGACTTCAACAGCCCTCCGAGGCCGGTTATAGTGTCATAACTGTGTTAAACCAGGCGTGTGACCTGTACTAACACATGCTCTGTTAGTACAGGTCAGCTGATGCTGGGAGCCCTGGGTGATTCCTATCAAGACTGTACCTTTCTTAGTGGTCTGAAATAAGAGTAGGTTAGGATAACCTGTAGCCCATTTGAAAGAAAAATACTGAAAAAGTACAGTGAATGGTGAAAATGGAGATGTGGGAAGATTGTCAGCAGTTATCAATTTCTTACTGATAAGAAACAAAAATCCTGTTTTCAATACTTTCTCTGGGAGTCATGGAGGGAATAATACATTTTCTGAACCAGTTCTCCAAGGGGGTGAGGAAGGAGGAGGCAGGGCTCAAGGTGCTGGGTATGCTGTGCCTGGACTTCCTTTACCCTGTATGGAGGGTAAGCTGGGCTGAGCTGGAAGGATGCTGTACTAGGACCATATGTGGGGCTGTCATGCTCTTGTGGGTCCCAGCCTTGATAGCTAAGGCTGGGGAATGGGCCTGGAAAAGGATTGTCCTGAGGGATAGGTAGCATGAGGTGGTGGTGTGGGGGAGGCCACTGGTCTTAGTTCTGAAGAGCCAGCGCGGCAGTGGTGGAGTTCAGGATCTCACTGCTGGTGTGGCAAGGTGCGGTACCAGAGGAGTTGAGCATGACAGGGCTGAGGTGAGCTTTGCAAGCTAAATTTCCAGGGCATAAGGCAAGTATTTGAAGGTACAGGGAAAAATACTGTGCTTTTTCTGTTGGTGCAAAGGTAGGGCAAGGGGATTTGGCATGGAAGACAGGTGTACATATGGGTAGGGGGCAAACTGTTGGAGAAATTAGAATGAGTATAAATTGATTTACTGGTAGTAAAAAGTTATCACTTGGCACAGGCAGTCTTGATGACTTTTAGATGAGCTGTAGTGACAGTGAATTGAAAGGATGGTTAAACCATGTTATACAGGAGAAGGCTGAGCTTTTCAGTTGGTACCTGTTGTGCCACACAGAGCAGCAAAGTAATCAAGTCCGTGGCTTTCAGGCTGATCAAAAGCAATTCCTGTCCCCAGTGTTGTGTGATCAGTGATAGTGCTGTGCACATCTGAGAGGTGCTGCATAATTTAGACCTCAAGCATTGGAAAGAAGCAATTCAGTGAGGGCTGCCAAGGCTGATGGTGTCACCTGATTTAGCTGCAAGCTAAACACTATTGGAGAAGCAGGGACCCTTGGGGAAACAAATCTATTTCCGTGCCTGTACAGAAGAAAACCTTTTTGCTTTCAGCTTCGCAAGGTTTATAGTATTTATCTCAACTTCCAGTGAGCTGATATATAGCCAATGCAACTTGGCTATTCCCTTTACTCATCTGTGTGGGTGTAAAGGATAACTGGGATGATCTGAACAATGGTTCTTAGTGTTGCTTTTCTGTAATTTCCATATGACTTCATTGAATATGCTGTACATCTTCACACTGTCTTGCTTAATATTATCTTACCATTTTTAGGTAATGTCTTGCTTCTGGAAGGCAGAGAGAATTCAGAAAAACAAAAGCTGATGCTCATTGACTTTGAATACAGCAGCTATAATTACCGGTAACCCATTTTAGTCTTTTCTGTTCAGCAAGGAGGTGTATTGCCTTTTAAAAGACACAGTGAGAGCAAGTGTTGCACTGCTGATTATCTCAATTCTAATGAGTTGTTCTGATCTTAGTGGTGGACAAGAAATGCAACCAGTCAAAACAGCTTTGGTCCTGATGGCTTTGGGTGTAGGCCTAGCAGAAACAGCATGGTTGCAGTTGCTGGAGCTTGTTGTACTAGAGAGCCTGTTTACATGCAAATAACTTCTTGTCTGCCCGTCAAAACTTCTTTCTAGTGGCAAGACGAGAATAGTGCATTGTGTGTACCTAATATATGTAGAAAAGCTAAGCTTTCCCTACTTTGTGCAGTTCTTTCAAATGGTTTTCTCATCTGTGCAAACAATACTAACAGTAATCCTAGGATTTTTTTGTTACCCAAAATGCTTTCTGTTCTTATGTCATGTATTTATGGATGACTTAAACGTGTGGAGTTGTTGGGATCATTAAATGTTAGCAGAGTTGAAACATAAATAGAACTCAATGCCAAAATGTAAAAGTAGGATGTGTTAAGTAGCTTGATCAGTATGATCTCCTTGCCTGCAAGAATGCTGATGTTAGATGCATCTGACTTAGCTCTAAGAAGCAATGCGTACTTGGGTATTTTAACTGACTGCATTGATATAAAACTTGGTAGTGAAGTCTAGTATTTTCATGTAGCTGGTAGAGTTTTGATTTATAACTGCCCATCTTTACTAATTGATTTTAATAACTTGCAAAAAAGGTGCAGTTCATCTCTACCTCCTTTAGCAAAAGCTGCAGCAAATTCTACTAAGTAGCCTTGTGCTATGAAACTTGATTTTAGGCTTGCTGAAGCAAGAACAGATGACTAGTGTGTAAATAAAGGCTGTCTTTTTTTCAGAGGTTTTGACATTGGAAATCACTTCTGTGAATGGATGTATGATTACACATATGAGAAGTATCCATTCTTCAAAGCTAGTGTTCTGAAATATCCTTCAAAGAAGCAACAGGTAGGAATATTAAAATAAGTAATAAGCCGGAGTCCACAGTTTCCAGATCTTAACCCTCCGATTCTGGTTTGGACTTGCTTTGTCACAAACCCTTTCTTCCATGACTTCCTCACATATAATACTTGATACAATCCTGACTGTCTTTGCTTTAAAACCTTACAAACTTCATTACAAGCAGCCATTCAGGATAGAATATTTATGATTTGCCATGTAGGTATGCACCACAGAAAAAAATCCTGTAGTTGTGGAGTACAGCATTGAAACAAGCTGGCAGTAACAAAATGTCAGTTGTTGTCTTAATAATATGCCTTTTGCTAAACCAAACTTCCAAGCAACTAGTGGAATTGCCAATAATCTTAAAACTAACTTCAACAGTGTCAATGTTTGGAACATGTAAATAACACACTAAAAGGCCCACTAAGTTCTGTAAGGAGCAAATATGTCTTGAGACAAATTTGTAACTTTTTGATTACTTGCCTTCTAGCTTCACTTTATTTCTAGTTACCTGTCTGCATTCCATGATGGCTTTGAAAATCTGAGCAATGAAGAGAAATTCAAGCTAGAAGAGGAAGTGTTGATAGAAGTTAACAGGTAACTTACCATTCTCAGCTCTGTCTTGAAACTTTCATGCTGCCTGCATGTATACCTCATTGGGTGGAGGAACATCAGCCAAGAGAGACTTTAAGCTATCTTTATATGGTAAAGAAAAATCTGTCAGTTGCAAGTCTTAGATGTGTGACATTCATTTAGTGGAGTAAATGAAATATTACTCTGGGGAGACTAATGGAATTATTTGTAACAGGATATTGAAGTAAGGTGTTGTGACTTAGCTGGGTATCTTGGTAAACAGTCTTGTCATTTCAGGTTTGCCCTTGCATCACACTTCTTCTGGGGTCTGTGGTCTATTATACAAGCAAAGATCTCATCCATTGAATTTGGTTACCTGGTAAGATCTTTATGATTAAAGTTTAATTAAAAATGTATGCTCTAAGGAATCTGTGATACATCAGAGTAAACGAAATGGCTTTTCAACACAACTGAACTTCTAAGTGGAGTAAAAAAAAAATCTTAAATCAATCCGTTACTAGCTAGTGCTCTTTCCTTAGCATGATAACACGTAAGATTCTAGATTTCAGAAATTATTCCCGTTGTTACATAGACTAGCCTTATGTGGCAGATGCTGCAGTGGCATGACTGCCTTGCAGTGCAGTGGTTCTTCTGCAGTAAGAGGTCCCATGCAAGAGGGAAGCTACCGTGCAGTAAGTGTGAATTAGTAAAGTGAACACTATCCAAGTGCATGTGTAACAGGTTCATATCTGTTGTGCAACAGTATCAATGGCAGGGAGCTTCTGCTTACAAATCAGTAATTCATGGTAGAAGATGCCTAGTGTACTGTAAAGTGATACAACTTTCAGGTATGTAGAAAATCCTATGGGAACTGTTGCAGAAGCCATTCTTTTTAGTGAAATCCTGTCCTTTTAAAATTTCTATTTCCTGATGTTCTGGCAGCAGCTAACAGTGTTAGAGTTGAAATAAGACTGGAGGAAATTCTGGAGGCGAGAGCACCTTTGGAGAGTATCTTTCTCAAATAGATTAATTACTTGAGATGATGGATTAAAGTAACACTGATATCTTCACTGTTTCCCCATACCAAATAAAGAAACAGAACTGTTCACTATATGAATGTTCCTTATTTCCCCAGGAATATGCATTATCCAGATTTGATGCATACTTTGATCAGAAGAAGAAGCTGAAGGTGTGAATGTGAGAGGAGTGGCCTGTTGGTTACTGTATGAAGAGGGCAGCTGGACAGAACTTTCACTGTGCTTAGGCTACTGTATCTGTAACGAAGGTGTCACTGACTTCCAGTTCCTTGGAAGGCAGGTGTACAATACTGAAGACTGTATAGAAATGACTTGTTTACAGTTTCATAACTACATGGAATGAGATGGGGAGGCAAAAGTAAAAATACAACAGTGCAATATCTTTAAATCCTTTTAATCTAGAAGGTATTTTATATTGTGGGAGAAGCTTACAGTTAAGTGTCAATACCATGTGCATTAGAGCAAACAGTGTTACTATGAGTATGTTTTCTAGGGGTGTGCTGAAATTAGGGTGACTGTTGTAAGCAGAACAGCTGTGATGATGCATTGTAGACACTGCCTCTTAATGAGAAGGAAAAGCAAAGGAGACAATTGTTATACTGTGAAGTAGGCTTCAAATCTTACTGTGAGATCAGATTCAACATGCCCCGTGAACACTATCTTCAAAGCTGCTGATATGTTACACCACTTTAACCATAAAACAACTAAACACACTGAAGCGGTATGCTTTAAGGTGTTATCTACATAGACATGAATGTTTCTCTTAAGCTGGTGTGCCTGTGAAGTGTGAATGAACTTTGAACTGGACATTCTGAAGGAGTTTGTCTTGAACTGTTCATTCCATATCCTTTGAGAACATGCTTTAGCCCGGCCTGGTTGTCTCTTAAAATGCTGCGTCCTGCACAGGGGGTTTTGTGGGCTGGCAGCACTGGGAAGAGTGCCTTGAATTACTCTAGCTACTCCCCAGACAACTGGATTGACGTTGACAATACTTGTAATTGGAGCCCATCTCTCTTCTTGACTTGTTGCCACAGTACATGGCTATAAGGAACAGTAGAGCCAAAGACTGCGGAGAACACTTCAGGAAATTGCTGTTCTGTCCATCCAATGCTTATGTGGCTTGGGAGGTGCTTTCCTTGTACCTCCAATTTTCATGTTCCAGCAATCCAGTAAAGTGGAGCATCTTGTGGGGAACAATAATGTGTATATTGAAACTTGAGTATAATCTGTGTACGTCATCTAAAGATTTCTTTAGATTTTTTGGGGGAACTCGTTTATTTTGAACGTTATTTGTTTGTGCTTTCTAACACTGTATTATAAATAATAAACTTTTAAGTCTACCCTTTTTCATTTGTATAGCAAATACTGTTCCAAGCAGTTGAAGAAAATGTGCAGCATTTCATGTACTGTATAGCATAACTTGTAAAAGCTGTCATTTTATTCTCTAGTATAGAGAATCATTTTGCATATACAACTATTAATACTTTATAATAAATATAAAGCACTTAAGAGTATCAACCATGATGTTTTTAAGTCTTCATTGTATCTGCAGGATAAACCACTTGCTGTTTCTAGCATTAATCTGCACTTGGAAGTACTTTCTTGAATACCTTAAAGGCAGACTAAGTTAAACTTCAGGCTCAGTGCTGTGGGATATCTACTTAAATTCTCTAATGTAAATGCATCTTTAGCATTTATTGTATTACTGGTTACTAATAGAAACAATGAGGAAGGAAGGCAGTTACAGCAAATGATGAAAGGTAAACTAAACCTATACACTTTAAACTGAGCTTTAGAGGTGAGAAGAGGTTTAGGTTTCAATGCTTTCCTGTCTTGTTAACTACACTAAATGGCTAATGGGTCAGTTTGAACACTGTCCTGTTAACCAGGCTAAAAAACAAGGTGAAAGCTATGAGCATGTATTGTTTTACTGACATACCACATGAAGTATTTGTAGTATGACTATCTGGGTAATTTATCAAGGCTCCTGAAGGCATTTAATATATGCTTTTGCATACAGTAAATCCAGTGGGAAGGGCAGGGGCTAATGGAAGGGATGGAAACAATTCAGAATGATGTTATGCAGCTAGTTGAAAAGGGCTGTATTATATTCCTAAAATATTTATTCCTAAAAGAGCTGTATTCCTTCTAGGGGAGGATGCCCTGAAGACAAAAAAAGACAAAACATGAAAACATGCTGTCTTGTGTCTCTTTTAAATGAGTGTTTTAAAGGGGGGGAGGTTCTTTCCAGCTGGTGTGTGGTAGGCTTGAGCGAGGACACAGGTAACTCAAAACTAGTGAGCAGAAACCACTGCTTAGGCTCTTCTTCCAAGTGCAGTTTTTCTGTATTTTCTATAGTTTTCTGTAGATTGCCTCCTAAGGATAGATCGTTTAATCTTTTTTCCCTTGAACATATAAGACTACTACAGTTCCAGTTTTCTCCTATAGTCCCTTAATTTGGGTCAATCTTGTAACAATGGTTTAGGCTCACTTCTAAACTAGCCAAGCAATTAGTTATATGTATCAACACTTCTGTAACAGGGTACTGTTTTGAGAAGTCATATTTGTAGGGCTTGGCATAAATGTGGTTATAATTATTCTATTTATTTAACTTCAAAATAGTTGCAGTTAATCTCGGGCAATGTAAAACTGATTAATCCTTCCTCCATGTGATTTGCAGAGAGAACTTGTACTTGAGGTTTTTTTTCCTGTTTTAACTTCACATCTCACTACTCAAATTCTTTTCTTAGTGTCTACATCACCTTGCAAGTCCAGACACGGGAGAAAGGACCTGCTGTTAACTGATGGAAGTGAGACGTTTAGTATAAGCTACACTGGCAAATCCCCGTTCCCCAGCATTGAAGATGCTAACACAACTGTTTGGCATTCCTCTTTGAAGCTGCTTTCTGAAAAGCAATTATCTGAAAATGTCACTCCCTCCCTTTGTGTGTGCGTGTCTCAATCAGATGTGCTGCTGTCAGTAAGGATTGTACTTTCTCTTGTGTTAAGCTGGGTTGCTGTGTTAAATCACAGTGACTGGATCTGCTGATGCCTCAAGATACTAGTTTTCCTTCTCTGCAGACCACATCCACGGTAAACCATCACAGCTTTTTAGGAACAGTAAAATCACAAGTCTGGCAGCCAGAATGCAACTGACCTGCTGCTGTTTCTCCACCACAATTCAGCTATAGGAGTGAGATACAGCTGGTGCTGGGAGCTGCCAGGCAGCGCAGCACAGCCCTGTATTGTTTCTGTAACTTGCAAAAAAAAAGCAGGTAGGGGGGGAGAAGCACAGTTTGCTGTGTCTTACAAAGAATAAGGCTTTTAACAATTCAAATCCTCCCTGAAAGATCCTTGAGGCAGCTTTGGCCAGGCTCCCTCTGCATGCAGGCAGGATCATCTCTGATGCCTGCCTGCCTATGTCAACGTGAAACAGCAAATGGAGCTTTCACCGGAGATGAATAAATAGCCGTAATGGTTCTGGACTGAAATAAAATACAGCATGCGCTTACAGGGCCTTGGCAGGGAGCAAAAAGGAGCTACTGTACTTGGTACCCAGGCAACAAAGCTGATCACTGGCAAGCAGTCCATTTGTTTTTTCCTGATGTGAAGTTCACTGTTTATGGCTTTCATTTTCAAAGTATGCAGAGCTCCTACTGGCTCAAGGTTAAGTGTGATCGTGTTATAATGTGCAAACAGAGACACGTATGATTTGTATCTGCTGTTTTCATTAAGCAGGGGTCAGCCAATGCACTCTGAATGCAGCCTGATCTGACTCGCATCAACACTGCCTTAGGAGAAAGCTTCTTGACAGGGAATTGGTTTGAGCCTCAGCCCAGCATGGGACTGAAGTGCTCGTCTGAGGAATGGTACTAGAAAAGGCAGAAGGGTAAGCAGAGGTGGTGTGATTTGTTACAGGTCACAGACCGTCTGTGGCAGAGCCGGGAATAAATAGCACGCAGCAGTTAAGGTCCAGCCCACTCTGCTGGCTCAGAAAGCCTTGCAAATGCCGTTTCTGCTGCCACGCCAAAAAGAATGTTATTTTTATTCATTATTCCCTTATTATAAAAATAAAATATGACCCAGGAATCAGCCATCTTTCCTAATTTTAGAAGCCTACAGCTTTCAAGGTGCTGTAAAGTCAGATTTGGCAATTGTCTAAGGTGGCACCATAGCAGATTTTAAATGGTGCCCAGCAGAGCTCAGGAGTCCTGGCAGCCTGTGATGGCATCCGTGTGAAACTGCCTGTTCCCACCAAGTCCAGAAGAGAGCAGAGCCAGAAGGCACAGCCTTGTAAAGGGTCAAAACGTTACCAATTGCCTGTGCCCTTGCTTGGAGAGAGCATCTCCTACCTTCAAGTAGCACACTTAACCTCCAATTGGGCAGAGAATCAAACATTTTGATGTCATTGCTCCACCTGCAATAATCTCAAAAATTTGCTGAACTCTGCTCTGGTGTTTGCCAACTGGAAACTCTCAGACTTTCCTCTGCATTGTGTTTTTCCCCCTGCCATTGCACATCCTCCTGCAGCTTGTCAGGAAACGACCATGCAAGATTTGTCTTGTCTACATACACCAAAGGAAAGGGCATTGCAACCCAAAATTTGCCTGTGTTCTTTTCATTTAAATAGCTACATCTCACTGCACCACGTTGAACTGTGTGAACTGGAAGTCAGTATAGACCATGGCCATATAAGCCTATTGCAGATGTAAATAAAGAGAACAACAAATAGAAAGGCGGAAGGAAGCCTGCTGTAATTACCCGAGACAAAGAGTATTAAATAATACAATAATTTCCCCAGGAAGAGATTATAGAGGATTGTGTGTAATGTCTCAGTTCTGAAGGGTTTAAAAAGTCACCTTACAAAGAAAGTCTAATTAGAAGGCTACAGCTGTAAAGGAAAATGGTTATTTCATAAATCCTTTGGTAGAGTAATTTGGAAAAATACTGGTTTCTCTTCAGAAATAAAATAAATCATTTATTTGCATTAAATTATGCTTTGGGTGAAGACCGAAGACTCAAGATTTTTGAAATTCACTTTGAGATGTTTTTCATTCCAGTTTGATAGTGTAAACAACTGAAAGTAAGATGAATTTATTTCCATTACATCTTAATTTCCTTTCCTTTCCTTTCCTTTCCTTTCCTTTCCTTTCCTTTCCTTTCCTTTCCTTTCCTTTCCTTTCCTTTCCTTTCCTTTCCTTTCCTTTCCTTTCCTTTCCTTTCCTTTCCTTTCCTTTCCCCACATTTTTTTATAAATATGCAGGCTTTTGTAAATTATTTATATAAGTAGGAATTTGTACACCTATAAATGTACAAGTTTATTTCCTGAGGAGCATGTGGATCACATGGTTATGGTAATTTCTACCATTCAATTTCATCAAAAAGTCAAAAAAAGAAAAATGAGTCGTCATACCCAAGCAGCAGTTTCTGTGGACACGAGGTCCAATGAGGTTAGATCTGAAACTGTTGTTTGTGTCAAAATTTGTGTTCTCACTTCCCATAAAAGTAAAGATAACCCCAAAAAGAGGAAGGGAACAGAAAAAAGGGCGAAACGAGACACTGTAAATAGCGTTTGCACAAATGCCCCGGTGGCACAAGTCACTGGTTCGACCCTAAACCTTCCCCATGGCTGGTGCGTACCTGTGTGGGTGGCAGGGGAATGCCGTGCCGTGCCTTTCCAATACCTCTTGGCTCCCCACCTGGGTGGGCAAAGCGTGTCCTGCAGCATGGAGCTTCCAGGGAGCGGGGTCCCCCACCGCTGGCCCATGCTTCTGCCTTTGCCTGGCTGCTTTGTGGCCTCCCAGGTGTCCCAAAACTCTTCTTAGCAAGTGCCAGTCTTTGTCTTGGGATGCCTCAGCTCTTTCCTTTATGAAAGTGCTAGAAAACAGGATTTCCTTCTTGGAAGGGTGAGAACAATGCTCCTAATTTTGTGCCTCGAGCTTTGCACCGCGCAAGGGCTGGCAACAAATTGGGGTGGTTTCAAAGGAGCCCAGGAGGCTGGAGTGGGGATCTCAAGCAAAGATCCTCCAGACAGGAATGCCCCACGGATGGGGACACCAGATCCTCACTGACTTTCGACACCCAAACCAGGCTTCTCACTTTCACTTGCTGCTGGAGGTTTGCAGAAATCTTGGCGTGGATTTGACCAAATACATGCAGTAATCACTTTCTGTTCACACTGCATATTTTGCTCTAAGAGTAACTTTAACTCCAGTGTACTTGTGCATTATAGATTCTTTCAGTGGCAGAACAGCATAAACCTGGTAACGTGGGTATAAATACACATCAAACTAGCTTTATTTTGGAAAGCAGCTAATATTTTGTCTCTGGAAAAGCTGAATGCTCTGCAAGTACAAGCTTGCCGACCTCTCAGAAATACATGTGGTGATATGCTGGGCTCAAGATACACGTGTGAAGTTACAGAGACAGAGGGCAGGAAGCGTAGGAAGCTTTAAAAGCCCATCTCCAGTGAGTCACCAGAGCCTGGAGAGCAACCACCCTGTGCGGCTTGATATCCTTCCAGTGCATGATGAAGAAAGAAATAATTTTAATAGCTTTAACTGGTGCTCACCAGATCTGGTCCTGAGGGAGCGGGACTCGGGATCTAGTGGAGCTAAGTGTTACTGTTTGGTTTGGCCCCTTGTGGTAGCTGGAGGTCAGCAGGTCGACAGCTTATTTACACTTTTTGTCCCAGAAATTGCAACAGAGCTTTGCCCATCCTGGCTCTGCTTAGCCCACTCCTTCCTCAGGGGAACTTTGGGCTTAAACTCTGCCTGCAGTTCCAGCTTCTTTGGGGTCACTGGAAGGGATTTCAGTGGCTCTTGCTGTGTCCTCCCTAAAGAACTGGAGGCAGCTCACACGAAGGCCAGTTGCCCTTTGTGCAGAATTTCTAACCCCGGTGCAGAAGAAGAGGATGTCACTCAGAAGAGGAGGGCTTTCAGTAGAGCTCTCTCCTCGTGCCCCAGCTAAAACAATAGCTTTCCTTGGCTTAACCTTCACCTCCCTCTAATACAGATCCGAAGAATGTACGCTGATCTCTGCCCTTTTGCTCGATGTAGCCATATTTTCCATGTGCTTTATGGCTTCATGTTGCAACTACTTACTTTTACAAGTGTTTACTTGGCTCTTTTTTCCTCTTCAGATTTAATTACCTTGTGGTAGCCCTTCTCATATCTGATCCTTTAGCTTTGGAAAAGCACTAAATTAAAACAAAGGTCCTTTGGGGGGCAAAGAGACATACTACGGATGTGTCTTGCTGCCACCCACTTAGATGGAAAAACGTAAAATGGTAAAAACAGAGGGCTTAGATTGTCATTATGCGTGTTCATGTGAAGCAAAAGTGGCTGTGGGCTCGTGCCATATGGGTTTGGGTTTGGACACGGCTCACGGCTGCTGGTTTAGTGGTTTATTACGGCAGGGTTGCCATGAAGACAGCAGGCGCTGACTAGTTACTGGGCTGCCATTCTGCCCTGCCTCGGATTTCCAGCAGAAAGCTATCTGAATTCTGCGTTAAGATGCAGGCAAAGGACGGCATGAGCTCTGCAAACAGAGGGGAGAAAGCAGAGGGCTTTGCTTTGCTTCGGTGCCAGATTTCCTCGCCTGCTGCTGGAGACCCTGGGAACTCCATGTCTGTGTGATTTGGGCCCTGCCCGTTCTTTGGAGCAACTTGGTTTCAGCTTCAGTACTTGGAAGCAAATGCTGTGTGTGCAGTGAGAGTGAGCGGCAGCAGGGCAGGCTGGTTGTGGGGCAGCTGATAAAGATGCTGGGCTGACCACAGGAGAGGATCTGCCCCCAGGTCGGTGCCCTTGCAAGGAAACCCAACAGCATGACCTCTGTTTGCAGCCCTCACTGGCTCCTTTGTCCTCAGCCTTCAGAAAATCAAACGAAGCTCTGCCTTCCAGGGCTGCAGGAGAGTTTTGGGTCCCTTTGTTTAACAAAAAGTATCCAGTCTGTACTTGCAGGAGGCCATCTGAACATGTGAATATACAGAAAAAGAAACCAGCTTGAGGACATCTTGATTAACAACTTTGTGGGTACCAGTTGCTCGTTTTCAATGCTTCATTTTGTGATACCTTTCGCTGACTTGAACCCTTCCTCCTGTGTGTGAAACCTTCACATAGTGAGCACAGGCAGATCTGGAGGCCTCCCTGAACTGGAGACCTTCTCAGCAATGTCTGGATGCTTTTGGTTAAAACATTTGGGCTAGTAAGAGGAGTTTGTGTGAGAAACCTTTATTTTTTTCAGGTAGTAGAGACCAAAACAAGTCCATATGGGATGTGTACAGTCAGAGTCCTGCCCTGGACTCGTTGCAGACACAACCACGGGATGGCTGAGGTGGGAAGGGAGCTCTGGGCCCACCTGGTCCCAGCCCCGCTCCAGCAGGGCCACCCAGAGCAGGGTGCCCAGGCCCACGTCCAGGTGGCTTTTGGAGCTCTCCAAGGAGGAGCCCCCACAGCCTCTGGGCAGCCTGTGCCAGGGCTCCAGCACCCGCACAGCACAGCCGTGCTGCCCGGGGTTTCGAGGGAACCTCTCGTGTCCCATTTCGGGCCCAAATCCAGGCCCTCTGCAACTTCTCCCCGCTTCTCAGGCGCTACTGGGCCTGTGTGCCTGTCCTGGTGGCCTTTGCTGTTATCTCGATCTCAAGCTGTGCTTTCTAAATTGCAGGGAAATAACGTATTTTGTGGTTAATGATTAAGACGTTCTTCTGGGAACCGTGACTTTGCTTGGAGGCATGAGGTTGCTTGCTAACATATGTTTAAAACCAGATGTCAAGGACACTCTCTGGAAGGCGCCTGCGGGCATGCGTTTAATGTGGGTTTTGACCCAAATCTACAAGTCTTTCTCTCTCTCATTTAGGGAAGGGATCAGTTCTCTTCCCATGGGTGAGAACAAGGTGTCTGCAGACTGCTTGCTGAGGGCGTTTTCTCAAAATCCCACCATCTTTTGTATACCTTGGGGAAACGGCTGCTTTAAGAACAGGTTTGTGGCACGCAGGGCTCTGGAGGGAACCAGACTGGCCAGAGGGACCAGAGGTGTCTCCAAAACATCAGCACCTGTGCAGGAAGCCTTAAAAAAAAAAAAAAAAAAGAAAGAAAGAAAAGGGAAAAAGAAAGAAAGAAAGAAGGAAAGGAAAGGAAAGGAAAGGAAAGGAAAGGAAAGGAAAGGAAAGGAAAGGAAAGGAAAGGAAAGGAAAGGAAAGGAAAGGAAAAGAAAAGAAAAGAAAAGAAAAGAAAAGAAAAGAAAAGAAAAGAAAAGAAAAGAAAAGAAAAGAAAAGAAAAGAAAAGAAAAGAAAAGAAAAGAAAAGAAAAGAAAAGAAAAGAAGTTAACCTTTCCCCATCTGGATACCCAGATGAAAGAGCCTAATCTTAAGTAAACAAAGTGCAACAATTACCTGACCTGGGCAACAAGCAGTCTGGGGCAGCAGAGGCGTATATATATTTCTAAAAACGTTACTGCAAGCAAAGGTCTTTACACAGCTGGCAGCGAGACGTGGGCGCCGCTGGGGCTTGCATTTTCTCTGGGAACAAGTTTAAGCAGAATCCCCATCACCAGTCCCCAGAGCAGCGGGGGGAAACGTGTTGCAGACAGGGCTGAGCTGAGCCTCAGAGAGGGGTCTTGGGCAGATGTAACACGCTCAGCCCCCGAGCAGCGACTTCCAGCTGGGCCATGGCAAGCACCGGGTGTTTCTGAAGAGCAGAACCTATTTTACAAAAGGGGGTTTCACAATCCATGAGGACATGTGCAGGCTACTGGATAGTCTGAATCTGGCATCTGGTCAGCCGGGTTTTATTTCAATTTGCATTTTAGAAACTCCTTAGGCATGGGAGGGCCCGTGAAACATTTCTCCATTATCCAAGTGCTTCAGGAAAACGATATCCAGAGCTCTGTTTCCATGATGTCACCTGGGGAGCATGTTGTCCCATTTCGTGCCTGCTTGGGGGGGATGGATAAGCCTTTGTCCTTGTTTTAAAAATGGATCTGTGGTGGTAGGAGAAAGGACCTGATTTTTATGAAATATTGCAAAGGGAGGTGGGTTCCACTGGCAGGCTTTGTGACATTAGAGGGTGACATTAGGGCTGATCTTGAAGCATCATTCTCAAACGAGGGATGGAAAGAAGCCTCCTTTTCCCGGAGGGGGTTTCCAGGGGAGGGTTTTTCAGAAGGGGAAATCCAGAAGCAATGACATTGCTCTGTCTCCTTGTTGGCTTTCAGCTGCCCAGGCCCCGGGTGGCTGCTGTACTGCAGTAAGGCAGTGCAAACACAGAATCGCTGCACCGCACACAAGTATTAGGGCAGACAGCAAACTTCCGTGAGCTCTCTTTGGCCGGTTCATAATCCCAACTTTCCCTAAGCCATCAACATCTTGCTTCAGCAGCTCCCCCACCCATGTGGCCACCTATCTCTGCTTTACGTCCCCGTCCTGGCCACCATCCCGCAGCTACTGGTGTAGCAGGAACCTTGTGTACACACGGGGCATGCTGCAGCCCACACCAGCTGGATCCTTTCCAGGACTCTCCTTATCGGTACCTGTTAATGCTCGCTTAAATGTATTTTTCCAGGTGTCAGTCTTGCTGAGCTAAAAAAAAAAAAAACAAAAAGCCAAAAAACAGAAAACTCAGATTGCTGCCCTTGGAGATAAGGCTTGTGGATGGATTTGCAGACTTCTTTGGGGCTGGAATAAGAGAAATTCAAAATGCATTTGGTTTGTTGAGCTGCTGGGGGAAGAAATTAATCCAGCGGGGTCCCTGTGTCGAGCAGCATGGGCAGAAGAAGTGCAAGGTGCCTCACGGAGACCTGTCCCATGGGTGAGAAACTTGGTTGTCATTCCATTCACAAAATCTGCTGAATTCAGTGTCTGCAGGGTTGCCATGGCGAGGACGGAGCTGCTATTTTTGACTCATAGTGCTGCGATTGTCCGGGGACCACGGCACTCCTCCACGAGAGGCTGTCCCCAGCCAGTGCTCTGCTCTGAAGCTGGGGTTATCATCCCCTGGAGATAAGATAAGAGCCTCCCCCCCCCCCCGGCCCCTTTATGCACTAGGAATTACCTCGAGTGTTAAAAAGACATCGCTAAGCCTTCAGACATCTTTTGTCTCTGTGCTGGGTGCTTAAAATTGAATTACGAGGTTTGGCTGCCCAAATTTTGTTCTTTGCTCTGAAAAGAGTTAAAGCAAATTGTGTTCGGTTGCAAGACCATCCCTGTAGGAGCAGAACTGGTGGCAGGAGAGGGCAACAGGAGGGCTCATTTCCAAGGCTCAGAGTTTCTCCTAGGGCTACAGGCTGAGTGAAGCAAACTCTTTGCCTCTCATCAAAGAACAAACTTAAGGCTGCACTTGGCTGAATCACTTGTACCTGAAGGAGCCTCTCCCTAGAGTCTCATTTAGCCCCGTGTAACATTTCCTCCTTTTGCTTACATCTCTTCCTCTCCCTGCCTCAGCCCCCACACATGCACCTTGTTTGCAGCGTTGTTTTTCCTGCCGCATCTCCGTCGTGACAGCAGCCAGACACGGATCGTGTTTGCTGAATTCAGGAATTCCGCTCTGGTTCTGCTGCTCCCCGGCCAGAGGATGCTCTGTGTTTGTTGCTTGAACTCTCTGTGCTCCATGCAGGGAGCCCAGAGCCAGAAAGCCTGGCACAGCCCCGGCTGGAGGGGAGCCAGAGGCACGGGGGGACGGCTTTCCCCTGCGTCAGTGGGGAAGGGAAGAGCCCGAAACGAGCCTGAGAGCCAAGCAAGCACCCCAAGCAAAAGCCAGATCCCAGAGGGGCTTGGCAGCTGGGCACCCAGTGCCACGCAGAAACAAAGGGCTTGTGGAGGTGCCCAGTTTAATGCTGGTGGGTGCTCAGACCCCTGAGTGAAGGCTTGTGCTTGTCCTGTGCGCAGTGCCAGAGCAAGGTGGACCAAATGCATTGCTGTTAGCCCCTGCACCAAAGTGCAAGGCTTCCAACCCCCAAAATGACTTTGCCTGGCTGGCGGCTGTTCTCCGTGGGCAAATCCATGAGCAGCTGATATTATTTTTAGTTCGCAGAAGCCCCACCTTGTGCGCAGGGTCACGGCACTCTCTCAAGGAGAAAGATGCTCCCTCCCCAGCCGCTGCGTCCCAAACACGTGCCAGGGAGAGCTCGCGGGGCTGTGCATGGTGCCCGTGGGGACAAACCCCAAAGGTGCTGGGGGCTGCTGTCCCCGAGGACCATGAGACCAAGGGGACAGGACAGGCAGCGGCCAGCACAGGCACTTCCGACTGCTTTGGCAACGGGAGCGCTTAATTCGTTGTCACCCTGGTAACAATGCCCTGAGAGCAGCGGAGAGGAAACAGCAGATGTTGTGCTCTCAGTTATTTTCCCTCAAACTCCGACAAGCAGGTGCAGGTGTCCTTGGCCTTCCCTCCCGAGGTATTTATTGTGCCCGGCCGCCTCCGCAGATCTGTGTCAGCTCCCTGCACGATGCTCTGCCAGGCAGGACATGCCCTGCCAGTGCTCCCAGCCTTGCAGCATGTGAGCATCCTGCCCACATGGGAGGCACTGCTCATTTCTGCGAGGCGTCCTGCCCAATAACTCATTTTTTAAATACAGCTAAGGTCCCCGGGAGCTTGTACAGGCTGGTGGGGCACTGTTCCCCATAGGCACAGGGGGTGTGAGGACACTGCGTGTCTCACTGGCTGCCCTGGGCTTGGTGGGACTTTGGGAAGCATCAGCATGATGTTGTCTGAAGCCCTGCTCAGACACGTTAACCACTTGGGGTGCAGGGCCGTAATAGTCACACACACAGCTACTTGCACATATTGTAGTATTTACTCTGTCAGAGGGAAATTTCTTACCAAGGAAGCAAAAAGACTGGAAAAAAAAAAAAGAAAAAAAAAAAAAAAGGAGTATTTCCAGATAATTAAGATCTCTCTTTGAGTTCAGATGAAATGCAAGCAAGTGAAATCCCCGGCGCTTCGTGCTGCTATTGTCTGTATCGGTGCTGCTTTTGGGATGTTCACCGTCACTGCGTGTTTTGTGGGACTGTCCCTCCTCAGGAACTTGTGGGTCACGAACACTTCTCCTTTCAGTTCAGCAGGGAATTCTGCTCCGATCCCAAGAACGCTGTGATGTCTGTAATTTCCAAGGGTAGGCTGGAGAAGCTGTGCAAGGACTCAAGCCTGTGGTTAACGCTCAGAGTCCTGCTAACACAGGCACACCCAAACCAGTCAAATTGCCAACAGCCAGGATGAGCAATTGCACAGAAATAAATCTCCAATTCATTTTAATAGCTCCAAATCTGAAGTTGCTGGAGGCTAATTATAGAAGCTTTGACAGTTCAAGGATTAAAATTATCTTAATAGTTTAACAGTATAAACACACTGACTCATTGCACTGACAGTCTCCTAAGTGGTGTGTTCACCTGTGAGCTAGAGGCTGATTTATTTGTTGCAGGTTGGCCTTGAGATGGGGAAAGTAAGTGAACGATATGGCTCTGCTGTTTGACAGTGCTTTGCTCTGGTGAGGTTTTTCTGGTAGGATTTGCAGAGCTATTTGCTCACCTGTATCCACGCCTGTACGTCTTTATTTGTATAATGTATATATTCATAGGGAAATAGTATCTCTTTATTTATAAGCCACCTTTTTCTTACTCAATTTGTAGCTGCTTGGGCCTGTCAGACCTGCTGGCCACGTGCACTCAGTAATTGCTTGCAAGGGCAGCACAACTAAAGGTCTGTGCTGCAACCTTTCAGGGCAAACAAAGAGGAGCTGTGCAAGGGTTGGTGGCTGCAGGACCTCAGCACCAGCACATCCTCCTCTCTCTTCTTTTCTGCTGGCCTCATTTCACTTGCTTCCCACACCATGTAAGCTGTTGTGACCTAAATTACCATTATTTTTTTTTGGTCACACTGTGTGCAAAAACACATTTAACAGCTTTCTCATAAGGTGACATCTTACGTGTCTTGTGACTGGAGCAGAGATAGGATTTTTGAGGACTGTCACTAAGAAAAAAACGTAAAAAGGGAAAGCTGGAGCTCCAACCCACACCTGCCTGCAGGCAGGCAGGGAGGATGGCTGCTGCCATCCATGTGAGGGAATGTGCCACCTTGAAAGCCTGGGAAATTAGTCAGAAGGACATGCTAGGAGTGTAGGAAATGACAAATGGGTCTCTTCTTATCAGACCAGGACAGGGAGACAGGTGAAATGTTAAGCCGTGACTCCTCCTCCCCATCCCCTTTTTCCTCTAGTCCACCCAAAGCAGTGAGCACCTCAGGGCAGGCATTATTTCCTTCCATAGGTGCAAGCCTTCTCCAGCCCAAGGTGCTGCTAAAACCCTGCTGCTATATTAAATATGATACGGGACCAGCAGAGATGAAGAACTTTCCCCCTGCCAGGAGCAGCAGCACGGAGTGGGAGGGAGCCAAACAAGGAAGAGATCATTACTTCTGTCTTATCAACAGTTCCAGGCTCTGACCCATCTTTTAGCTATGCCCGCCGTGAGCGTTGCTTATTTGTCTTCGTGAAAGACAACTTGGCCAGCTTCAGCATGAGGAACCGGTGCTCCTCTAAATGAGGAGAGGGTGCCACTTAGCTACGGGCTGCTGGATGGACTTTTTTACGAGGTCCCAGTGGTCGGACGCTTCCCTCGCTCTGCTCTTCCCCACTGTGGCCTGTCCGATGAGGTGCCTGGGGTCAGAGCCCACTTGGTAAATGGAGACAAGCACGGTGCAGTCCCACGCTGGAGGCTCAGGCATGTGGAACAGAAAAGTCTCGTTGAAAATGATGAGCGGTGTGTGGGCCCGCGGCCTGGACTTCTGGTGCTTTTGTCTATGGCGCCTGCAGGAAACATCGATCCTCGCATATACATCTGGGAGGGAAAGAGAAAGGGAAAGAGAGGTGCCTGGGAGCACTGAAGCATCTGTCTCTGTCTCAGTTGGCTTCAGCAACGCTGGAAATCAGACCACTTGGCCAAGGCAATCGCATCTTAATAGGCAAGTAGCTAGTAGGACCTATGTGATCCTCACCATCCTGCAAAGGCAGAGCACGATTGACAAGGACCACCTCTGAGTAGTTCTGCAGTTGTGTAACAAGCTCTGAAGTTAGTAGGAACAGGACGATGGAGGAAAGCTTACTTTTATTAGTCCTACAAATGCTTATGCTAAACCCAACACCTGCAGCAAAGCTCAGAATGAAACAACAGATAGGAGCCTTTGCAATTGCTTTAACTGTATTTAATTAGTGAAATGGAAAAGTGTGGCTTTAGAGGTTCAGATAAGAGATCTTCTGAGCATGTAAGGCCGTGGGAAGAGTTCAGCCCAGGCTGTGGGAACAGTTCAGCCCAGGAGACAGCAGCCCAGGGATATCAAAGTCTCCTGTGCTTCTCTCAGTCCCAGGGGGTTACCTTGGGAATACAGCGAAGAGGGAGAGCAGGACACAAAGTGAGGCAAAGCAAAGAGCTGCCTGCCTTCGTGCTGTTCATGTGCTGAGAGCTACAGAGGGAAAACGGCTTCCCGTTCTTCCTCCAACTCACTGCTTGGTGCAGGAGAGAAATCCACATAAGACAAGGGTCCAAAATCTGAAGTGTGGCTCAGTCGGGCTGGTTGCCTGAATCAAATGTTGGGTTATAGGAAAAAAAGGTGGCTCTACCTCAGCCTTTTCAAGGCAAGGAGCTGTTTACAGCTTATCTACAATGCCGAGCATCTCTAAGGCTGCTCTCAGGTGTCATCTCATTGTGGAGATTGAAGGATGATAGCAGTGCTCTGGTTACAGCCCCAAGGAGCAACGTAGTACCTCTGCACTTTCTTCACCCCAGGGCATCCTCAAGAGGAAAAGCAAATTGGCTCCATACTGAGGGCAACAGGACTGTAATGAAATCCAGTTTTTGGGTTTCTGCAGAGCAGAGAAAGGGAATTCAAGTCTTGTGATGGAGGGAAGAGGATGAAAGGCGCTGCCCGAAAGAAGTAGCTGGGTGTTTCATTAGTGTGACGGGCCTTGGGGGCTGATTCAGCAGCACTTTTCTGCCAAGGCTGGGGTGTGATGGGCATGAAAGGGACCTGCTTCTCCAACACCCCCACACTCCTCTGTGTGGGTGAGATAAAGGTAGCGGGCAGCAGAACAGAGAGGAGCAACAAGCCCAGCCAACAGGGGATATAAAACCCTTACTCTTACCTGCAGTGCTGCGAGGGGGGGTCGTCTTCGCCTTGAGCAGCCCGACCTCTATCCTCTGAGAGATGGGAAGGCACTTCAGCGACACGAGCACTTCTCCCACGATGTCCTGTGGAGGGCAGAAGGGCATGCAGTGAGCAGCCAGTGCAACAATCTGCTGCCACCGGGACCACACACCAAACTTTTTGCAGCTCACCAGGGTGCTCTTAGTGGCCCATCAACCGAGGCTGCAGGACCACTGCAGCATTCTGGCCGTACCCTGATTTTCAGCATTTTTATTGAGGCTGACTTTTAGTTTTTTAACTTTCAGCAATTGCCAGCATCGGTTCTTTATTTGTTCAGTGTAGCAGTTTCTCTTTCTCCTGGTGAGGAACAAGAGAGCTCCCGTTCTCCTTCAGCTGGATTACCTAGGTGCAATTCTGAGTGTTCAGACTCACCAAACCCAGACTGGTTTGTTAGCGAGCATCATGGAGCATCAGTACCCGAACCATCACTTAGAGTTAAACAAGCTGCTCTGGGCTATAGGAAAGAGGCTTTCAGCTCTCTCTTGTTCCTAGGGGTGGTGAGAGATGAGGTACTACTGTACAGACCACATCTGTGCTGATTTTATGGTACTAAAGTACTAATTCTTATGGTACCACAGTGTTTTTTTTTCCAGAGGGCCACAGGAAACGCTAGAGGCTGCAGACTGTGACATTTTGGGGTGCTATGAGAAGCAGGACTGCAACTAAATTCCCGTTGCTCACATTTTGCACCAAGTTCCCCTGCATAAGCAACAAATCAATGTTTCTTACACAGCTAATTGTTCCAGTTGCTGGACTTGGGATGCCACTTTTTCTCTGTTACATTGTGCACTGCTGTTGTTAGCAACCATTTAAAATACACAGCTATCATTTAAAAACCATTATTAATTCTTTATTGGAACACATCACGTGTTTTCCTTTTGGACCCATCAGTCTCTAAACAAACCAAATGGCCGCCAGCGCAATGCAGTGTGAACTCTTGTCTCTGTGGGTGGAGAAGGGAAAAGGTGCTGCAACATAAGCCTGGTCATCAATACGCCTCAGTCCTTCCCTGGAGATCTCACCTTTAAGAGGCAATTTGAAACTCCACACCCCCAGCCTTCCTGCAGAGCCTACCTGAGCAGAGTGTTGGGAGCAGAAGGGGTCTGTTACCACCTGCATCCCACAGATGGATCCCAGGGATGCAGGGATGGGATTTTCCATTAATAAAACTAACGGGTGGCTGTACTGACGTGCAGCTCCCTGGCACTGTGTGGGCACACTGGGTAAGGCCATGTGTTAGTCATTAATTACCTTTGTGGTCTTCTGCAGCTCTGCACACACAGCCAGGCTTCGGGAAGCCTTCAGCTCCCTCAGGGCAACCCTGACTTCCCCCAGCGCAGCGTTTCTGGAGTATTTGTCAAACCGTTGAACCTGTGGGAGAGAGGAAAAAGGCATGTCCATCGGGTGAGGTGTGGGACGGGGCTGTGCCACAACATCCACGTGGCCCACACCTCCTTCAAGGGGATCTGCCTGTTTCCACATGTCTCCATTCTCACTGGTGGGCACCAGGTTTTGGGAGCCAGGCTGTCCTGATAGCAAAGGATGCCCACGGTAAGAAGCAAAATTCAGATGCAGAAGTACCACGAGAAGCAATGTTTCCACCTCTGCTAATGGCCTGGCCCCTCTGGCCTTGCTGAATCCTGCCCTCGCTCTGTGCAAGATTTGCGCCCTCCCAGCCGGCTGGGTGGTCGCTGGAATCCCCTTGCACAAGAGCGTATCTTCTGACAGCTGCCCACACTTGCTCCGGGCCAGCTCGGGACCTTTTCTGCATGTGCTCACACGTGGCTTCAGTACTGATTTGTGCCTGCCCTCCGCAGCTGTTTCCCCTGCAGTTTGCTCTCCGGCATGCAGCCGTTTCCCAGCTCTGCTCTGAGCTCCCAGGCTTCGCTGCTTGCTTCCCTCTTGGGAGCACGGTCACAGTGTGTGGCCATGGCTTTGCACACACGTTTTAATGCAGGTGTGTTTTAGTTTTCAAATGAAATCACTTAAAACTGCTGCCTGATGGGGAACAGATTTACTGCTGTCGCTTTGTCACACTTGGAGCCTATAGCTCAATGTCAGTGCACGAATCTGCCAGGGTCTGGAAGGGAGCAGCGTGAAACCACTTCAGCAGCTAGCAGTCTTGCTCCCCTGAGGTCTCTTGCAGCTCCACCTCCGTCTCTCCTTCCACCTCTTGCTCTGCCTGCACAGCCCAGCGCTCCTCTTTGCACTGTGCTCCTGCCTTTCCGCTGCAGCCATGTCAAGCTGTTGCTTTGCTGTGGTGGTTTCCTTTGATAAACCCGCCAAGTGCTTTTGCTTGTGAAAGTGGCACTCAAGAACTGAACGAGGAGTAAACAAAACTGAGACAGGAAAATGTAACGGCCAAATCAGAGGGGCTTTGAAGTAATGTGAGTCTGGACATTAGTCAGGGAACATGAGATCTGCAGCAACACGTGGGGATCACCATTCACATTCAGACCTACAGTCTGTCTAGCCCACTGACGTCTTTTGAAACGGAAATTGCTGGCTGGTTGCACCTCAAGCCAACACCTCCAGACCTGTGAGCTTGTCCCAGCTCTGTTTTGTCTTTTCTCTGCTGCTTGTGAGACTCCAAATTTTGGGGTGATCCACTTCCCTCTGCCTCCAGCTGAACTCCTGGGCTCCATGGAATAAAGTGGAAAAAGGAAGAAAGCACAAAGACTTCATCTTCCTGCCCCAGCTCACTGCTGGCTCGTGTCTGACTGCTGGCTTGTGGAGAGAACAGTGGAACTGGCTGGAAGGTGTTCTGTCTGCTGTGAATTTCACTGGTGATGGCTTTGCTGCTCTCCCCTCAGCATGCATTTCAGATACACCCCAGTGTATAGGGTGTCTCACAGCTATCTGTTGCCAAGGCACATTTAAAATCCCTGGGCATTCATGGCTACACTGCAGCGTTATAGAGGCAGACCTGAACTGGCTCTAAGTGAGGCAAGTCCGAAGCTGTCAAACCACAGTAAGAAAGAACTAGGTAGAAGAGGTTTCAGGCTGTATCTGTTCACCATGTTATCCCCATCAGCTACCTCTGCCCTGCCAGCACTGGGGGATATCCCTCAGCTCAGGGGGCAGCCATGCGTTTACCCCAGGCCCCAGCCTCTATGCCATACCCTACTGCAGGACCATGCATCCCGGGGATTTCTACAGGGAATGGCTGTGACAAAGGACAAGAGAACACAAGCAAATACAGATTTCTGGGAAATCAAACCATCCCTACAGCCTTAAAATGTCCAAGAAACCAGTCAGGCACCCCTTTGAAAGCCAAAGTGTTTAGGGTCTCCAGGCTTTCTGACCCTTCTGTCTGTCAGTGCCACATTACGTTGGTGACCTTGGTCCTATTTCTGTCACCAAAGAGCCAACATCTCAGCTGGCTGTAGTCCAAGAAGACCTGGTGAATGAGTCTGGAGAGTTACCAACCCCTTTTTTTGTTCCTCAGAGGGGTAAGAGATGGAGACACCTCAAGAGGCCTGCGGTCAAGGCAATGTTCTATGCCTGCTACCAGAGCTAGCGCCCCAGCCCACCTCCAGCTTCAGAGTGCTCTTCTCCACCTCGGCGTCCCGCAGGGAGCAGACAAAATGGTCCCCGAAGGCTGGCCTGCTGCAGCTCTTCACCACCCGGCTTCTCCACTCCTGGACCACGCACTGGAGCCCGGGGATGCGGGACGGGACCTCCTGCAGCAGTCGGGCCCAGACAGCAGACCCAGTATGCCCACGGCCTGGCAGCCCCCGTGCCTCCAGGCCGCTCACGAGCAGCTCACATCGCTCTCTGCGGTAGAGGAGAGAGAACTTCAGTTTGCCCCGGGAGCTGAGTAGGGGTCCCCCATCATTGCTCAGGTCTTCGGTGGTGCTGCAGGAGGGGCAGAAATGTGGCTCATCCGGCCCTGCTTGTAACTCCGTCATCTAAGGAAAATGAGGACAAGAGGAAGAGAGAGAGATGGGTCTTTTAAAGTGTGGTGGTGTTGAATTTTCTTCTTTTTCCTACAATGGTAGGCACAGGAGGTGTGTTGATACCTAGTGCTTTTGCTCATGCAGTCATGCCAGCGCCTGACAGGCCAGCTCCCTGGCATAGCACAGCCTCATGGGCTGGTTCAGATCACGGGAAGAAAGAGGTCGAAGAAGCTTTGCTGCCCTTGGGACCTGCATTTGAGCTCCCGCTCCCCCCAGGTACTGCTCTGCAAACATCCTCTGCTGGGCTCTGTGCCATGGGGGCCTCTCTGGGGCATCCCCAGCAGCTTCAAAGTGTTCTTTGCTTTCATTTTCTCTGCAAATGAGCGCCGTTGATGTGACACTGAGCACCCTGCACAGTGGAGCCCAACAGCCATGCTGCACCAGCGAGAGCACGGGCATCAGCGCAGCCGCCTGGCTGTGCAGGATGGCCACTCTTTTAGCATTTTTCCCTTCTCGCCATGCTTTTTTCTCCAGTGAGAGATGAGCAGCTGCAGCCCTGCGATAGCCATTTTGTACTCAGCAGCTGCTGATGGTATTTTGGGGCTGTTGCTGAGCAGGCTCTCGGCTGGCTGCGGAGCCGTCTGTGCCCGCCTCACTTCTGCTCTGCTTCCTGCTCTGCAGCAAGGCCTGGCCAGCTGCTGGGAGGTCAGCAGGAACTTGAGGAATTCGTTTTATTGGAAACCACATCCCTCCCATAACAGAGGCACAGGCTGGAAGTGGGGAAGAAAGTGGGTTGTGGGGGAGGGAGAGGGGATGGGAAAGGCCCACAATTGCTTCTTCAAGAAAACCAGATAAATTCTGGATGAAGGAGAAGCAAGGATACGTGAAACTTCTGATCGAGTGAGGTTTTTCACCAGTTTCCCCAGAAATGGCACTTGTGGGTTTCTTCACTTCCCTCAGTGACAGACTCCATGAGCTCTGCGACTGCCCCAAAAAAACCTGAAGTAGCTGCAAAGGTCCCTGCTGCACACTGTGACACCTACCTCCTACGTCTTGCTTGCAGCCTGCAGAGCTGGAGCATCTCCTAGCAGCCCTCCTTAGGAGACATCTAAATCTGAATTTGTCACCCAAAACTCACCCAGGGCACTCCCAGTACCCGCTGGGAGGCTGAGGGACGATGACACACATGGCCTGAGTGCACCGGGTCTGTGGGCAGACTGCAGTACCCATAAAACCACTGCACTGGGGTCCTCATGTGTCAGTGCTTTGCTTCTTTTGCTGCCCCCCTTTCCTCCTGTGTATCTCCGGGACTGTCTGGTCCTGCCTGGGAAACAGGGGCAAGCGGGCTCATGGCCCTGACACAGGTCTGGCCCTGGCACCCCACATGAAGAGTTGTTATTTAAGTGAAAGAGCAGTATTTTGCTTCCTCCATTCCTTTCAGCTGGAGACATTCTCTCTTTATACGTTTTCTTGCCACAGGGTTTTGCATCTTGTTTTCTAGCAGAGTTGAGAGGCTGTCAGTCAGCCCACCTCTTGACCCTGTGGGGTTTCTGCCAACAATGATGGCTCTTGACCTTGCCCTAGCATCAACATACTTGCCTTGAAATCCTCATTGCTCGCCTTAGAGGTGTCAAGCAGGAAAGGTGGCATCTTCTTCCCCCAAAAGCCATTCTCTGCCTTTATCCTCACCCTGTCTTCACTGTGGTATTTCTTCTCTGTGGGAATACAGAAAAGCCAAGTAAGTGATGTTCAGCTTGGAGATGGTGATGTTTGGAGGCTGAAAGTCTGAGGATGGGATTTTTATCTGGGAGTTTCTGAAAGTCTTTAGGGAGCCCAGAGTTTAAAAAATCCCGTCTCTGGAAATCAGGACCTTTAGATGGGATACCCCAAAAGCTGGGTACAGGTAGAAGGACAACAGATCCTACAGCCTGTCTTGACCTCTCCTCCCTCAGGGACCACGTTGTCACCAGCAAGGCCTTGTTAGTGGGACCTGCTGAGTCCAAGGCAACAACCTGCTGAGGCAAGGCTACAACAACTGTATTTGCAGGGTATGCTTGTGGGGTCCTGAAACGTGTGCCCCATTTGTCTCCTTACAGGCAGCAACCAAGAGAGGTGGCCTGCCCCAGCTCCACGTCATGTCAGCAAGAGGGACCTGGTCCCTTGCCTGCCTCAGGTCAGGGCACCTTGGGCATGGTGCGTGGCACAGTGACTGTGACAGAAATGCTTGCAGTTGGAAGCATAAAAACCGAGGACATAGCTGTTAGCGAAGCCATGCTCAGCTCCTGCATCTGGTCCAGGATGGAAGTTGCTTTTTGAGAGGAAAAGGTAGCAGAAACAGACCCCTGGTGGCTGCTGAGCACTGTTGCCCAATACTTACTTTTTCTAGCCCTGTGGCGTTTCTGGAGCTGACACACCTGGCAAGCTAAGATGGTCAGGGCCACCAGGAGCAAGAGGATGGCTATTGCCAAGATCCCATACTTCCAGGTATTGGAAAAGGGCAGCTGTAAGCTGTGCAAGGTGAGCGTGATGGATCTGTCCTCTGTCATGCCTTGTTCCTCTGAGAGAGAGAAGGAAGAAAGGGGTCAGCATTGCTAGCACTGCCTCACCGTGTTGTACAACCCAAGTAGGATGCAGGCTGGGAAGGAAAAGGTCTGTATTCAAGTCATACATAAACTGCAGCTTAGGCCCATACACACAGAATTAATTAGTCATGTTGCTGGCCATGCAATATTATTTACGTGTGTTTGTGCTCACTGGATCACTGCTGCATCATCACGGATCTGTACTCATCATTGCCACACAGGCAGGCTTCTGCTGGATTTCACTGCTTTTGGCCAGAGCAATTGACAAAGCAGCTTACAGTCTTCCAAGATGAAAGACTGCTGGAAATGTGCCACACCTGCGACTTCCCTGCAAGCTTCTTCTCACCCTGCTTCCTTGCCCTCCATATACCACTGCTGCCTCCTACCGTTGGAGAGAGACACTTTATCAGGGAGTGGAGTGATAGGACAAGGGGAAATGGCTTTAGACTAAAAGAAGGTAGTTTTAGATTAACTATAAGGAAGAAATTCTTACTCAGAGGGTGGTGAGGGACTGACACAGGTTGCCCAGAGAAGCTGTGGCTGCCCCATCCTTGGAGGTGCTCAAGGCCAGGTTGGATGGGGCTTTGGGCAGCCTGGTGTGGGGGGGTCGGAATTAGATGATCTTTAATGTCCCTTCCAACTAGGATTCAGTTACTGTCCCTTCTCCTTATTGCCTTCTGACAGTGCCTGGCAAGAAGATGCTTGGGGAGAGCGCATGAGAACATGCTAGGTCCCTGTATTGGGAGCCGAGGGAAGGCCTCTGTTTGGAAATTTGAAGAAAGGGATCTGGAGAGTTTGTCATCTGTCCCTAGAAGTGACCTGACAGTCCTAGGAAGAAGAAGAAGCTTAGTTTGGACTTCCATCTCTGTCCCTTTGCTCCAAGAGAAAAGATGGCAGTGGTCCATTAGGCTATGGCTCGCCATAGCCTTTCATCCTGCTTAGCCTAAGTAACCAGTCCTCTTAGGGTAAATATCCTTTAAGAGCATTATCATCCTTCCCAGGAGAAGGTTGAATCCATCTGGAGAGGAGCAGGGATGAGTGCTCCCTCCCTCTAGGCCTTTACACCCATTCACAATAGAGCTCTGGTTAGGAACAGCACGTGGTGGTGGTGGTTTTTTTTTTCTTTTTTCTTTTTTTTTTTTTTCATGATTACTTAAGATCAGATTAGAACACATCTTTGGAGGGAGCAAACATTTCACCCAACTCTAGCAAACAAGAGCAGCCAAGAAACAGAGCCCAGCTTCAGACAAGGTCTGTTCCAAGAAATTACTGCTGGTTTACACAGCCCAAAGCGAGCTTGAAAGCAGGAATCAGTTTAGTGAAACTTCCTGCACAGAATCCCTAAATGTGCGTGATTTCTTCACCTCAGAAGATGTTGTTGTTCATACCAGCTATTTTCTTCTATGATTTCTCATCACTGACTGTATTATCTGTACCTTTGTTGCAGGACCACGTGCAGCTGCTGGGGTATATGCTCTGTATAACGTACCCCATCCACCTCCACTGGAGATGAAGCAGTAGAAATGAACGGGAAGTGACTGGCAGAGACATCCTTGTGTGGGTGAGAGCTAAATCTCAGTCTAAATAAACACTTCCCTGAAAAAAAAAATGGACTAAGGGGAGCCTTTAAAACTGGCTGAGAAATTTAACTCACTGCTAACCTGCAACAAGTTGTTGTGCCATAAAAATTCTCAAAGAATCACAGGCAGGCTGAAGAGCAGTTCTATGGAATCCAGAGGAATTCACCTGTAGTATAACCCTCAGGAAGAGCATAGCATGAAGGTAAAAGAACCTGTAGTTTAACAGGCAAACGATTGCATATATCCATTAGTCCTGATTCTGCACTGCAGACCCAGAGACCTTAAAGCTTGTGGCTGGCTGTCATTCACCTGAGAGGTTTCTTATTTTTAAGAACCTGCATCTGAATTATGTAGCAGGAAAGCAGCTATTTAAGTAAAAGCAGTGAGGCTGAATGTCTCCTGAACCACCACACTCAGCCTAAGACTCCTGGGACTTGCTCCAAATCAGCTTCACCTTTCAAGGTCTGCTGTGAGCTGCCCCAGCACTGCTGGGTAAGTTAGCCCAACCCCAAAAAATGTGCACGGCTGCTCTGCCATCGCACAGGTGGGGCAGGACAGGCCTGGCGTGGCACGTCCATCACCCTGTCCCATGTCCCCCTCATGTAAATCTGGCTGCCACTCATTCTTTGTCATGTAGATGGCAGCCTCCAGCATGCCAGGTGCTCCCCACACAAAGAAGAGGATCCCATCCCCAGCTCCTCCCAGGTGCCTAACTCAACACTGGGTGACTTAAACAAAAATCATACCTTCAGAAACAGCTTAAAAGCGGGTCTCTGGGAACCCTCTGAGAGCCTGCACGCCGCCAGCACACAGCAAGATCGGTTTGTTATTCTAGAAAAACAAGGTCCCACCCTGCTCAGCAAGACGGGAGCCAATATTGACGAAGCCGGTTCGGAACAGGGCGTACGTGTGGAACAATGCAATGGCAAGGCTGCCGCTCGGTTAACTCCACAAGAGCTGCAGAGGGATGGGGTTTTGGGTGCCCGCTTGGCAAATCTGGCCGTGAGGGTCACCGCAGGAGGTGCTCTGTGCTGAGAAACCCTGCAGCTCCCTGGCAGGTCCTAAGCCGGGCATGAAGGGGAGAGACTGAGCTTCTGGGCTCTGGGAGAGGAGCTTTTATAACCCTCTGCTGCTCTTGGCGAAATCATGAAACCGTGGCAAATGCTGGCCAGTAATCCCTAGTCACATGTGAATGCAAGCCCCCAGAAAACATGGGATAGGTGAGTGGAATAAGAATACATGCTCTTCATCTGTTTTTGCTGTGCAGTTGTTTTTTAACTCTTCTTCCTTTACCCAAAGCAATAGGATTTTTTTATTTTTTTTTTGGCCCAAGTCTGTCCTGTGGATGTTGGGGCTGTTGCAGCTGGATACCAGGATGCAGCTGGATGGGAAGTCTTCGCACACACTACCGGAGCTAGATCCATAGACACCTGAAAGGTAGGAAGGGTTTTCTCCTTCAGGATTAAGAGGGTGGCGCCAAGTTACATGGCAATTAGAGGGCCAAGAATTGAGGAGGAAGACGAGGAAGGAGGTAGAACAGCATCCTTCAGGGCTTTCCTTCCTCCCTCACTGGTTCTCATTCTTTGTCCCATCTGAACTTGAGGGCTTGGATCAGTCCTGTTTGGTCTTTCCAGTCGGGAACTCTGCTCTCTCCATCAAGTCACCCAAATCCAGCCTGACTTCTTCCCCCAAAGCATTTGTTAGCAGCCACTAGCCCACCCCGTTGGGATTACAGCTGTAAACCCCGCTGGGATTACAGCTATCTTTGATCCCTGCAGTTAGGAGATGTGGCTGCATCCTTGCTTGCAGCATGTCTACTTTAGATTTGCTTTGCAAGCTGCGGCAGGGAAGGGGGGAAATGGATCCCCTGGGAGTCTGCTGTGAAGACAGCAGCATCTCCCCTCTGCTGTAAGGGCTGAACAAAGTAGCCCTCTCTCCTCGTTGTGGGAGGTGCTGAGGAGTAAACTCTTTGGTGCTTTCTATTCTAGTGATCCCCGAGCGCAGCCCCGCTCCTTGATTTGTGGTTGCTGCACATTAGAGATGAGCTGAGGCATCAACCCCGGCTATGAGGAGCTCAATTAGCCACGGCACACTTCGAAGTGATGGCAGGCAGGCAATTCTTCCTAGCCAGTTACAGCGTGGCCTGGGGAGTGCTTCTGCACCCTTTGCATCATCTGGAAAGCATAATTAGGGTCTCAGCTAAAAATCTAAATGAAGTGTGAAACAAGGCAAAAACAATGCATATCATGTAAAGAAGTTAGGGTGGGGAAAGCTGGCTTTGCAGAAGGTCTGTCCCAACACCTTTTGGTTCTTGGGGTGTGATGGCCCCTGGCAAGGCAGGAAAAAGCCAGCAGCACCAGAGGGTTTGCACAAGTGGTTTGTGGGGTGCAAAGAGGGGTTGTTCTGGTTCTGTATTACCCCCTATGCTGCTGCTGGGGGGGGAGGGTGTGGCTGAGGAAGGAGGCACACAGAAAGGAAGAGGTATTTGCCCAGTGTGGGAAAAGATAACAGAAATATATATTTAATTTTTTTCTGTGCAAAAAGAGGATTCGGGCAAGACATAAAACTCCCTTTCAGATTATTTTAGTAGAGGAGAAGCTCTGGAGAGTTGAAATTGCTGTTAGCATCCGTGTTGTTCAGAGGGGGTACCTGGGGCCCTGCTGTGCTCCATCCCCTTCCCCAAAAGCTCCCGCAGCCTGGGTTGCCAGGACAGCAGTAAAACGACACTCTTCCAAAGCAAGCAGCAGGTTTAGCTGGGGTATAACCTGCCTGTGAGGCCAATAATGTTCGCTTAACTGCTTCTGGCAACGTAGCTGGAACACCGTGACCTCCCCGCTTTAGATCATATGATGCAATGAGCGAAAAAATAAGGTTGTTGCAGAGTCCTAAACTACTAGCAGAAACCCAACATTTTAACACAAACTAAACAGCTGTTGCTACTACTGAGATCTAAAATACAAACCTGTAAAAGAATGTAAGAGCTCTAGACTCGAGTTCTCTGCTCCCAAATCTATTTGATCTCAGGAGCCATGGTTCTTTAAAAGGGTTTGCTTAAGGTGTCAAGATGTCAGTGTTTGGAAACATGCTTTGGGGTTACGTGCAGTGCAAAGAGATGGTGCACAGCAGCTTGTTTATGTGTAAATTAGCCTGCTGTTTGTATTATAACCCTGGGCTGCACAAAATTTGCAATGGCATTGAGCTGTCTGCCATCAACTGAAAGTTATACCTGCATTTCCTCAATCTTATATTTTGGCTGTGTAATTTTATTAACCTTTATAATGCAATAAAAGAGAAAGCCGGTATTTGCAAGCTGCTGGTAGAAGGGTACCCGAGGTCCAACGGTTCACCCTGACATCCCAGAACCAGCAGGCACCCTTTAGGCCACATCATGTGCTCTCAAAAACCCACTTCTATTTATTTTTTTTATTTTCTTTTTGGAGCAATGCCTCAGCCCAGCCTTGTGCCTAATTTTTGCTGCTTCCCTCATGCATGCACTGGCTCTTGCAGCCCCTCTTCGGGTCTACCCTCTCTGCTTCTTCCCACGTTTGAAACGAGCCCACATGTGCCAAATATGCAAGGGACCAGGGATGCAAAAAGCCCGTCTAAGAGTTCCTCAGAATGGGTAGGCTTCTAAACACAAGAACTGCTTCTGCCCTTGATGGAAACCAAGTAATTCTAGAAAAAGAGAAGTTTTTAGCATTTTGGGCAGCATCAAGGGAAGTGTGGAGGAACTCTGCTCAGGCAAATGCTCTCCTTTGCTGGAACCATGCTCAGATCAATGATTTACCTCAGCCCAAGAAAAGCCAGTTACAGCCTCTACGAGATGAATACGTGAGCATCACAAGGCATCTTCAAATTGCACGCCACACTAAGCGACTGCTGCATGGAGAGAGATGTGAGCAAACAAGATTATTTATTTTTTTTGCATGCTTTCTGCAGGGTTAGCCCCGGGCAACGCCAGGCTTCTCACCTGCATTTTTTAAGCTACATTCTTTCTTCCGTTGCATTGTAGCATTTTAAGTGTGCATCAGATTTGTTTTCCCTTGCAAGAAGGTTTATTAAAGCTCCAACTGGATGAGTAGCCCCAGTCAGTAACCTCTGAAACAAGGGAAATGTTTTCTAGGCTTGCAGCCTTCCTAGGGGCTTGACTAAGGTCTCGTGACAGGCTTCAGCTAGGAACGTAACCAAAAGCAAACAAGAAACAAGTAGTAGTGGAGTAGTTCAGAGTGATGGATTGGCATTAAAGAAGAAATATACAGATTCAAGCTATGGGTTGTATCTTATTTTTCTTTTTATAAGTAGAAAAACAAAGCATTTAATTATTTGCAAACAGATTTTAATAAAATGCCTGTAAAACCACTCTTGCCAGAGCAAACGTATCAAACCATTTAATCTTTTCCCATACCAGCAGAAAAGTACAGCATCTTTTATTTGTGGGAAAAAATCACTTTTCAAGGGATGCTAATTCTTGAAGTTAAGCAGCTGAACAGCCACTCGTTTCTTTTTCCTCTAGTAGCCTGGTCATCACTGCTTTTCCAACAACTCCTCTACAGAAAGGCAGTGGAGAGCTGACTTTTAGATTAAGAACCACATTTGTTATGTGGCTTGGTTTTTTTGTTGTTGTCGTTGTTTTGGAGAGCTTTCTCCAGAGACCTGGCAAAGGCACCACCCAGTAGCAATACAGTAGGTAGTTCTTCCCTTGCCTTTGGGAAGGAGCTCTCTTTTAGAGCCCGACTAATGCGTTAGGAGGGATTACAGGATTAAAGAGCTCCTAAAGGGTACAGACCCACTTCTAGCAGATGCCCAGTAATTGTTTACTTCAAGGATAACGATGCTGCAGTGAAAATGTACAACGCTTTCATGAGCCTCAGCGCTGCACGGAAGGCTTACCAGCTACCTGGACACCCCACTCAGGGAACCCACAAGTGTTTTTTGGTAAAAGCACATTCTATATTAAATTAATTAGCTTTATGTACGAAAAGTTCAGATTAAGAAGAGGACACTGCTTTAACTTTGCTCTGTAGGCAGTCACCACTCATGAAATGATCTTCACTTCAGGCTTGGACTCTTCCAGGGCTCTTAGTTCATCATCCACCTCAGAACTCCAGAAAATGTCGTACAAACTGCACCAAAACAAAAAGGCAAGCTGGTTTAGCAAGTATCCTCCCATTGAGGTAAGAGAGAGCAGGAAGACACGCAAATTGCCGTTACGAGAAGACCACATAACAGAAAGGGCCCCATCTAGGTTGGGCAGTCCGCCCCAACAACCAGTAATGGGTGTTACAGCACCGGACCATGCTATTCCCACCATAGCACCACCATCTCCTCTTCCTCAGGCCTCAGGGACCAAAGCGGATTAAGCCATTATGGTCACACCACTCGGAAGGGTCAGGGAGGGCTTTGCAACAAGCAGATGGTGTTTCACTCCCCCTGGGGTCACCAGGAGGACTGGTTCCCCTGGCTGGAGCTTGCTGTCTGCCAGGGGAACGCAAGCAAGACCAGAAACATCACTCACATCAACTGCTGCAGCTTGCAGTTGGGATTCCTCACGGCTTCGCAGAGCTTCCTCACGCCTTCATCCTCCAGAGTGTTGTAGCTCAGGTCCAGCTCCGTAAGGCACGGCTTGGCAACCATGAGGGTGGCAAGCGTGGCACAGCAGGCTGCGGTGAGATCGCAGTTGCCCAGCCTGAAGGGAGAGGAGAGAGCACAGCAGAGTGGGAATTTTGGCCCCCAAGCAAAAAAAAAGAATAATCTAGTGCTATCCCTCTCTGTATGCTGTTCTTGGAAGGGTAACACAGCAAGAGAGGAGATGACTTGTGAGGGTGCCCCTTACCACAGGGAGTGGATGTTGCAGTTGGGGTGCAGCAGCCCTTCACACAGGAGTTCAACACCTGCATCTCCCAGCTTGTTCTCGCCAATGTGCAGCACTTTCAAGTGTTTGTTCACGCTGAGAACAGAGCTGACTGCCTTGCAGCATGCAGTCGTGAGCCCGCATTCTCTAATCCTGCAAAGGAAAAATGACATGAGAACTCCAGGGATCTAGAGAGCATCAAGCACTGGTCACTTCACGTTTGCTTCAGAGGAGTCTGCAGACTGAGAAAAGAGGAAAAGAAGCCTTCCCACAATCACTGAACTTCTCTCCATCCCCGTCTGCCAATCCTTTCAGAGCAGCACTTCTCCCACCATTTATATTTGGGTTGTTTGTCTCAGAGTATGTATCTAGGACAGAGAGCTGCCCATAGAAGCACAGAAACAGACTCCTGTTCAGAGAAGCATGCTGCTCTCTCAGCTCCACTATGCACTCCCGGGGCACTTCACCAATTCCCATGCCACGGGGGTAGGGCAAGAACTCCATTGAGGGGTAGGAGCTGAACTTGCGACGTAGAAAAGTTGAAGAGCTGCCTGTTACAGTTCTATGTGAAAGAACAGTTTTCCCCTCCAGGCCATGCAATAGCAGAGCACCCCAACCTGTAATGTAATGTAATGCTGTCAGCAGTGAGAATGCTGAGAATGGTTTTGTCATCCAAACCTCCTCTGGTTAGATTTAGCTCGTAAAGTTGGCACCACAGGTTCTGGTGCTGACTTTTACCCAGTCCTTCCAATAAGCAATTACACTCTTCATTTGTGGAACCATCACAACTGAGGATTTATTTTGTATTATTTCACTGTCCTGGTTTCAGGTAGGGTCTGCTTAAATCCCACAGCACCACAACATTCACCTACATCTCTCTTCAGTTAGGTCTCCAAAAAAGTCGTGGGTATGTGAAGCCTCACAGCAGCTTACCATAGCTCCTGGAGGTTAGCTTTGGGATCCTTGAGCGCCTGACACAGCATCTCCATTCCTGAGTCTCTCAGGTTATTGTCTATCAGACTGACCTCTAGGAGGGTCTCTTTTGTACTGAGGACTCTGGAGAGATCTTTACAGCTAGCGCTTGTGAGATCGCAGTCCCATAACCTGCAGGGAAGAACCAAGTATTATTTCCCCCAAAAAATTACTTAGATTAGAAAACACAGTTCTCTGTTAGTATTCTGAACTTCTGGTTACAGCATTTCGTTTTCTTCAGTCCTTTACCAAACTCGTCCATGTATCATACCACGGAGCTTTCTCTTTACTTTCCACCCTTTGCACTGAACGTTCTGTTTGTAACAGAAGAGGAATATGAACACTTGTTTCTGGTAGACAGACATCTCAAGAGGAGGAAAAGACACTGTCATCACAAATTCTCATTCACCCTCTCCCCAGAATTTGGTCTAAGTGATTTCAGTGCAGCCTTACTCCTCCATGGTGTCCTCCACCAGGTTTTGTGAAGCAACTAACTTGCAGTAGAGACATCCTTGTTTCACTAGGGGGTGTAACTGAGAAGCTTTCTGCTTTGGAGCAGACCAACAGTACAACCTAGATAGCCCAGAGGCCGCAAGAGGGATTTAAGCAAACCCTCTCTACCCTTACCACAGCTTCTGGATTTTGCAGTTTGGATGCAGCAGTCCTTGGCACAGCAGAGCCAGGCCGGAGTCCCCGATCTTGTTATCCCCCACAGACAGATCTATCAGCGACGACTTGTTGCTCAGCACCGCGCTGATGTCCCGACAACTATCGCTGGTTATTCCGCAGTTTTCCAGGCTGCAGGAAAAAAAAAAGCACAGTTTGAATTGCTGCTCTAAACCTGCTGCATTAGATATGATCCTCCACTCCCAGTTTGGACATTCACCCTTATATCGACTGTCTTTTTGAAGAGGAACTTTTGGATGTATGACACTGTGAGTCCCCAGCAGCCACAAGCCAAACTGGGACACAGAGAATGAAGGAAAAGGGACTGCTGGCTGCTGCAGAGCCCTGAAGCCTCTGCACAGCTGGAGCTGGCTCCCCAGATCTACGTAGCAGTGACTTAGCAGCTGTGTGCTCCTCCGGCCAGGCTGTGCTGAAGCACCTGGGCAAGTTAAAACAAATCGTGCTTCTACCCTGAACCCGTTCAGGGGCTGTACCAACAAGAGGACAAATTCAACATCTCTTTCTTTAAGAAAATCTGGGTCTGAATAAATATGCTCAGCCAGCTAGTAACTCAGGGGTAAGAACTAGAGTCTCTGAAGGCTGTTGCTCTGCAACTCGCAGATACTAATGAGCAGCCACTCCTTGTAATTGCAAATTTAACCTGGGGTACGTGTTCACACCACACCAATAGACATGGGAGTGAACTTCGAATCACATGATAGTTAAAAAAAAAAAAAAAAAAACACAGATGTGCCTTCAGTTTCCACAGTTCTAGAAATCTGAGCCTGCAAAAAGCTGGCCTAAATTTCAAGCATTCTTGACAACAGTTTTTCCTTCTTTTGCGCACGGTAGGAATAGCAGCAGGGTTATTTGCAGCTAGAGATGACCAGCTCTTCCTTACTGTAGTAACTCTAAGTTGCAGCTTGCCTCCACCAGCCCCCGGCACAGCTGCTTTACAGCTGTATCTCCCAGCGTGTTGTTGCTCAGGCTGAGCTCCTTCAGGGTGGGCTTGGTTTGCAGAGCAGCATTGAGAGCTTCCACAATATCAGCCGTGAGTTCACAATACTCCAGCCTGCAAGGAGAAAAGAAACCCAGGCAAAAACAAGTGTCTCCACCACGTCCTGCTACCAACAGACACATCAAGGCAGAAAATGTGCCAGTGGGGTCTACGAGCTGAGACTAGGCAATACATGAAGGAGAGAGGACCACAAGCAAACTGCAGCCAGTAGTTCTTCGCAGCGTGTTATTTCTTAAACTTAGACCCCAGGGAAACCAAGCAAGACTAGTCCCCCGCTGAAGCAACACACAGGCTGCCTCAGCTTTGAACTGCAGCACATCACGCAGCCTCACCACCAAGCCTTCCCAAGAGGGGCTGGAGACAGCAAAGAGACCTGGGTCCAGCTCAGATGTAAAGCATGGACCAGCTGCAGCAGAATCAGCCTTCCCCTGGGAGTCAGGGGCATCCTGCATTAACAGGACGCTGCCAAATGAGCTGAATAAAGCCTACGGGAACAGGCACCCAGCTCTGACAAACCCTCAGGACCCGCTCCCATGAATAAGCACGACCACGTTCAGATAAAGCAGGAAGAAATCCACAGCTGGCAACAAAACTCCTGTTTGTCTCAGGTTCAAGACGTATGCGAACTGTCTGATGACCAAAACGCCCAGGGACTACTTACTGCAGCTTCTGCAGCTTACAGTTGGGGTTCATCAGCCCCTGGCACAGCACCTTCACTCCAGCAGTTCCCAGCTTGTTGTCACCCACGTGCAGCTCTGTCAGCGATGGCTGTGCACTGAGGACAGAGCGGAGAGTCTCACAGCTGGCGCTCGTCAGGTTGCAGTTCTGCAGCCTAAAGGAGGGAGGCAGCTCAGGTGAGAGAAATGCATCCCCAGTATTACTCTAGGGCTCTTCTGGGAGAAGTGCAGCTGCTGGGGTTTGGGCACAGGAAGGACACCGTGGCACCACCAGGGTGTAGCTCTCTCGAAAGCAGTACATCCAGGTAAGCACTGTTATTTTAAGGTCTGCCAAAATATTGTACCAGCTAATATTGTACCTGTAACATGAGCTCCTAGGTTCCCTTTGGTCTAATTGCTCATGTAGCATCTCTAGCAGAAGAAGGATCCACCCTACATTAAGCAGTACCGCAGCTGCTTTGTAGCAGTGTTTTAATAACGATAAGGTGAATCCCTGAGAGAAAGCACATCTTATGATCTCTTGTTCCCCTGGAAATGTCATCCAGAGTAGCTAAAAGTAACAATCTTGTCTAACTTGGCTTAAATCCCTGGATATATAATTCAGAAGTTTTACTGTAAGCTTCAAGAAGGATCTATGAAGCTTATCCTTCAGTGCTCAGGCTGGGAGAAGCTGTATAGGAACCAGGCTGTTACTTCTACAGGGTGCTTTGAACTATTGGACATGACGCCCTTGTAATGGAGAAGTGTTGTGCATAGTGGTGCTAAGTTTGGCTTGGATTTGGTTGCTCTTTTTCCCTAAGACACCTTACCAGAACCCCAAAAATGAACAATCATGTTTCTACAGAACTGATACAACCTAATCCATGCTATTTCTTGGGGGCCCTGGAGAGTTTGGAGCTCAGGTCAAAAGCTCCCTGAAAAATATTTGGAGTCAGTCTCCTAGTACAGTGTAGCACAGTTACACTTGGAAGCCCACCTGAGAACTGCCGCTTGAGCAGCTTCAGCCTACTCTCCCTTTATTTGCCAATGCCTCCTCGCTGCAGGGGGCACGCTGACTTTGAAGCAGGCCTATCTGGTCTAAAAAGTAAACAATTTGTCCGAGGTAGCGTCAGGAAGATACCAGATGCACCTCAGGAGCTGGCAAACTCCAGTTCTCTGCAGAAGAGCTCCTGGACAGAGAAGGTAGCACCTTGCTGAGGGTCACTGAAGAGCAAAGGCAGCAACCGCTCCTGCAGCGTGGTTGGGCTGTAGGGCTTGCTAGGGGAAGTCTTTTACTGCCACAATATGCTGCTGGTGCCTCTGCAGAAACTGCTGGCTTGAGCCGAGCCCCACATCTAGCCCCTGCCCAACTGAGAAGATAGGGTTGGTGGCAGAGCCAATTCGGTAGGGTGCAGAAAGACTGACAGCTCGGGAAATGCCAAGGAACACCAACGCTCACAGGAACACCCTTTTGCTTGGTTCCCAGAGAAAGAAGCAAGCAAACTGGACGGGACTGCTAAACCCCGTGCTGATAACGGGCAGGAGAGTAATCTGAAAAACACATTTCTGACAATGTCAGTTATGTCCTAACGGCACATACTCTAAAGAAGGTCTCCGTAAACCCTTAGCTTGGCTGGGAAAACTCTACCTGTCCTTCCCTCTGTGCTGGACAGATTGATAACCTGGAGTCTTACAGCAAATATGCTAGCTAAGTAAAAAATCCTACGGTATTCCAATCATCTGACCTAGGTAACAGCTGAGATGCACCAGCACAGCTCTGGTCCTATGATCACATACTAGTTTGCCTTGTGACTTCACCTACAGCACTCTGCAAGCCCATCCGAGCGAGGCAATCAGCGTGGCTTTACCATAACTTCTGCAGGCTACAGCTGGGCGTCAGCAGCCCTTTGCACAGGTACTCAATGCCTGCATCTCCCAGCTCGTTGTTGTTCAGCTTCAGCTCGGTGAGGGACGGGTTCGTGTTGATGATAGAGGAGAGGTCCTTACAGTTACTGCTGGAGAGATTGCAGTCATCCAGCCTGAAAGAGAAGGAGAGGTGGGGTCCGTTAGTCCTCAGGGCCTCCCTGGCTGAAGCGCTCCCCAGGAAAGCAAAGCGGCCAACCTACACCTCCTTGGTCCCTGGGACACCTCCAGAAGGATGCGTGTGGCTCGCTGTGCAACACGTGGCCCAGACCTCTGCTTCTACAGGGCAGAAGACGCGCTCTGCCTGCAGGGCTGTGGCACACGAGGGGCTGACGGCAGCTTCCCAAGCCCCAGGCCTCCTCCGTGCTGCGCAGCCACACGTCTTGCCTGCCTTGGCAGGGCTTCAGCCAGAGGACGATGCGCCTTCATCTGGCCTTCGCTAGCGACAAACTACCCATGTCTGAAGCCACGTTTAGCCAGAGGCCGGCTTGCGGGCTGCCGGACTGGTTCTGCACCGAGACTAGCCCAGCCGGGCCCGCAGCCAGGCTTCCCAGCCCCTCGGGGATCCGGCCTCGTACGGGTGAGTCACGCAGCCCTCACGGCCTCTCTCAGCAGGGAGCAAGGCTGCAGCACGACAGCGGCCTCTCGCACTGAAGGCAGGGTTTTATTTGCTGCCGCCCAGTTGAGGAGGAGAGAGCTGGACGGCGTGGAGAGTCAGGGAACGGACTGGGAGCCGGGGACGGAGCAGGACGAGCAGCGGGTGAGACGGAAGAGGCACGGGGTAAGGAAGGCATTGCAAAGAACCTCACAGTCCCAGGCACGGTCTGTGGGGAAGGCTGCAGAAGCAAATCTTCTGAACAGCCTCATCCCATTCCCCTGCTTGCACTGGGGAACACGGTTCCCCCACAGCGGCTTGCTCAGCACTCTAGGAGGGTACTTTTGGAGACTGCCTGCGGAATTAAGAGGTGTTTGCATGGGGCTCATGCATGGCAGCCAAGGAACAGTCACTTGGCAGCGTGCGTGCAACTTAATGAGCATGAAGGACATTTGCCTTCCCTCACCTGAGGGATCTGACTGTCAAGAATTACCAAAACAGTGGTCAAATGTGTGGATAACCACTCAAGACATTACCTGGGTGAGCGTGCATGCCGTAGTACAAGGGCAGCGTTAGTTCACACCAAGGGATGCTCCTCTCTAGACAAAATAAATCCTTGCAAGAGCATTTTTATCTTTTTATCAACTTTCTGGGCAAAAATATGTAAAATCATCTCTGTTCCTGGGCCACTTTTAAGTCATGGGTGAACAATACTACAGCTCAGTCTTGCTACTGAAATGCATTGTGCCTTGTACCTCTTCTCACAGCAGAGAAACACAACTCTTACTCAGAGGAGACGGAATGCAGCTAGGGACTACCTGATGCTTTTGCAGGATTTCATGGTAGACAGAAGCTCAGCCCATCGAGACGGGTCCATCTCCTCACACTGGATGTCAAGGTCCATTTTGGAAGTTGAGCTAGGATCTGAAAATGGAAAATCAAGCTGTTACTTTTGCCACCAACCGAGAAGCAAGCACAGCAACCCTCTTCAAACCCACCCGCAGCCCTGATGCAGGTCGGACCACGCAAAGTGGACAGGCCGTGCTTTTGGCAGCTTGCTGCGAGCAGCAGCGTTGGAGCAGCCCAGCTTTCAGGAGGCAGCCACTAAAACCGCTCACACGTGCTGGGTTTCGGCAGCTCTTCCTAACCACAGAATGAATGGCTGTACACGAGGTTCGGTACCCAGGCTTTGCGGGGGCACTCCGGGTGGGCAAGTCTAAGCACAGAGAGCCTGCCGAGAGGGGTTCTTCCTTGCTTCGCACCCAAACCGTGCTTTAGAAGTACCCCGGACGCTGCGATAAACCCGCACGGGGATGCTGCGAGGCCAGCAGCTGGGCAAGGGCCCGAGCCTGCAGCCCCGCAGCCAGGTGACAAAGCACGCTTCGGGCATCCCAGCCCTGCTAACGTGACTCAGAGCACGGCGCAGCCGCTTAAAAAACACCCAAACCCAACGCGCTGAGTGATCGCATCGGAATGGGGCAGTTAAAAAAAAAAAAAAAAAAAAAAGCCAACGAGGCAGCGCCGATGTTCGGCACCGCCTGCCCTAAACCCGGCACCTCCTGCCGCTCCATCCCCGGTTATTAGGAGCGGCGGTTGTTTACGCAGTCCGTCAGTTTCTACAGGCAGGTCAGCAGACGCCCCCCGAGCTCCCCCCCCGATTACTATTACTGTTTTTCAGGTGTTTTACCAAACGCCCCCCGAGCTTCCCCCCCCCCCCCCCCGAATTATTATTATTAATATTATTATTATTTTATTGTATGGTATCTTAGCAAGCGCGCCCCGCCCCGGGCTCCTATGGCTATTGCTGTTCCCGTCTGGGGCGTTCCGGGCCCCCCCTTACCGCCGCCGCCCGCACGCTGCGCCCGGCCCGCTCCGCTCCGCTCCGCTCCGCCACGCCCCCTCGGGGGTGGCCGCGCCCCCTTTTCCCGCAAGCCACGCCCCCTTTCCGGATAACCGCCCGTCCCCTTCCGCCTCGCCACGCCCCCTGGACGGCTCGCCCCGCCCCTCCCGGCTCGCCCCGCCCCTCGCGGCCCCGCCCCGCCCCTCGCGGCCCCCCCGCCATTTTCCCTCCCTCCCTCCCTCCCCTCTCCCCCTCCTCCCCTCTCTTCGCCTATTTCCTTCATTCCTCCCCCATTCCTTCCCCTGCCCTCCTTTTCCTTCCTCCTCCATTCTTTCCCCTTCCCTATTTCTCCTTCTTCCCCCTTCTCCCCCCCCCTCCCTACTTCTTACCACTTTTTCCATCTCTCTTCCCTCTCCTCCCCCTCCTTCCCCCTCTTTTTCCCTGCCAGAGCCCACAGGAGCGCAACCCCGCAGCGAGGGGAGGCACAAAAAGGGACGGGAAGACCAAAAGTTATCAAAAGTGGCGTCCCAAAAGGGACGAGAGGACCCCAAAAAGTGCCGTCCCACTTTGGGCTGCCCCTTTGCCTCCTTTGGGGCCGTTCAAACGGGGGACACCCAAAAATACCCATCCCTCCGTGGGCTGCCCGGCTGCCACGGGGAGCCCTGTGGGGTGCCTCCCACCCGCCCTGGCCCTGTTCTCTCCCCTACTCCCTCCCGTAGCAGGACGTGCTGGGGGGCAGCACGAAGGCCTCTACCCCGAGCCCCACGGGTGGAGGCACGGAGGCCGGAGTCCTGCCGCCTCCCCCCCGGCAGCCGCACGCACCCAGCCCGGTACCGGTGGGCTTCTCCCGCGCATCCCACCCGGCGCGGAGCGGGGCCGGGAGGCGTTCGCCATCCCTTGGGCTCGCTTCCTCCTCCGGCTGCCGGCTGCTCCCGGCCTCGCTATTGTTTCCCAACGCTTTGAGCCCCGGGTAAAAGCTCACGCAGGCCTCCAGAGGAAGGCGGCGAGGTGCTGAGAGGTTTCTACGCCGCCTCCCCTCGTGCCCCAACCCAAATCTCAGCATCTCCCCCGGTTTCTTCTGGCAGCAAACACCCCGTTCCCCTTCAGTCCTCCGGATAATCCCAACCGGCCGCTCCCGGCAAAGCAGCGTCCGCCACGCGCGGCCCCAAAATCCTGCGGTTCCCCCTTTTTGCTAAGGGAAAGGGGAAGTTTGGGGAGTTTTAGGGCCCGTTCGCGCGGCCGACACGTACCTCGCTCCGCTGGGCTCTCTGCGGGAGCGCGGCGGGCAGAGCTGACGCCTTCCTGCTGCAGTTACTACGCAACCTCTGCTGTTGTACACACGCTGCCTGCTAGAGGGAGAAGGGCACGTTGGGGCTCTGACGGCGTTTTTCCTCCCGGGAGCACCCAGCATCCTGCTCCCGCCCGTGCTGCGTGCTCCCCAACAGCCTGCAAGGCCCCGCAGGGAACGACGCCGGTGCTGCCCTCCCCTAAAACCAATTCCTGGCTGGTCCCAGCACCCACAGCAAGCAGGATCCCAGCCCTCAGACCTCTACCTCCTCCTCCCAAAGCCCCGCAGGCTCGCCCCCTCACTGGCACGAAGATTAATTAATGTTTCACGAGCCCACAAGCGAGGCGGGGGCAGAAGGCAGGCTCCATTCTTCCCTCCAAAGGAGCAGCAGGGGCTGTGAAGCGGCTTTTGTTCCCCGTGGGGGGGCTGCATCGGGGGCTGCTCCGTCCTGCCATCTGCGCCGAGAGCCGGGCTTCACACCTGGCCGTGTGAGTTTGGGTCATCGGCTTCCTTTAGGGGCGAGGGGAGCAGCTGCACGGTGGATGTCGTAGCCAGGACGGCCTCGCCTGAGAGGGATAACAGCGCTGCGAGGCTGCGTCCCCACTTTGGGGTCGTTTCTCGGCTTTTTGCCTTCACGGCCCGGTCTCCAGGACTGAGTGTGTCCACGTTGGAGGACCCTTTGTCTTCAAAGGTCTCAGGGGGTGCTGCCCTGAAAGGGGTCTCAGCCTGCGCTAGCTGTTCTCCCCCCAGCTGCCTTTACAACCCTTCTCCCAGTGGAGGTGGGAACCGACCACCAGAAGCCTGAAGAGCTAAAACTCTCCTTCCATAGTGCCCAGAAGAGAGCCGAACAGCAGAGGGTGCACTGCTTCCCCTTCTCTCCCACGAAAGAACAGGTCACCCACAAAAAGGGGTTGCTGGAGCACTCCTATGCCCCCCGGGCCAAACCCCAAACCCACCAAAGCCCCGGCAGCATGGTTTGAGCATGGCACTAGTGTCTGGCCTCGGTGCTCACCAGATGCTCCTGGACAGGAGGACGGGAGGGATGCTGCAGGTGCTGAGCGATGACTTCTGCTCTCGCTCAGGAAGACCACAAAGTGCAAGAAGACGACGAGCACTGCCGAGAGGTTGCAGCACCCCACCAGGTTTTACACCTTCAGCCTTTCTCCAAAACCAGGTCACTGCTGTTCCTGCCTGTACCTCCTCAGCGCTCGCTGGTTTAGAGGTTTCAGAGTGTTTTGTGTCACTGGACTTTCAGCAGACCTCCCACCCTGGACAAAGCACCTGCTCCACACTGGTCTGTGATGGTAAAAAAAAAATGGACTTACAGTCCAGGCAGCCAGGCCAAGATGTTATCGGCTTCTACCTCCCCTTTTTCCCCTTGGCTGCCCTCACTGCAGGGACAACCAGAGGCATCTCGGGAAAAATCTATTGCCCTTTCCCCAGCAAGCAGGGCCAGGCTGTCCTACTCACAAATACACGCAAGTCCAGGGGAAACGGTGTGCAACTGGGCTGAGAAAATCGACAGGAAACACCGATGAGAAAGGCGTGTGCATGTCTTTCCTCTGCAACAGCGGCGTCCCAGTGAGTGAGATACCTTCATTCAGGTCTCTGCCTGTTTTTCCTTCTCCTTTATGTCCTCTGCGAGGTCACTGAAGTTTGCCCCCATTTTCTGGGAGGGGATTGCCTCCCAGCTGCACCTCCTGATGTACCAGGGAGCCTTGTGTCCCGTGGCCTGGGGAAGTCGAGATGTGTCTCCGCATTTACTTCATTTTAAAATTAACATATGCACATAACCCTGGAGCAAGCAATCTAGAAGGATGCTTAAATTATCTCAGAATTAAACTCATTAGCATAAGCCAAAAGCTTTGTCTTTTCTCCCTCTAGCTGTTTGCCATTCTGTCCTCCGTGCTCTCACGATGCCCTTGTGCAAGCACTTAATTGCAATTAAAGACATTAAAATTTTCAGGCTAGTGACAGATCTTTTGCTAGCTCGGCTGTGTGAGGCCTACCAGCAAACTCATTACGTAAATTCAGTGGTGGTGGTCATAACAGCGAGCTGTAAGAACATGCATAGCTCCATTTGTTGCCCTCGGAGCCCTGCTTTAATTCCTGCTCAATCCATTGGCACTTCCATGCTTGGTCCCACTGTCCTTCTTTCTGCCTGGAAGCCATTTGATCCTTGAGCTTGTGAAGCAGGGCTTTGTTGGGGAGGAAATGCAAAACTCGTGTCGTTCCTCTAGAGACAGCAGGCTGATGCAGCTCTTGGAAGTGAAAGCAGCCCCAAGCATCTGTGGAGCCAGGGTGGAGAATCTGACACCGTGGCTTAGCTGTTGCCGCAGGAGCAAAACACAAAAAAGGGAGGTCAACAAACAGATGCCACTGGCAAGCAAGTGGCTGGGAGCCACAAGGTGGCCAAGCAAGCCCTGGGCTCCTCGGCAAATGCAGGCAACGCCCACCCCCCCCCCCCCCCAGCTCGCATGTGTGCACACATATGGCTGATCTGCACCGTGACAGCTCATTAGAGATTCCCACAAGAAATCCATTAGGAGGAACTTTTAGCTGCTCTGATGTGGTCATCTTGTTCTTGTAAAAGAAAAGCCGATCTCTTTGTTTCATGCTGGCTTTATTTTGGGGGTGGGGATGGGAATCATTATAATGAAATAGTTCTGTGAGTATATGTGCAATATATTGTCCCTATGTCTACTGGGGTCACCACTAGCCTATGCTGGGCAAGGAGAAGCGTGCAGAAAAACTACAGCCCGAGGATATTCCGATGAAGATGCCAGATTGTGCCCTGCCTGTCTGCAGAGGGCAGTGCAGCCTCAGCCCGAGCGGATTTGGGTGCCTGTGGTCGCCAAGCTGAGCTACCAAAAGCTAGTGGGGAAAACGAGAGCACCAGGCCATAAACACAACTGTGCTTCGTGACGCAGTCTCCTCATGTCGGCTGCGTGGCAGCTGATGAAATAGGAGACTGCAACGGATTTCACTTTCCCATTAAATCCCGCTGCATATGAATATTTGAATCATTTGTACAAGCTTTGAAGGCTGTGGTAGTGACAGCTGGTTATTTCATGAGTTTGTCTGGGGCTCCAAAGCCTGAGTATAAATCAGCCTTAAAAGATGAGAACAAACTTTTTCAAGCTAAAAAAAAACCAACTCCATACGTTCATCTGTTTTTCAGACTTCAGCCTGCGTGCTACCATTGCCATTTTCTGGAGAGGGCTGGTAGGTTGCCTCTGGCGGTGGACAAGTTTCTCTCTGCTGAGAATTCATGGAAATTTGTTCCAAATAATCCCTTTGTAAAAGGCACTGCATCTTCCCTTCGATCCAGTTCTTTGTGCTATCGCAGCAAATCCCGTTTTACTAGGTATTGTCCTATTTACGTGGCCTTGCTGCTTAAAATGAAGGGTAGTGGGGTCAGGATTTTCAAAGACAGGGTCACAACCTGCAGTAGTTATAATGTAAAAAAGTACTGTTGAGACCGGGGTATGGCGCTGCTCTAGGTATGCGAGAACCTAGCCGTGTAGTGCAGCTCTGCAAAACGTCTGCGTGTCAGATTTATTCTGACAGGAAAAATTTGCCCAGGTTTGTTCTTTTTAAAAGGAGGTGTGGTGTGGTTGAGTCTTCTTGCTCTTTCTATATGAACGGTTTAGGTGAAGAACGCTGCTGAAGAATTGGGCCAGTCCGCAAGATGCCCACTGACGCTTTCCACAGTGCCTCAGGGCCTTCTCGGGGACCTGACGAACGTGCCACGAGGACCCTGCGATTTAAGAGCGTGGGCTCCAAGCCACATCTCCTCCCCACCACCCACCCCCAGGGCCCCAAACGCCTCCAGTTCTGAGGCAGATTTTAATTAACCCCAGCACTGCCTCCACAGAGCTCTGAAGGAAGACCTTTGGTGCAGCCGGGGGCTGCGGGCTGTCTGAAAGCTGGATGCCACCCTGGGCCGCTGAAACGTGGCCAAAAGGCCCTTTCCCCAGGCACGTAACTGGAGGAGCCGTGCCGAACTGCTTCACACCTCCCGTTCCCAGCTCTGCTTTCGACTTGGATAGGAACACAATTGAAGCCCTGAGGTGGGTCAGGCAGCCATGCTGGGAGGATCTCCTTTTAAGACCGCGTGTGCGCATTTAAGATGGTTTTAACAGCAAAAAGCGTTTGCAGATGATAAGGGCCGACCTCTCGGGATATCTCGCTGCCCGATATAAAATGGAGGGAAGGAAGAAAAACCGCACTGGAGAATGCGGGCATCGATCCCGCTACCTCTCGCATGCTAAGCGAGCGCTCTACCATTTGAGCTAATTCCCCTGCCTAGTTTACGGCCTTCCTGCGCCCCCTCTATTCTCTTCTCGCGAGACTCTCCCATCCCTCCGCAGAACTACAGCTCCCATCGCGCCCCGCGCGCGGAGACGGGCCGGGGGCTTGCGCGAGGCGCGTGAGGGGGAGGGGGCGGGGCTTGGCGCGGCGGGGCGGGGCCGAGGGGCCGGGGCGCGCGCGCTCGCGCCGGTGGCGGGACCGGGAGCGCGCGCCCGGTAAGGAGCGGCGGGAGCGGGGAGGGGGCAGGAGGGGGAGCCCCGGGGGGGGGGCGCTGGGGATGCCCGGGGCACCGGGAGGGTCTGGGGGCCTCGGGGGGCTCCCGGGGCTCCGGGAGGGTTTGGGGGTGCGGGGGGTCCCCGAAGCGAGGCGGTGCCCGGGGTCGTGCAGGGTTCGTAGGGGATCATCCCCCCGGGATCCCCCCGTCGGTGCCCGGGGGGGTCTCGCCTCCGGTCCTCGGGTCGTGCAGGGGGATTTTTGGGGTCCCGGGGGGATTTTGGGGTCCCCGCCGGGCTGCGGTGCCCGGGCTGCGGCCGGGGGGAGCGCCGGGGTCGGTCCGTGCGGGTGGCGGGGGTCACCGGGGAGGCTCGGTGCGTGCAGCTTGGTCGCCGAGGTGCCCCCCTAAAAGCAGCCCCCCAGAAAGCGGCAGCCCCCCGAAAAGCGAAGCGCGACGGGAGGCCCTGCCCGATGGCGGGACGGGGTGCTCGGGGCGGGGGGACCGCAGCGGATGCGGCCGGGACACGGTGCCATGCGCTGGGGACGGATGTGGGGCGCTAGGAAAAGGGGGGGCGCTTTTTGGGGAAAAAAGTGGCCAAATGGGCGAGTGCGTCAGGACCCGCCTGCGTGGTGGCGACGACCTCTGCCGCTTCTCTTCCTCCCCAATTTCGCTCCTCGTGAAGAAGGCGGCCAGAACGGAGCAGTAACGTAAACCTGCTCTTCCTGCGATGTGCAAGTCATCTTGTTCCTGGGTACCTTTTCTGAGCTAGCCTCGTGAAGTTCTGGTGAAACGCTGCCCTGTACCAACGGCGTCACGATCGAGAAATGCTCTTTTGGTATTTATTTCTTTTCCTGGGGAGGTCGTCGTCTGTCAGTGGGCTTTGCCTCTTGCAGAGCTTTCTCAGTAGCTTGTCTGAATGTTATTTTCTCTAAACTCCTTGGAAGTTTAAATTTACTCCTCTCTTCTAACACTGCATCTTCCTTTAAAGGGCCTGAGCAGCATGGTCTCAGCTCTTCAGACGCTCTCCTGGCTTTGGTTTTTTGTTGTCGTGGTTGTGGGCTCCGTTCTTGTTTTGTGCAGCTGAGGGAAGACTGGCGAACACATTCCCCAAGACACATTTATCTTCCAAAAATCCCAAGCAGCAGTGACCGACCAAGCAGGCTTCCACACCCCCAGCAGCACGACTTCTTACCTTGGAGCATGTTTCTGACAGCTCCGTACCTTTTTTCGCTATTTTCAAATCCCAAGTGCTTCTCCCAGGTGAGCTACTGCCCTGCTTGCCAGCTTGAAGAGCGTTGTATCGTTCCTTTCTTCGGTGCCCTCCTCTCTTCTGCATCCCCCTGAGCTTCAGGAACTCCAAGTTTTTCTCCTCAGGCTTCTTCTTTTTGTGATGCACAGAAACTGGGAGATGCTTGATGGCATTTCCTGCTGGCAAACCTCACCTGCCCTCGATACCTTCAGCATCACACCTGCGCGGTTCTGCGAGGCTTCCGTCTGGCTCTGCAGGGCTGGAGGAATATTTCGGCTGCGTTTGGGGTAGATGCTCTCAGATGTGAGGTTTCGCCTCCGTGGCGTTAGGTGTTTTTCCCATCCCGGGGCAGGCTGCCTTCCCGCTTTGCATGTGGCAGAGCACAGGTGCGGGGCGCAACAGGACTGCCTCAGCCTTGCTGTGTCCGCCCCGTCCGTGGTCCTTCCCAGGTTTGCTGCTCGTGTGGTCTAACGACGGGGTTGTTCGGCGGGATCAGTTCTCCCAGCAAAACCTTTTGGCTTTTTGTAGGATTAAAATTGCACTGGAGAGAGCGTGTGTTAGGATCGACTTTGAAACTCGAAGCCTGTTCAGTCCTTCATGGTCACGCTGGAGTAATTCCTGCGCTTTCCTCTCCTGCTTTTTAATTCCAGGAGAGAGTAGTCCAGCTCCCACCGCCCAAGCTGTTGCAAGGGCACGTCTATACCCTGCAAATGAGCTCTCCCCTTGCTTTCTTTTACAATTGCTTTGGCACTGCTGAGCATTGGGTTTCTGTAGCTGGGGATCAGGCAGGAGTTGAGGCTCAGCTGGGTTTCCACTGGGTCGAGAATCCGCCGCTTGGTAGCACTGATGCAGGCAAAAATTGTTCAAGTGCTGGTGAATCTCCATTTTCCCCTTGCATTCTCTCCCTGCAAAGGACAGAAAAGTCCCTTTGCAGGTAGCGGGGGGGGGGAAAAAAACAACAAATCTACATCACCTTAGTGCAAAGCACAGTCCCCAGGGATGCTGAAGCTGTAATACACGCTGTGGGGTTTTGCTGTAGACTTGCTGCGTCGAGGTGCCCTGGAAGGAGTGCTCTCTGTTTTATACGCCGTTTTTGGAACAGCTGCTGGGGCTCGGGTGCTTGCTCTGACAGCAAGGTGCGCTCCTTGGCCACGGGTTTGCTCTGGCAGCCCCGGCACCAAGCGTTTGAGCTCCAGCCCTGCCAATTAGCCGCTCTTCCCTTGCTTTATTACCCGCGCCGTGCCTGCGCGTGGCTTCATCCTCTGCTGCAGGAGAGCTAAATAGGATTGGAAGAGAGCTGGCACGAGGCCTGGGTGTTCCTAGAAAGATATTGATTGCCCCGGACGGTTCGTGTTTGCTCCCTTTGTTCCCCAGCTCTTGTCACGGCTCGGGCTCGCCTGCCGGAGGATGGAGAAGCGGGGCAGGGCGTGCAGATGGGGGCTGGACGGCTGCCATCCCATCCCATCGCCTCGCCGGGAGCGGAGCCTGAGGCAGCCCGCCTGGTAATTCCAGCAGCAGCAGCCCACTGCCCAGCCGATAAATGCAAACCCAGGGTAAACCCTGTGCTCGGGCACACCGGAGGGCGTGCTGCTGTCGGTAACGTGCCCCTGTCTTGCCCACACTTGATATTTAAGCTATTGGTGTCAGCGTAAAGACTGGGCGGTAAAAAAAAAAAATCGCAATTAAATCTGCCTGCGGAGAAATCCTTAGCTCTGGAGCCGTGCTCCCTTTCGGAGCCTAGCAGTCTGCTTTTAATAGGTTGTGCCGCAAATGAAAGTTTCCTGCTTTAACTCCTGCCGTGCAGGATGACACAGGGCTGGCCCACCAGCTGCTCCGGGAGCTGGCTTGCAGGGCATGTGTCCAGAACAAGCTCGCTGTGTTTAATCCATGCCGAGCAAACAGCACAAAAGTGATACCGTGTGTGAAACCGGGGTAAAAGCTTCCACGTGCACCAGCACTACCCACCACAACTGCAGGAGCTGCTAGCAAAGCGCCTCCAAGGTTTTTTGGCCGTATGGCCCACCTTTGACTTCAGAGATTGCTCTCCTGGCCAAGTGTTTTCCCAGTTGGCTTTTTCTGCAGACCGCATCTTCCTGTCCGCAGTCGTATAACTCCCCGGCGGCACCGTCAGCAAGTCCCGCATTGGAAAGGAATGGTTAATTGGGGTATTTTTAGCTCTCCATGTGGCTTGGATCCTGGAAATCAGGCGCAGGAGCCAGCACTGTTTAACCGTTCAGCTTTACGTGGTGGAAAGCAGCGGGACCTCATCGAGTCTCGCCGCTCTGCACCAGTTCGTAAATCTCCTGCCCAATTTTCCCCCCAGCAGCTGCATTCCCTGCTCTCAGCGAGTTGCTCAGGGCATGCTTTGCACGCCTTTTGCCAGCTGCTAAGCCGTCTGCATGGAGGAAACCCTCGTGCCATCGCCATGACGCCCCATTGCTGACAGGCCATCGGGGGCTCAGGTACAAGCCGTCAGTCTTCCAAAGTTTCACCCGTCCGGATCACGTTTTAATTTAGTCGTGTGATTTTCCTTTCCCGAAGTAAGCTTTCCAAGAGTCTCCTTCCCTGCTTTCTTCACTACTCATCATAGAAGCGCCGATACCTGCTTTGAGCGGAGGGGAGCAAAGTTGCACCGATCGCAAGTTGCCCATCTTGCCCAAGGGGGGTTGGAATTAGATGGGCTTTAAGGTCCCTTCCATCCCAAACAGCTCTGTAATTCTATGAAAAACTGTTGTCGTAGTCTGTGATGTCTTGTTCTTACTGTCTTCCCTCCCCCCCCAGTTTCGTGAGTCAAAACCGGCCGTGAGAGCATCGTTGCCTGAATGGGGGTGACTTACCAGGGAGGATGTAATAAGTGTATTTCCTCTGGGTGATAAAGTTATAAGTAGGTCACAAGCGTTGCGTGTGTTTATTTGTGCTGATTACAGTGCTAACTGGGTAAAGTTACCGAATTTGTTTCAAAGCATCAGTATTTTCTTGGCTCCCTGACTCGCCTCATGGTTTTCATGGGTAATCCTGTAGGTTAAAGCTGCTCTGCAAAGCATTGCTTTGCTCGGTGGTTCTTCCTGGCCGTGATCCTCTGTTAAGTCACCTCTGAAGACCCACACCATCACACCCCTCCCTAAGAACCAGTGCTGGCAGTGGTATCGCTTGGCCTCCTGGAGACTCCAAACCTGCTCCGTTTGCTCTTGACGTCTAGAGGTTGAGCTAAGAGAGCCTAATGACATCTTCTCTTTGATTGCCTCGAGCTGATGGCATAGATTGCACAGCAGACTGCACGGGCCGTGAGCTGAGGGTACCATCCGCTGCCTGGCTTCCATGAAATGTTCGAACTGGGGAGCTTCTTGCTGCAGTTTTATGATAAAACACCTGCAGCTGCCAACAGGGAGGGATCGTCCTGCTGCTTATCAGACTCTGGTCCTGCTCCTTGCAGTGGCCAGCTCCTATGGGCGTTAGACCCATCACTGAGCCCATTTAATTCAGTGAAGTAGCAGGGAGCTGTTGAGATAAGCATATTTATTTTGCTGCCAGGGTGTTGCATCCAGCACAGGAGTGGCTGGCGAGGTGTGACGGACAGAGAGGTCTGGGAGACAGGGCAGGAGGTGATGGCTGTCCCTTCTGGCAGGGCAGCTGCTGCCTCCTCCCGAAAGGTGAGGAGCCGAGATGTGCCCAACCTTTGCTGCCAGGAGGCCGTGTGCAGGCAGTGGAAAGGTCCCCAGCAAAAACATAACAAGTGCCCTGCCTAGCCTCGTGAGGGCTGTGGTTTCAGCTAGTTGCAACTGACTTTGAAAGTCCTGCTGTGTTAAAACTGGCCTGAATTAATCAGTTGGGTTTTGTCTTTTTTTTTTTTTTAAGTTGAGATAAGATCTAAGCTTGAGCTTTGTATATATAAATAAAATAAAACTCACTGTTTTCTTAAGGATGCTTTGGGATATTTCTGGGGTGTGCATGGTGACAGTTATCAGGAGATCTGAGAACAGGGTGGTTAGAGATGCTTAGCTGTTAAACTGATTTTAATGCTGTGGAAGCTACATTTGAGTAGCCTTATGCTTTTTATAGGGGCAGAAAAAAAAACAACATGGCGGAGCAACACTGGGTATTTCTGTGAAGGGTGAGGCTTGAATGTAAGGATTTTAGCTGTGCTTTTCTGTTGGTACTGGCAGTGTTAGTGGTTTTGGTGTGAGAGTGCAGAGGAGATCACTCGTGGTTCAGAAGCGAGGCCTGCAAGTCCTCGAGGTGGCTCTGTCAGGAGCTTGTGTGACTAATGCTGCATAAACTTGAAAAAAAAAAAACAAAACCCAAGCACCCAAAAAAGAGACGTGAACTCTGCCTCCTCTGTCTTTGAGGTCTAGGGGTGGGGGGAGCTAGGTGAGACTGTTGCTGAGATCGGTGGTTGTGTTTAGATGGCACCTCTGGGTGCATTGCCATTTCTGGGTCTAGAGATATATTGGCTCACTTCACGCTTCGTGGCTTTTACCCCTTCAGTGCTGACCATGCTCTCGCTGTTTTTTGAGGTGAAGTCACCTGCTTTCGGACCCTGAACCTCAGAGCTATGGTCCAAGCAGTGGCCCTTGCGAAGAGGGCTGGGGGCAAGGGGAACTGGGGACAAGCCTGGTACCTAGGGCTGTGGCAGGCTGGAAATGTCCAGGTGGATTTGTACTTCGGCGTTGAGAAAGGCTGCACGGGTTTATTTTCAGCATCCTGCTGCCTGCTGTCCTTATGAACTTCTGCTAGGTCGTTTGCATACGCCTGGCCTTGCTCATTTCCCCTCAAAAAAAAACCTTTCGAGAACACCCTTCAGCTATGGCAAAGCACATCAAAACAAAAACAACAACAACAGAACCAAATCTCTTAAAGAAAATCTCCGGCTGTTCTTTGTTAAGCCACAAGGCTTACATAGCTATAGTGTGTGGCTGTTAGGACACATCAGCCCGATTTGCAGACCTCAGGTAGCACGTCACCAGGCTGTTTCGGATGGGTCTTCAGAAAAGTGAGCATCTGGGAATGGTCAGAAGTGAATGGAGCTGTTAAAGTGGTTTTGAGTGACTTAACCCTGAGCAGAGACAAACCAAGAGGGGTTGCTTCTTCCTAGTGCTGCATCCTAGCTTGAAGGCCCCACCTAGGCTTCCAGCTGTACCACAGGGCCATCTTTCTGAGGCCATGCTTCCCATCAGCTTAGCTGATCGCAAGCTGTGCTCCTGCCAGAAATCAGGCTCCTTCCCCTCTTATTTTCTTCTTTCTGGGATGGCTTCCAGTTGGATCAAACGAGCCGTGGTCGCTACCGCAAGCGTGGAGGAGATGACTGGGACACGTAGAAGGGGGAGGAGGGAGAAGGCTGGACTGTCTTTTTTGGCAGCAAAAGATAGTTTGGGATCAGCTAAGTTGATGGGTTAATTGCACCCCAGAGGCATGAGGCGAAACACGAGCACTGGGCCCTCCTGTCTCCACAGGGGCTACACCACAGGCAGTCGCTGCGTATGAGGAAGGGCCTGCTTTTTCAGATTTATCGGAGCTGTGGGGGGGAAAAAAAACACATTTGATGGTAGCTTGATAATTCTGTGAGACTGTGGGAGAGGGACGAGGCTGGTCTAGAAGAGTTGGAGGCCCTGTGGGATAGGGCAGTGTCAAAGGGAACGAGCAGCACTTTGCTGAGGGCAACCATGTGGCTCCGGTGGAGCATCCGGCTGGAAAATTGGGTGGTGATTTCACTGTTAACTTGCTTGTGCTACATCTGCCTCGGTTTCCCTCCCTGCAAAGGATGGGTAAGGGCTGCAGTGTGTGTTAACATTTCGAAGAGGCTTTGATGTTGGTAGAGCCCTTTGAGGTGCACTGCTGACAGACAGCTTCGTGTACGTGCAGAGTAACAGCTGAAAACGTTCAGCTTCCCAATTAACCCAGGGGAGGTATCCCTCTGGGAAGACTTTGAGCTCAGCTTTTAAATAAAACATTTTTTTCTGAATGTATCAAGCTGAGTATTTGTCTGTTTAAATACACTGCAGACCTGGGCCTGATGCCTCTCTGGGAGGGAGCAGGCCAGATCCTGCCATCCTGTTCTCCTCTGGCCATAGGCCTAGGGGTAGGTTTATTTTCCTGCCCAACTTGTTATAAACATTTATGTGACCTGTCTCAGGCTGAAAAGCTGTCATCTTAGGTGCTCGTTGCTTGTACGTTACTGCCTTGACAATGACTTTGCAAGGTCTGCAGGCTGGGGAGCCTGCGTATTTTTGATAGCTCTTTTGATATGCTAGCCATACCTGAGGAGTTAGTCCTACGTGCTTGTATCGAGGGGACTGAGCATCATTCCTGTTGAAAACCACACAGAAATTAAACCTTGTTGTTGCCTGCGGGGGGCCAGAGCTGTGTTCTTGAGCTTGAAGATGCTGGTATGGCAGGATCATCACCAGCAGGCCGCAGGAGAGGGGAAGAAAATTACCATAAGCCTCTTAAAAAAAACTTGATGATTTCTCAGTGTTGACAGGAAACCCCTTGCACCCCTATTTAGACTTAAAAGTGGTGTGTATTTATGGTTGGTGTATCTGCTCTTGACAGGGGTGATAGCAAAGCTGCGGGGTCAGCCCTGGGGATTGGCAGACCCCTTGCAGCCTCTGCGTCCCCTTGCAGTTTCTTGCCTGCTCTCTTGACCAGTGCTGCCTCTCTTGTTGCTTATCATCGAATCATCTAGGTTGGAAAAGACCTTCTCCAAGGTCAGTTGAGATCACCCAGGCCAGCCAAATAGTGCGGGGCTGTTGCCATCCTTCCCACTGTGCAGAGCCATGCTGGTTCTCTGCCCCATTGCTTTGCTTGCACCCTTCAACCCTTATCCTTTCCCTTTTTAAGTCACCCAGCGTTGCTCAGTCTTCTACCCCTGTGCTTCCCAACTTTGTTGTCCACAACCTGGTTGTATCTGGAGGAGAGCAGCCCTGGGGGAACGGCGCTGCTGGACCCCGCGAGACTTTGCTGAGAGGGGAGCTCGGGAACAGAGGGCACGCGGTTGAATCCTTGGCACCAAGCTGTGTTTCCAGTGTATCTGGCTGTTGTGGGACAAAATGCTTTGCCTGAGAGATGTGGTTGCTTTGGGGAGGCAGGCCAGGCCACCTGCATATGGGTTTTATTAAATCCAGCAGTCAGCAGCGCTTAGAGAAGCTACAAGCATCTCTGTTTGCCGTGCTCAGCAGTACTGGTGGGAGATGAGTTTGAACTTTGCAGTCATGTTTCTGTAACATTGTCCAGTAGCAGCAATCGCATCAGGAAAGTTGTTAGAGGAAAGGAGCCGGAGGAGGAGGCAGGGAGCAATGGTTTTATCCACGGGAGCTCTGCTGCTTCCCGAGCAGCAGGCTGGGCCCCGGTGCAGGAGCGGGTTGATGCTGACACGGATGAAGCCCTACAAAGCTCCTGCAGTTCCTTTCAGATGTAAGCCATGTGAAGCTAAGGCAGGAATTTCCTTGCTGGGGGGAAATTGTGTTTCTGTACTGCATAAATAAGCTGTCACTGAAGATTATTGGCCAGGTTGGATTTGTGTTGTGTTATTTCTGTCTTTGTAGAGATTTTATGTTCCACTGCAGAATGGTGTTCAGTTAGTGACTTCAAAAGAAAAACAACACAGATCCTCCTGGAGGTACATAACTTGAGTAAATAACTCGTGTTCTGGTTAGAGCAGTAATGTAAAGCAACAGGGAGAGCATTATAAACAGCGATGGAAAATTTGTGCTTGAGGCTTGCGTCCGACGTCCGTGCTGTGGTCGTGTGGTCTTCAGCATTGTTTGCATCCTTAGAAATGACTTCAGTCCTTCTGTAATGGGAAAGGAGAAAGGGAAAAATGGGGGAAGGGTTAATGGATTATGATTTTTCTCTTTTTTTTTTTTTTTTTTAATATTGGTTGGCAAAGGCTGAGGTCCATGAGTCATGCACAGAGGGAATGCAGTAGGGAAAACAAATAAGTCTCTTTTTCTCAGTCCAAGGTAAACCTATGCACTGCATGAGTAAGTTTTTTTGCGTTTTATAACAAGGTCCTCCGTTTGGCAGGAAATACGTGAGACATCCTTGGGCTGATCCTTTTTGTTAAAACCTCGGTACGTCCCCCTTGCTGTTTTGGTGCTTTGACTGAAGAGCTGCTCAGAGAAGTTGTCCCACCCTCGCTGTCCCTGTGGGGCTTTGCCGTGCCTGTTTCCTTACCTTCCCCATTGTCAAATCCCCTCTCAGTTAAAACATGCTGAAGGATGGTTGTTCAGCGACTCTGCTCGTTGCTGTCCCCAAGCCGTTCTGCAAACAGAATAGGAAGAGCAAAACCATCCTATGTTTGACTTCTGTTACCCTACATGGCGACCTCCGCTTTAGATGTGTGGCCAGGCAAATGTCTCCTTATGGCTGCTTAGAAACGTTTCCAGGAAGACTTCTCTTTTTGATGTCTCTTCATCAGCATGCAGCGGGGACTTTGAATACCTCCAGTTGTGTGTTTCCACAGCTGGTGGAGCAGATTTCTGTCACTGCTAGTGCTCCGTGCTGCTAGTTGTCTTTTGGTGTGACTCACCTACAGAGGCTGTATAAAGCGATTGGGAGGAAATAGCAAACCATTTACATGATGAAACCGTCATGTTGAATAAATAATAGTGAAACAAGCAGCGTGGCTCTGATGTCAGATGTGATTCACCTGCTTTAGGAAGTAGAAGGAATTGCAGGAGAGCTATAGTGCAGATCTTCGTCAGCGTCACAAAGGGATAGGAGAGCTTAGCAGATAAACTCATGCAGTTTATCAGCCTATTGTTTGCTCTCCTGCTTAGACGTTAACTTCACTGCATTGACTGCTGAGGAAGCTTTGCTGGGTGAACAGCTTTGTTTTGGGACAGGTAGTCTTGCCTTTTTTCTTGGCTTCCTTCTGTGATTTTGGGTAAGTCCCTTAAAATCTTGTGTCTGGTAGCTCAGCTGTGGGCAAGGACTAGGCAGGAGTATGTTCAGTGCGGAGATCTAGCATCCTTCAGTCTCTCCTAAGGTAGACTTGGCTTCCTTTCCTTTCACCAGCCATGTCTTATTAATGTCTCTAATTAACATTATCTCTGACGCTTGCAGGATTTGCCGGTTCCCATATGCCAATGGGGTTTGTGCTCTGGCTCGCTGTCGAAGCCTTCAGGGAAGCTGACGCTCTGAGCAGGTACGTCACGCCGTGCAGTGAATACTTTTTTCTGTGCAGATGTGAAAACACACGTGCAGAAGGTAAGGTCTTCGTTTAGCTTAGCCGACAGCCTTATGGGAAGAGGGTTGGAAAACGTGCTGTCACTGCTGAGTGGGCAGCCTGCGGGATGCTGCGGGGTGGGAGGCTGTATCCAGCCCTCAGTCCAGAGTAGAGACCTCCTCCTGCTTCTCCTGGCCTTCATTTGTGGGGAAACAGTGCTTCAGGTGGGGCCAGGAGTGTGCTTCGAGCAGGATGAGCTGCGTTTTTTGCCAGAGGTTGGACTGTCTTTGCTCCCACACATGTTGTGCGGTGCATCATGTCATCATCAAACACGAGGAGGCTGTGAGCTGGGGTTTGCTTTCAGGAAAAAAAAATCCTCACCTGATTGCATGAGCTTGACCGTATGAGGTGTTTTGAATACGAAACCCATCTCTTTCCCCCTGCCTGCCACGGGGCCAGCCCGTGTCCCATCCCAGCGGGGCAGCTGGCCACGCTCTGGGAGCTCCCGTGTGTGTGCTGCTGCTGCACTGCCCTTCTCTGCTCGCTCCCCTACGGCGTGCGTGCACACACCGTCCTCAGTGGGACCCCAGATTGCTGCTTTTGCCTTGATACGTGAGCAAGTCCACTGCTGTTTTCTTAATGTGTCTCTACTTGCAGCCTGTAGCAGCTTATTCTTCCCTGGATAATTACTGCTCGGCTCAGCCGCCGATTGCTATCGGAAGTAGTGGAGTTGTGCCCGGTGCTGCCCAGTGCATCTTCTTGCTCGAGTTATTCAGCGTGTTTATTGCTTTAAGGCATCAGTGCTCAGCTGAAAAATCTCATCTGTGCTCTCTGAAACTGTTTGGCAATGAAAGTGGGTTGCTGAAGTTGGTTTGAGTTGCCAAGATGCTTTCGGTAATCACCCCTCGCTATGCTACCAGCAGGTCCGCATGCTCCTTGATTTCAATTACTGCATTAGCATCAGGGCTGCTTTTTTAGCGACTGCAATTGTGTTCCCAGCTGGCCGGAGGCATGTGTGCAGCCGTGGGGATTGAAGTGGAATATTTTGCTGTTTGTAGTCACTCAGGGGAGGTCGGAGGTAGATGGATGCTGCTGTAGGTGCGTTGGTGAACGTGGAGAGATAGGCCTGGCACACCGAGCTTCAGCTTACCGCAAACGCTCATGAAGTTAAAACAAAACAAACAAAAAGCTTCTTTTCCAAATGTCCGTCCCTGACAGATCCCTTCTGAAAATAGCATCGCACTTGGCCAGTCTGAAGCCACTCTTTCGGTCGTAGGAGGACATAATCCTTAATTCGCTGCGTGAAGCTTTCTTGCTCCCTAAAAAGGCAAGTGGATTAATTAGGGGAACCAATCTTTCCTGAAAACCTGGTTCAGCTGGGATTGTCTGGGTGGTGCAGCAAATGCATTGGAGGAGTAGGAGTTAGGGCGGAGCTGTTCCTACCTTATCCCAGGTATTTACTGGGGTTTATCACCCTGTGCAAGAAGACAACGTGCTCTCTGCTTCTGAGCTGATGGCAGAGGCAGTTAGCAGGGCTTGCGCTTCCCGTGCTAACCTTCTAGGTGTGCTTTCCATTTTTTAAGGTTATGTGCTAGCTCAGAAGATTTAAAGGCAGGAACATAACGAAAAGGGGAACAGCGAAGGTAAGCATGGTCCCCGTTTGCTGGTCTCCTGAGGTGTGTCCGCCTCGGAGGGGAGCGGTGCTGAATCAGTGCCCCAGACTGCTGGTGACTCAGGTGGCAAAAGCACAAGTTGTTTTCTTCTGTGCCTGAAACATTGCAGTGGATTTCCTGTAATGGGGTTTTGCCTCCTGTAGCGGCCGTGTAGGGAACAGTTTGTCATCCTTTTCCTTTCCTACGGACAAAGAGCAGCTGAGTTCTCAGGGAGCGCAGGCAGGCGTTGGCTGGAGCCCTTCTCGTCCTGCCATCCTCTTCGGAGTGCCCAGCCTGCTGGAGGAGCGGGGTCTTGGGAGGCTCGGTACTCTTGAGCGGGAGAATTGTGTTTTCAGGGAGCTCCTGTGGCTTCTTCAAAGGGGAGTTTTGTTCTTTGCTCGCCAGTCACAGATGTGCTGGGGTGTGCGCGTGTGTGAAGGACCTGAAATGTGGGCAAAACAGATGGAAACTTGATTTACCCCAGTGCCCTCAACCCTACCCCTCCCTCAGTCTCACCGCTTTCTTTTTTTCCTCTTTTTTTTTTTTTTCCTTTTTTTCAAGATGGGGGCAAGTTAATGTAGTTGCAGCTACTATCTGTTGAGCTTGATGAGATTCTCATGCAAATCTGGAGGCTGTGTTCTCCTGTCAGGTCTGCTTGCATGTATAATCCACTATTTTACTGCAAAGGGGTCTATTTTCTGCTGCAATTGGGTTTATTTTTAGCCAAGGCTTTCCCTGTCTAATTGGCAAAAGTTCAGCATTTGCAGTGTGATTCGCAGAAGAAGTGATTTCACCAAATCCACGGGATGGGGGAAGGGAGGGAGAGGGGAAGAGAGGAAATGTATTAGCTAGCAAAAAAGCTAAATGCTGATTTGGAAACGCGGCGTGAGATGCTGTTGTGAGAGCAGAAGGGTGGTTAGTCACAGCTGAGAACAACGTCGCACTTGCTGCATCGGGTAATTAAATTGCTGGGAGCTGGGCAGGTAAGGGATGGATACAGGGGATGCTACAAGCTTCATCGCCCCCGTATTTCAGTACCCCTGTCGGGCACCGGAATGAACAGAGCGGTGCGTGGGATTCCCCAGGGCGCTGCTGCAGCTGTCTGTCCCCTCTTCCCCAGCGGCTGCCCCAGGACAAACTGCCTTCGCGTGCCTCCTTGGCTTGACCAACTGCCCATAACCATTCTGGGTCTTGAACCAGCTTGTCACATGAAGAACTGCCCTTCAGAGGTGATCTGCTTGCTTGTTCTTCCGTCTTCCCTGACATTTCCACTGCCTCTTTTATGGGGTCACCGTTGTTACTGTTAGCTGCAACACCACAAGCTCCCCCAGCATGACACAGGAGGCGGGTGGCTGTGTTCAGAGCCTTTGATGCTTGCCCCTCTGACAAATGAGGCTTAGCTCCACGTGTGTGTCTAGAAATTTGTTTTCTGCTGCTTCTACTGAAGTAGCTGCCCTGCAGGTTAACCCCTGTGGTTTGCTTTGTCCTTTTGGATTTTCCAGAGCCTCTTGCAGACAATCGCACAGCAGGCTTGTTACAGTTCCATTAAGAAAATGGGGAGAGATGTCGGAGTGTCGATTTTCTTCTGAATGTTTAGAAAACGGAAGAAAGAGGGGAAACAGCACTAGGACGTTATTTGTATTCTGTGCTCAGTCTGAGGGGATGTGCTGTGCTGCTTCTCTGCTCTGCTGAACAGCATGGCCTGCGTGGAGCTGCGTCTTCGCGAAGGAATTGGGGACGAAACTTCTCAGTTCTCTTTCAGTCACTGGGAGAAGAGCACCAGGAGAACTGAGGTAAGAGCACCCATTAACTGCCTAGAGCAGTAATCTTCTCTGGGGAATTAATCTAGCCTCACCTGATGAAAGGATTTATGCGGTGGGGACTCTGTTTCTTTTCCTGCCGAGCATCCTGAGAAGACTGGGAAAAATTAAGCGCCGAAGCGACCTTCTTCTCCCTGGGAGGGCTTCTCTTTTCCTAAGACATGTTGTTATCTCCCTGTTGAAAACCATCTGTATCAGTTGGCAAATCAGGATTGTTTTAGCTGCTCAGCTTCGCCTAGTTCCCTGCAAACATATTCTCAACATTCCCTGTTGGCACGGGGCGCAGAACGCGGTGCCTGATGAGGAGGGACGTGTGTGTCCCCGTTCGGGTCCCTGTGTCGCCGTGGTGCCTTGCCCTGTGCCCCCAGTGCCTGGGAGCCCTCCTGGATGTAGGTTTCCTTCGTCAGTTCGTTCCTGTGGTTAACCAACATACTGAGTTAAATAAAAATGGTCCTAGGGAGTGTTTTTTCTGCACTGCATGAGCTCTGGAAAAGCTGCAGCAATTAAAGAGCTAATACAGCAGTAGATCTAGTAGACTGCAATGAGCTTTGGGTATATAGGTTTAATTATTTTGAAGCCTTTCCTTAGGGAAAGTTTGTTAGTTTTTTTTGCCTTGTACTGCTAATTATTTCAGGGGGAACTCCTTTCTCATTAGTGCTTTCTCCCTGAAAGGCATTTGTTTTCCTGTCTCTTGCCCTCAGAAAGCTGAAGAACCCTTATACATTAGGAAAGTAAGTCTCTACTTTAAATGGCCTTAAGCACGTGAATATTCAGCTTACTTTCCTTTTACAGTGGCTTGTTACGAAATGAACAGGAATCTCGGGGCATCCCTGGGTCAGCTCTTCTTTTGAGCCCTGGGAGAAAGCCCAGCAGGTTTTGTTCCAGCGGTTGAGCGCTTGGAGGAGGTGTCCACCTCCAGCTTTGAGTACTCCATTAGGAAAATATTTCTCCTATCGGTGAATTCCTGCTGATGTTGTTGTGCTGTGCTGGAAGTATGTGGGCACGTATTTTAATCTGCCGCTTTAGATAGTGTGAAGACAGCCGTACCGGGTTGAACCAAGGGTACACCTGAAACTGATTGCGTCTAAAGCAGTGCCCTGCCTCTAGCAATGGTAGTGGAGCTACTCTGAAGAGCTGGATAAAGGCTGAGCTGCCTCATTCTGCACAGTAGTAGCAAAAAACAACCAAACAACAACAAAAAAAAGCCCCTGTCCACCTTCATCTGCCTTTTTCAGGCTGGTGGTTTGATCCTCACCTTCTCCTACAAGGACTTGATGGTTGGGCTTAGCTGGAAGAATTACGCTGCCGGTGACGTTGCTCTTTTTGTTGAATTACCTGTGTCTCGCAGCCTGTTTCTTAGGACAAGGAGAGATTGTGGAGCTTGCAGAAAGCCATGGTCTGCCAACACCACGAGGCAGCGTGTGTGCCTGTGGCTGGGGGTTCTTCCCCAGCCCGTCCTGTCGCTTCTGAAACCCCATAAAACTGCGAGCGGAGCAACCACCTCGTGGCAAGGAGTTGCACGGCTTAATTCCACATCACGATGTCGTCTTAGTAAGTAGTTTGGTTCCTGGCACGTCTCCTCAAGCAGGTGGTCCGGGGCTCCAACAGAGTACCAAGGGAGGCTGTGAGCTCCCTGCCCGCGGAGGATGTGCCCGGGGACGGGGCAAGTGCAGAGTTTCACTTCAGAAAGTAAAACCTCTTTGTCTCTTTTGGGTCAAACGGTCCTCTCGCAGCCAGCAGAAGGGGCTAAAGGCTTCCAGCTCAGACTGCTGTAGCCTGAATTATTTTTTTCCCCAAATTTTCTGGGTATCGAGCAGCTTGAGAGCTCTGAGGTGGAAGCCTTTAGCCCCACGTAGCCTGGCACGCAAGGAGCGGCCGTGTACGTGGCTAAACTTTGAGATCGAGGCCTGCAGGCATGGTTGCAGCGGTGGGAAGGCTGTATCTGGGTTACTGCCAGCAAAGGACATTCTCACAAGGTTCAGATCACCGCTTTTAAGACCTTCCTTCAGAGCAGATGAGCAGTTGTGACATGCAGGTCTGTTTCGCGGGCACTCAGCAGTTTGTGGTTACCCGGCCCGCTGTAACCATGACAGCACGAATTTAAGGCTGTTTGAATTTGCTTTCACATGCAAAGACCTCGTGTAGCCCTCCCTGAAGGCAGTTTGGTGGCTGCCTAAATTGCTGCTTTTCCCACGAGGTGACTCAGGTTCTCCTCTGCTCTGCTGTATAATTACTTGCCCCACGGTGGTTGACAGCTGTAAAGTGGGATGCGAGGAAGGTGGTAACGGTGACCGGTGACCGTCTTATGGGCAGTGTTTCGGTGACCTGGGGAGAAAGGCATGGCACTAGCCAAGTCCTTCCTGCACATTCAGTTTCCAAACAAAGCATGCTTTCCAGCAGCTTTTGCTGCATTAAAAGAAAAATAAAAATGAAGTAACAGCAAATGGATATCTAGGAGGGCTGCTGGGAGTGGGTGAGGGGAATAATGCCTTTGCCCTGATATTTGCACGAAGCGTGCTCTCCAGTCGGATCCCACCGAGGCTCTTTCTGAAGTTTCTCTTTCCTTGGCTGAGTCTTTGGAAAACCCTTTTCATTCCAAGTTTGGTTTGGAAAGAGAAACACCCCCGCAGATGGCTGCTCTTCAGTTGTCATTCAGGTTGGGGTTTTTATGTTCCTTTTTGCATTACCCTCAGGTGCAAACCAGGCTTCCGGCCAAAAACCATGTCCCAGAAGTAGAGAGAAGCTGAACAATAAGGATATTCTGTTTTTCCTCTTTTCTTCTCTAAGCTAGAAATGCAACAGGCTATCTGATGTTTTATCAGTTCATAAAGGACTGTGTTGCTTTTTTCCTCTTTGGCTGAGTCTCAATTTAGTCAAGTTGTTTGTTTTCCTCAGATAAAAAACACAGCTTTCATTAAGACTTGGGTTGGCTCTGTTCTGCTCCTTGCTTGATAACGTCTGAGTGGTGCCGTTTTTTCTAGACAAATGCCACTGCTCTGCTTCAGAGTCCTGCTGGTCTCATCTGATAAGCTTTTTTTTTTTTTCGTCCTAAGCAGCTCTCAAAGGAATTGCTGGATTGTTAAAGAATAAGAAATACTTTTAGGTCTTTGAGATACAGAAAGACTTATTGTAGCTGAAGGCAAGAGAAGGAGAGCAATAGCATTGCTGGAGGACTTGGGTTTGGTGTGCTGGTGAGTTATAAAGCTGAAGTTACAGCTGCTTGCTTGGATCCCTTGTTGGGATCCAGGATGCTGCGGATGGCACAGTCGGTGTCGACTCCGGTTTTCTGGCCTCACAGGAGATTTGGTCTTGCATTTCTCCTGGCTTTTTAGACGCTGAGGAGAGCCAGAGGTAAGCTGTGACTGTGGCTGGGCTTCTCTCTCCAGGTCCCTGTGGGCGGCTGAGGGAGGTCCCTGCTCTGTGCTGCCCAGCTGGAGGCAGGCAAGGCTGAGGAAGCTGGTGGAAGCAGCAATGTGGAGACAGAAGGGCTTTGGGGGGGGGTTTCTAGGAGAACTGGTTGTTACCTAGCCCTGCAAAATCCCTACAACAGTGCCTGGGGTAGTCTGTAGTTATTCTAGCAGGGATGCCAGTCAGTGCAAGGAGGTGGTGGTGCTTCCATGTGTACTGACTCATCCCTCAAGTGTCCATATTGATTTTCTTTATTTTTTTTTCTGGGATAGCCGTTCCTCAGGCCTGGCTAGCTGTGCTGTGCATGGAAATGGGACTAGGCACTGCTTCGGGACCTGCCATTTAGCAGGCTGCATGTAAATCTGCCGAGGTTATTTGCTGCTTGTTAAGCTGTGGCTCGAAGGAAGCCCTTGCTGTCTGCCTCCTGCGGTGGGGTTTTTTAACGAGGCACCTGCAGAAGAAGCAGCAGGCACGGTATTTCTGTAGGGAATGGGAAGGCGAGATGTTGGGCTGCTCTTCCCGTCCTCAGCCCTGTGTTTGTCTCAGGGAGGTGCCTTCCCATCTCCTCGCCTTCACTTTAAAAGGAGCTGGGGGGACGGGGGGCGCAGTGAATAAAACCTCACGCAGGTACCTAAAAACAGGAGGCGGCTGCGACAGCAGAGATTCCTGGCAGGGTTGAGTAACGAGACGCTGGGTGATGCTGAGAGCCCTACGCCCTGCTCTTGCACAAGCAGCAGCACGCAGGAGGCAGCAGCAGCCTGCCCTGGGTTGAAATTCTCCCCCAGTTGTTGCAAAAACAGCTCCGGCCTTGCAGAAAGGGCTTGAAAAGAATGAAAATGGGCAAACAGCAGGCCTGTGGCAGCTGGAATAGGTGACTCCAGCTCAGTGACTTTCTTTTTTTGGTCTTTAGTCCTAGCATGCGTCTTCTGCAGTTCCTTTGTGTTGCTTCTAAGCGCTGGCCATCCTGGATTTCTGAAAGTATGTTTTCATTTTTCTTTCTTTCCTGAGGGTTTTGGGCAGTGTTTCCCAAAGCTATTGTGGTGGGCATTTCCCCTTCCCTCCCGACAGCAGCTTTCATTTTTGCCTGAATAGCTCAGCATTGTTCACATTGTCTTCTAACTTTATGAGCTTTTTTTTGATTTTTTTTTTTTTTTTTTGACCAAAGCAGTTTCCTAAATGCTTTTGGAGTCCTTGAAGTCACTTTGCAGAAACGTGGGAGCAACTCTTCCTCTTACAGCACGTCTTGTATTTGGAGCTCCAGGCAGGAAAACTGTTTTGTAGCGCTCACGTTTGAGTTTCTGAAAGCATGATTCTTGTGGGCTTTTTGTTTGTTTTTCTGGACAGTTTTCTTTAAGATCATGCTAAGTTCAGCTTTGAGGAGGACTTCGTAGGCTTGATGGAATTTACTTCTGTTGAAACTTGAGGTTTCTGACAATGTAATGAACTCTGTTCCAGGTTTCTAAACAGCATCCGTTCCTCCTCTTCCAGCACAACAACTATTTCTCCCCCCTGCAATTCTCTCCAGAAATAACAGGTTATTACTAGGATTTGTATGCATATTCGTTTACTAGGCCTGATATGGCTTGGCACTGAGGATGTTGATCTCTTTTACCCACTTTGATCTCAGAAGCTGGGCTCGGTGTCAGCACGATGTCCATCTGCAGATCTCCCATGGTTTGTTTGGAACGTGGTCTCCTGGCTGTGCAAAGACTTAGGTTTGCTCCCCTAATTCAAGCAGCAATAACAGTTTTCCCACTGATATCTCTTGGAAGTAAGTATCTTTTAGCCAACAAGTGGGCATTGTTTTTCTGGGTGGCTGGTTCCTCCCTCCACTTTGAGGACTGAATACTGGTGAAAGGCTTTGGGTTATGTCAGCCCAGGTAGGTGGTATGTGGGGCATAGCAGTAGCGTCTCCTGGGATGTCTGACTTGTTCCTTGTCTGCCTGTGGATGTTGCTCTTGCTGGTTGGGTGCTAGGCATCTGCTGATCCTGCAATGGGAGGACTCCAGTGAGCCAAGGGCTCAAGGATGGGCCATGAGCCACTCACCCAGTACAGCAAGTCACTGGTGGCTCCTCAGCTGCTGGGAGACGACAGCGACCTTGCAGTGCTTGCAGCTTGTGATCTGATGCTCAGGAGCCAGGTTCCCTGAGCATTAACTGTTCAGAATCATGGAATCATCTAGGTTGGGAAAGGCCTTCAAGGTCAGGAGTCCAGCCATCAGCCTGACCTATGGAGGCCCATCACTGAACCACATCCCTGGCTGCTGTGTCCGCATGTCTCCCCAAAACACCTCCAGGGACAGGGACTCCACCGCTGCGTGGGCTCGAGCTCTGCAGTCCCGTAGGTCAGCCCACAGCTGAGCCATGTTGGATGTGCTCCGACAGATGATGCGCTCATCGGCTACTGTGCATGCATGGCGTTGGCTGGAGCATCTGGCACTGGGACAGATGCTCTTGGAGCTGGGGCTCGCCGTGTACAGGAATGTATCTTTACACTTCTGGTTCGAATTGGAAGCAGATCTGCCCATGGCCGCAGCCAGCGCTGTGCAGGAGAGCGGTGCTCGCTGGAGTCGCTGGTGGTTTGGGACTCCTTAATTCATCTTTCTTTGCAGCATGCCAGAGCACAGAGCTGGGCACGAGTGCTTTGACAGTGTTTTTGCTGCAGGCACTGAAGGGCCAGTAATGTGGTTTCTTTTCAGTGAAGGAAGGGTTGGTTGGTATTTTGTTTTGTTTTGTTCCCCTTCTTTTGTTTAGGTGATATATTGCTGTGAGATGGCCCTCGTAGTGCTGTTCCTCACAAAGACGTGAAATATTTTATTGTTGTAGGTTTCCTTTCCCATTCAGATAGGAAAAATAAAAAAGGCATTAAAAGGGTGCGTGGAGCAGGGGGGGACACACAGTGATTACTAACCTCTTTTAAAGTCACTGTTCTCACTTATCCTTTGAATTAGTTTTTTGAGTTTTTTTCCAGTACTTTGGAATAAAATCACCAGAATTTTGCAGTAAAATCCACATGTGAGAAACCAGTGGCGCATCTTCTAGTCAAAACAGGTTGCATGTGATCTAACTACTTAAATGGTCATAGAGAAATGTTTTGATTAAGCAACTGGAGGCCAGATGCATGTTGAACTGATTAGTTTCTACCTACCCATCACACTGTAATGAAGATGCCATTACAGAAACTACACGAGATGAACGTATCTCAGAGTATTTTTCTTCTGAGTTTGTGCGTTTAAAACTGCAAACCTGAGTGCTTTTAATTGCAATTAAAACCTTTCTGGTTTCCTTTGGAGATGCTTTTCCTAGGCTAGGCTTTGCGGAAGGGCAGCTGTAGTTTACATGCTCAGAGCCCAGGAGGCTGAATCCTCTCTTCTCAGCCCTTGACCGCTTTCAAATGATACTTGGTTGTGTCAGGCCCTCTGAGAGGTTTGGTGGTAGGTGTGGAGCAGTGTTAATTCATTTTTCTTCAAAATGATGTGGTGCTTGCTTATATTGAACTGGAGTAATACTCTAAGCATGGTAATGACTTATTTCCATAGGAAGAGGTGCATTTTCTGTCCTTACTTAACCTTGCTTCTCTTAAGGCTGCTCTAAGCAGCTGTTTCTTTGGTTTTTCTCGGATACCAGCCAAAAATACCGACGTTCACATTTCAGAAAGCTTTATATGTAGATTAAATGAAGGAATACTTTAACAAAGGACCTGACCGTGTCACACAGTTAGGTGTAGTCATAGTTGCCTAAAAAAGCAAAGGTATAACGTAGGAAGGTGAAGGTGCTGCTCCTTGCAAAATCTGGTTAGAATTAGGTCAATTGGTAACTGTAAGTTTTTGGAAAGGCTTTTAATTGACAGTTCTCTGAATACTTACGGTTATTTCTGAGTGACAGTGTCTTTTCCTTCTTTTTTGCACTTTGTGTACTGCTATGGTACGAGCAACCTGCAGAATGCGTAGTATGAATCTTTACCTGCGTGCTCGGATGACATAACTATTCCCATCATTCAGAACTGTTCATATATCTAACGAAGGGCTGTCCTAACTGTGGGACTAACCTTGAAAAATCACTGTGCTCATGCTTGTTTCGAGTTGTATTGATCTTCAAGTTGGGCCATCTCCTTCTTTTTAGCTGGGAAATGTGACTCTACCAAGTGCAAGTCTTCTGATTAATTTCAGTTGCGTGTTATTTTCCTTCAAAATCTAGAATTACAATTTTTGAAACTAACAATTATTTTCTTGATTTATCTTAGTTCTGCCTTATAAAACCACAAAAGATCTTCAAAGCGTGCAGCTGGCCAGACTGCCTAGTTCTATGTTTTTGACCAACGGACGTTAATTCTTTAGTTGTGAGTGTTGCAAAGGAGATTCCTCTGAGACCGGCGGAGAAAACAGAACAAAAATAACTGCCGCGTTTTATCAAAATAGATGAATGCAAAATATTGCAAAGCAATCTCTTGATCTGGCCTCAAAGATGAGAGTTGACAATATTAAAAGAAAACAAAGCCTAATCTGAAACATATTCTGCACGCAGCTGAGTGTTGTTTTTACGAGTAGGACCTGGAGTCTGCGAGGGCTCCTCGAGTTTTCCCTGTGGAATGGTGAAGCTGGGCAGGGTCACACGCACGGCGTGGCTGTGGCTGGTCATTGTGTCAGTTCAAGGCCAGAATTAAGGCTGGTGTCCGCGTTTTCAGCAGTCCTCAAGGCTGATGAAGGATGAGGTTGCATTGTGGGTAGTGCTCAATAGACGTCCAAACACAGGCTGGCTAAAGTAGATTTAAGGCAAATATAATCCATGCCGTAAGTTGCATGGAGGTTTATCTCAATCCAAACACTGTGCCTACAACCGCATATCTGCTTTGTTCTTTCAGCTTTATTTTTGTCAGAATTAAAATAGCAGTGAGATGGATCTGAGCTTCAGCTTCCGAGAGGATTTTTTGGGTTACCTGCTGCAAAGGAGAGGCAAGGAGCTGCCGGCCTTCTCAGCTCAGTGAGCTGGTCCCCAGGCTGCAGAGCAGATGTTGGAGTCTGGGCGGGTCTGGGCGCCTCGCAGGTGTGTGTTTCGCAGACTCTGCACTTAAACACTCTGCTTGACTTGAGATGTGCAAAGTTGCCGTCTCTTTTCCCTAGAGGCTGAGCTGTTTGCCTGGAATTGAAGGGGGGGGAAAAAAAGCAACTGTTAGTAGTAGATGAAGAAGAGCAGTCTGCCAGCCGTCCTAACGCACGGGTTACACTGCAGCCTGGAGCTGGGCTTTTTTCATGAAGAGCAACTCAAAAAAAAGTAAGCAGACAGATATAACCTCCGAACAAAACAGAAAGCAAAACTAACAAAGGAAGTGCTTGCTATTCAGATGAACCGATAGAGTTGAGGGAGGAAAAAACAACTCATCAGAGACCTCCAAAGGTTTGCTGCTTTGGCCAGAAAGGTGCAATTTTGAGATGGCAAGAGTTTTGTAGTCTGCACAGCCATCTGAGAGGTGATGCAGACGTTCCTGTGGTGTAATCCTAGGCGAAAGCAGGCTGGGGGATGACGAAGAAGATGCTGAGCTGGGATGCAGGAAGGCAAACCTCAGCTCTTGCCCCATGTATATGAAACCTCTCCAGGGCAGCTTCAGTTCTGTTCCCCAGCTCAGTTTCGGTGCAATGAGAAGTACAGCAGGGAGGAAGGGAACCTGGTCCCAGCCTTCGCCTCCACCCCTGTTTCAGGTGCCGAATAAAGTTAGTGAATTTTAATTTTTTTTAATATAGTATATAGCTTGTATACCAGCATCTATAACCCAGAACTGACACCAGAGGAGGTCTGTTTGCTCTTCTTGCTGCCACAAGCTAGTATGAGGTGGGAGAAGACATGAGAGTAAGTGTTTTAGCTGCGTGACAAGAGGCTGGGTGCCAAATGTAAAGAGCAGGTAGGAAATGCCAGCGGGCTGTGTTGCTGGCGTGTAAGTCTTGTGAACAGAGAGGACAGACTGCTTGTATTGATGCTGCTGTCAGCTCTCATTTCCTCACAGCTCGGGGACCGTGAATGAACAGGCCCTATTGATAGGATGTCCTGGTTTTAATGTTGTGAGTGGAGGGATTTGTCTGCCCTGAAGCGTAACACGGATCTGTGCGCCTTTCCGGCAGCGCTGGGTGCAGGCCCTCCCAGCACTGCAGCCTGGCTCTTCCTCGCCTCTGCCGTCAGACAGGACTTGAGGGGAACTGCTTCATGGTTTTGCCAAGCTTGGGACTGTTTGGATATGTTGCGCATGTGGAGAAAGGGTTGGTTGGTTGTTTTGGAAGTGTGCGGGGGAGGTGGTGCTGCCTTCCCTGAGAAAGCAGATGTGCTGGAGAGAAGGTGCTGCTGGTACCCGCTGTGCCCCGTGTGCCTGTCTCCCCACACAAGTGCTGCAGCTGCAAAGGGTTTTGCCCCAAAAGTGTCCCCGCCAGCTCCAGAGGCTTGTGCTGTGCCACTTAATCCTCACCTCTCCGTGGAGTGAGAGATGCCTGACCGAGGCTTTTTCCTGGCTGTCCTGTCCGCGCCCCTCAGTTCAGAGGCTTTCACTTAACGAGCAACCGGTGAGAGCATCCATATTTTTACCCTCATAACGTTTTAGTCAGCTATCACTTTAACGCCTGACAAGTCTTGCCTCCTTGTATTTGGAAGTGCTGGAACGAGTAACCTGGTGGGAGAGTCCCTGGCCGCCCACAGCACGTCCGGATGCTTGAAGCAGTCACCGGGGGTGGGAAGTGTAGGGTGACTGCAGAGAAACAGGAAGAGTTGGTCAGCACGGTTGCAAAGTAGCTACAGCAACGAGCCAGTGCTTCCTTTTCTGCGTGCACACTTGTGACATTGAGGCAGAAGGCAGGCAAAGTGCCTTGGCAAAGCAGCCGAGGTCTGGAGGACAAATCCCTGGTGATTACCTCTCTGGAGAAGCGGATAAACGTGCCAGAAGAAGAGAGCCCACCGCCTGAAAAGAGATTTTGTTGCTGATGTTTTGTTCTGGATGGCTGGTTGCCGCACGGAGAAGGATCTCTGATCTCTCTGCTCCTTATAACTGGTGCTGCATCTGCTCCCGGTTTGATGGAGTGAGGAGAGGTTTTGTGCTGAAGGAAAAACTCACCAGCAGCCGTCCTGGCAGGCTCACTGGCACTCACCTCGGGTGCTTGCTCGGTCAAACGGAGGAACAGCTTGGAACCAGCATCAAGGTCTCGGTGCTTCAGTGCTAGAGGGCGAGTGCAGGAATAAATGGCTTAAAGCTTTCTTCAGCAGCATGACCCAGAGCTGTCTTCCTTTTCCCTGTGTGTGTGTGTCAGTTTTTATGGCCTTCCAGCATCGTCCACCCATTAATGGTTTTGGTAAGTGTTTATCGGGGAAAAGCTGTGGTTTGGAGGTGATCCTGGCTTGCCTTCCTGGAAATTTGTCCTAGCTGGTGGCCCAAGAGCTTTGTAAGCACGTCGCAGTGTCTGATTGCAGTGGTCGATGTGTCGGGGCTGTCTGGGCAGACGGAGGTGCCTCCTACGCTCAGATTTCCTTTGTGAAGCTTGTGGCGTGTTGGGCTGGGAGCAGCTGCCCTCCCGAACGGGCTGTCAGTGAGCAGGGTGCTTGTGGATGCTGGGTAGATCTTGTACGACTCGCTGGGGATCGCTGGGAGTCTGAGCTGCCTTTGAAGGGTCGCTGGGCTCGTTCTCGCCCGTTTGCACGCTTGCAGCGTGTGTTTGAGTGACACGCTGCGGAGAAGACGGGACGTGCTGCCCCTCACTGCTTGGGGCTCTGCACCACAGCAGACAGCATTTCCCCTCAGATCTGCTGCCCGAGGAAGAGCAGGTGGAAGTTAGCAGCGTCTGTGATCCCTTCTTGCCTGCTCCTCTTGCAGAGGTGGTCTCCTAACGCGCCAGGACAAAGGGCTGGAGCCCTAAGCTCTCTCCACTGGCACCGTAATAGCAGTGCGTGGAGACTCAAGCGTGGAAGATCTTCCATGCTGGCTCCAGCCAGGTCCACCTCGCCCAGCGTTGGCCCAGGCACACCCGAAGTGGATCCTCAGGGAAGGAGGAAGAGTCGTGGAGAGTCGGGGCTTTAGCAGCGACAGACGGCCCTGTTCTCCTGCCGTTTGCGTGTTACTTTTCAGGCAGTTTCTGTAACTTGTTGGAAGCAGCAGAATGTGCCCCAGCCCAAGCGTGTGTCACACGGAAGAAGCATTTCCTCCTTTTGTTGGACTTTTTATAATATGCCATCTGACCGTCTTTCACCGAGTGGTGAACAATCCTTCTTCATTCCTAACATGCTTTGCATGAAACCAGTGGCTCCTGCAGGCTCTTTAGTTGCGTGCCTCAGCACATAGGGTGGCTTTTTTTTATGATGCCCACGGCTGAATATTTCGTGATGACAGACTGTCTGCCTTGACTGTGCTGCTCTGGAGTCTGCTTTTAGGCAAAGGCTTTGGAGGGGGGTTGGAACTGACCTCTTAATTGCAGAGAAAATAGGTTAATTGCAGACTTGGTTGAAAAAAATGGTCTGTGCTTCATCGTATTGACTTTCTTGCCAGAAGAGTTGTTGAACATATATACTAAAGAGCAGGAATTTGGAAACGTGCCCACATGACCCCGTATCTATTACTCAGCAGACATTTTTCTTGCACATCTTGCATTTACTCTCTCGCTGAAGCGTTAGGCAGTTCATCAGTCTTTCCGTTCTGTAGCTGCGTGCCCTTTGCTCTGTCTTTGCAGCTAGAAATGAAGTGAGAGTGACGCTCGCTAGCGGTGTGATCTCCGTGGCTCATCTAGAGGAGGACAGAAGTTGGCTGCTCTCACCACTTAATCCCTTGGTTAAAAGTACTGAAAGCTGCACGTGAACTTGCTTGGCTTTTCCAAAAGGTGCGATATTAAAATAACCAGCCCCGTTTCTTCAAATTGCCAGAGCTGACTTAAATGCACCCAAAACCCAACTCAGAGGTCCCAATGTAAGAGTCGTCTTCTTGGGGTCGCTTGGTGGAAATAATAATGCACCCAAGTGAATTGATGTATGGGATTCCTGTGGGCTGTCAGAGCGGGAAAGTAAGCCTGGAGAGCTGTCATCCTCTGCAACAAACACTGCACTTTCTGGCAGCGTAATTATTTACTGTGGTGGTGCGTGGGGAGGACGGTTCTGGGGGGTTTTCTGGTCTTTCCTCAGCAAAGATTTTCTTTGCCCGTCCACAGGTTCCTGCTCCGTGCATATTGAGGCATTATTTAATGTTGACTTCGGAGGCAAAGGGAAAGCTGTACCAGTTTCTGTGGATAATGAGAGCTCTTGCTTGATGTAACTGGCAGAGGGAGTAGGCTCGAATCTCCACTTCTGTGCCAAGCCTTGTGTTTTCCCAGTGCTGATCCTTGCTGGGAGGATTGGAGGTGCATAGAGAAGGAACTGGGTGACTGGTTTCCCCTCTGCCTTGGTTTCTCTTTCCAATGACATCTTGTAAGCTCTCCCCCTTCCTTGTCTTCTGTGGACTGGTGCTAGAAACAGAAATGCTGGAAAACAGCTCTGGTGTCGCACGGAAGGGCCTCCGGTTGAAGCTGAGATGATTTAAGCAATAAGATGCGCAGTTACCGTAGTACTGTGAGAAGGGGCTTTATCTGTGACAAGACAAAGGGGGGGGGGGGAAGCCAACCAAGCATTATTTGAGTTGATAAATTATTGTCTAGGGATGAGAGTGCTGGATAGGTGAGCGAAATGTCCGTGTCTGCAAAATACGGAGGTGGTGTATGTGTCTAGGGAAGTTCACTGGCATTTTGGGTGACGGGGCAGGTTGTATTTCCGGTGGTTTTATGCTCGTCTTGCGAAGTTGAAAGCCTAACCTGTTTTTGCGATAGCCCTTGTGGTTTATTTTTGAGAGCTCTTTGCTAAAGCCAGACAGTTTGAGATGTCTCGGTCGCTAGCAGAGAAGCACTCTGTGTTTTCAGCAGCTAGATGTACATCTACAACTCCTGTCAGAGGGCTTCTTGGTACAGAACACAGCAAGCGGTGAAAAAGCTAAATAACATGTCCTCAGTTTCCTGTATTCACTGCACATGCAGGATTTGTGCCTTACCTGAGACCAGAACCAGGTAAAGTAAGGGGATGTTACTCCAGGAATAACCAGCAAAGCAGGCTGCTGTGAGCTCTGCTCCCAGTGCTCTGCTAAGTAGAATTAAAGGATTGCTGTTACACAGCATTTTCTTCTCTTATCCTTGCACTGCTGGCTTTTTGTGTGTCTTCACGTCTTTGGGGAGGCAGCTTTGGTGGTCTCTCAGCTGTGAGGTGGTAAGCCTCTGGCTGAAGATGTGCAGCTACTCTTGGTGAGCTCCCCCAGTGAAATAGTACCGCTGGGGGGCCCAGGAGCAGCCAAAAGGTTGGGCACGAGTAGGGGTTAGTGGCGTCTTCTGTCTTCTCCGCTTGGCTAGCAGATCTGTTTCCCTCCTGGCTCGCTGCGGCCCATCTTCCAACACCTGCATCTTCCTCCTCTCCCACCTGGATCGAGCACTGCAGCGTGTTTGGGTGGTTTCCTCCTTCTGAGGACAGGCACAGGGCATTGCAGCATCACTCCTTGCAACAGGGGCTACCACGGGGAAGACCTCCTGAGCCACAGATCTCTGGGGCTGCTGCACACGTGGTCTCGGGAAGGCCCGAGCTTTGATTTCAAGGTATCAAGTAGCATAAAAGCCTCAGTAAACAGCTAGAGGATGGCCCGTCCTCTCGTGAATTTGGTTGCTGTTCCTACCCCTGTGCCACAGCAGAGCTTCCTGCTGCGGAGGTGTGTGTTGAACCAAGGTCACTACAGACTTCTCCGTCTCCTGCGCCAAATGGAAGGAGCTTTCTTTTTTCTTTCCTGTTCTTTGAAGAACCTTGTGCCAACGCAAAGCCACAACTTTGCTGTTCAGGTTGAGGTTTGCCACGGCCCTGTCCTTCCCCTTCAGGGAGGAGTGGAGAGCATGGACCGAAGATCACAGACGTTAGGTTTTAAAGAAAATTACCCACCAGACCTCCAAAATCAGAAGTCTGATGTGTCTGATCTTGGAGCAGGCCGTGCTCCCGGTGGTATTCAGAGCCAGCTGTGAGCACTTGATTAAAAAAGGCGTTTGACCCATGGAGAAAAAGAAAGGGGAGTGGTACCTGCAGCGCTCATCGGCAGCAGCGTGCACACAGGCTCGGTGCTGGAGGCAGATGCCGGATGCGGGGACGGAGGAGTCTCCTCGCAGGTTGGGAGCGGTGGGCATCTGCAGTTGCGCTGAGCGTGGTGCAGACCTGCTTGCCAGAGTGTGTGTCACAGCGGGTGTTTACAAACAGAGATCTCATTAGTGAGGGCAGCCGGGGAACGTGGCAGGGGGCCCAGCTTTGGGGAAGCTTTTGGGCAGCTTGCTCGAAGGAGGAGGCAGCTGCTGAAACGTTCGTAAACTTGCCTGTGAGCAAACTCCTCCTGGCTTCCCTGCGTGCAGGGGGAGAGCTGGGGCTTCTCCACATGCTCCTCGTGGTCAGGCTGAAGAGATGTGCTGGAGGTTAGTGATGGCTACCGATGGCAAGTCTGAGCAGCCTGGGCATTCCTGTCATAAAGTTCTGCATTCAAAACCCTAACGGAGTAGAGATCGGCTAGGCTGATTTCAGGGTCAGGAGCTTTTTCATTTTTTTTTTTTGAGCTTCCTTCTGTAAGGTTCATCTGAAGGAAAGTGCTTTATTGTTGTTTTTTCTTGAGACTATAAAAGCAACACAAAACACCTGGTTGCAGTGGCAAGCCCCTTGTGAGGCTAGCTCCTTTTCTTTGTTGCTCACGGAAGTGCAAGACCCTTTCTAACATTATTCCCATGTATTTAGAGAAGAGGGCGCCATAATTCAAACTCTGGACACCTTCGGTCTTTGCCTTTCTCCTAGGATGGGAGGGTGCCGGTACCTGGTTCTGCAGACCCTTGCACAGCTGCCAGGCTGTGCAGTCCTGTCCAGTGGCACTTGGGTGTCTCTAAGCCTGCATTATCTTTCCTCACTCAGTATAAGGACCTGCGGACCTCTACGTCGAAGAGGTTTATTTCATTGGCAACAGGTTCCTAACCAGCCCTGAATGCTGCGTGTTCAGCGCGGTCACCTCAAGCTGCATGGTTAACACTTTAGGCTCACCGTGGTGTTTACTTGAACTTCTGCGTTCGGCTTTCAAAGTGTGTAGTTCTTTCATAAAAAAGAAATTTCCATGAAAGTAACTGCAGTCCCTCTGACAGGCTGTTGTGAAGCAGACTGCCTTGTGAGAATTTCCCAAATTGTTTTGTTTTCCTCTATACATTTTCTTCTACTGAAAATGAACGCTGGATGGTGGCAGGAGCAGCGGAGCCAGGGAATTCAGAGTTAACTGATCAGCTTGTCCCTAGTTCACCCTTTTCCCTGCTCTGACCACAACAGTCTGTCTTAGGAAAGATGATGTTTTGTTAGCTGGAAGAAATATATTTACTTTGAAGTGGAAAAACCCAGAACCCAGCAGTTGCTCTGGTCAGGTACTGGGAGTTGAAATGCTCAGCCCTTCCCTCCTCTGCTGGAGCCATGCCTTGCTTTCCTGCCCGTGTAAAAGCTGGATGGAGCAGCGATGTCACGGAAACCCCAGGCTGGCTGCAGCGAGCATCCTGCAGAAAACTCGCCTGCACCAGTAACCAGCTTTGGATGTTGGGCTGCGATGGCGCAACCGTACCGTGGGGCTGTCGGCCGCTGTGTTTGGGATCACAGGTTCGTGCAGTGACCTTTGTGGCATGGCTGATCTGTTGCCTAATGCTCTGCGGTTGCTGGAAGCTCCAGTGTTCAGCGACGTTTTAGTCTTAAATAAAAGGAGGTAGATTTAGGTTAGATGTTGGGAGGAAATCCTTCACTCTAAGGGTGGTGAGGCACTGGCACAGGCTGCCCAGAGAAGCTGTGGCTACCCCAGCCCTGGAGGTGTTCAAGGCCAGGTTGGATGGGGCTTCGGGCAGCCTGGTCTAGTGGGTAGCATCCTGCCTATGGCAGCGGGGTTGGAATTAGATGATCTTCAGGGTCCCTCTCAACCCGAGCCTTTCTACTCTATGATTCTGTGATGTCTCTGCTCAGAAGGTGAGACTTCATTTCGTCTGATCGCGTGGGGAATCAGCTAAGTACTACGTGCCTCAATTTTCCCGTTTGCAAAGGTTTTCTTGAAGGTCAGGCATTAACCTGCCTGTCTTCTAACAAGCTTGCATCTCTATCAGCCGGGCGTAAATTCTGACTCCAAATCAATTTGCAGTGGCTCAAAACACACCGTGTGTAAACGGGAGCGTGCCTCGCGTCCTCTGCAACAGTGCTGCATCGCACCAGGCTGAGTCTGGCTCAGCTTCCTACAGACAAGCACAAAGCGTCTTTTTGGGCATCGTTTGTGGCACAGCCTACCTAACAGGATAGACTTTGTTTTTCATGCTTTTCCTTTTTTTTTTTTTTTTTTTTGCAGGGTATTTTTGCAGACGTTGGGATTAAAGACCTTCTATTTTTAAAACCTTTAAAATGTTGGAATGTGGCTCCATAGCAGTATGTAGTGGAATTTGGAAAAAAGTCTCTTAAAATGTCATACAAGGGAGAGTGCAGCGCTTAGGTCATGTTTAAGCTGTTAGGCTTTCTGTCGCTGGTGCGTATGATTTCTTTAATGAACGCAGAGCTATGAATGTTTTTCTTTTTAAAGAAAAACAAACAGTGGGCCTTCCATCTTAGACAAACGTCCCTTTTTTGAGAGGGCCTCTTCACTTAGGTTTTTCCCATTTAATGGCCTTTTTTAGTGGCCCTGTTCTTTCCATCTGATCTCTGTGCCCACACGTCTGAATGTTTCCATTTCAGAAAGGAGGACAACGGTGCCAGCAGACAAACTTCCAAATTCTGAAGCGCAGAAACATTTTTAACACCTCAGAGCTGTGGCTAGCAAGAAAAACCCCACCAAAACCCCTTCAACTTTTACTGCAGCGTAAAGATAGCAGTGCTGCTTAGCCGCTTGTCGCGCTAAAATACTGGAACGGAACAATTTGCTAAAAGAAGGGCCGAGTTTGTCTAGCAGCACTGCAGTTTTCGGAGCAAGTCGGATGATTTGCCTATCTAATGCTGCAGCTGGGCTGTCAAATGTGTGGTGGCTCAGAGTGGGACTTTTGGGTGTTTCTCGGCTGCAGGACCCAGGAGGAGTTCTCCGTCTCCACCTGCCACGTTGTCACGCCGCAGAGACGAGTGTCCCCCAGCCTTTTGGGGGGCCGAGCTCACCCCCGTCGCTTTGTGAGTGATGTCCAACTGCAACCCAACTCCGGCCACCGGGTCGAGCAGTCTGAATCGGGCAATGCTTTTCTGTCTGCCCCCAAGCCTTCCAAGAGCCTGTTGAGGGGAAAGGGGAATGGCTTTTTTTCAAGAGCAGCTGAAGGCAATGCCCTAGTTACCATGGTTTTTAAATGGAGCACTTCAGGGGTTGTACAAAAGCATCTTTAGCACTTGCAGTGCAAAGGAGAATGAAAGGACGTGGATTATGTCAGCACTGCATCAGAGGCTTAAATGAATGTCATTCATTTATTGTTCGGAGCTGACCCAATTTGGGTTGGATTGATGGAGTGGGAGGGGAGAGGGGACCTGTTTTGGATGACTTCTGAGGCTAAAATGCACTCGCAGGCTTTGTGTCGGGCCTGCATTGGCTTCCGCAGGGTAAACAGCGCGGTCTGGAGGGTGTTCCCGGTGTGCCGGCGTGGTGACGCGTCCTGCCCTTCCTGGCTAGACGCGCTGCCAAAGCGGGTTGACTCACGCCGCCTCTCCCCGTGCCGCATTCCGCGGGGGGGGGGGGAAACTTACTTGTTGGGGGGGGAACCTGCCCTGCCGAGGTTTGTTTTATTTATTTTGCAAGGTTTCGAAAGCTTCCAGTCGCCGGATGATTTGCAGAGCGGCTCCAGCCGAGCGGATCCGCCTGCTGGTGGCTCTGGATGAGGTAAGTCTGCCTGGGCTCGCTCGGCGTGCGAGCTCCCGGGATTAATTGCCAAGTGGCACTTGGTAATTAATGACAGAGGCCATTACTGCCAGCACTGGCTGAGGAGGCTGCGTGGTGCCAGGCAAAGGCTGTGAGGCCAAAAAGGCACGACGGAGGGAACAACCCGTTCAGCCTGCCCGTGGCAGGACGCTTCTCTCTGCTTTTTCCCTGCACCTTGCGGTGCTTGCTCGAAGCACCAATTGTGCATCGCTCCTTGTGTGGCAGAGATGCTGGCGAAGAACTTCCTTCCCATCTTACGGGGCTCTGAAGGTTGCCTCGGGGGCTGCTGCCTGCATCTCCTGCTGGAAGGCTCTCGTTTGCATCTTTTAAACAATTTTGGCTCTGCCAGGAGGAATGCTTCGTCTGCAGATCTGGTGAAGGAGGCACTTCATTGGATTTTCTTTTTTTTTTCCTGCCTTGCACAGATTCCTGTGGTTGTTACAGCACGCTCCTTCCTAACGATGCAGCTTGGTTTGTCAAGTGCCTGGTGCAGGTGGTGCTGTGGGCCTGAGCCTGTCTGCAGATTTGTGAGAGAGAAGGGAAAAAATAAACATAGGAACTCCTGAGGAGCCAGGCTGGGAGTTTTAGAGAATCTCAGCCTTTTGAGCTAACGCTCTCTTCTCTCCCTGTTGTGCAGACCAGTCAAAATCTGAGTTTCACTGTATGTTCGTTAACAACATTCCACTTAATTTCAGTGGAGCCAGGGCTGCGTCCTCCAGCCAGCCGCCGTGGTAAGCCCCTGCCTGGGCTCTTGCGATCGCTCTGGAGTGGCACGTCTTCCTCACAGCCTGTTCACAGAGGAGTTTTGGAGGGGGAGGAAGGCTGCCGGGGGGTCCAGGAGCATGCTGCAAGTAACAGGAGGCTGAATTTGCTCCTTTTTGAGATGCAACTAGCAGAAAGACCGGAGGCGTCAAAGCCAAGGTTGCTCTGTGTCCCCTAGCCCGGTGTCTGCATTAAGAAAGGGTTTTGCTCTATAGAAATCGGTGTCTGAGGCTTTTAGGTTCGCAAAGAAACCCGCTGGCTGGGAAAGCTTGCTCGTTTGTGGGTGAGAGTATCAAAATGATGTTAAAAGCAGCTGTAGTGCACAGCAGGGCTGTGGGGCAGGGGCCTTGGGGCCTGCCAGCGCGCCCATGTCACAGCGGCACCTGTAAAGCGTGGCGGGGCCAACGGGTGCTTTTCTCTTTGCCCTGCCCTTCCCGGGGGTGTGAAGGGCAGGGATGCCTTCTGGAGAGCAGAAGGGTTAATGCGGAGACATCTGCCTGCTGTGGGAGACCTGAACCTGAGACCAGTCCGGGATGTACCCGTTTTCTGTCTGTGCGAGCTTCTGGCTTGTTGTTTCCTTTATTGCTGTTCTGCGTTTCTTCTTACTGATTTTATTTTTTAGAATCAAATTTGATAATGGCTGCCCAAATAAAGGGTAATGAAAGTCGAGTAGCTTGCCTTACCCCTTACACAGCCACTGCTGGGAGCAGTTAGTAGTTTCATGAGAAATGAGGCAAGACAGTTCATTTTGCTTTGCTGTGCCTGAGCTGGCTCTGCGGGGCTCAGAAGTACGACGGGGTGGTAATTGGGCACGATGCGATCTTTGTGGCGAGGCTTTGCTTTTATGTGTAGCCACCGAAGGCTACAGGAAATTCATTGTGTTCCTTTGAGCAGGATGGAGCCTTTCACGTGATCCTTTTTTTTGAAATTTAATTCTGCAATCGTTACCCATTACCTAACAGCAGGAAGACTCCCTAAGCTTGGAAGTGTATTTCATCTGCTTGAAGTGGGGGGGGGGGGGAAAGCCTCTGTCTGGGTCCATCTGGGGAGCTGTGTCTGTCCCCTCGGAGGGGTTAAAAGCAGCAGCTGCGAGATGGCTCGCTCAGTTACGGGAGGAGAAATCATCCCTAGCGTGAAGCGTTACGAATGGCAGCGTCCGCCGGCCACGTGCAAGTTCAAAAAATGCCTCCCGGATTTGGGCAGCAAGGGGCAGAAACGTGCTCGGGTTCAGAGGATCTCAGGGGAAGCGCTCGCGTGGGCGAGGGCGTGCTGCGCGCCGGCCCCCAAAGCCTGGTGCCGGGGCATTTCTTAGCGCCGCGGTTGGCAAATGCCACGGGGCGCCGCGCCGAATCAGCCGAGGCTCTTTTAACTCGTGTTTAAGGCTGGAGGGGTTCGTTGCGAGTTCTGCTGCTGTTTAGAGGCTTTGCCTTCCTGGCCGGCCTCCAAGGTACGTAGCTGGCTGTGTAGCGCTCGCTGGAGCGTACCTCCCCCAGACTTCCCCTCCGCTTTGTCTGGTGTACCCGAGACCTCGCTCCGGAGCAGCGTTCCCCTGCATCTTCCCACCGCAATGCCCGCGGTGAAATCTGGCTGCGGGGCGGCCTGCAATTCATCTGCTCCGACTGGTAAGCTGACTGCTTCCAGAGCTCCCTGGGATTTAAGGAGGGAAAAGAGATTTTTAATGTCAGTGCTTTGCATCAGGAGGGCTGATGACTGGAGTCCTGATGGCTTTTCTTCTAGAGCTTTTGTGCGTGCGAAGGTTATAATTTAGCTTCTTCTTGAATTTAACAGCTGTGGAAGGACTAAAATCTGCTGCTCGTGGGAGCTGTGATTGGGGATGCGTGAAGAGGCAGAAACTTTCATGGCCTCCGCTTCTAGAGCAGATAGTGCTTCATGTGAAAAGGAGAGCGGAGAGCTGTCCTGTAAAGTGACCTGCTGCACGTTTACAATTAGAATCCTGTTTCAAGCCATGCGGGGTAATGTTTTGGGATGGTCTTTTAATCTGTGACCGCCAGCTTTGAAATAGCACAGCTGAGCAGGCTTTGTTACCTTGCCAGGTTCAAGTTGTGCGTGCTGTGGTCCCTGGGTCTGGAGGGCAGCACTTCTGCCACGGTGCTTCTCCCAAAGACTAAGGAGTTAATTTCCCACTTGCTAGCTAAGTAGGGAGAGCTGCGATCCTCGATCCTCAGTTACGGCTTGCCCCGAGGGAAGGACAGATGGGACTTCGTTGCCTTTGGCAGCTGCTGGCAGTCCTGTCTGCTTCTCGTATGCTGGCAGTCCATCGAGGGTAGGCACAGCGTGTGCTTCCTCTTGTCCGGTGGCTTGTCACTGGAGATGCAGAAGAGGTCATTAGTGCATTGCCAGAGGCTGGCATAGCTCTGGGGACGCAGGGAACGAATCGTTAAAAATTGGGCTGCGGCAATTAAGGCATCCGCAGAATAACTTGCGTCCTTGTGCTGCTCTTACGCCTGGAGCTCGGTGGGGCCACGTGGCGAGAGCCTGCTGATGGAGCCATGGTGCTGCCACGTGGAGCAGGTGACAGCCTCCCATGGTCCTGCAGGACCGTTAGAAGATTCTGCAGGCGGAGAAGTCCATGGAGGCCGCTGTTGGCTCACTCGTAACATGCACAGGCTCCTCATTTCGGTCCTGGAGCACGGGGAGCGTGAGCTCTGCTCTCGGAGGCTGGTGCAAGACAACAAGCGAAGTGCTACGAACCGCCACGACTTCCACTCTAAAAACACCATAAAAGGCTGTGTCCTTAGGAGCTGGGCATGGGAGCTGTTCCCACCCACATTGCTGCAGCATGAGTCACTTGGCTATCACAACTGCTCCTGGTGTGGATGCCCGGCCGAAGATGCGGCGAGGAGCGGAGGGAGGAAGGGGAACCGCTCCGCAGCGCTGCCGAAGCGATGGAGAGTTACGAAGAAGAGGAAGGCACGCACGCTTGCATGAACTCGTCTGAACTGCTGGCTGGTTTTGCTTTCGTTAGTATTTTTTGAGAGCTTCCAGAAAGTGCTGCTTGCTGGTGACGTGAAATTGAAGTGTTTGCAGCAGAGGGCCTTCTGAATGAGCAGGAAAAAAAAAAGTTTGCTTTTAGGAAGCACAGTAACTGCCACGTGAATGTGAAGCTGGAATACCTCTCTGACGTGAAAGTATGTTTTATCCCTCATCTTTAAACTTTAAGCTTAGTTTTTTTTCTCTTCTTGTTCTTCATCTTCATCATTCTGTTTCCTACGCCGGTGCGGGACTAGGCCAAGCTGCTTTTTTGACAGGCTGCGTCCACAGAGAGCTCCCTTAATATATCCATACCTGTGCCTCTTCTCCCACACGCAGGTATTGGGAAGTAAATCTGGGTTTGTTTTGGTTTCTTTCCCGAGGCGCCACCCACCTGCCCCGGCCCCAAAGATGGGGTGGTTATTGTTTTTCCCTTTTCCTTCCTTCCGCTCGATGAAGCCTTGGCTATCGGGGCTTACCGGATTAAGTCTGTCAGTGGGAAATTCTATAAAAAGCTTCCTTTATTTAGACGCCAGCCCAGTGATGACATCATGTGGGCAAGTTCTCCAAGTTTGTCCGGGCTGTGTGCGCAGAGGAAGAGGTAGCGGCCGTGGAGCTGCATGCTTGCGAGGACGTCTCCATGGACCTGCTGGGTGGCCTGAGAGCGGGGTCCTGTGCCAGAACAGGGGTCCCCATCTCCCAAAGAGCACCGAGAGGTCCTACAGCAGGTGGTGTGGGTCACTCTCATCTCACCGCAGTCTCTCTGGCTGGTACATCTCCTGAAGGAAGCTTTTAAAAGCCGTGAAACCGTAGCCGTGGTTGTACTGCTCACCGCTTTTCAGGTTAGTCCTTTAATGTGTTCTTGTGCTGCTGTGGGCAGCAGCCACCCAGGCTCTACTCCTGAGTGTCTCCTTGCTTACCTTGAGGCAAAAAGGGCAGGTTTACGGATGCATCTCCCAAAGGGCCGTGAAGAAGCAGGGAAACAAGCTGCTAGTCTGGAAACATGGCAGTGGGCAGGCAAACCCACGTGTCAGCTTGAAGGCAGGTGTGAACATCTCATCAAGCGTGTGGCTTGGGGCAGAGGGAACAGGCAAGGTTGGACACCAAAGGTGGCAGATCTTTACCTTTATTTTTTTGGCATTGTAACGGGAGTTTTGAAATGGGGGGCAAGACCTATATTTGTGAAGGGTTAGGGTTAGCATAAGATTACTACTGTTTTTTTCTGCCATCACTTACTTCTCATCCTTCTGCAAAACAAGTGGCTTCTTTCCTCCATGTGCCTACCTTTTAAGCTACTTTTCCATCCTTCCTCTGCACAGCACCTGCTATGTTCACAGGTAAGAATGTGACCTAAACAAGGCCTCCAGGCAGAGGTTACCACTGGGCTTCATTCGCATCTTTGGATGAAAAAGCATCCTTTTGTGTGCTGGCTTTGTTTCAGTATTGCTGTATGGTAGCACAGGCTTCTCCTTACCTGCCTGCAGGAATTCCCAGGTATTTCTTCAAGTCAGAGACCATTTCAGTGTTGGAATGGTACAGAACTCCCAGTTGTGATGCACTTAGCCGGCATCACAATTATTCTACTTGCCCTGGTAGTTTTGCAAACCTGAGGCTTACATAGTTTCTTGTTTTGTTTTTGTAAGGACTAAGCATAGTCTTTATTACCTGCCCTGGTCTGTTCTGCTATGGCAGGTGGTGCTTTTTGGTGTGTGCTGCCTTTTGAGCAGCTCTGGCATCGATGCTTAGACGCCTTTTCAAAAGGACCTTTGGGGTGCATGTGGGGTGTGCTCGGAGCCCCTGGGGTTTCTGCATGTGGGGTACAATAAAGCCATCAGTCAGGACTGCTCGGCTCTGAAGGGATAAGGCTGACACTTCCGTGTTAAAAATATTCTTTAAAGCGTCAGAAAAATGTTTGTTATTCAGGCAGTGTATCCAAGGCATAGCACCGTAGGGGTCCTGTGAAACGAGCGGAGCTGACGAACAGTTGCAGAAGGCCGCGTGCAGTATTTGTTAACAAATGCCTGTCACCGGGTGAACCGTGTACACGCTGCACCTGATGGGCATGGCACGACCCATACCTTTCTGGGGTAACGCTCACAGAGAGGAGCGTGGTGTGGCTCTCAGTGTCCCCTAAACCTCAGTGACCACCTTAGGGCTGGGGGTATTTGGGGCTGAGCCACCAGTTGAGTCTGTCCATAACGAAGGTTTCCCAGTGCCCTGTCGGACCCAGGCTCTTGGTAAGAGGAGAGAGGCTGATTCCAAACCCGTGTGTGCCCGTGCCTGCTCTGCACTGCTGCTGCTCCGCTTGTCAACGTGATCTTCCTCCCATCTTCTCCAACTCGATACCCTGAGCTATAAAAACAATAATAAAAATAAATCTGCACGGCACGAGCATTCTGCACCTCGGTGTGGATGGCTAGAATGCTCTGCTGTCTTTAGAAAGTTATTTTGCAACATTAGGTCATGTTAGTAGAAAATTTTGGGCTCCTGGGTCTCTGCCCTCCAGTATGGGAGAGAGGCCTCTTCTCACAGATGACCAGGGAGAGGACAAGAGGGAATGGCCTTAAGTTGCACCAGGGGAGATTCGGGTTGGAAATTAGGAGACGTTTCTCCTCAGAAAGAGCAGTCAGGCATTGGGACGGGTTGCCCAGGGAGGTGGTGGAGTCACCGTTCCTGGGGGTGTTCAAGGAAAGGTTGGACGTGGTGCCTGGGGACGTGGTTTAGTGGGTGACATTGGTGGTAGGGGGACAGTTGGAGCGGGTGATCGGAGCGGGTGATCTTGGAGGTTTTCTCCGACCCGATGATTCTGTGGGAAATGGCCCAACACAGGGCCGCAAGGTGGCCAAGGGCCTGGAGCTCCCCTCCTGTGAGGAGAGGCTGGGCGAGCTGGGGCTGCTTGGCCTGGGGAAGAGGCGGCTCAGGGGGGTCTCATCGGTGTCCCTCAGTACCTGAGGGGATGGAGCCAGGCTCCTGTCAGTGGTGCCCAGTGTCGGGCCCGAAGTGGGACACGAGAGGTTCCCTCGAAACCCCGGGCAGCACGGCTGTGCTGTGCGGGTGCTGGAGCCCTGGCACAGGCTGCCCAGAGGCTGTGGGGGCTCCTCCTTGGAGAGCTCCAAAAGCCACCTGGACGTGGGCCTGGGCACCCTGCTCTGGGTGGCCCTGCTGGAGCGGGGCTGGGACCAGGTGGGCCCAGAGCTCCCTTCCCACCTCAGCCATCCCGTGGTTGTGTGAAAATACAGATTTACAGGTGCCAGATTTAGTTAGCGTCTTAGCATTGGATTGCCTAGAAAATGAGATCTTGGAGGCAGCAAAAATAGTTTTTTTCTAAGGTACCTTTGTTGTGTTCCCTGGTAAGAAAATCCAGCGTTCACAGTACCACCTTAATTAACAAAGAAACAAGCATGTTTTTAACATTGGGAAGTAACATCTGATAATATTTGCTCTTTAGAATGGGTGTGGGGATTGGGTATTTTTAGCTGCAGCTATTCAAGTTGTTCTGTTATGACCTTCTCTCAATACCCTTTTATAACATTTTCTTGTAAGTATTTGTAATTGCAGTAGCTTTTTTTCAGCCAAAGACGTGTTGCTGGGGGGAGAAGAGGGTGTAGCAGCCTATTTCTGGTAGGTGTGTGTGTGTGTCCAGTGATAGATTGTTGGTGTCGAAGAGGGTACGGTTTTAGAGTAGGGTGCATCTTGGATGCACTCAAGGGACCTTTTCCAAGGCAGAGGGTTGGCTGCAACACTTGTAAGATTGCCATCGCCTGCTTCTTAAAAGCAGTTTAGGCTGTGATTTGTGAGCTCTCAGCCTCTCTCAAAAAGCTGAATTTGGACAAGTGTAAAAGGTACTGGACAGAGGAGCGGCATGCTGACAGAGATGCTGTGGTGTAAGAATCCTAGAGGAAGTGGGGCATAATGAATGACAATCTAAATTTCAGGCGTCTGTGCAATGGTTTGGTCTATAGCTGACTGCTATAGATTGCTCCATCCTCCTCCGTGCAGCCGAATGGTTCAGGTCAATGTGTCAGGCTTGCTTTCTGTGCTGGCATCCCGTCTTTTTGGGGACATGGCACTGTCTCGCGCAGGTTTGGGTCGGGGTCCCTCCTGGCTGCAGCACCTAGCAGTGGGGCTGGAGCTGTGTCTGGCTTAGGCTGAGCCTGGGGAAGGGATGAGAATGGTGTTTAAGTGGCTAATTGTTTATATTTTCTTTTTTCTCAGCATCCAAATCAGTGATGACGATTTTCTGCTGATGGGAAGTAAATTAAATTAAGAAACCGTTCCCCGAGCCAAAACTTTTTTTTTGTCTGCAACAAGTGCTTTCATGCTGTGGTCCGTTTTTAATGACCACAAGCGTGCGTGAAGCTGGGCTTAGAGCTGCTAGAAATGGCAGCAGAGCACACTGAAGGTGTTGAGACTGCACTCGGCCGTTGGTCCAGCCTTGAGTCAGGAAAAAAACCTAAGTAGCCGCTCCCCAACATGCCGAGCGCGCTTTCTGCAGCTCACTGGGGCGACAGCACTGTGGGCAGGTATTGTTGAAGACTTTGCAAGGTGTTAGCTTGGGCAGTGGTAGCCGAGTATTTCATGTCCTAAGTAACACTCAGACTTTTGTTGCCCTTCTAGGTTTTGGGACCTTAAACATGATACTCTGGTTGCTTAAAAAAAATATATTAAAAATAAAAAGTGACTGTGTGTGTTAATGCATTCAGTGCTTTTTTGGGAGCTGTAAGCTTGGCACCAGGGCCTAAGTTTTCATGTGACACCCGTGTTTAATTCTGAATCGCTCACTGGCAGCATCACTGTGGGCTTAGTGCGTTTGTACGGTCGCTGAGTAAAAGACCAGCGGCAGCAGTGGAGGCTTCATCCTGGTGGTTTTGGGGTGAGGTATGGTGATAAGGGGTCTGGCAGGAAGGAAGCACAGCGCGTGGTAAAGAACAGAGAAACTGTTGGTGCTTGAAACTTGAGTGGGCAGAATGCTGTCTGGAAACGGTCTCCTGCAGCAGGTCCGAGGGTTTGGTTCCTGATGGTACGTGTGGTCCCGGTGGGACGGGCAGGCAGCGCGGACTGTACCAGCTGAGAGCCACCTCGGTCCCAAATCCCCCCCGGCTGCTGTTAGCTGGGAGGGAGTTCAGGCTGTGACTCTACCGACAGCCCTCCCAGAACAAGGAGGGAGGGGAGAAACAATCTAGAAAAGCAAATATTTTGCGATCGTGTTGAGCAACAGTGTGTGCTTTTGTTTTCTGTCAATGGAAGGAAGTGGGAGAAATGTGTCATAGCTTTAGTGCATCACAGGCTTCGGTGCTGCAAGAGATTGAGCGCAGTGGATCACAGATCAGGATCCAGGGGGTAATGTCTGTAAGGAAAAGATGCTTGGAGCAGCACCTGGGAAAGGCGCCGCTTGTGTTCAGCTGCAGCCGAGCATCTGTCAGAAGCAGGTGCCGAAGGAAAAAGAGCAGAAATAGAGAGAACCTGAGCTGAAGCGGTATGTTTGCCTTCGGTTGTTTGAAACGCAAGCATCTCTCGCGGCCGCTTCGCAGGCTAGCGGTAGAAAACCTGTCCTGTGCGTTGCACGAGTGCTGTGGCTTTCATCACAGTGCTGAGTAACGCGCTGCTACCTGCACTGCTGTGCTGCCACAGGTGCCTGCACGCATGGTGCTCTGCAAAGTGGTTCCTGTGCAAGCCTGGGCACTCCTGGGGCTGCCGGGGTGGAGCACTAGCTTTGGGATGCTCTGTGGGATGGAGGCAGGAGGTGCGAAGTCTGAACGCTGCCGCGCAGCTTCCTGCAGCCCTGTGGTTCTGGGCCGAGGTCCCTGCAGTGCTGCTAGGCTGGCGTGTGCTGGCCCTGGTGCTCGTGTGCCCTGCCAGGTGGAGTTTGGGATATTTCTGCTCCTGGACTGAGTGGCAGGGGGGTCTGCGACCAGGGACTTGCGGTGAGAATCCAAGTCCTGGCACGCATGGGGATGGGTGAGCCCGTGGCACTCACAACTGCTACAAATAGGCAGTGGTGCAAAGCAGTCTGCAATAGTGAACTTTGATCTTGTAGAGATCAAATAATTGGGAAAGTGTGTGCATGAAACAGCGACAAGAAACCGATGTTTGACACCTTTATTGGAGCACTTCCTTCCTTGATCCTGATGTGAGCAAAGACTGACATTGGTACAGGAAAAATGAAGGCTGCTCTGGCTTATCAACAGCTGTTTGGTATAGTCGAGGAGTTTTAGCTTACTTTCTGCTGCTGGGAAGTAGTCGAGGTGCTGGGACCAGGCAGATGAGCTTCTCTTGTCCTGTGCTTAGCCAGGACAAGGCTGCAGTGGCTGTGCTTTAGGGGCTGTGCATGCTCCAACGCAGGCTCCTCTGCTAGGCTGACAGTGGTGATGACAAGCAAACAGGCTCCCATTTGCTCTCTGGAAAAGTTCTCCCTGCTAGTCACTTGATGTTTGTTAAAAATAACATGCAAAATCTCCGTGGTCTTGTATTCTGAAGTGTTATTTCAGGGCCTGCAGTCGTGTTCTAACTCCAGTGTGAATCTTACTCTTTGTATTGGCCCCGCTCTTCACCTCAGGAAAGAATAAACGCCATTTCTTTGCTCCTTTCCTTATCAAAACACCCCCCCGCTGTTCTCAGGTGCGTGTTTCTTGACAAACCGCGTTTTCGGAGTGATCTTGTAGAGTGCCAAGTCCAGCTGCTCTTCAGGTAGGATGCGTTCAGCTCTCCCACATTCAGGTCTTGGAGTATAAAGATGCCCATTTCCCAAACTCCAGTGGAAAATCATCATCCTGTTTCTTCGTAGCAATTAACCGAATTAACGGACATGCTTTAAGTGAAGTGTCTAATTGTTGCTTCTCCCGGGTGAACGTTAGGTGCACTTATTTTTAAAATGCTTTTTCAAGTTCAAATCCTAACTCGTTTTTCTTCAGCTGAACATGCCTTCAGAGAAGTCAGACTGCGTTTGCTTTTCGCTGTCCTTTTGAAACCCCAGGTGATGCCTGATTTGTTTTCATTTGCTTCCAGGGGAGAACACCACCTGCACAAAAACACTGCAATTCGGGACAAAGGCAAACAAAAAGCAATTTCAGGACAGTCTTGCCCTAGCCAGTGGTGGGAGCTTCTTGCGCTTCTTTCACGCTGTCAGGGCCCTGCCCTGCTGCTGTCTCACAATTTATGGATTCCTGCATGTTTTCCACGGGCCACATTTTTAAATTTTCTCTAATAGAAAGGCCATGTAGCTAAATTGCCAGAAGTGACCAGGGGAGCAGCCTTGCAGCACGGTTCTTCTGTGCGTGTTGTCACCTGTCCCATGCAAGCTCCAGCTCTCACTGGCACAACCCTTCTCAAACACTGTTATTAAAAGATGAAGTTTGCTGTGGTCCCCTCTCCCTTGCTTTTATCCCGCTTGTGTTGTTACTCGTATTGGAAACGGCTGCATCCCCAGGTGCTTTGGAACTTGGGCGAGGGGCTGGTGAAATTCCCGGCGCTTCCCGACGGCTCAGCCCGTGGATGCCTGCCCACGGGCTGTCCTCGGCCCCTCTCCTGCTGGGCGCGTGGCCAGGCGCTGAGCTCATGGGTAGGGCTCTTTCCCCAGAAACTGAGACAAATTACTGCCCCGTCCCGCTGCTGTGATCATCACAGGAGGTTTCAAAACCAAGCGTGGGGAAGAAGCTGGGCTGGTGAACCTGAGCTGCTGGTTCGTGCTGGGTTGGGATGGCCTGCGAGGAGAGGTAGGGGTGGTGGGGGGATTGTGTCGTGACTTGGTCGTGTGTGCCGTGAATTGGTAAAGAAATGTAGAATATGGACTAGCTTGGTTGGAGGGGCTCTACAAAGATCCTCAAGTCCAGCTGAGAAGTGTAGGGTTGGAAGGACATCAGGTTTCTGGCCTTTTATCCCTGTAAGGAGTGCTTGGACATGCTGGTACGATCCCATATGAATCTCCAATGCTGCTCGGTGTCCCCTGGTGAGCAGTCTGAGTGCTCCCACATGTCCTGGACCAGCAGAGTGCTGTCAGTCCCTGGCTCTTGCAGTTGTCCCTGTCCCCAGCAAGTGTCCCCACCAAGTCCCTGTCCCCAGCAAGTATCCCCTTATCACCGCCTCGGGGCAGCGCTGTCATCGCTCTGCAGACCCAGAGCGCAGCCTCTCTGCAGCAGCACGGTGTGAACCACCTTTGCTGAGCCCTTCAAGGATGATTAAATGCTAGTTAGGAAATAATTAGGAAGTCCCCGGGGAGCAGTGGCACCCCACCGCAGCGATGGGGCCGTGCTTGGTGCCGTGGGCTCAGACCCTGGTTTTGGGAGCGATGGTTCAGCTGCTGTTGATCGCCTGGGGCTGGAGCCCTGTGGTGCATGCAGCGGGGTTTTGGTTACGGCCGGAGTTTGCATCCTCTTCCACGCTTACCAGCCCACCTGGCTGCCTGCTCATTGCTCCCCCGAGCACCGTCTTGTTGCATTTAACTAATATTGCAGTAACGTTTTTGACTTGTGAACATCAGCACCCTTCCTTTGCCGTGGCTGGAGAGTCGCGTGGCTGCCCCTCGTCGCGCAGGCTCAACGGATGCATTTCTAGCATCAGCCCTGCGCTCCGTGTCAACCGTGGTAAAGTGGTAACAGCCAAACGCCTTGTGAATCGTAAGCAGTATCTTGGAGCCCTGACCAAATTACCCAGATGTTGATTTCAACACCATTTAAAAAAAAACAACTGGCTTTATTTTTACATCGACTCCTAAGCTGGTGAGCTGCCTCTAACAGCGTGTCCTACCCGATCCTTGCTGTTTCGTAAGCTCAAGGCTGCTGCTAGTACTGCATGTGCCGTGAGTCTGCCGCTCCAGTTGGATTTTATAAACATGTTTTCCACAAAGGGAAGAGGGGAGGCTTCTTGTGTGAACGCTTTCCTCCAAGGGAACACGACCGTTACGTTTTCTTGTTTATATAAAATGGTGCTTTTGCACAAAATAGCAGAAATTCCTGCGAGCGTTCAGTTCGGGTAATTTTAGGAATTATCAACAGAAAGGAAGGGAAAGGTTGTGTTGTAATCAAAGAAAGATTGCTTTAATGCTCTTCAAAATGCTGTGTGTCCTAATGCTGTACTGCAAAGTCGTAAAAGATCGCAGAACTTGGGGAGACATTTTCTCAGTGCCTTCCCAGTGCCGGATCAGACACTTCTTGTTTCCCTGAAGTTTTCTGTTACTTGATGTGATTGCTTGGGGCTTCAGTAGTAGAAAAGTTAACAACAGTTAGTGCTTTAGCATCTGGAGATGCTCTTTGAAGGTGGTGGAAGTCCAAGGAACTGCCAGCATCATGGTCGGGGAGCATCCTCGCACGGGCTGCCACGTACAGATGGGTTCAGAGGCTGTGCCTTCTGCTTAAACCCATTACACTGCTCGAAGAAATGAGGGCAGTGCTGGGAGAACCTCATTTAAAATACTTTTTTTCCTAGGAGCACAGGCATTGGTCTGGGTCATTGTAACAGCTCAAGCCACTTCTAAAAACGGAGTGCAGCCAGGGGCTTTGGCAAGCAGTGGGAGACCCACGCAGTCAGTACAGTCTCTCTTTAACTGAGTTTAGATAACTGCAACTTAGGAACCATCAGCCTCAGCGCCTATTTTGGGCGAGTTTTCCAGAGGCAAGCTGTACCTCATTGTTAGTGGATTTTTCACTTCCTACCTATTTGTCTCATTGGTTGTCCCAGTGCCTTTACATAATGGGACGTTTGTTATTTCCTTGTTTGCGTTTTAAAACGGCGCGGTCCCTCTGTGCCAAGGAGAGCACGGGCTGCTGGCAGCGCGGTCACTGGCTTCTGTGTCCTGCTTGTTCCCGTATCCTTCGCTAAGGATCCTCTCCAGCTCTCGTGGTGCCAAGGGGGAAATCTGAACTGTTGGCCAGGACGCGTGCCCTTGTCCCTTCGCATCAGACACTTGTTACGTGCCGGTAGCCTGGAGCTGGCAGTGGCAACCGAGCCTAAAAGCAGGAAAGACTTGAAAAAGAAAAAAGGAGATGCAGCGAAAGCTTTTAGCCCACCCAAAGTTGCCCTGCGCGTCTTGGAGGCAAAAACTGCCGTGGGAATGGTGAAAGGAAGAGCAGCATGTCCCGTGGTGTTGCTGTGCGGGTCGAAAAGAATAAAGTACAGTGTGCTGGGAGGAGGGCTTGCTGGGAGGAGAGCCTGCGGTCTGGCAGGTCCTTCCCAGAGCATCCGAGGGCTGTTATTCCCCTGTTCAGTGGGGCTGAAGAGTTGTCTCGCCGCTCAGCCTGGATTCTTGCTCAGCGCTCGCAGTGCGGCCGCCTCCAGGTCATTTTATCCGGGTGCTGAATCTCCCTTTGGAGTTTGTCTAGCTGGATGCTGAGGTGCAGCCACGTTTCCGTGCTTGGAAGGAGCGCTTGGATTTGTCCTGCCTGCTCCACGCTGGAGTGGAGAATGATCATCGCCGTGTCTTCCTGTGGCTTGCTGTTAAAGAAATGCAAGCTGCTCTTCCAGTCTTAAGCAACCAGAATAAGTCAGTTCTTGAACTGTGTTTATATTGTTCCTTTCCAGCACCGTGCATCATCCAAAAGAGGTTTTTTTTTTTCTGACTTTCTCGCCTTTTTATAGACACTGGAATGGAGGAAGGGGGGAACGCGGAGTAGAGAGAAAATAAGTCTTCAGTTCCCAAAACAGCATGTGGACTTTTGCACTTCCCAGTTTACTTCTCTTTTTTTTTTTTGTGAGGTCAAGTAGAAATCATTTAAATAGTGAAGCTTAACAAAAAAAAAACACACAAAATTCATTCATCTTCCTTTATGGTCGTCTGCAGAAAATGAGTTCCTAGCAGAAAGAGCCTAAAACAAATGTTTAGATGTTTTTTTGTAGTTTTAAAATTTTTTTTATTCCTTGTGAGGTCTAAAAATAGAAGCTGCCGAAGAATTGTTTGCAGACCCACTGTTCTGCTCGAGGGCTTTAGCTCACATCTAAAGCTGTGGCTTTTGGCATTGCGGCGGTTGTTCTTTGCAGAAGCACCGAAGCTGCCCTGCTGTAGTGCGAGCAGGGAGGAGCCGCTGTCAGAGCCCGTCTCCGTACCAGCCCTCTTTCTCCTCCCTGCTTCTCTCCTCCTGCCTCAGCCCTTGGTCGGAAAGCCTCCACCTGAGCCCCAAGGCACGGCGCAGCACAGCTGCCTGAAAATGAGAGCGAAACGTAAGTGCTGGGAGCACGAGGAGGGCGGTGGGGAGGAGGCTGAGGTTGCGCTTACTGCCACGCACGGTGGTAGCCTCGAGGGGGGTGGATAGCGTGGAAACGCAGCCTCACGTTTAAGTATTTCTGTAACGAGAAGGCTTGGCCGATACGTCTGCGTTTCACCGCGTTGCCGTAGTCTGGCGATACTTGCAGAAAAGTATTATCCTCATCGTGCCCACAGCTTTCCATTGTGCTTTGCAGCCCCGATGTAAATTGAGGGGACAGAGGAAAATGTGAGCAACTTGCCTTACAAGGTGTGCAAGCCATGTTATAGGTTACTCAAGGGCAACGTGTACGTACCATAGTCTGCGTTACGGGTTACTCGGCGCTAACTAATGGTGTCCGCCTCAGCAAGGACCGTGCGGGAAGTCTTCTGCCCCTGGGGGCTCTGAGGCACTGTGCTGGGGGGTGATGGCACAGGAACGGGAGGGAAAGTGCATCACGAGTGCTCCTGAGTGAGACCATGTTGCCGAAGCAGCTTCTCGAGGTGGAAGTGAGCCGTGCTTCCTCTGGCGGGCACGCGCGCACGCTTCCCCCCTTGTTTCTAACAGCAGCGTCGCACTTCGGAGCCAAGTCTCATTTCACACTTGTGCAACTAGCGCGTTACTTCCGTGGGTTGCTTAAGGTGAGAATTAAAAATTTGTTTAAGAGGGGAAAATCCCCCCCCCTTTTTTTTTTTTTAACCTTCTTCTGCTAAAAGTTAGTGCTTGGTCTCCGGTCGCCTTGATAAAACGCTGCCTCCAGCAGTCGCAGACCATCCTGGTGCAGCAGAGGCGATGTTGGAGCTGTGGCCGCAGGACTCCTTAGGCTGATCCGCTGCAGCACGTCGGCTTTGTTCTGGGAAGGCCTGTCACCAACCGAAATGCCGCTCGGCTTCCCCATCCAAAGCTATGGGATGTGCTAGCGGTCCTCAAAGTCACGTGCGAAATGTGCACGTGCCTACACGGCGCAGAGTGCAGGCTGACAGCCTTCATGTCTCTCTTTTTTTCCTTTGTCGCTGCTAAAATTCGTAAGGAATACCAGTTCTGGAGGCTGTCACAACGACAGCTCCACGCTGGGCTCTGTTCTTTGAATTGCTTTTAGCTGGTTGGATGTGTTGGGTAGAAGCCGAAAGTGCTGGGAAGTAGCTCAGCCAGCCCCAGCTCTCCAGCCCTGGGGTAGGGCACAGAGCATCCTCTGCTCTCTGAGCCTCAGGTAGCGTGTCTGCTGGTGCAAAAGTGTCACGGGCTCTGAGGTGTGCCAGGGACGGAAAGCTCACCGACTCCTTGCTTCCTTCGCAGTGACTCCGTGGGAAGAGCGAGCCCGCGTGCGGAGAGCCTCCTGGCGTGCCTCTTCTCCCGGCCGCTGGCGCTGAGCTGCGGCACCGCGGGGCCGCCGAGGACAGAGCTGCAGTGACCGGGTGGCGTGAGCCAGGCCGAGGGAACGGGCGTGCGGCCGGCGCTGCGGGACGGCCGGGATTCGTCGCGCCCCGTGGCGGAGACGTCGGCTCGGGGCGAGGAAGGCTCGCGGCCGGTTAGATGCCCGAAGGGGAGAGCGCAACTCCGGCTGAACGGATGCATCTCGGCACCTGATACCACGCTCAGGTAAGGGCGTGCTGCTGGGCACCGGCTTGCATTTCCACGCTCCTTTCTGACTCCAGGGATCACTCCGAGAGCACTTGTGTGCTGCGGGTGCCTGTGCCAAGAAATTGAGACCTGTGCCGGCCAGCCTGTTCTGTCGTAGTCCTGGGTGCTCTGTAGTAATCCTGGGCGTTCTCCAGCTGGGCTTCTTGGGACACTGCTAGTTGCGTCAAGCAGCTTGTTGCAGAAGCTCACTTGGCTGCCACAAGTGCATCTGCTGAAGGAGGTGAATGTGGTTATATAGGGATGGCTGTGATTTTCTCTGTTGTTCAGCACGTGGAGCTATTTCACTGATAGGACTAGAGGGAATGGCCTCAAGTTGCACCAGGGGAGGTTCAGTTTGGAAACGAGGAGACATTTATCCTCAGAGAGAGCAGTCAGGCACTGGGACGGGTTGCCCAGGGAGGTGGTGGAGTCACCGTCCCTGGGGGTGTTCAAGGAAAGGTTGGACGTGGTGCCTGGGGACGTGGTTTAGTGGGTGACATTGGTGGTAGGGGGAGGGTTGGAGCAGGTGACCTTGGAGGTCTTTTCCAACCGTTATGAATCCATGATTCAGATATGGTGCAAGCTTATTGGGACAGGAACTGGTATGAGCTTTCTGTAACATGTCTGCCATGCAGAAAGTGATCTGTAGGCAGTCATTTCCATGGACCCTCAAGACAGTTGAAACATTAACCCTGCAATTCAGCTGGCTTAGTGCTCCTTATGCTATTTAAAACACAAAAAAGCATGTCTGCGTGCTCTTGGGTTTGTCGTAGTCAAGGAAATAAACATGCAAACGGGATCTGTTGGATATTGGTTCGTTCTGCCTGGTAGTAATTTTGTTCCTGAAGCCGTTACTCGCTCTGTCAGTGCAAGTCTGATTTCCTTTCCTGTAGCCTGTCTGTAGCCGAGCGCCACTTTTTGGGCGAGTATCAAAGCCAGGGGCTGAGGCTGCCTAAAGCCATCGTTAGGAGGGGACTGGGAAGGTTTGTTGGGGTTGAAATCTCCCTCCTAGGATTTCTAGCGAAACCACTAGACGGCTGTGAGCGGAGGTCCTACAGCTCAACACCCGCCCCCACCCGAGGGCACGGCTCAGTTGTTGAGCAGAAGGACCCGGGTCCTGCCAAGCAAGGAGCTCGGGGTGCAGCCAGGAGCGTGCCGTGCCGCCCCAGCCAGGGAGAGCTGTCATCTCCTGCTGCGTGCCGCCTTGGCGCCTACAGCTGGCTGCGAGTGCTCCGAAGCACACCGAGGTGCCTGTCTGTGCACTTGAATAAACCCTGCCGGGGGATTTTTAGCGCTCCGTAGCCTGTTTCTTCCTGAGTTGCTCCTCCACGGGGCTGTGGGGCGGCTCTGCAGGGCTGCACGCCGCAGGGCACGCGAGTGCCGGCACCGCTGCTCGAGCTGTGGCTGATGTGCCCCGGGGCACTGCGTCCTGGGGACACTGGGGGCTCAGCTCCGGCAGGTGTCCTGGGACAAAACGGCTCGAGCTCAGCTCCTTTAGCACGTTCCCCGCAGAAAAATCGCAGGGACTGGCTCGTACCGTAGGCAGCTAAAGGTTGTAAAATATGCTAAAACGTGCTTTTAAAATAGAAGGCGAAACAGGAACAGAGACGTGCTTAGTTTCGATGGTGGTGGATGTGGTTGTCAGTACGTACCTTGGTGACTTTATTCCGCGCTAGCTTCAGTCTGATGCAAGCTAGCGCGTTATTTAAGTACAGTGTGTCAAAACTTGCTTTATTTACTTCTCCTTTTTTCCCTGATGGCAGTCTCTAGTAGTTATTTGGGCACATTCGGGGCTCCAACACACCTTAGCCCAAAGTCAGTTCTTCTTCAGGGCAATAGTTACCAATGACTTGCTGCAGAGAGGCAGCCAGCCTTGAAATCCCCGTTCTCACGGGCTCGGGCGCAGCTGGGCAGCACAGAGGTGCGCTGCTACAGCAGCTGCAGCAAGCGTGCAGGTTCTGTGCGCTTTGCCCTGGGGGGATGAGGGGTGCAGGCGGCTGGGATGGCTCAGCTTGGGGAGGGAACTTGGGATTTCGCAATTTGGCTGCGTGCCTGTGTCGTGCTTGCCTTTAATTTGCTGGAATTGGTGGGCACGGCGCAGACAGAGAAGAAACCAAAACACGGAGGCTGTAATCTCGAGTGCACTGAGTGGCTGCTTCTCTGCAGGATAAAATATTGAAAAATTGCTGTGCAGAAATATCCCCAAGTCCGGTCCGATGTTGAGAACGCGATGCTATGCTTCCCGAGAAGGAGGTTTACTGGCATTTTCCCTCGAAAGCCCTTATGCCAGGTTGTAACTGACCTACTGTCCAGCAAAAGAGCGAAGGCAACAGTGAGCACAGCCTGCACTGGTGCAGCATGACAGTATAAAATCAGCACATGTGTAAAAAGCCTGTATTTTCCTTGTCAGAAGGCCGAGAGAAAACTGAAAGGTCAGCAGCTGTGGCTCAGGAGGGGTTTGGCTGCTGGGAGGCTGAAGAGCAAGAGCTCAGCAGCGCCCGGGGAGGGAGGTTTGACAGCAGGGTTCAGCTCACGGAGGAAACACGGGGCAGTGCCTGCTCTCACGCTGCTGCTGGAAACGGTAGGTTCAGGGTGAAGTGCTGCTTGCTTCAAGCTCACTTGGTGTGAAAAATAGTGGATTGGCACAACATCACTGCAGCTTCTCCGTTTGAAGGCTAGGAGTTGCTTTCTGGCAGGTCCCAACAGCAAAACTGTTTTGCGAGAAGGTCTCGGAGGCGTCAAATCCTGAACCGTGGCTGAAGTGAATTTCTTGTGAGGCACCTCGAAACACGGTGATGTGCAACTGCCCGCAATCCTCTGCTGACTGCGCGTGGCCCACCAGCCAAGTCTTCAGTGTCCCTGCTCCAGTCCTTACCCAGAGCCTGCCCCCCCTTGCGTTTTTGCTGGATTCGGGTCTGTGTGCGAGGTTCGCGTCCCGCTGCAGTTTAATGGGACTTCTCCTCGCTTGTATCCATCGAGCGGTGGGGCAAGAGGGCCTGCAGGTGGACGGAGGGCTGCGGGTGTGTCCTCAGGAGAGGACCCCTCTGGAAAGAGGTGGCGGCATCTGCTTCATCCGCAGGTACTGACACAGAGGGAGCAAACCAGGCAGGGCGACTGCAAGCGGCGTTTGTAAGAGGCAGCTTTTGTTGGGGGGGGGGAAAACGTTGCAGGTGGCTGAAGAGCACAGCAGGCACCTGGTGCGTGTCGGTGGCTCAGGGCTTGTACCCGAAGGGCTCTTGGAGCTGAGCTCCTTCCTGGCTGTGAGCTCCAGTGGAAGTCTCCTCCTGGCTGATGCGATAGGGCTCGCCCTTCTGAAAGCCAGCTTCCCTTAGGCCAATTTGTTTGGTGCCGCCGTACAGCAGCGCCATGGAAGTTCAATGACTACTTTAAATGCAGAGCATAGATTTAGATACTCCACTTTCCCTAAGTATTTGCTGTTACGTATGATGATAATTGTATGGGACAAAAAAAAATTAAATCTGTGGCTTCTCAGGGAGTAAGCTTGACTTGAAGGTAATAGTGTTTGCACACAGTCACGTGTTTTTGGTGCAGACACCTTCGTGCTGCTGCCAACACTTGAAATCCACACGGTGAATTAATATCAAGAAAGTTGTTCTCATCTAGGGAAAACTTCAGTGTTTTGTGAAGAGTTTGCATTTGCTCATGGCTAGGTAGGTATTCAGTGTGGGTAGGCAGTAACGCGCATTTTCACGGAGCATCTTTTTTGCTTGCTGTTACTGGGGTTAGTTCTTCCCTTAAATCATAAACTGGGAGCTGCAAATTTTGTGGGAGATGGCAGACTGGGGTTTTTTTCTTCTACTCATTATTTTTAAAAGAAACTACTTGGGAACTCTGTTTGTTAGTTAAATTCCGTGGCTTGAGGCTTTCTGTTGCTTGTATCATAGCAAAATCATCTACTACCCTAATTGTTAATGCCTTCTTATCGTTCCTCTTCATGGCTGCTTCACAATGTGGGATTGACACCAGAAAAAAAAAAAAAGGGAAAATACAGTGCACACAGGAGAAAATTGGGCAGCTGGAGAAAGCCATTGGAGCTGTGTATTTAGGGGAAAAAATGAAGTCCGAAGCCTGGTGTATGTGAGTGGAGAAGCGAGGTAAGTACGGGCTGTAGCTAATTGAACCCGTGTTGTTGGTTGGGGTTCGGAGCCAGGCAGCCAGCTCTTACCCCCGGTGCCATTTCTGTGATGTGAGAGCATTTTCTATGTTTGTTCTGGTTTCCTTGAAACTAAGCAGTCACTGCTGGCTCTTCCACGGGGATTTCGGGGGGTGGCAGCTGGCCTTGTCCACCAGCAGCCCCTGTGCTGGCTGCACGAATGGGCAGACGAGCGAAAGCGAGCACAGCTCCGCCTTGTCCTATTGCCATCAACCATCTTGTCTGCTTTTGAGTTGTCTTCTAAATTCGGATCGACGAGCAGCAGAAAGAGAGCCAGCACGCGTGTTCCGGGCAGGAGATGCAAAACGGGCTACTTTGCATTAGTCCGGGGCTTCTGGCTGCTGGGAGGCTTTCACGTAGGCTGAAGACAAAAGAAACGTGGTCTTGCTGCTTTCTTCTGCTGTGGGAACCCTCTGTTGTCACCAAGCAGCTCTTCCTCTGGTTATTCTATTACAGCATGAGGTTAGAGACAGAATAATTTCCACTTCGTAAACACCTTGCACGTTTAATTTGACACACAGTTTTATTTTTCCCTCCGGCCTGCGGAAGGTTTGTATTTTTAGCAGCACCTAAAGGGTGTCATTTCTTCGGCCTCATAACAATCGGAAAATGATGTAAGGAGGGAGTGGGGTCAGGAAAGCAAATTTGCCTCTGATTTAAACTTCTCAGAAGAAAGCCACAGGAAGGAGAAGATAAAGATATGTTAGAGGACACGGTGAGACTGTCACTCAGACCTTGCATCGTGAAAAAATGAAGCCACAATTAACATGTGTTAAGCAAAAGCCAGGGCCAGGGGAGCATTTTAAGTAAGATCCATGGCTCGGAAAAGTAGAGCAACGTGCGGTTTAATATTTGTCCTTGCTCTGTTCTGGCTGGGGAGTGAATAACGGGGAAATTCCCTTCCTGCCGCGGATTGAAAGAGTTTGCTCTTTAAAGAGCCTCAGTCAACGCGCATCCTACCCCCAGAGGGGACCGAGGTGCTTCCTCGGGGGAGGTCAGGGCAGCTCCCGGTTCCCACTCGTTTGCAGTGACAGCTCAGGGTGAACAAGCGGGATTCGCTTTGGGGTTGTAGATGCGAGCTGGTCTGTCTTCTTTTCAAAAAGCAGCAATCTTTCCTACTTGCTTTCCCGCTTACCTGTAGCGGTTCTGACATCGAGTGGCTGATTCAAACGTTGCTCGTCAGTCTCGGTGCTGTCCATTGGTCTGTGGGTGTCCTCAAATTGACGTGGGCAAACGGAAAAGGACATTTTTAACTGATCTGTTAAGTGAAAACGAGGTGGGTGGGGCTTTTCTTCTGACCCTGCAGCTGGTTAGGATTCACTATGTGCTGTGTTTTCCCATGACGGGTCCCACATATACTCCGTGCTTCAAGCCCTACAAGAAATCTCTGGACTGTGTTATTAAAGCCGTTCAGCTTTCAGATGTTCTGGGTAAATCACTGGATGATTCATTGTGTGGCAGTGGGGAAAATAATTTAAGGTTGCGGTGGCTCTTAACAGTTTTTTCCCTGGCCCTGCCGAATCTTTTGACAGCAGGCAAAATCTCCTCGGAGCAGGCAAAAGCAGCCTGACTTTCTGACGAACTATTCTAAGAGGTTTTGTCCTCATAAGCGGTCAGAAACTTCCAAACTCTAAGCCATTTGGAAAACCCCGTTAGAGCTGTGTTCCCTCCCTCTTGAAATGCAGACTTCCCATCTGGGACCTGCGGAGACGTGGCCGCGCGGGGGATAACGCGACGTGCCTTCCCAGTGCTTGTCCTGCCCGCTGCGAGTAGGGCTCATAACTCACGGCAGAAGCGTGGGGAGCACTTGGAAAAAATAATAATACGGAATAAGAACTGAGCGCTGCGGGAAGGGGAGCAAGGGGAAGGTACCAGCAGATGGAAAACGCCGGGGCTGGCTGGAGTTTGCCCGGTTACAAAGTGGTTGGGAATGTGGGCTGGGGGTGTCCCCACTGCCTCCTCCCTGCCCGGGGACAGGGTGGCTCCTGGAGCCCAAAGGTGTGGGTGGCGTTTGCAGCGCTCTGGCACCTTGCCTGCTGGGGGAGGTGACGTGGCCGTCTTGGCCGGGCCGTGCCCGGCAGCACGCGTCGCGTGGGGCAGCTCCCAAGCTCTCACAAGAGGAGGAGGACGTGGTGGAGCTGCTCTCCGCTCTCGCAGCCTCCTTGCTTTCTCCTCCGGGCTCGGCTTTGTTCGGCAGGGAGGGTGCTCCCGTGGGTCTGTAGAAGGAGACGTTTGCGATTGACGATTGAGCCCCACGTCGATCACAAAGCAGCTGGGGGCTCTGTGGTCACCTCGCTGCCCCGTTGCCCTTCTCGTAGGGATGCGTGTGGATGCTGATCGCCCAGAGGCCATTTAATCGCGTGCGCACTTCGACAGGCAAACATTTCTCCTCTTAGCGTTGTCTTTGATGTTGAGTCAGCCTTCGGATGTCCCTACAGCTCTGATGGCTTCACACCCAGAGCTGAGGGCAAGAGTTGGGCGTTTTGCTCTCGTCCCATAAATGCTCAGCGGGGCAGCTGGCGTGCGACCGCGTGGTGCAGGGGCTCTGCGGTAAGCACGGCTGGTTTCCTCGTCTCTGTTTTAAAAGCTTGGTGTCTTTCCTACAGGCATGTGTGTGCCTAGAACAAAGGCGCAGCGTCTCATCCTCCAGCCTGCTTTGCAGACAAAGCTCCCACTTGCTCAAATTCAGTTGTTCCCCATGCAGAGCGAGGAGCTGGCAGTCGTGCTGGGTGCATGCGAGCTCCACACATGCTTTGTATGGAGGCTTTTCAATCTGAGCCTAATTTTAGCTTTGGGATAAGGCTGGAAGCTAAAGTTGTCAGCAAAGCTTTTTCCTATTAGCACTTGCCTAAAATATTTCCTATGCTGTGTACACATTTACTTACCTCCTTCTCTCTTTTTTTTTTCTCTGCCTTACAGCTTCTGACATGAAGAAAGATATAGACACTTTAATAACCCAGGAAAAAGCGGAGATCGTTGCCAAGTATGAGAAGGTACCAAGCTCGTGCTTTCCCCAAGCACGCTAAGGCTGCACCTATTTAATCAAGTGGTCAAGCAGGGATGCTCCAAAGCATCTCCACCGTAACCCGTCTCTCCCTGCCCGCACATCCCCTCTCACATTGTCCCCAGACTTTCTCGTGGATCCTATCCTCTGGCTCAGGCCATAGTTTGAAAGTTCCTGGGCTTCCAGTGCTTTGGTGCCCCCTAAAACCTGCTTTGGCAGGGGGATTGGACCCGATGATCTCTCGAGGTCCTTTCCAACCCCTACGATTCTGTGAAAACCAGGCTGCCTCGTGCCCATCAGCACCGAGGTACAGCCCGTCCCAGCCCGGAGCAGAGACACCCCCGCAAAGCTGGATGGTGCAGACTTTTCTCCTGCTTGCATTGTGTTTCTCTCTTTAGAGCAGGTTTTAGTCTCCAGGCCTGTTGCCCTGTGCTCATGTGGGGGCTGGGGGGGAGCGGGGTGTGGGCACTGGGGTGTTCCCACTGCTGGGGGTGGCTCACGGGCATCCCTTCTGCTTCCAGGGCAGGCAGGAGGGAGCCGAGATCGACCCGTGGGAAGATGCCGATTTCACGCTGTATAAAGTTACCGACCGGTTTGGGTTCCTGCAGTAAGTCCTGCTCTCCTCTCCTGTCCTCCCAACGCGTGCTCGTGCGGGGTGCCCTCTGCACAGCGTGGCAGGGCCGGCATCCTGGCTCCAGGCTGCTCTGTGGCTTGGCTCCGTCAGCCCCAGATGCTGGAGGAGAGGCTGGGGGCATCTCCTCCCTCAGCCACGCTGGAAACACGCTGCTTTGAATCTGCTGCAAGGCAACGTTCAGAGCCCTCCAAAACTGCCTCAAAATGCTCACGGTGACCTTCGTGAGCCAAAAAAAAAAAAAGGTTTTGAGATAACCACTTGGTAGGAAAGCTGTTTTTTTGTTTTTTGGTTTTTGGTTTTTTTAAAGGGGGTTTCAGGATATCCTTTTGCTTGTTGTCCTCTTTGGGGAAGAGTGGTTTCCCGTCACCTGGTGTCAGAAGCTGCAGGCTGGTGCTCGTGCACCTCCTTGGAGGCCTGTGGCATTTGTTTGAAGGAGATCATCCTGCGTTTGCCCCTGCTGATGCAGGGCTGTGTAGCAAGGGAAGAGAGATCTGATCATTCTTCCTTCCCTTAGGAAATCCTTGCTCTAAGCAGGGCACAAAGGAAAATTAAATGCACACCTTTTGGCTGGGGAGAACGTTTAAAGAGCTGTTTCTTTCAGATTTACAACAGAAGTGAGAATAGTGGGTGTTCTGTCTGCGGCAGGGGAGATTCAAAGCACTTGCTGTTCAGAATTCCCCTGCTTTTTTTAATGGATGCCCAAGTGTGCACAGGGTTTCCAGCAATATCCGTGCTTGATATCCCCCCAGCAGCTCCCACGGGGTTTTGGCTGGTGCCTCGGGCAGGCTGTGGCCCAGAGGGACAGCTGTAGGACAGGCACGAAGCCCTGGAGCCGCGTGTCTCTGGTGCGTGGCTCCCTGCAGAGGGAGCACCCGGTGCTCCTTACCCTGCTCACGCCCAGGCTAACCTTGTCATCCCTTGCTTTTCCAGCGAGCAGGAGCTGCCGACCCGCACCGCCTTGGAGGAGAAGGTGAGAGCTGTCGGCTTTGCTGATGCGGTTCTCAGATCCTTCTAAGCTTGTTTTTAGGGAAACAAATGTGCAAGCGAGAGTGCAACGAGCAGAGGTGGGGACTCTGCATGCTGCAGCTCCGGGACCATTTGTTGGAGCTCTTATTTGTAGTGTCAGGCACCTCCCTTCCTCCACGCTGCACTGAAACCTCACGTTTTAAAGCACATTTCGCTCATTTTTTCCTCCTGGGAAAAGCTTCCCTCGATTGGGCTGCGGCATGGCGCTGAATGGCTGCAGCTTAACAAGGGGACTGAAGGCACAGGGGAAGACCACAGTGGTTGTGGGTAACCCTGCTCCATCCTCCCCTGCCCCGAGCTGGCAGCATGTCCTCCTGCAGGGACGCGGGGCTGTTTGCAGAAAAAAAGCCATTTTATTCTGAGATAGAGCTGAGCCTCCCTGTGCACCGTGCCACAGCTGCAGGAGGTTAAAGCTCACCTGGAAAGTGGAGATGTCTGTCTGCGCTTGGGTTGTGAGTGGGCTTCTGTGGCAAGTAACAGCTCTTTGCTTCGGTTCATCTAATAAAATACTTTGCCTCGGAGGGACCGGTTTGGGGCCTGGTTTATGGATGTTTGGCTTCTCCGCTGGGGTCCTGCTAGCTGGGACTAAAGCGTCTCGTGTCCACCTGCCTTCTGGCAGAGGTGATGCAGAATGGTCTGAGGCTCGCTGAAGCTGGAAGGATTTTGTTGTCAAGGGCTGCTCCTCTTGGAAATGCTTTCTGTCTGCTAAGCCTGTGTCTCTCCTTGTTTATACACTGCATTTTTAATGACTGGGGGTTGAAACTGCCAGCTCCTGCATACACCTCTGGATTATTCCTGGCCCCAGCAAGAGGTGTTTACATGTAGCTGAATGCAAAGTTCAGCTGTTAGAAATTTCAAACTAAAGAGAATGAAGTTTTATTCTTTCGGAAAGTATATTCAGGGGCTTTTTTCTTACATTTGTCTCTTCTTCCCCCTTACACCAGCAAAAACAGCAGGAAATTGAACGCGTGGACAAGTGGCTGAAGATGCTGAAGAAATGGGGCAAATACAGAAACAGTGACAAGGTGAGGTGGAAAAGAGGCGGGATGTGATGGTGCAACCTTAGAATCAGGCTTTCAGAAAGTTGAGGGAGAAACCAGAGATCACTGGAAAATATTGCCTCGTTCTACACATTAGTCTTTAAAATTTTCAGTCTTTCCTTGAGCTTGCTGCTTTACCGGTAGAGGGAATGTCTTGTTCTCACGAGACTCTTATTAAAAATGGTTTCCTAAAAGCTGCCTGCGTGTTTGCACTTAGCTTACCTATGCAAGCAGGAGCACAGCAGAAATGTCCGCGTGTCCTGCCTGCGAGAGCAGGGGGTGCCTCGTGCCCCAGGCTGTTTGTGTCTCCAGCACCTGGGAATCGCAAGGGAGGCGTGAGGGGTACGGTGCAGCTGATGTTCCGTGTAATCCTGATGTTCCTAGTAATCCACGCGTAGGTAGACTCTCTGGGAGGAGACTTAAAGCAGAAACCTCTTTAACCTAATGGCAGACTTCAGACCCTTGCTGGGCACGGACAGGAGCACTGTGCCTGCTGTATGCTTAGGGCAAGGTGGACGTGCTGCCTTTCCGCGTGGGATTTCGGAGCCTCGTGTTCCCCAGGGGCCAGCCTCGGAAAGAGGCAGCCAAGGAAGTGATGCCAAGTCCTTTGGGCTCATGTAGATGGATGCTTCCCAGCAGCATCAGCAACCCTTACAGCCTGGGGGCCCAGCAGCTTGTGGTGGGCTCTGCTGGCTGTATGGCACCCTTTGGGGTGTCCCGAGGGACGGGGGCCCCATGTATAGCCCCAGGGGAGGCCCCAGGAGCCGAGCAGGATTTTCACCGCCCAGCTGCTTCTTGGCTTTTGGTTTTTGGCTCGCGAGGTGCCTGACCAGCCATCTACCAGCAGGCCTCTTGCGGGTCTTTGTGTCAGAAAACCGCAGAGCTCTTGTCATGGAATAAATGACGTTATTATTTATACCAGCCCCTAACTGGTTCGTGACTCCTGGACACAGAAGAGGCATTGTCCCCTGGAGGACTAGAGCCTGGCTGCCCTGGCAGTCGGTGTCAGCCCCCTCAGCGGATGGAGGGAGTATAAAGGAGCTTTGACTCGGTCCTGATGGTCCTGGCAGCCCGGTGGCGCTGCTCGCAGGCCGGCCTGTGCTGCTGCTGATAGCCACCGGGGAGTGCCTCAAGCTGCCACACAGCCCGGTGCTCAGTGCCAAGTGGCAGGGAGCAAGACCCTAGGAGGCACAACAAGAAGTGCTTTCAAAAAAAAAAAAAAGCAGGTTGCATCCTTCACCTGGATGTCTTTCCATCCCCGTCCGTCCTTTGTGTGGACCGCTGTGCTGTTTGCATCCTTCCTTTTTTAAAGGAGAGATGCTGCACCACCCCATGCTCCGTGGGAGCAGAGAAGCTGCTTGGAGATGCAGGTTGCCATGAGCTGACGGCTGGCTGCAGCTCACAAATGGACTTGGGAGGACAGCAAAGAAAGGAAAACCTGCTGCTGGGAGCGCAGTAATGCCCTTCAACCACTGGCATTTTTTCCTAGCTAAGGAGGCACGATGAGCTCTCGGTCCGATTTTTGCAATGTGCAGCGGGTTGGGTTTGTGCCTTCCCTGAGCAGTCAGCCTGTCGTCTGCATGGCTGCTCGTCTTCACCGTTGTTTTCAGCACTTCACTGCCGTGACAGAAGCCCAAGTGTCACAAGACGCCGTCTGTCTGCTATTTTAATCAAGGCTCGGATGTCATCTTAGGGAAAAAACCTCTTGCTGAAGACAGGAGCCTTATATTTGATCTTTGTTTTGATAGAGCCTGTGCGGAGGGGCCCTGGGCTCCTCGTGCAGGCGGGTGTGTTTTGCAGCATCTCTCAGCGCTTGCGTGGGGCTCAGGTCGTTGCCTCGGCTTGCCTGTTGTGAAACGCGTGCTGCGCAGCTGGGAAGGGTGTGAGCTGCTGAACTTCTCACGTGTGGACCAAAAGCTGTCCCAAGAGGACCCGCAGGCTTTCTCCTGGAGAGGAGAGAAGGGCTGTGGTGGAAGTGTCCTCCCCCCATCTCTGACACCCCTACCAGGAAGGCCGTGCCCTCCCCAGGCATGTCCCGTGTCCCCCAGCCCGGGGGGCATTGGTTCAGCAGCGGCTGGCAGGCTGGGGAAGGCTGCATGCCCGGCTGTGCTCTGTTTTGCTCCCTGAGCAGCGTGTCCCTGTGTGCTGCTGGCCGCTGGCTGCCTGTTGTGGCTGCCGCAGATGCTAGGGAACAAGGCGGGAGAAGCCCTGGTATATTGCCTGGCCCAGGGCGGCACGGCTACACCTAAAATCATTCCTGGTATAACCTGTTTGGAGACGGGCAACAAATCGGATTGCGGTAATTAAAAGCAATGCCCTGGGGCTCCTGGTGCTTCTCACCCTGTCAGATCTGTCTGCGGAGCTGTTCCAGACATGCTGTATAGCAGTGTGATTTAATTTCAGCAGAAACGCAAGTGCCACCGGTGCTGTTCCTAGCGTGAATGTCAGGCTGATGTCACGGTGCCTTTCCCTGGCTCTACGTGCTGTCTTCTGGCTTCCACAAAGGAAACGATGAGAAAATACACAAGTCCATGCAAAGAGCACGTGGTCCTGCAGAGCTGATGTATGCCAAACCTGTGAAAAAGTATTAAATCGTCTAACTCAGGGTGCAGCACCGGGTGGTGTGTGTCCCCTTCCCTGCTCTTTTAACCCATATGACTGGGTTTAGGATTCTAGGAAATGCCCTGATAGTGCTACGTAAGCATGCGCAGTTAAGGCAGCACAGTTTAGGGGGAAAAAGGCTGTGCTGAGTGTGCTCCGACAGCAGGGTAACTTGCTCGTCGTAGCTCTGGAGTAACGGGATTTCAGCCAGAAGCATCAGTCCCGTGGGACTGAGAGCTGCGGAGAGGACGTGGCCTCTGTCTGCACCGTTTGCAGGCTGCTCGCTGCTGCTGGCTGTGGGGAGCAGGACCTTTGGAGAGGGATGGCTTTGGCCAAAGACGTCAGGTTTTTAGACAAAGCCTCTCTCTGCACGCAGGCGTGGCCTTGTCTCTGCTAAAGGTCACTGGGCTGCTGGGTGCTTGATCCAGTGCGTGCCGGCAGGGCGGTTTGGGCTGAATCAGGGCTCTGTAGGGACGGGCACAGACCCCTAGGAGGGAGCAGTCCGCTCCTGCTGGGGCCAGCCTGGTGATGTTTGGCATGGCAGGGGCAGTCCGAGTCAGGTTTTGCCCCCGCTGCAGTGCTGCCAGCAGGAATATCCCAGGGAAGAACAGGGCTTGCGCTATTGAGCAAGCCTCTCTGCCGTGGCCACCACATCTGCATCGTCCTTGCCACGTGTCCACTGGGGTAGTGGAAGGCTCCACCTCTGGGGTTTGCCGGAGGACTGTTGCTAAAAATGAATAATATTTTCCTGCTGTATTCTATATTTTCAGCTGTTTGGGGGGCTCAGGCTCTCACCTTCCTTTTCCCAGCAGCTCCATCCACCCTGGCAGCAGGGGGAAGCCGAGACACTTCCTAAGGGAGGACTTCTCAGCTGGCCCTCACTTCTCTGTAGGGTTTCCTCACAAGGACTTCTGGCTTCCTTCCTCGTCATGCTGAAGTAAGCGAAGGCAGGCAGCATTTTCCTTTCCCAAAGGTGGCTGTTGTAGTAAATGTACGTGCCCACCCTAAAGGAAATGAGAAAGGGGGCTGCCCCCTGCTGCAGGCTGTTGGAGACGTAGAGAGTATACTGAGAGGCTTGAAAGTGAACTAGCCATGCCTGCCCCAAATTTGGGCATTACTCCTGCAGTCCTTTCCTGGTGGGCTGTGCACGTGGCTGGGAAGCTAAGTGACAGACACCAAAATTTGAAAGCGGGCTGAAATGGGCATATTCTGTTTTTAAAGCTGCCCTCCCACCCCTAGCCCTTTCTAAGGGCTTCAGCCACCAGCATCTCTAGCTGTAAAGGGTGAAGGTGTTTGCTCCTCCTGCTGAGCTGCAGCTTGTCTGCTTGGGTCGTGGTCCTGGCCCTCCTTCCCCAGCTGCAAGCACCGAGCAGTTTATTAGAGCCAAGAGGTGGTGACCTTGAGGGTTCTTCATTTTTCCCATGGAGCGGGGGTTCCCATCACCTGCGCTTCCTTCCCCGCTCAATTGCCTCTTTTAATGATAACTTCCCTGTTTTCCTTCAAGTCTCCCGAAGAAGGAAAATTGCTCATTTTTACTCCGCGTGACTCACGGCACTGAGGTTTTATCCCTTGCACTTTTGGAGGCGGGGGGAGGAGGAAAGCCCTCGGATAAATAACAGAGAGCCATTTCGGTTTGGTTCGATCGCAGCATGTTTTGTAACTCCGTTGTTTCTGCTGCACTCTCATGCAGAGAAAATCATTAGAGACAGTTGCTACATGCCAGTGAGGGCTGCGCTCGTTACAGTACAACAATAACAGTTCAGAGAATGCAAAACAAAATAATTTTCTTCCCACAAGCCGAGCATCTTGCTCTACCTTGGCAACTGTCAGCTGATCTCTCCTAACGCTTCAGAAATAAATAAAAATAAATAAATCGTGGGATGATTTTAACTGAATGGGTATGTACTCTGTTTTCTTGATCCCGTCTCATCTTGTTCTTCATCATCTTGTTCTTCACAAAGTCACGAAGGCTTGCAGGAGCTGGGCTTGGTGTGCTTCTTACCGGTGCGGCTTTGGAGCACTCCCTCTAACCACATTCATTTGCGTCCTCAGCCTCTTTCATGCTGATTTAATCACTCCCAGGTAACTCAACCCAAATGCGAGCTGGAGCCATGGGGACAGAGGTGTCTGGCAAAGCTTCGAGGCTCACTGTCCTAAATCTTTGCATTTATTACATTTTTACATTTGCATCCTTCTTTACTGTGACTAGGATAGGGTTGTTTCTTTGCCTGTCCCCTAGCCTGTGTCTATCTGAGCCCTCCTCACTCATCCCACACTAGCTCTTTTGGCCAAGAGCCGTCCCTGCTGTGCTTTGCCCAGCCCCTAACGCGGTGAGCATCGTGCCACAGTGCAGGCAGCGACAGAGCAGAGCTGCGGGTCTTTAACCTTGTGCCCAGGCCTGTGCTAAAAATTCAGGTGAGAAGAGAAAAAGCTGATGGTGCGAGATGCACCGGGAAGGAAAGGTGGCAGCAGCAGATGGTGGGAAGGCAGAGCTGCAGGACCATGACCAGAAAACCTGCTGCTGACGTTGCCTGCCTCGATGCTCTCCCTTGCGTCCCAGCCCGTCTCTTGCACCAGCCTCCTGGAAAAAGAAGAGGGATTTTGGAGGAGGTCGGATAGGTTTAAACCAGGCAGCGTGAACTGATCGCTTGGTGGGACGTGGACCTGCTGTGCTCCACCCGCGTGAGCACGCCTGGTCCTGTGGGGTCCCCCAGCCCCAAGGAAATCCTCATATCCTAACGTGAGCCCCTGTGGCTGGAGCCTGGGCACGTGCGGCGCATCCTTCAGCACCCCCCCGTGTCCCCAGGAGCCGGGAGGAATGCTGCAGTTGGCTTTGCAGTGCAGCTGCAAGGCATTTCAAGGGTGGGATGAATGAACGCGTGGAAAACATTCAGATGTAAGGCGCTTTTTTTTTTTTAAAGTGTTCTTTTAACGGGAGAAGTCAGGGATGGAACAAAAGCTCTTTTTTTCTGTTTCCCATTGAAATTTAATGGTCTATTCGGGGGGGGGGGGGGCCTTACGACAAGAAAAAGGGAAGAGCCATCTCTGAAATCACGAAAGGCACACACGGAGGCAGGAGGGGGATGCTCAGATGTTCATCCCTGATCCCCATCCTTGCTCCAGGGATAGCACACACGTTGTTACCTCGCTCAGGGTGAGAGCCATGCCAGCTCAGACCGAAGGCTTGCACAGCCAAGCTGCTCCGCTGCTCAGCCTCGCCGTGCCAGGAAGCTGCAGCACACTAACGTTACACATGTTTTCCTCCTGGCAGATGTGTCGGCGAGTGTACAAGGGCATCCCACTCCAGGTGCGAGGCCAGGTCTGGTCACTCCTGCTGGATGTCGAGAAGATGAAGAAGGAGAACGAAGGAAAGTACGAGGTACGGCTCCGGCATGGGCAACGGGAGCAGGTTGGGATTCATGGTGGACGTGGGTATCTCCGTCTCCATCTGTGACGTGTGGGAAGGGTGCGAGGATTCCCAGCGGGAACCTTTTCGGGATGGGGGGAGCCCAGCCCCCACGTCCTCACCCACAGGCAGTGAGGTGGTGTGCAGTGGTGGCAGGGCTGAATCCCTGCAGCGACCTGCTGAGACCTCTGGAAAGGAAAGGCTTCAAATTAGCGAGGGCTGAGAACAAGAGGGGGATAAACTCTTTATCCTTGCTTATGTCAGGCAGGGGTCTGTTGGCCAGCTGCTTTCCTCAGCGTGCTGCTTCCACGTCTTCTGTTGGAAGCGGCTAGCGAAGGTGCCGTAGATGTTACTGCATCTTCAGGGAATGAGAGGGGATAGAAAGCGCAGGTGCTGCTCATGGTGGTTCCCCGAGCTAAAAGGAGGGATGCGGAGTGGCCACAACCACCTTGAAGCAGGCGGGTGCCAGATGCGGGTGCCCCGGACCCCTCTGTGTGCTTTAAAACTTCACTTGTGGCATTGTGAAGCTTTCAGCAAGGTCAGAAGCCTTGAACCAGCCTGCGAAGGGGCAGTAGTCGAGAAAGCCAATTACAGCGGAGCGAGAGCAGATCTTAAAGCCCGTGGGGGATTTTTGAGCAGTTTACAACTTAGATGTGCAGCTGGAAGTGTATAGGAAGAGCTGAAACAGCCTCGATTGAAGCAGCTGGTGTGTGTCGTCTTTTATCTTCAGGCGTCATTATAAGAGTGCTATCTTGAAAGTTTCTATTAAAAATCAATTTCCGTTGTTTCCTCTGCAGATAGGAGCAAAGTCCTACTTGCACTACTTCCTACCAGAGCTCTTCATGCTGCAGACTTTTCTATGGATTTCTTGGTATCAAATTCTGTGGCGTGTGTTGAACAGCAATTCAAGTAATGGGGCTTGCTGTATTTTTTTTTTAATTATTTTTTTACTCCAAATGTCTAGGCTGCTTTACGCTGCCTAGCTTCTTTCCCTAACCTGTTTCACGATTTAGCTTGCATTGGCGTAGCTCAGAGGCCAAGCAGGCTGCCTGGGGGGGCTGTGCACACACCGAGCACACCTCAGCGCACCCCTAACAGCCCGCACAGCACCCCGCTGGCTGGCTGCTCGCATCTGCACCACCACCAGCACCACCAGCCGGGCGGTCAAGCAGCAGAGTTTCTTGTGACAGTGAGCAGAGTGCGATGGAGCCACGTGCGGGGCGAGGAGCAGGCTGTCACGGAGGTGGCTGCTTTTTGGAGGCAGGAGGTTAAGTGCCGCTTCCAGCAGGTTGCGGGCATTTCTAAAACGTCTGCTTGTTAAACAGGGTGATGCTAATGCTCGTCATAGCTAGTCAAGCGTGGATGTTAGTAGCGAAGTGCTGCTGGGATGGAGTCACATGAGGGGGCTCAGGGAGCAGGGGGTGGGATCGCTGCACTAAGCAGGGGTAATGAAGCTCTCCCAGCATGCAAGTTCTCATCATGCTTCCTCCTGGGAAGCTGTGCCGTGCAGGCAGGGAAGCAAAGCAAACAAATGAAAGTCACGAGGAGTGTTCATCTGTGCTCCAGAGAGGGGGGTCTGCCATAAGCAGGAGCTTCAGGGTTAATAGGCTTTGCTGGACTCAGCCCCCCAAAAGCTCATCTTAATCCTCCTTCTCTTTGGTGCCACCTGCCGCCAGTAATTAGCTCTCCATTAATTTGCTCCAGAAGAGGGTCAGGGGCACCTCCTGGAAGAGAGATTTTGCTTTCAGAAGGAACCAAGAGTCAGCCTTAGCCCCTTGTCCTGCAGGGGCTGGCCCCAAGGCTGCCGTATCTCCCTGGGGATGAGCTGGGGCACAAGAAAATCCCAATGGCCTCGAAGCATCTGCTGCCCCTTGGGGCAGACCCATTGCTGGGGGAGAGCAGGGTCCTGCTGGCTGCAGGTGGCTCTGGGGAGGATCCCCGGCACCCTGTCCAGTAAAACCAGGTGGTTCCCTCTCCCTCCTACCTAGCAACATTTTAGGAAGCAGCTGGCCCAGGAGCTGCCCTCTGAGCTATGAGTGCCTTGCTCTCCGTCTCTTCATTGGGGTCCTCTCAGCGTAGCTGGGTTTTGCGTTTGGCAGCTGTGCCCAAGAAGCTCTGCTCACACACACGTGTGGCTCGGCACACGCTCGCTTTTCCAGGCAGGTGTGTTGCTTTTTCAAGCCAAGTTTGGGGAGGCTTGAAGAAGAGAATGTCAAAATAAGGGTGGTGGTTTTTTTTCTTTTCTTTTCTTTTCAGGCTTTGAGAGACTTCTGTGCTGTTTTAGTGGGGAAAACGAGGGCCTTCAGCAGGGAACTCTGAACTCAAGTGGCACAGGGTGCGCACCCTGTCAAGGAGGGATGCAGAGAGCACAGGATTTAAAGCAGGGAAATGATAGCATTTATCAGATCGTCATTCTGTTGTCACGTTTCTTATCCTGCCTTGTCTTGTTCAGGCAATAATTCAAAATAATCCCTCCATATACAGTTGCTTTCAAGGTCGGACTTAAATTTCCTAGTATCAGCTGCTGTGAGCATCAGCTGTGCCCGGCCTCCAGCCGCTGACAAGCTGTGGTGCTCCCAGCATTGGTGTGGCCACCTCGGGAGGTGAGCAGCAACCTGCAGGCCCCTTGTGGCAGGCTGGGAAGCATCCAAAGGAGCTTCTGAGTGGGTGATGAGGTGTCCCTGCAGCTGTGTTACCTTCAGTCCCCTGCGCTCGTGAGGAGGGGATCTGACCCTGGGCTTGCTGCTCATCTCCCCTGCCCCTACCCTGCTGGGGGATCTCAGGCTGCCTGAAAACAGTCACAAAATGTATTGTATTCATGCACCTAACCCTGGGGATGTTGAAGAAGGAGGGTGGGATCACAAGCAGTACCTAAAGGCTTGCTTAGCAGTACCAAAATGGTCCTTGCCTGCCCGCTCAGGGCAAAACGCAGGGCTGTGAGGGGACCTGTGGTGGCATTATCCGTGGAGCACCGCAGAGCAGAGTAGTTCAGCTGGAAGAGACCTTCAAAGGTCATGGAGTCAAACTGCCTGACCACATCAGGGCTAGCCAAAAGTTAAAGCATAACGATGAGGGTGTTGTCCAAATGCTTCTTTGACACTGACAGGCACGGGGCATCAACCGCCTTGCTAGGAAGTCTGTTCCAGTGTTTTGACCACCCTCACGCTAAAGAAATTTTTCCTTATGTTCCATTTGTCCAATCTTGGGACTCCTGAGTGTACAGTTGGTTCGGGTGGCCCTAGCTTTGGTACAAATTTCCTTTTTTTTTTTTTTTTCAGTGGGCTTCAGTCCTTTCTCCAGGTGACACTGCTTTAAATGATAAGCTGGCATGGGGGAATGCGGGGATCCTCAGTTTTGAGTTTAGCTCCTGTTCTGTACTCTGCCAGTTCCTTACAATTGCTCCAGTGCAAGGCAATATCCCGGAACTGCTTTTCCGGGATTCAGTACAAACTGCTTACAACCCAATGGGATTCTCTTCTGCAGGGGAAGTAGGGATCACTTCCCAGACAAACCAAAGCCTTAACGGTTTGGACTTTATTATGACCAAGCCTCTGAAGAGCTCAGGGACTTGGTGCTGTGGGCACGCATGTGTCCATATGCTGGCTACAGGTGTGCGCCTTCAGTGCCGACAGAGCTCTTGGTGCTTCGGTATAGCCCTGAGAGAGAGTGCCAGGCTGGGCGCCAGTAATCCCAGTAAATTTAATTTCCCAGTGGAATTTAATTGTAAAGGTTTTCAACTCTGAAAGCTCCTTGTGTGTGTCTGAAGATGAGCGAGGGCAGGTTTGGGCCTAGTTGCCGTAGCAGCGGGGGTGTTGATTGCGGTGCATTCACCACAGGCCTCAGTGGTGGGAGTGCTGCAGGCCGTGTGGTGAGCAGGGTGTGCCAGCTCCGTGCTTCGGGGGTCACTTGGGACGGGCGAGACGTGCTGGCCCTCGTCCCTCTGTGCAGACACACGTCGTGCTCGGCCACCTCTTCTCTGCCTCGGTGGGGAGGCGAGCTTGCGGCCTGTTGTGGTTGCTGCTCCTCGTCCCTTCACCCCCAGCCTGCAGATCACCGCTCGCTGTCCGGACTGCTCTGCGGCCCCTCTGCACCTCACGGGCTGCCGCTTCTGCTGTGAGGAGATGTTTCTTCTCCTGCCCGGCGGGAGGTGGTAGGCTTACACAAGGTCTGACCCCTTCTTCTCGTCTGCCCCTCTCCCTTCCAGCAAATGAAAGAACAAGCAAAGAGCTTGTCCTCGGAAATCAAGCAGATAGATCTGGACGTTAACCGCACCTTCCGAAACCACATCATGTTTCGGGATCGCTACGGAGTGAAGTGAGTACCGCTTTTGAGGCTTCAAACACCTCTATGGGTATTGGTAAGTTGGCTGCATTGGGGCTGGGTTGAGAGCTGGCCAGGATGGCCTGCAGCCCTGGGGCTGGGAGCAGCTCACAGGAGAGCAGAACCACCTCTGCCTGCCCCAAAAACCACAGGCACAAGGTGAGGCTTGGGCCGCAGGCGTTGAGTTCAGCTGCTGAGTCTCTCTTTTCGGGCAGGTCCCCGCTGAACCACGTTCAGCACCATTTCTGGAGCCTGTTGTGGTGCCTCAGCCGCCAGATATGCTCGGGCTGCAGTTGCAGAAGGCCTGATTTGGGGTGGTGGGGTGGGTCCGTACGGAGCAGGACGCAGTGTACACGGCCTCTGCAGTGCATGAGTTTGGAGAGGTTTGGAAAAATGGCTTCGTCACTTGGGTGAGCCACACGTGGCTGACCTAGGCAGACGCATGGTGTGCAAGGAGGTCTGCGCTGCATACCTATTCATTGGTGACTCCCTTAGCAAGGAGGGAAGGGAGAAAGGAAAAACCTACTAATAAAAAGGTGACAGCATTCCCCCTGGGATTAAAACACTTGCTGCCTCAGTGGCTTCCAGACAACTAAAAAGCCACCACCACCACTCCAAACCTGATGAAGGGGTGTGTTGAGCACTGTTTGTGTGGGTAGTTCATTTTAGTGTCCTTCTTCTTTCTCCCCAGGCAACAGGCTCTGTTCCACGTCTTGTCGGCATACTCTGTTTATAACACCGTAAGTAGTAAGTTAGTCCAGTTAAAGTGAAAAGCACTGTCCTGATACGTGTATATATAGATCTGGCAGGTGTGTATATGTCAGGCAGTGGCAATCCCAGCTGGAGTCCTACTGCTGGTTTGTACAGACTGCTGCAAGGCTCGCAGGCAGAATAAGCGCAGGTTTCTTCACCCAGCAGTTTCATTCCCTTGTTTGTTTTTTCACCCGGTAAAACGACGCCTCACAGATTTGGTTTGAGCAAGTGCCAGTACAAAACAAGGAATTGCTCTTTGGCTTTCCACAAGACTGCCCTCCTGGCAGAGGGCTTCTCTGCCCATCATGTTTCTGACTTGTCATATGCTGAATAGCATCCTTGTTGAAAATGCTGGTTTGTTACAGCAAACCAGTCACTTTTAGCAGTAAGCAGAACAGTCCTAAATTAGCAGCTGAATGCACTGCCTCCATCCACAGGGGGTCACAGCTACCCCAGGAGGCACAGGTGACTCAGGGTGGCAGCCAAAGGAACAAAGACCCTGCCTTCCCCTGTGCTGCTGACTGGATAAAGGCTTACCAGATTGATTTAATTTTTAACTACTTCAGTGCTTCCATGGCTGAAGGAGTCCCAGGTAGCGTTGGAGCCACGTGCTGTTGGGCATCCCCTCCCATATTCCCAGAAATAGCTGTGGGCACCACTAAGGGGCTGGCTTGTGGCTGCTCGAGCCCATTTCTTTTCATCACCACTAGGCTCCGGTGAGGCTGGTGGCAGTGGGGTGGGCTGGGTCCAGTCCACTGCAGAAGCAGCTGCCTGCTAACTTACCCCCCAGCTTTGGCTCTTTGGCATCGTTAGAATCTTGCATAAACATTTGGAAGGTGCTGTTCAGCAGATGACGCAAACCCAAAAGGCTTTTCAAAGGCCTGGGTCAGAGCTTGGCTCTTGACTTAAGACTGGGAGAAAAAGGGAGGAGTGCTTTGTGTGCTGGTTTTAACCATCGTGTGGAGGCGCCTGGAGATTTTAAGGCCTTGCAGGTGGGACGCTGTAGACCATATGGCAGACTCCATAGACATATGGGAACTGTAAACTTGAGAATAAACAGTAAAGACCTGGAAATGGGACAGACCTTGAAATAGGACTGGGAGGCACAGGCAACCTGTGCTGCTCCCAGCCGTCCTGGCATAGCAGCGTCAACAGCACAGGTCTGGAGGGGACCAGGATCCGTGCTGCCCCATCCCCTGGGTCCTCCTCGTGTGCACCTTTTTGCCAGCAACAAAATCACTGGGATCTGACGGGGTTGCATGGAGAACCACAAGTGGTGTGCGAGCACGTGTGCCCCCTTGGCTCTTGCAGGAGGTGAGCTACTGCCAAGGGATGAGTCAGATCGCAGCCATCCTGCTGATGTACTTGAACGAAGAGGATGCATTTTGGGCACTGGCACAGCTGCTGACCAACCAGAAGCACGCAATGCACGGTAAGGATGAGAGGGATGCAGGCAGCAACACTCCCTATGGAGGCTTGCTGAGAGGAGGCTGGAGGCCACTGTTTAATTTGGTCAGGAGAGCCTTGCTTCTCCCTAGGTACTCGTTTTAAACAAGGTAAAGCTTAATTACATGCCGTCATGAACAGAGTACAGAGCTGAACTCCACTACAGGCAGACAGGTTCATCAAAGAATGTGGTTTATCGGCACCGGCCTCTAATACTCAGTAATTAACGCTGTTGCAGAGACGATCGATATCTTCCCTCCAAAGTGCCTTGCCCTTGGCAGTCCGTTAACTTAAGCTTACAAGTTTTTAAAAAGCCTAACAGAAGTACATCCAAGAGCACCACATAGTGCTGGTTTTTGTACACCATGAGCTACGTGCCCTTACGTTTTTATGAAGATGCAATTCCACCAAACAGGCTGTATTATTTTTCTTCAACCACATGAAAGTTCCTTTGATCTTACTTGTGGTTAGAAGTCATCTGTGCAGAGAGGATTATTTTAGAAGTGGAGGGCTAGCCCTTATGGTTTGATAACTCTGGATGGCTTCTGTGAAGGAGCGCCGACAGAGCCTGCTCCGGGTCTGGCCGTGCTTTTATGCTCTTTACTAAAGCACTGCTTTATCTGTGATCCTGGGATTTCAGGGCTAGATAGCCTGCTGGAGGTTTGATAAGGCATGCACTGGGGGCTTGTCAAGTGCATCTCCTTCCAGATTGCAAGCTTGTGTTGTACCCACACTGGTACGGACACACAGGGAATGTGTGTCTGCAAAACCAGGCTGCCCCTGTGACCGCTCGCTCCCAGAGCTCTTCTAATTTTTTCCTCTCATCTTTTCTCCTGTAGGTTTTTTCATTCCCGGGTTCCCAAAACTGCAGAGATTTCAAGCTCATCATGAGCAGATTTTAAGCAAACTGTTCCCGAAACTGAAGAAGCACATGGTATCTCTTTGTTATCAGTCTTCCCATACTAATGTTGCATTTTAATGCCAAAGCAATTAGTGTAACGTTCTGCCAAATACATGCACAACTAAGCGTATTTCTTACTATATGGCTGCTTCAGCCACACAGAGGCAAGCATTTATTAAGTTGTTTTTCCCATGAATCTTGCTCAGGGGAGTGGCTGTCGTTTGCTTGCTGTTTATCATTAGTGCAGAGACTGCTAAAATTGGAAGGCTTCCTGAGCACAGCCAGGCAGGAGGGCTTAGAGACTGCAGCAGAAGGAGCCGTGGCGTACAGCAGTGAGGCCACACCGCCTTACTAGACCGGATGCGAAGCCCAAAGTGCAGTGCTGGAATGTCTGGAGTTTTACTTGAATAATTATTAGCCCTGAGTGCTTTCATTTAACGCTTCCCTGCCCTGCTTTGCTGCTTGAAAGGCAGGAGAATCCCTCCCGATTCTGGAGCAGCATGAGATGTGCTGTGTGTTTCTGTGGCTCGCCGTGTCCAGTTGTGTTTCTCAAGCAGCTGGCACGAGCCCATCTGGTGGCTGGAGGGGTGTCTGCAGGATGCACCGACTGCAGTCCAATGGCTCGGTGACTGTTTTGCAACACCTGCACCCTTTTTTCCCCCCTCTCCTCCCCCTTTGCATTTGCTTTAGACATTCGGTATTCAGTGGCCAGACTGCTGAAGGCTTCTTATGCTCCCAGGGGGCTCGGTGGCATGGCTCCAGGAAAAGCCGTTTATATTGCCATCGTCTGAAACAGCTCCTGCTTAGTGCTACGAGCCAGCCTTGGCCGTGTCAAGGACACAGAGCCAGGACAGCTTTTCACTTCATTATAGCCACTGGGGGTAGGGGGGAGAATGGGAGTAACTCAAATGCTAGCCAGCAGGCACAAAAATGCCTTCATTAAGAGACTCTGGTAGCCAGTAGGTGCCAGTAGTGGTGGTTTCCTGGCTGGAGAGCACAGTGTGCTCCCTGTCAGGTGGGACAACTGTTTGCTTGCCTGGGGTGTCCATGCCGGTGATCCGCCTGTGTGCTCTGTAGCAGTCCTAGAAAGCAATTCCCCCTAATGAACAGCTGTCTACAGCTGATTTTGTTTTTTTTAACACTTGGCAAGAGGCACAGCTCCCTCTCCAGTGCCTCTGCCCTGGCAGAAGGTGTAGCTGCCGGGGAAGTGGAGTTACTAGGTGGGGGCAGCGGGGAGCGAGCAGTGGCTTGGCCGTGCAGGTGCGGGTTTGCCGGTGGGATGCCTGGGGTTCCTCGTTTCTGTGGTGCTCTGAGAGGCTGGGCTGGGGATTGCTATGGAAACACAACTGGTAATCTCATGGGTTTGGTTCCTGTGAGGTTTTTGTAAATCCCTGGGGTGGAGATTAGGCCAGAAAAGCTTCTCTTAGATGTCCCTCCCCATGGCTGTGGCATGGCTGAAGCCTGGCTGCAGACTTTACTCAGTGAATAAAGAACCAGAGCGGGGCTTCGATGCTGGCATTTAAAGCAGGGGCCTTTGTGTGAGAGGCAAGAAGCCTGACAAGCCACAGCCAGAACCTGCACCCAGACCCCAGCGTCAATAAATCACCCAGCCCACCCCCAGTAAGCCCTGCAAATCACTCGAGCTGCCCACAGCCTGCCTGCTGAAACACGGGTCTCTGTTTGCTGTCTCGTCCTAGGACAAGGAGCAGATGACAACGGGGATTTACACGACCAAGTGGTTCCTGCAGTGTTTCATTGACCGGGTGAGGACCCCGTGGGCTGTGTCCTTCTCTGCCACCTGCTCACGCGCTGAACCCGCTTGTTTTTTCTACTAGTGAATTGGGAGGAAGTATCATAATTTTAAGATGGTTTTAATAATATATAAGGTGGGATGTTATGCACGCTCTCATAAGGCAGGAAATTCAACAAGGGAGAAGCTAAGAATAACCGCCTGTCATTCATGGTGGATGACAAGCAAACTCCGACAGCCCCACTGCAAATAGCAGCTGGGAGCTGGTCCTACAGCAGTGCGGGGAGCCTCCCAGCTCGGAGAGCTGCTTCTCCTGCCCACTGGCACTGCTGTGGCCGTGCAGAGGCAATTAACCTCACTTTGGCTCTGGAAAAGTGTATGGAGAAGAAGAGCTCGAGGCACAAACCCGAACAAATTGCGCTGCAGCAGTTGCACACAAATGAGCAGGCTGTGCACTGGAGACATATGAAAGCATGAGAAAATTACCCTGATTTATCCAAGGCTAATTTGGCAAGCCCAAGCCAGAACTACCTTATTTTTAGGGGCAGCCTTGTGCTGGCACACCTGAGCATCAGATGGAGGCTGGTTAATATTTAGTACATCTGTGCATCCGCAGTCCCAATTTTCTGCTTCCCTGTCTCCTGTAAAACAGAGGGCAGTCTCTTCCTCTTGGGATTGAGCTCAGGCATGGACGCGCACTGCCTTTCTTGTCACTGAAAGCTGTACAAAATGCAGCCACCTGAGTTTCTTAGAATCACGGAATCACCAAGGTTAGAAAAGACCTTCCAGGTCACTAAGTCCAACCATCAAAAGCCAGGAAGTTTAACTTCAAACCGAAACCGTAGATGATAAAATACGTTTTTGTATCATAGACGAGTTCCAGATGCCTCACCGGGGTGCATGTTTTGGTGCGAGGGGACGTAGCCATGCCGCTAACCTCTGCGTTGCAATCCCGTAGCCGAGTGCTGCTGCCTTGGTGCTAACGGGCTGGGTTTGTTTGTGTTTGGAACAGACGCCCTTCACCCTCACCTTGCGGCTCTGGGACATCTACATCCTGGAAGGAGAGCGGGTGCTGACGGCCATGGCCTACACCATTCTCAAGCTGCACAAAAGTAAGTGCCCGGTGCGGTGGGGAGGCGGCGAGCCCCTTGGGCAGCACGGGGATGAGCTGCCACGTAGCCACCAGCCCGGGGACAGGGTTTGGTGCTCAGCTCAGGTTAGCCCAAGCCAGTGCTGCCATCCAAAGGCAGTTTTTTGTCTCTAGCTGGAGCGTCTTCCTGCGCAGTCGCCACCTTCAGAAAGCTTGAGTTTTGACAGCAAAACCGAGGCGAGGGCTGCTGGAGGTGGCTCACCCTGAACTTGTTTTGTCACCAGTCTGCGTGGGCATGGAGCACCCAAAAGAAAGCAGATTATAACGCGTGGTCCTGAGCTCGCTGTCCTTTACAACTGTCAAAACTACTTTTGGAAGCAAGCAGGCACCCTGAGCTTAGCTATTGCTCGTTTATTGTGGAATCGAGTTGTCAAAAGAAGGGTGATATGCTTCTAAAATGACCAAAACCTGGTTTTCATACATAATGTCAAGGTAGTGACATTTCTGTCGATACCTTTTGGACTTCGAGGTGAGCTGACCAGCTTCTCTAGAAAGTCAGAAACTGCTCCCACCTACCACCAGGCCTTGCTTTGCAGCCCTGAGAGGTTGTGAGATCCTAAAACTGGGACAGAGAGATGCTGATACTGCGAACTGGGGACTTGTGGGCCTGCAGACAGGCAGTCAGACTGCAGACAGTCTGCTTCTGCAGACAGCCACCCTGCCCTTCCTTCCGTTGAATTAAGAACATACTGCCCCGAAATAAATCTGAAAGCATCGCGTTGGTTTGCAAAGACAGCGTGGGTCGGGTCGGCAGCGCTGCCTGCGGGCATGGGTGGAGGCAGCTCTTGGGTCTGGGTCTGTCTCGTGGAGCTTTTCCTCCTCCTAGAGGCATTGGTGAGAACTTCTAGAAACGGCCCCAAACTTGTGTCCTGGCCTCCCCCATCACCTACCAGCCCCTGCGTTGTGCTGTTCTCACCGCCAGGAAGGCGGGTGAGAGGAGGGGCAGCACACCCAGCCCTGAGCAGCAGCAGCAGGAGAGGGGCCAGCACCTTCAGACCCCAGCGCAGAAAGGGCAGCACAACCCCTGGCTTGACAGGTTTCACTTCCGACCTAGACAAACCAGAGCACAGCAGCTTGTTCTGCTTCCCGAAACAGAGCCCCAGGGTGTGCCACTGCTCTCACCCGGCTGGGTTTTGTGCCCTTCCCCAGAGCGCTTGCTGAAGATGACGCTGGAAGACCTGCGGGAGTTTCTGCAGGAGAAAATTGCCGCTTCGCTGCAGTATGAGGACGATGCTGTCATCGAGCAGCTGCAGGTGTCGATGAGCGAGCTGCGCAAGATGAAGTTTGACCTCCCCCCACCAGGTGGGCAGAGCCCCCAGCCCCCCGACCCCTTGCTGCCATCTCCCCGTGGCCTCCGGGGGCTGCGACCCTCAAGAGAGGGGTGGCCAGCAGCTCGGCTCGGCCGCTGCCTTCTCCTTAGCCCTGGTCCCGCTGCGTGCTCCTCCTGGTGCCGCTGTTAGCGGGGGGAAACGGGGCCTTGGGAATGATGGGGGCAGAGCGGGACGCTGCTGGGGGGGCGCTCTATTTATTTAATGTTTATTTTTCAGTTTGACTATTTTACTATTTTATTTCTTACTTTTTATTGCTTTTCCATTTTTATTGCTTTATTTTTAATATTTCTCATTTAATGTTAATATACATATTTGATTCCAACTTTTATTTTATTTTAATCCCTCTTTTACGTCATTTATTCTTTCCCCTGTCTCCCCTCCCTCCGATGCAGCGAAGCCCGAGGAGTTCCCACGCAGACCCCTGGGCCTGGAGCTCTCCCTCAACCCGGTGGCCGTGAAGGCCAACGCGGCGGCCAACGGCCAGAACGGGCTGCTGGGCGAGCGGCCTCCGGACAGGGACGCCACGCAGCCTCCACCCCACAGAGGGCCTCCAGGAGGGACAGCCACCAGCACCGCAGTGGCCGCCAGGACTCCCGAGCAGCTGGGCAGCGACGCCACCGAAGCGGCCGACGGACGCTTGCATCCCCCCCGGCGCGATGGCGAGGTGGAGGCTCCGGAGGCCGTGCAGCAGCAGCCTCCTCCGCCGAGAGGCGAGGCTCCGGCTTTCCCCACCGGCCAGGAGGCCGCTGCGGTGAGCGGAGAGCCTGCCTCGCACGGCAACCCCCGGAGACCGCGGGGGGAGCACGAGGAGAGCCCCGTGCTGCTCGCCGCCGGCCGCACGAGCAGAGCTGCCTCACCGGCACGGCCTGGAGGCCCGCAGCCTCTGCCCCAGCGCGAGTCGCCCAGCCCTGCTCCCTCCCCGCACGGCTCCGTGGACTCGCTGCACGACCCCAGCACCTCATCCGGGACTGCGCCAGCTGGGGAGGCTTTGGCACCCGAGCAGCTTTCCAACGCAGACAGTTCGCCGAGGCGGCCGAATCCTGCTGCGTGTGGTCTGCCAGAGGTAGAGCAGGCGTCTTCCCCGCGCGGGGAGGAAGAGGAGGCACTGGATGCCCTCCCTCCTCCTCTGCCGGCTCAGCACGAGGACTTCCCCAAGGCTGAGCAGTGCGGAGCGGTGCCGCTGACCCAGACAGACTCGAGGAGCTCGGTACCCAAGTCTGCGTCCACGGGCGAGCTCGCCAGCCTGCAGCAGGGCGCGGGCGCAGCGGAAGGACTGGGCTTGGCCGCGCACCCCCCGCACAGGCAGTCGGGCGGCAGCGTGCCCCTCTTGGCGGAGACCCCGGGGCGCCCCTTCCAGCGGGGAACCGAGGGGAACAGCCCCTACGCCGTCGTAAAAACCACCACTCCCCTGCACGTGGCCCACGCCACGGAGCAAGACTTGTTGAACAGAAAGCAGGTGGCGCTGCCCTTGCCCGAGGCCGGCCGGCCCCTGGCTGCCACCTCCCAGCTGCCTCCTGCCGCCTCCGCCCCGGCGGCAGCGGCTGCCCAGGAGGGCGCCCAGAAACCGTTCAATGCACTGAAAGCGCCGCGGCCGCCCCTCAGCCCCAAACCGAAATTATCCCTGCAGGTTGCCAAATCCCTCTCCGAGAACAGCTTTGGCTCAGCCTCTCCTCCCCCCACAAAGCTGCCCAAATCGGTGACGTTTTAGCGGGGCGCGCGGGGAGGTGAGGGAGAGGGGCTGGAGCGGCACTGGTCCCGCGATGCCCTCGGCATCGCCCGTGGAGCCGTGCTTCGGTACGAGAGCCCGGGGCAGCCGGAGCTCCAGGAGCCGCCAACAAACTCCGTCTTGGTTTGCACCCGTGGTTTCTTTCCTATGGACAGAAGTGCTTTAATTTCGGGTCGCTCGATGGAACTTGCCAAGCCCCGGGACGCGCAGGGAGGTGAACTCGTGGGCTTTGTTGCTCTCCTGCCTGTCTCCTGAGCTCTAGTGGTGGGTCTGTGGACACAAGGCAGCGGAGTCCAAAATATTTAGCAAGAGAGGCTTTCCTCCCAACTGCCCCATCCGTCTGGCCAACGGCGTTTCTATTCCTGTAGCAATAGACCTTCATTTCTTTTTCCAGACCCGCGGGAGGCAGCAGCCCTCGGGATGGGGCCGCGGCACGCCTGCTCAGCAGTCTATGCAATTCCCCGCCACTCCTGGCGAGGGTCCCTTTCCGCCTCCCCCCGCTGATGTTCTCCTGGAGGGGAGGCGTCAGCAGCCGGGGCAGGTGAGCCCCTGGGCCTGGGGGGGCTCCGAGCGGCGCCCCCAGCAGTGGTTCAAGTTCTCGAGGGGGCAAGGACAGCGGGGAAGGTTGAGCCGGGCGTGCTGGGAGGCTGCTGAGTGGCCTTTCCCTCGGGGGTGCGGGGCAGCGAGCAGGCTTGCTGCCTCAAACCAGCTGAAGGGGCAGAGGGGCTGCTGCTGCCCTGCTGAACCTGGCGAGCTGCTGGAGGTGTGCGCTGGTAGCTAGTCCCAGTGCCCGAGCTGGAGCCTGCTGCTGCTCTGAGCAGGCGAAGTTTCAGGGTGGAAATGCTGTAGAAGTTAGGACAGGTGAGCGCGTCGCCCAGAAACCCTGGGTCAGCCCTTCTGGTTTAGCCTCGCCAGAAACTGCTGCCTGAGGAAGGAAAACCTGGGCACGGAGGGGGTGAGATGATGCTCCAGAGTTCCCACTTGCTCTTCACGCAGGGGGAAGGCCTGGTGGCCTGTCCATCTCCTCCCCTTCCCCGTGACCACTCGGGATCCAAGCCGATCCTTGCCTCCAGCTCCTCTTTCCCAGCAGCTCTTCCCAGCCCAGGGGGCTGTGGGTGCTCACCCTACAAAGGAACGGGGCCAAACTCGTGTTTGCAGCCCTCGGCAGCTGCCTCACCACTCCAGGAAAGGAGGAGGCTTGATGAAGGCAGCAGGCAGTGAACTCGAGTCCAAACGTGCTGTATTTTTTGCTGCTTTCCTAAGGGGGTGGCTGCAGATGCCACCTTTTGGACAGCAGGTGGGACCGCTGGCCTGCAAACCCGGGCACGAGCTCCCTCAAAGTCTCACAGACCTCGCAGACTGGTTTTCATCCTTTAGGCTGCTTCAGGAACGTAGCCTGAGCCAAAGCCTGCCTGGAAGCCCAGCAGAAAGCACCCCCTGAATACCTTTGGGGGCGGTTATCAGGTTTGTGTGTGTGTGTGCGCGTGTTTGTGCTAGCAGGTAGGAGCAGGTGCTCCCCGGCTGTGGATGTGGTCAGCCAGGCCACAGCGCCCACAACTCCTCCTGAACCCCCTGCTCTGTCGGGGACCCCATCTTCTGCCTCGGCTGAGTCTCCAAACCCGCCTGCCCTCCCTCTGGGGGGGGGGCAGGATGAGCCTGGCGCTACCTCGCGGGGGTGCTGGGAGAGGGGTTAGCTCTTCAGCTGATGTTTGGGAGGCGCTTTGAAGAGAAGTGCTGTGTGAGTGCTCTGTGTTGGGATTTTGAGACACCACGGGTCATTTTTAGGGTAAAGGTGCTCAAACTGGTTTTAAGTTAGAGTATGTTCTTCAGTAACTGTGCAGCAGTGAAACCCAGGCGTGTGTTACAATACCTGGGCAGTATTTCAGGACAGGAACCCATTGCCTTTTGCTAGGAGCTGTACCCCGCTGGCCTCTGCAGCCCCAAGGGAAGCAAGGAGAAGCAGCCGAGGGCTGCCCCAGCTTGCTTTCTGTCCTCAGAGCACGCTGAGGTGAGCTTATGTGCAGGTAAGGCCTGAGCCCCTCGTTTCTGACAGCCCTCGCCCGTCGGTGTGTGCGCCCTGGTGCACGTCTGCGACCTTTTGCAGTATTCACGTTGAAAAGCTGATTTTAGGGAGCTGGCGCTGCGCGGTGCCACTGCACAAGCTACCAAGCACTGGGGTTTCCCTGCCCTCCGAGCCCCCCGGCTGTAACAGAGCCTTGCAGCAGGTTCTCCAGACATCCCCAAGCCGGGGGCAGCCACCAGCGGGGTTCGGGGACCTTTGGGCCAGGCTCGCTGCTCCCACCGGTGCCCCCTCCACCAGGAAGGCAGGATGGGGTAGGGGGCAAGCAGCGGCCGTCCCCACAACGTCCCCTGCTGGGCTCAGCCTGGCTCACTCGACCCTGCCACCACCGAGGCAGCTCTTCCCCAGCCTGCACCCCTGTCTGAGGAGCACCTTCAGCAGGCAGGCAGCTTAGCAGCTTTTCTGCCTCTTGTTGCAGATGTGGCAGGTCTGCTCCCTGCTGTGACCTGTCTTAGGGCACCTGCTGCTCCTAAAAGGGCGCTGTTTTACAAGGCCACCTCCTTTTCTCTCCAATTCCTCCTCAGGCAGCCGGAAAGAGCTCAGCAGCAGCAGTGGCAACGCTTTGCCCCTGCCCCCGGCTCCCAAACCAGCCTCAAGCCCCTAGCGAAGCCAGTGGGACCGCGAGCAAACTCAGGAAAGGGCTCCCAGCTCCGTGCCCTGCCAGCCCCGGGATGGCTTCCACCGCCTGGCGGCCAGGCCAAGCCCCGGGGGCTGCGTTTTGTTCCCTAACTGAGCACTTTGAGCAGCAGCACCCAGGGCTGGGCACGGGCCCCGTCCTTCCGCGGCAGCTGGAGGCCGGTGGGGGTCTCCTGCGTGCACTTTGCTAGCCCTGCGACCATCGGCTTTTATTTGAATTGCTATTCTTGTTTACAGCGTGGAACGCTTCCTCCTCCGTGACTCCTTCTAATGTATTATAATTATTACTGAAAAACTATTTTTATGTCTGTGCTTTTTTTTTCTTTTTTTTTTTTTGTAAGGAAGTTTTTTTTTTGGGGGGGGGGGCGGGAAGTCAATCATTCCTTTCTACTCTGATCCCAACAGACTGTACATAGTATTCAATGCTGTGTTTTACATGGTTGTAATGACGATGGTTAAAGAAGTTTAGCATAAAACCTGTCTCTCTGTGACCTTTCTTGCGGCAGCGAAGCCCCAGCTGGCTTTCAGCTCGGTCCTGTCCTGCGGCGCGAGCCAGATGCCGGCTGGGAGGGCCAGGCTGGCACGCGGCAGCACTGGGATGGAAAACCGCTCAGGTTTTGGGTCGGGCTCGGTGTTTCCCTGACGTGAGCACAAGTGGGAGCTTCCGTGCGCACAGATGGCGGAGACATTTGGCTGGAGCAGATGTCCTGGCTGACAGCAGCGTGGTGAAAGCATCCTGGCTTGTTCTGGCCTTGTGCCTCCCTCCTGAGTCAACAGCCCCAGGGCCTGAGCAAAGCATTACCAGCAGCGGAGGCCAGAAAACCGCTCTTTTCTATGTAAAGCCTTCCTGTCCCGGCTCGCTGAGCTGACAAGGAGCGCGTCCTGCTTCCAGCCCCTGGCACTGCCCCGCCGCTGGCGGCCAGGAGCCCTGCCCCGGCTCCGTTTCAGCACGGTCAGTGCCAGCCCCGGGGCCGGGAGGGTTTGCCAGGACGCGCTGCAGCTGCCTCCTGCGTCAGGGCTGTCACGCTCCTGGCGCTCACGGGGCCGTGAGGTGGTGCCCTCGCAGCTCAGCGCCCCATGGAGGAAGCTGCGGGGGACCGGCACCGCTCGCACACCCCACCCCCTTCAGGTCCTGCGCTCAGATGCCCACGGCGCTTTGTGGTTTGGGGGTGTCAAGGTCGTGCAGCAAAGGGTTGTGGTTTTTTTGGGGCTTTGCTGCCCGAAGAGGAGGCCGCTGGGGCTAAGAAACACCCGGAAAGACCAGGCCTGATTGGAAGGACTGCAGTTTTTTCTTCTTTTTTTTTTTTTTTTTTTTTTTTTGGCCTTCGTTTCGCTGGCATGGAGCAGGGTTAGGTGGGCCTGGCTGCTCAGCACCTCATCGCCTGCCCCTTGCGGTCCTCCAGACAAGCCACGCTCTGTGCCTCCAGCGCCAGCTCCTGCCTGAAGATGGCAAAGGGGAAGGGAAAAGCACCAGCAAAGCAACATTGCCTAGGAGCTGCAAGCCGTTTTTGTCAGGTGATTCAGCTGTGATCCCCCTGGAAACCCAGCCCTTCGGCATCTGATGTCGGGGGAGATGAAGCAAGCTGCTCCACTCCCCAGCAGAAGTGACACTGAAGTATTGCTCGGGACGGAAAGGTCTGCACCAGGGGCTGCAGCCCAGCAGGGAAAGGTCTTCTGCTCCTCCTGACCCAGCCGAGCTGCAAGTGGGGAGGTGAGGCCAGCATTTAGCCTGGCCAAAAGGGTTGCTCTGGAAACCTCAGCATTTCAGCTGCCCCCTCACCTGCCAGGCCTCCCTTCAGCACCAAGGTGTTGCTGCCAGCTCCTGCAAACCTCAGCTGAACCCAGACCCCGTTAAAGCCTTCAGCAAGCACTGTGAACCCACCTGGTTTGGAGTTACCGCTTCTGTTGGCTTAGGAAAACGCTTCTGTTGCAGCCTTCACAGACCAAAAGGCACAAGGCCTGCTCCAGCACCTAATCAGCATCATTAAGGATTTGTAGGCAATTACGTTGGTTGACTCAGCTGCGATCTTGGTGGAACCCCCAGCCTCCCCATAACAGGGTGTGGGTTATGGATGATGTGGGAGAGGTTTATACATCAGTCCCGAGACACCCAAACCTGGCCAGACCAAACCAGAACTCCTCAGCTGTTCCATCATACGAGCCCAGGTTCAAAGCAGGCACTCCTCCAGCCCGGGAGGTGCAGCCTCACCAGACAACCAGCACCAAGCTGCCTGCAGCCGTCTCAGCTGCTTGCCCTGGGACCTCGGCAGCTCCCAAGGTGCGTACCTGAGGCATCCAGCCACACGGGCTGCGGCTACAAATCCCTGACCGGTACCTGGCAGCCAGCAGAGTTCTGAAAAAGCAAGGATTGGAGAAGGGGTATTTTATGACTTTACAGAAATTGCTGAGAAATAAATGAGTTTACCAGAACCAGAGAGCATTTCTCAGCTTGGAGGTAAACAGACAGGGCCTTCCCATTTTCAGCAGAATGAGGGACTGCCTGTGATGGCAGCCATCAGAGAAGGAAGTTGTGGTAGAGCCCAGTGGTGACCTTGGAGGCCACAGAAATGGCCAATATCCAGCCAAGAGCAACAATGACCAAGCAAAATGTGTTGCTGGAGCACGGTCAGACAAAGCTGCTGCTCATCTGGTTCCCCACCCGGGCACCTGGCTGCCCTCAGGAAGCACCGAGTTTCACTACCCTTGTGCCACGCGACCTGCATCCCACCGGGCACCACCAAAATAGCCCTGTGATTCAGAGAGGCCAGCAGCAGCACTAAAAGCTTTGTGAATGACACCCTGTGCTGAGCACGTGCCCCTGAGGAGCTCCTCCAAGTCTCCCCTCTCCCTCGGTGGATGGAAGTAGTGACTCACGGTACAGCATTCATTTGGATTCAGCTCCTGGATGCTCATTAGTGTTGAGTGATCATAATGAACTAAGTTGCCTTGTGCATTCAAGCTCTCTTAAAGCACAGCCCACTGCTTTCACATCCTCTACATCCTCTCTGCTCTTCTGTCAGTACCTCTAAACCGAGCATTTTTATTTCAGCCTGATTTCCTGCGGCGGCAAGGCCAGCACCTGGCCTCTGTGGGCATCCCCTCCCTCAGCTGGGCAGGTCCTTGGCCTGATAACTTTTTAACTTGTTAGCTTATTTGAGTTAACCTGGCAGAAGGATAGAGGTCACAAAAGTAATTAAGATCCTTAATTAAGTAATTAAGTTTCATAAAATAATTCATTTGCATTACAAGAAAGCGGTTCACCTCAGACACCTGTTGAGTTCTGCTGTGAGACGTCAGATCTTTTGGGGTGTCGCTGAATTACCTTCAGGAAGGGGACTGAAAAGGGAAAGCAGAGGAACATGTGTAGGTGTACGCTGAAGTAACAAAGTCTTAATACTGTTCAGTTAGAAAAATCAGTCAGTCAAGAGAGAAATCCATAGGAAACTGCATTTTATGAGTTCTGTTGCTCACGGCCCTTCTTTTTTTCCTTTGCTCTCCTGCGTACCTCTGGAAAACGTCCAGTTTCCCTCCAACAATTCCCTATTTTCAGTGGGAGAACAAAGAATGCAGAATAAAATCTAAGTTCTTGTAATAAAAGTGAAGATTACAGAAAAACCCAGCAAAAGGCTAACACTCAGATTTTGTGTGTTTCCTTACATTGCAGATGCCTTTCTTTTGAAAAATTATTCAGCACATTACATTTACTTGGCTGTAATTGGAAGATGCCAGCATGGTTTTGCTGTGAGTTAGTGAGATTTACAGGCCCATGTGCACTGATTCCTTAGAGTTGTGGGCTGCGGACCGGGAGCCTCGGGTCCGCCAAATTTCCCTCCAAGGCAAGCTGGCAATTCATGGCAGGTGCCGTCTGCTGGTGGGAGCACCCCGTCCACCCGGGGGACTGGGGTCACCGCAGGGCTCCGCAAGCACTCGGGCTCAGCACCGTGTGCAGGGCTGGGGGACAGAGGGTCCCATTTTGGGGCCCTGGCAGCCACCCACAGCGGAAGCAGCAGATGCTCAGGGAGGCAGCAGCTCGCTGCTCGGGGCAGCGGGGAATTCCCCGTGTCTCTGGGTAAACAGAATGAAAAAAAAAAGGTCTCTGAAAGTCTAACATGGAGGGAAATTTTGCTCAGTGCTATTAATGAACACAGAAGATAAAAAAATGACTCAGGTAATTAGCATGTGTTCTGTGTTCACGAAGGTTTACACATTCACAGCACTAGGAGGAGCCACTGTTGTGTACCCTGCTAACCTTCATAAATCCCCTTATGGCTTTCAAATAGCGTTTTCCCCAGGAGCAATTTCTTCCTGCATCTCTTCTCCTGCTGCCTCTTGCTCACAGCTGAGATAAATGTACAGCATAACCCCAGGTAAAGAAGGATTTGTAAGATCAGCCACTGGCTGTGTATCAGTTACTCAGCCCAGACACTGTTACCATTTTTTTTCTCAGAAAACTTTTGTTTCCATGGTATAGATTGTTTTTTTTCACTTCTACTTGTAGCATTTTTATTCCAAGGCCTCAAAGCTCGTTATGAAGATTATTAATGAAGCCTCCCCTCCCTGGGTGCCCGAGGTCACACAGGAAGCCTGTGGCAAGCTCCGGCACAGGGCAGGGAGGCTTGGGTCCCGTGCCACGCTGTACGCCCCAGAGCATCCTCCCCCCTGGGGGAGGAAATGCAGGTCATTCACAGCAATCATCAAGAGGTTCCTCAAACCTCTGTTTCACACAAGCAGCAAAGTCAGACTTTCCTTCTCAATAAGCATCCTCCGACAACAGCAGGTCTGAGGAGTTTGATGCAGGTTGTTACCTCCACCCACCCACGTGCTAGAGCCATGTATCTGGATGCGCAGTGAAGCAGAGCCCCGGCTATGCAGCAGACACGGATGTGATGTGCTAAATCCTGCCTAAGGGGCGGAAATGTGAAAAGCAGCATCATTTTCTGGACGGTGCAGTAGCTGCTGTGCTTCACAGAATAACGCTTGTTGCAGTGAAATGGCAAGAGGGGAGCCAACGTGACCTTCAGAAAACCAGGTGTATGGCTCTGACCTATGCACTCGTAAGTGGGTTAGAGAAAAGCTGCCAGCCTGCTTTGCAAGAATAGACTGTAATGCAACACAAAATATAGATTTCATTATTTAATTATTCTGATCAAATAAAAGTCCAGGATTTTTCTCCAAGCAGCCAAGAAGCAATGGCACGATGTGCTAGATGTGTCAGTCAGCTGGAAAACCTCATCTGGAAAATCCATTCCTTTTGTGTTCTTCTTTCACATACACAACTTCTTCCTACACAGTGAGTTCGTGGCACAAGCACCTAAAAAGTGCAAATCTCTCAAACTAAAAGTGTGCCAGCTGTGAAAACTGTAGGAGGAGAAAAACAAACTGTGTTCTGGTACTGCCAGCTTGTTTTTGGCTGAAGAACGCCGCTTCTGGTCTGAAGCACATTGCTCTCCCCGTTCGTGCCGGCAGCGGAGGTATCGCTGCCCAGAGAAGTGCACATGGTGGGAAGCGGTGCCTGGGATCTGCTGTTTAAGCACGGCCCCCAGCCCACAGCATCCACTCACAGCTGCAGAGGAACCCAGCAGCCCTTCCTGTCACAATTCAAGGACACGCACACAAGGAGCACAGAGGAGATGCCATTAATAGTTCTGCTGCTTTCTGTCAGGAATTTCCAGTGGAGCTATAAAACTGGGATGCCTAAGGCTAGCAGGGACGTTAATCAACGCGACGGTCCCAGGAGATGCTTCTTCAATAGCAATTTCACCCTTCTCTAACCTCTTCAGGTTGGTGGCTAAAATTCCCTTGCCTTTGCCACCTGAAGAAAGTTGTTACAACAGTAGCTGTTCAGCAGCCCTCTGCTGTACGCCTTGCTCGAGCCAGGTGTCTCCTGCCACTGTAAGCTCCATTTGCTAAGCACATTCCTCATCAACGTTCAGCAAGTGCCACTCTTCCTCCTCCTGTGTTACACAAACTCAGCAATAGCCCTTACACTGCCAGTCTCGAAGCCCTGTTTCTCTCTCCAAGTTCAGGAAATCAAATCCTCCTGCCTCTTACACCAGGATAGCTGTGGATTTGCCACAGCACAGAAGCCGATTTTTTTTTCCTTAAAAATCAGATCAGAAATTAAAAAAAAAAAAAAAAAAAACTGTTTTTTTGTTACTACTGTGGCTCAACAAATGCTTCTTTGCTCACGTGTAGTGCACAGAATTTGGTATGTAAATGTAGCAGAGCTTATACAAAGAAGCAGCCAGTTGCATCACCAAAATAAAAATCCACATCTACAACTTTCCTAACAGGGGTTCCATCTCGTTCAGGTTTCTGCGGACTTGTTCAGCGGCAGAGCAGTGACTCCTCTTGGTGGAGGATAGGAGGTGGTAATTTCCTGAGCCGCTCCAGCCTGGTTCTCAGGAGGGGACCGCCAACAGCTGGGACGCGGTCAGGCAGCTCAGCACATTATGCACGTTAAGCTGGTGCAACTCCAGGACGAGGTTGCAACGATCTGAGGAATCTTTTTCCCTTCTGAATAGAGCCTTCAAGATGTTTGAGCTGCCTGGCATAAGGAACACAGTGATTCAGCTTTGTTCTCCTCTTTAAAGATGCGTCCAAAACACTGGACCCCAGAGACCACAGGGGGCTGCAGGTGGGACACGGGATCCTGTTCCCAGCGGCTGCACAAGTGCAAAGCAGCCTGCACACAGAGGACAGGCACTAATCCCAAGTCTTGCAGCCTTGGCCTCATTCTGCTACTGACCTGTTATGCTACTGCCAGGAAGACACCTCATCTCTGCGTGCTTCCCTTCCTGCGGCGGTTAGGTCATCACCTTGGGATAAGGCCCTTGGAAAACGGTCTGCTCCTAATCCTCATCAGTAGCACTTCCAGGACACCGTAGGTCTGATTTAAGGAGGCATCTTTGCAACACGAAATTTTTCACCGGGAAAGGATCAAATCCTGTCCAGGAGATGAGGAACCATCACAAAAGTGCCAAGACGGGAGATTAATTCACATGGCCTGTTTAGATTGGAAGTCACAAAGGTCAGCCAAAAAGGAGGACAGACACTTTTGCTTCTGAAGTTTTGAATTGTTGAAATTTTCTCCAGAAGGACCTAGAACTCGGTTTGCAGCATTGCCTCCAGATGTAAGGAAATTCTGTGTGGTGAAGGCTGAACCCATGGACTGCTTCTTAGAAACCTCTTTGAGACAAAGATGGACAAACAATGGAAAAAAAAAAAAGATGGATAAATATGGAAAGAAAAAAAAAAGATGGACAAGGTATAGAAACAAAAGATGCACAAGCCAAACCTACTCATGTGTCTGTCCCAAGCACTGCAAGCCCCTCAAAAAGTATGCTGCTTAAAAGCAGTCTATTTGCATTTGAAAACCAGGAAGCTTTTGTTTTTCAGAGAGCAATCTAAAAATAGAGCATTAACTAAGCCTAACATGCTAAATACATGAGTTGAGATCACTTGCTGGTGGTTGAGAATGGGCTTTAGGATGGCTGGGGCAGAGGAGTATTTATAACTGCTGCTGGATCGCAGGACCTGTCGGTCACTGTGAGTGTCCTCCAGGGACAGCGGGACGCTCCGGGGTGCCAGCACCACCAAACCCAGCACGTGACTCTGATGGTGGGATCTAGGCGGGAATGCTCACCGAAGGGAACTGTGAATTCCTGATCCCACAGGCAAAGTTGCACACTGCCCAGAAGCACATTCAAAGCCATGATCCAAAACCAAGATGTTTCAGCATCCTGGATTGCATTTCCAGCGTGTCACAGGAGCCAAGCCACAGTACAACCGGTCTCTTACAAGTCCTTTCCTCTCCAGACTAATTTGATCTGTAAGGTACCTAGACAAGAAGAGTAGAAAGGCACATTGATTATTGTATGTGCTCTTATGGGACTCCATCTCGGGAATGGTTATATAAAGCCTAAATGAACTGGTAAACAAAGAATAACAAACCAACAAAACTAAAGATCGTTTGTGTGAATATCAAGACAACTTTGCTGCAAATCACAAGGGAAACGATACCTCCAGCACCCTATTTCCAGCTCCCTCTCATGGTATGGGCTGTACCCAGTGCCAGAATACCAGCACCATGTACTGGGACCACCGGGCAATTAAAGGTGCTGCTAGTGCCTAAATAATAATAATACAGTTAATATAAATAATACACCTAAATAATAATAATAATACAGTTTCAGCAATTTTCCAGAAAAGAAGTACTAGAAAGCTAGAATGATATGTTGTGGCAGAGAAACAAGCCCAAAGTCAGCATCCGGGTACTTTCTGGTAAATATATGCAGCTTGTGGACTTCTGCCCCTGAAAGCATTTCGGGTGTAGTTTACATTGCTGCTTAGCACTTTGTTGCCTAGAGAGGTGTGGAGTCTCCTTCTCTGGAGATATTCAAAACCCACCTGGATGCCATCCTGCACAATGTGTCATAGGTGATCCTGCTCAGCAGGGGGATTGGACTGGGTGATCTTCAGAGGTCCCTTCCAACCTCAGCCATTCAGTGATTCTGTGATGTACTCCAAGTACCAAAAAGCATTGGTTTGGAAAAAGCGTCCATTTGCCAGAATGCAGCTGTGATTATCTGTCAGCACGTACATGTCCAAGACCAAAGTGCTTCAACCCCAGCAGATCAGATTGGTCTGATTATTTAAAAAAATAAATAAAAAGCTTAAATGCAGCTACAGCTCCATGTTGTCCCTGCAGTCCTGGACAGGGGCTGCTGCTTTCAGTAAGTCCCAGCTTCACCACACGCATCCCAGATATGGATGTAACCTTGAAAGGCACAAAAGCACAATGTTCGTGAATGGTAACCAGCGTACGTAGCTGGCTTACAGCAATTAAAAAAAAATAAAAGCTTTTAAAACAAGTATGCACATATATCCACAAAATTTAAAAATATGTATATTATTCCCAGATTCTGCAATACGTGGACATGTTTTAGGGGTGGTGCTACTTCATCATCCTTATTTGAAAAGGGATGGGAATCAAGGTGATGGCTTTACTTACCCGTCCTTATAATTTCTGTGATTTGCCACACAAATCAGTTCACCTTCTGCATTTGACTTAATCCAAACATCTTCAAACCTGACTGCCCCAAAATGGGACGCTTTATTAGTAACTGGAGATCGTCCAAGAGGGGTTGTAACTGAGGTCTTGTACTGAACATACACACAACCGCACACATAAGGGCTAAGTTTTAAGATAGCACTGTTTTAAAATAATTAAAATAACATTTGCCTTAATAGATTAAGGGAAACAGGTTGCTGATGAAGGGGAGGAGGAAGAAGGCATCAACCGACCCGCTGGTAGCAGGCTGAGAAGTGTCAGCACAGCGCTTTGTGGCTAGCTGAGTGAAGCACAAAGAGCCCCTCTGGAGGGCAAGACCAAGAACCTGCAGTTCTGAAGATCAAGACAGTTTAGGTGTGCAGGGGAAAGAGCTCCTGGAGTTACAGCAACCTAGCCATACGCCACACAAAAAAGTGCCTGCACCTATCTGGATACAGGCCGTTTTCAGAGTGAGAAGGCTTTTGCACAGCAGAAATAGCCCTTGGGAGCCTCCAGAAGCATTAGCTGAAAGTGTTGCAATCAGTTATGATAGCAGTATACACTAGGCAACATGACCAGAGTTAGTCAGGTATTATTTACTTGAACATGAACAGATGAAATGTGGAACATACAAGACTTGTAGGCCAAGGGTTAATTCAGTAGTTACATCAACATTTCAGAAGTCATAAAGCCCGGGTGACCTCCTGAGTCACTAGATGACCAGCAGCAACATTACCTTAGGCAGACCTCCATCTTGGTTCGGTGTCCCAGACCTGCTCACTGCACACATCTGCAGCACAATCCCCACTTTTGGACCACCACAGCTTTATAGAGGGCAGGGTGCTGGACATGGCTGTAGCTTCCTGCCTCAAGTCAACTCTTCAGGGCAGTCCCTGCCTCCCTGTGCCTACACATGCAGGCCCTCCCTGCTTTTCAGCTGCCGCCTAGTGGTTTCTAAGTGCCTGTATTCACTACAATTATGCTAAGTCCCTTTTCCCTAACTTCAGTACTAACAATTACGTGCTCTCCCCTGCAATACTCAAAATACTTTTTTCTCCCTCTGCACAACTGCCACCCATCAGTGGCTGTGGGACATGGTGGCCCCAGCCCAAGCCTGTTGGAGCAGAAGGTGCTGCCCCAGGCCTGTTACAGGGCCTGGCCTGCCTGATCGGGGCAGCTCCAGCTTCCCAGTGTCGCTGGAGGTTTCCAGGAGCTCAGCTGTCCGCAGGCAAACCTGACAGCGGATGCACCCGCCGAGGAGATCACCCGCTGGCTGACACAGGTGAAGGGACCTGGCACAACAGCCTTGCTATGCTGCTGCTAACTCACGCCACAGTGCAAGCAGCTAGCATAAGCTTGTCCGCAGCCACCACACCGCATTGTGCTCAGCATTTCAAGACAGGACTCCAGGAACAAGTCTTCTCCTAACCTAGAGCTGCCTGGGGAGGAAGGGCAGTTCCCAACAGTAGCAGCCACAGGAGAGATTTGTCTCCTGAATCCCTGACCACCTGTGGTGGCCAGGAGCAGAGCATGCTGTTGAAACGCAGATTTCCTGGAAAGAGACAGTACTGTGGGCCGGAGCCCAATTCCTCCACAGGAATTAGCCCTGCTGGTATGAGAGAATCATCACATACAAAAAGCATCAGAAGAAACTGTCTAAGGCAGTTAAAACTCATTAAGTCCCAGCTCTGTCATGAATAAAAGGGGTAGGAGAAGTAAAGTGACAGAATTTGCACCGGAGAAAAACTAGCTGCTGTTAGTCTTTGGATGCCTGCTGGGCTACAATATACTGGAGCTACCGAGAAGGAAAAGACTTCCACTAGACAATTTTGTCAAAATTTTACTTTTGAGAGCAGACACCAGACTTGGAGCTCATGGAAGCCTACTGCCCGTGTTCTTGAAGAGCCTGGTAAAGCCCCATTAGTCAAGACCTCTGAACCAGAGATGAAACAGTTGAACGTATCCAGTTTGCTCCTCCTACAGATAGTGCATATCCCTTACCCTAGTAGTAAGGGCATTGGATGGCAGCCTGAGAAAAGCGTGCTGACAGTAAGACATGGGTTTGTTTTGCAAGAAAGTTGAACAAAATGCGCACTTCTCCATATCCCACCCTCAGCAAGTTTAACTAAAGCCTTAGGCATGCAAACTTAATGATAAATTAGTAACTTTGGCACAAACATACAAACAACCCAGGCACAAGCTGAGATTTGGGTTGAACAGTTCCCATCTGCTCCACCCAAACTCAAAATTGTACTTGGGTTGCTGAGGGAAAGCTATTGAAGGAAACAACCTTGGAGAAAAAATGATAGGAATGAACAGCTGGGAGTAGGTTGAGGACAGTAACAATTTCAATTGCATGTGCCACAGATGGACTTGGCCAGTTCACTGTGCCTCCCCCCGAAGTACTCACATTCAAGTCAATGGGAAGCATTCATGTGGACAAGAACTTGCACAACTGTTTGTGCAACCTGCCTGTCAGTATGTTCACAGCCTCTTGGGACTTGACAGATGCATGGATATCACATTCAACCTGCACACCATGCAAAGGAGCTTTCTGCTACTCACTTCCTTACAGTATTTGGCATTCTTTGTGGTCTGAAGGTCAAAAAAACCCTTTATGGAACAAGAAACATGTCTATGATCTGGACACAAGAGAGATGTCAGCTACATGCAAGGAGCAGCTCGTGTACAAACTCTGAAGCATTAACATGAATCTTTAAACAATAAACCCGCTATTCTCATTCTTAAGATTCCCCCACACACTTTTAAACTTCAAACTGGTCAGTCTCCTATCACCAACTGTTCCCCAGGCTCAAGGGAATGCCTGCTCTTGCCATCTCTAAGGCAAGGCAAGCAATATAGGCATAGAAAATCCACAGTTGCACGGCAAGTAATTGTGCAGGTCGGTAGTGTACACAAGTCTTCATGAGGATGCAATATAAGCTAGCACAGACATATGGAGAGAAAAGTTGCTGAAGCAGCAAACCTCATCTTTCAGTTTTTCCTGCCCTCTTCACCCCCAGACTTGTGCTCTACGCTGTTTCCTCAGAGTACGGCATACTCCCTGCAATGGAGGTACAGACCTGAAAGCCAACAACCTGATAAAGAGACCACTGCCAAGAATAGTAAGGATGCTTTACAGAAGCTGCTGGTCAGCCAAGAGCGGTGAGATTTTACACTGACAGAATAAAGATCCTAATTAAAGAACCATACTTACAGAACAATTTATACACACACTTGCATCACTCCTCACACACCAAACACTTGCATCGGTCAAAGACCAGATAGCACAGTGGCCGCAGCTCCTGAAAATGCTCGTCAGGGTACTTTGTGGTACTTGTGCCGAAACCAAGTTCTGCTGTATTCTCTCCAGCAACATGTCCTAGTAAATGAATGGGGAAGGTGGCAGAGCAGTGTAATCAAAAAGCAGATGTCAGAAGCTCAACATACTTTGAAAAATGTGTCATTTTATTTGTACACTTCGAAAGTTGTACATAGAAACTTATAATACAGTCCTGTAAATTTACTCATTGCTAGAACTGCCAAGTAGAGGGGAAGATATTTATTGATTGATCATCAAGAAGTTAGAGGGGAATAAACAAAAAACACAGAAAATTAAAAAAGTTATGGAACTTTTTTTTTTGTTTTTAATCCCCAGTACAAATTTTATAAATACAAAACAAATTCACAAATTACTTTGAATGCTAAATAAATATCTACTTAATAAACTCAGACTGAATACCTCCAGCCAGCACTGGTACAGTACTTAAAAGATATGCAATTGTACTCATTCATGTGTAGTGTTGAGAAGATATGCTCAAACAAGTTTTAAACATGCACAGTTTCTTCAACTGTGCTACAGCAGAAGATTTTATCTGAGTTGATAAAGCCCTCAATACCACAGCTCCTACAAAATCTAGAGGATGAAACAAGTCATTTGGTGCAGGAAAAAACAATGCATTTCTGGAAGATATTTGGACACATGAATGTATTAAAAATGTACAAAACCTCTGTAAACCAGTACTGTACCCAGTACATCTATCAAAATTATTAGACACTGAATAAAACTGTAGCAAAGGTAATCTTTCCTACGTTCTCCTGAGTGCTTAATATTACATTGAGAATATAGTGCAGGCCACACTTCAAGGTGGTTAAACAGTTGTTATTGCTTTATACAGGTATGATGACTGCATGATTTAACATTTCATTTTAATGAATTTAACAGATTCCCTCAAAAAATCCTTTGGAAGGCAGAGGTTAGATTCGTGACTTCTTTGCCACAGGAGCGGCATGGTCCACATTACCAGATGTGATAGGAAGTCCAAGCTTTTGAGCCTGAATGTGGAAGAAAGCCTGAAGTCTAGTTCCAGCTTTTGCTTCACTTGTGTTACGAGGGTTGTATTCAAAGCAGTTTGAAAACATCAGCTCAATGTCTTCAATGAACTCCGCTAGTAAATAAAAAGTAAATAAGTGAACTTAGGGTGTCTCATGTCATCAAATGGCAGTATAATAAAGGAGTATGACACCGCTGAATGAGTGCGGAGTTGCTACCCTAAAGATATTTTTACACATGCATCAAGTATATTACCATGTATTAGTGAAGAGCCACGTAAACATTTCTTAAATTCCTCTGATAATCAATGGAGAGAATACAGAACAAGGAACAACTGAAACTTTTCTAAGTATTTAATCAGTGTCACACACACTGACATCAAAGGCTTGAGAAATTACCTGGATTATCTCAGATGCTCATTTCTTACCATGTACTTTGGTAGTAAAAAGCATTTTTAAATAAGATTTGTTGAACATGAATCATGTTATTTCAAAAAAACAGATTTCAGATGCCAACACAGCTCTATTTTAGGATAATTTATTTTAAAGAGAGAAGAGGGTTTGTTACTTTTATTGATACTTACATGCAAGCTTGTATTCACATTTATTCACCTTTTCACGGATTATATTTAAGGCAATAGGTTTTTTGATGATATCATAGTAGTCTGGTACCTTTAAAAAAGAAGAATTTTATTCATACAAAAAACAACAGAAGCTTAAAATTCTACTTAGGTAAAAAAAGGAAGTCCTGCATTAGCAGAAAGCATTTTGGTTTTGTTTTTGAACAAACAGAGGAGTCCCAAGCAACAACCTACATTTCCTGAGATGAGTGTCAGTTTGTGGGTATTGCTTTTCCATTTTTGTACATCATTAAAGTAGCAGACCACAGCAAACATCAGCCAGCAACTTAACAAATAAATCTAATCCTAAATGCCCTGTGAACGACTGCAGGAAATAAAATTACATGAGCAGATAAGCATTAGGGTGTTACAGCTACTCTGATCAGTTGAGAGCAAAAGTTTTCCAAGATTTAAAGATGTTTCACTTTCCTGTAACGTAATATTAAAGGCTCCTTAATAACGAGTAATGGCCATTTTTACTCCACTGCTGTTCACCTTTTTGCAGTGTTCCTTGAAATTCCATTTAGTTATGTTGAAAGGAAGGTAGTGAACTTTCTGTAGCAAGCAGGATGCAGTGTGCAAGTACCAGAGATAGTGCCACTCAGAACAGTGTTTGTGTGATAAATGTTAGAGGAGAAAAAAGACTGCTTAACCGTTAAGGGTACTGATCACTTGGATGACAGGTTTTGAGGTCCAAGTAAGCACCAACGTATGGGTGCTTTCTTCTCACCCAGAGTAAGAGAAAAAGTGCTACTTTTTAAAAGCACAATCTGCTCTAAATATTGCTTTCTTGCAAGAAATACCCCTGTGCACCATTATACATGTTCAAAAACCAAAGTTCTTTATTATTGCCTGAAACTTTACTGTATCAAATACAACCTGCAAATGAACCTAGAAGAATTAGCAGAGAAACAGCATTAGATCAAATTCTTCATTCTTTTCACTTTCAAAGTGCTGTTTACATAAACAAAAAAAAAATGTAATTTTCTCTTTCTTGCATAATGAAGAAAATTTGGGACACTCAGGTATGGATTTTTCTTTCTGAACTGTACAGACTGTCCTTCAGTGATTTATTTGTGCAAACCTGAATGCACTGAACTCTCATAGTTTATTCTCAGGATCTGAATTAAGCTGAGTTCTCCATCCATCCTCCTTAAGAAGCTTCCTTGCATTCACCAGACTTAAGCTTCCCAAAGAAATTCCACTGCTCTAGTAGCCAGATGCTCGTCCTGAAATCATTCATTCAAAACTCCTCTCCTCCTCCTCTTCATTTACCACTGCTAATTTTAAAAAAGCACTTAAACACTGAGCTCTAACTCCTGCAAGACGACTATTACTGCTGTCTGTGCAGAGTTGCCAGAGTTGCTCCAGAGGGACTGAAGAGGACTGGCACTTTGTTACTGAAGAATAAATACAGCAGTGTCTTACAACTGACAAGCTAGTGCAGCCTGCAGAAAACCAGACATGCTTTGGGAACTTTTACTGAAACAAGTCTCTAAAGCAGTACTAAGGATACCTACTTTACCATCAGGCGTTTTATAATCTACATCAGGAGAAAATTAAATTAAGAACTCAGCTAAGAAGTCACCTTATTACTGCATCACAACTAACATCAGAATGAAGCTGTTCTTACCTTGTTATTTTATTGCAGATCTGTTCTGAAAATACCCTTGCTTAAATTGAAGATCAATTGAACTAATTAATAACCATACACTTACCTTTATCAGTCCACTGCTCTATTTTTTTTTTTCCATATCAAAGCATTTCAGTTATACACACTTGATGCCAAGCATATTTAAAATTTGCATAATACCACGTCATTTGGAAAACCTAGTTCTGGCACCAAATATTTGAGCTGAAGTGTGAGAATTCTCCCAAATCCCACTGTATTCTCCTGTTGGGTAGTACTATAAAGTCCAAGTTTTACTGACAACAAACAGGATTCTCTAATGTTATCATTCCCTCCACAGTTCTATCAGTTACCTGGATTTTGGAAACCAGTTTCATGAAAGGCCAGCTGTCATCATGTCGTACCAGTTCCACTACAAGTTGTTCAAAAGCTGAGAGTTCATGAACTCCCCCTTGACGTCCTGAACTTCTCCTGTTCAATGAGGTTTGAGGAGATGATTCTGGGGAGGAAAAAAACAAAAACATCCCGCCAGATGAAAATAAAAGCCTGACGTAAAAATCAAAAGAAAGTGAAACACCATTATCTTATTCTAAAAGAAAACAAACAAAAAACAGATAGTACAAGGTACAGATGGTTAGAAGATGCAACGTCAAGCAGAGTTTTCAGTTCCTGCCCTTTGAGCCCCTGTATCTTGTGAGCTGGAGGTAAGACAGATTTTTCTTTTTGCTTGGCTGTCTCATCCTACACCCTACTCACAGCCAGCATGGGTAGATTCCAAGAACAGCTACATTACACTGAGAAGAGAGAAAAAAGTCAAATTTTAAGCTACAAAAACCTGGAGAGAAACTAAAAGATAAGCAGATATTTTAATCCTTAGACTTCTGTCTAGCACAGTATCATATATTGATTTCAATTCTGTGTTACTGTTTTAATTGGGAAAAAAAATTTACTTAGTGTCCAGTAGCAGTTTCTGGTTCAACTGCTCATAATAAAGTTAACAGCTCCTGCTTTTGGATACCTGAGGTATTAAAACTACTAATGCCATAGTTTAAGGCCACAACTCATGCAGTTTGGCCTCAGGAATTAACAAGACTACAGTTTGTTATTAACCACTAAATGTCTCCTTTGCTACATAAAATGCTACCTTGCCTACATCTGTGTTCTTCACCTGTTCAACTCTTTTTAATAAAAGAAAACTCTAAAAGCTATAAGTAAACATCCGCATGGTTTAAGGCACATATATTTTCTATCTGCTTATTAGTGACTGTTCCATACTGCATGCAAATATGAAAATTCCAACATAGATATGGTAAATCACGTATTCTTTAGATGACTGAAATGTCTTTAAGGTTCCCTCCCATCACTGCAAAAAAAGGGAATGTTTTACTGGAAATGGCAAAGATGCTTTCAGCCACCATTTCTCACTAATTCTAGTCTTTGCTCTACCATGCAGATATTTTAACAAGCAAATGAACTTTGTTTTCATTCCAGATAAACAGATTTCTCTAACCTGTGGATTGTCGTTTCCTGCCTCTTCTCTTGGGTTCGCTAACAGGAAGAGAAAGCTTTGAGGCAGCAACTGGATACTTTCTAACCCGTTCATTTGAGTCTGCAGTATCAACAATTCTAAATCCGACAGAATTGGAAGGACTATTTTCCAGTGTGTTATCAGCACTCTTTCTTCCTCTTCGTCGTCTTCGAGGACTGAGCAATTCCACAAATACATCTGCTTGCAATGAACTTTGGCTCTGACGAGTGGTCCGACTACTCAGTCGTAAAGAAGGCTTCGTCACTGATGGAGGGGCCGATTTTACCTTTCTTAGACCCCTCCTGGTAACTCTAGATGAAGATCCAGTTTGCTTAGGTGTATTCTGCTGACTCCGAGAAGCGTATCTTGCCTGACGGTGGCTGTTCCGACTTGAGAAAGGATTGTTGAGTTTGGCTGCTCTCATTTTTAATGGAAACTTGACCTGTGGTCTTCCTTGCTTTGATGGGCTACAAGAAGTGAATAATTAGATTTATCCTCAAATTCTATTCCCCTCAGTTTTCTAATTCAGCATTTAAAAAAAAAAACGAACAAACATTCAAGGCTGGCAGGCAAGAGACTTTCGCTGATGCATTCACTCAACCACCAGTCTCTTAAATGCTGCTCTGAATTCTTTTAATCAAATATTATGTGCCGCACATACTTTAAGGAAATGCTCAGAATTTTGATCACTGTGGCAGCTTGTGCAATGCAGATGCGTTACCTGGAGCACCATCTATCAGTTTCTTGAAACTGCCTACTTAGTTCTCACAGCAGTTCTAGCTACCATGATTTCTGAACACTGTCAGCTACAGAAATAAATCACGGTTCTAAATAGCTAAATATAAATGTTACACTCTAGTCAAAGTTTATAACTTTTATAAATTCAAGCTTCTCCTGCCATTACAGAAAGATCCCAGAGACAAGTTTACTTATCAAGAAGATACAACTTCTGTCCTACTATTGAATCTCAATTTTTGGAGCTAGATATAGCTTTGCTTCAGTCAATTCAAACAATTGTACTGAACAGACAAAAAGCACTCTCAGATTAGAAGTTTCCTTGAGCATTTTATACTCCTGCTCTGTATCAAATCCACCACTTTCCTGAAATTATCACATTGGATTATTTATGCTTTGTTTTTTTTTTTTTTTTTTTTTTTTCCTTTCTCCTTTTCTTAAGTCTGCTATTGCAGAAGTCCTCAGTCCTTCTAACGTGACACGGGCTCGGATGAATGATCTTGCCTTCCCTACTGTTCTAATACTTACTGTGTGCATGCACCTAGTACCCCAAAATTCAAAATTGGATGAAAGCAACTCCATGTTTTCTCTGGAAAATCTTTACCGTTTGAAGTGCTCTCCACTGTACATTCAAGCAATAGTTGTACAGAACCCCAACCCTGATGGCCATCCCTCATCCACACACCTGATGGTGGAATTTTCGTTCTGAAAAGTGAGTCCAAGTCCAGTGGAGCTAACTTTTGTTAATTTTAAACCCCATTAGTAAGTGCCAAATTCATAACAAGCTTCCCTCCACCCCACCCCCTCACTGGATTTTCAAGACATGTGCTTACACGAACAATTACGCCACCTAATAATCAAGATATTTCAGTAGAAAACCACTTTAATGGGTGCCTGCTTACCTCATCTCTTCATCCTCTTGAGATTCATCATCTTCCTCTTGCTCTTCTTCATAATCCTCTTCTTCACTTTGTCTCACTTCATCATAGTTTGCATCTTCCTCCCCTTCTTCTAGTCGTTCAGCAGTCTCCTCATCACTTTCCACAGATGGTCTCTGTCTGGAGGACAGGCGTCTAGAGCGCTGCTTTGGTCGGCACTCTGGACAAAACCAGTCTCCTTCAGGAATGACCTACAAACAGAAGGAAAAGAGGAAAGCAAGCATTAGTAAGACACTTAGCTGTAAGAACTACTCAAATTTTATGTGAAAAGGAAGGTATTTTTCCTCAGATACCTTAAGCTTGGGCCTGATACAGTAAGTATGATAGCCTCGATCACAGCCATCACACAGCACCATGCTTTCCGCATCACCTTTCTTTCGACACACTTTACAGCGAGCATTGAGGATGGACTTGGACCAGATGACACTTCGATCCAACGTAGAGAGATGAAGGAAGACTTGGGACAAACTGGTAGAAGAAAGAAGTGACTCTCTCCAGCGATCCAAAACTGTTTTATAGGATCGTCCACCATCACTGGCATCTGCCATGAGAGAAGAAGAGAACAAAAAAACAGGATCAAACTTCTTTTTCAAACATATAGGTTGCTCCAGACGATGAAGTAAGGCTTGGTATTTTAAACAGATATGCAATAGCAAACTGGGATAATAATCTGTCTTATCTTTTCAGCACTCAAGTATTTCCTTATTAGTTTTCCAGCTGCTGAAGCTGTAGGATTTTATCTTTCACTATCAATTCAGCTGCAAACTTGCACATAAATAAGACAGAAAACTCTTACTCAGTTGTCAACCTGAAAACCTAATGATTTGCTTCAACTTCAAGAAGTCTTTCTGTATAATTTCTAAGATCAAAATCACACCTTTTCACAATGTTTTCACCTAAATGAACTGCTTGACACTGAACAGAGACTTTGTTGAGGGGGAAAAAAAACACACACCACAAACCACCACCAACCAACCAGCTCAAAGGGCTCTCACACCTTCCCTTGTCCTGTCCTGGTGTAGTTAGCAGAGTGTTTTGCAGCACTCTCCCTGTGCTTCAGTACCTTTATTCCTATCCTGCAGTCTGCCTTCACAGGAACTTGCACGTCAATGTGCTCATCCAGACTGGGTGACTGATCTGATAGAAAAATACCTGTTTTCTTGATATTTTATAAGCAATATAGCACATGGGAAGCTGTGGCACACACCTAGTAGCAAAACAAGTAAGACCCGGGATCCTCTTCAGGTTAGAAATAAATGGTGGGGAGAAGTCATATCACTTTTTCAAACAGGTTTCATTTTCAAGTCCAGGCTACTGAAGTGGTCACACAAATACACATGCAGAATAGCGAAAGGGATGGTACAGAACAGGAATGTGCAGCTGGGAGTTGCAGAAGCAAATGGGTTGTTTGAGGAGCTAAAGAAATGAGAAGGTGTAAGTTACACCCTGCAATGCTGCTGCTAAGTAGTAAGGAAATATGAGTATTGAAAACTATTTCTTGCATTTTAAAGCAAGAAGGTTTAAGAAAAATATAGCAGTACCTTAAATAAGATTTAATAATAGAAGTGTCCAAAGATATCCCTTCTAAAAGTGATATTCCAGTTATTACTGTGTGATCTCTAGCTGATTAATGATGCACCCAAGTATAAAATGCTACCTTGCCTGCTCTACTAGTCACAGTGGGCACAGGAATGGCCTGCAATCCTGCTGTCTGCCAAGTGATTTCTCCTCAGAAACAGGAAGAGAAAAACATCTAACAACAGATAAAATGAAAGAACAAAAATGAGACTAATTGCTCTCCTGGCAAGGCCTTTCTGCCTTCTCATCTACTGTCTGCCAGGATTTGCCAAATCTTGCACACATTTGCGTTAGCAGCAAGCAGCACAGGAGAAACAATGAGCAAAGGCAGAGGATAAACAGGCAGCACGGCTCCCTAAATAAAATTTAGCCACTCCTGAACTGCAAATACAAATAAATCTGTATTTCTCATCATTTCTATTACTTTGTCCTTAAAGTTTCCTTCCTCAAGTTCAGTCTCACTACATATAGTGCACAAGCTCCACTTCGCAGCGCTGCAGTACAGCTCTCAGTGTATTATTTAAAATTCAGTAGGAAGAAAATGACAACTTGTCAGGACACTATACTAGAACTTGAAACCCAATTCAGTTCTCAGTTCTGCCACAGATGACTACTGTAACTCCGGCAAAGATGATTCATCTTATCTGTATGTATAGTTTAGCAAGCATTTCTTTTGCTGACAATGGCAGCTTGAGCATTACCACCTTTATTTTTATTGGCAACTATTTGTACCCTAGATGGTTCACCAATGGAGCTCACCACACAACGCAACAAATATGTGCAGTACAAAACTGCAGTTGCAATACAGAAGGAAATCACTGACCACTACCTGCTTAAACATGCCCTAGCACTGAAAGAAAATGTGCCAAGTGACACCTGCTGTTTCAACCCCCAATTTGGGAAACACAAGTAACGCTTTCTTCTTCCATCCGTCATTTTTGTCATTTATATTGTTAACTCGGAGGGAAAAATGGCCTCTTCCTTTGTGTCTGAGAAGCTCTACATGGCTCAGTGGGATACCCCTCTGCCAGCTAAGCCCTCCAAGCCTTGCTACAATGCAAATGAAGTTGTTTGACAGATCTATGCACTCATCTATCAATAGCTAATTGAGTTCAGGGAAGGGTTTTCCATCTTAGTATTTCTAGAAAGGATATGCAGTTGCACAATGCTGCGAAGTTTAAAAAAAAAGGCATTAAAAAGAAGGGGGGGGAAGGATTATGTGAACATGCAGATTTCTGTCCCAAAGTGATAAAAAGAAAATACAGTTCTTTATCTCTGGGTGCAGATTTTTTTTTTTATTTTAAATCTTTGAGCCGTATTTGTTTTACTTCCAATAAAGCTTAAACCTTTTAAGCATTTATACTGCAATTCCTTCAGCATAAGGAACTGGCTACAGAATTAAAGTGAAAAAATAAATAAAAATTAAGTGCTCTCTAATTCTTAGCAATACGAGTAAACATTTAAAATTTACCATCTCTCTGACTAGTCTTGTCTTCCGCTCTCTTCCTCTTTTTATCCCCCCTGTGGCTTCTTTTATTATCTTCTGCATTACTTAACGTTAAATTCATACAGTTATTTCAAATACATTTTTGAAGTGTGGGGGATATTTTCAAATTAATTTTTATAATCCATATTTGCATAATCTAAAAATGTAACTAGAACAGTTGTTACCACGCATGCATACAGAAGAAGGTAGGCAGGGAAGGGTAAAGAATGCTGTGCGTGGAGTGATTGCATAGCCCAGGATTCACTTTGACTCCACTACGAGCAAAAGGCTTAGACCAAAGGCTTCGTACATTGACCCTCCCTTACCTTTATGTCCATCTCTGGTACGAATGGCTATAGAAGGACCTTACTGAACAAAGGTTTTTCTCTCAGCAAACATGTCTGGTCTGTGCTGCCATGAACATCCTAACACCGCAAAAATATACCTGCTTCATGGTCACAGCCCTCAAGGACTAAGAAAACTAGCTTGTCTGTCCACATGAAATGACCTAGTTATGATAGTTGGGTGAAGGAACCTTCCTGAATATCAGAATGAAGTTACTCTCCCAAGAAGAGACAGAGTAGACCTTTATATGATCCACATGCAAGGTACCTTCTTTGACTGCCTTTTCTGAAGAATAAACAAACAAATCACTGCTGGAAGATGACATGTTATCATGAGGAGGTCTAATTATAAACAGAAAGCAAAAACAACTTTGAGAGTAGAGGAAACAAAAATAATCTGAGTCTAGGAAAAAAGGAATGGAACGTAGATGAGCAAAAACCAGCAAAAAAGATGTATTTTTTATTTTTCTTTTTTTTTTTGTCCCACAAGTGCATGGCAAAAATCCACACTGTATATGACTGTACCTGAAAGATGTTTATTGACTGGAGTCCTGCACTAGTGCAGAAAGCAAGTATTTTTTCTTTGCTGCCTCACTGGACACCAGGGTGACCAAGTCACATCATCTTAAACCTCAGTTTTCACATCTATGTAATAGGAATGGTGAGACTTGCTTCTCCACTACAAAATATTTTGTAATGTAAGAAAAAGCAATTTATACTAAAAAAAGCAAAATCCACAACAAGAATTGTTTGTATTTCTTTCCTCTTTTTTTTTTTTTTTTTTTTTTTAAAACTAACACTTCAGTTTCCATCAAACAGCTTAAGTTTTAGGACAAAAAGTAGTAATGGCTTTATTACATGTTTCAATTCAGGATTTTGCAGGAAAAAACGTGTACTGCAAGCTATACCCTTACCCGCCTTTTTGAGATTCTCCTCAAACATTACTTTGGACTGAAGGAAGAAAAGTTTTCATGGCTGATTCGTAATGAAAGGATTTCTAAAAACACAATTCATAATAAAGAAATGCTTACATTACAATTCACGTCAGGTACTGTTAAATTTTATCACCAAACAACAGAAGATTATCAGTCATCTAGCAGTTCTGCAAGGCAGAGGGTGCTGTTTCTGGGGTTTCTATATCTCCGTTAGCTTTACTATCTTCTGTGTTAGCCTTTTCTTGCTCTTCAACTTTAATATTTTGTATGCACCTCAACTCTAAACTTATCAAAATCACCAGCAAGGCTCTTGGCAGCCTGATAGAGCCTTAGAACAAAAAAGGAGCAAAGAGGAGCAGCTGGTCCTTTTATTACTGTGCTGGGTCCCTTTGTCTGCTCTGCACCCTGGAGGCCACCGGGATAAACTTGCCAGTGACTGCAGTGAATTTCACTACGCTGTCTTTAGTAGTGCAAGCTGTAAATAGAGTGAAAACTAAAAATTGTTAAGTATGGCTCCAATCCCTAATGGGAACAGAGCACACTGTGAAAAGGGGCAGGGGGGATGGGGGAAAGGCAATGCTACAGCGAGGGCAACAACTGAAATAACGGAGACAAAGTAAGGTCTAGGTTGGTTTAAAGCAGAAATGCAATAGTACTCATTTTATCAAATGTGCTCCCCTATCCTGCTACCAAAACAGACCTCTTGCAGACTTGGCATGTTCTTACTTCAGTGGTAATTAAGTCATCTAAAAAAAGATGGGTTTCTCAGGTTTAATATTAAAAACAGATATACAGGCATTTTCTCTAGGGCAAAGTTTCAGTAAGCAGTTGGAATAACTATTAAAAAAATGTTAGAAAAATTGAGCGTACAGACAATAATCCATGTAAGAGCAAGACAATAAGAAGCCTACAAACCATGTGGTTACAAACTAAAAACTAACTTCTGTCCTCGTAGTTATCTTGGCTGTTTCCTAGCGGGGTCAATGAAAGACAGTATCACAGTTCTGTGACAGAGTCAGTCCCAGAGTAAGCAGCTGTATCCACTTTTTATTAGGATGTTTAGTAACACACCTAATGTCACCTTATCTAGGAGAAGAGAGAGCTTGGCCTGTTACATACAAGCAAGTTGCATGCTAAGAAACAGCATTTGCTTTGGTGACATACAAAGTCATTGGTTCCACATAGGGAGTTTAAGCTGAATAGAAGACTTTGCAAATTTTATAATATTTTCTTTTTGTTGTTTTGTTTGTTTTAAACAAATCTGAAACACTGAAGGGCTATATCCAGAAAGGGCTGCATCCACATCTGCTGCTTGACCTCTGGAGTACCTACATTTGCCAGAGACCTCTCTAGTACACAGGTTTCCTCGACTCTGCAGTTTTGCCTTCTGGTCACGTCCAAAAGCTCCCAAATCAGAGCACCCTTCACCTAACTAACTGCCTAGAAGTCAGAAAATTCAGCAAGAAATAGTAGTGTGTTTTAAGCCTTCTTTACTACAGAGCTGTTCAAAGCCGTATCTCCTCAGATCTTGTTTTCATTCAGACTCATCTCCTGGTAAGAGCAGGCTATTAATGCAACCAAAAATATGAGACGCTTGGCACCAAAGGTAGAACAAAGAAAAGGGAACCTGACACTGCAGCTTAATGGGTATGGCAGGTATGGCAGTAAGCCAGCATAGAGCCCGGGATCCCTTCCCACTCCCTGAACTGTGCAGGTTACCCTATACATTACAGTAATCTCAAAGCAGAAGAAATCCCCAGGCAGTATGGTAATATAAATAAAGAGGAGATTTGAGACATGTAGACCATATAAGATTGTTTTCCCTATATACTTTTTTCTGTCACACAGTACAGTATACAGCCTCTAAAGGAAAAGAGGATTACTGAGTTAAAAACAAACAAGAAACTACATCGTCATCAAAAGGTCAGACAAAAACCATGAACCATCATTAGACTATGGCAGAGTTGGGACTACTGAAAAAACAATGCATGAGGATTAAAGTATTGTAAGTTTTTTTGTAGGGACACTTTTCTTTCAGCCCTTTTCATCTAACTCACGATGTCAAATCTATAACCTCCTAATAGCCATTTTTTCCCCTTAAGTGCAGACTTGCACTTAAAGTAAACTTAAGTGAACACAGTAAACTTGCAACTGTCAGCAAAATGCTGTTGCCAAAATACTCAGAGACAGTTTGGAAATGGAGGCTTATACTGCACAATGTATTTACAAATAGCACATGCAGAATGAACATGACAAATGCTAGATGTGCTGTCAATTAACTGCACCACATGCACGGTGTAAGTCCGGTCATAGGGCAGAAAATAAACTACACCATGCCTGGCTTAGAAAGAGAAGACATTTGAATTGACCAAACACTTAACCCAGTAAAACTTTTAAACAGCTGTAGTTTTAGCTACTCCTATGCTTTACCCTTTCATCTCAATCATGTGCTGCATCTTCTTCTTCTAGAGGTAACTGCACCAATAAAAAAAAGCTTGCAGAAGGGACCCCTGCCTGTGTGTCAGATTGTCCGGCGTAAGTCTAGCTCAAACTCATCTTCAGTGGCAAGTGATATTAAGACAGACTCCATGTAGGGGCAGCAGAGATGCAGAAAGTTTTAGGTCGACTGTGCCATGGAGCAATAATGTGAAGTGAAAATGCAGGTTTCATTGTATGAATGTCTTGAACTGCTGCAACAAAAACTGCTGAAGCCGACAGATTTTGTATGCAATCATTAGCAAAGGGAGAATACCATGTGTAATAACAGCTCGTGCTCTGGAATATCCACGTTATGCACTGCACTGGTAACCCTGCTACACTCCCACTACAACGACAGCCAGTCCAGCTGGGGCACAAAGCACAGCTCCTCAGTGTGACATGAGGATGGGAAGCTTGCTGGGACAACTGCCTCAGGAAGGATACGTATCTTCAAGCAAACCTCCAGTATTGAACTGCAAAAGGACTCAGGTAAGGGACCTGAGTGATTAATCACCAGAAAACAGAGCCACAGTATGTGCTTTGGATTCTGTCTCTCACCACTAGAGTACGTCAGAGGGATTCAAGGAAGGAATGTGTGCTAAAGTCAAGCTGTAAGCATGCTTTAATTCTTCTGCAACCCTTTTTTTCCAAGTTTTACAGCACAAAATAAAACCTAAGGACTGGAAAGTTTGCGATGTAAATCATTACTACATTTTATTGTAAATATTCTATTATTGCTAAACAGGTGATCCAGATAAACCAGGACTATTTTTTTCACAGAAATGGTATAAAAAGGAGTGTAAATTTTACAACCTAAAGACGTGCAAAACTCATAGTACAGTTCTGTGATATATTACCTTCAACAGCAGTACTGAATTATGGACTATTCACCCAGAAAGCTCACTCTCTGCTGCCTAAAGGTGCAGCTTATCTCCCAGTGCATCAGTGTAACTGTGAGACCATGTAAACAAGATCACTGAAGTGATCCAAGTTAAATAGGTATGTATTTAAGTAACAACGTATTTTACGCTAATTTTTATGTTCCTTTTTTTTTTAAAACATTTTTCTTTCTGCACATCCTGAACTACAAATATCTCCTCGTGATCTAATGTGTGTTGATTTTTTTTTTTAAACAATGGTACCTAGCAATAGGTTAGCTGTTTTTTCTTTTCCCCAACCTCTCTCTCTAAAACATTTAGTCTCACAAAAGAAGCAAAGACTAAAGAAATCTGACACAAAACCGGAGACATGCAGTTTCAAACCTGAAAGCTTACCAAGAGGTGCTTTGAGAAACCTGCGCTCAATTCCTTGTTCTATCTGGAGCAGTGCAGACGCCAAGTGGTGGACCACATTATTAACTGGCTGAGGAGTACTTGTACTTGTTGATGCAGCACTTGGAGCTTCGGTTTTTAATCCGACAAGTCTAAAATAAAAGCATATTAAGCACATTTTAACATATTTTGAATTCAACACCATGGATATCTGCATGCATCTGTATTCACAGGAGGTTTTTTTCCCTCCACTTAATTTATATGCATAGAATACAGACATGAACAGATACTGCTCAGGTGTGATTAGTCATCCCAGTTCTCAAGTTTGCTAATTAGTCCAGTCAATTGAGATAAATCATCCTTAGGTAAACAAAGATATCTAAATTTCAGGAAACATGGATGCTTGATTTTGCTACAGTTAAGATTTTCAGAAGATTCCACCAGATAATTCCACCAGAAAATGAGAGATTCCTATAAAGAGCAGTTTTAATAATTCTTCCAATAAAAATAAATGAAATAAAACCGCAAAATAATTTTAGAACGTTACATTGAAAAGTCTTAATTTATATTCTCATCTTTTAAGAACTTTTTTAAAATACTAACTCTTCCTGTAAGTTAAAAAGAAAAAATCCCACAGCAATAAAAGAATCATGTTTACATACATAGCAAGTCACTTAAAAATATTTCCAATCTTTTCATTATACAAAGTATCTCTTCAAAAGTTTAGTATAAACAAATGAGCAAACTACATAATTTCAATGATAAAGACGAAAATAAACTAAGCCAGTATTTCAAGTATATGGTTTCTCCTAAGGATTAATATTAGGAGCTTGAGCCTCAGAATATAAGGCACCCAAGATCCTGGCCTCAGCAACTGTGCTGAATAAAACAAAACACGCTGACTTGACAGGGATGTGCTGTGGGTGTTTAAGTTTAAACATTTTATTTTTCATTTATTTTCTTTTAAATTCTCAACCAAGAATTAAGGTAGGTTTGCAATAAAACAGTCTTTGGTCAAAGAAGGCAGCTAAGTAATCATTTCAAAGTGCAGTTAATCTTCTCAACCACAAGAATAAGTATAGTGTAGGAGAGCAACTCAAACTAATGAAATAAAATTCAATTTCTACTTGGGGTTTATCAAAAAATAACTAATTAACACCGTCTGGATTGTGCTTTATTCTGGTGAATGTGCAATGCTTTTGGTTGTCCCTCTTCTTTTTTCACACTTAAAAGCTGTTCATTATATTTTGCAGTCACACATTCAGAGAGCCTGAAAGCAGACAGAAAAAAAAGCTGCATGCTTATTTACATTTCACTAGTCAAACCCCACAGTCTTAATGAGATGTCACTTACTCTGGGTGGATAAAAAGCCCAGCATCAAAAAGAATCTGTCATATGATTGCAGAATCCCATAGTCTGTTTTAATATTCAAGACTTTAATATTAGAGTGGCAACACTTCAGAAACTTTGATGGAATCTGTATCAAGCGCTAAAAATGAAGCAACAAGCTTCTGCCACTGAACTGAGAGCCAGCAATAGAAGCAAGTACCCAGGGTAACTGGAGACAGTCAAATTTTAGCTTCTTGATAAATGAAAACAGTGGCATATTTTTATGTTACAGTTCTCAGGAAGCAAATATCTATAGATTGTGTCATTCATATAACGGAGATGACCCTACGTGTTTTGCATAGAACTGGAGAACTCAGATTCAAAGGAGAGTCTGACAGAAAAGTACTTATTCAGCAAACTGCAATAAAAGGAGAAAAAACAGAACCTTAAAAACTAAATTCCCACACTCAGTATAGTATTCAAGAGTCTATCCAGGAATACTGCCTTCATAAAATAAAAATTTAATTGCAAAAAACCTCACAGAATACATAAGCAAACAGTACATTAGTACTAGAATTGCTTCCAGTGAATCTTCTTTCCCTGCAATATTTTAACATTCACATCCTTTCAAGACACAAGATAATATGTATTATGTAAATTAAGGTATAAGTTTATTTCTGACAAGTATGCAACTTCTGAGAATTAAATATTTACAAGTTTTCACAGAAAAACTTTAGTCACTATGGTTTGATTTACAAACGCTGATTTGGTGAAAGTCTCCCATCTCTCTCAAAAGTTTGTTTAGAAAAAAAGAAAACGCTTTTGTAGTTCCAACGATTTTTTGAGGTTTCATCCCTTTTTTTTTTTAATCTAGGCTGCAGTTTGCTCTATAAAAGGATCATCATTATGAAATTTTAAGGTCGTATTGCAGTTTTGCCACAGTGCCAAAGGCTAATGCAGACCATGGCCTGTTGCACTGATGGTTCTTACCGTGACTCACGGAGAGGTACATAATACATGACTATTACCAACGTTCCTTTTAAACACTCCTACTCTTTCCACAAAGCTTTTATTCTGGTGGTTTTCTCATTTTCCAGAATATTTCTTCCCTGCATTTTAAGTGATTTTTAAATTTGGCACATGTGATTTCATTCTAAAAAGGACATTCACTTTGAGCAGCACAGTACCTGAATGGTAGCACTTGTCAAGCTGGCCTGCAGCTGTCTTTGTTTTATCTGGTAATAGAACTGCGCCATTTACAAGATATAAACCAATGCTAGAATATCACATTTTACAACTCAAAACTTAAAACTTATCTTTTCAAAAATATCAACTCATAGAAATTAAGAGTAAAAACGGTTTGAAGGTGGAAAACCAGAGTACTGTTACAGAACTCACAGAGAAGAGTCATTATTTAAATAGCCGTTCTTACCGGTCTTTCACAATAAACTTATCTTGATCATCAGTTTCCATTTCTTCAGATTCTTCATTCACAGCTTTAATTATACCATTTTCTTTGTTTTCATCATTTAAGAATTCATACCGCCCATGTTCTAAGGCTGCTCTCCAAGACTGTCTGTCTATAACCTGAAGCAAACATACAAATTCTAAGTTTCTGAAGAATCAAAGGCCACAAACTTCTAGTGCCAATTACTGTCTACACTTAATTATATTACATTGTCAGTGAAACCCACAGCATGCAAGAGTTCTCATTTAGGTTACAGACTTGACGGCACCACTGTGCTCCTAGGTGCTCTACAGTTCACAAATACCTTAATAGCCCCCAGTGTTCCTTGGTAGATCCTGTCTTCAATGTCCAAAAGGAAGTCTCTAAGTCTCAGTTCAAGCTGCTTTTCTGCAGAGATGTGGGATGCATCATGAGCATTCTGCATCCTTCCACGTCCTGAAGGAGGTCTAACATCACTTTGAGGTTTGTCTGTAATAATACCAAATAACCATTAGCGAACTTTGCTCCTTCTAATAGCTGGCAGTGGAGGGAGCAATAGGTTGTACAAGGCAGAAAAATCTAAACAACGGTTCAGAACTCCCTTCCTATAGCAACAGTTGTCAATACCAACATCTCCATGCCAACTAAAGCATCTGATCCAGCCAAGCAGAGTATCCTTTTAAGAGAAGACCTGAAGACTAGCATCTGTGCATCCCAACACACGGGATAAGAAATTCTTATCAATTTAAAAGACATTGTTTTGCATTTATCTACTACTTTTATCTACCATGCATGTTTATCAACAACTCTGCTATGAATGCAAGAGGAAAAATCACAAGACAAAGAATAAAGTCACACTTCTGGTATTTTTTTGTATTGCACTATCCTTACTTTGCAGGACAAGCAGAACTCACTTTTCCTTTGTGCATGGATCTTTATCGTAACATTTAAAACATGCACGTGCAATTGTCAAGTCACAGAAACCAACAGAACAAGGTATAGTCCCTTTTTAAAAAATTACTTTGAAACCAAACAGATAAGATGCCACAGGAATGCACTAGACTAACTGTGCCCTCTAATTAGAAGAAAGTGGAGCTAAAAAAAGGAACAAGCCAACAAGATGTATTACGAAAAAAGGAAGAGCCAAACAGCTGATGATGTACTGTCAAATGAAAAGGCCTCTTCAGTGGAGAACCAAACATTTATGCAACAGTTCAGAAGCCACAGGAAAGAGCTCAAAGTATGCACACATCTTAAATTACTGTTTGTAAATCTGCATAGGTGGCAAACATCTCTTCACACGATTTACCTTAAATCCTCCAAATGTAGTGATGAGGAGAACATTCAAGAACTCAGAGGTATTTAATCAAAAGTTACCTTAGAGCTGCTGTTGAGGAAGTACAGGACAAGTTTCTAAGACACTCAAGTGCAGAAATAATTCCCTGTAACTGAACGTAATTATGCAAATATTCTGAAAATGGATACTAGCACACTCCGATGCCTGGATGTGGGAAACATCCTTTTTGGTTTAAGGGAAAAATCAGAAAAGAAACGTCTTTTCTTGAGCAGAACTAATACAGCCGCAATTGGCTTGCAAATAATTGATATGGAAAAGTAATTCCAGCATCCATTTTCTTTCATGCTTTTTCTTTTCTTGTTTTTGTGAGTGGGAAGTGGAAAAAAGAAGAATGGTAGTCTAGAGAATCGCAGAATAGTTCTCAGTTACTTGAATCTGCAAATCATGTGAGTTCAGGAACTTAGGCAGCAGCTCAATTCCATTGTAGTAAAGCTCCCTTTAAAGGAAAGCTACATCTGCTTATTATTTCTTATCACATTAAACAGGAAGCATTGGTATTGGGCCACTGCATTTTAATTTTCTTGTTTTACTACAATTTGAAGTTCAAAGATATATACATTAAGTTAATGCTATTCTAAAATTCTAGCATCAACAGAGAAGAAAAATTTGTGATTGTGGAAATCAAGTTGCTTCAGGACAGAGCAACACACAAAAATGTATATAAAGGATCTTCAACTAGAAAAATAAGGAAAACTCCCCCAAACACACACACATACATGTGCATAGTATAAAGTCAGATTTTCTCACCAAAACCCAGGAAAATAGCTATAAGACCTCCAAATAAAGCTTCATTACTATGCAGGAACTCTGTGCTGTGCTAGCTTCCACCAGAAGAACGGTAGATCAGTTATGGATTTATTAGTACCTGTACCCAAAGTGTCAGTGGCATGTACAATCCAGCAAAAACAGAATTCAGTTCTGCTGTAAATAATTCTCCCTTGCCCATGTAGAGATAACAAAACTATTGTGAAGATTTTTGTGTTACAGTACAAAACAAAGTGACATGTCTTGAACATTACCCTCAGGAGTTTACTTTTGGTAACATCCTCTACCCATCACCATTCTACAAATAAACCAGGTGCAAGCTTACATATGCAGGATTTTTATCAGCAATTGGAGCAATAAATGGAAAAATACTTGGCCAAGAGAAAACGGGGGGTGGGACGACACAAAGTCCTAACTTTAGCATGGTTTTACATTTCTACTCTTTGAAACCCATAAGAACATTACCGTTCTGCATATGCCTCCTCCTCTTGTAATAAGTATTTGCCAAAGGAGAGAGGGAGAAAAAAAACACAGCCCAACACAGAATCCACAGCATTAATGTTAAGTGACATAACAACCAACACAGCTGCAGTTTTTTTCCTCCCCAAATGTTTTAGTATGACCCTGCAATAATGCTATCTTTCCCTTGTTCACAATACCCAGTCCAGCAAAGGCCTTTGAATAATTTCATACATTGCTATGAAAGAACGTGTCCCACCTACTCAAAAATCAATGTGACAATAAATCGCCTCCCTTTGTGAAGTTTCCTTCTCCAGTGTCACACCTTGACTCTCACCACATTGGAAACAAGGACATCAGATGATCAATCTATGACTTAACCTTTAACAGATATTTATCTCTATCCCCCAGTAATCTTTTCCCAAAGCTCAAATTGCTTCCTCATGATGAAAATATTGCCTGTTTTTTTAAGCATAAAGTATCACAAAATTAATTCTCAATTAGTAAAAAACAAACCAAAACAAAAAACACACCATATTTTCCATAGAGCAAAACAACGCTTAAGAAATAAAAATTATTCTTAGGAATTAATTATAATTAGATGAGAGTTAAGAGGTTTCTAGTATAAAATATACGAATTACAACTGCGGAAGCAAATTAAAATCAGGAACCTTTCCTTTACCTGGAATATGGAATTTTTCCACAGGAAAACTGCTTAGTTGTTCATATATTCTATTTTTCTCCTGTAAAAGAGTTTCTTTTAAGGCACTCTCCCTATGTCCTCGGGAATTGAGAGCCTCCAGAAGTTGGTCCAGTTGTTCCCGAGAACTGTAAAAGCACCAACGGTTTGGTTTATATACTGGCCTTGGCACCTCTACAACAACACTGGTGTGTGAATCTTGGTCAATATTGGAGGTAGATTCAGAGGATTTCAAAGACTCTCCAGTTTTACTGAATACCTGAGGTTCATTTGTGCAAGACTGTACACTATTCTGAAAGGAAGAGGTTCGAGGCAACAACATGTCTTCTGTGAGACCAGAATAGTCTTCTTCTATAAACAATCCAGGAACAGAGGGGAAAATCCAGTAGCGTCGGTACATACGGTCACGACCTAAGGGGGTAATATTTGTGCAGGCTGTTGCATTCTGAATCTTTTCTAGTAGTTCCTTCTCTTTCTTTTGTTGCTCCTGTTTTAAAGCTTCTTCGTCTTCAGCAGTAAGTGGTTCACTCTTTTCAGAAGTCTCTTCTTGTCTTGTAAATTCTTTATATCCATTTTGCCCTCTCCTTCCTAAAAGTTAAAGGAAAAAAGAGTGGTAGCAACATGCTTAGATTTATTTTAGCTAACAAAATAATTTATAAGGGTTGGTTTAATTTATCTCCCTTCACAACTATCTAAACTTACACTGTCAAGAACTATCGGCTTAGTCAGGAAACAACTCCAGCTTTATTAAAGAGAAATAAGTGATTAACCCACTTCCCCAATAAAAAAAGGAAGCCATCTTTACTGTATTTTCTCTCATTTACCAAGATTGAGATTTTTAGTATTATAAAAAAAACTCTAAGAACTTAAAAGAATGTCATAAAACTGTCTTATCACAATAAAGTAAAACTCTAGCAATTGAATTCAAACTCTCTTTTGGACTTTATTTACTATACTCAAAATAATGAACTTAAATTCCCAGAAAACCTCAAGCAAAAATAGAAGTCATCAACAATTCATCTTCCTCTGATGAAACCTATGTCTAGTTACAAGCATTAGGCTATGGCAATTACTGTACCAGAGCTTCTATTAACATACTGCTTAGGAAGCCTGGGAATAAGTCTGATTTCATTCTTATACAAAAGGCATACTGCTTCATTAACAAAAGCAAACTAAATACAACCACTCAATGTAACATTTTCTTTTAGAAACATGTTGTTTTTGAAGATTTCTAACAAGAAGAATAAAAAAACACATCGTATCTTATTAGATGAGATTCTTTCAAAGTCACTGAGGTACATTACTTGTAACTGTAATTGTCTGTCAGGCAAGTATACAAGACAAGATGCAGGAGAGGAAAAGAACATACAGCTGGCAGCTAGATCTACATCAGGCCAGCTAAACTCACTTAATAGCCCACTATGATCATGATCTTTTTTTTTCTTTAAAAAGTTAAGATTGATGTTTACTGAAAGTTTAAACAAGAACTGCCCAGTTGTGTGCATGCATTCACACAAACACACGTGCACACGTATTACCTCTTCTTCCTTTTTTGTTTGGTCCCAGCTCTTCTTCATCTTCTGTCACTGTGTCTACATCTTGCTCTTTACGTTCAGTTTCCTTGCTCTCTGTACTAGTATCAAGGTCTTCCCGTTCCTCCTCCCTGAGGCAATTAAAAAAAAAGGTGACAGGCTGAGCAACCACATATTAAAAGCTGAATGGAACGAAAAGAATACACGATATAACATGGCATCTTTAACACAAACAGTATTTTCCTCTCAGAAGTACTTAAGCTTGTCACAGATCTATAACACTGCATTCTTTCTTTAAAAAAATGAACAGTCATAAAATATATTAAGAAACACCGAAAGAAACTCACTGAACTGAAACTGGGAAGTTCCATATTAAAGACTAAAAACAGCTCTTCGGTATTCACTCTTTCATTTAAAGAGCATTACTGTAATCAGACCCTGTTTCGCGTTTTCCTAAGGTACTTCTACTACGCCACATTATATTTTATCTTTAGTCATTAAAAATATACAGATTCCCTCATCAAAATATATACCACTTTATAAAGTGTTTATTACACATTTTTCTCCCTAATCCAACACCAACAAAACTACATGCAACCATTACAGGATAACATTTTACACAAAAACACACACCAATTATAGCTTCAGAAACATAGCACAGATCTGTCTTTGGCCCATGCTAACCTCTTGCAAGCAGAGTTATTTACCTAACTACCTTCCTCAAGCAGGTAAGGATACAGTTTTATGTACACACTTTTTTTTCCTGGAATCAAGACAGTTGCATATACATGAATCTTACCTTCTGAAATCATGCAGTTTTAATAACAGGAAAAAAAAACCTATTTTTATGGAAATCACCCGGGATAGCACAGCATTTTTTTTAAATGCTACTAAATTTGATTTATAAACAGTTATGCAGGGTCAGTATTTAGTTCAGATCAGACCAATTCTTCAAATTAAAAAACAAACTAGAATGGTTTATTATTAGGATATTCATAGATACGAAGCGAGTAAGACAAGTAGTGCAAAAAATACATATTAGATTTTGCAAGTTCCTCCTATCAGTAGGTAAAGTTGTCAAGCTTTCAACAAAATTATACATATAGTGAAAAATAATTTTAAAAATAATATTGCTTTCATAAAGTAATTCTAAAACACCAGGAAGAAAAAACACTAAGGGCTATATACTTTAATGAAAATATACATTTATATATGAACAAGTCAGTAAAACTACATAGGCAAGATCTGGCCATGTGACTGAAAAGTGCTATATCATAATTTATCACAGTAATATCACATTATCATACCCAACAGATACTTCTGTGGCAGGATTTTTTTGCTCTTCTTCCTTCAGCTTTTCTTGTTTCTCTTTCATTTTTAACTCTTGTTCTTTTAACCTTTCTTCTTTCCTCTTACGTATCCTAGTAGTATAAAAAACAGAAAATCAGTTGCGATCAATCTAGTATCTGATCTGGCTACATCTTTTTCCTTTACTATATCATCTAAAAATAACAGTAAAGTGGAAAAGCACAATCCTAAGCACAATGAAATTTCACTGCTCTCTAGGGTCTCAAGAAACCAGTATAGAATACAAACACTTAGTTTTTTTATATGCCTTTTGCAACTGAAGATTAGTCTAATTTGTGTCAACAAGGTTTAGATTCCTGTATCCCAGTTCTACCTTGCCGCTGCTGCCTCTCGTTCTTTGCGATGCTGTTCTGCCTTTAATTCTCTGAACTCCTGTTTTGCCTGCCGTAATACATCAACAGAGTCCTCAATGAAATCTCGAGTAGAGACGAGAGTCAGAAGTTTCCCACAGAGGGCGTGAAGGATCTTCATCTTTTCTCCTAATAAAATTCAGACCAATGTTTACATTTCATTATGAAACTGATAAATAATCCTTACTCCTATACACTTCAGACAGAAGTATATAAAAACACTCCCTCAAAGAAGCGAGTAGTCAGAAGTCAAACTCTTGTAGTATAATAGCTGCACTTGCAAAGAGGCTTTTCTTGAAATGGCAAAAATATCATCTTTGCTCAGAAATGTAAGTCTTAACTTTTATTTTATCAACTCCTATAGCATGGAAAAGAACTAAAATGCAATATTGCTTTCAAACTAGAGATAAAAGGAACAGTAGATAATCATTTTTCTCCATTCACAAATAAACAAAACCCAAAATAGAAAGAATGGCAACAGGGGATTGAATCAAACGCTCAGGTGCTTCTATCACATAGAGCCCCTTATGACAAATAAAACTAACCTTTTTTATAGGATTATAAAAAGGTTCTCAGACATAATGAGATGCTATCTATGCGATCGCTGATCTGGTGAGACCTACACGACCCCCAGAGATCCCTTCAGACCTAAAATATTCTATTACTTAGTTAACTGACCACTGTTGATCTGAAGTTACAAAAAAAGCTGATCACTTGACAAGCAGCCTAATCATCCCTAACATTTTATCTTACCTGGCAACAAGTCATACACTGAGGTACTTGAAAGTTTCTTCAAGAGACCAGGATTACTTAATCGCAGCTCCATACAAGCATCATCAGTAGCATCAAACCCTCCTCGTTTCTGGTAGCGGTATTTTGCATTGGCTGATGTTACATCGGCACCTGATGCTAGAATGTGAAGTCTGAGAATCTCAGAAAGAGTGCAGCTATCAAGATCCAAGTTTTTCAAATTGCAGCCTATAGTTGAGAAGAATGAACAGTTATTTTATATAGACATTTAAATGTATACAAAAATAAAAATGTGCTTTAAAATACAGAGTAAAACAAGAACAGTAACAAAACAAGAAGTGAAACCCACACATACCCTGATGTAACTGGGGCCATGCAGCTGCCAAAGTTGCAACTGCAGACAGTGCAGATTTTGTGGGGTCTGCATCTTCATCCAAAGCCTCTGTTAAATCTTTAAGGAAATAAACACTTTATTCTAGTGCAAGTTAAAACTTGTACTGTGGAAGGGAGGAAAGCAAGCCATTTTTTAAAGTTGCAGACAAAGCGAAAAGAGGCCCGATATTTACAAAAGCATGAATATATTCAAAAATCAATTCAACATCCAAATTAGAAGTAACATATCTTTAAATGCAACTAAAAACCCAACTAATAACTAAGGACATGCACCACATGCTACACACTATTCTCCCAGTAGTATATATGTAAGCTGCTAAAGCAACCACAATGCACGAGACATGCACAATGGCAATATAAAAGGCAGTGAAGAAATGAAGCAGGAAACACACTTGAAAGCAAAAAAAAAGCAAAATGCAAACACCTCCACTTTGTTCCTTCAAATGAACTGTTACTTCTTATCATTTAAGTTTTAAGAAAGACCATCCAAGCCAATTACCATCCAAGCCAATTAGACATTTTGATGCTGGTTATCACCATTCACTCTACATTTTTAATATGCAACTTATAGATAACCTCACTGTTTCGCACAAATATGATTACCAAGACTTTAAAAACAAACAACATTTCGCCAAAAGCAGCAGCTGCAGTTAATAAGTAGCATCACGTATTAGCAAACTGACAAGGAAAGCAGGGGAACTAGAAAGCAGAAACAGCAAAATTCCTGTCTTTTAGACAGAAATTTCCTTTGCACTTACAGGTATTTCTCCAGAGGGCTGGCAGATTTGTTTTCAGCGTTATATGCTGTTTCAACAATTTCACTTTATTCAGTAACTACTTAATGATTTGGACCTATGTCACCAATTGACCAAAGAGCCACAAATCCAAACTAAGACCACATAAAAAGCAAGTCCACAACTGAGTCTTGAATGGTGATTAATGTTGTTTGAAACCTGTTACCAAGACATCGCAAAATGAATCTCTCCATTTCTCCCTTCCACCTTACCCATCTTATAACACTGTTTTAGAAGGTACTATACACCTAAATCCTGCACCCATGATGTTTTCTGTCATGGAAGCACTGCCTGCACAGAACTTAAGTGAGCAAACATTCATGCTGACTACTAACAGTTTGGTTAGCCAGAACTACAGAGGCGAAAACATCTTATTCTTTTACATGAAAGAAGCTTCTAAACAAGAATTACAAAAAATGAAAGTTCAAAGGTTTAAAGTAAAAGTAGAAGATAGAGTGCCCTGCCCACAACTCTGCCAAACTAAAAATGACACTGCATGTTTTTGCAATTGCCAGCCCCATGTAGTAAAATCAAACAAGTTTATTGGATTTTCTTCTACTCATTCCTGTGAACAATATGGAATTTAATCAACTATTCTACAATTACCTCATAATTGAATCTTTGCTTATATTGCCCAACTTGTGCTCCCAGTATTTAGAAGAAATTTATATAATTACTATTGAATTTAGCAGTTGTAGAGCAAAATTCTTAACTCTGCATTTAATCTGTAACTTTACCCAATTAACAAGAGCTCTTCCTGAATACAGCATCCATAAAGGTATTTTATAGATTGGACATAAGTACAAAAGTATTGCACAGTTTTCAAGGGAGGAATTAAAGGAATCATCAAATCAAGCATGAAATGTTCTTATATTCCCACCTAACTCTAATGACATAAGACTAGCAGGAAGGATCTTCTCTTTTTTTAGAGCTTCTCTTTTTTTTTTTTTTTTTTTAAACTATACGCCAAGTTTGACAGTCCATAAACACAAGATCTACTGGACAACAGCAGTGTGGCAATAGCTGTCATCCCTTTCTACCAAGCACTGCATGGAGCAAAAGAACTGGGAAAAGTCTGAGACCTTAGATTCAAAACACAGAAGGTACATGCTGCAGTAACATATTGAATATTTTCCAGGGTCCAATTCTGGTGCTTCCTTCTACCTCCTCAACCATATTAACACATTGTTTGATAGACCATCATCTTTGATATGTTTGATAGATAGGATGAGCATAACGAAGAGTTAAGATCAGTTCCCTGATCCACAGCAAGGCTTTAAATAGCTGAACTAAAACAAGCAAGGGAGAAGCACCTTGCAAGGGCATAATCAGAATAAATCTGTGTTATTGACAAACCCTTGGAAAGCACCCTGGGTAGCATCAATAGAGTACAACGCTCTGCAGAATGAACCTTAGAGCATTCACAGACTACTGGCTGAATCACTGACCTGGCCCAACACAACACAGAAACAGCTTAAGGATGCAGACATAAAATGTTGTTTACTACATACATTTGGAATAAATTCTGTGCTTCCTTCTGATTAATGTTTATAGTATACTGAATTCCTGTAAAAACATGTGCAACTTTCAGCCTTACCATGAAGCCTAAAGACAGAGTGACATTGGAAATCTACAAACATGTATTTCATCACTGTAACTTTACACTTGGATGTCTTGAAGGATGATGGATATTGAAATCTCCATTATACATTAAAAACTTCCCAGCACAAATAATTACCTAGGAAAAAAATGTCTGTATCTAAAGACCTTTGAAAAGATTTATGTAAATGACTCTTTTTCCTGACCCTCAGGAGAAACATCTAGCAGTGCTGAAGGAGGAACAGCAGGAGGACAAAGGTGAACACAAAAGTTTCCTTCACCTCCAAAGCGTAAGCAGTGCTGTTAAATGCTTATTATGCTTTACTGGACACAACTGAAGTAATAATGAGCTTGCTTTTTCTATATTTTCCTCCATGCCCAGTTCAAATCTTTAATTTCAGATAAGTGAAAAAACAAGACCATTTATATACAATATCCATGCATAATAAGACGAGGTTAAACAAGGAAATGACACAAATCATGCAGTTTAAAGTTAATTCAAGTGAAATTTCATTTTTTCAGCAGTAAAATTAAGGATCTGACCTTTGGTCTCAGCATCAGCTATTTGATCTTTGGCCACTTCTTCCTCCTCTTCGGCCATTGCCTGAAAGATGGCAGTCAGGAAGAAAAACAGCAATTCACATAGTGGGCCTTCAGTGTCATTTCCTACAAGAGCTTCCTCTAAAACTTCTGTGAATAAAGTTTAAGAAGCGTCACTTTTGCCACAAAGCTGGAAAACAATTACGTACTGAAGAATGTAAACATTTTTTTAATCTTTCCTTCAGGTATGACAATCAAGTTACTTTTCCATAATTTACTGCAAATATTCCTAAGGCGATGCTATCAGAAAAAGTGCTGACCGAACGAGGTTATTTTCTTAATATACAACTGCAAGAATGAAGTACCAGGAGACATTTATAATGAGTAGATTAACAGCTTCTAATTGAAGTTAATTTTCTTTTTATAAACACTGCAGAAATTGACTGTGAGGAGAAAAATTGATTGATACGCATGTGTAAGCACTGCTTTATCAAAGCTGCATGAACAGCTTTGTACTAGTGGTATAAGGCTGCACCTAAAATGGTCAGTAGGAGAAAGGACACCACAGAATTGGGGCACTTGGCCACATAAATGACAACTTGCCTAAAGTCACTCCTTCAGGAAATTCATCTTGAAGATCAAAAAGTTCACCAAAAGCATACAAAAACTCCAAAACCATCAGAGCATCACCAAAGATCTCAGGAGGAAGTCTTGTCTTCACTGGCATCGGAACAGGAAGTTCCTGCAATCCAAAAGGAACAACTTAATATTTTATCTGGTTCCTGCAGAATACACAGGGTGATTAAAAACAGTCTGTGATTCTAAGGAATATATCTGTTGGACTTTTTTTTTTGTTTGTTTACATTTTACTGGAAATAGTTCTGCAAGACAACCTATTACCATGGTAACATCTGTGTAACATTTGTAACAAAAAACAGAACAGCATGCAACTTGGACATAAATCTTTTGTAGATACGTAAGTTATTTAACTTCACAAACAAGTAATTTTTTTATCATTGTTTAGAGGAACTCAAATCCACAAGTTAAGAACAGTGTGTATAGACATATTTCCTTTAAACTTGCAATATTCCATACGAGTTTGACTTTAAAGTTTTATGGAATTGTCCAGACAAGCAAAAATAAACATATTCTGAAAAAGCTACTCATCACTGCTTGCAAAGACAAGCTAACAAAAACCCAACACATACATATCAAACACACCCATCTAATACTAGGATACGCAAGGTCATGCCCAATGACTGCATGTTCTGGTATTTGTCTTTTTGCATCGGTAAGGCAGTTATGATACCTGAAGACACTTCAAACGGAGTTGATAAAACCATGTAACAGGACCACTTAAAAGATACTACCAAGAACTCACAGACAGTGTCTAACTCTTTGACCTTCAAGTTACTATCTTGATGCAACTTTTCAAGGTTTGTCTTCACATAACGGTTCTCAGTAAACAGAGAGAAACACTTTCCAGAAAGCATGACTTCTTTCCACAAAAGTGGTAGTTCACGAATATGAATGAGAACAATACTTGATATTACGCTTTCAGAAGAACACACCAAGCATTTCATCTGTCTCCTGAGAAGGGTATTTTTTGAGAAGCAGTCTGTGGATAGAACTGTCTTATTGCTTCCTCAGCCAGGCTCATCTTTATATTCTTCTCAGTTTTCACTTGAAACAGCAGCACTGTTTTGCACAGCTTCCTCTCATTATGACAAACTCCTTCACTTTTTTTCAGTTTCTTCTTTTTCTATACACTAGCTAAGTTTTCACTCCTCTTCAAAGGCCTATTACAACTCAAACTGCAAACATATTCAATATGTTTCATATATTCATATATTCTTCCCAACACATGCTATCATTTCAATTAATTTACTACTTTTCTACTATTACTTGTCCTCTTTGCTTCTATCATCTTTCCCTACGTATCTCAAACTCACCCTTGTGTTTTTGACAATTTTGCCTCCTTTTGCTATCTCCTGCCAAAATTTATCATACAAAGTGTATGTAAACGTATAATAGCAGACAATCTTCTGTTACGCAGAACCACATTACTCTTGTTTAGAACGTTACCTTTGGGAGGTAAATTCTTTTTACTTCCTATAGGTTTCCAGTATTATCCAGAAAGATTCATTAAGTAAGCATATCTCTAGAGTTTAAATCAAGAGTGTACTACAGGTAGTAATGAACTAACATCCTTTTTCTTTTCCATCCAAAAATGTGGTTTCTTCATTACATAAATCTTTAAGTAACTCAGGCTTACTCTAGGTGAACTCATGTTGCATAAATTTAAACAAAAAAATATTAGAAATATATCTGTTCCACAATAAGACTAAGAACAGCCTATTAAGTTTTTCTGGAGTGTGACAACGCAGATACACACCATCCTTGTAGCATCACCATTGGGAAACATAACCACAGCTGATAACCATCTACCTCTGTATAAAAGAATCTGGCTTGCGGTCCCGAAGAAGCACGAGTTTCAGGTATTCCAAATTCAATCATACCTTAAGATCATCACACTCCATATCCTCTCTAGGCTTACTCCACTGTTTAAGGTATTCCACATATCTTCTTTTTTCTTCACGCAGCTTTTCTCTTTCCTGAAAAAAGTCAGAATTGTATTAAGATACAGTTGGATCGCCCTACTACAATTTTTAAAACTACGCCATTTACTGTTTCAATCACACTGAAAAATAAAATTAAACTGTATTTCATTAAAATGAAATAATCTGTTCACTTATTTTGTATAAGATTATATTAACAAAATGTTTTAAAGTGAACTTCAGTAATGCTTTGTTAAACTTTTTTCATTTGTTTGATATTAGAAGGAGGCCAACTGAAGGAAAAAAAACATCTAAAATAAGAGTATTCACAAATGTTGCCAAAAAAAGACCATCAAAATATATACTGATGTGGCTGTGGCAGAATATAGTGGCATAAACAATTTATTCACATTTAAAGTGACAGAAACTTATTTAGCAATTTCAATCCAAAGAGAAACCACGAGGAAATCCACATCTAATATGCTGTGAATCTGACACAGTATGGTGTCTCTAAACTGAAGACAGCCATCAAATCAAACACTATCATGCAAAATTGAAAAAAATCAAAATATTTCTGAAGTATGTACAAAGTAACTTTCCCTAGTTTGTAACATTAGTTCACAAAAAAGTTTATCTAGAAATGCAGTTCCCTGGTATGTCTTACAAATATCCATTCTTCTAAAGCTGCATTTCTAGGAACTCAAAAACAGTTAATGGAAAATAACTAGAAGCAGATAGCAACTAAGAAACAAATAAGTTAGAAAGCCACTATGCTGTTCCTATATGAAACATATACTGCAAATGCATTACTTTTTCCTTTTCGATTTTGAGTCTCTCTTTCTCTTCTTTCTTCTTCATCCTTTCTTCTTCGACAATCTTCTTTAATTCCTCTCTCTTTTTCTCCTTATCTTCTTTCTCTCTTTTCCTGGCTTCTATAGCATTTGCCTTCTCTCGTTTTAATCTAGCTTTTTCAAAAGCTATGCAGGAAAGAAAAGTTATTTACAAAGTGTTAATTTTATTTAGCTGTGCTTAAATAGACTGTTATAATTACCACATGAAAAAGATATTGTTTTGAAGACTGAATTGTTTCTATACAACCAGAAATTCAATCACTTGAAAGTTCTTTAGAGAATCAGAATTTTAGGGCTTAAGTATTATACATGTTTTACAAGGTTGTCACCACTGTAATAAAGTCAACTTTCTCTGTTCTTAATGAGTATACAGATGTTTATTACTTATTTTTTTCTATCAAAAAAACAAAGATGACAACAGATTCCAACTGCGTATAATTACAGCAGTATATTTAATAATGTCTGCTTAATAAAACCATGTCATAAGTAGGAATGACATATAACCATGAAATACTTGTGATAATAAAACACTTTAAAGTGGTTTTTAAATATTTAATATAATTATTACTGAAAAGTCAATACATTTCAAATCTAGTTAGTACTTGAGTGTTTTTTGTGCCAGTTTTACTTCTGTTACACAGCTTAAGCTGAACTTCAGTTGTTAATAAATGTTATTGCCTGAGGAGATCCAGATTTTCTTGTAGCTGACTGCAGGAAAACAGCAGGACACATACTTCCACTTTCTGTGGACAGACAGTATCTGTAAACTGCCACAGGCTAACAAATAAAAAGGGATCAGCAGGCTTACCATTTTAATTGAATAAGCAAGATGGCTAGAATCACAAGTGAAGAAAATGAGAAAAGATTCTTACTTTAACGCAGAGTGTAACACCAGAAAAGTTTCCAATTCAGTTTTCGTGTGAAATTCTGAAAATAGGCTAGATCGTTTTTACAGCAAGGTGTGGGACATAACAGTAGTGACTCTCACCCAGAAAATAAAAGCAATGATGCTCATTCCCTGCAGTCTTCTACATAACAAGAAGGTTGATTTTCCAAGGTACTTGGTATTTTGCTACACCTTTTCACATTACTAAAGCGCTATAAGCAGCTCTTTTTAAGACTTCATGAATCTTACTAATTACCATTCCAATTAAGTATTATTTACAGGTAAAAATGTTTAGTTTAATATTCAGTTACATTAACAGTGCATTTGAAAGTGTACGTTTAAGCTTATTTTACAAATGGGATCATACTTTTCAAGAAACTGGTATAATGTCATACCTGTTTCAACAAGAAAAGATGCAGTTCTTAAAAAAAGAGTTTATAGAGTCATGGGACAACAGTAGGCTGAAAATGAACACACACAAGCGTGACAACATGGTTTTTAAGATTTTTTTTCCATTTGATTCCTTCATTATTTTGTGTCCCCAACAAAGATGAGAAAGCTTTTTACCAAGTTTGAATATCAACCTGCTCAAGAGCTTTTTAGCCAGGTGGCAGAAAACATTAAGAATACATTTAGATCTCCGTGCCAGGCAACTTATTACAAGACTGGTTGCTCTTTCATTGTTTGAAACCATATGTTCTAAGAGCTTTGGGTTCTAGCATGCAATCAGATAAATGTAAAATTAAGCCAAAGCATATCTTAACTAGCCTTCCAGAAGCTGTAGTGAGTGCCACACAAGAAAGGAAGCAGCCTTGATGGTGTTCCATTATGACCTTATTCCATGCGATCAGCTTCAGCACATAAGAAATAAATGCCAGTTGTGCAAAGATGTGGACAAAAGACTGCAGAACCCCTTAAACCCTAGCATCCTCATCTCCTCAGCAGGAAAGGCCCTGATCAGCCACATGCAGCTTCGCAGTTAGTCCAGTTAAAAGCAAATATTGGACTACATAATTTCCCAAGGTCCCTTCCATATTAAAATATTGTATGGCAGTGGAAATAAAAGAGAAACCACAAGTTCACTGGACTATGTCCACAGATGAAAGCCTTATGAAGGCAAATTGTGCTTATAATTCAAAAGACCATCTCTTTGTTTGGGCAAGGAGACGGTCTTTACCATGTCTCCACAAGAGGACATGCCAGTTTACCTAGTTAAACCCACAGAACAGCTATGTGGGTCCTCTTATTGCATTTGAAACCAAGTTTAAATAGATCAGAAACATCAAAATTAAGCCAAGAAATACTTCTGAAGTGATTTGTGCTCTTTTAATTAGAAAAGTGTTGGTAGTTTTTCTATTTACAGATCTTCCTCAAATCACGTATCAGTTTGCGTTAAAAGCCTGTGCTTTGATACACATTCAGCAGATAAAATTTGGATTCTGAAGATATGTATAAACTTCTGCAAAACTTTATTTTGCTCCTTACTTCTCTAAGATAGAGACCAACATAGCCGGACTGCAAGCCTCATCCCCTTCCACAGTTTAGTCAAATAAATAGACTCAGGGAACAATTCTAACCACTGAGGTACCCCTTGCAATACAACTGCAGCAGTACATTCTTATTACTTTCCCCCCTTGAAAGGCGCAATCCAAAAATACTCTAATTATGGCCAGCTCTCAGACCTGCAAGAACAGGTTCTACCAGTCACAAGACTAAACCTCAACTTACCCATGGCTTGCATATCTTCTTTTTGCCTTTGGAATCTCGTCTTTTCCTTTGTTATTTTATTTTTGTTTCCTTGGGTATTTTGTTTAGCTGCAATATTGTCCTCCTGATAGAGGGTTGGGAGGGGGGAGTGGGAAGAAAGAACATAACATGTACAGTGAAATGACCTACAACAAATATTCCCATTTTTTCCATCTACTCTCTAAAACAAAACTGTAACCATTTCTCAAATACACTGACTATTCGGAGATCCTGTCTTGTAACAGAAAAAGAAAACTTTCATCCATCTTTCTTTTTAAATAAAAAGATTAGAGCATTGAGCTTTGATGTGTTTAATTACAGGCAACTGACGAAATTGTATCTGAGAGTATGAATTCTGTTTTTTAGCAGATTATTTATTAATCATTCCCAGAAGGGACAGGTACTCCATATGCCTTCACAACACACTGAAAAGCTAATTTATTGGTGGGATCGCAGAAGTAAGAATGACAAGAATGAGAAGATAAATACAAAGTTTGATCTCTCTCACAAGGTTAAATTCAAAGCAAGCTACTTCAATAACAATTATGCAATATTTCCCAATTTATCCTCAAAGAAAAAAACAGTGTCAATCTTGAATTCCAACTGTTCTGAAAGTTCACAAAGAAAATGGAAAAACTGAAGTCTACACTGATTTGTCTTGATCTGAAGTTTAAAATTTTGTCATTACTTACATGACTAATGGACGCCCTCTTTGGAGGTCTCCCTCGCCGTCTGCTTGCAGGACTGAAGATAAATGTGGGTGGATCATCAGGAAAGAAGTAAGAGAAATGTTGTTCTGCTAGATTATATTTTGCAATTGATGTTGCCTTAGTAAGAGAGGTGAAAACAGATATTCACTGTGAGACTGTTACCTTTTCATAAATATAATTAATGAATCATTCATTCAAAAGGACTGTAAAAGTAACTAGATTCACAAGTGGTTATCTTAGCATAAGAAATAAAACTCTGCAATAGTATAAATGTAGAGTTAATCCATCAAGAGTATAATAATGTAACAAGCACACATTTGAAAAACAGAATTTGACCTAATTTGAGACTTAGTTCAGTCTACAATATTTCCAAAGATAAAAGCATCACAACAGAATAATATTAGTGTCCTGTATCAAAACTGAAATAGCTAGTTTTACGTGACTCAGAAATACTAGCTGCATACCTTGATGAATGTAAATAGACTAAGTAAAAAAAAAATACATTCTTTAATTTTTGTATTTTTGTTAATGTAGGTAAGAGCTGCCATTTTTATTCAGGATCTTTTCTAAACTGGTAATTAATGAAGATCTTAGAGAACTAACTTCTGCCTGGTGTACAGGAAACTACTATCTTGTTTACACGCAAAAGTTAACAAAAACCCATTTCTAGAAAAAAATACAGTATTCTTCATTTTGGAAAAATACTAACAACGTATTATACTTATAATAGGTTAAATTCAATGTAGTTTAAAAACTGAGTAACAAGTAGAGAAGTGCAAGAAAGGACAAAAGATTAAGGTCAGTATTCTATCACATAAACCATTCCATCTTATTTACCTTAGTTTTAATGACTCCATCATGTGGTTCACAGTGTTGTTTCAGAAAAAGTTTAAGTCTATCACGAGAAAAGAGATGTTTCCTCCGGCTGTTTTAGGAAATAGAGTTAATATTATCAAGTAACAATGCAATCATTGTTTAAATGAAGCTGACAACATGTGCAAGAACTGATGTAACCAATCATATGATTAAGCTTTTTGCCATTTTCTTAATTATAAACTACACCCTTACTATTTATGTATATTTAAGCACAAATATGCATCCCTAATTTCTGTTTTGAAAATCCTAGTATGTCCTCTGTCTTACACATACACACACCTCCACAGCCTATTCAACCTCATTAGATCCTCTGCAAACATTCCATACAATCGGTGGGATTTATAATATCAAAATAAAAGGAAAATCCCATTGCTTTAGATGAGAGTACAAAACAAAGATTAAGAAAAAAGAGCACAAATGCAGTATTCACAACTCACAAACGACAAGGTAAGGCACGAAAGTCTCAAGCCAGCAAATGTGAGAGGTGAATTCTCAGTTTGGTCAAACTGTATAACTCCTCTCTAGAGGGAAAGTGGGCATTCTAAATGCTTCCTGGAATGTCAGGGAATCTGCACTACTTCATAGAAAAGAGAAAACCAACCAGGAGTTGCTGAGTTTATAGAAACCATCTGGCTGGAAGTACCGTGTTACCATAAAGTTCAGCAAGCGCTTAAGCGCACGGAAGAATATAGACGATTACCTGAACAAGGACTAATTACATCAAGTGACTTGCCCATTACACGGGAATAATACATGAAAAAAATAATCCTGATTTACGCTGGAATAAAATTACTTGAAATCCATGATATTTTTTTCAGAGCATCCAGATTATAGAGTTTTAATGCACAATCTACTCTTAAAAAAAAGTAAGATTTTTGTTTCCAACGAAGTTCAACGAAAAGTTATTTTTAAAAGAAGGTCTTTGCAGCTTTCTATCTTATAATAGTAGAACAGTCATTGATAATGCCACCTTCAACACTTCAAACCAGTATCATTGTAACACAAAAAGATTTCACAATGCCAATATTTAATAAGTGTTACACAGTAGAATTCTCAAACTTGTTCACCTACTTCAGTCACAACAGTAGGGACAGGTAATATTAGCAATAGCAGGTCTCATCCTTATGCCAGTGAAAGCACAGAATTGAAAAGAATTGGTTTATGCATTAAAACTAGTAAAGCTTGGAACCCTTAACACAGAAATCTCATGAAACACAGTAGTTTGTTCCAGTGTCTCTAATTAATAATTCTAATGTATTATCATAAAATGCCATTTTACATCAAAAACGTCTTCTCAGTGATACAACTCACATAGTTGTTGTAGAGAACCATTTTAACTTTCATATACTAATTTTTACCTTAGCTGAGATGCTTTAACAATAACAGATTCATACAGTTCTTTTTTAATAGGCTGGACTTTGTATTTGAACAAAGAAGGATCAATTATGGCTTTCTTCTTCCTACAAAATGTTAAAGAAAAGTTAAGTAAGTTAGCTACAATCACAAAATATTCATTTTTATTCTACATGTTATATGTATTTGTATACATACACAGCAGACCACTCCAGAATACCCAACCAGATTTAACAGAGACCATTAGTACCAAACTGGACCTGTTCACTCCTGCCAACTTTTCTGCTACTTGTTTTAACTCAAAGTCAGTAGAATCGCCAGAAACAGGAAAGAGAAAGTTTTGTGGACTGTACAGATGATTTGTTGGGATGATCAATTTTGCTCTTCAGGATGTCAAACCCATCTCTTCATACTTCTCAGAGGTTATTTTGAACCACTGGCAGATACAAATCATATCAATCCTTTGATTGTTTTGGCATCAAACCACTTGACCCTGCTGTATTATATTCAGACAGCATAACCTTAAGGTAGCCATTACCACAAAACTACTGAGACAGACTAAAACATATTCAGTCCAGGACGTGACTGTCTCGATATCCAGTCTGAGTCTGGTTGGAGCTACCTATATGCTGCAGTAGTCATGGAACTACAAACGTTGCAAGGGAAAATACTAAGGGTTAGAGGATCAGGAATGCATCTAAAACAAATGCTGTCATCCTTTTGGAAACAAGGTAGGGGAGTTTCTTCTTCTCTTTGACTAAAAGAGCATTTGGTAATGCAGAAAGCTCACTTGGAGAACACCAGCTACATGACACAGTTTGTTCTATTTGGAACTCTATTTTCTGGAATCTGACAAAACCTTCAACATGCAAAACCAGCCACTTGAAGACTGATAGCAACACGCTGGTTATACCACTCTGGGGACAAGACAACTGCAGTTAGAAACAAAATCCTGACTTCGAACATTTTGGTGAAGGCTTTAAGCTGCCTTAGAGCCAGTACTTCAGTTTTTCCTTACAGTAGGTGGTAGACTTAGACCTACCATCACTATTATTAGATTCGGGATGAAAGAACAAAAGAGAGAAAGAAAATAAGAATTGAAGATGAAACAAGATTAATGCTACTGAAGATACTGTATAGCTTTATTGACAAGCCATAACTATACCTTTTAACATATTCTTTTCATAATTTTTTCCCCAAATAAGGGCAGAAAACTAGGATGAAGATCATAAAAGAAAAAAAAAATCAGAATGCTGAGGTTCCATTGGCATTATTTCCAAAAAACTCAGTTACCTCTGTTTACATTCCCAAATTTGGGAAAACAATTAACCATTCCCCAAAATAAAGATAATATAACCACTTCAGATTGAATAAACAACCAAATTCACTGCCACAAACTAGCTGGCAAGCCAGTAAGATTTTCTTCTTCTAATATTTCTGATGTTGTTGATGGTTCATGTTACCCATAGTCCTTCCAGAGGGAACGCCATGAATTAAGTGCAGCTGATATTGTATATAATCACCAGCACAAGCCCCTTGATCTCCTGTCTGCTGCTGACAGGAAAGCAAGAGTTCAGCCTTACCATTAGCACACTGTGACAGAAGTCTAGCAGTTTGAGGTATGAACACAGCTATTGTATCACCACCACTAATCTCCTTTGTATCAGAGGATTCCAGGCCATAGCATCAACAATTTAAGAGCTAAGAGGGCTGCTACCTTTTGCTTTGTAACTCAGGCCTTGCAAGGCAGCCTGTTTTTCTAAGTACAAGAGTGAGACTGTTCTGGCCTCTTTCTCCCCATACAACCTAAGCTTTTACTGCAGAACACACAAAAAAAAAAGCCACCAGGAAATTCCCCCGTTTCTCCCCCCGAATACTTGACTATTTTTGCCCCAAGCAAACGCGAGTCGGGTCAGAGAAAGGTTGGGATCTCTAATGACATCTATTTTCAGTTAAGATTCTCTAGCCTTACAGATTCTTTAGGAAAAATATTTGCAGATGGCCCATCAATCTGTGCTGTGCTCCCCTCCCCTCCCCCCCCCCCCCCCCAAATACACCCAGCATCTGCTGCACCATTGTTTGGAGGCACTGCAGCTTTGCATGGAAGGTGGCTCTCAAAACCTGGGGATTTGTCTGCAAATGGAGGCTGAACCACAGTCCGAGTACATTGAACTGACATTGGTCCCAAGGCTAACAGCATCCATATTCTCCACATCCAAGATTCCCCTCAAACAACAAGATACAGTCTCACAAGGATTAGATCTGCTAAACCACATCATCAGTAAGGGTTAGATGCTAATATACAAGATCTGACAACAAGGCTCTACTTTCAGATATTATTTGCCAAACCTGCAAAACCTATTTTCTAAGTTGCATATAACCAGAAACTAATCAAAATGCTAATGCATTTGTTATTAAAATACTAGCTCAAAACTTTTCAGTAGGCATTTTAAAGCTGTAAGATGTTTACACTTTAAACTCATAGCATACTTTTTTTTTTTTTAAGAAAAAAAGATATGGCACAGAGCAGTGCCTCAAATATGTATTCTCACAATGTCTCTTGCTAAGAGAAAAATTGTTTTTTCCTCCCTTCTCTGCATTGCCAAAATAAGTAATCAGGTGGGGAAAACCAAAGACTGAGAGCACAAGCTTACTAACAACTCTGCACGCATTAAAATGACAGCAATAAAGTGATCAGTCCTGCAGTCAGCTCTGTGCGTGCCTGCAATATTCTGACAACCTCCTTTCAAATGTCACATGCCTTGTGGAAGAGAAAATGCGTTAATTTTCTCAAAGATGTAGGACCTCTTCATAAACAACTTGAACAATGCCTTCAAATAACAGGAGAGAATTAAGAATACATATAAATTAAAAAGTTATCCCACACTACTTTCTTAGCCAAGTGAGGAATTACACCTTAGTTATTCAAGGCATGTCAGGCCATGGAAGTCTTAATGCAGCAATCAATAACAGATTAACTTCTGCATCCATGTGGTATCTCGAAGTCTGTAACAGTTTGGGTGAAACCTGTGTATTGCTAGATACAAGACTGGGGCCCCTTTCAAACACTCCTCTTTCATCAACATTGTGCTTGTGAAGCCCAGAAATCTTTCCTCTCACAGTGCCATGATCAGCTAGACATGAACTCAGTTACTGGTCAGTAAAGGGATATTCCAGTTTTAACACTCCCATCATAGGCCAGAAGCTCTCTTAGTCAATGTTACTAAGCTACTGCAGCATATACACAATTCCTTGATACAAGATGCATGCTTTTTCATTGCACCTAAAATTATAATCAAATCAATGAAATACAATGGTACAATATTTACACACACAAAAAAAAGAAGAAAGCTTTATAGACTTTTATATTTTGGACAAACACACGAAGACTATGAAAAGACTTTTCACAGTTATAAAAAAAATCACGTCCTCTAAGGCAATCTCAATATTGAGTCCCATTATGGAATATTTACAGATAAAGTAATACATCATGCTAAGTAGTACCACACTGTAGAACTGCAGAATATAACCGCATTTTCCAGAATATAACAGCACAGGTTCTGTACCACAGAGAGGACCAGTGACAGGCATACATGGCTCTTCTACCATCTTTCAACACAAACACTATCATTCCAAACTGATTAACAACAATTATTCTGTAGGTACTCAATTTCTCATAATACACAGCTCCCTGGCTGATTATACGTGGCATAACTGGCATGACAGTGTAAGGCACCTGCAAATGTTCAGCTTGTCACTTGCAAGCTGCCTGAATACTCACGATCCATACAAATGGAGCAATTTGTTTCAATCAGACCCTGCCACATCTGCTTTAATCTCATTTCCACCCAACCCTCATGCTTTTTACTGTAAAAGTATCATTTACCCATTTTGTGCAGAACTATCATGCATTTCTGAATCATCACTGTCGCTGATGACAATGGTGTCTCCGTCAGCACTGCTGACATGGCCGTTCGCCATGCCGTTGTGATGCACTGGAGCAATGACTTCCAAAATCTTGCACTGCAACCTGAAATAAAAACACAGACATTTAGTACTGCTGAAATCTTTCACTAATGGAGGAAGTTGAAAGTTATAGCAGCTGTTATTTTAAGACTACACCTGTAACCGAACATTATATTATCTACTGAATAAATGTTTAAGAGTCTTGCACTGAAATACTAGGTAAAATATTCATTTCATAAGTTCCATCTAACAAACAAATAAACTCATCTGCTTACACAGCTGCCACCTTCACTAACCAGTACAAATTTCAAGTCATTGGCAGAATTGAGTAAACTTAGCGCCAAAATGAAGCTCAAATCAAGTTTGAAAAAATATATTAAAAGTTAATGTGTTACTTTACAACCAGATACCACCAAGTCTTTTATATTTATCTTTGTAACAATTAAAGAAAAGCAAAAGACTTTTTAAATACCAAAATGTTTTTACTTGTAAGAAAGAGATCATGATCTACCGTTGTTGATGACCTAAATAAACAAGGCTGAAATGATCATTATGCATCTAATCTTAATAATGGCCCATTTATCTGCTGACACATATTAAGGCTCCATCTGGCATGCACACAATTGACAAGACAAGTCTATCCCTTTGCCATCCTGAATGTTAGTTATAAAAAAGAGACAGAATTAACTATATATCAAAAAGTATAATTAATCGACACTTAATGCTGGATAACTACCATAGCTGATTCTTAACCACTTTCACCCTTTCCTGGAGTTCTGTGGTTCTTATTTTTTAGTTTCATCTCCTAAAGCCTTGTCTGCTTCATGAAAATTAACCGTTGCAGTCAATGGATACTGTCATATACTACCACTAAAAGCTCAAAAGGTCGGGGAGGAAGAAAACAATGATTCTCTTCTTCTAGGCACCAAACACTACCCCTTGAAATGAATAGGGAAGAACACATGAAGCACAGGACTTGAATTAGCTTGGCGTCATGCCTAAATTTAAAAGACACAACAAACTAAGCTAAACTAAAAGAAAAAAAAAGTCTGCAACATACAAACTCTAAGGGCCCTTCTATCTAAACTGAACTAACCACTTGCAGAAAGGAAAAAATGTGAAATTATTAAAATATTTCTTCAAACCAGCGCTTCTTTCTGAAAGTGAATAGCACTGTCCAAAAACCTGCACACAGAGGAAAAATACATATGGGCAGAGGGAGAAAAGTTGAAAACATTAAAGTACCCTAAGTCACATTCACTTGTTAATTTAGCAAGGACCAGTAAAGCAGTTAGTGCCTGCAGGTGTTCTCCCCAAACCTCTATCCAACAGAGGGAGAGCTCTGAGATGCTCCAAAAGGGTATGTCATCAAATAAATAAAATCTATTAACATCCTTATGTATTCCTAGAGTAAAGACAACAATATGTTTAATTATCCATGGGGACACCAGAGTTGTCTTCGTGTACAGTCAGCTTGAGTCCATCAGACTTATTAACCCCAGGCACTCTGCCATTTAAATGCAGCTGGCCCCATTTCCAAAGCTAGCTGGTTTTGGTCTGGAAGACACATTTTCCTGATGAGCAGAGCTCAAGTTAATTAACTGTGCAAATCTAAACAGGCTCCACATAAAGAACCAAGAACCAAGTGCACCCGACTACGTAGCACAGACAGATCCTAGTGGCTGTTCACAACATAAGTTCAGGTCTAAGGGGGCTTAAGCACCCAGCACCAGACACTGCCTGACTCCTAAAAGAAAAGCCAATCCCATCAAACACCCTGTTCATTACAGTATCTTGTTTTTCCAATATTTAGAATATGACAGCCCCCTCCCACCAATTCATACTGAATAACATGGAGTTGAATGGATGGCAGAATGTATATCTGGCTGTTTTTTAAAAACAAAAAAAAATTACCAGATTAAAAAAAATTTATTAGTAAAACTATTTCTTCCACGTTAGGAAATATTTTTCCTAGAGAGTTCAGTACAATTTGCTCAGTTCAATTTTAAAACACATAATGACTTTCTAATGGAAAAACAATCAAAAGCGTCAATGTTTAAGGCTACTTACACTTGTCCACTTTTCTAAGTTGTTTACTATTTGAACACCACTAGAGGGAGCGCATATACACTGAATTTGCAATCACACTAAAAACAGCCACATGAAAGCTTAATCACAACCTACACTACCCAGTGCCATGAAAGGACAAAGAGTCTGAAACACACATACACGAATCAATCATCCTGGACAAAGGAGATTTGAATATTTAGTCACAGAGTATTTTACCAACCATTTTAATTCACCTGTTTATCCATCAAACAGCCTTGTAATTTACAGGGTATCACATCTTCTCTGAATAAAGAAATTATACATTCTATATGCTTGATTCAGTAAGTAGTAAAATACCCCAAACAGCTGCTTTTTATTGTTATTATTAAGCAGGGAGAATACTAATGGAATAAGCTAGCACAGAAAGCAAGTGACTCTGCTTCCTCTATACCTTCATTCAAATTATTACCTAAAATCTTTGGGGAAAGGAATCAAATGAAACACACAGTACTCAACTCAATAAAAGCATAATCCAATGAAATTTAATGGCTAATGATAGACAGTAGATTAAAGAAAGCAATGCAACCATTCCTTCCAGCACTAAAGAAACAATCTACGAATGAAGACTTATTTTAACCTTGTTACAGTCAATTCATGGCTAGCTGCAGCCAAATTCCCTGGACAAAGACGCTCCACTTGTAATGGGAATGAAGGTCTGCTGCTTCAAGAACTTGAAACATTCCTAGAGTTCATTTATAACACTTATTTTATATCATAATGCATATAGAAGAGCAGAGCTGAAAGCTGAAGCAAGACATCCAGGTGAAGTACACTAACTTAAATACTTTCTAAAAAGGATACCTTAAGATCTTTAGAGAGCTTATGTCAAAGTCAAACAGATCAGATTAGATCTCCTCTTGCTGAAAAACACACACAGGAAAAAAAACACCTGAAACAGTGCAGTTTACTTATGTTCAGTACGCCTGTTTCTAAAAGTTACATGATGATAAGCTCATGTTCTAGCCAGAGACATTACAAGTTGGTCTCAAATCCAGCTACCTGCCATCACAGACAAGCACTTTATGAGACCATTGATTGATCAGATTGTAATTCATCAGATTAATCAATTAATCAGATGTAATTTTAAGAGCTTCTTATGAATTTCTAAAATAGATGCCTTCAGTACCTTGCATTATTCAGAGTAAAAACCTTTTTGCAACTTCCCAACCTATTTTGTAACATGTCCAGTTTCAACTCACTTGTTGCCACATAACAATCTTTAGATCAGCCTTCAGTTGCTTGCTCCAATGTATTTGAAAAAAGAATCTTATTCAAGTCAAGGGAAAGATTACGGGAAATAAAGAGTATTGCCAAATTAAGAACTGGGAACCTCATCCTAGAAATACAGCAGCATTAAATTTTTTTTTTGTATATACACACACCACTCAGTCAAGTAGCACTTTCTTCAGAATAGCAATAAATACTGTAAAAAACTTACTGTCACACTAAGTGAATCCCAAACGTATTCAGAGTCTGAACAGATAAAATGAGAATAGAGCCATCATGAACTTTTACACAAGAGTCCCAACAAGTCTAGCTCAGAGAATGACAGACAAAATCTAGACCAGAAGATCTCGAAAACAACTACTCTACACTCAAACAGTTTTGCATTCTCTTTCTGCACTACAGGCTGATATCAACAACAGCATATAGGTCCCAAAGATGGCCTTCATGCTCACAACTTTAGTTTTTGCTCGTCTCTGAAAACAAGCTGAGGTCTCTTTAGATAGGTCAAATAGATGTTACAGGAAAGAGGAAAGGTTCCAATAAATGCTTGGCCTAGATGATTAATTTTTTTTAAAGGAAGAAAAGAAGAAACAACACAGGAGCCCAACAGTTTTAAATAAAAAGCTAGAAGATGGATCACTAATGGTTTTTTTATTATTATTATTTTTTATTTTTAAATACCAACACACATCTGTCTCTGAGAAAAAAAAAGATCTATTGATTTCCGTGAACTTCAGGTAAGGCTAGTCAGCTGCACAAGTAGAAGAACATAACAGACCCTAACAATCTAAGAGTTCTAGAGACCTCAGAGAACACAATATTCAACACTTCCATGCTGTAAAACATAATCTATCTACATACAGAGGTAACGAGAATTTGCTGCAAAACAAAGGAATTTTAAGCATACACTTCATAGAATGGTTTGGGTTGGAACAAACCTTGAAGATCTAGTTCCAAATCCCCTGCCATGGGCAGGGCACCTGCCACCAGATCAGGTTGCTCAAAGCCCCATCCAGCCTGGCCTTGAACACTACAAGGGATGGGGCATCCACAGCTTCTCCGAGCAACCTGTTCCAATGCCTCACCACCCTCATAGGGAAGAATTTCTTTCTTGTATCTAATCTAAATCTACCCTCTCTTAGCTTAAAGCCATTACCCCTTGTCCTGTCACCACATGCCCTTGTAAAAAGTCCCTTTCCAGCTTTATTGTAGGCCCCCTTTAAAGCCTACTGGAAGGCTGCTATAAGGCCTCCCCAGAGCCTTCTCTTCTCCAGGCTGAAGAACCCCAACCCCCCAGTCTCTCTTCATAGGAGAGGTGCTCCAGCCCTCTGATCATCTTCAAGGCCCTCCTGTGGGCTCACTCCAACAGGTCCATGTCCTTGTTATGCTGGGGCCCCAGAAAACAGTACCCCAGGTTGGCCCTCACAAGAGCAAAGTAGAGGGGGAAAATCTCTTCCCTCAACCTGCTGGCCACACTTTTTTTGATGCAACTCAGGATACGGTTGGCTTTCCGGGCTGCAAGTGCACACCAACTGCTCATATTGAGCTTGTCATCAACCAACACCTCATCAACCAACCTGAGGTCCTTCTCCTCAGGGCTGTTCTCAATCCATTCTCTGCTCAGCCTTTATCTGTGCTTGGGATTGCCCTGATCCGTGTGCAGAGCCTTTTGCCTGGTCTTGCTGAAACTCATGAGGCTCACCCATGCCCAGCTCTCAAGGTCTCTCTGGATGGTATCCCATCCCTCCAGCGTGTCAATTGCACCACAGAGCTTGGTGTTCGCAGCAAACTTGCTAAAGGTACACTTGATCCCACCGCCCATACAGCCGACAAAGTCACAACACCAACCCTTGAGGAATGCCACTCATCACTGGTGTCCACGTGGAGATTGAGCTGTTGACTGCAACTCTGAGTGCAACCATCCAACCAATTCCTTATCCACTGAGTGGTCCATCTGTCAAACCCACTTTTCTCTACACTGGAGAGGCGTATGTCATGCGAAACAGTGTGCGAAGTACTTGACAAGGCCAGGTAGATGACATCAGTTGCTCTTCCCTTACCCACCAATGTTGTAACCCCATCACAGAAGGCCCCTGAATTTCTCACACATGACTCACCCTTAGTGAAGTCACGTTGGCTGTCACCAATCACTTCCTTATTTTCCATATGCCTCAGCATAGTTTCCAGGAGGATCTGCTCCATGATGTGCACTTAAAGCTGTACAGCTACAAAACTGTATTATATTTTTTGAATTCCATATAAACTCCTCTGTAGTCATATTGTTCTGACACTGAGACAGATGTTTGGTGCCTATGGAGGCACAACAGGCAAGAGATACCTACTGGAGCCTGTGGCGCAAGGCATGGTTACTCCAGAAGCAAAACTCCATCAGTTTCTCTGAAGAATGATTCTGGGATGTATTTTGAAGAGCAACTTGACACAACTAGCAGAAAACCTTAAGGTAGGACTGAACCTTGTCATTCCCAGAAGAATGGCAAGGATGTGGCTGACTGAAGGTATACAAAACCAAATTGCATCTTCAGCCTCTGACTACTGCTCCAGGAAATGCAGAGATGACTTAACACTTTGACAATGCCAGAAGAGGGAAATCTTCCCTTGCCATTACACCTTCCAGCCACATGTTTACCGTGGTGCTTGCTTTTTGTAGCTCTGGCATTCAGTATAATTTATTAATTACCATTAAATTGAATTCACTTAACTGACCAAAAATAAAATAAACCTAATCCAACATGAAGAGCTGAGTAAGTGTTTCATCAGCTACTTCCAGTGGCTCACTGAAGGATCTGATGAGAATCAGAGTTTTTTCTGAACTCAAAGGCATGTACACAAGCCATTATTACTTCAGGAACAAGCAGGTATTTCCACTCAACTCTGCTGAAGCAGTGGAAGAACACAATTTGAAGAGGAGAAAGAAAAGCTGCATTCCCCTAGGTAGCTGGCCAGTAACAGACATCACAGGATGTCAAGCTTAAACCTTGACCCTGCAGCTATATGCAGCTTCACTTACTCGAAGTTCTTCCCAAATGCTCAGTAGGCCTTCATGTGAAACCAAAGTTTGCAGTTACAAGATCGATAGGAGACAGACCATTTCTTACTGCCCAGCAAGTGTTCTGCACAACAGCTTTTGATCTATTTGATACTACATGTTGCTGTGATACAAATAATGGTCTGACACTCTGCTATGTCCCCATTTCAAGTCAAAAACCAAGACCACTCTTGAAGGCCTAGGTGAGTAATAAAGGTGCCTCTTGAATGTGTTACAATAAATGGACAAAAAATCCCCTTTGAATACAGGACATTTATTTCCTGGATGCAGAGCTCTGTTTCAAACTGGGGGGGGGGGGGGGGGGGGGGGGGGGGTGGCGGGGGAGTACTTTGATGCCTACGTTTAACAAAGAAAACAACAATTAATAAGTCAGGAGCAAAAGGAAATTCACTTTTTAAAAACATACCCCTAAATGAAAGTACAGCTAGTGTTTCAAATAACAGAATTATAAAAGCATTTTTTCCAATACAGCAACACCACTTTGCCTGCCCAACATTCGCTTCACAGTATTGCACTGATTAAAAAATAAAAGTGAGAAAACAACCAAAACCCATACCTTAAAATTATACAGTTATATTAGTAGGGAGCGTGCACAGAAATGAGAGCTAACAGAAACTGGCAACAAAAGTAGTTTTAACACCCTTTTGATAACTTGTAAGAAATGAGTTGCAGGTTCTCTCCCACATATCATCATCTCAGCTTCCATTAGTCAGCTACAAATATATTTATTAGTCAACAAATACAAAGATATTTATATGCCAAAGGACTTAAGGGCATCAGAAAGTGAATTCCTTAAACATGATTTTTCCAGTCCAGAAGTTGAGTGATCCTTAGATGGCAATGCTAGAAGTATGCAAACTATATTTGCTTTATGAATAAGTAAGCATATTTGACAGTACTGGAGAGCAGCTATTTCATAATCTTCACATTAACTTTGCTACTGGAACTCAAATTCAGCTTTTTTAATTGAGCAGGAAACTTTCTTTGCATGCAGAAGTTTCTTAAATCTTTCCAATACAAAAATGCACTATAACTTTCTGATTCTACAGACATTAACTCCAGTGCCTCTGCATCCAGACAGCTTTGAAAACTATATATCAAAGTAGAAAATATATCAGTGGACTAGCAATCGAATTAAATTCAGGTAACTCATTACAACCTGAAGGCTTTGGAAGGCACTTTGCCTTTTACTTCTTGGTGGGCTTACCAACTTGTCCTAGCTCTCAGCAGTCAATTACATATATAACCACGTATAATAGCCAGTTGTCAGGTCAAATGAAAAAGTTCGAAAGTTAGTTATAATCACCTTCTACCATGCTAACCCCATATCAACTAGGCATAGTAATGGTGGAAACATGCTACCATGCATCCCAGTTAAGACTTACAGAGAAGAAAACGGTATGCAAGTTTTTAATTGTCCAAACACAGTGGTTAATCCATGATGAACAGGCCCAAAGCATTAGGACACTAGCCAAACAATCAATGAGTTTAAAAAGTTTCACTGCAGACAAGGTTGTTCCATGATTATCTACATTTCCTGTAGCTTAGCAGCGGCCAACACCAGATCATTCAGAGCAGAGACGGTATATCAGCCTATACCTCAGATGTAGCAATCTTCCTAACAGAGAACATCTATCTACTAGTTCTGTAAATTGTGTTCATTTTACAAATGCTACAATCTCTTAAAGCATTCTGGTATGGCTTCCTTACAGACACCAAGCAAGTATTCTTCTGCAGTGGTGTCATCTAGTGGTCACATTAAGTGAAAAAATGCATTCCCTTTTTATATCTTTCACATTCTATATGATTTTTTTTCCTTCTTATTCACTACCTCTAAGCAACCTATTTCAGTCTGCGGGTAGTCAACTTTTTAATTAGGTTCCATACTAACTGCTGGACGACAACTGGTTGTCCCTCAACCCCAGCAGGGAAGGGAGGGCATCATCCCCTAAGCTTTTTTTTTTTTTTTTTTTTTTTTTGGGGGGGGGGGGGGGGGCAGGGGGAGGTAATCAAAGAGTTAGTAAAGTAGTCCAACCTCAAATCTCAGATCTCTTTACTGCTCCAGCCAGACTGCAAACTTACAGATTAGTTAACTAATTATCACACTGCTCACTTGTTTACCCTAATAAAGAAAGCCATTATTTCTTTTAATACCATTAAATCTCAGAACACTGATGATAAATCGCATCTGGTTGTTTACACATGCTTTAAATCTAGTTTTTCCCCTGACAAATTAAAAAACACTGCTGACCTCAAGCAGAAAAAAACAGGTCCTACAGCTGAGAGAATCACAACTGTAGGTTTTATTTGGTTGCTATTCTGTCTACTAAGGCATTCACTGATGTTATTTCAGGTAGGCTTTCCCATACCACAGAAACTGACTTCAGATTCTAAAATACTGTAAATCACTTTAACAAATTTTAAGCACTAATAATACAACATGGTACTAAGACAACAACAAATGAACAGATTGCTGCAAGATATGCCATTTTCTGTGGAAAAACAGAACAGACAGACTAGTACATATGGGTCTTAAGCTCCAGTTCTGATGCGCAATAGGAGGCAATTACAGTGACATGATCAACGTTTATCCTTCTGCTTCAATAGTGTGAGCTAAAACATTAACTGCTTATTTTAAATCTTAAGGGACAATGGTTAACACGAAATATTACTGTTACCCTCCCCTCTCAATAAAATATAGAATAATTTCTGTGTCATTATCAATAAAATGCTTTCCATAAACAGTAATTTGACATTATAAGTTAACAGTATTTAATGACAGCTGTTTTCAATGCGTTGGCAACTCTAAAAATTTGCACTTAATTTGAAATTTTCAGTCTATATTATATGATGTTTTCTGACTGATATTTCAAAAAAAAAGTATTTTAGGAAAGGAGTACTAGGAAAATGTTACACAACTCTTACAGTTCTTTACCTTTGAATCTGAGCACCTCCTTTTTAAAGCATGACACAGCTGCCACTTTGGAGGAAAGTCAGCCCACGTTTCGCCAGCAAAGCTGAACACATATATACAGACACACAGTAGCCATTTTTAATCCATACATCACCATTTAAAGAGTTAAAGAGCAAGGAGAATTACCTCCTTGTTGCTTCTACTAGATTACCAAGTTGCATGCATCACTTACACTGACTGCCTGACCAAGCCACACCATAGGAATTGGGGCTCTCTGCAATTTCTTGTTCTGGTCGATAAGGACTGTTAAGGCACCAGACACACCAAAATAACAGGAAGGACAAAATATCTAGCAAACTCTCCAAGTTCCTCCTACCAGACCTCAGCAACAAGGCAGAAGCAGCCAAATTCAAAATGGAGCAGTGCAACAGAAGGCTAGAAACTGTGAGAGCCTGAAAGAGACCAGAAATGTCACTGGGGCATGAGATTCTGTAACAACCAAAACACGCAGGTAGAATACAAGAACCACAAGTCTCAAAAGTTGTCTTCTGCCTACCTTCTCGACAAAGCGTCTGTCTTCTTACCCTTCCAGATCACCTGTCCATTACTTACTGTCCTATAGACTGCTTCTTGTACTCAAAATAAAAAATATGTACATTAAGCCAAAACACTAACTCTTCTCATCTTTGGGTTCCTGTCCATTAATTTTGTTCAACATCTAGAAAACCACATCAAAGTCATCCATCCTACAAGAATATTACACGTGCAAAGTTAGGAATTATAAAATATTAATACTTAAATTGCTTGAGCAGCCTTTATTTACCCTTGGTTACACAAGCATCATGGTATGAGTTTCACATTAAATGATGCATGGAGCTCAGATAATAAACAAACAATCTCTGTGTAGAAAGATTCATACCTAAATGCAGTGGAACTGTTTACAACAACACTATGAAAATGAGTTCTCATGATCTGCCTAACTCTGTTGGTCTGATGCTACTTCACTGTAGATGGACTGTGACCATTTTTGCCAGAAAAGACCATGAAAACGTAGCTAGTCAGGACAGACACCAATCACTTTGTTGAACAGCAGTGCTATTTACAAGTAATGAGTTGGTATACTTAAGCCCCAACAGTCCTTCAAAATACAGGTCAAAGTCAACTGCTAACTGGGCAGAAGAATAACTACGTCTCACCTCCTCCCACTTTATATTCTTTAATTATTTATCTCCAAGCATGAAAATCCCTCTGCAGTACCATGTTATTTGCACTGTTTCCTGAAGTTAGTATTAAAGACCTGAAGTAGCTCCCTGCTATACATTTAGCTAGAATATCAGTGGCATACAGTCAGCTATGGAGAATTTTTCATGCTTCATTTCAACAGGTACACTTCATGCTCATGCAGTTTAAAGCATACAATTTCTAGCAGGTTAGTTTCTGATGGAAGTAAATTTTATCTGAACCTCCAGTATTTTGAATGATTACCTAGCCTACGCCAAAGGCTGAAGAAATTTAGCTTAGACCTTATTAATAAATTGCTCTGTGAAACTAGAACATAAACACAAAGTTGTTAGATATGTATCTCTACACAATTTTGAATAACCAAGAAGACTGAAGTAAAGGCTGATAGAAAAAATAAAGATAGCTCTATCTTCATGAGATAGACTGATATCACAGCTTTATCTGAACAGAATTCAGCCCAGATGGTAAGTAGAAGCCATTTTGTTAGGACAAACTTAAAACATGATTCATGATGGTGCGCAAGGAAAAGTGAAACAGATTCTGAATTTCGTAAGATGAATAAACAAGAAAGATGTGTATTTATGGCACATAAGCCTACTTTTCATGTAAGCTTTAAAAAGCAAAGATACACAGTCGTAAGTATTTTAGCTAAGAGTTTAGAATAGCCATTAAAGATGAGAAAGTTGTTCTTGGGAAAAAAAAAGTTTGATATTCTCAAGTATTCTTTTCGTTAATAGTTTGGAAATTGACAGTAGGCATTGCATTAAGCTATTGAAAACCAACAGCTGAACTACACTTACATTTCTTAATATTCAGGTTCCTGGTAAAATAAAATCTTATTCACAAAGCAAAATTAGTACAATGCTAAGGGTGACATGGGTCTATCCACTAGACAAGCATAAAATGAGAAAGATAGAAACAGACTTTGGATTTAGGTTTTCTATACTGGAAGCAACAACTCTACCGAAGCTGTTCTTGTCTAGGCTTTGCAGACTGAGACTTTACTGGTTGAAAGGAATAGAACAGGGAAGAGATGGAAAGCTTTTATATTAAGTCCCATCCCATATCAAGTACGTACCCATACAAATTTCCTTACAAATTATCTCCTGCAACACAAACAGATTTCTCCTTCTGATGTAGTACAAAATTTGCCCTTAATAAGATCTAGATCAGCCACTAAGAAAACCCATACAGAACAGAGATATACTCCGATGACCACACTGAATCAGCCCACTCCTACCACCCAATACATACAAGGTTATTATGAATCCCATATTGCCCAGGTTATGCCCTGTCTGCTCTGCACTGTAAACTGGCACCTTCCTCCTGGCCAAACAAGAACAGGTGAACCCACAAAGGCTTTAATGCACATTCTGCAGGTATCTCCAAGTTCAGCACATTTAAGTCTTTCCACTTCATATCTCAGTTACATGAAACTGCAGACTCATTAGACAAAACAAAGACCTTTTCTAACCCTCTCCCAGAAGCTGCTTAAAGAAAGACTCAGGCTACCTAGGCGTTGTAAGACAACTTACTTATACTACAGAGCATATGTACTAATGATATGAAAAAGCATCTGAAGCTGAATATTCTTCCAAATTTTATCAGTTTAAGATAACAATAAAAATGCTTACAATATATAAATCAGTGTAAGTATAGCATTAACCCTGAGGGAAGCAGAATTGCAGATAATCTCCTATTACAAACATTTTACAGTTAATTCCTAACTTTTCTGAGAATATACTTACAATTTTAGTTACCACCTAGAAATCAAAAAACCCAACTCTAATCAATTCTTTAAGCTTTCTATAGTTTAGCCACTCTGGATACGCAATACACCACTTGATTAATTGTATCTGGATGATTCCATCAAAACTTCCATATGAATTCTAACTCACAGCTTCCCCTAGTTCCTAATTAGATCTCATTCTAGGAGCAGCCCACCTTTTTTGCACAGACGAGCCGAGAGACTGCCGTTCGTTTGCAAATCCACCACTGGGACTGAAAGACTGCTGCGTCAAGTCCTGAGAGAACCCTCCTGCCTCCACACCTTCTAAGCTAAGGAATGAGAAACCAAGCCCAGCAATACAACCCTACTCTTAATTAAAGCAGTTAGGAGCAGTAACAGTATCGCTAGCTTAAGTATCACACCTGACTTCTGTTGTGTTTGATGAAGTTTATTTTCCTGGTTTTTGGCTTAAAAGTACACATACACAAAAGGGTGCACACCAACCCAAAAGAAACACAGATACATATATTTCAATACACACACACACACACTTACCTTGCGCCATTATTTCTAACTACTTCCACCATTTCACCAACAAAATACCGATCCTTGACATAAGCAAAGATTTCATCACAGATCTCATGAAGTCGTGAGCGATGGGTAAGTGTGGCCAAGTAGAGAACTGGAATGATGAGTGCCTCTGGAAAACTCTGTAGATTATGTCTGGCTTTCTTCTCTGACTCCAGTGCTTCCTGATACGTGAGTCCTGGTTTACCTGTGACAGCACAGCTCCATACGAGGCTGTTACACAGAATGGTGCGTTCAAAAAAGTCACTGAAAAGAAGGGGGATAGGGGGGAGAGAAAGAAAATAATTACATTCTAACATCACGTTCAGTATGGTCACAATTAATACAGCAGCAACTTTCTCTTACGAGCTTGAAGTTCAAAAATAGCTCTACTCCTATACAGGTTGCAGACACAATCAAAGGTTATTTATCACTTCTTAAGCCAAGGTTTGGTAAATTGTTACTGTAAAACCAAGGTCTCCTCTCACTACAGACTACAGTCAGAGAGCATCAAGACCTACAAGTGCTGTAAACACGCACATTCACATGAAGTAGCCTTATGCACAAGAATAATCACACTGAGTTTAATGTGTCATATCCTCATTGCATCCCCTGTATTTCCTCACATATTTGCAGGAGGAGGGTCTAAAGTTGTATAAACACAGAACAACCTTAGGATCACAGAAACATGTTGAAACTTGAGTAAGTTTCAAATTTGGAGTGCCCTAGCTCACAAATGAAAAGATGGAGAGGTAAAAAAAATTAATGTCAAGTACGTCTCTAAATAGTTTTTATTCCTTCACTGTTTGTACTGCTCTTAGAAAAAGCACTGAACTATTTTTTTTCATGCAGATTCTTCTCCTCCCTTGTTCCATCAGCAAATATTTATTCTCTTCCTTCCCTGTATTTCCAATTAATGTTAAAATTACAGCATTGTTATTGCTTACTTACTGGTTATTACACTGGGATTGAGAAAGAAGGGCTTTCATTAGTCAATAGCTGTCAATTTTTGACAGCTATCAGAAACAGTGATTTTTTAAAACACTTTCTAGATGATATAGATAAGGTAGCTACTCACAGAACCACGTTAATACATATCACATACTATGGATCAGTGATCTGACAGCAGAGCAATGTTTCAGTGTGCCCCAGTTCAGACATTTATTTGCCTTCTTTTCCAACTCTTACCAGACTAGTATTTGTAGGTATGCAACGTGACAATTTTTTTTTTTTTTTTGCCTTGTACCAGTTTAACATAGCTGTTTCGAGGCAGACACACAATACCTACAGAGTGTTGCACGCTACTTGAGACCCTTACACTGAAGTTTCATTTCTTTAAGAAAAGCTACACAGTGCAACGTTGCCATTTTTATAGGGATGGAACTGCTCAAATCATTTCTCCTAACATGGTTAAAGAGCTGTACAGTTCACACTTCAAGTTTATTGCAGGCTCCCTGCAAACTCAAGCCGACAAACGTGCACCAGTTACATTGACGATGATATTCACTGCAGCTGGACAGACGCAACAATAACATTTTGAAAATGGAAATTCCAGATTAAGGACAACAGAGGGTCCTGGCTCAGATAATCCTTTCTGTGCGAGCCTCTGAGTGAGAGAAAGATGCTTTAAGAAGAACATCAGCTGTGACAAGAAGGGAATTAGGACAGAAAAGGAAATACACATTATATGAATAATAACTAACAACTACAAAGTTACAGAATTTTTATATCATTTGTGTCTAACTCATACATCTGACAACACCTGTAATAATGAATAATTTCAATTTGCCTACTCTAAACAAGAAACGGAGAACAAAGGAGAGAGAGGAGATGGATTGTTCTTCAATACATGAAGAACGGTTGGCTGTCAGTCATTCTGTCTGTGGATAGGCCAGAATATTGCCTTTTTGCTGCCAACCATATTGAATACAAACAGGTATTAGCAGAAAATAAACAAACGAGTATCAATAAAGCACAGAACAGTTAGTTAAACATTTAAAAAAACAAGTTAGATAAGGAGGAATTGACAGATTTTTAAGAAAAGGTAACAGAATAAACACCACACAATTCCTTCAGGTCTGTTTCTGCCCTGCATCTCACTACTTCTGTATGAGATTGAAAATAATTGAAGTAGCCTTGCTGACCTCAGTGGATGAAGTTATATATTTACTCAAATCTTTGTACTGCTGTCTCTCTACATACATTTCTCACTTACCAAAGAGGTTCTCAGCAATTACCTTTAGCCAGGAAGCACGAAAGCAATCTAAGACTTATTCAAAAACCCATCAGCACACAGTTTTCAAAAATTACCAAGGAAAAGAGAACGTGCACACAGAGGCAGGGAGAGACAGAGGCAGACGGTGCCTTTAAGGGCTGGTGCTGCCCTCTGCGAGGGGACACTGGGCACTCGGGCTATTTAAAGCAGCAACACTGAACTTCCTAAAAAAAAAATCCACACACACACACACACAAAAAACACCCTCTGAAGTCTCTTTACTCATGATTACCTCAAACACAAAATTCTAAGATTACTTGAACTGAAACATATTTGAGGAAAACATTTTTCCATTTGCATACAATGCTTTGTGTATCTAGTTTCATTGCAGATCATTTCCTCTTTTGTTTTGTGTGGATTTTTCCCCCCGTAAAGTCACAGGGAAGAAAAAATTGTACCAAAAAAAAATTTGCTTTCAGTTTTGAAGGCGTTATTTGTCTGTAGCTAGTCATTACACAGAGCACATCAAAACCATCTGTGGCTTAGTCTGTTAACACAGTTTTATTGCAATGTTTTAATGATCTCACTTTAACTCGGTTTGAGAACGAGGAAGAAAAAAAGAAATCACAACAGCACGGCAGCAGATTTTATTTGTAGCACTCCTCCTTTCCCTGTCTCTGCGGTACGTTTCGGTTATCACGAGTAAGATTTCCAGAGCGCGCACACAGCAGCTACCAAAACAACAGCCCAGCAGCAGCAGCGCTGTACTTTCTCCTCCCAGAAAGAGCAGCCATACACTTGATCATATTCCACACTCGATTCAAATTCACAAAACCAAGTGCATCTGCTGCCACGTCATACCTAAAGCCTTATCGACGTCCTTATCTAGGGATTACAGCCTGTGGGGCTTTCTCGCTGTTTCAAGACCCATGCAACTCCCTACAACACGGTTCTCACGAGACACGAGGGCTTGTGCAAGCGCTCAAAGCTCACCCACACGGCCCCACCAGGCCAGAGGTGCCCATGTTGCACCCAGCTGCAGGCCATCGAGTAATTAATGCTGACTTCTCAGCTGGGCATCTTTTTACATGTATGTTATAGAGTTCGTTTGCCATGCAAGGTAAGCTAAACTGCAAAATGATCAGCAAATCATTGAGCAGTTTAGTGCCGCTGCTTGGTAAGTATTTGAAAGGGCGCAGTTCATTAGTAGAAGAAAATAATTCTGGAGATAGATTACTTGCAGTTTCTCTGCTGACTGCACTTGCGATGGATATAAAAATAAAGAAATCAATCAAGCCTAGCAGCAAGAGATGGCTTGCGCCCGAACTAACCAAGTATTGCCACCGAGTCTAAGTTCTACTGTATTTTTAGTATTTCAAGCACGTGCTTGTCTAAAGCCAGTTACTTTCATTCATTTTTTTTTTAGCGTATGTTAAAAAGAAGTCAGGGGAGGGCTTGATCTTGTTTAAACAGAAGAACTATATGCTGGAGAATGTAAAAAAGGAGAAAGTTTTGTTATGTGAGATCTAAGAGAGAGAAAAGCAAAAAATTCTATTTAATGGCTAATATGTAGACATCATAATTTTTAATCCTGAAGCCCCTATCAAAGTGTAACATACAATCTACATAGGCTATGGGATATGTAATCTACATAGGCTATTAGGATATTCACAGCAAACAAACTTTGCCATCCAGTCCATGGCAAACAGGAGCGTTCATGTACTCTACCTGTTTCCAGAAGTGGCCAACAGTACATACTACAAAGTAACATACAAACCAAAATCTAAGAAAAAGACACTTACTCCTTAAGGTTTACAGATTAATTACACATCAAGAAACATACTTCCAATTTATGGGCTTATCTTCAACAAAATAGATAAGTCCACCTAATTAAACTAAGGGTACTTTAAAAAGCCTTTAAAAGAGACCTCTTTCTGACTTTAACTTATAATCCCACAGGTCAATCTATAAATAACTTTTTAGTAGGTTTTTAAGATACGCAACTCCTTCCACCCACCAAGTCCCTATGTTTTAGACTGAGAAACATTCCTTCAATGGCCTCTTAAATGGGGAAAAATAAATCAGACTGTCTTCATGAGCAACACTTCCCATAGTTTCCTAGACAAGGTGAAAAAGACTGGCAACTACATCCCACTGTTTTATTGTGCACCCCCTTACTTGCTTTTCCATCTACTACTCTTCCAGCTCGAGACACTCTTTTGTTGATCTATCCCCAGATCCACCTCCCAATCAGGACAACAATTAAGCATTAAAAACATCGATTCCCTCAGCTCCTCATAACACAACTGAAGTTTGCCACCTCACTGTGCCCCCTTTTAAAGGATTACAAAATTATGTGATAGTATTTCAGATCAGAAAGGAAATGCATTCTTAACAGGAAAGTCACTTTACAAAACACTAGTCTTGCCAAATTCTCCTTGCATTAGTATGAGTTCTTATGGAGAGAAGAAGAATACAATGTGTGATTCGTACTCATCTCTACTAGTGCTGCTGTGAGCATGAAAGAAGCTTTACAATGTTCTAAATTTGTACTCTTAAAAAAAAAACAGCTTAAGTGGTAGCGGTTTGTAGTAATTAAAAGCGTACATATATATTTGAGGAGGTGGGGGTGAATTCAGGTTACCGTGCATATCGATACAGCCTGTTTGATCTAGTCAGATTCTGCAATTTTTAAATTCCCCCTTCAAAAAAAATCCAGTTATGGCAAAAGTAGATGCAGAGAGGACTGATTTGGACAACAGTTTTCTTTCATGAAAGAACTAATACAATTTTTTAAAAGTGGGCCCTCCCTATCATTAGCCTAATTGCCCTTGTTTAGACAAAGAAAAGGGAAGTGCTCTCAGAGGACAGTAACTATTTGAAGCATCGCTTTGCTAGTAGGAAGAGTTGCAACCAGGAGGACAGATCAGCATCTGTAAAACTTGCCAAAAGGTGACCCAATGTTCTTCAGCAGATTAGATTATTGCGGGTTGTTTGTGGTGTAAACAAATACAGTCGTGCCAGAAGAACATGCCACGTAAAAAAATACTAAGCTTGTCAATCAAACCACCAATTTTATCCAAGGTAGAAAAGCACCAAAGACCAGGAAAAATATAAAAGTGAAAGAGAAAAAAACAAGCAGGGATGAAGTTTCTGCAGGAAAGGCAACAGTATTTTCCCAAATACCATATTCTAGCCCTGACCTCTGAGCTAACCACCCACTGACATTTCTAGGGATAGCCTGTGTGAACACAAGTCTAAATTCATCCCTTAATTCATGAACTTGGGTTACATACGGAATTTGGTCTTTCGGCTTTTTCTTAATGGCACCATCCTCGCAGCGTAAATAAGCCTGTTTTAAAAAAGATACCTTTCATGCTAAAATTTATTCAAAACTATATATACCTGAAGCACATTTCAGAGGTGTCAACAAACACAAGAGTCATCTGATTACGTGATAATAATAATTGTAACCAGAAAAGCAGCTTTCAAAATATTAGCAGCTGGGGGAGGGGGACTTAATTCCTACAGAAACACGAGGCTGTCAGCTCTCGCTTGTTACCTTCTCACACGCCCTATAATGAAAACACTCAGCAGAAAATTCCCAACGAAATGTTCAACGCCCCTCTCCCCCCACACACATAGCACATTGCCCAGGAAACAGCGAGGCATTACCCTCCGGAGTTACCTAATCCAACTTCTTCAAGATTTTATTAGGTGAAGTGTATTTGAGTCGGAAAAACAAGCCTAAACATGAAAAAGATCTAGGTGTGCTCTCATTTCATATGCTGCAAATGAAAAGTATTTCAGATACGATCTCATTAGTCTACACGTCTTTTTTTATTTTTTATTATATATATCAAATGAGCTTGGATTTGGGGGACTTTTTGTAGGTGGGGACGGTGCTGGATGAGGCTGTAGGGTCCGGAGACACACATGCAGCAGCTTTAGAAAACCGTCTAAGTACTTTCCGTCCATTGTTCTTGCAAGCACTCAAGTACGTGACACTAACTTAGGGACTACCCATGCCTTTTCTCCACCGCGCCGTGTTAACGACGCTGTCACAATTTCCATCGGTCTTTTCACCGACGGGTAAAAAAAAAAGGAAAAAAAGAGAGGGCCGTGACAGGACAGGGCAGCCTGACCAGCGGCGGGGACAGGTGTCCCTCTCGGCCGCGCCGCTCGCCTCCCTGGGGCCGGTTTCCAGCCCCGGGCGCTCCCCGCGCTGTGAGGACGCCCGGCCCGGCCCGGCTCGGCGCGGGGACCCGCGGACAGGTGCAGCGCCCCGCGGCCCTCCCGGGGCGGCCGAGCCACTTCCAGCCGGGCCGGGCAACGGCTCCCGGGCCCGCGGCCGGCGGAGGGCGGGGCGAGCGCGGCCATGGGCGGCGCGGCGGCGGCGGCTCTGACACCCCGGCCCGGGGGAGGCCGCCGGGAACAAGGGGTTAAGCGCGGCGGCCAGGGGCCGGCCGGGAGCCGGGCCGGGCCGGGCGCTCCCACAACAATGGTGCCCGCCGGGCCCCGCACGCCGGGGCGGCCGCCGCCGTTGTGCAGCCCGGGCTCGGCCCGGCGGCCGTTGGCGGCGCGTCCCGGCCTAGCGACATGCGGCGGGGCAGGGGCCGGGGCTCGCACCGCCCGCCGCCTCAACTTTCACTTCCTCGCGGGGGTGTGCAGGAGCCGGCGCCCCCTGCCCCGCGGCGGCGGCAGCAGCAGGAGGAGGAGGAGGGGGCCGGCGGGATCCCCCCGCCAGGAGGGGAAGGCGGGCAGGGATTCCCCCTGCCCAGGCCGGGAGATCCGCCCTCTCCCCCCACCCCTCGGCGGGGCACGGGCTCGGCGCCAGCACCCCCCCCCCCCGCCGCCACCACCACCAGCACCGCCGCCACCTCCCCTCCGCCCCGCCGGGCTCCCCGCGGCGCTGCCGGGGAATCCCCCGGCCGCCTCCCCGCCCAGGTGTCAGCCGTTGGGGGCTCCAACCGCTCCTGCCCCGCGCCGCCGGCGGAAGGGCGCGGGGGGATCCGGGGGAAAGGGGCCGCGGCTTACTCGTAGTCCCTGAAGATCTCGTTGGTGACCCTGCAGTGGAAAACGCGCTCGTCCGGCCGCAGGTCGGCGGGGGGCTTCTCCCTCACGAAGGGCTTGCGGTGCAGCAGCGGCATCGCCCCGCTCCGTCGTCTCCTTCCTGCCCCGGGACCCGCTTCGAACCGGAGGGAAAAAAAACACGGAGGGAAGGCGGGCAGTGAGTGCGGGCGGGCGGCGGCGCCCCCGGCCCGGGGAGGAGGGAGCGGGCCCGGCGTGTCCCTCCCCCCGGGGGGGCCGGGGAAGGAGCGGCGGAGCGCGGCGGCACGGCACGGCGGGCTCGGGCGGCGCGGCGGCGGCAGCCTTTTGTGTGCCTGACACGCCGCTGCCTGCCTGGGACTGCGCGGGGAGCGAACGGCGGCTCCTTCCTCCCCCGCCTCCTCCCGCAGCCTCACAATGGGGCCATGACGCCGAGCGCCGGGCGGGGGCGGCGCCCCCCCGGCCCACCCCGCCCCGGCTGCGGCCCCGGCCGCACACAACGTGCTCGGCGCGGGGATACCCCGGCCCCGGCCGCCGCCGCCGCGCTTTGTCTCCGCCGCCCCCCCGCCGCCCCCGGGTCACCCCTTCCCCGCCTCTGAGCCGCGCACGCCGGCCCGGACACCAACTTCCACTCCTCCTCCTCCTGCCCGCAGCGACCGCTTATCGCCCTCCTTCGCTTCCTGCCGGCCCGCTGCCCTAGCGGGGTCCTCGCCCCCCCGCCCCCCCCGGCACGGCTCGGCTCGGCTCGGCTCGGCACGGCTCGGGGGGCTCCCCGCCCTCCGGCCCCGTCGCCGCGGGGGGCTCGGGGCTCCGCTCCCCCCCTGCCGCCTACCTGGTGCTGCCCCGAGCCGCCCCGGGGTGCGAAACGCGGCGCCCTCCGCTCGTCCCTTCTCGCTGCCCCCCCCCCGCCCCAGCTCCCGGGAAGTTTTTGATCTACTTCTCCGAGCCCTCAATCAGGAAGAGCGGCGGGGAGGAGCCTTCCACTTCTCTCCCCTACATCTTTATTGGCCGCTCGGTGCCTTCCAGCGTGTGTCACACAGGAAGACAGCGAGCTACATTATTAATTAATGGCTGAGAGGGCTCATCCTCCATTTTCGAATTATCAGCCTGCGATCTGCGGCGCGCCGAGCGGGGGGGGGAGGCCCGGCCGGCCGGGCTGCGCTGAGGCGACGGCACCCCGGGCACCGGCAACCGGGCACCGGAGCCCGCTGCCCCCGCCGCCGGGCCGGGCTGCGGATACCGAGGGGCTCCCCCGAGCCCGGCCCGGCCCCGGGAGCGCCCCGCCAGCGGCTCCCCGCCGGCCGGCCCGGGGCGGCGAGGGCAGGGTTTTTTGCCCTCGGCCAGGTTGCGAACGTGTCAGATGGGGCCCTGCCCGCCGCTGCCTTGCCTCCCCCCCCTCCGGTTAATCGCCAACGTCAGGATATTGTTCTGCCAGTGAACTGATTTTTCACCGCTTTTATTATTTCTTACCCCGGCGCGCTCACCGTGCCGTGGGTGATTAAGAGTGGGATGCTAATCTAATTGTGTTCTCTTAAGTGCCAGCCGGCTTAAAGACATAAAAACACAGAAGGAGGTCCCCATCCATCGCAGTTCAACAGTGCAAGGTCCAGAGCGTACATGAAAACGTACTGCACAATTGTAAAAACCCCACAGGACGACTTAGGTGACTGGTATCTGAAGGCTGACACAAAGATACAAGTTTACAACCTCAAATTCTGTTCGGGCAAATAAAGATCCTGTGCTGTTTCCTGCACCTGTGCATAGGTTGTTTTTCATTAGCACTGCAAGTAAAAGCAACGAGCAGCACTGCGGCAGCCCGGATGACTAAAACCTAGAAGAATGTTTACACTCGAATTCGTGAATTACTTTGTTTAAGAAGTGATCAGGTCTTAATCAAAAGCACCGAGAAATGCCAGTGCTCCCTTCTAGTTCGGTTTACAAAATCTGAAGGTTGAGCTACAAAACAGGTTACTTCTGAGTCCTACCAACTTATTTTCATTTGCCAGTTGGCTTCACTTTCAGTTTTTAATTAATTTCTACCAAAGGGCACGAGTGCAACTTCAGTTAATGCACTTTTAATGCCTCCAACATTTCATAAATTTTAGGTTTGCATCAAAACCGTACAGTTTGCCACGGTTATTACATTTAGTGTTGGCAACTCTTACGATTACAGTGAGATTTTGCAACACTTAGCTTTGTTTTAAGCTCTGGCTCTTCAGCAGATGTGATTAAATTGGAGCCTCAGCTTCCCCTACAAATAATTACATTTCTAAATCTCAAGTTTGAGAGAAGAGCCTGAATATGTGATCTCAAAAGGTTCACAAATTAGAAGGGAAATAAAAGTCTTGAGTTTATAATTTTTGTGAATCTCATTCTTTCTAAGCCAGTATCATGATATTTGGGAGCTTGGGTGTGTGTGTGTGTGCGCGTGGATTGTCAGCACAGCATTATTTCAGAATTAGTTGGTATCCATGAAAAATGCATGAGTTGATAGAACTGTGACATCAAAAGCAAATCCCCTTTTCCTTTTTGCTCTCTCTTGCCCTTTTTCTCTTTTCTTCTCACCTTTTCCTCCCTCTCTTGTTCTTCCCCCCTCATTATTCCCTCAGTGATTTTTCCAGTGAACAGATCCTCACTAAGTAATAGGGCTGCGCTAGGGTTTGATATTCTTAGGATACAGAGGAGCAGTTCAGTTTTCACCTCTGAATCCAGCTCTGTTCTTTAAAAACCACTAATTCAGACTCTGATTCTGCTCCCAGTAAGGTCAGAAGGAACTAGGATAATTTTTTACAACACAGGATAACATCTACTAGGGGGACATTGAGATTTCAGTGGAAATTAATTCTGAGAAATCTGAAAAATGTTCCTTTCATGAGAATATTTCTTGTGTTTTTACACTGTATTCAATTTTTGTACTGATTTGGGTTGGATTTTTGTTAGGACATCACTGAAAGTATAGTTTTGATTCAAGACACAAGAACAGGGTTGTTGATGTGGATTTTACCACAGAAGGGCAAAAAAATAAGTTGGTTTGTTTTTAAAAGATGTTGTTGTACACTAACAGCTATACTAGATGGAGTTCCTTTGCCAGTGAGTGAGGTTGCAGTTCTCATTCATAGAACTTTAAAAATAGTTGTACCGGGAAGATAAAATCTTACAAAACACTTGGTCTCCATGCTTTACAGCAGTAGGACAATTTCCTAGGGACAGTGCTGGCAAATCCCCCAGCTGGTCCTTCAAAGCTCCCCACAATTTTGCTAGTTTTTTATTTATTTTCATTTGCTATATCAGAGATTTGTTTTTCTCCTCGTCCTATTCTATTTCTTCCTGTCCTTAAGCCACCAAGAACTGATTTACACAGAGATACTCCAAAATACCTGTTCCCATCAACCGTTACCAAATAGTTCCATATGTGACTCTTGTTATTCTGGAACAAGTGCAACACATGGAATTATTTTAGTATAGTCTTGCCACTTTAAAATGACACCTGACTTTATATTGGAGTAACTAATATTTAGCCAAATCATATACTTGGAACCATGCAAAAATAAAACTTTGACCCAACCTGTTTTACCTGTAGTATCACACAACTCAGAGAGTTTTATCCTCAGAGTCTGTTTAGCCACTTGCTTTGTAATAATTTAGTTTGGAATTTTTTAGCACATCACTTATAGTTTTGATTCATTTTGTTCATCTTTTTTTGTTCATTTTCTTCCCAAAAGTTGCCACTTTGTTCTTTCAGGTTTTGGCTGAAGCCAGAAAAAAAAAAATAAAAATTAATTGGACTCTCTTCTTCATATGGAATTTCACTGGACTTCGAAAGAGACTCTAGGTTCTCAACTCTATTTTTTGTAAAAAACGTGGTTGAAAAGATGAACTTGAACAATGAACATATTTGTTGAAGTGATATATTACTAGTGAGTTGTTCAGTCAAACAACAGTTATAACATCAACAATCTCTATATTTTTCTGCATTGACAAGTGTGTAAAAAAGAAGAAAACTGTAACATATACTTGAGCATCATCTCAGTTTTAATGCACTGAATAGATTTTCTTGGGATAGCAGCACCCTTTTTCTTTCCAAATGCAGTTTTGGAAATCTTTCCATAACACAAGCAAACCATAGATCACTTTTTTTAAAGCTTAAGGCACCCAGCAAAAATACCTTATTTATCTGATTGTGCATTTTACAACGTACTGATACAGCTTTTTTCACCTTTTGCCCTTTCTCCACCACCTTGCTGAGCATTTACTCTTTTGATCATATATCTTTATTTAGACTTTAAACTATGTGAGGAAAGACAATGTGCTGGTTTTATCAATACACTCCAGCTGTAACAGTAACATTTGGTCTATTGTCTTTTGCTGGCTGTAAGGAACTATGCTCAGTTTTTAATAACTTACTCGCTTATAAATAACATACTTCAGTCAAAAAAGGAAGAGATACGCAGATGATTCTTTACAACAGATCTCATTTTTCTTTCATTCTAGCTCAGTTGCATTTCAACAAACTTTTAAAGCAGTTCTGTAATCACAAGGAGAGTAGGTTCCTTATTCTGCAGCTACTGGTTGCATTCAACGTGAGACACAAATAAAGGAGGAGATAAAGAATCAATCCCTATGGTCAGTGACTTTTTGGTATAGTCACTTTTTTTTTTTTTTTAGTTCCATAATAGTCTTAACACAGACATCACACTTGTTATAACAGAATAGAGGGCAATAAGTCATGACCAGAGTCTGCTCTGCCTGTTGCCAAGTTTTGATACCGTAATATACACCAGGGCCCATCTCTCACCACAGCCCTCTGGGAGCAATGAGGTGTTTCTTACCAGAATTGTTCTACAGAAAGTTATTCCGTGTTATTTTCATTTCTTCACAGCTTAGTAGGATTTAGACATATAGCTCTCACTGCTTTTAGTGGATATTGCCTGCTTAATTCCCTTGCAGCTCCAGAAGTGAGGGGATACATTCCTTTAATCATATCCTATTTTTTTCCTTCTCAGAGAGGGCTATAAAAGGTATTTAGGCTGATAACCTTATAGTAGTGGGGAGGAACTCTGACCTCATCTGCTTTGCAGCAATGACCGTGTATGATTGGCCTCTGACCTGATTACAAAATGATAAAATGATGTTGTGAAATCAGTACTCATTTCCTAATAGTGTCTCTGAAACCAGCTTAAACTCTTGAGAGGATTGGTACTACATTTTCTTAGTTACAGTTGTAATCCACAGGATACAGAGTATTGACACTACTGTAATTTTCTCACACTAAAATATGCTGAATTTCTCATTGCTAACCGATATTTAGAATAATTGATGACTGATGAATGATTCTGAATGAAAGATGGCTGAATTTGCTATCTTTTGCCATATATGCACATTGTCACTACTACAGTGATGTATGGCATTTTAGAATAGATTGAAATACCTTGCATCAACCTGTTTGAAACCTGGACCTTAATCAACAAGATATTCTTCGTGCAGTCAGATTTAAGATTAAGAACTCAAGCACTGCATAATACTAACCTACGACTTACTAAGTTCACATTGACTTTATTTTAATTAACTATATTCAACACCTCTCTGCCCAGTTGATGAGCAGAATCCATAATTTCAAGGATGTTGATTTACTTTATGGTTTTGCTATGACTGCAGTCCCAATATTTTTTTTTTCTTTTCGGTTACACTGAGATTGGACAAATTTGTTTGCTTATCGAAAGAGCTCCCATGCAGTGCAGGTGCTGCCTAGTAGCACATGAAGAGAAGTTGGCCCAGTAGCTGTTCTGAGTCATTTAGTCCAGGATTACAGTGATGAGCCAATCAGAAGCATAAAATTCTGCTCAAATACACACCATATTGGGTTTCCATCGAGCCATTCATTTGACAAATGTAATGACTCGTGACTATGACTAGTATTCTGACTTACCCATTTCATACAGGGTGCTTTGGCCTACATCTTATTTTCCTCTGTCTTGCTACTCATCTCTCATAGAGGGCTTCTGGAGGGCTGAGGCACAGAGACTGACTATGTAGGCACTATCTTGATGGCAGATGCCAAATAAGAGTGGAGTGGAAGAAGCCAGTAGCTGCTTGAGTCTCATCCTGTCTAGAGGGGGACCCTGGATGTCTCCCTACATGGCGTCACATGGGCTAGTCCTGGGCACAGGCCCTGGTCACAGGCCCTGGGCACCATTTCAGCCCAGGTGGATGAGGGCAGGACTAAAGCAGTGCCCTGTCCTGGGTACAAAATAACCGGCAATTTTTACTTCATGCTTTTGCAGGACACTGCTGGAACCTCTCTGTTTTTCCTTAACTGCTTGTGTTAGCAGGGTGCTGGCAGCGTCATCCAGGCCTGGTGTGCGGAGTCCTAATGCTGCAGGGGAGGTCACTGTGCTATGTCACAGCCACAAAATACATTCCTTAGGAGAACACTATCTGCAAAGGAGATCCTCTGGAAGGAGAGCTCCTTCGGCACAGCCTCCATGATGACCTTCCCTCCTCCCACAGATGTGGGGTCAGGAGTGTATTAGATGTACACCACTGCCACATGATGCCCCTGTTTCGGCCTCAAGCACAAGAGGAGTTGAGATACTGATGGAATTTCTACATTTCTTAAAATTCAGGCACTTGAAAATATGTTTATTTTATATAAATCATGTGGAAAAAAAAAAAGGTAAATCCAGTGCATGCTTTGGTCTTGCTGGCTTTGGAAGACTTAGAACAGCTGGCAAGTTACTAGGATTGTTACTGTATTACTGTTATTGTGCTGCTAAGCTTTCAGAGCAAGGAATAAAGTTTAAACCTTTTCATTATCAGTCCCAATTTAGTGCAACAATTGATAGGAAATTGCTAAAGATTCAGTAGTTTATGCATTAGGCATTGAAAATTATTTCAGTAGCAATTTCCAGTCATCTAGGGAGCTCCTAAACAAAAAGCAAAGACGGGACTTCACAATCTTAAAACCAGATTCAGACATGGAAGTTATAGTAGTTGAGACCTAATTCAGTAGAAACCTACAGTGCAGACACAATACAGTGTTGTAAAAATGCTTCTACCTGTACAGTTTGTTGTTCTATAGGGACACCTTCTAGTGATGCAGTTTATGCATCTCTAAATGTACCCATGTTTAAGGTTGAATTGAGATAAATATTTCAGTCCAAAATACTTTTTAAAGTTTGCAACCTAGTTATCACAATTACAAAATGTCATCAAAAATTGAACATTAATAAATAAATAAATAAAAAGGTTTACAGACAAGGACATTAAAATTTAAACAGGCATAACAACAATCCCCTTGTCCCCCAGGAAACAGAAAGTGACTTTTAACTACAAGCCTCCTTTAAGGAGAACCAACAGGTCACCTACAGCTCTGCCTGGTCCCTAATGGATGCAACTGGTTAGACTCCCCTCTTCCACCCCTTAAAAAACCTTTCAGTTACAGGTAGCACCACTTACTTATCTGACCGAAACACAATTAATAATGAGAAAAAGGAGAAAGTGTTGCAAGGTGCTTCTTTCTTATCTAGGCAAGTGTCCCCACTAAAGCCAGTACCAAGGAGAAAGCTTTTCTCGTACTGTGAATTTTGATGGATAGAGCACTGGAACAGGCGGGTAGCAGTTTAGATGCCAGACCTCATGAAAATTCAAAATATCAGATTATGCCAAAGACGTTTCTACCAATCAGATCAGTTTATAAACGCCTATCCCTTCTCATTACTGCCCTCAACTACCTTGATTTTTGGTGTGAGTGGGTGTGTTGTGCATCTGTGACAAAGCTAAAGTTTAGTGAGAGAATTTCCTGCTTCCTATATGGGTTTTTAACCATGCAAGGCATATGCATGACCTCAATTCTCAATTTCTTGCCTGTTGTGCAACTGAGAATTTAGCAGCAAAAGGAGTTACAACCTCAGCATTATCTAGTACTTGTGCATATTGCATGTACATATGCTTGGATAAAAATGCTTAACAGCTGACATAAGTTGAAATAAAACACTTCTTTTTTTTCTTCTTTCCACAAATAATACTTCATTCACACAGTATTAAAGAATCTTCTGGCAGGAGGACAATTTGTCGTAAAAATCAGGAGGATTGGAAAAGGTATGCCAGGAAACAAAGCTCAGTTTTGTGTAAATGGCGAAATTCTCAATGAGTTCCACAACCGTCTGCGATTAAAACTGATTTCTGAAGCCAACAAATATGAAATCCTTTTAATGTTCACATAAAACGTTGCTATGAAAAGCTTTAACTTTTTAAACTACTTTTCAAAAGCGAATAGAAGTAGTGCTCTTCCAGCTAGCGAAACCCGGTCAGCAACACAAAGGAGTAAATAACTCCCGAGCACTTTTCCTCGCCACAGCCCGGCTGTGTCTCGGCGCTGGGCAGGCGACACCAACCCAGGCGTGGATGAGCTCTGCGGGTGTCAGTGGTGCTAACTGTGGGCTTTGGGAGGCAGAGACCTTCAGGAATTACACGTTTTGTCTCAGCGGTTGCGATGGGTATTAAGCAGCTCGGAGGCACTTATAAATCAGCGGGATTTTCATAACTGAGGTACCGCCTCGGTGCCTACACGCGGGCGGCTCCCCACCTCAGCAAGGCAAGGACGGACATTTTCTCCCCCTGCCTCGGCCGGGGACAGGGACATGCGTGCCCAGGACCGACGGGACCCCGGTTCCCTCAAGCCGCCAGCCCGGGGCACACCAGCTCAACGCCCCATGTCAGGCTCCCTCCCGCCTCAGCAGGGCCGGGAGCCGGGGCCCACAGCACAGCACGGCACGGCACGGCACGGCACGGCACGCCGCTCCGGGCGGCAGGGGGGCCTGGCCGGGGCTCCCCCTGGCGGCGGCAGCGCCGGGCGAGGATGGCGGCGTGGTTCCTTCAGCGGGCCGCCCCTCGTGCCCCCCTGCCGGCACCGCCGTGCTCCCGTGCGGGTGGCTGGGTCGGTGGGTGGAGAGAAACCCGCAGCGACCCGTGCAGGATTAAGCCCCCCGCCGGCTGCTCGCTGCGGCCGGTTGGCAGCGTGTCTGCGCGGTTTATTTAAGATAAGGCGGCTAGTTAAAGCTTAACCCGCGCAGGCCGAGGAGGCGAGCGTCGGCGGGAGGAAGCGCTTCAGAGAAATGCTCCGCCGCCGGCCCGGACCTGCCTCCCGGGGCTGCGCGGCAGCGGGAAGCGGGAAGAGGCCGCCCTCAGCGCGGCCGCGAGGCCGGCGTCGCTCGCCAAATGGCGGCCGGGGGCTGTGGGGCGCCCTGAGCGGGCTCCCCCGCCGCGCTCCCTCTCGTGCCGTGCCCGGTGCCTGTGAAGCCTCTCGGAAATAAGGGGTCCTTCTGCCGGGAGACAGGCCATTAGCCCCTCCAAGGGGGCTGGACAGCACAGTGCTGCTCCGAGTTGGGAGCTTGTGCCTTCGGTTAAACCGGAATTAACATACACAGAAAGCCTTTCGTACTGCTGTGGTGTACAGACCCGGTGTACGAGACAGTCCTTTGAAAAATTCAACCTGTCCCTTCTATTTTTTGAACTATCACTTCATAAGTATTTGTGGTGTAATAAAAGCTCCTGTAAATTGTTTCCCATCATTTGGGAATGCAGGAGGGAGCATTTCTGAATTTTTTTCTAAACACAGTCTTCTCCTAAACCCTAATCGTAGATATATGGTGAGCCATGCATGTAGACAAGGCCATGAACTAGTTTAACTAGAGTTATTTTGGCATCAGTTTAGCTGCTGTGGTGTGAACCGTCATGTGGACATACTGAGAAACAAGGTGTAAACATCATATTAGCACATTAACACGGGGTTTTAAGTGTGTTTAGTTAAGTAGGTGTAAAAAGTGATCTAGATGAGCCAGAACAAGCTTTGTGGGTAGACTAGTTTTAGCATTATTTGGAATTAAGTTCCTTTTGTCTGGAGTGCCAGTTTGGCAACATAGGAACTCAGCCTAATTCTGTATCAGATGACTGCTGTAAGTATATGCTTGTTCCACCACCCGGAGATTTACCTTGAAGTATCTGAAATATGTGACATAATATGCTTTCCTCCTATAGTAGCAGTCAAGCTAAAAATCCAGCCCTATCACCTGACTTAACATGCTATTTTCTTTACACTCAAATTTAATTTATTTATTCATTTCAGATGGTGAAAGTCAACAGCCATGTATTTCAAGACATACATATTTTCCCCTCATAAAAGCATGTTCCAAAGCCTATGCAAAAAGTCTGTGAGAAGAAAAGCTCATTTGTGTGCTTCAACTTTTAAAAAAATACAAAGGTATGAACAGTAAGAAGGCAAAGTATCCATAAGGAGGGAATGTTACACCCATAAGTTCAATCATATTAAAATTACTCTTCAGTTCATTATAAAACCTGATGATTTTGTCCTAAAAAAATAATACAGGCTAAGGTTGGCGGCTTCACATCAGGGATGAATATGATTACAGTTTTTCTAAAAGAGAAGGTGAATACACACACACGCAGCCTTAGCAGGATTTTTAAACATTTGGTAGTGTTCGATATGTCAAAACACTTGAGCAGCTGTAAGGGCAGAGCCCAAAGGCCTACATGTAAGGATGCAGCTTCTAGGGAGGGCAATTAGGGTAAAGTGAAAAATGCTTACATGAGTCCTATTATAGTTGCTATTTAAGTAACCCTATCTGAACTTAACCATTGTACTAAAAAATATTCAAGTCTTGCAGGTTACTTATGCTTATGCTACCCGAAAACAAAATCTATCAGTTGAGCCAGACCTTGGCACTACTCCAATAGTTCAAAACAGCTCTGGAGCCAGCTTAACTGCCCTAACCATAAATATTTTCACATCTCCAGGAACACCTCTGCAGGGCACAGACCCATTGAGACAACCTACACTTCACTATTTCTGAACTCTGACTCCCAGAACACATGCAAAGAAACAAATGGCATGGGCTGCATGTACCTGCTCTGCTGTGATTCTCTGCCTGGGGAGCACTCCCCCTGGGCTAGGAGTCACGGATTAATTCTTCAAACAACAAAACAAACCCCAGGATACTTAAAATGTTCACCATCACCATTTCTTTCTTTCTTTTTTCTTTTAATGACATCTGTGGAGATAGAAGGATAGACTCAGCAATAAGAAACTATTATTTTTTAATGTCAACAGATAGGATTAAGACATGTTTGCTTTTCCTTGGTCTCCACTGAATGAACCCAGGTACCGATTTAGAATTCCTGTTGCTTGCTTTACACAAACATGCTCTCAAGCTTCTGTCTGGTGAGAAAATAATGAGAATTTGTACAGCAATAAAAGAGAGTCAACATTTCACCATGCTGAAAACTGTTCATCATCAACATCAAAAGGTTTTAATCTGTTGACGGTCATACACTTGATCTATACAGCCTGCTGCCCTACTGACTCTTCTCTCAGGCTAAGTGAAGGGTGCCCTGGGATATGTGTCTTTGTACACTGAGAGCTCTGGAAACATTGAAACAACAACTATGCAAGGCAATGGGTTGAATAGGAAGGCCTGAGCAAGAAGTAGTCTTGGCAGTACGTGTGATTTTCCCAGGTTGATGTGAATGAATTAAGAGTAAAGGCACCGCCTGCAGGAGTCAAAACAAAACAAAACAAAAAAGCCAAAACAAAACAGAACAAAAAAACAACCCTCTGTCTAGCAGTTGCCTAGAGCAAAGGGACGGAAATTTTGTTTTTGTGTTCCTGTTGCCTAGAGTCATGTAAAACCTTTGCCCTTTTACAACTAGCTACAAATCCTGGGGCTGACTGGGTATTACACTGTGTGAGAAGGAACAAGAAAGAAAAGAGAAAGAGCCCTTTGGGGCATTGAATGGACCTAAGGGCCAACCATGGGATTTGGGCAAAAGAAATTGCTTACTGTCTGTTTATTTACAAGGACTATAGAGGAAGGGACAGAGCCAGTATTATCCCTTTGTCCTCCTGATAGACGCCCTAACTCAAAGACTCAAATAATAACTTCTAAGCCAGGAAGAAAACGCTTTTTTTCCCCTTTTATGACAATCAGATGTTTAGTGGGAGGAACTCTCAATGTGCATCTAAGAGATAGGTAATGCCAGTTACAAGGAAAAAGGAACATTGCACCCTCAAACTAAATTAGCTTGGTTGCCAGTACAGTAAGCAGCCTGAACATTGCAGAGATAGGTTCATAATCACTTGAAATACACTAGGTAACACACAAAAAAAAACTTATCTAGAGACACCATAAACTTACAGGCTTTGCTTAGGAAAATGAAGTGGTAGGGAAGGTTCCCCAGATGTGGGCTATTCTCTTCCAGGTTTACCTGAGAAGGGAACAGAACAAGGACATCTGAAAGAGATGCTGATTTCAGCTGGTTTAAAGCTGCTTCACTGGCGTAAGTGATTATCATGTCCTCTGTTCCTGCAGGTGCATGAAACCCTGTTTCAAAGAAGGATTTTCATCAGCACCATATTTTGAACAGTCAGGCAGCAATGGTGAAAATGATGAAAACATGACAGCCAAAAAATTAAAAAGGCAACGCAGATTCCTGTTTGAAAGTACTCTTTTCATCATTTCAGAACTCACCTCCTGATTTGCTCCATCTCCTTATCACTTTCTGTGAACTTTGTCTCGTGAAAAGATAAGAAAAAGATTATGTACCAAATGATTCAGCTGGGTCCCTATTCTGACAGTCTGCAAGGGAAGTAAGTGGTATGCAAATATTAACTGTACAAGGTGAATTTCACCTTGTTTTTCATAACCCAATTTTAAAAGATGTTTCTACAAGATATTCCATGTAAGATTTATAACGTTTCTGTTACCATGTTCCTTTTCAGTTTGTTTTTTCTTTTTTCTTTTTTTTTACATCTTCGAACACATTAGTTTCCTAGAATTTCTATTCCAGAATAGTATAGATTATTATGAAAAATAAATTGCTAGTATTACTTTAAAGTGCATTCTTATTCATGAACACAGCTCAGTGTTGGCCTGTCATATCCAGTTTTACAGTAGTAATGCACATCAAAAGTTAGCTTGCTCTGATGTTAAAAAACTTTTCAGGGGAGAAAGAAGTCACAGCTCATTGCGATATTTATAGGATTTAAGAATGCTTTTAAGTATCTTGTAATAGCAGATGCCATCGAGTACTCTGTCATAAGTGGTTTTCTTATTCATAACAAGTAATGCATATTATGATATGTTTCAAGCAAGGCCCACATTAAATTTTGTGGGAAAAATAAAGACCACATCTGTCTTATTGTCTGAATTCCATTTGGGTTTTGTTAATGCCACATTGTATTTTTATTTTTGTTTTGAATGCAGCTCTCACGTGTGGTTTCTAGCCATCAGTTTGGTAGTCTAATGTACGATGGATTTTAATGGATTGTCTACGAAGCTCCAACACAAGTATCGAAGGCATGCTGAATGGTGTTACCCTGGGGTGGAAAAAAGATTTGTTACAACAGGACCGACCTTTCGATAGCTTGGACAAGAAGTCCATGAAATGAGATTCCTGCTCTTCCAAGTGTTGGCCTCTTTCTCCCTTTCAAAGCCATTTCCTCCCACCTCTATTACTCAGCCTCTCCCCAGGATTGTCTTCTCGTACCCCAGGGTACATTCTTGTGGCTTGCTGCCCCAGCAAACAGGGAGATGCTACAGCATATCCTGGCTTGGGGTAGAGGAGCAAGAGGGAATTGGAGGACCTCTAGGAGCTCAGAAGGTCTGGGACACCCGTTCTAGGATCTAAACAAGCTGCACTGTTCAGTACCTCTGCTCCAGACGGATCCATGATATGGAACTAAGAGCTGGCAATGCACTGGAAAGACAGATTTAGGACTTGCTGACCTGTAAGTAATAGGATCAAGTCACAACACCATGAGTCTTCCTAGAACAGGACCAGGCCACATTCTAGCAAAAATTGACAAATTCGACCAGACTTAAAGTCTCATTCTGGCTTCTCCAAGCTAGAAAGCTCCACTCCCTTGGAAACGACAGTGGCTCCCAATGCTTCATGTGTAAGGCTCCCAGCACTACCACAAGAAGCTGTTACCTTCCTTCAGACAAGCCATTTCTGTATGCCCCAGTCCTGCTTACTGCCTCTGACCTTACCTTTGCTGCCAACCCTGACCCCTTCCAATGTCTGCTCTTAATCATTCAGTTATAAACATCCCTTTAACATGTATTTGCAGCTGTCAACTTGCATGTCTTCTAGAGTGGCTGTGGTCATTGATTATTCAAAGTTGTATTGTAGTTGGCAAGTAAGAAGTTGTTTCACAGCTGTTTAAGAATGTCCAAGGTAATAACTTTGGAACTTCGGGGCATGTAGATGAAAATATTTACACTCATTGTTAAATAGGTTAAAAAGTAGGTCATTCCTTTTATTTATTTATTTCTTCTCTTTCCTCTGCCATTTAACACATTGTGTGAGGATTTTCCTTTTAGAAGTTGCATAGCTGCCTTAATCAGCACTTCTCGCCCTTGTCATAAAAACCAAAGAAGCTGGATTGGGAGCTTCTGACATGCTCGTAGTTCCTCTAGTCCAAATTCCATCTTAAGCACTGTTGGTATGATTCCTGCTGGGAAGCTTCTGCTGGTTTCTGTTTTTTCCCTTTTGTTTGTTTGTTTGTTCCACATAAAAGTGGAACTATATTTTTATGTGGAACTATATTTTCTGACTGGAAAGCATCGATAAAAGCAAGCCAAGCATGTTTAAAAGTATTATCTAAAATGCATAATTGAAAGATAAGTCTCCACATGGTGTGCCTCGACAAGTTCCTTGAGTCGCTCTGGCCATATTGAAGGACAGAATTAACACCCATAGTGTTTTTTTGCTGTAATCCTAGCTGCCTGGTTGTAACGACCGCAATCCTCCCACAGCCTCAGAACCCAGCAGTGTGTCCCTTTTCCTGTCAACACAGCATTTCTTTAAAGAATGCTGTTGACCAAAGGCATACCTGTAGAGAAGATGAGACTTTTATTTCGTATCTATCTTCTTAAAAAAACAATCATCTGCTGAGGTGATGAGAATTTGGGGAATTCTGTATTATAAATACCCAGATGTTTAGTACATCCATGGCTTGCTTGTAGACAAAGTCAGCACTCAGTAGACTTCAGCATATAGCAAGAAATATAAACAGGAAATGTTTAATTCTGTCCCAGTGAATTATATACCAGACACAGAGACTGTGGATTCTTAGGATTATTTCTGCAAAGTCGAGTGTTCAGATCCTGTAGCATTCCTAAATGCCCGAAGTGAAGTACGGGCTAAAAGAAGATTCTGATGGCAAAAGAAATCTTTACATTGCTGGTAGCCTACAGTTTTCAGTTATTGTCTTTAATTATTCTGAATTGTATCATATTAGCTATGGCTTATTCAGGTGTTCTCAAGGGCAATGAGTGTTTTGTTTGAGCAAAGTGTAAGGGTTACTGAAAGAGTGATTCCCAGCAAGTAATAATTCAGTACAGAAATGTAGATTTAATTCAGAGGAAACTATTTTTAAGATGTGTCAACACAGACAAAGCAGACTTTGGTTGGTATAAGCTAGTTATTAATGGCTTTCTGATGTTAGGCATGGTATAGGTCTGAATGTGATTAAGTTAGCAGGAATTCTGCCATCCTTCAGTGACAATGACGTTGAGTCCTGAATTGAAAAATAGGAACATCATAACAAGGGAGGAGCTACTCTGAATAATTCAGCTAAAACATTAGAAAATGTCAGGGTAAACGGAAAGAGCAGACCTCAGCATGGGTGATTTAAAAGAACTGTAGTTGTTAAGATCTAATTATTATGCAGAAAATGGGAAGATTAAAAAATACCTAATATTGCAGTTTACCACTGTCAGCCTTTTGAGTGCTTTATTTCTAGGTGATGGCATGATTAACATCTTAACTATGAAGGCAGCTCCGATTCTTTGTAATACTGCTTCAGATGTTAGTAGCACTATCAGCAATAGCAGAATCCCTAGACATAGTTTTCACTACATTAACACAGGAATAATTTGTTTCTCAACGGTTATTTTGAAACATATTGATTTTTCAGCCTACACATGTTTTTACTTGTTTGTGATCTTATCTCATTCAAATTTCAGATCCGCACAATTCACCGCGAAGATACAGAATGCAAAACTACCGCCCAGCTTGGCTTTAGACAAACAAATGCAACCCCACACAAACAAAGGGATTTGTATCTAAGCATTATTTGCCTGTGTTCTTAATATTTCAGTACTCTGTGGAAGAAAGCAAGTTGGGTAACAAGCTGTTTTGACTTCACATCCAGTATACTTTCAGGTTTCTCTAGTCTACAAAGCCAAGAATCCAGTCTAAAGATGCCACAGAGCTTCAGCATGTTTAAGGCAAGACAATGCCTTAAACATGCCCTTTTTTTTTTTTTTCAATCTTTGTTGCCATACTTTGGAATAAAATAAGTTTTGCTATAGATAAAAAAGGAGACATGTCTGAGACATTACCCAAATACCCAAGTCTTCTGTGCCTATTCCATGTATGATTTATGCTTGGAAGAACGAACCTTGGGTTGGAACTGGTTAGATTTGCTTTTTCTGCTGAAACGAGCACTGAGCTTGAAGCATTTCATTGGAAATACCTTGCTTCAATGAGCTTTCAGCAGTTAAAGCTGAAGCCAAGTTCCCCAAAATGGGGCACTGCACTGTCCAGGTCTCCAGTCTCCAACCCAGTAGCAAATGGTTTATGGGGACTCGGCACCAAAATCATCCATCTTGCTAGTGGCTGACATGACTTCCTCAAAGAGCAATTTGTGACTTTTCCAGGAAAAGCTCAAGCCTCACAAGTGTGGACATTGCCATATGACTGTTGTTCTTGCTGTCATGTAGGAAACGGGGTCAGCTTTGTAGAGGGCTGCCTGTTGACTGCTCTGGGTTATTAAACTGGCAGCTTGAAAGCAAGCCTCCCGCAGACCCAGAGATCTCCTCCTGAGAGTCAGCAAGCCTCAACTGCTGCCCTGTAAATGACTGCACTTTCTAGGGAAGTAAAACTCTGCTTGATTCCTTGTCTTTTCGTGCAGCTTCAATTTGGAAAGTCTTGTTAGTCCCCATCAGTACCAGGGAGGACAGGACCTGACATTTCAAATAACTTTTGTTTGTCCCCAGCAGGACTTGATACTTCTTGCCCAAGTTATGCAAGGCTGTCCTACCCTACGTGTGACAGAGCTATTTGGCAAGATCTGCCATTGTCTTTCTTTACAGACAGGGCCACTCTTTCAGTCCCGACTGACTGGAAAGTGTTTGCCAGTTTGTGTGTGTTTTATTTTAATTTCCTCCGCACAGATCTGGAGAGTGCCTGCCTATAAATATGTGCTTATAGGGTGCTTGGGGAACCACTGTTTTCTCCAGGGACTAGATTGTGTTTTCAAGTCATATCTCACCATGGAAACAGATGGCTAATGAAGGATCTGAATTGGATTTCTCTGTGTCAACATCTCAGTCATTCATTGAACCAGGTGGCAAATCCTCATTACAAGATAAAGGTTACAGTAAAAGCAGGACCCCAAAAGCACAGGTTTCACAGGTTAATAGAGATAAGCAATCTGTGACATCTTTTCCAAATCAAAATAATGGGCAGTGGTACCTTCCATAAGGAAATTTTCAGGTCTTTCTACAGGAAGCTTTACAGTCAATCTGAATGCAGCTCAGACTGACCTGTGAATTAACATTCGTATATTAAAAAAGGGACCAGAACATGCAACTAAATTCTAATTCAACCTTTGCAACTGAATGCCAGACATCATTGAATGATTTTCAAAATGTTATTCAAAGCAATGAAATGTATATTTTAAAGTGAGCTTAATCTTGCCCAGATTTTGCATGAAATCATTTGGAAATGTATGCTTTTGCAATTTTTTACTACACCTTAATCTGTTACAGTACTCAGGAAAGCTGTTGAAAATTACAGGCTACGATCCTACAAAGAAACATCACCATTAAGTTTAATAGAACTACCAGCATGCTATTAACTGCTGCTAATTAACAAGGATTAATAAATAAATGTTTTCTTAACATTAAAAGCCTTTGCTGAACCAATGCAAAACTGCATCAACATTAACAATAAATATGTTCAGATTTTTCAGGATGTTATCAAAATTATAATGAATTTCTGAATATACAAATCAATCAAAGCAACCAATAAAAAAACTGGGGGATTTGGGAAAGATGACATGGAAATGCGTAGAATTGCTGCAATGGATGTAAAAGATTTGCCATAGAACATCTCTTTATAGTCTTGATCAGAACAAGAGACAAAGAGTGTTCCCAAAAGATCCACCATGTGTTTGACAGCCCTTAGTGAAGACTGAAGAAAGACTTTTGAAATCTCACTTTGTCCAGGCAGAGCACACACTTTCTATCAGCTTTAGTAAACCTTGTAATAAATAACATGTCTTCTTGTATTATTTTACAGATGACTAAAGGAACTTAATCTATAATAGCAGTTTACAATACTGTCATTCCTGGATGGGAATTACTAATTGCTCAGTACTGCTAATATATGTTAGCTAACTGGAAAGTATTGTGGGGACTAGAGAGAAAGTTGGTAGAGAAATAACTGTATTATCTTTTGCTTTGCTTAGCTCTTTTCTCTCTTCTGTATGAAACAATAGTGGCAGAATGTCATTCCTTATCCTCATTACTCTGTGAAAATATTATTTTGTGTCTGATTCTCATTCAGGACAATTTGTACCTCTGTCATGATGCTGGTCCAGTAAAAGGGCAGTAGGAGCATTGTGCCAGAAGGTAAGGGGAAAAAGAAAAAAAAAAGCTGTAGAAGGGCTATCTAAGTGAAAATGTTTGAAAGTCAAAGGGAGGGCACATGTTTGACTTCACAAAAGAAAATGCTGGTTTCTGTTGCAATGTTGGTTACACAATCACATAAGGTTTTATTTTTAAAAGCGAGTAAAAAATTATAGTGCATCAGCTCCTCAACTGGTGTAAATCAACATGGTTTTATTGACTTTGATGGAGCTATGTCGATTTATACCAGATGAGGATTTGGCCCACTGTATGGAGATATTTTTACTTCTCTTCTCACTCTATCAGTTAAGGAAAGGGTAATAATCAGCAAGCTGGAAGCAATTATGTGTGTGTGAGGAGGGGGTAGTTTCATAATAGCTAACTTGATATTATTTCCTGTAAAACGCATCAGGAGAATAGAGCCTGGAGCCTGCTGACCAGTTCGTTTTGTAAAGAAATATTTGTTCAAATCTGTTTATAATAATTTGTCAAGCGACGGACAAGCAGGGCTCGAGCACTTGCCTTGCACTGACAGCAGAGGCGGCAGCGCCGCTGCTCACCCAGGCAGCGAGTGGCAGCTGAAGAGAAAGACCCAGGAGAAATTCAGGTTTCATTCGCACCCATGTAAATCTGGACAAATTCTACCAAAATCAGTGGAAATATTCTCTATTTACATCAGTGTGCCTAAAAGAAAATTTTGGCAGAGATTTCAAGTAAGCATTTATAAGCTGTTTCTGGCAGCAAATAAGAACGGGGGAGGGGAAGATTATTCATTGCAGATGCTTTGTGAGATTAACAGAGGCTTTCTGGTGACAATAATGCCTACTAAGATAGGCACTCTTCGAGAATGCTTTTAAAAATGTGATTTGAGGGAGTTTTCTGTCATGCTTTAATTCTTAGAGCATTTCTTGGTGGCAAAAAGTGCTAACCAAAACCTCAAGTGCAATGGTCTAAATCGGCCTCTTGACCCTGGCTGGGCAAATCAGCCCCCACCTGTGATACTGAGTGGGCTGAAGTGGTTTATGCAAGATAAGATTTCTAAGAAATCACTTTGGATAGAAGTATTTTGAAAGGTTTAGTTTTCATTATTGTAAAGGAGCCACACATTGACAACGGAGTTGAAGACAAAATAAAACGCAATTAAAATAAATTGAAGAACATGTAAAATTATTTTTAAATATAATATTTAAAATATATTTATCTATTTATTTTAAAATATATTTAAATCTAATGCAGATTATTCTTTAGAACATTCCTTAGAATAATCTGAACAATTCAGTACCGACACTAATACTATTAACACTATTCCAACCAGCTGTTGGAATAAAGCTTAGTCATCAGTTAGCACTCAGGGATACTTTAAACATTTTTGTAATGTTTTTGACTTACAAACATCAATGAAACTGCTTCACCCCCTGTTAGAGCAGATGTAGCGACACGAGGCTGAAGGTGCTCAGTTACCGTGCCTTGTATCCATCTGGCCACCTCTAACTGATCTGCAGGGAAAACGATCCCCCAAAATGGCACGTAGGTGAACCCTCAAGCCCGAGCGGGTAACTCTGGAAGGGTTCACGAAGGTGGTGCTCAGCCAAGCCACGGGGAACCCTGGCAAAGGCCTCTGCCCTGCGGCCAGCTGCCTTTGCAGGCCAGGGCCGGGGGGCGGCCCAGGGGCTGCTGCTGAGCGCAACCGCGACTCCTCTGCGTCATGGGGCCTGCGGCAATAAGTTAACTCCATGGGGAAGGGGTGATTCTGCTTATTTGGGGTTCCTTTGTTTTTAGTACCTTGGTTACAACCTCTTTAAAGCCAACGTACCATGGCCTCCACCAGTTCATCAGGGCCAGATGATGGGTTGCTGACATTGAATTTAAATCCCCTTTCTGGTAGTGAATATATAACTTTCAGTACGAGCTGCTAGCTTTTTCCTCTGTGTGTTGTCACAGTGCATCTTTCATTGCTTTCTTTAGTCAGCTTTCCAACCACTCATGGAAAGTCACGGGTTGTTTCTGCCCACTGCTTCACATCCATGTGCTGTCCTGCACTGGAAGAGACAACTGCAGGGTCACTATCATCTTTTCTGGGGAGAACAGAGAATTGAAAAGCGGGTGCAATTTTGTAACCCATACTGCCTCGACTGAATTTCTAATGTTATACAGATTGTGTAAAAGAATCATTCTATTTTTTATAAATACATGCACCCAGATCCTTTTTGCTATTAAATGTATTGCGCAAAACATAACCGTATTCCTAGAATCAATACCACAAGATTGATTCAAACTAAGAGTAATTTAGAAAGGATGAGAAAACTTTGAGTACAACACACAAGCAAAATAAAGGCAGGCTCTTTTTAGTACTTTTCTGCTTAGCCTTTAGGCTGTTACAGAGAAAGGCAAGATACAAAGATCACCTTTAAATCTAGTGTATACTGTGAAGATGATGTCCCAGCTAACTGTAATGTGGACAGAGATTATGACTGAAGTCAGGAATACACAGAAGATTAAATCCTAAACCACAACCCTGTCTTCACAGAAAAAAAAGTATTAAGGGAACAAAATAGATTGACATACCTAAACCAAAGCACTTCTAAATAAGGCATCTGTCAGATTTTTCCATGAGATGTAGGCAGTTAAAGATTTGTTGTGACAGAATTTGAGATGGTTGCATTTTAGTTTTGCTCAGCTTTCAGGGTAAAGTGCTCTAAAGCCTGAAAATGAATTTCAGGGACAAGCTGAGCAGTAGCCAGGAAAATGATTAATATTGCAGTAACTACCAGTTCAGACACGTCAGCTAATCTTTAATGTGAGAAAACATGGGACGGGGTCATCATTAAATTAAGTGAAGTTTACGTGTATGAATGAATTTGAGCTTGGTGTCCAGCTACACGCAGGATTAGATATTAGTGCAATATCTGATCTGTACATGCTGCTGGATTTAGTGCTTAGCACAGCAGAACCTCAGGCTGCAAGCACAGTTTCTCATAGGAAATATCTGTGGGTTACAATGCATCATTGTTTGGCCTTGATCAGGAACCACGATAATCCTACCACCAGACAGAGCTCAAGTCTGCTGAGAGATCCCCGAGAGGAAGCTTGCAGCGCCCACAGGACCAGGCGCTCATTGCTCGCTGTGTTATTCATCCGAGGACCAGGGCATAGGACAGAAGAGATCCAACTACACCCTGTACCAGCTGCAACCCCCAGACAGGTAGGAATCAGGTAAAAGCCAACAAACTACGACCAATGAGTTCCCTTCCATGCACTCCAGCCTGATCTCAGAAGAAATATTAACCATATTGCTGCTGTCTAAAACAGAGCTCAGATATTCTCATAGACTGATGGTCTGGAAGCCTCCTAAGGCTCCTAAGGATTTTTTTTGTTTGAATTATTTGTTTTTTGATGTTGTTTTGTTTGTTTGTATGTGTCTTTCTTTGCTTGTTTCACTACACACGTTGGAAAATAAATCCTTGGAAGCAAGAGCCACCCATCACTTTTTGATCATCATGTTCCCACAGATATTATGATGACTGGGCTGGAAGGGCTCTCTGAAGGCCATCTAATCCAATCCCCTTGCTAAGGCAGGTTGGAACAGCCCAGGTCAGGTTGCTGGGATATCTTCACTCACAAAACCGCTTTCTAGTGTGAAGCCTGTATCTGACTGCTGCAAGGTTTTACAAAAAGAATTAGTGTGGTACTTGCAGCTCCTCGGGGAAGAAATGAGAAGAGGAATGAAAGTAACAGAATGACTTTTAAAAGGCTGTTACTCAGGCTGGCTCTCAATTTAGTATCAGTTTAGTGTAACTGTTAATTAAAAAAAAAACTTAATTTGATTACTCTGTGTAGTCCTGAAATTTAAGAAGCTAGTGTCAAGGCCCACAGAGCCAGAGACCAGCTACGGTCTAATTACTAGTATGGAATTTTTTAATTACTACAGATAAGAGTATTGGGGGAAAACTGTCATGATTCAGAAGTCAGAAACCACATCCTCCCTATTTTCTAGCCATCCCACTCAGCTGCTGAGAGGGAGTGCTGAGAGTGTGGAGGCTACGTGGAGGCAAATAACCACATCCCCAGTCTGCTGTCATCCTCAGACAGCAGAATTTCCGATGTGCCCTCTGCTTAACAAAGAGAAGTGATGAAAACAAAGAGGATGTAAGTAACTTCGTCATTAACAGGTGTCTTCACAATAATTTCTCAGAGTTGTCCTGGGCCTACAGGCAAAATTTCCATCAGCTTTTTGGCAAAATTCTGTCATGCCACCACTTAAAAAACTTAAAATGAATCAGCTGAAGGCATGAAGACAACATGAACAATTCAAGACATCTTAAAGCCTACATAAAGGCTCTCATTCAGGAGCAAAGTGCCTGCAGAGCTCTGATAGCACTCCCCTTCTGAATGTCACTTTTGCTGAAAAATGTCTAAGATACCTCAGTCATAGAAGTTTACTATCTCTTTTGCCATGTAGCAGAGCACTATTCACACATTTGTGAGGGACATCCTCATCATTTACACCTACCTGTCATAACACAGGCTTTTTTTATTACTGGCTTATGATAAAGCACTGTGCTGTGAACTGGAAGATAGGAGGTGTGGTACCTGGTGTGTTCACCACAGCAAGGTGGCTGGGTTGGTGCATTAAACTGACGAGCTACCTTTAGCTGAGGGAATTTGGCAGAGTTTTTGGTTCATTATAAGCAGATCCTAAGCATCAAACTAAGGCCACTTGATTTCTGAATGGAAACCTCCACTGGGGGCTGAAAGCATTTTAAGGTCTCTGACAGATGGGCTCTGTTGGCTTGAACAGCAGCAATCTTTAACATTTTAATGCTACGCTGCTGTCTTCCAGTGCCACCTGTCCCATCAGCAGGGGCACCAGGAACAGCTGAAGATGAAGATGAAGATGAAGATGAGATGAGATGAGATGAGATGAGGTTAAGGGTGGCTCCACCATGGAGTCTGGCCTGGGGACCAGGGGACACCAAGCCTCCACTCTGGCCACCACTGGTGTAGAGACAGAGACCTGGATCCAGCGGGGAGATGGAGGAGGTGAGAAGTGGGCGACACAAAGCTGTCGCTGCTAAATCTGACTGAGTCCAACTGTGATGTCCCATACAGCTTTCCCAAAATCTTAATTCAGGCAACTTGTTCACACGCATAATGACGTGACCACTGAGAAAATTTTGCTTAAAGCAAAGCACAAGAGAGCACTGATGCGGTGCATGCAGCAAGCAGAATAGCTTTAAAAGCCCTTTCACAGCTTTGATCTGTGGCTGTCCCTGAAAGGTTTTGGGGTTGCAGTAACCCCGTTTTGCCCTGCCAACAGCAATCCCTACAGGGAGACAAACATGGGTCCCATCCACTCCCACTTGCAACACCCCCCTCACGTCTGGGCCTACTTGCCAAGTTTTGTGCACCTCTGTGTCTGGCACCTATGCAAACTAAGCAATCTGTATCTAATTTAGATGTGGTCATAAATATGGCTTTTGAAAATAAGGGCTTTAGGGATGGGCTGAGCCCAGGCCTTGCTGAGAGAGAAGCTGCAAGTGCCAGGTGAGAGCATGTGAGGGTGGGGAGGGGGAACGAGGCCTTCTTGCTGATCATCCCAGAGAGAACACGTTTTTGTGAAAAAGAACAAGTAACAGCTGATGGGCTGCGAGCACTACAGTGGAAGGATGAACTGGAAAGAGCAGCAGGAGGAGTGTTAGCAACCATCCTGTGCTGCTTCTGCAGTGGGTGCTGCCAGGCTCTGAAGTCCTCCATTATCAGAGCCCTACTGCTGCCAACCAGCTCTGGTCCCCTTGTCCTCCTATGCCACCTCTCCCTCCTTACGGGACTCCTAGGGCCTTAAAACTGCACTGCAGAGTACAGGCAGGCCGCCCACCAGCTGTGAATTGCCCTGCTCCTTGCGACAGGAGCAGAAACCACAGCCCACACCAGCCAGCTTGCTTGCAGCAGTTTTTCCCCATTTTTTTTTTTTTCAGAGCAAGTCTTGCTGCTGCCTCTTTCTCCTGCTTTTCCCTCTCACCTTGCCCCTCTCCCAGCTCCCAGGAGCTGGCGGGGATCCAGTGGCACAGCGGAGCTGCCAGGCATATCCAGGTGAACCAGTCTGGGCAGAAAGCGATTCCAGTCTGTTGACCTCTGTACTCCAGCTCCTCCTGACAAAGCGAGGGGTAATGGGATTCACGTGCTCTTCTGAAAACCTTGCAGGAAGAGTGACAGTGAGAGCACGGCTGGGAGAGGTGGGATGGCTCCACAAGGCCGGGGAGAGGAAGGCACAGGGCTGGGCTCTTCAGGACTGAAAGCAACGTAAGGAGAAAGGCCAAGCTGAATAGGTCATCATGAGGTTGTAGGAAAGGCTCTGAGCAGTGGTATGGCTACTTTCCCCACCAGGCAAACACCAGCGTTGGCTGCTCTGGTGATGCTGAGAAGTTCACACGTCATTTCTCCTGAGCTGTGATCACAGCAGTGAGGTGAGCCTTGTGGGCTGGGGTTAGTTGAGGTTGAGAGCACGGATATCATCCACACATCCAGGATGCTTGCCTGCTCTGCTCTGTGCCAGCATCCTTCCCTACCACTAAGGCATGCACAGGGACATAACTAGTTTGTGACCAGCTCTGTGTCCTTTCCACTCCCTTCATGCCCTTGCAGCCACATACAGAAAGGACAAAGGAATAAGCCCAAGTCTGGACACCATAGGACTGTAGTTACAGGACCATAAACCAAAACCAATCCATACCACTGAAAGGCTGGTAGCTCTGAGTCAAATGGTCTGCTTATGAGTCTCAGTGAAATACCCCCTTTTAGTTACTAAATAAAAACTCATCCCTGTTGTTTGTGAGAGCTGAGCCATATGTACAGTTATGATGAAATATGGGTGCTGCAACTAACTTCTGTTAATTCAGAGCATGAATATCAACTCGAACTGATGAGTGGTAAGAGGAGAAAATAAGAAAACATGTAAGAACATCCTTCTATTACCAGTGAGCTTTCAGGGTGGCATCAACTGTTCTGAATACTCAATTTGAGCAAAATAGTTGACCAGAAAACAAAACAAAATAAAGACAAACACAAAGACAAAAGACGAAGAACAAGAAGGGCAGACCACAGTGGCTCAAGACAAAGGAACACTGTGTTGGATTGTGTCATATATGTACTGTGAAAGAGGATCAATCTGAAAGGGACTGGAAAATTTCACAGAAATTGTCCTGTCATCTATTTGAGTAAATACAAATTCTCATGCTACCCTCAATTGTGCTGTTGCTGAGTGCAAAGCCCTCTCAGAACTAAGCACGTCATTTTAAGGTTCCTCTCACCTACAGGAAAGCCTGAGGAGGATGGGAAGGAAGAAAATAGCCATAAAAGGTGTTTTGGGCTTTCTTTGGCTTTAGTGGGTAGCAGAGACCCTGGAATAACTGCTAACTAGTTCATATTTAGCTATTCTGCAAGTTAAAGTATTTTTTTCACCAGAGCAAACAAAATAATACAGGTACGGGAGAACTTCAAAGGTAGTTTAAAGACCTTTTTTTTTTCTCCCTCAGCCCACACCTTTGGCTGTAGCTCAGGATCTGAATATCTGTGCATAAGTAGGCTTAAAGATCCATCTTTAGACATCTCAGTGCCCTGAGCTGGGGGTGGGGAGCCACATATTCAGCTGATAAGAACTGAAGGAAATTCACTGGAGTCTTCTTACAGGCATGGAGTTACACCAGCAGGCATTGAACCAGCTCACTCCCCTCTACTTTTATCTAACAGTTTCCTTGCTCAGCACCTTCTGATGGTTCATGGTGGGTCTTTGAAAGGAAACACAAATTGAACAAGCTTCATGATGCACAGAGATGCTTCAGCTCACGTGGTTACCCACCAAGAAGGGATAGGTGGCCTGGAGCAACCTCTGTGCCGGTGCCAGCCTTCCTCTGGCAATGGGGCACGCAGGCCTCCAGCTCCTGCGCAGGCCTCCGAGGCTCTGGTTCCAAGGAGGCAGGCAGTGTGCCTCCTGCAGAGGCTCACCAGCATCAAAGGTGAGCCACGGAGGACAACGTGAGCTAAAAATCTCTGCTGGTGCTCAGCAGGTAGCAGAAAGCAGGAGCCAGGGGAGCTGAGGCTGGGAAACAGCCCCACACAGCAGGGCCAGCCACAGCTGGGCATGGGCCAGGAGGATGCAGGATTGTGCCACGGGGTAGAAGAGCTGAGAAAGTAACAGCAAGGAGCCAGGACAGTGCAGTGGCAGCAGGAGGCGGCCTGGAAGTAGGAACTGGGAAGAGGAGATGACCATCCCCCAAGGTTGCATGAACAAAAAAGGAACTACATCTGAAAGGCCGCTCTCCGGCTGAAACCCACGGCCGTGCACCCACGAGTAACACGGCAGAGGTAGCACTGAAAGTCAGCGTAACACCTGCACGACTGAATGTCAGTAGCAGCCGAAAGAGGGAATTTCACTCTGAAAAATGCATAGCTGTGAAATCCATAGACAAAACTGATGTCTGCTTCCATTAGTACCAAAACAGCAGTTTGACCTAAATAGCAATTTTTGTTTGGCATTGAAAGACAAACAGGAATAAAGTCCAACACATGAGTCATTAAAAAATTAAAAAAAGCCCAACAACATGCACTCTACTCCACAATCAGCCCCTTCCTGAGAGAGGGCCAAAAGCTGTACATAGTTTGGAGTCTTTTCTCCTATAGCAAATCTTAGTGCAGCTTCAGAAATTTTGGCTGACACCTTTATGACACTGAAATAGAGGGAGTCAGTCTACAAAAGGCAGATTTTAACTAGGCGGTGGAGCTCCTTGGTAATTCCAGTAAGTGCCTCAGAATTACAGACTCGCAGTATTGCAACACCATATGTTGTACTTACATGTGCCATATCTGTGATTATAAAATCCCTGAATTCTTCCTATGACCCAGTCATTGCCTGGTGCTGCTTTGGATTTTTGCTGACGACCTTCTGGGTGACTGCCCCGGCAGGAAAAGAGCTGACAACGAGCTACCAGTCATTGGTCCAGCTTTTCTACAATGCTCAAGTGTGAAAGGATCAGTGAGGAGGTCCAAGACGCTCCTGTGAGGTTACTATTACCAGCACAGACTTCTGATACAGATACCCTGACTACGCATACATAGCAGAGTGTGCTGCTAAGTTCAAGTAATCATATTCCCTACTTGTCACAGTTCGTAACTGGGATGTACTGACCACTCAAAATGCTTTCAGAATTACCAAGAGAATTTACCAGTTCATGCACACCTTCCGCTTGCACACCTTAAGCAGGACTGAAAGAAAATACACAGGCACCCAATATCTCTTGTATAGAATAGTGCTCCCCAACACCTAGGACTTGTTAGTGGGCAAGCACCCTTCGTTTCATTTGATTTCTAAGCTGCTCAGCCTCCTGTTTTTATAGCTTTCCATTTAACTAACTACTAAAAATGTTATTTTTTTCTTTACTTCTTTATTCGAGCAGCTGAAAGTGAAGCAGGCAGCTCCACCCAAATTCTTCTTTTCATTATACCAATATCCTTGCTAGGTTTATCCATGTATCAGCTTGTTATCTGTTTTCTACTGTTTTAAATGCTTTGCCAGGAAGCTGTCAGTGATGTTCCTCTCCCCTCCTCCCTCCATTGGGGACTATTTGTCTTTTTAATGTCATTTTAAAATAGAGACTATTTCTTTTAACGGCGATGTGCATATTTTCATGCTTACAATTATAAGTCAATTAACGCATTGACCACAAAAGTGCATTCACCAATACTACAGACCATGTGCGTGCAATTACCTCATGTTCACGATCACAATAACGACACATAATTCAATGCCCCATCTGTAAGATAGGAAATAATATTTCCTTTCTTCTACCTTTGTCCATGTACATAGTAGACTCTTGAGGATAAGCAGAGTCTCATTTTGTTTGTGTATATATATATATATAAGTTCACACACACACATACACAATACACATGCACACAATGCTGCAAACAATCAGACCCTGATCTGGGGCTGCTATAAACTCTGGTAGAACATTTTGCTTCAGATTTTGGCACGATACCTCCTGCTGACTTTCCCCCTTCTTGCTATTTCTAGCCCAGGCTGACAGTTTTGGTTAGCTGCTTTCCATGCTCCAGCAAACCTGGGGAAGCAAAGCGAAGCAGAAACACTGGAGGACAGAAGGAGAGCCTTCCCTCTCTCCCACGTGTCCCCGGGGCCCTCGGTGGGGTTTGGGGCAGGTAGTGGAGAAGCAGAGCCCTCACAACCATTTTCACACAAAAAGAGGGCAGATGAGGTAGAGCCCAGGAGGACTCTGCTGCATCCCGTGATGGCAAATGAAAAATGTTTTCCTGTTCTTTCTGTCACAGAAGGTGGAGGGAGAGGGACCTCCCAAGAGGAACGAATGAAAACAATTCATGAGATACGGCCTGTGGGTAAAGAACTACCACAGCTGCAGGAGAGGCTAGGATGTTGTGCAGGTCACGCAGAGGAGAGTGGGGGGAATACAAAATGCTAGAAAAGACTTACAGCAAGTAGGCAACTTCTGGGCTTGGGTGTTTAAGAACTATTTGTTGGCAATCCTGAGGTAAGTGGGGAATGACTCCAACATATGCTAATGTAGGGGATTCCTACATTACAAGCCCCAAGGGACTCCTGAGATGATGAACTCCAAGCCTTCAGCAAACTGCTTCTTCATTCCTGTCAGAACAGACTCATCTCTAGGGTCACACAAACATTTATTTATTTTTTTATATATATATTTTTAAATACTGTAAGCTGCACTGAGTTGCAGGAATTTAATATATATATATTTAAGCATGATGTTCCATCTCTCTCTCTTCCCCAAAACACTGTGCCACATGAATCTGTTCTCAAACGAGTGGATGTACCGACATTTGCAGAAATTTAACGTGCATTAGTTGGCCAAACAGCATTGCCCTCCTTCTCCACTTATTTCTACAAATACATGCCCCTCTACTGCAGAGGGTTTGTCACAGCCCAAGGGTGAATTTTGAGAGACCATTTGTTAAAATGCTGGCAATGAGGCACAGCATTGTCTGTGCTGAGCTCCCACATTTCCAAGGCGGGGAGTCAGAGCCTGGGTCTGCCATGGTACCTCCGAAGTGGGATGGGGCTGGGTCTGACCATTTCTTTGGAGGCCCTGATGGGAATTCCTGGAGAGTGCGAAGCAGTCCTTTAGAAAAGCTTCCATCATTATTCCAGGCCGCATTGGCCTGGAGAAGCTGCTCCGCTAAAGTGACTGGCTAAGAGTGCTGTTACTGTCTTCCAGTGACAGAGACAAGAGGCAGGCAATGCCACACTCGGGTGGCACTTCTGCTTGCCTCCGGCTGCTTGCCTCCGGCTGCTCTCCTCCGGGAGCCTGGGGGAGAAGACAGCTGGAAAGAGACAAGAGACAGAAGAAACTGAAGAAAGAGAAAAGGAGAGAACACAGATGCAGAAGAATTTAGGAGCTGGACTTTTTTCATGCTTGTCCCACTGTCAAGTTATCCCATCCAATACCCCTTCCAATACCACACACTGGGAAGAAGCATACATGGAAAACAGCTCACCTTTGACAGCTAGGCTGTCCACAGCAGACTTTTGATGTTTTTCTTTAAAAAGACATCATGTCAAGCAAATATTTTGCAATGTTTTCTGTCTGCAAAGTTGTTTTACCATTCTTACACCTTGACAGTTTTTGCCTTGTTACACTGGGTCCCAAACACCTTCTTTGGTTTACTGAAGTAGTTCTCAATGGATTTAAACTTCAGATAGCTTGTCCTGCAGAAGCCAGAGCACTACATGGAGAGTTATGCTGCTGTGGAAGAGTGGAGCTGCTCTCAGTGTGTGCCAGAAACTCCTGGTGATTACAAGAAGCACTGCAGATGCACAGCTCCCTCTGATTAGTTTGTCCTAATTCAGCCCTACAAACATGAATTTCCATGATTTATGAGTTGCTCATGACCCACAGGGTTTTGGCGTCACAGCTGGGGTAGCTGCTCCATCAGGTCATACACAACAGTGTCTTTTTCAGGAAGATGTAGCACACCGCCACGTAGCCTAAGAGCTGTTCACAGCAGCAAGCAATTTCTGGGCCGGCAGCTTGCAACAGCCACAGTGCCATCTGTGGTAGCTGTCACCCAACTGCCCTGTGCACAAACCCAAAAATCTGGATACCAGTGGGGGTTTGTTTCTCTCACTTCCCCTCTTCCTGATGCCAGCAGCCAGCTAACAGCAAGAAGAGCGCAAAGGATGAGGGCACTAGGAAAGAACTATTGATGTATTTTCAGCGCTGTGGTGTGGTTAATCTGGGCTTCCTTTTCAATGTTGTCTTGTAAAGAAAAGGGTCAGAAAGTTATCTGAGAGAAGTACTTGATGTTTTGCTTTGCTTTCCAGCTCTTCTAAATCAGGTCGGTTTACAAAGAACACCCTGGCTGTGTAGCACATTTTATATGACAATCTCAAAGCAGTTGATACTCAGTTAATTCACAACCTTGCTTTGATTTTGGATTTGTTATTCCCATTTTCACTGTAGACACTGAGGCAGAGAAAAGTTCAATTGTCTCTCAAGCAGCATGCAGTACAACAATAGCAGAACCCAGAACAGGGACTCGGCATGCTGGATGTACCCCTGGCAGCTTCCTAGAGCCAAACAAGCAAAAGCAGAGCCAAGGCAATGCAGGCATTCTTAGGAAAATTTCCCCTGATGACCCAGGTTGCCCAGGTGTACACAGGGAAGACAGATTTTCCCACTTATCACACAGGGTTTTGCAAACCTCCTCACATCTTACTTTTGCTTCTCGGGTGTAAGGGAATCTATAACAGGACCAAAAGGAGACAGATAACAAGTTGGAAAAGGGACAAATTCAATTAACACCTTCTTTCACACACTAGTTGTTTCTAGCTTGTCATGCTTGTCATGCTCGTCTAGCATAACACCCTTAAGAACAGTCCTATGAGCTTTGGCCCTATGAAGCCAAGTTAAGAAGAAATGTCTGAAGGGACAGGGAACCAAACCAAACCGAATTACCACTACCTTTTCTCTGCAAACACGTGGATGTGTGGTTTTAAATCAAGGACCTGTTAAGGGCAGCAGAGGAAGACAGACATTTCAACAACTTCAACTCACCTCTGACTTTCTCCTGATGTCTAAAAAAGACGTGGGGAGCTTCCCCATTGCACCCTCTGTTGCATCTGAGCTCCAGATGCGTGCATGCTATTTCCAGAGTCAGAGGATACAGATGTCATTAAATATGCTGGTGATCTGCTCGAGTCTATTGAAATTTTTTTAATCTGAGATCAACACCCAAAAAAGTATTTGAAGACTCAGCATGAAGAGGGGAAACAACTGCAATGAAAGCTATAGTTCCCGTATTACCAAAACAAGGTGCAGGGCACAGATTATAGCCAGGATTGTGAACCAAAAGTCCAATTGATAGGGGACAGATCTTGCAGAACCTCTGAAACAAGTAAGAAACTTTCCAATATGGTGTTTTCTCCTCACGTGGTAGTAGGGTTATACAGTAGGTTTTAAAGTCCCAGCCAGTCTTCCTTTTATAGTAGCCTATTTATACACTCTAGATTCAGTCACAGCTTCCACTGTACTGTACTGATTACTATAGTGCTCATTTCCTCATTCTGAATTGCACACGCATTTCTTTTCCCATTTGTTATTCTCTCCTTGCTTGCTAGATTTATTAGCCTTGCATTACCTCCATCCTGCTGCTTAGTCTCTTCTAGGTTCTCTTTCTAGGGGCATTTGTGGCAAATAAGTTGGCAATTAAGTAATCATCAGTTTAGTTTCTGTACTTTAATAAAATAAACATTTTAAGCAAAGCCTCTTCACTCTTAAATGCATGAAGAATAGATGCAATGGCGTTTTGGGGCAGTGATTCAGTATCGCTCAAGTTAAAATATCCTCCTCCATGTCAAATAAACCACTAAAAATATAATTTCTTAATACTTACTGTCCGTTATCTGGTATCATTTACTTACTGTGTTACTGTGTGTCTAATGGCCACTGTTCTGTTTTGCTTACAGGATATATTATAAAGTTTCCTGACCTGTAAATCATTTGAAGACTGAAATCCAATTTAAAGTTTTCCTATTTGCACTAGACATAAGCTGTGTAGCAAACTTTTAGATGCTAACAATACTTCTGAATTCACAATGCACTTAGTCCAAAAACTCCTGAAGTTAATATTTCTGCACTTGATTGCCAATGTTTGCTAAAAACTGAAACATTCTTCAGCTGACTAAAAGCTTCACATCCTTATAACGTAAAATCTAAATATAAATGTGGTGGGCGTATGTGGATCTTTTCTCTCTGAGGAGGCTCTGTTACGAATTTCCAATGTTTTATGCCACCACCAAGCCTCCGCTAAGCCGTGACACCTGTTCAGAATTTTCAGCTTCTTAAACTGAAAATAAGCTGAAGCTTATTATACTTCCTATAATACCCAGAAGAACTGCAGGACATGGAACAGAGCTCTGCAGTCCTGGACTTGTGGTATTAATTCTCAATGCCTCCTAGGTGTCTTTCAGTGTTTTACATTAATAGCCACCTTAAGGATGACTAACTAAACAGATAGACTTGCTTCTCTTAACTAATGCCAGTAAATGCTTGGGTTAGCAGGCAGACCAGGGAAAGAAAACCTACAAATTCCATAGAAGGAACACTACAGATAATATGGGGAAATGGCCTATGCTGAAACAAAACAGAAAAACTTAACGTACTGCAGCTTTTAAGTAACTATGTTGAATGCAATGCTATCAATCATATTAATAATGATTTGCTATTCTTAGATTTGATATATTCAACAAACATTAGCAGTACACAATGCTAGTGAACAAAAATTCTTTTGGCATCAGTCTATAGTCACTTTCTAATACTTCTACCAAAAATAAACTGTATCTCCTAGTTAAAAGCCAATATATTCTTCTGAGGCACAATGCCTCCACAAGAAATCCTGTTTCAGAAGACTCTCAATTACAAACCACAGATACCACTCAAATTAATAACAATAACAATTTTGACCTGATTTGTTCACACACATCAATCAGGATTCATTTTAGACTCAAAATATATGACATTACAAGGTTATTAGTAAGTTTTTCCAGGTACTAGAGAATACTGTATAGATATATTTGTTCAAGTGCTTCTTTGTCAATATCCTTTTCCACATTTACATCATAGTTTAGCTGCACCTCTACTACCCATTGGCTAAATTGTATATCCATATGAAACAATGAAAACAGATCCTTAAATTAACACAATTCTGAGAAGCATAACAGGATTTTCAAGACCGATACAACATTAAGAAAGCAAGACATAATAAGAGAGATTAGTCATTCCAAATTAGGCAGCACCGATAAACTCATTTCTGGAAATAATATTTAACTTGAATAGGAGAGAATACAGATAACTTTTTAAAATCATCTCAGTTGGTAATGTAGGTATTTTGCCAGTATGCTACAACTGCTTCTCTATATGCGTTTGTATAAGCCTCAAGCATCCTGATTTCAGGGATCATTTTGACATAAGTAGTGAGGGAGTAGCTAACTGTACCATGGAACAATCACAGGTACTTTCTTGTTTTACACCCAGGGAATATTGTAGTAAGAGTACAAAGGGCTTCTCATCTGTTGTGTAACTACTGTCTGCTCCAACAAAAGGTCAAATGACACCCCTGCTGCTCCTAGGGCTGAGGATCTATTTCATCCATCAGCACACAGGCAACAAGTGATTGCATGTCTATAAAGCAGACTATTGTGGCCAGCAAGCCACTTTATAAGTAACCTTGTCATGTATTATCAGTGTTTTGTTTCCTAAGTAAAGCCAGCCCGCATAATTTGTATAGGCATCATACACATAACAACTGCAATCTACCGATAACCTATGGCAGAATGGACACAGGGCAGAGGTTGGTCCCTTGGAAATGGTTACTACTCAGAGAACAGCAGCGATAGCACAGGAAGTTCAGCATCATTTAAAGCTGTGTTGTCATTCTGTTTGTTTCCAACTGCAATATAAAGTAATGTTTCTGATCCAATCATAATCACTTGGCTAGTTGGGAGACTACATCTCTCCCTAATCTGTTCTCCTAACAGCTCATACCGGCAATATTGTGTATAATTTTCAATGCTGACAGCAGGTCAGAAGACGGGATATCCTCAGGAATCCCTTCTTTAATATATTATTTTCTCCCACTGGCTTAGCAAAACAGTTTGTCATGTTTTAAGGCAATGTGCAAATGCAGAGGTAAATAGAGAAAACAATTTTTTGCTTCTAACTAGAAGTTTATAAATACATCTGTACTTCTGAGGGTCTACTCCTATACCTGGAAATAATGAATACAATCATTACAAAACTTACTCACATAATATGGCTTCAATAATGTTTTGTCGTCGTTGTTTTTTTATAACCTCACAATTAAAGTCTTGTTAATAATGCAATTATTAACACGGAGCCCATTGATATAAACTGGGTTTTCCATTTAATGGGTAGGAACAATCAAAGTACAGAAGATCATTGGTGGTCAACCTGGAAATAAAATCGAGAATCCTACAGGTTTTAAATCTATGCCCTAAATTACATACCCTTTCTGATGGCAATGTTGGCAAGCAGCTAACCTCCAGCACAGAACTGCTTTTCCATAGAAAGTGACAAAATGTGTTGGATAAAACTGACTGAGGGAACTTACCCGAAGCTTTGAGAGCAAATCTTTAAGGTTTGGAACTGTCACTAATAAGGACCCTCTTTTCTTTACATTACAAGCAATAAACTCCCAAGCTCTGAAACACATTTAAAAGTAGGTCATCAGTTTTGAGGAAAAGAAACACATTTGATATACAACAAATCTAACACTTCTACAGTTCAAGCATCGGAAGTAGTCTAAGCTTAAAGACTTGCTGTACATGCCTTTGGCCACTGTTCACATCTCAGCAAATAACTTTGCAGGAATAAAATCAAGCTTTGTATTAAATACAGAGGGAATATATGGTCTTATAATGTTAGTTTTTGTAACTTTTTCACTCTGATACGTACATGCATGTCATTTTGTACTTGTGTACCCTCACTTTGGACTACAATTAAACATCAACACTTGGTCCCTTTAAACTTTTGAAGAAAATCCAGTCCCCTCGCACACTGTTTTATTAAGCAGCTCTTTACATGCTTTGCAGTCGTGACAAAAGTCTCTTAAGACATTAGCAATAGCAGTATCTAAATATAGCCCCCAGCATTCCTTTTTTTCCTGATTTTGCAAGTCAGATCATTTCTCACAGCACTGCAGTTTAGACTAAAAAGAATTTAATTTCCAGCATTCTTCAAATGTCATTTTTCTTCATGGTACCAGTGCAACATTAAGCCACTACACCTGAGTTCTTGAAGAATCAGATGAATTCTTGGTCATGTGCCTGGAAACAAATCTGCTGGCAATCTGAAACACCCACTACCCTTCACCTATCCATTCTGTCTCTCTGGCTGACGTTACTGCTTGGTGTCAAGGGCAGTAGAACAAGCCTTAAACTGCTAGCAATGTCACACTGTTGGCTGGGCTGGCAGAGACACAGACATGCTTTCCTTTTTACTGCCCATACTAAAAGAAGAGTAACTTTGTCAGGTAAAATTATTAATGTTTTAAATGGACACTGCTAGATTAACAAAAGCTCATCTGTGAGCGTCTAGTACCTGAAAGAGAAACAACCTTAACCACGCATTTGTTTGCTGCCACATCCTTATGAAGATACAATAGAAATATCATTATGTTTTGCAGTGCATCCATATTAATGCTCTGACATCCACAAGGCAGAGTGATCTGTCTTCTTTCTGAAGATTAAGCTTTATGCTGATAGAGTAATTTCAGACCCTTTAACAGCAAGGTACTATTTTAACAGATCAGTGCAAGGATCCAGGGCAAGATTTGGGTAAACAAAGGAGCAGTGTTTAGTGGGTTTAATGACAAACAACTGCCCTAGCACCTTAGCACTTAAAAAAAACCAGTTGAGTAAAGGCAGTTTGAAACAATTTCCTTATGTAATTTATGTATGTGACTTCAAAAAGCACAACCTTAAGGTTTTCCATAATTCACAAGGTTACACACACATTGCCAAAGAAATAGATTACTTGTTTGGACACATAGCTTACCTGGCCTGTTCCAGTCTGTCGAGAAAATATTCAAAGACATTATTCATTACAACAACAAACATCAGCCTACTGAAGAAGTGAAGCCTGAGTACAGATGTCTGCATGAACCACCTGAAGGAGAAAAATTTCACAAGGCATAAATTAATTTAAGAGACAAATAAAGCCTTTGAGTAGACATGAAGCCTGTCAACATAATACAGCACCTGCTACCACCATTTTGGACTTGTCACAAAAAGGGGTATTTCACTGAGTTAACAGTAGATAAAAACTGAAGTAAATAACCAGAATAAACTTAAAAAAAATAGACTTCTTTCCTCTAATTAAAATACTTGATTCATTACATTAAATGAAATAAGCTGTATCCAACTTTTGCCCTAGTACAGCACGTGCCATAAAAGAGGAGATGATGTATGTGACGGCTGATACTTTTAATTTATCTATGTAACACCACAAATAGTTATTGATTATAGTGAAGGAGTTAAGCTAGCTAAAGGTTTTTTGAGGATACTAACAGGCTCCTCACAGGCTCAGTGGCTTACTAAAGGATCGTAGCTAGAAAAGACACTACAGATGTAGGTTTGACAACTAAATTCTCATTACCAGTATTGGGACTGGGAATGCTGGAAAGGCAAAATGCTGACTGGCACTGGAGGACAGCAAGTACTTTACCTTCCCAAACGACTGCGTCCCCAGACAGCATAGGAGCTGGCTTGATTTCATTTACTTTCACCTACCAAAAAGGATATTAGCACATCATTTCATTTTCAAACAGGTGAGATTATAGCGACAGGAGAATATGAATGCTCATTAACACTCTGACAAGATGTGTTTGATTTCCTCTTAAACATGGAGAAATGCATCACATCCTAAATCTGAGGAGAAACATAAATCGGAACATCTTTTTTTGAGGGGATAAAGGAAAGAATGCTAATCTGCATATTGCTTGCATTCCACAAAATTTTTTGAAAGTGCATCTATGTATGTTGACAGTGTAGAGAAAATACAAATTCCAGTCTTTCCTGTGTGACCTATTACTAGGCTGTGCAGAGAATATACTAACATGATGGATTTAATGTTTCACATTTTGAGAATTCCTTCCAGTGTTGGGAAGATGTAAAAGGGAATCTTTGATTCTGACAGGAAAGCTGAGTGCTTGTATAGAAGATAAAACATTTGCCTGTTGAAAAACGTTTTGCCCACTTAACAATATACAAGTACTTGTTGGGAGGGTAAAATATACATCACTCTTCATAAAGCACATGCAAAGCATGCTATTCTGATTGACCAAAGAAACAGATGCTACCACCCCTGCAACTGGTAGGGGTTCCAGAGGGCGAAGTGATGACTAATTGTCACAGTTTATGATCCCAGCTGATGCTATCAGAGTGCATTACAGCAATTGCAATTATAGCCAAATATTTTAATATCAGTAATAGCAGAAACAAGGTTCTACTGTTCAGAAAAAAAAATCAGCATCACAGCGTTTAATCTCTGCGAGCTATATTCCATGTTCCATGGGTCCTGTAAGAGTGCTCCAACTCAGAAAAAAAAAAAAAAAAAAAAAAAAAAAAGCTCTCTTTCCTTAAACGCATCACCATGCCAAGTTGGTCACAACTGCCTGCAGTGAGCAGAAGGGAACCAAATGCATTATTGTACCTTATCCAGAACTGGCAGGCTAGTGTTTGAAGGTTGTACTTCCTTGAGAAATATGGACAGTTTAGTAGTCAGAATGACTGGTCAAATGGCTACTTTCACCTCTAGTGTGTGGACATCTGAATTCCTTATCCACTAGTTCACTATACTTAGAGCTTTTTAATACAATTAAAAATTGTCATCATTTATCTTAAAACAGTGCACTATAAACTGCAGGAGGACCAGATGATCTTGGAGGTCTTTTCCAACCTTAATGATTCTGTGATTCTAAAAAGAAGCTGGAACATCTAGGCAGCAGAGAAACAAGACGGATCACTCCGGTTGATGTCACCACCAGCAGTCCTAAAGAGGGTAGGTTCTAGCTGTGAACTCATGTCCTCTGCATAAGCCACTGCTAACTGCAGATAAAAATGACAGACTATGAACTGAGGTGGTAGAGGTATTATAGATAAAGGCTTCACTACTGCCCTGCTACATGGGCAACTGCTTCCTGCAGTGGGGCAGGACAGACAGCAAGGGAGAAAACATGCTTCAGCAAGACCTGTCAGAGCTCACTTATCAGAACCTGCATTACTCCATGATTTTTAGTGCACCTAGGCTGTAAGCAGGGTTCAGATCACAATTTTCAAGGCTAAGGAGACATTTTACTTTACTCTTTTATTTTCAAGGGGAGGAAACAACAAAACCACTAAATTTATGTACAAAACACCTGAGCAGCAGCCATTTAATCCAAACACAAGTGACTGACAGATTATTCACAAACGGATCTTTAAAATAACAACCTGGAGGAGGAAAAGTTATATATATACACAGCACAAGAAGTTATATTAGTACTGAAATTTCTTAATGCCCTACTAATGGTAGTCCTCGTATTTTAAGCATCAATTCAGAAAAACAAACTGCTAGGAAATTTTGAACATGTGTTGTTACCTCCTTTACTTCAAAAACACTTAAACTTTGAATTAAAATAAGACTGCATTTACAGAGTAGGTGACTGTGCTGATTAAACTGATTTCAGCAGCCCCTTCTCCCTAAACACATCCTTGTTCCTACGAAGGAATGTTGGACCACATGAGTGGCTGCACCACGAGCCAGACCCAGATACAACTGCAGCTGAAACACTGTTTTTTTGCAGGGTTCCCTTTCAGCTGGACCAATTCCCTGATCTGCTTGGCTATGTGCTGGCACAACAGAGTGGGCAGCAAATGATTTTAAATCTGTTGAACTCTTTTATTTTCTGCCCAGCATCTAAACATTTGCTACAACGGCAAAAGATGCTGAGCAACTTTCGATGTACTTTAACAAAACAAATCTTGACTAAGATTACACCTTGCTGTCCTTTGGGAACATATTCTAACAAAAATTCAATGGTTACTTAACAAAAGGACTTTTCAAAGTTTTTTCCATATTTGTGTCATAAATTATTATCAGCATCTGGATTCTATTTTTTAAGCTAGTAGGTATCTCTAGAGAGGATTCATTTTGGGGGTAAAAAAGAATCTAATGAGATATTAAAAGCAGTGTGATAACAGAAGTCACATGACTAAATTAGCATCTAATGAGATGCAAGCAGCAAAGTCCTCAGGCATTGCTTTGAAAATGTAATATCTTCTTATCTTTATGCTCTGAAATGAATACTTCAGCAGAATTACAAGCTGTGAAGGAAAAACAAAGTCATATAATAAAGAATATACAAGGCTGAAAAGCATGTATATACATCTCCAGTTCCACTGAAGTAACTTGACAAAGTTCTTAACTGCACCTTCAGTCTCATCACAATATGGTGCTACACAAACGAACACAAAGAATATGCAAAAAGTTAAGGTTATGGATAAACTGGCAGCCTGGGATTGAACTGGGTAACCCGATGATACTGCTTACCTTGTGTTATATTTATGTATGTTTATTATTTCTTTACAGTTTAAAATTGGTTACTTTAATTTCAAATTCATTACTGCACCCAGCAGTTTGTGTGACTCCACTCAAGAACATATGCATATGGCACAGGATTAAAACCAATATTTCACTCAGCATTCCCTTTTCACCAGTTTTTGCCGGTAACAAAACAACTGGTATGCCCAAATACAAAACATTTTTCTCATTAAAGTGGTAGTAGTTATTTCCACAACAGGAGTATGGAAACAGTTCCCATATGATATCCTATTATTTGAAACCCATATTGTTTGTGGAAGGTACACATGCACTGGCATTCCAAGAAAACAAATACCAATAGCCAAAAGTCCTTTATGTGTTCTTAGATGCAAATTTGCAAATCCTACAAACATTTTTCTGCTAGTGTTAATGAAACACAGAGATATTTAGTTTTGTTACTCAAGACAGAAACTCTTTACATGCTCAGTTCCAATGAAGTTAGTGGCAATCCTGTCATTAGTTCACTGGAGAAACAGCTAAGATGTATCTGTTTTGCATGAGCCAGCAGGTAAGTAGATTCCAGAAAAAGGCTAAGCAATTTGATACACATTATCGTATTTCGGTAATTTCCTTTCTCCTTACTGCTTTGAGAATTTGTTTTCCAATACAAAGCCTTTGTTTAAGACCAAAACAAGCAGAGGCAGAAACAACTTCTCAGAATGCTGATTTACCAGTCTCTCTCATAAACAGGATACCTACTGCACAGTGGTTAAAAATGCACTGAACCATATTATTTAGTTACCTTTATTCTGTTAATGAGCTGGTATTTTATAACTGTCATTTCTTGCAACTGGCAAAAGTCTTCATTTCTACTCCATAGAGTTGGGATGCTGAGCTATAAAGATAACCCTGTGTTAGGAAATGGAAATTTAGTAACTGATGCCTTTAGAACAACTTCAAATATTTCAGTCAAAATGGAAAATATAAAACAAAGGTTAAGATTAAGAAAGTATTTTAGAAAAGGATGCTGAGATATGTCTTAATATGGATGCGATGTATTTTTCAAAGCTAAGCCCCTATTTTGTCAATTTCCCCTTATATCTTGTGAATTTTTAAAGAAATCCAACATAACAGGTCAAAATAAAAAGAAAAGTAAAGCTCCAACTTTACTTCAATTGCAAAACAGATGGAAAAAGGCCTTGGAAGGAAAAAAGCAGTAGAAAACAAATTATAAAAGTAGTGTGAAAGGAAAAGACTGTACATTTTTGTTTCTAGTGAAAATTGAAGAAAAAAATAGCAAGGGAAAACAAAACAAAACAAGCAAACAAACAAAAAACCCTAAGACATACACACAGTCAATGTGAGTGAAAATGGAGGACAATGTGCCCATAATATAATGGGATATTTTTGGACAGTCTTTGTCAGCACCTCTAAGAACTGTATTACTACCATTTTCAGGTGCTTCATAGCGTTGCATATGAAACAAAAAAGAGATATTATCCCTCAATAATAAGCCCAAAATACTTCAGTGGATCAGTTTTGGACTAAGATTTTGGAAAGCTGTTGGAGATGTTTTTTTTTTTTGTTTGTTTGTTTTTTTAAGAAACAAGCAACCTTCCCACAAAAAAACAAACAATCAAACAACAGCAACAACCAAACAACCACCAAATGCTTGAACATATAGGGCCCTACTAGAGATATTGCTTTAACTTTTATCTGCCATTGTCTCCACTGAACACCATTATTACACATTAGCATTATTGCTAACAATGGGAGAGGCAGACAAACAAAGCTAAAGATACAGACTGTTTGAGCTACCTATGGACTGCAATCTAATCAACATTTTCTGAACCCACTCAGTTCAGCAGAAATGCAGCCTGTGAAGGTAAAGTCACCATTTCTCCAACACAAGTCAAGAACATGACAAAAAGTAGAATCTTTACAAAACGTTTTTCCTGCTTTATCTTGAGACTATCTTCTACTCTAACAATACAAGCATTTAAGAGCTTCAAAACAAATTCAATAGCTAACAAAAGTGTTACCATTTAAGGACCCAATGCTGCAAATATTTACAAATTGGAGTAACTTTCCTCATCTGAGTAGTCCCAAAATTAGATTATTCAGATGAGTAAAATTACATGCTCCAGTGTTTCCAAGACTGAGCCCTAAACAGCCATTGACTTTTGTAACAAAGTTGTAATGTGTGTTTTGCATTGCTGTTGGCCATATGTTGCACCAGCCATGCCAAAAGCAATCAAAATTGCACTCAAGTTTCTCGATGAAGTATTTTATGTGCATTTTAAAACGCAGAGCAGGACAATATGTTTTTGGAGACAAATTCATATCAAAGTCTTCCTTTGTGTAATTTAACAGTTTGTCAGCTTCATAAAGGAATTTGACATAACTAATCTATATATAGACATGGTCAAGACATACGGGACAAACTTACTTATGAAGGAGAGACAGAGCAGGAATTAGCAAAAGAGCAACATGTGTGAGAGCAATATGCTGCCGTGTTGGACAACAGACTTCTCCTCTCCGTAAGCAAGATCATTTGTATTCCCTTTTGTGAGGAAAGAGCAAGAACTAAAATCACTACTAGGCAGCACCACACTCTATTCAGACAGTCAAACCAGAGATGTCATTAGGAATGACCTGTCCAAGATCGAGTAGCGAGAGTAGGCAGTCAGAGAAGAGGGAAAATGATTGTCACAGTAATAAAATACAAATTCCTGTGCTGGAAGTTACCACAAATAGCTCTGCACCAAGCCTGGAGCCAATGTCAACCACTACCTTTCCTGTCAGGTCAGGCAGTACATGTTGATAAAGAAACTTCAGTTTCATGAGAGAAAAGGAATGCAAAATAAACTCTGGGAAATAAGAGAACAAAGGTGTTGGATGGGCAGTGCTAACTAGTTTGTTATTAACCAATTAAACATTAATCTGAAGAGTTGCCATCACTGAAAACCTGTCTGCTTTCCTGCCTGAACTAGTGTGGGGACCCTGGAAAACCAGGGTTGCAGATCTGATGTAGCCTGCCAAGGAGACTGTCCTGAACCTAGGGACTCATTCCCTTACATGGAGAATTTTGAAATCCTTCATGAAATTAAATTCCCTTTTTCTGCACAGTGATACACTTTAAAGAAAATCAAAGACACTAACTTGGAGTCATTTAAGTAAAAAAGAAAACATGGTACCTAAAGCTCAACACAATTCATACAAACCTTTTTATGGGCAGACATATTAATAGCTTAAAATTTAACTCCAAGGTTTTAAGGAACAGAATGTTCTCCTTACAAACTATTCCTTCTTCAATGCCTGTGCTGTGCTGGTGACAGCAGTGATCTGTACCACACCACACATGAGCTTTAAGACAGATGGTGCTTTCTACTGCCTTTCAACCTGCAAGAGGAGACTGAGGTTACTGCACAGTAGGAACAGTTTTCTTCTTGCATCTTCCTTTTCAGTTGTACATAGATGTACCTCTTCCCTGCCCAGTTTTTGTGGGCAACTAGGGTCATTCATACACTGCAAATTATTTCGACTTGCTTGTGCAGGAATCTCCTTCCATTGGTTAATGGCAATAATTCTGGCTGTGTATTGCACAAGTGTGCATGAAGTCCTCCATCAGCTGGATGCTGTGCTGTCCAGCTGAGTCATTGCGCAAACCAGTTTAGCTGAACAGAATTTGTTTCTCATGTTCCCAAAAGAGCACTTACCTAAAGATGCAGTCTTGTATGAGCCACACTCTGCACAGTAATTTCTATTCATTCTCTCCTCCTCACACAATGAATCAACGAAAATCATCATCATAAAGGAATGCATCAACATGAACCACGGGCAGTGGATGCTGATGTATCTGAGAAAAAGAACAAAATCTAAAAAAGACATCTAAACCAAAGTCTTTTACGGTGTTACACAGCAATCACCCCACCATTCTACCTTTCCCCAAATCCCTGAGACCCAAGTGCTTCCCTATTCAGAAGTTACAAGACAAAATTAAACCACAGAAATCCCGCATGTGACCTGGATCATCAGATTCCACTGAAATAACCAGTAGGTGGAAGATGACAAAGGAAAGAAAGCTGCAGGTTTTGATAGCTGAGTAGGAGAGCTAGTGTGATTTTTGTCTCCTTAGAATTGTTTGGCTACAGGGAAGGTACAGGGTAATGGAAACTTTTTCTCTTCCATTTTAATGAGGAGAACGTATATTAAGAAAGGGCGATTTTGCTTCTTAACTTCAACTGTCTGAGTATTTCATCTTCATGCTTTATGCCTCCATCTAGAAATACCCCTGATTAACACAAGTATAATTTTCAGTCAAAAGGACACCAGTTGGGATGCTCTCCTTCTCATCCTTTCAAGGGGTATAATTCTTTATCCTCCTACTCCTCCTTCCTCCCTCTCCTAGGCTTGCTGCATGTGGCCAATCCACTTTTTCCTCTTAAGAGCCACACACCATTTTTTTGGGGAAATGTGTTAACTTCCCAGCTATACTGCCAGCTCAAGTAGAAGAGGTGCTCTCCCCTCCCACAGGACTCACAGCCCACCTCTTTCTGAGCCATCAGAATCTGAAAAGAACTGAAAATCATTTCTGGGCTGCCCACATTATAGCAACAGCAAAGCACTGGTCCTGTAATTCTGTGTTCTTTCAGGGGGCTGTTAGAGTCTATTATGGAGCTAGCATTAAGGAATCACCATGACAGGTACCACACCACACGGAATGAAAGCTGTGCCAATTAACTTACGAAGCAGTATGAAGCAGCTTTCCTGGGGTCACACAGTCATGCAGCAACAGACCCAAGAACCAAATTGAGATTTCCCATACCTCAGTCCAGCGCTCAATCTCTACCATGAGCTACTGGTAAAACTGAAATCAGCACAGCCCCCCAAAAAAAGATGTGGTTCAGCAAAAGGAGACCGTAACAATTAACTTACTTTCTGCATAGCTAGATGTTCCAAATTAAACATTGCCTCAGTGGGTAAATGAGGTAAACTCTGCAAATCTTCAGTGATATTTTTGAGCACAACTTCATTATTCATTACCACAAGCTCATCAAAGTCACCAATAAATCAAAACAAACACAAAACTCTGAACAATCATATGTAGATCACGTGGACTAAGTGATGACCAGTACAATATAGTTGCAAGAGATAAACAATACCAGATGGATAGGGTTTTTATTTGAAATGCATTTTTCAGCCTTTGTTGGTTTTCCCAGCCAATGACAGATTTAGATTGTAATAACTTTACCACTTAAAATAAATGTAGCGCTTTTTTGAAAACTCAAATTATTTTCATATTTATAAACTTATAACTCACATATGATGGTCTGGGCTGCCACCAAAGTGATACTGTTTCAGCTTAAGATATAAAAACATCAAAGATGTTTTTGAACTATTGGAGAAATTACAAAACTTACAGTTGCCTGAATGTGCATGTTTTTTTGTGTTTTTGTTTGTTTTTATAAATAAAACTTTCTTTTTATACATACCATCTTTCTAATAAAGTGGTTACAAAAAAAATCAGGGATAATGCATAGTTCAACAGTTCAACTTACAATACATTTTATGTGACTGAAACTAGCAAAATATTTCAAATGTGAAAGAAAATAAGAATGGATGTAAAGCAGTAAATTTTTGCAAAGCCATACTAAATTATTTCTATATTTTCCATGATATCCCCGCATTACTTCAACATTTTTTTTTATTTTGATTTTTTGATTTAGACATCTAGAAAAAAGACCTGGAAGGAACCTTGGGGAGTTACCAACGCTGCTTTTTCCAAGGCAGAATCAATTCTGAGTGCCACTACTTCTTCCAGACTATTATTTTAAAAAAAGAGATTGTTAATGCTGGAAATTCTACAACCTCCTTTATCAATCTGTTTCAGTGCTTGACTACACCTACCATTAGAAAGAAATACTTTTCTTAGTAACTGATCTAAATTTCTCTGTGACAATTTAAACCTAGTACTCTCTGTCCTGCTCGCAACTGGAAGTAGAGAAATTTGTTCCTCTCCTGTATATAAAAGTTTTTTTATTTCTTTGAAGTCTCATCATGTCCCTTTAAGCCTTCCCTTTTCTAAAAGAAACAAGATCCACTTATTCAGCTCTTTCTTGCATTCTTCCTAGGAGTCTGATCATTCTCATCACTTCCCAGATCCTCTGCACTCTCCCATCCTGCGGTATTCAGAACTAGGCCCATTACTCCAGCTGAAGGTTTATTTGCACCAACCAGACTTTTCACACCTTGCAGACAACATCCTGCTTACATACTCCAGTTTCACGCTAGCCCTCTTCCCAGAGCATGATGTTCCTAACTGACATTCGGCTTGAGATCGTCTGTACGCCTGTGCTCTATTCCTCTCCAGCTAAATTTCCCTTAAAAGAAGGACTAGATGAACTAGATGAAATTCCTTTTGCCTGGACATCTCATCGCTCTGAGGGCACCGAGTTGGTTCTGAACAAAGGTACATCTCAGGTCACAACTACATACGTGTAAAAGAAACAAAAAACATGAAACAAAAAGCGACCACAAAACTAATCCTGAAAATCACATTCGCCCCATCTTGAGTCTTTAACATGTTTGTCCTCTGTTCCCCACCCCTCCTGGTTTGCTTCTGGCTCCATTCAGAATGCCACTACGTTGGGCAGAGAGTGTGGTTTTTACATACACGTGTATTGCTCACCAAAAGGAGATCTGACAGCTTTTATAAGAGTTAATAAAAAAGTGTGTGTTTGTCAGTGTTGCTGTCCCGGGCGGGAGCATTAGGATGAGCATGCTTGATAGCAAGCAGATTCAAAATAAATCTATCAAACATGCCACAGTTCTGCCTATGCTAGTATACTCAATCTTTGTTGTGAAGCACAAGCAATGCTAGAAACAGGGAGAAAATTTAAGGCAGTAGGAATCAGAGACCAGCTACACTTTTAACTATGAAATGCTTCGGAAATGCTGTTTGCTTAAGCACTTCAGTCAGAACAATGTGATTGAAGAAACCATCATTCATCAGTGCAAAACACTCTTCTTACAGGCTACAAGCGTAAATGGTGATTTCAACACAATCCCAGACTGACAAAAAGAGAGAACCCTAAATCCCCTGTAGTAAGCACCAGAAATTGTAAATGAGCTGTATTCCCTTAAAATGTGTTTAGTTTATCAGTTTAAAATGTCCAGTGGTAACACCCCAAAGCCCTGATGGGCACGGTACACCCCCTATTAGCTGTTATACGACTGGATGACAATTTGCTGTTTGAAACAGTTCATAGACAGGTTCTCCAGGACCCCAGCTCCCCAAAAGATGCAAACTTTGCATCGAGGAACAGGGCGGGATAGAGGAGGCAGCTGCAAACGCAGCAGCATGAACAGCACAACAGGTGCAAAGCAGCAGCTCCAGCTTGTCAGTATGCTAACTCAAAACCTCTACTAAGCACCCGTTCCCATTACCCTCACAGTCCACCCCACAACCTGCAGATTCCTTAGGAACAGCCCAGAAGCAGTGAAGACAGTGACTTTTCTGATCAGCTCAGGGAAGGCTTCTGTGGATGTGATGTAGCACAGAAGTAAACCCAGAGGTTATGGGAAGGAGGACAAACTGCTGCCTAAGTCTGACAATATCAGGCCTGGGGAAACCTCAATAATTAATGTGGGAATGGGACCATCAGCAGCACTGGGACAGACCTTTAGAGTGCAAAGGAACCAGAGTCTGTGGAGGTGGAAAACATCTGAGGAAGAAAGAAGAGGAAAAATCATGATATAGACAGAACAAGAGGATAGAAAGCTGATATTAGCAGCTGTACAGGCTGGTGGCTGTGGGCAATGAGCCCCTACATCTGGCACATGCCTTAAAACAATACTATTACTATGCAAGAGAGCTCATCCAGCTGTTATACTGCCTGTTAAGAGTATCAAATTCATACAGAGAGTTTAACGAAACTCAGGAAGTGTTCGTAGACCACCGGGCCCGCCACATCCCACTGCAAAGGCAGAACTGCAGCTCGCTTGGTGGGTAGGACCTGCTCCCTCGGGGCTCCAGCCACATTTTCTGGCCATGGGCAGCGGTGAGCAGCCCTGCAGGCTGGGTGCAATATCGCAGCTCCACCACGGTGGAAGACAGGCAGCACCCCACCTTCCTCAGACCCTGGAATATCCCTCCCCTGCCGTGACTCCCGTCCGTACAATGCTTGTCACAACACTGAACGTCTCGTACGGGGCCCTCTGAGCTCCTCGTAGGAAACAAATGATGCCGTACAAAAGCTCCTGTGGACGCTCTGTATGAAATGGGTCCTAACCCAAATCTCCTTAAAACACCTAAGCAGCTCAAATGAAAAACTTCCGAAAAACGAATGGCCAAAGAAGCGCTCCTTTCCAACTATCAATTAGTTTTGTAAGCACAGGCATTCAGCAACAAAAAAAAAGAGGAGGTCTGAGCACACTCCTCCCGAGATGACAAAATGGCAGCTGCGGCAGAAGCCGCACGAGGAGCGCTCTGCACTTGCGTGGTTAGCCCCTGACTAAACTCACACCCCGAGAGTCACCTCATTCCTGTCAAAGCAAGAAACAGCAGCAGCTCCCGCAATAACTCATTTACTTTTGCAGTATGTAAATATTTATAGATTGCCATCAAGTACAGAACGCAGGTGCCAAATATGAAAATCTGTATTTCTGCCTCAGACTGCTGCAGTTTTACCAACTCCACCCTGGTGTTTAACAAATTGTTCGCTCCTGAGAATCTCAGTATCACCTTACAAGGATCTTCAAAGAAGAAACAAAAATAGAAAACTATTTTTTGCTATCGTTTTAGTGCCTGTTATATATATCTGAAATGCAGAGTGTGCAAGACAAACCCTGCATTCAGAGAGCAGACAACTAACCAGGAAAGAACTGCACAGTTCATGAAATGCTGCGAGATGAATCACAATCATTTGTTTATGGAGGAAGTCTGAGAGCATTAGTGTTTGTATTTTACTTCAAAAACCGGTTCCACTGGATCTACTCAACGTGCATTTCTAACATTTGATCAACACATTGCAAAAACCTAATTAACACCCTGGTGCTGCTCAGTCTTTCTACAGCAAATATAACACAAGCTAGGAAAACATCACAAAGCCTGACACGGGATAGAAAGAACTGCTATCCAACATCTAAACATCCTGGCACTGTGAAATGCGTGGCAGAAGACAAACAATCTATGATTTCCGAATGACAACAGAAGATAACACGTCATGTGGAAAGGTGAGGATTTTGCAGTATCAGCCAGCACCGTATGGTTTTCGAGATGTATATTCAGGCTCACAGGAGCAAAAAGCAAACACTAACACCTATGTTACTTGATACAGAGTTAATTTAACCATTCAGTGTGCTTTAAGGATACTGGACAAGCAGGTCAAAGAAGAAGTCCCACATCCCTAAAACATTACTAGCTCCAATTTTGACCAACAATTTCAGAACCAATCTGTGACCTCAGTATACCAGGTTCTTCAGGAACTCCAAATACCTTTTCTACCCCTAAGCATAACTAGCCATTGGTAGAAAGAAAACAACTTTTTTTTTTCCCAACATAAATATAACCAGAGACTATTTTATTAGTTCCCTTCATTCATAAATTGAGAGAAACTTCAAAGTTAAATTTTAAGCTAGTTAACTCACACGCCTATTTTACAATCATTGGTTTTCACCACCATTATTAAGTTTCAGTGACTAACAACTTAGAAGTACTTGGTATTCTTGAGATTTCTTTCCCGCAGCAGTATCAGTTGTCTCAACTGAGAGTAACAAAGAAAATTAACGCCACTTCCTAAAACTGGTGATTCATCACATGACAGGTTTACCAAGCAACAGAGTAGTGAAAAAGATTTTTGGTATGGCATCATTTTAATAAACTACATTCCTGTTAATGTGGCTTTGCAACACTATTTTGATCTCTTTTGCAATGATATTCTACTTGGATAGATTCTACCCATTTGGGTAATAAGCCTTGTACTAAATTGCTTTTTCACACACAAAAAACGCCTACGCCTATACTTGTTACATTGCAGAAACCCATGCTTTTATCCTTCTAAAGAGCCTCATTCCACCTGCAGCGACAACAGTACTGAAAAGAAACATTAAAGACCATTCCCTGTAAGAAATTCAGGTTATTTTCTTATTTTATACTACGTCCTATTCTTGTCTTGTGAAAACCACCATCTGCTAGTTTTACCTGGCCTGTCTGGGAACACAGCAAAGCCCAAGTCATAAAGTACATAATGTAAGCTGGACAAACTCGGTCTGTTCCTGAGAGCGTGATGAGAAGTTTCTTCTCCATATGCAGACCACTGTACTAAAGGAGCATGTCTACCATGGTCTGGTGAAGTTAATTTTGTCAGACACCCCTCCTTCACCGCCTGCTAAAAGCCTGAGCTTATGGCACTGACTGACCTCAACTTCCGAGTCACAGGACTAAATTCTACATCAGTCTCTTAACAAGCTGGTTTACAAGTGAATCCACAAGAGAAAAAAAATACTTAATTATATGTTGCTTATCTTTAACTTAGAGGATTTGTGAGGGTTTATTATTCAATGACTGTTTTGAATAACACATCACTCTATGAGCAATTGGCGTTTCAACCTAGAAAATCACTTTGAAATCTTAGCTTCAAATTTAAATGTTTCTAATGAAATGTATAAAATGGAAAAGCTTATAAGATTGTTTTATTTTACTGTTATACAACTGAGGAGGAAAAAAAAAAAAGAAGCTAGTATTAGTCTGTACTAGCCCTGCTGAAAAAATACTTTTAAAAAATTTGTCTTAGATCCCATGACAGTACATGAAAAATCATAAAGGGTCTTTTTATCACCTTATCTGCACTCACTGACATGAATCAAGAGACAGGCTTTTGTAATCTGCATTAAGGCTCCAAGTACAGCAAGGATGCTCAGTAGTTGCCAGTAGGCAGAGTGGTTTGGTCACTTCAATCTTGAAAGTAGTATTCGTGGAGCTACTTCCTCTGATTCCCGTACTTCCGTTAATGTAGAGATACGGGAGCCTGATCAGAGCCTGACCAACTCTGCTTGCGTCGCCCGTCTTCTCCAGCACCCATTCTTACCCAAATGCAACCTCTCCTGCTATTGAAAACTCTTAAGAGTTTGGGCAGTGGAAGAGCATTAGGAAAAATGTGCATGCACATATTTATATGGAAGCTATACATCAAATGCTGGGACCCAACCAAGTGGGATCTTCAGGGGGGTTTCCCCAAGTGGTTTGAATTAGCTCTTGGGCTTCACCCAAGTTTTCTTAGCCAGAACTTCTGGAACATGGTTATTGCAGAAGGATATTAAAGCATTAATCATCCTATTATAAAAAAAAAAGTTCATTTAAGAGACCAAAGGTTCCTGTTATTCTTTCCAACTCTTATTGTTTCATTTTCTTTGAGATCTAAGAGAAACTCAAAAGAAAAACTGGAATGCAAGTCACCGTGAAATGACGTACATTTCACTGCAGTGTGTGGGAAGAGCTGGCTGATTGCGAAACAGTGAAGCAGCGTTGCTAAGCAGCTGCCTTCGAACAGTAACGTCTTCTTCCATCATACGTAAAGATTTGGAATTTCTAAAATTTGCGAGACCAAAAAAAAAAGTATGACTAGTTATTTTGTTCTCTGCTGGGAAAATGAATAGGATCTTACACACGCTTACATTCCCATAATTACTGAGAAAGATTAGTCAGAAAGCATTAGAGTGAGAGCCTGTACAATGTTCTCTTAGCCCCATGTACATATGTGTCTTTACTGTGGACAACTTCTTTTATTAAAAAGTAATTTGGCTCTTCCATGGAAAAGTTTTGATTTCAATCCATGCACGTAGCACGTGAATCAATCAGAAAACATCAGTTAAGTTAAAATGAATAAATACGGCTGATTTTGTGACAACACAAATCCTAAAGGGCAACCACTTTTACGGCTTTACTGTAATGCTGCATGTACACTGTTTGAGAGGGAAAAATCCTGCCTATAACTAACACTGGAATCTTGCCCAGTCTTCCTCAGCTGGAAGTAAAACTATAAGCTCAACAACATCTTGACAGAGATGGGAATAGGATGGCACTAGGAGGGGGGGAAAAACCCACACACCACAGAAAAACAACTTTGTGAGGGTGCCATTTTTGTTTCCATAAATCCCATTCTTGTTTACTTTCACTGTTCTCTTCATTCAGAATGCTATTCCTCTCTCCCCCACCCCCTTTTCTTTTTTCCTTATAGACTTGTTTCCTTCCTCCACCTCTGTTGCCAAAGACTGGGCTTTTATTTCCGTGTGGTACAGGGATATGGTAACTTAGTGCCGTAACTCAGAAACCTCAGTGCCTCACAGTCCTCTGTCCGACCAGTTCTAATGACTACAGCGCTACCTTGCGCAAATGTTAATCATTTTGCTTAAACACCATAATCAATAGATGCAGAAACTGGTAGTTTCTACAGGCAGTAGCATGAGACCAAATTTTATAGGCTCTAAATTTCTCCACAAACCTGGCAATCTGGGAAATAAAATTAGTCTAAGTCCAACATGTCCCAAATGACACACATAGGTTGTCCATAGTTTCAATCTTGGCAAAATACAATCACAAGCTGTAAGGAAATGCTGGAAACACAGATGCCCAAAGTGTAATTTCATTTCTCAGAAAATAAATTAATGGCATTCAGACAGTACGTTAAATTTGAATGATTTTGTTTTCTGAAAAAGAGAAAGGTAACATAAATTATAGTTATTATTAATATTATCAGATCATACACATCCTGTCTACGCTGTGCTCTGATCTGCAGCATTGGAGCTAAAAAGCCATTGAATGGCGACCAGAAAATACATTATGTTAGTTTCAAGATGATGTACATAGTGAGGCAACAGAAATCAGCACATACAAAAACTGAAGGATGAAGATTACTCAGATGTATCGAGTATGACACAGTTCAAAATTTAGAACCCGACCTACACCTTCGTTTGTATCTTCATTACAAAGAGTAGATGTGAAGCAAAAATATAAATCTCCTTTCATTGAAAGACTAGGCACAGACCTAGATCATTAAAATAAATAAATAAATAAAAGCATTTGAAAGATCATCATCTGAGGAAAAGTAGGAGTATATCATATTTGTCCTTCACAGAAACTACCCGTCTGTGAGGATTTTTGGAAGTCAGCATAAAAACAAAAATCAAGAAGTTATTAACTGACAAAAATACGTCATTTTTACTGTGTACATAAACTGTACTGCTGGCTAAGGACTGCTCCTGGCAGAGGTGAAGCAGGGTGACGGCCTCAGAGCGGGTATAACAGCACGTGCACGTTTCCTCACTGAAATGGGCTCGCACGTGCAGTTCATGAAGCAATGTGACTGCATGTGAAATTCAGCCACACTTTTAAATCGGAACGCGCAGGGTGGCAGAAAACCACTGTATTTATGTGTATTTACACGTTTATTTACAGTAAGCAGGCGCTGCACCCAGGTCTGCAGACGAGGGGACGCACCAGTACCAGAGGCAGACAGGTGCGGGGACACACACACACCCCCGGCACACATATGTGCACATATACATGCGCACACACACACACACGCACAATTACGCACACGTATACGCTCACACACACTCACTACAGCCACCACCACCTCACCCCCCCACCCTCAGCCTCGCCAGCCGCAGTACCACAGCGCCGCCGCCGGGGGGCGCTGCGCCTCGCGCACCCCCCACCCCTCCCCGCTGCCGCGCATGCGCAGAGGCCGGCCATGAAGCCCTGCTACGCGCGTCCGGGGCCGCCCTTCCCCGGCCCCTCCCCTGCCGGCCGCGCTGCGTGTCCCTCTGCTCTTAAGGTGGAGCGGCGCAGTCCCGCGGGATTTCTCGGGGGCGCGGGCGCGCCGTTGTGTGGCACGACCTTAACGCGGCGCCTGGCGGGTGCCCCGGCGGCGGAAGCGCGCCGGGGGTGAGGGCGAGTGGTGACGTTTCGCCGGTCGGCGGGGAGCGCCCGCCGCTGCCGGAGCGCGGAGCCTGCGCAGCGCCGTCAGGCCCGGCCCGGCCCGGCCCGGCCCGGTGAGTGCCCGCGGGCACCGCCCCGGGCCGGCCTCGCTGCGTGCCCCGCTCCTGTGCGGGGCCGCTGGAAGGGGTCCGGGGGGCTGCGGGGACGGGCGTGCCTCACAGCGAGCGGTTGGTTAGCTGCGCCGGGGCTGGGGCCGGCTGCCGGGTGAAGCCTGAGCGCCGCCAGCTGCTTACGGAAAGGGGCGGCGCCGGGAGGGAGGCCGCCCTTCGGCCCGGCGGGTCAGGGGCGCTGGGCCTGCTGCCGGCCCGCCAGCGGGCCTGGGCCTGGGCCTGGGCGGCTGTGGAACGGGAAGGTGTCTGGAAGTGTGCCTGGGCAGTGCTTTTCCTGGGGAATCTGATGCGCAGGCACAGCAGAGAGCGAAATGCCTCCTAACTGCAGGAGGGTGCTTCTGTTTTTAAGTAGGCCGTCAGGATAGCCTGAAATTAACTTCAGGCCACTATTTGCTAAAAATAACTTGACAAAGTGAAACTTGCCTGCTTTTTGGAGTGCGAAGCTGGCTTCTTAACCCAGTATTTACTGGAATAATTCATTTGTGAAGACATAGCTTCAGTTCGTTTTTTACATTATTTTTTAATTGTGTGTTTGTTTTTTTTTTCCTCTCCAGATTCTTCTCTTTGAAGTTCTACCTGAAGCCGCCAAAATGGTTCTAGCAGATCTCGGAAGAAAAATAACCTCAGCATTGCGCTCACTGAGCAATGCTACGATCATCAATGAAGAGGTTTGTAATACACCTATGTGATGCCTCTGTAACATCTAGAAAGCAAAGTTCTAATAGATAAGGCTGATGGGAGGCTCGAAGTGGGTCAATGTAATCCCTGGGCTCTTTTTTTCTTTCAAGTAACATTTCTAGCTAGAGGTTTATAACTCCTGATAGTACGGCTAAAACGCAGAGCTACGTTTAGGCCTCAGAGATTGTGGGTCCCATGGTCCCAGGGTCACGGAGCCTGGTGGCTGTACTCCTGGACAGTGGTGTCCTGAGGAGGAGAACGCTGAAGGAGGCAATTTGCACCTACGTTTGGTTGGGATGTGCGGGGTGAGACTGTACAGTGTTCCAACTTTTGTGTTCAGCTATACTGTGGATGTGTATTAGGTCGCTAGAAGTTGGAGCGTGGAAGGAGAAATAGCTTTCAATGTAAATTCTGCTCTCCAAAATGTGAGGATTGTTGTGGTTACTGCCTTTCTATTCTAGCCGGCGTGTGTGGTTCTGGAAGCTGCTTGACTTGGTAGAGTTTGTATTTAAAAAAAAAAAATCAAAACATGAAATGATAAATAAGTGTGTTCTGTTACAAGGACTGAAAAGCAAGATTGAAAACTAACAGATGTGATGGTTTAGAACTGCCAATGAGTAAATAAATTGCTAGAAACTTTTCAGGTGGGAAGATATTGTTTGTGGCTTAAACTACAAAGAAAGCTTATCAAGGGTTGTAGAGTTGGCATAGCTCTAGAACTTGTGCACAGGGGAAAAGTTTTAATAAGTCTTAAGCTAGGAGACAACAGACCTTTAACTGAGTCAAATATAGCCCAATTCATTTATTCAGCAATGCAGATTTTTCCGCTGCAAGAGCTCAAGCTGTGCAAATGAGGCCACCTACTCAGGTTTTACTTTGAAAAAAAAAAAAAATCTTTCTGTTACAGACTTTTCAAAGTGACAAGTCTTAAAACAGCTAATCTGGGTTTCAGAGGCACCTGTTTGCCTCAAAGCCATGCCACAGAGCAACATACCAGTTTCTGCTGAAAACGTTGATAGTGTGACCACCTTGCATTGGGGGAATACTTCTGTTTGTCAAGATTGCGTTAAATTCTTTTGTGGCTTTCTGTTGCAGTTGTTTTTGAGGAGTAGCTGTAGGGAAGCTTAGGAAGTACTGCTACCATACAAGCTGCCATCCTCCTTAATGCAATAGGAAGCATTCTGCATTACTTTGTAGGTTGAATATTACAAGTTTAGGAGCCTCCATTCTCTTTCAGATTTAAATTTGGTTTGCAAACGAACAAATGTGCAGACCTTATGTGGCACTTGATATAATAATGGTACCACATGCATTTAATTCATAAAAGCCTTTACTAGATCATAAATACACTTTCACATTCTTATTTGAAACTAATACTGGGCTAGTCAATGCTGTGGATTGTAAAACCATTTCTCTTTTATACTCCAAAGGTTTTAAATGCTATGTTAAAAGAAGTATGTACAGCACTACTGGAAGCTGATGTTAATATTAAACTTGTGAAGCAACTAAGAGAAAATGTCAAGTAAGTCAAATAATCAAAACAAATTTAACTTCTAATGTTTGTAACTTGAGGTTACAGAAGAGCAACTACCAACTTGCTTATGGTTTTCTTAGACATACCCAGTTCACCTGTAAGCCCCTATTTTCACTTTACAGAAATATTTAGTTTAAAATAAATGTCTTGCCAGCTCCATCAAAAGAAATCTTCCTCAAGTTTAGCCAGTCTTTGCTGTTGTACACTTGTTTTGAAAAACTGATGTCAGTTCAGTGGAAGAGTAAACAAGCTCTTTGCTGCTGCCTAGACACCTCATCTTCATGTTTTGTGCCGGATATAAATAGATCCGTGCATATGACCAGGACTGTTACCTTGGCTATTTTCAGATGTGTAACTCAAGTATATGCAAGTCTGAAAGACAAGTATTCCAGAAACATGTTTTCATCCTGCATACAGAAGCAATGTCTCTAATGTATGTCACTTCTTGAATGTGCACTAACCGAAAACTCAAAGCAAATATCAGAGTGCCGCTGCAGTTGCAGAGACTTCACTATTATTAGGTTGCTTTAAGTTATATTAGGATGCTTTAAGTTATACTAGTATTTCATGGCTTTGATTTTACTAAAACTGTTTTCTTCAACTCAGGTCTGCAATTGATCTTGAAGAGATGGCATCTGGCCTTAACAAAAGGAAAATGATTCAGCACGCTGTCTTTAAGGAACTTGTTAAAGTAGGACTTCAAAATTCCTTATTACATCACTTTTCTTGTACAGCCTGGGTTGTGCGAGCGCTACAGTAGCAAGCTAAGCTTTAAGGTTACCATGTGGTTCCAACAGAGGTTCTGCCTATCTGGGTTGTCTTGTTTTCTGCTCTAATGCTATTTACTATGCAAACAGTATTTTTTCTGATCAGAACTTTACTTTCAGGGCATCTCTCTCAGACTAACCTCAATGTAACCTTCAAGTTCAGCTATGCTTACTCTTCAATTGAAATGTGAAGACGAAGTAAGGGTAATGGCCTACAAACTTGTGGACTACTGTATTTGGTTGTCCCAGAAACAAGCCTTTGCTCTACCTTAATGAAGATTTGTTAAAGCTACTTTAAAAAGTATAAGTAACAACCAGGCAGTTTCTCTACCGCAAATTCTAACCTGCCTGCTTGGTCAAGTCATTGCCCGGATACCAGTATTCTGTCCTCTTGCCAGTTAACGGTGTTGCATTTTGTTCTCTAGTCTGTGCTCACCCACGTGATATCTCCCTGGAATGTATGCACCTTCTACTCACTGAGAAGTGAGGCACTAACCCAGAAAAGTCTTCTGTAGTGTTGGGCTCTCATCAGAAGAGGTCCATCTAGTGCAGTGATGGTGGGGTGGAGGTCATGTTTCTGTGCTGATTGTAGTATTTGTGCCATATATGCAGGCCACCCTGACTTTAGTGCTTGGCCTTAGAAAGAAGCACTGTTACTGTTACAGAATGGTTAGGTGTAACACCATATACTACAGATTTCTTGCGTGGGCTGTGGCTGTTCTTGTAAACCAGTAAGCATCTAAACCAAATTAAGACCCAGATATACAAAAAAATTGTCTTCCTCCATGGAATGTGACACTGACTGTTCTGTGCTTCTGAAATTCAGATCTGCAACACGCAGTATACTTTGTTCTATAGCTTGTAGATCCTGGAGTCAAAGCATGGACACCTACCAAAGGAAAACAGAACATTATCATGTTTGTTGGCTTGCAAGGAAGCGGTAAAACAACAACCTGTTCAAAGGTAACTTGCGCGGAACCTGCTTGTGTTGTGTTGTTTTGCTTTGCTTGGGAAGGAGGGTGTGGTTGGACACGTTACGTAGGACTTGCTTGTGACCCGTGCTGCTTTTATCGCTAGGAAAGTACTGACTGATTACATTGTAGAAATACTTCTGTTGAGGGGATTCTATGATGAGATGAATGTTCAAAGTAATATTCTTTTGAGACTATTTATGGTTTCAGGACTTCCTTCAAGATTTTTTTCAAAAACTAAACTCGTAATGAAGGAATTTTGTATGTGGATCACAGATTCTTTCCATTCCGTACTTCCTGGATTTAAGATGTACTCTGAGTAGAACCTATCTCATTCTATTACCTACTTAGGGGAACAAGTAGAAATTGGCCTCTGTATTAGGTGTCTCAGCTGAGCATGAATGGGTGGTGTGAAATCTGTTCCAGCCCTGAGTTTATTGAGGAAATTTAGATTTATATCCTCAAGGAAAAAAAGGCACAATTCAGAGCAGTTGTAACTTAACCTATTTACAATGGTTTTGGGGAAGGAAAAAATCATACTATGGAAGAAGACTACTGATGTACGTTTGTGTATTTTCTTTTCTTTTTTTTGGTCATCTGCTCTCTGGGAGATTCAGACTATATCTGAATTCTGATATTCTGAATTGAATATATATGAATTCTGATATATTATATTATATAGTGATATATTCTGAATATATTCAGACTATATTCAGAATATATCGCTGCTTTGATTTCATAAGACTTTCCTAGTGCTTACATAGACAAACTGTATTTTGGAAGTCTGTCTTTAGGTGAATCAAATGTTCTGTGAATGTATGTTGTACTAGCAAAGCTTACAAGCGTTACAAGGCAGTAAGGCTTCCATCCATTGCTTTAAAACACGTCCTTGCAATGAAATATCTTTGTTCCTCTGGAAGTGAAGAAACAAAGAAATGCTCACGTTGCAGTACAGCTTTGGGTAGTTTCTGAAAGCTAATCCCATCTGCAGAATCTAGGAGTTAACAAAACAGGAACAGAGGCTATTTGTAGCCATTCCTAGCTCAGGAAACTGAAATCAGAAGCAGAGTTGAGCAACTATTTTCATCTAACCATGTTAATCATTTATATAACATACTTTTCTAATGTGCTAACAAGTTGATACTTGCACAGTGCTACTAGGTGGTCTCGGTTATAGGAAAGCTGGCTTGATTTTGTGTCCTCAGTATGTACTTCAAGCTGTTACATAGTGCCATGCTTTCTAGTGGGATTTTGGTGTAACTACTTGTTTGAATTTCTTTTAACAGTTAGCATACTTCTACCAGAGGAAAGGTTGGAAGACGTGTTTAATATGTGCAGACACATACAGAGCAGGTAATATAAACAGCTTCTAACGATATGGTTCTTTCTCTTAGTTTTGTTTTTTTTTTAAATAGCCCCCTGACCATACCTGTCTTACAGGCGCTTTTGACCAGTTAAAGCAGAATGCCACAAAAGCAAGAATTCCCTTTTATGGGAGGTAAGTATCTTTCAGAATCTGTTTGAAGAACAGCTCAATTATAACGAGATATTGTTCCTTATTGAACATCTCCCACAAAGTCCCATTCAGTGTTGCCTGACTAATAGGCTATTAAAATATTTGCTCTCATGAGATGAAATACCTGTCTAGCTCAGTATATTCCGTCTGTCAGTAGTAGCAGGTAGAGTGAGTGTTAGAAGAGATCAGGCATCTGGAGATAATCCCCTAAATGTTCTCTCAGCTTGCAAGTTTACAGGGCTTTACCAGACAGATTGAGGTTTTCAGGAAATAATCCACTTAGCATCTTTACAGATCAAAAGATGTGATTTTTTGGCCCTTAATTTTTGTCAGGTAGTAGCAGCAGTAGAACTAATACAGTTTTTATTAAACTTTTGTATGAGCTCCAGCTTTGCTGGAGGTGCACTGTCTAGGTGCCTAGTTACAACTTCCTTCCGAGAAAGGCTGGCAGAATCTAGCATGATCTTCAGCAGGTGAGACAGTCCTTTGTGCTTCTGTTCACCGGACTTCAAGGGTAAATGGCTTAGGGAAGCATAATCTGAATCAGTTTTGGCTTGATATAAAGGAAGTCCATCTTGAAATCTAGGTAGATTTAATAAGTTCACAGTCAAGTAATAAAATCCTTAATTAGGTTAAGGATAAGGAATTGCATACATGTTGATGTTTATCTTTGTGATCAGTTACACAGAAATGGATCCTGTAATTATTGCCTCAGAAGGAGTTGAGAAATTTAAGAATGAAAACTTTGAAATAATCATCGTTGATACCAGTGGACGTCACAAACAGGAAGACTCCTTGTTTGAAGAGATGTTACAAGTTGCTAATGCCATTGTGAGTAGTTTCAAGAAACACATTAACATTTGTTAGAATAATTTGAGTACAAATCATTGCTCATCTCCCAATGTTCTGTGTGGTTTTCTGTCTTCTGGAACGTGTCAGCACTTCTAACACCTAGAATGTGTTAGAAATTACAAACTGATATGAATAAACTAGGACTGGATGATCAGTGCTTGATCGCTTTGTGTCAGTTTTAATTCTTGGATCTGTAATTCAAGGGTGCTTGCGTATAACTAGATTGCAGTTTTACTGCTTTAACTTTCCCTTTTGGGGTCTTTGCATTAAGAAACTAGATAAAATCAGACCACACTGGTTCTTTTCTGTAGCTGTGTACTACATTTCTGTGGTTGTTATGAATGTTTGCCCTGAAACAAAAAAGGTGATTGGAGAACGTTCATCAGCTTGGGTATGTAGATGAAGCTGGTGTTTCTCATGTGAGTTTTAAAAAGTTTGGCTAGTTTTTGATTCTGTGATCTCGCATAACAATGTGACAGTTCCCACGCAACTCCTGTTAACGGTAACCTGTTTTCAGAGAAATGGACATCATAAAGCTCTTAATGTAAAACCAAATGGAAGATGTTCATTGCTTGTAGATGCTATTTAGCTTACTGGCTCAGGTACTAGCTAAAATCATTCAAAACATAAATAAAAACTGTAAAGCTATTAAAGTTTAATATTCTGTGTTGTAGATAAGTTTTTCACAAATAGTAGCACAGCATAAGGGTTTCAAATGGTCCTTAGACCATACTGTTCATAGAACAGTGTTACAGTGAGTTCTGCTACTGAACATAATGCAGCAACACAGTCCAAGAAAGCAGGAAACAAATTTCTCTTCTTTTCCTCCTAGCAACCGGATAACATTGTTTATGTGATGGATGCTTCCATTGGCCAAGCTTGTGAAGCTCAAGCTAAAGCTTTCAAAGACAAAGTAGATGTAGCTTCTGTTATTGTTACTAAGCTTGATGGACATGCGAAAGGAGGCGGCGCTCTTAGTGCGTAAGTATTGTGATATAACAGGGTGTCCAAGGTATGGCTGTGGGTGTACAACCATGAAATGTGTTAGTGTCTCACAGAAACCTGTCTTGTGAAAGTGTCACTGTCACATTACAAGGAATCTAGAAATTTCAGTAGTAACAGTTAAATTTTTATCCTAATTTCAGTGGACCTTTTGACATTCAGTGGGAATCAGAATTGGGTATTATGATGTACTTCCAGTGCAGTAGTGTGTATTGTCACACGTCAGAATTCTGTCTTCTGAGAACAGCAAAAAACAATTGTTGCAGCTTGCGTATCAGATGCAAAATACAAATTTGAGCTTAATAGATCAGGCTTACCTGAAAATTTTTCCTTGTCATTTAATGCCCATAATTTTTCTGAAAGGGGAAAAAAAAAATTAGCTAGTCCTATCTAATGGCCTTAAAGCTGTGATGCAAATCAAGTTTCTGAATTTTCAGTGTCCAGCAACTTGGTAAAAAGATGAGTCTGCAGTTATGCTTTTCTGAACTCCATCTTCTTGGGCTTATGTGCTGTGCTGTATCTTGACATCCTTTGTTGACTAGAACATGCCGTATTATCTTCTAAGTTAGATTAATCTCCAACTGTTTTTGAATGATACAGCTTTGTATGGAGCTGAGATGTGTCCGACTTGGATCTTAAGTGTTAGAATTCCTAAACTGCCATATGTATTTTGCTGTTATTTATAGCACAGTAATGGAACACTAAATTTAAGAGTAAAATGAAAATACCAAAAGCAAGTTCCAGCTGTCATGTACTCGTATACATTGTCTGCTGTGCCATTCTGTACTTTCTGTAGACTGGAAGCAGAGTTCGATTAAAGCTAGTGTCAGTGACTGATTCCTGAAAAGGTTTTGATTTTTCTCATGTCTAAGCTTTTTTCCTGTGTTGAAAATGAGATTGTCTGTAGGAGGAACCCTGAAGAAAAATTAATCAACACCTGTGTCATCTGACCTCCCAACATTAGGGTAGAATGGGCATAATTTATTTTTCTTTCTATCCTCGCCAGTTTCTGAAAATTTGCAAAGAAAATGCAACTTACGTATCTATTGGTGATTTGTCAAAGCAGAGTGTGGAAGAAACAGTTTGTATTTTACAAAGTACTAATTAAAGAAATAGTCAGCTATTCCCAGCTACCCCTCCTAAATCGATGTTGGATGTTTCTGCATTAATAATTTTTGGGAGTAAAAAAGATACTTAGGAGATTGAGTTGATGTGTTCGTTGTGTTGTGCTGATGATGTCTGAGACATAATATATTCCATATTCCATAACCATTCCATAATATATATATATATATATATTTTACTGCAGAGTTGCTGCTACAAAGAGTCCTATTATTTTTATTGGAACTGGTGAACATATAGACGACTTTGAACCGTTCAAAACGCAGCCTTTCATCAGCAAACTTCTTGGTATGTATGACATGCAACTGTACATATAAGACACTTTGAACCTGATAATAGAAAGCTAAAGTGTAATTTTTTAATGCTAACTTCAGAGCTGGTTTTGTTTTCCAGGTATGGGTGATATTGAAGGATTGATAGATAAAGTAAATGAGTTAAAGCTGGATGATAACGAAGCACTCATAGAAAAGCTCAAACATGGTAAGTTGTTCCCTGAATAGCAGATGTATTACCATGAACTAATCATGGCAGGTTCTCTCCAAGACGCAGACCGCTGCGTTAATTTGTGTTCTGTGTAGAGACAAGTAATTTGTTTCAAGTGTACATTGCAGAATGGTTGTTCCTACTCTAATAAATGCATCAAGCAAGTAAATAGTCATGTTTTTCATCAAGTGACAGGTAGTGCTGTAACTGCAGATTAAGCAGCTTAAAACTCTTGAGTGTGTGCCATCTTGTGTGCCTAGCTGTATTAACAGTAGAGACGATGTTTACTTATCTGTTTTTATGCAGTATAGTATTGCTCTTTATTTTCACAGGGTAAATAGTTGAGAAAGTAACACCTAAATGTTAGCGTGACCTTTGCTAATCTTCTCTTTTTGTTGTATTTCAGGTCAGTTTACATTAAGAGATATGTATGAACAATTCCAAAACATCATGAAAATGGGACCATTCAGTCAGATCTTGGTTAGTTATCCCCAAAATCATTTTTCTTCATCAGATTTTCATTTATATCTGACAAATTTCTGCTGTGAACTTAAACTCTTCAGTGAAACTGGTGCTAGAGTCTGTGCTTTATATTTTTCAAAAAGGTCCACTGTGATACATACCTGCTGAATTCAAACTTGCTATCTTTATTTCTGGCTACTTAATTAAAGTTAGATTTGCTTGTTCTGACACAGCTTTTGTTTTGCATTTTAAAACTAGGGTATGATCCCTGGTTTTGGAACTGACTTCATGAGTAAAGGCAATGAACAAGAATCAATGGCAAGGCTAAAGAAATTGATGACTATAATGGACAGTATGAATGACCAAGGTAAAACAAACTTCAACCAGTATTTCACTTCTCAGTTGTTGAACAAGCCTATTTACAGAGATCTCTTTTGGAAACAAGTTGGACCTAAGGTAGCATCTAAAATTAAAATGACATAAAAGGGAAGAGAGCATTTATCAGTCTTACAGTTACTTATCCCCGTGCCTTTAAACTTTCTGAATAAGTCCCAATACTTAGAGATATAATGACAACTTCTTGTTGCTGCTCTCTTGTGTAGACCAGATGGAATTTCAAAGCATTCCATTGATAATTGATGTGTTTTTGTTTTTTGTAGTGTAGTTGTGCTTCTGAAATTTATTAATGCTACATGTGCAAATGAAAAAGTTGGATTTGTGTTTAATCTGTCATTATCATCTTTCTTCATACCTTTCTTCCACCCTCAATTTTACTTAGTGATATAGCCTAGTCTCTGGAATTCAGGGTGTGCTGTTTCTAAACCACCCAGAACTCTTACAGGAGAGGTGTGCTCTCACCCTTGAGCTAAACCTATTAGCCTGGCTTACAGCAGGTATGCTGAGAGCATAATTTATTCTGACAACTTTTTCTATCACTGTGATTGACACTGGAAAGGCCAGTGCTATTCCTTTGAATATTCTGTCTCAATTATTTCTGTACAATTCTGCGTTGACACTTCTATAACTATTTTTTGTGCTGAGAATTTAGTTTTAATCCAGAGTACGCACTTGTTTTCGTTACTTTTAACAATGTTTTTTTCCTTCCTCTGCTGTAATTGCAGAACTTGACAGTACAGATGGTGCCAAAGTATTCAGTAAGCAGCCAGGAAGAATCCAAAGAGTAGCAAGAGGTTCAGGTGTTTCTACCAGAGATGTCCAGGAGCTTTTGACCCAATACACTAAATTTGCACAGATGGTGAAAAAGATGGGAGGTATCAAAGGGCTCTTCAAAGGTAAAAGAAAGTAAAACACTTATTAACTCAGTGGGAAGGTCACTTGATATGTGACCACAGAGGAAGCTCATAATGTAGATTAGGTGCTGGGAGAAGGGAAAGGTGAGAGAGGTGTGGTGGGAGAGGAGGACTGAGTTGTAGTTCACTCACTTTCATGATGTTTGCAAGCTCTTTGATTTAACTGGTGAGAGCCATACTGTTCTTTGTGATGTTAATGTGTAAATTAGGAGTGAAAACTGATGTATTTTTGGCTTTATCAAGGTAGAGTTCATCACTACCACAATACTGACACTGTAGTCTGTTATGTGGGCGGGACAGGGACTGTTGATCCTTAATTACTCAAAGTAGTTGATGTGGTAATTTTTGATCATTGACTTGAATGGATTTGAATATAAAATTACGTAAAATTCTGTTTTTTTTTTTTTAGCCTTGTATTTTAATCCACTTTTTCTTCCATTTTCTTGAAGGCGGTGATATGTCAAAGAATGTAAACCCATCTCAGCTGGCCAAGCTGAACCAACAGATGGCAAAGATGATGGATCCAAGAGTCCTTCATCATATGGGTATGTATCGGCGTTTGACAGCTTCACTAGGTGATTACCTGTTACAGTAATCTATTTGAAATATTATAGAATTTAGGAAGGGGGCTCATTTAGATTCAGCTCTCAAAATGAGCAATTGGAGTAGCATCTGAGGAAATAGTACAGTGACTTCAAGCATGTCTGTTGTGAAGCAAATCTATTCCTGAACTTCCATCCCCTTCCAAGATTTGCCTTAAATAAGTAATTTTGACAAGAACAGCTTTTACTAAAGATTCCCATACTGGAATCTTTTTAGCTGATAATGATGATTTCTTCATTTTTTTTCCTTTGTCTAGATCTTGATGCAAAGGTCATCTTAAAACCTACTTTAAGCTTTATGTAATTACTTCCTTAGTTGTCCATATTTTGATAGCCATTTAAGCTTGGCTGAGTATTGGGCTTTGTATATTACAGAGATGGCCTCCTTACACCAAATGTACTTCAGAAGCAAGATAGCTGTCCTTCAAAACTAATTAACGCGTGCATCTTCTCACTTATTTTCTTCAGGTGGCATGGCAGGATTGCAGTCAATGATGAGACAATTTCAACAAGGTGCTGCTGGGAATATGAAAGGCATGATGGGATTCAATAATATGTAAAGAAGCCTTAATAAAAATGGACTTGGTTGACTATTAGTTGCGACTTCAGTGAAAGGATTACTTTCTTCCTTCTTACAGTGATGGGGGAGTGGTCTTTTAAAATCTTATTCAGGCTTCTCAGTTTTTACATCTAACTTCTGAAAACTATTTTTGCTTAAAGTAGTTCCTCTCCACTAATACCTGATGGCACAAAGAGTAGTTCAATTTAATAAAATCATGATGTAAAATTTTAATATGTAGAGACACTTTTTAATTGTTTACATTAAATGGCAGCCATTATATTTGTAAACAACCCTGATCTTTGGTTATAGTAACATAAAATGTCACAAATATACTGTAAAATAAAATTAAGCTATTATCAACACAGGAATGGACTATTTCTTCCAATTCTTCATAATGATCCTTTATCAGTATGTAATGAGATTTCCTGAATTTGAATAATTTCTAATTATCTATGCCAAACAGTTATAGCAGTAACATAACTGTAATGCAACATCTAAAATGTAGAGGTGCTGCTGCTCAGATTTTTGAAGGTGTCAGTTTTGTACAAAAATTGTTCTCCAGAAGTCTTATCAGTCTTTTCCTTTACATAAACAATGAAGGAAATGAAAACATGTATGTAGAAATCTTCAGTATATGTGACAGCTTGAAAATCTGCATACTGGACTGCCAATTAAGCAGCTCTTCTGCTATCAAAATAGTTTGTAATATATAGTAAATAAAACTGCTGGTATTGAAATTCAAATAGCCATAGATAGTTGTATCTGACAGACCATATTGCCCCAACTCAACTATTACCTGATCTTAATTTCCTATGTCATCTCTTGTACTACCTCAGTCCACAGTGTAGGTCTGAAAGGGGTGGAATCTACAGGTACACTTGAGAAGTGTAAGCCAGATAAACCTTAAAATCTGATACACAGTTTAGCAAATATGGTGAGATCTTTCACTGTTATTTTAAGGAAAGGGAGTATGTTATGGATTTAAGTATGCTGAGTGCTTGGATTGTAAATAGACACCCATTTCTGTTGCCTAGATGACATAAAAATTAGTTATGGTAATCAAAGTATGTCCATCTGTTAGTGGCAGCCATTTGTTTGAAAAGGTGACTGCTAACAGCTGATAGTGAACAACTTATTAGCACAAGAGCATAATTACCTACATAAAACATAAGGCATGCTGTAACTTAGTTTATAATGTCTATTTTCTGCACTAGTAATGGTACACGTATTCTAAATAGAGAGGATACTGAAAAATCTTAGTGAGATTTCAGTGAAAATCAAACAAAAGAATGAATACTTGCATATCATGAGCTTGTGCAGGAGCTGTCCTCAGCTATACAAGCGGCACATGTTTATGAAAACTACTTTTAAAGTATTTTCAGTTCTTGAGCAATTGAAGTGAATACAATATACAAAACCATGCAGCTGCATTAGAAAGCAGAATATAAATCTTGGTTTGCAACACGGTAGGGGATAGTGAAGTTAAGTTGAATGCTGTTGATGGAGATCAAATGTGAGAAGAATAGGCATATTGAGGAGGAACAGTGAAGCACTGTTCCTGTACAGGCTTAGTTGGACTGTCAAGTTATCAACAATTAACATGTCCTATTTTCAATCCATTGCATGTGTTTAATTTTAGTCTTTAAAATATCCAAACTACTACTACTGCTGCTGTACAGGAAGAGAACAATTAGGGACAATTGCCTACAGATTTGAATTGGTGTCTTTAAAGAAGATTAAAGAAAAAAAAAGTGGGTATAGGCTCATGCTAGAGGTGCTTAAGTGGAAAGTTCAAATGTACAGAAGGGTCTATAAAACCCTCTTAGAGCTTTATAGGAGAACAACATTTTTAAGGAGTGTGGGGAAATAACTTTGTAGACCCTCCAGAGTACAATGTGTAGAAGAAAATCTGAGCTGTTGCTAGAGAATAGAAGCTATCATGTTTGGTACATTCTTTCAATCTGGGGCTCTAAACTGAAGACTTGATTACATCAAGCCAAGAGAGGTTATGTAAAACAAGGCTAGAAAGTAACAACTCCCTGGACTATCTTCTTGCATTATTTAGACTTCTTGTGCTTGTCCATCATAGAAAAGTTCTGTCTGGTATACACGAAGCCTGAAAAGTTGAAGCAAGTTTCATTGGGAATAAATAGAAGACTGAGGTTTGTCTTTCTGTGTCTGTCTTCACGAAACCAGTTGGTGCTGCTTGGACTAGTTTGCTGTTTTGTTGTCTGGGCACATGGCTAAATCTAGGTTGAGAATCTGAGAGGAGATGATGAAGGGTTTAGGAAATCAGGTAACTGTAGTGCCCGGGGAAGGCCACGAGGAGGAGCCAAGGGACAAAAGAGCAGCGTACAAAATAAACTCGTCTCCTCGAGCTTCTGTTCTAGAAGTACATCCTTGTTTTAAAATCAGTGATATCCTGCAGTCGCCCTCTTACAGTATTTAAGGTTACAATACATTAAGGTTACACTATGTTAATAAATTCTGATATGTATGTGTTCATTAGTGCAACCTGATGTAGAAATAGGTACCTGATGTGTGTTTATTGTTTTTGAAAGATGATGGATATAAAACTTTATGTCTGGATGATTTTTGCTGTTCTGTAAAAGTGGAAGACCTTTACCAGCTGTGTAACAATCATTCATGTATTGTTGGCGCATGCTTCCTTGGTTTGCTGCCTCTTGATGGAAAGTCCTACTGAGTGGGCTAGAACAACAGGTCTGATGGAATTTTTCACTCCTTCACTCCAGACAAGGAAGAGAAAGAACTACCCTGGTAGTTCAAACATCAATGACCTTTCATCACAGCTATTGAAAAGGATGCATGTAGTTCATAGCAGCAATTCTTAAGCGTCTCTGCCTGAGCAACCTACTAAGAGAGGAAACAGTTTTGATGGTCAATATATAGCTGTGTGATAATATCCGGACAATTAACTCTATTAGCACACAAAAATAGCCATGAAAAGGCACAGGTACGGTTTTGTCAGAACTCTGTTATTTACTGATACTAGTCTTTACCTTTCATTAGGACTTCTACTATTGACAACTATTAAAGTCTAATTTGCAAATGCAAATTGTTCTGGGAGGTGAAAGTATTACTGCACAGCTGCTATTATAACCATAGAGGCAAAGGATAGCAAGTTGGTTGATTTAATGCCATTCTAAGAGCTGCTAACATACTTCAAGCAGTTAAGAGGTATTTACTTGCTCTTATGCTAATTTGTTTCTTTGCAATTTTAAGTAATACCTCATTATTTCTATATACAAAGTAGATGCTTGGTCCTGTATTGTACGAAATAGTACTCTATTCATTCAGGTGTTTATCATCAAACATTTTGATCACACATCCCATTTGTAAGTCACTTCCGTAAGGGGAACTTTTCTGCCTTGTGCGAATATAATTGTAAATCTGCTACATTTGTGCTCTGTGGGACCTTCATTTGCCTCACAAGCTGGATAATGCTTTGATATGACTAAAAAATGGTGTAAGAGCCTATCTGTGCCAGAGCCCGTAATTCTTTGGAAGCCATACTGAGTGACAGGGTTGAAGGATGGCTCTTACCATCACGTAAATAATTGTGTGTTACAGCCACTGACTCCTGCCTTTAAAACATGATTCACTCCTCGGTTCTGCAAAAAGGATGCTTCAAATACCTCCTCCTCCAGCTGGCTTCTCTGCTCGTTGGCAGTGTCTGTGCCTTTTGCCTCGGTCAGCTCTGGCCAGGCATGAGGGCCGGGCAGGCGGCTGCCAGTGGGCGCTCAGCACAGCGCTGGGAGGCTGAGGACGGTCAGCTCCCGGCTCAGAGCAAACCAGTTACCTGACACGAAACACTTCTCCCTGCCTGCTGGGAATACATGTTATTTTCACTGACTCAAACCCCAGGGGCCGGGACACCCTCGCTCTGCATTTCTTTCTCCGGGACGATGAGAGGCGCGTTACAGCGGGCTCCCTTCCCCTCTCGGCGGGGCCATGGGGCTCCCCTCGCACCCCCGAGGGGCATCGCGGAGCAGGGCGGCCCGGCAGGCCCCGGCGGCCTGCCCTCGGTCCCTGCCCCGCCCCGGCGGGCGGTGTGACGGGCGGTGCCGCCCGGCTGCTCGCCTCCCTGGGCCGCGGCGGGCCCGCTGCCGCCCTCCCCCGGCGCCTCGGCGGGCGGGAGGGAGATGGAGCAGGGGCTGTCCGCCATCACCCTGTACTGCGCCCCCGCCGCCGGCCCCGCGGCTGCCGCCTGCGTCATGGAGCCCGAGCCGGTGAGGAGCGGGTCCGGGGAGGCCGGAGCTCGGCGGGGAGGGCGGCCATTTGCGGGGCGTTGCGTGCCCGGAGCCCGGCGGGCAGGGCCGGGGCTGGGTGGGCAGGAGACGGGGATCCGGGGTGCGGGGGGAGGAGGAGGAGGAGGAAAAGGAGGAAGGAAGCGTGTCCTTCCAGTGAGCTGTGCTTACAGCCTGCAGGGCGGGCACGCGGCTCGGTGTCTTGTGTTTCACCTGTCAAACAACGCCTCTTACAAACGGGCCTGATAAATATTGCATTAAGACGGGTCTCCGCTCCCGGGCGGCGCGGTCAAGTTGGCAGGCGTGCCGGAGAGGGCCTGGCAAGCTCCGAGACACTTCCCCCTGGCCGGCTCCGTGCGTCCCCTGCTGCGGGCTTTATCCCCAATGCCTGCGTGTGCTGCGCCCGAGCTCCTTGTGCTGGTGCTTGCGGCGCCCGGGGTTTCTTATAGTTCTCTTCCGACTCTCCTATTTTGTCATCTGCTTCCAAAATACCCTTGCTTTTTAATTTCATTTAAAACACGGTGTTAGAAAGTCAAGCAGTACGCCAAAAAACAATCCAAAACAAAAAACACCAACCAAAAAAATACCTAGCCCCCCCCCAAAAAAAGTAATACAAAACGAAACCGGTAAGGCAGGCAAGATAGCAGGGATAGAAATATTTCTCAATAGGTATTAGCAGCCTTCGAGTAACTGGCGCTGTCGGATCGGTAGATCTGTGCAAACCGAATTACTCGTCTTTCTGAGGGAGAGCGGATGTCACAGGCTTTGGCATTTTGGAACAAAAGCTCTTGTATACGGCACCCGGTTCTGACAGATTAGAAGGTGACAAAGTGAGTAGTTTCTTCTCCTTATTGCTGGTTGCTTTTCTTCGACAAGACTTGAGGTTATTGCATTGCCTTATGTTAGTTGTATCGAGCCCCACTAGCTGCAGGTGTCCTGGCACACCTCATCCTTAATTGTAACTTATTTGTTTTGGCATTTTGATTGTGGACTTAAATTCCATTGTGCTGGATATTGTACCAACAGGGCCACAATGTTCCCTGCTCTAGGTGTGTTTCTGGCCAAAGGGTGAGGTAGGCGAGGAGGTGAAAAGATGGTTAATGAGGAACAGCAGCTCTGGATGTGACTTTCTGACAGGCGAGGTTTATGGGGAAGCCATAAAACGAAGAAAAATTCCAAGAGGGCATTTGAAAGGAAAGGGAAGTAGCTTTAAAGCGTTCACGGAGTATCTTCACAGCGTTAGCTAGTGTGGCAAAAAGCACAAAGGTAACTGGCCCTTGTGTTGACACAAAGCTGACAGCATAGAAGCCACGGTAAATACTTGTATAGTGTGAGGTTATGTCAGCTGCTGAGCCTTTCAAGACCTATATAATGTGTTGGAGGGGGATAGGCTTGTGGAAAAAAATGAGATGGCAACCTGAGCAGAGCTGTGTAGTTGAAGGACAGTCTATGTAATGACCTCGTGTACTGGAAAAGAAAGATCGCACTCAAAAAGAAAGCCTCAAGCAGAAAATAATGTACTGTTTGGCTGTAAAGTGAACCTGGATGATACTTAGGGAATAGATCTGCATTGCCACATTTTTGGGTAGACTGTGTTGGAAAGATGAATAAAATTTACTGATGCTGGACTTTCTGCTTGCAGCTGGAGAGTTGGCTTTTATTGGTGCTGTGTGTATAAAAATTAAAAAGAACAAATGCTGCTGTGATGAGTAGAACAAGCATCCGGGTTTGTTGGACGTGTAATAACCAAAGCAAGAGCTGACGTGTTTTATTTTATTTAATAATTTAGGACTCTGAACCAGATTACCAAGGGAAACTGGATGCATCATTCCTTGATGAATCCTTATTGTCTTGAACTGCTGCATTTGTCTGAAACTTTGTACTGGTGCCAGCTGTGCTGAGCTTCTCACTGTAGGTAGTGTAAGTGGAGTGTGGGATGGGTTGAAAAGTATACAGTTTCCACAACCAGGGAATTAAAGCCCGCTTTTTAAACTTTAAATATTAACTACAGTATTCTTCTAAGTTAAAACATGTTTGAAGTATTTGAGTTAAATGAATCAAAATCAGCAGAAGACTGTGCCTTTAGAGGAGCTTGTAGGCAAGGGTTTATGCTGCTTGTGATTATTAATTACAATAATATTTGTGATGCTGTGTCACAAGAAATAGTGCTCCTCAGTACTGTGACTAAACATGAACAATGAAATCACCATACTATGCCAATAAAAGAGTGTGAAATTTTCCTAAGAGACTGATTCTGTGGTGCTTTATGCTCCAAAAAAGACAGAGCTGACTTGCAGTAAGTGGTCTCTGCTTTTCCAGTGGCAGCAAGGGATGCTCCCTGTACTTAGGCTGTTTTGCTTTTTTCAGCATTCATATTTTTGTAGCTTTGTTGTTCTGCCACTGCTGTGTTTCCAAGACTGAAACTCAGCAGAGAGAGTGCACTAGGCCCAGCACAGTCAGTTTTGTGTTCCTGCATGAAAACATGAGGCCGTTTCAGCTGGATTATACTTTGGAAAACTTGTCACTTTATTCTGCTCTGCTCCTCTAGGAAAACACACACAATGTGCCACGGTAGCTAAGAAACACTCCAGGAAGCTGAAATGACTTGCAGTTTTCTGAAGCGGCTGTACGAGGGCTAGGAAGGATGATGAATGTGTGTACTCCCTCTCCACATCGTCGGGCTTGGCACATGATCTTTATATTCCCTCCCTCTGCTCTGTGGGCATGAGAAAAATCTATTGCCTGGAATGAAGGCAGCAGTTCTGCTCTCCTCTCCCTTCGCCTGCCCCGCTATACCGTGCCCCCTGATTATCCTAGCTAACTGAGCCTTTCTGTGTTGCAAGGCTAATTTATGTAATGCAGCACAAGTGTCAGGAAGGGCGATACTGTGCCCATAATGATTAAGGGTTATCTTACAACTGTGTGATAAAAATACGTATTTTAGTAGTAATTTTGATTTGTGATCTGTGAAGACTGCTAGGGTTGCATAGACAAGAAGTCAAAAATTGGAACGTGTCCGTTTTATGCAGCCTTAATTCTGTGTGTGCCTACACACATTTCCTTCTTCAAGTTTCTTATGCCGTGCTTTTAAATTACATGAATTCATGCATTTTTAAAAACCTTCACGGTACATTAAAAATGTGTGGCTAACGTTTCCTGTCTTCTGTGTCCTTCTCTGTGTGACAGACGTGTTTTCAAAACAGTTTTTGCATTTGTTGCAGTAGTATGTAAAAGCTCTACCAAAATACAGACTCTATTTTGATAGATACAATACAAAACCTTACTAAAATTCTCTGTCTGTGGGAGTTATTAGCCTAAAGAATTATTGATTGGCCTTTGAACTAGGAGTATATTTTTTCTAATGCTTGTGGCTCGAAGATGGCATTGTAGTATTCAGCAGCTCGAAGAACAAAACTAGACATTGTGCTTTTATTTTTGCCCTTACACGCCAAATTAAGTGTTCTTCTTTTTGCATGGTTCCTTGTACTGATGATGACTGCTGATGAAAGCCCAGAGAGGCAGATTCCTTGAGGCATCTTTCTAAAGCTTGAGCCTGGCGGCTTAGTTATCCTTCACTCGGTTTTCTTTAGAGATAGAGGTTTCTGTCTAAACTTGCAAAGAGGTGGCTATAGCCTCTGAGTTACTCAATTCACTTCAGTAGATACTAATTCAGAAACCAACAGTACACTTAAATATTAACACTTATGAGCTCATCAAGTTATTTAAAGTGTTCTGCTAAGGAACTCTTACATAACAGCGTTCTGTCAGAATAGCCATTTTTTAAAACCACCTGTCTGTGCTGCAATGAAGGCACTTATCTTTTTGTTGTTTCTAGTGAATAGATAATTTTTTATGTATCTGCAAAGAATAATGTTTCAGTCCTATCTTTTATCTACAGCCAAGCTCTTAGATATATCCATTGGATATGGTAAACAACCTAAAATTCTTTAAATACCTCATGAAGTTTTTTAAGGGGGAACTCTTACAGTTTTGCAGCTTATTGCACGGAAGTGTACTTGAGATAATGATTTTTTTCTTCATTATAGCAACTTGCAAATGGAGATAGAGGCTTTGAGAATGTGGAGCTGGGTGTCATAGGGAAGAAGAAGAAAGTTCCCAGAAGGGTTATTCATTTTGCAAGTGGAGAAACAATGGAAGAATACAGCACAGATGAAGAGGAAGATGAACAAGAGAAGAAAGACCTGTTGCCTCCCGTAGATCCTGTAGGTATTTTGGTTGATAAATTGCTGCTTCTGGTTTATTGTATAACTACCTGCATTTTATCCTTTAATTTTTATGTCACAAATGTGATTTGGTGCATTAAAGATTCAGTAAATTCGATTGCCTCTAGGCACTGAGAAATCTCAGAGAAGTATTCTGAGAAGTTTTGTCCTGCAGCTCTCCCTCACTGAAATAGCCCTACTAATTAGAATGGGTTTAATTTCTTCACAGTTCTAATCTGTCCTCTCCAGAATTTCCTCCTTTGATAATATTTGCTCGGTGTCTCTTTTATTCACACTGTCATTTGAAAAAATCAGTTGGGAGGGCATTTTTTCTTATCTTTGTTGGCAGTGGAGAGTTGAGCTTGTAATTTAGTGTTAGCATACCAGCAATTAAAGGAGTGTACAAAGGAAAGAAACGGATGATTTGCAGAAGTATAGGAAAACTTCATGATATATCAAAAACAGGTTTAAGGGATCTGCCTAGTCCATGTATGTGAAGTCCTTCTGTGTTTTAAACTGTTAAGATTTGTTCAAGCTGAATGACATCTCCGTGTGTTGGTCCGAATCTCAGTGAAGTTAGGACAATTAAAGCTGTCTCTAATAGTGCATTTTATGGCTACTAAAAACAAAAACATTTCCCTTTTTGTCAATGATTTGGTATCTACACTTAGAGGTAAAATGAAGTATATCACCTGTTTTATTCTGTTGGAGTGTCTGACGATGTGTTTCGTAGCCCAGAGATTTGCAACCCCAGCAGCAGCGCACTGGAGGAAGCAGCTCCGTGCCTTCTGGCAGTCAGTCTCAGAGAAGATACACATCCATCTCTTCATCTTTCCACACCCCCAGTCTCATGTTTCTTTTATGACAGCCCCACGAACTGCTGTTCCAACTACCTCTTTTCTCTACCCGCCTACAATTTTGTCCTCCATAAACTGGGTCTGCGGTCCTGTTCCCTGTCTGCCTTCAGGACTCCCTTTCTGGCCCTCCCTTGCCTTGTTTGCCTGTACTGAAGTTAGAGGTGGAACCCCTGAAATTGGCTGGATCCTTCCCTATGTGCTGAGTACAGTGAAGTGGTTGGGAGTTACTGCTTTGTGCAGCAGCCAGTCCTGCCTGATTGCACATTGGAGGCAAATGCCTGTTTAGAGGTGCTTGTTCCCACACTTTGATAAGAGCCTTGGCATGCACAGAAACTGGTGCTGCTTCCTACCTCACGTAAGCATTGCTGTCGCAATGACTCATGCACCAGAGTCTGGGAATTGGTGCTTAAGAAATGTCGTGTATGAAGCTCACTATTTACTGTATTTATGTGTGCATCCTTCCAGGAGAGCTGGGATTTCTTGGGGGGATTGCAGTGGAGTTTGACTTCCTGCCTGTTATTTTCTGAGAAAGTGGTGTGGCCACGAGGAGCTTGCTTTGGGAAGGACTGTCAATCAGTTTTTTTCCCCCTCTGTAAAATTAATTTACCTTGAAGAAAAAGTAGTAGTTTGAGGACTGAGCTGCAATGAGACTGTCGAAAGCTGGGACTGGGGCTCCTGAGTAAAGTTGTTGCATTTAATCTTGATGGCCTGGTGGCACTGCCATCTCTTTCTTATTAGGCTGTTCCTGCGTACAAGGAAAAGTAATGTTAGCCTGAGAGCAGGTGTATCAGTATAGAAATGCATATGAGCTTTATACATGATTTAAAGTATCATTATTGAAAATAAATGTACTAAACTTATCAACAATGAATAGATGTTAAGCTGTCTTGCTGGGTGGGTTTTTTGTTTGTTTTCTTTTTGTCTTTGAGGTTCTGTTCAAAGAAGTGCAAGAACTATGAAACTTGCTCAACATTCAGGTATCTTTGGAGTCAGAACTGTTCCCCACTGTGCAGGTTGTGTTAGATATCCATGGATGTGTACAAAGAGATTTGTTTTGTTCCAACTATAATTAGCAGAGGACCAGATCAGTATAATTTCTCTGTCATTTCCCCTCAGTAGAACAGTTTCACCATGATGGAAGCCTCAGGGGACTGTATGTGTTGTGAGGCCAGAGGAGTACACACTGCTGTACAAATGGACACTTAACTAAAAAACCTGCAAATATTCACAAGAGCCAGGAATTCTGTGCGATCATTCTCCTGCTTTCCTAATATGGATTTTATTCTGAATACCTGAAAGTATATTGTATGGCACAGTTAAGATTGCTTTATTCCACTTACATAGTTTATGAAATATTTAATTTTTATTACATTTTTTAATAAAAGGACCTTCCAAGGCTGAACATTTTATTGTGGAGCACAGCATGCCTTATTGTGCATTGCTTTTTACCTTGACAGAATAAACTTGATTAGACCAAGGGTTGCCATTAAGTGAAGTTTAGCTTATCTGCTGTATGCTTCGTGTATCCCAACTGAGCCAGTGAATTGAAGAAATGTTAGTCCAAGCTGAGCGTTGATGTTTTAGCCAACAGCTGCCTTAAAAATGTTTTTATTGTAGGATTTCTATAAAAGCAATTAAATAGTCAGTTTGCTGGGACCAGCATGTCTAAAACTTGTTATCTCAGTTGGGATACAAAAAAGTACATTGCAAATAATAGCTGTTTCTGGTCCAATTTATTTTTAGAAAAAGCACATTAATATTTTGAATAGAAACTTTACATCATGAAAATTCGAAGCTCAGCTGGTATTGGCATACAAGCAGGTTCTGAATTGAGTTTAAGAGAAACAAATGTTTTGACATATTGTAAAGAAACTTCTGCAGTAATTACCTTGGTTTAATTACGCTTTAGAGCTAAGCAGATGATGACAATGACTTTCTTGCTAAGCAAAGTAGCATGTGTATATTCTGGTAATATGACAACTAAAGAACTCACTGTGATGGACTGGTGTCACTCGTAACTAAACAAATTCTCATAAAGTACTGAGTCTTAGGCTTTGCTTTGAAACAAGGATTCCAGCACTTCCGTAGGTCAGTGTTCAGGTTATTTACATTTTTGGACTGGAGTGTCCTTTTGTTGTGGTGTTTTGTTTTGTTTTTTTAAGAGTGAGTTGAATCCAGAACACAGGGCATGCTTACTAAATTTTTCTGTGGTTGTTTTTGTTTTTAGATAATAGCATTCCGTGTTATTAGTGTTCTCCTTTGCCCCTTTGATGATTGTAAATGCTTTAACTGAATCTTCTATCAAAAAATTTAGATGCTTACACTTTAAAATCTTTTGCTTCTGTCCACCAAAACCTTGCTTTATAAGTTCTTTTTTGTTTTGTTTTAATTAGAAGAAGAAATTAAATTTCTCTAACCTGTTCTAGAAGGTAATCTCTCTGTTTATCCCTGGAGTGCCGCTTGCTATGGAGTCTTGGTTGCATGAGTAAGCAGAATGTGGAGTCTAAGCCTTTGCAGAGCATCTATAAGCAACATATAACTGTTGATTTTAATCTTAGAATTCATCCTGAGAACATTTCTGTGACAGAGCTCCAAAACAGATGTAATTTTGTTAACCTTCAGTGCTTGGAAAGACTGAAACACGTTCTTACAGGAAAATTATCGTGATATCCTGTAGTTAAAAGGAGCTTAACTTCAGGCAGCAAAAAAGCATTGTTTTTATGCTGTTGAGGACTCTCAAACTCTAATTTCATTTTAAAAATTCTGTAACGAGGGAGAAAAATAGTTAATGACTTAATAATAGCTGTTCATAATATCATAGAAGCTTTTTTGATGAAGGAGGGAGTATGTGTTCCTGAATCTTGTTTTCACTGGCTTCTGTTAGTTGCCACAGTTCTACCTGGTGTGTATACACTGAAGGACCTATTATAGCAATGACCAGTCATTAATTTAACTCATTTAAAATGAGTCTTGACACAGGAAACAATGAAAAAAAATGTCTATTTGGTGGTATTCAACTCTCAAAAACATAACTTATTTTTTCTTAAAATGGGAAATGATTCTTTACCTCCTTTTGCCATTTTCTCTGCCAACAAACAAACAAAAACAAAACAAAAAAATAAATTATTTGGAAAGTTCAAATGTTACTAGGGACTGAAATCTGGCAAAAATAAATATAGATGTGGATTGTTTATATGGTACACACTCTGCTGAGCTTCTGAGTGCATCTTTTCCCTTCAGCAGCCCCATACTAGGAAACAGTATCATGTTGTTACTGAATCATAGCCCTCTTGGTTGTTGAATTCATTATGTTAGTCCTACTTAAATTGCAGTACACCAACACCTTCTGGAGGTAGATTTGGCCAGGTCATATTATGGCTGAGTGTCAGATTAGAACTGTACATTAAGATGTTTTGTACTTTAAAAGCTGAGTGTAGCAAGTATTATGTTTTCTATTTTAAACAGCAAAATGAACTCATGATAGCAGAACAGTATAGTTAAGCATTGCAGAAACATATACTTAAGAGTAGAATGATGCTAGGAGAAATACTATTGCCTCCTAATACACTGGTGTCCTATATTCCATTCAAGAAGTACAGTACTACTGTGTCTTTGTTTTGATTGAAGCCATTCCTCTGGCTGAAGGAGATTGATGCACAGCATCAGGGCATGTGGTTCTTACCAACCATTAATAAGACCTGACTTTGGTGCCATTTTCCAGTGTCATTCAATGCATTAAAGCTACATCACAGAGGATTAGTTTGTACTGACCTTTTGCATAACACTTCACTTCATATCACCCATAACGTTCCACAAGGTTCTTGTTCTCTCCAGTACCTCTTCTCGCCTCGTATTTGCCATTCTTGCTTAGGTCTCTGAGGTGCTACCCAAACTTGCCTTGAGGGGAAAAAAAAAAAGAGGAGGGTTATTTCTCCCAGATGTGTTCCCATGTTCCTGCTTGTTCTTAGTGGTTTACTCTACAAAACATTTAATTTTTACTGCTTAATTTTCATAAAGTAGCTTCTCTTGGTTTTATATTGCCTTTTGAGATGCTTGAAAGAATGCTCCTTTTTTAAATTACCGGGACCAGCAAAGCAACACTGGACATCACAGAATCACAGAAAGACATGAGTGAAGAAGTGTCTGGTTGGGCTAGAGACACGTTGTCAGAAAGCAGAGGTTTCTACAAAGTTGAACTTAGAAGTACTTCTAACATACCAAGCTGTTCTTTAATTATAGTGGGAAAATAGAGGAAATAGAAAGCATCTCTGTGCCTGCAGAGTCTCAAATTTTATGTTTGTGGTACTACAATAGTACGTTAGAATATTCTGTGTCTGATTTACTTCTGTCACGTTGGAGCTCAGCTTCTCTTTTTATCCTTAAATGTTAAGGGGACTCTTGTAGCTTCTTGCTTACTGCTGCACAGCAGGCCTTTGTTTGTCCTTTGCACTGTGTGAATGCTTTTTAACCTTGTCACCTTGTTACGAAGGATTGTACAGAGGCTTGTCAATGCCATTATTTGCACCTGTGGCAACAAGCTTTTCCAGCACTTTTGTTGACTTCTTCAACTGAACAAACTGAGAAATGATTGTCGTTAGCCCGTCTGCCAACTGAGTACGTAATCAACAAGCTGGAGGTGCTTTTGTGTAAGCAGGATAGCAGCTGGTTTTGCTTACACTTTTACCTTGGCAGGATATTTTCCATACCCACTGCCAAAAATATATAGCATCTGTCTTTTTTCTGCCTGCCCAGCTTGAGTTTCTGGCTTGACAGATTGTACACATTGATGAGATTTCCCCTGAGCTTTCTCTTCTCAAGGCTAAACAGCCCCAGCTCTCTTATCCTTCCCTCACGTGAGAGATGCTCCAGTCCCTTTATCATCTTAGCAGTGGTGCATCCCATCAGGGCTCCTGAATTCACATATGTCCAGTTAGCTTGAGTATTCTGTAAGCTGATCCTCCTCCATGCTTTTCCTTATGCTACACCTTCCCTCAGTCCTCTAGATTTCTGAAGACCAGTCTTACTAGTAAACACTGAGGTGAAGATGGCTTTCACTACCGCAACCTTTTCCGTGTCCTGTGTCACCAGAGCCCTTGTCCCATTCAGCAGTGGCCCCACAACTTCCTTTTGCTACTGAGGAACTTACAGAAGCCCTTCTTCTTGCCCTTTAAGTCCAGATGCACTTTGGCTTTCCTAATCATGTCCCCTCATGCTCAGGCTGCTTTATATTCTTCCGACATTATCTGTCCCTGCTTCCACCTCTGTATAGTCCCTTTCTGTGACTGAGTTTGGACAGGAGCTCCTCATTCACCCACACAGGCCTGCTGGCATATTTGCCTGACTTCCTACTTTTTGGGATGGATTGCTCATGAGCTTGGAGGAGATGATCTCTGAATATCACCCAGCGTTCCTGGGCCCCTCTTCCCTCTAGGGCCTTTGCCCAGGGAACTTTTCCAAGCAGATCCCTGAAGAGGTCAAAGTCTGCTCTCCTGAAGCCCAGAGTTGTGATTTGGTGTTTGCTCTGCTCCCTCCTCTCAGGATCCTGAGCTCCACCACCTCACAGTCACTGCAGCTGACACTGCCTGGAGCCTTCACAACCCCAATGAGTTCTTCCTCCTTTGTGTGTATGAGGTCCAGTAGAGCACCTTTCCTTGTTGGCTCCTCTGTCACTTGTGTCAGGAAGTTATCATCAGTTCTCTCAAGGTACCTGCTATGGTGTTCCTCCAGCAGGTATCGGGGGGTTGAAGTCCCCATGAGGTGCAGGGCCTGCAAATGTGAGGCTGCTTCTAGCTGTCTGTAGAAGGCCTCATCCACGTGTTCTTCCTGGTCAGGTGCCCTATAGCAGATACATGAGGACGGCACCCATAATTAGTTCTTTAATCCTTACCCATAAGTTCTCAGCTGGCTCCTTATCCATCCCCCGGCAGAGCTCCATGCACTGCAGCTGCTCACACAAATGGCAGCTCCCCATCATCTGCTTCCCAGCGTGTCCTTCTTGATGAGCCTGTCTCCATCTATTGCCGCGCTCCTGTCACAAGACCATCCCACCGTGTCTCCATGATCCCAGCAAGGCCCTAGCCCTGCAGCTGCAGGCAGATCTCCAGCTCCTTGTGGTTACTCCCCATGCTGTGTGCCTTCGTGCCCAGGCACTTCAGACAGGCACCCCAGCGTGGTGATTTCACAGGAGGGGTGTTTCCTTTTTCCTTTTTTTTTCTTTCTTTTTTTTTTTTTTTTCCCTCCAGAATGGTGCCTTGAAAGCACTTCCTTGCCTACATGCAAATGCTTGAGGTGACAGCTGAAGCCCTGGTTTGTTGATTTGGTGTTTCCTTCCCTTCACATCATCCTAGGCCCTTTACTAATCAGCCCTGTCCGCTGCTCCCTCACAGGGCCACCGGTGACTCCCTCCCTCACTGTTCCTAGTTTTGTTCGTCAGGTACAGTTCCAAATGATAATTCATATCTGTATTTAAATACATGGAGGCAGCTTCTTCATTATGACCATTTTGAAGTGTTGTTTTGCTTGTTTATTTTTTAAACTGTCTCTCATAGTTCTCTCGTTATTATAACCAGGAAATACTTGGTTAACCCACTTCTCTGTTTGGTCTGACAGAATTCAGAAGGTTATGAAAAGGCCTTTATAGTTATAAGAATTATCTTGGGATTGAGCTGGATGCTTGCTGTTTTCCAAGTCTAGGGGTAGGAAACAAAAAACAGTGAAATGAATGTTCCCAGATATAACAGTGGTCATCTTTCTATCTTATGGTGATACTTTGCTTCATGTATGTCTTGCCTAGACTTACTACAAAGCAAAAATACCGTGGTAGCTGGCAAACAGGCAGTGTCACAGATCTTTCTTCTCTGTCTGAGCTTTCACGTGTGTTATTATGTACCATGAACTTACAGCTATACGTACTGATACTAGTTTTGTTGTTACAGACAACGCTCACATGGGGACCCTACTTGTGGTTTCATATGCTAAGAGTTGCCACATCAACCTTATCAGGTATTGCTTTATTTAATTCTCACGTAAAGCCGTGAAAGGATATTGAGTCACTTTGATGGGCTGTAAATCATCTTTGTGATCTACCAGTCAATTTTTCAAAAGAATGAATAAGATTGTGGTTTTATTTATTTATTTTTTTCTGTGCAGACATAATCTCTTGTCTTTAGCACTAATTTTATTTATTAATTTATTTTCAATCAACAACTGTTGAATGAAGAATGAACAGAAAAATCCTTTTGATGAACACTTCAATTTTTCTCTTTTTCTCCATATGGAGTGATGGTGATGTTGGCAAGGGATTTATTTCAGCTTCTCTTATATAACCATTTTGAGTGATTTTATCTGAAAAGAATGCTGTTTGACCTAACTAAATTGATTTTTTATGAAGACTTAAACTGGAACGTATCTCAAAAGCACACCTAGTCTTGTGCTTTACAACAGGCTGCTGAAGTTGCAAAATAAACAAAAATAGGGCTATTGTCAAGAGTCTTAAACTCACTACACAGAATTTTCATTGACCTGGGGACCTCATAAAATTTTGCTTAGAGTGCTTGTCATAATCTGTGTTCCTCCCAAATTGTAAAGATGTGTATTGTGTATTGACAACTATTTGTGGGATTTCCGTGATTGTACAGCCTCGATTTAAACTATTGACAGTCTATCCTATTGATTTTTATTGTTTGTAGAAGCACCTTAATGTACAGTGTAATCCTATTCATTGCATGTCTTTTCCTCATACACAATGGTAGATATTGCTTTCCTTTTTTTCAGAAGTTTTTAAGAATTTGAAGATTGCTACATATTTCCATCTCACTTCAGTGTCATTGAGCTTTGTCATTTGAACTGGTCTTTTGCAAGAGCTCTGTCTGTAAGGTTGCCTGTAAAATGACTGAATACTCGCGGAGCCAATCAGTTTCTGACTTCTGTTTTCACTGAAGATGACTAACTCATTCACATCCTCAGGGCAAATTTTTAATTTGAAGTGCAATATATTTGATTTCTGGCTTGTTTTTATTCAAGGATCAGTGCTTTAGCTGTCATCATGGTAGAGAGACTGACTGACCTAAGCCCACCTATTCCATCCTTCTGACTGCACTACCTATTTTAGCAAAGGAGAACTGCATGTAGCCTCTAGCTTGAAAAATGAGACAGCTGACACCTAAAAATTTAATTAATCCATCAGTATGCAACACAGATCATTGTTATAACTGATACTGGCTTAAAGTATACATCTGTCAATAAATAACTTTAGTCGCTTGGTATCATTAGACTGAATTGCCAGTACAGTTGGTAGCTGTGTATTTTTATCTAGCCTTAATTTTTAGTTAAAGTTCAATTAAAAGCTTGTACTTTAACTGATGCCCTAGCAAAACAAACCTGGATACAAAGCTAGAACTGGTAGAATGCAAACACTACCATTATCAAGTTTTTTTTTTTGTTGATTTCCATGCTCCTTTTTTGTTCATTCTCTGTCTTAAGGAACAATTATTAATATATTTAGCTAATAATAACTATATATAAGTAGATTAGCATAGCAGATTTTACTTTTGTCTTTTGAGTGAACTATGAAAAACCATTCAGGAAAGATGACAATTTTTAAAGCAGGACTGTGTGCAAGAACTTTCTTCTAGATACTAATCATTTGTAAACCTCTCTTTATTTTCAGTGTGTGACTTCCTTGGGGAAAAGATTGCATCTGTTTTGGGGATAAGCACACCAAAATACCAATATGCTATTGATGAGTATTACAGAATGAAGAAAGAGGTATGTGTGTGAAATGGGATTATTACATTTTTTTCTCCCTACTTATCTTCCCTGGCATTTTTAAAAATAAAATTTGTATTCGTGCAATACTTACTAAAATGAAGTTAAATTTTAGAACCTCTCTTTTAGTTCGCCTTCAGTTTTCATTTGATGCTTGATTTATGCTTGTTTATCCATTAGCATTTTCTCACCAGCTTATCTGTTGGGTCCTGAGCACTGCTCTACTTGCTTCTCTTCTACAATGCATTTTAAAGTCAAGGCTGTGAGGAAGCTGGAAGGAGCAGTTCCTAAAGAGGCAGCTGCCTCACATTACTCACTTAAAGTGAGTGTACTTTGAAACTCTGAAACTTGTCCCATTTCGTGTGATAGAAAGTGCCAAGGGTAAATTGAACATTATATTACCATTTGTTCTGAACCGTAACTTAAAATGATAGCCAGTATTTTATGCAAAAGTAAAAAAAAAAATACAAAAATTAATAAATTTCATTTGGAAGAAATGTGAAACATTTAAAGTTTTGATACTTCTTTTTTAATAGCTTTTAATTATTAAGGGTTTAAAGTGCTTTATAGAAGGTGGACCTATCACTGCTACTTTTGACTAAAAACTGCTTACCTAGATATATGTCATTTTTTCTGTGTTTATGTCACACACTTTAATCCTTCACTTTGGGCTATTTCCAGAATTCCCATTATGGAGGAGAAAAAAACAACAAAACACCCAATCTTATGATAAACTAGTGACTGTTTTGTAGCAGAGTAAATATTCTTTCTTTTCTTGTAATACAACTGGTATGTTGTTACAGAAGGTAAGTGGTGTTTATTTCAAGTAAACAGTAACTTACGAATCTGGTTACGTATTTTCAGGAGGAAGAGGAGGAACAAGAAAACAAGTTATCAGAAGAAGCAGAAAGACAGCATCAGGAGCAGCAGAACAAGGCACAAGCTGAAGCTCCTGTCCAGACAGACCAGCCTGAATCAACAACATGTACTTCATTTGTGAATTTAAACTTTGAAAATGAGGGAGATTGCCACTCTGTTGTGGAAAATAAACAAGATGTAGTCCCTGTCCCTACCTAAGTATAAAGCTCTGTATAATGTAGGAAATAGGAAGTGTCAGGTGTCACGATCTGGCTATAAGGAGGAAAAATAGGATTATACTTATTCAGTGTAATACAACTTACAGCATTCTTATTGATCAGGAGAGAGCTAGGTGATGTCTCTTCAGTCTGTCTGCCTAATAAAGGCTGAGGCATTCTGCCAAATTGGCACCTCAGTTAAAATGAAAATTGCACTACAAACATTTGGTCTAAAATTGAATTTCTGTGTAAAGCAAGTAAAAATGTCTTTCCTTTAAATTGCTGTCTGGCACAGTGGATTGCAGATGCAGTGCTGTTCCTCCTTGTGAACACCTATTTCTGATCTGCACGTTTGCGACTTGGCTCTCTATGAATAGATTAATAGGAATCAATGTCCTGTAACTCACAAGTCATTATAATCACTTCTGAATTCCCCTATTTATTGTCACTATTGTGTGCATGTATCTTTTTCTGTTACTAACACAAGAGAGGTTAGATTTAACGTTAATTAGATTTAAGGGCCTAATGGAACATTTTCCTTTTCTTTTTTTAACTCTAAAGGAGGCTGTAAACACCCTTAAGTATTTATGAACTAGTACAAGCACTCTTGGGGGCTAAAAGTGCTCAGCTGTGCTGTATAGTGCTGTAGCAAAGTACAGAATAAGCATCAGTGTAAGATGCTGTCACTCCAAATCCAAGAATTAATATAGATTCTTTACCTGCTCTGAATTGGCCTTGGATGTAAACTGAAGTCTTGCTAAATTATAATCAATGACTGGATATCGTGTATGGTACTAGTCTCTAACTACAAAAACTTTATTTTTAACATAGGTTACCTGAGTGAGTGTACTTGATTAAACAAATAGCCTGTTTAAGGTTAACGTTTAATTATGAAGAAGGAATGGGCCACTGCAGGTATCTTTTCCCCTCTAGTGCAGAATATATATGTAACTGGAGATTAGAAAACCAGGCTTATGACTTCTTTTTTATTTAACATGAAAAGCATTTGTTTCGATAGTGAAACAATACTCGTTTTTGCAGGTAGCTCCAGTTTTTAACCAGCCCCAAATACCATTCAATTAAAAGAATTTCAGTGCAGTGACTGTGATCCTACTTCTACCTTGTAGAAGGTGAATGGTTTGCTTTGGGACAATCAGGTATCAGTCTGGCAGGCAGACAACCAACCATGTCCCAGTCGCTGTCTATGCAGAAAGTTTGTAGATAAAGGATTGGAAGACCTGTACTAGTTACTGTAGGGATTGTTGTTTTTGTCCTTGAGACTTCTAAAAATAAACCTGAAGAGGCTTCAGAGAAAGTTTATATTGGGCATCATCACACTTGCATGGCCTTGGTCCCACTACCAGCTAACTGAGGAGACTGCTGGAACACCACAGGCCAGGAAGCTCAGCTATTAGTTTGCAGAACTCAGTTATGTATTTCAAACAGCTCTCAGCCTGAAATAGCGTCCCATACAACTCAAACGCTTTAGCTTCTCATTTGCCCCTAGCATTCCAGCACTACAGCAAACCTTCTGAGGAAGATCCAGTCGTCTGCTCTATTTGATCTGTTTTGATGCTCTGTTCTTTGCCTTTTTGAATTGTAATGCAGAGGGTGCTGACAGCTGTGTAAAATCATTCCATAGCCCTGAACATCTGCAAGGGAGAGTATGGTTCATCGTGTGGGGAATACAGAGAAAAAGATCGTGTTGGGAGTTCTTGTACCATAGCAAAGAAAAAAGCAGCTCCTAGCTCAAGAGTAGGAACTGTAGAGCTGAAGGATGCTTTGCTTTTCTGCAGAGAAAATGTCAGTTGTATTTTCTTTTATCCCAACTATCTGTTGCATCAGAAATGCTCTCACTGCCTTGGGGTTAAACTTCTTTGTATAAAAATGCTGTATTACTCACTGTGCCTTAACTTAATCCTTCCCGTCAGTTTTTTTGCAAACTGTATGAAAGTGATTACTTTCATAATGGTTTAATTTTTCTGTAAATGTATTAATTCATTATTTTATATTTAATATGATTTTTGAACTGAAAATTGGCTATGGGTTTTCCTTTGAAACTGCAGGGTCTTTAAAACCTTATGCCTACACACAGGAATACATGCTTGTTCACTTTGCATTCTTCTTGAGTCACACACATCCTAGTGGAATATCCAGGCACTGAAATTCAAGATACACCACCCCCACCACCCCTTCCTTACAACCTTATGCAGTACTTGTTAATGTACTTGACGTGTTCAGCACTACCCAACCTAATAAATAGTGTAGGACTACAACTATTTCTGGCCTGCAGCCTTTCTAATTTTATCTGAAAGTCGGAACATTGACATAAATTCATTAAATCAGTAAAACACTTATTCTTTAATTACACAGCTGAGCTACAGCTGTAGTTAAGTTAACCTCCTATGCAACTATTTTATGTAATTTAAGTTAGTGAAAGCCTTTATACAGGTATTTGGATTAGTTTTAACCAGACCTGCAGCTAGGGTGGTTCCATTTCTGTCCAGGAAACTCTTCAGAAGCAAGCAAGCGAATAAATGTTGAACTGATTGAATAGTTACCCTTTCTGCCAGACAAAGCTAGACATACAAATCAAGAAAAATGCCTAAGCTGTTTAGGTCTTGCTGAAGACCTTTGCCTTTACAGCAGGATGCGTAACAGTGCTGTCATTACACGAAGCCACAAGGAATGCTGTGGGAGGCCCCGGATGGCTGTGTGGATACAGGGTGGCGCTGAGGATACCCAAGAAACTCGTTCTTGCTTTCAGGATAAATTCGCATTCCATATTGGAATGTTCAAATAATAAAAAGGCTTTGTGTTTAAGGAAAAAGTCCACAAATATTTATTTAAAAAACCACACCGCACACACACCAGACCATAGCTACCTCTTAAACAAGACTTGCTGGTTTGTTTTCAGGAATTAGTTCTGCAATTCCTCTGTACCACATTTTATATTATATGCTTGAGGGGGAATAAGGTGGGAAGGAGTAAAATGGAAGAGACATCGATTCAAGTAATGAATGTTTCCAGCTTCCAACAGTTAATGAATGCTTCAGTTAGAGATATCTCAATGGATACAGTCTACTCCTGTTCAAAGTCACGTATCATCAACGTCAGCAGTGCTGTCATTATCACTTGCCACAAGGACCTCTCTATTCTCGTATGTCCAGAACCCATTCAGATCAATTAGAATGCTGGTAACAGTGTCTCCTTGACTGCTATTGATTAAATCCTGAAGGGAGATTTTGTAAGGATCCTTAGGCTTTACCATATCAAAGATTTCATCCTGTGAAAGAAAAAAAAAAGCCAAAATTGGGGGAAAAAAGCCCCCACACATTAATGAGTAGAATAATAGTCACTTTATACCATATACAGAACGATCTTTGGATAACTAGTGACATCCTCACCAGTTCACAAAACAAGACTTTGAGTCTCTAACCATTTTAAGATACAAAACATAATAGCAGCTACAGATAGGACCAGTGTGCTCAGCTCACAGAGCTCAAATAAGAACTTACTTTTCTGGGGAGGCTTTGGGCTCAAAGTAGCAACATGAAACTCAGTTCATTTGTGTAAGTTAAGTTTTATAGAAGCTTTTGTACTTTTAGTGCTAAAATTGCTAGATGTTAGTAGGCAGCAGTGAGGCAAATTTTACTGATAGTTGGTTTTAGTCAACTCCACACCCCCCACAGAGGGATGATCCTGAATTATGAAATGGATATAGGAAATATCTTTAAGGCAGAGCAGTACATATTAACAGCCAATGCATCTATTAAATATGGAAACTACTAGAACAGCTGAATACCAGATTTTTCTTACAAAGCAACCGCTGAACAGAAAGACATTTTCAAACCTATAACAAGTCAGATTCACCTGTACTACTCTGCAAGTAAATATGCATCAACCCAGAAACTACAATATTAAGCAAGTTATAAAATCTTTATTCAAATATTTTATGTAGTTCTCTATTCAGGAAAACTAACCTTCACATCCTGAAAAGAAACCGGTTCTTGTCCGTGGATTTTCATTTGTTCCTGAATAGCCTAAAAAACAGAAGTTAGAAAAAAGCAGTCCAGTGTTATACTGACACTGTAAGAAACTTTTTAAAATGCTTCTGCATCTTAAGCTGTATTGCCTTGTGACAAAGCATTAACAGCACAGCTTGCAGTCAATTCTCTTCCACAAGTAAGGCAGCAGTGAGTTACGACAATCGATACACATCTCTAGGTCCACAGCTCTTTGTCAGCGTAACAAGAACCCAGGATCATTATGACCAGCATTTGAGCGTTCTGCAAACAGGACATGCAGACACTTGAATATTACCATTCACCACTCAAGACAGGAATACAATAAAACCAGAAGGTTCCGTTGTCCTAGAAAATGTGAAATACAGACTAGGGAAATAGAAAAGGAGAAAGACCGATCAGCAGACAGACACAGCAGTGTGGCTACTGACTTGCAATTGCTTTGAAAATGGAACTTGTATTATGACTGATCAAATAATAATGCGAAGGAGGTGGTGCATTTTTCTATTCGAGCATTTGTCTGTGCATGGAAGGATTCTCCTGCTTCATGCTTTAAGTAGGCATTTCTGATCTGGAGTAAGACAGTATTTGCTACTATTAGCTCTGTTAATGCAAGGCTATTTAGAGCTGCATCACCAAACCTCTGCCTGCAAACGACGACTGTGAATAAAACCATTTGCTTCACTAGCACAAGCTGCACAGCCCTGCTAGGACAGCTGTATCACTATGGTCCAGATGCAGCCTTGGGCTCCCCAGTCTGTGACAGACATTGACAAACCACTGCGAGCCCACTAGAGGGCCATCGGGATGCTCAGGTAGCCAAAGCAAGCACAGATGGGAAGAGAGGCTTGATAAGACGATTTATTAGCCTGGAGAACAGAAAGCCAAAGTTGGTGGTACAAACCTACATGCTAGTTCAGCAACCTAGCAGGCGGTTAGAGAGATGACACAGCCATGCTCCTCTTGGAGACGCACAGTGCAAGGACAAAAGGAATGGACACTAACTGTAGCAAGGGACATTCTGATTAGGCCAAGACAGGGGAAAGGGTTGGGGGATAAGATATTCTCAGCAAGGTCATCAAGCACTGGAACACAGTGCCCAAACGGGCTACTGAGTCTCCATCCTTGGAAATACCCCAAATTTGCCTGAACAAGGCCTGGAACAGCTTAACCTCACTATGAAGCCAGCCCTGCCCTCAGCAGGCGATCCAACAAGTTCTTTTCCACCCTAAATTACTCTGATTCCAAAATGCGGTTTAAGTTTTTTTTTTTTTTTTTTTAAAACCACCTTTCCTTTTTAAGAAAGGTCTTCAAGATAAGAAGTCCCTTTTTTTTTGTTTGTTTGTTTATGAAATGATATGGTTATAGTCCCTACCAAAGTTTATTGCAATAAGCCTCCATCTGAACATAAAGAAAGAAGGTGGGTATAAGACTATGCCTTTGAGTAGGCCTGAACACTTAATGAGTTGACTGATGTACCTTGGTCCTCATACTTTGAGCACAGGGAGAAGTATGACATTTATTTTTGAAGTTTTAATATGATGACCCACATACAGAAAACTGAAGCATTTGTTCCTGTGTCTGAATAAATATCACCAAAAGAAGGCCTTGAACATGAACAAAAAGCATCATGCTCTCAACTCAGCCGAAACCAACCGCAAAAATGTAGTCCCAAGCTGGGAACCTACAGACAACAAAAATACTACTTTACTCTGACATTCCCCTTCCCAAGACACCCAAGGTATCAATTAGAAAAGAACACCACAAACCAGAAAAAGAACCCCACCCCCAAAGCCATAATTCAAAGGGATACTTTACAGTCTTAGATTAAGTCTAACATCAACTCCAAAACATTATTTCAGACCTATTTGGGGAAAAAAGATAAAAAATAGAGTATTAAATATGTGAAAGGCTTTTTGCAAGGGGTACCCTGGATGAAAAAATCCCACAGCTGTACAGGCCACCACTGCATTTCAGTATTTTCGTTTCTTGTATCGTATTTTAGGATTACAGTGGAAATTAAACGCATGAGCAATAACCAACTAGAACCATCATAAGAGATTTTAACAGGTAATAATTAGGCAATTTTAAGGACCTTTTTTGAAATCAATAAAAAATATTTTTCCTAAATGAAATCAAAACAGTTAATTTCAACTGCAGATAAAATGTTGAAATACCTTTTGAATTCTTTCCAAGTTTTGCAATTTTTTAAAAAATGTTTTAAATCTTCTTACAAGCAGTTACTAGCCTCCCAGTGGGTATTGGTAATTCAAAGTGATTCCCTGCAGATCTGCATGCAGAAGCACACAGGCTATAACACCATAAACACAGAAAATGGCCTACCTGTATAAAGAGACTTACCCTAAAGAAATAATTAAGGGAAAAGACATTCAGGTATCCTTTGTTCTCTATATCAAGCAGTTTGAAAATATATTGCAGAGCTGCAGGCTCCTTTCTGTTTTCTAATGCGAGTACAAAGTCCAGGTAGGTTTTATAGTCCTAAAAGTAGACACAATCACGTTTATTACAGTCTTCTTTCTAAATTGATTTTGCAAGCAGGAACATTATAATTGGCAGCTATTTCATTGTAGGGGATCAGTCTATTTTCTGAAAAGGACGACATGAAATAGAAAATGGCTGCTACCAGCAATGCGAACAGAAAAGTTAGTTTCTAGTGACTGCTGTGGATAGGAGATTCTGCCATTTTAGATGCAGAATAGGATTCCAAGCATAAATCCAAATTAAACAAGCTCCATACACACTTTTAAACAATGTTCATTACATCTTTAGGCTGCTGAGCATACCTAACCAGTTAAAGCTGTAATAAGTTGTCATAAACAAATCAGAAATATCCAGTAGTAGTAATCCCACTGTTATCCAAGAGTAAACTATATGACCAATAAAAGTACACAATTCTTAGACCAGAGTAGGTAGTCTGGCAAACCATGTGGTTAAAGCATTAGCAAGCAAAGATTTGTACATTTCTTCACTTTTCTTACTTTTTCCACTAGTACTGATTCTTGCTTTCCTGATTAACATACAGTTGTGACAACCAATGGCCAAAATCCTACAGTCCTGTGAATGCAATAACCATGTCTACCTTAAACACCAGCAGGTTCTGCTTCCAATCAGAAGGACCTCAGACTGGAGAAACGAGCATCTCATTGAATTCAACAGAGGGAATGCAAAATCCTGCATCTAGGGAGGGAAAACCCCATGCCCCAGTACAGCCTGTGGGCTAACTAGAGGAAAGCAGCTTTGCACAGGAGCTGGGAGTCCTCATGGGCACAAAGCTGACCACAAGACAGTGCAGCAAAGGCAGCTGACAACAGCTCTCTCTCTCTCTCTCTCTCTCTCTCTCTATATATATATAGATATATATATGCCCACACCTGAGTGCTGGCTAACCTCTTCTGGACTCCCAAGTACAAGTGAGATACGGGCCTACTGGAGCAAGTCCAGCAAACCGGAGGCAACTAAGAGGATCTCTCTCCATAACCTCTGTGATTCTATGGATTCTAAGTCATCTGAATGCAGACATTGTAAGTAGCGATGCATTAACTTAAGCTTTCAAAATAAACCTAGGGCTCAGGTTTTGTTTTAACTGTAATTTAGTTAGACTTCACATGTTTCACAGCTATATAAAGCCTACAACAACAACAACAAGAACCAACACTATTAGCAAACCTGAACACTTCATCATGAAGGCAACTTGCAATAGTATGAAATGTGTCTCTCTTTAAATAATGAAACATAATTGAGAAGCATGGCTATATGTATACATTTTTTGCAACATGCACTTTGTATTACTGAATCTGCAAGTGGAAGAGAAGTTCTATCCTAGGTTATCTGGATTTCCTAACACCACTACTTTTCAAAGCAAACAACTCATTTTCCAACCACACTGCAATCATCCTGATGTTAGAAAATTAATTTTCTAATCTGCTGCACTGTCATTTCTGTGAACAACGACAAATAAAAGTTGCTTCATCCCAAACTTCTTTTAAGATACTGCTTTTGAGACATTTTCCTCATCAATAAGAAAAAGCTTTTATCTTGTGAACAGAGTATAAATATTCAATTACCATTTCTCCATCATAAGTTAAGCATTCCTGAAAAACACGATCCAAAAATATGTTGGTCAGAGTCCCTGTTCCATATCGGGACAGTTCTTCTTTGCTGAGCATGCCATTGTGATCTTTATCAAGGTTTAAGTACTGCCCTAGGGAGGAGACAGGACAAAATATATTATTGCTATATCACCAAACTGTTTCAATAGAGAAAGAAAATTTAGTGTGTTTAATGCTAATTTAATTTTCATCATAAAATTAACGTAGTTAAGTGGGAATCCACTAGATCCACAATAATATTCACAGAGCAACACAAATGAGCACAACATGTGGGGGGCACAGACTGGGCCATCAGAACTCCCATAACAAGGCACTAAACAGTTCCACTATAAATTAACAGCTCAAAAGTAAAGGCTGTTTATACAAAGGTGTAAAAGACTGACAAGAACATTTTAAACAGATCTGCTGTAAACAAAAAAGATCTAAAGGTGATAAAAGTATGAGCAGAACTGTCAAAAGAGAAGGTTACAGAGGAATCTTGTACCTTATGCCAGAGGGAACAGAAAATGGCAGGATAAAACTGAGGTAAAGAGCAACATTAGAAAACAGAAACTGTAAAGTCAGGAGGATATACTGAAAAGATGGCTAAAGGAGTTGAAAAGACAAGTTATCAGAAGGATTTAAAGAGAAAAAAATAACAATCAAATTCCTAGTGTTATTTTTCCTAAGTCATACAATGTGGAGAAAAAGAAGTGTTCACATATATAAAAGGAACCTACCATAAACTCTTAACGCAGAAGGAGCAGAAAACCAATTTGTTTCCTGACTTTCTTTAGAGAGTTCTTCATCCCTTAACTAAGTGAAATATAAAGTTAGAATTCAGAAATAGTAAACTAAAATACAATAGTATATATTAATAGATCTTTACCTCCAGTAAGTCATCCAGGAAGCTGCAAGCTAAGATATCCTGTATCTTTATCTTCCCTGCAGCAAGAAGAAGAAAATGCATTTTAACAGTCACCTAGCCAACACATCCATTTGGCAGTTCTCATTTACCTGGTTCTCAGCACAAAAAAATGCCTTTTTGTTTTTTTTAAAGTACAAAAAAATAAATTCTTACATCAAGGATAATGCAGTCATTTAAATGATAAAATAAAAGTAGCTTTTCAAATGATGGAACAAAACTAGTCTGATATTGGTAGAAGAGGAGTTAGGTTGCAACTCTAAAAGCCAGAAAACTAGATAAAAATATAAATGTTCAACTCAAAGGGTAAAATAAAAAGATAAAAAGAAAGCATATGCTTAAAATGTTTACTAGAAAAAGTGTCCCTGAAGCAATGTGATTTTTACATTTTCAGAAACTACAGACCTGACAAAAACTTCTGCTGATGAAGCTTTTACCAGTGGGCAGATGCTACACAAACAGCTGTGCAGAACGACGTTGTAGCTTCACATACACCCTCTCTACATGCTTGTTATTACCTCTGCTAGAGGGTACTGCCCACACAACTCTGACATCTTCAAGTGGCACAGCAAAAATCTCGAAAATGCATAGTTTGTGACTTAATTCAAGGATAGGGGGAATAAAATCAAATTCTTGTCCGAGTAAGCTACAGCTGTAACAAGAGAATTAGCAGCCATAACTGCAAACCTCTTCTAGTGAGCTTATATGGTGTGCTCAAGTTTGAACACAAGAGAAGTGCATCACAATAAGCATTCTTGAGCATTTCCTCAGTCCTGTGGATGTTCTGCCCCACAGTTCATAAGTTACTGTGTTTTCTACACATTTTAAACACTTATAAAATTAGCTACTGCTAATGACATATTATGATGAAACAATGTCTTATCTGTTAATTTCTGTAACTCCGTACTACCTCAGCTGATGGATACTTCAGTGCAACTCATTAGCAGTGCGAGTTGACTACCCAACCCGTGGAAAGCCTCATGGTCTTCAGGGGAGATTAATATTCAAATACAGTACTGCTGAATGGGACCTTACAAATATAACTATATATTATTTTGAAGGCACAAGTAGCTTCGGTAGAAACATTTTAGAAGTGAAAATATTCCCACATACTTAGAATTTGAGAAACACAGACCTACCTGTTCTGAGAGGATCCAGAAAGAAGAAGAACTTTCTAACTGCTGTGCAGACATAAAAGGAGTAAAAAGATTTTTCTAAGCCATCCAGCTGTGGCAAAGTAGGGATGAGTTCCAAAATATAGTTTTCTAAATCCTGCAGTATTAAGAAAAGAGCATACATACAGAAGCTTTAAACACTACTATTGTTTAAAGCATAGTTGTTTGCTACACTCCACCCTGTCACATACACTTAATTAAAAATACAACCCAGCAACAATGCAGGAAAGAACATAAATGCAGGCAAAAGAGCTAGTATCAGTGTTCAAGAAATCCTAGGTCAGATGCATAACATGTACATGTGGTGCAATGACTGAAATGGTCTGCAAATAAAGCAGAAGGTTAAAAATTAGATGATTTTCACATGTAAATATAAATGCATTCCAACTGCACCTTTTTCAAATACCAATGTGTAACTCCCAACTAGATTACCCTATTGCTGAACATTCTTTAATATATCTTTTTAAGGAGGGCAGTAACTAGAACCTTTTTATTTTATAATATTAACTTCTGTTAGGAGATTAATTTCACTGAAGCCCACTCTAGCCATAGTTTTGTGATTTCTACTATATCCTAACAGAGCTAGTAAAGAGCTAGTCTCTTTTTCAGAGAATTACCTGTAAGTTAAAAAGGCTGGCAGCCCTCTCACCACCGAATTTCTAGTATACAGATCAATATTTATCTTAACAAGTGTGCCCTCCCCAAACCTAGATTATGTTGTTTCAATGCTCTATCACGTGAGTGAAGACAGACATTAAGTTAACCAAGAATGTACTTACCGATTCTCTGAGGTAACCCTGTCCTGCCACGTCATATAAACTGAGACCAATTCTTGTCTGATGAAGCCACACTGCAAAACAGAAAACAGAATTGTAGTGTAAAAACCTGGAGAGTTTTTTTTTTGAGGCCTCACCAAAATTTGAAGTTTCAGGCAGAACTTACATCTTTCAGGCAGTTCAGGCAGAACTGTTAGATATTAACAACCTCTATTTCCTGTTTTTCAGAGATTTAAGCAGGTAGGTACCAACCCTGCTGAGAAACCCTGGTTCAGTCTCCAAACTGATAAGAGTCACTAGTGATATGTGGCATGCTGTGACCAAGACTGCCCTGTAATAACCAGCTGTGAGTAATGGCTGAGCAGGTACCACATTTTATCTGGTATGTTGAATCAGAGATTTGTTCTCTCACTGAACTACTTGTAGAGCATTAAAAACAGCTGTACAATGTGGTATACAAATTGCTTGTTAGATTGCTACAGCCCCTTGGGCAGCGTGAGGCACTGCAGCTACACCCAACTGTAGCAACCTCACTTCTGAGTTACAATACAACAGTAGAATTAAAATAGCACAAGCATCTGTTTTTGAAATGAGAAGGTGCATTAATCAGATAAATTAAATCTGATAAATTACAGGACAACGTGCTTGATGGCAGGGATATCCAGAGCTGCAAGAGTTAAGTCAGGAAACCTTTATGGTCACAACTTGAACTGCATTTTCCAGTTGCCCTGCCACTGTTAAAACACGGTAATAGAGATGGAGTACAGATCAGACAAGAGAAAACTTATTCACATATTCTGTGCTAAATCTAACTTTCATTTTATGAAGAAACAGTTTAAAAGCTCCCCTTATGAAACATGTTGTTATTGAAGAACGTTGGTACTTCATACCAACATTCTTCTCTTCAGGGTTAAGTGCTTGTCAAGGTGGACCAAGTATCACTCAAAGATGCCAGAGGCCGGCTGGTGAGGCCATTTTATGGCTGGCTGAAGTTTACAGGTAAGTGCATCATACACCCTGAAGTGATTCAAGACGCTTTTACCGTGCTTGACTCGTGCAGCAAAGCCAACAAATTCAACCACTGTTTTTCCTGAAGGACGACTGTTTCTGGAGTTAGACAGTGCTTTGGGAAATGCTTCTCTATTATTCAGTTACTAACTTTGCTTGTCTCTCAGACCTTCCCAGAAGGGTTGCACAGATCATTATGAAATAGGAAGAGAGGCTGTAATCCATGACAGTAGGAAATCCTCCAAGTGGAGGCAGGAAGGATAAAAACAGAACGCTACATGTTTGGAATAAGTACACGAATGCCCACCGCTATTCCTAAAACCTTTACAAGCATATAAAAGAAAAAAACCCAAAGCTCAGTTGCTTAGAGAATACCATGAGGCATCCTAGTCGGAGCAGTGTAAGCTGATTTTTAGGATGTTCTGGCCTCTTCCCTGCTGCAGCATCCCCTCTAGAGATGGGCAGCTCAGCTGCATGGCCTCTGTCAAAACCAGGTGGGATGTGGGACTGCACTGCTCCAAGGCAGCTGTGGGGTAACTCCCCTCATCTGTCCCCCACCCCATCTTTTCACTGCCATGTCTGAGGAGCCTTAGCAGTAAGCACAGATAGAAACAACTAATCCTAGTCTACAGTATTAACTGAAAGCTCCTAAAAGAAAGGAAGAGAAGATTTAAATTCAAAACCTAGTCTGGTCTTTAAAGCTCATAAGAAATGCTGTCCAACAGACAGCGGAATGATCTCAGCTACTGCACAGATATGCTACTGGGCTGATTTTGTTGGAGAAGTTCTGTACTGAAAGCAAGCAAAACCAAGGATCTTTGTGGAACTGTCCCAAGAGGGGCAAACACTGCAATGGGACTTGTGTTGGACAGGGACTGACAACGCAATCATATTGAGGTGTGACACACCGAAAGCCAGAAAGCTGCCTGTGTCTAAGTGTGTGTGTTTTGTTGGTGGTGGTTTTGTTTCTTTTTTTTTGTTTTGTTTTACACAGTGGGAGGCAGGTATTAAGTCTTGTGTGTTTATGGCAAAACTTCCATGAAACAACTGAAATGGAGAGCTGTGTATCTCTGTTCTGTCTTTCCCAGTAGGCTTTTTTGAAAAGCACACAATTTCCACAGACTTCACAGAAAGTCTTTCTATCCTGTAGCTTTTGTGTCTGCCATTTGCTGTCAACAGATGCACCACTCCCTTCTTGCATACTTTCCACTTCTGCTTACCAGATTTCCTGCTTAACACATTTCTCATCCTTTGCACCTCAAGAATTTAAGTTAAACAAGCTGAGCTGGTCTAGAGAACACCACCATTCTCCCCTCCTGAAGGCTCTACCAGATCCAAGAAAGCACACGGGACAAGGCAATGAAGCAACCTTTCCTTTCTGCTACCCAGTCTCATCTTGTTAACAAGATCCAATACAGATTAAATACTTATATATAGATTTAGTATTTTTTCAGCTCCAAAGGCTACTTATAATCAAAAATAGCCGACAATATAGTAAGGCTATATTGACATGGACAAGAACACATTTACATATTGGACAAGCACAGTCAGAAGACTGATAACGCTCTGTAGAAGGGAAAACAGCTGGTAAACAAAGCTATCTGCTGGACAGTCCCATCCCAGAGGTTAAGATCACACTGGCCACAGAAGTTCATTGTATTATTCTTCACAATACTGCCTGAATAAAGGAAATTAGATTGATAACATATACAATAAACAGATCAGCGATCTCGCTGGCTGATGGACTTCAGAGGTATAGTGAACTCTCACCTCAGGGTAACAAAAACCCCTCAAACCTCCACGACAACAGCATTAGCAATCAAGGGATAGATCTCACTGCTTTTGAGGAGAACAGCAAGTAATTAACAAAGGTTAAAATAGCCTTGAAAACAAAACAACTGCTCATCAAAAGAGTGGAAACATCAACTAACCTTTTCGCATGACATAATTGAAAAACTGCATGATGGATATCCTCCCATAAGGATCGTTATGGAGTAATTTAGCAAAGATCTTGGCTGTGAAGAACTGCCTGTAAAACACAAACACAAAGCTCCATCTGTGCATCTAATTACACTGTACTGATAGATGCTATTCCATACCCAAAACTCAGACACTTTAAAGACTGTTTTAACAACACAGAACATGTTCTGTGTCTTCAGATACATTAATTTGCTCTGCTACACCCAACAAGTGTAGAATGTATTCACAGCAAGTACACACTTATAGTTGGGAACCTCCCAAGTAACAATAGTAAACTCAAAAAGCAGCAGCATCTACTGCTCATGCATGTGAAACTCTTCAACGTGAGCATTTAAAGAGTTTTTCTCCAACCTAATTTCTCTTTAGTGCAATATATTTGGTAGCTCCCAACCTTCTGCAATAACACATGCATAATAAAAGGAACTGCCAGTACTGACAACTAACCTGCTTCTGCCTAAAACTCAATCACAAAGCTACACGCACAACATAGCTGTGCATGACAGCAGTCTCCCACAGGAGCATAAAGAAACAGTATTAATTTCATGACATACACAGAATATTTGGTAGGAAAGGTTCCATCAAAAAATATTACAGAATGCTAAGCAGTATTGCTAGACATGATTTCCTCTCCAAGTAGTACCATCATAAAAATACTTACAACGATGAGAATTTCTTCAAAAGAACATAGTATTCTCTTTGGCAAACGCCTCTATCAAGAGGCTGCAGAGATGCAGGCAATACACCTTTGCAAGGATGTAAAGCATCATGTTCAGCAATAACTTCATGAACGTGATTTCTGTCACCACTAAACTGTCTCTGTTTATTTGAGCAGTTGAAAGTTACAGCACCATTTAAACTTGGCCACAGTAAGCATATACAAGAGAAGAAAGCCTTACTTGCATTTAGGTCCAGCTTTTTCACCAACTTTCAAGAAGTTCTCATAATTGATCATTGCTTCTTCCCCTATCATTGGTGATGTCTGATGTTTGTCCAGTAGAAACCAGAGGTTCTTGAAAGGCATTTATATATTTGGTTAAGTAAATATCACTCTGTATACATCGATGTGCATAAGACAAAGCATCTAAGAAATGCAGCAAAAATGCATTTTTACTGCAAGGCTATCTCAGTTAATTAGTACACATCACTTCAGACAGGAAAGCAAGCAAGCAGTACTTCCACTGCTCTAAACTGGCATTACACACACACCACTAGGATTTCCAGGGTCACATCCCTTTGTATTTGCACTGCAGTACACTCAGCTGTCTCTGGAGTTTCTCTCAGGGATACCCAAATACTTACTACTTCTGGGCCCCCTAGGAAATTGATGGAATGTGCTGGAAAACTAGAAGCCATTGATTTAATCCTCATGTACATCAAGAGGAAGTCTTACACTTAACCTTATCAGCCAAAGACTATTCAGCACTTTGGTTTTATCTAGGACTTCACAATAAGCCAACGTGCCCAAATACAAAGCACCTTACCAGCCACACAAGATTCTGCGGGCTGACGACAGATACTCAAACTGTGTGGAGAAAGGAAGTTTGTCAAGTCTTTACAAGATGTACAGAAGATATTTTCTTACCTGCAGCTCTTCATTATCCAACAGCTCTCTGCTTTTTCTTTGCAGAAAGACAGCTCTAGATTCTTCTCTTAATTTCTGAAGCAAGACTTCATCTTCAGCTGGCAGCTAAAAGCATTGTGATGTTTTAATTTTCTGTACAGTAGTACCATTCAAAAACTACAAAGCTAGCAAGTATTCTTAGGTAACCCTGACTCACACCCTCAGATAAAGCTGTTTACTCAACAGAAAATATCATACTACTGACCAGAACACTGTGTGGTACCTGCTTCTTCTACAGGTGTACTTTACATTTGCATGCTGTCTCAAATTATTTCATTACTGAAATACTTATTTAAAGCAGGACGTTGACATGAGAGACAGGGAGACCTATCACATACCTGGTAACCCACCTTAGAAGCATTTTCCCACTGTTACAAGATAGAAGGGCTACACGAGTCATTTACTAGTGTGTTTTTAGTCAGGAGAGAGCAGCACTTTCTGTTTCATGGTAGGCCTGACTCTCAAAAGCATACGTGTCTATGAGACATGTTTTGGTCAGCAAAATACGGGAGAATGCTTTGTATGAAAATTCTACCAACGTTTACACAAAAAACTATACCATCACCATCAGAACTTATGTTTGCATGTATAGTCATCAACTGAAACATAAGTACACGAGAACTTTGTTGGCAGAAACCCATGATCCTAAGGAATATGGGATGATACAAGACTAGACAGCAGTGAACCGTCAAGCTGATAAATGCCAGCACTATCAAGGTGTCAAACTTTTGTTCTCATAGTCCCCCAAAGCTATCTGATGCATGCCACAGGTAAGTTGCCTGACCAAGCATTTCTGGCAGATGTAAGCAAGAGCTTTATCTGTAGTTTGCAAGACTAAGGACCCATCCTTTTCACAAAGTAGCAGCCTACAGTGTCTGAATATAAACAAGAAGGTATTTATTTGTAACACCTGTATGCCAAAAAGGGAAGTACCTCTGAAAGAGAAGCAGGACTTGTTACCTCTAGGAAACCCCCAAGCCTACTGCCTGAGTACCAAACTATTTCATGGCCTTTCACAAGATGCTTGGTAATTATTTGAAACTGCTGAAATTTGTAAGCATACAGAGATAAGAGATCCCCATCTTTCAGATCTCAAGATACTTCAGCTTCTGAGGCTGAAACGCCCCTTTGAATAAGCACAAGCGTCTTTTATGAGACGAAACAGCCTCTTGTTTACCTGGCTGCCCCACCTACCCTGTAGTAGAAGCGCGGGATGTTGGTGTATGACGGGTTGCCACCTTTCCTCCCGCCCTTCCATTCCACGTAGTACTTTGTGAACAGCTCCATCTCTTCATCTTTCAGCTCCTGCTCGCTCCTTTTGGCTGGTTAACACAGAAAACAGTTTCCACGTTGGACTCTAGAGCTCTAGCACGCCGCAGGACTCGAGAAGAGGAACTAACACCGCCGCTTACAAAGCCGTACGGACCGGTGGGGCAGTCATTACGCGGAAAGGAACGGAGCACACACCTATTACATCAATAACAGACTCAGTGGGGAGGCAGCCCCGGCTGAGCGCTTCCAGAAGAAGGAGGAGGAGGAGGAGGAGGAGGAGGAGGAGGAGGAAGACGAGCCAGCGCCCCCCCCCCCCCCGCCCACTCACCGAGGCGGCGGGCGGCCAGGCGGCCCCGCAGGCTCCGCGCCCAGTCCATGGCCCCGGCCAGCGGCGCCGCGCATGCGCCCTGCACCCACCGACGCGCCGGGCGCGCCGGGCACTCCGGGCGCCGCGCCCTCAACTAACATGGCGGAAGGGGCCGCTGGCGGCGTGCGGGCTTAAAACGCACCCCCCGCGAGATGTGATTGGCTGTGAGCCCGGCGGGCGCGCCCAGTAACGCTTCCGGGGGAGAGGGGCGGTGAGCGCCCTGTCCGCCGCGCGGCCGCCTCTGCTCCACGCCGCGGGCGGGCAGCGGGCCCGCAGCGAGCCCCCCGCGGCACCGAGGCGCCCACGGCCGCCGCGCACCGAGCGAGGTGAGCGAGCCCCGCAGGGTGAGAGCGGAGCGCGCGTAACGGCCGCGCTCCTCAACGCTCTGGCGCGGTGAGGCGGGGAAAGCGGGGGGGGGGGGGGGGGAGAGACTACATTTCCCAGCAGGCAGCGCGCCGCCGCCGTGCCTCGTGGAACGCTGGGAGTTGTAGTTCAGCCCGCGTCGCTTGCGGGCCCCCGGTTTGTGGCAGCGAGGCGGGGGGGGGGGGGGGGGCTGGGGGCGAGCAGGCGGGGCTTGGCACCGGGCGGGGGGCGGGGGGGCCGTGCCGGGGCTGCCCGAGGGCCCCCGGGGCGGTTCCTGGCCTGGAGGTGTCCGGGTACAGCGAGCCGTGACGGTGGCGGTGTGGGTGGTGCGGAGTAGGGCGTGACGGTGCGGGCTGCTGTGCTTGTTTTTAGGGAACCTCTCGAACTGGCCTGGATGAAGGCAGGAGGAAGAAACGCTGCGCCCTTGGCCTAGCTGCATGCAACGTACCTCCTCTGTACGGCAGCTGTCAGAGAAATGGTGCGCCACGAACCTGCAAAGCATCATCTCTAGACAGAAGGGCGCTCGTTTGGATGAATGTTCTTGTAGTCTGAGTAATTTTCTTTTTTTTAAAGACATTTTACCTTTTTTTGTTTCAATAATAATTGCAAAAGACTCACAGAACACACATTCTGAAACTGAAGCTTATGCAGCGTGACGGCCCTCAGACCTTTATGATAAACTTTCCCATGCAAGCTGGTTTCCATATTACAGCTTCTCTCAACACCGTGAGCTGATAGCGAGATAACTTCTTGTGATGGCACTCTTTTCTCAAACTAGTCAGCAGGGTTTGCAGGCTTTGCTGTGGAAATGCCGTATGTTCTGGCCTGTTTCGAGATGTCAACAACTGTTTGCTGTCTCTTTTGGCATCCCCAGTAGGGAAAAAGTTAGCTATTTCAGTTTCATGACATCTTCCAGCACTGCTTTACCCGTGGATCCCAAAGGAGCTGATGCCTTTCCTACCAAGAAAAGGTCTGAAGTTGTTTACGAAGAAGAAAAAGGATGGGATGAGGAGACTAAACAAATACCTGAAGAGAAACTCCGCCTCTCTTCCTCTGCAGGAGCTCCCAAGAAACGAATAAGTCACATTGCATTAAGGCATAAGTTTGCCAAGGTACAGCCTCCAGAAAAACCTTTACAGGCTGAGGAATGGAATAGACTGAGGGAAAGCTTTCCGTCACCAGAAATATTTGAAGAAGTGATGTTTAACAGTATGATCAGGTACAACAGCCCCATTGACGTGGCTAAGTCCTTGCTGACTCACATAGCAAAAAGTAACGGTGACATTGGGTATAACTTGTTGGTCAAGTATCTGGCATTGTGTGCCCAACAAGGGAAGACTTCAGAAATCTGTGACGTGTATGATATATTGAAAATCAGATTTAAAATTTTAGAAAGTGGGGCTTACAATCTTATTGTCAGGGGGCTGAGTAATTCAGATCAGTGGAGAAAGGCATTGACTATTTTGGAAGAAATAAAAATGGCTATGATTCCTTCACGAGCGAACTATGAGTCCTGTATCAAAGCAGCCTGCCGTCACCAAGAAATGACCCTCGCACGCGAACTGTACCGTGAAATGTTGGCTAAAGATTTGGTGCCAACACTGGATGTCCTGCAGGCCTTTTTTGACTACAGCAGGGGTATGAAAGATCCTGAATTACAAAAAGAGCTGTTTGGTATCCTCTTATATTTCAGAGAGAACCAAATATATCCTCACAAAACACTTATGCGGAGTATAAAGCTGTGGTTTGAAAGGTAAATAATGTTCCAATAGCAAGCTCCAGCTCACGAAGGTGGGATTCTGATTATTCCACACATCAAGTCTAATAAGATCCCTTAACATATTGTTTATGCTGATGGCTGAAAATGAATAAGCACTTGACACAGTTCCCAAACAGAAATAGAATCTGCCAACTTCTAGCACCCTTAGCCTCACAAAAACAATGCAGATTGGGAAGTAACTTTTGCTGACAGAGGAAACTGGCAGAGTACGCACAGAAGTGAGGTCTGTGAGTGTAACTGAATAGGTGTTCTTTTAAATGTTTTTGTTATTGTTTTTCTGAAGAGCAGGTTAACACTGGCTTTTACTAGTGAGTAAAGCCAGATCCAATACAGAGATCTGAGTATACAACAAAGAATCACAGTATTTTTGGTTGCCTATTGTCTTTGTAAAACAAACAAGCATCATCAACAAAAAACATTAAAGAACCTCCGTGTATCATTGTGTGCAATAGGAAAGGAGGGGAGAAATGGGATGACTATCCCAAAGCCCATGGCATGTGTAATTGTGCAGCCTAAGATAATAAACGCAGTGGCAAAGGGAGAGAAGTCTGCCATTTCATGTTGTCGTGTATTATTCTGTTTTGGATCTTGTGGGCAAAAAGGACTTCACATGAGTGTGGTGGCACCACTAGTGGTGGGGGTGATGATGATGTGGTGAGAAAGCCTCAATGCAGGATTATGGGATAAGCAATGTTACTCGTGGAGTATCTTTCTGAATCTCTCAGGATGACATGCACAGAATTCTTGAGTCCTGCCTTCCCATCTTGATTTCGGAAGTGCTTTGTGAATGTGTAAGGCAGCAGCTTGAAATTGTCTGTGCAATCTGGTTATTTATACAGTTCTTAATATTTGGTGACAAAGTAAACTGGAGAGTTTGGTGTTCTCTGCATGTTGTTAAATGCTGATTCATTACATAATATTTTTAGACATTGCTAAATTACATATGAATCTTTGTACAATTTCTTTGCAGGGCTGATTGGTCTATTTTATTTCTAAACGTTGACCAAAATAGAATTGTTCTTTATATGTAATTTAGGTATTGTTAAGTAAGGATCTAATACTGTCATTTGTCTTTCCCTATGTACATGTTAGTATACCGGGAGAGAACTGGAGAGGACACCTGACCAACATCACCAACAGGTAAATGCAACATTTTATTTAAAAGTGAGCTGTTGTCCTTTGATAAATCTTGAGCTTTTCTCTCATAGCTATAAATTTTTTTCTATATCTTTGTATACGAAAATATTTTAATCCTTGAGAATATGAATTTTCATTGTGTATGTATGACTTCCCAGACTCCAATTTCCAACTCATTCTTTCTTGTGCATGAAACAAGACCCAAGAGGTAGAGTTGAAAAGGAGCTATGCTGAGCATAGCAGAGACAAAAAAAAAAAAAAAACAAAACTCAAAAACAAACAAAAACACAGAGAAACATAATTTAAAAAAATGCCATTTTACAGCATGGCTTATTTGTTTAATGTTTAGGAATTAAAGACTAACTTTTTGGTTGGCTTTACAACAATGTGGTTTAACAGGATATTTAGTAGAGCGGCTTTGGGGTGTAAATTGATGTCACCTTGAAAGCTCTCTGTTGCTATTCGTACCTTGCAGTAATTTGTACAGATGGAAGGGTTCTCCCTTCCCACCTGATTTGAGTGAAGATGCAATAAATGATTCTTATGTTGGTTTTCCATAGGGGTAACTTGGATGCATGTTTATATTACAGCACAGTTTTCTTAATGTCTGTAAATTCCTATTGTAAGGGTTACCATTCTATTTGAAACCTAATTCTGTGGTTTTGTAGCAATTTGGAAACTGCAAATGTATGAATTATAAGAATGTTTCCAATAGATTAGGCTATTTTGGTGATTCACAGTAGTACACTAAGTGGTGGTTCCTAATAATGCACTGCTACTCCTAAGGAAAAGCGCACACAGAGACTGCTGCTTCTGAAGCTCGTGAAAGAATGGTGAAACTCCTGCCCTAAGTGTAGGGGTTGTTCACTGTAACATAATGGGTTATTATTATGTACAAATGTGTTGCTGTACTGTATTATGATAAATCAACACAGTCTAGACAACCTTTTCAGCCTCTTTAAAACTCTAAGGAGTTTTAAAATTCAAAAGTTGCAGAAACTTGTTTTCTTACTGTATAAGCTGTTACAGACTTAAAGGGACTTAGATCACCTCGCATGCTCTCATGGGTTACGAATCTGTGAATGCAGCGGTGGCAAGGTGCTATGTAGCAGTTATTTCGTGATAACTGTATGAATACTTCTTATTTTGAAGTAAACAGCTTTCATGTAACCTGCCTGGATAAGTATTCAAATAAAGTTAAAATGGTTTCAAGAAAAGAAAAAGGATACGTTAGTTTTGTTGTGTTTAAATTAAATGGCTTTTGCCAGAAAGAATCCTTAGGTTGTAATAAGGTTTGTTTTGTTTTGTTTTGTTTTGTTTTTGTCCTTAGCATAAAGGACAAAATCCTTTTAAGGTATATTTGAAATGCATGTGGTGATTGTTACTAGACTCGTCTCTGCACTCAGTGTAACTGGTGTCCAAAGGAACTATTATTTCCTAAGCTGAGCTTGAAAATTCAGTAGGCTCGTTTATAGGTTGTCCTGTTTTTTTTTATAAATATTGTCAGTTATATCTAACATGCTTATAGCCGGGATATTTTCTTCTTTCTCTGAGCTTCTAGTTTCTTTGATCTGTGATAGTCATAGTCAGAAGCTTGAACCCTCTGTAAAGTTACAAAAGTGTTGGTTTTCCAAGATCAGCTATAGAAAGCTGCAGCTTGATTTTTTTTTTTTGAGCCAATTATCACATCTGATTTCATGTTATACATAGGTGCCGTGATACTCTAGCTCTGTCCCTCAAAAAAAGTGGTTTAACAGTCAATGAGTTGTAAGGACAGGTACATATCTTACAGAGGTGAAAGCTTTCTGTCTGGGAATTTCTCGGCATGCGATCATAAAATGGTCAGTGAGGTCAGCAATGCAATTAATGCACTCTTGGTTTGTTTTTAGGTACTGATCTAGGCATTAATGTGTACCAGACATCAGTTTTTGGCAGAATTTCACATTTCTGATTGCTATGGTTTAGAAAATTACAATGGCTTACCCTTGGTATCTCCAGGATATCTTTGTGGAGAAAGTCAGAGGAGAACAACTTGTTCCGTATTAACACTTGAAGCTCAAAGCCTTTGGTTCAGTTCTGAGATTGTGCTTGTGAAAATAAGTTATTGTGTTGGATTTAGAGAAGAATGTTTATTTCTTCACTTCAAAGTATGTCCAGCTGTGTGAATATAAGCTTCTAAACAGGGCATGATAGAAAAGAGAAAATGAAGCATCAACAACATATCCTGCATATAAGAGCAGGCTAAGTGGGAGCGAGCAGGGAAAATTCATTGTTCGGCAGCCAGGAATTATCAAAGACCTGTTCAGACTAAGTGTTATTTAATTTATTGCCTGTTGAACAAACCATTGGATTCTGCTTATTTTATTGGTACCGTGGCTGGAGTCTCCAGTCTGGTGATGAAGAGGCAAGGTGGATCTCATGTCTGATACTCTTTGAAGAAGTGCTTAAGAACTTTAACATACGCTACAGAAATTCACAGTCAGTTGTGTCTTAGCTCTCTTTAATGTCCTTTCTGACCCTTTTTTTTTTTCCTTTTTCACATAGTTATTAAAGAGTTAAGCTTGGAAACATTTCCAGTTTTAACCCACACTCACTGATGAACGTCATGAAGTATATATACCACGAAGTCTGTGTATATTTTTAGCTCATTCGTTTGTCTTTAGAAAGCTTATCTGTGAAAGTTCAAAGCAAGCTTTTTAGGGGAAAAAAAAGAGTTCATGCAGTTCACAACTGAAGCGCTGAGACGCATGTTGTTTTGTCTCAGTCCTCCACTGCTACCCACACCTTACTGATGGCTTTGTGGTAGGCCCAGAGGTTTGTGGCAATGGTGCATGACTCACACATTTCTGACCTGGGTATGGAGTTGTGCATTGTCTTGCTGTACAGGCTTAATTTGGAGGGGCTAAAGGGAGGGACAACTGTGAAAGAGTCAAAAGAGTGAACAAATAGTACTTGGAAGCAATGGCACTTTGATTTTCTTCAGATTGTGTGTTGGGGCAGAGGCTGTGGCTGTGGGACATGCAACAACTGAAAAAAGGCTAGATTTTTAAAAAGATTATTCTCTTTCTAACAGCATAGTTCTGGAAGATTATACAAAAATCCAGAAGCGGCCACAGCTTTTTCACACGCTCCTGCAGAATTTTAGTCTTAAATCCTCAAATGTCTCTAGAGTTCACTCTTTGATCCTGATCCAATGGAAGCCCATAAAATATTTCTAGTGACTTCAGAGTTTTGGATGCATCCCAGAAAGAGTACAACTAATTTTCACATAATTTTACTCTGTTGGATTTGTTGGAAGGAATCACAGAATTGTAGGGGTTGGAAGGGACCTCAAGAGATCATCGGGTCCGACCCCAAATGTGCTCATGCTCGGACAAGTTAATAAAATTTAAGGCAGTTTTTCTTATTTAAAAGTCTTTTATTTTTATCTTCTTGTTTCACTATTGATACAGTGGACAGTGCCCAGTTTGCAGCCATCAGTTGGAGGATAGTGAGCTCAGCAAAGAGGAGTATAATAATCTCAGTGAAAGAATAATAAGAGATGTGATACATGGAACTGACACTTTCAGAAAGACAAGTCCACAGGTAGGTCTTGCATGCTGTCAGGCTCGTTGGCTAGGAGGGTGATATATAATTAATATTAAATTTCTTTGAAAACACTACAAATCTTATTTTTTCTTTGCTTTAAACATTAATAAGTCATTAGATACTTACTTGAAGTGTCCTCTCTATATATGTATATGTATTCAGTTCTGTTGATAAAACGTGTCTAAACCTTGATCTCTTTAGTATTGTTTTTGTTCTTACATTTTCAACCAGTCATTAATGGATACTGAAATAATTAAAATATAAAGGAAACTTGGAAAAAATATTTTTTTTTAATAAAAAATGAAAAGCTGTGGAAATCTTTTAATCCTTCAAAAGTTACGTTTTAAGTATGGAATAAAGTTTAGTAACTAGAACAAAGTAAGATGTAGCATTTTGAGCCTGCAAAAAAAGTAGAAGTCCTTGATAAGTTCAGTATCATATATGAAGCTTGTGTTTATGTGCCGAATACTTGATTTTTCAGTTCGGTGGCTGTTTGCCAGAAACAATAAAGATCCACTTTTCTTTTCGTTTACTCAGATTTTACAACCGACCAACCAATTACCCCTTGATTTTAAACATGCACTTTCATATTTATAATTACAGTATACATCAGGAGCGTCAAGCTCTTCCAAGGATGTTGTATACATACAAGAGGGAGTAATTCCCATAGACTATTATATATTGCAGTTCTACTTCCTACTCGTTTTGTGTGGAGTTCCAGCAATAGTGATACTGAATGAAGCTGAGCTCCACTAGGTGGAGCCCACACCACATCTTGGGGTGGTTTTGCTTTACCGCGGTAAGTATTGATGTCATTTTGCAGCAGCATTTTTCACGCCCCAGTTGAGCAGTAGTGGAAACGAACCTGATCGATCTAGTGAATGCAGTCTAATGAAACAAAGAATCCATGTTAAGTTTTGATGCCCATAGATTTCGCTAATTTGTGCGGTAGCTGAATTTCTGTCATTTGCCTCTCTAGGGCAGTTGCATGTCAGCCTTGGTCCAGGTGGGCAGCAGGAGGCTGGGAGGGGGTAAGCTCGGTGTGCTCGCTGCTGGCTGCATGGCTCCAAGTCCGCTCCCGCTCTGAGAGCTGAGCGTGGAGGTGTGGCAGAGGCCAAGCAGCATTGTGATGTGTTGGAGGTTTCCAGAAATAACTTTGGGACTTTTTGTTGCCTTTGTTCTGTGAAAGCAGACGTGATGGAGAAAATATCCTGCCCAGTTTTGCTATGCCAGACTCTGCGACTTCTCCTGCAGCCAGGGTTTTCCAGAGAGGAAGCTAGGTGAGGAGGCTGAAGTCATGATGTAGGCAAATAAATGAGAGAGGGGGTTTTGCATTTTCCAGGCAGTCACGTTTTTCTAGTAGCTGCAATAGAAAGTATTTTGACTTTCTATTCCCTGTTTTCATTTAACTAATTTTCCTCAATGCATCAGTGCTTCTTGCAACAAAATGATTAATCAGGGAAACAGTTTGAGTTGTTTTGAGCTCTAAAAAAGTTTTGTTCCAATAATGCTTTAAATTGCATTTGTAATGCATTTGGAATTTTCCTTTTTCTTCACTAAGGAATAGTCTGCTGTCTTACAGCAGTGTCATTGCCTTTTTTTTAATTCACTCTCAATGAAGCATACATGCAGTCAGAGTAGAAAGTGAGGAGCAGAGGTAGGGTTTATTGAGGATCCTCCAACAGTAGTCTGTTGTGCTGTGTTTAAAAAAAAAATGAGATTTTGGCTTTAGATACTTTTAGAAAAGAAAATCAAACAATTTAGGATTATACATAAGAATGGCAGCATACGATACTTTTCAAATATTTTGAAAAGATGGCTTACCTGGACTATGTATGGTCATCTGTGCTGAGAAAATACCTATGACACATTAAAAATAGCCATCAATTCAGATTTTTGTTCACAACTACCAAAAGTTGTGTAATAAGGATGTCAGATGCTGGTCAGATGTAGCGAGCTGCAACCTTGCAGCTGATCCAGGAAGAACACAATCGTAACAGGACTGTCACATTTGTACCAGTGTCTGTGTGATGCTTTCAGCTGGATGCCTGTTTACTCTGGCTGCATTTAATTGGGAGCTCTGCTATTGAGCCTGAGATGATAAAATCAGTATCCTGGGAGGAAGCAGCGTCTTTTGCTGTGAAGACTTTCATGCTCAGCTGCTCTCAGCTGTTTCTCTCAAATACACAAATGCAGCGATTTCATTCCCTTCACAGCTACTTCATGCCCCTGGTAAGGGCTGCTGTGCAGGAGGAAGGAAGCACTTGCCAGATGTGTGTGTGTGCTGGCAGGAAGAGATGGGTTTGTGGGCATGTAAAGTCCCCACACTAGGTCTGGGCTAATTGTGTAAAGGGGTTTTACAAATCCTTCTACAGTATAAGAGACTGGAGGGAGAAGAGGAAGTGACCCATTCATATTGCTGTTATTTTTGCAGTTGAATGAGGCTTTGCTGTTTCCAAGGAGCATGGAAAATAAAGCTCTCTGTCAGCTTTTAGATTGATGCCTTTCCTACAGTGCTTTGGTTCTCCTTTCACGTGGACATGTCCCAACTGCACAATTTGCCTCAAAGCCCTTTGTGCTGTATGTGAGTTTTGTTCTAAATGGTGTAGTTTACTAATTCCAAAAAATGTATGTACTCCAAAACTGTCTGACGCAGTCTCAGCTTCTAGCAAGATCATCTAGTTCTTCACAGTGCACAGTGTGTGCTACACCCAGGCTGTGTGGGCCATTTACCTCCTCTACCCCTGCTCCCATACGTTACCTTCTTCCTGCCAGTGACAGCGAGCAAAAGGACTTTGTGAGGAGAAGAAGGAAGGAGAAGGCCGGGTGGAATTTTTCCTGTGGCTTCATGTGTCCCCCTTCCCTCCTAGGTGTGTGCCATACTGCATTACAGGGTTCAAAGTCCCAGTTAAGTTTTTTATGTACAGTAGGAGTACAAAAATGTGGCCTGTTGGTGAACGCTGCACTTTGTACTGGGATGGGGCTTTTTTAGACAGGGACACTTCTTGTGGTTCTTTTGGGTTGTAGGTAGGATGGGGTTTCAGGATAGAAAGGATGGAAGAACTTGGTATGGCTGAATCTCAAAAGTCCTGGAAGTCTGTTGTTTGGGGGTTACTGTTTTGGACAGCAGGCACTGGAGAACTTGAGTTATTGGTAGAATCTTAGAAGTTCATTGGGATCAAATGAGAGCTAATAGCAGTGGAGATGAAGAGCTTACTGGTAGCCTTTTGGGTGCATGCTGGTATTGGGCTATGGACAAGACTAAGGCAAGAGCTGATATTTGGGAGTTAAAATACTTGAAGTGCTCACTCAGTACGGCTCTGGTTTGGTCACAGCATTAGAATAGAAGTGACATTGGTAGGAACAAATGTGTTATGACAGTCAGCAACAACAGGGATCAAAAAACTGACTTATAACTCATTTCATTATAGGACAACCAGTGCTGAACAGTTTTTATTCTACAGATGATTTTACAGGTGTTGCAGAATAACACAGTGATGATCAAGTCCATCACTGCCTTGTGGCTAATTTTTAGTTATGGGTTGAATATGGTCCTTGGACTGTGGATAAGAATAGGGTTAGCATTGCAATTAGAATTAAATACACCACTACTAGCCCTGTTGACTCCTGGATCTTGAAGAGTCCTGTCATAGGTCTAGGAAAACCTACAAAGATAAGACACAACATTTGTAGACAGGGCTGAACATTTTTATTATTTTTTCTCTGCTACATATGGGCCACTGGACTCAATTGGGATGAGGTTAGTAGTCAGTACAGCAGAATCTTGTATTGCCTCAAGCCAGGTTTGTTGCTAGGTCTTGTAACATGCCACAGGAACAGGGAGATTTGAGGGGCTCAGGATTAGCTGTGGGTTTCTTTTGGTTGCAGTGTTTTGGTTAGGTTAGTTTGGGGCTTAGAAAGAAGGCTAGCTTCAGAGCTCGATCCGCTACTGAAGCTTGTACTGAATCTTAGTAAGCGTAGAATAAAGGTGGGTAATGGTTTATGGTGGATGTTGGGATAATGTCAGTACTAGATCATCCAGACAGGCTAAGAGCACTAACTTATCCTGCATACTTTCTTACTGCCTCCATTTAATTCAGAGAGAATGTTACACTCTTGTGATATGATCTACTAGAGAGGAGAGAACTTCTGGAAGGAAGGAAGAGGAGGGGAAGAGGGAAGACTGTGCAGGGAAATGGGTGGTGAGATACAAAGGCTGCTGGAATTTTTCTAAGGCTTCTCTTGCATCTTCTCTTACCCCAGAGGCTCCTGATAATGGAAGCAAACAGAAGCATGGAGATTATTTTGGCAGAGAATAAAAAGACTAAGCTGCTTCCTCAGTAGCAAGAAATAAATTTAGCATGCATTTCTTTCCCTTGATTACCTCAGTGTTAGAGAATCTTTGTTGGGGCTGGGTCAGATCTTCTGGGGTGGTCCAGTCTTCCTTTTCTTGATTCATTTAACAAGGAATGAATTGAGATTTTATTGAGGTCACTGTCTACTATGCCATCAGCTCATTGTGCTCCAAAATTAGGCCACCACATAAGAAAATAATGTTCCTTTCTTCCAATCCATTGTCTAAACCTGTTCTGTTGTCCCACCCAGTCTTTTCAAACTGCTCCTTTGTCACCTCTGTATTTGGAAATTCTCCTAACATACTCAATACTCCAGTTAGGGCAATCAAGTAAGAAAAATCTGTTTCTAATCTTCTAATCTTTTTGAATGCCATTTCCTTGGTTAAAATACACTTCCTTTGCTGATGCAATGATTTTCTAGATCTGTATCTTCCTTGCATTAGCTAGAACATATAAAAAGAAATAGAGAGAAATACAAGAAATGAAAAGATTCACTAAGGTTTTAGAATGTCATACCTTGATAAAATATTCCTTTTTTTTTTTTCCTGTTCATTAGCTGATCACAGAGGCAGACAGGCGCCATAAATGTGAAGTCAGAATAGCAAATTTTCACCTCAGAGTTAAACTAATCTGACTTAATCTGAGTAGTTTATTTTCAAGGAGATTATTTTATTGGAAACCCCTTGGATACACAGTCTGGTAGTTGCAGCTCGTTCATTCCACTAATTAGGATCTTAAGACTCCTTCAGACAGTGTTCTCTGCCTTTGAATATTGCTAAGTTCTTTGATAATACTTCTAAAGTAAAATTAGTATGAGCTCATGTTCTTATACACACTTTGAAATGTTACCTCTTTGAACTTGGGCATAATCAAACGGTCCTTTACCATTTCATCCTTTGGTCCATCACCAAAAATTCTTGCTTTTAAGTCAAGGAGCTGGTCTCTAGCTGTGGTCAAACCCAGATTTTTCTGATGCTGCAGAGACCTATGTGGAATTTCTAACACAGGGCTTCATTGTAATTTATGGTAACTAGAATGGCTTAACAAGTTATAATAATTTCATGTTATCTATCAAATGCCTTCTCTCTTAAGATTTGATAAGGTTTGTTTTAGAACAGCAGCAACGCGAGTGGATGTTTTCATTACACATGATGATCCTATAAGTAGATACAGTTCCTCCAGAAATCTGTAAAATGTAAGTATACTTTTTTCCATAGTATGCATTGTTTCATCTTTTTGATGTTAAATTTAATTTGGTTTTGTATTCATCATTGGTCTGGCTTCTTCTGTGCCATTCTCTTTCATCAATGTCTATAAAATATTTCATGTACATATGGGAATTAGTATAGAACTTTGAAAGAAGATGCTAATTTTTTAGCATGACCCTTTGTTCTCTTTTTGAAAATGCTATGGCTTGTTCAGTGGTTTAGTAGCTTTTTATGAAGTCATGTCAGTTTTTTTTGAAAATGTAATTAATGTCATGTGTTTCTCTTTTACCTACATTGACACATGGAAATAATTTTTTGAGATATTCTTTTGCAAAAGATGTGCACATGAAACTCCTCCAGATCATGGTGTTTCAGTGGTTTTATACACTTTTCCATAATCTGACCAATCATGCTACAATGCACAGATTCTGGTTTATAATTCTCTGGATTGTTTCCAGAAATATTAAAATAGGGTTAGAACATTTGGTGCCATTCAGTTCTCCAGAACAGTTGCTGTTTCTATTGAGATTGCAAATATTAGTCAGCATAAGCATTTGGTGGCAGAGGGATTTTCAAACAAGCATAACTAGCCTTACCACCCTACCAGCTGCTCATTCCTGCCCCCTTTGCCCCCTTAAAGTGTGTCAGAAAAAAAGTGAGCATAGCCCTATGGACAAGCCTAGATGACAAAATCATGTTTTATTTTCTCTTGGGTGGTTTTTCAGCTAAATCTGTTCCTTGCTTAGATTCACTTCAAGCATTTGTACCAGCATAACGGAGAAGGCAGCAGGGAGGTATATTTGGCTCTCTGATTTTCGTGAGGCATCTTTCCACTTGGAGATTATGGACTAGCACTAAGTAAGTGCTAGTCTGCCTTGTCTACTTGGATGCTCCTTTTTTTTTTTTTTGGTGCAGTTCACACTGCATGGCTTTTTTGTTCCACTGTCTGTCTTTAATGCCAGTTACAGTGTTATTAGGCATTCAAGTTCATCTCCAAAGGCAGCAGTGCAAAGATGAGGGCATTTTTCCACTGAGGGCAGCATCAAACTTCCATGTTAAGTGTGCTCAGGAAGGACATCTCAGAAGTGCACTGCCTGGGTTGCTGAGGCCTGAGTTCTGCACTGTTGGTGTGACGGACCCACATCAGCCAGCACCAAGTCCTGCAACAGCGCTGCTGGGCTGCCAGCGTGCCTGCTCTCTGCCTCCCATCCCAGGTCCTTCTTGTTTGTGACAGTATCTCTGGAGGTTACGGACACAGCGATTGGAGACTCTTGCATTGTTTGTTAACTTTGCAGGCATAATAATAGAGGGCAAACAAATCGTATGCAATCCAGAGTACATAGTGTTACCATACACAATACTGAGAAAAGCCTTCCTGCTTATACGGGTTTGAAGGGGATTTCCAGGCTTTGAAACTCTGGGGGAAATATTTAAACCCTTCAGGCACAGCAACAAACAGACTTAAGAGGGCTCCAGTAGTTGCAACACAAGGCGCCTTAAAAGAAATTGGCTGGATTTCAGTTTGACAGCTGAATTTTATTTCTCACACACTAATGCTCATTCCTGTGTTTTTCTTCTGATATCAGGAAACACTGTCAAAAACAAAGCAGCCCCCATCGCTTTACGTTTTATGAAGCTGCTAAAAAGTGAATGTTTTCAGTTCCCTAAAAGCTGCTTTCAGTGTTGAAAAACACACTGTTTGATTCTTAGGGTAGGGCTGTGTGATATTTAAGTGCAATATCATATTCTGTTAATTCGAGTTTACTCTTTCCTTGCACTTGAGTATATTGCCATTCAATGTGGAGAGGGGAAGCACTGCTTTTTCCGTTGTACAAACCTTAGAATATGGTGAATGCTTCTGTAAAATATGTATGTTGGTAACTATGGCTTTGTACTTCATAATCAACTTGTCGTGTCTCCACCCTTTCTGATGAGTGAGCACAGATTCTATTGTTTGGAAGGAGTGACAAGCAGCTGCTTCTCCAGTGATTTTAATAGCTTTTGGTAGTTTTTGTTTGTTTTTTTCTTCCCAAATTCCATGTGTTTGCATGAGCATAATGGCCTTTCTTGTATTTAAAGTCCTCTATGGATTTGCTCATGTATCTCCTTTGTATGCCTTTTGTACTTTGTTTTTTGGCATTTAGATTAGGGGACATTTTGGGTTGTTGAAGAATTTGAGAAAGACCATGATTTCTATTTCTAGTTTCCAGCACATTTCCTATTTAGATTTGTGCAGAAAAAATGCTATGATCTAACCTTTCAGTGATCTTAAACTTTCACTCCAATACCTCAGGTTGAGAGATCACCAAAACTCTCACAAAATTCTGTAGTTTCACAATCCTGGGAGTTAGCACAGTCAGCACTACCCGGTGATCCCAGGAGTCTCACCTGCTCCCAGCCTCATTCCTAGACTGTGTGCTTTCTGCACGTTGTGCCAGTACAGACTTCTGTGCTCTGACCTGACCAGGGGAACTGGTGCAGGCTGAAGTCTGTTCCGTAGGCTCAGCTCATGTTGGATCTGTTCTTAATCTGCTCCAGCCTTCCTTGTGCCAACAGATGTGTTTGCATAGGTAGAGGTGGGGTTAGGTTAGGATTGAATGGCTAAGAGAAGGAAGAAGGCAGAAACATCTCTTTCTGTGGCAGCACCAGTACAAACCAGTAAAAAAGGATGGTGAAATACAGCGTGAGACATCCAGCTGGTGTTGAGTACCAAAAAAATGTGCAATCGTTTCGTGCTTTGGCTGAGATATGAATAGACTTCAGCTACCCACATGCTAGTGGTTAAACAAAAAAATATTTTAAATGTCTTTACTTCTTTATGTCAGGATAAATTCCATAATGGGTTTGTTATGGCTGGCTCTTAGTAATAAATCGATTTAGTCAGTGTGGTGTCCATTTGCAAACATAAGATCTCTTAGTAAAAGTGGCTGTGAATCACTTCTAATGATTGCGTAGCTGGCATTTCCCTATTTTCCCAGCGAGGCAATGAATGAAATCAGGCTTTTTTTTTTTTCCCAATTCCCTTTTGTTTTGCACGCAGTGTACAACAGGGTACCACAGCAACCTCCTTTCTGCAGGCTGCCCATGTTCCTGCTGTAGCGAGGCACGTTCATCAGGCACACAGGCTCCTGCGCAACACCTGGCAGCAAACACAGCAGAATTGCTGTACAGTTTGTTGCAGCACTTTTCTGTAGCTCCTTTGCATTAAGAGAAACTTCTCCTCAGCATCTTTTTGAGGCAAACCCAGTTGGAACAAGTTAGAAATTGCTGTAGTGTTTGCTGTGTTTGTTTGAGTGCTCTTGTGTGTAAAGAGAGATGTCTCGCTACTTGTTGGCATCTTGTAAGGGTTCATCAGAAGTACTCCCTGTTGTGTTCAGCAGGAAGTTTTCATCTAAATGTTCCTTTTTGGCTTCCTGTACCCATTATCTCCCTGTCTGGCAAACACACTGGTGTATTTAGATCAGGCAACGCGTCCTCAGTTTGGAAGGGGAATCCTGTTTGGATTCCTTTTGCCTAAATCAACCTTCACATCACTGTTGTACCGCATGGGTGATTTTGGGGTCTGGCTTCTCCTGATCAGTTGTATCCTGGCTGCAGCTGTGCTCTGCTTAATTCTTCTTTATAAGGAAGATTTTCAATTTCTTTTTCCAGATGGCTAGTGAGGGGAGTATCTTTAAAGAACTGTAGATGAATCATCTCTTTATTACTGTAGCTGTAAGATTTGGATAAAATACAGACAAATCCTGATCTTTGAAAGATTAGCATCCTTCAAACTGTATACTTTCTCTCCTCTAGTGTAAGTCAGTGTGTATGAGTGGATAACTCTTTGTACTGCACCTGGATGGCATAGCCTGCTGCTTACTCCCAGGGTTTGCCCTTTTCCTTCCCTGTGTCTGGAGAGGATGGTAAATTTGACAACTCAAAAGCTCTCTCTCAGGGAAGGAGACCTGGATCTTCTATGGTTCTTTCAGGTGTGTTGTTTTTTTCTTGCTTTGTTTTGTTTTTCTGGAAGAGGAAAGGAGCAATCTTGTGTGTTGCTGGGGAAACATGGGTGGAGAGGAGAAAATGAAGAGATCCTTGGGGATTTTTAATCTCTCTAGGGCTTGTCACTGAGGAGTCTTCTGAATTTGATGACATAAATTAAACCTAGCAGAGTAAGTGCAAAAGACAAATGGCCATTAACTCCTCATCTCCCCGTGTGGAAAACAGTCTCCTGTGGCAGCAAGCCTTCTCTTCCTCCAGAATCTCATCGTTTACTGGTACTGGGAGTGTTTTCTCTTTCTCTCCCTGCTGTATTGTGGCGTTTCCTGGTAGTGAGGCAGAAGAGCCGCGCAGAGCTGGGAGCCCACCGGGACATGCTGACAGGCCTCGGCTGGGGCTGGGGCCAGACACGTGGCCAGAAGGAGATGGCAGGGCAAGGTGGGGGGGTGAGGGAGCACTGTAAGGGCTGCAGCTTCTCCCCTGCTCCGAAAGTAAACCAGAGAGAGCCAGGAGCTGGCTGCTGAGAGGCACTGAGCCTGTCCCGCTTAGCAGGCCCCTGCTAGCAGCTCCTGCTGGGAGAGGAGAGGGAGCAGAGCAAAGAGCAAAGTGCTGAGGGGAGCACCCCCTGCCCGCCTCCTCTGCTGCCCACCCTGCTTGGGTGCTGCAGTGTTTCCTCGGCAGAGCACTCAAGGAGCTCTCACCCCCTCAAGGAACTGCTCCGTAACTACTGGCACTTGAAATAAAATACCTCTTTAAGGATTCTTCACAAAACGTTTGTTCTGTATTGCACTGAGCCCTTGAAGACAAGGTTATATGTATGCCATGTTTTCTAGAAATGTGTACCTGACTGTAGTCAGTGTTGCGCCAAACAATGTTGGCATTGGGAAAATAGCACTCTGTTGGAGTGTGTACCATGTGTTTTCATCTTTCACTTTATTTTGTCTTTTCCATTCTTACTCATTTTTGCCTCAAAACTTTCCTATTTTACCTTCATTCTGCATGCATGTGTTTTCCTCTTTCTTGCCTTCCCCTCCTTTCAGCCAGCCGTCCAGTGTTACAGCGATGGCTCACCTGATGATGAACCACAGGGGAGTCCAATGAGCCTGGCAGCCAGGAATCCTCGTTGTTTTCTGCAGTTGCTTCTCTCGTCCCCACTGCCTCTGCTAATGACTGAAATTTTAACACCTGAATGATGCACTCTTATCTTGCTTGGTTTGTTTATACTCTGCATACAAGTAACCCTTGTTCTAGTGTAATTTGTCATAAGCATCCTAACTAAATTTGTTAAAGTCGGTGATCATTTGGTACTGCCTGACAGCAATATATCTTCTGAACAAATAAATTATTTCATTTCTTTCTCCGAGGAAGAGTTGTATGTGCTATAAAGGTTTTTGGTTTGGTGTGGGGCGTGGGGCTTGTAATTCTTTAGTTTTACATATTGCTATATGGATAAATGTGAGAAAGTAAGATTAGAAGAGTGGTTCTGGAATTTTGAGCCCAAGGGATGAAATTTGCGATTGTTGTGTCACTGAGAGCCTGGGGCTGTGAAACCTCCACTACCTGATAAATAAGTTGTACCTGTTAGTAGAAGGGTCTGTTATGAAACAAGGTCACTGCACACCACTTGGCACAATATCAGCAGGAAGTAGAAATCTAATGCAAGCATCTGCTGAAAACACTAAATCTTTACTCAAAAATCAAAATAGGAATTCCTGAAGGCTTGATTAAGACTTTGTATTCTGTTCTCCTTCGGGCTCTCAGGGCTAAAGCAATTGTGGTTTTCCTTCTGTTAGGAAAAAAATGGATGGATGCTCTTTGTTTGCTCAATCACTGCATTATGTTTCTGACCTAGTAAGAAATTCATTGTTTTGCTGGGCTTAAGGCTGTGCATTTCTCACAAACAGAGGGCTGTGTTTGTAAATGAATGTTTATTTAAACATAGATCCTACTATCCAAAGACTGGCATTCAAGGATTTCAGAATTCTTACAGAGAAACTAAGCATGATGCTTTCATATTGGAAATATTAGCAATAGTGTCATACTCCAGCAGTATTGCTTTATTCCTCGGCTGTTCCATAACAATGAGTATAGACATGTATCTTTACAAAAATGTTTGGTTTGGTTTATAATTTTTTAAAATCAAGATGACTGCAAAGTTTTGGTTTTCAGCACTAATGTAACTTAAAATTATGTTGAAAGCATCCACTGTAACATTTATGGCTAGAGAAGGTACAATTTTGTGCATGTTTGTTTTAGCAAATATACAAGATGTGAATTATAACCAACAAAGGAAAAAATGAGAGATTTAGTGTTTTGTTTTGTTTGTTTTTAATAAAAACTGAATGAAAACTTTGTGTTAAACTAAACATATTCTTCCCCCTACCCTTTCAATTTCTTTCTTTCTTTATTTCAGGAATTTGAAGCCTTTCAAACATTTGTGGAAAATCGACTTCCGTTTGATATTGTTATTGATGGACTCAATGTTTCCCACATAAAACCCAGAAAGTTGCAGTGTGAAAATGTAAGTGCTGGTTAAATATTAATTAAGAATTTTGTGTATGCCTAGGCTGATGGTGGAACAATTAGTGACTCATTATTACTTACCCTCTTGAGAAATTGGTCAAACATTTTTGTAGCATGTTACAGTCAGTCCAAAGTCTTATCTAGACTTCACAAATGAAAATAATCAGTGGAGAGATGGTGGTTCTTACACACTTAACTGTATTAGTCATATAAAATGATACATAAATTTCCCTTGTACGCAATGCTCATAGTTAGAGATAAGTTATTGATAGTAACTTTACTAGGATATACGTTCTGTGTTTCTCTGTTTTCTTAACAATGGGGAACAGAATAAACCTACTGTACCGAAGATACAGTCTAATGCAGTTATGCTGGTAAATCTTTCTCTTGAAATAACCCCCTTGTTCAGACTGCATCCTTTGTAAGTTTAAACTTTATTTCACTTCCTATTGTCTTAAGCATCTGAGTTCTGTTCTTACAAGGGCAACTCAGACTGCCTTCAGTTCTTTCCACTTGGTGATTTTTAGAAGAATAATCCAGCTTCTTTGCCAATACCTTTGAGAATCTTTTTTTTTTTTTTGCTAATACCTTTGAGAATACCTTTCTCAATCTTTGAGAATTCTTGGCACTCCTTTTTGGCATTTCCCTAAGAAATGGCTTAATGTTTTGTTGTTGTTGTAGTTCCAATGAAATATTTATTTTAAATTAGGAATAACAAAGTAGCTCCTCACATGTCTTCCAAAGCAAGTCTTTAAACTTTCAAGCTCTTGAAATTAAAACTAAGTTATAAATGAGTTTGATTTAAAAAAAAAAAGGAAGTAATTTACTTCTAGTAATTACAAGAAATACATTTTTGTTCTTAGAACTACTTTAAAACTATTCTGAAGAGGCAGGATATCCGTTTATATATGGAGATAAAAGCAGCTGAGCTAAGGAGCTGAGATAAACCTGCTGAAAGATGTTTAAGAGCTGCAATGAAGCTCATGAGATATTGGCTTACGAAGAGGGTACTTTCCTTAGAATGAAAGTAGAAAGGAAGTTCACAAGTTGTTTGCATGGGATCGTGGAGGAAGTGTCGATTATCTGAGAAGAATCCCAGTGCAGTGGCACAATGTTTTAAGACCTATATAGACAGATTTATGTTGCCAAAGGGAGAAGAGAAACGAAGTGTTGTTTTGTTGATGTCCTGCATCAGTACATGCCTGTCCCAGTGTGGGAGCTCTGATCGGGGTCTTGAATGTTCACTAAATGTTGGAGGCAGTGGAGCAAAGAGCAAGCCTGGTTTTGCGGGATAATTACTTCTGATTTCTGGTCAGAAATCTTACTAGGAGATATTAGCATGTTGAGCAGCATAAGCTGCCTTTGAATTCCTTTTTAGATTCTGCTGTGTTTACTGGAAGGATTTTAGGATCTTTGATGCTGAGCAGCTCCAGAAGGACAGTATGGCAGCATCAGCTTCCATTTAGATGATTCCATATAGATGCAGGTTGGATCTTTCATGAGTATTTACAGATAGTATTTACAGATTGTCTGCTTTTTCTTCCTGCATGACAGAACACTAACTTGGGCTCATCCCATCTTACCTCCTGAGAAAGATTCTCAGATTTACTTGTTCTACAAGCTATGGTGCTGTTAATTATTACTGCATCTTGCCATGCACCTGAAATGTTAATCATTGGAGTTTCTGCCAAGTAGTCTTTTGATGCTCCTGTTAGCTCAGTCCTGTTTTTGAGAGTGTGAAGTCGTTACAAGAGATAGGATGAAAATGCCCATTAGTTTTTCTGTGCCTTTCATCTGTAGATATTTACTGGCTGGATAGAATGTATTTTTTTATAGGAAGTGTATATTCATGCTCTAAGTAACAAAATAGCTTCTTCGCTGCTCCAACCATCCTGAAGAAATACTCTTGTAGACATATGAACTACTAGATACTTTTTTCTTCTATTGAGACCCTGTATTCATTGAGATACTTTGTTTTTAATGGTAGATGTCTTTATACATGATTATTCTATTAACTGATGAGTGTACTTTTATCCACTTAAATGTGGAACATTGCACTGACCCACTTGAACTGTGGAACAGTTTAAATGTGAGAGCATGTAGGATGCTAATTAGGAGTGTTTTCTTTCTTTGTGAGCCTGAATTCTTGCGCTGTAGCATATCAGGAAAGGATTGTGCCTTTATTCTTATTTTAGGTGCTTTGGACAAGAAGCATGTATTCTGGTTTATTTTTTTTTTCAAGACACAGCTAAACAAAATAAAGGAAACAGAAACAGCAATGCAAAACAGAGCAACCCTTTCTTCTGTCTCCAAACGTTTCCTCCAGATGATGGCAGGGAAGGCACAGGAATCTCTGCTGGTGTAGCTTTCCTGATCAGTGTTGGTGCTGGGGGAGTAGCCCCCATCTGTGACTGCTGACCTCTGCAAGCTGTAGTCTGAGCTTTGAGGTCTAATTCTGCCACAAAGCGCTTCCTCTCCGGAGGCCGCTGTCCCTGCAGCAGAGGCAGCTGAATGGGAAGTGGCAGGTCTGGGGCACAAAATGCAGAACTGAGAGGACGAAGAGGAGAAATAAATGCCAGAGAAGCTGGAGGCAGAGTCTGAAGGATAGAGAAAGCTAACAGTGGAGGCTGCTGAGGTCAGGGTGGCTGGCTAGGATAGTATGACTGGCCAATTTAGAAGAGGGGCGTGTTGTGATTCTTCAGTGACCTAGTCTGCTCCTCTTGAGAAATAATAATATTAGAGTATATTTCCAAGAACCTGTGTCAAAAGCTGCAAATTGTTAGCTTGTTGGACCACCTCTTATACAATTTAGAGTAAATAGCAGAATAAAAGTCATAGTTAAACATAGGAGATGGCATAAGATTTGTGGCAATTTTAATGCAGTCTCATTTTTATTTACATTTAACAAAAATATAATAAAACATTGATAAAATACTACTTTCTTTTTCAAACAGCTTAATATTCCTAATTCCCTTTAGGCATTCTCTAGGCATCTTGGAAAGTGGCTGGGTGTAGGGGCAAGGCACAAGTACCTTATGGGATGAGAAGAAAAGGAAAAACAGCAGAAGTTAAAGGAATGACTTTTACTTGTGTAATCCCCAAAGTATTCTGACATTCTGGAAAACTAGATATGTGACTTCCAGTAGCCCCAGGCACCTTTAGTCTGCACAGCCAGCACTTACTTAGCAGATCATCATGAATCTTATTGACTTGGCAGATTTACAGGAATATTCTGTGGTAATTTCTCTATTATATGACACAGTCACTTTGTAATTACAATCCACTTTTTTGCCAGGTTGATTTTAAACTAGGGCTGCTTCCTGGTACAAATCACCAAGTGGCTGCATCAATTACTGACAAAAGAGGAGGTAGCATGAGGATGGGAACAAGCGTTTTTGAGGGCTAGGGAGTGGTGAGATCATCTCTTTTGAAGGCGGTAGCTGTAAAGCTGCAGCACTGGTTATTAGCAAGTACCTCTTTTTGACACTTTGCAACTTAGTGTGTCGTTTTAAATTAGACATTATAATTAATTCCTAATTAAAAGATACCATGGAATGGAAGTTATTTTTGCTATATAATCCGAACAGTAGAAACAGACTCCCATAAAGTGTAAAATAGTTGTCATACGTCTTTTTTGGGCATTACATTCTGTTTCTATTTAAGATTGTACCTGATGTGTATTTGCCTTGATGAGTCAGTCACAGTTTGTACTGCAAAGCTGGTAGTTTATAAACTGAGCTATCCTTGCAGTTCGACTAAACAAAGTTCATTCTGGCTGTGTCGTGACTTAGAGTTAATCCTTTCCTCCAGGTGTATCTAATTACATCAATCTGCAGCTAGCACAATGACATTTGGAACTCCCTGTTCCCTGCTGCCCCAACTCCCTGTAGTGTTCCTGCCTTTCACCTTGTAAAGGTCAAGAGAGGGAATTTCCACACTCTGGCCGTCCAGTTGTCTTCTTAAACACAAACTGTTACATAACTCTCAAATGCATTTTTTCCTGTTTATCACTGTTTTCAGTAGAAGTATTCCTTGGAAGCAAGGGGAATCTAAGTGCAGGCAGGATAACTAGGCTCTGAAGCATCCCTCTTGGGATGTGGGAGAGGAGTCAAGGAACTCTGAGCTCTTCCCAGCTACCCCTAGATTGTAAGGGCCAGGGCAGGGGTGAGAGTGAGATGGGCAGGGGAGCATGGTCAGCAAGCATGATTTAGAGAGAACTTCACTATTTTAAATATACATTGAGATTGCTCTATTGTAAATGAGGTATGCAGCCGGCTCCTTTCATAGCTGTACCCAGCTGGTCTTAGAGATAGCTGAGTATATATATCTCAAATGTGTGTTGGGACAGATCAAAGCAAACTCACAATTCCCTTCTTCAAACAGTTCAGCAGTTGGGGCCAGCTCAGCCCTAACTTTTCACTCCCTAATCTCTGTATTAAACTCAGACATCTAAAAGATTGGTAAAATGCTTCCAGACTGAATTCGTTAAGGCAGATACTGCACAAAGAAATAGTTTTTGCTCTTGGCGGAGAGTTCAAAGTGGTTACTTCCAAACTTAATCAGCATTTCTATAACTGGACTACACAAGTTCATATAATTCCCATGCAAATTGTAGTGGGCCTGTACAACAGCTGACGAAGCCAGAGCCTTGCAGTTCCCCTCCCATCCCAGCCCAGTGGCAGCAGTTGGCAGCCGCCCCTGCCTTACCTCCTTCTGCCTGCAGCAGCCGTCAGCCCCTGCCAGCTGAGCCACCAGAGCTGCCTTCCTGCACAAAAGGGCAGGCTGGGGTTGCTGTAGCTGGGGTGCTGAGACAGGCAGAGGGGATAGGGCATGCCTGGTAGATATTTCCTCTTTCATCCAGGTGAAAAACAGCAAATTTGTTGAATGGAGGTTGCTCTCTGAGTAAACAACCCTCCGAAGGGCTGTTTGAATGAACTGTGTGGTCACAAGTAGCATAGCAAACACAGGTTATTGCTGCTTTTTTTCATATTAAATATTTTTCAAATTTTTATCAAGGAAATTCAGAGTTTAAAACTTATACTATAATTTTACCTGTTCTAGTGGTTCTGTGCTAGATATTCCTGGACTCCGTGACTGCTTTAGTAGTATTGAAGAGGATAGAGAGAAGTTGCAGCTTTGAAGGGAAAGCTGACAGTGAGAAGACTTTCATCAGGCCAGGGGAGAAGAACATGATGTAGGATAGTAGTCTACAAGGAAATGATGACTGGTCTTATTACGTTTTTGAAAGAAAGCCTAACAGCGACCACAGAATTGAAGAACTTTGAAGTATTATTCATTGTAAATTCAGCTTGGAACCATTTTTTGATATGAACTTTATTCCGAGTGTCAAGATTCTTTCTCCAAATATCAAGACAAAGGGAATAGCTCTTCAAATAAAGAAATTGAAAAAGGAGGGGATGAGGGGGAAGGAAAAAACAGCCACAATAACCCATCATTCTCTTGGATTAGTAACCCCAATCAATTTTGAAGTATAATTTTGTGGGTTTTTTTTTTGAGGTCTCCTGCACCAATAAATCCTCTGTCATTAAAAAAGAAAAAAAAATGTATTGGAGCTTATGGTGTTTGGGGGAAACAATAAAGAATACTTTCGCTCCGATGTCTTGACTTAGTAAAAAATACTTTGAGGCTAAAAAACCCAGAAAGAAAGTAACACCTGCACATACATACATATATATAGTTGACAAAAAACTAATTACTCAGGTTTTCATGTGGTGATTTTTCCCAGTCTTCAAGTCTGTTCTTAGCCATGCTACATGTATATGAGATCAACTGCACAATTAGTGAGACACTGATACTTGATACAAAACTTGAGATCTGCTGTATGAGATGTCCTGCAAAACAAGCATTTATTAATAAATTTGCCCCAAATCAAGTCATGCATGGAAAAGAATGTTCTTTCTTCTTTGACTCATTTGGCAGCATCTGTGATTTGTTCAAGTACTTTACTGTCTTTAAATGAAGCGAAAATTGAGTAGATCCATGAGTCATTCTCTGTTCAGAATCAATACATCCAACAGAGGTCTTATTTGTCATACTGTGACAGTTCATCAATTCTTCCTCCTACCAACTCTTGTCCTACCACTCAGCAAAGCCGTCAGACGTGTTTGTCTATTTGCTCCCAGCCTTTTCCATCTTTCTATTTTCTGTCTTCTGTTAATAGTCCAAGTTTACATTTCCATGATAACTAAACATTGCCCTGTTACTCAATGTTGGAGAAATTTCTGTCTTTGCAACATCTGTTGCAGTCTTTAGAACTGTGCTTTCATTTCCTTTGAGTATTGCTTGAATCATAAGGCTGAAGATCTTTGATGGATGCACTGAAAATCACCTACAGTGTGTGTAATGTGATCATCACTTGGTTTAGCCACAGGATACCTCTCCTGACATTCAGACCCTGTCTTAGTATAGAAAGAAGCTCAAGTACTAACAGGTACTCTTGCAACTGCACTTATTTTTAGTGTTAGAGGTATGCGACTGTCACACTCAGCATTGCATTCATCTCTCCTCTGTTAATTTCTGAGGGTCCTCGAATATCTCAGCAGGTGGACTGAGTGAATCTCTTCCCTGAAGTCACATGTAAGAGACTGATAAGCTGAAATTTATCCCCCCTCATATTTGTGCCATGCTAAATAGGATAGATCCAGTTCGTAAATTTTTGTCCACTAGATCAAGAAGAAGAGCAAGGCTGTTAAGCTCCTCAGGAGAGGTGAAGGGGAAAAAGAGGTGAAGGGACGTTTGCTTCAAACTTAGAGGAAAGGCCTCAAGAGTCTATCTTTTCTCCTTGAAGTTCTTCAGAACAGTCGGATAATTTCCATTTGTGGCTAAAAGAGAAATAAAGGAGCATTTAACGTATTCAGCTTCACACACATATAGGATAGTTGAAGGCGTATTTGACACAAGTGTCAGAGATTGTAGAAATGCTCCTTCAAGTAGTAGGCATGTATGCTTCCACTTTCATTTTAGAGTTACCCAATCTGATTTTGCATTTCCTGGTGAGAAGAATAAAGCAGCAGAAACTGAGCAGGTTAAGAAACCTGACTATCAGGCATTTTGATAACCTCTCCCTGTCGTTTTCTGCCCAAGTCGAATACTTTCTGGTGGTGCCTCCCCTTACTATTGTTGGCCTCTGGCTATAAGGCTGATTTAAAAAAAATATAATAATAATAAAAAAACTTGTGATTAACATAGTGACCTGTTGTGGTTCCTGTCTGGTATTTATCATTTCCGCCTTTGTATTTGGCAATAGGAGCAAATCGAATGTTAAGATAAGTACAGGAGCACCCAAGCACTCCTTTTTTTATAAGGGGAATTGCATAATATCTTTCATAATAATAATTCTTGCACATCACCAGGTATATGAGCTTGAAATTCGACAGAGCAGAATGAACGTGCCCTGATGATTCATGTTCAGGTGAACTTTGTAGTTGTAGCAACAGGTTGTTTGTTGTGTTGCGGAGAAGTCCCTCTAAACTCTGGGTGACGAAGTCAAATGAGGGTATCTTCCAAACTGGGTGAGTTTCAGTCATGCTGTTTTCACTTCTCCGTTAGAAACCAAAAGGTGAACTTTCTTTGGGCAGCCCAACTGATTCATCTAATTATGGAAATGTTATCATATGGCAATAAGAGGTATGCTGTGCTTCCAGATCTGAAACCTGGTCTTTAGGGAACGGAACTGCTTCTTTGGAAGTGATCCTTGTGTGGAAACTCCTATTGAATAGTGATATTAACATAGGGGATGCAGGCCAGAAAACGTGATGGTTGGTTTATTATAGGCCAATTCTATGCCAGAATAAATATTTGCTTTGAGCCTGAGAAATGCTGTTTCTTTGTATGTCACCTTAAAGGTAATGTAGATAAAATCCTTAGAACAATGATTGGATTCATTTATGTACATCTGGATTTATGTACATTGAAAAGCAATAAATTTTTGATTCACACTTGGCTTTTACAGATGATATTCTATTTTTAGTAGAAGTAGGAAAGTACACATGTTTAGAAGCTGTGTTATCTCAGGGAGAAAAGGTGCAACGAAGCAGAAGGTTAAATTCTGTTTGGATTTATTTATGAAGTTATGAAAACCTAGATTTTCTTGCACAGTGGGTTATTTCTAGGGATCTCAGTATATTGACATGCTGATTAATGATTCAGCAAGCCATTAAGCTGCATTTATTGCTTTTTCTCTAGTTGAATTCTACTTGTAGAGCTAGAGTGAAAGAGGTATATAGGGATAGAGGTTTATACAGCTAGTTAAATATATATAAAATTGAAGTTATAAAATGATTGTAACTGCAGTGAAATTTAAAACCAGAGTTAAAGTAAATTATTATTTTTTTTTAATATTCTAGAAAAACTGAGTAGAATTCTCTATGGATTTTAATCTAAATCTCTCTGTAAACTGATTGCTTCATGTTGTCTGGTACAAGAAAATAGTTTACGAAGTCCTATTTGAATCTAGAAGAACAATTTCATCAGATAAGATTCCATACTGCAGACATGATTGCACTGGCAGTATGCTTGTTTAAAAACAGTTCACAAGAATTTGTATTTCAGACTGAAAAATTGTAAGAACACTTAAACCTTATCCAAAATACCATTCCCGTTACAGATGACTTCCTGCATCAAACATTTACTGTGAAAAACATACCTTTTTCTAGTACTGATTTTGTGCATCAGATGCAGAGGTGACAGGCAAGAGGCTCTCACTCTTCAAATTCTACCAAGTTTGGAGGGGTGATTCCTGTTGTTATAGTCTCCCAGATCTATTTATTTTTTTACTGCTTGAAAAAACTGCCTCCTGAATAACGGATTTAATTGCCACTGGTAGAATTTTCTGTGATAAACTTATTTACTTTCCCCAAATACTTCTGGTTTTCAAAGCATCCTGTGGCAATGAGTTCTACAATTACAAAAGATATGATAAAGTCTGTGCTTCTGTTTATTTTAAAACTTCTGTCTGATAATTTTGTATGATGGCCTCTACTTTATGTGCTGAGAAATGGTGGGTATTACCCATTTGCACTTTCCAGCTAACTTGTCATTTTTCAGGCCATCTAGAATAGGTAGCACATACTCTTTATAAATCATCTGGAATAAAAAATTGTATACAGTTCTACAAGTTAGGTGTCATGGATTTTTGTATCTTTCTTTTTTTAACTGTGTTCCTTTCTTGATAGGGTATTTACCGTACCTGAGTGCATATGATGAAAATAAGGGCTACTCTTGGGCTAAAGAGAGCTTCTCAAATGGGACTGGGGAGAGCAGCACTTCACTATATAATTGCTTGTCTTGTTTGACTGTGAGCAACTCTGTTTGAAGTATTCAGGTCTTGAAGATTTCTTGTACGTAGTGTAACAAGCCAAAGCTTTTTGTGATTTTTTCACTATTTTTAAAGTAAATTCTTGTATCTCATAGAATGAAAATTCTTAATATCTTTTCTTACTTAATTGTAAGAGATTAATATAAAATTTTAAATAAAATTCAAAATTAATTGCGCCTCAGAAAGGCAGTTGGAGTCTGTGACACTTCAGCAAACCATTGCAATCTTCTGTGGATCATTTGTGGTACACCTCAGCTGTGGTTAAATATGTGGTTAAACATAGATAGCAGGAGAAGGGAACAGTGTTTTGGCATCTTCCATCTAATTCCCCAACACCAATGCAATCAAAATGTAGTCTAGAATAGTATAAAACGTGAAATACCTGGAAGCCTTGCAAGTGTGTCTATTAATGGTTCTAATCAGACCTGATTTATTCATACAAAACATAATTAAGGTGTTATCACACATGCTGGGAGTTGTAAATGATTTTGTTGCTAGGTGTCATGTGAGGAGCAGTAGTGATATGGTAAGAATACCAGTACCAGGAACATAATAAGAAAGCTATGGCTACCTTTGCTACTGCTATTCAAATTTTCATTAAAAAAATTACCAGAGGCTAATTTCTAACACAAGCAGTGTTAATCTGCATGGGTTCTTCTTTTGTCATATAGAATGAACTCTGAAGAATGGCGATTTCTTGAGACTGCTTCTAGGAGAAAAGTCCCAAGCTGAAATAAACTCCAAAATCGTCCCTGAGTTGCAGGATCTCCTGAAAATGAGCCTCCTATCTGCTGGGTCTCCTCATGGGCATGTAGTGATAGTGTTAGCAAGTCAATGGCTTACTGCTGCGGAGGTCAGTCCTGTGTATAAGGTCATCCCTATTTCTTTGTGTAAAGCAACAGAATATTCTTTGGTACTTGCAGAAGCTCTCCAAACGCTTTCCGTATTTGCTTCTTAGCATGATATTTCATGCTGTTTACATGGTTTTACGACGTTTTAGATCTTCCCATGTGCATTTTTCTAAATGATAGAGAATGAACTAGAAGCTTAAACTGTGTATGTGTATTTACGTATTAGTAGCCATGGTTCTACGGCCCCGTGGTACTAACCACTGTACATCAATAGAATTCTTCACTAGCTGACCTCCGAGAAAGACACCTACCTCAAGGTCTTAAAAATTAGACTTTGAAAACCATTCGATGAAGAAATACCCCTATGAAGCATCATTTAGATGCTTCATAGACTTCTCCTTTTTATGTGTATCCATCAAATAAAAATCTGTATTTTCTATTCTATAAATATTTTTCCCTAAATATGATCCCCAAAACTACAATGTAAATCACTTTAAATACTTAGTCTTTGGCATCGTACTTACTGACCTGCCACATATTTTTAGGAAACCTACCTCTTCTTAGGAAATTCTCTATTTCCAATCATTTACATATTTCTTACTAATATTTACAAGTCTACTGGTTTTTCCTTTCTGCACAGAGGTACTAACTTGTGTTGCTGTTTTCTCCTGATCTGTTATTCACTAGATAATTCTTTAATAAACTGAACAGTTCTTTACACAGTTTTATCTGGAAACATGCATTCAAGTTATAATGAGTCAGGTGAGTCAGAAGCTAAAGATGTTTTCAAAGTTATTAAACATAATATACTGTATTTTCCAACCAATTTTATCAGTATTAACTGCTACTTACTGGTTTCTATTTAATTTTTCCAAATCATTTATATGATTTCCAACTGCTATGTTGTCCTATCCTTGAACAATTTTTCCTGTAGTGACTGTTAAAAGTGGACCCGTGCGTCTGTCAAGTTTGTGATGAAACCAATATACCTTCAACATAAATAAGGAAATACTAGTTATGCTTATATCTGTCCTTATCATTTTCCTGCATTCGTGTATTTATCTGCTCACTTTTATGGTCATTATAAAAAGAAACAGTGAGTTGGCAATAATATTTCTTCCGTTTGTGATATTTTTAATCTTTTTGAATCATGAACTTTCCAGGATTCATGTTGACATGGCTCCTTGAGCAAGTTGTGCACATTGTGTGGCTTAAGCTCTCTAACAGAAGTTAAAAGCCAGTTCAGTTCCACTGGTTCAGTGGAGTTATTCCTGACTTAGGTGGTGTACTTGTGTGGAAGAATCCTCTTTGCTAATGCCTTCTCTCCTTGTTTATTCCTAATTATGTGATGTTGGGGTAAACTAGATATTGCTTACGCTTTGTGATGGAAAAAAAAATAGTAGTATGATGGTGCGTATTAGATTTGTGGTTCATTGGAATTTGAGCTTCTACATTCAATTACAGTTTATGTTTCTATAAATGGAAGATGGGTATTCATTAAGTGCTAGTATTACCTATACTACTACCTGATTGATTGATTGATCGATTGATAGGAATTTTCTTCCACTGCAGTCCTAAGTTGGTACATATTTGAATAAATAAATAAAGTGGCAGTAAGAGAGATGCAAGAGGGTAGTCACAGAGCAGAACCAGACAGTCTTAATGATGTTGATTTACCCTGATCCTTACTAAGAGTCATCATCCTGGGCTTGTCTAATGTTAATTTTGCTACACTGCTTTTGGCATCTAAATCCATTTGTGTTTACATGTGATAGTTTGTATTGATTGTCTAAATCCATTTATGCATGCTGGCCCTAAGACTCAACAGTTAAAGGAAGTGGTTTAAAATAAAAGACGTGGAGGTTTTGACATCTTCACTTCTCAGTGATACATATGTCATACTTCATATTTTCATGTCTTGCAGAGTAAAGAGTTCTGTCTTTCCACTGAATGGGCATCCCCAAATGGGCTTTCAGAAATACTAATGCTAAAGAATATAAATTTTTTTTCTTGCCCCACTCACTCTCATTTCCACAAGCCCCATCACTCTGCCAGCCTAGCCATCATAACCACTAATATGAAACAGTTTTAACATTGAATTACCTGATACATTTGGCTTATTGTCTGTATACAAAACACTTTTGAAACTACAGCTGTCCCTTACACTTGAGCACAGATGTTTGGACCTGGGTGCTGTAGGGGGTGTTTGTGGGTGTGTGTGTTCTTTCCACGGAAATGGGCGAAGGAGGGAAAGATGCAGCAGAATTCCTCAAATGGCTGGCTGGTGTAGTCACATACAGACAGCTGGAAACCATAATGCTTAGTCCCCAAAATGAAATTCGCTTAAAAAGGTAGATCCTTTTATGAAACAGGGAGTGGGATGTTCTTATTTGGCTTCTATTATCTGAGCCTTTGTGGTGAGCATATTCACAAGCTTATTTCTCTGACTACAAGGGCAAAAAATGACAAAGTTGACAAAGATTTTCATATAACCCTTTTGTTCCCATGAGGTGGCGCTTTCAGATAAATGCCAAATATCATCTATAATTAATTTGTGAGAGCTGACAATATTATCTGTTTGTCAGATACTCTATCTTATCTCCTGAGTTAAAGAAAAATACTTAAGATAAACACTGACCTGGCCAGTGTTTAGATACTGAGTACTGCAGACTGTTACCAATAAACTTATATTAAAAGCATTAAAGTAAATTAGATCTTGTGGATCATAGCCATTGTGAGGGGCTTTCAGACCTTCACTGCCAAGGATCTCCAGGCCCAGATGTTGGCAGCAGCGATACTAGCAGTAAAATAGCATGAGTCTCCAGTGTTGTACAATCTGAGTTAATAACTGTGTCAAGAAGAATAATGCTGAAATATTAAAGCCCCCTAAGTTTTCTGGTAAATACCAATTATGCTTATACCAGTATTAAGCAGATTCCTGCCTTAGTCCCTCTCTGCTGAAATCCCTTGTCCCTAGGTATGCGTGCAGGGTAGTAGGTAGGCCTGGCTCGGGCCTTATTGCTGCCCCTTCACCTTAGAACTTTGTGCTTTAGTTTATTTCTGCTCATTTTTGTCCTGCTGAAGAAAAACATTTCATATGTTCTTTGACATATTAAACAATTTTTTCATCTTTCAAAGAGAAATCACCAGACTTGAGTAGTGTTGGTTAATGTATTCATTTGTGTTAAGGACTGGAAAATGGCTTTTATTGGAGCAACTGTTTTTGGAGGTATCCTCTTTAGCTCTAAACAGTAATCTGTAGCAGGCAACTGCAAAATAGCAGGAAGAAGAAACAGAACAAAAATTGTGTGAAAATTGTGTCATTAATATTTGCTTCATACTGTAGACTAATTCTGGTTTTTTTTTTGATTGCAAGCAGTTGATTTATGGATGAGTTTCATTGGTTATTGTGCCATCCTACCTGGACCATAAGCCTGTTTACCTGTGAGCACAGAAATAGTCTATATTTTAAAGTTTTTCTGTAAGTCTCTAGTTTATCAAAAGGTAGGTTGTCACTGCAGAAGCACAGGTTTACTGTGTCTTGAACAGCATCAAGCCTGTGCCTGCCATAACATTGATCTCCCCAGCTGGTGCAGCACCTTTCCTGAAAGAATAAAAGTACCGTCTGGGACTTTTTGAACCACAGATGGGAGAGGGGGAAAACACAGCATCAGACTAGGTCAGTGACGCTGTTCAGACATCTGCATGGGACAGTGGTGAGAGCTACAACATTGGTATCTTTTAAACTGTCAGTTTCAATCTTACAAAGCTGATTTCAGTCCTGCACTAAGTTATTTCCTATCTGTGGAAAAGATCAGTTGATCTTGTGTTTTCATTTTCATAACGACCCACCACCATTGCCACCAACACCCAGAAGTCCTGCTCACATTTTGGATTTTCAGTGCTTAAACATAGCTTCTGACTCAACCTGTCAAGATCAAAGACTGGCACAGCTGCATATAGTTCACAAATATTCCTTTCTAATAGCTAGCTTTTTACATTCTTTCTAAAATGAGAAATGACAGTTTACTGTATAAGTTTGTTGTATATAACTGCTATAGAAATAGTAGAAATGCAAAAATACCAGTGTAATGTCAGACTGGATTTCCAGTGAAAGATGGCTGACCCCTGAAGTTGAGACTTCAGCTGGGACAATTTTTCCATTTACAGTCTGTATCACTGATAGATGAAGTTTCACTTCTGTAGCCTATACAGAAATAAGTAAAACCTTATACCTTTTCATTTTTATATAACTTACTTGCTCATGAAAATAATGGTGATGTATATGCAGTACTTAGTGCAATAAAACTATGTGTAGTGAACAGTAAGAAGGTACTGTTGAGGAAACAGCAGCACAAGCAGGAAGAATTTAAGAATGAGAACAAAGGATAGTACTGAGATGTGGAAACACATAGACAAGACTTTGTGTCCTTTGAACTTTTATATGCTTATTTTCCTACTGTTGTAAAATCACTGATGGAGAGAATCACCTAGCTCATTTCCTGGGTTTCAAGGGTTGATACTGATAAATCTTTCATATTTTGCAAATCCTCAGGTTTTGATACAAAATAGTGAGTTCTCAGGAGAAGTCTGTATTAAAAAAAATCCATGTAAAATGCCCCATGAGTTTTGTGAAGATCTTGGTATTTTTTCTTTGTTGCAAGAAAGGAGATGAGTAAGAGGAGAGATGGAAGTATGCAACAAATCAGATGCATATTAAAAATAGAGAAGACAGGTGAGGTTAAAGGATTACAATAAGGGTAATGGAATCATTTGGTACTAGTTTTTTAAGAGAGAGGTTACGGATTTGCACGAACTTAAGTTTTGATCCAGAACATCAATTACTAGTTTCAGTCATTCAACAACTGGTAACCTAGATGTATTTCTTTCTTTTATGTCTTGAGCCATAACCTAAGTAACATGGCTTGAGAAGAGGATTAAGAGACAGTCTGCCAAACAGAATTTATTGAAATTTGGAAGGGGTGTTGTGCCATGTTTTAGCAGATCTACTTGTGAAAATTGACTTTCTGGATTTCATAATAAACCTTATGAAGAGAACAAGGTGATTAAAATCTGTCATTCTTTTATCATTAGAATCTCCTTTTTTTTCAGTTGCAGTTTGAGGAAAAAAAATATCTATTTAATTTATGGTATCTGAGGAAGAAGTTATCTAGGACAGGAAGAATCTTGTAAACTTGTCATTATTTCTGGAGAATTAATCTCTTGGGTAAGAGTATATTTTAAAGCTTTAACATATGCAAGAGAGACTTTTTATCCTTAATATTTAAAGAATTGCATTCCAACAAATCATGCTTTCATTCCTGAAAAGACTTGAGTGACACAGGTGCTTGATCTTACTTTCTGTGGAAGTACCTCAGGGTGTAATTTTCAGGGAGAACAAACGAAGTCTAAAACAGTTTACATTTAGAATAGATGAACCAAGCTTATAAGCCATGTTTTGTATCATACCTACATCTTTTTATTGCCCAGTTTTGTCTCAGATTAACATTTTATATTAAAAATGTAACTGTCCATAAGAATAAACCTCTGATGTGTATATAGCTGAATTTGATTGCTTATAGAGAGAGCAATTCTGCTTCCCCCTGCTTCCCTCCCAGCAGAAGTCTCCATGTTCTTTACCACAAACACAATGTCAGGAAATCAGGTAGACGGGAAGATAGTATTGGGAGCCACGTGGCTAATCTTTTTGCCCCTCAAAGTCGTGCAGCCAAGTAGAGACCATGGAGCCAAAACAACAGGAGCCATGTGAGATGGCCTAGTTTTGTAGTTCTCACCCATGCTCTCTCCTTTTTTCAACATGCTTTGGGTGGTACAAGATGCAGGCTGTGGTAGAGAGGTGCAGCATCTGAGATCACTTAGGTCAAACAGCCTAGGAGGGGATTTCAGATTATTGATTGTGACTGCTGATGTGGGTTGTGTGTTTCTGAATTCCTGAAGTCTTAAAGAAGTTTTACGTTCCTACACTTGTGACAAAAGCGGAAAATGAATGTGTTACTAAATTTTCCTTGCGAATATGAACATTTCCCAGTTTTAGCTGTTGCGTTTTCAAAATGCTACTTTGGATTTCAGACTCACACTTTCTCATGATCTTTATGCCTACTTCATAATTACTGAGCCAACATCAATGGGTCAGTTTTCATGTTTACATCAATGGTATATTTTTTAAGTGATTGGGAAAAAAATGCTGTTGTAGAAGGTTAACAAAAAATTACTGTTTCTTTGTCTCCATGCGATTCTAAACCTGTTGCTGCATAACATATTTTTTTGTAGATTGAGAAACTTAACTGGCACTGCAGTGACTTTCAAAACTCAACTTTCAAAGATTCAGTTATGCAACTAAGGAATGTTTGTGTCCACATATTTCTTGAATTGTTGTAAGAGTCAAAGAACGAAGCTGTTTTTCTCTTACAAATTAATACTGTGAAAATCAGCAGTTCTCCAGCTTCACATCAGTTCTTTAGCCATCATTTCAAAGTTCTTGGCATTGTTCATTTAATAACATGCTTTGCTAACCGTTATCATTACCCATTTCTCTTTTATTTATCCATGCATGGTTGACCTTTACTCATCTGAAGATCATGAGGGAACTGGGGTTGTTTAGTCTGGAGAAGAGGATGCTCGGGGAGACCTTATTGCTCTCTACAACTGCCTGAAAGGAAGGTGTGGGGAGCTGGGGGTCGGCCTCTTCTCACAGGTAACCAGTGATAGGACTAGAGGGAATGGCCTCAAGTTGTGCCAGGGAAGGTTTAGCTTGGAAATGAGAAGACATTTCTTCTCAGAAAGAGCAGTCAGGCATTGGAACGGGTTGCCCAGGGAGGTGGTGGAGTCACCGTCCCTGGGGGTGTTTAAGGAAAGGTTGGGCCTGGTGCTTAGGGACATGGTTTAGTGGGTGACATTGGTGGTAGGGGGATGGTTGGACTGGGTGATCTTGGAGGTCTTTACCAACCCTGATGATTCTAAGATTCTATGATCTTGAAAATATCACCATTCAAAAAGAGTAACATAAGTGTGTTCAAGAATGGTGACACTAAAAGATTTGTGAGGTGTAAGGTCTGAGAAGAAGGGCTGGAGATCTTCAAATCAGTAATCCGTTCTGAAAAAACAGACTCCAAAAATCTGGTGTTTCTTCCAGCTGATGGTCCTGCACCTGGCTCCCTATCCTTCATGTCACACACACAAATAAAGTGATTTGTATAATTTGTATATATGCATGTCTTTGGTCCCTGCATGCATCCCACTTGATTCTGTTAATTCTTGTAGAAAATACTGGTTTGCTATTCATCCAATGACTACTTGTCATGCCTTTTGGGTATAATAGCAAGATATGGCTGTAATTAGATTATATATTAGAAAATATCTATTTCAGAACCTTTTTTTTTACTTGCATCTCTGCTAGGAAGGATGGGGACCTATCCCTGACTTCACGTTGCATAGAAGAAATCTGCAACAGTTTTCCAAAACGTAAAGGTAATTTACAGAAGTTTGTTTTGTAGAGGTGTCTCTTCAAGATTGTTTGGAATTGGAAAATTTACCTGTAGTCTATAATACAGCAGAATTTAATACCAGAGTCTTAATTAAGAACATACTACTTCTGCATTCAGGACTGTTTCAGAGATTATTTTGAGCAGGTTCCACCTTCAGTTGAAGTCAAGTATAGTAGTAATTAAAGGTATCTCTGTTACTGGGATAATACCCAGGATACTGTGAATACAGGAAAATATAAAACATGCTATTGCTTCTGTGCCTAAGTTGAACCTGTTTAAGGTCACTCCTTATAACTCTGCTTTACTCTCCAGGCTACTTGGGAATCAAGAAGGCGCATGAGTCAGGATGCACTTGCTGTCAACGGGAGCACCAGCATGTGCTGAAACACCAAGGGTCTTGGTACGCTGTCAGGTTGCACTTGGCTGCAGAAGCATCCCTTGGATGCCTCTGAATACCAATTTCTCTGCAAACAGCAGAGCTGTATTTGGGCTCTCCTCTGGCATCGTCTCCTGTGGGCAGACTGAGGCTGCTGTACTGTCCTCGATCTATGTGAAATCAACTTGGATATATTTGCTTCCGTGCTTTAGTTTTCCTGTTCAATCCATACTCTGCCTTTGGTTACTAGAGTTCGCTGTGAAGTCAAGAGCAAAAGCTGGCACCTAAAAGTGAACTGCAAATTCTAATGAGTCGTGGAAGTTAAGGCATATGTGTGGTGTGTGCTCAAGAGAGGATGTGGCAATTCTAGGCGTGGAGTCAACATAGACAGGTAAAAACATGTTAAACATTGCGTGATTGCTGTCATGATGTGTAAAGTGGAGTCATCGGTAGAGTTTTGCATGATAATGTGTGTGTTGCATCAATCTGCACAGTTGTGCTGTAACGCGGCATACAAATATTCCCAACAACATTGTAACTGCAGCACTACAGAAACCCTCAGTATTGTAGAGGATAATTCCCAAGAGTTAGCTACTGGCTGTCTTGAGCAGTACAGTAAACCAGGCTGCTCGAGCTTCTGGCCGTTATTTATTAATCCATTACCGCTTTCTCTTCTAAGTAGCTGCCCCCTTCTATTCTATTCAGGGAAAGGGAGTCTGCAGGAAACCAATAAACGTGTATGCAGCCTCTGCATTTGAGTGAAGAGGACTTTGAGACTAATTTACACTGAGGACTTTGAGACTAATTTACCCTATGCCATCAGTAATAATGTAGGGAATATAAGAAGCAGCTTCCATTATGTTTGTTGCTTTGATAATGGTGTTGAATCTGCTTCAGCGAAATGACTGGGCTCACTGGAAAAGTGACAGATTAGGTTTGTTTGGTTGTTAAATTTCTGGGAGGCAGCACCCTGCCTTCCCTGCCTAACTGCTCGTGCTGGGGGAATACCTCCCGTGTCCCGGCACGGCTCGCTCTCCCATGTGGCACTTAAGTGCACAGGTTTTTTGAGCTTCTTTGTCTGCAATACGTAAAAAGGGAACTAAAAATGATCAAACGAAGTCAAATAAATGTATTGATGGTGGGAAGTGTTCCCTTGCATAACCCTGGTGAGAGCGCTCCTGCTCAGCCCTGCTTGATGGTGCGCTCAGGCCAGCTCTGTACCTGTGGTCAGCAGGGTGGTTTTAGGTTTCCTCTGCACTTGCACAGCTCCAGGACTGGGTGGGAAGCAGCACTGACAGCAGGTGAAAATAAATAGCAATAACACTCAGCAGTTAGTTGCTGTTATTAGCAGATACAGACTGTCGGTGTGTTCTGCTTTTAAATGGCAACTAGTAAAACCAAATGTTCAGAAAATGTCTAACATGATTTATTAACAACAAATTTAAACTGATTTAAACTTTTTGGTCGAGTACTTCTTCCTGCTATAGCTGTATGCAGGTGAGCCACCACCTTTTGCTGAGGGCCAAAGGGTGTGCCTCTGAGCACAGCATTTAGGGATTTCCCATCCGACAAATGGGAAAACACTGGCAGTGTCCAAGGAGAAAGGTTGTCTTACAGAAAGCTAACCTTTGGAAAAGGGATGCGTGGCGCTGGGTGATCTAGCGATCAGAGTGGATGACTGGCTGTAGGAAATCCATACCTGCTCTGCTCATAGTTCCTTGTACGAGGTGGAGTAATTCGCCCGTCTTCCTTGTTTTTATTATTATTAAATTACATTATGCACTTGTGTAAAAGGGAGATTCAAGTATACATTTACTTCATAAGGCTGTTGTACAGCTGAAAGAATGAGGATATGTTTTGCAATGTGACAAGGACTGTCTGCCCCCTCAACTTAACTCCCTTGTTTTATCCTTGTTCAGTTGTGCAGAATTGTGCATGTGGGTTGCTGCAGAACTATTCCCAGGAATTAGTATTGAAGCATTCCCTTCCGATGAGAATCTGTTAATAGTTAATCTTCACCTGAAAAGTGATTCTTTCAAGGTATAACTTGCTGATTTTTAAAATATAAAATTACCAGCTACATCATTTTCAGTTGCTCTATTTCACGTTGGCAAAGCTTAGGCTTTTGTAATGTGGGATCGTATAACGTGGCTGAACCCCAGCAGGTTGCTGTGGGGTCTGTGCTCTCTGGTTCCTCTGATCCAGAAGTTCCTGCCCTTGAGTGTGAGCACAGCATGGCCCCACGAATAGATGGTATCAGCACAACTGAAAATTAAAAAAAAAAAAAGGTGCATTGCGCTATGAGGGCAGGAGTGTGGTGGTGAAGGGGAAATTCCATGAAATTACATTGCTGCAGATACAAAACAAATATTCATTTACTTGTGGGGAAATAGCTGCATGCCTTTATCTCTGGGACTGTCCCAAGGAAAGATAAATGTATGCACTCAGCCAGGGTGCTGTACGAGCGTGCTGTTCTTCCACTGATCCACAGCTTAGGGTGCAGAAATAAGAATCAGAGCATGCACACTGTACACATGCATCCATTTTATGCTTCTCCTTTAAAAATTAATTAATAGCAAAATGCTTCAAAGATCCACATTGGGAGATAACATACATGCGTGAGCAGTGGTCTGCACTCTTGCACTGATCTGTGTGCAGTTTCATACTTCCTTGTGGCTGCACCCTGGGTCCATCCGAGTCCAGTTTACTAACCTGCTCTGAACACAAAATTGTTTACGTTGTCGGTGAGATGTTTAGGAGAAGCTTGAGATAGATCTCATTAAATGAAGACTGGGACAGCACAGTGATTATTTAAATGTAGCTGATAATTGAAAGGAATAGCAAACAGATCCTATTCTGCAGGTTCTAATGAGCATGAATTTCATGGGGAAGGATCTAGTGATCTCCACAAACAGTTGATTAAAATGTATCTGGTTCAGAAAGAAGCATGGACCCTGATGTGCCCTGTCAGAGGAAAAGAAAGTAAGACTCAGTGCAGTGATAGCTATTTGTATAATCCAGCAGTACTTCCAGTACCTTGTTGGCGTGGCAGTGATGTGTGCAGCACAGCAGCAGTTCACAGCTTCTTGGTGCTTCTCTGGCTCAGCCGCATCTAGCCATGTGAATTGAAGGAGTCAGCCTAACCATGCTTATTTTCTCTTCCCTGCAAAATGGCAGTTTACAATTCTAGTTTTCAGAGAAAAATGAGTTTTTTATATGCTCTGCTGACCAAATTTGAAAGATAATTGTAAATAGTAATAATAATAGGTATTACTATTATATATGCTATTATAATATCTGTTATAGATAGATATTTATAAAGGTCATTCTTTCACTAATTTTGTAATCCTCATTCTTGAGAAAATGAATAACGTGGGGAATGTGTGTGCTGCACATTTTTAAATGTTTTCCACACACTGCCTTTTGAACAGATTATCCAGCTGAACATCTGAGGTTTGCTGCCTAACTAGTGTGGGAACTTTCAAAGAGTGCCTCAGCACAGAGCTGTTGCTCATAGAGCTCAACATATCAGCTGTTGCCTATAGCAAATATGCATTATGTAGTGGCAGAAAACAATAACTTTAACTTTTGGAAATACGAGATTAATAAAATACTCTTTAAGGGAGATATCACTACTTCTGCTTCTTTGTTAACAGTACTATGTTGATTTTCCTCTATGACTAAAGCAAGTGTTATTATTGTGTGTCTCATGTTTTCCTTTCTTGAGAAGCAGCCAGGCGTGGGAGTAGACACACTCAGGGAAACCCCCCACATAAGTTCTGTGACTCTCTGTAGACCACCCTTGTTAAGTGCCCAAGCCTAAAATGAGATAAAATGCTGCTTCGTAAAGTTGTATCAGGCAAGGGGGTGTGCAGAACAAAATTATTTGTATCTTGTGAAATCAAAAACAATTTCTATCTTCTATGTTTTATTTGTGTAAGTAAAGTTTAATCTTTGTGGCAACTAGAGGAGGGACAACATGCTGTTATACAGGCAGGACATTCTATTTTTTTAAGGCAAGTCCAGTTAACTTTATTAAGATTTAAGCCTGTTTTGAGTTTGTCCATTGCAAAACTGTAGCTAATTTATACCCACACCGCATTTTTTTCCCAGAAGCCCTTCATACTAGAGAACCACATATCCTAATAAAATGTAGGAGACGAAAGTCCATCTGACTGCCAGATACATGGCACACTTAGTTTGAGCTGACTGCAGGTCCTCTGCCAAAAGGGGCACTCACACACTTGCTGGCCTCACTACCTCCAGTGATGTCTTCCCATCATTTCTCCTTGCATCAGGTCTTTCAGTTGTGTGGCTGCAAGCTCAGCCCTGCAAAAAATAAAAAAATCTCTTGTTGCATCGGTGAGCTCACAGGTAGCTGGGACATTGTTAGATCCCGTGCCACTGAAGTGGTGGGAATGTGCAGCTTGAGACAGAAATGAGTGGGAGCACCCCTTCCACTGCTACTTCCAGGTAGGTCAAACCAAATGCATTGTAAAGTTGTACTCTAGGGTTACAAGAAAAAAATCTTTCTATATCCTGGAACAAAGGCTGATGATAACAAATAATTGTAATGATCATAAAAGGAGAGGAAAGAACAAGAGAAAGAGAAAGATAGTTGGGGGTATAGCAGGGAGAAGAGATAACAGGGAAGAGGGAAGTAACTAGAAAAGCTACGAAGAGGGATTAGAGTAAAATCAGGAGATTGTACAAATACAAACTACACTACAAATAGTGGCAGCAAACAGAGTTGCACTTAGGAAACACCTTTCCCTGGAGGCTGAGCATACAGTCCTTGGCCTTCAAACACGATGCTTCAGTCTCAAGAAAGAGTTTTCCTCTTTCTGGGCAGTATTCAAACGGCATTGCTTTGTGACCAACCCGCGGTACCGATCTGCAGGCTGAACATCAGAGTCTGTGCCTTCACCTCTGGGTGAAGCAGGGAGGGAAAGCCAAGGCAGCAGTCGTGGCCCCGATGCCCGTCTAGAGCAGCACGTATTGCTGAACTGGCACAGCTCAGAGGCAGGCGAAAAGTCCCTCTGAAGAGATGCCAGCATCGCAGTGAATTTGTCACCTCAGGATGTTGGTTCGTAAGTGGGAGGCTGGCCTGGATGTGGCTTTCACAAGCTCTTATTCCTGAGGTCATGAATTTCCTTTTACTGTAGCTCGCTGCTTCCCCACAGGACAGCCCAGATCAAATGTAGTTCTACAATTTCGACAACAGGTGGGGCTGGAACGGCTGCATGGTTAGGGCTCAGTCCTCCTCTCCAATACCAACAAAGGCTTCTCTGCTGAATCATTCCCAGGGCAAAATATTACTTGAATCCCAGAGTGATTCAGGTCCCTCAGCTAGCTCTGGGTTTCTGAAATCTCTTACTGAATTCAGGCATATCAAACTGCAAGACTTGCTAAACTGCAAGAGTTGGAAAGGCTGAAAATAGCAATGCATTTTCTGTGTTTTGAGAACAGCTTCCTACAATCTTTTTTTTTTTTTCCTTTGTTATTATGGACTCAAGTTACTTATCTACCTAACTTGTGTTGCAGGTAAGAACTGTAGGAAACGAGGGTATGCGAGAAGTCCCTCTACCTGACATGCGGATATGAAAGTGTTTCCTGCCATTCTTGTTCTACAGCTAAGGAAATTGTTGGTTTTGCTTTTGTTTTCTGCAGCTATTTGAGGCTGTCAACTGCCTGGCAAAAAACAATGCCCGCTTGCTTGTGCTGGGCCGCAAACACATGCTGGTCAACTCTTCAAACTGGAAAAGAGAGATTATGAAGGAGATGCAGAATAAGGCAGACTTCTTTTTTGCTGAAAATATGTAAGTTGAAGAAAGAGGCTATACTTAACAGAGATCAACAGCTGATTTATGTGCCTTTTAAATCAGTATTAATAGCTATAGGTTTTAGTACTGTTACTAGTATCTCCAGTTTTATATGTAAAAAAAAAAAGCATATCCCTTGCTGTACTCGCTTCAAAAAAACTATACATATTAAAAGATGCATTATGTAAAATTTCATCACTTAGAACTCTGCTGACATCAGTATGGTTTGCTATGATTTATAATTGTTCAAAGCACTGCCAAAGATCACAGTGGCCTGAACTTACAGCATACCTGATAGCATCACTAAACTGGTTTCAAGCAAAGTTCTGCTTCAGAACCTTCTTAAGTCATGGGGTAACTCCTGCCCATTATAAATGTATTTTTAGAGGTTTTTCCCTAAAACTATTTCAGTTTAATAGCAGCTAATATTGAATAAATTTTTGCAAATAATCATCAGGCCTTTTTGGAAGTTCATTCACCCATGTGACAAAGACTCACAGATTTGTGCTGTTGATGGGTGATCATTGTTTGTATTCCAACAAAGTTTTGGGGCTACCCTTACCAGTTTTAGTAGTTCTGTTCCACAATATCACTGTACTGTTAAGTTTTATAGCAAAAGATGATATCATTATATTACCAGACAGTGATGAGAGGGAAGAGTGTTTTGTGTAGCATGCAATTTTTATTGTATTCTCTGACTTCTGATGCCTCGTGGCAAGCAGAAGTTACTTATTTTATCATGGACCTTGAGTAGTGGTGGGAATTTTCAGTGATGCTGATGAATAAATCTCAGATCAGCATTTGATTCATTTCCTGCAGACAATTACTGCCTTGTGAATGATGTCTCTCTTTTCCATTTGTTTTGTGAAGTTCTGAAGATGATGCCTTCTTGTTATATGCCACTCTTCGATCCGGCAAACACTGCAAGTTCGTTACGAGAGACTTCCTCCGGGATCACAAAGCCTGTCTTTCCGACAGTCTGACGCGTCATCTGTTCCGTAAGTGGCAGCGTGGACACCAAATAGTCCTTTTTCCTTCTGTAGGAGGAAATTCTATGAAATTTTTGGTAAGTTTTCTTCTACGTTCAGAAAGCACACAAAGCATGTTTGTTAAATATATATAATTTCAAACCCAGTAGGCAAAAAGATTTTTGTTGGAATATAAGAGGTGAATTCGGCTCAAAACTTCCATTTTTACTGAAAATTCACTATATTCATAAGGCATGGCACAGACTTGTTAATGTTAAAGAAGCAGCCCTTGGAAAATACAGGCATTTCAGTATTCACTGTAATATTATCCTAACATATCTGTAAAGTTTCATGAAAGAGAGCCCAGAATAGTCATGTTTGTAGTTGATATTTAGCTACTGAAATCACAGCATACCAAGCATAATATCATCATATAGCAGAATGCTGTACTGCTTTTGTTTAGGAGACAAAAGTCCTCATGAGACATGAAAAGTATATTAACAAGAGTGCAGCTGTTCTAAGATTTTTCTAGGGAAAAATTCATCACGTGCCATTCCATATCCTGCAGTTTCTTGCTGTCTGATCTCTCTTTGTTGTTATCGCTGGCTAAAAAGAATACTGCACATACGCAGATTCATTTCCTTGCTGCTCAAGTTAAAACTGTAAATTAATGTTCATCACTTCAATCAGACTGCAGAGATACGGGCTTATAAGCATGTAAGACTGACAGCCTTTCATTCAGTGCTGCCATATACATTTCTTTCTGTGGAAGCAAAAAAACTGGATGCAGGGTTACCTGAGTAACACAGCTTTAGCTGCATTTTGTTTCTTTCTTTTGTTGTAGCAGGGCTACATTTTCACATCTTTCACATCTACAATTTTCACATCTTAATTCACATGCAGGTTTTGTGTATCGCACGTTCGCAGTTGTAGACTTCCAAGACTATACATACACAGTTATAATGTGTTCTGAGAGCCATAATTGCAAACCAGTAATCTTCTCTATTTGGGTTACATGTGCTGAGTTAGTATATCTGTAACACGGTAAACCAGAAGAATAGTTTATATTTGTCTGACTGGCTGCTCTCGAAAGTGCTATCGAGAACCCCTTTTCTTATATCCTCCTCGGCACAGAGCAAATCATTTCTGCAAAGAAATGTGGGAGAACAAACACAGGATGTCATTAATGTACTCTTATCAGTTCAAGCTGGTAAACTCCACACCCTAAGCTAATTTCCATATGATTTCATTTAACTGAACAGAAAAACTTTGCCTTTTCTGCAAATTCAGTGCATTATGTTCAAGTCATTATTATCTGGTGGAGATCAAAGACAGATTTTTTGAACCATTTATAATGACCCCTGGACCACAAAATACTAAAAGATGTTTTAGTTTTTCCTTCAATGCTAAAATTTATAATTTGTTTGTTGTGGGGAAATAAAGGAGAGTTGTTAAAGAGATGAATCCATGGAGATTTCTAAGGAAAATGTTGGAACTTATAACTAGCTATAAGCGGTATTTTAGTAGCATATCATGTAAAGTCTAAAAAAAAGTTTTTATTCTTTTTTATCCTACAGCCTGCTTTCAGTTATGACTGTGTGGTACAGACTACAGGGGATACATGGCATATCCCCTATAAAGACGCTTATGAGGAAAAATATTCATATCAAGTGCCAAGAAAATGGCTCTGCCTTCATCGGAAGTACAGAAGAGTGTAATTGCACAAGCTGAAAGTTCTTTTTTTTTTTTTTTTAAATCCCTGCTGCCAACTAAGAGAACAGAATACACCTAGACCAGCAGTACAATTACGGGATTAATGTGTGAGGCATGTAACTAAAGAAAATACATTAACTGCATTTTGTCAAAATCATTCTTGAAGTAAATCTGTTAATGTCAGTGGGGGTCCAGCAGGGATAAATTAGGTCCACGATTTCCATCTTTACTGGCAATTTCTGTAGCCTCAATGTGATTTTGAATTAAAACTTGTTTTTCCCTCCTGGAATTTCAGGTTGTGTGTTTTTGGTTTTTTATTTACCTGTTTTTGCTCAAGCTTTTCATCTACACTGAAATTCATGAACTTTAAAAAAATCAGCAAGACTTCCAGAGCGCCTTCAAAATTGGCATGCTGACCACGCAACAGTATTGCACACTGTCCAATAAATAGAGGTAAATGGGCCAAATGGCATGTTTACTATTCATCAGGCACTCATAGCTCTTTAATACTTCCTCACATTAATTAGAATTAATTTGATTATATAGAATGTGAAAGATTTGTTGTAGCAACATATATTAAGTTTTTGTCTGTAAGAATGAAAAAATAACCAGTGGAATATTGTCTGGTTCTTTCAGTCTTAAATTTGCTGCTTCTGACAGGATTTTATATCACTGGAATAATTTGCTTATGGAAATACTTGTTTTTTCTAAACAAAAATTGGCAAAAACTAGCCATTCAATAATACAACAATTAAATTTTGTACAGAGATTTTAATGAAACCTCTCCCAAAGCAAGAAAAGTAGTATCTATTACAGTGATTGTGTTCTAAGTTGTTATTTGTGTTTCTGTAGTAAATGTGTTTATTCCATTTACCACTTTTATGCACACCTCTCTCCCCCAAAAACATGGAAACACATTAATCTCAGCTAAAGGATCACATTTTGTCACATTTATCTCGCACACTAAGAAGTCCTCTGCTTGAAACTGAGCTGAATCATGCAGATCTCTTTGCACATTACTTGCAGTTCTGAGTTTTTGCTATGTTTAGTGACAAGCTCCCTCATGACTCTTAGCATTCAAGCATGTTCCCTGCTATTTTTTTCACAACAGGGAGCTGTCCTGACACTTGTTCTGCTCCTGCTGTCCGTTTGTAAAGCAGCAGGTTTGTTTTGCACGTACTCATGTCCTTCAAGTAATGTGCAGAAAATGTAGAGGAGATGGGTACCTCTCAAGCTAACCTAGAACCTTGGTTTTAAATTCATCATGTTGCTGGTAGCATTCACTACAACCCCCTGTTCTGGCAGAATGTGCCAGCTCTGGTAGGTCATCTGCTTTCTGGAGTCCTCCGGGAATGCAGAGAGATTGGGTCTTCTCTTGCTCCTCAAACTGATTTACTTCTAATTTGTCAAAAGATTGTCCTTACAATTCTCCAAGTCTAGCAACTGCCACATCTCCTTGAAAATGCAAATACTGCATTGTTAAAGCAAGTGTTTGCTCCTGCACAGGACTGCTTCATTAGTTACCATTGCTCTGTGTGAGGGTTACCCTCTGATGTAGTTCCACGACAGCAGAAGCTGATCTGAGTGAGTGTTGTTACGGTCCCAGTTTGGTGCTAGCTTTGGTTGTCTTGCAGTCCTAAGCAATTCAGAGCTAAGTCAGCTGAATGCAAACGCTATAAATGTTGTGAGACACATTCACTGGGGTTTGTATTTTATCTCACCCTGGTCATTAACAGACACGCATAATACCAACATCTAACCAGAATAACTGCATCCTGCGCTTCCTTTTGACTGAAACCAGACATGTCCTTAATCGCCCAGGTTTCATCTCAAAAACTGTTCTTAGAGAGATAGTGTAATACTTTCTAAATAATAACACTTCCTGAATACACAGTCTTAGTGTGAGTAGTTAATACTGAATGCTAGTATGTGTGCTTTTCGTGTTGCTGTCTATCATGTGGAGGTTCTGCAACAATTTTAATTCATGGTCAAGCTACGAAGCTTTTTCAGTTACTTTTTCAGTGCTCTTTTCTTCCTTTTTATTTGTACTGCAGGGGATGGAAAGAGTTTGTTAATCACTGGCAGGATGAAAGGGAGCATGGAGTTGCATGCTTCAGAACCTGTTTTGGTGTAGGAGTTGATTGAATCATTTGACAGCTTTTGAGAGCCTGTGAAACATTATCAGGTGGGGTGTCACTGCGGTTATTCCCCATACAAATGAATTCCCCCATGCAGGGAATTTATCCTGAAGCCCACGGTGCCATTGCAGTTGTAGAGCTGGGCAGATCGTTTTGACTGGGACCATGTTCACCTTGGGGAATGTGCCAGTTATTTAAAACCAGTCAACCAGAAGAGTATCCTACTAGTTGTGTAATTTAGTATGCTGCCTAACGTGTCAAAAGGCAGGGAGGCTTACAGTTATCCCATGTAAATGAAGTGCCATAATCAGTAATTGGGTTTAGTTATTGCATATGAAAAATTTTGAGAGAATGTAAGAAATTGGTTGAAAACCTCAAACCTTTATTTATTTTTTTTCCCAATATGTGAGTATTAGAATTAGCTGAAATAGTACAATAATACAGTACTGATGCCAGCAACCATTAAAGCAGTAAGTTATCTCAGAGCAGATACTGAACAAACCAGCCAGAGGGAACACAATCTGGAAATTTGCAAAAGGAAGCTGTCGCAGGATTAGTGTGAGAATTCTTATGATTTCATTTTTAATTATGTTTGCTGCTAATGCACTTTGTTGTAGCTCCTTATAAGGGATGAACAGCCTCCTCTCTGGGATGAATGAGGACAAGTGACCTAACTACAGGCATTTTCAATTTCATGCCCCCAGTTTCTGGATATATATAAAGAATTCTGAGGTGTTTTATTGGCAACCTGAGAGACAAACCAAAGTACTCTGCCAGCAAATCTACTGACATCTACCAGATTTACTTGACATCTAGTACTTATTAGTACTGTTGTACAGTGAAAAACCAAGGATTTTTAATGTCTTCCTTGCATTAGTTTATCAGATTGATGGGTCCACATTGAAAGCCAGGAAGGCAAGTTCAGGTAAGTCCTCCAAATGTCACAGGAGTCAGTGCCACCGTAACCATGGCAAGTGGCTCTGGTGCCCTTTGCAAGCACGCTGAGTGAGAAGAGTCAGACAGAATAACACTTAACTTGGCCTGCCACGTGCCATGGGGACGGAGACACGCTGGGAAGACAGACTTGAGGAAGAGTGGACTGATTCAGCCTTTGCTGTAGTTGTTTTGTGAATAGTTTCATCTCCAGGATTGCCCATTTACTGTTTATTATGTTAAAAAGATGTGAGAAGTCTTTCTCAGAATCTTGCATCACAGACTTTAATATGGTGGGTAAGAAATGATGAATATTACACCAAAAATATTTGATTACTCTTCTGAAACAAAACCATCATTTGGAAGCTGATGCAATTGTTATATAGATGGAGAAAGCTTCTAGAAACTGTATCCTGAGAGTAGTATGACTTCCACCCTGTCATGTCCATGGTGTTGAGTAACTGTTTAATCTTAGTCTTGGGTCTAACTCAAATATTGAGTCTCTGATTCCAAACACTTAAAAGTAATGGATTTTCTCACTTGGTTACTTTTCTGGCAATTGGGCTGAATTCTTTCCATTTCTCCATCCCTTTTTTCTCATTGAGAATAAAAACAAAGAACGTGACATTAAATTCTAGTGTTATAGTATGGAATAGCTTCATGTGTGGTAGGAATGGGAAGCTAGGCATCCTTAGCATGGGGAAGGAGAGGTCTTAAGGGAAGCAGGTTGTAAGAATCGTGAGTGTTGCGGAGGGAGTGCACGGGGATGGAGTGCTTGCTGTCTCTCCCAGTACAAAAGTGGCATCAAATGGTGCTGGCGAATAGAAGGTTCATACAAAAGGTGAAGTTTCAGATGAAACCACACAGCGCGTCACTATGCTGAGCAACCCTTTGCTATGGCATGTTGTGGATGCGAGAGGTTCACATGAGTTCAAGAGGAGACCAGCAAGTTCATGAAAGAGAAATCCAGCAGGGGTTATTAAATAACTAGACGCTATCTCTGCCCTGGGAAGTCCCTCCAGACGGCTGGAGACCGGGAGAGCATTCACGGAATGCATCATGAAAGGCTCTCTGCAGCCTTCATAGCTTCTCCTTGGGCTGCTTTTGGCCACAGCTGGAGACAGGGCACCGGGCTGGGGACTTTTGCATCAGAGCTTTAAACATCTCGTGTCCACCCACGGAACCTCTCCCTAATGAGGGAGACAAAATCTGTCTCTTGTAACATGTGGTGAGGCGTTTTACTCTCGCATTGTATTAACAAGCAAGGAAAACCATCTGGAAATAATTAAAGCAGACTTTCAGCGCGTGGCACACACGACGTGCACCTGCAAGCTGCTATTTCAACAGGAAAGTTCGTGCAATTATACTTTCAAATGGAGGCTTGGACATCAAAACACAGCTTTCCCAGCTTTTTTATTGAACTCTGAGGGAAAATAATAAAATAAAAACAGCCCTTCCCACACAGAGCCGGGGAACTCCGAGGCGCTGAGGGCGCGGCGCCCGCGCGCCTCACCCACAGGCGGGGGTTTCCCGCCGGGCCGGCCCCGTGAGGCTCCCGCCGCGCTGCGCATGCTCGCCGGAGGCGCGCGGCCGAGCGGCGCGGGCACGCGCGGCGGCGGACGGGCACGCGTGGAGCGCGGCGGGGCGTGGAGCCGGGGCTGCGGCGGGGCGCGCGTGCGCCGAGCGCGTAACCCGGAAGCGCTCCGTCGGCCGCCCGTCCGGTAGCGGCGGGGCCCTGCACGCTGCGCGCCCCCGCGCCCCCCGGCCGCCATGTCCCGCGGCTCCAGCGCCGGCTTCGACCGGCACATCACCATCTTCTCGCCCGAGGGCCGCCTCTACCAAGTCGGTGCGTGCCCGCGGCCCGCCCGTCCCCGGAACTGCCCCGTCACGGGCCCGGCCGGGGCAGGCCCCGCCGCCACCGCCTGGGGGGGGGGCGGCCGCGGTGGTCGTGAGGGGGGCGCGGGGCGGAGGGGTTCGGCCGGGGGTGGTGCGGGGCGCCGGGGGGTGCGGGGGGCCTCGTGGTGCGCTTCTGCAGGGCCCTCGGTAGCAACGCGGCCGCCTGGCAGAGTTCATCCGCAGTGCGGCCCAGGGAGCCCCGCAGCTGGGCCCCACGAAGTGTTTTGGCCGCATCATCCTGCTGCCATCATCCCCCGGGGCTTGGGGGCTCTGCCCCGGCTGCAGGGGCCTCACCGTCTGTGTGCGGTGTCGGGACGGCCATCTGCTCCCCAGGAAAGGAGGCTGCTGGGACCAGGCTGCACGGATTGTCAGCAGCAGCCAGCGCTTTCTTCTGTGTCTGCCCTTAAGACTGCCCTGTGTCTGCTCTGTGTCTGCTCAGCAAGAAGGAAGCATGGAGCAGGCTTCTGGGCAGGCAGCGCAGTCTTGGACGGCCCTTACAGCAAGGCACGCCTACAAGCATGTCCATGTTTGGGTGGCTATGCATCAGCAGAAAGTCACTAGCTGCCTACATACAGGTGCCTTCTTGGTACCCGTAGTTTCCGTAAGGCTTGGATACAGCATGCTGGTAAGCCTTATACATGCAGGTAGTAAGAACGCTTCCTTGCACAGGATGTCAGTGGGGGCATGATGGAAGAGGCATGGAGTACGGCCTTCTGTTGCCATTAAAACATGCTGGTCGGCCTGCGTCGCCGTTCTGGCTCCTTCTCTGTTGCAGTGCTACTAGCGTCTTGTAGCAACGAGGGAATTGAGCCTACATTTTCTGCCTCCTGGATATATGCATCGACTGTTATTCACCATTAAGATAATATATGAGAAGAGTGCAGCACTTCCATATCTTTTGCCCATGTCTGAGAAGCAAGTTTCTACATGCCTATTTGAGACCATCTGCACACAGTCTGAAGGTGTTTTGAGTACCCATCTGTTAGGGGAATGTAAGGAGGAAAGTACTTAGGTGTGCGTACTTGCCTTCAGGTAAGCGTGAGCTCGCTCTGCCTGCAGCCAGGCTGATAACTTGGGCATGGTGCCACATGAGGCTCTGTTGGCTAGCACCTAGCCACAGCATGGGCAGAAAACACGTTTGCTTGCGGTCAAATGTGTGAATCTTTCTTTCTTTATGAATTCTATACATCCTTGTCTGTGTGCTAGATACAGACTATTTAAGTGCTATTGAGTATGGACACATCTCGTGCTTTAAGGCTGTCTCAAAATTTGTTTTGTTTTTTCCTCCCCAGAAGTTTTTACCTGAACAGAGATTTCCAGTGTAGTGATACTGGCCTGAAATGCCAGCACTTTGCCTTACATCTGTCTTCTGAAGCACAAAAAGCTTATGTGCCTTCAAAGTGTTCTCAAATAAAAAATAGCAGTTACTTCATATGAATTTCTTGTTGCTGTGATTAAAAGCCTTCAGAGAGTCAGTGTTGTCTTGCCATCTGTTAGTTCCAGTTATCAGAACTGATGTTTCTTCCTAGGGGACTTCTGGGAGGTGAAGGAAATGGTGGAATTTCTGATGATATACTCAAATAGCAGAAAACAGGCTTCATTGCCAGCAGCAATATTTATTTGGACTTGCTACACTGGAACAGCCACTTCACGTTTTGGCTTGTCTCTTTGAGCACAGCGTCGCAGGTAGCAATAGGAACAGACAAGGGGGGACAGCTCAGGCAGGGCCACCTAGGGCAGGGTGCCCAGGACCACGTCCAGAAGTGCTGCCTCATGTTTAGATGGGACCTCTGGTGTTCCAGTTTGTGTCCGTTGCCTCTTGTCCTGGCACTGGGCACCACTGAAAAGAGCCTGGCTCTGTCCTCTTTGCTCCCTCCCTTCAGGTATTTAGACACACAAATAAGCAAGCGCCGCACGCCCCTGGCCTGGGGCTTCAAACATGGGCACTCTGCGGGCAGTGCTAGGGTGGTGCAAGCTGTGTCTCAGGGCTCCGTGCTTCGCTGCAGGCTAGCACGGGTATGCCTTGGGAAGGCAGGTGGAAGGGGTGAGCAAGATGGTGCATCTGGTGGAGGGAGAAGGGCAATGTTCCTTACGGTATGTTTAGGTAACCAGTAGATGCTGGGAAGTCTGAGAGCAGTAAATACAGCACTCTCAGTACGTGACAGTTACCCCTTCCACGATGCCGACTCAGGGTATCAAACGTCGGCTTTTTGCAAGATACGTTTTTTCATTTTCAGGTGATTCCTCTCCTGTCGTGCAGTTTCTCCCACAAATTTGAACACAGCTTTTGAAACAACTTTATTTCCTGCCCCTACTGTAGTTTTTTGACAATAGCGGTAGCAATGTGTTCTGGGTTCCAGCCTCATTCACGTAGCTAACAAAAAAATTGGTCTGCATCTAACTAGTGCCTGAAACTTGCTTTTCCTGACCAGATATTAGAAAGTTCTGAATGTTTATCACGTATTGCCAGATAAGGGTTTTTAAGGGCTCTTGAGGCTTTTGAAATCATTAATGAAGGGAAGTTTATTTCTTGGAACATATCCAGTAAATCTTCATCGTTGTCTGATTAATGCGCTTTGGTAAGCACGTGGATGGATTTTGTTTTAAAAAGCAAATAAAAGCATTGAAGCATTTGAGCATCAAGACACAAAATGCGACGATGAGCTGGAAACTCAGCTTCTCTGCCTTGCCTGTTATTTCAATTCTCACCTGTATTCATTAAAGTCTCTAAAAGAAAATTACGACCTTACAATGGTAATAATACTTGAAATACTAGATTCTTCCATGGTAAAAATTTTATGTAAGGATTACAGTTACTGTAGGTTAATGTTGGCCTGTGTTGGCCAAGTGTAGAACAAATTCTGTTAAGTGCTCTAATTGAACAAAAAGGCCAATTATTAGTAATATTTGAAGGAAGCAATAATAGCAGTTCTGTGAAGAAAGACCGGCGTAACTTGCATCAGAAAGTCTTGCGCTTTGTGCTAAAGAGCTTAAAGACAAAGTGGTGCAGAAGTGCCTGGAATTAAAAAGGCCAGAACTTGATGAGATTTCTGTGGGGGGAGGGTCTCGGAGTTGCTTGTACTAATATATCTAATAGTGTTTTTAAATAACTCTTACATATTTTTCTAGAATATGCTTTTAAGGCCATAAACCAGGGCGGACTTACATCCGTAGCTGTCCGTGGGAAAGATTCTGCAGTAATCGTAACACAGAAGAAAGTACCTGTAAGTCTGCTCTTTATATAAATATAACATTAAATATAACATTAATGTTACACGTATTAGCATTGACACAAATAGATGTTTGAACTGAATTTCTTGTCACTCTGCTTACTGTGAGTTTTAGCTCTGTTCAGTGCTCAGTTGTACATTTCATCCCCACGTACTGTGATTTTCTCTGCAGCTGTCGAAGGGATAAAGCTAAACTACAGGCTAGGCTCTGGTGTACTTTGGTATATCTGCAGTGTTCTGGCTCGTAAGGGTTGGGCTGTCCAAAGTCAGTTTTCTGATTTCTCTTCCTTAATTCCCACTAAGAAAACATAATGCCAGTAGCACAACAGCAGCTTTCACATGAGTGTTTCAGCACAGTGGTGATGTACTGTTGACGAAGGGGAGGAACGCTTGCATTTGAAGGGCAGCATGCAAGAGGAACTCCAGTGTTTATATATCTTGCCCTCAAAGTTTCTTCAGAGGGAGGAGGCCTTTGTGTTGGTCATGCTTTAGCTGTCAGCATTTTCCAGATACTGCAGTTTTTATCTTCCTCATTATCCTATTTGTTCCTTTGCGTGTGTACAGCAGTAAGTAGCGGAGAACCCAAAAGACAAGTTTTAGCTGTTGATTCTTCTGGGCTCTTCTGTAGCTACCAGTCTATCTTTATTGTACTCGAAGGCCTTACTGCAGCCTTCCAATACTTAAAAGGGGCCTATAAAAAGATGGGGAGAGGCGCTTTACCGGGGTGTGTAGCAACAGGACAAGGGTAACAGCCTTAAACTAAAAGGGACTAGATTTAGATTAGATATAAGGAAGAAATTCTTAGCTATGAGGGTGGTGAGGCACTGGAGCAGGTTGCCCAGAGGAGCTGTGGATGCCCCATCCCTGGAGGCGTTCGAGGCCAGGCTGGATGGGGCTTTGAGCAGCCTGGCCTGGTGGGAGGTGCCCTGCCCATGGCAGGTGGGTGGTGGAACTGGATGGTCTTTAAGGTGCCTTCCAACCCAAACCAGTCTGTGATAGCATATCATATCTATGATAGCAGATTATTTCTTCTTCCTCTTTAGGACAAGTTACTGGATTCCAACACAGTGACTCATTTATTCAGCATTACTGAAAATATTGGCTGTGTGATGACAGGAATGACAGGTATTTAATTCAGTATCTTTTTAAGTATCTGAAATGCCTGTGTTTTTTTTTATTTGGTTGGCCAACTGTGTATTGCATAAAACTGAACCTGTGCTCTAGGAAACTTGTTACACTCAATCTGGTCTTAGAGAACTTGTCTAGATCTGATGTTATTTTTTAAAATTTAGACTTGGACATGGAATTTGCATTCTCAACCAACACTAGGATTAAATGTGGTATGCATTCAGTGAAATTAATAATTAGCTCTTTCCCTCTAGCTGACAGCAGATCCCAGGTGCAGAGAGCCCGCTATGAGGCTGCTAACTGGAAGTACAAGTATGGCTATGACATCCCTGTGGACATGCTGTGTAAGCGGATTGCAGATATTTCTCAGGTCTATACGCAAAATGCTGAAATGAGACCTCTCGGTTGCTGTAAGTATAGTGTATGAAATCTTCTCTGTTTCATGTCTAAGCTTGCAACTTCAAGTATAAGCAATTACCCATTTTTAAATTGTGCAAAATGATATGAATGTAACCAAAGGAGTAAGAGGGGTGAAGAGGCAGGTGAGAGAATAGTGTTGGAAGTCTTGAACTGGAGCCATGATTTTACCATTGACTTAGCATTTGGATTTAATTAAATGATTTAACTGCTTTAAATCATGTTGCTTTTTCACCTTAGTTTTATGAGCCTAATCTGTTTTCACGGTGATGGCTGTGAATGGAAGATGCTCTTTTTACCAGTGTCTGCGTCTGGGTAAATATCACAGACACATGAAGAATGCAGATTGTGAAGATGTTCGACTTTTTTTTTTAATCTAACTTTTGTATATTGTCTAAAAGTAAGCTAAATTGGTGCTTTTAACTTTACCATTACCTGTGTAATGTAGGGAAGACGCACTTAATATTTCACTTGCAAAGATTTCTGCACCAATCTGGCTATATAATAGCAAACCCAGCATAATTAAAAAAAAAAAAGTGTGTAAATTTTTCTGCATATACTTGGTTGTCCTTGTATTCTGAGTTTGGTTCTGACTTCTTTTTTTTTTCCTTATACTTGGCCATGAGTAATGTATAACCGTATCATTAGACTGCCTGGGAACTGGGGTAACAGACTTAATGTTTCCTCAATTGCTCGTTCGTTAGACGTTCTGCCTAGATTTCTTTTTGTGTCGTTGGTTTTCTTTTTTAATGAAAATATTTTCAGAAGTGATGAATCACTTCTGGTAATCGTACTAGGCACTAGCACTTCTTACAAAAGAATTAACATTCAGGGTTGCACCACAGTTTCCATGATGGGGCAATTTTTGTAGGTTTGTATGCTTGTAATGTTCGGGAACGACCATTTCTTTCGTTGCTTGGCATTTTCCATGCCCTGATACTGCTGGAAAGTGAACTTTTTTCAATGCAAGAAGAAAAATGTGTTTTTCCTAACTTTGTTTTTTAAAAAGATGAAACTTTTTTGTTGCAGCAGTAGCTGTTCAGAAGCTGATAGCTATAACTGCTATTTAAAAGTTGCACAAGTATAAAGCTAAAAGTAATAAGATGCTTTTTTTTTGCAATTGTTATTTTTCAGTTATTTTTAATATGCATACTGAGACTATAGAACTGTAAATGTAAAAGTGTAGCTGAATATAGCTGCACTTCAGGGATTTGACCAGTTTATGTCTAGATGTAATGCAGTGATTGTCAAGATTATAGTCAAGAACTCAAATTTGCTATTTTAATATTTCACTTCAGCATATTGTAAAGATGCTTTCTGGTAAAAAGACATCTTAACCGAATGTCTGTTTATGCTTTCGAAGTGCCACTGTCACATAATACACAGGATGTGAATTGTGGCTGGGTGAGCCTTGTGTCAGGATTAAACTTGTATTTCCTGACTTTGTGGTTCTTTACTATCGAGTCTGGCCAGAACATTGCTTTGTTTAACAAGCAGCTTTCTTGGGGGTGACAGAAATCTAGTCTGCTCTAAAATGAGCTGCGTGCCTGGTATGAGACACTGGTAAGAAATGGTGAATTAGCAATAAAAGAGTCACAGGTCTAGGTATTGGACTGGTTTCTAAAAATGAACTGCAGCATGCACGTCTCTTAGGAGAAGAGTATCTTTAGTGGTCTTCAGTTCAATGGAACTGAGAAAATCAGAAAAAAATAATTATTAACAAATTTTCCCTTCAAGGTATGATTTTGATTGGTATTGATGAAGAACATGGCCCTCAGGTGTACAAGTGTGATCCAGCAGGTTACTATTGTGGATTCAAGGCCACGGCTGCAGGAGTTAAGCAGACAGAGTCGACCAGTTTTCTTGAAAAGAAAGTAAAGAAGAAATTTGATTGGACATACGAACAAACAGTAGAGGTAGGCTGGTGGAGGGTAATAAAGATTTATCAAAGTATTTTTAATGATTATCGTCTATGCAGGTTTGTGATACAGGGGAGTGCAGTTACACGTTTCCTGTTTTGTTACAGCTCTGTATTGCTGCCAGAGCAATTATAGCTATTCCAACCAGAAAATCTTTTGAAGGTATTTGGCAAGTGTTTAGAGTCATCTAGTCTGCCTTTTCTGCATTGTATTAGCTGCAGTGGAATCCGTAGGATTCTGGGCATATCAGTGTATTTTTTTTTTTAAGTGGCTGTTAAAACAATCGTCATGTTAAACAGCATTTCAAACAAGATGGGGGCTAGTACCTATCTGTCAGTTCAGTAAATACAACAACAATTGCTGTGCCTGTTGTGAAAACTGTTGTTCAAGGCCCATTATAAAAACATACCCTATTTATACAACAGATTAATGAACCGTATAATAACCCTTACTCTTTCACTTACACTGTAGAGACCTGTCTAAACAGACCTCTTCCATGGCGCACCTGTTTTTCCTGCCTGGTCTTGTTCATCTCCCATAACGTTAGGTTTCTTGCATCACAAGATCAGTGGAAATGAAGTATAATAACCTAAGCAATTGACCCCACTGTAAGATGAAACAGACTATTGTATTAACATATATGCGAATGCTATGCAAATTCAGAGCTCCAGCTTCTGAAGTCTACATTACTGTGAAAGGACCATTTAAATGGAAAGTTCTTCAGTATAAACGCACCAGTTTAAAATGTCTGTCCAAAAGGTGTAATATACTGATTTCTTAATATGTTTTTTTTTTAAATAAAAGATCCTGAGAGGATACATACTTGCAGCAGACTGAAGTTGAATGTATTTGAAATTCTGTCAGAGACCCTATTTTACCCTGGTTAAATAATCTTCAAATTAAATGTATTTTTCTGATACTGCTTGATTATACTGTTGAGATGTTCTTCATCATCAGAAAGTTCACACAACTTTTTCTTAAAAAGCTTGCAACGCTTTAAAGGTAATTCTCCATGGATAAGTTGTGGTGTTGTTTTGTTGTTTGTTTTTTTTAACAACTTGGCTTCCATGCAGTCTTCCGATAAGATGTCTACATAGTCTCGTACAATTACTGCAGAATCGGTGTATTGTCAGCATACTGGAAATAAACTTTAGGAAAGTCTTGTCTGGTGTTCTATGCTTCCTAAAGCAATACTGATAAGAATTAAATGCCAGGATGTCAGAATAATTGATTTGGTAAGCATCTGGCTAAATAGCTCTTTTACAGAACTCGTTTTTGTGCTCAATCATCATTTTAGGAATACATCTTCAGCATTATTATGACTTGACTACAAAGTATGAGTGAGGATGCAAAGAACACCTTTTAAAACAGGTGATGATTAAGACAAAAAAAAAAAGCAAGTTAAGTTGTAATTAAACGCAATTTCTAAAAACAGCCAGTGTAATTTTAGTTAGCAGAAGAAAAGCCGAAATGGAAGCTACCTAAGTGACATGCTTTGAGTAATCCTGGATTGTAATGATGATGTCTGTCTTGTTTGCCACTTAGGAAACACGTTCTGTCCTTGGGACCTGGGGTTTTAGTCTTCACCTGATAAAAGGTTTTGGTTTTGTCTTTTTTTTTCTGCTAAGAAAATTTGATTTTTGTAGATTGAGTTTACTAGAGAGAGAAGGTGAGAGGAAATATATTTTGTAACAAAGGAAAACTATTTGAAGCTTTACAGCTAAGGTTTTGAGGTGGAAGGAAATAAAACTAGAAGAGAGGATAGTTGTTAATGCTAGGTCTACTAAACAACGCTTAAGTGCTTTCTGTTTAATGACATTTTTTTGGGTCATCTTTCAGACGGCAATAACATGCCTGTCTACTGTACTATCCATTGATTTCAAACCTTCAGAGATAGAAGTTGGTGTAGTCACAGTGGAAAATCCTAAATTCAGGTAAGTGATCAGTGTTGATAAAACATGGTGCATTTCTCTGGTTATGTGTGATTAGTTTTAACTTGCTGTGTAATAATAAATTCAGAAAGAGAAATGTCAGAAATTGAAATTAATCTTAACATGGTTGTAAATTTTTTACCTGCTTAGGGGATCCAGTGGAGAAAAGTGTTGTGTTTGTAAAAGTGTGTTTTTTAACATGGTTAAAACGTGTTCGTGTGTTCTAGATGTTTCTTTCATGCTTAAAAGATGAAGCAGTTTTGTTTATACTAGTATCTGGAGTTCACTTTCAAATCGCAGTCGTGACAGCTAACTCAGTAAAGTCTATTTTATATTAGGGTTCATTCTGAAAGTCCTTGAATTTTTTTTATCCTTTTCTAAATGGGAAATGACTCTTGCTCATCTCATCATAGTGTTTAGGAGCTCTAGTATGTAGTTAATAGGTTATGCATTTGCATGATCTGAAATAATCTATTTAAATTTGACAAGATTAAAAGATTCTGGGTTTAAAACCACTGTGCTGATTCAGAACTCGCTGAACTTTTACTTTCCAAGTACACTGTGTTCCAGCCTACTGCGAAAGCGAGACCTGCCATTTCCTCCCCTCCCCTCTGCCTCTACTATTGTCTGAATCTGAGTGCAGCCTGTTGTGTGCAGCATGGTTACACAGACAATACCTGGAAATCTTCCTGCTGCGGGCTATATCTCACATCAGATACAATGTGCTGAACAGCCTTCCCACAACACAGTGTACAGCTGTGGAATTAGACATGAAAGAATGGGGAAAAAAAACTTTTGGGGTCTTTTAGTTAATGCAGCAGGACCTTCTAGGTATATGTTACGTAAAATTTGGCTGAGTCAGACTTGTTGCAGAGGAGTTCAGTTAATTCTGCCTTAGTTTTTCATTGTGTTTTGGTTTTCTTTTTTATTAAAATAAACAAAGGAAGAAGTCCTCTGCTGCTTTAGTCTAACTACTTAGTAGGTGGGGGTTGGAGAGAGACTTCAAACTTTTGGGTCCTACAAGTGCAGACTTTCGAATGCTTCCTAATGTGTATTAAGTTGACATGGTGATGTTGGGTGATTTTGCATTTGGTAGTGGATGTTCAGGACAACAGAATAGCACAGTGTTTTTGAAAAAGCATACAAGAGCTACATTAACCCTTTTCTTTTGCTGCTCAAGGATCTAGTGCTAGCCTTCTGCCAAACTTCATGTACCTGTCTTATGTCCTTTTCAAAAAGGACAGGTGACATGCAGAACTAGAAGGCTATAGAAGCCTGTGTCTTCCTCGGAGTAATTAGTGGTACTAATTACCATACCCATTCTTTTAAACAAGGTGCCAGCTTGCTAATAATATATTACTCACGAAGAATTACCTGTTCTTTTTCTGCCATTTGCTACCTCTTTGCTCTCTGTGCCTTTGATTCCTCCTTTATTTTCTAAGAATATTTTAAATGTTGTTTTGTGGCCCAGGTAGCAGGGCATTAAAGTTTGAAAGATGCAATGTGTAATACTGATTTGTGTAGATACTAGGTTGGAGTTTAAGGGGAAGAATCATTGAAGCTATTTAGGATTTCTTTTTGTTCTTTCAGGATCCTTACAGAAGCAGAGATTGATGTGCACCTTGTAGCTCTGGCAGAGAGAGACTAATTAGCTTTCCCAGTTCTGTTGTCTGTGCTTCTCACCAGGATATTTGGTGAAAAGAAAACACTTATTAACGGATTTAGATTATGGAATTAAAACAATGTTCACTGTATGATGTATTTTACTCTGTACAAATAAAACAGAGGTTTTTGAAATACTTGTTGTCTTCTAAAGTATTTTTCTTAACTTTCAGTTCAATGAAGTTCTCATCAAAATGCTGGATGACTTTGAATGTTTCTGTGATTATTATATTGTATTTTATGAGCAATTTTATACTTGGTTCTGTATTTTTCATCTGAGCTATATGACTCCTATTGTAAAGTTTCATATCAGGTTGTGGTGTGTGTCTCTTGAGATAAATCTTACATTTCCATGTATTCTCTTGCCCAAATATTTAAAGGCTTATAACAGTACTGTTTTACCCATGGGAAAATTAAGAAGTTGATTTCAAACCTCAGGATTTGCTCCGGTTTCTATGAGGAAGTAGGACAAAAGCTGAAGAAAAAAAAAAACTGAGCTGTGATTCCCAGTGCATTCAACAGATTTATCTGGGGAATGGGGAGGAATGTTAAGCTTAACAGATGTCAGCTACAATCAAACAGCTCTGAAGCTAACACTTAGGGTAGCAGATTCTATATGCAGTCTATGTTGGGAGTTGTCACCTACCTGGTCTGAGGCTTTGGGCAGTGCCAAAAGCAATCAATGATGGAGCCAACAGACAAAGTCCATCAGCAAGAATGTCTCTGGGAAGCAATTCCACTTGTGCATTTAAAGGTTCCAAGTTAGGAGGAAAGATAAGACTGCAAAAACTTGAGTCAAGGTAAAGGAAACTGCTTTTTTGTTTTGCTGGAATTTAAGAGGTTTCAGTCTCCACAGCAAAAAGGGAGGTGATAAAGTTGCAAGGAAGGAGATACTGAGGAGAAAGTGAAGACTACCAGATACTTTTAGCTGTTGGGTAGACGTGAGAGTCTTCCTGGAAGAATGCCAAGCTAATATGACTTAGCTCTTCAATTCTTCTGTCATGCTATTTGTATGCTGGCTTTCATTACTCCAAAATTCTCTTCAGTTTCCAGGACCTTTGGGGAAGGCCTAGTAAGTTATCAGGAACTGGGATTGCTTAATATTTTTTGCTTTACTTTACACTTTAAGCCCCTTAAATGTGAATTTTTCAAGTTCAATGTAGTAAAGGAGATACAATTCAGTGTTTGGTTTTAATAAAAGATAATGCTAACTGTATAACTGAGTTGAGGAAGTTCTGATACTCACATGTTTTTCTTATGCCTCCAAAGTAGTGTGAATTGCTGACTTTTCAATGTTTCCAGAATTTCCAAGGGCATCTCTAAATTTCAGCTTCCATCATGTCAGAAGCCATCCTTGCTTTTTTTTTTTTTTTTGGGGGGGGGGGGGGGGGGGGGGGGAGGGTGTTGGTTATCTGAGAATTGTGCATTATGTGTAATGGTTGGCTAAACGTAGGCTAGTGGCATATTTGGAAAGGTTTGTATCTTTCCGAGTGACGGATGAGTTTCAGAAACTTCCCTGAACAAAACTTCCCTGAATCTTTCCTCCTAATAATACACTTGTAAAACAACCTGGAATGTTGAGTATACTGAAATCATCATTTACTGTGCCATAAAATATATTCCACTCACACTGTGTACTTAATTGGCTTTGCTTATGTATAAAAACTTCACTAATGACTTCACAAACAAAGCTGATTAAAAGGAATATGACAATCAGAGAACCATATGACTAGATAGAGCATATTTGCATAGAGTATTAAAGCTCCCTACAATGCCTTTAATTCTAAATTTTTGGGGGCTTATATGTGATTGTGTAACTTGCATGTTTTTTCTGATAGCAGTGTTTGCTCATACCTTATGCTTTTGCATGCAGAACATCACACCTTGTTTCCAGAGATGACGAAGTAGGCTGTCTACAGTATATTCACTGGGAATGTTCCATCCTCTTTTTATAAGCAAAGTTAAAATTACAGCAAGTGAAATACTGTTTTTCCTGGTGTCTTGTCCTGTAATGAAAATTCACAATTCTCACTTATATAATGATGGGGATTTTCCTTTTTCAGTCAAAGCTTTTTATTGCTTAAGGTAAGAAGGCTACACAAAAGGTAGATAGATACCTGACCTAATGGGGAAAACCCCGTGTGTTACAGATACGAGTGTATCACATTCCTCACACCCTGGAGCAGATAGCATCTGCAGCCAAAGTGCATCAGCCATGAGCGGTGTTGAACTGTACCTGGTGTCACCTGCTGGTCCAGGCCTGGCACTTGGAGAGAAACTTGGGTATGCGTGGTATGATCCTAACAATTCTGGCTTCAGTAGAGCATATCGCAATAGATACTGGGCTTGAGATAGTTTGGGAATTCATGTGGTGTGCATACATGTGGATACATAAACAGTAATTTTGGCAATGTGAAATAATACACTGTATTCTCTTCTACCTTTTCTGTCCTGTTCCTCATTAAACTTGACCAAAAGTACCAAAGAAGAAATAATTTGGTTCAGTGTATGTTGTTGGAAGTAACATGAAAGAACTAGATCTATAGCTTGCTGAGCTGAAGAAAAAAAAAAAGCCTTCAATTTTTGACTTGACACAAAGCAAAGCCTGCTATTTTGAATTCTTCAAAACTTGTTGGCTCATGTGATCAAGTTTTTGAAGTGTATCCATGAGAATACTCTTGTTTTCTTTTAAGAAAAGCCTTACACTACTGGGGGTGATAATGGTAAGGCATGCTGTTTTTCATTTTGTAATCAGGTTGTTTTTTTTTTCATATGGGAAGTTCATAATTGTCATAGCGTGTTCCAGCCAGTTCTTGCTGGTAACGAGTTGTTCTGCCCTCTTGTTTTGCTGTAACCCAAACTATTTGGAAACAATGTGAGACATCCTGTAGTTCAGGATCAGTTGGAACAGTAAGCTTAAGTCTCTCATGCCCAAAGTAAAACAAGGATAGTCACATGCTTATGCATCGCTGCCTAAAGAAACTGGTGTCTGGATTTTGTTTCTTACGATTATCACGTTTTAAAAAATAAATCATTTTCTCCTGCTCAATATCTGTACAGGTATACTTGCATTTTTTAATTGACTGAAATCTTTGTTGACAGCTGCTGTTCAAGTTTTTCTTAGCATACTTAGCATAGGAACTTTTTCTTTAGTATTATTCTTTCCTGTGTCACCACAATCTATGAAAATTCTGTGCTGCAATGCTAAATATGGGAACTGTAGTGTATGACTGTTAACCCGGTAAATAAAAACTCAGCAATATCACTAAGTCAAAATCCAGCTAACCAAATTTGGCAGAATTGAGTAGTCGACAATGAAGTGTATGCTTCAAAGTAGCAGGAAAGCTGGAGTAAAGGAAGGGAGAGGGAAATGGGATCACAGCCTCTGATTTAAGCCCCCGCGGAAAGGACAACCTACACCACCAGAGGGAAGGAACAGGAGAATCTGTAGCCCATCGTGCCCCCAACTGCTCTTTGGCTTAAACCTATATAATGGCACTTGGTCCACTGGAGTAGAACGTGCATCTGTGAGCAGGTGACACAAGTCTTACCTCGAGCAGCATCAGGACTGCCCCCTCAGTAGGCAGGTACCAGGCTGAAGGAGGCTTCTCTGGGGATGGTGCTGTTCAGTACCTTCTCCCCAGTTCCTCTGCTCCTACACCTGTAGTGTGGCCCAGCAACTTCCAGGGCTACCAGGGAACGTGATTCAGAGGCAGGTTTATGTTTAAAAATAAATTAATTAAAAAATCCATTCCGAGATGTGTGGCTCCCAGCTTAGCTTTGATCCTGGGCCCGCAGCAGTAATACCAGCGTAGGGGGCAGTGCAGGACAGGAACCACGAGCAGGGCCCGGTTAAACTAGTGGTGCATCTGGTAGGGGGGGTAGTCGAAATCCTCATCAGCAAATATTTTCCTTGGGAAGGGGAGGGCTATCGATTCTCTGGATCTGTTGAGGCCTCCTTTCTGGGATCCAAGAGAAGCCTGGCATGGCCAGCCAAGAAGAGGGCCTCTCAGGTCAGCGCAGCCTTAGGGCCTCGAGGCAGGTAGGGCTTCCAACGAGGTGCTGAGAAAACCTACAGCAAGTTGGATGCCAAGGGAACAGCTGCCCTGGAGTGTTTTTTAGCACAAGTTTAACAGACGACGTTTCTGTTGTTCACGTTCCCAACTGTGTCCTGTGCCTGTGCATACCTTTTGGGCATTGTGAAGGAATTTAGTTACGGTTAATGCTAGCCTAGTTTCAGCTAGCAGTATTTGGAAATGCCTGGCTGAGAGAAAAACATGTCTCACCCTAAGGATGTGGTGAACCTTGAAAATAGGCTACCAGGGTAGCTTAGTTGCCTGCTGCCTTCAGCGTAGCCTCTGGTATCTGAAGGTGACAGGATGTGCCTGTGAGAAAGCTGGAGGGTCAGTTTCAAGGCTGTCAGCAGAAGGTACAGGAGGAAAAGAAGCATTTTCAGTGACAGCCAGGGAGGTTTGCAGCGAGGTAGCGGGCAGTGTGCCTGAACCTCTTCTGGTGGATTTTTCAGTCTGTGGTTCCAGGTTGCTCTGCCCTGCCTGGGTGTCTGCCACGCAAAATGTTTGTTAAATACTCGTTAGACTATTGTGACAATAGTCCCTGTTCTTATCTCCAGAAGTTTCCATTACCTATCTCTCTTACCTAGTAACAAACCAGGTAAATACAGTATAAAAAAATATAAAATTAGCTCTGTATGTACAATAATAGTTGTATCCTTTGGGCGACAGTAGCGCTTATCAGGAAATACTTAAGTTTCTTAAACTTTTTTCTCCTTGAGCACTTTCCATGGACACCTACACCTTTCTCTCTCTGGCACAGGAAACAGACCTGTGCACCTGTGTAGGTAGTTGAGTGGGGGACAGCTGCTTGATGTGGAGCAATGGTCCATAAATTCAAAGGCAAGAGTAGAGATGGACTACAAAATAAGCCTGGCTGTAGGAAAAAAAAAAAAAAAGAAAAACAACAACAACAAAAACAGTCCACAGATGCTGTGAATGTCGTGGCATCCAGTTTGCTGATATGATAAAGAGCGTAAGGTGGTCCAGAAAACAAAGATTTAAACAAAAAAATAAAAGTAGTGGTACAAGCAGTCTATTATACAAGAAAGAAGTAGCAAAGATGTCTCTGCCCTTCAGCTGTAAGAGGGGGATTTAGTTACCAGTAGAGGAAAAGAGAGTAAAGTGAATTTTTATGTTTTTTGATGCTACGCCTATTGATAAATAAAAACATGTGCAATACACTTAGCAGAAGGACTGAGAAACTCCCACTGTTGATGAAGCACATTTTCAGAACCAAACTACAGTCCTTATTGCAGATGTAGGTAATAATGAGTATATGCTGCTGTCCCGCTCTGGTAGCAATTCAAAACACAAAGTCACAATGCATGAACACTTGTGCTTTGTGACCAGAATTGCTGCGTATGGTTTTGATACGTGCTGTAACCCAGATCTGCGGGGAGTGAAGGACTTGTTAGTGTTAGGTCAGAGGTTGGACTAGGTGATCTTGGAGGTCTCTTCCAACCTAGACGATTCTGTGATTCTGTGAGTGGGGAGGGCTAGCAGTGCCTAAGTGAGAAGAGTGCTGTAAGAGCAGGGTGGGCAAAGGGTTTGTTTCAGCTTCTAGGCTCACAATAAAAAAAAAAAGAATCTGTCTAGGTTCAGCTCTCAGCACGAGCAGGCGAAGTTGCGGGTTTACAGCATCTTTACCACATCCAAGTCAGAAATGCCAGCATTTGGTCGCTGCAGGTCCCACACCATCCCTCGTCTTGTGCAAGGTCTTGTGGAAGCAGGGCAGGTGGGACCCCATGTAGCACAGGCTGCTGTGCCGTCACCCTGTCAGAGTGAAAAGCCCACGTGTCTCTTGTTAGACGGGCACGCAGCATGCTGCGGGTTGCCATGGTTATGCTGTGTGGGTATTTTTTTTTTTAGTTCCCTAGGAGAATAATAAACGATTGCTCTCTGCCAACTTCACCCACGTCACTAGCTCGTGGCACACTCCAGGAGTAAAAGCACAGCCCTCCAGCCCGCGTTGCTGTGACTGAGGTGAGGTACCTGCAAAGCGGGCTGAATCAGCACAGCGTGTGAAACTCCCGATGCACGTGCTTGTTTCTGTTTTCCCCGAAACAGACGGTTGTGAGGGCTGGATTTAGGATCTGCGGTTACTCCCCAGGTTCTTTCCAGCTGCTGGAAGGCTCGAGCTCCCTCCCTGAGCTCTTAGCAAATACTGAGGAGCTGCTGGGACAGGTTGGCCGTGCTGGCTGCTGTGTTCTTGCCTGCTCCCCCATCCTGTTCTGCCTCAGATTTGCTGAGTGAAGGTCTGGTTTGTTGTTGTTTTAAATGCATCTATGTGAAAAGATACGCGTTTACCACAACTGAGCATTCGCAGTATCTACGAACAAGGCTTGGCAGTCAGTTTTGCACATCCGTTGATTTTAGAGGTGGGAAAGAAGAGCGTGCTGCCCGCAGTAACCGAGGTCATGTGGGGATACTGGGCTGAAAGGAAGCCAGCTGAGCGCTGCCGCTGCTCTCGCGAGCCTTGTGCAGGATTTGGAACAGATTAAATATAGCTGCAGGAGAACCTGCCTGGCTCGTTTCAGCTGGGCCTGTGCTTTAGAAACGTTGATCAAAAAATATCCTGGCGTGGTTCCTGCCAGTGCGGTTTCGGTGGCGATGGCAGCAGGCATGGCGGGCTGTCACTGCCCTGCCGCAGGCGGCTCAGCCGGGCACTGGGGCTGGCTCGTGGCCCGCAGTGGCACCGTGCCGCCAGCAGCCTTGCAGGAGCCCTGAGCTGCAAGGAACAGCATCACACTTCCTCTTGCCCTCCTGTTGTTGGCTGTAATTTGGATTATTCCAACCATTTTTTAGAACAGAGAGCTGCCTTGCAAATGGACAGACTTCTATAAGCTGGTCTTGTTTTCAGGTGTCTTTGGAACCTTATGCTCAGGTCATGGGCAGGTTTTTCAGTCTGGGAGAACAGATCAGTGTTCGCTCTTTTTGATGCAAAAATGGCAAGAAGCTCTGCAGAAAGTAAGTTACAAAACACTGGGATAGAGGCTGTTAGAAACTTGTCAACTCAGTGCTTGTCCCAGTCCCGTCCCCTCCACATTCGACACGCTCAGCAGCTAATTGCTCCTCTGCTAAACCATAAACAGCAGAAAATTTCCGAGGCAGCTCCCCACCCTGAAAGGCCCTACAGGCCCACCCCGACAGCAGCAGCAGCAACCCCTGGGCTCAGCGGTGCCCGCACCACACCCGCCGGCAGGGCCGCACCCCGCAGGGAATTCCCACGCGCGGTGACTGCGCGGCAGCACCACAGCAAACACCACGGCCAACATGAAACCAGCACAGCAGGGAACTTGGCTGCAGATCCTGTAAAGGAAGGAGATATGTGAATGTGCACAGCCTTTCCTGAGTACCCCCCCCCCCCAAGAGGATTTTCTACGCCAGCACCTTTGAAGCTCCCCCAGGGAAGCCAAGCTGTATCTGCTCGATGCAGAGGGTTATCGTGACCGTGGCAGCTAGGGGAGCGTGGTGTTTGCTTTGTTTCTGGTTTTGGCAAGCAGCAAATAATGGTTTTCCTCTGATAAGACTGGGGTGGTTGGTCTCTGCTTTTATCCCTCCTGGCCAGATGGGCAGTGACATCTTCCCACCTGGAAGCTGCGGGTCACACCAAATTGTGTTTCAAACGCTGCAGGGCAGATACCAGCTTCACAGCAAAATCCCCTGCTGACTTACGTGCTGCATCCAAGATGAGTGCGTAAACTGGGGGGGTGGTCATGGATTCATAGAATCATTTAGGTTGGAAAAGACCCCTAAGGTCGTTAAGTCCAACTGCTGACTCTTCAAAAAGCTTTGTTTAAAACAAACAAACAAGAGGTAGTGGGGTGCTCCCCCTGCTGCAGTGGCTGGATCCAGCCCCAGCTGCCCCGCAGAGCAGAGGGCAGGGAGGTGCTGCAAAGGACGGCTGAAGGTGATGCTTGCTGCTGGGGAAACCTCTGGGCCTGCCAGCAGCATTTTCTGGTGCCAGCAGGTCCCCAGGCAAATGAGGCAGGCAGGCATCCATGCACTGTGTGCACCTCTCTCAGCTTCCAGTATCTGGCACCTTTTGCATGAGCCTGCCAGGTTCTTGCGGTGCACGGCCTGAGGTGGGGAAACTCTGTCATGGCCTCAGCTGGAATCTGAGTTATGGGCTCGACAAGAAGTGAAGGTACCAAAATCCCCTCCTGGTTTCCCGGTTCCCAGACTTCTCCTCCATTCAAAAGTACCTTGTATGAAGATAGCGTAGCAGTCTGGGAAATTCCTGTCTTGCACGGTTTCCTTCTTCTTTTCTTCTTCCTAAAATGCAGCGGTTTTGTCATTACACAACCAGTGTCCTCTGCGTCTGTCTCAAAAAAACTGAGACCATGCCAGGATCCCCGTGAGACCGCGTGGTGGCTGCTGCTCCATTCATGACAATTTCTGCAGACTCACATGCATGGGAGACATTTTTGGTATGGCAAGGAGCGAGGGATCCTCCTTTTTTCCCTCAGCCATCCTGTCAAGAGAATTGACAGCACCTCCAGGAGTAGATAGTTCTTATAAACCACAAACTTCTTTTCTTTTTCTTTATTTTTTTAAAAATTTATTTTTGGCCAATATGTTCCTGGTTTTAAGCAGATAAGGAGCAAGGGGAAACAGACTCACATAAGTGTGCAAACGGAGAAGAGCAGGCACTGTAGAGCTGGCACTAATGGACTTTTTAATCTTGATAGCAATATGTTTTTCACAAAGAGTAATCTTGCAAAAATCCCTTCAAATCCTAAAAGCCCGATTAGTCACCTCTAGGGCCTGGAGGATTAGGGGCTATGAACAGGTCCAACCACAAGTCGCGGTTCCCCTCCCAGTGCCATCAGTGGGACGAGAGGACAAGGTTGGAATGCAGATGGTGCGAAATAGCTCGCGCTGGTGAGGTGCATGTGCTCCTCTTCTGGAGGGCAGGGATTATTTACTGGCTGCTGAAGGAGCTGCGTTAGCTGCGGTGCCAGTGGCCTTCCGCTAGAAATCCCCCAGAGGAGAAGCTGAGTAAGCTGAAACAGGCAGTGCTGAGGCCGGAGCAATGTGTTCCTTGCAAAAGCAGATGTTGTCGTGTAAGACCAAACAGAGGGGAGGGGGAAAAAAGATTAAAAAGAGGACAAACAAAAAGGCATGGGAGGAAAAAAAAAAAAAAAAAAGAGAGAGAGGAAAAAGAAGTCCTGGGAAGACGTTCTGTCCCTGTGTAGGTCTCTTGCTGTGTTTAGCTGCAGGGCAAAACTGGCTGAAAAATGGGAGAGATGTGCCTTGTTTTTCATGTAAGCATTATGGCATGTCCATCCCGCAGTTACTCTAGGCTTGGTTTCCATCCTTTTTATTTTTTCCATCTAAAAAAATTGACTTTTAGATGAGTTTGTTTTCCACCCCAGTTCTGCAGGCTTGCTGGAAACATCCTCAAGAATTTTCCTCCTCAGGTCCAATGATCAGCAGGAGTGTGGGAGACCCAAAGTGACACAGGTGGCTTGGGGGACATCATCTCAACTTGAGGACCCAAAATCCTGCTTCTGCAGTGCTTTGGGGCAGCAGAGAGTGCTGCAAGGGGGCTTCAGGGGAGCATAAACAGGGCTGCAATGGGGAATACATTTCTGAGAAAAGAGAATGCTCTGTTGCCCTGAATGTAAGTGAGCGGTCAGTACAGCAAGTCACTGTAGTGCCAACACTTTTTGCCAGTGTGTTGCATCTACAACACTTGGTGCTGAGGCTGCTTGCATGCAACAGTCTTTTCCTGGCCCACCAGCTGGGCCTGGCAGTGCTCCAGCTGGAGGGACCAGCTTTTCTTCTCACTGTTAAAATGACAGAAAGTACAAACTGATTGCCACCGAACTTCTGATCAGCGTGTGACCCTGTGAATCTGCATATTCAGTGGAAATCGTGCCATAGCAGTGTTTTCCACCTGAATCACTATGAAAGTAGGAGAAGAATCCTAGGGAGATGGGTATTAACCAGAAGATGGGACAAGGAACTTTTTTTTTTTTTAAAGTAACTATTAATAGTGAAATGCAATCAGCTGATTAGTGTGACAGTAAAGGAGGTTGGCCTGGTGAGACAGAAAGCAGCATTACATGATCAGCATATGCATGAACCAGCACTGCAAAACCCCCCCGAAGCTCTCCGGCCTCAGCAGTCCTTTGCAGGCACAAAGCAGCCCTGCTGCAGCTGGGGCACTTGCTCCTAGATCTGGCTGCACCGAGCAGCCAACTCCAGAGCAGCGGAGGACGCTGGCTGCCTGCTACCTTCAGGAAGTGAGATATATTTAATAGGAGTCGTCAGGTGTGTGCTTTGTTTGCTTTCATTGGGGTGATTCCCCAGAAAACCGCAGTCAAGGCCAAATCGGTGGCTAGTCGCCGGCACTGGCACAGCTCCACCAGCCACAGCCTTCCATGGGAACCGCTGCAGCAGCCTCTCCTCCACCTCGGCAGCAGCCAGACGGTGAAAGAAAAAAGGATAAGGACAGGAAGCCAACCCCCACCGCTCCAGAGCCCCCCAGGAAGCCCTTCCTTCTTCCCAGCGTGTCCCATCAGGAAGCTGCCCTGGGGGGCATGGAAAAATGTCTTCTTTCCAAAGCTGAGGAGTTTGTCTCAGCAAGTTACCACAGGAAACCCTCTGGTTTCTGAGCTAAAACACCAAAAGGAGAGCATCTGCATGACACGCCCATTTGCTCTGAAATCCAGCACATCCAGCTAGAAATTACATCGGTTTGATCCAGGGGTAATTTTGTTTTGAGAATAGCAATTGAAGGCAATGTTTTCATCTGTATATCTCTGCCCAGATCTGTTCCAGCTGCCATTGCATGTTGCCAAAGGCTTCTGTGAGCTTCTCCAGTCCTGCCCCCAGCCTGTCCCTCGCTAAGAAGTTTCCCTGGGTTCTCACCAAACTCACCAAACTGGGGTTTGTCTGTCTGCCCCAAGCCCATTCTGTGCTGGCATCTGCTTTTTGCTCCTCCATAGGCACATCTTCTCCCACTTCAGACTTTGAACCTTTCCTCTCCTGATTCCCTTCTGCGGTGGAAGTGCTCGGTGCAGCACTTCATCCACTACAGCAAGTCTTGCTTCAAGGTGGACGCGCTCAGTAGCTATCTGCCTCCTAAGGCAAGGGAAGAAGGGAGGGCATTGCCAACACAGTGCATCGATGAAGCAGAGAAGGAAGGTCACCTCAAGTACACGCACTGCTGGCCTTGCTAGTTAGGCTGGAAGTAGCAACGCCCTCCTCGATGAGTGGCAGCACGTCATGAGAGCCGAGTCACCAGGACACCTATCTGTCAACAGGTGCTTTGGGCAATGCCGTCCCGCAGAGGACCAGCACATGCGATGGCACGTGCTGCTCACATCACAGATGTGCATCAGGTTTACCTGAGAACATCACTGGGGCAACGGAGGATGTCTGTCACACCACAATTAACACGAGAAGCTCTGCAAACATTCCCTCAGGAGCCCTGTGCATACCACTGAGCTGATACCTTTACTTCCAGCCCTGGTGTTGTTTATACAGACTGGGCGTTGACAGGAGCCCCACCAAAACTAGGCTGCAAAAGGAACATTTTGTTTCTGGAAGAAACCTGGAATTTCCCAGTGTGAGAGCAATGGCTTAGCCGATTGTGCTGCCATCGAGCAGTTGGCTGCCTCTCCGTGGTCCCGCCTCGGCCTAGCCAGCCTCGTGCCGGGCTGGGAAAGGCGTCCGCCTGCCTGGCTGGTGTTGGTTGGGCTCACCGCCTCTTCACCTGGTGCCAGGCTGGTCTTCAAGGTGAGACATCCTACGTGAGCAGAGGGAACAAGTGCCTTTGTGCAGGACACGGGTGCTGCTCTTCTCCTCCCCTCCCTGAAGCGTGGTGGCCTGGGAGGCTGTGGGGGCCGGAGGCTGACTCTGCTGGCTGGCGTGGTGCTACACTGAGAACCCTGGGACTCCTCTCCCTTTGCAAATCTCCTCTATTTCAATACAGCACATGCTCGGCCATACACATTTTGCCTGGCAAGCTGTGGGGCCTGCTGGTTTCTCTTCAGCCTCCCAGCTTTTCATTCCCCTGGATGCCCTCCCAGCCTTGGCTGCTCCATGGATGGGCCCCCTCCTACCTGCGATCTGCTCTGTGCTCCCACACACTCACAGACAGTCCTACTGGCTTTTCCTGCTCAGTCTCCTGATAAACCTTTAGGGCCCTCTCCGTCTTTTACTAAAGAACCTGCAGAAACTTCACCCCTCCGTCCCTTCTGGGAAGGGATGTTGCTGCCCACCCTGGTGGTTTGGTGGGTCCTCGGGAGGGGTTTCCTGTGTGCATTGGGCCATGGGGACCTTCCTTCCTCTGGTCCTAGCTCTGGTGCTGGAGGAGGTTTCCAGCTTCCCGACTCTCACCCATCCTTCCCACCAGAGACTGCTTCCCCCAGGTGGCTGGTGGAGTGATTAGAGTGCAGTTCCCAGTGTGAGTTTCAGGCAAAATTATACAGGTTACGCTGCGCAGTTCGACTCACCTAAGCAACCCAGGCTGGTTCTGTCTGAGCTGAATCAGGGGAAAGCTTGTGCAGTGCTCTCTGCCAGCCCTCAGGGGGCTGAAAGGTGGGTACCACATTGGCCAGTCAGACTGGGGCCCTTGCCTCTTCCACCAGCAAAGCTGGGTGTGCAGCAAGACCTGTCCTCCTCCAAAAGGTCCAGAAAACAGCCAACCAGCCCTGTGCCAAGAGGAGCCACTTGTCAGCTGAGCTGAGAAGCCAGCTAGTGCATATGACATGCTGCAGGATGTAGGGAGTTGCTGAGTGCCAGCTTTCCAGGCTTGGATATAGGCTTTTACAGCCTACCAGCATCCTGATTTAGGATTTGAAATCTCTTCTGGGATCTGTGCCCAAGTGCTGACTTCCGCTGTGCTACTGGAGAACAAGCGGTCTTTCCTGAGGCCGGGACTGAATAGCTCCTGTATTTCTGTGGCCTTTCAGAAGCACGGCTCCAGCCGGGATCTCGTTACAGGGCTGTTAATAGTCCTGCTGCTGCAGAGTGGCTCAGATCGTCTCCCGTGTGGGCAGAAACATCTCCTTGCATAGGTCTGTGCTATTACTTGGCCAGGAGCCCAAGTGACGGTGAGGTTATACCCTGATGTTTCCAGCATTGGTCATGGCTGAAGACAGCACCAGGTTGGAAGGACCTCTGGGACGGTGACTGCAGTATCCTTATTAAGTGTTAAACTCAGCCTGTTGCTCAACGAGCTGTTTTCTTCACGTAACCCTGACACAGCCTGAAATAGTCTGGGTAGCAAATAAATTGCAGAGCAGTGAGCAACGTGACCGGCTCCCCCCGTGGCTCAGCGTGCTCCCAAAGCCAATCATCTCCAGCATAAATTATGGGTTTGCTCAACTCCGAGGACGAGGCCCCCGTATAAGTATCAGCAAACATGAGCTCAGATTGCCTTAAGCACAGCTTTGATTCCAGCATTGCACAAACACTTGGCAAGAGCGTGCAGCTTCTGAGGAGCCTGCCAGGGAGACGTGCTCAGGCTGATGGAGAGGAGCGACCTTGGAAGCCGCCATCCCCGTCCTGGATGCTCAGGATGTTGTTGCAAAATTGCCTGCTGGGGGCTTCCCTGTTCGTGTAACCTCTGGCACCACCTTCCTGCATAGTTGTCTCTGATGGCCAGTGGAGGTTGCCAGCTCCGGCAGCAAAGCTTCTAGGAACTGACTTGTTTATCCCTTTTAGGCTGATAAATCTCAAAACAAGAGATTTAAGTTAAGAGAGCTAAGTGAGCTCCTAAGCCTGCTCTGTGACCAGGGCACGGCTGCCAGATAGCTCCGCAGTGGTGGTGGGATGAGTGGCTGGGAGACAGAGACTGAGTATTGGGGTCAAAATAAGAAAACCCTTGAAGCTGTCTCCTGCAGACAGGTCTGCAGCCTGGATCTGTGATCCCTGGAGTGTGTGATGGCAGGAGTGTGTCCGTACAGGCGTGCTGCCGGGCTCTGTAATTAGGTTGAAGGCCTGCAGTTTAGGGAGGTGGCTTTGTTCAGTGATAGAGAGGTTGGGGCGTGGGGAGATCCCCAGCCTCATGTCATTTGAGTCCGGCTGGCTGCAAACTCGAGACAACAAAAAAGCGAGCCATACCTAAATTAATAACAAGCTACTCTGTGTGCAGACCTGGCTGTTAAACTAATGGCACCTTTCTGTCTAAAACAGTGCTCGGGTCAGCCAGGAAGGCCAGCAGCTTGCCGGCATGTGGAAGGGACCAGCAGGGGCTGGATCCCCTGGCCTGGGCCCTGGAGGAGGGCACACGGCAGGTACCACGTGCCCGGGCCCTTCCTGGCCAAGCAATTTCCACCCTTGGAAATTTTGTTGGTGCCGAAGCCAAGGACTTGGGCTGTCTGACTCCAGGCAGTCCCGACAAAGCTGCAGCTGTGACTCGTCGGCAGCCGAGTGTTTGGAAATCCTGGGCTCCCAGTTGCGCAAGGGCTGCCGAAATCTGGCCGCGCTGCGCAGACGGCCTCCCGGCGTGCAGGAAACCCGACGCGCGCACAACCTGTCAAGCTCACTGCGTGCACGGCTCCGCAGCGTGGGCACGTGTATTTTGGGCCAGGAAATCCCAAACAGAAACACGGCAACCCCTGCCTGCCCAGGCAGCCCGCTGGGGTTTCTCCCTAGGGAAGAGATGCAACGAGCTGTTTGCTTGCAGCAAGCAGTGTCCCAGCTTGCTTGCAGCAAGTCGCATGGCTTTGCCCTGCCACAGAGAAGCCCGGGCTTACTGCCTGGCCCTCGCTCTTTCGGGTAGCTCGCAGAGGCAGGCGCTGTGGTGTGCCCAGCTGCTGGGTGCAGATGCGATGTCTGCAGCTTCCTGTTGCTTTGGCAGGAAGCCACTGCAGACACCGTGGCCTCAGTGCCCTGAAAGATCTTCACGTGTAGTAGTAGGGCAGGAGCAGGTCGAAGAGGAGGAGGGAGCAGTAGCAGAGCTGAGCTCGCAGCTCTTTAGCAGAGTCCTTGCTGAAAGCACGTCTAGAAAACAACTGCTGGATTTTTCTTTGCTGCAGGGCTGCACCAAGGGCGATCATGATTGCCCTCTGCTCCCCTCCGTGTTGGTCAGTGTGAGGCTGAAGGGGCAGCTCTGGCCTTGGCATTTCCCTTTGCTTGCTCAGGCAGCGCCTTGCTCTGTATCCCGGGCTCCAAAAGTGCCCAGTGGATTTCAGCAAGCTTTTATAAGTGAGCGGCTTTAGTGCCTGTCATTGCCATGCTCACACCTCTCTGACAGGCTGGTCTGTTTTCTCCTTACACCACATCCTACTGGCCTTGTACCTCCGTATGCACAGAAAAGTCTCCGGGCTGAGTGAAACTGAAGCAGGTAAGAGGAATGGGCTTGTTTGGATACTATCCCTTGGTTCACTCCACCAGCCAGTCCTGGAAAACAGCTCTGCACGGCGCTGCTCTCGCTGAGATGTGGGGAACAAATCCCCAGGGAATAGCTTTAAGTAGTGCTGGGTATTTCAGTCCACACAGCTGAGTGCAGGGAAGGAGCAGGGACCCAAGCTGGGAAGGAAGCAGGAAGCCCCCGTCACTGCTTTATGCACTTTATTCTCACAGCAGCAGTCTTCTCTATTTCCCTTAAAAGAAACAAAAGGCAAAGATGATTCACGTCCCATTCCCCAGCTCAGCCTTGAAGCACTGTTAGTGTGACTAAGGTCCTCGCTGCATCATTTCTTTCTCCATCTGATGCTGAGAAGGGTGGTAGCAGGGCAGGTTGTGATTAAGTGGAATTTCTCAATGTTGAAAGACGTTTGAGAATGGTCCCAGTGATTAATAAAATGACTTGAGGGGCCATAGGAAAATCTGATCCTATACATTTTTTTCTGAATCGCGTGAAACTTTTGAAAGTTATGCGTGTTAAAGCTTCAAGAACTGCATTTGCAAAGACTGCCTCTGCAAGGCAGGCTGAGCAAAGGTGAAACCTGCTGGAACGCATGGTCCCAGCCCAGCCAGAAATCCTGCTGAATTTCCACCTTGCGCCTGTCCCTGGAGTCCACAGCCTTTTACTTCACCTTATTGCACATCTCCGATGGAAATCTGCTCATTTGGTTGTGCCTAAAGCACCTGAGGGAGGCCCTGTGCAGAGGAGACAGCCTGAATCTTGGCTGTCACAGCAGACATCGAAGTGCGTGCAGCTGAAAGCACCAATGGATTTAACTCTGTTGGTGCTGGTTTTACCAGTTTGTATCCTTGTGGCTTTGCACCGGAGTGGACTGGTAGCACACAGTCTCCAGGAACCTCCACAAACATGTATTTAAAAGCAGACTGTGCCCTGGGGAGCTTGCAGCCTGAAGCTGGGACAGTGATCCTGCAGGCCATGGGCCCGCTGCGGGCTCTGACTTCATTCCCTGCAGCAGGAGTTCGTGCCCGGCTGGCGCTGGCTGCCCCGAGGGGCGCGCAGCCTGCCCAGGCGAGGAGCAGCAGAGCCACGCAGGTGGCAGGGGCTTTGCTCTCTGAGCACTTGCCAGCCTGTGCCACTACTGAAAGGTGCTTTGAAGGAGTGATGTTTCACTTTCCCCCTGCCCTAGGTGCCATCAGGGAGCAGGCTGAGCCCTCTTGTGCTGCAGAAGGGGTAAGATAAACCATCAACTACCCGTGCCTCAGTTTTCCCCGCTTCAGACCTGTAGTATTGGTCGCGCTGCAAGTATTTTGAGAAGCTAATACCACACTCAGTCGGGCTCGCTGGTATTACTGCAATTCTTAATTTAAATTGCTGGCTGTTTGCTAGCAAAAACATTTCTTTCCCTCTCCCTCATTCCTTTGGTATTAATCAGTCTGCTCCGTGCTGGCTGCTTGCAGAGGGGTTTTCTCGCGGGACATCTGCAGCCCCAGTTGGCAGATGCTGGGAGCACACAGCTCGCGGAGGGCGGTGGGAGCAGGGGGCCCCTCCTGGGGACTTCAACACCGTGCCAGCAGCACATCTGGTATTGCACTTGAGATCTCTGCAGTGCTGTGCAGGCACACAGAGCTGAACAGGTTGCCAGTTAGCAATGGGGAGATGCTCTGGATTTGTGCAGGAGCAAGTGCATTAGGTGCAGGACTACAGCTATGCAAGAAATAATTAGCTGCCAGCAGTAAGAGGGAGAAGGTGCCAATGTAGCTGCAGCACTGCGTCTTGGAAGAATCTTCCTATCTGCTGTTTGATGCAGCTCATGCTGTGTGCATGCAGCTCAAATCATTTCCTCTTTCTTCTTCATTTCTTGTAATGCCAAAGGCAGCTGTGCGTGTCAAGCTCTCACTTTTAAGAGCAGATCTTCGGTACCTATTTCGATCATGTTTGAGTAGGAGCCAAAAAAATCCCTATTAATGTTGACAGGATAAAGGGACTTTTCAGCACCCTCCCCAGCCAGAAGAGCAGTCAAGGCCCATGTCAATCACGCCGCAGCCATGCAGCTCCTTTATCTGTACGCTCAGGTACTGCAGAGCTGAGCAGCTTCAAAATGTTTTCCGTGCTGAGGCCTTGATGTGCTGCAGATATTTGCATTTACCATCACTGCCTCTTTTTCTTACCACTGCTTTGTAAAACGAGGTAAAGTGAAATCCCATGCAAAGCAGCAACCTCACTTGGAGCCAGCTCGCACTTTCCTGTCTGAAGAGCTCCCGAAGGCTCGGTGCAAGAGGCGCTGAGCTCCCACTCGCTTCAGTGGGGCTTGTGGGCGCATGGCGCCTCTCTCCTTGTGCAGTACTTGCCCTCATTTTGAAGCTCTCTTTCTTCTGATTGTCATGCCTGTTTATATATCTGCTTTTGGTGAGTTCTGCCCCCGAGCTCTGGATTCGCACATGCTGGTGATGGAGCAATTGGGCTGAGCGGGACCGTGCTCTGCACACTTCACCCATCTCACCTATCTCATCTTTGATTTCCTTCCGTGGTTTCCTGAAGCATGTCCCCCACAACTCAAGGGACAGGGCTCGGGGCACATGGCGTGCTGCGGGAACGGGGCGGCCTCCTGCTCCCACCACGGGCATGAAGTGGGGAGCACCACGTCATGGCCCGCCACGCCATGGAGCAAGCAGCCACCAGGACCAAACAGCAAGTGCTCTGCATGCATCACAGCACTGCGCTTCGGCTGAGTGCTGAGGAAACGTGATGGAAAAGTCTGCCCTATCGTTAGGGCGTGCTTGCTTTTTAGTTCACCCTTGAAAGTCCCTTTTCTGATGGATCCCAGCAGTGCTGCATCATTCTTCGCATCCGCACTGGGCCAGGGTCATCTCTGCCTGCGGGGAGGCTGCTCCCAAAGGGTTTCCTTGCTAGTTTTAGCTGTCCTCAGAGATAGACCTCAGGTGCTCGGGGATTGGCAATGAAGGTGATATTTCATATGACATTAAGCAAAATGGTTAATAAAGCTATACCCATTTTTCTTTGTACTGTGGTCACGAGGAATATGCAGTTTCTGCTGACAGCAGCCAAGGGTCCAGATGTAAAGTTAGTGAAGCTGTAATTTTTTTTTTCTTAAGGTGATGCTAAGAAGCCTTGTATGGTGGTGTTCCATGACAAACTTGCCTGCAATGCAGGGGACTTGCCCGCAGGAAGAGGACACACTGAGCTCCTTTCATTCAGCTTTGCTGCTAAATGAGAGCATCTGCATGGGAAATACCTAACACTCCCTGGGTCATGTGCACTGGCTTCATGCCTTTAGTTGAATCAGCGTGGAGACATGGTGTAAGTGACGGGTAAAAATCTTCCACACCAGGACACTTGTCATGAGGTGCCCGAATCAGCACCCATTAACCTGTGAGAAGCTGCACGCTCGTGATTGCTTTACCACCTCAAGAGTTTCACCATAAAAAAAAAGCCCTCAGGATCTATTTTGGAAAATATCTCCTCTTGTGAGCTCAGCTTTCTCCTAATGTTTGATGTATGCGGAGCAGCCAAAAGATACAGTCAGTGGATACAGGAAACGGGATCTACGTGGGTGAGGTGGGTGAGTGCTTGTGACTGCAAGAGGCAGCAGAGATGACCTGACTGAAGGCCACCGATTGCAAGGCTGCCTGAAAACTTGCCCCTAAACAAGCCCGAGGTGTTTAATAGCTATTGTATAGACTACTATTGGATGCAAATTTTGGGGTTGACTTTTCACGGATGACGCAGCACGCCCCAGGTCAGAGAGGTATGCCCAGTTCACATGAGTCAAGAGAAGAGGGGGAGAGGAAATTATGTCGTATCACAGTCTTGAAAGCTTGGGAGAAAAATTGTTTTGGATGAGTGACAAAAGAAACATCTAAAGTTTCCAAAGACTAAGAAAAAATGAAATAAAGGCTTGTTTTCTGAGTCTACTGAGTACTCTGTTTCAGCTTGGAAGTTCTCTATATTATTTTAATCACACAAAAGTTTTAAACAATGTATTTTTTCTAACTAAAACAAAACAAAATATTCCCTTTGGAAAAAAAAAGGAAAAAAATGGCAATTTTGAATTATTCAACTTTTTATTAAATTAAGCAGAACATTTGGTGAAATTGGCATTCATTCACAGGATGCTGAGATACAGGTGGGGCTACACATTCTTTACTCCTTAATGTTTGTGAAAAATGTGTTCAGTGCTACTTATACCACACTGCTGCTGCACACTGACTGACGTGCTCTTCTCTGTTATTGTGCAGTGCATGGTTGCAGCTCTTTCCTCTTTTCTCCTGCCCCTCAACACAGCTATTTTTAGGAACGGGCTTCCCAGAGCACCTCATCTTGGAAGACCTCCTTGGACACTGCTTGGAAGGAAGGAACCACCGAAAGAAGCCGACTGCAAAATAACCCCAGCGGTTTCCTCATCCCACTTTGTCAAGACTTTTCTGAAAAGGGAAATGAAGATTTATCAGTTCCTGGCTTCACAAGTCCTTTAGAAACAGGAATGGTTCGCGAAGGGAAGTAGATACTCTGTGCGTGTTGGAGGTCAGCCTCTTTTCCCAGGGAAGGGAAACGGGCTTTGCGTCCAGGCACGCTGTGGCTGAAGGTGACGCTGGCCCGAAGTCCTGGCCATTCATGATGCTGTCCACATCTGTTAAGCAGGAGCAGATCCAGAGATGATACAGTGGTAAATCTTTAAGGCATTTCCATATGAAAAACAATCACCTCAGCAAGTGAATCAGGGTGCGAGTGGGACTTCTTTACGGTCGGATATCCCAGCATCTCGGTGCATCCATCCACATTGCTGCTGCTGTGGGTCAGGCCTGCAAGGATGGGAGCATGGACAGGTCTCAGGCAGGCAGGCATATGGAGGATGTGGGATGTTCTGCTACAGCTCGGGAAATTTCATAGGCTGTGAGACAGGAGGCGGAGGTCAAGTCTATTTGGGGGCGAGTGGGTGGTGTGAATCTCCCTCTTCTGAAGGGTTTTCCCCAAACTCAGCTCGGCACAGCCCAGAGTAAGTAGTCTTCATGCAGCTTAAGGGAGGTTTTATTTATTTGTTTGCTTGTTTGCTGGGGCAAAGCTTCTCAGAGAGGCCACGATGAGTAGTCAAATACGCATTTTATATTGAACCCAGAAGCAACAGCCCTGACGCAGGCTGGAGTGGAAACCCATCCACTTAGAAAAACTGAAATAAGAGGGCGGTTTCACTCCGTGTACCACACAGGCCAGGCAGCTGTCATTACTGACTTTCAGTCCTTCTCAGTTCAACATGTACTTAGAGCTCTGGCTTGGAAATCGCGTGTCCTTTCCCCATGCAGAGGGGAAGGAGGCAGCTCAGCTCTGCTAGCACAGCCCCTTGTTGAAAGCTGCTCGGTGCTTCTCGGCGTGGGCTGCCTGTTGCTCAACACCTGGGCAGTCCCAGGTGCAGACAAACAGGGTTGTGAAGTGCAGCAGCAGCACTCACAGAACTCTTCCCTACCTCTTTGTGAAACACCCTCCTCCGAGCTACTGAAATCCTGGGGTAATAATTAACTGAGTTAAGGCTTGCACTGTAATTGCAGCCATGTGCACTTTGCTGGGTGCGTTTGTGTTAAAAATGTTTGCATTTTAAGGCTCTTTCTGTGTGACGGCCTTGCAGCACTTTGCACGTATTCGCTCATTTAGCTTCACGTTACACTTTGCATTTTGCTTCTGGTTGGAGGGATGACAAGCTTCTCTTTAGGGTGTCTCTTGAAAGACATGCAGGAAATTAATCTCAGCTAGCTAAAACTGGGATTTTAAAAAGGATTTAAATTAAAAGAGGCCTGCACCTTCCAAGCAAGACACCCATCCAAAAGCAAACTAAGCTCAAAAAATGGGCAATTTAAATTAGTTTGCATAAACTCTCTAGAGCACCCAGGCATTGGCAAGGGCCAGGAAGAGGCAGGTTGAGGAGCAGCGCAGGAAGCCCTCTACACTTAAATGTTAGTAAGGGGGTTAAGCAATCCGAATCTGGATGCTGTCCTCCCACATCCAGCCCTGGAAGTGTTCCCCTTGCCTCTCCAGGCGTACCCACAAATCTTGCTGGCATCTGTGCCCCTGGGACTTCTACCTGGAGGATTGGGTCTGCTGGGGGCTTGGGGGACAGGAGGTAGGGTTGGTGTGAGGACCCAGTCGGCCCAGGCAGTTGGTGAAGCTGCCACCAAGCCGTGGCCAGTGGTGGGTAGGTCCAAGGCTGCATGGCCACTGCTGGGAAAGGTGACAGAGCCCATTGCAGCTGCTTGTGATGGCTCTAAAGCAGTCACATTGCGGAAAGGATTGAGCAGGGAAATCCCCAGCTTTATTCTGATCCAGGCTAGAAAGTCCTGTTTGGAAAACCGGACAAGGAGATGGCCTTGGGAAGAGCTGAGTGCCAGAGTGAGGGGGAGGAAAGGAAGCCGGATCTCCAGGGCGGGGGGTGTTTCTGTTTCAAGCCCTCTGGACTTTGGTTTCGTACACTGTGGCCTGATAAATGTGTCAGTGTTTAAACAGAGCCTTTTGGCTTTGATGTGTGGGCTTCAGAGGGCTGCCCCAAGGTGCCACAGCTGTGACCGGCTCTTGCTGGAGATGGGGAGAGCCCACACAGCCACTGCCCCAAAGATTGAACCGAAGCTGTGGGGCAAAGCCAGCAGCAGCTTTTAAAACAGATTACAGGTGCTGGAGGCCTCGCTCCCTTTTGGTACATGGAGTCCTGCTGGGGCAGGTGGGCGGCCGTGCCCACGGGCTGCATGTGGGCGAGTGGTTGCTGAACGCCAGGCCTTGGCCCTGTCTGTCCGATAGCGCTTCTGTGCTATGTCCCCTGTGTAAAACGCCAAAGTGTCAGCAGGGAGCCACTTCCTAATGCCAACGGGCTGAAGGAGGAGGAGAGCAAGAGTTACAGCCCCCGTGTAGGCCCCTTGTGCAGACAGCAGCCCAAGCCCATGGCCACCTCGCCCTGCTGAGGCGAGGCACCCTCACCTTTACACATTCTGCAATGAACTAAGGAGAAGGGTCCCAAAGTACTCGGGGGTGAGAGAGAGTATGAGGAGGAAGAAGAAGGTGTGGGAGGAAATAGATAGTTCAGCTCTGCGTGTGCAATATAAGGAAGTATGGGAATATCCCTGAGGGATTATCAAATTGCTTTACAAGAATGGGTGAGGGGAAAGGCTGGAAACAAAAATGCAGGCTCATGCAGGGCAATGTCATAAAGGTGGATGAGTGAATAAGCTCATGGGGAAGCTGGTGCAGGAGGAGAAGAGGAGGGACCTGAGGGAAATGCTCAGCCTGAAAGGGAGAAAAGAACAGAAAAAGGTGGATCCTGCTGCTGGGGAAGAGAGAACCAAGGTGCTGGGAAGGGAGGCTGATGGAAAGAACTGAGCCTGCTAATAACAGTAGATGTGACTACATTAGAAAAAAATATATACTGGGAGAATTTATAAGGAAACAGAGAAATGTGCTGCTTTGTGCCCGTCCTTGCTCTGAGGGACAGCAGGGATGAGGGATCCTGTGGTGGGAAGCCAGCAGCAGCTCCAGGAAGTCAGTGTCAGTGGTGTGAAAGCAGCAGAAGCTGCACTGGCCTTCACGGAGAGACAGAGTTATGTTTTGATACCACAGGATAAACAGGAGGCAGAACATGCTATGAGGATGGGTCTGTAGTCAGGGGCATTTCAAGGGAAGTTATCTGGTGGCCAGCTGAAATGAAGAGATGTGCTTCTTCATGCCGTTTATCGGTGGACTGAGAGTCCCTCCCACAAGATGCTGCCAATGTCAGAGGTGTGCAGTCACCTCAGAAGCTGTTAACAATGTCTGTGGAATAAAACCCCATCGAGAACCATTTCTCATGAAGGAGGCCACCTTGACCTCAGTCAGTCATTAAACCACAAGTTGCTGAAGTTAGGAGAGTATGCTCAGTATTGCTAGATAGTGGCCATCCTTGTATGCTTTTCTGTAAGACCCTGATCTGTGGCAGCAAAGCTGTTCTGGAACTCTTTAAAGCTTGCTGAGCCACCCAGGACAGGTGCTGGAAGAGAATTTTGAACCCTGGGTCAACATGGAGAAGCATTGGCAGGAGGGAGCAGACAAGCAAGAACAGGTTGAGTTGCTCTGCTAATAGCAGCCGGCAGAATAAGGAAAAAAGCGACGCTGGCAGAAAGAATACCCAAGGAGCTTTTTCTCCCAGTCCTTCTAATGAGACGTCTACCAGAATGCCAGGGAGGAAGCATAAAGGCAGAAGGTTATCACCAAAACCAGTCTCAGAAGATCTTTCTAAAGGCATAGGTCTGGAAAAGACAGAAACAGTGCAGATATGTGTTGGTTAAGGACATGTGTCAGAACTTGCTTTTTTGGGGGTGGGTGTGTGAGTGACATATAGTGGACAGGCTTCACTTTTGTGTTACAGCATGATCAAGTTGCATCAAGTGAAAAGGCAAAACGCTGCACTGAATAAATCCGTGCTAGCAATGTACACTGTGGAGTGGTCACAAATACACAACATGCCCAAACCTATTTTGTGAACAAACACAAATTCTCACATTAATCACTGTCCTACTTGCTTTAACTGTGGCTCCTGCATTTTTGGTACTTTGTTAATTTTGCATGACTGATGAAGGCAAACAGTAGCATAACCAACATGCAGTACCTTGGCAATGATTTGTTTAGCTGCAAAACTTCCTTGTACAGTAAAGCATTTGCTTAATTTATTAAGTCATTACAGAATTCTTACAACATTATAACAGCACCTACCTAATATATTGTTTGCCTAAATGTTGCAATGGGCAGCAGGGAATGTACCACTGCCTCCAAAAGTACTCAGCCAGCCTGGTACTCCTGATAACTACACTTCCCTCCCTCCCTCCGGCTTTTCAGTAAAAAATATTTGTATTCAGATGGTATCTATTTAAATATTTGTATACCAGGTCCAGCCACGTACCTGAGCACTTCCAGAACACTGATATCTACAGGTGGTGAATGCCTCCAAAGGGCCCTGACAGCATTTCAAGCCCACGTTTTGTCAGTGGGAAACAAGAGGTGCAGCTACTTGAGGGAACCATTGTCTTTTTTATTTTCAGCCATTGCAACATGGTATTTAGTCAAGAAAGGCTTGAAGCCAACTGGGATTCTTTGCTGGTGAAAAACCCTGCAGCAGGTAGGTAAACCCCCATCCCCTCCACCCCCAGCTCAGATTTAGTGGCTGCTAAATCTGCAGGAGTGCAGGGTGAAGCTCAAAGCCCAAGGTTTGGCAGATTTTTACCCAGCCCCAATCCTGGAAAACATTGCAGGCTTGAAATTTGGGCATGGCCCTTTCTGCAAGAAGGAAGTTTCAGTGTGTACACCTGGCCAATTCTAATGAAATGAGAGTGGAAGGGAAATACAAGTGACTCAGGATGGCAATTTCTATGTAGTCACTTCCACAAGGGCCTTTGGCTCCCATGCAAATTAGGAAGTGCCCAGCCAGATGCAGTGCTCTTCCTCATACCAAACAGCCCTTTGTGCAGGTTGTGTGTCAGAAACCCACCACAAAGAGGGAGATGGGAAAGGGGATGGCCGTCCTGTGCAACCTGGAGCCCTCGCCGCCTCTTGAGGGTGGCCGGCTGCCAGCAGCACAGGAGTCCCCTGGCCAGCAGAGCTGGCAGAGCTCGGTCCTGCGTCAGCAACTCTGCCGCACCCCATCCCAATCTCGGGGTCGTGGTGTGGGAGGAGTGTGGCACATAAAGCTGGGAATGGCCCCATTTCTCTCAACCAAATCTCTATGTGATTGCATAATCTGGTGTCTGTGGCTAAAATCAGCCCGGCTCTGCAACAGGCTGCTGAAGGGCGATCAGATGCAGATCGAAATTTGAACTACATGATTCTGTGTTAGTGCCTGGAGAGAATGTGGAGGAAAAACTGGAAGGCGTTAAGGCCCCTGACTGCACTGCTGCAGACTGTGCGGGGATGGCTGCAGCTCCTGCAGTGGGGAGGAGGGGGAGGCCCCTGCCTGAATTTCGGGGGGGGGAAGCAGCAGCGCTCCTTCCCGGGCATGCGCTCCCTCTTCCTGCGGAAATCCCCGCTGGAAAGTCTGAAGGTGTCCGAGTTCAAACCGGAGCTGGGCTGTGATAAATGAGAGAGAGGGCAGGCACGGGGCTGCTCTGCAAACCTCCCTCAGCAAGTCAATACAAGAGCAGCCAAGTTTCAAGCCATGTTCTGCATCCCTGCTGTGCCTGCAGCCACCGGAGATGGAACAAAAGGTGCCACCAGGGCGGGTGGTTATCACCAGAGATGGTCTCGAAGTCTCCGCCTGGCCTGGGCGGTCTGGCACTTGTGTGACAGAGGGGGAATCCCAGCCCCCTACCCGCCTGCGACAACAGGCACAGGAAACTACACCTACGTGTGCTGCTAAAATTAGCTGCAGAAGGGCTGAGAGCTGAAAGCTGCTTAGATGTCTTACTCCTGCTGCAGTAAACCCCCTAAAACCCCTGAGCCTCTGACCTTGTAGGTCTACTATATTTCAAGTACTTCTGAGAATGCTAACCGTGTGGGTCCCACACAGCTCAGGACAATGAAAGGGACAACAAATTGCTTCACAGGCCAGGTACAGTAATCTGACTTTTTTAATAAATACATATCTCACATGTACCAAAATAATTATAAACAGAAATGTACAGTATTTACATTCTATACAATTGCTAAAAAGTGTAGCAATTATGACACACACGGTGTGAAACGCATTGTTTCCAATGCCCACAGTTAACATCATTGCTACCTTTCTCGTAACAGCTAGGAGGCCACATCTCCTGTCTAACTCCTCTGCCTGCTGCCCCGCACCCTGAGAGCACCTGGGGTCAGTCAGCGAGGCAAAGGAGTGCCATCAGCCTTACACCAGCCCAACACACAGCCTCCAGCACATGGGGCATTTGTATGAGCCCATCCTGCCTCGAGGGCACAACATCCCTCATGGTACTCCACGTCGCAAGGTAGCTCTCAAATGCATTTCTGTCAGCAGCACGCTGGCTGTGTAGTAGTCTGTTATCTTCAGCTGGCTGAGACGACGAGATATACAGCTCTTTATCAGGTGGTGTGCGTAATCACAGATCTCTAACGATGTTACACATCCCACTCCTGTTACTTAAATACAGGTCAGAACGTGGAACCAACTGTTCTTGTTACCATTTCGTGCTCCTGGCTGGGCAGTGTAGTATTTCAGTACTGTCTTCTCCTCTGCATTTAGACTTTCTTTTTAAATGAAGAAAGTCAGTCCTTTTTCTATACATATGTACACAGTCACTTTTCACAGAAACCTCTGCTTTAAAATGCCAGCTGTCGTCCTCCAATACAGCAGTCGTCGTACATAAGCTGGAAGAAAAACACAGAATGCTGTTAATGCAAAACTCCTACTGGGAGTATCCTATTTACTCTGGGAAAACAGCCAAATGCTGTGTGCCCTGACTTCAGTGGTGCCTATAATTTCTACACTGAAATGGTTACATTTGCTCTTTAACAGCACTAATAATGTCAGAAAAACAAATGCTGGGGAGGCAAAAACCACCAATTAACTTAAATTTTATCTCACAAGGTTCTGTAGGTGTCAGGAACAGGACACTCAGAGGAGAACAGAACAGAACGCTCAGAGGAGCGCATCGTGTGAAAACCTTCATTCCCCAGTGTATTGTTTGTATTTTATTTTTAAGCTTATTCTATTTATATCCCTGCCCCAACTTGCCACCTTTCTGACAGTTGGCAGTGTAACCTTACTTTAGCAGCTATTTATCCCCACAAGTTATATAGGTAAGAGGTCATCAGAGCGGCACCAGCCAAACCACAAAGGGCAGGATCTGACCCATCTCTCGTAAAGGTGCAAATGGCCACTTACTTCATCCTCTGTGAACTCAGGCTCCGATTCACTGCTCTCCTCGTCCTCGCTTTCGGGCAACATCTGCAGATCAGCTGTGGTCAGCTGCTTCAGCTGTTCCTGTATGCTGGAGTTGTCTCTTCCCCACGTGAGCTGATAAGGGGAGTAGCCCTGGTAGGTCACTTTGTTCACGTCTGCCCCGTGCTTCACCAGAAGTGACACCAGCTCTGAATTCTGCAGGTCCACGGCCAAGTGCAGCGCCGTTCTGCCATTGCATGGCTCCTGTTTGGAAATAACGCAAGGTATTGCACGTTAGGAGAGCTGGGCTTGCTGGTGTCAGACCTGTTGAATCTTGTGACTACACTGCCCTGTTCAGTTAAATTCATGGTATAAGTTACATACCTGAGCATTTACATCTGCTCCCAAGGACAGCAGGTATTCGACAACAGCCAGATATCCTTGAATAGAAGCCAAATGGAGACACGTATGTCCTGTAAGACACAAATGAAGGTAAAATTTGAGCAAGTCTAACGTAACGCCCTATAATTCAGTCAAGATGATAGGATAGGATGATATTTAAGTTTGCAATTAATCCAGAACAAAGGGGTATTTTCCAGAAGAGCTTTCCAACTTCCATCAAGTATGGATAATAGGGTTGGATTTGGAAAGATTTCTTAAGAGGCTTTATTCCAGTGTTTAACTGTGGCTTATCGTAACAACAACAACAAAAAAAAGAGGAACATGCAAAAATATAAAATATAACTGTAATGAGTACTGCAAAAGCACTCATTAAAAATGCAAAATTCAAAGCCATGAGAGCCAATGATCAACAGTAAGGAGGCCTACAAGATGCAGCCCGTGACATTTTAAGGAAGTCAGATACTGCATTGTTCTGGGGCCTCCTCAGCATTAAAATGGGAACAACACTGCTTCTCCAGCTCTCCAGAGGTCAGCAGCCCCATCTGCAGCGCCGTGTACTGAGGTGTGCGTATGGCAGCATGTGCGTACCGTTGTAGTTGGTCGCCTGCAGGACGGCGAGGAGGTGGTGGGGCTGGCAGTACTGCGTGAGGACGCTGACGCTTCTGAGGGAGCCCTGCTGGCAGGCGATATGGAGCGGGGTGTTTCCTCGGAAGTCCCTGATGTCCAGGTCACATCCAGCTTTCAGGAGGTGCTCAGCGATTTCGGGCTGATCAGTGATCACTGCCAGGTGAAGGGGAGTCTGCAGGCAAAAGAGAAAAGAGAAACCTGTAAGTTACACGGCAGACGTGGCAGCAATGTCTGAACGCACAAACCCTGCAGTCACTTGTGGATTTCTGCCCAGCTGAAAACACACCCCACAAAGTCAGTTCGTTACGCTTCCTGACATAGTGCAGAGCTGCTCGTTAGTCTGGAAGCAATGAACTCGGGGCTCTCCAGATACCAGACATGCAATCCGTAAGAAGGGTATCATTAACATCCCAGCGAGGAGGGGTGCAACCCATTGCATCATATTTGAAAAATGGGGGCGGTAAGAGGCCGCTGCCAGGGAGGCAAAGTGTTGCACCAACACCGGTCGGAGTCATTCGGGTGCTTTCCTGAACGTAGGCTTTGATTTAATATCCACTGAATTAAAAAAGAGATTTTTCCTTGGGAATTCCCCGCAGGGCTTTTGTGGGGGCGGTGGGGGTTGATCCGGGCCCCGGGGTGCCGAGGTGAAAGTACCTGGCTGAGGTTGTTCTGGAAATTCAGGAAGGCACGGTCCCCGCTGGTCTGCCGGATCACCTCCAGGCTGAGGGCTTTTTCTTCGTGGATAATCGCCAAGTGGAGAAAACTGCATCCAAAAAAAAAAAAAAGAGAATAAAAGAAAAATTAGCCGACCTACGCGAAAGCCCCAGTCCCCCCGGCGGGAACACGGGTGACGAGGTGCCCGGGCCACGGCCTCAGTCATGTGCGGGTTTCGAAAGCCGGGGCTTTCGGCGGCCGGGGCTTTCCGACGGCAGCGGGAGCCGCCTCTCCCTGGCGCCGCTCCAGGGACTTTCCGCGCTCCGCTCCCCGCCCGGCGCCTCCCCGACGGCGGCCGCGGCCCCGTTCCCGTCCCGGCCCCGTCCCGTCCCCGGCCTCCCCGCGGCCCCGTCCCCGACTTACGTGTCCCCGTCCTCGGTGAGCTGCTGCGCCCAGCCGTGCGGGCGGGCGGGCGGCTCGCGGGGCTGCAGGCGGATGTCCTCCAGCTCCCGCACCAGCTGCCGGTACTCCTCCTCCTTCATGGAGTCCAGCCCGCTGTCGTGGCGGTCGTCGGGCGGCAGCAGCCCGGCCGGCCGCTCCTTGCGGGGCGGCTCGCAGCCCTCCGCGGCGGGCGGCTCGGCGGCGAGGCGGGCGCTGATCATGGCGGCGGGGCTCTGAGGCCGGCGGGGCTCTGAGGGCGGCGGGGCGCCGCGGCTCCGAGGGCGGCTGGCGGGGCCGGGAGCGGGGCGGTGAGCGGGGCTGTGAGTGCGGCTGTCGCTGCCGGCCGGGCGGGCATCCGCGAGTGAGCGGCGGCGGCGGCGGCGCGCCGCATATACACGGCGGCGGAGGGGATTTCTGCGGGGGAGGAGCCGCCGCCGCGGGAATTTCCAGCCTCTCAAGGCCTCGCCGGGCGAGTCCGGTCCTGCTCGGCGCCAGGGGCGGCGACGGGGTGGGGAGGGAGGGAAGGGGGCCGGCCCGGCTCGGCACGGCGCGGCCCGGCCCGGCAGGGCGGAATTCCCTGCGCCCTCCCTGCCCGGCCCTGCCCTGCCCGCGGCGGGGAAGTACTCGGCGCCCCGCGGGGGGACGCCGCCGCCCGGCCGCCCCGGGGGCTTCCCCGCGGGGCCCGCTGCCCGCTGCAGGCAGCCCCCCGGCTCCTTGGCCCTCCCCCGGAGGCCAAACGGGGCTTTGGGGGACGCAGGAGGGGAGCTTGGGCTGCGGCGTGGGGCCGCTTCTGCACCCCGTGTCCCAAAGCCTGGATCGGGTCGCCGTGATGCTAATAATTTACTTACTGGGGGGTGTCAGGCTTTGGAGAGACTCAGATGCTGCACACGGCTGGCGTTAAACATCGCGGAGCCTGCAGGTGTGCGGGTACCACACAGCACCTGAGGGACCTCACACCTCTGCGGTGGAAGAGCTCAGGGGATTAGGAGCAGGCGGGAGGATCCTGCTCCACTCTGTGCGTCCAGGCCCTGTCAAAGGCTAAACAGAACCCTTCAGGCCGTACACACAGGAACTTTGTTTCCCAAGAACTGGTACCTTCTCCCAGTACCCTTACTCTCTGCATCCGTTTTAGTTATTCCCTGCTCCTCATTACCAATGTCCTCCCATCCGTGCATAGGGAGAACAGGAGAGACGCGGGCTCCCACATGGATGAAAGATGCCTGTGAGGTTGACGATGCTGAATTTTTCCCTGGTGAATTTTGCTGCCGCTTCTCAGATGTGGGGGATTCCCATTAAGAATTTTTCTTCTCTTGCAACTCTTGCTGGCCTCGCTGACTAACAGTGTCTGAGAGTTTTTTTGCTTTTGCCATTTTCCCATGGGATGGTGTCCCTTTGAAAAAAAGGACTTGTGAGAAAATCCGAAGATGAAAGGGGGAGCCAGAGGAGAGGGAAGACGCCTGGCTTTCCGTAAACAGATGTTTCTGATTTTCAGCCCAGCCGTACCATTCCTGGGCTTTTTTTCATTATTCATCTCTGGGCCTGGGACAACCCGGTGGTGCTTTTGGGCAGGTTTAGAAAAGCCGTGCAGCTTTTTCTTTTATAGGTTAAGGGTTATGAAAGTTTTGCGAGCTTCTTGAAAGAGTTTACCCTTTTTAATGTAAATTGGCAGGGGAAATTTAATTAACAAATGATTCTCCTCCCACCTGCCTCTGTGCACAAGCAAGGAGGGGAGCTGGAAAGCAAGCTCCTGATCCGAGTAGCAGGGGCACCGAGCCCAGCAAGAACCGAGCTGCCTCCCGGTGGGGCTTCGCCAGAGCCACGCAGAAATTAAACTTGCAAACTTCCCGTCCTCGTTGCGATGGCTGGAAACCGAGTTCAGCAAAACAAGTTCTTTGTCTCTGCAAGTGACTTCCAGCTGCTGTCACAGGCAACCTCAGGGCTATTTTTGGAAAGTGTTTGCCAGCAGAAACCTCTTTTTGGAGGCACGCGAGCTGAGATGCTCTCATTTTGTGTACATCTGAACGCTGCGGTGCTTCAGCCAGTTGTAGGTGGCGGAAAGGAGATGGAAAATGATTTCTGGATGGAAAGATCAGCCCACTTCCTGCCCCGGCAGATGCAGCACCAGCCTCTGCTGCACGGGGCCGCGGTGCCCGGGTGCTTGGCCATGCCCTGGCAGCAGGAGCTGAGCTTTGGGTGGGAGTGGGTGCACATCAGTGTTTCACATTTACTGACGTCTCTGTTGTTTTTCTTTGTACAAAGAAAAATGACGTCCCCGGTGGTTATAGTAGCTTTGACAGTCTCACTGGTGAAGGGCCCCAGACGTGAGCCAGTGCTGAGGCTAAGAGGCAGCCAAAAGCACAGCTCAAGAACCGGCTCTGCCCTAACCCTAATCCATCTGTACAGTAGCAGACAGCCAGCGGATGCATGGGCAAGCAGGACTCTTATTAAAACAAATAAGGCTGCTATCTTCTCGGGAACTCCTCTCAGCTAACAATAGTGTTTTACAATATTTGCTTAGAGGGATAGCTTAAGCTTGTAGGAGATAATATAAAACAAAGGTTTCTTAGCTATATTGAAGGTCACCGGTACTGCTTTTATGCTACTGAGGTACCGTCCTTTCCTGAAAATTAACTCATTCTAGCAGTTACTCTGTACAATTTTCCATACAGTCCACAAGCATGAACAAATATAACAGAAAGAAACAAACTTAACTTTTCAATGTTTGTTTTTCCCCTTTCAGTTGTGTGGTTGCTCAGATTTGCTAGGCAGCCCTTTGCCTGCGTGTGATGTGCCCCTGGGTACGGAGCAGCCATCCCGACCCAGGGACAGGGCTAGGGTCAGGGCCAGCACCAGCAGCACACGGATCACATCTAGCCACGCTGAAGCAGGAGCAAACTTCATGAATGCTGCCGTAGTTCGTGCTGACCTGAATGCCTTTTTGTCCTCTTGCATGTTATGGTTTAGAACCTCTGCTCTGAGTGCTTTTCATACTCATCAGCTAGAGATCAAGGGTCTCTGCGTTTTCTTATTTGTGACTATGTTAGGAGTCTCCGCTGCCTGAAGGAGCTTAGTGAAGATCCATGGGAGATGCTCTGCAAATGGGTCTGGCTCCTTGTTACACGGACAGCACAGTACTGAGGCCATTCCCAAAAAAAAGGGGCTACCTAAACGGCGCTGTACCGATGCAAAAGGCTGGGACCGTGGGAGGTAGTTTTGATACCCAAGGACTGGATTTTGCAAAAGTGCCCACTGCTCTAGGTACCTTGAAAACCCAATTTGCAGAGCTGCTGGCCTGCAGGAATGGTATGTTTGGTTTTATTCTAGCTTGCAGCAAGCAGCTGGTGGGGCTCTGAGAAGCAGCCTTGCGTGCCTGAATACTGAAAAGGGGCAGTAGGGTTTTAATCAGTTCTTAAAGTACATGAAAGATTCTCGTGCTGCTTCCTCAAGCAAACACATTAAACTGTAATTTCCTGATTGCCACACTAATCACGAGACCTGTCTAGTGCTGTCACTGTGGTGCTGTTGATTTACCAGAGTTTGTCCCTCAACTTCGTCCTTTTGTGATTGCTGCTGCAGATATCTATTAACTGTTTCCTCCCATTTAATCTCAGGGGCCGTGCACGTCTAGCAGTAAACATGACAGGAAGGGCAGTTCACAACATTCGGCAGGATCTTGGCCCAGGCTGCTAGAGCCAAAAGCAAAGCAAAGCAGAGCAGTAAGCCTGCATGTGCCAGTGCACGTGCACGTATCTCCTGTCTAATCTGTGTGCTCTTTGGAATAGGACTCCCTTTTATTTCTCCAGGGGATTAAGGACTTTGCTATGCACTGGAAGCTAGGAAGCACTTGCTAGAAAACACTGTCATTCTGACAACGTTTTGCAGTTCAAACCAGCGTATCTCAGCCGCCCATCTACAGCTGCTGCCGAGATAAGGACCAGGCTGCTTTCAGGTCCAGACGCCTAGTCCAGCGCTAAACGAGGGGAACACATTTCCCTCCCACTTTCTAATAATAATCTGACTGTTACTAATTTGAAAGGACACAAGGGGAAAGTTAAACAAAGGTTATTTTTGTCAGCCTGGATGTGGCTCGCAGTGCTGCCCGTGCCCTGCGGGCTGTTTACCATCCTCCTCACACGTTTGATCAGAGGCTGTCAAGGGACTGCCAGGTGCTCTGAAAAGTCCAGCAGTGGATGCAGTAGGAAACATTTCCCTGGCTTATTCAGGCTTATATAATATCCAAGGAAACAACACGGGAGGTACTTTTTCAGCGTGTGAAGCCAAGGTCCAGACTAGGCATTTAACATCCTGTGGCTGTTCCGTGGTACAGAAAGGGAGCTCAGCAGGGTGTCCAGGCCAGAGCCTAGCAGGGACATTATGTTACATAGATTTCCAACTGACCACGCTAGTCTCTGGTTTTATTTTTGGACTGCAGCTTATTTCTGGCCTCTCTTAAATCGACGTGTTGCATCCCTGGGAAGATCTGCATTTCTCTGTGTGAACTGTGGGGCTGTTTATATATCAGTTGCTTGTATATCTAGAGATCCTTAGGGATGAGATGTACCATATAAATTTACACTGCTTTTATTGTTATGCCTTAAAGGTAAATATAGGTCACTTAGTTTGAAATCTGCTACCACTTGGAGGGCAAGTTTTCCTTGGTGCTTTCCTTTCATTTCTCCCGTGGAAGTTTTGTTAAAGCATGCTGCTTGCAGTGCTTATGCCTTCAGCTGATGCTTGCTGCCGGCTGCAGCAAAGCTTGCTGTCACGTAGGACAGGAGAGATGTGGGGTGGGGAAAGAGCAGGGAAGCAGAGACAGGTCTCTTGGGCTTGTTGTACAACTTCCCCTTCAGCTACACAAATACCAGTGCTGCCCATCAGTACAGCCCCTTCTTCGGCTGCAAACAGAGTGGAAGCACCTGACAGGGAAAATATGAACTGGGAGCATACTGACAATTACGAAGGGACTTTCCCCTGCAGGCAGCTGTGACATTTGATAATGTGACGTTCTCTGCTTTTTCCCAGCAAGTAGGAATCCTGCAAAGGTGGGGAAAGAAGCACCATGGGACCATGCAGACAAGTGGCCCCACGGGATTTCAAGACCAAGACCTCTGTCAGGCACAGGGGGAGTTGAAGCAGCAAGCAGGGATGTGCTAAGGAAGGAGCTCATCTCCTTTCTCTTTGGATTAGGGATCCAGAAGGTTGAGACTGGCTCTAGATGCAAATTTTCGTGTGGTACGAGATGATATTCTGAACAAACTAAAGACCTGAACTGGACAAAGCTGGGCTGTCCGAAGAGAGGCTGCACGTGGGCAGCCTCTGAGCCAAGCCAGAGTGGGTCTGGCTTGCTCTGTGCAGCACTGATGCCTAAAGTTGGTGGGTGCAAAGGCTGCTCTTCAGCCTGGGTGAGTTTAAAAAGCCAACATGCTGCTTATATGGAAGTAGCTGAAGCAGCTGGAGCCCTCCGCAGAAGACAGGCACACGGCGAGCCTGAATTAGCAGCTGAACTGTGTGTGGGCCCAGGGATTTCCCTGGGGACGGATGTGGCAAACGCAGGGGCTAATGCACTGAGTGCTGTAACTGTGTCTGTGAGATAGCTGAGGAGCCGAGGGGGAAGGAAGCAGGAAATACTAGACAGAATACTAAGAGCATAACCCTGAGGGGGAAAAAAAAAAAAACAGAAAAAAAAAAAAGAACCACAGAAAATGAACTTTGGGCTGGGTACTTCCTCAAAAAGCCCTGGGACTGCGAGCAGAGGTCCTGAGGTTGGTTCCTCCTGCGCACACCTTCTCCGAAGGCAGGCAGCCTTTGGGCAGCCCCAGCCCCTGCCTCTGCCCCCCATAAAGCACCCGAGTCTGAAACTCCCGTCAGTGCCAGCAGCTGCCGAACCGGCACCATGGGGGCTTTGCCTCAAGCATCTCGGTGTGACGTGTTCCTGACGGTGCTGCTCTTGGGAAAGCTCTCAGGTTTGACCCTCGTTTTGTTCTGGATGAGTTCTGGGCCGTGCTCAGACCTGGAGCTCTGGCTGTGACTGCAGGGAGCACAGGCAGCGCTGCCAAGGGCTAGCTGTGTTTCTGGCACGATGTCCTGTCCCAGCCCATCCTTCCTCTGAGTTCACAAAAGGCTGCTGACGAGAGCAGGGCTGCAGCACCTACGGTAGCTGAGCTAAGGAGAGCAAATGCGGAGAAGAGCTCCAAGGGACAGCAGAGAGATACGCTGCACGTCCACGTCAGAGCGTGCCCGTGCCTGCTGGTGCTGGGGTCCCCCAGCTGCACCGGGCGATGCAGGAAAGGGGAACAGATTGGCACAGTGCTGGGCTGGAGAGTCATAACCGGGGCTCCAGAGGAAGCGGGAGCAGATGGAGACACCACACAGATTTTTCAGCCTGGATGGAGTTTAAGTGTCTCTCTCTCCCTCCAAGGTTGCATCCGTTCCTGGGATGACTTCTCACTCAGTGCTATGTCCTTCAGGGCTCTGATTTCTTCAGATTTAGTGGGCGATGCTTACAGAATTAGGGCTGCGGTGTTCCCCAGGCAGAAATATCTCTGGGATAAGCTCCTTCTTGGCCAGACGGTTTGTGCATGGGCGGTGTGGTGACGTCTGGAGGCGCACAGCATAGCCCCGATGACACACGGTGCCTGCCTTCCCTCAATGTCCGGGAACAAGTGGGGAAAAAGTAGTCCTTGAGTTCTTCCGGGACAACATTTTTGAGCAGGAAACACAGATAATGTGTTTAGGAAAACCCTGACCTCTGGCAACACAGTCTTACGGCCACTGCTTTGGTTTTATGCTTCAGATGGGGAGATTCATGGAGGCTCTGAAATGTGTTTGTGGGAAAGCCAGTGAGGGAAGTGGGAGGGAAGGGTGTGTTTTCCCCCCGAGCTGTGCAAAGTTTTATTAGTCCCTCTCTGAAACAAGCGTTTGACAGTCACATTATTTATGCTGCTGCTATTTGCGTGCACAGGCACAAAACCCTCCCTCAGCTGCCTCCCCTGCCTCCCACAGTCTGCATCTCACCGCGCTCATCGCAGCCCCTGCTGCACCCTCCCCAGCTGGCAGCTCTTCACCCCGCGCTCCTGGGAGGGAGAAGACACCACAAAATATCCACATCTACCAGGGCTTCCAGGAGTGTGACCCCTTGCAGGACAGCAGTGTGCCTGTCATGTTGCTGTCACCTCACAGCCACCAGTGCTGCGGGACCAGGGAGAAGCTCGAGCCTAAGCTCCCTGATCTCTGGGCCATGGGTGTTTCCCCAGCTCCCCTGCTCTGCCGGCTGTGCAGGAGCAGCACGGGGTTATGCACGCACCTGGGAAGAGGCACTGGGTTGGTTGCTCCCCGTCTCCTCCCTGGTTAAGGGTGGGTGGATCCAGCCTGCACGGTCCCATCAGTTGATCTCAAATGACAATGTACAGCAGAATTAAAAACAAGCCAGATGACCCAAAAACACAGTTTCCGGCACAGCGTGACCGTGAGACCTACTCTCACTCCTGCGTACCTTAGCATCTTTCCTCAGCTGCCCTGTACGGAGGACTCTGGTAAACACCGCTGTGATGCCACCAATTTGTGGAGCCCAGAAGTGGTCCGGGGAGACCTCGTACCCAGAGGAAGCTGTTGGTCGCAGGCACGGGTGTGCTCATTCTGCTGGTGCAGCATGCCGCTCATCCAGGCTTTTCCAGACACCTACAGGTGGGCAAACCCTGCTCTGAGCCCCTCTGTGGAGAAGGGGGCAGGAGGGCAGCTCCAGCAGGGCTTTGCTCCCCGGGGGTGAGGGTGGGTGTGTTTAAGAGGGTGGAAGAGGAAACATCTTGGCTCCTGGGGCTGTTGCACTGCTACCCTCACAGGTGGCACCCACTCAAGTGGAGTTTGGAAAAAACCCACCTTGGCTGAGTTTATTAGCTAAGTTCAGCTCAGTTTGATTTAACCCTGATGGGGTGAGCTACTGTAAGAGATCATCCCATGGCATGCATTGGCAGAGGCAGAAATAGTTCCCAAATGGTTCCTTTCCTAAGGAGCATCCAGAGGGACCACATGTGCTGTCTCACAGGAAGGATGGAGCCTCTAGGAGGTGGATTGGGCATATAAAAGTCAGTCCTCTGGAGCCCAGCTGCTCACTAATTTCAGCTGCATCATCGAAGTGAGTCATTCAATAAAAACAATTAGCTGAAAAAATATCACTAAACAGTAATAATTATCCAAATGTCCTACCATTGACCATTTAGATGACAAAATCCACACAATCAATTGTGTTAGTGAATGCTAATTCAAATCTAATAACCTTCCCGTTTATTTGATTACGTATAAAGAATTCATCTGCAGGGTCGGTGCAGGAGGGGCTGCAGGGCAGCCAGGTGCTTGGGAGGCCTCCGTGCACACGATGTCCCCCAGCTGGCAGTGCACAGCGGCCACCAGTCAGGCTGGGGAGCAGAAAGGGAGCGGTGACACGATCCCCAGGGGCCCTTTGGCTGCAGCTTTCATTGGCTGAGGAGGGACTTGTGCCCTCAAAGAAATGTGACATATCCTCTCTGGAGAGGCTATGTTTTCTTTTCTGCCTCCCTGTCTGAAGGATTTCCTGTGGTCTGACCCCCTCCCAAAACCTCTGGCTCAGGCTTTCACTCTAATGTCTTCATCACTGTCATACCTAGGATCAGGATGCATGCTGCTTTTTTGTTCTGAAGTACTTCATGCTATGAATGGACCACAATACACGTGATTATTTTGTTGTTCAGAGACACTGCCATAGCGCTTGTCACCTCCAGACCTGGGTATCTAGAAATGATGGATGTTACAGATTCAGTGGGCTTCAGCTTGGAGCTAGGATTGCTCTCAGCCTTCCCCCAAGGGCACAGTGAGCTCCTTCCCCACTGTGTTCAGCTGGTGTGTGGGGTAAGCTGCCCTACCTCTTCTTGCTCACCAGCGTGAGGAGCCTGAATCTGCACCACTTGGGGTGCTGAGTCTGTGCCACTTTTCATTTGTGAGCAGGGCAGGAAGATGCTATGGCTATTGAATGTGAATGCATGAGACCATGAGCAGAGTGATCTCTTAGTTAACAACAGTGCGTGCTCTGTGGAGATGATTTCAGGAAAACATCTTTTTCAGCAATATTTCAAGAATAGGATCAGCCAAGTTATGAAGAAAGCAGCCTGCTCAGAAAACTGATGTCTGCTGTGTTATTTTCACATTTCTGTATGAATTCTTATGTTTAGCTCTCACGCTGCTTTGCAAATGCAGGAAAGAGTGAGCACATCTAGCACAGAGACTGGTGACGCACTTTCACAACGTGGGGTACCAGGGATGGCAAAAACCCAGCACCTCTGAAGTCAGTGGCAGCCAGACTGTGCTCACATGTTTCATGCCGATGCCCCATCCGTCGAACCACGTTGTTCCCCTGGGGTGAGAAACAGCACAGCCATCAACAAGGCAAATTTCTCCTGCTGCCCGCTATCTGCTCTCACTATGACATTTCAGAGTTTTCTGAATGAGGCTAATACACAGTGAATCATCACGATGTGCTTCAGCCGGACTGGCTCAATCCTTCTCGCACTCAGCATCCGCTGCAGCCTCGGGGCTGTGCCAGGATGGGTCACAGCGGCAGGTCCCGCAGCGAGGCAGGAGCTGCCCCAGGCAGCGTGGTGGCATTTCACTATCGGCCGAGGGAGCCTGACCACTCTGCGCCATTCACCACGGGCTGTTGGTTGCATGTGGGTGCAGTCAAGCTGCTCGGCAGCAGGAGCAGCCCTTGTACTGCAAGGACAGGGCTTCTCTGCTTGTTTCTTACTATTAACAGTCATTTGCTCTCCAAGGCAGGCTGGTTTTATTTTTTTAGGTCATTCTGTGTAACGTAATTATATTGGGGTAGGATTCTTATACCTAATCAAATGAAACTTCATGCAGTCAGTTTGTCATTAGCATTTACTAACGAATGTGATTGTGAGGATTTAGTTTCTCACATGGTTAATAGGAAGGCATTTAGATGATTACAGCTGTCTGGTGTCTTTCCACTGCTAATCACTTTTACCGCCTGCTTCATTTCCAGATCAGCAAGTGAAACTCTGGCTTGCAGTTGTGCAGGGAAGCTGCTCCTGAGTTATTCATTGCTGTATCCCAGGTATGACACTTTGTAGGTGGAAAGTCAGTTCCCAGCTACATCCTAAATTCCATATGAACTTCAGAAAAATCATAGCCTTGTGGCTCCAGCTTTCCAACCTGGCTATAGCATGCTAATCCACATGGTTCAGCACCTTATCTCTGACACTATCCATCTGAAGATACCTACAGAAGAAAAAGAAGCAGCAGATAACTATGTAATGGTCCAGCTCCTGGACTGTGCATCCAGCTTTCAGAGCTTTAGGAGCTTCCTGTGCACCTATCTTTAGTAGCTACTCGTGGATTTAGCTGCAGTGAATGTATCTAATCCCTTGGTGGGCTTCTCCACATCTTTGGTCTCCACAATATCCTGTGACAATGAGATTTAATTAAACATACAATGAAAACAAAACTCCACCAAGACTTCCTGGTGTTTGTTTTAAAACTATTAGGTCATAGTTTAATAGAGAAAAAGGAATACTTCTGTTATGTGAAAAAAGGAATGAGATTCCTTCTACATCTTCTTAGGCCACCAGTGATGAGACTGAGCTGTCACCACCCTCTGCTGTCTACTTTTCAAACCTCAGATAGTCTACTTCTAACCTGTTGAGTTTCTTCTCATACGGGAGCTTTTCACAGGCTCCTCACAGGACCACCCCAAAATCTGACCTTATGTCTGAGAGCGTTGTTCAAATGCTTCCTGAACTCTGACAGGCATGGTTCTGTGACCACTGCCCTGGGGAGCCTGTTCTGGTGCCCGACCACCCTCTCGGTGCAGAACCTTTTCCTAACACCCAGCCTGACCCTGCCCTGTCCCAGCTCCATGCCGTTCCCTCGGGTCCTGTCGCTGTCCCCAGAGAGCAGAGCTCAGCGCCTGCCCCTCCGCTCCCCTTGTGAGGGAGCTGCAGGCCGCCATGAGGCCTCCCCTTAGCCTGCTCTGTTCTGGGCTGAACAAACCAAGGGACCTCAGCTGCTCCTCATCTCTTCCCCTCTAGACCCTTCACTATCTTTGTAGCCTCCTTTGGACATTCTCTAGTAGTTTTATATCCTTATAATAAAAACAGTTCATTTAAAGCCCATAATTGTTCATGCATAAATAGGGTTTCAAAATATGACGTAGCAGAGAATACATTTCTGCTATTCTTCTCAGTCACAGTTTTACCTGTTATGGCTAATTCTGTATCAGCTGTGGTCTTTGCTACTTGGCTCTTCACTCCATTTCCTAGATCATTCAAGGATATGGAAAACAACATGGTGAGAACTGGACATAATTTTCTTTCAAGGCCAAGTCTAGGGAGAAAATGTCTATTATACAAGGTAAGAGTATGTTAGAACAATGATGACGATAATGATCATTCTTGTCAACCTTTGTGTCATTGATCTGTCCTTTGATAGTATTCTTGTTAGCAACAAACCAGATCCAGGAGCTGTTTGGAACAGCACTGTCTTTTTATAAGCTGAATGTATTCACCTCTCCCTGCCAAGCCAAAGCAAAGTTTGAAACATGAGACTTTTAGGAAAACTGCTGAACCCCTTGCTTCCATGCTGGAAAATGGTGAATCCAGCACCTTTGAAGTGGAGAAGGGTCACGGCTCTCACCCTGGCAGGCTGGTGATGAGCCCTCACTCACTGGCTGGACGCAGCACTGGGCTGGTTGGAGCTGCTGCCTCTGGGGAGATGCCGTGGAGGACTTGTGTCCCTGTCAGCGCCGTGCCTGGGGCCTCTCAGCCTCCAGGTGCTTCCTTCAGAGTGTGATGAAGAGAGAACAAACCTCCTGCCCCTCTTTCTCAGACCAAGGAGCAGCTCTTCATGTCAATTTAATTACCAACCAGAGGCAGCTTCCCCCTGATGCCCTTCATGTTATCCATACAGAAATATCAGCGTGCCTCCTGTCAGGAGGCCCTCCACCCCGTGAGCCCGCCAACTTCTCACGGGCAGTTCCTCCGGTTCAGTGGGACTGGGTTCCTCCCCTGCCACCCTTTGTGGGATTTACCCCCCCCGCGGCCCCAATTCCCGTGCAGTGCCCGGCAGAAGGGTGTCCTAGGGCAGGACAGCCCCTGGGGAAGAGCCCGGCTTCTCCTCGGCCTTCCACCGGCCCTCGGCCTCCGCGGCAGCTGCCGAGGGTGGTGCTGTGTTTCCCTCTAGTGGTGCCTGAGCCCTGCAGAAAAGCGCAGCGAACCTGCAAGCTGGCCGTGATCTGCAGGAGAGGCTGGGGGGGTGGCTTTCAGAGCTCGCAAAACTGATCTTCGCTTCAGTGAGCGATCCAAGGAGGTGGCAGCGTGCCTCCAGGCGAACAACGGTGGGTTCGCGGCAAAAATATAACTCTGTGCTTCATTAGACTCTCAAGGAATGCTTTATGAAGTACACTTGATCTGTCCTTGTATACATGAAGTTATCATTCATTGTGTGGTCTGGATCGATAACAGCATTGCTTGGTGCAGCATTCTTGGCACGGCTGAAAAACCTATTTCCAGGAATCTGTATTTTGCTGAGTTAGGATGCTGAAACGTCGAGGTTGTTCCTGACCACCTGACACATCTCTAGGGGAAGTCCATGTCAGGCTGTTTTAGTCTCTGTGTTATTATAGTATTGCAAGCAACAGATAGAGACTGAGGAGAAATGGTGAAAACAAATACATTTTAAATCTCCAAGGAAGAAAGATTTAACGTATCAGGACTGAGGTAAAATACCTTGTGCAGACAAGAAACTCTTCACAAATAAAAACCAAAGACAAGCCTAATAAGTTCCTTCTCCACAGCCTATTACAGGGCCTTTGAGCTTTCTGCAGATGTCCTAGGCCAGGGGATTTTCACACTGGTTGAGAAACATCCCATGTCTCAAGGCAGTTGGAAGTGGGTTGGTGAATCCTCCAGCTGCTCTTAGATCTGACATAAATGCCATCCATGAGAGCACTGCAAAGCTCCTTAATGCCAAGAGCTCAGTGCTGTAACATGATGGCTTGAGTCAAAAAGGGGGTCCACCTTGCCTGCGCGGTGTCCTACCCAAGGACACTGTGTCCTCTGCCCAGCTTTCTGAGCAAGTTTAAGTTACTCTGGGCAGGTGACATTACACGCCTGCTGTTTACTATCAATTGCGAATGCTAAAAAGCCTGGTGCAAGTTTTTGTAACCTGCCCAACATTAACGAAATCAAAGGAGTGAGCTGCAAGACCTCCAGACCTCAGCTTCCACTTCTGGTTACATTAGACCTGTGTCACCTATGCCACCACATCACTGTGTTTTAGTATAAACCCCTCTCTCCATGCTCAGCCTAACTACACAGCTTCTGCTGAAATAAACCTGATTTTGTGTAGGGCAGAGGTTAAGGGAAAGCCACCTGTTGCTGATCCACATTTCACATTTGACCACCTTGGAAGCTTCATACTGGCAATCTCGCTTAGATTCTCCTGCATTGCACTTTACCTCTCTTCCTCCATGTACTTTCCTGCTAACCTGCCATCTCCCTTTCTCAGTCCCTTCACAAGCAGCTACTAGAAGTTGTTGAAAAGCCATACTCTTATCCTTGTTTTGGTCCAGATTCAGCTCCCTGAACCACATACAGCACTGGCTTCCGGATTGCAAGCCATCTTTTTGGCTTACATCTATATATGCAACATCATTAAAATGGCTTTTTGCAAAGATTATCTAAAGCTCTTCTAATAAAGCTACCTAAGCACCTATCATAGGATCGTCCTTGACCTCCATCTCCTCCTTCAGAAAGACAACAGACTGGGGGAGAATGTGTGGCATAGTTCATTGATTTTGGCAGATGAATATGTGAAAAGATTTCTTGAGTCTCCTGATGAGAAAAGGAAATGTTTTGTTCTTTTACATCTGGTAGGGAAAGCAGGTGATTTTTCTGATTATTTCTCTTAAGATTAAAAGGCTATTGTGGGTATTTACAATGTTACTAGTATAAGAGTTTATAATAGTATGTTAAAAATGTTAACATAAATAATATTGACTAATGTGGGCTCATTAATGTTGTATCTTTTAAATATTATTGCTACTACATTGTCTTGTTGGAACAGCTTTAAAGGCTTTTAATTAATTTTTGCTGAAGCAAAGCACCAGCAACAGGGATGCCAGAACGACTCGCAGGTGTGCATCCAGCTGTAAGAGGGGTGTAAGGGCAGGACTTGGGCAGAGTTCAGCTGCTTTAGTTCAAAACTTGACAATGAGAACCACCACTTGCGTGCTGTCTCACCCTGGCCCAAAGTCTATGAACGATGCAGTTTCATGTTGCAAAGGACTTCAGCTCCTCAAATTCCAATCCCTCAGTCCCCAGTCAGACCCAAGGTCTCCTAGGATCCTCAGATCCAGTCCCTGGTCATGGTTACCCAGTGACTATTTCATGGGAGACCAAGCTGGAGCCTGGTCCGAAGCCCTTGATACCCCCCTCCCCAGCTCCCATTCCTTATACATCTCCTGTAGTGTCAAGAGACATCCCCTGTCTCTTGAGGATGCTGAATGTCAGAAGTGAATGGATGAAGAAGCCTATCTATTAAACCTATTAAATCTAAAGACGTCGCTCAGGAATTGCCTGAGCCAAACATTGCTGGCTGTTGGGAATACATTAAAAGGAAGTATCACTTTATGCTTTCCTGTTTCTATACATTTCCCCAAGCATCTGCTTTTGGCCACTGTAGGATTTACTAGGCCAGATGGGCCTTAAGTGAGCCAACTGGATATTTTTAGGACAGATAAAGCTAAACAGGCCTTTTTGTGCTGCCTTGCTGGGAGTGTGTCACCAAATCCCAAGGCTTTTGTGAACAAGTCTTTGGCAATGAGTCTAGCTGTATCAGAAAACTAAAAATTGATCAGATAATAAAGTAACAAAAATTAGAACAACACCATTAAGGTTGCAATGTTAAGCATGTAGAGGGAAGAAAATGTCAAAACAAGTGTCTTGTAATGATATTTGAGAATCTTCCACAAGTTACAATCCTATCTGGTGCCCTCCTGTGTGCACTAGGAGATAGACTTGTTCTACACAGTAACACTATTTTTTCGATAAGGTCCTTCCCTCATTCAGATCACAGAGCAGGGGTCACTCAAGTTGAATGAGACGCACAGGGTGAAGGAGAGGGTAGCCTGTAGAGTTCTACCTCCTCCTGCCTGCAGTGAGGCAGGAGCTCATAGGCAAGAAGAGATGCTGCTGGTGAGCACCAGGGAAGGCTGCTAAATGCCACGAGAGCCTGCCCTGAGAGCACTTCAGTGCCACGCTGGATGTCTTGGGTGAAACCACCTTCTTTGAAAGAGGGCATAGACTGCTCCTTGTTTCTGGGTGCTAACTGAGGGGACCTGATGCCTTATTTGTGGATATGTTGAGTTCTCCTCCCCACAACACCTCATGCCAGCTAAAGTTGCAGGTGGCTGACAGCTCCACTTGCTATCTCAAGGGCTTCCTAGCAAAACTGAACGCTTTGTTGTAATCATTCTTTCATTGTGAATGTGCTTATACATGTCACGTTGACCTCCTGGTGAATCTGGACAGGGTGCAGCTGAGCAGACAGCAGGTGATACAGGGATAATCAAACCTCTCACAGACAAGCATTATTTGTGGTGTGCAATGCTGTGAAGTTAAGTGAAGATAGGTAGTCCATATGCCCTGAGTCTCCCCAGGCTGTTGGGCAGATGTCCTGGGAGCTTCTGGCACCTGAAAGTGAATTCTGATCCCTTAAATTCAAAATTTTCACAGGTCAACAAGATTCTTTGTTCTTGTCATCTTTCATAATGTTTTCAGTTCCTTGTTTGAGTCTGGCAAAACTTCCATTTTTTCTTAATAATTCCTGCCTCAAATATAATATTTTTTTTCATTATTTTTCAGGGTCACACTGGTCAGCTTTCTCCATCTCCCTGTATTCTGCTTAGGGAGTCTGTGACACCCCTTGTTGTTGGCCTGGGTTTTGGTTTTGGGTATGGGTTACTAATGCTAAATGCTGTATGTGCCCCTACTGGCTTCTTGGTCTGCAGTAAAACTAAGTGGAGGTTCCTTTCTGACACCCATAATGTGGAACAAAACATGGAGGTTACGGGTGGGTTCATCACACCTAGGTCCAGTTGCCTGTGTCCCAGCTCTGACACAGACGGACCAAAAAGGCCGTTCATGTGTGGAAGGTGTTTAACCAACTGATTTAAATTATACAGCTGTCTTTTAAGTGGCTAAAATTTGCTGACAAGAGGAGGGACACCTTAACCTTATGTTCACACAGTCAGTTGTTATCACATGAAAAGTGTTTTTTTGTTGTTGGTGGTGGCTTTTTTTTTTTAAATCAGTTTTATAGTCCACTAAAGAATGACTAAGAGCTAAGGAAAAGAATGTATTTTTCTAATACTTTGTTATAGTTGTGCCCTGTCTGAAAAATATAGTCACCATGAAAAAAGAAAACCACCCGCAGCTCAACCTGAAAATTGCCTCCCAACAGTAAATGAATATATCACTTCCCTCTGTGATGAAGTTAAAATGTAATTAAGGTTATGTTGCTTTGGAAAAGTTTGCTGATGATATGGTTGGTAGAAGGAGGTAAGACTGCAGAGATTAAACATGCTGGAAATTAGCATAAGGTGTTATGCACTCACAGCAATCTTCATAGTGTCCTGGCAATTTGTCATGAGAGTGTCTATTGAGGGAGGTGATGCTTTGACTGTGATACACAGCGTGAAAACACTTGATAAACAGGAAGGCTGGTGTGATGCTGAATTTTCTAGAGTATTAGGTCTAAACTTAATGTAAGCAGATTATTTGGAGAGTGTGTGTAAATAACTGTATGAATATTGCCATGGTTTGTCTGTGTGGAAGCATGAGAATACTTTCCCCTTGAAGTGAGAAGAAAAACTTATAAAAGTTTATGTGCTTAGATTTCATTACTGGGGTAATTACTCCACATTCATGGAGACTGCAGCAAAGAGAGTAAAGTTTTTACTCTTCATTATTGTTGTCCATTATTACAATTAAAATCCCTGGAAGCTGTCATTTAGCAGCAAATTTAAAATAAAAACACCAAAACTTAAACAAAATCCCCAAATAAAACAAACAAACAAAAAACATATAGGTGTTGACATATCTTATCAGCAGGTTTAGAAGATAAGTACAAGAAAAACGATTGTTATCTGGTGTGAATTAACATATAGCGAATTTGCTCACAACTGAAGAAGGTGACAGATATAACACATGCATTAATAAAACTCCTAATGAAAGGTATGGCTGTCATTAGGGATGGTACTTGTAGAAATGCTATTGATTCCAGAAATTTAATTTAATTTAATTTGATGGCTTTTACTGTAATTAACGCAGTGGTTTGTACCAGCATAGATCTCTTAACATTATTATCTAAGGTGACAAATTATGAAATTAAATGTTCATTTAAGATGCAATTCAAATTTTCTAAAGGTTTTCTTGAGTCAATGGGTCTCAGTTAATTTCCTTAGAGTTAACAGACCTGATTTTTTTCTCCTGTCAGATTTATGCCAGTGAAGGTGCTCCCGATTTACATCAATGCTGCAATGAAGGCAACATATACAAAGGAAACATTCACAGATTTTGATGAGTTCTTGGCAGCCGCTATTGCCTATACTTTGAAAGCTTGAAAGGTATTTTCTTTGTAGCATTAGTTTTTAATGGCATTGAGTGTAACGTGCACATATAATAACAATAATTCACTTTCCTTGTGTTCACCCATTTACCTTGTCATATATCTGCTAGATGCTGCCTGGCTCTCTTCTCTTTTACACCCGTTTTACCTGAGGGCTGTTTATTTTGATGGAGTTACTCCTGATTTAGACCTGTGTATATGAATCTGTTATCTCAGAGAGGTAAATTAATGCTTTTAATCAAGACCACTCTTCTGCCTACCCATCAACATCAAAGCCTAGACATGCTATTAGTTATTGAGAAAGGAAGCACGATGTGAGTAAGCAGCCCTCATCTATCTCTGGCTCCCCATTTACCAGAGTTTTAGTACCATTACCTCAAAACCATGAATACTTTTATCCTCACAATCACTTGGAAAGGCTGCATACCCCCATTTTACAGACCAAAGCCACAAAAGGATGCAGAATTTAGGCAGAAATGAGGGTCCTACATCCAAATCTAATTCTCAAGACCACTTTTTGCAGATGCTACCCAAAGTCTCCCCATTTTGAATGTGCCTCTGTTTTGGACATACCTGAGGTCCCACATACATGAAGATTTCCTTCTGTCCCTACCTTGAAGGATGTCAGTTTTCTCAGGGCACAGCAGCTGGTATGTCTAACCTTTCCCCTCTCAGAGCCTGTGGCCTCAGCAGGTCTTTCCTCATTTCCTCTGGAAGGTGAATTTGCCACCACATGCTCTGAGTATGCTGAAATCCTTGGGCCAGTTTTCACAACTAACACCAGTAGAATCAATGTTGTTTTTTTGAGGGTTGTTGTTGTTTTTCCCAGATACGAAGAGCTCTGACTGTCTTATCACTGGTTTTATATCCAGTAGTTGATTAGATCAGTCACATGGGATGTAGGTGAGATAGCAGTTGGCCTTCTGATTGTGACAGTTCAGATCTATGTGTATATCTCCAGTGAACTGCCCAAGTCGAGGGCTAAAAAGAAAGACTTCCCAGTTCACTGTGATACACAAGGTAATCTCACTGAGGCCTGGTGAAAAAGATGCAGTGCACCAGCTCCATCCGTCACCCGAGGGTGGGGAACCAGGCCACTGTGCTGAACTTCCTCAGAGATAGCTAAGAAATATACGATTTCATGTTAGATTCACTGTGGTCTGGGCAAAATTGTATTGTGGGAAGCGCTGCTATTATGTACTAAATACACCAACTATTGGATAAAGAAGTATGAGCCATTCTTGGAGAGGGGATTGGGACAGATGGCTAGATTTTCCTCTGGTTGTCTTATCCACCAAGCAAGAGGGTTGATCTCCCTCTTCCCCCCTTCTCTGTGAATGTTTGAGTAGTTGAAGCACAGCAACCCCATTTCTGCAGGGGGAGTGGAGAGTGCCCCGGTAGAACTAACTCTGCCATCAGGTGGAGAGGGACACTCTTTTAGAAGGGGGAAGGTTGGGCTCCCCTTGCACAGATACAAGCATTGAGCCTAGTTTTCCTGTGGCATGGGTGAGTAAGCTCAGTGGTTGTATGAGGATGTGAAACACGACTGTACTTTACAGGAAGGCATAATCCCTGCCTTGGTTTTCCAGACTGGCGGCTGACATAGCTACCCTGACAGGAGGGCGCACGTCTGTGAATCCCAAGCCCAAGTGCTGCCCGCTAGGGGAAACTGGCGGCAGGATCACTCCCTGAGTGCAGATCTACAAGGCACCGAGGTCCTTCCAGACGGGGCTACGACGTGTGTGTGTGTGGGGGGGATTCTCTGGCGGCCTCAGCCGGGCTGGGCCCTGAAGGGGGCGGCGAGAGCTGAGGGGGCTCCGCCGGGCCCGCCCTCGGCAGCCCCAAGGCCCGCGGAGCTGTCCGGGACCGCGGTGCTGGAGCGGGGCCCTGAGGGCAAGGGGCAGTTAATTGCTGGGAGACACCCTCATGGGTGGGGGCGGCAGCCCCCCGTTATTGCCGGCTGATTATGGCCGTAATTGCTTTGCTATTTAGCCGTGGCAGAGCTTCCCCCGTGTTGAGGATAACGGCGTTAGGAGGTGTCACGAAGAACACCGGTTACTTAAACCCAGGACTTCGAATTTCAGGTCTAAAAGGCAAATGGAGGAAAAAGACGATTCAAGAAAGGGTAGGTGGTTAAATGCACTGAGACAATGCGCCTACTGGGCTGCCGATCTGAACAATATTCCCTGCCAATGACAGCAGCTGAAAAGAAAATGGGGGAACAGACTGACAAGCAATTCAACTCTGCAAGTACTTCAAGGAGAAGGTTAGAAACGTGCACGTTTATCAAAACGAACGTAACGTTGAACACTGTTGTAATTTGAATTGATGAAAAATGATTAATAGTTACTCCTAAAAGAGAAAGAGCTTAAAAACTAAAAGCTAAAATCTAGTTTTACTTTGTGTAATTTGTTAGAGGAGAAAGATAACGAATAAAACTATGATTAATAAGAATAAAGATAATAAGTTTCTATTAATGCTTATAAATACATTTTCATTAATCACATAAAGACTGATAGAAATATTCAGGAAGTAGTTAAGAGAGTTGAAAAAAACAAATGGCTAAGAAATATAATCCTACTGTACCTCAGTGATTGTTAAAGGAAGGACCCATTATCTTAATTATGTTTCTGGAGCAAACATTATTTCAATGTGATAAAAGATGACATGACTCTAAAGGTAAAGCTACAGCAGATGTTACATGAGTAACAAGCCAATATGCCTACATTCTGGTAATTTCTCCCCCCCTAGACATGTTCTCATTAATCTGTGATTAATAGGATTTGAGTATAGTAAATGATGTTGATCTATTGTCTGTCTTTGTCACACACCATAGAGAGAGCAATTTGTCAGCTCAGCTTTTGTGTGACTATTTAATAGCAAAGAGGGGAAGAGAAAAGACGCTAATCTTCTAATTGGCATCTATAGAGAAAGGTCTAAGAACACTGCCTGCCTGGAAATAGGTTGTGTGCAATTCCTATGCCCGTGAGGCTGAGGCACATAGACGGTCGTAGAGCCACACGTGCACGCGGGAAAGGAACTGTATGTATCTTTCACACAATCACCTGCTCTCCAAAAGGAGAACTGAGAGAACGGAGCACCATAGAACAATGTGCAATTGCCAGCTCTTCAAAATCTGTTGTGTTTCAGCCTGTTACATGTCAAGGGAGTACTTCTTGACTGGTGTGACTTTAATAAAGACAGAAAGTTTCCTCCTTCACAGAACAGAAAGAACAAGGCAGGGGAGGAATGGGGGTAGTGATGGAGATAGAACACTTCTCTCACCAGAAAAATCAGAATCAGGGGAAGGAACGTGAAGTGCCCAAACACCTTTCTTGAGATGTCAGGTGAACAATGGCTTCATGCTAACAGGGTGTCACTTATAATTTAACTGTCCTCCCTAGTTGCTAAGGTTACCTAATAAAATTATTGTACCTAACATAGGACAAAATACAGATAACTTCACAATTAAGTCACTAGTCCCAATTCAGCAAAGCGTGTAAGCTGCAGCTTCAAATTAGGCATGAGGGTAAGCACTTTGCTAAGTTGTGTTCCCTCAGATGCCCTTCCCTCAACCTCTGCTGTCTCTTTGATGTCCTCTGAAAGGTCAGAATCAAGACTTCTTTTTTGGGTGCAGTTCAGGAATGGACCCCTCTGGCACATTTGCCTCAGCAAAATGCAGATTTGCTTAGTATTATGATATCTTGAGTGGTGAACAGAGCTGAAGAATTCCTGATTTAGTTTAACCACCTGAGCAGTTATGACAATGCAACTACTACTTAAGGCAATGCAGTAACTCTTTAAAAATATGTATTTTTGAAAACCTATGTCATTTTTAACTGGTGAGATTTAGGGCACATTTCTCTATGTAGCTTTATGAACCCCATAGGTGGAACCAGTAAACTTCATCAAAGAAGGGTGGTACTATCTTGAACCAGGTTTGCCACTTGGAAATTGTGCTGTGGAACTGCACGTAAAGTTGTTTCTACCAATGTAACTCTTCAGCGGTTATAACACAGAAAATCTTTACTGTCTCTGCTTTAATGCTAATGCATCTGGGCAGGATTTAATGGAAACTGATAAAAGATAAAGATTGGATAAAGAGATGTTTCACTAGGGGCAGAATAAAACCACAGACAGAATTGAATCTGATTTAAAATGTAGCATAGCGTAAAGAAATGATTTGATGGTCCTGAGGTTAGAAAAATGGCTCTCAATAATATGTATTTAGGCTTACAATATTTACTGCCACATTTCACAAGCAATCACATCCCTGTATGAAGCTGCTAGGATCCACTGCTCAGGTATATAAACGAGGGCTTCCGCATGTACAGCAGCCACTGTGGTGCTTGGACTTTGCAATGAAAATGTTGCCTGGATTTGAGGAGCAGATGTGCCAGCACAAAGAAAGTGGGGAAGTAGGGCAAATTGTACCATCTTGTATATGAGTTTACAAAAGTGGAGCATTTCAGTGCTGCTCGGTAACATTATTCTGGATGTGCTGAGCACAATTATCAGCAACCACAGAAGGTAGCCTTGCTTCTGTCTCGGAGTGAGTGCTGACATTTGTCTCCATTTCAGGCATGGCATGGAGAAGGCACCCAAAAGTTTCATACTGGAAACAGCCCCCTAATTGGAGGTGCTGGAGATGTCCTGGAGGTACTAATCCCACACTGCAGAGTGTAGTGACAAAACCTCTGCCTAAGCTGGGGCCATGTAAATGAGCTGAAGTGCAGAAGTATTAAATATCTGTGGGCATGTCTCTGTGCCCTAGCTAGTACACCTTTCAGAGAGAGAAAAATAGCTTTCCTTCTCAATGTGAGCTTGCGCAGCACCATGTCAAGCTGTCACGCAAGGTAGATTCATGGTCTCAAGCCTGGGGCTTTCTGCCTTATGCTCTGGTCTGATGAACTCAAATGGGACATTCGCTTTTGTGGACTGCTGTGATCAAGCAAGGGAGAATTTCACCATCCAAAACAGAAAGGCCTTGGGACATACCCAGGCCAAGGGTTTGGCAGCCTTGGAAAGCTACAGGTTCTCGTGGACTAGCCAGCTGCCTTCACTATCCTTCTCAATTCCCTTTGCAGAGGAGAGAGGTGTCCTGGGATGGTTTCCCCATCAGCAGCCAAAGTGGTAACCGATAGCAATACAGTACTTTTTAGAGATTAGGGTGCTTTAACCCGTCCAACAGACAGTGAAAGATGATCCAGCTCACGAGGAGTTTCAATCAAAAAGCATACACTTAGAGTAAGCTTAAATCTTATGTAATTCAGGCATTTGCACAGATATACAACGTGTCCAGGTTCAAATACTGCAAGTTTTAGTTCTTTTTAAAAATGAGGCTAGGTTTTTGTTTGTTTGTTTTTGTTTGTTTGTTTTTAATGCTCAGAGCTGTGAGAATGGAAATGTTTGTTAATCCTGTGAGCAAGTGAGTGCAAAATGCCCCCACACGCTCACTCGGAGTATAGCAGGAGGTGCTGGGGGTGTCTGTCTGTGATCTGGACTTCATCTGACAAAGTCCTCCGTATCAGGACACGAATTTATTGCATCTGTCCATCAACACAGCTCATTACATGGAACTTGAACTTAGGCTGTCACATATTTTCCAATAGATTAATCTCTATCTAGCATGTGAAGTTGTTGCGAGTGCTTTTTGTTATTTGATATTTCATGCTCTCAGACTGCTCAAAAAGGTGCTGAGTTAAGGAAGATCAAAATGCAGAGTGACATTTCTCTTTAAAAAGCCATTATTACAGAAAGACTCCAGGACTGTTGAAATGTGAGAGAACAGTGATAGTAGCAAATGTTATAGAGCTGTTATTTTAAAACATGACCTGTTTTCTGCCTGGCCCTCAATATTGCTATGCTTAGAAGGGGAAGGAGGCTGTATTTGAAGCAGTTATCTCCTATGCAGGCAATAGCATCTGGTGATATTAAAATGTCATCAGATGAAAATATATGCAACAGCATCAACCTCATTTGAATATGAAATGTAGAGACAATCCAAGGCAGACAACTGCTTGTTTAGAATTATATCTGAATCCAAAGGCTGGATCATCAATAATAGATTAAGGTTTTTTGCCTGTTGTAAAGCAGAGGTTGGATGGGTGTTGTCGTTTTGTTTTTTAATTATTTATAGCATTAGAAAGACTGGATGTTACAAAACACCAAGCAGAGTAAAAATGTAAAATATGAAGTGGGAAGAATTAATTTTAAAATCTGACACTAGAATAAAGCTTCAAAACCCTATATCAACTACACTGAAAATTAGATAGTAACATTCTGGTAGTTCTGTCAAAGTCAAATACAGAAGCAATTGTTAAGTGTTGATAGGCAGTGGCTAGAAGGTGTAATCCACTGGGAAGGTTTTGATCCAAAATGAAACAGTTTTCTACCCCTGCTAGTCAGGCAGAAATCTAATTACTCTCTTTTGATCTCTATGGAGAGGTAAACCAAAGAGTTATAGGTTATGGACAGTTTTATTGATTTTTATCTCAGAAATCAACAAGTGCAGGCTTTACACTTTACACATACTTGCTTAGCTGGTGTTAGGATCAAATATTTCAAACTGGCTTTCCCTTCTACCAAGTCAATAAGCATTTTAGTTGTTTTGTTCAAGTTGTACTGTTGATGTTAATATTACAGAACTTTTTGCACTTGGAAGCTTTGGGGGAAAAAGGCAGATAGGTTTATATTTGGGCAATTTTAAGTAAAAGTCTAAATATTTCTTTTTCAGCTGTTTTTTTTTTTTTCTTTTTTTTTTTCTTTCCCAATACTGAATTGGTATATTCTGGGTCTAACTGGTCACATATATATGCATTTTCATCTCTTTAACTGAGAAAAGGATCTTCACTGAACGGGAAGGGGCTGCCAGGTTTCAGAGGGTTAGCATCCCACCCACTTTCAAGGTAGGAAAGGATAGCTGTGATGCAGCTGGTAACAGCAGGTATTTCTAAGGTTCTCTGGGCATGCATGGAAGAGAAGGTCTTATGTTTCTGGAGCCTGCAGTGCACCTATAAGACAAACCAGCTGCAAACTTCACCGCCTGTATTCTAGCACGGACATATGCCCTGGTCTTTTGTCCTGTCTCTGTGGGTGCAGTCAGTTCCACAAATACTTACTCTCATCAACTGCAGCTTATGGAAATACTTAACCTTTTTTTTTTTTCCTTTTTTTTTTTTTTTTTTTTTTATAAACCCTTCTTCTCCAATCTACTTACCAAAAATCCTATGTAATTTTACACAATGAGTTCAGACATGGGCCTAAGTGATCAGTGGAGAGGGAAGTCCTTGTTTTTCATGCATTTTTGATTAAGTTTAAATCTATGGGAAAGACTTCACTGCTTGTTTAACTAAATCTCAGAGTGCAATGATGTCCTCAGTTCAGCAAACAGGAGTTGTGCTGTCACGTTAAAGATGACAAGATTTCATGCCAGCTTTTTAGAAATATAATTATTTTGGGCCTATTGTTGTTAATTAAACATTTTCATGCAATGTAATCAGTCTTCAAGAATGTGCATAAAGTCAGGGTCTGTTTGTTCACGCACACAAGAAAAGCCAGTCATTCGTATTTAACTCAGCTGTCAGATCCAGAGGCACAGCCATACAGTCTGGGATGAGTGCAGGTTTGAGATTATTTTGATAGCTTCTCTTCTTCGTGTCCGGGGAGATAAGGCTGTTTCTCCCACAGCTGCATTTTTCCTGAATGACTGACAACCCCTTTAGAGGAGATCAGCCCCTTTTTGTGCCCTTTCACTCACTCGGAGGTTATCAGCTAAAACTGCACTCAGTATTCAATCACATCTTTCCCCTGTGGCCGTAACTCCTGTTAACACAATTAACCTTCTGATGGGAACATAAAATGAATCTAGGGAGGGAAAAAGAGCAGAAATACATTCCCATGTTACGGATTAAATGGCCATATTGCTTATAGCAGTGTTTTTTCACCTCTTTCTCTTCCACAACATTGTGTATAAGGGGCTATTAACAGGAAGTTGCCTGTCACAAAATTCTTCCTAGCAATCCCGGCAGCTTTTATTTTATTGGCAATTTTTTGACTTTAAGGCTGATGGAAAGTATTATGGGACATAAAACTGGATTGCTAGCCAAACGGAAATTTGTGTCTGTTTGCATTTTGGCTTGCTGTACCCCCTCAAAAAATCTAAATCTGAAAAATACTGGTTGACAGCGTATGTCCCCCCCCTTTTTTTTTTGATGGGGGAGGTGTGTGGCACAAATAATATGTTTTTTATTGAGTTTCTTTTTCTTCAACAACATTTTAAAATTGTAGAGACACAGTGTGTGTTGCTCTTTGTTTTCATTTACTGGATGTGATTCTATCCTGAGATAGGCTCTCTTTAGAGCTGCCAAGGTCCAAAGTCCACTCTGAGGTCCACTTGAAGGATATCAGTAAGTGTCCAGTTCTAGCTGTTAAGGACAGGTTTTAATAATTTTCAGTCTCTTTTGTGTGTTGTTACATTTCTAGATTTCTTCCTCACTTTTTTGTTACAGCCCTGCCCTTCCAAATAAGAGCTTAAGGGATGGTCCTCATGTGCCAGCATTGCTGCTGTTGACTTAGAAAAGTCTTGCGAGGTTAAAGCTTACATTGAAAAACACTCAGTTAATAATGCTGGAATGTTTCCCCAGCAAAATAAAAGAAGCGCTTTGCAGCTGGAGACAAGTGCTGCTGAAGCAGAGCCAAGGGAGCTCCGTGAATCTGCCAGTTTTCAGATGAAGCAGCTACTTGGGCACATGAGAGAAGAAAGACAAAACAGAGCTGATGGGAAAAGGAAGAGGCAAGGGTATCAACTGACAACCAAAGGTTGGGCTCATTTTCATTGTAAGCTTTTTTCTCAATTTCATCTCTCTTTTCTCCGCTCCTTTCAGTTCAGATGTGTTAGCTGTTCATCTGTCCTTGTCCTGAGAATTGATTGTTGCATCCATGGGAGATTGCTGGCACGAAGAAAACACTTACAGTAATTAAAGCGAGGAAAGCTGTTGTCAGGCTTGCTTCTCTCTTTCGGAGGAACCAAGAACTTCACCAGAAAACAGTTCTGCTTCAAAGCAAACTTCATTCTACTGGATGCAGTATTAATACTGACACAATTAAATATGACTTATTGCAGCCCTGCAGAGATGGAGGACAACCGTGGAGCTCCATGGTGGAGATCACTCTTGAGTGATCTACAACAGATGAATGGCACATTAAGAGGCCAGTAAAGGAGAGATTTTAACCATTTGCCAGCACAATGTAAGGTTAAATAGGCATGCACCCCGAGCACGTGCTGGTATCCCTTGGCTCTCTTTTCCCAAGAGATATCAGTCTTCTGTTACTCTTCCTCAAGCAACAGCTTCCAACTCAAGAAGCCTCTCACGGGTTCCCACTCAAGTTTCGAGAGGATATAAAACACATACTTGGCAGGTTGGCAGGGAGTTTGCCATGAGAAGGCACACTGTGTGTCGGGGCAAGGGGCCAGGATCCAGGACACGGGTGCAGGAGTGTTTCCTGTGGGGCTGAGCTGGCTGGGGAGCTCCCACCCCATGGTGCTGGTGGGCTGAGGATGGCTTCCGTAATTCAGGTTTTCCCATCAGTGAGAGAGACATGTGTTTAAAATGAATGGCTGTAAAAATGTGAATTCAGGGCATATTAATTGGTCTTGTCCTCCTCAAAGACATGTGTGCTGGGGTGTTGGGCAAATCCTGGAAGGACATGGCCCCCAGCTCATCCCATTGTTGAAAGAGATTAAGCCTCCGAGAGCTCTGGACGCTTGGGGATTAAGGATCAGCGTCCAGAGGGGGATGCTCCTGGGTGTGACTTATGGTATTTAAGGGCTTTATGCTTCACTCAGCCCTTGCAGCTGTTAAGATTTCTTTTGCTTGTTTTCTGAAGATGGCAGGGAATAAAGTTTTGCCAAGTCCTGCGGACGCACAGAATATCATGGACTGCCTTTTCCTAGATCCACACACTAGTGTGCTACTGAAAAACAGTATTTGAGGGAAAGCACTGCATCTTTTCAGCTAAAACAGGTTCCCTTCACACAGAGCACATACCACGTATATCTTCCTTTGCTGCCCGAGCTCCACAGCCATACCAGGTGAATCTGTTGCCAGTCTCCTCCCAGAAGAGGCTCACTGTACTTTACAGCCCGCAGCACCGTGTGTTACATTGCCACGTAAAAGTTCAGCTTGCGGTCCAGCCCCTGGGAATTACAGTCTCTGAGCTGGCTCTGCAGTACTGGGCTGATGTGGTTATTAATCCTTCTGATAAGACTGGAACGGTCACTGTCTGGTGTAAGGGCTTGTGCATTACTGCATAATACATCAAACCTCCGGTGCAGCAGCTTCTGAAGAGCAGATAAATTTTCTGCTGCTCTGCGCAGGGCTCTGCCATCCTGCAGGACCCGAGCATCCTCCTCAAGCCACCCAGCCAGCATCAGGGGGCTCAACCAAGAAAGCGTTAGGTTAAGTGTGATTGCTCTGATAAGTCTGATCTGTTTAACACAATCAGTTTGTTTATTTATTTGGGCAAGCGAGTCTTCTTACTCAGATCCTGGAGGAAAGTAAAAGGGGCTTAACTGGGAAATAAACAGAAACAATTCAAGGAGCAACTGTAAGGTAAATCATTTGCTCTTCCACGTCCTTTTCTGGTGGAGGTGGTGTGACAGTCTCCTGCATCAGAGGCTGTGGGGAAGTCATACCTTCCCTGGGTCTTTTTATTTTATTTTTTTTTTCCCTTAAGATTTGCTTTTGTTCCAGCTCAGGACAGTAATTGAGGCTGTACTGGTGTAGGCTGTCCCCTGCTGTTTTACCCTCAGCGTTATCTATTTTTTCCTATCTGGCACTGAAGCTCAGAAAACGAAACAAGCAGAAAATTTGGGAAGATGTTAATGGTGTTGTATCTGCTGGTTTTAAACATCTGGTACTTTCCATTTTTCTGGGCTTGTGCTTCCAACCCATTCCCTTCCAGTAGGCATCTGACGATAAGACAAAAGTAGAAGACATTGGTCTGCATTTCAGACAGTAATCTTTAAACTTCCAAACTCAGTAGACATTTTCACCTGTATTTTCCATGCACAAAAACTGGATGCGGAACAATATCAGAGCAAAATTGGTGGTGTATGCCTAAAGGTCCCTTAGAAAAAATTGATCCATTCAGAAATGTTTTTCGCCTTCAGTCCTAAACAACTGATTTATGTTCCAGGTGAATTTCTGCAGCAATTTACAGTTCTTCTACTTCTTCAATTATCCATTTTTCCCCTATTGCAATCTTACTCATTTTCATTTACTCCTGCAAAATCCTTTTTTTCCCGATTGCAGAACCATTATGCCTTCTTCTACTACTTCTTTTAAATTAAGTGCTTGCTTCTTTATCTTTTCACCATTAATTACTGATGTCTTTTTGACCTCTGCTTTGTATGATACTTTGTCATATTTCTATTTCCTATCTTTTACACTCAGTTTAGATTTTTTTTTCCTTAACATTTCTGCTCTGAATAGCCTTGTTCTTGTTTTTCAGGCAGTTCCCAGAATGGCCACACAGAGAAACCTTTGCCCTCCTCTCTTGTTTTTCATCTTGCCTCCATTGTATCAGTGGCCTATTTAAAAATGTATTTTACAGCTCACTGCAGCCAAGCTGCTCTCTCTTTTTCTAATTAGGCTGATTAAAATCTACGTAGGCATCTTGATAACTTTTTGCTATGACTGAACCAGTTAGACCTTCTCTTTTGGGGACCAGAGGTAGTCTGGTGGGAACAGAAGTGGGTGCCACCGTGGGACTTGGGGTTTCATTTAGGAGATGGGGTTTCAGGACTTTATAAGAATAACATGAGCAGAAGCCACTCTATATAAGTTTTATTGGTGAGCTATTAGTGTAAAGGCTGGTGACTTTTCTGTGGAAAAATAAAAGACCTTTTTTTGCGTGACAGAGTGCAAAATCTTCAGTGGTAGATCAGTGACACTTTGTTTGTGCAGGGAGTTTCAAACCTATCCTCAGGTATCCAAATTATTTATTGGGCTGGTTCCACATACACCATTTCACTGTGTCTTACACAGTTTTCATTTGCTTCTTCCTCGGCAACGATTCCCAAAGTTTTTATTTTGTAATTGAAAAAAAAAAAATGAAATAGTTCACAAATTATTTTCCTGTCTTTGCCAAATCTCCCATTAGCATCAGCGGAGTTTCACTTAGTGAGCGAGGTGAGGCTGCACCATAGCCTTTAAGTATTTCTTTATCGGGGAGTGATGGTTACGAAGGAAGGCCAGCTGCTTGCTCAAAACTGTGAGAGTGGCTGGGCCTTCCTGCTGAAATATATTTTATAAATGTGTAAAGGGAAACATGATAAATGCAGGCATTTGCTGTCATTTTGTTCTTTTAAATAAATAACTGAGTATAATGAGTCTCAGCCACAGAATGAACATAATGAACCTCCAAACAACAAGATGTTGTCTGAGAGCAATATTTACCACTGAGGAAGGGATTGTTACAGAAACAAAAATTGTTTAGACGTTAGTGGGTGAGATAAGAATCTATTAAAGGAATTAAAAGCTGAGATGATTCATCACACGTTTCTGCTTATTTGTAAGAGACACATGAAAGGCAGGGATTTCAAAACATTTGTATTAGAAAAACACCAATAACAAAGCCCACTGATTTAATTTTTCAGTCTCTCGGGCTTCAAAAGAAGATGTGACTTGTCCGCATTCACCTTGAAAAACATACGGCTCTGTAAATTAGCCAAAGCTCAGTTTGCTTTGCTACATTACATTTTGAAATTGGTCACCTATAAATGATATTTACAGGATTTTGCTATGTGCAGCAATATAAGAGCTGCTTCTGGTTGTGCTAGGAGCCAGATTTCTGATGCATTTCAGAGCGGGGAACTGCTTCTCCCAGCGCTGCTGCGGCTTGCAGAGGAGAGTGTGCGTCCTCTTCTTTCCCCCTGCACCGCTGCAGTCCCCTGCTCAGCGACCTGCTCTGCCACCGCCGTTTCCATCGCTGACAAAAGGCCTCTGTAATGAAGACCAGTGGCATCACTCACACACCGGTGCTTTGCGTTCCCCTGTCATTTGCATGAGGATGTTGCAGTGGGTTACTGAAGAGATTTTGGTGTGATCGCTGAAACTTATAGGCCCATACTTGTATTAAGTTGCCTGGGTCCTGGACCAAGTTCTCACAGCACAACTATTGTAGAAAATTTGTCTTAAAGTATTTTTCATAGCAGAACAGAGAGAGCATTGAATTGTAAAAATGTGCACGGCTGTCAGGAGTTTTTTGTGTACGTTTGCTATAGGGGGATAGTAGAGAACACAGCAACAAAAGCAAGAAATGGAGAAAGAAGTGGAACCAGGAGACAATGTGTAAATAAACAAGACAGCTATCAGCTACCATCGTGACTGTGTGAGCTATTGGAAGAAAACAGGAGTTGCAGTTCAGCAAATTCAGATTCTTCTTGCTGTACGGTCTGAATTTTGCTAAGCGATATTATTTCAGCTGTCTCCTGTAAGTTGAGCATCTTTAAAGCAGCCTTTGGAAAGGAACTGGCTTGTACCAGCTTCTGCTGACTGGGACAACAGGGAGAAATAAAGCACGGTCGTGTCCTGGTAGCTCCCTGCCTTTGAGGAGATGTTTGATGGCATGTTTGGAAAATGGAGCTGCACTGGGGTCAGCACCTTCGAGGGGCAGCGTCAAGCTCCTGCAAGGCCTCCCCAGGCTGCTTGCTGGGGTTCCTGCCCTTGCGTGAGAGAGAGGAGGGTATTTGGTGAGGGGGAGAGGGAATGAAAGGGGCAAGGAGGTCTACAGGTCCCACAGAGTGCTTTGAAAGGTGCTCCTGGAGCTAGGATGTTCGGTAGAAAGTTGAGAACTCCATCTGCATGCTGAGGCATCCTCGTCACCCCCTGAAACACCATCATTCCCTGCACGAGCTCAGTATGGCACACCAAAATCCAAACTGACTTTGGTTTTTAGGAAAAAGTGATTCCTTTCCAGACTGCAACTGTGTTAAAAACAAAAGAAGAAAATTCCAGTTTTAAGTATTAAGAAGAAAAAACTTTATCAGAATTTTTTATTTCAATGGCAGCTTTTCTCTTTACCCCATACCATCGAAAAATGCTCAACTGTGTTTTTGCTCCTGCCTAAAGGTGTGATGATGTGCCTTGTAACATAGAACAGGCACAGGACTTTTCAACTCAAGAGCTGGCTGTTTGGTGGATTTGTAGCTGTCTAAAGAAAAATGCCTTTGTGGGAAGAAATATCACACAGCTATAGGAGTCGCTCCCTTGTTTGTTACAACGCCTAATGCTTATTTGAAGGATTAACTCAGCTATTCCTTATTCATATTTTCATTTCTAATACATTTCTGTTTGTGTATCTTCCAACTGAACATACTGTGCTTCTGTTTAACTGTCTATTTATAGTCATAAGAGAAATAAACATATAAAATAAATGCATCTTGATGCATAGCTGTGCAGGAGTACAGATGTTTTATTAATGAAAATGAATCCAGCTTTTTGTAAGTCATGGCAGCAATATAACATATCATTGTTTGGTTCTCTGCTAGACAGTCCCTGCTGTTTTTACATAGAAATTCCTGTAATACTTAATGGACATCTGGAAGAATTCAGCCAATTAATCGAATTCACGCAGGAGCTAGGCTAATGGCTGTCTGAAAGGCAGATTACATTAAATCAAACTTGCAATATGAATGAAAGTACTTAATCATACATGCAACATTCATTAGATGCGGCACAGCAAGTGTTTTGATTACTTTAATGAAAGATCAGGTAAAGTGCATCAACTGAACAGATTGAAGAGACAGCATGCTTACAAATGTTTGATTATGTTGACTATCAACAGAAACAGTGCCAGTAATTTATAGCAAAAACATATTTGGAGGAGGAGGAGTATGGAGCTGGTGAACTTGGGAGGGGAAGTGAAATTTGGGCCTTGCCTCCAAACACTTTAATTAATAGTCAGGATAGCGAGACTTTAATCAAATGTCATGGAAGAAGCAAAACAGATGCATTTGGAGAATCTCGTATGGCAACTGCTAGTCATCGCTGATGTTTGCAGTCCTTAGCCTCTGATGCTGTTTTCAAATCCCCTGTGTTTTGTCTGACTTTGGAGTAAACATGGCAAATTCCTAACGGCAAAAATATTTTCAAAACAATATAATGGTTTGAGAAAGGCAATGATTTCTGATTTTTGCTGCTCTCCCCCACGCTCCCTGCTGGAGACACCCCCAAGTACCCAGTGCTGGCCACCCTTGTCGTCTGCATCCCTATATGCTGTCACATTTCCCCTTTTCTGACTCCCCATCTGGGAGCTCATTTTGTCCTTGCCCCCAGGGGCTTTCCCACACTGCTCGTCACCCAGAGGGGCACAGCCTCCCACCTGATGCACCCGCCACACTCCAGCACTGCAGCCTCACCTGTGTGCAGAAGGGAGTTTGCCAGCTCTTGTTTTTGGGACCAGCAAGTTGGCTGATCTCAGAGGCTGGAGGTGAGCTTCCTAAGAGGAGCAGCCAGGTCTCTGGGCCAGCAATCCATTTTCTTTCCCCTTTTTCTTCAGATTTCATGCACTGAGATGAATTATGTGAGTCATTTCCTTGTGAGAGCTGTTGCCCTCCTTGCTGCTTTTGTGAAATGCAGGCACCCAACACAGATGTGTTTTATTTCCACGTAATGCAGTTTTCTTACTTGTTTCTTTATGGTGTTTTTCTGGTCAGCGTTCTGTGTTGGTTTTCTCTCCTTCTCCATCCCCTACCACCACTTTTCCTTATCTCTCCCTTAGGTGCCCCACCTGCCCCTTTGTAACTGCTGGTGCTCCTGCTCATGGCTCCTATGTTGCCATCTGCTTTGCAGTGGCCAGGAAGGAACTGCACCTTGTTCCTCAACAGTTCCTGCAATTCCTCCATATAGGAAAGCAAAGCTTCAATAACATTTTTCCATCAGGAGTTACCTGCAGCTCAGGCAAGAGAGGGATATGAGAGTTTGGTGGAACCTGATGAAACAGAAGGAGAAGTAGGCAGGGCACAGCCAAGCCAAGTATTTGGCACCAGCCATAGGAATTGTTTGTACCCCCTCCACGCTGGCAAAATTTGATGGAGAAAGCTGGTGTTGGAGCATGAGCATGACAAAATTCTGGGGGGGGGGAAAAACAAACAAACAAACAAACAAAAAAACAACCAGGTAAATATTTTCCTGAGGGCTTGGCTCCCTGCACTGAGTCCCTGTGGAAGTCTCCCTGGGTGTGCTGCCTGCGCCTGGAAGTGTTTCTTACCAAGAGGTATATGCAGGACAGGCACAACTCACGAGCCTCATCCCTCTTGTACTCCTGCTCTCTGTTTGTCTCTAGAGCTGTTGTGCTCTTCACATGCAGAGCCGCCTACCTATCTGCACATACATCTGCACGTAGCGCAGCTGGGACTCGGGCTCACTGAAAGCCGCTGCTGCTATTCATATAATTAATAACTGTGGCCTTTCCATGAAAAGGAGTATCTTTTTCAGTGAATTACAACATATAATGATGTTTGTAGGAAAAAGACTGCTATCTCATGCCGAAGGAAGCCCAAGCTTCCTATTTATGACTTTGTGAGATCAATAAATAACTCCATTACAAGCACAATTGTAATGGCAGATGGCTTCAGCCTATGGGACACCAGCTGAAATCAGTAATGAAATAACAGAAGTCATAATGGTCCCATCGAGGCTCGTGGATGGAGAGCATCATTGTCCTCCTGCATCAGCTCAGTGACGGCAGTGTGGTGATATCGATGGTGTGACGTCATTTACGGAAGAGAAAGAAGGGTGAATGCTTTTGTAGTGTCCTAAAACCCCTTAAAATGCCTCCAGTCCAAGTATCCTCACAGAACAAATGTTTCATACCTTCTATTACGGAAACCTCTTCGTTAATGTTTGAGCAATAAAGAAAACAGCTGCTGTTAGCATAATTTCCCCCCTGAGGCTGATTGTCCTCAGGTAAAACAAACCCCAATTAACGTACCAGCGAGGCCAGGTATATTAGACAACACGGAGCCTCGCAATGCAGAGATCTCCTTCCATGTCTGTCACCAGCACCGAACCCTGACTGCAGCAGGGTAAGTGGCAGCCTCCTTGCAAGGGGAGGCTTTGGTGGCTCTCCCCCAGCAGCAGCCTGCTCAAGCCCTGGGCTGGGACTGCTCCTCAGGCTGTGCCGTCATGGCGGCCTCTACCAAGGGCAGTCTTCTGAGGTGGCTCCTGCCTCCCTTCTATTTACTGCTCCTCCAATTACAAACCAGATGTTGAGGGAAGATTCAAAAGTCAACTTTATTTGAAATTTGAAAATATAAAAAACTTGACCACAACGACTTTTTTTTTGTGGTGGGCAGGGGACACATGAAGGAGAAAAATGTCCTTTAATCCTTTGCTTATAGTCCTTTTCTATTTTATTTTTAACTTTTATTTTTTAAAGCTGTGGTTATTTTTTTCTCTTATTAAGTGGCCGAAGGCACTTCTCCCTCTTTCTGCCCCCAGAAGAGTTTTTAGCCTTTTCTCTGAGAACCAGCCCTCACCAGGCCCTTCTCCCTCCCAGCCAGCAGGGCTGCCATACATTCCTCTCTCTGTTTATGCCTGAGGAAACACCAAACGCAGCTGCCCGCTCACTCAGTGACAATTTGTTTGTCCCCGGCACCAACATAGGACCCCTGCCCACCACAGGCTGTGAGGCGAGGTGCCAGAGCCTGGCGGGTTTGGGTTTGGTCGGGTGGCTGAGCGGTGCCCACCTCATGGCCAGGCTGCTGGGCGGCCTGTGGGCGCTGGCACCACAGGTGGCGTCGCCTCAGCTGCCTCAGGCATGAGGCGCCGGCACCATGCACTGGAACTCGCCGCCATAATTTGGCTGTTTCTGTTTCACTGCTTCCTGCAGAACATGCTGAGACCTCTCTGCTTAGCGAGGGCTTTCGGCAGGGGAAATATCTAGAAGGTCCTCAGGAGGTTGCTTTGGCCATCGCTGAACCTGGCTTCTGAATCCCGGTAAGGCCCGAATACGGCCCTGTTTGGTCAGGGAAGTTGTGAGCAGGCGTGAAAGCGCACCCACACAGAAGGGGAAGCCCCTGCCAAGGGGAGGAAGAACAGCAGCATCTGCCTTCCCCCTGCTTCCTAGACACACCTGCATTTATTTGACCAGGCCAGGAAGGAGGGCTGGGGTCTGAGGAGGCGAAGATTTAAGAGAGGGAACCGCTTCCTCGCGCTCTCAGCCCTGCCGGCTCCCCAGGAGTGCCTGTGTCCTTTCTGCTCATTAGCCATCACATCTTTCTGCTAGAAGTTTGATTTCCTATTAAGTGTGGGTTAGCCCTTTGGCTAATCCAAGGTCATCTGAGGATGACTCTTATGTAAGCAGCCAATACATTTGATGAGGTCTAACCTAGTTCTATCAGACTCCAGAGAACACGGTGTATGGCCAGGAAACCTGCCACTTCTTCTGACAGCATTCAGCTGCTTGCTTAGGAAAGCCTTCACCTTACATGAATTTCCCTCATGTATGATGTTCAGGTGGGCTGAACATCGCTCTCTCAGCAGTGTGATGGGACCAGTGGAATTTAATGTCGGGGGGAAAAAAAAATCCTGCAAATTCCCCCAGGATTTGTGTGTGTATGCATGTGCAAAATTGTTAAATATCCTTATAATCATTGGAATGTCTTAATTCTGAAAATTTTGGAAGGAATAAAAGCTGAAGGCAAAAGTATAAAGCCATGTGACAATTCAGAAAGCCTTGAAGCTCAGAGAGTCTCGTGTAACCAGGGTCAGCAGGACCAAATTCGCTTGTGGTGGGGTGATGCAAAATACGCTGAAGTAAAACAGTAAATGGGAGCCGAGGAACTGGGAGAAGGGGCAGGGTAGGGAAAACATTAAGTTTATTGAAACAAACCCAGGCATGAATCCCGAAACAGTTTTGGCAGTGACTTTGTACGAGACCCCCAGGAGGTGGCATGCGCTGCAGTAAGACCATCGATGGGATGCTGGGTTCTTCACTTCTGGCCCCACCTCACAAACCAGTAGTGCAACAGAGTCACACCAAGGGCCTACAAGAGTGTGGGGGGTTTGGCCACCTGCCACGCTGGGGCAAGGAGCAGGGGGTGGTGAGGGGCTGGGGCTGGAGCAGTGCTTTGGGAGGGGAGGCTCTGAAGTGCCCCTCGGCCCCAGGGCCGCATCTGGCCTGGCTGCTGAGGGCCTGCGGGAGCTCCCTGGCACAGCTCCAGCCGGCAGCTCGAAGCGCTGGAAAATGGCCGAGGTCCCAGCAAATGCTCTCCATGCACCTGCTGCCCAGCTGGTGCATGGTGCTCCCAGGTAGGAAAAGGCACTTTGAGGTTCCTCACCCCTTAGGACAGGAGCTGAGCTGGGCTTTCCCACCACAGCCTTCTGCAGTGTGACCAAGGCAAAAGGAACACTGAAAGGAAGGAACACGGCTTTGCAAATTGAAAGACCTATTTACGTTTTGCTTGGAGGAACAGCATAACACAGTGGCTCTGTAAGCAGGGATACAGTAATTCAGTGAGAAATGTAGTTGGGAAGTCCCAGTTACAAAGGTCAACCGGGCATTAGGAAAAAATCATGCGGTCCGTCCAGGGAGCGATCTAGCTGTGCTGCAGCACGGCTCATCGGTCCCAGTTAAAATGGTTTGTAGTAACGAGGGGCAATCTCTGGCTCGCAGTCTGTAATCTAATCTAAAATTCAGCGCAGCGGTGAAAACGGAGGGAGACGTGAGAGGAGAGCGAGGCAAAGCACGCTCACGGATCTGCTGCGGGGGGTAAGCGGGGCGCTCAGGCGGGCCTCAGCCGCTGGGGCAGCGCCCCGTTCCGCCTGGAGCCCGCTCCGTCGGTGCACGGGCGGCCGCGAGCACACCCCGGCCGTCGGTGCTCGGCCCCGCAGCTCGGGTCCGAGCGGCAGAAGCGGCCCCGCTCCCTCCGGCTCCCCCTCCCCTCCCGGCCCCGCACCAGCCCCGACGGGGCGATGCCGACGGGGGCCCGGCGGGGCCCTGCCGCCGCCTCCTCCCCCGCGGCCGCCAGCGCCGGCCCCAGCCCCTCATTGGCCGCCGGCGCCGGAGGGAGGAGGGCGCCCGGGCGGGAGCGGGCGCCGGGGGTATAAAGGCCGGGCGGGCCCTGCGCGCCGCGCTCCCGCAGCCCTCCCGGCCCCGCCATGCCGCGCGGCTTCCTCGTCAAGCGCAGCCGGCGCCCCGGCGGTTCCTACCGGGCGCGCCCGCGGGAGCGGGAGCGGGACCCGCCGCCGTCGCCGCCACTGCCCGCCGCCGCCGGGGGAAGCCCCGCCGCCCGGCAAGGGGCGGAGGAGGAGGAGGAGGGCGACGAGGAGGAGGGCGCCGCCGCCGCCGCCGCCTGCCCCGCGTCCCCCGCGGCGACGTGGAGCCCCGGCGGCGGGGGCCCGCTGCGAGCCCCGGCGGAGGGAGCGGGCGCCTGGGGGGCGGCGGGGCCGTGCAGCGCGGCGGGGCCGCGGGCGGCGTTCTTCGAGCGGTGCCTCAGCTCCCCGGCGTCCGCCGAGTCCTTCCCGCTGGCCGCCTCCTTCCCGCCGGCCGAGAAGCTGCTGCTGCAGCCCCGCACGCCGCTGCCCGCCCCGCCGCCGCCCGCCCCGCAGCCGCCGCCGCCGGGCCCGGCGCTGAAGCGGCCGTCGAGGGCCAAGGCGCCCGGCAAGAAGGCGAAGGCCACGCGGAAGCTGAGCTTCGCCGACGAGGTGACCACCTCGCCCGTGCTGGGGCTGCGCATCAAGGAGGAGGGCCCCGAGGGGCGGCCGGGGCCGGGGCCGCCGCCGTCGGGGGGGCGCACGCCGCTGGGCGAGTTCATCTGCCAGCTGTGCAAGGAGCACTACGCCGACCCGCTGGCGCTGGCCCAGCACCGCTGCTCCCGCATCGTGCGCGTCGAGTACCGCTGCCCCGAGTGCCACAAGATCTTCAGCTGCCCCGCCAACCTGGCCTCGCACCGCCGCTGGCACAAGCCGCGGCCCGGCCCCAGCGCCGACGGCTCTGCCGCCGCCGCCGCCGCCCCGCCGGGCAAGGAGAACAGCCCCGAGCGGCGGCCCCGCGGCCCCTCCGCCGCTCTCCCGCCGCCTCCGCCGCCGCTTCCCCGTCAGCACCGCGGCGGCGCGGACAGCGCCGGCGGAGCCCCGGCCTCTGCCCCCGGCGCCCCCGGCCCCGGCCCCGGCCCCGTCGGGGAGGCGTTCGCCTGCCCCTGCTGCCAGAAGCGCTTCCGACGGCAGGCCTACCTCCGCAAGCACCTGGGCACCCACGGCGCGGCGCGGCCAGCCGCCTTCGGGCCGCCGGAGCGCGGGCAGCTCGCCTTCGCCTGCCACCTCTGCGGCGCCCGCTTCCCCTCGGCGGACATCAGGGACAAGCACCGGCTGTGGCACGCCGTGCGGGAGGAGCTGCTGCTGCCGCCGCCGCCGCCGCCTCCAGCCGCCGGGCAGCCCGAGGGCGGCGGGGCGGCGGCGGCGGGGGGCGGCGAGCGGCAGGGCTTCCCCTGCAAGCACTGCCCCGCCACCTTCTTCAGCGCGCCGGGGCTGGCGCGGCACGCCACCAAGTGCCACCCGCCCGAGGGCAGGCAGGTCCTGCTGCTCCAGGTGCCCGTCCGGCCGGGCTGCTAGCCCCCGCGGCCGCCCCCGATGGGACCCCATCGCCCGACGGCCCGGGCGAGCGCCGAGCGAGTCCCGTCCACGCTGTAATTCCTATGGAAAGTCGCGCTGGGTGCGCACACGGCCACCGAGGCAAAGCCGCCTGCGGACCCCCCCTGTGCCCTCCGCCCCGTCCCCTCCGGGCTGCCCCGGGGCGCTGGGGGGCGGCGGGTGCCCGCTGAAGTCCAGCTGTACATAGGATATTTAAAGAGAGGAATTATTATTATTATTTTTCGTGAGAAAAGGCGCCTGACCTAGTTACCTTGTTTTCATAGCCGTCCCCCCCACCCCAAGCTCGAACATTTAAGTTCTCGTGCAGTGTTTCGTTTGCTGTACTCTGTGCTAAAATAGTCGCGAAGGTAAATGTTCTTGCTAAGTCGGTGTCAGCTCTGTAATAGCTAGCGAAACATGCGGGAACCCGGTCGTGCTGTCCGCTTACCGAAGGCGAGGCGCCGTGCCCCAGCTAGGTGCGCGCCCCCGCTTCCCACGCGAGTTTTTGGGGGCCCTGCGGGCGGCCCCGGCCCCTCGGGGGGTGCCCCGCGGCCGGGGGGACCCCGGGGCGCCGCTCCCCGGCCCGGTCAAGCCGCCCTCTGCGTTTTTCCCCCGGCTTCAGCGGCAGCCCGGCCCAGCGCTTTGCAATTCTGTGCACCTTGCCAGCTACGGACCTTTCAGGCCTTATTTATTTGGTCGTCTGTTTATTTATTTTCACGCGGGAGTGCTCGTTCCGAATGCGATAGCGGGTGAGGCCAAAAAGGACGAGCGAATTCAATAAATGATTTAAAACGAAGCTAACGCCTTTCTTGAATTCAGCAGGGGAAAAGCGGGTCGCTTGGTGGTTCCCGAAGAAACAAACTGATCCCAGCCCCAACCTTTGTTAGAGCACGCAGAATATTGCTATCTTTTCATTAGCATCCTCTAATGCAGCTATTTCTCTAGTTTTATATTTCGTTACACCCAACAAAAGGCTCGCGTACATCATGCCCAAAGGCCGAAAGCAAGTGATAGCGTTTTATTTCAAACGTGCTCCGTCGACTTTCTGGTGTTGGTTGCAGGACCTGGGAAATATGAATAAGTGCGGTATAACCTGCAGCTGCCAACGCTTGCTGCCTGGCGGAGGCTTAAACTTGGAGCTTGCTATTCTCCCCCACCAGAAATCAAGCATGTCATTTTAAGTAGGGCGTTTTTTCAATCATTCGCCGGTAACCGAGGCGCAGGTAGCAGTGCCCGTTTATGCCGTTCACCGAGTTCTCCCATGGAGAAGGTCACTGTGCTTTTTTAAATCATTACCCTCCCGTCTCTGCTCGTACGGTCAAAGAAACAGGGCTACAGATGGCATTTACCAGAGCTGGGGACAAGTGTCCGATACGGCGTCCTTGCAGCGGACGGGGAGAGCTCCCAAGAACTAGTTGACACGCCAAGCTTTTAATATGAATGACAACTAAGCCGTGTATCGCACTTAACTGCTCCACGTGTAATTTGCTTTTCTTTTACAAATTGCAGTAGGAATCTAATCACTGAGGTGAATGACCAATATGCAAAAGGTGGTAAGAATAATTTTATTGTATTATTAAATAGCATGTTTTCTCTTCAACCATTACAAATTTGTAGATACTACATGAATGACAATACATAATTTATATTTTTATTGTTGCCCATATCATATGATATATTTACACATGCAGTTAGTACGGATGTCATGCTACATTTTGTTAACAGCATCTTCTTGTTTGCCAGACTCAAAATGTGAGCATTTCATCTGCTGTAGGAAAATATCTCTGGATGGGTGGAATGCGTGTACTAACCTGCACTTACAGGGTTGGAATCATCAGCATTGCAGGTCAGCCTCTTGGAGCATGTTCCCTTTTCTTCCTCAGTACACAGCATCAGAGCAATGAATTTGTATCAGGAAAGTGCTTTTTTTTTTTTAATGTAAGAAACAATAATATACATCTAGACCCAGCAGCCCGGTGATAAAGGCTAAAAAACATGAGACTCAATGGCATTTACTATTGATAACACTTCCAAAAGCAAACATTATAAAAATATTTGGAAGCCAAGCATAAGTAGAATTTCAGCACAGTGATTTTTTTTCTTTTTCCTTTTTTTTTTCTTTTTTTTCTTCTTCTTTTTTTTTCTGGCATAGATTATGGCACCACCTGCACAGTTAAGAAATGATACATTGCTTTGTGAAGAAAGAGTTGGTGCTACTGGCAAGTTATTTTGTTTGGACACTGTAATGCTTGAAAGGCTGTTTAAGTATTTTATTCTTAACATAAATAGTCTGTACACAGCCTGTGCATTAACATTATGACATCTGACAAAGACTTTACAAATGCAACTTCAATTTAAAATTGTACATTCATTTTCAAATTGTACATATTTCTTTCTTTGTTACAGAGAAAATTGTAGTGGGGCACAATAAATATAGTGTAATCAAACTGCAGTCTCCAATTCCATATGTCACTCCAGATCAACCAGAGTTAAAAATGACTACTGGTAAGATATCATAATCATCCAGGAAGGTAAAAGGTGCAGAGGACAAACTGCACTGAAAAAAAAAAAAGGAGGGGGAGAAAAAAAAAAAGGCAGCCTGGAGTTTGATTAAAAAACCAACCAAACAAAAACAACCAAAAGCTAAAATAGTAAAGTAAAATTCCAGTGTCACTGTTTAAAATAAACATACAGAAAAAGGGTATGCAGGGAACGGGGCACATATGCGCTAGAGACGTTATCCTTCAGCTGAAAGCTGCGAGTCGTAGGAAGGGTTGCTGACGGCTGGTTACTAGAAAGCTGCAGGCATCTCAACACTTAGGACTTGTTGGCCGAGCCAGAGGAGCGGCGCAGTTTCATGGACATTCGGCTCTTGCTAGTCCGAGGAGACATTGGAGAGGCTAAGTCTGTTCCATCCACCTGTGCTGTTGCTGCTGCTGGAGTTTCTCCCAGCTGAGTCTCTGGGCAGAAGCCTGCAGAGGACAGCAAGAACCAAACCCATCAGTGCCGCCTTCCACGCGCGCAGCACAGGAATCTATACACACAAGGGGCAGGTAGGAATTTCAGTGCTGTTGTCAAGCCCACAGCATATACTAGCCCTTTACCAGCTGTGGGTGATTGCACCGCACATGGAGCTAGCGACTGCCACAAAATCATCTCTAGAGAAAAGATGATGCCAGAAACCACTGAGCTGCAAGACTGCAGAGAACCCTCGGCAATTGAAACAGCACTGAGGTGGGCAGCGTCATCCTGCTAGCCAGGAGAACCGACCCCTCCAGTTCCCTGGCGGGGATGGGGAGTGAATATTCATGCCATCACCCAGAAGAATCCCGTCTATAATGAGAACATGAAGGTTAACGGCTCACTGCGCATGAAGGGAGTTCTGGGAATGCAGCTGAAAAGGTGGAGTGAATTGGGGTGAACTGGGAGAGCAACACATCTCCTCCCATCTAGGCTTTAGTCAGTGCTTCAAAAGGCCAATTCCTACAGGGCCCACAAGGCAGAAGCTTGAACAGATCGTACTAAGCGGATGCACTACGCATCCCAATTTCTTTGTAAAAGGAACAAGATGAATTTGAGATAACGGCATGGCGTTTGTCACCCAGCACCCAACTACTCCGCAGTGGGCCCTGAGTCCTCACTGCATGAGCCTTTCCCTTACGAACAGCCCAGTGGGACCCTCCGCCTCCAGTCAGCCTCCACAGAGGTACAGAAGGGAGAGGAGGCAACGTGCAATCTAAATTACGTTCTCCTTCCTGGGTGCAGAACTTTAACACTATGCACTCTCACGCACAAAACCAAACTGCATTTTAATTGGCCGTTTGCAGAGACCGGCAGGCTGATTGAACCCAATTACCTCAGTTGCCACTAATCACTTTTGAGCTGTATGAATTATGGGCAGAAGCTTAGTCCTGCAGAAGTCAATGGGAAAACCCCTGCTGACTTTGGTAAGCCAGAATATCACTTGCTATTTCTTTCACATCACGCTATTACTGGTAATACTTTAAAATAATAATGCAATAATCAGAACTGGAGACCTCTCTCCCTCAGTTAACATTTCATATATAATGGGCACAAAAAACATTCAAAACCGAGCACATTTCATTTGAAAGACTCCTCTAAAATAAAATCCCAGATCATCAGGTAAGAAGTCTAAGAGTTCATTTAAAACACTGTCATAAACCTAAAGGATTTAGCGACCTGGATGTCCTCCTCGCCTGGTCCGTCATCTGCCTGCTCCAGAGGGACGGCCCAATACTTTCTGTCTTTTTCAAACCGACATGAGCCATTGAAGTGACAGGGAGGAAAAAGGGCTGTTATTTGTTCCCCAGCTGGTGACAGTAATTCTGTTCATGAACTAGGTACTTCATTGCCAAACAATCTGGAAAAGCATGATAATGCCTGACTCACTGTGCCTTATAAAAAAAGGCAAGCAGGGAAACATGCAGTCTCATTTTCTGAAATTCTATCTTGTTCTAATTTTACAAGGAATTAAAGCATTTCAAATGGTGGAAGATAGAGAATAGAAAATAACCGTTGTTGTTTTGCACAGCATACCATTCACAGCTAGCGTGAAAGACCTTCCGTTTCAAGCCTTTGCCCTTTACCTTGATGTGGCCAATGCTTTCTAGTGGAGGTTTTGGAAGGAGAAGAAATATCACAGCATTTCTTTCTTTGTTGAGAATGAAGAAGTGATGAGGAAGGAGAAGTGGAAAGAAGTGAGGAAGGGGGAGGAGAGAAGATAAAAGATAACAGGTGTGAGACATGAGACACGAACCGCAAAGATTGAAGGGTATTAACAGATGAGCACAGAAAACAGAATTTTGAATTTCATTATGTAATTGCTGCTCATGCTACAGGTTAAAGAGAATGATGAGTTAGTTATGTGCAATGAAGCAACAGCTCTGAAATCCAGCGTCATACTTACCAACTAAGCATTACAAGAAAAAAAGAAGAGAGAGAGAAAGAAAAGAATTCTATGACATTATCCAGATCCAGCAACCTTATTTATAGCAACTGAGATACATCCTAAACATTGCCTGAAACGCTTTCTTAAAATCTGTGAAAACAGTTCAATAGTCACACACATAGACACAATCGAGAAGGAAAAACAAATGGCAATTTGATATATGGCTTCTGCTCCCCAGCTGTTTCACATTTTTACATATGCTACAATTATAGCCAGTCTCAACACGAGACTGCTGAAATCACATAAAGAAAAAAACATTGCATTTAAGCTTGTTAGTTTGAGTCAAAGACTAAAACCATACTGCGAAATTTTATCAAGTGCTGGATAAAGAAAACCTTAAAACCCCCACTATTTTAATTAAGGCATTATTCCAATCATATCTTTAAAGTTTGCTTATAATTTCTGCAGACAGACATCAGAAAGCACAGATTCACATCTAATCCCATTTTAAAAAACTGATGTAGAGTTATTGAAGAACAGAAGTCATGTAAAGTGATTTTCACATCTGAACATATCACACCAGAAGAGTGAAGAATAATGGCACTTAAAATATATTTAGTCTGGCAGCAATCAACAGGCTGATTAATAACTCAATTTCTTTAGATTTTAGATATATGTATCTCTATATATATACGTACGCACATACACACACGTGGATATTATATGTGATTATATAAATTTTGCAAGTTTTGTTTCCCCTTCAGTTTAAAATCTTCAGTGTAGAATGCTGTATCTTTATATCTTTATGCAGTGAAATGTTTAGTTATCCAAACTAAAAAAATAGGGTTAAGTAAGAAAGCTTTATTGTCAATTGTCCTGGAACAAGAAAGTTCAATTCAAATAAACAAAATGAACGTGTTAGCATTTTTAAGAATTTGAAAAAATGTCAGAAAGTGATCCATTTTTTTCCTTCTCTTAGGCTTGACAACTGACCAGGCTAGCATGAAGCAATTTGATCACCTATGATAGTTTAGGACCGTAACGTAAAGCTGTTTCTGTTGTTGTGAACAACGAAGTTGTTCAGCGAAGTTGAAATGGGACATTTTCCTATTCTATTTGAAGCTTTTAGGATCTTCTAAAGATAGTATGTTGGTTATTTGTCTCAGAAATGAGCTATTTAAATGTAAAACAGTACCCTAACTACACAGACTGCGTTAGAAGTGAACTGAAGTTCACTGGGAGGGACCCAGGCGTACCGTAACACACCCGTTTGCACAACTCACCTCGCTCAACAATTCTGACTTTCAAAGAGGTGGAAATTTCACCGGCTAGAAGTCTGATGGGGTGCTGATACACTACCTGTTAAGACTTCTGGCTTTATCACACCAGTTGTCTGGAACAACATTATCCTGAGTGCCATTTCTGAGAATGAGGGCACAGGAAAATATCACTTGTCTATGTTAATGCATTTTGATGGCTTTTTAATATACTTCAGCCTCCCACGTGGCCTCTGGGGAAGAGGGCAATCATTTTTGTACAGCTTCTGCCCTTTTCCACTCATACAAATACCAGTCCAAAGCTGGCCAAGCTATCAGTTATGCTCAGCAGAACCTTGCTTGAGTCAAGGCATTAAGTCAATAATTTTGGGAAAAGACAAGAGGTTGCAAGAAGCAGAGGCAGAGAGGAAGACTGCAGAAGCAGCTGCCAAGCAAGACAAGAAGCTGAGGAGGGCGGTGAGTGGCCTAAAGACCTGAGAGGCTGGAACCAGGTAGGAGAGAAAGAACTAAGAGCCAGACATGAGAAAGATGTACAGCAAGAAGTGGTTTATGGAGAATGAGCAGAAAAGCCAGTGTCCGGTAAATCACAGAATGGTTTGGGTGGGACTGTAAAGATCACCTGGGTCCAGCCCCCCTGCCATGGGCAGGACACCTCCCACCAGACCAGGCTGCCCAAAGCCCCATCCAGCCTGGCCTTGAACATTTCCAGGGATGGGGCATCCACAGCCTCTCTGGGCAACCTGTGCCAGTGCCTCACTACCCGCTGAGTAAAGAATTTCTTCTGAATATCTAATCTAGATCTACCCTCTTCTAGTTTAAAACCATTCCCCCTTGTCCTAAATAAAGAACGCTCTTCAGAACCTGGCTTTAACCTACTAGATAAACCTATTCCTCTGTGTCATCAAGTAGCTGTGAAACCCACTGGCAAAATTTCCAGTCTTTCCTCTAGGAGAGCTTCAGGCAGAGGTAAGACAGCTCATTATTGCACTACTACAGTTTGCAGAAGTTGGTGGTGGATCTAGAGGCTACAACTTTGCTTACGAATCATACGGTGGTTAATCAGTATTAAGGAATTTCTCTTCTGCCCTATGCCTTAAACAAAACAAAAATGAAAGTACTTACACAAGAAAGTGTTGTTACAGGACAATAAAACTGTCAAGTCAAACATTCAAAAACTAGGAAATGTCAGGATTAAAATTGCACATGCTGCTTTAATTTCATCACCTTGTACGTATGCATGCAATGTTTTTTTATTGGACAATCATATTCCTTGCTTTTCAGTGGAAATGAACAAAGTTGATCTGTTTGGGTCTCCAGCAGTCCTCACTGGATTTATCACTTTGAAGTGCTGAGGATCCGCAGCTTACTACGACCCAAGTGGTCAATGCATGGGCAACAGTTCAGAAATGCGTAACATTTCAGCTTCAGTCGTCCAATGTGGAATTTTTGGAAAATTTCATTAAGTTTTGTGGGTTTGCTCTGATCTGGAATGAAAGCATTTCTTACTAAGTTTGGACTGGTGAAGGAATAATGAGAAACTCTTCCCAGCCCTGCCACACATACAGCCTTCATAAAACATTTCTGTTTTTAACTGCATTTCTGGTCACAAAGTTCAACCATCACCACCAGAAGCATTGTTTGTCACCAGTGGTGCTTAGGCACCATCATTGTAATATGCAAAGGAGGGATAACAGAGGGCCAAAAAGATGAACAGATTCTCTGTTCAAAGTTACACAGCACACAAGCAGCAGATTGGGTTAAGATGCAGGCCATGGAATTTGAGATTTTCTTGTGCAAGGCTGAAGCACCAATACCTCTACATTCCTCCACTTCTCTCTCTGTAAGCTGGCATCCCCACTGACTTTGGGAGTGGGGCAGCAGGATTGGTCTGAACGCAGGCTTGAAAATGTAGGAACAAGTGTTGGGATCAAATAGTCTTCTGCTGGCATCACAAGTAAAATACTATGACCCTTTTTAACAAGGTTTACTATACTGAGGTCCTATTTTTAGTAGCAAGAGAGGAAAAAAAAAGATGACAGAAAAACCAAAATCAAATCATCAGTACAATTTAAAACTCAGAGTCTTAGCATCGAGGGGTCAATAAGCCCTTCAATATCATTGAGCTTGTCATTGACAGTTTCCTCAGCCTACTCTGGTGTCACAGAAGTCTGGTTTACTCAATAGCTGTATAGCAGAAAATATTATTTTGCAGTTAACTCTACTTACCAGAGTCAGCACAAAGTAAAAAAAAAAAAAAAAAAAAAAGAGCAGCTACTGAATTACATTCTGTGATTAAGCAGGGTTAATTAAAAAAAAAACAAAAACAAAACAAAAACAAAACCATATATCCACTACATTAGTCAAGTTCCTAAACCTGGGAAGATGGACTTTTCATGTATTTTAACAGGGCAACCTAGATATCTAGATAAAACAGCAGCAGCCACAATTACTTTGTATCAAGCAGCAACCACTCTAAGGAAGGAAACAGCTTTTGCTGAGGACTGAAGCTTTCATAAAATACACCAATCTGAGAAAATACAGTTTGTAACCGAATGGCATAGTCTCTATATGCTGACTGTCATAGTTCAAGTGAAGAATTTGGCATGCTGAAAGCAGCCCATGGGGTCACAACAACAAAAATAAAATACAGTACTTGTTGATGGGCTTTAGTAGCTTCGCAGTTTCTATATATATCTTAGAAGAAGAAATTGTATATAATATTTTATAAAAATTAAACATATTGGACAACTATAAGCTTCAAGATCATGATCCAACTAAACAATCAAGTCTAAAATAAGGAAATATTTTCTAGTTGCTTGTGGTCTTGTTTTTTCATAAAAAGCAGATATAAATAAAATATTATATAAAAAAGTAATTGCAACATATTTTTAGAAGCTGGTCAGAAATTTTTGGATGACACAGAAATGTCTGGCAGGTAGCCTGCAAGGTTTTGAGTCACCTTGGAGGTGATGAATGCATGTAGATGCCCAGGCAGGATTCCAGTGCTGATCCTACGCGTAATCCTGGCACAAGTGAGACCTCCGTACCTATCTTTCAATACAGCTGTCTGATGCAGGGACCCTAGTAACATAGGGGTAATAAGTATTTTAGTAGCACATCAGGTGGATTGTTTCTTGGGATCACGGTCCTTCAAAGTTCAGGGCCATCTGTAGGCACCCTGAGAACTGGACGCCAGCGGTTTGCCCACTAACCAGCCCTGGGGAAGCCGTTTTGGCAGATGACTGCAGTACTAAATTAGACCTGCTTCAGGCTTTAGAGTCTGTGCTCTCCTGAGTCAGCCTGAAGGCAGAAAGTGTGGTGCTACTCCAGGCACTGTCCTGGAGCTGAGCATCAGAGCACCTGGAGCCCTGGACCCAGCGTGGGTCAGCCCTGAGGTCTGGGAGCGCCGAGGGTCCAGGTTGCAATAAGGACTCCCGCAGCATTCCCGGCTTCCCTGTGCTGCAACTAAAAGTCAGTCAGGGAGCTCTGGGGATAGGCTCTTGGATGTTGGGTCACAGTGTGCTGCATCTATGTCCTAGGGAGATCCTGGCTGCTCCTGGCACAGATGAGTTGGTCAGCTCCACCACACTCCACAAAGTTCAGGAGACGACGTCCCTTAGGGTAGGAGGTGACATTTTGTGGTATGTAAACACACGTTCATACACTCAAGTGTGAAATAGATCACAAGTTCCTATTAATGAGATTCCTGCAGAAAATTAGTACCTGTGAGAGAAAGCTTAAGACTAAAATCAAGTTTTTCAGTAAGAATCTTTTTTCTAGATCAAGTTAGAGAAAGCAAGTACGACTTGGACAATTTTTAAGGGAATATAGGAATTGCCCCTGTTCTGTACTAGTTTGGTGCAAGGGAGAAAAGCAGCTTTGCTTTACCTCAGAAGAAGGAGCTAGAAGAACAGAGAACGATTTAGCCTGGAATGAGATTTCCAAAAGTGATCAGGCAGAACTGATAAGAGTGCACTAGAATATAGGATCTATACTAGTGATACGGAACTGTCTGATGCTGAATGCTTACTGAGCGCATTAGGGAGGAAAAGTGGTAAGGATTGGTACCCCTGCTTATTGCTTCCAATGTTTCTAGTTACGGATTTCTCCTATTCAAACGTTTTCATACATTAAATTAAATTACTATTTTTGTACTGATTTAATTAGTTTTAAATCACTGCCTTTTAATTTGGTTTCCCTTTGGTTTTGATGATTAGAACTGACACAGCTATCCACTTACACTTTAAAACTGCGCCTCATTTCCACTTACAGTTTATACCTTCACACAAAGCAATCTCAGTGTTTCAACATCTCTCAGTCATTCTTTCTGCAGTCCTAATCGGAATGCTTTCATAATTTTAAAATTGATTTCTGCAAAATTTTGCAATTAAGAAACAAATTTTGAGATAATGACTTACCGAATTAATTCTTACAAAATTTATTTTATTTAGATTTACAGCTTTTCCACAGTACCACTTTGATTTATTTGACATTAAATAAAGTTTTCTGAACAAAGAATTTCAAGTGTTACACATTCTTCTTCTCCTTCTCTCCTATGTTATCACTGCAGAATGTCTTACAACATCAATGAAAGACAGTACAGGGTACAAAACACACCACTGCCATCCAGTACTACTTGTTCATGCTGAGAAACAAAGGTCAAAACAATAAAGTGTTACTCATTCAACAACTGTCTCTACCATTAGTTACCTTAATCCCAGAACCAGTGTTAGTGCTTCATGCAGACCTGAGGTTAGTAAAAGACTAAAACTTTAAGAAGATGTAGTGGTCATTTCTCAATCAGTGTGAAATTCTTTTAGTGTGAACAAGAGCAACAAGGAAAGTTTGCATACAATTTGGTTACAAGCTTAGTGCTCTAGTAAAAGTAATAGGAACAAAGGGTTTTTTTGGACACTTTGTCTTACCTTCAGATAAACAGAACTGATATTTAATGATCTAAAAAGAGGGGAAATAAAATAAATGAAATAATCATAAGGAGTTCAAGGAATTTCAGAACAGGAAGGCCTTGAGTTACTCATTTTCTTACCGATTTTCTTATTAGTAACTGAAAATGCAGTATCCTCTTATAAACCAGGTATTTTAGTGGAAAGTAAAAATCACCTTAAAAACAACTTTGCAACTAACAACCTGGAAACAAAAGTGGTGATCGCAAGGCTCTCAGGCTTCTAGTTTCAAACTTTACATTCTAAAAATGAGAGCTTAAAACTTTCTTATACGAAAAGTGTGCTTACATTAAAGAATTTATCTATTTGAACTAGCCAACATAAAGAAGTACCAGCAGTTTCAGATTTTATACAGGAGAATGCAATAAAATTCATTGTAAAAATATAGAATCTGTTTGCTAGGTTCAAGTAGCTTGCCAAATCTTAATGCCAGACATTTTCCCATGATGCCAGACAACAGAATAAGGAATTAAAGGCAACTTTGCCCAAGTTCTCAAAATAGGTGCATACAGTCTTTCAGATTAATGGTAACTCTTAATGATATGTAAATGTTTGAATTTTTATTCTTTATAAGTAAGGATACTGCATTTCAAGTAAGACTGTATAAAAACAGTTCTTTACTGTACTGCTTACCTGTGTCCGAGGGCAAATGGTGGTAAGGTGCTGGACAGAAAACCTGCGCAGCAAAATCCTCAAAAGTTGTAGGTTCTAGGTGATGCTGGACAATCGTTTGCAGGTATCGTGCTCTCTCCTCATAACTGGTTTAGCCAAGAATTAAGGAACAATTTACGTCATGTACTGTAACTGCTAAATACCAATGCCAAGTATTTCAGAGTTCCTATTTTTGTTAAATACATATTGTGTATTTCAGTGACAGTACACACTTTAACTCTTTACATAACTCTGAGATTATCTGATGCACTGTAGTGATATGAACTGTAAGGCACACATGGTCAATGCGAACCATTATGGTTAAACCATCTCTTTTTCAAGTCTCACACAATACCTTCTGAAAATCTTTTCCAACAGCAATGTAAATATTCTCTTTAAACTAACCGATTTGGCTGCAGTTTGGTTACAATTAAATACAAAAATCTCACAATTTTTAAGAGTATAGCATGAAAAGTAACAGATGAACATTAACACAATAATTTATTTTGCACTTTTCAATAACAAACTCCTTCTGTAATCCCTAAACACACACGCAGTTAAGATAAATACATAGCTAAATTTGAGTATTGGGAAAAACACCTCATCCATTATGCCATTAAAACAAGCAAGAATATTTGTAAAGAATCTGCAGGACCCTTAAATACTGGCTAACAAGGTGTCAGCAGGGCACTGACAGTAAAATACTGTACTTCTTCCTTTTCACTGCATTCTCCTTCTCTGATATTATTGACAAGAGACCAGTATCTTGAAGTGTTGCTGCTTTTGAAGAACCCTCTCCAGGCTGCTTGTTCCAGCAGGCCTGATTGTGCTGTTAGCACAGAGTGAGCGAGAAAAAGAGAGAATATTTCTGCTGTTCATGAAAGCAACTATGGAAATGGCTGTCAAAATGTAGAGCAGCAGGCAGCAACATACAATTATCAAGAAAAACTCCCATGCTGACTTCATGTCGTATAGTTCCTGAACTGAGAAATCAGTTAACCTTTTCTCTCACAACTTTCCAAGTCCTCTGGCTGGACTCAATACTTTGAATGAGGGAGACCTTCTCAACTTATCTTATGTAACCATAAAACGATCAGGATTTTTTCCTGGCATTTATGCTTGTGCACATTTTGTTTCTGTATTTTATTTTTAGACAGTAAGATCAACTTCCCGTTTCTTTTTCCTAGAAAAGCAAAAACACAAAACAAAACAAAAACCCCAAAACAGAAAAACAAACAAAAAACAAAACAAAACAAAACAGCATGCTGTGGAGAAATGCATTCAGGATCAGTTTCTTGAAGTTCTGACTTCAGGTTTGCTGCTCTTTTTGGGGGTGTGGGAGGGGAAGCAGTATCTTGCGTCCTGCACACATCTTTTTAGCAATTGAAACATGAGAACTGCATAAGAAGTGACGATTTTTTTAATACCAAGTGCTAACATTTTAAATAAATAACTATACTGTTTTCAGTTATGATAATCAGGACAATTCTCAGCCTTAAATTACAGCTGGAAACAACAGCCTTCATCTTAGCTATTAAAAGTATACCTCAACTGTTACAAAACTTTTCCTATGAAACCTTCCTGTCCTTGTTTTCTGTACAATATTTACAATAGATATTGCAGTACATCTAAATATGAAGGAATGTAAAAAGAATATATTATCTGAAAAAAAACTTTATAGTGAATAACATCATCTTTGTTGTGTTTCCTGAGACCACAACTTGCTTACATGGTGAAACTGTGAAACAATTTTCCCTCCAAAATTTGTGTTGCAAATTCCTTCTGGATCCTCAGAGATCTGAAACTCAGCAGAATTCTCAATCTGGAGAAGCTATAACAGAAGCACGGGGACAAGAGAAAATATAAAAATCTCCCATTGTAGAGGTTCTTAGGTTGGGGGATAAACACAGTATTGAGCCTTAAGAGAGGAGAGTAATATAGCACAGTTTTTAAGAGGCTATGTATAAGTGGTAGAGGATGAAACTGATGGTTGAAGTCTAAATAATACTACGTATCTCACAACTTGTTGAAAAGCACTTTTTTCATTGGGGGAGATTCACAGCTGCTGAATTTTCTGCAGTTAATAGAGTCCTTTGATTCACAGCAGTGCCCCTTGCACAAAAAATACTGGCCTTTGTGTATTACCAGAAACTAATTTTCTATTTGGCTGAAAAGGGAAAAATGGGGTTATTGCTTCTCCCTCCTACAGAGCTTTTCATTATGCCTGATGCACTCAACTTCTAAGCTCTTCTGAGAAAAAAAATAACTGAAGAGGCAAGAGGTAGAAAAATGAGCTTGTTAGCACATTAGAAGTGAAGTATCTTGGTGGGCCCTAGAAATTCCCAGTGGTGTGTTAACTTATCACTCTATGCATGCTGGCACTGATAGTCTCCCAATTGATCACTCTCTTTTCGCACCAAAGGTGCTGCCAGGAAGCAAAGGCTGAAGGCCCACAGGAGAACAGACTGCTATCAAAACAAGCTGTTTTTAAAAGTCTGCTTGAATGGGTAAAATGTTTCATGAAAAAGTAGGGTGGAGACACCTACCTGCTTTTAAAATGTTCTACTTTCAGAGGTCTCTAAAGGAAACCTTTTAGTTTATCCTATTACATCTAAAGCTTATACACAAATAAGGCAGAAATGAAGGAAAGTTACCACTTTGAATGTGACAAGGACTTTCCCATTCTCCAATCTATGTGCGTATCTCCTAACCAAACAGAGAAGTCTTGACACAGATGCTGACTGAGGAGGATAATGATGTTTTTGTTACACAATGGAGAGGACATGCTTATATCAGTTCTAGAAGACGAATTCAAATGCACACTTAGCACACCCGGAGGAAAGTAATTCAGCTAGCCAGGTTACTTTGCGTCTTAGCAATCCACAAAACCATCTGCACCGGGTTAATAACAGAACCCCGCTTAAAAAGGAACACAAATCTGAGGCGAAAGCCAAGTCCAAGGCTTGCAGCATTCTGCACTAAGAAAGGACACAGTCTCCTCCGAAGAACAGCTCTTCTGTTAGAAACTGGGTAGCTGAGATTTGGCTACTTCTATTCACTTAGACTTTAAGAACATTCTAGTATTTTAAACTCCATATTGTCATGCTTTTGTGGCTGTGATAATCTAGTTCCACACTGCATTTGAATGCAACTATCAGCAAGAGTGACCATAATCCCAAGGTAGTTAATTTCTACATTAGTTCTAATAGGCTGGACATTTATTTCTTTAAAATGCTGCTCTCTAGGGAAGAGTTATTAGCACCTATAAATTGAGTGGCACACACAAACTCAATGGCTAGTAATAACAGGGCAATGCAAGCTGTATGCTTACTGTGAGTGGGTGTTGCCACTGGCATCAGCAATTAAGATGGAATGGGAAGGATGCACAGACAAACCAATGGGGAAAGAATCTGGCACAGAGGGTAACTAAATACATAAACTAACAATGCTGTGAGCTTTCTGCTTCCAAAGAAGGTGCTAACTGGAACAAAAGAGAACGGATAAAAAGGTAAGATACACATTATTTGTACAGGAACCCAATCTGTTGGCTAAAAACTTGCTGATGTATAATCCACAAAAAGCAAAACAAAAAAAATGCAAAGATTTGAAGAAATGACTTCACTATACTTTTCCAGATGTCATTGTTATGAAAAATACGATCAATACCGCAGAAAAATCAGAAATCGTACCTTTACAGGTCATTCAGGATGTAGTCACTGCAATTAAAATTTCATTTGCATTACAATTCATTTTACTTATTCTCCAAATCTGCAATTATTTCTAACGATATATCTAACGATACTGTACGATACTGTACTGTACTGTAACGATACTGTACTTTCCATTACTACAGACATGAGATCTTTTTTAGACCTGTTGATTCTCATTTGGGAACAAGCACCAAAATTCTGGCTGTCAGATCACTACTTGTGCTTAATCTGCCTGAGAAACAACAGCTCACCTAATAGCTCTTCATCAATGTTGAGTGTGTTACATTTTTTTATTTATTTTTTTAACTTAAGGTCTCATTACATTCCTATGGCAGCATACACCTAAATCTTCAGATTCTTTTTGCATTACTTAAGCTAGAACTTTTTCTAGCCACCTACATGAACAATTTGTTTAGGGTTCTACCTCATATCTCAGTTGCTGCCCTATGCTTTTTTTTCCCCCTCAATAAATGAATTTTTATCTACCCAAAACAGCTTACGGCCCACTTTCTGAACATCCTGCTTAGATGAGGCAGTCTCTTCAGATATCACCATCAATCTGCCATTCCCTACTGCAAATACAAGTTCCTTATTTTAACTTTACAGTTGATACCTATTTGGTCCGTTTGATCAAAACTACTCTCACCTGCTGTTACCACAACCATTCTCACTCACACAACATTTTCAGACAGGCACTTCTGTACTTTCTTCCTTTGCCTAGCACCAGGTCTCCCTAAATGTCCACAAAAAAAACACCCTTTAACCCTCCTCCCTTTGCTATTACATTTATCTAAAAAGAAACAAAGAAAACATCTTGGAAGATTTATATCATCTATTGGTGTGTAGATCATGCAACTACTCATGCTGATCACTGCTATTTCATATTTCCTTGTATTTTGTATCTGCCTTCATTTATTGTCTTCATTTTTATATTTAGCTTTTTGACTTCAAACAACAAACAACATTTGTCTTGTCTGTACAGCATGCCAGCATAAAGAGACTCTGGTCTATGGGAAGGGTATATGTATGCCACAATAAAACAAGTGAAATATTTCTCTGTGCTTTTTCATCCAGCATCTTTTTCCTTCAAAGATCCACTTGTTTTTATCCATGAATTTGCCATCCTTCCATTTGATGAGGAAAGATATTTGCTAATTACCCACATCTCTCAGTTTGTCTTCAATTTTCCTGTCTTGCAATTCGAACCATGCAAGCTCCGTAAGATCCTGTATTGCCCAGTCTCTTCTACTGTCTTCGTCTTTAAAGTCCTTATGTTGTCCATCTCCTCATAACCATTTCTGTAGAGTTACTGTCTCATTCTAACTACTGTTTTTCTTCCCATTCTTATTTACACCTGTGTAACATCTGGAAAAAGTCTGCCTGTAAGCTTTAGAATTAAATAATATGTTTTGCAAATAACCTATCCGGTATTTATCAATTAAAGAAAACTGGATTCCTGATTGGTATGTTATCATCATCCAGGGAATAACAATCTCAAAATTTCATTAACCTGAATCTGAAAAAAAATGAAGAAAAAAAAAGCAGTTTCAACATGGAGTAAAATTTCCATGACTTTAATCAAGAATGTGGTGCTTCAAAATTCTGTAACCTACACGCTAGACTCATTAAAAGGGGCTGGAGAAGAAATTCGAGTGTCTGCTCCCAAGAGGATCTGATAACAAAGGCTTCCTGAGCAGGGGCTGGAATCCAGGGACTCTCCTCTCCCAGGGAAGTACCATAACCACTGGTCTCTACAGATGAGCATGTACTTTCCCTGTGATGCAGAGTATATTTCATGGAACGAAGAGCAATTTCAGCAGTGAACTGAGCGTGCCGTACTACAAAAAGTCCTCAGTCCCGATGGCCACAGCAACACCCTTGTAAGAGGCAGTAGATGTGGCCTCAGAGTTGGAAACTGTTCTCATTTCCTGGATGATTGATGCAACTGAGTTGCCTCCTGTTGTTTTCGTGTGGGCTCTAATCCAGCGAGCACACTTTCAAAACTCCTAGCACTGCTGCCTCACAGACAAGAAGAGTCAAGAAATGCCTTCCTACTCAAGGGATAAAGAGAAGTATGAACTGGGTGTGTGGCTGTTCAGGATATAGAAAGAACTTAGGCAGCTCTAGCGTGTGCTGAAGTGGACAAGTTTCCAGGGAAGGGTAGCAACAGAAGCTGCAGATAGATACCTGTGGACATCAGAGGTATCTAACACCGGGCATTCGCTGTGTGGAGATTCTTAGCACCTCTCTTTTAGACTCAAGCACCTGTAAGGGCTTTTGGCAGGAACTTGTGTTAGGCTGACTTGTCAGTAGTTGTATGCTGAAATACTCTAAAGACTGTGAAAAAAATACAGAAAATGTTTTATCACAACGGATTTCCTAAGCAGCATCTGGGGGGAAAGATTATGCTGGGGAACATATTCAAAGACAGAAAGTTTAAAAAGGGCTGAAGGCACAGTTTATTAATATGTTTAAATGGTTATGGAAGGATTTATAATGCTTGAAAAATCTCTTTAAAAGGTGAGTACGTCATTCGTTCCAAAGAATTTGAAACAACTGCATTTGTGAAGTACCTAAAGTCACCAATAGCAGAAAATCTGTAATTTCCCAGCAGTCAAAAGAAAGTATTTACCATTTCAGATAAAACAATAAAATGTCATGCCACAGCTTCCAGTTTAATAGATGACTACAAGATCATTTCTGGATGATTTAAAATGCATCAAGGTCACTATAGTTCAGGAAATACCCTACAACTATGAAGTTCCAAACCGCAGGCCCAAAGGTGCTACAGCTACTTCTAGACTCTCACTGGTGGGCTGGTCAAGGCCAGTAGACTGAAAGCACAAGTTTTTTTTTTTTTTTTTAAGAAAATAATTAAGAATTTTAACAAAAATATTGACCGTCATTTCCAAAGACCTGTGAAATGGAGTAAAAATGTGCGCTTTTTTTTTTTCCTTTTACATCACTGTCTGTCTCATTCACACAAACTGAACACAAATCAAAATATCAAATACCTCCATGAAAGTTTTAGTCATAAATTACTTGTGCTGCTTATATGTATGTGCACACCTGTGCAGGTTCACAATGTAACTGCATATTGGCATATGTGATCACAATACTGACGGTATGTAGCATCTGAGAGTCTTTGATTCCAATGCTAGGAAAAAGAGGATTTTTTTGGTGATTGCCTAGAAATGGCTTTTTGAAGAAAGCCAGAGAATGCATTTCTAAATAGCAAGATGGACCTTTTCAGGTTAAATTGCAAACTATTGTCAGAAATACATGTACAGCTGCATCCCTGGCAGTTCCAACTGTTAGCAAAATCACCTAAGAAGTCAATATATATTGATATGATTGCGGAGAGTATGACTTTGTCAGCCAGGCATTTGGAAAATAATTTAGACAAGCAGAAGCCAAAGTACTGCTTCCATCCTTAACTGGAAAATGAAAACCCTCCGCCCAGAGATACTTGCTTGTAGGGTCAATGGACACCTGTAAGTGTTTGTTTTTTGGTTTCTTTTTTTTTGATTGCATGTACACTATTTATATGAAAGAGATGAACAATATTTTAACAAAAGCTACATAAAATGGCATCCTTTTGTTTACATTTGCCCCCTCATCAGATTTAGAAGCTCACTTCTTTGCTAGGAAAAACCTGCAGTATTGTCAACAGTCAAAAAATGCTCCCAGGGTATTCAAGACCAAAGGAAAAATAGAAATAGCGAGGCACAATAAATGGCAGATGTTGGTAGAAGTTTTCAAGTTTCTTGCTCTCTGGCCTGAAAAGGTGTGCAAAACACACAGAATTAATTGCTACAATTTGAAATTGCTACAATTTGAGGTACTTAGAACGAAGAAAATGCCAATTGTATTGGGCAGATTCTTCCTAGTAAATTACAATTCCTGACATCAAAATGTGAAAAGAGGATTGCCTCCAGAAAAAGACAGCAAGTACAGGTTAGGACCAAGGTTTTAGAGATGAAATAAAAACTTAGCCATAGCAAAATTTGACTTTTAAAGGAAGACAGGACAAAACCCAGACATCACAGAAATGGAAGTTTTTTCTGGGAAATCTCACTCTGAAAGAAGAGATTGTGCAGTGGTTGTCAAACCAGCTGAACTCATACTGAGTCACAGCTGTTTGTACTCTTTGTTTGCTCTTAGAATTAAGGATGTAAGTTGGGCTGCTATTGATCCAGTGTTGGAAGCCCTGCAACTAGCTGCGTTTTGGATGTAGGTGGGTGATCAGTATCAACCGGCCACACTGAGAGGAATAGTTAAAGTTCTGTTTTATTCCAAAAAGTGACTCTGTACAAATGGCATCATGGTGTTCCCTACTTATTACATTTTAGTGATTTCCACATCTAGTTTGCACAGTATACAAATAAAGAGATTCTTTTTTCCAACTGCAACTTCTGTTAAGTCAACTAGAACTCTCAAAGTCGGCATGGACTCTTTCCTGTTCCTTAAATACTGCCAGTATCGAAAATTACATATAAGTATTTTGCTGTGTGCAACGGTTTACACAGATATGCTGTAAATGAAAGCAGCTTCTACATATACAATATGAGTTTATCCTCAACACTGATGATTCATAAAGCAGAATTCAGTTTATGATTCTCATATCTGATGCAAGTTATTTAGGTTAAAGCAGGAAAAAAATTGCAATGCTTGACACAGGTGAAGGTGAATTATATATGACAATCTACTAAGTAGTGTAGATATCTCAATATAAAAATCAAAATTACTATTAAAAGCAAGTAACAGACTATAGAATTTAAGCAGAGTACAGTATCTAGCATCCGTAATGAAAATCTTTTTCAGAAAAAACTGTAACTGCCAAAGGGCTTTCTGAGGCAATTTCTGAGGTGTAATTTCTTTGTGATGAAAAATAAGGAAATATGCAATAGATAAATCCATACAAATTAATCCCATCATTCCAGATTTTGAAATTTGTTTTCAATGCATATACTTGCATCGTTCCTTAAATGAACATAACAAAAAGTACTTGTTGTTTTTTACACTACTAAAAAGTTCAATATATTTTTAATAACTTAAAGTTTTTGGGAAATTATAACAACACGTTTTTGCCATTTAGAGGCTTTTTTTCTTAAAGAGTACTAATCTTACAGCTAAAGGAGATTAATTCTAGTGTATCTACCCTATAGTTAAATGATTAAAAATTTTGCAAGGCAAGTATAAGCTAGATAAAATTGCAGCCACTAAGTGCTTCTGAGTCAATAATACTGCCTTCTGCCTAGTTTACTGCCACCTTACACATCGAAAGGCATTGACTTTATCTGAATTTATATGAGAATCTGCATTTTTACAGTGTAAACACTTTCAAAATTGGTAAATGATTGCAAGAAATGATAATTGATGCTTAAATTTTCATTGGAAAGCCCAGTACTGTCCTTCTAGGAACATCCTTGGTATATCATTTATTTTTATGTTGTTCCATCAGACCTTACAACTAACTAAATTCTTTAGTGGTTTATAACATCTTCTGTGAAGAAAAAGCTGTGATTCATCAGAGCAGACAAAGCTGGGCTTTAATCCATTCCTATAACCATATTGCCAAGTCTATATTGTTTACATTGCGTCTCAATTAAGAGACAGGCAGGACACCTGGTACTTCTTTATCTAAGTCCCACGGGCTGCCAGATGACTCAAAATCCATAACAGGTGCTAAGGCAGTGTGAGCGTAGCACCATTAACACAAGCTGGAATTAGATAAAATTTGGACTATGCTTAACCACTTAAAACACTCAATTATGAAACGAAAAATGTAACCACTTTGCACCAAGCATCTTTAGAAAAGGCACTTACAAAGATATGTAGAATTAAAGTGCAAGTGTAATGGGCTTAACAGAAATCTTTAGGATAAATATTCTCCTGAAGCATATAAAAAACAGCTATAGAAAAAAGTTATAATTTTAAGACTACCATAGCAAAATATTATGAGATTACACTTACTAAATGGAATGGATTCTAATTCTCATCATCTGCTTATGCAACAAAAATGACAACACTGATGTTCAGATTTCTAGCCATTTTAAAGGCAAGGAGAAAAATCCTGAATTAACAGTATTTACTGAATTCTTTTACTCTGTATAACCTGGAATTTATTTTATTTTAAGGCCTTTGGCAAATGAAAGCATCCTACAGAAGCATTTAAAAAACAACAAGGTTCAAGTGAGAAAACTAAAGGTAAAAGATACTGCCTCGTACCCAAAAAGTCCCATTGTAGATCCTTCTTTCATCACTTTTTCAGCTAATGTGACTGAACTAAGTAGTAAGCTTAGACACCAACAGAATACACCTCATGAGAGAAAAAATGAGTGTCAGAAATTTTACAGTGGGCAATTACTTAAGACCTATCTGTATCTAAATGTGCAGTAATCAAATTAAGTTTCTATTTAATATTGTAATTATCAAGAACACAATATAGTGATTTTATTACCAGAGTAAGCAGTAACAAAGTACAGTAAACTCATTCAAGACAGTGTCATAGTATCTATGATAAGCAGCATATTGGCTTAAACTAATGCACTATATGCCTCTAGGGAATGACAGGCTCAGAGACTGGGTTTTAACATCAGAATCTATCCATTAATCTTGACTTAAATATAATCTACTCTGCGGTAAGAGGAAGAATGGGCATTCAATGAATTATCTGTTTGAAATATAGCAGGAGCAGATTAACACAAACATATAGAAGAAAGTCTCAGCTTCTCTACCATTTGTTGCGCACTTATTTTACAAAGCCTGAACCGCATTTAACATGAAAGACAGTAAGGTCAAATGACTAACAGTAAAGGAAGGAAGAATACCTCAAGACCGTAACAGATTACTCATTAAATTTACTGGTGGTGTAGCCAGAAGACTAATGACAGCATTTACAAATATCCCACTCGCCTATGTTTTAGTAACAGGCTAGAGAGGTGAAAGCAAAACAGCAACAGAACAGCGCTGCAGCCCTTATGCAGGCAGAATTTCCACTCTACCTTCTAGGGAGGGTTTGTCTTACTAATGTTGCCCAGACAGGAATCAATGAAACTCTAAGGTGTGTTGTGTTAATTATTTTGCAGACCATTACAGCTACCCCTGCTTCATGACTTCCTTGGAACTGGGTTCCCCGAGGCAGACAGAGCAGCTCCCAAACGTCTGACGTGGCAGTGGCATTGCAGGCAAGCAGCAGGAGAGGCAAAGATACGACCGGCCAAAGGGCTGAAGTTTATTAAGGATGCTGCACCAAACGTGCCAATGAGAGGTGTTCAGCCATTTCAATCATCACTTCAGCCCACAAATAATGTAGAATAGTATAGGGCAGAGGGAAGTGCTGCCTCACAAAAATGCCAGATCTGGGGAGAGGGGCTTATCCCCACTCTGATACTCAGCATTGTATTGGTTTAAAATCAAGAAATTAAGATTGATGTGTGTAAAAATAGGGAAGCAAAACTGGCTCTTTGCTTCTAGTATTGGCTTGAATGCTGCATGTTTTCATACACTCAGAAGTTTAAATTTCTATCTTAAATACTATCTCTGCTGATATAGATGTACTTACTGAGGAGAGAAACAGTTAAGAAAATGCCCTTCATAAAAACTTCACCGGAAACTGCAAAATTACAGATATAAAATTATATTAATATTAAATATAATCCAGTAAAGAATACATATATAGATAAATCAATTTGCCATCCCACACTACATAGTAACAAAGATAACTTCTCAAATGAGAAATTTTGTCGTTAATTCCAATCTGCATTTAAATAAACTTTAAAACTACCTTTCCTTTTTCTTTTATACTTGAAGAGAATGTTTGTTGTTGTTGTTGTTGTTTTTTTTTTTTTAATCTTTACCATGGGCTGCTGGAGTACAGATACAAGATAAGCTAATTATAAGTCTCTTTGGATGGCACCAAACCAAAGTCTTCCATAATTTTCAGAACTAGAAGACAGGCATCTTTTATCCAAATGATGAAAACAAATATTTTCAGTTGCTCCCCTCTTCCTTTATTTTGAAGAGCAATTAGTAAAGCAGCCCCTTCTCCCTCCTCCCTAGTGCTGTCAAGCTGTTGAGAGCAGTTTGCAGCACTACAATGGTACTATTGTGAACAGGGTCTGGGCTTCCTTCCCACAGAGAGTTAAATGGGCAGTTCCTGCTGCCCATGATTGGTGTCCACTGAAACAATACTTAAGAGCCAGGTTTTATCAGTTCCACGCCAAAGAAGTGAAGCTAGGGAACCCAAGCCTTCATATCATGCTGAACCATATGCCAACCCGGCTGGCCCCAAAGGTTTATCACTAAGAATCAGGATCCATCGTGTCCCCTGTGAAATTTCACTTCACATACCTTCTGTGAAATGCATGGCTTTGCTGAAAACTGACCTTTTTCCACAATTGGCAAGAACAGATGGATGGTAACTATGGTTTGGCAAGCAGAAATTAAAAGATTTTCTAATAGCCTGCATTCTTCTATGTTTGGGAAGAGAAGCATTCAGAAGGAAACAGATATATCTATGACCCACAGATCTATTCAGGTGCAGTTAATCAGCAATTAAACTATTTTTTTCTAATGTCTTGTCTAGAAAGTATTTTGTGATTAATTTGATTGGCCAGGCTATGATTAGGACTCATGTTCCTCAGACCACCATATGGTAATTTCAATTACTGTAATACTAACTTTTAATCCTTGCTTCATGTTATTCAGTTTTTCTACTAAATATGTGGCACATACAAAATTAATTATATGCATACACTCTTTTTTGGCTATAATTTTGACCTGTTTAATTACTGAATATTGTTACATATTCCAGCTAGATATTTTTGCATATTCACAGGTATTATATAAAACCCCTTTGTTCAATAACTGAAATACAGATTTGTAGGAGACTCGTAGGAGAACAAAGACAACCAATAGGCTTGTTTCTATTCTCTCTCTTTTTTTTTTTTGTTATGTATCATTTTTAATTCTTCTGTTGGTACTGGAAAGCAGTCTTGATTACCATATGTAGAATGATACAGAAACAGTTTGTCATTATCATCTGAAAGCATCTCTCTATCTCACAGACACTAGCGTTTGTCAGTTTTGCTTGTTGCAAATAATATCCCACATTTCCCACCAATTTATATAACACAATCAATACATATCAGTGGTATATACTTAACTCTTTTTATAAATACAGCTTTTAGTGTTTTAGCATACAAAACTTCCAAGTTATTTGCAAGTCATTTATCTGTTATTAGGAGTTTATGACCAGAAAACAATTCCAAAAAAACAATTCCAGAAAACAACACCAAACAACGCTCTCTTTCACAGCATAAAAACAGGGCTTAAATAATTAAAACAACAACAACAACAAAAAAAAAACTACCTTACTCTAAACCCTAGAAATGACACAAAAATTGTTTAATCTTCCCTTTTATTCACAGACTACTGAGAGCTATCAAAGAAATCTGTATGTATGAATTTTAACACCTTACAGGGGCAAGAGTCTTAACATTTTAACAATGGGCTTTTGTTATCCAAAATGTTTAATTAATTAATAAGGCTAAGTAGGTATTAACAAAAAACCTGTCATTTTGTGTTACGTACAAAGCAATCACTCTGCATATGATTGAACTAGTTTATATTTTTCATTCCAGTTTAAGGACTCTCAGCCTTCTTTCCTCTGCACATTTTTGTTTAGAAGAGGGATATACAGACCTTTAAAGCACATTTTTTGACGAAAGAGTGATTGCTCTACTAATTTTCAACTTACAACATACCAAAAATTTCCTACCTTTAAAAGATGCGGTAACAAAGAGGAACTTGCCTCCCTCAAGCAATCTGTGCTGACAGATCCCAATTCAGAAGTTCTAGTAGGCTGATAAAGCACTTCACTGCTTTTCATGGTAGCCCACTGACATTCTTTTATTCTAAATCATAATGCCACCTGAATAAGCCTACCCAGATTTTATACAGAAATCAGTAGACTTCCCTTCAGATGGGTAAAGTCAATTAATGAAAGAATGTAGAAGAACCTCTATTTTTTCTGAACAATACAAAAAGATTTGAGCCCCATCCCAAACCATCTACATCAACATATGTGGCATCCCTGTCTATGGTAGGGGGGTTGGAACTAAATGTTCTTTAAGTCTCTTCCAACCCAAGCCACTGTATGATTCATAGCACAGCACACTAAGGTCTTTATAAGTGTAGTTATTAGAAGAAAATTGTATTACTAGGGTCAAACAGTTTTGCCTTATTTGATATTTTGCTTTTTTACCACTTTCAAGAGGGTCTCATGCATTTCATTAGGGAAGAATAACTAATAAATAAAACTATACGACTAATTCAAAAACAAATTATGGTATCTGGTAATGACAACGTTATTACCCTTAAATCCAAGTGCTTACACTATACCTCTTTAAGAGGTGCTCCCAGCATCCTAAGATCTGCAGACAGACCATAAGAAGAGCGAGAGACAGAAAAGCTATTGGGGTAGAGAAGGCAGGTTCTCTGGGATCAGAAGCAGGAAAATTACTGAAGAAAATATGTTTGCCTGAAGAGATACCAATCTAGAACTGCTGTTAAAGAGAAGTATAGCATGTATGTTTTGCCATAAAACCTCATAGACTATATACATGAAAATATATTACACTATAACACGGAAGCAATGCTTTCAAGCTTTCCATTTCAAGTTACTCCTAGTATTAAAAACACATTCTTCAAAAGAAAAGAAAAAAAACAATAAAGAAAAGCAACTGAAATGATGTATATGTCTACATGAAAATGCAGGAAAAGCAGCAGCTTTGTACACACATCTGCAGTATTTCTCCAGCAGTTATTTGAAGTGTCTATATGACAAACGTTAAGGTGAGAGTTTAAAAACCTATCACAAATGTTGGTTCAATCATTTGTCTCTAGTGGCTAAAATCAAAGGCATTTAAAGTGATGCTTTGGAATTATTCATTGCAAAACAATCCTATTCTTTCAACAGGTAACTAATAAATGATGGCTGAGAACAGGCTTGCGCTACCCCTGAGGTCCAATTGTTACTCAGAACACTGCCTACTTTTGCTCCCTGGTGTTGCATTTTAACTCTAATTGCATGATCAAGCCAATAAATTGGACTCAGGGGACAAAAAAACACTACAAAAATACCTACCCTGACAAAACCAGGGGTTGCAAGAAAATGCACTTCAAACAGAAGTGAGGCAAGACGAGACAAGCGAAGGAGAGGTATCAAAGCTTGAAAGACAGTCATTAATACTGACAGATTACTGTAATTCTGGCTGTCAAGGTGATCGATTTAAGCAGCATATGCCAATCAATACTTGCCTCATTTACTGAGCAACATTAGATATATAGTTAGGTGAGATGTCCCTAAGACAGGATTCAAACTATACTTAACGAACATAAATAGCACAATTTATGCTTTGGAATCTTCACTGCTTTTTCATTTGGCCTTTTATTTTAATGGGGCAAATTTCAGTGTGATTTTATTATCCATACAGAAGTTACTTTATATGGTTCTATTACATTCCATTGCCATCACGTATACAACTCCTTTAAGTAAGATATTTCGAAGAGCACCAATTTTCAGTATAACAAATTATGAATATTCATAAATGCAGCGGTTATTTAAGTACTGTTCATTTTGCTTTTTTCATTAGTGGTTTGCCATTCTGAGTACTTTAGCTATCCATGGTTTACAAGAAACCAAATCCTCCTGGTATTTCCTCTGGAATTTTTCTTACAACAGTCCCTTATTGTCCAAATATGCTTGTGACATCAAAGGAAAAATACATTAACTAGATGTATTAGTTCAAGGAAGAAAACTCCATAAAGATGATATAAAAAGCTATTACTGTCATTACATACCTATAACTAGTCACACACACACACATGCACACGTGTATGTATGCCTCTATATAAAGGCAGAACCTTCCTCTTATATTTAGGTCTTACAATACTGAGAGAAACTGTTACACTATTCCTTGAAATTGAAACAGCTGAACAGTCTATTAAAACAATCCGATATTTATAAATGCCAGGGAAATCTTCACTTTTTTTTTTTTTTAACTGTTGTAAGCAGGCATGTAAGTAACTACATTATGAATTATTAAAAGATCAAAAGAGTTGTCAGCAGAACTAGGATTAGGAAAGACTGAACATCATATTCTCTACCTTGTGATTCCTGCTTGAATTTGGAAAATAATTTCCATCACTAAACGGTAAAGTAGATTTTAGAAATAACTCTATTTCCTCATGGAAGAAACAGCAGGGGTCACATAATGAATTCATCTGCAACTCCTATTTGAGCTCACAACAGGTAAGGCTACAATGGTATGACTCAGGATGGGATAAATATTCACTGAAATCTTGAAATTTTCAATTATTTGTTGTAAAGCATATAGAGTAATATCTAAAAAGTATATCAAGCATTATATTTATTGTCTATTTCTTTTCACCTATGATGACAGAAGAAGCAATAACAGGTATTTTAAAAGCTTATTCAATGTCATGTATCAAAACTGTATTGCCAGAAATACAGTGAAGTTTGCTGAGAGTCTTGGCACGTGGCATTTCAAAAAAATTGTAAGAATGAACATATTAGAAGAGCAATTATAACAGTGTGTGTTATTTCTTTCACCAATACCAAAATTAAGTGGTATTCTGAAAAATGAATTGATATGTATCTAGGAAAGAGAAGGAATGCTCCTTAAGCACCTCTTATGCCTTTTCCATTTTAAACACATTTATCACTGATGCAGTATCATTGCATTCATTTTTTTCTTACACATGCTCATTCAAATGAAGGGAAGGGAAACTGGTATTTCCGAAGTCAGTGCTTTCTAGCATTAACTTCTAAGTTTCTGTATTAGAGAGAAATCTCCAAAATCTTCACAAATCCTCATGTGAAAATGTAAATGAAACACGTGCTTAATTAAATGTGACTAGAGAATGTAAACTTGCTCTTTGCTCACTGTATGTCATGAACCACTACAATTTTTAAAATACAGACTTTCCAATGTCCAAAATACTATCTTGAGGCAGATGATAGTCAAGCAGACACAACAAATAAAGACACTACCATTTCACATAAATCCCTTTATAGGGGCAGTTGAGTATATCTCATCAAGCAAGAAAGCTTCTGTGCTATGAGCTTTTAATACATGTCAAACTTTTAAGAAACACCTCAAACACACTGTTTTATTTGTAAAGAAGTGACTGTCTTGTCAGATACCATATAGGGTCTATGTTTTCCATTTCTGGAAGACAACTGTCTAAAAATGCTAGCTACATCAAGTACCAACTGTTTAGGAATACAATGTCAAAAAGATGAGGAGGTGTAAATTTTCCCGTTTTGGTAACAAAAATTACTAAATCCTTTAGATAAAGATTTATTCTACAACATTCTGCATTCTGTAGATTGAATAATTAAAGCAGCATTATATTTTTGCTATTTACATTCCTGCACATAAGACAAAAAAAAATTCAACTGGTTGAAGAATTATTGGCATGAGGTCAAATACTTTGCAGACTATTATAAAGAAGTGAAAATGATGCTATTATTATGGATACAACAGTCATCTATATTCCAGATGTTCTAAACTTTCAATAAATTTCAGATTTAAAAGATGCTCAATAGGATTTACTACTTTGTGTGCAGCTACACATCAGGTAGCATCCTTTTGGGGGGGAATATTACATAAGAAAGAAAGCATCATGGTGTCTGAACTGCAGACAATCTGAAGTGCAGACAGTTTGCAATAATTGATAATGCTCCAAAAATTGTGTAAATATCTAAAAAGTAATACAGTAGTGTTTCACACTGTACTCTCACAAGGTTTTAGGCTTTTTCCTGGCTTGTTGTATAATATAAATAATTTTAACAACTTGGATCATTGGACAAGCCTACTATGCCAAGTAAGGAGTGTTACCTTTGTGTACCTTTTGGCATCTGACTAACTGTCATTTATTCAGGAAGTTCAGGTAAACTTTTGTATGAAACCACTCTTTCTATTGCTCAAAATATTTAATTTTGATAGATTTCCTACACACAATAGTTTCTGAATTCAGAATGTAACAAAGTACTTGCTCAGATATCGAAGCCATTAGTAAAACCATTCCTACCAGGACTTTCCATACAATTCAGTAAATAAAAAATATTTAATGACTCTCTAAATGACAGCCTGCTTATTCCATGTCATAGTGAAAACAATTGTTCTCACCATTCAGTACCCTTATTACACCTGCAGTCTTGCTAGACTCTGCTGTGAGTCTTACCAGCTTTCCTAGCATACGTGCAGCTGGAGTGTATTCAGGAGATAGATGTGTACGAAGGCAAATGGAATGACAAGCAGCACATATATGAGGTAGAGAAGGGGGTACTGCTGCTTCGGTAGTGAGACAATGCAAGTATTTTGTGTGTCATCTGCTACTGCATGCATATATGCCGCCTATTGGTGAAGGGGTACTGTTACATGAAAGCAAGGCAACTGAAAGACAGTGAGGAGCTCCAGAATCCTTCAAGGGGAAACTAAAGAAAATTCCACAAATCAACATAGTAATGCCATCTAAAATAGCAATTTTCTCTTCAAGAAGCTACAGCAATGAAAATGTCAAGCATCAAATTAAAGCAAGATACCTGCCATGCCTGTCTGATGTCTGCTGATAAATACAGTACATTTTTAATCTTAAAATACTACAATACTGAAACATTATTATAGTATTCTGAGCAAAGAATGAAAACAGAGCAGATGAAACCTTTAACGATCATTAACAAAATCAAATCTTCAGTGTTTTGCTATCCACGTTTGCTATCAGGAGTGTCAAAATAACATCAGAAAGAGGAAGGTGAATGACAGAGTATTTCAATCTCAGAAAGATACTTCAGACCATACAATACATTCTCAAAGTTGGAGCAGATTATAAAAGGGAGATGAGCAGAATTTCCTGTATCCATGCAACCATTATTATACTATTCACATGTACTACTCATTGCCACATCATGATTAACAGACTAGCTCAATAAGGAAAAAGTTGCAATCAGGTTACATGAAGAGGACTGAATATCCCTGCTGATTACAAATGACAGCTGATTTTTTCAGTCAGGTCTGCATTTAGAAAAAGCACTAACTCAGGATGGATAAATCCTCTCCTTGGAAGGAGAAGGGCCAAACTCAGTGCCACTTTCTTCATGTTGCCATATGCTTTCAAATCAGCACACACCTAGTTTAATCAAGAGTTTACCATGACCCATTTTAACCACAAAGATCTGCAACACAACACTGTAAATATTCCTCAAATATACAAAAACACAGACCTACATATCATCAACTCCATGCAGCGTGAAAAAATGTCCACCAAGTATTCCACAGCACAGTGAAATGAACCACAACATTGCAGGCACAGAGCCATCCATACACTGATACTGGCTTTCTAATTACCTATTTTGTTGGCCTACTACATTAGTAAAAGGAGACCAAATACAAAAGTGTATGGCTTGAAATTTGTTCTTTATGTATTCAACAGAAGTCTTCAGTATTCCTGTTCCCTCAAGATCCACATTAAACTATATTTCCACTTACCATCATCAAAGTTCCTAAAAAATTATCACTGCTCGAATGTATTAAAATATACTCAATAGATAAATAAAAACTAATTTCAAGCAGATCAGCTGAGAAGTCTCCTTCACTGACACAATTATGGTCCTGGACATGTGGGAGGCCTTGATTATCAGCTTCAGTTTTCTGAAGGATTGCTGCTTTTGGTGCACCTTCTGAAAAACAGCTTTTCTGTTCCTTTTTTTCTGTTCATTGTTCTTAGAGACATCTTCATTACTCTGAGCCCTCTCTTTTATTTGCTCAAAAAGTCCTGTCTTCCACAAGACACATTAAGTCTGGAGAGGTCTCCAGAAATGCTATTTAACCACAGACCGTAAAATACTTCTGTCCCTGCCCCCTTCATTCCACAACAAACTTAAAAGCTAGTAGAGAAAGGCTTTTGTCATAGCTAAAATATGCCAGAGGAAAAGAGTGGGAGACACTAAAGACAATCCTCAACATCTTCAATTCCTTTCTACTGCAGGAACATTCACTGGACTCAATTTTCAAATATTCTTCAAATATTCCTAGACTATGTCCATGTTACAGCAACCTCCTACCAGTCTTTGCTGTTCTTATCTAAGGGAAATTCTTTATCAACCTCAAATATGATGATGGGTTGAACACCAAGAGCAAGAACACGACTTTTTAATCAAGAGTTTTTCAAAACACAGAGAACTTGGCCAAACTTTGGAATGTATTTTATTTTATTTTTCTGTTCCCTACTGATGCAATTGACCCCACCATAGCCTAACTCAGTCCAGGGAAGTTAGATGTTTTTTCTAATCTCACTCCAAGCAAACAGCTTTTAAAGAAGTCCTCATGCCTCCATTTTAGTTTTTGAAGTACTATACAAAGCACTGAGTATAAGATACTCTAAGTCAGGTGGAAAAAGAATTCCACTGGCTACTTAATAAAGCCTTTAAAATCAGTGCTCAATCAGCTGATGCTTCATAAGCTTACCAAGTGATGACATAAAACCTACCAACCAATACTATCTAATATTAAATATAGGTAATGCTTTTCATAGTTATTATGCTAACCATATTATGGGAGACATCAACATTTTAATGTAAGCAACTTTATTTCATTAATGATGTGGAGTGAATTGATGCATATAGAAAGTACAGTTTAGAGAACTGAACTTTAAGTGAATATACAATAAACAGCTCTTAGGACCTGGCCAATTCCAAGACATCAAACTGGCAAGCTCTGACTGAGGAATTTATTACAACTTCCATATTCTATAAAGAAGTTGAAACATACAAGTTTGTGATTTTTTTCCTACTAAAAGTTTGCTATTTCAAAGTAAATTGTTTTCCAATTGCTCATCACTATACATCAATATAATGCTATAAGCCATCACTTTTTGTGGTATAATGATGATAATACATTTTAAATACTTTGATTAAGCCACTTGAGTAATGACAAAAAGATCGGACCTTTCTGAACATAAAAATACAATGAATCAACGTCACGTACAGAAATGGCACCAACGTCATTTAATGTGATCACATCAAACACCATCCATCACTCATCTGTAAATCCACTTCATCATATTTAAAGTGAGAACAAACATGAGTATTAACAGTCAGCCTTAATAGAATAGAGTATTCTAGTATCAATCTATCACATGACAAATACAAATATCTACAGCTTGGATGGAAATTAAGTACAGAATGTCTTTTGGATCAAAATTTAAACTTACCTTTGAATTTATGAAACCAAAAAATAGTATGTTCTTGTTGATTTAAATAACACATACATAACAGAATAGAACTCGATCTTAAGAAGGAGAGACATCTAAGTGATTGACTTACCTTATGTTTCTTAATTTCTGGTTGGTATTCTCTCAAGAGCAGCCCTTTCAAAATACTAAAATTCTGTTCCAACAAAAAAATGAGACAGTTTTCTGACATGTTTACAAAGGCACTAACTTCATTTTGACAAAAAAAAAAAAATGCATTCTGAGCTGAACAACAAAATTTATAGGACAAAATAGAGTAAATAATCTGAAGGAAAACAGCATTGGCATCCTTCTAGGATGCTAGATTGTTTTCTAGAAAATAAAACTAAGACATACTAATACTGGAAAAATACTTTATATTTAAGAAAAGAAAGATTAGTAACACCATGACGTGGATGCTTTAGAAAGTCTACCCACAAAATGGTCATTAAAATAATTACTTAAGACAATGCGCTAAGAATTTACTCCATGTTATAAAATATTATAAGAACAACTTTTTAATGCTGAATCTATTCTTTGCTTAATTAAAAATGGTCTTTATCTGAATGCTGTCCTATGGGTTTAAGTTTCCTAAAGGCAATGACACCATAATACATTGAAACTATTTTCCCTAAATTAATCTGACAAAAATAAAAGATGACAGAAAACACGAAAATCATATCTGTAGAACTGCAAGGGAATGTATATGCCTTGGGAACCATATGAGTGAAAGGATACAAGTTTTGGTATAATGGGATTAATGATTTCAATGCACGGCTTGCATTTATAGCTGTTGCGCGAACCATAATAGGAAGAATTTTTCCATTCACAATAGCACCATCAAAGAGTGGACCAAAAAATGGAACCTGAATAAAAAATTAAGAAATCCAACATAAAGCAAGATCTAAGCTATAACAATTAGCAATCAACATTAACAATAGAGCACTCAAATATATAATTTTTTTCTCCTCATTGCTAGATAATCAGACCAGTTATTGTGCTCCATGACAGACCTTTTCTCTTGGGGAAATATACAGCCATATAACAGCTTGATATCCTTGGTAATAGATAACATAGTATTTGAAGAAAATTAAGCAACCATTTTAATACTATGTCTCATCAAAGCTTATTTTCAACACTTGCTGCCAAAATCCTAAGAATAGTCATGCATATGATGTTTATGAGGTTGAAAGACTAGATGACAATATTGTAGGTAGTAGTAAGCAAGAGCAGCTTCCTTTTTCCTCTTTAACCTGCAAGCCCTTCCATAATACAACTCATTGTACCTAAAGAGTAAGGAAAATAATATACCTATTAATTAAAATGTAAGTAACCCAGCACTAACAAGACCATGTACTGGGCATCATTTCATTCCTATCATCAGAGACAGGCAAACCTCTATCTGTCATATCTCTTTTATTAATTTTAGTACTTCTAGAAAGAATTTTAAAATTCGAAATACAGAAATTCATGGCAAGTGACATCAGAAACAGAAATTATGTAGTACAAACATTTAGGACTATTTTTACTCAGTCAGTGTTCACTACCCTAAACCACTGTTTTAAGAACAGAGCTAGCACAGACATTTAATGAACAGTCATTAGAAAGACTGTGTTCATATGCTTTCGAGTTGAATGATCCCTGCTTTGCTGAATTAATCTCCAAATTCCTGCGTGGAGTCCAGGAGAAGGTGAAAACTGGCTTTAAGAAGAAAGGGGAATATGTCATGGATGGAGAAAACTGGAGCAGGCTATGATTCAATGCCCACGGTCACATATCAAATTTGACAAAGAAGATTTCAAAGTTTATCTTAGAATTTAAATAATTATGCAGAATATTCCAGCTTTGTTTGCAGTTTAAAGTGTTAGCAGATTTACTTGATAGGATCAGATCTTTGCAGTTTCAAGTTGCTTATTTTACCATGCACTGTTCTCACTGATTTCTTCCCCTTCCTCCTACCACTCCACTGCAATTGTCAGTGTTAAAGACAGATCACCTTGTTGAATCAATTTATTACACCAAACGCTCCCATTCAAAACAGAATTCAGTTCATTACAAACATATGAAGGAAATACACACAAACCTCCCCACTCTTACCTCAGGCTTTTTCATGATCTGGATACTGAACATATGGTTTTTCATGGGATAGATAACTATAAGAACATCACCAAATTCTGTTGGAATTATTCCTCTTCTATAATCCCGAGTATGCTCTGACCAGACAATGTGTACTTCATCGTTTCCTAAATGTCTTAGCTGAAAAAGCAGAGATAAAAGCCTGTCAGTTTAAATATATCTTGTAGTCATACTGCTATACTAAATGCTCATCTTTCAATAGGACAAACCCACTAAAAAGAAATAAAGAAGGATGAATAAAGTAAACATATTACACTATAGTTCTCTTACATTTTCAGTCACAGTATTAGTTTGCAGTACTGGTTTTTGCTATAGATTTTTATACATCGGTGCCAACGACTATTTAACAGAGATGTCAATAAGACTACTAAAAACTAAAATTTTGTTGATATTATCTCAAGAACGCTGAATGATTCAATCTGATTTGCTAAAATGCTTTCAAGATTGCCTTCATTCACAGGCAGTGAACTACTAATTTCTATATGAATTTTATAAGCATGTGTATGAACATCTGTATAAAAGATACCTATCTAAGCAGTCTTTTAACCTCATCATTCTAGCCAAATTCCAAACTGGCCACCACAAACAAAAAGCCTTCTAAAGGAGATGAGATACTGCATTTGGCACACCCCTAGATGAAACAGAAACCTGTAACACCTTTGGAAAACTAACCATCCCCCTGTAAACAAAAACAGGTCTTGAAAAATTAATCAAAAAAACTTGCTCAGAATGGCTGAATGGGATCCTGAAAATCTGTGCTGCACCCTCAGCTGTAATCACATAACCCGACTGAAGAACATACTGAACGCTTTGGAATTATCTGCACTGAAGCCCCCAAATGCTCTTTCAGGTAAAACATTGCCATCTGAGAAAAAAAAAAACTGTTAACATCATGGAGAGAGGCTTTATGTATGCTGATTAAATACATTCAGATTATTAAAGATTAAGTTTCCTTCCACTAAAGGCCATTTGTGAAAATTCAAGCTGGAATCTCATTTTTTCCTCCTTGTGCATCACCAGATAGAGCTGACAATTTTCCTCACCCACAGTTTTCAGTTTGTTTGCACAGCTTTAGCCAACTCTAGTTTGTCAAACAATTGCATTGATGTTATTCAAAGGACAGCACTGTGAACTGCTGTTAACAGGTAACATGCAGATACTAATCTGAGCACTTACAAGAAGTTATTTTGTATAAAAAGGCAACAATTTTCTGTATTCATTTTCAAAATACAACTGCACTTTAAATAAAAGCAAAACATATACACAGTCATCCGAGAAATTTCATTGCAAGTATTTGCTTGTTTATATTATGAAACCTCCTGGAATGCTGCTTTCGTCTTATCTGAAGACTTATATTGGTTGTCAGCAGCAGCCTTTACAAAAACAAAACAAAGAAGGAAAAAAAAGCAAAAAAAAGCCGCCTCTGCTCTTCTCTGCTGGCTTTGAATTGTATCAGCCTGAAAACCTGCATAGTATTTCTGCAAGAAAAGGTTTTTCTTCAGCATTGGACTGGGCAAAGGACAGATGGCATCAGTGCCCCACATCTTGTGTGATGCTCAACAAGTCATTTGTGTTGCTTGGACCAGACCGTACATACATCTAATGTACAATGATTGCAGTTCCTTTGAAGTGAGCTATTCTTGCCTCTTTTGTAGATGGCTGAGTTATTTTGAACAACACTTAGGGATGCTCTTGTGCCAACTGTAAACCCAGACCCAGAGAAGAACTGGTTATAACAACATTCACTACATTGAGTTTTATTTGACTACGCTAGAACAAAACCAGGCAGCAACCTGAATGACTGATGTGAAACACAAACAGCAGCTGCAGAAACTCTGGATGACAGTCAACAGTGACGTATGTTGTAAAAAGACAACTAACTGTGGAACTGTTATGAAGGCCTAAGCTTCTTCTGCCTTCCCAGGTGAAGTGACAGCCAAGCTATCTGTTGGAATATGACAGTGACAGAAAGGCATGTGGAACTGATGGGCACACATTTAGAAGCAAGTGAAAAGCTCAGGAAGGATTAGACAGCCTTATCAAAGGGAAAGTAAGAGGTTCAGGTATGAAATCTTGTGGAATGCGAAAAGACTGTACAATATAGGATCCTATACTGAGACATGGTTGTCTGGTGCACCTCTATTGAACTGGCTGCCAAAAAGCAGAACACCCATCACTGCACTGTACCACTCCTAGTACAGCAATATTGAACTATTTACTAGAATTAGCTCTCCTTTACTTACCATCTTTGGACTCAAAGACAACATAACTCACACCGTTAGATTTGAAACAATGGACAGAGACAGTCTACATGCCAAATAAATGGCCTTAAAATCCGAAACGTATACAGAGTTTAGATAGTACACCTTCTTGGCATCTCTGAGTTTCATTTATCAAAGGTTGCCCCTGTGTACCTCTTACTGACATCTGCAGCTAACCAGCAGCTTAGGGACCTGGTTTAGTGGGTGACATTGGTAGTAGGGTGATGGTTGGACCAGATGATCTTGGAGGTCTTTTCCAACCTTAATGATTCTGTGATTCTAAGATGGAGCATCACTACTGGTGTATACTTTCAAATCAGACTGGCACAGATTTTGGAGTGTGATATAAGTGCATTGTGCAGTTATTTTACAGGAACTACTGACAAGGGGCATGTATTATTGGATGCCAAGTGTACTGAAGCCCCATCAGTGATTTTTCTCTCCATTTCAAAATCTGCTTTATAGCCCGTGGAGGTGTGAGGATACAGTCCAGGCTAAACTTACAAACTTCTTTTGAGGAAAAGGAAAACGAATTGGATTATTCCACTGAGTTCCAAGTCCTGTCAGGTGTGCTTCACCTCATGGTTACTACCAAGAATGATTTGGCAAAGACTCAGTTTGAGTGAAGTGTTGAATGGCATCTCTGTAACATTTAGCAATGCACTGAGAGTCAAAGTCAGATGGTGCAAGCAGGTGGCTGATGGTATAAACTGTATATGGTGGTTTGTAACAAGATGTATTGTACCCAAAATTGAGACTATGATCAATGCCTTGTTTCCATCATAGGAGACAAAAGGGTGACAAGAGAATAGGCAAGTATACAAGATCTGATACAAGTTGCTGACTTTATGTTTGGAGAAGAAATAAATGTTGGAGAAGTCATTCTGTTTGTTTTTCTAGAGTAGATCAGAACAAACTCTGATCCTAACATAGTGCTCCTTGTTGCTTCTTTCATGTCCTCACCGTGGTCAGCAAGCAACGCTTACAAGAAAGTTTGAATGCTAGTAACTTGACTGATCAAAACACTTGATTCATGAAAGAGATCCAATATCTGGAATCGTTTTGAAAAGCTTTCCAAGGCCTGCTAGATTTTTGAACTAACTTTTTAGAAAGAAGAATTCCAGTTTTTCTTCTTCATTTTTCAGTTCCCTTTTGAAGGACTCTGAAATTGAGCAGTATTCCACTACAAAGCTCTCCTGCAAGCACAGCAAACGTTAGGAGAATCCATCATTCACTGTAATTATTACACCACAGAAGAGCCAGAGTCTGACCTCTTTCCACTTTAATCTGGATTCTTTATGTCTTTGCACTGAATTGGAAGCATCCCAGAATTTACTAAGTCCTGGACACAAGTGGTACAAAGATACTGAGTTACAACCATCTCTGTGCATTGACTGCTAAGAACAGAGGGCAACATGGTTTCCTAAGAAGGAGTTGTGGTCCCAGTGTTACCTAACAGAATCAGGTGTGTTGTGCACAGCATATACAGGTACCAAGAGTGAAATCTATGCCACTGGTTATTCAAAACTCACCACTGGTTCTGTAAAGCATTATTATCTTCAAACTCACTTCCTGACCTTGTCTCCCTAAATTTACACCTTTGCATGTGCATAAATTACAGTAAGCAAAATAGAGTGCAAGTATTTACTAGAGATTTAAGGCACAGCAATAATATAAATAATAAAAATCACTAAAGTAATGTTAGACTTCAAGTAACTTGTAATACACTATAGCTGAAACACCTTTATATTCTAAAATACTAAATACTGTATAAATGCGGGTCTAACTGTTCTCAGGAGTTTGTTAGCAAAATATAAGGGAATACATAAAATAGAGATGGGCAAATGTAAAGAATCTGTAAAAAGGGCAAATGTCTTTTATAGCAGCGTTCTTAAAGGATCAAAGTGTCAAGCCCAGAGAAAGGAAGGTTCAGCAAGCAAGACAACAGTTTAGGATATAGTGGATAAATTTTAGCTTCGTGTATGGAGAAGGAAAGGCTATATTGCAAGAAATGATGCAGAAAAAAGAACAGAGTCTTAAGCAGAGACTGAATGTAAGAATCCAGAAAAGTGGACCAAATTAAAGATGATTTCCAGTTATGGGCACAAGTGACAAGCACAATGGTCATGTTATCCATGGTGATCCAGAAAGGTGGCAATGAGAAAGAGATTAAGAGCCCTGTTTTACCAATTTTAAATCTGAGCTGACGGGAAGACAGCCTGAGGAGATGTCAGAGATGAACAGATTTTTTTAGGCTTGCTTTGAAACTCTACTCCATTAAAATAAATATATAAAAATGACCGACTGTTAGGTTACCTGAAATTTCAAATTTAACTCAAAATACTTTAAAATATTCTTACTCTATAACCATCATCATGTGTCAGCTCTCCTAATACATTTATGTTAACTGAATACAAAAGAAACGTGAAATAAATATAACCAGGAGGGATGATCAAATCTAATTTTGATACATTAGTGTCATATGCTGTACATGTTACAATAGCAGCCAGACTTAATACTAAGCTGCAGGCTATACTGAAATTTCCAAATGGCAGATTGTTCTAAGTGATACCAAGCATAATTGAAGTAATAAACGATAGTAAAAGCAAAGCACACTGTCAGGAAGAATTTAAGTATTTACTTTTTAAAATTAAATGAGTTAGGTTTGGAAAGGCAAGACAAGTGAAATAATGCAGGGCTCAATTTACAGAAAATTCCTTTTATTTATCTGTTGCATTAACCCTTGAACTCTTGCCAAAATTACTGTAATTTCTAATACTCGCTTACCTAAAGGAGGGAGAAAAAAGGCTATTATATTTTCTTATAACAGCTAGCCCAAACTTTGTTTCTTCTTCAAAAATGAAAGTGTTCATGATAAAAAGAACAGAAGTAGCAGAAACATCTGAGGTATTGCCTCACTGCAGACAGTTTTGCCCATTAAATGTAGGCAGCACTGCTGTCTACAGCGTATGTACCCTCTGGTTGAATTTTTCACAAAACTTTATTTCAGTACCTATGGTGTGTTGATGACTTTTGTGTGTTGTTATTGTTGTTTTGTTGTGTGTTTTTTTTTTTTTTAGCAATACGTGTACTTAATGATAACTCAAGAAATATTGTACTAATAATTTACATTTATAAACCTTCAATTTCCCAATACATGCTAATACCAGAATGAATACATGTTAATACCAGAATGAACTCTCAGAATACTCAGAGTTATAACTCTTTTAGGTGGTTAGGACAACCTCACAGATAACCTAGAATGATGTAATACACCCAAGGTCCAAGATGAGTTAGTACTCCAATTGTTAATAACATTACTATTACTTATTTACATGTCTTGTGTATAAGCTCATGTACAACACCTCCACTCCATTATCTAAGGAAGAAGCAGCTAGACAGGTGATAAGCTGTAGAGACAGATACAAGCTTTTTCACTCTGTGAACTGAGTTTTCACAGTTTCATTTAATCCTGACATTTTATTTGCAAGTTTGTTCTTGTCAGGCTACTGTAAATGCTTTTTACTCTAACTTTTAATTCTAGAGAAAAACAAACTGGGTTATATTATCAACCTTAAATCTTTAATATAGTATTTACAAATTAAATACATTCTTTGGATATGCTTAACTTTCAATGTTAAGTTCCTCTATATACCCAGAAGTTTTTTATTTGTTCTTCCTGTAATCATGTCTTTTCTTGCTCTTGTTCATGTCTTCAGTAACAAATGCTTCAGAGGCATCCAAGACACTTAAAAGTTTTATTTACTGCTCTTTAAGACTGATGGAAAATAAGTTTAAAATTGGGTTGGCCTCTGAAACAGCAGAATCTTGATTTTGCAGTGGCTGGGCCGGCAGGAAGAAGTTTTGCTTTAATTTAATTTAATTTCCATTTATAAGATGAACCTATCATGCACCTCTAGGCACATCTACAATATAAAAAACAGCAGCAGTACTAAGCCAACAACTGCAAGTTTGCTTGTTTTTCTCTTTGAATGAAAGAAAGCACATGAAAGACCTGCAGAGAAACTCAAAACTCAAGTTTCTCTGAAGGTCATGAACAGTACATGCACTCAACACAATTACAAGTGTTAGCACACGCATGGCACTCAGATGACTTTGAGGTTTACGCTACTGGGTGTGAGCTTGTGCTGGATAGCACCTCATAAAATGGTGCATCTCATAAAAACAGGTCTTTTCCTGATCTGTTCACAGACTAAGCAGCACAAGAAGTTCTACAAACAGTAAAAGAATTAAACCTGTTTTCCTATGGCTCTGACTTGCTGTTTTTTACCCAAGGTGCAAACATGATGATTTTCTCTAATTTGGGATAACACTCATAGTATCTCTCTCTTGTGCTGGTTCCTTGATGTCTAATGTTTCCCCATACAGTCTTTACCTGATGAGTAGGAAGGAGTCTCTCCTACTCCTTTATTTAGCCCATCTTCATTAAACACACATGAAATTAATACCTTTCCAATATGTCTCTACTAAATTTGATTGAAACGATTCAAAAAAAATATTAGGGGAGGACATAAAGGCAGACTCACAAGCCTTTGTTCATTAGGAAACTGGGCTATAAATGAACAAAAAACACGTGCAGAAGAAGAACAGGCAAGAAAGCCATGCAGAATAAAGTAGCTTGATTAAAGTCAAACAGCCCATCAGCAGTGGGCTACAAATACAATCCCAATCTTTTGATATATACCCTCCTGACATATCCATACAGATCTCAAATATTCTTAATTACTGAAAAGTGAGATTGTGGGTAAAGGAGGAGAGAAACAGGCTTGGGGCAAATTGGAGTTGTTAAAAAAGTCCAGCTGACACCACTTTCACAAGTGAAATCACAGGAGGCATGAAGCAGCACTGAACCTTGTCTGGCAGAACAGCTCTATGTAGATTCTGAGTGCTCCTGGAAACAGACATGAAATCTTTCCTGCGTGTTCTGCTGAAGCCTACAGCATTTGCAAATTATTTAAGAAAAATTAATTAATTTTCATTATGACCTATCTTTCCCCCTGTCAACACTTTTTAATGCTCTAATTCAAACATTATATGCAAGGACTGTAAGCATAATTATAAGCTTATAAATTATAAAAAGCATAATTATAAAATCAATTTTCTGTTTAAAAAATTCAGAAGCCAGTCAACTTAGCAGTATATATTGTAGCAATATATATATAATATGTTCTATACTAGAACAATAGCAACAATCCTGTTCAAAAATTAATTATATTTTCTAATAAACCAATTTTATGAATCATTTAATAACCTGAGTATTAATCTGGCTATACTTCATGGAATAAAGAACAGAAAGGGCCCAGCACCATAGACATACAAGAAAAAATATTTTTAATTAAAAAAAATAATTTGAGATGCGACAGCAGGATGTTAAAACTCATAGTCAGTCTATAATAATAACAATAACAACAATAATATTTTTTCTTCAAGTTGAACACAAAGAACAAAAAAGTCATTAATAATTGAACTTTGCCAGAGGCATGGCTATTTCTCTCTTTACTAACTGTCTACTGTCTAATTTAATTACAAGTATTAAACTCCATGCTGAGGTCAACCAGCTTCAGTTCCTCCAATATTACACTTCAACCAGTGCTCATTAACGTGTCTACTGGATGGATTAGCACATCTGAAGATGTATGTACCTAGAACAGGGGACAGTCTAATGACAGCCAATTGTTCATTTATAATAGGATGCATGTTGGAGGCCGTAACTTATTATCACTAATGTGGAATTTATTACATTCTAAAGAAAAAATACCGATACAGAAAACCATTCTTTTCTTAATGTGTCTATGAGAGATCTTATCACTGTTGAACACTGTGCCTGTTCTAAAACAAAATACCTTATATATGATAAACATTGTCAAATTATAAGTATTTTAATTTTTTTAAAAGGAAAAATTAGGTTAATAGACAGCACGTGACTCTTCAGTGAATAAAAAGTCACCTTAGAAAGTACTCATCATATATTTATTAATTGCCATAGTCTCAAATCTAAAATACCATTCAGATGTACAGCTTTTTCTTCTACACAATTACCTCCCTTCATTTTTCACCACTATTCATGTGATCCCACCAACATTTGCAATGATGACAAAATTCACTCCTAGAGAATAATTTATATGGCTTTACCCCCCTTCAGTAAAATACCAACTAGCAGCACATAAAGTTATTATAATGTTTTATGATTATTTTTTTTTTATAAAAAGTTACTGGATTTTCTTTTTAGAATGACTCTTACTGGGTTTATTCCTCAAAGAAAACCTGTTAATCGTAAAAACCTACCTTTTTTGTTAGAGAGTCATCTGAATCAGAAGGCATTCTTGTTGATACATGAAACATTACTTCTACCGTTGAGGTAGCAAAATATGGAGTGGTCAATCCAGTGCTTTTGTTTTTTTGCAGTCCTCCCATAAAGCCACAATGGTTTGTGAGATTCACCTGCAGGTAAAGTCCAGGAGACATTAGGAAAAAAAAAATCAAGCGATAAATACATTCTTTACACACTTTTTTTTTTTTTTTTTAATTTTCTTTCAATGGAATTTTAAAAATTGAAGGTCAATTTTCATAACACTGTCAGTACAGTTATGCTTATCTAACACTGTTCAGACTCACTGACTAGATTGGAAATCAACTGCAGTGCAGTGGCATTCTATATTCCATGATCACCACAGATGTTTCAGGGAAGATGACGTAGGAAATAGGGAATGGATGTGTACATGAATATCTATTTCATTAGTCCCTGACCTCTTGGCAGTAGTGAATCACACACGCTTTTTGACTTTATAAAAATTCTGTGATACTACATCAGCTCTCACCTGAGCTCTGAAGAAACCCTGCATGACAGCCAGACAATTTTGTCTTGTTACCTCCTATGTCTTTTCCTAGAGAAATTTTCATTCTTTGAATACGAAAAAACATCATGGAAAACTAACTGATAATTCATAAATATGTTTGTAAATCTTAGCTCTATGGGAAATAGTCTGACACTGAAATAATATTTAATGTGCTATTTCACTTTTACAGCAGTGCCTAAATAAAGCCGTATCTCAGACGTGAATATATTTAATCTCAGCCCACATTGGATATATTTGCTTTTATACTACTAAAGGATCCACAATTTAATGTTAATAAGTTAACATATTTGATGTCTCATCATGAAATACTAATCCAAATAAGCAAATCTTTACTCTTGCTAATAAAGGCTAAGAGAATTAACCCACTAAAGAAGGATATTTAAGATATCAAAGTGATTTTTTTTTCTCCTGAAGAATCAGGAATGTGGGAAATAAACATCTATGCTCGTGACAGTCGGCAGACTTCTAGCAGTCTTCTTCTGTTCCTGCAGAAAGGTCAGACCCCTTATCCACACAGCTAATCTAATAGTGCTCTTATGAAACTAAGGGGTAAGAAAAAGAGATGGACATGCGTGTGCATACTCTTGATGAACACAAGTTGAAAGAGGACGAGAAAAAGCGCAATTACTCCTACAGCCATCCAGAAGTTATTCCTGCACTTCTGTGAGACAATTCGAGGTCTCAGGAAGTTAACCTTCTGAAGAAAGAAAGGATGCAAAAAAAGGAAATCCTCACAGCAATACCAAACTAGTGACCAAAGAGTTGCAGCACCATAAGGGGTGTATCACAGTACTTCTGACTGCTAGAAGAAACACATGAAGAGAATGAAGTGTGTGAACAGATACACACCTACAGCGGGAGGCAGGAAGAAGGGAGCGTGAGTAATGATGCACATTCCTACTTCTGGGATTCACAAATTTGAGCAAAGCTCAAACTTCAGTGGATTTCAGGCTTCACAGGCCCACAGGGCAATCAAGATGCTTCCTAATCAGTCCATGAAAGACAAGTACAGGACTGCATATTACTGAACAATCTCTGCCTGCATAAACTTTCCTAAATTGAAAGGGCTTAGAAATAAATAGCTAGTATTACTAGTAAAATTAAAACCAGAATTCTTTTCTTTATCCTGCTAGCAGAACAGTCTATTTCAGTACTTGTAAGTAATGTTAAAGAAACAACAAATTGTAAGATCTACAAGAATCTATAATTTTCTCTGTAAACAAACTTAAGATAAAACTTTTGAATAAATACCTCCCAGCCAAGACCAGCTACAAAATCCTCATAGGCTTGACTTCCCCCAGTATTAGTAAGAATGGAGTGTTTATCTTCTTGTCCCTCAGCAACGTAAAACACTGCAATCTTGTGAGTCTCTCGGCTGTAAAACACAGGATGGTCACTGCATGACAGAGTCTTTGCTAATACGAAACCAAAATATGCAAACAGTACACACAGAACACGACTTTTATAACATTGAAAAAGACAGCAGAAGTAAAGTACAACTATACAACTTTTTTGACCATCTTCTCTATTTCCATATACCCATTCTGTCATTTCTAGTCTGATCTTCTCTAGAGCCTAAAGTTTGGTGATACATGAACAGCTTTTAACCCTCTTCATCACTTTTAAGATGTAGGATGGTGCTGGCACTACCAATTGCTAATGGAATAGCTGGGGTTTTGAGATGAACAAACCCTGTAACGCAGGCATTTACATTGCACTGCCCATTAACAACAAGGCTTTGTGAATGCTGTGGCAAATGCATCTTAAGCAGATGAATTATTTTTAAGTACTACAACGTCTCTTGTTCACAGCTTGCAGTTAGGCATTGGAGCAACTGAAGGTGGTTTCACATGCTTTGCTCGCTGATTACTCAACTGTGATAGATTATCCAAAATCAGTCCAAGCAGTAACTACCAATTTCCCAGGGTATGCTTTGAATGCATTCAGTACTGTCCCTGAAGCAAAACAGTTCCCACAGCCGTTCCACCTGTAAAATTTTCACAGTCCATGTTAAGTGAGTTCCCATCTTGCCTAACTGCTGAAATTAACTGCAGTGCCACAAGGGCAAAAAGATAACATTTCCTTCTAATATCCATCCCTGAATGCCCTCATCAGTGTACTGAGAAAGCCCTCAGAGGCTAGTTTGGTGCTCATTTGCAAAGAACTCACCAAACTAAAAGTCTGTTTTATACACTAAACTACCATCATTTGGCTTGAGAGACTGGATTTTCCTGGATATAGTTTAAAGCCTCCACTGGATGTTATTTTAACTTATACAGAAATAATTCAAACTTGTTAATTCAGTGCTACAACTCCACTTATAATTCCACATCTTCAAATACTAAGAGCATTGGAGAACAGCTAAACAAGTAACTGATGCTAAATACATGGAGACTTACATATCTATGTTTTAATTTTTTTAAAAAGTTATTTTAAAATTAAAATAATCCCATGTTACATATACAGATTTTCATAATTTTAAGTTACTTTGAAATTTGCTCTATTTCATGACATTCTACCTGTGGAATTTCACTCTATAAGTAACAATAATGCAACTTCAATGTAACAACAATAACTACAGTATACCTGAATAATTTACAAAATTTACAAAAAAAATTTTTAAAAATCAGTTCAATTCTCTCATCTATGCAAATTAGAGCCATTTAAGTATAAAACATAAAACAAATAAGGTAGGGTAGCCATTAGAAGAATTTACCATTGTCTTGAATCCAAATTTCTGAGTTCTCGAAGTAACTTCTCATTTTTCTTCAAGAGATGAAAGCTCCTTCTAAATAGAGAAATTTGTAATTTTTTTTATTACCTGTTCACCTGTAACACCGGAACAGTACAAGAATTGCACAAAACATTTCCAGGTCCAAGCAAGAATAGCCAGCAAATGCTTTTGCTTTTTCAACAGTACTTTCTTACATAAAATGATTAAAGTATCTTTTAAAAAAATGCACAAGCCATTTTTTACTCCAGGTAATCTTCTATATCCATTATAACCCTGAAAACAACCTTTATTTCTTTCCACTTGCTTCTGTCCACCTATTCGATCCAGCTGCAATCAATCTGCTCTCTACAGAAGAAGGACAGAATTGCCTGTGATGCATATATAAACCGCACACTTTACTAGGCCAAAATATTACGTGCTTAGTGACAAAAGACACTCCCGTAATCTACTGTTGTAGGGAGTTAGAGCATTAAACACTGAGCTTCTGATCTTCTGAATTGCTGAAGAAAACAGAACACAGCTCAGTAGTCGCCCAGCCAGCTGTAAACTATTTAAAGGAAAAAACAAAACAATATGTTACAGCCAGAAAGGCACTTCTAATTTTTAACAAAATTGCACTTAAGATGTTTCCCATAAAATACAGTGGAATGAATTTAAGAGCAGTAGTATTATTCAAAAACAGACTGCCTTGAGGAACTAAAGGCACAATTTTAAAGGGTTATAACACCAACATTTTTGAAGTAAAAAAAAATTTTGATTCCAGTGGTATCTCAGTGACACGGGCTATTCTTTTTCTAAAAATACCCATTTTCCTTCATAGTAAGAACATATTTCAGTATCTCTAATACAAAATTTGACAGATATGGCAAAAGAAATTTTCAGAATGACCCTTAAATTCTACGATGCTAATATTTGTACATATCCACATGTGCGTGCACATACATCTAAATACTCCTAAACACAAATAATAACAATAATGTAAACAGAGACATTTACTTTCATAACTGAACGTGGCTTGTCTCCTGTTGTTCTAAACAATACACAAACATTGCCAATGTCGAAATAAATAGTAGGGGACATGTCTTTCTAGTTAGCTAACAAGGAGGCAATGCTTTGAGGCTGCATGCAAGCATGCTCTTAGCAGGCAAAGCAGCAGGAAACTGTCCAGCAACACAATAGCTGAGAATATGACACTTTCAGAGTCTCATTCTGGCATAGAAATGTAATGATTTTTGCACAAATGTACAAGGGAAGCAAAGAAAGCAAAAAGATGTCTTGTCTACCTATGCTAGTACCCCTTAGTACAGCTGGTGAAAGGATTATTAGAAAAAATATCACTCCTCCAATTCTCCTTCCAAGACTATGAACATAAATAGCAATAAAGGCAACAGGCTTCTCTTTTCTGTCTCTATAAATGACAGGCTGAAATGCAGAAGAAAACTGCCATTTCCTCCTTAGTTGCACAACCCCTCTCTGCTTTTGTTGGCTGCCCAGGAGTATTTTTGGCTTGACCCATTCTATGAACAACCATTATTACACAGTAAGAGTACCACAATTCCTTAAAAAAAAAAAAAGTTCTTAAATACCAAGTCCTGTCTTTTCATTTTACCTTTTATCCCAAGAATTCATTCCCAATATACTTAGAAGTAGCCTGCAGTAGTAAAATGCTGACTGGGGCTTTTGTGAGGTTGGCTCGTCCTGCTCCATAGCCCTCATATTTAAATCATTGAAATGTTTTTCAACAAACTCTTTCTCTTCTGTGTGCTGTTTCAGAATTGCATTAATGACATCATTCTCCTGCTTCTCTGAGATGCAGACCGGCTGAGGAGCAGGAATGTTGAGTGAGACACCAGTTCTCTGTAAGCATTCAGGGCTTGTAACACCTAAATACTGCAAGAGCTCATCAAGGGCATCTTCTTCATCCCTAATTGTATCCCATGTCGGTACAGTGTCTCTAAATTTCCTTTTTACTTGGAGTGTAATTCCATCCCTTGAAGCTATATCCTCCACGTGTTCAAAAGATGAAAGAGCATCTTCTGTTTTGTCTTGTTGAGACAGTGAAAGTGCAAAAGACGTCTGTTGTGATGATGCACATAAAGATGACGGTCCATACAAAATGGCCGAATCCCACGAGTATTTGCCAGACAGATCACGCACTATAATTCTGACATTTGAATTAGCAGATGCAAGTCCAGCAGATAGTCCTCCACCAGGCATGTCGTCTTCTGCTTGGATTTGTATGCAAGACACCAAGGAAGTGTTGTTTAACACAAAGAACTGAAGGTTTGGGTTCTCAAAAAGTTCAGGAGAAAGTTCAGGACTTTCACTGTATGGATTGTCATTGTTTTCACACACTTGGCTAGTTAGCATAGCAGGACCTCCGCTCATAGGATAGTGGCCTAAGTGGTTGACTAGATGTGTTATCACAGTACGAGCAGCAACAGAAATTAATCCTTGTTGCATGTGGGTTTTCACTGTGAGAGAAAGAACACAGGTTTTAAAGTAAGAGTTCAGAAAACAACACTGAGATTTACTTATTTCTTTTGGTCTCTTCTTCCTCAGGAGATTTATACAGAGGATGAGCACCACGAGCTTAGCATACAGCCAATGCAGTAATGGAAAATACACATTTTGACAAACGTTGGTTTCATACATAAACAGCATGAAAATTCTCAACGTAGTTAAAGAAGCATCTTAATTATTTTACAGGCTCCTTACCATACCTTGGTAATCAGTGTGGTTTCTCTAAAACATACAATAGCAATTCTTATTCTAGTGAAAATAGATCTTAAATTGCTGATGAGCTAGAGATCATAATTATGTTGTAAGAAGACCATTCCCAACTGCAATGGATTTTTGTATTTATACACATCATTACACTGTGAAAAACAAAGGAACATAGATGCACAAAACCTCTAATCCATCTTAATTTCCCAGGGGAGCATATAGCTGCGGGTTAGGTTGAGAATAACACTGGATGATTTTAAAGTACTAAATCAAAGACCAGGCTGTCTATACTGAACAAAAGCTAACATTAGCAAAATAATAAATATATCTCGCACACCCTAACTGCATTTAAAAAAGTTTCAAGTTGGAAAAACTTGGAGAGAGAAAGAGAAGCAAATTGTACCCATCTTATATGAAATTCATGCTGTGAAACGTAACAGTATTTCAATATGGCCTTGTGGTGTGGTTTAACCCGGCAGGCAGTAAAGTACCCTACAACCACTCCCTCCCTCCCTCACCCCACAGTGGGATGGAGGAGAGAATCCAAAAAAGAGGGTAAAAACTCAGAGGTTGAGATCAAGACAGTTTGATAAGACAGAAAAGGAAAGGATAGTAATAATAATAATAATGATAAAAGAATATACAAAGCAAGTAGTGCACAATGCAGTTGCTCACCACCTGCCCAGAGATGCCCAGCCACTCCCCTAAGAGCAGCAGCACCCCCCCGGCCAACTCCCCCAGTTTTATTGCTCAGCATGAGGCCATAAGGTATGGGACATCCCTGTTGCCAGTCTGTGTCAGCTGTCCTGGCTCTGGGACTCCCATTTTTTGGTTACCTAAAATCTATCAAATTAAAATATCCTGAAACACCTTTCTTTTTCATTCTTTCAGTATTTTTCATTTTTCATTCACTCAGTATTTACTGAGAAAATGTAACCTCTTGGATGAGTAAGAATAATTAGCTCATCTCCCTTTATACTGAATATTAATACACAATAAAAACTAATGTTTAATAAACTAATGTCTTTTTGCAGTTTAAGGTCCAAATTTATTTTCCTAGAAAAACTGCAATTGGTTTAACTGGAAAAATAAAGGCCAATTTGTAATGCGTAATGACTGTTGTGACAGTTAATTAGTTTCTAAAGCACTGAATATTTTCTGCATCTGCAAAAGTAAACAAATAGTATATATTTCCTTTTTTTTTTTCTCCCAAAGTTTGGGTAAAGCATGTAAGGGACATTTGGGAATCTGGCTCTTTAGGGAGCACTAGATCTGAAGTGCCAAAAGGGAAACATCTCATCCTGTTAATAAATCCACTTAATTTCTATATTTTTCTAAAACTCAGAAAATTTCAAATGTTTTGATTAATTAAGTCCTTGAAAACAGATAAAAACAAATTAGATATACTATTTTTTATTATCAATAGCCTTCTTGAAGTTTGAAAATTAACAAACATAAAAACATTCAGTGAAGCTGAATTAAATGCCCAGATACTGATAGCATATGAGGAAATTAAGTTATAGTGCCATCTGCTGAAACATAAGAAGGAACTGTAAGCAAATGTATACAAGACAAAGAAAACAAGTTGGATGCTTGAAGAATAATTCATCTGTGTGGTACTAAGCAGCACCTGGACAGTACAGATGCTGGCCACCTCTGTCAGCACATTTATGCCAAATGTTTACAACTTGTTACTGCACAGATAAGCACGATAATGCTTTTGCCAGGTTCCTAGGAACAGATGTGAGCTTCCCAGCTACGTGAAGTCTCACTGAATAGACTGTCTTCGGCATGTTTCTGCTGAAACAACTGAAGAATGAGGGATTTAATAGTATGTAAGTTATTACTATTGCTATTTTGTGGCAAACCCTAAAGATCTCAAACCGTATCACAGATGTATTGTGCCTACATGCATAAAGATACTGCTTTAGGAGCCTGAAGACATACAGAAAGACATACAATGAGACAACGAGTGGAACATCAAACTAAAATTTGGAAGGTCCATTCCCAGTCCTACCATAGTCTTTCTATGAAAATATTATTATTGAATTTAAATAAAAAATAAAAGAGCTGTAATATAAATCTCTAAGTGCCTCCACTAGAACATGAGAACAGTACTTCTCACTGCACCTCCTCAGAATATGTTAATGTTGATCACTTGATCCAAAAATGTCACAGAAAACTTAAATCAGAATATTAAGAGAAGCATACAGAAAAATAAACTGTAAGACGTAGCCTGTTATGTTGAAATAAAATAAAGCAGTCTCTATAAACATTTTTGCCACATAGCAAATTAGATTTTGGTGATGGTTTCCCTTATTAAAAAAGGAAACAAAACAAACAAATCAAAAACCAAACAATAATGCATTTGGAAAATATGAGAGTTTTAAATTAAATTCATAACATGTAGGATACATTTAGGAATTTGTTCCTAGAAGCACATCTCCTCAACCAGGAACAACTGCATATTCAATATATTACGACTCTTAAAATGAATATCTAAACCATGCACTGTGTTTTGAAAGGGCAGCTCAAAACATGCAATAATGCAAGCCATCACAGCTTTACTACAGATTCTACCAACTAAGCCATGCTACTGCACGTTAAAGAAGTCTAACTGGCTGCTTTGCCAACAGGTAATCCTAAGGGAACACATCTCTGCTCTCTTTACAGTGGTACAGTCTTTCACTTGGGCAATGCAATTTGCATGTGTATGTGATCACTTGGTAATTTGCTAGAAGCATGTTACATTTTTCTCAGTTCCTGAAATTACCACTTTTGTGGGAAGAATAAAAGTCCATCACCACTAATCTGTATCAGTGGCACGAATGGAGGATTCCTGAATTTCCTTAGGATGTGGTGTTAACTCTTTACTTCAACTTTGGTCGAACCGCTTCTAAACAACTACAGTTATGTAGTAGAAGGAAAAAGTAATGACTGAGGGTGAAATTAAACTCTCCTCATCCTTTTAGCTATCCAAAAGAATGATGCACCAGTACAGAGTGACTCATCTCAGTTAGAAGCACAAATTGGAGAAATGTGATGAATCATTCTCTGGAAACTCTTTTCCTCCATTACTTTTAGATGAAGCCTAAGAGAGTTCAGCTTAGCTTAGATATCTAAATTTTACATTAGTTTATGGAAGTCCTACTCCTTTCTAATTTTAAGCTACAGGTACAGAGAGAGCCCCTCTCTAGAATATCTATCACAAAACACAAATCTGGATGCACCATATATAGGCTGTTTTTTAAAATGTGTACGTTTTGTCTTCTTTCAGTAAAAAAGCAAACAGCAGCAAAGCCTTAAAAAAAAGTGAAAGTACCTTATTTTTCTAGTTTTTGAAGAAAAGCAAAGACTAAATTTACATCACATGGAGAACGTTTCTTCAGAAATTGAAACATGTTAGGAAAAATGATCAGTCTACACAAAACAGTTTAAAAATGTTTGAAGAAATGACATAAATAGGGTAAAATACATGAAGTCAATAACTGATGCACCACTGTGTCTATGCAATGCAACTACTGTCTTTCCAATCACATCTACTTCTAACAGATGTGATCTATGAAGGACAGGATTTAAAGTGTTTTGCCTACAGTTGCAAAGAGATTCCTGTAATATACTATTTCCTTCCAACTAGACTCTATTCAATGGTCTGATTTTGCTATCTGTTAATATTAGAAGATATATAGCACTTGCTTAACTCTACGTATTTTCATGTAACCACCTTCCTTGTTTATACATGTGTTACAGAAAATAATTTTACTTTTTCGTAAATGTTTACATCATTTAATATAAACATTTTTAAAAATTTTTAAATGAGAGGCTCCGTTTTAATTCTCCCTCATATATGTTCATGGTCCTTTAATGACAGGTAAAAGATCAGAAGTAGGTGAGCAGATCATGGCACGATATAACTAAACTACAGCACTATAATGCTGTACTTCTTGGTGAAAGTATACCTGTATCAGTGTGATACTGACTCTAGGCTAATTAGGTGCGGTTAATCAGCATAGGCAGCACTTAATGACTGTACTGTAGCTAGAGGAAGCTGTTGTTGCTACTAGCTGGAGGATATGGTCATCTGGTAGACATGCTCTGTGATTCCTTAGATCTATTAAAGCACCACAGACTTGCTGTCTGCAAATTCAGATGATGCAAGAAAAGCTGCTTATTGAAGTCTATTGTTAGCTGCTGAAAGTTCTTTCTGGTCTAAATATAACACTTTAATATACTTAACACAATTTCAAAATCATACTTTGTACATCTTCTACTGCAATTTACTACTTTATTGGAAAACTATAGAAAGGAGGAAAAGACAGTTTCCCTGATAATTCTACCTAATGCCTTCCTTGCAAGAGACAGCATTTGGCAAGTTAACAAAACAAAGATGGGAATATTCCTCTTCTCTCCCCCCATTGCCTGTTTCCAGAGGATTTAAGAAATCTTTGTGCAGCTGTTTATTGGAGAGCTTGCTCCAACCTCTGAATAGATCCTGTACCCATTATACAGCTGTACCACTGAAAGTCCTATACCTTCATGGTCTCATACCAATTTGTACTGGGGGTAAGTGTCCATAAAACTTGTGATGGATCTGACTTTGAGCAATGGGAGGCATAACAGGGTACGAGAATCACAACCCTTAAACTGATTAAAAGCATCCTGTTTAGAATACTGCTGTTTCAGTACTTTCACTTTTGCTTGTGACCTAAGGAAAGAGTCTAACAATCCACACCCTGTTTTTGTATAACTTCCCTGATTTCCCTACTACTGCTGTCCTACCTGTTTCCATAATCTTCAAAAAGATATGACAGCACTTCTACTCTACTAAATAAGAAGCCGGCAAAATGCTCTGCTGCTAGCTTGCACTAACTGACCCCCTTGTCTTGACTGAGTCCTAGGCTGGTCATTATCTACCGAATTTACTTGTCCAATTCCTTCAACAGTGCCAGAGATGCTGTGTGATCGGTTAAAAACTGCCAATTTTGTTCTCTGCCTGGCAATGCAGGCTAGAAACGCCAAGGTTGCAAGACCAGGGTTGTGTTATAATGCTGTCATTTGCCAATTAAATTTCACAATCTGACTTACAATTCCTGAGTTCTGAAACCTTAAAAACATACGGGTCTTCCTTAACTTATCTGGAGAGAGAGAAAAGGAACACCTGAAATTACTTTCATTTAGAAATTTAACAAGAAATCATAAAAGAACAGATCACGTAGGGAAATGCAAAATGAAGATATCGATGCTAAGGCTTTGTGCAACTGCATCCATTTAAAGAGAAATCTATTCAGGGTTGTCTTTTCAGATTGTCAGATTAAACAAGCCACACAGCATTTGCTGCAAACCCATAATTACAGATTATTACAGAATACAAAAGATGCCAGGCATAAAAAGCTACTACAATTCACTACACTGTAATAGAGCATGCGGTGGAAGTTAATTTTGGCAAATGCTTTAAATATTAGCTTTACATAATATGTATAGGTGAGACTGTAATTAGGACAGAATGAATCCTTGGAAGCCTCTTTCATTCTGACCCAGCAGATGATTACTTTTTACTAATAAGACCACAGCCATTTGACAAAAAGCCAACTATAGTACCTTGCTTCATTCTTCAGTAAATTTAATAATTACAGCTCCTCCTGCCAATAGTTCTCAAATCAGACTTGTTCAATCCAATACTGAGCTTATTAGGGGACAGCTCTATGTTTAGAATTCTTTGGCCAAAAAAGTACTTGAGGATGATGAAGCATGCCTTAGACAAGGGCACAATGATTAGTCATTTTCTCTACATAAAAAACAGCACGTAGTCACTACAGACCACAAAATCACCTGCTGTTAGCACACAGCTGCTACAAAGAGCTTCTGCATTTATCTGGTTCTTAATACCTTTAAGGAAGCCTAAATGGAACAACTTAATATGGAAGGAGAATAGCACTACACAGAGTTTCTGGTATCAGTATTAATCTCATCTTTTTCAATTTTCTTCCCAAAGTAGCCATCTGATATTTACTAGATACAGAAGAGTAGTACATATTATACAGTGTATCTTAGTTTCTTATTTCTATTTTTGAGTTCTGAAGAAAATGCTAATTCTCAGGTCTCTTATGGTTCCAAATAGATGAGAGAAAATTTCTCTTCTAAAAGTGTAAATAGATCAACAACAAATTATGACGTTAAAAAAAAAAGCTTATAATATTGCAATCTCAGATAAGAACAAAATCTGAAATATTTTTAGAAAAAGGAGTAAAATTAAGAAAAAAATAATTTACGGAAAGTAAACTCAAAAGCAACATTTATCCATGTTGCAATTCGTAACGCTTTTTGTTGATACAGAGCACAGAAGAATCCGTATCAAATTGATCTTCACACTGTTCAGAAGATATATATTTCAGTTAATTGAACAGTAATTGCTCAAAATTATGTTAGCTAATTCCATACTAATGGTCCTTACGTAGTGTCTAGTTATAATTTAAAACTTATGCTTTAGACAAACACTTCAATAGTGGAAACCAAGATAAATATCTTTTTGAAATAAAATGTATTTAGGCAATTTCACAAACCTTCAGTGACTGGCTGAAGTTTAGAAGAACGCTCAGAGTCTGGAGAATGCAGTGGTTCTGGTTCCTTCAAGCTTTCTAAATGCATAAAAGGATCGTAGTCCACACATGCCAAATCAGAAAGACTCAGAGGAAAATATTTAGGGTTGCTAAAACACTGAGAACCATAGACACATCCATGCAGAACCTAGAACAAAACCAGGATTTCATTACATTAATTACTGAAATTTCTATTTGATAGTTTTATAAGAAATTAAGTTTATTTTTATTTACATTCTCAAATGAAGTTGTTGGAAGCATGTAGGTAGGATAAAATGAGGGAAAATTTTAGAGGCTTAATATTTACAGAAACAAACCCAGGTCTGCAAAGAAAACCACTAAAATTGTGTCTACACTGAAGTGGAATTTAACAGTATAGAAACATGAAACACGTTTTCCAACAAATCATTAAGCCACTTGTATTCATAGATCTCCTGTCTCTCCTAATTACATACACTAGGTCTATGCTGTTGGAGGTTTTAATCCCATTCACTTAAAAAATACCCAAACAGAACAAATCTTTGTTCTGTGTACATAAAGGCAGTAATTATAAATTAACACTTTTTACTTTGCTTATTGCTAATGGTATTCTCATTTACCAAGTAAAGAAACATGTACCTTATAGATACAATTAAGAACAGATCTCTCAGTCTTATCATTTTCTGCTCCTGTAGAGTGAAGAGGCTGCAGCAAGGTCTTTAATGGCAAGGCCATTATCCAATCCAACAGGCACAGAAGTAAGGAAACCACCAACTGCAACAAACACTTTCAATTATAGATCAGTTAAACCAGCACTCGTTACTTCACAGTTACCACTGTATTTCATTTCTCTGTTTTGTTTTCTTTTCTCAGTTTAGAGAACCTGTCAACCTTAGACAGAAATGGCAGGTCACACTTGTTTGAAAGCTGCTGTATGTTCAAAATGCTATAGCATGAGTGAAAATTTTAGCTACTGAGATATTTAACAAAGACCATCCATACAAGAGTTTATCATCATGGTAAGTCTGAGTAGCTACCGTGCTTAAGAAAACACCCATGATTTTTCAAAACTGGTCTGTAGGGTGCTGTTTACAAAATGACAGATTACACCATACAAATTAAGGCTGACATACCATTCGGAATATAAATCTCACTGTAAAGTGAATGAAGGATTACACAAAACTGAACTAACACAGCTGCATTTCTGCTTTATAAATAATACAGAATTTCCTTCACAACATGTCAATATTGCTATGCAGCATCAGGTATTATCTGACAGAAATCCAACTGCTTTCTCTATTGTAGGCTCCTCAGTCAGCAAAAGAACCAACTCCCTCTAGGGGATATTTGTAAAGACCGTAGAACATAATTAGATTAAGACAAACACACACGCCAAATTATTAATAACTTACCGGCTTCAAATAATTATTTTTAATTTTTAAAACGTAGCTGTGGAAGATGAAACAATTCAGACAAATAGCTTAAGATTCTCTAAAATATTTTCCAAGTTAAATGAAAGTCTTTCAAAGAAAATCCACTTAAGTAATTTACTAATAAAAGAAGTAAAAATATCTTACTCATTTCACGTAATACATTACAACTTCGTCTCACAGAAGCACCATAAAATAAACCTAACAGTGAAGGACTCTAAGTATTTTTTATTAAACAAATTTTTGAAAAGGCATTAGGACTAAGTTTGTCAAACTAAGCAAACCCATTTCTGATGCAGCGTTTGACATAAAATGATCAGCTAGAGGTCATGGGGAAACTTTTTCATTTATGGGAAGCATCCTCAGTCGGAGAGGTGGTTAGTCTGATATATTGCTGTATCCTACAACAGCCACTGACTTGTCACAAGCAAAGAGGAGAGGTGAAATGGGGCTCTGGTGACCAAAATGACCAATGGATGAATTGTAGCTCCCGTTGGAATGGGTGCTCCAGAACAGCAGAGCTGCCAGTGCAAAACCGCACTGAAGTGTCCAAATTTAAATGACCACTGTGTCCCACAGCTCTTGGTCCCCCAGTCTAAGAGGAAAGCCAAATAACTCAGAAAAGATACAGCTTTCAGGAGACAGCAAATACTACTGTGAGTATCAGAGGGTTGAAGAAAGAGCCCGTCTTAACTAGGGGACTCAGGTGCCCTGAAAATATAAAAAGATGCAACTGTTTTGAAGGATGACAACAATCAAATTGATCTGAATATTACAGATGCAATCTTGCTCAAAAATGTACTTACAATGGAAAAAGTAAAAAATCATAACCTCGTAAGTATTTTGACATTTTTTTTGAAATTTTGTACTCTCTACAAGTTGAAAATATATTTTCACTATAAGACAATTTTGAAGAGTCTACATTACTTCTAAGTTCACTTAGCATAAGGAAAAAAGACATAAGATTTTCTAATTACTGAAAGCAATCTATTTCAATTAATTTTAAATGCGTATTTTCCTACAAAAACTTCAGAAATTCACTTGCATAGAGAATACTGCTGAAAGTCTGGGAAGACTATACTGTATTATACTTTAAAAGCTGAATACCGGCTTTAAGGCACATCTTAAATTTTGTAACAAAACTCTGTCACAGCTTTGCAATAATATTAACACATTAAAAAGGAATGGAAAATGTTTACCCTCTTGTCCTGTTCATATGAGGAAGCTTCTGTACTGGGTAACAGATGAGTAATAGTTGCTATCAGAATCTGGGGAAAATACAGCATAGTTTCTTTACAAATATAATTAAAATATTTCAGTTTATATAATGAATTTTTAAGCAGGTAAATGTGACACAATGCTAGATTCATGGTTAAATTCTTTTTAAGTTACTTTGAGACAAAGGATAGGGCCACTTTTTTTTTTGTAAATAAAACCCTTTTAATTGAATTTCAAAGAAGACACTAAAGGAAAACGTTATTCATGGCTGACATAGGTGCATTAGGGACAAAGAAATTACGTAGCTACTCCAAATATTTAGGCAGGAAGATAACTTAATTCAACACACTTGTAGGGTGCAGTAAAGAGCCTGATGAAGGTTTGTGTATGGGACTATTTGAATTCCATTATTTCTTAGAAATACTAGAATTTGTAAACACTCTCCCTTCACCTAGGACTCAATAACATTACTGCACAGGGGCAGAGAAATACTTCTTATACCTCTTAAGAAGCTTCCACACAATTCCCTTTCTGGTTACCTGGGAGGTCTCTATCTTTTTTTCTGTTGTTAAGACTCTCAGAGGCCATAGCCTAACTCCTTGTTATTTAAAGCGTATTCTCTCCCTCTCTCTCTCTCTCTCTCTCTCTCTCTCTCTCTCTCTCTATATATATATATATATATATATTTGCTTTATACTGACAAATTTCAATGGATATGCAGAATAGAACTGCAGATCCATATTTTAAGTAATCACTTTCTCACTAAACTTAAACATACATATTCACCCATATTTAATATAAATAACAGACTTAATTGACAATATGGCTCATGTAAATAACGACAAAGTTGTACTGGAGAAAAAAAGCATTATATAGCCATTTTACATGTTAACACTGGAGTTAGCAAGTGTTATGTGAACCCATACTGTTAATGTTTGTTAAGATTATATTTACATTGATTTTGTGAAACATACTTGCCAATATTCTGGTATTTTAATTTTAGTGAAATGCATTTTACTGTTAAATTTAAAAGAATAATAATAAAAAAAATAAAAATTACTTACTTGAATAATTCTTAAAGGTGAATCAGCTTGATACACTTGAAGTCTATGCACATAATGTATCAGCATGTTCAGCATACTGCAGGCAACTTGGGCTACTGTTTTATTGGGAAACTAGAAAAGAACACAGCACGGTAATGATATTATGTGATTTCATGTAATAGCATGCTAGTTGGTAAGCTGGTCAGGAATTCCGACGACAGGTTTATACATATAGCTCCTTATGTACCTATTTACAGGAAAAAAAACAATCAAATTTTACAAAATATAAAAGGAACGATAGTCACAAATAAATGTTATCAGCTAACATCAAAGGTTTCGAACAGACAATTAGTGAGCTGCACACAACGAAGGAAAGGGGAGAGGAGTCTTCCAAGTTCAATGTCAGACTGGTTAGTATAGGACCATGAAACCAGAACAAAAAAATTAATTTCTTAGTACCTGCATGATTATTAATGTTAACACATCACTGAAAAAAGACAAGGATCTGATTTTGCTATCAGAGGCCTTTATTGAGAACCAAGACATGTGAACAGCCAAGTACCTGAAATGCAAGACACAGTACTAACGAGAGCGAGACTGACTGTTCTGTGTTAGTGACTGCTGCGTACAGCACTTGTCTGAGTGGAACTGAGTGCACCCTGACTTCTACACTTAACTCCTGTTTTCTGTGTTGTCTTTTAAAGGTAGCACAATGTTGCTGCACTGGAGCCTGGTTTAAACAGTTCCTAAACTGCTTAAGTTAAGTTAACTGTATGGGTTGAGGCAGACATGAATGAATTTATACAATCTAGCCTACAATCTCTAGTCTTGTGAGTGGATGTACACACTGCCATAGACTCCTAAGAGGGAAAACAAAGAAAAAGAAGAGACAGGGGTATATTTCTCTGAATTGTTAATACACAGGACACGTAACTGAGGCTTCTTCCTGTGTTACAGTTGCCTTCAAACACTAAGCTGTGCATCAAATAACGAAGTCAATTTTACAAGTGAATCTCGTTCATCTAAGACATGAAAATCCTACAAATCTGAGCTAAAGATACACTGAAAATGGTTATTTTAGCACAGCAAAACTACAGATTTCAGAAGACGGCACAAAATTCATAGAATAAAGTACATGTAATAGCCCCAAGCATATGGGAAAGGGAAGGATTTCAAATACATTCTTAATTTAAAAAAATGCTGTATCTTTGTTGAAAACAAGTATTCCAAATCATACTTCTGATGAATTGCAAATCACACAGAAAATACTTAGGCAATCCATGCTTTAATCAGGAAAAATCCTATTCTATTTCTTTGATGAGTGACTTTAGAATTCCTCCTTTCTTAAAAGACTAATAAAGTAGATTACTTGTTTTTATCTCACTTAGCAGTGAAACTATCACAGGTGTGTGTTGCAACGTGGCTAAGTGCCTACCTCCTAAGTCAGAATTATGTTGTAAAAATAGTTAGATCTACTTTCTCGGCTTCTTAGAATGTGCTCTTAATCACTCCAGTGCTATTAACCTTTCAGAGATGGGTATATTTTACAAACCTATAGGAAAAAAAAAAAAAGCTTTAAGAAAGCTGAAACAGCTGGGCAACAAAGCTTGAATGGAACATTAAGGATTGCAGAATAAAATTTTTGAATGGCAAAAATCTGAGGGTGAAAAATACACTGGAAGAAAACTCTACCCTGAGCGAGCTTCTTACAAAGCAGAGCTATCATGTTTTAAGGTCTTTTAGACATTTAGATAAGGTCTTTAAGACATTTAAGGTCTTGAAAAGAAGACAAAAAGGTACAAGGATAAGCAAAAGTATGGAGTACCATGCTTTAACACTTTTTATTTAATATGCATGGAAGCATAAATAAAGATTGTGATTTGCTCTTATAAGACAGCCACGGAGTCAGAAAGTAGACAGGCTAGTTAATTCTTGTTCTGCCTGTTCCCCTTTTCTCAGTGGTCACAGTTCCCTACTATTGCTGTTATTTAACCAAAACAATGCAGACATCTTATATCCACAAGCCTTCCCAGAGCTTGTGATAAGAACACCACTACTTTTTATTCCTCACAAAACAGCCTCTCTCCATTCTGTGAAGGTACATCATGCAAGCGCAGTAAGCAGACTGCAGATTCTAATGTTCAACCCCAACAGGCAACAAAAAAAATTAAATAAAATTGAAAGTGCAACAATTTGATTACAGAACTTGAGATCAAATCCAGGTTGCTGGAAATATCCTTACAAGCTTGCAAGAAAACCCCAGAGTCACTGAAGAAGACAGAATGGGTGGTCAAGCCAGAGTATCTTAATGCAGAATGTCCAGATTAGTGAATTTAAGAAAAATTGCCTGAGAGAAACACCCAGAGACTTTTCAGAGACTTTGTACAGTCAGCTGTTGACTACATAAAAACTGAGCATTTTCTTTTGTTTTTTAAAAAAAGAGGGTCATTAGGCTCTAAAATGAATTAAGTGAATGATTTCTAGTGATGTTTCATGCAAATTATTTAATCTCTTTCTGTTCTCCGGTTGGAGAGAAAATATTTATTTTTTTTCTTTAAAGAAAAAGGGAACAATGTATTGGAGACTCATTTCGTAAGGCTGAAAGGTATAAAATAATGAATACGAATAAAATTAAAATCTTGTGCACTGAATTTTTCAAGACTTATGCATGGAAAGAGCACCAGGTATGAAGCTTTTACCAATACAGGGATTGTCCCAAACAGATCAAACCCTTCATCTACTTCAGAAATCTATCCCAGCACAGTCTTCCAACCATGTTCCAAAAGAATACAAGGAAACTTCTGAACAGACAAATAGCTGCGTGTCCTGCAAGGACACTTTTCCTGAATCCAAGCAGCAGCACCAAGTTTATGTTCCGTAGCAGGACAATTCAACCTCTTGAATTCACACTGCTCTGTTCTAACTTCTTTCCAGGAGCCTTCAGAGCTGGCTAAAGGTGGCTGTGCAATTCAACAAACAATCCACCAGCCATTCTCCATCTCAGAAAGATGTTTAGTAAAGCATAAGAATTCACTACTTTTATATTATTTTATATTTAGTAGTGTAATTGTGGGTGTATTTTTTTAAGTTACTTGATGGGAATAAGAGAAGCTTCCAATAGCACTTTGCTTGAAACCTTACTCTCAGGGTTTTTCTCAGAAGGGTAAGTCTTAATATACTTTTAATCTTTGCAAGGATCCATTAGTTTCTGGATGTCACATAAGTAGTTTAACATTGTCCAAACTTGCAAATAAACTATTTTAGTGCTCATTCAACTAAGCCTGTACAACACATTTTTGTGGTGTATCTGCAACACTTTTGAGAGGAATATAATTTAATCATGAGACGCAGAGGTCTGGATGGCTGGTTAGGATCCTTTGAGCTCAGACTTCAGCAGAGGTTAACACAGCTACAGCAGTTATCACCACACTGCTGAGGGAAGTGTGGTGAGATTTGGAATGAGCTGCTCAATTGTAATTCTGACAATAACTTCTGTATTTCAGAAATAAGCATATAATCGTTGCTAACATTTATATTTAATATTTTTTGCTCAATTGTAATTATTAGTAAGTTGGACTAGCACTATAGATCTCTATCCATTCATTTCTCCTGAAAATGAGAAAATTCTTGGAGTTCAAATAGCTGACTACTTCGAAATCAAGAGATTGCTTAGGTAACAAATTAATTTGTTGTCCCATGATATATATTTAATCATTTCATGATTAAGTTCTGTTGTGAGTTTATACCACTGCTCAAAACGGGAGAAAAGCCAGCATGCCCTGGATAAAAGTAGAAATATAAACACCTTTGTCTTCTCATTCAAGAAGTAATTTATATTTAATACAGATGAGATACAAACAATTGGTTTAATAAACACATCAAAGAAAAATAGGAGAAAACACTGTGAATGTCAGGATTAAATATATTTCAAAAATTTGATAAATTGTAGAAGTAAGATGATAACAGTGTCATTGGCTTAATACCAAATTTGCACAGGAACTTGATAAAATGAATTAGTTAAGGGATATTAAAAAGTGAGGGGAGAACCCTGGAAGAGAAAATTAGTAAAGCTGCAAAGCATGAATGTGATTTTGCAAAACAGGAAATTGCAATTTAGAGACTAATACTAAAAGCCCTGAAGCAATCCCTTTTAGAAGCAGACTCAAATCCTGCTTCACAGGATGTCATCAGCTGATTTTCTAAGATATTTTTCAGATTCCCTTTGCTGAAAAGAACAGTCAGCAACATCTGGCACAAGCTATGTATAACAGGTGTACACCCAATTTTTATCACCACATATATACAGAAAGAGTATTTATTGAGTTTTGGTGTAAACAAGAAGCGTGTAGAAAGCTTCTGAAGATAAACTTGGAAATATTTAATTTGAAGATACTGTTGATGAACATGCATGCAAGTCTGCAAAATGCTAGAAAATGTTTTTATTAATATTCTAATTATTCCATAAAATATGAACTAACAGGGAATGGAATTCAAAAAAGTAGGAAAGCAAAACCACTCGTTTAAGCAAAAAGACAAACAAAAAAGCCCCCAAACTCCAGCTTTTTAACAGAGACGATGAGAGAAAGCTGTTGATGTACTACCACCAATACACAATCTCAAGACTAGACTTGAAATCCAGTGACACTAGTTTCAGAATAGTGAAAATTTGTCAGTTGCAAAAGACAAATAACATCAAATCTATTCAGAAACATTTTATAGGCATTGCACCACAATGAACAAACTGTATGTGAGTAAGCTGCATTTCTAAGTGAGAATCACTGCATGCTAGAATCCAACAGATTCAAACAAAACAGCTAATATCAAGTCAGTAAATTATTCAGATTTCAATAATGTAATGTGAAGGTGTTTGTGTGTAATGGCACAGTGACTACCAGAGACTGTAAAATTTTATCTTGCAAATTGTTTTCAGAACCAATGCATTGGGTTTAGGTGGCAAGGTGTTGGTAGCAGGGGGCAGCATGGTTGGCCACTGTGGGAGGAGGTGAGGAGCTACTCTTTGTCATGCACAGCTGGTGCCAGGGCTGATATTCCCTGCAGCCTCTGGAGAGCATGCACTAGAGCAGGGGAAAAGGGTGAGAGAGAAGGAAAAGAGACACCCCTTCAACTTGTGCTGTTTGTTGCCTTGCTGATGGGACTGACTGTAACCTGTAGTGATAACTTGGAAGAGGAGGAGAAGAATTTGGAGTGAAGTTGAGTTTGGGAAACAGGGTAGCAAAGGCGTTTTACCTATGTATTTTAATGCTTTTGGCTTTTTTTTTTTTCTGACTAACCAAATTTGTAATTAAATATTTATTTTAATTGGCAGCAAATTCATTTCCCCAAGTTGAGAGTTCCCTGTTTTGCCTGCAACAGCAATTGATAAGTGATCTCCCTGTCCTTTGACATGCTTTGTTAAAACCTGGAAATTCATTTTTATAATAACCATAAAAACAGCTCCTCTCTACATTTCACCAAAATTAGAGTTCTCATTATTCCCTTTCAATATGTAGTTTAATCACAGAAACTTTGATGCAAACTCTTGACCTCTCTTCGGATTCAGATTTTTTTAATAGGTCCTACATGATTCTGTCTGGTAATGAGCACAGAGAAGTATTTTACCACAGGAAATCAAACATCTTCCAGTGCTTCCATGCATGCGGCTTAAGTACTCTACCTCCCTCTAAACATCTGGCAAGGCCCAAGAAGCGATACTAATGGGATTTTGTTGGTAGGGGCAAGAAGAGGACAGGTAAGCAAGAAGCACGAGAACCTTTGGGAAAATTCTGCTTGCCCTCAGCTTTTGTCACCTTTCCACTTTCTTCCCTGTCCCCCTCTTACACTGGATGCTCTGCTCTGTCAACCAAAGAGCACAAGGCATTAACTTGGCTTGGTACAGGTCTTTTGCATATGATGGCAGATGGCTCACAAAACTGGGATCCCTTCCAGTTTCCTCTCTGCCCTGGCTTTTCTGTTTTGTAATGGGTCAGGAGACTGTACCATGGAGGGTTCAACAGTACTGTTCATCAGAGTTGGGGAACACAGGATACCAATTAGTGGGGAATGTGATTTCCCTGGGCATCCATGTCTAGTCTAGACAGAAGATCTCTAGATGTTGGAGCAGGAAAGACTCTGACACTTCTACATTCCAGTGTCTTTGTAGGGATCTATACTGAGTGCCCATGGCAATATTTTGGTAGTGGAGGTGCTATGGGGGGGCCTCTGTGAGAATAGGCTAGGGGCTGCCCAGACACAGCAGGTCCCAGTCAGATCCACAACAGACCCACCCCAGGGCATGGTGGGAGTCCACCAGCCAAGTGTGTGGCACCTCTGTGGAAACATACTTAAGAAAGGGCAAAAATGCCACCCTGGCAGAGGGAAAGGAGGAGGGAGAAAAAAAAAAAAAAAAAAGAGAAACAACAGTGTAAACAGCAAGGTCAGAAAAGAAGGAAGGGGGATGATGGTTGAGGCACCAGAGCAGCCTGTGGGAAAGACCACACCAGAGTAGATATCCATGCTGCAGCTTGTGGATGACACTACGCAAGAGCATTGGATATTTCCTGAAGGAACTGCAGACCATAGAGAGCCCACGCTGGAGCAGATTTATCCTGAAGGACTGCAACCAGGAGAAGGACCCGCACTATGGAACTGTTATGGACTGACTGTAATCCCCCATCTCCTCTGTGTGGGGGGAATAGGTGGAGGTAAAGGAGCTGGGAATGAAGGAGTGAAGGAGTTCCCTGGGGAAAGGGGAAGGCAGCGGAAGGTGTTGTTTTAATTTTTTTATCTTTGTTTCTCACTACACAAATTATTTTAACTAGCAATAAATTAAACAAATTTACCCCACGTTGAGTCTGTTTTGAGCATGGCAGTAATTGGTAAGCAATCTCCCTGTCTTAATCTCAACCCACAAGTTTCTTCATCCTATTTTCTTCCCCTGTCCTATTGAGGAGGGGGAATGTGTAAGCAGCTGGGAGTTTGACCCTTAGAAAAGTTTAGCCCACCACAGAGTCCTAGATGTTTTGCAAAAAGTCAGCTAGTTACAAAGAGATACAGAAAGCCCTGATGGAACCTTGGGTACAGGATGTGGGAAGAGGTATAGCTGGACAAAGTCAGACAAAACCAGCAGTGTTTTTGTTGAAACTTGAATTGCAAGGATTATTTATGAGAAGATGGGGTGATGGACTATTATATTCCCATGGGTAAAGGTCAGAGCGAAGTGGCTAATGATATACATTAAACAGAATCCACTATCTCATGTTCCAGCACACCATTTCCTCCAAACTTAAGTAAGAGTAAATTATAATACAGGTAATATTAAGAGTTTAGAAATCCACCGATTAAACTGAATTCATGCTTTTGTAAGAACTGAAAATGAGACTGTGAAGTAAGGATGCTAAAATGTCATCATGATTTTGAACAGGCAACATATCTGTAAGATAATGTACACTGTAGAAGTGTTAGTCTCTCACCTTTAAAGAAACACAAATCACATTCAATGCTTCCTTAATCTGAGGATGATGGGATTCATGAACTAGCTCCTCACAGATCCAAATACCAAGACTGCAAAGAGCAACACATCTGCAAAACAGTGGTGGAGGATAAAGAGTTGAAAAACATGCTTCAAAAATATGCATAATTTTTATAATTCATGACATGCCCTGCTAAAACCTAAGAAATGTTTTGTTTTAATTACTAAAAGAACTAAACAAATACTTAAAATTCTGTAACTTCTAACTGTAAAAAAATGAGTAAGAAATCCCACCTACCCCTGTCAAAACACAAGAAAGCAAAAAGGACAAACTGGAAAATCTAAAAGCAATTAAGTACCTCTGAATCACTATATGCTTTATGGATTCAAAATATTTTCTTATTTCTTTTAAATATTTTAATTTCTTAAACTAATATTTTGAATTAATATTTTATTTTTAAAAAGTATTTTCTTAAACCAAAGAAAAAACTATGGTTGAAGATCCTTCCTCCCCAGTGTGAGAGTTTGTACATATTTCTTTAGAGTTTCTGGGACACAGATGGGAGAGGGGAACGTTATTTGTTCATAGATATTTACATTTTTTTTAGACTGGCAATAAACAAGGATGAATGGAAGAGGAGTAAACGAATGCTAGAGACTGTACATATTTTGATTAAATATTTAAAATAACACTTATCACTGTTTCTTTTAAAACAGTGATATAGAAGGAAATTTATAGAAGGAAATTGTAAAGGTAAAGTACATTTACATAGATGGGCTCAAAGAAGCAGACATGTATGAAAGTTGCTCAGAAATGTTAGGCTTAAGCAATCTCTGAATCATTTGTAATTATCTTAAAAAACTAAAGGAGAACCATGGAGTTCCATAGAACTGGAAACAAATGCTTGAACTGGAAAGGAAATACTTTATGTATCTTAAGAAAAGAGAGAAAGGTTAAATGTGGACAATTATAATCTATCCAATTTTGATATGAAGAGATAAAAAACTACAAGCAAAATGAAAAAGAAAAAAAAAGAAAATATGGTGGTAAGAAACAGACAAAGTTGACTTACTGAGAATAAATCACGTCAAACCAAACTATAATCTTCCTTTCACAGGCTACTTAGCTTAGCGAAAAAGGGTAAACAGCAAACGTAAGAAGTCCCACATGACTATTTTTATAAGCATATAAAGAAAGGTCAGCCTACTGGAAACCACAGCAGCATAGGAGGCATGCAACTGATTGAAGAGCTGCACTCAAATAATTACCAATGATATAAAACCAAATTGATGGGTCATTTCAAAAGCCAACCATGAAGGAACTTATCGTGGGCCCAAGTGTAGTCAGTACTTTTACTAGTCACTTGAGTGATAAAATAAAGACTACAGAAATAAAACTAAAGATGTGAACAAGTTGAAACAGGCTGCAAATATTCTGGAAATAGCTTCAGAATCCAAAATCATCTGTATAAAACTGGAGAGCAATCCAAAAATCAACAAGAAGAAAGCTAGTCATGGGAACAGCAAAACATTAGACCTGGGAAGGGAAAATCATATGCTGGAATAGAAAAAGAAACAGAAATGTCTACGAAGATGTGTAGTACAAAAACCATTTCAAATCTACAAAGAATCGTTAAATTGCTAATAGATTGCAAAAATACATCTTGGAATGAATTCTGTGCAACAACGAGGGTGTAGATAAGATGCTTGCTTTGTACACTGTTGCTGAAAGCACAATTGCAACACTGCCTCCATTTTGAATAATACAATTTAAGAATAAAGACAAGAATGAGGGAGTCCAGAAGAAAAGTGACAAAAATGAGAAAGGTTTTTGGGAAATATTACATATGGAAGAAAAGTTGAAGAGCTCATTGACTCTAAATCACAATTAAGGAAGTAAACGATAAGAAATCTTCTGACATAGTTAGGCACTGACGAGTTTAATTTCCAGTAAACAATTCTCTTATATACCAGTAATAAAAACTATCTAACCATAGAAATTAAATATTGGAAGTCTAAGATTTTTGTAATTTTCCTCTTTGAGAATATTTTCAGAAAGCTTTATGCAAACTACTACCAGAAATGTTTTAGATATACTTCTGTCTCAGAAAAGGAGGAGCTTATGGAAATGCTCATGGTCCCTTCCTAATCTACGCTTCTGCTGTTTCCACAACACATGTTGTTTCAATACTTTTTGAACCAAAGAAAATAAGAGCAAAGCATGGATACAACAATAATCATAGTTTGTGTAACCTGAATCAGAAAACAAACCTTTAGTATATAGAAGCGCAGGCAGTTCTAAGTCCATGTTACTAATTCAAAATTTTCTTCAGACTACTGAGAATCATTCTACATCTGATCATACACTGATTTGCAAAATATCCAGGAGTCTGTGAGGTTTCTGCTAAGAACACCAGGGTAGCTATTGTTATTTTGAGTAGCCTCTGAAAAGCTGTGTAGTTGTGTACCTACAATGTTGTGACTGAAGAGTCGCAGCCTTAACAGCACAAGAAGATGAAGAGATGAACACTTAGGTGATCAACCTAAGGCTTCTTTTTCAGACTGTCAGCAGTAGGAGAAGAATTTGACTAACACAGTTATTAATCTTTACAGATGGAGATCGAAGAGTAGAATGCATTTTCAGATAACTGACTCCCCTGAAGCTCAGCTGGGTCAAGTACGCAACGTAACGCAGGGCACTGAGCCTCTGTGGAAGAGATAAGGAATAGACTCATAGCTTGGGTAACAATAACAGCACTCAGATTTACTAGAGATATACAAAACTATGAACCTAAGCTCCATGAAACTTATCTGCTAGGAAACTATAAAGACAATTATGTCTCGACTAGTCACCGAGATGACATGGCAGAACTGTAATGCATATCCTGAATGTAACCTAAACTGTAACACAGGTGAACCCTGTACTGTTGTGTGAAGCAGATGGTATCAGAGAGATGATTCCCCAAAGAGACAGTGGATAAACTGCCCCTGAAGAGTGAGGCTGTCAGACTTCAAGAGCTATGGAAACATCATTCTCCCCACAATGAAGACATACCCATCCCTCTCCCAGAAGAAGGAAAGGGGCACAGATATCCCAAACAGACACTGGAAATCTATTTCTTTTCAATCTTCGCTTAATGCCATTACATACAGTGCTCCAACTCTGCAATTTGGGGGCAGGATCACTCAGCATTCTGAAAGGCCAGGCATGCACACGTGCCTCCTGTTCCTATATACAAACCCTCACAGTCAGACAGGATATAAGGACATGCAGAATGTTGCTTTTCTCCTCCCAGCCACACTGCCAGAACTGAAGCTGCCACAGAATAAGCAGTAATGTTCTGAACCATCTGAATTTAAAACACCTTTTTCAAAAGCAGAATGGAGAGTGTTATGCTTTTCGAGCTCTTTTTTTTTTTTTAAAAAAAAATCATTTAAAAAAAAAAAAAGAACATGAAAATTAAATTAAAATTATCTCAGGACATCCTTTCCCTTCCCTTTCTTGTGTTGGGAGATATTACCAGCTCAAGTGAAGAACAGATAAATGGGCCAGTGAAAACTGCTCTTGGTTTTCCAGCAAAACATTTTAAGGTGTTTAAGGTGCAATGAATTTTTTTTTCTGTAACATTCTTCAGGCATGTGTTTCTCGTATTTTGCTTTTTTTTTCAGTAAAAATCTATTAATTGAGCACATATATAGACACTATCCAAATACACAAGGCACAAAGGTGTGCTCTTCCTTGGTAGGCATTACAGATTCCCATTCCAATCCCATATGCAGGACCCTGTAACTCTGGGGACTGGGAAGGAGGAACAAAACACTACGTAATTTAAGAAACAGTAAAGAAAAGTGGTAACTATCTTCTTTGAAGTTCTCTATTTGATGAATGTGCTTAGGCTTTAAGCATCACAGCAGCTGTTCCCAGTTTAATGCATAGCTCAATGTTATCTACTTCAATTCCATACTGTAAAGAAGAGCTCAAGTACTGATTCTGTTTCTGTTTTTCCATATAATGTGGTCTAATAAAAGATAACCATACCTCCTTCATAAATAATCTTGGCCTTAATCAAACTCAAAAGTGCCCCTTCTAGTGCAGAAAATTCCTGAGCTGAAAAACAGGTTAGCATGGGAGAGCATAAAGCTTATGCACTTACTCATATTTACACCTTCTTCTATCATCCAGTGTCAGAGAAAGGACTACTGTCAACCTCTGGTCTGACACATAATGTCTTTTGTTTTATTATCTCTATTTACAAACAAGTTTGAATTAACATGGTGGACGACAGTTTTGATAGTGATGAAGAAAAACACGAATAAAATACATACAAAGTTTTACTTTACAGTCTCCAATATATTTTCTTCAAAACAGTACTTTATTTATTTATTTATATATATATATATATATATATATATGTATATAGCTATTAATGTAGAAGCTCTTTTTTTGTATGACCTACCGTGCAGGACCAGACGGTTCCTCTCTTGCTGAGCTTAACACAGTTTTAATTATGAGCTCCTAAAACAAAGATGAAAATACTCACTGATTTGCCAATAACTCTGTCACATGAAATCTTAGGAAATTAGAATTTTATTATAGCACACAGGCACGTAGCTTAGCTGAGTCTCTAGATTTATGGTCAGACAAACTGTTTGCTTGCTTCTACTCCAAGCTTCTCATCTGTTCCAAATGCTCATTATTGTGCTACCCCAAGAATATTCCACAGGTTACTGTCCTAATTTCTGCTAATTAACTGTTCATCCAACATATTTTCATAATGTATCATGGGGGGAAAAAAATCAAACAAAACAGACAAACAAAAAAATGATCTCCCTAAAGCTGGCTTCTGTGAATAGCCATGAAGGATATTACACAAAGTATCTACTGGTCACTTTGAGGTAGGTATTAAACAATCATATTCTTCCCAATCAAAACTATATTAATTAAAGAAGTCTTTGGAAGTATCTGCAGAAGAAATGATTACAGTGCCTTAAGAACAATGTCAGGAAGAATTCTGACTCAACTGTCCCTCTCAATGAAGCTCAAGTAAACAGTCAGTACGTTTAGAAGTATAAAGTTTTACAAGATTTTTTGTAATCTTAAGCCTTATAATCTATTTGAAATGACGTGTGAAAAATTTAGAATCTTAAAATTGTAGTTAATATTTCCTGGAACATCATCATATTAAAAATATACTTGGTGGTTGAATACTATCCACATATACTTAATTTCCTACCTTAACATCTGAAAACTGAGACACAGCAATGTCCGGAATGTTTGGGTGAAGAGCTGGTAGTTCATGATATAAATTGGGAAAACAGACAAGAGATCCTAAAAGAACTTGTGCTTCAACTCTTGGTGCCTAAAAGAAAAAAAATGTGAGGAGTATTCTTACTGCAATCAGGAAGGTGACATTTCTAGCTGCCTTAATAAAGAACAATGACTAGCACAGCTATCTCCTTTCTCCTTCTCCAAATTCTACAGAACTGAGTAAACTGAGACCGTTGCCCCATGGATTGCTACTCACGCACACTCCCTGTTCCCATTTTCCAAGCTGGCCGAAGGGAAGTGGAGGAATTGTTAGGACTACAGACAAATGACTGAGCAGCTAACTAGGCTTGGGTCTTAGGTTAAGCTAATTGAACTGGATGTGGAAAAATACTGGATGTGACATGAGACTGCTGGGTGTGACAGATAATGGTGTAAGAAGATGACAAAGGTCAGCTTTGATAGTGTCTTAAGGGAAGCTAAATTTCACAAGTGATTTAAAGGGAGAATGATTTGAGAAACAGCCAAAAGTTGCTGACAACTGGAGGGGAGTACTGTGGACCTTTGAGAGAGTACAGGCATGCAAGGTCAACAAAACCTAGGTAATCATATCAGTATCACCATACAAGGCTGAAGATGCCTAGGTAACAATATCAGAGAGACATCTGAAAAGGCCAACACTATCAGATACACGAGTTCTTAAGCCAGAGTATGAAAGTCATTGCAGTGTGTATATAGATATATTTGTATATACTGTATATATATGTGTATACTAGATATAGAAATATATCCATATATGCATACATGTCCAGTATACAAATATATCTATATACACATATATACATACTTCTAAAATGAAGTTACAGTCTAAATGGACATGTATTTTAAAACATTTTAAAGCAGTCAGAAATCCTAGGACTCCCAAATTACTGTTTCAACAGTAATTTTTGCATTCTTTGCATTACATTTTCTGTAGAGGACTTGCATGTGTAGTGTTCTAGAGTGAAGCACTGACAGTATCTGTATTTGCTAACTGTTACACTGACGTCTGGAGACAAATGAACCCCCTAGCCAAGGAAAAATATTGCTCAATTTTCTCTCATATCCTTCCTATTTGCCCATAAATGAGAATGATCTGATGAGCACTTACATTGAGAAAAGAAGAAGCTGCCACTCTTCCTGCTGCCACGATGAAATCCATAATAAGCATGGTGGCACCAGGCAAACCAAGTGAAAAGAACTGAGGAGAGCAGTGCTTGATGATTGTATTGACAATATCCTTGCAAGAGGAAGAAGGAAAAAAGGAAAAGAAGAATGTCAAGAAGATAAACCTTGAATGAAAAAAGGCAGATATTTACTGAAGCGTGAGAGTAAAAAAGCATGCAAATTCATTGGAGCAATTATGACACTCTAAATTCTCATTACTGAGGAAGGCGTAGCACTAAAAAGATACATTCATTATGAATATTCATATTAATACGAGTAAGCTGTGGTATACTTTATAGATCAACTTTAGAGATTTAACTTTGGACACTATTGCACCAGCTTGGCACCAGGTCCCATCCTATATCCATTTACATTTAAACAGTTTGATAGATGACTAACAGTTCATTTAAATATCTACAGAGGAGAGATAGTGAGATAACCACTTACTATATAGAATCATAGAATGGCTGGATATGAAGGGACCTTGGAGATCATCTAGTTCCAACCCCACTGCCATAGGCGAGGATACTATCCCACTACATCAAGTTGCTCATACCTTCTTAACAGCATGCTTAAATCCCCTCCAACAAGTGTCACTTGACTATAACTTTTAGAAGGGTATTAAGCTCTTACCTATATCCTTTATGGAACCATAAAAGAATTATAACAAAGTGTTTTATAACATACCTGGTATATAGTTATTCAACACAGTATATTATGTGATTGTAGACTTAATGACACAGTTTTTAAAATAATGTACATGATATATTCCCTTTCAAAGTATTAGAAAAAGTGTAAAATATAAACGGTATTAAAAAGCATCCCAAGATTAGGCAAAAAGGGAACCCTTTTCCCTCTCCACATAATTCTCCAATGATAATGGTATCCAGCAGATGGCAATATGTTATATGAAGATTTTCAATCCAGTAAGAAAAGTAGAGTAAAGTAGTTGTTAGAGGACAGAGATAGGAGATCTGTCCTATCTATAGCTGCCTGTGGAATAATTTTAAAGTAGTTCTGGTTAGCCCAGCTAACCAAACAGGGCTGTTTGAACCTTTGTTCTCCCCATACCTTCAAGTACTCACCTAAAAAGGTCACAAAAACAACTTTTTCACACCTCTGATGTACGCCTCTAAAAAGAGTGTTTAAGCCATACAGTATTTTCAGACTTTTTCATATTAAATCTTATAAAGATCTACTCCCTCGATTAAATATACTTAGTATGTCTCATTTTGCTGGTTCCTATACTTGCTGTAGAAATAAACTACTCCAGACATACAGTGAGCACAATTTACTCTTCCACTAGCTGAACTGTTACATCAGGGAGCATGTAAGAAGAAGAGCAGACATTAGAGAGATCTACTTCCTTCATTCTTGTATGCTTCAATCTGTACCATACAATCAATAAAAAAAGAAAGAGTACCCTTTCTGCCCTCTTATTTGCTTGAAATGGACTACAAAAAAAAGCATTCCTGATTACAACCAAGAATCAGTTATCAAAGCTTGTAAAAAGTATCAGTCACATAACTATTTTTAAAGACAAAGTTAAATTACTCAGCTAAAATCCATTCAGTATTCCCAACAAAACAATTTAATTGTTAGTTCTATTTATTTTAACTTGAATATCATAATTAAACTTACCTGATCAACATGAAGAAGTCCACAGTGCATTATATTGTAGAAATGAGTTAAAAAATCCCTGTTTGGAGATACATCTTGTCTTCGCTTCATTGTCTTACAAATGAGCTTATAAGCATGTAGCTTGCCTTGTTTGTATTTATCAGTCAGCATTGTTGCCTACAGTTTCAGAAAAATGTTTATTATTCATAGAAGACAAAAGTAAATTACACACATTACACAATTTTTTACTTCTGCTTCACTGCTCAGTGCTCAAATTTACCTTGAACAGCCAAGGTGTTAGAATTCTTAGTGGTGGAATTAAAACTGGTGGAGATGGTGAAGTTAGATTATCTGTTGAAATACCAAGATTGTCTCTTATCTGCAATCATCAAAAACAAAACAAAAAGATAAAAACATTTAAGGGAAATATATAAGGTGATGGTTTTTCCCTCTGAAAATCCTGACCAATCAGGTCAGCTTGGAGAAGATGTTCAGTTCTTTTACCTTGGCCAGATTCTGCCACAGTTCACAGAGGTAATCAAAAACCTGGGCATGAATTTCTGGATCCATGATGCTGTTGACATCCCCCAAAATTCCTAGCATCCGCCTCCACATCACAGTAGCAACATCTGCATGCCATCCTGTAAGTGTTCCCCCAGCCATCACACTGCAACATTCTGAGGGAAATTCACTAGTTTCTGTAATGGAAGAAAAAAGTACAGTGAGACCTTCAGAGAAAGAAAAGTTCTGCTATAACTATTACATACACGGTTTTCTTAAAACCAAAGGGAAAAAGGCTTTTAGAGCAAGATATTTCTTACCCATTAAGCCATCTCAAAAATGTTTAACTATAAATCTACTTTCAAACTCTCTAAAAGAATTGTTCTGTTTCTTATATTCATTTCGTAAGTAACAATCTAGGTCACCGCTGCAGCCCTAATACTAATCTGATGGACCTCACAGGGCCAATACTTTTATAAGAAGTTTCTCAATTTTTTGGAGTCAATGAATCTCCAGAACTCCACTTGCCTCCCTCCAAGCATAGTTACATTTCAACTTTATATTTTTTTCCAATAAAACAGAAAGATGATTTTCCTTAGAATCTACTATTCATGTATTTTACTTGCAAATTGAAGAGAAAGGTGGGAGTAAACTGTTGTCTCTGGCTAATGTTCTTTAAGTGGTAAATTTGTATGACTGAGAGGCAACATTCAGTACCTAGCACCATGCAGTCTTACTCTCAACCAGTTCTCTCTACACATCGGTACACATTATCTCTGCACATTATATGAATGAACAGTCTTTTTAGGTGGAAGGTCTGTTCATTTCAGTTCATCCGTACAAAGAAAAATGATAGATTACAATGGCTCGCTCTTGATGTGGCTACACAAACACACCAAACCAGCTGAAGAGCCACAGTTTTAAAGCTGCAGGTATCCAGATTTTTCCTCCTGTCCCTCTCACACTTATTTTCAAAACACCTAAGCACCAGAACCTGCTGAGATCTTCTGAAAATCTTGCAGCTCCCACAGGCATACAAAATGAAAATGAAATCTGAATTCAGTCTTATCACATAGCTTCTTCTTTTGAAGATCTGGACCACTGTGGTAGAGACACTAATGGTTTCTGGGTTGTAGATTTCAAAGTATAAAGCAAAATGATGGCATTTCTGTCCATCAGTAGGCTACTTAAAAGAAAAGGGTCTGAAATATGCATCAGACACTATTCTGTTTCCATGAGATGAAATATGGGAGAAATGGGAACTTTGTATTTACATTACAAAACATATTCTAGAACTTGATAACTAAAGTAATTATATATATATATATATTATAAACAATAAAGGGAAAACAACAGATATTCCAAGAAGAAATTAAAACACTACTTAAAAATCGTGTCTTATTACTGTACATTAATGATAGAACTGTCCATGGGAGGACCACATAGCAGGTCAAGTTGGCACAACTCTACATATCAAAAAGAACAATTATTAATGTGTGGACCAGTAATCTACTGCGAACAGTTCCAATGAAATGCAAGACAAAAAGAGTTTTGTTTGCTTTTAAAGAAAATAACTGCAATTAAATATTTTTAAAAGTGCAGATGAAATAGACTTGTACAGGATTGTCTACAGCTAATGGGATACTAGCTACTTCACTATATTGCATTGGAAAGGAAAAAAAAAACAGGTTTATAGTTTCTATTCCAGATACTGCCTAGGTCATCTGGCGTCTGTAAAACAGAGTGGTGGAGCTTCTCATCCAGCTGCAGATCCTTCTGCTCAATATGATCTGCATGAAGAGTGGCAGGAGAGGGTGTCTGTGATCGGGATCCAAGAGCAGATTGGATTGGAGAAGCACTTTCAGAGCCTGCAAATGCAATTTTTAACAGTTACCTTAAAAGCCTTTTCTATTTTCTTGAGCTGAAATGTTGACTAAACATAGCATTAAAATAAACTGAACTACTTTAATATACCAAATCTGTCCAAAAAAAAAAAAAGAAAGAAAAGTTATAAAAACTGTAAGCAGATCTCCCTGTGAATGGTGCTCCAAAAGACAACAAATTACATGCAGGAAAGCTGAGAGATGAACATCAAAATCAGATAGTCAAATGGATTAACAGAGCTCCATTTTAAGTGCAAAACATTTTAAATGCGTTTATTCTGCAGCACTCTCAGTGCTCTGAATCAGCCAAATTTCTCTCTACATTCCTTCATCTAAATTTCTCCCCAGCAAATTATTTAAACATAAATTTTGCTGGAACAACTATTTTTCCAGGTTTATGGATGCATACAAGTTAATTTATAAATAAAAGCTCATACCAGGAACTGATATTCTTTGATGTTTATCTGGTGATTAGAAAATCCAAATGGAGGGAATGTTCTATATAGTGCAAGGAATGTTATTTCCTCTAAGACAGAATAATACAAGTTTGGCAGTGCTGCAAAGGCATCTTTCCATGATCACCACTGGGCAACCTCTCTAGGCAACTACTTGATCTCTACTGAGATACCTACAGAGGGGGAGGGAGCTGGTACTTGTGTTTTTCTTCTGCACTATCTTCTGCTAAACAAGTTTAATTGGACTTTAGGGATAGCAAATCAAAAATGAGGCTCTTAAGAGTATTTTCCCCAAATTATTGGGCTGTCAAATGTACTTTCTTCTGAAGAAAATTACATTGTTTAAAGAACTTGATAGAAAATGTGAAGTGTTATCAGAACAGAAATTGTGGTAAATGAACTTAAATTGTTAAACTGCAAAGGTTTCTATCTGTTTTAAATGACAAAGGTAATGCAACTTTTACCATGTTTAAATCAACACCTCTATGCAGGAGAGAGGGACATACATATGAATGTCATTAATTTCTGTAAATGATAAATTGTGGTAGTGCCTTTCCTTTTCCACTACTCCACACACAGACGACTGTTTAACTCAACAGTTATATTATATTCTCCACTCATTACTGATCACTTGTTTTCCACATACACACAAAGATAATATAAAATACACATTTAAAGATGTTCAAAGAAATCTTTTCCTACTTCTCCGTTCTGCTCACTAAGAGGGGAGGGACTGAAATAGGTCCAGAGAAAAAGCAATGGGGTGGGGAGAGAAAAAGAGAGGGAAAGGGAAACAGACCTTCATACAATGGAAAATAATGGACAGACATAATTATGGAAAAATTACTGAACTACTGGAGTCATCTAAGAAGCACTAGAAGATACCCCAGCCTACATGGATTCAAATTTGACAGGGAATACTATGGGTTCAGCTTGTTCCGAGACTAGTAAACAACAGTCTATATTAAACTCAGTCATTTGCTAAGAATATAAAATAATGCCTATATGCGAAGAAGACATTTTCTTTCCCCAAACCCTCAAACGTGTTTAGAAACAAGTAGGTTTCTGAGCAGCAGAACTACTGAAAACTGGTTTCCTATGAGTGTGCTTTGAAGTTGAGTTTCTGCATGGATTTTCTGGTATCTAATAAAGAGAATTCACATTGCAGTCTCCCTGTCATAGGACTCTTCTTCATACATGTGGTTTTCACTATACAGCTGCCTATCTTTCATAAAATTTCAAAAAAACCCCTTCTGTTTTCTTCTAATATGTCAATTTAGCAGAAATTAGACAATGGGTTCCAACACTGTTGGGGGCATGGAACAGTCAGACACAGACAGACGGTAAAAGTGCACAAGTCTTCCTCTCAGGAAACCTTGCATTTAACTGATACAAATGACGCACAAAAGCTGCCTCTCTAAAACAGTGGTCCAAACAACAAGAAAAGACAGCCATGGAACTTTCTCAATGGACAACTCTGTCATTAATTGCATTCTTAACAATTACAGTGCAAACTTAGACAAAAACATCAAACAGTAATGAAATCATTAACACAGAAACAAACAGACAACATTTTCTGCGAGGACTCTCAACAAGCACACAGCAAAGTGAAAAGCGAAGAGAATAAAAGTCAAGCTGATCACTGCTGAACAAGCTAAACAACTACACTGAAAAAGCTAATATCATGCTTTTTCAGCAGAAAGGCAATTTCACAATATGAAAATAGTTGCAAGGAAAGATGGTCTTTTCAGTATCTCTGAAAATGCAGTTTGATTTGTCACAGAGAACAGGACACTGTAGGTAGGTGTAAGCTTTCACAGACAAATCAGTACTTGTTCCCAGGATTGTGATAGGCATGGTAGCGCTTAACGGTTATGGAACAAGGAGTATAAAAATGACTATGGATGTCTTCAAGTCTCATTCATGAAATATGTTGAGAGACCTTTCTTCCAAATACTTCTGAGAGAGGGAGATTCTCTCTTTCAGAAAGCAGCCCATTCAATTTGGTTTAACTGCATCACTTGATGGTTGTTAATCTAATTGTTAATCCTCTCTCTTTCTCAAGAAATAGTTGCAAAATAAATTGGCAGAGCCTCAAGTTTGACTGAGGTTGTGAAACACTGGTTTGGTTCATTACAGGCTTACTTTTATGACAAAACAGGGAAAACCCTAAAAGAAAAAGAAATAAGTTACACAAATGGAAGCTGATCTTACATGTTACAGTAACATTCTGCATATTGAAAGTTCCAAGTTCAACAACAGACAATATGGAGAGAGGTTAATATGGGTGTAAACAAAAGAATCGCATAGGACTTCAGTGCACTGGTTTAAAAGCACTTGCAAAGCCTTTCAAGAAAAAATAACTTACTCAAAACTAGCTATTTGGCAACCAGTAATATAAGGACACTGGTAAGATCTAGCTTACACTTTGTGGTACGTTTTCTCTCTGATAATTACAAAGATTTTCTCATGAAGGGTTTAAAACACATTTAGCATCAAGAAACGGATTATGTATGTAGCTAAGTCAAACAAAATATTTCCAATTGTTATTTCACACATTAGTGTTCTATTGCAATCAAACAGTAACTGAATTCCAAGAATTGTTTTATACAGAATATAGATTCATCACAGAACCTGAACCTTGTATTCTTCAGGATGGGTGGAGAAATTCTGAAAAAAATGATTATTTTTTTAACTACTTTACCAGTAATAGTTGCAGCTTCAGCAGACAATGGTTGCTGATTGAGACTACTTGTTTCCGAATCTATGTGGAGTGTAGTTAGACTGGCTACTTCTTGCTCCTCGGCACTCTGTTGTTGTCCTGAAATTGCATCAATATCAGTGGAAGCTGGTGTCCCTGCCTCGGTGCCAAAGCTGAAATCTGTATGAGGAAAGTGTTGTATTAACTGACAATTTAAAAATACCACTAATATAAAATACAAAAGCCTAGCACCTCCAAAATCTTCCATGTAAAACTTGTATGTACATCTCCTATGCTTCCAACACACTGTTGCACAATTTACATAAGATGTAAAAGCAGAAAGTAATTGGCTATTATGGACATTCTCATTTCTGTCACAAAACTGTGACTGAACTTCTGGAGAAGACATTCCTATTGCATGTCCTGTATTCTGCTTAGTCGCTGTAAGTGTACCTAAATGAGAATAAAGTAAAAATAATGGAAACATACATTAAGAAGTTTATATGCAAAATCTGTAAAATGAAAGAAATAGCCAAGTTTTTCATTAAAGTACTAACTTCAAACTACAAATTATACAGCAAATGGCATTCTGGCTAATGTTTTTTTCAACACTTAAGACAAAATATCATGCTCAAATGTAGTTAAATAACATCACTTAGTTACATAACAACTATATATATAAAAATTGCAATTTTGTCAATAAATACTTCTGCCATACAAACATTATTTCTCCTCATGTAATACATGAAAACATAATTCCAAGCAACTACAATAACCCCTTCATATGAGTAAGAGTGGGAACAGATGCATGAAATGAATGAAAAGCATACTAAGTTATTACAATAGCATACTAATTTTATGACATTACATTTAGTATCTTGATTAAGCTACAGCTACAAAAAGACCACTGTAATAATATCAGATGGCCTTCTTTACCTTTTACCTAAATTTTTCAAAAGAATTGAAATAAATTCTGAAGTAAGCAGTCTTTCATTTTTACATTTTGTGCATAAAACGCAGATACACTCCAGAGAAAAGACAATAAATATTGCTTTCTAACTTCTGTGCACTGTTGTTTAGCTTTTGTACAGCAATGTTTCAGTGCTGTTTTATTCATATACTATAAAAATGATTCTCTCAAGAACCCTGCTTGCTCCATTAACTTACTAGTAATTTCTGAGGGGAATCAAAATAAGCTCTTTTTACAGAAGACTGCTGGCATATAACTTAAAAAAGAAAACTTGGCAAAGGAAATTCACAAGCAGTCAACCAAAAATGCTCCTACTTTGAAAAAGTATACTTGCTTTCAAATTTGCGGCCATCATACTGAAAAGCACTGAACGAGTCAGAGTGGCTATCTGAACTGATGAGGTCACTGCTGCCTGCACTAGCAGGCGATGTCCATTCGGATGGCACGCCTGGGTCATCTATAGGACGCATTTGGTTCTGTTTGTTCAATACATCAGGAAGGTCTTTTGGAACTTCCAGGCTGCCAGGACTGCTTCCTCGTCTTGTCACATTCTAAACATTGAAGAGACAAAGTAGTTTACAACCTGGGATGGCTTATTTACATACAATGGAAAAAGCAAATGTCATTTGCAAATGTCATTATATAACAAACAGTTGACAAATACCTAAGCCAAAAATTGTCACCATCCTACATAGCCAAGACTTCCTAAAACCCCAGACAGCAGAAAGTGAAGAACCTAGGTAGTCACACAATTTCATACATATAAATTCTATTTGCACAACAGATGTTTGGGTACATATTTTAAAAGACAAGGATTCAGACTAAAACAAGCTGCACTTATATAAGACTTCAGAAAAAAATAGTAAAGAAGTGCATTATCTCCAAATTATTCTAAATTACTAAACAAGACTTGTTAACCTTTGTTTCAGGCACAAGCAGAAAAAAGATTTCAAGAAATATAGTGTTTCTGGCTTACAGACTATGATGCTATAAGCAAAAATTTAATGTACACCATAAGCAAATGAATTTTCTAATTCACATCTAATTTTCTTACAATTAAGCCAAAACTTAGTATTGACTTAAGGCAAAAAAAGTATATACAAGAAATAATGCATACAGATTTGCTCATGTAAAAGTAAGCTGTTCTACTCAAGTCTTTTCTTTAAGCCACTCTTCATGGAGTGGAAAGGACTGTGGAAAGTAGGACTGTTTGTTTGAGAAGGAGCAAAGATAAATGTAGAAATTTATGATCTTTTACGAAATGGCTTGAAATCTTTACACATTGTAAACTAAGAGACTGAAGGTGACTTACATTAGGTCTAGTCACTTTTTTTCCCATCACCATCTTGCTACTAATTAGAGATTTACTCAGAATGACAAGTCTGACAAAATACAAGGATTTAGCGTTCAATAGATCCATAATCTAAAAGTAATCTTAATAACTTGGTACTTTGTTTTAAAACAGAATATCCATTCTTGTGTGCTAGATTGCAAGATCAGTGACAGGCAAGTTTCATAGCACTTACTCAAACTTACCTTGGCCGTTTTTTGCTACCTGAGGAAAGTACCCATTCTCTCACCTGAACTATTAACAATCAAAATTCTTGACCAACTATGTGAGAAAATGAACAACACCCCCTTCTCTTTCTTTCTTTTTCTGTGGCCAGCTCTGATGACTTCTGTTTTACCAACTTGAAATATGTAAAAAAATATTAACTGCAAGTTAGCATTTTTAACTTGTAATGCAAGATGAAAAAATGTTTGATAAACATAATTTCAATACAAAAAAAAAAGAAAAAAAAGAAAAAAAGCATACATTTGAACAAACTCTATAGGTCCTCTCTTTCCATAATCAAAGATGCTGATAAACAAACTAATTTCTCCAATCACCTTGAAGAATCTTCTTCTGTCCCTTATTAGCAACAACTAAGATACTTGTTGCCAACTTTCTACAGTAGCTTGTCTTAGAATGACCTTCTTTTCCTTAAAAAAAAAACAAACTTAAAAAAGTGGAAAAAAGAACGGAACAACTTTGAAACAGTACATTTCAATTATCACCCATGCTGTTCTTCATTTGCATCATTTCTTCGAATATTTCCCCCTTCTTTGCTACTTAATAAAACACTTATCTCTTCAAATCACTTGTCTTATTTGGTAAGCATTCAAGTGTAACCAGAAATTCTTGACTTAAAATTGATTGAAATTTTTGATTATGAATGATAATCAAAACAACATGTCATTACTGGAAAAGCATAGGAATAAAGCATATGAGAAGTTCTGTTAGCAGAAAACTACAAGAAATTATTCAACACTTTTAAGTAGAAAAAAAATAAAGGAAAAACATGTGTTAATGTAGTTTTGTAGTCTTGCACTGGCTGAAACTGTAGAGAATAGTACCATACTACAGTACTCCAGTATTTGCATAAATACAGTACTACACTGCGGTCTGCAAATTTATATATAAACTATTATCCTGGAACTGCCTGTGTACAAAGATCTTTGCAGGTGCAACTAAAGCCATTTAATTCAACGAGACTATTCATCTGACAGTTATTTCTACCTTGTTTGAACAATGAAAATTTAATAAAAATGTAAACACAAATGCATAAAATACCACAAATCTTTTTCAAAATGATTTAAAGCCAAGGAATAATTTAGTGATATTCTGAATTCTGATTCATAAAAAACAGAGTAAGATAAACATCTTACTATATAGTAAAGTGATTTAATAATGTCATTTATTAGTTCACACAAATGTGCAGACTTACATATTGAAATATAGGAAGTTTAAAGGCTTACCAGTGCACTACCACTGCGGAGTCTCTCAGCTATAAATTCATCCATGAGGTCAGGAACATTTGTATTGCTGCTGCCAATATCACTATCAATAGGGTGCAGCTTTTGACTCATGTCCTCTCTATTAGCTAAAAGCAAATGAATAACTGTATATAGTAAAGAACAAATCAACATATTTTCAAAACAAAAGGCAACAAATAAAGAAGCCCTGCTAATAAATAGAAAAAAAAATCAAAATTGCCAAACATGCATTTTAAGAATTCCCTCTTTTTGAGCAGATTCTACTGTAGGAATTAGTAAAACAACTTCTTCCCACTAAGCAGGTGTTAGTCAATTTCCAGTAAAACCTTTAAGAGCAAGAAAGCTTATAGGAAAGCACTACTTAAAGTTGTTAATGCTTGCTTTAAGGATACAGCACATATTCTTCCTCCATATCACAAAAAAATAAGGAATAAATCCTAACAATTGTATACTATTCCTACAGGCACTCCTTCTTCATTGCATTCTTAATGAAAAGCAATGTAGTGGAAAAAATAGATTGTGATATAAAATAATGACAAATGTCAATGTGGCACTGTATACACTTAGTATAAATAGTGCAAATAAAAGTCTTACGTAATAAAACAGCATGCTACTATATGGAATGAAACTTCAATCTCTGGATGGTCAATGGTGATGAACAATTAATTAAGTTCACTCAAGGATCATTTTTATATTTTCGATATAATTATCCTTTTAATTTTTAGCAGTGGCTGTTAGACCTAACTTCATGATCTTAGACTTTAAAGTTTTCAAGTTTTTTCAGTTCTTTTTTTCTCTATAAGAATTTTCCCCTCATGGCTCCATGTTGAGGCTCTGCTAGATGTTACAGATTTTAAATAAAATAGGCTTTCTAGATATCTCTGTCAGAAAAGATCCTGCAGAGAAGCAGAAATGACTGAGAACAAATCGTGGTTTTGTTTTTGTTTTTTTTTTTTGTTTTTTTTTTTGTTTGTTTGTTTGTTTGTTTTTTGGATAAACGTGACAATCACACTACTTCCCACTTGTCATGGTGCTATGCTTTCACAGACTGCCCTCAGGTGGCATTAACATCTCAATGCAGGATGCATTACAGAACCTCTGTTAATCATGCTAGCATAACAATGGGAAAAAAAGAAAACCTACATTACTGCTGAAAGTTAATTTATTGTTCATTTGAGGTTATTTAGGATGTGAACTAAGCCAATGGATATTAGAGCGACAGCCTTCTTTTTTGCTCAGTCCAGAGAGGTCTCATAGTTAGCAGGACTATCATGAGACCTTCATGAACATCCATGAATGATTCCAAGGAAAAAAGAAGCAATGGAAGATGTTGCCAAGATGTAACTGTATCCATTTTGATGAATGCATACAGAAAGGCCTACAGAATGTTTTGAAAAAGATTCAGACAAAACCTTATGACTATTCACAGAGAACTGTCACAACGAAATCATTCCAGTAACAGATTTCTGTTTACAACTTTTAAAAAAGTTATCTAAACTGACCTCCAAATGTAAATTTGAGGGGCTTTTTTGTTTTGGAGGAGGAAAAGGAGAGGGCGAGGAAGAGGAGGAGGAAGAAAACACACTAAATGAACCAGAAATGTAGTCAGTTGAACGTAGCTGGTTGATAGCCAGGTCCTTCTGACAAAGTACAGTTACAGGGGAGTAGTACACTCTGATATCATGTTCACATGCCAATCGTCTGGTAGGCTGAATTTTGAGGCTCTGCATGGTAGATGAAAATTCAAAACTCTCAAGGTTTTGTCCTTTTTTAGGTCATTTACTGTCTCTTCCTCTTCCCTAACATGATGGTCTTCAGCAGCAAAGAGGTTCAACTAAATATCTTTAAAAGGGAAATTAGTAATTTAAAGTATGTAAAAGTAACTTATGCTGGGAGAAAATCAGCTGGCTATAGGCGCATGCATAACCAAACAGGGAAAGCAGTGATCATCCCAAAGCCTTTTGATTGCTTATCAGAGCTTGCTTCAGTCGCATTAAGCCAAACTGGTGCTGCCTTTCTCCTTTTGCGCTCTGCACACTGTTAGTGCTCACCTGCAGCTTTCCTTCCAAAATAGCCCATTACATGACTGTACAGATCCCTCAGTGGAGCCTCTGCTGGCACTCTGTTCTGCCTCTGTGGGGAAACATTTGCCTTCGGCTTCGAAAGAGCATGTACAACAGTTTTATAAACACCACCCAGGGAACCCTGCTGTTGCGCTGACTCCTGACCTGATGATCTAAATGCACTACGATTATGAAACTGGTTAACTGCAATACCTTCTTTTTGCAGCACGGCTGCTTGAGTTTCTGGAGTTTCCTTAGTTTGCTTGCTACCAACTGAAGCAGCATTGATCGCATCTAGAGGTCTATATATTCCGGGTCTAACCAGCTCCATGACAGCTGATGAGCTGGTGCTTGTACTGGTACTGCTGTTGCTGCTACCACTACCACCACTACTGAAGCCACTGAGTTTACGAAGTCGTGCTTTCCAAGCAGCCTCTTTGTTCTCAAGAGGATTGTAAAATTGAACTGATTCTGTAGATGGTCTAAAAGTTACATGAACACTATTTCTTTTTTTAGTTGTTATTTTCATGATTTTGGCCCTATGAGTTACTGTTTCAGATATACTCCGTTTAGTTGGTGACAGTTTGCTTGTAACTGTGATGTGAGGCATTTGAGGGTTAACTTGTGCTTTAGGAAGAATTTTCTTTGCATGCATAACACGTGAGTTGGTTATTTTTTCGTTAAATTGGGTACTTCTATGCTTTTCAGCTAATGCTGCTTCCACAGCTGAATCTACATCAGCTTCAGTGGCTGCTTGCCTGTACAGATATCTCTTCCCTTCTTTGCTGCTAGGACTACTTGACCCATGATCAAACAGGCTTTCATATTGTTTATCAATATTTAACTGTCTGGCTTTATCGAGCGCTTCATTTCTTGCAAAAATGTCTACTTGAGTAGGTGCAATATTACTTATAAAGCCACTTTGGTTTTGTTCTAGGTGCAGCTCTGTGTTATCAGCTCTTTCTGTAACAGTGATGCTATTCGTGCATTGAGCAGTCTGATCACTATTTTCTAATCCATCCAGTGGTAATCTATCATTCCTATTTACTGATGTATCACCTTCGTGAGCAGAAGCCTCACATTTATCTATCTCAAAGTTACCGCAAAGTTCTTCTTTTTCTTTAAGATATTCTCTCAGAGAGGAAAGAAGATCATCTTCACCTTCAAGGTCAACATATTGGCTTTGTTCAAAGGTTGTGTTTGCAAATTCTACCGGCCCTATTAAATGACAAAGATGGTCATAAATACTATCCCCAACTTCCAAGGAGGACTCTCTGCTATTTGTATCAGTAATATGGCTTTCAGTGGATCTATGCATTGAAGAGGTCTCAGTGGAACTCTGTAAGCTTGGAGCGTGATGGGATGAACTGTCAATGACAGGAACTGCACCTTTGGCTCGTTCAACTGCGAATGGTTCCAGGATGTCAGAGGTGCTGCTGCTTCGTGGCAGTGGCTGTTCCTCATTTAATGCACCAAAAACTTCACTTGGAGCATCCTCACTCTGTGAAAAATGTCTGACTCGAGGTGGACGTGGAAGAATTTGAGCATCATCAATGTCTGCAGGAAAAAGGTATATGTAATACACACTAGAATTTACATACAGAGATAATATTTATTTACCGCTACATCCTAATTATGTGATTTAAAAAGCCAGGAAAGTCCAGAGCCTTGTTTACTTAAGTACAATAAATATACTTTTTCCAGTACTAGAGTGTTAAAAACAAACACACATAATATCCAGTACAGAATGTAATATAAATGAGTTAGACCATCAGAACACGGTTTTAAATGTTAACATGCATGAGAACAAACAGTGAGACCATGGAACGTTTGGAAATACAGTTAAAGCTAGGGCTGTGCCAATAAGTTCAATAATTCAACCAATATTATACCAACTAGCTTGAAGAAATGGTTAACTTGAATACAAATTAGCTTAACACTAGTACCCTTCATAGAATTTACGTCTTCAGAAAAATACACAACTCCAAAGAGAACATACAAGTTTTCTGGAAAATTAGAATTGTCTACTGAAGTGGCAAACTATTACTTTTTCATAACTTGTGCGAATGTATATAAGCTGCTGAAATATCAGAAACTATAGTACACAGTTATGAATATTATGGCATATGTAATATAGCGTATACCTGAGACTTAATTATTTTTTTTTTAAAAGCTTTGAAATGACATGGAAGAACTGGCCCTGTTGGGAAAAGATGACTATAAGTAACACATTATTTAACAATATAACTTTTTTTTTCCCCTAAAAGGATGTTTTGTGAAACGTCTCTCATCTTCAAAATGCAAAACTAAATGCTAAATGGAAGCTAACCTCCCCATCTTCTTCCAGTTTTACTCAAAACGAGTCCTAGGAATTACCAAATTAAGAACCCTGCTACTGAAAAAATCCTGCAGCCATACAACAGCTAACATTAGAGTAAAATCACTTTTACTTATGAAAAGACAAGAACATTTGTTATGAAAATTTAAATTAGTGATTCCTAGTCTCAACAGAGACAGCTAATACTTTACCATCAGCACAAATCATAGTTAACTGTAATGAAAGCTGCAGTTCCAACAGGGATCACCTAGGAAACATACGGAAATATCTTCAACCCACTTCACATCATCCACCAAAATACAGAACCTTCACATTCCTCATCACATTTCTTGATATGTTACAGGAATACTACATACTATAAAATCACTGAAACAGGCAAGGCTAAGTGTCTCTTCAACTAATTGTACAAATTCAAGCTATCCCTTGCTGTCTTTTTATGGGACAGGCACTTGAACAGTAAGGTAAAAACAGCTTTGTCAGTTTTCTGTTAGTTCCTTTTTCATAGAATCATTTATTCCCCAGATTTATTTTTTAGACATACTGCTTAAGAAGTTGTAGATATGCTTTTAAAATCAAGAATAACAATGAAGAGTAACAGTTGCCACAATAAACAGACTTACCTTGTTCTATCTAGAGAGTTTATCTTCAGGACTGCAGTAGTACATTTATGTAAACTCAGTACATCCTAAAATCCCAATGTGTTATTGCCAAAATGAAGAAAGTATGTTGAATTCATTTAAAAATATTTCAAATTATTACTTCATGGTCCTTACACTATTTCAATAATATTTAATTATGGTAATCAGAAGTCACCTTAAAAATGTCACCTGTTTTGAAGTGCTCACACTTTTCTGAGAAAGAACTGGAGAAGGATTGTCATATTTTCCTTCTGAGCAGAGCATATAACCTGGAGGAATCGGATACATCTGCACTAAGTGAATGTGTTGGAATATGATGAAAAGTGGTAATTTCCACACTCAATTTTTCAGGGAAGTTATAATTTGAAAATTGAAGCTTGACCTGATTCAAAGTTTACTGAACTGTAAAGATGCTATTGGACAGGAAATAGAGAAGTCTATATTGAAAAAGAGAGTATACATACAAGCTCTTCCAGAAAATAAACATAAACTGAAAATTGTTGTATACTGCAAGATTTATTAACCCTTTCCTTTCTCTTCTGCTTTCACCAGCAACAAATTTCTCTACAACATTCTTGTTCAACTTATTATTTGACTATACAAACTAACATCCCATAAAATGGGTGTTGCTCTCTACCTACAACTGCTGTTTCGGAGTCTTTATTGACTTAGGCAGATATTAACATGGATTGTGCCTATAGAGCCTCAAGAATTTCTTTTTGCAGCTGTAAGAAATTGGTCTTCATGAAAGCAGCAACTGAGGACCAAAGGATGCAGCTAAAATATGCATGATAAGGTTATAGATGAGATTAATATATATATTTATGATAAACTGATCTCATCCTGAGTCCTCAATATGCATCTTTCGTATGTTTTATAAACTTCATTTTATATAAAGAACCAGCCTGAGGATTGCATACTATGCATGCATGCAGTGATTATGATTTTCTAGGATGTTAAAAATTACTGGATGGAGAACTCCAAATGCATGCCAAGCAGCTCCACACATTGAAATAAATTCAGCTAGATTTATTTCAATGTTGATCCAGTATTATTTATTAGGTGCTCATGTATGCAGGACTAGCACACACAAGTATACAAACATTTTCATACAATCGTGTAGTGCTTGTGCCAACAGAAATTTCCTTTTTGTAGAACAGAAGAAGAAATTAAGGTAATGAAAAACTGCTACTGTATTATCAGCACTGAAAAGAAAATGTTTTAAAATCCAAATGAACAGCCTCCTTGGCAACCAGGGCTCACCCCTGCACACTGGTATACAGTCAAAATGGGATACTATCCTAAAGAGTTTTTACTGACTACATCACAAGCGTGCCACAGAGGGCTGCGTCTCTGACAGCGCACATACTTGGAAGAAATGCTGGCCTGGTTCCTAGGACGTTACAGTAAGGAAGACACTGAAATTGATAGTTCTGGGTAATCTCACCTAATCACAACTTTCCTTAAACCAGCCTTACCTCCCCTTTTTCTGCTTGAAGGCAGAAAGAAAAGACAGCTTTTCAGTACCAGCTGGGAGACAGATACGCTCTGTCAATACAAACACATTCTGGCAATACAGCATGGAATACAACTTTCAAAACACATTTCCTGATACTTCTTGGGTAACAAGAGGCAGGCAAGAAGAAAGTGGGAAAAAAATAGGACATATCTTCCATACAAAAATTTACTGCCCTTAAATCCTTCTATTTGTACACAGTTTTGAGTGTGTGTGTATATATCCCACTGTGCTTTCACTTTTGTACTCATTGAGACAAAGGCGTAATAGGATTGTCAGCATTTACTAATTTCTATCTAAGTAATAGCTGGGGTACAAGAAAAAACATTATCTGTAAAATTTCATATTTGCATTTTAAAAACCTGTGAAAACCCTAATTGTTTAATCTACTTGCTCAAAGACTATCCTCCAAAGAAAGCTACTACCAAAAAACTTCTAGCCAACCATCCTGCAGGGTCAAACATAATATTATAGAAAACTACAACTCTGTAAAGATGGATAATTTGGAAAACGAAACCAAACCATAGCACTTCAGAATCCAAAACTGTATTTAACTCTTTATGGTTTTATATACTAATGAAAAACAGGCATTCTGTAAAGCATACTATATGATACCATATACTTTAGGAATTCTTTTTTCATGGGAGCTAAATTATAACATTATCATGGTTGGCCACACATATGTTTACCAATAAATTGAGAAAGCAAGAGATTCCTCTCATTTTCATTTTTATGATAGTAAACATTGGCACAGCACTAACTTCTAACAGTTCCAGAATGGATTGCGAAATAGCATGATATTACATAATTCAAAATATTCATTCTTAATCTCTTCCCCTCTCCCCCCCATCCCATCCCCCAAGTATTTTTACTTTGAAAAATTTAATGATTTTGCAGAATTTGAAAGCAGAAGGTTTAAAAAAGTGATAAAGGGGGTGCAGAAATTAGCAGAGGTGGCACTACCTGAAAGCTCATCAGAAAGGGGAGTGAGAACAATATCAGGCAAGAAGGGTTTGGAAGTATGGATCAGAACAGGAGCACTTTTAGCACTGCGTATATAGGCCGATGGCAGAGCACATTCACCAATGGATCGGCTTCTCATGGCTTTAAAAAGGAAAAGAAAGAAGTGGGGAAGGAAAAAAGAAGAGTGACTATAATGAAAGGCTTGTGTCACAGAAAAAGCAGCAACAGAGAAAACAAAGATAAAAAGGAAGAAAATTTAAAAATTAAAACATTTCAGCACGGCAGATATTGGCAGAGCTGTAAGAAAGAAAAAATCAGTGGACACTGATAAGACATTTTGAGTTTTCAACTTTTATGTAAAGCAGCAACAATGCTTTTATTATGACTATTATAGAGATTTTGCATTCAAAACCAAGAAACTAATTAACACTTTTTTTTTCTCCCATTGCATCAGGGGTTGAAAAATCAAAGTTAAAGCACTCCACAAGCACTCTGAAATTTATATATTTTAACAGAAAAAAACCAACTTACACTACATTTCCATTTTTCTAGTTTACTTTGGTTTGCTCTTAAATAAGTACATCTGAATTTTGACCTATAGTCTTGAATTTAAGATTCTTCAAAAGAGATTCAAAATTGTAAGAAGGAAACAAGCAATTCTGTGTGGAAAAAAATGCAATACAACATTGTATAGTTCTGCATTAAAAAATGAAATGACTGAAGTGAAATGGTTTGTCAACTAAAAGGGTTGCATTCTTATCCACAGGGTCTCGATTTTAATGGATATTGGATAAATCTTTCTAAACTGATCCCAATTCACCTTTTTGTTTCTCACATCCTGCCAACAGTCCTACAGAAAGAAAATTTACAAAAGAATTGTGGCAACAGGATCAAGGTTATAACTGCAATTTTTCCAACAGATTTAAAGTGAACATTTATGACATTTGTTTTCCATTGTCATAATAAGACATAGCAAGAACTGATATTGCATTCAATTTCAAAGTACAGCTTAAGTTCTTCAAAAAATACTATTCATGGTTTCAAGCAGTTTCCTTTCCGAATTGTTGCAAATTTCAGAATTTATGCTAAAATAGTTGCTGATAAACTTCTCTTAAGGAAACTTCAGTTCATCCTACATAAATACTGTTTGCACAATACTTAAGCAGTCTTTGAACTTCTACACACATATTTTCAAAACATGGAATGTACCCTTAGAATCTCAGTGCTCCTAATCTATACGGGAATCAGAAGAAAAGAATGAAGTACAGAAAAAGTTGAGCACATCACACTTATAAATCTTCTTAAAGAATGGTCTCTAACACAGCAACATGAAGATAACTTGGGTAGGTCTATGTACATAGAGCAGAAAACACATTTGACGAATGCAGCACAACTTAGGTGGAATCTTAACAACAGTTTGAAAAAACAATTCAGAAAGACAGATATTTTAAGACTGAAGCCATCCTCTATTTTAAATTAAATTTAGTTTAAAAGACAGAAACCAACTTAAAAAAAAAAAAAGACAACTACATGCAACTCTAACTTCTTTTTAAGAGATGCAATATTAAAATTCAGAATACAGTCATGGTTAAATGCACTGCATTCATCATTATGCATTTTAAAATGAATGCAGCCAAGAGAGAAAATATCAAGCTACAGAGTAAATAAACCAAACTTTTGAGATTGGATACTACGTTGAATACAAATCATTAAAAATAAGTGTCCCTTGTAATTTGACTGATTTTCTTCCACCATCTTACTTTGATTCTAAAAAGAGGGAATAGAAAATCACATTTACAATTTGGAAGACAGAAATTTTAGAGAAACTTTCAAAGGAAAAATGTAAGATATTATTACTGAAAGCAAGATTAACATTGTGATGCTGTAAAATGAAAATGTGATCTAACTGAATAATTATTTTAAATAAGATGTGTCACGTTCAATTAAGTAGTCAAGTAGAGTCAGACTTAACACAAAATGTGGACTAGATATGTCAGTTCAAAACCTTCCGCTGTTATCTATAGAAAAAAAAACACAGAACAATAGACTCCTAAATTCCTTCAGATCTGGTATTTTTATAGGATGAGAATCTGCTGCCTACAAATTCTATATCTAGCCGTACAAAAGATTTTTCAACCCATATGCATTTAAAGGCCCTTTTCCAAAAATTACTTTACATAAGTTCAGGCTAAAAATGTACACACTGCATATCAGGAAAGCTGTGATTTTTATTTGAGTAAAACACAATAGTGCAGCAATAGACGTGCGCTGGCATGAGGATGGCTCAAAAAACAAAGGTGTGCAGATGTACACAAAATGTGTACAACATAAAACAGATGAAAAAGAAACCCCAGCTTTTTCTTACCATAACATATTCAACATGCACAACCTACCTACTCAGATATAAAGAGTATATTACTCACAATCAAAGGAAATATACTACATATCAGTCATCATGCAACACATCTGAGGTCTGACTCAATTCTAGGCTTTGCTTGCAGCATTAATTAACTGAAGCAGACAAACTAGCAAAATGTTATACAGAAAATTTTACTTATTATAAACCATTTTTTTGTTATGTGACCCTATTTTAACTGGCACAGGTTAGGAAGCACCTGAACAGCTCTCTTACAAGACCTGAGACGATAACAAGCAAATCTTTGCTGACAGTTAAGATGTTTGTAACATGATGTGATGCTTCATCAACATCTTTTAAAAAAATGTTGATGAAGAACTGAAGAGTTTGGGATTCTGGCTCTGGAAACTTTCTGGGGGCTTTTCATCTTTTAAAATTATCCTACTAATGCTAAGATGCTTGTCTATGGATGGTGTTCTATAAAATGAATAGAGATGAAATTTTAACTGGTTACAGTAATATAAACCTGGCTCATTAATATCAAATATAAGGCAAGAAAGAACCAAATGAAGGAAGCTGAAGTATAGTGAAACTAAAATCAGATTATTTTGCTGCTAACCAGGTCAATATATAGCTTGATTAGTATAAACAGTGATTTTAGGGCTAACATCATATAAATAGCCATCTTTCAAATAACAGCAAAACAAAACCATTAAAAATTGATCAAGCAGTATAACCTTCTGACATCTGAAATAATAATTTGAGAGGGAGAAATTTTAACATGAGCTTTACCTTGTTAAGACAATTAAGACTTAGAGCAAAAATACTGCAACAGTTAATCACAGCCTATCTGAAGAGAAGCAGAAGTTACATTTAAAGTATCTGTAATCCATAAGGAAAACTTTTGAGTCAAACTAGCTGTCAGCATGAGATAAGGAAATGCTGTGTAGTATTTGGATACACAAAATTAGCATTTTTATAGTAGTGCTTACAGAACAAACAACTCTCCCACCCCAACAGAAGGCTTCAGATGCTACTCATAAACAGATCTTAAAAATTTATTAAGAATTTTGAAGAATATTCAAATAATTTTCTTTGCTACATAACCTTTGTGACTTCAAAAAACAAATGTGAAGATTTTTGGAAAGCTAACAGAGATGTTAATCTCTGAAAAGTTAACACTATTACATATTTGATTACCATTCCTGCGTTCTAAAACTGCGTCAGATTGTACCTGCTTCCAAGAAGTATCAGTGCAAGAACACTTCATGACTGAAGCCACTACAGAGATAGTGAAAAAGCATGAGATACTTCTTAAAAGGTTCTTCTTTTACATGAAAAAGTAAAATCCGCTTAAACTTCCTTCACATAATGGATAGCACTGAGATCATCAAGACAAGAAAACAAAGTAAAGAAATTTACAGTCCAGTTCATGTTAAGATATGGTAGGCAAATCATACAAATGTAAATGAGTCTTCTTTTGAGCAATCCATCTAAACCATTGACTACCATCAGTCATTTCTAACACTGGAAAGAGTATCTGCAAGTAATGAAATTGAGAAATAGGTCACTTCAGAAATGGAGAACTACACGGCTGCGCCAATCTCTCATTAACGCAAGATTCAGGGTATAGTAAAAGACAACACATTTTATGAACTATGCAGACATGTACATAATTCTCACACTTTTCTTTCCACAGTTGGAAAATACTCAACCTATTGTGTGCATAATTTATGAAAACAGACTTAAAAAGCCACCTATCCATACCATTGATCAAATTACTCAATTTTTTTTCTTTTCCATAGACACACAACAGTATTATTTTTCTAATGCATCTTAAGCGTGTGATCAAACATTAAAAGTTACACAATACTTAACTACATTACTCTCATTTGCAGTAACTGTAATTGTAGTAACAAGCTATTCAACTACCCTCAAAACATGTAAGGCTACATCATTTACACTTATATATTCAACTAATTACTGCAGAGAGTATACTTTTGCGGGAAAAAAAAAAGTTAACCATGTAGCTACAATGTCAGTTATGAATTCCTTCCCCTTTCTCAAATGTCACTTAAATCAGCTTTTACAGATACGTACCAACTGTTTTCTGCCGTACTATGCTTCTTGCCTTTTCTGTTCCTGGAGATCCAGTGGTTGTAGCACTGCGTTGTCTCATTGGTGCCTGTCCAGGCTGATCACGGCTCCAGCCTCTAGAAAAGGACTTATCAACAGAAGATTTGGGGAATTCATGCCCAACTCCTACAAAAATAGAATTGTAAATTTATTCACTACTATGCTGGTATCACCAAACAGTGACAGTTGTATTCTTTCAGAGAGATTTAAAGTTGGATAAATTATCAAAGCTAGCATGATTTTAAAAGCTAAACAGCACATTACTATATTTAAGTATCTCTATATATCCACTCAGCTAGCATTAACTGAGGGATACTGAATTTTTTTTCAGAAGCACTGGTGCTATTAAGCTATTGTGATTTTCTTTTCTGACCAATTAAGTTCAAAAACACAAGAAAACTGGTTTTACAAAGACTGTAGACAAATAAAATGTTTAACTATATACATTTTACCTCTATCTCAACCTTTGCTGTTCCTGTTAGACAAAACACACAAAATCATACATTACATACCATTAATACTGCAGTTGTTTGCCAAATAACTTTGTGACACTTGAGGAACATGAAGTAAAAATGATAAAATATTTTATCATCAAATGCAAAAGCAAGTAAAAGGGAATTTAGGCTCAAAGAACAAGTTTTTTTGGAAATTCACCCTAAAAATACTATAAGAAGAAAAGATGTAACAAATTCAGAATTGACATTTATATCAAAGTCAATAAAGCTCACATGAGGAGTTTTCAAGAAACTGTACACAAAAAAGACCTGTGAACTAAAGAATATTTGCAGTATATTTCCTTACCCACACTGAACCAACTTATGATCACAAATTATACTTTATAACAGTTACGATCATTAAAAGGGCATCTTCTTGGAAAGTGAGCCTTAATAGAGCATGTTCATTATTATTAACAAATCAGCAGAGCCAAAGAAATTGGGCATGATCTGTATGGAATTTATTACTTCCAAAACCCACTAGAGTTAACTCTTCAACTCTCATTTAATAATGGAGGCTCTGGAATTCTACTGCTGAAAGATAACATAAACTCTTCCCATGTGGCTCTGTATGGGTGATACAGATGAATCAAAATATTTTTTAAACCTCTACTCAACATAACTATACACATTCTTATCCAGTATCAGTTTTATTTATTTTTTAAAAACAAAAACAACCATCTTTTCAAAGAAAAAGAAGCTGTATAGAACAGGAAAGTAAAAATGCATGGTCTGGAGCAATCTCTCAGAAAGAAAAATGTATGTTTGTTCAATCGTCATGAGAAGAACAAAATGAAAGTATGAATGTCTCTGCCCAAGATGAGGAATTTGGAAGCATGTGAAAACATCATTGGTAAATACAGGCTAAAAGAATATCCTCTTTAAGACAGGGAAAGGAACATGCACATTGAATATTGATTATTTCTCACTGACAAACCCTAGGGACGTTTTAAGTTCCTTCCCTTAGGTTTGGTTCTCCCTCAGAGATGTGTGATGAACCACATCCACCAGAATACAGAGAGATTAAAAAGTAGACTAAAAACTACACTTTTTTCCATCTTTATTACTCATCTTAAATACAGTTCGGCCTCTCAAAGCCCTTTTTAAAGAACATACATGTATTATACAGTAGACTAAACCAAGACTTGTGGTGACATGCAGGAAGTCAGTCTCTAATTTGGGAACAGAAGCCAGGCTTTGCCAATCTCAATTCAGCACTCTATACAGGAGGACAGATTTCCTGCCTCAACAATATCAGAACTATAACAATAAAAGTAGCCACCCTCTCTCTCCTTGTTTATAGTCCTACAGAGTCCTGCATCATATCAGAATCAGTTTAAAAACTGGTACCATTCACATGGTACTAGTATCATTTCACTTAGTCAAAGTAAGTCACTTTAACAAAACCAGTCTTCACCATGGTTTAGCAGTGAGTTACTGCTCAAACAAAACTATGTTCATCTAACATTTTATCTTTCAACATTCATAGGATTTCAGGATCCGTGTTCCAGTTATGCTTGCAATAGGCACTTGCTACCTAATTTTTACCAGACATGTAATCCTCATTAATTTCAAGATGTTATGATTGGGACTCAACTTTTATTTGATAAAAATGGAAAGGTTTAACCCATAGTAGTGTAAAATTTTGGGTTTAATTCTACATACCTTTAGGAATTAAATTCCATATGTGCCTATTTGCAGGACTGAACCTTTATGGTAGGATTTAACAGTGGTTCTAAAAAACAGCCTTACTGTAAAGAAACTGGGTTATTTCAGGTGACAGTTATGTCTAATTAGGTACTCTGAAAAGACGGGACAAAAACTCCGTTGTACCCAACATCTCATTAGCTCCACTCAAACTCTTAAAATATGTACATAGTGCTGTCTTACCTTTGCCTTTGTGTTTTTTCTGCTTCTGCTCACTTAATTTATCCAATGGCAGGTCACTGAGGTCCAGGCTATAGAGGTTTCTAGCTAATACTTTAGTTAGTGTCTCCATTGTCAATGACCACTCAGTGGCCAGCTCTTCCCAATATGTCAGTGATGACATTACAGACAGCAAGTCATCCCAAAGTTCTCGAGAGATGTACACATTTAGATTTGCTTTGATCCAAGCTACTATAAGAGTCTAAAAGAATAAAATGAGAAATGTTGGCTTACCAACAAAAGATGACAACATTCAATATTACTGCTTAAAAAGAAGTTTCTAACTGCCACAAACATTTTTGTGTAGTCCTAATATTCACTTCCTTGCCAGTACACAGACTTTCCATGAATAATCAAGTATTATGTTAACATGTGCTTCTGACTTTGAGGAACAACTGGTTTGACTTGTGTAAGATCTTTCCATACATTACAAATTTTGTTGAACAGTTTTGTAACACTGTCCTCACCTAGTTCTCATCACATTTATATCTTTTCTATCCTTTTTTCACCCTACTAAAGAATCTGCGGACTTTACAGATCCTAGAACAAACCAGTCAACAGCAGCTGTTGCTTCTAGTCTCTTGGTCAAAATGAAACTGAATTAATTAAAGTGAATTAATGTTTAATTGCCTGGAAAAGAGGTCCTGCAAGTCTTCCTGCTAAGGTGGAGTTTTTTCTTCCTTGATACTGCAAGAAAGTTTGGGGTGGTATTTTCAGCACAGATTCAGTAACTCTGAGCAGCACAAGTAGCATCTGTTCCCTGCAAAACAATATTAAACTTAGAGTTACTATTTTACTATAATTCTATATATACCAAGATACTTTTAAAGACAATGACTGAGCTTGATTTGCCCAAACACACTGCAAACAGACTAACTTTTTTCTTGTAAAAGAAATTACTCCCATGCCTTCCACACTTGACTTTCACAGTGAGGAACCCCTATTGCCCTGTAACATCATGTGCAAGGTTGTTCAAGGGTCATCACTTTCAATGGCCTGAAATTGCAGGACAAAGGTTTAGTCATATTTCTGATCTGAGTTTATACTTTTTTTGTATGAATGACAAGTTTTGGCAATGTTACATGACCATAAACAAACTTCATTAATTCTTTTGTGTGGCACAGAAACTTTGTCACCACAGTCTAGAGCCACTTCTTTACTGACAAGAAACTGGGGAAGAAAATACTAATTTAGTGTGATCTGTTTTCTTTTATTACTCCCAAATTTCCCAGTGGCTAGCCTTGAACTGATTCCTTATTTCCTAACATGAGCAAACAAATTTTAAATGACATGTAATGCCAGCTCTATTTACCCAGTGAGAGACTGAAAGCATGTCAAATTAAAATGGAATAAATCAGCCATCTGAAATCCCCTTGATACTGCTTCCTTACAATGGAGAATGGTGGCAATATATTACCTCATTAAAGACAGCTATTTAAAGAAGAGGGGGAAATAATGCAGATGACTTTGAAGGAGGGTCCCTTGTCCCTGCTATGAATCTTAAACACTGGAAAGGACAAAACAGTTAAAACCGTAAATGGACTCTTGTAAAGAAGTGTCTAAAGCTGGAGTTAATTATAGATCAAGAACAACTCACATCTCATTATAACAATTATCCAAGCTTATCTGAGGATTTTTGTCTATTTTTAAATAAGGCTGTGAAGCTTTATATGTGACTTCATACTTAGCACTTTGACACATGAGCAAAATGTCCTGGAAAAATGTCATCAGTCGATCCTTGATAGTAGTCTGTATATTCTAGCTTACTTATTTTTTCATTGAGGGCTAAGCTGACTCAAACTAGCTAGTGCTTATTATCGGCATTAACAGAGGAGCTCACCACTTCCCCTGTGGTAAGTCGTTTGTGATTTTAAAGCCCATGCATTTACTGATTTAGAGGAACAGATTCACATAGTCAATACCATCCTACTGTGTTTACTACCAAGCACCATCTCACATTTATCTTGTGAACTAATAATCTAAGACAAAAACATTAGCATTTTACCAAGTCTTCTTGTCCATAGTCACTTGGACTACCATGTGGCGGTAGATATTAAGAATGCGTTTACACATATCAGTGTGTTCATCCAGCAGAGTTTTAATTTCATTTGCTGGTTCAAGAAAGAATATGTTTGAAGAATTTATAATAAAAACCTGTAAGTAAAAAAAAGTGGGTGTAATGAGTTTGAAGCACTTTGGTATTTTCAACAGTTTAGCTGACAGTAACACGGAAAGACAACACCCATGATTAACAGAACGGGCTGCATATACACTCAGAAGTATGTATTTGAACACAAGTTAGCTTGATTTGATGATAAAGCTACAGAAAAACCAATAGATTAAAAAAAATATCTATAAAACCTATTTGTATATCTTTGTTCTCCTAGATATATGCTACAAAAAATTACACAATTATTTAGTATGATGGACAAAAATATTCCAGTAAAGAAGTCAACTGCTTCTTTAAGCACAGAAGTTCCATTGTAAACGAGCAACTGACTAGTATAACACACACTAAACTACTTGAATGAGTCCTTGTACACTCTTTGTGCATCAGCATGATGAAGAGTGTACTACATTCTGGGAATCTACAGTATTCATCCCATCATGATCAGCGTGGCTTACCAGAAATAGGAAACAGGATACCTTCTCCAAAGTGGTCACCATCATACCCAGCAGTACAATTCAAATATGCATGTATTTTATAATAGCTCCATGTGATGCTGCAAATCAGATATGGACTACCTCCTCGGCTCTATGAAATCACATACCAAAATCTTCATAAAATTGACAAACATCAAATACCCAGTAAGCTCATGTGAGGATGAACCCCAGGATGGTTCAAAGGGAGAAAAAAGGACAAGATTTCCAGGAAAAAATATGGCAGCCAAGTAACGTGTAGTGGCACTGGCTTCAGGAACTCTTGGCTTTTTGGTTCCTTTTACAGTGCAAAACTGTGTTCATTGGAAGCCCGTACCCACCACTGCTACAGATCTACAGATCTACCACCACCACACATGTAATACACTCTCATCAAACAAGACAAATAAGAGTTCTTGTAAGCTATTTGTAGCTCACAGCCAAAACCACAGCCACCAAATTCACTTTTCTCATAGGTATATTTACATAATTTATGTAAGTTATTCTTCTATATGGAAAGAAAGCAGCAGAATTTTTAATAGGTTTTAAAAGTTTCTGTAAGCTGCAGAAAATCTTCTTATGGATGCTACTTACCTGTCCTCTTCCAAGGTGCAACATACCAGGCATATAAACTATAAAAGCTACTAGGATTAACTGTGCTGTCAAGTTTGAATGGTCACAAGTACTACTTCCTACATATTTACGTTAGGAAGCCTGCCAAAGTACATGATGGAGATAAGGGAATTCAAGCATGTAAGCCTGTATCCAGAAAGGTACTGTTTTCACAATATGCAGAAATGAATGAAAAACATAGTCAAAGCAATTCTTCGTGCCATTGATTATCCTTTGCTCCTTGTGCAGTGGAATGATATTGTACTATGTCAGCATTATGCAGCAACAAGAAAAAAAACAAAAGCAACATAAAACAACAACAAAAAACAAACAGATGTATACACTACTAGACTTTAAATAACTGTGTTCTTAACATAAGTTATTCTCAGTTTTGGTCTTTAATCTGAGTTAAAACATTATGGAGGTTGGGGAATGTATTTTTCACAGAAGGCAATAATTAATGGCGAGTCCATCTATTGTGAGGACAGAAAATAATTACGTCCTCTGGAGTGCTCTTTAATGTAATACCATTTACTGTAATAACATTCTCGGGATGAAAAAGGGTAACATACCGAATATTAAAAAAAAAAAAAAAAAAAGATCTAGTAAAGAGTATTATGACAGGCTGGATTTGGACTCTATCCTCTGGTGAACAAGTCTTCTTAAGGCTGAATGATTTCAATGTTATTAAATATTAGCAAGTTTTCCACTGACTTCAGTAGACAGTGAATTAGGGCTTTTAGAATGAAAACAATGAAACCAAAGCAGGCATGGACCCTTCAGAAGTTACAGGATCTACTATTAAAGTGCTGTTATATTTTCATGTGAGGTTAGGAAATATTTAAATCACAGGCAGCTCTAGATCTCCAATTTATTTGTCTTTCTTAATCCACATGTTCATGAAATCATTGGTTCTACACTTGTAATCTCCCTCTACTGAGAGCTTTGGAGTTTAATGATTAAAAACTATTAGTATACAGTTAAAAGTTACTTGCTTCAGCTAATGAACCTACCCTCCTCGAAGGGCCTAGAAATAAGCCTATGCAAGAATTAAATGGGAAGAAAAGATAGAAGTCTTGGATTCTTCATTCACAGCAAATGGCAAATGTGGTTCTAGGTCCGGAAACCTCTCAAATTCAGACACTGTGCTGGGACAGAATGTCTTGATTCTGTTTCTGGCTAAATAAGATATTTGCTGGTCAAATGAACCTCTGTCTAGAAAAACTTCAACATGAAGTATCTCCCAGACATTCACAGATGCGTGAACCTTAAAAATACATTGCAAATGGACAGACTCTTCATTCCTTTCCTAGAAGCATGTCATACATATTCTACATATAGTCACTGTATGCAAAGATTATGAAGGTTGAATTGTTATAAAGTTTGAATTAAAAAGTCATTTCAGTTACAAAGTTTATTTTTATATTTAGCAGTGTACAGCATTATAGGAAATCATTCAAGCTACAGTAAAAACTTTGAATTCTAATTGGGATGGTAACCCATAATTCAAGTGCACACAATGGAGTAGTAAATAGTAGTAAATATACACCTGTTTGGTTTAGAATAAATTTTCTTCTGGATAGAAGGCTACAGTCATATACACACTACAATGTAAGTTTGTGTGTACATATTATACATAAAATGCACATATTTTCTATGACCATAAATGCATTTCAAAGAACCTCAAATTATATACTTTTGATTATATCTAAAATAATTTGCAGAATTTGGAGATGCTTTGAAGGGGCATGGGATGCCTTTGCAAGAGTATTATGTTGTATTCTACTCTTTCACGTACTGATACCATAATTTTTACTATTAGGCTGAAAATCAGACAGCAAGTTCATTCCATACCTGCAATACTGACTGCACTCCAGCTCGTACATTTTGCTCTTCAGTATCAATTTCGGACAGTTTATGCAAAGTGTCTTGGTAACAGCCATTTCTTGCCCAGTTTGAATTTCTAACATGACTGGAATTCATACCTTTTTCCTGAAAAATATTTTGCTCTTAAAATCCCGTTGATCTGTTGACAGGTAGTTTTTGTTTTACATTAAAGGACAAAGGATGTAATAGATAATACATGTCAGACAGATACATCTTAAAGAGAACATCATGTTTAAAGGTGTTTGTAGCAATTATTTTAAACTATCTGGATAAAGTAATTACTATTTTTTCTTACCCATTTATTTGTATATAATTTTTACACAGCTGAAAGTTGACATACTGTATAAACCATATCTTGGAAGTAGTTTATAAATCTATATGATTTCTTTAAATTTAAATAGCCACATAAATATCTACAGATAATGGAACAAATCGGTAGCACGTACATGCGCTGTTTAATTACCTTTGTTTCATTCCCCTCAACATGCTGTAACATCCAACTAAACCACTTATAGTCTGTTGAGAAGGCCAATTGGTCTCAGCCTCTGTCTACTGTGCAAAAGATCCACAAATAGTAACCAACAATATTTTACCTCTTCTCTTTCTTTTGCCTTCTCTGATGAATTATGGTCCACAACATTTTCATCACAATCTACAGCTGTACACTGCATTATTTCTTCAGGTTCTTTCATAAATAGGGGCTTATCTTCTTGCTGGATCCATTCCTGATAAACCTTTACCACTTTCCTCATGGCAGCGGCTTCACATATTGGCAACAGAAATGCCTGGGAGTAGAAACAGAAACAAACAAAAGCCCAGTTACATTACTTGAAATCAAATTGGAACTAAACTACGTGGCTTCAAGCTGTAATTAGAATCGAACAGTTTTAAGTACAAAGTGTACTTCTAAAGTCAAGAAGCATCAAGATAAGTACTAAACTAGTGCTCTGTAATGGCCAGGTTCTAAGGCATAAGAGAAACAAACAAACAAAAAAACCTTACAACCGCTGTAGGATCTGAACAAGTAAATTACTCCTGAACCTAAATGTTAGCTCACTTTCTTCATCTGAAATCTGAAAGTGTGCACATAGGCAATGGAGAAAAAGTTTTAACAAGAAAACTTGTCAACAAAGTAAATTGAAAATTTCACTGCCAAAGAGACAGATATGAGAATCTGTACAGGCAGATCTACTCAGTGCCCAGAACTGCTGAAATTAAAGCACAAACACTCATCAAAAGCATGCAAAACAAGTGAGCAGAAGTTTCTACTACAGCACCTTTGATTCAGAGGACTTGGAAGAGGGGAGTTAAATCAGTTCTAAATGACAAAATTTCAAGTGTCATACGTTACTGGTAGGCACATATCTTATTTTTATCTAGATGAGATTCAAAACAGTAGCCTTAAACAGTAGCTTGACTCCCTGAAAAGATTTCAAAATTGTTATTTTTAAAAATAATGCATTTGAGTCAGTGTGACGGCCAATTTCTGCCCTCTTCAGGAGGTTTTATGTACCTGCTGTACTGGTAACAAGTAGTCAGAGATCAGGAACTTTTAACATTAGTCAGGTTTCAACGAACTATAAATGCATTTACCAAAGACCATGATGACCTAACTGTATTAAAAAAAAAAAAAAAAAAAAAGAAAAAAAGAACAGATAAACTACATTAACACAATGTTTTATGGAGCCCATGGTGTGAATGTTGAAAACTCACTGACTCCTTTAATTAGTGCCCACTTGACATAAACAATATGCTCTCTCTCCAGAAATGGATGTGTCATCTGAGTATCAAACTAAAAAGTGTGAAGAAAAAGAAGAAACCCATTAAAATGAAGTGTGAAGAAAAAAAAACGAAAGGGTTGTAAATAGATGTATCAATAATTTTGAATCTACATTCAATGCCTCAGGCTCTGTCAACCCGAGTGGCAGTCTAAATTTGGTAACTCTGCTATCTCCTTCAGTAATGCGTCCCAGTTCTTCAACGCATGGGATGTAGTTAAGCTTCTGATAGATAAGTTTCAGTGGATATGCTTCTGACATTCACCTCACTCAAAAATAACCCCTTCATCCAGAAATACTGGAGATTTTGCATGTTTAGTTTTATGTTGTTTAAAGCAATTAGCATCTTGCACTTCAACTGAAAGTTAGCGTATTTTTCTTTAATTTTATTCAGAAAAACCTCTTCACCTTTTGTTCTATTCTCTGGGACATACAGAAAATCTACTTAGTTCCATTTTTCTGCTTTGAACTCAAAGCTAAGTATTTTTGTATTATAGGAAAGACTCAGTATTCTGGCATATGTTCTTAATTTTAATTTGTTTAGTAAAGTTTACATCTGAAAAACACTATTTTGAGTACACTTAGCTAACACTTGTGGTTGCAGTGAAGTCAGAAGCAGAATGCTACCTTCTGTAGCCATCTGTCTCACCCTTCTGATGAATGCTGTCAAGGTAAGGGCATTTGACTGCTCCTAAAACAGCTCTTGAACAGCTGCAGACTCCTACAGCAGGTTTATTTTTATGTTTGGTTATGAGCTCTAATAGCTATGGGGTTGATGCATGAAAAGATCAAACATTCCTGTCTATAGGGAACTGCAAAATCCAAGTTAAATGCTCTAAAGCCGGTTAGGAAATAAATAGAATGAGAAAAATCAGGAATTGGAGATATTCTGATTAAAAGGGAAAAATTCTGAAATATTTTCTAATGCTTTAATTTTAAAGGCAAGATGACAAAAAACATATACTCATATAATGTTCTGGTTAGCAAATACACTTGAAAAAACTCTGACATCGTATACAGTATAATAGTCAATACTCTTCCATTCTAAAGCAGGTTCTTTACCTGTCGAAAAATCTCAGTTAGAAAATTAACATTACTTCTTTTAGAAGAAAAGACTTTGCGGACAATTTCAATATCAGTTAAATGTTCTTCATCAATACTGCAGAGGCTGGAAGAACTTGGTTCTCTCTCTGTTAGAGTACTTGTATTAGAATGAGACTGTTCTGGCTCTGCATTTCTGTCCTGCTTATCAGTGCTGTCATTTTTGCTGTCTTCCCTCGAAGCCATGCTAGCAGCTGCTCTCTGAAACAAAAATTAAAGGGAATTTCCATAATGTATTTTAGCAATACAATTTGAACATAAAATTTAAATCGCATAGAAGAATAATTTAAAACAGTACAAAGAATTAAAAAAAGACAAGATACAATGCATTTCAAAGATTTTTACCTCTACTTGATTAAAACCCAAATGTTTAGCAGATTTATTTTTTTTAAAGTACAGCAAATCCTTCTAGACTGAATTCATATGCAGAAAAATTGTTTAGAAATTCCTTTTTCCAATTCTTCATCAGCTATAATTATCAGAGGATTACATGCTGCTGAGAACACAATTAAGACAAACACATGAAAAGAAGAAAACTTTGCATATTTGGTTTTACCTGTATATTCTTTGGCACATTTTCACCTTCCATCCCAGGAATATGAGGTCCTGCATGAGGTTTTGGCTCAAGCCAGAAAGACACCAACCACCGAATGACAATAACACGAGCCTTAATAAAAGGTTCCTTTGTGCAATATATTGCCTCATTGGTTTCAGCATCTTTCTTAACCATTACATAGTGTGGCTTTGGTCTCATCTGTGGTATATCTGTAAGGAAATGCAACATTTTAAAATACGTGCAGAGAGAAAACTATGTGCGTAAGAAATCTGAAAACCATAACGAATACATGGTGAACATTCAGAGATTGTTTTTTTAATATTTGCTGTTGCACACATCATCCCAAGATGTGCCTAAATGGCTATGATATAGATAATCCCAAGACTAGACTATACGGCTTCAAAAGGTTGTAATTTCTTCCTAGAGAGAGACTGTATCTGTAGTCCAACAGACAGCAATAAGTTTCTGCTATTACAAAGCCTTTAATTTTCCTTGGAAAGTGATTTGTACAGCCTCATTGCCTGGCTTGCAGTTTTTTCCCCTAAAATAAGTTAAAACGTTTTTATATTCTTGTAATGTTTTCAGCCTTTTTTAAGCTATGCGCTACATTTAATATTTAAAGATAAACTTCAGCAAACTCATCCAATAGCATAATGAACTACTTCACACGTGCACTGAAAACTACAAAGCAGTTCTAAGTAGGAAAATAACCATTAACTACACTAGAATGCAGCCTATACAAGAAAATTGTTTTCATATAGAATGAAGGTGATGTCAATTTTTTTATTTTTTAGTAAGTGTTTATAGCTAAGTTACTAAGCAACAATTTATCTGTGACTCATACCAACTTTACAGACATTGAAGAACCCTGTAAATCACTTACGTCCTAATACCAAACCTAGTGGGAAAACAGATGCAGTTCAGAAGCAATGCATTAAATTTTCTAATGCAGTCTTTGAAATCTCTCTGTCTGCAGCAACACACAGTTAAGCCACGTAGTTAGAGATAAGGGTCATCAGTTGTTTACTAATACAGATCCTAACATCTAATCATGCCTATAAGGGGATAGCCTTAATTCCAAACTGCATTTTAAAAGCAGCTGCAATAAAAACAGCCTCTTCTGGCTCTGAAATAGGTGAAAGATGAGTAATAGGACGGTGAAAAATTCTTCTCCAAAGCCACTGGAGTCTCACAGCTTCATCAAATGCCACATTTGCACCAGATAATTTTGGTGGACTTTGCTGCCAGAACAAGAGCACATACAACTTCATGTGATTCAGCTAAAGTACAATTCTAACAGTGCTAACTCCCATCCTGGATTGCAAGAAACACAATGAACGATGCCCAGTAGGATGACAATCCAGCTCTGAAAGAACTCTGGTCATTTGGGGTTTCTAAATCTACAATTCCCTTTTCTCCATCCCACGTTCTATGCAATGCTTCAGAATAGTGTACACCACCTGGTCTTCTACTCCTGTAGTGACAAAGATGCTGATGGTACCAGTGGTATCCCTGAATTTGATACAGAAAAAAACAGAGCGGCAGTTCTTGAAAACCCAACTTGGAAGACATCTGCAGTAAAAGTGTTACAAAAACACAGGGTGGGGAAAGAAGAATAGTTTTTTTTTTTTTTTTAAATGGTGCATAGTCTACATTTCTGCAAGGACATGTATCAACATCCCAGTGAAACTCCAGGCATGTATCAGCAACCTCAATACTGCAAAAGCCATCTCTGGGTTTCGCAGCCCAATACAGAGTGTAGAACACTGCTGTGATACAAATCATTAACAATCTGAAGTGACTACAAGACTCCTGGATATGCATGTCATTTCTCTGGAGCAGTGTGCCAACTTTATTCCTGGTTCTTCAGCGTAGAAGGGCAAGTATGAGATCTGCTCCAATACAAGGAGTTGATGAAAATCTGTCCGAGGACTGAAGATGACATGTTCAGTCAGAACATACCCTACTGCTGGCATTTCAGTATCACAGCTTTTATCTGGGGATACCATGCAACCTCCCCCTCCCTCACAAAAGCAAACAACAAAAACGCAAAACAGAAGGCAAGGAAAATGATGGTCCTGTTCAGATATGGAGAGACTGATTGTGCAGATCGGTATTTCAGCACTGTCTCAACTTGTCTACAGTATGCAGCTAAGTAGTGAGGTATGTTCCATGGTTTTACAAATCTTTGAGTAGGCCAGAAGGCAGTTCGAAAATAGTTATGCTTGAAATCAAAGAAGATGCAAAGTAGCCACACTGCATAATATAAAGTTGTTTCCCGACTATATCTTCCTAATGCCAAGCCAACAGTTGAGTTTTTTGTGTTCATTTGTTTGAAAGGGATCCAGCACAATTTCTGCTGGGTTATGGCGTCATAATTCAAGAGGAACAAATCTGGACAGCAGCAAAGAAATACTTGCCTAGACAGTAGCTGCTTGTCTTCTGACAGGCATATACACTTCTAGGTGTCTGAAGTGAACAAAGCCTACTTGCCACCGTGCTGTAAAGGTTTCCCTGTTAACATTACACATGCACATCACAACAGCTAGCACCAGCATAGAGGATATCCAAGCTGGTATATCTCAGTGTCATTTCAACACACACATACGAAAGGAGTGACAATCTCATCCTGGTGCTGCTAACAGATGACTGTTTCCAGAACACACTTTAAAATAACATCAACTGCTTCTAATGGAAACGTTATTTTTAGAGAAAAAAAGCAGAAAAACTACGTGACTCTTGCATACCAACCACATAAAACTAAGTTACAAATGCACAGAATACTTTTAAACTGTTTACAAAGGTTTTATTTAATACAAATAAAAAACAGTACATTGTTTTCATTCTGTGGAAGACAGCAGCTTAGGAAGAATACTAAAAAAATTAACATCTTACACAGCAGCATATATAACAGCACAGTAAGTGAAAAAAAGGAATTGCCTGGTAGTGCAGTAAAAAAGATGCAAAAATCAGTTCTCTCTGCTATCTATTAGCATTCAGTAGGGTGCGAAGGCTGCAATACTGGCTATGCAGCAACAGCACATAGACAGTATTTTCAAAAGGACAACCAGGAGACATGCAGTAAACACGTCCTTGCAGTACACTGTCTCCTTCTGTAGTTTCATGGTATCTTCTCAGAACATCCTCTCTATACACAGTTCCTCTCAACTGGATTATGTGCTGCATCTGCTTCTCAAATCTATCTTCCTTCAACTGTTTCTTGTATTTGCACATTTCTGTGAAGGCTCCAGGTGAGGGCACTGACCTAAAACCAAAGTAAAACAGAAGTTTACTAGATTGACTCAAATAACACAAGAGAAAATATTCCCTTCCCCCAACTTTCCATTTTTTCCATTCTGTCCTGCCCCCCGAGGAACTTTGTGTAAGCTTGTGTCCAAAAGGACAAGAAGTTTTGGAAGACATACACAAGGCAGAAAATGAAAAAGCTAGAAGAAAACACAGTTGTAATAGCGGATACTTGCAGTTTTGACCATGCTTACTTTGTAAGTCAATAACAAGCTTAAGAGAGCCATATGGCAGCCTGCTTTTTTGTTTACCTGTAAATGAAGGAGCCCTTCTAAACGACTTAGAAATGGAACAGATATGTACATTACAATGATGGAAGTTAGAATTCCCCTGAAGTCTAACTATTGTAACCATAGCTCTTACTAAAGTTTCCAAAGGACATATTACTGAGTCTAAATATATGTTAAATGACAGTCAAAACAAAACAAATCCATACTCCTGTACTGTACTGCTCTTCTAAGCCTGTGAGATTCATGAAGGAATTTGGAGGAGGCATACTGTTAGCTTCCTGTAACTGGAATGTCCATTACTGTAACTGATATGTGTATCTGTAAAGCTGCCTTAACAACAACAAAAAAATCTGCATCCAATATACCATCTCCAGCAAAGCCCCTGTATTAATGCTTGCTTAGTAAAACTGTTCTAATTTGTATCTTGTGACTTTTCCTAAATTAAATATTAGGTGAGTAGCATAAAAAAATTCGGTTTTCAGCAGCATGCTCCGTGTCAAGGTTTGCACTGCTTTCTGCCTGAAAGAGCTATCAATTTTGTTCATAACAGGCAGATACAGGATTGTTTTCAAATAGGGTGGGGAGAGGCATGCCAGAGAAGAATTTCAGAAAGGAGAAAATCCTATCCCACTTACCAATGTTTCTGTTGCCTTCATTACTGTTCTTTTCCCCCAGATCCTCAGAATTGCCTCTGACTTTGCACAGTTTAAGGTACTGACAGTAGTTTTGGAGATCTGAGCCCATTTCTTCTTCTTCCCCATTGTTCAAAACAGTGGAAGTTTCTTGTTTATGGTTCACAGAAAGAAAGAACTACAGTAGCACTTCTGTGGAAGATTCAATCAAGACCTCCAAGGAAAGAAATTGGTTCCACGTATGTTGTTCCAAGACCTCAAGCAGGTTTGCTTTCCCAGCATTGCTATCATTTTACTTGTAGCCATTTCAACACAAACTCTTCAGTATCTTCACACAACTTTTCTTCTACAGTTATGTATAACTGGATTTATATTGTTTCTTCTCCCTTAGATGTCCGCTGTTTGTCTTTCCCAGGAGAACACCCATCCCAGGTTTCTGAAACACTCATCTCTGCAGAAGGCCATAATCCAAATACATGTACATGGACTGGCAGAAAGAAAGACCTTTTCAACATGCTTCTGACGACTTGATTTTAGAAGCTGGAATTGTGGCTGGAGAGATTGCTATTAATCCTTACGAGACACTGCATCAATATGCAAGAAGAACAGTGAGGTACCCATATTATTCAGGCAACAAAATGGCAGCTGAAAGCCTGAGCTGATGATATTTTCACCAACAAGAGTCTTCAACTCCGTTGGCTTACAAGACTTTGTGCATGGGTGCATGCAAATGTGAGACAGCAAAATCAGGATATGCAAACAACATCCTAGTTTAGAATGGGCTAAAAACCTCTAAACAAAACTCTAGTTAGGTTTGCTTAGCAAACACCTAGAATTCCAGTCTTTATATGGAAAGATGCATTTTAGCATGATCAGCTTAAAGACGGTGTTAAAACCTCACTTCTTCCTCCTACTGCAAGCTCTTGACAAAAGACAGTTGATACAAAAATGCAACCAACTTTGCCCTGACTGAAAACTTGAGCAAACATCGTATGATCCAAACACTGTGATTCTGTACAGATAAAGCCAACATCCCCCAAAGAACAGCACACTACACCTCTTATCTCAACAGAATGCTCTTCTGAGCATAACTTGCATCAACAACAGAGACCACATTAAAGAACTGTTTTACAACATTTAATTTACCTGAATCAGGTTAATACAGTAAGATTGACTCAAACTAATGAAGTGTTCAGGTGCTTCCACAAATAGAGAACTGAGAACCACAAAACTGAAACCATAACATGTTCTTTCATAAGGAGCACTTTTGGAGAATATTCTTTACAGGCAATGTGACTCAATCAAAAAAACTGCTTTGCCATATTCTGTATTAGAGAAAATGTAATGATTTTATCAGCTGTGTTAACACTTACCAAGTATAGGGTTATATAAGCTGGTCTCCTTACAGATGTTTGGGAAAATAGAAGGCAAGTAATATTTCTTAAAATTTGAGAATAAAAATGAAAATCCCTTTTCCTGGTTTTCCTTGTTCTTCCATTCTAAACTCTTAACCTTAAAAGCAAAAGAAGAAAACAACTGTTGGGTAAAGTAAACATCTAGAAGTAGAAGAGAAAGATGACTGATGAAATTGTTTCTTTATACGTTATTTCTATGGAACAATAACATATATTTTAATAAACACTTTTTAAAAGGGTAGAACAGAAATTAACTGGTAAATTTCAATGAAGCAAAGACTGTTTCCCCTTTAAAAGGAACTTAAACACATCAAATATTGAAACCAACAGAAATGCATCTGTTTTTATAGTCATATTAGGTAAGTCAGGAAGTAAAGTCAAACTAATTGTTTGGTTTTAATATTTCAAAACATTCATAAGAAAAGGACAATTACCCATGCTACTCTGAACATTTGTTTTGACAATTTGTTTTAAAACATTTTGACTAACAACTGTCCTTGTATTCATTATAATAGGTATTTGGATTCATCTCTGCGTTTGGCAATATGAAACAACCCAATTTGTCAATTGCAATTAGAAGATACAACTTTAAAGTTGAATTATACAGATCTGCTTTTGGATTATGAGTGCTAAGCCCTCCTCATTACAAAATGTTTTCCTATTGAAAAGCATAAGTTCTTCTCAATAATAAACTCAATATCCAGTTTCTGTTTTTGTCCTGAAGAATGCATCTGTCTGCAGAGTTGTGTAAAGTCTACTACAAACAAATTAAAGGAAGTTTTCAGGAAAGCACCTTCCCCAAACACACCCTATTCCTTCCTCCAAGTCCACAGTTTTATTAATGATATATTTTCATGACAATAAGCCTTTAGGATGGAACACACATACATACACACACCCCAAAACAGTCAACAGAATAGATGACTAACGCATAGGAACTAGTAACCTGAAGTCCTTTTAGCAGTATTAATACCAAAAAGGTAGCTATTCATCCTGAAATTTTTTGCTAAAGTTTTTTTAGAAGCACTGAAGACTCCAGCATTCACACAGTGAATAAGTTCTGTGACACTTGTCTGAACAACATCTAAATTTAGATGTAATGCTACCACTTTACTAGAGAGAGGACAGTTCTCTTCAAGAATATAAGGGGGTAATTTTAGTCAAAGTTAACAGCCATCATTAATCTACAGACCACAAGTATGATGGCCTCTATTCAAACTGGGAGATGCTGGAAGCAATTAAATGAGGCTGCAAATTATTCCAGTACTGTGAGTTCACACAGGAAGACAGATAAAATCAAGTCATGAAATGTTATACTCTATGTTGACAGTATCTGTGCCACCGTCCAGCCACTTTAGCATAACCTCTAAAAGCATGAAGAACTTATAGATTGGTCTCCCATTGGGTTCTGCTGTGTAATTCTGACCGAGAAGGTCAGTGCCCTGGAACACCTACAGACTGTCATACAGCCAAGCAGGTTGCTGAGCATAACAGCAGAGCAGGCTTTGAAGCAGTGTGCTAACTGGCCAGCAAATTAATTATATACTAATAGCTTAGCCAAACAGCTTTTGATAGGAGCTCCTGCCATGCCCTGTCTTAAGCATCTGAAATACTGACAAAGACCACGGAAGTGTTAAAGTACAAAGGGAAAGACATAGTGTGAGGTAGTAAGAGACACTTGAGTTGCGTGCTGTGGACTAGATACTTACTCAAGTCTTTATTTTCTGTTCACCGTTTAGTTCTATAATCTGCCTTCTAGGTAGCTTGGAACATGTACGATCTTATTACCTAGTTTTCACAAAGCAATGCCACTATATTATGAGTATAATCTCATCAGTGCAGTTACTTTCAAGCAGAGCTTAAGTCGTAAGCTTTGTCAGATCTGAAGCATTCCAAATATTTACTGCTTCCCACTGCTTCTGTTTTGAAAAGGTTCACTTGCACAGCTGTACCAGTAATCCCAAACTCTGTGTAGCATACTGTATTACACCTAGGTTTACAAGTCTCCTAGAACTAAAGCCCCAGAAAGTACGGTTAAAATAGCTACAAGAGTCACAGCTTGATCCTCACAACAAGATCTGGGCAGCAAATACCTTGTTGATCAGAAAAAGACACAAACTCTTGCTAGAAAGCCATAACCTCTGTACCAGACTCTCAACATACCCCGGAGTATTTCTAATAACTAGAACTTTCCAGTAGCTAAGAGTTTCCATTAGAGAATGGAGAAGCTGTACATATAATCTCATGTAACAACATCAATTCTGGAAAGAGATGGAGGAAAAATACGATGCTGAGCACAGATACACTGTCTGTCCCAGTTTTACAGATCACTGAGTCTGAAATCCTATTTCCATTTGGTTTTGCCAGCTAGCCTGAGTATAAGCCTAGGAAAGAGGCCAGCAAAAGTTTGCTCAGACTTGTTAAAACCCTTATCACAAAAATCCAGTGCTTTCAGTTACAAGTTTCCCCTTAGTTTGAAAAACAAAATCCCTGACCATCAAGAAGCCTACACTATAAGGAAGGGCCTAGTTGATCCTTTCACTGGTTGAAGACAACATGGTGAGGAGACAGAAATGGGAAGAGAGCTGGAATCTGCATTTCTTGCAATGACTGACAAGCCTGTTTTTTAATCCATGCTTCAATCTAATGCAGGACCCTGTGGTGAAAGGTCAGTTCACAAGACAACTGAGGATTTTCTAAGAGACTGGGCTTTTCATGAAGGACTTGGTGGGATGGGGAGAGATGTTAAACTATTTTTATATATGCTTGCAATATAGGGAGTGCTCATAGCGAATTATTCGCCTTGTAATGAATAAACAGATGTTAGCTATTTCATATTTATTTGTTTGAAAACTATAGAACATACCTGAATTACTATGTATTTCAAAAGCGCTTCTAAGAAATAGCTTGTTAAGTCTTCTTGTCCTTTATCTCCTGATTGCGGAGGAACAAGTGGAGTGATTTCCTCTATAGTCACTTGAGCTATTAAAAAAAACAACAGGTCTACATTTATACCATTTCTTTCCATACATAAATATCTACCAAGTAATGAAAGTAGAAACGTACAGACACCTACAGGCAAAACATACTAGCTCAAACTTATTAAATTTCACTAAAGTAAGAAATTAGTTCTGTGTTGGTTTATATCTAAAAATACAGAAGATAAATAAATTCTCCCTATGCATCTTGGGAATCTACCTGCTAAAACACAATTTTTCCAAAAGGCGTTATCAATTCATTATCTGCATAAATTCCAAAATGGAATGTAATGTTTGTATTTTACAAATGCCAAACCTTTATGCAAATTAACTGGTGAATTGCTAAAGGAAGAAAATAATGAAAGATATAAAGTTTTAGCTTTATACTTCCTTTGCCTCTAAAGTGAAGCTAGATAGGTATTTATTTTACTCTTGATCCTGCAGTTACATATTTGCATTACACCCTTTGTACTCTGCAATTCTGTGCTGCCTACATCCTGTTTAGATTTGTTCCTCCTTTCCTGCTGTAGATACGTACACAAGATAACTCTAAAACAGGACTTAATCTAGCAAACTTTTCTCTGCAGAGCTGAAATTCAGCAGCTAGCATCAGCTTTCTTTCAGTAAATTTAATTAACAATGAAGGAGACACTGTTTGCTTCTATAAGCAATGCTTGCATCAGCTCTGAAGCACTGGGTAGAGATAGGGAAAAAAGTAACAGCACCTTCTGCTCAGAAGAAAAAGTGGTTAGCTTCTTATTTGCATTTGTGTGAATGTACAGTTTGCACTTGACTACCCAATTCCAAGTCATCAATAAACCTGAAATCCTAACAGGTACACGTAGAGTTAGGAAGCAAGTTTCCCTAAAGCTACAAGTGTCTGATACTGATAGAGTGAACAAAGGAAAATTTGTCATAAAAAAATCGTAACAGAAAAAAAATCATCCTTACTCTACTGACTACTCAATATTGATCACTCAATTATATTGGCATTAAAAAAAGTGTAACAAGCTTATCTCAGAATGTTCAAGCCTTTCCAATGATGTATACCTTTCTGATCTCATGTTCTGCAATTTAAAAGGTGCAATTTTTTTGGAAAATGCCTTCTGAGCCATAAGAATATTGCAGCTTTAATTGCCTGGTCATACACAGACACAGTGGGAAGATCAACTGTTTGGTTTTACAAGTTGCCTTAACAACTCCTCACTGTCTTGAAAGCCATAGCAGAAACTACTATTTTTTTCTAACCCCCTAGAATAAAGCCAAAGCAAGTGCAACAGTTCAGCACAAGCAGAACATGCCTATGCAAGTTTTCAGTAGATGCAACATCTGCTTGTAATTCTTAAAAAAATAAATGAAATTGGTCAATTTATTTTCACCTACCATGGGCTGAGCTACCATTGCCGTATGTTTAAAAAAAGCCAGCAACAACAAAAAAGGACAGTGTTAATATTCAATAAAACCTCAAACTATCAGGAAACACATTAATAGATCCATAATCGTCCTGGGTACAAACACTGCTTCAACTTTCCTGCTCTGTGCTGAGAATTGAATTATGTGAAGAACTGAGTAATGTTATCAAATTACTTACTTTCCTGAACATTAAGAGGAGGGTTAATAAGATTATCTAGTGTTCGGGGACCATATTCAGATTGTGGTGATGAAAATCCAGGAATTAAGCAAGAAAACATCCATAATTGTTCTCTACTACAGTTATTTTGAAGTGCTTGCAGCCACAGTAGAAAGAGACGTACACCCTCTCGACGTATCTTAAAAAAGAAAATGGAACAAGTTAGCTTGGCCCAAAGCACTTTGACATGTCCTGGAAGGAGGAGAAGAAAGGGAAGGGTAGAAAAGATGAACATAGACAGTATGGCCACTAGCAGAGCCAAGCTAGCACATCTGCAGGTCCTTGATGAAATGCAAGGACAACCCCTGGCATCTTGGCACTGCTGTTTGTCCCAGAGTCTTTCATAGGGCTTTCCCTGAAAGAAGAGGAAGAAAACCAACATGCATCTAGACATTTGCTTGAACACAGTAGTGCAAGACGCCATCTGAATTTTTCAGAAAATCCAAATAACATCATAAGATTTTTAAACACATTTGTGAATTAAAACAGCGTAGTGAGCTTTTTTTTTTTTTTTTTTTTTTTGCAGCAGGACTCCTTCTACCCTTTTTCATTCCTTCTTCAAGGGAGGTGATGGAGTCCTAGAGCACTCCACTCCTGACTGTCATGCTGGAAAATTTCAGCACCAACCAAGCCTGCAGATGGTTTACAGAGAAGTGGCACAGTTGTTTGCTGCTATACCAAAACTACATGGGCAACTTTTGTCTCACGGTCAACTGTTATTACACTACCCATTAGTCTCTTTGACCTAGATAATCTTCCACTTTTAAGAACCTCAGCTCCAAAAACAGTTTCTTTGCCCCTAACAACAAATGATAAAGGCTTACTTCTGCTGTAGTACAAAATCCTTCAACCACTTGCACAATTCTTGGCTACTCTGTATAAGCACATTACTACTGTGAGTAGTTCTACTGAAGATAATGATTAAAAGTCATTACTTCATGACACACAAGTCATGACCTCACTCCTGTGATTTTACCATAAAATTCACCCTTATATTCTTACTTGTATTTTTAAACATTTTAGACAAAATTAATTAGTATATAACTTTCTCAAATACCTTTAATGAATTTCCAGTATGAAGAAGCTTCTTTAAAATCAACCCTGAAAAAAAGAAAAATTTGTTGTTGTTCTTTGTCAAGTAAGATGTCAGAGTTCTCGGTCAGACTTGATAACATCTTTTAAACAAGTCCTTGGCAATCTCCAGTTTAATCTTGGTGAACTTTTTTATCTTCAGGCAATTCTCTCAATGCCAGAAGGAAAAAAAAAGATCACCTTTCATACCTTCCTTATAACCCATAACATCTTTCCCAAAGAACTTCTTGGGAGGTATACATTAAACGTAGCCATAAATGGGTAACTCTAACTTTATAGTTATTAATGTTCTTTCTCAACAGCCCAACTTTATTTGTACCTAGAAGAGCATCTTACTACATTGTTGATTTTTGTTGTTGTTTCATTCCACACATGCACACCCTGCCTCTTTTTTTTCCTCCCCCCTTATCTTGCTACTCTTTCAAGACTTTAATCCCTGTTAGGGCACTTACAGGTTTATGAAATGAGTAGTGCGAACTAAGAAAAGAGTAGTGTGAAACAGCTACTAATAAAAAATAAAATTAAAAAAAGGAAAAAAGAAAATTAACTTACCAATACTATGAAATTGCCATCTCTGATGAATCCTTTCTGGAAGGAGTTGCAAAATTTTCTACGAAAAAAAAAAACAACAAAATGGAACCCACAGACCTATGTTGCAGATATCACAAACAGAAGGCTAAGAAGCACTCTCACCAAGGCCACGGATCAGAAGCTGAAGGATTAATTTACAAAGTTTCCGCACTGCTTTCTTCGGAAGCATTACTGTCCTTTCAAGATAATTCCCTTCCTAAAGTTAAGAAGTCTGTCAGAGCCTTTGGGCTATCTAGCAAGTCCTGTAGACTTCAGATGTTACTGCAGTTTATCTGGCTTCACTGCCTCTGCTGGATATTACTTCTTGCAGCACTGGGAGCGGAACAGGACAAATGTTCACAACAGGCTCTATTAGGCTAATTCCACCTTTATAGTGGCTTAAGCAAGCATGTTCAGCTGTGAACTTGCCTCTGTGGCACTGGCAAACATTTGCTTCAGACTCCTCAACAGCGAGGTAAAGAGCTCCAGCAAAACAAAAAAGGGCGGAGGTGGGGCAATAATAATCTTAACACCTCTGCAGCTTTCAATTCAATACCATCTTTCACATAGTAGGAAACAGAACAGTAACAAAGGCACTTCAATATTTATGTCCAAGGCATTAACAGTTTGTAAACAAGCTGATTTCCCAAACAGATTATTAGCCCTGTCCCTCTAGAAGCCCGTGCAATTGCTCCCAAAGCACAGGTCACCTAATACAGGTGACCTGGATCCTTATGCAGGATTCAGGGAACAAACAAACTAGCTCTCTTCAGATTCACTCCCCTTTTAACAGCCAATCCCACAGTTTTAAGCACCAACATACATTACAAAAAAAAACAAACCAAAACAAAAAAACCCTCTTGAATCTGTGTCCAACATTGTAATAAGCGTTCAGCAGCTTTCAATGAAGTATTCTTAAAAAATCCTGATTCCATGATCAAAAACTTCAATCAAAATAGAAAAGAAAAATGACATTAAGTTATTTCTAAATTATGATCTCTGATCTGAAATGGTCTGATTTTATTCAGTTAGAATCTAAATCATTTTAATTAAGTCAGGCTATGCTTTTGGTAAGGATATTGTGAAGTGTTATTTTCAAATCATAGATCTCTCCAGAATAAAAGGGACCTATAAAAACTAGCTGTGCAGCAGCAATCTTATTATTATGAGAACAAACTCAGGGATAACATGCAATCAAAAACCAAAGATCAAGAGTAATCAGAGATCACTTTTATAAGAATTTCAAAGTGTATGATACATGGGGAGTGGGAGGGGAACACCACCACAAAAACAAATTTGGGAACCATCCACAAATGTAGAAAACATGTTTCTTCCGTTAAGACACCTTCCTGAAACAGAGCAAGTCAAATTCTTTTTCTTTTTACATTAACCACATATATTCAACACTAAGCAAAAGGAAAAGGGAATGCAGTTAAGCATAAAGCATATTTCTATGTGACTGCAGGATAGCTATACTGTTACTATTCAACAGGACTAAATTCAAAAGTCAAAAACTCAGGAATATTCAAATTATCTTACCTCAAAAATAAAAAGAATAGAATCTAATTCTTCTCTCTGAGACTTGTGACCTAGATGCAATTAAAAATAAATAGAAGATACCAAAACGAGATTTAAGGAACACTGAAAGAGATCCTTAAACATATAAAACAAAGACATTCATTTCTACAACTTTATGAATTATTTTGTATTCCTTCTGCAAATACAAAGCAGAAGTATATTTTGATTTGTTATGATGTAAAACATGTACAGTTTATATAACTTTCTATTATAGCATCAGCAGTTAGCAGAGATTAAGTTACACGCTATCTTGTGAAGCAAAGCTTTCTGTAATTCTGCAGGCCACCAAAAGCCTAATATCTTAATAATCTTCCTTTTGCAAAACTGAAAAAACAGCCAGAAAATAAACTCTCCTTCCTCAATCCACACTGCATGCATCTTTAGTTGCTCTGCCTTTATTTGCCATGTTAGTGCTTACATGTATTTCTGCATACCTAATGCAATTTGTGATCACAGAAGCGCAAAGACAAAGTGTTCTATTTGAAATACCCACCTTTTTGTTTAAGGCCTACTTCAATAGTCACAAAGTTTTCAAAGAACACATAATATATATGTGAGAAATGTAGGTCAAAAAACTGTTTGAGATCAATTGATTCCGCATTGTCTGAAAAACAGAACAGAAAATCATTTTCATTCTTCTTCAGATATTCAGTCACCCACAATATACTTTTATCCAATAGTAATAATAGGAGATATTTAAAACAAAAAAAAAAGTAATTATTATTGCTAAAGAAGTCCTTGAAGTTTTCATTCTTTTAAACAGAAGCCATATGAAATTCCATATGGCATGCCATAAGTGCCTTGCAAACTTCAAAACAGGGAACAGCATCTTCTTGCATGACTGTAACACCTGCAAACCCCCGTGATGAACCAGAATTCCACCAATACTAGCACTGTACTTATGAACACTTGTGTGGAAATCCTCAAAGAAATACACAATGATTTATCTAGATTAATTTTAAACCCACTGTTCTAACTAATTCTTTCATACCAATACATTCACTGAATCAAAACGCAGTCCCTGCTCTGATATTTAACTGTGAAAAACTAGAAAAACTAGGTGGCAGAAGAATTGCAGGGAAGCACACAGGAACAGGGAGGCTGTTTAAGTATTTTAAACAGTGTTTACAGTACCACCAATTCAATTTTATCACAAATCCTGCCACAAAATTTTCTAATACACATTCAATTTCTGCAGCATCCCGGCTTTCTTGCATTGTCTTTCACAGTCAGTGTGGTGGAACCAGAGTGCTCTTGAAGATAGTGCTATGTTAAAAACTAAGGTCAACTCTTCGAGCAAGGTGGCTTAGCTAGCACTAAACTTCGCAGCCCAGGGAGGTAGGTGTCTTCCTGACCATCTACAGGATTACCAAACCTTCAGTGTTGCAGACCACTTGCACACTGTTCACTGATCAGCAGCTGAACCACTAATAGTTTAGAGTCTGCAATATTACAGGACAACAAAAAAACATTTTGACTCTAAATAAAGTGGCCCGTGATTTGCAGGAGGTCAGGGCAAGTTCTTAATCACAACAGTTCTTAATTTTTGGAAATTCCTAAACTCTTTAGGAAACAAACTAAAGGCTTGCCTAGATAACCAGCTGAACAGTGAATCTTCATTATCTGTCTCACCATCACTGTAGTGACACTTTCATATGTATAATTGGCGCTGTGGAAAAGCCCTGTGTCTTTTCAGAGCTCTGCTCTGGGAGGAATTTCAGAGAACACTCCGCTTTAGTTTCTAGTTATCTGTTTAATAACATGTGGTGTCAGTCACCTCAGAAAAGAGCCAGAGGAGCACTGCTGACCTACGGCGTTACCACTGACACCTGATGAGCACTGAAAGCACACCTCCAGAACAGACACAGCTCAGGAGTAGGATGCAAGTCAAAAGGTCCTTAACTTTGAAGCTTTTCTAGCAAATGAAATTCACTCTTTTCTTCCTAAGATCCCACACAATAGCATAAACAAAAGGAAGTTTATGGAATTCAGTTAACCACTGGGTGCTTGCAATAAGTTCTATTGCTTCAGGATGCAAGGAAATAAAAACAGAACTTTTGAATAGGAATTTTGTCCTGTCATTACCTGAAAATAACACGCACACTTTCTGTTACTGCTGAAAATTGGCTTTCCTTTTAAAGAAGGGAAAACACGCTTGTTGGTCTGAAAGGGCACCGTTTGCCACCTAGAGTAAAGGACAGCTTTTGCTCACCATCAAACAACACGCTTAGCGGTTCTCTAAGTTACTGATCAAGAAACTTGGGACCTTGGCACAGCTGGACCAAGAACCTCAGCAAGAAGAAGAAAAAAGCAAGCAGATAGAGCACAGAAATAATGACACAGACCTTGGAAGATTTTGGTCTGGAAGTCACCTTGTGTGGCCACCTGTGCAGATGGTTCCATTTCACTGCTGCCCCTGTGCTCAGCACAACCCATGACTGCAACAGGCACAAACATTACTGCTCTCCTTGATGACTTTACCAAAAACGCATCCCTTGCTCACCATTTGGATTTACCTAACTTCCAGCTATACACTGCTGTGCTTTTCTCCATTAAGAATCTGATCATTTTCGCCAATGAAAGTGTTTCTAAAACTTTCAGTTCACCTTTATCCTTGTGATCAACCAAAAGATACGGCTTTTCAATCCTCTCACCTTAAACCATTTTCTTCAACCCAAAGCCATTTGTCTCTTCTCTCTGCTCCCCCAAACAATCACAAATGCTATGCAGAGAGGTAAAAACTATTTCCTCTACAGGGAGCACATGCATGCCCCTTTCACACAGCCTTGAACTGGGAATTTGCAGCAAGTTGCTTGTCTGCTTTGGCTCCTTTAACTTTCCTGCCTTCCTAGGGGAGATGTAGCCATTTTGCATAAAGTGGGATTACACAGAAACAGACTTGCCTCCCTAGCTTACAATTTCTTTTTAAACAAAAGAACTTTGTATCCTCTTACCACAGCTTCATGCAACTGACACAAACTAATGTGTTCCTTGTGTTCTTGGTACTCGTGCCCAGACGGAAAAGAAAAAGGACTCAAAAATAGATCTGGCACCACCTAGAATAGTTTAAAAAGTATCCCAGAACAGGAGAGGGAAAAATGGGGCAATATATTTTACTGTACTCCAAGAACATAAAAACCAAACCTTCAACTATACAAAAAATAGTTCCAATAAAATAAAATCCAGATTTCCAGCATCATTTACAGAAGTTTTGCCAAGAAAACTTAATTTTCTTCATGCTTCCCAATAGAAAAACAAAAACACGGAGTTTTGATTTGAGTTTTCCTTACTACTCTTCTGTAACCTAAAAATTGGTACAAATCTGATCTCTGCATTAACTGTGTTCTTTTTAATTTTTTTTTTAATAAAGGGAGAAAGTTACATTTAAACACAAAGAGACACCATACAACTTCTCTGTCCTTCCCTCCTCCCCTGAAGCTTTTATGAAAGCAGCAGTTGTTTTTTCTAGGTCCAGCACTAAGCAAGTAAATTAGCATTTCCTACGGAAGTTGTAGAAACTGTATTCTGTTTACAAATTCAGTTCTATTTTGTTGCACGATACAGAGAAACAAACTAAAAATGGAAGACAACGTCTAAGGTAGCTGTACAAACCTCACCACAAGAGCAACTGAGTATCAGATCAACCAGAATTCAGGTTTCCATTAAATCCGTTAAAACTTGGAAGTTGTACTGTTCCCCATCTTATAGACAAGAGGCGTAGCACAGGACTAAATGAAAACAAAACATCAGAACCAAATAATAAAAAAACTTCACCTCTCCTATCAGCTTCCATGCTTACATGCAACTATACTTTTAGGAACTTACTTTCATCTATTTTCAAATGGCCAACTGCTCTTTCAGGAACTTGGTTTCATGTATTTTCAAATGGCCAACTCTTTTGAAGGTTAATTGTTCAAACTTTCCAAAAGGTTACATTCTTTTCAAGTACCTCAGTAAGCTATGCAGACCTCAGTGCCTGGAGAGGCTGACCATTTTAGGAAGAGCAGTTCTAGGCTTAATTCTGCTACACAACTCTGCCTAGGAGTAAGTGTGTTTTTGCTCAAAGGCTTTAATTACGGTTCAATTATCAGCATCTCCCTTTTTAAGGAGGAATAATTTTTACCCACAGAAGTAATTCAGGATTTTAATAAAAAAATCCTTTATATCAAGCATTTGAAGAAGGATACAAACTGGATGGTATACTTAGAATTCAGTACTTCGGCATTCTAAGTCCAAGTACCATCCCAGAGAGCTTAAAAAAAAAGTAAGAAAACAAACCCCACAAACCACTGTTTTGTCAGACGTAAAACACAAAAAGCAACAGAGACTTTTACTGTATATTTAAACTTGTACAGGCTCACCTCAGCAAGACTCTGGAAAACTTTCATGTTTACAAATGTAACACCCCAATCCTCTGCAGGACAACCTCAGCGAGCTTTAATACAACTCTCCTTACCTATTTTGTTTCCTACATATTACATTATAAATGATTATAAACTAATCTGCAATATCTGTTGCATATTTATGAATGGGTTGAGTAAGCAAGGGAATACTATGTAGATGACTGCACCTCCATGTGAAATTAAAATCTTATACAGATAAAGCAGGTAAACCTGAATTTTCTGCACAGGACAGAACTTTAGTGGTAAACAACCTAGTGAACTTATAATAACCACAACAACAAAAAAAACACCACACACAGATCTTAGAAATACACTAACTTTTTCTAAAGAGAGCATTAACACTCACCAGCTTCACACATAGCATCACAGAAATTTACTGTAGCAGCTAACAGAACAGTCTACCATTATTCCAAGTTGTGGTTCATTTTACATTTGACTTTTAAGTGTTAGGGAATTTAATAGTGTGTTTATACTACATGCTGCCACAGTTTGATAGATAACAGAAGCATTATCCTGTCTCATTCAGAGACTCGGTGGCTTTTAAGTCACTTTCCCTCATCCTCACCCAAAAACACAACACCAGTGACAACTGCAACAAGCATGACCTGGAAGACGGCCAGATCTCTAATTCCATTTCTGTAAAGCAGAGGCCTGCCACGGGCTGAGTATTCAGTATCAATTATCATAATAAATTGGTGGCTTTAGTAAGCAAGAAGTTTCTACGTGTCCTAAATTTCAGTTAACATACAGGCAAAATATCCAGCAGAACTTATTCCAAACTCCCAAGGTGGAAAATTTAACTGCTGCTTTATAGCAAAGCAGTGCAGAGATTCAGTTACATATAAGCAGTCTCTGGAATATCAAAATATGTAATTTTAAAAGGTTAAGTAGAAAACATCTGGAACTAACTGATGGCTCTGATATAGTTAACAGACTGAAAAAGCGAAGAAGAGCTGATGGAAACAACCTGGTTTGCTCTAACAGTGCGCTACAAGTGCACTTCTATTAAACAAGGGCTGCACCTTAGCTTTATCGTAACAACTATTCGGCCAGACAATTCCATTTTTTGGAAGTAATTTTGTCAAAGAAAATATTCTTGAGGGTTTGGGTACTGAAAAAAGAACATACTAAAAGAAATCTTTTAATGGACTTCAATTTTGTGTTGGACAAGTCTGAACTCCAGATCATGAGAACCTTCTAGAGACAAATGTACAAGGCAAAACCCATGAATGAATAAGCACATTAACAGCACTAATGAACATGGTCTACGTACAAAGCGTTGCCAAATTTCAACACCAGTGCTCTATAGGAATGAGCTGCGCAGCTGACAGCTCTCCAGCCTAATTGTTTCAGGTTGCCGGCAGACTCCAGAGGAGTTACAACACCGGTGAGCTTTACAAAAATACTTCCATGACAACTCAGGCGTGCTCCAGAAGGTAGGTTTTATCTGAGTAACTTCAAACACTTCCACAGCAGTATACTTATTTCCATTGCGAACTGCCACAAGCTGAACCCACGCAGACCTTTCCCTCGCATCCAAGAGGTCAGAGCCGTCCCTTTGTCTGGTCTGGGACTTTGATCCGATTCCAGCCCTTGTCCTTGCAAGCCGGCAGCACTGGCCAGCGCTGCTGCCTGCAAGTCAAGCGGAACATTAGCCAAAATCCTAAAGCAAAACACTTCTTCCCCCTGGCTAAAACAGATCAGAAAGGGTTCAGGCTTAAGACTGACAGAACACCAACTCTGATGTCTTAAACTGTACCTAGCCTGCAGCCAAACCCATGAATACCGCCGGTGACATGTCCTCCGCAGTTAGAATTACCAGGAGAGGGAAATAAAAAAATACACACAACTCATGCCAAAAATAATACAGCGCTGCATATCCACAGAAACTTCTGGAACAGTTATCTCCAGAGGAAATTCCAGGCAGCCAGTTTGCTGCAGCTCCCCACCCGCCTTTCATCTGAACAGCCGTAAAACATTTTTTGTTTCTTACAGTACATCAGCGATACTCTAATGAACGATGTTGACCATGTGCAACACCAATGAATGTCATCCAGCTGAAGCATTAGGGCTGGCTGCCAGTGAGATACATTTCTTAAATTAAAATCCCTTTAGACAAATGCAATCTTTGTCTAAGTATATTGTCTAATATTGAGAAATATATCAGATAATGTCAAATATAGACTGTCTCATTCTGTCCTGCACAGTTTGACCCCTCCCTTTCAGAGATCACTCACAGGAGATGTCGAGCACTAACCAACCACTGGGAACACCGAAACCAAATAACAACTAAGAAGATCCACCTTTCAAACACACTGTTCTCTTAGCATTAAACCTTAACAAGCATGCTCTCCATGGCTCCAGAGATACAGTGTATTTTAAAGGTATCAGACACAAATAAAATAATTTTTGAGAAACAAAATACTCCTTTTTGCTTTACCCTGGATTGACAGATTACAGGCCTGTAACTCCTCCCCTACCAAAAAGGTAGAAAAACAAAGGATTTCCCTTAAGAATTCAGCCATAAAAGTAAATCCTAAACTGAGCACGTTCATTTGTCTTGCTTGCACAGAGTAAGACTATGCAGAAATCATTAAAGATATCAGGGTTTTAGCTTTCTTTATATACATGTATTTAAAATTCTGACTGAAATCACATATTCAGCCGTAGCAGCAACATGTTTGGTACCACAACCAGAAAAAAAACAATATTGTCAATATTGTTAAGGTATAACGGTATGAAGTCAAATACCTAGCTGCCGTAATTATTTACAGAGATCCCAAAGCACAGCTTTAACAATAGGACAAATCAAGCATGATTTGATGCTTGAAGAATTACTAGAATGAACTTCTAAGAGCTATCACTTTAAAACCAGAGAATCTTAATTATGTTGTTACTACCGTTTATGTGCATATGCACAGCAAAAGGACCTCTTTGATGCTGAGGACCAATTAAGCAGTGCAACACTGATGATAAGAAAAAGGCAGTATTATTTCCATGCTATTTCCTCTTAACAATCCCCCATAATGGCCATTAGCTGACAAGGCTGAGCCACTTCCACGCCGTTGGCAGCAGAATCCCACGCCATGCTCCTGCTCAGGGTTCCTGTGCTCTTACCACCAAAGCAGCTCTGGGTAAGCGCAACTGCCACAGCCTTCCCGGTGTAGAGGAACCAGAGAGAAGAGTTTGATTTAAAAAAAGTCACATGCTGACAGAGACAGTGCTAGCAGCCTGTATGCTTCAAAGGCACGTCCCAGAACTAATTAAATAAAGAGGATGATCAGTTCTCTATAGGAAGAAACTAACCCACCTTAAAAGCATCAAGTCTCTCGAAAGAAGATAGTTCCATCTGTTTCAAGAAAGGTACTGCAGCGGCAACACACAAAGGCAGATTACCTTTGCTCAGAGACTGATAAATCGCAGGATGACTTCTTCAATCTCTTTCCAATTTTTCATGGCAGTTCTTAGCATTAACAGCGCTTATTACTACTTGGAGGTTTCCTCCAGGCTTTGACCTCTATAAGGAAACTTAATGTCTGTGACATGCATAAATTGGTCATTTATTATATTTACTTTAACAGCTAGTTTAAATAATTAGGAATTGGTCACCTAGATTTCTCTGAATTTTCCTTGGTTGCTTAATTACAAAACGGACTGAATAAATATCCCATGAAAAAAGCCATACTGAGCCAGAGCAGAGAACCAGGATACTGGACTGAAGTGGCAAAAAGCAGATTCTACATCACGAGTTTTTTTTTTTTGTTTTTGTTTTTGTTTGTTTGTTTGTTTGAAAAAAAGGCAAATACATTTACCCCCCACTTTACCCGTACCTGGTAGACAGGCTAGCACTCAGGAGCTCCCCAAGCCAAAATCTTCGCCTGTAACTTCAAATTCGGTAGCTCTTAATAGGCTTTACTTCCTAGTCTTTTTCATGTATGTTTCCACATTTTTCACTCTCTATCCCTCCAAAAAGGGATTCCAAAGATTTCTTTTTACATTAAACTTTTATTCTTATCTGGGCCACTCCCATCTCTAAATCCTCTCTATACTGACTACAGCAACAAGACTAATAATGCTGCAGTGATATTTTCAGATAACTTCACTACTGTTTTATGAAGACAAAGTTTTCTGTATACTTTAGGCAGACTAATTTGCATTTTTGACTAAATTTAAACTGAGCTGTCAACAACAGTATTTTTTTTCTTGAAATGATACAACTCACGGGATTCTAAGTTGTCTTGTAAAAGGCATTTACGTAATTCCATCTAATGTGCACTATTTTTAATTTGTTAAAAATAAACGTCGCCTGCCTTTGTGCTATCCGGTCACTTAGCTTCGTATTATGTTCTCTGAAACTGTTCGCTCTCTTCTGGTCTTGTCTAACAACCATATGATCCTAGCTTAAATATTTTTAGATAACGTCTGACTTGCACTGCTGCTTTGTGGGATTCAACTGTCCATCTTTCACTGTAACAAAATGGTTTGTATGTGTCTTCTTTGGCTAATAGATAACAATCAGTCTAAAATTCCTGACCACTCTGCCTCTTTTCATGACTATTTCATTATCTTAGTAATGTCTTAATGGAAAACGAGTGCTTTTGATGCCTTGCTAAAATACAAGGAAGATGAAGTAGCACTCCTTTCTTCCTTGCGAGTCTTAACCATGAATCTAAGGCCATGTTTCAGTTTATTGTCGCTGAACCGAACACTAAAATGCAGAGCAGAAAAAATAATTCTGGTCCAATGCACTTTGCCATTTATGAACAAGAAACACTTCTCCCCATTCTCTGCATGCAAAACATCCGAGAATTCTCTTCTTGACGGTCTTTTAGTCTCCGATACACAGAGGCTAAGAGCAATGAACAAGACAAACAATTTTTCATTAATGAAGATACCAAACAGAGATTCCATTCCTCTCCCCCAGACAGCCTGCTGGCACTAGCTCACTTGGCTCCCCTGAAGCACATGGAAACATGCTGATTATTATGCTGGGGTGTGTGTGAGGCGGGGGGAAGTTGTCACTGAAGAAAAAAGATAAACAGGAAAATGCAGCACTAAGCTGCTCAAGCTGCAGCATGGTGTCTGCATCCAAAGCCATCTCAGGCAGCAGTTTGTCCCATGTGGGCACATTTCTTTTCTTTAATCTGGTCCTGCTGACTAGTCAAAGAAACAAATGGAGAAGAAAAGGCATAGAGCTTACACTTTGAAGGCCTGTTTAGGGAGGAGAAAAATTTAAGGAATAAAGCAAAGATGTGATCACAGAAGAAAATGGACTTCAAATAATCTGCACTACACTTCTCTTGCACTCAACTACAAATTAGAGAAGTATCCCTCTGCCCCCCTTACAAAAAAAAAAAAACACCTTGTTTTTGTACCTTGTGGATCTAAGATACGCCTGCATAACAATAAAAGTTTGTAGATGGATACAAGACAGACAAACTGAAGAGCAGTGTCACACCTTTCCCTACATACAGTCATACACTGAATTGCATTCTCCCAAACTTAGAGAAAGCATATGTGGGAGCTGTGCTAAAACAGCCAAGAAATACGCATGTGCGGTGGAAAAAGGGGAATGGCCATCACATGAAAACATGTCCCAGCAGACTTCGTCTGTCCTAAAGCCAGTAAGCAGAAACCCAAGATTAGATAAGAACATTTGCTTGACACAGAGCTCACAGCTTGCATCTCACTAAATGCACCTGACTGTTAACAAACCTGAAGGAAAAATCTTGTAAATAGAAGACAAGTTACAGAAACACCAAATCCAGAACAAACCAGATCAAAATCAGACAAATATAATGTTTTGAAGACTACAGCAAACTGGAAATATTCAGCATGCTTTACCCAGTGTACTGCCTACTGGGGTTAACCCACAACAGCCAGGAAAACTAAATTCAGAGCTGTATTTAGTTTCTTTATAATGATCTTTCCTCTTAAATTTCTTCAACTGATTAAGGAGCTAAAAATAAACATAAATCAACATAAAACAAGCCACAACTGGCTCAGTGCAGCTAGCTAGGACGAGTTCTAAGATCCTGAGTGAGGCAAGAGGCTATATCTGACTACTGAAGTGTCTGGGATAGCTCGCTACAAAACTATTCTCCATTTCAAAAGACATAATTACATTACAGAAATAAGTCATGAAGCAGCAGTTGCTGCCATGTGGGAACAGCTGTTCCTTCAAACACTAATACAAAAGAAAAAAGAGAGCAAGAACCGTTTTCCTTTGAAAGGAAAGAATTCAGCTTTGCAGGCTGAGGACAATCTACTTAAATACCCCCAGACTGTGGGCAGAACCCAAAATAATCCATTCAACACTCTGTTCTAAATACGGAATGCAGTTGCCCTTGACCCTGCTCTGCTCACACATTAATAAACTGTCAGAAACAACCCATACGGTTACTGAACTCGAGGACCCAAAACATGCTCGAGAGGAAGCTGCTTTTTTCAAGGACAGCTCGATGACAAGGACCTAGATCTCTACAAACACCTCCAGCTAGCAGATATTTTGGAATGGTTAACTCTGCCTTTTCCATTAGGCATGTTACTGCATATAATCACACAATATAATTCGCTGGTCAGGTTAAACAGCTGTCCGCACTGCACTACGGTGGCACCTAAGTGCTTATGCTCCCTTCTTGACCAATTTGCGAAGCAGAGATGTCTTTGGGATAGCTGTATGGATGCTCACCTACTGGGGTCCTGGTGAGCACTCACCCTGGTAGCTCCAACTCGAGAACACCGTTGTTACTTTAGGTACTGGCGGAAAACGGATTAGGGAGCCAGGGGCACCACTACCGCTTGCTCACCGCTTCTATTCAAACTCACTGACTTCACAACAGCGTTTTGGTGGGGAAATCCACCCGTTTTTCACTTCTGTCCCCGCTGCCCAATGAATTCCTGCCCCAGACAAGGTGGGGCTGCTGGTGCCTGTGCAGAGCAGCGGGGAGCGGAGCTCCTGGGGTCCCCCGGCCCGGCCCAGCCCAGCCCCGAGGCTTGGGGTTGGGGCTGCGGTCGGGGTGTCCCTGCGGGCCCCGAGCCCCCCATCCGCCGGTGATCCCCGGCCTCCAGCTCCCTCCTCCGCCGGGGCCGGGGGGCGGCGGCCGCACAGCGCCGCGGGCCGGACCCCGCTCGCCGCCTCCCCCCCCCCCGCCTCACCCACCGATGAGGACGCGCAGGTGCTTGAGGCGGGTGAGCGGGTCCTTGCGGGTGTCCAGCACCTTCTGCGTGGATTTCCGCACGTCCCCGTGCGGCTTCTTGGAGAACATCCCGCCGGGCCCGGCCCCGGCGCCGCGCTCCAGAGGCGGGCAGCGGCCTCCGGATCCGCCCGCACCGGGGCCCCTACATAGCCGCCGGCAGCGGCGGCAGCACCGCCTCCTTCTCCTCCGGCCTCCTCCTCCTCCTCCTCCGGGCCGGCGGGGCTGGAGGGGCCCGGCGGGGGCCGGGCCGGGCCTGGGCTCCCCCTTCCTTCCTCCTTCCCTCGCCCTCCTCCCGCTGCTTCACGACAGCCGTCAGGTGCGACCCCGGCCGTTCCTATGGCAACCGCGCCGTGACGTCAGCGCCGGAGGCGCGGCGGGCGGAGGCAGGCGGCTTGAGGTGGGGGGGCAGCGCCCGGCTGGGCCTCGTCCTGCCCCGGGACCGGGGGAAGGGTCCGGCGGCCCGGTGTGCTGCTGAGCCCGGCGGCAGGGAGCGGGGCCGGGAGCCGCTGGTGGCCGTTCAGATGTAAAATAGAACGTTAACCAGTTTTTCAGGTGCTCCTGATGGTACAGAGGCACTGAAATGTAGCGAGGTAAACGAAGTTGGACCCGATGATCTCTCGAGGTCCCTTCTGACCCTTACAGTTCTGTGTGGTTTTGTGAAATCCAGCGGGGAACGTGGACAGAAAACGCAGGCCAGGACCGTGGTTGCCGAGGCAGTGGCTCCAAGCCTTCTTCCAGTCAACCCCCAGCTGAGCAGCAGGCAGTGATCTGCCTCACAGCCCCTCTTGCCTCGCCAGCTCTCAAGTTGCTGCAGCTCCTCACCCCAGCTCCTGCCCATGGTCACCTCATCTCTGGTGGCAGCGCTGACGTCAAGAGTGAAGTGACAGAGGTGGTCCAACCAGCGTGACACTCTGCGGTGCCATCCTTGCCTCTGTGCTGCGCTCCTTAGGCCGCTCACGCCCTTGCTGGTCCTCAATAAACTGCGAAATGGCTCCTCAAGAATGGGAGAAATGCGAGGAACAGGCTCAAGAAGCCGAATTTGTCCAAGTCACCAGTGAGGCCTGTGGCAGCAGTCAAAAACACGTGCTGTCTGCCACAGGAACTTTGCTGCTGAGGCCTCTGTTAGTACTGCCAAATTCTTGGACTTTTCGATAAACTTCTGCTAATGATTAAGACTTACGATTTCTAGTGGCTCTGCTTGAATTATTATTATTTTTAATAGTCCCTGGTACCTGGATTTCTATCAAGGAAATCAAGTTCCCTCAGCCATAAGTGATTACAACAGCCAGAGTTTTTACTATAGGGAATACTTAACTATTTCAGACGTTATAAAATCATAGGAGTTGTCAAGAGTTTGAATATCCATGATACATAAATAACATAACCCAAATCTTTAAATGCATGGCCAATCATAGTTAATATTATGAGCAGTGGGGCAGTGGGTTTTAGTCAGCAGGGCTTTAAGGAATCAGTGTCATCTGCCCATGTGGTCTGCCACAAATCATTTCACGGTTCTATCACCTTTCTAAATAAGATCTGAGGATCAGTAATGTTATGTAATAGCTACTATTACAACTATTTATTTTTCCATAACAGTACATCTCTGTAAGATTTGACAACTATAAATTAAGTGCTTTGTATTCTAGATCTTACAAATTCTATGCATATTTTTGTATTTTGACAACCTTTAAAAAACACTTTGAAGAACTTACTTGCTTTTCTGATTATTTTTAGGACTTCAGCTTAAGACAGAGGTTAAAAATAATAAATGAACAGAGTAAGACATCGACAAAATAGTAAATGAAAGGAGGGAGGGAGTGGTGTTAACCAAGTTAATGATGGCTTCTGTAGAGAACGTCCTCATTGAAATCATACCAGGCAGGAAGGGCATGTTCTATAGAAGGCCATGGTCTTGCAAAAGCCTGACTTTGAAGCGTGTGACTTCAATGACTTTGATAATGCATAGAGGACAAGGTTAGAAAAGACCAGAATTAGTTAGGGAGGAGTTAGGTTGTACTACATTCTAGGTCATTATTACTGTACCCAATTCTTTGCATTTCCACTCTAAAGAAAGAACTTTTCAAATATTTTCATCCAGCCATGAGGGCACCTCCACAATTAAGTTTACCTGAAGTTGCATACTGTGCTTTAGGGTGGTGTGCTGTAATCCTCAGGGTATATGGCTTTTGCCTGTGCTACAGTGAACCATCCTGCGTAACAAATTTTTAGTTAACTTGATCGGCAACTTTAATTTGAGAAAAAGACTCCCAAATCTAAATAATTCAGGGTTGACTCGTCAAAACCAGGCTTCTGTACTCTTTACTCTAGTGTAACATATTGATACTGGAGGTGTTGGCCACTTTGACCGAAGCAGTCAAATATCAAGATCCTGTAAGATATTTCTAGCATGAGAATAATGGTACAGCTAGCTATGCCAGCAACAAAATCCTGTTCATCTGCAAAATAAGCACAGCTTCCCATTCACACAACCCCTTATCTCACAGATAAAAATCTGGAAGCTATATTCCTCTGTAATTGAGTAAAAGAGCTCTTTGTGAGCGTATGTTCCGAGCAACCAATTACTGCTTTATTACTTTACTTGCTAAGTACTGTATCAGCATTAACACTTTTGTGTGGGCATCTGGTATGAAGTCTGTACACTGTAGTCTTTTCATCCACTAAAGAGCCCAAGCTTGAATATTTTTTCCATGAGCTACAGGATTAATGAAGCCAGATTTCCTCTGAATTTCTACCCTAGCCACTGAATGCCATGAGTCACCTCCATCTACAGCTATACACCTTCCTTTGCTTAGTCCTTCCCCACCTATTTGAGGCAGGCAAGAGGCCCAACTGCAGTTAAGACTTAACTACGTGTATACAGGTTGGTGAGCTCACTGCTGACTCTTGGAAAGGTAAAAATGAAGTCTTACAGTGTCCTCTGTGAGACATTAATAGGGGCTTTTTGTTTCAGATACAGTTTTTCAAAACTCTCAGAAACTGTATTTTTAATGCTTCTGCTTTCACGTAAAATTCGATCTAAATTAGACAACGCCTTCAAGAGTAGCAAAGAGAGAGTCCAATTAAGGAAAAAAATAAAGTCCTAACAAATTACAAAAACAAAGCTTAATTAATGACATCAGCCATGCTTAAAGAACAGAAGGGGTATATGGCCTGCCACGACCAGAAACTTACAAACATGTGAAAGTTATTTTTAACAGGTGTAACCATTACTAATTCCCCTCCAATGGTGCTAGAGAGTTTAGAATTATGCTGTAATAAGTCACCTCCAACTCACAGTGTTTGAGTTCTTATGTAAGCACTGGCACCCATATCTGATATGACAGAGGTTTTGAAATATGAATGCACTGATAGCCACAGTTACGAAACCTTTTTTAAACTGAAAATGCTCAAACTCTCTCTCTCAACAACTAAGATGTTCTCTTTTCCTTTCCCAACTTATGAAATAGTATTGCAATACTGATGAACCCACAAAAAGTATTTCTAGAAGAGAAAAGCCCTGCAGAAGCTCTGCATGTCCTCCAGCCTCAAGGGGAGAGCCAGTTTTGCACCAATTGTTCCCTTTTTATCAAAGAAGATATTTTGTCCCCAATCTCTCCTCATATCTCACCTGCAGGAGTAAGCAAGGTCTTCTAGAAATAAATCATATCTCCTTGGGTTTATTTTTATTAGTAGTTTTAAGTGTACTTTAGATCATTCGCAGTATATACCAGAATATCTTGCCTAGATAACACATGAGCTGAGGGAGGAACATGCTCCAATAGCTTTTCAACGCAGCTAGTAGCTCGCACACTGTGAATACTGCTACTTTACCTTGCTGCAGACCTTGTCGTGCAAGGGAAAATAGTCTTTTCTGTGTTCTTGTGCCCCCCAATCTATCTTGTGGTCAGTACAAGACAAATTACATCTCTGAACTGGGTGAACAACTCCTACCAAGATATTTCAAACTCACTTAGATGTAGTATGATGTATTGGATCGCACACAAAAGAAACTTTTCTGTCCTTGCTTTTCCTCGAGGGTGACATCATACCTGCATCACTATTCACTCTCATTTACATCTTTGGCTTCTCTCTTTGCAATCTTCTTCTTGTCAGAAATATTCAGCAAACTAACTGGGATTTTTTCCAGTTTCAGATGCAGAAAATCTGACTTGAAAGCTAGTCTCAAACAGGTTTCAAACACTCTGGCCTTTCTTCTGAAGTATAGCTATTGTGGTTTCAGTCTCTAGAGGGCAGAGAGAAGGCAAAACTGACACACACAACCATTTTTCTTTTGTGTTCACCAAGCCACCTCTCTAAAGAGGATTTGTAATGTATGTAGAAAGGTGTAGAAGGTTCTCCATTTACTTTACAATGAAATCTGGCAATCAGTTTGACGATCAGAAAGCTAGTAACTGCTATCAGATTCTAGAATGATGCATATTTCCAGTCACTGTCTCCACTCAACAAATCAGGTGCAAAATTAGATCTCAGCTTCCCAGCCTTTTTCTGAAAATACCTGGTCTAACAGGCACTATGCTTGTGTGAGGTTCCACTTTTCTGTGTGTTTCATAGGTGCTATTCAATAGCTGGTTCCTATCAATGGTTTAAGATTGGCCCAGATTAAGTCCTATGAAGCTGATGCCTGCATTTTCAAGCTTTTCGTGTGTGCATGTGTGTGTGTGAGAGAAGGAGAGAGAGACAGACAGACAGCACATTCCCGATCTGAAATCATCCCTCTCTTTCCCATACTGGAAAGAGATTTCACCATCTGTCAAGGTCTGTGCAGGCCAATGTTTCATTTACAACTATTCTTCTTGTATCCAAATTTTTTCAGTACCAGCTTTTAACAGAATTGCCAGTCTTGAAACTTACATTATTGCCAACTACGCCTGCTATTGGACCATGTCTTTTTCTAGTTGTTCAAAAATACCACATACCAGATGTTAATCACCACTTTCCTATTAAATGCAGAGTGGAGCTATTGAAGATGATGAGGATCATCTTCTTCTTTATGGCTGTTTATTTTTATTTTATTTTATTTTATTTTTCTACTGGTTGTAGGTATAACTTAGTCCAGAAACATATCATAGCTTTGCTGGCATCTAATGCTTACTTTCACTTACCTTGATAAGATGGCCGATCTATAGACTGGTCTTCTGGTAGCTGAATGTGGATTCCTAGATGGTATCTTCACACGGCAAGAACACAAATCTTTGAACGTCCTCTATTAAGCCAGCCAGAATTGCATCGTTCCTTGTCCATCTAGCACAAATCTGGGCCTTAGATAGCTGATTCAGACAGGTGTTGCCATTTTATATGTTATGGGCTTATAAAGTTCATTAACCAGATGAACCTATATTTCTGGAAACAAGTTATAATGTGCCAACACTGCTCTGCCACCACACACAGCTTGTGGAATTAGCCTGTTCTCTTAGCTTTTCTAGCATTCCATTTAGGCAGTGAGGTTGACTTCAACTGGTACATTTTTTCTTCCTCTAGACAGTAAATGTATTGTAAACGTTGGATTGCTTTAGCTGGGTAGCTCCTTCCTGCCTTGAAAGGATAAACAATTAATAGAAGAAACATGTAAAAACATATCATAACCTTAAAAAAAACTGGCTCAATTCCCCATCCTAGTTGTTGATTTCCACTGTGGCATGGGAACTTTGTTCTCCTTCTGGAACTTATTTTTAGCTCCCTTAGACCTACTTTCAACTGTTTGGATAGGAAATTACAACCAGGAGGCCAAAGGTTTTCTGATTTCCTGCCATTCCTTTCCCTGCCGCTGGTTTTAGTATTATTTTTTTTTTGTCCATATCTTTTGATTTCTAGCTTTATTTTACTAGTCCAAGATGCAAACCTTGAATTTGCAATTCTTAAACTTTTTTTTTTTTCTTTTTTTTTTTTCCTCTGGTTTCTCTTTTTGGCAGATCCCTGTGGACCCCTGTTTGTGGAATTCATCCATTTTCTTTGCGGTCATTTCCAGCTCACTTCAGGCCTTTTCCTAATTCCTTCCAGCTCTCTGACTATCTGACACCACTACTGAAGCACTTTCGCCATATTAGCTTGAAAGAACACCAGCTTACAATCCCTTTGGTAATATCCTTTAAGTTTTTGAACTTTACGAACCAGCACTTGATCATATTTGGGGCTCCTAAAAGCTGCTTTTAAACAAGGAGAACCTGAGGACACCATCACTTGTTGCTCACCTTTTATTTTAAATAACCAGACCCGTAACAAAGTTAAGCTGGGCCACCTGCCCGTGGCCACAACAAAACCGCCCCCGCTTGCCTGTGGGCTATGACCCACGAGGGATTTGGGGCTGCCGACGTGTGCTGTGAGGTGAGGCTGAGCAGCTCCCTCGTCGGCTGGGCAGCTCAGACAGCACAGCATTATTAAAGGCAGCGGGTAAACGAGCAGCGAATCTCTGACACCCAGCAGAGAGGCTCTAACGCCGCCCCGCCCCGTGACGAGGCTGCAACGGCCCCGGGGCAGGGGCCGGGAGGGGAGGCAGCGGCGCGGAGGCCCCGTCCCGGAGTCCCGCCCCCGCCGCGCCGCTCCGGGAGAACCACAACTCCCAGCACACCCCGCGCGCGGGCTCACCGAACGTGATGGCCCGGCCGCTGGCAGGGCTCAGCCAATGAGAGGGCGCGGCGGGCGCCGGGCGGGGTAGGCTGCGGCGGCGGGGCGGGGCCGGCGGCGGCGGCGGCGGCGGGAAGGGGCCGTGCCGGGGGCCGGGGCCCGGCGTTGGCGGCGCGATGCCGGTCCACTCCCGGGAGAAGAAGGAGAACAACCACGATGAGATGGAGGTGGACTACGGGGAGAACGAGGGGAGCAGCTCGGAGGAGGAGGAGACCGAGAGCTCCTCCGTGTCCGAGGAGGGCGACAGCTCAGGTACCGGCACCGCCTCACCCCCCCCCCCCCCGCGCCCCTCGCCCTGGGGCTGGGCAGCGGCCTCCCGCCTCCCCCCGGCCCCCACAGCGCCGCCGGTGCCCGCCCCGCCGGGACCCCGCCCCGCGGCCTTTCCGCCCCGCCCCGGGCCGGCGAGGGGGGGCCGGCTCCGGGCAGCAGCGGGGCTCGCCGTGCTCCCCTGGGGGCTCCCCTGGGGGCTCACACGGGGGGAAATTGCCACCTACCGGGAGCCTGGCGGCTTTCCGAGGGTGCTGCTGCCCCGGCACCGCTCCCAGGCACTGGCCCGTGAGGGGTAGGGTGCTGTGAGCTGGGCAGGTTAGGCAGCTGGGAAGTGGCACTGCTGCTGTAACTGAGCCACCTGAGCGCGTTGGAGCCCTCAGTGTACTATTAATCCTCGGGCTAATTCATCCCTATTTGGTGTTAGAAGATCTTGGGTGTTACGTCCCGGTATATCTTTATGTTCACGCTCCCTTCGTTTCAGGGAAAGCCTTGCCCTGGTTGTGCCATGCTTACCTGTGGCACTTGCTCCTGTCTGGGCTGTGCATAGACTGCTGAGCTGCTGGAGGCCGCAGAGGCACGGTAGGGACAGGGTCGGCCACACTGGCTCCACAGAAGTAGAGCGAAGGCTCTGCTGGTGCTGGGAAAGTGTGGCTGCTGTGCTGGGAGACAGCAGTCATGCCCTTGATCTGAGTTAATACTCACTGGACCAGAGGTGATCCCCCAGTAGAGGCCTTGGCTAATCCCCAAGCCCAGGTAATCTGCCCAGAGTTTATATAAAGCTTCCCGTGTCTTTTTTTCCCCCTCCCTTCTCCCTTGTTCCCCTGTACCTCTGAGATATCAAATATCACTGCCTGAACCCCATTTTACAGCTCTAGCCTGCTGATCCATGGCTGCCTGCTTGGATAGAACTGCTGGCTGCCACTACACTGCCAGCAAAATGATCATAAACACAGTGATTTTATTTGTGCCTACATTAACAACTGAATTGGCAAAGCAGGAATAGAGGTAGGTAGTCCAGAGTAGATGGTACTGAGGCCCATACATCTCCAAAGTAGTTAGGGATTTGTTTCACATAATGTATCCCCAACTGAACACATTTGGTTGGAAGCTGCTTGAAGACCAAGTCATTGTTTCAAACCCTTGTGTTCTCTGTAGACATTTGAGTACATTTGACAAGAACCTGGAATGAAGCTTTGGGTTTAACTTGATAAAAAAACTAATTTGGTTTGTGTTCTCTGAAACGGCTGCAAACTGACCCCATGGGTGGTCAGCTCACACAGTCATAGGACTCACTTCAAAGCTCTCCTGTACTGACACGTGAACGTGCACACAACTTTTATAAATAGTTGGGCTCCAGTTATGGGTGGAGAGTGTATTGATCCAGCTACAGATCTGCTGCTGAGGAAGACTGATTGGTCTTTCCTTAATCACATTAAGTGATTGAATTGAAAAACAGGGCCAGAAAAATGTACTTGAATTGTCACGGGTCGGTTTGATGAAAACTAAGCTGGGCAGCATCCCTATGTGCTGGTGATTATGCTCAAAGAAAGGCAAACTTGAGTGCAGATACAAGGACAAGCAGCTGGAGGTAATCAAGTTTTAAGTTGGAAAAGCATGTCTAGTTTGTCCCTGTTTGCACAGCAGCGTGCTCTGCTCCTTTTAGATGCGACTTAGGAAGGTGTGTTTCAATTCTTTCATTATTGCTATTGTACATGGACTAGAAAGTGAATTCTGTATTTTGGAAAATACACAGACATGACTATTCCCACCTAAACGTGACTATTTTTCAAAAAAGTTCTAACATAGCTGAATGAAGTTTGTTAAATCTTTCAGGGGAAAACATAAAATAGTGTAGAGGAGGAATACATAAGTTTATTGGGCATTATGGGGGTGAGACACAGGGTTGTGAAGGAGTCTTTGTTGAGGTCCAGGAGCAGCACTGCAACAATTACCCCTACTTAGTTAGCACACTGGAAGTCTAGGGTCTTCCAGTTTGTGTTACAACAGATTATGTAGTTTATGTAGATTACAAAAGATGCTGTCTGGGGGTTCCTTTTCTTCATCTATTATTCTAGCCGATCAGTATGTCAAAAAAAAACAAATCTCATTTTCTATGTGAGAAAGGAGCTTGATATGACAGATGTAAACTTACCTATCTCTCCTCCAGCTCCCTGGCTCTGGTGAAAGGAAAAATGGCTCTGTTAGTTCCAGCCACTAACTTTTTTTGCTCTCTCCAAAAAGTTTGCTCTCTTTCAAAACCTGTTTGTACTCCTATATGAAGTTTTAACCAGCTGACACTTTAAAACCAAACTTTGGTGTTTACACGTCCACAAAGACACTTTGGTCGATTTCTTTAATTTTTATTTTATTTTTGTTTAATTTAATTTTATTTTTGTCGAGGGCAAATAATTCTGTCCTCTTTTCCTGGTCTTGGTTTCTTTTGGGATTGGGAGGAAGAAGGAGGAGCTATGTTTTAAGTGAATGTAGTGTGGGAGTGTTTCTTTACGACAATACCAGAAACCCTCCAGATAATTTCTGTAGCATTCCGCAGAGAAATGCTTTTAAGGGAGCACTTAAAAAGTGATGATTACAGGAAATTGCATGCTCGTCTTGGGGTCTTGACAAATATGAATGTACTCCATGGAATCATATTGCTTCTACAGATACAAGATGATTAGTACTGCAAGAAATAAGTCTTAATTAAAATTAGTAGGGGAAAAAAGAAAGATTTAGAAGGAAGAGATTTTTTTTCATTAAATTTGTCCTACGCTTTACTTGCATTTGGTGTTTTTTCCCTCCCCCGGCCCCCCCCCAGTATTTGACTGAGAATACAGAAGGTGTGGCTAGAAACAGCATAACATGCTCTTGAGAGCTGGCACTGTTTCTATCCTTTTTCTTTTGATGATACATACTTAGTTTTTTTAAATTATTGACCAGGGTATAGAATAGCGTATCAGGGATGAATAAAAAAGCCACAAGTTATGCTTGCCATCCCAGATGAGAATTTGAACATTTTTGTAGAGCACTTTATATAGGCCATAGCTTATTAAAAAGGACTATTTTAGGTGCTGTTACATTTTAAGTACTTTTTTTTGTGTCTTAAAACTGGGCTGTGCTAGTTAGGGAGTTGGACTACTCAAATGCAGTAGGAAACAAATGACTGCGATTTCAGTGGTGTTAAAAATGCCCCAAATGCTTTCTGCAATACAGAACTTTATGGGAAATCTGAAGTGTTGAGACAGTTTTGGCCTGTTAGCAAGTATTTTAATATAAAATGAGAAGGATTCTGTCTCTAGCAATACAAATTTTCAACAGAAAAGCCATGAGGTTTAATCTCAAAAATTACTTTTTTAATACTAAATATTTCCTGATCTGTACGTCGTTTAATGCTGTGGGGAAGAAGTTCCATAATTGGGAAATTGAAGGTATTTCAAGACTCTGAAAATCTGAAAAAGGTTAATTGGCAGAATAAAGGTGAAACAGCAGAAGAGTGACTTAGCGTGTCAGTTGCCATTCAGTATTATAGGTAGAATAGTCTTCTAGGCAGGAAGTCAAACATCTTTGAGCGTGGACCTAGCTGAGGGGAGACTGGAGAGAGCTGTGTTTTATTTCAGCATCTACAGGAGTATCAGCTGTGCCGTCACATCCCAATGCATGCTTGTGTTCTTGCAGCAGAAGGTAAAAATGTAAGATGCAGTCGCTTTCAATCTGCATTGATCCTCAGAAAGGGCCACAGTTCTAATATTATTTTTTTATTTGCAGTCCTTAAGCGTGCACGAGCAATGAAATCCATGTTAATTTAAGGAAAACTTCTGAACGAATTATTTACAAAACACACTTAGAAACAAAACCATACCTGGAAATGTCTGAAACGTGTATGTGAGCTTGAGAAACAAGTAGGAAAGCCATCTGGATCCCAGGGCTTGTTCCTGCTTGGATTCATGGGGAGGTTCCTTCAATTTTTAATGGAAATTTATTTTTATAGCACACAAATGCTTCAGACAAACCGTCAAGTTATGTGACTGGCACATTCCTTAAATCTGGCCAAGATGAAAGTTGCTCAGTCAATTTTGGCTCAAGTGTTGCATTGGACAGCTGACTAAAACTTTGTTCTTTAATCTGACTTTCGATCTTATTCTGAGTTTTGGGATCTGCCTTATTTATGAGAATGATACTTTAAAATGAAAGTGTCTTTTAGCAGCCTCATATTCTCTTCTCACACCCTTCTCAACATGCCAAGCAATTTTTGAAGTTCTGACTTCAGATTTTCTCTCTCTTCAGGCTATCCCATGTTTTATAACTTTGTAAAGGCTGCCTTCCATTGCTCATACTCACTGTAGTGTGAGAACTGCAATAAGGCTTTGATTTGGACTCATGTACTGCTCCATTGCCTGTTGGTTTTCATATCCAGGCAGAGAGGGCTAGTGTGGCGTTCAGTCTGAAAAGCTTGTGATGGTTCCAGTATAAAGGTACGTGGACTTAACTTCGTACTTCAAGAGGTTTAAGTGGAAGATCCGAGCTACTGGCTCCTCTGAGTCAGGGAGGTGATGTGCATGCCTGAAGGTACTCCTTTCATCCCATCACCTTTGCAATTTGCCATGCTCTTTTGCAAAACAATCAGGAGGAACGCTGCCTTTTTTTTTTTTTAAAGCTGGTGTAGGAGACAGCATAAAGCAATTGAAGGTGTCTGCTGTAAAGATGTGGGTGAGGAAGAAGCAAAGGCTTTTGAAGTTGTTTGCGTTCTAGAAGAACGGATGCAGAGCATCCTGCTTTGCCTCTCCATCAGCAACTGGGAGTTTGCTTAACTCCTCAGCTGGGCATGGCCCCCTCAGGACAGCTCTCACACTGTGGCCTGCTTGCACCAGTCCAGCCCCAGCTCCTGATGGCGTGGCTCTCCATTCTTCCTGTGATTGTTCATCATCAGTCACTTGTACAGGAGCTATTTCCTTGAGATGCTGCTGCTGTAAAGCTGCTTCAGCATATCTCTATCTTCTGAATGTGGCTTAGCAGAGCCTTTTTTTCACTCTTCTTTTTAAAACGCTCAGATGGGCAGGGCTGGTGGAGGAAGGGCAGGAAGGAGTGAAGAATTTTGTAGCTTTGAGCCTAGATACTTAATTTTTTATTATGGAGAACTGTGATTAATGAAGCACCAGTTTCATTAATGCCTTGGAAACGCGTCTCTTTGACAGAAATAGGGTTTTGAACTTGCCTTGTTCTACCTTATATTTGCTGAAGTACAGCAGAAGGTTGCATGTCACTAAAATTCAGCAGTTTTCCATTGTGTGCTTTACTACTTGTTACATACATCTTTTGAGATACCATACCTTTTATCCTCTTGAGTTGTGCTTTGGTAAATCTAAAAGAGCAGAGGGTGAGATCCTGTGTGAAGGGAAATGAAGCAAGAAATGCTGTTTTGAGGAAAGCCTTCCCAACTTTTAGTTTGTTTAATTCATCACAAAAGCAAGGAAGAAGGTAGATAATGCTTTCTTCAACAAAAGGAAACTAAGCTAAAACTTTCAGTTCAACTTTTCAAAGCACTTCAGAAGCTCTGGAAAGAATTTAATGTTAGTAACTCTTGTTCCATAAAAGCATATGAAATCAAATTTCTTCAAAATTCTAGATTTTGCGGGTTTTGCTGTTAAGACCTGTTTCATTACAAATACAGTATTTTTAAATGGTCTTTATGATGAGCTGCAGATATTTCTACATGAGTAACTGAGACTCAAACAAGTGTCCCAGTTGTAAAGGATGAAAGCTGTTTTCAAAACCAAGTGTTACATATTTCTTTTTAACTGATATTATTAAAACTAAACTTTGAATTATGTATGACAAATGTAACATTTGGACTGTGTTTGCTTTCTGCGGATTGCTTTTGCTCATACTAACACAAGGATGCACTTGAATTTTCAGTTATGGCAAATAAATCTTCATGGGTAATGCTGCCTTTCATCTGACGTACTATAAAATGTTTAATAGTTCTGTTTCTTACTTTCTTCAGGCGTACTTTGCATTATCAGTTACAAAATTTAACCTCTTGAAGACTTACAATGATGTAATCTTGCTTTGAGGAAGAAAAATTGCACTTTATGGGGTTTCTTCTAGAATTAGACCTAAGTTTCTTAACCTCGCAGTTCATGTGACAAATGATTTCTTATAACCTGCTGTAAGATAAGAGAGGTTGATCTGTTTTTTTGCTAAAATTCACGTGTTGAAAATTTGCTAGAAAAAAAATCCAGTTTATTTGTTTATGTTGTTCAAAATATGTTACCTTTTCTTATTCTTAGAAATGGATGATGAGGACTGTGAAAGAAGAAGAATGGAGTGTTTAGATGAAATGTCCAATCTTGAAAAGCAATTTACAGACCTCAAAGATCAGTAAGTATTTTAATATTTTAAGTGCCTCGTTTGAGGTTTTGTTCCATGAGAATACTGTGTGCAGCTGGTGTTTCTTGTTTTTCAAATAAGCAGATACTACTTTTGGAGAAGAATAAGGATTGGAAGTTCTGAAATGATTTGCAGACAGTTGCTCCAAATTATTTTATTTTCTGCAGGCTCTTGTATGAGAGAATATATTTATTTTCATATATTTTATATATATATATATATATATATATATGAGAGAGAGAGAGAGAGAGAGAGAGAGAGAATTTACTGTGTGTGTGTATACAAATATTTATTTTATTTCCGCTTTGCTGTAAGAATGATTCTGAAGTGTTGCTGCATAGGGTTGACATGGGTCTATTGCATCTAGATGCTTAGCAAAACCAAGGAATTGATGCTTAGCAAAACCAAGGAATTGTGATCTTTGGAGGTATGTATCAAGATCCTTGTCCTCCTTTTATATATATGTGACTTGCATAAACAGATCCAAGCACTGTCTTTGCTACACTAGAAATGAGTTTTTTTTTGCAAGGTATAATAGCAGTTTTTATAGCCAGTACTAATGAAAATTTCCTGTAGTTACTGCAAACCAGAAACCAATACTGGAAATGAAACCTTTGTTAGCTCTTTGTCAGTAGTTTGCCATAATATCTGCATCACTCAGAGTAAAGACCTAGTAAGCAGAAGAGAAGAACTGAATAGTCACAGTTATTCAGAAGAGAATCTCGTTTGAGTTAGACCCAGTCTTCTGTATGTATATAAAATTTATTTTCAGATGTGCCCGGGTAAGCTAGATGTATCTGTTCCAGTTTAAATTGATGGGAATTCGGCAATTAACTTAACCAGGTACCTGCAAAAGAAATATTCAGGAAACCTTGTCTATTCTTGGGCATACATATTCTAATTGAAAATGAATCAGTTGTCATTGCATTCCAGATGAGTGTTCATATTGTGTGATAGCTCTTTCTACTGGAGATCTGAGATACGTAATAGCAAACTTTATAAAAAAGAAAGGGGGAAAGAAGGAAAAGATGCTTGAACAACAGGGTGTTCCTCAGCCAGCAGCAGAGATGAAGAAGTGATTGTTTTATAGGGAAACTAAATTTGGATCCTATAAGTGGGGTTTACACTTGTTGACAGCAGTTACCCATTTTAGGCAAATCACTGTTTGAAATTACTGGGTAAGCAGTTTTAGTTCATCAACTGCTATGTGATACCAAGTGCTTGCAGTACCCAGGCCTGATTTAGCTGGAAGTTGGTGCTGTGTAATGTGATGTTAGTGACGCAGCCAGTCATGTGCGCTATGTACCTCTGCTTATGTTGTTGTTAGATTATTCTGATGTAGCTAGATGTTAATGACTGCGTGCATAGCATGCTCATCAAGGACTGAGAACACCAAATTGGTCTTTAATCAGCTGCAGGCTATGTCATTTGGCTGCAGGTCAGATTGAGTCTATTATCAGTTTGCAGATAAGTGGGAGTGATCACTATTTAACTATAGCTGTGTTAGGTACATATGCTTGAACTATTTGAGTTGTGATCAAGGTAAAATGAAAATCAGGCTGGTGTTGCTTCAAGTGAACAGGCAGTAGTTCTCAAGCAGGTCTTGATTTTTTGGTATGTGTGAACTTTCTTCTGTTTAATTCATTACTTAAGCAATATACTCTAAACAAGTAAAAAGGTAGCATTGCTGTCCTGAAGAGGAGACTGCGTGAAAAGGTAATGTTTGATGTGTTCTCAGCACATACGTGGAAGTTTGTATATGCTTGCCTCAGTGTTAACACTTTTGATTGTGGAGTGCAAAGTAAAAACATGAGAACAGGATGAGCTGTTTATGTTGATGATTTTATCTTTTAACATTATATTTAATTAACTAGCTATGAAGAGTGGAGTTTTATTGTGATTGAAAGGCTTGTAATTGATACTACATCAGGTAAAATAAAAATATCGTAATATTTCCTTTTGGTGGGAATGGAAGATGGCAGTTACACACTATCCCATGACGTTTTGATGGTATTTGATATGTGGATTTTCACAGGGGATGGAATGAGGGTTGCTTCAATAAGAGCCTACCTATCTTTTGCCTTGGTTTGTGGTAGGATGAGACCAGATGTGTGAACAACAAAGTGGATGGGATTTTCTGTCCACAAAATGTCTCTCCTTCCCTCCCTTCCATGACACAAGCTTGGAAAACTCAAATGGTAACAAATCTTAAATTTGCTTCAGTGGCTGTGCCATAATGTTAACAAAGAGAGGCAGATTAGGTCTTTTAAAAATATTTCTTCTAATTTGTTTGCTTTAATTTTTTAATGTTCTTTTTTTTTTTTAAGACTTTACAAAGAGAGATTAAGTCAAGTGGATGCAAAACTACAAGAGGTCATAGCTGGAAAAGCACCTGAATATTTAGAACCATTGGCAGCATTGCAAGAAAATATGCAAATCCGAACCAAGGTGGCAGGTAGGCATAAAAAGTAAATATTTCCACTTCAACAGTATAATGTTGCTATGAATTTTAAGGGAAATCTTTTTTTTTTTTTTTTTAACTTTAGAATTGTTAAAGCAGTGTGTTTTAAAGCTAGAAACACCATGGCATGGTTTTAAACTTAAAGTAATTTTCAAGTCAAAATGAATAGGTTGCTTACTTCTTTCCACAAATTGCCTGATAACATTACATTAAAAATATGGCTCGTTTAGGTTTCATTTAATGTCTGGCTGTCTTTGTGTAGTGAGCATAAAATTATTGAATTAGAAACAGTAATCATTTTTATTAGTCAGAAGATTTGGGATCAAATCTGCTCACGTGGGTCATTGTTGAAATGAAGAACTATGTAGATGCCATGCAGTTCATTCTTGTCATCTTAGAACATCATGTTTTTTCTGCTCCTCTAGTCTATGTCTCTTCAGTCCTTTGCTCCCCTCCTCTTGTTCCAGTCTGGGGAAGGAAGAAAATCCTTGTCCTTAACAGCTTTTATGTAAACTGCATTTTAGTGAATGTTTAGGTGGGCTTTTATGCTCATAGAAGAAGCAGGCAAGAAGTCTTATCTTCTTCTAGGATACAACCGTATAGTCACATGGAATAGTGCTATTAAGGGACATATACAACTTTGTCTTCCTTATGGTAAAGTCTTTTCATTCTGTAGCTTCCTAAAAGAGTAATTCAGCTGTCCAGGGGTTACCTGAAACAGGCACTCAGAGACAAAAGGCAGACAGCTGTGAGAAGTTATGCCAATGTCTTTTCTAAAAAATTCAGCAGAAGCAGTACGTCAGCCAACTGGAAAATGACAAGCCTGCTTATGTTTTTTATAATACTAGTAGTACACAGTATGTTTTCATTGGTACTTTTGACTGCAGACTGTGAAATGAAATTGGAATCTTTTGGTCTATTGCATTTCTCTACCGCCTGGTCATCTCCGTAATGCTTTCCCTCAGATGGTGACCTGGAATTTCTGGGTTTTAAGATCTTCACCACAACTTTACTTGACTAATCCTAAGCAGCCCTCTTGTGTTTAATGGTAGATTCCCAGATGAACTTCCCTGAAAGTTTGACATGAAAACAACCTTAACCCAAGCTGTTGGTTTTCAGTTTTAAATGTGACTTTCTGTCAGTGCTTTCATGTAGGAGGGTGTGGATAGGGAGAATATTAAAGATTTTCCTGATTTGAGTCTTCAGCAGCACTGAAGATGCATGTTGCAATGTAAAAAGAGCCCAGGGAGAAGACTACACGTTTCCTTGAAGTTGAGACTAGAAATCAGATTTTTTTTTTTTTCCTTTTGTCCTCAACTTAATGAGATTCACAGAGTTGTTCCATAGGACACTGGAAACTGCAGAACGGGTCTATTTGTCCTTGCTGTTTCACAGCCTTGACAGAAGTGGGTAGTAGCAGGACTTGAGCTCCAGCAGGTCCAAAGGACCCACTTCTTCCTTAAAGAGGGGAGGAAGGGGAAAAAAAAAACAAAAACTACGGATGTAATAGAAAAGAAACTTGTTTTCCTCTGCTCTCTAAGGCAGTGAGCACTTCACACAAAACATGAGTCTTGACTATTTCAGCAAGTCAATAAAACATCTCTGTTTCTTCTAGAAACATTTATACCCACACTGCTGATTTCAGGCAGATAAACAATGATGATAAATTGGTAGGTGTAAGAAATAGTCCTAATACTCAGAAGCAGTGCTCCTTGTATTGCAAGAAGGCTGGTTCTAAGAATGGAACAGTCTTGTTAATTGATGTGATTTATTAGTGTTGTGCTGTGCAAAGCAAGCCTCATTCCAAATATTAATTTGTAAAATCTGTTTTCTAGCTGTTTAACACCCCTCCCCTTGTTATTTAAAATACTAATTACAGGATAGAAGAGGCCATCAAGTACTTCCCGTATTTGAAAAGTAAGGATATCCAGGATAATTTGATCAGAAATATGAAATAGACCTGTTTTGTAAGGTTAGCATGATCTGTTGACTGATAGGGGAAAAAGTGAAAATAGCATTTATTTTTCATCAGATCTTTAGATTTAAGAGATTACTTGTACTTATTTTTACTTTGTAAAGGAGCTAGCCACTGTAATTGCCTAAAGTAATATATCTATATTTTCCCTTTTGTACCTATTTTGGGATGTGCAGGAAGTCCTAAAAGAGAACTTTGAAATCAGATGTCACCTAAAGAAATTAATATTGTTGTAATTTGTTTGATTACAGGTATCTATAGAGAGCTTTGTCTGGAATCTGTGAAGAACAAATATGAATGTGAAATTCAAGCCTCTCGACAGCACTGTGAGGTTGTGCTAGCTATTCTATATTGCTAGCTAATTTCATTTGTCTTTACTGTGTCATGTTCAGTGCATACTTTTATTATTGCAGTTATTTTAATACATTTGTTTTGTGATATTTAAGCCCACGTTAAAGTTTGTTCAAAGCATATTAAAATTGTCTTTATATTAGGTTAGATTTGAATATAAATTAAGTTCTCTTATTTTTCATTAGCAAGTTCTTATTAGATTTTTTAGCCTTTTTTATGAAATGATTACTAAGAACAGTAGCTAAATTATCTACCATAATTTTAAGAAAAGGTACACTACACTTTTGTAATAATAATAGTCTTAAGTCTTTTTAAAGTATCTTGGTCTGCTGGTGGAAAGAGTTGTCATTTCAAAAGCAATTACGGGAAAAATACGTTTCTCTCCTTGAGCATAAACACTTGTATTTAAGTATCTAAATACTGCATACTGTTGTACAAATACTCAAGTACATGCATGTCTGATCCTCTAGCCTAGCTGCTTAGATCCTGAGGTTTGCATCATAGTCCTCCTCAGCCCCCCATTACAGTGTTTTCTTCTTTGCTTGTTTTCTCGTTTACTTCAAGGTATAATGTAGGACTACTCATTACTGACTTTCTTCATTCCTGTGAATTCTCCTGAGGCTGGACAGAATGCTGTAAGACTGGCAGGGTTTTCCATCCACAAATGAATGATTTGCTTTGGCTATATATTATTCCTCTTTCAGGTGGTTCTTCTTGCTTGTTTTGCTGCTATGCTTCTCCTGTGAAACCTTCAGAATTCAAACATGCACCATCCAATAAGGGTCTCTCAGGGGGAAAGCTCTTCAAAGTCAGTAGAACTGCTTGTAAAATCACTGTTACACTAGAGCACAGCCATTCAGCTTCTGTTGCCTGTAACGGCTTTTCACACCTTATTTGTCACCAAGTGCTTGCAGCAAAACAGGTGTCTAAACACAAACACAATTTAATTTTAAAACGGTCTCAGAACAAATAACGCTCATCTGACCTTTCAGGTATATATAAGAAAGTTTTGTCTTCTCAATTCCAGTGGGGAATATTTTTATTTTTAGTAACAAGGGGTTGAAAAATATATGAAAGGAGGTCTCTGGAGTGTAAGTACTTTGTGACTTGAAGGGAATGTTAAGCATGACAACCATCTATTGCAATAGGAGTCCTTGTTTTCTTTATAACTCTTTTGCTTCACGCCTGCATACTAGCTTGAACACTGGTTAAGGTAAGTTTCTGTTGGTATGCTGTACTGTGGGCAGGAGCAGATGAGGTGCAGACATTTACTGACGTGGCTCTAGGGACTGCAACTTCTGGTTGCAATGTGGTACCGAATAGCTAGATACTTGTGCTGCTTAAGCTGCCTTTTTTTTTTTTTTTCCTGTAAGTCCAAGTCTCTGTTTTCCAGAGTTGTTAGAGATGCTGCTCAGCAAAAATGAACTTTAAAATGTAATAGTTGGCTGCATTTTCTACTTGTGTTTCAGGAAGTGTGCAAATTTATGCAGTAAATTTATTGTCTTGAAGCTTGGAACTTGCCTTAAATTGAAGTTACTGTTTTAGTGTGCTTAGTGTGTTCAGAAGCTGCCTTTAAAAGGGTAACTCATCTATATAGGTACTGTGTAACTTTGGCATCAGTCCTATATGGTGAATTATAATTGAGAGCAGTTGTACTACAAAGTTGATTTTCTCATTGTCAAAGGCTTAGAGATGGAAGAGAGGGTAGACTACAAAATTCTGTAGAAAGTTCACACCAAAGTGTTTCCATTTATCTTAGGTGTGTTTTTAGCACTTCTTATATACAAAGGTTAAAGGTTTGTGTTAATCTATTTGGATCAGAAATTATATTTTGAAAGAATGAACTAGCATACTTTTCTAAAGCAGTTTTAAAGTGTTTCTCTTAGCTTTAAGGTACACAGTTTTGCTTTCACAACTTTCTAGACCATTAGTTTGTGTGCATAATAAATTATTTTTGTTGTGAGTAGGTATTTTTCAGTTCTCTGAAAATAGGCAATTATAAATACTATAGTGGTGGATGATACATCTCTATCTATCTATTGACTACAGTCTTGTTAATATTGGAGGTGGGTTAATAAAGGACTTTCCATGAAAACATTAGCTTTTTTGATCTTTAAAGAAAGTTGGAGAAGAGCTTAAGACTTTAGTTACTCATCGTGAATAAATTTTTGCTACCCAAAAGGAAAATACTGAATTTGTGTCAAAATACAAGTAGCTATTCTGGAGATCTAGCTGTGTGCTTTATATACTTAGTTATTCTTGGTTCTGATATTTGATAACTGTATTTATGCTTATGCCAATGAATGTGCTGTCTCTGAGAAACCAGGATCGTGTGCTAAGGAAATGGATATGGGGATATGTTGTATGCTGTACTGCTTCTGAATTTTTTTTTATCTCAAATCAGTTCTTTCCTTCCACTGAGCCTTTAAATAGTTCTTATGTGTGTTTAGGTGATAGAACTTAGTCATGTATAAATGCCTAATTTCTTTTTATTTTAGAGTGAAAAGCTTCTGTTGTATGATACTGTACAAAGTGAATTAGAAGAGAAGATTAGAAGACTTGAAGAAGACAGGCATAGCATTGATATTACCTCAGGTGAATGGAAATTAAAAGTGTTTGGTTTGTTTTAATGTTGTAGCTACTGATTAGTTGGTTGACAGTACTCATAATATTTCTGGTGAGTTTCAGGTTATCCAGTAGAATGCTGTTCAGAACTACAGTGTAGGCTTTGGGAGGTGGGTTTAAACTTAAATTTAAGGTTTAATCAAACTTTAGTCCAGTAATTGTCAGCATCTTTTGTGTGTTTTGAGAATATTAATCTATGACTGCGTAATCATGCAACATCTTCATTCTGTTCAGAAACTGCATCTCACCAGAAAATTTCGTATTTCTCATTTCTGGACAGTGTTTTTTTATTGTAAGAAAAGCTAGATGTGCACGTTTCTGATTCATAACATATTCTTATTATGTCTTTTCAGAATTATGGAATGATGAGCTACAGTCCCGGAAGAAAAGAAAGGATCCATTTAGTCCAGATAAAAAGAAACCTGTTGTTGTATCAGATATCCTTTTACTGATTGCTGTTCTTCCTAGTAGCTTTCACATAGGGACTTTTACTACATATGTCATTGATAAGAAGTTGAAGAGAGAATGCATTCTCAAAATTGATTTTGGAATGGCAGATATTATTCTAATTCAGATTAGAGAAACATAGTTGAAATTGAAATTAAGAATCTCTAACTACTAGTTTCATATTTGACTTTTCTAACTTCAGAAAATAGAAGTAATTTGTCTCATGTTTCAGGTATTTGGTGAGTATTTGCCATCATTTTTTCAATATGGTTGGTTAGAAAGGAAGGACTTCAGAGGTCTGAATTAGGCACCTTGTATATTAAGGAATATCCTGTACATAATGAAGAACGTATCTTGAAGCGTGCTCAGTCCAGCTGCTCTTCTGAAAAACAAGGAACTTGGGAGAAGAGGCTTAGAGCAGAAAGGCGTAGATAGTTATTACAAGTAGGAAGAGACTTTTTTTCTTGTGCGGAGACATAGAAAGGTGGTTACCCTGAGATTAAAAGCTCTTCTGGGCATGAATGAATAAGTAATAACTTCTTGTAACTGGAGCCACCTTCTGATTTTACTAAAAGGATTAATTTGGTGAAAAGAAAATTGAGGTAAAGTGCTGACCTTCAGTGCAGTGGGGATTCAGCCTGATGATCAGCTAGCTACAAAATGAAAGAAGAAACAGTTAGGTGTTATGTTTACAGGGTATAACTTGACTGGTGTAACTTCTGATTTATAGCTTTGCTTGTCATACTGGGATATATCTACCTCAATTTATTACTCCTTAACAATTCTATAGACTTTAGAACCTTCTTTGATTAACTGTCTCAGTTCTTGGAATTTTTAACTTTTAAAGTTTTTTGCGTGTTTGGGATTCAAGTGAGTGTAGTATTTAAGTATTTTGTGTTGATGACTTCTTTTTAGCTATAGATGAGCATACAGTGCAGCTGAAACTTCTTAGGGTATAAGACCTAGGAGACAGTATCATCTTTCTTAAGAGAAAGAAGGAATTGTGTTTGCAAACCGAGTGTTCTATCTCCCTTCTGGCCCTACCCCACATTACAGGATAGAGATGTAATGGCTTAGAAGATGCCTGAATCATGGAGACTGCCTGTAAAAGAAATTTCTATTAAATACTGACATTATGTGGCATAAATGCAATTTTTATTGCTAAGGTGCTGCAAAAGAATCCTGTTACTTTCACATGGTTTTCTGACTAACTGGGAGGATAATATATGAAGAAATAAGGCTTTGACAGAATGGTCACTTTCTATTTTTAAATGTTTTTAAATTTTGTTTCTGTATTTATATTATTTGTATTATCTCTTTTCTTTTTCTGTACCTGTCCTAATTGAGATGCCCTGCATCAGGATGGTTGATTTATCAGAACACATCCCAGATGAGTGACATGTACTAATAACAACTGACATTAGAATGTGTCATACATGCAATTTAGTGGAGATGTTTTTTAACTAGTGCTTAAAAGCTGAGTGCTGTTAATCAACACAGATTACAAATGCCTTGTTTAGTTTTAACTGCTTTTGGAAATTTCAGTGTCAGGTTGTGAAGGTGCATTCCTTTAGTTCTCAGTCATCCTCTTTAGGAGGTCAAGATAAACAGCATCTGATTCTGTGGATTATGAAATACCTTGCCATTTTAAGATACATTCCAAACAGAAAACATTAACATAGTTTTAGACCTAAAAGCCCAGCAATTTCAGTCATGGTTTTTAGGGTCCCCTACAACTCAAGCTATTCTATGATTCTGGGTTGCACAATTCAAAGATGAATTTATTATTACTGAGCTTTCACTTCACGTAGGTATTTTTTATGTGAGAGCTTGTCAGAACAGGTGTTAATATCTTTCTACAATCTTTCAGGTGTTTTTATTATCACTGTTTAAAAGAGTATTCCTTAACTTTTCCACGCCCTTATATAGTTTATATGTTACAAGACCTTGATATTCTTGAAGACTGGACGACAATAAGGAAGGTAAGATGAAAAGTTGAATGTCAGTAGCTTCCTTTGGGTTTTGTGTGGGTTCTTGACTGTTCCTTTTGCCTCTTAAAAATATGTGAATGTGTTTTGAATACAATCAAGACTTAAAGCAGATTTTCATTTCTTCATTGGTCAGCTAATGCTTCTGTTCAAGCTATGTTATTGCTACTTTCTCTGACTCTACCCAAATCATGCAGAGGAATCTGATCAGGGAGTGGAAGAGCTTAACTCTAAAATGTGTAGACCACAATTTCTGTGATAGAGATGAGATTTCTCAGAATTTCTACCCAACTATGTCAGACTATGATAGGATAGTTTGGTAGGATTTTCTTTTAAATAACAAAATTTGAATATATGTCATATAGTATGTTTTCTGATAGTAAATTGTTTATTTTATGAAGACTTCTTCAGCTTTTCATTTCCACACTTTTTTGGTATAAAGTATAACTATTTTTTTTTCCCGGATTATAAGAGGATCAGGGTTTACAGGAAGATAAATTTATTTGACCAGTTAATATATTTGGAAGAAAATAAATCCAACTTTTGGGTACAGAGTGTCATATAGGATCTTTACCATATTGTTAATACAACTTGCTGTAACCAAATGCTATCTTTGCCTTGCATCTGCAGTTGGAAAATATCCCACAGTAAGCTAGCAAAAATCAGTGCTTCCTAGCTTATGGAGTAGGAAACTACTTTATGAGAATTCAAAAGCTTGTTGGGAGACGGCATTGAGTCTATTTCCATACGGCTTTATACTTGTAAATATTTCCTAAACAAGAAGTAAAATGTGGTTCCTATGTGAAAGCCTGTCTGAGTGTTTTCTCTACCTATCACATCAGAGGCATAGACACAAAATAGCTTTCCCTCAGATTCTTTGTTGTAGTGTAACATGATTTAAAGCTAGAATCTGATGGGGATTTTGTCTTTTATTGAAATCATTTAAAAAAAAACAACTTAGTTTTATGTTTTTTAAACCTATTTTGCTACTGTGTGAGCTTGTGAGTATAGCTTATGAATCTGAAGAGTAACTGCTTCAGATGGCACTTTCTTTTTCAGAATCAGAATTAATGTAATTTTGCATTTTTGATAGAATTACATAACAGCAGTTTTGAGGATTTAATTTAGAAAATTTGAGTTATATAAAATCAAAATTAATTAAAAAAGTGGTTCTCCCCTCCGTCCCAAATCCTGTTTCAGTTACTGGGTCACTGTTCAACACACTTTTCAGATTTGTTCTGATTGTGTTTTTGCATGCAAAAGCAAGCATCTTGAGCTACACTGCACAACACAATTAAAGCTGACAGCTAAGAAAAAAGACTGTTTGCTGATGAACTTTTTTTGTGTGTGTGTTTCAAGGCAATGGCTACACTGGGGCCACACAGAGTAAAGCCGGAACGTAAGTAAACATTGTCTGGTTTCACAAGACAGAACTTGCTGTGTGCAGTGATGCAAACTGCATCTAGGCAGGTCATGTTTATCTTAGCCATGGTATACTGGTGGAGGATGGGGTGAGGTAACTGGTGGATGTGGCTTTTTGCCTTTCTCTGCTCTCAGGTGCTGATAATTGTAGCTTGACTATTAATGATTTTATTGATGGTAAATTGTAGAAAATTATCCAAAAAATTTAGACTTCTAAAAGTGGATTATACCAATAAATATTGGTAAGCTATGCCAATGTTTACAAAACATGAAGCAGAAAACTGAGAAACCTTAGGGGAGCTTTCTAAAAGCAGCTCATGTTCACTGCAAGCTACAACTCTGGAAAAAATAGAGGTCTGATAAAGGAGTGGTAAACGATAATTTGGCCTGAGAAGCACATTAAGGCTAGGTAAAATCAAGTACATGGAGGTGGTTAGTAATGAGGAAAAGGGAGAGAAAACAAGCAGGTGGTATATGTCTTCAGTGATGCATTACTTACATGCATTTTGTGATAATGCATTGATGAAGAGGTTTCAGAGTCTTCCATTTGCAATCTTGCCTACATTGCATTACTCCATTTGTGAAAATTCATACACTGAGAGAAGAAAACTTCTATCTGAAAATGGAAATGTAACTTTTATCTGACTGGAAATAAAAAGTTATCTTCTAATTTTCATCCATTTGGAGTTAATTATTTAGAAAATGGCTACTTTTGACAACGGAAAAACTGTGTGTTGTATGTAAATAACTTACTGAAAGTGTGTTTATAAATTTTGCTGACTTCTGCCAGTTGATATTAAATCCCTTTTTATTGGTCATTTCAGCACCTGTCAAATTAGAGAAACATCTACATAGTGCTAGATCTGAAGAAGGAAGGCTCTATTACGATGGAGAGTGGTATGGACGTGGACAGACGATATGCATTGATAAGAAAGATGAATGTCCTACAAGGTAAAGACTATTAATTTTATACAGCTCTGTACAGTCCTGTTAAAGCAAAAGATAACATGATGGCATTGAAGAATAAGGCTTGTTTGCAGGTAGTGCCAGCTTACTAACATTTATTAGTTCACATTGGAAGGCAGGCATTATCAAGAAGTTTGAGCCCTTGGCTTCTGAGAGAGGAGTAAAGGTTGAATTTCACTGAAGGTAATGTGATGTTTTGTCAGGGTGGTATCTCACTAGAGCATTTCAGCTCTTGCTCATTTCTGAATACCCTGGGATTGCGGTGTGCGGTGCTTTTTTTTTTTTTTTTTTAGCAGGGATTTTGTTCCTTTGAGGATTTGGTCTGTTGGCCAGCTGAAAAATACTTAATTATGGAAAAATATTTTCTACTATTAAAGATAAGCTTTGTTTTTCTGTTGTTTGATTGATTGCTCAGAAATAAACCAAATAGAACTTTTTTTTAAACAGTGTTCCTTCTCATAATTAAGTTTCTCCCTGGTCTAAATATAACAGTGCAAATTTGGTTGACTGTTAAAGATATCTAAATGTATTTTTTCCTATATGGGTCGTATTTGTCAATTCTGTAGTGTAAGTATATTTTTAAAAAATAGTTAAAAATATATGTTAAATTCTACTGAATGGGATAAATCAGTCTAAGAGCAGAGTGTTGATTAAATAAGTATTGTTACCCAGGTAAGACAGATATTGTTCCTTAAGGAAAAAAAGTTTCCCAATTCATGCGTAGACTTTATATAGCAGTAGTTTACTGTAAAACTGTCTGTTTCTTTCATTCCCTGGTGAGGGAGAGCAGATTTTTTTTTTTTTTTTTTCCAGAGCTGAAACAAAGGTGTTTTAGTAAATCATATGTTATTTCTGAAATTTAAAGAATTCTGAAGTTGTTCTGCACAGCATAACAGTTGTACTAGGTCAAAAAAATCTTCCTAGTGCCCTGTGTCTGACAGTGGCCAAAAGCTGATGTTAGCATACAGTGGAATTTCCCCAGCCTTTCAAGATTTCAGCAACTGTTAATGCTGAAGAGTTTCCCACAGGGAGTTTTGTTACACTCAGTATGTGATGGATCTTTCTTCCACTAACTGTTTTGCTCTCTGTTTTTGAGCCATTTTTGTCATCAATTCTATTTGGAAAAAAATATTGTTTTTTTTAAGTATTTGTATTAAGGTTTACCACAAAAAGCATAAAAGCAAAGTTCATGTCAGAATGATTCAGTTAAATTCAATAAATTGGCCTTTTTTTTTCTTTTCCTCCTGTCTGTCTTGAGTTTCAGACTGTTTAACCTTTTTCTGGATATGTTTTCCAGCAGATCTGTTTTTTACTATGGGTAGTCTATTGTTTACTATAGGTGACTATTCATTTAAACAGTTAAAATATTTGTAGATACTGTGAGGGTTTTCTTATAGCAGGAGAAGAAAACAAGTGGCTGGAAAATCAACTACCTTTATTGAAGACGTGCGGTTACTAAAGAATTCTGCTTGCGTTTACACCTACTGCGTACTTTCATTTACAGTACAGAAATACAGCTGCAGTTTTGAGGTTATTTAATTACTTCTAAGATGTCTAAATTTTTCCTGTTTTTCTCTCCCTGACCCTTCTTCCCTCGTTTTCTGTAGTGCCATAATTACAACAATTAACCATGATGAAGTTTGGTTCAAAAGACCGGATGGAAGCAAGTCCAAGCTATATATTTCTCAGCTACAGAAAGGAAAATATTCAATAAAGCATAACCACAACTGACTATTGCTAACCAGAAATGAAACAAGTGGTATTGCCATGCTTGATGTGCCATGGGATGAAAGTTGTATTTAATAGTGTTTTGTATTCCTTATAAATTTACAGCAGTATCTGATGTGTATTTGTAGTGCTGTATGTAAACTTCATATGGATGGCCTTCAGAAACCTGAGGACGTTAAATCATGTTGACAGTTTTACCTCTAAACTGGGTCCAGTGCCTAAGGTATGAAGTTCGCTCTTCAAATGTAATGGCTCAGAACTTCTCATTAATAGTCATATTTGTAAAATGAAATTTAAAAATAAATAAATCCATTGTTGACCAGTTCGTGTGATAAAAATGATAACCACAGTTACCAGCAACTCACTTTGTTTTCAGTGAACATCGTCATGCTTCTCTTGTGGATGTAAATTTAGCCTGTTCAGCTGTTGCTTTTGAATAGATTGTAACATGCATAAGCATTCTTTTATCCAAAGTGGATCGATTTATTAAAATCTGCCCTCAACAGCTCTGCTAGTTGTAACTGCGTTATATTTTGTAAGGTTTACTATCTTGCTTATAATGAGACAAAGCCAATATTTTGAGTTACAATTTTTCAGGAGCATTTTTCTGGCTTAGGACCCTAGTCTATAGTAAACAAATTATTGGTGATTTTTTTCTTCTCCCCCAGATTACCAGCAAAATTTATGCATAAAGTAGACAGTGTTGCTCCAACCTGTTACATGCAGCCTACAAAGGATGGCTGCTGTGACAATTATGTAAATATTATTGCATGCTCTGCTTATTTGGTCCATGTTGTATGGAATACTATGAATTCTTTTTTTTTTCAAAAGGAAAACATCTCCCCAGAAATCATTTAAGTGGGCAAATTTACACTGACTTTTTCATCAAACACAGTTTTCCAAATTTCTGTAACCTATTTTGTCTTATTGTACACCAGAATTATTTAATGCAGTTTTAAAAGCTGAATTTCCCTTGAATCTTATTGTTTAAGCCATGGAGAAAGGTCCTAAATCCTTAATGTTACTGTGATGTGCTTGGAACATCTAGAATGTTAGATGGGATCGTTGAAGAATTTTTAATATGTTGGTTATATGCACTTTAATCTCCACTTATGATGACTCTTCTTGGAGAAAGAAAGCATCTGTTTGGTTTAAAGGATCACAGCAAATAAGTATTTTTATTGTAACATAAAAATGGTTTATTCCTATATTAGTTGTCTCTTTTAGTGCAGGGTAGTAACTACTTTCCAAATGCCAAATCGGTTTCTGCTGAGTGATGCTTTTCTACAAGTGTATGACATTAATAATCAAATGTATATAAAGTATCAATTGACGTTGGCTTTTAACAATATGAACTGTATGTATACAGTTGTTTGATAATCTTTTTGTAATAAAATATTCGTATTTTTTAACTTAGTATATAAATAAATCATTGGTGGTAGTGAATATCTTGTATTGTGTTTTGCTTTTTGGTTTTCTAGTCTTGTTGGAGTTGCTCATGTAACAAATCCTAAATCAAAAGTTGTTTTCAGAAAGTGTAAATCTTTTTTAAAGACCTTTGACTTGCGTTTTCTCTCAAAATTTGAGAGTATATATAGATGTGTATCTTTTGTTTTACTTTTTTCTGTAATATTTTATGCAAGCAATAATCTGCACTGCTTATGAAATCAAATTTAAACACTGTTAAAAATGTTTTGGTTCCCAAAGAGCTTAAATCCACTTGCATTTAGGGTGTACTGGGGCTGTGGTTCACCTCTTTCCTCTTTTCTCCCCTGTATTATGCACCACACTAGTTGCAATCGATTATTTCTAAAGCTGTTTCTAATCTGATCTCTTGCGGTGCAGAGCTTTGCTTTGTACAGACTTTGCAGCTTGGATTGACACATGGTGAGTGTGGTTTCTTTATTTAGAATAAACGTTATTTGTATTAGCATGGCAGGTAATAAGCATAGCAGTATGTCTTAGTGATCAAACAGCTGGAATCTCGCTATTCCATTACTATAATTCCAAGCAACTGAGCTATGGCTTTCCTTCTTACATGTGGTCACTTCTGTGCATGTGATAGGAAAGGAACGAGAAGGGTTTTTATAATTGTTTTTGTTCTTTATAGTATGACTTATAATTGTTCTATTCTTATGCAAACCATATTTGATACGTGCTATATATCTTTGTTATATTTTGACAGGTAATGGTTTGCTCACTCTGTCACGAAGTATAAGGGGTCTTCAAAGGACTAAAATCTTCTCAAGGACAGACATTGTCAACTTGTTCATCTTTTCTATCTTTTGCACTGCTACAGTAAAACATTTCAAGCCTCGGTAGCATTGTTTTAAACTACAAATAGGATTAAAATCAGTAGAGCACCAAAAGGAAAAAGATGTTGAGCATACTATTTATTTCTTGGCATACACTATGTAAAAGGGAAGTAGAGCATTTTGTGACAAAAATCTTTCTGTATATGTATAGACAAAGATATATATGTGTACATATATATATATATATATATAGCTGTGCTTCAGAGGAGATGCTGTTTGTTTTTGCCGATCACATGGAGCAAGATGATCTGTTCATCTTTCTCATAACAAAATATCCAGTATATTCAATTGAAATGTTATTGATGTAATCTGAAAACATTTAATGCATGAATGTTGTGGAATTTAGCTTAGGTATCTTGTAACAACAAGCTCTTAAACTTTCTAAAAACACTCAGATGTTGGCTCGTCTCACTGTGTGTGTTTTAAGACTAAAAATCAGCTATTTATAGTTCATGGAACATTTTGTTAAAAATTTGTAAGCCAAGGCCTGCATAGCCAGCTCACCAACCCCCATCAAGTGGTAAGGGATGATAAAGTACTAAAATTTTCACTCAGTTTCAAAATCTATGCTGTCTTCCACCGACAGGTTCAATTTGTTCCGTTTTTTGTTTTCCTTTCCTTTTTTTTTTTCCCTTCAATTAATAATGTGGGAAGAGGTGTGTTTTTTGTCTGTTTTTTGAGGGCAAGGAGAAGTGGTACGGAGAAAACGTGGTCAGTAGATTGTGCATTTCAGTAGCCAGAATCTTCAGTGCTTTTACCTGCATCAGGTGGGTTTGCACTTCTCACTGTTCCTAGTGTTAGCTAAATGAGGCATATTTTCTTCAGTTTATACCTATGACAACTCTGTCCAAAAACCCCTTTAAAACTGTGTCCAAAAACCCCTTTAAAATGGCTGATTGAGCTCTTTTTTTAGGGCACTTAATCCTTCCTAAGGAAGTTCTTCAGAAACAAGGCCCTTCTAGGTCAGGGGCACAGCAGCCATTGACATTAAGACCAAGTAGCCAATGTTTTTACCTCAGGGACTTGCAGCCAGGATGCTCTGGGTGCTGGGTACTTCCTGGTGGTACTGCTGGTAACTGCCTGATGCCTGGAAATCCTTTGGTGGTTCTGCAGCATGCGTGTAGCTCAGCTGCATGATACAGTTGCAGGAAATCAGCCTGGGATTTGCAGTCTACGATTTAATCAAAAACACAGCATGTATTCCTTAAGCCTGATATTTCCTGAAATGTCAGCCTAATGATGCTTCTGTATGTTTTTATTTCTCTGCATGGAAAACCTGGTCCTGGTGAAACATGTGACTTTGAACCTTTAAGATTTTTTTCTGGGTTCACCTTTGCAGTCAGGTGGTTCGAGAAGGTGATGTGCTGAGCTGGCGGCTGTTTCAGCGCGCTGCCTCCTATAGACCTCATTTCTAGAAATTTGACTTTCCCAGGCGTGTTGTACAAAGACTTTGAATGCTGGAAGTGAGCTGAGAGACTGACCAGCTGGCAGAGGACCCAAAGTTGTGGTGCTGAAGGAAATGTTGAAAGGAAGAAATTTCAATTGCAGAATAAAGATTGAAGAGATAAATGGAAAAAATGAAGTTTGTGACAAAAATTTCTGCTTTGAAAAAATGGTGCAATGAGTAACTTAGTCATAGTTATCCTGGGCACAGACAGACAACTCCTGATAGGAAGAAAAGCTTTTGTAATTAAGAATTGTCCTACATGACAATGAGTTCAAAAAAGGCTTAGTAGGCAAACTGTATTTGGCATTTCTGACCTTTGGAAGTGTGAATGTTCTTTAAGAATGGCTTTTGTGTAGGAAGGAATAGAAATGTAAAGGACTCCAGACATTTAGTAAGTCAGTAATCTCCAAATTCTGCTAAAACTGTTTTCAGGTGTTTTTATTACTGACAATAGTTGTATTATAAGATCTGATTTGCTAGATATTTTTAAAATCTGTGTTATATTTTTGAAAATAATAATCTCTTTGAATTATAGAAAGCACCGTGTCTCCGTGAATAGAAACAAACTGGAATAGGGCAATGCAAAGGAAAAATAAACTGCATTATTTCCTTGAACAGGGTGTATGAGTGGATCCTCTTTTTCCTATGAGCAAAATAAGTCTGAAACAATTGGCAGAAATTTCATTATGATCCCGGATGTGGGGGTATCCTTGCTCCTGTGCTCTTTCTTTAAGCCTGCAGGTGGCAGTAAATTTATGCCCAAATTACTGGTAGGTTTTGAATATTCTGTCAAGATCCTGTTAGGTTTTTTTGCTTTGTTTCTTTTAGTTGTAGCACTATTACAATTGGTTTTAATCCTAATGCATACTAATTAAGGGATATTTAGAAAGAACAGATAGTACACAGAGCTCTAAAGAAGGATTATCTTTTGCTACTGTATTGTGAAGGAGAATTGCTTTGTAAAGGCTTAGGAAGCAATAGAAACGGATTAGATGTTTTCTAGTTGCTATAGAAACAAAATATGTAATTAAACAAAATGAAATATATTTAAACTCTTACACTGAAAAGTACTTAGGAAAGGTTGGACAGTGAGTGTTTTATATTGCAACATCAAGAAATAAACAGGATTTGGGATTATTTTTCTAATACGATTTTTGTCTACTGCATATTTGGCACTCAGCTAACTCAAAGCAAAAATATTTTGTTTCCTAGGGTGAAGTTATAAAAAGGAGTGTTAATCAGTAAGTAATACATTGAGGTCTCTCATCAGTACTGCTGCAAATTAGTAACATTGATATTATGTGATACTGATGATACTATGATACAAACTTTAAGTACATTTTTTGGGGGAAAAACAAACGTAAATTTAATTAAACAGTTCATATTCATATACTTTAAAATAACAGATCACTTCAATGCTTATTATTCTATAAGAGTATATTAAGAGATTCACATCCTTGCTCTGTGACGTTTATGCTTGCTGTTTATAACATCAGTTTCGCATACCATTCAAAAGATGACTCTAAAAACATTGGAGACGTGTAACAATGTCATGTTAACATTTTGAGCTGTAAATCGGTATTTTTGGATTAGTTCATCTGCAACGCAAATGAATATAAGACGATTTCGTGTCAGATAATGTGTCAAAAGATCTTCCATCAAATCAGCAAGTAAGTACTGTGGGTTTAGCATGCATTTCGAGTCAGCGAGCAGTTAGTACCAGCTGCCAGAAGAGGGCACTTTGAGGTTTCTTATGAAATGTTATTTACTTTGAAAGTTTCACCTGAGTTCTCAATCGTGTTTTTTTTCTTTCTTTCTTTCTTTTTTTTTTTTTATCATAAGATTTCATGGTTTAAAGTTCAGAAAGGTAGCAGTGACTGTTACTGCTCTTTGGTAGCTTAATTCTGAAGTTGACCACATTTGCTAACAGTAAATTAAGGACGCATGCTTCCATGGAAGGATCTTTTATTTAGCACATGGCTCAAAGTGTGGCCATAGGAGGAGCACTAAAATTGGTTAGCTTTCAGTTCTACAGAAAAGAAAAAAGAGAGACACGTAGAATGTGTCAATATATGATTTGTCATCTTTATTTGTCAGAGTGAAGCAAATGAAGGAAGATTAAAAGAAACCCTGTATTCACATCAATGTTTGCTTTCATGTTCAGGTACTTACTACAAAATGTGGCTAAAATGACAGAATCTACCTCATCCAGGCACTGTTTACCTTAGAAGCACTTTATGCGGTATGCCTCCACCTGCTTGCAAGGCTTCTACGTGCAATGAATTTATTTTATCCCTTCTTATGATCCTTTCTTTATTTTACGATACCTAGTTGTAGTCCTTGGCACCTCCAGGTCTCAACAAATCATAGGACGCTTCAGAAGGGGACACAGACAGCAAGCTCTGCCGCAAGCGCAAAGTCTGTCCCATCCCTACCCGCTCACTTGAGACCAAAAGGGAAATAGAGGGGGAAAAAAAGGAGGAAGGAAAATCCTGGAATTCTCTGAGACAGGAATTCATTTCAGGTCTGCCTGCCTACCTTTTATTCCTCCAACAACCAGTTGTTTCATCGTCAGGTATGTGTGCCCTGTTGTGATGGCCTATATTTAAATTGATTTCTAAAGCATCTCATCCATTAGTCCAGGCAACCAATGCTATCATACAAGTATCTTTAAGTAAACAAACAAAACCTAGAAAAATATTTTGACTTTTTCCCTTTGGTTTTCTTCTTTTGGGTTGTGTGCTGAAACCCATTCGTCCTCCATGCTTTAGCCTACCTGCCACTGCTAAGATTTCAGAAGGCAAAGACTCTTTTTTTTTATCAGGCAAAGTTACCTGAGTTCTTCATAGTTACAACGTAGACCAATCTAACAAAGAAATTGGTTGTGTATGGTGGGGAAAATGTGTTGTTTTTAAATGTTTTTTTGGAGTGTTTTTAGGTTAAATAAATAAATAAACGTATTCTACAATCAAGATGCTGCAACTTAGAATGTAACATCACCACTGCCACCCCAAAACAAAAATTGCAAAAAATGTTTAAAAATGAGGGGAAGGCAATGCCAAAGATGTGTTAGAGATGATCCCAAAAAACCCATGTGGGCAGGTATACTTGTGTTTTAGTAAAACCATTGCTTAATTATTAAGGAACAGGTTTATTTTGGAATATTATGAAAGCGTCTTCTTCTTTACATGCATTTGAAGACACTGAAGTGAAACACAATTAACTGATATTATTTACTTGTATGTGTTTAAAGTTAATAAACATTTGTCTAGTGTCTTGCCTTAAGTTACTAAATTATTTCCATTTGAAATTCTTCTGTGATTCTTCACTTTTATCAATAGTTTAAAAAATCTTTTACGATACAAAATGCTGTAATGGATCAGATGTTATTTTTTCAATCCTGTCAAAAAACATTTTAACATGTAAATCTGGTACTTAAGTCCTGTCTGCGCTGGTATGAAATATCTGCCTGTTTATAAAAATTCCAACACTTTGGATTATATTTTATGTTATGCACAACTGTATCTAACAGAAAAACAAAAGGAGTAAATCAGTGACACTTCTCTAGAACTAAGAGATATAAACACTACCCACACTGAATATTATCACAAAACTTTCAAAATTTAATTGAAGAAAATATTTGGGTGCAATCTGTCCAGAGAATAACTGCTTTTGGATGTCTAGTAATTGGCTGTTAATATCTCTTATTGATAAGTGGTTTTGTTTGTTCTTGACATGTTGAGTTGCATTTTGAGCTTGAATTTCTCTGAATGTCTCTCTTTTTCTTTCTTTCTTTCTTTCTTTTTTTTTTTTTCCAAATTTTTCACAAGAGGATTGTGTCTTAGCTTTGTGAAAAAACTGCTTAGGGACATTTTTTTTTCTCCTGTCTCCTAAGCCTTCCCTAATGGAGTCATCTGATCCTAATGAAAAACTGCCCTAATGTCTCTCATGTCAAATGGAAGCAGTAGGTGCTATCTGTAGTGTTATTACAAACAAGCGAAGTAAAGAAAAGAGTTTAGAAAGTTAGAAAAATTGTGAATTGCACTAAAACACCAAGGAAAAAAAATCTTATTGGATGTCTGAGTCCTCTGAGCTGCTATGTTCTTGCTGATTATGGGTTGGTTGCTCTGCCTCCTTGTGTGGATGCACTGGCATGCTTACCTTAATCCATTGTAACACATATCTGCCTGTCCTGTGACTCTTGCTGGCAGAATCCCCCCCCCCTTCCACCTGAGTTGTTTGAGCTGCATGTGCTGAATCATCTGGTGGCTGCTGGCTTCTCTCTCTGCTATGAGATTGCAGCGCCTTAGGATAATACACCTCACGGGTAAGGGGAAATCACCACAAGCGTTGTATCCAGTGTTATTGCTGGAAATCTTGTTTTACCTCACTACAATGCAAAATTGTCACCATTTACTTATCCTCTTAAATGATTAACAACGTGCCCTGTGTTATGCTCTGTGTTTAGCGTCTGTAAAATACCAAATTCCTAATTTTCTGTGGTTAGCACTACACCAGTCATTACATGACCCTTAAGCCATCTGCACCTTTCTAAAGGCTGAGACGATTATTCACTCTTTATTTTACCAACCAAATAATTTCCAACCTTTCTTATCTTGGCAAAATGCTTGTAAAAATTGTTCTCCTTCAGTTTGCCACTCAGCTCTTGATTGCCTTGGTGTGAGGAGACAGCTAAAGTATTTCAGTCCAGGGTATTTATTCAGCAGCAAACATATGATGCCAAAGCAGTTGGCGCACTGCTATGGTGGATATGAAGCTGCATGACAACTGCTAGGGCTTTCAAATACATTCAAATGCAACCTTCAAATGCATTCAAAAGAAGAAAATCTTTTTGTAATCACCATTTGGAGAAAAAATAACAGACGCTCTTTAAGAAGAGTGGGGGCTGAAAAGTTGTGTTTTCAAATTTCATCAAAAAAGTAGATGTGACAAAATTATAAAAGTATCAGATCAATTCAATCTTTTACAGGGAGATATATAGTATCTTATATATATTCTTAAATACCAAGGAAGACCATAGAACATTTTAGTGCTTCACAGTTCTTTAAGTGAAATAAGCTGGAATCCTCTCGCTGGCTCCATCATGATGCACAGAGGAGTTATATCGTGAAATATGACGTAAAGCATTCACCAAAGTGAAATGATGGGTAAATGTGAGAGATGATAAAGTGCCAGAATACATTCCCCAGACATCTGAGGAAGAGCTCAAGGTACCATTCTACCACCAATTATTCTAAGTCTCTTGTGGGCAAGATCCAGAGGAGCAGGTACACGGCTGAGTCTGCTTGCAGGTGCTGCAGACAGCAATAGTGCAGTACCGTGCTGAACAGCCTGAAACTTGGCAGCTGTGGAAAAACTTGTGAGATACTGTGATAAAATGTATTATTAATTGCAAAACACAGATAATAAATTCTCATATTTGTTCAGGTTCTTTCATTCTCTTATTGCGTGGTCTTGCTACTTGTGTAACTGCAGTATTACTTAAATCTTTAAATAGAAAGTAAGGGAAAGCTTACATTTTTATTTATTTATTTTATTTTTTAAAGTCTTTCTTCCATTGTTTCCCTTTTAAATAGTTTGAGATGCATATAAATATTCCTCATGATTAGGTAGTAGCAAGCCAATTTCAACATGCCTACAAATGAACCATTTTTAACCAGGCTTCATGTGAATTGGGCTCTATCATAAAAATTTCATGCTCAACTCACAAAAAGCTGTTTCTCATTTTAAGTAATGCTCACTGTGTTTTTTCTTTTTTCTTTTCCTGCTTTTATGGGATATAAATAGCCCGGTATTGTTTGGAATAGCATAGCATAAAAATGTTTTTCCTGGCTATGTAGGATTCAGGATGTGGTTTGCTTTATTATTGTGTTTTATAATACAAGAAAGTTTTTTTTTCTCCTTTTTTTTTTTTCCCCAGAAGGCTCACCCTAACACATTCATATTTTATTTTATGAAGGAGTCTATTGCCGTAGTGGTTATCTCCTGATACCTTAGACCAGACTAATGACATTATCCCTAGTTTTGACTTTAGAAACATACCTAGCCAGACTGTTGTTAGCAGCTGTGTTTGGTGATATCCACTTAGAAATGCTTTCAGCTTTGCCAGCTTTGGGGAAATTGGCATCCTTCCCTTCGCAGGAGCAATTGCAGCGTGGGTAGGCAGCCACATTCCTACCTCTGGGTGTTGCACAAACAGCTCTCAGCCGGCCCTCGCTGTCACCAGGGGAAGCAGGGGAAGCCCATCCTATGTGTATTTTATATCAAAAGCAGTGAGCAAGCAAAACACAATGAGGGATAGGGTTTTATTTCCTTTACATCTTTGTTTAAAACTTTTATAGTGCTTTATGTCTTAATTGTAAATGTAATCCTAAATGTTCAAACTGTTGCCTGCTGTCCATATTTTTTTTGTTCTTGGTAATTTGTAGCCTGAAAGTTATCACAGTACACAGTTTCTTTTCTAAACTGCTAGGAAGTGATCAGAAACAATCATGAGAAGAGTATTACAGACATACTTTGGAGTTTTCTATGCATATTATCATGTTTGGGAATTTAATTTTTATAGTTGGTACATCAAGTTTAAATATGTGTAATATACTCTTTTTCCTTTTTCCTTTTTCCTTTTTCCTTTTTCCTTTTTCCTTTTTCCTTTTTCCTTTTTCCTTTTTCCTTTTTCCTTTTTCCTTTTTCCTTTTTCCTTTTTCCTTTTTCCTTTTTCCTTTTTCCTTTTTCAAATGCGGTGAGGAATTCTTGAGGAAAACAGAAAAATAAAGAGGATTTACGGCTTTGCAGCTTGTTCAACTAACAGGGGATTGCCACGTGCACCAGGAGCACCAGCAGCACGCTCATGGCAGCAGCAATTCCAGCCAGGGTGCTGAGGAGCTGGCCATCGCCATAACCATACCAGCAACTGCACCACCTGTGGGGCCTTGTCCTTGTCCAAAAGGCAGCACCTTCTCCTGTGAACATCCTTTGTGGCTGACAGTAGAAATGAGCAGAATTGCTTTCTTTAGAGAAAATCCCATAAGAGCTTGAAAGACCTAAAAAAACTGTAGGTGTACAAGGAAGAGTGCTATTCCAGCCACTCTGAGGACCTGCTATTCAGTTCCAGTTGTTTACCTTTTGTTTTGTGTAGTGTAGATGCCTGTTAATGTTGGTTTAGCTCTGTGCATATCAGGTGCTGTCAGAACAGGCAGACCACTCTTGTACCTGAGAAACCTGTGGATGAACGTTTGCATTCCTGGAGGGCCTTACTGACCTGAAGGAGGGTTGCAGAGGTATCAGATCTGCTTGTGTGGGTGTGCATCTGTTGAAGGATCAGGCTTTTGTCTTTCAATGAAAATGGAGAATTACCTACCTTCTCTCAGTTTCTATATTTAGAACTTCTGTACTCCTAAGGCTACCGTGTCACTGTCTGTGCCACTGATGATGTTCCTTCCAAGCTGGTAGGTACAGATGTGAGCTACAGCAGCAGTTGAAATTGCTGTTGACATTGCATAATATAGAATTTGTTAATGTTTTGCATAAGATCACCTTAGGAAAGCTACAGAAATATTTTTCATAGTGGTCTGTGATTTAAACCAGAAGTATTTTTTACACACAGAAACGGAAAATGGGAGCCCTGTGCCTTGCTGTGAAGTGTGGGCAAGGTTGGCTTCTCTGTGGGTTCAGGGTCAGGCACACAGCATCTGGGGGTTGGCAGGGTTCCTCAGGTGTTTCCTTCCCTGGTTATTCACCTCAATCAAATTCTCTTCACAGTTTGCTGCTGGGTCTTGCAAGTGCTGGGGCTGGCAGAGAAATGTCTGGGAGAAATGTGAAACGCACTCGTCAGTGCTTGGTGCCTGCTGAAATGCACTTCGGGTGATAGCCTGAGGCATCTGAGTCTGGCGGACCTTGGGTGAAGATTTCGGAGGAAATAACAAGGACTTCCTTTTGAGAGTCTAGTAAATGGAGTTGAATTTCTCTGCAAGGTCCTTCATTTTGCTGAATGCTGGAAGCTTCACAGCAACTTCTCTAAAATAAACAAAATTATTGAGTTAAAAGAGAAAATATGAATGCAGTTCGTGCACTAGCACTTGTATTATTTTCATTTTAAAACAGCTTACATTATTTTTCAATCTTTATGTGCGGTGACTACTCACTTTTAAAAGCATTTATCTGCCATTTATTTGCTAACACTGATATCCTGTAATCCAGAAAAAACAATCTGTGATTTTTGGAATAAAAGTGTGTAAAAACTTCTCATATTTTGAGGGTATATGAGCACTTGGTTACTTGGCTAATATAAGAAAATATGGTCTTAGACGTACAAAGAATGAAGATGTAAAAATGGTATTATTAAGGAGAAAAAACTTTAATTGGATGGATCATCACAACAATTCTTACCTGATTTGCACAAAACCCAGAAACCCATCTCAGGAATGTAAATTTAAGTCTGTTTCAGTTTTAGTCTGTTAGAAATGCACAGAGCACATTGTGATCCCAGGGTGGTTTGGATGTAATATTCCGCCTGTTTTTCGTAATAATGCTCCTGGAACTCAGTTATTCCTGCGCCGCATTGTTGCGAGGTCAGAGCATACAAACACCAGTTAGCAACTTGGTCTTTTTCAGACCAGAAAAATTTCAACACCAGAAATCCTAAAGGTGGGATTACCATATTGTGAATTGGCTTTTTTGTTGTTGTAGTGTTTTATTTTTTTAATTTAGTATTATTTTTTTTGTTACCATTGCACTTTCAAAACCTTTTTTTTTTTTTCTTGTAAGAAAGGAGGGTTTGGCTAGTAAAGAACTGAATTGCTTAACACACTATGTGCTTCAAAGGACAGCAGGAAAGAGATTCTCGTTTTCATAGAACTACTGGTGCATATAAGGACAAAGTGCTTGCTCTGTTACTCATTAATTTCTTGGAGGGAATCACACAGAAGATATCCGTTTAAAACCCAGCTCTGTTTCTATTTTCTATTAGTGCATCCTTGTACTTTTAGTAATGTCATCACTTATTCTCTGCTGAAATCTTCTGAACATCTAAAAGTATGGAAAAGGATGGGTTTGCTCTGAAGTCATAAGTACTGGGCATGTTCAGCAATGATTATTTGTACCTTTAATAGTTGTGTGATGGCTTTGTGATGTTTAATTAAAACACAGCTCAAAAACAGGTCTTCAGAGGATAAAAATACAGTATTTTTAAACAGGTAGAACATACTGTGTTCCTTTTTATGTGATTTCTGGAAAGACCTAAAATTGTGGTTTCTCCTGTTTGTGGATGTGTCTTTTTTCCTCTGAGAATGGAATAAGGGATCTGACTAGAAAGTGTTTTTTTGTTTGTTTTGTTTTTTTGGTGGTTTTGTTTTTAAATTTTTGAGCTGCTAGAAAGGTGAAATAAAATGAAGAACCTGTTATAGCATAAGTCCCTTTATAAGACGTACTTAGAGAATTTATTTCTGTTTTCAGGGTCATGTTTGCTTCTAGTTTTCTCATCCAATTTGCACAGAAAATGAATATATGCCAATTATGTTAACTATTAAATTCAAGGTTTTCTATTGTTGTGAGAAGAAAGGGTTCCAGAAACCTTATAGAAAAAGTACACAAATATTGAGCATCCTTATTACTCCATTCTGATTTATGTACACTGTTATTTATGAATGGCTTCCTTCTAATTAGATTTGCAATATAAAACAAGTCTCACTGATATAATAAGGATTAAAATGTACAAGCGTGGGCATTAACCATTTAGACTTAGCCAAAATCTTCTAGTTTATGTAATGGGCTATATACCACATAAAAGAATTTGGAAATGTTTTATATGGTTGTTAAGACAGTTTTATGGGAAACAGCTTCAATCACTACATGAAAACCCAGGTTCTGTTTCCAAAGATTCTTTTCCACTCAGACTGTGGAAAGTTTGAGTTTTGCACTAAGCTGGCAAAAATAAAAAATAAAAATACTGCAGTATGACTCTTTGCAGGACAGAGGGAATTCTTAGTGTTTGTCGGGAAAGCTGTGGGTCTAATGTAGAATAAGGATAATCTGCTATATCCAACTACTACAAAAATAAAACGCCTCCAGTGTTTTTAGTTAAGTAGGCATTTTCTGCTTCCAAATACTTCCTAAACTCAGATTCATGTTTTTCCTGCTGAAGAGTGGCCAAAAATAATGCGATGGCAAAGATATATTAAGGGAAACTTAAGTCTAACATGGCAGCGTAATTTACACTAAGCTTACAGTACACCTCTGCATGTGTATTTGTGTATGTTTACATACCTAAACATGTATGTATATAGAAATACGCACCAGTCTCTCCAAAGGAAGACTGCAGACCTACTGTGATATGTCCAGTGCACCTAAGTAATATACAATAAGCTGAAGCCCTAGACTACATGTCTTATTTCAAGAAATGAAGTACTTTGTCAGGAATTACCCAATAGAATAGTTTAATATACTATTATCAAACCTATTTTGTAAGCCAAGTTACTTGGTGCAGGACATGTTCATCTGTAGGAAGGTAAGTTTGGATGTTTCATGGTTACCCCGTAGCAGAAGTTGGCACGTCGTCCTGCAGACTGCTTTGCTGGCTATGTAAGTGTGTGACCTGAGCATATGTCACCCTGGCAGTGGGGTGTTCCTGCTCACCTCAGCATGTTGGGATGGATGTGGAAAAATGCAGTGCCTGGCTGGTGCCAGTGGTGAACATACAGAAACCTGCTGCTAGCATACAGTTCTCAGCGACATCCCTGCTAAACGTGCTGTTGTAATGGGCTGCTCATGATACAGTAAACACCTTGCTTATAAATCCTGGATCTGGGTGAAACTGGTAACCCAAGGCAAACACAGTTGTAGCAATCATTAGCTAGCTCCAGAACTACAGGCAAAGGCTCAAGCTATGAATGGGGCTCTTTCCAACACATATGAAACAATATGCTTCAATATAACTTAGTAAGAGATGTTTAGGTGTATTGTGTTGACCTTATTTTATTTTATTTTTTTTGCCTTACGTCAAGTCAGTTTAACGTGGCCAATACTCCCTCCCTTGCTTTTCCTTCCTATACAAAGTCAATATATACCTTTGATGTAAAAAATCTTTATTCCTTTTTACAGGGCTATAAAAATGCAGGAATGCCATATAACTTGCAAAATACTCTGTCTTGTTTGTTTGATTTTATATTGCTATTTCCATCCTATTGGCCTCTCCCTCCAGAAAAAAAAAAAGCGTTAATCTATCTTAATGAAAAACAGCTTGTTTAGAAGAACTGTTTATCTTGCTAGTAGTAATCTGTTTTGGTTTTGTATATCAGCAAAGTGGAGACTATGATAGAGGAGAGAAATTACTCAGAGAAGTACAAAATCCCTATGTTGACACACAGTATTTAGGATTGAACAATGCATCTTTTAACTGCTCTTCTAATTTCTCTTTGGATATTTTTGCATCTTGAAAGTGTTAATGTTGATGGATTCTGAGATTGGAGAGGTGGAGCAAACCATAAGCACACATGACCCATCCCAGCTGTTGCTGTCTTGGCACTAAAGTCAATGCATGGCTTTGGAGAGCCTTTTGGCAATCTGCTTTTATTTGATGCAGAGAATGCAAGGCCATAAGAACTTAGTATGCACTGTTCAATGCATGTATGTTACTTCTTACTAGAATTTGAAAGTGCACATACATTCATAGATTAAAGGAAGAACAGTGGTGAAAGGGAAGCATTATTCTCCCTGTATCCTAGGCAGATGAAGCAAAACTTAAGTCTTGAGGTGCTCTAGAACTGGTCCCACTGAGATCCCTGAGGGAGAAAATGAAGACGCACACTCCTCTTCCCACACCTCCCCCAGCTTTGCACAGGACCAGCTGCAGGATTGCAAGGAAGTATTTTTATCCAGCACCCCAAAGAGAGTCTGAGTGAATTGTAAACAGACTCAATAGAGCCTTTGACCTTAGATCATCCTGCCACGTTTGCCTCTGTCTGAATTCATAGCTTTATCCCTTACCGCACCTGTTCTCAACCCATTTCTTTCCTTTTCTTTCCTGCCTTACTATGGCATGTCTGAAATTTGTACATCATCTGTTACAGAGAGGGCCACATGTTCTGCTAACTGCCCTTCCCAGCACTAGGTGCAGTGGACTAATGAATCATTGTGCAAATCCACATATGTGTATTGGTAATTGCATTGGTAGTTTATAGCTTAGCACAGCAGTCTGTGGCAATTTCATATATTCATAGGAAAGGAAATATCACATAATCCTTCTGCTATAACAGATGCAAAACATACACGTTTTTTTTTTCTCTGCAGAACTTTTTTTTTTTCTGCATATTTCTATGAGGATGACTAACGTCCTAAACAGTCAAACAGAAAGCAGTAATGAGTCTGGGGAAGGTCAAAGTGTGCTCTTCCAAATCCAGGCAGTGTGAGCTGGGTGAACAAAACCAGTGGTCTTTCTTTTGCCTTAGTCTCCTATTAATTTTCACTCTCATTTGCTGTTGAAAAACTGTTTTCTCACCAGTCCAGTGCACTGCCTGAAAAAAAAATCCATTCTGATGTCACAAATGCAATTTCAATGGGTTTAGTAAGAATAACTACCCTTTAATGCATCTGTCCTTTTCTGAAAGGAACTCACAGGAAGAAGTTCCTTGAACAACAGTGTCTGCAAACCATGTCAGAACACAGCCCAGGAGGAGAGGGTTATCTGGAGCTCGTGCTGCATCCTGAGATGTAAGTTGGTGCGATGCTTGGCTGAACAACAGACAGAAATTATGCATGATTCAAAAAAAAAGAGTGAGTGGCAGCCAAATACTCTGATAAGAAGTCGCTGAGGTGGACTGGTAGTATTAACATCAGTATTGTGAACAGAGAGGTTTCTTCTTTAATGCACCCTGCTGTGTTAGATGACCTCTTGAAGTCTATTTCAGCCCTGCATTTTTATGATTTCATGGCAGTATCTCAGTATTTTGGCACATATTCAAGCTCCTGTTCTTCCTTTCTCTGCTCTGTGTTCTCAAGTTGCTAGGACAAAAAAAAAAAAAGGGGGGGGGGGTTGGTTCAAGTTCTTGCTTTTTAAAAGCACAGGCTGCTGCTGCACTCCGTGAAGAGAAAAAGGTGGGAACGTGTTTGTGTGTGGGGTGGGTGGAAGGCAGAAAAGGAGGTCCTCACAGCTCCCTCAGCCCTCCTGAGCACCGCAGAAAGAGATGATTGAGGAAATCTTACACACTGGAGGGGAAGATAGCACAGAAGTTGCAGAATGCACTAGGATAAAGGGGGACAAGAAGAAAGAGAATCATACTTCAAAAAGCAGGTCACAGCCACAGTGTTTCCTTCCCTATACTATCTCTCTTTCTGCCAGCCCTGTGGTGGATATTTTTATAGTCCCTGCATGGGAGCGGGAGAGAGGATGTGGGGAGGGCTCCTCTGCAGGTATAGCTGAGGATCTCTGCTATCGGATGCTGTTCCAAATTTTGATCCCTGTGAGGTTCTCACGCTCTCTGGTTTTATACGAACACTTGGTGGATTATAACAAAAGAGAAGGGCTCTCGCCTTGCCTGGTTGGTTTACTGACCTAAGGAAAACTGGCAGTGCTTTCTGTCTTCTAGCACCAGTGAGAGAGCTGCTGTTCACTCCCATCTTTAACTTGTGCAGGACAGAGCAGCTGGAGCCAAATACTTCCATTGGCTACTCTATCCTGAAATACCAACATTTCTTACCATTACCTAAATACCTAGATATGAAATGGTGCCTACTAAAGAATTTGTAAGGCACAAAACTTTTCCTTACACAGTGCTAAGTATTACATTGTGGAGAACTGAAACTGCCACTTCCCATTGGAAATGGAGCAATTTTTAAGCCAGCTTTAAAGTTTAAAATACAGATATTCTAATCTTGGTCTTTTATTGTCCCATCTCTTCAAGGTACTAAGTAGTATTTCAGAAAATGATCCTGTGTTATATTTGGATCCTCCATCCATGTATGTATAACATCAAAAAGCATATTAAAGATTTGTTTTAGCCAAAGACTGCTTTAGTCAAATGAATTACTTCTCTGAGTGTAAACAGGAAGGTATATTAAGTATGCTTGTAGGGATGAGGCCTTACATGTATGAACCTCCAGTCCTCATTGTATCTCCTGTGACTAGAAAACCTAGTGAGAACACCTGGATGAAATAGGAAGGAAGAATAGTCAGCATTGTAAATCCTAACATTGTAAAAAAACAAGCAAGAGCTACTGATACTTATAGGAAGAATTTTTTATTTATTACATTCTGAGTATAAATATGAGTATGTAAAACACTTTGGCCTGTCCTTTAAGAACAAAAGTTGTTGTGCTGCCATCTGGGAGCCACAGCCTGTGGTCACTCCCCTGGGACAGGCACCAGATCGCTGACTCTTGTCAGCTGTGCAGGGCAGCAGCACAGAGGTGCTGCTTTTAGACATGGAGAATTTCAGATGTGGAAGGAGAAGGCTAGCCGCGAAATTACTGCAGTCTGTGTTTTGGCCCTTCATTTTTTGTTCATGTTTATAAAGGCAGTAAAGACTAAGTCATGCAAAGCAGCAGGAGTTTCTTTCCCACTTCACAGTTTAAAGGTCCGCAGGGATCTGCTAAGCCTTTAAGGTCATAAGCGTACAGAATAAAAGAAGAGGAAACTAATGAAAAGCAGGTGATTCTGTGCTAACTAAAAGCAGTTTTGCTTGGGGCAAATTAACTTGAAATTAAAAAAAAAAAAGCTTAGTCGCATTTAAGGTGAAAATATGAAAAAAAGTATTTTATTGTTTTTAAAATATAAAATCTCTGTTCAGTTCCATTTACAAAGCACAGACTGAAGATAAATACAGGATTTAAAGGGTTCCTGAATTCTGCAGGTTAGACCCCTTTTTGGACAAAATTTCTGTGAAATATGCTGGAAATTTTGTATGCTGGATGTGAAGCTGAAAACAATTTGTAACAATTTGCAAAGAAATAGGGAAAACATTTATTTTATCAGGATATCCTTTTGCTTTTACTTCCATCTTTCAAAAACTCAGAGAAAGAAGGCTAACGTGTTTGGTGATTCACTATTCCATAAACTCTCATGGAACGGGCCATGGAAAATCTGCTGTAATGAGTAGGTATCTATAAAGGGCTCATTTCTGTCTTACAGTTGTTTCTCTAGGGTTTTGTAGAGTTTAAAGCAAAAGCTCTCTTTTCAGTACAGGCATTCTATTGTTTTTAATGAATAATCACATATTTCAGAGCCAGGTTGATTTAATGATTATATGAAAATGTTACCACTGTATTACTAGGTGTTTTATATATATATATATATATATATATATATAATCAGCCTGAATTTGGAATAGCTAAATTATGTATGATTAAAGTAGCTATCAATAAACAATGCAGATCACATCCAGACAATTGAACAAACAAATAAACTGAAATCTTGGTTCAGTACTCTGTATACACATTAATGGATTTGTAAGAATTTAGAGCAGCTAGGAAAAAACTAACCCCTTCTGACAGTACACCTACCTGATGGCAATGAAAATCTTATCTCTTTTTATCAATTCTATTTGTCATTAAAGTGGATATCCTTTGCATTGAACTGCAGGAATGTTAAACTGATATTCTTTGCATTGAATTGGAGGAATGTTAAACCTGTCACTTGTGCACTGACTATTGCCTAGTTCATGCTTCTGGCCCACAATTTCTCTCCTGTCTATCTAAAGAAGAAGTTGTTCCCTGCTGGTAAGCAGGATATTCAAACAATAGCCCAAGTCTGAATAAGAATCTTTTGTTGTTGTTGTTCAGTTTGTATGTTTGTTTGTGTTTTCTCTTTTTCTTTTTTTTTTTTTTTCTTCCCCAGGTTCGACTGCTAGAAACCAAAGGGAATTTTTCCTCTCACCTTTGTAGCATGGGGCTCAATTCGCTTCCTAAAATCATCTGGGAATTCCATTTAACCAATGCCCTGTAGCATAAAGACCTAGAACATTGGTGTAGTTTCTTCTGTTTCTTTGTGGGACCTACTCCAGCTGTGGTTCTTGGTTTCAGGTTAGTTACAGAGTTCACGAAAGCTTTCTTGTGAGGGGTCTGTATCCATGACCTGGGGCTTTTCCTGAAAGATTGATGACTGTGGGAATCACTTTTGGAAGGAGTCCTATCTCAGCCTTCTGGAGTGCTGGGATTTCCCCTGGCAGGGGAATTTTCCGTAGTGTTTTTTTCCTCCCCTTCTGTCTCATATTAATAGTTTGAAAATTAATGCAAGTCTTCAGGCCTAACAGAGGAGGGTGTCCATCTTCCTCTGAAGTAACATTTGTGGAGATGGTTACTACCCTTCTGCTGCACATTTACCACCTACTATGAGCACAGCAATGGAAATCCATTGCAAAAATGATGAGTTAATTAGAGCCAGAAACTGTGGGAGTTCTTCGCCTCAAATATGTTTTTCAAATTCACATTGTATAGATGTTGCATTCAGAATTGTTGTGAGGCCTGTTTTTACTGTGCCCTATTTTCCCCCAAAATCTTGGAGGTGGACATAGTACTGAACTGAAAAGAAAAGATAATTGTGTTCGTAGTTGATGTGAGTTCAACGATAATTTGATTTAAAATAAATTGAAATAACCTAGTGTGCTCCTTAAAGAATTAATGAAATGGTATAAGAATGTGTCCAGTATTGTGCATATTGAAATGGTTCCCTTTCTTGGTTGCAGTGCCCATTCATGCAGCTAAGGGAAAACTACAGAAAATTATTTATGTGTACCTTAAAACCAAGTCTTCTGCTTTACACAAAATGAGACTTTAACATTGCCTACAGTTGGTGTGAATAGTAAAAGAAACTGGAAACAAAAAAGTCCTTTGGAGCGCAGTTCAAGGGGGTCTGACACACTACAAGAAAGCCACATGACATCTGCACATTTTTCTGTAAGTTAGCACTGGAAAGAGGATAGAATTACCAGGAAATGTTGCCCTGTGATTTCTGCATTGAAGTGGCTGCATCTGTGCCACCTGTTGATGACATGATTGGAGCATTAGTTCTTGCTCTGCCTTAGCACTATTGATAACTCTGCTTAACATCGCCACAGGGGAGGCTTTGTTGGAGGCTGCAGTCACTTTGCCTGAGCAATGGTGTACATTGGCTCCTCCATTCAACCCTTTTTTTCTGACATTAGCGCATTTGAATGGGCCACCAGTGAAGCCATTCAGTGAGAACATGCACCGGGACTCCTGGGTGGCCTGGGCCGCGCTGAGAACCCTTGTTAATGGACTGCGAGCCACAGCCTATTGAGGTCCATGAACTCGGTGACCAAAGAAAAGTGAGACAAAGATGTCCTTCGGCAGAACATGTAGGTCAGCGCTGGACAAAGGCGGACATCGACCAGTCAAACCTATTTGATTACTGAGCTGAAAAGGGGACACCTACTGCCATGAGAGTGCCCCTCCCACAGGCCTGGGCCACCCTCACCTGCATGCAGGCCTGCGACAGCCTGCCAGGCCCTGGCCCTGGCCACTGTGTCCCCACATGTGATAGCCTGCACAGCCCTGGCCCTGGCCTGTGACAGCAAACCCGTCCCTAGACCCTGTGTGCCAGCCTGCCAGGCCCTGGCCCTGGACCCGGCCCACGCAGGGCCTGGCTGGTGCTGGGGTGGCCTGTGGTCGGGGTAGTCACCACTGCAGGTTGCTCGGAGGCATGCATATAATCCTACTGTGTATCAGTCATGTTTAGACATGTATAGCATATATGTATTTGTATGTTTATACCTGAGAAGTGGCGGCTAGTCATGACTGAAATGCTGAATTAAACTTCTGCTGTTGGTTTGTGCGTATGGTTTTTGATAAAGGGAGCGATCCTTTTCGAACATTGACTACAAATCAGCGAGGTTGAAATGGGAAGTGGCAGATGCTGTGTGTGTCACTCCTAAATAACAAATATGTGCCACATTACAATTGTGTCCTGTTGAAAGAGGATTTTCACTGAGGTTTGCCAGTGAATCCAAAATATTTGTCTCCATTTTTTGTTTTGGTTCTAACTTATACCTGATGACACGAACAGCTCTTGGTTGTGATCATTAAAACTACTCTGTTAAGCCAGTCAGACACCAGGTAGTGAGATCTTCTCTTCTTAGGGTTAAGGAAAAAAGGCCAGGGGGAGCTGGCTCTATATGAGCTCTTTACTGGGCTAAAGCTAAAATGGTCTGATTCAGATCAGTGGCTTGAAAGCCCTTGGTTGGTTTTGAATAATGACAGCATGCAAGACTACCCCTGTCCTTGCATCTTTGTGTGCTCTCCCTGGAGTCCTTCGGGCAAGAGATTATGTTTCTTCATGCAGATTAACAGTAGTGCTGTGAGAAGCGTTCTGAACCCCAAATATATGTTGTGAGCTCAAGTATTGACTTTTCTAATTTGATGAACTGATGGGGACATGCCTTTTCTATTTACCTGTGTGGTTCTTTACCTTCAACCTTGTGAAAATATCACTCAAAAACTGTACAGGTGCTAAATGTCCCTGCATCTAGGGTTAACCACTTACGTGCAACTTCACCTTATATTTCCTGCACCTCATTTCCTACCCGCTTCAGGGGAAATCTGCTAGGACTGAACTGTATGTACCCAGAAGATGTATACTTGCCTTGTAACCAATCTCCCACAAATCTAACCCTTCCTTTTCTAGATCACTTCTTCTGTCTTCAAAATACAGAGGACAGTATGACAAGCTCTCAGCTTGTTGTAAATAACAAATTTGCATTTTGATTGAAGATGAAGGACAGAAGAGAAATGAGTCATTTTCTTTCCTTGACATTATAATACCATACAGCAAATACTCTCTACCAGGGTTTCTGTTTATTTTTATGCTGATTTTCTTTCTTTCTTTTTCTTTTTCTTTTTCTTTTTCTTTTTCTTTTTCTTTTTCTTTTTTTTTTTTTTTTAAACCAAAATCAAGACAGGGCAGACTTAGCCTTAGAGACCTCGTAGAGAAAACAGGAAGCATGTGGATGTAGAGGTGGGGGAGGAGGATGTTAAAGCAGAAAGAATTAATTGAAAAATACTGTGGGCAATTCAACTCCACATTTTCATTAATTTTAAATGCAGACTATGGTTTCAGGTTTGTAAAACATAGAGTTGAAGTAGACAATACAAAGAGAGAATTTTACAAAGAAAAGATATGAAGCAGAAAGTAGTCCTTTGCAAATACTCAGTTTGGTTAAAAAGATGAGGAGAAAAACAGACCAAAATAAAGGAAGAGAGGCAACCAGGTAAGGCAGAGGACCAGAAAGGAGGAGATACCTGAGACTGATTTCCTCTGAGAAGATTAGAGAGGTTTAATGAAAAAATAAATATATGTAGAGTGACAGGCAAGATAGCCAGCAAACCAGCTGTGAATATTTGAGTTCTGGCTTCCTAGGCCTATTTTTTTGAAGATAACACTTTATTTCCCACATTACACAATCTTCCATGATTTTGTATATCAAATCCAAACAAGAACTCAGGCAGCTAGAAAGGTTGTGGAAGAATGAGCTAGAAGACTTACCTTGGTACATTTGTGATGGCTGCTAAGCAGCTCAGATGAAGTAAGATGCAATCATCTATTGTTTTATTTTCTTAAATGTAAACACAAAGAAACTGTATGTGGGAATATGTGATTCTGTGTGAGTAAATAATAAATATTCAAATTTGTTTTGATGACTGTGGACATATTAGAAACTTAGATGCCCAAAAACGAAAAGCATAAGGCACTGCACCTACTTATTGCACTTAGAATCGGATTTCAGCTGTAGCAGAAAATAAAATTATTAATTTTCCTAAAGTGGCTAGTGAAGTCTATAATGCCACAAAACTAACTTGTTCAGAGTTGTTTGGGCATCGGGCAAAGCAAGGACATAACATTTTGCTGCTAATAGTAAAAATAAGAAAGTGGTAACAGAAGCAATCAATCCAGTCTCTGGAGGGCAGCACGCTACCACCTCCTGTGTCTTAATGCAGTCACCACATCAATTTACACATCCCCTTAGAAAAATAATTGCTTCTGTTTCTAAGTCTTCAGATAACTTGGTTTGATTTCTGTAGCCATTGTACAATAAATACTTTGCATTTATTTTTATATACTGGTTATAGTACTATGTTACTTAAAATCTTGTGACTTCACAAACAATTTTATGTTTTATGTGTGCTCAGCATCATCAGTTTAATTCTTCTATTATACTTATTCAAATACTCTTATCTGCTGTGATTACCCTCTGGTATAAAATTTGATAAAATTACGTTGATCAAAAATTATTCTGGTCATTTTCCCCTGCTTCTTTCCATGTTGTTTCCATTACTGTATAGGGTCCTGACTTGTGCAAAAGCAGTCATTTAGAAAGGATGCTCATTTTTAACTTCTTGCCAGGAGTTTTCTGTACTGGATGTTATGGGATCTCTTGTGCACCCATTACTGGACTCCCAGAGGGGCAGCTTATCTGCTTGACACTCCAGACAAGTGCCCATAAACCCAATTAGAATCGAATGGATCTATGGCATTCCCACATATATTTTATTCTATGGTCTTACCAGTAATTGAGAATCGTGCAAGGAATAAAGGAGAATCTGGGAACTAATTTAAGTCAGATTTTTTTTTTTCCTTAACAACTGTCTTTAACAACTATGTGTGATATAACTGAAAATGAGACCAGGAGACTAAAGAACAGAATTCCCTTTTATCCTTCAATATGTTTTAAGGTAAAGCTATAAAGTAGTATTAAGCAGCATCCTTTCTGTAGCTAGTAGATGTTTGTACTCTTTTTTGAGTATTAAATATGGTTCTCAAACCTGAAAATTATCACATGTGCATACCCTCTTATTTTTGACTGAGAATTTTTATGCCCAATATTATAGTTACTATGGTTGAGGTTTTGTTTTGTTTTGTTTTTCTCCCTCCTGCCCCCCTACTCCCCCACTGAGAAAGTTTCAAGAGAAAGGAAAAGCTTTGCAAATTTGAGTGCAACGTGATGAATTGTTTTTGGCTTAATACAAATTTCAAGGTGATAGGTAGCATTCACAGAAACAGCAACGAGAAACCCCCCTAATCTATTTGCAGTCAGTAACCAAGACTCCCAAGAAGAATGTATAAACCTACATTCAGATCTCCTTGTTGATTTGGGAAAGAGGTTGCAACCCAAGTCGTCTGTGTCCCAGCAGAAGGCTTTAACAAGCAGGCCAAAAATGTGTGTTTTAGAGTAAAAATCTATCCTGCTTAAAACTGATTTTTGTGTATGTTACAAATATTCTAAATACCTATTGAACATAAAAGGAGAGAGATTAGCAGTTACGTCACTGTTCTGGTACACCCGTTTTTAAGTCCTTGTTTTTAGATACTATTTTTATTTTTTTATATGAAACACAGTGTCTGCAGCTGGAATGACACCGGAATGCATCTGTTGGGTTCTCTGAGGACTCCTTTAAGGGACTCTTTTTGTGAGAAAGGTAGACCTTAGTTTGAAAGTTGTTCTCTGAATTGGATAGACAGAGGCTGAATCCTGCCCATGATTGGCCTAGTCAGTGTTGAAGCACAGTGTTGGAGTCTGTCTGTCTACCACTGTCTCCTTTTCATGTTTCTGGAATCTATTAAAATGTTGGCTTTAATCCACAACATGCACACATTTAAAAGTATGTGTGAGTACCAAGTGATAGGTTAGGTATAGAAATATATGTTTAATTTTTCAAATTGATACTGAATGAAATGTGTGCTTAGTCTTACTAGTAACTACAGTGTGGTCTAAAATACATATATATGTATGTATATAAAGAAAATGGAAGATAAAATGTTGGATTAATCATTTCTAGGTGCAGAGGGATGCTGTGCATTTCCTTTGAATTTTAGATTGCTTTCGTAAGCTAGTAAAGGGCACACTGCTTATTAATTGTTGTCAGAAAGTGGGAAAGATGAGAGAGAGATGGGACAGTCATTCTGAACAAACAAAAGATAATAATACTTTGCTTACCATTTTATTAAACATTCAGAGGTCGAGAAAACAACTTCTAATTTGGGCAAACGTTGCCACATGACTGAATAAGACCATTTAATTATAATGTTCATTTCTACAAGCTCAAGCAACATTGAAGAGGTTAATTTGCAACACATAATCAAGGCAAAGAGACAATGAACCATGTTACCTAACAGTTAAAGAGAGAGACTATTAATGCCACTAGCTTAGATAGCCTCTGCATAATACTCAGCCCTTCTACTAGTTGGTAACCCATGTGTCAGGAGTGCCCCAAATCCTGGTACTTATTCTTCAGAATCTCTAAATCCGTCATTTCAATAGAGAAGTCATTCTCTTTTAAACAACTGTGACATCCTCTTCCCTGCCTTCCTGGATACCCGATTTTGTGCTTCTGGTCCATAATAAGTTCTTCTAAGTCATCTTTCACATTGATTTTAATACATCACTTTACCCTCTAAATTCTTTACAAGGTTTATCACTTGGACGCTAGAAGCTGCCTGATACACTAATGTATTAAGGTATTTGCAAATACAGCTCAGATTTTGAGTGCTGCTGCCTAGAATTATCTGTCCTACCATTTTGATATGAAACACAGAAGAAATTGTATAGAATATATATCTTCAGCATAACCATTTAATATGCGGTACTGCACTGAGCATTAATATATGAAAGCTGCAGTGATTTTCTTCAGAAAATGTGATGGTCTCAGTTACTATTTTATTAAAAAAGAAAACATTTCAATATGACAAAATTAAATTGAAAATAATTAAAAATTGGGTCATGTACACATTTCTCCATCTTTTATTTTGTTCCGAATGACCATAAGAATAGCCCTCCTGTTGTGAGGGCAAGAAAGCATAAAAAATGAAGTGTGCTTTAAATGTGGACTTCATCTAGGCATACAAGCACAAAAATCCCCAATCTGAGAGCCCTCAAAACTTTGACAATTGTGGAAATTCATGGTTTGCTATGACAGCTATTATCAGACTTTTAAGGACAAATACTTTAAAGACTAAGCAAAAGCTCTAAGCTTCAATATAACTCCATGGGACAGCTGCAGGACTCTGAGCTTGGCCTCAACAGCCAGATTTGCCTAATCACAATCTCATGATTATTAGTTGGTGTTATTCCAGGCCAGTACATAAGGCCCTTGAATATGGGAAAAAAAAAAGGCATATAATGATATCCTAAATACCTTGATATATTTGGATTTATATGAAGTGTAATTTTCATCCTGATTTTCCTGATTTTATGAATGATTACAATTCAATCCTTTAATGGTTTTACCACAAGACTTTTCTGCGTACTGTTAACTTCAGCTCCATCTTCCAGTAGTATCTATCTGACAGTAAACGTGGATCTTTGTTGTTGGGTTTTGGAGGGAGGTCCAATGCATGTAGGTTTACTTAGAATTTGCAACATAAAACCATACGTTTAAACACAGCAGCCAACTGGGGACTAGCACGATAGAAATAAAGCCCTTATACATTTGTTGCTCAGCAGTGATCTGGGGTATAAAACTATCCAAGAGCAGTTTTTGGACCTGTGGTCATAACCCAAGACTTCATCTGCAAGAGCATGTTGAGAGTGGGAATTAGAGTTGCAAGAGCACACGTACAGTAAAGAAGATATTTGTAGAACCCATCAGAGAGCAGAAGAAAGATGTGTAAGGGGTCAGAAGCAGGGAAATAGAGCTAGGGAAGAGGGATGGGCGGCTGAGAACTTGGGAGCAAAAGACAGCAGTAAGTACTGCAGGTGGTTCAGCAGTGGGAGGTGGGTAGCTTTCTTGGATAGGCATTTGTAATGACAGGTTAAGTGGAAAACGAAAGTAAACCAGAAATAGTAATTCTGGTTAAAGTAGGATGGCAACAAATTAATTTCTTACTGAATTAACAACTTTTCAAGCACTAAATATGTGACACAAATTCTTCTGAATGTTTTATTTTCTTCTACTTTGCAAGCAAACCCACAAAATTTCCCAGTCACCTCAAACTGCTGTTTGATGCTTTGTGCAACCCACAAATACTGTTTTTAATAGGCAGTAGGTAGAGATACAGAAAATGAGTATAAAAGTTTCAGACACCTAAGTATGGTCTCTGCAAGATCTTTCCGTCCTGGCTAGTCTGGGTTCCAGCTTGGCTCCAGCTAATGATGATGGCTTTGCTTCTAGGCCCAGGTTTGGAAGGTGCAAGTTGTTAAGAGCTGCACATGGTAGTCTGGGGCAGCTGCCTGCGTACAGCCTATTAATTGTACTTGGTATTGAATGCATCATATCAGACCTCAAGCTTTATTTTAAATGGGTTTGGCTGCCTTCTCTATCATGATGAGAGCATGACATATTTTCATCTAAACCATTTGACTTTTCCCTGAGTTTTATTTGCTGTAAGAAACAGTGACTTCAGAGACAATCCTATGACTACTTTAATATTCAAAGTTGGTAATGTAGCACTGACATATTATTTACTAAAAATGTATCAGCAAAACAATTTTTCATTCTCCACTATTCATAAAATTGCCCGTGGTGTTAAGAACATTGATGTTGTTACAAGTGAGCAGCATCACATTCACAAATGTCTAAATGTGTATGAAGACATGGAGTACAGGCTTTCTATGGACTATTTTTGGTAAGGGACAGGCTCAAACACAGCAGCCTTGTAGATGTCCAGCAAGGAGTTTCTAGCAAGCTTTCACTGTCATCACATACAAAAAGAAAACTTTTTTCTTTTTTTTTTTTTACAAAATGTTCTGTGGTAATTTACAGAATGTGAGTTGATGCTGTGGCATGCTTTATTTTCACTCTAGTCTTTTGTTTATAATATTTCCTTGTATGCTTGACTGTGGGTGTCAAGAAGGACAAAGACAAGTACTTTTCTGGGAACTCTAAATCCAGAGCTCCCCTGTTCCTCTGAGAGCCTCTTTTGGGAAGTGGTGGCTGAAATGGGCCAGTAGGCCAGGGTGATGCAACCTGTTCCTCTCTGAGCAGCTTTTTAAAGTTTTGCTTGTTTGTTTATTTATTTATTGAGCAGCTTTTTAAGGGCATTTCTGAGTTGTAAAATAAATAAAATTGTAAAATGTTGGGAGAAGCTCAAGGAGCCTAGCTGTTTCCTGGGATGAGGGAGCCACCCTAATTAAATTCTGCAGTTTGAGAGTTGGGGAGAAAAAAAAAAAAAAGGTGAGGAGCCAAAGCTTCAAGGAGCTGTTTGCAAGGCCAAGGGACCACTTGGAGTGGGGCCTTGCCTTTGGGTCAGGGGCCCAGGTGGGGCTGGTATGTCACTGCTTTCCTGGGAGGTGGTGTGGCAGAGGGGCACCAGCAGACTTGGTCCCAGCACTGATGGCAAAACCAAAATCAGAGCAGCTGGCAATGACCTGGGGAAAATGGTTGTCTGGGCTGGCCAGGGGAATGCCTGGGGAGCTCCTTCTGCAGAGAAAGGCAGCTAACTGACTTCTGTCAGGGGGCAAGTGGTGGAAGTCAGGGAGGGAGGAGATGACACATGTTTGCCTCAGCAGTTTCTCGCCTGGAGGAGATGGCATCAGGATGAGTGCTAGGTACTCTGCCAGGGTGGTGGGTTTTGGGGTTGTTTATATATGTTTTTCTTTTTCCTTCTCTTCCACTTAAACAGTTTGTTTAAACCTGCCTGTCCCAGTCTCTGCTTAATGGTGAAGTTTTACTGTCAAGTACCCACATGGTCCAGTCAGGATGATATTTGATGAATATTTCTTTGTTCTGTCAGTTGCACTCTGCCCGTTACTGTGTTAGCAACTGTTTGTGAATTAGTAAATCTAGTGAGGTTTGACAACCAACCCAAGGGCTTACAGCAGACTTCTGTGAGTGGAAGGAGAGAGCTGGGGATGTTCAGTCTAAAGAAGAGAGGGCTCTGGGGACACCTTATTGCAGCTTTTCAGTACATAAAGGGTGCTTATAAAAAAGATGGAGAGCAACTTTTTGCTAAGCCAGATAATGATAGAACAAGGGGGAATGGTTTTAAACTAAAAGAGGGGAGATTTATATTAGATATTAGGAAGAAGTTCTTCACTCAGTGGTGAGGCACTGGACCAGGTTGCCCAGAGAAGCTGTGGATGCCTCATCCCTGGAGGTGTTCAAGGCCAGGTTGGATGAGGCCCTGGGCAACCTGGTCTGGTGGGTGATGTTCCTGTCCAGGGCAGAGGGGTTGGAATGAGATGGTCTTTAACGTCCCTTCCAACCCAAGCCGTCTATGATTCTGTGATTGCTGTTTTTGTGAGATGGACTCCTGCATGGCCCCAGCAGATGGCTGCGTCGGTACAGGCCTGAGGGAGGACTGGGGTGGGCGTGAGGTGCAGGAGATGCTTGGTGTGGCACTGCTGTCAGGTGTCGAGAGGTGGCCTTTGTGTGCCAGGTTTCTACAGAAAGGCTCATTTTGAGTACTTTAGTGATCTGGGAACTGAACCTGGACCATGTTGCTACCAGTCAGTGATCCCAAAAGGATTGCACATGAAATTGAATCCCTTCATTGAAACCCCTACTGAAGTTGCTTTGGTTCTCTAGTAAGTATAGTAGGAGAAAGGAGTAAAGACCTTCAGTATGCTCAGGGAGAGAGGCATTTGTTCTGTCATCTGTCTTGCATTTTGCGGGTGGAAAAGTCTGGATTTTCTCTCTGATTTACTCATCTGTAGAAGCGACAGGAGATGCTTTGCCCCTGTTATCCTCTTTGATCTGTTCTGAGTCATTGGGTGCTGCCTGCTGAATCACCAGTATACCTTTCTTTTTTATGACTGTAACCCTAATTTTTTCCATCTAACTCGTTATTTGATTTAACTTGTTGAACTGTTATTGAATTCGTACTATGTAAACATCTATCTGTGGGACTCAAATATGACAGAAGAGAAATCAATTAGGGTAGGAACAAAAACCATACTTGAGAAGTCCTGAAGGACACTCAACTATATTTAATATCCATTGTGGGCAAGGAAGCTCCTATAAGGTGACTGTTCCCTGACATTGGGAGTGTATTTACCATTAAATCATAATTGGAATACAAGATTGTATTTTATTATCCAGAACTGTTAAAATGTAGAAAGTTTTTTTTTCTAACATAGGTCAGAAAGCTGTAAGAGTATGTTGTACATATCTGAACATTTATATCTTGAAAACAGGAGATAACAAGGAGTATATTTTAAATACTTTTCTTCTGTATAATATATTGACACCAAACAGTATTATCCCAGGTTCGTCTGTATTCACGAAAGGGCTGTATGTTGAATCTTTGAATTTGCATGGCATATATACTATGCAGTCTTATAGAAGAAATATTTCCATTTTAGAATTCAACTGTTGTAACCTTTGGCAACATGTAGTATCAATGGCTCTTTGTTGTTTAAAAAAAGTGAAACTGTAAGCTATCCACAAGGATATGCAGGGCATTGCTATGGCAACACAGCCTCCCTTCCAGCACCAAGAGAGAAGTCATGAATAAAAGATGGGGTTCTAAAGACAACAAAATAGAAAAGGTTGTTTCAACCGTTCTAATACCTGACATTTGCAGTTATTTTGTTAAATGCAAACTAAAAAAAAAAAAAATGTTGGGAAAGGGCATGCCTTTGCTGAAAGTATGCATTTATATATTGGGAAGGTCACCAAGCACATAGACACTTTTTGCATTTATCAGCTGAAAAAGGGGATAGAAATCAACAGCAGAAGCAGACAGCATGCAATTTCTTAAAATGTGTATAAATACATAAAAGAAGCAATCATCTTAACTGTCTGTCTGATCTGAAAAACAGTGGATGCTTACTATCTGAATTAACATAATGAAAATATAATGTTGGTAAAACACCACCCATTTTCTAGTTTATACTTGAATTTAAAAAAAATTAAAATGGAAATTGTCCATTAGAGAAAGAAAAATTGTCACCCTCAATAAATTCGTATTTTCCTTTAGCTGTATAGAGATTATAATAGAAGTGAAGCTCAATTTCATTTTTCTCTGTATCCTACTCCACTTTCAGCCAGTTAGTATTTTTAGTGGAAGTGTTTTAATTAATGAATTAACTGCAAGGCAGAAGGACAGCAGCATAGTTTGAAGGGTTCTTTTTAAAAATGCATGTTATTTGTTACTGCATTTGAATTAAGACTAAAAGCCAGGGAGGCTACAAGATCTTTCCCTGGCTTTGTAGTAAAATTGTCCCTGGTCTCCTTTAGTAAAATATTGTCTTACAAAATACTCTTGCCTTAAAAAAAAAGTATTACTCATAAAGCACTGTATTTATCTATGATAAATTTATTTCACTTACTCATTGGAATCATTTGATGTGTATATCTGCACTTGGATTTATTCCATTTGAAATGATAACATGATAAATGACTGCCAATTATGCTAGCAAGTTTTCACTGAGTTAATGTTACGTGGGAAGCAATGTGAATCAGTAGTGGTGTTATAAAATATTGTCTATATGTCCTATAGCTTGGCTTAAAAGCTGTGAAACTCCCTTCCTTCAGATCGTTAGTTTTGTTAACCCTGGGGATACACTTTGAATCACAGAATCACAGAATCATCTAGGTTGGAAGAGACCTCCAAGATCACCTAGTCCAACCTCTGACCTAACACTAACAAGTCCTCCACTAAACCATATCACTAAGGGCTACATCTAAACGTCTCTTAAAGACCTCCAGGGATGGTGACTCAACCACTTCCCTGGGCAGCCCATTCCAATGCCTAACAACCCTTTCAGTAAAGAAGTTCTTCCTAATATCCAACCCAAACCTCCCCTGGCGCAACTTTAGCCCATTCCCCCTCGTCCTGTCACCAGGCACGTGGGAGAATAGACCAACCCCCACCTCGTTACAGCCTCCTTTAAGGTACCTGTAGAGAGTGATAAGGTCACCCCGGGCCTCCTCTTTTCCAGACTGAACAATCCCAGCTCCCTCAGCCAATCCTCATAAGACTTGTTCTCCAGACCCCTCACTAGCTTCGTTGCCCTGAGCTGCATCTTTGTGCCCATTGAGCTGTATAAGTATGAAGAAGGTATGTAGAAGAGTAGTGCTCTTCAACTTCAGAAAAACAAATTAATTGCTACTCTTCCTTTTTCTTTTTTCTTTTTTTTTAATTTTCTCCTCCCCCCATCCCAGTCCAGTCACTTTCCTGCACTTTGAGAGATAGCAAGCAGAGATCTCATCCCAGACAATTCTGATAAATGCTTTCATCAATTTTTTAGCTTTTACTCTTTAAATGTGTTGTGAATTGTTCTTGGGCTTGCCAAAATAATGTTTTTTTTTTTTTTTTTTTTTTTTTTTTTTTTTTTGCGAGAGCTCATTACTTTGGCCAGATCTGTCCACTTTTGCATCTGTGCTGCTGCATAGCTGCTGGTCATTGTCACTGCTCTGAATCCTCCACCTCCTTTGTTCTGCCCAATAGTTTCACAGTATGTTCCATACATCGGCACTGAAAGCCTTTCTCTAGGGAAGGCTTGTGGCTCCTTCACAACCCTTGACACAGAAGCACCAAAGTTATTACTGAAGCCTTGTTACTTAGGGGTGATGAGCAATGGTGTTAAGCTCTTCAGGTGAGGTTTTGAGAGGCACGGTTCTCCTTGCTGACTTAAGTTGTTACATTAAAAATGTAAACAGAACAATGAGTGTACTGCTTAGATAAATGCATTAGTCAACTGTCTTGAAATAGAGACCTTTTCTGAAATCTCATTGAAATTTTTCTCCTAAAGTTTTAACATTTAGTGACTCCAGTCACTGAGTAAGTTTTTGGTTTATCTGTCAATGTCTGCAGGAAATAGATAACATGAGCAAAATTAATTTCTCTGTCTCTCTGCAGAATTCTGGTTTGGTGAAAGAGGTTTATTGTAAGGCAAGCTCAAATGGAAAAGAATATATCTGTATTTAATCATTTAGGAAATATCCGGCCAATAAATTTGTCCTGGTATGGACATCTGAGGACATATTCTATTTTGACAATACTTCAGGAAGTTGTTTTATCCAAAGGAATATCTCACCATTGTCTACACAACTTCAACTTGTAGCCCTTCAACTACACTACTGAAATTTTTTTCTAAAAGAGGAGAGATACTACCCATCCAGCTTTGTTCAACGAGATTCTTTTGTGACAACTATTACTCTGGAAGGCGAGGGTAAGTCGAAAGGCAAAATATCACTGACAGGGTAGGGGTAGGGAATTAAAATCTGCAATTGCTAGCATTCTGATCAGAAAAAGTGTGGTATATTTGCCATGAATTGTTAGCAATAAGATCGCATGCCATTTGTTAAGGCTATTTTAATACCATTTGTAATACAGTTTCATAGTGGTTCCTTTTTCCCAGTCCTTCAGGTGACTGGTATGCTCAGACACAGGACTGCCATCCCAGATTCTCTTTGCCACTTTGAGCAAGATTGTAGTTATTTTATCCCTCCTTGCCATGCCTGCCATGTTACATTTTATTACTTTTTTTTAAGTTCCCCCCAAAGATATTTCCATGCACTGTCAAAATGATCCATTTTTGTCTATGCTGTCAAAATTTATTTTTGTTTCAGGCAGAAGTCTGAATTAGGCAGACATTTAAAGTCAGGCAGACATTAAAAGTGATCTGTGCATTCTTTGTTTTTTTTCTTCAGGGATAACGAGAATGTTTTTGTGTTGATCTTCTGTTGTTCCATTACAGCTACAACTAAAGTTTCTGTGCCTTTTTCATGATTTGTTACAGAGGATATATATTTCCTTTTTTCTGGCTTGTCTGTCAACATAAGTTCTCTTGCACTGAGAATGGTCCCTGCTCTGGTCCCTCTGTCTGTGTACCTGAACACTAGAAAAAGATGAACCTAATTAACTGTAAGCATTGAGGAGATCTAACTGGTTCTTCCTTATCCTAGCAATTTCCACACAGATTGTTTTTGCAACCAATTAGTGGGAGAAATTGTTAACATTCATCAAATCATTCCTCACTGCCACAGAACGAACCAGTTGTGTACATTCCAGTAGTGCTTCTTAGCCGATAGATTGCTATCCAGTTTTCAATAGACTGCTATTGAAGGCCCTCATGGGGTGGTATAGAATACACCTTTGTCTTATTCCACACTCACCAGGATCTGAGCCTTCTCTTCACATCATATGTGGAGACTGGCTTACAGCTGCCCACTTCCTTGGGAAGCTGGACTTTATGTGCTGTGTCACTCATGACCAGGGCAACTTTGTTCCTGCCTCCAGCTTGACTTCTAGATCATAGACTCATAAAACGGTATGGGTTGGAGGGACCTTAAAGACCATCTAGTCCAACATCCCTCCCCTCCTCTGGCAGGGAGATCTGCTATCAGGTTGCTCAAAGCCCCATCCAGCCTTGCCTTGAACACCTCCAGGGACGGGGCATCCACACTTCTCTGGGCAACTTGTGCCAGTGCCTCATCACCCTCATCATATAAAATTTCTTCCTTATATCCAATACAAATCTAACTTTTTTCAGTTTAAAACTGTTGCCCCATGTCCTATCACTACAGGCCCTGGTAAAAAAGTCTCTGTCCATCTTTCTGATAAACTCTTTTTATATATTGAAAAACCTCAGTACGGTCTCCCTAGAGCCTTTCTTGCCCACTTTGATACAATAAGCACATAGCCATCTAACCTTCTTGCCTAAAGGTAACAGTGCTTTAAAGAAATTCAACATTTTTTCATAAACAATTTATTAGTGTATTAGAAATTGTGTTGCCACATTCCATGTGTAGCTTCTGCTTTCAAGGTCTAATAACTTTTGTTCTATATATCAAACAAAGTCCAGAACTAGAGGCTCTGAAGTGTTTGTAGGAAGCATGGTGTGCCTTTTCTTTTGTGTCAGCCTGCATCTGAACAGAGAGTGCTTATGGCTTCCTTGTCATTGCACATGACTTCACTTGAAGAGTCCCTACACAGAAAACATGCCTGAGCAAACAGCAGAGTAGCCAAAAATACTGCAACTCAGGTTTGCAAATAGAGCACATTTGACATCATATTTGGTGAATGAAGCTTCCAATGAAGCATGATATGGAATGTGTCAAATATGAATATTGCAACAGCACACATGGCTGGTTTATTTTCTGCTGTGTCTGGAAGACAGTTCTTTACTGGAACCATTCCAATATAACTGCAAAAAAACATTCTATCAATATATGGAAAAATAAAACTAACCTCTCTTTTGACAACATAAGAGCTCTAAAAAGAAACTTACTTTGATTATATAAGCAATTTGTAAAACTTTATTTACTGCTCTATAAATAATAAAGGCCATGTGTTGCTTGGCATTGCCTTAATTCCTAATGGCAACAAGATTATAGTGTAAACAGACCGGATAAATGCGCAGAGCAGAATGAAGAGAGAACTTGACTGGTCACAAAAACACACGTGCTATTGAAAAGAAATCAGTGGCAACCTAATACTTCAATGAAGAAATATGCATAAAAGAGGAGGAAATGTGTTCCACAAGGGTAGCCACACTTATCTCCTAATTGTCTAATGACCAATCTTGTTATGGCATTTGCTTTATAAGATTCAGTTATAACTGTGATGTTTATGAAGGTAACAATTCTATTAACAAATTAATGGGCCAATGATTCTATTTTATGGATGTATTGAGTGGCTTGATTTAATATTGAATGGCAATTTCACGATGAAGTGATTCCCAGCAGAATTCATTGTTATTTTTATTATTCATCAAAATATTTCTGAAGAGAAAATCTCTTGCTTACAGGAATTTCATTTATTATTGTATATATTTTTTAATTTTATTTAAAATTAGGTAAATTGGAAACTGTATTATTCTATTAATTTCGGGGGCTGGGGTGGGGGAAGGTAAGTTTTAATGTGTTTCTTGATTCAGGAATATTTTTTACCTTCTTGGTTAAAAGAAGCATTTTTGCCTAAAAGTTGAGCTAAACATAAAAAATCGTCAGAATCTCAAGCTCGTGTACATCTGGGATATAGGATTTGGAGAAAGCTAAGGCAGAAGCTCTTTGCAAGAACCTCTTGGTAAAAGCGTTGGCAAAGTATGATAGAAAAGGCTTCATAAATGTCTTCCTAGCACTCTGTTAAAAGAACCTCCTCTCCTCATCAATAGATTTTAATAAAATTGAAGCTTAAATATATTTACATTTCATAAAATGCAGCAAATACCTATTAGTTTCTGTGAACAGGTGTATATTCAGCAACAAAAACTTTCATTGTAGTGTTTTATAGCTAGGTAACATCTCTCCAGAGCTTCTCAGCTACACATCCCATTGACTGTACTGTGAGTTATTTACATAGGAGAATACTAAGAGTGTTGTCCTTGAAAACATTACGATGTTGGCAAGAAAAGACATGCAGGTGATTGTCTGATACCTGGAAAACTTGTCTGGCTTCTATCTCAACTGGAACGTGGGTTGGTATTTGTGCTAAGTACTCCGAGGATCGTGTTTTTGAGCATTTCACTGAAGATAATATGGCTTAATATTCATCAGAAGACATATTTTTATAAATTGCTCCATGAATAACATGAAGCCACAGGCAAAGTTCAGTAGCGAAATTGTAAAGAGTATGCAGGATTGCACTCTTCCTTTGTGGCCCTGCTTTGTGCATGACAAGCAGCTCTGTTATGCATGGCAGAGATGGGAGGAGGGGACAAGAAACATCGCTGTGAGAAAAAAGACACACACTTTTATTTATTTTATTTTTTATTTTATTTTATTTTATTTTATTTTATTTTATTTTATTTTATATTTTATTTTATTTTATTTTATATTTTATTTCATTTCATTTCATTTCATTTCATTATTTCATTTCATTTCATTATTTTATTTTATTTTTAAAATAACATGCTGTTGAACAAAACAAATGCAAAAACAGATTAAAAATAAAAAGTACAGTAAAATACCTACTGTTTTTTCTAAACCACAAACAGACATGGAGATCCCTAAGCCAAAAGGATTTCCATCCTCATTATTTTCAGGCCACACCTTGACAAGACTGTGCCTTGATACAAGGGACACTGAGGTACCAGGGAAAAAGTCATTTATACCCTGAGTACCCTCTCTAAGCAGTGGATATAAAGTCGCTGAGATTGGCTTAGGCAGAGTTTATGTCCCACCCAGCTATTTAGATACAGGGCAATAAATAAAGAGGGGAGAGAAAGAAGAGGGAAGTCAGGTAGGTGAGTAAACGAATACACATGGAAATGGAGGAAGAGGGAGAAAATCTAACATTAACAGAAAAAGGAGAAACAAGGCAATATATACAGATATAAAGGAAAGGAGAAAAATGTATTAATTTTGAAAAGAGCAGGGTAAAAAGAAAATGTTTTTGTTTTATTAAAAGTTTGTTGCAATTTGTTATGTAGTTTATATGTAGTTTAAATGATTTTCAATGTCGTGTGTGCATAGATTTATGTATACTTGCCTATACTCTACATTATCCAAGTTTGATTTCTTTAGAGTTCTTGCATGAGGTATTTGTGTGACATATCTTATTATATTTAAAGTGTATTTGATAGAAAAATATTGCTTTTCCTGTTTGGAGTGCATAGAAGGGTGATTTTGGTTGCAATCCATGTAATTACAAGATGGGAAATTCCTCTTGGCTGTGGGGCTGTCATTATTCAGCTCCTATCCTTTAAATTTGAGACAGTTCTGAAAATTGTTGCTACAGAGCCCCTAACTTCTGTTCAAAATTAGCTTTACTGCTCATGTTTGTTTCTTTGTTTTATTTTTTAACATTCAGCACATTTTTACTAACGTGAAGATCTTCTCCCACCCACTATTTTTCACTCACTGTTGAGGGGGCAGCCTGAGTGACTTTATCTCTGGGTAAAATGAACATGGCTTGTCTCCATTCTGTTCTTATTTTGGGGAATCTCACTGAACTGGGGAAAAAATGCTGTAGGTGGCAAAACAGGTAGAAAAGAAATTATAAAGAATTATCTATATATGTCTGGGCCAATTTAATTGTGGTCCAGGTGATCTGAAGACAACTGATTCTTTCTGTTTGTGCAGATCTGAGTCATTTGCTGACATTGACTATTGTTGCAACAACTCTGTAATTTAAAATGTCAAAAAATACTAGTCAGTATTTATATAAAATAGATATTTCTTAACCTCTGATCCTCTTTTATTTAAAAAACAAACAAGCAAAACACTGATTTTGAATTGGTTTTTACCTGTAGCCTTTGTTCTGCACTGACTACAAAAGCTGAATTTTGTTGTGCTCATGCATGGGTCAGTGTTTTCAAACCTTGTAGACCTGGCAGACCTTGTAGTCTGCCACAGTCACTGGTAAAATGAAGAGAAGATCAATACTGTCTAGCATTGAAAATAAATAAAAATTTGTAATCATCAATCAAAAATAAACTTTCATTGAATATCATTGTGGACAGACCAATATGACAATTAATGTCACACAGAAGAAAAATTAAGTTAGTAATTCATTTTCAGTTATTTTGCCTTTTAATATGCTTAAAAATGGGAATTCAAAGGCATTTCTGAAAAAAATGTACTGCATTTTTCACAGTATATGCAAAGAATGAAAACAAATTGCAGATAAATTTGAAATATTTTCTGAGGGCACTCATGTCAATAGCAACATGCAGAAATTCTTGTTTTAATAAGAATTTCTTTTAAGCTATTTACTTAACTAGAAACCTGCAATTATCTTTATTTATTTATTTATTTATTTATTTTATTTTTTGTCCTTAGTGATGTAGATATCAATGGATTATTTCCTCTTTTTTTTTTAATTTGAATAATCTGCAAAATAGGGATTGCTGAAATGATTAAAAGGATCTATTTTCCTTGCAATATAAATAGATTTTATGTATTCCTGTTGAATGATGAAATGCAATATCTAATCTTTATCCCAGGTGAAAGGTTCTACACTTCCATGAAAAAGGCAGGCTTAGTCAGGTCAATGAACTAAATCAATTTTAAAACAACAACGAAAAGGTCCACCTAATAGATGAAGGTAATCATAATAATATAATATTTCACAAATAATCCAGGCCAACATATATTTTATCCCAGTTTCTCACTTAGTGGCAGTAATTTAAATTAGATTTTTTATGTTAACTATATGCTATGCAGTGCACACACCTGTGAGTGTATTCCTAAGGAAGTTATTTTAATCCAGCAATGAATGATTAGACATTTGTAATGAAAATAAAATTTATTTATTTCTTGAAATTCTGCTGTAAAATCATAATGATAATCTGCTCTGCAATACTGGTCACAGCCTTCTCAAATTTGATATCACTGAAGGCAGAAAAAAAGAACTCCATGCCCATCTTCCCATCATAATATAACTTCAAACAGGAAAGTGCATACAGATGAACATTTCTCAAAAGAAGTTAAAAGAGGTGTTTCAAAGGGTAAAATGCTTTCAGAAGACTATTAAAGGTATTAGCAAAAAATTCCATTTTGGAAATTCTGTCCAAACGAGAACATAGAAAACCCTAGAAAAAGAAACATAGAAAAAATGAGAACATAGAAAATTAATTTTTAACTGTCATGAAACTAGCCCAAAATGCTGTTGAACATTGACTTGCTAAAAGCATTGACACAACTAATTACAGAATTTAAAATAAAAAAGGAGGAAGGCTGACTGTAGTTCCGACAAAGTATCAAAGCACCATTCAAGAAAGATTTAAACTAAAGAAAAAAATCTTTTTGAAAGAACCTGAACTGAAGAGTGCAAGACTGAAATTCATTAGTGTATCTCAATTCTCTAGTGAGCAGATTAGCTAAAATTTAAAAAAAGACCAGAACAAGTATGTGACAGTGTTTTATTGTGTAATAATGGGGATAAATCAGCAAAACTTGGCATTACATACTTGGATATTTAATAGTTGTCTTAACAACAATTAATAAAAAATAACCATTTTGGGTATAAGTGGATATAAGTGTCTTCCTGAATTAGTAATATGTTAAAGAAAAGGGGAATAAAAAAGAATATGACAGGTGGTCATTTTCCAAAAGGTTTAGTAGGGGAATGAATGGAGCTGTCTGCTATTCAACATCTTAACATTCTTAACTATTCAACATCTTAACATCTCTAAAAAAAGGGTGGAGATTAGGAAACAATTTTTGACTGATATAAAATTTCTCAAGATAGCCAAAACTTTCTGTAAAGAGCTGCAGAAGGATTTTACTGCATTGAATGACTGGGTGAGAAATTAATGCAAAGCAATACTCTTGAGGAAAAAAACAATTGCAATTATGAAGCTCACAGTGGTGGATTCTAAATTAGCAAAGAAGATCTTGGAGCTATTCTGATTAATTCCCTAAAAACATCATCCCAGTTCTCAGCAGCTATCAAGGGACAAACAATATTTGGAAGTATTAGGAAAAGAATAATAACAATAAAAAAGAAACAGAAAGCTTGATTATGTCCCTGCATATATTGATGAGACTGCCACACAGTGAATGCTTTGTGGAACTGCTGGAGGATATGTAGACCCAGAAAGGGCAGAACATCAGAGGGGAAGGTTGGAGGTATGGGGCAGCTTCTGTATCAGAATTGTACTCATACTCTTCATCCTGGAAAGAGACAACAAAAGGTGGGTGTGATAGAGGAATATAAAATTATGAATGACACGAAGAAACTGAATAGGGAGTGATTACTCACTGTGGGGTACCCAAGAAAACTATTAGGCAGCAGGTTTAAAACAAACATAAGAAAGACCTTTTCTGCTTAAGAATATTATATTTTGAAATTCAATTTCATGGGATGCCAAAATTACAAAAAAGTTCCAAAGTGATTAAACAGTTCTATAAAGGAAAGACCATGAAAAGCTATTAAATAAGAGGTCGATGATTTTAAACAGGAGTAGCTGGCAACTAGCACTCTACTTTCCCTCTTTCATATGTTCTTTTTTCTAAACATCAGCTTCTGGCCACTGGCTGAGAAAAATCTTTTAGTTTGATCTAGCATGTCTGTTTTTATGGAAAACAGCACAGAAGATAGGGTTTATTCAATACTAAATATGTAAGCTCTGATTCTGCTATCCTTTCCGCTGGCCTATTCTTAGCATAAAAGCTAACCAGGTTTTCATTGGGGTTGCATGATTAAATTTGGTGTAACTTCCAATCAAAACCTTCAATCAAACGTTCCTTTTATGCATTTATCATATATCTAAGAATATAAAAATATTTTAAATGTTACTTTGAATAAGGAATGAAACAGAACACATAGACTGAGACTCAAAACAGTAAGTACAGTGTGGGTGAAGGGCAAATGAGAGATGTACCTACATGATCTAGCAAAAGATGTTAATTCAGTTTCTCTTGTTTTAGTAAAGCAAAAACAGGGAAGGAAGGAATGGTTCAGTATTTTCAATATCTTTGTATTTATAAAATGGCACCAGAAAAACAGTAATCCAGGTGGTTGTAGTCCTTTATTACTGTATGAATGCTGAGACTTCCATTCATTTCAAGGGCTGCCCCCACTAAATATGTGGTTTCTGTGGGAACAGAAAACAGTGTGGTCAGAGAAAGCGGGTGTCTTCACAGGTCTGCAGAGCTAATGCGACAATAATCCTTTCTCTGTCAAGGCCCAATATGAACAAAAACGTAACTCTGGAATCAGCATGTGGAAGGTCTGCAAAGTGTTAGAGGGGTATTCCTCCCCCCTTTCTGGGTAGAGAAAATTAGATTCTTTTGACTGCAAGGCTGAATGAGTTGAGAGTATTGTGCAAAAAAAGCCCTAAATATTTGAGGCAGAATCATACCCTTAGTACTTGTGAGATGGGAATAATGACAGAAAAAGGAAAGATTGGCTGTTAATATTGACATCAGCCACTGAAATGTTGAAATGAACAGTCTAGAATCAAGTGTTCTGTTATATATTTAAAATTTATAGACAGGTACTACTGTACTGCCTGGATTTTTGAAAGCTGAAGAATGAACGGCCCTGTCTGATGGGCACCCGGCTACTCGTGCAGCTTCCTAAGGGAGCTGGGACTTGTGCTATCACTTGCTTCCAATGTAAGGTGTCTGGCTATGTTAAACTCAGCCCCAGCTTCATATGAAACACCCATGCTGTGCATGGCTCCAAGAGTTGTCCAGGAGGGCTCCAGCTGTATGAGTAGTAGTTCTGGTGCTGGACCAGGGAACGTCACTGTGTAGAGGTGCATCCAGCATTGGCTATATTGTACAACGGCAAAGGGCTGAACAGTCCTTTCAGGTCATAAGACTGTAGCTTAAGACAGCACAGTCTTGAGGACCATATCAACATTCTGGCTCTTGGGACTTAGACTCCAAGAACCCTGTCACTTTGTCCCTGAGTAGGGCTCAGGTGCTGTTGCACATGCTTTAGTGGCCAATTTTAGGTGCTTTGAGGAATTTGTGGCAAAAATTGAGATGCAAATTGGATGCAGGTATCAGTGAGGATTAGATTTCCAAATTACTCTCTTGATCTTAGCTTTTAAGTTCTCATCCACTCTGGCATGCTTGATGCATGTGGTCACTGCCAATTGCTTTTTGATTACATCTGATATGTTTGCAGCTGTTTGAACCAAGTAGTTATTTGCAGAAATATTCTGAACTCACTTCTTAAACTTCTGGAATGACAGTTCAATGAAACCAGAATAGAAATGGGATCTGCATTTTGGCCAGAGTAGGAATACTCAAAGTGGAAAATTTGTAGAGTGTGGTTTGGATGACCCAATATCAGTGTAGGTTTGATGTCTATGGGCTAGTGGAGAGAAAGTATTAGGTGAAAAGAATAGGATTCAGTTCCTGCTGTTATTCTGCATTTTTAAGTAAAACTTCTAAGGTTTTGTTTCTTCATACTGTTAAAATGCAGATAGTAAAGTCTGGCTATATTTTAAATGATTTTGTATGTAAAGTAGATAATACTATTTGGGACTGGTATGTATGCCTATATATACCTATATATATATATAGCACCTTGAGTACTGTGTTCAGTTTTGGGCCCCTTGCTACAAGAAGGACGTCGAGGTGCTTGAGAGAGTCCAGAGAAGGGCGACGAGGCTGGTGAGGGGTCTGGAGAACAAGTCTTATGAGGATTGGCAGAGGGAGCTGGGATTGTTCAGCCTGGAGAAGAGGAGGCTCAGGGGCGACCTTAGCACTCTCTACAGGTACCTTAAAGGAGGCTGTAGTGAGGTAGGGGTTGGTCTATTCTCCCACGTGCCTGGTGACAGGACGAGGGGGAATGGGCTAAAGTTGTGCCAGGGGAGCTTTAGGTTGGATATTAGGAGGAACTTCTTTACTGAAAGGGTTGTTAGGCATTGGAATAGGCTGCCCAGGGAAGTGGTTGAGTCACCATCCCTGGAGGTCTTTAAGAGACGTTTGGATGTAGAGCTTAGTGATATGGTTTAGTGGAGGACTTGTTAGTGTTAGGTCAGAGGTTGGACTGGGTGATCTTGGAGGTCTCTTCCAACCTAGACAATTCTGTGATTCTGTGAAAAGTTTTTAAAATAAATCCATCTTCTTACTGACTGTTACCTCTGCAAATTTGTTGTGGACTCTAGAAATGAGGTTGCTTTTTGGATTGCCAAATACCAGCCCATTGAGGTGAGTCTAATTTAAGTAAAGTGTGAATAATGGTTCCTCTTCTTCCCCAGGCATATGATACTGATAAAGTGATAATGGCATAAAGTGTATGCAGATTGTAATCTCTGAAAATATTTGTTCACTTTTTCTTGGCAACATAGGTTCTGCTATTAGAATTATTGTCAAATAAACAGAGTTGACTGACTTTTTAAAAAGGATTAATCTGAAATGAACATATTAAACAACATGTTTGTTCCTTGTGTTTATTTGTAAAACCTAGTTCAGCAATTTTGTATAAATGCAGGGTCTAGAGCTGTTGTACTACTTGCGTGTAGTTATACTCATGATAACTAATAACTGGAGAGAGGATGGGAGACAGCAGGCTTATTTCCTTTCATTTGCTAGAATAAAAACTGTGGTGATAACATGCAAAACATTTTTCATGTTAACACTAATTATGTTTTCCAAAACCTTTTCATGTATGGACCATAATTTAACATGGATTATCCTCTATTATTTGCATGACATTTCTATTGGGAGATAGAGCAATAAGGGTGTTGGAGAATGTGACATGGAATGGTACTGTTTTATTTATTTTTTTATCCACCAGTACTGGCGGCAAGGTCACTGTCTGAATGGATTGTCTGCTTATAACCTTTTGTATTGCACATATAAGAGCTTTTTTGCTGCAGTTCTCAGAAATTATTAAGGAATTCAATTAAATATTCTAATTTTGAACACTGTCTTGTGGGTTTCCTTATATACTAGTATTTTTGATAGTCTTTAGACTACTTTCTTGATTTGAAAATGTGCTTTCAGTTATATTCCCTGTCTGGTCGCATGTGTTAGTGCTATGTTTTCCTGAAGCTGTTGTTGTTTGTGATGAATAGGAACTATTGGAATAATCTGTAGTGATGCTAATTCACATTCACTTATAGTGCTGCTGCCTAGATACGTAGTAATTGTTCCAGGAGCCTCCATTCTGATATGGACAAATATTCATGATGAAGACTTCACTGATTTTTTAACTCATTTGTTCTACAAGCTCAGAAATAACTGTTTTGTTCTTGATGAAGAGAAGTGAAAGGATAGTTATATTGATAGAGGTTTTGTGGGTGTATGTATACGACTTTAGTAATCCTAAAATACTGTAACACGTTGAACAGACATGATGTGTGCTGTTTATACAGCTAATCTTGCATGTCACAATATATTTAAAGCATGACTGTCTTGGATAAAGCCATGCCAACATATCTCCCATATTTTGCAACCTTTCACATCCAACCCCAGTATTAAGGCACTATTATATAAGAAGGAGGACTTTTCCTGAAGATAAAATCTGGAGCATTCCTTACTCAACTATTGATTTCATGTGGTACTGAACAATATTACAGTGCACAGAACTGCACCAAGCATGACACTTGTAAACTGTCATTAAGTTTTAGATGCCTTAGTTGTACTCTATTGTGTTTCCAACCTTTAAAAAACCAAAGATAATTTATTTATTTCAGAGTGGTTTGGTGTATGGCAGTACCAAAATAGTTTTTATTAAAAAAATGTATTATAGTATATTCTAGTTTTTTGTTTGTTTGTTTGTTTTGTTTTTGCTTGTGAGTATGGGCATGTGTAACTATGCAGTTGTCTACTGCAAACGCAGTTGTCTGTTGCCAAGTGTTTTTTGTAATAGTTTTGCCTGTATGGTGATCAGATTAAGAAACAGTGTTCTAGAGTGATCATTTGACAGAAGAAAGTGGTAGAAACAGATACAGATAGAAAAGAGCCTGTAGAAAAAGACATGGAATCAATGCCAACAAATCTGAAATGATCATTTTTAACAGTGAAGATTAAGTGGTGTGATACACATTACCTGACATCTTAAAATCAAGATAAATTATCTTTCAAAAATCTTTGAATGTTTAAAGTAATCAACCCTATTTTTGTCATATGTTCTGTTGGGCTCCAAGTTAGTACAGATTTTTCACCAGCTGTGGAGCTCAGGGCTTTGCTTTCAGAGCAGTAACCTCTGAGTTTCATCTCCAGCATTGCTGCTGAGCTCCAAGTGGCCATGGCATTCACGAGAATGACAACCAGAGTCTTAGAAAGTGAGGGGACCATTTCACCATATTAATAATACGATACTTAATTCATTTAACTGTACTGGAATTTGATAAAATGGTTATTTGATTGGCTTCAGCTCTTCATGAGCATTTTCACATGTTTATCTTGCTTAACTTCTCAGCTTCAGTCTCCTTGATTTAGTTGACAACTGTTAATTTGAACCAGACGCTTGAAATTGCTGGAGAGCTTCTTTTGTAACAGAAGCTTGCTAACCTGACTTCTTTGTCCACAGAGAACTCAGGGAATTGGCTTCTCTTTGTTCTACCTATAGTGCCCTTAAAGGCCTTTTAAAAATGGTGATCGTGAATTACCATATATCAAGTACAGAGAATCTGTATGGAAGAAAGGAATGTAAGAGAAAATAAATTGCATTCCACCAAAAAAAAAAAAAGTGTGTATAAAACAGAATGGGAAAACAGGAAATGCTAGTGTCCTTTTTATCTTTGAAGAAAGAATTTTATAATCTTTTACATGGCTTTGCTCCTAGTTGTTATTTAGGGAATACTCTGTATGAAGATCAGTCAAGGTCAAATTAAATATATATTTATAGACTATATGGATTTTAGAAGGCTTATTAATACCTGTGATAATTTAACATAACTCATTTATTTATAGATTACTGGAGTATGCTTCAAGTTTACTAGCCAATATTCCCCATATTAAACATTTCCCATTTAAATTACTTAATGAGAGGGGAAATTGGGAAATAATAAACAAACACTTGCCTATTCTTATATCAGCAATTGCTGACTGCTTGTTTTTTTAACTCATGTAAACTGTCACTGTTTACCTGCATTACTCTATTAGAAACTCATTTTATAAAATATTGTTCTCTACACTTTATGACTTAACAGTGGTTTCTCTTGGTAAAAAACAAAACAAAACAGAAACCAAGCCAACCAAACAAACAAATACCAACAAGCTTCTATGAGTTGTATATCTAAGAAACCAAACACATCTTTTTTGATTTAAAAACTAGCCATTTATTTCCAGCTTACCCATAGCAACTCTGTTGCTCTCAGTAACTGGCATTGATAATATTATGCCTTTTAAAGTGTTGATTTTTCAGTGCAATATACTTTATTAAAGCATATTTGCTTATTTTGTCCAAACAAAAATCTTGGACCAAATCTCTTATATGTCCAAGAGGTATGTGTTCTCACTGCAACATTTCAAATTTCAAATATTTAAAATACATTTCTGTATTTCCTTCCAGCTAGCAGAAGTTGGCATTATCTTGTGCCTCAGTTACTATAACTTTTTTGTCTTTTGTTTTAATTTTGTTCTTCTGACAATTCTTCATATTGGTGCAAGAATCTTTCTTCCTATGTTTCCCTTACATTTACTTCCCTTGCTTTACAGAAGTCCGCTTAGCGTCACCAAACCTAAGCTGTGGATTCATTCTTAAGGCTTTTGACAACCTACCTATCATCTTATCTGCAAGACACCAACTTCTATTTAGCCCACAAACACAGGCTTCTTCATCTACTTGAAGGTCTAGGCAGACACAACCTTAATAATTATCTTTTAATATTTTTATCTATTAATTACTTAATATTCTTCTTAACTAGGACTAATACATGGGGCAGCATCAGCACAGTCATGTGAGATCAAGATGACTGTTAGCTTTATTTCCCTCATTGATCTATTTGCATTAATTGCCTTTGTACTTGGAACACATCTGGGGCAGACACAACAGCACAAACTTCAAAGTACTACAACAAATCAGTTGATCAGCAGTTATTTTGGAAGGCTGGCTACAAGACGATGGCCTATGGTGGGTGAATGCTAAAGAATGTCAGTTGAAGAATGAGAGGGTGTTATGGGATTTACTTTCCATTTTCTTACTTCTCTAACAGGTTTATTTTTTTTCTAGAAATCTTTATTGTTTCTCAATGAAGTTATTTGTATATTAATGGTATCTTTGGATAGCACAGGATGATAAATATTGAAATGGGATGTGATTCATATTTCATGAACTCTGGTCCTGACCTTTTTACAATTACCAGAACAAATTGCATTAATTGCACCAAATTATATGACAGGTGGAGGAAGTTTTCATTAGTATCCATTACATAAAGCAATATAGAAAGAAATTTCCTTTTATTTTTTTTCCTCTGTAATTGACTGTAAACATGACCAATCTTACATAATAGCAAAGCATATACAAAAGGTGATATTGGTTGGTTTTTGCAGCTTTAGGACTTCTAATACCTCAGGGATTTGGGTTAATAATGATTACAAGAGGGGGAAAATAGATGAGAGAGAGATACTATGGTTACACAGACCTTTCTTCCTTAGGCAAAAAATATTTTGTATGAAGATCAGCATCTGAAAATATGAACCTGAGAGCAATCTAGCAGTGTCAGATAGTATGGGCCTTGGGACTGGCTGCCAAAGCATGAGACTATACTCCACCAGGAGTGCAACCAGCCTCTGCCACAGTGTAGACGTTGTACTTGTTTTTCCTTTTCAGTCACAGTGCAATGCTTCTGAGGTGAAAGACTGATGAAAAAGGAAGATACGCTAGTATGTACAAGTGTTCTTAATGTGTGCCATAGTGGAATTGTTTACTACTGGAAATCCTGGATATTCACATTTAATGAAATAAATATTTCCTTCATTTATTTTTCAGTGGAAGAAAGAAATTAAAAGGTACAGTTAAGATCTTGTTTCTCCTGTAATCTATTTGCCAAACTCTTTTGCTCTGTTCTTCCCTGTAGAGCTTGTGGTGCAGGCTTTCTTTTTGCTCTTTTTCCTGGTTCCATTACTCATCCACAAGGAAAGTTTTATCCCTGATAAACTTAGTTTCTGTTAAGAAATCTAATTTTACTTTAAACCTTTGTGGGTATTATTACAGAAAGTAAGGGAAATGATATGAAAGAGAACTGAACAACTCCCTTTTAACATTTTTTTTTTAAAAATCTCTGATTGTCTGTGAAGAGTGTAGAGAATGCAACTCTTAATGTGATGGAGACTGGTTTATTCCATTATCAAGTATTTCATTCCTTTTGTAGACTGCTTTTAATCAGCAGAAAGGTTCAAGCAAATTAGAAGAAAAGAAAAAAAAAAGAGACATCTTCCTTTTCTGGAGGTCTGAGCTGAGTAGATTTTAAATACAATTTAACATTAATTTTTGAAATATTGGCACCTCCTTTCTTTAAAATATATAGCCAAATTTTTCATCTAGCACCTAAGCTGATGGGCACTGGATCCATAGATGCCTCTGAGGACTGGGGCCTGAGACCCTGCTAAAGTTACCGCTTCTGTAAATTCAGTGTGTTTCCCAGGTAGGTGAATGTACAACTTGAGGTATGTAAAATAAATAGCCATTAAAAACAGATGGGTCTTATTTTAAAAAATGTGAATCACCTATATGAGTGATGAAGTGGTTGTTATTTTCATATAAATTCTGTGTTTTCCAAAATGTAGTATAACTTCATAAACTAAGTTAAGAACATAATCAAGAAATGGCAATGTCCAGAATCTTGGCAGAAAAGAAAACTGAATATGTCATAGGGAACAGTGGAGAGGGAAAGGTGTGAATGCAGGTTTAAAAAAGAAAAAAATGGTCAGAAAATGGTCAGAAAAGACAGATATCAGTTTCAGATTGTGTTCTCAAGGGAGTCAGGCTTGAGGAAAAGGTTAGAAATACCCATACAAGTTGTTCCTTGCTGAGCTGCCCTCTTGTTCAGACTTGCAAGTTAGCAAAGACATTTCTAATGGGCTGTTCTGTAGGGAAAAAATAGAAAAGAAATTTAAGATCAAAACTTAAAATACACAGCAGTCCTCTTAGGTTTTCTTCTCTTCTGGGTTCTCAACAGTCAAAATGAGTTGCACATTTGCTTCTACACCTCTATGTCATTTTTCTCTCTCAGGGAGGCAGTGCATAAGCAGAGGAGCTGAAGTGTTACTTTTGTGACAGAAGAGTGCCTCTTCATCTGGAGGTCATCATGTTGGAAGAAAGTTGTAAATGCACAGCAGTGTCCAGTGCAGCAGCATTTGAGGGAACGGCATCTTACAAGAGTGTCTGTGACCTTCCAGCCCAGGTCCAGCCTCAGACCAGGGGTCCTGCAGGAGGTACACCGTAACTGCTCTATCATTGTTAGCTGGAGGGGATCTTTAAACAATTCCAAGTAGTGTATGACTAACAAACCTTGCCTTGCATTGTTTGACAAGATACTTTGGAATGATGGTCCAGCACTCTAGTGTGTGGAACAAGTAAGATATTTCTGCCATACGTGCACTTCATCAGTAAGATGAAGGGTGCCAGAAGAGCCCTGAGGCTGGGGACAGTGGCATTGTGTATAATGAGATTTCTGCAAGCGTGGAATATTTTACAGATCACAGGAGTGGAAATCCTGAAGAAAAGGGTATGGTTTGTGCTTTGCCTTGCACTGACATAAGCATGTTTTTGCAGGATCTGTACAGAGGAAGCTTTTCTTTTTGAGGCTGCCTGACACAATAGGAGGACTTGCCTTACAAGTGGAATCAGAATTTAGAAAGGTTTTTTATATTATACCAAGTAGACAGACCTATTAAGCTACTGTGATGTGATCCAGACCCTCAGCAGCTTAGTCTGAAAAGTAATCTGCACGTCAGCCCCAGATGCAGAAGGACTGGAATTTATGGTGCACAGGATTTAGCCATTTCACAGTAAATTAGATAGGACTTTTCAAACCTTTTGAAACTGTGTTTTCAAAATTTTGTGTTTTTTAGCTTACTTTATAGGTGTTAAGCCTTGCTGCCCTTTTCCTGGGAAGCTCTGACATTAAAAGAAAATTTACTTGTGTGGAATATTATTATAATCTTTCTTCAAACCAGCTTTGAACTTTAGTACTTAGTACCATTTAACACTATAATCATTTAAATCCACTTTAATGACTTTTGTAATATAAATGATTTAAGTATAATAACAATTATTTTAACAAGTGTTTCCTGATTCCAGGCATGTGTAAAGGAGATGGGGTATGTAATATGTCTGACCAGATAACTGCTTTTACGAATTATATTCATTCTTCTTTATTTAGCTGCAAAATGAAGAGAGTTCAGTGTAGTTCAAGGAAAGCATTGTGGTAAACAGACAGCTTAAATGTGAGCAGTGTAAAGAGCAGCAGCTTGCAGAAATATTGCTATAGATACTAAGACCGTATCCTGCCTCACTATGGACCACACATAATTGAATCATGTTCAATAGAAGGCCATTACAAAACAGAGCTGATTTGCAATGCTAATGCAGTGAAGACAGCTGTCACTGGGAATTAAATATGATCATTCAAAGCCTGAATAAATGAGGTGCCCATTATCTTCTGGCTCTGCAGCCTGCTTAAAGAACACAAATAAATGATACAGTCTCAATAACCAGCTCAGTTTTGTCTTCTAGCCATAGAAATATGAAGAAGACAGAGGAAAGAGGGAGGGCATGCAACAACATCAACAACAAAAAGCATAGTCAATTTACAAAGACAAGCAGAGAACCAGTGCCCTAGGACTCCATTTTCAACAGAACGGTATTTGTAGAAAAATGGGAAAAAAAGCTCTTTAACCAAGCTAGCATATTTTAGTGTAAAAAAGGCCTACTTATTTACAAAGATACAGTGAAAAATAACAGGTGTCTAAAAAATCATGGTCAGTGATTTTCCAAAGGAAATCAGTCAGAGAATCCAAAACATCCAATGAATTAGCATGGAGTCTGCACAGAATGATAAAGGACAGGTTAAGGTAAATTTATTTTCCTTTTGGCACACAGTGCTGTGAATGTCATAAGATATTGCTGTTCAATTTTAATGTGAACCATAATCTACACACAAGGAAAAGGCTGATCAAGGTGGAAGAAACTGGCATTTGTTTCAAGAGGGAATGCCTTGGAAGTTTGTGTCATTTCGCAGAGAGCATAAAAGCACACAGTCGGAAGAAGGAGAAAAAGAAAAGTTACCATATACAAGGAGGCTTTCTGCTTTGAGTAGGAGTGGTACCTGATGCAGCTGGTTTGGTCCTAGGCAGAACAGGTCTGTGCTGTGCTGCAGCTGGGCGGTGATGTGAAGCAGAGGAGCCCCAGCGAGAGCAGCAGAGCAGCGCGATGCTTGGGAATCTGCCTTCCTTGGCTGGCACCCGCGGGCTGCGGCGCTGGGTGCTGGCGGAGGGCAAGCAGAGGGAAGCACTGCCAGATGTGGTGACAAGCCCTGGCTTAGCTGGTGTCTGATTACCAGTTCTTGCCTGTAGAAAATACCGTATAAAATGTGCACTTTAAAGAACAGAGGAGACAGAGGAGTTAACTTGCATAAATCATATTGCTAGTATGTATATGTATGTGCAAACATTTCCGTAAACATGTGAAATCCATGAAGGATAACCATATATCAAAGACTGCTTTTCTCTGATCAAACAAAATATTTGCCTGCCTGCAGCCTCTTCACAATGTTTTCCATTTTCCAATAAGGAAATCTACTGGTAGAGCCTGGAAATTGTCAAAATAGGCTGGGAGAAGTGGGAGAAAAGGTGTGAGGAATACCAGTGCCCCAGGCACCTGTCTCTTATATTGCCAGGTCCCAGAGCAAGTGACCTGTCCGAGACCTTTGGCAGCCCGGTGTAAGTGTGCAATAGGCAACAGATTTCATGTTGGAGTTGCCTGCACACATGAGAAAACGTGCTAATCCAGAAACAGCAAACTAAGTGCAAAGAAAACAGAAATATTACCAAGACATTTGCACATTCACTGGGCAAAATCAGGGGAAAAAAGGGAAGCTTGGAAAGTACATGACTGTGAAAAATTGCATCTGACATAATGTTAAATACCAGCAAGTGTAAAGTCGTATGTATGGCACATGAAAGCAGATAAACAGGTTGGATACAAACTGAGGATTAGCACTTCAGATATCAGCAACTTTAGGAACAGGTAGAGTTTTAATGATACGAATATATGGAGATATATAAATGCATATGAAATTACAGAGTGAAGGCCAGGCTGCTTGTGGTGGAATGTATTGTGAGGCAGTGCACAAACTCAAAGTAACAGTGTCTGCAAGACACACAGCATTAATGCATCCGCACTTGAAATGCTGCATTTCCTTTAGGTCCTCACATGTACTGAAATTCTAATTCAAAAAGAAGGACATTTAATATGGAGAAAAAACAGAGTGCATATGGAATGACCAATAGCACCAATCTCCGTTCTTTAGAAATCAGAGGATTTGGGGACACAAATAAGTCAAACTATACATAAAGAAGTGGAATTATTTATATTTTGAATGAAATCATGGACACAAGAGGTACAAGCATAAAGCAGGTGTGAGAGCAGTTTCAAGGCCAGAATTCTTTGATGTCTAAACATTTTGTAGGTAAACTCCTCTTGTGAAATAAAGTAGAGCAAGGCCAAAGAAATACCTATTTGAAATTACTATTTTAAATTCCTTCATCTATGATTTTCTTGATAACTATACAGTTTGCAAACGCTTTAGCTGTGAGCTGCTAAATAGAAAGCCTATTGTGCCCTACTGTGAGAATATCTTTAATGGATTCTCTATTTTCCCATTTTCACTTGGGTTTTAGTATTTTTCCTGTTTTAAAACCCAGGGAAGAAAAACCTGATATTCACTGTTTTGAAACTCTGTGGGTGCAGTGCAGCACCTGTACATTTAATATCAAAGCCTTTGATTATATTAGGCTGGGGGGGTTCTTCTTCCCTGCCCTATTCCTTCCAGCGACTCTTGCATTCCCTGTAGGTTTATGCCTTTTTACCACTTCAAAAATTTCACAATACATTTTAATTGATAGGTAACCATGTCCGTAACACGCTGGTTGATGGTTGTGGATTTTTTAATTATTTATTTATCTATTTTAGTGAGTGGCAACACCACAGGTGATATACAGCCAGAGAACAAACTGTGGCACTGCATGATACTGAAGCTTGTGCACTTGTGTATGACACCTCTCACAGATAAAGGAAATATGCATGGCAAGGCCTTTCCAATGCTCTCCTCTGTTTCAGGTCATGTATATTGTCCTTTCCTGTGAGACTTAGGGCAGGATTCCCTGCTGGGCTTTGGGCCATCCCTCCTGTCAGTATCCTGTTTGCTGCTATAGTAGGATGGACGGCTCTGACACACCAAGCACACTGCTTCTTGCAGAGTTTGTGCAGATCAGCAACACGCATCATGGCATGCACTCTGACACGAGGTCTTATTACATATTTACTGATGGCTTGAGACAGTCTAAGTGAGATGTGCCAGGGTGCAGTGCCATCGGTGCTAGCAGTGGGGCATGTGGTGGGCTGCCGCTCTCAAATCCCTGCCGAGGCTTTTGTGTGATGCCCAGAGCATTTCATATGCTGTAATTGTAGCATTTAAAGCTGCAGATGTGACAAATGTAGGACAATTTGCATGTTTACCAAATGGAAGTATAGCTCATCCACAAGGTACCCTGCTAGCACTGTGAGAGCAAACTTTAGTATGGCTTAATAAATATCCCCTTGTGGCTAATTTTGCAATTGGGGATGGTGTCGTCTTAGCACAGAGAGAAATAAAGACTCATGAAGCACTTTATTAGAGAAAATAGCTTTAAGTTGGCTCTGCCATGTATGAGGAATAAAGCACTTAAGGTGCTTCACAGAGCAAGCGCAGCTTGATTTCACAAATTTTTGGCCTTGTGCTTAAACTGCAATAGCCCTAGTTCCCTCCTGTTTCCCTTATACTTCTCTGCCTTGCTGGAAGAAAAGGGACAAAACAAGTATAATGACACAGTACCTGCCATTTGACTTGAAATCAAAGCATTTTCAAATAAAAGCCAGGGAAAGCAGAACAGAACTGGAGCAACGTGTAGTGTGCCCTGTCAGTAACTGGAGCACTTTCTGGGTACGAGAGGGCTGTGCTCCCTTTCCTTCTACCTGTGTGGATTTTATCCCATTACACTGAATTTTTCAAAGTCCACTGTGATGCAAAGGCACATATATTTCAGTTTTCAGCTAAGCTGAATCCTCTCGTGTTGTTGTCCCTAGCCTACTTGATTTCAAATTCCTTTTGAATGCTACTGAAACCCAAGGGGAAATTCCTATTCATTTCCAGGCGTAGGCTGTATTTAGTTTCCTGTGTTGTGGTATTTAGTTACTAGAGTATACATTTTCTAATATATATTTTCTTCATGATGCCTGGATCTTATTTCATTTCCTATTTTATATTGGTATCTATAATGCTTTAGAAAGAAGAGTACAGATAATGATGGTTTTGTTTCCAAATAAGAACGGAGTAAAAGCCCATTTGGTTTGTTCTTAACATACTTAAGGAATGCAGCTTGTGTCCACTATATTTTGTTGGTTGGTTGTTTTGTTGTTGTTGTTTGTTTGTTGTCTTTTTTTTTTTTTTAACTTGTACAATTCACAGATTAAGCCAGCATTTACCATAGTAAATGGTAAGTAACTGATGGAGACTAATTACAGTATCTCATAAGCAATGACTGTTTGTAAATGTTGGCCTTACTCTTTGTGTAGCACAGCGGAACTCTCTGAGATTTCACTTGGTATGATAAGACACCTTTCAGTTTCCTTAATTCCTGACTGCATAGTGTCTTATAGATCTGCACTGGGGCATCAGGTGCTGACCTGCTCATACTATCATTGTGTTTTCAGTTCTCAGAGATGCACTCCAAAGTGGGCAGAACTTCATACAACCTTTGAAACCCTCAAGTTAGAGCTAGCATAGATAGCTATGTATTCTCACAGTTTGTTTCAGCTATATGTAGATGGATGTAATTGGGCTGGTTAAAATCCAGCATCAAAACATTGAGTAGGTTTGATGTATTTGTTCAAACTTCTGCTGTTAATCCTGTGCATAAGCTGTAATTTAATTCCTTTTCTTATTATGCATTAGCTTGAATAGAAATAAGTGTTGAGCTAAAGTGTGTTTGTGTCATGTTGATAAGGTTGGGTATGCAGCTATAAGGCTGTTGCGCAGCAACAAAGTGTATTATCTTTACATTAAGAGACCACTGTAATTTTTGTACGTTATACTCAAAATATGAAAATAAACTGTAGAGGAAGGCCTTCAGTAGAGCTTTGTTCTCAGCTTGCATTTTTTCAGTCATTTTGTGTCTTTCCCAAATGGTCTAAACTGTATTACATTTCCTGTCAAATTTAATTACAAAAAAAAAAAAAAACAAACCAAAAACAACTTCACACTAATTAGCTAATTAGGGGCCGTAAAATGTTCTTTCTGTCCCTCTCCATTTTTATTCTTGTTTATTTCTGAAGTGTGAATGGGGTGGAAAATCCATCCACTAAAAGGGAGATGGAGATAATTGAACTCTTTTCATACAGTCCCAGGTAGAAATCAAATCCAAGACCCAGGGTGAAAGGTGAGCTCTGTAACTACTATACCAAACTATTCTTGGTAATTATCAGCATGAGCATAATTATTAACATTTCAATTATACTCACAGTATTACATCTCTCCAAGGGGTTTAACTCCACTGATTTTCAACTTGTCTTGTTTTTTTGGTAGGCATCCAGTTGGAACAAAGTTGCTGGATAATATTTTTGACACAAAAGGGTAACATACTTTTCAGAATACGTGATCTATATGTTTTGTCCTCAATGACACTTGTGTGCTTCCAGATTTTGATTGCTTGGTAACACTACTTGGCATAGCAAGGTATCTATTTCAATAGATTTAAATAACTTATTACACAAGAAAGGAACAAAGCTCCAGGCTCTTCTCTCTTAAAATACAAAGTTTGAAATTGCAACTTAGATGAATAATATTGCATCCTTTGATTTAAAACAAGATTCAGTCTTTGTCTGCTCTCTAATAACTTTTTAAATAACTGTTTCCTGAAATTTACTTAACCCAAGTATGAAGCCCAATATTTTTAAATAGTTGATATATTTTTTTTATATATTTTATTAACCATTTTTGAGTATTCAAATCTAAAATGCTTATTAAGATAAGGATTTATAAGTGGGAACGACATGAAACATTTCTGTGCCTTTATTAATTTTGTATAATAATCTCTACTGCTTGTACATTATGGTTGAGTTCTACCTACTTGAGGTTTGCTAACCAAGTAAAGTTGCCACACTATTCTGCATTTGTAGGAGTGGTATTATCAGAAAATGCTCATGAGAACAGCCTGTCTAGAAAAGGAATGGAAACTTCAGCTTGATGGCTGAGTATGATGGCAAAAGTGACTCACCTAAACACATATTAACTCTGCACAAGACAAATTAAATGAAACAACATTAAACAGCAGCAGTGGTAGTATTGTATATTCCTGCTCCTCAACACATGGGTGTGAAAGCAAATGTGTTTAAGAAATGTAAAATCCTTAAATCTTCATAAAAAAATAACAAATTACCAACAGGGCTGGGCATAAGAAGGCTGCAGTAAGCCTGGGAGAGTATTAAGAAAATGCATCATATATTTTTTTCCCATTCTTGTGCTCTTTCATGGGCATCTGCTTCTGGCTACGGGATGCTGTATTAGACGAACCTTTAGACTGATGCTATATGGCCACTTAAAAGTTCTTCTGTAAGAACTGTCCTTTTAAGAGTTAAGGCTCTGTAAGAGCCTTACAGATAGTTCTGATGTGATATTGCTAATGTGTTTGGTTAACAGCATCTCGCTGAAGTCTAGGGCAGTCACATAACACTGACAATGAAAATTATGGGCTGGTTCTCCTTCCAAGTGAAAAAAAAAAAAAAAATTCCTTTGTAACAGATGACAACAGTTTACCATGCTCTCTGTCCTTCTGCTTTGTCAGAGCTTGCCACCATTGCAACTGAGAATGATCATGCTCCAAATCTCAGCTGCTGCAGCTGACCACCAGCACTTTCTGTGTTCTCTACCACCTCTGCTATGAGAGCAGTAAATTCCTACAAAAAATGGAGGTTTGTGATTACACACATGATTATAGTATATATATATATACAACTTCTGTATGCTTTCTGCAGGGTATTACCTTTAAGCTCATTAACTGAGGTCACACTTCTGGCTCCACTACCAGTTTAGCAAACTAGGTGAGCATTTATTTAAAAACATTAAGATGTAATTTGTAACAATAATTTCAAAAATAAGTTAAATGGAAAGAAAGTAATGTTTGAATAACAGTGAAGAATTAACGAGTCTAAGAGAATGGGCTTAGAATATTTTATATAAGTAAACATTAACTTATGCAAATCTGTTGAACTGTTGTGTTTGCCAGAAATACAGGTCAACTCACAGAGGTGTTCCTCATCATTGCAATAGAAAATTGGGCTCTTTTGTAAAGTAATTATACCTTTGTTCATGTAAGTTTGAAAAAGATATGTGCTAGCTCTAACTTCCCTGAAATAGCTTTACTAGAAAATATTGCAGCTAACCAAGAGATGATGTACCTCATGTCTATTGTCCCTTGTCATCTCTAAGTCTATTGCCTGGTGATGAACTGCACTGCTGTGGGCAGGGAGTCAAGCTGTTGGCAGCGCTGTGCAGCCTCAGATAGGTATTAGGTGCTCCTGATGGTTCTCAACCTAATTACCCAGGGAAAACAGTGTACAAAATCATATTTAAAATAGTGGCAGCTCAGAACTCCTACTGTGCTTATCTCTGATTAAATTATGGCACTTTACCACTACAGCAGCAGTGGATTCAGCCTGAACCTGGTGGTAATGGGAGACAGAAGCTGTAGACCTCTTTGGCTGTGACTTTGCCATGAAATTTGGCTGTATATAAATTGTACTAGATCGTGTTTATGGCTGTACCCTCTTTTCCCACTGCCCGATAAATGCACGTGCACCTCTTGGAATTCACTGAGCCACTGTCCATGCATGAATGTAGTGTTACATGTCTCTGTGCCAGGGTGCTGTAGAGTTGCTGTACTCCAGATGGAGAAGCAGCATTGTCCCCAAAACTGACTAGTGAGATGGAGGGGTAGGAAGGATCTGCTTTATTTTATTTTATTTTATTTTAAATTTTAATTTTAATTTAATTTAATTTTAGACCCAGAGAAGGCCTCCAGCACATGGTAGTGACAGCTACTTGAAACACAGGAGCCTGAGCATGCCCTCTTAATAGTACTGAGGTAGGGTGGGAAGTGTTTGAGAGTTGGTTGTCCACAAGGCACCTCAAGGACTGTACAGAAATTGTTAAGAAATTCAGTTGATAGTATAGATAGCTTAGGTATTTGTATCACATTTATATCTTTTTTTCCTAAATGTTTTGTTTTGGCTCAGATGGGGAGTTGCGACAGTGGGAACATGACTCCAGTGTCTGTAGTTACAGAGGGCAAATGGTTCCGTGGAGTTCTGTTTAGTCACAGCTCACTAGAAATGGTCAAAGAATAAATCATGTTTTTTTGCAAGAGCTGTAGTAAGAGATATGACTGAATAGCACAGGAGAACCTGGAGAAGAGCTGTTATATGGCCTTCAAATTGAGAGCAGGATTTTAAATTTTAATGAAGTGTCAGAGGGAGGCACAGGAGGAACTCTGTCTTAGCTGTTTGAATTGGGCAGCACACAGAGGGATGAGCTGAGAGGAAGATGTGCTAGAAGGGAAGATGCTGTATTAGTTTAGAGGAAAACAAAATCATGAAATGGGGCTGTAATGATAAGAGGAACGGTGGCCTCATTTTCTTTGTGCAGAGTGTGGAAATAGATGAAGTATGAATAAGGTCAGTCTTGAATGCGTTGCTTGAGTGAGAGTCTCATGAAAATGAGGAGTCTAATCCCAGGAACAAGCAGTGTAATTGAAGTACAGATGCTTTTACAGCATGCAGAATAGTGAATTTCTCAATCCTCCATAATCATACATCTGACCTTAAGTGATATATATGCATAGGTGAGCATATGTGTACAAGTGCACATGCACAGTAGGGATGTGCATTGTCACAACTACTTGTTACCAAGCAAAAATTGTCACCCGATCATTTCACACAATAGGAACCTCCTGTGTCAACAATAGCTCCTACAGATTTAATTTAGTCGGCAGGTTCTGCCTGTCCTGACACTGACATCTGATGAAAGCTCCCGTCACACCCCTGTTATATTCGACCCTGGAACATTTAGTTTTGAAAGGACACTGTTTTCCACCACACCTTTGAAATTAAGATCGTACCGCTTATTTAACCCATCTTTCTGCAAATACATTTTTACTTTTAGAACAGTTTGTTTCCTGTTTTTTTTTTTTTATTATTATTTTTTATTTTTTTCCTCTCTAATGGTCAGAAATGTCAGGGGACACAGAGCTACATCTTTCCAATCCAATGTATCTAGGCAAAATGATTTTCCAATGCAGCCCTGAGCACTTGGAACCCTGAAAAACCAAACTAGTTCCCCTACAAGACCCCAAGCTCTTTCCAACGGTCTGCCAAAAACAAACAAACAAACAAAACTAAATTGAAAAAATAAAAATAGGGCTATAGACATATCAGACTTAAGAGTGTGGAACTCCACTGCCCTGAGTCAAGCCGTGTTATTTTAAAGCATATAATGGTCTCACACTAGAACTCATAGCCTGAACACGTAAGGACACATGCCTTCATCAGAAAGACTTCAGTTTTTTCAGTGGGTTTTACACTGGTGGAAGGTATAGACTAGTCCAGTAGTTTTCTCAGGGACAGCTCTAAAAATCTGCCTGCTGGCGGCAGCTGTCATAAAGAAGTTCAATATTTGCTCTAATTCTTCAGTTCCTTAGTTTAAAACCAACCAACCCAAACGCACAACAACAACAACAACAAAAACAACCAAAAAACCACACCAGTATGTCCCTTTATCTGACATAATTTAGTGCATATTTTGACTACATTTTTCCTGCACACACACAAAAAAAAAAGTATTGCAGTGGACATTTAAAGCATGTACTGATGTTGGCTAGGCATATGGATATGTCTGTACCTGCTGCACTGAGTGGTTTGGCTATATGTCTGTGTGCAACATGGACTTCTATAACACTCAATGCACTTATGTGCTATATTTGATTATGAAGTAGTAATATATTAACGGATGATAACAAGGGATATACCTGTAGAAAAAAAATAAAGGATAAAAACAGTATCCCTGGATAGCTGGAGAAACACAGAGACATTTTTGGATTTGTTCTTAATTACAAAACTGTTAAAAGAGTTACTAAATGTGACATATAATTATTATACTGGATAAGAACATAGAGCTAAATTGAATACATAATAGTTATCTTCATTTTTTTTCTAGTTTCAATTAATTTTTCTGTACAAATAGGTATTTAAATAACATAGGCTATAAAATCAGCAGCAACCAGCCAGAGTGTATGTGTATAGAAACTCTCTAATATAAATTAGTGCCTTTTAAAAATCACTGTAAACTCTGTTTTCTGTAATTATAACAAACCCTAGAGTTTTACCCATGTAATAGTAATTTTTTAGTGTCTTCACCATTATTTTCCTTTTGATTTATTTAACTACATCTAACTTGAGCAAACAATGTTAAGTGGGGAAACAGATGTGGTTAAATAGCCTATAATTACGCCTTTAGTCTTCTGTTACCATCACAAGGCTCCTCCTGCTACTATGACCAGAAAAAGTGACCTAACTGATTTCACCAGCAGCCTTGCCAGTGCCTGATGCAGAATAGATGGCCCTATTAAGCAATCAGAAAAAAAAATAAATAAAAATCAACCATTACAGTGGAATAGTAATCAGCAGTGTTTATACTAGCCCCACAATGCACAATCAGAACCATGAATTCTACTAATTGGGTACCTTCTGCATCCAGAGGTGCCTGCAATGGGAAACAAAAGGGATTTGAAAATTAGTGTTTGTAGCAATTAGTTTCTGTCTGAAGGCTTAGCCCAGTTCATGGAAGCCATGATTCAAACAGGGATTATTATAGTAACTATGGTATTTAAATGTCCTCTGTCATTATTCAGCATCAAATTTAGCATAGCAAGACTAATTTGGATTTACTCTTTAAGACTAATTTGGATTTACTCTTTAAAATATGATTGTTGGGAATTTTTAAAGTCCTAAACTGCAAACCATGTATTTTATGCTTTTTTATATTTCCCACATCGGTTGTTTCCTTCTAAAGATTATGAGCCTGTTTCAGACTAACTGTAGAGGTGATTAAATGTGTTTGCTATTGAATAGCTGAGATTTAACAAATAGCACATTGGAGAGTGTTTGACTATTATTTTTCACAGAATGATCTGTACTATATTGGCATGTTGAGGGATTTCATGCTTCATAAAAATGTAAGGACTGCAAGTTTATTGTTTATAAACACAACTACAAATTCATGCCAGTGAGTAGTGGTATACAAATGTTTAAGAAGAGAAATTTAGGCATGCAATTTTCTGAGTAAACTGCTGGTGCATTTACAGATGGGCCTCAGTGAAAGCTCAGTGGATTATATTAAATTGGATACAAAAAGCCTTTTGCCCTTTTCTTTCCTTTGAATCTTTAGCATTTCTGACGTAATAATCTGATAGACAAATCTCTGTGCTTCAGTTCTTACCATTATAGACTCCCCGCTGTAGATGCTTAAAGGACAAATTAACAGTAGTACAATTCAAGTAACCTCTTCACCTTTTCTATCAAAGCATCAGCTGCATGTTCTTGCTTTGCTAAAGCTCCCCATATGGTTACAGCAGGACTGTGACAATAGCTTACAAAAAAAGCTTAGAATTCAGGAAAAAAAAAACTCAAGAAGAAATAGGAAGAGGGAGGCAAAAAGTCTTTAAGTCAGCCCTCAGTCTTAGCTCTGCTCTTTAAAGGTTACACTGAGTAACGGAAATGTATCATCTGCAATTTATTAATAAGTTGCTGTCCTCATTAGTTAACTGCTGTTTAATCCATATGTGATTAACTGTGTGACCTTAAAGAGATTGTTATTAATACAAAATATTACATTATGAAACCATTAAGTTATAGGAAAATATTGGTACTTTGAAGACAATCAGAATGATAAGTGTGATAGTTTTTAGAGATACTGTACCAACACTTCCTCTGACTGATTGCATTACATATTGATATTAGCAAGTATCAGTCTGTAGTGCAATCAGTCAGTGGAAAATGAGTGAAATGTGAACTAATGAGAGCTAATTGTCTCATATAATAGCAAGGACAGAGAATTCTATCAATTAAATTAGTCTGAGTTGAAACAACTATCAGTGTAATAATGTTGATAATATCAACCAAATTAGATGTAATGAAATAAATGGTATGCTAAAGATCAAGGATACCCATTGGCTCCGACGCCCACCTCGTGCTGACTAGTGAGAGCGCCTCATGACTTTGGGCTCAGGTCCTGCCTGAAGCACAGCCCAAAACATGTGGTTGTGCTCCCAGGGGACAGGTATGGAGGGATTTTTGAATTAGTGTAATTTGGATTTGGCAAATAGAGGAAGCCTTCTGAGAGGGTGAGGCAGTGAACATCACATAGCACAGATACACCACTATTGCTAGCTCCAGCACACCTCTCAGTGAGGGCAGAGATGTGGTAGGTGAGAAACAGTGGCTCGAGCAGTCCATGTAAATTTGCCCAGGTGTTGGGGCTTTTCTTTTTTCCTCTTCATTTTTTTTCTTTTCGCCTTTTTTCTTCTTCCCTTTTTTCTTTCTTCTTCCCTTTTTTCTTTCTTCTTCCCTTTTTTCTTTCTTTCTTCTTCCCTTTTTTCTTTCTTTTCTTTAGAAACTACTGCAATTGAACATCTGTGTGGAATGACCAGATGCCATTTAAAAGACCTACTCACAATATGGGATGGCAGAAACACAGAAAAACATCAGGGCCATCAGTTTTACTAGGGATGTGTTGCATGCTAATCTGAAAATGCAGCTTGGGAAATCACTACAGGAAGATGATGCCTCAGCAAAATTGCAAAATTTGACTGGCAGCTGCCATATTGATCTTGTAGAAAATCTGCAATTGTGTACGAATGTTTAGAAACTGACCACACAACTGGATGAATGGAATTTTTCTATTTGTATCAGAGAAAGTGGACATAAAAGTTCTCTCATTGATACCACTTCCAAGTAAAATTAATCTCCTTGTAATACAGGATCAAAGGAAGCAAAAACTAGAAATATCAGCAACCTTCAGAAAGCTTGAGTCTGAGAAGGGTCACAAATAATTCATTCACAGTGCTGAAACCACATCACCTAAAAACCACAATCGCCTACTAATTGCACAGTTTATATATTATTTAGAAAGCATTTGACATTTGACTTTCCACCTCACATGCTTAAGATGAAAAGATTCAACAAGCACATACACTGACATAAGTAGTAAAGATAAAATATTTCTATTTATTTATAGATAAAATATTTCTATAAAGAAGAAAAACAGGCTGACAATCTTACTTACAGTTGTATATGGATAGATAAAAAAACAGGAAAGCAATTTCAGGAGCACTAGTGGTGGAATAACATAGGGGAGGCTAGCCAACTTAAAGATCAGAGAGATGATGGGTAGACTGGCAAGGCCACAAAGATACCATCTAAGAAAGCACCTGGAAACTCTGGTATGACATCAGTACGAGTCATGCATGAATATGTAGATGTACTTACCGAAGTTATAGTAAGCAGTGATTGAATAAATTTGTTAGCTAATTCTCTTAATACATGAGGATAAATGAAATATTCAACATGGAGTCTTAGATGTGATAACCAATGGTTATTTTCAGTGGACCTTATAGCTCCTTATTGTTCCTTCTACTTTTCATTAAGCAAGGCTATTTTCTCACCCATTTTTGAGTTGCCATTAATTTCATCCCCTCATCTGTTAATGGACTTTCTTTCTCTTTAATATTTACTTCCCTAGCCATAAAAGCCGTTTAATCCTCCCTTTTATTCATTCTGAGCTTGATTGTAATGCTACACTCTGCCCTGGCTAAGTAGCTATGTTGCCCCAGGAGCAGGCTAGAGAATTAAGACTTGGAGCTCTGGTCTCTCCCTGTGCTCTACTTCAGAAGGCAAGGCTGGGCTGTGGCAGTGTGACTTCCAGTAAACCCAGTAACCCTAGCTGACAAACCAGAGGGAAAAGCATTTTGCATACACCATGACTTCTGTCCCTGCTGACCTGCTTGCAGGCAGTGGGTCCTGTGCTCCATGCCAAAGCTTTTGCTGCACAAGAGAGCAACATGCAGCAGGTAATGTAATATTTTGCTCTCTCCATTAGTCTTAGCTTCAGCTTCTTAACTTTTCATGGGCTTGAGGTAGACAAGGAGATCTCAAAGCAGTGCTGGCCAGCAGGCTCAGAACCACTGTCAAAATGTCATGGACAGCCAGTCTGGGTAGGGAAACAGCATCATATCTTGGTGCAAAATCAGTGGAGCAACACCTCGGGCAGTTCAGCCTTCCTTTTTTTTTTTGGTTCCCTACATCAGCTTTCTCTGGCTCACTCTGGATATTTTCAGCCTGGTTTTCTAAGGAAATAGCCCTTACACCATTTTACTGCATGCGTTTGTGTATACTTCTGTCCTCCTACCTCTTAGTTATGTCTTCTCTCCCTTTTTCTCCTTCCCTCTCCTGCATAACTTTTAGCCTATTTTTCTAACCCAATCACATAGAAATAGAGATCCCAAAGGTGCTAGATAAATAGGTCAGGTAAGGAAAATAATCCCATGAATGCCATCTCTCAGGAAAATAATGCAACTTGTGCTTAGTCCCCACTAGGCACTAGAGAGTACACAGTTGTAGTGAAGTTTTGTAGTTAAACAGTGAAGTTTTACCTCTCATTGTGTTCTCTAAAGTCTAATCAGGGAAAACTTCTGGCTGAAGCATTTCCAATGCTGGGTCACTTGTATATGTGCCTTCTTTAACGATGAGTAAGCTCATGCTTGTGCTCCTTAAAACCTCAGATATTTGAGTCATACTTCATCAAGCCAGTTTTTTAGGTTTTGCATTAATCCCCATTTTGTTTTTCACAGGAACACTCTGCAGCATGTACATTAATTCAAACAATATTCTGCATTTTTTTTTTTGAGGGTTCCCTTGTCATCCTCAGTATGTTTGTTTCCATGAAATCAGACACCCTTTAATTTCTGGCTCACTGTTTTCTTTTCTTATAGCTCCTGATAGCTGTTTCTTTATTTTTCTCTGAGAACCTACATGGTTTCTTGTTCTTGGTAGTAAAAGTTTGTAACTCGAGACCCTCCTTAATACATGTGTGATTGTATTTGTTATCCAACAGAGATATGGGAGGTCAGGATTTCTCCATGATGGTTTTTACAGGCTTGAGAAATAATTATCCTTCCTTGGGTATGTGTGCTTTGTAGTCAGAGCTGTTCTTCCCTCTAGGTTTGCTCTGTGTGCGTCATTGCACACTCTCTGCGGGGCAGGAGGGTTGCCATATGTGGCTAGCAGTCTGCCTTGTATAAAATCCAGACGGTCACACTGTATTGCCATAAAAACCTAAAGCACTGTCCGCACAGCTGAATGAAACTTGGAGGGGAAACCAGTGGGAGCAGTTAAACTGTAGAAGGAAAGAGGAGAAACTAGTCAAATATTATCTCCATGGTTATTACCAATCAAAAATGATGTTATGAAAATGCGTCAGAATATTTGTGTAATATATGAAGACGTGGGATAAAATTCCTGCCTTGTGTTTCAATGGTTACTTCTACATTTTTGCCTTCCACCTTCTGATGCTGACAGTCCTGAATCCTCCTGTGAAATAAACAGTGGTTATGACATCTGAACATGATGAATTTAATGACCTAAAAAATATGCTGTTTTCCACAAGTGTAACTGCTTTCAAGTAACCTTCACATTTGGCTGCTGCTATGTTTTATCATGTATATTGTGGCTCTTTTTTTTTTTTTTTTTCTCCCTTTGCTTTTGTATTGCTTTAAAAAGACAACAGAACATGCTGTGAGTTAATGTTTCACTTGTAAAAGGTTATGGATTAAGCTCAGCTGGTTTCTCAGGCTGACACAGGGTTCATGATTAGAAGAATGAAAACAAACATGAATTGAAAATGTCACTAACCTTTATTGGGCCCTGAAAATCCCTGAGCCTGCATGACAGGAGGCTTTCCTGTTTTCAACAGGATAAAGAAGATTGAAACAAAACAGCACGGATCTTGGCTATTTACATCTTTTAATGAATGCTCTTCACGTTTGGGTCCCTTTGTCAATCTCCCAGTTTTCAAGGGTTTAGCTGTGAAAAGTGCGGATGGTATCACATACTCTTATAAACCATGGAGTAGACATCTGTCTAGGATGCTTTTTCCTCCAAATTATGCTTAGGGTGAAGGACCACGTTTTAAGCTTCACTTACGACTATGCATGTATAAGGTAGCCAATTATCCAGTCTGAGCACTCAATAGCAGAAAGACCGAATTAAACCATCTCTAAATAATACCACCAATTTAATTTTACTAAATTAAATTTGAAAAAGCATTGTTATTAATTCCATATGATAGTGCGGTTTGAACTTTAGAACTGTTTAATGAAAAAAAACAACAAACTTTGCACTTTGAAAAAATCAGTTCTTGCTCTGACTGCTGTGGAAGAAGATGTCTTGCCAAGACAGGTGGAACTCAATGCAGACTCAAACAGGCCAAAGAGGAAACCAAAAATGCCCCTGACTTGGGAAGCTTTGCTCTGTTAAGAGCACAGGTTTGGGCCCAGTATCTTAGTCTTCCTTATACAGAAGGAGTATATTGCATGGTATGACTGCACTTCCTCTGCATTAACTGTTCCCATGCACTGGGGAAGAATTAGGTACAGCACTTGGCCTTACAGACTCACATATTCCCTGCTTCCCCATTACTTTACACTGCTAAACTGATTTTTCCTCGTCAGATTACTGAAAACACAAAAGAGTTATCGAATGTTTTTAATCTAGGCTGTGAAGAAACAAAGCGTGCATTTTCCTTCGTTTTAAATTTTTAGCTGCATGTTTTAGTAACAGCTGTGCCACTGCTTCACTGATTTCATAGGTAACCTGAGAAAATACTTTATGGAGGAAGAACACCGGGGGATCCTTCAACCAAATGTATTTCCTTCTCCTGATCTATAAATGTCTCGCGGATATGGAATTTTTGCCTCACAAAATCACATTTACTTTTTTCATGAAGTGAAGTGAGGCAATATAGACCTGTGCTTACTACATAATTATTTAACATATCCTACTATTTCATGGTGCAACTCTGACCTGTAACTGAGATTTAATGAAGTGGTTTGGCAGAGAATTAATATTAGGGGGAACACAAACCTGCAATTTTTTAGTCTCACTTCATCTAATTACAGTTTGTCCTTATGTTATATAATCTATTTTACAGTTTTTGGTGTAGGAGCAAAGTGATCTCTCTCAGCATTTTAATGAGGACCATTTTTTTTTATCTCTAGCTGCTTTAGTCTTTTGCAAATATTGAGGAATATCATATTTGATAAAATTTCATAAGGTATCTTAATGATATAGGACCCTAATCCACAGTTTCAAAATCAGCTGTGTCTCTAAAGTTATGTGGACATGTGAGCCCCATTTATTGAAAGTGATAAATTGAATCAATTAACTGAAAATCAAATAAATGGCTGTTAGGTGCTCTAAAATTAGAGAGGTCCTTAAACAGCTCAGCTTGGGGTGATGAAAGAGGCTCTGCAAGGCAGCATTCAACTTCCAGGGGTCTTGCCACACACTGAATTCACATCTCTGATTGCACACTCAGAGATCTGAGAGAGCAAGGGACGGTTGAGAGATACACAAATTGCCCATGGGAAGAAATACTGAGGAGTACTGGGGACATGAGTACACATCTCATACTGTCAGCTGAGTATTCTGCCTTGTCCCTTACTGAATTTCTTCTCACGTCTCCACCAAAGTAAGCTTGGAAAGTGATTCCCTTCTCTGCGACCCTGTAAATCCATCAGTGTGTATGAAGTGTGAGGTTTCCTTCTACAAAACAACAGTTTTGACAACCTGCAGTTTGATAGTGAAGACACCCACATGGAGAACAGTTCAAGGGGAATTTGACCCTGCATCCCACAGAAATACTTCTACTAGCGACTGGGATGAGTAAGGAATGGATGGCTTCTCCACCTGGCTGCGATTTACCCAAGATTAGACGTGCTTGAGGTACATCTAATATGTCAGCTCTTGAAGATCAGGCAGGTGGTAGAAAGACTTGTTTGGGAATGTTGGTTGGTTGAGGTGTGGGACAGACACTGCATTGCCAAGTGCTTTCAGGACCCGAGCACTTCTGCTCATTCCTAGTGCAGAACTTGGTCTCCTGGGAGATTTCACCTGTCGTAACTTCAGGAAGCTCTGAGGATCTGAATTTGTGATTTGGGTGCCTATAGTGATATTAAGATGCCTAGATTCTCCTCTTGAATCGAACTCATGGAGGCAACTTCTTAATGATACATAGTGTGAAAGTGCATTTAAGCTCTTTATTTTGATTTATCAAAGGTGCATAGGAAGTTCACTTTATTGTGGTGCTCTCTGTCTGGGATTTTCAGCAGAAAATCAGTTCAGATTAGATTCTTAGGCTCTTAAATGCCTTTATCTACCTGTCTGTCTGTTTGTCTGTCTACCTATCTATCTTTGTATGTGTTTAGGCCCTGATTACATTTGTGGAATTAACCATTAAAGCCCAACAGGCTAAGGCTCCAGAGGCACTTACGTGTCTTTGGAAATGTTTCTTATGGCATTTTGCTGATGCATTATCTGTTCTATGGTAATAGAAAATATGGAGAAGAAAAGAGTAAGTGCTGTTCTTCTCATTTTGTCTCAAGCTATAATAGTTAAAATCCCATGTTATTTCTCTGGAAAAAAAGAAAAGAACCATGCTGAGAGCATTTGGAGCAACGTAACAATGCTTAGTTTAATTTGCTAAGCTCTTGAGAGCCGTTTCACATCATATATGGTGCTATATAAAGAATTGGCTTAGTCTGGTCTGTGTGAGAGTTGATCATGAACTCAGGCATAACTCAGTGACTGTTGTTTTCAGTTTTGAAAATGCATGGGCACACCTGACATAATAAAAGCTAGGAACTAGTGACACTTGGCGTGTGGAAATTACTGTTTAGTTCAGTGCCACTTTCTGTTAAACTCTTCCAATGTACTTTTGTCTGGCCGTGAGTGGTTTTGACTGCCCAAGCAGAAAGGTTCCCTTCAGTGGAGAATTGAGCCAACTGTTTAGAGGGTGTTTTTTTCCCTAATAAAACTTTACAGCACTTTTATGTGAATTTAGTGTTTGTGAAAGGCCCTGCACTGACAGCCCAGGGAACAGAGGCCCTAAGTTCACTCACAGACCATGCACAGTGCAAGCAGCACTGGCAGTGGTGCTCCTGCCCTGCTGCACTGATATGCCTTCATCACAACCCAAATGTGATCACCCTGACGGATAAAAGCTTGATTTGGTCTCTGATGCTCTTCTGCTATTTGCTTATCATCAGAGATTGTCACTGGGCTACAGTCTGATTTCAGCCCATCATGCATGAGGGCCAAAGGTTCACAGCAACCAACGCATCGAGTGCCAGGACACCTACCCCAGCTGGTACCAAATGCCAAGGACATAGTGACAGACGTGCCCTCTTGCTTCAGCTGGACAGCCTGACTCAATCAAACCCCATCCTGATCTGAGGATGTCGCATCACTCTTCCTCTAAAATGAGAGGATGATGATGGCTGCTCTTTATTGAGCAGCCTGGTGCTGGGAGCAATGCCCAGAAACGAAGGCATTGCCACCATACTGGGCTCTGCAGAGAAAGAGGCTTGAGTACCTCAGGCAGTCTTAGACAGGAAATCAGTACGCAGGTGGTTCAGCAAAGACATGGTATCTTTCAGTACCTAGGACACTTTTTTTACAGGTTTAGAGGAACCTTCATCTTGAAGGTTTAACCATTGAGAACCTAAGCAAATTATGGCTGAGTTTCCCGGACTACTTTTAGGAAGTTAAGAAGATAAATTCTGCCATTTTAGGCTTTGTCCAGTCTTCTCTTTGATTAATGTTGAAACCCAAATTATGGTCTGTGAAACAGTTATGATGAGGTAATTAATGTTTTTGCCAGGGCTTTAAAACATTGGAGGAACCAAACAGGAATGGAAAATGCACTTCTCCAAGTCTGGCATGGGCATTTGTTGGAGGCTGCAGGAATGCTTTCTAAGGAAGAAAACAAAAACACCACGCACACACATATATATACGTCATGTTATTTGGCTCTTTTTGAGAGATGTAACTGGTTCTCTTGGGGAACTGTCTCATTGTGACCTGAGATTAAATGCCTCACTTTGTATCTCCCTGGTGATTCACCTCTGAAAGATTTGTGTCTTAATTGCTCATTTCCTTTAAAGAATCATTTAAAACTATTAAACCTCCATTACTTTGAGGCTTAATTCTGTACAGATGACTGTGTTATGAATTAAATGCCCTGAATTAAACTCAAAGATAAAAAACCTCACCTCATAATGGTGTTGTATTTTGTGATCCTGATATTTCAAAGTATTCACAACAAACATGACTGAATATTTCCTTAATTTTTCTATACTCTGTGTTTCTTAAAGACATACTGAAATCCTGTATAATTTTTATGCTTAATTTTGCATATTGAGAAATGGGAGGCAGAAGAGTTTGAGAGATTTAAGGGGATGTGCCTCATTCACTTGTCCACCAAAATCCCACCTACAAAGCACTATGGCACTGAAATCTCTACATGTTTCCAAGCTGTAGCTTGTCCCTGAGAAGCTTATTTCATTGCATTTCATTTCATGGTTCCCTCCAGATGCCTTGTACAGAATAGTTCTATACGTTTTCTCATTTAGAGAGACCTGCTGGGGGAAGTTAAGATATTTCAAGTAATTCTGTTCGTGATCCACAGCAGGATTATTGTAGATTGATGCGTGACGGTATCTTGGATTCCTGACGGAACAACCTACTTAGGATCTGAACCTGCATACGCACAAAATGCAGGGAGGCTAATTGTATTTGGTTTAACAACACTAATTTAATGAAACAGGCTTATTATCTGGCCTGTAATTTACAACCTGAGCTTAATGAGACCTTTTCTCTTATTTCTCTTCTTTATCTTTTCTCTCTTCTCTCCCTTCTGCCCCCCTTTTTCTCCCTCCTTCTCTTTCTCTTCCCCTCATCCACTCCCTCTTTGTGTCTTTTCCTCCTTGTGTCTCTCTCCCTGAAAGCATGGGGCAGTAGCAGAAGGCTCAGCCCCTATCCTTGCTACAGTTTGAAAGATGAGCATATGTAGGTACCCCACTCCTTTAGAGTACCATTAGTGGCTTTTGAGGTCTCTGTGGTACAGACCATCCTTGGAACAGCATAACTGAGATGATGGAGAACTTCCACAAATCTGGGCCACCCAAAACCAGGGCAGCTATTGGGTACCTAAGGGCTCACCATGCTTTACTCCTCAGAGGGGGAAAGCTGCTCAGGAATATTTGGTCCAGCAAAAAACCGTGTGAACTACTTACCTGACTCAAAATAGATCTTATTTCACCTGTGAGTGCCTCCAAAGGTTTTGGCCCTCTGTGCTGGAATGAGTGTGGTGCAGCACGTGTGCAATGACTGCCTCCTGCTCGGGAGTGGTGTCATCTGATGCAAAACAACAAGGGAGCAAACCACCACACGCAGGAAGGCCCTTGCTTGCTGCAACAGCTGCTCCCATTGCTAATTGATGCTGTGTTTCTGTGGCATCATCCCAGCGACTATTTTAGTTTGTTTCCAGCTGTGAAGGTTTTTGTCTCACAGCTAGTGGTATCTGTGCAGCTGGCAGAGTGAGGTAAAAATAAACACAACTAATTCAGCACAGCAAAGAGGGAAATGTACAAAGAAATTCAAAAATAATATGATCCAAGGCTATTTGGGAGAGACATCCGAGTCTGTGTGCAGAAAGGCTGATTTTGCATGGAAAAGGGTTGATCACCTACCTCTGGCTGCCAAGAAAATGAAAATATTTTAATGTGAATATTGGGCTTATGAAATGTGATGAATGCTAAAATTTTCCAAAGACCAAACTCTGGTGGCATTATTGACAGTTCCTCTACAATGTCCCACACATATGTTTAAATATTTACTACATGGGAGTGGTTTTTTTTTTTTTAAGAATGAAAATATATTTATTCATTTAAGATTTTTCATAAACTCCCTGCCTCTTTCCCAAGCAATAGTTCAGTAACTACTGCTAGTTAGAGGTTTTTTAATTTCTGTCTTAGTTTGGGTATTTCTCTTTTAGATACAAAACTTTAACCACCGCGGTCATTTCTCCCATTTCCCTACAATTCTTCCAGTAATACCTGTGTTATCCTTGATTAAACTTCAAGCAGTGCCAGGGATGGCTTTGCAGATTCTAGTACACTGTTTAAAATACGTGTAGATTGTTATAGTTTTATGAAAAATGTAGATCACGTGCTTGTTAATGCCTAAAATACCATCTAGTTTCAGTATCTTAGAAAATTAATTTTAGTTTTTCAGAAAGAAAATTTTGATTATAACACAAAAAATATTTTTATTTCTCTGGTGATTATCTGTTCTTTCTTCTTCTTTGTTTCCATGTTTTCTTATTTATTTATTTATTTTTTTACTGTTTTGCCTTAGAGTTTTGGATACAACTGCATGATCTGTGCATCAGTATGACAGGTAGGGAGTCTGCTAGAACAGTGCCTACATTCTAGCTTGCAAATATTGACCTCTGCTCATTCAAAATATGTAATAAATTCCTTTCTGCCTGAACTTAGGAATCTGGCATTCACAAGTCAGTCACATTACCTTGAATGCAAACACATGCTACTTGTAGTAGCAAGGCATGAACTAACAGAAAGTTAAAATTAATGAACCTCGCTTTCTTTTATCAAATTGGCCTTGCCTCAACTATACTATTTACATTGTCATCAAGTGTTTATTCAATACATTCTGATCTATTCTATTTTGTAAGGAGAAATGGTACCTAGAAACATAGAAACAAACATTGCGACATAAATGAAATAAGTTCATAGAACAATATTTGGTTAATCTGCAACAATAGATTAGTCCCTACTTTACCTCCTCCCCACCCCCCCACCCCCCCCAACTCTGGATATCCATTTCTTGAAGGAAAAAAAAGGTTTAATTTACACAACTTCTATTCTACAGTACTTTCTAAATCCTATATCTGATGGGGCTGCATCTCATCTGTTTGTGTAGAATAACTCAGGTACCAGCTGGCCAAAATCCTGTGGAGAGATATGCAGTCTTTGCCCCAAAACCTGAAATTGCTGTAGTCGAATGAGCGCTGCTGAAAAGAGAGGTCTCCCCATTGCTAAATACTACCCTTAATGTATCCCCTCTCAAAAAAAATCACTTAAGATGATTTTCATGAATGTCCTTTGCAAAGAGACGGTGACCCAAGGAGAAAAAAGTCTGAGAGTTGGGAGATGAAAAACTTTGGGGGGATAAACAAGAATTTGTGGTGTTTTTATTTTTTTATTTTTATTTTTTAATTTCTTTTCCCCTCAGAGCATCCCATTCCTTTTATCAAGCCACCTAGGTAGATTCTTGAATCCACCTCCTGGAAAGGAGGCATAAACCTGCTGCCTGAGCTGTCTTAAGAGCTTGATCAAGCAGTGAGGTAAGTGCCTTTTACTACATGGAAACTACAAGGTCAGAAGGGGAAAAAGTACTGACGAGATGGTGATTATGAGCATTAATCAAAATAATATCGAGTTCTTATATAGCACTTTTCATCAGGAGATTTTAAAGCGCTGTACAAAAGAGACGAGTCTCATTATCTCCATATTTTAGATCTAAAATGTGACCTCCGCTACCTTAAGGCTGTTTTCCGAGGGAAAAAAAGACTTCTGGAATCAACAATACTTATTCTCTGTTAAATTTCTAATCACCACAATGAAGATTTAAAAATTTTACTTTTTCTGTGTTCTCTGTAATGGAATTTTAATCGCTTTACGTGCAGCTCAGGATATAATGAATGAATAAATATGATTCTTAGCAGCACACTGACATCAGCTGATTGAGCCGACACATTGGCACTCTTAGGGCACATTCAGACCCTTATGTTAACATGTCCAGCTCTGTCAGCCTGCTAGTTGGGAAATGGTAGCTGATTATGTTGGTGTTGCAATGCACAGTGAAATGGATCAGCGTAAACCACCTTCAGCAAGGGTTTAGGGGAATCCTTTGCTTCTGTATTTGCAGAGGACTGATGCAAAGACCTTTCAGAGCATCCTAGCTGAGAGCACACTACCAAGCAGCTGAGGGGTGGTCTTTTTTTAAAGAAGGCTATCAGTACCACGATAACTGACTAAATGCCCCACAAAATAGTTATGCTATGCAAAACAGCAAAATTACTGTAAGCTGTTACCGAAGGGTGAATTTTTACTTTCTGCCCTCAGGAAAATATTTGTTTCACTGTGCTCGAAGATGGACGTTGACATCTATCAGCACAATTTTATTGTAGGAGAAAAGATTTATGTCCGCAGAACAGCGAAGGACAAAACTGGGTGCTTGCCTTTCTACAATGTCCTCGGTGCAGAAAGGCTCAAGCGTTTGATGGGGATTTTGTTCTGGGGGGTTCGTCTCTGAGGCCAAGGTTGATCTGCATGAGCAAGTCCTACCGAGGAGAGAGAGAGTTGTGAGGAGTTTTAAACATCAGAGAGGAAACTCAGAAAAAATAACAAAAATATTTTGTGTTCAGACGAATGGCACTACATTTTGGGAAGGCTTACAGGGCACCCTATGCAGTTTTGAGACCCTGCTCCTTGGAAACTATTTTATGAAATAATTGTTTTCAGAAGGAGATTAAACACTGATGTGGACACTGACTGCTAAAGAACCTGCTTTTAGTGAAAGGTTGCCCCATTTTCACTTAAGCAAAGAAGATTTGAGATATAAAACAGGAAAAAAAGTGAAACTACTGGAATATACTATGTTTCAGATAATTACCTGTCTTTCTGCAAAGGGTGAGACCATTTTGTCTAGGAACTGAAAACATTTTTTGTCTAATAGCAAACTATCATGTATTCTCCATTTGGCTAAAAATAAAACAAGGCCTGAAGTACCATCTGCTCAATTTTATGTAGAATTTCTCTTTTCATTTGGTCTTGTTTTGTTTTGTTTTGTTTTGTTTGTTTGTTTGTTTGCAATAATGATAAGGAATAAATAAGACTGATCACTTAAACCTCTATTCATCAGGCTTGTCAGCTCCATGGGAGCTAATGATAGACTTTATAGATCCTGCACCAGCTGAACTTCATGAACTTTAAGTTTCCTGGCACTGATGAAATGAGATTTCTTTTCTTTGGACTTTAGCTCAAAAGGATCTTACCTATGTGACAGATAAATGATATTCAAAACCCCATACCAAAAAGCCTGCAGATGCTGGACCAAGATCAGTTCAGGTTCCATAAAGTTTTATGGTATAAAAAAGAAAATTCAGGCTAACACTTCTAACATCTATCTAACATGCCAAAACAAATTTGAATTTGCCACAGAATTCATTATAAATTATTTAACTTTTTTTTTTTTTAATCATTATTTTTATTATTTTTTTTTGCTTTTGGCTTCTATTTTTGGTCATGTACTGTGTGCTAATAATCTTTCAAACACACTCGTTCTTCTAAAGTATTTGCAGAACATCTAATAATTTTCATTCTTCAGTTTCTTCAGGTGACATTTTTGATATTAAAAGTCTGACCCATTTTGACAAAATTTCCTGATTACTTATTTGGATTCCCAGATGGATAATTGAGATTTAAAAGAACAAAGCTTCTTATTAATAGTCTCTTTATTTCATTTTGTTTTTCATTTTTGTGTGGCTATACCTCGTGCAGAATTAATTTACTGAGATCTTTGCAAATTTGTTCATACTGGATATATAGCATCAAAGTGAATGTCCTTTTAAAGGTTTTACAAATCTTTCCAGGATTTTTGCAGTCTTCTATCCTACAATAATATCTGTATACAAGATGGGATTTGCTTAACATGCATGATTTCATTTCCAAGCAGAAAGATTATGAGGACAAAGCACTCACTGAAACAGTTTTACATTCCTGGAGTAAGTAGGTGCGACATTTATATCACAAGACTTGGTGCAAAAATAACAGTTTATGGCTTACTAGTCTAATGTGCTGAGTGCTGTCAGCTTTCAGTAGTCAAAGTGAACTAAGAAAGTCAGCATTTCCTAGGATCCAGCCCCAGATGAATGCCATTGTTCTGATTATACTTATTTCCTTCCAGCCTCTACAAACTGTTTACAAATTTGCTGTTCATCAAGATAAATTAAACAATATTAACACCTGTATAGCAGATGGAAATCGGAAAGACAAACTGCTTTGCACTGTGTCAAAAAAACCACACACACACCCCATCCAGCAGCCTTCAAAAGACCCTTCAAGCAGGAATCCTGTGGTTTGAAGTTGCTGCGGAGTCAAGAGGCCCATGGAGGTTTCTCGGTGTCATTGTAGAGCCCATGTTTCTATTTCAGAGACTGCACACAAGGCAAGAGGAAAAACTGCAGAAGACGCCAGAAAACTGCAGAAGAGGTAGAGAGGATGAAAGGATTAAATGCAAGAAACAAGAGCCAAAATAAGCGAGGCAAAGGGAGCACTAGTGTTTTTGTTAGCAAAGCAAACAGAGTGCTAGTGCTTCAGCTTCTTGTTCTAGTTAATTACAGAAGTAAGGACTGCGTTACTGGTGGGAACTGGGATGTCCTCCAGGTGGGCACATCAGAATTCACTTAATTGCAAGTGTTGTTTTGAAACCTGTTTTTGCCTAAGAAACCATGAAAACAAACCTGAAATACCAATTTTTTGTTTGTTTGTTTTTTCCTTTTGAGGAAGAATCGAAAAAAACGATGTTATGGAATAACAGAGCCCACGGATTTTGTGCTCTTATTCTCCCTTTAGGGCCAGGTTACCGTATCTGATGGCAGTCAAGTTTCAACACTACTTGCACCTTCCAGCTTGAACAGTTCAGTTTTTGGCCTTTCGTTCTATTACTATTTTCCACCTCTTCACAGAGTTTTATAATGCACCTTCAGCTACAGTTCATAAGTGAATACATAAGAAAATATAATTACTCTGCGAGGCTTTCATGCCATTTATTTAAGCCCAATGGGTAATGACTTTGCCCTTGTTTCAAGGCAGCACTATCTTCCTCTCAAACTGTGAGAATTAACTGCTGTGAGTATTTAACAACTGATTTTCCAAGTTGGTGATCTTGGTTATAAAGTTACGATACTGTGTTTTCTTGATTAATTTAGTGTGTCTTTCCTTTTGTTGTCTGATCTGAATGACAGTTACAGGGTAAATGCTCTATTTTAGTATAGCAAATTATGTTCTTGTTATTTTTCACATCACTAATTTTTGTGAATAGATATCATTGATGAAAAGCTACTTAGCAAGTAAGACAATTTGTGAATGAAATAAACTTATCCTGGAGGGAATCTACTGTTGTTGTTGTTGTTATTTTCCCCCAGATCACTGGATGAAATATGTTAAAGAAGATTATTTTCTTCTGCTGTGGTGCATTACTTTAACAAGACATTGATACCCTTGTATCTAAGGGCAAAGGTACAGCCAGATTTGCATGAGCAATGAAAAATAAGAGAAACATTCTGAGTCCCTAATTTTCCCTTTCTTATTAATAATCTCATTAAGAATTAGGGGTGCATTTTCTTCAAAAACGATTTTGGAAAAATCACTTAAATTGAAGGAAAATTTCAATTCTAAGACACAAGTGCCCAGAAATAAGTATTTTTATTGATAATGTATGGATGTAGTGGATGTTAAAGATGCTTCTGAATATTTTTTCCTCCCGTTTCTGTGCTTTCCATGGTTCCCCATCTCTTAGCAGGCAATAGACTGCTAAAATATCTGATTGCTTTGCTACTTCCAGGAAAATCAGGTAGATTGCTTTTCTGTATGCTGAAGAAACGTGATGCAAGTTTTCACACCACTAAAATTCCTTCTGTGAGTCAATCCATTTCTTGAGAGCATGTCTGAGCACCCCAGTTAATTCACTCCAATTGCTACTACTGGCATTTTGCCTTTCTACATCTTCTCTCCAATTGTAATCAGCTGCTCTGTAATCATTTGTTTCAAAGTGAAATGGATGTAGATATTATTATTATTATTATTTATTACTATTTATTTATTTATTTATCTATCTATCTCTGTGTGCTACCATTCAAAACACCAGCAAAACGCATGCCAGTGCCACAGAGGCATTTTGACTATTCTTTCTTTAAAGGAGTAAAGAAAATACTAGGCTTTAGAAAATATGTTATTATAACCATCACTAAAGGAAAAAAAAAACACTAAACTTTATTATTTTGACAGTTTTTATTAACATCTTTACGATCTAATCCAAATGAACCGAAACCTCCATTATTGCACTGCTATGTTGAGATAAAATATGTATAGAAATTGTTTTTAAAAGTTAAGCCTACCAAATTACAGAAGGTAGGGTAGGGTAGGGTACAGTAGGGTAGGGTACGGTAGGGTAGGTTACGGTATGGTACGGTAGGGTACAGTACAGTATGGTAGGGTACGGTAATGCAGTGCAGTGCAGCAGTGAAAATATTAGGGAAAGCGTCTATAGGAACAAATGGTTCTCCATACTCCTGCCACACCAAAAAACATTGCGTACTGAAGGGATAAAAACATTCCAAACAGTCTTACCACACCAGTGATATCTTATCATATATCACTGAAGGCATTACATTGCTATGTTTCATGAGCTTATATGGAGGATCATGACATCCCATCATTTTTGGTTCCATGAAACGATTGTTCAGCACCTGAAATAAAAAGCTGTCAGGTATGTGGAGTCCTTGGCAAATTTGTTTCTGTGGTAATCAGCCAATTTTCTGTCATTTCCCAGCATATTCCATTATACCCACTGTGGTGGTTTTACTCGGGTGGGCAGCCGAGCTCCACCACACCCGCTCTCTCACTTCCCCTCCTCAAAGAGGAACGGGGAGAAAATACGATGAAAAGGGCTCAAGGGTTGAGATAAGGATGAGGAGATCGCACAGTAATTATCATGACGGGCAAAACAGACTCAGCGTAGGGAGATAGTAAGATTTATTACCTATTACTAACAAGCTAGAGAAGTGAGAAACGAAGGAAAGAAACCAAAAGCACCTTCCCCCCCATCCACCCTCTTCCACCTCCTCCCCCCGAGCAGCGCAGGGGAACAGGGGAATGGGGGTTATGGTCAGTCTATAGCGCTTCTTTGCCGCTGCTCCTTCTCGGTCACTCTCGTCCCCTGTGCTGTGGGGTCCCTCCCACGGGATGCAGTCCTTGATGAACTGATCCGGCGTGGGCTGCCCACAGGCAGCAGCTCTTCAAGAACTGCTCCAGATATCGGTCCGTACCATGGGGTCCATCCCTCAGGAGCAAACTGCTCCAACCTGGATCCCCCACAGGCAGCAGCTCCTGCCAGGTCACCTGCTCCTGCGTGGTCTCCTCTCCACGGGCTACAGGTCCGGCCTGGAATCTGCTCCGGCAAGGGTCTTCCACAGGCCACAGTCTCCGTCGGTGCAGGTCCACCTGCTCCACCGTGGTCTCCTCCATGGGCTGCAGGGTGGAACCCTGCTCCACCATGGTACTCCATGGGTTGCAGGGGGACAGCCTGCTTCACCATGGTCCTCACCACGGGCCGCAGGGGACTTCTGCTCCGGCACCTGGAGCACCTCTCCCCCTCCTTTTTCACTGACCTTGGCGCCTGCAAGGCTGTTTCTCACTCCTCTCACTGTCCCAGCTGCTGTGTGGTGTAGCGTTTTTTTTTTTTTTTTTTTTTCCCTGTCTTAAATATGTACTCACAGAGGCGCAAAACAACATCACTTATTGGCTCAGCTCTGGTCAGCAGTGGGGCCCTTACCAAACATGGGGCAGCTTCTAGATTCTTCTCACAGAAGCCACCCCTATGGCCCCCTGCTACCAAAACCTTGCCACATAAACCCACTACACCCATTCAACATCTGATAGAATGAGAGACTCTAAGGAGGTATTGATCACTCAAATTATGCTGAGTTGTCTAGTTGTCTGAATTTTCTTCTGACAATTCAAATACTCTAACGCAATTATTCATGAAAAATATTCACCAGTTTTCTCTGGCACTGATCACTGTTGTGGTTGATGTGCTCTGGAAAGTCAATCCTTTCTAGGAATATACTTGGATCTAAAGTAATAACTGTTTTAATTATCAGTGAAGGCTCTTGAAAGCTCAAGACTATTTTGAAGATGAACCTAAAATAATTAGGTTATAACCATGTTATAAATTAGGTTATAAAATTAGGTCATAAATCAGTTTATAACCATGTTATAAAGTCTATTCTAGGCTTTTTATTTTATTATTATTTTTTTTTACTTTGACGTTTTCACTCCAAAGTGCTTAGCCAGCCAAAAACATGGAATTGAGCTAACCAAAATGGAGCTACCTTCAGCTAGAGCTAGGCAGATTGTACCTGGAAAGATACGGTGGGCTTCGGTTAACTTAGGAGTCACGTAGTCCTAGAGGAAGTGCTGAAGGGCCATGCCAGCAGGTGCAGGCACCTCCTACAGTCCTATCTGCCTGCCCTAGGATGCCTGGAATATCTGATGGTTTCTAAAATAGCACTGGGCTCCGAAGAGAACTGACTGGTGCACTCAACGCTCAGCAAGTTTTGTACTCAGATCTTTGATGTGTGTACTTGCTTAAGAGAAAAGGGCAGTGGAAAATGGCCAAAATCTTCATTTTACGGCAGTTCTGTTCTGGTTAATCAAAGAAAATGAGAAGAAAGCAAAAATACAGAAAGTGGGTGTTTATATGCTGCTTTGTTTTTAAGAGAGAAGCTAAGTCCTCCCAGCTTTCCAGTTTTGCCATTCTTATGACTGGTGGTGCCTTTCTGAAACTGTAAATGACAGAGAGAGAAATGCATCTAAAGTGTTCTTGTTAGGTCCAGTCCTAGTAGAAAAAAAAAGTAAGGGCTTTCAATAATATTTGAATTGTACATGTTTTAAAGAACTTGTGCCCACCACATAGGGATGGGGGGCTACAAGAAACTGATCCAATCTTTCTGCAAAGCACAACAGTAACAACCAGACATGAAGATGCATATCTGATGTAGAACATATTGTTTTTTTTTGAAAACAAACAAACAAAAAAAAAAAAAAAAAAAAGCACCACAAAAACAGGCACTGGTTTTACTGGAATCAGCTTGAAATACCTTCCTAATAGAAAACTGGAAATGACAACATAATTGAAGTAATTAGGCTAGTTTCTGTTCTGCAGAAAAGATGTTTTAAAAAAGAACACTATGTATGCAAATACATCTGACCAACCCTTCTTTTTTCCCCAAAACAGTGCTTTGTTTTTCCTACAAATAATCCATGGTCCTGAGAGGTGAGAAGTAATGGAGGGAAGCAAAGAGTAAACCAGGAACAGAGCTGAGGCCTGACTCCGACAGCGTCAGGTCTATGCACAAGGCAGGGCTGTGCAGAAAACATCCAAATGCAGAGGGCACAGTATGCATCTCTTCCTTTAAAGTTTAATGCAAAGGCTACAAGAACCTCTGTCAGATTTTAGCTTAGGCAAAACTGACATTACAGCTTTAAATAAGGGTAAGTCACTTGAGTATATATGTATCTCCAAATACACTGAATAAATACATTCAGGAGACGGAACGATAGGAGTCTGCAACAGGCACATCAATAGTTTGCCTACTATCAGGTGGAATTCAAAGTTATAATTGTTTGACTTGGGAAATACCATCTTTCTCTTTAAGTTCATCCTTAAATTTTAAAGCATAATTTGTTTTGATTGAATTTCTAATGTTAATTAGTGAGGCTTGCACAATTAAAGACATCAAGAACATATAATTATGTTCCTTATAATTATACCATAATTGTTTTAGTATGTTAAATGATCTAATAGATTTTTCCGTTTCAACAGCAGCATTACAACCATCTCTGTTTTATGAAATAACTGGCAAACATTCAGGAGGTACTTTCAAGCATTTCAAGGAAAGTTTTGATGGGTATTCATCTACTAATGAAATATTCATGCATTATATTTTTCTCTGTTACAAGTGACTTTCACTGAAGCGCCTAATGCTTGGTTTGCTTAGACAGATATAACATTCAATCAAACTAATGGAAACTGTGGAGTACTGTTATACTGGATATTACTAAACCAAATGCTCTTGATAAATATTGAGTCTCTGATGTTAAATAGCATTTCTAGCATGATGCATGGATTGTAAAACAATACTCTCATCCCTTGTTAATAATGTTAATATTACAACTGTCATCATTTGACAACTAATATGATTTCCCATGTGTATAAATGCTTTAGTCTTCAAAAAATAATCTTCGTATGCAGTTTAAGATTTTCCATAGTGTGCATGCATTCACTCCCATTGTGGGACAATTGGACAAATTGGTATTACTAGCAAAGTATGTATCCTTTGTCAGCTTAAAATTTAATATCTCCTTCAAATAGCATAACTTGTACCCATGTCAATACAAAGACATCAGTTTTGGTAATTTCATAGGCAGGAAGCTAATGATCCTCTTAAAAAGCAATTGCTAAAGGCCTTTGGAGAATTGTCTGGGCATACTGATGCTGCCTCTCTTACCTGTTTTCTGGATGATAAATTTCATTAAATTAAACTAAAATAGATCAAATGTTTTCCTGCAATACTTTTGCACAGGAGATCTTTTGATAGTTTTTACAAGAAAAACAGGGTGAAAATGTGAAGTGGTTGACAAAACAATGAATAAAACATGCTTCATGCTTGGTTTTAAATGAATAAAATTAAAATACAGAGCTTAATACTATGCCTAGTCTTACCATTTCTGCATATATGAAAGTTATGACTCCATCATCTTAATATATCCCTAGTCAACATGAACTTTGAGTTCATTTATTTTCAGATGACACTGTATCAGCTTCTTCCAGGGATCAGAAGGGACTCAGTTAAATCAGAGCAAGAGCCAGCTCAGCAGGGAAAGTGCCAGAGAAATAATGAGAAAAAAGATGCAGAGAACATCAGTAATGAAAGACTGTTACCTATTTTTTTCCAAGTGAATATGGAATGAGTCTGTATGACTTTTGGCAGGATACCTTAAAAAAACAAAAATTCCCCCCACACCCTGTTAAACGTAGGTGGTGATAGTTCCCCTGGATTCATGCTGTGTAATCCTATTGTCAACGACCAGGACTATTGGAGAACAGGGCATTATTCTGGGAACAGGGTGCCATTCACCCTCACAATGACAGGAACTTAGTAGCCCTCCTAGCCCTGTTCTTGAAGTCAGCATTAACCTCTTTTTGCTTTGAGGACAGGAACCTGCAGTGTTTGACACCAATTAAAGGAGTGACTGGGCATTTAAAAATATTTCGCCCAATATTTCACCTGTTCAGCAAGTGACCGAGTCACCCAGAAAACAGACGCCTTAAGTCACACTCGCTGTAAACACATACAGTTCCCTCGCTCTGGTGAAAAGACTGTGCCTCCTCATGCACCGGTGTGGCCACATGACAGTCTGTCCTCAAAAAGGAGTTTATGGCACGAGGATGTTGTGCATATGCAGTGCATGATATTCTGGGGCCAGGCAACTCCTGCACAAAATTAAAAATAAGACGCAGATGTACTCTGAGGTCTATATGAATGATTTTGGAAAAGTGCCTAAAATCTAAGCTAACCCAGTTAGTGAGTCACTGGCATGTAGTAGCCTCCTTCGCCACCCTGCCGGCTGCTGAAATGGTGAAAAGGCATCAACACCACGACTGAAACTTCCTTCTTCTGGGTGCAATTCTGCCACTTCTACATTGATTTGTTTGGTTTAAAATACTACTATACAGTATTCAGGGATCAGCTGAATAGTTCTTTTGAGACTGCTGTTTTATTTTACTTTTTTACAATCGATTTTAGAAGGGCGAAGCACGGTGCTAGGAAAATTAGGAAATGTGTATAAAATTACAGAGCAGTAACTCTGTGGGGAAAATGTTTACCATGCAGGTTTTTCTCTTTAAAACACAACTGTTAGAAAGTATCACATTAAATACTAATGTGTGTGTATTTAAAGAAGGTACAATATATGTGAAGAAAAAAGCCTATGAAGTGTGTAAGGTGGGGCTGCTTTGGCTAAGCATTCCTTCTCACAGAATACTGCCGTAGTGCCGTGAAATCCCACGTAAGTGGTCAGAACACAAGTAAGAGCTGCCTGTGGGTAGTCCCAACCTATTCACAAGCCCTTTTGAACAATTTTCCTACTTTTTTAAATACTGTTTTTGGCAAACATTTGATACTTGAAATACAAAATGCATGAGTCACCTACTGGGACAGGCACAGTATGTGGTTTATTGAATTTAGCTAAATTGTGAGTCATCTATCAATAGTCCTCATAGTGAACATACTTGTAATAATTTCTCACATTACAAACAAGAGTAGGTATGATTTTTCAAGATTTTTTGAAGTATTTTTCACTTGGAGTTTTTACTCTTTTCACTATGCTTCGTTTTATGTTGTAGGAAATTGTTAACTTTTTAGCGATGGAGACTAAAAACAAAAGGTGGTTACTGCTCGTCAGTTTAAACAATAAAGGTCAGAAATGCAAAACCTGACATATTGTAAAGTCCTATTGTACAAAGTGAAGTCCTCAACGTGAGATTGAATGAATACAAATTCTTCTTGTGCGGCTATTGAGATTTATTCTTCTACTAGCATACCAATTTCTGTCAAGACAAGTAGTGTTAAAATTCAGAGGTAGCAGTTCTGAAGGAGAGAGACGAAAATTACCCCAGATTCCGACTTGCCAAAACCGCGGCAGTTTTGCATGCATATAAGGGCTGTTTGGGGCAGGGGCTGTTTTTTTTTTCTTTTTTTTTGTTTTTTTTTTTTGTGTAGGTGAAAGGGGAAAACTCGTGAGCAGAAGCTAAAGGGGTGAAAAACAGATGTGTCGAAACCGGAGTCTGCTGAATACAGAGGATAGCACCTCCGTTTTCACTACAGAAAAACATAAACAGCCCAGAGACGAGGACTCAGGCACGGAGGCACTGAGGGGGCTCTCCGAGCAAATTCGTGCGCGGCGTGGGCCTTCACGTTCCCCACGACGGAGGCGACCGAGCGGCCGGCCCCGAGACCCCTTCATTCCCCGGCGGGACCCTTCCCCGGCCGCTCCTCACGGGCAGGAGGGTCGCCGCGGTGGCCCCTGCTCTGCTCCCCAGCAGTCACGGGGCTCGCCCGGCCCCCGCCCGCCGTTACAGCTGCGGGAACAGCCCTCTCCTGTCCCGCTCCTCCGCCGGCAGGGGAAGGCGCTGCTCCCGCCAGGGCCTCCGCGGGGCCTGCCCGCCATCGCGGGCTGCGGGGCCGGGCCGGGCCGGGCCGGGCCGGGCCGGGCCGCCGGGTGGCGCCCTTGCCCAAGGCACACCGCCCGCCGCCGGGACAGGGGCCGAGGCAGGGGCAGGGGCAGGGGCAGGGGCAGGGGCAGGGGCCGGGGCGTAGGCCGCGGAGTTTCCCTTCCAGCCCCTCAGCGGAGCTTCGCTTTCGAGCTGCCTCTGCGGCCTGCCCCCCGTTTTGAGATCAGTGCCATCTTTTCGTTGCAAAATTCCGGGATACTTCTCGGTGCGGAGGAGGAGCGAGCTGACGGGGGGGGCTGAAAATGAGAAAAAGTGTATAAATTAGCCAAAGAGCACTGATGATTCATAAATGAGAAACGTCCATAGAAAAAGGAGGTTGCAAGCCACATTCAGAAGGGTACGGTAGTTGTGAAGGTGGCACCTGTGCACACACACTTATTCACGGTGGTCATGCAGAGCTTCTTGTTTTATTAGGTTTAAATAAAAACTTTCTTTTACTCACTGTAAAACGTAAGATGTTATTATTATATATTGGTGCGTTTTTCTGCCCAGAATATTACTGCTGAAAAGACAATATTTTGTATTCATTCTCTACCTTTTAAAATCATCATACGCAACTTTAGGTTATAATGCGAGCCAAATAAATTTGGTAGTTGGTCGGTTTATTTATTTGTTTAAAGACGGAATGGCTGTTCTGTGTTCAGAATGAAAGAAGGGGCTACTAGCATGGCTGATACGTACACATAAATATGTGTGCATTCAAATTATAGAGAAACTCGAGCGGATGTGGATATTCCTGCTGGTCGTATAGCCAGCAGCAGTGAAACTTGCTTATGATGCGAGTAGATGGAAGAAAAGCAACATAGACTCTTTTATTATTATTATTATTATTATTATTATTATTATTATTATTATTATTTCCTGATTAGTCTCATCTATGAATCTCACTGAATTCTTCCATACATTTTTAGGCACAAGTTATCAGGGCGAGGCACTTCGCCACCCTTTATTAAGCAGTATGAAGGTCTTAGTGGAGGTGAAGATAGTGTAGGAGTCTGGAAGATACTAAATGTGCTTTTAAAAAAAACAATTTTTAGAATTAGGTGAAACTTTTTTTTTTTTTCATGTTTGTGAGCATTGCACTTCGTGTCTTTCTTATTTCATGATGTTTATGAGTTGCAATGAAGTAGTGCTTTAGGAGACAGAAAATTGTTTTCTGTTAAATCTTAGAAAATTGCTAAATCAAAACATAAAATAGGAATATTGTAGTGTTAAAGGTACAGGTTTCTGGTTTACTTATGTGGACTTATGTCAGTAATTAAAATTCTGTCTAACAAAAGTTTTGAATTTTTTATTGTGGAAAATTGGAGAGGACAGATACAGAAACATTTAAGGAAACCATTGCAACAAATGGTCCAGTAGATCTATACAGGTGAGAAATGCATAAAATGTATTCATAAGAGAAAGAGGTTTAGGAAAAGAAAACTGCCACAACAGGGAAGCAGTTAATGCCTGACAGATAAGACGAAGAGATAAGAAGATCACCTTCCCTAAGAAAACTTAACACAGTTATAAAAAAAAAAAATCCACACTCTCTCTTTCCCAATAATGGTTTATACCTGAGATGTTTTGGGTGTGTTGTGAAAGCTTTATAATGAGTCAGAGCTTGCATTGCTGGTCAGAACATCAGAGCAAAGAGGTAAGTCAGTACCAATGCCCCAGCCTTTCCCAGATCTGTGGAGCAAGAAGAGTCTGGAGGAGAAGTGCTGGAGTTTATTAGACAGACAGTGATTCATCCTTCTGAAGAACACGACCATTCTGAAGGACTCTTACAATGATTCCTTGACCTTTAATTCATCAGCTGTGCTTAAGGGAACAGTAGTCCTTAAAATTTGTCAACGATATTTTAAATCAGAATGTATGTGGCATAGAATATCTTGGCATAGATTCTGGATTGTCTGGTGTGAATTGTTTTTTGACCATATTTTCTTTCTGAAGAATGTATTGTCTTCATTGAGTACTTACCAATGTGGATCTAATGGCACACGTATGCATTGTGCATGAGAAACCAAAAACTTCTGAATATCAGGGCCTTTTGGGAATGTGTATGTAATCCCTGACTTTTTCGCCTCTATGTGAGGCTATAAAGAACACAGAATTAATGTCTCTTCTCCGGGTGTTTTAAGATGCAATCCAATGACTGCTCAACCCATCCTTTGAATTTGATATTTTTAAAAAAAGGTTGTATCTGTCTTTGAGGCCTGTCCACCAAGATTCATTGTTTGGCACCCATGGCAGCTTCTAAGCCAAATTCTAAACGTTTGGGATTCACATATAGGCATGGCCTGTCCTACCTGAAGAAAGCCAGGTCCCATAGAAGTGTTCAGCATGTTCGTCTTCTGTCTGAAAATGCAAAAATGTGGGTATACTTGGCTTAAGATCCTTAACACTAGTCATCTCAATATTTTTTAATGTAATGCTAAGATCTGCTGTGCTAAGATCTTAACATCTTGTCCAACAGTGTCCTCTGCAGGGAATCAGCAGCTAACACTGGTCCTTGTGGCAGTTGGGCCACTTCAAAAGCCCATGCCGCATCAACCCCAATCAATTACTTGTTTTCACTAGTTTCAGTTAAGAAACCTTCTTCCTTCTTTGTGGAAAGGAACACCAAGAAAAATTCTGTTGGATCCCATTGGGGCGGTAACAGACAATCATGCTGGCTGTTGAAGGTTCATAATCATTGCTGTGTACCAAGGAAGAGATCTTACTCTCCACCAGCATCTTCAGCCAGATGACCTGTGCTAGAACCAAGCACCATCCCGTCTTGTGTGGGCCAGATGAATTGTGCTTGTCAGTTGTCTGTGGTGGGATCTATTCTGTTACACACATGGAGAAGGCAGAGCAATCATTTATCCTGTGGTGGTGATTTCAAATATTGCAGCCAGGCTAGACCCCTCTCTTGTATGCACATACATCATTCCCCACTGCTTGGTGTTCTCTGCTCACATGAGTTTTGAAGGATTTTCAGGAACTTGCTGTGAGACAACAGAGACCCTCAGGGTGCATCCCAGTTAACATTGGCCCTGAAAAGACCTCATTGTCCCAAGCATCTCCAAGGAGCACAGGCATATGTGCTGTGAGAGCCCAAGGAGCACTTGTGGCAGCTCTCTCCATGAGGGAGAGCAGCTGTGCACGGCTGCCTCTGTATTGCCTTAGCTACACCTTGGAGCTGGAAAAGACAGAAGAAATGGAAGGTGTTCATCAGTTGCAATTGTGCCAGTAGAGGCTGATTGCTGTTGTCACAAGTGCTGTGTGTAGCTCAGAAATATGGCTTGAGACCATGGAAAGTGCAATTGAAAACTTGGGAAGAAGAAAACAAGCTTAAACGAGCTAAAGGCTGCAAAACCACAGGGAAAAGAAAACAGTACTTCTTGACACTGGATGCTAATCTGAATAAAAACAGAGTTCAAGGCTTACTACAAAGGATCAAAGAGATCAGATGACTAACTGGCAAGAATGAAAATGAGGATTAGAAGTGGCAGACGGGAACCTGAACTGGAAAGCAAACCAAGGCTTTCTGCAGCTGAATAGGCTCGGCAAAAAGGATCAAACCAACATGGAGAATGAGAGCTTCCGACACAATAAAAATGAAATAATGCTTGTAAAGTCTTAGATTGTGATAAAGGAAAGTGATTACCTAAAACCATATCTAAAATGCTAGTCTCTACTATTTGGCTTACGTGCAATATTTCTGATGAATTAAGGTTTGGTTAGTATACAGTACTGAAATTTAGAAAATTAACTAAATGATAAATTTCCTTGGAATTTAAATGATTTAAACTGTGACTATGTTAGAAGCAGTTCCAGCAGGTACAACATCTCCAGGGAGCTGGTGGCAAATGAGGGGGTGGGCAGCAAGGCTAAGTGGGTGTAATGTACACCTTCACGAATAGCATATGTGTCTATCTCTTTTCGCAGCCAATATACTCCAGGCAGCATGGGTGAACCGAAATCTTGCTGGATCTGTTAATTCAGTTCCCGATTAGCCAGTTGGTGCTGCTGAATTGGTGTTCGCCCTTTGCCAGAAAAGCAGCTAATGTGTTTATCTTTGCAGAGCTGTATACCTGTCTGATGAACCTGCCTGTTTGAGAGGGAACTGTATCTTGTTTGCCTACTGCTCAGCTGCTCCTTCCCAGATTTGTCACATGGACCATGGCCAATGTATTTATCTCAGGACTCAGACCACCACAGATTCAGCAGAGAACCTCCCTGCTTCTGGAGTCATTAGTAGGCATAAAGTGTGTGGGATGACCAAAATGTCTGCAAGGTGTTTGAATTACAGCTTTCTTCGGATTTGAGCTCTCTTCTAGCTGTTCAGGCAATCAGCCCAACCTCCAGATTGCTGCGTTTTGATAGCCTTGGCATGCGCTGGGACCTGCAGCACTGCTGGACTTTGGAGCTCTTTTGCAAGTGCTAGTGGCTGCTCTGTCTTTCTGTCATTGTCCTCTCATTCTTTCTGGGATCTTGTAGGAAGCTTCCACTGTTAGCTGGAATCATGAATAAGCAGGAGAATGTGCCATTGCCAGGGACAGCAAGGAGGAAATACAGTAGCACCATGGGAGGGTTTGGGGGGCACCTCTAGTTGCACAGAAAATGTCAGTAGTAGCAGGACCTGCAGGTACCTGTTTTCCTTGCAGAAATAGTTAAGTGCTGCTGCTTATCCTCAAGATACCATTGCAGTGGTACAACCTACTACAGAAAAAAGCAGGAGCTTGAACTTCTGGGATGCCCAGGCACACCTTTGACCCTTTCTGCAGGACTATATAATGTTTGCTGTCCCTCCTGTGGATAGCTTGCCTGGTCTTGGCATTCCTCACCACTTCCTTTTGTGTCTGGCATGTTGTGGTGGGGAGAAGTGAGCTCAGACTCCTGCTCTGCTTTGCTTACCTGCTGTTGATGGAGCAACCTTCTGAGGCTCACTGCAGATAAATAATTCAGAAAAAACTTCTCTGAATTGTCCTGAGGACTGAATTAGCTCCTTGCTCTTTACTGTGTGAGAGATGTGGATAGATAACAAGGGTGACAGAAAATTACCTTTTTCTTATCCCTTGATCTGGTCCTGAGTACAGCTTGGCTGTAACTGTGCAATAAAGCTGGAGTTGGGTTTGATTGCAATTTATCACATGGTCTTTCTGTAAAAAGATTTCTGAGGTGAACATCATAGATTGGAGGAGCCAGGTGTGCTGGGAGGGGAGGGAATGGAAGAAAGGGGTTCTCTTTCTTAGGGGTTCATTTTTATATCTGAAGTGTCTTAAAACACCATTGCAGAGACTGGTCCTTGAATTCTGCCATCAGGTGCAAATATAAACCAGTGTGAATAACACAATGAGTGTAAATAAATATTCTTTGCATGCTGGTTGAAAATTTTTGCATGAAATAGTTCCAGAGAAATGCTCCAGAGAAAGAGCAGTTAACTGTGTTGCTTTTTTTTTCTTTCACATCTTAGATTTCAGTGAATCTTCCCTTCCCCTCCCCCCCCCCCCCCCCCCCAGTCTCTGTCAAGGATTTCTCTACTTGTTGCAAATAAAGTGTCTGTCCTTTTCCACTACAAAGCAAGAAATGAGTGGAAATGCTGCCAAATGGCCACAGTGCGCTTTGTTCTGGCTGCTGCTGCTGTGTGCTGATCTCCTGGGAGTTGTGGCACCAGCACGTCCTTCCAGCTGGTCCCACTGGCTGAGTCTCCACAGCTTGAGAGCAGCTCTCTGGGTCCACAAATTGAAGCAGAACCACATAAAAATAACTTATTTTGGAGGTTTCATCTTGTATTGTTGCATCACTCCACTAGTAAGCTGGCAAGGCACCTCTTTGTCCTCGCTGTTTGTTGCTCAGTTTTTGGGGCTAGCTGGTTTTGCTCTTTGTTCTGAGCCACAGCCCAATTTTATGGCAGGATAAGTGCCTCCTTGGATCTAGGAACCTTTGTTAGTGAGAGCACGTTTTTGTCTTCCTCCAGGTATCAATACAAGGGTACTCTCTTCTGCTTGAGGTATCATTGGTCATCTCATCCCCTGATTATTTTTTTCAATGACTTTTTGGGTCCTTAATTTGACCTCTGGAGTTTTGTTTGATTTTGGTTTATAAATATATATGCTGTACTATCCCAGGTGAAATATATGTGGCATGGAAAGAGCTAAACTTTCAGTTTATGTTGTGGTATGGAAAGAATCTTTGTACCTCCCAGAATACCTGAGCCATTTCAAATGGTTCAGCTGACTTCCAAACCAAATACAGATATGCAAAATGAGAAAAATAAGGAAGAATTGTTCATGGGTTAACAGAGCCATACAGGCTTACATGTTTCGTGATTTGAACAGGGAAAGTGTGGTCTGATAGCCAGAGCAGTAAGACTCACTTTTATTTTTTTCTCTTCCCCGAATTCTGACAATGACTTGCTAAGTGCCCTTGGGTAAGTCACTTTCTCAAGTTCTTTCCCTTTCTACTTTACTTTTGCTATTTGCAGGCTCTCTGTGGAAATGGTGTCTATCCCCTGACATATTTGTACAGCACTGAACTCAGTAGAATAGTGTTCCTAATTAGTGTTCAAATATGGATGTAATACAAGTAATAATAATAATTAATTAGGCATTTAATCATAATCAGTATTTACATAACATTGCTGGTGTTTCAGGCAAATGTTTTAGCCAAATAGTTTGTGGGAGTTTTCTCATGTATTTTTATAACAGCAGTGCTACACATCTCCAGCTTTTCACGTGGTTTGTTTAAAAAGTCATTTTACTTCATTCTATTAAGATAAGAGGTAAAGCACATGGAATCTACAGGCATGGAAAGAAATACGAAGGACAAGAGAAGACAATTTGAGACTGTTTATCAAATGAGTTTCTTTTTTGCAGCAGCTTCAACATCTCAGCTAGCTTGACAGACTGGCTATTATCTTCTTCATTCTATCCCAGAGAGGTGCTGGGAGTTCTTGTGACTACATGCTTCTTCTTCCTACTTTCACTCTGCCAGGGCGTCTTTTCACCAAAACACCTACTGACCAAAACTGGGCAGTACAACATCACCAGTTATTGTTGCGGGTTGACCTCTTCCTCAAGCTTTGCAAAATAAATCTATTGTGTTGCTTACTTTGTACGCCTTTCCTTGTCTGACTGTCTTTTCCTGTTATAATTTCCTAAAAGCAGAGGTAAAACTTCCTGATTTCTGTACCTTGAAAAATGCCTCTTTTTAGATTTATTCACTTTGGTGTGGGTGTCACTAGAAGATGAAATGTCATTGAAGAGGATATTTGGTCGGAGGAAAAAGTACGTACTGTTAATTCAATGGGGATAAATCAGAGGTGTGTTCTACAATGAATCTCTATTCCGTATTCTACCTGGGCAGTGAACAGGTTTGTGGCATTGAAGGGGATGGTTCCTAGGAAGCTTATCGTTGGTCATCACTGCCAAGCTGAAGCTATATGGCACGCTGGGTCTCTTAAATTTAACTGACCAGGAAGTGCAGTCAAGATCCTTTACACAATAAAGTAAAAGATGCCTCTGTCCAAAATGTTAAATATCATCAAAACAACCAACCAACCAACCAACCAACCCTCTATATTTGAAAGAATGAGGTGGTATTTTTGCAGGGGGCTAAGGGGAACTTACCATTGTTTGACAGTGCAGAAACAGAGAGGCAAGGGCTGCAGAAGGAGAGGCAGGAGCACTCAGAGCAGCATTGCATTGGTACCATGGCCCTGAGAAGAAGCCAAGACCGAGCTTCTTTAGAGCAGACTGCTGTTTGAAAAGGCAAGCTTGGAAACGTGCCCAGGCGAACTACTTCTTGTCTGTTCCTATTGTGTTCAGAGAAACAGAGGGATATGTACATTCTTTGTATATAAAAAGAGTTGTAGTGAAGAAATATCTGACTGGAATCACAAGCTTCTCCACCTAATGGAAACAATTCAGCAAATCCCAAACATTGTCTTATACAACTAGGAGAGAAAACAATACAATAAATAGATGTAGATAGGTATGTATTTTCCATTGGGATGATCTACTACTGGAAAACACAGCTTCTACACAGAAATGTTTTCATTAGAAATCCCTTCTTTTTGAATGTTTTTAATTTAACTGAAAGGTTTAAGTGGAGTTGGTTTGACCCTAGGTGCAATTTTCTCTTTCATGTTGACTCAAAAAATATAAAGCTATTAAAATATACTGCTATTTCCATGGCAGTGAATTGCCTTCAGGAGTCAAAGTTCAGGTCCCCACTATCTCTCTATTGCATCGGCTTGCAGGAGGACTGCACCTCTCTTCAGTTTTTCTCCCTGTGCGTTGCAAGACTTTCAGTGCACACACTCCTCCTGTTCTCTCTCTGCTCCCCATGAGAAAACAAAGGCTGACTTGCAAGGTCTCTTTTCTGGACAGCAATGTGTGCAAAGCAATTTAAGTTGAGCTGAGGCACTTTTAAGGCATTTGTAATGGAATTTAAAGACTGTAGTAATATTTCCTTCAATTAGAACTTTCAAAATTTTTGGCATTTCAAGTACAATATTTTCTAGAGTTTCAATTCTGGAGAAAAATAATCATTTAGCAAGTTGTCCTGGATTTGGAAAAAAAAACAAATCTCATCTCTTCCTTCTGGATTGACATTTCATGTTGCAATCAAAGTGCTTAAATTCTAATGATCCCCACCTCTGGTCTTCCCAATGCATCTTGTATGTTCTCTTTTGGTTCTGGGAATGCCTCCTTTTCCCTGTCATGCACACAACTGTCTTTTGTATTAGCTTCTAATAGATCACTAAAATTGCTCAAGAAGGCATTTTGTGCAGGAGACAGAACACAAATGCTAAAAACATAAGTGAATAAGATCAAGTTAGATTAATATATTGGACCAAAAAAGAAAAAGGAGGGGGAGGGGGAGCAAAGCTGAAATACTCCAGCATTTTCTGAGAATGAAATTGTTATCTCATTTTGAAATGGATTTTAGATTTTGAAATTGATAGATTTCTAGAAATTCATTCAAAAACGTTGAATGGCCCAAAAGATTAAAATAAAATTACATTCTCATGTGTTGTGTCTTTGGATATCTAATTTTATAACTTAGTTGCTCTTTCTCAAAAATATATAAAAAATGTGTTTAAATTTGCTCCTTTTTCAGATCCAGAATTTTAAGCAATCCACATTCCCACAAGATAAGTTTGGGTTGATAAGTTTGGGTGATAAGTTTGGTTAAAGAGAATTTGGAGAAGTTGGAATTCTTTTGATATTTTATTTTGCTGAGCCTGAAAGTTGTTTTTTATTTTTTTATTTATTTTTTAACTAGGTTAAAAAATGCAAGCTTTTAAAAACTGTTTTGCCTTTGTTTTTCAGTTCAGCTGTTGAACTGGAAAACCAGGATTCATGCTGGTTGTCTGCCTGGCATTCTTCTGCCTCTGAAAGTGACAGGCAACTTTAGCAGGTATTTCTTATGCTCTGAACTGGCAAATCTGGCAAAATGGATGTGTAATAATTATTCGTTTTGACATTCACCCATCTAAACTCAATAATAAAGTTGTACCCACACATCTCAGCTGCACCACGCTGGCAGGAGCTTCATCAGTGTAGGTGAGATTTTCTTTTCTCCACTTCCCAGTGCCCAGATGGGCATCACTGTGCCCAGATCTTCTCCCTACCAATGGCTTTAGTTAATGAAGTGCTTCTTCCTGCTCCATTCTTTAAAATAAAGACGGGAGCTGTTTCTGATGCTGCTTCTTTAAGTGCCATGTTTCCAAATATTGCAAGGACGTCTCAGAACGATCCCGGTGATGTAAGCACTTGCTCTGGGGAGGCAGGTGGAGTTAAATTAGATCTTTTGTGCTGTTCAGGTTAAAGATTTTGTTGTTTTGATGGGTTTAACATCCTCAACAGCTGATGAAAAAGCTATAAGCAATTAAAAACTGATTCTATTAAAACCTCTTGTATGCCTGTTAATGTTAAGTTCCTATTTCAGATTGAGGTGAAAAGAGCCTTTGTGATGAAGTTCAGTTTTTATGCTGCTTGCTGTAAAGGGGGCTGTGCTAGCAGTGATACTTTTTACTAATGGCACTGCCAGTCACTCCTTATGGTCTGAGTGATTTGCTTGTTCTAGGCTGAACTAGGGTTTACTCATTTATTTCTCACGGTTACCCTAAGAATTTTGATCTGAGAAAAATCCATTTACAACTAAGAGTCAAACTAGGTTTATCCATTGCATCACAAGAATGCCTTTCTTCAGGTGGGTCAGTGATAGTCTGAATAAACCCAAAAAGCTGAAGGGTAACCAGAACAATAATTGCTAGTGATTTACCTGCTTTTTCAGCTTCTCCATACTGGGTTAATCTTATTAGTTGATCGTCTTACCATTTTGTCTTCCTTACTTTTGTAACAACCAGTTTTATTTATAACATTTTAATTATTTCTATTGTTAGTCATAATATGAATATTCATCCTCACCCAAGACATGTTGCAAAGGTTTCTTAGTCTCATCCAGATAACTGGAAACTGTGTCATTGTTCTCATCTTAGGGCAGCACTCATGAAACTACTCATAGTGATTCTGTGCACTTCAGAAATGATGTCAGCATCCTGGGAATGGAGGCAAAGTGTTTGGGATGCCCAGTAACATCTATTTCTGATTGAAGATGGACACCCAGGAGAGAATGGAGCTGTTCTGCAAGTAAACGTGCAACTGCACAGACAGCATTGGCAGGAGAGCTTTGGCCAGACAAACTGCATGAAGTTTTGTTGAAACTGCCTGGAGGTGGGAGATGGGCTAGGACACCTTGTTGAGTCCCTTCTAACTTCAGCAGGAGGAGAGGCCTTGCCTCTTTGTCCCACTGCCTCCCTGTGAAGTCAGCCCAGATAGCTGCATTTTTAGGGTGGATGCCGTGCGCTCGTTCTTCCTGACCCCAAGGGCTTTGGTGCTCTGACCACCCAGCCATCATACTGGTGTTGGACACCACTTCTTTTCAGCCTGGTCCTGTCACTGCATGGTAGGCAACAGTTTGTGCTGTGTGAACCAGAGCATCACGTCACCATCGTTCCTACAGCTCTGACTCAGGTAGGTAGAGATGGTTGCTTGGCACCCTCCTGTGTGGAGCAGTGGTGGTCAAGATGTGCAGAGCAACTGTGACATACAGCAAGGTTTTTGGTTGTGCCAGGAGCCCCCAGATTGGCTAGGTACTCTCAGTATCAGCTGCTGAGCAGGGATTGTTTTTATCTGATTTTGGAGCCTGGCACAAAATTTTGGAGCCTGGTTGCCTGAGTTTTGCATCAGTCTGACTTCTGCTACAAATCTGGCTGTAAATGTTGGGCAACAATAGTTCTAACAGAATCACAGGTGGTGCTTTTGGGGACATCCATGTGACAAGATTATAAGCATTTATCCCAAGAGTAAGATTTCATGTACCTTTTAATTTTATTTGAGGATCAATCATGTTTAATATTTCCCACAGTAATATTCCACGTAGTAATTACATGCATATGCCCATATTAATTAAAATGTAAAGAGGAATGTTTTCTCCATGAAATTAATAAAAGAAAAATGAATTACAAGTGATACTATAGCTATCTTTTTTTTTTTTTTGAGGTGATAAATTCTTTGTGAACAGGCTGTGTGTGGACTGTGCAGATAATACTGAATGTTAAATAATAACTTTGTTAAAAAGGTTGGTTGGCATTTTTATTAAAAAAAAAAGAAAACTGAAAAAATAACAGTAAATTCTGTGGAACAAAATGACTTCATTCACGTCAATGAAAATCTTGTCATTTGTGTCAGTGAAGCCAGGTTTTATCTGGCATTTCATCTCACATTATCTTATAATATGAAAATAAGTTTTTGCTACCTATATAACTGGAGAAATAGAGTACAAGATAATCTTCTCTGTAAAATGGCAGGCTTTTGTTCAAAATGTCTACATTCATCGATTTTATCTGCCTTATCATCTCTTTTTCTCTCTGATTAGTGCAAAATGTTTGGGTAACTTGATTTGACCAGATTTGTCTGTGAGATCTTAAGTGGAAAAACTATTTGCATACTCAAGAATCCTGAGAACAGAGAGTGGCATTAGGGCTGGGGATTTGGCCGTTTTTTTCACCCCTGTGCTGGGCCGAGAGAGACACTTTACATTTATATGTAGCAATTACCATTCCTAATTTTTGTAATTAAACTGTCTTGTGAAAAATATAATGTGTAAGATGGAGGCTGCAAGGCTAATCTTCTTCACTCTTTGCCTTATTTGTGTTTAACATACCAGACCACTGAAGTTTAGGTATCTGTTTCTTGCTTATATTTTCTCTGACTTTTTTTAAAGTTGTTTTGGAAAGTATCTTCTCCCAAACAATGTGTCTCCCTGGAAAAAAACAGTTCACTGGAAATGATAAACAGAAATGCTCAGGGGTTGCTTCCCTTAGTTTTTCTAAACTAGTAAGAGCAATTGTTAGTTTTACCAAAAAAAAAAAAAAAGTAACAATTAAAATTGCAGCAGATTCCTTGTGTCATTTTTTGATGGAAAATATCAGTGTCAGTAAAAAACACTGTGAAAGAAGTTACTGACAAAAAATAATTTTACACAAAAATACATGCCCTGACAGAACTTGCTGAACTGAACTGTCCAGAAGTATGAATGCGTTTGGCAAAATGCACCCATCTGCTTGCAGGCAGGACCTCCATCCAGATGGCAAGGGCAACATGTTGAATAAAGCCCACCACAGTAGTTACACCAATATAGACAAGTCCGTGGAAAATGACCACCCTCTCTTTTGCCTATGAAAATTTTCATTTGAGAACAAATCAAAACTAACATGTAGTGTTAGCAATTCTTTCTTCATTTGTATTTAATCATCCAAGTGCAATTCAGAGACTGAAAGAGCAGCAATGTTAATTGGAAGTATTCACTCAACAAAGACTGCAAAGCAGAGAGTAATAAAAACTCAAATTGGAAGTAGCAGGATGTTTTTGCTGATAACTCTTGTGCATATTTCATTATGCTTTCTGACCCTGGTAGTAGGGAAAATGTAAAACTTATTATTAAATTTTGTTTAGTTTTTTGCATATTAAATACATTTTATGTCTGATGCTGATAAGAACTGAAACAAATGCATTAGCTTCCACTAACAGTTTCTGACTTTTTTCACAGGGCTGCAGTGGTCTTGAAAGAGTGTGGGAATAAAACACATTTCTTCTTGTCTTCTATGGTTGTGTTTCAGATAATTTACATAGAAAGATATTTTAAATAATGTTTTAATCTTATGTTGTTACTGTTGCTCAGGAGTGAGATAATGGAATTCTACCATTTCAGGATGAAATAATTGAAAAATTATTGCATTATAGATTATAATTGCATTTAGTTAGAAACTAAAACTTTGCATGATATAGAAATATTTTGTAGTTAACTCCCATTTTCAGTTGTATAGCATCCTCCTTATGTGGTTTTATGACACTGATGGTTTTACAGATATTAATTTCACAGACCTTTGATTTTGAGAATTTCAGTAAAAGTGCTATATTCTGCATGAACTTTCAGGAGCATTAATTCTCTTGTATTGCTCAGACTCATGGGAAAGTATTTGCTTGCTGGTCCTATGAAACGGCACTGGCTGTAATGGTAAGATAATGAGATCTTACGTCCAGTTGCTTTATAATTTCTATCTGTTTTTTTGAACTATTGAAAAAGTGCAGCCTGTGGGCAGAGAAATCTCCCTGCTTAAAATCTGCACTGCTAGTGAATTTAAAGTTGTACAAATGGATTTGAAGTTTGATGATAAGGAAATTGATTGGAGATTGTACATTGTGAATACATTAGGTTTATAAAGACAAAACATGCATGAAGTGCAATTACTGCTAGTGTTGCTATATTAGTATGAATGTTAATAGCATGTTTGTTTTTGAAATGGGTTATGCATTCTGGTAAATGTCTGCTTGAATCTAGTCATCTGTGTATCACTTGTCTAAGTACTCTCATTTAAGATGCCATATCCCTTCTTGTAGCAATAAAGGGGTAAAGCAACATTAATATTAAATAATTAGAAAAACAAAAGGGGAATGATTAAACATATTTACATAATTGAAATAACACTGAGTCGCAGTGGGAAATCGGGACAATGTTGTCTCCTTTCAAAGTAATTCATAATTCAGATTTTTAATTATGGCATATTCATTCATTTAAAGATGATTCTGGATGAGAGGGCCACTAATGAAATACAATCATTAGCATCTAAACAAAGTAATTTAGAAAGTCTCCTTTCGGGGAAAAGATTTCTAGAACATCATCAATCACACAAGATATGCAAAAACAAGCAATTAAACCACACACAAGAACTACAACAACCTTATATATTAGTAATGTACACATGAAAACATAACTGATTACAATGATTAGAGTAGGGTAGTGTGGTTAATTTGTATGTTATGTAGCAATTTCATGGAAGAATGTACCAGGACAGACGCATCACACAACAAATGAATGCCATGTCACTGATATATGCTTTAAATATATTAATGTCGTTTCAGTCAGTGCCAAGTTATCAATAAAAAAATCCAGTGATGAGAATCTGGAACCACGTCCTTCAAAGAAGCATAAATACCCTAGTATGAATTCTGGGCTATGGTTTTGTTTTGGCTTTTGTCTGTTTCTTTCTTTCTTTTTTTTTTCTTCTTTTTTTTTTCTTCTTTTTTTTTTTTTCCTTTTTTTCTTCTTTCTTTTTGTATTTGCATTGTATTTGATTTTGTTAAATTGGCAAAATATAGGCATAGGAAGATATTTCATGAGAGAAGCAGGTGCTGCATTAGTTTCTCATTAACTACTCAAATCCTGCTTTGGGCTTATAGCAACAAAGTGCTCATAGACCTAAATGGGTCAGTGATTTACAGGGTCTTTCCATATACACAATTACAATTCATTAAACATGCAGCAGCATTAAATGGATAGAGTAATTCTGCATGTCTTTTAATGTCTGTGTGCAGTGTCCTGTTAAAGAGACACAAAAAGCTGGCTTTAAACACCTTCTTCTTTCAGTTAAATCATAATCTTGTTGGAAACCTGCACCATTTCCTCCTCTTGTTTAAAGAAAAGGCAGAAATAGTCGTGCGTACGTGCATGCGGGGAGCATCTTTCTGCGGAGAGAAAGGAGCGGCTGGTATAGCCGCGCTGCCTTTGATAACCACCAGGCTTAGAAGCCAAAATATGTTCTATTGGGTACTCAGCAGACAAAAATACTGGTTAATTTTCAGCAGTGCTCCTTCATTTGACTTTACAATTTATAGCAGTGAACATTAATGCAAGAACAGCTTGGTCGAGGAGGAGTTTAAAATTAGAGCACCTCTTCTCATTAGCCCCAGCAGCCTGACCCAGGGTGAACTGAGAAGTAATTTGCCGCCAGATCCTCATTTTGCTTCTGTTATCACTCCTTGTAAATGAAGCGCAGCAATTTATTGTAGCACCTCAAGGAGTCAAGAACATAATGTGTAAAACACATACAAAAAAAATCTTTCTTCACATTCATTAACACCCAGCACATAGAGGCTGTTCACTTTTCACTCTAATGAAGGAGGGGGATCTTAAATCTAAAGCTTTCCAGCCTGTGAAGAAGGCCTCTTCAGGTCATTAGACAGAAGCTGAGTTGGACTGAAGAAAGGTCATTGACAAAAAAAGGAGAATGGCAATATGATGAAAAATAGAAAATGGATAAAAGAAGAGACTTTAGAAAGCTCGGAGAATGGAAAGTACATTTTTGGCATCGGTGATCAACCCTTCTTGTCTCTATGTTCATTTTCTGTTGTCAGTGAAGAAAAGAATATCTGGCTTTTTATTTAGCTGGGAATTGCTCTCGTGTTTGGTCAATTCTCATTTCATCACCCTTGATCTGACCTTGCAGAAAGCATTAATAGACTTATTTTTAAGGGAGCTTTGTCTGCTATCTATAAATTCAGCCCTTCATTTTGCTCTTTTTTATTAAAAACATGCCGTCTACTAGATTTTAATGTATTCTGATTATGTAACTGACAATTTCCCCTTAGGGAAATCTTTTGTCTCACTAGTCCTGATTAACACTTTGGGTTTATAGCTCTATATTAACATCACATTCAGGAATATTAGGCGGTGCCTATATGCAAATTAATTTATATTGGTAATAGAAATGGGAGAACTTAAAGAGGAGTCGGAATCACGCTGAACACGTGCTGAATGCACAACAAAACACGTACTTAAGGCTGAAGGGTGCCTAAGCTGAGAGGCATGGAGTCTTGGAGAAAATACCTTTTTGTTTTATTTACCCAGTCTCCAGTGACAGAAAGGTTGGATCCTGCAGTTCTGTAGCAATCATCATTACCAGTATTTTTTCCCTACCAAAGTCTATAGCTTGCACTGATATAATCAGTTATTGACATGTACTTATTGTGAGGATAAAGACACAACAAAGTTGTCTCTCTTTTTGTGTTACCATGTTTGTTATTACAGACAAGTAAATACTATTTTTCTCATAATATATTCTCTTACGCGTGCTCACATCCCATTACTGGATCTTCTCTTCATACAAGCTAATCTTTTAAATTGGAGTGTATACATTTTACAGTAAATGCTTTCCCATTTAGTTAACAGCATGAGACCATTATCTTGTGACAAAACTCTGTTCCAGTGAAGTCTTTTCATTAAATAAGTAATCATCCTTTACATACAATGGAAACTGGAATTAGTAATATATAAATATACAATGCTGAAAAGCCATCAGTTGACAACAACATGACCTATGTCAAATTATGTCTTATTGTCCTAATCCTTCTGGAAAATAGTAGGCAGTAATGCCCCTTGGATAGACTTAGACACACACACAAAAAAATAATAATACAATAAGCTGTCAACAAATTCAAAAAGAAGTTAAAGATTATTTTGGAACTCTACAAGGGTTTGTTTTTACTTTTCTTTAAGATGAACCATTTTGAATTATGTATGTAAATAATACAGCTCTGCATCCAAAGCTGCAAACTGTTTTATTTGCTGCTGAGCTGGAACAGCAGGCTACCCAAAAGTAATTCTTCACCTTAGCCCCAGTTCAGTCAGCTTTGTTGTTAGCTGCTATCTTGGTATTAGGTTGTGGTATTCTTTTTAAGCCATACAGCTTGGCAGGTAGAGGATGGGGAATGATCAGACAGGCAGCACCTCTGAATTGTAAACAATGAAGATCATGTTTAGGTGAAAGGGCACTAAACTTCCTAAATCAGCAGTTAGAACCATTTGTCTGCTTGTTTAAGCTATTAGTTTCACCTCACTGCTGATTGTCAGGCAAATGGGATGGGTAAAACTAAAGGGAATAGACACGTGGTCTTTCAAAAGCCTTGCGCATTGTGCAGCTTTAAACAGAGTGGCAGAGCTCATGCTGGTGCTTCCTTCGTGTTCCCAGTTCCACAAACACCACAGCACAGGATGCCCACTGGCAAAGGCATCCTGATGCCAGCTCTGCCACAGCTTTCAGCAGTTATGCCTGTGCACAAGTATTTTATGGGGTCACATGAAGTACAACTGGAACACCATTTTTCTTTTCCTTGACTATTTTACAAGGAACACGTAACTTCTGTGCTGACATTATAATTGTTGCTGGAATTGTAGCTTTCGTTGCAAAACCTGCTACATCCCTTTGCTTGTGTGGGATGCAGGTGAGCATGCAGACCTCTTGCTGTGCTGGAAGGAGTATGTCCTGGAGCAGCAGAGGGCAGAGCTCAGCTGGCTGAAGGGAAGATAGGAGACGATATCCGTTAGGCTAGTATCTAAATGTCCAGAATGGGCAGCTCTAATTGGAAAACCAAGGTTGTGGAAAAATCAGACTCCTGTTTTTAAAAAAAGCCTGTTTCTGTTTCACAGAAGTTGTGGATACTGCTTTATGTTGTCAATCCATTCTGTAGCTGGATATTGTCACATTAGCAGATCCTAAGAGACGGCTAAGGGCCAATACAGGAAACGTGAGTAGTAGGTTCAAAACAGAACTTTTTTTATTAGAGAAAAGAACATAGCTGCTCTATTTGATTGTCAATGGTTTTTATATACTACTTGGTGAACAATATGATCTCAGAGTAGATTCAAACGGATGTAATACTTATTCATAATGCGACAGGGTGGTTCTCCAGTGTTCTTCTACTTGATAACCCAAACTAGCCTCTTTACTTCCTTTGGCCACTTCTCACTTTCCTAAAAAGCAATGAGATCTCACATAACTTCTACCTGAGACACACACATTTCTATAGATACAAATGGACTATAAAAACTCAGACAATAATTAACAGTGCTGAATCGGAAACAGCAACATCATACAGAAATATCTGCACTTACTGAGTAGTATCTTAAAACCAGGAAAACAGTCCTTGAGAGAGGGACAAACTAGTTTAAAAGTCCTGAAACCTTGGTTTGGCAGGTATCCAAAGGAAAGATATCGTATTTATTTGAAAATACTCAAGGAAATTTCTCAGAATTTCACATGGGAAATTCCTTGGTGATGTTTTGGTCTTTACTTTACTGCTCTTTTATTTGAAATTGATGAAGAAAAAGGAAATGGGGAGGTCGACAGGGAAAAGCAAGACAAAACCGACCAATCTCTGTTTTTTCATAGTCCAATTAGGGAAGAAGACAACATTTCCAAGGCCAATTTATTTTCATGTAACAGCCTTGGTCTTTTTCATTTCCCAAATACTTTATATAGAAAACCACCATTTTGGGGGACTCAGTGTTTGCACATATAAAAGTAATTAATTTGACAGTGTATATTTTAACCCTGGGTATGTGTAAACATGCGTGTTCATTAAAATAAATACGTATATTCTTGCTTTAATTGTCTAGTAAGATGCTTTCTGATCTATGTCTCCATTCAGAGCTTTTCTTCCTCTGCTCTCTTTTGTTCATTCAGCTCTGGTTTTCTACATTTATAACTCACCTGGAGGTTTAAAACATTGAAGACTGTCTTCTTTTCTACCAGGATATACATCCAGCAGGATATACATCCAGCAGGATATAAAGAGCTTTTATGCTGATTGTCACCCTGTGTGGTTGAGAAGGAAGAGTGAACCGGGAGAGGTTAGCTAACCAAAGCACAGAATGGGGGAAATAGTCCAGCTCCTGCCCTCTGTAATTCACAGACTATTTTAGACACTAAAATTGTGACAGCTTGCTCTTGTGATAAAGATGTTAACAAGAAGAGAAAATGACATTAATTTAATCTATTCTTACAGGTCATACTGAAATGAGACTGTGATGATACAAAATTATAATAATAAATATGGTAGTAATTTCACAATTCTTTATAGATACTGTTCGCAATCCTTTCACATGCAAATGTCCTATCCCATCCTTCATGACAGTGATTTTTGGTGCCATCCAGACTCTAATTCAGAATCTTCTAATAGTTGATTCCATAATTACTTTATATTGCAAGAACAATATAAAATACTATTCCAAATTAGGGTCTCAAGATTTCTCTCCTTTTATTATTCTTTATCCTGGGCCTCTAGGAACATTTCCAATTTAGACATTTTCCACATTCTCAAAAGTGAATTAGATCATCAGCATTCTTAGCTCATACTACATTAATAACCAGAGACGAACAGTGTGCAAACCCTACAGTATTGTAAAAAATATGATTTAGAGATTTTCATATGAATGAAAATGGTGATTTTGATTTGTTGGTATTTTCAGTAGCCAGAAAAACCTGACACATTAATTTCCAAATCCTGAAAAGTTTCATGAATCTGTGGTCAAATGATTATTTAAATCCAAGTGATTATCAGTTATTTAAAATTCAATGTTTATAAGTGCCTCATTCAAAGGAGAGAAATGCCGTTTTTTCTAAGGAGTAATTCAAACAGCAGTATTAAATTACTGAAAAAAAAATCAAATCGAATCTAAAACTCAAACTCTAATTTAATTCTAAAAATCAGAATTGTGACATCTCTGTTTTCCAGATTAATTTATCCCAGGATGACTTTTACTAATTGCTGTTTATGAACCACCCTGGGAATGGCAGCGTTTCTGGTAACAAAGGGGCTGAGCTACACCTCCAGGCAGGGGTGAGCACTTGTAGCTTAACTTCAGCAGCAGCTTCACCAATGTGTGTTTTGTTGAGTTTACACCCTCTCTGTAATCTGCTAGATACAGAGGGTGGAGCACAGCCTCTGCATTCTGTTTAATAGCCTCAATTACAGGTGGAAAAGCATACAGTATGTAAATCAGTACACATGAGATGCGATATAATTGCAAGGTCAGTGTGGACAATGTTTTGTTGAAGTACTGCTTTAAGTGAATAATTTCAATGATGAAAGTGTATTTTTTCATATTTGAGAGCTAATGTTGAACTGGTCTTTCAGAAACATTGCTCCAATTGCACTGTAATGTTAGCAGGGAAAAAGTGATAGCCAAATTTCACCAACTTCAGCAATAAGAACATATCTTAGTAGATAATGTGACATGTAGCTGCCCATAATTGTACTAGGATTTAATATACAGTGCTCTTAGATTTTGAAGGGGGAATCATAGAAGAGGATGCTGGAGAGATTAGATAGTCATAAACAAAGAAGACGAGGGAAGAGTGTCTGTTCACTGAAGATACTGAAGGAATTACAGAAGAGCATGGTAGTGTAGTGCAGTCGGTGGGTAGTGGCTTATGTTTCTTCTTCAAGAACACAGTTTCAGGATGCCTATGTGGATTTTGAAAAAGATAACTATATTTTCCTGCAAACAATGTTAAATTTATTTTAACTGTTAATGTAAGTTATATGTAATGCCTTCAATTTTCTTTCAGATACTGTTAGAATTTATTTCAATTAACAATTTCAACTGGCTTTTATAGAGTAAGATGTCACGTGATAGGCAGAAAATCTTAAGATATTGAATTTAAAATACTTTTAGACAAGTCTTACAGTAGATTTGCAGAAAGGTCCCCTGTTCTCCTTTGAAGCACTAGTTATTCTCTTAAAATTGTTAAGCATCAATTTTGTTCTTTCATGTAAATGTAAAATATGTGATTCAATGAATGTTTGCTTACAGTCTTGTAGACAGAAGTACTAACTTGATTTAGTGAGATTACTCTTGTGAGGAAAATGCATACACTAGTGAGAAACAGTAGCAGTCTTAAGAGTCATGACAAAAAAAGAGGTGACACATCATAACATAACCATTAACAAAGAAGAATATAAACTGTATCTAAATAAATTTGTGATCACGTGGCATATTTCACTATCTGTCTTTTTCACTATTGTGATTTGTGGTGTGAAGGTTCTGAAATAACTATTTAAATTAATCTATTTTCATAATTCTGATTTGTTAAGGTATGTTTAATTAAGCTGATTGTTACCCAGTAACTTATGTTAAATGCCAGTTACTCTTTTTCCTTAAGTTAATTTTGTGTTCTGTTCCATGAAAATTATTTCTAATCTATTACAAAATTCAAGAAAATAAACATCTGGGTAAAAATAATATTTATTGGAAAGGTCCTAACTTAGAACACATAATTACCCTTATGTAGTCCCAAAGCTATCAGTGTAGTGTAATGATGTTTCACTGTGGTTACCTGTCCAAGAGAGTAGAAGACTAAGCACTATAGGAAGCTCTGACAGACTTTTGTGCTGTAGCTGCTGTTGGGTATGTTACATATGCTGTGAATGTCTAATTGCCTGCTCAAGCTCAACAGACAAGCAACAGAGCTCTTGATCCTTCTTTCTATTCCTCCCTCTCCCAGTCTCACAGGCGTCATGCAAATGAAAATATTGACTACTGATGGTTTAGATATAGCTTCACTATTGAGTGGAGTAGAGCCAGAGAATGTCAAGGAGAAATAGCAAAACAGCACTGTGCAAAAGGCTATTTAGTACAGGTGATAGACTACAGCTGCATTCTTCAGTCCATCATTCTTCAAAATGATTTGAGCTGTTGCAGGTGAACAGGTTTCTGCTGGTGGGTTCTGAGCTCTTGGCTTGTCCTTGGGAGACCTCATTTCATGCTGTCCTCTTCTGCGAGTAAGTACGGCAGAAGTGGAAAGTGAGGTCAAGTTACTGGGCCTTTGGTTCTCTACAGAGAACGGAGGAACAGTTTGATTTTTTTTTTTTTTAAAGTAAACGGAAAGGTAGGTGGTAGGTTGTTCTCACATGCAGTCTTGCCTAGCTGCAGCAATTCTCCTTGCAATTAACTTTTTGTGACTTGGCAGATTCCTAGAAATTTTCCACTAGATGTGTAGACCCTCATAGGACAAATCAAAGTGCAGGGGAAACAAGCTTGCTTGTGATAGCTGTTTTTTGAAGGTCACAACTTGGAAAAGAGCAAAATATGGATCACTGCAGAAGACAGAGTTGAGGGATGAAGAGTTATTAACACAACCTTCCTCTCCCTTGAAAATTGCATGTGAAATTGCCAGGAGTGATGTAGTGACAAATTTCAGTGTCTCAGCAGAATCATGGAACATCAGCTTTATGAGTAGGACTGCTCTGAAATGTTTATACAAAAAGATTTTCAGTGGAAGAATTAGCTTCAGTTACAAATAGTCTTTGGAAAGTTTCTGCTTTTATAAGAAATATTAATTTTCTTAAAGCTCCCTGTTTTTTAATACCAGACCAAAATTTTCTAGATAAACAAGAAAACCTTTTTAAATCAAAACTGAAAAATGTACATATTAAATTGCTCTTGCTTTCAGATTAACTTGCTTTCTGCTTCAAATGTTTGGTCAGGAAATAAATATATTATGTGCTATGATTAAGAACAAGAGCAGAAACACTGACAAAAGATAAAGCGAATTGAACAAGGTTTTTGTTTGTTTGTTTGTTTTGTTTTTAACACTATGACAGGCTCAAATAGTGCAAACAGTCATCTTCTTGAAAGCTTCCTGTTGGCATGAATACACTTCTCTGTTTGACAGCAAGACCCACACTCATCTCAGATCACAGACAGTGATGTTCTTTCTTAAGCCCACGCAACCTTTTTTTCTTATTGACATTTAAATGACAATCTTTTATGTGAAATTGATTTTCATAATCTTTTGTACATAACTGGAGTTACTGGAAGAAAGAAGAAGACAGCTAGAGACATTGGGAGCCCAGCGCTGGACTATGGCCATTTAGCAGACACATCATAGCTGTATGGATATATAAGAAAAGTACACATGGCTAGGAGATGGTTTCAAGGCAGCCACTTGTTTGCTGTTGCTGCATTAAAAGAGGAATATATGTGGACGCTTCTTTTATTCCTGTATTTAGGTGAACAAATTTCAAAAGATGTGTATTCCCTTCTTGATACCAGCCTCCTCCAGACAGGAAAAAAGGGTCGCTTAAAATAATAGTGGGTAGTAGAACATGAGTAAAACACATTCACCACATAAATGAAGTAATTGTAATCAGAAGAGTGGAGTTATCACACTAAGAGGATTTCAGTGAATAGATGAATTCTGTGTATAACATAATCAAATTGTCAACACTGTTTAGTCTAGTCCTACTTTTATTCATTTCCTGGATTTTCTGATTAATTTAAATCATGGTTAATTGAGTAATGAAACATTCAGGAAAGTTCAGCTAGAAGAACAATTTACGAACGGCAATTTCCACTTGTTAATACACATTTCACTGTATTCAATACATTCATGGAAAGTCTGGAAGATTATTAAAAGAAAACTGGTATTTTTGAGTGAGGATTGCTTAAATTCTGAAGCTACTTAAAAGGGCTTGGTAACAACTAGTACCAAAGCTCCCAAAAGATTGGTTTTATATGTTATTCAAGAAATAGAAATCTGGGGTATTTCCCAAGGAGAGGGGGTACCTCATTTATAAAACACTTTTCCTTGTGGTAATTTTATTTGTTGATATTGCTGAGTGAAAGGGAGGAAAAGACATGAGCATAGGAAAGTTTATTATGTCGTTCTTGTCTGTCAGCTTTTGTCTTCTCCAAGTTCAGCGATCTCGTTTGGGGCCAGAGAATCTATTCATGTTCAATTAGTCCCAGCCCAGAGTCAGGAAAAGTACCAATTCTTACAGACCAGGAAAATGGCTAGTTGTGATGGTAGGAACAAATATTGAAAAATGAGATGAAGGATGTCTGTGTGGGCAGGCATGGGTGAGCAGAAAGCTGCTGGCATCTGCCCTGCAATTTTAAATGAGTCCCACAGCTTAGAAGTTTGATTATATTAACGCTTTGCTAGGAGTATTGTTCTTTGCCATTAATTGTGATCTTAGTTCTTGTCCAGACTTTTTTTCTTTTTTTTAAATGAGAACTTAATCAGGCTTAAAGAAGAGCCTTTCCAAGGCTGCATTTTCTTTATCTTACAATATATATCACTGACTGGTCTTAACAATGCCAGATATCAAGAGGCTAGTATAATATAATACATTTAACCTGATGTTCTGATAAAAGATACCACAGGAAAAAAAAATCTTTAAAATGGAAGCTGATGAGGCAAAAATGGTCAATCTAAATACTGTCGCTCCAAATGGTAGAGGTGGACAGCTGACGATAGAGTACATTATTCCACTCCACTGGATGAAGTGACTTTCAAGGACTGATTAGCTCCATGTCTGAGAGGGTTAGCCCCCTGCCTGTTATAACAAGTGCCTATGAAAGGGAGAGCTGCTCTGACAACTAGCTATGCCAACCGTGAAGTTATTTCAATACTTTCTCTGCTAACAAGTTGATTAATCTCATCATCATTTCAAAAACCTATTTTATATTGAAGAAATCATTTTCTAATAAAGAGCAGTTAGGAGGTGTAAAACTTTGACTTCTTCTCAATGACGTTGTCAGCTCCACTGCAGATTTTGCCATTTCTGCCTCTCTGCAAGCTCTCCATACTGAAGATGATTTATTTGATGAAACCTAAAAGTTTCTTTTTAAAAATGCAGCCTATACTATCTAGTGGCAATGCCACATCATGAATCTTCTGCACCAAAGAAATGGTTAGATTATACTGTGAACAATGTTAAATGTTTTTGCTATTTCTATTCCTTATTCTCATTTCTTCCCTTACTTCTGCTATTAAGGCAAAAATAATATAAAGAAATGGTTGCTACCACATGACAAATACATCACTGCACATGACAGAAAGATCCAATAAAATGTCTCGCTTTTGAGACATCACATAATTGTTTGAAGCATTTAAGAGACTGTAGACAGCCTGTGAGGAAGAAAAAGGGCTCCAATTAGCTATGGAAAGTGCTCATTTATGTACTCGGAAATGCAAAGATTTGAAAAATACAGAGCTTAGCATTCAGGGGAGCTGCAATAGGGCATATTATAAATATCACAATAAGCATTTTGTTTTCATAGAGCAGTTACTGTAATGACATAGCATTAAAACCATCTTGAAACCCAGGAAAAAAAGCCCCAAACAAAAAGACAAACCAATATTTTTTGTAAGTCCAGGGTTTCACATATATTTAAATACAATCTCAGGAAAAGTGGACTAAGTGCATTGCTAACTACCTTGTTTCCCCCTGCATTTTTTACAAATCTTTGTGCTGTCTGTTTTGGAGTTTACAAGTAAGTAGTTCCATTTGCTTGTGTTAGCAGGAATGTCAAGGTGACTGGTGCTCCAGGTCTAGTTGTGGTGAGCCTTAAGATCGTGGTCCGGGTGCAACTCTGAAGCACATTTCTCTAGGCAATGCAAAATGTAACTGAAGGCACATTCCCTGAGCTGCAAATCAGCACGTGGTACTATGGGGGTGACTGTGGAGGATGCTGTTCTGGAGACCAGTAACAGCCAGGAGAAGATGTCAGGTGCACAAGCTCTGTGTGCAACAACCTGGGAACAAGCCTGGAGTCTTTTTCCCTCTCTCATTTCTCAGAATTCTCAAAAAATAATGTGACGTGACAAGTCCCAGCATGGACTGGGCTCTGTTCTCTGCCTGAGGGAGCTCAAGCACAGGTTTCTGACATGCATGAACAACACGGGTGGGAGGGAACGATGGGTGGGAGATGGCACAAGCTTGCTGTTTCTGCTGAAGCATTCGGTTCTGTACCACGACGTACAGGTTCCATGGGCTGGGGAGGGGGGAAGGATGAGTGAGGACAGCTCTAGGGATATTTGTCTGCTAAAGATGGGCTTCCTGACTTCAGCCTTGGTCCAGTGATTCTTTAACGTGTCCTTTGCACACAGATGACAGCACTTGCTGCTGCAGGCTTTTTTTTTTTAACTTCTCAGTAATCCTTGTGAAGAAAAAAAGCAGCAATTGCCTTAGCTCTTCCCAGTGAATAGTCATGGTGACAGTTCATGTTTTGCATTAGGAATGAAAAAAATTAGACATTTGTAACAGAGACTGAAATACACATATTTTTGAACAATACAGTTTATGGTATTGTGAAAACTGTTTTAGCTATTTGAATTATTTCAATTTGTTTCTTTCCTTTTTCTTAAAATAAGGATATCAGTAATGCAGAGTAAAGTATCTTTTTAATTGTTTGTATTAAATAAGGGAACCATAACACTGAATATTAAAATAGTCAAATAAAATTACTAATGTTTCTTTAAAAATGTAAATTCCCCTTCAAGTGCTGTGTTTTTTTTGTTTTTATATTTAAATTATTATTATTTGACAGAAATCTATACATAGGCAATTTTAAGGTATCTAACTAGTTAAGTAGGATGTTATTTACCTGGGACTCTGAAATTTTTTGATAGGAATTTGGAACATTCCACTGTGTTATTTTGCATTTTTAAGATCTAATATTCTTAGCTAGCTTTTTTTAGGGCATGAGCACACCTAGTTAAATACAGAGCTGGAATTACAAATTTGTTTCATTTACACTCTCTCTTAAACTAGAGGAAAGAAGCAGTATTACAGTAATAGCAATGACTAGAAAAGAAGAAAATAAAAGCTGAAAGTTCTAATCAAAACTGTAATCAGAAAGATGACAAATGGTGAAGATTATTAAATTTTCTTTGCTCCCTTGATGAATTTAATAAAGAACTAATCAAAGATCATTAGAAGGCTTTTGTGCTTGGTGTGCATTGTAACTGGATTGCAATCGGAATTTGTTTTAGTGGTTATCTAGGGTTGAATTGGACATGTAAATATAGAAAAGAGATATTACAGATATTTTTAGCATTTTCTTTGAAAATGTTTATTTAAAAATGTATAACCATTGTATTTTGATTCTAAGCTTTACATGGCAAAAGCAGAATATCTTTCACTGTGGTTAGAAAATTTAAAATTAATGCCAGTGCTTACTTTGAATTTTCTAATGATTTTTGATTATTTATTTCTCCATTTTTTTTCCCAGAAAATTAGAAAAGTGACATTTATTTCCTATGGAATTATGTAAGTATTCCAACTGCTACAACTACTGACAATTCATAGAGTCATAATAACATGGAAATTTACCTTTTGCAAATCTTCAGTGTCAATTTAGTATTCTTAATTTTTAAAGGGATGTGTTTTAATCTCCTTTTTATATTCCCTCTTTGGTGCTGGATTGATAATACTTATTAGATGTACTAACTGAAGGTGCCACAGAATGAGCCGTCTATTTTATTTTCTTCTTACTCATGATATCTGCAGCCTGAAGCTGGATGATGAAAGAGAGGTTTGACTTCTCTCCTTTCCATGAAGCATAATTAAGAATATAACTAATGCTTGAATAAACTTGAAGAGTATGTAAGCTTCAAATATTGAACTTATAGGTAGCAAGAGTAATACTCTGAAAAAAATATCTTCTAGATATTTTTAAAGTAACTCTGTGGAGAGTCTCATGGTGGTTTATAGCCAGCTAGTTGGCTATGACAGGGTGGATGAGCAGGCTTGTGATTTCATTTCTGCTGTCTCTTTGTGTCACCTGTGCAGCTTCTCTCCCCTTAGCGTGAAAGTATGCAATAGCAGTGCTTACAATATGTGACCTTAAGATCTGATCTACTTGTCTGCCACTGAATACTGTTTTGATCTTACTATCTCTTTAGCATTTTGAGAGATTTCTTGCAGAATGTCTAAACAATAAATCAATTAAAGAATTGAGCTATGGATCTAGTGTTACAGAATAGTGTGGGATCTAATGTGGTCTAGTATGACACACCATCATTTTTGTGGGAACAACATGCATATTTAAATTAAAACTATTAAGACTGTGAAAAACACAAAAATTTGTTATGGCATTCTCGCAAGAAATAGGAGATGACTATAATATAAAAAAAAGAAGTGCAAGTATGTCCACTCCAGTGGAATCTAATCTGAAAGTGGGCATTACGTAGAACCACATTAGAAATCCCTATTGCTCCTATTGTTATTATTAAATTGATGATATGGCTTAGGGGTTGTTGTGTTGTGTTTTTTTATTATTATTATTATTATACATTATTATTTTTTGTTAAGATGTAATAATATCTTTATGTGGAGGAATAATTGGGGGAAAATTTGATTTACTACCCAAAAAAAACAAAGACAACTTGAAGTCTTATCCAACTCTACTTAAAGGAATGGGAGACTCCCCATTAGACTTAGTAGGGAATGTAAATTACTACGTGTGTAATGAAGAGGAGCAACAATTTCAAAGCCAGTGTAACAGGAACACATCATCAAATCTACAGACGTAGAAAAGTGTCAGATAATGATAAAATCCTAGCAGAAATACGTTCTGGTGTTCAATCTGCATAAACTGTCTGCAAATAATAAGTCATTTCAGTCTTTTTAACAGCAAAAGAGCAGACTTTCAAGTATTATAGATTTATCTTTTTTGGCTGTGAAAGACCATTCAAGGACACCGCTGCCCCATGTCTCTGAGCTGCCCCAGGGACATTCCCTGGCCTGTCAGCCAGGAGCACAGAGGTGCTTGCAGACAAGATGTCTTCTGTGTGGGCTGGCTGCCTCTGCCTGCCTCGCACCAGGAACAGCCCCAGGTTGGTCTGTGTAGGGCATGGATCATGGAGCTACACATGCCATGACTGTTGCTTGGATTTCTACTCATAAAGATATGGGTGGTTTGCTGCAGAGAGGGTCCATGAGCAAGCAAGGGTGGCTGCAGGGTGGTTAGCCCAGGGCATGGGAGGGACTTGGGGTATGGGTCACACTTGCAGTAGAGACAGTGTTCATGTGTCCCTTCAACAGCAGAGGCAAAGAAAAGACCCAGACCAGGCAGCACACTTCATCATCTAAGGAAGCTTTAAATACTTTCTGTAGTCTGAAGAGTGCTGAAAAAAAACATATCTGTGATTAGCTACTGCTCTGTAATTCTTAAGTTTAGCTACTCTGACTTAAAGGCAGGGGAATGAGGTTTAAAAAAAAAAATTACATCCCAAAGCTATGAATTTCTCTCTCTATCTAGAGATCTATTAGATTAAAAAAAAAAAAAAAACAAAGCCAGGTACCTTTAAGATGGAGAAATGACTTTAAGTGATTTCAGCCTTTGCATGCACGTATGATTTCCCAGGACCAAAACCAGAAAATTAGATACTGATAAATGGGAAGACAAAGGATGGAAGGAACATTTTGCTTGGGAACCTGCCTGAAACAGCTGTGATAATCTTAAAGAGAAAGAAACAAAAAAATTAACTCTTAAAAATTTCCAAGACTTGTCAGCAAAGCTTTGGAGAATAATGAGAGAGCATCATGAGCTTCTAAGATGCTAGAGCAGCTAAGAAAAAAATCTCATAAACTTTAGATACATAAAGAATATATTCTTTAAGTATAGTGTGTTTATCAACATCATTACTGTAAATGAGAAAGGTACTCGACATTGGAGGCATGTCAATGGTGAATGGAAATCTTGGCTTCTTCTAGGTAGCAATATTTCACAGGAAGGGGTAAAAAAAAAATATTGGTGTATTCATGCATAATCAAAAAATGACAATGGGAAAATAATATTAGGAAAAATGAATTTTGAGTAGTTGCTAAAAATAATATAAAATTCTTTACCAAGCACCAGCATTTTTTTAAGTGCAAATGAACATGGAGTGGAGGCATCAGATTCATGCTGATAGTTAGTATTCAGCATGATATATGATCACTTGTGATATTTTGCAAATTATTTGCATGACTGTATTTGCCACATGGCATGATGCTAGAGAAATGGTTTTAGAGGTGCAGCTTCTTTTAGGTTTTCTTTCCACAAGGAAGGAACACTCAACTGGAGACATGGTTCCTCCTGGTATGTAATCAGGGAAACAGTCAGTAAGGGGGGGGACAATGTGTGCCCAGCTGCACCATGCCCCTGCGCCCTGCTATAAAGTGCTGAGAGAAAAGCAGGTTGGTGGAGGGGAAGGGCCAGGCTGTTGGAGCAGGATCTACAAGGTAAAATCTTGCCTGCAAAATGCAGAGCTGGTGTGGGCTTCTCTGAGTGACACCTTGCTGGAAGCTGAGCATGTTCCCAAGGGAGCACAGTTAAACTTACTGTTATAATTCCCAAAGAACCACCACTATCCCCAGCAAAGTGTTCCAGTAACTAGAGTCATCAGAAAAGTGCCACACCTCATTGCAAGCTTGAGTTTACCTTGGTTCAACCTCAGCAGCAGAAGTTTATACCTTTCTGTGTCAGGCTGCAGAATTTGTTATTACATTTTTGTTTCTTACACAGATGCTTGTTGGCTGTGATGAAGGTGCCACTTAGTACCTATCCTTTTTAATCAACTAAATAGAGACAACATATTTGGCCTTCTGCTCTCAGATGTATTTTCCATCCTTTTAATGCCACACATCCTCTCTGAATTTAGCCTCCAGGTAACCCTTGAATTGGGTGAATGCAAACCTTTTATTTAAGCCCCAGGTCTCATGTCCAATACTCTTCAGTTTGACTAGAAAATCCAGTAAGAAATGTTTGACCTGCATCCAGTATTCACTATTATTTTGCTGGGGGTGGTTCTAAATGCATCTGAGTGTGTAGGCACTGCAGAGGCAAAGGACTGAATATACCCTGCATCAGAGACATTAATAGATTGATGGTTTTTGTGTAACTGTCATCACTTTGAACCTACTGGGTCTTCTTTCCTCTTCAAGAGGAACAAAGGACATTCCAACTCTCCCCAAGATATGGAAGGCTTCCAAAGGTAACAAAGAAATAGGCAATATAAAATAACAACAAAAAAATCCTCACCTGACAAGAGCAGGAGAGAATTTGTGTATCTGAGTGTGGGGTTGTGCTCTCGAGAATTGTGTGCATCTCTCCCGCGGCAGCCAGCACCACTCGCTTTCCTAGAGCCGTGCAGAGGCAGAGGGATGGGGGATGTGAGGGGTAAGGTCTCCTCTGGGACTGTGCAGGGAAGAACAAAACCTCTGCTTGGTTCTGTACTCGGTATAAGGTTTGCTCTTGCTGTGTCAGAGCTGGAGGCTGCTTGTTGCTTTGAGCTGCATGAAACCTTTCCTGTAAATGTGGATGCAGCCCCTGGCTGCAGAAAGCATCCCACATCCCCTTCGTGGTACCCACACTGTTGTATGCCACCCTGACCCCCTTCCCCATTTGCATTGGGGCTTTCCTTGGTGAGGGATGGAAAGCAGATGTGTAGTTCTGTACGGGGCTGTGCCTGACTTTTACAGCACTTTCTGTCTGGCAGTCACAGGTTTCCTCACCAGGCTTCAGCTGGCAGCAAAACTCCAGTTCTGCCATACTGTTAGCTTTATGAGTAATGAGGTTTAGTTTTTATGCAGTACAAATGTGAGCACAGCTATTTGTAGATATACATTAAAGGGATTTGTAACCATGTGAAATTTGTTTCTATTTACTGCAATGTTTTCAATTAAAGTAAATGAGGGGGAAATATTGCAATGATTTTCCTCTACCTGTGTCATGATACCCACGTAAAATAAGCCAAGCGTGGGGATAGGTCATCTGAAGGAAAGGTTATGTGCAGATTTTCCCCGAAGTGTGTGTGAAGTGAAGAGGTGTGAGCCAAGGGAGAGCAGTGGGTGCAGTGTTCTAACTCCCTGTGTACACCTGGGAAGCTGCTGCCACAGAAGATATGTCTGCAGTGGTGTCAAACACTTGATGGTAGCAGGAAACAGGAGCACAGATTGCTGCTTAGGTCTCTGGGCTTTGGGATGTAGTCTGGTTGTTGGAGTGCTTGTTTACACTGCTTTCATTGCTTGAGATATCTGGATTAAAGCTGGAGTGCACACACACACAGGCAGAGCTTGGACTTGCTCTCCCATGCCTCTGACTCTCCTTCCTTCCTTCCGCCAGTGCTCCTCGCTCCTGCTGATAGTACTGCATGTGCAGGCTGACCCTTACACTCTGCCTGCTCCTATACCTAGCCTGATCTTACGATGCAAGAATAGTTAGCAACACAAGATGGAGCATATTGATTATATATATAAATATATATATATATATATATATATATATATATATAAATCATTGCAGAACTCATTCAGACAATTCTATCCAGCACTCCATTGCTGGTTGTGTAGTCTGTTTCCTTGCTTCATTTGTAAAAGAGCAGAATTAGGGGAAAATGCTACTTTTTATGTTTTCAAATATACTTCTGCATGGAGAGAAGCCTTTCTCTCACTGTTCCTCTCTATCCTGCGTGCCTCCTGGTACTATGCAGCAGTAAACAACCATCTGTTGTTCAGCTGCTATTCACCTTTCCCTTTTGTTCTAGCCAATTTTGTTGATACAGTGTGAGAAAACAAGTCAAGAGAAAGGGTTATAACGTTTGTTTCTAAGAGCAATAGTGAGTGTTACATTTGTACTTCTGACTTGTTGTCTTTTATGGCATAATAAAAAGTGAAGAAGCCAAGTACTTTGTTATAGGAGTAGAAAATACTTGTGCCCACAATTTAACCCTTCAAGTCATACATAGGAATCAAAGCATAACCCATAGATTTTAAAATTATTGAACACATCGTGGTGCAATACTTCCCATAGCTCTACAGGTCAGAACTGGAGTCCTGGCAAGCTGGTTGTAAAATACATCTTACAGCTTTTATACATTCAAATGATCTTTCTTTACACAATGATTTATGGAGGCATAGCATGCTCAGCCAGTTTTTGAATTAGGCAGTGCAACTATTAGAGAAGCCAGGAAGAGGCTGGAGTCTTGAACTGAATGTTATCACTCAGTGTGTCAATAGTGACTTTAAAGTGTTAATAATGACAGTAATTGAACTGACATTACTTTTGAGTATCTTATGGCCATCGAAGGCATTTTTTCTTACTCATTTCTTTAAATATCATAGTTAAATTATGCAGACAAAACTGTTCTACATAAAATCTGAAGAAATAATTACGGAGTTAAATGAAATATTCCTGTTGAGAACAGACTAAGGCATGGCTGCTTTTTAACTTAAAATATTTTCTCATTTACAAAACCTGTAGAAAAAATGGAAAGCATTTTTTGCGCTTTTATTCTGTTGTTACATTTTTAGCATCAGGTAAAACTTCAACACAGCTCATTGGAGTAATTAGCTATTTACCATTTAAATTGTGGTGAAAGTATCTTAAAACTTCTTTTGTGCTCTTATCGCTTTTTAAGAAGCACATTTATACACAAATTGCTTGGCATCTCTGTATCAAGGCTTTGATCTCCTGCACTATCAATTGTTGGCTCAGGTACAAGAGACTGTAAAATATACAAAGCTGTCTGCACTAGACTCCAGTTGAAATATAAAAGGAGGCTGTTTATACACAGCCACTCATTAGCTAAGTCAGTCAATATTTACATGATGCAAGTATAATGCCTTCTTTATGTTAGATAAATTATTTAATGCAATCCTATGAAACTTCCTTTCAGAAGTCTAACGTTTAAAAATAAATAACTTTTTAGTTCCCTAACTATAGTCATAGCCTGTGTACAGTCCTTTTCCTAAGCAAAGCAAATAGTTGGGATGAAAAAGAAAATACAGAAAAATATTAAGGTGTGTTTTATGATTGATACATAAGGCCATTTATGATTTTGTTGCCTTATAATTAGTTTTGAAAATGACATCAAACTACTTAGCTAGCTGTTGTGTTACATGTATTTTCCAGTTTCACTGTTAATGCCATGTACTACAGGCTTCCTCATTACACCACCATTTAAGAATTAAAGTTCAAGCCTATGCGAACCAGCAGTTGCTAGCATAGCCCATGTGCCTTGCTGGCAGAAATGCATGTAGTGCACTAGATCACATGCATCTGTTGATGACTTGTTTCTTGATTAATGCTTTCCAACAAATTAAGGCTAGAATCAATTCTGTGTTTCTTGGGTTGTGCCTCTGTCTATTAGGACTTTTTTTGATCTCTGGCCTGTCTCCTTTTTGGCCCCTTACAGCAGCTGTAGGCAGAGGAAGAGCCTGGAGCTCTGGGTCTTCTCATTATTTTAGTATTTGAAAAGGCACGCAAATGCCATGATTGGAAATGATTATAACAGTAAACAAGACAGTAGCAGCATTTCTCGGAACAAATGGAAATGAGGAGGAAATGATTTCTGGCTTTATGTCCATACAAGAAAATACTGCATATCTGTCCTTGCTTTTTCAGATACAGAAGGTGCTAAATCCTAAGCTAAAGTTAGGTTTTCAATATTCACTGCTTTCAGCATTTGGCTCTCTTTTTTTTTTTTTTTTTGATATTTGTATATGCACATAATGGAAAATATTTTCCTGTTAATACATATTTCTAGCTGTTACTTGTATAGTCCTGTCATCCTTGGAACATTTCTGTGGTGGATTATGTTAGCAGCATCTTTGTGCAAGTGTTTCAAAATATGTTTCAGAGCTGTACAAATGCAAGTGACATTATTTGCAGATGCCACCTGTGACAGTTTTAGAATTTTTATGTGTTTCTTCAGTGGCTCCAGTAATGACTGTTATCTTCAATATTATTACACCTAACAGTTGTTTGTATACAGCTGTCATTTTCTTAGTGAAAGTCCTCTGCTTTACAACCTAGGTAAGACACAAAAGCTGTTTATGTCCTAAATAAAGATAACCAAGGAGTGTTTTGTAAGATGACCACAGATATAGTTTAGGTTTTTGAATACAGACAGGTGTATTCCACAGAGAAAAGTAAAACATAAAGCAATGTTTTCTATTTTGTATTCATTTTAAAAAGAGAGAGAGAAAAAAAAAAAGATTTTGTTCTTGTTCCACCCTGAATCTTCTACATGAGGATATTCCAAGATATTCCACAGGTACCAGTGATTCATTACACCTAAAAGAGCTATGAGCCCACTATTGTTTATCTTTTGTTGCAGTTCATCTGCTTACTGATAAGTCCAGGAGAACCACACAAAATGAATCACACTCAGGTGAATTTTTAGAAGAAAGGATGTACCTGATGATGACTCTGTGCGCTTCCAAGCTATCTGAGGGGCGAGTGCAAGTCTCTCCACCCCAAGCCCTGCCAGTCCCTCAAAAACCAGCAGGATAGTGCACATGGTCCACAAATTCTGGGAGACCTGATGGCTGGGTGTTCCCAACTCTGAGAGGATCATATCCCTGCTCCATGTCCACCTGCTGCCAGGCTGTTGTCACCCATCAAAGCTGAGAATAAATAGCTGTGATTAGATGTCTGTTGCTGAGATCCCCTCTTAGATGGGTGAAATCAGGCTGTGCAGGGAGGCTGGGGAGATCAAATGAGATCGGATAGACAAAAAAGTGTCATGTCTGTATTGTAGAGAGGAAGGCAGGGATAGTAAAAGGAAGGCTATTCTGAGGCCATTTGCAAGTTCATGGTGGTTGATGTAGTTTAACCCAGCAGGCAGCTAAGCACCATGCAGCTGTTTGCTCCCCCTGACACCTGTTAGATGAGGGAAAGAATTTGGAAAAAAAGGTAAAAAACGTGTTGACACAAAGACAGTTTAATAGGGCAAAAGGAAAGGAGTTACTCCTCCTCCTCCTCCTCCTAATAATAATGATAAAATACAACACAAGTGATGCATGACGCAATGTTCACCACCCACTGACCAATGCCCAGGCAGTTCCCAAACACCTGCAGCCCAGCCAGCTCCCCCAGTTTTATTGCTCATCATGAGGCCATAAGGTATGGGACATCCTCGTGGCCAGTCTGTGTCAGCTGTGATGGCTCTGTCCCCTCCCAGCTCCTGGTGCACCCCCAGCCTGCCTGCTGGCAGGGTGGTACCTGTGAGAGGCTGGGAAGTCCATGGCTCTGTGCGAGCACTGCTCTGCAACAACTAAACCATCGTGTGTCATCAGCATTCTCATCCTAAACCCGAAATACCGCACCATACCAGCTACTAGGAGGAAAATTAACTCTATCCCAGTCAAAACCAGGACAGTTGGGTGTTTGGGACTTACTGTATATCAAAACCGTTGGTTGAAGTGGTGACGTCTCTCACTGGAGCCTGCAGGGCACCCAGTCCAGACCAGAACTCTGACAGCTTGCCTTCACCTATTTGAAACGTGTATGGGCAAGCGTGATAACCCCATCAGGATGTACTGTTCCTGTTGTTTCCTTTGTGAATACTTCACACCCGCCTCTAAGTGCTGCCTGGCGCCAGTGTTGGCAAGGGTGTGTGCGGGAGGCCTAGGCCAGCACACGGCAGCCTGACAGGCCATGCCTCCATGACACGCCAGGGGCCGGGGCCGTGCCGCTGACCCAGGGCTTGTAGCCATCAGGCTCCTGGGGGCTGGAGGCACGGTGGAGCCAATGCACTTGATTTTAAAGTGGGAGAGAGCTGCAAGATCCTCTCTTCACACAGCATTTCCTCCTTGAAGTGGTATTACTGTTGGCTCTAAAGCAAGCGTGTTCTCACACTGAAGATTACACTAAAACCCACCATGTATTATTTATAGAGTAGCTCCCAGGGAATATTTCCTAATTTGAAGGAAAAGCTTGTGGATTCTTGATGGTCAAAAGATTTTCTACTTATTTGACCACTCATTTTCTACTCAGATTTGACTACTGTGAAATGATTTCCTGTTATTAGCATAAAAGAGATGTTTTGTGCTATTGCTCCTTCTGCCTCAAAGACGTGAAAATACAGGTTTACGGTGTCTAGTGAAGGAAAGCAAAATAATCCATTAAGGTCTTTACAATGATCCTGTGTGATTCAAACCTGTGCTGTATGATGAACTGCAATGTTGGTGTAGTCTCCTTTATATTTTATTTATGTGAAAATAAAAGTCATTACACTTCATGCGTAACAGCTGATGGTAACTGGTAGGTTTGGGTTATTTCTTTCTAGACATATGTGCTGCATATGTGTCTTTGAGAGCAGAGGAGCATACTTTAAAGTTGTGAGGACAGTATATCAGAGAATCTCCCCATGCTACCAATTAATCTCAAAAAATGTTCATGTAATCCCTTCACAAATATGTAAATGCAGTGCCACTATAGGTCTGGCAAATAATAAACATTAGTTATCTTATCCTGGGCTTTTTTCCTTCATGTAATTCTCAGCAATAATTTAGTCCTTGTCTTCCACTCTGAAGGATTTAAATGGAATGACCTTAATTCTGGTTTTGTTTGCTCTCTATCTACTAAGCAGCTGCAGTGAAGACGAAGACAAACAGTAGATTAACGGTGGTACCTTTTATAAGGCTGATTAGTTCTTAAAATATGCTCAGTGGAAAGAAAAAAGCATGAAATGAGTGCTGAGAGAGAGGCTTTTACTCTTTTCATTGAAACGGCTATGTTTCTTTCAGTAACCCACAGATACTGACTTTTCAATGAAATATTTCTTGGAGGGTGGTTGTTTTTTGCCAGCATAGAATGCATGGCAATTCAGAAATGCAAGGTACATACTTCTAAAACAATTTTACCTCATTCATTTTTGTGTTTCAGATGAGAACTTTGTGGTGGATGAAATAAAAATACTGGTATGACATAGCATCCATTTTTAATTTATTTTTTGATTATATTATCAGTTAAAACCAACACTAGACTCGATGCAGGCAATAACTGGAATGGGTGCAGCTGGTATTCCTGCAGTTCATAAGTGTTTTACAGAAATATATTTTCCACACATCCAAAGTGTGTAGGAGTGAAGTGAATTAAGACAACAGGTTGACAACATGGCTTATGTTCTGGTCTAACAGCACCTGAAAACACACTACAAATTTTAGGACTGGATGTGGGAAATTGTCTGTCCAGTCAGCCAGCCAACAAAACGCACGTATCTGAGCTGGTGTTAGTTGAAGCTACTGCCAGGTGAAAGGGTAATATAATGCCTCAATCGGGATTTCTGTTATTATATCTCCCCCAAAAGGTTACCCCTTCAGCAGCACATGGTCTGCTCCGTTTGCTCATTACCAAAGTGGAGTGGAGAGCAAGCTTGCTGATATGGCCGGCTTGCTAAATCAGTCACATCCCCTTCCTGAAGCACCTAGGCATTCCTTAGATGTCTCCCATCGAAATCCTGACCTAGCCTGACCCTGCTTATCAACCGCTTGTTGTTCTTTCAAAGAGCTGAAAGGATTATGGCAGATTAGCTAACACCGCTCCGGTCCCTATATTGTTCTGTGACATGCAGGTCTATAATAAAAGTAGAATAACAGTTTTCAAGCAAGTTTTAACAGTGGACATACTTGTAGTTTGCTGTAGCTCATGTTTTGGTACAGCTTAATTAATTTCTTCTTATTATTTATTTATTTATTTATTTTTAATTCCGTGTTCATCAGCAGCTAGCTATTGTTTTGTTGTTGTTGTTGTCTTTCCTGATTTTTCTGGATCTAGTTTAGTTATAATGAAATTTACATCCTATCTATTAAAATCTATCATCTGTGAGGAATTTTTCCTTCTGATGTAAAATTTGTTTGTGTTTGATATAAAATATGCATAAACACATTTTTTCATCCTATTCTAATGTCTGTTTTGATTTTTTAAATATAATTGTTTATGCATCTAACACCATCCAGAAATACCACAAGGTATTTGGGTATTGAAAATTTGAGTTCCTAATAAGAGTTTTTGTTTGGAGTTGTAGCTCAAAACAAAAAACACAGAGTGTGGATCACTCTTTTGTGATTTCAGTTTAAAAATAACATGGCTAAAAGAAAAAAAAAAAGGTAGATAAAATAAAATGGAGACAGAAAGAAAGACAGCTGTTCCAATGTTGAGACAAAGGGAAAGTCAAGCTCCCAAGTGACACAGAAACCTGAATTTTGGAGTTTGCAATAATGTCAAGTCTGAATGAAGAAAGTCAATCTCGACAGTAACTTCAAAGCCTGTCTTTCCAGTAAGAACTGAAGAACTGATGTCATCAAGTTGCCTGTAGACAAAAACAAAACAATGTGGCACCACTTCCCTTTCTGAAAACTAGTTCTCTAGTTCTTCAAGTCTTATCTCACATTGCTTTTTGACTTAGTGGGCTTCAGTGTCATTACTCCTTGTTTATCACAACACCTATGAAAGCAGAGTCTTGCTGTGCAGTCCTAAGATCTGCAAGAAGCCTGAAAAATAATATACATTTTTTAGTTTCCAACTGATTGTAACAAATTTGCGTCCTTAGTGATTTTTTTAAATTTTTTTAATTTTTTTTTTACTTTTTGTGAATGAAGTCTCCTTTGAACTTGATTTTCATCTTTCTAGTCAAACAGAGAGAGCTCCATCTGCTCATGAGAACTGTTGAGTGGTCTTCATCCTCATCATCTTCATCCCCGCTGGTTACCGTGTTATGTTCGCAGGACAGACTGGGGGATCAAGAAGCTGTGTTTTTTTCTAGTTGTATTAGGAGAGAGCTTTTCGAGATTCTAGGAGTGGAGTTGCTCTCATTTGGAAGTTGAAGTGTGGGCTTGTGGGAGGAAACGGTAGCAAGGGCTGTAATTGCCTTCTGAGCCCCCTACTCGGACAGCTGTAAACAGTTCAGCATCGCTTCTCTTTGCACTTCAAGTTAAACAGATGTGAGACAACCTTGGCCTGAAAACAGCCTAGACACAGTAGTTGTGTTGCTCTGGCTTGTCCTAATAAGCCCTGCTGAGGTGCAGGAACACGGAAGATTTAGCAGTTGTCATTTTCCTTGATCCCTGTCTAGAGCAAGTCCTTTTCTCTCTCTCTCTCACTTCTGACTGTTAGGTATGCAGAACAAACTCTTATTTTCTCTTTGTTGCCAAGTTATTAATTGATGTTCAGGAGAGGATGGGAGGAAAGAAGCTTTGTCTGGCTCTGAAAAGCACCAGATGTGCTTTTTTGAGTCGAGGAGGGGAATTAATTAAAATGAGGTAATAATATTAATCTGCCGACTGCGGTTAACGTTGACTGCAACAGGAGGGGGAGCTCTCAGCGCATCAGGCAGGGGAAAGGGGTCTGGTGGGGAGCCCGGCAATCCCAAACCAGGGAAGGGCTGGGGGATGGAGGACGTCTTGTCACCCCCTCGGTGGCAATACCTATGTGACTCTGGTGGCTGCTGCCACGCTCAGCCCGGAGCCAGAAGCAGGAATGAATATTCAGTGATGAATGCCAGTGGAAATGCTGATGGGAGGAATGAAGTACAAATTAAGAAGCATTGGGATTCTTCTTAAAGTGTGTCTGTTTTGATTGCTATTTCTGTAGATTTTTTGCTATGTATTATATTGTTTAACAGAGCAAAAGAAAAACAGAATACATGTTTACTGTGTACTAAGCTGTAAGTACCTTTTTCAGACATCAGTAATCATCCTTTCCAGCTGAGAAGGCAATACGCTTGCAATAGAGCTCTCCAAAAACCAGCAATTGTCCTATTTTAATGTTTCTGAAGCTATCCCTTATGGAAAAGCCCTCCTGAATTTTATAAGGGTAAAATGAACAGGTCTATATAGCAATTTCATAGAATTAAAAGAGAATTAGGAATTCAGTAGGAATTACACCTCCGCTGTAGATGAGGCTGGCATTAGCTGATGTAAGGCTGCGTGCAGACCTGCTTCTGCTGTGCAAGCAATCTGCTTGCATGTCTACAAGCATGTTGTATGCTGACTTGTCCTCCAGCCTCAGAGGTGCCTGAGCACCTGGCTGTGCCCAGGGCAGGGGCGAGCAGGAAGGAAGGGGTCCAGCTGTGTCCAGACCTGCGCCTGCTGCAGAAAGTGGCCTGGATGCGGCCACTGCTGCTCGAGCTTGTAAAAGGCCAGGGGGCCTGAGAGGAACTCGAAGTAGAGAATCATAACAGCATTTGCATCTGGCGACAATTTCTATGAAGACTGCCCATTTCTTCAGTTTTTAAAAGTAATTTCCAGGGATAAAAATGTTAGAAATAACAAGGATTTGGGGGATACATAATATCTGTGGGAAGTCATTGTGCCGCAGGTGCCCATGTCACTTCATTATTTTTGAAATCCCCACTCTTAGGCTTTAAAAGTGCATGGGCACCATGATGGGACAATCTTCTTTTACCTCCCGAAAGGACAAACCACTTTTCTGTTGTGCATAATAGATACTTAAAAGTTTCATATTTGTGTCTTTTTTTTTTTTTTTCATTTTCACCTAAACTATTTTGGCATTAGTTAAAGAGATACTCTGTGGTTTATGTGCTCATATTGTTTCCCCTGCAAGAAAATCAGTTTCTCCTATTTTTACTGGATCATTTTTCATTTTAGACTCCCAGTCTGACAAGTGGAGGTGCTGAGAACCTGAGAGGCAAAGGCTTCTTTCAGGCACTCAGTGTGTGCCACCAGCAGTCCCCAGTGCAGGAGACACAGGGGGTATGGGACAGTCCCAGCCCTGCTGGGCTCCAGGAACAATCCAGACCAAGAATTGTGGGGGAAAAAAAATAGTAAAGGAAAAAAAAAAAAGGAAGAAAAGGTCAAATGTCATTCTCATTTTACAGAAGTGAATAGGAAAAAATGTTAACAGGTGTCACAGCCCTACTTCAGCCCCTTAGTGCAGTTTTTCAGAATAGGCAAAGCCTGTGGCAGCAGCCGAAATCTCACCTGACTCCATGCCTGTGGGACACCAGCCCATTCAAAGACACATCACTGAGATGCATCGTAGCTGGGGTGAACCCCAGTAGATGCTCAACAGACAGTGGGTGTACCCCAACTGTTTTACAGGTATGCTGGGCTACCTGCAACAGGCATTTCTGCCTGTGCGCTTGAAGACTGTTGAGTTTTATTGATAAATTAGTGCTGTTTTGTCTGCAAATCCATGGAACTTTGGTGACATCCAGTGACAGGTTCTGCTGGAAGGTGCTTTTTCCCCTGGAGTGACAGGAGGGAAAAGCTGGTGCCCTGCTGCTTTCCCCTAATGGTGTTAGCAGGTGAATCTGAATATAGGCTGAAAATCACAGGTACTTGAACCATGTACTAGTGACTTTTAGAGGCAGTTGTGATTTACCTTGGCTTTATCTTCGATCTTGAAACTGTAAATTGCTGTTGGGTGTTAATTAATCACAATTTAAAGCAAATATTTTGCCCCATGATCCATTTAAATAAGCAAAGGCGCCTTTGACAAACTTTCTTAGGGTTTCCCCCCTAATGTTCTTCCGGTTTGAGGTATCTCTTAAAGCAATTGTCTGAATGTCAAAGTCAAAACTGTGAATAGTGCCTGATGTTTTATTTTATTTTATTTTTTTTCAGAGTAATAGCGGAGCGAATACTCATTTATTTTGGGGGGGGGGGGGGGGGGGGGGGAGCGGGGAGAAAAGAAAAGAAAAGAAAAGAGCCCAATCTGACAGTGATACACAAAGTAATAAACTAATTGTGGTAGCTTGCTCGAAAAGGGAGGCATTTGTGGATGAAATTTCTGACAACAAATTATTACATTCACCTCTTAAAGTGTAGTGTTTTAAGCTAAATAGAATCAGGTTCAAATGACACTGTAAAAGGGAGAGAAATAAGCGATGCTAAAACCATGTCATTAAAAACTATATTCAAGCTAAATTGCAAAATGGTTAGTTTTGTATAGTAACATTCAAATCCTGGCAATTGTTCTTGTAATAAATATAATTTCTATAGCATTTTCTTAGATTATTCAGTTAATCGTTAGCGCTGTTTTACCTCTTTACAACAATGCGCACTTTCTTTTAAAAAGGAACTTGGTTATTTCTTTGGTCAGGGCCTATTTGCTCCTTTTTTATGGGAGATTTTCAATACTCGGCAATGCCGCCGAGCAAAAAAGGTCCATCCACTTCACTTGTGATGCCTCGTGCATTACCTAAAGCACAACAGAACAATGGCAGACAACAGAGCCTTTCTCCCCGCTAACAATGCAGTCACCATGACAACCAGCAGAAGAACGTTTGGCCAGAAAAAGCTTGGAGCTCGGCGGCCCAGACTAATCAAAAAATGGAATAACATGACAACAATTACACTGATGAGTGAGAGGGAAGCTACGGATGCATTCAGACACCTATGGCACTGCAGACTGGATGCATTCAGCATTTTTGTTTAGTGTCTTGTGTTTTTTAAGAGCAGGTAAATAGACGAGATCGAATTGTGTAACAGAATGTCAGCGCTCTCGTTAAATTGAAAATTCCTTTTCTTTTGCTCTGCTACTTCAAGCACACTGAAGAGGCTTTAGGAGAGATGAGGTTTTGAAGTGAAATATGTAATAGATACAATATGAGTGTCACAAGGCAACTTTATTTAGCTTTAAAAATGTAAACTTGGATTTTCAAACACACGGATGCAAATAAATATGGCCAGATTGTGCAGCGAATAACTGACCTCACCTTTCCCTTTAATTCCAGAAAGCTGGACATGTGTCAAACATTGATTAGAAGTGATGGCTTGTTGTTTTTAAACCAACCACTTGTGTTTATTTGTATCCACTGTAAAATATATCACAGCCTTTTGTACAGACCTTTGCTCCAGACCAAGACAAACTTGAACTGCAACCATACCTGTGCCGCAAATCAAGCAACAGACATAACACTGTACTTCTTCTCTGAAATACCCCAAATTTAGCTTTGTGCTAACAGCCTCCTATTATAAGCTCCCAATTGTATGTTAGAAGTTCTGGTATTTTCTTTATAGGAAAGGGGGAAGGGATTTTCCGCTGCTATTGCAGGAAAATGCATCCATGATTTCTACTGTTGAGAATAATCTATACATTTTAGGGAGGGGAATAGAGGAGGGAAACTGCTGTTTAAAAACTGTGAGGTATCTGGGGATAGCCAGGAGGTGTTTCGGCAATTTGGAAACAGCAGTGGGCACAAATCCCTGGCCATTTCTTTGTGTTTACCTAACAATGGCATGCGATAGTTGTGCCGCCAGTCCTTTCCATACTGCTCCATGCCTAATCCAAAATTGCCTCTATGCCCACTCCTGCCTTCTTTCATGCCCTTGCTGGCTCCTAAGTATATCCTGTGGCCAGCTTTAGTTATCATGTGGAATTAATTGCTTAAATGCACAATTAAAACCACTATCTGAAAAAAATGCTTGGGCAAACCCTTGTGCTTGCTTGAAGCACTTTGAACTTGACTGGTTATGTAAAGGAGCCTTTGGCCATTGCAAAGAGAAAGCTGGGGATATTCACAGTAGGCGTAAATCCTTACCTGGCACAGCCATCAGCACTTATCACTGAGTCTCCAACACGTAGGATGGGGAGATGGGTGGGCACCAAGGATGGGGCATGCACAACAAACCTCATGACAAACATCAACAAACCGATGATAGCCAAGCTACAGCAAAACCAAACAGCACCTCATACGCAGTGATCATCTCTTTATGTTGGCACTATAAGAGATTTTAGGCTGCTTACGTCTGGTCTACCACTCTCCCACTAAATTCTGCTCTCTCACTTGCCCATCAGATTCTTAGCACCATTTTCACATCTAAGTTCAACAGTCAGATAGACATGGATACATAAAGATTTTTAACCCCATATGCTTTTATTTATTTATTTCCACATATAGAACTCCGTCCCTTTTGCCCTCTGAGATGTCTGCATTTCACTCAGGTACTGATGCTGGCCACTTCCTTTGTTCAGCCATCTAAAACCCACCATCCTACCAAAAATGCCAAATGCTTAGTTGAGCTCAGGCTATTTGGAAGTAACATTCCCAAACCAGAAATGAACTTCTCTCTCAACATAAAAGTGCCAACCCCCACCACACTCGCCTGGGAGTTTGGGGTATTGGAGCTATGAGGAGAGACAAAGGCAAATTAGAAGGTGAGCTTAGGTTGTTTACTGGGTACCATTTACATTAAATTAGATGAGGTATTGGAGAGATTAGGTGGAATAGTTCTGAATGATAATGGTAAAGCTTAGCAGAAACCATCAAAATAAGACAGAAAGTGTGGAAATTGGAGGTTGAGTGAATAGTGGCTATGTTGAAGACTAGCTCAGGTAAGCCATAGCTATGCTGGCGAGTAGGGATAGAGAATAGATTAATCTAAAACAAGGCTGGGACTCTTACCATGATTTGCACACTAACATGCTTGCCCTAGCACACTGTAGCCTTTGGATCTGTCTCCTCTCCTCTTATACCAGGCCTGTCATTGCCACCCCTGGCCTTCTCCTGTTTGTCCTGATGTTAAACATTAAAAGACCTTATTTCCCCTCTTTTTTTTTTTCCTTTTTTCCCCACAGAAGACCATGTTCTTCCTTGCTCTACTTCTGGCTCTCCTCCCAATTAAATACCCTGAAGCATCCATGAAGGGAGACACAGAAAGAAGATGTGTCATAGGATAGGGTGTTTTTTTCTGCTAGAAGTGGGGCAGCAAACTCTTCACCTGCCTGTTAGTGCCTTGTGACACACCTTGAACAGGCTAATATACCTTCGTGGCAGGCCATTTTCTTTAAAATATGGCTGTGTCCAGAAATTTAACTCTGCAAGAGAATTGTAAACGTGCCTGTTCAGGAGATGGGCAGACTGGAGAAGAAGACCCCAAGGCATTTGGAATTGTTACAGCATCCCTGCCACATCAAAGTTTTTTGTAAAACCTTTGATATACCACTTCTAGTTTATACAGATGAAAACTCTTAATAAAAAAACATAACCTATTTTTGATAAAGAAAACCCAATGTTGCACTTTCAAACCTATTTAACCTTCATATGTTTAATCATTTTTTTTTCCCATGGGTAGAACCCATATATTAGACAACCATCAACCTTTAAAATTATTGTACTCAAAAGGTAGGTGCCCAGGTAACCCAAACCCATCAAGTAACATGTGGGTTATATATGTGAAAGTACAGTATCAAACTGGATTTCTAAACAAAAAGTTGTGAGGAGAGGAGAAGAGAGGACAAGACAGGAAAGGACAGGACAGGACAGGAGACAGCAGAATAAGGGCCAGGGTAGTAGACGTCAATACTGCAAGACAGGATCAGAGCATGAGGGAGACACAGGAATAAGGAATGGGGAAAGAGCATCCCCTGAAGGACCTAAAGAGGATATTTACTCCAAAAGTCTCTCTTCTGGATCTGAGCTGGCTGCTTATTTCAAATAAACAAGTCCTTTTATTGCTCACACATGTACACAACCTAAAGGGATGCTGCATAGCACAGAAATTCTGTGTATCATTTATATATATTGAAATATGGCATTTTCTTCCTTTAAATTGTGCCAGGAAGCTTTATACACTACAGAGGTCAGGATACTGCTGGTCTGTACTAGCCCAGGACATTTTTTGCTATTTTAAATACAGGTGCTATGTTTGCTCTTTTCAGTCAGATAATACCAGCCTGAGTTGATAGATTTTTATTTTTACTCCTTTCTATAGGGCTCACAATTTCATGTGTCAGTCCTTTCAGTAGTCTGGGATGAAGGTTATCTAGTGTACCTTCCTGGAGCACATTGAGTTCTTTGAATTCTTCTTACACCTAAGATGGAAAAATCTATTCTAACCATTTCTATATACTTTTCCCATTAGCCAAGCTGCTTTTGTTCCCAGCTTCCTCTTTGTTATCCTAACTGAAACCTAAAGTAAAATAATAATTTATTTTGTGGGCCATACAGATGTTATTTTTAACCTTATCCTCTTTCTTTGATCCTTCTGTCTTTATGGTTGAAAGCAGGGAACATTTTTACTGCTAGTTTTCACCTTCTTTGGAAAAACATTTTGGGTATAACCCTGACCTGGTCTTCCCATTACTTCAATGTAGTGGAAATATTTGCTTTCTCTTCAATATGTTGTAAATGCAAGATGTTCAAAACATGGTACTTGATCTTGTCTGATTTTACTGAGCACTAAGTTCTCCCCGTGTAAATGTATAAAAGTAAAAAAGTCTGTAAAAAACAATCTTTCTTTATGTTTATCAGAAGTATTAGTAACAAGTTAGGGTATTACTAATAAGAATGTTTTACTGAAGTATCTGCACAAAAATTCTTTCACTGATAGGTTTCACTGTAGGTTTTGATATCAATGAGGAAAAAATAGTGCAATGAATACAAGAGACAGAGGAATAAATTAGTGCCAAGTTGTACACATTATTATTTGCAGTATATGTGTGTGCTAGGTTAAAGAAAGGCCTTAATGAATATAAGAACAAAACTCCATATGGCATTCTGTTCCAATTAATGGAAATGTTGTGTGGCCATGTTTTCACATATAATACTGTTTCTATTAAAACTATATCACTATTTTCCCCTTGTAAATGATTGCTATCTTTTTTATTTTTTATTTTTTTATTTTTTTTTAAAGAAAGGACTGTAGTTCTTAGCATAGTATAACATTTAAATTGCTCTGGTTGCTTGTGTGGTTCAATCACCTCATTTCTTTTTTACTTAGTTTTTCCTGGTATTTAAAAATCATGGTAATAGTTAAAAAAATCTGAATGCAAGAAGAAACTTGTATTTAAGTCAGAAATAGAAGATTGTTTAGTATATTAGCGGAACCAAGTTGAAATATTTACACAGTATATTGATTTTTTCAGTTGAATAAGTCCTTACTGCTTTTTATTTTTCTCCTTTCCACATAGTAGCCATATTCTGATCTGAGTTGCATTGTTTTGGACTTCTGATGTTTGAATTTCCCATCCATAATTAGTATTACTTCAGTAAACTTCAGGAATGACCTAAAGTACTACTCTTCACCATGGGGTGCTTGGGGCTATTTTTATGATCTAGTGCACTTTCAACAAGGGAATGGTCTGCACTCAGACCTACACAGAGTGCTGCAAAGACCTTTCTTCTCCCTGCTCTGCCCCCTCCATACCCATCTCCTACTGACAGTATGATGACCTAGAGACAATTTTTTTTCTTTTGCACTGTCTCCTGCCCCACTCCATTTCCATGAACAAACAGCAAATACAACTCACCAAACTGCAGCTGGCAGAAGTATTTGTAGAGGTATCAGACTTTGGGATATTCAAAGAGTCCCCTTCCATCCGTTGATAGCTGTTTGAGTCCCTTATTGAGTTTTCTTTTTTTTGTTTTGTCTTGTTTTGTTTTTTTTTTCTTCCCCTCTTGCATCTTCTACCTTTCCTGGCCTGCTCACCCATCTTCTATTCTATGGCCAATGCTCCTCACTTTTCTTTCCATTAAGCATCTATCTACTAACTAAATATACCCATAAATAAAGTTTTATGCCTCTTACATCCTGATCTAGACAGTCTGGCTGATGTAAAACCTAAGCTGTTCTTACTTGAGGAACTTGTTCTTGTAAACAGCTGAGAGGTCTCTGTGATCAAGGGCTAGCAGAAAAGTGGTTCATGTCACTAAATGCACAAGAAAAAGAATGCTAAAGATGAATGAACAACTGCACTTGCAAATAAGCAGCCTATCTCAGTTTTCAAAGTTTTGGGTTACTGTGTCCAGAACAAATGCTCTACAGGTTCATTGAATAAGCTTTCTAGGGGAAAGATAAACCAGTATTCTTAAATAGCACAAGGAATGCTGGCAAGCAATCCATGCCTGAATCTGAGAAGAGGTAGAAATGCAACAGTAGAAATGTCAGGCTGGGAATTTGAAACAGTCTCCATGTTTTTCATTTCTTTTTAAGTCGAAGTGGGAAGAAGAATAATGCCTGGCTGACAGAATATCATCAAAGGACACAGGTGCTGCTTCTCCACAGGACAAGAATCCGCAAGCTGCACGTTCTTCTTTAAACTGCTGTGGCAGGTAGTCTGGTGCCAGCAACGAGAGTGGTTCCTCTGACACCCAGAGAAATAGGCTGCCAGGAGGAGTCTTGTTGGGCTTGCAGAGGTGAGCTCGGGCTGTGGGGAACTGGGAAGCAAGAGAAGAACACAGTCCTATTGTTCTGTCACTTCCCTCAGCAGTGTCAAGTCAGCAGTGCACCACAGAAAGAATCTGCTCAAGTACCAAGGGTCATGCTGCGGTCCTTGGGGCCATGGTGTGGGTCTCCAAGCTTGGCCAGTTGCTGATAAGAAGAGTTCATCAAGTCCTCAGGGCCTTGAATAATGGAAGGTCTAGTTCATATCTTCAGGTGAAAATGGGTATGTTAAGTGAGGACTTTGTCCAGAAGCTGTTATTTCTGTGCTCTAGATCTAATTCCCACAATGTTTATGTGTGGTGACCTGCAGTTTTAAGTCTTCCTTTTTTTTTTTTTTTTGAGAGAGAGAATAATAGATCCAATGATTCTATAACAGATCTTGGTTGTTTAAGAAACTACTATGTTTTATTTAAATAATAACCGGCCCCAATTTTCTTCCTACCCTCTTATTTCATCCAAGATCCTTCTAGTCTATCTTCATCCCTCATTATCTCATTGAAAGTTCATGTGACTTCTGCTTGGCCAAATCTTGGAAGACTGCATTACTGCCCTTTTTCTGCCATTAACAATCGTCTCATCATTCACCTCCAGAAGTTGTCATTTGCCTTCCAGATCTCCAGTAATTCACATGAAAAATTGTTCTCAGACAGTTTTTTGCAAAGGTCTCACCAAGATTTATGTCACCCCCTTTTGCTTCTCTCTTCACTGTAAGATTCTTCACATAAGTTTCTCCTTGTGACAATTAAAAATACTCCCATCACTCCTGCACACAAGCTACCAGAGCTAGCAAATCCTAGGGAAGAGTGAGACACAATGTCACTGGAAACCAGGTGGCACAAACTCCTTCTAAGTAGTAGAAAGTCACTGTCTTATACAAAAAGACAAAGCTTGTTTTTGTAGAGAATAAAAGTTAATTGATATCTTGGAACAAGAAAAGTGGTTTACCTCATTTTTATTGAACTAAGAAAGTAAATACACTGAGCTCGAGAGTTTTAAATCAGACTTTTACAGGACATATGTTTTTACTTGGTGCAAAACTGAGAATATTTCCCTCCAAAAGAAACACAACCTTAAATAAAATCTAATGTAACAAAACAGCAATTTGAACTCTGAATTGTTTTCCAATACCTGACTATGGAGACATATAATCACTGGTGCTGCATTCTTAAACTGAAGTTAAAAAAGATGAGTAAAGAAATAATATCTAAATGGATATCAGTGGAAAATAGGATTATTTAAGGAGACTCATCTCCTAGGTGGATAAAAATAAGATATTCAGGTAATTTTCAAAATGCAAAGCTATCTTATACAATGGAGACAGCTAAAAAGTGCCATTTGCTAGCCTGCAGTGAATGATTTGTAGTCATCAGAATCCTGCAGGTAATTGAGGAAATCTGCATCGACATATTCTGCACTACTGCAAGGATATTATTATAATGAGCCAGCGCGCATGGATCAGTGTAATTGCCCTCTAGTGCACAGCCTTGGAACTGATCCCAGCTGTGCTATAGGACTGCACTGCTCCAGAAAGAAAAAAGATCCTGCCGGTAAGTCTGAAAAGGGGGCAGCCGGATCCAAGCTCCGCTGGCGTCAGGTGGCTCTGAGTAGCCGTAAATGTGATAAGGGAAGGAATCCAGTTAGTGCACACCAAGACCATCCTGGGGTCTGAACCAACACACGGTAAGTGGAGATGTCTGGGGGATTTGCTGCGAAACCTCAGTGCTCTTCCAAACCCAAATGCTAACATAGCCACAGACATTAGGAGCCTAGATAACCATGGGCCTGTTTTGCATTGCTTCCAGTTGTTTGCTCAGGGTTGCGTTTCATGGGAGTCTCAAGTTTCATAGCCTTTTAACAAAATCTGGTATTTTTGTCAGTGCAGACAAAAAAAACAAAACAAAACAAAACAAAACATCCTGAAGTTTCTAATTCTTTCCTCATATGGGCAAGAAAATGAGTCCTGTATTCCCTGGGCAAAATCCTCTCTGCACTACTGTGCAAACATTGAAAGAAAGTGGTTGGCAGGTAAGTTCATAGCTCCAGCCTCCAAGCTGGGTATTTTCTCTGAGTTACTTCTCACCATGTAAGATGTAAGGATTTGTCAGTAAGGGAAGAAGATTTCTAAACAAATCATCACAATGCACAATATCTTGTCTCTTTGTGTGAGGAAATTCTTTGGCAACTTGTGCATTTCACATCCATATCTCACTGGTAGGTTGCTCACAGATTTGAGTTCTCTGTGGATACTGGGGTTGTGTGGGCATTCTAGTTACTGCAGGTAATTATGCACAGTACCTGCCTTCTCTCTGCCTTGTTCAGGGTTGCCTGACAACTATCCCATGGCCTATAAGTAATTGATTGTTGGCAGTATTTCGGTTCCTTGATTACTGTGAAAAGCTGCTATGGGTAAGGTAGGAATAAAAAAATGTAAGGACTTTGATTCATTGTTTTCAATATTTTCCAATGATCCATTCTCTCCTCCATCCCTCGTGTTTCTGTCTCACAACTTCTGAGCTCACTGGCTAGTTTCAACCTGGTTGAAATGATGATGCTCAAAGCAAGGATCTGAGTCCCTGCCATCCTCCTCAGCTGGAGCTTCAGCCAAAGCTGCATCAGCACCAGCCTTACAGCAGTGCCCCTGCCCTGCTTCATCACACATCCATGTCCCCTGCACCATCCCCCAGCAGAACTGAAAGGAACAGAAGGCAAATATGGGAGGAACCCTTCCAAGAAAACATCATGAACAGATTTTACTGATATTGCCTACTGTGACTGCAAAGAAAGAGTCACCATTGTTTCTTCAGTCTTAATTCCAATTTGTAGGGCTGAGCTGTCCATTCTTTGTCCCTTACTATGCTTCCTTATAACAAGCTGGGTTCTCATTGATGAAGACTCCTACGGTCTTTCCAGTAATGGATAAAGTCTGGATTTCTTTCAAGTCAGTGGTAAAATTCCTACTGATTTTCACAGGACTTTTGTCCATAGGGATTTCAGTATATGCTCTCTCTTCACAGTTTGTCTTTATTTGATACCTCATCAAAGTTTTAAATCTGCCAAAGCTGTATCTAAGCATTTACATTCTTATAAAAAGATCTACATATTTTCCAATCCACGACTTAAAAGAAAAAAATCAATTTCTGGAAATCATTTTCCTGTTTTTCACATCATTGTTCTTCCTTTCAAAAAGAATAAATACATTTGCAATGCAGTGAGATCCTTTCTACAATAGCACCTAAGAAATGGCCTCTGCCACCTGACATTTGCAGCAAAACTGTGTTATTACATTTAAATTTCCAAGTCTCAGTAGCCAGCAAGTTACTAGGGTTCTATTATAGTTGTGATACATGAACTGCACATTGTTATGGTAATGACTTTTTTTCCTTCCCTTTGAAGTGGCAGTGTATATACAAAGGATATCCCATTGGTCTTGGAATGATATCTCCTTTACTTCAATTCCGTGTACTGTGCAGTAATCACAATTGCATAAGAAGGAATTAAAGCACATTACAGCTCCAGGTTCAGCGTTCATGCTAGCTTAACAATGGTCAAAGCTAAACCAAAGCATCTGTAAGTGCTAACTTCAGAATAAATTAGAAGAAATAAAAATGATACTTTACCTGACCATCAACCATGATGCCCAAGAAGCTGGTCTTCAAGTTCAAGGATGACGTTGGGGCAGAATCCAGATCTACACAATGGCACTCAGGAAACATCATGGTGGTTTACACCGGCAGTAAAAGAAAACAACATTGTTTCTTCATATAGTCATTATAAAATATTACAGCTGACCAGATGGTGGAGCAATTACATTTCCATAGTTCTAAATGGCTATTTAGCTTATCCACTTGTGAACTGTTAATTAACATTGGAAGAGATATCATTCATGTTCAAAGGGAAGAAACAAGTATATTGGACGTGCTTAAACAAAGACTTGTGAATTTTATTAAAGCAGAGATTCAATTCTTTCACCTTGCTACTGACCCCAGTAAGAAACAAAAGAAACAAACAAACAAAAAGTCTTTGACAATAAGGCTGTGGCATAAACAGATGAAAGGCAGGAAACTCAGGGAGCTGAGCAGTCCTGTGAGCACATGTGCACAACACATCACATTGTTTGCTGCAAACAAGCTGAACCCCTCCAGCTGCATGGGTGAACACATGCTGCACTGAAGATCACTTGCACACACAGAGGGATGAGCTGCTGTGTGAATGTAACCCCCTGCCCCAGGACCAGATAGCACTGTCACTTGCAAAACACTGTGTTGGGAAAAACTCATGTGGGTATTTTTCTTAATTCATCTGCAACACAAAGAGTTTTTATTCAACAGTTTATCAATGCATATTAAATTCTATTACAAACTAACAGTTAGTTTAGCCAAACATATATACAGTTCAAAGTACTTATATTCCTATATTGTTCTAGAAGGATTTTTTGCGCCATTGCCTTGATGTGGTTACACAAGAACAAATGCATTAATAAACAAAGGAGACTAAGGGCTGAAGTGAATAAGGCAGGGGAGGTTTTTAGGAAGAATCAGTTAGACAATCAAATTTAAATGAAAAAAAAAAAGAACACAATGCTTCTTTAAGACTGAAACATAAAAACAGAGAGGGGTTTCATGTAGTTTAATGCATTTACTTTAACTGCTCAATTACTGCTCAATTAATTCAACTGCTTGAATTAGTCTATTCAAGCTAACTTTCCTGAGTTCCTCCATGTAGACTAACCTTCAGTCTTCTGAAGACTGGGGTAATGCACTTGCTGAGATGTGCTAATAGTCCTCAGCTCTTACCTAGCTTCCAGACAAAGCCATCTGCATCTTCCTGCCCATGTGTTCCTGAGTCAGGTAGTTGCTGGGCCTTCTCTCTGTCCCTAAAGCAGGAAAGTATAGCCTGCTTTTACTGTCTATGAGGTTAAAAATGCCCAAAACAGTTTCAGCAAGAACATGCAAAGAAAAGAGAGAGAGAGAGAGAGCGAGAGAGAAAAGAAGACTCATGTCTCATTCACAATAAAATGACTTCAGATTCCAGTAGCCCTGTAGTTAGCATGACCTTGGTAACCTGGGTTCATTGAAATAAAACAGACTTCAATAACTGAAGTGGAGTTTCAAGTCACTTAAAAAAAATAACATGCCAGATGCTTTTATGTTACCCACCAGGGGTGCTCAACGCACATTGCTGATCATTTCTGCCAATTTGATTTATCAGTTATTTTTATGTCTTCTTCTTGTTAAATGTAAAATGCTTAAGGGAGCTACGGGAGAAATGACCTAGGCACCCATATCATGGTAGCAGCAGCCGTTGCTGTTTAGGAAGAATCAGTCAAGTATGTAATTCACATTTTTTCTTCTTCAAAAGTCTTCTCTGAAGTGTGTCCTATTAGAGTATTCTATGAAGGTACCTTAAAATATGTGGAAATATATTATATAAATAATGTTCTTATCCATTATGGAAGACATTTAACTTGAAATGTCTCAAAGGCAATCTCCAGGACAGTATTTGGGGGTAAACAAAATGGCAACTTACCTGCTATGCCATCCTGCTCTTTTCCCTGCAGTGGCAATTTCCAAATGCAGACACAAAGCAAGAGCTCCTTTTCACAGCTCCTGGATCCTTGTCTAGGAGCTCATGAAAGTTATTTCCTGATGATTTCTTAGACTTTCCTGGCTCTGTTATCCCTTCTTCCTACAGCTGTGGCTGTCCTGGTGTGATTACAGTGCCTAGAATATCCTGAGTTGGAAGGGACCCGCAAGGATCACTGAGTCCAACTCCTGGGTCTACACAGAACCACCCCAAAATCAGACCCTATGTCTGAGAGCATTGTTCAAATGCTTCTTGAACTCCAGCAGGCTCTGTGCTGTGACCACTACCCTGGGGAGCCTGTCCCAGTGCCTGACCACCCTCTCAGTGAAGAACTTTTTCCTAACATCCAGCGTGACCCTTCCCTGTTGCAGCACCATGCTGTTCCCTTGTGTTAGAATTGTATCTCAGGTAGGTTAAAACTGTTCCTTGGATGTCATGACCAGGATGTATCAAACTGGCACCCAAGTTCACATACAAATTCCTAGGCAGAGTTGTACAACCTACACTCAAGCCTGTTTCTAATTCTGTGGCTTCACTACTACAGTGAAAGCCACACCAGTGAGAGTTAGCACGTGTAAATATTAAGTGGATTTTTAAGAACCATTAGAAGGCATGTGTTTCTGAATGAAAATCAGGGGATGAAAGTAGAAGTATCTGCTGGCTCTTCTTTGAGACACGTTTGTAATACTCCATGAAAGGAAAACAGAGTCTGAGCTCTGAGAGCAGAGACAGCTTGAGCCCTCACACCAGGGTCCAAGTGGTTTGGTTTCTATTTTTAACACTTTGTTTACAGTGAAAAGCAAGTGAGTGTGGTTTAATTGTATTTTACAGAAAGTGCATCTTTAAGCAGGAATTGTACAAAACATATACTTGAAGATCCCAATTTTAAGAGCGTGTATAATATCTAGCATCAGATAGAAATGCTTCAGTGATGTGAATTGCAGGTACTGGCCTTGCTTTTTTTTCACCCAGAGAATTCCAAGTTACTTTACAGTGAGTTATTGTTAGTTGGGGGAAGGTCTTGGTGGTTGTTTTTTGTTCAGCAGTGTTTGTACTCATTCTGCATTCACTTAAGTGGTGCATCCACATGACTGTGTGTGCTGTTATGAGAAAGGCTGAAACCATTGCACTGAATCTCTCCATATGACCTTTAGCAATATGTTAACAGTCCCACTTGCAGACTGTTTGCAGGAATCAGTTTTCCTTCTCTTCACTTCAAAGTTGGGTGCTGAATTATACAACTCCCCAATTCTTTTGACTGGTCTTTCTGTTTTCTGAAGATTGACTCATTTCCTGTATTTGAATAAGATAGTAAAAGTGGATATAAAATATTATTTTGCAATTGTAATCAGAATAGCTCTCAGTGCAGATATTAATAGTGAATTCTAAGACTCAGCCTGATAACAGCTGAGTTTATGGTTTCATGGGCTAGATTCTGCTCTCGTTTATTTCATTGTAAACCCAGAGTAACTGCCAGAAGTCAGTGGACTTGCTCCAGATTTCTGCAAATATAACGGAGGTCTGCCTCTTGCTCCATGTTTCTTCTGCAGTGGGGGTGACATCATCAGTCTGGGTGTATGAATCAGGGCACAGATGAATCAGTTCAGGAAAAATTAAAAGCAGCTCATTCCCTACACTGAAACTGCTCTTTGGATTCATTTGTATAAAGATATTTGTTACCTCACTGTTTTTTTCTGAACCACACAGATCCTACTTAACTCTATCATCTTTCTAAAGCCATGACTCTATTTAATCTTTTGCACGCTTTTTCTTTTTCTTTTTTTTTTTTTAGTTCATACTAAACACTACAAAACACTGTCTACAAAACACTGAAGCATGAAAACTTGCAGAATTCAAAGCAGAGGTACAGAAACAACAGACTGCAATGAGGTATCTTTTATCAGTGAGGCATGTGGCTCTTAGTTCTTCAGGAGAGGCTGTTGAGCAAGAGCTCCTTTGGAATGCAGTTTGGGTATTAATTCTTGATTTTGCCAGCTGCTGTGTTGTTTCAGACTTTCTGGAAGTGTGCTTATCTCAATTTGAAGCACTGTGGGAGGATCTAGCTCTGAATTTTGCTTTACTGGTTAGGGTTCAGAGGCTGAACTGCAAACTGAAGTTCTGAAATCTTCCTCTGTCATTAACTCAAATCAGAAATGTTACCTTGGCACACTAGCCCTGAATATATAGAAGAAAAACATCAAAATTAGTAACACAGGGAATATCATGATCATCCCATGCCATATTTTGATGTAAACATCTATCACGGCCTCTATTCTGCCTTTAAGATTCAAGTGAAAACATAAACCTATCTTTGCTCAGATCAAGACAAGTAGAGGAGAACCTACCTCTGTCTGCCGGCCAGGGACAACCACTGCAATGCACATTTTGGTTGACTCTTTGGTCTCAGAGAGGTTAATTGTTAAATACAGAACTTCACATTTCTACATCACCCCATCAATCCTGCAGCAACTTAAAGATACCTTTGGAGCCTCTTTTGTGGGCTACCATGTGTGAAATACTATGGTGGTCTCCTTTGTAGTTTTCTCCTTTGTGTTTTCTATATGTTTCAACGATTGCTACTGCGCATTATATACCAACTTCTAGGATAGCCAGGAATGAAACAAACCACAGAAACACTTAGGAATAGATACGTTAAAGCCAGCACTTAAGTAACTTTCATGAGCTCAGTATCTATCCCAGAAATGTCATTGCAGACATACATAAAGGAGACCATTGGTCTTTTTAAGTTTTGTAGGATCAAGAGCATTCTGTTAACTACTGGTGGATCTCAGTTGCCCAAAAGAATTACAGGAGTCAGGGTTAGCTGCAGTTCAAGTTCCCTGTGCTTTCCTGGACTTTGCAAAGTAGCAGATTTTGAAGCATGGTTATAGGCTGGTTGCTAAAGCTGGCTTTTCAAGCATGCTGTGAGATGTCTGCATATGTTTAACCTTGTGCTGTGCCCAGATCCAAATCACATCAGTCCTGTGATTAAACCAACAGGGCAAACCCACTAAGGTAGGCATCGGTTGCCTGTCCAAGGTTCTGCACATCCTACCCACAGCAACTGCATGTCCAATGGATTTCAGAAATCTGCAGCTTCTGAGGGAACAAGGTTTAGGGAAAAGCAGAAAAGTAAGAGCAAAGATGTGCAAACTTTACCTATGATTAAGTTTTGGGATAGACGTAGATGTGGGATGGAAGAAATGATAGGAAAGAGGTTCACAGGACTCAAAGTTTCATGGAAGTTCCTAATAACGTGCCAGATGGATGGGGCTGCCTGGGTACTCAGAAAAGCAAAGCCATGCCTGTGTCCACTGACACCTTGTGAAAGAAAGAAGAAAGTTGGACTGGTGTTGGGGCCCTGTTAGAGAGTCTGCTAAGGTCAAGGACATTCAAGGTCATCTCTTGACACAGGTCATTCTGTGTGGATGACATAAAATCCTCATACCACCCCAGGCTTCTCAGATCCTGAGAGCATTATTGGCATGAGCAGCCTGTGACTGCCCCAGATCCTCAGCCCAGTCTTAAGCCCATTGCCTGCCCCTGCAGCCTGTACAGCCACTACTGCTCGGGCTGAAGGCACTTGTCTGCCTTGGAAGGAATTCTCCCTTGAACAATGAGTATGCATGACACTTGCCAAACAATAATGAACTACTTGATTACCTAAATGAGAATATGGGAGGAAGGATCTGATAGTCCTAGAGCAATGCCAGATCATTATTAAAGCTGGGTTTAGAAGTGACACCATTTCAGAGTGTCTTTGCTTGGCAGACTGTGGCTATTCAGAGTGCCCTTGTAGGGGATCTCACTGGGGGCTATTGTAGTGTGGAGAGGTGTCAATTCACGTGAGGAGGTTTACAGGCAGAAATATTTTATTAATGGAGTGTTTGGCTCTTATAGGTGCTGTGGGAGAGCATTGAGGCATCACCAGTTCTCTTCTCACCTTGTGTAAGACAGGACAGCTGGATATGGTCCAGTGCCTGCAGGAGCTTATAACTGTGGCAGAGAACAGCCAACCAGATGCTTTGCAATGCAGATCTGAGGGGTGGGGAAGTTTTCTTTCCCCAGTAGAAAAAACAGTTATTTGTTTCTTGAATGTCTCTCACACACACACACTAAAACTGAGCAATTTAATTCAGAGGAAAAAAATGCATGTTAATATATGTTTGGAATGATAGACATATTCTGACGTGGAGTACATCAGGTGCAGATATTTCTTAATGATATCTATCTCCTTTGGTTGTGACTGTGAATGCAGTTATATTTCCACATATGTACTTGCTGATGTTTTTATTTCTTCAGCGCTGACGACATAAATGATCTTTGCACTGGGTACATGCTTAGGAAAATTCCACTTGAACTCTGGAGCAATCTGAAGAATTTTGACAGAAAGTTGGAGGGGGACAATTTTACTTTGCACTCTCACTTGACTTAAGTCTGCTGCCTTTGAAGACAGCCGTAAAGCTAACATTGATTTAAATGGAAATGTAAGTAAATCAACCCTGGTTGCTTTTGGAAGCCCTGCCCCGAAAACTCTGAGCTCACAAAACTTCAGCTTTTAATTCTACTGCTACTATGTAGATTACAGTCTAAAGAGAAAGACTTGCCTGTTTAGATTTTCATTAAACTCATTGATTTCATATGAGTTAAACTCATTTATTATAATCTTTTTCAATGAGCAGTGTTTTTTCCCTAAAGTCTGCAAAAACTAATGTTTTCAAGAGACTGCACTTAGGAAAAAGAAAGAAAACACTGGGATAGTGTTGACACAACTTGTTCTAACATTTTGGAACATGTTTTTCATACTGAATTTCTATGTGCTTTTTAAGAAGCAATATGTAAACTGAAGCAGTATCAATTTTAAAATAAAAAATTGAATGTTCAAATCATTTAAATAAATCACTTTTACCTAGTGAAAATCATTGCTATGGCTGAAACATGATTTGATGGCTAATTTAAAAAAATAAATAAATAAAAATTGCCGTCTCTTTGAATTTCATTATGGAATCTCCTGGAAAATGGAAAATGCATTTCCTGACAGTTGTAATATGTGGGAGACTTTTCACTTAGCTTTGCAGAATGAAAGAACGGTTATATCTGTAGAGATGTGCTCTTTCTAAAAAGATATGTTATACCACAGACAGATAGAAGGTATTTTCATTTTCTGGAAGAAGGAATATTGTTCTTATTTTTGAGGATGGAGCGAGCATTTTGGAAAGTAGTTTCGGAAAAAAGGGTTGGAATAATTGGGGCTAAAAACGATTGAGCTGTTGGTGTGGAGCTTGAGAAGTTTTTGGATGGATCAATGGAAAAAAAAATCTAAATAGAAGCCAGATCCCTAATACTAAGCATTAATGAGATTGCTACTGGAAGAAGAGATTGTGTTCATCTCTCTGACCTTGAAAAGGATCCTGACATGGTGAAATAGGTTCAGAAAAGAGTTACAAGAAAAAGTCTGAGAAATCTGTCTGCAGTAAGAAAGAGTGTCTACAGAACTTCTACTTTCTACAGAAAGTACAGAAGTACCATCTCTTTCAGTTTATCCAGAAGAAGATGCAGAGGAGACCATGGTTTGTAATTCCTACAGAGAGACAGATAATTTCTGATAGCCCAGGGCTCTTGAACTTTGCAGAAGTAGGCAGAAAAATTCAGACTGAAAGTAAGGCAGTTTTATGGTGATGCTAATTAACTTTCAGAACAACTTGCCTAGAGATGGAGTAGATTTTCTGTCATATGAAATCTCTAAATCAGGATCCATTTGTTATTATTATTTTTTTACTATGTGTCTTCCTGCCCATCCCTGGGATATAAAAACACACAGAGGAATCACCAGCTGCAGACCTCTGTCCTGCGTCATGCAAGGGATTAGAATAGTCCATTCTGCCTGTAAATTTGTGCATATACATTTTAGACAGTGGTGATAAATAAAAGAGCAGAAAGAACAGGATAAAAAGATGTAGAGGTCAACAGTAGAATTGTATGGTTACTGGAGGTATTATGCTTTCATATTCAATCTTTGATTCAGTTGTTTCAGGCTTAATCTGGAAAGGCTGAGATCTTAAAAATTAAACTAAATAAGAGGAGAACAATACTTGAGGGATCTGCCATGGGATGGGTGTTGTATGTAAAGCTCAGTCAGAGGAGTTGGCAGGTGGAGAATTTGTGAATTAAGGGTAGGCAGCCAACATGCTTATCTTTACTGTTGTTTTAAAATCTACACGTTCCAAAGGCAGTGGTTTATATTTCTCTACATATATAGAAACAGGTTTTTGCTACAGACAGCTCCTAATGCAGGTGAAAACCATGTATTGATTACTTAAAAAAAGTTAAAATAAAAGCAATTTTTTCCCCATTTCCACACATTGCAGCTTTTGGCCTATCCACTCATAGCTAAAAAAGCATTCTTTCCTGATAATCAAGCTTCAGCTGTCTGAATTTCAGGCCGAGCCTCTCATCTTGAGCTCTGCTGAAGAGCTTCTTTAATTAACCATTATACCACAGATGTTATTGATTTTTTTATTTTTTTTTCAAATCTGGTTGAAACATCATTGTGCTGGATCATCGCCAAGATGAAGGCCTGAATTTTTTGTGCACTGCTTTTACTCCTTCTGCATACCGTATTAGTCTGTATGTCTGTTAAGTGCAACCCTTAGTATTAACTCAGAAAATATAGCATTGATTTTTAGCCTTGCAGCCGTGATCTAAGGGCTCCTAATTTCGAATGTGGAAGCCTGAGTTCTCCATGAAGCTGTATCACTGTATGCTTCCTACAAGTAAGACCTTTCACTCTCTTTACATTTTTGCTGGACTTTTGATGTGGTTTAAAGTTCTTAGACTGGTTTTGTTGCAAGAGGAGTGGGGTGACATGACCAAACATGCCAGCCTACATGCATGGATGTGTAGATAAAATGTGGTCTGATTTGTAAGGGTGCTGTTCACCACGGTTTCTAATGATTTCAGCAGGGTTGTGGCACCTCAGTTTCTCTGCAAACATGGGTGCTTATCTTTAGCTGCCTAAGTGTAATTTTGGGGAGATAAATGTTGCTGCCCAAGTTGCAATGTTTCATCCTCATTGTTTTAAATTTGACAATCTTTTTCTCTTTTAGCCTGTCATCAGGATACACAGGTCAGACACTAGCATGGCATAACATCCCTAGTGGAATTGATTCTTGAATTTAAAGACTCAATTAAATCAAGTCTGCATTGTCAGGGCAATTTTTCTCCTTTAGCTGGTGGGAGAGCCTGGGTCTCAGCCTCAAGTGAATCTCAGCCCTCCCAACAGTGCATTCCTTTCAAAACACGTCTTCCTCTAGTGACGAATTCAAGAACTAAAACAACGACAATAGGTTCTTAAATTCTGATAAGATTTCTCCGAGTTTAGTGATACGTTATTTAAACATAATTTGAAGCTTTTAAAATACTGTAATGGCACCTCTTGACCTTTCAGAAATCACATGGAGAAAGAGATGGTGAAAAATGTTTATTTACTCTGCATTAGAAGCTAAATCCCTGTTCCTTCTTAGAACCGGTAGTTCTTTTATACGCGGGAACTCATGCATGTCGCTTCCATTCTTCAAACAAGAGCTAGACAGTGCTACTTGAACTGAAGAAACAATGACCTGCAGTCTATCCTATGCCTGAGTGACAAACAACAATGCAGACCTCTTGACAAGCTCTGGCATCAAGCGTGGAGTCTTGCAGCTCAACATGTCTGCTGAACAGAAGTTAGAAAAAGAAAAGATCATCTTGTAAACAATTAATTAATGTTTGTCATGAATTATCATTTTTACTTCCTTCTCAAGAGGCTCAAAGGGAATAAAAAGGCATTTTTGCAGGTGGTGGCATTCAAAGTAAGGGCAATCAAATGTTTGAGAGCAGTGGCACAGCACTTTGAGTCTCTAAGGGTGAATGGTGCTAGGATTAGAGCACAGCGGGGGGTTGAGGGTTTCAGGTGTGAAGCTTAATGTTTGTGATCAGCAAAAAAAAGTCTTGAATTTATCTAAACTGCTCTTCTGCTAACAGTACTTCTAGCACATAAATGTTCTGAAAGTGACAAGTGTTCTCATTGCTCTTCTAATGCAAACATGATCTGCATTTGAAAGATGCATCCCTTTTGCCTAAATTAGAATGTGCATCACAAAGAGCGTAAGATGATGACCCAAAAACAGTTCTTTACACACACACACACGCACGCACGCATGCATGCACACACTTCAATTCAAGATAGAGACACAAAAATGCAAACTTCCACTCCTTTTTACGCAGATACCAGGGCTGCTGCTCTGTCCATTATTCTGTTTGCGCCGCAGGTTTGTAATTAGGATGTTTTACCACTGGTGCTTCAGTTCCTATCTAGCATCATTCACACAGAGTTTAGTGTCTTTGCAGCGCTGTGCATGAGGAGCTCAATTTTATTTTGCCCAAGCAGTTTTCAGGGATTTTTATGCTGTTCCATCCTAATGCATGCACACTCCTTACCTCCTCCTTCTGCTTATATCGCTGAGTACCACAGAGAAGACAGTATGATAGGAGTTCTTAACAAGTTTAAGCTATTCTGAGGAAATTAATTAGTTTAGGAATTGTATAGAGTGTTTGCTAGCCCTGGGAAAGAAAAAAAGGATTTAGTAAGAATGGTAAATGGATTGCACAAATTAATTTCTTTCTCTCTTTGGACTGCATATTTGGCCTTTTTTGAAAATATTTTTCCTCCATTTAATGTTAAATAAAACCTTCATTAAAGTAAGGAACAGGAAAGACCCGTCCCTTACAGGAAAAGCATTTTGCAACACAAGTTAGAAATAAAAGCAGCAAGGGGAAAAAAAATTCAGATATATGTACCAATGTAGGAAAACCTGCACAGATCTGCTGTTTTTGCTTTAAATGCAAAATTCCGTGATGCAATATGCTGTTACAGTTTGGCATACAGAGTGAGTGTGCTGCAATCTAGCATTGAGAACCACTGAGGCAGACAGTGCAGACTGCAGACAGTAACCGTGAAGGTAAATATATATATATATATATATGTGTGTATACATATAATCCTACACCTTAATTGAGCTATCAGAAAAGGGAGTGTTGCCTAATGATTTACTTCCTTGGCTGAGCTGACCACATAAGACTGGGTGAATAACTTCTGCGTTCAGTTCAGAAGTTTGTCTGTTTGTAAAGTAAGTAGTCTAATTACCATGGAAGCCAATCATCTAGGAATTCTGGTATTTGGTACTGTCATAAATTAATACATTAATTTCATAAGATACTACAAGACAAGGGAAGAAGGATAGCAAAAGAAAATAGATGCGTTTTTTTCACCCTCTCGCATAGGCTGGTATGGACTGACAACCGATCATTTTCACTAGCAAAACGATGAGGTTCAAGGACCAGATGTCTGTGCACCCCAAGGTCCTTTCACCTTTTGGCAGAGCATCAGGGACTCCATGACGTAGCACTTTCTCATCAGGAAGTCTCTATTTGTCAAAACAAATGAGTTTTAATCCACACTGTGGCAATGCCTGCTCACAGGCGGTGGTGGCAGGAGGAAGCTCTACACACTTGCTCAGCCCAGGGAAGTGCAACCCATCAGTAACTGAGCTCTGCTTTGGAGTTTCATTTCAGCAAGGGTCTGGATGTGGCCTTGCTTACTTCAGCGAGTCTCCAAGCCCCTCTTCAGGGTACCCATCAGTGGGGCTGGGGGAAGCTGCTCGCCATTTCTCTGTTTTGGAGTTGTTTTTTGTCTTGGAGTCTGCCTAGGCACACTCTAGTGAGGCTGACACCCCTCACCCTCCCTTCCTGGCTCTTTTTTTTTGTTGTTGTTGTTTTGTTTTGTTTTTTTTTAGTTTGGTTGCTTTTTGCATAACTAAATAAATCAGAAAGAAATAAAGGTCCTCCTGAATACCAATACGTTTTGCAGCTCAGGAAAAGTTTTCTGCCCTGCTTAGTGCAAATAAGTTTTTGTATCCAGAATCTGTGAGTTTTGCCCCAGTTTTAAGGACCCTTTTGCCCCAGGAAGAACAGGGATCTGGTCTACAGTGTTTCTGTCCAAATTCCTGTTGTCAGCTGTTTGTTAAGGCTGCCCTTGGAGGCAAGAAATCAAAAATATCAGCAAGTGCTGTGGGACTATTTGTTTGTATGCTTTCCCTTTCCTTCTTCCCCAGTGCCCCCCTGGCCAAGTTTCTGAGCTGCAGCCACTTGTGCAGCAGCTTGCACCCCGCCTCCAAGGGCCAGTTTCTGGGGGGACCGAGCCAGGATCTCTCCTCTCCGCCGGTCAGGCCCCGTATCAAAACACTCCTGACTCCCAGGAAGGCAGCAATGCCGAAACCTGAGGCTTGCCAGTGCCAGTCAGCTGCTGTTTGAACTAAGTCCTGACCGCAAAATCAAAAGTGGGTCCAAAGAAAGCTGTAAACAGTGTGCAATGAGCCATTTGAAGGCAGCTGATGCCTCATTTGGGGTGACATGTTGTGGCTGATGAGTGTGGATGATGTGGGGTTTTTCGATAAGTGCCTCATCAGTATCCTCATCATGATCGTGTTGCTCAGCCACGGCGTGTGCCCTGACTTGATTGTAATTGCCTGAATCTGCTCCTGCTGCTCAGGAGCGCACAGTAATATGCAATAAAACAGCAAGAAGTGAATGTTAACCATCTGAGTTCTGACATGGCTGCTGGCAGTTCAAGTTTTCCATTAAGGACAAAAAAAATCTCTATATATACACAAATATGGATATATAATTGCATGTTTATAATAATTATTGTTTGTATATGCAATAAACTCCTTTTATAAATAATGCATGATGGTCATATACAGATACATAGATGTATGTATCTGTATACATCTTCCCCTCGACACCTGTATATACCATATAAAAATGAACATCACATGCTCATGGTGTGTAGGTAAATAGCGCTGGGATAAAGAGCATCAGGGCTATATTTTGATTTAAATTTTTAGGAATGTAAGTAGAACCTGTAGTTAAATCTATGCATAGTCTTCATAAATCTTAATAACACGTGTGCATACAGATAAGTAATTGATTTTTAGATGCAGTTAATCTACTCATGTAAATGTGTGTGTGTACTTGTGCAGGTGTGTGGGGGGGTAAGGTACACATGCATATGTGCTTCATACCATTAAATTAATCTTTGCAAAGAATACAATTTATTTTCACAAGTTAGCTGGTTTGGATTAATTCCACAACATCAATGGCTGGAAAGGTGAAGAAAAAAAAAAAAAAACAACTTTTTGAATGCTGAGTCTGCCAGTCTGATAACATGAGGTGTTGAGAACTTGTGCCCACTGGAATTTCTTCAGATCAGAGATCTTCTGTGAGGATGGAAGTGTCATTGCCCTGTCAAGGTCCCACTGCACAGGGCTGTCCTAGGAACCACATTCATGTCCATCAGTGGCAAAACAAGTAGCAGTTTTGCAGAAGAATTGTCAAAAAACAGATTTTAGTCAGAATGTGGGCTATGCTTCCTGTTAATAAACAAGTGGCACAGATTGTGTTCTTGACTTTAAACTATGCCTACACCAAAATTATATTCACCTTTGGTTATTAGGTCAGAAAGATAATAAAATTAAAAAAAAAAAAAAAAGATTATGGTTGTCTAATTGTAATCTGTGATGGCTCGGAGTTTAACACTGCACCCGTGCAATCAACAGCTTTGGATTTTCTGTATGCAGCTGTTTTTCTGGCATAGTTATGTGGATATACAAATAATAAAATTTACAGAGGAAAACTCTGTTTGCAGTCAGTAAGGCTCACTGGAATGAACGCGTGGGTTTCCTTCATCTCCACTCCGTTATTTAAGCATTTCAGTAAAAGTGCACAAAAATGTTTTGCAAATGTTATTTGCAGCTGCCGCTGCTGCTGAGCATCGTCCTGAGTGCTCTGTGCCTGCATGCAGAGGCTACCACGTACGGAAACTCACCGCCAGTCCTGCTGTACTGAGCCAGAAGGATCAGTGTTAAAGTGAAGGCAGAGAATAGAGAGCTTGTTATTTGCTGACCCAAATCCTCAGGACATAAGACTTTTGAAACCGTTTAAAAATAATTCTCTTTCCCCAAATCAGGTGAAATTTGCAGTGTCTCGGAAATGCCCTTAATATCTTCATTATAGAAAACAAGTCTGTACAGATTATACACTCTAAGTCTGACCATTTGAGAGGTAAGACAATTGTTATAATTATAAATACTTCTGTTGTCATGTGTGATCAAGTGGATTCGCTGTTGTAGCTTAAATATATTAACTTTAACCCTTTTTAATTACGGATTTAGCACAATGCTGATGGAGTTGCTTCCCGATTCCTGCATTCACCCTGGGCCCCTCTTTATACTCAAAATATGTAGACAAATAGAGAGAGAAATTCCAGGGAGGATAGAAAACATGACTGAGAAGTTGGAAGGATTTGTTTATGAGGAAAGGTTAGAAGGATGAAATGGGGAGCTTTAGTTAAATGGGATTATAAGCAATTAATCTGTGTAGCGTTTATAGTTTCAGAATATGAAACTCATCGCTCATATTAAATTAACTAGGCTTCATTCTCAAAATTTGTGTCACGTACCTGATTGTTACCTTTCTTATTAAACAAAACTACTACAAAAAGAAAATCCAAACACTTATACGATCAACAATTCTGATTTTTCATCATTTTAAGAAAAGAATCTATGTTATTTCAGCACAGCAAATTGATAATAAAAGCATGGGTTATAACTGGATACAACTATACAGACTGTTCAGATGAAGAATAGCATTTCTTGACTTGGTAAATATTGATAAAGCCTGGCAACCAAGAATTTTTTAAAGAGAACGATAGCTGGACAAAAGCCCAGGTTTTCCCTCAGTAGCACCTACAAGTAGCAAAACAGCTTTTCAAAAGGTGTTCTAGGATCCCCATTGCAAGAAACACTGACTATTAATCTAGGTTAAGAACTAAGACAAAATTTATAATAGAGAGCAATCTTGACAGTCCTGAGTTATGCAGTTTTGCTCTCTAAGTATTTCTTGCATTTTTTTTTCTCCTTTCTTTTTAAGAAGTTGTGCATTGCACACACATGAACACAAACAACTTTGGAAGTGATTTATTATTATCATTATGAATTATGTTGAGAAAAATTCCACTGTAAATTTTGCCAGGGACTCTCTAAAACATCAGAAAGAGGAAGTATGTGTCTTGAAAACTTTTTACACTAATTTAAAATAACTCAGAAACAACAGCTTTACACAAGCTTAAACCACAATTAAAAGTGATGAATCATGCCCCACATCTTAGACCTTTCTGAAATCTAAATAGTAAATCACAGAATCTTAACTGCAGAATCTTACTCTTAACTTTGCAGGATTAATGCATCTTCACAAGAAATGATTTCTTAACAAATGGAGGATAAACAACTCTTTCAGATTGCAGTTTCTACGTAAGACCCATAACAACAAAAATGTATTTTTTTTTCTCCTTGAAGATTTGTGTAACATTGGAATTCCTTTGCATGAAAGAAATACTCCCTAATAATAAGATATAAAGGAGAGTACAAAACCCAAACAAACAAACAAAATGGGATGAAAACCTGAGAATCAGTGTAAATCAATTGTAATAACACTTTCTTTTTTTCCTATCTTTTGTGCTCTTAATCAAATGCATTGGCCCATATTTTTCCATCTCTCTCACTTCAAGCCCCCTATACCAAGTCCAGTCTGTGCCAGGAGGGATCACCAAATTCGGTATATTTGGGTGCCACTTCCAACTCTAAACTGGTGTTCTGAGCCCCTCCAATACAGAAATATTAATGCAGCATCTCAAATGATCAAAGAAATGCTGCCAGATTCAAGCTGGGCTGCAAATTCCTCTCTACCTCCCCCTGGCAACCCTCCTTTCCTGCAACACACATGCAAATACTTCAAGTTTTGCTTTCCTCTTAGCAAGCAGTGTTCCCAGGAGGATGGATAAAACTGTCTTGTGGACTAGATATGATAGGCAGTTTTCCATCCCTGAAAAAAAGGAAAATTTCTGGGACCTCAATTTTGATTGAACAGGAATAGCAATGACCAGATAAGGAGTTAATTGTCAGGAATCGGGGAAGAAACAATGGATAGGAAGAATGACATCAGATAAAAATAAGACTGTCCAATAGTAATTTTAGAAGTCATTCATAGCTCATTGCAAGGTGAAGGTGGTGCTTGACATATAAATAACTTTTTCTTTCTTTAAATAAGCTGTAAACTCAGAATTAAACTTAGTTTATTAGAGTTATTCGGAATTATACTTTTTGCACTACCTATGTGAAGGCTGCAAGGAAGAAAGACGTCGGTGCTGCCCCTTGCGTGCTGCTTGTACAGCTCCTGTCCTGTGCCAGAGGGACGACTCTGGAAGGTCTCTGCTACAGCTGGCGAGCAGGAGGCTGCCTTGTCTACCACCTTTCCCTTTTCTCAAAGCTTGTTTTGAGAAAGCTTGTTTTGACCCCTTTCCCAGGCCTGAGGCATCTCTCAACCAATGGGGCTGTGTGATATCTTTCCATACTTTGCAGTTTTTCTGCACAAAGACCCCAAATGTCTGTCTGTTTTATGTCCAGCTCCTCCTGGGGGTGCTGCTGGCCCAGTCCCCACCTCAGTCTGCTGTGACTGAGTGAATTATTCTCTTGCTAAATAATGGAAAGGGAAAGGATTCTTCTTGCCTTAACCTGGCAAACGATCTGGGTTCACTCTTCACCTATGTCCCAAATATTTCCATGCCCTTGAGATAACACCAGAGATAAGGGGTTACTTAACTCTGTCAAATCACAGCATTTGTTCTACACAACGTATAACTGCCAAATATTTATGTGATTAACATCTGAATTCAAGCATACTTTAGTAGCGCAAAGATGTGATTAGTCTCACAAGAATATTATTTTTTTAATGGACGTGGCTCCCACTTTCCAGCAAAGATTTAATAGCTGAGTCCTGCAGGGAAGTCTCCATTTACTGAACTTTTATAGCTGTAAAAATATCCTAGGGTACATTTCCTAGCATGAAGCATGGCACAACACAGAATTTAAATGATACGTCGTGTTCACAATGAATGAACAAAGTACGTATTGTCAAACAGTACTCTTTTTTTTTTTTTTTTTTGGCCAAAATCACATAAACTACCGGTACTGAAAATTAGCAGGGTTTAGGTGCTTGGGAACAGCCTTTTTCCTCTTCAGCCCACAGATCTATAGTAAAGGCTGAGAGGCTCAGAGTTTGCTTTGGGTGAAGCCCCGAGTCTTCTCCACTGCCCTGGCACAGGAGAGAGGCCTGGAGGCAGCTCAGCTCCCACAGCCGAGGAGAGGGAGCATCCCTGGGAGAGAGCATCCCGCTGGAGGCAGGGCTGCCCTGGGGAGGGCTGTGGGGCCGGGGCAGTTCCCTGCTCACTGCAGACAGGACAGTGGCCCCCAGGGAGGAGCAAGGTGGGGAAGGCTTGAAGGCCTCTCCTGCCATTAGGGGTACAGGAACCAGGGTGGCAGCACCTCATGGACCTGAGAGATACTTCTGGGAATGTAGCTACTTATTTTTGAGCCTACTCAACCCCAATGCACAAAGGGGCCTGTGGCAAAGTCATGGGGCCTTCCCATGAAGGCTCTGAGCCCTACCAGGCTTCCCAAGTGACCCAGCTTTGCAGTGCGCAAGCTTGTGCTGGAGAGGTTCCTGCAGCACCAGGCATCCCCGAACATATCCTGTCTGGTTTTTAATCTGACATACTTTTTTGTCCCCATACACTATTGCCCACAAGAACAGGAAGAGGCTCCTGAGCCATGCAGCAGAGGGCAGAGGCCCATTTGCATGTCAATGCATTTACAGATGTAGAAATGGAAAAAGAAAAAAAAAAAAAGAAAACAGAATTGTGTTAAAATCATAACCCCTCTACCCTATGTGATTTTTTTTTGCATAATTAAGACAACTATGAAAAATAAATAAGTTATTGCTATTGTCAAGAATATACCCAAACAAGCAGAACGTATGAAATATGTGTTGTCAGTAAGGGTGGTGAGGACAGCCAGTGGCCAGCTGAATTGCCTTTCACTGAGAAATGAGGACTCAGACTGTGTGTCTGATACAAGTAGCCGGGTGTGCAATAACTGCAGAATCAGCATCTTGTTTTGAAAGGACTCCTGCAAATCCTGCAGGAACATTTCAGTACTAGATGGTGTTGCTATGGGCACCAGAAGGAAGCTTAATATAAGAGAAACTGTCTTAGGAATTCATGGGGGATGGGCGTAAACATAAGACGTAGGTAGGAACTGGAATGTCCCTGGCACTAAAAAGCAAATGCCATTTGGGGGGGGTTTCAAATGTTCTGTTAATAACACCTCGGTGCAGTTCTTTCAAGAGTGAAAATATAAGGTTGTACCTTATTTGCAAGTTGCCTAAAGTGAAATATGGGTAAAGAGGTGATAAAGTTCAATGAGCTGTGCATGCATCCCGCATACCATAAACGTACTGAAATCTGGATGCTCCAGAAATAATTTCTCTGTAAAAACAGATGTTATAAGCAGGAGCAGAAAATGAGGGGACTGTAAGTAAACTGCAGTTCCCTGTAGGACTCTCAAATAAGAATCCCTCTCTGCCTTTGAGTACAATTCCAACTTCAGGCAAAACCCACACTGGCAAATGACACCTGGCTGGTTTATTTCGTGCTTAGATTTCTTCCATTCTAACTGTCTCTCCACTAGTGTAGCCTACCTAAGTGGACAAAAAGAAAAAAAAGTAACCAGCGTAGAATAACTGCAAGTATCTCAAGACAGACAAAGAGAATGCAAAATTAAATTGTCAATGTGAAAAGGATGGGACAATAAGTCCCTCTCCCCAAGATACCTTTAGAGAGGATTCCATTTCAGTGCTTTCTTTCCTGCTTGCTTGCATTATTTTTCATTGACGTGTCCAAAGAAAGCCTGAAAGCCTTTTATTATTTCTTATTTTCTTTTTTCTTTTTTAGTATGTGGCATAAGTTCTTTTTTTTTTTATTATTATTATTTTCCTGCCAATGTTAAAGCAGTTCCCATTTCTCTAGTTTGTTTCTGACACCTAGCTGTGATCAACAATGCTTCCCACTGAATCACTTCTTTCATCTATTCAGCTTCTGTTATTTCCCTTATCTCATCTCCCCCTTCACCAGCTTACCTCTCATTAACCCTCAGGGTTCCAAACACATTGTATCTCTCCCAAAGATACATATTTTTATTCAGACATAAGTCATTTTTGCTTGCTAGCCTCAGTATCCATAATTCCCTGGCAAAATAGCTGTGTGTAGTACATGCTCTTTATTTTGCAGTGAACAATAAAGCCAGACATTAATTTATACTTGTACACTGTACACTCTTGCACTTTACCTTTTCCCCCTCTGAACCCAATAGTCACATAAACTCATACTCTTCTCACATAGGAAATAGTTCACGTGTAAAAAAAATCTGCTTGGCCAGAAGTTTTGTTTTACCAACAAAACTATTGTTTCATAAGAGCCACTTTAGCCTACAGCAATGTATTTAAAGTCACATTTTAACTTTTGAAAGTAGTGGTAGTGAAGAAACATTAAACTACATTTCTGCTGTCATAAAATATACAGGGCTTTCTAGAAAATAACTTCTCACAGGTATGACAATACATTTAGAAATACTTTTTCCAATATACTGCATTGACTTTTCTGAGGATGAAAAATGTGCAAAACCTCAGAGATTTAATGCCTGAGCTTTAGCTTTAACTTCTGTGACTGACGCTGGTGAACGGGGCTGGAAATGACCAATTATTTATGCAGATTTCCCTTTTTATTATTACTCAAATGTACTGTGTAACCCAGTTTTGATCCTGAAGTTCTTTCCCAGTTAAAATTCATATAAAGTTTTTGGAATTGCATGTTGCATACCAGAAGGTGAGAGTGTATATTCTGATACACAGACACACACAGAAGGCTCATGGCTCATCCTGTTAAATAACATTCATGTGTCAATAGGCTTATGCAGACATCTATATTTCAGAAAAATTAAGGTAAAATATTGAAGATTATGTAGATAATTTCAGAATTCTTCATGAATATATAAAAAGAAAACATATTTTGGAAACCATAGTTGTTCCTTTCTAATTCAAGCATTATTAGCTTTGGGCAAAAAAGTTCTTTAACACTCACGGAAAATACTTGTTATTTACATTTGTCCATTAATGGGCATATTTATTAGAATCAGGTGGAAGTTTTTAAGCATTATATTAAAAGAAATTAAAATGTGTGAATGGATTCATGTGTCTGAAATTAAAATCTAATGGTTGGATTATTTGACTTTTTAAAAGATAAATGAGGTTATGTTGTTGTTTCCTTGTTTGTTTGTTTTCTTTAATTTGGGTAGCATTTAGTATGATTTTATTATTTAAATAAATCATCACTTAACTGCATATAATAACTTTCATTAAAAACTAACAATCAAACAAAAACTTTAAAAAATGAATGCAGCTTTCATATTTTTAAATAAAGTATTTATAATGGTTTATGGTAAACTTTCTCAAAATTCACTAAGATTTTAGCACAATTCGATGCGGTCTTCTGAGCAAAAGTAAATTACAGGAACATTGTTATAGACATTAAAAATAATTGGCATCACTAAAAATCTCAAGTTCATGCCAGAAGCAAAACAAATATTTTAGTTACGTTGTTTGCAAGTAGTCCTTGCTAATTTAATCATCACAGATCCTCAGTCCTGTGTAACTTAATCTCTCATTCCTCTTATATTTATTACTTCAAAAGGTTAGTTTTCTGTTATACAGAAGCCTATTGCTGCATCAAAGATTTAATTGAGATCCTTTTAAAGTATCATGATTGTCACTATAAAATCATGCATCTGCAGAAAGTGCATTTATAGAGAACTTACAGCTTTAAATTTCACTTAGAAAAAAAGCCTTATACTTTCCTGCCGGTTTTGAATGCAGATTTACTATAAAATAAGTGAATAATAATACTAGGTTATTTTGGAAAATGGTCTTTCATGCAATCACTGCATTTAATACAATCCCAAAATGGCAGCCCAACAGGTGGTCTTTTCACAGGGTTAAGCCAAAACAATTGGAACAAAAAGGACACCAGAATCTAATGTTCTTCAGAATTTAAAAAGCTGTTCACTTTCCTTTGTTAATTTTCAGATTTAGCCATGTTCATTATTGTTGAGCCACAAATGCAGGACATTCTTTTTTGACATTTTGCCATAAATAGACACTGACTGAGGCTGACTAGCCAGCTAGCTGTTTTGTCACATGCAAGCGGAAACTACTTATTAACAATGAGCATGCATTCTTGGTGCCTCAATGGCTGAGGAAAGCACCAGTTTTAACATGCTGCAAATCTGGCAAAGTCTAGGTTAACAAAAGTATGGTTGACAAAGGACGAAGTTTCTCTTCCTATATTTTCCTCAAAAGTAAGTATTTAATTCTGGCCTAATGAATTTGCCTGGAAGACTGGGTGTCACGTTGACAGGCTCTTGAATGTCTGAAAATATACTTCTGCATTGTGGACTCTCTTTGGAGGGAACTATTAGTTAACCAGCAATTATTAACATCAGGGGTGAAATCTAAGATGAAATACTTGTTTCTTGGTATTTTAAAAGTTTTAAAAGTTCCTTGTTACAGTGATCTCAGTCTCAACATGTGTAACAAAAGATGGACCCAGTCCTATGAGTCTTTAATGATGCAAGGAGCCTTTACAACCGCCTTTATTGCACTGCAAGGAATTACTCACACAAGTAGTGGGCACATAGGCGGAGCAAGCTTTTTTTCCTCCTATGTGTGAAGAAATGTGTAAAACACACATTTTGTATAAAAGGCTGAGCTAAAACGGTACCTACCTGTTTGAGTCCAGTAATTGAATTTATCTTCAAAACTTTAAATTTACTGAGTCAGATCTGCTGCTGTATATTTTAAATGAATGGAGTATTTAAATGAATTTAAATAACAATTACTAATGAAATAAATATTTTTTTTAATGAAGTATAAGGTTGTGGGATTTTTGGTTGGTTTTGTTTGGTTGGTTGGATTTGGTTGTTGTTTTTTGTTTTGTTTTTTTGTCATTTCCAGCTGAATTCAACACTTTCAGGCTTTCCCACTGCCATTACCTTGGGGATTTTCCCCACACTGAACTTGGGCAAGCAAGGAATTGCCTGGCTCCTTGCAGGTTGGCTAGCTGTGCATACAGGGACTTCCGACTTACAGAGGGACACATCAGTATCTCATCCCTCTATCTCTACTACTGGTGCACAGAGTATTGCAGAGGAAATTGGCTGCTCTGAGCAGTGCCTGGCAGCAGAGGGGGAGCTTCAGGCCACCCTTGACAGAGTTGTTATGGCTCCATCAAGCCAATCTACTGAGGCAGCTCTATGGGGGTCTCTACTGTAAATGAATTTCCATATTAAATGTACAATTTTTTGATATATCAGACTTTCCTCTGCTGCAGGTTGAGGAACTGGAACACTCTCATGTGTAGCAGCATGATGCTAGGCAGTGCATGCCACCCAATGCCTGTGAGAGTCACAGGGATCAGACGTCTGCTGGGGTGTGGATGAGGTGTGTGTTTATAGACAATCCTGGTGTGCTGTCAGGCTTTGACACTAGACCTTTGCTAAGCAGTTAGATTAAAATTAGACCCTGTTTACCTCTTACTTTCAGCATACAGTTTTGGTGGAAAACATAATTTGCTTCAAACTGTCTCATGAAAAGTTATACTGCAGAATACATAAAAGATTAATGCATTTGAGTTTTAAAATACCTATGTTCATAATTGCTTACAATACTAGAAAGGTATTTTGATCACTGCTTGTAACTATTTAAATAGTTGCATAAGGAAATGTGTCCCTCAAGTGCTACTGCTGTTTAGGCAACCACCATCTAAAACGATTGGTGGGTGCTAAGTGGTGAATATATGTTATAAGATGACTTTGACTTATTTCAAACACAAACTATGCACAGGCCAGAAAAGTTGCTTTGGAGGGAAAAAAAACCAAACCAAAACAAAAAATGTGTGTATGGAAGCGCTCATTTAAAGGAAAAAAACTAGGAGTCACAAGACACAGAAATTTCATTAGAAAAAATCAAATAGCACTGAAAGTCAATTAATGCGGAGGTAGAAGCAGGGAAGCCATCCAGCTTTACCTCTCTCCAGACAGCAATAAGTCTCTTGCAAATTTAGCTGTCAGAAATGATTGCTTTGTTTTCGACAAGTGGCATTACTTCCTCTTATACTGGAATTAAAATTGATTGAAATTGATTCATGACTTTTCAATATTTTCTGCATCCCTTCATTCCTTTCAATTTGAGAACATTATTTCAGTGAAATAAACACATAAAAAAAGCGCATATATATGTTTTTCCTTTTTTTTTTTGCATTTATTTTCTTTGGGACACCTAAGTATTAAGATGCAGGAATGGTACTATAACTAGTGGTTTCTGGCTGGGTAGAAATTAATTTTCCTTTAAAGAAATACTTTCAGAAATGATGTCTTTCTAAAAGAATGGATTTTAAAAATTATTTTTACTGATTCTTCTGAAAAAAAAAAGTGAACAAAATACCTATAAACTCTTAAAGAACCACACACAGAAAGGTTGAAACCAGAACTAAGGTTTTGCCATGCCACTTGGGAGCGCTTCCAGCCTGAAGCCCAGCTCCTGCTCTCAGACCCACCTGGAGCCAGCGCAGCACGCAGGCAGTGCTGCCGGGCCAGAGCTGCGTGAAGACCTCATGCTGAGCAGGAAACAGATTTCCCCCATTGCAGGGGCCTGCAGGGAAAGCAGAGGTTGGCAAAAGTGTGCTGACAGTTCAAGGAGCTTGTGATGACATTTCGTGGTCAAACCACCTGCAGTGTAGCTCTTGCCTGAACGGCTCTGGCTTCAGGAACTGTAAAGCTGTGTTAGTTTGGATTCAGCTGCAACATGAGCAGTTTACCTACAACCCTGCAGCTGGATAGAATATGATACATGCATTTTTACTCTGCAGCATTATTAAAACTAAATCCTACTAGAAAGTCTGCTTATTCTAGATAATAAAATATGTAGTAGCAACACTTTAAGCACTGAAGAAGCCAAACACATCCTGAACAAATCTTGATGTATGATCAGAGCGACCCTGTGAGACAGAAAGACTTTATGATCTACATTTACCAACAAGGAACTTAGGGATAAAGCACAGAAAAATCAAAAGGTTTGCACAGAGCTTCACTAGTAAATTGTTAACGTGCCAGGAACTGGATCAGTCTCTGCTAAATCTCAAGAGAGAGCTCTAACCATTTGAACATCCTTTCCACTAAGAACATGTTTGCATTCATTTAAGTGAATTCTTTGTTTTTGAGTGTTTCTGTTCCCTTGTATTTCAAGCCTTTGCTGACTTCTGGTTGACTGCAGCGCCACACGTGAAACCAAGGCGCCTTCCCGTAAAATGGAGACCTCTGTGTCATCCTTATACAAAACTACCGGGCTTTGTCACATGGTCAAAGCAGTGAACAATGGGAAAACCACTAAAAACATGGCAGAAAAGGGAAGGACAAGAGCAGAGATCTCAACAAGGAAGAGCAGGTGGGAATGGTAGCAGTGATTGTACAGCTAAATTGTCAAGCATGGGAGTGACTTAAATCACAGCAGCTGCAGTTGTGGGGAATATGCTGGGATGTGGTGAGGAGTGCTGGATGGTGGAAGGATGGTAGGGTTTACTTGTTATAAAGGTATGTGCATGTTCTTGGTAAAGCTGTTTTTTTGACACTTTTTGTAGTAAATCTATTCCCCCAGAAGAAGGAAAGCAGGCAAAATTCACAGTTCTTGCACAACAGATGTTGTGATGGATAAATAGAACTGAAAGGATGTTACAAATATTTTCTAATTGACTAAATTACTGTGGTCACAAAAATGACCATAACAGTCTCCTTAAAACCTAGATTGTGAAGCTGATTCCTTCCTTAGCTAATTCTCCAAGAACCCTGAGCCCTGGTTATAAGAATCAATATTGGTATTAACTGAGTGAAAGCTTCTTCCTGAGACCTGCGGCCACTGCAAGCAGAACCCTGGGGCTCTCTGTCATGGGGCATCAGAAATATCACTTGCACTGTGATGTTCTGAGGGACTATTAGTCTGGTTTTCTTCTGCATGGAAGCAGCTCTCCTCTATGTATTTAGTGACCTGATACCCTTAAGATTTCCTGGTGCCTGTGTAACCTTCAACAGCAGCAGCCTGGCTGCTATCAGAGTCGCGTAACCAGAACTGGTTCCTTCCTCTCTTGTCTAATTGCTTTTCCTTTGCTTACAACTCCTTGTCACGAGCATCCTGCAAGGTCAGTCTCTGGCACTCTCCTCTGGCCCATCGTGTATCACACAAGTCTCTTTCCTTCTTTCAGGGCTGCCTCTGATGGGTAAGTGTCTTCTCTTCTGCTGTTCCACCAGCTGGAACAACTTCATTTTCTCTCTTTTTGACTCTGTCTTGTCTCAAATAGCATTTGAAATAGCTTTTTGCTTTTGCTATACCTATTTTTCTCATTCTCTACTGCTTGTTTACCTTGTAATTGCATTAGAGGCACTCCATGCACACTTTGGTATAGATAAAAGACAAGTCCATGTATGCAAATGTTATTGTACTATATTAAAGCAGAATTTGCAGGCCAGGATGACTTGTTTGATGTGTTTTTGTTGTAAAACCAAAGCAGAGGTGAAGCGCTTCCTCAGTCTATGCTGGAGGGTGGATCAGCACTCTGTGAGTAAGAAGCAATTAGCCTCAGCACCTTTTAACATACTGGTTGTTTTAAATGCTCCAGAATATCCCAGTCTTGCAGTGTTTTTCCTCCTTTGCTGTTTGGGACATGCAAAATGAATAGTTGTGACAGTGACCACTCTAAAGAAGAACCTCTGATTCCACAACATAAGAATATTTTGTCATATGGGATTGCAACATGCCAGTGAAGCTTTCCTGCTGCACTGAGGAATTCCTCTGGTTGCCCTATGCTCAGCTGTAGTGAATAACTCAAGCAAGCATGAGGCTTTTTGTTGCACCTGTAACTGGAGTTACACACAGCAGGATCTCTTTAGCTGTGCTATCTGAAATGGCTGCCTTTAATCTGTCCCAAACACAAGAGTCTTTCTGTTCTCCTCCCCCATTTTATGATGCTGCGGTTTAGTGACAACCATTTCTGAAAAATTGACACATACCTGAAGGCAACAATCCATATATTTTCTTTACACTTTTGTGCAAAGATTGTAGCTCAGGATTTGAGCTTGCTTGATACTACAGAACCTCTTGGCCACAATGGCTAGTCATTAAAACTCATTAGTTTTCTTCAGGTTAACTAGTGGAGGCTGTTGTGACTGATCACAAAACAAATGCCCTGTGTGGTATTCAGCAGAGCAGACTTAAGCATACACCTGAAACATAACTTGCAAAATGACTGAAATGGAAGTGTGCCTCTCTTTAATGAGTTGACTGCATACACCTTACTTCCTAGCTGTTGTACACACAGGTTATGTGCATGAGCCCCCCAGCCACCTAGTGCAGAGGTAGGTAAGTAAGGACACTTCCTTCATTCTTTGAATGATTTGGATGATTTGTGCTGTGTGATTAATAACAATAATTATGTCTAAAGACAACTAGCAAAACTTATTCAAACTACTCCCCATACACCCAGAAGGCTCCCAGAAGCAAAACAGAGCAAGAGCTAGCTTTGAAGGTCAGGGTTGGTAGAAGACTTGCTCATGCTGTGCTTTCACAAGACACTCTACAGTGGAAAACACCTAGGCAGCTTCTGATAGTTTTGACAGCTCAAAATGAATGGGGAGAGTCTCAATTGCATGCAGAAACCTATACATATAAACTGTGTATAAAATAATGTAGCGTATGCATGTACAACTGTGTGAGATATTCTAGTAAGTTTAAGTGCAGCCTTACCACAGGCACAGAGCAGGCTACAGAGAAGGAGCTTTTATTCTCTCACAAGTGTTAGTAGGGGTGTAATTCTAGTTTTCAGCCCAATGAGTTTTATGACAATTGATTTAGCCTGGCTGTTGCTACAAAACTTAGTAATAACAGAGCATATTGTAGAACCGGTAAAATAGGTCATAATTAAGTAAGAACTCTTATTATATTTATGTATAAACAACTTATTTGTATTCATAGTGGATTGTCTCTGCAAATCTATTCTTGTCTCAGAGCCAAATAGAAATTTAATGTCATTGTTATGTTTAGGTGAACATCACACTCTTATATTCCCTTCTGTTTGGCCTTGAATAAAAATCAGAGCAACAATAATATAAATGGTACAAAAGTAGTCATGAGTAGTAGCCCATCTGTACTGGACAGAATTCTACAAATCAATTAGATGGTCATAAAAAGCTAAACAGATGTGGATGAATCAACTGTGGAAATAAAATGGATTGAACTCTTGCATTTATTGTTTATGTATAACCCTTTTTAATAACTAAGATGGGTAAATTACACTAATTAACCTTTGAAAATTTAGGTGATTTCTAAATAATACCTTTAAACAATACCTATTCTTTTCATTGTTACTTGTAAGTGTTTTGTCCATGACAAGGCATAGTTTCATTAGAAGATCTACAGAGGTAGCTGTTTAAACATGTGTCGTGTCCCCACCCCCCGCCCCATCACCAGACTTTTTACAATGAATACTCCCACCTCTCCCCCATTAAGCCCTTCCCTGAAGTCAGGAGAAGTCGCATGCACTTATCCCAGCAAACAATGGCAAGAAAAATCATCTTTTGGAGACCTGAGTTGGTCTCACTGCTCTTGGGTGGGACAGAGTATCCAATAGGACAGCAATCCTATTTCCAGCCAGAAGAGCCACCTATCTAGGCTAAAGCAATGCTGGCAGCAAACACAAGGTGTAGGCCAATGTTTTTGGGCAGGCTGACTGGATACAGACGGTTCTCAGCTACTTTCTGGCACCTCTTGTGACAGCAAACAATTGTGAGGGGATTATATGGGTTTGTGTTCAAAACAGGGTGGTTCAGCTTGTGTTACAGCTGAAAGTGGTTTGTTTTTTTTCTCATTGCTGCAAATAATTTGTAATCAACCAAAAGTATGTTTGACTGTTTCTCCTTCAAATAATATATCTTTGGCATTCTGGGGTTAAAATTTCTCAGTGGTATTGTAAGGTCTTAATTAAAACAAGAGATAACTTATGTATTTAAAAAAATAAAATAAAATCCAGTACCAATCACAACAATACATTGGATGGAATGGTGAATGGTTTGAGTTTCCTAAATTACTGATATTACCTGCTGATATGAGGGCTGTTCAAAAGGGTACTTCACTTTTGGGTTTATTTATTAAAATCCTGCACTCAACTATAAGAAATTAGCCTCCTAGAGGTGAATCACTCCCTTCTCAGGGGAGCTTGCAGCAAAGAAACCAATCATGCACACATTGCAGAACTGCACAGTAACACAGGATCAAATGCTTCACTACATCTCTTGTGCAAGTTGCTAAACAGCAATTGTTCAGCATTCCTCAGGGGGACAAATGTTCTTGGCTTAAAAGCAATGCTTAGACTTTGTCCTCAGATAATTAATGCCAACTTTACAGTACTGTAGGATTTTATTTATTTATTTTTAACTGGAAGCCTTTGCTAACTGAGGTGGAGTTTGTACCGTAGACTATGGGACTCTAGGAGAAACCTGGGAAGATCTCTAGATTAGCTTCAGTTAAGCAAAAATCCTTGCAATTCTTGGTTGGCTAGAGATTTATAAGTGTTTCCTTCAAAGCATGCATCTTGAAAACAGCATGACAAAAAAGATGCAGTTTGGTTAAGGGTCTTGGCAGTCTGAAATACTTTGCAGTCTCTCTCCAACAGGACGTACCGTGGTTGTTCTTTCAGACAGTTTACAGCAGCGTAAGCTTTTTGGTGTTGACAAAACAGCTGTGCACTAGAACACTAACCCCTCCCTAGGTAAGTCAATTAAGCAATACTATTCCTAATTACATGCAATTTTAATATACAGATTTGACATGTGTGGGAAATGCTAACAGAACTTCATCTGAACCATGTGGAGTATCATCCCACAATAGATTGTAGTTATGTTCTATGAAGGGGTTCCCCAAAGGGGAAACCTACACAGGATTACCATCGTGTAACCCAAATCCTGGTGTATTTTGGCTTCCACCACATTAGACATTCACACTGTCCTAAAAATGAATCCATTTTCTTACTCTTGTGTGACTCCCATAACAGATCTCAGAATCCAGCTATAGCATTCTAGGCTGACTGATGTCAGGAAGTTTTCCACTACTGATTATGGGGAGAGTGGTATCGAGACCTTTCCCAAATGTCCACATGTTGAAGGCAAGACAGATTTATTAATGAACAGTGCACTTGCTTGTGAGCCTAAATTAATCAGGAATCTGCACTGTGTTTATCTGCACTGAGAACAAATGAGAGAAAACAAAGCTGGGAAACAGAAGCAGTCTTTCTAGATGTCAACAGCAGCCTGAGAGGAAAATGATGTATGAAGGAAGGTATCCTCACTGCTGTATTGCACTGCTGGTGCTCTAGTTAGAAAATAGTATTTCAGTATCCCTTTTTGGAACAAAGTGAGTAGAAATCAGTCCACTATCAGTAAATAGGTCTTGGTCCAGGTGGTGAGACTGTTTATGAGACGATAATAAACAGTGCCTCTGCTTGTGCTTCACTTGTGGTTACATTTCAGACTTTGGCTAACGCAACCTCACCTATCAGTACCATGGTGTTTCAAGCAGAGGAAAAATAGCTGAAATTATAGTTTTGGAAAACTAATAATGCAAGAGGTCTCTCATTCTACCTCCCCTTTGTAATGGGGTGCATGGAATTGAGTAGCATATCTCTTCCTGCAAGAGTTGGCCTTATAGAGAAAGTTAGTTGTATATGGTAAAGCCCAGACGCAAGGCAAGCAAGGATAAACTGCGAAGACCAGAACAATGTTTTATGTCCTCTTTATCCATCCCTTTATGCACACAAGTGGTATACACGTAGCAGAGAAAGGGAAACTTCCAACAGGTTGGAAACCCTCTGAAATCTGCAACTACTTCTAATGTGCAACTCAGAGCAGAGAACATCTTTCTAAAGAATATTTATAGTACATGCATATTGGCATTAAGTGCACAAGAAATTAACAACTTGAAACCAAAGAATGGCAGAGGTCTAATAACAAAGCAAGATGAATACCTTGACATTTTTCAAGTGTATCTGTACCATTTATTTGACAAAGTATATAGGGCTAATAAATTACCATCCAGAGTACTTCTGCTGTTGCCTCTTTAGCTATTGTCTTGTTATAATGCATCTTCATTATGCTTTCAACCCTTAACTGTTATGCTGCTGCCATCTTAAGAGAAGGAGAATCCCATGGCAAGAGATCTTTCAAGTAGCAGGGCAATTCACTATAGAAAAAGCCACTTTGAAACTGCTAATGCAGTCTTTTTGTAACCAGTCTCCCCTGAAGAAATCAGCAGTGTTTGCAATTTATTCCAAGAACTGACCCCAGATGAAGACTTAAGGTTCCCCCCTGTATGTGTGTATATACACACAGAAAACACATACACACTTGCTTTAATGTAAACAGCAAATAATTTGAGACAAATCTTGACCCAGGTTAGTCTCCTCTAGGGCTGTGCTCTAATTTTCCAGAGCAAACTGCATAGTGTAAATACAATAAAGCTAAATACCACATCCCAAGTGTACTTGAATTATGTTGGATGTAACTAGAAGTTATCGCTTTATAAAAGTTAAGTTGCTGCAGTCATCCTCCCTGTGCCCAGTTGTAACTACACCATCTCACACCACTCTTTCAAGCACCACTGTGTGAAGTGTGTGGTGCTGGGCCCAGTTATCTCTACATTACACCCTTTGAGCTTCCAGATCTTTAGACACAATACAAGGAAATGTATTGCAGGGAACACCTAACAGTTATCTACTTGAGGTAAAAGCTGCAACTCAGGGTACTTCTTCACCACAATACTCCTCTGTATGAGCTGCTAGGGCTTAGGACAATGGCAACAGAGTGTAACACAAGTAGCCTATGTCTGATGCTTTATTAATTTGTAGCATACAATCTGAGCAATGGTCTTATGCACAGGCAAGTCCCAGTCTTCAAATTGTGAAAGTACCTCTTTGTACCTGGTGTCATATTTGATGCAGTCATGACTGTCTGGGGCAACCTCTTCTGCGGACGTTAAGGATCTGAACAAATAACTGTTGTAGTGTTTCCTTTCCTAGAGCTGGGACCAGACCTCAGGCAGCTTAGTTACCCACCTTTGTTGATTCACCGACAGAGAAGCAATATGTGTATTTGCTACAACAGATCTTACTCTAGATAAGAGCATTGAATCACAGAAAATGCTTGCTATTCTTCAAAGGGCAGGACTGTCCAGCCAGTGCTGTTCATAACACCTGTCACAGCAACTGATAAAGGGTCATCAATAGTACAGCTGCTGTAAGCAGAGCAGTTAAAGTACACTTCCCCTATAAAGGCTCCCTCTGTAACAGCTACTTCTCTTCTAAAGTGGAACAAAGAGAGACAGCAAATAAACTAAAAAAAATGGCATAAATAGAAAATGGTTTACTTAAAAACAAACATGATAACAAAATGATAACAAAATGATAACAAAATGATAACAAAACAAAAATGATAATCACATTTCAGCATGTGGTCAAAGGTCTGATTTTTAATATAAGCTATACACCTAGCATCCATGCTTCTTCAGTGATATAAACATGCTTATGGAAGGAAGGGAAGCTGGTGCCTCCTAGCAACTCCTCAGAACCTCCTCTTGAACAGTGTTTATAACAAAGTTAGGTTGTTAGCAGGGTATAAAGTTTTAATTCTTACAGGGCACCGAGGAATTGAAAAAACAGTTGTCTGTCTCTATTTACACAAGCAGGATTTCTGTAACCATCTTTCTGTTTTAAATATGGCAAAAATGCAATTTGCTGCTTTTCTAACAGCTGTGAAAATAGTGACAAATATGGCAAAAATGCAGATAAATATGCATACTGCAAATTTTGCAATACCTTTTTTCCCTACTAAGACAGTTTACTTATGAGGAAGCATTTCATTTTATTTCACAAGTCTCTGCAAACTACTTACATGAAAAATATTCAAAAGATAGCCCTTTTGAATACTCAATCACCAAGAATTACATGTGAAGTGTAGCTTTTGTATGGAGGTTAAGACTTTCCACACAAGAACAATACTGCAATCCTCCTTTATAACAGAAGGGAACAGAATATTAGAATGCTATTCCTAAAACATTCTTCATTTTAAAGTAACTATTTCATTCATAAGATTGTTTTTAAATGAGTTCTTCTGAAAGCAAGCTTTCAAAATCATCCAAAATGAGCTTATATATGCATGCTTTGTTTTCATTGCTAAAGTCATCCTTGATGAACACTACTCAGGTCCTATGGTTTGGGTTTTTGTGAAGCATGATGAAGATTCTGAAAAGACTTTTTTTGAATTATCGAAGAAGCCGCTCAGCCTCCTTGCACTTGCTTTCCTTTGTTTTCCTCAGTAATGCCTGTTTTATAGCATTGATCTTTTCATCAAGTTCAGCCAACGAATAGTTCTGCTAAAAGAATGAAACAAGAAGTAATTATTTACATCTTGTAACTGCTAGAGCAGTGGCCTAGCATTTGATACTTGAGGTCATTGCATATTGCACTAAATGACAGAAATACTTTTGAAGAATTGTGTGAATCTTGTCTATGTCTAAAAAAAGAATGTAAACTTGAAAGAAACTGACGATCCTAATCATGGATCAATATATCCATACTATTTCCATTAGATGCTTGCTTAATCTGTTAATCTAATAAATAAATAAAACACTTTGATGGTAAAAGACTCGATCAGACTATCTAGAGCTCACAGAACTCAGCTTTACAACTCAAGTAGTTTATTTTTTTCCCTGTTGCCCAACATCAATCTCCTCTGTGTCCATATAAAGTGACATGTTTTTTGACCACCTTTTACACATAAGAAGAAAAGGTCATCATCAATTTCACAAAAATATTTTACCCTACAGAAGACTTTTTTTCTGGTGTAAATAAACCTACTTCCTCAAGCCTTATATGGCCCACATCCCTTTCTAAGTGTTCTCCCCAGTCATCTGTCTTCAAGAATTACTAGCAGCAGACTGTGTTCCAATTATGGTACCACTTCCGCTAAGAGAAATTCCCCCTTGTGTTGCTGTCACTGGTAATGCATTCTCTGATGGTGGTATGAAAATAGCAAGCCTCACTGACTTAAGTTTCTGTCTGCTAAAATGTCAGGTCTTGCTGCAACACTTCTGCTGAGACAGCAATTTCCACTTTTATCGTCTCTTCATAAACTGATAAAGTAATTTAAAAAAAAAAGATGACAACATTACTAGGAAGGTGATTAGAATTCACAAACTGCTTGTTACCCCCAGCATGATTAGCATCTATTATAGTGTTATTTTGCTCCATCATCTTTCTAATTGTTGAAAACATCAAGTAACCCAACCCTAGTACAGACTTGTGAAAAACTCATTTCATTGTGACATCCATTAACTTTTTCTCCATCCTGCCCTTTCTTTAGTAGCAAGCTAGCCCATACTGATGCAGCTATTTTTGAGAAGTCACACATTTGCTTGGTAGAACTTCTGATTACTTTTCTCTCAAAACATCCTAAACTGAAGGTAAACAAAAGTTAACAACACTTACATGCGGAGGTTGAACCTTTCTCCTCTTGCCAGAACAGCTCTAAAGAAAAGACATAATCAAAACAGACTTAATGTTGTGTTGACAGAGGACATCAGTTCAGATAAGTAATTGCGAAATCTACAGAGCCTGTAACTATGTTGACAAGAGTCTTAAAAGTACAGAAAGAATTGTGACTACCATTCCACGGGTTAAAGAAACCTTTTTGTAATTAAGTGTACTCTGGATCATGAGAAATACCACTGGAGAGCAGTCAGAAGTTGTTGAAGCTTCTCCATGCTTGGCAGCCAACATATTCACCAACAACTTAACTGGAGCTTCCTTCAGTAAAAACAAAAATCAATATCCAGCTTTTGAAACCATCAATATTTTTCTCCCTAAGATTCTCCTGTATCCACACTAATATTTAAGTAAACTTTGGACAAAAAAAAAAAAAAAAAGCTAATTCCTCCACAATACTAATCTTGCCTCCGTAACTCCCCCCACCCCCTGGTCCCCATAATAGAGATGATCATAAAGTAGTTTCCAAGGAAATTTCAGCATATGAAAGTACATGTTTTTTAATGTCTAGTTTACAAGAACTTGAAGGAATAACCTTACAGAAAAAGGACTTTATTGGTCTCTACCATGGAAAAAAGTGAAAAAGAATGGTATTGTTGCTGTTGACTTTTAAATGCTGACTCTTCTTTGGCTGGTCTCAAAGGAGAATATATAAATTCAAATATGATCAACAGAAACTGTCTTGTTGTTTATTACATAGGGAAAGAAGGAAGAGCAAGATACCAGATCAGAAATTTCTGCAGCCATGCAGAGCCTCATGTAGAAAAAACTACTGTTCTCTTGCTCTAATCTCCACTGGCAAATGAAGGATACAGCCTACTACTCAGAAACAGACAGAACTCTGCCTGAAAACCAGCAACAAAGAAACTGAAGTCATAGAATCATATAAAACAGACAATTTCTAAGTGGTTTACCCTCTCATCCTACTGGAACAACTATTTTATATACCTGATCTTTAGTAATCAGATCATGTACAGAAGCCCAAAGAATTGCAGCTGATTTTTTAAGCCATTAATAATTTGTTTCAAGATCTAAACTTTAGTCAATTTTCTTGTCATCAGAAACACTTCATATTTTAAGGGGACAAAAAACAAAATCCATCCTCTATAAGACAGTCCTTATAAATTAGTTAAGCTCAGGTAGCTACATTTATTTTTTTCAAACAAAAACTGTTTTCTTTCAAATGAAAAATTAGGTAGAAATACGACGTTACGGAAATGGTCCCCATGAAATGTAACTATTGTACCAAGCCAGAGTTGTCTACCAATAGCATCTGCACTCTAACCCATTATTTTTCTGTACGTCAAACATTTAAGCACAGAAGCCCAAAATCCATTTACGTATAGTAAAAGAATGAAAGAATTTCTTACCACAGATTGAAAATATTCAGGAGACAGTCCTTCCAGCTCAAGGATTTTATCTTCAAGCTTCTTAATTCTCTGATAAATATCTCTTGGTACAGGACCACCTAAATACATCAGTACAAATAAAAAAAAAAAAAAAAATCAGGAAAAGCACTTGAATAACTTTTTTTAATTAAAGACTGCAAGTTTTGACTTTGAGTCCTGCTACCAACCAGGAGCTGGAACAAAATGAGTGGATGGGAAAATAAAAGGGAAGTGTAATTAACATAAATCACAGTAAAACCTGGTTGGTAAGCCAGTACAATCCATGAAGCCAATAGACACCTTTATGGTTGAAACAACAACTCATGGTTGAAAGAATGTCTCAGAAGGTCCCCAGAACAACAAATGATCACTTTTACGATAGCAAACATGCCAGATGCCACCTCAAAACAGACAGTGACAACAGGAGGGTGCAGACAGGATGGCAAGCCACATATCAATTCAGCTTTGATATGTAAGATCGAAGTGAAGGAAGCCTATCTCCACCAAACATCAGAGAGGCTAGGGAAGAGGTATGAGTTGTGCTTGACAAAGAACAACGTTTGCCTGGGTATGGATGGGAGAAGTAGGGGTGGGAAACGTGTATGGAGAATGAAATAACAGAGCTTTAAAACAAACAAACAAACAACACCACCACCTAAACCCACTTGCTGTTGGCAGCTATACTACAGAAGCCTGGGCTTGTTTCCCCACATAACAGAAGCGATCAAAAGATCAGCTTTAGAAAGCATCTCATTTATGCTACATAGTATTCTATAAACTGAAATCACTGTTTATCAAAACTATTAGGTATTCCAATTGGAATTGGTTCTGATCAGTAGTGACAATCAAGGCCTTTGTAAGCTTCTTCTTCTCTTGCCACATCTTTCTGTTTATTTCTAGGTCTGTTAGATAAGACATTTCTGTTCCACAAACTACTGAAAGAAGCACTAATGTTGTTGAATTTTTTCTTTTTTGCCATTCATCTATTTCCTCACTTCAAACAGACAGTTTTTTAGTTACCTTCTTCTTCAGTTCTGCTCTCTATTTGTCACTCAACAGCTACTAATTAAATTCAGCAAACCCCTCCTTCTTCTTAATATTGCTGTCTCTTAATTTAAAGAGCAGAGAAAAGAACAGTACTAGCACTAAAAGAAATCGTTCTGAAAAACAACTAGTAAGTCAAGAACAACTCTCAGTCATCAGAAATGAAAGCTAGGGAGCCGTTAGCTGAGGTAGGTTACCTGCTTAAATGAATACTTTTTGCACAGCTGCTGGGGAAGTAACAAGTTATCTCACAGCCTTCCCCAGAAATGCTGATTTGGACAGGAGCTGAGCTGGAATTACACACTTTCATCCTCTTCCCCCCTATACTGTATTTTAGCTGATTCATTCTTTCAAATAAAATTACGCCATCTATTGTAGGCACAACCTCGAGGCAAGGATCCCTCCTTAACTACCCCCAACTATCATCCCTGATATGCATTAACTCCAAAGCTACTACATTTGTAGCTTTAATGCCCACCAGCCACTTGCAAATTTTATTTCTACGCACGAAAAACACCTTATTTTTGAGATAGTGCAGCTAAGTATCAAGCTCTGACTGTTGCCTCAGCAGCATCAAGGAGCATCTACTCTCCTCTCTGCCTGAAGACTGATGCAGTATGCATTCACAGGAATCTAGTGGTCTAGTCACTATTCACCATACTCTAGAAAATGGAGTGGCATCTATTCAGTTATTTAAAAGACAAAAAAGTCAGCATGTGCCTGCAGTGTGATGTGTACAACCTGTGTACGACATTAAGAGGTAAGGATCTGGATTTCTACTCTGTTTTGAAAACACTTTCAAGAAAAAATACATATTCCTCCTTGATGAATACTTCATGGATTTGAATTCTAGAAAGCCGGGGCTGGGATGAGCAACTTTTTAAGAAATCAGTAGCCTGGTGGCTAGAGCATTTATTTTAGTGAAAGGTGTGGGCTCATGTCCATATGGCTAAAGTAAATTATTGACATGGAGCTTCACACATTCTAGGAAACGGACTATCACAAGCCTCTCAGATAACCAAATTTCATGAATCATCCACTTTTAGGAAAAGGTCTCAGGTGGTGTTTTGGGTTCATCCTATCCAGAACCCACAGGCTGTCCACAAAGCAAGACTGAGTCCTGACCTCAGCTTTTCCTTTTCAATAGGTAGAAGGCAGAAGGACTGCAATGACTGTGGAGAACCTCTATGTCCAAATTCCAGACTGTTTTAAATCCCACTGAAGTACTCCTCTCTCCTTGGCTACCACTTGAAGCTTAAATTTATTAACTCAGCAACCTAGTCTGGACATAAATCAGGGTTCCATTTTGCACGTAAGATCCTAAATATTAGATTGTAGTACTTGGGGGGACTAAACTTTTCAGTGGATCTAGCCCACTGCTTTTACATTCACAGAGCTTATAGACTTGCCCATTTTTAGTACAGTAATAACTGTAATACAAACTGGCACACCAATGTCAAAATTAAAACGTAGCACAAACCTGTTTGTAACCGTAAGTGTGCTTCAATATTTTGCAATCTCTCCTCAACAGCTTGGTTTCCACAATCGTGAATGGGTACACTGGCTTTGTGACTGGACCCATGTGCTCCTTCAGATCTAGTCTGAGGCCCATACGTATTTACTACCCTAGAAACTAGGTAAAGAGAAAGAAATTTAACACATATGCACATGAAACATCAACATATGTACAATTAAAACAAAAATTGTTGTTAAACAATTATGTCATTAAAATGTGAAAAGCTGTGTTAAATCTATTTCACTACTGTCATATTTGAAGGGTCCCCCACACACTGAGATCAAAGGTTTGGTAGAAGTCCTTATTTTTATATATGAGTAACTAAACTAAACAAAAAAAAAACTAGCGGTTTATATCTGCAAAGGAAAAACAATCATGCATTCATGCAGAATGGCAGTATGAAGAATTTGTCATCAGCTGCAGATGAATAGCAGAAAAATAGGTATCTGTCCACAGTTGCACGTGTGAACCGTTGTGAATGCAAAGAGGTCAGACCTAATATTACAGAAAGCACCAAAAGTACATGCAGTTGAGGGAAGACGTACGACCAGAAGCACTGTCAGTTTAAAAAAAATGACTACTGAGAGAAGTTCTTAAACAAAGATCCTTAACTTTAACTTGCTTCCCCATCCACTTCTTAGCTCATGAGACCCTTTAATGCTTATACCTAGCATTGTGCTTCACAGTATTTTTCTGAGTTTTTCAAAAATGGAAGAGAGGATTACTTCCATTCTTGGATTTTGTTTTAATCCCAGAGTAACCTGTGTACAAGCAATCTTTTATAAAGAACTTCTGCTGGATAATCATTTCTACACTATTTAATCTTTTACAAAAGATAGTGCCATGGAACTTTGTTCCCCAACTTGTCACTTCCCATAAACTTGTCTCAGAACTTTCACCATGTCCCCAAATTATTTTCTAACTCAATATAATTATACCGATTAATGGAAAATAAGAGATTTTTTTTTACTCTCAATTCCTTAACTGGACTGCTGGTTTCAACTTAGAAAAAAAAATGCTATGAATCGTACAGCTTCCCTGTCATGCTTTATGTTTTGCATCTTTGCTTTCAGACAATAACAGGCTACTTTGTTTTGGTATTCAGTGCATAACCTATAGTCTAATGAGGAAGTTATGGGACTGAAAACCTTGGAGACGCAAGGGAAAATCTAGAAGTATTCATTACAGTCATAAATTAATTTGTTAAGTTTCCATTTTTAAGCACTCTATAAAAAGATTCTAAGCCAAAATTTATCAGTACTGTTCTATCTTGACTCTCTTAATAAATGGGTATTAAAATAGTTGCTTACCCTTTATATGGCTTTTAAATCCAGGATAAGGTGTGAAAATTGCATCTGTTCTGGCACAGCTATTTTCTAAATAAATAATAGTAACAATAATGAAAAGAGTGAAATCCTAATTGTGTATTTATAATTTTAAATATCAGTTTAGAGACTTTAACAAATCTAATTAAAATTTTTAATACAACAAAAACATCAGAAATAATTCATTCATTCCATAAACACTTGCTCATGAATAATTTTACACACTTGCATGGATCAAATGGTTTTAACTGGAGAAGTCACTTATACGAATGTACACACATATATATGTCTGTGTGTGCGTATACACACACACACACACAGAGGACCAATTTTTTTAAAGAAAAAAAAAAAAACACTTGTCACTGCACTCTTCTAACTTGTTTCTTTCTTCCTGCACAGAAGTCCTTTCCTTGCATACCACTGTTCTGTTTTTATGTCCTTTCTTGAAACTGTTTTCCTCATATTTTGGACTGGCTTAATTTACTCATCAGCATCCTATTTTCATCTTCCTGCATTTACTCTGATGCCTGTGACTTCTTTAATTTGCTTAGCCATAAAAATCTACTGTACAGGCCATCTTAGTTTATTCAAATGTTTATATTTAAATATCTGTTCATATACACCAAAGGTTTACAAGTATTTTATTATGGTTGAACATACAAAGGAAGATCTTGTCTCTTCTTCTGTACTTAATTTACAGTTTTAGGAAACAGTATTTTACCAGCTAGCATCTTCTACTAGACTGTAGATGTCATTTTCATTCCAACTAATATTCAAAGAGTTAAACTCTCTTCACGTAAAACTTGTGGAACAATACACTTTGATCTCTAGAAGCATTAAGTACATCACAGAGACAATGCACATCTGGGTTCACAGTTACTTACAAAATCTATGTCTCTTTACTACTTTTATATACATAAGTGTCTTCACTGTTAAGATGCATTTGGTTACACAGACACTGATTGTGCTAATGGGATCCAGCCTAACAGATGGATTTAATACTGGTCAATTGTGCAAGGTTGTATATTAAAAATACCAATAGCATGAGTTACATTGAAATAAAAGAGTTAGTTATTCCAAGTAGCTTACAATTCACAATGATTAAAAAAAATTTCTTTGTAATGCTTCAACTAGCATTAAATTAACTTCAAATATGTCATTCCCAAGACATTTCTGAATTGCGATTCTGTTAACTTTGGAAGGAACATCTAGCTAAAACACTGAGAACTACAGCTGCAAAAATCATCTGATTTAATATCACAGTTCTTAAAATGAATACAGTAATATCTGTAATCTTTCTGTATGGAATCTATTAAACATTGTCATCCAGTAAATAATAATTTTTGCTTTTTTGGTCCATCTGGCAGCATCTACAGCGCACATGCATGTTTCTTTAAAGAAAAGTTACTCTTAAAATAAAGTTCTGTTTTAAATATAGAATGATATCTTAAAAAAAATAATAAAAACAATAATAAAAAAACTTAAATTGCTATGAAGATTAAAGTCTGGCCAGCCAGTTACCTTGATTACAATCAATAACATTGCAAAATTCCCTGACATTATTTTCATTGATCTCAGCTTGTTTCCTCTCGATGAAGGCTGATATCCGCCTGTCAATCTGTAGGTAATAAACATGATAGCATATATCTCTGTCATTCTTTAAATTTAAAATTTAGATTTTTTATTTTTTTTTTTAATTTAGGCAAATCACTTACTTCTGCTTTTCCAGCTTTTATTTGGACCACCTCTGGATCAAAATTAATATGAGCATCCTTCAGATCTCCCAAGTCATAACTTGCATACTTTTCTTCAGTCTGAGAGTTATCATCATAAATATTTAAACTTGTTTCACAAGTTTGGACTTCTGTTTTACCTGCAGGTTCAACATGACCTATACCTTCCTCTTTAATCAATGGCTGGAGTTTTTCTAAAAGAGGCTGAACAAAGAAAACGGTATGTTATGGTTAAAGGGGAAAAAAAAAAAAAAACTAGTACTGTTATAATTTCTTAAACAGACCAACTGAAATAATTTTAGGAATTGTAACATCTGCCTCCGACAGAGAACGTTAATTAAAATTAAAATAAAAATCTATAGTTAGAAGTACTACACACATCATGATTTTGGCCTTTTTGACCTGCGTCTTTTAGAGGTTTGTATAGGGAAACTCACAAATTTCTGAGAAAATCTGTCTGCTACTCATCTGTTGGTAGCTATATCAAAGCTCCAGTCGTTGGCACCAATGCCACTTAATTAACATGTCATTCAAATGCCTACTCAGAACAGTAAGGCTTACTATTTTTCCTTCTTAACACGAAAGCTAATGCTTTCACACTGTAAAGCCTTTACTTTATCACCACAGCACTACATTCTCCACTTGAAACTGCAGTTGCCCAAGTGAATGAGAGAACACGGACATGAAATATATAGGTATTATCCAGAGCACATGCTTTTCTTGACATGGTTGATTATCTACTTAGGTCATGAAATTAAATGAGAGAATGCACTTACATTTGTAGCAGCAAAATAAATGCTTATTATTCTACTGCAGTAACTCTTACACGTGATGTAAAACAAGACCTTGCTGTATACAGAGAAGTCACATAACCCCTTTTTTGTGTTGTTTTTACCAGTTTCATCTAATCTAAATTTTAGTACTTCTTTTCCCTCTGGAAATCCACAACTCATTTATTTATTTTTAAACACAACATGATTTTTGCTAGTCATTTCCTGAAATGGAATTGTATTTCTCCATTCAACTGTAAGAACACCACAAGTAATTTTTATTTTTATTTAACTTGCTTATTTTCCCTTTGTGTTTATTCCACCAAAGCTTTCTTATTTCTGGGAAACATTAAGGTTTTTTCTTATACTTGGAGCAAAGCAAATACAGAAACTTCCTTTTTTTTTCACCCTCTCAGAACTACATACTTGAAATAATTCACTGACTAGCTGAAAGGAAAACAGGTATTCAAATCCCCACCTTTTACACATCAACTATCAAGGTCAAAACACTGTTCAGTTACCAGCTGATCACACACTCCCCACCATACAACTTAATTCTAGACACTTTTGACAGGGTTGGAAAGTTTCAAGCAGTCAAAAGAAATGACAGTAATGGTGACTGGCTACTTGGCAAGATGAGACATTAATGTCAAAGAAATTACTCTTTAAAAAAAAAAAAACCTACGCTGAAAATATATTTAATTGCAGTAAGACACTCCAGGATGTGTCATGCTGGGATAATGCCACTTCTTGAACCACTGAAAGCACTCCATGAGCCTCAAAACTCACCCAACGCATGGAATCATTATCATAGCATGACACACACCTGCCGTGTCTTATTGCTTAATTATAACCCACCATAGATGGAAATGTATCACATTTACAATGCAAGTCTAGAAATCAATGAGGCTGCATTTATTCAGCCTGCTCACCTACAGTGGCTATTCCCACCACTAATCTGAAAAATCTGCGAGTACCTATGAAGCATACCAGGATCTCAAGTGTATACTTGTGAACCCTTTTTTTGTTGAACATTGCAATAAGATCAAAACAACTAAAATTTTACAGTTTAGGTAATGTAACTACATCCAGTTTTTGACCACTTTAGTCAAGTTGAATGTGTCGAATGAAATGTTTACCTGCAAACATAAAATATGCTGCTGAAGCGCACTAAAGAGCAATGTTGGCTGAAGTGCTGATGTGCTTTGAAGCTTGCTCCAGTCGATTACAACTTTCACGATATCATCTCCAAGGTTAAGCTTCAACAGAGCAAAAGAAACACCACAAAAAAATATGTTATGTTGCGTTAATGTCACAAAAATATGCAAGAGTTCTACAGGACAACAATTACACTCAATCTCATACAGATCCCATTTTTATGTGGGGATACGGGATAAGTTTGACATTAATTATTACTAAAATGGCTTCCATTTTCAAAGTAAGATCATATTTGTAGAGTATGTTAAAAAAATAGAAAATCCTAGTTACCTAATCACAATTTCACTGTGTTAATTTGAGCCTTAACTTTGGTCATTTCCTATTCAATTAATCCTTGTACTAAAACATACTGTTTTTGTTAATCACTCAAATCTTTTTTTAAACATATGACAGAACCAGTGATAGGAAGAAACACACACCCAGGGTATCAGCATCCTGTAAATTCGTGTATTTTATTCTTACATGTGCAAGACTATATATCAGCCAGTATGAATAAGGTCTTGATACTGCATCGTTTGTACTTGTTGCTAATCCAAAGCAGGCTTTACAATGAGATTAATAAAGTCTTTACAAAATCTTCAGGTTAAACAAACTCTAGACTACACAGCACAACTGCCAAACCTACTTCCAAATCACGGTTTCCCTTTATACACATTCAGAACAAAAAAAAAAACAATCACCAAATGCTATTGTCTTTGCTGAGGAAAGCCAGCACTTAACTACCAAAACAATAAAGAGAAATACATGTAGGGGATCTGAAGTTGTATTCTATAAGCCAAAAATAAAGTCTGACTTCTTAATGCAAAGCTGATTGTTAATAATCACTAATGAATTATATACTTTTACACACACACTTGTCATATTTGTTACACTAAAGCTCTTCGCACAAGATGTGGAAGTGACCAACACTTTCATTTTCCTAAGCCAAGCAGGTTGCTTTCCAACCAGACAACCCCCAAGTGATCTCCCCGTTTACAAATACAGATAAAACTCTTGTTTAAAAATCAACAGGACCTACAGGTACACTGTTACAGATGCAGAATTCCCAGGTCTGCATATTTGTACATGTAAAAAATAAAAATAAATAAAAACATTTAGGCAGATGATGAAATTGACCTTTAACATGTGGTCTACAAATGGCTACTTCCAACAACATCAAATATTATGGATACACACACAGAACGCGTATGTACTTGTTTCCTGATTCCACAGCACAGCACATTAGGAAACAGTGAGAAGCAAGCACAAGAATGCTTCCATTAAACTGAAGGCAAATCAATGGAATACTATATTGCTCTACATTAGTTTCAAAACCAGGCATTACCATAATAACTTTGTATGTAAAGAACTCCAGGCCTGAACCTTCATTCTTTAGTCAAAGAACAGCCTCATTAAATTCAGTGCTAGATTCAAAATCAATTACATAGTAAAAGAGATGGGAGATCTACTGACCTTTAGAGAAAAAACAAAACAAAACAAAAACCACCTAGTGGAATAGTGAACAAATTTGCTTCTTTTTCTATGCACTACAAAATAGCAATTGATTGTATCATGCTTTTTATTTGGCTAGATATATATTTTAGATAATTTTCACAAAAACTGTTATTGCCCATTAGTTCTTAATCTGCAAAGGAGGCAGAGAAAGTAATGTTTCAGGAAATAATAGTTTTGAACATCTTACGGAAACAAGAATGCATAAAGAATTTAGTGAGAATAAAACTTTACCTTAAAAATTAAACAACTGTGCGTATGTGATCATCTGAAGGGCTCTGTCTGAAGCAAGAAACTTCCTAAAGTTATAGGCTATATTATAGTCCACTGATGGGGTAAAAAAGGTGTAGACGCAAGCCATTGTAACAAGACAAAATATGAGTCCTACTGTAATTGTCTAATAAGTCTCCTTTTTCAAAAAGGATCAGCTGATGTGTGCCTTCATATCATACTGTGTAGCTCCAACCCAGGTGGTTCAATGTGCAAAAACACTGCAGCTTCTGACTTAGAATAATATAGCGATAAACTCACACACAGTTTTTAAGTAAAGAATAAACCCCTCCTGCAACCAAACATGTTTCAAATGCAGTGCAGTTAGTTTTCTCATTGTTTCACATCCTTCTACCTATAAGAACTGTGACAAGCAGCCTGATAAATTCTGTGATTTGATAACTTCAAAGCCTTCATAGGTTTACAGCCACACGGTCTCTTCTGTAGCAATCTACAAGAACATAAGTTATTTCAGCCCTTTGAAAATGTTTTTATGAAAGACACTAATTATCACTCGGGGCTTAAAGAACTTGGCAGTCATCTTGGTTTTAAGAGTTGTTATCCCCAGATCTCCTCCTAGTCAATGTGCTGCAAGTCACTGCTCTAGTAAATAAAAATCCTATGCCAGAATGATTCCTGTTTACAGTGCAAATGGCTAGCATAAATCTAACTTAAGCTACTGTGACAGGCGACAAACTGTGATAGACTTGGCATATGTTCCACCTCTCTAGACAAGGGAAGAGACCAGCAGCTTCAGTCAAAAGTGCAAGATGGAATACTAGGGTGGGTAAGCTAATAATACACCACGGTTAAATCTAACAGAACTCAAGCACTGACAGACAAGCGTAACTGGACAACAGGAAAAAATCATGACTGAGCAATTAAAACTGTCTCTTCAGCTAAGATAGGCCAACCAAACCCTACCTGCTCATAGTTCAATGCAGCTTACAGTAAAATGGGATTGTTTAAATTGTCATGGAAAGAAAACACTCCAGACACCAATAATGACAATTTTATTCTGCACCATAACTACTGCTGCTCAACTGAGGGGACGCAGCAACTGTAACATGAAGCTATTTTATTGCCCCAAGACATTATTCATCACCCAGCCCCAAACCTTCAATCCACTGTCTAATTTCAGAAGTGTAAGTGTGCTTCTACTGCCTTCACAGAGCTGCATACCCGCTTCCACAGTAGAAAAGGATTTAATCTGTAAATTATTTAGGGTTATGATTAAGTTGTTACTGAAACCTTCTCTGGACATAGTCATCGGCAACCTGCTCTTGGTATTCCTGCTTGTGCAGGGGGGTTGGACCAGATGATCTCCAGAGGTCCCTTCCAACCTAAATGATACTATACTGTGATAAGGGCCTCCCACCAACTACTGTAACATCTGCTAAATAATTCAGCACCACTATAACCTAAAACAGGTGATTCAACCTAACGTACCACAGAGCAAAGCCACTCTTAAGCACTTTATGCCTGATTATACATTATTACATCAACGCCAAGATCAAGCGTCAAACTCCTGATCACTTATTGTCATTCAAACTACAATAACTCCTTGGTAGCATTTCAACTCAGAATGCTCAATTTTTAAGAGACCGCTACTAGGCAGCACCCAGCTTCTCACAGGCGAGGCTGTCCGCCAAACCCCAAAGCTCTCAGCGCCAGGGGATCCCCCCCGCCCGCCCCGCACTCACCTGCCCCGCCAGCCCGACCAGGGAGCGCAGGGCGCTGCTCGCCACCTCCGAGGCCGCCAAGTCGACACCGGCCCCTGGAGCGCGGTCGCCGGACTGGAGCGGGCTGGGCGCTGCCGCCGCCGCCGCCATGACGCCGGGCCGGGCCGGGCCGGGCCCCGCCGCCAGCGCCGTCCCCAGCGTCGCTGGGCGATGACGAACGCCTAGGGTGGCCCTGCCGCCAGCCCCGCCCCTGCGGGTGATGGACGGCAGCGTCAGCCAATCGCGGGCTGCGCTCCTGAGGCGGGAGCTGCGGCTGATCCGGGCGGTGCTGAGGGGTACCGGGCTATTCAGGGCTCCTCGGCCGGGGTCGCTGTGCCCAGCGACTGGGGGCGGAGGTTGGGACAGCTGGGCCCTCGGTGGGGAAGCAGCTGTAGGTCTCGCAGTTCTGGTCCCCTGTACCACAGGGAAGGAAGGACACCTGTGTGTCCACGCTGTGGTGTGGCCTGCAGTGTCCAGCTCCCCAGCATGTTAAGCATATGGCTTCCCCAAGTTTGAGGAAACTAAGAATCTTAGAATCATAAAGGTTGGAAAAGCCCTCCAAGATCATCTGGTCCAACCATCCCCCTACCACTGGTATCAACCCCTAAACCATGTCCATAAGCACCAGGTCCAACCTTTTCTTAAACACTCACAGGGATGATGACTCCACCACATCCCTGGGCAACACGTTCTAATGCCTGACTACTCTTTCAGAGAAGAAATGTCTGCTAATTTCCAACTTGAACCTCCCCTGGTACAACATTAGTCCATTCCTTCTTGTCCTATCGCAAGCTAGCTCAGCTTTTGCTCCTCTCTTACACTACCCTGGGACCTTTAAGCTGTTCTCAGCTCAGGTCCGTTGCCACTCTCAGATAAAAGACCATCTCAGTTTTTGCACAGTCACACTGTTCAGCCAGTGGCATAGACTCCCCTCTGTGTGCTGCTTTGGCACCTATGGTATAACCAGTTTTTCAAGCCTGAACTGCAGCTACATCCTCTCCCTGCAAGGTCAGCTTGTCCCCTTGCCCTTCTTTTTGCTTCCTTGCTCCTTCAGGTCCTTAGCTGCCTCCAAAGAGCTGTCAGCATGGACACGTGGCAGGCACTTCTAGCAGTGCCTTGACTGAGTGCTCTTTCGTGGAGGGAAGGACATGTGCTACTTCTAAGTATATCAGATTAGTGCACTCATTTCAGCTGTGCCCTGACTCTTCAGTTTACAAGGTTGTTTTTTCACTAGACCACAAGGAGCAAGTTTGTCAGAATACTCTGTTTATAGGGCTTGCAAAAATATTTGCTCAAACACAGTCTCAACTTCTTTTTTAGGACAGTAGGAGTGCTGACAAAGGTTTTCTTCATGATGTTTCCTTTCATTGCCTAATTTTGATCCTTTAGCCTTCATACATTTTCCTGTTCCCTTCCCCCAATAGCTTTCCTTTAGAATCAGTTCTTTCTCTTGATTCTTTTATCTCTTTCTGTCTCTTGAAAAGGATCTTCCTAGGTGTATGAACAAATTCTCATTCTCTCATATAAAGGGAGACCACGTAGCTGTGCAGCATAGATCAGTCTTGACATTTTTCCTTTCTATCTATCTTGCACTTTTCATGCCAGTTGTAGTAATTCAGAACATACATCATTAGTAAGAAGCAACAGAATGTTAAGGGTAAGAGAAAATCCAGACAAGATGGACAGAGGATACCCCCTGATCAACCAGATGTATGGTTTCATTTTCGTATTGTATTAGACCTCCTGAATTTTTGAGAAAGCACTGTGATCTTTGGTTTTATTTCATTTTCTGTCCTGCTACCCTTGCTTTTTTCTAGGTGATGCTGAAATTCCAGCAGCCCAGGTAGTGTTTTTCTAGCTGCTATGGCTGCCTTAAGCTTTTGGGAGATGACAATATTTCAGAACTCTTATGTGATCATGAACATTTTCTGGAGCATCCACCAAAAGAGAAAGTACTGCTCAGTTCCAGAGGAAAATAATTGACTTCAGAGCTAATGATTTACAAACATATTTCATTTCGAGATGTTTTTTACAAAAATATCTTACCTAAACTGAGCTAGATTGCACTTGGCTGGATTCAGATGATGTGAACCATCATGTCTTCTCTCAGAGAAATAGTAATGATTCATGTTGGTAAAGAGGGCACAGAATTTCTTCCTGTTTTCACTGTCTCAGAAAGCCTTGATCCATGTTGCCGCTGCTAGCTGAATAAATGTATCATCTGAAATTCCACAGATTAAATTATGTAATGCATTATGCAAACATGAACAGAAACAGTAATAATCCAGTGATTTAAGAGATTAGAAAGATGAGAGCATGTGAGAAAATGAGAACAGAGCAAAAAACATGTGGAAATACAACTAAGACAAACTGTGTTAAACGTTCATATCTAATGGGGAAGACAGACCAGAGAAGAACAGTTCCAAAAGATGATTATATGCTCACTGCATGTAGTGCACAGTGAAAATGAATACACTTGCAATCGCCTCTGGCAGTAAAACTGGCCACAGTAAATCCAGGCCTCGCATAAAGACAGAGGAAATTACATGGCATGCTCACTAAAGCTGATGAAACAATACAATATTGGAAGCTCTCATTGCTGGAAAGATACTGTTCATTTGCAGGGAATTTGTAGAAAACTGGCAAAAAGTGGATTGCCGGAGATAGAGATATTAATTTCCAAGGAAGGATCTGAAGATTTAAATATGTATAACTTGGCAATAATGGTCATTTTCAGATATTTTAATGATGTGACTTCTGAGGGAAGGGAAAATCTGGAACTGCTTTGAACAATGAGGGATAGAGTTATTGGGGTAAGATTAAATTTTCTGCAGCTTTGATCCCTGAAATTGATATCTGAGACATATAAAAGCCCCACAACTTGAAAAATATAAACATCAAAACATTCAGCTGTTCAATAACAACAACGACAACAACAACAACAAAAGAGTGAAAATTATTTTGAAATAAAAAAGGATTTTCTTTTGGTTTCTAGACTATTGCTCCTTTTAATGTGGTTCATAAAATAATAAAGATATACAGCTCTTTCCAACTCCAGGTGCCTTTAAGGACTCTAAAACGCCAGTAAATTTTAATAAGTTGTCACAACTTGTGTTTGCTGATCACCATAATTACTAACACTATTTCTTCTGCTGAGCATGGCATTAAACATCGTTTCTGAACTTGCACTTTAATTTTGTCCCTAACTAACACCCAAAGAAAGGTGGGTACTTTGCAGAATGTAGCAGTGTTTGAGGTTTGTTGTGCTAAAGAGTGAAGTGCTGAGCTAAGGGGCCTGTGTAACATACAAGCAGATTTTTCTCCTGAATTGAAAAGCTCATTTTGCATACTTTTGCTTATGTCAGCTATAGCACCATGGAAAGGCAAAAGAGACAACACTTCAGAAAAATTAAACTGAAATTATCTGAAGCTCGAAAGATAAAAACAATACCCTGAATTCTGCCCAGAGCCCCAGGAAAGTGGTGCAGTTCAGCACTCACTGCTGTAAATGTAGTGTTTTCCTTAATATCCAGATTATCAGTGCTGCTCCAAATCATTTCAGGTTATAAATAGAAAATTGATAGTAGCCTACTCGTTGGATTAAAATAGAAAAGCACATAACAAAGTCCCCTCCAGAATAAAAGTTTATTTATTTTTCCAAGCATTAATTTCAGAAGAAGAGCCCTTGTTCTGTTGCTGCCTGGGTACCCAGGAAAAGGCATCACTCCAACCAATGGAGTGATTCAGTTCTGGTTCAACAAGATGCTTAAGCTGGTGCCTAAATTTATGCAGTAGCCCTAAAATGTAGCCTACTTCACTAAAATGTAGCCATGTGCTTAATCACTTCATCAAATATCAAATCAATTCATTGTCAAATAGGAACTGTCTTCCTTCAAAGCAAACATCTTTGCTGACCTTTTGGTGTTTCTCTCACTGTATCAATATTAAAAAAGCCCTATTCAGACAGGATTGGAATGGGATTTGTGTGAAAAGCCCTGTGGGAAATACAGCCGTGATGTATTTGCATTCAAAGGGAGGGAAAAAAGGAAAAAGAAAAAAGAAAAAGAAAAAAAAAAAGAAAAAGAAAAAGATAACCCACAAACTTGTCAATATCTTATATTTATTACTTGCAGTAATTTTATAATTCCTAACAAAATACAAAATCTTCATGCAACTGTTACCTGCTTCATGATTAATGTCCTTACCTTACCATGCACTTAGATGCATGGCTATTCCTGTCAGAATCCTGTTTTTGTTTTACCCTTGATGCTTTCTAATAATGCTCTATGTTTTGCTTTACTTTGGTCATTATTTTTCATGTCTTTCTTTAGTAGTTTTCCTAACATATTTAAGTTTTATCTTCCTTGCCTGCCCCCTTCTTTCTTGACCCATTGGCAAATAACATTTGCATACTCTGCAAAATTCTTCATTTCATTAATTCAAATCTTATAAAATTTAGGATCAAGAACTGACCTCAGCAAGGCCCAGCTCAACAACTCTTCTAAGAAGATGGTGACCTATTATTGGAATCATTCTGTGTGCTGAAATTTAGATTTCTATAGTTACTTGGAAAGGTTTGATTGTAAACCTCCTTCCTATAATTTCCTTTTGAAACTCTAACATGAAAATAAGGAAGGTATCTTGCAGAGTAGGTATCTATGCTCACAGTGTTTCACTTGTCTGTGAACTGTCAGTAAATTGACACAAGCATTGTGAAATTAAGCACTCATACCTGAAGATATTCTAAGAATTAATAATTTTCCACTGCATTAATATGTACATGCTGCACATATTATATATTTAACTCAGGCTTAATAGGATGCTTGAAAATCTATATTTAACAGGGAAACAGGAATATAGCACATTTACTTCAGAGAAACTTTAACTTTTGGGATTCCTTGATTGCTGAGTGCTTGATTTTAAAAGCTGTAGCTTGCATCTTTATTAGTATAATTGGGCTATTATTTTAAAAGAAATAATAGTGATAGGCGCTTCAGAATATTTAAATGGGGTTCTTCAGCTGCGTTATATACAAGTTTTTCAGGTCAGCTTAGATGGGAGCCAAATCCTTTACTAAACATACACTCTTTCTAGCATTTTCTGCGGAAACTATGAAGCTGCTCAAATTTAAATTTACCTCCTGCTTCAGCAGTTTAGTTTATACATTTCTATAGCCCAGTAGCTGACAATTACCATCTACTAGACCGCATCTGCCATTATTGGTCTGATCAGTCATTCAGTACCCTTTCAGGCTCTTGACTTCAGGAACCAGGTCCAGATCTGAACTTTGATATGAGATTCTGAACTGATGGTTGAAATTAGGGGCCCATATTACACAGTTGAGTTGAGCTTCTCAAGACAGGCTTAAGGGGTTAATATATCCATATTACAATGTAAGATGGGCACCTAAATCCTTTAGGCTCCTCTGGAAATATCATCCTGTCTTCATACTACCTGCAGTATTCTTCAGCTTCTGTATCTGTATGAGTAAATACATAATGCTCTATTTTTGATATAAAATACCTATAAAGTTATTTGAGTGTTCTCCATTGTATTATAGTAAACAGACAAAACAAAAGATCACACTCATCTTTACACTGTCAGTATTTTTTAATGCAGAAGAGGCATTTGTTAGTAGGGAATATGGAGTCTTTGACATTTTGGGTCCCAATCCTTCAGTGAAACTAGCCGTGCACCTGCTTACTTTGTGCACAAATCATTCTAATGAATTCTAAAGGACTATTCATGTGCATAAAGCTAAGCCTGTGTGTAAAAGCCTTTGCAAGACTGGGCCTAGGTTGTAAGTTTGATAATGACCTGAGGCTGATTCAAGGGAGAACAAGCAGTCTTTTTTAAATGTTGAGACGTATAACTCCAGTTCAGCTGAACAGGTATGGGCAATTCTAAGAAACCTTGTACTACAAGGAACTCTCAAAGCTGATCAAGAAAATATGACAATGGGTATCCCAAGTCTTTTTTCATTTACATTTTATGATACTTCATTTTTTCTAAATCTTTTTAACTCTTGGCTTCAGCTTAATTTCATTATGGCAATGAATTCCATTTGAATAACTTTATTGCAAGAGCTCAGGATCTTTCCTGTTTAAAATTCATATAAACATATATATTTATTATTTTTACATATATGTAGCTTGTTTTAAAGAGTAGATCTGGTTAGAGAATGATAATTGTGAGAAATCATAACTGCTCATTGCTTTTGGAGAAGGTGCTGTTCCATACAGAACTGCGCAGAAGAGCTTTCCTTGTTCTTACCCTGACATACTGTGGCTTCTGCTGCATGTGCTTTGTGTTGTGCTGCAGCAGTTTGTGTTCTCAGAGGCAGCTCCTCACCTGCAGGAGCATCTCGACAACATCAGGGTGATTCCAGTGGTTATGATACATCTCCTGAAACCTTTTTCTCAATATTATTTCTGGGAGGTGCTTACATCAGGAACTTCCATAGAAAATGATAAATATTTGTTCATGTCTTTAACATTAAACATGCAGGCAGTGCTACCAAAATCACCATTTTTTTTTTTTTTTTAGCTAACTGTGAGAAATCAAGATTACATAAATGTAAGCTAAATTCCCACCTGGGGCTATAGATTTTGGCATTTAATATGCTGAGTGTATGAAACAGACATGTTTATGTGCTGTCACAAAAGAGAAACATCTTTTTTTTGCATAAAGCTAACTGTGATTGTTGTCTGATCATGATCTATTCCCTGCTACAATGATCACTCTACTTAGTGGCCTTTAGGTAATACCAACTGTGAAATGTCACTTGTTACACTCAGTGAGCCTGGTTTATCATGAAGATGAAGGCGTTATGATAAAGTTGCCAAAAGGGAGAGAACGACTTGCAGCTTAATCAACTTTTAGTCATAGTAGACTGGTCCACAAGAAAACTCCTGTTTCCTCAGTTAAAGGATGAATTTAATAACCTCGTCCGGGTGAAGAAGTGAGCATATCAGCCATGGAAAAAAATCATACCAAAGATGCAGTGAGTGAAGGTGATGGTCCTGGGACCACCACTGCTGGCTTTATTCTAGCTGTTGGCTTTGGGGACATGACAGAACTTTTGCTCAGTTCGATGCAATAAAAAGAAGGAAGAAGATACCCCTTATAAGGCCTGGTGTTCCTCCTTTGCCACTCTAATTATTATTTAAACAAAGATAAAAGTTATGGAGTTGGAGAGTATTTTGCCATTTAATAATTTAGTAGTTCATGCTGAAGTCTCCTTTATGTTCTTTCTGTTTTTATGCAGGCAGCCTAGAAGATGGACATTTGACAGGCCACAATAGACTGCTCCTTTCCCAGGTATCTCCTGCTTGTTTCCTTTATCTGTGAATAGGAAATGGCTTAAAGGCACCTGTGTTATGAAGGTCCCAGGGGCAGCTGCCTGACTAGTGAATGCCTGATTATGTGTTAACATGCTTTGTCAGATATTGGCAGAATCTGTTCTCTTCTTTTGCCTTTTCAGCAAGGGTGCCATTGACAGACTGGCTACCCATTTATAGAAATGTTGTCCATCAAACTGTGAGGAAGGACAATGGTGTTTTTCTGTGGCCAGTGACTGTGGGAAACTTTTCTTTGGCTATTCAGGCAATTTTTGTAGCTTGCTCTGAAGAGGAGAGACTGATGAGTGCAAAAAGTACAATTAAGCAAAGCCAGACTTCAATTGAAGGCTGTAGTGTAGTCTGCTGTTCTCATTTTTTTATTTGGAAAAAAATCTATGGGTTTTCACATTGCTGTGTGGCATTCAGCGGGGGGCTATTACAATCCTAAATTTTTTTTCTAGACCACCTAATTCTAAGTAAAAATTAAATGTAATGAGAGCCACTTGGAGTTCTGAATATTTTAAAGCATAATTCCCACAGAAGGGATTCGACCTAAACTGCGGAGAGCATCAGTTGGCTAATTATAGCTGCATTTTATATTACAGCAGGTGTCAGATGCAGTCATCTCAATAAAGTCCACATAATACTCTGGAAAATAACAAAAGCTTTTCTTTGAATGTGGGTACTAATTTCTGCTAGGTGTCATATGAGCTCTGGTACTTCTTATTGGCGTTAACAAGAGCACTGCAGCACTCAAACATGCTTTTTGCTTAGGATGAATTGATACTGTAAAGCACTTGCTAGTCAGCCTTGGCAGATGTCAGTAGTTAATACTAGTGTTGCAGAGGTTGGTACATAATGCAAAGAGTCTTATGTAAATACTTTTAGATGATGGGCTGGTTTTGCGAATGAGTATGAGCTGCACACCAACTTACTTAATGAAAGCTAAATAGACAACAGCAGGATAACTGCATTTACTTCAGCTTCTGTCTTAAGTTATCTACAAGTAAAGGGCAGATGAGGAGGCAGTAACAAGAGCATTTAATTTTAAAGCACTTCATGCTTTCATACTATTTTCCCAATTCAGTGTAAGCAGCATGTTTGAGTTCCTGAAGGGATGGGTAAGAAAAGTCTTTCCTAAGTTTTGAAACAGATTCACTAAAGATTGTATCTTTGGGGCAGCCTGCATGTGATGAAACTACAATCTATAGGCATTTGATGGTCACCCAACTTTTTAATTAAATGACATGATTCTGTGATTCCAAGAGGCACGTGTTTTAAAATATTCATGATTAAGTAAAATAAGTACTGAAGTGGGTAGCTTGCACAGAATTCCTTGAATACTAGGAATTGTGATGACATTGAAGTGGAATCGCAGGCACAATGGACATGGTGAAAAGCACACAAGGCAAAGCCTGCCCAACTGATTGTGCTTAGCCTAACATGCAAAAGAGGAACTTCCCAAGCTTGCCAGGTACCCCAGGAGGTATTAAGATAAGAGAAGCCTCAGTACAAAGCAGTGGGGTCAGGCTATGAGAGATGTGCCACTTCTCCCAAAGGGGATAGGATGTGCCTGGTTCAAGTGTGGACTAGGAGAAGGGCTTCATCAAAGAATAATACTAAATGTTAGGCTACTCATGCAGGAGGAACAAACATCTACCATGTACTAGCAAAACCAAGGAAATTCAATAGATGATGAACATTCCCTAACATCTGAGACTTCTGTAAGAGCAACAAGCCATTTAGTGAACTACTGTCTCGTGCTGTGTGCCTCTCCCACACATTCACCTCCCCTGAGAAAAGGTTGTCCCAAACAACACACTGCCTTTGGCTCTGTCATAGAAGCCCGTGGAAGAATGCAAAAGTTAAAGAAATAATAAACACAGTACAATAAAGCTTTCATTATTGAAATCTAATAAACAGTCAACTGAACAAAATGGAACCAAAAGTTCCAGTGTGCAACCCTAGCAACTCCGTAAGAAAAAACAATTGCAGGTTATATCATTTAATATGTTGTAGTACAGCAGAATAGTTTAATTTATGATCTTACTGCATTGCATACTGAATATACTAATGTGTAGGATGAGCCTGCTTTTCACCTGAAGACTGGATGCAACAAGTAATTCATAAAAAGACAAATGAAAGTAAATTAAAACAAAGTTATCCATATTAAGAATATGTACATTCCTGGAATTGTGTGCGCATATTGTTCAAAATTTTTCTAAATATAACAAGAAAATGAACATATGGGCTCTAAACCTGGGAAAACAAACAAACAAACAAAAAAAAATACAGAAACCAAACACAGAGCTACAGAAAAGAAGATGACAAGAGAAATAATTCCTTGGCTAATCTCTGGATGACATCTGGGGCACAGAAGGCTGTCTATGAAGGAGCTGCTTTAGCTTTCGCACATAAGTTTACCTCTAAGAAAAAGACATATGAAAAGGACTGAAAACAAAAGCTCAATTATAAAAGCTCAAGGCATGATTGCCATTGTACAAATGAATTTTTTAATTTAGTCTATTTATTCCGGATAGCCTTTCTCTGAAACCTAGTCATACTGAGGGCAGCCCAGCTCAACTTGGAAAGCTCTGAGGAGTTCTGTGAAAGGTAGGGAAGATAAGCAAGAGGTAGAGTTAACTGCAGGAATGGTCAACATAGTCATCCTCCGACTATTTCCCTTTTAGCCCAAAAGGTGTGAGACCACCACCCCAGTACATTGCTTTTGCATTGTTGCTTTTCCCTGTCTTAAATTTCTGGTGTTGGGATGTGTTCCTGTGTGTTTGATACAGAGTTGGGTATTGAAGAATAAACCTTTTCCTGCCACTAGACATCCTCATTTTTTTTCATTCTAGGGGGAGAAGGTAAGAGGCATTTATCAGCAACTAGAGATGCTATTGTAAAAAGTTGCTCCCAATAGTGTCACTCAGAATTTATTACCCTCTGCAGATTACAAAAACCTAATGGCTTCTCCTTGTGATGTCTCTGACAGATTCTTTGGAAGCAGGAATCTCACAGACAGTTCCTATGGTAATGACTGTTACTGCCCTATATATAACATGAGTTTTATGTGTGTGCAATTCTCCTCGATTATTCTAAAACATTGAATGAGTCTAGGATAATTTTGTATATCACCTACTGTGAAAATTGCTTTGGTGGCAAGCAAAATCAACTACTATGTGACCTACACTTCTTGATATTAGAGGTTATATGAAACTTACTGCACTCTCCTTTCTCACAGTTATTGCTACTTCTTCCCCTCCATTTTTACTCTAAGATTACAGGGATGTGATTGCACAATGCAGGCAGCACAGATGGCAGCTGAAGGTCTGTATCTGCCAGGTGTCTGCTTAACAGCTGAGTCAGTGTATGCAGCTGAGCACAGTTCAGTTTCTGACATAAATGTTCAGCGCCATTTCTCTGAATCACGGCCTTGCATAACCTTTGGAAGTACCTTTGGCAAATTTTAGACTCTGCTCAAGTACACAATACTTTGGCAAGCAGAAGTCAGAGGAAGTTTTGCTCTGAATTCATTGTAAATGCTCATAAGACAGAAATACTTTCTGTATTTGCTACTGTGGATGCAAAGGATGGACTTAATGAGGTAAAACACAGGAAAGTAGACCTTGGTATAATCACACATACCCAAATAAACTTTACAGCAGGTCTCCTTGGGCTTGCTGACAGACTGCAGAAGAGAGAGGAAGGCTGCTTGTTAGAGCCAAGGAGGAAGCTCTGTGGTCCTGTGATAACTAGGAGAGAAGAACTGGTTCTTGTAGTTCGGGAGGGGGGCATGGTGTCATTCTTGGCTCAGTGGAATTGCTTTCCTCTTAACAGGGTTTGGATACATCCAGCAGCTCCTTTCTGACAGTCGAGGTTCACAAATCAGGTGTCATGGGAAAGGAAGTGGTGTAATGCAATATATTCACCATCTCCTGACAGTGCCACAATGAGATACCTTTTTCTGTAGGTGGTTCAGATGTATGTCAGTAGACAGTGCCGATAAATGCTCTTCCAGCCTGATCCTGCTCAACCTGATGTGCAAACAGATGCAAAACATGTGAAAGTATGAACCTTGTTTGAAGGGAAGAAAAGAAATCTGAGGAGGAAAGAAAGCAGCTGATGGCTCATGTAAGAAACAGTTTGGGAAATGAGTGGAAGATTGCACCTTATAGGTTTAAGGACTTCAAATAGGTTAGGGAATTAGGGAACATAGGTAGGAAATGTGAGAGGGAGTTCTTAGCAGGGTGCCTATTTTGACTGACAAGTTGAGGGACCAGAAATGGAGAAAATGCCTTCTGTCTGAGACGGCATTGTTCTTCTCCAGTAGTTTTATAGGCAACATTATTGTCTTCATGGAACATTACAGCTGATTAAGATGCCGTAGAATGTGGGGAGTTTAGGGAGGAATGTTGTTCTCTTGAGTAGTGGCACAAGATCAGCATACAGAAAGGGGCAGGTGGTGGGGAGTGGGGAAAAAAAAAGCAGCATATGGAAAAGAACAACTGAAAATTTCCAGAGAGTTCCATAGATCACCATAGCTGTCAGGGTGATGGTTTGTGCTTAAAAGCGTGGCAAGATCCCAGGAGTGTCAGCAGTGATGTGCACCATTTCTAATGACTTTTTGAGACACAGGGACTAGTTCATCTATTAGCAGTCCTGCTAAGAACTGACCTATGGAGTCATGGTAGGGAATTTCATTCACAGATCCAAGCCTATGGAGTGAAACAGTGGTGCTTGCTGCTCGACGTGAAAGATGTATCTTCTGTGGGAGCTCATTTCTTTTGTTACAGCAAAAAATAAAAAGATTTTCATAAAAGTGAAGATAAAACACTTGATAATATGTCTGTGAACATAGTTCCATTTTACCTCAGCTGTGGCATGAAAGACCATGAAATATCTTCAACTGGCTCTTCATTAAATCACACTATCTTTAAACATATTTCAAGGAAAGTAAGGAGTTTTGGATATTAAAAAACATATACAAATATTTCATAGGTACTGTATGTGAAGGTTCGTGCAATCATCCAAGGCCAAAGTACTTGAAGAACTGTTAAATTATTATGATTTTAAAAATAATTACTGTACTACTTTGGAGAATGCATTTGTCATAACAAGTACAGAACATATTTGCTAATTTCTATTATGGCTGTCAAGGTCATTCGGTGACAGAATGCAAAATCTTATTTTTCTCATTCAGATATTGTTAGATGCATAAATTCTTTAGCTAATGTAGAAAAGCATTTAAAAATTTAAATTAATTAATGAAGAAATTGTCTTTGCCTGATATCACACAACCATTTTTTTATCTTGTGAACAGAATTTAACAATACACAGGCTCAGGCTGGCTTTATTCCACTAATACATGCCATTTCCAAAAGTGTGTTGCCTATGTATTAAACACCATGCACACACAAGTATTTTAGCATTCCTTGAAAATGATTTTTAAATCCACATTTATTGTAAGTGCTTTGGAGGCAAGAACCATCTTTTGTTATTGAACAATGCAAATGGGATCTTGGTCCATAATTGGGGCTTCTAAGCACTGTGAATTCTTTCACTAATGTTTCTCATTCTCTTTTTCCCTCTCTTTGTCCCTCTGCAGATTTGCCAGTGTTTACAAAAGTTAGGATCCCTTGCATCCTCACCAGTCTTTACATTTGCCCAAGAATCAGATTCAGTTTAGCCCAGCATTCTTCACAAAGATAAAAGGGTGACAGATCCTGACACACTTGTGATTTTCAAAACCAGAGAAGCTGATTCCACATGAAAACCCTGTCCTAAAACAGCATCCAAACTGAAACTGTACCAGTGTTGGTAAAAAAAATAGGAGCCAGATATTGAAGCTACATATAGTGATGTACTTCAGCAGTCTCTCTTATACTATAACAAGAAATGCTGTCATAGCCTTATTTTCCAGTTTTTAACTTCTGAAAGTTTGCTTTCAGAAAAATCTCATTTCTTTGTGATCAAAAGTCCTCATTTATGTCTTAGGTGACAACTGGTCTTCTTCACATGTATAGGCTTCTATCAATATTATTTCAAACTATAATAGTGGGCAAAATATATTTCTGAATGCTTATTTTACAATTGTATTATCTGGACAGATATATACATGAGTCATACATTAATCACTGAATTACTAGACTTTAATAGTCAACTTATACATGGCAGATCAGTGTGATCTGTCATTATAAATATATATTTTTAATGAGTGCATTTACAAAAATATTGATAATTATTTGTGATTTTAATCAGTGACAATGATTCAGTAAAACTAGAAAGAAATGTGGAATTATTAAAGAAGTACAAAGAGCTATACAAAATGGGTGATACTGCCAAATTGTTAGTCTCTTTTTAGGGTCTGATACTTTAGCCTGTAGTTAAAATGAGCTTTGCCACTGAAAGAGCATTGCGACCATAATGCCTATTGCCCAGACAGGAGTGGCAACAACTATTTAGTCACATGTTCTTAGGTTGGTTGTATAGTATAAAGCCAGGAGAAACCACTGCAATTATCTAGTTGGACCTCCCACATAACATAGATCTAAGAATTTCCTGGAATTGGTTCCTTCTGAAATTACAGACTATGTTTGAGAAAGCATGCTATTCTTGATTATAACATTTCCAGACATGAAAAATTTGCCAAAACTCTGAATATGATGTTTCAATGATTATCATAACTATGAAAAAAAATGGGACCTTTAGTCTAAATTTATGTAGGTTTTAATTTCAGCAATAGGATTCTTGTACCTAGATTTGCCCAAACTGAAGACTTCAGTCATCTTTCTTTAGTAAAAATATTACAGAACTTGGCCAAATCATTCTTTATCTTAACAGCTCCAGTTTACCAGGTACACCCATCAGATGAATGCTAAATAGCTAAGTTACAAACTACCTTACCTTAAAGACATTTTTAATGCAGTATACAAGTGATTGTTTATTTTCCTTTGAAATGAAGCAAAGTACCTCTAAAAAAGGTTGAACCTACAGCAAGAAAAAGGTAATGTACACTGTCTCCCTTAATCAACACTCTTGTACTTATGCATACAGATCATGAGACCACAGTTATAATTGGCATATATGCATCAGGCCAGGCCAAACCTTATATTCAACAAAAAATTCAGTATGTCCATACTTCCATCTGGTCTGATCAGAGAGCAGAATTCTGTGATAAAATCACTGAATGATAGAACTGGTTTGGGTTGGAAGGGACCTTAAAGATCATCTAGTTCCAACCCACCTGCCATGGACAAGGAGGCCACCCACTAGATCAGGTTGCCCAAATCATTTGAGCAATATCAGTATCTAAGCATTTGGGCTATATCTATAGACAGTTTTTTTTTTCCTAAAGCTATTGGTTTTAAATGAATTAAAGGGGTCAAAATTGAATCACTAATGAATCACTTTTATTTTATACTTCCTATTGTTTTGGAGTAGGCTTGCAATATTCCATGATAGAGTGAAACCACAGAGACTAGCTTTTACATCTGTAGTATTGCATCGAACTAATTATGATCTTGTGAGTGCTGTGTTGTACTAGTACTCACAGAATACGTTTCCATTAACTTCATAATCTCGGGGCATATTTAAAAATAAGCAGGGCTCAGAAAAGGGAGTAGTTATATGATTTATCCTGCAAATGGCTTTTAGCTTCACTTTCCTCTATTTAAATATCCTGTGTCAGATTTCCCTGCCTTCAGCTGGAAATAGTAGTGCTGTTGTCGTAGCAGTGATCTAAGAATAGAGAGGATACAGAGCATGGAGAAAGAAGTAAATAAGATTAGCTGATGTAGCTGGGAAAGAAAGACAAGCTTTTAGGAGCAGTCTCCTCACCAAATTGTTGCACCAACAGAGCTGTGATTAGGGACCGACCGAATGCTTGTTCCCCTTTCCCAGCTACTCCAACTTGTCTTACAGAAAATATTATTTCTTTGTATGAACTGTGTGTGTCTTAAATTACAGTTAGGAGATTTATTTTTCTTTAATTAATTGAGGAGTTTTGTCTTGACTTCTTTATTCAGAACCTGAGTGAAAAATTTAGGATTTCTAAGATCTCTTGGAGAGAGGTCTATCTTGTATTCTCCTTGTGCTTCATTTTCAGAGCACTGTCTTTAGTAAATGACTTGGAAAGTGTTCAGATTCCAAGATGAAGCATATGTCAAGGGTAATTGTTAAAAATCTTCTTACATATTTTCATTTTTTTAATCCTGTCAGTCTTCCCCATACTTTTCCACGTTAGGAGCTCAAACACTCAAAGAAGTAAGAGATTGAAAGGTAATGAGATGTTAACATGTTTATAAGATATTAACTTTAGTATTTGTATCTCAAATGGATGTCTGCATAGGTCTTGGAAGAAATGAAAAAAATGCTGCTGTGCAAACTAAGTCATTATTTTGTCATAATATTTCCAGAATTACAGTCAGTTATACATTTGTTTGAAGGATTTTCTCTATAATAGCACTTTTAAGCATGAAGCTTGATGTTTGAGCTGAAATCTCAAACTACTACTGATATTGGAGAAGAAACAGAAAAGGAATGGAGGAAGAAAGAGAAGAGAAAATTTTAGCTAAATTTATTCAGTTTTAAAATTGTATTTTATAAAAAATAAAAGATAAAATTTAATTTTATCAAGTTTTAAAATATGTATTATATAATTATGTACTTGGGTCTTATGATAGTGGTATGCTTAATGTAAACTGATACAGTAATTAACTTGTTGATATCTATATATCTTTATCTGAATTGGATAATTCTACATCAGTATAATATGTTTCTGTTGAATGTGCTGCACAATTAATCTTAGATGCTTTAAGTATCTCTTAGCTAAGAATTTCAAGTAGGGTAACCTCTCATAGTCTTGGGTGTCTCCATTTGTTCATGCTAAATTTGGGACTTCTTTAAAATGGGACTGATTTTCAGAGGTGCTGGTACTCACTTGTTTTCTGTAAGGCAGGTATTTCAAAGGTTTCTTGCTCCCATGTCTAAGCAAAAAGATACTCAAAGTCTTCATTTATTTTTGTAAATTCTTGATTGTACTACATTTTCTTTTGTTTAAAGAACACAAAAATTTCTGAGCCAGGGACACAAAAAGTTTTAGGCCACGGGCTCAGGAAGTTGAACTGATCTGAATCTCATAAATGAAATCACAGTATTTTGGAAGTGATGTGAGGGGAGAGGTTAAGAAACTGTGTCCTGTAATTATCATATCAGCTTCCTGATGAATATGTTTCAAAAATTGTTTCTTTTCTTCATATGAATGATACATATATATATTTTTTTTCATCTGAAACCTGTAAGCTTAAATTTGAAAGGGCTGATCATTCTGTTCTCTATGAATCATTTAAGCACCTGAGTAATTCCACTTACTTTAACAATATTGTTTCAGCATCTGCATAGAGTTGTATACATACTTAAGTACTCTCTTGAGACTTAAATAATGTGTTTTGGATAGCCTAATCTCGGTACTATGATTCACACTAATATGTATAAAATGAAAATACAAAGCCCTATCATTAATACCCATGTTGCTCTGCTTCTCTTTGTTTCAGAATAATAAAGTTTTCCTCTTAAAAGAAATATTTCCTTTATTCCTTTACCAAAATCATAGTACACTATATTAGTTGTTGATTTGAAATTTTCCTGAATACTCTCTGAAAATGATAACCAAATATATACTATTTGTCCCCCTGATTATGTATAACATTAAAGAAATTCATAATGTAGTGAAGCATGACTTTTCATTCCTGAGGCAATATTGGCTATCCTTCATCAAGCTGTGCTTTTCTGAATGGTACCCATTTAATCTCCAAAAAATGCTTTTTAAGATTCCCTCCTCCCAAAAGGCATCCAAACTAAATGGTCTATAATTTCCTGAAGTGTTCCCAGAGTCTATCTTCAATAGTGACATTATGTTGGCCATTTTCCAGCCATCAGGTCTTTTGCTGAATAGAATGACTTTGTAAATGTCTGCAAAATAATAACACCTGTACTTTTAAAAAGAAATATTGAATATCGGTAACTACTTACTAGTGGAATGTTGTTATTAAATGTCACTATATTATTATACCATATTATAGATGAATTATTAGTTTCCTTTTCCTGATACTAAATCCATCATCTATATTTCATCTAGAAAATAATCACTTGAGTTATTTATTCTAAATGTGCATTTGCATTTTTTATCTGCTTGCATATAGTTATTTATAGTAAATGTCCTTAAAAGGAAGTATTATTTTACAAATAGGAAAAAAGCTACATTGCTTTGTTTAATGTATTGTCTCATACGTTAAAAGACAGTCTTCACAGAACAGATTTTAAAAGGAACAAGTAGAGAATTAAGCTATTCATTTAGCTTAGCAGCTAAATTTTATAATTTCCATGGAAATAAGACAATGTGCACATATGGTCAAGCACTACAGCTCAGTTAATGCTTAATATTTTGCTAAGAGGTGGTAGTGAAAGATGTCTAAGCCTAATGTTTTGGTTAGTAATTTTTATGAGCTTTTTGGTGTTTTCTTCAATGTATTGCTCCAGCACTTCATTTGCAATACAAATTTTTCATTTTAAATAATTCGTACTTAATTACAGTAGTTGTCAGTTATGTGGTCCTTTTCATTCTTGAAATGTTTTAGAAACGTTAACTCCCACAAAGTTTTGAGAAGCAATGAAGTATTAATGATCCATTTTTACAAACAAAAAAACAGAGGTTGGGAAAACATTTCTGAATATTGACTATAAAATTAGGCACAGACTAGATAGATACATGATCTAATTTTCAGAAGCACTGAAGAAATTTGCATATTCATAATGGTAACTTTTGGCCTAGTAGCTAAATTCCTAAACAATCTTGGATACCAAAATACTGATTTATTACAAATTTTTATGTATCTATAACCCAATCCACAGATGTGCAGTGACTGCATAACTACCCAGATCAAAACATGGGAGGAGTTCATTAGTTCAGAATAATAATTACAGCAGGTAAGCCTGAAGCTGCCTAAACTACCATGAAGGGAAGAATGATCTCCAGATTCTCTCAGTTCCAGCTGTTCTGATGTATAAATAACCCTTTACAAACTTCCCTCCATGTAGGCTAAACAACTCTGAAGCCTTTCTTGGCATTAACTGCATAAATCATTTTTAGTGGAAGAGGAGATTGAGACTGGGAGCAAGACTGCAAAATTTATTGCCTAGAGTTTTCTCAAGAGTGGGGAAATGTTAGGATTGTACTTACTAGCTCCAAGAGCCAGAGAAGATCAGTGTCTCCCAAGAGTTTGCAGCCAAATAGTGAAGTTGTGCTCCTGGGCAGGATTTGACCTTGATTTTTCTCCCAGCTTGAGGAGAGAACTGAACATAGGGGAAATGCTCTGATCGTCAATGTCTTAATTTTTAATAAATGAAGTGGCTAACACTGGGTTTCACACAAAATCAATCTCCCAGATATGTTTCACATGCTATGAGCACATCTACTATTTCAGGATCCCCAGGAGACACAGGTGGATGTGCCCAATTTGTGGATATGAACAAGGGATAGTGGGTATTAGATTCATGTTCTACTGCTGAGTAGTTCTGAACATGTATTGAAGCAGATGTTCAAGCAGTGGGAATTTTATCTGACACTATCTCTAGCCTTTGTGACTAAATTTCAGCTTTGAAGATTCTGACAGGGTGCTATTGAGACTTATACATGTATGCCCTAAGGGTGTATCTATAATGATATTTAGGGTTCACCTTGAAGTTACTGTCAAACAGTTTGAACCACATGAGACAAATATTTCCTGTTTGCATAATATTTCTATGGGTTGCTTGGTGTAAACCAAAGCTGTTTGCATTGCATTTCTATTTCATAAGAATAGAAGATGTATCCCAAGTTTCCTTGTGGAGCACAGCTGTCAATCATTTGGCAGCCTTGTCTATTCTCTAAGGTAGCTTCCATTTATAAATAGTTGGAGGTACAGAAGAGTCAGAATTAAAGAATAGTAAATTGATGCATTCCTGGTGAGAGTATACAAGTATCTTCCAATGTGAATTTCTGAGCTAGTGGAGAAAGACCTTGCAGTATTATTGTCAGTATCCTCACCCCAAAGTTTGACAGAGCTTCCAGTACTGAGGTAGATGGCTGTTAACCATGTGTAAGTATTCACAAGTCCTAAAAATGTGGGTCCAGGATTGAAGGTAACTGTAAAACTGACTCCTAGCTATCAGTGTAGGCATGACTAGAATGAGTTTTCCAAAGTCACAATGTGAAGCTGGTGCCAGAGCTAAAATGAGATGTTAGGATTTCTGATTTCCTACTTCTTATCCCAGACCACTGCACCTTACCTCTCCAAAAAGCTAGATCAAAACATAAAAGTTCTGTGTTGCATCCAGTGTTTAAGGGAAAGCAAATAACAATGAAAAATAAGGAATAACTGATGTGCAAATTGTTAAGAGCCATTTATATACATACTATTAGGAACGGATTACATGCATCGATGAATCAGCAGTTTTAATCAGATGAAAATACTTTTGAGCGCAGTTCCAGTATGATGAATATGCTAGAGTTGTAGATCACCAGGAAGAAGATTAATATTCTGTGTATAATTATACACATTTCTTCTCAATTCTTTTTTTGAAGACAGCAACTAGAATTTAAAGCAACAGTCGTTCCATGAATTCACTTCACATAATCACAAAGAAAATGTACAAGGAAGCATATAGCTTCCTGCCTCCCACCTGCCAGCATCCAACATCTCTCTACAAGACATTTTCTTCTTAGTTTCCTGTTTACTCCCATCTTGTTCCCCTGAGCCTGGTTCCATTGCCCCACTGAGCATTCTTCTTCCATCCTTTCTCAGATATGGAGAGGCTCCTGGACTGTGGCAGGGTATGCAGAAGTGTGGTGCTGGATAGTTACCCCTTGCTGGCAGTGGTCTCACACACTGTTCACGGGATGAGATTGTCTCACCCTTCACAGCGGAGGTTTCTGTGGGTCCATTTGTACTGAGGTATGCACTGAAATGGATATTTCATTTACAGCCTTTCTGAGAGTATGTCTCCAGAATATTTGACCCCCTCCTCTTTTTGAGGAACAAAGTCTACCTTCTTCTGCATAATTACAAACTGTCCATCTTTAGCCCTGTTTGAAGCATTTCTCAGTATTTTCTCTAGCTAACTGGGGCTTCTGTAGACCATTCAGGTATCCATAGTGCCCTGTGGGTACTCGAAGGGCTGGGTGCTCTGAGGTTCCCTGCTTGCTATCAGTCAAAGAACGCAGAGTCCCGGAGGGACTGTTAGTAGCTAGGCAGTGTAGACAGTGAGTCAGGACACCCCTTGCTGAAGCAAGATAACATAGATATAATTGCTTCTGCTTCTGTGGGTCAATGGTCATTAATTTGCATTCATTGACTGCTTGATACTGTCAAAGGTCTACAATACAGCAATCTGAATAATGTAAGAACAGAAGCCAGTCCGGTTTTAAAGAAACTAATTGGATGACTCATCCTAAACATCAATTAGCACGATCAGGTCCTTAGTGATCATTTTTGAAGCATTATTGTTAATTTTCTTGTTGGTTTTTTTTATAGCTGTCATCTGTTGCTATCAGACCGTGTTAATGTGATACACAGTGTGCTCTCTTTGTAGGAGCAAAATGAGAAAAACATTACCATACTGCACACTGATAGCTACTAATTACCTGTGCTGGGGAGGACTACATTCTGTGTTGAAGAAGTATTTAAATACATAAAGTGGCTCCGAATCATGTTAGGTAAAATTGAAATAAACTTCACTATCTCTAATAAAAGACCTGGATTCTGTTGGGGCTGATAAAGGTCATTGGACTGTAGTTGCCATAATAGATCCCTGTATGCAGTCATCCAGATGAGGAACTTTCTTGCAGAGTACAGCGCAGTTCCCTCTGGCATTAGTTACAACAGGAATGGGGTACACAACAATTCCCAGTTCAGGAGCCCTCATTCATTGCTGTTTGCTGGAGAATATAAATAGGCTAGATCCTTGCTGCAACTGTAGTGAGGGATCAAGATAGCTCACAAAGAGTTCCTACTGATGGCAGCAATTTTTTTTGGAAGGGAAAATTGATCAAAGCTGACAGCTGTGCTGGAATGGCTAGACTGCATCTAAGTCATTTAAGGCCAGTTCAGATATTTCACCCTGCATTGCAGCCCAGACATGCACAAAGTAGTCCATGTGCAAGTACTGTAATTAAATAGTTACTCTGTGATTTTTTTTTTCTTATAAAATGACATTTGGACACTTTGATTTAGATGTTAGAAAAAATAAGGGTATATATAGATAAAAGAACCTTTTCATGCATGGGGTCTTTTTGTTCTAGCAGTACAACGGATATAAAATGGCCCTGAAAACAATAGCTGAAATCACATCAGATACCCCAGAACTTCTTCAAAAGTCACCTTGAGACAACACAAGCTGCAGTTCTTGCTGGGTCACTGAGAGCACAGAGGGACTGCTGCTGTATGGGTAGCACAGAGGAACTCTATCAGCTCTTTCATGGCCAGCGCATCTGGTAGTCACAACCTGAAATCCAGGTCCAGGCTGGTGGCAGAAAGCAGTGCTGTGCACAGGTAATCAAATTTAGCCAAGAGCATCTGTGCCCAGAAGTGGCAGCATCTGAATGCTCACAGGTACTCAACATTTAATGAATTGATAGTTTCCCTTTACGTATTTGCTGGTAATGATCCACTTTATAGAAAATACACCTGAATGTGGCATTTGTTAGTAGTTCCAGCAGCAAGATAAAGAAAGAGTAAGTCCGGAGAGCAAGCTGCCAAGTGCCACTATAGTAAATCTGTGCCTCAGGAAGGTCTGCACAGCCTCTGACACTAGGAATCCATAGTTTGGACAAATGAAGGGGTTGATATCCTTTTCTATTACCCCCAACTTCATGATCATAATTAATAAAAATCCTTTAGGACTATTATTTTTTTTTACTCCTTCCTTCCAGTGTGTTTATATTTGCTGTTTGGAGTAATGAGTGTTCTAGGCCTTTGTTTTACTCTTAGGCCTAGAAAAAGTTTTATGAAGAGAAACGTAAAAGCCTAGAAAAAATTACCTGAGAGAGGAAGTTAATAAATGGGATCAGATTAGAGTACGTATGATGAGTAAAGAGAGAGAAGACTGAGGAGGAACTTCTGGTCCCTCAGGCTATGTCTTAACTTCAAGACTTGGGAATAATTCTCCACCTTTTGCTCCAGGTACATGATGTAAGTAGGAGCTTATCTCGCAGCTGGAGTGTATGTGTCTTCTTTGTCTGTCCCCTCTGCTCTTCCTTTCATGGAAAATGAACCTTAATGTGAGGAGCAACAGTGGTGGTAACATAGTCTGGTCAGGTTCCTACATGGACCATAAAGAAGAAAGATCCTGATGCTTTTTTTTTTTTTTTTTTTTGCTACATATACATACATAGAAAGAGAAAACCTGCCAGCATATGTTCATCTGCTCGCCTTTTCTCTCTTGCCCCAAGTTTTGCCTCACAAAAAAAAAAAAGTGTGATAATACTGAGTAATTCTGAGTAATTTTATTTTATGTCAGTGGTTGTCTGTTTCTCACTATCAGGTAGTGAGGGCTGAAAACACTGTAGCTATTATGTCATATAATACTTACCTGAGTATATGTGGTGTTCTTTTAGCACTTCTACATAGTGCCCCACTTTAGACAGGAGGGATGGAAAGTGCCTCCATCAAAACCATCCTGTACGTGAAGACACCTTCCTAGAATGAGAGAGGTGCACGTCAGCTTGCTCATACAAAAGGGTATGTATGGTATCCCTGCCAGCCCTGCCCAGCCCTGGTATCCCAAGTGGCCCAGTGAGCACTCACTTCTAGACAACTTGGTTGTGTAGAGCAGAAATTACATGTTTATTTCAATGTGAGGGTTTTGTGATGAAGCGGTTTCCTTCTGGCCTGACAAATCAGAAATAGGTGCCTAAGTATTGAAGAACAGGGCCATTTTGTACTGGCCGTCTTGGGCATCTCTCTATTACCATCTGTTATGAAGCCCATTTTGAGATGAGTTTAGCCCAAAAGGTGCTTAAGAGCTTGGCACTGCAAGAGCTCCATATCTGTGGTTTTAGTTTCGAAGCCAAAACCCTCCTTTTTGATTGCCTAAATATGCATAACGCCTCTAAAAATCAGGTCACGTACTATCTTCTTATATATGAATATGGCATCTGCAGCCTTTACCAACAACAAGTTTCTATTTTCTTCCATCTCATTGATAAAGATATTGAATAGAGCTGAACTAAGAATAGATCTATGTGGAACCCCATTATATAACGATGCCCTCTATACAATTACTTTTTTTGCTGTATCAGCAATTTCAAGCCAGTTAAAATATGCTACACAGATTTTATGTTGTGTCACTTTTAACTAGAAGGTCAGAATACAAAGTAAAATATTTTAGATCAGTTATATTATGCAACTTCCTTTAGCAACAAAACCTTTTCATTTCATCAAAAAATGTAACCAGATTTATCACTAATTTTCCATGAAACCTCATTCACTGAAATGGATTATGCTACTGTCTTTATGGATTTACTGATTAGATCCCATTCTCTTCTATAACCCAATGTACTGTCTGGAATGAATGTAAGGTCACTCAATTTTTAGTACCTTTGGTAATGTTGTTCAGGCTTCTTCAAAAATGTCAATGTATTAAGTATTTTCCAGTATTTACTGAAACTTTAACAGCATTACAATGTTTTTAAGAGGTTGTTCCCTGAGTAGTTGAAAGAATTAAACCTTATTTTCTTTGGAGTTGTATCTTGCACTTGCTTACTGCTTAATCCCAGCTCTCTCTGTATCTTCTAATCTTTCCCAACATAGTTCTGCCATGCTCTCCCCTCCATGTCTCCAGCTCTCCTCCATCACATCACCTAACTCCCCACAACACTGCTGTGCACTCCTTCCAGTGTCTTTGATCTCTGATACTGTTGTACCTGTCTCTAGCTCCCTTCTATCTCCGGTAGGTCCAGTACAACAAAAGCTCTGTGTTCTCTATATTCTTTTTTTTTTTCTTTTTTTCCCACGTTCTCTACCTCTGTATTTTGTCCTGCCAGCTGGGAGAGAGACAACACATCTGGCACAGGCACACTGACTAGCTGGCTAGTACATGTGTAGTCGTTGAATGAGCTGGCTGCTGCTACATGTGATGGACAATGAATTCTCTTCTGTGGCATGAATAGAGTCTCTCTTCTACCCAGACATGATTCTTTTTTTTCAATTAAATGTGTAGAAAATTAATTGCTGCTTCTATCCCTCTGCTAAATGTGACTGCAACTAACCAAAAGGGTGAAAATTACATTGGGGTGGGGGAAAAAGGGTGGGGAAGGAGAGCTAATAGGCAGCTGAAGGGGCAGTCACATGAACTTCATTATTTATTTAGACACGCACACAAATCAACCTTAGAATGCTACTTTGGCCAATTGTTTCAAAACTCTGGGATGCATATTATGCCACCCTTCAGATCTGAAAATGATTTAACATCAGTGCTTAGCATGCTCCCTATCCCTGGGAAAGTGGGAGGTACCTTGTTATCACTGAGATATCACCTAGTTCCTTTCTAGTTGCCAAATACAAGTATTTATGTCATGTTTTGACAAGAATTAATACTATCTCCTTACAATAGTGAGTCTAATAGAAACTTCATATACAAAAGAGAAAACAGTAGCACATATACTTCATAACGCAGCCCTGAGATTAAGAGGGTTGGTATTCATTCGGAGTTTTTTGCTGGAGACCTGTAAAAAGCAAAAGCTATAACTTGTACTGCCAAAGAATGCTCTTGTTAATGCGACTCATGTAAAACCCCTTCAGTTTGCCAGTATTGTGCCCTGCACTGCCCCAGGCTAGGAAAGTGCACTTCACTTAATATACATATAAAAATACTAAACAACATAAATTCTTCAGCAAGAGCTTGAAGCAGTATCCGTGCTACAATCACATATCACATTAACATTTGATGTTATTACAGCTTCGCAGGTGCAACAATCCTTGGTCCTTGCCCCTGTGGGAGAGCAGTGGTTGACTTCTATTTCTTTTTTAACTGTTTACATTTTTACTTCAATCATAGTTTGTCTTATCTCTCCCTCTGCAGGAGGGCAATCATCAGTGAGATTTGCCGCGAATACATTGCGGCTGATGTATCTAATGGAACCTGCACTTATAGCCAGACCTGTCAATAACCCTAGCACCATTACAGTAGATAGCTTTTCACAAGATTGGCTTCTTCTTGCAAAGATTATTCAGTACCATATGCGCAAACAACAGCAGCCATTATTGCCCTTTATTTCCCACCTCTTCTTTCCTTAGACTAGCACATCTCTTTATTATTATTTGACAGCAATGAAGAATAGCCCAATCTTTGCCATCATTTGGTAACAACAATTCTTAGCACTTTTCATGTTCAAAGGGCTTTGCAGTCATTATCTAATTAATCTTCACAACAGATCTGTGAGGCTGATAGGAAAGGTTTAGCCTCATTTTATAGCTGGGGAAACTGAAGCTGTGAGTTGAGCTGCTTGATTTTCAAAGGTGCTGTGCATTCTTGGCTCCCATTGAAATTAATGAGAGTGCGGAGGGAACAACATCTCTGGAAATAAAGGAGCTTGTGGAAGCTTGCAGAGGAGGCTACTATCAGTATGCAGCGGACATTCCTTGGTCCCAGAGCCACGCTCAGGCTGTCTGACCAGGCCTCTCTCAGGTCTAGGTTTTTAGTGGCAAGCTGGCCATCTCATGTGGGGTATTGCTAGCTAGCTTTACATTTCAAGTTTCAGTGTCACAGAAGAACATTTCATAACCCCTGCAGTGCAAGTTTCACCCCACGGGGACTTTATTTGATTTCTCCTCACTCTGGAAAAATGCCTTTAACCTGTTAAAAGATGTCACTGTGCATCACAGGCACTGGGCTTCATGTGCATTGACTCACTCGCAGTTTTATGGATACATTTTACAGAAATTGCACTTATTTTGAAATACTCCCTAAGCGCTAAGGACCATAGACACAATGCATTCACTAATGCTTCCCTAATTCGTGGAGGTGGCTGCTTTACCAGTCACTATCAGATCCTTAATCAGCAGAGTTGTACAGCATGTAGATATTCAGTAAAAGTGCTTAATAAAAATCATTTAATTCTAAATTACAAGAGTGCACTTAACCCTAAAGATATTAAAACTGATTGTTTGATGTACTGCACTGAGTGGTAGAAATTTAAAAATAAAAGCTTCTTTTACTTGCATCAAAGAGAATAAATCTTCTATCCTTCATATCCTAGTGTCATGATATTATGCTGTGATAAACTAATCCATTTTGTAGTTTTAAGCTGTAAATACAAAGTACTTCAACCTGATTGGTGACAACAGAAGCAACTGAGTTTCAAAGAAAAGAGCGAGCGTTATGGCTGGCTCTCTATTATATGGCTCTTGGAGGCCGTCTGTCAGTGTACTTTCTGCTGTGGATTTATAAATCCATTCTACAGTCTGGCTGGTGGTGTAACGTGTGTTGTTAGAGTGCTGCAGTGGTTGTTAGACATTTTTGGTAATAAGGTATAAAACATCTGCGTCTCCCCTTTGTTAAGCATACCGTAAAACATTATATTCACCCCTACATGCATGGATCAATCTCCCCTCAAACAGACATGCACTTTTGGGTAGGTGGAGATGTATTTGTTTACATGATATGAAAAGTAATAAATAAGCATATCAACTTCTCTCTCTCTCTCTCTTTTTTTTTTTTTTGATTGACATGGTTTTGTAGTTTGTTGTCGAGATATAGCCTTTTTGGAAAATATCAGCAGCAATAATTCTTTTGAAGAAATAAAATACTTAACATTTTGTTCAGGCAGTTAGAAATAAAATGATTTCTTATTATCCAAACTCACCCAATGTTAGTATTTTATTGTCAAAAAAGAGAGGAACGGAGAAAGGTGATGGATATGTCTGTATTTTGATAAAATGTAAAAAATTATGACCATGTTCATTTTTAGAGCAACAAATACCTTTTCAGTTCCAGCACTTTTTCCATGGGAACAAAAATAATCTTCTTTCTCTGTCTACTGTGCAAATAACCATCACAGACATATTTTGAAATATCCCTTCCCTAACTCTTCACATACTGCCTGTCTTCCTGGACAAGATGCAGTACTTGCCTACGTATTTGGGTGTCAGATTCTATCACAATTCTCTATTTTTCTCACTGGTTATAATATTGTTTGTGTTCATCTTAATTCATTTTCCAGCTTTATATCGAAGTGTTTCCAGATGCATTTTTTCATAGCTTTAATAGAGCATTCATAGACTAGAGTTTTATTTGCCTAATTTGGAGGATGTGGCAAGGTGTGGGTTTTATTATCTCTTATCCAGAGTCATGATATGCAACTTGTCAGTTCACTACACTGAGAATTGCTTGTAATAAAAAATGTTAATTCAAAAAACAAACAAACAAACAAACAAACAAAAAAACCTCCTGCAATTATAAAATGATTTGTTTAAAAACTTTTATGGGTTCTTTTATTATTATTTTTTTTTTTATTCCAAAATAGAATTTAAAATCTTGGGAACAAAGTGAAAGAGCCATATGCCTTTTGATTTATTTTTTTCTTGTAGTGTTTTCTGACAAATTTGTACGGTATATTTGATTGCCTAATTGTTTAATTTTGCCTTCCATAAACAAGATTAATTGCAATTCGCTAGCCTGAATAAATATATACCCATTATAGTAAATAATCAAATACTGACATTCTGCGTCTGAGCTGTAATGATGATTTAAGACTGGTGTAAATGGGTGCACTGCAATCCTCAAACTGTTCCTGACACCTCACTACAGGGCATCAGGATAAAAACATTTGATCCTGAAAATGAAGATTTTTAAAAGCTAGTTGAATAGGCTCACAGCTTCAGAGGGCAAGGAGGTGGCCAGCCAGATGATGATTTTGAGACTTGCATCTCCTCTCCCATTGCTCCTGGTTCCACTAGGGTAACTTCCTGTTTCAAGCCAGACTGAAGGAGAGGAATATAGGCCCACCACCCTTTAAAGGTACTCTAAAGATAATTCCCATCACATTTAGAAATCACTGAGCTTCAACAAAGCCATAGTTAGGGTTGAGAGAGGCTGCCTGGCTTTGCGGATCTCCCGTCATATAAAGACTTCTCTTCACATCCTACTGTTATAATTCATGTAACTGAATTTACATAGTCCACATAGTGCACAGCTTGATACATAATGACTAAAATATTATACATCATGGTGGATGATGTAAAGAAAAATTAGCAAAAACTCTGTTGATAAGAACCATACTAATGAAAACGGCCATATAGTAATCACCTAATTCAAAATAATGTTGATTTAGCTTAATTTACTAGTTTAACCACTCACACAAATACAAAAACTATTTGCATACCGCCAGCTCCCAAGCTTTTTCTGAAGTGGATATGGATATGTTATTATAGCTGGTGTTTAAACATGTTTTCCATGTGAAATAGCAAAGCTGGAATAAAATCAGTTTACCATTAGAAATCATAAGAATCAAAGTTAATCAGTTTGCACACAGCTGGTTTATTCTGAACTCGGTTTCTACCCATTTCACACAAAACCCAAATATAAACAACTTTTCTATCTGGGATAAGCATTCTGAATGAAGACCACAATGGGATCTTTTAAACATCAGTGCAAAACATGTTAACTAAATTCTACTGCTCTGACTCTAATCCTTATTTTTCCCTTTGGCAAAGCCTCAGTTGCGGTGTATGCAATCAGAGTTTATAGTAGATACATACAGGGTAACCAGCTAGCTTAAGATAAAGTTACAAATACAATTGCACATACATTGATAATATTAAGAGATTAACATTTCTGCATTTACTTGCCAAGAGAACTATTGTAAATTAATTAAGTACGTGCTATAATAGTATGGAGAATTGTTGTTAACTTGAAAAGTACAGTATTACTGTCCGTTTTGCATCGCACATAATTTTACACACATATGCAAAGAATTTGCAGCCTTCAGTTTCTGATAATTTTGCAAAATAATATGAGGTTGTACAAAGGGCAAAACAGCAGGAGGAAGATGGTTTATTCCTTTCTTTGTATTACTAAATACTTTACATTACTGAAATGGAAAAAAGTCCAAAATTCACTGGATTTTCTAAATTATGAAACAAATTTCACTGCAGCTTATTAAGAGATTCGTTTTAGCTTCTCAGATTCCAACAAATACGTTTGCTATATTAAATATTTCTACTGATTATTTTGTTTGGAAAAAAATTACTGTTATAAAAGCGTAAGTTTGGATTACATTTCAGAATTTAGCCCACAGCTAGCAATTGAATGAGTCCCATAAAAATTATTTATCAAGCAATGCTATTCATCAGAGTCCATTTTCAACCAATACATATATCTTTGATGCTTAACTTGAATGCTATGTAACACTAATTGCATAGCAGAGAAAATCATCTCTGCCCGAATTTAAAAATAATTTCTTAATATTTGTGTTCCAGAATAAAAAGAAAACATTCAGAGTAGCCTAGTGGCCAAATTCTTAGCTAGTGAGAGCATTGGAATCATTGATCCAGAATAGTTATTTCAATAGCATGAGAAATAATGTACGGACACACGTTTCCAGGCATTTCTTTATTCAGCTATGCCAGATGTATAATACTAAACTCTTGAATAATTCAATTTTAAATTAAATGGTGGATTCAGATCTTATCAGAATTATTATTCATTTATATTTCAGTAAGCTCTACTACCCAAAATAGCTATATATACAGTTTTGATGAGCTGGTTGTTTAAGTTCAGAGATAATACAGAGAGCTTTTTCTGAAGTGGGTATGGGGATATTAGTATAGTTAGTGTTTAAACATGTTTTCAATGTGAAATAGCAAAGCTGAAATAAAGTCTGGTTACCACTAGAAATTGTAAGAGTTTTTAATCTAAAGTTTGTCAGAATTATGTTTTGATAAATTCAAAAGCATGGTGATGCTAAAATAACTGTGAACTGTATACTAAGTACTATATATGTGTGGGTAGTGCATTTGAGTTCACTTAAACTGAATACGCGTTGTGGTGACAAGATTATCCCCAGTTTATGTAAAAATAGAAATTTGAGTTCCATGAGAAATTCACTACTATGGCAGTTTTCTGGAAAGCCACTAGGTGGAAGTTATTTTCCTACTGAGCAACTTTATTCCCCTCACAGAGGCCATTGCTTTGTAATATTAGGCTGTAAAGGAGGCATTTATCTTATATATTATCCTTGTTAGAGATTCAAGCAAATGCTTAGTATAAAAACTTGTCATTTGGAGAAGTTCTGAAATATAAAGCCAAAACCTGTCTTTACTGGAACAAGTGCTGGGCAGGAGTTATTCTACTAATATTATTGCAATTGAATTGATAAAACATTTGCCAAAGTAGTAAGGATCAGGCCCAAGACAGTCAAAAAATAACTGTAAAACTACTGAGAGATGGAGAAAGAAATTTAGCACAATATAATATTAAATCTGAGCAGAAATGTAAAGGTCTGGTTAAAACTGAGGAAATTACAAAGGGCACAACTAACTCTTACATCAGAAGTGCTTCCAGGTAGATATCACTTTTTGAGGTGAATCTTTCTATTTTATAAAATTAACCTTACTGCACAAGCTTTCCAATGAATTATTCCCAGTTTCACTTTCTGGTCTTTTCTGAACTTGTCAGTAAAAAATCCAAATGGAAATGAAATTTGCATTTTGACTTGGCATTCTTCAACTGTATTTGCAGCAAAGTGTGACCTGGCGTCAGTTACTGAACCTCTTCTCCCTACTTCTACCCAGAGACTTCTGCAATCTCCACCATGCAGGAGGTGGAGACTGGTCTTTACTGAATTTGCCCTTTGTTTTCTAGTAGCCCTGATTTCTCTAGTGATGAAGGATTCCCGTCTGATCCTGTGCCAAAGAGGGTATCAATAGCAAAAGGCCATACTGTAAGTGTCCATTGTAGCTATTTCTTTTCTCAGTGTAATCTTTACTGAAGGAGAAGGCAGGATGCACAGCACTAGTAACTGGCACAACTTGCATTTCCTTTCAAAAGGAAATATTGCCATTTTTGATATATTTATTATTTTTTCTGAGATATGTAATGAGGGGTACAAAGAACCAGAGCAGATCATACCACCAACTTTGTGTGGTCTCCAGAAGAGCAGGAAAAAAACTGGTTGTTAAGAGTGTAAATATAAAAATAATACCTTGTGTATAATGTTCACTGTTTTGAATACCATGTGATTAGTGCCAATATGCTGCCTAAGATATCTGAAAATCATGACTCTTCATAGCATAGTTTTGTGTTTTCTTCTTTTAAAATTAGTAAGTCCACAGCATCTCTTAGCATTTGGGAAAAAAAATCAACTTTAGACATAACAAGAAAAAGCAGGAAACTGATACAACTTGATACTATAAATTTTAAAAAAAAAATTGCTAAAGGAAATTCCTACCACCTTAGAATGATTTCTAGCAGGACGAAAAATGAAAGTTCAACAAACCACTCTAAGATTTGTCACCATTTTTACATATAAGGATCTATCCTGTATGAACCATGGTGGTAAAAAAAAAAAAATTCTAACTAATATGTCTAGATAAAATAATCATGGGGTCTGAACTCCTTTCAATTCAGCCACCAGCAGTGTTTAAATAAATGTTAATAACCATTATGTATATACTTCCTGTTCCCCTAGAGCATAGGAGTGAAAAATCTATTGAAAAAGCTAAGATGGGGGAAAGCAGTTTAGAAAGTGATTTTTGAAGGGTTTTTCCCTTCTTACCTGAACCTCTTCTCTCCAAATAGATTCTTCCATGAATCATCTGGAATAAGAACAGAAACAGATATGGGGAGACAAAAGTCAGAGACAAGCTAAATGGATACTTACTCCAGACTACAATCAGTCCTCAAGAAAAGCCAGTTAATGATACTTGAGACAATGGGCCTGATCTCCTGCTCTCCCATAGCCACACTGAAACACTCCCACTGCAACGGTTTCATAACAGCCCAGTTTCTGCATCAGCCTGTCCTTCGTTCTTCGTGGGGATGTAGTCTTTGGGTCTCACCATGGGAGACAATGTTATGTCCAGAACAGAGTAAATGGAAATAATTCAGAAAACTAAACTGAAGGTATTTTAAGGAATCAAATTTGTTAACTTTTTTTTTGTTGTTGTTGTATTCATATAACAATTTTGACAAACTGTTTTTCTTTCAGCTGGAGAAGCAACCTTTCTACACAGTTACTTAACAGTGAAACTGGGTGAGGCGACTGTGGATCAGGATAATGCTGAAAGGTCTAGTCCTGACTCCAGCAGAAATGCCCAGGATCTAGGATCCCAACCCTATGACAGTACTCCTTTATACCTGAAAGATGGACTTGGAGATAGAGATAACTTTTGTAGCCCCATCTCATAGTGAAAGCACTCTGTGACTTTGGGACTCTTTGTAAGCTGTCCTTTTCTCTGCAGTAGACCTGGGGGGCAGAGCTGGAGGAGGCTGGGAGAGGTGTCCATTGCAATGCTCAGCATTGGGGGCAGCAAGTCCTAAGCGTTTCCAGTGTGTTTCAGAGGGGCTATGATGTGGTGATGTGGTCTGGGAAGGAAGAAATCCAGATGAAGAAGAGGACAGATAAAAAGAGAGGAAATGGAGAAGAGGAACAAGTTAGAAACAGGGCAGAAATCAGAGACAGGAGGATGTGAGTAGTGCTGGTAGTGAGGATGAGGCAGTGAGGACAGCAAAAGAGGAAGAATCTGGGGACATGAGAAAGAGCAATAGGTGCAGAAGCTGCAGGAAAGGGACAGAATCTCAGGGGATCAGAACTTCAGATGACCTTCTTATCTTTCTTTCAATCAGCTCCAAAAGGTTTTGTGGCCTTAGATATTTCAGTCCTACTAACAAACCTATGTACAATGGGTTGCAATGGTACATGAAATGCTTGATTTTCCGAAGTCTAAGATTTATAATCTAAGAAGTTATAAAAAAAATTTTTTTTTTCTTTTTTTTAATCCATACTTAAAGAGTTGCAAAAAAGTCATATAGTCAAACACTCAAAAGAATTACCAGAATTGACAGCCATTATTAATTAATAAAAGCATAATGATGCACTCTTTAATTCCATGATTTTGTAACCTTTCTCAGCATGATCTTAACCTCACTTCACTGTACGTAGGGGCTAGTCTGAGGATAATCTGTGCTATGTGCTTCAGGATATGACCACCTCAGTATCCCTATTTCATTAATTGCTGAAACCTGAGAAAGTGTGCACTTAGTGAGGAAGGGAACCGTAGGAAGGGACATAGCGTGACCTGATGACTAAAGCAATGAAATGTTGCTCGAGCAAACTCTTTGCTATCCCAAATTCTGCCATGGAGATCCTGTGTGATGCTGGGAAGTCACGAGCCGCCATTTTTACAAAGGGCCACTATTTTCATATTGTCACATTCCATATATCATGGTTGTGCTTCACTGTGGTACTGATCTCTCACCTCTGTGTTTTAGAGCCCTTGCAAGCTCCTTTGTGAAAATTAAGTGCTTTCATGTTAAGATACAGCAAAATTAAACCTTTGGTCTTTCAAAACAGTCACCCACATTTACTTGCCACTTCTGTCAATTTGGGCTTTAATGTCAGTGGCTCTTTCTGTATTACTGAATTTCAGAGGGCTTCTGTACCAGATGACTCCTTGCAGCATCAATTCTTTTTCCTAGCTCTTATTTATTCAAAATAAACCCACAAATTTGGTCCAAAAGAGATCTTCTGTAAGTGGAGACATTGCTACATTCCCTTGCTGGACAGACTGTACCCATGGATTGTGTTTTCCCTGCCCTCCCTTTTCTTGCCCATCTGGACCACAGGAAGGATAATGCCACCCCTCAGGGAAGGAGTAGCTCAGGTCCTGAAGAACTCAGAACTAGATCTGAAAGGAATCTAAACCAGATGATTCTCCCCCTATCATGATGCAAAGACATCTTAGATGAATTTAGAGGAGTTGGCTTCTGTGACATAGCTGTCTAATTCATGGCTTTTGGCTTCCTTGCATTGCTGCACTGCACCAGCACAACCAGAATACTTTCAAACCTGAGAAGCTGAGTCTGCGTAAAGCTGTTCAGCATTGTGTGGATGTACAAGTTCATGTCAAGGGATCTTTGCACTGAGATCCATTGCAGTACCTTCACTATTACTCCTGCTCTTTCCCAACACTTTCTTTTCTGCACTGAGATTCAAGTTCAAAACAAACAAAAGGAGAGGTGAATAGCTGACATCTGGAATTTGTTGCTAAAATTTATGTCAGTTTAAGAGAAGATGGTACAATCGTATGGAAGACAAATCCATTGACAGTTAATCCATTGGAAGTTAATAAGCATAATGAAATAACATCCAGCTCTGGAATCCCCTAAATGAAAAATGACTGGAGGCTGGAAGATTACTCAGAAATACTACATATCTTTCCCCTGTTCTTGTACTCTTTCTGCAGCATCTGTGCCCCTGTCACAGAGCAAGGTAGTAAGCTAGCTGGCTCTGGTCTGACTCAGTGCCAGTGTTGTTATGTTGTTGCCTACACTTGAAGGAGCTAGTGAGTGGGGAACTCTCCTGAAAAAGAAACCAAACAAAACATAAGCTTAAATCTTCTCAGGTGAGGGGCACAGCTGAATCTACTTCTTCTGTGACTTCTACACAAGTCCTATAATCACTTAGCTATTATGTTAAAAAAAAAAAAAAAAAAAAAGGACAATGGACATATTTTAAAATGAAAGATTGAAGTTGGATCAACCTTTTAAGAAAGGATGTGCTCACCTCTCTATATAAGAAGGTGATGGGCTTTGGCTTCCACATTAATCTTTTTCCTAAGACACTGAATTTAAAGTGTGGCAGTAAGATATGTGGAGAAAGATATATGGAGAAATGAGTAATGCTGTATTAAAGTAAAGCTTAGATAGGGCAAGGAATATGCAGCAGACAGGGTGGATACAGAGAAGCATAGAGCAGTAACCCATTGCACAAAGACCGACCACTTTGTACACTGAATGAGGCAAGTTGACATCAGGAAAAATCAGAGAGTTTTATTTGTGACTCAAGTTATAGGGTTGTGGTAGCAATGGTGATTTAGTGACAGCAATCTAAGACAAGCTGTGTGGTGGGAGAGGATAACTGATTAGTTCAGGCTAATGCCCTTAAAAATAACTGATTTACCTTTGGATACACAGTCCCTGCTGTAGGCGTGAAGCTGGACCTTCCAAAGCACTATCCTGCAGGATGAAGGCTATATTGTAGTGCAGTCACAGAAGATACTGAATGAGGTTCACATAGACAAGTGCAGTGAGGTTTCCCTTAACTCTGGGGTGCTTGTCTTTTGGTGCAGCTTTGTCATGAGATACTGATAGGTAGGCTATTCTTCCTTAATACCTGGAGTAAAACCCACCTCACCTCACCAATGTTCATCATGCTTTTTCTGCATTAGCCACATTGCAACCTCATGATTCTTTTAATTTGCATTCCACACCCCCAAAAGCACTGCAAACTCTGGACTCTCTCCTGTTGTTTCTCTTCACAGAAATAAAAGTGACAGCTTCTATGAAAGGGGAAGTATTGCAGAGAACTAGAGAACTACATTCTGCATTGAGCAGATCAATACAATGAGTAAACAGCTGAACCATGCAGGGAACCTCCATTGAAGTAAAATACAATAGGAAAAGCTAATTCAATTAGCAAATGATGCTTGTTTCTTGAACAAACTTCAACAAATTCTGAAAAAAAAAAAAAGGAAAAACATAGCCAAGGTATATATTGGCAAAATAGACACGTTCATATCTCAGGTTTGTTCAGTTTGTCTTAGATCTTATTAGGCTTCCCAGCTTCTGTTTTGTTGTTGTTGTTGTTGTTTGTTTTGTTTTTGTTTGTTTTTTTTTTTTTTTCCCAGTTCCCTCTCATCATCTGTATTTTCTTCCGCAGATGAAAATGACCTAATATCGCCAAGCCTCTGGAAGTATTTTCATACCATTCTGTTATCTGTATATTGAGTACCCTCCTGTATAAACTTTTCGCCAGAACTGCTGCCCTTGCAGCTTTGAGTTTCATACAGGCTTATCCATCATTCCTATTCAATCCTTATCAACCATTCCTATTACTATTTCATTTCTTTCCAGTGAAAGATGCAAATATTCATTAAATTGAGGTGTGCCAGGCCTCTGGTTGGAACATGCTATTATTGACGAGGCTAGAGAAAAGCAGAACTTAAATATCACACAAATACATTTAGTTCTCCAGAAGCCCTCCTACCAAAACCAAAGCAGCCTGAATACCAATGGCACTGATTTAAATGTGTTACAATAGTAAGACTATTTTTTCCTATAGAAACCTTACGATAACAAAGTTAGTCAATCCTTATGGTCACTTGGGATAGCAGTGAGAAGGAAATGAGTCAAACATCAGATCACTAGGTGTGATCATTTTCAATATTAGTATAAAAATCCTGTCACGCTAAGCCAGAATATTTTAAATCTAGTTAATGTAGTTTGTTCTGATTTTGTGAAAAGGTTAAGACCAAAAAAACAAACAAACAAAAAGAAAACCACTAACAAATACACAAAAAATTACAAAAATAATTTATCTTTATTTCTATGTAAGTATGTGATTTCATCCTTTCAAGAACAACCATTGCTTTAGCACAAAACCAGCTTCCTTTAACTTATCAATAAAAACAATTTTACTTAGCTCATGTCAAAGTTTATCGTGTGACTTTAAAGCATCTGTTAACTTTAACAGCATAAATGAAATCATCACTGAATATGGCCTCACAAGGCAAATGTTTTTTTTAATGTTTAAACCATTCTTGTCTATACCCCCTTGTCATTAACTGGTAAATCAGTAATTTATTTCCTATTAGAATTTATATAGTTTGCAGCAATTAAGAAGAAAAGCATAATTGCTGACAAACCCAGGGCACTATTTAAATCACTTCCTTGTTGACAACATATTTCTCCTTCCTAAAACTGAATGTCACTGAAATCTGATTTGTACAGAACCCTTGTGGACTCATCATTCAAATGTACTGCACCTGTCACCTGTGTGCTAGCATTCTGCTAAGGATCAATTTACATAACCTCATTTAATGGTTCATAAATCATACCCATTAAGCCCAGCTAACAGGAACCAAGGGTTCTAATTTATGCTGCCTTTCATAGCAGAAAATTGGGAGGCTGGAGCCTGTGGATAAAGAACCCAGGTCTTGCCTTTGATTGTTGATTGTGATGGTAAATGTATGGATGATGAGAACAGATTTTCACTTTATTGATTTCCTGCCAAAGCACAGCATGCTTTATTGTGAAAGGGGGCCTTTTGGCAGCAGTGCTAAAAGTGGCAGTTGTTTAGGAGCCCTTTGCCAAGATGACATCTAAGACAATACCGAGTGGTAAATACTAAAATAATATCAAGCTGAAATGTTAATTTTTAAAAAGAAACCTCCCAAAAGGTTCATAAAATCAATGATGTTTTCTATCCCCAACGCACCTCACTAATAAACATGAAGCCAGGTGATTACTGTGGGGTACTAATTTTTTTTAAAAATCTATTTTTCTTAAATTCTTTATTCTATTATAAATTATTCATGGTATTTCAAAGTAATGCAGATGTTTAAAACCCGCTGTAGAGTGACAGTTCAGCCAGAGTTGTGTGCTGGGACTGTCTTGAGCTTTGTACTCTGATCCTCCCTTTGATTAAATACCTGGAAACAGATTTTTCTGTCATTTGGTTTTCCATTTTTAAGTTCTATTATTTAGTAGGTGGCTGTGTGCCATAGTGAATGTATTGCCAAGTGGAATATGCATATGCATATAGCAGTCTTCCCACATGAGTTAGGCAGGGTCTCAAAATACCAAAAATAGTCTTGATGTTACTTTCTAGAACGAAACAAACTGTGTTGGTTTGTTCCCCTCACCTCACTCTAAATTGGGCCCCTTCATTTCAGCTTGCTTTGTGATTTTCTGCTTGAAAGTAGGAAATCATGCTTTTCTTTATTTTCACTTAGGACAGACTGATTTTCAACAACTGGTAATTTAATCATTAATCCTGGAAATGGACAAATACCTTTGCAGGACTGAGACCATAGTTTGTATCCTCTGTCAGCTCTGATACCAATTTGATAAAACAAAAAACATGTTGCGTTTTTCTTCTTTTCCAGCTACACTTTAGGAATCAAGACCTTCATCTTGGAAGATGCTGGCCATTCTCTGGGAAATTACTGAAGTTAGTGAACAGTCTTCCTAATCTAAAAAACTTACTCAGATAGAAAAGACAAGCCAGTGGTTGGGGCATTAGCTGAGGAACTGGGACACTTCTTACTGATGTCCACCATAGACCTTACTTGTAACTTCAGGAACTCAGCAGAAGTCAATTCACAGAATGTGTTTTGTTTTGTTCAGCAAATTCCACAAATAAAATATAGAAATAGCCAAAAGTGGGGGTAATAGAACACTACTATTCACCTCCCTCTCCCATTCTTGCTGCCTTATTAATTTAGCTGAAGAATTGCATGCTGTCTTTTATGTACTGATTTCAGCTGGTGACTATCCATCAAAGCTCTGCCAGTCACTGTAAGATCTCTACGCCCAAAACAGCTAACTGTATTATGGTCTTGGATATGGACTTTCTAAGACTTCAGCTTGACAGTGACACAAATGAAAATCTCCCATGGTTTATCAACATCCTTTACTGACTCCTCTATCTTATAAAAGGCATTGTATTCTTTCCTGCTCAAGTTTGTGCAGACCCTACTTTAATAAGTGTGCTCTATGACATTTATATGATCAAGATCTAGAGGTAACAGACAGGGGAACATTTTGTAGACAAGGGTAAGCCTTACCAATTACCGAGTAGTTCACCTCTATCAGGACTGATATATTGGGTATCCCAGCACTTAGACACACAGAAAACTTAAAAATTGGGTGGATTTTAACCATCTTCATGGACAAAGAAGCATTTTGAGGATTTTAGTCTTGGGCTTTAATGGAATCATAGCTGTCCCTTTGTAGAGTTAGATCTTCAAGCTCTGAGAGTACATTTTGGAGAATCTTGCTGGTGCAGTTTTAGACATCACTACTGTGAGCTTCCTGCCTCATCCCTCTCCTGCAAGTTACTAATCCTACAGCAAAACTGTCAAAAAAGAATATGTGGTGGCACCTCAACCATTCTAGCTCACAACTCTGTATATTAACTTCAGGGCCCAGGGCTATTGAAGTTTGCACTGAGAGACTGGACTATGAAATACAGCAGCTGGGGAATGAGCACAGGTTTGATTCAAATCTCTCTCTTCCTGCAGTGGTGGCTGCAACCTCCAGCAAAGAAGGGAGAATAGATGGGACAAGAAATGTCTTAAACTACCATAGTTGATTACTTTCATGTACAGAAGTGGATCCCTCAGGCTCTGTCTCACTTTCTTTTTGCAAAATGGGGAGATAGCATTATTAAGAACTAAATACATTTAAAAAGATAGGAGCAATTAAGTCCAGACTAACATCATACATTTTTTCTCTCAGGAGCAGCATCTATTTAAGTGTCTTGCAGTATTAAAGCTGGAATGCTAATTGTTTTGTGGATTGGAGTCCTACATTGGCTTCTTTGTCTCATGAACTCTAATAATATTTTTAGAGATGGAAACTGTTGAGTCTTCTTCATTTATTCTAATGCACCTGAGTCCTGAGCTCAAACATCCCTACTGTTCAAGTCCTTGGCCTTTGCTTAAACAGAAACCTATTGAAGAAAGGGAAAGCTTTGTAATCTCAGCCTACATGCTATTAAGTTCATGTCACTGTACTCATTTTCATTTGTGGCATAAATAATATTTCAGATCAAGATTCCAGAGGTGAAGGGTTTTAAACTACAGGTTACCTCTACTAATAAAAACATAAACATAAATAAAAATAAAATAAATAAGAAAAAAAATATGGCTGCTGGAATTCTACTATTCAATTGCAAGGCCCTATAATCAGAAACTAAACAAGTACAAAACCACAACACTTAAAATATCATTGTTATTTCTATGAGCATTATTTATTTTTCAGAGGCAAAAGTGAACTGAAGCTTAGTGAAAGAAGCATATCTGCAGGTGCTGGGGCATATCACTGGCAAATCTAACCAACACGTTTTAAGATGTAACTGCACACACCTTGCTGTGCCTTCCCATCAAAGGTTGCTGCTGCTGTAATAATGTCAGCAGCAGAAAAGATTACATACTTACATTTGAAGATCACTGTATGAAATTCTATCCGTGTCCTTTCCTGTGGAGGTGATAAGTCCAAACAGAGCAATGGAGATGATGCCTCAGGAGGTGAGATTGTCAAAGACATAACATTTGGAACCTATAGGTCACTTTATTTATTTATATGATCACTTATGATTACAAATCACTTATGATCACAAATATGATTTATTTATTTATATGATCACTTTATTTATTTAAATGTAATTGCAGTTGTTTTAATAAGGACTAAAATAGATCAAGACCGATCCTAATCTCTGCAGAACACTTCTTCCCAGGTGCTTCTTTCAAAGTTTTTATACAGTTAGCTTAATGCATTGTGGGTAACCCACTGATATGGCTAGACCAGATCCACCACTTACAACTCCACTCAAATCAACAGGACTTCCATGGCTTGCAGTAGATTGTGATCTCTGGGAGTTAGAGCTAAGTCTACGTGAGAGACCGTGGTCATCATTTAAGTCAATCATGTTTCTGGTTTTGAGTTCAAGGCAGGCAAGATTTCACCCTACAGCATTCCCATGTAATGTCAGTGGCATTTGTGGATATACACCACAGTGTGTAAGACTACCTAAGGGCAAGGCAAATAAGTGGTCTGAACAGCCAGAGTACTGTTGGACCTGCCCCTGTGCGCAGACCTATTTCAGTCAGCTCATGACAACACTATTCAACCTGTATCAAGAGAGAGTGAATTTATTGGAGCCATCAAACTGTGTTGTTTAGAGTTACTACATCTCCTATTTCCTCTTACTTTCCTTGTCCCTGAATGTAGGCCTGAGTCTTACAAGTATTCCACATGGACCAAAGTCCAGAGCTGGTATGTGTGAGGATAATAAAGTAAAACATGACCCTGGGGATGGGAAGAGAGAGAGCAAGGTGGGAATGCAGGCAGATATCCAAGATATTTAGGGCTCCAACAGAGTTGTAGTAACACGTTAAGATGAGACAACTAATACTGCTGCTACTCCAACCTTCTCATGGGTCTCACCACTCACCAAGGCAGAAATGCCCAATATGCTCATAAATGAAACTACAAAAAGTTCAAATTCAGAGACTGGCACGTTATAGATAAGCGAAATTATGAATAGTTTGATCTAATATCTTTTTTTTTTTTTCCACTGACTTATGGTGGTGGCTGCTGGTGGCACTTGTCAGCATAGACAGTTAGAAATTAATCTTTATCAGCAGAAAACACATGTAACTTCATTGAAATTGATGAATTATTCAAGTACAAAAGTGCTGTAAATGGAATAAGGCAACTCTACAAATAGAAGGCACTATGTATTTGAAATAGAGTAAAAAATCTAGTATAACATCTTTTAATGTTTTCTAGAGAGGTAAAATAAAACAGACTGCAATATTTCTGGGTCAAGGTGGGAGCAGAAATAAAACATCTGGTCCACATCTAACATAAGCTTACTTTGATTAAACTTTACTGGATACAAATGTGATCAGACTCAAATGATCTGTCGCTCAAAGGTAGAGATCACTGTAATTGCAAAGCTACGGCCCAGTATACCCTTTTAGCCATAATCCTGTTGATATAGTTCTTCATTCCTTATTGAGGTACATCCCAAGATTACTTTCATGAGAACTGGAAAAAAGCTCAGCTGAAATGCAAGATTCCAGAAAATCCCAGAAATGCTAGAAGACATGCTCTATGTGCTCTAATATTGCAGTTTTTCCATTCCACAGGGAAACTCTGTATGGCAAGCTGAAGATGGGTTAAATAGTTTCTCTACAGTCCTTTTTAAACATTGAGATGAAAATAATCCTAAAATATGCCAATACTCATTCTACTCTATTGCTTAACAGGGAAAGAAATTGATTTTTTGAGGTCGTGGGAAGACAATATTTTTTATTAACTTTATTTCTAAAAATGAAAAAGGGTTCTGGAGTTGCTCTGTCTATCCTTCTGCTAGTCCCCACTGCCTTTACTAATTCTTCAATATGTAGTCTAATTTCAGTGATATTATACAGAAAGATTGGAATTGTTAAGAAGAAATATTTCAGATTCAAGGTGAGTAGGAGATACAGGAAAGCAGACAGCTGGGCAGTGGTGTGAAATTTAAGCACACTCGTTGCCCGTTAGGCTGTGGTATGAAATCAGACATGTGACAAGACATCAAGGGTAGTACAGGAGAGAGACTGTAGAACATGGGTTCATAATTCTGATATTCACAGAGCTATTTCTTACTCTGAAGCTTTTACATTCAAATCTAATTATATAACTACAAATTTAGAAATCTGGTGACTTTGTTTTAAAAGAAACCCAAGGTTTTTCTCCTGGCATTTTACCTCTCCTTTTTGAAAGATTTTCTAGGCTCCCAGTTACAGTGTCTAAATTAATAGATAACTGAATACATTTATTTGTATGACTACTGAACTCCATCCACACTGATGGAGTTAGTATGCAAACTCCATTCCAATAAAAGTAGGTTATTTCATTCCTTTTGTATGAAATAGAAAGATGTAGGTTAGATTAATTTCAGTAGCCACTAAGTTCATCTCTCCCTTTTGAAAAATAACTTTGAATTCTGAGGTACCTGGGAGTGGAAAATCATTGTCATAATAAGTACAGGTCGGGTGCGTAAGCTCTTGTGCTAACTATATTTCAAAAAGCTTCACCTATTAAACATATGTCTACATGTATAAATATAAATTGTATAGAGAGTACTTAAATATTCTTTACTGATTCATCTGTTCAATTGCTACTGCAACTGATGAGTTTTACATGTGATTAATTGTGAAAAGAAATTAATGCCTCATCCTGTGAGATAATAACTATTTGTAGTTCCTGTTGACTTCAGTATTGTTTAGAAATAATCTTCATGTACAGTTTTAAGAAGTTGGTTTAAAGTCTATCTTGGACCCCTGCTCTCTTCTTCCCTAAATAGAAGAAAGAGAAAGAAAGAAAGAAAAGGCAGACCTGTCTGAATAGTAGCTGTAGTTTTGTCATGCACATCGTATCTTCAGACTGATGTGAAATATTTCTGATGTGACCTACACTATCAATAGTGACCATAGTGCATGTTAATGACTGAGTTTCATCTTTATATATAATCAAGTGCTTATCTTCCTTTGTATTTTCCTTTAATTGAATTTGGTTTGTATAATATGAGGGGTGTGTGTTTTTGTTGTTGTTGTTTGTTTTGTTTTGTTTTACAATTCAAAATATTCTAATTCAGCTAATTCAATTGCTGAAGTGCAGAAAAAACTCAGACTGTCATGGGCCCTATCCATTCATGGTGGAACTGCAGGAGACAACAGAATTATACCAGCGATGAATTTTGCTCATTGTGTTTCTTCCACTTAAATTTAATCAACCCTTCGTGAACCTCTTTCATTTCAATGGCATTATATGAAACAACTCAATGTGGTACAATTCTTTTGTTGAAATTGCATTGATTCCTCTAGAGATGCAGATATCAACACAAGTCTATAAGATCTCGTCTCCTTTAAGGTTACTAAAATAATTGCATTTTTATTTAATGCTTTTAGCCTTTTAGTTAATAAAATATCTAAATGAATTTTTATGTTAAACCTGGAGTTAAATTGCATGAGTTCAGTGTTATATTATTGCTCTCTGTTTGCACCAGTATCACTGAGAACTGAATCAAAGCCTTTCTTTTCCAAGATTGTACTTACAAAATAAAACATACTTATCTAGATTCTAGATCATTATTATATAAAATTCTGACAATTTATTTTGACATGTTTGATGAATTAGGGATATTTACTTATTTTGATATAATTTTAAAGTAAATTGGGAATACTGGAAAAATAATATATTTCCATCAAAGGGCAAAATGTTCTGCTCTTAGAGACATTAAAAATTTCACATTAAAAGTTTGGTTAGCAATAGAAGCTTAGCAGTAACATATGAAAGGGATCACTATAATTATGAGCCCCTGCTGTTGGAAAGAACTCCTTTTGTCACTGCTGGCTTCTAAGACAGAAAAAAATATTCTGCAGTTCTTCCAACTGATGATGTCAAAGTACTGTGTAAACACTAGTGGTGAAATTAACAATTAGAGTAATTTGCCAGATATAAAGCCAAGGTTATTTCTCATTCTTCCCCTTTTCTTTCAAGTAAAGGTATGCCACCACCCAAACCAATACATTGCCTATATCATTCCTGTATTACTACAACCATATGTTTAAAAGGTGCCCTCCATGTCAGGTCATTGGTTAAATACGTCTTCAAAATGGAGACACTGGTCAGGCTACTTCTGCTCAGTCTGAGTTCTTTTTTCTTCTTCCTGACCTCATTTCCATGCTTGAGCGATTATCAAAAAATTCATGCTGGAAAAGATATGGTTTCCTCTAAACCAGATCCCTGAGGGTAGTTCATCTTTGTGACCTAACTCCAGGGAAGACTTGTACAGCTGAGGATCTTGAGCTAAGCGAATTGTTTTCTCTAGCCCACTAACTGACTGCAACAGGTGAGCCAGTAAAGTGCCTCTTCACATTCTGCTGCTTGGGAGCTGAGGGAGGTGCCCAGCCAGCTGGGTGATTCCTGAAAATACTCTCCTAAACTTGGAAAGCCTTCCTGCCCCTTCAGGGCAGAAAGCTTAGCAGGGAGAAGGTGAACCTTGAATTAGCTCTCCAAGAACCTTTAAAGGTCTGCACTTTTGGTTGCTGTTTGTTAAAGACAAGGGCCCAAATACTGCAAAGACACACATACATAATTTTCAGCATGTGAATAGCCCAATTTCAGTTGAACTATTCATGGTTAAAAGGAAAGTATTCACCATCATTTGCACAATCAGTGGTCTAAAAGTGCCATGCCTTTTTGCAAGTAGTTTGAGCTCCCTCTTGAACTGGACTATTAGACTATGAGCCATCTTGTCAATATTAAGGCAGCATCTAAACCTGTGAATGATTAACAGCAACTGCATAGTTTCATGCTTTTTTTTTTTTTTTTTTTCCAATTAAAGGATTTTCTGTTTGAATCTAAGTTTTTTAAATTGTATTGGGGATTGGTTCTGTGTGTATGTCTGTAAAATTGGCCAGTGCTAGCAATCTTCCTAAAATATTTGTACACAATTTTCACTGTATTTTCTTCTTCACAGATACACTTTCTAAATCTTACCTACATTATGATAATAATAAAATAAATGTTATGTTCCTAAAATAATTCTTCAGCTGTAGAACAGATAGCAAACCCGATCTTCTTGTAGTGAGCAATAGTGTACTTTCCAGCAACCGCCAAACACTATGAAAATGGTTTCATTTACTTCCAGAATTTGCCAAAAACAGATGATGACTGAAACTGGTAATGACTATTTTCTATTCTCTATCCCTAAGTAATTGACCATTAATTATAATATCAATAGGCTGTGGATAAGTAAAGCAGACACATGTTAGGGCTACATTTCATTTGTAACTGTTTTGTATATATCATAAATCTCTAATATTGGGCTATTGTCACACATGATGAATTATTGTAAGCATGTCAGCACATAGTGGAAGTCAAGTACATTCAAATACTACTCAGTCAGAATTGAATTTGGCATGATAGTCTCATAAAAGGGGACTCAATTGAGAGTTTCCACTTGCCTGCTCTAAACTTGTCACTTGTAGGTGCTAAAGAGCTTGTTGTGTTGGTTTAATTAGTCAACAAATCGGTCCTTACTTGATTGCGTGGTCGTATCACATATGTTAACACTTCACTGTTTGATGGAGATATTAACAAGTGACAAGAGTCTCTTGGTCTATGGACTTTAAAGAAGAGAAGCTCTTCTATATTATTTCATTTGGTCCTGCCAATATTTATTAGATCATGCAGGCTGCAGGCTGCCAGCAAGACAACACAAACATTTTTCAGGGTTATGCTCATCTGTATCCCAAAGAAGGGTCACTAAACAATCGATGGTAGAAGAATATAAGTAAGATGAGTGTTTTCTACCACAGCTTAGAAATTCATTATTTGATACAGTTTGCTGCAGACCTCCTTGGAGCTTTTTTCACTTAAAGATAATTTATGACAAGAACAGAGAGGTTCTTGAAAATGCTATAGCAACTGGAGCTGAATGATGCCACTCTGGCACTAGATGCATAGTCACCAGAGGCCAGTAAAAAGGAAGTTTGCATTTGTATGAAGAACTGTATTAGTTAAGCATTCATCAGTGTTGTATAAAATATTCATATTACTTGTTGGTGGAAGATTAAACAAAAAAACTTAAATAATTAAAATGGCTTATTCCCAGGAGTGGGGGGTAGGGAAAAAGTTGGTCCTCTGCAAGTTTGCAAAACGGCTTGTCTATTCACTTTTTGTATAGCAGCAAACAAAAGAGGAGTGCATACTTTATAGGCTCCACTTGTTTGACCACCATTCTGTTATAGCTTTTATCTGTGCTTTACCAGTAATCAAGTCTTTGAAGCATGTGCTGTAGTAAAAGGAAATATATCACATGTAGAAAATCTCCTTAATATTTTTTGGTGAGTCTCTTAGCAAAAGCCATTTAAAACATTTTGATAGGTGCCGTACATGCTATCTGTCAAAAATAGTGATTGAGTGGTCTTGGAAATACATGAAGAGTTATAACAAGAAAGAATCTCTTTAAATTTATTGTTTTAAGACTCATATAACTAACTTAATTTTTCTTTTTCTTTTTCTTTTTCTTTTTCTTTTTCTTTTTCTTTTTCTTTTTCTTTTTCTTTTTCTTTTTCTTTTTCTTTTTCTTTTTCTTTTTCTTTCTTTTTCTTTTTCCTTTATTATTTTTTTTTTTGGAAAGCTAGTGGACAATTTGAATGATTCCCTCAGGAGGAAAACAAATAATGATTCATATACATAAAACCTCATTGCTTCTATCTTCATAAAAAGGTTATAACCTCCCTCCCTACTTAATTTTCACCGTAATGGTCAAGCTGAACTTTTCCTTCCTTTTAATGCATAAGATGATCCTCAAAAGCTGGAATCTTTTATAAGGCAGTCGTCTTAAATCACTCTGAATTTTTCATAGGGGCTAAAAGGTTTTCATATTATGTTACAGGTAAAAGAAAATTCACAAAACCAATGAAAATATCTGTAATAAACTTGCTCATTAATAGTCAGTTATAGAACAACATTTTTAAATACAATGGCAGTTAAATTGCTTGTCTGAATTTCTCTATGAACATTTTGACCAAAAAAAAGTGTATGTGAGGTGCATTCTAAAGCTTAAACCTATGTTTAAAAACTGAATTTTGTAAAAAAAAATAGAATATCTTAATAAAAAACATGCATGAATATTGGAAACGCAATTGAATTGCACAAGCTTAGGGGTAGAAAGTTGTTCTTGTGATCTTTTTAGTTATGTTGAAGTCCCTTACATAAATCATTTTTTCATACACCTATATGTACATACACACATTTTTGTGAAAACAGTGAAATTATTTACTGGAATTATATACTAAAATTACAAGGCTATAAAATGTAATAGCTGTTCTAAACTGATTTTTATTTATGTGACTAGAGCGTTGCCAAGTATTTTAAGCTATTGTTCTAAGATGTAATCTGTATTAGTTTGAATTGTTTGAATTAGTTTGAAAGTATTGTTCACTTTTTATTCAAGTATCTGGAGTTAATTGCCTTATATTGTTATGATTCTTATTGCAATAATGATGAAGATGCCAAATGGGAATTTAGGGCCCAGATATTCTTGAACATCACAAACACAGAACAAAAGATTGTTCTTGTTTTTGTCTTGGTAATATTTACCTTTTTTTTTTTTTTTTTATTATGAGATATTTTTGTGGTATGTGTTCATATTCTGCACACTTGGAATATGGATTATAAATTTCCAGAGCTTTCAAATGATCCTTGCCCTGGGCAAGAAACCACACCTTTGGGAGATGTTCAAATAAGAATTTTGCCCAGATGCCCAGAGTCTCTCAGAGAGCTTGTGATTATGCCAATCCTTCAGATTGTTGGGGAAGTTCTGTGAATTGCTAAGTACCCTTAATTTCCATTGATTGCAGTGAACAGGGGAAAATGAAAAATAAATAGAGCTGGATACTTTAAGATGCATTTGAAGCCTCACCAAACTGAGGGTTCGCAATGTCCTGAAGTGGTGGCTACTCTGGATTTGTTATGAGTTAATTCACCTTGATATTTCTGAAAGTACCTCTCTTCATGTCTACGGGTTCAAAATTTTCTGCATTTCTTGTTAATTACAGTTTGTTTTTTTTTTCTTCTAAAATATTGTTTAGTCACTGATCATTACCTTCTCTTTCTCTTTCCTCTCTCTCTCTCTCTCTCTTTTTTTTTTTTTTTTAAATTCAGATCTGTATAATTGATTGGTTTTGCCATGGGATAATCTTTTGCTTGTGTGGCAGCGCTACCCAAATTCCACCTCCGCTATACACAGCTGAATGACCTTCCCAAGCCAGTCATGGCTCACAGCTCTCCTTCCTGAAGCTCAAGCCAGAGGGTACTGAGGTAAAGATAGTATGTCAGTCCAGAGGAGCAAATACATCACTTCATCAGTAGGGAAACTTGCTCTCACTTTAGTCTAAAACTCAGATGATTACACAATACTTAAGTGTAGTAAATGAAAGTGTAGTAGGAAAAGGGGCTCTCAGGATGTCACCAGTTCAACTTCCCACTTACGTAGTGCCATTTTTGAGGCCTGGCCAAGCTGTTCAGGGCTTTATCTAGTCAGGTCTTAAAAACTTCCAAGACCCCTATGGTGTTTCATTTGTTACCAACCTCCAAGTAGAGCACAACTCATTTGTCACTACCTTCTGAGCCTGATCATCCAAACAGTTTTTACTCATCCATTTGTCCAATAGTCTAGACAATAACATACCAACCTGAATACAAGAACATTATGGAGACTGCCCCAAAACATGCTAAAGTCAAGGTAAATGACATCCAATGCACTTCCCTCATCTGCAGCTCTAGTCATTTCATGATAGAAAGCATCAGGTAAAGCATGATTTTATCTACTGACATTCCAGTCACCACTTTCTTCATACACACATAAACATGTTCAAGAAGAACTCACTCCATGATTGTCCTGGACCCTTTAGCTTCCCATATTCCCCTCTGGTCTTTTTTGAAGATGGATGCAGCATTTGCCCTTCTCCAGTCATCATGGAGCTTCCCTTGGTCTCTGTCACTTTTCAAAGATGACAGAGAATGGCTTCACTATGATACAGGCTATGATATAGATTCCAACAGATGTAAAAGGAATCACACCCTAAAAGCTTTGAAAAAATATGAACTTCTTGTTATTCAAATTACAGCTACATACTAAGAAATAATAAATAGTTTCAGTGTAGGGAATTTGTTCAACAGGACAATTGGGTGATTCTCATCACCCTGTCAATAGCCTGGAAGAAGCCCTTTCAATAGCCTGGAAAAAGCCTTTTATAGAGTGGAATTATATGGAAAGTGTTAAAGAGAGTTCCTTTCTGAATACTCTTTATTCTGTCCCTCTGGATTCTTCTTTACATACATTTATTGAGACACTGAAGTAAGTTTTTCCCACTGTTGAACCAGTGCAACTATGAGAGTATGAATCCCATCCCCTTTTGACTCGTACATTATCAATATAATGCTTAGGTATGTGCAGCCCTATTAGGACTAGTTTTTCCTTGCATAGAGAGATGCCTCATCACGGCATACATATGTATATGCATAGTCATTCTTGAGATTAGCCACAGCCACATCTTTATAAAATGCTTAATTACCAGAACACAAAACACAGATTACATTTCCTCCCTTAATCAGCTTCAAGTCGATTCAAGTCGATACAGTCGATTCTGCCTTGAGACTGGAAGATCAATGTGATGACATCTTGAGATCCCATTTAGCCATATTACGCTTGCAATAAATAGGAAACAAAGAAATCTGTTTGTCATCAATGTGTGCTTGTATGTCCTGCATTGCCAAACATGAATCAGAAAAGTGATACTTAGCTGTTGCTACTGAATTACCTTTAACTATACAAGCAAGAGCCAGCCAAAGAAGACAAATGCATTGTTGTTTGAAAATAGCTTGGAAAACACAGCAGTCTTCAGCTACTCTTAAGACCTTAGAGAAAATGTATATGTTAGAAGATAAAAAAGAATTCCAGAGGTATCCCCCCAGCCACATTCTTGCCAAAAAGGAAAAAAAAATTGTTCTAAATAAAAGTAGGAATGTGTTGTTTTTTTATAGGAAGCTGTAGTCTAATACAATTTTAAGTCTAACTAGACATCATATATCAGAAACGTATAGCTAATCTTTGGATATAGTAAGTGTTATCTGCTACTAAGCTAAATATTAAATGCACAGTTTGCATAGTGAGGGGCTTAACTGTCTTACAGTCTCCAGAACTCCTTGTGTCTCTTCAGTGTCTGCAAAAGGACCCTAAATGACTGGCAGCTTAGGTGCCTCACTTTTAGGCAGCTGAAAGACATTGGAATAAATCCTGTCTTTAGAAATAGTGCGTAGTTCACTGATGTTCTAAGCTAAGGTGCGGAGCAGTAAGCTAAGATGGACTGAGGCACAAATATACATCCTATCCTGACTTACCTGTTAAGGGGTTGTCACCCCTGACATGGGAACTGGTGTAGTAAACCCTGCTTATGGGTATAGCATAGAGAGCTTGAACAAAAATACTGTAATTATTTCAGCTTATCTGGCACAACACTTAATGATGCAGATGTAACTGCAGAGAAAAAAGTATTTATTCCTACTCATGTTTGTAAAATAGAAAACATATGTTATTAAAATTATAAGAAACAGCAATAATGATCATTTATGTTTGTGTGTGGGTGCTTTCTGCGTGTACTGCGTGTACATCATCTACACCAATGTGTGCCTCTGCCTTCATATGCAAAGGAGAGACTCCAAAGTGTCATCTGCTCAGCGGTTTTTGAAAGGTCTATGTGTGATCCACTAGGTGTCAGGGCACTGCATGCAGAAGCATCCTCACAAAATCAGATACACAGTGGGTTTCTTATCCACCTTTGGCTCAGGTGGAGTCCCCCACCAGAAGATCTTGGCCTTGCTGGTGAAGGAACTCAGGTGTAGGCCAGCAAACAGGATCATTACCTTAATGCCATGATGTGCAAATACTAGGTAGATACTTTTTTACTGTACCTCAAGATAACTTAAAGTATGTGCTCTGCTTTGCAATAAATCAACACTTGCACACTTTATCTGTGCAAAATTAAGAAAAAGAAAGAAAGAAAGCTGCCTACAGCTGACTTTAGTTCCAATTCAGGTCTGCACTAAAATCTGATAAATGTAAAAACATATGGAGCTCACCTGCAAACGATCCCACGGACCAAAAAGATGAGATTTATTGTATGTCTAAGCCTGTTAATTTCATTATTTTGTGACAGCTGCATTATGGTTATATCTCATTTGCAAGTATTAAAATGTCCTCTGGCTTGTTGCAAATGCTGTTGTGTTGCAAATGTGAATAACAAAGAGAAATTATATCCAGTTTAGGGCATGATTCAGATTGCCATACCTACATAACAGAATGCTTGTACATACTCTTAAGGCATTTGGGCACTAAGGAGATGTAAGCAGACAAATAATAAGTACTATCTTCAGTTTTGCCAAAAAGAATGGACATGAACGTAAGTTTAAGCTTTCTACCATAGTGAAGGCATAAATGGCTGACCTACTTTGCTGAATATGTTATGAGCAGAAGTTAGTATCACAGAATCACAGAATCGCAAAGTGGTTGGAAGGGACCTCCAGAGATCGTCTAGTCCAACCCCCCTGCTTAAGCAGGGTCACCTAGAGCGTGTTACACAGGATTACATCCAGGCAGGTTTTGAATATATCCAAAGAAGATATAGAAGACAGTAGGTAATTTGTAGTTAATTTCAAGGTCATAATATCTTCAAGGTGCCTCATGGTATTTCCTCTAAGATTTAAAAGGTGATGAGTGCTTCCAATTAATTTTAAAACATTGTTAAGTTACACTTAATAACACATTTCGTCTATTGACGTATTTGTGCTAAAGAGTTAAAAATAGTTCTTAGTGAACTCTGAATGTTGGCAGAGCCACTGCAGGAGATTATTGTGAACTTCAGTTTGAGACCCTTTGAGTTATAAAGTGATGTCAGATTTCTTACCCTCTTAAAAAGCTAAACATCTTTTCAGTATTGGATAGCACATGTGAACTGTAAGGTATATATTAAAACATCAGGATAAAACTTAATGACATGTTTTATTGGTTTTATGGTGCCTTTCATGGCTCCTTAGTCTGTACTCTAGGGAAAAGATAAGCCTGCAGAAGGGCCAGAAGGTTCATGAACACTTGGATTCTGTGGTCCAGAATCTTTCAGACAGGATCTCAGCATCTGTGCCTGCTATCTAAGCTGCAACCCTGAGCATTGCCTGGGTCTGTAATCCCAGATTGATACAAAGATCAGCTCACTGGGTTTATGTGAGATGTGAGGAAAGGTGTCATTGGACTAGGTGATGTCAGAGGTCTTTTCCAAGCTAAATAATTTTATGATTCTATGATTTCTGCATTTTCAGCATAACATCAAATATCAACATGGATGTGGATACAGACAAGGTAAAATATGGAACTGTGATTGTTTATTATGCTTCTGTGATTACTGCACTTACCTCTTATGTTCTTACCTTGTTAGCAGCCCTTGATTGCCACAAAAAAAAAAATCCAGAAAAATATTCTCCTCTCAGAGTTAAAATATCATCTCAGTACTGCTCTCTGCAAGGGAAGAGAGTATTATACCCCACGAAAAGATAACAAGAACCAGGAGGATAAACTTCTACCAGGCCTGGCAAGGCTGAACATCAAAGTTGAGTATCTTTAGATAAATACTAAGGTCACTTTAACAGTTCCAACTCCCCGTAACAGCAGCTGTTCTAAAAGTAATTAGATCAACTTGACACTAAATATAGGCCCAAAAATATTTAAAGGCTTTCTAAAATAATTTGAAGGGTTTTTTATCTGCTGGAATTTAGAAATTACTTCAATTAATACAAAAATATATTCCATGCTACAAATATATATATATATATGTATAATCTATAAATATGCACATATATATTTAGTCCCTATATACAGGCTATGTATATATTTAGGATATACATGCATATTTTTATATATGCACATTGTGTATCCACTGAAGAATTTGCAAGGATGTTTACAGAAGAACGTCCTGTCTTTAAAGGTCAATAACCAATATCAGGGTTTCAAATCTCCCCCATTAAAAATAACCCTCTAGGGAAACATTTCCTTTTTTTCCCATGTGGTTAAAATTGACAAGCCAAAATTGTGGTGGATTTAATCCTGGACAGATTGACAGCACGTTACCTTTTCCCTAGCAATACTGAAAAGGGAAAAGCCCCAGCTACTCTGCCAGTAGCTCTGGAGCTTGCTCTGGTCCTGGAAACACCCTTTATATCAGCCATTAAAGCTGTGGAACATTCCTGTTTGCCTTTATTCACTGTAAGGACAAGAAATGCCTACATCGAGAGCGTGGCAGAGGCAGCTAGTCCCCTCTCCTGGAGGTGGCTTCCTGCCAGCTGACCCCATTCCAGGTGCATCCCTCTCATTGTAACACTGCAGGGCAATACCCCAGAGGAAAAAAACAAAACAAAACAAACAAACAAACAAAAAAAACGCAGTTTCATAAATTTGAGATTTGCAGGGAGGGAAAGGAGCATATATTAAAAACTTGTCAATTTTTTAGAAATGTCTTAAGGCCCATGTGGCTATTACCATATCACTGAATGGTGGTATTACAGTGATATTACCATATCACTGAATAGAGCGGGAAACAAAGTATAAAACCATTACTTTAAACCCGGAGTTAGGGTGTTAGGGGCCTGATCCAATGCCAAGTGAAGATAATGTGGGGGTGGGGTTGTACCAAATACTGAATGCCCTCTGAGCCCATCAAAGGGATTATGGACCATTTGACGAATTTTTGTCACCCTGTGCTGGACCATGCTAATCTTATTGTGTCATTTCAGTTGCAGTAAACATGCAGCTGATGCAAACATATATCAGACTCATTTTTTTTCCAAATCCCAAAGGATTTACTGAAGCAAATCTAAAACTTCCCCTCCTTCCTGCATACTTTAGTATTGCAACTTACTAAACATTTAAATAACTCCAAAAATTTTTTTATATAGAGTCTATATAAATGTCACTTCCTTTACTTAGTTGATAAAACTAAACTCAACCAAATCAAATATGGTACTTAATTCTTTCTTCACAGAAAATATTGTATCCATTAATGAAAAGTTTTCTTATATAAAGGAATTTTTTTTGATTGGCGTTAGACTCACAGACAGACAGAAATAAGCTGCCATTCTTCCATTTGATAGCCAGACGCTGCCAGTTGTTGCTAGGGCAGTCATGCTGTTAAATTAGGTCTAATGAACGAGTAATTGCTTTAGGTATAGTGAACCATTTCAAAGAAAACAAGGATTCTAATTGATTTGCAATTTGTTTGGCACATTGCATTGTCTGGGGCTATTGATTAGTCTTCTGGATTTCACACTGCATGTGTTTCCCTTTATTAAGGGAATAACAGGTTACTGATTACTTTCCTTCTGGGTTTAATGTAGCGGTTAATGTCTACTTTGTTCTTGTGTCATGTCACAGGCAAGGAAGGAATAATATGCAAGTGGGTGGCCCTTTGCTAAGAAACTCCCCTGCTGCTTTGAGCTGTGTACTCTAAGACATGCTGAAAAGCAGATCAAGAGAAAGGGTTAGAATAGCAGGACTCACAAGTTATGGCCTGAGTCAGGCTAGACCCAGGCTAGAAACTTGGCTTTCCTTCCCTATCAAAGCACAACACAGTATGAAGCAGTTGGTGGTAGATTTGTTCTTGTTTGATTATGTGTTTCTATATAAGGAAACACACTGCAGTTTTATATGCCCCAGCTTATATACAGCAACATCTTAACTAAGGAAGCTTCTAACATACTTATCCTTTTGCTGTAAGAGATTTACTCATAGCACACATATTCTGGAGAGCATGTCATTGCACATTTTAAGTCTATCTTAGATGAAAAAAAAAAAAAGAGAAATCATTCAATTTCAATTTAACAGCTTTATTCATTTCATTGGACAATCTTTTATAATATAGTTGATGTGTAATGCAGTATAATTAATTTCTGATTTCTTAACTTTCATAGCTAAGAATGTAATCCTTAGCACATCTTTTACAAGTATGATAAAATAAAGCAGATTTCATTGTTCTAAAAATGATTGTGGTTCTGGAGATTATTTAGCTTTATGTTTTGTCACCCTGTGTTGTCAGCCAGTACAAATGAAATGAAATATAGGTCTTTAGATTACTTACAGGGTCTAAGGAATCATGATTTTGAGTACTTACTATGTCACTTCCTCTCTCAGAGGGATCAGCCATGTAACATTCATGTATCTGAAGATCTCTGCATAAGCCTGATCCAAAGCCTGTTGAAGTCAACAGTAAACCTCTCATTGATTTTCAGAAGCTTTTGCCAGTGAGCCCATCAATTTTCTTGATTCATCTCTTGAGAACAAATACATCATTTCAACAAGCAACCTACATTTCATTGCTGCCATGCAGTGCTCTAGGTGCCCAGGTAGCACCAGTGGCACCAAGTGACCAATCTCAGAAATCTGGTCTTTGCTCCTTGAAGCTTCTAACACTGTAAAGGTAATTTTGCTGAGTTGTTATAAGGATTATCAGTACATTTCCTGCACAGTATGATTTTTTTTTGAAAAAGGACTATGATAGATCTCTGAAATATAGCATTATGTTCAGCTTAGTCCAACAATAAATTTAAAACTTGGCAACTCATGATCTTTCATGATCTAGATATTGCTGATTTCTAAGTGTTTGCAATGGGAGATAGAGCAGCTGCATCTTACCCTGAATTCATCCTGAATTTCAGGCCATTTCCAATGTCTGAATTAAATTGCTCCCATGCTTTCAAACCTCTGTTAGACTGAGCTTAGTGAAACCCTTGGTCTCACAGGCAGAACCGTAAAAAATAGTCTCAATAGTGGAAACGAAAATAACAGAAGCTACAAAAAATATTTTAGTGTCATGTTTGGCACTCATTTGGTATGCACTAGGTAAGAATATAGAATTCTACTGTCTACTTGTCTAATTGTCTACTGTTTTGGATGCCCTATGTAATTCATTTCTGCTACCCTGTTCACAAATGATGAACTGTTCTAGAATAAATGTATACCAAGTACCAGATGTATACCAAAATATGCCTTAGAATGTAGCAGATTATAATCTATTTTTTTAAATTATATATATATAATTTTTATTTGTCATCAGCATAACCAAGCCATACAAAATGTGTGCTTAGGTATAAGTCAAATTAGTAATTAAATATATTTTATACAACATGGGTGACATAATATAGTTGTAAAGTAAGAGAAACCATGAGATTTTAATTTCTCTGTGTTTGCACTTTAAATCTTATCTCTACTGTGGGAAGATGGGGATGGGAGGAAGTTGATGCAACCATTCAGTAATTATGGTGGACCACAGGTTTTGAGGATAGCTATTTGACCAACTTGCAGAGACACTGCAAGAAAGTTGAAACATTAATATCTACTCCTTCCCCTAGCCTTTTATTCAATAAGATAAACCTGAAAAGAAACATTTTCAAACAAGAATGCTCACAGGAAAAGGTATCGTTAGATATCAAAAACTAACATCTGAGTCCAAACATACTCCAGTTACAACCAGATTAGAGATTAAACTAAATGTAAGCAGTATAGAAGCAATTATTGTAACATGATATGACATAAAGTTTTCTAAATGGCCCATCATTTGTATCACTGTGTGCTATTGGAGAAACGCAAGAAAATTTTAATGGGGGTGATATGAGCTGATTTCTTTCAATAAAGTACACACATACAGAAGTGGATTGCTACATTAAATTATGAATATCCCACAATTCAGGGAAATCTATGTGCTATGTTAAGTGTGTTATTGCTATGCAAGCTTAAGCTTTTCATTTCTTCTCTTTACTTTGTTCCCACTGGGATTGAGATTTGGCATCTAATTCTCCACAAAATGATGTGAAATGCAACAATGAAGCAATGGTGGGAAGTGATGCTGCTTTTTGCCTTTAATTGTAGGGCTCATTGTGAAACAAAGGGCATGTGATGCATAAGAATTAACATAGTTTACTTAACAAGTTCAAGCACCAACATATTGTTGTTAGTTGGTCATTATGAATTTCATACATTCCAGTGAAATCTTTTTATCTGCTTCATCAGGAGACTTCCAGGGGGAAATTCTGTTTCCTGAATCTCCTTTTAAATCTTCTTCTCTTGGGCCCAAATAGTCAAGCTTTGTGTCTAGGTCTACAGTGGTGCATATGTTGTGGAGTGCTCCAGGATTCTGGCCTCTTTCTGCCCTGTGAAAACCTGGCTACCAACAGTCCCACCTCCCTTCTGATCTTACGAAGGGCTGTGTATGAAAGACAGCTTCATGTGCCCATATTTCTCCCTGAAATGGGATTTCCAAGCACCTAGGAAAGGCAATGGGCCCTACAAAAGAAGTAATGTCAATTCCCCCATTGAGGGTGTTTTGCTTTTTAGAAAGGAATTGAAAATTTGCTGGGACAGAGAGAAGGAAAATCAGATGAATGACAGTTAAACCCAGTACTTAGAATAATTTCACAGGTAGAAGAACTCCTGAGTTCCTTCCTCCCAAGGGCTTTTATGCAGCTTATCCAACAGATACCATTCAGTGAATATCTTGAAGCCTCCTCTTTTAGGACTAGTTAAGTTCCCTAGCTTTTAGAAGTACCTGCAAAAATGTGCAAAGAGTAGACATCTATCTGTGGAAACCAAATTCAAAAGCCAGCACTTATTCAGTTTTTTGTCTCTGACACACATCTTCTCATGAACTGATGAATAACTAATTCTTTCTATGTCTATAAACTATAGTTTATCGGGTGAGGTATGTAAAAATATTTTCATTGAAGTCCACAGAGGCTATGGTCATCAGGAATGTTACCTTAAATATGAGATAGTTCCTCAAGAATGAAATGTGTTTTCCATTCTGAATTTTATTAGGTGTTCTCTGATTGAAATATTGCCCACAAGCCACAGAATTACTAAGCCTAGTGTGCTAGGTGCAGTCAAAACATGCCAGAGATCCTTACTTTTCTATCCTTCTATCATTACTGCCATAACTAAAGGCTTGGACTCCAAGTTTAGTCTCACCCTCATACCTCACTTTGTCTTCTTTTGGAAAATCACACTGATCTTGAAGAATGTTTTTGTTGCTTCTTTCTGACTGCCTCTGTGTTGAGCTTTTAGATTGAAAAATAAGGTCAAAAACTACAGTTCTTGAGACAGGTTACTTCTCTCTAACATGGCTTTGCTTGTTAGTATGCACAGGAGCAAATCACATTTTAAAATATTTAAAAAACATGGAGGAGCTTTAAAAACTGTTTAAAAAACTGCATTTGGTTTTGTGCCAGCTACAGATGCCATGCTGATTACAGAAGATTACATAAATTCCCCAAGCCTTATTATCCTGTCACACCTTTAAAAATGTGAAAAATTCCACTCGAGTCATGGAAGTTACACAGGTGTAAGCAAGTGCTGGAGAAGAATACGGCCCTTCTGGTTAGCAAGTTACCAGTGTTTCAAGTCCAGTTATCTTTACCTATGTTTTAATATAAAAACAAAGCAAGACATGCAGGGTATAAGCTGTCTATGCTTATATTTCACTCTTCAATGATTTGAGCTGAGTTGTACAGATTCACGTCAGCTGAATTTTGACCTGTATATGCAGGAAAAAAAAGAAAAAAGAAAAAAAAAAACTCTTTGAAGTAGCTCATTATTAACATTTTTATATAATGTTAAAAACCTGTTAAAAAAAATAATAAAATATGACTATACCAGGTCAAACAAAACTTTCATTTAGCTCTGGAACAGTGGCTTAGAATAGAGAGTGAGATGTTAAAGGAAAAGCAGTATATGTGCAGAGACACTTTTCCTGTCATACAGTTACATATCCTGACATTCATTTTCAGATGCTCTTTTAGCCGGATACCAAATGAGTGATCTTGGATACTGCTTGGGACTTGCCAACTGTGAATCCAGCCATTTCTTCTTTCAGCTCATTTAGCCATCCTGTGGCAATGAGTTCCACAGCTGAATTATGCACCATAAGAAAAAGTCATTGTTTCTGAACCTTTTAACTGGATGATTTTATTGAGACCCCCTCAATTTTTCTTTAAGAAAATGCAGAAAGTTTCCTTCACTCCCTTTCTCCACACAACCAGTAAATGTAGAAGCCTCTATTAAATTCCCGTCAGTCATCTTTTCCATCCTGATGAGTCTGGATAGTTTTTCCCAATACAAATGCCATTCCTCACCATTGCTCATCCTTGTTGAATTTATTTTCCATGTCTACTGTTATTCTCTTTTGAGGTGGGTTGCCGAACCAACGTACAGTTTTCAAGAGGAGGGTACACAACCAGTTTATGCCGCAGTCTCATGATGACGCCCTTTACTCTTCTGTTTTCTTTTTGTGTCCACTATAAAGACCATAGGCCAGTAACAATTCTGTAGGATTCCTAGTAGGATTGTGAAGGCCCTTGTATATCTAACAACTCCAGGACTAATACCACCGCATGATCACATGAAAAACAGTGGTATATTCCATGATTCTTTTTGCATTATTTAGCTGACAGTAGTGACAAAGAGATTTAGAACTTTGTAACCTGCCAAGTTTCCATAGACTGTCGCCAAGAGCTCCACAGGCAACTAGTGGCCATGAGCTGGGAACAAATCCACAAAGAATAGTTCATAAGACCTTTTCCTAAAAGTTGTGATGACCCTATGGCCTACCACTGTCAAAAAGTGTTAATACCTTTGCTGTGCTCCCCAGCCCTCAAATAAGATGAGGAATACTTACTCTATAAAAGAATCATGTATTTCCTGAACAATGCAAAGTTGAGAATAAAAACAAATTTGTTCCTTAGAAATTGCCTAGTGAAGCAGTTGTTTCATACTGCCTGTTGAACATTTGGGTAGACTGATTCAAATGTTAAAGCTGTGTTCAAACCAGAAAAAATAAAAATAATAAGCTGTCAGAATAATTACTAAGAACATACAAGGATTATACAAAGTAAACTGCAGCCTGCAAAAAGAGAATTGCATGTTAGCTAATTGTTAATTTTAGCAATTGCAATGGCTAATTACTGTGGCACACATTGACTATTAGCATGATGCCCCAGCACCTGCTTTCTCCAATGAACAGATTTCTTCATTGCTCGTGCAGGAGCAAAATGTGTAATTATTGGCCATCATTGGGGCGATTTTTCAGTGATTCTTTTGTGTGATGTGAATAAAGCATAATGACATATTTTATTAGAGGGCAAATAGCTGTTTGTTAATGGAAATGATTTGAAATCCAAGAAACTAGGAGCTAGGAGCATGTTTTCAGTATCAGCATGAATTCAAATGTATTTTCTTTTAACTCTTTATAAAAGAAGCATAGAAATCAAATCTAAACTTAGTATAATATATTTAATGATATGTGCAAACACAGCATTGATTAATTGCCTCAAATGTTTTCAATGCTACACCATTTCATTTGTTACAGCAGTCTGCTAAATTTATGCATTTCTTATTTAAACTCTTCTTTCCTGGGCATATAGTGTTAGCAAGATTATGTGGCTTGTTCCTCATTTACTGGGGAAAAAAAAAATCATCTTTGTAACTTAAGCAACAATTATGGGCTTTATGAGGCACATTTTCATTGCACACATTGTAGAACACAGTGCACTGGCATTATTATTCCTGAAAGTACATGCTTGAATGTATCTATCAAGACCCAAATGTCAGCTACTGAATAGATTATGCATAGTTATCCAAAACAGCATATAGATACATAAAATCTCAGCAACAGAATATTCAATTCTTGAGGAAAGATTTTAATTAGATAATCTGCACAATACCTTTGAAGAACAATGCGAATGAAAAAAAAATCACATATGAACCTTACACTACAGTACTGTTTAAAATAGATAAACACTTTGTCTTTTTTGAAGGACGTGTTATGGCTAGTATAAGAAAGCTGGCCGTTCCATCTTTTATCTGAATGCTGCTCAAAGTTGAAAAGAAAAGGTTACTAACAGACATATTTTGCTGAATTTTAATGACATAAAACTAGGCTAACTTGATGGAAAACAATAAAGTGACTCTGGATAGCCAAGGAAAGTAGAAGCCTTGCGAACCTTTCTGAAACTTAACAATATGTAAGAAATGTAAGTCTTTTGTACAGTCTTCAGAGAATTAAAAGGTTTAACACTACCTTAGAAGTAGAGTCATAAGAGATTTTTTGACATAACTCTCATTCATTCTGACAAAGACACAGTGGCCTATCTTTGACTAAATTTGACCCAATTCAGAAACACATAAGTTAGATGAAATTCAGACATAATGGATAGATACAAAATGACTGGTTGAAGTAAATTAGCCTTTAGAAGCATGTTTAATAAATAAATAAATAGATAGAACCTGTACGGAGTAGCTGTAATAGGAAGATAGAGTAAAAGATCATATATTTTACTTTTTTTTCTACACTTGCATATGATACATATATTGCACTTTAAGACTGTGGCTTCAAAGACCAACACCATAAAAATTAACCCAATTCTACGTACACTGAAAGTCTGGCTTGTCCCATACCCTGAGTCTGAGTTATTTACAAACTTGAGGAAGAAACTATGAATGGGCACTTCCTCTTCTCACCCAGGGCCTATAGCTTCTCTGCTGTTGCAAGACGTAGATAAGTTTGGTATTCAGGTTCACTGTTTGACCCATTAAACTGGTATTGAGGTATAATTTGTGTGTTTTCCCAGTACGGTTGCACATAGAATGGGGTTCATTTCCACAAGTTTGAATAAATTTATCCAGTTCAGTGAACCTGTTGTTAAGCTTAGCAAAACTCAGTAGGTGGCTTTAAAGTCCTGTAATTAGCCCATTACATAAAATCTGTACTTTAGATTTTTGCACATTGGTTAATAAGTATAACGTGCTTCGTATATATAAATAATATTACATTAAATGTTGCAATATAAAGGAATTAAAGGCCAAAGTAGTTAAATAAAATACTTGAAGGAGATCTCAAATTAGCATGTTTAATTCCAACTCATTGAACAGGAAAAGGCTTTAGCCTTACTGTACCAGTTCCATACAATGCGCAGAATAGCAGATATTTAGTCTCCATTTTACATAAGGTTGCTGTCATCCCTGACCTCTGTGTGACTTTGGAAAAATGTTCTAATTAGCTTGTTTCTTTTAAAATCTAATCATTACAATGTCTAAATATAGTCATGAATTACCAAGACAGCACTTGCTTCAACAATTTTTCATAGTTTGTACATAGCTAATTAATTCTTGATCCTTAATTTTTGCTTTCGAAATGAAATCTGTGAGGAAAATGAAGTCTACAGCTAATTAACCCATGCAATGCTTACTGTTTCATAGTGAAAACAACTTAAAGTTCAAGGTTTTTAGTAGCTATGACAGTAAATACACAGCTTTGAATCCTATTTCAATAAGTTAAAGTTACGCTTCAATCTGACAGCGTATTACATTTGTTATTTTTTCAGTGTTGAAAAAAAGATCTCAACCAAAGCCCCATACTTTCATTTTTCTTCAAATGTACTGATGAATTACATAATATGAATTAATATATAGAAAGGTAATGCTACAAATATAACCATTACCTATTTTAATTTATTTTTCTATTAGTATATAAAGAATACCATATTACATATAGCACTTTTCACAGATCTGGTTACTATCAATGTGAGAAATATGTTTGAGAAGTTTGTATAAATACACGTATGCCTACATAGATACATCTATATATCTATACATATGGGGAAATAAACTAATATTTTCAAGTTATATGAAGTACTCAGAGTCAATACTGCGGCCAAGGGAAACTTGCACAGATTTGATGTCATGAAAAACTCAACAGTACTGGACAGTTTTCTAAGTTTCATAAATATACAAATTTTAGTGGATGAACCTGTACTTATTTAATCGATCAATGGTTTCACTCCATCTTAGCCTGAAGCCAGACCTAATTCATTAGGTCGTTCATCAGCCAGATCTCATTCATTTGTAATTTTAGCTTCATTACAATTTTGGCTTGAAAGAAAAGAGAAGGTTGATAGTGACAAATTTCATACATTTTATTATGCTCATTGTGATGTGGCAAATAAAACTACCCCAATTTCCAGAAGTGTCCTGTTTTTATTTTGCCACTTTATATCATCATCTTTGAGTGCCTTTGACTTTTTTCTCATTTAATGTATTGCAATCACCCTCTATACTACTCTATATTTTTTCCAAAATATATCATTTTACTGACAATCTTACTTTAATGCAAGTGCTTCTTTATATATATGGCTACATTGACTCCTTCGTTCTCATATACATTGACATCTAGAGGATTTTTTCCCTTGGCCAGACATTACACAAAGGGTAAAATCCAGCCTTTGAGATTCCATTCTCAATCATAGAGGTACATTTTCTGCTGGTTCTGTACAGAACTGAAACCATAAAATGGGAGTAAAATTTGGCCTCTTGTATAATCAATTGCTGTTCTCATAGAACTATGCAGACTATGTTTGAAGGTACCAGAAAAGTTAAAAAATATATATATCATGTATGGCATTAATACACCATAAATTTAGAAAGGGACTGACACACATTGATTGAGTATTCCATAATTCAGTGCAGACTGAATCAACTCAACAGTTCAACAGCTGGGGGAAAAAAAAGAAAAAGAAGAACTAAATAATAATAAAAAAGTAAATTACAGAAAGATTTCAGAACGGAAAAAACAATCAGTGGAAGACAAAAGACAAGCCTGGTGGATCTTCCTTAATGTGTTTCATGCCAGCCTTCCCAATATATTCCCAATCTTCCATCTTCTGTCTTCTAAAATACACATCATATGTCACCTCTGAAGGCTGGATCTGTGCTCTGTCATGCCATTTTCCAACACCTGATTAGATTTCTTTTTCTGATAAATTTGAATCAGAAGTGTTAAAAACACCATCAATTACACTTCTTTAAGCTATGGATCTTCTTCAGTGAAACAGTTAAGAAGTCACAAAGTATGGGTTATTCCTGTGAATAGAATACTTGATTTGGTCTGTTAATTGACTATGTGCATGAATTCTACTCATCGGAAAAAGTTACATGTGAGATTGAATCTACAAGAACACCAAAGGGGAGGCAGTTATGAACAGTACGTGCAAACCTGTCTTTTTCACTTTCTAAATTTTAAACTCCTCATCAGCATCTAACATTAATTCATGAACCAAAGAACCCCATCTTGCGTACCAGCCATAACTCTCTGTTTTACCAGGAGTAGAGGCCACTAATGAATAAAGCATACTGAATCAAGTAATTTTTCAAAGCGTAGAAAAATTACCAGAAGAAAGATGAGGAAAAAAGTTTCTGTTCACTATTTTTGTAATCAAAGCTATGATATTATCAGCAATGCTTGACCATGTTCATCCTTGCATATCATGAGAAAGAAACTGAATTTAGTTTACAAGGCAGATAAATTTGACTTACAACAGCTGAAGAGCTTTTTTTTTTTCTTTTCCCCAACAAATAAATTAATCTCAACAAAGCACTTATTTTCCTCTTTCTAGGTATGCATATACAAATGGATAATTATTTGTCCAAAATTAGACCCCTAAAGGTATAAATGGCAATAAGTTAAAAAATTCCCACAAAATAAGAAATGTGTGTGTTTACTTTGAAAATCAGGTCTACATGAGGAATTTGAAAATATTGGCTGCATGCACATTACTAAAAATTACATCTGTCTGTTGGTTGCCCCGTATCAATTTTAAGGCTCCTGTACCTCTGAAGCTTATCATTGACACCCATGCTGCAACTAAGACAAAAAATTTTATTTTCAGTTGCTTTTAGATTAATAAGTGATTAATGAAAGCATGTCTAGAAGCACTTATCAAGTTTAAGGACTTTGTCTGACTATTGTTTAGATTATTTGGGGTTATTTAGAGAATTAACCACTGAAGCACAAAAATGTGTAAACAATATTGTCATAAAGGTAGCTAAGGCAACACAAGCTACATTTTCTTCACTTCTGGCTTTTGGCCAAGCAATACTTTAGATGGCTGTCAGGGATTCTCTTAGCAAAGCCCTTAGTTTTCCTAGGTAAGCAATGATTTTAAAATATATGTTTTTAACAATAGCGCTTCTCCTTATATACTGCACTGTAGACTAACACGCGCCACAGAATAAAGATGCTGAAGAAGTGACATGTTCTTTACTGCTCCACTGATCATCCTTTCCCTAAGTTGATAGAAACAAAAGTCCATTACAAGCTTCTTCTCACATTGGAGCTTTTATAATGTATATTGAAAACATGTTACCCGGGAACATTCTGCATGGAAATAAAAGAAAAGAGAGTGTGTTTTTTTACAACTAGTACCATGAAGGTATTGCTCTCAACTGGATAATGAAAAATAAGTTGAACTTTTCATTTAAATGTAGCAGACTACCAATGAATGCTCTAGTATAACCAGTACAATCTCACTCCCCAGCATGTGACAAAGGCAAAAGTGAAATACAGAACATACACTATGTGTATTTATGCGGTGTGATATTATTGCTCAATCTGTTGAATGAATGTTATGAAATGTAGAAGTTTTAAGTATCCTGGGAAGTTGTGAATAACTTACTGAATCTGCTGCCTTCTCTGTCTTCTCCTTCTAAGACAGGATTTCTTTATACTGTGAATGTAATTGTGTATACCTCAAAAAATTGAACAGTATATGGTTCGCATAGAAATCAACTCACTTGATTTCATGTAATATTTAGGCGCATTTGAAAGTTAGAACTTTGTCCCATGTATTCCATTGGGACAGCTATATTTTTTATTTTCCAGCAACATAAATCTCTGGGAGAAACACAGCTGATGCAAATTATTTGGCTTCAGAGATTATAACTCAGCAGAGAAGCTAGCCAAAGATTTTTTTTCTAGATGTTTATGCAATATAAGAACTGCTAACTTAGAGGATGCTTAGCTTTGACCACTCTCCAATTGAAATGAGGACAAATTGTTACTTAATGGAGTACAAATTTTGTGTTAGAAGGTTTGTTTCTGGGGTAGATCAGTTTCTTTTAAAAGTACAAAGATGACCTGAACTTTCAAAGAAAATATCATGGTAGGCAGAGAACAAGTCAGGATGCCAAAATATCATGGTTAAATATGACTTTGCAGTGTAATACATCATTAACATCATTGATGTTAATCCTATGCTTCTACTAGCACATAAACTCACGGAATCTGTTTCTACTATTAAGAAATCAAGAGAAAAAGATCTGAATACAGCATTAATAGCAACATTTTAAATTTACAAATTGCTCATTCTAGAAGCTCCTCAAGATGTAAAACTACTACAGATTTGTTCATGGATGTTTTTTGTGCTTTTTTTTTTTTTTTTTTCTCAGGATTTCAACCAAAAATTGTTGCAGATATGACACCTTAATGAAATGGAAGGAGTTTTGAAATACGCAGTGGCTGCAGGATCAGGACTGTACTAGTAATTTTAACATATTAGTGTGTATAATCAAAAAGGAACTATATTTACCTACCTCGCAAAAGTCTCAAATAATATTAAAGTGCAGAAGTCATGAAAAACATTTGCTATTATAAGAACAGGAACAAGTTTGGGAAAGAATACTTATTTCCTAGGGCCATTCAATTTTATGGATCAGGTAAGAAAACAGTGTTTGTCTTCAGACTCTGTCATTTTACTACCTAAGAAATCACACTTTGAGGGACAATCCAGGTTGTATGCAATTTACAGAAGTGAGGATAGGTGTCTAGGGGAATAAGAGTGAAAAGAAGTAACATATGTAGTGGAGGAAAGTTTTAGACCAAGGGAGTGGAAGTTATACACTCTAAATTAATTATCCAGGCTTTTTTCTTGGTCCAGTGTTAGAGAGTTATAAAGGAAGACCTATTATTCAGGGTACAAACTCCTATTACTGTGCATTGTTTTAGTGAAATATGCAACAAAGATTACTTTTTTTTTTTTTTTCTGAAATGAACTATTCCTAAAAGGCTTTAGCTGTCAGAACTTTTAGTGCTTTCTCTGAAATTGTTTTCATTTCAGATTCACAAAACTTTTCCCACTTTAGCAAGTGAAGCACAAAAATTTCAATCCACTTAAAAATTCAATGCAGGAATCTGTAAGGCCCAAGAGAAAGAATTTTGCTTTTTTTTTTTTTTTTTTCCTGAGCACAAAACCTTTAAAATGTGTAAATAAAGAACCAATTAGGTTTACCATTCTGGAGGATAATGAGAAGTGTCCATCAAATATGCTACATTCTTAAAATGTTTTGATTTAGCAAGCTAAATTCAAAACAACATAGTAATGTCCAAAGTAAAAACTGATTGTACTTACATGTCACATTCATAAAAAAAAAAAAAAAAAGCTACAAATAAATAAATAGTAAGGAAAGACACCACCGCCACCCCCAACACACACACACCCAAACCATAAAGCTCTAATTGGAAAGCTTCCATCATCTGAGTACTTGCTTCCTGGCATACATAAAATGATCAGTGGGGAAAGCAGGGTCAATCGAGACAGACTGAGAGTGAAATTAAAATAATAAAATGTCTAAACATTTAACTGCAAATAGGAAATCTTTATACCCACCCACACCCTATTCTGTAGCATAAAACTAAGGCAACAATTATTCATATACCTCCAAGTAATTTGCAGGCTCCATACAAAAATCTCATTTAAAATAAGAAATTGCTATTTCTGCACATTTATTCTCCCCAAATGCTGGCTAATTGCTGCAATGGCCATTATAAAGAATAATTTTCGCTTAGCGAAAAAAAAAAAAAAAAAGGAATGAAGAGAACATTTTCTGGTTTTGTTCCTCTGCGGAGGCTCTATTCAGCGAATCCTGAATGCACAGCGTTTCACTGCTACATTTATTATGCTGAGAGGTCAAGTATTACACAGCATCTTGTATTACGCTTTGCATGCTAAGTATTTCACTTCACAAATTGACCCTTCGGTGTACTTACTACATAATGCTCTAAAAACCCAGCTAAAACGCAGGACAATTAGCAATACTTTGGCTCCCGCTTAACAATGGGGACACCAATGTAGGTGATTGCATTTACAGTGTTGCTTTCTTCACAAAACATTTTTGACACATTAAAGGTACTTTGGAATCGTGCAGTACCAGTCGCCTCTCTCGTGAATGGCTTTTCCAGCATGTACTGAGAGAAACAGTTACTGTAGTTTAGGGCTTAATTGAAAAGAATTCAGGCACGGCCCTATGAAGCACCAATTAGAGGGATATTATATCATAAAAAGCTGTAATATCCATTTTCAGGCTTGCTCGCCAGCCAATACAAAGTGGGGCACGGCTTAAAAAGGGGATGGAGCTCCAGCCCGGCAAGGGGATGCTCGGGAGGCGGCGACGGCCGCGGGGCCGGGGCCGGGGCGCAGAGCGGAGCTGAGCGGGGCGGAGCGGGGCGGCATCCCCGCAGCATCCTCGCAGCATCCCCGCAGCATCCCCGCAGCATCCCTGCGGCATCCCCGCGGCATCCCCACGGCCCCGGGCACAGAGGGGAGCCGGGGCCGGCCTTTTAGCTGCAGCTCGCCGGGAAATGGAAAAAAGCGCCGCGGCCCCGGCAGCAGCAGCAGCACGCCGCCGGGGAAACCCCCGGGACACGGAGAATGAAAACACCCGAAGTTGTCGGGATTTTTTTTTAACTATTATTATTTATAGCTGTAATCATGGAAACAAACAAAACCCTCCATTAGAGCTCAGGGCTCAGCGCGTCCCCGCGCTCTCAGCTCACACCCCCCTACTTGGCAATCCAGAGAGCGGCAATTGCCTGGAGTTCATTGTGCGCGGAAAACAAACAAACATAAACTTATCGCCCCGAAAATTTTGGATTTCTCGTGTCAAGCTGCTAATAAAACGACATTAATGGATCAGCCCCGCGAAGTGTCTCTTCAGCGGCTTTAAAGTATCTTTCGAGTGCCTGGGGAAAGCCGAGGCGTGCCCGCTCCCCGCCAGCTGCCGCCGCCCGCCCGGGCACTGCCGCGTCTCCGCGGTGCTAAGGGCAGCGCTGCCTCCCGCCTCCTCGCCGCCCCCCGTGCTCCCCGAGCCGCTGGGATAACCTGAAATTCAACTGGCCGAAAATATATGTATATATTTTTTTCCCTCCCTTCCCCAGGAAAGGGAGCGCGGGAAAACAGTGGGGCGCACCGGCTCCTGCCTTGGGCAGGATGAGGGACACAAAGATGCTTCGTGGGTCCAGCTTGGAGCTGATGAAGCAACGTGACTCCAAACCTCCTGCGTCCTGCTCAGGATGGGGAATCACCTGCTCAGCTTTCCTCACCGTGTACCTAAGGGGGCTGCTGTTTTTTGCCGTCAGGGTGAGCCCTTCACATGGCTTTGTACCACAATGCAGGGCCAGGAGACTAGAGGCATTTTGGGGCAAGCCCCCAAAACACAGTATTTTTTCATCCAGTCTGCCAGGAGGACATGGCCTGCCTCACAAGTAGCCCCTCGCTAAGCCCCCCAACCACCACTGGAGGTGCTGGGGACATCCGCAGGGCCAGCCATGCCATGGGACAGCTTTGGGCCTGCAAGGCAGAGTCCTGAAGGTCATGTTATTACTGTAATTGCAGGATTTCTAAGGCTTACCAGAGTATTTCTGATGTGTATTATCTCTTTGTGTTCAATGAAATATAAAACGAGGTAGAGAAAAATTCAGGTGTGACAGGATTAAACTCCTGCTCTGCACCAGTGGGCGTGATTTTGACTTATGCAAGCAGTATGTCTTCCGCCTGCCCTTCAGGGCATGGCTGCCATAACATGATCCTCTGTCACAGCCAGTGATGAAAGAGTGAAATCCAAAGTCAACACAACTGGTAAAGAGAAAATCCTAGCTATGGGTTTCTGATGGGGACTGAAAACATGGTGAATGGGTACCTCAGGCTGTGAAAATATATCCCCTCAAAACAAAACAAAACAAAACAACAACAACAAAAAAAAACACAAAGTCTGCATGTAAAGAATAGCAAAGAGTGACAACACATCTGATGCCTCTTCAGTCTGCTTTTCTCAATCCACATATCTATTCCTTTCTCTTTTCCCAGTGGTGCTGGCACCACGTCTTTAGCGCTGTCCTGGAAACACTAGTGATGCTAGGATCATGGTAAGAGGGAGAAAGACAAGTAACAGCAGGAAACTAAAGCTAAATGATGGGGAGGGAGGGGACTGGTGGGGGCAGGGAGTTTTTCGGTGAGTGTATGGACCACGCGCTATCCCCATGCAATCCCAGCTCCAGTTACATCCGCTTCAGGTGCTTGAGAGAAGTCCTGTAAATGACAAAGCAGAATTTTTATTCTGGAGTGAACTGATAAAATCGCACATTTCAATGGAATATGGTTCCATCGGGGTTCCTCTGTCTTGCTCTCGAGACAGTCTTCATGCATAAAGCACTGTTGTTTGTGAAGAGGAAGAGCTTTGAGGGCTGATAGCAGCTGTAAACTCTAGAGTGGCCCTGCTTTAGCAAGTGCAAAGTCACATGTTTTCCTCTACTAAGGGCTTTTCAGAGCTGCACGTAGCAGTGAGTCATGCTTTTTGCCATACTGAAATTTGTGACAGCTCACTTCAGGTCAGGCAACTTGATACTTCCCCATGAATGGCCAGTGGTTCAGCCTTGGCAGAACCAGTAGCGTCTGATGGCAAACCTTTCAGCACCTGGGCAGAGCCCTGCCTGCCTTAGCTGTAAGTCAGATCTTATGAACGAGCTGTAAACAAACACAGGGAAACAAATATATGAGACTGACAGGCTGGATGTCCTTTCTCTGTGGGCAAATGGTATTAGGTGGTGATGTCAGGGGGCAGTGTGTGATGAATGTTTTCATCCTCTGCTTAATTAGAAATTAGTTAGAAATTAGGGGATATTCACCATGGCCACAGACTGCAGCTGCTTTAGCTCGTTCTTCTCAGTGTAGTGTTAGATTGCTGCAAGTACACGATGGTTATGTCTTTTGGCAGCCAAAGCAGAGAAATCCAGCTCTGCTGCACAGGCAGGACTAACCAGATTGCAGTGTAGCAATTGGGGCTTTAAGTTTGAGATTTTTATGTATGGTACGATAGGTACTTCCAAGCTTCTGCTGCTAGGCACCCATTGGGAGGTCCACATGATATGTTCTGATTCAATGTGGTTATAAAGTTTAAGGCGACTTACATTAACCAAAAGGTATTTTCCATGTGCCTTCCACAGAAAACTTTTCTTTTTTTTTCTTTTTTTTTTTTTTGTAGGTCAGATAATGCAATCACATAGTTAATGAGATGTGGCCAGTCTTGACAGAAAACAAATATTTGACACTGCATCAGTATATATATATCACTCTAGTATGGCATATATCTCATCACGTCTTTTCTGAACATTAGAATCCCTGGTTTGAAAACATCAGTTTACCTTTTTCTCCAAAGAAAGAGTAGAATTATTTGCATACTGGTGAAGGTTGGTTTGCAGCCTGACAAGCTAGCTACATCAGTTGGCAATAGCTGCAACATGCTGTTGAATGGCAAACGCCCTAGCAACACTGTGCTTGACAGAATGATGTACACACTGAAGGGTCCATTGAAAATTATAGGCGTTGCACGGGAGAGCTTGAGGAAACCATGATGAAATATTTTTGAGACATGATTTTTATGCTTGCCATATCGGAATCAAGTTTTAATGTACATGCAAGATAGGTGAATGCTGAGTAATTTCCAGACTTGTCTTCACTCAACCTTCATTTTAATCCCAAAATGAACAAAGAAAAGAAACATAATGGGGAGGACAAAAATATCCAATAAGGAAATTCTAAGAAAGTCTAAGAAGAAACATATTTGCAACAATCAGTAAAAGTAAAGAAAAAGACATTGAGAATTAAATATCATTGTACCATCAATCAAACTTCTATATATGGCCATATTGTTGGTTGCTAAGTTTGCGACTTTTATTTATGAAGTATTTCAATTACTTTAAAAGACTTACACAGCTAATCAGTTACAACTGACATACATTTTGGCTAAATACCTATAATTACAGTTGTTTCATACCTGAGCCCCTGTTACTGATGTTGTGTAACAAGCAGTCCTGATTGCTGACATCAGCCCACTTAATGTTCCTGCATTTATGTGATAATTAGATAAAATCAAATAAAGACTTTCTAGTAACTTCATAGAATACAGTAAATATATTTACTGAGATTAGCGTAGATCTAAAATATTATTTATGGTTTCATCTCTTTGACAGCAAAAAGGAGCAGGAAAATACACAAGCATCTTAGCTATGAAAGATTACTTATTTTAAAGTATGTTTTCCTCAGTTTAACATTATACAGGTCTGTGATGTGTGAGGTGGGATGTGTAGAAAGTATATTTGTGTATATATGTGTAGAAAGTATATTTGATCAGACTCACTATTGAGAAAAAAGCAGACAATTCAAGGTGTTATGTTCAGAAGCCTTCTGCTTTTCCCAGCTCTCCCAGCTCTCACACCCTTAGATGTCCACAACAACATTAACATTACATGTTTGAGTTGACCTAGAATATACAGATGACCAAACTAGTGAGCCCTCATAAATGAACATGTTAAAATGATGGTCTGTTTAGAAATGAAGCCCCAAAGATATTTTAGAACATCCACTTATTAAGGAGATGTTCTGAATGTACCAGGTTAAGAAAAGCTGACCAAAAAAAAAATAAAAATAAAAAAATAAAACACCTCAGTATTTTTAAATAAGGCATATCTGAGTAACAGATTTGGGTTTGGATTCAATTGTAGAATTAGAATTTTCTATTAGATGGAAAACTTCAAAACATCAGTTATTTGATACATGCTAACAGTAAAATGCATGGGTAGCACAGGCATTGTAGAATGTGATTTTTGACATTACGGCAGTAAACCCCACATGTGTTCCAAATTCATTGTAGAGCATCTGCAATGCAAGGGGTGTGTTTTCCTACAATGACCGGGTCTGGGACTTAGAGGGAGAGCAAGCAAAGCAATTGCTTTGCAGCAGCCACTGTTTGCCCATTGGCAGCTGGAGAGCAGGGTGCTCTCTTCCAGGTTTGGTGGCCACTGAACCCAGGAGCAGTCAGCAGAGGCTTGCTTCCTTCAGTCTGTAGGTGAGAGGAGGTTAGTACTACAGCCTGTCAGGCTGCATACAAACAGGCAGTTGAATTCCAGCCCTCAAAGCTTTCGGCTCTCCCCCTGTGCAAACCTTTATTTCGCTGACTCTGTCACTCAGCCCTCCTAAAGCCCATCCTGCCAGGCACCCCATGACTGGGCCCTAGCCTTTTGGATCAGTTTGCTCTTAAGCTTCCCTTAGTCTGAGTAAGCTGCAGCACTGCTTCTTTCCTTGACATCTCTGACATGTATCCTAGGCATCTGCTTTCGGTCTTTAATCCCTTTACAAGAATGGGTTCTTGCTGGCCACCTGCAATGAGCCTTCAAGAGCAGCTCCAGCTTACCAGGCTGCTCATTACAGTGAGTACCCTGAGCTCCTGCTTCCAAGCTCTAGTTTATCACTTCCTAGGCATATGTAACAGTTAAAGTAAGACAACACACCGCTTGTGAATGTTTCAAAATCATTCACTACCGTTAGCTAATAGAGCAGTAGAAAAAAATAATAAACCTTGGCAGGTGTTTCTTTACCTTGTCGGTCTTGTGTGTTCTCTGCATTAGTACCTCTGAAGAAATCATCTTTGCCTTTCCTATCATGTCCTCATAAGCTTTTTCCCTGAATCATAACATTTTGCTTTGATATATCCATATTCTTCTCCCTTCAGCTGGTCCTGCAGTTAAACAGAAGCATTCTGCTTTGGGTGCATACCCACCTGCTCTGCCCCAGCATCCTTTGTCTATGCCTAAGTTACCATTGAGTGATCTGCAGTCTTTTAAACTGTGCTTTACAGGTTATCATGTTAGCTCCAGTTCTCTTTCCAAATTCTTCAGAAAGGCTGGACGCAAATGATTCCATCCAGTATACAGCCATTCCGTTCCTTCAAAATGACTTTTGATCATCAGGTAGATACATGGCGGAGTCTTGGTGAAAAATAGATGATTCTGCAGCCTTTAAGATAAAGAAATGGCATAGTGGTTTAATAAAATCAATGAGATATTATATGTTATATGCAGATTCTCTAGGCTTTCACACGTGCATTTCCACATCTTGTGATTTTATCAAGAAACTCTTAATATCTAAGGTATATATATAAGAATGTTGATACAAGAAAATACAATTTTCAATTTATATATATATTTTTTTTTTCAGAAAAAATCTTCTCATGTGAAGAACATAATTGGAGAATGACTGTGTTGGATCAGACAGAAATCTAGCTAATCCAGGATGCAGTGCCTGTCAATGGTCAACAACAAACTCTAAAGGAAAGAATCTAACAGATAGGGGAAGTAGAGCATGGTCCTACTGTGGTTACTTCCACATCTAAGCAATCTATTATTTAATGACTTCCTGAACATAAAGTTGTTCTGGAGTCATGTTATTTCTAATAGCCACACATCTTCCCCCCCCCCCTTTTTTTTCACATGAATTTGTCTTTTTTTTAACCCTTTGTACTCTGGCCCTGAAAATTCCTGCATCAATGAGTTCACAATAAGACATGAAGCATTTCTTCTTGTTACTTTTAAACCTGCTACCTAATCATTTCATTGGATGCCCTTTAGTTCTTCATTATTTACTTTCTCCACATCTTTGTTTGGTTTCCATGCTGAAGAATCTTAACGTGTTAAACCAAGTCTTGGTAAAATCTATGTTTTTCTTCTGATAGTTCTGATGTTTTTTCTGAATCTATTGTAGTCTTTCTATATTCCTTTGTGGTGGGTGCACTATAGGGCTATTATTAAATATGTAGCTGTACTATGGATTCATTCTTTGGCATGGAGATGCTTCATGTTTTCTTCTCTATCCCCTGCAGTAATTGCTAACATATCATGTACCACTTTGAGCTGGTATGTATCAGTACCCATTAATGTCAGACATTTTAATGGCCAATACGTAAATGTCTTGAGATTTTTCTACAACTCTCCATAATCAACTTAAGTTTTTTAATGTCAACAACAGTCTTTTGTCTCTAGCAGTACACACACATCGCACACACAATCCCACCTCCTTTTTCTTGTCATTTGTGAATATTCTAGACAGAATTCACTGGTAACATACTGCCATATTTTTCATCAGCATGGTAAATGGTAGACAGTTATTCCTTCTTGTCCTTTAAGCAGAGAACCTCACTCTTATGTCAGGACAGTTTCATTTTAGTGTCTTTGGTGAAGAACCTTGAAAAAAACATTTTGAAAATCTGTTATAGGTTGTGTAGCCTACATATGAGCATTGTTGCTGTTGTTGTTGTTTTTTAATGCAATCCTGGAGTTACTAACTGCTGTTTATGTAGAAAAAATGGGAAAGGAAAAAAAACACGCAAATTTAGTAAATGCATAGGCAGGATCCTACACATATGTTAAAAATTGTTATTTTAAAGCCTGTTTTGTAACTTTTCAGTGCTTGGTGTTGGCAATGCAACTAATTGCATATAATTGGTAGTACTTTAATATTTATTTCCCTTCCCGCTCTGTATGTCTTTCATTATGCATGGCTACTTGTAGTTAGGGAGGAGGTGCCTCACTAGAATCCCATTTTACTGAAATAAACCCTAAGATTTACTCTGAAATAGATTTCTGAAGTTCTTGGGGTTTGCAATCATCCTGTGCAGAAGGCAGAGCATCAGGCATTGTAAGACAAAGCAACTTTTCCTATGCAAAGAATTGAGTGGTGTGGAATGGTATACTTAATAGGCATTCATAGTATTGGAAAGAAATGTAGAGACAAGCATATTTATAAATATAGAAGACTTAACTGTACTATTAACTCACAATCACTGGGGAAAAAAAAAAAGGCAACTACATTGAATCAAAGAATGTGTGGATACTGTGCTTCCAAAAGTACCAGGCAGCACAGCTGCTAACTGCAGGAGGACTCTCCTTCCAGGAAGAGATCTTCTCTGTGTCCACATCCTGATCCAGGTTTCCCTTGCTCTGTGTCATGTATAATACCTAGTGAGATGGGCTGAAATACCAAGAAAATGCAAGGATTGAGATAATCCTGTTTACCCATGTTGAGTCACCGATGGGAATAGGCTGTGCGCCTTGGCCTTCATTAGTCCTGGCTATGGAAGTACAGATCCTGGAATTATTTTAGTAAGTGGAGGTGCAGAAATGTTGTAGGAAGTATGACTTACATCTTTTAGAAGTAATTCTGAAATACCAGATATAGAGAATGTGTTTTTGCTTTCTTAGTGTTTGTGCCTGTTTTGCTATTGCTTTTGGATCACAATTTAAAATATCAATATCTATACTTCACTGCAGCTTGCTACTTTGATAGAGAAATGTACTTGACTCCCTACAGTTATTGCAATTGGAGGGGGATCTGATTAGGATGCTTTCCTAATTAAGTGATATCACCTAAAGTGAGTTTCCCTACCATTGTCTCACTGCAGTGTAAAAATAACAACAGAGGAAAATCATTTGGTTATTTTATTTTCCTGATTAAAATGTCTTTACTCATTCATACTTTACAGGGTAAAATTCCATCTTAATGAAAGACTGAGGGTCAGTTTTCTAACACAGCTAATTATGTGTCCTCATATCCCAATCACAGTTAGGGTTCAATTGTGTTGAATTCAGCAGCAGCACGTCTCAATAGATCCACACGTAAGGAGAAAGCCCGAGGTGGGTATGCAGCCACCAGAGATCAAACAAAGGGTCCTTCAGAGGGTTTTTCATTCACAGTCATCCCTGGGAGAAAAAGATACACATCACCCCCTCTCCAACCAGCTACTGCATATAAGTGCATCTTCACAGTGTGAGGGAAGTTCTTTGACTTCATCTGAATCCATAAGATCTGGATATTTCATGTTATTTTTTTGCTTCTGCTTTGGCAACAAAACACTGTCTCCCCATGGGAAACTCTCCTTTAGAGTCCTCTCCCCTTTTGTGCTCTTTTTGAAGTTCCAGCTGAGCCTGTATTTAACCAAAATTCTACTCTCCTGATGAGTGCAGGTAGCTTCAGTGAACTTGTTGGGGATTTGGAGGATTTTTCCATATGTTTCTTGTTAAAAATTACAGGTAAGAAGAGTAAGATCTACCTTTTATCAGCACTCTGTCATTGTTTCCCTGTCATTTTTAGGCACCTGTTCATGAAGTTGAGCAAGAAATCTTTTCAAGACATCAAAAGTTAAAAAGTATGGTACTGAAGGAGATGTTGCTCCCAGAAAGAGAAATAGCTCGTTATGGCAAAAGAGATTTTTATTTAAGAAAATAATAAAAGTGAAACATATTCATATATCTTTTTAATTAAGGTTTGGAGGCACAGCTGTTGGATCCAAATCCTGCAACTCTTATAATATGATACCACATTTATGGAAATCTTGCCCAAAGCAGGTTTTGGGACCAGGCCCTGTTACATAAATTTTCTAAACAGAATTTCATATAACATTCTTTTACTGATTAATCATTTGTTTACTTGTAACACTAAAATTTATGTATTATCACATTTCTTCTGATAATTTTAAAAAGTAGTTTTCTCTCTGCTATTATGAAAGTTGAAACAGGATTTCCCATGTCTCATTTTTTCCATTCTGACTAGTAGTGTTCCATGTAGAATATTTCATCACTGTGCTGCTGTCTTCTGTGCCCTTGTGCCTGCATGCTTAGTCCTTAATGGAAAAATAGACTTGCCTGCAGTCCTGTGTTTTCTTCTACTTCCTTTTCCAGTTCTGTTGTTTTTATTGATTCTGTTACAATAAGTAACAGACAAAAGAGAAGATTAGGGCAGAAAGATTTCCCCAGTCCATCAATAATTTCCTAAGTTTCATTAGCTGTAATTTCTTGAAAAGACTTAGAGTTACATTCACATTCAGTAAATAAAATGTGTAATCCAAGGGATCAGCTCTTTCACATTCAATAATGTGTACCAAAAATAATTCAGCTGAAGCCAGTGGCTTAAAATTTGTATGAGAGAGCAGAAAACCAGGCTGGTGTACAAAATGGCAAACTCTTGTCACTTCTGCTAGGCAAAAATCTAGAGAAAGACAGCTGTGAGAGTTTTGTCCAAATAAGAATTTTGATACTCAGCCAAGGAGCATGAAGAAGACCAGAATTAAGTCCCAGTATTTTCTAGATGGAAGTGTTTGATCGGCTGCTCTGTGCTTGTGATTTCTTTTTCTTCAAATGTTTTTCTTTTCAGTTGTACACATTGCACCAAATTAACTCCCCTTAAGCAGAAGACAGTTTTGCCTATTGAAAATGATAACAAATGATGCAATTGAAGCCCCTGTTTAAAAATTGCTCTTACAGTACATCCTCTTGAGCCAAAGTCTGATCTCATCTTTCCAAACTTCACATTATTCCCTTTACAACTTTTTCTCTCTATAGGATTAAAATATTTTGCCCAAACCATTTGACCTTTCAGTAAGATTTATTTGCTATAAGAAACAACAATTCCAGAGACAGTCATGTGACTACTTTAATATTCAAAGTTGGCATTAAAGCACTGACATTTTATTTACTAAAAAGCAATACAAATGTCAGCCATATTTTTTCATTATCCACTGTTCATAAAATTGCCCTTAGTGTTAAGAACATTACACTTTACATCACTTTACAAGTGAGCAGTGTCACTTTCACAAACGTTTAATTGAAATATGAGTGTCAATGGCACAATTGTTCTGCTGGTCAGTTTTGAATATCTCCTGTAAAAGGAGTATTAAATGATTTGAAGTCATATGCTCTGCTGTAGTTGTCATTTTTTAAACAAAAATGAAACTTCAGAGAGGATGAAGAGCAGTCTTTAAAATGCTTTTAATTCCTCTTTGAATTTTCATTGTAAGTTTTTTTTGTTGTTGTTAGTTGCTTTTTTTTTCCCAAAACCGAGCAGACTAATGATACAACATAGTTGCCTCTTAAAGCAGGAGCCCTTACATTTCCTCCTCCTAATTAATCCCATCCCAAAACCCCCTTTCACTTTTGCAATAAAGGTGGCCCCTGTTCAGTTGGCTCTGGTATATTTACAAATGAAGTTCTTAGTGCTACTTATTTGTTGTCACAAAGTGAAGAGCAAAAACCAGTGTAAAAATAATAAGTAATGTCTGAGGAAAACAAGCTGTCAGGGTTCAGAAAGTTCAGAAGAAAGCTGTTCTAGTCAGCATGGCTTTTTAGACAAAAGATTTTTTTTTATCTTTTGCATTCTCTTATAAACATCCTGGTTTAAAAACAGTCATCCAAACTTCGAAGCACAGCCTCTGATCTCAAAAATAGTATGTATTTATAAATATGTACAGAGTGAATGGTAAATCCCAAAATGTAAAATAATGCAAATACTTTATTCTGATGTAGCTACTGGCAGTAATCCATGGACAAGCTTTGGTGTTCTCCACAGAAGTGAAATTACAGTCAGTCCTTTGGAAAGAAAGCCGTTTAGACAGTTCATGTCAGCTGTTGGGTAAAATGGAAGCTGGTTAGTGCATTTCTGACATGGTACAAAAACAATAAAATTTACATGTCTGTTTGAAGTACATGAAGTGCAAAGAATCTGAGCCCTTTAAATACATATGTTGCACAATCACATTTAAATGGAATGAATAAAATTCATTAAGTATGGTGCTTCTCCTTGGGAAGTCACTGGCCTTATACAGATCTCTAAGAAGTAAGCTCTGCAGCCTCCTCTGGGCCAGAACATCAGTTGAATAGTTGCAATAAGAAGAGAGAATCAGATGCTATTTAAAGGCATTAAGCAAAGTGTAGATGTTTACTACAGGTAACTTAGCTGTGCATTCAGTTAATATGGAAATAATTATTATAATGTAGCACTTCATTATTTATAATGCATTAAATGGAGATTTTTATATGATGCCTTCAGAGAGCAGACAGTTCTCTTGTGCAACAGATAACTAAAGTACATAAAAATTACAATCCATACAGAAAGGTTGAAAGATCTTATTAAAAAATATATGTACTATCTGATGATTAAGAATAGATATTAAACCCCCAAATGCTAAGCAAATAGGATTACAAGCCCTACTGTTCACTGGTTTTAGTCTCTGTTTTTATGGAAATGATTTAAAATCTCTTCTCTGGTTTTGGGAAATATTGTCTGAAATAACTCTATATTTTGTATGGCTAAGCTGCGTATTTTCTAGTTATTTTCTTCATGCAGAGTGTGGGAAATGTTTATTCCAAAGCACAGATGAAGAACTGATGTGAGAAATATTGTAAAGCATCTTATGTTGACTGGAGCTAATTAACTGTGATGCTCCACCACTGTTCTCAGTTTTAAGCAGGAACACGCTAAACAATACCTTTTATTTTGCTGTTCAATAGATTTTTTACTTAAACACAGATGAATTCAATATCTGTACAACTTTAACACTTTTTTTCTTAAAATGTTTTTAGTAGGTACACCAGAAATATTTCCTATGACATGTTGTTTTTATATTTAATAATAAAGTATTATTTGATAAATTTCTTGTATGATTTTGCCCTTCTATTAGTACAGTACACATGTGAAACATGCTACTTTGTGATTGCATTTTCAAATCAGAATTGTATATATATCAGAAGGAATATATACAAATAAAACAAACCTAGACATAGAAAATCCTGAAAGAAACTCAATGATTGATTTCCCCTTCTTCCCTCTTATACAAGCTAACCTTGAATCAGACATAAATGTTGTTGCCCTCTACATGCTACATTTGCATCTGTGTATCTGTAGAGATACATACATTCAGGGTGGTAGAGGCTGGAATACTAAAAAGCTCTTTCAGTGCTGTAGAAGCAGGCATTTTGTTGTGTAAATCATATTGTTTTAATATTGAAGATACATAAGAATCCATGATCTGCCTTTAGTTGGTGCCATTGGAATTTTAACATCTAGAGAAAGTTCAGTGCAGAGATGCACTGAACCACCTCTATTAAACAGTTCGATTAAAAACATCTTGTATATTCCATTGACTACACACACAAAGAATCTTCGTATTTCTCATCTGACTAGCTGCAAATTTACCTCTTCATTCTACTTCCAAAGTCCTTTATCCTTGTTTCCAAAGTCCTTTTGTTACAAGGGTTCTTCATTCCTGCCCCCACTGACTCTAAGAAGCAAAGTCAGAACAAGACACTCATAAAAAAAGAGGGTCCAAAACCAAGTCATCTGAAGATTTTAAATTCAAAAACAGTTCAACTCCGCAACACACAAGAACTTTTCCACAGTCTGCAAGGGGAGCTACATCCTACTTTGCATCTTTTGAGTTCATGTCTTGTAATCAGCCTGGGTTCACCACTCACTGCCCCTCTGGGGCATGAGGTTCTCCTGATGCCTGGGAGGGCTGTGGGGAGGGGAGGGGAGGGATGGGCAGGGGATGGATAGTTGGATGAAGCACACAAAAAGAAACTTCTAGGGATCCAGAATGAACAGGCTTTCAGTTGTTGGCTGTGGAAAAAATCAATCACAGACAAAATACTGCATAGGTTTTATGTTAATAGCAGGTAGGTCCTAGCTGCTCCCCCATCCGTTCTCTCCTCCCCCTGTCATGCCTGTCAAGCAACCATGACATATTCTCAGACCCCTATGAAATCACACTTCTATAAAGTGGAATTGGAGCTGAGAGGCCTCTTCAGGCTCAGGGTCAGTGAGAGCATACTGCATCTTTTGTTTCTGTTACGCTGCTCCTGCTGCTTCTAGGGATTTGAGAGCAAAGAGAGGAAGGAGAGACTTGTGACTGCAATGTTAGCTGCACAGTTTGGCAGGCTGCTTTCCAGCTCCCCACTGTGCTACAGACTTCCAGAGGAGCCCTGAGTCTGTCACTTCGCTGCTCTCTAACTTCTTTTTCTCCATCTTTTTCTCTGGATGAGGCTGGGGTATTTTCTGGGGTTTAGGCACTGCTGTGAGGTGGTTAAGCTCCACGTCATGTTATTGTCACCTTTGTGCCAGAAAGTAGGAAACACTGCAGACTCTATGTGTGACAATGGCCATCCACACAGTGGAGAAAGCAGAGATCCATCCCAGTGCCAATCACAGTGATTTTTTCAGTCTTTTTTGGTCCACAGAAGAAAACACAGTGAGATCCCACTTTGTGGGAGGTTTCCACAGGAATTAAGAAGAGAATAGAGACTGCCTGTAATAAATAAATATCCAATGACCTATTTACATTAAATCTCTTTCTATAGTGTTAAATAGTCCAAAAGAATAATTCTCCTCTACAGGACAAACCCCTGTATTCCAGTTCCTTCATATCTTCCTGTCACTTTTATATTTTTTCATGTTTTATGTTTTACCTGTGTTTTTCCACCTTCCTCTTTCTCTGCAGCTGAGTTCCCATTACTACCACCTGCATTGGGTTTTTTTGTTTGTTTGTGTTTTTCACCCTGTCTCCTTCCTCTCATAATCATCTAAGGTTTTGACAACAAAGTAGATAAAACTGAAATGATCTTTGCAACCAGAAGAGCAGGTGTGCTCAGCTCCACATTTTCTGAAGGCATTGACTAGGTCTTCCTTGATACATTTACATTTGGTTGACTCTGGGGGTTGAAAAATGTGACTGTGTTTTCTGTGCTGTCTGAATATACCACCTGTATCACTTAGGAAAATTATATAGGAAATACCTCTAACATCTTGGGTCTCCAAAACATGGTTTTTTTAACTAACATGGGGCTACTAGTGCTCTGCCTTGAAGGCAGGTCATACCTTTTCCATTAGAAAGCACCATGTGGCTCTTCTTTAGATGTCCCCTTATTGGAAGTACTGCTGTCAAACAAGAAGGCCCAAAAGCAGTCTTCAAATCTTATTTCAATAATCTTGTTCTGGATGTGAAGCTAGAATTAAACAAAGAAAAACTAGTCTGATTCTTAGCTTAGCAGGATAAAGTGAAAATTATGTTTCAGATTAATTGGCATTTCTCCGTTCCCTGACTGTGTTGGGTTTGAAGAACCCCTTCTATTAGTGTTGCTAAAGGCTTATTACAGCAGCCTGTCAAAGTAGATTTTTTTTTAGCCCCAGTTAGCTCCTGGTACACCAGCATGAACTTCCAGCAGAGCTGGCTCCTTGTGCCCTCTCCCTTCCTCTCAACCTGCAGTGCCTACTGAAAAGGTTTGATCAGAAATCACACAGAAGATACACAGGGAGAAGAAAAGCAGAGCAGCTGTGGCAATGCACAGGAGAAGTATCAATTCTAGCAATAAACAGGTGGTGATAACAATAAACAAGCTCTCTGGAGGCTACCCCTCTTGGATCACATGCCCAAAGAGCCCTAGCATTGATGGAGACTATGAAAGAGGAGCTGCCTTGTGTTTCCATTATGTGTCTGCTTTCTCCAGGCAGACCTAGACCATCAGAGAACATGTCTGAGAACTGAGCACTGAAGATATGTAACTGCTGACTATAATAAACATCATGGATTTTATTTTATTATTATTTCTTTTTATTATTATTATTTTATTTTAATGTGGACTTTTCATTGGTAATTAGGCTTACAATACCTTCATGTGCCTTTGTGCTGGCAGGTTTAGGTTGTCTTATTTAGAAACCCAGGTTTAGTTCTTGGGGTTGGAAAGATGCCAGGATTTCACATGCTGTGAACTACTGGTGGCTAGTAATGATGGACTTGTCAATAGGACACTCTAAGGTGAGAAAATAATGCCTCTTGGTGAGAAGGCAGTTGGCTGGAGAATTGATTTACTGTCTTGTTGACCATACATATGAGATGGATCAGAGAATAAGTATAGAGAAGCAGCGTTGCTAAATATACTGAACATTAACATAGGGACAGAAGTATTTTTCTTCAGCTGAAAACATTTGATGCCATTCAAAGTCTCACAGTCTTCTGCAGGTAAGTGCTTTGCAGATTTCTCTCTATATGGAGTTCAAGTTGGATATAGTATAAATGCAGATCTTGGATTTTCAGTGCTAAGTTTGCAATTTGGTGGTTGATTGATCTCCGGTAATACCCTTTCTGAAACAGGAGACTACTGTGTCCTTGTAAGGACAAAGATACTTATCTCTAGGATTCTTCAGTGTCACAGAAATAGAGGCAAAAAAGGTCCATTGCAGATCTCTTGTCTTATTGCCTACACAACCAGTAATTTCTGCGTCAGGTTTCTGTCCACACTCCAATTTAGCTCCAGAAGGACACACACCTTTCAGTCATAGTGGATTAGCTCCAGAAGGACATACATCTTTCAGTCATAGTGAAGGTTCTATCATACCACCCTTATGCCTTCTCTGTTAAAGATTTGCATCTTATTTCAGCTGAACTTTACCTAGCCTAAGCTTTCAACAGCAGGGTGTCATGTTTTTTCTCTACCAAATTAAAAAAAAAAAAACATCTTGTACAGGAAACCTTTTCTTTGTTACATGTAGACTGTGACTGTGTCATCTCAACCTCTTTGCTACTGCCTTGGAAAAGCACACTTCATTGATTTTGTATACTGGAAAAGCCTCTCATATTCCTTAAATAAATATAACTTAAATATCACTCCTGGATTGGGTTAGAAATGGAGTGTGTAAGAGGGAACAGAAAGGAAGGTACTGGTTGTATTTACAATGAATTTAAACAAAACAAAACAAAACAAAACAAACTTCCTAAGAGTGTCATGAAGGGAAAGAAGAGTCTGGATCACAGCACATTTTTGTTTCCAGTTGCTATGTGAATTATACAAGCAGAAGTTATTCTTCACACTGTGAAAAGACTCCTTAAAACTTGACGTTCTTTTGTTTCAGGATACATATTAACTATTAGAATAATATTTGTGCAGTCGTGTTCAAAACAGTGGTGTGTAGCTCATGTTCTAAACTGAGATAACAGCAATGAAGACATAAGAAGTAAAATTGGATCTTCAGATCTTACAGCATTGCTTACTGAGTCAACAGGAAGAAGAGGGGCTTCTTCTGGTCCCCCTACTCTCTGCATCTTCTACTGAAGGTCTGGATTAGAAACTAACTGGGAAGAATGTGGTGGAAGTGATTCCAGGGTGCAAAATACAATGAGAAAGGGCAATCCTAGCATTAATATAACACCATGAACAAAGGTTTCCCTGAAGAGTCTGCCTGTCTGAGAGCTCTGGAAAGGAGGGAGCTTAAACTACCAAAGGTGGATCATGTCATGGTCTAGTGGTGTAATTCATTGGACCCCTGGGAGAGTCCAAGCAATGTTGAAGTTCAGAAAGCTACCAGATGTGCTTCAGAAAGCTCTCTTGTAAGGCAATTAGTCCATACTCACACAGTTTGAGCACCTTGTTTTAGAAGCAGTAGGTAATGCTATCGACAGAAGACAAGGTAGAGAGTTATACAAGTTACTGGCCTGATTTGACCCTGCCTTTTCCATATAACCTTTTCTCTAAGCCTAACCATTGCTTTATGGATAAAGTTCCCATATCTGTGAACTGAACACTCACACCATTCCCATTTCTTCCTATAGCCACAGTAGTACTGGCATTTTTGTCTGTGTTGTAATACCCTCATATATCCCCACAGGCCTTATCCCCTTCTTTAGTGCCAGGCTTTTATTGCTGTAGATCATTACTGAAAATGAGTGGCAGAAGTTGTTTTCACTTCAGCCAATGAAATACCAAAAAATTCTCTATGCAGCTTTATTGAGGATTTCTGTGACTGGCCCTTGCTAGTTTCTGCAACAGTTAAATCTGTTCTCACTTCTGAGCTCCCCAAAAATGTTTACTAGAGAAGTGACATAGTAATTTCAGCATAAACAAAACAACAATAAAAAAGTCCATTCTTCAGATTTTGTAGCTCTATCTCAAACTTTTCCATAGATCTGTTTTTGATGACACTGTGTTCACCCTGTCTCTAGCTGAAAAGACCTTTACAACCCAGGAAGGGTTGCAGGTTTTATTTCACTTTTCAGGTCAAAAGGGCCTCAGCATATTTCATAGATTTATCATTCATTACCCCTTTGCTTCTACCTTTATTTCAGCAAAGAACTTTTCTGCATTACTGTTTTGGAAAACCTATCCTCCATTAGAGACAAGAGACTGCCAAAACAGACTGTGAATTGGCTCACTTGTATACAGCCTGATCAGCTGCCCCCTGCTTCTAATGAGAACTGGGTGAGGAATCTTTGGAGAATGGGATTATTGTTCTTGTCTTCCACATTGTTTTTGCAGAGCTTTGCACATGCCAGCATTGCTCTGTCTTGTCTCTTCATGCTTGTGCTCCGTTCTTAAGTCAGCTCTTCTCATTATCCTAATTTTGCTTGAGATAATGCTAGAAATAAAATGCTTGCTTCTCTCAGGTTTTTGTCTGTCTTTTTTTTTTTTTTTTCAGTGTATGCATAGGTTTACCAATATGTTGAGAAAAGTATCAGCTCTACCTGCTAGCTTTAGTTTCTCCTTTAATGCTTCTCTGGTCATCTAGCATGAACGATATTGTACATTTCAGTTTCTTTTGTCAAAGTAGAACCTTTGCTGTAGTAACTTTGCCTTTGTTCAGCTGCTTCTGTCTTCTGTTTTCTGTGAAAATCCCACATACATGCAATCACAGGCTCTGCAAGCAGGGGAAAAAGGAGGGGCAGGAGAGATACTGTGTGACGCTTGGAGCCCCAGAAATCTTGTCATTCCATCACTCATTCACCCTGTTCAAGCCTGATTTAAAACAGATTAAGTTGTGGGCTGAGATGCTTTCATCTGTAAAACAGCCTTTTAAGGCAAGAAGAATTGCCCATTCTTTCAGACTACAGGAAAAGAACATATTTGCCTGCATGACACCATTTTAATAAGAATAATTTTTCTTAACACTAAAATCAGTGGATTTGGTGCATCCTACATTCTGCAGAGTATCCTTGAGTTTTACGATTATATTTTCTTAGATCAACAATTACTTGGCAAATGTATCTCCACAGTGTGATAGAAAAGGAATGAAGAGCACTTTATTTTACAGATATATCATGGTGAACCTCAAGTTTTGTAAGGGAAAACTGTGTCTGTGTTTATGAACTGAAAGGAAAAGACATACTATAAATCACTGCAGGTTTAAGGAAGGAATTAAAGTCTGAGGTTTAAAAATAATCCTGCAAGACTGATCCGAAGTTGGCATTTCTGAAAAAGATAAGAATAAAATAAAATTTAAAGTCTAGCTCGTGTGCCTCTTACAGCCCTGAAACAAAGTTTTTGAAGTGATAGATTACTCCAACACTCGTGGAAAAGAGGTTTTCAGGTCAAACGGAGCAAGCCTAGAAGCCCGGCTGAGGGGCAGGATACGCACAGGAGCTCTTGATGTTCCACTCCAGTGCTCAGTTCCGCACTCAACAGCAGGACGGAGATTACTCAGCGAGTAACTAGCTCACCACTAAAAATGTGACTTTTTATTTCAACCCTCACGATCGGGCTGAAATATCCTGAGCAGTACAGGCTGGCGGATCTAGAAAATGCACACATTATTATTATTATTATTTTATTAGTTACTGGAGTAGACTTCCGAGGGAGAAGAATGACAAAAGAGCAGTGAGTTATTGGTATCACTGCCTGTGGGTTACTGTGGGAAGTGAGAGGTGATAAAGAGCTGTTTGCTGTCACCAAGGAAATGCAGGATAACTTTAGGAGGAGTAATATCATTGTACCTGACCGGGTCAAGGTTATAATGGTGGTTGTTGGGCATGTGCTGATGCTATTAAACCTCTATTAGCATGGAGGGGATTGATCCTATTCTGCTGGGAGCCGGAGGAGGTCTCGCATCGTAACTACAGTGGGAACAGGATCGGGCCCAGACAGCCTTAACATAGGATGTTGATAGCAAATATCTCACGTGGGAGAAAAAATCATCCCAAAATTTTAAAGAAGATGAACCCAAATTCTCAAAGTTTGGGGAAGCTTCGTGCTTGATTCACAGCGACTTGATAAAGACTTTCTGAAATGTCCTAATGACTGGAAAAAAAAATGTTTCAGATAAACGACAATATTTCTGATGTGAAAGGATGGCACTTGAAAACCGTAATTATGTGAATGTCAGTAGTAAAACTCATCCTTCTGAAGCTGGCCATAAGAAACCTGAGCACAGGAACTTGGCACCCGAGCGGGAAAGGAATCTTTCAGAGTAAATATTTTCCCTTTACACCATTTGATATAAAAATACTTTATATTTTCTATACATTTCAAGTATCGGACAGCTACAGGCAGGTGGCGCGGTTATAGTTTTCGCTTTTTCGAAGCCGCGCTCCCCGGGCGATGCGCGGCAGCCGCGGGGCCGGCGCGTCCCAGCTCCCTGGCAGCCGGAGGTGGGAGGTGGGCAGCGGGAGCTGCTCGCTCGCAGCAAACCGGCCCCGGGCTTCGGCAAAACACTGCAAATGCAGCCGCCGAAATCGCTGCAAAACCAGCCGGTGCCGGCTCCGGAGCCTGCTTCCTAGGCGAGGGGTCCGGCAGCGGGCAGCAGGCTGCGGAAAGCAGGGGATGCAGAGGACATCTTCTCCACTCCGCCCAGCAAAGAATCACAGTTTGTTTTTTCTTTCCTGCTGTTTCCTCTTCAGTCCTGCCCGCGGAATCCGACGAGTGCTTTGCACTACGAGCCGCCGAGTAACGGGGCGGTGCTGAGAAAATTCAAGGTTGGAAAAATTCGCTCACGCTTCGAGAATATCACGGAAAAACTGCTCCGAAATACTCCGCAGCTTTTTAATTGAAGTAAACAAAGTGCAACAAATCCTAACTCAAATATGATTGCACTGAGATTAGGCTCTAATTGCTTAAGGTTCAGGTGGAATCCGCAGGCTAAAGCCTATAAGAACAATCTGAATTTCACAATCATTCTGTCAAAAGCAAAGAGATGAGAGCCCACACGCTTCCTAACAAGTCATTTTTAACAGTTACAAGCTTCTTACAAAGACCACACAGGGAGTCTAAGAGATGCAAATCTAATCCCTGGTCATTCTGCAGGCCTTCAACAAAGATGTACTAAAGCCTAATAGAAAAGAAATCAGTTCTCTGTCACCAGCTCCTAGTAAAATCTATTAGAGAAAGTACGGATCTTGTATTTACAGCAGTTGCTTTTAAAGGTTAAGGACAAGTACGTATAAAAGGTATCTATATTTTTGGTATGTGAAATATTTAATAAAATCTATCATCTGCTAGTGTTATTCCTAAAGATTCTTTAGTATTTAGTTTGTACTCATTGAGCAAAAGAATTATCTATCTCTTTGTTCTTTAAAATATTGGCAAGAGAAATTTAAAGAAAATGTTAGTCATTTAGACGGGTACCGTTTCTCTCTCTCTCTTTCTTTTCCCCAGTATCTCTCGTTTAAAAATGCACCCAGAACAGTGGTCAGTGTCTTGCCAAAATACCTTGAAATTTCTCCATCCCCTCGGCAGTTTGACCAGCGACCAGGAGGGAATATTTAAATGAAACGAATAGATATATAAAGAGAAATAAAAAATCCCGTTGTGCGTTGGCAAGCGATACATAGCAATCACCAGACTTTTGTAGGATACTGTCCTCTTCTCGCCTCTCCTAAGTTTTGTTTTTAATGAGATCGTGCCCCCCCCCCTTTCTCCCCCCTACCCCCCCCCCCCCCCCGCTATGTAATGAATAACTTCTATCTCTTGGAAAATCTCAGAGTGATTTAATAAGGCTCTCTATTTTACTTTTGAATAATTCAAATTAACATACACAAAAGTCATTACTTTTCTATACGAACGAACATATTTGCAAACGCACATATACGCGCGTCTTGCTGCACATGCATATGCCACAATTTGGCAGGTCTCTGTTAACACCGATGGTCCCCACGCACTTGGAGCAACACTAATTTTTAGGTCACTGTCATTCGTCAAATGTTTGCCTGTTCCTTGCGAGCAGGAACGGCCCCCAGCTCCCCAGCCTGGACCCCAATACTGCAAGGAAATGAGGTGGCAACACGCCGATTGGGTTAAGTGGGAATATTGCCTGCCTAAAGGCGATTGGATTAGACCTTCTATTTCTCCCTTGAAAATCACCGATAATAAAATAAACGATTCACTTGTTGATGGGGTTTATGAAAGGTGGAGTTTTCGGTGCCCTCGTGGAGCGCAAATATTCGTCGTGGGCACCGCAGCGAGGAGGGGTGTGTTTGGGGGGGGAGTGTTCCTAAATTACCTGGGGGACTAGAGTCTGTCTGACGGAACAGATGACACTCCTGGAGGTGACATCGCTGTTTCAGATTCGGGGCTATGTTACCGATGTGGACTCCCAACAGCATTCGGGTAATGTGTCTCCATATGCTGATGCCCCACACCACTGAATTTGGCTGCTCTTTAGTGATTGCATAGTAAGGGATTCGGATCGGAATTCTTTCCTTTTTCTGCTCGGAGCCTTGGGATGTTTTTATCCCAAGCGGTGAGAGAAAAAAAAAAAAAAAAAAAAAAAAACGTGGAGCCCCAAACTACTCCGTTCTCTCCGTGACTAGCACATAGATCCCGGTGGGGCAACTCGTGCGAATAAAACCGCCAGTGCCTGGGCTGGGACATAACTTTCCCTAAGGGGAGCAGCTCCCCCTTTTCTCCCCGTTTCATCCTCCACGCCCACCCCGACATCTGCGTGGGAGAATCGGCTCTCGGTGGGGCCGGGAGCGTGGGGAACCTGCTGTCCCTCGGAAACGGCGACAGTGGTGTTTCTCCTGCTGCCCAGCCAGCTCATCCCTTGCCGAGGGGGGCCCGAGGATGCGGAGCTGGCGGAGCCCGTTCCCTCCTTCCCCCCAGAGGGTGCCCATACCGCTCCCTCCACCCCAAAAATGTGCTTCGGAGCAAAATCGGTGATGCCAGCCTGGAGGATCTCCCGCACCCGGGTGGACACAGGACGGGTCCCACGAGCAACCAGTGCCCACTTTTGGGGAAGGGGGGGCGGGACAGGAGAGATTTGTCACTATGGTACCTCGGGCCGGGGAAGGAAGGCTTCAAAGCTCCAGGCGCAGCCTTTTGGGGCCTCCCACACTGTCTGACCCGAGCCCTAATTAGGGCTCAGACCTAATTAGCCGGTGCGGAAAAGGGAGCGTGGGGTCCTCCCTTGGGGGCCTCTGCGGAGAGAGGTGGAGAACCCAGCCGGGAGAAGCTCCCCCCTCTCTCCATCTCGCCGAGGGACGCGCTCCTTGCCGGGGGGGGGCACGGAGCTGGGAACCGGGGCGGAGGGAGCGGCGAGAACCGTGAGCCCTGCCCGGAGCGGGGTGGGGGGAGCCCGGGGCACAGAGCCGCCTGTCATCCTCGTCGGAGTGCGGGTGGTTGGCAAGGCAGTAATAACAGTTTCTGCCTCTCCTAGGGCTGATTCGGCTTTCCGCGACATTGACTTATTTATTCAAATAATTATTTATTTACTCCCCCCCCCCCCCCCCCCCCCCCCGCCCTTCTCAGGAGCTGATTTGGCCCTTTGAAGTGGAAGAGAATAAAAAACTGGGTGGCAGAGGGTGGGAGCGGGGAAAAGCAGGACTGCTGTGACTGGGACGGGCCAGAGTATTTAGCTGCGCGAAGCGAGCGGCTGCTTTCAAACCCCGAGCAGAAAACGGAGCGGAGGGCTGGGACCGGGGCTGGGACGCTGCCTGCAGCCATAGCGCACTGTCAGCAGCGCACACGGGCACGTAAACAAGTAAATGAGGGAAATCGGAAATGCCAATTAATATGCTCCGTGAGGTGTTGGGAGATCCTTTATTTCTCTATTGGTTACCCGCAGGAGAGCCTCAACTTCCCTGCCCGCTCCTCTCCTGCAGGATAATTACGATGGAGGACGCGTAGGCCTCCCGGCTTTCTGGGGCTCCGGGCACTTGAGGAACAAGAAAAATGCTCCAGGGCAGGCAGAGGCGGGGAGGTGCGGTGCCTGCTCGGAGCAGGGAGTGCTGGGGGGGCGAGGTGACAGAGGGGGTCTGCCCTCCCTGGGGCTCAAACACCCCCCGCGCTCCGTGCGGCGGCTTCCGAGCATCCTTTCCCCACCTTGGCGGCGGGACGGGATGCAGGGATGCTGCCGGGGGACGGGGGATGCTGCCGGGGGACGGGGCTCTCGGCCCCGAGGGCGCTCCCTCCGCCCTGCTCCCCCGTGCAAGGGTCCTTCCTCCGGGCCCGACTTTAAAAACAAGTTACCATTTTCTCCAGAATCATTTACCCAGTGTATTCTTGATTAAATGACTGTTAACCCTAAGAGACTGATAGGACAATCAACATGCTTTTCCAATCACCATTCTTTTCTTGCCCTTTTTTTTTTTTTCTTTCCCCAACGGGGAGTCTCGCTGTAGGTCAAAACCTTGCTTTCTAAAGCAATTAAGTCATATTTTCAAAGAGAAATTAGATTAAAAACACATCATGATTAAAGCACCGTGAAAAAGGTCTGCAGCGGGAAGAAAATATTTGGTGCTCGTCTGTAGATTCTCTCACCTACCACCTACTCTGAATGCGTCCTGTATCTTCCAGCATGTCCGGCCCTCAAGATTGCAAATAGGCCTGTTTTCAAATGGAAATAGGACTTCCAAACTGATTATGTGTATTGAATCGGAATCACTCGCTAGATCCTCTTGTTTAAAACGTATTGAAAAAAAAAAAAAAGGCATGATGGTTGCACAGCTCTGAAACTGTCTCCTCCTCATCTCAGGGAGGTCGATCTATTTTGCAACTTTTTTGCGGTTTGAGAATGTTTCGGCTGGATAATTGCGCTGCCATTGTGGCAGGGCGATGCACCGACACACAAACACCCCCTCCCCCGACACGCACACGCACTCACGCACCCCCACTCCGTCAGCCACCACCGCGGAGCCTCCCCTGTCGTGCCCGAACCCCACGGCACACACACGACCCCCCCCCCAGGGATGGCTCCGTGCCTTTCCCCTGCCTCTGCCACCCCATCACGGGGAGCCCCAGCACCCCGGCACCACCACGCACAGCACCCCTGGGAAGCCGGGTACTAAAGTCGCGACCCGCCAGCACCTCCCGAGCCCCACGGGGTAACGCCACGTCTGGGGTTATCTTTAAAATAATCCGTTCAGATTCCGCAGGACAGTTAAAAAGCGAGGAGAGGAAAGGGGGACAGCGGGCCGAAAGCGGGCAGCCCGGGCTCGCCACGCCGCACACGGGGACACGGATCTGGGCGGCAGACACCGGGGTGGCCCCGCCGCCCCCCGGGGCAGCCCCGATCCCGCAGCCCGCCCCGGGCTGCCCCTCGCGGTGGAGCGCGTCCAAACTTTCCCATCGCTTCCTCGGGGGTTGCTTTCCGCCGGCCAAACCCCAGCAAACGAAACCCCAGCAGGGAGCGGGGAGCCCCCCGGGGCCGGGCAGGCAGGAGCCGGCCCGGGCCGCACGGAACACGCTTGAGGTTGCCAGTGCGGGACACCCGCACTTACACGGTACCTTCGGGAAGACACGAACTGATCCGGCCGCATCCCGTCCTCGGGCTTTTTTGGAGTTACCGCGGAGGTGCCACGCACTACCCCGCCACTAACCCCATGGGACAACTGTGGTGTGGGTGGCAGTGACGGGGCAGCACCGCGGCTCTGAGCCCCACGTCGGGGCGTTTGGGAGCAGCCCCAGGACGGCAGTCCGAGGGTCCCGGCCCCGCATTTGCAGCCGTGCCGGATCGGCATCGCCCGGGTGCCAAGGACGAGGGTCTCTGGGGCTGTCTCCTGCACCCCAGCCCATCCCTGCAGGGCCCCGCATTTCAGAAATAAAGGGCGAGACGGGCGCTGCCCTCGGCAGCACAATTTCTTTGCTTGGAAGAAACGCAGGGCAAAACCCTCCCGTCGGGTCCGGGAGGGCAGAATCAGGCCCGTCACCCTGAGAACAGCGACCCGAGCCCCGGCGACAACTTTGCCCGTTTGACAAAATCGGGCAGGGGCCGGGGCCGGGTGGCGCCGCCGGCCGGGGCAGCCCCGGGTGGGCATCGGCGGAAAGTCGCGGGAGGGTTTCCCCAGCCGAGCGGCGGCACAGGCCGGTGGTCAGAGCTTCCAATCTTCAAAGAAAGAGCTTTCCCTTTGCAGGCAGCCTCTGCCACCGGGACCCCTCGGGGAACGCCGGGCGCCCCGAACCCTGCACGCACCGCCCGCGGTGCAGATGCAGGCGGCTGGAGCTTCAGTCCCCAGGCAGACGCACACACATAGCCTAAAGGCAGCGGTCATCCACTTGCTTTCCTTTCCTTCCCTCTCTGCGATGAGCTAATGCGGAAAGAGGTGAAAGGGACGGGGAGCTGCGTGCACTCCATTTCGCAGAAGCAAGAGCGCGTTTGTAAAGTAACGCACAGGTTAAGAGCAAATGCCCAGACCAAGAAGGTGCGCAAGGAAAAGATTGTATTTTTAAGAGCTTTTCTGAGGAACAGCGGCAGCGGCAACAAAAAGTTTATGGAACAAAAGCACGGAGAGAAACTCCAGAAGAACCGTGTCCTAGAGTTACATTATTAGGTCACTAACACACTGAGATGAACTCAGCCACTTCAGCAACACCTTTGATATGAAGCAAAAAAAAAGTCTGTTCCCTCCAAGACCCCAGGTGTGTGTGAGTTTGTCGCCTTCTAGCCCATTACTACTTGCGCAAATTTAGTTGATCGAGGAGAAGGACTGCGGTGAAATCCACCAAAACAACAGATGGATGTGAAGATCTCATACCTCGTTTAGTTTTCTGCATTGTAACTATATTTTTTTTTCTTTTCTAAACTCACGTGTACTCGCGCTTTATTCTTTTCCTCTCCCCTGTAAGGAATCACCGTATGGATGAAGTGCAAATCAGAACAGTACTGGAAGTTCCCATTGAATAGCTGCAATAAGTCCTACACGTCCACTAAAGTCAGCGATGTAAATTCACTTGCTAAAGCAACACAGCCTACAAACTGGTTCAACATTACACGGAACGTCCCGCTGTGTACAATGGACAGAAATAGATCTCAGGAAACAGTAACCATCATATTCAGATTTAGTGTGAGATTTGTGGCTAGCCAGTAAAACCAGACTGAAGTATCGTTAGTCAGCTGGTAAATATATTTAGAATAAACATTTTTTTAAAGTTCTATATGACGGCTCGGGAAAGTGAATTCCTCGTATCTCTCGTAGGTAATGCATTTGTCCATTTGTAAATATCTTCGCTTCTTAATGTCTTTGTCATTGTAAAAAAAAAAGAATAATAATAATTCCCTCTTCCCCCCTCCCCCTACCAAAAACCTTTAAATCGAATATTAAATGTCATAATTAGCGTTTTCATCTCTAAGTTTCCCAGGATTTTTTCTGTACAGTAGGTCGTTTTAAGCATCAAAACGAATTTCATTTTCTTTTTACATCAACACATCTTATTCGCCGTCTTACTTATATAGCTGACCAGAAGCCTTAGAGAGAAAGACATAGGATATAGAAAACTTTGACCTTACCTGCTCCCTAATGTGCTTGCAGCCAGAAAAAAAAAAAAAAAAAAGGAAAAAAAAAGTCATTCGTATTATTCACCCCTTTGCCAGAGAAGGTAATCTTTCTACCTCATAGCAACAGCCGTACTGGGACAGATCTCTATACACATGTGATACATATAAACAGTATTACCATTTACTTAGGGTTTGGAGATTTTTTTCCTTTTTTTTTTTCTTTTTTCTTTTTTTTTTTTTTTTTCTTCACTGAAGGGGCTCATGAGAGTCAGGCAGAAAAAAAAAAATATTTCTCAGCTTTGCTCCCGACACGGCCATGAAAGGAGTGCAATTCTTCAGAAGTCACTCAGCCTTTACCTCTGGGTCCCCTTTGTAAAAGCAGCCGTCACCAGTTGGGCCGGGGCTGCCTTCCCAGCGAGGCCTCCGTACCTGCGCTCTGCCACAAAACCGCTAAAATACTTTTTTCCCCCCCTGTGGCAACTTGTCCCGGTGTCATCTCGGGGCTGTCTCAGATTACAGTGTTTGGGACCTGCACTTTGAGGACTGTCTTAGGGCAGCGCGCTGCCTTTTGAACTGCCATGCAGGCAAGGCTACACTTTTAGCTGAGCTCCCATCGCTTTTCCCGTGGGATGGGAAGGGCCCGGAGCTGCTCTAGCCTTCCACAGGTCCCAGCCCGGCTCCTCCGAGCGCTGCCCCGGAGCCTCCCAGCAATGGGGACACAAAGCCCCCCCCCCACACTCGCTCGGGTATGAAACAGCAAATATGAAGAAGCCCTCTGCTATTGTTGCAGTTGTTGCGGTGGTGGTAGTGGTGGGTGGCGAGTTGGTGGTTGTTGTTGTTGTTTTTTCTCTTTTTCCTTTTTTTTTTTTTTCCCCCCACTGCCTGCTGTGCCACTCTGCGCACACTTCATGGCACTCAAGCATGAACTCCCATTTAAGGCAGGAAAAAATGTCCTCCGCGATTCTCCCACGTTTGCAGGCAGTGCCAGGGAGTGGGGGGTGGAAGGGAATAGCCATTCGTCACTGCATCCCTTTACCTCCCAAAATATGGGGTGCCCACGGTCTCGTGTCGCTAAAAGAACTATATCGCGCAACGTGCATTTCTTCCATCATTTCAGATTTGAACCATGCCCCCCGCCATCCTATTATCCAAGTTCTGCATTGATTACCGAGAGGGCTGAAAATCAGCATATTGGTAGGAGCAAGCGTTTAGACGGAGGCACGTGTTTTAATTTAGGAAAGCTACACAGTGACTAACTTCTCGGGAGTGTTCTCCAGGGACAGCAGAGATTAAATTACATTAAAAAAAAAAAAAAAAAGCGAAATATCTTCATCCCATTCAAGGCATAACTGGCTTGTACAAAGAATTTTATGATAAAAGCAATAACACAATGTCATAAAAAACTTCTATAAAATTGTTAAAGAGGAGTTTGTTTGCATTTCTCCTGATTGATATGTAAATACAGTTTGAACTTTGTTTGCTCGGTCTCTAGTGCTTAATAAAGAGATGAATTCACCTTTCTGTGGAACAAGTAAACAGACTTTAAACTAAGCCGACATCAGACAAAGTGGAAACGAGTTTATTTAATCGAAACTAAATCTAGTTTAAGAAAGATAAGTCAGTGTACATAATAATCCATTACAGTAATTACACCCACCACCAAATATGTGTTTATGAGGTTGTCGAGACACAATAAAATTCATTTATTTCCCCCGAGGTCTATAATGAAAAGTCACTGGCTGGATGTCTATCAAACATGCTAACTCCTATATATATATATATATATATTATTTTTTTTTTTCCGGGGAGGGGGGCGAAAATAGTATTTCTCAGCTATTTTAATGCCTTTCACTGCTCCTTAGTTTTAAATGTTCTTCAGTTTGAAAGGATGCAAACATTAATTATATCTAAAGGGGAAATGTCGACGTAACCACAGCACTTTCTACCTCGGTCTTGTATATTAACTCCGTGAGAAACTAACCTGAATTTAAAAATACGTAGAGTTTACCCTGCCCTTGTTCCCTGTGCCGGGAGCTGGCAGCGCTGTGACACGCACCAGGAATTCCCAACACTTTCTCCTTGCATCAGAAATAACAGCACTAAGCTCCAGACCCCTCCGTGCCAAGTTTAACATGATGTTATATACCCGAAACGATTATGTTCTCAGCAGAAAATGGAAAAAAAAAAAAAGAGAAGAAGAAGAAGAAAGAAAGAAAAAGGAATATGCTTTGGGTTAGTTGAGACTGTCCATGTATAAAGCAGGACGCAGTATAAAGAATGAAAGGTCTCGAAATTCCTGTTAACGCACGTGATGTTCTCTAGTTAGAAATAAAGGAGGGGGGTGCAGAAAGAATCCGATTTTTTTTTTTTATTCTGACTATTTCCCTTTTTCTCCATCCAAACCAGCACTTGGTGCCCAAGTAACACCAGTTATCTTGTATAAATAAAAGGCTGGAGCTTTCGAAAGCTGCTACTTAAACTAGAGGTTGGTTTGTTTTCATTCTGGGCAATCTGCTTTCTTTCTCTTCAAAAATATGAGCATTTCATAATACCTCTGTAATTCAGAGGTCGTTCAATGACTGTGATTCGCTTCCGTGGCTTAAGTGAGGGGATCTGGAGGAAAAAACGAAACCGAGCAGCAGATGCGAAGGGAAACATGCGATGAGAGCCTTTAGGATAGGGGGCTTCTTATTTTGTTACACTCACAAAAGGGATATTTTGGACCCGAGAGATAGAGAATTACATGTAGTTCTGTGTTGTCCAATACAAGCTGCTTAACTTGATATGCTTTATATATTTACAGCAAAGTTAATACTTAACTGTCTTGCAGTACCCATAATATTTACCTTACTAACAAACGCACCTCGGTTTCTCAGCTAGGCGCACACACGCACACACACACACACGTGCGCGCACACACGCTTTCTTCATCTGCTTCTTTACAAGCTTCCCAGATCGGTACAGAGAGAAAAAAAAGGGGGAAAAAAAAAAACACACACAAAAGGAAAAACAAATGAGAAAAAAAAACAGAGAGAGAGAGAGACAGAAATAAAAAAGAAAGAGAGAGAGAAAAAAAAAGAAAAAAAAACTAACCTGCATTAAACTGAGATGCAGTCTGCACCTAACCTCTTGCCTGGGTAACAAGGTTGACGTTTGCAGGAGAAACTGCAAGGTTGTGTGTAAGGAGGTGTGTACGTGTAGAAAATTAAATGCATCCTTTTAAAGAAAGTTAATTCAAACTACATTTCGTACACAATAAACTATCTTTTTATTTTGATTATAAATAAGGTTGCTGTACTTTCCTTAAAATACAAGTACATAGGAAAACCTTGTAGAAATGATTTTTTTTTCTCTTTTACAAGGTATTAAAACTGGACGCTCTTTAAAACGGCCGCATGTTCTATACTGTCAGCAAGTTCTTCGTTAATTTGTTTCTAGTGGCATTAGACTTTTACCTTCTTTCTCCTCCGTGCCTTTGGCATTTGAATTTCTCCTCCTGGATTACTTTGCTTTCTCGAGCAAAAAGTATCCGAGGTGCCCCCCGCCCCCCGATCACGCTAGTGAATTTGGACTCGATTCCTTCGCTCTCGAGGCTGTGAATCGCATGCGTTTGCTCGTGTCCCTTTTGCACGCTGAGGACAGATCCTGTAGCCCGTTAACTCCCTGATGCAGCTCCCCTCTGGGAGCGGGGTCCGGGCCCCCGGAGGGGTAGGGGCTTTTTGGGTTTGGCAGCATCCCGGTTTGTTTTTCCAACAAGCAGAAAAAAAAAAAGAAAAAACAAAAAATAAAAATAAAAAAGTAACGATATGCGGGGAAGGGATGGTCAGGAGGAGGAACCAAAGGGAAATAAAAAAAAAAAAGAATATTCGTAACGTGTATAATTTATTAGAAGCTTCTTAGGAACTATATTTAAGCCAAATATCTACATAAGTTACAACAGGAAAAGGCGGCGTGCGCAAATAACAAACTGCCAGAGGATTTACGACGGGGCGATCAGTGTCCATAAAAAAGGTGGGGGTTGGTTTGGTTGATTGTATTTTTTTTCTTTTTACAACAAAATATACAGGCTACTAAAAACTATGGGTTTAGTCCAACTTTTGACAGCATTATACAGCTACAGGTTCACATCAAACGTAAGGAGGAAAATAAAAGCCAAGCCTTTGATGACTCCACGTCTCCATCCGCTGGCCCTGGCGGCGGGGCTGGGAGAGGAGACCGGGGGGAGGGGGGAAGCTGCTTCTTGTGTCTGGGTGACGCGAATGTTTTTTTGGGGAAAACCACCCCATCCCCCAAAATCTCTATATTTACATGCAAGTCCTAGACGCTGGCAAAGTGTACATTTGAAATCCAAGTCTTCAGACCATGCCTAACGATGGTCCCCTTTCTGCAGACTGCTCCGTGGTTATTAGTCAGATTTTTTTTAACACCCCATACAATAACCTTGGGAAAAAAAAAGAAAAAAAAAAGACCCAAAACCATCAACAGCAACAACAAAACGAAACCAAAAAAATTAAGTCACTCTCTCTCCCTTTCTCTCTTATGGGTCCTCAGAGAACCACTCAGTAAAATGGGAAAAAAAAAAAAAGCTTTAAAAAATAAAGAAAAAAGAAATAAAAGAAAAACACCCAGCAGTTTGGACAGGACAGAGATTTGCGTGACTGGGAATATCTGCTTTCTTTTTTTTTTTCCTTTTTTTTTTTGTTTTGCTTTGTTTAATCCTTTCACCAGGTCCTACCGTATAGCAAGGTGGAGCAAGACATGGCAGTGCCATAGTCAGAAGTAGAAGAGTTTAGGTGAGACAAACTGGAGACTTGGCTCTGCAGAGACGAAGGGCTGGCCGAGTGCTGTCCCATGTCAGGAGACTGCCCCGCACTGTTTGTCTGGTGGCTCTGATGCTGTCCGAGGCTGTTGCCATTGGTAGCCACTGTGATTGTTGTAGCTGCCTGCTGCTGATGGCTCTGGATCGCTGCTGTGGGTGTGTTGGAGCCTGCTTGGCAGGGCTTGCCATCCTTTACAAGCACTGGCACTGCCACCCTTCTGGGAGACTGCTGCTGCTGGCAAGAGCCGTTCTCCTGTTGCATCTGCTGCTGCGCAGCCTTGTCTTTGGCCTGGCGTTTCATCTTGTAGCGGTGATTCTGGAACCAGATTTTGACCTGAGTCGGGGTGAGGTGTATCATGCTGGCTAAGTGTTCCCTCTCAGGGGCGGAGAGGTATTTCTGCTGCTTGAAACGTCTCTCCAGCTCGTAAACCTGGGCCTGGGAAAAAAGGACCCTCCGTTTCCTCCGCGGCGTGCTCTGGAGCGGGGCCATGCTCTTGCTCACGTCCCCCAGGGAGCTGAGGCTGCCCATGCCGCCCATGTTCATGCCCGAGGACGGCGCCATGAAGCGGGAGACTGCAAGGGAGAAGGCGGAACGCTTTCAGCAGCTCGGCTCGGCTCATTTCCCCCGCGCTCCCGTAGCCCCCCAGCCCCGCAGCCCCTCGCCCCCGGGCCGACCCCCGCCACCCAGCCCGGCCCAGCCGGGGGTCCCGGGGTGCCCCCTCTCCCACCCAGCGCCCCGCGTCGGATCGGGACCGGCTCCCGGCCGGCCCGACCCCGCTGAATAAAGGCTCCCGCCCGCCCCTCGCCCTGCCCGGGCCGAGCCCCGCCGGGGGCGCCTGGATGTGACAGCCCGCCGCGGCCGGGGGCTCCGCTGGGACCGGGGGCTCCGCCGGGGCCGGGCCGCCCGCTCCCCACCACGCGCCCTCGGGAATGCGGCTCCTGCTCCTCCGGCTCCCCCTCGCCCTCCCGCTGCCGGGCGGCGCCCAGGGGCAAGGGCAGAGCCGGCTCCCTCCGGCCCCCCCGGCCGTGCCGCCGCCGCCTCCCCCCCGCACTGGACGGCGAGCCCCGGGCTCCGGCGCCCCGGCAGCGCGAGGGTCCCCAGCTGCCTCCTCCCGCAAGCAGCCCGGGGAGGCTGCCGCGAAGCCGCCCGGCGAAGAAGGGATGGGGCACGATCCGGGGGCAGGGGGAGGAATGGGGAGGGGGTGGGCGGCTGGAATCCGGACCCACTTTCGTCTTGTCGCGGAGCCCCCGGCGCCCGCGGTGCGGAGGGGCGAGGGGCGCAGGCACCCTCCGCCGGCCACCCAGCCCCGGGCTCACTTACTTGAGGAGAAGCGGGGGTCCGGGTTGGTGCCGTACCATCCTGTCGCCGAAGCGCTGTTCCGCATGGTGTCCTGGTAAGGCGGGAGCTCACTCATGTTGCCCAGGTTCCCATTGCAGTAGCCCCCCATCGTAGCATGGGAGAGCTGGGGGACCCCTGCCGCTGTCATATGGTAGGCGGCAGTCACTGTTCCGTTGTGGCCCATGGGGTGCTGCTGCATGGCCGGCTGAGAAACCTGCGACTGTCTGTAGGCTGACAAGGGAGCCCCCAAGTTACTGCCCTCCATGCCCACTTTCTTGTAGCTTTCCTCCAAAGGACTCAAGATGTCAGACACTGAGAAAGGAGTCGTATGCTTTGGGCTCATCGACATGATTCGGCGGCTGGGGAAAAAAAAAAAAAAAAAAAAAAAAAAAAGGAAGGGGAGGCAAATCTTTTTTTTTTTTTTTTTTTTTTTTCCAAATATTCTGGTGTTGCCTTAACGCCGATCTTGTTGGATGTACACGTAACCGAGTGGACGAAGTCCGCCTTAATTGGATTGAGTGGAGGCTCAGGGCTGCCTTTCGTTTGTTTTAGCCAGACGCCAGGTTTTAGGCTGCCACCAGAGGCGGGGCATAGGCACTAAAGCAACAAGACAATAGAAGCCTACATCTTGCCCAAGATAATTAGCTTACATGCTGATGACAAGGTAAACACCTTTAAGTTTTACTTGTCAGGATTTTTTTTTTTATGTCTTTAAAAAAGAGAGAGAGAGAGAAAGAGAGCGGCAGGGCGAGGGAAAGAGAGAGAGACCCCGTGAGCAGAACTCATTTTATTTCTCTCGGGGGTGGCAATATTGTGGACGGAGAATCGAAGGCAATGAATGCGAAAAGACCCCCATTTGACTGGGTGAAAGGATTTCAAATCAGCTCCCGGGTGGCAAGGCTGTCAGCCCAGCCTTTGTGAGAGCTGGGGAGACGGGGCTGGATGCCGGTTAGCAGAGGGACCGAGTTCCCCTCTCCCCCCACCAAGTTTGCTCGGAGGAGTCCCGCAGCCGGAGCGCGGCTCTCCGGGGGCCGGCTCCCGGGGCAGAGCCACCGCTCCCGGCGCCCCGCACACCCCGCACCGAGTGCCAGGCTCCTCGGCTGGCTGGGGGCTGAGCAGCACTTGGGATTTAGCAGCTCGGGAGCCTTGCCTATGTCTTCCAAGACCCCCATTGTGAGACCCCCAGTGCGAGGATCGTTTCTCTCCCTAAAACCACAAGTTCCGTTCACCTAGGGCTTTTCTTTTTCCTTTTTTTTTTTTTTTTTTTTTTAACCTCAGAGAGAGGCGGAAGATGCAAGTTTGCAAAAACGAGCAGTAATTTAATTGTCTGGGGCGACACACTGCTGAAAAATAGGTTAGCGCAAAATGTCGCTCGGTATTCTCGAAGGCAAAGACTGTCACAGGCTCTCGTGGTCCCTCTGAACCTGAAGCTGCTTTCTAAGGTTATTTATATAGCGCGGGAGCTGGATGGAGAAAACCTCTCAGGTCATCTGCTACACCACCTTGCCAATGAATTCCCCGCCGCTTCGAATAAACTGCAATTTCTGGCACTTTCGGATCTGTTCTCGGATCCGGTGTGAAAACAAAAGCGAGCCCCTTCACAGCCACACACACGTACATGCAGCCAGCAGCTAATGTCACCCGGGTCTTTGAAGAAATCTCCCAAGTTGTCCAGAATCTCCAAAGCTTATATTTCGGGGTGTTCCCGGGGGGGAACGAGAAACCTCCACTGAGTGTTCAATACCCCGGCCTACAGTCCTGCGAAACTCATTTCATAAAGCGATTACCTGAATATTAAGAAAATTACAGCGAAGGTACAGTTAACCCAGTGACTTTGAAGTGTCAAGTAACTATTTAGTAATTGCACTTGTAAATATGTTTGTGCTCGGCTGGTTTGTGCTTAAAAATGCAAAAGTGCACTTGCTACCCGGGAATAACTAAATATCTTTGTCTAAAGTGGCAGCATAAATAGCCGGTCGCTTTGTGACTGTGCTTGATATTAGTACATAAGGATCATTTTGCTTCAATTGGGAGGCTCTCATTCAGTAGGCAAGAAACCGTTTAGGAGAAAGTAGGTTCCCGTATGAGATTTAACATCCTTCAAGTGTAAGCCTCAGCCTTGATTACACTTTAGAGCTCTGCAAGAGGCGAGCTTTTCCACACAAATATAATCGGGGGGACTTTCCTTCAATCAGGCCTTCAGCTCTCCTACATCATCTCAGCTGCCTCGGCACCAGCTCCCTCCGGCCCGAGTGCCCCGAAGTGGGCTTGGTGTGGGTCCGCTGGGCCGCCAAGGGCACGGAAGGGCGACTTTGGGCTACAAGGACAGCTGCTTTTACCACATCCTCTTTTCTTTCCAGATCTTTAGATCTTATCTTTCCAGATGCCTGGAGCATTTCTTCCCCATCCACCACCATCACCACCCCGCCTTTTCTCCCCTCTTTCTGCGCGTGTTTTTCAGAAAGGTATGCTGTTTTGCTCTTACAGAGAGAGACACTCGACCTTGCCTGTTTGTTTGCTTCTTTGTTTTTTGTTTATGCTTGCCCCTGATTTCTCACACATCAGCTCCGTGCCTCTTTTATTAGCCTTAAAAAAAATAGGGGGTAGACAGAAGGTAAAAAAAAAATTACCAAGGGATCCTCCAAAAGGCTGCGGTGGTTTTAAGTCAGAGATGAGGGCTGGCGAGGGTTGCATGGTGCAGGGGCAGCGGCTGCTGCTCTGCGGGGATGGAGCTTGGGGGTGGCCGGGGGCAGGCAGCGCTGGGTGCCCGGTGCCCACCGCCCGCCCTGCGTTTTCCCGGGGCGCGGCGGCGGTCGCTGCTTTCACCGCTGGCTCTATTGATTCCCCCGCTCGAAGGAGCGCTGCTTAAATCGCCTCCGAAAGCCTGCTCAAGGAGATTAACCCGAGGCAGTCCTGCCTTGGCTCTGCGCGGGGTCTTGTAAAGGGGAATTAAAGCGAGAGCTCTTCATTCTGCCTTGGCTGGGCAGCGGGGTGAAAGTCTCTTGGCAGGGCTGGTCGGTTATTTGTAAGGACATCGGCGCGCAAACGGGCACAGCTACACCCCTCAAGGTCCCAGCAGCACCTTTTAGCCCCTCTGGACAGATCCAGTGGAAGGGAAGCGGGTCAGCCCCTGGTCCTTCTTTCCCGTCCCAAAATTAACTTTGCCAGGTCAAGTCAAGCCGCGGAAACCGGCGAGAAAGCTTCCTTGCTGTTGCTCTGCCCCGACCGCTCACCCTTTTCCTTGCAACCCTCCACCCAAGTTTTGCTCTCCAGAGCTGTCCCTCGCTCCCCTCGGGGGGTGGCCGCCCCGACAGGGTCCTGCCTAAGCTGCCTTTGGTGATGTGCTCGTTTACCTGGTGATGCTGCTTAGTAAAACGCTCGAGTTAAAAGGAAATGCTAAAGGAGGAGAGCAGGGACGATGAGATGCGTTTTGCCTGGTGGAAGCATTTTCATGAGAAAGGCACGGTCTTCACCCCGTGTTTGCAGAATGCGGCTACACGGACGTCCCTTCAATAGCTTCTGACCCCACACAATCCGTTTGATAACACTCGAGAGGTGGAAGAATGGGAGACTTTGTCAATCAAATGGTGCCAATCCCAATGGAAACGGTGCCACCAAGACCGCAGCGCGTTTCCTCATCAACTGGATTGCGGGGGCTGGGAACTCAAGGATCAGCTTTTGAAAGTGCGCGCAGGGCTCTCCAAAGACAACAATGTCTTTTTTATGCGAGCCGCCGTGCCTTCCCAACAGGAATCAAATGTGCTCGTCCAGCCAGAGCCGCGGAAGGGCTGCAGCAGGACTTGCCACCCATTTCGCCGGGCGGGGAATGGAGAAGGGGGGGGTCATTTCTGCCCGCTCGGGCGTCCAGATCAGCTCCTTGCCCTGAGCCTGTATCCCCCTCCTCCGAGCCCTTTCGGCGGGCGGTGACGGCCCCGCACCTTTCCCCCGCAGGCAGAGCTCACGGCCCAGCACCAGGCAGATGCCGACCCCCCTGGGGCAGCCGGGCTCGGGGGGGCAGAGGGCAGGGGCCCAGGCAACGTGGGGGCGAAGCCTTCCTCGGCACCAGCCTCACTTCTCAGGCACTGGTTCCTAACACGAGGGGACGAGGCCCCCGTGATCCCATAGGGTGCCACTGCGACACGCGTGACCCGGTGCTGCGTGTCCCTGGAGCGGGACTCAGGGTGCTGTGCGGAGGGTTCAGCCCCTGCTGGGACAGCCTTCAAGCGGGCACGGGGGGAACTGGGGAGGAACTCTCTCTTCCGTCCCGGTTATCAGCACAAGCCTAACGCACCCAGAGACAGATTTAAAATCCCCTCCCAAAGCCCTGCGCCTGGACGAGGGGAGAGGCACCCGGCGCCCCCTTCCATTCATCCCTCTCCCGTCCGACAGAGAAACTCCGGCCCTGATGCACGGTGTCGTGCCGTGCCCCCCGCAAACGAAGCGTGCGCACAGCGCATCCTGCCCAGAGACCGCTCCGGGAAGGAGGGAGCGGAGGGGACGTTTCCGCAGCCACTGCGTGGGGCGGACCTGTGTCGCTGTCATTGCCGGCCCCGGGCAGGGCGCCGGGAACCGCTCCCTGCCTGTGCAGCACATGCTCAGGCGTGTGAGGCAGGGTCGCCCTACACAGGCACCCTCCCTGCAAGCGCCCCCTCGGCACAGAGCGCGCCTGGGGCGAAAAACTGCCCGTTGAGCTCATCGGGACAACTCCCCCCCCCCGTGGAACAGTCCCCCTGCCTTGCATATTTCGTTAGGCTGGGGGCAAATCTGCCGTGTACCGGTCGCGACCTCGTCCCCTGGCGTGGGAATCTAAGCAAGCAAGCGAACCAGCCAAAGCCCCAGCCGAAAATCCTCACCCCTCCGCAGCGCACGCACAGTTGCTCCTCCAGCTGCCCAGGGCGTGGAGCATCTCGCATGCAGGCTTCCTCGGGGCCCCTCCGTGATCGGTCGGTCCCCTCCGGCCCCACTGGCAGGGCTCCGTGCGAGGGCAGAGAGGGCTCCTCGCAGCCCTCGCCCCTCCTTCCCCAATTCCTGGCGGGCGGCCGAAGCTTTCTGCCCTAATCCTCCGACCCCCCGGCTTTTCCTCCGCCGGGCCGTTCCCGGCCAAGAGGGCCAGGGAGGGGCCAGGTGCCAGGTGCCAGGGCAGGGTTTTTGGAGCTGCCTCGGCCCGGCGCCGCTCCGCTGCTGCCCCGGGGCGGGGGGGGGCGCGGGTGCTCTTGTCCGTAGTGGGAACAGTGGGAACGGGCGGCACCCGAGCCACGTCTGAACCGCGAGCTGCCCTGGCACCGCTATAGTTCGCAGTTAGCGAGCTGACCCTACTAATAGTCCACGTCTGAGTCCCTTAATGTCCGTAGTTTGTCACTGTCGCCACACTGTCACTGCGTGCACGCAGGACTCGGTGTGGCCCCAAAGCCGCTTTGGTACGGCCGAGTCAGGAGGGGATTTCAGCGGAGGTGGTTGCTGAGAAAATTTGGAGAAAGTTGTGCTGTAGATACTTAAAAATATAGGCATGAATTATAAAGGTACAAATACATACGTAAACACTTCTTATCGCTGCATACCTGCAAACAGAATCCTACCAGGATCGAACTATTTAACAGTTTTTAGATACAGCTATCAGTAATTTATGTTAGATAACTCAGGAGTTACGTGCTTGTATATATACACCCAGTTATGCACACACACACACATACTGGGGGTTACATGCCTCTGGGAGCGGGTATGCGGGAGCATATATTTACGCACACATATCTCGTCCTCAGCCCTGTCGCCTGCAAATATTTCCGAAAGGAACTCGGCTTGCAAGTGGCTGGCCTGGCACCCTGCCCTGCCCTCCCTGGGCACGGGGCCCCACGGGGGAATGGGATCCCTAGGTGCCCCGGCTTTGCTTCCGAACCCTTCCCTCGCCCCTGGGCAGCCCCGGCCAGGGGATGGGGGAGCCGCTGCTTGCCCCGGGCTCTCTGCGGGCCGAGGGCTCCACGCAGGGCTCTTAGGGCCGGGGCTGGGGTTGGGACTGGGGCCGGGGCGCTCCCCCGCGCCCGCCGGGAGTACGTGCGCTGGCGGGAAGGCGACCTTTCCCCCTCGACCTTTCCCTGGGGGTAACCAAAGCTCCCTTTTATTTTCAATGTCACTTCGGAGTTTGCCTTTTGTTCCCCACTACCTCTCGCTTCCAGGGATACGGGCGGCTCCCCGCTGGCTCGGGGAGGGGCGAGCGGTTGCAAAGATATCTCATTTAAAAACGACAATGGAGCCCTTTCGACCAGCCCGGGTGGTGCCCGAGCTTTATTTTCTGGCTGGGGGAAGGGAATTGTTTGCTTTACTTTTGTTTTCCCAGCAAAACTCGAGGGCAAGTTACAGGAGGGCTGCGAGCAGCCCCTGCCCTTCCTCTTTGCCGCAAGGTACCGGGCAAGGCCACCCAGCCGCGGGGCTCCGGGCGCATCTACCCGCAGCTCGGCTGCCAGGCTTCTAAAGCACCGAGGTCTCCCCTCATTGTCCCCTCTGCTCCCCCGCCTACAGCTCGGCCTGAGTTCCCCCAGGGGCTGTAACTCAGCAGGAATTGCCGGCTGCCCCGTTGTGCCCTCGGCTGGGCTTTTATGTTATTATTTATTTATTCTGCGAGAGCGATCGCTGCAAGGTGAGACACCGCACTCGTGCTCCCCAGGCTCCGGCGGAGGCCAGGAGGCTCCCAGCCGTGTCCCGGGAGCGCTGTGTCGGGTCCGGACCCCCGCGGGCCTCCGGGCGGAGGCGACCCACAGCAGCCTCCGCTGGCGGCCGGGGGAAGTGCAGCCCCGGCCCGGGAAGCGGGGCTTGCACCCGCCTGTCCCTGCCGACCTTTTGTTGTCGGAATTCTCCCTAAAGAGACAGCGAGCCAAGATGAAGACAAAGAAAGCAAGAAACACGATGGGATTTTGCTCACTCGCCCTCGTAGGAGGTTGATGTGTTGGGTGGGTCTTTGGCACTCTTTGCTGTTTCATCTGTGCGTTGCTCCAGATCTAGAGGGAAGGATTAGCTTCTTTGAATGTTGCTGCAGCTCCTCTTCAACACTCACCCATAGAGGTAGCTTGTCCTCTAAGCAGGATTCTTCCCCCTCTCGGGAAGTATCTGCGATTAGCCTCGATCAAGAGGAGCCGTTTGAAAATTTGTGCCTGCTCCAAGTGTTCACTTTTGAACAGCATAGTCTACAGTTTCAAATTGTGCTCTTGCCAATTCATGGTCACATACACAAATGATCTCACTCAAAACCTGCCTGTTGGGAGTGACAGTCCCTCTTCCCCGTCTGCTTCCTCCCCTTGAGCCCATGGTTCCCATGGATGCAGTCTGTAGGGCTGGGCTCTGCTCCCCCTCTGCAGGGGCAGCCCGGCTGCCCCATGCTCTCCTCACAGTCCAGGAAGGGTGTCTGCCATGCCACTGGGGGCTGAAGGCCTCAGAGGTAGAGCTGAGATGGGTTGGTGAGCTGAGGTCTGGTAGGGCCAGACTGACCAAGCTGCCTACTGTAAATGGCAGGTGGATTTATTTCTCACATGAGCCTTAAAGTCAACATCACCCCTGAGTCTTAAAAGTAAAGAAACCACAACTTGCTTGGCCTTGATTTTCTTCCTTTCTTTCCTCAGGACAGAGGACACAGAAGGTTTCCTTCAGAAAGAGGACCATTTCAGAAGCCCAAGGGCAATTCTAAGGATGTTTCAGAAGTCTCCTTTTCACTTCAAGGGAACCAGAGTCTCCTGGGAAGATCATGCCCTCAGTCTGGCTAGTACAACTGGTAGGTCTAGTTAAAAGCTGATGTAAAAAGCTGAGCATAAAAGGAGTCATTTGTAGTGAAACCCAACAATGAACTTTATTGGTCCTGCTACCAAACCCATTAACAAAGCTGTACATTCTGAAGCATTGTTTCCAGGCCTGCATTTTGTTAACTAGCTTCTGACATATATATGGCCCAGAGTACTGATGTAACAGGTGAATTCCTCTTGCCATGAAGGAGTTCAGTTCAGTTACTAGCTTCCACTAGTTCAGCCCCTAGGTACCACCCTCTCAAGAGTTTCCTATTGTAAGCAGGGTCTCAGACCTTCCTTGTACAGGAAGCTGTACATGGTATACGTGGAAGGTACGCAGGGTATAGATGGCAAGGAAGATCAACTTGGGCTGTAAGACCTGTCCCACAGAAGGAATCTGACTACTCTGACAACAGCTCTCATTGCCTCTAAGACAATGGGGTCAGATAGAACATCCTGGAAGCCAAGATTGGGCTCAGATCAGGCTCCATCAACTGGACTACCCTGCAGTACTGTATCTTTCAAAGTGTGCTATAAAAACAGTATATGCTTCTCATTCACTTCAACACCACCTTCCTCTGTTGTTGCTGGCACTGATCTCTCTTCCCTTTGGATGTATTAATAACCCATAGAGCAGGATTCTTTGGCTCCCATAATACTACAGGGTTGGCAGCAGAGTTCCACTTAAAACTGAATTCTAACCAAAATGTTTCACATATATAATAAAAGACAGGCTCAGCCTTGCAGAAACTTTCTTCCTGGAGTTGATAAACAAGAAGGAAAGAGTGAAGTTCAGCTTGAGGTTCACTTGGGTTGAAGGACCAAAAATTAGAGACAAAAAAAAAGCCTATTTGTATTGTAACTAAAAAATGCACCCAAGAAGTTTCTGAAGGTCCAGAAGTATCTTAACTTTGAATTAGAATAGTACTTTCTATTCAAATAAAAATCCTAAAACATGTGCTAAAGCAAGTCCTTGCTAGCAGCTTTATTTTCTGTTTCCCCAGACATTAATCATTATTAGCATTCTAGTGCAGAAGAGTCTCCATGTAGCAGGACTATCTTCTAAATTACTTTGGATGATAGACATAATGAAGTTAAAAATTTCACTCATCTTTGCCCTGTCATAAATGAAAGCACATATTATACTCATTCAAAAAATAGCTAACCATAGAGTTAGGTTCAAGTTACATTTTCAATGTAGAAATGTTTATGCTTAAAAAGCCTAGATACTTTCTTGGAAGTAGTTTAATGATGTAAAATAGTCCATTAATGGATTTTGACTACTGTGCAGTTTTTAAAATAATGTCCCTTATAATTAGTTGTTTCATCATTCCTTTATGTGCTTTGCTTATTTCGAATTCCAGGGAAAGAAGACTGCTAAACTGATATAATGAGATAATATCCTTCACTGGCATAAGTAAGGATATGAGATGGACTGCTACCCACATGGGTAATTATACATGCTTTGTTTCCACAACTGGAACCAGAATGAATACTCTACAGCATTTTACTGTCTTTGAATAACATTAAATGAAAAAAACAAGTGAGTAACTTGTTTACGTATTAGTATTGGAGGAAGCAACCTGAGCTGGCTGTCCTTGAGTCTGCAGAGTCAAACTCATTCAGTGGGCACTTAACACAGGCCTAGGGAGAAAAGCCACTTTGCTACTGACATATATACTTGCTGTGCTGGCTCTGCTGTTCCATGGGGTGCCAGCTCCAGGTTCCCAGGGACAGGTCACCAGAAGGCAGGGAGATGATCGCAGATTTGTCCACTTGTGAGAGACAAGCTTTGCCGATGATTAAACTTGACACTTCCATCCCATCTTCTCTGTAGGATCTCAAAGCACTCCAGGATTGTTAATGGGCTTAGGGTGAGAGGAAGAAGTATTACATGCACCATTTTGGGATGGGATAAGAGGCAGAGATTTGGCTCACAGTTGTACGTGAAACAGGTGGGTCCATATCATCTGTTTCTTCTAGAGACCTGTTCTGACTAATGAACGGAGGCAGATCTGCCTACTGCCTGCATAGACCTCTCTGGCAGCATGGCTACTACAGGCTGCTCTCACAGCAGAGAGGCAGGGCTTCTGGTGAAAAGTGCCTGTGCAGCCAGAGGAGCTCAGTGCTGCAGACAAATGAAAACTCCAGTGGCCCCTTACCTGCACCAGATGGAGAGCAGGTTAACAAAAAAAGAGAGAAAAAAAAAAGAAAAAGAAAAACATTTGGGTGACCCAGCATCTCCGCAGTTCCTCCTGATGGGGTTGCAAACAGGACTGCAGGATGTGCTCAGGAGCGCGTACATGCTGCCATCACCTGCAGGCAGGGGTCTGTCCTGCCACTTTGCCACCTGTGGCCCAGGGCTCTCCCAGCGTGAGAAATAAGGATTGCATTTAAATTCAGTGGGAAGAGTCTCTGGTACTTACAGCCTTCAAAGCTTGCACTGCAAAACCTATCAAGGAGTACTTGCTTTTCATTATTGCATTTTTCGGTGCTTTTTCAGTAAAAAAAAGCTTTGTCCTGAATGTAGCCTGGAAACATCAAATGGAAATACATATTGCATGAAGCAGGGGTTTCCAAACAGATCTTGCTTTGGGTACTGCTTTCTGCAGCAACCATAGCTGCTGGCAGCTGGAGTTGTTGGTGTCCCAACCCACAGACCCACAGTCCTTTTTCTCCTTCTTCCTCCTGTCACATTTTCAGCAGCTGACCAGCACTGCCAGTGTAATTGCAAGAGGTGACTTTGGTGCTGGAGACTGTGGGACACTGCTTGTGTCCAGGTACAAGCATCACAGCTGAGCACCTTTCTACATAACACTTGGAGTACTCTGAGTACCAGCAGTACCATGCAGGCTGCAGGGTCTTCATGCCTAGGAAAGCTGTGAATTACCATGACCAACCACTTTCAGAAATTAATAATAATAATAAGGTGTCTGAAATGTTTTTGAAATTTGTACCTCTAAGAAATGTGGCTTCTGCAGGAAATTTTCAATGAGCTGTGGGTGCTCAGCTCTCCATGGCCTGTTCCTTGCGAGGCATAATGCTCTGCTGAACGTACAGCCCTTTGAACTGATGGGCTTCTCTAAATTTTCCTTTTCTGATTAAATCATTATGTATTCTGCATTTACACAAAATGGCTAGAAATGCAGAACTTTGCCTTCCTCTCAATCTGCATGTCAATCCTTTACGAAGCTTGAAAATATTTTTTTTTCATGTGGTATTTGTTCATTTGGCTGTGCTGTATATCCAATTAGACTATTCTGCTGCAGATTCAGAAATGAGAACAGTTCCACCTCCCTCGCATGCAGCGCCATTTCTCTTCAGTTTCATTTCCCTCAGGGTCACTGTTAGGTGATGATATGCAGTAATGTCCCCAGCGAGGTGCTGTTTCCATTAGCTTTCCCCTTCAGAGCTGGTCAGAGGTCTGAATTCTTACATGATTTGCTTTCTTGGCTTCTTAGGAAATAAGGTTCAGTTCTGATCCCTCTTCTACACAGACGAGAAATGCTCTGCTTTCAAATATTTCTTCCTTCTCTAATAAGACAGTGGCTCTTACCTCTGTTGTTAAACCAAGCAGAATGTTTCACTGGATGATTCTTTAAATCTTTATTCAATACTGTTTATATAAAAATGGTTTTAAAAGCAGGAAGAAATCACATGGCAGAACATATCATACATATCCATATGTCCCTGTTATGAAAATAGCAGAGAATGCTCCCAGATGCATCTACATGGAATACAATGAGAAAGCAAAGAAAAAATCCACCTATGGAGCACAAAGCATTTTCTGCAGATGGGTAAAAGCATAAGCTCCATACTACAAGGATGCGATAAGCTCAGTAGATGTAATCTTTGCTGAATCAAACATGATTCAACACACAATGTGCTTTCAGTTATGCTATTTTGGCAACTGCCTTCAGGGGAGGAGTAGGAATGACAAACCAAGTGTGACAGGTTCCCTTTCTTCCCTCAATGAAGTGTCGTTTGAAAGTTTATCTTCTTTCAAGCACTGAAATGGCTTTTTCTCTGATCGTGAAATTCTAACATGTGGGGGCACTTCAGTGCCTTGCTGCACTTTAGCTTACAAGAGCGGTTATTCCCTTAAAGTTAATATTACTCAGTAGCCTTATATTGGCTCTTCACACCACTTGAGGCCCATGGTAGGGCTTTGCAAGAGAAGCTGGAGACAAATGGCCTTGTACTTTACCATCATGGGCCTTGAATAAGCTGCTGTGGAAGTGAGCTTGGAGACAAATTAAGGCTCGCATATCCAGGGAATCAGTGATCTGAAAATTTGGAAGAGGTGTTTTAGAGATGCAGTGACTACTATTGGAAAATAAGAAGAATTATTACTTATATAGTCAAACCTATCAATAAATACCAGGGTTCGGGTGAATTCAATCACCAATCAGGTCTTCTAGTTTTATTGATCTTTCCATGCTTTCAATGTATATTTCCTATAGTTATCATCTACATTTAGCTGCGTCATCAGTAGACATCATTAGTCATCAGTAGACATTGTATTGCAATTAAAGCTGGCAAGCTTAAACCTTATCATTTTCAGCAGAAGATAATTTTTTTTTCTGAATTTACATCTTTTTCTGTTAAACCTAATTGAATCTCCACTTGGGTGTTGCCTGCCCACATTTTTCTCTGTCCCCCAACTCCATAGCTGGACAGCATCTCCCAGCTGCATTGTTGATTACAATTTTATGTTATCAGAAGTTGAATTTTCTCTTCTGAAAATCTCTCCTTTTCTCTGTTTCAATACAGAAGCAAAGCAAATGTCAAATATCAAGGTTGTCATTTTTTTCTGTTTCCTTGTTTTTCCTGAGAAAGAAACTTCACCAAAACTCCTGTTGTTTTGATAAATGCTTTGCTCTGGTTTCAGAAGAAATATCAGTTTTTTTCTGTGGTAGAAAAAATACAGTTTGCAGCCATCTCAAATTGAAATTAAAAACCCAATTGCTCTGAGTTCTTAAAATTGTTCTGAGTAACTAAATGCCAATGAGAAAACCCAATAGTTTGGACTTCTTTTCTGGGAAGCAGAAAGCTGTGGAAAAAACTCATAAACTGGACATCTGCATGTCTAATGGTTGGCAGAAACCTGCTCAATTATACAGGCTGAATAGTTAGCAGCAGTTAAGATATTACCTATCTGGTCTTATACTATGATCTAGACTGCAGAACTCTTTTGTCTGCAGAATAAAGTTTTGTCAAGACATCTTGTTTCACTATTCTAGAAACTCTTCAGCTAACCATTACACTCAGCTGACCACATTATTCATCACTGTTGTGGCATGACTGACAGGCACTGCCAAAGGCAGGAATCCAGCTTCTCCTCACTGGGCAATTGCAATTCCTAGATGTTTCTATGTATGGTAAGGTTATCAGTGATATAGCACCAGAGACTCTGTGGTGCTGTTTCAAGACTCAGATAGAAAATGTGCATGCCTTTGCTCTAGTAAACACAAAGATGTGAGTCTCAGGATCTTTTACATATCATTCTGTCTCTAATGACTTTAAAAATAATTGAACTCCAAAAATTGCCAGTGTTTTCTTTTTAGCTATTGTTCCTTCCATGTTTTTTTTTTTTTCAGTCTTTAAAAAAAGATATTATTGAATTTTATTTAAAAAAACGGTCTTCCAAAATGCTTAGTCTTCAACAGGAAATAAGAATGCCTTTAGCTTTTTCAACTTTTATTGAAAAACAACAAATCCAGTGTATTCATACAAGACACACACATTATTCTTTTATTTGTCAAACTAGACCATTCTGTACCATCACTTCTAAATAGAACATTGTGGACTACTTTTCATGAGACAACCCATAGCCACACTACAATCTGTCATAAAACATCTGGTAGCCTAAATTTACTAATGCAGTATAAAGCTCTTTTGTTTTTTTGTTTGCAGGTCAACAGCTCCAGAGATGCATAGGTAAACATCTTCTCCTTTCTTTTTTTCCACAGCAAATGTTTTCCACCAAGTTTCACAATGGGTATTATTCTTTGTATACTATAATGTCTTTCTTTGGATTAGTTGTCTAAATGAATGCTAGGTAAAGCTCTTCACTTTCAAATCCTCCCATCTTTATGTGCACACATAACTTCTACTGATCTCACAGAGTTCTGTATACATAGGAGGATAGAGAGGAAGGAGGGTAGAGACTTAGAAATTGCCACCATTGCAACTGACTACACGATTTTTGCTTCTTTCTTTACCTTTGAATGCAACTCATTGAATCAATATAAAATTTATTCTGTCTACATTTGCCTCTTCCTTTCTCTCTCACTTTCGTTCCTAGTCCGCCTCCACCCCCTGTCATCTGTGTGCACAGTGTTGTCTCTCTTGGTGTCATGCCACAAAGCTGAGGATATCAAGTCCTAGCCCAAGAGAAAACAAATGTGTGACCATGAAGGTCATGCAGTTGCAAAGTATGTTTCCATTCCAAATCCAGCTGCATGCTATTGGTCAAAACCAAATTGCATGGCAGCATTGCTATGAGAAACTCCCACAAATGATGAGCCAGGTTAGAAAGAGTCAAAGAGCAAGTGACACATACAGGTAACAGCCTTTGTAAAGGGACAGATTTTTTTAGGCTGTTCAGTGGCTTCATGAACTGCTCAAAGGGTTGCTAGGTGGTCTTGAAAGTAGAAAATATGGATGTTTCACTTCAGCCATTGGTGCAGTGAAAGGGAGGTGCTGCACTACAAGGACTCCACATGCCAAGAGTGAAGAGGGGAAGGAGCATCGTAAGCTGTGCCTCTGTGATATCCGCTCCTCCCCAGATGTATAGCTGCATCCAGTGTAGAGCTTTTGGATTGGCTCCAGGTGAGGTAGCTGCTACTTGTCTCCATTCATCCTTATTCCTAGTCAACTGTGCTCAGACAGCATGGAAAATAAGTCATAAACTGCTTGTTCCCCATCTCACATAGCCTGAGAAGCATGTGACGAGGTGTGGAAACAGCATGGCTGCCTCTCAGCCAGCAGTGTGATGATGTACAAGTTGGACCAAACTGAGATTACCACGGGGACATAAAGGAGGATGGTCCATTTTCTTGTTTGTGGAGCCAAGATTTTGTGTTGGCACTGGGAGAAATTGTGTTGTGGGACCCAACTCAGTGCAATTGAGGCTTTCCCTGAGTGTTTGAATCCAACACCAGGAAAAAAGATCACCTCCAGTATCCACTTCCATGATAAAAATCCATCTCAAAGTGATTGAATGAGAGAGGAACATGGAAGCATTATACCTTTAAATAGTCTACACTCACATGTTTCTGTCAAGGTTAGTTTCTTTCTGCTAATCATTTCTTTAAAATTCGTTCTTGCTACATCTCATTTCTTTTCCACATCATGCACTTCATTTTTCTCTTCAGAAAAGGGCTGGTTTCCTTACTCTCCATCCATGTGTATAGCAGAGTCAAAGGGCTGGAGTCTGAAGGATATGTGGCTGGAATATAACTGTATCAACTTCAGTAGTTACTCCAGGAGTACTTGAGAGAAGAGTCAGGGACAAGTTCTTTTTAACAAAGCAAAGCCTGTTGTCACAATTGTTTAAAGCTTTGTGGTACAACATAGGATGTGTCAGATAATGTTCATTTTAAAAAAGTATCCTTTTACATTTTGCAACCTCCTGCCAGCTGGCAATATTTATTTATTTATTGATTGATTGATTGATTGATTTCTCCTTCTCATGACCTGTTTTTGCAATTTGTTTCTCTGCTAGCCCAGACTAAGAAATTCTTCCACATCACTGCATCTGGTAGCTCTGATAGTCCCGTGACTGCTTAATTTGTTTGTGTACTTATAGATGAATCATGAGAGAAAGAAAACAAACTTGAACTCTACCATTTCCACTTGCTCAAATACATAATTTTAATGAGCAGTAAATTTGCTGGAAAATGTAGTACCAGTTTTCATGACACTATCCATTTATGAATTGCACAAAATAACAGGGCTAGACGGGCAACTCAACTGAAAGATTTGTTTTCTTCTTAATTGGAGTAGAGGACTACGAATCCTGAGGAGATCTGAATGAGCTTGCCTCATCTCAAAGGTTAGTGCCTTCACCCCCTTGTGCCTGTTAGGTAGCACCTCACCTCTTATTTGGCCTCTGCTGAAGATGACATCCATGCTAGAGTAGGGGCAACTAGAGCCCAGCACTGCAGACCCTCCATCAAACCATGATGATAGTTACCCAGGCTGTGTATTTCATACCCAGTAAAATAGCTCCAACAGTGGAGGATTGATTTTTCTTTCTCTAATGTTTTATCTGTTCTTGGATGGGCTTTTCATTGTTTTCATTGAGGGTCATCCCTGATCCCAATTTTTCCAATATTAAAACTACTTTCTCTTACTAATTCTAGCTGCTGCTTTTATTCATCCATTTAGTCATTGCATCCCTTTTAGCCATGAATTTTCTGTCTCTGTCACATCCTTATGTTATAGATATCCTGTTTTACCCTGCTCTGAGGAGTTGAGTCACCCTAGAAATGATTGCTTCCCTGTATTGCCTACAAAGGACAGTTTATATAGCCATCAGTGAGTAGAAATCTGCATATTGACATCTCCGATTAGCTGAGTTGAATCTAGCTCTTTTTATGGTCATCAACAACATCTTTCTCAGAATGACTCAGCATGTCATTGGAAGGGCTCAGCAGAGTATTGAAATACTTTCTGAGATGAACTACTAAGTTAGCCAAGGGAGCAAACAGCTAGTCCCTCAATACCTTCCTCTGATCATCTCTCTCTTTGCTCAAGATGGAAACTCACTACTTATCTCACATGATTTACTGGTTTTTTTTTGTTGTTGTTTGGTTGTTTTAGGCTTCTTCTTCTTCTTCTTTTTCTTCTTCTTCTCCTCCTTCTTTTATATAGTAGCAATGCAGACTTTGTATTTACATTCATTGGCATGGGATATTACTGTGAAAATTCACATCCATCTTCCCTGCCCTTCTCTTACCCATTTCTTTCAAATAAAAATGCAAAACTAATATATAAGATTCCTTAGTTTGTACTTCTCAATTAGCACATTTTTTTCCTTGCTTAAATGGCCCTCCTGCTGTTCACCACATAGTAAAGCAGAGTATTTCTTTAGTCATATAGCATAAAAAATATTTTCTTGACAACAAGTTTCAGGGAGTATTTTCTGTCCTTTGTTAAGGTATGCACCACGAGGTGGAAAATGTGATTCATCATCCCAGTTGAATAGCCTTGTTCTGGGCTTTCCTTCCTTCCTCCAGCTTCTTCACTTTCTGTTTTTCCTAGATCAATCTTGTGTTTCTGTTTCTAACATCTCCCTAGGCTCCTTCAGTCCTTTTATATTATATGTCTGTATAACATGATGTCCCCAACGAAGGATGGGAACATTTCCCAAGGAAGAATCATCTGCAAATGCCATCAGTGTGTTTCTAATCTTTTTTTTTTTTTTTTTTCCCTAATCACACTAAAGATATTAAATAAAATCAGAGCTAGTTTCAGTCTCTGTAAGAACCCTCTAGGCACCTTCCCCAGCTTGCACATTAGCGCTTATTGTTTCAGTCCAACAGCTAATTTATAACTCATGCTTTAGTGCTCTTGAAGGAAATTAATGCAACAAAACATAATTCTAGATCTTCTGGTAAGCAAAGGTGATATTTGTTTTAAACAAAACTGACTGCAGTCCCTCATGCTCTTTTTCCCACACATTTTGCTCACTTGTTTTCTCACACCCACATGCCCATAAGCACAAACAGTGTGTATGTCCAGGTACTCTGGCCAGTTATTGAGTCCTCACTGCATCTCTTGTGTTCCTCTTTGCTGGTTTAACAAGCAGGATTTTGGATAGGTCTTTTATACCTTTGGGGAGCTGAATGTATTATGAAGCAATCCCCAGATGCTAAATCTTGTTTACTTCATCTTTTGTAAAACTTACATGAAGCTGACATCTGGTTTCCTTGGGCATTTTTATGGCTCCAGACCATCTTCATATTGGGGTAGTGGAAAAAGGAAGGACACATGTCATGTGCTGTAACTTTTTTTGCCCCGTTGTCTGTTACTGGAGCACAGGCCTTTGAGTTCTTGTCTGAAAATCACATTACTCAAGGCTTGACAGTTTGACTGCAGCTGCTCATGCCCTTGGTTATCAAGGCAAGTATCTTGGGGATTGTTATCTTATTGATCTATAAGTATGACCGCTTATCAGAGTGGTCATTACTTATTTTAAAATTTGCCTCTAGTACTTACTCAGGGGGGTTCCATTTATTTTTGACGTTGTGGGCTTATTATAGGTTATGTTTTATGTGCAATTTACTTCCTTTTATGGGTCCAATCAACAGATGTTAAATATGATTTGTTTGTTCCTGACTGTCTTCTAAAAATCTCAGCCTGAATAAGCAGTCATCTCAGACTCTAAGGTAACATGGCACATTATCAAACCACTCATAATGGAAAAGATCCCAACCTGTGCAGTTTGATTTTGGTAGAGTGACTGAAGCGTACTTTAAACATGGGACAAATAAGTTCTGTATCTCAATGGTTTTAGAGTTGCAGTCTGTTGAGCTGAATCAATTACAAATGGAGGGTCATTCAAAGACAGCAAAACATTTAAACTGTAATTCCTCATTTTGCAATGAGTCAAATAGCACTGCACAAGCTCATCTTTTGCATGTTTTTGTTCAGTGTCTACAGTTTTTAGCACTGGTGGTGTTGCCTATGAACATGTTACATATTTATTCTATTTCAAGGTCAAGATTTCCTGAGAGGATAGAGATATACAAATAACTTACATTTGATATGGCTGGGTATTCAAGCAGCAGTGCTATTGTAAGTGATAACAAAAGACAAAATGTAAGTCCGATACTTAAGGCCAGAACATGTTGTTTTTTTTGAATCTTTTGTAAGAAAATGAAGGAATAGAAATTTTATCTTCCTTAATAAAAACATATTTATTTCTTTGTATGTTTAGTTTATGATATCAGCTTTACAAAATGATTCAAGCAGCTTTTACAATAAAAGATAATTCATAAATGTTCCTACAGGATTACATATTATTTCTTCATATACATCAGTATCCAGAGGTCATTGCTTTCTTGTCAGAGAGAAATCTGTAGCACTGTATTTTGGGTTTAATTATAATATTCTTATGTTTCAGTAAACAAATTCTGACCATATTTAAGTGCTGGTTTAGGAGTCATTTTGTAAAGCAGCTGTTTGGGGGTCACCACTGCCATTTTGTTCATTCTGTGTGCATACATTGTCACAATGTACAGAAGGAGACAATTTTTCTCCTTTTTCTTTTCCTTTTCCTTCACCTGCACCCCCAAGAAATCCACTTGTTGAAAACACAAAGACAAGCATTAGACCAGACAGAATCTGGGCAGCAGCGGGAAGGTGCAGGACAGAAAAAGTGAGAAAGGTCCTTCAGGAGGATAATCATGGGTCAGAATCAGCCTGAATTGCAGAGAGAATGTACAGGATCAAGGGACAGAAGAAGAGCATTGAAAAAGGAAGGAAAGAGAAAGAAAGGAAATCAGAGAGCAAAGAATGGATGGCACGTGTCCTGGTACCAACCACAGAAGCCTATCTGCTCTCCAGCACCAAAGAGCACAACACTGGCTGCTACTGCCCCAGAAGGCTCTGCCTTCTGCTTCTGCTTCCTATGACAAAGAAATGCCTCTGTTATGATATTCAAATCCCTCTTCAGGGACAGGTCCAAGCAACACAGAGATTATTTCTCCTTCTTTGCTACTAATGTGATTCCTTTTTTCAAGAAAATTTTAACTGATTACAGGGCACTTCAGTCATTGGGAGAGGAGCTGTTGGTCTCACAGGAAGTGCACTGAGGTTGCAGATCTTGTTCTTGCAAGCAAGAAAAATCACTACAGACCCTAATACATTGGGAGCTAAATGTCAAATGCTGTTCAGATGCTTGGTGCGTCTACTCACATTGACAAAGAAGACTTTCTGCCTTTGCTACACTTAGATGATGTGTGTCCTCGGCATTTGCCAGTCTCTCTGCCGATGCTTCCCTTTTGCCGTTAGAGTTCACCACTGTTGAAGTGGCTACACTTTTGCCTCCATCTGGTATGTGTACATCCACCAGGTACCTGCAGGGCTAGGAAGCTTGCATAGGAGCAAAGAAGGGAATTTGAAACAAGTAGGACAGAAATAGGATGTTACTTGGGGAAATGTATTATGGAGTTCTGGTCCCTGACTCATGCATGAATAAATCCCAAATGCTAATTCTAATAAGTCTTACCCTGGAAACAGGGTGGGTTCAAGGTTAACGTCCCTGAAAAACTGAATCATATTTTCCAGGACACCTCTACTGCAATTCTTGCTAACTTACATATTCAAAACAAACAAACAAACATTACTGCCAACTTGCTAGGGCAGAGAATAGTAGCTTTTCAAATATAGAAATGTCCTCTCCTGGTATTGTTTCTGTCTCCAGGGGGAAAATTCAGGGTCTTTTTGGGAGATCAATGTGAGCCATCTGTGAGAAGCAGAATCCTTTCCTTTTTCTCCTTAGAAGAGAATCAAGCAGAGCCAGTTAGAAACAGTCAAAAACCATTACTGTCTCAAATGTTCATTCCTCAAAGACAGAACTTTTCACAAAGATGTGTTTTCAGTCAGCTTTTAGTAGAAGTGTTTCTCAGCCCTCTGCTCTCCTGGGAGCAGATATTAATCCACAGCTACAGTACCTAAAACCAGCTATCTTGCTGTCTTTTTCTTGCATGAAAGAAGAGTCTTTTGGAAGATGCAATCTTCCTTTTTTCAGAGATTTCATTGGAGACTGCCTCAGAGCCATGGACACGTGGAGTGCCCAGAGGCTGAGCAGTGAGCACACATTTGGCAGCAAAAGGAAGAGACTGCCCACACACTGGGGTATCAGGCATCTTCTCACAGTTGACTTTTAGTTCTTGCTTTGTTCTTCCCATGTGGTGCTTTAGCATCCCTGGGAGTCAGCCACTCAGGGATGCTTTTCTGGGCATCACTGCTGCCAACCAACACCAATACCAACTTGTGTTGAAGCTAACTTGAGCTGGAGTACTGATAACTTCTGCATCCCCTGTACTTATCACCCCCAGTAAACTGCCCAGCCCCTGCTATTCAGATCATTCCAAGGCACAGCTAACCTTACATCTGCTCCTCAACCTGCCTGACATTTTGAAACCCGCTTGTGTAATTCATAAAAATGAGAGCGCAAGAAATATCTTCTTTTCCCCATTGCAAACTCAAAGTTAAAAGCCATCACAGCTGCTGCAGAGGCTTCACCAAAAGCCGTATCAGCAGTTTCTGTTTTAAAAACATTTTTTTTTTTCACCCAGTCACACTGATGCAGCTGCAGTTTTCGGCAGAGCCTTCTCTGTGGCTGATTTGCCATTTTCTCTCACTTTCCATTAAAAAATATCTAGGGCTTTCAACACCTCAAGACTTAGTTTATGAAACTCTGAAAGTGAAGGTTAAATATATCACAGCATCTGGCAAAGCTCTGTCAGACCCAAGGTCAAGTATTTTGCATATTTAGATGGAGGAATGTCTTTGTTCTCCAACTACATTCTGAATGCCAGATGAAATTACCAAAAGTTGCTTCAGACACAGTGTCAGTAACATGTTGTGGATACCTCAGTGCTAATGGTTGCTACCTGATGAATTTGAAGTGGTCTGCCAAAGGTAATGGCAGTGGGTTCAAACCTCTCATGGTCATGAAGACAACTAGGAGCTGGTAGGTTTCATGAATGCTACCCTCAGACAGTATATCCTGGGATACAAAGGCTTTTGCTAAAATTTGTGCTGCCTTCATGAAGGACTTTCATCTCTCCCCAGGAGCCAGCTGTTTCATTTCCTGCCATCCAAAGTCCAGGTTCCTTCAGAAATAGACTACTGCAGAATAGCTGCTGCAAATGAGGAAGAAAAAAGAGTTGGATTTTGTGAGCAATAGAATGTCCCCTGCTGATTTGAGACCTTCTTCAACAGCCATGGGTGTCCAGCCTGTTCCTTGCAGGATTTTGCCAGGAGAGCTCAAAGCACAGCAGGGAAGGCAGTTTCCATGCCTTGAGAAGCATGGCAGTCCTGGGGCAAGAAGGCAGTCACATGTCATTAGATAGAAACTTGTGGTAGAGGGAAGGAAACAACATTTTAGGACTCCCAGTGTTGTGAGAGAAGGAAGGAGGGGAACATATCACCAACTTAAAGATTTTGTTCTCTTTTTCTCATGTAGTTTTGTGCTGTCTTGGTTGTAGTCTTCTGTGCTGTTCCCACACATTTCAGAAACAAATGGATGGGTGAAAAGGATATTCAGCTTCAGGTGCCCTTGATATCAAAACAGAGATTAATGCATTCTAAGGCAAAAGATACAAGGACTGATTATCTAACACCTCTGCTTGACATCTAGGTTCTGAGTCCACATATGAAAAAATAAAACTTTATTCTCCCTATTCATTTCAGTTAGAGCATGTGCTGGTAGATAGGGTAGGATGAAAATAATTTTGTGGGTTTTGTGCAATTCATTGTATGTAATTTAACTATGAAAAAAAAATAAAATCAAATATATAATGAAAATCACCAATACTGAGAAGACATCAGGCACACTATATATTCTCTTCATTATTACAGCACATATCCAAAACAGCTATGCAAAACAACCTGTACAAAATAAAATGAAAATCAGTGAATAGTGTCTTGCTATATGGTGTTTTTTCTCTCTGGTGACTCCACTTAATTTCTGTTAAACTGGACAAACCCAAACATTTGTCTGAGGGCATCTGTGACAAAATTCCTACTGTAAGAGCTTTCCCAGAGCTGAATCTCACCTGATACAAGATTGTGGGAATAAAAGAACTCCAACACTGAGTTAGATCAAAGGTCCACCTAACCAATATCCTGTAATAGCCAAAAGTATATAACTAGGGGAGAGCAAGAGGATAGAGAAAACATACAGTGATGCTTCTCCAAAATAACCTTCCAATCTCCATCAGCTTGTGACTCAAAGATCCCCTGAACCAGACATGGTGTTTAATTATCTTTGATGAGTTTCTGTTACTTGATGAGTTTCTGTTACTTGAACTTCTCCAGTCTCCTTGAATTCATGCCCAGTTTTAGTACACACAGTGCCTTTTGATAAAGAATTATTTTAAAACATTTCGTGGAGAACCATCTCCTTTTTGTTTGTTTATAATCTGCCACCTGCCAATGTCATGGGATGCCCCTTGCTCTTGTGCTGGGAGAGGGACAATCAACACTCATTTGCTATTGGCACTCAGGACTTTACACATCTCCAATGTATTTCCTCTCTGTTATCTCTCTTCAGGCTGAAGAAACCTCACCTTTTGGGGTAAATCATTTCATAACTGTGCCAACTTTCTCTGAGCCTTTTCAAATTCTGCTATATCCTTTTTGAGATGGGCAAAAAAAACGGTATGTAGCGTTCAGGATGCAGATGTACCATGAATTTATACAATGGTATTATGTTTTCTCTTTTGTTCTCTTTCCCTTTCCTAGGCATTTTTAACATTCAGTTTCCATTGTTACCTCCACTAAGAACTGAGATGACATTTCCATAGGACTGTCTGTTACAACCTTTCATTCCTGAGTAGTTATCTCTGAGCCCATAATATTATATGTGAAGTTAGCATAGGATTTTTTTTTGTTATATGCATCACTTAATGTTTATCTACTCTAAATTTCATCAGCTATTTAGTACTCAGTCTTGTAAGATCCTTCTAGACAGTTCTGTCACCCTACTACTCATACTTGAAGCATTCAATATCTGTTATTTAAAAGAGAATTGCTATTTAGCTTTAAAAACATATTAAAACTAAATATATATCAGGGAAAATTATAACCATTTGGCCTAGTTTCTATATCCAGTAACTCCAGGCTTCCTATTTATTGCAAATCTGTGGGAGAAGAAAAGAACCTTTCCCTGGAAATTGCTGGTGATCTGATATTGGGTAGGAGATGCAACTGGGGCATGAGCTGGAACAGCCTCATATAAATAATCTATGCTTTCTTCTTTCTTCACTGTAAATAAGCTATTTCCAGTGGTTATTGCTGTAGTGGGAACAGACTGTACATATGGGACTGAGTGTGGAACTCTGAGGTGCCTGAGCAGATGTAGCTGACATTTGAAGTCAGGCAAAATCTGGAGTCAAATGCCTCATTCTTGGAACTGAAGTATTTTTGAACCTGTTTTAAATAACAGGACCAAGCACAACATACACATACACACTCTTTTTTTTTCTTCTTTTTTTTTTTTCCCTCTTGAAATATACTGCTTGGAATATGTAGCTGGTGATTAGGGAAAGAATGGAGAACAATGATCCTACTCTCAGCCAGTGGCCTTTGGCCAGTTATTTTTTCTTCTCTGACAGGCTCTGAGCTCTCCTTGGGGCAAATGTCTGCCATGGACAGCTTACAGAAGAAATTGCCAAGTTCTTTCGCTTGACCCTTGTTTTACCAGAGTAGCATGAGCACAAGGGAGAAAAGGGACCCATCATTTTCCTTGTTCTGAGTCCCGAGAATTGTGAACTCCCATACTTGCCATGGAATTGGGCTTGACTTGCTTCATCTGCAAAATCTGATCAACCTGGTCCAGTGGAAGGTGTCCCTGTCCATGGCAGAGGGGCTGGAACTAGACAATCTTTAAGGTTCCTTCCAACACAAACCATTCTGCATTTCTGTGATTTAAGAAATAGAGTAAAAGAAGAAGAAAATACCAATGTTGATTAAAAATGGTGAGAAGGCCATATGTACTTCACCAAAGATACATTGTAGAAGCATAAACTTTTCCCCTCTGGCTTCACACAGATGATTTAACTGCCAGGATGCAAAGAAAACAGAAGCTAATTATCAAATGAACATTGTCTTAATATGTTAATGAAGCGGTTTTGCTAATAGCGAGAGACCTGAATTTTAATACATTTTAAGAGCTCCTTGATTACGTGTTTGTTAGTTGTTATGATCATTTTAAATTATCTGTGCATGGCTTTATAATGGGTTAAAAACTGTATTAAGCACTGTATTCTAAACAGGCCTTGATGAGGCAGGTGAATAGTGCAAACATTGTCGCTAGGAAATTCACTTCAAAAGAAATGTAAACTAGTTAACCTAAAACGTGTCATCAGATCCAACAGTCACAGTTAGCAATGTAAGTCATTTTTATGTACCTGCCAGTTATTTCTTCAGAAATGTTTTTTTTTCTGATAACTCTATTCCAGGAACCTAACAGCTATTATATCAGAGTGTTTCTCTCTGATCTCCAAACATATTTAGGGGAATGAGCAAAATACTTTGTAAAACATAAATTTATTCCATCCTATCTTTGGTAATTAGAACAACTCCCTGTTTTCTTTTATTCAGTTATCCACAGACTAATGTTTTTTGTTCTTTCCTCTTCAAAGAATCTGTACCATTGTCTTTAGGCAGGCCTGGGACCGGCACAAACCAAAAATGCTTTCTGTAATGTCACAAGCATAAAAATATGAACACTTACACAGCAGTTTTCTTCTAGAATGTTTCTTGGTCCCCTTTTCCATCAATTTTCAAGTCACCCTGGACCATTTCAAGTCATCCTGGACCATTATCTTTCCTTCTCAGGCTTCTTTTCAGCCACCTGGAAAAGCCTTCAACCAAAAAGTTCCTGATGACAACAATTGCTCCTATGGAGCTTGTTAACTGAATGAGATCTGTTTCTCTTGCTTAGTGAGAAATAAGTGACAGTCATGAGTCCTTTGTTTTCAGTTTCTGCAATTTCCAGAGGCAGCCTGAGGTATCTTCTCCATGAGATATCTTCTTTCAGTCCTTGACAATCCATTTTCAGCCAAAATGCTGAATAAAAAGCCAGCACAGCATCTGTGTGGACAGAGAGGGTGTAGCTTCTGGAAGGATATCACTGTTTGCTGGAGGTTACTCACGTCTTTTGGGCATTTTTCCCCCATTGTTAAATGAAATGATACTTGAGTTGTGTGTGGCACAGATTCTGGGTTTGCTGGTGTGTGAGTGTACATACTCTCCCTGCTCAGACAATCAAGGAAGCAAGACTTTAATTTCCCTAAAACAGGTAGTGGTGCTCTGGATGAGAAGGGAATGGGGACATGTGCACAAATAGGAGTTGTACTTAGGTCAGACAAACAGCCACCAAGTGGTTTAAACTTGCCCCTCGTTACGTCCATTAATAACAACCAGAAGGCTCATGCTTGCAAAGCAATGGTCCTTTGCAATCCTCATAATATATATAATATCAAGTTATGCAGTATGGGACACAGGCTTCCTCATTTCAGTGAAGGCACATATCTGCCTCTCATTCAGACTCCAAAAGTGCCTGGAGCATTAGGCCATTCTGACAGTTTGGTGAGCATTTGGGCTACCTTCGAGTACCAAGCTCTGGCAGTGCTTTGATTAATGAGCCAGTACTCCCACCTCCCGCACACTTGGGTGCCTGAGTTCATTTCATATCTCTAGGTCAAGCCCATGCAGTAGCACTGATAGGCAAAACCTGAAGGATAGTAAGGGGGACCGAGAGTACCCAAAATTCTAGCTGCAAAACCCCTCTTAGGAAACCATATGAAAGGATACTTAAGTATAATACACATAGCTTTGATAGTTCGCAAAATTATAAAAAAAGTATATGTATTATGTGAGTTAATAAATTAACATAGGGTAATACTGCTCATTTTGTTACATTTATTTTCTCATAAAATTTGGAAATTGTAAGTATCTCCTTATTTCTTGCACCTCTGTGCCAATTTGTCAGAGAAAGGAGGAAACAATTTTATTTAACCTAACCAGTGTTTGAAAAATACTAATTGCATGGTTCATTTTAATTTATTTTTAGGTCATACTGCCCTCTAGGGGATTAGGCATATAGCTAGAGATTTTTGCATAATGTGAACATTTTTAATTCACACAAAACCAGACCACTTCCTCTGTACTGCAGTAGAATATAATAATCTATATAGATTTTGTAACTGACCATTTTAAGTGTGACTTGCATTCATTTTCTTGGGAAGTATCTTTCATAGTTAGTATAGAGTCTTTGCTTTCTGGATGTGAGGCTGACACTATATGCACAGGATATTCATTTTTTTACTTTAGGAAGTTTGTACAGGGTCCAGATAATGCCATTAAATCAAGGGAACTTTCCCACTCTTTTTGAGGGATATTGTAGGAGAAGTATGAGAAAAATTATATCCTTAAATACCCTGTGTGGAGAACATATATATTTGCTGCATTGAACATGACCTCACTTTCAATGTTTTTGAAAAAAAAAAAAAAAGATGTTCATAATCGAAAAAACATCAGAAAAAAAATATATCAAGAGTTGTGAGTGTTTTCAGATGAAATATGAAGGTTAAAATAAGGCAAAAAAAAAAAAAGAAAAAAAAAGAAAACTGAAATGCAGGGAAAAAAAAAAAAAAAAGAAAGAAAATGGTTAGAAAGACTGTCCTTTGCGTATTCTGAGAAACTCACGGGGCTTTTCACAGGTGTCAACACTCACTAAGGAGGATAGTAGCCTTCTGGAAAGGACTAAAAGGCCAGATACCTAGTGGCCTAATTACCTCCAAAAAATCAAAACCTTGTCCCTTTCACTGTCCCTTACTGATGACACAGTCCTGCCGCTGACTTCTCCTCATCCTGTTTTAATTCCAAAATATATCAACTAGGCAATAGTGTCATAATATTGCCTGGCCAAACTGAATCAAGAAACCACTCTGGAAAATGGGGATGCCTCACCAGGTCATCATTGTACATTGCATCATTGTAAATATGCTCTGTTGCTTGGCATTGTGCTTGAGGATTTCAAGGCAGGTATTTTGGAAAGTTATCATTTGGCTCAGAGTAATCTTCATTTTACTGTGGAGCGAGTGGTCTGAGCATTGCAACGTGTCTCAAGCTTCTTGTTTGATATCCTCAGTGAAGCTGCCTCCCAAAGTTGGAATAGCTATCTCCTGGAAGCATTTGCCTTTACAAAGAAACCAATCTGCTCTATCCTCTTCCCAGGATCACATGGGTTTTTAAAGACATTTTAAAGCTGTCAGATTGATAATGGTCAGGCTTCTCACTTCAGACCTAATACTGTTCCATTTAAATGTTTCATGAGATATTCATCTAGCCATCCTCTGGCTTTGCCCAGCCATACTTAAGTCTTCTCATTTAAAGTCTGCATCCACTTTATAGAGTTTGTTCTAGAAGGATAAACTGCTGAGCCCTCTTATGTTTTCTTGCCTGGCCATAGGAGTGGGAGTTAACCTCTGGAACATTTTTTTATTCCATCTGGACAGCCTTATCATATTGAGGCTTGTACATCCTGTATTGCTTCCATGGCATGATGATGGTCTCTGCCTCTCCTTCTGTTTTCCCAGCTGAGTCATTGTGAGCTCAGAGTCTGTGCAATAAGGAGCTTTTCCCAGTCTCTGCTGAATCTCACCTCATTTTATCAAAAGTTATTTGTGGAAATCTAACATCCCCAGAGATTCTCTCAGGTTACCTTCTTTTGTCTGTCAGTTAATCATGCTTTTCATTGCAGTGAGTCCACTAAGAAGAGCTGTTGCCACCATGGCTTTCATCCTACATGTGAGGTAAGAACTCAGTGGCACTAGCTCCCTAGTGAGATATTTGCTTTCAGAGACGGAACATTCTCAGCTAGCATTGGAGGCATGTGCAGTGTGAATGACTTCCTGGGACTCATTCCTCTTCCTTCCTACTTCTGTGCTTCTCCCTTGGTTTCCACAGAGGCAGCTTCTTTGCAAGGAGTGGTTGCCCTTGGATTCCATAAGGAATATTCACAAACATATTCCACAAGGAACTCCAAAATACCAACAAAAACCTTGCTCTACTTCAGAAAGGGAGATAAACAATTAATTAAAAATACACTGAAAAAAAAAAAAGGGGGGGTGGGGGTGGGCATGGGCGTGGGCGTGGGAGATGGGATGGGAGAATTCCACCACTGCAGTCTGGAAAACCAAAGCGATGCTTCTGCACCAGTATGTTAGAAGAATTCAGTGAGATTCTGAGCGTCAGAAGAGCTTTTCGTACCCTGTGCCACCGAGCTAGGTGTGCTGTCCCCAGGCAGGAAAAAGTATGGGGGATAAACACTAAAGTGCAGCATTCACATAACTAGCTAAGAACCTGCACGGATAAAAAGACTTATTCCTATGTAATTTAAGACACATTTTGCATAATATATTTTCCTAGATCTTGCATGCCTGTATGAAGAACTTCTTGACTCTGTAAGTGATTCTCTGATGAAAACAAACAAGGCCTGATGGTGACTAAAGTGCTCCTCAACACAAGAGCAGTGCTGCAGCCAGATTCTGCCATAGCCATTCTTGCATTAAGTAGTGACTTAGTCTACAAGTAGGGTGTTTAGTTTCAGCCTGAGCACTGTTGGTGAAAGGTGCTACTCAGACTGAAAAAGAACCTGATTTACAATAAGAAATACAAGCCAAAACAACAGATTCTCCAATCACAATGGTTGAGTGGGAAGGTTAAGATTTAAGATGCAATGCTTGAGTAAGAATTTGCCTTAGGAATCAGGGTTAGGTTCTCTTTTCTGCAGTTCTCCTCAGGTCTTTTCTGTTCACACACTCTTAGGATCTAGTCTACAAAAAGGGACTCAGTGCCATGCTGTGCCCCACAGATCCACCCTTTAGCATTGCTCTTGCACAGATTTACACAGACAAGAATAAAACCAGAAAGCAGTGAATCACATTGTCCAGCCTCCTATATATCAACTGTCATTTCATGTTCCTGTTAAGATCTGTAATGAGTCTTGAGCAGTTTCAGTGCAATTTAAACATGTTTTGCATAGGGGCCTCTAGTTTTCATTTATAGTCCTTACCCTGGCTAATTAAACTTACACTTTCAACTGTGTGCCTTGCTCTAAGTTTGGATTTGTCTTGCTTTCAGCCTTTCTTTTTGTTGTGCCCTCCTCTAGACAGACTTTTTTTTTTTTTCCTCCAGGAACACTTACAACCCAGTTGATCCTGTGGATCAGCTCTCATATTGCAGAGGGTTCAGCAACAAAATCCCATGTGTCTCTTCACATAAAAATCAGCATAATACCCCCATGTGTCTCTGGAAAGAGATCTTTACACTGTAATGAAATGATCTTGCAATCTTATTTCTGCTAAGTCTAGTAGATGTACATTTTTAAAAGACTTTTGTCCTTTTATTTTCTTCTTTCTTGAATTGCTCTGTGTCCTTTGTTTGTATGCTCTCCTGCAATGTGTTTTGAAAATATGTATACAACCAATGGACATAGTGACCTAACATTGATCTCATCAACTAGAGGTGGAGAGAAATTGCTTTATTTCTCTTACTTTCCATCTCCTTCTTAAAAGTCAAGGATTACCCATGCCTTTTTTCATAGTTGTACTGGCATCTTCCACTGAACTCTTGGCTCTTCTTTCAACCACGGGGCTTCCCAACTGTCTTTTCCCTATTCCTTATGTAGGATGTGTGTTTTTCTTCAGCTCTTGATATATCACTTTCCTGTGACAATATTCAAATGTGTTTTATAAGGGTCAGTCTTTCAAAGCAATGTAGGCAGCTTCTTATGGTTGCCTCTTCTACACACTTAGCTCATATTCTGCTCAACACTTGGGGTGCCAGGGATGGAAAGACAGAAGGGAGGAGGATGGCCCTTTCAGCAGCAAAAAAATGAGAGATTAGCTCAGCCATCTTGCAGAAACTCACCTCAAGTATTGTTATTGACAGGACATAGAAGAAATTAAGTGTGATCAGTTGATAAAAGACTATGCCAGGGCAAAGGGCATATGCCCAAGGAGCTACCTCATTTCTGGAACATACTGGCTTTTGCAGGTTTGACTTTGCAAATAAAAAGACATTTAAATGTATTTGTGTATGTAACATTATTTATCTCTCCTAAGAAACAGCCTCTGGACAAGCACAAGACATACTATTAACTTTAAATTAAAGGTAACCTGCTGCTTAAGGACTTTTCTGAATGAGGCAGGCCTTAACCATTGTTCTAAATCTGCATGTCAAAGTAAGATTTTTAAACTCTATATTTAGGTTTCCAAATTCACCTCTAATGGTGCAAAAGAATAGTTTTCAGAAGTGTTAAGTATCCAGCACCGCTATATCCTCAGATAATCCACCTAAAATACATTCCTTACCACTATGCAGGTATCTTCTATATACTTCCACTCTTCTGTCCCTGAAAACTAATGTTTATTATTCATATAAAGCCAATAGCCATAAGTATTTTTAAGCAACCAAGGATTTTACATTGCTTATTGCACAGCTTTTGTTCTTTTTTGGCCTGTGAGGGAGGGTCTGACTGTATATTGCCATACATTTAAACAATTCCTATTGCAATGTGGAGCCCTCCTGCTGCTGAAGAACTCAGATATTATTGTGCTATAGATAAATACTGACAGTATATCTACATAGTAAACAAACAAACAAACAAAAACAAAAAAGGAAAAGGCTCCCATATGAATAATGCTTCAGAGAGCATCAGGAAAGATGGAGTTATTTATTCCCATCATTCTTTCAGTCATTTGGTTTCTGATAGCACTTTTGCCTGAAGTTAAGATCTGCTATTCTTTAATCCCCAGGAAAATGATTACTACCATTTAAGAAAATGATATTCTTTCTAATTAAGCTGTTTTCAGACAATTAAATTGCTTCCTGATTTTCATAATTGTCTCATTGCTATGATCTACCTCTTTCCTGATTAGCAAGGTGGAGAAACCCCAACCTTTTTACTCTGTACAATATTTAGCAGTTAAGAAAGAAGTCCCAGCAAATATTCTGAGACAGATTCTTCCCCCACACAACCTGCCCTATATGTGCTTCTCTGGCTTCACAAAGTCACATCAAATAGCCAAAGGCACTCAGAAGCGTAACCAGAAAAGTAAGAGGAAATCTCTTTGGGATGGTCTTGTGGGCTAGCATGGGAGGCACTGTGGGAGGCAAGGGTGAATTTCTTCATCATCTTCAGGTTTTGTAAGGAGAAGATTGACTTCCCAACCAGCCTGGGTGGGCTGGGTTCAGGCTGCCGTTCTCTGCAGAGGATCAGGTCAAGGGGACCTGTTTGAAGGCTGCCAGTACAGTGGCAGTGCTTCACAGTTACAGAGCACACAAATATAGTGGTCGTGTCAAGAGCTGCATTTCTTGTGCTGCTTCAGCCAGTTCAGCTGTATGCCACCTATCCTGGCAGCAGTCATGTCTGACCCATTTCTCCCAAGAGGTGTATATAGCTACCCCATGACAATGCAGATTTTTGTTTTGTCCCCACTAACACAAAGCAACAGCTCAGAAAGACACAGGTCTGCTGTGTGGAAATAGGGACATATCTAAATTCTGCCACCCCACTGGGGAACACATCCTGTTTTCTACTGGATGGCAATACTTGTTTGGGACACTACCAGTAATACTAAAGCTGAGGCTCAAACTGATCTGTCTTAGGTAAACAGAAGCTCCTTTAAGGCAGTTCTTGATATTTCTAGCCAAAATTGACTGTTTTTGTTGTTGTTGTTTTTTTGTTTTTCCTTTTAAGAACCTGAAACCAAGCTTGTCTGCATCCATTGTTTGCCTATACCTTAGTCTGATGTCTCAGTAGACTAGAACAATGGATTCACAAATCCACAGTGTACAGCAAATTAACCTTGGCCAAACACTAAATAGCTAATGCACTCCACCCTTCCTACTTACACAGTCTGGCACATGATTGATTTGCTGTACACAGACACTTTGAACAATGTATAGAGAAAGTCTGGTTTTTCCCATCCCAGCTCTGTGCAGTATGGCAAGAATGTTGTCAGATATACCTGGACCCATCTCACAGTATTACTTTTTTTCATCTCTCACATCTCATGTGCATGTTCTCCTCTCTTTCATTTGCTTTTTCTTGCCCCTTGATCTCCTGTTCTGTTGCAGTTAGGCATTACCTGTTAATATAAGAAGCCTAGCACTTACTAAAATGTGCAAAGTGTCTTAAGGTGCTAAGTGCTAAAGGGTTTGGAGAACACCATGTGACTTTTGGCACGTGAAACGTGCATAGCAGTAGTCCTGCACATCTTTCCACATTTAGTGCACGGTTGCCTGCAGCTTCATGGAGACTGTTCGAAATGACCCAGTGGGTCAATACACTTGGAACTGAATGAAAACAAATAGGTGGGACCTATGAAGGAGAGAACAATCCTAGAAACGTTCAGCTAGCTTTCCCCTGCTTCCCCACTTCCAAGCCAGCCTCTCTCCTGCAGCACCAGACTCCAGCTTTGTTAGCTGATTTCTGCCTAGGAGACAGAGACAACCCTCCCTGCTGGCATGGACCCTTTCCTCCTGTGTTAGTAAGCAAACAGTCTTCAAGGGACCCATTTCTCATAACCGGTTCTCAAGTGGACGCACTGTGAATGCCGCACATTGAACCTAGAGGTCCCTCTGATCTCAGCTTTCAGTCACTGTGCATCCCACAGGCAGCAAGCCCTTTAGCACTTCAAAATGTTTCTGGATCCCTTTATCTATGACTTTATGGGCCAATTTCTCTAAATGGCATTCAGGTGTCTTTCAACTCTGTGCTGACAAATACAGACTGTTTCTTTGTTTGTTTAGTGGTGTGTGTTAATAAGTGAAGAAATACCAAATTGGTAACACCGTGCTTTTAAGTATTGATCCACTCTTTCTCCGTTAGAAGAAAAGAAGAAACGAGAAATAAAATTCAAGAAGTATTTCAGCAAGGTATTTTTCTTCCCACAGTTCATTTACCACTCAGCTCTTACTATGACAGATTCCACCTGAATTTACTGAACCTCTTTGTGATAATACTGAGTAGACAGAAACATGACAGCAAGGAGCTTTCCCAGCCTTGCACAACCAGGGAAATGTAACCACACAAGTGACAAACTATTTTACAACATTTTTGAGATCTGACTCACTGATTCTTGATTCTTGTGTGTTATGGTGCTGAAAATGTGGCATAGACTCACACGGATAAACACCTTAATGTAGCCAGAAATATTCCTCCATTAGAGATCTTCATGGGCTTGTTAGATATCTCCTGCAGTCTCCTTCTTTTGACATTCCCAACCAAATCATAGAATTCCTGAAATCAAACACTTTTGCCTTCCTGATATGAGAAGCTATTTTGTTGTGATATCAAGGGCCATTATTGTTAACTATCTCTTTTGTCTTTCAAATCTGTCTTTCAAATTGTTCCATGAGAAATGACTTAATATGAACTTCATGTCTTCATTGATAATTTTGTGAGGAGGGAGACGATGGCTTCAAAGGTGGAGAGGGCAGTTGTGACAGCATCAAAAGTAACAGGGATGGCAGAGACAGAAACAGGTGTTGCAGTGCTGATGGACACAGTGATATGGAAGGGAAGGAAAGAAGTAACCAGTTAGTCCACAGGTTTCCTCTGAGAGTCAAGCCTCTGCTGTGGATTAGTCTCATTTTGGTTGCCTTCATTAATGCTGACACCCTCATACCCTTCTCTCCCACTTTTTGCCTTTTTCACCTCACACTTTAACAGCCTGTCTCAGAGGGTGGTAATGAAATAACAAATAATTTTGTCTGCAGAAAAGAATCCTGCAGAAAATATCATGTGTGGGAAGTGATCCTTCCAAACACCTGCACGTCCCCTCTGTACTGTGGGCTGAGCTAGCTGGAGTAGGTTATAAGTGTGACACACAGATGATCAGCAAGCGCTTTGCTTGGCATCCCTTTTTCATTATCCTGCCATTTTAGAGAAATGTTTTTATAGCCTCTGCTTGATTTTCCATCAAATCCCTCCCTATGAATCCTCCCTTCCTGCTTCCTACAGAATGTGGCCAGCTGGTTACTGCTAAATTTAAACAAAGATGTGCTACTTGTAACTCTGTTTGCTTCATCCATGCAATATTACTAGCCTAACTCAGCTAGCAAGAAGTACTTCTATTTTGATGTGCACAGGGACTGTAAACCCAGATGGAGGTCAATGAAGGCTGTTGCATAGATAGATAATGCTGACAGGGAGTGCTCTGGCTGGTTTTCCACAGGGAAGTGCTGATTCAGTGGGACTGGGACATTTGAGGGGTACACGTGAATTCTGTTCAGTATCTGGGGTCCCCATGGGACTTAAAATGGGGTGCCCACCAGAGGTCTGCAGAGCAGCAGAAATGCATGGCCCAGGTCTCCATCAGTGCAGTGGTTTTGCTGTGCTGATACAGAACAAAACACCTGGCATCTCTTGTGAAATGGAAACCCTTCTTTCCAGTCAGCTCTAATTACAAACAGCATACCACGTTTAAGTAACCAATAAAATAGGGCATCAACACAGAAGCTGCTCTTTGCATCTCTGAGATTCATACAGCATCCAAGAGCTCAAACATCAAGGAGAAAACAGCAGGTAGCTTAACTCCCAAGATCTCTCCCCTGCTGTTGTTATCATTGACAATGAAGGCAGTGTTGTAAGTGCAGAGTGCAATGGACAATTCATGCACTTACCGTATCTTGCACTCTAGCTACAGGCGCGTGATTTTCTGAAGAAATGATGACAGGATCAAACATATTCTGGCAGATGCTCACAAAATCAGAGCCCCTTTCACTCAGTAAATGACCATAAAAATGCTTTGAAGATGACAATAAAAAGTTATTTAATCATGTTCAAAACAGAAGCACCTACCAAGTCAATATACCATTTTTTACATGATTGGCTGGTGCGGTGACAATAGCAAAAAATGCAAAGTGAGGCTGTTAGGAGCAGCTACTGGCCTGATTCTATAGTAGGCATAGCCTGATAGTGGAGAGAGAGAGCAAGAGAAGGAGAGAAAAAGCGACAGAAACTCACACGTATATTTCCTCTGCCTCCTGATTTTTCAGCTCTTTTCCCGAGCTGTTACAAGGTGCCCTTGGAAACCTAGCCTGAAGATGTGCCGACCAGCCACCATTTTCTGTGCAGTCAGTGCCAGAGGGAGAAGGGACAGTGACTAGTAGACATAAGGCAGCCTGGCTGGTCTTCATGCTGCCAAATCAGATGGGAAAAATGCTGGCGAGATGGGCAGAGATTTGACCTTTTGGCAGCACCACTGCCCAGGATTTCTGCAAACCAGTAGACACATGCTACTAGAAAGAGACATAGAGACATCACCTTCACAGCTTCATCCACCCCAAATTCAGCTACTCTTCTGTACATGATTATCTCTTCCATGACTAGCTAAAATTAAAGCAGCCCAAGGGTGGTAATAATTTGCATGAGTTGATGACAAGGCACCAGCCCAGTCCACCATGCCCACCAGTCCACCAGGGCAAACTTAAACATGCAGATTTTAGGGCCAAAAGGGATTGTTCTGATCAAACACTGTCATCTCCAGGGGGATCCCTGGAATTAATTCTCAATAAAAGACCAACCTCTATGATTTGTCTAGCTGTTGTGTTGGACTTATTAAGCTTTGGCTGCTAACCTGAAGGGTCTTTTGTGACCTAATTTATGTTTACTATGTCACTGCATTAGCTTAGGTTGCTTCTTTAGGCTCTTTCATGAGTTAGAATAGACAGACCCTCCCCAACCTTCACTCCACAGGGTGACTGTCAAGCCACTACCTTTCCCATGGCTCTTGCATGATGGCTTTTGAGTACTTCAATATCTTTCTTAAAAAGTAGTCACCAAAACAGAATTCCTGTGGTGGCTTGAAATTTCCGTGCACCAAAATTTCAACACTCTGTTGCCAAAGAAATGTTTAAAACAAAAGTACTCAAATCAGAAAACCATAATAAACTGCTAGATTACTTTGAAGCATAGGTGAAGTTAATTTTCAATAGCCAAATTTGAGTAAACAAATGTTAATCACAAACATGCACATTGGTATTGTGAAAGTTAGTTGAGTAACTGGGTCTGAAGATTACTCAGATGTAAAATTAATTCCTCAAGATTGTTGTATTAGACATGAGTGACAAAAATGGAGTACTAAATTACTGGAATAAAAAAAAATGAGGAAGGGAAGAATATTCACAGTATCCCAACCTTCTATATAAGATAGGTTAACTGAACACAGAGAAAGTACTTGCAGTGACGAAGAGAGAACTTCAGCACTTTGGACACAAACAATAACATTGTCACAGCCTCCTGAAGCCAGTGTAAGGAAAGTGAAGTAAAAAGCTGAGTAAAAACAGATGTGTCCACCTCATAACTTGTTCAAATAGCACAAAAAGACATTTGATAATGTGGTGCTCTCTGAAAGCAATAGAGAAATGGAAGACATGAGGAGGATCCACAACTGGTGTCCAGCTAGCAGCAGCAGATGCATTTTCTGAAGTGTGATAGCAAAGCAATCATCACGAATGATACTTTATTTTACAGAAAACAGATGTGTTCAATTAGGAGCTCAATGTGAATGCACACAAACAACAGAAAGAAGCAAATCAACAGCTTCCAGACAAGCATGGCATTAGCTATTGGGCACCTTTCCATACTGGGCTGCAGACCTTCAGGGAAGTTTACTTTGTCTGGCTATATTGGAAAATCTTGAGCATGTAGGTTAGGTACGGAAGATATCCAAGACAGGATACAAACCTGAAAAACAGCTGTAGAAAGGCAGTAGCAGTAGGAAAAAAATAATAAAATAAAATAAAATAAAATAAAATAAAATAAAATGTCTATACAGGTTTCATGAAAAACTGCAGATATGGAGAAATATCAGTAGCATATTTTCTTCTTTAATTGCCTTTTTACTGCAGCTTAAAAAACACATTATTTACTTAAATACCTATAATGTGTATGGCGGGAGACATACAAACACCCTAACATAACACCAATGTACCGATACCAATGTTCCAATATCTTTTCTCTCCAGATTGATCTTTTTCTACATATTTTTAGTGGTTATGTTTATGATTTAGTAAAATTGCTACTATGTTGAGTATCATAAAACCATTCGCTTAGTACCAAATCTCTCATCCACCCGCAACAAGGAAATCAGGAACTAGGAGGAAAACTTCATTCCCAGCAAACAAAGTCTGATGCCTCTGTTGCCTCCTGCCAACAAATACTGCAGAGCAATATGTTGTGCCTTTTGATGATGGCAGGAAATCATTTTTGGTAGATCATTTTGGGAAATCATTTCAGTGCTGTTCTGCATGTTGGATGCCCCTGAGAAATTTGGCTGCTTCTCAAAAGCAGCATGAAGAACTCTGGGACAGTCGCACTGAAATGCACCCTTTGGACTTCAGAATTGGTGAGAAGGAGTTTTTGCTCTTTTGCTGCTGACTTTTCTATTTCCTTTTCCTTATTGTGTCCGTTCCTTTTCTCTTTTGAAGTATTTCTTATTCAGATACAAAATCAGCCAGATTACGGAGAAGTTATCTAACTCCCAGCTTTAAACATTAGATGGAGCAAAGGCTTATGGAGAAGTAACTAACATGTAATTGTCTCTAAATAGTTTCGTCTCCTTTTGCTCAGGAAGATAGTCTGAGACCTGTGAATGAGTGTCTGAAATGGACTCATTCTTCACATTGGTCCTGAATGTAAAGAAAGCAATACCTCTGCTCTACAGAGAGGTAACCCAATTTTTTCTTGGGAAACCTGACTTCAGAGCACAAATTTCTGACATACTTCACAATCTTTTTTAAATAGAAGAGGACTGGAGAATATAGGATGAAAACTGGTACTACTGCCACCATCCTCACTCTGGAGAGCTGATTGCCTTCTCTGTTTAGAATGCAATTGTAAGCCTGAATATAATGGACAGTAATCCTGATCTGCTAGCTAAGTAAGCTGTGCTCAGTGACAGGCAGAAATCTCTTATCCCTGTTAAATCTTGTAGATGTGTAAGTGACTTTTGATCATGCTAATAATGGATACTGCTGCTCTGAGCTACTGTACTCTTACCTGAGAATAGCTATTCTCTTACCTGAGAATAGCTTTATGCTTGAAGAGCGTAAAGCAACTTCTCTGATGTCTGCATCTGCTGCCCCATTCTCACAGGAAGTTCCCTTTTAAGTAATGTGAGTCGGAAGCCCCCTATGTGAGGTGATTGGCATCCTTCAGTCACTGCTGATGTTGGTGGCACTTGACTCTTCCTCTGTTTTTTTTAATGTCAGGTAGGTGAAGCGGAGTTTTTGTTTTGCTATTCATTGGTCAAGGCAGGAGTTCTGGGAGGAGTGCATTATCAATAGCATATTGATAGGTCAATAGGTATAGGACTGGACCAGTACTCATGGGTTGGAAGCACCAACTGGGAAAAAGGGAAATACACTACCTAGGCTTTTGATGAAAGGGCTGCGTGCCATTAGTAATGTTCAGAGACTGGGATTCCTTGTATCCTAGCCACTCACATCTTCTCCAGAAGCAGCAGTTATCAGTCATTTGAGTTCAGTAAAAGATATGTAACTTCATTAAAGATCTGCGGTTTGTGAAGGGCACTGAAAATAGGAAAAGCCAGGCCTGTGATCCTCCACAGAAAGTGCTGGGCACCACTGGTTTCTGAAAGCAAAATGGGAACACTGTTCCCTCCAGCACTGGCTGGACCCTGACCAGGGGGTGGAAGGCTGCTCCTGCCGGTGCAGTGCTTTGAGGCAGGAGGGGCTGAAAAGCCTAAAGACTTTTCACAGATCTGACTTGCACTTAGTTAACAGTACAGTCTGATGGGTTATTAACCTAGACATACATAATGCAAGGCTGCCAGAAGCCTTTCTTAAGTCAGTGGTAAAGAAAATAGATTTATTTTCGTCCTCGACAGTGTTCTGCTTGGGAGGTGATGGTTTCTTTTTGTTGTAATTTTTTAATGTGTTATGTATATATCCAGGGACTAATGATGGGCATGCATTGACAGGGACACAAATGGTTCATAAATTATAGCATAGAAGCTGGATCATATGCTCTTCCTGACCTATTGTCCATTTCTTGGAAACAAAGTCTAGTGATAGATGCCTTGGTTCTGAGTTAACAAACATGTGCCCAGGGGCTCCCACTGAAAGAGGGCTGGGCCTTTGCAAAGTCAATTTATTTACTGAATAAGAATAAAGCACCCAGGAAGATGTTTGAAGATGTTAGCAATGCTTTTCATTAGCTGAGGATGGCATTCAGGTCTTGATCATAACATGTTTATTCATTAGGTTCAGTGAAATCACAGTCCTGTTTGCAGGGTGAAAGAAACAGTGAAAAATGATGGGGCAAAAGAAAGGGGGAAAAGGCAAAGATTGTGTGTGCATTCACCCCTTACAGAAATAAAAATAAATTAAAATAAAATCACACACACACACACAAAACAAACAACAAAAACACAAAAACAAACACAACCATGATTTTCTGTCTTATTAAAACTAAACCAAAACAAAGTAACAGAAAATACACTGAAAGGCAGTAAGTTTTTTGCCTCAAATTCGTTATCAGTAACATTTGTTAAAGTCTATCTCCTAGATACAGCTTAAACACTGGTTAGGTTAGCAAATCAATTTTCCTAGTTAATACACTTGAAATGTAGATGGATCCATTTGTTTCTATTAGGGAAAAAAAAAAACAACAACAACAAAACACAATATTTTCGGTTCCGCTCAGTCTTTACAATATTTTTTACTGTAAATTTCCATCATCTATTGAGTTGACTTCTTATTTAATACATTCTTCCTTCTACCCGGAGATACCAATTCAGGGGGCTGCTTGTCCCAGTACTGAAGCCTGACTTTATTGTCCTCCTACACCTATGCTGTGCTTACTGTCCCTCAGCCTGCAAGGGCTTTGGACTTTGCTAGTGATCAGGAATTACACCTTTCCCACCCGCCGGGCTTGGTAAAAGGCAATGCTCAGAACCTGATTGTTTTGCTTCAAGAACCCCACGTAAGGGACATTGCAGCAGATCCTTAGTGGGAGTCCATGCAGCCTGGGGCTGGGAGGGCAAGAGGAGAGAAAGGGTCACCGTAATACCCCCTGCCATCGCCTATACAGCCAGTAACTGGTGAAAGCAGTAATGTAATAAAGACCTCCTATTTTACAGAAGCTTCCTAGGGCCACGTGTGGTCTCCAGGGCAGGAGAGCAGCCCAGATAGCCAAGGAGCCGGGAAGGACCCCAGAGCCTCCTGGCTGAGATGCGGCCAAGCCCTCGGCAAGCTGATGGAGGGTAGATTCGGGCTGGGGAGGAGAGGGCTTCTCCTGCTGTCTTTGTTTCCGTTTCTAATGACGGTGCCACGCTATTTCCATGGCTGCTCCTGCTGCATAGTTGGGTCGCAAAGAGTTAAAATGAAGAGCAGCATGTGCACTTTTAAAACTACATGCGACGAAGTCCAGAGCTTGAAGTCCGGGTCCCTTCATCCCTATCATCCCCGCCGCCCCCCTCCCCCCAGCTTCCAGCAATCATTTATTATAAAGGGGTTTTATGATACAAATTTGATAATCTCCCATACACATTGGCACTGTTCTAATTGGAGTTGTAAGCCCATAAAATTCAAACCCTTTGTCTTCATGAAGGCCACAAGGTTTTAAAAGATACTATTGTACCGCCTAAAACCCATAAAATTGTCACTAGGGACTGATTAAACAGTCCTGAATTGAAACAGTGCGGATTTTGTCTAGGTCCTTTTCAAGCACAACAATGCTCTTTTCAACTCCCAAGACAAAAGAAGGTTTAAGGAGCGATTCTCTGGGAGATTCTTCTAAGATAACCCCATCCATATGGGAGACAAGGTGGCCAGCAGCTGAGACCAAAAAAAAAAAAAAGAAAAGAGGGAAAAAGAGAAAAAAGATTTCGGATGGCAGGAGGAAAAATAAAGGGAAGAGGGGAAAGACAACAACAATAAAAAAAACAGGTGACACAGAGGCTGTATTCCCCTGTGTCCGAAGCCTGGCCCGGCCTGCATCCCCCTTGGCACCTGGTCCCCCGGCCGAGCGCGGCGGCGGGACGGCGCTGGGAGGGGATTTGGGTGGAAGCGGCTCCATCCTGCAGCTGGGGTCTCATCCTCCTGCACGGGGTCAGGGCCGACTCCGAGCCGTCGTAGGACCTCGCGGAAGGGATGCAGTCCTGGAGAAGCAGGGTTGGGAGCCGCGAAGCATCCCCGCGAAGCACCTCGCATCCCTGCCTGCGGGAGCTGCGCGGGATGCGGTCACTGCACAGCACATCCCAGGGGCACATCTGGGCCGAGTTGCTCTCTCCCGGGAAAAAAACAAAACAAAACAAAACAAAACAAAACACAAAACTGCTTCTGCGGGTCCCGCTTCTCGACAACATTTCCGCGACGAACATCAGTCCTCGCGGGGGTCTTCGCCCGCAGATATTCCCTCCGGGTTCTTGGTCTGCGGCTCCCGCCAGAGGGGTGGATGCTACCAGTCTAGTCCACAATTGAAGGAGACCTATTTTTTCTTTTTTTTTTTTTTTTGGAGGGGTTTTCCCCATTCACGGTTAGCAGGACTACTATATGACTTTTTTTTTTTTTTCCCCAAATAATAAAATCAATAGTTCGTCCAAGCATCTCAAAACACAACTCTCAGGCCGTTAAAAGTCTTCACTATTTTCTATTGGCCATCCTTCCCCAGCCGATCTTCGCAACAGATGCGGACCAAAGGGAAAATTCGCTTACTCCTGGCCTTAGAGGCTCTGAAAAAGACAGCAAGAAGCTGCTGCTCTGCCGGAGCCAGCGGCCCCGGGCCCGGACCCACGCTTCGCATCGCAAACGGCACCTGCAGTACCGTGGGGTGCTCGCCCCAAACTTTTTTCGCCCTTTGTTGCCTTATGTGGGTAAAATAGAGGAAATCGTGGGTGAGATTCCGCTGGCAAGAAAAGCATGTCAGCTTTTACGGCGCAAGAGGTAATCCAAAGCGAAAGCCCTAATCGTCAAAAATACACTTCTCCGCCGGGAAAAAAGTAAAAATAAAAATATTTCGCCCCAAATCATTTTATTAGTCACCGGAAGAATACGCTATCTGCGAATAAACTAGGTCGCTAGGATCATTATCATTGTTTTTTTAACAGGGAACCCTCTCAGAAAGAAACAGGGGGAGCAGAGGTTTTACAAACGCCGTGCCCGGTCCCCGTGCCCCCGGGCGAGCCGGCGGCGGGGCAGGCAGCCCAGGCGCCCTCGGGATGAGTCCGGCCCGGAGGGCGAGGCGCCGCTGTCACCAGCTCCAGGAGACGACGGCGGGGTGCGCTAAGTGCTGGTACGCGGGGAAGACGCCCAGGGCGGGCGGGCAGGCTTGGTAGCCCTGGACGGCGAGGGCGGCCTGGGCGCTGCAGCCCGCCAGGGCGCAGCCCAGCTTGGGACGGGCGGCAGGCGGCGGGGGGCTGGCGGGGCAGCCCCGGCACGGCTCCCCGTCCCGCACCAGCACCGGCACCGGCACCAGGAGCCGGCGCAGCAGGGCGGGCGGGCGCGGCGGCGGAGGGCTGCCGGGCCCCTCGCTGCGCGCCCGCTTCATCTTGTAGCGGTGGTTTTGGAACCAGATCTTCACCTGGGTGGGAGTGAGGCTGAGCAGGCGGGCCAGCTGCTCCCGCTCCGGCGCCGAGAGGTAGCGCTGCTGCCGGAACCGCCGCTCCAGCTCCAGCGTCTGCGCCTTGGAGAAGAGCACCCGCCGCTTCTTCTTCTTCTCGGCCTCCGAGCCGCGGGCGGGGAGCGGCCTTTGGGTGGAGTCGGGCAGGCTCAGCTCCGGGCCGCTCTCGTCGGAGGCTGGGGACAGCGAGGGGTTAGAGACAGGGGGTCCCCGGGGCCGCCTCGCCCCCCGCGGGGACAGCCCCGGCCAGGCTAATCCCGGTGGCCGACAAGAGGTCGGGGCTAGCCCCCCGAGCGGGATGAACCCGCTGCCTCTGCGTGCAGCCGCGCACGGCCCCGCACGGCCCCGGGGCTGGCGGGGACTGGCCCGGGGCTAACGCGGGGACTCGGGCCGCCAAGTCGGTGCATCGCCGCTATTCTCCGGCTGCTCCATCACCTCCACGTGTAACTAAGCCCGGTGGGGATCCTCCGTCCGGCCAGCGGACGGGCTCCCCCCTTACCGCACGCCTGTATGAAGCGCTGTACTGCTGCGGCACGATTTGTAGGGGGGGATAAGGGGAACGTGTCGCCTAGCCGGGGGCTCGAGCCGGAGGCTGCTCTCCTCCGCGGTGGGAAACGCGTGGAAGGACGCGGTCGCGCCCAGGGCGCGCTCCGTGGCGGCCCGGGGAGGTGAGGCACTGGGCGTGTGCTTTCCTCTAGGGTACGTGGGATGACCTGAAAACCCTCCAGCGCAACAAGGCAGGGTTTCTTGCAACAGTGAAACGGGAAAAAAAAAAAGAAAAAAAAAAGAAAAAAAAAAAAAGGAATCCGGGAAGAGAGAGAGCTTAAACGATAAACGCAGAGAGACACAGCCTGAGGTTTCGCTTTCTGCCACAGCCGGGAACATGCACAGACCTAGGGGAGAATATCTTTTCTCTCTTAAGCTCGTGGCTGGGATGTTCCTGCTGTTTCATTGTTGCAATTCAGGAATATTCTATAAAATTCCCAGCCTGGATTCCCCCGATCCTGTAGGCTACGCACGCTGGCGATTCGCTTCTTCGCATCTTCCCCAAAGGAACGGGGGAACAAATAAAAGAGAGCTGCATGGAGATGGCGAACTCCTGTCCGTTTCATACTCACAGGGATAATGATTTCTGTCTGTTTCTATCCACCCTCGGTACGGCGAGCCGGTGTAGTTCTCCGCTGAGTGGTGGTGGTCGGAGGCTTGCTTTATGCTATGCGCATCCTGCTCTGGTAAATCCAAAATGCTCCTCACTGTAAAACTGATCCTGCCAGATGTGGCCATGGTAGGTTGTGCCCACACCCCCAAAAAATATCTTCCCAAAGCCCCAAACCCCCTCCTTTAAAAGCTGCGAGGAAAGGACTGCGCCCAGTTACTGGGGAATCTCTGGGCTCAAGAGGACCTTCCCTTCCATCGCCACCTAACCCCAAATATTAGTGTCGTTTACAGAGGTGTCCTGTTTATATAAACAGTCCTCCCCACTGCAAACACTGCCTGCTTTCAAACCGTCCCTGTCTATAGGATGCTAAGTACCTGAATTAGTCAAGTGCTAAAGCCCTAATGGGAGTAGGTGTAACCCCCCCCTCCCGCCACCCCCATGAGAGAATAACCCGTTACCTCCCAAAGACAGCAGGAAACAGGCTTCATCATTACATATTCTGTCTGATTAGCCAAAAGTGGGGACAGATAATGGTAATTGTTAGCAGTGAATAACATCTTGGGTGGCATGTGGATGACCAACAACCACCCCCCTCCATCCGCCACCAAAGCCACCAGCGTCCCTTCTATCCGCAGACAAAGTGAATCCTCCCAGGACATCCGCAGAGCCTGCCGAGAGCCTCCTCCCTGCTTCTCCCTCTTTATTCCTCTCCCCCCCTTTCCCTCTCTTTAAACCTGGAAGGAATTTAAGTTGTTATTTGTTTTATTTAGCCGGGCTGTTTGCCGTGCTACCTCCACTTCTCCCATTGCCATTGACAGGTTTCCGACCCGCAGCCCAGGATTTTTCACACCTCGGCGGTGCCCTCCGCGGGGAAGGCTGGTGTTTGTGTGTGTGTGTGTGCTTTCAGGGGATGGGATCTCCGTTTTTGTTGCCTCTGCGGAGCATGTTGTGGACGTAAGGTGCACCTTTTTCTCGCGGAGGGCAATGGGGTGAGCTTGGCTGCGGAAACACGGGGAGCCCAACGCGCTCGGTCCATGAGCGAGAGCCGGGGTGGTGGAGATTTTGTTAGCATCGCTCTGCGTTGCACTAACCCAAAGAACATCCCCTCGGGCGCTATGTGTGAGGGGCTGAAACGATTCCAGCTGGGAGAGAGGGAGAAAAGATCAAACGCAGCGCGTTTATTTATCCTCGCGTCTCGCGTCCCCGCCGAGCGCCGCTTCATCTGCCAAAACCAGCAGCAACCAAACCCGGAGCCCCGGGCCCCCCCTTTTTATTTTCCGCTCCCGGCAGGAGGGGTGCGGCCGGCGCTGGGGGCATCTCCGGCGGCATCACCTCCGCGGTCCCCTCCGCGGGCCGCGGGGCAGGAGCCTCCCCGCAGCCTTTCTCCGGGCGGCCCCGGCCCCTCGCCCAGCCTCGGTGAGCGCCGGGGACCCAGCAAATGGCACCGCCCGCTCCGCTGCTCGGCTCCAGAACCGCAGTGGCAGGGCTCGGGGCTCGGCCGCAGGGCACGGACACAAGAGACAACCGGGCGCAGGGCGGCTCAAGCCGGGGGGCCGGGGATCGGGGCGCCCCCCGCCAGGCTCCACCGTGTCCCCCGCCCGGGGATGCGCTGGGAGCCGAGCCCGGGTGGATGGAGGAAACCTGGCAGGAAAGGGGGCTTGAACGGCGGCCAAGGTGCACACAATGTAGCCCCGTCGGGGAAATTGCGGGAAACCCTGCGACACACTGCGCGCCTCGGAGCGGCGACCCAGATACGCATGCAGATACGCCTCTAGCCGGCCGCTTTGTTGGTTCAGATTTCCCTGTCCAAACAGACATCTCTAACCCATTGTGTATAGATTATAGTTATCCATACCCTGCTCTCGCCCCCCCGGCCCCGCTCCCCGCCTGCCTCCGGCCGCCGCCGCCCCTCCCCGCCCGGCTCCGTGCGGCGCTTCTGGAAGCAGTTACACTTCCCCTTGAAAATGTAAATAGAGCGATAATGACAGCGGAGGGGCGAGATTTATATCGGAGAGATTTGTGGGCGAGATGAACAGGGCACAAGGCTCCATTTGGCCAACTTCCTGCATATTTCTCCGGGACTGGACAGGCTCCATATAAACGATTCCCAGGCCGTGATTACTGCAGCCACCTATCAAGCGTGCTTGGTGACAGTAGTTATCTTCCTCGCTTGGAGCACAGCCTCCCAGCCGTCCTGGGTGGTCGGAGCGAGGGGAGCACAAATACATGCCAACTGCTAGGCCGTGAACAAAAGGGAAATGTAGCCCTATGTCCCGGACCTGTTGGAAGCATTTGTTCCAGTCAAGATTTTGCATTTGTTCAGATCTGGAATAATAGGTGATTGACGCCTTCCCACAATGTGCTTTAACTCTCCGGGATAAATCGGAGCTTGTTCCTTGTTGTCATGGTTTTCAATAGGGTTCAATGGGATTGAACCACTATCGACTCTGCTTTACGTCTCCGGCAGCCCCGTCCATACAAATTTATTAGTTATGTCTTTTTAAATGAGATTAAATTGAAATGACGTGGCCGTCCTCCGCGGAGCAGCTCCTCCCGCAGCCGCTGTCGCCCCCCGGTCCCCTGCTCCCCGTGTCACCGCCGGGGCAGGCGGCGGCCGGGGGGGGTGTCACGGTCTCGGGCCAGGTAGGGCCGCATTCACCTGCCGGGCAGTGCCGCTGCTGCCCCTCGCTTCCTGACGCCCCCGGGAGCAAAGGAGGCCGAGGAGTGCTTATTAATATCTTGACCCCGCGGGCAAACATTTGCTGAATGCCTGCGCTTGGAACTGGGCTTCGGGGGGGCGGCGAGGGGAGGGGCGGGGGCCGGCGTTCAGAGCCACAAACTTATACAGTATCCGAGGTGGCTCTTAAGGGGAGTTTGCTGAGGACACTCTAAAGAAAGTGCAAAAACTTTGCAAGGAAAAAAAGTCGGGAGGAGAGAAAGAGAGTCTACTTCAGTGACCTCTCTTAGCCTTTTAATCTATTTAACATCCTAAGCCCACACTGATGTGTAGAAATAAGTAAATGGTACTCTTCAAGCCTTAAGAGCTCTTCAGCATCAAATATTTGCACTTACTCTTAGAGTTTTTCTCAAATAGCACAAGACACATTCTCCTTGGACGAGCCGAGCTATCTAAATATACCTACACATTGTGATCTGCGGGAAATAGTTCGCTTCAAAGGCAGAACGTAATAACCTGAAATGTTTCATGTCTTGTTTTGTTTGGGACCGACTTGGACACTTTTCAGCTCCGGCCGCCCGGCCCCATTTCGAGGTCCGCCGGGTCACGTTTCACCCCCTCGACGGACGCGACGGCCCCGGGCCCGGGGGAGCTCTGCCCTCCGCGGGACACCCGCCGAGGCGTCCTTTAACCGAGAGGCCCCTTCGCCTCTGCCCCCATCGCCCCCCAGCCTTTCGGTGCCCCTGGATGTCGAGCGCCCGGCACCCCTTGGGCGCCGCCGAGAGCCGCCGCTGCCCCGACGGCGCCCTATCCTCTGCGGGGACCCCCTCCAGCGCTTCTGAATTAACTTTCTCTTTTCCTAGCGGGTAAAGAAACAAACAAGCAAAAATATTTTTAAAAAAGAAATAAAAGTTTATTTGTTTTCACTTTATTCACAGAGCGCTTTTTCATCCCGCCCGCCGACGAGCGTGTTTGGTTGAGGCTCAAGGGAAAAAGGGCAGAAAAAACAGGGTTTCCAGCCCAAGATGTGGCCCGGCCTTTCTGGGATATCCCGGGGCTGGCTCGCACCTTCCCCGCTCCCGTCGGGGCTCCCGCCGTGCTCTTGCCCTGCTGCCCTCCGCACCGGCCCCGCCGGTTCCTCTCCAGCTGGGGAAGCCGGGCTGCTAAAAGCACCTCCGACCACCTGAGAAAACAGGGGCTTTCTCTCTCTTGCCCTCTCTTTCCCACCCCCCCACCCCCCTTTTTTTTTTTTTTTTTGAATGGGCTCATTTATTGTGCGCAGTGGAGGCTTGTAGAGCAGATTGCCCAGATCGATGGACGCGGGATGCGCGGGTGAAATTTTCGTGAAATAGGTGGTTGTGTCTGCTCCTCGGCAGAGGGGGATGGAAATAAAGATTTGCATCAAGAAAAGCGGCATTCTGGCTCTAGCCGATACAGTCCCAGCTCCAAGGAGGAGCTCTCCATAGCACTAACCCAGACGAGCGAGGGGCAGTGCTAACAGCCAGGGGAAGCTGAGAGTTTTCCAGGCTGCTTTAGGTTAAATCCCTGGGAGCAAAAGCTACCGAGACTACGCACCTCTGCAGGCTGGTGACAGGGAAATGAGGAATGGAAAATGAGTGACTTGGCAAGCAGCACAAAAAAGCCTGGCAAATGAATCCCTCGCCGAGAGCTTCCTTTTTTAGAATACGGGATTTTAAAATTTCATTCTATATACAACATATCTGTGAGGTGTTAAACTGAGAACTTTGGCTTCACTAAAAGGAAAACCTGATTTCACAGAATTCAATGTGAATTTTAGAGTTGATTTTAAAAAAGACAAGATTCCACCTTTATATAAACAAAATAAAATAAAAAATCCTCTACTTCATTTTTCCAATAATGAAAATTCTCACAACTTTACAGTTTTCTTTTGTCATCGCCTGAAAATAATACCTTTCCCTCTCAACAACTAAGCAGCTTTAACTTTGAACCTTACCGTAAGCTCTTGTCTTTTCTCTTTGCCGCTGACGTTCATTATGGTACATTTTCTGATTAGGGCAGTATTGTGAAAGGAGTGTAGTATTCCATACAGGAAGGATTGGTTTCCGTGTATTTGTCTATATTACATTTGTCTCTCTTCCTCAGTAGAATCATGTTTATTTTTGGCTGTAGCTTTTTGCACTTACTAAAACTTCCTAACAAACTACAACCTTTTTTTTTTTTTTTTTTTCCTTTTCTTGCAGCTCCTTTATTTCTTCTTTTCATTACTATTCCCCAACCTAAGTACATGAATACATCAACCTCGGCCTATCAAAAACCTCAACAAAATTTAATTATTATTCTTTCTTTCGTGGTTATTTTGAAACTTCTTATTCTCTGTTGCATTAATTTCCACTCCACCTAAATAGTGACTGCCTCTTCTATCAGTTTCCTTTTGGTTTCACAGATCTCATTTATTAAAAATAACTATTAAATCTGATGCATACAAAGTATGTTAACCAAGGCTTACACTTTCTCTGAACCCCTCAATTTTCTGTTCTGCATTTAAACAAGAGATATTAGTCCTTGCAACAGGGATTACCCACACCACTAGAGGATTCAGGATCAAGCTTTTTATTTGCTTTGTGTGATCATCCTGGAGGAATTATTTTGCAAATGGACTGCAAGCAAAGTAGCAAGGGACAAGCTCTCCTTGCCCCCCTTTCCTTTGGGATGAGTTTGTGAGGAGGCGAAGTGGTGTGGCTCTGTGCAGCGAGGATATGAGCATGGCTGCACACTTGCCAGGGCTTTCCTCCCCTTGGGCTCCTTTGACCTCAGCTCACAGGAAAGTCTGAGGGGATGGGGATTTTCGTTTTCAGCCTGCACAACCTTCCAGCTGAAGGGCAAAGGACTTGATCCCAGGCCCAGAGTCCACTGCCACAGCTGAAGCCTGAAGGGACCTTTCCCCTCCCTGTTGTAGCACATCTGTGCAAGATGCTCGGGCTCAGGGGTGTAGGTGGTATGTCTGGAGTGCAGAGGACCGATGACCTTGAAAGGGACAGGACTAGATCAGAGGCTGTGACCTCGCCCCAGCCTCCCTGAGAGTTTAGGCACCTAACTACTCCTTCATTGCAGTGGGCATGAGGTGCCTAAAGCTCTTTGAGAGTCTGGCTTCAAAACCAAAGCAGATGGTGCTAGGAAAATGGGGTGAATACTAAGACAAAAGCACAACCTTTAAGCAGTTGAGAAACTGCAATAGAGGATGGGATTGTCCCCTAGGGAAGCTGTTCACCAACACCGTTGTCTTCAACAGACCTTCACAAAGGCATGAAGGCGTTTTGTCCTTTGAATGGCTTGCAAAAGTTTATATTGGATTTTAGTGCATAACTCTTTGTCCTGCACTGTAACATACCAACTGCATTTTAAGTAATTGTTAAATTCTGATAAGTGTTCTCCGTTGGCCAAATGCTATTAAATTCTGATATATAACCTCTATTATAATAAAACTGGCAGCCAAAATTATAAACTTGAAAAAATTCTTTTTATCACTTTTATAAGATGTTATTTCCTTCCTCTGTGATGTGCCAAGTCACCCAGAGGTAGCAGTGCTTTGGCTGGGTGCACGCTAGCTGGCTGCTCGTCACATGTGCTGACTGGCTAGTAGGCTGCTGCCAAGCCAAATATTTATTTTCAGTTAGCCAATACTTTCGGCTTTCTCTCAAGCCATTAGGTTTCACAAAAATCCTGTGATCATAATTGGTGTTGAGACTTCTGACCATCTATTGAAATTGTTTGAGACTTTTTTTTTTTTCCAGATGACAGGCAGAAAATAAGATTGTGTGAGCCTTGCTCTTTAGGAAATCAGGCCAAAAAGGTACTTATTGCTCCCAGCTGCAAATGTGAAAGAAAAGGTGTCTGATGAAAATCAAAACGTTTCCAGAATGGCAAGATTTATCTCTGGTACTGCAGGTAAAAATATATGAACACAGAAAGTCCATGTTAAAATTACAGTCCACAATTTCTTGCCACACTTGAGCTGAATTCTGCTTTCACTTGAACACTATTGACTTTTAAATTGTTGAGTGAAGTTACTGCTGCCTTGAAGAGAATTGAGCTGGGTGAAGCAGTGCTTGCTCTGGCACAGCACACAATAAATGGCAGAGAGGCTCTGGCTGTGCAAGGAGTTACGGTTCCAGCTCTCACTGTGTGAGGGACTTTACAGAGGAATCACTTCCAGTCTCTGACAATAGAAACATTTATTTATTTATTTATTTATTTTTATTTTTGATTGTGCATGGCCCCAGACCCCGGATTCAAATGTCCCCACTTACAAATGTAATTTGAAATCTGCACTTGAATTGTTCAGCTTTGCCCTGACTTGATATTGGGCTATTTTTTGTTTGTTTGTTTGTTTGTTTGCTTTTGTTTTGCCCCTACAAATATAAGTAGTAAGGAAGATTATTTTGGGTTTGTGCAGCAAGAAGCTGTAGCTTATTTTCATATGAAACAATCTCTCAAACTGATAATCATCTAACCACACACATCCAACTTTATGTACTTTATACTAGGAATTGCGTGCACACACTTTTGGTGCTCATTATTTAACATAATAATAGTCTTTAAACTTCACAGTAGATGATTTATTTTCCTTTCTTCCTCAGCGTCTGTCTCCACAGCTCTCTTCTGTTTTTCTTCCCTTCTCTCAACCCACATTTTAGCTCTTTTTGCCTCCATTTTCCTTTCTCGACAGCTTTCATTTGAAGTCTTATTTGTGATCATTTTCTCACAGTAACATCAAGTGTTGTATATACTCCATACTATCAGAGCTTACATTCAGAAGCCATTAGGTTATATGACAATTTTTCAATCCTGTTGCAGTTTTTTAAATGCTGTTTAGTCACCAAACTGAGCAGCAAAGCATCTGAAGATCCCCCAAACAACCCCAGACTGGAGTATTTGATTGCAAGACAATAGCTGGAAGCCTGTCTTCAGATATGGCTTATCTGAAATGACTTATCTTGTGAGGGAGTTTGGTAAAATCCTTGGGCCTGATTCTGCTGTCATGATGCTTTCTTAGGGGCAATGAGGACTCCAATGAGGCAGACAGAGTTTGGGTCAAGTATAGATATTTAATTGTTTATTTGAAACAGCTGGCCATCAGTTTATGCAGCTACTGTCAGGTATGGTGAGAAAACAAACGTCTCCCCAGGGGATTTTCTCAAACCTTCTTTTGTGCAGTAATTATCAAAGTCCAGCTCTAGCAAGATAGCTATATAGTCTGACAGAGTACAGGTTAGATGAGAATGGAGGACATTTAAAACCTATTTAGTTCTCCTGCTCTCACCACATGGTTTTGCTTCCTTTATCTATTTCTGTGTCTATAAAATGATGTCAGATTTTATTAAAGCATCTCATACAACTGCTGTGATTGTGCATTGTGTAACTAGTGAGTATCCATATAGTGTGTTAATCATATGAAATGCTGTCAAAACCTCTAAATAAGCACTCAGGACAGGTATTCATAATGGACTCACCACCTGACCCACACTACTGCAAGCTTCTGATCCAGACTTCTGTGTGCAGTGTGCTTTTGTTCACCAAAGCTATTTAAACTGTTGCAGTTCTTAAAGCAGAGAAGTTATGAATCATGTGTGGAAACAGCTGCTGCAAGAATGTTTCAGAAGAAAATGTTTTGGGGTATTTTGAGGTTTTAGTCACCTGCAGGCCGAGAGACATAATATCATGTAATGGCTTCCAAAATGCCACTGTTGAAGCTCCCATAAAAAGTCCAGGAGTGATTTCTCATAAAGTTTTCAGGCAGGTAGTAACACAGTTAAAAGAATGGAAATAGTAACATTTACTGATGTACAGAAATTAACAACGTGGGAAAATACAGTGTGTTTTCCCACCACCTCCACTGCACTTCTCTGCACTCCCAGCTTCAAGCCCAGCTCCACAGCAATGTATGGCTGCTGAGCTTGTGCCCCAGTGCCTTGTGAAGGCTAATGTCATGAATACTCACATACTTTCAGGTGTGTGTGTGTGTGTGCATTTTTGGCTTTGAGTGTACTTGTGTGATGATTTGGAGTCAAGTTGACTACCCTTGAGGTTGTAGTGGGCAGGAGCAGCCTGCATTGGTGAGCAGTATGAAACCCTGTGGATGCCAAACCAGGGCAGTCTGTCTGCTTCTGGTCCTACAGAACCAGACAGAAAATCCCCCAGCAGGCTTCACAAAGATGCTGGCTCAGGCATCAAACAAATCCTAAACACGCAGGGTAAGTGAAAACGGGAGGAGAGAATATCAGGAGGCAGGAGGAACACACAGTAACTAACAGTGAATAAATGGCTGCTGACCCTCCCCATCTCTGCCCTCCTTTTCAAGCTGATCTCAGAGAAAAGTTGGATATCAGCTGTATTCTTTAGGAGTTTAGTCAGCTCCATATACAGAGTTTTGAATTCTGCTGAAGTATCTTATAACTTGTTTGCTGATCGGTTGTGTGCTGACATCCTTCCTAAATTAGAATACTTGTAAGTAATATCCCTGGCCATCTTGTCTGTGATAATCTCTCAGCTTTTCGCAGGACAAGTACTAACCACTTTAAAGATGTATTGGTCAGTTCTTCTGTTAGTCAGAATGATTCACTTCTGGGGTACTGCAGCTCAGTGAAAATTCTTACTGGAATTCTCAAAATATTTCCAAAATCAACTTCAGGAATATCCCTTCTTGCTTCAGGTCTTGGGCATTGCATACACACACACGCGCGCACACACACCAAAAAAAACCAAACCAAACCAAAACAAACAAACAACAACAACAACAACAACAACAACAACAAAACACATCTCCAAGACTTTCTCCCTCATACTGTAGTTCTTAAATGTCCTGACAGGAAGGAAGAACAGTGGATGATTAATTTTAAAACAAAACATTCCTGCCAGCCCTCTGCAGCTAAATGGAAGCTGTGGTGACTGAGGCATTTATGGAGGAGATTTCAAAGTGAGATATATTTATCCCATGACAACACTCTATTACCATGACATTTTGTGGTATACCTTTAATAATGAGTAACCTTTGTATAATAGTTTTCATATGATGGAATTTGTTACAACAGTGAAACAAAGCTGCTTTACTATTTCTGGAGCAGAGACATTCCAATCCTTTTTTATTATTTTTTATTTTTTTTCTTTTTCTTTTTAATATGCTTTCTTTCCTTGTTCCTCATCCAGTCAGCAAAAGTATCCATTGATTAACAATACAGTTAAACTTCCAGCTCATGTAATCATTTGTATTATGCTCAACATCAAGCAGATTTATGGAACTTAAAGTAACGTTTAATAATACTGGGTTCAGGAGGCTGACTTCTTTTGTGAATTCTGATCTATTGCATTGATTTAGTAGTCATTTAGGGTTAAACAGTCAGCATGACATTGTATGATCCATATTTAATTTGATAAGTATTTCAAGTTTGCTTAGAGCAGCAGCTGTTTTATTTTATGTATTTAATCAAAGAAGTGTTTTGTAAAGTTATGCTGTGCTTTGGTCCATAACAAATGTTTACTTTAGAGTAGAAAAAAGTTCATCTGTGCTCAAATCATTGTATTATGCATCCTATCATGCTGTACCACTGGGGGAATTAGATTTGCAAATAGAAAATAAAAAAGGAATAACAAAGGAGAAAAGGAAAACAGTATTTTTAGTGCCTTATCTTGCAAACATATCAAAACACAAAAGAAAAAAAAAGATTGTAAAAGGAGCTTGGGCGCTGCTTCTTTAGAAATCACAGTAATTTGTATCCAGCTCCCAGCTGACGAGCACAACTGTGTCTTGAGTTTAGACTTTAACCAGAGGGAAGGTAGCAGCGCCGATACTGCCTGTAGGCACTGGGGGCCACGTGTACAATGGCTGAAAGAGCGACCACCCAAAGTGACGCATTTCGGTATTGAGGATGCACAGAGACCTGTATCAGTTGACCTCAGCCTGTGACCAGCGGAGTAAAGAGTCACTAACTCAGAAAGGTAACTCGGGCCCTGCTTTTCAATGGCTTTGTGAATCAGCATGAGCACCTTATAACGAATGCAAAACTTTCTCAGTCACCAAGTGCAACTGAGATAGGATTGGGAGGCCGGGGGGGTTCCTGTGAGCAACCCCCTGGCAGCAGCCAGAACCACAGCTGCGCTTGCAGTATGGTGCTGTCTGAAAAACCATGCAGCAAGCAAGCTGGAGTGCCAGGAAATACTGCAGCTTTCCTTTTAAAAGTGTATCTGTGCACCTTCTGATTGCTTAGGTCATCAAAATCAGGAGTCTCAGACTCTGTGATCAGGAGTCTTGAAACAGAGATGGAAAAACAGGGGAGAAATCTAATTTGTGCAGTGGCAGCAGGACAGTAACAAGATATGTTTTGACACCCACAAGGGCAGACCTTAAGCTTCCTTGCACCCATAAAGGTATTTTATGACACTGGATACTCCCAGGCTACTTTTTTCACACTCTAAATATGTATTCAGCTGGGGATGCAGAGAAAAGATAGTACTTCATTTAAATAATGTTACAGTTTACTGTGTATTTGTGTCTAAAACCCTCCTCAGAGGGTTTTAATTTGTTTGGATGTGACAGCTGTATTGCAGCTGCAGCCAGAATATTCTGTCTTCCTTTAGTGTCAACAGCAACATTTTTAGAGATTTCCTGTACTGCCTTGTTTGCCTCTTTTATTTTTTCCAGCTTTTATTTTATGAAATTAATCTTTGTATGCTGAGTGTTTAAGTTTGTGTTCTTCCTGCCTCATTTTTTGATCCTCATACGCTCTGTTTGGTTTTTCACTTGTGCAGTAACCACCACAGCAACATTTTCCATTTTCCTCTTCCAGGTCCAGAAACTCAAGGTCCATAATTTGACTATCACTGGCCTGTGAATTGTGTGCTATGTTTTGGGGACCTCACCTAGCCAAGAGGGTCCTGGCTCAGAGCATCTTCAGATTATTCTTCTGCATATCCAGTCCAACCACACAAGTTACATGAGCTATAAAACAAAGTAGTACAAAACAGAACTAGAGCGTGGATTTTTAATCCATTGTGAAGAGGTTATATTCACTGGCCAGCATGAAATTTAATGCATTTATGCAAGGTGTCTATGACAACCTGAAACACCAAAAATCAATATTGACTAATATGCTATCAATACTCTTTTAAGTAGTGTCTTCTCTTCAAAGCAAACAAATGAATAAAAAAATCCACAAACAAACAAACAAAAACAACCCATAGCACAAAAGGTAAAAGCTAAATAAAGTGCAGATAGACCTGTGAAAGCCAGTAAGTACTGAGTTTTTTTGTTTTGTTTTGTTTTGTTTTTTTTACATAAAGCCAGATTTAGAGCATGTGTATATCTCTATACCTCCGTTGACTTTGTGGAGCTACAATGGTTTAAACCAGTTAAGTTGCTGGCTCTAGATATTTTATTCTTTCCTTTATTGCCTTCCCATGCCAGGCTTACAGAACAGACACAAGAAATGAAGGCTTACAACGCTTGAAAATGAGAGGAAATTTTGCAGTGCTGGTTAAGTGTTTAACTGCTCGTCAAGGTTAACAATGTGTTTAGTGCGCACACATGAGGGAAATCTTAAACAAGTGGATTTACAGAAACAAGCCATTGTTAGACTGGGAGTATAAAGGTCTATAGCTGCAAGTTGGAAGATAATTGCTTGAAAATATTGCTTTAAAAATAAACCATAAGCCTCTATCACCAGCTTCAGATAATGTCATGGGAACAGGCTGCATGCCAAGGAGCAGCAGGGAAGGTAAGAACCAAAGCTTATTCCTCTGTGTCCAGCAGCACTCCAGCACTGACTGTCCAATGCCAGCCCAGATGAATGCCCAAGCCAGTCCCATCTGGCCAGAAAATTGCATCATACAAATAAATAAAAGAGATGAGAATCAGGCCCTGCAGCATCTAGATTGCAGGAACTTTGCAGAAAGATTGTACTAAATGGAGCTTCCAATCTCAGTTCAGAAAATTTCCCTGCCCTCTTCTGTATTTTCTGCTTTTCTCCTTCCCCTTACTGTGAGGTGTGACCATCCTATGGCATGACAGCTGGGACACAGCGGTGAGTGCCAGGTTACATCTATATTCTGCAGTAATAAACTTGTGTGTCCATTCCTAAAAAGATGCTTAAAAGTTACACTTGTTATTAAAATGGTATAAATACATTTCAGCTGATAAGGGCCAAGTTTACATTGGCATTTTGGGCACGAAACCAGGAATAACAACATACTGAAAGCTGCAGGCTAGGCTCAGCCTGTAGGAATTTTTCTCTGGAGTGTACTGTCAGCAGGTTATGTCCCCTCAACCAGTGGAAACAAGGACACTGTCAGGGCTCTGGCTTTTTTCCTTCCGTTGTCTTCTTTCCAAATTACTTGCCATCCCTATTCTCCAAGAAAGCAGTAAGCTGCAAGGAAGCAGCATGATTTTTATGTCTGTAGCTTTGAACTTCTCTTCCTCTCCAGCTCTTTGCCTGGGGCATAATCTCAGACATATTTTAGCCTATTAAAGAGAACTACCATAATTAGCGTTCAACATCAATATATAGAGGAGTTACATGGTTCAAAATGATATAATTGCATCAGAAACAATATATTACCCTCACTATAATCTTTGCTTAAGGTCACTACACAAGTAAATATTTTCAAGTACATTCAACATGGTTTTTTTTTTTTTCAGATATAATACAAAAAACATGCTATACTCTTGCCTCTAATCATGAGCTAATTATAATCATATTGTAATGGACAACCTGGCTCCTAATGTCCTTTTGGGGAATAATATCCTTCCAACACAAAAGCTGGAAATGAACCTTTTTTGAAAGCCGAGTTTCTTTCATGTTCATATGATGTCAGAACTTGGGGCTTTAAAAGAAAAAATCAAATTACTATAAATCTGTGAGACTCGCCAACCCTACAAAGGCCTCATCCCTTTGCTCTGACAATATAAAATGCCTTTCCAGTGCATCTGCATTGTGTTTGTATCCACTTTAGCATACTTTGATGTTCATTGGCAAAGCAAGGCCCTTAGTTTAAATAACAATCTGCACTTCTATCTTTTACAGTAATACACTATCACATTCCAGCCTTGAAGAATAAATATTGTTCAGGGGGCTCAAATGAAAGGGCAGCAGAGAATAAGAAATATTGGCTGAGCCCTAAATGCCACAAATGACAGGGATTTTTCATGGGAATATGCTGTTTTGTACAGGAAGAAGTCGGTTGACATTTTCCTGCAACTTGGCCACTTGATCCTGTTCAGAAAGATAGAAAGACAAACTGAGATGGTGGGTGATGTTATAGTTGCTAAAACCATCTGTTGAGAAAATAACAACTCTTGCTATGCCTGCTGGCTTGAACCAACAGAAGAAACATCAAATACTTAAAGGAATGAAACTCAGACATTTTCCTCTGATAATCAGTCCCATGTCACTTGGGTTTTGAAGGAGATCAGTCCAGTCCAACAGTGATTTAGAACTAAACAGCACATTTTTTTAAATAAGATCTTCAGTAAAATGAGTTGATGGAAACAGTTCTTCGTGTGGTGCATGGAGGTTTAATTGAAACCAGTGGTGTATGTGCCACTGGCTAATGCCCTTTACCAGTAGTCAGCTGGGAGCTCAAAGAAGGAAGGCTCAGGGAAATGCATTTAGATTTTTATTGTACATGTTCTGTGCACAAATATTATGTTGCCTTCTCTAGAGTAGGCCAGCTGGCATAAAAGTAAAAAAAGCACCTAGACATTAGAGGCTCATACATCAGCCAAGTAGGCAGTTGGACCCTGGACACGCAAAGTGAACAGTCTGTTTTCACCCTTACTGCAGTTCTTTGTTTGTAACAACTTGAAACATTTCATGGCAGCATAAAGACAACTACAGAGAAAGGGAATCCTAGAAGTGCTTGTTTTTAAAGTATCTTTTCTTCCCACACAAGGTCCTTTAAGACTGGCAAGTAAAAAGCTCTTGTCAGCCTTCCATTCCATTTATTTCTATGGATCCACAATGTGCTCTCCCTCCATGCATCCTCCTGCAGTCCGCTACTGGCTCTTTGTTGTCTGGAGACTCACTAGGATTCTAACATTTTACCTAAATTGCTCAGTGGAAAAATATCAGAATATTTCATTTCATCAGCTTGAAGTGCTTTGCTTCTCTACAGTTGAAACACTTCAATTCAGCTGTAATGTTTTGACTTTAGCAAAATAATAAAATACTCTAAACTGTAAGCACTGAAGTCAATGCAAAAAGATTGAAGCTTGTTGTTCATGTCTTTTTGAGGTATTTCATGTCACAAGAAATTTTGCCTTTTTCTTTTAAGAAAGAAGAAAAATCCATTATTTTTTTTTTAAGTAAAGGAAACAGAAATTCCAAATTTTGTTCTGCTCTAATAAAAATAAATATTGTCCAACCAGTGATTCCTCATACCAAAAACATGGTTGGACTACCACTGTAAGGCAGAGATCGACAGGTTCCTATAAGACAACCGCTCTCCACAGAGCAGTTGAGAGATTTACGTTCAATTTTAAACATTATGGAAGTCTGTATTTTTCTTTGCCTGACTACAATCCTCTTGGGTTTAAAACAGTGCTTAAAACAGAAACCATCCAACAAAATAGACTGTAAAGTAACCTGATCTTTCATTCTATCCAGGTGCTTGCAGAGGGCAGATACGTGAACACATCCAGTCTCCATGAGTCAGGATGAGATTCAAGCATGCAGTCCCATGATTTGGACCCCATGCACATTAGAGTGCCGCATGCTCCTCTCCCATCTCTACTAGTCACAGGAAACCCCAGGAAACCTCTAGGCTTCTCCCCACGCACCAGACTACACGAGAATGGTCTTTCTCTTTTGCTTTAGCCCCATTCCCATCATGCTGCCCAAAGCCCCACCACCCATCTCCATGCCATGGTGCCAGTGAACCAGCCTGCCAGAACACCTCTCCTCCCAGGCCCTGTGGGGGGCCATAAACTACTTCAGAACCAGAGCAAATTGGTATTTTTGTTTTCAAACAGGCAAAGCTACGTAAATGAACCATTCAGGCAACCAGGCTTGTCTCACAACCTCAGAAAGACTGACCTTACACCACCAAGCTTTTCTAGACTTTTCTCTCAAAAAACAAACAAACAAAGAAACAAAAAAAACACTTCAATTAACAACTAGTAAATGAAGAGGACCTGGTATCTGAAGCTGAGTGGTTGACTACAGCACATTAGTCTTGAAATAAGAGTGTGAAAAGCCCTTTTTCAGGTGAATGGAAAAATGGCCATTATGTTTTTCCTCTGTTGGTTCACCCTCTTCTGATTCCATCATGATTCAGGCCAACAAATATGGTATAAAATAAAATTCTTTAAAACCCTATTTGCAGTTATAGTTTCTATGGGATCAGCACTGCTTTAAAATAAATTGGACCTCATTTTCCTTTGATTTCTGTTAGCCTCATGTCACCTTTCAAGTCAAAAAAGCATATATACAAACAAAACACAAGCAGTTCTGAAGTAAACCTGGGAATGCTTAGGAATGCTATGACTTTTTTTTTTTTTTTCTTAGGAAGAATTTTAGCAAGCCTAGGAGAGTTCTTGCTGTCATTGATAGTGATGGGCCTTCTTGGCTGTTCAAGGTCACAAAAGTAAATGAAAAAGGGATATTGTGAACTTCTGCAACTCAGCTGCCATTCCTTTCCTGATAACTGAGATTTTCAATATAAAAGGTTGAGATCAAGGGAGTCAACATAGCCAAAATTTTGTTCTGACTTCTGTAAGGTAATTCATGACATTTGGAAAAAGAATCAGTTGAAGCATCAAAGACAGCAATAAGGAGGGAAATCTTTCCGCTGTAGATACAGATCACTGCTTTAAAATCTTACTATGTCCAAAACCAGTCAAACATTGCATGGGTGAGAGAACTACTAAATATGAAAGTCTCAGTAGTAAAGTAAGGGAGACCTCCTTGACTTGGCTCTTATCTTAATAAAATTAGTGTGAAAACCTAAAATTTCCTTCCCTGTTCTTGCTGGAAACTCAAAACCTTTAAGGAGGAGGTGGTTGGGGGTGGGAAGTGAGGGTGAAGTAGGTGAATAAAGGCACAAAGCTCTCCTGAAGAGGGACTTCTGAAATATCAACTCCAACTGACACAGCATGTGTGTTATGTCAGCTTCACTCTTACATTGACAGAAAGCCCCCATTGCCAGCAAGAGGGCTGTGCTCTGGAATGCACAAAGGAAATGGAGGCTGTTGGAAAGAAACACAAGGTATTGAACTCTGGGCATTAAGGGAGGGAGAGCAATACAGAGTACAGTCTGCATGTGTCTGAGCTGACTTCATGACTCATCGGGAAAAAAAAGAGATAATAGAGAGGAAAAATTGTCAATTTTCTTTTCTCTTCTCTCTTTTCTTTTCTTTTCTTTTCTTTTCTTTTCTTTTCTTTTCTTTTCTTTTCTTTTCTTTTCTTTTCTTTTCTTTTTTCTTTTCTTTTTTTCTTTTCTTTTCTTTTCTTTTCTTTTCTTTTCTTTTCTTTTCTTTTCTTTTCTTTTCTTTTCTTTTCTTTTCTTTTCTTTTCCTTTCCCTCCCATAAGCTGAACAGTAAACATTGGAAATTCTGGGGGCAAAAAAAAAATAAAATGTAAGAGGACATTTTATATGATTTTTTTTTTTTTTGGCAGGAACATTGATTATTTATTTATTTTTAATTTAAAGTTAATTTGATTCTGCTGTAGCAGCATCTTAGTCCTCCAAAACAGTATTTCAGGACTTATAGCAGCTATTTTATTTCCTATATAGTATAACAGCTATTTTATTTCCTATACTCACAGGGCTTAGAATATTTTTCCTCTCAATAGCTCTAGGCTTTTTCTGGGGCAGAAAAGGGGGGAAAAGTTTTTTTCATTGTCATCAAAATTTCTGCAGTCCTTTAGTTTTGCATGTTGGCTGACACCATCAAAATCCCATCGTGGGATCCCAAGCAAATACAAGCTGTAAATGTTATCCATGGCCAGGACAGGCCCTGAGAGATCTGCTGCTTCCACTGCCTGCAAATGAAGCACTGTTTCTTCAGGAGAATCCAGGTCCCAAAATTGTATGCATCTGCTGTGTAGCAGGTGCTCCTAGGCCCAGCACTTGTAGGATGGAGCAGATCCACCAAGCAGCTGGTGCATAGCTGTCTGTCCTGTCTGTAGTACCCTCAGCAGGCTGTGAGCACATCAGATTTGTTGCATGTGCATAAGCTAGCCATACAGCAGGGCTGTGCTCAGTCTGACGCCTCCAGGCATGCTGTTTATACACACATATGTTTTGTCCAAGGCTTCCAAACATCTGGAAATTCTAAATAAGTGGCTAAATTCCTTTTCCATCTGGAGATCATTTATATACAATATCATTGCTAGCTGTCATGCTTTTCCCTTATCTCTCTTGACTGACAGGCAGGAATGAGAAAGGCAAGATGAATTATTTATAATCATTACTTCTGTTTATATTCTGCATAAAAAGAGACATTTACAATCCTGCCACTTACCATTTCTGTGGAGCTGCGGGACAGACATTCCCACAGGAGCAGCATCGCCTCTGCTCTGCTTCCTCTGCTCACTGTAACCCCCTTTGTGCCCAAACACCTTGCTAGAGCTCCTGTACACTCAAACAGGCATAGAGCAAGGCATTTTGCCTTGCCCTCGAGGGCATGGCAGGAGAGCAAGTTACACCTCCTGGCTTTGACATCAACACAGACAAGTGAGGTTCTGAGGACAGCACATAAGCAAATACACGAGCAGATTTTCAAGACCATTCTTTGCCCATTTTCAAAGCCTGCAGTCACTCTCTAAGCAGAAAATCAAGTGATAACAAGGGGCCCCAGTTTGTATCAGAGCAGGGATTGCTGCAAGGCATTCCCACAGATCAGCGGTTCCAGCTCTGATAAATATCGTATATTTGCCAGGTTATTCATTTACAGGGAACTTGGCAGAAAATACTGTCCCTCTGAAGATCTGGCCTGGGTTTTCCCTTCAACGTACTACAAACACTACGCAGGTGTCTATCCCCCTCTAGAGGTAAAAGGCTGAAGCGTCTGTGGCATGAGTAAAGGCACATTTGCTGATCTGAAGCTACTGCAGTGGTCCAGACCCTCCTGGTTGTCCCAGCACCAATACGACTAATTTGCATTTCTTGCTGCTGAAATCCAATACTTGGATCTTCAGGGCTTTCCGTCTTGAAAAAATCCTATACACTTGCGTAAAGCAGATGCAAAGCCACTGCCATTTCAGTGTGAAAGCAGATTACAGCCTTCCTCCACACAGGTGTAAGAAACTATAAAAGGTAAAAAGCAGTGGAGAAACCGGGTTCATAACTCCGTGTCAACTGCACAGGAAAAATAAAAATAATTTCCACTATAAATAATGTTTATATATATGTATATTTCTTAATATTTGGCCTTCTCTGTTTCAATCTATATAATATATCTGTTGTCTATGTCTCAAACACAGCACATGGATAGGTAGCACCACCTGTTACAACAGATCTGCTCTGATCTCTGACCTCCCAGATAGAAAGAGCACCTCACAGGGCCCCTAGAGAGACACAGAAAAACTGTAGTTATCACAATTACTATGCATGGACATCAGATTTCCCAGTACAGATGCAGAAATACGTTGCATGACTGTTATATATTGCATATATGTTGCATGACTGTTGCAAACCCACCTGAAGACAATGGGCTGAAAAATAATAGAGGCACATGAAACTATAAGATCTTTTACTCCATAATGTACCTCCCCTAAAACGTATGTAGAATAATGCAATACAAAAATCACATTATTGCGTTTAATTTTTTTTCCAAGAAGACTGTCAGGTGTTGAATTTAAGCTTTGGATTTTTATTTATTTATTTATTTATTTATTTCTTCTTAAAGTTCTGTTGCAGCACATGAGCTCTCACTTACTCTGTTCTTGCACACACATCTATTTTGGGCCACTGTTGGAGACATGTTACTTTGGAGAGGTTGGACCTTTGGTCTTTTAGAGAATACTTCTTCCTATTGCCTTTAAAAGCTCTGATAAATGTAGCACCAATGAATCTGTGTATTGTGAGACTAGGAAACCATGAAGCCTCTTATAACACAAATGGAACCAAGAGAGGAAGCAGGAGCCTGTGATGTGTCCCAACAAAGGCAACTCTGAAGGAAGAGAAGAGCACACACTGGTATGGTGCTCCAGCCTGAGTGGTCTAAAGTAAGAGTATTTTTGCAGTGGCTTTAGGAAAACTGTGTTTGCAGAATGTCTAGCTCTGTGAGGTGACGGTTACAACCTGTAAATGCTGTTAAATCACCATTAATGTCAGCTTTTCTGAGGGAGGTTCATTTTGCTACTTCGCTTCTGATAGGAATTTAATTCCTTGTTAATTTGGGGGTTTTAAACACAGTGAGTCTTGTTTTATCAATACTCTGAAGAAGAACTTCTCTAGACTAGCACTTTTGTGTTACTCCTCCCAAATTCCTGGACTAAGATTTCATAACAGTCCAGGAAGAGATATTCGTAGGCTTTGAACCACACTGCTTGCGGGAAAAATGTGAATACTGACACAAATCCCAAAGAAAAGATGAAAAGCCTTTCCATTGATCTCAATAGGCTTACCGCTCTCTGGGAATATTAATTCTGGGAAATATCATGTACTTTTCTATCAGATTTCTTTGCTTTTATTTCAGAAAACCTCAGAAACTTGGGTTACAGGACTGACTGCTCTACCACCTATTTGAAGGGAATTCTCAGTTTGCTGCTCAAGGCTGAGCCACATTTGTAACATTTATTTCATATTCACCATTAAGAGAAGTTTCAGCTAGACTTGAAGCCAAATAATTCAGAGGCTTTGTCAACATCTTTTATTCAAGTGTAGGAAGATGAAACAAATTCTTTTTGATTAGGTCAATCTGAAGGAGTACTTCTATGCCCCTTTTAGTAGTGTATTTCTTCTCTAATGCAGAATAAATTGTTTGAGTCTTTTCCTGCAGTATTTTTCCAGAACAGACATTAAAGTAGGTACAAGTTCATGGTCTGATCAGGGTTATGGAATTCCAGATTGGCCACAAAATGTGATTTTATATGCAGATGTTGGGGGGTTCGGGTGGCAGGGGGGTAGATCTTCAGAAAGAAAAAGAAAAGAAAAATGTGTTCCAAATACACCTGCAGGGCTTCATTAATATGAATGACATAGGAAAACATTCACACTTACACATATACCTGCCATTAAGACTTTCACACGAAAAGCTTGAGTGCTTGGTTCCAAAAGGAAAAACAAGAACTTTAATTGATTATGACTTGTGGTGCTAGTTTAGCCAAAGGCAAAGTTGTACTTGGGCAGGAAACAGATTGCACAAAAACACGCTTTTTCCAAGCTGATCACATGTTCCAATCAGGAAATTCACTTGGTATTTGGTAGGAAACCCTATGGTTTCTATGGATCTTCAGAGGAAAGCTCAGCTGAAAAGCAGTGATGTCCTGCTTATGCAGAGTCTTCAGCAAAAACTTCAATCTTACTGCTTCTTTGTAATATCATGTTCTACAAAATGTTAAATAAATTTGTATGTGTGTGTATGTCCATATATATATAAGCTGTGAAAGAGGAACAAGAAAACAGAAAATAAAATTATCTGTCTTACTAGTGTAAAGCTAAAAATGACTTTTAAAAGGTCAGATTGCATTAATTAAGAAAACCAAAGTTTCTTACAAAATAAATCTTATTTGATTTTCCACCCAAATAAAACATGATGTGTAAAAACAATTTTCTGGTGCTACTGTCTGAAGATTTTTGCAGGCCTCCGTGTACTGCAATGCACTGGCTTCTTCTCTTACACCACTTCTACGTTTCTCTGACCCCACTAGACTTGCAGGTATAAATAACATCTTACAGATGTGTGAGTACAGCTGACATTCATTGAAGCCACTGGAAGAGAGCAGACTTGAACTGGCAACATGGATGAGAAATTATGGGATAGTGTTAGAATTTCAAAGCTAAACTCTTCTTGGTTTCCTATTATAGTGGGATAGATCCTTGTGGTAATTCAGCTTTTTGCTCTGTGGGAGGACTAAGTCTGCCGTGGATGATCCCTGATGTCTGTAACTGGAAACTCTGTGAGACACAGACAGTGTAGACCTGGCTCCAGCCATGCCTAACTTGCACACCTGCCTGGCTGGCTGAGCAGTGAGAGAGGGCGAGCAGGAACACATCATCCTTATTTTACATGACACATTCCTGGGCTAAATGGTGACCAAAGAATTATCTGTGCAGAGACACAAGAGTTTAATGAGTTTCAGAAGGAAGGTGAATTTATTTTAGGTGCATTAACACTGTTTTATGAATAAAGCAGTTAGAAAAGCCAATGCAAACAGTGTGTGATGCTTTTATAAATCTAGCCTGTAATTGTTACCATACGAAGCACACTTATTTTACTGCAACTTGAATTGCACTGTAAAAGCTTGATTCATGAAGGCATTATGAAATAATTAAGTGGGTTTTCTGTGAACTTAACCAATAAAAAAGTGCAGAAAGAACACGTCTGGAAGTTTCAGTGGTCACTGAATGTGCAGAAGCTGGTAACACACAGGTGTTCCTACAGTATCAGCCGGTGTCTGCTTGCAGCAGAGGAGGGAAGAAGACGTGTTTTAGACATAACCTTAAACACTGCTACACGGAATTATTGTGCCTGAGGCAAATAAGGGAAAATGTTATAAGCATCAGCCTTAGCCCTAAAACATTAATGTGATAAAGGGAATCTGTAACATCAGCCTTCTTTGGTCACTTTCTGTGTGTGCACATCTGTGTATGTATCTATCTGTGTATGTATCTATCTATCTAGTCTTCATCAAAAAGTATCTCCTGGTTATTTTTTTTTTCTAATAACTAATCCAATATTGTCAGCTGTATAGTTCTGGTAAGTTGCTTAGTCAAAGATCCAATTCTGGCTCCATAACTAAAAGAAATTTATGATAATTTTACCTGCAGAGGAGGTGAGATATGTTAACCACCTTACTCTTCTGCAGATTGGCAAGATAAAATGTCCTATCTTCAGTCATTAATAATGAAGTAGGCGTCTCCTTGTGCCTGTCAATCTCCTCTCTCTAATATTGGGAAGAAGGATGGAAGAATTTCCAGCCCTGTGTTTGCTGCTGAAGCCCTGCACTTACCCATGAAGGTGACTTAACACCTAGCACATCTTACCTTGCAGTTGGAGAGTGCTAATTTACACTCAGCTACTGCAGCTCAGCTGATGGGAGGTAACAGTCGGTGCAACCACCTCTCCTAACCTGGCCATAAATCTGACTTATTGTCTCTCTTACATAATCTAAATCTGCTTCTGTGAAACTGAAAAAACTAAGGAAGCAAAAGCCTATTTGTGCTGTCAGTCACAGATGCACAATGTAAGGCTTGTGCTCTGGATGTGAGATTCACCGGGCTCCCCTCACCCTGGTGTCTCTCACACTTGACCTATCATGCTATAACGTCTCCCTGGCTCTGGGCTGTGCTCACAGGGTCGGGACGTGGATGGGGCTGCAGGGCTGTGCCACCACAGCAGGCCTGGTCCCAATGGACTGGGAGCGGTTGCTCAGAAAAGAGGAGGATAAGCTTTCTGAATGGCTCCAGAGGGAGGCAGCAGAAAGCCAGGCCACTGATTTTCTTTGTGCTTTCGGGACACTTTTAATGAATTCATTATTGTTGTCAGTTTTCTTCTGCTAACTACGTGGGATTTATTAGGATACTGCATCACACATACTGATTCTGCTGCCTGGATGGCTGCCCTGGGCACTAATTCAAGTATTGTCTGATTGTTAGTAAAGAAAAGGATATCAAGGATAAATTGTTAATACAACATGCTGTTGCACTCCACACCCATTTGTTCTACAGGAGATGGAGAATCTGCAGCCCCTCTGAGTGAAGACATAGAGTACTGCACTACCCTCCCAGGGAAGAAATTTCTCTTGAAGTATAACCTGAATAAAAGATTTATTTTTTTCTTTGACTATCTAATCAGAAGTACTTGCAGAACATGAACTCAGCACTACATGTCTGCAATGTCTTTCAAGCTTCACTTTTATTATCTCCTGAGGTTGTCTAAGATGCTCCACCCGCACACTTTGTGGTGAGTACATGAGAACTGAGGTTTGTGAAGGTACTAAAGAACAATGCCTGTGATACGCCACATTTAAAATCATCAGTTGAACTCTCTAGCCTCACCTGTTCACCTTTATCACACTCTCTCCTCTTCATTCCCTTCTTCCTGCTAATGTAGCAAAGGCATACATTTTGGTCCTTCCTACGGTCTCACCACTTCAGCTAGCACTGTGTAAAACCCCCTGGAGCTCCTGCCATCTGAAACTGTCTTCTGGTGTTCCTCCACTTCGACCTAATTAAACCCCCACTAAGAGCAAATATCTTCTCACTTGTCACCATCTCTTCATTTTTCTTTTCCTCTGAATTTATTTATTGCTGAATGAATAGTGCCTGATAACTCTGCAGAAGCATTTGGGGGTGCAGTAGGCATGAAAGGTGGGAACCCACACAGAATGATATCTTCTGACTGATGTGCTCTTGGAAGTTCTGTCATTGGTTCAGAAATACCAGCAACATCATGTGTAACTGCCCCATTTCTACTGGAGGGCCACCTGCTATATGAACTAGTCATAGCAAATTTATCAGAGGTGTTTTCATAGCTCTTTTAGTCAGAAGGAGGTAATGTGAACCCATTTGGAGATTCTCTTGTGAAGTACCCAGCGTAGCACACATTTTCCCCTCGTTACATACAAGTAGATCCTTGTGATGCTGATGGAAATTACATATGTGTGCACTTAGAGGAAAGTATAGATCTATACACTGCAAATTACTTCAGAAAACAAACTGACTTTCTGGACACAAGCTTTGCAGAGCTGAGCAGCAGTATATTTCAAGCAATGTTCCCTGCATACCACATAGTAAAGGAAAGAGAGGGCTAGGGAGCGAGGGAGGGCAGAGATCTGGATTTTATAACTACTTTTAATAACAACCATGGAGGATAAAACCTGCAGAGTTTTGAATAGCTTCAAAATCACTTCTCACCTCTGGTTTTGAAATCTCCAGCCCAATTATTTGTTTACTTGATAGTGCTAAAGTCTTATTCTCCATCATTATTTGCTTTCTAGTAAAGAACCAAAAAGAGCTGCAATCCAAAGGTAACCACACAACTAAATCACTTCCAGATGATAAGTCACACTCTGATGGTGAAAGCAGACTTTACAGTTTCAGTGTGCCAGGTAATATATGGCAGTCACCCAGTTCCTATTAGGTTTTTGTAACAGTATATACACATACTCTTTTTTTTTTTTTTTAAGTCGGATTAGGGTCAGCTAATAGCACATATGTATAATGCTTAGCTTGATTTCAATCAGAAAATCTCTCCCTCAAAAGAAAAGAAAATTCTTAAGCATCTATTATCCCCATCACTCTATACACAAAAATCATGTTAGCAATTTGTGACATTAAGTGTCCAGCAGTTTGAATAGCCAGCTTTAGGAGCACTGAGTTTAAATACCCTCCCTCTGTGTGCATGTTTGTGATGCCATCCTTGAGTACATGACCACTTCTTGCCTTTCCCACAGGATCGCTGCCTCTTCATTGCTCAGGATGAGCAGCATTCATTTATTGAAAAGCCATTCAATATTTTCCTTTCTCCATATGTTTAACATGTGGCCTAAAAGCCTGCTTACCACAGATTAGTTGATCTTGATCTGAAGAAAGAGTTTTTAATTTAATTTGCAAAGCTTTGCATGGTCTTAATGACTGTAGTCTCTAAGCAGTTCACAAATGTGTATTTATTTTCAGATCTCCCTTATGATTATCATCCCTATTTTACAGCTGGGTAAGAGTTGAGAGGTGCAGTGATTTGGGGTGCTTTATTTAAGACTCCAGGTTCTGATTTGTCAGGGTACTTACCATTATGTAATTCTTTAGATATTCAGAGCAGAGCTCTCATTGAGATCTGCTGCAGCTGCAAGTGCTCAGCACTTCTCCAGATCAGGCCCTGGAGTCTCAAGCCAGGTATCCACGTAACTGGGAATGTGCAATTAGTCACCATGTGTGTAAAATTTGGTGTAAGAACTTATTATCGGAGTAGAAGAGAGATGTGGCAGTCAGGCAGGGTTGTATCCAGTTCTTCAGATTAGTATTCAACAGCTTTAAGCAAGATAGCCTCCACTGGTTTGCCCTAATCAAATGTATTCAAAATGCATTATTGAACCTACAGCAAATGGATAGATAGTGTGAGTAGACTACAGCACCTCTTACACAATCCTTACTCATCTTGACAGAACCCAGGGCTGAGCACAGACTGACACAGTTTCTGTGGGAGAAGAGTACCTTTTTCTGCAAATAAAGATGTGTTCCCTATGCATATGTGCAAATGGGGAAAAAGCTGCACAGACAGCTTCACCTCTGGCACTTTCCAACTTCTGAGTGTTTGTTTTGGCAGCTCACAGAGTTCTTTTAACAGAGTGTTTGTAGGTAATTTCCTAGGTTCTTAACGAAGCAAAGTGGAAAAACAAAATTTCTATTATGTGGCATCATATTAACACCTCTATGCCTCACACTAGTGGGGTTAGCTTTTAGCTTCTCCATACAGACTTATCATGCCCTCTGAGCTGATGGGGTAATTTGTAGCAATGCAAAGTTGCCAACTCCTCTGTGGACCAGAGGCCACTTTTGCTGTGGGCTGACATCGGAGCAGTGCCATGACACAGGGGCCTTGTTATCTGGAACGACTAGGGAAGGGGCCGCAGTCTCTTACAGATGTTTTTCCTCACTAAGTCTGTCTTACACACTTCAAACCACACCTGTCCCATTTCTGTTCCTTCTACATCTCTGGATCCTTGTTCCCCACCACTGCTTTCTCTCTCAGCCAGTTGCCATTCCATTCTCCCAGCTGGTTCCAGTCACCAATCTTTCTTTTTCTCTACCAGCCTCTTACCTGAAAGCGTTGGTCTCTCATGTCTGCATTTCTTGTCCCAGTCCCCCTTAGGTCCCCCAGCCTAGCTCTCCACCTCCTGAATGCAGCTGCTTAGCTTCAGCCTTTTGCCCAGGTGCTCAGTTCATAGCCTTGTCCTCATTTCCACATCCAGCTGCTCTCTTATCACATTTAATACCCAGTCTTCATGTCTCTCTCTTTACCCTCTTCTGCTTTAGTCTCCCTGCAGCTACAGAGCCTCCCTATACATGCTGAAGAAGGAAGCCTTCTACAGGGATAAAACTGCCTTTCATCATCCATGTTTCCCCTCCCTACTCCTGCTACATTTCTTAATTACATCCCTTCAGGAGGGTCCACTTACATTTTTACCATCAAAAATGAAGCATTTCTTTCCCATACATATATTCTTCTATTTCTGGAGGCAGTCTGTCAGGTTAATGTTACTTTTCTCTGGCTGGATAAATGCTTATATATGCACTGTTCTTTATGCCGATGCTGTGCTTAAGTGTCATGTAGCTTTTTAATGGTCTTTCAGCAGGGGGTTGAAGGAGAGGACAGAGAATTGGGGCCACCTCATGGATTTCTTTTTGAGCTACCTCTGATGAGTTCAGAACAGATACTCCTGCAAGAGTCTGCCAAGCCAGATGCTCCTGGGGGAAAAAAAGAAAAAATAGTAGCAGTGGGGGAGAGGGGGAGGGGGAGGGGGAAAGCACATGCTACTGCTACAGGGCTCAACCTTTAAAAATAATGTTTTAAAATTTGTATATGTTAAAAACTCTATCTTCAAGACGAGAAATAAGCAAACAAATATATACACACAGAGACACTGATACAAATACAGACAGCCATCCACTGTCACACATGCATCCTTATAATTCATTTTCATTTTAAATGTGGAGTTTTCACTTGGTCGGTCACTGTTGACAGTAATGGGAGTGTTGCTTGCAATAGGAGTGCCATACTGAGTCCCTCAGCATAGGCAGAACTCATCTGTTATGTTTGGAAGGGTAGAGCTGAACTGATGACAAATATTTTCTTACAGATTTATTAACTGCAAATGTGATTTAAACTGAGGAGAAGAGGGGGGATAGCCCACACTGCCTGATGCCCCATAACTTCTGTTCATGCTTTTAAGTTTAGTCCATTATCCCTTGAAGTCAGGGGAAGGTTTGCACTGAACTGAAGAAGAGATTGATCACGTCTTCATGTGAGTCCTTCAGTTTGGCCTGTATTGAGTGATGGACGGGGTGAAGTACCGGACATGAGTAAAACTTTCTCTTGCCTGTGTAGTTCTCGTACAAGAGATAAGCACAGGGAAAGGCTGCAAACATGGTGGCATAATAATCCTCTGTTTTAAAATGGTATCCTATGTGTGTGGCTCTTACACTTATAGACATATACATTCATAAATAAAGTCAAATATCAAAAAATATGCTGACTAGTAACAAGGTAATTAGTCAACCAAATGTTCCAGAACTGTCATAAGGAGGAAGAAATAGTGATCTCAAGTTACTTCAGCCTGCCGTCAATATCAGGTTGGAGTGTGAGTATGATGCTAAACTATTTCATATGCTCTACACATGAAAATGGAGAAGGAAAGTGATGAGCTCTTTATATGCCTCTTTCCAAATAAATTTGGAGAAGAGCTTAGGAGGTTAAGCAGGTCCCAGGTGGTTTCTGCTGCTGAAATAGCCTATTGATGCTTTATTTTTCCCTTTAGGTTTTCCACCACATTAAACATTTTAAACTACCAAATATTTCTTTTTAAAGGGGAATGGAATGAAAAGATGTCTTACATGATTTATTACAAATTCAATGGGAAATACTCCCCTTGTAAATAGCTCTAAAAAAAATCGCATCATCAATTTAAATGTTGACATGTTTAATATTAAAAGGTCATATTGTACTGAAGTTTCCCATTCAAATGAGCTAATTTCAGTGGGAACTGATTGGAACAGGGGCTTGTGCTTTCTAGTAGTTGATCTATCTCTGGGTTTAATTCCATGATTTTCAGTGCAATTGGCACTTAACTCAATTTTTCTGGGTCAAATTGGTTTACTCCATATTGCCTCTGCAAGTTCTTGTGCCGTAGCCAGTGTTTTACCACATTTCCTCGAGGGCACCATGCAGGTACCTGGGACTGAAACCTCTACAAATCCCTACTGGTGCCTCAGGGACACAAAAATGTCATGGTACCCAGGGAGACAGGATCAAGATTGCCCCTGGAAGGGCCTTACCTTGTCCTTACTTTGGTCTCAGCACATGCTTTTCCCATTCCAGCTTTGTGCTTGGGCTCAGCTCAGAGGTTTAGCTTTGCCACATGCAAGCAGGTTGCAAGCACAAGGCCAACTGAATTCATGTCATCAGCTGTGTCCTGGCTGGAAGTGTCCCCAGCGGTGCTCCTCCAAATGTCCTTCACCCTTCCAGCCCAGCCTTCCCCCACCAGCCCCTGTAAAAAACAAATACTTGTGCTTCCAGAGGTGACCACCTCTGTACCAGAGCCAGCTCAGCCACTGGGGAAAAGCAGCATGCATTCCCCAAGCCACAGGATTCCCGGATGTTCAACAGTTAAAGCATCAAAACCTGTAGAGTACCTCTTATCACGAGCATGGACTAGATTTCCACTGAAAAAATAACAGTGTTTTGATTGCTTTATGTTTTGTTTATATATTTTTGATTTTAAAGTTCATGTTTATTCAGGGAATTTTTTGCCATTAAACTCAGTGTTCTGGAAAGAAATTACTTCATTTAGAGAAAATATTCAGTCCTTTTTCTGTCTTTCTGCTTCTATTCAATATGAAAAGGATATTGTAAGTGCATATTCAGCTGAATATGCGGTTTGGCAGTGAGTGGCTATTCAGCTGCCCTGCTTCTACCTCTGAGTTTATTCAGGTCATAAAAGAGACATATAAGCATTTGACTTAAGATTTATAGTTACATTAAATGTATCAGAAGCTTTTTGTACTTAATATAAAACACACTCTAGCAGCTCAACATCGCTTTATTCTACAATACAGTCAATATTAGACATGTTGCCTCCTGTAATTACTTACATTAATAGCCTCAGAAATAATGGAAAGTGAGTTAAATGTCAGTGTGGTAGATGTAAATAAGACTTTTCAGTACATGTCATTTTGAAATATTGCATGTCATGAAATTTGTACTTAATATTTCTCTATTTAGTAATTAAGCAATAACCCAACAAAACAAAGGACATCCTCACGTAAACACAGCATGGGTCGGACTTTGCTATAAATTCAATAAAGAGCTTGCCTTAGGAATTTAATTTAAATTCCATGGAAGATTCAACCCAGCCCTGACTGAGCGGGAAGGTGAGGTTATGGACCTTTACTCCTGCACCCCAGAAGCAGGCATGCAGCGTTACTCACCTCTGGGGCATGCATCAGTCCAGAACAGGAGGCTGAGCCGTACCCATCTTCTCCACAACAAGCCCACAGGGACCTCTGGGCTTCCTGAAGGAACACGACAATGATAGGAACCCTGCGGAGCTCCCAAAGGGAGCCTGACTCATTACTCACTCCTTTTCTTCTCCTGTGTTTTCCAACCTGGATTGCAGTGGCTCTGTGCCATTCTCAGTCCTTTAACAGTTGTGCTTTCCCTAGGGATGAACAACTGCAGAAATCAAATGATGTCCTGCTCCCACTCCTGACTCCTCAGTGTCTTTATTGCCTATTACTTCTACTGCAGCTTAATTGCAAGGCAGAATCATATCTGTTGTGATTATCGTTGCACAAAATTTACAGGAAGATATAGGTTTTTTTTTTTTTTTTCTTTTTAACAAAATACTACAGCCCTACATAAACAGCGTGTGGCTGTGGTAGTTATAGCTACTGACCTCTTGGTGGCAGAATGGAGTCTATAATTATAAATAACGTACTGAGAAATCAAAGGATCACAGTAAGTTGAGTTAAATTTGCCTTCTGATCTATTTGAAAAGTCTTCATTAAAAAGATAAATAGTAAAAATGCTGCCCTGGGACTAGATCTGGCATACAGTAATTGCAAACAGCTCTGAGCATTACATACGGTATGGCTCCTCCTAGTGAAACCCTGCACAAACAGTTGATGACTAATTTTCTTCCCTTACAGTACTTCCATCACGTCTTGACCTGTAGTTACCTAAAAAAAAAAAATAAAAAAAAAATTGTACTTTTGCTTCATAAACAAACTTCTGCCTTCAAACGTGTCTGGCTGCTGCTGGCTTCAGTCTCCTTTGCAAGTGTGTGTTTGCTAGTTACCATTCACGCCATTATAAATCAAAGAACTGACTCAAGGAACTCCAAAGTGAAAACATAAGCTGCTAGAGTTTGAGTTAAACAAGACAGTTGTCATCTGCTATGGAGCTACTTATCTGCTATAAAGCTACTTTCATACCTTCTGGTAGCTTCTACTCTCTCTGGAAAGCAGAGCAGGTAAACCATAAGGCAGAACTTGTCCCTATGACTTCTAAAATAGTGTGCTTTGCAGTTGTATGGAGAAAATAAATCTTTTGTCTAAGCTATTTCATCTGTTTATCATTATATTTAATCGATATTTCATTCAGATATCAAATATGATTTTGTGTAGCTAGTTTAACCAATTTTGTTCTAATGATAATTTAGTCAAAATAAATGCTGGCAGCAAAACTAGAAAATAAGGCCACAGGGAGACAAGAATCCTCATAGCCAGTCAAATTAAAAGTGGAAATGACCAAGCAAACAGCTTGATAAAATTGTGAAGAATTCGTAACTTGCTACAACTTTCTGGTGGGAAATTTTGAAAGTTTGGGTTTGTTACAGGAGATTGAGAAAAGTTTCACGTTTCAAAGAAGGTGATTAAAATAAATTTTAAAGTATTCCCCCGATGTCTGTAGGAGCCATTGACAAACAGAATCTATTTCTAGCAAAATAAATAAATCCCCAAAGCAAAACAAAAATACGGCTAATCTATTTGTCTGTCCAATTAAAGGGCCTGTCCAGCCCAGGCTAAAATAGTATTTAAGTGAGTGAGTTAAAGGCACTCTGCCCCAGAGCTGGTGCAACATCGATGTACAAAGTAACTTGCACATCCTTAACAAGCTCCCTGGCAGTTTGCTCAGGCATTTTCCATGTTCTCTGTTTAGCTGGCTCTGTTGCCTCTTCCACACAGCATGGAAAAAGAGTTGTTCAGGATTGAGAGCTGCTGCAGTTCAGAAAATAAATAAATAAATAAATAAATAAAAATTGGTCAGGATTCCTTGCACAGGAGAGATTGCTTACAGTAAAAGCTTACTTTTGTCCTGAAGCAAGAATAAGCCTCTGTCTAGATTGCCAGACATGAAGTTACCAAACTGAAGCAATGACGAGGCAAAATAAAAGAACTTTTTCCCTTGTTTCTCTGCACGTCTTCTTTCAGGCTGTTTAAAGAAACCAAGGATATTAATTAATTCGGTCTGTGGCCAGTTCTCTTCTGTATCCTAAATCTGACTGCATATCTTTCCACAATTACTAAACTGGAAGCTGCCAATAGCTGAAGAAAAATGGACTGTAATCACAGCCCTCCTACAGCAGGAATAAAATGCTGTGACAGTCCTGCTGAGCAGGAAAAATCACTACTGGTGCAGAGATCAGGATTACGCAAGTTGGCTCCTTTATTAATCTTTTAGGAACAGATCCTGAAATAACGAATAAATTAAAATCTGAGTTACAGTTGAGTGCTGGGTGAGAGTTGGACCTTGAAAACTCCCCCACATGCTTGTTTGACTCTTAAGTTAGAGTCTTGCCACTGGCATCCCATTGCATTACCTGTGACGGATGCAAAGCTGCGACTCATGAGCAGTTATTCTTCCCTTACAATTAGGTAGGAATCTATTATGGAAATCTAGCTGGCTATTTCTAGACTTTCCTGAAATGATTCTCTAAACACAGCTGCCTTACAGTCATGGTAAACATTCTTCACAAAGGCCAGTTTGCTCTGCAGGCCCCAAGGAATGTGACAGCTTGATACCTGGATAAGCCTGGGCTCAGTTTCTGTTTCTACAGAAAAGCTGGAGTCTCTAGTGGATGTTGGTAAACAAACCCCGGAGCCATTGCTCGATGTGGCTCATAAGCTGTTACTCAGCACCTTGTAATATGGACCTGGATGTGACCAAAATGGCAGGCAGTAAAAAAAAAAAAAAAAAAAAAAGAAAGAATAATCTGTTTCAGAAATACTTGAGACGAATAATAGCACACAGTAAGCTGCTCCTGAGGAGCTATGCCTAGCTATTTGGCTGTTACACGTGGCCTGGCTCCACTGCCCGGGCACCAGCAGCTGCAGCTGGTAATGGGCACAAGGCCTCTTCCCCGGTGTCCCCATACAGCTCTTATAGCCTCTTACAGGGTGGAGGGAGGAAGACTGGGACAACACTTGTAAACTACTCCTGCTGTCACATACAGAAGGCAAAGACATTTTAATTTTTGGTGTCTGAAAGCTGAAGCCAGGTAGATTCAGGCAAGAAGTGGCATACACTGTCGGTACTGTTAACCACTAAATAAGTGTATTTAAAGAAGCATGTAGTTGCATAGGAGTCAGTGTCTTCCTAGTCCTTCAGTATCTAGAAATGATATGCTACAGCTCAAGCTGTGGTCCTGGAGCTAGCACTGCCTGGTAAAGTGCCGTGCTCTTTATCAAGGTGGTGAGGAGCTGGATCCCTTTGAACTTGCTGCTGCTTTTCTGGGAGCTTCTGTTTGCTTTTGTGATGAGGAGACCATACAGGGAGTGTTGGAAAGGACTTAGGTGAAGAGCTATTATCATTACTGCAGTAGGACCAATTCCACCTTCATGACTAAGACTGAACAAGACTTACTGCCAAATAAGACACTACTTGCTTTGGTGCACGGTGGTGGAATTAAGCCCAGAATGAAAACACCTGGAAATCTGGGCTTGACTGTGCACGTGTTGGGCACCGTGTGGGAAATGCCAGGCGTGCCAGTGCCAGGCAGCCTCCACACCCACTGGCAGCCTGTAGCAAGCTGGGGACAGTGGGGCTCTGCCCACTGCTGGCCACAACCACAGCATGGCAGCAGCAGGAGGGTTTCGGTGCAGCAAGGAGGAGAGAGGCATTTCTCAGCCTTCAGGTCACTCCCTGCTGTGTATACAGTTTATCCCTTCTTTCCAGGGATGATGATTGTTTGTTCTTGTGGACAAAGGATTTCTCACTCTCTGCATCCATTTCATTCAATGGTGACAACTTTCAGCCGGCGGAAGCCTTCCCCAGAAAGGCTTCAAACAGGTACCAGCACATCACCTCGGTGACCTTAACACACCAGTTTTCTGAGAGGACATCCTCCTTCCATGCCCTATGATCATCTGGAAGAGACTGTTTCTTCATAGATTATTGGGAAGGTTTTCAGGTGTGTCCTCAAAGGCAGACAAACATAATGACCTGAAAAAAGAGGGTAAGAAATCAGATGAGATTTTTTAGCTGCTTTGAGAGCAGTCAGCGGAGCAGATCTTGGGAAGGGCTATGGGTCTTCTTTAGTGTTGAAGGGCTGGTAAGGTAAAAAAGGGCTTCAGGGACAGAGCCTGCTAGCAGAGAAGCCTTTGTTTCATTGTGGGTAACTGCAATCTAGTGCAGTGTTGATACCAGAGAGGGAAAGCACGAAGTTAAAACTGTAATCCTGGGACTGGCAGAGGGAAGGAGGGTAGAAAAAGAGAAGCCAGCTCTCAGTGAGAGATATGCTGTTACTTTTGAAGCATATTAACCTTGTATCCTGTGGTCTTGCTTTACAGCAAATAAAGCAATCATCATCACCACCATTAATACAGGATGCACTTTATTTCGGGAAGATGCCACCATAGGCTGGATTAATGACAATGCCTGAATCTGTCGTTTTTCGTGGTTTACTAGTAATTTTTAAAACTGCGTGATTGACTCCGATATATGGGGGACTGTTAGATATAAACACTGCATTGAGCCCAGGATTGCCTTCACGCTGTGAGCAGAGATGTGGGAAGAGAGAGAGCGAGAGATAAACCTTTGGTGTATGTATCCTCTCTGAATTACAGTGCCTGCAGCCCTGTCAGGGCCCAGCAGAAAGTGAACCATGCCCCAGTCTCTGAGTCTGCAATGTCCCATCCCAAACGCTGCAGATGAGTTTAATCACAGAGAGGCCTGGAGCGCTTTCCACATTGGAAACAACCAGTCTCTGTGACTGAAACGAAAGTGGAAAATTCCCAGCACAGTTAAGCTCAGAGACCTTCCTCCACCCCAACCGCCCAGAAAGCAAGGGTTATTCTAACCACACATCTGGGCCACCACACTCAGAGCGACTTCAGGGAGGCTGCCGAGCTGCTTCGCTGTTGTAAAAGAGAAGCCATGCTTTAAGAGGATGGCTAGCAGGCAGAAGGGGAAGCCCGACTGCTGTGGCTGCAGGAGCAGTGAGGGCCAAGCCATGCCGCAGTCCCTGCTAAAGCCTGGTTGGGGGGTCAAAGGTGCCGGCACAGCTGCTTCAGTGGTGCAGGAGCCCACAGCATGTGACCCCATGCACAGAGCAGTGCAGACCCAACACACATGCACTCACAGACACGCACCAGGGCAGTCTGAGCCCCCCACCCCTGTCCCATACACCCCTACACATGCACACGCACTGCCCTGTGCACCCTCCGCTCCCCAGGAGAGCAGTCTCCCAGGAGGCAGAGCAGTCTATTTGGCCCAGCTGTGACTTTCAAAGCAGGGGGGTACCTGTTACTATTATTTTTAAATCACTTTGTGAAAATAGAGGATTTGAGGTTTGCAGTTTGGCTGTAATTCAATGCCGGGACAGGCACCTTTCATTACCCGCCTGTTTCCTTCTCCCCTGGAGGTGCTTTCCCAGGGCCCGAGAGAAAACACCCACCACAGCTGGGGGACAGATCTGCCCTCCGGGATGGCCAGGGTCCCCCACGGCACCAGGATCCCCACCCTGAGCCCCCTCGAGACTTCCCAGTATCAGCCCCACAGCTGGGGCGTTTCGCTCCCAGGGAGATCTCCGGCGAGCAGGACGAGGCGAGTATTGCTCCAAATCGCTTAATCGCTCTTAAGATCAACCTGGCAAGAGAATAAGCTCAGGAACAGATAAATCTCCTCTTCCCTAAGGAACAAAGACGCCGAGCAGCCCCAGCTCTCCTGCCTCCCCTCCCGGCAAATTCAAGCAGCCCCGCAGAGGGCGAGTCGTGGGCAGAGAGCTCATTCTCACGCCGGCTGTTTCACGGGGCTCGTGCGATGCGGACCCCTTTTTCCTGCCGTGCAAAGTGTAGGAATACTGTAGGAACGACACCATTCCCCCGGGGCACCTCCCGCCTCGGCAAACCGGCAGAGCGGGAGCTGCCCCGCCCCGACGGGGAGGGAGGCAGGGAGGGAGCCCCGCCGCCGGGGCCCGGCACCCACAGCCCCTCCAGCTGGGATTTCGAGTCTCTGCTGGGAGAAGGGTCGCTCTCCAGAACAAATGTTTCCCCCTCTCTCCGTCCAAGCCGCCGCGGTGCCTCTCCTCGCCGCCCTTTCCCCATCCAGCTCAAAGATGCGGGGCGAGATGGGTAAAAGAGAGGCAGAAGCGGCTGCATTTGTTGCTTTTGCTTCTGACGCCAAAAGGGCTTTAGAGGTATTACTAGCGGCTTATTTCGGGAGTCCCAAAATACACCGAGAGAAAAATAAACGAGCAAGAACAAACGCGTTGTTTTTAAGCACACAGTCGGGGAGCACCAGCGCAGGAGCCGGAGGCAAATGTTGCTCTGATTATTCCGGGAAAGGAACCGCCTCCCGCTCGCGGAAAACGTCCCGTTTCGTGTAAAACACAACAGCGCTGAAAATAAATATATACACATATATACGCGTACAGAGCACGACAGAGCAGGCAGCGGCTTTCTTGGCCCCGGGGGCTCTCCCCGCTGCCACCTCTCGCTGCCCCCTCCCGCCGGGCTCCCCCCGGGCTCCCCCCGGCCCGGCAGCCGCTGCCGAAGGCAGGGCAGAAAGGCTGTGGGCTTACACCGCGGCCAGAGACCTTCTCACCCTCCCGCTTTCCTCATTTTCCATTCGGTTGCCTTGGGCTGGCATCGGCTGGGTGTCGCCAGCGGTGCTGTCGGGCAGGAGAGCCCGCGGGGTCCCTCGGTGTCACCTAGGGACACACGGGGATGCTCGCCTCCAGCCTCCCCACCCACGACTGGCCCTTCTCCGCCTATTCGCCAGCGCCCATCCGAGCCGTAATTTCCTTTCCCCGCTGATCTGGGGATCCCACCTGTCCCAAACCTTTCCTGTGGTCCAGCAAGCAATCACTCGTATGCATACAGCCGTATGCACATACCTAAAGGGGAACAATTTTAATTCGAATCTGTACATTTAAATGAAATACTCACCGGGCTATATAAGCATCAGAATTTTAGCTGGCTGTTAATAAATACGTCTCTGAAAGCCAAGCTAATGTTCATCTTTACTGTCTAAATCCGCACCGTATTTCCAGTGTAATCCTACCTCTTTTGTACCTTTTCTCTGAATAGCATGCTCAGATTTGTTTGTAAATGAGAAACTGTATTTTTTTATGTGTGTAGGAACAGAAATACCGAAGGAAGGTAATAGGTTCAAACGTTTTAAAATATTTATATTGTTGTAGAAACCATCCACATTGTTTTAAGAAAGTTGTAGGCAAGTTAATACAGAAAGTTGGTCCCGATAGTGTTTTGTAACTTCTGTCATGCTGCAGCTCTCCAAATATTAGATGGTTGTTAATTGACAATAATAATATTCTAATAATTCAAGAATGTTGTAATCTATGGTGATCTGATTCTTCTAAATGAAATTCCCATTCAGAACCAGACAATCATTTGGACTTGCAACTGTATTTACCAGGAGAGGGATTTATAATAGAAAAATGTTTGTTTGTTTCCCTTTCTTTTGATAGTCACAATTTACTTGTGGAGTTTATGGGTTAAAAACAACAGGGTAAAAAGGGCACCTCATTTAAACCCCATGGAAGCACCCGCCTTCATCCTACATTGTGTGCATACAAAGAATAAACAAACCCTTCGTGCACTGGGAAAAGGTAAAGAACAACGAGATGTTGTTGCCTCTTCTTTTCTATGCGACATTTCTTCTATTGCTCCTATTATATATAGGTGGAGGCAGTTTGCACCGAGGTGAAGAGATGTTTATGTGGATTCTGGCCTGATATGCAGAGTCTGAGAGGTTGTTCACAGTACTCGGGATGCTGATGGTACAAGGAAAACATCAGATACATATATGCGGTTTATATCAACGAACGAAAGCAGCTGGATTGACTTTCCTAAATCTCTGAGGAAAGAGATACGGGCACCGATCGAGGAACGTGTGTTGAAGCCGCACCTCGACCACTTCACCCTGCCTCTGCCCGGTGACCAGCGGCACGTTTGGCAGCTCAAGGGCCGCTCGCCTCGGCTACGAACTGGTCTTGCACCTGGGTACCGAAGAGATGCTGTAAACCTCCCACTGCACTCCAGGCAGCTCCTGACGCGGCCTCCCGTCGAGGACACCCGCGGTTTGCCTGCCCTGGGGTAAGCACTGGCCTCTGCCACACGGAGAAGCCCTGCTGCAGGGCTGCCGGGCTTTGCGAGCTCCAGCATCCCCAGCAGGGCTTCCTGGTGACCTTCACAGCAGCTGTACTCGGGGGTCTTGCCTGCAAACCTTCTCTTGGAGGCCTCGGTATCACCTTCCTTCCCATCACGTAGGTCCCTGCGATGACCTAAAACGCTCTGAGGCAAAGTGTCGCGAACGGGGACACGGCAGGTCTCATCCTTGGACAGGAGGAGAAATGCCACGGCAAGCCAGTCAGGCTGGGTGGGCGCAGCAGCCATCGGTCCCGGGGGCAGCGGCGGGGACGGGCAGAGAGCAGAAGCCCCCAGGGTGCCCTGCCGTCGGGGCTGCGGTGGGAGCCGAAGCCGTGGCATACTGTGCTGGGCTCTCCCGAGGGAGCCTGAGCCCAGGTCTGGGTGCTCAGCACGCTGCTGTACGCAGCAAAAATCCCTCTCCTTCCTCCCTCCAGCTCCCTCACTTGAAATTAAACCAGGACAGCGCATGGACTGCAGTGAAAACGGTGTGGCAGCTCCTGGCAAAGGCCGTATCCGGCTCTCCAGCCTGGCAGCTGCCACCCGGGATGCTGCGGGACTCCCCTGCGTCTTGCTGCCCAGCCCCTGGTCCTGCTACACCCACTCCGTCTGGGAGGACCGGGATGGGGGGGGGGGGGGCGGGGGGCAGCTGCGGCTGCTTGCAAGGGGTGGCTCCGGGGCTGGAAGGGGGCTCATAGGGGTTCATTTTGCTGGGCCCAGGGGATCGGAGAGCAGTGCTCGCGGCCCCTGGAAAAGGAGGGCTCTCGGAGGCTGCAAAATGACAGCGCGGTGGAGAAAGCCCAAACGTTCCCCGGCCCCGGCTCGTCCCTGTGTTATTTGTTATTGCTGCTTTTCGGCAGTAAGCGCACATCGAAGCAGCCACGCTCAAAAGCCGATTTCTGCCTCCGTTGATTTAAAGCCCAGGCAGAAAAAAACTCTCCTCGCTGAGCCTGCCCTGCCGCTCCCGGCCAGGCGTGGTGGGCAGAAGTGGGGGCACCCCGAGGAGTGACAGCGGCGGGGTCCCCCCCAGCGGCCTCGCGAAAAATGCGGCTTCTCCCCCCGCAAACGGGCAGAAGTTGCCGTGTATGACCGGGCAGCACCAAAGCCCCCGGATCTTTCCTTAAAACAGCCTTTCTTCTCCGAAATGTGTGTATTTAAAGCGCTCTTGTCCATTAAACCTTGCGACGCTGGAAATGCCCCGGCTGGGTTTTAGCCTCTCGGTTATTACACTGCGACTGCAGGCGAAAAATATCTTGCAAACGAAATCGAAGGGGACCGGTGCGAAACGCGCCCCCCCGGCTGTGCGGCTGCAGGGCCGGCGGCTGCTCGGCGGGACCCGGCCCCGCTCCGCTCCCGTGGGGCTGCAGCCGCGGCGGGCGGCCAGGGCCCCCCCCGGCACCGGAGAAGGGGCAGAGGGGGCTCCGGGGAGGACACCTGGCCGGGTGAAGAGACGATTTCGATCCCAAACGCGCACACGCAGGGGGGAAGCGGGCAGGGCTCGACCCCGCACCGGCGCGTAGGCAGCGCTGAGCGTCCCCGCAGAAGGTTTTTAAGCCGGGGAGCCAGGAATTTTGTTTTGCTTTACGAGAAAACAGCAACCGATAGCGAACGCCACGCTCGATTGAGTCTTTGCTATGTCACGTCGCAAATGGCTTATTATCCCGTGCATTAATAACGTCGCTGGCCCTTTGGAAAGCGGGGCGACAGGCACGGTGCTGCCCCCGCCTTGGGGAGCCGCCGAGCGCAGCTGCAAACCCGAGCAAGGCAGGAGGGGATGGGCAGCTCGGCTTGCTCCCTGCGGCTGCCTGTAGCATTAGTAGTGGTACTAGTACTGGTATTAGCGATTAATTTATTTCTCACAACGAAATGGAAGTCTCCAGGTCGGAACGATAGTTTTCTTTACGCGTTAAAATATTAACATGACTACAAATCTTCCAGTGTAGGCCAAAAATGTTCGTTTCTTCTAAAAACCTGGCCGCATTTCTTACCCTCTCAGGAGAAACGAACTCTGGGTTTTGTAATTAGGCAATGCAAAGGGAGACGAAGTTTCGGGGGAAAACGTTAGCAGCCTTTTTCAGTCGGAACTGCCTCCAGCCCAGACTTTGTCCCGGCGCGCACGGGCGCTTTTTGTTGCACCTGGATCAAGTGTCGCGGTCCTTCGGGAACCGCGGACACCTCTGTCCCTACCCGCATGCAGACTTCGGCTCATCTCGGAGGTATCTCCTTCCCGGAGAGAAAGGGCATCAACAATATTTACTGCGGACATTCCTGTATAAGAATGACGCTGAATAATACGCACATATACGTGCACACATTTTTGGATAAGGGTTTTATGCCCCGCAGAAGTATGGAAACTAAAAACCCTTAAAGGTAAAGGACCAAGAGAAAAAGGACGCACTTTTAAACCTGATCAGAAAGGATAGCCGCAGTTTCGAAGACAAATATTCGCAGGGGAGGTTTAAACGAGGGAAAGGACAGGGGAACACCAAGCCCAGGAGGAACTTTCCGCCCCCGCGGAGCCACCTTCGGAGCGCGGTGCGGGTCGGTGCCCGCCGCCCCCGGCCCCGGCCGCCCCCCTGGGGCCGCCTCGACGGGACTGCAGCGGAGGGGGAGCGCTGCTCGCAGCCGAGGCCTCCTCCGCCGAAGCCGGGAGGGGAGGGATCATTATTTTGCCCCTGGAATTTCTGAGGCATTCGTTATAAATCGTTGGGCGAAGGTAAAGCCCTAAGGTGTGCAGGAGAGCAAGGCAGAGCGGCACTTGGCTTGTAGCTGGCCCTCGTAAAATACAGCCAGCAGATAAACAGGCATTGATTTGGGGCGCTGTGCAAGCGAGCTCGTAAATTCCCCGTGCTGCTGGTGGGTGTGCTGGGCTCCGCTGGAGCGGGCGGGCTGCCACCCCCGCTGCTCGGCCCCCCCGGCACCGGGCCAGCGACACCCCAAAAAGCTCTTCGGTATAAGCCTTTGCTTGCAGCGATTCCCTTTCCCCCTCTGCCTTCCACCTGCCGTGGCAGAAAAGAACGTGTGTTTGTACACGTGTGTGTTAGCGAGAACTCAAACGAAAGCTACAAAGAAAAACAGCTTTCGGAGTCAGTGTTTCTACTTTCTTACTCTAAAAAAGCTCGAAAACGCAAGTATTCCTGTAGGTGGCACTGGTACTAGGTGTTGTAGAAGCGAAGGCAGAGATGGAGAAAATTGCCTAGGAATTCCCAATTGGTTCCTATAATTTAATGCAGAACAATAGAGGTATTTTTTTCATTTACTCTAAATTCATGTAACATGTGACAAATGAAAACCCGATTGCTCTATTAGAACAAAATATGCTTTTAAAATCTGGCCCTCTGTAGCTTTATGGCCTGGTACATGAGAATTGTCTATTTCCCTATATGTCATTAAACAAATCCTAGTGCAAAGAGAAATTAACTCAACACCGCTCATTCAAGTCAAATGTTTACACCAGGAAAGCCCTAATGAGACACTGTCTGGGTTCCAGAGGGATTGCTAAGAACAAGTGGCGGCAAAGTTATTAAACCCGTCCAAGCTACTAACAGATCATTAAGAGCCACCACCACCAGCACCCCCCCGACCCTCCCAACCTCGATCTGAATATTCAAGCAGGGCAGGAAGGCGTAAGGCGGTGGCAGGAGGGATGCCGGGGGGCGGGAGATGCCGGCCGGCTTGGAGGGGCTGAGCTGGGGCAGCCCCCGGGGCTGGGCAGCGGGGAGGCACCGCGGGGTTTGGAGGGGAAGCTCTGTCCGCGGGACCTCATTACCCCCGAGTCTTCCCCCGGTTTAGCACCGCTGCGCATTTGTTTCACCTGTTCGTCTGTTTTCGGTGCGGTACAGTACAGTGCAGGAGCCTGCTCCTGCCTTCACACTGAAGGGTTATGGACGTGAGACGAGGGGTGTCCATCAGTCCACGCCAGCCGGGTCCGTCTGTCCCCTCTGTCCCCTGGGGGAGTCAAACGCGTCGCATCCTTCCGCTGCCACCGCCTACACCCGGGGGCACTCGACGCGGGGCTCCTGCGCTGTCACAGCCCTCGCCAGCTCCTGCCCCACAGCCCAGGTGTTTCCCAGCTTTGGCATTACACGGGGGGAAGGCGGGCAGGGGCTCGGGGGGGCTCAGAGCCGCGGCCGGGACGAGCGCAGGAAGCCGCGCAGCGCCGAGCCGCGGGAAGCGCAGCCTGCGCACAAGCCCAGCGGGGCCCCGGGAAAATCCCAGGGAAGGCTGCCTCGATTTCTTGTTAGCTTTCGTTTCCCTTCAGATCTGGGGGTCTGACACCGCCGAGGTGACTCCAAGACCTACCTGTGTTTTGCCCGCCATTGCTTCATAGGACGTGTTTTGTTTGCAACTGATGAAAATTTGTTAAACAAAACTTCATCCGATTACATTGTCATTCTCCGACCCGTCCCCGACGTCAAACCAATTTCTTAAAACTGCAATCACTCACACGCGGCACTGCCCCGCCGCCCCCCAAGCTTGTTTGAGGACAGGACAAAATCCCAAATTATTTCCTGGGTGTGTCGGAGTTGGTGCACGGATTTCTGAGCACGCTTGAATATTTTATTCATTGACTTAATGTAAAAAAATATCCCGTCCGGGATTAGCATGTCTGTCCGTACCTTGATGCAGCCATGTGTTATGTGAACTCAGAAGCACACGCGTGTTTTGTAGCGAGATAAAAGAAGGCAGCGGGCAGCAGTAACAGGAGAGAGGCGATGTCTGCCAACGAAAGATCGGCAACATGTGGCCGGGATCATTCCCACCCAACATTTTTCCCCCGGAGAGGGCAGAACAAGTGGAAAGTCAGGCCCACCCCTGCAGAAGGGGGCAGCCGGGGGTCGCTAAAGGGCTCGGGGCTGCGGGGGGGCGGCGGTGCCTGAATTCCTTCTCTGGGCCGCTTCCCCAGCCAGCATCCACCAGGGACGTTTTGGAAGCGCTTTTGTCCCGGGCTACGGGGGACAGGCACCTGAGAGCCGCTCGGTAGACGGCAGGGTCGGAGGGGGCGCGGGCGGGGGTCATCGAGCCCCTCGCGCCCCTCTCTGTGGGGGTGCTGAGCTGCCACCCGCGGAAAATGAGAGTGATGCCTGCAGATCCCGTGGGGTTTTGTTCTCCCGCGTGGAGGAATGGCTCCGTGCAAAACGCACGCCCCGTGGCTCTCGCCTCTTTCTACACCGCGCAGCACCTTCGCTGCGGGATGGGTCACCTCCGGCGGGGAGGCACAGCTCTCTCCCCCCCCTCTCCCCGGGGCATGGGATGGTCTCTGGAGGCTTTGCTGTCCTCTCCGTGCGCTCCCTCCTCCGGACACTGTGTGCGCAGGTAGAGCAGCCCCTCCTTGACACGGCCCGGGGGTGTCTCTGCCCCTTCATCTGCCTCAGCCCCACTTGTCCATGGCCTGGCTTTCCCAAATGTCCAGACCCCTCTCTGACACCCTCCCGCGTTGCCCCCATTCCAAGGCGCCCTTTGTTCTCCAAACTGCTCCCGCGGGGATTTCTCTCCTCCACCGCATGGCAGGGGCTGAGGGCAAGGCAGGACAACAACGACAGCCTACGATAGCCTCTGCAACAGCCTTGCCACGTCTGTGTGACTCTAAACCCCACCACACCGGACCCACACCTTCCCCACACCAGCTCGAGAAATCCTTCCACCCGACTCGCTCCTCTGGAAGGGTCTCAGGTTTTTTTCTACTTATAAAATGCGCTGCAGCAGGAGTGTCCCTCTGCCCTAACAGCTCCTCAGTAGCTGCCTCCTCTCGTGGAGGGAGAGGGGTTTAGCTCCCTTCCAAAAAAAATCATTAACAATCTGCAGCTTCAAAGACAGGCTGGAGGGGTGTCCCGTTTTATTTGGCTGATTTCTTCCTACAGTGGGAGAGCAGAGGAAGCTGGAGACCGGCGAGGCACTCAATCACGCCGAGGCCCTCCAGAAGGCCTTCATGGAGGAGGACGGGCCTTCCCTGCAGCCGACGGGGGGGCACGGGAGCTGCCCAAGCCGAGGTGAGCCCCCTGAGCCCCGAACGAGGCCGCCCTGGGACCGGAGCCCGGCCGGAGGGGCGAGCTGATGCCGCCTATGGAAGGGGCTCTGGGGATCACCCCCTGAGGGCTCGGCCGAGCCCCCCAGCCCCGAGCCCTCCGCCTGCCGGGCCCCGGGGTGCCAAGAGAGAGGAGCGGGACACTTCCAGTGACCTCGGGGCTCCTCTGCATGGGATCGGGGCTGCCCACCAGGGCTCTGCCTAAAAGGGGGCCGGGGGCTCCCGGTAGCCAGGGCTGAGGCAGGACGGCCTGGCTCGCTCCCTCTCTTCTGCACGGGGAAGCAGGGTCTCAGCTCGCCCCTGCAGGGGTCTCCTTCCACCCCCACGCGTTGCTTTGCATTGCCGGGGCACCCCACGGAGGGAGCGCCCACCTCAGGGCGAGCCCCCTGCCTCGCCACGCGTGCCCTGCCCGGGACGACCCCCCCCGACCCCGCGCCCCCCGCCCTCCTCTCCCTGCCGCCTTTCCCCTTCAATTCTCCAATTATTTCCTACCTGAAAAAAAAAAATTAATCTTTTTGCCAGGCAGGTCACCAGCGATCAACAGGCTGTTGTATATTACAATGTTTTCATATTCCTCTCGGCTCCCCCTGCCCTCTACCGACTCACTGTAGATGTGACCTTTGGTATTTCAGCCCACACTCAGCAGTTGAATGGAAACAAGTTGAGCACGTTCACTTCTGATAAACATTATCCTTAAACCACTGGAGACCCGAGCAGAGTAAACGAGCTTTTCCGACAGGACCACATCAGGAACACACATTGAGAAAGGGAAAGAAACCAAATAGCCAGGAGATCAGAGGCGGGGTGGAGGGGTGGGAGAGGGAAGGAGGGGGAACAGACAGGTTGGAGGACACCCCGCGGGAGGGAGGGGGGGAGAAAAAGACGCAGTTGTGAACACAACAGGCACAGATGGGGAGAGAAACTGCCCCGGCACCGTGAGAGAGCAGCGCAGTGTCACGTCCGAGCACCACAGAGACCCTGGGGGAGAGCTCCGTGGGCGCCGAGCGGCTCCTCAAGCCCCGGAGTGGCAGGGCCGGGCTTGCAGCAGCCGTGCTCCCGGAGCTCGTCCCCGGCCACAGGTCGCTTAGACCGGGCTGTAGCGGCGGCAGGGCAGGGGCCGTGCACCGGGGAGCCCGCGGGGCCGGTGCCGGTGCACCGGGCGCCGGGCACGGCTCGGCCGGGCGGGGAGCGGCGGCTGCGGGGAGGGCAGGCGTGCCGGGCTCCGCTCCGGGTCGGCGAGGAGCAAGCTCCTGGAGCAGGTCGGCAGCTCGATGAACACGCGCTCCCCTCCTTTGTTTAATTGCAGAATGAACTGAAAGAGCTGCTGGATCCGGCTCCCACTAATTCAATACCTCCTACCTTCAAAATATCCGGATGGGATATTTTTATAGGATGTGCGAATAGGGCAGCTCACGACGCCGAGAAAGACTCTGACTTCAACAAATGCCTGCGACTATCGCCTGCGAGCACTGCTTTCTAACGATGGCATTTGTGCGCATATGTGTCTTTGCGGTGGGAGCCCTTTGCTAGAGGTGATTTGATTTAGGTTTCGGAAGCACCGCAATTTACAAGTGTGATATGCTGAATTTGTAGCTCATGTTTCGGAAATAAACACAGAATTGCTAGAGAAAATGGTTGGTTTTGAACCTCTGCGGAGTAAACAGAGTATCCGCCGATATTGCGATCAAATAGATAACATGCTGAGGAACCCCTACCGTCTTCTTGCCACCAAAAAACGCCTGCAACGTGCCATTAATTTCTGGTCGATCTCCTGTAACATCCTCACTATTCCTCATTGGGCACTTTCACTGTGATACGAATCCAAAATCTAGCTCAATTAATTAGATTTCAATAAAATATCTCTTACGAATATTTCACTCAATATTTATACGGTGTTCATACACACCAGCGACATCAAATCCATATTTTACTCGCTGGTGTTTCGAGCGCCGCGGTGACCATGTTATTTCTTTTCACGTTTTATTTCATTTATAGAGCCTGGATCTTCGAGAGTCTATTAAAACAAACAAACAACAAATCTCAGAAAAAAATAAAGAAAAATATGATAAATTTTTGGTTGGAGGTGGGAAGCCCGTGATTTCTGCGTGTAACGCGATGTACGTGGGATGTATATGAGAGGCACACACACGAGCTCATAGATCGGGATCCGAACACCTAGTGCCAAACCAAACACGTCTTCCACATATACAAACACGCCGTGACCCACACGTACTTTAATTCCTACCAGCTTTGTCTGTTTTTCTTTTAACTGTTAATATGTCGCAGTGTCTTTGATATAGTCGAAATCAGCTGCAAGAGGCTGATGTTTTACAGTTAAGCCCAGCGCCACATTTAGTACGGGGACTAAAACGAAACCCGCGGGGGGCTCTGGCGGCCGAGGAAGAGCAGCCCCGGTGGCTGGGAGCCCCCTGCCCGTCTCCTCTCGGGGCAGGAGATGCTGCAGCCGATGTCCCGACCTCTTTGCGGCTTCCCCCAGCAATAACCTGCCCGCCGCCGCTCGCTACCGTCTCCTGCACCACCCGTGAACCATTCGTTAGTTAAAAAGCGCTTTATTGCAAGGGGGCAGAAAACAAAGAACGCCTCTCCCGTGTCTGCGAGCAAACGCGGGGGCCCCTCGCGGGTTTCGGCACACCCTCCTTTCCCGGCACCGGGCTGGGGAGGATCCCCCCGGCCGCCCCGACGGCTTTCAGCGGAGAGGGCAAGGCCAGACCGGCAGCAGTCGCGGTGTCGCGGGGCTGGGAGCCCGGCGCTGCGCCCTGCCCGGCACGGCCCGGCTCGGCACGGCACGGCACGGCACGGCACGGCCCGCCGCGGACCCCCGACGGCTCCCGTCCCCTCGAGGCTGCCCGCCCGCCCCCGTCCCCTGGCAGGGTGCTGCCCTACCACAGCGCCAGCCCCGCTCAGCACCGCCCCGGCATTAATTGCACTTGGCGTGCAACTTACCGCCAGGCAGGTATTAAATAGGCATTTCTATTGTACTGGGGACCCAGGTGCCGAGCACGCCTCCGAGAGGGAGCGGAAGGGCCGCCAGGCCCGTGCTGTCTGTCATCTCCCCTGGCCACTGGGAGGGCGGCTGGGCCGCCGGGCCGCCCCCGGGGGCGGGCTCGGGTGAGTGATGGGCTGCGGCGCCCTGCCCAGCCCAGCCCTGCCCACGTTGCCCTGAGGTTGAAATGCACAAGTCAAGGCTCTCTTGCCGGGAAGCAGATTGCCTTGTGGCCCTTTTTCCTCGCGCCCCTGCCACCTCTGCGCTGGAAAGCAGAGAGCCCGGTGGGCTAGGGCGGCCGGCAGCGCGAGAGGCCGGCAGACCGCCTCGGGGCTTAGGGCTCCGCTCGGGATTTAGGGCAGCCTCAGAGGTGTCCTGCTCAGAGGAATGGGTAAGTGGCTGGAAGCTGCAGGAGGGTTCAAGTGCTGTCAAGAGAGAGGGAGCACCCGTGCGCCGTCATGTGCCGCTGCAGCTCCCTTATTGACTTTGCTCGTGTTCCTACAAGTTGTAAGAACGCGCCGAGGGTCAGGAGCAGGGAAGAGAGAAAGCTAATGACTGCTCGGTTTATTATTAATGTTATTAGGCGAGTGCGAGGCAGGATCGCAGGCGAGTGGATGGCTGGAGCCTGTGGCACGTTGTATATTATTCCTGACACCGATCTGAGCAGTTAACATTTTAGCACGTTTGTTTTACAGCCTGGTGTAATTGTGCTGTTAAGAGAGAGGCGCTAACAGCACCAGAAATGGGCTTTAAAATGTTCGTCGCGACCAGGCTTGCAGAAGCACCGCGTTGCCCTTGCCTCTCCCAAGATTTAAAAGAATTTCCTCAACTACTTTTCCTTCCTCCCCCTCCCCCACGCCTTTGATAATGTTTTTCTTTTCCTTTTCTTTTTCTTTTCTTCACGTTCTTCTTCCTGTGGCAATAAGGCTGACTTGCCTGTTCAGGCGACTTTTCGTCTCTGGAATGTGCTTTTTCGGAATACGTGTGATGCACGGTCCGGAGAAATGTGACATTTGTTGTCACGGCTTTTCTTTCTTTCGTTTCTTTTCTTCCATTTTTGTCTCGCCTTCTCCTTTTTGTTTTCTTTCTTTTCTTTCTTTTTTTTTTTTTTTTCTTTTTAATTTCGGGGATATTCTGCTATTTGAGAGCAGCGTGAGTGGAGTGACCAGGGGGTCCCCGAGTTGTGACAACTGCTTTCTGGTGACGAGGCGTTCAGACGCCCCCTTCAGAACCATTGGCCGTGTCCGACGGGTGTGTTTGTGTGTTTGCTTGCAGAACCTGCCTTCGGGGAAGTGAACCAGCTCGGGGGGGTGTTTGTCAACGGGAGACCCCTGCCTAATGCCATCAGGCTCCGGATTGTGGAACTGGCGCAACTGGGTATCAGACCGTGTGACATCAGCCGGCAGCTCCGCGTTTCCCACGGCTGTGTCAGCAAAATCCTGGCTCGCTACAACGAGACCGGCTCCATCCTACCGGGGGCTATCGGAGGCAGCAAGCCTCGGGTCACCACCCCCACGGTGGTAAAACATATCCGGACCTACAAACAAAGGGATCCGGGCATCTTCGCCTGGGAGATCCGGGATCGCCTCCTGGCCGATGGCGTGTGTGACAAGTACAACGTGCCGTCGGTCAGCTCCATCAGCCGCATCCTCCGGAACAAAATCGGCAACCTGTCTCAGCAGAATCACTACGACTCCTACAAGCAGCACCAGCCGCCCCCACAGCCCGCTCTGCCCTACAACCACATCTACTCCTACCCCAGCCCCATCGCCGCTGCGGGAGCCAAGGTGCCCACTCCCCCAGGGGTGCCCGCGATTCCCAGCACCATGGCCATGCCCCGGACGTGGCCGTCGTCCCACTCGGTGACTGACATCCTGGGGATCCGCTCCATCACAGACCAAGGTGAGGAGGGGGGTACGCGGAGCCACAGCGGGGCAGGGCCGGAGACTCCGTTCCCCGTCCCCTCCGAGGCTCGGCAGGGGCTTTCGCGGCTTTCCCCGGGAAGCCTCCTGCGTTTTCCCCGGCACCGAACTTACCGGGGGCTGTGCCCTGTGACCGGGGCACGTCGGAGGTCCGGGGGGGAGCCGCGGGCGTACCAGCGAACGGGAAATACCGGCAGCCACCGGTAACTTTGTGACCCGAAAAGTGGCGACTCCGGCTGGGGGGAACGGCCCCGGGGTCCGCTGCCCCGGGGCCCGCGGGGCTCCCGATCCCGATCCCGGTCCCGGTCCTGGTCCCGGTTCCGGTTGGGACAGGGCTCGCTGCCGCCCTCGGGTCGCAGGCGCCACCTTGGCGTTAGCGAGCAGTCCATTTTCTCTAGTTTTCGCAATCAGGCCAAATTTGCTCGGGCAGGAAGTTCAAATGTCACCTAATTGCTTTAATTCTGATGCTGTATTTTCCTTCGAAGCGGTGGTCCAGGAAAACGAAACCCCGAAGATTTGCTCCTTGTATCCCTTCCACCTTCTTTCTGTTTCTCCGGCTGGAAACTGTGTCGTGTCTCCCAGCCGCTCGCTACGCTTTGCCGCAGAGAAAGGGACATTTTTTCCACTCCGGTCTCTGCCAGTGAACTAACAGTGAATGTGGTTAAAACAACAGTCTAAAATAACCTTCGCCTACAGCGATCTTTGCGTCCCACTCTTCCCTCCCAATTAGCGGAGGGAAGGGGGGCTGATTTTTGTTTTCATTGCGTTTTTAAAGGCAATCGTCCGGTTCCAGCAGCACTTCAAATGCAAAGTGATCCTTTATGTATTGTAGAATAATTATTCTTTCCTCCGAAAGCTGGCATTTTTTCCAAGCAATACATACTCACATAAGTATGTTTTATTTATACAGACGTACGAATTTTTGCCCTTCTTCGCCCTTTGCTTCACGGTACACTGTTATCCTCAGACCGCGCCGGCACAAACAAATATGTTTCCGAGTCGGCTTTAAAAATACACGCCTGGCAACCTCTGCTCTGTGCTGGGGAGAGGTAGTGTTGGCAATGAACATTAAAGAGAACGAGAACATTACAATCACATGAGAACTGGAGATTTTTAGTGAGTTCCTCTTTTATTAACACCACATTGGCAGGCAGGCCTCTGACGGTACTGCCGGGTGTCTCGGCATCTCCCCGTCTCTCTCAGACCTCGGAGCTGCACACGTCTTTCTGCGGTGTAAAATCTCCCCCCTCCCCTTCCCGGCACCGACCTGGGGCTGCTGAGCAGCCGATGCCGCAGATGGGGGCTGCTCGCCCTTGATTTATAGGATAAACTGACCTTGCTGACACGGAAAGGAAGCCCCTATTCATGGGAAAGTGTGAGATCAGCAGAAAAGGGCGCTCACCGAGAGAGCTCAATTTCTTAAGACAACTTCAGATTTGTGCTTTTTCCCCGGCCTCGGCGTGGGGCCGAGCGGGGTGCTGGGGCACGGACGCCCGCTCCCACGGCGGCCCGCAACCCCGCACCCTCCTGCGGGGCTTGGAGGGGCCGTGCCCCCCCCCTCCCCCCCCGGCTCCCGGCCGTGCCCCGTATTCCCGTGCGGCGGCTGATGCGCGTAAAGGACAGGGCTTTTCTCCTTTTTGTCTTCTTTCTTCCCTTTGCTCCAATTTTTCGTGTCTTTCCTTTATTATTATTATTATTTTTTCGTCTGTGCGTTTTGCTTGGTTATTTGCTTTGTTTTCTTGGGTTTGGTCCCAACCTTGTTTAGAGCCTGGTGCGCTGGGCAGCCGTGTTGGGGTTACTTCTCTACCAGGGGAAACACTTTGCCCTCGGACACGCTCGCACACATGCTGGACAAATCTAATCCTGCAGACCCCAGGTGGGGACCCGCGCAGCGACACGGGGACGAGCCAGCTCCTGCCTTGGCCGCGGATGCTCTTCCATCAGCTGCACCAGGGGGAGCGGGGGACACCGCAGCCCCCCAGCCCGCTTCCTCCTCCTCCCGCATTCCCCCCTCCAGGGCCAGCCTGGGGATCCAGCACGGTGCAGGGGGCACCCCTTAGGCCTCCCCTTAGCTCTGCCCCCCCGGGAGCAGGGCCGGGGTTTGCCCGCAGCAAGCCACCCCTGCCTCTAACTCCCCCCTTTCCCCCGTATTTCCCGCAGTGAGTGACACCTCGTCTTACCCCAGCCCCAAGGTGGAGGAATGGAGCAGCCTGGGCCGAAACAGCTTCCCCCCCGCCGCCCAGCACGCCGTGAACGGGCTGGAGAAGAACTCCCTGGAGCAGGAGGCCAAGTACAGCCAGGTAAAGAGAGAGGGGCGGCCGGGCGGGGGGGATGCTCCAGGCCTCTGAGCTCGGCCCCGGGGCTGCGGCCCTTTCCCGGGGCTGCCGCTCCCGGTCTCAGGCCGATGTCGGCCTTCGCTGGGCGGCTGCTTGGTTTTTTGGGTCGTGAGCCAAAAACTCCGCATGGAGGGGCGACGTCGGGAAAGAGCCTCGTTGCAGCCTCCGCTGCCTCCCCCAGCACAGGCGGCCGCCAGCCCCCCCGGGAGACCCCGGCCGCCTCTCTCCCGGGTTGTGCAGCGGCTGCCCGGCCCAACCGGCCGAGTAGACACCCGAGAATCGCCGCGCACCGGCCCCCGCCGCGACCGGCCCCGGCCGCGCCGCTCCCGGGGTCTCTGCCCCCTGCCGCGCCGTGCCGAACCGAGCCGTGCCGAGCCGCCCCCAGGCCGGGTGAAGCCGGGGGCGTCCCATGGCGCTGCCGACCGCCGCCCTGGTGGCTGCACTGTACTGGCCGCTGCGCTCAGTAGGCAGGGGAATAATTCGAAAATGAGATGTAATTTCTTCCTACTACATTAAGCATTTTTAACCGCTTAAGTAGACTGCGAATTTCCTACATTTTAATTGCAACACAATATAACTGTGACTTAACAAATCTCTGTCTAAATCCTTGTACTTGCTAATCAAATCCCATGCCAGGAGAAAAGCTATAAAAGACTCAACTGTTGCTAGTTGGGAAAGCACAGGCTTGAAAGAAAGAAAGAAAGAAAGAAAGAAAGAATATAAAAAAAAAAAACAACTGTACTTTTTCCATCCGATGGAAACATTTCAAAATGTAACACAAGTTTCTCAGAAGCGTTGCCTTCCCTCCAATTCATTTGTTATAGCTGTAATGAATTCAAGGAAAAACTGTGATCTCCGTTTAGCATGCTACTATTCAAGGACAGAGACTTTGGACATATTTGCTGAGTCCTGTGCCTGGTTTTGGACTCCACGTTGAGGAGGTTTTTGTATCTCCTGTTTGGTGCTGAGAGTAGCTGAATCAGACCCTTTCACATTGTTGAGCGCAAAGTGCATGAATACTTGCAACGAGGTGAAGGAGGCAGAGTTGGACATATCGTAGGTCACAAAGGTGAACAATCACTTTTATATATTCTGCCTTACAAACAATATTCTGCTCTTAATGCATTATACTTGCTTTATATTATGTTTTTCTATTATCCCATTATTATTTTGTTCATTGCGTATTACATAAAATGTGCACTGCAATCTAGCCATGACTGTGCAGTTAAAGCTAGAATTAGATTTAGAATTAGAGTTAATATTCACTCTTCCACAATTTTCTTTAAAGCAACAACAAAAACAAATTAGAATAATTTGTTAGGAATCTTGCTAAAAACTGTGGAAATATCTTGCCATTATTCTGTTGAGGATGGCTGTACAGTGGCTCTCCTGTCTTAAGTGCCAGTCTGGGCCATTCACTTTCCAAATGAATGATTCTACTGAAATAGTCACAGAAAGTCGTTCATAGATTATAAACCTTTGGAATCTCATTTATCTCAACAGGCACGCTGAGGAACAATATTGGGTAAATTGGGTTATTTTCAGTGCTGGAAACTATTTCAGTGTTGGAAACTATTTTTTATCTTTTTTCACTCTTTCGATATTTATGTTTTCATCTTGATAATATATCACTATTCTATTGTCAATACCAGTTTTATTTTAAAGTTCTGTTCAATCTGAAAGATTGCCTGATAAATGTAATTTAAGCATATTCACTATCTAAAAATGGAGCAAATTTCTATTAATAAAGTGGAATTCATTTATCAAAATACATTGTCCAAAGAGTTTTAAAGGGCAGACAAACAAAAAAGCATTTATCCAAAAGGTCATTTTCTAAGTTATGCTCACTAAAAGAAGATAAAAAGGAGATTTCCCCCACAAACAATACGTATTAATAGATTTTGGAAATTTCTGAACTATACACCAATCTATTCATTTAGTATTCAGACTTGCTTACTAGAGAATGTATTCAAAGAAAATTAATGCCAAATAAGGATGTGAAAATGTGCTTTTTTTCCAGTTTTTGCTTTTTTATTTTTTTGACAAAAGATTTGTTCCAACAAGGTGCAAAGTGAATTTATGAACCAAATTCTTGCTACATGTAGAACTGACTTAGTTGTCCATTCGCTGAAGCGCAGGGAGTCTGGGGTGACGTGCTGTTACAGTTAAGTCTTGCCAAAGACACGTCCTTGGATCTTTACATAGTCTTTCACAATGTGTACTGCTTCGGATGTAAATAGATGAGCAGGGGGAAGGAGAGAACATTGGTTCATTTATACAGATCCAGCAAACAGGTAGCTGGAGTGGCGGAAAATGGAGAAGCCACAGTGATAATTTACATGCCAGAAGGATTACAGTGAAATAGGCTGTGCCTTTGGACTTCAGGGTAAACGTTATTTTCCTCATCTCCTCTGTACAAAGCTCATTGTGAATGCTGGGTCTTAAGAAGGCAGACAGCGGATTTCCCCTGGAGAAGAGAAGTGGCTGTTCTGTAATACTTACTCCAGCTTTATGTCTGTATAACCAAACTCAGTGGAGCCTACAGCAGGAGTAGAGCAGCAGGGAATCGAGAGAGTGTGTTTTACTTAGGCTTTCCAATTACACAACAGGAGCAGAGGGAATGTGCTCTGAAGCACATTAATGAAGGATTCTGTGGGACCTGTAGGGAATTCTGTTGTTTCTAACTAATATCAGCTATACATTTTAAGCATCTGCAGCGTTCAAGACCGATTCACCTGCCCACAGCTTGTGAACAGCTCCATAGCTGCTAGGTGGGTGAAGGACTTGCTCCTCCAGCCTTAATCATGGAAGTTATTTTACCTCTCAGGAAGGCCCCTGGAAATTCCCTCTGCATGAGCAAGACTAGAAAAATGGAGCCCGAAGAACAAAATGTTCTGTACTTTCAAACCATATATGTTTGCACCCTCCTTCTAAGTGAAACGCTTGTTTCAACACATGGGATCTTGTAGCCTTTTGTTCAGGCAGAGGTCCCATTGAACTCCCACACTTGTCAGCCAGGGCAGATCTCAGAGACCAGCTCAAATGGCTGCTTTTCGTCCCCTGCCCCACACACCAGTGGCAATTTGGTCTGGGGAACGATTGCGCAAAAGAGGCAGGAAGGCTTCAAATTTTTGCCTCAGCAATATGTAGTCACACTTGTTTAACATGAAGCTGAACTGAATGTAGAACATTTTTCACATTAAGTGTTATTAATTTCCTGGTGTCGCTGGGCCTTTGTTTGCAATGTTGTTTGGTATTTGGGCTTGGGGAGTTTGAGAGCTCTGCCTGGCAGTCTGTCATTCTGCACCAAAAACTGCACAGGAAGTCACAGCGATGCCTTGTAAAGCTTCTTTTCACTTTTAATTACCTGATGCCCCAAGTTGTCATTTCTATGTAAGTAACTGCATTATATTTTCCCACTGCAATACTGCCACACGTTTCTCTTGTCATACAACATTGCAAACAGAGCAACTGTGAATCAGAGAAAACAAAAAGGAAAATAGATTTTTCTGAGAGCTTGACAGTTTTAGGTCATACACGTTTCATACAGAGCTGAGTTACATTCCACTATTTATACTGAGAGGCCCATTCAATGTGGTGTTGGGGGGAAGGCTTCCATGGGTAATTATATTATTAACACAAAGAATGAATATTCTGAGTATTTTACGCATTAAGCAGCTTATACTAATGGCTGCATTTGAAAAACAAATATCAGCTGAAATCACTGGAATACAAAGCCATTTGTTCCCTGCATTTGAAATGACACTATTTAATAAATATGTATCATATTTAAAATGCAGTTTTCAGCCATCTCGTGCTTGTGACTTTTTGGACTAACCTCAGGGACATGTAAAGTGAAAGAACTGCAGTTTGTACTTGCACATGTATGAAAATACAGAAGATCTGACATATGCCTGTACAATTTGTTGAGAGGCAAATGGCTTTGGAAATATTTTTTCTCAGAATTATTTGTTGTGTGCCTTGCAGAAAGTAGACGTGCGCATTGCCAAAGGGAGCTGATACTCATTAACAGAAATATGTTTGTAACTGGGATCTAAGAGCAAGTGGTTGTTGCAAGCTTGCTCATGGAAAGGCTGAGCTGTTAGGAGGCCTGAAACCAAACCTACTGGAGTTGCTGAAAACACTCGTCTTAATTAAAAGGGGTTTGTGAACATGCCTCGGGTGACATCTTCCTGTGACATACTGGGCAGACCCCAAAGTAGCAACCCCTTCACCTCTGCCTCAGCAAAACTTCCTCAGTTGTTACTGCCTTGACTTTTCAGCTTGCCGGGATAGCGCCCCTTGTTCTTCAGTTGTGTTCTGATTAGGAGATCATGAGCAACATGTGCTTGCAGCATAAAAAAGAAGGCTCCACTTTAGGGCAAGCGATTGCAAATAATTGTGGGTGCAATTCTGGACAACTATTTACATAGAAAGTATAGGCAATGTAAATATTTAAGTTCCTGATCTTTGACTGTAGATGAACAATGAACTATATATGTGGTGGCCAAAGCATCTGTAATTGTTTTTATCTACACTACTTAGAACCTGTGGCATATAATTACTTCTTTGGGAGCAAGATGACAATGTAACTTTAAATGTTATGGCCAGTTACATGACCCTCCTACACAGATTATTTATTGCAAAATTTCATTTGAAGATTGCTTGTTTGGCATCCTATTTTCTAACTCAGGATTCAGAGATTTGGACTCCTATTATGGATACATGCAAAATCCATAAGGATAAAGGTCTAGACTGCCTGCTCCCAACCCATACCTCGGGAAAGGGGTGGTATTAAGGAGAGGGACTTATTAGCTTCCCTGACGTATGACCGAGAAGAATTGTAGGCAGAGTTCCTGTCTGGTGCAAGGGTTCTCACCTTGTCTTGGAGACTCTGGTTCTGTCTTATCTCCAGGCCAGTGTCTATTATTAAAATATTGTCACTTAAGGTGGCTTGTCTGAGGTCTAGGCATCCATGTCAATGCATGTTGTGGGTGAGGGGCATGAGCTGATCCCACTACCTGCACCCGATTCCTTCCCAGGTGATCTGGATGGCACCCCATTCGAACCCCATTTGTGAGACCTGCCTCTTACTGGCCACCTGCTTCCACGGCCAAAACACAGTGCCCTGCCCACCAACCCACATGGCTTCAGGGCACTCCACCCGGATGAAACTAATAAAGAAAGTCAGAGAGGTGAGTGAATGGTGTAATGACACTCAAATTGCACGCTGAGCACCCTCTGCTCAAAGGGCCCCAAGCAGCCAGGAGCTCTGCTGTGACAAACAGGACTATGGACTGGAAAGCGAGAGGTGGGAGATACCTCACTCAGCCAAGGAACAGAGTGTCGGGACAAGGGGACCAGATAGGATTTCATCTCTTCAGTCTTCTGGTACTTGCAGGAGAGTGGAAAGTAGATAAAGACTGTACAGTGTGTTTGAATTTGTCTGTTGTGGCAATTGATCGTCTGTTAGGGATTGCCTGTTTGCCTAATCATAATGATGATGGTCATTCAATGATTGATGGGATGTGATTTCACCTTCCTTAACTTGATAACTTCCCAGTAATGGCCTCTACAGCATCAGAGATTTGTTAGACAAAGGGGAGTGCAGTTTTGCCTCTCCTTAAAGAGGACAAAATGGGGATGTGTTGTGTTTGTTCCCATATTTACCCAAGGTCCATCTAGAAAGAAGCTCTTTGATGTCTCTGTGCCTGTAACATCTCCTTCTGCCAACCTCACAGCCTCAACCTTAAATAACCCAATATTTAAATACTTATACCCTGTATTAAAATTACAATAAATTGTAAATTATATTATATACAGAAGGCATTTTTTTTGTAGAGCTTTTTGCTAAAAAATCATAGTTTAGTATATCATTGTAGAAAGAACAAATGTTTATTCTTTTCATTGTATTTGCTTGTTTAATGTCCATAGTTGCCCTGCCCGACTCCAGATTTTGCCAAAATACCAGGGGGAAATTGTTGTGCAAATCTGTTCTAAAACTATGGGAATCTGTTCCTAGTTCCTACTCAGGGGAGTTTGTTCACATGGCATGATTTTTCCTAAGCTTTTCTTTTGTCCTAGTAAGCACAGTATATCTGTCTATGGGAGGCTAAAGTTGTGTCTTCGTTATTGCAATCGAGCTTTGTACTCAGAGCAAATAGATTTTTTTTCACATTAGGCTGAAGTAGCTCAGTTGTGAGGTTTGCTAAATAACAGAAGACAATCCAAAAGCCAACACTTTCACTGAAAAGGCAGTGACTTCCACTTACTTACATAGTCCTTTCTAAACTGGAATGAAAACCATTCCATGAACATACAGCCCTTGCACAATACTCTGCTTTTGCGAGACATTTTAGGCAGGCATTGTAGCGTGTGCCTGGTGTGCCGTATGAGGTAGAAATCACTTTACTGTGAAAAATCACCTAAAATAATCCTCTTCTGAAGAAGCATCTAAAACACTTGCTCCCACTTTTCCCTCGCACTCAGGTTTCCCTCGGTCTGCTTTGTCTCGTCTTTTTCTCCTGCCTCGTCTTCCCTCTGCTGTTTTTAGGTTGTCTCAGGTTGTTTTTATCAGTTTAAGTCTTTGTGAAAGAGTTTTTTCTTTCTTTCTTTTTTTTTTTTATTCTGTTGTAGTTTGTTTTGGAAAAGATGTAAAATGCCCCTGGCTCCTTTAGGAAAGGATCAGTGATAGTGTGTAAATTCAAGTTATTTCTATTTTCAAAAGTGGGTTTTTATTTCCCCGAAGAGGCTGAGATTTAAAATTTGATAGGAAAATATAATTAAGAGTGATTTTGATGCATGTCGCAACTATAGTTAAAACACTCAATTGATCCTATCTGATTTCTGTGTTATTCAGTGCAGCTGGGGTTGCCTACAAGTAAAGGAAACAACTTTAAGTTAATAAAAAAGCACATTAAACACAGGGAATAGGATCTGCTCATTATTAAGGGAATGAAGTTTTATTTTAGAAGGAAGTAGTGTGATTTGCTCATGTGGTACAGTGTAATGCAAGGACTATTGAATTTAGTAATGGGAAAAGTAGCTGTAAAGAAAACAGCATCAATGTAAGAGAGATGATGTAGGATTGGATAACTAATTATGTTTGCAATCTTAAAGCACTTAAGCATGCATATAACTCTGTTTTAATTGTGTCTTCAAATAGAATATCAGCATACAACTTACAGTGAAAGAGGGATCCTGTAACTCCCCATCCTTGAAAGTTTTCTTCCTATTTTTCAAAGCCCAGTCTTCTGGGAATCAACCCAGCTCAGCTGAGAGACAGATTGACTGTAAACATCTTGCCCATGTGTTATTTTAAAAGCTCCTCAATTCCGGTGTGTTACTGCTGCCCAATCTTTATTGAAAATTAAGGCATATATTTCAAAGTAATATCCTACCTACAAAATGTTCCCCCATCTGTTCAAGGGTATTTTGGACGTCACAATTATTTGATGAAAATGTTTTCACTTTTCAGAGTCCATTCTAGTCCCTTCTGCTTGCAGTGGCATTAACAGAAAATGGAAGTGGGAACATGTTAAATATAATAAGTTAATTCATATAAGAATATGGATACGGTTTAATATGAGCTATGAAAAGATTTTTGCAAAAAATTTCCAGTATTAGGAAATGTCACTAAACTGTGGTTTGCAGAATCAGCTCTGACTAAGTTATCACATGTACTCTGCCATCTTAGCAATTTTATTAAATTTTTCTTAGATTCTGAATGAAAAGTTATCATGAACTGGATAAATTTGTTCACTGCTCACTTCTGTAGCCCTTATTCTTTAGGTTACTGTGACTTACCTGTGTGGGCACGTTAATTTCAGGGGGATGCTGATGAGTGTTTGTAGGATCATGTCATTTTTCCCATTGAAGTACTGAATAGTAGCTTCAGAATTTAGGTCTAATTTAGGTAACTACAATCTGTACCGAAATATTTTTAAATGTCATTCTACTATTCTATTTTTAAAGTTATTTTAAAAGCTTAAAAGAAACTTAGGTGTATTACTTGTATCTTTAGGTAATGCCATTTTCTGAAATGAGATTTCCATTACATGCCTGCTGCTGATGTTTTACTTGGAAAATTTGTTTACTCTTCCCCTGGGATCCCATCTGTTGGTTTGATTTATAAATCATATTTAACCTCCAATTAAAAGGGAGATTTAGCAGGTTTGCTTCCTTTATGTTTGTAGTTTGCATTTGATTGCTCCTAGTCTTGTTGCCGTAACCGTTTTGACTGATTATGTGCACGTCACTACGAACATTAGATATCCTCTGGGTTTTTAGGCAGTTTGCTCTTCTGATTTAAGGACTCGATATTCAGCTCAGTTCAGTGCTATGCTTTTCCCTTGCTGTGGAAAAAATGACTCCTCCAGTAGCTACCCTGTAGTGCGTTTTCAGGACATTCGGAGAACATTTGGTGTTTCCAGAAATTGTTTAAGCTTTTTGTTTTGAAAAATGAGCAGCAAGAGAGCATCTGTTTGTGGAGCTCTGGTAGCGCTGCTGTAGTTAAGCTGCTGCCAGCTCTCCATTTTGCAGGGGAGCTGCTGCTCTCGGTAGCGCTGTGGTGATGCCTCCACAGATCTGTTTCGTTTGCTCTTGGGGAAAGGCCCTGGGCTGGAGGATAAAGGCAATTGCTGAGCTTGCTGATCCAATGACAGGGAGGGTTCCTTCTGTCCAAGGCAGAGTTAGGGTTAGGAAATACGTATGAAGCAGCAGCCTAACTCACCAGAGGTGTGTTCCTCTGTGACACAGGCAGAACTGCTGCTGGTTCCGGCACGGGAGCTTGGTCTGACTCACTGTCCAAGCTCATTAGGGCTGTCAAATTAGCTAGCTTGGTCTTGAAGCCAAAGTTGTTTCTCCAGAAACACTTTTTTAATATGTGTTTTGAATACTTCCACAAAACATATGCTTAGTCAATATAGAAAACTATCTCTGTAAAACAATATTGTAGCAATTGCATTACAATGGGCAGATGACTCAAATCATTGGAAACAATTACTTTAAAATAAGAAGAATCATTTGCATTCTTTTGAACACTTACTGTGGAGTTAGACTATAAAACCGAGGTGGCATCCACCTAACGTTTGTATTCATGTAAACTTGGAATGAGGTCATTCACATGACTGCTATTAATAATAACTAACCTAAATGCAAGTTTACAATTTGGAATGCTGTTTCTGAGAAAAATTAGGTGACTCTGGGTCATCTTACGAAACATTTCCTACTTGTGAAAGGATCACAGGGAGATGATCTAATTTGGATGCTCATAGAACATATCTAGCAAGCAAAATGCAGACAAGGAAAAGCAGACAAGGGATGAAACAAAATGATATCACTCAGTTACAGAGAGGTATAGAATATATCTATATAGAATTTGAATTTATACCTGAAAGTGGAATCTAGCTTGTGTTTTCTTTGGTGTTAACATGGCCAAGGCAGGAAAAAAAAAGTCACATTGCTTGTCTGGCATGGATTGTTTGGGAAGTTTGTGAGGAAAGTTTGTGTCCTGTCTCCTAAAATACAGGAGAGGAGGCTGAAGCTGTATGGCACGTTACACCAGCATAACCTTCTTAACAGAAATCGAGCTGCGGGGGGCTATCTCAGGTTTCGACTTTTAGGAATCTAAACAGCTGGTGGAAATTATTTGTTCCAAAGACAATCCCAAGCAGGCTTGGGTCTAGACTTGCTTTTCGGCTACCCACCCCTTTATATCCCAAATCCCAAACAGACTGAAAACAATGTATTGTACCTAGGGTGTCTAAAACTAAAAGTCCCTGGGTTAAAACTACCGAGTCAACTCCTTCACTGGTGAAAATGCACACAGTCATTTGCTTCATCATCATCATTTTATATCACATAAAGTGACATTTTAAGTCCCTTTGGCTTTGTATTGTGTCTTGGATATTCCTTTCGCTTGCACTGGCGCGTATCAGCAGTAACGCAGTAGAACAGCACGAGACTGAACTTGTGATCCTGACCCGACTGTTGTTTTGCAGGTACCTTTGTGAGAACAGGTTTGACTGAATTTACAAATCATTTGGAGGTCACGTGCTTTAGGTAGAGAACACAGCTCTAAAATTTGGAAATACTTATTCCGTCAGTTACTTCAAAACATCAGTAGAGGCAGCAATGCAGAGCAAATATTTCTCTCTGGTCTCTGTAGAAGCCAGGCAGTAAAGTACTCCAAACAGGAACCCTAATCATTCGCACAGCAGAGGTTCTCCATCAGTTAGAACTACATGTTTGTTTGTTTGCTTGCTTTTTAAATTGTTTCCCTTGAAAGGCAGTGGTTTAAATTAAGGAAAAAAAACTGTTTATAAAACTTAAAAACAATGTTCAAGAAGCTCTGCACTTAAAACAAGTTCTAAGGGTTTTAAAAATTCATAATCACCATGGGGTTCTCGCACTCCTAATTATGAATGTTTGGATTTTGGTGTTCATTTCCTCTGATTGAAATACTGCAGGATGAATTATTCATCCAGTATATACAGGCTTGTGGAACTTAATCCCCTCCATTTATTTTAAGTGAATGTCATGTTTGTAAAAAGTGCCAGATTGACAGACAAGATTCAACCCTTCTGATAACCTACACATTGTATCTAAAGCTGTTTAGAAGCAAAAACCCTTGTGGTTAAAATTATTGTACCAAGTCCTTCACTGATGAAAGTCAGACTTTTTTTTTTTTTTTTTTTTGAATAGCACAATTTTAAGTCATGCAAGGTGAGGTTTTCTCCAGCCCCTTGGTTTTACATTTGGACCAGAATAGGCCTCTGGCTGCTTTGCCAGGACAGCTCAAACATCTGCTGGAGCAGAACCATGCTGTGTGCCGGGCCAGTCCTTACCCACCCCAGTGCTGCCTGTTTTCCTCGAGACATCAATTGGCATTCACATCTTCATGTCTTCGAGCAGTAAAGCTTTGTAGCCCTGGAAATAAAATCAGAGTGATTCATTTATTCAGCGAGGGAGAGACAATAGCTTTCAAGTGTTGGTGGCCTCTGGCAGGTCACAACTGGTGGTCCCTACACAAGTGTCTCCATGTTTTGGCCTCTGTTTTTAGGGCAAGATATTCCTCACATTCCAAACAGTTAGATGCCATGAAAACATCAGTTATCACAGCTGTGGTTTAAGAAAAGCATGCCCCTCAGCATGGGGTCTGGCAGGGCACAGCCCAGGGACCCTTCCCAGCAGGCTGCGTGGACAAGGCCTTCTTGTTTCAGGCAGAAGGAAGGTGAGCTGTAGAGACGAGTATTGTGTGACACGGCTCATCCTCAGGACCAGAGAGTTGGCCCTGGTCTATTTTATTTACATGTGTAGACATAGTCACCATCTCTAGATATATATATATATATACATATACATTTTTTTTCCTGGATGCAGTTTAGGGTTGGACATAGCAGGAATTCATTTTTGAGGACCAAAAGTTGCCTTTCTCACTGACGGCATGCACTACCCATACACACTTGGCCTGTGATAGCAGGGTGGGTAGAGATGCTTGGCAAAGCGATTGCATCAAGTGGTATTTCAACTTGGCATAAGTCAGCACTGCACACAGCTTTGAAGGATACATTCGTAGCCTAAGTACTTATTTTTCCTCAGATGAGGCACTGTTAGAGCATCTGCCTTTTCTAAAGAGTTTTAAGAGGAAGCGCCAGTGTTTGGAGAGCATCCTATAGCACGGCAGTCTGTACAGCATATGGGAAGCATTTTCTCTTCTCCATGGCAAATGAGGAGCCTGGCTTTTCCCAGAGCCACATGTGATAGAGGGGAGCAGCAACAACGCAGGAGGCTAGAGGGACATGTGACTTCTCTGTAGCCTAGGGGGAATCCTTGCAAAGACACAACCAAGGGACATGACCATTCGTGTTGAGGAACCCTACTTAAAACAGGGCTTTCATCCTTGAGCCCACTGCTTGGCACCAAACTGCTTGGAAGTGGGCAAGCCTGGGGGAGCAGGGTGGCATCACAGAGTCCAAACAACCTCTTCTGAGCCTCAGGGGCTGGAGGTTTGGCTGTCCTGTGCTGCCGCACCGGCTATGAGACTCCCCAGGGACTTGTCCCAGGTCTCTTTCCAGCCCTCCATCAGGGTTTCTGTACTTCTCCCTGCAGGATCCCTCTAGGCTGTGGGTCTTGATGTCCCAGTGTTACAACCCACCTCTAATGGCTCTGCTGCCCCTGTGAAAAGCTTTTTGTTGCTGTCAGGAAAACCAGAGAGGTGCTCTTTTCTTGTTTCATATGCTGCTGAAAAGCATTTGCACAATAGAAGAGTCAGGGAGCTTGGAGAACAGCTGCTATTTAGGACCTGTCACACTTTTTACTTTCTGGTAAATTCAGTAAAATAATTTTCCATGTGATTTAAGAAGTGTACGAATTTACAGTGCAATTATTTGAGGGTTTGTATTAATTAATATTGTTGCAAACACTGATATTTAGAACCAAGGCTAAAGTGTAATTCTGAGACACAGTATGGGACGTGTAATTGGAGTTGAAGGTCAGGTCACATATTTGGATTTTCAAAAGAATAAGGCAAGTTCAGCCTCAACAAAGTGTTTATGGATTTGGAATGACGATTACGTTGCTGCTGCAGCTGTATGTTTTGCACTAATTAATATCCCTATTTGAAGCTTATGGCTGGAATCCCCTCACTGTCTCCTGCTGTTTTAGATTGCTGTACACATTTATATTGACTCCAGCAGGATTACTGCTTATTTTCCCAAGTGGCAATGAGAGGACAGTCCAGCCAGTGGAACTGAGTTACACTGGTAGGAAAAACAAACCTGAAACTAGGCCAGTGTTGTTTATGGAGATAAATACTGGAAATTTAGGCAGGTGCAATCCAGACAGAGATTGGTAAGTGAAATGTTAACATTGAATAAAGTTTTAGCAGGAACAAAAGTCTGTTTCATTTCTCAACTCTGCACTGTCCAGGTTAGGTCCAGTTTTACCAGGTGATTAAATCTCTGCAAAATTGGCAGACACGACATGATTTGCTGAATTGATACTTGCTCTTTCATACCCAGATAGAAAACCTTTCTGGGAAAAAAAAAAAAACAACACCAGAAATCCTAAAACATAAACACTACACAAATCAAAACCTAGGCAAGATAAATGATCCTGTTTTGTTCCTGTTCTGCTGAAGAAGCATTTATAGGGTGTGAAATAAACCACTGAACTTTTTTTTTTATTATTTTTATTTAAATAAGGAGTCATTCATTGTGAAATCCTACCCTGGTAGACTGAAGGACTCTCCCTTCTTTATTTAAATAGAAACCCTTCTCCCTAGCCTAGGGAGGACCTAGGAAAATAGCTTGCAGGAAAGGACCCAGCCCTGTAATTGCTTTGTGCACAGAAGCCCTATTGAAACCTGGAGAAGCTGTGGGCAAAGAACCTTTGCAGGGGTATATCCAGATACCTAGAAAACAGATTTTAAAAGACATCATCAGTAATACTACTACAGTTCTGACTCATGCTCTGAGCAAACAGTTACCAAAGAGTTTCAGATGTTCCCATCCCCCAGCTGCTTGTTACCCTTCCGCTCCAGGGAGCGTTGTGCCAGGATCCGTGCCCGCGCCTGCCTGCTGCAGCTCAGGGCTGAGCCCTTTGGGGCTGGGGCAGGTGAGGCGCTGGGATGGGTCCATCACAAATAGATCCAGCACTAGCTCTTGAACATCACCAGGAGATGCAACCATGGGCTTAAGGAGTCCCTGGCATTGCTGGTGGAAGGCAGGTAGGCTTACAAGGAGGCTACCTTCATACAATCACTGAATATTCAGAGTTGGAAGGGAGCTACAAGGATCATTGAGTCCAACTCCTAGCTCCACACAGGACCACCTAATAATTAAACCATAGTAGGAGCACAGAATAAGGCTCGGTAGTTCTTGCCCTGCTTTTTGTATGTGTTTCCTAAATGTAAGCAGCTGGTCACGGCCATGGCTGGGCTCCTGGGAGGGGTGTGCGGGGCTGATGCAGGGTAGCTGGTCTTACAAGCAAAGCACAAAGGGGCCTCAGCACCACGGAAATCCAGGGGAATGATGATAGGTGGCTCTCGGCTGCTGTCATATGGGCATCACCAGCCCTGGTTCTTGTACAAATGCCTCAGCAGCTTCTTTTATTACAGATAGGATTTGTCTTAGAATCATAGACTCATAGAATGGTTTGGGTTGGAAGAGACCCTTAAAGAGCATCTAACTTTAACCCCCCTGCCATGGGCAGGGACACCTCCCACCAGACCAGGTGTTCAAAGCCCCATCCAGCCTGGCCTTGAACACCTCCAGGGATGGGGCATTCACAGCTTCTCTGGGCAGCCTGTGCCAGTGCCTCACCACCCTCACCGTGAAGAATTTCTCCCTTATATCTAAACTGTTTTACTCCCTTAGAAACATTTCTCCCTTTCCTTTCAGGCACCGAACGGCCTCCCAGCTGTCGGCAGTTTCGTGTCTGCACCGGCCATGCCTCCCTATGCCACGCCAGCCCAAGTCTCGCCGTACATGACATACAGCGCGGCCCCCTCTGGCTACATGGCGGGCCACAGCTGGCAGCATGCCGGAGGCACACCACTCTCCCCGCACAGCTGCGACCTCCCCACCTCGCTGGCCTTCAAAGGCATGCAGACAGCCAGGGAAGGCAGCCACTCAGTCACAGCCTCCGCTCTCTGATGCAGGAGCTGGTCCAGGATGAGCGTCCCTGGCGCCTGGCTCACGGACTGCTCTCCTCGTGCTGGCAGTACCGGGCATTTCTCCTCCTGACTTGCATCCCGTTGGACTTTCGGGATTGAAAGAGTTGAAGGCAACACCACAAACAGAGGGGAATGTGCTGATGTCCTTGCACTCTCCGACTAAAGATCTTGTGTCCCTCAAAGGGCCCGTGGAAACTTGTCTGACTCTCCTCTGGTCAAACCACACGTATTTATTCTTAATCACCACAGACTTGTTAAATGTGCAATTGTTGTTAAGATTTGTGTAGAAATCAATAAAGAAAAATCATCACAGGAAATTCTGCTATGCCTCAAATCAGCAATGGTGGCTAAATAGAAGGTAATTGCCAAAGACCTGTCTCTAGAGAACAAACCTCCATATTGATGAGGTTATGCAATCCACTGCTATTAAGAGATCACTTTTTTTGTTGTTTTGTTGAGTTTTGGTAATCAAATATAGAACCAAGGCAATGTGCAGCTCTCAGATTCTTCTCGCATTTCGTCATCAGTGGCAGTAATACATTAGTACTTTTATCCATTTGTAAATATAGGCTTTTGACAGCATTTGTTTTCACTCCCCAGTACATTTATATTTTTCCTTTTTTTTTTTTTCTTTTTTTTTTCTCCTTTCTTGGAAGTTAAAAAGGTGACTTTCTAGGTATTTTCTGTGTCTTTGCGTGGTGGGGTGATAGCCTCAGGTGATGAAGTTTAGGTAAGTTTTTTTTCATCATGTTTTTGTGTGGAGGCTTCAGCATCTCATGAAATACAGTTATTTCTCTAGCAGAAGATTCAAAGACCAAAATCCAGTCAATAAACACTCCCCAGTTGCACCCAGCCTCCCATGTTCACAAAATACCACATCCATGTTAAGCACAGAAACAGAAATGGGTGGAAAATATCTGAACAAAACTGAATTCTGAAGAGAAAAAAATGCTGTTAGTGTGAAACTTGCAAGGATGCTTACAAAGCCATGTAAGTTAGCAAAACCACTGTGAAACAGAATTGTACTGTCATTGTCAGCTCACTTGTGTCCAGCATTTTTGGCCCCAAGATTATATATATATTTTTTAAGAAGAAGTTGTCTTTAATTTCTGCTTTAATGAATGTAAAATATGGCTCTTGGTAAAGTTTACAATGTTGTTCTGAATCATTTTTTTCCCTTGTAGGTATACTGGTGGTGGTGCTACAAACAGATATTATTTAATATTAACAAGTTCCCTTTCTAGATTTCTGTATCCAGTGGCAAGTACTCTGTCCCATTTATTTTGCTTTAAACCTTCTTAAGTTTTATCCCAAGAGAGCTAACATTCTGATCTTTGAAAATTTACCTGTTTTCCTTGGGCAATAATAAAGTTCTGAATATTATTCCAGAATGCTTTCCACATGCTGTAGGTATGTTCAGAATATGAACATGGAAAAAATATAAAGATTGGTGTGAGATTTCATATCCTTCATAGAATATTAATATATTGTATATTTTTATAAATGTTGTGCAATAACTTAAATTACAGCAAAGATGGTTAAAACAAAGGAGAAAACGTCATTCTTCAAATATTGCTCTATCTGCGTACAATATTAAACATCCATTCAGTGGGAAGGTAGAATACAGTCCTCTCTTAAAATACATTCCTCTCTTTGTAGATTTCCAGGTTTCATCACTGAAACAACAGTGGGCAATTTTTCCTAATAATAGAAGTAATCAGTACAAATGTTGTGTACAGTAAATCCACTGAAATACAGGTGGACTCTACTTATTGCAGCCACCTTTGCTTTTTTGCTTTAAAAAACAGTCAACTGAACAGTATTTCTGTAAAGAACACAGGTATTGTATTATGGCCCTAAGGAAAGAAAGATCTGATCTTGAATATGATCCCATACTCTCAGGCCTCAGTACAGCAAAGGAATTCAACAGCTGGTTAGCTTTAATGAGATGCTTAAGCCATTGCTATTCAGTAGAACACTTTTTAACAGACTGCTGGAAACCACTACTTGTAATGAAATTTGCACACAAGTGCATTTCCACACTGCCGTACTATTAGTAGGGTGACTGATCCTATTCTGTTTTTACATAGAGTTGAAATAAGATAAAAGTTTATGCAGCCACCATGAAAAATAAATTGGTTTAACTGTAGACTAGCTCTTTACTAAAAATAAACTAGGAATTAAAGAAAAAAAAAAGGAAAAGATCACGAGTCAATAACTGATTTAGTTGACAATAGAATTTTAGCTTTCAACCTTTTCTTTCCTGGATAATGGAATTATTGATTAAGTCTACCTATTGTTACCCATGCAACACAGGCAATATACATCTAAGGAAAAAGTGATAAAAAGATAAAGGACAAGCAGCCTTTCAAAGCACAGATTTTTGAGCTCCAAGGATTCACAAGCCTGCAATGAAGTGCACCTATGTTAAAAGTTTTCCGTGTTTTCCAGTGCAACAAGGAAATTTCTGGGATATAAGTCTTCTTATCTGAGATTCCCATGAGGCATTAGTGTGTTATGGAAGATAGAAAAACAGTTCCTCAGCTTGTATGAGTTGCTTGAATTATCTTGTCTTCATCTTAATTGGGATAATTTTTTAAAGCCAGGACAAGACATTTTATTAATTAATCTTCATCTGTGAACACACACACACCATCATGAACTATTTTTTGTTTGTTTGTTTGTTTCAGTACAGTTTGTGCTTCATGCATTTGCCTGTTGTAAATACCACCTTATACCTGTGTGGAAAGTCAGTAGGACTGCATGCAGGAAGAGTCGCTCAGCATGAGCAAAGGTGCCTGACCTTGGCCCTTGGTGACTGGCTTTTTTTTTGGTCAAATTTCATAACTATTTTTTTAATGTAAACCTATGATGCAGAATATTTCTTTGCCCAAGGACTCTTTTTACTGCTTATACTCATGGGTAAACTGAAAAACACAGCACGTTAGCTTATTAGCCATACATCTTTAAGCTACTTTACAATAAACAAAGGAAAAAAAGAGAAATTGTTTTTCAAGTAATAAATAGAAGTCAACTCCTGCTGTAAGGAACAGGGGTGTAAATCTGGAATGAACTCACTGAGGTGAATGGGTTAATCTGGGAGATGTGCAGTATACATGAGTGCAGAATTTAAGTTTTTAGTACAAAAAGCCTAGACTCCATTCCTAGAGCATTAAATGTTTTCAAATAAATCAGTGAAGCCTAATACTCCCTTTTGTGACAGCCCCACTGTGTTTGCATGACCCCGGTGTAAAACTGAATCTGACCCCATATTACACCAGGAGCGATGGTGGATTGGCCTGGAAGAGACATAAAAAAGGCACATTCATTGGTTTGTTTTCTAAAACAATGCTGTGTTTTCTGCTTTCTAATGGTTCTCTTTTTATCAAAGATCAGGCTGAGATATTAACTGAAAAAAAATCACGTTGGAAAGGATGTAAAACCGAAGGCTATATATGTATATACAGTATGTCTAAAGTCTTTTATTTTTATATTTTGAATGCCCTAAATTAATAAAAGACTAATTATGAAGCATTTTGATTTTCACTTTCAAAATGATTTTAGTAGTGTCTTCTCTTTGGCTAAGTACTGATAATGAAGTGCAACAACAATGAACATTTGCCTTAAAATTACAAACTGCAACACAGCTGACTTAATTGATTTTACATATCAATTAGAATAGGTATGAGAAATCACTGTTGTCAAATTTAGAAAAAAGAGAGGTTAACTGATCATGTCAGTACAAGCATCCTTGAAAGTGCTGAAAATGCATGTCTATTTTTAGCTATTTGTTACTTTTTAATGCATTAAAAAACACTTATGAAACGAGACTTTACATGTGAACTGTCATTTTAAAGTAACAATCTGGAAAGATATTTCTTTAGGATTGAACCTCGATAAGAGGAAGAGCATTTGAAGTGTGAATACAGTATGGGGTAATACAGAAACTGTCAGCAATTGCAAGATATGCATTCATTTGACAACAAACCTTTATATAAAGGGAACATTTTCATGACAGAATAATACATGATTTTAAGTTACTTAAAGAGTTCTAGAGAAGAAACTGTCAAGTGGCATGAAATGAAACTATCTTCAGTTAGCATAACAGAAAAATATTTCACAGAGGTGGTTAGAATGGCTAATAAAGATAGGAGTACATCACTGAAATATTGTTTATATTTACATTGACTGGGAAAAGCAATAATTTTAGCTGTACAGCAATAATTTTTATCTATAGAAGGCACATTGCTTTGAGGTGTATGGCTAGTTAATTAAGATCACATGTATTCCGTCAGTCTAGAACACTGTTTCTCCACCTCACAGTAGTGAGAACAGCCTAAAGGGGTAATCAAGGTGCCCTGAGCGTTCTTCTGATAGGACATCTCCTTAAGCAATAGTGAAGGTGGACAAAAATTCACAGTAAGATCTTACACGCCTAAAATATTTTTTTTCTGTTAATTTGTTTACTCGTTTCTTCTATGATTCCCACAGTTGCTTCACACCTGAATGTAACTTTATTCATACCAATTATGTTTAGTATCTCCTGTGACCTAAGTGAGCTTTATATTATATATACAGCTATGAATAGGCAGGACATTTAACAGCGTGAGTCTTTCTAAGGTTGTAGCTACTCCCACTGTTCTTTTTCTGTCCCAACTCCCAACTACTTAAGAAGCTCTTCTGTCACTGCTGAAATCATACTGGGCTGAATGGAAATGGCACCCAAAGTCGACACAAGAGTTTTTAGAATTTGGATAAGTTTTTAGGTTTTGGTAACCTGGAGTAAATGGAGCTGTCAATTTGCTCTGTTTAGTATCTGGTCCCAACTGATTATTACAGTTTTCTTCTTCAAAACACTCTGAAAGTCATTATTTTGCCGTTCCAGCTGTAATTTAAAAAAAAAAAATATATTGACTACATAGCACAATTCAGGGTCCAGAAGTTTGTCTTTGAAAAATTATCTTGTTCCTATGTCTCCTTTATATTTTCTCTTGATACGGAAAAAGAAATTACAAATATCAATTCTGTTATTTACTTATGCAATTACAGGAAAGCATGTGCTTAAATATTTTTTTGGATCAAGAACTGAAGACCAAATCTGTTTTGAGCTGTAATAACATCAGTATAACCTGATGGCATTCAAAACTATAACAATGAGAATCACTTTGACTTTATTAAAATGTATTTTAGAATGCATATAGTTTTAAAGAGTACATTTTTCAGAAGCACTACTTGGAGTCAATTGTGTCCTGAAGCCATGCATAAACGTATTCATAAACCAAAAGCATCACTGCGCCACCTGGAAGAGAAGATATTATTTACTACATACAAAATTCAATATTTTCCAGATTTTGTAGAGTTTGTAGTGTGTAGTATAAGACAGAATATGGCAAAACCTTATTTGCAAAACAGTTATTTCTAATTACTTTCCCAATTCATTAAAATCACCAATTCTTGAACCATATCTATCTATTTTGCTTGATATTAGACCATAAAGTTGATGCGAAAAGCTTCTATATTAAATCAAAATCACCCTCAGTGTATTTCAGATATTTTTCTTCACATTTTTGCAAGATTCATTTGTGTTTGTTCTTTTACAAGTGAATCTTTTCATCTGTGAACACATGTATATTTGTGTGGTTGTTTAGAGCTAGATTTGGCCATGAATGAACAACTTGAGTGATGGAATGACAAAAATTCATCACGAGGGTTGTGAAAATACTTCCAGGTAAGAGTCACAAAAGGTTTTCTGCTGTTTGTTTACCACAGAATTGGTATTGACCATGGTATTGAAATGAATATAATCTTGTGACTGTACCTAGCTATGAATTCATTGTCAAAGTTTTGATTTGATGAAGCGGCGTTATCTGCTAGAACTGATAACAGTACAAAATCTCAGCTTGAATGCAATAAAGGATGTTTACTCTTAGTGAGCCAGACTAAGCCCTTCTGTAGCTGAGCTGTAGTTATTATTTGAGCTGAAGAAGGGAACATTTTGGAAGATGTATATATAACTAAGCATATATAGAGAGGCTGCTAGTTGGAGAAGATGAAAACGAGAATCAGCTTCTAGGCTGCAGGAGCAAAAGTGTGTTATACTGGACTACTTGTGGGTGCCAGCATTGGGGCACAACTATTTTCTTCCTTTTGCCTTTGCCTGTTGGCTTGCTGAGCAGGTTACAGTAGCACCTCTAAAAAATAAGTTCTGCTGAACTGATCTGACCTTTCTACGTGGATGGGATAGGCTCAGACAACCAGGCACACAGAGCTACCACATGTTTTCCCAGTTATTTATCCTAATGAACCATGATCAGACTTGAAATCCTATGTGAACAGTAACTCCCAGATAACTAGACAGAGCAAAAGTTTGCAAAAGGCTTTGACCAACAAACAAATTATAGACACAATGTCTAGAAGATGTGATTTGAATTCAAATCAGGGCTGCTTCCAGTTCTTATAATGTGTGATGTTTGTGTATCTCTTTTCCTGAAAGCATTCACATGTTGAAAGAAGGAATTACCTTTCCAGTCGCAATAAAGATTACCTTATTGTTTCACCAGAAATCCAAATCTACTTATTAGTCAATGGAACTATAAAAGTGTTTAAAATGAAGCACACACTTAACTGATTTGCTGGATTTGAGCCAGAATGCAATGTCACTTTTAAGATGAAAAGTTTTATTCCAAAGTCAGCTGTGCTAACGGGTACTGGGGAAGTGAAGCCCTGCCTGCTCTTTGTCCTGTATATAATTTAGTAGCTTCAGATCATGAGGGAAAAGGCTTTTAGCTTCAGAGTTATGCCTAGGTGCCTTGTTTCCCCTCCCCACCTTCTTCCTTTGCCCTGCACAATAACCAGGCATGGTCTAGCACTTAGTCAGAAGGATTGGATATGCAAACATTTACAGACAAACCTAATGCCTCCTTTATACTTCAGAGCAGACTCTGTACCTACTTGCTTTTAACCATGTGTGCTCTTGCCTATTAAACCACCTTGCACAATTGGAACTACAATTTCATGGGAATGGGATACTGTTCAAACTGGGGCATCTACTCTTTTTGACACAGACTGCCTCTGTGGGCTGGCAAAGTCTAAGGGCCTGCTGATTTGATTTCATCATTAATCAAAAGCAGTCTGAGAAAAATAGTCTAGATGTCAAAGAAGATCTAGCCCTCAGCCACTGTGCTCCTCCATTTGGAGTAACAACTGGTGAGAAGGGGTCAATCAACAAACCTCGTTTGAAGCTATCCCTGTCCTTTTAGCCTTCTAGTGCCGTGTAATGGGAGGAATCCCAGCCCATGCTGTTGACCTTTTAGGGTTTGTTCCTTACAGACCAAGCAGAGCACAGGAAGCAGAAAGTAAATGGAATGTGATATGCTTGGGCTCAACTAGTTGAGGGCATTTATACTGAAAAGACTCTAGCCTGTGTTTTAAGGTGACTTTACATTGGTACAGAATAGACCTAGTGAAAGCAAAAAATTACATTAGAGGGAATAGGACAATCTTTAATAAACACTTCAAAAGGTTTCACAGCTCTGGCACTTGCATGGATGCACTTTGGCTTGTTCACAAATAAAGTAAGTTCACAAACAGTTACTTGGCTCTGTGATCATCCCATCTGTATGTGTAAACGATTTTTTTAGACACATTTAGACCAAAAGAAATCATTCAAAGATGAAAGAGATTTTGATGATTTCTGGTTCAGTGTCTCATTTATTTGTTTGATGCTTACTATATTTTGTCAAGAAATTGAAAAACAGGAAGACAAAGTAAGAACAAAAACAATATAGAAATGAGAGGAAAAATTACCTGGACCAAGCCTCATGATCTTGGGAACCAAGCCTTTGTACAGAGCCAGAAATCTGCAGCAGAAGAAAAACAAACAAAGTGTTTCAAACAATATTCTTGCTGTAAAAGAAGAATGGAATTTTAGCATGTGTTTGTTAAAATGCTGGCAGAGCACTTAGAAGCAATTATTTGAAATTACACATGTTCAATAGCAGGCAGTATCTGGATTTTAACATTTTACAGAGGCAGATCAGATGAAGAGAAAAAGTTAATCAATGTTCAGTCACAAAAGCTACGTTGTGAGTCCAGCCAATCAGAAATATGACTTTAATCAGTGAGATGGTTTTACTTTCAAGACAATTCTGTTAACAACAGCTGCATACATGGACAAAATGACTGCTATAATTGAATATCAAAGCTACAACTCAGTCCTCACTTGAGAAATATTTTAAAAAGTTGGAAAAAGTTACTGCCACGAGGATCTGTCCCCAGTTCAATTATTTCAGCAGTCATTTTAAAAGTGCAGAGGTCTAATTACAAGTAGAGTTAAACTGGGCAATACTCTGTTTTGTGTTGATATTTTCCTTTTACAAAATGAAGAGTTGACAAAATTACATGAGATATACAAAGCATTTATGTGTTGAACACAAATTTTGACAACCTAGTAATCATCTCATAAGCCTTCTGTGAAAGTTCACATGAAGTTGGAAGACATTTCCTTGTAATTCTAAAATACATTTTTAAAATGTTACATTGTGCTCTTTTGATGCATGAGTTCAGGGTGGCTTAATGGTCCTTGTGAAATCTGAAATATAACAACATGGTTTTATGGACCCATATGAACTAAAACAGAGGTCTGGACATTTATTAAAATAAGAATGTTTTACCCTTCCTCTTTATAGACTGTTGCCATAGTTTTAAAACAGGTTCTGTACTTGATCTCTCCAGGAACTGGCTGTGGTCCTTGAATCCTACTTTTTGCAACATCAAAAGGAATGTTAATAATTGAGGCTATTGTTCCTGAGACTAGACCAATTCCAAATTTCCTTAAAAACTCCAAATTTGGATCCTAAAAAAAAGAGAGAGAGAGAAGAATAAAAAGGGAAAGAATAAAAAGGGAAACGGAAGGACCTATGCAGGTTAAGCACTATAAAGTAATATGCATTTAATCAGAAAACTCACACAACACAACACACTCATGTTATTTTAGCGGAACACATTAGGATTTCCTATGCTGGAACTTGTTTTCTTGACAATCCTATTGGCTATGTTTTTACACATGGTCTAAATTGCTGAAGTACACATTTCCTCACACAGGATTTATAAACACAGTTCATAAAGAAAGACTGGTATGGCATATGGGGATGATTTGTATAATTGGGCTTCACAATGTACTTAGTATTACTGTATCAAAACAGGAGAAATCCAAGCACACTATTAGCTAATTGGCCAGAATATTTTACAAATGACAGCAACTTCCACCATGAAGCCTACTAAAACGCTCATTTGTGTGTTGGACCCCCAAATGCTAAATTAAATAAAGGCTAATCTCAGTCTGCTGCCATTCCCCTCCAGGTTTTTTACATTTATTTTCACATGTAGCTGATCCACTGTACTGAGAAGTGCTAGCTTCCTGTTATTAACAATCCAGCTCGGCACAACGGCAAGAGAGCCTCCACGTTCTGTGCATTATAAACGGTGGTAACTCACTCAGCTAATTGGCTGAAGAATTCACAACAGATTGCTTCTGAACCCTACTATATGTTCAGGGTGAGAGTTAGAAGCAGGTTAGTAGTGCATCTAAAAACTTTTTTGCTCACTCCCCATTCACAGTCTGACTGGGTTTTATTTGATCTTACAGAAAGACCTCCTACCTTGGCATTTTCTATGAATTTAAAGTTATCTGAGAGTCAAAATCTCTTGAAACAAGTCTCTTTCTACTTCTATAAGTAGTGGAAACCACTGGAAAGTGTGTCCCCATGTCTTGCCTATGCACATAGGTTTTTTTTTTTTCTTTTGCTATCAGTGTTCAGCAGCAATGACCCTTTTTTACTATATCAAACTCTACATATGCAGTTCCATTTTTTATGAAGTCACTTTAATTATAGAAAACCATCAGTAAAATAATAGATGATCTTGTCGTGTCATAGTGTCAGTACAATATTAAAATGAAAGAGCTCTGTGTTTTCTAAACCTTTACATTTTTGAGTGAAAAAAAAAAAAAAAGAACAATGAAGAAGGTCTCCTTTCCAGATTAACAACAAGGAACATAAGTTAAAGCCTCCTTAATATGCATTGGATGAAGTCTATACAGGTGTTTGGAGAGAAATGTCAAAATCAACAGAGCATTTTATTACTTGCAGAAAAACTCAACACCTTGATTTCACAAAACATGAAACACACTGATAATACCTTTTAATAATTAGAATGGCTTGTGATACATAAAGAATTGTACAACTTTATCAACAAAAAGCTTAGCAGCAAATTTCTGTTTATTTTGTACATAGTAGCACTTGTTTAAATGGAAATAAAATAAAGCTGACTTTTCTGGTACCCAGAGAGGAAAAAAGGACCCCTTTTGAAACCCAGGTGCAGCAGTGCGCCAGCCCCTTTCCAGTGTGGTACCCACGCCGCTCTGGGCAGCAGCTGTATGATCACACCCACACCTGGCACTAAGGTTGCATTTGCCTCCTCAAACCAGGCAGCACTGAGGAGGCTGCTACTGCCAGGTTGACTTCTCATAGTCTAGAATGATCTGAAATATCTTATTCAAGCACAAGGACACCTCTTCAGTAGTGCCAAGTACAGTGGGCTGCCCTCTGGGCTAGGCAATACATGTCAGGCAAAAGTATTACTTTTTCAACATGGAATTTCAAGCATTGCTGTTTCTGGCAAATCCCTTATATTTGAACATTTTCATATTTTGCTGAATTCCCAATGCCAGCATTGCCTGCTTTGTGACTGGCAGTGCCACAGAGTATGGGATACGGTGGAGTGTCCAGTCAAGTGAGCCTCTTTTGAAACCTGACACTGCACCACTGTAACTAATGTGAAATGAAAACGAATTGCTTTATTTCTATTCCAGTATTTGTGACATAGAAAAAGTTGGAAGGGATTTTGAGTATTCACGAAACTGGATTATAACCTAATGTGCTGTGGTTTACACTAGCTTTGCTATATAACTTGAGTTTTTTATGACATATCTCATGAGAAAGGTTTTCTATGGCATTCATCACTGTAATATTCAGATTACTTCATTCATACAATGGATTCCAAATAAATTTAGCTGTTAAAATAATTTAAAAGTTTTTATTTTATTTTTTTTCCTAAAAGCACAGAGTAGTTGCTTTTTTATGTGCTACCGCTTTCAAGTGTAAAAAAAAAACACTTTCAAATATACTTTATAGTCTCTGTCTACAAAGCTTACATGGACAAAAGAACATCGGCTGTCTATCATGTAGTTGCAAGCTGGTGCAATCATGAAACACTGTCTTTCTTTTTACACTAAAATCGACCCTTTTCCTATCCCATTGGCAGATTCCAAAATATTCCTAGCAGTCTAGGACCCTGTGAAAGGAGACATGAGGTAAAGGTAAATGTATCTGCTTAGCGCTATCACTGCAACTGGCTAGCAGAGGCGATTATCATCATGGTATTGTCACTAACTTCTGCACCATGCAGTTTACCAACTGAATATTAAATATTTGGTACATTAAAGAAAAATATTCTGACAATCTTCCCTTGCTTTCATAAGTGACAGAACTAGAGGAAAAAATAAATAATTTTGTTTTTAGGCAAAAGTAATTTTTCTGTAGTATGAGTAGAATATGAAGTACAACAGAAGCACGATTTTAGATGGTGACACACCACAGTACAGTATACCTCATGGAAATGAACAACCAGTTTGCTTTTTCCTAATGGAACAACTTTGTTGTGGTTGGATAATGCAATCTCTGATCCTCTTACCTTTTTAGCATGTTCTTCACAATCACATTTCCTACACACTTGAGTCCTTGCCCTGTGAGCATAACCAGCCATCGAAAATAGAGAAGTAGGCATCACTAATAAATGCCATATCTATGCATGCCTCGCTGCATTTCCCTACTTTGTTTGGAAGAAGAAATTTTGAGATATTATATCTCTGTTTTTTATATTTCATTACTCCTATTATAACACTTTGAAATAAGCAGAGACTTTGTAAATTTAAATCTTAAATCACATGCTACTTAATTCTTTCTTTTATATTCCGTGATTTCTAGCAACAGAAAATTCTAACCCTAAATCTATCACATGCACACCCATGTACAAGAGTGTCACCCACTGGAGATACTTTTTGGAGATACTATCAGTTTCATTTTCCAAAGCCACAGGCTTTCCTTTCCGTACCTCTTTATTGACTTGTTTATCAGCTAGGAACTTTGTCAAAACCTCTGTTTAAATCTTTGATCTCAGTCAAAAGCTTCCACACTATATTCATCTGTTCTGAAAGAAGGCCACTTAATTCAATAAGTAGCATAGATAATAATCCAGCAATGAAACAACCATTTGGTAAAGGCATGTATGCTTGGAACTCAGTTAATTTAGCCCACTGGTAGGGTCACCATGAATCCAAGTGCATTCATTATTGATGGAGAGCATGACCAGAATGCTGATCCATGGCTCCTGACTAGAATAACAGAAAAATCACTATAGAATAGACAATGACTCACCCTAGTCGATATGTTTGTACTGATTTAGACACCCATCTTGGGTGCAATTCGAAAGATCAAAGGTGGAACACCCCACTTGCTATATATAGTGCAGAGAAGTAGGTACCTTCAAAGGAACAGCTCAAAGTATCTAAAGTATATTGCTTGCCGTAACCAGAGACAGATAATGTGAACAGTCCAGTGGCATGCATAAAAGTGTTGAGAAACCTGAACAGGAAAGACACTCAGGAACACTACTCATTTTGTCCTTGTCCTCCTACCAATGAAGTCCCTGTACAGTCTCAGTAAAGGTGGCAGAATGTATCTCAAATAAATATATATTTTAACCTCATTTTAAGGAAAAAAAACAAAACAACAAGAAAAAAACAAACACAAAAACCAACAAAACATAACCCCACAATAATATAAGAAGAAAAGTAAGTGAAAAAAGTGAAAAGTGTGAGTTTGCCTAACTGAAGCTGTTTGTCTTAAGATCCTTTCACTTTTATTTTATTTTATTTTATTTTATTTTATTTTATTTTATTTTATTTTATTTTCTATGTTGCTGAAGGTATATATTTTATGAGAAAGAATACTTCTGTAAACATGTTTTAGTACTTTTGGGCACCTCACAGATAAATTCATTATAAAAGAATAGGGCTTTTAAAGTAAGGAGAATGTTAATTGCTGACAATTTGCATGAAGAATAAATAATAGCTATGGAATAATATTTTAAGCTATTTTTGCAAAGCAGTCTACAGGACTTAGCCTGAAACTAATACTGACTTTGAGCGGAATATTTGCGTCAAGTTTCTTAAACTCCTTCAAAAACGTTAGCCATAATATTAGTTTTATATATGAGTTACACTTGGCACAAAAGATTAAAGCAATTTGAAATGATTGTTAAATCTAAATACATTTGCTCAAGGTCACATAATAGGCCAATGGAGAAGCCAGGAACAGAGCTGAGAGGCTTTGCACTATATGCAGCACATCTAACTCCCTGCGTGTAACAAGGAAGACTTTAAAAGACAGAAGGCTGTGGTTTGGCCAGCTCTCATTCTGCCTGGTACACCCAGGAATTATGGGCCTGAAGAGGCGTAAGGAGTAGAGTTGCTGCTTGATCATTTTGGCTAGGGTGAAGTGCAATAAGCACAGGAATTCCTATGGCAAGCTAAGAGGTTCCACAGGACCTTACCTGGGCTACATTGACTACAATCAAGTTTTTGGCAACAAAACAGGCTGTAAGGAACTGCTCTAGCCACCCTGATAATTGGTTTTAACCACTGAAAAGAGCTTCCAATGGTAATAGGCAGTGGAAGAAATGAATGTCTGAGGAAGGGGAGCTTCCAGAAGACAGAGAAGATATATTCAGAGGGAGGCAAAGTAGCTTCTGAGAGCATGATAGGTCTCAGGAAAGTAAGAAGGAACAGGTGAGAAGCTATGAGTTATTTTAAACATGGACACTGATCCAGATCCCAGAGGAAAGCCATGGTCTTGGTTCTTCTGAGTTTCAAGAGGAGCACTGGGAAGAAAGGCTGTGAAATTCTACTCTTAGGGAGGGAGAGGCTGGTACGGATGTGTTCAGGTGGTGTGGAGGCGTGCAAACTCCAGACAGGATTCAGCAGTAATCAAGAGAAAATGATGTAGATCCACTGCAAGACCCCAGAAAGTGTGAAAACAAAAAGGTGAAAGTAAGTCTTGTCACTGTTGTGGTAACATGATGCTTTGATTCTTTTAAAGAATAGTCACAATTTCTGTTTGTGACTGAATCAAGATTTGACCACAGCTTTATGAACAATTTCATAGTTTTACTCACCCTGAACTTTTGTGCATCTCATGCATTTACATAGTAAACTCTTTATTGTAAACTACAGCTTGCTGTCTGATTAGTATAATGATGTTCTGATCTTTGTCAAGATGCATAGGAAATGCTCAAATAATAACAACAATAAACACATTGATGAACAGGAAAGGCATTCCAAAATGCATAGCCAGAGCTGCACTTTGAATTCGACGTGCCTTTTCACACTGGTATTATCTCAGATTCCTCCTTGAGTGCAATCTCATTGCAGTCGACATTTATTTAAGTTTTTAAAATCCATCTGTCAGATGTCTGACAGCATAATAAGATGAGTGACAACTACTGGGATAAATGTCCTGGCTAGTCTCCAGAGTGTGATGACTGTCTGCTCTACAGGGTAGACAATTTCAAACAATGTGCAATTCTCTCAGTGATCTTTTTTTCTTTTTTTTTTTTTTTCTCGGAATTCAATTTCCTGATAGAATTATTAACCTTAATCCAGATTTATAGGTAGTAATATCTACCATTTACCTTTTTGCCATAACCTTTTGGACCCCTTGGTCAAGGCTAGGCCTCCGCTTCACTTATTCCTAAAACAAACATCTGCACCAAAGAACTTTTGATGCAAAAAATAAATAAATGAATAAATAAATAAATAAAGAGACAGTAAAAAAGTCTCAAAATGTACAGAATTCTGGAGACTCAGTCGGTACAGTCAGCAAGAGAAGTAGCAGATAGATCTGTATTTGTTCCTCTTGCTGATCATTACATTTTTGTAGATTATTGTTAGAAGGAGAACACCAAAGAGGCAAAAGAAACTCGTGCTCAACCACTTTGGCTCCTCACAAACATTTTTTTTTGGTTTGTATCTTTCCAAACGTGAGCACCATCTTCTCTGTTAGTCCCATAGCCACCTCTACCAATGACATTCAGTTTATCCAGGAGAGGGTATCTAGTATTCTTGTCATTCAATGTTCAGCGTACAGTTTTGCAGCTCCTAAGGAATGGCCACCTGGAAAAACACCAGCTACACTGGTAAAAACAGAATCAGTCAGACAACTTCATGTGAGGCTTCTGCTATAACTCCAGTCAGCTCTCCCACATAGAGTCAGTCTACACAGATCATCAGACTGTTTGTAAACTGTTGGGGTTACAAGCAGGTCACCTCTTCTTGGCATCATTTAGACATTAACTACAACTCCCTTACAATTCCTTGAAGCAGAAACTGGCACCCAGGAACGGACATCTTTTTGCTTAACCCCTGCATCCAGTACATATCTACTATCATCTCCAGTCTTAGTTACACAATTAGTTACGAAACAGGTGCAAAAAAAAAAAAAAAAAAAAAAAAAAAAGTAGCTCCATAAATACCAGAACTACAGAAGTTTAATGTCTTATGAGTTCTTGTCTCATGACTTATTGACGTTGTGTCTAGAAAAGTGCAAGCTCAGACTAAGGTTTATTTGGTCTTTTTCCTGCGAAGTTCATTGTTCAATAAGACATAAGTTCTCACTGAAATTTTCCCTCAGCTACCACACTCATAAGACGTACTTGTAGGATTGCTCTTCCTTTTAACTGATTATTTGTAGGTCTTGTAAGAATTTAAATGTGTCTCTCTCTCTACCAGCTTTGGTTGAACCTGGCTTTTAGTTTAATCATTATTCTCATTTCTATAGGAAATCAGATAACTTGTGTTTCTTCTTCACATTTTTCTTTTGACCAAAGATTCCTCTCCTCAAATGTCACATCTGTCTTGCCTACAGGAATACCATAGAACAGGATCAGGTGAGGTAGAAAAGGACTCTCCCCTTTTGATACAACACCTTCTGGTGAAAACGGCCAGGGCCAAAGTTTTTAAACAACACAGACTGTTGCTTCAACAATCACAGGGCACCTCAGATTGGAGAGTACTGATCAACAGGTGGCTTGTAACCCTGTACTGGATACAGCACTACCATTTTTTTTTTTTTAGTTTACAGATCATCCTGAAACATCTTGATAGATCTGAGGTTGTTATATTGACTCTAATTCAGTCTTCTCCTAAATCAACTTGGTTTACTATTTTTCATATGTGTCACACCACATGTCCTTTGCACTGTCTGTTTCTACATATAACTTTTACATTGGTGTAGATCTGAAAACAACTAAAAATAAAACCGTGCTCTGCATTCTTATTTATTTGACAAGATGAATAGCCTTTTTTGGTTTCCCATCTCTTCTTTGCCTATAGAAGTTTAGAGTCCTTTCTCCGACAAAACAACACACTGATCAGCTCCTGCTGTCCGGTGCAGCAGCCCTTTTAATAGGAGGCACGTCTGTGGCAGCTGGAGCAAACAGTATCTGACTTGAAATGAGTTTTGCAGCTGGCCACGATTCAAAGGGGGCTTTTACCGGGCAGTTGGGTTTTCATATTGTTAAGAAATATGACAGCCACTTGGAGGTGGTAGTGAGCAAAGGTTTTAATGAAACTAATGTTTACCATCAAACCAAACTATGATAAAAATAAAAAAAAGTGAGAGCTGCTGGAAGCCTATGAAGTGTGCTATAAAAGCACGTGCCATAAAACTGAGACGATATAAATTTTCAGACTAATTTGATTGCTAGTGCAGATGTATAGCCGTTAATGCTCTATGGGTGATACATTAGTGGCAATTGAAACAAGTCTGGCTTATTCCATATTCAGTAAACAGAGCATGAGGTTGGCTGTAAATGGTCTGTTTAGCAGAATAGACTGAACATATGAAAAATTATTCATTATGAACATTTACAACCCACACATGTCATTTATATCATTTGACCACTCAACATAAAAAGTTTATTGTTTTTGGCAAAATAAGCTGCAAACATCCTTAATTGGGATGCAAATTTAATGCACAGTTTAGCACTGTTGACAGCTAAAAGGCTCATACGGACATTTCCATACATTTTTCCATTTACATTACAGATGGTGAACAGCAGATACATAATCAAGAGCCAACATTACTTCAAGTGTAGTATTCTTATTTCACAATTTTTATATGCTTGTCAATATTGCAAGACTGACTTTTGAGATTTTGTTTCCAGGTGAAATACACAAAGCGAACAAACTAAGTTTTGTAATGAAATCAAATATGTGAGAAAACATGAAAAGCTATAACTGTACTAATTTTTCAGACTAACCACAAAACAGCTTCTATGAAATTAATTGTACAGGTTTGATAACTCTTGGTCTCTAGCACTTGCCTCCTGACACAGGAGATTTAAGTTATAGACCACAACATATTCATGGATGCTGATATTTTCCAATCACTGAGGCGAAATTCAGTGCACATAAACACCTGAGACACACTGTTGGCTAGCACAAGCCAGATGAGGCATGAATTACACCCCTGTTAAACTCAAGGTAAGACTTGCATCGATTTCAATGGGAGTTTGGTCAGAATTCCTGGCTATGTCTGTATGTACAGAAAATTGTCTATGTCACTGATGCCAGTTGGCCTAGAATGTCCTATTAACTTTATTAATGCCACTAGGTGCTATTACCAGCCAAATCAGAGTGCCTGCATGAAACCTGCCTATCAGGAATGGTTCCTTGCCTGCACTAGCTCCCCAAGCCATACCCAGAAGCAGTGCTAGCTGGGCTGGGACAGGGCTGTGCCAGGCAACCCTGAGCAGCACAGATGACAGAGTTTCAGTGAGGCTGCTTGATTTACTAGCTGAGATGTAGCTACTGTGCAAGCCACTGTGCACGGCACTTTGCACTGCTCAAGCACAATGCAAACCTCTCCACTTACCTGCAGTTAACACAATCTAATCCTACATTGATTACATTGCATTTTGCTTTTGATAGTATGAACAGGACAGCTGGGTCATCAGCTGACACCACTCACTGAAGTAATTTCTCTTTCACCATCTATATGTATTTAAATTTATGCTCTAGATATTAACAATATTCTGTATCATACAAAACCCGTACAAAGTGCTAGTTTCTCTTAGATTATAATGCTCTGAGTCTTTCTAATCATATAATAATTGTTCCTCCCCCTCCCCTTTTAATCTGAAAGACTAGTAAAGAATGCTTATACCAAATACTATTACTATTCTTCAATTACTATGCAGAGAAACTTAAGAATTTCTATGGAAGTTGTATATAAGCCTCTGTCCTTATCTGCACATGGTTCTGAGTGTTCTCCATAGTAACTACTAACTACAATTTTTCATCTTTTCATCAGCATAAATGTGTTTACTCCTATCTTAGTATCAAGCTATACTTGTGCCTTGAGATTTTAGAATGTGTGACTAAAGTACTTTGTGAAGTATGCTTAAATACACTAAAAGAAACTTGTAGAAACTTGTGGGTTAGCTGCTCTTGAACAATTCAATTTACTGTAATGATCTGCAAATAAGAAGTGGAGCTTTTCTCCATTTATACAATGTTGCCAACAAAAATACCAGGCTACTCAGAAGCATAGAAAAAAAAAAGGTGTTGCTTCACCTGGGAATAGAAACTGATCCCGTTTGATGTAAATTGCAGCTTCTTATATGAATATCACTACATATTACACCTGTGACTGTTTAACTGTCATCATCTAAAAATCACATTAGTGAAAATACAGTTCAGTAAGTAACGTACTGGAGTCATTAATAAACCATTAACTGTTGCTCATGCAGCCATTTAGAAAGTTTCCTGTATTATCACATTTTCATTAGTAAAATTTCTCTTTGTTATAAAAGGAAATGCTTCCTTCTTTATAATAAAGGAATATAAGACTACTGAATAAAATTGCTTCAAGGGCAATTACAGCTATATTATTTTTTTTTTTCAACTTACTCATAGGGTATACTACATAAAGTCCCTGTGCATGACCCTGTCAGTCCTGTTTTGGTCTGGTTCCCTCCCGCGTGGGTAAATCTGACCTGTCATCCTTCAACACCAGGTTGGACTGCCTTGAGTAAATAGGCCCTGTACATGGCCGGGATACCTATGTACTGCAGCTCTGCCTTCTCAGCAGCTCTGCCTTCTCAGCAAGCTTGGCCACTTACTTGGTGAATACTTCTAGATGTTCTAGAAATTGCTTTTTCTTTTCCAAGCCAGTTCACCACAACAAACAAACAAACAAACAAACAAACCAAACACCACCGACAAAACAACAACAACAAACATACATACATACTTAACATAAGCATAATACACCTGCGTCCAGATTTCTGTCTTTTTACACTGCTACTGTGGTATAAAGGGATGTTCATAAAATTGGGAATTCAAATATGACTGTTTTATCTATACTCAGCTTTGCTTAAAAAGTCACAAGTACAAATCCTTGCTTTGATTCATAAATCTTATCATGAAAATGCTATAGATTTCTGCAAAACAGAGAGCTAGGTTAGTCACCAGTTAGTCACCGCACAGCTTTGCACAGAAAAATACAGTGTTAAATAAATTGCCAAACCTCTTATCTGTTTATCTTATCTGTTTGCATTGTATGAAAACTTACTTTATTGACTGGAAGAATGTTTTTCACGTTGAAGTAGAATCCAAAGTAAACCATGTTAAAAACTCCATGACGGCCCAGTGTTGCAGTAAGACCTTTGTTGAGTCCTTGGAGGCCCAAACCATTGGTTTTAATGATCTGCCGAGCTTGAACAAAGCTAGATGGTTGCTACACAAGTTAAGTAAAGGAAGGAAGAGATCATCTTTAGAAAAAGAAAACAATAACCACAGCCTCATTTCAATCCTGTTGACAAACAGCGTTGCCAACTCTTGTCATTTTATCTTAAGTCTCACCATAATTATTTTCATTAAAAAAAATCCTCACTTCTCTGATTGCAGAAAAAAAAAAGGTGACAACATCCCTAAAGCAAAGATAAAGCTCTTGAAACAATAATTTAAAAAATCAATCAGATTTTACAGAGAAAATTGTGTCTTTGAATGTGTGAATTTGGCAGTAGTTTTTTTATCACTGAGCTTTGCTGTTAGGACTGTGACAGATGAAACCCTTGCACAACTAGAGCATACAACAATTATTCTGGACAATTAGAAGATTAAAACAGCTTCTAGAGTAAAACCAATGGCACGGGGACATGCATTGTGGGAGAGTGATGAAAGGACAGAACTGGAACAGGAAATTTGAGAGCCATTATGGTGAGGAAAGCAAGCCATTGGGAGACACAAATTGGAGCAGCAAGAGACGCTATAAATATGTGTGTCGAATAGCAGTTCCACATTCAACGTTAGGAATAGGGTTGAAAGGCGACAAAAAGCATATATATTATCTGGGAGTCCTTCTGTATCCTCAGGTTCTTCATGCTGTTAAGAATGCAAACTGCTGCTTTAAAATACCGACTTTCAAAGAAGTTACTGGATACACAGAGCTTTTAAAAACTGGATTACATGTTAAAAGTTTTTCTGTTACAGAGGTAGGCATCTAACTTTAATATTGGAGTACTGAAAATCTAGAAGGAAGGTGTAGATTTTTTTTTTTCCAAAACCACACAACTGAACCCCCTGTTTTGCACTCCTAGTGCATGTATTTGACTTAAAAAGCATAGTTAGATTTTGAAAACCGGAATACCCATATACATTCCAAGGTACAAATTTAGGAAATTGACTTTAGAAATCCTTTTTTGAAAATAACAAGCAGAAGGCTTAGAAATTCTCTTAGTCAGCCTACTGCTACTTAATGAAAGCCATCAAGGAAGAAACTTCCCCAAGATCCACTTATGTAATGATCAATTCCTCTGACAGGATCTGCCTGACTACATACACAATTGATCTGTATCACAATATAATGTAACACTCAGAATCAGGTGCTCCCCTTCTGAAAGGTCTCCTCTACTGTTTTAGCAGAATTACAGAAAAGTTATTTTCAAAAAGGTGTTGACTTGAGTTTGGTTTTCTCCAATGCATAAAGCTAGCTCTGGGTAACCAAATATTTAATTAGAAAGGCAAAACATGACTTCCACTAGGATTCTCAAACAGGAAAATACAGAAGAATTTTGACTACAACGCTCTGACCACTGCTAATTTCAATACACTTATTTGTTTAATGTCTTTCCATTTCAAAATATCACTGTAGTAGATCAACACCATCAGCCAAATGATCCCTATTATATCCGACACAGCATATGATTGCTTATTTAGGTGACTGACAAATGTAGTCTTTAATACTGTTTCACTCTGGTTTTTTTTTTTCATACTTTGTAACTAATGTTATCCTCTTAATGCTCTGCACATATTTTACTACAGTTTACTTTTCTAACTACTCCCCAGTATACAAATCAGAATCTATTAAAAATGTAGATACCCAAATGGAATATGGTCCAGATTCTAGCAATAACATCCATTCCCATGCAAAAAAAAAAGGGGGGGGGGAATTAGATCTTTAAAAAATAACTAGTGGTCCTGAATAAAGTGATTTAAGCTGAAGACAGCAACTTTCAATAGTAAATTGGTCTCAAATACAGATTTACTCATGACTCACAAGGGAAGCCTGCCAGTTGCTGTACACCAGAGATGGGATTCATCAGTCCAAATGTAGATGCCCGAAACGTCTACATCTAGAATCACAGAATCATAGAATGGCTTGGGTTGGAATGGACCTTAAAGATCATCTAGTTCCAATTACCCTTCCATAGGCAAGGATCACTAGATCAGGTTGCTCTACACCTGAGCTACTCAAAAGGACTCCCTTTTTAGCAATAGAGAGGGCTCTCCTAGAGAACAATTTACCAGACATCTAAAATGTCAGCTGATCTTGCCACAGAAGGTCTATATTTCTGTACTGATGATGGAAGGACCTTATGATGACTAAGTAGGAGGAATTCACTGTATAAACATCCAGAGTTTGACTCACTTCAGACACTTGTTGACTTATACTTAACAGACACCTAGACAGCACAATCTGGAGTCAAAGCCTTCTCATCCTAGAGCAGAAACACGTATTTGTTTAATTAATCACAAATTGAAAGTGAGAAGACTTCAATCACATCACCATCTATAGCCAGTGGGTTTTCCATGGCTATAGGGAAAAGAAAGAAAGAAAGAAACAAACAAAAAAAGCGTTGGGACTTCTAGCAATTTACCTAAACAAAAAGTGTTGTGTTATTTTTACGTGTATCAATTCAAATTACAGAAGTGCCAATATGATTTATTGTGGCCTTCCTCTTTAAACCTATCAGCCCTAGAAAGATGATCTTGTACCACAGAATAACTCAACTGTCACTGTAGTGTGTGAATATTTACTTTGGGGGTGTGCAGGAGTCTGGGTGTGGGTTTATGTGTTCATGCTCTTCCTTGTTCCTTTAAACAAGATATATTTATTATTTCAATACAATAGCCAAAGAAATATGTGACCTGCATTAGGTTTCATCATATAATATGAAAGCTGCACAATGGGATAGGTGCATACTTAAACCTTTTATAAAAACAGTGTATGGTAATGAAATGAGTGTACCATTACCCTACACTCTGTAATAACATGCAAGTGCTTCTCCCAGTAAGCTGGAGTTTACATGCTTTAGTATGGAATGTCCTTTAACGTATTCTTAACGAGAACTTGAGATCGTGGTACTGAAGCCACTAGAGTTTTCCTGATTTACTGCAAATTCTAAAATTATAATCCTTTTGAAAAGATATTTTAAAAATTGATATCTCTGTGATTTAATCACAATTGTGATTTAAGAAATTCAGTACCTTGGATTATTTACATTAGGGCAAATAGACACTTTCAATCATATTTTAAGTGTAAACTAGGTTCCTAGTTGAGTCCCAATAGCATTCTTTTAAAATTTTATTTGTATGACACTATATTCTGACTTGGACTATGTGAAAATTTGCACTTAAATTAAATTCAAGGAATTTTCACTTAAACAATACAACTCAGTTTTTGAACAGCAATACTGTGATTATCAGAATATTTTGAAGGTCACCAGGAAAGGACTGCTGCAATTAAAGTAATTCATTGCATAAAATTTACTAATTAAAACATCATGGTCTTTATAATAAGTCTGAAATAGAGAAAAAAAAATAAAAGGTATGAAGAGAAAGGATATATCAATCTCTTGCAACTTTACAGGAACTAGTTATCTCAAAATATATACTGGTTTATTTGTATCCAAAACCAGAGATTTTTAAAAAATATTTGTTTCTTCACAACCATGAGACAGAAAGATCAAGAATATCTACCTGCTTTACTGAGGAGCAAACAGGCTGAAAGAGTAGTAGTCCATAATTTTCATACCACCTTACTGAGAAAGAAATCTTCTCATGCACTGCTTTCTCCTGCTTTGTCTTTCTCCTTGCAGGATCCTAACCATTTTACTCTCGTATAGTATTAGCTCTTTGTTTCAGTAGTGTTGATGCTGATGATTAAAAAATGTCTAGGCTGGAGACTTAAAGCAACCTAACATCTCTTTTGCATGCATTGAAAATATAACAGAAATTTACCAAATGTTTTAAAATTTATTCTCAAAGAGAATGCTTCTCTGAAGGAGTTACAGTCGGTGCCAACTGCTCTATGCCATTTGGAAATTAGCAGCAATATTTTGCCAAAGTGTCCCTGAAGAGCATGGCCCAAACAGCTTATGTAAATGGCAAGTTGATATATCCTGTGCATCCCCCAAAAGGGTTCAGTTTGTGAGATGAGTGATAACAGGCATGCAAGTATTAGCTCTGACAAAGCTTAAAAGAAGAATATGGAAAACTCATGCCTCACCGGGGATCCATCCAACATTTTCAGGCTTATGTGACTTGGCACTTTTACCATAATAGGTAGAGCTGATTTCTCAGAAGGTTTTGAAAGAGATGATTTGTCATTTGTTAGTCTTATTCACTGAGAAAAAAAGGAAGGAACTGTGTGACTGCCTGCCTTCTTCACTTTTGCCTGGAACATTTTCTGCACTAAAACTAATTGAAACTGGTGCATTCTTGTGAACACGAGTTTGATGAATCATTCTTCACCAGTTTAATCTTTTTCCCCATTCAGCAGTAACCAACACCATGGACAAAGTCAGTTTCACACACTGACTTTGAACAAAACAACATTTCAATAATAAAACTCTGAGGAGAAATAGGACTTTCAATTATCACCATGCTTTATTACATAACTATTTCCCATTTTGTGCCTAGAAATGTAAAGATTTATACTACAAATAAATTCATCCAAGTCTACAAAACCTACCAGCTACATTTTTAGTATAAAAGGCATGCCTAGGGCATAGGTCCTTGGTGTCTTATGGCAATCTTCTGTGCTCACTTGAAGTCTGGAGCCTGCCAGAGTAAATGTGTACAAGGGTCTCAGAATTGTACTTCCGGATAACAATTCCTCACAGCGCTGCCCCACTGGCTGCTCTGGAGGGGAGGAAGTGGACTGCAGGCACAGGATATCTACAGTGGAAATGCTGACTCAACTGAAAATGCTCTATGCATCTTGATGCATATCTGACAGCATCACCTACTGAGTCTCCTCCGTTTTTCCATTTTTGTTAACCTTGTGGGAAAATCATTTGCATCAACCCACTATAGTATAGATATTCCAGTCTAAATATGAACTTTGAAGTGCATTACACTTAATAAAGCAAAAAGAAAAGTGGAACAGTTCTCATACCTCTGTGAAGGCATTCCGATTGGTCTGTAAGGTAACCTTTACTACTTCAAAGGGGTTAACCACAACTGCCTCTGTTAATCCAGATCCCAAGCCAGCAACTGCAAATGCCTAAGGAAGTTAAATCAATCAATACGTAAAAATCAAGTAGTAAAATTTCCCAAATATCAGATTATGAAACTGAATGATACAATGAGAGATTTCAGTAATGTGGCAGTACTACTACTAAATAACACTAGCCCTTGATTAGATGCTGACAGTTCATGAAGACAATATGACAATAGCCATAAACCACATCCCAAAAAAATACAAAATAAAATGTCATAGCACTGTCAATGAACTCTCTTTTGAGCTATAAGAAAAACTGTGGTATTGATTTATAATGAAAATATGAAAAAGCATTGCCCTCATGTTAACTTTGGGTGGAGTCTGAGTAAAAGCATAAATGCAGTTACACAGTACCAGAAAAAAATAAAACTGCACAGAACTTTAAGTGTATAACATTAACACATTAACTTAAAAAAAAAAAAAAGGAAATGTAAGAAATTCAAATAATGCAGTACTTAAGCAAATTACATAAGGAGAAGAAAATTCCTCCTAAGTAAATATCCAACCTGAAAAAGTTTATATGGGAATAAGTGGCACATATGGAAATGTCGGCATTCTCTACAAGGATGAGTTAACTCCGTGTACTTAAAAGCTGATGGTACATTACAGCCATAGAAATGTTGATATTCAGTACTCTGCTTTCCATCAGGAAACAGCATTTATAAATACATGAATTTCTTTGTAAGAGAAAAATAATTTAGATATTCAGGTCAATTAGGAAAATTCAGAGGGGTTAATTTTTGTGATCACTTTACACATTTATTGCCTCAGTTTGTTGTCTCTGAACTTTCTAGGGGCTGTAAAGACTCCCAGGACCACAATGCAATAAGCGTATTTGCTGAAATTCAAGGAAACGAATGGTAAGGAAAAAACAATACTAAGACAAATAACTTATTCAATACAGAGAGTTTTGACCTGGGAATATTGAGAGCTCAGGTACAGAATGGTAAATTAGAAGGGTAGCAGCAAGCTCCAGCCATAGTACCTTTGCCTCCAGCCGTACTACCATGTTACCAGCAGATCTATTTTTCCAATGTAGGATGGGAACATAACATATCCCTTTTACCGTCAACCAGCAGGAAGCTATCAGGAAGCTGGTGCTAATGTATGCATCTCTCTTTCAACAGCAGAAGTTGTCTTGATGAGACCTCTGTTGAATCACCTAGAATCATTCTGTGTAGCTTAGACCAGAATCCCTCTCAGTCATCTTTTCCCTCACTACCATGGCTACCTTAGAGGCAAAAATGCCTCCAAGCATTGCACCAAATAACGTGCAAGAATGCTGGGGAGTCTGGTGGCTGCTGCATCTGCTAGATGAATTGGAGCAGCTTTTGGTCAGCTGTGGCATGTTTACAAGTTTCCAGCATATTTTATTCCAAAAAAGGTGATGGTGTACCATAGGACTCTTATGTTCTTTCTTTTGAGTTCTTTCCACATTCTGGAGAATAGCCTCTCTATTTACATCTAAGGAAGAGATACTATCGCATGAATAAAAAAATATTGACAATGTTCAACATTTTATTTTGCAAGACTGAAAAATGACAAGCTGCATACAGACTCTTCTATGGTGACTGTCAATAACACTTTAACAACGTTAAGACATTTATTTATGACATTATTATTAAGGCATTTGATATAAAAATTAATGTAACTATCATTTTGGCAGATTATGTTATCAGTGTTTCAAAGGGACAAGTCTGTTCTGAGAAACTGTGATTTGGTTGACCAGACCCCCTTATTTTTGGGGCTTCTTCTAATATGGGAAGAAACAGATGGGACTGTTCAGAATATAAATATTAAATCAGAACATGAAGTGTTGTATCCATACATACCAGTCCTGATGGTAATGATGCATATGCTAGTAGCTTCTTGTATTGTTCAAAGGTGAAAAACTGTAAAGAAAAGTTAGATTGAAATTGCATGGGAAAAAAATTATGAGTTAATTATGCAAGTTAGTAAAACCAAACTACAGGGATGTTCCACTACCTCATATCTTGAGTAGCCACATGAAGTTCTGCAAAAAAACATACACTACTTTTTTTTTCATGCTCTCTGTAGCAGTGTTTGATGTGCAATAGTAGACTATTAGGCTTCAGAACTGATTTTATTAGTATATCGTGCACAACAGCAGCATAAATGCAATTAAGGTTTTATGTAAGAGTTCACTTACAACATACAGTTCTTGTTTCCAATTTATTATTTTTCCTCTAACATCTAATTTTCATACACTTGTATAAATGTAGTAGTGTAGTAGCAGATACTATTATTTGCCACCAGAAGTCACCCTCATATTTAATATATTGCAATCATCTTCACATTTCTCATGAGAAAAATGTAACTGCAGATTTTGAAGAAAGTCTGTAGATTTTTGTAGTTTTTCACTGTCAACACCATTAATTTTCAGAATACTTTTTTTTTGTGACATCTTCTCAAAACCGAAGCAGAATAAATTAATAATTTTGTTCTTCCAAGAAGATTGTTGAGAATAATCCTGACTGCACTGAAGTCAGTAACAAGCTTCCCATTGACTTATGCAGAGAGACTTTCACAACTGACTTCCTGTTCTGTAGGCACAAACTCTAAGATGCATCAGTCAAGGTATTTTCAAAAGAAAGTGTGTTTGTGATATTTTATAAATTATAAGGTGTCCTCTCAAATACAGTCCTGGCCACCCTTGTTCAAAAAATATGAACTCAGACTACAGCATATTGAAAACACGGTTGCCAGGATCCTAAGGAGAACTTAAGGTGTTTTTTTTTAAGAATGAAGACTGAAAGAAAAAAAATGCTTGTCATGTTTAGTCTAGCAAAAAGGAGGCTGCAAGGGAATGAAAAACAAGGAAAGGAGAGAGAGATGTAACAAAAAAGTGGGTACAAATGGGTATAAACTACTCATAAATGGATTGTGGCTTGACATAAGGTGAAACTTTCTCACAGGCAAAGAAGTGGGGTCCTAAAACAATCTTCCAATGGGAGGGTTCTTAATCACTTGTTAGAGAGAGTTTGATAGATTTCTGAAAGGTAAACATGGAGCAGCAGGGGACTAGACTTGTTAACCTAAGAGACCCTCTCTAGTCCAGTGCTGCCATGAACAGCAACACTCCCTGAAGCCCGTCTTGTTTCTAATTCATATCAATAACATATATCAAATATGTTGCTGAGGCCACTGAAAAAGCACTTCAGGCTGATGGCACATAAGATAGTTCTGAGGGCACTGAAAAAGAGGCTAGAGCATGAGGAATGAGGATAGCAGAAAATCTTGTGGGTTATAAAGAGTAGATATTTGAGTTCCAGGGAAAACTAAAGATACTGGAAGTGTTATTTCATGCAATTTTCACGGAAGGAACACTATGAGGCCTGGAACTAAAGCTCACTCTTTGTCAGTCCTGTCTATCTATCAAGTATTCACTGTTTTGTGTGCAAAAGGAAAGTGGCTTTTACATGGCATGTCCAGTATTACATGACTGAACAACAAAAAGCTGTCACAGCTTCACCAAGACTGCATAAACACAGGTGGATATTTACTGGAGCAAGAGCTGTCACATCCCTATATAGCAAAAATAAATAACTAAAATCTCTTACCTTCTTGGCTACTTTCCAAAGCTAACCTGTAACACTTAGTTTAGAGCAAGCTGATTCCAATGAAGGTGGGATCCACTGAAAGTCTGTGTATTTCACTCCCATGTATGAGACTATGAACACTGACATATCAACTAGCCGTGAATGTGACATACTGTTTCACCATGAGAAAAAGGCAATAGGAAATGAGGCCAACAGAGATGTGGGAATGTTAAGAAACATAAGGGAATAGATTTTTTGGGCAAATCAGAAAGACCTATGCTGGGTCTCATCCAAAGAAGACATCCTCAGTCCCTCAGGCTCAGTTATCACAAACCTATCAGAAGAAAACATCCTTTCCATAAATCAAAGGAAATAGAATGAGCACTAAATTGACATTTTAACTTGTTTAGAACCCTGTCCTATGGCTAGTTCAACAATGTTCTTCAGTCAAGACCTGGTTCATCTGGAAAGTCATTAGAATCTTGCCAAAACCAGCATAGAAATAGATGTTAATGAATTGATAACAACGCCATATTTACAAAAGGGGGGAATGTGTATTATACTTCCATAATGTAAAATTAAGATGTTAAATCCTGAAACTTGAAGGACCAATACTCTGGTCAGCGGATATATACTTTTTTATTATCAATAGGTATTATGTAAAATTTTGCAGAAAAGGCCCTAGAACCAGAGCCTAGATTGTAATTGCCCAGTGTACAGATTGAACACAAATCTTGCAAACATCTTGCAAATATGTTTAAAATCATTGTACTGGCCTTGGCAACAATGATAAAAGATAGAAGTGTTACTTAGACTGTAGGTCTATCTTGGATAAGTAAAATATAATGAAGTATTCCTTCTTCCATAATGTGTAATAATTTTCAGTGTTATTTTTACTTATAAGTAAAAGGAAATCTTTGGAAAGTGTCAATTGTAGGTAGGTGAGTTACTTCTCTAAATGAAATTAGTTTCTTATTGTGGTAAAGTTTGCTTTATTCTCTGCTCAGCACCTTTCTACTCATTGTTACCTTCCTAACCTTTAATGGAATTTCTGGTATTCCTTAATGTTTTCCATAGTGTCACAGATCTGTAAAATGGTTGTAATAAAGGCAGAAATACATTACCTAGCAATTTTTTGGTCTTAAAATTTTTACCTTAAAAATCAATAGTTTCCTAGAGTCATAAATAAAATAATGACATAATAGTAACTACGCCTCATATATTTTTTTTAAAGAAAATAGATAAATAAAAGGATCAATATAAATGTTGCTGGGTATACGAGTGGCCAGTATACATACAATTTTGCCAAAAGTATCCAGCTATATCATATGGGTTTATATTATATATGTATACCCAAGTTGTTTTTAAAAACAGAGTAATTTGTCTTTTTCTCTGTAGTTGTATTAAGTTAACAGCTTTGTGCAAAAAAATCCCACAATAAACGCATTTAAAACATGCTTTTGTTTATAGAATAACCAATATTGTCCATCTGGCAAAGATACACTTTAATACACAGAGAACAGTCAGACTACTTACCAGATGTCTCAATAACTCTAAGGTAAAAATATATGCTTGAAACAAGATGTCTGGGAATGCATGAACAATACGAATTTGCCCCAAAAGTTCATCTGTTAACCATTGTATTGGCATCATCACTTCTTTCCTCCAAGTTCAATCTAACATAAAGTTATAAACTTTGACTTTTCGTCTTCCAGAAATACCAGCTTTCTTTTTTTTAGAAGGGAAATAAAGAAAAAAATATATATAAAAAAAAAGCAAGATAGACATGAGAACCTACTTGTCTAAAAGCGAACCTGTATCTTCAACACTTAGCATTTAAGCTGAATAACTGTGGCTAAGTAACTTCATTTTATCAGATTTATATTCATTAGCAAATAACCATGCCACGTAAATACAGTATTCCAGTATTCCAAAATGTTCAGTACAAACCAAGGCTGAGAAATTGCCTCTCTACTTTTTTTTTCCTCAGACCTCAAAGCCATAGTCGTTGATGTAGTTCTCCATGACCCTAAATCTCACTAGTCAGGTTGGCAGCAGACAAGACACATATTTGGGCCTGTTAAATGAGGAAAACCATTAGAAGAATAAAAGGTGGAGAACAACCAAAGAAAGCAGTGACTTTCCACTGTTGTTTCACATTCATATCCAAAGAAGGTTAATGGAAATTTTAGCCAAGCTGAATTCTCTTCAGGACAAAGTATAGATTCAAACTCCACTTTGGATGTTAGAAATTGTGCTGGCAGATAACACCTGACATTAAATAGCTTCAGTATCCAGGAACTTAAAATCACTTAACTATAATGCCCTATCTGAAATAATGCCCTATAATGCCCTATCTATAATGCCCTATCTATAATGCCCTATCTATAATGCCCTATCTGCCCTATCTACTGAACCATTGGAATGTAAAACATGGCTGATATCTCAAGATAACTTGAAGTCCTGTTGGTGTCTTTGGAACACCATAAAATTTAAAATAAAAGTGTAAAGAATTAAAGAATTCATTGATTTATTTAAAAGCATGTTTAGCATTTAAATCTGATTCTCAAGGTTTCAGAAAAAATACTGGGCCCTCACGTAAATGTTCAAGAATTAGGTAGAAAGCATCCCACTAAGGGAGCACCAGTAAAACATTTAAGAAGTTGTGAGCTTATGATGTACAAAAGAAGGCTGAGAGAAATGAATTTGTTTATCCTGAAGATATGAAGGCTAAGGGGGTCTAATTCCTGCCTTCCACCATACAAAGCAGGGTTATAGAGAAGACAAAGTCAGAAACTTCTCAGAGGTCCACAACAAAAGCACAAGAGGCAACAGGCAAAGTTGCAACAGAGGAAATTTGGATCGGATATATGGCAAAATTCTTCACAGTAAGAGCAATTAAGCACTAGATTAGGAGCACAGAGAGGCTACAGACTCTTCATCCTTGCAGATTTTCAGAACTCAGCTAGACAAGGTACCTGAGCAACATACTCTAACCTGAAGTCAGCCATGCTTTGGGCAGGAGGTTCACCAGATGACCCACAGAGATCTCTCTCAACTTAAATGTTTTTATGATTCAACAATCATGTTGAATATTGTGGGGTTTAAGCTAACTTAATCAATATGAGTAAGAGAAAGTGACTCATGATTTTTGAATGACTCAGGATGGTAGGAGAGAAATCAAAGTTGGGGTTGTATTTTAACTACAAATATGCTGGAGTCTAAAATGCATGATCAGATGGACTTGGAGCTGTTCCAACTGAAATGCAATAAAGAGACAAAGACAACATTACAGTCTGAAGAGACCAAGTCATTAGGAAGCTTTCAAATATCATCCATTTATTCTTCACTGCCATTTTGCTATTAAATAGAACTTCAGTTTGCTTAGTTGTATTAAATAATTTTGAGATAGGTGACACACATCGTTGGCATCTAAAATGCTAATGCAAACAAGAAGATGACATTAGCAGAACTCCTTTAGGATTCTATTACAAGGTCACATCCTGGCACTTAATACAAATATTATTCCTCTGTAAAGGAACTGGAACATGAATGATTAATTGCAGGCTGAGGCCCAAGATCATATGCAGCCTTTTTAGAAAGACACCAAAGGAAAAAAAAAAAAAGAAAGAAAGAAAGAAAGGAAAATCAAGACATTCTGTACAGTAACTGCTTTGAGACACATTTATTGCAACTATAGAAAACTTCAAAGTTCTGAAGTAAGACATAACATTCATAACACCATGGATGCTTTGACAGATTTAGAACTGTAAGATGAAATGCTTATTTAGTAGCACTAAAAAAAAGGGTTGCATTTCATAATTGAAAAAATTGGTGTATTGATATTCTTTGCCTAGGAGTGTTACTAAAATAATGTTCCAGAAGTTGAAATAGAGGATAATAAAATCAGATCAACATTTGATGTTAAATACACTGTTATAGGCTAGCATCCATTTCAAGTGTAAGAGACCTGGAACAAAAAATTCTTTGCATGCTAGAAAGTTGTACCCACTAACATATTCAATCTGTAAGAAAGCAAGAGTATGGAGCAGTGCTCTTTGAGTACAAGAAAACTCCAGACAGCACTTCAAACCTACAGATATACTACTTCAGGTTACTTAGTAAGTGCTTACTAGGAGTGGCTTCTTTAAAGGCTTCATTTATTACGCTATTCTGAGTATTAGTTGTTTTGTAAATTGGCAGGCATTTCCAATAAAACAAAATGTCTACATTAGAGGTAATTATGACGCTAAAATATCAATTCTAGTACTCTGTTATAAACATTGCTTATTGCAAAGTTTAATTGCAATCTGTAATTACAATTTGTTTTTCAGTAACAGTTTATATATTTATAGCCTAGCAAAAATAGCCTAGCATTTTAAAGCCTTATACTACACTTCTTAACCAAGAACAGTTTTTATTGTGCTATTCAACAGGAAAGTTTCCTCCTTGTAAAAATCAGAGAATCAATCTGCCAAAGCTTAAGAATCTAATGCTTCGGAGAATCAGTGTAGGAGAAATAAAATATTTTAGAGCTGACACTCTCTCTACTCATATTTTAAAAGGGGAAGCATGTTTATTTTTTTATTATTATTATTATTTTTACCTTCACCGCCCTTTTGGGTGTCTCAGCTAAGATAGGAGGGAATATTCCTTTGTAGAAGCCAAGCAATCTATTGAAGAAAAAAAGGAAAAGATTTTGTATGGATAAACAACAGATCATTGCCGTACTGCCAATTCTATTTTCACTTTTACGTAAAGCAACTAACATTTTAACATTTCTAAGCATAAAAATAATAGCCATGCTCTTTGCTTGCTTGCCTGTTAAATAATGTTCTACCTATTTTTCCTGAGTAGACAAGTAATTATACTGAAAAAAGAAGAAAAATTTTGAAAATGAAAAGGAAGTATTATTTGTATTAAATGTATTAAATGTAAATTTTATTAATTTTCTTGACATTGCAATGATATTTAAAATTGAAGTCATGACATACTGTTTTGGGAAACAAAACTGCGACCAGTAAGTTACATACAAAACCTGCATGCTCACCTCAGATACTAGGTTAACGCATCTTTTGAAATTTAGTTTAGTTTTACATATGCTTGAAAATACATGAAATAACCTTTGTTTGACAACTTAATTTTAAACACAAGTTAGCTCTTCACAGAGACATAACAGAATACATGTAATTTGTCTTGGAAAAAACATTCAGGCAGTATCTTGCTGACGTACTCATTCAGTTTATAATAGCTGCAGTCTTTTGGAGTTGGGCTGAAGCTAAAGATCAACTTGTTGTGGCACTTTGCATCGCAGTATCTAGATTTATATATAATATATAAATGTCGTATATATATAATTACATATAAATATTTTATATATAATAATATATAATACTTTAATATAATTTTATGTCTTGCTACAAGGACACATGGTATTTGAAGGCAGCCTGAGTTCTGCTTACAAGACCAGTGTGGACACATAAGGTTGGGTCTTGGGAATGTTCTAAACATCAGGTAGCTCTCAAGAACCCCAGCTGAGGTAAGAGCAGATGTAGTTCCTGTCTGCTAGGCCTCCACATTGCCTAGGTAGTGCTTAGCTCAGAATGATGTCTAATGCAATGAGCAATAAGGTACCTTGCCAGCCAACACGGGTATATCTTAAAACTTATCATCTTCAGAGCTCATATTCTTCTTCCCTGTAAGAAGGAAACTGTCTATAGACAAAATCACTTCTTAAAGCAAAGTTTTTGCATCCTTTTGAAATATTTAAAGGTTGAGATTCACTTTTATAAAACAGCCTATTATGTGGAATACTTTTACAGGGTGTAGAAGAGTAAGCACAACAGAATCTCCGATAGTTGTCCTGTGCACATCAGAAGAAACCGATTAAATTCACACTCCCCACCCGACAATAAAAAAACACAAATGCTCTATCATCTTTTTCACCTTTCTTCTAACATTTCTTTCAAGTCCTCTTCCTAAGCTGCTCCAATGTAAATAAAATATTTAGGCTTTTTAAGACTTTCCAGAGTGGGAATATCACTTATCCTTCCTCTGAAGTGAGCAAGGTACAGATTCCAGTCCATGATGAAAAGAAATGTTGAACATTCTATACAATGATGGTTTCATGACAAAATACTGAAAGCCCTTGGATAAGAGATTTCAGGAATTCAGTCAAGGAGTTAGATGTTTGAATTTCCCCCAAGCCTCAACTTAGGAACGTAAATATATATAGATACTTAACTATGTACATATATCTATACCTATATGTACCCCTACAGATGTAGATATAACCATACAGATAGATATACATATCCACAGATATTGATATAGTGATATAGATATAGTGGATACATGCTTAATTTTTAACAGTTCATACATATTCAATTTACTCTTGCTGATTCAGCAAGCTATTGAAATGTTGAATAACTTTATGCAAGTGATTCATACAGTTTAATGTGAGTTCAAACTGAAATTGAGGTCCAAGTAGGATCAGCAACAAGAACACAGATCCCTATAAACACTTTCTTCTTTTCAGCTCAATCTAAAACTCTGTAAGAGTATCTACAACAGGCATCCTGTTTAGAATTTCTAGTACTCCAGCATGATTGGAAATGGAAAATGAAACATACTCCACTGCTCTACTCACAAGTGTAGCTCTCACTACAGAGAAGCGAGACCTGAACTTAATCCAGATTTTCTCATTACTAGAAGATGAATAAGCAGAGGAATATGCAGTGTAACAACTCTGTTAGTTCTAGAATCCCACTGCGCCATTACCTAGACAGCACAACAGGTTGATTTTTCAGTGTAGCCTTCATATATATTGAAATATATGCAGTTATTGAATATATAAACATAGTAACATTCCCGCGGTCTCTGAAGGTCTCAGAGAAAATGTGGAGCGGAAGCATATAGCAGGAATAGAGCAACAGATCTGCCATTTCAGCAGTCTTGAGGGCAGATAATTGTGTCTAAAAATAACAACATTCTATCATATCTGGGTGTTGAAATAGCAGCAATTCAGATGATCAGCAGGCTAGGCTGTGGGTTGTTTGAAAATTCTAGAGAAATGGGAACTGAAAATACAACAAACAATTATCCATTGCTCCTGAATCTCAGAGTCACAGAATGATTGAGGTTGGCAGAGACCTATGGAGGTCATCTGGTCCAGCCCCCTGCTCAAGCAGGGCTCCCTAGAGCAGGTTGCCCAGGACCATGTGTAGTCGGGTTTTGAATATCTCTAAGGAGACTCCACAACCTCTGTGGGCAACCTGTGCCAGTACTCCATCACCTTCACAGTAAAGAAATCCTGCTTGATGTTAGACAGAACCTACTGTGTTCCACTTTGTGCTCACTGCCTCTTGTCCTGCTACTGGGCACTACTGAAAAAAGCCTAGCTCCATCTTCTTTGCACCCTCTCTTCAGGTATTTAGACATATTGATGGGATCCCCCCGAGCCTCCTCTTCTCCAGGCTTATCAGTCCCAACTCTCTCAGCCTTTCCTTATATAAAAGACGCTCCAGTCCCATAATCATCTCTGAGGCCCTTACTAGACTCTCTCCAGTAGATTCATGTCTCTTCATGTATTGGGAAGCCCAGAACTGGGCAGAGTACTCCAGGTGCAACCTCACCACAGCTGAGTGGAGGTGAAGGATCACCTCACTCCACCTGCTGGCAGCACTCTTCCTAATGCTTGAGAGAGCAAGCACTTCAGAGAACCTGGCATGCTGATTTCCCAGAAAGGGTCAGTGTTTGTGCTATTTATTCATGCTCATAATGGTGCCTTGCAGGTATTTCCTTGCTTAAATGAAAATGCTTGAGTTTGCTTGAGGTAATAGCTTAAACCCCGATCTGTTGATTTTGTGTTCCCTTTCGTTCCCATCACCACAGGCCCTTTGCTTGTCAGCCCCATCCATCACTCTGTCACAAGTCTGCTGGTAGCTCTCACCCTCACCTGTTTTTCCTGGTTTAAAGCCCTCACCAGGTTAGCCACTCTGACCCAAAGATACATGTGCAGTGATATCACTGTGCATATTATGTGAAGCCGACCTGCTGCAAGGCCAGCACAACAACGTTCTCTTGGAAGAACCTCTACTGTGAGTGAGGAGAATGTGCAGAGCTCAGCAGCTATATTCATGACCCTACAACTGGGTTTCATTGCTTTACTTCTCTTTTCTTCTGTGGAGGCATATTTCACCATGAAAAACAGACAGGAAGGAGTTAAGATCTATTCCTATGGAACACATTAAGTTTAGAAATCTAAAAACACATGAAAACTTTGAGGATATACATATGTATATGCAATATGTAATTCAGTAAACATGGTAAGGACTAGTTCAGTATTTAATTATGAAATATGGCTTTTTTTTTTTTTACCTCACTTGAAATAGAAGCTGAAGAAAAGGTTAGAAAGCAAAGTTACTGAGGTGAAAGAAATAAGCAACTAGAACACAATCTCATCACCACATCTTGTCAACTGAATAAATTTTTGCATTAAGCACAAATTCAAATAGAAACTTCTCTTCCTGAGGTGGAGCAGCTGCCCTCAACTTTTCCAAATAATGCTTTAAAAATCATGCCCATTAAGGATTTATTTATTTGAAATTTTGCAGAATTAGCTATTTATTTATTTTTCAAAACTAACATGATGATAACAGAAACTTAAATGGTTCTCATGTCAGCCAGAAAGTACATACTACACACAAAGATTTATACTTCTTTTTTCCTCGGTCAATAACACCGAGTTAGCCTACTTGCACACAGCGTGTAAAATTTTTCAGTCAGCTAATGAATGGTGATGACATTTCACATTTGAAAGATATTGTCACCTGGATTCAGGCCTTCCTACAGAAAACTGGTGTTCAGCAAAATTATGGAACAGCAGCAGCAATCACTGCAGCATGTGATAGAAGGGAGAGGACGTGACATCATATCCCTAGCTAGAAACATTGGAAAGAACAAGTAAATCTCTAACAGAAACACAGCTAACACAGCTACATCTTATTTTGTTTCAGCAGTAAGGGTCTAAATGAACATCACCATTCAATTGTATTCTGGGCAACAGCCCAAACTCATCTTTGCAGCAGTTGATTTTGAAACATTACAGTCAATCATATCTTCTCAATTTGTTCTTTCAGGCTTTTGCTATCCTTCTGGTTTCCATTTCTTGTTTGGAAGCCTTGAGTCATTCAGCCTGGCAAGACGACCAGCCTAAATCAGTTATTTTCTCCAAATTATGCTGAAATTGGGATCTTGCTTAGTTTGTTGTTTTCTTCCTCTCTTTCACATAATTTTCCCTTTAAGGATCTAATAAAGCTGATTGAAGGCATGAACACAATATTGCTTTTCTCCTGTTGCTGTCAAATCTAAGTCCCTTACCCACATTGTTTTATAATTGAAAAAAAATACCTCTTAGGTCCAATTCTACTTTCATTACCTCTGCATTATCCCAAGTACAAATAGAAGACCTGGGTTTCATGATCATGTCAGTTATATTAAACAGAATGCACAACTTTCTGTTTTTACAAGAATTTTTCTTTCAACAAAGGGAAGGAATTTTGAAGACATGCTTGGCAGAAGGCTGGGTATTCTTAAAAAAAAAACAAAGGAAAAAAAAACACAAAACAAAACAAAAAATCAGAACACATACCTGAATGTAACAAAATTTGCTTAAAATTTTATTTACACCAAGGAAAAGATACGCGTGGTATGTAACATGTTGTGAATTTATTACTATCAGAAGGTAAAACAACTGAAAACAGGGCAATATGACTTTAATATATGCTACTAGTGTGAAGTAATCTTTATGATGACCTAGCTGGAGATTTCAAAGATTTTAAATTCCCAGAAGTTAGAGGAAAACTATCAAGTGCTTAGTGAAAACAGACACAAATTACTACTTCCTGCTGAGAAAAATGGACAAACAATTTAGCTATTTATTTTGAGAGCAGCAACCCACTAGCCAATTGTCACACATGTAGTTCATCCTAATCACTGTGCCTACAGCCATTTGCCCATCTGAAGAGGTATGCTATAGGGAAATCTGGGTGTCATTCAGCAGGAATAGGCACGGAGCTGGGCATACCTGAAAAGATATTAAAGGTTGGAAACATTCATAGAAAACCAGGTTTCAACACTCTGTTACTATCCAAAAATCATTTTTTTTTTTCCTTGTGAAGTATGTTTTGTATATTATCCTACTGCAAATGTTAAACACATGTCACTACAGGAACCTCAGAGAAAGCTATTAATGACATACTTATCCAAGTTAGCTTCTGAATTTCTATTATGCTAATATATTTCTGTATCTATTCTTTGCCTCTTATACAGATACCTGCCATTTTAGACATCAGCACTAAATACAAGGTACTTATTTTCACGTCATATTTATTTTTTTTTTTCACTGAGCTCTCATTTATCTAGATCACCATTGGCTACAACACATGGAAATTAAGGAAAAGATTTTTTTTTTTTCACAGCAAGTAAAAGTAATACAGAATTATATGCTACTGTGGGGCTGCAGTAACACTAATGTTATACTATATGCTAAAAGAAGACCAAAAGTCCAGCTATAAGGATACTAGAAGTACACTGACTCAGGAAAGAAATCCCTCAAATAAGTTAAGGCAACATAGAGTATGAAAAGTGACTGGCTAAAAAGGAAGAGACCAACAGTGAAAGGTACTCTTAAGATACTTCAGAAAAATACTAAACAGTGGAGGAGCTGGCTCAGAAACAACCAGACTGGCTAAGAGATGGATTAATAGTCAGCATCAACCTACCTCACTTATTTAAAACGACAGTCATCACCATATTTACTGCATGTGGGTCAGATTATGAAGTTATTATGATCCATCATCCATGTGACTTTGTTATTCTTACTGAGAAATGAGTCTTTCTTCCATGATTTTTAATCACCTCTCAATTTCTTGTTCAAAATCCTTGCTAATTTTTGGCTTTCTAGTCTGCACTCTGAATTTAAATGAGTTACAGGACACACCTAAATATAAATCCCTCAAGAGAGGGAAAGACGATACCTTCCCCTTCCTTTCTCATGTCTATGGCAGCAAAAAGTGGGAGTAAAAAAAAGGGATCTTTGTTAGAATTTCTCACTATTCAAATGATTGCCCTCTATACTACTTATCCCTTCATTCTTTCTGGGTTTCACTATACCTAAGCATTTAAAAAAAGAAACACCTAGGAAGGTGAAGTTTGAAGTTAAAGCTGTGCATTGTAATGGACAACAAAGCCTCAACAGTTTTCCGTGTGTGGAAAAAAAAAAAAAAAAGAAAAAAGAAAAAAAAGAAAATCTTCTGACTTTTTGTTCTGAATATGATTATAAATTAAGTGTACATTATTACCCTGTATTGCTCAAGTAGATGCACTTAAGTTAAATTTAACTGGATTTTTAAATTTTTAAACTCAAATCTATTTCAGATACAACAACTAATTGAAAATGTGCTTAATTAAAGAAGTGATTGTCATAAGCTGTTCAGAGTAGGTCAGTCATTCAGACACCAACACCCTGGCATGCCTCTAGGCTGAGTCCTCAGCTGGTATAGCCATTTACCAGCACCCATCAGCAGCGGAGCCTGGTGGCCTGATGCTGGAGTAGCTGTCTGTGTAGGCAAAGCAGGCAGCAGCTGCTTGTGGGACACATTTTGCTGGGGAGAGTGCAATGCAAGTACCTGGGGCTGTAAAGCTGGACTGACCACTGCTGCCAAGGGAGGAATTGGGCCATATGGGATGATGGCAACTGCTGCGGGGTGGAGAGGCAGGACCCTGCCAGCTGCAACAAGCACTGCTCGCTGCTGCTTCTGCAGTCCCCCAGCAGCAGGAGCAGCAAAGTGCACCCTGCAGGGCTTGGTGTCACCTTTGCCTCTTCTTTCTTAACACTTTTGCATTCTGGCCCCCATCACCCATGAATGAAAGATCAATTTTACCCATGGTCTGTTTGATGCAATTCCCGTTGAAATCGATGCAAAGGGAAGCGTTATTATCACTGGCAGATGGTCTAGGTTCTTACTAAATTGCTGGGCTGCAGAATGGGTCTACATGTCTCATTTCTTATGACTGACAGCATTTTCTTCTCCAAAAGACTTTCCCTGTAACTGCCCCTTTTTTTGCAATAGAAATAAGATACAGACATGCCAAAACAGCTTTGCCTAGAGCTTCTGAAACAGAAAAATTCTTCATTGCATTTTGGATTGTCAGAACTGGCAGAATGCTTCATTTGTTCAGTAGGAGTTTTAGTTGTTCAAACACTAGAAGAGAATTTAACTTCCCCCCCTTTTGCTAACAGTACTGCTGTAACTGGTACGACAGGAAGCAGTCACTGTTTTAAAGTAGCTCCATACCTACATCTCTTGAAGGTAAAGAATGCAAGAAAATGATTCACTTTTAGTTTTGATACCAGAGAAAAACAGGCTTTGTAGCTCTGTGCTATTTCTGACAATAAAATAAAATAAAGTAGTTGAGAGGATAACTAGATGGGTTTTCTGGAAGAGACTGACAGCATTTGTCTGTGTTAAACTGATGCTATGACTCATTAAAGGAAAATTCATGAGATTAGCAAAATTTTCTGTACTTGCCCTGAGCATGCGTCCTACTTAGATCAGTAGTGACTCAATAAAAGTACAACAGTTTAATTTCATCAGAAAGAATGTGTCTCAGGAAGGAAATTTTTGATTGCAAGTTAATGCTAAACTTCACTGGAATAAGTTATGCTCTTCAACATCCACATGTGTAATCTCCAGGGAGTTACATGACTACATGTATTCTTTCCCATCTGCTGGCTAAATATGAGATTTAAGAGGCTTTCAGTGTCATTATATAGATTAGTGACTCTCCCAGGAGGACTCTAGGTTCACAATACACTGAATAACTTCCAATGAGATTTAGAGGACCAACTTTCAGAGATCATTTTATCTGTGCATGGGTTTTGCACCTGCAATTATTTGTGCTTGTAATTTAGGTTACTTAAATGTTTTTAATTTATAGATGCAATCAGTGATGTAGATACTTAAATAAACTGAACTGCAGGCAACTATAAGTGCAGGTGCAAAATTTTGCCTGCAATAATTTGGATTCATAAACATATTGATTTTCTGAAGTCAAAAGTAAAAACTACGCTAGTAGCTTTATAATGTTTTTAACTGACTAAAAAACTTACATATTATTACTGTTTCTCAAGAAAGTCTCAAGGCAGATTTTTTTAGCTTTAAAAAGAAAAAGGTATCATTAAAAATATACATGCACATAATAATTAATTTAATTCCATCTTTTAGTATCTTGACCTTTGGTGTATTTTTCTTACTCCCTTTACAGTACCTCTAGCAGGAAATCATGAAAGATTCATGATTTTGTAACAGGAATACTGTCGATAGTTGCACCAGTAGAGTGAGACAGTCTTATATGCACAAAGTGTGAGGTATTTGTAGCACCACTAAGGTAGTGAAAAGCACCATGAATACATACACATCCTGGCAGTTGGATTTCCATCTGGCAGACAGTGGTGGTGCATAGATGTACCTTGGGAGTGAAGGGTGTTATTATACAGATGCATGAGGAAACTCACATGCGTGGCAGCTACCTGTCAAAGGACAAAATACCTCTGTGTGTCACTGAAACTGGGTTGTGTCACGAGCCTCTCTTCACTCAGGAGGAGTTAATTGTTATGAGGGAAATCAGTAACAGAATTTTTCATTAAGAAAGTTATTAGAAAGAGTTTTATTACATGGGAGTAAGAAAATTGCTCCTCAAAAAAGGCAGAAAGTTGTTGCGGTTAGTGCCAGGTACTGGGCTAGTGCCATGGATCATTTCCTCCACCTCCAGGATGCCATCACAGAGCGCTGGTGTGGTGCAGCTGGTGTGAAACCGAGCCCCAATCCTTTGTTCCAGCCTGGGCTATGCTGTTTAAGAAAACTCTGTCACATGAAGGCCTTCATTATACACTGACTGTCATGGATGCTGGAACCATGCCCAAAAGGATACCTCCTATTGTTCATGCACCATGCGCAAACGCCCTAAAAATACCATATGGATTAATACCTTTTCCTCAATGTTATTCCGATCTAAGAACAAACAGAGTTGACAGTTAATAGAAACAAACTTATTTTCATTTTTTAGCACAATACATTCTGAACATGAAAGCTCCCTTTTCAGGCAATCTGCAGCAATGCATCCAAACTGATTCCACTTTCAATACCTCCTGTGCTGTGATGACATTCCTCTCGTACTTCTCACACCGTTTTTAAGATAAAACACCATAATGCCATGTTATTACTTTGTCTGGAGAGGTAACTAACCTTCACTCTGAGTCTCTCAAAGGGAATGACAGATGAGGTAAGTTTAAATGACTGAGAAATGAAGAAGACTTAGCAAAGATTTACCAAAGAAATCCAACCAAAGCTGACTGCTGAAAGAATAGAAAGATTTTGCAAGGCTTTAGACCAGTGCTACGCTTCAGTGTGGTTACCAATGAAAAACCTGCTAGAAGATTGTGGTGCAGAGATATAAACACCTTCTAAGACCAGATCTACATGAAAGACAAATGTGTGAAGGGAAGAATCATGTAGAAGTTGTTGTCCTAATTAATATTATTATTATTTATTATTTAGTGATCTACTCTTGTTTTCTGTAGCCATGCCTCACCTGTCAATAGTCTCTTCACCTACATAGACATCTATAAAGAAACTTGACACTTTTTTTTTTTTAAGTAATGGAGTCTGTGCCTCAGTGATGTGGCAGTTTCTACTGAATTAAAAAAAAAAAAAAAAAACAAAAAAAACTTGCAAGTTGTTCTTTGAGCAGCATACCTGCCTCAGCAGGTTTAACTTGAACATCTCTTTTGAAATGTTTTCTTTTTCTCAATATACTCTTCTGATCCAGCACCCTTCTCAACTTGAACTCTTCTGCAGAAAAGAAATTTTGCCACTTTGGCTTTGAATAAACAAAACAAACCAGTCCTCTCTCCCAGATTACTCTTAAAAGCATGCAGAGTATTTCACTTTACAAATGAACAAAATGTTTCACGCAGCAATCCAAGTAAAAGCAACACAAGTTATTTTACAGCACACAGTGTGATTTTTTTAGTATAACTTTTCTGTGTTATATAACTTGAAATAGTAGTAATACCATAATACCTTTATATATCTCAAAAAAGTAAATTTTGATCAAACTTGCTTTTCTTCTAGATCTCTAATTTTCTCTGTATTTGACAAAGAGAAATCTTTTTTTTTTCTTTTTTTTTTCTCTTGCATAGCTCACAAGCATGCCATTAGGCTTGCTCAGCAATCAGCTCTGAGTGTTTAGGAGTCAGCTACATTAGCCAGAGATTATCACTGCACCTTTGCAGCCAGCAGTATGGTTTGCCATGATCTCACAGTCTGTAAGTGTAACTGCAATTTGCAATCACACTTCTTCCTCGTTCACCGTCATCAGAGACCATTACAAAGTGAGTATAAACAACAGTTCACTAGCTATGACTAAATGATCACCTGGTGCTGTACAGAGAGAAACGTGAAAACCATCCCTACAGACAGTAAAACTAGACAGGACACAAGAACACATTTATCTTGTTTTGACTGGGGTAACAAGCAGCCACAACACCAGTTTCGTTGCAAACCTGCACCTGGCAAGCTGTTGCTGAAGAAAATAAAGTCTGCTACGAGCAGATTTGCAAGGCAAGGGTGGGCAGAGAGCTCAAGCTGCAATGGTTGCTGCTGTAGCTGTAGGTGATGCTGAAGGAGCAGGTGTTGAAGTGGTCATGAGCTCTAGGGCTCTGGAAGCAATGCCAGGTTAAAAGGCATTGGATGCTACCAATAACAATATGCAACACAGCAGATCCTTCTATGGGCTGTGCTTTGCTGTAAATTAATGCTGAAAGGCCTGCAAGTGTCAGTGAGCTTTAATAAAATGTGTCTGCAGTTCAAGAAAAAAGCCTGCAAGATTTATGATTTGTACTGAAACTGTGTAAAAATGACAGTACAGTACAAAAACTCAATAGTGTTGATAACAGCCTTGTGTTCTCCCTTGGGTTATAAAATTCACACAAGGACATCACCTGAAATCAGCTGAAAATTATTTAGATAGCTGCATAACTTAAGAAGTAAGAGAAATCATGAATTCCTGAGAAGCAGCATTTCTTAAAGCAGTTCAACTTAACTTTCTTTGTGCCATGATGCACTAGTTGGTTTAAGATAAGCTTTTCTTTCTGGGAAGAACGCTCTTTAGTAAGCAAATTTCTATACTTTGGTAGGTAAAAGTGAGTAACAGTAACAAAGCTATAGACCCTTCTTCACTGATTCAACTCCTACTGAAGTCAAAGTAGTCCTCTGCATTTTAATAGAATTTATACCACATCTTTTGTAAAGAAGATTTAAGTGAAGTTAGAAAACATAACTACCTCTTTTCTTTCAAAGACTACATAGTCCTTAGTTCTTCTCTACGTATTCAAGACCCCTGCAGCTTTTTGTACTGTGGTTCCATCTCCCTGTTTTTCTTCAGTTTTTATCTATAAAGCCCATGATCTTAGTTCCAAAAAAAAAAAAAAGGTTGGTACCATAAATTATTCAGAGACAAAGCAGAGCAGACTACTGCTACGTTCAAGGATTAAACAAACACACTTCAATGAATTTGGCTTATGAATACTGACATATGTCTATTGCCCCAAACATTTATATATACACACACCACTAACAAATACGACCAGCCTTACATGAAAAACATTGTACATTTTGATTCAGGATTTATAACAGAAACATTTTTTTTTGTTGTTTAGAGATACTTAAAAAAATGGTTAAAGGTACATTCTGATAATGAGTGTATAAAACTTACTCTTGAGGATACAAGAAATCATAAATAACCAATAGAGAGTGGAAAGAGAAATGTAATGCTTTCCATCGTCTCTGGGGTCTGCCCTGCATGTGGAACCCTCAGAAACCACAAAGCATAAAGCAGTGCCTCATAATGTAATGAATACCTGTAGTTTGTAGGAAAAGTACATTCACTCCACATACAGACTCAGGATGTAGTAGTGCACGGAGCCCTGGTACTGCAGCTCGAGCCTGCTACCATTTGAGCTAAAGCAGAACTACAATAGCTGGCACTAGCAGCAGCTCATTTATCCTGTCTGCAGGTAAGCCAGCACAGCACACACACAGGCAGAATCACTTTTCAAGTAAAATGAGTAGAGAAAGGAGGTAAGGAGAAAACTACAGCTTTGTATTAAGTTTAGTGTAGATACCTATCTAATTAATTCATTTTTCAAAATTATTTAAGCCTCCGGGAATGCAGCCTTCCTACAAGACGTTATACTCGAACGGCACTACATCACAACAAGTCAAGCACATAAAATCAGCTTAGAGATGACGAATAATGAAGTATTACTTGAGATTTTCAGCTTATTCACTCCATACTTGTTTGTGATGATGTGGTAAAAAAAATGCTTTGGATCTTGGTTTTAACCATTTTACTGGACATCTGGTGTTTGCTGCTTAAAGTTTCACTATTACCAGGGTCATTGTAATTCTATAGCACATCTGGGCCAAATTCCCTGGCAGATTTTAGCGAATTCTGCGGCAGTGGAAACATCTGTAGCTGCACACAGTTCCACACATACAGAATTGTGAGAAGCTGCAGAATGTTCTTGGATCTTTCACATGTCAGTGCCCAGGAAATAACCCACCGGTAATGGATTATCTTTTGGCAATTTTAAAAAAAAACTTCTGTGGGATACATCCAAATCAAGTAAAACCACACGGATTCTAATCACTAACATTTTATTTTCATCAGTTATTAAAGAAAACACTGGTTCCTCAGTTTTCATGTTTTCAGAACACACAGCATTTGGAAACATTTTCTTGTAAGTGGATGGACTGATTCAATGGACTGGCCCACTGTCACTGAAAATTTTGTGAACTGCAAATAAAGCTTAGGCTACAAGAGCTGAAGAGAATAAGAGGAAAACTTAGCAATAGATTCTCTCAGTGAAGGACTAGATATAGTAATCATGATTTTTATCTTCTAAGGTAAAAATAAAGATTAAAAATTGTAGCATTATCACGTCCACCATTTGTGTGCAATCAACTTTTGTGTTAAAATTCTTTTAATGACATTATACCATAAAATAAGTTTCATTTACTTGCTTTAAAATGATGGTATGAAAATATTACTTGTTACAAAGAAAGGCTTGTGAGAATGAGTGCCCTGGAAGAAATAGTCTCTTACTCCCCAGACCCTGAAATATTTCTGCCAACCTGTTACATTTAAATCAATATATTACAATTGCCTGGACTTGATCCAACACTTTCCTTTGAAAAAAAAAAAAAGCAGAAGGAAAAAGAAAAAAGAAAATCCTAGCACCAGCTTTCTTTCCAGTAGCATAACACATCACTGACCACCAGATGACTAACTAAATTTGTTATTTGCTGAGTCAAGTAGTTCTTGTTGTATGTGCTTAGACTGGCAAAGTGAATCATTGGACAGGGTAAGACCTCATTTATATTTCAGTCTAAATCCTAAACTGAATTAAACCCTAAATTCTTAAGAACTATAGCAAAGATATTGAAGGCAATAAGGCTGGGACTGCAGTGAGTTAGCCTACAGAGTTTTTTCAGCCTCAGATGAGACTTTAAGTCGTTCTACAGGGGAAAAAAAAAAGAAAAAAAAGAAAGCAGTATGCCAGGACGTATAATGAAATTGACAAAGAGCAACAATCTGGACAACCCATATATGTGGACAGAGCAGTGTGGAAGGGAGAGCATAAGGATGCCTAACACAGGAAGGGAGATCTATGACTAGATACAGGGTTAGAAAGATTTAGAACACATTTAATAGCTCCATTTAGTAACTACTTGTTGTAGGGCAGGTTCTCTTCAGCAGCGTACCCGCTTTTAGAAATGCCTACACCTTCCCAACACAGCTTTCCCCAGCTGCTTGTTTCCATTTCTATACCACAGTCTTTCACAGTCATTTGTGCTAATATGCTTATCAGTATGACCACACTGTATGCCAGATCACTGAAGAGTGGAGAGAGGAATTCAAAAAGGAAATGCAAGGTGGCTGGGAACAGTGGAATTCTTCTTCTGAAATTGAAATCTTCTTCCAAAAGAAAGAAATATATGTGGAGATGACAGGACAAGAGCAAAAGAAGCTGAAATGTCAAATTTGTGATGGATGAGTAACATTGAATATTTATGGCCTGAAATTCTGTTCAGGCTGACTGAACAGATTTTCAATAGGGATTACAAGACATTTCACTTTGCTATATTTGTTCTCATACAGGTTAAAGACAACATTGATCTTGAAGGTAGAGAATCTGAGCAGCAGGCTAGGTGGAACAGACAGAAAGAGACAGAGAGGATGCCCAGAACAAGGAATTTGTGATAGTCCCAGACTGAGGCAGAAATTCCTCACTGGCGAACAGTAAAAAGGTAAGACTCTGACCCTTCAAAAACAAACCATACTCCCCAAAAGGATTTCCTTTTCACCTCAAAGGACAAATCTGTGCTATCACATCTTCATCTGTATCCAATCTTGCTTAAAAAGAAGGAAAAAAAACCCTCCCTGTCATGCATCTAGTCATTTGTGCATTAAGAACAAATAATCCTTCTTGATCCCTGACAGTGACTTGCTGAAGCTCTGAAGCATGATGTAAGTACCATCATTACTATAATGCAAACCTGCAAATGTTATAGTAAGTTTAGGGCAGTGCAAGATTTCCTGTTCTCAAAGCTTCACGCAAGAAGGGGTTTGAGTTAGGACACTAGAGGACAAATTCAGAATGAATCCTTTAGGATCTATCATTTTAATGATACACATTTTCATCTGGAAACTACATTAAATAATATTTGCAAAGACTCAGGTAATGTCCCTCCAGCAAAAGTCCCCAAGAAAAACCCCTCTAGCTGATTGTTCCAGTGTTTTTTTACATTCAGAGGAAACTGCATTTGAAGGCCGAATTGCTAAACATCCCAGGTACTGGTTGTGCTGAGCTGATACTGTGGCTGGCACGAGTCTAAAAACCTTGAATTCATAGGTGCCAGAAAACTTTTTCCATAGGTGAAAAATACAGAACAATCATGTAAATTCTCAGTATTCCCTTTCACCACCAGAAAAACTTAACCCCTTGAACTTTATGACACAAGGCTCATTTTCCTCCCATGGCTGTTTTCTGGTGCTCTCAAATTCTACAGCATATCTATATTTTCTTGAAGTGTTGATTCAATTCAGTATCATTTAATTCAGTGTGTTCACATTTTCTTTTAAATGTTCAGTACTGTATCAGCTGTCTTACCAAAGTCATGGACGGAGGCAATACTTCCTTACTATTCTTTAGTTGCACACAGCAGTTTTTTATACTTTAAGATTGAGTGATCCTTTTTGCTACACTACAGTCTTATAAGCTCATGTTCATATAATTATCTTTAACTACTAATTCTTTTGGTACTACTGTTTCCCAAGACACTGCCCTTTACATTATTGATATAACAAATACAATATGAATTCTGATTACCCCGTGACTTTGTATTTGGCTACATGAAAAGGCAATTAGTTTTATGATGACCTTGTAATTGGGTGTAATTTACAACAGATACCTGTTCTAATTTGCTGTCCCACCAGTGTTTGTGTTAATTGACTCACTTGCCAATTTTATTAAACGTTCACCAGGAAGGAATCACAATGCTGACTGTAAATACTTATTTTAACTTCAACTATGTGGCTTCTTTGTTTTTATTTAACTGAAACTCTTCCCGCTCTTAATTATTGTTCCCTCCTTGACTCAGAAATACTAAGGGCTGGGCTGAATTACAAATTTGATTCCAGAGATAACGATGTCTTTGAAGCATTCCCAAACTAACCTTGAGAAAAAAAAAAAAAAAGACAAAAAAGTAAAGACTTTAACTGATAATATTTCAGCAAATGTGAGAGTATTAGTTTCACATCAGTGAAGTTCTGAATTCTGTCATCTGTTTGGCAGACAGAAAATTCACCCTGCCAAGATAACTGGGCCTGGTGATACCACAAATGTACTTTAGCCCATATGAAGTCCCATAGTGGAAAAATGATTGGGCTAATGTTCAACTGGGCATTAAAACAAATAAACAAACAAACAAAACAAACAAAAAAACACACACAACAAAACTGGTGGTAATCCAGAAGGGTTCCCCCTCTCTGCCTCATCATGTAGGAACACAGACTTTTTGCCAGCTGAAAAGAAGGGATAGTGTGCAGACGGGACAGAGCAACTGGGAAAGGGATTATTGCTTCTTTGGTGGCAGTGCTAGTTTATTCCAAATGTGGGTGAAATCAAAACTCAGTAGCCAGAGCTGTTGGAGGCAAATAGGGTAAATCCCAGCTGCTGCAGCTGCCACCTGGGCAGGCACAGCAGCGAACACAGGAGTCAGGGGCAGCTGAAAGGCTTGTGGGGACAGGGCCCAGTGTTTGGAGATACTTTCCTGGTCACTGGCAGGGATTCTGGTATAAAGTGGACTGTAAAATATAGAAAAGCAACATGACAAAATGGCTTATTAAAGAGAAGATGACAGAGAATTGGTAAGACTGTTATCAGTAAGACTGTAGTTTACAACTTTAGCCTGAATTCAACGCGCCATTGTTACTGCTTTCACAGTTACTCAATAGAAAATGAGCTGACCACGGTATCAGCTCTCAAACTCCTGTCCATTGTAGACAGTTTTTATTTTCATAAGACATTTTCTGTAATCATGACTACGAAGTCCTTTGCTCACCTGAAGGAGAAAAAGTGGTATATAATACTATTGGATGGAAAGAAAATAGTCTGCAATATATTCTTCAAGATAAGTAATACATATTCTGAAAATAACTACTGTTTAAGAGGAGGAATATTTTACCATCATTGTTGGCATTATTCACTTACAACACTTAGAAAACAATTTACCTAAATAACATAAATCAACCAAAAGGGTGCCTTTTTTTTGCTTTTTCAGTGCTACAATGTCCAATACAGATTATACAAATCATTTTTGGAAGAAGTCTGTCCCACTCAGTGAACCAATCCATGACCCAAAAACAGGTGCAGAAATGCACAAAGGAGAACGTGGCACAAAGTGGGAACATACAACTCTGGGCAAACAGCATATAAGGTCGTTTCTTCTGGTGGCAGTGCTGGTCTAAAATACTCATGAAACTATGGCTTTGGTTAGACAGAAATCAGGATGTAGCCTATTATGTTTTCCTCTTTAACTCAATTTTTTAATGTATGGTTCACATGTTGCTATGTATTATTCTCATCCAGCTGTGCTATAATAATAGCACTTTTACCCTCTCATCAGGCAGTAATTTTGAATTAAAAAGTCTCTTCTAGGGATAGCTTCTAAAGCACAACACATACCACCTCATGAATGTGGTAACTGATATGTCGACATTCCAGAGTGCTAAATAGGTGAGGATGTTGGCTTTCAGGAACAATCTCTTGCCAGATAATACTTCATTATCTGACAGACCATCTGGTTTTCAGTCCGTCAATGCTATATTAATACCGCCAGCTCTCTATGCTTGATTATTGCCCAACATTTCTATTACTTTGTAAATAACAGAACTCAAAAAAAGGAGTCTTCCAGAGACTGAGCAAGACAAATCACCACTTGCTCATGTACTTGCCATTGTCATTTTTGGACAATGGCCAAAGATTGGATTTTTTTTTTTTTATGTGACTTGTGAATTCAGAGTACAGCATACTCCATTGTTATCAGGAGAAAGATCACTAACTTTTAATTGCACAATATGTATAAACACAGCTGGCCTAGTGAGTCATTTAGTAATGCAATATGTTACTCCCCAAAACTCTGTTTCAGGTGTAACCTCAGGACTCTTTCTATTCTAGTCGTAGAAGTCTGTGAGATTTGCAGTGATTCACTCCTAGACTACTGGGAATTTTTAAAGGAATCTTTCTTTTCTGCAATTGCAGAAGGAATGTTTGGACTGTAAATGAGAAGCTGTATCTATTGGATATCCTTTCGGTGCCTGTTCAAAGCACCCTGTTTTAAAAATGACTAATCACAAGAACGTGCAGTTCATAACTCTGTAAGCAATAATAGCTGATCTCTTTACAGTAAAATATACATTCCTCCAGTAGGAGGAATGTCACTGTGGGAATGTCATGACATTGCTGTACAAGATCATGAAGAACAATATTGGCTGCATTTTTACAACAAAGATATACATTAAGATATGAATAAAAATAGTGTTTCATTGTAGTTAGTAATGGAATGAAATATAAATATTTTATTGGATTCTAGCTGAAATACATCTACTGTGAGCTGGGAAGCTGGTGAATACTCAGGACTCATTTGTTATCACCTCTGAGGATTTGCGTTTTGTATACAACTCCCCTTTCCACTGAAATCAACAATGAGCTTACTCACTCATGAAAGCACTCTCTCTCTGTTTCAGTAGCCTTGACTTAAAATTTCAGATACCCTTCAGTAACTGATGTAGTCATCACTGTCAGTGCATGGTCAAAGCTAAGTATCTGGTTCAAAATCTAGATGCCTAAGGAAATCCTACAGCTAAATAAATAAATCTCAGAACAAAAAAGAAAAATCTTTTGAAAAAGACTGCGGTTAAGTTCTAGTGAAAAATGCATAAATAATCAATTAAAGAAATGTTCAAAGTTTCTTATACTCTTTTTTTCCACATTAATTGAATGTTTTTCCTGTGAGTACTCAAAGCACTAATGATCACATTCTTATCAGGCATGTCTGAAGTCCTTTTTCCAATAATAAAACACAAATATAAATATCAGCAAGTTACTGTAAAAGAAAGACAAAACTATTCCAAAAAGTACTTACAACTAGATTGGATCTATCATAAATGCCTGTTTCAAATTTAATTGTTCTCCGTAAGTCAGGTCAAACATGAAAAAACAGGAAACAGAAATTGTCTCAACTTTCCTGTATTCCAGTTTACTACTTGGTGCCTAAAAGACTCCAAAACATATGCCGCAGCCTAATTTGAATGAAGTCTGAGGTAATGGCTCTTTCTCTATTTCAGAACAATAAAATGTTAGGTTAAAAGTTATGTAGACACCTACTATGCATCTCAGCAAAGGTGCAGCTGCAGATGCAACTCTGATGAAATCAGGTCAAGTTGTACAGTAGTGGACCATGCTCATTACGCTACACAAGAGCCAGCACCGTCCCAAGGGATGCTAATGGGGAACCAAAGCCCTGTATCCTTTTAAAACTATGCCAGACTGCATGCACATGCTAGCAAAATAAGCAGAGATGCGGCTGCACTGCCTCAGCAATGATGTCTATAAAAACTTGGCAAGAGGCACCGTTCTTTACTTCTACAGTCAGCGCTATCCCTGCAGCGCAGATCTGCTTTTACAGTGTGTTTTCTTTCCCAGCAAAAACAGAAATTCCTCTTCAGGGGCTGTAAATGCTCCCCCTGCTGCAGCAGTCCCCACCGCCAGTTTCTGCAGACCTGCTAGCTTGTTTTCCAGGACTCTTCCCTCTCAAGTCCCACTACTCTGGGGCACCGCCACAGCATCCCAAACTTCACTACTTACAGACTGGATGCCCTGTGCTGTGGTTCATCAACCTCAAGTCCTTCATTATTCAGTCACAGAGAACCTGAGTCCAACATTGAAACTCTTAATGGGACAATATTATATATATATTATAATGATAACTATAAGATATTATGGGACAATAACATAACATGCCATAGCCTCTCAAAGTGGAAGGTCTGTGGCAAGACATCCTGCCTGCTTTCTGATCACAGCTCCTGCTCACTACAGCTTTGGGTAGACATGCACACTTGAGCTTTTACAGTGTTCATTTTCCCAGGGGATGCTGGTGAGAGAAGTGAGGATGAAGTATCTAATTCAGGATGCTGTAACTACCAAAGGTGTTGTAACCCCAGGTACCTGAGGTGTTGCAATGCTGGATGAGAAACAGGCTGATGGAACTCCACAGACTCAAGCTAACAGACAGCTTTTTTAAACAAGCAGAGAAGAACTGTGTTTCATGAGCAGAGATGGGGCTGCAAATGATAAGCTTCCCAGCATGTGGTACTGCAGGACTCAGATTCACTTTGCTTAATGGTCACTCACTGCATCTACAGAAGCTTTAATATCCCAAGTTTTACTGCTGTGTGTATGGCCCCATGGGAAACAGTTTCTTTCATTTATGATTCATGGTTCACAATCATCCCCCAAAAAGAGACACTGACTTCTCTAACAATCAAGAAGACAACCACCTACTATTTTGCTGGGAAAATGGCAGGAGGAACTGGTTACCTTGCTTAACTAAAAAGTCAGGTTCAATTCCCCTTTTCCATACCTGCAAGGGATTTCTTTAATAAACTCATTGTCATGAAGAGTTTAAGGAATACAATTAGAAGCTATGACTCTTCCATCCAGATGCACAATCACAGAGTCACAGGCCATGATCTCTGGACAAACACATCTTGAAGTACACAAAGTTGGAACAGAAATGTGAAATGAGTGTTACCATCTCTATTCTCCTTCCCCTATGACTGTGAGAAGAGGCTGTAAAATGGTGGTAGATCATACTACAGCAAAGAGGAGTTAAGGGTCTGGATTCTTCGGGTACAGAAGAAGTAGCAATCTCCACTGCATAAAGGAAAATATCCTTCGGAGTATCATTCTTCAAAAACAAGGTAGGAAACACAACCATACTTTACATATGGGTTTGTTTTAGACATGGCATACAAATCCTTAGAAATGGATTGAGCCTATCAAGTATCTCCACGTGGCAACAGAGTGCACTTTCTTACAATGTAAGTTTTAGGCTTAGGTGATTTTTTTTTTCTTCTGGATATTGCTTTTTTATTTGTCTCATCATTTTAAAATCCAAGCTTTCTGGTATGGTCCAAAAACAATAGTTTAACCTGGGTTAATTTTGATTTTCTAAATCAAAAAATAATCACAATTTGGAAGAACAGGATCTTATTGTTTGCTCATGGAACAGTGCATCAGTTTTCACGATACCATAATTATTGGTACAGATTTCCTGGTTTAGGTAAAATGTATCTGTGCAGGACTGGTTTTATAAGTAGCTTTATTAATAAACAATTCACAAGCTACTTTCCAGTAGCTTTTCTACTCGCCTTTTCCAAATCCTGGGGCCTTGTCCACACCCTGGATTGCAACACATTGCCCTTTGTCCCCTTGGGGTCTGGCATGGTTGAACTTGTAGAAATATGTATGTGTAGTGGCGCTCTGACCATGACTCCTTCCTTCCTGCACCATCCTGGGCAGCTTTATCACCTAAGTATCCCCTGTGTAGGATGATCTTTGGTTGGCTGCTAAGCAAGCATCATAGAAGGCTCTAAGGACAAAGCAGATCTTGTATTACACTTTTAAGGATGCTTTCAAAGATTTGCTAAACGGGTGCTTAATTTAGTCTCATTTCTGATGAAATGATTATCAGGCACCCATATGAAGTCAGCAGCAAACCCTGAAGGCTAACAGAATCCTTAGCTCATCTGTTTTTCAGTGATGGGCAAGCAGCATCATTTAGATATTTTTGTTGTTGCGCATGCACTTATTTAATGCTTTATAATTATCTTCTTCCTGTGAGAGATTGTCTACTCACAGGTGTTCATCAAGTGGTCTCAGGTGAATCACAGAAGCAGAAGCTTTGGTCATGCATCACTTAAGATGTAGACATCCAAGGTTAGCTGGAATGCTACTGAACATCCCCAGGTTTTATCATTGCTATCTGCAACATTCACTATGACAATGAAAACTCTTTCTAAGATTAAAAACAAGACCTGTCACAAGTGAAAAGAGTTGCAATTTTTAGAAAAAAAAATACTAGGAAAATTTGTGTAATAGATGATGACTAGCCCATACATCTCAAATATTGCCTAAACAATCTTACCTGAATTAAAATTTTAAACAATTTCCATGATATGTAGAAAGGCTTGTTAGACACCTGTTAGCACATTATATGTATACTACTTGTATGACAGAATTATAGATGTCTAAATTCTGCTTTCCATGCTGGATATCTTAAAATCTTGGGCAACTGTAAAATTAAAAATTGTGTAATTTAATATGTTGTCTTAAACACAGGTTTGAGCAACATGACAGAAAAGTTTTAGAAAGGTAGTGCAGAAGAATTTGCTAAATAATCTGTAATTCTGCAGGTCACTAATGAATGTGGAAAAGTGTAGTGTTTATACAGAGCCCACGGCACTGCAGACTATAATGATCACACAGCAGGACAGAAGCAAATTTATGTGCTATGCTCTGAAAGGTAATATGAGCTTCATTTTGAATGAAATGACCTACCCAGCACAGAAGGAATCAAGGAATGTTCTAAGGAGTAGGTAAGCAGCAGCAGTGTGTACTAGTCAAAGATCCTGCATTTCTTTTTTAGGAAAATAGGGTTTAAAATGAATTGTATAATCTAAGCAGTAAGAGCCAGGACCAGAGCACTTTGAGTAATCTGCATTCAAATTTGCTTTTTTTCTCTACTGAAAAATAAATCCCGTTGCTTACATAAACCAAAAAGAACATATTCCAGTTTTCAGATTGTCTTAATCTTACATTGTACTCTTTCAGGACCACTTTGAGAAATTTTTATTCTTCCTATCCTATCTTTGTGTCATCTTCTGGTATGAAACTCTCCTCTTTTTGCTCCTCCAAGAACCACAGCTCCCCAGATTCTATGTCAGATACCTGTTAAGAATGTATTTCTTAGAGGAGGTCTCTTAGTGTTAACTCACAAAACCACAGACATTTCAGTGTATTTCTCCTGCCTGCTCCCTTTTCTATTTTTTTTTTCTTTTGCAGCTTGTATGTTCCTTTTCTTCTTTGTATCTGATTTAGATCATCTTGATGGTAGCACAAAAGACATCATATAGTATGAACAGAGAGCATATATAAATAATGGGAGGGAGTAAATCTTTTTATAATACTACCACTACCTTGAATACGAAACTGGGAGTTTTATGGTAATTATGGGTTGAACTTCAGGGGATTATTTATCAATTAAAAATATGCATATACATTTAAGCAGCCTATGTTATTGTCTATATTATGGTAAGATGACAGTCTTACAATAAATGAGATACATATCTCCCAGAATCAGAGTATCTATTATGTCATTTGAAATAGGAGTTGCTACAGAAAACATACTAAATGGTAGGTAAGCAACTACACAGAATGTTTATGGATGTGGTTAGAATTAACAGCTTAAACTTTAGTACATTCAAAGCTAGCAACAAACAAGGTCTAAAACTTGCATATCTTTGAGCTATGCCCGGTCTTATTTTCTCACATGTACTAGCTTTATTTATGTCCTGGAATATAAAAAGGAAATTCATTATTTTTATGTTGCCAGGAAGGATTTTAATGAATTATAAGTGCTATGGACTCTATGTGAACTTCTCACAAAATTCACATGAAACACAATTCAGACTTTGGACAAGGACAGATGCTTCATAATTTTTTAACACTATCTTCAATCAGAATAACTTCCAGAATAATGTCAACAAGTAAGTAAAGCATAAAAACAGAGCTGTCAAAGTCTGATATAGGAATAACTAAGATCATGAAAAAAAAAAAGATATAAGAACTACTGTATTAATTTTTAACACCTCAAAATGTTACCAATTTTTTAATGCCCTCTGTTTTGATTCTTTCATGTGTGACCTATCAGGTTCTGTGATCAACTGTCTGTAAGGCTCCATGTTTAATCAAACTGTTTGTGTAGGACATAAACATTAAGACATAAGGTAAGATTTATATTAAAATTACTACTTAGGTGTAAAACCATATAGAGTGAGAAATGGGAAACTATTTTAATGACAGCCTTGGGTTCCATTTCTTAAAAAACAAAGAAAATTAAAGGCCTGATACAAAGACCATAAAGTCAACAGCATACTTTCCATTGACTTCAGAAAGATGTGAATCAGGCCCTTAAAGTAGCAACTCATTTAGTACTGACTGCTAAATTTATAGCACTTCTTTATTTTCTCTAAGCATAAGAGCATCCATTCATCACACTGCAGTAACAAAGCCGTAACCTGATATATGACAAATATTACAAGCTCAATGGCTGATGTCCATTACTGACGGGACCTGCTCACCATTTAGAAAAGATTGGCACTGAAGGATTACTGAGCAAACATAGCACCTGAAAAAACTTGCATGCAGGAGTCTGTCATCAGGTGTGTGATCGAGGGCATTATCTGAGAACGCTGGCTCTTTATCTTCAGTTGGAAACTGCTGCAATTGCCAACAGTTCTCAACAAAGAGCTTCCGTCATGGAAGGCTGAGACACCGAGCCAGTCTGGTGATGGTTTACCTTCCCAAGGCTTCATTCCTTTTTATGGATCACCTGAGACCATGCAGCACACCAGTCTCTAATAGCTTAAATAGCAGGACAACCTAGCAAACTGATGACAATCAATGGAAAACCAATCCTTTTCGGTAGAAAGACAAAATTCCAGGCATTCCCTCATGGTAACTGAGAAAGTCTTACTTCTAAAACTGCATTTTCCCAAACCCTTCAACAGGATGCTGAGGGTAACTTTTTTGCAATTGATTCTGAGCATTTTTCAAGGACTGCTAACTCTTCCAGTGTGAAACTGCTCACTAGTCCTTTTTTCATCTTTTACACCATTATAATTCTTCTTGTGAATAACTTAAACCCCTTTACCTTTTTTGTAATGCAACACTAGATAAAATTACTACTATACATTTTCTAAGAAAGCCTATGAAAACTTTATTTGTATAAAAACACTTATTTTTCTTGTTCTGTTGAAGTCTAAAATTCTAGAGGTATAAAAATATTATTACAGCCTTGAGAAATATTTATTATTTACAAATTATTAATATCAGCTGTTGAAATGCTGGTGGAGACATTTTATTTTTCTTAAAATCATAACAATATATTTAATATCCACGGAAGTTTTTGAAATGTAACTGAAGGTTTTGGTTTGCTTTTTATGTACTTTTAAACAAAAAATAATTTTTAAAAGGGATTTTTAATTAAATTACCCATGTATGAAGAAAAGATAAAAAATGAGATGAAATAGTTTAATATGTTGTAAAGTAATAAACATATACAAATCTGAATATTGTGCAAATTTTTTTTTTTTTTGTATTTTCAAAGGTAGAGACATGTTATGCAAGACTACTTTAAAACAAAGGCTCAAATGCATACTAGTTGATATTTTACTTTTAACCACAAAATTGACTCTTTTAAATCACAGTAACAATCAAAAGAATAAATATTACCTATAGGCTAAATGATAATTCATACCAGAGATAGACAACATTTCCAAATAAAAATGGTGTAAAAATAAGATTTTGAAATATCTATGGAATTTTTTGATAAAGTATTTTATGCAAAAGACTATTTGAATTTCTATTTTTACTTGAAGAAATGAGTGGATTTTTTATTTTCATATAAAATGGAGTTTTGGAAATAAAAAAGGTACATTGGTTGAAACTTGACTTTTGTTAAGTCAAGATACAAAATTATTTTATGAGGGACTCAAATAATGAAAAAAATAACTTCTATTAAGAAATGTTTTAGTAGTAAGTAATCTGAGCCCATACCTACATTAGGAAGCATCTGGAGCATAGAAGTATTTCTTCCTGCCATGGAGTTCAACTACTACAGAGAACAATGATTGGATAGTTTTGGCTACCAAATTCCTATGATGAAGAAGTGTCTATTTATTATGGAAAAATCCATGTATCAGATTAAAAGAATGCCTGAAAAATCTTGATGAACCTAGGACACCCATTGCCTAATAGTCAGTGGATACACAAGTTCAGGCAAAGACAAAATATGCAAAAACAAACAAACAGTGAAGGCAAACTGTAAAAAAAAAAAGAAAAAAAAAAGTATTCATAACTGGAGCTGATCTTTCAGTTAGAGTTACTGCCTCATATGCTGCATGAAAGCTTCAGAAATTTACTATGGAGTGTCAGCCTGCTTTCCTGTGAAAGGAACTTTCCATGCTAGATAGAAAGAGAATGCACCAGTACATTTCTGTGCTTATATGCATGGACTCCTGTAAGAAGATGCAGCATGTTACACAAACAGTACTCATGATTTAGGCATTTTTACAATCAATGAAAATTATTTGCACCGCATTAAAGTTATTATTTTATTTATGTGGTAAAAAACAGCTGACTGTGAGTAAAATTGCATAAACAAAGATTGTGAAAGCTAAAAAGCCCACATTGTATGTATTTAGAATTTTATTTTCTTGAGAGAGGCAAATGGCATGACAGTCCAGCAGACTATTTATTTTTCACAGTTTGATTCTCAGAGTCATATGGATTGCAATGTGCCCTGAAATATGAGTTAGCATTATACAGTAAATATACTCTTCTAAAATATTTCCATATGTAATGCTAATTCCTCATTTTACCTTGTTTTATTTAAGATGCATTCCATGGAAAATCTGCACATAACTGTCAAATATTCATAGCTATTTACATTGCCTTTTTGTTTGGAGCTTTTGCATTGATTTAGATGAACAGTTCCTCCTCCATTGTCAAGCATAGATATTCTCAGCAACTAGTTTACTAAATTTCTTTCAGAATGTGAAGCATGGCACACAGAAAGCCTTTAAATTGGGTAAAGAATATTGCAAACAGAAGAGCATTTGGTGATGGTTTTAGAGAGGAATGATCAGTGTACCTAGCACTTACTGCTGCATCAGCAGCTCTACGTCTCAACAGATGGCTGCCAGGGAAAGCTTCTCCTCCTAACAAAGATGTATTTTAAAAGTTTCTCATCAAAATGCTACTCAACTTCCAACATTTAAAAAGAAGCTAAAGTACTTTAGTAGGAAAAAATGGAGGATACCTATATTTTCATTTGCATAATACAAATTTGTTAATAAAAATGCTATAGAAATCTTATAATTAAACTACCCCCAAAACATGAAAATGATGCATATTGAAAAAAAAAAGTCTACGTATTCTAATAGGTGATAGTCTTACATCTTCATTATTTACAGTTAAAATTATGAGCAAATTTATACAGTGTAAAGCACAATTATTCCAGGAGTGAAAATGTTTTATCACTGAATGCAATACTTTTGCATAGAATTTTTGTCTGCATCTTTTAGAGATTAAATACTGGAGGGATTCAAATAAAGCAGAATTATATATAAATAAACAGCTGAGGATTACAGCAATCAGAAGGATTGGCATAAAAGAGAAATAGCTTTATTTTCAGATGTAACAAGTGAAGAAAATTAAGTTAGATGAGGTAAAGACATGCTGATTAGAGAGCAGTATAATTGTGTCATTATAAATAAATATTAAATATAGTAAATATAAACATACTAAATAAATGTTGTCTGATTAGTTAGGTCAAGACGTGAAAAAATTGATCTGGATTTTTTCTTTTTTCCCCTTCAATTTACAACTTACAGACTTCTATTTTAAAAAGAAGGCTTTTGACCTGAAATGCTGCTGCTCATTTTCACATACATGTTTCCTACAACCTAAATAAAAATGCTTTACTTTGCATTTTACGCTGTCTGCCAGGTATTTCCTGTGAACATCCCATCTAAAATCTCTTGGTCCTAGTAACTAATGTCTGTAAAGAAAATCTTGGCAAAACTATAGTTCTAAGCTTCACAAGCAGCCATTTTAAACAGAAAGCTGCTTTAGTTGTGTTGACAATCGCATTTTAAACTGATTCCTTCCAGATGAAAAGATGCTTTTTCAAACAATGTAATAAAAGTGTAAAGTCAGCTGTTCCAAGCATATAAAAGTGATTTATCTGTTCTCTGGTCACTGTTTTTTTCTCTGATACAGTGAAATTTTTCTTTTAAGGAATAGGTTAACAATTAATCGCTACTAGAATCGCAAATCATGGAGAAATAAACAATTTGCCTTTAAAAGAACCTCGACACATAACTGAAATTAATTTTGCATCTGAATGTGCATATGCTATTGTGATTGTGTTTATGAAATGTTAACCATTAATGGCTAGATTTACATAACAGACACACAGTTAATTTTGACAGCTGACTACTGACAATGTCACAATCAGATTTCAGAGCTATTACCTCTGATAAGAAAGAGGGTAGTGCATGGATTTCAGTTTCTTTTATCTACTTGCAGCTGAGCATGACAGCCTTGCATGGGGTTCAGGTTTGAGAAAACTCTGATCCTCTGTCAGGGCTAGAAGCTGTTTCTGCTCTTTTAAAAACAAGTTTAAGTCCTGGCGATTCTGATGGCAGCATATACATGCCATTTCGGAACAAGAAAGTCGTGTAGGGACAGATCGCCCTGAAGCGGCACGATCCAGACGTATGACAACAGAATTCAGCCTCTTAATCTTAAAACAGCAATTCATTAAATCTTCGCTCAGAGGATGTGCAGCCTCGGCTGCGACTACTGTTGGTTGTGTTTCAGTTCCTGACCTGAAAGCTTTTCACTAGCTGAGAATTTTCTTACAGCCCTGGATAAGCCAACAAAGCCCTGCAGATGGGCAACACTCACAGCGTGGGGTGTGTGAGCACTTCACTGCTTTCCGGCCCTAGATGGCCCTCTGCTCAGCATCTCGGCCGCCCACTTTCCGCCCGGAGCCCACCTCTCCGAGTGCCGTGGGCTCGGGGCTTGGCTGCAGCCCCACAGTACGGCCCCATGCAGGGCGAAATTGCCCCTGCCGAGGCCCCAGGGACAAGCTTCTGCTTGAGAACGTCCCAGTCACCGCTGCCAAACACTGCAACCCCTCGTGATGAGCTGCTTTGCTGAAGCAGGGGGCATTCATGGCCATTTTCCCGGTCTACAAAATTTGGCAGTTATGTTCTTCACACTCAGAGAACATAAACATGTTCAGAGAGTACAGTGGTGCAGCACAGTATAATATTTTCCCATACACTAGGCTAACAGGAGTTTTTTAAAAAAGCGAAATTATTACATTGATCTCTTTAAACAAAATTACTAATACGTCTGAATGCAGCAGGAACGTAAATTGGTAAAATGATAAATATTCCTGAACGTTCAAATCATAAGGAATAAAAATTAAAGGTCTGCTGCTATTTTGCTAACTAGAGTAGATAAAGATAGATTGTAAATAACCTTCAGTAGGTATCCCCGTACTACTGTAATCTTATAATGCAGTTATATAATTCCAAACTGAACCCATAGGAACTACTGTTATAAATATAGTAATATAAAGAACTATAATTATGCTGCATTAGTAGAACACACAGACACCCAAGGAATCATAGCTTTCAGATTAAAACAAACTGATGGTGAAAAAATCGGAAACTTAATAAATACAACCTGAACCTTTAAAAAATACAAACCAGACACTTACCAAGTGTAAACTGGCCATTCCAGTGGCCATAGCAAACAGTAACGACTAATGACAGTTAATGTCTGGCCTGTTTATGTCTAAGGTGCTTATAAGATTTATATAATTCTAATGTGTTCTTTTCTGTTCCTATGGGAAATAAATGAACATGCACTTCATCTTTAAAGCAGCTGATTCTCAGAAGTGATTCCCTAAAAGTGTCCTTGTTTACTCTGTTGCCATATATACCAGATCAAATGTTGTAAGTAAAATGTCCGTCCATCAGTAATAAAAATGTGATTGGCCAAATGCTGCCCATAGTTACACCAGTGCAACCTCGTTGTATTTCAGAAAGCTACACACATAAAACTGGGAATAAAAGTTTTTCACATTCCAGAGCCATTTCTTATGTTTTCAAGTGTTAACATATGAAGATGGGGGTAGGGAACCTACAGTGAGGAACAGAGAATTCCTGCCTGAGCAGGATGATGAAAACCTGATGACAGTAACATCACTATAAATGCTGCTGACTATCTGCAGAGAGTGCAGTCCATTGAACAGGGCACCAGTCTTGCAGTCAGGATATCTGGCTACAGGCTTAAAACTGCCACTAGCTCCATGTATGACCTTGGACAAACGACCTCACAAAAGGGATTGCCAAAAGTCTTCAAACCCCTTCTGAATTAGGAGCTTAAATCAAAGAATGCAATTTTGTGTCCAACACACATGTTCCTCAGAGCTCTGATATTAACATGTTACTATGGGGCAAACAAAGTACCCAGTATCAATCTGCTCCATGACAAACATCTGTGTTCATGCTCCTGTCCAGACCTACTCTACTGCCTGGCACCTTAAACCCCAGTATCACCATCTGCATAAATGAGATAATGATACTTCTTTCTTCTGTAGAGAGTTTTGAGACCTAGAGATTAAAAGAGCAGTTTTCATCTTTTTTTTTTTCTTTTTTTTTTTTTTTCTCATGACTGACTACTGTTGCAAAAAGCATCCAGAGTCACTTGGGACAGTTGGCAAAGCTTCACTGGATTATGAACTGGGTAAGTTTTGCCTACTAAGAGACTAAGTAAATGTATGAATATTTTACAAATAGGCATGCATATGCATGCGTACGTGCATTTTAAAACACTATGAGGGATAAGAATTTCCTGACATTTTTGCGGTCTTTACTAGGACATGAGACAAAGTTTAAATATCAAATGAAAATGTTAATTTAATGAAGATAGCACAATACACATCACCTTCACATAACTAAAGATCTCTGCTTTGTGGCCATACTTGATCTAAACCTTTGCAAGCATAATATAAATCACAACCTTAAAGTAAATAATCAGGAAAAATCTGTCAGTTAACTTTTCTGCCTTCCTTGTCTCTAATCTTAAAAGCAGTCTTATAATGATAATTTTAATCAGGACTGTTCCACCATTTAAATTTTATGTCTTGAAACCACAATAGACAACCAAATGAAACTGAAAATAGTAAGACCATGTAAGTATGATATTACACATAGGCCTATATAGAGTAAGGCATGGGGCAAAGTTAGACTAAATGGCATCAAGAACAGCTATGCAGTATATTACTCTGCATGTATACATAGTGGATTATGAAAAAGGAACTCCTGCTAATTACCCAGAAAAATTCTGAAATTTTCATCATGTGGCACCAAGAGGCTGAAGTCTGCTAAGGCATCTTTTTTCTTTTCACTACAGGTCCATGAGCCCCATTCCCCAGAAGGCCACATGAATCCTGTCTTCCAAACCACACCAAGAACTCTTCAGAAGAGTGCAATGGCTGAGAAATGCCATGGCTTGCCTGTAGAGGGGCTGTAATATCAAAGTCTCAACCAGTGGAAGAAATGTTAAAGCAAATGGAGTCCCTCACTTCTGAAAGTAAATGTATAGATTCAACAGTTAATATTTTTAATTATGTACTAAAAGAACTTGTGATTACCCCAGCTATATTTTTCAGGCTCATTTTCCCTGAAAATGCACAAATACTAGATTTCCTAAATTTGAGATTTCTTCTTCAAAGATATGCAAAGCAAGCACAAGGATTCAGGTATTCAAAAATTCAGCTCTAAGACTTTGATTTTTGTCCACAAAAGCCAAGAGATTTTATACAGAGTCACAGTTTAAGTCAACACACTATTCTTCAAAATCTCAGTTATAGTTCTCGTAGGGTGTTACAAAGCTTCAATAATACTTTAAGTTTCAGATGGTATTATTTCGCAGGGGAATGCGATAATTTTTTCAACAGTATGTCACAAAGATGCTGATGCAGCATACTGTGACCCACAAAATAATTGTACATGTGGGATAAAGAGAGGGAAAATTAGTAATATACTATATATTGCTATATATGGTCTACGTGGATTCATCAGGATAGGTTCAGAAAGATATTTTGGCACTGTAGTGCAGCCAGGCCTTGGGCACCCAGCACAACAAAGATGTTGATCTGTTAGAGTGGGTCCAGAGGAGGGCCACAAAGATGATCAAGGGGCTGGAGCACCTCTCCTATGTAGAAAGGCTGAGAGAGCTGGGTCTGTTCAGCCTAAAGAAGAGAAGGCTCCAGAGGAACCTCATTGCAACCTTTCAGTACTTGAAGGGGACTTATAAAAACGATGGGAAGCAACTCTTTGCTCAATCAGATAATGACAGAATGAGGGGGAATGTTTTTAAACTAAAAGAGAGGAGATTTAGATTAGAGGTTAGGAGGAAACTCTTCACTGTAAGGATGGTGAGGCACTGGAACAGGCTGTCCAGAGAGGTTGTGGATGCCCCATCCCTGGAGGTGTTCAAGGCCAGGTTGGATGAGGCCCTGAGCAACCTGATGGCTTCCCTGCCTGTGGCAGTGGGGTTGGAACTAGATGATCTTTGAGGTCCCTTCCAACCCAAGCCACTCTGTGATTCTATGGTTCTATGATTTTAGCAAGACCTGTACAAGTATTATTTGTTTGTAGGTTGACCTGTAGGGCAGACCTGTAGAGCTAGAAAAGAGACAGAACTATGTATAGGTATTTTTGAAGTATGAGTGCTAGCAGACCTTTCTCAGGGTTCACATGGAAGTTACTGTTCCTGTAGTAGTGGGCAACAGGGAAAATGTGCTTTCAGTTTGCTAGATCACAGGTCTTTGAAAGTGCCAGTGCAGGCGGATCTATATGAAGAAACCAGGTTCCCGAACGTAGCAAGTGAGCATGGGTCCAAGTTCACTTCTGCTCTCCTGGTGCTAAAAAGAAATCAAAGAGTGGGGTAGATAGCTGTGGGAGCAAATAACATCTTAATCTGCCACTTTTGCTTGCCTCAGAGCACTTAAGTCAGAGCCTAAGTCTGGTCTTTTGATACCAGAGGAATTTATGCCTCCAGTAAGTGGAAATGAATCTCTGCTTCGTAGCTGCTAGCTGGGAAAAGGGATTTTTGGCATGACTGACCATGTCACACTTCCCCGGTCGGCAATTTCATTGAAGGATTCATGCACAAGGTAGCCAAGTATTTGTATCTTGTATAACATTTATTTGGCAGCCTTTTGATAAGTCTCCTCAGCCCAGCTGGAAGAGCACACATCCAGCTGGGCCCCAGGAATGGGTGGTGATGACTGCTGGTGAGTGCCAGAGGCTGAAGCTTGCCTGCAGGGCTGGCAATCCTGCAAGTCTCCTTTCCTGACTTGTTGGCAATCAGAAGCAGCAGAGCATCATCTGCAGCTAGCTGGGAGAGCCAGGTCTCAAGAGCACTGCTGTAGTCTTTCAGGCACTTGTCACCATGATAGACAGCCAAGGGATAGAGGCAGGACAAAGGAGAGTGCTAGCAAATTCCTTAATCAACAAATGATCACTGTTATCACATAAGCCAGGAACCCTCCAGCTTCTGCACATTTGCTGACAACTCAGCATTCATCCAGCTCCTGCTTAGCCTTGGCTGTTCTCCCACCTACTCCACCCATAGCTGACAAGTTTTGTGCAGCTTTAAGGCCTAATCCTACTAATGTATGAGTCAGGGTGCTGCTTATTAAAAGAAAGGTGTGTGGTCATACAGGCAGGCATTTATAGGTATAAGAGTGGGGTATGAGAGTATGAGGCAACGCTGAGAAGAAGACAGAAATAGTTATAAAGCTTATTGGGCTTTTTTATTAGGAGGTAATTGTTCCTTCCCAAACCAAATTCAGCATTAATAATCAAATAACCCAGCAGAAGTAATGAGGTCTCAAATGATCAATGACTATTGTGTTTTGTATTTTCCCAGGACCATCTAGGTCTAAGAAAAGCTAACAGCCCTTTAAACTGTACCTTTCTCAAATGTTGAGTTTCAAAACTGGAAACCAGGACACTGCTACACTTTCTGTTTCAGGCAAGCTAACCAATGAATGAGAAAGTAACAAGCACTTGACTGGGTGCCTATCCAAAAAGCCAACTGTAAGCCAGAACATTTATTGTTAAAATAATGAGCCCATGAAAATCTAAGTTTATATGAAAAAAGTTGTTTACAGACCCAAAATAACAGCATCCATCTAAAATGGTGGATGCAACTCTAAATTAAGATAGTGCAGATGGACATAATTTCCATTCTTAATATGAGACAACGCCACGTGTCTTTAATATAAATGCAACATATACATTCAGCTAGACTGTCGGTTTATTCTGACATTTCATATTCAAACCTAAGTCGTTATCAAAGAAGTGAGTGATTACAAATGCAGTGAAAATGGCAACAATGCAAACATTGGTCAACAAACATGATCAACCCCTTAGAACCTCTAAGAACCTTTTAGGTCCTTATTTGTAGGACCTAAAAAGAATGAAAAGCTTTCTCTGTTAATGGTTTCAGGTAATCCTCTATCCAAACATTTTCCCCAATAAACATCAGATTATTTTTATGTTAGCTGTAAAGCTGTCACTCCTCAATAAACAGATATACTCCTGGTGGTTTTACCTCTGCTGTTGAAGATCTGTCAATACATGCAGCATCTCATAAGTGAAACCAGAGAAATTCAGATGCAAGGTTCCTAACAAATACTGCTAAACAAAGGCTGGTCACCACAGAAGAGGATTCACAGAGCTGCAGTCCCTGTGCAATTGGCAGTGACTGGAAGGTTTCAGCACAAGTCTGCAAAAGCCCTGAAGTGGATACTCCTAACTCCATTTAATAGACAGCTATGTCACCTCCAATGCTATGCTAGACTGACCCTTCCTTTAGTGAGTCTCACTTAAATTTTATGTTTGGTGGCTCCTGTTTTCTTGTAAGACAAGAAAAAGAGTTCAAGGGATGGATCCTTCTTTGAAGATTTTAATTCCCTGTGGAGAAAATTTATTTCCATCTAAAGAACTCTTCAAAGTTTGGGAGCTGGGGGAAGGGAGCTTTTGTAGAGGTTTTTTATTTTTTCCTGTATTTTTTGTTTAAGAAACTTTTAATATTTTGGTGAAGATAAAGGAGACCTCATATTCTTTGAAAAGGACAGAATTCTATTAGTGGAAATATTTTATCTGCAATTCTCCTTATAACAGAGAGAATATCAGAGGGATGGTTAAAGAAATCCTGGCCACCATTTCCAATGAAGCAGTTTGTCACGAAATCACTAGATTGTTACTATAATGCTGCAGTAACATAATACTGGTCAATCTTCAGTAAGAGAGATTGCAGCAAATTAAACTTTTGCATATATGTTAATAAACATGATAAGTACTTATTAGGTCAATCCCACAAATTTACTCTTCATATAACCTGAACAAGGTCAAAAAATTAAGGCATTAGACATATCTTATCTGTCTGAACTGGGCTTGGACATCCTAGCTCGCCATAGTTGCTACTATTGAAAATGTTACTACAGAAGAGCATAAGCACTATTCTCAGATGTAAATATTTTCAGGTGCAGGCCATTAGTAACATTTCTTTTTCTGACATGTTCCCTTATTTCATGAATTTGTTTTGTGATAAACTTAACGTGAAGTCACATATGGCAGTAGGCAACTCTGAGTGCTGGAGAGAGGTGCATAAATCCCTTACATAGTCAGTATAAACAGAATTGGATCTCTCTGAAAATCAGTATAAAAATGCTGAAGGGGATTTTATTTGGGGCTAGCCAATATGCAATAAACATGGGGCATGAAAGAATTTCTTTTACCCTTCTCCCAGTTCACACACCTGAATCTGGACACTTCATATATTGTTTTTATTTGCTTGGTATCTAAATATGAAGCCCTTTCTTGGTGCTCTATTCTGCATATTTTTGTGATCACCCAAGGAGAGGTTCAAGAATTAAATTCAAAATAATTCAATTTAGGTTCAAGATTTCCACTAACTTAAAGATTTCGCAGTCATCTCCCTTGTTTCCCCCAAAGTCTCATAATCAGCAAGCTTCAGAAATGGGACAATTTGCACAGGTGGGAATAACAGACTCAAGGATTCAGAGAAGTTTGTTAGGATTAGTTGATTACTTTTGTTTATTTTTAGCCAAAGTTTAAGATTATATTGTATCTGAGATTCTCCTCCTTTTTCCCTTGTGCTTACAACTGATGACTGTTTTAATGCGACATTCTGTTTCTAACTGACAAATACTGCCGATAACGGCAAACGTGACAACTTCCTCTCTTTGCAACTTTAGTGAAACATCTCTACATCTCTCTTTACTTTAGCAATTCAAACTACCTAGTTCTATATCTGTGTACTTTTATGTAAGGTAGTTTAGCTAAATCTCACTACAAGAAACAATATTGGTCTAGTTCTTTTCACTGCTGGCCTCTCCTATGTTTTACCGGTACAACTTGTGGACACAAGAAGTCTGATCCCTGTTGCACTTCTGCTGCTTCCATATGTGGCATCTATGCACAATTCCATTTTGATCAATATATGGACAAAATACTGGTTGCTGTTGCATTTACAAAGTTGTTATGAAAAGCTTGTCAGCTATTCAAAACTGGCATTGACTAATTAGAGTTACCTTGATTAAAGGCTAGCTCCCAAAGAGCTCCTGTGGATAACAGGCTTAACTTTAAGCATGTGATCAGTCCCATTACATTCACTAGCTTTAACAGGACTGAACATAAAATTAAGCATGTATTTAAATGCCTCTCTGGATCACAGCCCAAGTCCCTTAGAAGAGCTCTGGCTCAGAACGGTGTAACCTTCTAAAGGTTCAGGTGACTAAGAACCATAAATCCTTTTCCACATTCTGTCAAATTGAAAAGTTGTGTAATTTTACTCACACAGGTCTTGGAAACATTGCCTACCACAGCTAACTGGGAATGCCAGTTCATCAGAGGTTGGAAACAAGTACTCCACTGAACTCAGGCTCAGACTGAGCTCATTCAGAAAACAAGATAAAATAACCAAGATACTGAACTGCACTGATGTGGCCATCCCGCTGCCAGTACAGAGGCAGAGTTTGCCCAAGTATCTCTGCACAGCTGTGTATCACAGTTTTTTAAACATATCCTAATAGCAAAATTTGGTATTGTGAGTGTGAGTAATGTTAGGACTTTGCAAATTGTGCTCGTTATGTAAGACTAAATGTTTGCCAAATTCTGGCAATTGCATAAAGGGTGGAATATAAAGAGGATCTAATGTCGGAAAATAGGTGATTAAAAAAGGTCACATAAAATTGACAATTTTAAAAACATATACTCTTACCCTTCTCTCTGGAAAATAGTCCTAAAAGAGTCCCCCAGGCTCTTGTAACTGGTCGGATCAGTTTTCCCTCTTTGAATTTGGAACCTAAAAAAAAAATACAATTTACATCACAGCATGAGAAGTTAGGGATTTTAAGTTACTTTTAACTTTCCAATTATTATATAAAAGAAGTTTTAAAGGTTATTTAATGTATCTGATTCATTATTATATACTGTTCCTGATATACTTATTAACACTGTTTTCATAGAAGCTGTTAAACTAAGGAAAAATAGAGCTTTAGTAGTAACTTTTTTTTTGTAGTTTATGGAACTCACAGTATAACTATCACCTTTGACATTTACACCTCTTTCTAGTTGTTTGAAAAATAAGCTGTTAACCCTGTGCCTGATCCAAAGCCCATTGAAATTAATGGGAGTCTTTGAATCAGACCCTGTTTTTGAAAATCTGAAACGGAATACTGTCATGTGTTTCACTATGAAATTAATCCACTGTACAGTTTTGTTCTTTTTATATCTGATGCAATTACAATAAAATCAACCAGGGACATGACCAGAAATTACAGCATCATTCATTTTTTGTAATTTATTAATAAGATGAACAATGAAACAAAGCAATGAATTCTTTTAATTCTTTTAATTAAAACCTTGTTTTCTCTCTTCATATTCTGACAGTGATAAAGATTTCAACAGAAAGGCCTTGAAAGGAAAATCAAGATTATGATTTAAGACTGTAAACATCTTATTATTTACAATTTCTGTATTTGTTAAACAGTAAGTTTAACAAACTATATTATTTTATTCAATACCCCAGTCAGATTATCCTACTTCTTGTATAGCATGGAGAAATTTTGAAAGCCTTTTTTTTTGAAAAAAAAAAAGAAAAAAAAAAAAGAACACTGATATTAGCAAATCCAATCTACAAGAAGTCTTTATCAGTCAATCAATAAGCTGGCTTTATCACTAAGTACAATACAAATTCTACACAGCAAAAAAATAGTTTCAAAGAATAACTGACATAATCAAGAAACTCATACACCACAGGTACAGGGCAAAACAAATATATGCATATATGGCTTCTTAAAATCTGAATTTTCAACAAGTACTAACCACTGCTCCTCTAGGAAACATCTATTGTTACTTACTCTGATTATTACACCGAATCTCATTAATATGTGAAGGTATAACGGTATTTTTAACTCAGTGTTAAACAGCAGTGTTTTCTTTTTCACGAGAATTTAGTAGAAACAAATCAAGATTTCTACTGGAACAAAAGGCATTTATCATAATGAACATCAGTATTTCCTAAACTGTGTTCTGTGCTAACACATCTAATGTTTTATTCACTTCGAGGAAAAAAAAAATCCAGTGATGTAATACAATTCTTTAGGCACTTATGAAGGCAAGCCCACACCTTTTTTGAAAACAGTTAGAAGGAAACACTGAGCCCCTCCATAGTCCTAATAAAAGTAGTTCAGGCACATCTGGGATCTCTATCTGGGGTAACCTCTTTTATTAGCAGGAAAACTTGCTGCCAAGTTGGCAGAGAAGAGAATGCTATTCAACAGGCTTACACTCAAATAAGAGCTGATGCATAACATTTTGTCTGAAAAGAACCCTGGGGAAAGCTAATAGTTGAAAATGTCTCAATGCCATTGCACAAGTCCAACAGAAATACCAGCTACAGAAACTTTTACATTGAGGTAATCAAGCAATCAACATTATAATAGAAAGTAGATTCTAATCAAATATTGATATATATAAAACTTGATTATTTATACCTCTCAGTTCAAAAACAAAAATAGTCTTTATGTTTTTTAAAGAAGAACAACAAAAAAATTCTTTCAAAAACTCACCAGCAAATTACTTTTTCTCAAGTATTTCAAAAGTAAAGCTTTCTTAACCCGAACTCTTTTTCTCAAGTTTCAAGATTTGGCCCACTTGTAAACTCAGAACAAAGCTTTACTGTTTCAAAACATCCTCAGAATAACGTGCCTTCCCTCTCTCTCACCTTACAAATCCTCAAGCTTATCCTACTAGCACATGTGCAAGGTTCCCAGCTAATCCGCGCATGCACAACTGTTGGTAGAACTGAGGCATTAATCACAGTCTCACTGTGCATCTCAACAACACAATGAAGGTATGTTACTTAATTTTGATTTACAATTACAGTCTGTCAACTTCTCAACTGAATTTAAATAATTAACTAAAGTACGTCTTTGATAGCAATAATGAAAATCATAGCAAAAGACAATAATACAATAAACAATTTCATTGTTTCAGATGAAAAGACACGAGGACTACTTCTTGCTAAAAAAAGTTAAAGTTGCTTTTTTTTTTTAATTTTAATGTAGATAAGATTCTAGTATTAAATGAGTCTATTTGTAACACTGAGTCACACAAGTAACATATTCCTTCCTTTAGGGTTTTTGGATCCATTCCTTCCCTAGTAAATCTTTTTTATAGCTTTAACAGTGATCCTAAAATACATGCCAATTATGTGTTTCAACCTAGATCTGCGAATTGGGTTCTTTGATTCAGAATTGCTTGCCTCAATAAAATCATGTGTAACTTTTTAATGAACTAGCTAATTGATCACCAGCACTTGTTATAAGAAGCTCAAGGAAGAGCTGAAAAAATGTTTGGTTTTCTGGAGGCAGCAGCAGCCTGTGTTGGTAATCTTAATAATCCAAAAGAGTGAAAGCATTCACTTCAGTAAACAACCTGGTCTGTTTTTAATGATTGTTTAGAGGAATGAACACAACTGGGGGATACGTAATGGCTTTCTCTGCTTCCAATCCATTTCCTTCTAAAAGCATTATAAAACCCCTGAATTTCATGCATTTTTGGGAGCTGGATGCCTGCCTTGCAAGGTATTAGCTTTGCTAGAACAAAAAAAGATAAACTCACCTATAAATATAATCAGAGCGTTAACTTCTGACCTAATTTATTATTCTGATGTCTGAAAAGAATCATGTGCAGTCAGCAATCAGAGACATGTTGAATGGACAGGGAGGCAGATCAGCCACTGTATGCTCCAACACTGTAAACATTTACTGAGAGCTTGATTGCCCTAGAAATTATCATTAGATAACTTTCTTTCTTATTTTTCTGCTTCTTGGCTGTCTGGCGTGGCCAAAATGCTGTGATGTGTGTTCCCACCTTGGGCCTGCTGGCAGAACCATTGGGCCACGTGTTGGTGCCCCGGTAATCTCCTCCTGCTTGGGGCCTGCTGCCTTCCCTTTCTCGCTGCTCCCACCTCCAGCTCCTGATGCCACTGGGGACCTCGCAATCTCCCTTTGGGGCCATAGCAACATGCCGTGAGACTTGGCCTTTATGCCTTCTTTGACTGAACACCACCTTGTAGTAGCTTTGTTTGATACCAAAGTGTCCTGATATTATTTTAAAAAAGAACATCAATGTCTTTCCCTGTTCAAACCAAAAGAGACATGGCTGGGATCTCAAAAAGTGGAAATCATGTAAAATAATTTGAGGTCTTGGGGTCTGTTCAAAATGCAACGTCTGCATTGAAAACTATGATCTAAACCCAAGAAAATATTCTAACTCATCCACATTATTCAGCATTATGACTACCACTTGTGAAATGAATAAACCCAAATTATTTTGTACATCACAAGAAAGAGCATTTGATGGTTATTACAGTGCTTGGTCAATAACTCTCAACATGCTGAGCCTGAAATCCCACAATGCAGATGCTTGACTACTTTCATCAGTACTCTGAGCAACTTACCCTTTAACAAGTGACACTTCATATTTTGAAACGACTCTGCTGTACTCTGCTGTACACTTTGTGTACTCTGCTGTACACAAAGGTACATATCTATTTACAATGCCTAACTTAAAGTTCTTTTGGGTTTTATAATGGCCAGTATTTTATGCTGAGTTTAACAAAATCCTCATTATACAGGAAGCTTTCCTGCAAAAACACCCTGTTGCAGAAGTCCTTTAAAGTCTTTTCTAACACTATATCTATAGGAGTACATGGAGATGTGTGTGCTTTCTGATATATATATATATGTGTATATAATATATATTTTTTCTCTCCCTCTCTCATTTGCTAATTTTTTTGTTCATGTTTGCTGAAGATCTCATCAAAAGTGTCCTGTGGATTTTGCCACTACAGTATATACCCATGTAGTGTTTACACTCTGTTCATTGCAATGTTACGTAGCAGTCCTCCCCCTTTTATTTAATGCTCTGGGTTGAATAAAGATGTCAAATTCATGCTGAAATTCTTTTAGTTACCTTAAAATCTAAAAGGAAGAAACCACTATTTTCATATCTATGTTCAAGTAGGTAGTGAGCAGCTAAATCACAGCTATGTAGAACAACCACAATGTGATGTGCAGCGGGCTCACCAAATTCTGTGATGTGGACCAGACTCGCCACTGGGATTACAAAGCCCATACCCTCATTCATAAATTCCAGAATTTCTCGGTGCATTTGTACAGTACTGCTGACTAGTTCCTCAACCACAAAGCTCAGAGGGAAAGAAAAACATTGACTCAGAGAACCAGACTTTACACCATGTCACAGTGCTTCCAATAAGTGGCAGTCTTAGATGTTTTTTCCTTCTTCTCACATCTTGTTAGGATTTTATCATATGTTCTACTCTATTTTGAATAAAGCTCCTAACATTCCCCCATGATTGGGACCAAAGCAAATAATCTCAGTTACTGAGCTCTTCATATAATATAAAGAAGAGAGAAGAGTTATGTGGCATAACAACAAAACAAATTATCTGTGCAATGTTAAACTTAAAACAACTTTTAAACAAATATACAGCCTTCTGAAAGCTGAAAACTTTTATAGTCTTCCTAAACTTCCAATAATTCCCATGATTCCAGACACACCTCTGTAGTTAGTCCTACTAGCATAACTTGATCAAGAATGTATAGCCTGAAGCTTTATATCAATATACATCATCTAACAGTTCATGTCCATAATAAAAAATAGCTGCTTTATAATATAAAAAGATTTCAATTTGCTAACTTAAACATTTATTCAGGTGCTACTACTGGTTAAGGCTATTTACTGATGCTCAGATTTCATGCAAAACTTTGCACTGCAAAGCAGACCTTGATAATATATTTTATTTTTTTTGGCTCAAGTTCTTTGAGTTGCTTATGTTTCTTACAGGCTAATAACTAAATTGAGAGTATAATTCTGTCACTTATTTTAACAGTAAATCATATGAGTTGTTGAAGAACTGAATGTAAAATTTCAAAACAAAAAATCTAATTATTTAAAGACAAAGATATAAATTATGCTAGTATAAGGGTCATATTTTAAGTATTATAGTATTGCTATGATGATAATTTAACTGCAAAAAACATAATAATATTATAAAGTTGTAACATAGAGAACAGGCAAAGAACAGAACTTATTCCTGTCATTGTGTTTAGCAGATATAGATTTGCTTCCATCTAACTACAGAATTTATCACCTGCTTTCATACAGTTTGTGTTTATTTTACAAGTAATAAATCAGAATCATTGCTAGAGAATTATTACAAAACTGATTTCAAAATTCATCTAAATGGAAATTTTATTCACTTTGTTGGAATTCGTGATGTTATTTATTTTGTTTACCACTATGACTTTTGAAGGAACTTTTTTTTTTTTTTTTGCAGAAAAAAGAAAATAATAGTAACAATGAAAATAATTGTAAAGATACCCTGAAAACTCAAAATTCTTTGCAGAGATGACTTTTATGTGAGTCTGAATGTCTACTATCAGATATGAAGTTCATATAAAAAATTACCAAACACAAATTGATGAATTTTCACAGTTACTGAATTATTTAGCAAATATTGCAACTCATAAATTCATCCATTCCACACCTGACCTGTGTCTTATTGCAATCCCAATCTATTCTTCTATCCTCTTCATATGTGATTGGTTAACAAGCAATTTTCACTTTGTCTGTTATAAAAAATTCTCAGCAACTGCTGTGAAATCCAGGTAGGGCAAAAGAGGAAACATTGCCAGTGTATGAGAAAGACAGTAACTCCTACTTACATCTGAAAGAGTACATTCACAGTAAAAGTTAGAGCTAGATAAACAAAGGATATAGCAATTTAGAGCAGAACTTAGATGGAACAGATTGCCTATTCTGATCAAAATTTGAATCCAGTAAGATCGTCATCAGTTGCCACCTCCCTTTAAGTTAACTAAAAGCAATTTATCAAAGCTCTCATAAAGCAATTGGTCCAAACTCTCATTGGTTTACAACCTTGGATCTCCTCCATTCTGTTCGATTAGGAACCTATTCTGGTAAAACTACTTGTGTTGAAGACAGCATCCATGAAACAAAAAGAAGGTCCCCCCAGCTTCCTGACAAGGCACCAGAAGAAAGATGTGATTATTCACTGACTTGATAGTGAAGAGATATGGATTATAGTTTCTATTCCTCAGATTATTCCTGTGTTTTACAACTGCAAACTGCTGCCGATAGAGAAGCATCATCTCCATCACTCTATTTTGCTTTCAGCATGAATGATAAGAACTTCCCATGTGTGGGCTCACTCCCAGCATATACAATTTTGAAAATATTTTCCCTGAATGAACTACATCACTGAATAGAGAAACAGCAAAGGCCTAAACACAGCAAAATGATTTAGGTGGTTCACTGATATTATCAGCCAGTTCTCTGAATATGAGACTTACTCCTAGAACAGACAAAAGTATACTGATCAGAAAATAGAATAATCTTTCCTGTATTTCCTATTATTTTTAAGGATGACTTTCCCCCATCTTATACTTTAGTGTTCTAGCACATAGTTCCACCAAAAATATCAGTGGGAAAAATAAAGTGGCACTACATATATTCCTGGAGTGTAATAATGTGTAATAATGCATTTTAGAAATAAAAGCTGTATTTTGTCAGTTACTAATGAAGAACTATTAACTTTTCCATTATCCACAGGGGACAAAACATAAAGCAGCTACAATGGCAGAAAAATAAATAAATAAAAAAAATCCTTTATGTATAGCTTTAGACAAGAGCATTTAGCAAAAACAAACTTGGCAAGAAGCACGTACGGCAGTTACAGAACCTATGTAATTGTTTCATGAAAATCTCCTCTGGTAATTTTCTTAAAGTACAGTAAAAATAACTAGTTATAGCAGTCAAATACAAATAATTTAATGTCTTCCTGAGAAACAAACACGGCAGAAACTAAGTTCAAACCATAAATACTTTTAATAATCTAATTCCATCGATGCACGCGTGTATGTGGAGGAAAGTTCAAAACAACAAACAAAAAGTAATTTACTGAAAACTACCATTCCCTTATTCCACAGGAATGAAAGATTAAATGAAGGACAATCTTAAAAGCTGGTCAGAGAAATATCATGCAAACTGATAGCTATGATTTTGCAAACCATATGCTATTTCTAGTTACGTTGTGCAAATTTGCTTTTATTTGATGGATTAAAATATTGAGAACACTGTCAGTGCTCCGTGCTGACCAAGGAACAGAAAACCCTTGTATTGTTCACCTAAGCTTGGCACTGGAAGTGCAAACATGATATGTGCCTTGGCACTGGAGGATGAAGCCTTCAGACCCAGTTTATTTCTGAATGCAGTATATTATATATTCAAAGAAAACTTTGCTATCTTATTCTTACATTCTATTCTGACATCCTGGCATCTTTCTTAGTGAGGTGAACCTATAGAAAGGGACTCAGAGCAGGTGTCCTCTCTGCCTATTGCACATGCACACCAAGCTTTAACTTCCAGCTTCCAAGCTCTGTGTTTCTGGGTGCCAGATACAACTGCGGGCTTTCAGCTTCTACAAGGTCCCTGCGAGTACCAGCCTTTCTTCACAGTTATGGACCTGGAAACAGCACACACTGTTATTATCCTTTAGAAGTTACTCTAATGTTCTATCTGAAAAGCCTATCTGGAATTTCTGCTGGAGCAGGGACAGCTCTCCAGTGTTGAGGATATACAAATGAATGTATAATTTTGTCCTCAAAACTATTTTGGCTGCCTGGATACAACTTCTATGACAACAGTGATGACCTTAGACAGATACTTATATCTGAAGGATTACACAATATCTTAGGTGTGATCTTATGATCTTACGAAAGTAAGATTGGCTAGGAAGTGACAACTGTAAAAGGAGTAGGTAAATTTAAACACTGCCTGTGCTTTTTGTCTACATTATCTTGTGTATAAAATGCTTAGCTATTAGTGAATCTGCAGAAAGTAGAAATAGCAAAAACAGTATTTTGTTTTTAAGAGTGATGGTTTATTTCTGAAAACTCTTGTAATCTGTATTTTCTAAGTAAAAACAACCATCCCAAAATCTATGGATGTTTTTGCCCCTTATCTAAACAGGACAAACATTGAAAATGACAGCATGAGGAATAATTTTTCATTGTCAGAGATGATGAAGTTATTTTTTTAAGATTTTACATATGGGTAGTTACTGATGGCCTAATACATCAACAGAAGTCTGGCTTTCATTAGTTTTGGATAGTCTTGTATGTTTTTCTTCAAAACTGCTTATAGAAAAACAACAGACAAAGTGATGAGGAATACAAATTAATGACTAGAAGAGATTTCACAAGAAGGCAGATATTAGATTATATTACATAAAGGCTCCAGCATCCAGTCCCAATTCAGGGAAAAATGAGAATGTGGTTTGGCTGATTTCTGTTTATAACATGTGTCTGATTAAAAAATGTCCAGTTTCTTATCTTAGTTGAAACGCTATTACAAAAATGTATATCCTTTCTTGACCTCTCTCTGTTGGATTAGTCAAATCCAATAGAGCCATTCTCATGCCTTGTGCCATTACCATCAATGAGCCTTATTGATGCCTTGATGAGCATTATTGAGCCTGTGCAAATTAGAGCCTTCAAAAAATTTAAATGTGAATATGAAAAATTCATTTATCGGTTAAATTTGTTATGATATCAATGATACCAAATAAGATGAATGATTTTGCTGCTTATAAAAAGTAAGGTTATTCTCTATTACTTCAAAAAGATACAAAGGCAAATCTTCATGCAGCTTTGTAAAATAAAACATATCTGATAAGCCATAGGAATGTTTCAAATGAATAATTACTGTTGGTTATTACTAACCAATAACTTAAATACAAATAGTAATCATTATTCAAAAATGCTTCCAGTTTAAATATTGAAATAGGAAAATTTATATCCCACAGGGAAAAGACACTTTTTTCGTCAACAATTCCTATAGACGGGGCCAAGAATTTCTACATTTTTTTTTTTTTAACAAAGCTTTGATTTCAGTTTCCCCTCTGGTAATCACACAGAACTTTTCTTTCTGAGTAGGCAGGAAAATTGTTGCGGCTTTCAGACGAGAAGATTTGAGGGGAGGTCTTTTTGAAGGGTTGTTCAATTCATTTCAGGACTCATTAGCATCTTAAGTTCTTCGATGAGAGGAATCCCAACACAGTTTAGTGTATTCTGACTTTTCTTTTTTTTGTATTAAAAAGATTTAGCACCAAAAAATTTGCAAAACACAACAAAATATACATTACACTTTTTCCCTATGGTCGAAGTAGTAAAGATAACCGAAAATATCTTTTTTCCCAAAGGAAAGAAATGGTCAACTAAAGAAATCCAAACTCATTTTCAGTGGAAAATAGCCAAAATCAAATTGTGAGTTGCTGAAAGAAGTGTTAGTTTTGAGTGTCCACCCAACCTCCCATGCCTGTGCTGGAAAACATTTAAAATTTGATTAAGATATAGTGGCTGAGATATTTAAAATACTGTGAAGGATATAACCTGCCTTACTCCACTGAAAAGTACAGCTAAATACTCTGCATTTGAATACTTTAACTTATATGACTTTTGTTATCAAAGGACAGACTATTTAAAAAGACTGATGGCAAATATACATAACATGGGCAATACCTTCCAAGCATATGTTGATTCCATGTTAAAATTACCTTTTTTCTATTAATTTGCATAGCTAAGGAACAGAAAACCTACACTCTTAAAAAAGCACTACATTTTGAAATAAAACCAGTAAAATAAGGAAATTCTGAGTTAAAGACTGAAACTCAATTCTTACCCACCCAGCTGCGCTCCAATATTGCAGCTTATATGGAATTCATTATCAGGCAGTGTTTAGCGACCTCAGCAATTCTTAACATACAGTAGGGCATAACAAGGCAAGTTAAGGATGAAATTTCCTCTGAAGAGCTATGACTCGCTCTGCTGAGGTGACTTAAAATAAAACTAGTAAAATATCAGAACACTCTTGCTTTCTGTAATACAGTTTATCTGAAATGGTACATTTCCCTCTTTGTAAAAAGAAAAATAAAAACATGATCCCATAACTTTAAGGAAAGTTTGCTGTGTGTTGAAATGGTAGCTTTCCAGCATCTTTTATAGTCAACAGACATGTATCCACACTTCCAGCAAGTTTTTGTCTAACAAATTAAAATATATCCCAGGAAGGGAAGAGAAAACTTTGACACTTGAGGATACACCCTATTTACTCACAGTTTGAAGATAAAAAGGGGAGTTCTCCCAAATGCAGTGTAGTAAATGCTACTTCGTAGGAGCAGCAACAGCAGTTCCTACAGACTTCAGTACTTTATTTTTATTTTTCGAGTAACACTTCTACTTTTAGTAGGTAACAACAGAAATAATGTTAAGCAAAACAGAAGAATCTTGAATACAGGTTGTATGCTGTGGTCAGAAGACTCATTTTGAGTGTCCAAAACTGTGAATCACAGTTGCTGCAAAGATGTCACGATATTTATTTATTTTTCTGCAGACCTAACAAGCCCCTCCCAATGAGATTATTCTTCTTATTTGTAAATACATTTTGAAAACTACCAAAATTTGACTTCAACTATTTTATGGCCTGGTTATAAACACCAGAAAATAAGAATTAGTGCTGCAATGGAAACACTAACAGGCTCTTGACAACGGCAGCACAAGGCTGAACCTTTACATCACAACACACTCTCCCCGCTGAAAAAACTCACTGGTTATCCAGGATAGTGTGGAAAAAAAGAGCAGCGTTATTTTAGGAAAGACAGTTGCTTGAAAATGGGCTGAAAGTGGTGAAAGTTAAAAAGGAGGGTTTCTTTATTCCCCCCAAACCTACCTAACTACTCCATAAAGTAATGCACAAATCATTCATTATAACGAGTCATAACAATGATTTGTGATCTTCCAAGTTTTCATTTTATGCCCCTCTGTTTTTCCTTAAAGACAGGAGGATAGACAAAGACTGGAAACTTTGGGTCATATGGATCACGGCACCACTGCTATGTCTGGAATTTTCTTATAAATATCCTATTGCTCTGAGGTTCATAGGCCTGACTGAAACAGCAGGGACGATCTCATTTGTACTTTTATAGTTGTAGAGGGATTTGCAAGAGTTAACGCAATTTTCCATAATATTTCTTACTGACCTCAGGAATAAAGGGAGAATTCCCTTTTTAATCAGTATCTGAAACATTGTTAAGTCTAAACAAAAACAGGACTTCTTTCAGATTTAACAAGACTTTTCCAAGTGCTGATAATTTTAAAGGTACAAAGCAGGGCAACTTTTGAATGAGAGAGAGGATTGCAGAAAAGCATTTGTGGGAAGCAGGCAGTGCAGTAGTCTGGAGGATAAACTTCTCAACAGATTTTGCCGCTTGCTTGCAGTCTTGGGCCTTTTATGTATTGTTCAAAAAAAAAAGCTAAATGATTTCATGAAAATCTTCAAATCAAAGAAGTATGTGAAGGTTCTCTTATAATGATCTCAGAAAACAAAATGTTTTGTTAACCATCAGTTGGAAACCAGCAAAATTCCTCCTCTCACTTTGCACATTCACAGAAGTCTTTTAAAGACATTTTGCTTATGTTCTCCAGGCAGGCTACACTAACATGGCTGATCTGTCTCAGCTACTGAGCCCTAGGACTGAAAAACAGACACGACGGAAGGCAGTTCTGATGCTGTCATGCAGTATTTCCAAGGGACTACTGCTTTGTTTCCTTGTTACATTTGGTACATCTTCCATACTAGCACTTAGTCAAGTCTTTGTAGTACTACATGGCCTTAGAGATAAAGCAAACTGATTTATTGAATTATTGAATGTCTACTGATGAATAAAATGGGCTTGTTGAAATATGACTGAAAACTCAGTGCTTCATAACTAAAAGTTAATTACTATGTATATAATTATATTCAACATGTAGGGTTATGCCTTTGTTGGTTCATAAATTGCTATTTGCTGTTTAAGGCCAAACTGAGTAAGAGTGCAATAAATAAAAACCTAACCGTACAACATATTGGTCATGCCACTTTCCTCCTTTTTCTTAGCACACGTGCTAGCTAATTGGGAAGCAGCTACTTAGAACAAAAGTTATGCTATGCTTCTTCCAAAGACCTAGCCAGATAGTGTGTGCACTACGCTGGCAGTACTTTCACCTTCTCTGTTGTGGGTCTTTACTTTGGTGCAATACAGTCTGTGCACATAAACAGAAATCCAAGGATAGCCAGGTTCCAACTTTCTCTGCTATGCATCCTGAAAGGTGCCCAGGCTAAGGCATGGGAAGGACTTAATCTACTTAAACATTGCAGAGTACATTGGTACTGTACTTAAATCTACAGCTTGTCCCACTTGTGGCCTGAACCCCTCCAAGAATAAACCTGACTTTAAAGGTCTGCAGAAGGGAATCTCCAGTTTCATTACATGCACAAGAGAATTTTTAGACTTTTTATGTTTCAAGACCCTCTTGAAAATGCAAATAGCCATCCTGCCTACCAGCTAATAGACATACCATTTACCCCCATTTATTAGAGGTCACAAGATGCCAACTTGTCATTGGAACTGGCAGGAGAAACCACAGTTTCACAATAAACAAACACTGCTGCTTTTGTTGCAGGAAGTTTTCACTATGAGACTGTGGTCTGCGAAAAGGGCAAACAGGGAAAGTCAATTGCTGAGGAATGACTGATGGATGTATAGAGTGAGAAAAATTATGAAAGTAGGTAGAAGGGAGAAGAGTGTGGTCCAAGAAACACCATATATATTGAGCAGACGGAAAACCTTCAGGCAGTCATTGTTCAAAATATGAGCAACGTATCATTGTCTCTGCTCCTTCCATGTCATCTCTAACACCTATAAACAAGCACTGCAGTTCTGCAATTTTCCCTTCTATGTCTACAGTTTGTTGAATGGATAGTCATAATGTAGACATAAATGATATCTGAATTACTATATGGTATTGGTTTACAGTACTGTACTGTATCAAATTGCAATGCTTAAATCCTTCAGCTTCCATTAACAATAAAAGCAGTTTAGAAAATACATCAGAAACCTATGCTTTAACTTTATATGAGAAACTTTTGCAGGAATTTCTATACTGAGCAACGAATATAACAATAACGTATGTAGTTTGCAGAGGTTTGCTACATCTATGCCACATCTCATCTCTTCTTAATATCAAGTGGCATCTTTAATATATCTTAAAGTCTTTTTTAGGATCAAAGACACCCCCTTTGCTCTCCGTTGCCTTTAACATACTTCAGCAACTACTGTTTCCCTCCCCACCGCTAGAGTATACATGTGCACAAGCATAACTTTCCTAAAATATGCAGAGGAAATATGGTATGACTTGAGAAACTAATTTTCTTTGAAAGAATATGTGAAGTGAGAATAGTTTAATGTCTGCACCACTGTTACAAATTATGTCTGAAGAATGAGAGGAATGATCAGAAACCTAATGTGTTTCCAGATCTGCTCATATAATGGCCTCTAAGTAGCCGGTAAACTTCCTGCCCAGGTCAGGACTGTGTGCTAAGAAGTACTTTAGCTGCTTCATTTTTTGTCATTCTGTCTCTGTCCCAGTTGCTATGACTGTGTGAATTTTCAATGAGCATCTTGAAGAAATTTCTTCAACATAAATGATTCGGCCAATCACAAACATCTATTAAATATGACTTGCTGCTTTCAGAAGTGGAAAATTTCACTGAAAGATGAACATCAAAATACAAAGTGGCAGTAGAAAAAAAAGAATAAATACTGTCTAAAAAGTGGGGAAAAAAAATCCTAACCCTGTATCTAGATAGTATCTAGATAGATACAAGAGTATCTAGAACTGCTCATCTAATGTTATAGACTAGGTTGTGCTATAAGTGAGGAATAACATCCTGAAAATGCAGAGGAGAGTCAGAATATATCAGTAACAAATTCACCTGTTCTCTCTTTAGTACAGAGAACCTCTTTGCATATATAATAAAAATAAACCTCTTTCTAAGAAAGTGCAAACAACAAACCAGCTACCTACCAGTATTTACACAGCTAGCTCAAGAAGCACATTTCAAAATTCTACCAAAAATCTATTCTTACTGGCAGCAACAAGCCCTAATTAGAGTGGAAACAAGTAGCTTTAAAAAAAGTCATTGTGTAAAAAAAATCCACCAAGTTGTTTCAAATATAAAATCAGAAGCTCTAGGAAGTCCAGATATGAGCCTTTGAATGACTTTATACATACATGCATCCATATATATACACTCCTTGTCTTCCCTGCAATTACAAGAAATAGAAAGGATAAAGGCTTATAAGAAGAAGCAATGAATGTACCACTAATTCACATCTTCAAATTCCTTATTCTTCTTGATATACACTTACATGTTACTTAACTAAACATAAATCAATAGGTTGACATGTGCCATAGAGTTTAGATACCAATTTAACACTTCCACATAAAGTTAGAGAGAGAATTATAAAATCACTTTGAATTTATTATTTCTAGAAAGAGTAGACAAAAGTCTTTGAGGATTAATTTCATGCTGTGGGTTAAATTTCACTCTCACGATAGGCCAACTATTGCCTGGGGCTCTACAGATAATGAACCTGCCAAGGGATTAGCAAGGAAACACTTGTGTTATTATAAATCGTGTACACTTCCCTTTCTAACCAACTTCATCCTTCATGACATTAACAAATTACACACTTTGTCCGTGTTTCAATATAATGTGAGGCTGTGAATGAACCTGAACCAATAGTACATTAGATAAGATCTTCCAAAGGCATAAATATCTATTAAATTTGGTTGAAAGATCCAGACCTCCTGAAGTGAGAACATAAGGCATATTCTGTCAGATCTCTCCAAGAAGCAGAGAAACATTTGTATGTAAAATCTATTAAGAATATCAGCTGATGCAGTCTAAAATGGCTTATAGAGAAATGTGTGCAAAATAATTAAATGTAACACTGAAACAGAGAAAATTTTAGGGAGAATTAATATACCGTAAATAGTCTAAACTAGCCTATGCAAAGATGTCAATAACTTGGTATCACTGCAAACAATGGATTTGCTAAAGAGATCAAACATAATTTATCATATGTATATTATTTCTAATAATGATTTTATGCCTATGATTTTATGCAGTTAGAATATTACTGATTCAAATCTAGATGTTTTGTGTACTTGATCCTTTTCTCCTTTCTTTTACTGCAAAGTTTAACTTTTTTATGTTTACCTGTAGAAAATAGATCAGGTTCTAGACAAACCATGCTGAGCATGCCCTGTAGTGAAACTGCATAATATTACAACGTTAAAGTAGAAATCTGGCATCATGAACTGATCCTGAACAGTATTCTCACACTACCATATAAGCAGTAAGGCAAGAAAGAAGTCTAAGCTCTGAGACTTCTCCTTTGACCCAAATCAGCTCAGGACAGCATTCTCTGAGTTTTAGTGATGGTAGTACTACTGCCAGTGATCCCTATAGGGAGAAAGACTCTGAAAAAAAAATAGTAGGATTCTATCAATATAACTCACACTTCTGTAGCTTTCAGAGCATTTGAACAAAACAACAGACATTTTTTTTTTTTTCTGTGCCCCCTTGTTTACCCACTTCCTGGAAGCCAAAGCTGCCTTTGAGACAAACCATCTCCAGAATGTGGCAGCACATCACTTCTAATCACCACAAACTAATCATCCATGTTAAAATGCTCTGAGATTTATTCCATGTGCTGGATTGTCAAAGGCATGGGCAGTCCTTTCTTTTACTCCTGTTGTCAAACAGCCTGGCCAGGACCCTCTGCTAATGTTCCCTTAAACACTTTGAGGGAACACGACCTGAAAGGTTGTCCCTGGACCCCAAAAGTATGAGCTTATTATGTGGGAAAAATGGCCAGTTTTGTCTGTTCTCTCCTACACATGCAACCAGTGAGCTCTGTTCTCCCTTGCTGTGGTTACAGAGTGCTCTTCTTTGGAGAACAGCATGCACTCGACTCTTCCAGCCATGATGAGTCACTCAGCTCTGCCAGATGACTCCAACCAGCTGCATGGCTGGTATTGTTCTGATGTGACAAAAACAGAGAAAGAGGAATTTCGCAATTGTTCTCTCACAATGCTTCAGTATCATTTTCTTCTACTGCCTAAGGAAGAGTAATAGTTGCTGCACTTCCCTCGACTTTCTAACAGGACAGGAAATAATACAATTGTATTAGGAGGCAGAAAAGATAGAGTAATAAATGCCTCACTTCTAAGAACTGGCCGTTCTGACTCCTTAGCATAATATAATGCTTGGCAGTTGCGCTTTTTACCTACCTGTACAGCTGAGCCTGCTCTGCATCCAACACTAGCAACAGACCTTTCATGAAAATTATTTTAAGTGAAGCACAAAACCGATTAAAGTGGCAACTGAGCATTCCTTAAAGGGGATATTTGGACAGTGTAATGAGTCCTGTGGCAGCTCAAAGAGCTCTCTGTATTTTCCAGGACTGGAAGTGCTGCAGACTAGACCAGTAGGATTCATGTGGCCTTTATAGTGGGAAGACAGAAAAGTGTCATTAACTTTCCCAGATGATCTTGAAGGTCTCTTCCGACCTTAATGATTCTATGATTCCACTTGGGATGTAATTCAGTGAATGGTTCCACTAATGGCAAAGCCAACTGAGTAAGTTCTTGATCCCCATCACTGCTTGTTGCCAGACTTTCTTTTTTGCAGATGCAAATATTTATGAGGCCATGCAGTAGAGCAAAAACAAACACACACACCCTGAAATTGTGCTACTAACATAGATTGTTTTACTTTTCACCACAGATTCCAAGCTGCTCTTGGGTGCCTGCATACAATTTGCACCAAAATTAACGTCATTTTGCTTTAAATACTTCTCCCCTTCTCAGCAAGCGATATGTTTGTAGCAGAAAGTGGTGCCTTCATCTAAAGGAGTCAAAAGGAAACAGAGCAAGTAAAGGACTGAAGTCCAGTGAAGTGGAAATGAACCGGAGAGGAAGAGTCTGGCAGTTGAACTGGGTAAAGAACAAGAGAGAGTACAGGACAGGTGGAATATATGTGGACAGATTGGTGGGAAAAGGCAGCAACTGGTGGCAACTGGAAAAATAGACAGAATTTTGGAGCTAGAAACTGAAAAGAAGAGTAAGGAGAAATGGGAGGCTGGCAGCAAAAGTAAATGGGAACACAGGAAGACAGAAATTATCTGGGCCTCAAGGGTCTGCAATAATTTGTGCACATGCCTTATGATACATTCTTTAACAAAAAATCTTTTCAGCATTTTCAGTAAGTGCAATTGTTTCATGAAAAACATGTTATCTACCTCTCTGTTGTTTGCTTTTGGAAGTGGCAGGTTTGTTCCGTGAAATGTTTTAGAGGAAACTTTCAGCTTTAAATATCCCCAGAAAATATAATTTTGAGCCAGATATGTAGAAATAAAAATGTGCAATGAGATGTTTATTTTTTAAGGCCCCTTCCTCATTAAGTCCACAGGATACATGGCAGTCTGCAAATGAATCAGTTTGCATTAGGAATAAGGATATTGAAGTTGGCATATAATATGCAGAAGAAATTAAACGTAGTGACGTGGTCCATGTTACTGAAGAGACACATTATTATGGATTGTGCAATTTGTAGTTCTCTGAAAGCTAATGACTATAATTCAGACATTAATTTCACTTAGAACGTAACAATCCTGTGTATTTCTCAGTTGGTCTTTACTAGAATAATGAATCTTAAGTCAGCTTAAAACAATTTTATGCTACACTTCTAACCATGGAATAATGCACATTCTACTTTGTATTAAAAAATCCATATAGGTTCACATCTGTTGCATATTACTTGTCGCCTCTTTTCCCTCCTCCTTGAAGGGAGCTTCTTGTTTTGACAGCATTTTAGTGTCTATACTTCAGGCGAACTCTTGATTTATAAAGGAGTAATTGCAAAAATAATGTGAACTTATTTCTAATTTTCATATTTCCATTTCCTCTTCATTCGCTAAGAGTTGTTACTCTGAGCTTAAGGAGGTGGAACTTAAAGAAAGTCCTGCCCAAATGGAATAAGAGAAAGAAAAGAAATATCCAATTGCTAAACATCATCTGCTTTTATTATCGCTGTTTGTCCTAAAGAGAACCATGGTTGGGTGTGAGCGAAAAGAACTATTGTCCTTATAAGAGAGTTGCCAAGTACTTGTCAGCTGACTAAACTGATACCTTGGACCATTTCTTGACATTTATAGACCATGAACGTCCTATTATTACATGGTATGTACAGATGAGGTCTGTTGGTAAATGCTTTTCAGTGGACAACCAGGTGGCAAAGATTTTCATTACTCGATGATACTCATCTCTACCCCTAATAGGCACTATAAGGTAAGAAACACATTGAACTCTATACAACTTTTACAATACATAACCACTAAAAGCAGTAACTAAAGAGAAACTGAATAGACATTTTAATAATGTAGTCAAAACACATTATTTAATCCTCTGTGCCAGGTAGTAATAACAATTTGCCTAGCAAACTTTTTTTTTGTCAGATTTTTTCAAATTTACAGCTATCCTAAACTGTGAAAGAGAAGAGCTAGCTTGACAAGCTGAATTAATGCGTCTATCAGCATTAAGCCCATACTACACAGTGACATCTCTCCAGTAGGTAAACTGCCTCTGAGACTAATGTGTCTTCACTTATTACTTCACTCCTCTTTGGTTAAATTCTGAAATGTCAGGGGACACAAGTGATTGTGTCTTCAAAATAATTTAAAACCTGCTGTAATATAGTATCAAAAACATGGTGAGCAAGATCTTGTCAAAATGCAAAATCAGTAGCGAGTGTCAGCAGGCAGAGCCTGCTGTCTGCAATCTGATCCTTCCACACACCATAATCTCCATTTTATTTTGCCTAATGAGGCAAGAGTTAAAACAGTTGACCTGATCAAATTCAGATGGCAGCCCTAAAGGATGAGCCCCCTGCTGCACTCTTGTCCCGACACCCTTTGTTACCTCCAAGTGAGCTGAGACCAGGCTGTGAACCATGTAAATAGGAGGTTTCCAGGTTAATGAAAAGCTGCAACACCATTCTAAATCAGGACAGAAGGTTATGCTTTTCTAATCCAAAGAAACTTTCATGAACCTCAGTAATAAAGTTTAACGAATGTTGGCCATTTTGAACCTTGCAAGTAGAGACTGGACAAAGGGTAATAGCTTCCTTATAAAATTTCCTCATTCTATAGCCATTGCTTGGCATATATCAGTAAAGTAAAATGAATTTGTTTTCTTATGACAAAATCAAATATAACAATTAAAAAAGGATGTCTTGGGAAAAGGTAGTTAATGGTTCTTATGAATTGATGTTTTTATTAGGTGATGGCATGTTTGCTGTTTCATTACTTATCTGCCAAGGAGTTTCTTTCAACACCAAATCAGAATCTACATGCTTCAGTCATGTAACACATTCAACTTCAGTCCTTGTGCTCCAGCTGCATACACAGATAAATCTTTAAAAGTGGGCAAAGCATAAAAACTGTCTACACTACCTTTCAGTGTGGATTGTAACTTGCAGTCTTTTACACAAAGGAAATAACAATTGGATTCAATAATTATAGCTCTATCTGTTACTTCAAAGAAAAGACTGAGAAAATCCCATGTTTGATGGTATCTCTGTGGTGTGTACAGAAAGGAACACGTTACATTAATTTGGGCTTACTGAGTGCATATTCAACTTTGTGTGAAGTGGGGGGGGGTCTCAGTCATGCTGACAAGAGATCATGTGCATAAACAAAGTCGACAAGATATACATAAAAATGCCTCATTGCGTCTCTGGAGTTTCATTAATAAGTTTGAATATGTTTCCTGGTTTGGGATGTCTGGTTGTTGTTGTTGTTGTTGTTTTTTAAATGTGAAGCATTCCATATTTTGAAAATATGCATTCACACAGAAAACATTAAACTGGATAGCAAGAAAATGATGCCTATATGGGTGAAAAAATACATACATATATGATTTATGGTTACATTGGTTTAACTCTACTGAAAATTTATATTAATTTAGTTTATCTGTCTTGAAGAAAAGTGTGACAGATTTTACATTTTCATGTTTTAGCCTTATCTCCTGGGTGGCTATTCATTTGTTACTTGGTACATATCACATTTTTGTAATTCAGATTTCACTGGATTGTGTTTTTAGTCCCCTTTTCCTTTCCTCAATTAGGCATTCGTGACACTACTTTTCATACATTCCAGTAATCAATTCCGAAGCCATTCATCAGGATTTCAGAAGCTGCTCTTGAAAAATTAGATACATGTGCTCAGTGTAAATGAGAATGCAATGATTTATGACACAGGTCATTCTGAAAACCCATGAGTTCTTCTCCAGTGACACGCCAGAAATCACAACTATTACTATAGGGCTGTGATCTGTTTATTATACAGCGTATGGGTGGTGTGCCATGTCTAATTCATTTTTAATGTGTCACATTTTTTCTGGTTGATTTTTGAAAACAAGATTTACAGTTGTTTAGAGTTTGACAAGAACAGTAAACTGCTGGTTTAGTTAATACTTCTTCAAATGGATTGATTAAACTATCAGCCTGTTTGCACTCAATGTTCCAGCTATGAAGGCAGTGTTGTTTTAATTGCAGCTACAGCAGTCAGCAGTTCTGTAAACCATGTATTATGCATCCCTTGGGTGAAGAAAAAAACATGGATGTTCAATCTCACTGGCAGGGAAGAAATTCAGTTTCTGTTTTCTCTTCAGTTTACAAAGGGGAGAGGGGGACAATCACAAGAGAGTAAAGGTCTTTCCCAAATTCCATGATCTCAGTCACCTGTTCAAGGGAGGGATCTTAGCAAGGTGGATCAGAATATGCTCCTGAACCTTATGGTTGACAAGGACTCAGCATTATGTCTGCTGGAAAGGTCTTAAGCAGCTCCTACCCATTGGTGATATGAGAGTAACAAAGCAACATGAAGTTAGCACTGGTTGATCAGTACCGATTTACCCAGTGGTGATGGTCAAAAATGACAAAGACTGAGGTTTACCATGGCACTCGGGACACCTTAAAAGACAGTGGGGTTGTTTTCTGCTTTAGAATTGGCACAACTTCTAACCACTGGTTAAGGACAACCTTGTAGAAGTTATCAGCTGTGTGGTTTCCAGTGTAGACACAGATTTGTTTTTATCAAGAATGTATGAGGGCTGTAGCACTCAATTAATGCTGCTTCATACAGCACACAGTTCTGGCTGTGACAGAGCAATACTCATGCAGCTATTCACTACAAACATGCAAGCAGACAGCATCTCTGCCACCATCAGTTTGGGAACTAAGTCATGTCTAGCAAGTCCCATTTAATAGGACAGGGGAAGCATCTCAGGTCTAGTACGAACAGGCACCTCAGAGGCACAAAAGAGTCCTGCCTTTATACTGAATCAGAATCTGACCAAAACACCTGTAACTATGTACAGCTTGTTGGAATTAGATATACACCAAAGCAGAACTCCTGCATACATTTTAAATACTTAATTATGTTTCATCTCATTTAACTTCAGTCATTTTAATTTAACCATCCACTTTAAGACAGTCATCTAGGCTCCCTGCAGAACCAGTGCTGAGACATACATCTCCAAAGGCCAATCATCCAATCCTAAATTGTGTATCACACAGACAGATGGAATGAACTGTCCTGCATAATTGTTCCTCTCTTTCCCTTGACTATAGATGGAGCTGTCTACCTTTGATACACTGCCCAGGTTCTAGCAAGTGCCCTTAAAAAAGGGGAACACACTTGTCAATGGTCTGTTTTTTTTAGGTGAGATTTTTTTTTTTTTTTTTTTTTTTAGTAAATTACAGAGATATTTCACACGGAAATACAACTAACTTCTTGTAGTAGAGAACAGGTCACTTAAACTTGCCAGCAGACTATTGCCAAGTGTCCCTCTGTTTTCTGTGGCAGACTCCCACAATCATATCCTCAGGCAACACAAACCTTGCATCCAGCAGGTGACCCAGTATTTTTTGGAGGGCACTACAAGAACCGTAATGGTGAAATTTGGGTAGGAGACCCACTTAGGTCTGCTCACTTTGCCCACAAGACTGCAGTGTCTGGGGTAAGTTGTGCTCTCTGGATATGTGATGTAATCCAGACTCTGTGGGATGACAAGCAAAGGCGGAAAGGTCTAGGATAGGGGCAAGGCATGGGAAGAAGTTCAAAGATGGCAGAACTCAGTGTCCTGGGCAGCAACAAACGTACCTGAACAGGCACTTAGATAAAATATAAGTTTGATATATAATCACTGGACTTGTTCACAATCTAAAATATAATGAAAAAAGAGAGATAAAATATTAAAGGGCTCAATGAAAACTACAATCAAATTAGATTCCAGTGTGTATTTTGCATTGGTTAATTCCAGAAGAGCACCCAGAGAACATCAAATTGCAAAAATTTTGGTCAGTAAAACAAGAATACTCATTTGATTAAAAATTGTCAGAATCACCTGTATCTTGTGAATGCACAAGACACAGATACAACAAGAGAGAATAAACAAATTTCAAGGTCTTGGACTATGCCACTATGAATGATACTATCTGTCACTGTTAATGGCAATCATGGCTGTAAGTAGCATTGATGTCCCAAGAAGGCTCTAGTTTCCCTCTTCTCCATTTTGCATATTTAAAGTTTGTATGAATTTTTTCATACAAAAATCCTTAATTTTCCATTCTTAGCTTTCACGATCAGTCTATTAATTTTTTAATGAAATGAAACTATACACTATGTGAGTGACAGTCACACTCGGGATTTACTTTTCAAACATGGTTTAACGACTGTAAAAGCAACTACTAAGCAAATAAAACTCTTGAGTTTCACTGAGATGTAGTCAAGACAATGACTTTGTGAGGACTCAGTTTTAATGCCACCAGGAGAAAATATTTTTCCTCAATTTTGTGGGTCCACTCTGCAGATGGCTTGGCACATTTATGCTTTGCTTCTGACCATCCCAACTCCTCCTCCCCCACTGTTCCCCTGTTCAGAGCTCATGCATAGTAGTCTCACTGCTCCACACTCCTGATGCCTCTCCTACCTCCTGAAAAAAGTCAGGGCAAAGCAGTCCTGCCTTGTACAGGCTCAGAAAAGCCTGCAGATCCTGAAGAAGGAATCTGCAGCGGGACTGTGCTATAATAAAGGAAGAATCCAAGTAGCAGAAGAGGCAGAATTCCCAGGATGGTAGAGAGGAAGGGAGTGTGCTGTGAAAGAAGATCTGGGCTCAGGAAAAAGGACAGGGACTCTGCACACTCAGCACCACACTGTGCTGTGGCCTCCACCATGGACCAAAACCACCCAGGACTAAATTCTTGCCTGTGCATACTCAGGAGCCCAATGAAAGGAGAGGGAGGGAGAGGGAGAAGTGTAGAGAGAGGAGGAGAAAGAAGAATCTTTAACCATGACCCCTAAAACCTCATGAAGCCAATGTACGAAGTATTTTATATGACTCTAGTATATCTCTGTTAGCGATACAGTGAAAGATTGAAAGGGATTTCCTGTCAGTAGCCCATATCTCTAGCAGCCCTTTGTTTAATCTTAAGATGAAGGACAATAACATTTATTGGTTCTCAGAACTAATACAGAAATTTAGCGGATTTACTGTGCGTAAGTTCATGCAACAATGATAAATGCAGCATGCAGTCTATGTCATATGATGTTTCATATACACTGCACATCTCTACCATCTCTGTTTCAGTTATATCTAACCTGGATGGAATAATTCCTTCTTCAGCAATATTTCTGGCTATGTTACCTACCATACTATACTGATAAAATACTAAGGATGGTCTCATTTCAAAATGCCCAGGGTAAATCTCCATTAGAGCAATAGTTGAACACCATATCCAAGTCTAACATTCTTGATCTGGCAAGCATCTACCAACTGTCTCTCATCACTTTCTTACATCTTCCATTACAAGAACTGTATGACAGTGGACAACTTGTAGATGACTTCACAACAGTTCCTAAGAGCTCTCAACAAGGATATCCAGAGTAGCAGCCATGTATTTCACAGATTCATGGAAAAGTTCTTGATTCTGAGATGGGACAGTGAAGATTTGAACAGAATTATTGTCTCCCAGAAATAGCATGGACATTCTCCTTTTGACATTTGTCCAGAAATGAACAGGGATATGAAATGGTGAGAATAGCAGGATTCTCCCCATTTGAAGGGAACAGAAGTGATGCTGAAAAAAGCATATATTCCAGTCAATTCTGTAGTCACCAGGGCAGATTCAGCACCCTGAGGACCAATGGTATTTTTTGAGAGTAGGATAGATCCTTCAGTGTTTTTCACTGGAAGCCACGTGACACTTCTCCTTCTCACAGGCTTGTGTCCATTCTATTTGGGACAGGGACTCCAAAGATGAAATCTCCTCATCTAAGGAAAACATTAGCTACTGGACTAAACCTTAAGATTGTTCTTACTACTAATACACTTCAGTAACTGGACTTGTAATTCTGACAGGCAGAAGGGTAAACAACTTCCCTATCAGAACAACAAACATTACTGAGCAAAAGTAAAGATTGAGAGCTAATATCAACAACGCCATTTACAGATGAGAGAGTCAGTTTGGCAAGAGAAGACTCAGAGCTTCATTAATGAGAGCAAGAACCCTCTCTGATGACTGTAGGTGTGTGGATGAACTACCCATAAAATAGGCACTACATTCTTGAACTGCTGAAAGTATTTTTTTCCTTGGTTCTATGTGTAGCAGGATTGGAACTGGGATCATTTCAATCATAAGTAGAGGGCAGCAGTTTACTGAGGAGATAATGCTATTACTTTGATCTTCTATGATCCTCTGTGACTTTTTTTTTTTTTTGGGGTTAAGATCAGCAAAGGTGGAACATTTGCTAGGTACATGTAAGGTAATTTTGTTAGGTACTTAAAACAAGAAGTAGATATGACAGGGGAAAATATGAGTAAGAGTTTCACAAGACATATACTGTTTAAAGCCAGTTTAAGGTGGAAAGATGATGTTGCTTAAAGACGTGGCGAGAGCAGTAAGAAAATATCCGGAATGGCTGAACAAACAGGGTAGGTCAGGAACTAAAAAGCAGCATTTTTTTTCTTATGCTTTAATTAAATGAGATCCATTGAAAAACCTCAAGAATAATAGTGATTCAGAATGATGTTCCTGAGAGAACAGCGGATGTACCAGTTCAGCCACAGCACTGTGCATTTTCCACACATGCCACACAGACTGAAAGTGCAGGAATACATCACGGACAATGCTAAGACTCAAAAAAAGATTCTGTATCTTCAGTGTGCATGATTTTGCACCTGCAGCATAAATGTACATGTTGATCTGTAGTGGTTTTACTCAGGTGGGCAGCCAAGCTCCACCACACCCGCTCTCTCACTTCCCCTCCTCAAAGGGGAACAGGGAGAAAATATGATGAAAAGGGCTCAGGCGTTGAGATAAGGACAGGGAGATCGCACAGTAATTATCATGACGGGCAAAACAGACTCAGCATAGGGAGATAGTAAAATTTATTGCCTATTACTAACAAGCTAGAGAAGTGAGAAACAAAGGAAAGAAACCAAAAGCACCTTCCCCCCCATCCACCCTCTTCCACCTCCTTCCCCCGAGTGGCGCAGGGGAACGAGGGAATGGGAGTTATGGTCAGTCTATAGCGCTTCTTCGCTGCCGCTCCATCTCGGTCACTCTCATCCTCTGTGCTGTGGGGTCCCTCCCACGGGATGCAGTCCTTGCTGAACTGATCCGGTGTGGGCTGCCCACAGGCAGCAGCTCTTCAAGAACTGCTCCAGATATGGGTCCATACCATGGGGTCCATCCCTCAGCAGCGAACTGCTCCAACCTGGATCCCCTACGGGCTGCAGCTCCTGCCAGGTCACCTGCTCCTGCGTGGTCTCCTCTCCACGGGCTACAGGTCTGGCCCGGAATCTGCTCTGGCAGGGGTCTTCCACAGGCCACAGTCTCTGTCAGTGCAGGTCCACCTGCTCCACCGTGGTCTCCTCCACGGGCTGCAGGGTGGAACCCTGCTCCACCATGGTACTCCATGGGCTGCAGGGGGACAGTCTGCTTCACCATGGTCCTCACCACAGGCCGCAGGGGACTTCTGCTCCAGCACCTGGAGCACCTCTCCCCCTCCTTCTTGACTGACCTTGGTGCCTGCAAGGCTGTTCCTCACTCCTCTCACTCTCCCAGCTGCTGTGTGTGGCACAGCATTTTTTTTCCCCTGTCTTAAATATGCTCTCACAGAGGTGCAAAACAACATCACTTATTGGCTCAGTTCTGGTCAGCAGTGGGGCCCTTACCAAACATGGGGCAGCTTCTAGATTCTTCTCACAGAAGCCACCCCTATGGCCCCCTGCTACCAAAACCTTGCCACGTAAACCCACTACACAATCATTTTAAAAATGGATCTATTTGAATAAACAACACCTTCCATCTTGTTATTTTGATTAAGATGACATTGCAGCTGAAGGAGAAATGAGAGGCAGGATATTACTGACTGCAGTACTCGCAGTAGGGTCTGGCAGATACACCCTGAAGTCCTTACTTTGTTACAATGCAGTGTAGTTGAACCATGTGTGCAAGTGAACATGCTGGAAGAATGTCTTAACCAGAGCTCATACTTCTAGTCTTGCCTGGAGGAATTACTGAGGTTTGAATAAAGACACAACAGAGACTCAGAGGTTGAAGCACCTGTGTAGGTTTTGGGAAGGTCAAGTCCAAATCTGACTTCTGATTCAGGGGAAAAGGAATTTGGACTGGTTCTCTCACTTCTTAGCTATATGAGGTTATTGGCTATTCTAGATGACAGGTTAATCTATCAGTTCTATGCTGAAATTAAAGAAGTTATGACACAGCTTCTTCACTAATGCTAAAAATGTTTCAGTAATGAACATATTAATTTATATTTATTTAAGAAATATATATACGTATTTCCCCAGTGGCTTTAAAGATTTTCATTGACTCTCTGAATTAGCACCTGAGTACTCAAGGAACCCATGAGTGCTTCTCAGCCCATCACACTTTACTTCAGTGACCATGAAAATGAGGACAAATAGATCAAACTAGAGTGAGCTTCTGTTTAACTACATGACGGAAACCAGCACAGCTGGAGGCAATTCTTAGCAAATTGATCAGAATTCCTTTACCTTAACTACAGCTTAACTAATAAATAGACTTCCATAATTTTCTGCAATCAATCTAAATGTATTTGCAAAATTAGTGAAACCGTTGATCTTGAAACGTTCACTAAATCTTAAGCACATAACTTTAGAGAACTTACATAGTTTATCTTTCTGCCAAACTGGAAAAGAATAACCATTCATAATACAACCTTGTTAACTAAGTAAACTTTGTAGAAGATGCAGGTTCATAACTCATTTGCCATGTAACAGAACTGTTTTGCTTTTTATTTTTTTCCCCTCCTCGATAATCAGTATTAACTTTTACCAGGTTTGTATTCTGCTCTGCTCTTTTCTTTAAAGATATTTTTATGTCAACGTCTGGAAACAGTAGTAATCGCACTAAAAATATGAAAAGACTGCATGCATGTTGATGCTCTTTTGCCATTTTTTTTTTTTTTAAAAAAAGCACACTTCATCCAACAATCCATCCATTTTTCTAGATGTATCTGTCTTTTAAGGGGCTTTTCAAACATTCTGTGAACAAGACAATCTTGAATTCCTGTTGAACATAACAGGCACTTGGAAAATTTAATGAAAATACACATTTTTGTAATGTAGTTGATCTGGCTTTCACCCTTTTCCCGATTATTTCTGCAGTTACAAACTGGCAAAATCTGAAAGTAATAGAAACATCCTATTTGCTAAAATAAACGAATACATTGAACTTTTTTTTTTTCTTCCTAAAAGCCTGTGTTGCAATCCCTCCTAAGGGACAAAAATAACAAGAAAAAGATGGAGTTTGAACTCAAAGCAAACATAAAAGCTTTCTTACAAAAAATCAATTACACTCCCCAATTTGTTTTTACCAGCAGCCAAAGGAAAACCTGGCTAGCATGTTTCAGGATCCAAACACCTTGGATCTACATGTTACACCAAATTTTACATTATGGCTATTTCTAAGAAACAAACTAACAATTAGAGACACCTGTTAAAAGTGCCTGTGCTCTGTTCACACTTCATGTAGTATCTTGAAGTGACAGCATATTAAAATGTCAATGCAATTCTTTTGCTTTACACAAATATTTATAACAACAGAAAGTGCAATTAAATTTTCTGTTTCTAAGTACTTGTACTCAACTTCTTTAGTATACAGGAAAAGTATGAAAATACAAGAGAAAACTATTAAAAATAAATGCTATAATACTACAAAACACAGAATTACAGAAGACATTGTCAGAAAAAGTTCAGTACCTAGATTAACACCAGTCCTTCGCCTCCCACAATTTTATGTACTGATTAAGCACATAATATATTTCTTCTATAGACAGACTGGCACGTGTAGATGTATAGGCTAGTAAAAAGTAAAATGAGTATACTGGATAAAAGAAATATGATCAAACTGAAATTATTTATTCAAAACTTTGGCTTTGAATATGTGCCAAGACACTATACAACTTGAAGGTCAATGAAGCATTCTTTGATTTTGAGCTCTTCAACACACACATGTGCCTAACTCATGTCATGAGTTTCTGAGTGGGAACTAAGTCACATTACAGACCATACCTGAGACCCAGAGTAAGATAATATACCTTCAGTTTCAACAGATCATAGAGGTCGCTAATACATTGGTGGTGCAATAACAGCAAAGTGAAATGGAAATTCCATCTTGACAACATGGATAGCTATGGTAAAATTGCACTCTGAGAAACATGTCACTTTAGAGTAAAATTCCAAAAAATACAGAAGTTAACATTTAGGAAAAATTCATTTCTCACAAAACCCATCTTGAACATTCCACGTAATGATCTCATGCCTATGCAGATGGTTGGAGCAGAGCATCTAAAATACTCCAGCCCTACTTAAATGCTCACAGGAGTACAAAGGGTTCTGCATAGTCTTGTGATAATGCCCTAGAGAAAGGTAAAATTAGACTGTCCTTTAACAATGTTTTGTATTTTCTAAAGTACTGAAAGTCAGGGACAAATAAACATATACCACTATGAACTTCCAAAGGATCTCATTTGTCATGCCAAATCATCCACCAACACTGGGTGTATGCAACATTATTCAGAGCCACAGGACTCTGAAATGGATTTTATGTTAATGTTATTTTGCAGATAGGAAAACAACCTCTTTCCAAAGGCTTCTGGCTATTCACATCAATTGAAATTTGATGCAACTACACAAATTATGTCCTCCAAGGGCACCTGTGAATTGGCCTAGTGCTTTACCAGTTTTACGGTTTGTCACTCCAGACTGAAGTTTACATTATCCTTAAGCAATGTGACTAAGTGGGAGGAAGGACCATGGGCCAAGCTTTTCAAAGCTGTTTCTCACAGTTCCATTGCAGTTGGGAAGCCAAAAATGGTGGAACTGTGTTAGCCCCAGCACACATAGCACAACTTTGGGAGTTGTTCTAATTGATGCTGAATTCCTATTAGTCACAAGGGTATGTCCTGGCAGCCACAAAAAGCTGGAGTATAAAAGACATTCTGACCATTGACTTCTTTCCAGAATTACCTATTCCCATATAAGAGTTTGTGAGGAACAGGTGAAGTAGAGTCATTAATCCACCTCTATACCACCTACGGATTTATGTTCCATTAAGATACTTTTCCAGTGCCAAAATTTCCCTCAAGGTCCCTTGAGCTGTCAGAATAGTATAAAAAGACAAGAATAATACTTTGCCCTCCCCCTTCAACATACCTACATACTTCTATTGTATACATTTCTATAAAGGCTGCAAAGTCAGCAAGTAGAAAGAACATCATTAATACATAAAATTGATCTAAAAATAGTTATAAATCTCACTGCAGAATTGTATTCAGACTTTTAATTCATGTAATTTAGCAAATATTAATTGTTTGGATAATCAGGGAATGGTTTTGTGATGTAGTAGCTTCTGAAGCAGAGTGAGCTGAAGATATCTGATACTATTAACTTTGTTCCACAGGTGGGATTTTCTCTGGGACTTCCTTGTTGCTAATGGATGAGATGGTTATCATGTTATTCAGAATGCATGTGAGTATGATACAGTCATCATCATTCTTTTATTACTTTTCTGATGATTTTTCATGCAAATCAAACCCTGGACCAAAAGAAGCTGTCTGAGTCAGTGCTTTCAATCCCTGTTTTCACAGGCACCTATGTCATATATGTCCTTGCATGCCCCTATATGTTACTTCATAGAATCATAGAATGATTTGCGTTGGAAGGGTCCTTAAAGATCACTTATTTCCAACCTCCTGCCAAGGGCAGGAACACCTCCCACCAGACCAGGTGGCTCAAAGCCCCATCCAACCTGGCCTTTAACAATTCCAGGGATGGGGCATCCACAGCTTCTCTGGGCAACCTCTTCCGGTGCCTCACCACCCTTAAAGTAAAGAAAGTGTCTCCAGAAAGTCACTAAGCTCCACTATGAAGATAGTTAGGAGTCCAGCCTTTTGCCTCTATAAATACCTATTAGAAGGGTGCTGCACAGTCTTGCTGTGATGACAAAACCCTAATTCCTGGACAAGTTAGACTAAATTATTTTTGTGCTAATAATATGTATAAGGGATCAGAAGGACATCCATCCTAATATCTAATTCTTGCCAATGGTCAATAAAGGACCATTACACTAGTGTACGGCAAGATGACAACTATATACTCTCTTCAGACTTCAAGGGTCCATGATCCAGGAACTCAAGAATCTTCTTAACTCTGTCCTTGCTCTCTCCTTTGTAACAGCATGGAACTATGGGAACAAGCTTTATATATGATTCCAAACTTATTCCTGTGTCCAGGTTTACTTCCTAGGTAGGACAGACCTTCATGTTCCATGTTTTTCACACTGTTCAGTGGAGTTGATTGAAAAACTCACACCTATACCTGGAGAGAGAGGTCTCTTAGTTTACTTCCTTATTCCTCCCTCTCCAATTACATTTACCTTTTGCTAGACAGTTTGTTCTGTTTCATTTGTTTGTTTGTTTCTTTTCTGATGAATTAGTTTTTAGCCAAGTTAGAAAGCTGAATCTGCTGAGATCAGGGCTGGCATGAGAGGGAATGCAAGGCTCCTTTTAGTAGCCATGAATTATATCTGCTGAAGCTTTAATATGAAATTTCTACCTTAATTACATGTTTCACAGAAAAGTCAAGAGCTTTTTGTAATGTGCAGTAATTTCTTATGGCAATAACTGCAAACAATTGTAAAATTGTGCAATTTTATTAACAGGCAACTTCAAGAATCCTTTATTCATTCAAATTTGGCAAAGTATTTAGACATGAATTAAGTATTGCAAGCTGATAAATAGTGCACTGAAGAACAGGAATTAATTTACTCCTGATTTAGATGGTTTGATGCCTCTGACTTAAGCTGTTCCATGAACAGTTGAACTGATCTAAAAGTTCACCTAAGAAAACAACAAAAACATACAAACAAACAAAAAAGGGAGTTTTCATCCTCAGTTCCTTCTCCCCATTTGCTGTGTGGTCCTGCTCCTTCTCCTGTGGTAATTCTGAGTCTCACTGAATCCTTCTATAAGCTGATTCAATTCACAAATTCATCAAAAACTGTGCCATTTTTGATAAATTAGTCTTCCCCTAGGAATGGAGTTTTGTATAGGCCCAGGGAAAACTACAATAAGGTCTACAGCTTGTACAAGGCGGGGTGCTGACATGGAGGAAAAAACACACCTTGTCCTTTTAGAACAATTAACTGCAAAATTGGAGCTTCCCATCTATGAAATCGAATACTAAATTTCAGTATATACCAAAATTTCATGAGACATACACCATACATGCATTATCTGTATAACAATGGAGTTTGCAGCTGTTTCAGTTCTTAGATATGTCAAATTGTTCAGATAATAAAACAATTCAGATAAAAAGAAAAAGAAGACAAAGGAAAAGGAAAATGATGTATTTAAAAAATCACCCTCCAGGGGCTAAATTAAGAAAGCCTTTTACCTATCTAACATACTTGCATTATTATTATTCCCCCTGTAGTGGAACTCAACATTTTTATCCATCCTGACTAGGATGTTCTAAGTGAAGATATAACACTATGAAATATATGCTATCAGACAAGACGGAAAAAAATGGCAATGGAAATAAAAGTTCTCATTTAACTTAGAGATGTACTAAATAAATGTGTATACATTGTGACTAGGATGCAGTTTTGCATTACAACTGAGCTGATCTAATGGTATGCAGCCACCAGAAAACAAATTCTTTTTTATAGCTTAATTTTCTGACATACCAACAAGCTGAATCAACTTTTCCTGAAGTTTTGCAACTGCTAGATCTGATGTAAGGGAAACAGTGGGAACATACCAAATACAGTAGAGAAGGGAGCTGGGTAGCAGGGAACCATAAGCAGGACTAACTTGCTCAGTGTCACATCACCCTTTCACCAGGTTAATTGTAACATTACACTGCACTCTCATGACAGTGTATACACATATGCCTTTCATGTATACTTTTAGCATACGGTTTGGTGGTTGCCACTGACAACCTGTGTGGGTTGCCCCCTTTTCTGGCCTGGTATTGCCTGTTACACAACTGTATGAAGAAACAATTTGGGAAAACAAGCTGGCAAAAAAGAAAACCAAAAAGTGATTAATTGATCAATTTTCCACTGTCCCTGCTGATACTGTCACTGCATGACAGTGTAAGTATCAAGGGGAAAAAAGTAATTCCAAAATAATTGACCTTAAACTGTTGGGGAAACACATCTTCAAATTAAATATGCCTTTTCTTAGTTCTTTCTGGGATACAAAAAATGTCAAAAAACTTTTTTCCCTTTCTGTTTTTCCTTTCCTAATTTGTATTCCACTTTAGCAATCTCAGAACTATTTAATTTGAACCTTCCAGTTTGTGGCTGACTCACTCAGGGAAAGTGTCATGAGACAGGATAGAGGTTTCTGTCATAAAGATTTGCTGCTGTCTACAGGCACTTTTCCCATCCCACAGGCACTTTTCTCTTGTACTTCTTCCTCCTTTGTACTGCCACTGCCACTCATCTGATTCTTGTGTTGAGCTGATTCAGCTCACTAATGTGCTAAAGAAGTATCCAACTTGCCTCCTGTGAGAAACCCACCTGATCTGAGTTGCTACAGGGAAAGTTATCTGAGTAGATGTTAGATGGATAGTACCACATGTAGCACTTAGAGGTATAGCTCCCTTTTCTCAAAGGATAAGGTATGGCAGTGCCTTTTGCAGTTACGAGAAGTTAATACTGCTATGGATCAACAGCCTGTCAGGGCTAAGGGAACACCAGGCAGCTCACTGCCCCTCTGAGGCACAATCCCTTCTGTGTGCTGCTCTTGAGCTGGTGCTGCTGAGCTCTGCCCCCAGCTTGACTCTGGTTGTAAAAGCACAGTCTAACCCTCTGTTTCTCACCAGGGAGTAATCAGTTTACTACAACATTGCAGCAGTTACGAACTTGCAAATATTTCCATTTTTTGCCCTTTCTTCCTTCTGAGAAATAAATTCAAAAGACAGCTCTATTGTGCCAAGACCATTTTGGAGATGGTATTTAACTTGCATCCTACTCAACATGAAGACTCTTGTTTCTCAAAACCCCCTCTAGACCTAGAATACACACTGGTGCATCTGCTCGTAAAAACATACAAAAAGCATAGTTCATAAAGATATTATCTCTCTTTTTATTTATTTATAGATTTACTTGGCACTTATTGGCCTAATGTAGTTATTTTAAGGACATACTTAAATACAGTATTCATGGCCAGCTTCTCTGACAGAATTGTTGGCATTGCTCAGTTACACTGTGCTTCCAACATATACAGTTTTAGTCTCTCATATCCTTAGCCTCTAAAAGCTAGTGCAAATACAAGTAAGAAAAAAACAAATGTAGAGGTAGAAAATTGCTTTTGTGCGTATTGTAAATGAAGATGTTAAATAGGGATTTTCCATACTTAAATGATCTCCCACTCATTCTACTACATGACTAAATAATGAGAAAAGTAAACATAGCTTCCCTTTTTCTTTCATTTTTCCTTTCCCTTCCCTTCCCTTCCCTTCCCTTCCCTTCCCTTCCCTTCCCTTCCCTTCCCTTCCCTTCCCTTCCCTTCCCTTCCCTTCCTTTATTCTTTAAAAAAAAAAGGGGGGTTCCTTCCTCGTTTTATTTTAGGCATGTTCCATCCATGGTTAGAAATCAGCCATGACAGTGGTTTAATGCAAAATTTTTGTCCATGGAGAAATCAGGCATGACCACGTTCTACCCCTGAATGTGATCTTAATGTTTTATACCACTGACAAATCATTAACATCTGCTAATAACTCACCCAGCTGCTTTGTTAGATTGTTGTAAAAAAATCTTATGTATACCATAGATGTCTCCAACTTGTAGCCCATGTAACCTTTCCCAGCTGCTTAATCCTTATTTTAAATATCACTTAAAAATGCATACATATTTAAAACTATCCAATTTCTTTGTCTCCAGACTACTTTTTTAACCATGCTAACATCTGGTCATTTCCACTCCCCAATTCCCATTTTAAATACTTATTTTCAGCACATATTTTTCTTGTAAATAGAACCCCATGTACTTTATCACCTCCTAGCCCTCCACTTTCTGCTTTCTGCTCTTGCTCTCATACCACTCCATCCCTCATGGTTTCACTTGACTCATATTTTAAATACAGGATTGACACAGAGGGAAGATTATGTAAAGAGGTTCTTTGATTGTCTACCCTAATTTAGGCTTAGGGAAAGAAAATGGGGGCATGTCTAAAGGGAATAAACAAAGGGAAAGAGGAACAATGTACAGTAAAGGGGGTATAGGTAGTTGTTAGGGATGAAATTGCATAATGGAAACATTTGAACACTAGAAAATACTTCCTGGCTGTGAGAGCTAGTAGGCTATGCAGGAGCCTCCAAAGGGAATTAGAAGGCACTTGTCACCTGGCACACTTTAAAATAGGCTGGAAACCAGCTGTGGTTTAGGGCCAGGCAGCTAACAGAACCAAGGATCTCTGAACAGGAGCAGAAGGCTCTGCTCCCCATCCTGCCTCATTATCCTAAGAAGTCAGAGGGGAAGGAGAGGACAATTAGGAACTCCTCCAGGACCAGGCATAAGAAAGCTGGGAAGAAGAGGACAAACCCAGTCCCATGGCCTGGGAGCCATTTCCATGCTGGGGATGTGGGTGAGATGGGAGGAAAGTGGGAGAGGGAGAGGGAGAAGCAGAGGGAGAGGGAGAGGAGGGGAGGGGAGGGGAGGGGAGGGGAGGGGAGGGGAGAGGAGCTCAGCACTGGGATGGGAATTTCTGAGTGCTGGTACAGCAGTGGCTGGAGGAACATCATGGATGCAGACTGTAACACCTCATTTGGAAACTGGCTGTGAATTTAAGTGCTGGTTACACTGTCCTGGTCAAAATTGCCTCTAGCAGTTTTGGTATCGTTCCTCATTGCTATGAACTAGCAGATAAATAGGCAAATAGATCTTCCATGTCCAGAATGAATAAATCAGATTCATAAATGTTGTACAGGATAGTCCACGTTACATTGATTGCTAAGAATCTAACATTATTTCTTTCTCACCATTTGAGTGAGGCAATTTACGTAGCTCAAAGAAGGTATATTAGCACATTATGATAATTTAGATTTTTTTTTTTTTAACAGCAATAGAATAGCATATCCTGAGGCTATGGTAATCTCAATAAATAAAATAATTAAACACATTTATTGTTTAATGCAAACCATAACACATAATATGACACTACAGGGTATTTTCTGTACAAATATGGATATATTTTTTCAGACCTCTTAGCCTGATACATCCATTCTCATATCTGTATAAATCTTGAGATACCTCAAAGAGAATCTAACCAACTCTACACCTCTTATTTTTTAGGTAGGTTCTACCTAGAGAAGCAGCCAATTGTACAATGAGCATATTTTGGAAGGCATTTAGTCCTTGGTTCTCTTCCTTTTCTTCCTCTTCCCAGTAAATAGTGCTACAAAAGAATTATTCCAACATATCAGCAATCCATGACATGACTCTTATCTATAGTTACAGTTTTGGAACTCTTTTGTCACATTTGCCTACTCTACCTGGAAGAGGGTTATCTGTAGTCTTACATTAGCAAAGGAAATATTTTCATAAAATTAAAATAAAAACAAAAGGAAGGAAAAAATTCAGAGCTTTCCTGAATTTAAACCAGGAGTGCACAATGTGCAGCCCATGAAATCATAAAATGCAGTCCATACAACCGTCTTGAAACTGCATCATGAGGACACAGCTAATCAACTGCAGTTTTTTCCAGTGCTAGTGATCTTAAACATCAAGAAACTTTCCTTTCTCTACCAAGGAAGATACTGTACCAGTACAATCAAATGTGTCTTTATACATTTTTTTTTAAAGATGTAAATATAATATATGTAGATTACAGAAGGGAAACCCTCAGGCTCTTGTCATATTACAAGTTCTGCCCATGTAGCTGCCAGGAATTCTTTACGTGAAGCTGGTACCTGATGGTTGTAAGTAGTGGAAATCCAAACAGAAAGAGTATTGTGCTATGGCATTAGAAGGAAAGCAAAACATAAATTAAAGGGACCTGAAATGAACTATTCTAGTTCACTGTCGAAATCAGATGAAAAGCAGAACAACAAGCATAAAATTGTGAAACGCACAAATGCGTGTTTACATTTGGCAGATGTCCATAGTCAAAAGCCTGGTCACTAGTAGGATGGATAATATTTGGTATGTTTTTTAGTATGATTTCCAGTTGTTCCTCAGATTGTCTGCACAAGGAATCATTTGTAAAGGGTTCTACAAAACAGAGCTGTGCTTGGGATGTGTAAAAGGACAGACAAAAAGATGAACCCAAACAAAAATCTGCAACAAAAATACAGACTACATGTTGAAGAGCACTAAGGCCACTCCAAGTCATCTTTGATCCAGCTTCCTTCCAGAAATCCAACATATACCTTACACACCTACTGGTCTGAAAAGAAAATGTGCAATATACCATCAGACATTTCCTCTTGTCAGTCTTGGCTCTTCCTCAGGCATTCTTTCTCATTTGCTCTCTGTGGGAGACTGTCTGCTTGCTTCCACTCCTGAGAAGCTCATTCCCACATCTGCTGCTGCCTCTCTCCTTAATCCTCCTAGGACAGTCTCAGCATTTACCTCCTGCACACAGACCACTTCTCTTCCTTCTAGTGTAAGAGACTGGCCAGCTGCACACCTGTCCAGATAGCTAATTAGGCATCTAGAGGCTTTTTTTTTTTTTTAAATTTTATTCCCCTACCATCCTTAGAAACAGGGAAAGAATTCTTTAAAAGGGAAATAGAGAAATAGATATTAATCCACTATCTTGAGCATGTTAAAGGTGGATATGGCTTATTTGGCAGGTGTTGGAAATTTCACACTGTTATATCTCTCAAGTGAGTCAAAAAATAGGGTTGTTTTCGTATGGCCAGTGTAATGGCACAGATAACACGTAACTTAAAAGGTAATATCATTGTGCTGCCCTGTAAAATGGAAATGATTATTTCATGGGATTTCAGTTTCTTAAGAAAGCACCTAAAGTTCATAAAAATACACAGTAAATGGCAGAATGTTCAATAAAAATTACAGAAAAGCTTCAGAAAAGAGCTCCGACAGCCTATTTTGCTGACGGACAAACATTCAGTTTCTAACAGAGCGGTGATAAGCTTATTCTAAAATCAAGAAACACTATGTTACAGTTTTTACAAAAATCAACGCTGATTTGAAATAGAGATACTGTTAAGCACTTTTGCAGTTTGACCACAAATGGCACAGTATCACATGAGGAGATGATGATATATTTATACAGTTCTTTTTATCCCAAAGGATCTCAAAAGTCTTTATAAAACATACATATGGTACGCCTACGAATAAAAATAAAAAATAATAATAATAATAAAAAAACATAACAAAAATCACTTTGACCAGCACTGCAAATCAGAGCATCTGTTTAACAGTGCACATCAATACTGTTGTTTAATTCAGGGAAGGATTTAAATTGGAATAGTACATCTAGCTGGAATTATTAGCCTGTATGCCCTTATTAATTCCTAACAGTTTGTATGTAGAAGAAAAACAAAGGGCAAATTACTGACTCCTGGATCACATCCACATCCAAATCATTGTAAACTTGAGATAAGTTCTTATTATACAAAACTTGGGTCTGTAAGGAAATATTCAAAGCATTTAAAAACTGAAATTCAAATGCCAAAAACAGAGTATCAGCTACAAAATGCACACAGACCGTATGAACAATTGTGCCAAAAGCCACTGATAAATCAAGTAAGACTAATCCCAGAGAAAAGCCTTGATATTTGGTTGAAATAAAGACAATAAGTTGATTTGGTCAGGGATTATTTTTATAATTTTTTTCCCCACAATGAAAACAATGACAACAACAAAAAACTTTTATCAGGAAACAATCAGTTTCAATATATTTTTATCTACATTTTTAGATGATAGTGGTTCTCTATGTTTTCAACATTTTCAACCCAAAACTGCTGTTTTTCTGGATAAAAAAAAAAAATAAAAGAAGAATCTTAAGTGAAAATTTCCAAAAGTCAAAATTAATTAAATGTAGTCTTTCGTTGGCCAAATTTAATTGTTTTTATAATAGTCTTCTGAGATTTCACCTCAAGAGCAGAATACGGAATTGTTTGGTATCCTGATTGTTTGGTGTCCTTCCAGAACAGGAAGACTATTTATGCTTAAAACTATTATGAATGTAGCTAGAGCAGTTCGCATGAAGTAACATGAACTTAACACAGCATGATGTGAACCAAGTCAGCTATGATCATTTGGAAATGGTAACATTGTATAAGGAAAATGAACTCTTCCTTAAACCATGTTTTCTAAGAAACAGGCTCCACTACTGCTCACTTAAACAAAAAAGACCAGAAATCAAAGAGGAATTAATGATATAAAGGAAGTAGCTCTTGCAAAACAACAGATGGAATGAGATCGGAAACACATGTAGTAAGCTGAACTTTTTAATAAGACCAAAATGACAGAATTGGAACAAAGGAACAAAATGGATAAACACACACACACACAAATCAGCAGAACAGTTGCTAACTAGAAATGGGTCTGTACTGCAGAGTTCAAATTTGGACTCAGATCCCAAATTCTTTACTAAATTCAGGGCTTTAGATCCATGATGTTGGTCTGGATTGTTGCAGAAAGAGTGGCAAACCATAAAATCTTGATCATGACTAGAGGAAAATTTTCTCTAAACTTTTTACGGCGAATTATTGGCCTTATTTTCTAATGTTGATATTCTGGATCACACAAAAGATGGAAAATCAGTTCACACACAGATCCTGCTCTAATGCTGAACTATGTAAAAAGGCATTAAAGTAGAAGCAACATATTTTTCCCAGATTCTACCAAAGGTGGGAAACAGCTTTAAGAAAAATAACAGGGATGTACAGTAGGTTGATCAGGAAAACAAGTAACATATTCTCCTGAGGAACAAGTAAGAGATTTTGAAGGAATGTCTCTTAGGTTCTCTCTTGGGCTTTGCTTTCCAAATTGCACACATCCATCCGAATGTGAGGCCATGTTATGAAGACACAATTAAGTCTGAAAATAGAAGAGACTATTTAAATAAAGAATAAAAAATTAAAAGTATCTGGAAATGTCATTATTTGAATTAAGTAGAAAAGCATTAAAACATTGCCTCTTGAATATGTTTAATTTGTAATGATACAAGCTATCTTGATGGCTCTCTTTAAACAATAATTAATTAGAGTTTCTCCAAACCCTTTAGATGGTAGTTGGCTTACAATAACATTTACCACTCTCTGAATATGTTGTGTGGAATTGAAACCCCTTAATTTTCAAGGGGTATGAACTAATATATTTCCACTGAATTCAGCACAGATCTGGAGCATAATTTTGTATTAGTATGACATGAGAGAAAACATCTTTCTTTTAAATATTTGTCTCAAAATGTATAGTTATGTCAAATTGCTGCCAAAATGGAAGAGAGAAGTAAACGATTCATCTAATCTGTATAAAAATATTTCTGTTCACAGGACCTTCAGATACAAATCTTTTTAGATGCCTTATGTATTTGAAATTTTTCAGTGATATCTTGTTATTTTTTCTTTATTATTTCAAAGCACCTAATCACACATTTCTTCATCTGTGTTTTCTATTAAATTCTGTCATGTAGATACAATTGCTAAAAAGAGTTACAAAATATGGTTTCCATTTCCTAACTAAAGAATACTGAGCCACATCCAAAATGAGTATTTCCATTTCAATATATGCTTCACAGTATTTATGAATACTTGCACTAGCAACTTTGAAATTTGTTTTCATGAACAGTGAAGTGACAGAAATTCAGATATATAAATATTGTTGATTAATGAAAAAGAGGAGGCACATGTAAAGGTAACCAACATTTATACCTGAGGAAATACTAGCTAACATTTTATTTCTGGTCATAGGATTTATAAGTTCTAATTTTGCAGTGTCTTTCTTGGCTGCATGCATTTTAGAGATGTTAAAATGCAATAGCAAGGAAAATTATACACCAGTGCAGGTAGTTTGGAAGTTAGCAGGCTCCTGAAAATGTCAGTTTTATGGCAGCAACCCAGTAGCAGGAAATTAACCATTTTTTGTTTGTTTGTTTGTTTTTTGTTTTTTTTCCGCCTAAAACTTGAAGTGTTCAAAGCTATGGGACCACATAAAGGCATAACCTGGAGCCACAGTGACATCTTCCAGTCAGGTTTGCCTGACTGATCCCTCAAACAGCATCAGCTTTCCCTCAACTTCTGATAGCTTCCTGTAATTCTCTCCGTTTTGCTCTGCAACTGGTCCTGTGAGCTATTGCACAAGTATTTTTTTTTTCGGCAGTAAAAGGCTATTAATTTATGAATTTTATATGTTTGCTTAAACCAAAACATATGCCAGTAGGGCCAAAGGATAAACTCTAGGTGGAAAAGTACTCTGATAATTTCAATATAAAATTAATATTTATATATATGACAATGTTTTGTCCTACATATCATGATCTAGAATACCTTTTATCATCCTTTTGTAAGTCTAATGAATGACATCATAGCCCACATTAGACATAAGAAAAGAAAAGGGTTTGAAAATAAACAAAACCAGACTAAGACACTTTTCTACTCACTTTCCAGTAAAGAAAGACCATATAGGCTTCTTAATTAAAAAAATGAACTTTCTGTGTCTTGACTGTGTCTGTACCAGAGAGATCTTACTTGCTACTGCTCTCCCTGCTCGTACATAGGCAGACACAAACGCTTACCACGTTCTGTAAAACTTGCTCGTATTTAGGATGACAAAAATGGAGATTTATTTAATCTACCAATCAGTAAATTAATCCTAAGGGTAACTGGTAAATAAAACAGCTAACAAAAAGTCTCTGTCATACTGAGAGACTAACAAATATAGCACAAATATTTGAATAGTGTCTCGTCAGAAACTATACCAATATATTTTCTAATTGAGAAGAGAGCTTTATTTCAAAGAAGAATTGAGATTCATAGGGCTAAAACAATGGATTATAAGTTATCTCTCTCTAGCCAGGTCACTTACATGAATTTCTGAAAATAGTGATATTTGGTGTTCTGATAGACAAAATAAAATTATTGTCCAATGCCTATTAAGAAACAAACAAACAAACAAAAGTCTATTAAGCATTTTGCTGGTCTGTAGTTTATAAAAATGCATTTATATATATATATGTTATTCCTTCTCTGATATGTGTTATGAATAAAGAAGTTAAGCATTGTTACTGTAAAATAATAGAAAATTACTAAACACAGAAAAGATATTGCAAAATGTTGTCGCAAAAGAGCCAAACCATTTTCCAGGGTTTCAAAATAATCTTTGACAGGAACTTTCATTTCTCCAATTTTTTATTAAAAACATACACACACACAAAAATTATAACAACCAAGCCATGATCCTGAGCTACAAATCCACTAGATATGAGCCTCTGGCATCCTCCCTAAACTTCAGAATGCTAATTTAGATCAAATAAGATTCCACTCATTTGAAAAAGCCATGGGACTTTCCAACAAACAAATGCTTAACAGAAAAAATGCAGGAAACTCAAAACATAATAAAAATTAAGCAAGAAATAGTGGTTTTATAAATCCTTTCACCTAGTCATAAAAATAAATAAATAAATAAAAAAATAAATAAAACAAAACCCAGCAACCTATATTAGCTGGATTAGCTGGAAGCAATTAAGAAATGAGAGATTATCAGTACAATGTTAGAAAAGAGTGAGTGCACTGCAGTGCTGAGAGACACTGAAACAAAAGAATAAAGTAAATGAAAATGCATTACAATCCATTCTAAATTCAAAGTTAATAATTAAAACCAATGTTTCACCTGAACCTCTGTGCGGCCATGAATTAACCTGCTATAGCAGTTTTGAGAACTTTGGACCGTTGCAAAACAAAGGGAAGGGGCATGAACATGACACTGAATGGTGGATGAGATAAAAGAATACTTTATTCTGGGTTTTGCCACTGGCTTTCAAGATGTAAATATTTATACTAGCCAATACTAACCTCAGCAGAATTACCAGAATCCATATAATATCTCTGAATACATCTGCACCACCAGAACACAGGAAAGCTATTACTTGGGTACAGCTCAATTCTGCAAAGAGTTGCAGTTAACTCAGTGGCAGAGAAATTTGCTTAATGGCTTTTTTACTTGATTCAGCCCTTTGTTTTTGCCATGAACTGTAATCTGATTTCTTTTACACACCTATTGTTCTTCTATTTTTTTTTCTTCTTTCTTCTTTAATTCCATTATGCATAGACTCAGGTTTCACATTTAAAGGGTTCTTAATATTTATAATTTTTATAATTTTTTTAAAATGTTGAGAAAGCTTCACAAACATCCCCTTACACTCTTCAATGCTACCCATTTCTGGATCTCAGATGTGATTAGCATTTTCTATATTAACAGTATAACAAAAAAACAGTAAAATCTGGAATAGAAAGGGGGAACTCTGACCTTCTGAACATCCACTGTAAGTTTGGTTTCTGTCAGAAAGCTGAGAGTATATCTGTTAATTGCCAGTTTATCAGAACACACGTAACTAATGTTTTTTATGATATATGATATGCAGCATGTTCTGAATCATGGATGATAGTAAGGATAGTATTAAGTTCTTTCAACCAAGACTGGGGGCATGAGGATGGGTTGGATGACAACCTCAAAGGCAGCAAAGACATGAGAAGTAAAACACTGATGCTGCATTTATACTATGGAAGAATACAACACCTAGTTTAGTACAAAGGAAAACGGGAAGAGGTAACTCAGCCAGAGCTTTAAACAATTCTTACAGCACAACAGGCCAAAATGATGCCTCTAAAGCATATCCTATGAGAACTACAGGAGAGACAGAAAAGCAAGACAGATTTTTTTTCTTGTAAGTTTGGTCTTGTATCTGTTTTGCTTGTACCCTCTTGTTTCAGAGTCTTTAATTTCAGTCTTTCTATGTAAATCATGTTTTATTTGAAAAGTCTCAGTATACTGAAAGGGGCACACAGAGGACCCACTTGAAACTACTGGGTGTATTGTCTCCATATGAATCAATATATTCCATATTATGAAGGCATCCAGAAGAATTTTCAGAGCAAACTCCAAGCACCAAGGAGTACCTGCTGCACCCAGGCAGCAGTTAATGTGGATGGAGCCTCCATTGCTCTCCTATGGTTTGGGGCAATGACCACAGATGGCCTCCTTCTGCAAAAAGCAAGCTGCAGAAAAGTATCTCAAGGCCTTAGGCAAACCCCAGAATGTGATTTAAACATAAGCCAAAATATATCTGTAACAAATTCACGTTGGCTGACTGAAACTAGAACCTCAAGTCCTTATTGACTGCTTAAAGCATATTCCAAACACCACAACTGATCTCCTCACTATTTGTAGAGGGGTCTGATACATCTCCCAGTGAAATGTTTTCACTTAGATGAGTGAGACCTAGACAGAGGTCTAGGTATATGGTATTTGAGCAGGCTACCCAGGGAAGCAGTTGAGTCTCCATCCCTGGAGGTATTCAAAAGACACATAGATGTGGTGCTTCGAGACATAGTTTAGTGGTAAGGACACAACTATTATTAACCGATATTTTTCAGTTTCAGTAAACAACATTGAAAAAATCATTTGACCAAATTTTCCAGGTCACTTTATCATTTATGCTTACACATAAACAAATAGTCAGAAAAGGAAATAGGGACAAAAGATGAAATCATAAAGTTACATAGCTTATAAAGCAAATATGGAACACCTCATTTCACCATTTTTATCATTTGTATCAGCTCTCAGAAATCTGTGAAAATGATTTTGGAGGCAATATGGCATTTCCCACTTAAAAAAAGAAGTATTGCTGCAGATGATACAGATAGTAAGTGAATTTAACTGTGGCCCTCTTCATATAATAGGATTTTGTTACAATGTTAAAAATGCATGTCAGAAAACATATTTAACACCTTTAGATGACCTCTAATCAGAAATGTGTTATGCTATTCAAATTCCAACTGCCAAATGCTGTAGATACAGGTAAGTAAATATAAATGCCATTAAAGGTACAGGTTATCTTACTTGGAGAAGTTCTAGCATTTTATTTTTTGACAGCTCCTAATCTGGATATCTTCCAGTATCAACAAAACATGTTCAAGCAGAATCTTACCTTGTTTTCACTACATCAAGGGGATGCATCAGGCAAATTTCTACAAGACCTATAAAATAATAATAAAAAAAGGCCTAATAAGCATTTGTACAAACAGTAGTTTCATTTTCATTGACTCCAATAGTTTTTGAAGTTTGAAAAGTAAAGTAAAAACCTAATCGTATCCTTGACGTTACAGCATTAAAATATCTCATATATTAAACATACTCTTCTGTAGTGTATTGGAACCTTCAGAGATTTTAGACAGTACACCCAGTGATAGTTGTTTACTGCAGCGGGGAAAGTGAGGACATATGCTATGTGATAATTTTATTCACTGTTTTTACTTAGCTTTCTGCCTTAAGAACACCAGGCATATTGGACAGGCATCATAAATAAATAAGTACTGCTGAAAGTAGTGAAGGAGGGGAGTTCAGGTTAGCACTGGCTTCTTTGTCATACAAAACTAATCCCTAAAGATACTGACTGCTATTATGCAACACAGTGCTGGGGGCTCAGATGAACTTGGTAAGTTCAAAAAAATAACAGCTGTTTTTTGAGCTGGTTATTTGGGTTGTGGCCTTGCTTGTTCTTCATCCTGTGATCTTCATTGCACTGATGAGCTGTCCAGGCTTTTCCCCTTCCTGTTTCACCACCCATCAACCCAATTCACATTCTGGGGACTTTCCATGTTCAAGAGTGGAGGGTGTGGATAGCAAGGGGAAAATGCTGAGGAAAAAAGAGATCTGGAAAATCCCTAATGCACCTGCCACCACTGACTTCAAAATTGGTTCCATTACTGTTTTGCACCCACGTGCCACCTCATTAGAAGTCCAGAATTTTATCACCCACATTTTGCTCCTGCTCCATGGCATATGCCACCTTTCATTATTTCAGAGAACTTCTGAGCTTCTCTACATTTTCTTATATCTGCTAGGCTTGCCTACATCCTTGTCCATTCTATGTATCACTCTCACTTCAAACAGCAAACATACAAGAAGAACATGTATTTAACAAGACAACAGTAAAAGTATATTTTGAGATCTGTCAATATAAAGAGATGACAAAAACAACTGCACAAATTTTAAAGGATTTTGAACTACTGAGAAAAAATGCATCTGTACATCCAAGATACTAGATTACCATATCTTTGAATTTTCTGTGCCCTGGCTTACTAAGACTAATAAGCTTCCATGGTCACTTTTTATCCAGAGTAAGAAATTTAATGGTATAACATGCAAAAACTGTTTCTGAAGACTATATTGATCATAATGTTTCAATGCATCTGTTTCACTTATTCATTATTTTAGCAAGAATAATTACAAACCACTTGTAATATAGAGTGTGTATTTTGGTGATTCATGGCTAAACTTCCAAAAATCTTAATCATAGAATTATAGAATCACAGAATTTGGTTTGGGTAGGAAGGGACATTAAAGACCATTCAGTTCCAGTGCCCCTGCCATGGGCAGGGAAACCTGCTGCTAAACTAAATTGCTCAAAGCCCCATCCCACCTGGTCTTGAACCCTTCCAGGGTTGTAGCACCCACAGCTACTCCGGGCAAGTTTTTCCAGTGCCCCTACACCCTTAAGTGAAGAATTTCTTCCTAATATCTAATCTAAACCTATTCTCTTTCAGTTTAAAAACATTACCCCTTGTCCTGTCATTATACACCCTGATAGAGTCTCTTTCTTGCAGATTCCCTTTAAGTATTGGAATGCTTCTATAAGGTCTCCCTGGAGCATTCTCTTCTCTAGGCTAAGTAACCCCAATTCTCTCAGCCTCCCTTCATAGGAAAGACAGAACTTGATTCAGAAAAACATTCTTATTCAGGTTAGAATATCTTCAAAGACCTTTCTTTACACATACCAGAGAGACCTACAGAAGCCCATGTTAAAGTTCCACTAGGTGCTCTCCTCATTCATATGCCACTGTCTTTTGGTACAGATCCTGTGCTCTTGTTTTAATGGCACAGAATATGGCTGGGCTTACTAAAGTTAACAATCTCTAAAACTTAAAGCAATTTATTACATGCTAGGCTCCTGAATTACTTTCACTTCACACAGACGTGAAAATATCATGAAATTTGAAATGCCTCCCCCCACTCTCCCCCCACCGACTATTACTACTGAAGCAATGGAATTTGCATTTTGGCCCTGTTCTGCAGCGGACTTGATGCAAAAAGATTCTTGTTGGGCTTCATGCAGGAGTCAGGCTCTGCCTAGGCAGCGAACACTGCAGTATCAGAAATTGAGTTGCTTTTTCCATTACTGATTATAAATCTAAATGAGGCTTACAGTTTCCATTTTAGAACTACTAAAGGTAGTAGTTCAAGTGTAATAGGAAAACAGTTTTATTTTATTACTACTATTTTGAAGTTTATGTAAGAAAGGATTAAATTTCAAAACATTATCTATTTTCTATTTCAACTTTATCCAAACTTCCTGAGTAATAAATGTTCTTATCTAAATAAGCCTTTTACATTGAACCAAAGCATTAGCAGAGTGAACATTCTCATTATAGTCAAAGGAAAGTTAGCCAATATATACGTAATTTTTTTGAGTTAGTCACAGGTGGGCATAAGCTGTAATGCTAACATTCTCAATTAAATGCATTTGAGCAGGAGTTTACGCAAAAGTTTGCAAAGATGTTAAAATGTTTAAATTGAATTCTTTGCCTAAAATACTTGATGAGAGTTCCAATTAACATATACAATTTTCCCACTTTTCTATCATTACACTCTAATATATAAAGCTTGCAAAACATAAAACTGGACAGATAACCTCTTTAACCTAGCTATTTGCCATTCTATTTGAAAGAGTATCAAACTAATATTTGACCCTTGTTTTGTCATATTTTCTCTCCTCTCCATGCAGTATTTCAGTTTTGGAAAAAAGGAAGACAACATACACTGGATCAACCATAGAGTATTAATATTAGTAGTATGGAGACAGTCATTCAAAACCATGTAATTCAATATTTTCAGTATTTTTTCTGGAAAGCAAGGGTTGTAGTTGTTATTTCTGAACAGGTATATTTATGGCCATAATTATTACCCAGGAATTACTTTTATTTTAATAAAATAAGAACAAATCACATGTCACGTCAGGGAACACAGTCTGTAAGCTTTCTGTCCTGATTCTGTCCCCAAACCTATAAACTACCCCACAGCTGCCAACAGGTGCTTTACAAGTGGAGCTGCAGTCGAGTGTTTCAGTGCTGGCAGGGGGCATAGCCTACGAGTTTTTTCCTTTCCAAATACCCTCCTTTTCCAACTTCTCCTCCCCTCACTCCCTCTTTTATCCCTCCCGACCCCCTCCCAAGTTTTTGATCTCTTCCATCTTGTTTTGGCAGATACAGCCTACAGTAGGGGGCCAAGCACGGGGCTGGGGTTGTTCACCCTATTCTGTTTTTGCAGCATTAATGTCCATTTTGGGAGAAAAGTGTACATTGCCAGAATTTGGCTCTATTTTCTTGGTCCTCATAGGATAATTTTTAATTCAGGCATTCTTCCAGCAACTGAATCAGATGAATTCCAAGGTCTTTGGCAAGGGATCTGTTTTGATAACTTCAGGATTGTATTGGTTATCTGCCTTTCTCAGTCTTTCCTTTGTCTCATCATTTAATTACGCACTAGGTTTTAAATGGTGTATAATTACTTGATTTCACCAGAAAGAACTCTTCAAAAGATTCTGGGATTATTACATGGCTCTCTGAAGAGCACCAAAGGAGCACACACTGTGCAAGACACTAATGGAATGGCTACAAACACAAGCTATATTTTTCCATCTACTATAGTAGTCATGCAAATCATTACAACATCCTACTTGATAGCCTGCCCAGAAAGTGTGGTGGCCCTACTAAATTACAAGCACTCTGAGATGTGCCCAATAAAATAAAATATATTGCTCTTTCTTCAACTAATATTCATCAGCTTTGTGATAAATTCAATTAGCACTATGAAAATCTAATTTGCTGAATTGATATATCACGGTGTAATGTATTTTAACTTGTTGCACTGTAATGACTACTGTTTACCAACTTTATTTCATGATAAAGTAGCTAACATTGCTATAGATAGATTGTTCAAAAATGTATTTTAATGTATATAATTGTCCCATTGGGTCTCCTTGGTGATGTCACATGAACTAACTCAGAGTGATTTATGATGGCCTAATTCTGTTCAAAAAAAACTCAGATCCAACAAGCTGAACAAGAGCCCAAAGGAAATATAGGAAAGAACAATTACTAGGGCAGTCCAACATTTGTTGTCTTCTGGGTGGGAAAACATTCCTTGTGAAAACTGGATACTAACCATAAAGCAAGACATAATCAAAATCTCTGTGTAGAAGAAATAACCAGCTGTCATCATTGACATCCTCTGAGTGTACACAAGTGGAATATCAACAACCAAGAAGGGAGTCCAGGGTTCTATTATGTAAAACATGCTGCTGATTAACTAAACCTGCGGAGGGAAGAATATGTCAAAAAATACTGACCCCCCAGTGCAACCCTCCTCATTAGAGAATTTTCCCTTTTCCAGCGAGCATAATCTATTTTCAAACTGTTTCCCATTATGGATTACATTACATTTCCCTCTACAGGATTCACACTTAAAATTTCAAATTGGCAATTTTTGTTTACTTCTCTTCAACGAAAACATTGTGGCGACTGGTGCATATGTTGAGTTCCTTTGCTCTTTGTTCCTCTTTTCCATCACACAAACAAATCTTGTATCAATAATCATATATCACAGAATCACAGAATCGTCTAGGTTAGAAGAGACCTCCAAGATCACCTAGTCCAACCTCTGACCTAACACTAACAAGTCCTCCACTAAACCATATCACTAAGTTCAACATCTAAACGTCTCTTAAAGACCTCCAGGGATGGTGACTCAACCACTTCCCTGGGCAGCCTATTCCAATGCCTAACAACCCTTTCAGTAAAGAAGTTCCTCCTAATATCCAACCTAAACCTCCCCTGGCACAACTTTAGCCCATTTCCCCTCATCCTGTCACCAGGCACGTGGGAGAATAGACCAACCCCTACCTCGCTACAGCGAGGTATATATATAATATGACCTGATAATACTATGGCTCTGTTTAAAAAAGGCTCTAATTCTCCATCTGGCAAAAAGTGAGAGATTTCAGTCACACAGGACTATAGCTCTCCTCATCTCCCCAAGTGCTTCTGTGCTTCACCTATTCACTGAATAGGGAGAAAAATGAAATCTAGCTAACAGTACTTGCTAAATAGCACAGATAGGAATAGAATCATTATAGTTCTGATCCTCCTTATGAGACAAATTCTTGCCTTTAGCTCTTCTTAGACCCTCAAAATTATGAAATGACAAATGTAAAGTGTCTGTGACACACAGTGATTTGTCTTCCAAAGAAACTCAAGTAGTTAACCCTCTACATGTTTTCTGCAAAACGCACCCTGAAAGGGTGTTCCAACACAGATTGAGGAGGTGCGGAGCATGATCCATATATGTTAGTTCAGACAACCCCCTGCAGCGCAGAAGTCATTATGCACCCTCCTACCCTTGTGTTACTCATTTCCCTGGAATAACATAGTCACTGGAGAAACACAACAGAAAGGAGACTGGTCATAGAAAATGTGGCAATAAACACATCAGGCACTGTATATTGTATAGCTGGAACAGTTTGTATTTATTTTGGCTTTTGCATAGATATAGTTACAATGTAAGAAATGATCATAAATATTTTATGCATACTATGCATTTCCTTCTGAGAATATATGTCTGACAGACAAAAGCTTGTGTTGATCTTTGTATCCTAATAAAAAAAAAAAGACATATTCTTCTTAAGTCTCTTTGTCTGTTAGCTAAAACACTTTATTCGACAAGATGAAGTGTGGAACCTCTTCCTGATTATAACAGCATTGCTTGAACAATCAAAGTCTGTAGAAAAGTATCCCCGTGGTCAATTCTATAGAGGCTAATTTTTATTAGCCTGTTGTCCTGCTGCATCTTCACAGACACATACAGCTTTTATCTATTCTGTAAGGGTACATCTCTCTCATAAAAGAGAACCAAATTCTAGGTTCACTGCAGTATAAATGGCAGCTCACTGCTTTTCCAGGGAAATAGTCACATATTGTGCCCTTCCAAAGTGTAGTATGTGTTATGTAGGCTCCAATGAAAAATATACAGCAGTATACATGGGATATGCTGGAAAAGACCTATGTATTAGCCTTCACTTAAAAAAAAAAAAAAAAAGACATTTATTTTAACTCTTGCCCATGATTCTATTTAGCACTGTGGTATGAGATTAACTAATGGTACTCTGGAGCTTCTCACAAACATTAATTAACCTTTTAGGTAATGAGCCAAATCAATGCTTTCCTTAGAAAACGTGGAGAAATAGAACATTACTCCAAAAAAATACTCCATAATGGCAATGCAGCATTCGTGAGTCATTCTTCCTTAGAGACCTTGTCTACACTGAGAAAATATACTAGAAAACATGTTAATTAAACAAGATGTTGAATATGATTTTTCCCTTGGTGTGGACAAGGATGCCTTTGTTTAAAAATATGTTAGCTGATCACAATTAATCCCAGAAGGAGCTCATGATTTACCATCATTACCTAATGCATTTTAGAAGAAGGTTTTTGCATGCTTACAGGAGGAGCTGGGTCATGCTCAACATCTTGTTAGGTAACTGTTTCCTTAACAGATGCAACCTATCAGTGCAGCATTGCTCTCTGGAAACAGGAATAGCAGGAACAGTGATTGTCTGGTTTTCAAAAAAACACAGGACTTCAGCTAGAGGCTGATGCTTTGCCCGTAACACCTCTGCTGAAAATGGCAAGAATCTGCTTTTAGGGTGTTCTCAGATCTCTCTCCACAAAAGCAATTCAGCCTGTGTTGAATTCATGAGGGCTTCTTGATTGTATAGCAAACTAGCATGTTAAACTTCAAGGTTTCAAGTAAATGTTACTCGCTGGAGAATCACATCCTAGGTGCGTGGAAGACGGCAGCTGGAAATGAGTGTTTTGGGCAGCATGTCATCCAGACTAGCTGCTGCTCAGCGTAAGCCTCCTTCAGCTTCTGAAGTCCCAATCCACAGACCCAGAAATGTGGTCATGCTGCATACTCACACCATAAAGTCTAAACTGCTCATCTTAGGTGCTGACAATGCTTACCTAGTATCTGCACGGTTTCACTGATCCCTGCCTAGTAAGGAAGCATAATCATAGTATAAGATCCATTATTATTACCTGATGATATGCATTGTGACAATATGCTTATATGCATAAATATTTATATGCATTTATAGCCTTTGAAAGGGCAAATTCCACCTTGTGAAGCCACTCGCATATATAAGTACTACGAGGTTACTGTAGTAATAAATCACCATTTGCAATGCAGTATATGTGAGTAAGGAATATATGGTGAAGATCTTAATCTTTTTCTTCAAGATCCTGATATGTGGTGAAAATAATAATAAAAAAATAAAAATAAAAAAGAATAAAGGTTGTCTTAAAAAAAAAAAAAAGAAAGAAAAGAAAAAAAAGATTATTTCTTATATTTTACTCCCTTTCTGTATTATCTTTATGGTATCTTGAAATTGAAGATAAATGGCCCTGTCAAGCTATGCAGGCATTCTACCATAGAACAAGTTTTTTTGTTTCAATCTAACACACAGCCAAGTTGACACATGTAAATCCACTGCAAGTAAAATTAGTGTGAGCTAACCAGACACACAATATGCATCAATCTTGTACTTAGTAAAAAAAATAATATTTTACTAATATATTTCTTGCGTCTGGGAAAAAATATCTATCTAGATATAATATTGAAAGTATGCATGGCAAACTACTCTAAATTTAGCATAAATTTATTCATTGTTTGCTTTTCACAACGTTTAGGAACAATCAGCTAAATCAGTATATTATGCTCATGCTGCCAGCAATTTCCACAACTTTATACTTTTGCCTGGAATACAGCTCAGTGAATCTTGTAATGTGTTTCCATTAGACTGCTCAGCGCTCATCTAGGCGCTGGCATTTAAGTACTGGGCCATTTAGGTACTGGCACAAATGATAATGGAGAAAAACATTGTAGAGAACATACCAAAAAGCTCAGAAACATACTGCTTCCTCAAGTGGCATAAATTATTGTACTTCTTCTAAAGGAACAAAGACACATCAAAAAACAAACAAACACCAACAACAAAAAAACAAACTGAAATTACCAAACATTTTCTCTAATTTCTTAAATATTAGTAAGGCAACGCAATATGCATCTTCACAAGTCACCATTTAGAATGTTACAGAAATTTGCTTCACCTTAATTTCCATTCAATTCCAAATTACATAACAATAACAATAATAACATAATAAACAATTCTAAATAAAATAAATAAATAGTTCTGGGCAAACTCACTTTTTCTGAAATGATTAGCAATAAAGAGTTATTTATATAACTGATTTTTTTATTTATTTAGTCTTTCTACTTCCTTTAATGATCTTGTATTGACATTAAAGCTTTGACTTATAAAATAAACACTTGCAATTTACAAACTTAAGTATCTTAGTCTCCAGACACAAGTGAAAGGCTATATAGTGGGTAAATTCTCCATAAATTCTTCAGCAAGTATTACGTACTATTATGTCACTCACAGATGACATGTTCTTTCCATCATTTGTGTCTAAAAAGGAAGTTTTTAAAACATGACTGAAGGGACCACTGAGGTCAGCACCAGGTTATACTATGTTTGTGTCACTACAGCTTTAGATATTTCAATGCATATTGAATCAATATACCTGCAATGAAAATGTGTAACCTATATTTTCTTTGCTGTTATAGTAAAATGCTTCTCAATAAACTTGTTTTCATAAGAAGTTTGCCCATTCACATGTCCCAGAGCTATTGTAATCTTCATTGCTAATGCTGATCTAAGAGCATGGACATTATTCTATTTCTTGACACATTTAAAGTTCTCTAATGAATAAAGCAAACAGCTTATGGTTGCTTGGACTGTCACTCGATTGCCCCTGAGGGCTTTAATGTCTTTAAAATAGGCCTCCTAGTTTGTATTTAACTACCTTGTCCACAGAGGTCTGAGGGGTAGAGCAGATCAAAGATGTGCTGGAAACATAAAAAGCAGCTGTCCTTCATTTACCTTTAATTAGCTACATCTGACCAGATTCTTTATGGCTTCTTTGTCACACATTCAACAGTCTATAAGACTTCTGACCTGTCATTGAGGACTGTACTGTTCGAAGAGTTTCTACAAAATTTAAGTTTAAAATATTTAATACAGAACCTTGAAAAAATCTTTGATCTCACTTTGGAACTACTACCTGAGGAAAAATGATTTTGGCTTCATCTGCCAAATTTACAAATTGCTCAGTATTTGGAGAGTCAAAAAATGGGGTGGTTCCTGAACTTAGATTTGTTATTTACTTATGGTCCTTTGTGTACTACTCAATGTTGCAGTAAGTAAATATCACACAACAAGGAATCCTACAGAAAACCGAAAGGCAAGCAAGCACCACTTGGCTGGTGCAGTATTGCTGCCCTTACAGGAGCTATCGTGTAGAATGGCTATGGTCCAAACAGTGGGTGCAAATTTCTTCCTTGAGTTCCTCTGGGCCCTTCAAATTTTGAACAGCTTGAATAATCATCCCAGGTTTGGAATGAAATAGGGCCACCTTCAGGTTTATGACATAGTTCACTAAGTAGTTTGTGGCCACTCCATGATTAATAGAAGTTAAAAATCCACTTCTAGGCTTGACAAATCCTTTCACATACCATTATGACCCAAATGACCTATAGAGACTGCAAAATAACTCCTACCATACATTCTCTTGGTGCTAAAGAAATTACTTCCAAATGGTTAGGATTGTTCTGGGATCCCAAACACCAGTTCAGAAGTAAAAGATGGAAAGGGATCCTTCCTAGTGTTTCCATTCAGTAATCAACAATGTTTTAAATCTGATTGCTTACTGTAGTGTTGTCAGTATAAAAACAGATGGCACTTCAATAAATTGAGTAGCATGGATATCAACTGGGAGTTCCCCAGTTCATTGGACTACTTAACTACATATTGACTATTTCGTTCTCAAGAATGCTCTTGTAAATGATTACAAGGAGAAATCAGTAGGCTAGCATAGAAAACTATCTGTTGAAATCAGCAGAGCTAGTACCATTTAAATAAAAATAATACTGAGACTTTCAGATCTACTGAGCATGCGTTTTAAGTTTGTCAGTGCTGTCTTCATTACTATCAAGTTGAAGAACATGATCAAGGGAATAGGAAAACCTTCACATTGACACAAATGCAATGTGAAGGTTTTATTCTAATAAATGTATTTTTGAGTACATAAGCTTTGAATGAAGCACGTATCCCTTGATACTAACAGATCATTATAACACAAGGACTATGAGATATTTATAAAGTCATGTGTCTATCTGCACTCCTCAGTACTCTTTGTAACATAGATCCCATTACTTAAATATCTCTCTACCTAGCACAGAATGCACAACAGTTTCCAGTAGGATTTTGAATAAGGGAATAATTCTGCCTCTACTGCAGGATTAATATGTAGTTCTTGTTCATTACAGCCCAGTAGTCAGGGCTGCAGTAAACTCCTGTATCAGCAACCCAAGGCTCTTATAGAATAAAAGAAGTTTAATAGAAAGGTTAGAGTGTATGCTAAATGACCAAAGATAGCTGGTCACACAAGGCATCATATAAAGCCACCGAGGTGAATTGATTTTGGATTTGGTCCATTCACAGAAATAATTAGCAAACAACAGAAAAAAAATATAGTAAAAATGCTTATACAAAGTAGAATAGCTAATTCTGCAGTCAAAATTATCCCCAGATCTCTTTCTGTGTATGCAACAGCAGTTTGTAACCTCCATATTCTTTTCCAAAATGTCAACCTTTTAGTCTTCCCTAAGAAAAGTTTCAATTAATCACATCTCCAAACAGTTTAATACTCTTTCAAACACAATAGTGGGGAGGTACATAAATAGCCAAGTAGCCTGCCTCAATATATGTACAGTAGCTAGCAAGCTGGTGTGGCTAGAAGCCAGATTTTATTCTTCACAAAAAGTCTTCTGGGCAGTGCACAGTGGCAGCTTTCTTCCAAAATATCAACCTTGAGGGATTATTGTTACACCTCAACTTTACTCTTCACAAAGTTTTTTTCTAGTATCATACAAAGCACTTGACCCAAACTGTACAGTTGAAAGCTTTAATTATTCATCACTGATTTCAAGAAGCATTCATCTTTCATCTTTCATTTAAGAGATCTGATTTAAAACAGGAGTCATATCTATTTGCATTTATAACTAAAAGAGAAACATGCCTAAACAAAATAAAATCAAGTGGGTTTAAAAACTAATTTTGCATGCTTATTTTTTCAAGTAATTCCTAAAGTAAAGAATATTTGAATAGTTATTAATGAGACACCGATGTTTTCCACTGTTTTTTGTACCATCCGTATAGTCACATAATGAGGTAACTAGATGCATGAATAATGAAATTACAGTACCAGTTCCTGTTCAGGTCAAAGAACGCAAATAGAAATAGGCACAGTAATGCTGAATGCGTAATACAGATAATGGTAACTTTCTATGCATTACACCATGTTACCCTGAAAATACATCATCTTTGACCTAAAAATTTTAGACTAGAACTTGGTACACAAAGTATTAAAAACCTCAAGGAAAATTTGGTTTAAAGACAAACCTAATAGCAGGAATGTAAATGTTCCTAAAAGATAAACATTAAAAAGCATTTATACATTGCAGAGTAAAGCCTTATTTTTCTTTGGAATGAATGAAGCTAAATCATTCTTCTGGCTAAAAATATACTCAGTAGTTAAAGAAAAGACATACAACCTTGTCAAAAGTATACTGATGAGCCATGGAATAACCAGAGAACAAGAACTTTAGAGCAGCCTGCTTTGGAATGGCTGCTCAACTCAACGATGCTATGAAAAACTAAAAGTGCAAAATCCATAATGTGAGATCTTTACTCTGAGGTGAACCAGCCAGTCACAAAGTAACTAGCTATCCTAGGGTGAGTTTCTTCCTTATTTCCCACACAAAATTTCAACAGCTTCACATTCACACTGGCGTGAACAGAAACATTTCAGAAATATCGAAGAATAATAATCCCTGTTCCCATCATTTGCTCAAGTTCTATGATTAATTGTAAACTAAACATACCCAAGAATAAAGTGCATATACTGTAAAACACTACTTCTGAAGATGAACTTACCCTTCAAATCTGTGATGTTACCCCACATGTAGTACATGCAAATACATGAAATTTGGCAAAAATGATAGCTATTTTGCCATCTGGGGTAAACTCAGTATTGGATGGTCATTAGCTGGAGAGTGAGACAACTGACCACAGATAAAACAAAAAATTTCAGAATTAGGTTATAATGATATGTAGGCTTGAACAACTGCTGTAACAACATATGAAACTCTGTCCATCTTAGTTTTACAAAGTGGCTTTGTAGCACCACCTTTGCTAATTTGTACTTGAATGTTGAATTTATTTTTTTTTCTGAAAAAAAAAAATGTGGTTCACATCAAGATAGCTGTTGGTGTTTCTTTTTTTTTTTTCCTTTTTTTTTTTTCCCCAACCTCTCCACTAGTTGCTGCAATGTAAAACTGAACAATCCCTGATTTTTGCATTGGAAATGAAACTCAATGGCTGATAAGGCTTTATAAAACTATTATGAAAACCTGAACTATCCAGTTCCCTGACTAGTAAAAACACATTTATGATATAATCCAAGAGTATAGGTATATTTCTGTTGTACAAATGTACTAGCTCTTTCTACTGTTTAACAAAGAATATTATAGAAAATCATAATTAAGACAATGTTTTTCTCATTCCAGTTGCCATAACTTTAGACTCAAAAGACATTTTCTTTATTCCTCCTGATCTTTAATATCAAAGATTAAATTTAATGGGATTTTTTCCTCTTTTTTGAAAAAAACAGTGATGAAAATTTCAAATATAACTGTATCAAAATATTTACAGAACAGAAAACCTTTATTTTTTACACAGCCAAAATTAGCTATTTACCAAATGAGATGCCCTGTACTAAACACTTTTTTTTTTTAAAAAAAAGTTATCTGTGTAAGTTTAGATTTTCACCCAGTGTTTGCATATTCATGAGCTTTCCAAATACATTTTTTTCTGTTTTGTCTCTACCAGTAATTATAGAATTACACTATGACAAAAAATGTATTACTGTTAAAATTAGGTAGATCTCATGCCACTTTAAGACACAGGTTTTCAATAAAAATTTTGCATTTATCATTTGCAGGCAGTACTCACTGGTTTCATTGTACTTAACACACCTAACAAGAAAGTGAATACTTTTGCACGTACAAAAAAAAAAAGAACAACCACCACGAACTCATTTTTAATTTGCTGCTGTCCAACACTGAAGCTTGTAAACATTTATTTATTGATTTATGACAATCCAACTTTATAGCATTTCAGTCAGCTAACATATACCAGTAAGGAACTGGACACTTGGTGTTCAGGCTACTAAAACACAGTGACTCATCAAGTACTTATGGATGAAAGAAAAAAAAAAGATAAAATATTTTCTTGAACATGACTTCTATACAAAATGCAGTTGAATATTCTAGAGTCTTCATAGTGCATGTATTTTTTTGTTGAATTCTCTGTTGTGGCAACAGGTGATGACAGAATCACTATTTTGTGTTATTTTAGCAGTCACTGGTCTTCCCGGTATTTTTCACCACTCCCATTTGCTGGCAGTATATCATGGCAAAGTTTCAAGAGAAATCTACTATGAAGCCATGTATTAACTGGGAAATGTCAACATGCAAAGCCACGTCTAGAATTAACCTATCTTTAGCATTTTCAGGCACTAACACCCTCTCTCCTTTCCAAAACTTAATTGTATCAGCAGCTTGCCAACTTTAAAAAAAAACTACAAACAAACACCCACACACACAAAAAAAAAGGACAAAAAGTGTATCTCTATTTAATGCAAAGATAGAGCAATAATCCTCCAACAAAGGCACTGAGGTTGGTAATGTTGAACTTGCCAAGAAACAAACGTCTTAAAAACATAAATACCACCAGTTAAGAAGGAATAATTTTCCACTGAAAGTATGAGGACTTACTGCTACTGACTGAATTGATAGATATTCTGAACCTCTTCCTTTGAGTAACAGATTTTCATTGGTCAGGTCACAAATGCCCTTGTTCTAGAATGCTGAAAGTAACTCTGAATTCCCAAAGATCTTTCTCACAGAAGACACATCTCTTCTGCTCAGTTTTATAAACAATGATTTTTTTTTTCAGAACAAAATAAAACCACAAAAGTTAGGATTCTGTAATCCCTGTTTATTTCTGTAATACAAGCTCTAATTTTTGACAAGTGTTCATTTACATGTAATTAACTGCCAGTGCACTTACCTGATCTACTTGAGGACTAATTCTCCGAACAGTGTCGATGTGATATCAAAGGAAAAGAAGAGGCAACCCATAGCTCTTGAGCTAATGTGCAACTCACCTGCTGGTGCTATATCACACCACTGGCAGTAGGAGAGCTTGTGAATAAAGGATGGGCTCCCGTGATACTCATGATTGACTACAGCCTAGATGACTTCCATACCACAGTGGGGTTTTGCTGTGTCAGGAAGCCACTGCTATCTTCTATTTCTGAAATATCTTCAGAGTTCCTCATTTACACAATTCTCTGCACCTTCTGGCACTCAACCAGAGACTGGCCACCTATTAAATAGAATTGGTGAACGAAAAGCTAAATATCAGAAAGAAATTGTAACTGGAAGAAGGTAAGGGAAAGCTGTAGGACTTGATGACAGTAAAAGGAATTCAGTAATATTAGGTGGTGTTTGTATGTGAAATTGCACACAAGGTCTTACGCAGAAACCAATGGTGCAGATTTGATCAAAAGCCATATATAAAGCTGCATACAGTGAACTGGAGCAAACACCAACCCTTAGGCTGAAGAGAGTCTCCCAGTGCCCACTTCATATTCAGCTATGTGGAAAAAAGGACCTTTCTGAAGACAAGGGAAGCAGCCTTAGAAATCACCTTCACTCAAACAGACATTTGTTCATTGCACTGATGAGCAGCTGCAACACTGAAAGTTTAGACTGGAATGCAAAGCATTTTTATTACAACTATTGATGACAACTATAAGCAATATAAATTTTAAATCTTTATGCTCCTTACTTGATCATGGACTTTTTATTAATGGATGAAATCATAGCATAATTTAGTTTGCAAAGCATGTCCAGACATCATTTAGTCAGACATTAGAAAATGTTGGTCTTCTGCTCCACCCAGTTTAGTTTGATGCACCACCCATCCACAAACACGTTGAGAATGCTCGCCATCCCATCATCCAGCTTATTAATGAAGACATTAAACACTACTTCTTCCAGTATCAATCCCTGAGCAACACCACCGGTTCCTGGCCACCAGCTGGACTTTGCATCACTGTTCACAACACCTCAAGCCAGGCAATCCAGCCAATTTTCCACTCACTTTATTGACCACTTACTCAGCTCATCCCTCATTAATATGGCAATAATGAGTCTGCAGGACATTTTGTTAAAAGCCTTGCTAAAGTCAAGGCATACAACATCCACTACCCTCCCCTTGTCTATAGAGCAAGATATCTCAACATAGGATGTTTAATTAATGTAAAAATTGTAAGACCGAAGACTTAGGCATGGCTTAGGTAAATTACATTGAGAACAGCCAAAATCCTGTAGCCACAATCCTGTTGTTAGTGGGATACATGCTTAAATAAAATCAGGGCTTTAATGTGTTAAACGTTTGCTACTATTTTCATTTTATGTGTGATTTTGATTCTAAAAGTTAGATATTATTTAAAATTGTTGTTGTTGTTGTTTTTAAATCAGCCAAAGTGTCATTTACAGAAGTGTAATTAAAATAAGCTATCATTTTAGGATACATTAGGCTATATTTTACTTTTATCAACCAAAACTCATTTAAAAAATTTGCTCACTGTAACTGAGTAAAACTTGCATTTTAATTAGCACAAACAGATATTTAGAGCTATGAATCCATTTTGATTTTAGTTCCCTAATTCCTCTTTTCAGCATATGCACTCTATGTTCAGCATTTTCCAGCCACATTTTTGCCTGTATCTTGCATGACAGCTGCTCAGCTTTGAATTAGCTGTTTGTTTCAAAAGAGATTTACTGAAGTCCAAGTGAAGTTCGGACACCACAATCATGTATGTAATTCCATTACAAAACCAGAAGGAAGAAGCTGAGGACCCAGACACTGCCACACAAACAAAGCCTTATTGTACCACTGAAGTCATAAACAATACAGGAAAAGCATTTCAGCCAACGGATGACAGAAAGCAGTAATACCAGCCCTCAAACATACACTGAAACACCTATTACGAAAATGCTGACATAGAACAGCTTACTACTAGAAATACCATGAGAAGCTAAAAATCAGAACAACATGCACTGCCAGAAATTGTTTCATCATCAGATTTCAGCACACTCATCTGACCAGCTGTATTCACAGAACTTTGGAAAGACTGTTTTTTTTTTTTTTTTTCTGTTTGCTTGGTTGGTTGGTTTTCCCCAGGCAGAGGCTTACAACACTGATATCAGTGAACCCATATCCATACCTGAATACATTGTCAGTGAATTTAAAAAAAAAAAAAATGTGATGGCATCTCAGCAGTTATACAGAAGTGGTATCAACAGCATGGGTATAATGCACTCAAAAAAAAAAAAAAGCCTCACGGGAAACAGGCAAAAATTCTGGTTATACAGTTAGAGAACCTTATATACATAACCATACATAATAATATAATAGTTGGTTCCAAGAGTTAGTCATGTTCCAATGCAGTTCTCTGACAGGGTAATAACCTCTGAATCATACAGAGCATTTTTATAACCCTAGCTGGTTACCCAAGCTATATACAGCATTTTATGAAGACAAGAACTTGAAAGGGATTTGCGAAATTATTTAATGAAGATTAGTTCAACCTAGAATTAAAATCTAGGCACTACAGCAACTGAGTGAGTTATATCATGCAGAAAACTATTCAAGAAAACCACATTACATTTCTAAGAACAATGCATCTCATACTCAAGCCTTTACACACGCTGATGTAGACACAAAATCAACTGTCATCTAGCTTTGCTGTCCCTTAAATAGTTAATAAAAAACACATATTGTGAAAACAAATTTGTAAAAGATTGTTTTGGACTTTCTTTAAAGGGCACAACATTTTTTTTCCTTTTACGTTTTAACAGTTTTCTTTCCAGAAGGTAAGATTTTATTTTGAATAACTATGGTAACTATAGTTCATTGAGGTGACAAGAGACATCAGGTCAGTTTCCCAACTGATAACAGAAATAATAAATTTTGTCAGCGATAATTTCAGGGAACGAGTAATGATTTTACCTGATATCACTATAAAAGGAAGAATTGTGTTAAAAAAGAGAGCAGTAAGTGCTGCAAGTGAATTCTTCTTTGTCACCACTGTGCAGGATGAATTATTATGAAGATAAACAAAAATGGCTTAAACCAACTTGTTGAATGGCATCCACAGTGATATTTTTAAAGATGCTGAATAAAGAAGCCAATACTTATGGCTGAGTTTAACATTTTGCTGGTATATTTCCCTCTGATCTTCATCTTTCTTTGTCCTTTTTAGAATGCAAATGCTGTGGGTCAATTCTTTTGCCTTTGGAAGGTGCCTACCTGTGTTTTGGATGCTACTGTAATCTCAGAAAATAGTGCCTAATTTAAAATGATTTATTCCAAAACATGAATGGCCACCAGGGAGATTTGAGTGTGCCCTTTGGAGCAAAGAGCTCAAGTTTGTAAAGCTTGATCTAAACATATAACTGAACAGCTATATTAAATGGACTTCTACCTATATAATTACACAATTCCTCCAGACTATAGCATTTATTCCAAGTATGTGTAAGCATGCAAAAGTCTAAGTTCTGGGGTATCCCTACATTTATGAGGGAAGATTATTGAATATTTTTTGAAGATTTTGCAGGGAACCTTCAGAATCAAAAGGTAGCTGTCTAAAGTGAGTAGTCAGTGTGTGCATGTATGCATATGAGCATATATGTGTTTGCATGCTTGCATGTACATGCACAAGCATCCATATGTGTTTTACAGAGTTGTGTAAGAGGACAGTATCCTATATCACCTACATATAGACAAGGCAGCAATTTATTAATTCATTATCCTGCAAACCATCAAATGCATGGTCCAGCTGATGGTGTGTTGCCAACTGAATGGTTGACTTTTCCCTATCTGGGGAATATATTACCCTAACAGCTTGATGTCTTCCTACTCTTGTTACTAGCCCAGTATTTACTGCAGACATTTCAGCTGGTGCTTCCAGTAGGAAGGGACTCAGAGGCATATTTCCTTCTGTTTATGTGCACAACCCAGCACAAAAGGGAGAGCTGCTGCCATGACAGTAGCTCATAACAAGCCTCCTACAACTGAAATCCGGTTACTAGGGCTACAGATATGAGATCACTCTACAATATTTTTTGTACTGTATTTTTAAAAGCAGAGTTAAGAGATCTCACGAGCTTTCAGAAGTCTTTATTCCACAAAATAACAAATTTTCCCCCAAACCTCATGCGGCATTTCATCTCATGATTCTGGATCTCCCTGAGCTGTGTGAAACCATCTTGAGTATAAATCTTCTAGCTCTGACTCTAGGAACCAAGATTCTTTCTTGATTTAGTGGGTATTACAGGCATCTTATAGATACTGTATGAACAAAATATTGCACATACACTATTTCTAAGATGCTAAAACAGTAATTGCAATTGCACCTAAAAAGTTGGAAAATACCCCACGTTTACAAATATACAGCTTTGAAAAATAATTAAATAATGATTATCAATAATTTACCTTGTAAATTAAATAATCCAAGAGGTTAATTTTATATTTTTCAATAACAGATTTTAAGAGCACATTTCCCATAACAGACACCTATGTTATTAAAATGTAAATGTTTGAAATCAAGATTGATTAAGACTTAATAAGCACACTGAGGAAAATGAAACTTTTTAATTAAGTCCTGAAAACACAGTTCAGAACTTCAGTTCCTAATGTGTCAAAAGTAGCTGTCACTTTAATATCTATATATTTGCTTTTATACGGCATCTCATAGGCCATCTAAGATCCAAGTAAAGAGAAATATCAAATAACTCAAAAAAATCCTGTGAAACTTGAAAAAGTTGGTTGTGCTATTTGGAAATCTTGGCATTAGCAGCCAGAAAGAAGACTCACTTTCTAGTATCTAATTCTTTCATTATTCCTTATATGTTCCTTACATGCGACACTTGAAACAATGCCTCAGATACGGTAATTAACAGCATATTTAATTTGTAGATTATTAGTTCCTGCCTTGGACAGACTATAAGTATAAATTTATTTTATTCATTCAGAGTTAATTCTAAGAATCTGTTCTTACAGAAAACAAAGAAGTCCTTCAGAAGATGACCACCTCCAGGAGCCTCTTACTCTGGGGCCACACCAATACGAAAGTCTGTGAGAAAGCCCTCCCGCTCTATGGAATTGCAGGACTGCATTGAAACTTGGTGCTTAGTCTGGAGATGATAGTGTCTGTGTAGCCAATTATCACAATTTTTTAATGATACATGCATAGGTATATGAATAAACACTGTGTATATTTTGCAAGGTCATTAATTTATTTGAGTGCAACTTCTATTTCATTTCCTACCATGAGACTCAATGAAGAAACCTTCACCGGTTTCCTCAAAAGTAATGTCTGGTGCCTCTGCATCTGACTACTTATAATCATTGTACAAGTCTGTAGTGGAAAGTACTGCATTTCTGACTAAAAAATGTAGGGAAAACTGTTTTGTTGTTGTTGTTGTTATTGTTTTTTGTGAAATAAAAAAAAAATTCTGAGGAAAGTGAGACAATTCTCTAAACTATTAGTTTGTGTCAAGCAACTGCATTCTTCCATGTTATTTGGAATTAAAGTACTCCTGTTTAGAAAAATAAACAAGCCTCTCTTATCACTTTAAAAATATATTTAATTTTGACGGAGAAATAAGTTTAAAATATTAGGAACAGCAACCTTCTAACTTAAGCACAGTGCATTTTACAATGATGTTGGAAAGTATTCTACAGTTCTCAACTGCATTCCCAAGCACTATCACAACACTTGCAGTTTTTTTCCCTCTTTTACAAACTAAACCACCAGGACTCAATAGATTTTGAATAGCAATTTGCCATGGACATCATCATGTTTCAGAACCAAAGTCCACCTGATAAGGTTTGCATCTCTGTAGATTAATATTGAACACTTTCTATATAACTGAGATGTGTGCAGAAAACACAAACACTATTAAAATAGCACTTATTAGCACTTATAACTTACTGTGCTCTTTTAAATTGAAACATTTATTTTCAGTTTAAGGTGATGTTTTCCCCTCAAATGCATTTGAAAATACTTTGTGTATCCTCCAAAAGCACAAATAAATATTTAAGACTTGCATTTTCTTGTTCCCTGCAGAGCTCAATTCTAAGCTCCTGCAACACTGTCATTTATTAGCTTGCTCCAGGCCATTACATTTCTACACATTTTACTTATACTGGCACTCAGCCACACTGTTCAGGTCTAGAAAGCTCACAAGTTTTTGTATTTTTTTTTAAACTAGCATGACAACCATTCTGAAGAGTAGCCCTCTCACCTAGTACGTTAAAATGTAAGACCATGAACATCGCTGCTGTTCTCTCTTTATTTAGTGCTGAAAATGAAACTATTTTTTCAGGTGCAACTAGCGCCATAAGAAATCTCCCTAATGTGTAGACATTTTGTAGCCGTATTTTTAATGGAACAGATCCACTAAACTTATCTAGAATTAAAAAAAAAAAAAGGAAAAAGAAAAAAGAAAAAAAAGCATGAAGAACAAGCTTTTTAAACTGCAAGTTTCAGTGGACAAATTTTTTCACTCTGAAAATCTTATTATGTTGAATAGGACACATCTCTTTCTCAAATTCAGAAGAAACTGAGAAGTAACACAGTTGGAAAGGCCTTTCTGCAGGCAGAAGAATAAGTTTTCTCCAAGAATGCATCAGAATCAACACTGATACATGCAGGGGAAATCTGGAGCAGGGAACACCAACATGTATTTATAAAACTAGCAAAGCATATATTGTTTACTTAGTTTGCACACATTTATTCACTTCAGTGTATACTGCCTGAGTAAATTCTTCACTGCACATGAAAGTCAAAGATGAGAATTACTTTGATTCAAATAATTAGCTAAAACACTTCAACACTACTATATGAAAAGTTTTGATTTAGTTAAGGAGTTGCGATCACCTGCAATTCTACCTTGAGAAAATCCCAACAGTGTTTTGCTACTGAGTTTTTATCTGCATGAGCTTCACCAATATCAGTTAGTGTTCTGCATCTTCTCAATGAACAACCCACAAATCACACCTGAAAAATTAGCCAAATCAATGGGAACCAATACTGGTAAATCCCAAATACCACAAGTTAATCTACATTTGTTTTACCAAACTGAATTACAAATATTCTCCACTTACCACAATCTTTCATCAAAACATTTTTTTTAGTTACCACTCACGAACCCCTGAAAGGTGTTGAAGGGAAACCAAAGTTTTGACTTTATGAATAATTCTCTCCCTGGGATTTGTGAGCTAACTAAATGGTGTGAAATGCTTTTCCATTGGACAGTGTTCTCTTTGTTCCCCACTGATGACTCCCTTAGTTTGTCTTGCACTGATGTTCCCTCTCCTACTGTTTCCGAGCCCTTTAATGGCAGGTACTCTCTTTAGACTATTACTGGTACTCAGAATTATCACTCAGAGAAAAGTTCATAAATCCATTTGCTGTGTGTTCATTGCTTACATTGCTTGAGAAGCTAGGGACAAAAGAGATTAGAAGAAAGCAACCCTCTTTTGGTGTTCTGCATCTATGTATACCCTCAGGCATTGATTTCCTGAAAATTTGGGTGCTCGGTTTTCCTAAATAGCTGGTCCTTTAGGTTCATGCATACACCCAGAAAAAGGATGAATAAAAGTTTTTCAGGAAAATGCTGTAATATATCTGGGTGAAGAAGTAATTTTATACACTATAAAAATAATTGAAAAAAGACATGAAATTGTTGATATATTCAAAAAAATTATTTCCTATTTCCACTTTTTAATTAGAGAATCAGTAATTAATTAAAGGATTAGTATCTGTTTTTTTTTTTTTTTCAATTAACTTAACTAAATATTCATTATAGGTCACAATAACATTTATTAATTAATGTCACTAATTGTAGGTTCACTGAAAATGTTTCTGACTGAAGAGAATTCTTCCATAACTATCTGTGTGTTAAAGCATATTATGATCAGCAAGAATCCTGACACAAGAATATTATAGGACATAACTCTTTTTAAAAACAATTTTGATTTTTGAAATAAATTAACAATAAAATTCCGCTTAGGTCACAGTTCATTATGGTTATTGTAGTCGGCCAAATTGCTATTCAATAAACAAGTTGCACCGTTTACAAAAATAAATGATAGTGAGACAGCAGGTGCAAATTCAGAGGCTGTTCTGCAACAGTTGTTTGTGACCACTGTACAATTTGAAAATTAAAATGGTTCTGGCATTAGACACTAAGCTAATATCTCACAAATGGAGAAAACCTCACAGGCAATTTTCTTGGTAGGTTAGAATTGTTCTCTTTCCCATGTATCTGTTTCACTTTGTTATGCCTATTCTCTGTGCTTTTCTCTTTGTCACTACTGTATTTGAATACACTGTGTTTCTTTAACCAAATGACAGGTAACTCAAAGCTGGAATACGAACAATAATATTAAAAAAAAAAAAAGATAAGTTGCGAGCATATGTAACTCTTACTTGAACATGGTTATTCTACAACATAACTAACTAAAAATGGGCATCGTTCATAGGCATTACATTTGTGGTTCAAATCTAAACTACTGAAATCAGTAAAAAGTGTGTTATTCCCATGTTACAGAACAATTTCCAGAATGTCACAGGAGACTGATAAGGAATAAAGTGACATCTTTGAAAAGAAGCTGTGTCAGAGAGCACAGTGGAATCAAAAGTGGAGGATTTAAGCATTTTTGAAGATCAGTCATATAATTATATAGTCTGCATAAAACTCATTAAAAATTCAGGTGCAATCAGCAGATAAGATTGAGACATTACTTTTCCTCAGCATAATCAATTATTTTACCAAAATTCATATATCCTGAACAATGAATAGTGCTGTTAGCTACAGCAAAGATGCTGCTCCTTTGCATATCCAGTGAAGTATTCTGCCTTCTTTACAGTTTGCTAGTATTCCTTGCTGTAGCTTCTGCATATCTCATTATTTTATGCACAGGTAAAAAAACAATCCAAATATACATTTAAATCGCATTGCCTGATCATTTTTGGATTGATGCACAAAAAAATAACCACCCCTACTGCTTAATAAGTAAAGGTTACATACATTCTGGAGTACTGAGCTGTAGGAACAGCTAAAGGCGGCATGTACAGTCTTGTGCATGAACAGTACAGGAGAGACTTGGACAAACTGGAGCAAGTCCAAGAAAGAGCCTTGAAGATTATTAAGGGACCGGAGCTTCTGAAATACAAGAAAAGGCTGAGACCCTGAGAAGAGAAGGCTTGGGAGGATCTTATCAATGTACATGAATACCTTGTGGGGTGGGGGTAAAGAAGATGAAGCCAGACAGCTCTTTTGCAGTGGTGCCCAGGACAAGAGGCAAGTGGTAAAACTGAAATACAGGAAATTTTGTTTCAACATAAGAAAAGAGCTTTTGTAAAGGTGACTGAACAGGTTGCCCAGAGAGGTTGTGGAGTTACTCAAAACCTAGTTGAGCATGGCCTGGAGCAATCTATCCTGTCTGACCCTGTCTTGAATAGGGCTTGGACGAGACAGTCTCCAGAGATCCCTTCTAACCTTAGGTATCTGTGATTCTGTGATCACAATGAACTCATTGACCAATTTCATTAAATCTATCAGAGGGATAGATATAAAAGTCTTTTTTTTTTTTTTTAATTGGCTGCTGGGAAGTCAAACTAGACACTTCTTTAGTCTAATATTCTTATCTGCTTTTATTTAAAGGGAAACATGACTAATAATTGTTTGGCAACAGCCACATATATAGTTGCAGCTGTTATTTATTAGTCTCTTTATATAGTCATTACGCCACACTAGCCATAACTCCCATAGCTCATGCTACCTTTACTGAACTGTAAAGCAAGCTAGCAAGATCACACGGTGGTATTAGGAAGGAACTGAGGAAGCACAGACAGGACATCTCAAAGTATGAAGAAGAAAGGACTGAAGAATATGTTGTTCAAAGATAATTGATGCATTTTTACAAATCACTTCATATGAAAATGATAAAAATGAATGCCACATCTATGTTCATTTTTGCTACTTGAAATGGGAAAAAAGTCTTGCCTTTCTTGCCAGTGCTGGAAAAAAAAAAAAAAGATTGCAGTATCATAACATTACCTGTTAGTAGCAAGAAACTATTCAGCTAAGGTATAACAGATAGTGCAATGGCTTACTTACTCACCAGAGGCTTACATGTCTTGCAAGTCTCTGAAATAATGCAGGCAACTTTACATTTAGATTCTGTTCCCCAGCATTCTGCTGTGAAATGGGGACAGTGATACTTCCTCTCCTCCCAAGGATGCCAGGAAGATAAAAACTTTCAATACTTGGAGGTTCTCAGCCACTCTAACAATAGAAGAGGCAAGTGTTGCATCTGAAAAGATTAACGCCATCTGCTCTCCTTTCACCCACTATATTTTGTGTTAATCTTAATATTTCATTTTTATACCACATGAATGACAATATTCCTTAAGCCTCAGTCTCCACATAGCCATACTTTTTCTTATGCTAAGGGCATTTTCTTTAGCACATTTCCAAAATGGTCCAGACATGATTTTGTAAAGAAAAAATGAACATTAAAAATTGCAAAGAAAAAAAGTTTTAAAACCTTAATTGTGAATGACACTACTACAATATATAATGGAAAAATAAGTGCAGTAAGTTAAAATACAAACAATACTAAAACTCAGGACCCCCAAATCAGCAACAAATTTGCTTATCTGAAGTTAATGGATACACAGGTGTAAGCACATAAATCCTTGCAGGTTCAGAACACAGGGCTTGACTTGACACCAGCTGAACTTGACAAAAACTTTGCTTTTACAGATTTCAGCAAGCTCAGAATCAAGCCATCAATTTTTTCATGTGAAACATGGAATAGAGATGATCAGGCTTTAGCAGCAAAGGTATTGTTTCATATCCTATTTTGTAGAAGGAGCTGCTAAAAGCATGAGTGATCTGATGTTTCTCTTGTGCTGCTATAAATCATGGATAACTTGAGTCATTAGTGTAATACAAGGAAGGTAAGAAACAGGCCAACAGTGTTGATACATGCACCCATATTGCACTAGACACCCTTTGAAAGAAATCTCTAGTTACTTCTGTTCTGCCTAGAAAATAATGGCATGATACAGCTCAGGAAATTTTGTCTTGGGAAAAACATACACAGAGGGCAGCTAATTGTTTCAAATATTAATAATCTATTTTGATAACACTTTTTTTTTTTTTTTCTGAAATTGCATCTGGTAAAATAACACATTCTTTGGCCTACAAGTTTAAAAAAAAATTCTGAAAACCATCAACTTCTATTTAGGTACACCTCAAGAAAGTGTGCTACTTTTTCAGATATGTATTTAAAAAATCACTGCTGAAAAAAGACCTTATAGATTCTCTATTTTTTAAAAATGGGATCAGTCATAAAGAGCCCTAACTACAAGTTTATCGTAGAAATTACATGTTCTTAACTATAAAGTTATGAAAGGATACGCCATTTTGGATTACTAAATTATTGTAGAAAAATGCAACATTTTTGTAACTACATCTTATTTGCATTCTTTTATTATTTCTCAGTTAAAAGCTCAGTAACTTTTTTAACATTAGTGTTTATTATTTACACAGTTGCTTAAAATCATGTATGCAAACTTTCTTATTTCCCTGTTCTAGAATTAAACTGAAAGGTACAGAAGTGCTTCTTATGAAATGCAACAAGAGGATGTATTATTTTGATATCTGCCTGAAAGAAATAGGAACAATTATTATAACGCACATGCATTTTGCAATATAAAATGTATTAGATCTTGAATGTCTGAGAACAAAGAGGAAACTAATGCAAGTCATGGAGGAACTCTTTTTAAAAAAATGTAATATTCAGACTTCAAGTTGTAATATTAAACAAATAGCAGTTATATACAACTTGTATATTAAATGATGTCTCAAATGTGAACCACAGCATTTTACTAGAAGCATTGAAATAAACCAGCCTTTAATGTCGCTTGAAATCCTAAGTCAGTGTACAAAGCGATCCTTTGTAACATTCTATCATAAATTTTAAATGTGCAAGCTGTACATGGTTCTTAGCCATTAAACAGAAATGGGCCAAATTCTATTTCAGCTTGCACCATTTTGGGGGAAGAAGGTTTGTAAGCAGAGCATAAATCTTGTCAGAATTTCAGCTAGTAATCAGTACTGTAAATCATACTGAAATTTTGTAAAGGAATGACACTTTGTGAGTAAGTTATTACAAGTCTGTTTTTTTCTTAAATATTCAAAATAGACCTTTCTAGAAGGTTTATGATGAAGGTGCTCAGTAAGACAGCTCGTCAAATGAGTAAAGTTATTTCATTTTTTACTTGCTGACTAGCATGTTTTATTATTAATGCATAATATTTTATTTTTTACTTGCTGACTAGTATGTTTCATTATTAATGCACAATGCACAATATTTATTTTATTTATTTAATGCGCCTACCATATACATTTAGGTATTTGTTTTTAAGACTTATTCTCAGAACGTAGCATTACAATGATAAAAGCAAATCTTCCTACTATGCAATAAAGTCCTTTTCTTCATGAAGAATCAGGGCAATATAGTATGAGCATGTGGTTATACAAAATGCAAGGAATATGCAAACTGACACTAGCAAAATAATCTCATCAAAAACACATACTATTATCAAATATATTAAAAACACTTTTTATTGTAAACATGAAATACTACACTTCTGGGCTTTTAAAATACTTTCATCTGGCTTTTAGAAATATTTAAAGTCTCTATCCCAGAAAAAAGGATCTTTTTAATTAACTGTATAGTTATATGATATATATGTAGTAAAGTTAATTTTTACAGTAAATTTAATCTCATACAGGGGCAATGGGTGAGAGAACTTGTCTACAGACACTTTCAGTTGTAACTTACTAAAGTCTCCAGTGAACTACCGTCTCCAGTGAAATGGATTTTAGCAGTATTTTCAAAATGCATGCAATTTTGCATGGAAATACAGTTCTATAAAGTTTATCTTTTAATTATCTTCCAGCGCTTCAGCTTCTCAAAAATTTAACAAAAGTAAGCAGTAAATGCTGAAGTAAAAGACAACTATTTTTTTTTAAAACCAATTCTTTCATCTTAGTAGCTTTGAGACATAGTATAGCAGAAATACTGAAAGTGAGTAATTTATGTTTGATTAAATCGCTGTAATAAGTCATTTAAACATAGGTTAACTATACTGTTCACTCTATTATTTATTTAAAAGACAATTTTACCAATATAAGTTGTTTTCTTAAAGACAATTAAAAACATAACTGTTTTGTATATCTTACCTTGGCTTTGAAAACTGCTTTTTTTCAGTTACTTCCAGGATTTTCTTTTTCCATAGCTATTTATCAGACCACAATTAAGGCTCTCAGTAATGTCTTTCACAGTTAAAAACAAACAAGTTTGCTCAAATGATGAAGAATTTTATTTGTATTAGCTAACTATACTGATGAAAAAATCCTTACCATATATATTTTTTTCTCATTAAAAAATCACACAGAGCACACACTTTTCAGTTGGAAAGAACATGTTCTTAAATTTGTACAGCATGATTTTTTTTAAAAAAACACCTATAGACAATAATAAAAAAGGTAAAAGAGCTGTACTGTCACCTAGTGGATAAAGGTATTAGACAAATACACCTAGGATTACTTACTAAGATACTTGCAATTTTAACAACATTAAAATATACATTGTTTTTTATATTGATTTCCTGGAAGAGATGAGTAAACAGCAAGAATTGGATCTACTGCTGTCGTAAGTCCTGTGAGTACTTTAATGACAGCCCTACAGAGCCTTTGGCTCTGAATATAGCTTTTAATTGATTCATTGTAATGTTGAGTATTACGTTCTAAATCTGAATGTAAACATTGCATTTTTAAGAGCTTCAGATGTAGGGGAAAAGTCTCAGATTAAGAGGCTGACTGGTAGTGTAGACAACACAAAGAATAAAGCTAAAAAACGCTCTGTGACCTTTGTTTTGCCTTCTGCTCTGAACATACCATCTTGTTTTTGTACTGCAGCTCCAGAATGTCTTTAAAAAAAGTCTGACAAAGAAAAACTATGGGAGTGATGCTTCTGAGACACAAGAAAAGCATCTACACTAAAGAATTATTCAAGCCATTCAATAATCCTATCTAACTACCTGCATAGATGAGGCCACTCACTTGCAGTTTCTTTTTTTTTTTTTTTTTTTTTTTCCAGAGAACTTCTTATCATAGGAGCAGGCAAATATCTCACTGAAATTTTAACAAAACTTCTTCCTATGCTACAACTTGTGATTTAGGACCCAAAGAAAACATTTGCTTCAGGACACAGTTGACAAAACTCAAACCAAGTCAATACTGACACTCTTCCCATCACCGTTCTCCTGCAGCAGAAACCTTGTGAGAGTGATACCAATCTCAGACATATGAAGGGACTTCCCTCCATGTACTGCAACATAGTAGGAAAGGAAAAAGATTTTGGGAGTGGTCATTTTACTGAATAATAAAAAGTAATTTTAAGGGAAAGTAATACCTCTTTTTAAAACAATTAAGGGTAATATCTTCTACTTGTATACATTCAATAGTCACAGATAGTCACAGTCTTAAGAAAATTTTCTATTCTTTTCATGCATTTAAAACATTGGCTGAAGCTCTTAAGCTCTTTATATCCACCTCATCCTTGTCCATGGATTGAGAATTCTAGAATAACAAATTGCTCTTAGACGACCACTTTTATGAAGTCTTTTTTTTTCTTTTTTTTTTCTTTTTCTTTTTTCCTTTAGCACAGAGTAATCCATATCAGTTTTGCAACTACTGCAATTCTATGGGAACATGCATTAGACCATTATTATCATAAAGAACGAGGCACATGCACAGGAACTTACTAAGAGACGCCTTCATGGTGTTGTATTACCTGACATTAAATCATTTCACCCTTGTTTGCCTTCAGTGAAGCAGATTTACTTGTTCTTAATGCTCTGGTCTGAAGACTGATTCATTCCACTAAGGTTCACATTTGGAAAGAAAAAAAAAAAAAAAGAAAAAAAGGCAGACTATCCTACCTTACACTACACTTAGACTTAAAAGCTGCACTCTACAGCTTTCTAGCACCAGAAAGTTTGAGATAAATAGCATCATTCTGTCTTTCCATGTAATACACATACATTCTATCTTTAAATGTTTTAAACAAATAAACAGTCAACCAACCAACTAAACATTTGTAGTTATCACAGTCATGTGAGCTATACTGGGAGTTTTTCTAGTGAAAAGTATTTTTCCTTATGTGTCCCTTGTATGGTAAAGGATGGTTACACTTTGCAAATACACAGCCTGGAACAGAACTAAGTCAACTTTCTGCACTGAACAAATTCTTATAGAGCTTAACTACTGAGCACAGGTAGAAGTGAATAGTGAGTTCAATGTGAGTATCGGCAATTTAAAAACATATTTTGAGTGGCAAATAATATGATATACTTCTTTGTCCCTGGCACTCAAGACTTTTGCCTGAACTCAGTGTTCAGTATAACTGCTTGCAACACGGATTCATGATTCTCACTCTGGTAGTAGTCAGCAGTATGTGCTTACAGCTTGTCCTTTCAGAGTATGTTCTTACATGTAAACATGTTTGCTAGAGTACTCATGCTGGAAAGCAAACATCAAAGGGCATGATTAATCACAGAAACTTAAAAAAAAAAAAGTTTGGAAAAGCATTTCCAAGTTACTTCCTAGAATGCAACACCTTTTAATCTAAATTTTATAGAATACACTCTTCAAACAATATTACAATATTTGCAATATTAACTCATACTTCAAATGGACATTAAGGAACTTTAAGTGGCATTATAACATGGAGGATTGTCTTAGTGATAGATGAATAATTTAAGTTCAAGAACCACTTTGGATCTAATAATTGGTTTCATCTAGAGAAAAATGACAGCTAATAGTTTCACAACTATAGGGGTAGGGAATCCATTTTCTTTCTCTGTGCCTTCTTTACAAGATATAAAAGGGGAATTACCTGCAACCTCTGTTTCTTTCCACGGACCTGACAAGCTCTCTGTGATGTACTCACTGTGAGTGCATGTCAATTTGAGGAAACACTTTCTTTTGCCTGAATATGCGATGGCAATTTATCCCAACTCAAAACATGTATTCCCTAATCAGACATGTGAAGGCTGAAGACAGTGCAGCTAATTGTAAAGAAGCTGTAGCAATGGAGAAGGTTAGGCAGAAGTTATCTGTGGAGAGCAGAGATATTTGTTTAGTGGGCTTTTACATTGCTGGTCATTTGCTTCCTTCACTTTCTCACTACAAAGATGGGGTGGTAGTGGCAGAGCTGGACAAGTTACTGACATCCATATCCTACAGACTTTCTTTGAGCTACAAATTGACACCACCCCTCCAAGCTTCTTAAGTGCGTCCTTGCTCACTGGATCATTTTTACCTCTTCTGCATCTCTTTCTTCTCATACCTGACTAAAAGGGCTCATGGTTGAAAATATCATGAGGCAAGACTTTCCTGTGAGATTTCCTGCTAGTCCTGAGTTCAGTTAAGGTTGAAGATAGTGCAGTTTCTTCTTCTATTTCTCACTTCAACAAAAGCAAGATGTTCATAGACACAAAGGCAAACAAAAAAGCAGATCTTGAAAAAAAAAATGTAGCTTTGGTTAGGGTTTCATTTTCAATGAAGATTAGGGATTACTCTAAAGCTTTATAGAAAGTTCTATTTATTTTAAAAGAATCTCAGACTTATATAAGTAGTAAATGAGAATTAAAATACTGAATGGTTTAATGTAGAGCTGTAAACAAAAGATGAGACTAGACCAAGACTCAAGAGACCTTGTTTCAATTTCAGCCCAACCACAGGCTTCCTGTGTGACCTATGCACGCCACTTAATCTATCTGATGTTATACTTCCTTGCCTATATAATTAAGCTAATACTTCTCTGTCTCAGAGGGCTCCTATGAGGATAAAATTAATAAATGATAGGTTTTCTGTTAGCATTGTTAAGAAGATTACATAAGTGGATTACAAAATAGAAATTGTGGGATTAAGTGTTGCATTGTTTAATAAATTTCAAAATAGAAATCAGGATTTTGAAAATGGAAGAATTTATGATCTGAATAATTTTTAAATTCTCCTGTCTTGACTTAGACATATGGAAAGAAAAACTCAACAACCTGTTAACAGGCTGATAATTATATAAACTGCTTACATAGAGATCAGGAAAGTTGTAAATGCAAAATTACCTTTTGCAACTAGGTTAATTCCAGAATAAATGCATAATAATTTTAACAATGAACTGTAACACTTGTTCAAATGTACTGAACTTTTCTAAATACTAAGATATAATGTGGTAAAAGACTAGTGTTAAGAGCTTTAAATAAGAATCAGCAATCCAGTAAATGGCAGATGCCTGCAAGGCTTTTCTAAGGTCTGTTTCAACATAGACATAACTTCCTATGTATTAAAAGACTATGACAAAGTTATTTAATTGCATTAAAATATGATGAAACAGTTTCAATTTTTGCCATTTTCCTCCAGTTTTAATACCATTTAAACACCATACTTAGAAGAACTGAAAAACACAAGGGCTAAAATTCAAAGTATATAATTACCATAAGTGCTCACAAGAAATCACAAAACATGCTTAGGGAAAGCAATGGCAGGAATCAATCAATAGCAGTTCACTGTCTAGATTTAGCAAATAGACAGCTTATCTACAAATACATTTAACACTTCATATCATTGTAACAGGTCAATGAAAAAGGGCTACACTTCAGCAGTCTGACTACATACCTAGCTTGCAGTCAGAGTATCACAGACTGGGCACAGCTTCTGCTCTGATATTCTTAGCATTACCGCTGACACAAGCTGACTTGCCCAGTCAAGCTTTTAATATTTCTTGCGTGTCTCTTTATGTTTCATTACATAACAGCTTCTTCTACTCATAACACCTCTGATAGCACTGTCATTAAGGAAACCTATTTCTTCAGTAATAGAAAACCATAAGGTCCTCCTGAGTCAAAGGTCAAACACAGTCAATTTATTCCAAAAAAAACCAACACAACCCACACCAAAAAATCTCAGCTGCAAGTTACTACTTCACTCCAAGGAGTTTTATATTTTCCTTGTCTTTTGAAACAACCCACAAGTGATAATGAAATGCTTAAAGCAAAAAGAGAGAGAATCGGGTTTCATCTACCTGGACTGTCTGGCAGCATACTGTGTAACAATAAACGAGTGTTCTTAAGTCACAGCATTTCACTGGAAATGAGGCAGAACTTGTGTATTTTAACAGCTTTTTACAACTGGTAACCACTAGCAAATTTATTTTAGTTTCTCAGGGAAGACCAGTGAACGTCCCTAATTTAAACTAAAGGGCCTTTCAGCCTTGAAGACAAAAAGCACTTCTGCTTAGCACCTGAGTAATACATGGAATATGTACAGGTGAATCGAGAGGACTGGAATCAAAGATAGTTTGTCTTTGGCTGGTCTGAAAGGTCTGACTCATTTCCAGTTCTGTGATCATTTATTATCCAGAAAAGAAAGGCTAGCTTTTTGCACTGCAAACACAGTGGTGGTCTGCAGCTCATGATGAATAGATTTCCCAGGTCTGCTCTGAATTGCATGACATAGAGTTTTCCAACAGGCTCTGACACATATACACCTGATATATGTTTAATTTCCCTTGCACAGACAGACCTGAATATCTACCTGCATGCACTTTTTTCTTTAAACTTATTATATACAGAATACATTCTTAGGTGGCATATTATTAAAACAAACAAACAAACAAAAAACCCCACATTATAATACAGTCCTATTTTTCATCAGTAATTTCATGTCAGACAAAGTCTTATTCTCCTGCAGGTACCCTAGGTACTCTAATAACTTCAGTATAGCACAGGAGCCTAATTTCGGTCCTAAAACATCAGATTCTGTATTTTCAAGGTGCATGTTATATTATGTTTACACAGGACTGAATTTACATTTGTGGATAATAGAAAAGTAAAAGATAGAAACGATGTTCTTTATCCTCAATGTTGCTTTGTGATAAATAGCAGCATCTTTAGACAACTGTTCCTGAATTTGGGATTTATATTCCAAACTAAGCCTTTCAAAAGTTACAAAGTGCTAATCAAAATCAAAGTATTCAATGGAGTAATATCACAAAACTAAGAAAATTCATCGGCAACATTTAACAGTTGTCGATTTGATAGCCACATTGTTCTTTGCAGCTGACCTGTTTTTGCAGATAAAAGCTAATTTTACCACTGTACTAGAAGCCTGTAGTTCAATAAGTGTTAAGTGCTAGTACCTGTTAAAAAAAAAAAAAAAAAACAAAACTGGTACATATTAAAAAACTATAATTAATCAAATATGTAGAATTAACAATTTAAAAAATACCAAAACAACATTGATAAGCATTCTCTGATCTGTAAAAAAAAAAAAAAAAAAAAAAAAAAAGAATAAACACACCGTACAACTATGTTAAAATAAATAAAACTACAAGGATATAAAAGAGAACATGATTTTAAGTGCTTCTTTACTAACTGTACTTGCTCTGAAATTCAATTTTAGATGTGTAGAATCCTATAAGTCTTTAAATAATGTTTAATATTCGATCAGCCTGATGATCACTTTGAGTCCAGTGTACAAAACAAATGTGAATCCTTTGAAGAGACAGAAGAAAGAACAACAAAATGTCTTTTTGCTCAGTCCCTACTGAATCAATGCTGGTAAATTCTACACAGCATTAAGCAAAATATTTAGTATTTTCTAAGACTTCCTAGACATGTTGCAAGCATTGCCTATAATATCCAAAAGGCAAAGGAAGCATACACTGAGCATTCATAAATGCTGAGATAAATTGTTCTTTTAAAATGTTAACTTTCATCACTAATAACTATTTGAGTTTTACTCTAAAAATTCTTTCAGGATGATACTCCAGTATTCTTAGAGTTGTACTGAAATTTATTTGGCCCAAGTCTCACAGAATTATAGTTTCAAAATTTTGTTAGGTACAGCAACTATCCTCCACTCTGCTTTATAAAGCTTAGTTTCCTTTATATACTCCTCCAATTTTACTGCCTCAGTTCAGGTCTGTAATTCTTTCAAATTCTTTAACTTCCTTCTCACAGGAAGACAATGTCTTTGGTCTTAGTGGAAAAGGGTGTTTTGTCACTTTTTCAATACTGCTATCTGATTTCCAGAGGCAGATACCTTCTACTTCTGTAAGTACTGTGGAAAGAGAAACCAACCAAACAAACCAAACTATGGAGTCCTAAAGGGCGTTGGCTATGCAATAGACCAGGATTAAACCCTTACAGATTTGGAGAGATATTCAGATGACTAAATACAGATATATTTCCTGGTTAAAATGTTTTTTGTTTTATTGTAGGAATATGAAAATCATCAGAACACAACTAGAAAAGATTCTGAATCAAGTTCCTTCACAACGAAAACCAGGTGTATAAAGCAACTATAGTTTCGCTGAATTCTCTCACATAGTTCCAAAATCACCGGAAGAGAACAGCACTTGGACAGGTTAAGTCCTGGTGGCCTAACGCCTCAACTGCAAACACACACACACAACTGTAACTTTTCTAATGTGGAAAACCTAAGAACTGTAATGCTAGCCATATTATATATTGGAATTTTTACTGTGAACATGAGACAGAAATGGTTACTCAAACTAACAGACATGGGTGATTTTCTCCCCATAGAGATAAGATGTAACAAAATAAGACAGTTGGACAGCCTTAGTATTTTTCAAGATTTTTCACAAGTCAAATCTTCAGTCTGAGAGTGAAAAGACTGAGATGAGTCTACACACTTCCCTTGTATGTCTGGAGATGCCCATGATCCAAGACTACCTGATCCTTTTGAGTGCTACCAAATTCCTTGACTTTGTTTCTCTTTAAGGCCAGGTGAAAAACAAGCAATGTATAAAATACCCTCTCTCTATGAATAGTAAGAAGAGAACTTCAGCCTATGTTTTTGGATTGAAGGACTGAAGAGTTTCTCATTTCACATTTGTTACGACTAAGAGCAACTTACATGTTGCTCTTCATATGATAATCAATGTTTTAAATATAACTTATCACTAACCTCTATTTTGTTTGTTCTTTATTATTTTGAACTTCAAGAAGTACATTAAAATACAAAATTCTGTTTCCATACGGAAGCTTAAGTTTTACATGGATGTCAAGAATGGTTTTGAGTGTACATATCTTCACCATTTTAAAATCAATTCTGGATTCAGATAACTGGTTGCTGCAGTTGAAAGTGTAATATTCTGAGCTGCAAGGGAAGTTAAAGACATCCATTCTTCAACTGATCTGACCTTATAAAAGAGAAAAAAAAAAAAAAAGATAGTGCCACCATATTTCCTGTTCTTCTACTTGCAATTGTTAGGGGTAAACATCTTCAGATTTTCCTACAGATTTTTTCTTTAAGTGAAATTCAACAGAAACAATCTTCTGTAAAGAAGACAGATGTATTTGAATTGCATGCCAACTGTTATTTTTGCTTTCAGTAAAAAACTGCAGGCAAATAAAGTTCTGTAACATTTGCCCAAAAGGTCAATCCTAGAATCCTTTCTCTAAATATTCCTGAAAGTTCTGGTATGTTCATCTGACATCTTCAATTCAGCAAAGTATTTTTTAAAGGAAAAAATAGTTTAAGAAAATATATTTATAACATAACCAAACGGCATCCATGTACTGATGAAGGGGGAGAGAAGGTAAATACAGATTTTTTTTTTTTCCAGAAAAAAAATAAGAAAAAAAGAGACACTGTACGAAGTCCCAGATTGGTCATACATTTTGGTACTGGTCAATAAACTAGACCACCATATATAAACAAAACATTCCATTCAACATTATGTCAACCTTTAACAAAAAGATCATCAATCACTGCAAATGCATGTTCCATGCACCTGTAAAATCTGATGGACATTCTTTCAAGTTTTTATTTCAACACTGTGTCTGTCAGAATTACCCCCTACCATAAACTTGTTATTAATGTTGGGAGAAGTTTTCCAAATGTCACAGAAATGAATTAGTATCACACTGAGCCCAAGACTTAAGAGAGTCACCATGTGCATTTATGTATTTTCCCTCCCATAATACTGACACATTTATATCTTTTCCATGTCTGCTCCAGGTCTGGTGGAACTGCACAGTATGATTCTCATTTATTTTGTTATAACATAATGACAAAAATAAAAATTGATTTGCATAAAGTTTGTTGAAAAATTGTTAGTAATGGCCTGCATCCCAAAGATGGTCCAAATTAAAACAAATGAACAGTTTTTTACCAAATATATGACAAAATGAGGTAAAATACCTATTGTGCTACATGTCATTTCCAATTGTGATGTTAAACTTTGTTGGGCTTCACATGTGATGTGATTTTATTTTTGGCTTTAAAGAACTCTATGAAGAATTAATTCAAAGCTTTAATTTATACATATAGGACCATGTATTTGATAATAAAGTACTTGTAATTTTAGTAAAGATATAATAAGATAAAAAAGCTAGACAATTAAAACTAGAAATAAAACACCTAACAGCAGTATTGTTTAGCCTTTAGAATAATTCCCTAAGTGTTCTGTAAATTCTGCCAGGTTATATGTTTTTAAAAGAATATATTACTTAGTTCACACAAGAGCTAGATAAGGGAAGATGTGCAGTGCTTCTTGCATTAGAGAACCCTACTGCAAAATAGTGTTTTCCTAATTTCCAATCATTTAATTAACATTAATTTTACTGCTTGTGTGCTTAACATTTGAGAGAGATCTATAGCTACCATACAACAGGTACATACTAACACTTAGTTGCCACAAGGTGAGAAGGATACAAGTTTCAGGGTGGGTCAGGGAATGGCCTTTCAAATAAAGGCTATTTTCCATTTGTAGTTTGACTTCAAACAACTTACATAAGCACATGCGTGATTTTGAGAGCAATCCTCTTGACTTCAGTCTGTACGCTCCATACATAAAGGCAGGCACAGGACAGTATGCTTTAGAAATTATACATTTTAGTATATTCATCTTACTTCCTGAAACTAAAATTGTACTTCTCAACTTCCTCATCACATATACGACGTAGAAAATGCATTCTCCAAATGCATCAATTAAGTGCATCCGATTTCCTGTAATCTAGCTAGATTTTCTATTTATGTTTTCCCTTACATCACTAATTCAATAATCTGCTTTGGCACACTATAACCATCTACAATTTCTTCAGTCCTCACTTTGTAACCTAAAAGGCCCTCATTATGAATGAAGCAGAATCCTGAGCAAATGAATGGTGATCCAGGTCACAGCTCTACTGATATTATTAAAATGAAAATGTCGGTAAAAGTCACTGAAGGTCATATCATAAGACCCTCCTTCAGATTTTACCCAAGCAGAATTCCAGCTTCTACAGACTTCAAGCATAGTTTGTCTCAAGAAAACCTTACTGTAGGTTTAACAGTTTGCCCTGAAGTGAAGAACTGCTGCTTACTGGTAGTAGGGACACAGACAATAAATTGATACATTTCATAAACATTAAAAACAGAAAACAAGACTTTCACAAAGAAAGTTTTATGACTCCTATGGTTTAGGAATTCTTGACTGGATCCTGGAATTGTTTCACTTGGACTGGGTGTTAGATTTCTCTCTACAGCTGTGTGAATCCTGCAGGGTTCAGTTCACAAAATGAACCCCTGCAGTTTGATTCAGAAGGTTTGGAAAGGAACCAATATTTCTTTGTTCACTTACAGATTGAAGTATTTGGTCATCTCTTGAGTTCTTAGCACCTTTACATTAAAAAATCCCAGTATTCAATAATGAATGAATGGTAGGCAGCCTGACTCCTCCTCATATGTACTTACGAGGATGTGAATTACAGAGCTTCACAGTCATCGAGTTCCCTCAGAAGCTAACAATAAGCAGAAGGAATAGGAGCGTTTCCTCATTTCATTTTACTACAGGGAAGTCAGAAAACCCAAAGACCTTGTGGTGTGGAAAATAATGTGGCAAACGCTAAAGAGACCCTAAATCGAACCATTCAAAAAGGCCAGAAAGGGGAAATCACCAACCAGTAGCTTGGGTAACTCCACTCAAGGAGAACAACTCTGAGTTATGTTCTGAAGAAGCTGGGAATTACCTACTAAACTGAAGTCCTGCAGATTCACAGAAACTGGGGAAAAGAGAAGACCTACTAGGCTACTTAAAAAAAATATATTAAAAAATTAAAGCATTTCAGGATGAATTAATATGGTTAACTACAAAAAGAAGACTGCAGAATATTCACAGTGCAAATGGTCACAACCTTCATAAGCACTGACTGAGATTCTTCAAAGCACTGTATCTGCATTAAGCTAAATTTCATATATGATAAAATAATTTCTGCATCTCTTCCATGCTTCACACTTCACCAGTTTCCTGCTGGCCCCTGCATACTGATTTTATTTTTTAGACAGTAAAAAACTTGCAAAATGTTTCCACTTCATGAAGTTATTATTCCTTTTTACTTGGTCTTTTCTACAGACATAGCCATCTGCGGCTATCAAACACTGCATTAAAGAGAAATTAACATCCTGCATTTGTGCCTCTTTTCAGTCTCTAGCCTCTCATAGCATCAAATTAGAATGAAAGTATTAGGTTACCCTCACAAATCATTTGTTCACCAACATTACAGCTGAGCTATCATTTATACTAGCAGAGTTCTATATTACATTACTCACATGCTGTGCTGGCTTCTAGCATTTCTACAAAAATGGCTGAGAAATTAAAGTCAGTGATTGAAACTCACCTCTTTGCGTTGAAGGGGCTGGTGTTAATCCAGGGTTCAATCATTTTATGTCCTCTCCCTGGTGTGAATGAAATGCCTGTACCTTTGCTGATGATTACACATGATATTACAGAAGGGTGAATGTGAAGATTTCTGAGAGAATGCATGTTAAAATCTAGATGAGACTGGGGAAGAAAGTTGTTTTGTGAGCACAGTGAACAGGAAAGTTAAAGTATTTAACTGCAGTAAAAACCAAGAGGTCAGTGGACCTGATCACCCTCTCCAAATTCTTCACCAGGCAAGAAGAAAAAGGAAATAAAGGGTTCCCAAACTGAAGATTTGCTAACTTTACAAAAGGTTTTAATTCAAGAGATGGGCTAGTTTTAAATAAACTCATTTTCATGTCTGTAATGAAAGCTTTCCACTTCAGTAACTCATTCAGCCAGTTAACCTTTAGACCAAATTATTTTAATGTCCTCTATGTGAGCCTGCTTTTGAAAACTACCTGTACACTGGAGTTTTTGTAGAAAGTGTAATAAAAACAAATCAAGACCTGTACCTGTGGGACTAATGTTACACTTAGCATTTGCTACATGTCAGGGGAGAGGTTTTGCAGTCTTATGCTATTTGAGTTCAGCTTCCCTTGGAAGAAAAAGGATAAAGGGAATGGATGGATATCTTCAAGTGGAAAGAGGACAAGAAGCAAAACTGTCCTGCTGAAGACCTAGAAGACTAGAATCACTACTGAAAAGAATCACCATCTGCACTGTCAATATAGTTCTTTGATTTAGTTCTTTTCTCTTATGCTTCTATGCTTCATAGTTATTTCATTCTTTTGTTTGATTTGTTAGAACAGCAATAGCTTTTGTGTACTTTCCCTGTACAGCATACTGATCATCATATACACTTAATGGGTATGTGTACAACTGATATTTCATATGGTTAATTTGTACCAAGGCAACTCAAACTCTTCAAGGCACTGAGAACAGTGATAATAGTATGAAGTAAGTGTTAATTTATGAGCTATTCTCTGTGTTCAATATAAAAGGGGTCAGTATGGTTTTAAATCAGTGTTCTACAAGTTGAAAATGAATCTCGTTGCACAACATGTCTAAATGAGGTAACATAAAGCCAAGAAAAGAGGCATTTAAAAGCAGAGTCAGTAGTTTGAATGCCTGATAAAAATCTTCAAGCAGATAGTTCACTGGAAGTAGTTTTCCTAATCAGAAAGGAATGTTGTATTAAATCATCATATTTTGACACAGTTTCTGGAAGCACATGTGTTGCAGATTCTCTACTAATTTGGAAGGCAGCAAGCTTCCACGGATAGGAAAGGACATAAAGCACATCTGGGAATTCAAAAGTCTCGTGTACTGTTTCTTCCATGCATATTGCATGAAGCCAGAATTAGGATGGAGTTTAGGTGTGCTGACTCATTTTTAGATCCAATATGTGACCAGTACAACCAGTATTCTATCAGGAGATCACATTTTATCAGTTACATATACTGGTGTTACAAATCTGTAAATCTGGTCAGAATTCTATTGCTGCCTGCTGAACATTAGAGATGAACACAAAAAGTATGCAGAGTTGCTATTCCTGCTCTCATATGATAGCAGGAAAGAAAAAAAAAAGTGGTGAGTGAAAAAAAGAGAATCTGCCTCTTAAAAGTAATTTAGTATATGAAATGCATTTATGATTTTGCAATACTGACAAGTGGATACTACCACGTCACCAGAAAAAGAATGAACATTGTTTCGGCCACTTATTGAGCTTTACATATTGTAAACTATTAGCATTTCCTTCCAATTAAAATATAATTTGAAATTCTTGACTTTCAAAGAACATTTTAAGGAATGACTGCAAAAACATCAAACCAGTGATACACTCCAGGTTTTAATTCCGGTCATACAAAGGCTAAGTCTACAATTACACAAACCAGAATAAAAGCAGTAAGCTTGCTGAGGGTCACCGTGTGAAATACAGCTGAGGATAGTGTCCGTAAACTTCTTCATTTGCCCAATCTGACCACATTGTGGGCCAATTCAGGTTGTTAAACCATACAGCCATAAGCATGGCTGTACTGGGTCAGATCAAAGCTCCATCCAGCCCAGTATTCAACAGCAGATGCCTGAGCAGTTTCAGAACAGTGTGAGCAGTGATGCCCTCCCCTCTGCAATAGACTTCAGTAATTTACAGCTAAGGGATTCCCCACACCAGAGGTGGTTCCTTCTGTATTTCGTATTCCTCGAGACATCTTTACAAGCCTAAAGAGTCCTGACTTGTTTACATGTTCTCTGTATGAAAACTGTTTCATGGTGAGCCTTACCACAATTCTCAGAATCCAAACAAGCTCTCATCTATCTTTATGTAGAGGGAAGGGGGACTGTAACTGCATATTGTCTTCAGAATATGGCAACACAATAGCTGTACCAAGAAACATAAATAGTGTTCTCTGTTTTGTTCTCTGCTCCCTTCCAAATAATTACTAACACTAGATTTGTTTTCTTTTCATGGATACTATCCTAATGTTTTCACAGGACTATCATATCTGTTTGTCTCTTTTGCTAAATAAATATAATAAAATATTTCTATTTCTGATTAGAAACATGTCTATTATAAGCCCAATTATCTAACTACTGAGTAATAATAGGCAGGGTCTGCCTTTTCATATGCAAAGCCAGGATCTTTTTTTCCCTGTTCTGTCTATTAATTTACACTTACCTACACTGATCTCATCTGCCATTCTACCACAAAGCCATTCAACATTCAAAAGTCCATTTGCAGTTCTCCATAGTCAGACCTTGTTTTAATTTCTCTCTGGAACTCAGTATCATTCAAAGACTGTCAGCTCACTATTACCCCCCCTTATTTATTTATTTATTTATTTTTGAGAATACTCAAATACTCATTGTTGATTATCATTTGCTGTGAAAACTGACCATTTACTCAGTTTTTACTCAGTTTCTGTTTCCTTTGGTTCAGTTATTTATCCAATGTCAAGAATTTTTTCCTTATTCTCTGGCAGTTTCTAAAACAACTTCACCAAAAATCTCTAGAAAATCCAACTAGACTACACTCCTTGCCCACACCCCTGTTGATTCCTCCTAAGAACTCCCATAGTTTGCCTTACCTTTACTATAGCCATTTTGAAGCTTTCCATACGCTTACTAATTCTAGTTCCTGCTAATCTGCATAGCACAGATGCTAGATTCCTTCCTCTGCAGGTCCTTTGATGTCTCTTGAAACCCTTTTTAAAAGGTGGCACAAAAATGAATCTTACCAAACAATTGGTTGGTGTTCTTCTGGTTTAGCTCCCTGAACTGGCTTACCATGGAGACAGGCAGGACCCTCATTGTCTATCTGATGAGCTCTTGAGCTAAAGAACAAATAAGATATATCTAAGGAAGGAAAAGGAATCAGACCATCCTTTACCAATAGCTAGGTGTTGGTCAGCTGAAGCACCAAATGGAGGCTATATAGGCTATATAAATTGTTTAAAGCAACTTGGTTGATTTTCAACAGAGAGCACAGGTGTGCTTTTATGGGTTGGGATGGATGCTACTGAGGTGGATTTTTGTAACAGTCATTGTTTGATTCTATTCAGTATAAATGTAAAGGGAGGTTTTAAGTTCTTCTAAGTAACTACACAGGTGAAATAAAAGCAGTGTTTTCACCAGACACAAACTTATACAACCAAATCTGGGTAGAGATGTTTGGTTGTGCGTTTGCCCACCAATAAAAGAAAGCAAAAAGCTGAGTAAAATTCATTAAGAAAGTAACAAAGCAGTACTGAACACAAAACAGTGTTTAATAATGCTAGTGTTTCAGATTTAGGAGACTGCTCTTGCTGGTATGGCTGTACAAAGAGTTGCACTAACATAAATGAGGAAAAAGAAGGGACACAACAGGCACTTTAACAGGCACTTTTTCTCTGTGCCTATCATGCACACCAAGAAACTAGAAGCATGATACTGAGAAGCAGCAAATGAGACAACAATTTTTTACATGGACTGTTGGGAGGATATACAGAACTTTAAAATTATGAAGTTTAACCTCTGCACTAGGAACAACACTAGAATAGTAAAGAATATCATGATTGTCCATGTGCTACTAATTCTATAAAAAAAGGAGTCTTTCATAGAAGGAAGTCGTGTCTCACAAGACCGTCTCTAATAATGCCTGTTGTCAGCCAGCAAGGAAATGAGATTGAACTGATTGTTACAGATGGGGTGCAGGAAGCCCGTAACGTGACAGTCAAAAGCTGGGAAAATACACTGGAAGAAGTATCAGTCTCTACTTGCTCTGTTCTTGTATGATTTCTCATGGCCATTGTGAGAGAGACATTAACTGGACATTTGCTCTGAACCAGTGCATACACTCCTATCTCATGCTATTCTCACAGAATTTATAGAAACTTAGTAGTTCTGAGGCTTTCACCCTTCTACTAAATCTGGTTAAGGCTGGCAAAGACTGAAAAAGTTATGAAGGAGAGGGAGCAAAAGGCAGTGAGAGCGACACACAGCAGGATTACATGAGCCTTCTTTCTTCACATTCCTAAACAATTCCAGTAACAGCTTCTGCTGAAGACTTGGCTGCAGTATTTATCCTGAAACATTAAGACTTCAGTAGTATCCAGAATTCAGTTATTTCTTATTGCCTACAAACATATTTGGATTTAGTGATAAGAATCCCATGGAAAGCATTTTTCGGAATTCATTCTCTTTTAGAAATATGTTCTGTTTTCCCTGATACATACGAAATTAAAGATCCCAAGCCTATACAATTACAATGCCTTTACTGGTACATTGGTATTCACATTTCCCTATTTTAAGTACGGATGTATCTTAATTAGGCCCATCAAGCAGTTTAGCCCATCACATGTACTATCTTAACTGATGTAGTGTGGATTTTTGCTGCAGTTTCACATTTTTGAAGATTAAAAAAAAATATGCTGCTAAAGAACATTGTTATTAAAAAGCAAGGAACTCGCCCTACCCCAAATTAAATTAACTCTGATTTAATAGGTTTAAATTAGATATTAGTACATATGCAAACAGACTTTTACATATGAATATTACGAAAATCAAAACTGTTCTAAGCTCTGCTGTTGATTCATATTATCAAGAAGTAAGAAGTTAGATAAGTTTCAAAATCTAAATACACCAGAACCTTGGAAAAATGAAATTCTAATTCTGCAGCTTGAACCTATTTCTAGAAAGAGATTATTGCTATTTTGAATTGTAAATGGGCTATTTGGAATATAAATAGGACCATCTGCAAATAACGGCATTCAAGCACCCGTCATAGATGAAAACAAATTATTTTGAGCATCATTTGAATAAAGCACTTTATTTAGAGAGATTCATAACAGTAATTAGTGAGAAGCATATTCAGCATGTTGAAAGTGACTTGGTCTGGGTAAGAAGTGACAGGGAAAACCTCTGTGGCACAGGAAGTCCTTTCCCTTTTCAGAACGTCATCCATCATGCTGGGGAAACGGCAGGAAAGTAACCTACTACTTCTTAATAGGCTTCTGCATAGAGAGTTGCTTTGAAGCAGCAGCTGCCCATAGTAAATTTCACTGACCCTTAGAGCCTTTCTCCAAGTTTTCCAACTGTTTTGTCTCCTGAGTTACAACTTAGTGTTAGGTCCAAGTCACCAGCACCTGACAAAACTTAGAAGCTCCAACAATGTGAGAATGTAAAGCTTACAGGGATGTTGTCTTTTCCATACAACACCAGCAGAGAGACCTGATGCCATTACATTTACCAGCAGAGAAACTTTTCTCCCCGTGAGACGGGGACTGTTTTAGAGGATGGCATTACACTATGCACATGTGTGCTATTAGAGAACGCAAGACAAACAAAACGTTAGATTCCTGGCACAGGAATTAGGACTCCGTCATGATACAAAGTCCTATATCTCATTCATTAAACCTTAAACATGTAACAGTTTAAATCTGCTGTTTGCACCAAAGTGTTGAAATTAAATATTAACATGCAATTACAAAGGATGGTAAAGTATACCACCCTAACAGTGTTCTACAGAAATCAATTGAGCTTTAGAATGCCTATTTAGTCATGCCTTCCTCATCAAATGCACTCCTGCATTTTTCGATCCAACTTCTGTGGACTCAGTGCCAGCAAATTACTTGTTCTGCTTAACTTCCTTCTTAAACCCTTCCTTCTCACTAGAGCTGGTGAAACAGAAAACATGATGCACTTCTCGCACTGTCTTTCAACCAGATTCTATCATCATCTCCTCTTGTCCTCTCTGACACCAGGGTGTCACCTTTTGTCTTCCTGCTCCTTATCTGTTTCCCTTGGATTCCCCTCCTCTTTTTTTTCCTAATGCTGCTCTCATATGTTCCTTCTTTTTTGTTTTCCCCTCTCTATAGCAGTATACTATGGGTTCTGTGCATTCCACAATAATACCATATATACATACATATTTCACAGTAACACACTCTCTTCTTCTTGAATGAATAAATTGCAACAAAATCAAAAGACCACATATTTGTAAGACAGTCCATTTTTTTCCCTTAACTTTTGCAAACCAGACTATTGGTAAATTTTCCAGTTTTTCTCTGCCTCTGATTTCTTAGTCATTTTTCAAATGGATTAGCTACAGAATAAAAGTTTTATTTAGCTTCAACTGTGGTGAGTAATCTACCCAGTATAAATGCTTGGCAGGCTTATATTAGTGTTGGAGCTGCAACTATACTGTTAATGTTCAAGGTTAGCTCTTCTGTACTGAACACTGCTAGATTTAATTGTGTTAAACACCAAAAATAGAACATTAGCACACTAAAATACTATGGCATGATCATCATTTGTTCTGTAAACTTGCACATAATAAAGGGATTGTAAATGTTCTTTAGTTCCTCATATGATTAAAACATACATGGGGTCACATAATGGGAGAAATAATATTCATTCCAAGACCGTTTCTCCCCAGATAACAAGTGGGTGGGACATCAGAAGACTATTTGTCTCTCTTGGAAGTGTGCCTGGGAGGTTGGAAAACTAAAGCAAAATTAGATGAAATTGCTACCAGTATAGAGCAGAAACACACCTCACCAAAAAAAAAAAAAAAAAAAAGTGATGTGGAATCAGAATTCATTACTTCATGCTTGGGAGATCATGCAAGTTAATGTTCCTTATGCACCACTCTATGTGAAGATTTCTGAATAAACAAATAAAGAATTGCTTCATGAGAAAATTTCATCATCTGTTTCCTCTTTTAGAAGCACTGTGAATGAGCAGGAGAAATAAAGATTAAAACAAAAGAAATCTGTTAGGATGATTTCTAAGGACAGACTTATACCTCATGAAATTCCAGCATATGAGCACTGTATATGTTGTCAGGTAGCCCGAAAGCCAGGCAACACTAATCTACCCATTAGGCTTTGAAAATAGGATCTCACAAGGTTCCTAAAAGGGAAAAATATATCTCTTTGTTGTGTTTGAGATTCTAAGTAAACCACATTGGAAAAACTTGCAAATACACCAAGTCTTGGGATTACACTGGGTTGCCTAAGGAACGCACCATCTTCAGTAAATACTAAGATTTGGAAAAATGGTGTAAAAATATGTCTCTCTGGAAAAGTCAAGATATGCCCTAACAAGCTACCTTGTTACTGGCATGACACTTTGTGTTTTATTTTACTTATTTTATTTATTTATTTATTTTAACTTATTTCCTTTATTTTGCTTACTTTTTTATTATATTTTAACTATGGCTATATAGAACTCAGAGCAAATTACAAAAGCCTGTCTGAGAAGTGAGGTATACACTTGGGTGATGACCTCACGGTAGGTCCTAATCTGCTGCAGTTAGTATGTGAAAATATCTAATAAAATTTTATTATGACTAGTGTAAGAATATTTGTATTTCAGTGCAGTCTATTCAGTGCAGACTTATCATTCCATGCCACCAGGCAAACTACACAGCAGAATGTTTTTATGTTGGCAATAACACAGCCCCAATCACAATGGTTATGTGATGGCACGAAACTCTAAAATTGTATTACACAATTAAAATTGCACATTTGTATTAGGTAGGATAACTGGAGTTAAACTGGCAAAACAGCACTTTGAAGGGCTTACTTTGTTGTCTGTATTATGAACATACAGATTGTGGGATTTATTAAGACAATTCTGAGCTGAAGGTTGTTCATTAGACAAAATGTAATACTATGAACACTTCCAAAGGTATATAATTTGCCGAATATTGTAACAGCCTTGTTATTTGTATGAAATAATCCCGGAATACACCAAAAGCTTCATTTACAATAAACAGGGAATAAAGAAGGTGGACATCTTCACAGAGTCACAAGGAGGATAATGTATGTAATCACAGTCACAGGGAGGACAATGTATGTAATCACAGTCAAAGTTAGAAGAGAGCTATGGATGGGTAAATTTCCTTTCCAATAAAACAACCAGAAACAGAAGTCTTTTGGAAAATAATTGAAAAACAAGAATGGTCTCCATCAGGGAGAAGAAGAAATACATGAATTCAGATTAAACACCTTCCCACAAAGAAAAAAGCCTAATTTGGAAAGATCACCTTCAGAAATCAGTTTTGAAAGCACATTTAAGAGGTGAAGTGCTGTTGAGTAGCTCATGCAATCCTCAGCAAATATGGTAGAGTAAAAAAGTAAGCTCAGTTTGAATGACAATACTAAGAAGACAGAATTCTACTCAACCTAACTTTTGGCTCCCACAGTTAAAACACAATTCAGAGAAATCATAACCTACCAGAAGACTGGCAAGTAAAAATGCATTTTATATTTTTCTCTATCTTGTAATTTTGATTCCAATTTTAAAGTGGAGATTACAATCCTTTCTTTTGTTTGAATTCTCTCTCTCTTTTTTACCTTAAACACATCTAGTGTCCAGAGTGACATCATGTGAAACCAATAAACCTTCCAGCCAGAGCGATACCATAGGTCCATGCACCATTTCACTCCACCTGTATTTCTTGGCTAGGGTAGTTTTACACTGGTTGCATCCTCTGATTCAAGTTTGGAGTGCACAAACACAAGCCCCCCTTCTTGTTCCAGGAACAAAGGTGGCAACAAGGGAGGAATGCACAGCTGTGAGCAAAACAGTTTAGCAGCAAATGCTGGATCTTGCCGATCTAAGTGTTTGTTTAAAAACAAACAAACAAACAAACAAAAAAACAACTGGAGTGTACTAAATTCCTCCTCTCATGTAAGGCCATGCCCCTCAGCGGACATGGTAATTAAATGTTTCTTCCCATGGCACCAATAGAAAAAAGCCACAGAACAGCCCTCTGCAAAGGTCACGGTACCACTGCCAGACAGCAGCAGAGTATTCCACAGCAAGCTGCAAGACCTCTTCGTACAACAAAATTAAAAGGTCCTGAGAGAAAAAAAGTTATATAGTGTGGGCTGCAAACAGATTTGCAATTACTTTTTAACTGATTAAGCCAATTTATCTTGCTAATATGGACCTACCTTGCATGGCACCAAGTAAACAAAATGTGTTTACGTAAATCAACATTATTTTTGGAGATGAGTTCTTTAGCTGTTTTTACATGGGTAATACAAGTTTCCTTTCTTGATACCTGCTCATTTATGTGCATAAAATGGTATCTTTTTTTTTTTTTAATTCTAGGGGGTCTGTTGTTGTTTATTGTTTATATCAACAGGAAAATCATCCTATTATTAAAAAAAAAAAAAAAAAAGAAAAAAAGAAGAAGTTGCCAGTTTCTGGGGAATGGAAAGATATCAAATCATTTGCAACTGTGTGTAGAAAACATGTTTTCCTTTTCTTATTTCTTGGTTTCAATTTTAATGACAAGTTATATGAGGTGTATAGTATGTGACATCAAATTCAATTATAAAGCAAAGATCATTCAAGACTAATGTTTTGTGCCTTTTATCACTTGTATAAATAGATTGTTTCCTTTAGAGCGGGTTTAAATGTAATGTAAAAAAAAAAAAAAAGAAAAAAGAAAAGAAAGAAAGACTGATAAAACAATGTTGAAGTTCTAAAAAATATACGACAATCAGCAACAAACTCAGAATATTTGGAACAGAAATTATCATTAGTGTGCTATATTATATAAAATGAAATATTAAAGAAGACAAAATTGGAGATAACATCTTTGTAAGAAAATAACTTGTATGCACTGCTTAGGAAAATTCGGGTTTAAACTAATATAATAAAAATGACTGCAGTAGAGTATAAATAAGAGGAAGTTGGAGGCTGAGGTACAATTGAACTTAGTGAATTTGGTAGAGCTGAAAACGAGATTCTGTACAAGTGCACCAGAGTTTGCAGTACGGGCCTCTTGCTGTTCTTAGACTGGCCTCTAACTGAAATGACCAAACACAACTCAGCATAATTTAGCAACAAGATAAAATCATCCATACTCTATTTTCCATTAACATCACGACTCAGAAGGGACAGAGTGTGCAAAAGCTCCCCCATAAGCTTCCAGGGTTGTTAATGGGAGCGACATTCCTGGCTCTCACCCATCACGTTGACAATAACCTCTACTGAGCTGACCTGAGAGACTGCTCATGTTTCTGATACCATGCTCCCACTCCTCTTACTGTCTTACCTGAATCCCACAAATTACCCTGCAGTTTACCTCCTCTACAAGCCCAGCTTATTTTTATAATGTATTTTCAAATCCTGACTGCAAATTTAATTTCTCACACTGTTGCCTGTTAACAAGAACAACCTGGTCACTCTGTACAGGAAGATTTGATCAGAAAGTAGCTAAGGAAGCAACATAAATTTCTCAGGGTGATAAAAAATGAGTGTGCAGAAAGGTTCACATTGTGCTCAAAAACTCAAATAATAAATAATAATAATAATAAGTGCCTACAAATTTACTTAAACATTGGAGATTTCATGCACACTTAAATACTGGAGTCTGAATGTCAAAATTTAAGTTAAAAGGAAAAATCCTAATTAGAAACGAATAAAATGTCTTGTGAAATAAAACTTTCTTAAAATAAAATAAATAAAAATAAAATAAAAATAAAAATAAAAATAAAAATAAATTAATCACTTGAAGAGATGTATAGAAAGTTCCTAACTCATTATATACAGAGGCTGAACCACAGAAATAATAAAAGCTGAAGAACAGCATTAACCATCTATTTCCATGTAATTAGCAAATGAATAGAAAAAGAGAATTGGTAAAAATTATATGGCATTAATTATAAAATCCTATGATGGGGAGACTGAGAAAAATGCAAAGATCAGGATACCTAGTAGGAGATAGGGCCACAAAAAGAGAGAAAGAAAAGCTGCAGAAGAAAGTTGCAGAGAAAACATCTGCAAATAGTGCTACTGTTGAGAGAAAAGGGAGAAGCAAATGCTCATGTACACCATTACCAAGCAGCCTGAAACTTAAACCAACACCACTGGTATGGGATTTTTCTTGCAAGATCAAAAGGAAGCAGCAATGCCATCTGCTGTTTGCTTTGAAAAATTGTTAGAGCAGATGTTCCCATGTGTGGACCCTCCATCCCTTCTACTAAGAAACCACTTGAAAAATAACCATGAAATAACATAGGGAAAACATCTGCATGGAATACAGCAGACCACCAGTCGTGAAGCACAGGAAAGCCAAGAGAGGAGGAGAGAAAGGACTGGAACAATTCAAGCACGTCTAAGACTAGGTCAGAGACAGGCACCCCATTGCGTGGCATAACCTCCATATGTATACATATGTATAACCACTCACTGGTTGTCTTTTCCTTTCATTACTCAGCAGGAGGAAGCCAGATTTCTCACCCATTGAACCTATGTCAGGCAAGACACTCTTTGTGTGTGTGGTGAAGGCAAACACCACAAAGAATGTGTTAAAGAACCTGTATGGCACAGCAGAAGAAAGACTTAATCTTTCTATATGCTTATATCCCACCTAGTACAATAAGAACATGGTAGTGTATTTATTATTATGAATGGAGAAATTGCTTTCCACATTTCTAAAACTTCTTTTATTTCATAACTGTGAAATTCTTCAACAAGATAAAAAGAAGAGGTAGCCTGGCTTATTTAAAATATGTAACCCCTCACTATGCCTTTCTAGATTAGAGGATTATACTCGATGATACTCCAACAGCTGTATTTGTAACCTCCATGTGTTCTGGTAAATTGTTCAACCACACAAATACAGTAAAATCCTAGGCATCAAGATATTATGGTACCATCCAGTTACTATAGGAGACAGACTGCTTTACTGTACCATAGAAAGAAGACACAAAGTGCACTTGGTGTCTTCCCTGTATCTTGGCTGTCTTAGAAGGTACATGAACCAGTCCCACAGCACTTTAAGAGATGTTTGCAAAATACATTGCCAACAAAGAGACTAACTTAAAAATATATGCCACAGCAAAAGGCATTCTAGATTGTTGCAAGGTTAAATAAGTAGTTTGTCTTGCTTGAATACAAAAACAAAAAAAAGTTCACAGCAGAACACTTTAAAAGGACTGGTGGATTTGCTGTGATTGTAGTGAAGAAATCACACACGACAAAAAAATTCTGAAAGAAGTTAGAGTTGATGATAAGCATCATTGCAAAAAGAAAAAAAACTGCATTCTGATTTTTTATATCAGTGGAGACATCACAGTGAATTGTTTATTTCAATTTACCTCACAATCTCACATTTTAATAACTAGTAAGAAAGTTAACCCATCTACCACTATCTATACTGCTTAGAGATTCTACATATGGGCATATAATGAGCTACTCAACATTTCAAGTTGCCCTTAAAATTACCCCCCATAATTGGTTTGCAGACAGCAGCCTGCAAGGGGAAGCAAGTTTCTTCTCACAACTGCCATGTTCTTCAAACTTCCTTTGTCCCATCTCAGAATGCATTTACCAATTTATATTTCATTCCTGGACCTGTGGAGGACTAGGATGGGCATTACCATTTCTTGAACTACCTCTTTTTTGTAACTTCAGGGAAGGGATAGTACCTTGTTAAGACTGTTTTTTAGCAGACTCATGATCTGTACACTTCAATACTTTGTCCATGACTAATGTGGAATGATCGAAGAACACATTCAGACTTTCTAATACTGATTGATGAACAGGTGGATTTCAGATTTCAGAGCAACTAAATGTCAGGGTTTGGGTGGAAATACAAATAGTAGAGACACTTTCCAGAACGTTCCATAAAAGTTTACTAGAGATTTTCAGGGATTATGACTATTTTTCCAGTGGTTCACTTCTTTATACTTTATGATCACAGAATCACAGAAAGGTTGAGGTTGGCAGGGACCTCTGGAGGCCATCTGGTCCAATACCACCTGCTCAAGCGGGGTCATCTAGAGCTGGCTGCCCGGGACCATGTGCAATCAGGTTTTGAGTATCTCCAAGAAGGGAGACTCCACAGCCTCTCTGGGCAACCTGTGTCAGTCACCCTCACAGTAAAAAAGTGTTTCCTGATGTTCAGATGGCACCTCTGGTGTTCCAGTTTGTGCTCACTGCCTCTTGTCCTGGCACTGGGCACCACTGAAAAGAGCCTGGCTCTATCCTCTTTGCATCCTCCTTTTGGGATTTGATATACATAGATAAGGTCTATCTATAATGCCTTAGATTTTCTTTCTGAATGTGTTCTTCAATCAGTCTAGGTTAATCATTCTCAGAAGAATTTAACACACTATGTCCTATGCAGATATTCCTAATATCTCATGCAATTTAAACCATCTATTTAAACCATCTATTCAGGATTTCTATAGGGTCATTCAAGTGGACTCTACAACTTATACGTAGTGTTCTTTTTTCATCTCTTGAAGATTGAGTAATGCCTCACCTTAATTAAGACTGAATAGAAAATGTGAATATGTCAAGATTACCTCGTCTTTAACCACTTCTCTGATAAAAATAATGCTGCTGTCAAGAATTATTATCTGATAATTCTTCCCTTAATGATATCCTCCAAGATTCCTATAGGGATGAACAATCTCTAGAACCTCACAATCCTTTGGAGTTGTTGTTGAGTAAAGCATAAGCTTTTTACATTTTTTTTTCCATTTTATCAATATGCTATTTGTTCCCTAATGCTTGTATTTGTCTTATAAATGACTGAGAAATAGTACTACATCTGTATAGTCAGCTATGTATTTCTGTGTAAAAACATCACAGGCAGTTCAGGTCTTAAAGACACTTGAATATGGATCCACAGAAGAAATTATACTCATTTTAAGGTACAGAAAGCATAAATGTGACTTCAAGAAGTCTGGAATTATTTTGGCCCAGCTTCGTTTCAGATGGCTATCATCTGTAGTTTCTTAAAGACCAGACACAGATATAAATGCCACTCCTTGAAAATGCAATAGGAGGCACTGCAATGTGTACACACATCTTTCTGTCCAGAGCCAATATGATGAATAAGAAACAAAATATACTGATTTATCACACAAACTTTTCTTCTTTCTGTCTTTGGTATCTTTCCCACCACCCCCTCCCTTCTTTTTCTTCTTGCTCTTTCTCTCTTTTCTTTCTATTCTCTTTCTCCTTGTCTCTTCTAGTGATACAAAGAAAAATGAATCGGCATTACAACAGACCTTGATAAATATTTGTGAGAAAGTGATAATTTCTTACTTATATATCCAGAGCCTGGTTGTTTGACAACTAAGAAAACTCCTTTTGAAATCTCAGTTGAAGGTTCAATTATCACCCACAGAGCAGAAATGAGCAGATGGAGAAGAAGCAGCAAGACACAACAGTTTTCTTAAAAATATTGTAAGGCCAACATGTAAAGATTTCAGAACATGTTCTGTAATTGGTATACAAAAATCTCAGCAGCAACAATTTCTGGTAACATCCACTGAGACACCAACATGCTAAAAATACTGCAATTTACCTGTTGTGTAAAAGAATGCTTAAGAGTGATTAAAAACTATTCTATCCAATTTTGCCAATCTAATTTTTCTAAAATTAGACGACATTTACAGGCAAAAGCAGATCTTTAAAATAACTGCAAGTATATGAATTCTTAAATGTAGCATTTTGTTAGGAAACTGTGGGTAAGACAGTAGAACATAAATGTAGTCATTTTTTGTTTGCTGTACTTCCATCTAGATTTTCAGACTATAAAAAAGTACAGCATTATTTATGTGAACGGCCACAGCTGTATAATATTTTGTATTACCATAAACCAATCACTTACACATACTTGTGCATTATATGATCAATTAATTTATATTAAAACCACAACAACAGGTTGATCTGACAAGTTCATATATCCAAATCTTCTACTGCAATTAAATATATCATGCCTGTTCTAGATTTATATACTACTTCCACTTGAAAATTTGAAGTTTTCCCATTAGTATCTATTAGACTTGCTTCAGGTGGGAATAAAAGAGGCAAAAGTAATGCTTTGTTCCAGAATATGTCCTTATTGACAGAATATGTCGAAAGGACAAAAGTATTTTTCAAGGCATTACAGCTGGAGACAATTATTGCCATTATCCTATCAGTGACTGCCTTTATCCTGCAGGGATGGAAAACATCCCTCTGCAAGGGACTCTAGAAACTGATATGTATGTGTTATCAGGAGGGGTAGAACAACTGAATTCCAAATGTTTGCTCTCTGTATGACATTCCCTAAATATAGTCAAAAATATTGCTATTTCAAAGTGCAGAAAGAGAAGGTAATAATTTAATCTTACTGGGCAAACTTCAATATTCTTCATTTCTAAAGTGAGTCATTCATATGTCATTTGGCATACCTCTAACGCTTTTGTCACTTTATTCTTACACCCTCCTCTTTCAATTCAAAACTTCAAATAGGTGAAGGAATGACTATTTTCTCTTCTTCAGGCTTCTAAAACAGCTATGACTGTTTATATTACAAATGCAGCATTTCTTGTTCACAATGGAACCTATTCAACAGAGACAGATGAACAACTACTAAGGTAGTAGTTGTTTACTCCTGATAAAGAGTTTTGTAAAATTTATTGTTGTTGGCTTCACTTTCAAAGCACCCAATCCAGTAGTTACCAATTTTAGTATCAGTTTAAATAGGCGATTTATTATCAGTTTACATGTATACATTTCAGAACACTCTTCCTGTAAGTCTTGCTATATACATACCATAAACCATCTCTTTTCTTGTAGTAACCTGAAGATCTACTAAGGCATAATGACAGCTTATATGTTTTAGAAGCTGGAAGCATCACTGGAGACAGAGCACAGATTGATTCAGATGCCATCAGATGGACAAACATTATTGATATGTGCAGTAGTGTCTCCCTGTTACCCATAGGAAATACTGGTATATAGGCTTGATTCTTCCCTGGAGTCAGTGTTAGAGGCCTCAGCTGGGAATCTCAAACTGTGAAGCAGCTGTCAGTGCTTCAGAAGGAAATGCGAACAGCTAGAATGAATACCAGTGCCATTGCTTGCTTGGCTTGCTTGTTCCCGGCCATTGTGCAACTCTCGCCAGCTTGATAACAACATTAAGAATGTATGAATATAGCCCCTTGAGATTATCTAATCAGGCACAATTTTTCTATTTAGAAATATTCTATATTTTTAGCGTAAAGGCTTTTTCAAATGAAAACTTCCCAAACTGCTGAAATTAACAAAAATAATGTTAATCTGAAAAAAATCTGAAATTATCTTTTCTAATAATTTTAAAATATATTCCGCTATCTCAAATAGGAAATAGATTTTTAACTTCTTTGAAAATATAGAAAAAAAGTTAATTGCAGATGAAAAATTCTTCTCAAATTGTTTTAAATCAGAATTCTTACTCTTCTGCATTATTCTTATCTTCACTAATTTGTAATTCAAAGAAAGGAAAAGCAGTGGTTTTAACTGTGCTAGTTTAGCTCTTTATACCAGCCCAACTTGTATCTACAAAAAGAAAATGTGTGAGATTGCTCACTGACTGTTCTTATGATCTCAGAACCAGCTGCAGGTTTCTATGCAATATTTTACCAGGAAATTCATCATACACTGGGCACTAAAATGCACTATCATAAATTCTGTTCAAATTAAATTGGCCACATATTGTCTATTCTGTTCCTTATCCTTGAAGGCTGCCAAAGGAGGTAGACTGGAACATGCCCAGAACCTTAAATTCATGAGAATTTATGTTTGTGAAACAGCATGCTTCTCGGGCCTATAGGCAAGTGAGAGACAATGAAGCAGAATAAGAAGCCAGCGCGCTGTGAGCAGATGATGAATGTGTCTAGCTTTGTAAAGAGTCCCATCTGGTTTTATAACTCCCTGCCTCTCCAAGTTTGGTAACTGTATAGCATATATTCTTCTTAAGAATTTTGATTGCAAAAAAATGGTTTGATGTACAAACCTTGTAATTCTTGAAAATATGCTTAATACAGGACTTGCTGGCGTAGGAGCTGAGTCAGAGATTTTAATGATAAGATAAGTATGCTGAAGTTCACTAAGTAAGATACTATGTTCTTCTGACCCTTTTCCAAAATAAAGACTGTCCTGGAAATAACTAGATGTTATTAGCTTTTCCATTTTTTCCTATCACTGTCCTACCTCTGAAGATGTTTTGCAGCTGCTGCTGGTACTGATAAGAAGCTTAGCAAAACAAAGGTAGAAATGAAGACTTGAAAGAACGAATCAGATGGCACTGGGGAATACTGATGTAGAAGTTAAGAATCAAAAAAAAAAAAGTTTCTAAATAAATGCTAAATGATGTAGCAAGGCTATTTCTAAATGGTTGTCTGCAAGACTATCATCAAATTCACAGAGGCTTTATTTCCTAATATTTTGAGAAAATGACAGAATGATATATTTTATTATTTTACAGACCAAGAGAATTAAGATTTAAAAAAGACTGCATTTTTTGTTTCCACAAAGAAGCTTTGCTCTTTCTAAGGTAACTGACTTGCCCATAGATGTACTTTTATAACACGATGATATGTAGGTTAGCAGCAGAAGACACAAGATCCTGTTAGTAGAAGACAGGAAATAAGAAAAGAATATCTTTCAATAACCTCTTAATAGGAAAGATAATCTTGCCTGCAAACAATGGCTGAATTCTCTTCTGTATTCTTCTTTTTATTATCTTAGCACCTGTTTTATAAAGTAGCACAGTCTTGGGTATGGTCTCACCTTAAACTGTCGGGCAAAGGAGACTGTCAAGAAAAAAAAACACAATGATTTTGAAATGGAATGCATTCTCAGAAAATATGTGTTTTGCTTTCCATTTCTCAGGAAAGGTGACAATAACTTCCATCTAATGTGCAATTTCTGTGCCAGAATATGAAGCAATAACATCTACAAAGAAAATTCCTGCTGAAACAAAGTAACTAAAAAATCTGTTACAGCATGAAAAAAATATTCACTTGTCCAAAAACCTCAGTGATAGCTTTATTTACATGTGCCCAAAAATGCTATCAATAAAATATTTGGAATGCTATCAGAGTTTAGCTTTCAACTCTAGTCTTTCCAAGAACAGTCATAACTAAAACTGGGTCTTCCATATATCCACAATGTTGGAAGTCAGGTGAAGGATTCACTTTGAAAAAACTGTTACAGAAGTATAGTTTCAAAGTAGATTGCAAGGAATTTGTAGTAGTAGTAAGGAATTTGTTTGGGGAGTCTTTCCACATGAACAATAGCATGCCTGTTAAACACATTGACAGTATGAGTCTGCAGCCAGTACCATCAAATTTAAGACTGCTGTGAACAAGCCCAACCTGCATAAAGATTTCATCTTCTTTTCAGAGTGTTTGCAGATTTCTCCACTGACATTGTAGATTTCTGCAGCAGTGCTGGAAAGCCAGTGTTGAGGAAGAACTCTGAAACAAGGCTTACAATTGTAAATTGCTCTTTAATAATAAGAGCAGCTAAATTAACAAGTAAATAATGAAGTGAGGAGAAGACCTGTAGCTATGCCTACACTACAACTTACAGGTCATTTTTGAGATATAATGAATAAGGAAACTAATCAAAAGCAACTTAACTGAACCCACACTGCAAGCTAATGAGAATCCCCCAACTTTTCCATGTATTCATGGGGAATACTGGATGGGTGCTTCTGTCCCACATGCCCTTGCAACATCTCTAACTTGGCCTTCCAGCATTTCACTCCATCTCACATGTCTGGTCCACAAACAGCCTCCTGAGTCACCAAAGCATCATGTGTTAAGTGTTTTGCACTGATCTTGCTGCACTTTGCAGAACACTAAAGTTTATGAAACGGATGCAGCCAAGACAAAGTGTGGTTGAACCAGCCAAGTTCACATCTACCACATTCCAACTTTTGTCACCTGAGCCTAGACTTCCACCAACATTCCACATTTTGGTGGAATACTGAACTGCTACTGATCTATAGGATCCACAGGGTAGTTTTTCCCAAAAACTGATAGTTATCAATCTCTGGTGTCTTTTGCATTTTGGAAATTAGCAGCTTGCTCATGTGCAAAAGTGGTGTGATTTACAATACGGATCACTTAATGACTGCTAGTTATTCACAGCCAAACTCAAACACAGCAATGTGCTTCTGCAGCCATCTTGTTTACAAATTTTTGTCTTTGCACAGAATTGTGCAACAGAGTCGAAACAGAAAGAATTCTGAATGACTATCCATTTTACAGTACAGACATACAATGCATGCAATGATTTTAATCACCATTAACATTTTGCTACTGTGTCCTGCATCCTCCTGCCACATAAGCAGAAATTAGTCATTCTAAAACTTTGATCCTTAACCCAACACCAGTGCACAAATCACACTGTTTATCCACTACCATTCTTTCTGTAGGATCCATTACATTTTTTTCTTACTCTTGCCTAATGTAGAACTACGACAGTGAGGAAGAAAAAGCAGCTCAGATTCTACAGTGCATTGAAACATATGCAAACTTTCCTGTTTCCTGTACTTTACAAGAAAATTTTATGCTGTATTGGGCAGAGGCAAGGAAACAGAATTCAAGAAATGATGCTGTGTGTAACCTGAAAAGATGACAAAAAGCTGCCCAGGAAATGGAGTACCTTCTTGACCTACATAAACAGTCTAGTTAAGTATTAAACTCACAGGGATGATAGCCAAAGACACAGAGAAAGCATTAGGCAGCACAAGCAAGCGTACTGTACCAGCCAGCCCCAGCTTCCCCACAGGGGTGTGAACTCAACAGAACAAAAAGTGCTGGAGGCAGAGGTGGAACAGAGAAAGACAGAAACACCTAGGACAGTGCATAATACTCTGTAGGGATAGATAAGAACAGATGGAAAAGGATTGACTGCTTTTTTGCTTAATAAACTCTACTAAACTGAAGATTAGTACCAATAGAGTTTGTGAACTAAATTTATTGGTTGATTAGATGATTTTTATGACAACTAAAATGATCATAATTTTCATTATTTGCATCTCTACCTTACATTGGCTTTCTTAGCATATGAGACCCTTTCATTTGTTAGGTTAACCCTTATTTTAGTTGAAAAAATATTTATTTTCAAATATATTTATAATTTAAATCATTATACAATGTAAATATTTTATTTATTTATATTAAAATATATTTTTATTTATTTTTAAAAATCCTACAAATAACCTTTTCTTTTAAACAAAAGTTATGTGAGCACTAATCTTTTTGGAGAAGCCATTTAACCAAGTATATCCTACTTGGATCTCCAAAAAGATTAATGCTCACATAACTTTTGTTTAAAAGAAAAGGTTATTTGTAGGATTTTTAAAAATAAATAAAAATATATTTTAATATAAATAAATATAAGGATATCCTTATATACTTACAGCGTTTCAACAAATGGGACAGCTTCATTGGGATGCTTCAAACAATAAATGAATGGATTATTAGAAAACATCTTGAGATAATGAAAAAGTATTTCTTTTGCTCATGGAAAATGGAGATTTGCCCAAGGTTACATAGGAAGGTTTTGAGAGCACTAGGAACTGAAGACAGATTTTCTGAATCGTTTCTTTAAGCCCTGGTTACTACACCATGTGTCAAATACATGCTTCTCTCAGATGAAGCTTTCTAATGCTTCTGTGGTGGCTCTCAGTGGCACCTTGGTTGCTAGATGCTCAGCAGCTATGTTAAGCTAAGTTAAACAAAATCAAAGCACACAGTGATTTAATGATTCAACAGGAAGGAGTGCTGGGTGACACATGAATGTTATAGTCTTTTACACTTTGATTTATTCTTGGGCAGTGTACATTAACACTATTATTTTAATAATGCTAACTATTCTGAGCCCAATCTACAGTAGTTTGAAAAGAAAGAAGCTATAACTGAGATCTCATATTTCAGTAGCGAATATAACAAAGTAAAAACTGCTAGCTACTTTCTTTTTTAGATGAATGAGTTCCCACAGAAAGGATAAATGGGAAAGGAAACAAAACACATAAGAAGTCTTCTGCTTAGAACTCTGTTTTCATGGAGGCCCATGGAAACGGAAATTCTCTACCACTGTCATTAAGCAGTTAGGCTGTAGCACTATGCTGAGATAACAGAGAGAAAACAATTTCATAGCCAGAGTCCTCATTACTATGTAAGGAACTTTTCCCACACTCTTCTAACATCCTTATGTGAGCAAATGCCATTGAGAAATACTTCATCAGGCTCCCCAGCATGAGGTATGATCTCCATATTTCAGATAGCTTTCTTGGTCAACAGTGGTAACTGGGAGGCAATTCTTCAGCAGAGCTCTTTGTGCTGCTGCCCTCTGCTCCTCCATATGCTGCACGGGCATGTACCTGACTAATAAGAGGATCACAACGCATACCGCAGGACAGCATTTCTATTCTGCAGCTCATGACCTTTGCTCTTCCAGTTCACGCCGCCTTGATCATTCTTTTGGCCTCTCTTTCTCAGGGCAACATAGTGGCATGAAAGAATCCATCCTTTACACTCAACACATCCCCCTGCCTACATATGTTAAGTGACTGTCAAACTTCTCTTTCAGGTGCCAAATGAGAAAGTAAATGCTTTTCAAATATTGTATTTGCACACTGTGTATTCCATAAATTCTTATGATGTAGCTCTCCTTAACAAGATAAACATATTCTTCTGTATTTGTCTCACAATTGAAATCCTCAAATATCCTATGCCTCCTTATACATCCCTAAGTACTTGTCAGCCTTGCTGCCATATCTCTAATTGAGAGGAAAAGCAACAGTAAAGAAAAAGCACTTTTCAACTCCTTGTGTGACAAGTGCCAGGTAGCCCAACACACATCAAATGATTTATTTATTTATTTTTTGCTGTGGGCTCAGATAAAAGCATCATAAAAAGGAGGAACAGAGCAGCAAAAGAACACAAAGAAACACCATTATCAGAGAACCTCAGCTAGCCTAAGGTGTCAAATCAGCACCTGTTAAACATTCTAACCAGAATAAAATTTGGCAAGAAATCCTTCAGGTGTGCTGTCCAACCGAACTGGTCTCTAATACACCATATAAAAATGGTAAACTACTCAGTCAGAGACACAGACTCTAATGGAAATAGTCAGCATCACCATAAATGACTTGATAGAAAATTTCAAGACTGCACAAAATTCTTGCAGTTTGGCACTAGAGATAGCCTAACCAGAATTTTCATTATGTTGCAAACTTGATACTTCTGAGAAGGGAGAGAAAATTCAAAATAAGAAGACAAACATTTAACAGTTTCAACAGAACACAATTTCAAGAGAGAAAAATATCAGCATCGCTAAGCCATTGTTGTTTTTTATAATGCCAAATTTTCCTTCTGGCAATATTGAGATATTCAGGTTTCCAAGATGAAAAAAATATGTATAATTTCCTAGCATGCCAGCTTTATTACTTTTAAAAACTTGAAACACATTAAAAATCAAATAACTGTATAAGCTGAAAAAATATGCCGGTGATATATGTATTCAATATGATATATATATATTCAATATTCAAGTGACATATATTCAATATACACATTGTAATAAACAGTTCTGGACAAAATCATTGAAATAAAATATTCTACCACATCAAAACCATAAGCTTTCGAAATGTAATGAACTAAAAAAAATGTTGCACTCTTATTTCTGTTTTTACTTTTGAGAAGTTATCAAAAAGACTTGCTTCCACAAAACTTTTTCAGTACATTAAAACTGCATTTATATTTTTTATAGAGAAAGCTGTTCCATTAAAAATATTTTAACCGGTTTTAGTCAGTCTGGAAACAGATGAGCACATGTAATCTGCTGGAATGTGTTACAGAGCCTGCAGAGGGCTTGAGTGATTAGTCTCTCTGGCTAGGGATCCTTGAATCTTCATTTCATGCTTAAAGTTTTGGAATTTTAGTTCTCCTCCTTGTTTACCAACAGGATGATCAGAGCGCCATCCATCATGTGCATCTCAGACCCAGGAAGCTAAGTACAACTGGGAGTTACGTATAAAAAGCACACAGGTGACAAACCACAGGAAGAAAAAGCATGCGAAGCCTGAGATAAAAGGTCTGCTGAATAGAGACGAAGGTAGAACCAAACCATTCCAGACCTATCTTGCTGCTTTCTCTGTCTAAATCCAATTGATAGGCATAAAGCTAGCAGTCACATACTCGCCGTTCTTTCTGTAAATACTGAGATACAGAAGAGACGCCAGTTTAATTAAATCATTCCATCAAAAAAAAAAAAAAAAAGAGTAACATTTACCTCTCCTTCTGCAGCTTGTATGTGGAATAAATTATGTATCTTCAAGTCTAAACTTTGCCTGGTCTTTTAATATACTTGTCCAAAGATACTGCTGAATAGTATAGTTGGTCTTGGTCTCAACACTATTTTGCCTGTCCAGCGTCCAAAACTCCCGTGCCAATCTGGCAGAGTTATGACATTCAATATCATGATGCTTACCGTCCTTGATTTTGGAGAAATTTATTTCACAAACAGTGGACTACACTACTGCAAGATGGCCCTAAGACACAGTGTGAGGATGTGAAGACTGACATCAGCAAAACAGACCACGTATATTATTATTCCTATGCATGTCTATTATTATTCATACTTGTTTATTTTTTTAATTTAGCTCTATAGCTTAATGTTTACTTGACCCTAAAGTAGCAAATTGCAGAATATATGCCTATACGTTAACATTTGGCTAGGCGTATTTTTCTAAATAAGACATTGTTCTATTCTCACGATTCACATAAAAGATCTCATGCTATTGTGGTCATTTACAGAGTTATCCAGGAAAATACCTAACTATACAAAAATGTCTGCTTTAATTTATTGATTCATTTTGGACCATCATGGGAAACTTAGGGCCTAAAAATATCTTACCCATAGGCTTTATGTTCACATTTCACATGTACTGAGAATGACTGACTGTATTAGAGGCCCTTGGTACCTGTTGCTGAAGTTTCTGTTCTCGGTATTTTTCTTGGATTGGACTTGCAGCCAACTGGTTGTAATTGACCCTCTACTGGGACAAGTTAGGATAAGAACATATGCCTTTCCTTACAAAAGAGAGAGAGAAAAAGAGAAGGAGAAAAGCAGAGAGAAAGAGAAATATCACCAGTATTTATTTTAAGTTGCCTTCATTTCCAACTTTTCTGGCAGACTGTCAAGCTTCTGTCATAATGCAGAACTCCATTTAAAAGCAGCTTCTGGAAAAAAAGACTACACAAGGAACTGTAACCTAACCAAAATATAAAATATAAGAATGGAGCAGTAGAGTTATTTCTGCCTTGTAGGGTAGACAGTACACCTGATACAGCCATAAGGTTTCTGCATATGAAATGCCAGGCTGGCATTTCTCTTTAGGGCAGTCATTAGTCAATTTGTCATACATCATGCAAACGTAAATTACTAAATTCTAACTGTGAATGTGCAAACCTTCAATGGTTCTTTACCTCAGGCCAACTATTTCTAGGCTAAACAAACTTGACACCAGGCTTCAGCAGCAATAGTAACAATTCCACAAGGATCTCAAGGGAATTAGTGGCTGTACCATGTGAAAATATGCAAATTCTATCTAATTTTTAGTGCATGAAAAGGGAACTTTATTTTTGATAAACTTTTGCATGCAGGAAAGTATATTAAAATACAAAGTTATTGTCTGCTTACGTGTTGCTTTCTGCAGCATACTATATGTTAAGCTTTGGTGCACATAATGGAAACTGCCACCATCTTGCCATCACTGATGAGCTCACACTCATGCTAAATTTGTTCTCATTTTTGGTATATAAAGCAAACCTCCCTCTAAAATCAGCAGTCCATATCTAATGGAACTCAGCATCTGCTTTGTTCCTTTCCTGGTGTCCACATAAAAGATTTCAGGTGTAAACTTACTAGAAAGCTTTTTTCTTTATACGTGTGAAAGCTTATGATTTTGATACATACATCTCTTCATACTAAAGGAGCACGTAGCATCCTTGCTGGTGAAATACATGAACGCTTCAGACATTCAGACCCAAATTAGAGACTCACTTGCAAAACACTAACTGATGAAATCTAGCCCCTCCTCAAAGACAGATGAGATTCCTTCGTTTTGTCATTGAAACACTCCAACCTCTACCATAAAATACCACAATGGGGAACAGACTGCACAGCCAAAGACTCCTGTGGCATCTTTAATAAACACAAACATTTGTTGTCACTATTAGGCACTGCTCCCAAAAGACAACTCCTCAAGTAGCTCAGCATCTTCTAATGCTGCATTAGGATACTGATTCAAGGTTTAACAGATTGTTTAACCACTTCCAGTGCTGAACACAACTTCCAGAGCCAAAATGTCTTGACTGACCAGCTTTGTTCACAACATACGTGTCCTCATATGTGGATACTAAACCAGCACAGTCCTGCTTAGCTTAGAAAACTTCTGTTGTAGTTGAAGATAAGCTATCAAAGTCAGTGGTAATGTCCTATACAGACTTGGTGAATTACAACGGGCTTATGAGTAATGAACATTCATTTTTAGCCCAAATCAATTGCTAGCTGGATGAAGAGGGCTGTTCTTTCTAAAGTGGCAAATGGCTGTTCAGCAGTCGTTCATCCAGACAGGTAAAACAAGGAGAAAAAAAAAAAAAAAAAGCCTTTCCCACAAGAGAAAAGCATTGCATTAAACATGCTTCTTACCCTCCTGCATACTGTTCAATTCATGCATCTTAGTCCTTACACTCCTCCGTGTCCCCAGCTGGATTCCTGGGCCCATAGGAGTTGTAATGGACTTGTACGTTCAGTAATTGCTGCATGTGACTTCATCATAGGAGGCAGTGCAGCCCTCGGGGGAGGTAATAGTAGAAGGAAAGAGAGCATCTGTTCAGCTTTATTTTAACACAGCAGCCAGTCATGGAAGAACCTTCTTTCCTGATTGTTGGTATGAAGGCAAGGATGGCATTAACATCGACAACATGCCTGTAAGCTGGACTGCCACACATGGCAATGGGTATGGCTGGGGTCTCTGAAACCACTCAGGAGAAAATGGGCCTCAGCCATCTCGCAGTGCCGGTTTAGGTATTCACCCATCCATTGCCGAGAGGGAATGAACTCTTGGCAAAAACAAACAAGGAGTCCTGCAGAGAAATTGCCGTATTCTGTATAGTGTACAGGCACTTTCCACAAGAAAATATATATCCTCACGCTTCACATTTTACACTGCTGGCAGTTTAGGATTATCAGAAAAATGTTAAACCACGCAGAATAAGAAGAGTTTCCTATCTTTCTGTCTCTTTTATAAAAGCAGAAACATAACCTCTTCCATGGATTTAACATCATAATTTGTTGCAGCCAAGAGGTTTGTAAGAGCTATGTTATCAAAACTGGAATCATCAAGAAATTGTATCAGAAGACACTGTTTAAGTACAAGTCTAATTACTGCAATCATTTTTTTCTTTTTCTTTCTTTCTTTTTGTTTCCTTTGCATAGATCCACTTAATCCCATCTCTTAGTGTGGGCAAGAGCTGACAGTTGCATGACAAGGAATGTTTCCCTTTGTAAAAGCCTACTTCCTCTCTGTGTAGTTTTAGCCTAATTGAAATGTTTCCTATTAAGCTCAATCAAGGCAGCAATTATCTAATTACTCACTTATGCTTTTCCAGTCAAAAATTGTGCAACCAAGCATATTAGAGGGCTGCATACATATTTATTATTGTTTTTATATGTCCCTGTTTAGGTTTAAGCAGCAATCAAACATTTTTACAGTTCTTTTGTACAGCCCCTAAGTCAGCTTGCTACTATTTTCTCCTACAAAGATTTGCTCATGTCACAAAATCTCCTCTGTGCCTTCTACAAGTTCTGCAGTAGGTAGACAGCAATTTCAGAATCAAGTTACTCCTACATAATATGGTAAAGAGAAAAGTCGGCTGCAAACAAACCCATTTCATATGAATGGGCCTCGCATGAATAAGTTTGCTAGACTGAACTGATCCAAGGGAACTTTTAGGCCTTCTAAATGCACCACATTTATGATGTAACTTTTTTTTAATGGGCTCAACTGAAGAGGGATTTTACAAGACCTCCATAAAAACACATTTTCTGAATGTCTAGACTTATTCTTTAGCAAGATCCCTGAAATCAAGAGTATCAACGCTGCAGGTGATCTGTACTCTGTGTGCCAGTAAATTCATTGTATATGTAATTGAAAAAAACATGAGATCACCAGTGACTGATTTTTACTAAAGCATAACACAAATTACACTACATATATTTACACCATGCCAGTGCTAGGTAGCTACCTGATTCTTGCACAGGCAGCTAGCATGTAATTATTTCTATGGATAAATTATTTTAAAAAATTTAGGAAAACTTTGAATGCAAGATACTTTGTTTCAGAATGCTTTATTGCTTTTAATTTGAAGAGAAGCACAATACTGTATATCTTTACATAATCTGCATCCCATGCAATGCTTTGTGGTTGGAATTAATTTTACTGATGTAAATTATCTTTTCAAAACTGACTAGTGACTTTGGATACCGTAACTCCTAGGCTCATAACCTAATAAATACACTGTACAGTAACGGCTACTTTTTCATAATGGTACTGAGCAACCCTCTGTTGAACCTAAAGCCTGTCCCAGTATCCCAGTTTAAGAACACAAAAGAGAAAAAGATTGTCGGCAATGAGTCTAGGTGCCTTTTTTAGCGGGCATTTGAATCACACAGTTTGGATCACAGACACTTAAAGCTCCATTTGAAGTCTAGAAAGTTTTTCCTAGGTCCAAAGTAATCTAGTTTTCTATCTGAGCCTTTTAGAGAGGTCCTTTGAACATGTATATGGCCTATAAAACCACAGCACTCCTTCAGTAGCCTGATGCTGCTGTTGCTCACCTCATATTGGTTTTCATACAGTAGCCTCTTTTCTGAGCTAGATATAGCAGAATAGATATATCTGTCCTGCATTGCAGAAATAACACATTAATAGCTTTGACCCTTCACAAAAGGCCTCCTGCAATGTATGACGAGGAAAACTGAGGAATCCTTTTTTGACTTCATGTGGTCCATAAGCAGAAGGTGGAGTCTCGGCCGTGTACGAATCCAGAGACTAAGACACGCCGGTTAAACACCTGGTATTTCCCCCCAGCAGTACACAGGCGGGTAGGAGGCCCACCTCACACTCTTGCTCTCGTGCCAGTCCCTGTCTGGGGAGCCCCTGTGCTCACGTGGAAGGGGACAGCAGTGATCTCTGTGACATGCCATCCTCAGCCTTCCCACAGGGATTTTGTCTGGGTCTGCAGAACATCAGGCAGTTAAAGCTGACTGTCAGGCACATTCACCCCTTCCTGCTGCCCAGGATGCATCCAGATCAAGCCATCACAGAAAGGCAAAAAAAACCACAATTCTTTAAAGTGACATTATCAGCAAAGACTGCTTAAAAACTATGGGTAATAGCTTTGAAAATGAGAAGACAAAAAGTACCACAAATGAACACTAGAAAAAGACCTCCTATTAAAACATACCAGTTGAGCTGCAGGCAGTAATGTTACAGAGCACAATGCTAGAATTACAATCATGTTGTCCCCTGTGCATGACACATGCTACATGTACATAGGTTTGAAGCACACCCATGCAGGGAGTCTGGAAACACTTAGCAGTGATGGCCTGCACTTGCGCATAGGAAACCTATCTTTAATTTCTAGACTCAGGACATCTGGGGCAAAAGTAGAACTAAATGACATTCACCACACGGCTGCTCTTTACTAACTTGCAAACTACAAAACCTTGTCATACCGCTATGAACATATTCCTGTTTTCTACTTTTTAAAGTGAAAATGTTCATTCTTAATAGAAAGGATAATTTTACACATTTAGAATGTAAATGGATACTTACACTGTATTTCATAAATTTATGAAATGCACTATTTTTCCCACCACCTGACTCTGATGTTGTTTCATATACATTATCAACAAAAATACAGCTGCCTGGACTTTCTGGAAGATATATGCACGTAGCACACATTCACTCTCCATATACATGGAGGTAATATCCATGTGAAAAATTGAAGAGGTATGTGATACCCATGACTGCATCACCTGCCCACTAACCCAGCTCCCTGGGAGTTAGTCTAACATTCCAAACTCCTGAGCAGCTTCAAACAGCCGCTACTTAAAAAAAAAAAGAAAAAGAAAAAAGCCCCAAGCTGCTGAATATGACAGTGAGACAGCAAAATGTCTCTCCTGGTAGACATTCTTCTACCTGTATAAATGCTAAAGCACCAAAATCCAGTCCTTTCCCCAGTGAATTTTAACATTGACTGAAAAGATTTATTACAATAACTGCAGCTACAATGAGCAGTTCCAAATTATAAAAAGCATTGAAAGACTCAGAATTCCCAATATCCCAATGCAATGATTGCTACATCCTTAAGAATGAGCACAAAGAAACAGTTTGGCTGCACAGAGGAAAATTTCATTCAAACTCTTAGAAAAACAAACAAACAAACAAAAAAACACTATGATTACAATGCAAAAAAAAATTCAGGGAAAAATACTGTAAATTATACCAAGCATATAATCCACATAGTCCTTAAAGTAATAAGAGAAGGACCCTTTCAATCTTTACCTTTAGTAGGGCTTGTCAGTGAGAGCAACCTTTCTGTTGACACCAATTTGGATGGCACAGAGCAGGATCAGATCCACTATTTCTAACTGAGGCTGAACAATGACATGTAAATGCTTGGGCTCACAGAATACTCTCTTGCATCATTTGTAGTCTGCCGTGTAAGTAAAAGTAATTAGGTCTGTAAGGGGAGTCAGGTACACCTCAGCTTTAAACAATTCTGGTCAATACGTTATGTTCTCAATAAGAAATTCTGTCATCTTTTAGTGGTGTTTTCTGTCACTCATCATTGCAGTAATATCAAGTCCTGCCAATGACTCATTTATTGAACATAATGACATGAGGAGCGCTGCTGAATTCAAGTGTGTAACTGTTAGGATGGTACATGCTCCAGCAGAGGAGAAATATACCTAGCACTGGTACTAGAGATTATTTTCTTATTTGTTTATTCTTCTGTCAAAACAATTTAAAACTCAGTCTACATTTCTGAAGTAAGTTACTAACCCAAAGAGCCCTGGCTCTTGATTTGATCCCAATACAGCTGCCACAACCCTAATAACATTTTATTTTATTTTTTTCACAGCTAGAGTTGTCAAGCACTGGAAGAAGATTCACAGAGATGTTCTGGAATCTCCATCCTCAGAAATGTGACAACTTGACTGGACATAGCCTGAGCAATCCTATCTAACTTTGCCCTACTATGAGCTGGACCTAAAGACCTCCAAAGGCCCCTCAGCACCTACACGGTCAAATTATTCTAGCAATAATTTTGGTGAGTCTACCAGACAAAAAGCTCCATATGAATATATACACTAAATAAGGTAATACATCTGAGAATTTCTTATGAATATGTACACTAAGTAAAGTAAAACCTCCAAATTTCATTTATCTCCCTGTTTAGTTTTCCTTTGTCTTATAAAACAGGATCTACCATGGCCATGAAACAGACACTATAACTGGAAATTCATTCCATCTAATTATACTATTTAAATGATACATTTGAATGAGGATAAATTATTAATGAAACTTACAAATGTAAAGATTACTTGGATATGTGTAATAATTCTGACTCCCTTTCAAGAGATAAAGCTTTGAAAAATGGAAAAGATTCAAGAATTGTCTTGATTAAACTTGTTAAAGGATTTAGGGGAATATAATCCATACAAAGCCAGAAATAAAGCACAACTAAAAGCACATTACTGCTCTGTATTCTGTTATGATTATCACGACATCATTGTTAAGTAATTAGTAAAATAGTTGATTAGGAATTCTGTTTCCATGACACGTGCTAATACTTACAGAGTTTTGCTAGTTAATACCAATAGCTGAAGGAATGCAAAATATTAAAAATAGTATTTATCATTAAAAAGTTCTTCACACTGCAAAGAAGAGTTGCAATGGAAATAAAACAAAAAGGTTTATTAAAAATAGCTACTGATTTGTAACTTTTCCTGAGACCAATAAAATCTAAAGGTAGAAATGTTAAGAGTGGAGAGGGAAAGGACTAGGAGAATTAAAATCCTTAAAATCTTTAAATCATTGTAAAGTCAATAGGGCCAGAGGGGATTGAGAACATTACGAAAGTCCCAACTGCACATGTGGAAAAAAAAAAAAAAAGAATGGATAAAACATATGTAAAACGTGAACATTTTTATATTAAAAAGAACAGTGCTTCAACTATTATTGCTCTGCCTGATTAGCAAACTGCTTGCTATAAGAATACCGAAGGCTGGAAAGCATGATCTGTACAATTTACCACACTGATTCTCAAGAAAAACATGATGTCAGGATCCTGATGGTAGGTGGTCTTTGAAGGCAATATGTTGATTTCACATAACACAGATTCAATTTAAACTGTATGTGGAAATAGACAATGCACATCCAAAGCACAAACCACAATATATTACCTTCGTACACAGATATGCAACAGCGCAAATTCCTCCAAATTAAAGGTTAAACTGCTCCCAGAGGAAGAGTTGTCTAGCCAGCCCCACAGCAATGTAATCACGTTACAGTCCCCAAAGGAAGTTAGAAGCCATCAGGACAATTGCCTTTGGAATCTACCGTAAAGGCAGACGCTGCTGCCAGTAGCCAGCTTTCCACAGGCAAGGATCTGTTCTTAAAAACAGTTCTAATTCTGCAGCAAGCACCACAACCGAAACATGGCGATGAAGTAGGAAATGGTCAAATCTATCTGCCTTATTCATAGGGACCTGGTTCCTAGGAGCTCGCAAATAAATATTTGCCAGGTGTAGTTTTTCTTTTGTCATTTTATGGAGGATACTGGCCCACTATTCTATCACTTCTGAGAATTTATTTCTGATTTTTATTTATTTGTCAACTTCTTTTAATGTAGCCTGGTTTTGAATTTTGCGTTAAACAATCACTAGATAAAGCGAAAAATGAGCTGGCTGCCCCTCTGCCATTAATTTATCAGTTCTGGCTCTGCTCTTGGCCTTCTTGCACTTAAGAATTCAGCACAATGCCCAGTGCAAGCAGCAAGGGTGAAGGAGGAACCTCTCCTGGTACTACTCATCTCTGGAGGCAGCAAGAGGGGACTTATCCAGCACATGGGAAGGCTGGGGATGGATCTCTTCAGGCCTGAGGGAATTTAAACCACATCTTTTCTTTTTGTGTTTGTCAATAGCAATTACACAACAAAGAGCACAGCTGTATCCTGCTCTCAGGAGAGAAATTCTCATTTTGGTTACCAGCTGGATGAAATACTCACTGTGCACTCTAAAATGAGCATGTCAGCTGAAAAAGGGATCAAGAATCCAGACACAAAATAACGTGCTGTTTGTTTTGTATTGCCTCTCCTTTCAGGTGTGCCCATTTCTCCCCAGTGACTGCCCAGTTGCTTATCTCTCACACTCCACTCTCTTGTGATACACTGACACCTATTTTTTTAAGTATTGTGATCTTTAAATTGTGATCTGGTAAGTGTTCTGGCCATCCCCCTGCTAGGAAAATGCTGACATGCTGTCTTTCTGTCAGCCCCTGACTTGATGTTGTAGCCATGCAGAGTTGCTGGTGCCTGACTCCAGCTGCAGTGCACGAGAATGTGTCCAATTACAGGATTTGCTAGAAGCTATGCCTCAGAAGAAGAAGGGGGGAAATAGTATTTTGCGGTAACAGCACCATACAAAAAAAGCATAAACAGTACATGGCTACTTTATTCACTTTCTATTCCTGAGGTAAATACACACTGTATTTCAACTTCTGGCAGTCAAATAATTAAAGAGAACTTCCTATTTAGCCAGGACAAGCTCCCTCCAAAGACCTAGAAACGCACTTCAAAAGAAACTGCCATAGAACATTTCTTCTGGTGGCTTTTCATAAGGCTTGGCATAGCATTCTTCTCTTCCGTCCAATTGTTTCTCAGCTAAAAGCACATCCTTTCCTCAACTGCCAGATCATTCATTTAGTTAAGGGAGACACAGCCAACATGTCACACTTTCCAACTTGCTTACAACTCTGTCTTATAACACCTTCCCCTCTCACATGGGGAATCATTACTGGGGTTCAGTATAAAGTCATATTTTCTTTAGATTTACCCTCAGTGTGAATATCTGTCTGTTAATACAATAATTGCCAAAGCATATGAAAAAGGGATAACTGAAAAAGTAAACATATGTATGAAGTAACTGATGATATAAAGAAGCCTAATGATTAATTCCCTGTGCAAGCACTAAGTACAACATATCCTCAGTGTTATATACTCTTGTATACATACTCTTTATATACATTTGCTAAAAAATGTTATTTATAATAGCCTTTCACAAAGGTGCTACGGATGGGCCCAATGACGCCAGATGCTAAGAACACTCAATTCCAATTAATTTTAATGAGAGCTGAAAGCATTCAGAATGTCCACCCCTGTTGCTAGTTAAGTAGTGACCTTGCAGTCACATTGGAATTTCTAAATCCTAGAAAAATTATGCAACAAGACATACATAATGCCAAATTGAAGTAGGTAGGCTCACCCTGTTTGCAGTTTACCGATACAAATATCCTCTTCCCCTCTCTCTAAACAGGTCTGATCCTTTTCTACTCATTTTCCTCCTGTGTCTTCTTGTGCCACAATGACCAAGAGAGACAACAGCTGACCAGTTCCTAAAAACACTGAAAAACTGAAATCTGTGCCATTCAGCCTTCATAGCATTTCAGATACCCCGCTGATTCTGCCTGATACTGTGGACTGTGAACAAGGTTTTGAGAATGAGCTGGTATTAACCAGTTGTATGTTTTTAGAGGATAAGGGAGGAATATTTCATACTGAGCCAAATTATCTGAGATGCAAGCAGTTTCTTACCCTCACAGCAGGATTACAGAGACAGGCATATTTGGATTCAGAACACTGTGAATTAGAAATTTAATACTAAAAGTAAAGTAATAGACAGTAAAACAAACTGCAGTTAATACATAGTGAAAATAGGCTAAATAATCTGTTTCCCAGAGGTAAATGAGATTTTTTCACCTACATTTGTACGGAAAAGGGGAATACTGAAGACTCAGACAGTTTCTTGCCTCTCATACAGCTGGAAATAGTGAGAGGAACTGTAAACTGAGTTTCGAGAGGGACAGACTGAGGGCATCTGCCTCAAATTATGTTGGGAGCAACTGTTACATAGTATGCTTGTACTTAAATAGATGAATTTCTGTGCACTGCCAAGATTATAATTTCTAGTCTGCCTCAGTCTCTACCTCTATTTCTTTTGGCTCTAAGCAAGGCAGAAACAGAGATGCTATGTGACTTTCCTACAGAAATAAAAAGGTCCCAGACATACAGTCCAGTTATCTCAATTCAGCTAGTTAACATGCATCAGCTGAACCATGCTAACTGCCTTTGTACCCATTCTTAGCCCTAGGAATATGTACTGGTTTGATTTACAGGCCAACCTACAGACAGCAGGCTAAATTGTAAAGCCATAATAGCACATGCTCAATGTTGAGCTTTCATGGGCACTGCGAGAATTGAAATTGTGGCTCCCTCACTCCTCACCCTGCAGGTCAGTCCTAAGATACTCTCAGAGCAACACTAAGCAATATGCTACAGTCAGATCTGCTTCCCCAACATTTCTATTTTATTTCCCCAATATATTTCAAGAGCTGAATTGATATATAGTTAGGAGTTCCAAAATTACTCTGAAGTAAACAGAAATTAGCTTATTTTTCTGATTTACTGCTTTGAGTTCCAGTCCTACATGGACTTAATGGATAATACAGCACTTACAGCACTTACATGGATATGTGCTTAGCTTTAAATGAATGAGTAGGCCAACCAGCGCTAGTGGGGCCACTTACGGGCATGAGAGTCCCCAAAATCACTGGCCTCTTTTATTTGCACTGAGGAAGCCTTAAAGCTATTTTATTTATCACAGAGGGTGGAATTCATCTGATCTACCACTTTAGGAAAAAAGTCAGGCATCTAGTGGAAAGAAACAACTTTCCACTCAACCAGGAGAGATATGAGCTCCCTAGGAGAACATTTATCCCCACTTTAAATACAGGTCTTAGTAGTACATGCATATTCCCTTTTTTAAATATATACATTTTTACTTTTTGTGATAACTAAAAATGAATGTCTACTGCTCTAGGAGCAGTCATCCTGCAAAAAAATGTGACTAAACTAAAATCATTTTAGATACCAAACTTCTGAGAACTCTGCTCTCACTGCACGAAACCTAGAGGGCAAAGAGGAGCAATGGCTATTTTTCTACCTCATTTTTTTTTCTTATTCATCAAAAGTGAATTGTAGCTACTTCTTTAAGAATGAAAAACATGCTGTATGCAACTTAGTTAGTATCTAAAAAGCGGGTATTGTGCTTATGAAATAAATATGCATATTATTCTCATACACAAGAATAGATAGTGTGACTCTAAGAGACATTGCACTCTTCAGTTTACTGGCATCAGTAAAGCAAAGCCTCAGAGACAGAGGGATATCGAAAATAAAAAACATCAATGCTCTTGACAGGCAATTGGAAATTCAGTGTTATAATGCAGATACAGAAGAAATTCATGTTTCTCAAAAGCTGTTTTGGAAAATGAATATGACCTCCACATTAATCTTTAGAGATACACATAATACTAACATGGAAGTCATGCATGTTATGTAGGCTTGCACATATACAGTAATGTTAATTTTACTATCATTACAAAAGCACAGTACTAAGGATTAATGATTAATGTGACCTCAAAATAAAAACCTAGAATATATGAGAACTCAATTTTAAGCTGGAGTTTTAAAATAAACATTCAATTAAGAAAATTCTTAGGAATAGAGGGCGTATTGAAGAAATGGTATGCAACAACAAGAAAACTCACTTATACAAAACATTTTCTCAAGAACTTTTTTTCTATCTGGAGTCAGCAGAAGAAGTTTTTAGATTAAGGGGGGGGAGGTGTTTGCTTTTGTTGATGTTAATGTTTTTCTTTGTTTTGTTTTAAATTTCTCTCCCCTCCACTTCTCACAACATCATATTTTTTTATACTAGATCTCAGGGAAAGAAGCGTGGGAGAAACAAAGATGCACACACAGAATATCACACTGGAAATAAAAAGGAGGGTGGGGGGTGTTCAAAAGTTCCATTCATCCCCTGGTTCCCTCTTCCCATCTTTGTTGAAAGATCCCATAGCAAATTCCAGTGACAACACAGCAGATGAGACTTTATCCAGTGGACATACATGCCTCTCCATTCACCACTATTCTGTATGTAAACAAAGGCACATAAAGAAATTAAATATTTATTTATTCACGGTGCTTTGAGAACAATTGCTAGAATACAAACTGTACCAAAATACATGGCATATTACCCCAGTTTTAAAGTGCTTGTTTTATCCTATTAATCTGTTGTCCACCATAAAAACCTGCTGCACTGATACAGAAGTATCACGAAGCAGGTGTTATTAGCATTCTAATTGTTAATTCTTCCAGAAAGAAGTAGACTATTGCACTACATTACAATGAAGATTATTTTTCAAGTCCTCAAGTAGTAAGTGGCTCTCATGCTCCTGAGATAAAGAATCAGACAATGATCCATCTCAGCGGCTCTGTCAGCAATTGCCATGCTGGCTGACAAGCTGAAGAGTTGGACTTCTCCATGCTGTCAATTGTTAAAATTTTAAAAGAAATCAAAATAAGTACTTCTTTCTCAGAATTATAATCTCAGTCTTTCAATTCTCATCTCAGTAGGGAAAAGCAGAAATGAAAGACTTCTGTTCCATTAAAAAAAAAAAATAATAATAAAATAGACAAAAAAAGAGTAGAAGAGCAGTTTAGAAGAATTTTTGACTTTAGGAACTTGATACTAACTTTTGAAATCAATGTTAAAATGCATTCTTTAAAAAAAAAAAAAAAAAAAGGAAAAAACCTACATCAAAACCTACATCTGTAATAGAGTAGCAAAATGCTCGTGCTACCAGTCTTCCACTGCTTTCCAGTCTGGAGGACAACCAAGAAATGAGAACTGCAGGAGATCACTGCTTCTTTGCTTGCACCCACAGGCAAGAGACTTCAGCATGGAAGTCAAAATGAGATGCTTTTTCAAAACAGTTTGTAGAATTCATTCATGAGACAGGCTGAATATTTACTACAAACTACATATCTTCCTTCGTTGGCTAGGCAGTGGGTGGATGTGGCTTCTTTTCCCATCATGTCATGACATGTTGCTGGCTGCAGGGAGGGTCAATATTTGCCTTCTCTTTGCCCATTACTGTTGTTCCCCCTCTCGCCCCCCTCCCCCCCCCCCCTTTTTTTTTTTAAATATTGTAGTCTAGTTCCATTTCTCTGGATATTCTCATACTACAGTAGCATTAGTTGAAATTAACAGGAAAACAATCTTCATTTCATTACAATTAAGTATGGGTGAACTACTATTACACAGTTTAAAAAAAATAAATAGACGTACTGGGCATGAGGACTGTAATGCCAGACTTCACAGCCTGCTGTGACATAAAGGAAGCAGTTGTAAATTTCTGACTATCTCTGGTTGGTGTCCAACTGGAAATTGATTTGATGTCATTTTTCCTTAAAGGTTGTGTATAATTCCAGAATCCTAGCCAACATTTCCTCTCTCAGTAAACTAGGATCTAAAGATGTGTGAGCGCTGCAACTGAACTTACACTGGATGCCACAGTTTGCCCACTCGCTGCACTACCAATTACCAAAAATGTTACTTTGTAAAAATTTTTGTATTCTTTGGTATTGAAAAATAGTATATAAAGTCATTTTTAATATGAATGTATATGTAAAATGGATTTTGAATGTGTGCAGCTTTGTTTTGATGGGTCCCTTAACATATAGGCAGTAAAAGTTATAGGTATGTTTTATATTCCCAGTTCCTTATAGAAATGGATTGGGAAAGCTGTTTCCAATACTTTGTCAGTGTACATTTTAATAGGGAAAAATAACTGCTGATTATTATGAAACAATGAGCCCTATTTCAAGTAATCCAGCCAATCAGTAGAAAGGATTTTAGGCCTTCTGTTTTATATTTGTGTGCAAACAGCTGTATTTCATTTTTTAGCCTCTTTGTTTTCTGAAGCTTTTTAACTTTTTGTCAGATAAAATCCATGTTGTCATGGTGGCCAACACACTAGTGAAATTAGGGTGGAGGAAGGGGGAGAGCTATAGGGGAAGAGAAAGCGCCCTACTTGAAGTTTGTAAAATAAATAAATAAGAATGCAAAGAATAAGTAAGAACAGTTTATCCCTACGTAAAATATCAACTCCACAACACTTTACTTTGAATTGCAAATAGTTATTGTAGTGATCTCAAATCACAACACTGAACAACTCACACCTACAAGATGGTATTAAAAAATACTCTATCATACAAACTTGACAACATAGAATTCCTCACTTCCTAATTTTGATAACAATTTATAACTTCCTTGGGAAACTGTTTGGATTTGTTCTAATAAAGCAGTTGGGGAAGAACGAACACTGGAAGAAGTCCAGCTGCAGTACGTGCAGTTCTTAAAAATTAAAAATAATAAAATAATTTAATGAGTTATTAATGGTTTATTGCCTCTTTTGAGATTTACTTTAAAATTTAATAAGTTTGTTGCACTATAAAAATCTGGGTAGAAATTCAGTAGGGTCAAAAAGTCTAAATCTAGCTGGCATTGCAAATTAAAATGAATTTCATGTTCTCAGTTCACGTTCTTAGATCTCCTGAGACAAAACTTAATGTCACAGAACTACTGTACATAGAGCATAATGATGTAAGTGCTCCATATTCCACGTACTCCATGCATGTGGCTTGCATGCTGGCTCGATCAAGCCTATATTTTAGTATTATGGGAAGCTTTGATCAGGAAAGATCCAAGAAATAACTGCAAGACACAGCTGCCAGGCTAAAAGAAGAACATGTCAGGGTAGCAATGGCCAGAACAGTCTAACTAAGCAGAGAAGGGCTTCATGGTACACAAGTCATGCAGAGCATGAATGCATCTGTCCTTTCAACCTCTTTTCAAAGAGCAGCCAATTCTGAGAACATTAGCTAAAAACCAACGTCCAAAAGAAAACCCCAACATTTAAACTCAGTGGGCCAAAATTCAAAGGCATACTCAGCACTCCTTCTGACTTCAAGACATAGCTTTGTTGTGTCAAATGCAGAAAGCAGTTAAAGTAACCTTTCAAATCTTTTATCTCAGCTATGGCCCAAATTGACCCTCAAATTCCATGGGAGATTTTGCTAAAAACTAATCAGAAATGCAAAAGATACTTGTTCAAATTTGTTTATGTACTATGTAAAATTGATTTTTTTCTTTAATACTAAAATTTAGTCCATCTGTTGAGAAAACAAAATATTCTAAATATATACAACGAGTAGAACTGCTTCATTCCACTGACTATATCCTGTGGTAGATGCATTTTCATCAGAATGTTTGTCTTGCAGACAAAATGAATGTCAGATGGTGGTTTTGAAAAAGGGCAGACCTAACATGAGGTGATTAGTTTCAAAAACAGATTTTTATTCTTGATAAATTATTACCAAATACAATCATCTGTTGATTGAGGATATAAAACAGATTGGTCATACCATAACCCACAGGTTAAATGAAAAACGGAAATAATAAGTTTATTTAACATAGTCTTGCATTAAGTTCCCAAGCAGTGCAAAACTAAGGCAAATAATTAGATTTCCAATTTAAAGATATACATTTGTTAAATCAGATGTTTCTTAGGTCATCTATTTCTTTACTGGCCATTCTATCTGCATTGTGTACTACATATGTACACAGACTTTTACAGACATATATAAATATATCATTTCAACCTGCAAACAATGATTAATGTACTTTGTACAGGACTTATCAGCTAGAGTTACCATTGCCATTTTACACAATTAAAATCTGTACTCTATCACATTTGCTGATTATTTGTGAAGAAATCTGAGAAATCTGCTGGCCTACAGTAAGAAATTCTCGCAGAGTATTACAGAGAAAAAGAAACTGATTCTTAAAGCAGGGGGAGTCCCAGAAGAAAAGAGCTTTGACTTACTAAAAGCACCTCATGACAATCCTTGCCTAGTAGTTCTTATTGAAATAGTGGCACAATAATTATGTGTGTTTCAGGAAGAAATCATATTCCTTGAAATTTACCTACTTTTACCTTAAAGACAATTATAACTGTTATAACTGTACTGTGTTTAACATGAAGATGGAAAAAAAAAAAAAGTAGAACAAATCAGATACCGTGTTTCTTACCCTACAAACACACATAGATTCATATGGAAAAATCAGTGTTGTTAAAGACAGCAGAATGTGACTCACAGTTTCAATTATTCACTCTAATCATCAGAGCAAAAACTATGAATTTGTATTATATTTTCATTGTATTCTATGACATGTAGTCATCTAGGCAAAATTCACTGCACATAAATTCTCATTAAAATGGTAAAATTACAGGCATGCGTAAAAGCATTCCATGTTCAGCAGTGACCAGCATACAAAATAAAATCAACAAAATTTCTCATTCTTGGAAAATGACAAGGTTTTAAATAAAAGCTCTGTGACAAGATTTTAAATAGAAGCTAATTGCTGACTAGAAGTCTTTACCTTCTCTATAGGGACTGTAACTCCAACCATGCTCTATTAACTGGAAGTCTTCTACCAGACATAAAGCCTAACCAGTTCTTCTGCTAAAGATTCTAAAAAGAGTAGGCTAAATCGATAAAAAATTACTATTTTACTGTTTTGGTTAGTATGCAAAATTCTCACATATAAGAAAAGCTTCACTCCCCTATCCTCCAACCCTCAGTAGCAGGTTTCCACTTCCAACATGAACCTGAATGCATGTTTACACTACTGAAGTGGAGGGAAAATAGTGAATTCTGCCATCTTGAGTACACAGGACTATTTAAATTGGAAGAAACTAAAGCTTTGCTAATTTAACTTTATCGCCATTCTGAGATTACTAAGTCTTTGATAAACAGTTAACTGGTTCTTGACATTGCTGCTGAATAAGGGCAATTACATTTTATATTTTTCACACACCATTTAAGGGTACCAGAGTACGTAAAGTTATATTGATACGCACATTACAAAGTATTGTGGATTTTTTCACAGTGGCCTGTAATTCTGTAGTTGGTATTAGCAGAATTTTCTGAAAAATAGCTATATATTTTGTATTTACTGTTTTGAAGAGTTTCTCTTCTTAATTTGTGATATTTTTAACCTGTGGTATTGTTAACTTTTCCCATTTTGTTCAATGCTATTTCTTTTTTGTTGCAGACTTTTTCCAGATGGGAAGTAATGGGGATCCCTAAGAACTTTATCATGGTTTTTAGCCAGTGGAATCAAAATACTTCTAGCACTGCCTTTTGAGTATCTTTTGTTCAGTCCAAGTGCTATTACTTAGGATTTGATATAATTGATTCTTAAGCCCGAGACTTCTCTGAATACCATCATTTGCTTCATAAGGCATGAGGCACACTTAAGTAAAGGGATCAGCAATCATCATTAGAACATCATTCATATGAAGTTTAATTCTTCTCCCTCTCTATCAGCCATCTGTATTTATTCTCCAGTTGTGGTCTTTCTCCCCCTGATTTTTTGCATGCATGAGGCTCCACAGCCATAAAATAAATTGGGTGTGGGCATGCCTATCAAATGAACAGGGTTCATTTATTGGTTCATCAACTGGTTCATGTAACTTTGTTTTGAAGTGTATTTTTATGCATTCAGCTCTCATAAGTAAAAGGCAGGAGATGACCTAGCTGATTATGACTGGTTTTGCCAGTTAATAGTATGCAATAGTAACAGTAAAATTAAACAATTAAATTTGTATAGTCAGACAGGAAAGGTGGAATGAGCAGCACCAATGCTCTAAAAGACTCTAAAAAACCAGGACTGAATGAGCAGAAAAATGTTGAGTACATATAGTCATGTATAGACATTTTCAAACACCGGCTGCTAGAAGATTCACTGCAGTCCTGCCCAGTGTGTGACTGAATTGTACCAAGTATGCAACCACTAAGAATGCATTACTATGTAAAGAGTGCAGAAGCCCCTTCCTCAAAAGTGTCAAAACTTGCACTTCAAAACTGTTTATTTCATATTGCCGAACTCACAGTGACACAGTTTGTGGTGCAGTCTATCATTTACCATCAAATGTGTGATACAGCATTTTTGCTTCAAAGACCGCAGTGCAACATCAAATGCTTTTCAAAATATTTTTGCAGATCTGTTCCCATCATTGCCACAAAAGGAATTTTAACAAAGTGCTGTCACCTTCTATATGTTTATAGTCTCATGTAATGTGCATGTATTCATAAAAGCCAAAAAGCCAATGAATGACATTTCCTACCAGTCAAGTAGAAGTGCAGTGAGCATTGCTGCACATTTACTGTTCAGAAGAGTACTTCCTTCACCGCAATGGATCCTCAGTGAGTCACAGCTCAGTTACTTCCCTCAAAATCTGGAAACTAGTGCATGGACTCAATTTGTAATTTTCCTGTATATTCCCTAACAACATCCCCAGGAACTTCCATCTTTACATGGGCATCATTAAGCAGTTTAAATAAGCATATGTTAATCTTTTCTGTTCTCCCTCTATGTTCAAATGCCTCCTACGTTTAGTTTGGGGTATGATAAGTATCTTAACCTGCAATTTTCACAGTGTTTAAGTATCTTGGCTATAGAGACAAAATTAACCGTGCTTAACTATCAAATACATCACCTGAGAATGCAGCATTACATAGGTTTTCAGGATCATAAAATAGTTTTGGCACAGCATTGTCACTAAGAAATATAAAGACAAATTACATCTCCACTAACCAAACAACTTGCTATCAGTGGACTCAGCTGTAACAACACAAATGTTTGTCTTCTCCCTTTCTGCTCAAAGTCTGAAAGCCAAGAGAATGCTCGGTCACCACTGGGGATGCTCCTACAAAGAAGCTTCCTCTCCACCTCTCCAACTTTTCCATTTTTAATTTTTTTTACTTTTTTTTTTTTTTTTTACACTTCAGAGAACATGAGTTTGGTTCATTGCCTTAGCTAAGCTCAGCAACTGGTGAAGTTTGCACCTGCCTCACTGGTAAACTGAGATTCTACATTATGTGGACTAAAGACACATAGGTTTTTCTGCCAGGGATTAAAGGATGCAAGAACATAACTTTTTGATGAGTGTGAAAGTACAGAAATAATGTGTAACTGTTTTACTATTGGGAATGATCAATGAAACTTGAGCAATTCTTTATCCTATAGCATTAGTAGAGTATGTCCATTTCTCCCTGAAAAGGAAATTTCTGTGAGCTTTCTAATATCAGATCAAATGTTTTATGACCTTTCCTGGAAAAAAAAAAAAAAAAAAGCCCATTTTCTTGAAAATTCCTCTTTAGCCCCTCTGGGTTACAACAGTATTGGTGTTTTTTTCCTTCCTGGCTCTAGGCAAAGATAGAAACTCTAAAACACAGGTATCTTGGCTAAGTAAAAACAGGACAAGATTTTTTTTGTTTGTTTGTTTTGGGGGTTGTTTGCACTATGAAAGATTACATAGGGAAGGCTAAGAAAGCGAAGAAAGAACCCTCAGATCCTGGCTGAGACAACTGCAGAGTGATTAACTGCAGGCAGGAAGAATGAAAAGGGATTTCACAGAACAAGAGAAAAACCTGAGTTTAGGCTTCCTCTTGGTATGCAGAAGTTAACTGGGGGATTTGGAACAGTCTCGGGCTTCAAGACAGCCTAAGAATAACCACTAGGGGAAGACTATGCTGTCCTTCCACCTAAAGAACTTAGAGCTAAGGACTTAGAGTCAGGGGCTTGGATCAAAACTATGACTCTGTTTGGAGTTTGTCATTTAGCTGGGGAAAACAACAACAATAAAAAAGGTACTCCAAGAAAACCTCCCACGTTTGTCTAATGTAGGAAAATCACACATAAGCTGTAAAAAGAAAGGAGTCCCTGTATCTCATCATACTGTTTTGACTGGGTGCACAAAAAGTTCCAGAAAAAGTAAGAAAATGAGAGCTGCTCACTGCACTAGTCACCCTGAGGCTTTGCCTATTGCAAACTGTTTTACACTCAAAAGCCACCAGGTTTTCAGAGCTGATAGGTCAAAACCCAATTTCCTTTGATTCTAGTGAAAAGTCCATTCTTATCTATGCTGACAGAATTAATAAGGCTAAAAGATACGCAATTCCAGTGACTCATCCCTATTTCTTCTTTTGTTTAAACAATGTGCAAAATTTGCTTGAGTGATGTTTGAAAGAACCAGTCTTCATAATAACAAACTGCTATAACACTTTAACAAGAAAATATCTAGGACAGCATTTTCAGGAGGTTCCTAAACACTGCTCCAAACTGTTTCTCCTGTCATTGAGATGGGATACAACATCACCAAGAGTAGTGTTGTATCTGTCAAGTTAAAACCCAGCTAGAGTCAGTGCACTGGAGGTGGGGTGAACTGGCTGTTGAACAATAACAGGTTCATGTTTCCTACACAACTAAACCCGATTGACTTCAGACTAAAATTCTACCTTCTGTATTTATATGAGAATAAAATTCTACCTTCTAAGAGCATATAACATACTACTACTATATCTAACATATACTTAATTATTGCTCAAAAGACAAGAAAGGCCATGAAAAAAAAATTATTCATGTTCTGTGTCACAACTACGCAGATAAGCAGCCACCATGAGAAGTGCAATATTTGTCACCCTCATTTTTCAGAGGTGTTGACTTTTCAAAGCAGGACAGTAAGGGATAGAGTACAGAATTGCTGAGTGTGCTCAATGAGGAACACGAGTAATGAGGCATAGTACTATCTTTTCTAAATGGAAAAACATAACCAGAAGGGGCAGGAAATGTAATTACTGAAAATGTAAAAAAATAAAAATAAAGAAATAAAATCAACAATTATGTATAAAAGCAACTTTCAAACTAGTTCCAAAGATGTGAGATACATTTAACAGCTTCCCTTTCCCATGCTTGTTTTTTTAGACTACCATGAAAGAAAACAGACTGCAATAATAGAACACATGCTGTAAATAAACTTATCAGAAACTTCTTGGTTTTGCCAGCTGTTTCACTTTCAGGCTTGAAATAAGTCATTTTCCAGATACGCTAAGATGTTCTTATATTATAAGAAACAGAAATGCCAAGAGAATCTGCAATATTGGAATAACAATAAGGAAAAAAATGTGCAAAATGAGGAAGAGAACCCGACAATTTTATGTCTCTGGATTCTCCTTTCAGGAACACATAATGCTGTAAAAACTGTTTCTGACAATCACTGTATTATTGATACATCACACTGGTGTCACGCTAGCAGTGTAAAATACTACAAAGATAGTTCAGATGTAGACATGATTAAGTCTAATTGATTCAAGTGCTAGATAGGGGTGAGCATTAAGTTTCAAGCTTCACAGCAACAAAACCTGGGAAGTGTAGGAAACTTCAGGGTGGGACAGCAGAGATGTGCTGACCTTGTAAAATACCAGCAACAAACAAACTGTGACAATTTGTGTGTCAGCTTGTGTGCCAAATATCCACAATGATGCGATCCACCTCACTTGATGAAAAAGAACCATTCAAAGTGCATGGCAGTGACCTTACTCGAGGTATTTCGCTCTCCATTGCCACAGGAAAAGACAGAAAAGGCATATAGAAATAAGTCTAGGGCTGAACGTAGTATTTGAAATCACTTATCATGAAAACTGGGATCAACGTAAAACACAACAGTAGCTCCCCCACATGTTGAGTGGCTGGGACAGTTCAAGCATGCAATTTTATAGCAGGCAGCAAACAAGATTGGGAATTCAGGGTTAAAATATCCAGTGAAATTTTGTCTTATAAAGTAATGAAAGTTGACCAAAAGAGTAAATCAAATGGATCTCCTAACAAACTGAAAACAGCTGTTTGGCTGAGTTTGTCTCTAAGTTTGGTAATTATTGCCCTACTGTGGCTCAAGGTTATTCTGTATTAGTGAAACAGGATATCATATGAAAATCATCCAACTTCTTAATTTACTGTAGCATCAAAAATTCCACTGTATAAAAATATGCTGGAAACATAGCCTTCTAAAAACTTACCTATAAACCTTTTAAATGCTCATTTATTTATTCTTCTGACAGACAATTACACAAAATTTAATTAAAATAAAACTAGAATATCTATGCCAACCAAACGATATTTCACCTCTAGTCACTCCAACTGCATTTTCACATAAATACATTGGAAAACAACTTTTTAAAGTAAGAGTCAGTGATAAAACATCTTAGCTTAATAGTCCACTCCTTGGACTACTATGCTCTACCTTAGCACACAGAAAAATCATTCAGATTCTTACAAGAAGACATTCCTTCACAGGATACTTTCTCTTAAGGGCTTCTCATACCAATAGTAGCACACAATTCAAACTTACTGAATTTAATTTTTCTAAGTTGAAAAACTTGTGAAAGAAAGCATGGTAGATATTTGATTAATCTAAGCTTGATACTTGATCCCACATTAATTCCAAAGTACATTGTGGCTTTATTAGTTGCTTACATGCCTTTATTGACTAGCAAATAATGAATCAATCCATGATAGTCTTGGTTGGCCTGTTGGGCATCAAATAGTGTACACGTACATGAAAACATTTAATTGTCTGGAGCATCATTTTTAATGCTAAAAAGTGAAGAAACACCATGTGTGTTCTGTGAGCAATGTACTAGGATTTCAGTTCCAGAAAGTCAACAAAGTATCTGGTTATCCCTTACACCCTGGCTACAGTTTTGAGTCAGAACCTATTATTGTACATTGCTGGACTGAATCTTTAATTCTAAGAACATGAGAGTAACATTGAAAAACATTTTATTAAACAATAACATAATCCCCACAAATTATTACAAATCAAGGTGTTTATTCTTTCTGAATCTTCCTTTCAAGATCAACCGGAAATCTCAAATCAAATGATTCAGGTGATTTATTAGAGGAAAAAACTGAATTGGAGGGCAGGTTATCATAGATTAACTGCAAACAGGTATTTCAAAAGTGTCCTTATGTTACCCATCCATCACACCATTCTCTTGTTCTGTTTCCTGTTTTCTCAGTTGAGATATATGCAAATAAAACCTTTGCCAAAACAAAATGTGCACATATACAGTCTAAAAATGTGATAATAACTGAGTATATGCTACAGGAAAAGACTTCTGAAAACATTGCTGATAAATTTTTTGATGTCAATGAAGATCAGGCAGACTCAAGCAAGATTAGTAGTAAACTGACTCACTTTATTCTTTTTAAATTAGAGCAGACTCTATGCAAATTTTTCTGAATTTCTAACACAAAACAGGCAACAAACATCAATCCGAAATCCTTTCTTCATATTCTTTGCCAAGGAGCAATTTTCATATTGACATAGCTTAAATACACATACAAAAGAGGCCAATAAAGGCACTTTGGCTATGAAAAACATCAAGACACACAAACGGACAACCTCTACCCCAACAGCATTGCAGAACAACTGACTGGAAACAAGTGAAGTCCCCACTCTGTTTTGAATCAAGTGCCCAATAACTGAAGCAGCTAAATGGAAGGAGAGAAAAATAGAAGGGCATAATAAGTCTAATTTCTCATCTGCTGATCTTAAGGTGCTTTGAAGTTAGGGCAACATAAGAGAGAACTCTACCAGATAATGGCTAAAACCTACTGCTACATTTTCTTACGCACAAACACACTCTGGATCAATGAATGACATCGTGTGCTGAGATAGCTGGAAGTCAAATATCTATGTATGAAGAGACTTCCATTCCCACGTGGCAGTTCATAGAAGCATGTAAAAAGTACTTATTTTAAAAGAAAGAATAAACAAGGAGGAGAGTGAAAGTAGGACTCCTTGTCATTAAATAGACCCTGAGGCAGGCTTAATCTCAATGAAAGTGACAGAAGTCTTTCACTGGCATTTAAATTCAACAGAGTTAACTTAGTATTTTGACTATTGATTTCCATGAAAATACGAAACAACTATGCTAGAGGACATAAACTTCTAAAATAAGACTTGAGACAAATTAATGCACCCGTTTCCAAACAGAGCTACCTAACTCCAAAGGCAAACCTTTAAGCTTGATGTTCCTTAAGCTCCCAGTGATGCTTCTGCACCCATCAAGATCTGCCTTTCACAGACAAATTAATTCCTTCTTAAGCTTGTCCAGGTGCAATATGCAAATCTACAACATAACACAGACATGGACATAACATGGACACACTGACCAGAGCCTTTGAAAACATGACTGTGGGTGCTTTTGAATCACCACTAACAAAGGAGGCAATGATCTACCTCATCAACCTCAGCTACTTTTTTTTTTTTTTTGTTAGGAAACCTTAGAGATTAAGATTCAAATATTTCCTCAATTCAGAAGTGGTTCAGCATCTTCTGTCTGACAGAAGGAGGTACACACTAGCTTCACTTTGCAGTAACCTTTCAGCAGCAGTGTTGAAAACTGTCATTATGCAGAAAGAACAAAATATATCCTTAGAAAGAGGCTACAAAGCATGCCTGTATTGCTTAAAATTTCAGAGGCTCACCTAAAAGTACAGTGTGTTATATGCTGGTATGGAGGGCATCAATCCAGAGTGTTTCATTTCTTAAGAAGAGATCTAGCCTTCTTTTGACACCATACAGGAATACAGAAGAGGTCTTTAACATGACTATTCCCCAATATTTCACGCTAAGTTCTACTGTTTAATTCTGTATGTTGTAGGGAGATACAGAGTCTTGAATATTCATTGAAACAGTTCCACAAGGCAACTGTAAGGGCTGCTGTAATATCCAAGTAACCATCTCTTTTGAAACACAATAAAATTGACCGTTTCTCAATGATGGCTATCATAGCAGTAGATCCAATGTAGACTGTTCATTGGCAAACAGCTAGATCCTGCCCCTCTTAAGTCTGGCATACAAGGCATATGTAGCAAGGACATCTTTTTTGCAGTTGTACATATAATCTCATTTTTGTTTCTGAAAAAAAAAAAAAAAAGCTACTATTTGTACACATTATTAGATGGATATTGCTCCTTATCGAAAATGGTTTAGAGAGAAGTTTCAGCTTCTATTGATACTAACAGGAAGTAGACTTAATCTTTGAAACTGATATTTTCCCTGTTTCATTCAGAACGAAACATGAGTTAGTTCTCCAGAATTTTCCTAACTCTTCTATACCTTTAGAATATTCAAATGTGGAACAAAGAAAGTAGGTGCAAAGATGAAGGAACAGTTATTTTAACCCCAGCAACATTCTGTTGACATCTTATTTTGTGTTGTTCTGTTCGCACAGTGTCTTTCATTTCAAGATCAATGATGTTTTCCCCTCTTCATTAAATTTTGCTTTCACATACTGACACACACAGAGATGAGCTCATCCAACACCAAAATGCAGCTACCCCTGCAGTCAGAATGCAATGAGTCTTACAATAATATTTTGAAGTATCAGATGACAAATTCTTAAACAGTGATGACAAGATCCAGCAACACGTGACTTTTATTGTTTGATACTTTGTGTGCATTGCATATTCTTTCTTGTGCCTATGCTAGGGATAGCCATAATAAAATAGAGGACCTACTGTGACAATGAACAGAGGCAAATACCTGATTCCTTTGCCATTTTGACATCCACATTACAGAGTTCTCCCTCCTCCAGCACACATCTGGAGCACAGTGTTCAGCACTACAATGCTTCCAAAGCTTCTTTTGTAATAGGATCCAGAGTAGAGGTGGCTTCTTTAAAACTCTTCACCAGTAAGAGTTAGAAAAACCTGTTCTGAATTTCTCCTCAACTTTTATAGAAGATGATTGAAAAAGAGGGAATAAATCTTGGGCTCCATTACTAAAAATATGTTACACTGCTGTCAGTATCTCAGTATGTGGCTATCAGCAATGTCAAATTGCAAGTGTCCTTATACATAGTGCAAGTCACTGCCCAGCTGTACAGCAGCTGGATCTGACTAAACCCAGGAAAGGTCGAGGGTGACATGAATCCTCAAAGTACTGCTGGATCGTTGTGTTGATCTTTGATGGTTAGAGAGTGCAAATGGCAAAAAAAGAAAACAAACATTTTCCTTCACCTTGGATTTCTTAAATGATTTAATGTCTTTGTCTCCTATGAGAAGCAGTTCAAAACATCTGCAGACTGGTCACTGGATGCCACTGCACACGAATCAGACACGACACAGAATCCTCTAACTGGGCAGATTTCGGTAGCCTACCTTGACAAGGACGTGGAAATATCCACAGAGACCTTTTCCAACCTAGCAGTCTCAATGGGTTCTCAAGTAACATTTTACTGATAGGTACATGACTTCTAATTTGCAAAGCCAACAAAGAGATGGGATTTAGCCAGTTTTCAATCTTTCACATGCTAAAGGAGTTATACTGTTCTGAAATTGTATAGCAGCACAATACTGGAGCAGTAATGACCAAAGAAAAGAACTGTCACATTTATTCAACCATGGAACTAGCTATTAAAGTGGATTAAATTGCACCAAAACTCACCATGCTACAAAAAATTGAAAAATTTCCTTGAGAAAATGTGTTCATCGATTACAGTTTTATGCTAAAGCAGAGAAAAATTCAGTGTAACACTCCACAAAAGCACACCATACACTTTCCTACAGAAACCTAATGGTATAGCACACACCTAACAGAGAAGTATACTGAAAAATCAGGCCAGACACACCCACAAAAATTGTTACCATTATAAGATACTAAAGTAGGTGTTTCCCACCATACTTTGGATTTTCTGCTGGCATAAGAGAGTTCATAGACTTCTGATAGTTTTTTCCAAAATCTTAGCCCTCTTTTGATAGACTATTTGGAATATAAAAATTGGAATGGGTACAGAAGTAAACAATATTGTACATAATGAAAATATACAGGGCTTAGGGAAGAAGCTAGATATTACAACAAGCTACAAGAGCAGGAACTCTCTCCAGATCTGCTCCAAAAAAAAAATAAAATCTCTACACTCATAGTGCTTTTCATTACTCAGGTGCCTGAGCCACACAATGAGGCTGCAGTCTCATCTGCTTGGGCCTTTCATTTCATTGCCTTCTGTCTACAACATCTTTTCCCTCTACTTATATCCCTTCCAACCATCCAGTTTCAGTCTAATTTCACTTCTGAAGTGCTTAATTATTTTGGTAAAGGTCAGCAATGCTATTTTCTGTTTTGAGAACAGCAAGAGAAGAAAACAAACAAAAAATGACATTTCCCATTGCATATGATGGAAACCTAACCACTTACCAGCAACCATCTCCTTGCAAGCTGTGACCTCAGGAATCTCACACTCTGCTGCACAGCAAGCTTTGCCAGGGGACAGGGAGGGTCCTCACTCTGTCAAGCCTCATGGCTGGAAGATATGCCTTGGTTAATGTGGGTCCCAACCCTCTTAAAATGATCTTACAGAAGACAGGAAGAAACACAACTGATCTTTTTGACTTCAGCTGGACTACTCATGCCAAAAACTTCTCACCAGTGTTCCACTGTCTGGCTCTAAAAGTAATATAAATCTGGATTGTCACAAGCAGGAACTAAACCAGTTGCCACCAGCACTTCCTCAAATGCATGGATACAGCTGGCCCCTGGTTATGATTTTGTGCTTTGCATCTTGAATGATGAATACTGTTTATTCCTGTTTGTGTGTTCTGTATTTACACAGGGTGGTGGGGCTAGACACCTAAATTTATTATTGAATCTACATTGCTTAATTTAATTGTAATGGAAAGCTTGAGACTAGCTTATGTTTAAATCTGTTTACATTTCCAAAATGCTCCCATGAGTATTTAAAGCCCATGGATGTAAAATTAAGAAAATCTGAATGTTCTTAATGTCAGTAAACACAGTTAGTATGGATGATGCAAAGGACCTCAATTAATAGAGTTATATGATATTATTGGTATTTAAAAATAGAAAATTGAGGTCAATTTATATTATATTGCTAGTTGATTACATAAAATTCATACACATGCAAAAGTGAGGATGTGCACACACATACTCACAAACAGTTCAGGGTTGTCCAGTCTGCTTTGTTTGGGGCTCAGATCCATTCAAACACACATGTATAAATAAAGGTTTTTAAAAAAAATCAACATTTTTCAAACTAAACTTTTTAAATGCCCACTGAATTTTTGTTTCAACAGAAGCATTCATATCACTATAGGCTGTAATGACACTGAACAGTGTTTGATCAAATATTCTCCCTGAAATTGTGTAGGGCCAGAATGACAATTAGTCCTAGATGAGAGCTACTCACATAAGTAGTCACAGGGAACTCAGCTGGACTAAGCAAGTCAACAATTTTGACAGTCTGCCCCTATGTAAACAAGTACCAACACATTGACTTTAATTTTACAGCAGTCCTGTTCTTACCATGCCTTTACTTAATGTAAGTCTGCTGTGCTAAATGTTTTGTCTTAAATCAACAACATCACGAGAGTATCAATAGCTAAAGACAGCTGTGACTCCTAACTCATACAAAAGAAAGTGAAGGTTTTATTTGAGCATCATTGGTACTTTCTCTAGCATTTTTTCCTTCTTTCATTATTCCATTTTAGTACTTTAAGTTAACGCCTGCAAAAGAAATTAGAAAATGTTTTCCACATATAATACTTGAATACTTGAATGCAATCCAATACACTCTTAGCAGATATGAGTTGTCACTGATTGCTGTCTTTTAAAAATTGTTTTAAAACATCTTGTTATTTCTATTTTAATGCCTAGATTTTGAGGTCCAGTTGCAAGTGTTTTCTATAGAAAATTGGGTCAAGCCGGTGTTTGACCTTTGACAGGAAGCTGCCCTCACTCCAGCTAGTCCCAACAAACTAGGCCCAAGACAATAAGCTGCTTTATAGCTATTAGCTAGGCCAGTATGTTTCTCCAGGAAGACCTCAAGCTGAAAAGCCAACACGCTTGACAACCACAGCCAAGGTACCAAGGGTCCAAGCACTAGACATTAGAAAACAAATGGAAAAGCACACATGGCTACATCTGGAATCCTAATGGGCCACCAATGGTTCCCAGCTAAAGGAAGAATTACCAATGTTATTTTATCATCCCTTGTGCTAACTTAGCTGTTTATGTACAGCAATAAATGATTTTTTAAAAACATATTTGGGTCATTATGTCATATACCACCAGCAAGTACGATTGTTTTATTGTGCTTGGAGTCAAAATACACTGCTATACCCAGATGTGAGGGAAGTTCAAAACCTCTAGTCCTTCTGTATTCATTCCTGTTGGACAAATGGATTAAGTTTTTAAAAGGGAAACTGAGAATTTTTATGGCCTGTACTCCCATCTCACTAGTAAAATTCACACTGATATTTTCCTACAGAAGTTTGCCTTGCCAATGATAACATTAAATATTAACTTAGTAAGCAAACCTAAATTTCAACCAACAGGAAATGCCACACATTTCATTATCAAAACACCTCCATTCTCTTCTTCCAAAGCCACAATATGTTATATTAAAGAAATATTTTTGATGCCTTTTTTTTTTAACCTGTTCACCAATTGAAATTCAAGGCAAAATAGTCATCATACAGTGGAATGAAATTAAAAAATATATATTTATTAAAGGACTTAATAAAGGAGGACTCTCCAGTTATGGCCCTAAATTTATATATGCAAAACCAAGCGTTTCCAAAACCTACAATCAGAATGTTCTGTTTCCATAAACACAGAATGGAACACGGAATTTGTGTAAAGACTTTTGCACAGTTTTTCTAACCCTAGTACTATGGCATTTAAACATTGAGATCAAAGCAGACTACAGAAAAACAGAGCTAGATCCTTCAACATTTGGTACTTGAGAAGAATATCAACAATTCAGTAAACAAAAACAGCAGACGTATATTATTTTTAAAATACTGTAATAATTTAAAATAAATGGAAGGTTTGACATTTGTTGAAAATATGATTCTAAAATTGTCAGAATCCCAACAACTTAATACATCATTTATCAACAGAACTGTTTTACAACTCTCCATTCCAAAAGACACTGAAGGTATTTGAAAATATTGAAGGTATCTGTAAATAAGTGCAGTTTAGCAAATGACACCTGAATCCAATTTAAATAAATGTAATTCTAACAGACTTTCATTAATTTCAATGGAGGACAGATCAATCTGTAATCAAAATGAATACATAATTCAATGAAACCCAGGTTTTATCATTTTTTCTCTTCCATTCTCATTCCCTCTTTCCTATTTCTTGCTAGCCCTGTTGCACTTTTCCTGTCCATCCTTTCACACTTTTCTGGTGGGGATTAGGGCGGATGAGCAGGTAGGTGGACCATCAGCTCCCAGTGATGAAAGACATTTCTCACAGAAGAAATAGAAAATACCAAATAAGAATACACCAAGAATTTACAATTAACTTGAACATAGATTTATATAATATAGATATTTAATTTAACTATAATGCAGAGATCTAAATTTACCAGCACTATTTAACATCAAGCTGCAGATGAACAGAGTCATAGCATGTATAAAGCTAGCTAATTTTGAAGAAAGATTGCCATGGCGTGCACCATTTCACAGGTTATGCCACAACTTTGCCAACCTGCTTACAGAGGGTCAAGGGCAAACCCAGCTGGGAAAATTACTGAGGAGCAAATGATCCAAAATGATTCAAGATGGTACTAAAAAGACAAATGAGAGAGTGTAAACATGTGCACGTCCCAGACACACAACGCGGTTGGCGATGATGCACTGAATGACACTCAACTTCATTACAGTCGATAAAAGCAGTCAATATCCTACAGAAGACTTCCATTAATATTAGCTGGAAGAGAGCTCAGAAGGTTTTAGGATATCTTCTGTCAAATAACATACATTACTTTAGCACAAATGACAAAGGATGAGATTATTAAAATAGTTATTTGCTGAAAAGTCAATACTAAAAGTAGCTTCTTTTCAAAACTGTTTTGACCACCTTGTTTCTCCTTTGCTATTACACTCCAAGTAACCCTTATTTGCCATGGAAAAACAGACGTGTGAATTTGATACCCTATACTTGTTGATGTGTTTTTAAAGCTGACAGCAGAGTGCAGAATGTGAAATTTCCTTGCTTCTGCTGCCACATGGCAGGTTAAAAGCACAATTAAGTAAACAGCTAAGTGTTTCCCCTGATTTCCAGGAACAGCAGAAATATTACATTAAACCTAAAAGAAAAAAAAAAAAAAAGCAAAAAACCACCCACATCCCAGCAACTGATCTAGCAACTGATCTCTAGACACTATAAAGTCACTTCAGAAATATCTGTTCCATTTCCAAAAAGTAGACTAAATAGGGAAGCACGACACTTAAAAATTCTGGCACTGCTATAAAGTTCCGCATCCCTATACAGTGTAGTGCAATATATATATGCAATGCTTAACTTTGGGTATGTTTGCATATATGTATGTATGTGTGGACATATAGACATATATATGTGCATATATACTAACCATCCCAAAGTTAAATATTACATTTAAAATATACCTAGTAACTTAAAATAGTTCAGAATATCTTTTCCTTGCTGCCTTCCCAGATTTTTTTATTATTTTTTTTTACTTAATGCAAGAAGCAGAGCAAGGATTATAGACGAGTTTCAGAGAAACACAAAGCACATTGACAAATACTGAAAAGATAAATAAATATGTTTTCTACTCACAGAAGTGATTCTTTACACATGCCAATTACTCCCTCATGTTATCATTGGGAAAATTTGATCCTTGACAAAAATAGATTTAAAATATATTTAAATCCCAGGGGACCTTACACCAACACAAGTAAAAAATTAAAATTAAAAAAAGAAGTACTCAGTTCCTATTTCATCTGCAAACATTTGATTTCAGTTCATATCATTATTTTCTGCTATTTCATCCATTCCCTTCCCTGCCTCCATACTCCCCTCCCCTTCTTTTTAAGGGAAGAGAAATTAAGTGATTAATTTCAATGTTTGCCATATTCACTTGTGCAAGACCCTATCCATCTTAAGCACAACTTATTACGTTAAAACAAGGCTTAAATAACACAGAAGGCTTTGTGCGGGTATGTCAGAAACAGGAATTTCATCAGAGACTGATAGTTAATAAACAAATTAATAAATAAAATCAGATTTCCAAAGTCTTACTGATGAGTCCTCTTCTTGCCACAATAGTATTTGTATTGTCATGTACATAAACGGATTGTAAAAGTATACTGTAAATATCAATTCTAAAATCACTGCTTGTATTTATTGGTGGTCTCAGTTATAATTATATATGTATTTAGCAGCAATAATGAGTAATTTCTAGTGTTTCTCAGTATACTCTCACAAATCAATTAGAAAACATCAGTTTCTAATTTTATTGGTCTGGCATTTTTCACAGTAACTACATTTTATTGTGGAAAAAATGTGCTTTCCCTCCAGTGACTACTTGGCAAATGTGTATTGAGGATTTCTACCATTAATTAAAGTGGCTTATTCTTGTTTACTTCTCTATATGTTCCAGTATCTCCAACAATTTAAAAAAGAATGTACTCAGCTAGCAAGGGGCCTGTTTAACAGCTTGATACAGCACAACAAGAGATTTCACACACTTTGGTTGAGTCACAAAAATAGTGATCTCTTCAAAATGTCTGAAGAGGCAGGATGAACATTTTTTAGAAAAAAAAAAAAAACATTCAGAAGTACCTTCTCTGTTAGACAATAAGAAATATTTTAAACCAGTGCATAAGGGCATTTTTAAAATCAAAGATATTTGCAGAGGGTTATGAAATACTTCCACATGTGATCATATTTTCACAATGAAGGTGACTATCAAACATTATATTGCACATTAATTTTTATTGTTGAGTAAGATGCTGGAGCCAAGAATACTGCAGATTATAAAGCGCAGCCTGTTGCAGCATATTCCCTGGCCAACTCTTCATACCACAGATGTCGGGCTGCTGTCCCAAACCATTGCACATATTTACTGGTGCTCATTTTTTCATATTAGAAGTCCCCTATTTAGCTGTTCTCCTCAGTAGCATTAACCAAGCAGTTCATAAAGTGCAGCTGCAAATATCTAACTGCTTTGTGAAGCCACTTGTTTCATGCTCCCCTTAAGATCTGCCATTAACAAGGACTAAATGGCCTGTGTCTTAGGTTGAGAAAGTTGTTCAAAAGCCAACTAACATCTTGATTCAGGGGCTAATTCTGAAGTAAATTACTAATGTCAAGTTAAAATATAGGTCTATGATTAAGCATGTGAACCTATCAAAGCTTAAATATAAACTCTGTCAATACAATGTCCTGATAGAATTAAGTTACAGCCTTCCAAAGACTGAATAGCCATAAAGCCTTTAACAAATGTTAATAACGGACACCAATATAATTATGACACAAAGTACTGGAAGTAAACCCAGGCCAGAACTCCCAGCAAAAATACCTGCATCATAAGTGAAGAATTTTTTTCAACTACTCAGCAGCCCAACACTGTTTCTACTGACAGCAGTGTGCATACTGGCTACCTTTGCACATATGAACTAAAATCAACTGTCTTCCAACAGAATTTTGTAAATAAAAGTGTTCAAATTTTAAAGTTGAGTATCTCAGGACAGCCCCAGACAGTGTATCCTACCCAAGTCAGAAGTGTCCAAAATGTGAAGGCTTGCAAAATACTAAGCTTTGAGATGGGTGTATAACTGATTACTGTCCAGTTTTTCACATAGGCCAGTGTATTTTTTGGAGGCAGAAAGTACTTTGTTGGCTAGGAGAAAGGCAGGAAATTTTTCTTTGGCAGGTTGATTTTTTTATATATTTTTTTAAATTAGCAGATGTTTGAAGCTGCTCCAAGGTTTGGAATGTTGAATAAATCCCAGTGGAGATAGATTAGTGGCAGAAAGCAGGTGAGGTGGTCAAAGGTGGATGTAAATACAATTTATCAGATGACTCTGCAATTTGTCACAATGGTATCACCACTGCACATGTGGCATATATAAAAGCTTTGGCAACAAAGAATGAACATCAGTCCTTTAGTCAGTGTAGTTAGAGATGAATTGTACAGCAAACCAGCAATGTGTTACCAGCAAAGCAAATAAGAAAATTGTAGAAAAAATTACTCCTTAGTTCACAAAAAATCTGCAGTGTGCATTCTTGCACTGAGAAAGGAAGTAGAAAAGGGTTCTATAAAAACAAACCAACAAAACACAAACAACAAAACAACCACCCTCCTCTTCCATAGCTGGAAAACTAATTTAGGCAAATACCAAATATCTTCCATGCCAAATGCTAGGTATAATTCTTCAGTCCTCTTTTCTAGATCACAAATACTCAATGAAATATATGAGCAATTTATCTATTTTAAAAAAAAAAAAAAAAAAAAAAGGATGACAAGATCCCTCCCACACCCAATACTGCAAAAAGTGAGCCTCCACATTAACAATTGTCTTCCTGGAAAGTGAATAAATTAAATTTATCAGAACAGGCTAGGAGACACCGAAGTGTGTCTCTTCCTCAAAAACCTTAATTAGTCTGATTTAATGTTACAGCCCTAACACCACTTTATCCATGTATACAAATAAAACCATATAATGCTGTTTTAAGTTGTGATAAAATGCTATAGCATCAATATGCTAATGCAGTTACGGCTGGAAGTTTCCCTTCAAAGAACAAAGAGAACATCAGCACCAAGCAGTGCATGCAAACATACCTGGAGCCCTGGCTCCAGGCTGGGCTCAATTTTAGGAGGAAGCTGAACATATATCACAATTTGGAAAAACTAATTTCAGAATTGGTGACAAATTTGACTACTGTGAGGAAACTAAAGTGTGCAGCTGAGTATACAAAGGCATAGGCAGAAAGGAATATCCATATATATCTGAATGTGTTGGAACTGTTATTGTATCCAACAGTTTCCTACCTTAGGGAGCCTTCTGTTGTGGGTTGGCTTGTTTTTTAATTCAGACAATCTACCCAGAAGTGCAGTCTTGGCTTTGCCATGATTTTGCATTTATGGCTTAAAAGATAATGGAGTTACTTTATAATTTATAAGATTCTTCTTCCATCTGACAAACAAGAAATGCATATGCAAAAGGAATGCTACATTATATTGTTCTACCTTTGGGGAAAAAAAGGAAAAGAAATAGGAAACTATGAAAGCAGCAGTATTATGTGTTGATGAGCTATACAGGTCAAGGTATGTCATAACTAGATATCCAGGACATGACTTCTTAGAACTTTGAACAGGAAGGAATAATTAATTGCATCTCATGAAGAAGTAAACCAGTAAAGGTGTTCACACTGTATGCTTGTTCTGTAAGCTGTTCTTACAGTGCTCCAGACAGGACTTGAGAACTCCAAGGATTTGAGAAAGATACTATTGAAAGAGATACTAGATGAGGTCTCAACTTATATCATTTGTAAACCGGAAAATATTAAAATGGAAAATGGCTTGCAAAGTAGGATTGATTCTGTTTTCAGAGTCAGACTCTTTTCCTGTCCAGCAACTGAAGATGTCTTCAAGGTCCTCTTCGATAAGCAAACAAAAAATTTCTTAATCCAACTCTGAATTACACCCATCTCTTTCTTTATTGATCAGTATCAGAATTTAATTATCTTTGTCCTTTTGAGAAAAGGCTCCCCCCAGGCTTCAAAATGAATTATCTTGCTTTTGTTTCTGTCATTAGAATCATAGAATAGCCTGAGTTGGAAGGGACTCGTGAATATCATCATCTTTCTCCTCACACATGCATCTCTTTTGCTTGCCCTGATGCTTGTTAGTACTTGCACGTCTTATAACTTTCCACACCCTGTTTTCCCAAAAATTATAAAATACTCTTATAGCAGTCTGAAAAATGTGTGTAAGAACAGCCCATTGTCATTACAACATACTAAAATCCTTTCTATGACACTTGAAATCAGTTTGTATATTATATCGCCAGGCAAGACAGGACCCAGCGATATAATATTCAAAATTGAAAAAGAAAAATATATCATGAGTAAGGAAGGTAAACATTCCATGAATAGATATGGAAAATAAACTATTAAGCAGTGATGCTCTAAGCTAGGAGCAGTAATTCATCTTTTCACTCTTAGCAGTCCAAGAAAGACAGCCTGGATAGTTACTGTATATTCTTAATGAATTTACCCTATAATTTAGTGAGGCCCACATTTTTGGTAATGAAAAACACATCGTGATGTCTAGACTCAAGTCATACTATGAACAGAGTTCTTTGCTTTTCAAAAGTTCTTACAAAGTCTTCTATATGGGAAGCTTTTCAGAGATGTCCTTCCTGAAGGAAAGACCTGAAATTAATACAATAAAAGGAAGGGTAAAGCCAGAACAGTCCAGAAGGCCAGGCAAATGCTTACAAGGAAAGAAGTGAGAAGCAAGTCTTGTTGCAGAAAAAGCTAATGCATCGCATTGTTTTATACCATGGCCTACTTAAGGATGTGGTACAATGTGAAGAAATGTAGGTTATGCTGAAAACAAATTATACTTCTGAAGACCAATATGAATTGTGTGACATCATTGCTTATTTCAGCTCCTGTGCAAACATGAACATATATGGGATATATAGACGAAGCTGAGGATATCTACTATAACCTACAAGAAAAAAAAAAAAAAAAAAGAAAAAAAAAAGCTACTGTGAAGCTACTGTGATGTACTTCTGCAACAGCACGGATTACAGCAGTTAGTCTAATTATTGTTTTCACTGCAACTTAATAAACCTACCTCCTGAATGTAGTAACAATGCTCGTAAATAAACCCCAAAACATTTTATTATTAAACAAAACTACTAGAACCATATGTGTTTATAAATATATCTGAAACATCCTGTAAAACCATTGATGACTCTGCCCACAAATTTCTTTGTGAAGATTAAAGGTGAGAAAAACTATATTAATACCATACATGTGCACTACGTATTTTTTTCATTTAGGTGAATTCTGGGTTTCTTTTCTGGAAACAAGAGCAAATCATACAATTAAGTAATTCCTGCAAAGAGAGACAAAGAATACTAATAAAATTTATTCATTAAAAATTACTACAATATTGCTTTTACAACTTTTCCATAAAAAAAAAAAAAATTTACAATACAGCGATGAAGGAGATTTTCCTCATAGTACGTGGTTCTCATAAATATTTTGAACACTCTTCCTTTCATCCTGACCTTTTCTAATCATTATGTCTTTAAAACCAAAACTTAGTTTCTTGGAAGGCCAAATTAAATTACCTTTTGATCACTGAAATTTGGCACATGTGATATAAGTTGTGCTTCATTCAAGTCCTCAGTCCAACTGTATACTTTTGCTATTTTCATTATGCTAGTACCTACACGCTACAGTAAAAATTAAAAAAACAACAACAAAATCTAGAGATCCTAGTGAGAAATAGCCTACAGATACATGGGAAACAGGGACAGCAGGAGCTTACAATTTCAGTAACCAGTTCAGGCAACCACTTGCCATGGTTTGACCTCTGTGGGGTCAAGGAGTGAAAGGAAATAGAAATTACAGAAACACAACTAGGTCAGTAGTGGAGTGCTGGTGATGTTTTGACTGAAAGGTCCTGCTGTTTGCAGGCTGACGAATATCTTGCTTCAGAAAAGGACATAACTGGATTAACACACATAAAAAGAAGTTAAAGGCAGTAGGCAGACATGTCATATTTGTCTTGACAGAGGAAAAGAGATTTCATACATACTGTCAGCTATAGGAATACTCATGGGATAATTACACAAATGGAAAGAAAAGGTAATACAATATTTTTTCACTTTTTCTGTATTCCATCACTGCATTCTCTCTCATGCAATATACGCAGTATGGCGCATGACGCATAGCATAGTCAATAGCCTCTGATCTGGGAGCAGTTTCATAGAAGCAGGGCTGCACCAACCCAAAACTAATTTAGGTCTGAGCCAGTTTAGGTCCAGAGCTGCACCAGTGCAGAGCTCTACCTCAACTCTAGGTCATCTGCCTTTACATCTGCTGTCACCAAAATTTTCTTTCATCGCTCCACTGAACCCTCATTGTACATTCCTATGGCTTAATTTGCCTATTTCCTGTGGCTTCGCACTGGGGTTATTTCAGTCCTTACCCTAGGTAATTAAGAGCTGATTAGATATCAAAACATGATTAGTTCTGGCAGCAAAAAAGGGTCCACATATAGTTGAACTGTTTTCAGGGAAGTGAGCTGTCTCAAATCCTGAGGCCAGTGTCCCAAATCTGCATGTACTACTATACTATAAACTCCTGCTATGACAATTTATGTTCAAGTAATTTACAGATGGAATAAGTTAAAAAAGAGTAGTATTTCCCTACTTAAAAACTATAGGAGTCCAGAAAAGTAGAAGATAAATAGAGGAAACCAGTTATTCAAAGTATGAATACATGTAAGGAAGTTCCTCTGAACCAACACAGATGTCTATTTGTGAGCTAATTGATTAGACTCCCTGCATAGTCAGAGTAATAAGGACTGTTTTGCACGGTTTGACTCACCCTAACAAAGCTGCCTAACACAGGTCAGATGAAGCATACCCTACAGAGACTTACTTGTACCTAAGGCATATAGACAGAGCCCAGAATGACTAACACAAATATAGGTGTCTAAAATCACCTGGGATTAATTTGCTTGCGTGCTGCATATGGTATTTGCACCTGCATACATGCTCTTGTAATACACAGATGCTTCCCTCTCTGACATTTAGGTATGCAAATGGTCTATGTGCGTGAAAATTTTGCAAAGGCCAACCAAAATTCTGGTTCGAGTCAGTACATTCAAATCTCAGGCCCAAAATCTTTCAAGAGATCTTGGAAGATCACAGTTTCTGACAGTAGTCTAATCAAGCATGTCAGTAAAGAAGGTGAAGTCTATTCTCACCTGATCAGCTAATCAAAAGCAACTGGCTGCAGTTTATGTACCTGCCCAACAGGAAGCTTACACTGGAAATGGTAAAGACTGAGAAAATACATTCTCCTTTTCCCTTCTCAACCTCAGGACCTAGTGCTATAAGAAGTGAATTCACTGAGTGTGAAGGATTATTAATACTGTGTGATGAATATTTATATAGTGTGACAAATATCAATATTGCTTATTCCTTTGTCATCTCAACAGCCAGTCTCCTCAGGACTCACTAATTGAGGAATGATAATATTGTCATTTTCAAACCAAGCTGGCTACTTACTGGAGATGATTCAATGAAGTTGTAATCGCACTCTGCCTTTAATCCCCATGTTGTTTGGATACACACACACAAATCCATGACTACTACTTGGAAACACTTTGCTTCATCTAATAGATACAGACCTTGCAACACAGCAAATTTGTTACTCAGTGGTCGCTTTTTAATAGTACCACATAAAAGATTTAATGCACATTACCTTTAATAGGTGCCTTTTAGAATCATTGACAAATATAGATTAAGATCAATTTATTTGCATATTAAAGTCTCTGAATATTTATTGAAAGTAAAGCATATGCCTAGAAACAATGAGCCAAACACTGAAAATGACGATTTTACTGGCTTAGATAAGTAAATGTTTTAGAATAATATACTGATTTAAAATGACATTTTAGAGCAACAAAAGAAAATCGTATTATTTTGAGGAACTTGCAAAGATTTTAGCTTATTTTTTACGTTCTGCAAACAAACAATATTTAATCTGTTTAAAATTAAACTCAAAAGATCAGATAGGCTTTTGAAGGGCTCAGACACTGCAAGTAGTTTAGCATTGTATTTGCAAGAGATACAGCCAGTTTAACCACAGTGATATCATTTAGTCTATAACTTAAACAAGCATTGATAAAGTTTTTTATAAAACGATGCTATCAGCAAAACAAACACAGTATTTTGTATTACTTCAAAGCTTATTTATAATGTGTTTAGAAATATTCAGTGGAAACAGGAAAATAATGTCTTGATTTTCTAAACTTTACAACATCTGCTTTTACTTACTTGCAGCATTGTAAAGTTCTCTGGATTTCAAATGGGTAACTTTTTTCTTTTGTCTGGTCCCAAATCTGAAAGTGTTCACATTATTTTTTAACCCAAACAATTTTTCATTTTTCACTTATGAATACAGCCATGTGAAAATCTCCACAGCTTTCTAACAGTGGTAAATACTAGTTACCATAATTCACATTTTAAATAAGCACATTAGAGACCTGCTAGAAATTATCCTTCCTCAGTTGACTAAAATTCTTCCATCTTTATGATTTCCCCGTGTATGTATGTAACATTAACTGTTTTTAATCAGATTTCATACTGCATATTCATACTACTGTCTCCCAACTGGGTGTAACCTACAGTAATTTCCACTGGAGAAGGCATTCTTTTTTACAAATGCTGTTCTTTTCACTGTCCTGGTTTGGGGGAAATGGCTACAACCTTCTACAACCAAAGGGCTTCTCCTGTAAAACTTTCTACATCTAAAAGAAAGGACTCAGCCTGTCATCCTAGGACATTAAGATGTAACAAGTGCCTCTGTATCACTTTAACAGTTTACTGAATTGTATGAAAATGTACTCTTGCATATATCTTTATTGGTTCTCGTCCATATAAAAAAATCAAAGCTGTTTGCCATTTAGAGAAGCCATTTCCGAAGCCTTCAAGCAGATGATCATATGCTCTTTGATAAATACACTACCGTGTACAAGAAACTTCCGAGCATAAGAAACTTCCTCTACTGGCTAAGATTACAGGTAGGGAAGCTACTCCTGCTCATGAGTCACTTTCTGCCTGCACGGCGGCTAACGTACCAGGCACCTCGTAGGGAGCATTTGATGCTACAGTGTACCTTGGTCTCCCAATCACCCAAATCAGGCTGATCAGCTATTGCGTGGTCTGGCTCCCATCTGGCCTCATGCTCGGGTTTCCCTCCCATCAATCAATAGCACCTGGGGGGACAGCAGGAAGGAGAAAGGAACTGGTGGAAAGCTGGGTCTCAGGCCACTGTAGGGATACGTGGCTGCAGGGTGAGGCAGAAGGCTTAGTTCGTGCTCGAGTTTTGCTGCAATATGAGATGAGGTCAGAGTCGGACATGCCCAGACCCCACAGGCTGGAAATGCTTCCAGGTCTACTAGCTTAAACACGGCTTCTGTGTGCCTGACAAGCAAAGGCAGTGAAGAGAGAAAGATTTCCTGTACAGTCCCCGAATAAACAAAAGGATGTTTGTTGCCATGCTGTAAACAACTGCGTAGCAATGATGCTTCTTTTCTTCTTTCTAATTCCACCACAACAAGAAAATTCTTAGTTTAACTGTAACTTTCCTCCTAACTTTCTGCCAGTGTTTTTCATCCCTGTGTCTGGAATAGCCACTGGGTGATGGAGGTTGTGACTGGCAGCATAGCACATGCTCGGATGTAGACTTCGCAATGTATTTGTTACAGCAGAGAGGAGGTGGATCTGGTCTGGCCAGCTCAGGCTGAGCTCTCATGTACTGGGTGATTTTGTACCAAATTAAGACCTGCACCCCAAATTTTCCTGTTCAATCAGTTTTCAAAGCTTGACAGGCACACTGGATTCCTCAACCAAACTTGTGAAACATTTGGACTTCTTCTAAATGAATTTTTAGCATTTTAAAAATTATTTTTAAAAGCATTTCCTTAACTATTGCCATGTAGTAGTAGATTTAGCAATATCTGTGCAAACTTCTAAGCTGAATTTTTACATATACGTGTATCAATGGGTACACATTAGGTATTCATGCACACAGTGGGTATACATGTGCAATGTATGCAATGGGTATACCCGTACCAATTTCTGGCTCCTGGTTTACCAGGTTGCAATGGCAGCAGGTTACCCAAACACCAGAGATTTTCAAAGGAAACCCTCTGCCATGGGATCACTGGCACAATGGTTTGAGAGCTAGATTCACGCAGCAATTTACATTCACATCCCCAGGAAGCACTTAGGAGGCCTGCTCCCTTTCGGATACTCAAATACTGTTCACTTCAGTGACTTTTAGAGGAGTCTCTGGCCCCAATTAAGGAAGATACAGGCAAGAGAAGTCAAAATTTAGATTCTCAGAAATGCTTCATACTTTCTGCCTGAAACATCTGACGACACATTAGAATCTATGCTTTAATATGTTGCAGGCTTTGTGGGCAGATGAAGTCTGTTCTATGCTGCATCCTCCAAATGTGACGCTCCAGCATCCCCTACCACCCATCTATCTATGAACTTCAGTTCTACATCCACAACCCTTCAGCTTAAAACCTTTTAGGCAAAGACTGTTAGAGCAAAGAGAAAGTAGATCCTCAAGACTGCTAATGCTTGAGGCACTTCTCCAAAAGCAGAAAGGTGTGGAATTCATTTCCAGATCCAGTAGTTTCAGCATTTTTCATACATGTTATAACAAACACCCATTAAAACAGGAACTGGAATCCATGGCTCTTGCCAGCACCAGTGTGCCTCAGTTATGAGGCAGAAATAAACATACTCTTCAGTATTTATTCTCTCTGGCCATTGACGAGTTGTTTGAACCTGTTCCACAGAATTAGGGGGTGCCTCATTCCTCAATAGTAGCAAAAGATGTAAATCTCATCCTCTGCATTTTCCACTAGAGTGTTCCCTATTCTGCTTACTGGGAATATAAGTACCTGATTCAAAAATGTGGATCCTGCTGCCAGAGCATAGCACCAGCTTACTTTGTGGATATGGGCCCTTCTTTGTTGGTCAGTTATAGAGCAAATACTGTCAGATATTTGAAGAATGAGAGAGCTGCGAATCCTGCAGCTACGGATGAGGTGATTGTTCAAGCCAGAGGGGGCAAAAGAAATTTCTTGAGTGAGCAGTTGATGTTGCTAAGCATGGCAATGTATCCCTATCAAGGAAATTGATAGCACAAGTCCTCTTCTCTCTACCTCAGTATTTACAAGGCTGTGTGTTTGATGAAGATCCCAATTCATTTCAACCCTGTGGTGCCCAATGGGATTTGTGGTCCTCATATATGTGAGATCATGCCCTTTGATACCTTTTGCAGGGAGTCAAAAGATTCAGGGGAAACTTAAAGCAGGGAAAATAGATCATTGACACTGAGATTTGTATTTAGCACATTTTGCCTTTTCTATACCACAGGTGTTGCTTGAGACAGCCCTGATCCTACAGTTTTAGATCTGACTCTGTATGTGACTCGATACTAACTAGCCAGGACAGCAGTGACTTTTAAAAAGTGACCCCTCTGTGATATAATTAATCAGCCTTCTTGTTCTTCAAATAAGTCACAGGTGTGGACCTAAGCAGGTAGGAACATAATGTAAAAGGCTGAAGGAATGGAGATAGCTTGGGTTTTCAGGAACATAAATGATCAAGTTCTAAGCTTCAGCAAGGCTGATGGAGACAGCTCAAAACTGCTAATGTTTCAATTTACAAAGAGGCCTCCTGGTGCCATGCATTGCTCTGGGGCACTCAAGCTACAGCTGCCACTAAAGATTTCTCAACCCCACACTCAGCTGACCCCTGCAAAGAGCCCACCTCCACTTTCCCTCACTTGCCTGAATGAACCACTCACTACATTGGTCCATGTGGAGAACAGAAGAAACGGTGAGGGAGGAGGGAGCTGAAAACAATCTAGCATCCGACAGAACATGTGGAGACAAAACCAGAAAAGGAGGGGTCGTAGGTAGAGAGTGAGATGTACAGTACAGTTTCTCAGCTTTGAAAAACTACTTCCAGTTCATTAAAGGATGGTCTGATCAACCACAAGAAACATGTCTACCAGACAACTTACGGGACATACCCTTTAAAAACTCCCTGATCCTTTAGATGGACCTTGAGAAATGTTTTAGGGTAGAAATAGACCAGTTTTTATACCTTATGGCCCATCCAAAGAAGTCTTTTTTTTGTTTCCTCTCCCGCCCTTGACCATTGTCCCATTCTGAGTGGCAGTACCAATGCTGAAACAGCCACAGAGCACAGCAGCAGCTGAAGAACCCAAAGCAAACAAACCTAGGAAGTCTGACTTGCAGTCTTATGCATTTATTATTAGACAAATCTCCTTAGTCAAATAAGCCACAGAAATGAATGTAAATAAATTGTCTTCCTCCTCATTTGTTTAGTCACTATGTATAAGGAAGGGGATACCTTCCTCACCAGCTACTTGGGGCTGGTCAAGTTCAGTAAAGAACCGCCTGATAGTCCTCTTGTGGAGAAAATAAAACTCTTTAAATAGCAAAAACTTTTCCTTTTGTGTTATTGCATTTACTTACTTGTAAAAAGCAAATGTTGGATTTTTACTCAAAACAAGCATTGAATAAGCAACTGATCATCTGTTTTCCCTTGCCTGAGTCTGATGACTGTATAAACCTTGCTTGTCTTTTACTGGCATCACAACCACAACAACATTATTCATTCAAACACAAGTTTGTATTTGAAGTCTCTCTCAAGATGGAAATGAAAAGCTTAAATCATGGATAAATACTCTTCTGCTAAATCTATTGCTCCCCACTCCCTGCTACCCCTAGGCAAGGGTAAAAGATGGAGTTAATTTTTAAAATTAAACAAACAAAATATTTGGTCACTTAGTTTCATTTTCTTCTGGCATTGATGTCTTGTGGGTACTATACCAAGCCATGAAAAATAAATAAAAGGGAGCTGAACGTTTCAAACACTGTCAGTGAACTTTTTTCCAGTTCAGTGAGGTTAATAGGTCTTTTAATCCACAAATTCATAAGAATAGGATTATACGTTGTTAATATGTTCTTTATATACTCATAGAAGTCTTCCTACTAGAAACAGAAATTAGTTCCTCGTGACAGAGTCAAGACTACTTGTAATTAACAAAAAAGTCACATTCAGGCAGACTTCAGACAGCAACAGCTAATTACAGCAACCAGAATGGACAAGCAAAAGAACTTGCAAACCCTTGAAAAAATGATTAGACTTGAGTATGTCAGTTGGTCCAGAGAATCTGTTCAAGCAAGTTGAAAACATGCACAAGTAATTTACAGGACTGGGAATAAATTAATCATTTCATTTTGGGATCAACCCAAATAAATTTCAGATCCTTCACAAACTTCTTGCATTTCAGAAAAAAAAAGGATACGTTGTGTGTGACGCTCTGTCAACTTACTCTGCAGACCCAAACAACCTGGAATTTCAGTGGTGTTTCTTACTCTACATTTACATTTACAATGCCTTGTAAGAAATAATATATTACACTGTATCCACCCATCAACTAAAACCAAACCAAACCATACCAAACAAAACAAACAAAAAAATCAAGAGTTTACAAATAAATGTCTGCCATTTCTGTTGATTTTTTTTTAAGGGTAGCAAACTTGATATGCAGCGCCCTATTAAAAAAATCAAGGCAGTAAACAATGGGAAACTGAAAAGCAGAAAGTTCTCTACGAAATGCCCTTCTAGCTGTGTGAACCCAAAGGAAGAATTTAACCTGCTGCATGTTCCAATTCCTTCTTCATGTTAAGAGAGGCATTGGTCAGTGTAGCAAGATATGGTTCTCCTTTGCACAGCTATTTGTAGAGAAAATGTTTTATTAGAGGAACCTTCACAAAGTGACAGCATCAGCAAGTACAACTTCCATTTCTTCTGTATGCTTTTCTAAATGTCAAATCAAAATGTGGCAATGGGATTAAATATACTGGTAACCATAGTTGTATTATAAGTGCCTTATAAATCATGTTATAGTTAATTAATCTAATTAACAGTCTTATGTCCCAGATACATTACAGGAAAAGACCAAATCAATCCAACCTTGAAGAAAGCACTAATATGTCTCAGACACCAATCCTGGATTTGTTGAGCATTCATTGAATATCGACCTGCTGTGAAAATATTACTATACCTGCTGCTTTTATGGGGCTGGATTTTGCTTGCTTTTTTTCCCCCTTTAAAAAACAAAACAAAACAAACAACAACAACAAAAAAATTTAGGAACACAGAAGTTAATGTTATACACTAAAGATACTTCACTAGTGGCTTAGCATTTCAAAGATAGTTAATTAAACTGATTAAATGAACCTCTTGTAAGTTTTAAGATTCACAGGCTGATAATCTACTATTTTTCTGCTATGTCCAAATAACATAACTTTCATCTGTCCAAATTAAAACACTGATATGCAAATAAAACCGCACTAAGTCCCTTGGAACTTGGCTGAAAAGTCTCACATTTTCAGAAAGTAAATAAAGAGCATGTTGAAGCAGAGCAGAGTTTCTAATGAGTTAATGTAAAAAAACCTCATGCAAAAGCAATCCGCATCAAAGCTAGCAGGCTATACCCTGACAGTCATCCATCAAACCAAAAGTCCCCTTAGTAAATGCCAATTATAGGGCAAATATGCACAAACGCGGATAGCATAAGCCATGGGATCATTTCCTTCCAAGAAAATTAGTGACCAACAAAACACCCGTGCAGTGTAAACTACCAGCCTGCCCTACAGCAACACTCACTCCTGACCGGAATACTAACTACTATTATTATTTCACTCCTTTTTATTTCATTTCATTTTATTTTGTACTTTGCAAGAATTCAGAACCACACAGAATTTTGTTTGGGGTTATACAAATTCCTTCACAATTTGTATAGAAGTCTAACATAACTTTTTAAAAGCCATGACATGCCTATAATGTATACAGAGTCTCTGACTTCCGCCGTAAGCGAGCCTTTTTCCTAACTTAATCATACTCAAATTTCACCCCTTTTAAAGATCCTGATTCAAAAATGTTCACTCATTCTCCACAGTCCACAAATTTATACCATCTCTTCCTGTGGTATTATATGTGCATAAATTAAAAAAGAATGGTCTTGTATAAGGCCTAAAAAGTTAACATTCCAGGTCCCCACCCCCCCAAATCTAAGCTCAATTTATCAAGGAATAAAATACAAAATATACATTCTTATAAAATTATCCTTCTGCATATGGACAGGATGTTTTGAATTTGAGCAGTTATGTTCCCCAAACCTAAAACAAAGGGAAACACAACATGCTATGTAAAGTCAAGCGAATAATATTAAAAGGTTCTCCATTGTTGCATTTGCCATATATCTGATTCATTTCAGCCCCTTCTGCTAACACCGCCTGCAATCACACCTGACCAACACTTTTGCTCTCCCAAGAGCAGATTTTTTAGATTTATTGTATCCGATACACAGTATACTGAAAGGCAGCACATTTTCTCATAAAGAGTGTCAGAGGTCCATACCTCAAGGTAACAGTTAAAGTCTAAGACAAAAAACATTATGCTAATAAGCCAAAGCAGGTTTTCAAGAAGAAAACCTTAATACTAGTATCATGACAGAGAGAATTAATTCCTTAGATGAAAACACTCACATTTACTATATTTATACAATCGGATTAGAAAATGCAGTGTTAGTCCTAGTTTGATGTCTTACCTAATTGACCTCTAAAGTGACATCTTCCATCGTACAGGCTGGCCCGTGCTATATTCATTTATTTCCATCTTACCTAAAATTATGATGAATGGTCTGAGCTCCATTCAATTATTGAAAATGTGCAAAGAAACAGAAACAATGAAACTGGCAAAGTGCTCTGCATTCTTAGGAACAATTTAGGCTAATTAGCATCAACTTCTCTCCCATTCATCATACCCCTTTAGAAATATAAACAAACTGTCAGCTCTAACCTAACAAACAGATCACTGAGCTACTTAACACAAATTATTCTTACATGAAAAGCTCCTTCTCAGGCAATATTCTCCTCTAGGGCATCTGGGAAGCTGAGCTATTAAAATTGAAGACATATGTTTCAGTCAAACTTAACTCCCAGATTGCAATGATCGCTGTTGTGACAGTTTTCCGTCAGCATACTGCTGCTGGCAATGTACTGCAGATTTAAACAAAGCAATGCAACAATAGACTTCAACGATGCATGTTCGGTTACCGCACTATCAATACCAACCAATTAGTGTCCCGCACCTAAAAGGGGAGCTATTAAAATTATCACTTAGGTACAGCTCAAATCTCAGGTTTCATTTCAGAATTACACGTTTGGCATCTTCCAGCTAAGGGGCAGCAGCTCGGACAGCGCCGGCTCCCAGAGTCGCTTCCCAGGTCAGATGGAGCTGGAGGGGGGGCAGCACTCTGACAGGGCCACAGAAGGAGCAGCGCTGTGCTGCCACTCCTGTGCTCCGCTCACACTTCTCCCGAGGTGCCACAAGTAAAAGGATAGCTCTTTCAGCCCACGAGGACAGGGAGATTCACCAAGAGGAGTTCTTCCTTAGCGTGGCTGGCACTGTACTACTTCAAAAGCCAAAACAATAGTGAAACTCTTTCTTCCTCCCATTCTCCAAAATGCAGAAGGATCTAAATTTGTCCCCCACTCCATACCTAAGCTAAAACATTTTTCTTCACTTCAGTTAAATAGTTCACTATCTGGTGAAAGGAAAAAATAAACACTGTCCTTGACCTTCCTGCCTCATAGGTATTTGAGATGTTCTGCGTAAGCAAGCTTAAGCCTTTTCCAGCAAAGAACTGCAAAATTAGGGAACATCCTATGCTGCTTTCTTAAAACATGCATGCTGACAAATAGGGACTGGGAGCTCCAACAATATCTGAAGTAATCCGTGGTGAGGAGCTATTTCCTAACTGGGATGGGTTTTTCATTTGGAACTAAAAAAAAAAATAAAAATAATTTAAAAAAAAATCTTATTTATTGCCTTGGTTTCCTTAAAACAGCAAAATACGAAACTGAAACTTTGTGAATTAAAAGGGGCAGACTTTCCTGTCATATCTCATTTGATTTCCTCTCATTTCTCTGCTTTTCTATTTCTTCCTGTCTCTAATTTTGTCTTGCGTGAATCACTTGTAGTACATCATAGCTCTTTTTTTTTTTCTTTTTTTTTTTTATATTCTTCCCCATTGTTTCCTTCTTCTGAGGAAAGTAATGCAACCAATCAGTAGCAGCACTGTGACCTGTGTGCATAAAAAAGTGTAGCTGGAATTTAATTTTGTTTCATCTTTGGGTGAGAGGAGGAAGAAGCATCTTCCTTTGATGTCCTGATTTGGCCCTCATTACAGGCTTCACATACAATTGCTTTTTCTGCTTGGATATGGAACTTGCTAGGCCTGGAGGCACATGATGAGAACCGGAACAATTTCAGATATGAGGTCCCCAAACACCTTCATGGTGATACACTTCATCTTACCACCAGAGATACACCTTATGAATTGACACAAACAGCAAGATTGTATTCTCGCTTCCAAAGAAAAGAATCTTGCATCAATGAAGATAAAATATGACAGCCACCTCAAAAAGCGTTTTACACTTCAGTGCTGTCCAGAAAGCCCAATCCAAGAAACCTTATGGCAACAGATTGGTGAGATTTGAAAATGAGCACCAAGGTAAAGGCTCCTTCCTGTTCTGTCTGAAATGACACCACAGCTATGGGCCTGACAGACTCATGTAGTTCATGTATATTAAGAGAGAATGAAGAGGGATTTACAGTCAGAAGGCTTCAAACCTATTCCAGATGTCATGAACATGAATTCATACATCAGAGTAGTAAATCAAGATTTTAAGCTGGACAGAAACACTTGAGGCCTGAAGTAAAAAATAATAAAAGCGACAGCATGGAAACAGCACTTGAACTCACATTTGTAGATAAGACTGCTCAAACGCTAGGTGCAGAAGTAAGAAACAAACAGGATAAAAAAAAAATGTAGAAGAAGAGAGTCTCATGAGAATTTCAGAGGGGTTAAATGAAGGAAGAAACTACAACTGCCTTTGGTTACTTTTTTAGAACACACAAAAAAAAAAAATCTAAAAATCTGATGGATGACCCCACAGAAGCCAGGGGGATGTAAGATTTCAAGAAGACAAGGTTAAGCTCTGACAAGCTGAGAAGGAGGATGGAGTAAAGCTTCAGCAACATCACTAGGAGCAGAATATTAGAGAGCTTTGGCCTAGAGGAACAAGAAGTGTTTTAAGAAGACAGAGCCAGGCAAAAGGGGAATCGTTCTAAACTGTTCTTCAGAAAAGACTCTGCAACAGCTACGCAGCACAAGAGTTACCTGTATCTCATCAAATATATTGATGTGGGAAAGAGTACATTCTTAAAAACTCTGACCTGTAAGTTATGACACCAAAATACAGTGAAATAGAAACCTTAGGATTGTACCTTCTGCACCTTTCTGTTTTTACTTCCAAAGAAACAAAGAAAAACAAAGAAAAAAAGAAAAACATGAATAATTTTGCTCTAGAAACATGGGCATGAAATTGGAGTCACAAAGGGACAGAGCAGCACTTAACCCTTCCCAGGTATTAGAGCTGAAACTGGAGGTATGCCACAAATGCGGCAAAGAAAATGTCACTTAAAGATTAAGTAACTTGCCCTGTGCTATGAAAAAGTATTCTCTAAGTTGTGGGGTTATTTTATACAGGACCATCCCAAAGGGGGTCACCAGCAGAATATATTGATTACTGAAAAGAACATAAGGGGTATAGTATGCTACCTAAATGCCAAGGTGCATAATCCAGTTCACCTATTTAATGGATGGCAATCCATTTAATGTATGTGAATGCATCTAATGTATGTGAAAACACTGATTTCATCTTCACAGCTTTTTTGCTGTCTCAACAGCTGCAAAATTGTCCTTATTTTAAAAGAAGCTAAAGGCATGTGTACATGGCTGCCGTGGAGCCAAATAAAATAAATATTAGATCATATACCTGGAAATTACTTCAAAACTGGCACTGGATTTTCACTGAACTCTGCTGAAGCACAGAGGAACTTGCACACGGTAGTTCTTACCTTTATGTTACAAAGATCAAATGTGCAATGTTCCAGAATTTGTTTCTTTTTTACACTGAGTTGCTCTGACATGGCTGTTACTTCCATTTTTCCTTACATTCTCAAGTGTTTTCTGTTGGTTCAAAGATTGTTTTCTTCCTGGTTGCAGTGCCTTTTTAAGGCACAGCATCAAGTAATAGAAGCAGACAGGAAATAAGTGTTGCTGCTCTCCAGAGGATGATTAAGCAAGTCTGCACAAGTTCCCTGAAGTTCCCACAAACAGGCTCTTAGGTAACAACATATGTTTTCAAAGATATTTTCTCTGAGAAGTGAAGAGACTTCATGGGAAAAATATAAACTAGCTTTACGATAAACACTGCTGAACATGAAATAACTAAAATAAAAGTCACCATGAATGAAGTAAATTATTAGATGCTAAAAATAGCAACTGATTCTCATTTACATTACTCAAAATTAACCCTGTTCAATAAAATGCCCAGGTCTTGTAGTTCTTATGCAAAGAAGGCATCTTCCATGTTTCTCTGAACACCATCTGTAATGCTCTGGGATCAGTCCAGATGAAGGTATCAATGCAAATAATCCAACTGGCTTCAATAGGTTGCTTTTGTGCAGAAACCAGAATCTGTCCATCTCCTCTCATCTCTACTCTCTCAGAGCAGAATTTATTTTAATTTTAGACAACTGAAAAACGCATATATTATAGAACACTAAGATTTTCTGTCTTGCTCTCTACTAATCTGAAACAAAATTCTGAATAATTTTATTAAAAGAATTAAAAACTTATAGAAGAGATTATTTATATTCTTGGGAGGAAAATATTTGACTAATTAGCATTAGACATGAGGATAAGATATAATATCCTTTGATTTTCCTACTCATAAATAAAATAATTTTGGAAGACAAACATTGAAAAAGACAAGTGAACATAAACAACACAGCATATGTATTAAGTTTTCAGGTTACTTTCACTTCTCTTATTTTCATCGGCTTTGTACAAAGATTCGATATTGCAAATGTAGAAAAGACAGGTCAACTAAATATGCCAGAGTTAACTACTCCCTCACAGATCAGACCCCCAATGTGTGCTCCAGCAGAACATCTTGCATGCTCTGGAAGTCTGCTAGCAGTAAGTCTGATTTCTATGAACCATACCATGCATTTTATTTTCACATTATGCAGGCAGGGGCTTAGCATTCTGTGTATTAAAAACATGGCCCAGATGTATAAAATTGCACACAGCTTATCCTGTTGTTCCTAAAATCTACAATTGAGTATTTCACATGAAAGGAACATCTATTCACAAATGATGAAGACTAGATGAACTGGATCCTTGACTTCCTAACTACTCTCTGATATTGTTACCATAAACTGTTTTTTAAAGATTTTTTTTTTTGGTTTTAACTGTTAAAGACACAGAGGAGGCATATAACACAGGGGCTTCCCAGAAAGAGCAGAAGCAGAAACAAAGAAGATGAGATGTTTTCTGCCTTACAAAAGCTATGTGGCCCTACTGAGTTCACTTTCTCTCGTCTTTCTCACAATGGCACCAAAGTGAGAAATCATACTACAGTTTAAAAAAAAAAAAAAAAAAAAAACAATTTGCTGTCTTCTCATGACCATGTGCTAAGCCTTTTCAATATTCAGTAAATAGACTTCTTACAATTCACTATTCCCACTTAGCTGGTGCTTTTTCTCAGCTGGTGCTGGGAATTCACTCTGTGGGGTTGTTCAGTCATAGAAACAAGAGCTAGAAATGACCTTACAAGCCATTTTCCTGGCCAAACAGGATCATTCTTTCTAGCATATTTGTTAATGAGCTGTTCCAGGACCCAGGTGATGAGACATTTACCACCTCCTTATTTCACAGCCTGTAGATCTCACTGCTTGATAGCCATTCTTTCAAGCACCGTGATTCTTTTTTCAACATTTCTTCCTGTACTATGTGCTGATTATACTCCACAATCCATTATAACTAAGTACAAACCATGGCCAATCATGATGAGGATTATCTGAGCAACAGAAATTGCAGGGGTGGTAGGGGGAAGAAAAGCACTCTAGAACAGCCCCGGTGAGGAAAACGGAGAAGACACCTTTGAAGCTTTAACTCTGTAAAAGATCCTTATAAATGCTGGAAGGCAAACAAATAATAACTTATTTAAGTCTAAAGGTCTGTTAGAGAAAGACAGCTTGTTTGCTCCATTTGTGCACAAGTTTACTGTGTTCTTTTAATATGCATCTTCCTCAAAAAAAGGTAATCAAAAAGGGATCATAACATGGATAATTGAGGTTCCTATTGCATTAAGATCTGTATTAAGCCAGACCTCAAAGACATTTTTCACAACAGAAATTAAGGAAAAACACCCTACAACTTTTTCTGTCCCTCTTAAACCTAATGACGTGATCCAGAACTGAAAATCTGTGCCTTCCTGGTTGCATGAGCCTCTGAAGACAACAGATGGAAGCACTGTAGTTAACAGAAGCATCAGGAAAATCCAAAGAGCTGCCAAAACATTCCTGCTCTTTGGTCAGGAACTGGAGTTGCCAAAAGCTGGGGTCAGGCGCAGAAAACTGACAGCTTATGCAAATGCTTTCCAGGCTAAGAAAGTCATGATTCTCAAGCCAGTTCACCCCCCTAGTTGGGCCTACACAGCTTGAAAGAGATTTTTTTTTTTTTTTTAAAGCCATGGGTGGGGATGCAGGCCCTAGGCCAGCTTCTGGACTATAAGCATTTTTGTTTGCATTTTAAAAAACAAAACCTGTCGCTCAACAGGAGCAGGGAAGATGGGCTTGGGCCAAAGCCTGTTCACAATTCCACCGCAGCTGACAGATGTTCTCTGAATGAGGGAAATGCCTGCTTGTGCATTAAAGGGCTCCCTAACGAACATGGCCGTGAATGTGAGTCTTCTTACTGAGTTCACATAAGTGCTGCATCAAACCAAGCTGCCTGGTGATTGAATGGATGCCGTTCCTAGAATCTCAGTTCCTATATGAGCTATTAGCACAAAAGGACTCCCCCAGACTGATGCATCCATAGCAAAAGTTAGGTTTGGCTCCTTGAGTAAATGTACAGTTTTTGCTTCAAACCTGTGAGCTAGTTATTAACAGACCTTTGCGTGTATGTTGATGTTCCTTTAAGGGGTAATTTAAGTACTTCAGGTAGTGAATGTTGCTTAAAAAATGGTTAACCACAGAGTATTGGTTAAAAACGTGCAAATATCTAGGAAATCCAGGTGCATTTGGCACCACCTGTCAGCCAACAGAAGATACTGACATTTATGTTTTGAGTTCCCAATGACTGATATATGAAGCAGTAGAGAGACTCAAGGCGCATGCATCTTCCATTGCCTTAGGTATCTCTTTCTCATTTAAATTCTAACATACAAGCAGGAGGACTATTTTTAGACTCCAAGAACGAACCACTCAGAGACCAGGATATCCCCTATTACCACACAGTCCAATTGAAAAAATACCATTCCCAAAGTCACTGGAATGCAAAATTACAGACCACTGGCAGAAAAATAAAATAAAATAAAATAAAATAAAATAAAATAAAATAAAATAATAAAATCTTGAAACAAGGGACATTCACTGCTTAAACTGAAGCATATTAAGCAGATGACATCAGTCTTGAAGCCTTAACCCTGAAATGGAAGTAGTCATTATCAGCCCGCAAAAGCATCCCACAAAAACTCAAAGAAGTGTTCAATAACAGGTGGGTCTTCGGTTCTACTCTTCTGCACAGCACTTGCAGGAGTGGGTATTTATTCTGGTCTCAGCTGCTCTCCCTTCCACTGTGCCCCTGACACATGCTGTGACACTCTCTGGGTCTGAAACTGCTGCCTTGAGGCTAAAACCACAAAGAATATGCTACGAAATGCTGAATGCTATCTGTACCTACATAAAGTGTTCCACCTCATTTGTGTAATCTACAGTGTATTAAGCAGGATTCCCAAATGCCACATTCACAGACATGGTGAGTATCTTTGAGGTCCCTAGGAAGAGCCAAAACCCCAAGCATTCACCTGAGGAGCAGCACTGGGAAATGCCAAGCAGAAGGAGAGCGCTCCCTGTCACTATCAGACACTCAAATTCTCTGCAGATGTAAGATGCCTCTTTCTACCCGGTATTTTCAACCTGCAGCCTCATCCTGGAATTAGATGTATTACCATTTGTGACTCCTTTTGAAAAAGCAATGATGGTGATTTTACCTGCAACCAAACAAGTAAACAAATTAACGGTAACTGAGTAATAGCATCAAGGCAAGGGAAACTGTTTCCTTGTCTGCCTCTAACAAAAGGGATTTAAACCTGCCATTATCAGCTCCCAGGAGACTGCCCTAAATGCCAAGTTACAACAGAATAACTGTAGAAGGTAAATTTATTCATTCCCTCCTGTTCAGACCAGTACATTTTGTGAAATTAAAGATCCACTGGATCAAAGGCTATTCACTCTGGCCTAGTGGAAGAGGCACTCTGGTGGGAGGCAGGAAGTCGGGATTACAGTCTCAGCTGTGAATTTAACATTTAAATTGAAACCTCCTTCCTTGCTAGTAGGCTCCCCAGGCATGCACACCACCTCTCCCAGCCCTTAAATGTTTTGTGGAAAGGTGTTCAACGCAGAGGGCTGAGAGCATGAGCTGTTCGCCACAGCAGCTCAAAGTGGGCACCCTGCTCCCCCCAGAGCAGCACGTAACACCAGCTTTAGTTTTTACAGAGGAGGAGCTGAACCCAAGTCTCTTGCATCACGGTCAGGCAATCTAATGCTGCAGCAGATGTAGGACAAAACTAGTGGGAATTGTCTTTCTCCCCCACGATGGTTTATACAAAGGCTGATCTGATGAAGCTTCTCTAAACAGCCGCTGGACGGAGCCCTGCAGAGAAGGATGCCTACGCTGTTGATCACAATACAACTTGGATACGAGTAAGTCTACAAACTGAGTGTTTATGCCAAGCAAATCAGATTTTGAAAACAGAGCTCTAAATAAAAAGAAAACTGAAAGAATTTTTCAGAAACCAAAAGTGAGGCACATAGTCCACAAAATTTAAGTCCTAAAGGACTGTAGCCCTTCAACTGTTTTGGGAACGTTGACATTTAGACAAAGGGTTCTGGTTTTGTGGTGGGTTGTGATTTTTTTGGTTTGTTTTTTGGTTGGTTGGGGTTTTTGTTTGTTCAGTTGTTGTTATTTATTATTTATTTTATCCCCTCCCTCCAGTATATGTGTATTTGTCACATCCAGGCATGTAAGTGTTAAAAGCAATTGGAAAACAATAGGAGGTTAAAGTATGCAACGCAATAAGAATGTTTAGCATGCCCTGACATCCAATTCCACCCCTCTCCCCTTTTCAGGCATCTAATTGTTTGCTTTTCCTCCTACATACGATAATGAAGTGAACTACAATCAAAGTGTGATGACAAATGGTCCCAGGGTTTGCATTCTTTGGAATATATTGGCATTTGTAAACCAAAAGATAGATGTAATCAACCACCCTCATACAAGGGAAGGATCTGGAAGAATATGTTGGCAAAATCTTCAAACCACATTAAGGACTAATTTGAAAGTGTGTTTGAAAGAAAGAAAGCAATGCATCTAATACCAGTTTATTTGTGTAACAACAACTAAAAACTGAACTTGTTAGATATATTTTGAAAGATGGAAACAATTAAAATACATTAGTGATCTAAACAGGCACAGCATTTAAAATAAAAGCATTTTAAACAATCAAGGTTATGCATATCCACATTTTATTGACTAATCCTCACCTTCCCTTGATCTGCTAATATTCAATACTTATATTACATGGAAACACTGCATTTGTGCTCACAACAGAAATGCACAAGAGTGAAATCTGTATGAGTATATTTGCCTATGGAAAGAATGGTATATTGCTATATGGGAAAATCCACATCAGCTGCAAGATGGCAATTGTTCTGTCTCCAACATTAAAACTTTCAACCTCTCTATTCAAAAGGCAACATCGTAATCCAAATACAGAATGCCCAGGCCACAGTACATCATTGTAACCAGTGAATGAGCTGCTCATTTAACTAGTAAATCAAAATGGACAGAGTGTGTTGAGACAACATGTTACTAACAAAGAGGAAGATGTGAGCAACATCTTCACCGGAAGGGATGAGGACTCAGAATGGGAGCAGGCTTAGCAAAGGGACAAATCATAGGACATTATTTAAAATAATTTTAAATATGTAATACTTGAGTTCAAATAAAATTAAAGATCAACATAACCCACACAGTTTACAGGCATGTTTTAAAAATAGTACTTCAGACTTCTGGACACTGACAATCTCTCCTTCAAAAGATCGAGTCATGCCCAAGTATGAATTATTAAAAAAAACAGTTGTCTTTAGATACTTGCTTTTAACCTGCTACAGTCCTACCAGGCCATCGCAGGCACATACAAGCTTCAGAAAATACTGGCATATGTCTTCATAACATGATACTTCCCCTCATTTTTTTTGCATGCTTTGATGAGAAGCAAAATTGTTAGCATTTGTAAGCATCAGCATTAGAATACATTAGCACAGAGTGAAATGAACAGCTCATGCCCATGAGCTACTGTTTTTAATCTTCTGAAAACTTAGACATCACTACACTGGTTATGGTTGCTGCTAGTCTTGCCGATTGCACATGCAGCAAAAAAATAACTACAGCAAAGGCAGATACAGAGTATGGATTTCCCAACTGATTTTTGATCTCCTCTTTTCACATGAGGCGTGGTACCAACAGCTACCTGTGGTGGGAAGTTACTTGTAACTACATAAGCTACATCAATATTTTAAGAGGCCAAGTTGATTAATACTTTTTTTTTTTAAAGTGATTATAATCAGTATGTATCATTCACTACTGTAGAAACCCAAAGAAAAATACCTGTATATCAGAATTCTCAAATAAGGAACAGACATTCACAGTTAATACACAAAAGCTTAAAACAGAAAACAAAAATAGAGTCAATGCATTCATAGAGAGCTTGAATTTTAGGAACAAAACGGTGGTAAGTACCCCATGAAACAGCTTTAGCATTCATTTAAAAAGCTTAAATGGTAAAACACTGAAGACAAAGAACAATAATCTACTTTATAATAACTCTAAAAATAATCATTGAGACAAATAGATTTCATACATACAAGTAGTACTATCACAAAGTATTCTGTATTATTTATGTTTTAAGAATAGTGATACACCTTGTTCCACATGGTCTGGAGCCAGTTTCCTGAAATTCCTACTTCAGAGGAATAGAAATTAAAGTAGTGAAATAGGAGTTGGACAGGCAGGGAATCAGGACTAGAAGGTATGAATGATGTCGCCTCTTAAATATCAATTTTTTAAGGAACAAAGTGCAGACAAATTTCCAGTGTTAAATACAATCACAGCCATTGAAGAAACAGATACTGGCCCCTCTTCCAACCCCATCTCACATATTTTTTATGTGAAGCTTTTTCAAATGCCTTAAGTGTCACAGGCTTCACTCGTAGGATAAAATAGGTAAATTCTAATAGCAATACAAACTCTACCACATATTTATAAAGGGTTATGCTCTTAAAACTACCACTGTCAATGTGAGTTTCAAGACTAATAAAGAACTAAAAATGTGTACACTAATGATATACAGTAAATTATATTTTCATACTATATGAGACTTCATATTTCCAAAAATATTTATTTCTACTCATGATGTAATAGGTGTTCAAAGTTACACAGTTGCCACTGAATTCTCCTAATAGCTGTGTTTGAGTCGCTAGGACGTAGCGGCTTATTAATAGATGCACAGTTTTGCTTGCAGAGTTAGAAAAAAAAAAAAGTACAGTGAAACCATCCAACTGTAAAGTAGTTAATGAATATGGAAGGACTACAAGTTAAGGAGGAAAACTGGAAGGTTAAAAAGAAAAAAAAAAGCATTGTAGAATAACAGAGACATCTGTCATCTACGAGGATCTGTTAGTAAGAGACTTGAAAAACATTTGCTTATATAGTCAACCTCCTAATATGAAAACAAGAAAGCTGAGACACAAGTAATCAGTGGTGCTTAGCTCTTCAGACTTCAGTGTGCAAGAAGACACTGTGCAAGGTGTGGGTATCTGAGACCTCAGTGGGACTTGGGGTGGGCACCGCATCCACAGGTGCAGGACCACCAAGGTCAGCATCTGGCTGCTTTCCAGCTGCAAGGCCCAAGTTCCAGATGTTCAGATGCACTGCTCTGGTTCCACCAAGAACACATTTAAACTATCAGTCTTCCAAACACAGAACTGGGTTTTTATTCAAGCCAATGGGTTTGTGCCCAGATGCATTTAACCCCCTAGTGACAATGCTTTTCTGAAAAGAATATTATAGTTTTCATGAGTGTTTATAAAACTGTCATAAATACTATGTAAGTTTGTAACTTCCAGACTATGAACAGCTCAAAATCCAAGCTCTTCCATTTTAGCTGGAACTAACAAAGGCAATACTTTATGTGAAATAAAATTATTTTCAATTTAAATGTTTTTCAATTAAGTGTTTTTTTAATAGAACTTTTCAATTGATACCATACTTCCTTGCAGCACGTACAGACAGATCTTTAACTACTTGCTGTAGCTTAATTTCAATACTTCTGTCATATGACTGACATAGTTATCTTCCTACAGAAAAACTTGCAGATGGCAAAGCCTTCTGCACGGTTAGGCTTCTTCTTGCACACATGAACTCAGAAAACGACACAGCAGCCTGAGAGTCCGAAGAGACAAAGCTGAACCACAGTCGTCTGCAATTTGCTTTTGTCTCCATGCAAGACAGGGAAGAAGCACAACACTGCCATCTCCACCTTAAATGCTGAAGTACAAGTATCACACACAAAGATTACAGAATACTGCAAAGAACATAATGCAAGAACATAAGTAAAGGCTTCTAAAGATTTATGAGCAAATTAAGAAAAATACTGTCAGGCAGAAAAATAAAGTTTAACGAACCAGGATAATGTACTAGAAAGACATTAAAATCAGTGGCCTCGGAGCCTAAAGGGAATAGAGCAAGTGAGGTGAAAATGTAAATTCCCTCACACTTCCAACATCACCCTCTGCCCTCAAGTGACCAACAAGGCAAGACATTTTTGATAGTGCTTCTATGCCTTGGTTTATCTGTCAGTGTTCCAGATTAACACAAACTCTGGTGATGGGTTTTTCTAGTGGCAGGCTCGTGCTGGGAAACAAGACCAGCAACTTGATCACCATAGCTGCAACTCACTGTTTTTTTCCACACATACAGTCAAGCAGGCTATACACTGAGCAAAGTGCAATACAAAGGCCAAAATCCATTCCCCAGACCCTAAACTCAATTCAGGATTCATACACGTTCATCAGTGCACCAGTAATACAAAGAAGAGTTTCTTAAGCTCTTTCCTAAAAAGCAGAGTGAAACCTTCTTTCCCTCTTAATCCTCACACAAATCTGAGCAAAGTCCTTTTTTCCTGGCATGGATTATTTGAATACGTATTTTCCTTTAATGGTATTTGTTAAGGGTTCAGGTTACCTGAGAAGCAGGTCCTATGAGTGTATATATGGAAGGTGACAAACAGCTTCATTAGCTACCACAATAGAGCAAGTTAAATTGCTGATATCTGTTAAGCTTTGGGTGACATTCAGAAGCTGAAGCATTCTTGGCACTCACTGCAGCCTGATAAAACAAGTAAGCAACCGAATGAGCCAGCTGATACCAAAACCACTACCTTCTCTTCCTCCACTCCCTGCCAGCTCCCCCAGTTCAGGCAAACAAACTAACAGAAAACTAAACCAATTAGGTTTGTCACCTAAGCCCCTTGGATCGGTTCCCTAAAAGGGCTGAGCATCATTTCAAAGAGTTTTCTAACACAATAAGAACAAGCACAGATAAATACCACCACCTCTTTCCTTTATAGGTCAATGGGGAACCTTGCAACAGAAAAGGGTGACATGGTCAACTTAAATGTACCCTGAGTTTGTGCTGATTTTAACCTAGACAGTGACAAAATCCACTGGGATGAAAGAAATGATAAATAAATAAATAAATAAATAAATTTAAAAAGTACAATGAGATTCTCATTATAGGTAGCACTTGGCTAATGAGAGAAACAGGGCTTGCACAGGCAACATCATCCCTAACAGAAACATGTGAGTTAATTGTAAAGGAAAATAACAACGGAAAAAATCCCAAACATCAAACTGACAAGCACCCTTTCTCGTGCTGGAAGTTTGCAAACTATTGGCATTAAATAAGATAGACTCTTAGCTGAAACATGGGGCTAAACCGACCAAGGAGCAGAGTGAGACAAACTTCCAGAAAGTTCTATGCACACAAGAGACATGAAACATTCATTTTTATCTTTCCATGGATCATGCTTAGTAAATAGGGAACAAGAGACTGCCTATCAAGTTTGAGGACTTTATTGTTGCAGGCAGGAACCGAGTAGGTGTATTTACTGGCTACAACAGGTAGGAGAAAAGCTGGGGGCCTCCATTTATTTACCTAGTTTGTCTGTAGATATGAAAAAAGAATATTTAAATTATACACGAGAGGAGAAACTTCGGGGGAGATTCCTGACAGAAAATGTTTTCCCCACTAGCAGGTTTGATACCGCCAGGGTTCTGGCAAGAACACGTAGGAAAACAAAGCACAAATTGCATACATTCAGAGCATGCTGCCATTTAGGTCCTGCTTGGCACGGGACATATGTTAGAAAAATACCTCACACATCTGATGTTCTACATACGATGTTTTGATCTGGGAAAAAGACTTTCAGAAAAACCTAGAGATGCCGAGCAGAAGCTAAGCAAAACCCAAATGGAACTCTGATTGAATGGAAACAGCGCAAACATCTCTGCCAGGTCTGTCAGACCACTGCCAACATCCATCCTGCAATAAATGAGGGAGAAATACAAATACGCCCTGGACACTCAAGAACGGAAGGAAACTTGTGCTTGATCCAGGCCCAGAAGATGGAGCTCAGCCTCCAACTCTAAGCCAACTGAAGGTGACCGATAGATATGGGATGGAAATCTCAATAGAAAACATGAGAAATTGACTGGGTCCCAGCTACAAGTGGAGGAATAACTAAGCTGTCCAGAGGAGCTGCTAAGGCAAATATTGACAGTCCTCTTATCTAACAGTTTCAAAGTGTAACCCAGGAAGTCAAGATGGAACAGCAATGCGATTAGATAACTGAGTGTAAATAGGCTCAGACAGAGAAGACTGCTTCAGTCTTATCTCACTTATTAAATACCTCTCGTAAATTTATTGTACTGTCTATGAGCCCACAAGAAACCCTGTTCCTCACTCAGCAAGACAACCATGTACAGACTGAATACAAATCATAGAGAAAACATCTCCAGATATGCACCCCAGATCCTTTGCTAAAAGGGCAATGGAGCCATGTCCAAAAATATGACAACATCCATGTGACTTTACTTATCTAACTTGGTGAATGGAAAATCAAACACTATATTTTTTTCCTTCAAGTTTGAGAATAAAAGTTCTAGAACAGAATGGGAAATAACGTACATTAAAAATGTTGCATTCAAGAAAGGGCTCCAAAAATATGAGGCCAGAGCTGTGGCAGACTGGTGTTACCCAAGCAGTGAGAGCAAGCAATAGGTTATCGTGTGTCACAGATGCCTGTGCCAGCGGTACATCAGAATTGATCTCCTCCTTTCCTGCAGTAAAGGTTTACATTTGTTGGATGGAAAATATGCTTTTATATAAAACTGTTACCACTTTTCCAAAAGAGATTTATGGTGCTCTTCAGTGCATCACGCAGCTCTTTTTACTGAGCACAATACAGCTGATCCAACAGTACCTGACGATGGACTGCACATTTTAGAAGTGCGATACTTTTAAAATTTATTATTAAATGACAGCAAATTTTCCGACATTTTAGCTTAATGTCCAAATGCAAGAAGGGATATCAGTTAAAGTTTTGTACAGTACTTCAGAGATATAAGTTAATAGATTGTATCAAATTTACAATTCTCTATTTTTTTTCATACCAAATCGCATTTGTAGTAGAGTTAGAATCAGTAATTTAGGTGAGATAGGAACTTTGGGGGTCAGCTGGTCTGTCAAAGACAGATCAGCTCTGAAATGCAGACTGGTCCAAGCTCTGTCCAGTCCATTAATTATTCTTTCTGTATTTATAACACTGTGAAGACAAGCTTTCAGCTCACTGATGGATTATATATTGTTCATCCATAATTGCTGTGGTTAATCTGCATTCTGTGATAGTTTATCACACACACACACACAAAAAAATCTTTTGTGGTAAAATTTAGATCTTGGAATTCAGAATTAGTCAACTTTATTTAAAAATCCTCCATTAGCAAAGTAAACTTTCAACTAAAGCAAACTTGCATAACTTGGTATAAAGTGAAAATTCTTCCAGTTTAAAACTTTTTTATTGTTCTATAAGCAGCATGTGACGATCTTTTGAAGGTTTTGCTTAAAACTAAGGCAAAATATTCTTTTTCCAGTATCATTACAGCTTCTTGTCTTTGGTATCTCTCTTTTTTTTTTTTTTTTTTTTAAAATCAATTGACGTTTTTTCATCAAACAAAACTTCCGAAGCCTCTGGGATAGGAGCCCTTTACCAGTCATTCCTACCAGATAGGAGCATACATTGCCAGCCCTATTCTATTCCTGCAGACTTCAGTGATTTGTGATTAAAAATAATGCCTGCCACAGTGAAATACTTGATATCTGCCTCTAGGCATCCAGTTTTAGACACTCAAATTGGAAAGTTTCATTTTAAAGTTATTTGCCTACATACTTCTGGGACATCAGCCTAGGCACTGCAAACTTAGAAGGTTGCTGCGGGGCTGCAGCAGGACACTTCACAGCACCCAAACCTGCAGTCAGTGAGATAATTCATCAGCAGTTCAGTCCTGTACACATCCATGGAGCAGCCACTGGGAGCTGGTGAACAGATGGACACGCTGGACACCAAAGGAGACCTTGTGCAGATCTAATACAGGTCAAAAGAGATACCAGGGAAATAGTAACTTCCGTTGATTTCAAAGGAATTTAGATACTGATCAGTCTCATGGTTTAGGCACCTGCATACCCTTAGAACTGAGGAGTGCCAGTTCCCCTGAAAGTACACATGAAAAGTTAATGCATCAGGGCCCAGAAAGCAGGACGTTTATGTCTGAGGTTCTCCTCAGCTTAAAAAAATAACTAAGTACATCATTTCACTTTTTCAGAGGACTTCATTCACCACCAGGGCCACTGCATATTCAGCTACCCTCCTGTTGAGTGTGCATCACCATGTAAAAACTACAAGACTCAAAGACCCTAAAAAGAGCAAGAATGAACCCAATTCTGCAGCCCAGTAAAAAAGACTCAGGGAAAGAAGGACTTTCTTGGTTCCTCAGTTTCCTGGGCTACAGGCTAAGCCAAGGAGGGTCCCAAGTCTTTCCCTGGTCTCATGAATTTCACGGGTCTGTTCTGAATTGTTCCACAAGCCGCAGGCGCCCAATTTTTGCTTAGGCAGAGTGCAGGCAGTCTAAATCTTGCCCTTAGTCAAAACTATTTATATTACAAACCTGAATACTGAAGGGTTTACAAAACAATTAGCAAACATAAATATAAAATATGTTCAAGTTTTACAAACAGTTCAACTATAATACAAAATGCAATACAATGATTTATTCCTCTGTCTGAATTTAATTTCCTAACTATAGAGTTTGTAGTCAAAATAAAGTCAAAGTAAGCTATCCTTATTCCAGTTGAACTAAATACGGTTCCAGCCCTAGTGATGTCCCCCTGAAAAGGGGATTTATTAAACACAGCTGACTCTCCCATCAGAGTTTTTCAGATCTTCACAGGTTTTGCAGTTCAGGTTCTAGGTGCAGTTACAAACATGAATTAAAAAGTAGGAAACAAGGATTAAGACTGAACAGAAATAGACCAGTTTAACACTGAGCTTGCAGCAATCAATATACCATCTCTACTTGACTGCAGTGTTTCTCCTTGAAGGATGCTACCCTCATTCTGTGCACAGAATGCACATGGCTCAGTCCAAATAGCAGAGTAACATCCTGTCTTTAGGGTCCCTTCTGTTCTTAAAAACAGTTGGAAGATGCATAGATAAGGACACAAAGGACTACAAGCAAGAAAACAAAACAAAACAAAACAAACAAACAAAAAAACAGTTAAGACAGTTATTTCCCTCTCCTCCCTCCAGGATTATGTCCCATTTCTCTACAGGTTTCACAAGACATTCACAGCATGTCAGTGAACATGTCTAATTTACTTGCAGGTGCCCATCTTGAGGAACCATGATTCCTACAAATCTCTGCACACCACCTGAAGTCTTCAGTGAAAATACTCAAGTAGAATAAAAAGATTCAGGCATAATCAATAGTCAAATGTACATGTAAGTGACAGCACATTAGATGAGAAGATAATGAGTATTTAAATAGAACAGCCATTATTCATTCTATTTATTGAACGAAATATAGATTGATATGGAGAAAAAGGAAAAGACTATCATGTAATGAAAGGTGGGATCATACTACACAAGCATAGGAGTTGTTGCCCAAGTTATTCAACCTAATTCCAAGCATTGACTCTGCAAGACCAAGCAAATGACTAGTTCATTTTAAAAGTTTAGGGCAAGTCTAAACTGATCAATGTTCTTGTAATGCCTTTAAAGAACATTTCTGAATGTAGAAAATCTATTTGTGGACAATATATAACCAAAACGCTGTAAAACTTGTTTATCCAGCAAATGTTTAGAAGTTCATTCTACGCTGCCCCTTATCTTTGTTCCAAGAATTTTGACGTGACATTTTTAGTGGATGTTTAAGGACCACCTGCTCCAATTTTATTGCCACTTCTTGCTTTTCGAAAGTCTGCAGAAGATACTTGTGTTTGTATAAACTTTAATTTTACATCAATTTATTTTTTGCTATTGATTTCCCAAAATACTTTTGCCTGTGATCCTGCTGTTTATTCTTTACCTGCCAGAAATATTTGAATTCCAGGTGAGCACAATCTTACAGAGGAAATGATACCAAAAAGTTCAAATACACGGTAAATTATACATTTTACAGGTTTTCCAAATCAATAAACGAAGCTTGAATTCTTATGCCTACTGATATAGAAAAGGAGTTCTGTTTATATACCACTTCAAAAATGGGTAATATTTTCTTTTGGTTCATGTGTGAAATATTAGATGCCATCCTGTTTTTTATGCAAAACAATTGGTTTTCATTGATTTTTAGAAGAATGTTTGCTATTATTTTCCAGAGTTAGAAGCTAAAGCCCAAATCTTGATTCAGGAAGAAGAAGATAAACAAAATAATATTTGCTTACAGTAATGGCATCACATGGGTACCAACATTCCTTCAGTAGGCTTTAATTAGATCCATGCTGTGCAAAATAGTTATTGCCCGTGCCTGATGTACCTTTCTCTATCTGCACTCACCTAGAAAGCCCTAGAAAGACAAGACAGAATGAAACCTCATTTTTCAGGAACAGGATGAGGTCTCCTCCCTCCACTCCCTTTCTGAAGTAGACATATGGCTTTTATTCCAGTGTTCACCCAATATCCACTCTTACAAGAAAGAAGAGCCTCCAAGTACTGCAAGAAAATTTGTTTTTTCCAGGAGAGGACTACTCCAGTTCTAACCCAGCAGACCTCTATGAGAACAGTGAAAAATGCTTCATCTGCTGCCTGAATTTAACAAGATCCACTCAGTACAAAACAGATTTCCAGCTCTGCTGGCTACATCCACCATCTTAATCAACCTAAATGACTGAAAACAGTAAAAAAGGCTGCCCCACAGAAATGTTCATATGGTATCTGGGCAAAAGGTATTTGCAGTCCAAGTGCCAAGCATCCAATTAATGTTTTAGTGCAACCTTTCCATCAGGCTACAGAGAAGAGTAGTAAAGTAAAGAAAAGTAGTAAAAAAGAAGAGTAGTAAATTTTGGCAGTAAAGTAGTAATCAGGAAGAAAAATATTCAGCAGTGGCAAGAATAGCTATACATCTATTAGTACAATACTTCAGTTATTACTACAAAGGGCAGAATTCCAGCAGCTCAGTAACTTGTTTATCTAACCGAATGCATTAACAGCAAGTGTTGCCTATAAACTTCAAAAGACTGAAGAGACTTATTTTTATCTGTCAATCAATATATTTTCAACAGGCCAATTTTGATAATTATGACTTGATGAAATATTGAAGAGTTTTTTTCCAAAATGTTGTTCAGTTTAACTTCTGGAATCATCATAGCCACCAACACAATGACACTAACTACAGTTGGATAGAAACTATTCCTTAGCCATTCAAAACCAGAAAGCAGTAAAAATACTAGCTACTGTTATGTCCTATTATAACGTAATATCAGTTGAAGACTGCACAAGCTCTACTGTAGTTTTTAACAAGCTCTGGTGGAAGGTATAAATGACATGGTAAATTTATATTTGAATTCAAGGAACTTTAAAAATTAAAGTCTGTTTCCCATTTAGCTCTCCAACCAGAAACAATATTTTCATTTGTAAATATGCTGTTTCATAATCAGACATTTTCTGTTTTTGAGGGTCCCCTGAAATAAAATCTACTGAACTCTAATAACTTATTTTAAAAATAAAATAGTATCTTTTCAACATAAATCATTCAATACTTTCTGCACCCCTCCACAGTCTAACGTATAAGGAAAGATTTTAAGGAAAATTTAATCTAGTGTCCAAATATAACTTTACTTTAAACATGAGGTCATCTAAACATCTGTCTCCAATATATCCCTAGGGATTTAAATCAAAAGTCTGCTAAACATGTACAATCATTTTGAAAATAAATAACAGAACAAATTCAGTCTTGATTATGATTATCATGCTTTTTAAAAGGAAACATTTATTCTAATAAGAAAAGTCTGAACTAATTTAAACTTTATGGACATTAACCTAGACGAGTTTCATACTCTAAATAAGACATTTTTTTTCCATTTAGTCTAGTCTCTAACAATATTCATTGTTTAATATTTGCAGAAAGACAGCCCATATGCTTTCTTCCTTCCCTTTAGAAATGTCTAATCAATAATGCTATATTTCTTCTTTTATTAAGAAGTATAATTTTGCAGAAAGAAGAAAACCTTGCTGACAAATCAGGAAAAGGGGTTGATTTGTTTCTTTTTTGTCATCTAGGATATCCATCATGACACTTTACACTAAGGAAGAATATGCCAGATAAAACATATTGCATCTTGATAGTTATTTTCTTTGTTGTTTAGGGAAAAAACAAACAAACAAAAACAACAAACAAACAAACAAAAAAACAGTAGAAGCTGTTTTAAGCAAAGACCATCTTAGTAACCACCTAGCATTCCAGGTTTACTATTTAAATTTTTTTACTAACAGGCAAAATAAGTAAATCTGCCATGGCTCCCCTGGTTAATTCAGCAGCCCTAACCCCATTCTAAATCCCAGTCCCATTTCAGAGAAGAGAATGGAGCAGTAATCCATACAACACAATACTACCTTGAAACATTAATTGCTTTGGCTCTGTAGCCACAGATCATGAAATGAGAGTGAAGAGCAGGTCTCTGAGGACTCTCAGAGCTCCCAGGTTCTTCCAAAATTCTTTTCCTCTCCAAATACTGCCAATCGCTTTATTTTTTGATGGGGAACTCTTCTCAAGGAGAAGCTGTTCCAAGGGTGAACTAGAACATCTAGGAGAAACGGACGCTACCTAGAATATGATCACAGAAGTCTAAAAAGAGTGCTGGATGCAGAGTTTAGGATGTGAAGCATGAACAACGCAACAACTCTTGTTCGCACTATTATGCCTGTCCGACAACACTAGGGATAGAGGGGGAAAAAGAAAAAAGAAAAAAAAAAAGCAGCTGTTAACAGTGTAGTTTACTGACTGAAAAGCTGATCTAAAGGGCAACTACTCCCATGTTTCCTTTTCTATTTATTGTATGGGTTGGGAACAACCCGTGTATAGGTTCTCAACAAACTTCAGACCCTCTCAGATATAGCAGTATTCTCCCATCAGGAAATCACTACTATAGGTAGTTCAGCCTTAGGTGTTCCAGCTGTTAGTGATATTATATTTAAAATGCAATGAGTCCTCAGGACAAGACTTGCTGCAGGAAAAAACGACAGGTGCTTTTCCTGCAACTATTTAGCTTTCAACTTCCACAACAAAAGCAGTTGATGTGAACTACAGAACCTGAGTACAGAAACTATTTTATAATGACTTAAGTTTAACATTTTTCTTGTACAAATGATAATTAAGCATCAAAGAGTGAGAGCTTCTGATTATAAAACCCACTACAAACCCAGCCAACTATCAGAATCACACATTTTCGTCTCTGGTTGAAGCAGAACAGACATAAGGCTTTCTCTGACCAAGATGCAGCTACAGGAAAATACTTAGAGGTATTCCTATAATGGAAGCAATGTCAGTTCTAACAGTCCATTGCATGACTGACTTTCAAGACTTCCAGATTCTAGCAGTCACATTACTATCTGAGGTTTTGTTTGTTTGTTTGTTTTTTACCTCCTAATCATCTTCACTTCTTTCAGCACTTTTAATTCATACCAACCTTAACCATGGTATTTAGGTCAGTCTGAGGCATTTAGGTTAATAAGAAAAATTTTCAGAGCGAATTTTGACACTCAGGCCAGCAGCAACTGATGAGTTCTTCCAGTTTCAGTGGTATGATTTTGTGGGTCTTATACTGTTGTGCTAGTTTGAAATAGAAATGTAACTAGCATAAGAATGGATGCTTGCAAGCGTAAGGACATTGAAGGGAATATCACAGAAACTGAGGTACAGTTAAGGGAAAACTTCTAATATCACTTAATGGGCAAAAATCCCTACACAGAAATAATCACAATCAGTTTTCATTTTCCTTTCTAGAATGCTTCAACAGACCACATATGTTGCTATCAAAGGGCACACTTTAGAATTGTATCCTTATTCCACGTAGTATGACAATTTTAGTTGGAAATGAATGTAAATATTGGTCACTAAGCACAACTGATGAAACAACAAATGCAGTAATGAAAAAATATTTTTTAACCCAATATAATCTTGCCACAAATGTATCAACTTCTCAGAACTGCTTTTGCAGACAATGGATTCTTTTGCCTATAAATGTTAAAATAGACATAATTTAATTTTGATGACATAATATCATATGTCATAATATCATAATGTCATCATAGTTTAATTATAATGTCGTTAATAATTTAACCTACGTATTTGGTTTTACATACATAGTACATACTATTCTATAATACTCTAACTTGGAAATCTGACTAATTTGTCCAACACTGTTTGCAATAAAATATTCTGAGTTTGTTCTGAAAAAAAAATACATATCTGCAAGTTTTTATGCTTTGCTGTAGGTCACATTCCTATTAATACTTGAAAGAAATTAGCATATGCTTACAGCAGCCTCTAACACCCTAGTCTCAACTTTTTTTATGAAATCTGTGGTAAAATTAAAATAATCAACAGGCAAATTCCTTCCCATGGAAATTGGTAGCTAGTTGCATATTGATTCCATTGGGCCAGAAGTCCATCCCAGGTTTTCTGACTTCTGTGTGGTACCTTTGCCTGAGCACCACCCTTTGACCTTTATCAGTGATATAACAGTCTGTTTACAATCTTCTGCAGATTTCTGTTTACGATTCTGTAGACTTAAGGAAAGTCAAATTCAGTTTTTGCAGCACATATATGAAATCAGTATTTATTGATGGTGATTTGTTTTATGTCTTTTAGCTTTGCTTTCACGAATTATTATCCAAATTCCCTTATCCTAATCTTCTCACCTGCAACAGCTTCAACGTCCTTTCTCATTCATCTGCCACACATTGAGCATTTTATTCTAGTCTTATACTGCCACCTTGTGGGTAATAGAGCAAATAATTATAGATCACCACCATTACTCTAAGTTTTGGGGCTTTGTGTGTTTTTTTGTTTGTTTGTTTGTTTTGATTTATTTTTTGGAGAAAAAAAACTCATAGTAGAAGATAACAGTAGAAAATGCATAACCTTTCTCAAAACCCTCAGGCTTATGTGTATAAAATCTTAATGATAAATGTCTATTGCACAGCCGTTTTGTGCTTAGTATGTCACCATTAGCTTGTCACCATTGACTAGCTTGCCAACTACTTACTTTCCCCAGATTTTCTCTTGGAACAAAGACAGAATGGTACTGATGAGTTCTGGCTGCAGGATGCTTCCATTTATTTTCCTTTTATCCACTCAAACCAACAGTGAAACAAAGCAACACTAGCTTAATTTGAAAATTAATCCCCACGTTCAAAAAATAAGTTTGTTATGAGCAATTCCTGGGTCCACAGACCAAAAAAAAAAAAAAATTTAATAGTAATATTCATTTCAAGGTCCCAGCTTCCATAGGAAGTAATAAGCATACAGCAGGTGTCAAGAAAAGTTATGAAGTCTTACAGCTTTTTAGTTTTCATCACAGTTGTATAAACATGTACTTAAAAATTACATCTTCGTATCTTAATCCCCATACGAAAGCTATTAAATTTTAAAAATGCATAGCTAGAAAAACATTTAGGAGTTCCAGGCAGGATTTTCATAGCTTCTTAAGGCACTGCTTTGAACAGATCCAACAAAATCAGTTCACCCAACACACAACATGTAAAGGTTTTCATTTGTTCTATTTAAACTATCTTGCAAGGATATTGTTTCTTCAAACTACTTAAATGTCTGAAAATTGATAGGATTTTTCAGCATAGTGAATGAAAGCCCATGAGGATTTCATTAGTTTTCACTAAAATTAAACAAGGTTTTCTGAAGCAACTCCACAACACCTTTAAATAAGGAAGATGCACACAAAGCAAATGGTCCAACCTGTCTTTCAGATTCAGGGGTGAATTTTCAGTATCATTTGTGGGCAGAAAGGGAGAGGCTCAGAAGCTGAAAATGTTACTTGCAGAATTAAATAATGTTTGATAAGCTGCAGTGGATGCAAAGTAACTGCAATTGCTTTGCTTCCTGGCATTCCACATGCTTTCAGCTAGCTGCTCTGTGCACTGGTTTGCTGCACATAGGTATGTTCTCATTGGACAAAAAAACAGGCAAAATGAGACTTTTTTCAAGTGACCAAGAAACAGCAGTTAGCAATTCAACCATACTGCCTTCACAACAAGCATCAGTTTCTGTGAGCTTCCATGGTGGCGGTTCCTTACTCCTGGGATCCGTTGAAGTCCCAAACTGGCCTGAACACCGCACTCCCTCCCTGAACTGCTCAATGCTGAAAGCAGTGGGGGTTTCATAGACTTTGCAAAGATCTTTCACATTTTCTTTTCAGAATGTTTTGTAAAACACATTGTGGGGTGATGGCTGTCTTCCACCTCTTACCTTCCTGACTATGCCTAGAATAGAAACTTCCAGGTTTCTGAGAGGATACTTGAGGAAATTCAGGATACTTGCTACCTGAGCCTAGCTGAGAAGGTAGCCTAGCTGAGAAAATTGGCTTTACTGGTGCATTTACAAGTGCGTTATTTGGAAATAATTTAGCTTGTAAGATGTTTCTTTGAAACTAGTACTATTTGACTGATTCCCACCCTTAGTTTGTTATCACAAACAGTTTTTGTTAATGTCCAAAATGCCAGTTCAGTACAAGTGGTGAAAGACAATGAACACATACTGTGGTCTCAGATATTTCAGTCTTAAGAGACTTCAGAAACAGGAACGTTTGAGCACTTTAAAACATTATGGTTTCACATCAAGATATTTAATAGCTTTAGCTATAAACTTAGATAGTTGAAACTACCACTGAGCATTAAGTGATTATTTTAAATACCATGTGAATGCCAATAGTCTGGCTTAAAGGCAAGAAAAAAGCAGCTAGGAAAACACTGAACAGTTACCCTAACTTTAGTTTCCAGAAAAATGTCAGCAAAATAATCAAAACAAATTAGTTGAACACCTTGGGGAAAAAGAAAAAAGGAAAAAAAAAAAAAGAAAAAACAAAGAAAAAAAAATAGCTGATTTTCCAGCTGTTTGAAAGTGTTTCCTGTACAACTATTACTTAAGTTGTTTCACAGCTTATGCTGGCTGGCATACCTTGCAGTGATTTTTGTCTGCCTAATGCCTCTAGTGATAGGAGGACCACCAAACACTGCTTTCAATATTATATTTGCATCCAACACTCTTACTCTGATGACTGGCTTTCCTGCTTATAGATCTGGTTCAAAGGAGTTGCTGCAATCCAGGATAATCAACTTTGTCTACTCCTGAAATAAAACACCTCTCAAAAGAAAAGGTTTGGACTTTCAAAGGAGCTTAAGAGAATTAGACTCCCAAATCCTATTAGATTTCAATGCAGCTGGAAACCTAACTCTTTCCGAAAAAATCAAAGCCAAGAGGTCTAGACAGGCAGAAATCCTGCTGTTTCATGAAAATAAGGAGAATGAGAAAAAAAGACCAGCTCCAGTTATTCTTACATAGCAAGTAAATGCTTTTCTTTAAAAAGCAACCAACCAAACTTCATTTTATACCGACTTTTGCATATTCATCTTGCAATAACAGGAAGCCAATAGCTCATGATAATTTATTACATGGAATTAGCAAAAGAAATATGCTGAATTACAGCAAAAAAAGTACTTAAAGATCCAGTCAATATTACAGATTTGACAGACATGTCATCTTTGTATTTATCACCTATTACATACAATAAATAAACCCTTCAACATTTTAACTTCAAAAATAAAGATGTTTATCTTATTTATTTGTAAGTGTATGGGAGCAAAAGAAGTGAACATAAAATCTCATTTATATTTACTTTCTATTTATGTTACCGATGGTTTTAGCTAACTGTTTCTTTCTGCAGCCTTTATTATTATTATTAAATACACACCTATACTAAGCAACAGCATCCTATAACCTTCCATGTAACCAAATTCAGCTACTTCACTCAGCCAAGGGTCATCTGTGCAATTGTTTAAGATGACATTTGCACTTCGTGCCAGGTGCAAGGCCGCACCTCAAGTACTGTGTTCAGTTTTGGGCCCCTCACTACAAGAAGGACATGGAGGTGCTCGAGAGAGTCCAGAGAAGGGCGACCAAGCTGGTGAGGGATCTGGAGAACAAGTCTTATGAGGAGCGGCTGAGGGAGCTGCGATTGTTCAGCCTGGAGAAGAGGAGGCTCAGGGGTGACCTTATCGCACTCTACAGGTACCTTAAAGGAGGCTGTAGAGAGGTGGGGGTTGGTCTGTTCTCCCACGTGCCTGGTGACAGGACGAGGGGGAATGGGCTAAAGTTGTGCCAGGGGAGGTTTAGGTTGGATATTAGGAAGAACTTCTTTACTGAAAGGGTTGTTAGGCATTGGAACGGGCTGCCCAGGGAAGTGGTTGAGTCACCATCCCTGGAGGTCCTTAAAAGACATTTAGATGTAGAGCTTAGTGATATGATTTAGTGAAGGACTTGTTAGTGTCAGAGGTTGGACTAGGTGATCTTGGAGGTCTCTTCCAACCTAGACGATTCTGTGATTCTGTGATTCATCATTCATACTGACTCAAAGGACAGTTCCCAGCATGTCACGGCAAATCTATCCAGGTATCACACAATGTAACTTGCAGTATTCAATTCCTTTTACTCTGGAAAGAAATTTCCATTGACTTTGCATGCAACATTACTTTATTTCTTTAATTTCTGCCTTTTCCATGCTGGCAGAAAAAACAATGCTTTTCTGATCCTTATGAATTAGAAAAATGATTCTTCTGTGACTTTAACCCTTCATTGACTTGGCTGCTGAAATAGCCTTTAGGTTTCCTAGATATATAGCAATCCTGCAGTTACAGATTCCTAAGTTCTTCTTTTTGCAATGAGATTTACAGTTTAAAGATTTTGTTTTGTTTAATTTTTGCTGTACATGCCACACATGCCTCAGTGTACTAATCAACCACTAGAGAAAAGGAGCATGCCATCAGCTCACTGTACTGGAAGGGACCAAACTTAACAATAAAGGGCCCCAGTTCCATTTCAGTCAACCTCCTGTTCCTCACTGCAATCATACACCAAGGAAAGCAAACAAAATCAAGTATTTTCAGTTATGGTATTGACCTCCACTCAGGAATCTGAAAGATGGGAGCAAACTGAAATGGCAACAGGAAAAAATATGCCAAGACTAAGACTTCGTACTTGAGATTGAGTTCACCCTCGGGAAGCAGAGCTTTCAACTTGATATGAAGTCAAGCTGTGAGCCACCCAGAAGCAGATGCCCCCCCTTCCATGGACATGAAGTAGGCCTGAGATCCCATCACGCCTGAGGTCTACAGTTCAGTAATATCAGAGCACCACTCGAGTTTATCTTTAACTTAGAAATGTCTCAGTCAGCCAACAGTATGTTTAAATCTTTTCTTTTTCAACACTGAATACTTTCATTTCTCCTTACTTTGGCATACTAGTATCTTCTATTTTATCAGTCTTGTTGACTAGGGGTCATGCTTGATTTCTTTTTCCCCTTCCCCTCTCTTTATTAAGTACGTGAACAAGTCCCGTCATCTTCCATAAAGCTTCAAAAATCCCCTTCTTCCTGTTCTGACAGCTTAGGCTTATCTGTAATCATTTTCCACTCGACCTAGCAGAATCACATCTTATCAGATCCTTTTGCATCAGACACGCAGATGCTAAATAATGTCTCATTTTACATATGCAGACAGTATTTCTGACCCTTCATTACACCCACTCTGTTGCACAATTCATTCCCTGACTACCTGGCTACTTTCCTATCGCTGTTTTGACTAAGACACAAAATTATGGCACCTTCCTTACAGCTTCCTACCCTCCTTTTTTTTTTTTCTGAACTGTGTGAGTTAAGATTACCAGTATTTCTTAAAAATATATTCATCAATTCACCATCATATGCATTTTTTTCAGTTTCCTACTAAATACCACTCTGTGGTACAGGTAGAGAATAGGATAGAGATAGGAGTCTAGGATATCTGTGAGATATCTCCTATCTCCTAGAGATAGGAGTCTAGGATATCTGTGACATTCACATGAGGCTACTAAACACAACAAAAGCTCTACAAGAGCCTTATGTCCTTCTGCAAAGGCAGCCAAAAGCATGTAGGGTGTATAAAAGAGATATTGGAAAACTAAGTTCATGCAACCAAGTTCCTTACAAGGGTGAAATACTAAGTACACTCTCAGGAACTCATACCCTCCATCATTTCATTTCTGCTTTCACCTTCTCCATGGTAGATCCACACTTGTCTGAAATTTAACCATTGGCCTGAAGACCTCAAAGCTATCGCCTTCCTCATCTGTCTTCTCTTTAAATCACAAAGTACACCACCGAGCTTCTAAGCATGTGCCAAGAAAGTTAATTTTCAAGTTTGATCCACTTCCCTCCAATACCTTAAAACCCTCACTTTGAGCCATAGGCTTACCAATCCCTCAGACACGATGCTGTTGATAAGAAGTAAGGAACAGTCCTTATTTATTTCAAAAGCAGTGAGTAGAGATCTCTGGACAGATTTAAGGTTAGTGATAGAGTTAAGGCACCTGTCTGACGGGAGACTAAGAAAAAGTATGCAAGCACCTTAAGAGCATATCTCTGGATTAGATTCAATAGGCTTTCCTTATTATATTTAGATAAATAAATAAATAAATAAATAAAAAGTGTTAGGTGCAGATTAGTTGTCTCCTTGAAAGGAGAATGCTATCACTTTAGCATTTAAGCCTGCCAGGTAAGTGCAAATAGTTTTCATCCTCTCTGTTCATCACCCTCAAACACACCTCTGTTTTCCAATTCTAGTCCTTCTGTAGGACTCTGCCTTCATCTCAGTGACAATTTTCTTTCCAGTATGTTAGCCAAACTGCCTGTACCTCTGTGAACAAAGAACGGTGCCTGTAAAGAAAGCAGGCTGCCTTCAGAGGATGGACAGATACTGTGTTAGATCAGTCTGAATCAGTAACGTACAGACCCTCAGCTGTACAGAGAAATCTGTCATCTTGCAAAACATCTGCTGGCAAAACATCTTGGTATCTCTCCAGATATGAAGGGACTTTAAGGGGCTGGTGCAGATTAAACCCTTCCTTTCTCTTCTAAGGGAAGAGGGGGATGGTACCAAGCTGAACCTAAAAATGCTTTAGGATTTTTAGAGCTATGTAAATCCAGTACGCTGGCAGGGCCCGGACAGCAGACCTCTCTGCTTCTGGTGTGATGCCTCTCTGTGCCAAAGCAGAGGGCTGAAAACAAAGGCTATGCAGAGTCAGGAGCACACAGAGGAAGCACACAAATGAGCATTGGGGGCAGGAACCCACGGGAGTGGGTTTAGTGGGAGCCAGGGAATTATAGGGGAGTGCCGCTCACGCGTTAACCAGGGCGTTACATAAAGCACGGCTGCCGTCCTTCACATAAAACACAACATGGCAAAACAGCACCGTGACCCTGAAAGAGACACTAAAGAACAATTAAAAACACAGTGCATAGCTGAAATGCCAACGGGATTTACAAACATACCCTGCAACAGCGAGCCGTTGTGCAAACACTCGCCACGCTGTAGGCTCACGTCAATATTTTAGGTTGCTTCTTACTTAGGGGAAACAAGAAATTGAACCACCAGCGCTTTCGTTGGGCACAGACAGACAGAAGTATGTGGTTTGGACACGCGTGGCTTGCAGCCCACGGGGGAACCCTCCACCGCAGTTCGCGGAGGGCCACCGGAGGCTGCTGCGGTTTAACGGGACTCGCCCGCTGGCCTTATCGGCCGAGGGGCCGCGGGGTGTGCTCCAGGGCGATACACCGAGCCCCGGGGGATGCCCGCCCCCGGGCAGAGGGGGCCGGCACACTCGCAGGAGTCACAGCAGCGGCCCCGCAGCGCTGCCCCCCTGCACCGGGACCCCCGGGGCCGCCCGCCGGGGGAGGAGCCGCCGCCGAGCGGGGTCGGTCCCCGCCGCTCCTGCCCCTGAGGAGAGCAACGGGACGGCGGCCTCGCCCCAGCCCGGCGGGGCGCCGGTGCGGGGCGGGAAGAGCTGAGGGCCCGCGGGAGGGAAGCGGCCACTTACCCGCCGAGCCTCCGGCGGCGATTTGGTGAGAGGCCTCCTGAAGAAAGCCCGCGGGCTGCCGAGCCATGTTGAGCCGCGGGGCGGGCACGGGCGGCCGGAGAGCGGCTGCCGAGCCGGGGCCGAGATGGCGCGGGGCGGGAGGGGGCAGAGCCGGGGGGAGGCGGGGGCCGCCGTTATCGCCGGGGGGGCCGCGGTTATCGGCGGGGGGACCGCGGCGGGGCAGGGCAGGGCCGAGCCCCGCGCTGCGGCCTTCGGCAGCCCGCGGGTGGAGGGCAGGGCTGGGCTCGCAGCTCCTGCTGGTGGCGGCCGGGATCGGGCTCTCCACCCGCTGCCAGCCCGGAGAGCGGAGCAGCAGGCGCCGGCATCCCCCGCGCTGGGGACGGCGGTCGTGTCCTGTCAGGGGACTGACGGGGAAGGTCTGTCACCACACACCTTGGGCTTTCGCTCCCCTTTTGGGGCTTTACAGCACACACTTCTTGCAGTCCTGCTCTCAACACGGCGAACGCCCACAAATTCCCCTGTGCTCTACTTCCAGGAAGGATCAAGGGTGCCGTTTGGTTCACCCACCGTCTTTCAGAAACATAATGTACTTTGAAAACCTTTGGACTTTGGTTCTAACTCTTCAATGTTCATTGGACCCAGGTCTTTTAAGTGGCTATTACAGGTCTTATGTGGACCCATTGGTCCCTCTTGGTAAAGTAAACATGCCATAGGCTCCAGCATTGGGACACAATCAGTCCTGGTTTTGACAGTCCCCAGCATTATTCTTGCTTAGGCCAACTAGCGCTTTTCCAGAAGATGCCAGGGAACAACAAGGGGATGACGTGGGCCAAAGGCTCTTCTGCAGAGGTTGTGTGGGAGAGGCTATGCAATGGAAGGGGAAGACAGGCAACCTGTATGGATGTGGAGCACCCAAGGACATCTAGTCTCAGGGCAGAGAGACATTATATTGAGTGCCAGATTCATAACAGCATTTAGGTTAATAAACTACAGCTTACACACTTAATCAGCAACTCAATACCTAAATGCTTTTATGGATTTGGAGCCTCCAAAAGCAGATGCAGTATCACAGGTGGTCTTTTCCTTTTCCTGTTGTATCACTGACCCCGTTCCACTAGTCAAATCCCTGGGTTGCCAACATCTAGCAGTAAATATTTTTCTTATGACTCCAGTTTCTGTCTTCTCCCTAACTGAGTACTAGTGTGGTTTCCAGCATTCTTCTCCACTTCCTCTTTTTGCACATATCTCACAGCCTCTAATACTGCTGATTTTTATTAACTCAAGCAAAGCCTTATCTGAGCTCAACGTTGCTCCTTTTCTAACAGTGAGAGGATACTTACTTACAAGCATGATTATGTTGGTTTTGGGAAGAAAGCAGGGCTACTGTTGATTTCAAAGTTATTAGCGTTAAGAAGATGGATTTTAAGGGAATGGCTCTTGAATAAAGTTCTTGACTGCTTGTTTAACCAATCACCTAAATAATTGGGGATATCTACTTATTTATTTGCTTTCTTGCTGACAGACCTACAGTGTTAACACAGACAAGGATATCAATTCTGAGTGAGAAATCCTTCACAAGATCTTCAAAGTGATTCTGAATACTATTCGTGATCTTGGACATCTTGAAGAAGAACTAGGAGATTAGATTTGCTGGTACTTCTTCAGAAGAGAAGGAAAAGAAAGGTAGTTTTTACATCGTTATGTTTTAACTTTTCTCACCTAGAGAACAAACAAAACAGATTACTGTTACCTTACAAGGGCATCAGTTTATACTAGTCTCTTAAAAGCATAGATAATTTGTAACTAGTTGCATATATTTAGTCCTGCAGCACAGCTACTAAAGGCAAATGTTGGTACACAGTTTTTTTGTAGTCCTTATGATTCATATTAAGCTAGGTCTGTTTAATATGTTCAAACAGTATTTTTACACACTCTATTCATGCCTGAGATAGGTATTTAACTACAATCTGCAGTCTGCATATATTTTAGATTAGGAAGAATGAGGCTTCCAGACGTTCACTTAAAGACTGAGCCAGTGACTTTAAGGTAAAGTCCTTGGCACTGTGAATCCTGGGCACCCCAGAGGCATAGTACTAAAGTCGTCATTTCATGGCCCATACTCAAGGAATATATGTATCATAGCAGAGCTGAAGAGGATAGATACTGGTTTTCCTTACCTTCCATTCCTGGAAAGGTTCTTTAAAGGTACAAGAGAGATTTGGCTTTGTTTTAATAATACTACATCTTTTCCTCAAGTAAGAGGGGAAAAACTGAATAAAAAATCCATTGTTAAGAAAGGCATACATAATTACGATAAAAGTGAAAATGGAAATACCTACAGTTGATAGATACGGGAGATAGCATTCCAGCATTCTAGTGGCTAGAATTCAAGTAATCAGAGATTAACTAGTAAAAGAGGAAATTAAGTAAAAGACAAAATGTATTTTAGATTGAGATTAAAATACCAGTATCTATTTCATAAAGGCAGAAAGCAGTACAGGCAGAGACAATTTCATATAGTGTTGTGAGAGAGTTCTCAAGTCACAGCTCTCTAGATTGGCTGGATGGAAATACAAAGGTTACTGCTAGACTGTGACAGAGAATCTAGAAATAAATGAAGCAAAATAATGAAAGACTGTTAGAAACAGGATTTACGTCATTTAACTGTCTACTTTATTCACTGAGAAATAACCTTTTTTTTCAAACACAAACCAAAAGGCTATGATTTGTACAATGAGGAATATTTTGAGAAGGAAGGATTCTTCAAAAACCTGCAGGTGGGTTTTGTGCATAACGTTTTGAAACTGCAGTACTTTCATTGTCCTCAGTCACCTTTCTGAGAATCATTTGTCAAACCTTTCCAAACACATTTTCCTGTTTTGAGAACAAGTTACAGGCACCTTAGTATTTGGAAGTCAAAGCTTTTTAAACGTGTTTTGGAAAAGTATTTTCATGAAGTCTGTTCATGAAGTATTGTTCTGATATGTTAGCTTGCAGAGTGTGCAGGTTTTGTGAAGTGGCTAGAGATTCCAAGGTTGAAATGGAATGTAGGCTTTGATAATTCAGAGCAAAGATAAGAGAAAAGCAAAGTTTTTTATTGCTAATGTGTGAGAACATAGAAAATATACACAGAAGTGTTAATAAAGTGATAAAATACTGAGTCTGTAACCATAAAATGGAATAATAGGTCTACTACTCAGGTATATAATTTGTATGCATCAGCAAATAAACAGTAACTTGAATTCTTTGATATATGTAAGAGCAGAGTGAGGATTGCTGTGGGAATACAGAATAACTCCCTAAAATTAATAAATTCCTAATGTGCTGACCTTTAAGTAATTAAAATCTCAACTTCAACGTTTCATTAACATTTGCATTAGTTCCCTTGGTTTTGCTCTTTGAGACTGCTGCTCAATAAATATAGCAGGATCATCAGGTCTCTGGTGTTCTGTATCATCAAAAAACAGATGCCAAAACATCACTGCTTTTTTGTTCCAGGGACATAGATCTCACTGTACAATGCTCCCTACGATACAAACGGCAAATCTAGTATTATGGTGGACTTTCCGTAGTAGTTCAATGGTAAAGAGAATTTGGAGTTGATCAGATGGTGAAGAAACTCTTTAGCTACATTTGTTTTCTGCACAAGGTGTCACTGCAACAAAAAGGTTTACATTAAAAAATAAATTGCTTAGAATAGTGTAAAAAATGTTCAGAACGCTTGTAATTTTCATAGAGATGCATTGACAGAATAACATAACATCCTTAGAAAATAAATTCTGCTATTAGGAAACTAGTAAATCTGACTCAGAGTCTTCAGAAAAACAAATCTATTCACCCCAACACCATTAAATTCTCTTGCTGAAAGTCTCTCATATATTGCACATTTCCCTCCCTACTCTCCCTCCAATCGAAAAGAAGCGTTCCCATTGTGCGGGTTTCCTAAAGCACTTCCAGACTTAATCCCATTTTCACATGGCCTCTTCCCAAGCCGCTACATGTGGATCCACACTATCCTCAATAGCCTTGGCGGTGTGTTCCTCTCTGTGTGCGCTCACCACGTGCATTATCGGTAAGAAATACCGCTTCTAGCCCACCTGGGCAGCACTCCAGCCCCAAGCCCACCAAGAAGACAACGACTTCTCTCGGTGCATGGCCAGCAGGGGCTGGGAGAGACGCCAGCTCCCACGTTCCCGTCACGGGGAATCAGGCAGCAGGCTCCCGGCCCACCACAGCACCCCGCCGTTCTCCTTGCGCCGCCTCTCCCGCCCGCAGGGCGGCACCGGCCGCTTCTTGCCCTGCCCGAGCCCGAGCCCGAGCCAGTCCCCACGCCTGGGCCGTACCGTGCCCCGCCCGCGGCCCTTTCGGCTACTGCGCGGCTCCCGAGGGTGGCGCGCTCGGCTCTGCTCGGCGTTCCTCCTCCTCCTCCTCCTCCTCTTCTTCCTCCTCCTCCTCCTCCTCCTCCTCCTCCCGGCCCGCCCGCCCGCTCCGGGGCTTTGTTGTGGAGGCTGCGGCGCCGGGAGCGGGCCCGCGGGGGAGGAGCGCGCAGGTAACGGGCCGGCGGGGCGCTTCCTTCGGCGGCCGCTCGCGTTGGAGCCCGGCCCCTCACCCGGAGCCGCGCCGTGCCCCGGGGGCTGCCCGCAGCGAGCTACCCGCAGCGCCTCCCCGCCGCCTGGCGGCTCGGCCCGCCTCCTCGCCTCCCCCGCCGGGCCGCTGCCGCTGCTTCGGGGGCCGTGGAGCCAGGAGCAGCCCCCGGCGAGGCGGTGGCTCCGTCAGCCTCCCCTCCGCCCCCCTGAGGGCCTTCGACTCACCCCGTCCGGCTCCGAACCGGAGAAGTCGGGCAGCGAGTTGCCCGCTTTGGGGTGCTGGGCTTGGGGTTTCGATTGGTGTCACTGCAGTGAGGAGGGGGGACACGGGCAGGCTGGCCTCTGCACGGAGGAAGGGCAGCCGGTGGCAACGTTATTCGGAGGCTACGAAGTGAAACCTTTCCCAAACAAGTTCAGCAGGTCAAAGCTGGATCTGTAAAGTCAGGTGAGAAAGGGATGTGGAGGGTGCTCAGACCAGTACTGCATTACAGAGAGGGAAAAAAAGCCACATACATCAAAAATGCCAAAGTAAAGTTTGCAGCCTGTGCTTTTGTTTTGAACATATATGACTTAAAAAGCATCTTTGAGAAGTTTTAATGAATTTTAAACCTCAGCTTCTAGGACAAGTAAGTTTCATACAAACCTGCTTTCTTGATGCTGTTGTAAAGGTCAGTTTCGTTTGAGGGGAAACCAACAATGCTTTTTCAGTGTGAGCAGTTCAGAGAAAAGACATCCATTCTGTCTGAGTACCCTGAGGCCTGTTTTATCTGCGACAGCACACATCTCCGTGCTGCCTGCGGAGCAGCTCTGCTGGCATCCAGAAGTAGCTCCAGGGGGTTGAGGTGGTTGGAGCTGGTTGCTGTTGGAGGTTGCTGGCCCTTCATTTGGGAATGCCAAGTGCCTTGCAGCAGCTGGGTGTCTTTTGTAATACTTCTGCAAGCTGTAGCTACGGTTAGAACAGTCTTATATTAACCATGCTTTAGGCATGGAAGAAAAACCACTTAGCCACTGCAGAGCTGCTGCTTCTGTCTCAGGCAATTCCAGAAACGGGAATTCTGGAGGTTGTGAGGCCTGTAGTTATTAGGACACTGTGATACACCCACCTTCTGTCCGTCCTTGAGCATCTGTTCTTGGCCCACCATGTTACTCTGGGAATATACAACCTTGTTTCAATCCCAAACCACCATTTTTATATTCTTTGCTTGCCTAAATATACTATGGCACTGACTTATTTTTTTCTAAAACTTCACAAAATATCTAAAACTAGGTCCTAACTGTTAAGGTAAACATACTGGGTTAAGTGACAACTCTGTTTCTGTTTTGGTTTTGTTTGCTTTGCAAAATGTAGTCATTCACAACAAAGTCCTTCAGCTGTTAAGCAGATGTGTGAAAATGAGCTATGTATGGAGGAGGTACCACGGGCATGGTGGCTAGAGGCTCTTTTGCCCATCACTGGTGAAGGGATCAGTGCTAATTTCATTCTCTTGAAAGTGACCAGCTGAGGAGAAGTTACTACAGTACTAGTTGCAGTATAGACAGTGAGTGGAGGGGCTGGGCAGTAAAATCAATGTACAGAAGTTATGAAGGGACAGCTGCTGCTGTAGGTTTGGGGAAGGAGGCGGAGTTGGGATGCAGCAGTGACTGCACAGCTTCATGTAACAGAGTGATAACGTCACTGGGGAGATGACATCCCGCCCTAGAACTTTGCTTCCTGGTAAATTTGCCTGCGGAGGCAACATCTGGGAGCAGAATATCCATTTACCCTTTTAGCCATTTCTTCACTAGTTTTAGATGTTTTGTCTAGTTTTCTTTGAAATGCCTGGACTGATGGGGCTCAGTCCAAACTAGTAGATCTCGTGGTCAGAAAGGTTGTATAATCTCATATATTTAATAAATGATTACTTATTGTATGCATTTCTGTATATCCTTTTTGAGGTTACTGCACATTTTCATATAATGATATCGAAAGTTCTTTATAGCCTTTTTCTGATTTCCATTACAGTCTGTAATGGGAGCTACTTTCTCTCCCATAGTAGTGGGTAGCAAATGAATTTTTAAAAGAACTGTCACCAGTTTTCATGTGAGAACTAATTAGACTTCATTGTGGGTTTTTCGTTGGTTGGTTGGTTTTTTCTTGATTCACCTCATTTCCCTTTTAATCATTAGTTTACCCTGTTTGGAAAAGGAAGTGTTGCTCTTGTTCTTTGCATTCTGTTCTTCTATCTCCCTGCTTTTTAGAAATCATTCTGCATTGTGCTAAATTAGAAATACATGATTATGGTGTTACCTGATTTTCTTGACCATGAAGAAATAAAACAATTGTATCAGGCTTACTATGTATCTTGCAGCTAGGCAAACCCAATGCATTATATTACCTGCAATTACAGGAGTATAGTGTTGACACCCTGTAGCCCAGATCTAGCTTTTTACATTTTGTGGAATTTTTAGTTTTTTAGGGTCTCTAGGTTGGTAGAAATGTAAGGAAATTTTCAGACCTTGCTGGAAGGGGTTAGAGGAGGAGGGAAGAATGTTTTTTGGTAATTCTTTGCGGAAAGAATCATTAAATTATTAACTGATCACTAGAATTGGAAGAAGGAAGATACATGTGAGCTGCAGGTGAAGGGCAATAGATGTTTTAAAGCTTACTTAAAGAAAGAAACAAAAACTTTCTGGGGTGCAGTCTATTAATTTCTCTGCATAGTAATGTTGCAGCTGGCAGATATTCCTGAAAGTATGAGTTCTGGCATTTGCCCTTACCTTTTAAAGGGGAACAGCTTTTAAGGAGTAACAGAAGCAGTATTGGACCCCTACCTGCAGAAGGGGTTTTTGTTTGTTTGTTTGCTTTTAATTTCTCAAATGGAATTACTTCAATCTTCCTTATATGAGATTTGGAACAGCTATTACTTATCTGTCCCAAGCACAAGTAACGGAAATATGATCACTTAAATTGCATGCTATTGGATATCTATCGCAGTGCATCATTACTGTGTATGGGGTTCCTCTGTTACTGAGCATCAACTCCATGTGAAAACAGCTTGCCGTATTTACTCTGCACCATTATACTTGGATGAGCCTTGTTAAAATTATTTTCAGATTTGTCTTGTTTTTCAAAGGAATAAAATCGTGTTGGTTCAGATAGTAATTTTGCCAGTTAATTCTTTTGAAAGATTTTTCTTTGATTTTGAAAGCTAGCGCTGTAGCACCATGACTTATGCTGACCTTTATGTTGACCACCAGAATACCCGTGCAGCTTGTTTTCTTTCCTGTTTTTGTTTACCAGTGCTTTTCTGATATAGGGCTGTGAGAAGAGTGATGGGGTGAGGTGTCTCGCAGGAAACTGTCTCTCTGTTTGCTGTGAGTTGGGTGCAATGCATGTGCACAGGATCAATTGCAGGCATGCTTCTGTGGGATATGGAGGGAAGGGGAGGAAAGACCAAGTAGGGTCCCTGAGTGGCCATGTAGCCTATCCTCACAAGAAAATCCAGCAGCTGGCTTCCTCTTATGTGTGATCCAAGCTTGCATGTAATGCATCAGTAACATAATGTTCGAACATCAAAAATAAAAACAAGTCAACCTGTAGGCAAGCAATTATGCCTTCCCCTGTTTAGGCAATTTAAAAAAGAAAGCAGTCCTATATATCACTTTGAAAGTGTCAGCTGAATGCTGTACTTACCTGTGTAAGTTTTTAGCCCATGAGAATAATGAGATCCCTCTACAGTCAGGGTGCAACTGATGCTGTTGGTATGCATCAGCTTGTTGGGCAGCCCTACAACAAAAAGAAGGGACTCCTCTAACGATATCCAAGACAGAAGTACTTGTAGGGCACTGTTATCAGTTTGTAGGGCATTATCTTTTTTTGTTGTTTCTTTTTTTTTCCTTTAACACTTTAAAGGAAAAAGGCAGGCAGAATATGAGCAGAATCAGTGTTTGCTGAAATTTATTCTAGAAATTAATGTTGACAAAAGCATATAATTCTGCTGGCAACTTTTTGTATAGATAAAACTATCAATACATATGTGGCTCTCAGTTTTAACAGGGAATAAAATACACAAGACTGGTTCATCACGTTATATTTTCCTTATTCAAAAGAAGTCAGCATCTATGATATCATTTTGCTATAGTATCACTTTTTTGGTTAGCAAATCAAGGAACAGATCCAACTTGCCTGCAAGTGAATGGCAAAACTTCTGCCGGTCACAGTGGCATGGGATTACGCTCTAGGTTTGGAAGAAGTAATTGGTAATGACTTCAGCTCCCGAAGGGCATTAATTTTTGCACCATGAAATCCATAGTAAATTGAGTTAAGGAGGTCCACATAACATGCTGGTAGACAAATGTTATCCTTTCTGTCCTTTTATGTAAATCTGTTGAAGACGGAATTTGATCTTTAAGTTACACATTCATTTAAGTAGTAATATTCCAGCCAGCTATGCTCTAATTTAAATGTTAAGTGTGAAATAAATTAGAAAGATCTAATCTGCTTCAGGAAGGTAGTGTTAGGAGAAAGAAGGATTAAAATGTTTGGTTACTGGTGAGTTGTTGGGAAGAAGGTGGTGGCATCTCCTGTCAGAATTCATGGAATGAGAGCATAGTCGTGTGTGAATCCCAATCGTTCTGGGAATGCTGTAGTATTCCCACTGCAAAAGAATTTAATGCAGCATCATAGGCTATTGTACTTGAAGTAAATACTATATTTTAATGGTCTTTTAAGAATGTATAGATCCAGTAATGTATGTTGATTTGTACTTTCTAAATATAAATGTCCACTTGTAAAGAGAGTGCTGAAGAATTGCTTCGTGGTTGCGTGTGTGTATGAATTCTGCTTTTTGGGACCAAACCCAAAACTTCTGTCATTAGTTGTGAATTTAACAAATGGTACTAAGCTTAGATTCACTTTGCAAAAAGGATTAGGGCTTTCTGAAGCATGGCAGTTGATATGTATAGAAATGAGAAGGGAAAAGTGTTTGATTTATTTATTTATTTATTGGCAGAGCACAACTAAAAATATTATTGTATCTTGTTTCAGTTTTTAATACACAAGTTAAATATGTTTATAAATATTTGTATTATGAACACTGATTCTTGCTTTGAATGATCTAGGTTTGTTACCTCTGGGAGTAATTAGTTCTGCTTTAGCCTTCTTTCTTGATGCTATTTCCAAATATATATATTCGTTCCCCCCTCTCTTTGTTAAATTCCAATGTATTAGTGGGTGGGAAAATGAAATCATTCTTGATGCTTACATATTACATCTGACAGTAAATAAAATACCAGTTTAAACTATGTTTGTTTGTTTGTTTTTCTATCAGTGCAGCATAGGTGTAGAAGCTGAATTGGCTGGTAAAAAGGCAAGCCAACTTACCAAGAAAAATGGTAACTCAGCTTGTAGTAACCCCACAGAGTGTAGTTCGAGAATGGAGAATACTGAGTATAATTAGAAAATTATTCTAAGACATTCTAGTGGTCATTTCGATGCCATTGTTAGCAATTGTGCAAAAATAAATATTTTCTAAGTATTCATTTCTCTCAATAATGGTATTTGTGGGTAGAAATATATGTAGTTACATATTTTATTAAGTGATCAGTTAGTCCTACATAAGAGACATTAGATGATGAAATGTGAAGAAGATGTATATCCTAATGCAGTGTCCTGTCATTTATGCTTGTTGTTGCATAAATTATACCCATCCTATAATAAAGCTATTAGTATTGTTTTAGGTATTATTTGTTTTTGTCAAGTACAGTTCTTAATTTCTAATTTTTTTGGTTTGCAGTTGGACTTGCTTTAGGATTCAGTTTCTCAATGCGTTGTCATTGTGACTCATTCAAGTAAATAAAGTTTCAGGTTCTGTAGGATTTTGCAAGGTTAGGTGCTTGGTAGGTGAGAATGGGGTAACTTGGTCATGTAAATTTTTAGATACAAATGTGAGAAACAAAGTATTCTTAATCATAGTAAGCTATAGTGTGTTTGTGTGTATCTGTGCAGGGATACAGGCAGATTTTCAAATTTCCATTGTATCAGAACATTAGGATGTGGCTTCCCTGTCGAAAGAGTTTTGCTATAACCACTGCAGGAATCATTTGCTCCTTGGTACCTTCCTTGTAATGAGGAAATTAGAAATTAGAAAATTAGAATGAGGAAAAAAAATTAGAATGAGGAAAATTAGAAATTAGAAATGCCTCTAATGAGGCATTAGAAAATAGCCACCACAACTTGAAGATCTGATGAATATTTTCTGCTGACTCTTAAAATGATGCAAATGTTGTAGGATTTAAAGTGACCTTAAACACTAAACAACTTTAAAATGTGTGTGTGTGTGGTTTTTTCTTTAACCCATTGGAGTTGTGCAGCTTTTTATTTGGGGCACACGTTCCTAGTTTTTGTAGGGCAGCTTTTTCTGTTGTTTTGCTGAGGAGAAAAAAAAAAAGGAAAGGGAAGGCAAGAAACATCTTATGGATAAGGTAACTGAAAAATCGCTTTTCCCATGTTTTTGTCGTGGACAGAAAATTATATTTGGAAACTTATTCAGTTGAGCCACAAGAACAGAATTAATATGCTGATTACCAGAAACACTGTCTTTGTGTTTCCTTGCCTTGTCCTCCGTGAGACCTTTTGGTTCCTTCTCCCTGCCCTGGTGAGGTGGCAGCTGTTGGTAGTGTGCTCTAAACAGGGAGCAGCTTTGTCAAGCCATATTTTGTCTTCAGATAGCTTGAAGAAAAAAGTTTCCCTGATAGCCCTTGACACCAAGGGAGTATTATTCTGGAGAGTGGCAAGGAAAGGCTGCTTTCTTCAGTGCTTTGGCCAGCAGCAGGAAGACTGAGCAGAGCTTTTCATGTGTTCTTCAGTATTTCTGAGAACCCTAAAGGTCTGGTGCCTTTAGACAGCATAAGCATTTGGCAGTTCTCCTTTGACAGCTTTACCTCGGGCTGATGTGGTATAGATAGTGGCAGTAGGAGGCGTTTTCTCTCTTCTGAAAAAAAACAGCTAGATCCTGGAAAATTCAGGAAGTATAATTCTAAAGCATTTGTTAGAATATTCTTTTCAGTGAAGGCAAGCTTTGTTTTCTTTTTGTGGCATAATTGTGCAGTGCTTGTTTTTACTTTTAATTATGATGGGGCAACAGAGTTATTTATACAAGTAGAGTGCCAGCTGACAATATGGATTTTCTGTGAAGATATCATTCTTAAACATAAATAAATCTGAAATCTCAAATGTGAGAGACTGACTTCAGCCAGAATCTCAGCATTTTCTGTATGTCATTCAGTAACAACAACAAAAAAAGTCTCTGTACTTAGGCCAGTGTAAAAACAGCACAAATGTACTTTTGTCTCCTGGGCAGGTGATAGAAATGCTAGCAAATTACACAGTTCCATTTGGACAGTAGTTGATATTTTTACATATTTTTAAAGTGTATTACCTCCTTGATAGAACTACAAAAATGTTTTCTTATACTGAATGTCTTTATTCCAAATATCACTAGGTGAATGATACAGGTGGAATCAAGGACATTCAGTTACTCAGTAATCAAAGTAGGACAGTTAATGGCAGATACTAATATCTACATTTACATATGCTAATCGACTTTTTTACACTTTTTCTATTTTGCTTCTAGTTGTTAGGATACCATGAGCTTGCTGTCAGGGAAAACAGTTTAAGATAGAATAAAAATGAGTCTTGAGGTAGTTAAATACCTCAGTTCACTTGACCTGTATCTGAAGAAAAACAAACAGTTATTAATAAATCTGTATTTGTCTATCTGTTCGTAATGGTATTTATTTTAATTAGACCACAGGAATCCTGAACTTAAACTTTTCTCTTTGCACCTGATTACATATGATGAAAAAGGATGTGGTTCCACACCTATATCCTTCTCGACTGATGTCATTGTTCCTTAAGGAGGCAGCAGCAACCCCATAGTTGTATTCAGTTACGTTTTAAAAATGAATTTTGATTAAAATCTTAGTTTAGCAAATGAAAATCCACCTTTAAGGATTAAATTTTGTTTTTCCCTCAAGTTGCAAAAAAAAAAAAAAAAAAAAAGAGGCAAAGAAGCATTCTGTTCTCTTTCTGCAATGCTTGCAGCTATCTTCTACCCGAGTTCACTGTAGGAGGTTTGTCCATTAGTGTCTTCAACTATCTTTTTAGAGGGACAAACTAAATTGGGAAAATACGGCCCCAGGTAGGGCTGTGTGAATTCACTGGTGTCTTTGTTCACTGTATCTCCCTGCCCATAGTGCCTGGGTTTTATTACTTCCTGCTCTGTTCCTGCCTTCTTGCTGCAATGATCTCTTGGTTGTTTCCAGGTGTTCCTGGCTGAAGTCATGCTATCTCTTCCTGCAGAGGTGTACAAAGAGATGTACTATGAGCGATATAAGTATTTCCGTGATTCTGTTACCCTGACTTCATTGTTCTTTTGCCTCCTACAGTACTCAGCCCCAGTTAGCTGGCTTAAACTTGGTGTTGAGTAGGGGACAGGATGCTCAAAGAAAAAGGCAGGGGGGAAGTTGTGGAACCCACTGCCCTTTTCTTGTGCCGTCTCTTTTCTTGCACCAAGTCTTAAGTTAGCTGCTGATCTTCCTAGGCATGCCTTGGAGAAGAGAATTGTTGTGCCTGGTCAGCCATTTGTTGGCCTTGCCACCTGGGTGTGATCACCAGTTGGGTGTGTTTGCTAATTTCTCAGCTGTTCCTTTCCAATCCCTGTAGTAAGCCTGTTCAGAAGTAGATCAGGAGTGTAGAGGTGTGTGTTGCTTCTTGTGGAAAAATAAGGGTTTTTTAGGACAGTTTTCAAGCCATATTTTACAAATCCTAAAGGATAATAGAAGACTTCATATACATACACCTCTCCCTACTCAGCAGGTGTGTGCGCATGCATTTGGCTGACAGTCTTCTGCTGAACCAGGACTGAATACCTGGACTTCCTTAGCAAATAGAGGCATAAGCTAGTGGGTGGGAAGCTTGCTGCTTGCCGTGCAGTGCCAGCAGCCAGGAGATGGAGCCTGTGCCCCCAGTGGGCCTGGCGTGGGCTACACTCGTAGAGTCTGCAGGCGGGGATCTGCACCTGGCCCTGTGGCTGCGCCTGCCCTGCTGCACCTAGGGTGTGACTGGGGGGGTCTTATTAAACATCCAGTATGAGATTTGAGTGCCTAGTTTCATAGTTGCCTTTTTTTTTTCTTGCTAATGCTAACTACTAATCACATTGAAACTATGTGTTTGAGCACTGAGAACTGTTGAGCAGCACAGTGCATAAATTCAAAATCAGCAGTAGCTTATCCTGCAAATTCCACGTTTGGCATGGTGTGTCAGCATCCCTGCATTGTGGCACGTGGCTCAACAAGTCGATGGAGTGGATGTGGTTTGTTCACATCTGTGTGAGCTGTTTGGAAAACTGTTAAGAATATGCAAGTTGCAAACAACTTCTTTAGAAATAAATTTACCAGGTGCAGTCTTGTAGGTAGACCGGTTACTACTCTAGTGTGAGAACAGTTGCTAAGTAATAAGGTGCTAATTTTACTTGAAAATGTGAGTTACAGGTCTTAACTTTAAAGGGACAGAGCAGGATAATATTTTAGAGGTAATAAGAGGTAGTAAGTTTTTTGTTGTTGTGAGGTTTTTGTTTGTTTGTTTGTTTTTGTTTTTACTGCCAATGTGTATGTACTTCAAAGATCTGCCAGATCTGTCCTGTGATTGTAAAAGGTACACACTTTGTGTAACATGTACCTCGCATTTCTTATTTGAAATTCTAAATGACTTATGTTTACAGTTCAAAACAATGGAAAGGGTGTGGGTCCCCAGGGCTCCTGCTCTGACTAATAATTCTCTGCAGTCACACTCCTGTACAGTACCTTATAGCACAACAAGAAAGTAAGATCATTCTCAAAGACTGCAGATTTGTCTGATGACCATATGATTACTAGGCTAAGTTGCAAGTAGAAATAATCTTTGGAAATGTGTTTCTCTGTGCTGGTTATTATGAATGTGAAACCCGCATTCAGACATTAGGGAATGGGGTTAAAAGTGAGATGAAATTATGAAGGCACTTGTCAGAAATAAATTATTGAGTTAGAATTCTGCTGAAATGGTATAATTTGGTTTGCTTTATTTGTTTTGATGGTTAATAGTCACTTACTTATGGTTTGCAAAGATGAAATCATGGGTTTTCTTTAAGATGGCACATTAACGAATTGCAATACAGCACTGAAGGATGGGTCGTGTCTGGAGCTCACTCTCCCAAAGTGCAACCAAATGTGTTTGTTAGACATTTAGTTGAAATTGCTTCCTAATTTCTCTTTGTGTCTGCCATCAATAAATGCTGGCAAAAGTAGAGACAATTAGAAAGTAGTCTTATTCAAGCATTAGTCTTTTCTAAAGCACTTTAAGTTTTTAAAATATCACTTATTTTTCAGCCCACTGCATGTAGTTGTCACCTTATCAGACCATTGTGATAATATGTGTGACAAGTTCTGAAGTCTGTCCCTAAAACAGATCAGTGGTGTGTTTTTAAGAGGAATTTAAAAAAAAAAAACAACTGAAAACAAACAAACAACCCAACAAAACACAGAAGAGTTTGAATTGGGATTAACTGTTGTTACAAGCTAGCAGTTTTGAGGAGATCAGATTGTGGCAGACATCTGGGCAAAAAACTTAGAAAATATTGACAAACGCCAAGCTAACCCCTATTGCTAACAAAGCAATTAGAATTCAGCCTCTGAAAGTGATCTTGGAGTACAGGCTTTCATTTTTGGTGGAGATAGAAGGTGCAGGTGAAAGTCCAAGTAGACAAGAGATTAGGCAGAATAGTGTCATCTCAGCCACCTTCCTCCTGAACAGAAAAACAAAATAGTTCGTGCAAATAGTGCATGGTGCAAAACATCAGAAGTCCGAGTGTCCAGAGCTATCTGTTATCCTTTTTCAAATATCAAAATATGCAAACATGATGACGAGAATGATGGTACCTTTAGTTATGAGGATATTGCCCTGGACAATATGATGGTAGAAGCAAAAATCACCTACCTGAAGCCCAGTGGAAAGTATATCATTTGGATAGCCCAAGTGCAAAAAAAGTGTGGTGCCAGGCAGGAATATTATCTAAAAAAAGCAAGCTGTAGAACATAAAGATTTGGTTTGTGTTTATATAATAATCTTACTGCCATCAAGGGAAGGATTACTAAGTTTTAGCTCATGTTCTTGCTAAAAGAGTGTGGTTTTTTTTTTGTTTTTTGTTTTTGTTTTTGGAGAGGGAGGGGACTTTTTCAGGAAAAGTCTGTTGATAAAAATTTCCATGAAATACAAGTTAGAGCTGAGAAAACAAATGGTCCAGAAAGTGACATTACAACAAACGTTTCCCCTTAGAAGCAAAAGAAGAGCTTAATAATCTTCTATGAAACGTGAAATGAGTGATAGAGTCAACAGGATAGGTTTGCTGCTCATTAAAAGGTGGGGAAGAAAAGACAAGCCTTCATTAAACTTGTTGGCCTTAAAAAGTTTTTAAAGTAAAAATTAAAAAAAAAAAAGTTTTGCACCTGCCAGTGTATAGAGATCATGAAAAGATGACTGATAGCAAATGGTTTTCTAGACTTGATGCATCGGTAGAATTTGGCAGTTGCCCTCAACCAAGTGAAGACCCACATCTGTGTGTGTTCAGCTTTCCTTATGTATCAGCACCTGCTTCTTTTGAGAGCCATTTAGATTTTATGTAGTGCCTGAAGCATTTAGCAGAGGAATACAACAAATGTTTAGTAGCAGATCTTGAAGTCTGAAGGGAGGATGACAAACATGTAGAACTAGCAGTTGTGGGAAGCTCTGGGAAGATGCAGGGCTTCTTGGGTCTGGTTTCATCTCTTTTGATCTGAAAGATCTCAGGTGGTAACTGAAACACGGTAATTCCAAATGATGGTATGGGCAGAAGTAATAGAGTTTTCTCCTAACAGTAAAGGGTACCACAAAGAGCTATTGAAGATCGCCTGTAACGTAATGAGATTTCCCTACTACAGTTTTTCTGTTAACAGGTTACATTCAGTGGGGAACGAGCTTTTAGGCACTGAGCCCTTTAAACAACTCATGCGAAACAAGAAATCATAACATAGAGCAGGGACTTCAAATCCTCTGTATTTATCAGGTGTGGTACAGAAACTGATTGGAAGGGGCCTGTTGGTCTTCTAAGGTCTGAATGGTTTCCGAATGCAAATGGGGGGAAACGGAACACTTTGACAACTGCAGTCTTGCATGGAAAACTAATTTGCATGAGGTCATTGAGCTTTTTATAGCTTAAATTTGCATCTTAGCGGTAGGAAAGGCCAAAGTTTTAATGCCTGGAGTTCAGTGTTTATTCAGAGGCATAAGCTTGCTAGATCTAATGCAAAGCATCTCACAAAATGCTAATTTTTCTGTTTGTAAGCATATACCCAATGTATTTTACTATCTGGCTGATGCTTGGAAACAGATTTCCTGCTGGACTAATTACCCCTAATTGTGGGCTAATTACCACTATTTATGGTACTTTTGTGTAGCAATAAAGGAAACTAGCAGGAGAAACTGGTCTAATACTGACATTTAAGAGAGAAACAACATAGACTATACTGTTCTTGTGTAGTACAAAATTTTAGTTGATATATGATTCAGGAAGCTAAGAGGGAAATTCAACCAATAGCTAAAATATTTTAAATTGTATGCATTGGTGATAGCCTTTTCTGAAAGCTGAATGGCTTTGGTGGTGATTTTATTCTTATTTCCCTTTGGAAGTGGATTGTGTGAGCTGGGGAGTTGTGCTTGCTTCCCTATTTAGCTTTGTAAATGTTGTGCTGTTCAAACTGACATTACTACTTATCCAGCAGTGATCAGTTTTCCTATTTCTTTGTATCTAAGACACAGATTCCAGGTGGGTGTCACAAAACCCCTTTTTCCTTTTTTTTCTTGTTTGTAGAATAGATTTGAATCATTATTTCTAGAAGGAGATGGTGATTCATTCCAGTAATTCATACAGGAATGATTTACAGTCTGATACAGGAAGGATGTTCATATTTGAGCCTAGATCTTACCAAAGTTTTTTATGCTGGTATCTTTTCTTAAATAGCGTCAATTGCCTCCGAAAGATTTTTAACGTATTTTACACTGTTTATATGTGTGTCTATTTATATATATTTAAAGTAATTAAAATATGTATGTATTAGGATTTTTAACTGTTTGGTTTTTAGGGTCTGGCCAGCTTAAAATTAGAGCTAGTGTTCTTTATCTCTAGTTATCTGCTGCAATACAGCTTTACTGAAGGACTTCTGTTGATCAATTTTTCATAACTTGAAAAAGCTGTAGGAGAACCCCTGTACCTATTTTCATATAAAATCATAACATGAAAAAAATAGTACAGGAATGTTTTTCTGAATCAATTAAGAATGTACTGCATTGTCTTGATACCAGATAAACAATTTGATACTCATATAGAGAGTTTCATATACATAAATAGGACTTAGATAAACTGCTTTAATCACTTATTTGCTCATATCTTCTGATTTTATAGTTAACTTGGGAAGTAAGGATAATCATTTTTGTTGTATGCTTTTGTGGACTGGATGTAAATTAATCGCAGAAGTACAGTGTCAGCATGAATTAATTATGTAAGTAAGCCAAATGGCTATTTCATTATTTTATTTAAATGGCAATAGCTTGAGAAGATCTTTTGTCTTAATAGATTAGCCAGAATTCATTTGAAAAAGTCTTAGTATGTTTAAGGTAATGGAAAAAAAATCACTTTCAGTACATCCTAGCAGAGATCCTGTTTAAAACAGATGACAGCCTGTCACGTTCAGTAGCATATCAGTCATCAGATTTATTCTAATTCCTTAAGCTGAACATTTCATTCAAGCCTGTAGATTGTCTTGTCAAGCTACCAAAAGCTTCATAGCTTTCCTGTCAAGCATATAGTTGCAGCAGCAGTTCACAAATAAATGCTAAGCTGCAAAAATGTTGTTTATTTTCTTTAACCTTTTATTCAGTTAACTCTGGTGTTCTTCGTGTTATTTTCTCCACGTGTTTATCGCAAGGTATTTGAGGTACTACTTCCTAAGCATGCCTCATCCTGACCATAGCCACTTCTGACCAAGGGCCACTCGTTTTGCCATGTGTCATTTTTGCTCATAGCAGTCTAGACCACCACGGTTATGACATTCCTGCTTTAATCACAAAGGCCCAGTGAGCAGCTTTGTTTGCTGCAAACGTGAAGGAATTCCACTGCTAGTGTGCAGGAGGCACAGGGGGAACCAGTCCTGCCTTGTGCAGGGCAACTCTGCTGGTGGAGATCTGCCCTGTATGGAAAATTACAATTTTGTTATCAGCCTGTATAGCTATGTCATTCCCACTTCATCAAAACGTCTTTGGGCTTTTTTCTTAATGCTTTACTGGGCATGTTTGTGCACATGGGACATAGCTGAATTGGGCTTCTTGCTTTTCTTTTAGATCTGCTGCCTTTGAGAACAGAAATTTTTCATGTCATGTTTTTTTGTTGGTTTCTTTTTTGACCTTCTCTTCTTCTGAGCCTTTTACTTTGCTTAAAAGAAAGCTTCTGTGTAAACTGTAGCACTTACATACAAAGTACTTGAGCCTGTGCAGTAGTGAGAACTTGGCTTGAGACACAGTTGACTTTCTTTGACATCAACGTGCGTATGTCTAAGAGCAGTAAAACACTGGGGTGGTTAGTGGAAGTAATGCTAATTAATGCTTGTGCTAAAAAAGCAAACAAAAAAAAAACTAAACTACTAAGTTGGTGCATTTATATAATTTATATTTAAGTCCAAAAAATTGCTCGGTGAAGTGAGTTTTCAAGTATCACTGAAAAGCACATCTGAGTTAGACTAATGGCTAATATTAAATTGCTAATGCTATGGCATTGAGTGTAAAGTTGTGACTGCCCTTTTACAGGGAAAAAAACTTCCTTGCTTACCTTTTTCAGCAATAATAAAAATCTAAGCTGAGTGTTAATAATTGTCCAGAACCACCAAATTCAGATTTCTACTCTACTTTCTACTGTTCTTCACTGGAGTTTGGGATTTCTTCTAATATGTGTTTTTTTCTGTCATTTGCACACAGTGCTACATTTTCTTCCCTAATCAGGTGTTTTTCTTTGTCATAAAATCCTGCTTTTTTATATATTTATATATATTTTAAATATTTTGATTTGCTGAATGGCAAATATATTCTTTTAGCTGGCTTATTTCTTGAACAGGTATTCTGGAAGACAGAGTGTACTTGTCTAAAAATCAGCTGTGGGGTTGAAGCCTTAGATAAAATCAAAGCCTGAGTATAAAAAAAAAAAAAGTTAAAATGTCAAGATAATGAAAAGTCAGAAAATAAATGATACCTATTACTAACTTTGACTTTTATTCAAACAGAAATATGTAGCATAGACAAAACCTGGTTACAGAGAGATAAATTAGAATTTTACACAAGCATAATTGTTTTTTTTTTGTATTTTACATTTATTTATAAGATGAAGGCTTGGAATTCTCAGTATAAATCACAGTATGGTCCTAATGAATGCCAAGGTCAGTAGATGGAAACCTTTTCACTTGCAAAATGCATTTCTACTGTGGAAAATATCAGTTGAATAAAGTGAAACTGATAAGCACCACCTTTCTTACTATGGATTCTTCACTTGCTTTATAATGTTAGAGATCTGGATATTTTTGGTTTTCAAAGGAGTAAATATGTATTAACTCTCTCACTATCCTCCCATATGTTACCTGTAGCCAAATTAACATCTTATTAATTAATATAAAACTTCCTTAAATTTTTGGCCAAGAATGGAACTGTTGTTGAAATATGGCTGAGAAATTAGATTGGCCCTGTAAAAGCAGACTTGTATGTACTGAAGATGTGGTTGATGGAATCCAAATGATGCATAGATGTTAGAGCCCACATTTTAAGAATGATGAAAAGTGGTAAGAAATAGACTTCTCAAGGTATCTCCTACTTCACAAAAACGGTTAACTAGACCTGACAGGTTATTTTGTCAAGCTGGATATTTTAAAGAAGTGTTGGCTTTCAAGATGTCTTGATCAGCTGCCCTTGTTATGTAGAAATAGTCATTTGTACATCTGTTACTGGTTATAGACTCCAGGTTTTATGGGCTCCTGTTGAAGTACCACTGTCCCCGAGGTCAGTGATTTGCTGCTGTTCCTTGTGTTAAGTCATATCAGAGGGTTGTGGCAATGGGTAAGTGACTCAGCAGCCCAAGAGTGCTGATCTGATATTGTTGAACAATTCCTCTAGGTAAGTCTTGGGACTACAAATGGTCTTTTGTGTTCTTCAAAGCTCTAATTTGTGAGGTTCTAACTTGTTCCATTTCGTCAAAGGAAGGGGCTCTGTGAAGGAATCAGAATCTCTGTCTGATCAGGATCTTTGTTGGATAGACTTCAAGGTTTTGTGTGCCATCCGGTTTAACGAGCATGAAACTGTAGTATGGCACAGGTCAGCAGCTTTAATTTGCTGGGCTGATAACCAGATCGTTGAGGTCTGCTCCTCAGTGTGACTGGACATTCTTTCTAAATAGCGAAGGTTGATGAAACTGCAGAAGGACTGATAAGGAAATGCAGCTCCCTGTGAGATCAGACTCGCTTTACTTTTTGATAGAATGGGATTACTTTGGGGATCATAATGAGCCCATTTCTTATGCTAACACTGTTAAAAGGACAGTAGTGTACCCAGTTGACTAGTTTGTTTATGGCACCCTAAAGGTACGAAAGAATAGAACACCCATGAAGGATTCCTTTAATCATAAATGTTATGGATAAGTGTGTAACGGTTGCTTCAAGAGACTCTTTTGTCTTGGGATATACATACAGCCATCCAGTTAAGGGTGCTTAAGTTAGTTTCCTATGCTAGGTAGTGTAAAAGTATGGCAATGTAATCATGGCTGGGAGCAAAATTTAGGTTTTTGCTTTGAGGACTCAGAATTTGATGGTAGCAAAAATAAACATGGTTGTGGAGTGTAACACTTTTTCTCACACTGTACTGAAGGTGACTACTGTGCAGGTGTACAAGGTAACTCTAATTAAAACAGTTTCCCCTTGAAATGTAATTTTGTTCCTCCTCTTCACTATCCAGTGGTAGACTAATATTTGTCTCCAGAATGTTTTTCCAGGATCTGAAGTGGAATTACAGTATCTGAAGGTTACTAAATATTAGGCAAAATTTATAATTCTCTTCATAGTTTAAAAGTATCTTTCATTTTTCAAAAACCCTCCTGGATGTAAAATTCTTTTGGCAAACATTCACTGTCTTGCACTTATGAGAGAAAACTTACTAAAAATAGCATATGCTGTTATCATACTGAGGTTCCCCACTGCTTATATCTGCCCAGTAGCTTGTTTCCTGTTTGGTATAATATGCGCTTCCCAAGTTTATCTTAAAAGTTAAAGAACAAAAAACAGCTAGTTTATTGAGAACCCATTTAGCATTACATATTACATTTTCTTTCCAGTAATGCAGCCATTCAGCTTGTTATAGAGATCAGGGAAATCAAGAATTAACTGTACATCTCTAGTTGTTAAGAATCCCACATGTAGTGAAAATAACGCAGTGATGGATACATATATAGGTACATGTGTGTGTGCTGATGTTGATTTTTTTTTTAAACTGTAATCCAGTAAAATACAATTATTTGTAAAAGTATTCCTGTTTACTAATACAAGTGAGGAATTTGATATTGTGAGTAAAAGCAGAATTAATTCCAGTTGCTATAGAAATTCTTTCAGGATAATGTTAAATTTCAATTCATAAAAAATAATTCTCTCCAAAATATTTTGAAACAAAACTATAACTTGTTACCAGATTTTAAAATTGTGTTTGGAACAAACAATTGTTATTTACAGGGTCTCTGGACTTCTCAGATATCTAGAGATGCAGGTTTTTAGGAAGGTGTTTCTTAATGGTTTTCTGAGAGGATGAGTGTTTTTTTTATTTTTATTTTTTTTTCCAGTCTGTTTTGAAAACACTTTGGGAAACCTTCAAATCCTAAACTGCCTTTTCCTTAAATTTAGCTTTTTTAAAGTGAGCATCTTTGTAAATCAAAAGTAACCTTGCCCCTCAGTGAAGTTCAGTGTGATGAATAAATGAAATTCACCGAACTCTTTTCAGGCAGGATGAGCATATTCTAATAAGCTAAGTTATATAAGGCAAAAACTACCATCTAACCACTGTACGTCTTTTTCCAAACCTGTCTACTCAGTACATTCACAATCCAACTGAATAACTGAGTATGGTGAAATACTGCCTTGAGATCAGAAGGAAGCAAAAGAGGGCTGTTACTTATTGACATGTTTTCAGAAAGGGAAATAACTGGTTAGATGTTGTGGCTTTAAATTCTTGAAGAAATTAAAAGAATGATGAAGTACTCTGAATGCAGTGTCAAAGTGACATAACTTTATCAGAAAAATTACGCCTTTTTTACGTTAAAGTTTGAACATGTTAGGATTTGCTTTTGACAACAAGAAGTCATGTTAAGTCTTGCCTTCGACAGCAAGGTGTCATAAAAGCACAGCAATCAAGAAAAGTTGCCTTCGTTCATAGTGTTTAAGAAATATTCCAAATGATTTTCTCCCTTCTTTCCTCCCAGTTTGACTGTGAAATAGAAAGCTGTTTAGGATTTTTTCTAATGCCGTATTAGGCACAGAAGACATCCTAGTGCAAATACCTAACCTTCTTATTAGCTACTCCTTCAACATGAAAGGCAAGATGAAGCTCTGGAGTCTAAAAGTCTTAGTTTCAGCATGTCCAAGAATATCTTCAGAATTGTTCTATTTGTGTGTGTGTATATAAAATCTTGTGTGTTATCTATGCTTATGTTATCAAGTCTTCTTGCTTTATTTTGTTTTATTTTTTAGTGATGCCAAGCAGTGCAACTTGCAATGCCCAGAATGTCTGACAAACAAGCCTCAAACTGTTAAGCAAGATTACGTGCATGAGAAAGCAGACATCAAAATGAGCTTGGGTTTCAGAAGTGCTGTCTAAGTAAGGATTTTGTCTCCTTTGTCTAGTAAGTGGATTTAGAGCTCTTTTGCTCCGCTCAGGAATAACTTGTGGGGCCAAGATTCAGCTGCTCTCTCAGCTCTCTGAAACCTAACCTAATTTCTTCTTTTCACCTCTGGTGTCAAGTGTTGTGGCAATTAAAACATTAATGTAGCTTGATGAATCAAGGAATAATGAGTGTTAGATATCTGAATTTATGATGAGGTTGCAAGAATGAAGAGAACATCCATCTGTTTCTTTTTATAAAAACTGAAGAGAATAATCTTGCTGAAACTGGCTTGATAATTCTTGGTCTGGAACTTTTCCAGGATTTTTTTTCTTCAATTTGTCTTTGTGGAAAGAATCTGATTTTTTGAAGCTCAGAACCCCTAGTAAAAACTTCTTCTGTCAGTTATATAACCTTCAACTTACCTGAACCTCTTTTTAGTTTGTTCTTAGAGAAATTCTTTAAGGCTTCTTCATCATAAATTATTTTCATGTTTTTAGCCAAATAACATGCTTTCTAAGGCTTTCAAATGACTTCAAAACACAGTAAAGAAATGTTTTAAACAGTGTAAGTCTGTCTGGCTTCTCTATTCTGTTCTTTATTTATTATGATGTTGTATGTAATCTTAAATGATGACAAGATCAAGGAACTCCAGTTCCTCAATGATCTAATTATGCAAGTGCATACTTCCAAAAATGCTTAAATATTTCATTGGTTGAAATAGAAGAACGGAAATGACAGAGCTTTTATTATATTGGGAATCTGACAATTTTGCCTGTTTTTTCAAGTTGTCCTGCATCTCCTTCTAGACCTTTTTTGAGTTTTCCATCTTTTGTAACTTAACTATTTTAGATGGAAGCTTTTATTCACAGTAGACATTTCCTTTCTACTGTGTGAAGATAACTTTTTTGGTCAGTTTCAGCTGAGAAAAAGTTTGAGGTATTTTCCAAAGTAGCTTAGATTAAAGATAAATATATTGTTTTTCCCAAAGTAAACAAAAATATTGCAGTAGTTTGATTGGCAAGAAAGCATTTGTTAGTGAACTTCATAAGTTTTGCATGGGCCCACATATCAAGTCTTTCAAGGTCCCTCTGGAATGCATCCCTTTCCTCCGATGTGTCAACCATGCCACTCAGCTTGGAGTCATTCACAGTCTTGTTGAGGGTGCAGTCAGTCCCACTGTCCATGTCGCTAACAAAGACGTTAAATGGTACCAGTCCCAATACAGACCCCTGAGGGACAACACTCATCACTGGTCTCCACTTTCTCACTTACAAGTATTAAACTACTATTTGTAGTAAATGAAGACACTACGTACTGGATCTAGTTGCTAGATTTAAAAAGAAACATAACTTGACGAGAGACAATATATTTATTGAGTTGTAGGCAAAAGTATGTTTTGTTCACACCTGTGCAACATCTTACGATTGTGCAAGCACTTTCTAGGGAACGGTTATGATCTTACATAAAGAGGACAGCTTAAAGGACAGCTTTCTCTTCAGATACTCATTTTTAAAAACTGGTGGCTCAGTTAATTCTCTTAAAGAACAAAACCGATCTGGATTTGTTGCTTTATTTCATTGCTCTATTCAGTTTGTAAAATTTCAGGTGTCATGATTCTTGTCAGCTCAAGTGTATGCTCTTGAATTTGAGTGGGTAGGTAATTTGGGGTACATACAATGCACTGGATGTTTTGTTTTATGACAGCAGAGGAGGTGCGTTTGTGCTCTCATGCTGCTCAAAATGTTCTGACATAAGTAGTTGGTGCAGCTGTATTTCTCTGAGAGGCCTGTGGGCCTCATTCACTACCAGGTCTTGAAAGGATGGCACATTTCTATCAGGCCTCAACATGTTTAGTACTCATGGTGGTTCTTGATCAGGCTCCAACATCCACACTATTTTGTAGTCTTTATGCTTTACATTTTTAATATGTTTGTTGTCAGGAAAAAGGGGGCTATTTGAAGGGACTTTGAGAAATGTGAGTTGGCTGGATAAACTGAGACTTCCTTTGCTTCCGTTCGGTTTGTTGCTTCCATTCCTTCTCTAAGTTCCTGCTCTATCTTCCTTTGTTCCGTGAAGTCAGCTCAACAATTAAATTGGGATGCTTTGGACACGAGAAATGTCATTTCTGTTTAATGTTATTACTTGTACTAGTGGTTTATTATTATGCCGCTAAATAACCCCTTCTCATTTTTACACATGCATAATATTCTGTGACTTCATTTTTGCTTTTATGGTAAAATCTAGGCTAGTAACTTATTTATATGGTAAAAGAAATAATTCTTGTGCCTTTCTGCTTTTTCTCTGGTCTGCTGTCCTGCACTGTCAAGCAGAAAGCAATGCAGAATTTAGTGTATTGTAGGAATACTAGTTTTGATGACTTTAATTACAGTCATTGGCATAATAAAATAGGTAGGAAGGCACCTCTGAATATCACCCAGTTCACACCTCTGCTAGACCAGGCCGTTTCCAAAGTTAGGTCAGCTTGCTATATCCAGATGAGTTTTGCCTATCTTTGGCAACAGGAGATTCTGCAGTCTCTGAGCAACTTGTTTCAGTGTTTGACCTTCCTCACTGTGAAAAAATCCTTTACCTTCCTTGTAAGTCATGTGCTACAGACCTCTCATCGTCTTTCTGGCTCTTCTTGACTTCCTTCAGGATATTCCTGGGAGCCTCATACTGGACACAGCACTTAAAGCATCATCGCAGAAGTGCTAAATAGAAAGGATTTATCTACTGGTGGTGATTTTGTCAGCAGAGTGTAATGGGCAGGTAGCCCTCATCACCATGATGACATAGTCCTAATTCTACTAAATATTCTTTGTTCCAAATAGGACAGAAGCTGCTTTAAAACATCTGTGTCTTTATCTGTGCAGGCTATGGAAATCACAATCTGGTTGTAAACTATTTAGATATGGAGATCTAGTGCCCTGGACAGTAAGACCAGTGATTTATTTACAACAAAGCTGAAGGATGGTTAAATGAATTGACTATTCTGCACCTGACCAAAGCATATCACAGTTTCGTGATTAGAGTGAAAAAAAAATGTTAATGGACATGTCACAGAAGAAAGCTACCTCACAGAACACACACGCAGATGAGAAAAGATGGACAAAAAGTAGATACAGACTTTGACAAGATCCTGTGTGGTTTTCTTTACATTTCAAAGAGATGGCAGAGAGGAAGAAGGAAAAGGCATGTGTTGTCAGAGGAAAGACAAAACTAAGAATAAAAGAAAAGAAATGGAAGACAAAGGGCAGCTAAAAACTGGGATAGAAGAGGACAGAGCAGACTGATGATTGCTTAATAACTAAAATACAAAGATTATTTCATTTTTTAATGGAGGAGAGAGAATATAACAGAGGGGAGAAAAGGTATGGGGATATTGGCAATCAGTGATTTATTATGCACATAAAACACTTCCTTGTATGTGTAAAAAGAAAAATGAGCCTTTAGGACACTGACCTAATACCAGAAATTAGTCAGGGAGGAAAAATAAAGAAAGATAGAAGTGCATGTCCTTTATCCAATTAAATTTATTTCAGGAACAGGTACAATCTACTCTAAACCAGTTAAAAACTGCAACAAAAGATGTATTCTCTCTTGCCTTTGTCAAAAGCACAACACAGAATGAGTGCTCTGTGTTTCAGTGTATGTCATCGTTAAAAGCATCAGATGCAAATTCTTCATAGAGTATGAGAAGTTTCTGCAGCAGAATAAAAAAATATCTAAGCCCTGGTTCTCCATGTTTTTCTGATGTGTACAGGTTGCTCAGAACTTAATGCAGGTGTCTCATCTCTTTTGGGGCCAAGAATCGCTACGGGAGAAAAGCTAGGGATTATTATATTATTCTGCCCTCTGGGAAAATGTTTTTATCAAGCTTCCAGATAATGCACTTAACTTCTATAAGTCAAAATCTGGAAGTTTTTGTGGCAGTGCTGGAGTTTTACATGTGAAGTACTACTCATGCTGCATTCATCCGTGTGGAGGGCTAATACACTTGCATAGCTTTTATATTCCCTTTAAAATGAAACAGAATATTTTGCATGAAATATTTCTATTTTAAAGCAAATAAGAGTAATAAAATACAATACAATAAGTAACTCCATAATCAAATTTCAAAGTATATTTCATTTCATGACTTTCAAATATCTAAGAGATTGATTTTTTTATTCCACACCTGACAAATATTTACAGTGACTATTTCAGTTATTCTTTGACTAATATTTTTCTAACTTCCCCAAACTATTTTTAACTTATTTTGAGTTGCATTATGTTTCTGATTTTCCATAAAGTTGTGTATGGTAGTGAGGAAATGTGAATCTTTTGTGGAGGAATGTATCACTGCTTCAAAATTTGGCATGCACCTGAGATAAAGAAAACAGTCTGTTCCCTTGGGAAATGCACCTAGAAGGTAATTTTGTTTCTTATATAGTATACCCTCCTAAATTAAGTTCTTTTGCTTAGGTTGGCCTGGGGCAAAATGTTTCAGGATATTTTTAGGAGATCCTGGTGATCTAATTAAGCTTACAAAAATAACACTAACATTGATTCTTTATTTCCCTATCGGTGAAGTGTATGGTGTTACCTCTCCTTTAGAGCTCCATCCCCACTCTGTCATTGGCAACTGTTGACTGCACCGTTAGGCAGGACAAAGGGTGGCTTGGTGCCGTTCCCAAGGGTGCTGGGAGCTGGTGTCTAGTTCTGCCAGAGGCTGAGCAGGTAGAGGAGCCCCCCTTTGTGGCAAATGCTTCCAAGACCTAAGGACTTTTCATTAAGAAGAGGTGAATTCCAGCAACACCAGCAGCCATTTGCTTCTTGTTACAGCTGTGAAGGCTGTGCATGATTCAGTAGCTCAAGACCTGTAAAGGTGCAAACAAGGACGAGGGGTTTACAGCCATCAGGGCTTCATACAGAGGGGTTTCAGCAGCCTTTTGGTTTCCAGGGAGAGAAGTCAGGAACTGAGCTCCAGGAACTGAGAAGTTGAACTTCCTCATCTCCTGCCCAAGGAGGGAGTGTGCTGGGAGCTACGGCAGACTGGCAGGAATCAAAATGCCTTGGGTCAACATCACTGGTCCGATGGTTGAAAGTTTCTGATATTGTGTGGGTGCTTGCTTGCGTTTGTGTAATCTATATGCTGCAGAAGCTCCTGATTTTTTTTTTTCTCTGAAAGTGAAATACGTCCACAGCTGCAATAAAAGCTACCCAGAACTGCAAAAGTGCTGTATGCTTCATACCTTTGTAGATTTACATTGTTTTTATATACCTCTTGTTTTTATTTAATTACTCTTAAGTGTTCGTGGTGGTAAGTAATTTGAACCAGTATCGGAATGCCTTCCTCTTAAATAACTCATTATTTTGTTCATTTTTTTTCCCCTTCTAAGATCCCCTTCAAAATACAATGTACCGAAAGGCAAAATATTTTGATGACCATCTTCTCAGTAAGAAGTAGTAATTTTAGCACTAATGTATTTTAAAAAAAATAATAATAATGAAGGCAGTGCAGCGAGCTAAGTGAGCTTAGTTCCCATGGTTGTCTGTCATAGATGTGAATAATTCAAACATATAAACATGGAAAGAAGTTGGGAGTTTGCAACTGTGACTGCTTGACTCTTGTTGGACAATATTAAGATTTCCTTTGTTTTGATGTTCTTTAGGAAAAGGCTGGTTTTGCTGAAGTATATCCCAGTTAAATGCTGTTTTTTTTTCACTGGGAACCCATGCTAAATGAGAATGTTCATGTATTTCATACATATGCTTATGTAATTAAGCATCTAGTATTTTTTTCTCTCTGGGAAGTACTTCTGCAAATCAGCAGTCCGTATATGAAGAGTTAAGATGATATCATCTGTTGTTTAAGGTAAGGCTAAGGACAGACATTATTACTATTTTATAATAGATTCTTAATCCTTTGTTCTGTGAAGTGTTGATGTTTTCATTAGACTTAAAATATGTTGCATGTTTACAGAAAGCCTGAAATCAATTTTAATTATTTGACTCATTAGAACATCTAATTTTTTTGCTTAAGGTGCACGAATGTACCATTGAATCTGTTTTTTAATTTTTTTTCACTTTAATGTCTGAATCCAAATTCATAAAGAGTTGGAAAAATGAGATGTCTGAGCTATAGGATTCACAGGGATTTTATATGAAGCCTATTTAATCAGGATAACACTGTTATTAATATTCATAAAGTCAGCTGGAACACAAATGACAGACTATGGAGCCTAAAATTTTTTACTTGTGAATTTATTAAAAGCAGCTTAAAAAATTAATGGAATTTAAGTAAAGTTGACGAAAATGAAAATCTTATGTTAGCAGAAAAAAATCTTTATTAGAACTTTCTCTAAGACCATCTTGCATTGATATCTTTGACAGATTTCATTGGCACTTAAAGAAGAAAGATGCATGAATGGTCATTTAAAAGGATTTAAACGCATTGGCACATTAATTTTTACATGAATAATAAGTAGTTTCCAAAAGCAATTAACTTACAATGTACAAGATTTGAATAGAAAAATAGGACTGTGACATCAAAGGGCAAAGCAAATGTGCTGTACATTTTAAACTTTTAATAATATGACTTCTTAAAGTAATTTATTTCATTTCCACAGTAGGTACAGTCACAGTGACGATATTTGTGTTCAACTTTGGTTTGTTTTGAAATACACAGAGATCAGGAACAAAGACATACCTTGATGCCAAAGTGCTCTTGGTAAAGAACAATTTCATGCTCTAACAATGATACGTCCTTTTGAATAAAGCTTTTTTTACAGTCCATTTATGCGTGTGGAAAATAGTCAGATACTGGCCCCAGCATATGATTCTTTCATGTGCTGCTGTGTGCTGCACTGGGAAGCATCTGTTATTTCTGTAGAAGGCAAAATAGGTAGATCTGGGATTTCTTTAATTAGTGGGAAGATATTGGTTAATTTATATTCATATATGTAAGTGGCTTTGTACTTATATATTTAGAGTGAATTTTTCTTGACTATTGCTTATTATATTCATCAGATAAAGACTATTTTTTCCCCCTCGGTTTCTTTGCTTAATGTATAAGTAGTAGTCTTAACAAACACAGATTAAATAAATAGATAGTGAATAAGGAAGTCAGTATTTAAAATTAATTCCAGATTTTGGGTTACAGTTTCACCTTGTATTTTCAGTTTTGTTTAAGTCTACCAATATACTTTATTTTAATCTCCATCTTTATTTTGATTGTTAGATAGATTGATTATTAGCAGATTGTATTGAAATTAAATTAAAGCCTTGAAATAATTGTATTTGATTTTTTTTGATGATTCCTCCTGAGAAAACCTTCATGGTTGTGTCCAGCTGCCAATAGGTGTTGACTTGAAATTTAACACTGAATAATAGTTTGATAAGTTTAGATTCCAAAGATACCTTACCTTTGAAATACCCACTGTAAAGCTATATCTTGAATGATACACAAATGTTGTACATAAGTTAGATACCCACTGCAGTGTGTTCAGAACAACCAGTTAGTGTATGGAATATTTGGTCTTCTATTAACTAGCATTTTCTTTCTAATAATGGGGAAAGTATACTGAGAACCCTGGGGAGCTCCCCAAAGGTCCGTGTTTCACTTCGATCAAAAAGGTTGCCTTAATCTGATATCAAAAGTATGTTTATTTTCTGTAAGTTTAAAACAGAAAATACCTGTTAATTAACAGAACATATTTCCCCTACGAAGACAGTCTGTGAAATGAGTCTCTTGACTTCTTTCTCCAATTATCCATTTGATATGCTCTATTATTTCCAGGAGAGGGCAGCATTTTCCTACATGAGGTACTTGAAAGAACATGCCCTGCTTAGGCTGTCAATGTTTCTTGTAATTACTCCCAGTATATTTGTTGCTTGCTTATGAATTAACTTGCATTTATGGAACTAAATCATTCCAATCATTTAATTACACCTGAGGAGCTGAACTATAATTGCTTGCTTCCAACTAGGATCTGATATGGCTTGAGCAGTATTAATTTGGTGTTTACTTTTCTGAGTGCTAAAAGCATTAAAATGATTGTGCAATGGGATTACATTTTACTAATTGCTGGCATTCATTAGCTGGGTAAATGGTGAGGAAGAATGACTGTATATTGTGAAGGGATAAAATTATGGTTTTAAATAGTATATTACTAGGCACATTAAGGCCCTAAGACATGTTTTAAAATACTCCAGAGGTTATTAAATACCGTATTTTCTTCATGTCTTGCTATATGAATATCTTATTAAAATACTGCAATTATTATGAACCTTTTTGTGCAATATGTAGGGAAATGGCTTCATTGACAGAAACCTATTTCTTGATATTAATAACCTTCTATATTTTCAGCTAATCCAAAAGTAAATGAGGAACTTAGGAAAAGATTGCCAACTCCAAATCAACACGGTTACACAGAATTGAAAAAGAAGCGTACAGCTTCATTTAAGGGACTTCTGTAAGGAACTCAGTGTTCTGCGATATGGCATGAAGTGTTTTTTTTTGTTGTTGTTGTTAAGACCTAAGCACATCAAATCAACATTTTCTTATCATGCCCATTTATAGTTAACAACAAATACAAGCTAGATATGCATTTCTTGAATAAATGCTAGTCTTGAATCTTAAGTATTTGCAGAAGTAGTATATTTTTTATAATCTGAGATATAAAAAAGAAAATATCTGCCTCTGGTGTCGTATAGGAAAAAAAAAAAAGTCTCCTGCTTTATTAATTAAAAATATATGTCCTGGTGTAATGCACTTGAATTTTAAAATGTTTATGTAATGTTTTTTTTGTTTTGGTTTAACTTCTACATTTATCAACACAGTGACAACGCTTTGGGTATTTTCATGATCTGGTTATTGCATCTTCAAGGCATGTGCTGTATCTTTTTAATCAGTATAGAAAAATTTTTGCAGGGAAGAAATACAAAACAAGCATAATGATATAGTAAAAGTTGAAAAATTGTTCTTTGTATAATACATTTTAAAGGAGATGCCTTTGTAAGTAATAAAATTTCTGGTAAGCTTACTATATTAGCAAGATTACTACTTTCTTTAAATTTTTAACCTATAACTATATATATTTTAACATTAAAAATGTTACATAGTAAAACTAACATTTTACTGTAGGGCTTGTGTTTGAGTTTGAGGGTTGTCTTTTGAAGATCCTCAGTTACATAAAGTATTGCAACCATGTAATTAACTGTATAGTCTGAAGCAATATGTATGCAAATAGTAGGATGTGTTAAATTATTTAGTTGTTTAGAAAAACATTTAAGTACAGAGTTGGCATGGTCAAGGGCCACTTCACCTGTATTTAGCCAGGAAATTCAAGCAGGTGAAAGAATGTTTTAAAGTGAAGCAGATACTACCATCTGTAATAACTACCAAAGTGAGCAGTCTCATTCCCTCAAGAGTGGACTATTCGGTGTGGTTTATGCTGTGCTCAGTAGCATATACTTCCAAGGTCAGACTCTAGAACAAGAAGACAAACTAATAAATTTTGCCATGAAGGCATTGCATGCTGTAGAAAGCTGAACTAAACCGTAATGTAAACTAGATGTGTGAAGAAAATATCTTTTATTGAGAAATACAATTTAACACTCTTTGTTAGAGTACACAGACTTTATTGTGCTATTATAAATATTTTTAAATCATTTGTCTTGTAAATTTTCTGTCAAATGAAGGCAAAGTATAAGTGTGTTATAACATATTGTTTCAAGTTTATTTATCTAGAGTTTGCTTTATTTTAGCTGTGAAATGTTGGAGGAAAAACTGGAGTCAGTGCCAGATCAAACAAGTTCAGAAGAACAAATGGAGAACTCGTCAAAAGGTAGGGACTTTTAAGATATTACTAAGGAACCTCAGGTGTTGTACCAGTGCTAGGCAGTGACTGGAATGTATTTGTTCTTGCCGATATATAGCTGACTTTGGAAGAAAAGAAAAGAAAAGGAAAAAAAAACACTGCCTCTAAAAAGTATTTGGGTTAACAGGAGAGCAGCTACAAACATGGTTCTTTCTAGACTTCTATATATGTGCAGGCAAAGTAAGGAATGTAACACATCAGCTTTATTTTCTGGGTTATTGAAGCTGGTTTTGTACAATCCTAACAAGTTTTATTTAAGTTCTCAGCCTGTATATTGCACTTACCCTATTTAAAATGTTGGAGAGTAAACAACAAATCTGAAGTCTCTCTTAAAGTAACTTTCTTTGCTATTCATACCTGGCCAACGTATGATTAAGTCATCTACTAATATTAGCAATTTCTCACTATTACCTTAACCAAATGTAGTCAGTAAGGTAGTCTGTGAGGTTGAGAGGGCCTTGGTTAATGTGGAAGGAAGGGCATTTATCCTTTCCATGGTTCATGGAGTTTTAATCTTAATGAGGATGGAAGGTTCTTTCTATATTTGGATGACCACCCTGCTGTTCTAAGATACATTTTTCTGTGCTTCATGAGAGAAACTTTAGAAAAAGTTTAATTTGAGAGCATGTTACGTGACTGACTTACTGAGAAAAGTGTTGGGAAGTGGCCTGTGTCTACATAACAATGCGTAGGTTGAAGAAAGCACAGACACAGGAAGGAGACCTTCAGTACATCATAGAAGGGTGGATTTTTTCAGGAAGTGGCTATATGTAGGTTGAAAGAAAAAAATGGAATAGTTGTGTCAACATCTAAGATGCCTCTTATATGGGAGCCTGATTTGATTTTGTTTATTTCTTTTGGGGAATTTTGTCCTGTGTATTCTTTCTAAAACCGTAATAAATGTCAAGTTTCTCATGAAGAGAGAAGGAATACTCCATCTTGGAGAAAATGCATTTCTTAGTAATGTAAAGGAATTCCTATCTATATTACTGTGTATAACAAACTACTTGTAGACCCCTTTTAATTCATGACATTTTGAGCTATTACTGACCTAAGTTAAAAATGTTTTTTAGTCAAATACACTGAAAACAAAAATAGTTATGGCGTAGTAACTTACTGGAGAACTGTATTTGGACAATTTATATTTCAAATGTGTTATGGCTTAATCAGATTTAGTATTCTTAGACCTTTAGGGGTCAGCATACCCAAAGAATGGTTCAAAAGGTTAACTTTTCCAAAGTAGGCTGCAAGTGAATGCCATGAACTGATTCTCTGTGAAATATTTTCTGTCCAATTGCAAGAAATGATGTTTTTTTGCAGCTATCAGATACTTTAAAAATCGGGTAGCTACTGAGTTTCATGTGTTTTTTTCTTCTGATGCAGTAAGTTAATATTTTGTGCTATTTAGAAAGCTCTCTCTTCTAAGCTACCATTTAATGTATTTGTCAATCTAATGCAAGTTGTTGTATGAACATAGAAACCTTGAAAGAAAATGTGATATACTCTATTTTTGTGTGCGTCAGTCATTAGTAAGTCACATAATTTCTTTACACTTGTACTCTTAGGACATTTAAAAAAAAAAAAGGATTATGAAGTAAATAAATCTTGTCATACTGGTTTGGATAAGGATTTTTCGTGAACTTTTATTTGAGTGTTAACAAGTTATTTTTTTCTTGTCATAAAGATGGCATTTCAATAAAATAACAACAACAAAATATTCATTATGTACCCTTGGTTCTATTACATTTTCTCACTGAACTACTATATCAAAGTAATTTTAATCTTTTGTTTAAGTGTCTGAAGTTGAATTGTGTGTCCTTCTGTGTTCCACTTTCTTTATCTGTGATATCTTTCCTTTTTGCAGTGGGTACAGTACCATATCTAGCTGTTCTTACCTTGTAACTTGGAAGTTAAAGGTCTTTTCAGAAAAACGTAATAATGACTTATTCAGTTTTTTTAATAACATAATGAAATCTTAGAGATTATTTTATTTTGTGAAAAATAAGTACTCTAAAGCATGTCTGAGATTAAGTTCAGCTGACTAGATGAAAATTCAGTCAAGCAATCAGAATTAAAAAAAAAAAAAAAAAGGTACTGAAAAGTAGTAGGTTTATGATGGCTGTGTGGGATAATATGTTACCTGTTAATAGAAGCTATAAAATAAAATGCTAGAAAGAAAGGCAGTATTTAAGAAAAATATATCTGAAGTGTTTGAAAGTTGAGAATTTATTTTTAATGTTCTGGATTGTTTGGAATGTGCTTGCATGGATTGAGTACATCTGTCTGTCTCTGGTCTGGTATATTAGAAAGGGGTAAGTGCAAGGCTTATTATTTTGGGTTTGTATCTAGTTTAAATGTACTGTTTATCTCCATAGGATCCAGTTTTTAATAGGGTAGTGACTTTTCTCATTTCTCTCTAAGAATACTTGAGGGAATGTATCATGAGTGTTGGCAGCAGGCCAGTGGAGGCTATAATTTCCAGATGAAAAATGTTCAGAATACAAGCTAGAAAGCGTAGGACCATAGTCCATTATATAAATAAACATATATTAGCAAATAGGTACATAGCTTTACATTTTGCAGTGCACTGCACCTGGATGGTGTTGTTACTTTTACAGGGTTTACATGCATGACAAAACCTGCACAATCATTAATACTGTGAAAACATAAGAGGGAACCTGAAATTGGGTGCTTTCTGTGTTTACACATGTATTCAGGACTTGATATATCAATTTTACAAAAAAGCTAGCAGGACAGCAAAGTGGTGAGCGTGCAAATACTGAAGGTAAATTTGTGTCTCATTTGGCTCATACCATGTACTGGGTTTGAATGGGTGCAGGTATACTTGTTCTGTATTACATTGTCTTTCACTGTTGTAATCTTTTGCCTTGGTCATATTTCTGAGTGACCGTGATTTTTAAGGACGGTAGAAATTAGGAGGAGTCTTTCAGTATAAAATACCGTTTGTTTTGTTTTGACAACGTTATAATTTTGCTGACTCCAGAATGGAAAACATGGCATAATTATTATTTACATCTCATAAAATGAGATAATTGATTGTTTTTAAAGGGACAGTGGTTTGCTTCTTTTCAAAGATAATTGTTATATGTTATTCCAATGCTTGAAAACTATATATATTATTTTAAATCACTACTTAAAGTACATACTGTAACATGTGTCAATGAACCAGTTCCACCTGTAAGAATTTGATGTCAGCTTTTATATGATAAATACAGATACTTTCACTGTAGCTTCTTGTCCTGCAAAACAATGTTTTTGTGGCTTATAAAAATGCTTTAAAATTGCAAGCCAGCAAACTTCAGTTCAGAGGAGATTCTTGAAAGAGACACAGTAGTGTAGATTGGAACAGGATTGCAGAATCAGCTTGTGCAGGGAAGTTTGAAAACTAAGTGTTTTATCTGGTGGTGAGCTGTTGTTTTCTAGTCCTGCTCAACTGAGGAAAAATAGAGGAGGAGGAGAACAAGTATGTAAACCTAATGAACAAGTTAAGTGTATATGTAGCTTCTCAGACACAAGTGTATGCAATAAGCTTATGCATAGACAATAGTCTTCATTGCATTGTGCGCTTGTGTATGCATTTGTCTTGCATGAGTGAATGGTGCTTGCTGTTTTGATTTGTGTCTTCCATGTATGCTTTGCTTTCAGCATCAAACATGCTCTGTGTAGCTGCCCATTTCCAAGTGGCAAGGGTGGTAACAGGTTTCTCTGTCCAGTATTGGATGCAAAAGAGAGGTCAAGAGGATGATCTTGCATGAATCATACATAGGAATATTAATCACATTGGCTCATTAATAAATATTCATGTTGAACAACAGTTAAGAATGAAAGATAAGAAAACACCTTGCGTGGAGGAAGGGGAGTAGTGTGCCATGACTCAGGAGCTAACAACAACTGAAAAATCATCAAATGCTATCTGATCTTTCCTGTAAATATAATCATCCTTTCATTTGTATAAATTCTCATGTCTCCTTTTTGCACCCCCTTCCATTTCTTATACATTTTGAATGGTTAACTACAATGCATTTGTGGCCAGTCTGCATGGAGAAACATTCCTCATGAGAAGCACAATTAAGTCTCAGGTATCTGCCTGACTCATTAGGGTGTTGTGATTTTGTTAGACCCTTTACAATACACTGAAAATGTGTAGTACCTGATCTATGCTGAGTCCTGCAAGCGCTAAAGACAGGGAGAGTGCATACTGAATCATTTAGGTCTTTAAAGTTTGAGTGCAGCTAAATTCAGAATGTCTTGAAACGTGCTCCAGGAAGGAGCAGTGCTTATTCCCACAGTGATTGTTATGTGGTGCTCCAGAAGGACCTTCAGAAGACCTAGCAAAAGTACAGAATTTTGGTTATTTTCTTCTTTATAAACCTTTGGTGCTTGTATTTTAACAACAGTTAGAATGAAGCTTAAATTCAGAGTTAAGATGTAACAAAGGATTTCATTAAAAAAAAGCATGCTCTGGTTCTCCAGGGAATGCACTGGAGACTCTCATCTGAGAGTTCACCTACATCTTTAGTAGAGCTTTTACTTGGAGTAAAGGGTATGTGGGTGAGGTGTCTTCCTGATACTTTATGCAGAGTGACCTTTCTCTTAAGTCGGACACCTGAAATTACAGTATTTTTTTCTTAACTAATCCTAAAGCTGTAGTTTTCTGGGATTTTGTTTAGAACACTAAATTCAGCAAAGCCTTAGTTGTTTGTTTGTGGTAGGGGAGGTTGAGTACATTTGGATAAGAGAATTTTCACTATAATTAATGGGCATCAGGAAACATGACCCTGCCTAGATAAAAGGGAGTTCTGGATCATTAAGATTTAGATAATGGAAGGCGTTATATGTGAAAAGCAATTGTCTGGGATCACAATAGCAAAAGAAAATGGGATAGAAAGGTTTACTTTGTTTTTAGCTGTTTTAGGAAACATAAACACAGAATGCTTAGTAAAAACTCTAGCAGACACTATGTTTGGAAATTATGTAATAACTCCATATAGGCCGTAATGATATCCTGAAACCCTGTATTTAAACTAACCTGAATTACAATGAGAGATAAACAGAATATTTACCCATCCCTTATGAGCTGCTGCTGATATGTAAATTTATTCTTCTACTTTGCACAAATATACTTTTGAGCTACTGCTTAAACACTTCAAGGTCCTTAGCCAAACAGTTTTAATGATGCCTCCAATATTATGAAAGTGTGACATTTGATGAATGCCTTGTATAGTTGTGATATCGGGGAAAGTGTAAACAAAAAACGCACATCAAGTCATCGTGCAACACCTAGATAATTTATAATTTTACTGTTTATATCCATCTTGACATTTTTTATCTGCCAAAGGCAGGTTTCATTTGGAATCTTAATCTGAGATTTATTTGGTGGATCTGGAAATCATAGCTAGAGTTCCCACAGGAAATGGTCCATCTACCAACAGATTAAATGGCAGTCCTGCAGTTGTTAAGGGAGCTCTGCATTTAACACACATGCATACTCATTCAGCCAGCACTGTGGAGAAAAATTAAAGTAGTAACCCAGGTTTAGGAACAATGTAGCTAAAAAGTCCCATATTTGCTGAATGACAAAGGGTTATATAGCAGCATTTCATTTTATTATTCGTGCTTGAATTTCTTGTTTGCTTTGTTGAGTCTGCTGACGAATACTAATAAATGCCTGCAACAATCCAGACGAGAGATGCCTGGCAACAAAGCTATGCGGTGGACCTCCCTGATCTTCTCCAGTTCACAACCTGACCTTTTGAAAAATTGGCTGGGCTAAGCTGCAGAATTTGGGTGTAATGGTTATTGTTAACTCCAGCTTTAGGATTTATTAATTTGTGTGATCAAGACTTACCTATACTTCAAAGTTTCAAAAGACCAAACACAATCATCCATCCATTAGAACTAACATTGTGTTTCAGTGAATCCCACTTAGTATCTGCCTAGAGATTCTGCTATTTTGATGCATTCAGAATATAAAAATGCTTTTTCAAGTGTGAGACCAATCCAGTGAAAATCTGGTGTCTTCTCAGAGACTAATATTTTAAAATAACAATATGTTAATGAGTTGCAAACGGAGAGTGGAATGCCAAAGGAAATGTGTGATATTTACACATTAATAAATGCATCACGATTAACTGCAGTGACTACCCAAATAATGATTGGTCACATATTTTAAGGACTTAGAAGCATTTTTCTATTTTAAATATTCACCAGTTTGTACACAATTGCTTTTTAGATGCAAAATAGGAGAGCAAAAGACTTGGTAAGAGACAGATGAGGGAAACATCATTACTAAAATAATCAGAATCCTTGGAGAATTGTAAAAATTGCCTTTGCCAGAATAACTCCAACTGTTCTTAATCTCCCTCTCAATTTATTTCTTTATGAGGGGTGTTGCCAGGGTTCCACACAAGTACAGGTGAATAAAGAAGCATTCAAAGTAACACAGATGTACCACCGCTTAAATTGCTAACACAGAATGAATTCACTGTTCTCTTTAGATTCCTTTAAGGAATTAAAAAAGGAACCATTAAGCTTCTGAGTTTTGTCTGTATTTTAGTTGACAAAAAGGTATTTTCTGGCCTTTTTTGTGTGTGTGTATGCGTCATTAGAGCAAGCTAAGACAAAATATAACGTAGGTTATTTTTACTTCATTTGCGGAGACCTTTTTCAATAAAGTTCCAATAAGAATACATTGGGTTTCTTGACTGTGATTTTGGACTTCGTAAATGTTTAACTGTAGCCAATGATCGAGCATTTGAATTGCATTGTTTTGTTAATCTGACTGACTTCTAAAACAGTTTTAATTGTTCAAAAGTTTACTGTATTAAAACCATAGTCAATGTAAAAAAAATAATTTCTTCTGACTACTATTGGAATTACAAGAAGTTTGTATATACTGTACACTGCACATCTGTCTTGTAATGTAGAAATACTACAGTCTGTCATGTGAATGAAGATCATTGTCATAAAGGAGTGTGGAAGGATACCAACCTAGCTATTTTAAATTCCTCTTAATCTTTTGGTTATATAAACACTATTTTATCATTCATAAGTAAAAGTGATTTTTTTTTTCTTGGAGTCCATTTGAAATTAATTGCATTTTGTAGTATTCAGGCTGCCTTAAGCCCCTCTGACAGAGGAGAAAAAGAATTCCAGGTCTCTGAGGAGGAGAAAGGAACAAGAAGGGCTGCCAATGAGGTAGCATGTCCTCCAAGATCCAACATGGAATGATGCCTTGGACTTCCACAGCTTTATTTCTACCATGGCTTGTTCAATGACCTTAGTCCATTACTTCATTAATCACTGTGTGCATCAATCTTGCTCACTTTAAAATGACTATCATGGTGCTTATGTATCCTTTGCAAAATACCTTGAGAGTGTCCAGAAAATGTTTTCAACATTCATTTTGATGAGTTTCTGTCATTTGTTTTGTAAAATAAGAGGACATATTCTGTCTCACTAAGAGTTGCCTCATCCTTTTCACTTGAGCCATGGTGCTCTCTGCATAGCCAAGAGTTATGATTGTTGGGGCACTGAGTGTACAATGCATCTATGTGGTGATTTCCTCTTCATAAGTGCCAAGCCCTTGGCACTTTTCATATGTGACATTTTGGCTAGGAGGCAGAGCACTGAAAAATAAAAAGTATTAGCTTTGTATTACAGAACTATTTGGATTTCAGTCTTCATGTGTTATTAGGTTCCTGTGACTGTATTTCTGTCTTGCAACACAAGCGAGACACTTTGAATCTTACTGAATAATCACCTTATAATTTGCCCAGTTTTCTTTAAACACTAGGAAAAGTGTGTCATAAAAGGATAACTGCTTGCTGTTAGTTGCAAGTTATTGGTTCTCAGTAGACTACACTGCATTGAAGGGGGCTAAGTGACTGCTAACATAAGTAAATCTGTAGTAAAACCAAAGGTGAGTAAAGTTGCACTTTTGTTTTGGAGAAAACACATCTTGACCTTGTACTTTTTGTACTGAGCTCTTGTAATTGTTTTCCAGAAACAGGAATTACTTTCTTCTTGAAAATAAGTACAGCATCTTTCCATGGGATTAATTCTGAAAATTTGCTTGCAGATTGTGGAAAAGTTAAAATATTGAGCAAAAAGTTAAAAATAATAGAATACTCTTTGAGATATGCATGTAAATCATGTATGTTGTGTCTGTGTCAACTTCAATAGGAATGAAAGAGGAAGCTCTGAAAATGCATAAATCCTAAACCAACTCCTATCTTTCTACTTATGCCAAGGAGCAGGATTAGATTTCTTCCACCAGCTTCATTTTCTTTCTTTACATATTTATGCCTATAAAATCCTTTAATTTTGTGTTTCCCACTCCTTTTCAGGATTTATGCCTTTTAATCATTCAGTATCGGGTGAACTGTTGAGTCATCTGAGCTTTTCACAGACACTGTGTTTGGTAGAAGTTGCAGTAGTTATACAGCCACGTGAATGGATGTTTGTCTTTAGCGGAAAGGCTGAGTTGTCATTTTCAGTTCATGAAGGAATATTCAGCCATAGTACTAATTTAATTGTCATAGCTTGAAAAGTTTGTAGTTACCAGGTTCAAATTTTCAGTTCGATGTTAATGTAGAATTTATATTTATTTATATGTATTTTTATCTAAGAATTCAAGTCAAATGGCATTAGATATGAATTTAAGACAATTCCATAATCCATTTTTCACATGAAGCAATTAGAGACTGGTTTTTGTTAATGCAGCAACTGTCTAGTGCTGTCTGAACAGCTTGTTAAAACATTCACAAGTATGTGTGCATTGTCATACATGCATCCAACAAAAATCACCTTTTCAGAAATTTGTGATATTATTAATGCACAAAATCTCTAGATAACTGGAAGGTTAATAAAGAAGACCATCTAGTCTAGCAAAAATAAAAAGAAGGTGAAGCTCTTTAGTAGAGATCTGACACACTTGACAGTTATTGCAGGAGGTTGAGGTAGGTGCTTGGTTTGTAGGTAGGTAGGGGTAAGAAGTATTTTTAAACTTTACTGTGTCCTTGCTTTCCAGTGGGAATAGGTTATTTTGGTATAGGGTTGGGGTGGCTCTTTACTTTGATTGTTTTCATTGGTAAATTACTATTCTCTTTTGGTACCTGAAATTTAGTTTTTGTTATTGTACAAAAGCAAAAACAAAACAGATCAAAGCTGCATTGTGGTTTATACTGAGAAGAAAAACTACAGGTTAACGATTAATTAGTTTGTTAACCACTGAATTTTAGGGGAGGTTAGTCACTGAGGTTGTAGTCAGTTCCTCAAATGCAGCACCATGGTTTCTTCTGCATTTTTTTCAAATGTTTTTAGTCTGACAGTATCATGTAGAAAGAGTAAGCTACCTTATTTGCGGTCAGCTTTGCTTTTTCTCCCAAAATGTGTATGGCTCATTCTCCTCCTTCCTGGTTGTACTCGTTTTCCTACTCTGGCTCTTACTCCCATCCCTCTAGGGGTTCATTCATTCAGTCTTTTGCAGGTAGACAAGAACATGCTTTGTGCTACAGACCGGCTTAAAACAAATACTTGGAAGCTACAGGTAGCAAGTGAAGCTGGCTTGGAGCACCCACAAGGCATCCAGTGTCCCCATAATCAACTACAGGCAGATTTGTAGCCAACCATGTATTTTGCACTACTGTGTGCATGTTCAGTTCTTGTTGTTGTTTCTGATTTTTCCTTTATTGTTATTTCTCAGAGATCCCCCCCTGCAAACCTCTGAGCTGACCACAGCATTTTGGCTGGTGGGATGTTAAAGAGTGCAGACAGGGGAAAGGAAGTGCCCACCCAGCTTCTGCTGGATGATGGGACTGCTGAATGTGGTGCGTGGTGCACAAGGGAGGCTACTGCTTTCTTAGCCTTGCGGGTGAATCTCTGCCTTCTGTGCACTTACATCTTCAATGCTTCTTTCCATATTGTCAGTTTCCATACTACAGGATCCCCTAATGTTCTACTTTCACCTCTCTTAGTGCCAATCCCCCTTTTCTGAGGAAAAAGCTCTGAGAAATAGTGGCTGCCTTCAAATTGTGTTAGGTTTAATGTTTTTACTTGACTTTTTTAACCACTCCCAGCTTAGCAGCATTGAATTCTGTCCTAGCTTTACTATTTCAAGCCATGACAGCGTTATCTTCCCCCTACTTCCATCACAATCAATTCCCAGCTTTAATTCTAGTGTCTTTATATTCCTTCTTCCTAACATTTGCCTTTCTTTCCCTCAATGTGAATGAGGTATTCATTTGAGATAAATACATAAAACAGAAGATCAGCTTCTCCCTGTAGTGAAATATTAATCTGGGCTTCTGAAGTTGTTCAATTCTGTATGGAAAATAAGTTGTTTAGTACACTCAAGAACCAAAATCAATGGTGGTGATACCACTTAATGAAAACTACAGCATTTTTTCCAAAGCTTGCAAGGCTATTGTATGCTTTCTCTGATGTTCCTTGTGCAGCCTGATTATTGCAAATGCTACTTACTCCCCAGTGTGTCTCTGCAGCATTGGTAATTAGTGCACAATACAATTTGCAGGAGGCATGAAGAAAAGCACTGAAGTGCATTGCTACTTGGTTTAAAAGGAAGACAAGAATCTATCGTATCAAAGTCTAAATTACATGTGGTGGGGAACAGTGCGCTGTAGATCATGGAGAAGTGTTTTTAAAAATAAAAGAATTACTATGCCCGTTGATCTGACTGTTCACAACATCTTCCCCAAAGCATTCTCCTGACAGATTTAGCATGTTGACAAAATTAAAAAAATAATAATAAAAGAATTGCAGCTCTATTAACCAAGCAAAAAACCCTCTAACCTTAATGCCCTTGGGCAGAGTGCTTTTAATTCAGAGGGGATGAGGCTGCTGTCCTTCTCTCTTTTACAAAGCCAGCAGGGGGAAAAACAGAGCTTCTGTGTTTCATCTAATGTTTCCAGGAATGCCACTTACAGGCTTGCTGTAATACTTCTTCTCAGTCTTACCCATGTCCTTGAGGGAATTGAGTTTGGATGAAGAGGTGTGCAGCAAATGTAAGTTGCTTAAAGAAGCAGCATTAGCAGTAATAAATGCCAAAACAGGTATAGTCCCATGATAAATTCTTCTTTTATTTTCAGCTGGTTTCCTTTACAATCTTTATAGGCCTAGGGATTTAACCAGGAGTTCATCTGCAGGTGTTTACATCATCATGCGGACCAGTGGAAGAAGCCTCATGTTCACAGGTCCTCATGGGGGACTGCAATGAAGCTGATAATCTGCTGGAAGGCCGATCATAGCAGGACACAAGTGATTGAGGGGGGGGTTCTGAAGTCCTTTGATGACAACTGTCAGATGCAAATGATTGAGGAGCCAACAAAGAGAGGTGTTCTGCTGGACCTCATACTTAGAAAAGGAAGAACAGGCTGTGGGTGTTGAAGCGGGAGGCAGCTTTGGCTGCAGTTGCTATTAAATGGCAATTCTATATATGAAGAGGAGAGAGCAAGGCAAAAAGCAGGACCTCAGCCGTGGGCTTCAGGAGAGTAGATCATCCTCTGAGATCTGCTTGGAAGAATCACATAGGATACAGTCTTAGAGAGAAGAGGGATCTAAGAGAGATGGTTGGTATTTAAGGATCACCTACTCCAAGCTCAAGAATGCTCTATCCTGGTAAGCAGAAAATCAAACAAAGGTGGTCAGACACCTGTATGGGTAAGCAAGGAGCTCCTGCCTAAACTCAGACATAATAAAAAAGCATACAAAATGTGGAAGCAGGGGCAGGTGGCCCAAGAAGAATATAGAGATGCTGTCTGATTGTGCAGGTATGGGATTTGGAAAGCCAAAGCCCACCTAGAGTTGAACCTTGCAATGGACATGAGGAGAAGCAAGAAAGGATTCTACAGGTATCTAACGAACAAAAGGATGAGGGGGGAAAATGTTGGCCCACTGCTTAAATGCAGCAGGGACTGTGGTGACAAAGGACATAGAAAATGGCCACGTTACTCAATGTCGTCTTCACCTCAGTCTTTACTGGTAAGATCTACCTTCAGGAGTCCCACCCCCTTGAGACCAGGGGAAAGTCTGGAGTAAGGAAGACAGCCTTGGTTGAGGAAAATCAGGTTAAGTAACAGTAAGTCCTTAGGGGCCTTACTGGATGCACCCATAAGTGCTGATGACACTGGCTAATATCATTCTGAGGCCACTGTCAATTGTCTTTGAAGGATCTTGGTGGCTGGGAGAGGTGCCTAGGGATGAGGAAAGCAAATAGACACAGACACAGATTTCTAGGTTGGAAGAGACCTCAAGATCATCGAGTCCAACCTCCGACCTAACACTAAGTACTCCACTAAACCATATCGCTAAGCTCTACATCTAAACGTCTTTTAAAGACCTCCAGGGATGGTGACTCCACCGCCTCCCTGGGCAGCCCGTTCCAATGCTTAATAACCCTTTCGGTAAAGAAGTACTTCCTAACATCCAACCTAAAACTCCCCTGTCGCAACTTTCGCCCATTCCCCCTCGTCCTGTCACCAGGCACGTGGGAGAACAGACCAACCCCCACCTCACTACAGCCTCCTTTAAGGTAACGGTAGAGAGCGATAAGGTCGCCCCTGAGCCTCCTCTTCTCCAGGCTGAACAAGCCCAGCTCCCTCAGCCGCTCCTCGTAAGACTTGTTCTCCAGACCCCTCACCAGCTTGGTCGCCCTTCTCTGGACTCGCTCGAGCACGTCCATGTCCTTCTTGTAGCGAGGGGCCCAAAACTGAACACAGTACTCAAGGTGCGGCCTCACCAGAGCCGAGTACAGGGGCGCAATCACTTCCCTAGACCTGCTGGCCACACTGCTTCTTATACAGGCCAGGATGCTGTTGGCCTTCTTGGCCACCTGAGCACACTGCTGGCTCATATTCAGCCGACTATCAACCAATACTCCCAGGTCCTTCTCGGCCAGGCAGCTTTCCAGCCACTCAGCTCACGGCCTGTAGCTCTGCTTGGGGTTGTTGCGCCCCAGGTGCAGGACCCGGCACTTGGCCTTGTTGAACTTCATACAGTTGACCTCAGCCCATCGCTCCAGCCTATCCAGATCCTCCTGCAGAGCCTTCCTGCCCTCGAGCAGATCGACACACGCACTTAGCTTGGTGTCATCTGCGAACTTACTGAGGGTGGACTGGACGCCCTCATCCAGATCATCGATAAAGATATTAAAGAGGACCGGCCCCAGTACCGAGCCCTGGGGGACACCACTTGTGACTAGCCTCCAACCAGATTTGACTCCATTCACCACAACTCTCTGGGCCCGGCTATCCAGCCAGTTTCTAACCCAGCGAAGCATACGCCAGTCCAAGCCCCAAGCAGCCAGTTTCTTGAGGAGAATGTTGTGGGGAACGGTGTCAAAAGCCTTACTGAGGTCAAGGTAAACCACATCCACAGCCCTTCCCTCATCCACCAAGCGCGTCACTTTGTCATAGAAGGAGATCAGGTTCGTCAATGTCACTCGTGTCTCCGAAAAGGGTAAGAAGGATGATGCTGGGAACAACAGACCAGTTGGCGACACCTCAGTCCCCGTGAAGGTGATGGAACAAACTAATCCTGGAAGCCATTTCCAGGCACATGAAGGACAAGGTGGCAACTGGGAGTAGTGAAAATGAATTTACTTAGGTGAACTCATGCTTAATCAACTTGGTAACCTTCTAGAATGAGGTGACAGCCTCTGAGGAGAGAGCAGTGGATATTTTTCCTTTTGAGGCCAAGAGAGCTGAGACTGAGCTTGCAGAAGGGAAGTCTCAGGGCAGGGGGGATGAGGGATCTTATCAATATATGTAAACACTTGATGGAAGGGAATGAAGAAGTGGCCAGATTCTTCTTGGTAATGCCCATTAACAGGACAAGAGGAAACAAGTACAAATAAAAACAGATGGAATTTCCATCTGAATACAAGGGAAGAGGTTTTGGTTTTATTTTTACTATAAAGGTGATCAAACACTGAAACAGATTACCCAGAGAGGTTGTGGAGTCTCCCTCCTTGGAAGTCTTCAAAAGCCGCTTGGAGATAGTTTTGGGCAGTCTGCTCGGTGGCCCTGCTGGAGCAGGGGGCGTTGGACCAGGTGATCTCCAGTAGTCCCTCCAACTGCAATGATTCTGTGGACTCTTTTTAAAGTCCTGGCACTAAAAGTAGCAAATTAGAAAAACACAAAATGTGAAAAGAAAAAAAAATAGTTAATTCCTCTTATGTTAACAGTGTAAATGTGGTACATAACGTCATCTAATGTTTTTAGCATTACGGAGCAAGAAGTTTTTTCTTCAACTCTTCCATGTGCTGTTGGTGAAAGGAGAGTAATGCCTAAACTAGGAGCAATTTCATGGCAGTACAGTCGCTGGTTGTTGCAACAGATATGTTGTGCTTGAATTCCTCCAGGGAATGTAACATACTTTACCCGACGCACTTCAAATGTATGTGGCTTATAGAAAATGTTGATGGCCAAAGGAGAAGGGGAGAAAAAGTTGTTAAGGCAAGTGAAGCATTGTGCTTCCCCTTCAGCACGTGAGAGAATAATTTGCAACATTTTTTATATGTGTATATATATATGTATGTATATGTATGTATGCACACACAGATGACTGTGTCTTAAACAGGAGGAGTGGACAGGATGATTTATTTGACTGGCAGTTCTTTATAATATAGATCAAATGGGAAACACATCTCAACCAGGTGTATGCCTCCCTATAAAAGGCTTTGCAAGTATTAAAATTCAAACTAGGCTGATTTTCAGATAGTAATAACTAGAAAGGATTCAGAAGTTAGCCGTGTATGTTGCTATTCCCAAGCTGGGGAAGGTTCTTAGAGTATAAACAACGATTTTTTAGTGCTTGTTCTTTTAGAGATCATCCATGCTATATACTGCAAGGAGCATCAAGAGGTTAAATCCAGTTTTAAAATGCAGCAGGTCTTTAAAGGAATCTCTGCTCACAAACCTGTAGGATTTTGAGCCAGTGAACATTCGCTCAGAATCCAGGTGGCTATGTTCAATTTCTGCATTAGCTGTGAAAGGATCTGATTTGAGGAACGTGTTTCAGTCACAGTACTGGAAGCACGATACTGGATGCAGTGTTAGGTTATACTTATTAATGAATGTTTTATCAAGTTATGGTTCCCTCATGTTTATTACTACTCAGAGACAAAGATTCTGCTGCACTGTTGACTGTTGTTCTTCTAGTATGAAAACCAGTGGTTATAGTTTAGAGGAATGGTGAGAGTAGACTCAGGAGGACTTATACTGAGGTAGATAAAGAGAATATAGATCAGCCATGAGCACAAGAACATTTCCACAAGATAGTAATGCACAGCTTTGCATACGAACTTTTTAAACCAAATTCAGTCAAGCCACAAGAAGCCATCTCTTTGTGCCTGTGCCATTGTTTGTGCTATTCTTTCTTTCAGGAAGTCAACAGATTTTACAGACATGCTTCTGTGCTTTTCTTTTTTATATGCAGCATGACACCTTGACACTGATTAATGTGTATTTTCAGGCTATTTGTAGAAGATTGCTAGTGCATAGATAGTTCTTACTATTTCTGAGGAGGCAGTAATAAGTTGGATCAAAGAATATATAAAGTATAATTTATCGGAAATGTTTGGAAATGCTAACTTTGTTAAATAAGCAAAAGCTCCACTGTGTGTTCTCAACCTGTGAAAAATGTGCACTTTTTTTTCAATTTTCAGCTTTTTTAGGCTTCTTCCTTGTCATTTTTAATATAGTTCTATAATTAAAAGTTACTTGTTCTTGCTTTATGAAAGCATATTCTTGTCATGTAGATCCTTCTTCCATTTAAATACCTTGATATCAGAAACGTGTCCTAAATATATCTACTGGCCAGGCTTAGGAAAACTACCTATCACACTCAACATTATAATCAGATCATTCTTCCATTTGACACAATTTGTGCTTTGCATTCTCCAAGTTCTTTAGTTGTACGAGCCTCTAGCTCATCCTTTCCAGGAATGAACAATGGGACTTTTTTGTTGCTAATTACAGCTTGCTAATACCCTTTTGGTAACCAAACAGGATTTGAAAATGACCTCAGAGCAAGTGAGACTCCAGTTCACAAGCTGAAAATGTACCTGTTTAGAGCAGAAATTCATCACATCTATCCAGGGTAGAAATGATTTTTACAAAAGATAGGTAGATGATTTGCAAGGGTCAGTGTTATATTAAACAGTCATTGAAGGGGAAGAGTGTTTCGGAAATAATGAAGAATTTTTCAGGTTTGCATGAGAAAAATCCAGTAAATAGATCTTAACTCCTACATCAGTGCTTGAAGGAGTACAGCACATGTTCCTTAGTGGAATGAGGAAGCTGTGAATGGGAAACTAAAGTTCTTTCTCCCTTCTGCTAAATTTGTACTTTTTTTTTCCAAATGAAAAAATATGTTCACTTCTATTTCCAATTAGAAATACGCATCTTGGAACAGAAAAGAGAAGACTTCTGTGCAGAATTTCAACTTCATCAGAATTCCTCAAAAAAACCAGAATTTTTCATCCAGGCAGAAGCTGAAGCATTGAAACTTTCAGATTTGGTAATAACCAGTCAAAGAAAAGGACCCCCAAATATGTGTGGTGATTGTAATTCCAGTCCTGGAGAATTAAGGTAAAAAAAAATCCCTAAATATATTTTTCTATATTCATAATATAGATAATGTATCTATGATTTTTGGATAAAAATAGGGAAGTTTAATTCTTAGCTGAGAATCAATATGTCTTCTTTTTACTTAGACTAGGAAATCACAATTTGTATAAACATGGTGTACTAGTGGATAGTTGATATAACTGTGGTTAACCTGGAATGCAGCATTTCACCAGTGTCTTCTCCAGCACTGATGCAAAATGTGATCATGGCAATGGCTTATGAAGCACACTGTAGATATTTCAATTAACTGTGATCACTTCAGAGAATTTTAAAAATGCATATTGGACAGAAGTAGAAAAGGTGATCTAAAATCTAGACCATAAGTCCAGTGTACCCAAAGCATGATGAGTAAGTTGGTGGTATAAGCTAGGAAGCAGGAATAAATCAGGTTGAAATCCAGGTGAAGTTGAAAGAGCAAAGACGTGGAGCTGTATTGAATACTTCGTAGAGAGTCTGTGGCAGGAATCTGGGGAAGGGCAAATATGATTGAAGAGTGTAATACAAAGTCTGAAGATTTTATTCTGTCATTGACTTCTGTACTGAGCTGTGGCCCTGTATAGCAATCTTAAGAAACATAAACACTCATGCAGTATGTGATGTAATATATGCAGGTACCTACTGAATATGGAATGTTATCAGTCTTGAGTGATAGGCAGTCTGAAGCTCAAGTCTTAACAGTGTTACCAAGTTGCTTTTGAAAATGAGATCAAGGCTGCAGAGTTGTGTGACCTGTTTTTGAGAGGTCTACTCTAGCTCTTCACCTGTCTGACAAAGATTCTACATCTGTTTTTGTTATCTTCAGTATGATCCAATGGAGACCCAACGCACCAAAATTAGTCCATAGTACTTTTCCATCTGCATTGTTGGTTTTTCTGTTTGTTTGTTAGTTTTTTAATTGAAGCCTGGGATATGCTGTTTGAACAATGTATCCAGCTGTAAAAGCCAAATATGTTTGAGTGCTTAAGTAAAGCCCAGCATAGTGTCAGCCAAAGTCTGTTGTTCCTACCCTCAACAGTGTCACACTGGCAAGCAGGCTGGGCTTGAACATTGAGATTAGCTTCCCACAGCAGTTAGCATGTTGAACCATCTTATCTGCATGTAGGATTCCAAAGCTATAGACCAAGACCTTGTTGTGATAGAGACTGTATAAACTGCACAAAATCTATCCTTCCCCAAATAGTTTGCAATTAGAATATATGATGAGAAAATAACTTCATACAAACAGACCCAGGAAATGTTGAGTCAGTGTTGATTTGCATTATAGGTGATGGTCTTAGTACACCAGCAAAGTGATTTATCAAGTTTTCTGTTACACAATAGGAAGAAAAAAATGAAGGAGGAACTGAAAGATGATGAAGTATATTCATAGTTGTTCATAGGAAGCATATCCTGAACATGGAAAATGCACACAAAGAAAAAGCTCGATGTTTAAAATGACTGGCCAATAGTCTCCAGAGTTGTTTATCATTCACAGTCCAAAATAATAGTAAGTGAAAATGAAATTCATTAGACAGAGCAAAGATGAAATAGAATCTTGAAAGTGAAGATAAGCAGCTTATGTACCCTTCCGTCCCACTTAAATTATAGTATAGTATCCTAAGCATTTAGTTACATGTGAATTTCCATACTGCCTATATATGAAGTGCTTTGAGTTGCGTCATAGTTTATGTGCAGAGTACAGATCTTAAGTTCTTTCTTAAAGAATCATGCGAATAAGAAGTCAGATGGAAGCAGGTGAAGAAGGCGGTAGCTGAGTACAAACAAATGTTTACCTAAGTGGATGACTCTTTGGAATAGCAGGTAGTTTTTCTTTCTAGGATGTGAATTACACATGCAAGTAGTATAAAGAAAGTAATTTATACATTGAAATGGAAGTTCAGAAGGTACCATTTTTCTGTGGCTACTTCTTATGACTGATAGCCCTTTCTAATCCATGAATCTATTTTGCTCCCATCCTGGAAGTGAGATCTGGGTTACCTGTGATTATCAAAGGATAGCCAGGGTGTTTTATTAAAGTCTTGAGACAGAATTTTCGTGGCCATGTTTGTATTGCTGCTTCTGAAGCTTGCATTTTAAGCTGAGAGTGAAAAAATCATTTTATTGTTAGTTTGGGCTTTCATATTTGTTGCCAGCACAACAGTGAGCCCTATCCATTGATAGAAAGATCATTGTTACAAGGCTGTAATAGTTAAATCCATCCTTCCTTCTTAGAAAAATAGCTAATTGAATCTTTTCTCATTTCCCCCTGTCTATGGCTAAATAATCTTAAAACTCTGTGGGTATACAGTATAGAATTCCTGCCATCAAATACAATATTTATAGTAACACCATCATTTTACAGTTTTCTGCAATGCAAACTTCTAGGTCCTGTCTTCTGGATATTCTCACTTTACTTCATGTGGAATTGTCCATCCTCCTGAAGAATTTTGATTCTTTTAATCTGAGCATCAATTTGATCCCTAAATATTTCATTGCTTTGTTGTTCCATGTTTAAGCCCCAGGTTTTAATATTTGCTCCCTGTAAGCATTTTCTGTTTATAGGCTTCATACCCAATTTATATTCATCTGTTTTATGCCTTAGCACTGTAGTATATTTGCTTAATATTTCCATATTTACAGGTTTTCTTTTAGAGTAACAGATTTAAGAAGTGACAGAAAGACATTCCTGTTACTGCTACTTAATATATTTGCAGTAGTTAACAAATGCTGTTAATTTATTTCTGCATATTTTGGGGGGTGAGGGAAGTGTTCTTTGCATTACTTTTCTCACTTTTTTTTTCCTCCTAAAAACAGCACTATAGAAGAAAAGGGTAAGAGGATGCTCCCTGAATTTATATCCTCATGGAAGGATGGCACAGATGTAGGTGGGAAGACAGAAACTGCATTCCTCCTAAAAGAACTGGACACTCTAAGGGCCAAAAACAAAAAGGTAAAAATTGAGATATTCAGATCACAGAAGTTGCTCTTTTATGGTTGTCTTACAAAACATATATTTTAAACTGTTCCTAATTTAGTTTTGTTATTTAAGTACACCAATCAATAGCTTTCTAGTCATTTTGGATTATTAGTATCTGTTTAACAACTGCATCTCTGGAATTAAAGAATCTTTCATGCTGCCCTTTGACCTTTTTAATCAGTGACATAGGTTCCTGCATCATGGATAAAAAAACACTGAAGTTAATGGAAAAGTTTTTGTTGGCTTGAAAAAGCTTGTGGATTAGGGTTCACGTATGAAACATATTTATTATGCATGGAACTATTACAACAGAATAATTAGTAGTAATGGCTGGAATCCTGCTCATGTTACAAAGTTATCCAAATCAGGAATTCTTGTAAGCCAACACAAAAACAATAGTAATTCTTCACCAAATTCTACATTGTTCATATATTTTGACAGAAGATCCATTTTACTTCAGTGTAGTATTTTCATAGCATGGTGGAAGAGGTAAAACCCATTAATACTTGGAGGTCAACAAAATCTTGAGAGATGTTCTGAAATGCTTGCTAGGAGACAAAAAGCTATTGTTCTAATACTTGCATATTGCTTGTAAGAAACAGTAAACTGCTTTGAGGCCTGATCCCGAAAACATGGTGAGCTGAGATTAAATATGGGAAACAGTGAGTCAATTCACTACGTAAAGTCATGGTGTGCAGGTTCTTACAAATTTAACATCTTAAACTTTTTCTATTTCTTTTTTTTTTTTTTAAATCAGAGTTCTGTCATTAGAGTTAACATAGTTAATTTCTGTATTATAGTTCCTTCCCAATTATATTTGGTCCATACTTTGCCACCTGTGCCTTGTAAAACCTCTATTCATTTAAATCACAATACCTATCTTAATCCCAAGTTTTGATATCTACTTTCCACTTCCTTTGCATTCTATTTTGTATTTATATGTATTTTTATCTATGCATTTTTTATTTATATGTACATTTAGTTTAGCATCATACTAGAAATGAAAGTATGTAAGTTTTTCCTCACATCTGCCATTTTAAGATATTGTAGTCATCATCATGTATTCTACTGAAAGTGGCACGTCTTCTCAATGATTCCTTTGGTTAACTTGATTAGCCTTCTGTTTTTTGCAGAGTAATCTTAATTTTTTCCTCTCAGAAATTTGACAGTTTTTGATGCTGAAATAACACTTGGTACTGACGTTGGCTTTTTACCAGAAGAGCCAGTGTATATTATGAATGTCATTTGAGTATGTTTTGCTTCTGCTACAGCCTTGTTTCTCTTGTGCTTTGATATAATGAAGACAGAATTGTAGCTTTTCTAATGTAATAGCATGGTTCAAATGATGAAACTTTGATAAAGTTTGAAACTTACTTTCTAGAATACACCTGGTCTCTTTCATTAAACATACCATCCCAGATCTGAGATGGCTCAAGCATTTCATGACAAGTTTTTCAGCTGTTGAATACAAAAAAGGACCAAAACCAAAGCCAGTGTTTCATGAACAGAAACTGGAGCTCATGCTTCTGTACATGAAGTCTATATAATGAACACGCCCTGATATTTCTATGTTAAGGGGAGGAAAATTCCATCCTACTTGCACACTGCATTGTTTCTACTGTTAGCAGCAGTTGCATGTGTTATTGACAGAAAACTGAAAAATCTGTAAAAAATCTGAAAAATCTGAAAAATCTCTTTCTGTGAATTGGTGCCCAGTGTTAGGACAAGAGGCAGTGGGCACAAATTGGAACATCAGAGGTTCCCTTTGAACAGCAGGAAGCACTTCTTTATGGTGCAGGTTACTGAGCACTGGCACAGGTTGCCCAAAGAGGTGGTGAAGTCTCCCTGGAGATCTTCAAAAGCTGCCTAGATGTGGTCCTGGGCAACATCCTGTAGGTGGCCATGCTTAAGCATTGGGGAATGCTCAAGCTGACCAGCTGACCTCCAGAGGTCACTGGCAGCCTCAACAGTTCCGCAGTTCTGTGAAATGTCATTGAATGTGTGATGGCAAGCTCAGCTCTGTCTAAAAACAGGCTAAGTGAATTCCCAATTAAAAGACAGATCCCGGCATGTGAAAGAGTGTAGGTTTTCTGTCTGGTGATGTGCATGGAAAATGACGCATTTACACCACAGGCTCTTCAGACATCAGTGATGTCAGTAATCTTGGTAAGAAAAAGGCTACTAATGCAGACACCATCTGCATTATATTCCATGTAACTTTGAACTTCCTTAGCAAGAAAAAGCATAGCTAGTGATATCTGAAGAGGGGAGTCCAAAATAAAAGTAATGGCATGCACATTGCTGCTTGTTTCAGAGAGCAAGATAGGGCAATTGATGAAAGAAAAAAAAAAAAAAGCATTTGTCTTTTAAATAGATAAATTTCTGTGGTATTGCCTAGTGTTTGTATTTTGGTGGTAAGAGAACTGTTGTTTAAAATTTTGTTATGCTGGTTGACTGTTTCTGAGAAATAAGAATCTTACTGTCCACTTGTTCTGTTCAGCTTCAGGATAAGCTGTCTGAAAAGGACAAGGAGCTGAAGACAATAAAACTGGACTTAGAACTGCAAGAGAGAGCTACAGAAGCTAAGATTGCAGAAAAGATTGCAGGTATGGTAGGCAAGCATTTAACAGATGGCTGTATGGCTCTTACAGTACCTGCGGTTGCTATATGACGTGGCCTAGTGAATGTTAGCTTTATTTGCTAAAGGAGGGAAGATTTGACTTTTTTGTGTGTGTGTGGCTGTTTAGAGTTGCTTAGAAAATAGGTGGCTTTAACATCCTGGTACTGGTATTAGCAGGAGCTTTACCTGTATTCATACTGATTTGGGCATTAAATGCATTGTTAACACCATGTCAATCCAATCACAAAAAGGTTGTTTGTTTTGTTGGAAGGTCCTGAACAAACAAGGCGAAATAATGATTACCAGTGCTTCTACCTTTCAACCAGCAGTTCAAATACCACTTATTGTTTTAGCTCGTTCAGAGCAATACTACCCCTCTCCCAGTGTATGAAGATACTCGCACATTCACCTCAGCTATAGACCTGCACTTTTGAAAAATCCGTTCTTGTGGTAGTTAATGAATTTTTGTCTGATGATGGTATGTCTTCAGTGAATGACGTTTATGCAAATTGCCAAAATGTAAGGTATTTAAGTTTACAGTTGAAAGTGAATACATGCTTATATTGTTAAGTGTTCTTTGGATAGACACACAAGAATGGAAACAATTTGTATTCTGCAGTTGCAGAAATTTCTAAAGTGGTGAAGTTGAGTATTTTTATTATTATTGAAAAGTGATAGTGTGTATAGTATGGATGTGGATGAAAAATATCCTGAGGTTTTGCTCCATAAGTTTCAAGAAAATTTATAGGAGTAGTATTATAGATTAATCATATCATTTGTTCATAAATGAAGTGTAGGATAGGTAAAATTATATCCTTGTGGTACTTATGTGCCTGCCAGGGCCAAACCGAAACAACCACAGACAATTCACATAATATTGATAGTGAGTACTAATACCTGCCCCAAAAATATTGGTACTGGAGTAAGGAGTAACTATCTTCAAGAAAATGGAGCTGAAAATAAACTCCGTGGCTGAAAAAATCATATGGCTGACTTTAAACATGAAACTCCTGGGAATACGGGCGTTTATTATCCTGAGAATACAGGAATTCTGTGTATATTATAAGTTGAAGAGAATTGCTAAATTTTCTGTGATGGAGGATGGGAAAGGAGAAACTAGATATTAGGAAACAAGTTTAAGTGAAATACAGGCATAATTTTACTCTTATTTCATCTTATATAAACTGTTTTCTATATTTTCAGAAGACAAAAAAAGTCTGAACAACATATCATAGTTGTATCCAGCAGCTGAATACTAATGCAAATTGTTTGGATTGAATTCCAAGTTTTGTATTTGTTCTTGGATATTTGCAGAGTGTTTTACCTCTATACCTATAACACAGAAATATTCTATTTGATATAGGTGTTCATTGCTCATTAAAACTTGGAAAGAAATATGAAATGTGTGTCAAAATGCTATTTAGTTTCCTTGTTATGGATACAGTTGAAATATTTGTTAGTAAATTGTTTTCTCTTGCATTACTGTTTAAACTTTCTAATTATGTCCTGAGTATGATATCCCCTCCGAAACAGTATGACGTGAATATGGATAGAATAATTAACATAGTTATTCCAATTAAAAAACAAGAGTAAGCCAAATTTTAATGAGAGCTGAAGTGCATAGTTAGGATGGCCTTTAAAAAGATACCTTTTTTGCTTCTTTTATGAGTTCAGGAAGTATAAAATTCTTTAAATGCTGGGAGTGAAGGTAAGAGGCTCCTTACACTTGAGAAAAAAAAAAAAAAGGAAGCCTTGTTAACATCTTATGGCTTTTTGCTTCCTATTTTGCTGTTCTAAGAATCTTACCAAGTTTGGATAAATGTTTTGAAATCTGGAATGATGTGAGCCAAACAGAATTTGTGAAGGTCTATGTGTGTCTCTCATAAAAAGCCTTGGGGAGGATTGTAATGGACAGACATAACCTAATAAAGAAGACTCAGCGTGTTTCAGGAGAAACTTTTTCCCCGTGTATTAAGTCCTTTGAGGAAAGGAGAACACATGCTGCTGTGATTTCATGTTACTAGTTAATGTTTAATTACTGCAGTGTATAACACATGGTAGAGTGAAGCCTGTAAATATGGGTGTTTGCATTTTTATTATTACTTTGTACTGACTTTATGATAAGAAAATGACTCCACAAAATTATATTGTAAAAAACATCAGAAAGGTACACCATAAAATGTTATCTACTTTGAGGAATATTACAATTCTATTTTTAAATGGAACCCTCTAATTGATGGGTTTTACCTAAGCAAGCTGTGTGGCAAGAACAGGAAAGCTGAAGACAAAGGCCATTTTGAAATTAAACTGCAGAACTCTTCAGAAACAAATAACCCAAATCTTGTCATTTTGTGCTTTTTACTTTCTTCAGATAAAGATGTGAAGAGGAAAAGTGTAAATTTGTGAAATGGTTGTGAGAGAATAAAAAAAAAAAAGTAAAGAGTAAAGGTAGAAGAGAATGTTTACTATGTGCAATAAATGGCTTATTTTCAGAAGATTTTTATTTTTTATTTTTTCTATCCTGGAGTTCACAGTTCATGAGGAAATTCACAGTTCTGATTGCAGTTTCTCAACTGTTAGATACTATTGTTTCTGGTGGTCTTAGTTGCCACAGGTTACTACTGTTTGTGCACTATTCTTCTGTTAGATTTCCTCTCATATAAGGCAATGTCAGAAACTACAGTTAGTTTCACTACGAGAGAAGAAAAAGAGAGAAGGCAACACAGGAAAAATCAAGGGGAGAGCACTTCATAGAAGAACTGAGACTAGGATAATGTAAAGGAAAAAGAAAGAGGAACATCAAATGTGAATTGGATGTGAGGAACAGGACTGCAGAATTTTCATATGTTGAACAGAAAAGGGAATGAGTGCCCTCTGTGGGAGGGGAAAGGAATAAGGAGCACACGTCCTCTGAGGACAGACTGGAACTTAAGGATCGAGATGCAAAGGAGTCAAGTCTTTACTTTAAAAGAGAGAGCCAGCAGAGAGAACAGATCTCACTTTGGACAGACATAATAAATGACTTTGTTTTTGCCTAACAAGAATTATACACGGTGTATATTGGAATTTTTAGAGGAAAGAGCTTGTTGTGTATAAGTGACAGTAGTAGAGCATAGTGGTGTACCCTCTCTAGACTTAGAAAAATGTCAAAGCCCTGAACTTCTGACAGTTACCTCCACCATTACCATAACAAGATATACCATAGTTGACAGCAGAGCCTTGTCTCTTGGGATCTTTGTGTTGCTATCACACTGCTTTATACTGGGATTAAGAATAATTTTTGAAGGAAAATATAATCAAAAATATTTCTGATTGTATATGTTACAGAATTTCTGTTGCAGCAAGTCTTCCTGTAACAGGGGCTATTTTGTTTGCTTCTTTCTTTATTTGCTTGCTTTTTTTTTAAAAAAAAAAAAAACAAAAAACTATCTGATGGCAATGTTATCAAAATTGAATACTTTTCAAATCAGAGTCAACTCAGCTGGCAGAACTGGATTGTCTCCAGTCTGCTAAGTCTATCAGGTGCTGCACAGCACCTTTAATGCTTGAAAAATGTATCAACATTCAGCATATACTTTCTGAAATGCCAGGGAAATGACAGAAAATACAGCAAAAAAAAGGAGGTAAAGTAATACTTCTAATGCAGTTGTATCTGTTATGTACCTTCCAATCTCATGGAAACTACAGCAATATACCAGTAATTAAGTTCTTGTTGTCAGGTCAGTTTGTACTAAAATGTGGAGAATTGACATTTGTGATATTTTGAAATTCTTGAATATGGTGTGGAAATTATTCATGAGCGTTATTTAGTGTTTCCTGAATTAACTTGAAAAATAATGCATATGCAATGGTTTTAATAGCAGAAATGAAAACAAATATCCAAGTGGCTATTAGCTTAAAGTTTGATTTAATATCCCATAAAGTAATAGGAAGTAAGTAATCTTGCCAGTAATAAACTTTGGGTGGCAATAACTTCCAGCACAGATGTATTTTCCATTTCTTCAAAGCTCACTTTAGAGTCCCTTTTTAGATGTTATTTTTCTTTCTTGCATGTCATCCATTAAAGATTAGCTGTGGAAGGTTGGAGCATGGAGAGATTATGAATGACAGAACAACTCCTGCAGAATAATAATCAGTTTTTGGTATTTAATGCTGTTTGACTTTTGCAGACACATTTCTTATTAACCTTTGGTACAAACAGAAATCCAGGTTCCTGATATCTCATGGAGAAGATGAATTCAAGATCCTCTTCCAATTAAACTGAAATAAGGCCAATATTGGGCTTTAGCCAAAAGAACTCAGTAGTTCCCAACCCTTGTGTTTATAAGCCTAAATATGAATAACATTTTACAGTTTAAGTAGGTAATGCATATATTTCCCTAACTTATTTTTAGTGCATAATTCATTTTTATATGTAGTCTATATAATTATGAGCTTGTTTTTCCCTATTAATGCTTCCTTATGCAAAACTACTTCCTGAATATTTTTTTCAAAATATTTCCTGGTAAATAACAGAATTTGGAGAATAGCTGTATGATTTGAATCCTCTGTATGGGAACATAGACAATCCATCTAAGCAACAGGAAAAAAAAAGCCAAGGTGGGGGCATTGTGAGAACATCTTAATTTTTGTCTGTTTAATTTGAAACAATTTAGTTTTACCTTCAGATTGTTAGAATCATCAACTGTCGAAAAAGTTGCATGCAGCTCTTTGACAATATAAGATTAGCTGTAATAGGTTAAAATGTAAATTATTAAGCTATTTACGGGGTAGAGTTTTTACATAAAAGCAAGCCAGTAATTTCTGCAAATTGTATTAGTCTGGCCCTTCTCTCTTCCCCACTATATGGTGCTAGATGAACATAAAGGATTGGGTTTTACTCAAGAGTATAAGTTCTGCAAATATTCTACTTCTTGGGGCATTACAGAATTTTTTCTTTAACCTGTCAAATTTTAACTTGCAAACTTTAATGCAACACTTACATCTTTCCCCCCTAAAGTAAATATTCAGGCATCAGCAATTATTCACTGAAAAAGTTTAACAGCATTATTGTTTGATTTTTGAAGTCAGCTGTGTTTAGTGTACTAGAAACAGAGGCTTAAGTATTGTACAAGGATTGGCTTTCACAAGAACTGCCTTGGGGTCTGTGTGTAATACTCTCTCCTATTCTTTTCCCACTTTATTTTTTTTTTAATTGAATTGGGATCTGAGTACACAAAGAATACCCTATACAGAGCTGCCACTAAGCAACTATAGCCTTTTATTAAGAACACTGTGTTTATAGCATTGGAAATGTAGGAGCAGATGAATGCTGTGCACTAAATACATACAACAAACACAAAGCAATAAATAAGTCAGTGTGTTCTATCAGTGTTTGTTCAGATTGCTTTATCTATAAAGTCACATTTAGGTGTAAATGACTTGTAGTCTATAATTCCTTGTATAGACCAGTGAAAACTCTTAAGCAGTTTTCCTGTGATCTTCTTATCACTATTTTGCTTTTATTTTTCAGTTATAGGTCATAACTGAAAGTAAATGAATGGTACTTTTCAAAGAAAACAGCTAGCAACTTAAGTTGTCTGTTTCATAATAGAACATTTCAGCACTATTTTTAAGTCAACAGTAAGCCCTGGAGCTCACGGTAGTTTGCCATTAACCTGAATGAGAACTGCATAAGGGCCTTAGGCTTTGAACATTTCTAGGGATTATCTGCATTTTGCAACATGTATGCGCAGAGACCAATTAGTGACACATTTTAAAGGCTTTCATAGCAATGCAGTAAATCTGTTTTTCAGTTTATTTGGCTATGATTGACTACTTATTTAAGAATTGTGAGCATAGTCATTAAATCTAGTAGGAAAAAAGTCTTAGAGAATTCTGATTTCTCAAATGACTGAATTACAAATGCATTAATGTTTGTTATTGTGTAAGGAGATCAAGTGTATATCTATATGGTTAAATAAAATATAATAATATTGACCCTTCTGGAAATGGCAAAGATAGCTTCCAGGTCCTCTTGTGACAGACGGAGACCCAGTAATGTAGGAATAGGAGGGTTGATGAAAAGGAAAAGGCAGGTATTCATAGTACCTCTTTTCCCCTTATACTTCCCTGATTCCTTACATCATCTATCTGCTCTTCAGAAATCCAGAGAAAACACAAAAAAAATCCCTAAAAAGCTTTAGTTAAACCTCTCTGCAGGATAAATTTCAGCTGACAGTTTTTTCACAGAAGCAATGCAACAGGATAAACAAGAAGCTCATTACAGGAATCTAGAATTCTAAGTATTACTTGGCCAAGCAAGTTGTTTCATGTTTGTGCTTTTCCTTTAGAATAACATGAATCTCGAAAAGGTAGAAAACAAAATATTCTTTGCTTCATTTTCTCATGTATTCAACCTTCTCTCACATGTATGCCTGTATGACACAGAAGTTGAATCACAGAAAAAAAAGTTTGGAGTAATTAGTTATGACTATTTCAGGCAGTTCTTGAATATTGAAGATGCCCTTTGCCTTTTTTTGTTGTTGTTGTTTTGTTATAAAAACATATCATCTAATTTGTATTTCTTGTTGCTGTCACGGTGGGAGTAACTATTAAAATTACTTTGATTGTGCCAGAATCAATGCTAAAGAAAATCCCAAGTCACTTATTTTTCAGGAACCATTGTCCTTGAATACTAAATCTTAAACTACAGAACTTTGACATTCTGCAATAATACATTGTTATTAATAGAAAAACATGCTTAACCATGTCTTCTTCTTGGAAGTAGATGATCACTGTAACTAGTGTTAATTACAAAAGCAATTATCAAAGTTTTATTTGTAGTATTTCTTGGATCACTTTGTTTTCATATAGTCAAAGCAAAAATAATCATTGCATTGCATCAGGTAATGTCAAACACCTCACAAAGTCCAAAATATCATTACTTCGTCCGTAAGACTGAATTATCCAAAAAAGCAATTATTATAGTATTGTAATATTTACCATATCTTCTGAGATAGTGGTGTGGGTAATGCTGTCATCTTTTACTTATAAGGTCTTCCCTGTATTCTTTTTTATAAATGTTTTAGTGAGTACTCTTAAGTGATTTCTGGTGATGTAGATGTTGTAAATCCTAACAAGTTCTTCTTTCTTGCCTCTCCTTTTCTATTTTTATTTTTAATTTTATTATCATTTACACAGATGACCTCTAAGAAATCAGCACGTTCTTTTCCTAGGAACTGTGCTTCCCTCCCTTCTCCCAAAGTTTTATTGTTTGTAACATTGTGAACCACTGTTTAAACTAGAATGGTTTCCAACACGTCTTCTCACTACTGCTGTATTTTAAAGGTAGTTTAAAAAGTGTAGAAGACGAGTTTGCCAAAAGAATCAGGTTCAACTAAGAAAATATGTACACTGCTTTGACTCAGTAAACTCATACTCAGTATGGTTCATCTTCTTCATATTTACTTTTGCCCATATTAGAAAACAATTAGCTTACTAAACAAATTTGAGTATTTGGGAAGAAAAACTCTACTTTGAGTCTCTCTCATTTGACTAAGAATTACATGATATTTGATAAGCTTGTTTAAAAATGGACATATCCAAATATTATTGTAAACACCCATTGATTTGTTTTACCTGCAATATAAGTATTTTACTTAGTTGGCTTACATAGTAGCTAATAATATTTGTTAATGTAATTTAACTGCTGTGAACCTTTACTGAACAAATATTGAAATTTATACAAGTCAAAGAAAGAGAATCTCTAATGACTTTTGTAAAAGCTTCCATTTAATAGTTAAGGAGAAAAGTTTATATGACATACCAGATGCAATTAACAGTAGATTTTACATTTAATAAAAAGAAAGAAGCATATGTATTTGCTTTATTCATTCCATCATAATTTGCATTAGAGCTGTGGGTGTTTAATGAGCAAATTCCAGCTAAAATGCTATATTGATTTTCTAAGTGAACTTTGTAATAGCTATCTACCTTACAAAAGCTCTCTGTTTACAATTGTTTTCTTTACTAAAAACTAAAAATGTTTTAGAATTGATGAGTTTAGCATAATGATTCTTTTAAAATAAAGAGCTCTTGTAGAGTATGCAGAGGTTTTAGTTACAAGGAGAAAGATGTTATTAAATTATTCCAAAGCAAATAAAGTTTATGCAACTAAATAGTACTGTCACATTTGTATATATTACATTATTATATTATTTATATATATTGGAAAGAATCCTTTTTTCTTAATTTTTCACTCTGGAAATTGAATATGTTAATTCTTGAATATCATATGTATATGAATTAGTAAATAACGCAATTCATTTTAGCTTAATACTTGACCATTCATAGTTCATTTTGTATGTCATTTTCATGCTTGAAACATGAGTACCATAAGAATTTGTGTTTCTTGTTGGTCAGGCCTCAAGATAAACAGGATAGGGTTGGTTGGTGCACCGTTGGAAGGTCTCCAAGAAAAACCTCATGGTGTCGACCAGAGCAGTTGGTGACTAAGTAGCTGGATTACTTTTTCATTGGATCAGACATCAAGTGAGCATTCCAATATGGGGCTAGTGGTTTGCTGAATATGACATGTCTCGAATGGGACTTAGCAACCTGACTCGTTACTCGTTATTTTTTGCCTGGCATTTTTAAGAAGCATTGGGATAATAAACTGGATATTTTTTTACAGTTTTTAATATGGAGGATTTTTATGTTTTTATGGACACCTTACACTTCACATACTTTTCTAAATTTGACATCAAATGTTTTGTTTTGCTGCTGTATTGAAACACAGAGGTGTATGTGTTTCAGTGGCTTATTTGAAGAATCTTGTGAATCTTATGATTTAGATGACTTCTGAACATGAATAAAGTGTGGCATTGCACAGTCAGTTTCCTCAGGGTCACAAAGGCTAAGATAATGCCGAATCCTTGTTTGGAGATGCACAGAAGTGTTCCTTACCCCATGCTCCAAGCTCTTTCCCCAATTCTCCAAGAAATAATCCACATAATTCCTTAATTTAGGGCTAATATTCTGATACTATTTCTATTCATTTTTAGGTAGTCTTTAAGTTGTAACTGAAAGCATAGCAGTCTGCATGGAGGTCTGTCTGCTAAGCAGCTTTCAGGAATTGAACTGGACTTTTGCTTGTGACTCATCCATTAGCTCAGTCTGAACGTAGAACATATTGTTAACAACATCATACTTCTGAATACCTGAAAGCGTGTAGCTATTATAATACTTTAAAAAATAAATTTGTAAAAATATTAAATACCATAAGAAATGTATAGGCATTGGATAACAAAAATGTCTAACCTAAATTCAGCAGAAGCTGTGGCTGGTAAAGGAATGTGAGGTTCTGTAGCCTGTTGAAATGAGTTAGATGAGGGCTTCATTATTTTTAACTCTATTTTTTGTCATTTCTTGTTGTCAGTGTCAGTATTGCTACATGGTATTAAAATGCCACTATCCTAAGTATCTTTTTCTTTTCTTTTCTTTTTTTTTTTTTTTTGAATTGGAAAAGTTAAGTCAGTTCTCCACAGCCACTAGTTAAAAGACAGTATTTTGTAATGAACCTTTTAGGTGGGGTTCACTGTTCAAGGCAATCAGCCTCGTGGCTGCTATCAGGAATGGTGAGATCTCAGAAAAGCAGGATGTTTACGTCACCTGCAAAATCTCTTTCTCTGAGTGTGTTCATACTGCTATATATACATTTCTTTAGTTTCAAGACAAATAAGCAATAATTTCTTTTTTTTTTTTTTAAGCCTATATAGTCATTATTGCCACTGGTTATTACTCCTCAGAGAGGGAATTAAATAAACCAAAACACAGTCATTCTGAGTGTACTCACGTGCTCGAGATCCATTTTAACATTCAGCAAATGGCAATTTTCCATGCTGAGATGGGGAAGAAATAAGATCCGGTGGAAAGAGTACACTTAAAGAGACCAGATAGAAGTTAGTTAATCTGGAAATTAATTAACTCCAGAACAGTAATAAGTACCAAATCTACAGTTATTTTAGACAGCTTTCTACTCATTGCAGCAATTGTTTTAATGATGAAAATTTTATAATGTTTTCACTTGCAGCTTTATGGAAGGGGTTCACTGTGCAGTGTCTCTGGCATCATACTAGATAAACTGACATAATTTACTGGGAAAAAAAAATATAATAAAAGAGTACTGTAAAGTACAGATAGGTAATAATTACCACACATAAAAAAACTGCTTGTGTATTCCAGATCCAGCCGGGACCTAGTGGTTGCAGTGTAGTTTATGCAGACACTCAGTGCGGAGGTACAAGTTTCTCTGCCATCACAGACCTCAGCAGCCTGAGTGGAAGTCTGATGAGCTGAAATGTGTTGCCCACCTCATACAGTTTGTTCTTGCCAAGTCACCTACCTTTCCAGACATTGGACTCCTCTTCTGCAAGTGCTGTGTACTTATTCCTGACTACCAAGCTGTGCGTAGGCAGTTTTGCACCTGCTTTACTCATGCTTTAGTTTTTCCCTTCCACATCAAGCAAAGCTTTTTGTTGCAAATGGGGCAAATAGATCTTAAAGAAAAGTGATATTGTTCTTGTGGAATAAGAAAATACTCAAATAGAATTAGGTCAGTATTTTGTAAATTGTGTGGACATTTCAAGATATGGGCTTCTGATGCTGATTTCTTTTGGGGAGGGCAGGGGCTGGAGGAGTAAGGATGCAACTTGTTAAACCTCTGGCCTGATCACTAGGTTTGCAGCTCCTCTACAGATTTTTGTGAGACAAGGGACTACATCCCCAGAAGTAACATTTAGCCTTTCTTTATATTCTTTTGTCCCATCTACTGTTATTGTGCAATGTTTTGTTCTTTTGCTAGAGCTTCAAAAAACATTTCTTTACCTCTCAGTAACTTCTCCCGAGCCTGAGGATGAGAGGATTGCTTTCCTACCTTGAGCATCTTCCTAATTCATCTTTCCACATTCTTTTTCTGATCATCTTCTCACCTGTCTTACTTCCCTGGTTATCTGAGCTTCTTGTATTTCAGTTGTTCGTTGGTTGTTGGTTTTTTTTCCCTTGGTACAGATAAAGTGTATCTGGTAAAGCTGTGCCAATGATACAGCTGCTACCAAAATCTGCTGTTCCATTTTGTGAAGAAGTATAAAGTGTTTTATATTATATGACGTGAAGTTTTTATACAAGAATGTAGAATCGTGAAGTGACAGGAGAAAAAACTAACCTATAATGGCAACAAAGTTGATGTCAGTTGAGGTAAGGATGGAGGGGATAAAAGCTCTAGGCTGACGTGAAGAGGAAGCTTTTCTTTGAGATCTCAGTGACATTAGCAGTGGTTCAGTGAGGAGTTCTTAAGAGAGTAAGGAGGTCCAGCAGCAGTGGCTTAATACAGAAGAGACTTGAGAAGGGGAGTAAAAATTGCCAAAATTTGAAAGAGTGTAGTATGGTGTTAGGAGACTGTGGCTGAACACCAGCTTGGCATACTAGAAGATGTGCATTGAGAACTCTGTGACCTGCAGACCTGTCTCATAGTTTATTTTGTTGGAAGTGCCCATGACAATCAGTGAGGATATAGTCCTCTGTCTTGAAGTGACAGCAGCCTTTCCATGGCATCCTGAAAGTCCCTAGACATTCAGACTGCAGGGTTTTATGATGACTGTGAGGAGATTTGCAGTATTGCAGAGGGAAATGATGAAAGTATGAATAAAGATTTTAGTGGAGGCAGGGTCGAGGTAAGGATTTTGGCAGTGTGCCAGAAATGGTGTTAGACATATTGACAGGGGAGAGGCGGGAAGAAAGCATAAGCTCAGGATGAGGAATGACTTGAAGGTGTTAGTTTGCTCCCAAGGATAGACAGTAAATCTTAGTTTATTGGCACCTAATGCTCCAAGGTCCATGTATGCCGTAACAGATAATATAACAGTATATTACACAATAAAGCAAAGGCTTGGCAGGGAAGGAGACATGCCAGCTGTGCCATTTTTATGATACCAGAGATAGACATACTGTGAAAATATTAAAATTTTTAGTATTTCTATCAGTGTGCCACCCTGATAGGAAGTGGTGTGATGACAGAAGTATTTTCAATGGGTCATTACTTAACTCTGTGTAACGTAGAAGAAACCTACTAGTGTCTCTTATGATTCAGAGATTTAAAATGTATTTTTCTATGAAGCAAGTATTCCATGAAGCAAAGCAAATCACTTCCTTACCCTATTTGATTATAAAGAGGTCAATTTGAAAACCCATAGCTTTATTTTATTCTTTAAAGTATTCATTTTAGCAGTCTATAGCTATTTAGTGTTGTGTCTGAAGAGTAATATAGACCTTATGCAGAGTAATCTGAGGTCAGTGGAAAAATGTTGATTTTAGGAGATGTTGGCAAAGGCCCATTAAGTGTGCATAATAGTGTCTTTCCCTGTCAAGGTTGTTTGTTAAACGCACTGGTTACTTTTGCAGCTCTCGTAGAAGAAGTTTATTCTGCTCAACGAGAACGTGACGAGGCCATCATGGCAAGGCTTAGATTAGCCAATGAAGAGAGAGATGAAGCATTTTTACGTGTCCAGCGGTTAGAAGAATCTCTGAAAGAGTAAGTTTGCATTTACTGCCCTGTGCAAAAAGATTGTTGTGTTAGTCTGTGATGGTCATAAACTGCTTGACAGGGGTTATGTTGAAAATCTTAGTACAAACTTGTCTATGATGAAATACCAGGCTAGTGCTAGTCTTACTGTGCTATTGGTTAATTTTTTAGCCATCTTTTGAGACCATATTTTTCACTGGAGACTGAGCGCAAGGTGAACAATTTCGATTACAAAAATTAAAAATATAATCAAAAGCTTTGGTATTGATTTATTCAGAGATAAATAAGAGGAATGTGACATTTTACAAGGATCTTTTGACATGGAGTACCAAAATGTCAGTCAGAAGTTACAACGTATAGGAAATCAATCAAGCCTTTAAGCCCAAGTAGACGTTTCTTTCAGCAAAATTTCTACTAATTATGTGGATGATGTAGTAAAAATATGTTTTCCTCCATATCTTTAGTGTAGGAGCAGTTTGTAAGGGAAGAAAGGTATAACTAATACTTTCTAGAAATTTACATAATACCATGTTAACTCAACAGAAACAGGCAATCTCTTGTTAAAGAAAATGCGCAAGCCAGGAGAAGATCAAGAACAGTTTCTTTTCTCTCTTTGGGATATACGTAGCTTTGAAGCTATAGTTTGATTTTCTGTGTAATCCTTCTCCATCCAAGTTGTGATCATCTTCGCTACCATCCAATACCCCCCACAGTCTAGAGTGGCTGAGAAATTTCCCCTATTTTTCTGTCAAGAGAAATTAAAAAAAAATAAATAGGAAAATGAGTAGCTACAAACAAGTTAGTACCGCTTCTCATGGAATATATGAATAAGTTCATGGAACTTAATGTACATGACCTTATCCACATGTACCCGTTTGAATATTTGTCTGTGTAGGCTAAAATGGCGTACAGCCTTAAAATTGAAGAGGGTTAGAGGTCAAGGTGGAGGGGAATCAGGCCTTCAGAAATTGTTACTGATGTCTGATCCTTTAAATTGCATGCTTTCTTGCCTTTTTTCTGCTTCCCCTGTGGAATCTATTTTGGTGGTTCTCCATTTCAAATTTTCACTCTCCTTTTCTGCATTATACTCATGTCTTGTCTTTCCTCTGTTGCTCAGCTGCTTTTTCTCCTCAGCTTCCTTGTCTTTTTTTTTTTTTAATCATTATTATTTCTTCTTTATGGCCTTTGTAACTCATCTTTTACTTCCACTTCAGTCCTTTGTCATTTCTGCTATGAATCCAATAAGATTGCTATTATTTTAATTGTGTTTTTCGGTTGGTTGAAAATGTGAAAGCAAAAGAAATATAAGAGAGAAGGGCAAACAAGATAGGAGGACTGATGGAGGCAACAAAATGGGGACAAAACCAATCTAATTCAGAAGAATTGTGCTTGCCAAGTTGCTTGCATATGATAGAACTAGAGTTTCAGTATTTTGCAGGATCTCCCATTCTGCTTTCCTGGGACTGACTGTGGCACTGGCAGCTCATTGGGAACAACCATAACCCAAGTCTTTCACATCCTGGGTACCTTGTGACCTGTCACTGAGAGCATCCTGAAAATAACCAAATTCCTTAGGGAGATCCCAAATAGGCTTCTGAATCCCTTAGGGCACAAAGATGTTGCTGAAAAATATTACATGCTTTTATTTTTATTAGTAGCTTTTAGTGTTGGACATCAGAGTGATAGAGAAGAAAAATCTTAATTGACAGAAGCCACAAAGGCAGAGATCCCAAGTGCTGTATTTGTTCCCAGATTAAAGTATGTTAATCATCTGTGCTGCAAGCACTTAATGGTAACAAATTATTGGGCATTAATTGCTTAGTATGTAATTACCTGAAGGGGATAGAAACTCATTCTTTATGTCCAATAGAAGTCATGTTCCCTGCATCAGCTGTCTTAATATTTGCCTCTTTTCTGACTTTGCTACCGATTAAGCCAAACTGATTTGATAGGAATGTCTTCAACCATATCAGACAGTATAAGATACTTAAAGTTGCCTTGCTCTCTTCCACTAATTTATTCAGTACTACCTCAGTCCATGGTGGCTGCAGCCATTTCTACAACCTGACCACTGTCAAGCTGACCATAGCTCTTCCTTCTTCCATATCAGTCATCTCTGTGACAGGACCTTCTTGATAACACTGTGTTTCTTCCAAAAAGAGTGTTGCTATAATACAGAGAAACATTAGTTGTGATTACTGGTTTGGGGGTTTTGCATTCTTTTTCTTTGAATAAAGTTCTTTGTTATTTTTGAAATCTTTGGGGATTACAGAATCAAGAAGACAGGATTGCCTCCACCAAGCTCAGCTGCTTTTCTTCTGGTTTGCATGTGTTAAGCTTAGAGGATGCTAATTAATGCAGCTGTACACCTTGCAAGCAGGAAATTGCTGAGTGGAGCCAAGATTCCTGCTGGACCACTGGCCTGGCCCCAGCACTCAGGCTTTTCAGAACATTAAGCATCTTTACTAACTGTGGTAACACTTCACCTGAGGTGATAAGACATACTTTTCTACTCCTGCATGGATGTCTGGCATGTTGCAATGGGAGGAGCAAGCCAGGATTGTGCTAAGAAGAATCAAATTGAGGTGCTTAGGGCTCAGTTGCCCTCTGCAGTATTCACAAGAGTTGAGTGATTCTGAAACCTCGCCCCTAATTTATCAGTAAAGGTTATCTCACTATTTATCTTAACTAAGCCTCATTTTTACACACTGCCTTCTCAGAATCAGAGCCAACCCCACAAGGAAATTACTTTTCTTAGCCTCCTTATTCTAAATAGTTTAATACTGTGGCTGAATGGAAATTGGGGGGAGCAAGTTCACCTTGACTCTCCACTAATCCTTTGGAAGGAGCAGTGATGATGGGATGAGCCATGAGGGACTTGGTTTATTTTGTTTAATTTTGGGATTTCTTCTAGAATCTTGGATCTTTTCCAACTACTACCCTTCATATATTCTTCCTGATGCTGGTTGTTCAAAATGTCAAGCTTTCTGTCATAGAGGTGGAGCACATAGAGTATTTTTTTGCAAAGTTTGTAGACTACTTGTGCCACAAGCATCGAGTTTTAGATCACAAGTCACTCCCTCCATCTGCTTTGGACTTGTTCCAATCAGAGATTTCTACAAGAGGGCAATACTGAACAGACTGCCAACCTTTATCAAACACTTTAATGCTTTCTTTAAATTAGCTGCTAGAGCAATTCTATTGTCATTATTTAACTGTAGCAACTGAAATTCTTTCCGTTTTGCTAGCTCTAGGGGATATGTTAGTGTAATGTGTGCAGAAATGGGGGGGAAGGAACCCTTGGTTACTGCTGTTTAAAGTTGTGAGAGGTCTAAGGGCAAATCATGAGAGGCACCAAGGCAAATACTCAGCTTTGGTTGCTGCTTTTTAAAAAATACTGTCACCTTAGGAGGACAGATCCCTTGTGACGGCAGTATGCTGAAAAGCTACACTTATTGTAGAAGTTCATGTTCTTTTTCCCACCCCCATTTCCTGTTTAAGGTGTCCTGCTTACCCAGCCTGATGGTCGGCTGGGTGATTTGTTGACCCATACTTTTAGCAGGGTAGAAGTCCTCTGGAGATGCCAGATCAGTCCTGCCAATTTACTTTGGCAAACACTGTTCCTTTCATTGTGAATACAAACTAGCTGAAGATCCATTTTTAAGTCCCTCATGAAGTGGAACTTGGAGCAATGTAAAAACCTAAAGTAGGAACTCTACAAGGAGCCAACTCAAGGAGCCAGTTCTGAGGATTTAGACTTACATCTTTGTTATTTTATGCTTTACATTACTTTACAAATACAACTGTAATGCTGCAAAGTTAGCTTTTTGTGTTTTTTTTTGTTTGTTTTGTTTGATTGCTGACTATATGCGTTGGAGTAATTGTTTGTAAACTCCTTATAATATACCAGCTATTGTACAACAGTAGTACATTCTGAATTGCTTCTTTTTGATTTAAATAATTAATTTCTGTATGGTCGATTTACGTTGTTTACTGTTATCTACTAAAACTAATGCTCTAAGGTAAAAGGTGATGGTGTGCTGTCAAGTACTCTGTGATGTTTGCTAGCTAAAATCTTGGCCTTATAGCAGCACCTGTCACAGCACTACTGAAGAAGTGTGCGTTGCTGTTTAGCAGATGTTTAGTGGCTCATATCTGTCTTTTTAAACAGTGAACACTAGAAACAAACCTATTTTAAGAAAAGTCACCACTAAGTAAGTAGCAATGGAGTGGTAATGTAATTGTAATATACGTGTTTTTCCAGAAATGAGGTCTCGTCCATTATAAAATACACATAAATGTTGTAAATGATATGCTGTGCATATAACTAAGCTTAAGTAAAGTAAAATGCATAGCATCTCATTTATTAGGTCATTGTGCTTTCACTTACTGCTTTTGCACAGTCAATGTTCAAATGTGTATAACTAAATTCCTTGTATCATCTTTATATTTGACAGGTCAATATATGTTACGTTAAATAAAAAGGGGAGAATGTACAGGAGCAGGTTGTTCTGTACTTAAATAAAGGTCTTGCAGAGAATTGGCTTAACATATTATTTTATGCAAGGTGTAAAAACAAAACATTTTTAGGGAAATTTCAACTAGGTTTTTTTGCTCCTTTTGGAAGAGAGAGGTGGAAAAAGAATTACTTAAAAATGAGAGAAACACAATCTTTGCAAAAGTCCTATCCTGTTTCATTTGGGGTGCAGTAAAAACAACAAAAATACGACATCAGGTAAAAGTTGTAAGTCCAGAAATAAATAAAATAAGAGCATCAGTCATTTCTATCACTGGGGAACTTTCTTCATCTAAGCACATATGAACAATTGATCCTTGTAGTCATATATAGCAGTAAACATTAATAACTTAACAGTCTGAAGTCAGTGCTGAAGATATGGAGCATTATTGAAAGATGGAGTCGAGCAGGTGGCACTTTAATATGTTCAGTGTCATGGTTGACTCTAAAGACTAGTAGAATGAAATTACTTGAGGTTCTAAAGATTTAAAAAGCGAACTCATTTTGCTGCACTAAGGAAATGCTACTGATCAGGCTTTCTGTGTCCCTTTTTTCTAGGCTAGAAAATATTAACCCTGAAGAAAATGACATGGTAAGCCATTCTCTGAGGAGATTTCTTGATGTCAGTCTTATATCTTAGAGGCTTAAGTTCAATTGAGTGGGTTTCAAGAACTAAGATGTGGGAAAAAGAAGAATTGACACACTAATAATGTACATCTTTGCTGCAATATGAAAATTCAATAACTTCACTCAGTCAATTTACAATTCACATGTGCCTATTAATTAAAACCCTATATTAAATAAAATATATTAAAACTTCATGTCTGACTAACATATAATGCTGTTGGTAGACATTACAGGAATTACTGAACAGAATAAACAATGCAGACACAGGGATAGATATACTGAAGAACGGAGCTATAATTCTGAATCGAATACACAGGACCAAAGAACGTAAAAAGAAAATAATAGCTGAGGAAATGACTGCAGTAATAGAACAACGGGATGCTGCTTTGTCTCAAGTAAGTCTCTACAAGTATGTAAACACTCAATACCAAATTTCCTTGTTTTTTTTTATTTTTTAACTTTTTTGGAGAATAAAATTATTGCTAACTTCCCTTTGCTGAAAATCTCAAAAACTGCCCTTGAGGTAAACGGATGATTAACGAGCAATTGTTTCTTCAAGGTAGTAGTGGCCATTGAGATGATGTCAATCCATTTCAGAGGAAAGGTTGTGTATTGTTTGCACCTGATCACTAGCTGACCCTTAAAAAAAAAAAAAAGTTTTCAATATCATTGTCCAATCCATAAAGCTGTTAAGGGCTTTGTTTTGCAGTATGCTGTAGTGGTATAAAGCACTGGGTGACTGGGACTCAAGGATTTGTAAAGGGTTATAAGTGGCAGAAATATACCTTAAAGGAAGATAAAAGTGCCACGTGTAGCAAAGCAAGCAATTCCTCCCTTTGTTTCTTTACATTCAGAAGCTGAAAATCAGCATGTGGTCTGTGACTGTCCATGTCTTACACTTCTGCTACGTATCTTAAGAGAATATGATGTCCTTTTTCTGCTCAGATCAGCCATTCCCTGCACTTTCCTACTTTCACAGAAAAATATTGTCTTCATTCTCTTCACCTTGGAGTCTCCTTGTTTTTCCTGTCTCATGGTAGAGTTGTTATGGCAGGTTTTTTCTTTCCTGGATTTTTAAACTATATTTAGCTCAATAGGAATAGTCTGTAGGAGAAGCAGACTAAGTAGGAGGTTATACCTCCTGGGAAAACACAGTATTTTAGACTGGATGGAAGTCCTTATGCATCTATCCTAGCCAAAAAAAAAAAAAATAAATAATCTAGTTCTTATTTCAATATTGAAAATTTAGATATTCACTGAATATGAGTAACCTAAGTTGGCCTACATCTAAATAATTTTTATTATATTTAAGATCAGGCTTGTGGTCTTGACTAGTACTGATAATGTTGATTGAATTTAATTTGTGAAGTCTCCTGGTAAAAGATTCCCTTCTATGCGCCCTGTAATTTTCACTTTTTTTTTTCAGTCATCATTGTTTTTGCATTCTATCCTACTGTAACCTCAAAAGCCTCTGCTTGGTGCTTAAAATATTTTGTGTCTATATCCAATATGCACTGCAAAGGATGTTAATGTTGGAACTCTACTTCTTCACTGTGCTTTCGTTTGCTTTTATACTAATGATGAGCAGCATAGCTACTGGGGCACATCCAACCATCCTGCCAAAAGTTTGTGCTCTTTATTTTTTAGTTATGATTGGATTTCTTCTATGCACAAGGCATTTGAAAAGTGGACAACTCATTAGAGAAAAGCTTTCAGCAAAAGAGAAGGATCTTCTTTCTGATAGTTTTATTTTTGTTCTGTCAGGTTTTGCTTATTTGTTGAAGTGGACTCTCAGGCATACTTGGACCATAAATATTTCATGAAGGATGTCAAAAGAATGTCCTTGTATGGCGTTATAATATACATTTTAATTGAGCTGATTTTTATGCTGCCTGTTCAAGGAGTAATCCACAGATGTTTATAGGAGTCTTTTTTTCCAAGTAATCAGCTTGGAAATTATTAAAGATAATTATTTTATAAAATAGTGAGTCAGGTACCACAGCTAGCAAAGCCATCTTTAGGTCTAACAGTGAAAAGCACAGGTAATGTTAAATAGGTAGTGCAGCTGAAAAAATAAATGAATGAAATAATACCACTCCCCCAACTCAAATTTAAGTATTTGATATTTAGCTTTACTACTATAATTTATTATTTATTGCAATTATAATATTTTTCTAATTATTATTAATAAAAGTGTGTTGCTCATGTGTTGTGTTTCCATATCAGTGATCCTTTTATGGCTGTAACTATTGAATCTGGAAAATAGGTCCTTGGAATTGAAGCTACCATATCAACCTGTGTTTCTTACTTGATGATTCCTTGGGAATTCGTACCGTACTTGAATTATTAGTAGTCTTTTGTTAACATTGCAATACCAGTAGTTATTACAGTGCTAACAGCAAGAACAATAGGAGAGGGATTCCTATGTTAGACCACAAAGGGACTAGATATAATTCAGGGGATGTATATGCTTAGCATAACAAATGCAAATTATTAGAAGTTAGATCTGAGGTCACCTCAGGCATTCATAACATCTGCAAGTTAAAATCTTTTCCGGTGGAGGCGACATCAAATTGGGGGGGGGGGCAGAGTGGGTACAGGGGGGACTGATGAGAACAGACTGAGGCAAAGCAGAAATAGAGTAAACCATTGGCACGCTGTGCCTACCTTCTGGAAGAAAGCACTTCTAAAATTCAGAGGTCAGTGGGCAATGGAAGAAGCTAAATACTTTATGATATGTTGTATGAAGACTGTGTTGTGCTGTTCCTGATTGCTGTTGTGCAGTGCTGGAGACAACAATGTCTTTTGAGTGATCAACATAACCAGTTCCATGTGAGAGAGGACTGCCAATCTGATAATAAATGCTGGGACAGAAGTTTAATGAAACTGGATCTATTATCCTTCTTAACATTTTTTGTCACAGTAGACTGGCAGTTGACAATTAAACACCATGAATATAAGTAACATCTAGCTGTTGGAGTTTTACTTGTAGGATTTCTGATTTTTCTCAGTAAGAATAACAGAAAAACTATCCAACTCAAACACGTTGCTTTGTTTTCAAGTAAGGAACATGTTACATTACTAGAGAATGGGCATTCTATAAACTGCGTTTCTTATGACCAAATAAATATAGGCTGCTCTCAACCCATATTTTGGTAGTTTTGCAATGTCTTTTCTGGTAGCCATATTATGAAGCTGCATTTTACTGAACTGCCATTGCATGCATAAAATGGTTAGCTAGTTCTTCTGTTTGAATTTCACTTGAATATATATTTTTTTATTCTTCAGAAAAATAAAAAGCACTGCTCATGTCTTAGAAAGTGTATGAAAACACTTTCTGAGCCTTAAAACCCCAGCAACTGTGCATCTTTTTTGAGACTTCAAATGTGAATGTTGCTTCTTATTAGGAAGCAGATAGAGGCACTGCTATCACTGTATTGAGCTGCACATGTGTATGTAATCTTAGATCATTCACTAGATTGCTGAGCAAATATGCAAACTACTTTTTGTGTGTGTGAAAACAAATAAAATGGTATAAACTCAAATATTTGATACTACTTTTAGTATGTATTTTCAAGAGAATAAAAAACAAACAACTAAAGCGTGGCTAAACATTGACATCCATCTTCTCCTGTACCTACCCCCTTAAAAAAACACACTCAACTGTTTGGTTGTATTTGCTAAGATATGTTTGTTAGTGAAGAGATACTGTGTTGTACTGGGAAGTTTGTGTCTGTTTTATGACTGGTTCTCTGAAAAGAAAATGGAGAAAGATACTGACTATCATGAGAAATAAAACATAAGTTTCTTGTCTTTATTGTTTGAATTTGTTTAAAGCCATTCAAGGAAAAAACCTACCTGTCCAGTTGGATGTACTATAGTTCTGCCTTTCTTCAAGTCTTTCTTGCTTGAGTAATCTGATTAGTGACAGATATTTAGTAAAGCTTATATATGGCCATAGTCACATTGTGTGATCTTTATAAAATACTTTAAGGAAAGTGGTTTCCAGCAGGAGGCAATACAGTGCAATAGCTCACAATAGCAACCACTTATTAACCATATCACACCTTATGGACAGGCATGTTAATATGATTACAAGGTTTGCAGCTGGAGCTTGGGACTTGAGTGAGTCATTACAATTACTTTTCTTACGGTTTAGAGAAGGGGACCTTTAAATTGGTACCGCTTGAAGGAAGTGATTTTAAAGAAGCTAAATAAGAGATGAGATGGCTTATAGTTCAGGGGATTGTGTGTGTGTTATATTTTCAGTCCTAATTTTCTTTCTGTAGGTAATTTTTAATTGCAAAGTCAGTTCTATACAGAGTTTTAAATATTAAAGGTGTAGAGTTTTCAGTTTAACAAAAACAAACAAACAAAACTCAACCAAGGTTTCACGGCTGGCAAAGTATCATCTGTAATACCCTGATCTTGAAGCAGTAACGTAACTGGCAAGCAGACCTGGTTTTACAACTTTGAATAGTTTGATCGCATCCTGCTGTGCAGGAACATGCTTATGACTGTTCATGTAAAAAATTGGCATGCACCCAGTTGCTCATCTGAAGCAAGTTTAAGTACCTTTCTCCATTTTGAGGCACTGTTTGGCAATGAGCAGGAGTTTTTCGTCATTGAAAACAAAGATGAGAAGCATTATGCTTGACTGCCCATCATTATCAGTTTCGACTTATGACTAATAACTGATAAATGTCTGTAGTTACAAGCCATTTTTTTGCTAACTTTTTTGTAATATTCTGCTCAAACAATTTCCCTACTTCTGCACAAAATAAGGTGTACAACTCTGTTATCTGCAATTCACAGAGCATTAAGGCATTCTCAGCACACATGAGCAAACAGGTCTTATTGAAGTAATTAATGCAAGTGTAAAAACAACAGAAGCATACGTGAATGAAAAAAATGACTTACGTATCTTGGACCCTTAATCGGGGAATCCCTAGGTGTTACAATGCTGCATGACTCTTATCTTACTACAGAAATAATTCCTTTGGAACCCAAACCACAGTTTGGGATATATTTTTAGTAATTTGAATTAGCAGTTAAGTTTTACATTCTGTTTTGGCATCCTTTGATGCTTCCCCTACTACCTTTCCCCTTTTGCGTGCATATTTAGAAAACAGAAGAAAAGAAAAGGTAGAATGCTGTATTCACAGTTGTTTGTGAACCAGACATCTGTTGTAGGATAGGGATGATTTTTGGTCACAGGCTAATTTCAGGAGGAAAGGGAAGGTAAAGGAGCCTTTTATTGTAATTTGAGGATCCAAGGACCATTATCCTGGTTCACACTTATGGCTGGTGTGCTTTGGGCAGGCAACAGCAAGTGTCTGTTGCCCTCATTTGCAGTACTTTTCATTTGCAATGAGAGGTATCAGGTGAGTGAGTGGGTGAGGGGAAATTACTTGCCAGCAGGATGGCTGAGCAGAGAGAGGTCAGGTGAGCTGTCTGCAATGTGCCCTTTTTGGTGCGTAATTTTAGTCCACATCATGAGAGAAAGTAATAGGAATATAGAATAAATCATGGAATAGATTTTGAAAATATATATAACTTGATATTCAACATTAAAAGCTGCACTATGACAGCAGGGGGGAGAGGGGGAAGAAAAGTAACAGGAATTGAGGAAATGATTAACAATTTATTGATATTCACATCAGTGAACCTCAACAGACTTTTCTCCTTTGGAGGTAAGGATAAATAAGAGGGATTCTGAAAAGGAAAATCACAAAAAGCTAAGTTATATGAGCAATTGTTGTGATTAGTATTATTAGTCTTCCATTTGGTTGTGTTGCATTGGAACAGTGCTTTAGAGTGCATTTATTTAGGTGTACCTAAATAAAGATAATCCTTTCAAAGTTTAACTAGATCCATGTTTCAGGAAGTCCTGAAATGGTCACTGAAATGGTCAAATCCATGTTTTCTTTTGCTGCTTCTTAGAATAGTCTAAGTTTCATTGGCTACAGAGTTTACAACATTCCAAAGGAGCCAATGACCTTTATAACTGGGAGGCATGGAGCACTGAAGTATCATGTAAAACTATCAGGAATGATGCTGAAGAATATCAAGAATCTTTTGTGTCTTACAAAAGGGCAGATTCTTCCCTACCTAGCAGCTTTAGCGTTCTAAAAATAAACCAAGCGGGAAAAATGATAATAGTTACTTTCTGAGACAATTAGGTATGCACTGTCTCTCTACCTCAGATATACTTGTGCTACCTGGAACATGAGCATTTCCAGGGGAACGCTCAGTTAAATATTTGGCTACATTCAGAAGACGTATGAAGTATTCTTTTTCTTCTGAAGTAAGAATTTCAGTCTACGAAAGCCCAATAGAGAGGAAACTGGCCAAACAAAATCCTCTTGAAGTCTTGCGTTGGGAATTCTGATTTGCGTAGAATGTTCCCCAAAAGAATAATGCCTATTTAAGTTTCCATCATGGTTCTCTGTTATGTTGTTTAATCCTTGTATATAACACACAGTTCTCAAAGCAATAAGAAAGCTGATGAGAGGTGAGATGTTCAGGGAGAATGATAGGAGATTAGACAGAGAATATTCGAAGACATTGGTGTGTGTGATGTTTGTTGGTCTTCTGATGTAGCAGAGATTGCAATTTTTTCAAAGTCAGGTGTTAGTAGCGAATGAAACTCCCTTTGACTTCACTGGAGCCAGCATTTCATTAGTAAAAGTGTCTTCCAGCATATTCCTTAGTCTGACTTCAGCAAACCTTTGGTTGCATGAGGTGGTGTAGTTTCTGAGTTGATGATGCTCACAGCTGGAAGTGCAGTTCATATGGTAGGGCATTAGTGGGAGAGTGTGGAGGATCTGGAGGAAATTACTCTAAGGAGCTCTTATACCTAACTTTTGTATTTAGTCCGTGAATGCTAAGTATGAGTAAATATGTAAATGTTAATGCAGTGTTTCCTTGAAGAGAGGGATTACAGTTTGTCTTTTTGGATTTATGAAGCAAATTTTTAATTGCTACTACATTTCCTCTTTTTACTGCCATAAGGTTTTGGCTGAATGGTGCCGAGACACATGATTGTTTGCATTGTTAAATCACCTGTTGTTTCTCTGCAAACAGTGTGTTGTGCAGAATTCACAAAATACATGTCTGCATGATATTTGAGGGCATGATCAAGTCTTGTGTCTTTAATTGTAAACTTTAATGAATTTCCAGTAGAACATCCATCTTCTCTTCAGTACCTAGAAACTCCTCACCCCTTTGAAAATGACAGTAAATTTCCATGCAAGCTTGTTTGATTAATTGCTGTTTGACACTTCTATCATAGTGCTAAGCTCTAGGTTCACACAGCTTAGACTTCCAAGCCAATTTCTAGAATTAATTTAAATATTTAATGTCAAAACTCTGGGATGAAAGAGCAGAAAATGTTTTGTATGCTTATTGATCGCCTGTTTCAATAGCAACAACCCACAGATGAAATTTTCAATGTGATACAAGCAGAATTCAAACAGTATTCCCTCTGAAGAGGAGACTGAATGATTGTGCATGCAATAAATTCTGTAAGTACCAAAACTGTTTAGAGGTACTTAAAGGAAGTTTTCCATGGGACTTAACGCCTTACAGTTTCAAGTTAGGTGCTGAGTGTTAAGTTCGCTTTTGGTTTGCTTACCTGTTGGTTAAAACATCTCTGATTTTCTTAGAAATTAAAAATATCCATGTGTATGTTTCTGTTTGAAAAGCTGGTTTTGTTAGGCAACTTCCTGAGAAATATTTCTGCAAAAGTACCTGTTATTTTGGGTACCCAGATGAGTTTGCATAAAAATTCTCTCTCTGACAGGAGAGATTTTGTGCTTGATATTTAATATTGATATTTAATGTGGAGTCTGGAAAGGATGATATGTCTGACCTCTGCATTTCCCTTCTTGCTACTACCCTCTTACCATTTACCAAATGCTTAGAATTGCAACTTTGCTGTTGGTTATGCTTCTGTGAGCAAGTAGTAGGAACAAGAACGGATATGGAGTAGGAAACAATTAGTTCCCAGCATCTGAGATCCACGTGAACACAATTCTGTGTGTGTGTGTGTTGGGAGGTGTTAATGGGTTGAATTGGATTGGTTTTGGTTTTGGTGGGATGAGGAGTTGGTTCATTTTGTTTTTAGTTTGGACTGACTGTAGCCTAGATCTATGAACTAAGTAAATACCCATTTGTTTCAGAGTGCACCAGGTGCATTCCTGGAGTGCATCTTTAAGTTTGTTTTAATCAAAAAAGGAATCCAGTTTGTGCTGTGGAGAGGGCACTCCTTGGTGCAAATCAAACTGTATTAAATAGAGACGTGAGTGAAATTCTAGATTGCACTCTCAGTGCAAAGCAGTGTGCAGATTACATTTTTTCAGTGAAGATCTTTGAGAGTCATTGAGAACTCTAGACAAAAGTTCAAGGGTACATTGTTTGTAAGTATAGAAAAGAAAAACAAATCCTTCTAATTCAAGAAAATAATTTTAAAATTAGTTACATTAATGCTCCGATAGACTATTAAATAGAATTAAGGATAGAAGTACAAGAGGTGACTTCAAGAAGGAGAATTAGATTTTTAAAAAATACCTAAAAAGAAGTAAAAGTTATCAATGTTTTTGGAGGAAGTTTTCCAATATGCTCTTATTCAGCCTTTTTACTTTGAAAATTATTAACTACTTTGTATGCAGACTTTTCTGATGAAGATTTTGGATCTGTCCACAAGACATATATCAATTTTGTTCCTTCAGCAAGAGCCAGGTTTCTGAACTAGTATAATAGATCACAAATAAATTGACATGAAGAATAAAAAGTTTGGATTTAAATGGGCAATAAAGATATCTTCCAAGGATACAGTTCTGATCATGGCACTACCATAACATCAGTAGTTGACTGAGAATTTTGTGGGACGTGGAGCTAAGGCAAATGAATAGAGCTACTCTTTTTTGACTTCATTTATTTTTTATCCCAGAGTCTCTAAAATGAAATATTCACCTATATTCTAGCATTGGAACACCCTCCTCAGTCATCCTCATTATTCAGGATGTGTGTTAAGCTATAAAGACTGGTGGTGAGTAAGGAAATTTACGTCTGGCAGTAACAGAGGATGTAAGGAAAAGTGATTGTAGTAGTGCTAAGGTCATTACTTATTTACAGCAGAATGGTACATTGTGAAAGTGTAAGACTTCATAAGCATTATTGTAATTTTGATTTCCTTCTAGATTTTTATTTGTTTTTAAATGAGCAGGTAACCAAAATACCATAACTGCAATTTCCCCTCTTCCTTTGATCTGTACATCGTGACCTTTTATTTGGTTGTGAAGCCATTAGTCAGTTTCTGGAAGTCCTTAGACTTGATGAAGTCAATTTATGTATTCTGGTCTACAGTGTTTAGTGGCCCTGGCAAAAGGGGGGGGGGGGGGGGGGGGGGAAGGGGCAAGAAAATCCATGAATATTCTCTTTGTGAAAGAAAGATTTCACAGTAGCACTGTTTAATTTATCTGTGTCTCATGTACCAAGTATGCCTAAATTTGTTTGTTGTATGGCTTTACTGTTTCGTGCTTCAGATGGTGAGTATCTAGGATTTGCCCTCTTTTTCACGTTCTGTTTATTCACTGTTTATTATTTTTCAAGCTTAGTTGCTTGAGAAGAAGAAAAATTTAGCTTCTGTTACCCTCTGTTGTAAATGAAGGGCATGCATTGCATGTGGAGGGCTTGTAATTTTAAGATAGTGTTGTCAGGGAACTTGTTAATGCTTTCTGATGTTGTTTTATTGCCATTCCTTTCAGTAGTGTTTTTGGTGTATTTATTATTGAGTATGCTGTGGGTATACACAAAGTTTAAAAAAAAAAAAAAAAGAAAAGTCATTCCAGTTTATAGTTTACTTTTATGTTGAAAATACTTTTGTAAATGACACAATTCAAATATGTAGAAATGCTTATTTAAAGGCCCTCACAAAAACTGAGATTGTGGAAAGTATCAACATTTTGGCTATACCAAAAAGGAAAAAAAAATGTGGATAAAGAACTGTATTAAACCATAAAACCAGAGCAACTTTTTGCAATTCTGGAGGTATCAGAAATACAGAATATGTGTTCCCAGTAAGTTGCTAGATACAGAATATTACATTGGTATAATGTACTGATACAGGACAATGTAGAATGCAGAAGCAGTAATGCTTCTGAATACTATTGATACTTCTTTGTGTTGTTGATAACATAAAATTGATACTGCCTTTTGCAAGAGAGTTTTAACATTAGTTCTAGCTAATGAATTAGCTGTTATAAACATATAAATCTAAGTATAGTTAATAAAAAAAAGTTCTGCTGTGGTGTAGAGCTCTATATCAGAGGAATCGTTATGGCCACTGTGCTCCCAGAAGTTGCATTATATAAGTTGTCACCAACAGTTAGGATTTTCTTCCAGGTCATGTTCTAATCATGATGAGTAATCTTATACCTCAGTCAGAGATTGTATTAATAGCTCCCAGCGATGTTAGGAAATAATAGCTTTCACTCTTTTGTCTGAAAGAACTTTGTTCGTTGTGTTCAGGACAGACATGAACATCACCTATCTGTGAGTTTACTTCTTTTGTAGCTTTGAGAAAAGTGTTCTTTATCAGTCTGCAAGGATTTTTTCAGCCTCATTGTTTGAGGTCCCATTCATAATCAAAATATTAAGACTTTAACTGAATCTGCAAAGCTAGTCTTGAAAATCTCACTGTGAAAATGAAAGCATCCAGTACAAACCTCCCAGAAGAAACAGCAAAATCCTTGTTAATCCCTTGTACTAAAATCATCAGCCTACTTTCTACTGTAGGGCTAGCCAGCAGCTGTGCATCTTGTTACATGTTCTCTTTATGTCACGTGTGTTGTCTTCTATGGTATCCAGGCACTTCTCAGCGGTAGTCATGCGTTTATCTGTTTTGTTTATTTTGGCAGGCAGTTCCATCACTTTGCTTTCAGGATTTGTCATAACATTCTTCTATCGTTGTGTTTTTCTTAAAAGTTCTCTGCTTACGGTGTCCTATCCTCTACACGAGGGATGGAATTGCCAGGAAGCTTTGAGTTGGATGAGGGTAGTGTTGGTAATTGCACATGTCAAATGCAGCTGATTTTAGGTTTAAGCATTCCTGCTTTTCTGTGACTTATCTGAAGGCTTTTATGTGGCTGTTAATTCAAGGCTGCATAATCAAGGTATAGAATGCTCTTGAGAAGAGTGACATCAATCCCTGCAAAACACTTCAGTGAAGCTAAAAATAATTTGTTACAGTGTTCAAATTTTTAGATGCCACCACTACTTAATATTTGAAAAGTCTTATTCATGTACCAAAATTATGCAGACATTTCTCAGTGTTATTGAAACTGAGCAATATAAAACTTAGAAATGTGTGGCTTTGTTTTAGTTTTGCAGAGCTTTTATTTACTTTCTTAAGCATTTCTTTGTGGGGTATCATTGTCTTCTGTATCAGACATATGACATGCGAGTCAATTTAAGCTTTTGCAAAGCTGGTTAAGCTCTTGATTTTTTGAGTATTTTTATTCCACTTTGCAATGCAGATAAGCAAATTTGAAAAGATGTCTGAAACATGAATTTTATAGATTTGCTATTACCTAGATTTCAGCATTGGTGAGAAACTGATTTCACAATGAAATATGAAGATTTATAATGTTACTTCATTTTGACACCTGTTTGCAGGCTGTTATAATGCTAATATTGCTTTCAGGTACTTGTGATCTTTAGTGTTGAGGTTTCCTAAAACAGCTCGTTGGTTCCTTGGAGAAAAGAGTAACTACTTCTGACTTTAAGTCATTTATTCAAAAGCTATTTCTTGTCCCTGGCATATCTGCAGAGTTCTGTGCTGTCACCTACCTAGTTAGCTGTTTTAGTTTGTCATAATCTCTAGCTTAAAGCAGCTTTTATTGTACAGTAAAGAAATTTTGGGAGAACACATTACATGCAACAGAAAAACTGAAGAACTGCCACTTAAGCAACTGATGGCTCAATTAAGAGTACAGTATTTAGCAGGACAAACAGATACTGTGTACTGCAATGAAAATCTGCAGTCCCATGATTACAGTATCTGAATAAAGAGATTAAAAAAAACGTGGCTTCCATGCAGTGGTCCATGATACTATTTTCTGAAATAATGTGATGATATTTAAAACTGGACCAGGAGTATTCCTGTCCTTTTATGCTGTAAATGCCAACTTAAGGTTTAGACAATAGTCTTGTTTGCATATGGATTTTAACAAAATCCATTGAAGATTATTTGAAAACCACCTCATTAGAATGACAGATTGTTTACCAAATCTTGTTTTCTTGTCAACTAATAATGGTTATGTTCAGTTAAACAAGGTGACAGTTTCTAAAAACATGCCTCTGTCAGCAGTTGAGTGCTTTGCATATATCTGAGAATTGGATTTCGAATTTCTAGAACTAGGATGTTCAGCCTGATCCTCCACCATTTCTAAAATTTCTCTTTTCATACGTCTTTGGTAGCTGACGTTGCTGAAAACTTAGGTGTATCAGTCAACACTGCCTGCCTCCACTCTACTATGTATATTTTTGAGTACTATCACTATGGGGATGCGGGAAAGGTTTTAAACAAAAGCAGTTATCAGCTATCTGTCAAATGTTTGACAAGCCGTCTCTTGGCCACGGACCATCTGGTTGTAATGGAACTGGCTATGCTGAGGAGCCAGCAAAACACGTGGCCACAGGACGCAATAGCTCGGTGTCATTTGGTCAAGTCAGCAAAGCAAAGGATTTAGGTGTAGTAATGCCAGTTCTGACATGATCTTGTAAGCTTTTTAAACTTCCTATGTTAATTCTTCATCCCATAAAACAAGTCCTATTTATTAATTTCAGTAAAGTGATGGAAAAACTGATTAGTCAGTGTTCATCAGGTGTTACAACATCTCTGAGCACTCATATAATTAAACAAGAAGAATTATTGAGAAAATTTGCATAATAATGAGAGTATTTATAGGAATTGGATGAATCAAAAAGTAGACAAAAATGAGACAGTGCAGTGGAATAGACCTCACACAGGCCAAAATGAGAATTGAGAATTGGAGTGTGTGAACATTCTGCAGTGCAAAAGAAAGGAGGAAAGATGCTGGATTCAAAGGAGGGAGAGACTAAAGAAAAATTGGAGGGGGATGACTTGTGTTTCCTTCTTCAATAACAAAGCAGGAGAAATAGAACAAAAAAATAAAATAGCTAGTAAAAAAAAAAGTTCATGGTTTTTCAAAATTCATGTTCCTTTCTTTTATTATATTTCCATTTTAGAAAGAATGTGTATAGGATCTACAAATCTGTAGGAGAATAATGTTATTTTTTGAGCCCATGTGATGAAGAGGTGGCTGGCTACTGTGGAATTTCTCCCTATGTAACTGAAGACAGAAAATCAACAGTATATTAGATTATCTGCATTTACTGAGTATTGTGACTGCAGTGGCCCATTTCATAACATTACAGCTCATTGTGCTAACAAATCACACAGAGGTTAGCACTGTCTTTCAAAACAGTGTGTGAACAAGTATGTGGGAGTTGTTGTGACTTGGAAAGTGCTGAGACCTTTAGTAAAAGAAGATCAGTATAGTATTTTAATATTCAGCTGCTCTGACTGGCTTCAGTGGAACATTTCTTGTAGGGCTATTTAATACGCAATCAGGTTGTGTTTTGTTTTTTTTTTAATCAGATGTTTCACTATGGGAATTAAAAAGGATAAAATAGCAAGAAAAATATTAAATAGATATTAAATATATAAACTCCTACATGATTGTGCATCCACGTTTTAAAATTTTATTCGTATCTAACCAGTGTATCTTTCTGTTTAGTCAGTACCATTGTTTATCATAACACAGTTGCTTTACACTAGTTGACATGGCTGCCAGACAGTCCAAACTGATGAAGCCAGCCTTCCTGACCTTCAAGCCACATATCACAATCCTGCTTGGCCTCAGAACACTTAAGAAAAGCATCAGGAGCTGTGGAAGGGCTCAGTTTTGCCTAAACATGCATGTCTAATGACATTTCAGGCAGTGTTCTGGCTTCTAGGCCTCCAGTGGTTCTCCCATAGGCCTACCTTCTCATGTTTCCCAGGCCTGTGCAGGTGCTTCTGATAACCTAAGGTTTCCCACATAATGTTAGCCACCAATTTTTAGGTAACTGAATCAAGCATGGGATGAAATAAGTTCTTATCAGGAGCATTGATGCAGAGGGTTACAGCAAACTGTGAAGGCAACCGAATTATGTGGCTTCAGCAACTCTACTGTTGCTTCCTCCTGTAGGTGATGAGTCAGTCACAACCCCTCTTCAGCAGAGCCAGGCTAGCTCAGTGGCACAGCCAGCACAGGAACCCTGCTTGAATGACCGGTGAATTACACAGAGCTGAAGAGCATCAGGTTTTCCTTTTTCATCTAGCACGTTTTCTATTATGAGTGTCATTGATTAGGAAAGCCTGACTGCACTGAGCTCTTCAAGAAGTAGATCAAACTTGTCTTGATATTTGAAATGTCATTGCTGAAAGAACAATAGGAAATGTAAAAATATAATGAGAATGAAGCTGTGTGGAGGAGTATCATAGGGTTAGCCAGTGCTGTTGAATAGCTGCACATTACAGTTAATATAAAATGAAGAGTAAAAACAGTTAATTGTTTGAATTTTCTGAATGTCTGTGCACTTACAGTTCCTTTAACTGTTCAAATGAAAATGACAGCTTGTTTTGCTGCATTTTCAGGTGTTCAGAAATATAAAGGAAGAGTAATGGTAGGAGGAAACCAAGTCGTGTGTACAGAATGTTATCTGCCTTAATGCTGCAGGTTCCAACTGGCTCATAATGACAGAGAAGACCAAAATGTTTCATTTGTATTTTAATGCGTTTCTTTTGATGGCTTCTGATGGGACAAGACACCATTGCACTACTGCAGAAAGAGGTGTTTGCATATGTGTTTCTCTTGCTAATATAATATAATTTGTTTTAAGATGCATATGTTTCTGAGGCCTAAGCTCTACAAAAACACTTTTCTTTCTTGAAATCCTAGTAGTTCTAAGCTGCTGGGCATTGTATAAATAATCATTTAAACACATTTGGTGATGGTTTGCCAGAACTTTGAAGGAAAGTATTTTCTTTCAGAGGTTTGAAAGCCTAAATTCAAAATTATAATTTAATGAAAAAATTGTTCTAGTGATTATTATGTAGAAACTCCTTTATTTCTTTATTTCTCTTTAACTGATTATTTTAGAAGAAAAAGGATAAAATCTATTTGTATAAATATAAGTGCTTCCAAACATCTGCAGTTCAAAGTACATAATTCACAGTGACACCAAAGGTTGGCTTGTGTTTTGACTGGATCACTTTGGTATTATTTTTGTCTGCAAAGGAAAGAGTTGTGTAGCATCCAAGTGGCGCAAGATGTTTGTCTCTCCGGAAATCGTGATGAATTTGGGACAAGGGGCAGACTGTTCAAAAAAATAAAATACGTGGGGGAGAGGGAGAGAAGAGCTGTCAAACTGAGAACACTTGCATTTTGTTGGGCATCCTTGAGCTGGGAGCTACTTTAAAGTGTGGATCATTATACATGAAATAGGAAAAGGAGAACAGAATAATAAACTAAAAGTACAATCAGTTGAATCCTGTATGTTCAGCTATTGTTATTTATTGTACTCATGTTACCACAGATGACAGCTTAAAATAACAGGTGAAAAAGTAGACAGGATTCTTCTTTTTTCTTTTTTTTTTGTGTGTATGATATGTAGGTTAATTATTTGTATTTCATTTTTTCATAGCAGTGGATGTTCATTAACTAATCTCAAAATGTATCTGAAATATATCACTTCCAAAAGTATGCTGTGTAGTAGGATGTTGGTATCCCAGGAGCTCAGCTTTTACTGGTAGCTGTGCATTTTCCATCAAGATACTGTGTGTCATTTACTTTGTTGGAAAGTGTTTTGTTGAAAATACGTAAAGGGAAAAATGCAATTTGGAAAACAGTTCATCTGTCATTTAAATGAACTCCTGCTTTACTATAATTTAGAGGATGGAAACCATTTTCCTAAGTTATTTAGTAGGAATTAGGTTGGTTTTATTTCTCACTACTTCACTAATTGAGATCCCTATTTAGGACAATCTTCATGCATAAATGTCCACAGAGTGTAATGGATTACTCACAGCTTAAAGTGAAGACTTCTGTATGCACTAAAGTAATAATGCACCAGCTGACCCATGGTAGTTGACTTTACACTCACTTTTGATTTTTGTATTACTTGAATAAAGATGTTATCTTTAGTTCAATGAGAGAGTAAAACTGTGTGGGAAGCTGTACTAGATCTATTATTAAACTACAGAAAGTACTTAAAACTGACTGGATTGGATCAGATCAGACCAAAGATCCACCCAGCTCACCACCATGACCCCATTCTCAGACAACAATCCGGACTTCAGGAAGAGTACAAGAATAGAACAAACTTATTGCAGTTCTTCCATCTTATACTATCCCTTTTTTCAGCCATCTTATCAGTGGAGTCATGTGTGTTTATACCAGTGCTGATTCATAAGTTTATTGGCATTGCAGATTTTGACAAGGATGATAGATAATTTTTTATGAAGATATTTTTTATTGTCTTTTGGTTTTGTAATCAAATTAATGTATACAAATGTAATTCAGAATTCAGGAAAGAATTTTGCAAAATTTGGCCTCATATTAGTCCGAGTAAATTTGTTTCATTAGACTTTGACCCTATAATCTGCATTAACTGAAACTGTATTAACTTTTTTTTCCTAACATATAAATTACATAAGTTGATTCTTTTATTTTGCTAGCATATCGCCATAACCTCAGAAGGGGCTAATTCTAATTCCTTTTAATGGAGACTAAGGAAAATATTGTATGTTATACAGTAATATTAAAAGCAAGTGTAGAAGTAACAGGATTAAATAGCCACCAAGACTGTATTTGTAGTAAGTTGGTAGTATAGTTCTCTGTTATATTCAACTTATTCTGCACTTAACCAGCCATTTCATTGATTTCTCAGCCAATGGGTGGTACAGTACACTTTCTCTTAGTCAAATCTGCACTGAAACACAAAATGAGCAACCCACCCAATATAACTGAGATGAGAGCCAGGGTCACAAATGTAGCAAAACACTTAAGCCTATTTCAAAGTATGTGAACAGCCTGATTGACCTGAGTAACTCAGAGTTAAATATGCTTCTACATGAGGTCTGTAGGGATAGGCGTTACCTTCACATAAATAAACTGGCAAGTGACCAAATTGTGGGACGGGGGGGGTTCTCTGCTCAATGTTAACACTTTTCCATATTCCATCTTTTTCCCTATTAATGTTCTCTCTCCAATTGCTTGTGGATTTGTCTTTATTGTTGTATAATCTCTTTACTTTTTAATATTAGAACACATCACCGAAGAATCCCATTAAGTAATGACCAAAAATTACTCATCTATCTGTGTAGATGTGGCGGGCACCGTAACACCATGTTAATATGTTGTAGTTAGAAGTCAAAGAAGAAAATGCTGATAAGCTGACAGCATGTTTAAGATGATTTGTTTATACAAGTGCTAAAGTTGTGTTTGATATGTTAATGCAACCTCATTTTCTAGTAAAGGCCAAACACTATTAAGTGGTTATCTGCATTGATTTTTCTATCTTCCATCTTTGCTCCTTTTGTGTACCTGGAACTAGGACCGTCTTTTAACAGTCTCTTCCTGTGTGAGCCTCCAGGACTTTATTCTGTGGTATTCTGCAGGTCCAGGTCCACTTCTTGACCTCTCCATCAGCATCCCCATTAGTTGGTGCTCGTTTTTGCTGTTTGCCTGCATTTTTCCCCCATGGTGATCTCAGGTCTCCCACCATCACTGAAAGTCAGCACCTGCTGAGGGTCAAACCGGTGCCTGTCTTGAACATCCAGGTTCTGCCAAATCATATCAGCTGATGTTTTTTTTTTTTTAAAAAAAAAAAAGGATTGTCTAATGGTTTAAATTAGAAGATGGTGAGAACAGGTGTTCTTTCTGTCTATCCTTTCTTTTCTGTCTGAGTCTTTTTTTTTTTTTTTTTGTATGTCACATGCTTTGCTTTTCATTTAGTGTCTAGCTGCATGTGATATATCCTGTGCTGGGTATTGGGGTATTTGTCTGGAAAGACATGGTGCATTTAAAAGGGAGAAACTAGTTTGTACAGTGAAAATACGGTTAAAGAGAAGATTGAGTGCCTGTTGCTGGGAAGGGATGACATTCTAGTGAAATCTGTGCAGATGGGCACTGATTATTGCTCAAGGAACACCTGGAGTAAACAGGTTCACTGCCTGGTAAGTATCTTATCAGAATAAGGCTAGCTTAGGTGGGAGACTTTTAGAGGGAAAGTGTATATTCAGAGAGGGGAATAAATATTAGGATTTGAAAGAAGAGAGAGGACTTCTTTTTTTCTTTTTCTTCCTTTTTTTTTTCCCATCAGGATTGCCTCTCTGGCTGCAGAGCTCTGAACACAGGTGTGTGTGATGAGGCTGATTCTTGGTGAATTTTTTGTGTGAAAACTTCAAAAATCACATGCTGCCGTTTCCAAGGCTTTAATATCCTTTTCTTGGCAAAGTCTTCAGTGTTCTGATCAAGGCATATTCTTGACATCAATCTAAGCTGTTTTCATATTCCTTGCAGTACTTAAAGTATCTGAGATAGAGTAGCAGTTTTCTCAATTACTGTCTGGTCTTTCATAAGTGTGTGATTACACCTCGGATCACAATGTCTAGGCAACCTGTGTTGCACAAAATATTTTGTTTCTAACTTTAAGAGGATTCTATTTGAACGTTCTGCAAGTACAAATTTTTGCAGATTTGGGGTGACTGGTTAGATATTCTTATTTATAATATTTAAAATGAAACACTTCCTTTAGCTTTCAGCTTTCTTAAAAGGATACATCTGACATTTCCTTTTTGCTAGTACTGAATTGGACGATGGCTTCTCTTCACCGTGCTCCAAAAAGTACTTTTATGTATGTTTTTAGAAGGAAATCCACTTTCTTACTTGCAGCTGTTGGCATTTTAAAGCCCTGGAGTGAACCAATAAAAACACATGTTCTTCTAAAGAACATCTATTTTTATTGGACCTTACTAACAGCCAATGACACAGAATTCAAAACATGTTGGCTGAAATGAAGAGAAGGACTGCATTGTTTAAAATTCTATTTTTAAAACTTTTCTTTACAGCAAGATTACACAGAAATATCATATGCTCTTGTTCTTGTGAAAGAGCCCTTGTTTTTAGAATGCTATTTTTAATGGTTAAAAATTAGTTCAGGTATAAAAGTGTTGTAAATTGTAAAACGTTAGTAAGTAGTAACACAATATTGCTGTTTAAGAGTATTATTTAATACTTGCACTAGCAGGATGTTTAAAGATTTTGCTTCCAAGACAGCTAGGAATGAATACATCTGGATTCATAATTCATTTGCGATATCTTCTGTAAATCCATTGTTTCCAACATATTAAGACACTTATGTGCAAAGGCCGAATGAGATCACCACTTCTTTCAATGATACCCTCAAAATGGTTTCAAGCAGTATACAAATTGAATATACCCATTTTTTTCACATATCAACATTCTTATTGAGAATGAAGTTAAAGGTGAATTACGATATGCTACCAAGGTTGATGTAGTGTGCAAAGGCTGAGTTAATAGGGATGCACATCTGTTTTATGTTACTTCTGCTGCATCTTTATGCTGCTGCATGGTACGAGGATCCCTGTGTGCTGTTAATTTCACTGTTCTGACTTCACAGGAGTGAAATGGAGAGCAGGGGAGAGCAGGGTAAGATTGTGCCCATACTCTTAGTTGTGCAACCAGCCCTACACATCAAGATCTTTTTTCTGTCATGTCCTGTAGCTAGGCTTTGCTCTTAGCATATTTTAACTTTTTTTTTTTTTTTTTTGTAAAAGAGAATAGTATGAATATAAATTCTTTTTATAAAGGTAGGTTGAGATTTTGGCATTCTATAAAATATTTTCTACAAGAAACCTGTGATACTGCCAAATTGGGAATTACAGAGCAGTGTTTTAAAGAAGAGCATTGGCAAAGCAGAAAGGTGAGAGGCCTGCTGATATTACATAGCAACAGGAGTGTCATGAATAATGTCTGAAGAAGTAGATTTATTTACTTAATGATGTTTAGATCCTGTATGCTAGAGAAAAAAAATCTAGAGGGGAAAAAAAAAAACAGCATAATTTGGGTTTAGTTTTTAGTAATTTTCCTAGGACCTTGTTTTTCATGCCTGCAGAAACACAATTTTTATGCTGTTCATTGCAGAATTACAGCTGTGATTTATGCTTTTTTGTTAGATAGACATTAAGTACCTTGAGTTTATAAAAATATTTGCAGTCAAATGTATCTTAACATTTTTATCTGGATTTCCTTATTTTGTAAGTGTCTTTTTCTGATTTTATTGCTATAAAAATGAAACTGCATTAAGGAACTTTATAACTCTCACTGAGAGAATGCACTACTCCAGGGAGATTTGTTACCTTTAAAATAATTTTTTAGAGTTAACATCGGCTATGTTTCCTTGACCCGAGTACAAAATTGTGTTGGAATATGTTGCATGCACTTGTTAGTAAGCTCTGTTCTGTGCTGTCCAGAGTCACCAAGGTAGCAAAAGAGACTGATATATTCAAGTCTTTTATTTGAGTCAACAGCGCTCCTGTGGGCATATATCATAATTCTCATTCCTTCCTTACCACTGTTTTCAGAAGATATTTATTAAAATATTCATTATCAATGAATTTTCCTCTGTCCCAGATAGGTTTATCAGATTAGTTTTTTGGTGGTGATATCCAAACTACTTCCTTGCAATATATTGTTTTAAAATGTTCCTGTTAATGTTGTATTTTTGCCTAGAGCTGTCCGACAGCTGCTTCTCTATGTCTTCCTGGTCCTTCATCCTTTGGGGTTTTGTTTGTTTGTTTGTGTTTATAAAACTTTTTTTTTTTTTCATAAAGCAATGCAGTGTCTGCTGCTAATTACTAATTACTCCTTTAAACCAAAGTAACTGTGCAAAGTCTCTTATGGTTACTGTAAGAAACAGTGAAATATAATTTAGTTCACAATTTGCTGACCTTTAAAATAGGTGATCAGCTGACCACAGTAAGTATATCTGTGTATGCACACAGTAGCAAATGTTAATTTTTTCATTCTTTGTCATTAAATTAAATATTTAATCAAAACAATCTTAAAATTTCTTTTATGTGTTGTGTACTTGGAAATCAGAATAACCTCAGTGTAAAAAAAAAATACAAGTATAAAAATTACACACGTATTTTCTTATAAAAGCCTGGTTGGGAGGAGGGTGTTTAATTTGCTTGCTTTTCTAGAAGTATGTATTGCTTCCTTGATAATCACTTACTCAATACATAAAAGCCAAAATACGGTATTATATTGGCATAACTAGGAGCAGAATTTAATCCCCATACCTTTGCAATTTTTTAAGACTTCTTAAAACATTATGCAAAATGTCTTTATGTAATACTAAACTTTGCTTTTTTTGACATACAGTTGGACTAGGAGGAAACTGAATAATGCTGCACATTTTAAAAATGTAGCTCTAGTGCTGTTTTGGGATTGTAACATGCTTTTGTCTGATGCTTTCTCTACTGCAGAAATGGTGATGGGGTTATTTACGTTAATTCATTTGGCTTGTTAAAAAAAAAAATATGCCCACACTCCTCTACTTAATGGGATTCTTCCCTCGTTGCAGTGCAAACGGCTAGAGCAGGAGCTTCATCATCTGAAAGAGCAGAACCAGACTTCAGCAAACAACACGAGACATCTGACTGCTGAAAACAATCAAGAACGTGCTCTGAAGGTAAATCTCCATTTCTTCTTGCAGGCAAATTAAGGTTGTAAGCCCCTGGTGCCAGCTTTCTGGGCTGCATATATCAGTTGTGTACATTTCGGCAGAAGTGAGCTATGGTGTTTGCCAACAACCCCTTCTTTAAACACAGATACAGCATCCTTCTGTTATGGTTTTATTTTATTTTGTGTAAGAAAAAAAAAAAAGGAAAGAAAAAAATAACATATACCCAAAATTATTGGGCTGATAATTAACACTAGATTCTTGGAGTCTGTCCTTGCACTACATTTTATAATGAAGAAAACTGCAACTATTTTCCTCACGGTACCTTTGCAAAACTAATATTTTAAAGCATGGCTATTTGATCTGCTCCCAGCAGTGTGTACTATATTAATAACATTGTTGACCTATACTACTAGTGACCACATAGTTGATACTACTATTTGCAAAAGGGTAGCTAGTTGGAGTTGGGAGGAGGAATAATAAGTCTTGTCAATAAGAATAAAAATGAGCAAAGAGGCGGGAGAGGGTCAGAGAAAGGACAGTGTAAAGTGACAGGTTATTGCTGCTTTGAGAAAGAAATTGTAACGTCAGAGGAATTGATAGCTACATAACCAGCAGTCTCAGTGCTAGCCAGAATAAGAGAAAATGCCAGGTAAGATGTGCAAGTATCATGCACGCCGATTCAACCACTATATTCTTAAAAATCTCTTTTACGGATAGTGGAGAGAAAATGTAAAGGCAAGTTACTTTGTTGATACTGTGTTGTCATTTTAAAACTGTTTGTAGGCAGTAAGATCCAAGCATATCTCATTTATACACAGATTTTCCTCTGCCTCCTTCTTCCTTTTTTTTTTTTTTTAACGTTGGGAAAACATTGTTATTCATGCAACAACTCAACCAATGCAAGATATAGGAATTAAGGAAAATCTGTGTGTAGTTTGACATTTCTCAGTTTAAAAAAAGAAAAAAAAAAAAAAGAAAAAACAGTATGATGAATAAACAGAGAGGCTGCATGACATAAAAATGCTGTATGTTCTATAGACTTATAATTGCCATCAGAATCCATGGTGAATATTACAAAATCAGGTGAGTAATATTGAAAGCAATCTATTCTCAGATGACAAGAAATAGAGATCATAAATGTTCAGAGCTGTTTCTAACTGTAATAATAGTATTGTTTTGAATCTGGTATCACTAAAAGTTCATGCTTGCCAAGCATGCTACTTATAGTAAATAATATTGTTTTTCATTAATCGCATGCTGACTTGTTTTTCTGGTGTCATTGAAAATGTTATGCCCAGACTCTTTCCTTCAGAAAATATCAATGGCTTATTGAGAGTACACTTTTACATTTAATATTGTTTGACATAATGCTTACAGAATAATTGTATTTTCAGAGCAAGAAGTGACTTAATAGTTGAGAGTGTTACTAGGATTTCATCCTAAGCCTGATATTGCTCTCCCAGCACCTAATCTTTAAAGAATTTAATTTCTGGCTCTCACAGGCATTTTTTGATTTTTTTCAAAGTTAGAGGTTAATTGGTCGTAGTCTTTTAGAGATGAGAGTTGGGGGAGGAGGAAAAAAAAAAAAAAAGGAATGCTTTTAAATTTCTGGTAAAGTTCTACTTTATTAATGTTGTACCTCTCTAAAATTTGTCTCAGTTCATATTACTGTTGTCTACAGTGAGGGCAGGGCCATTTGAGTACTTTTTAAAAGGCTTGGTTAAGTTGAATTCTTGACCTTGAAAACTGTGAAATGCCCGTATGAAATACTGGCAATAATAGGCAGCATTGATATGCAGCATATCAACACTCATCCTGACCTAAGCAGTTATCTAAATGAAAAGCTTCTCATCCATTTTTAGTGCAGCTATAGCCTGGAAAATACAGGCTGGCTGGTAGGGATGAAAGTCAGGTCAGTGGTTCTTTAGCCATGGGTTGGACCGGCACTCTGGGCCTGGATGGTGTTTGGTCCTGGTGCTGTTGGCAGCAGAGCTCCCCTCAGAAGCCTCCTGCCAGGTGGTGCAACATGGGCTCTGGGTACACACCTCCCCTGGGGAATCCCGCTCTCGTCAGCTGCCTCGTCCTTCCTTCTGTACTTGCTCAGTAGCTGGTGGGGGTGCTATGCACAGGTTGTGTGTACAGACCTGAGCAGCCCTCTTGGCTGCTGCTGCTGCCAGTCATCCTCTGGGTTGTCTGACCATTTTCAGAGAAATATAACAGGCTGTTTGTCTCTGGTGCAGGGTTAAATATCAGCACAATTATTTTTATTTTCACCATGATCCAAACAACTGACTGCTTTAACCATCTCCACATGCAAGTGAGAAACTGCGCTATATACTGTTAACCCAGATGTAAGCATTTACACTCTTGTAGGAGGAGTCCAGACACCTATTCTATGTCCATCCAGGAAAAATTCTATTAAATAAGTATTTAAAAAAAAAAAAACTTCACTTTTCCCTACTCTCTTAAATTAATAGATGTTCTCTGACATGGTTTGGCAAAAGATGTATTTTGGTGATAGGTGGCAGATGAGGAACTTGATCTGCTTTAGATTTGCTTTAGGGAGCAATGGAACTGCAAACATCAGATGTGGTATAAGGATACTTTTAACTGGATAAAAATACTGTAATAAGGATAGGCTAGATTAAGGATGGCATAAAAGTTTATGATAAAAGGTGAGTTTCAGGACTCTGCAGTGTCCTGAAATGCTCTTAACAACAAAACCCTACGTGTTACTATTTCTGTCTTAATTTTTAAAATCACCTCACGATTGTGAGTTGCTCAGAAGGAGGAAAAAAAGTGTAAGACCAGTATCCACAAGAAACCTATTTCTTTCCACATATGTTATGGTCTAACAGGTAAAACAAAATGCAAGCTTTCGGCTTTATTTTTAGTTATATTAGCTCCTGGGGCTGTTTCTACCCTGTTTTGAGGCACCAGCAGCACACGGACTCCTGAGTGAAATAAAGCAGCGGAGAGACTGTTTTTACCTGCAGGAGAGGCATGCTGGCAGTAAACTGGACAGATGTCGGATCTGGGAATAGCAAAAATGATGTAAGCACTCTGCATACTTTCATTTTTACATACTTTTACATCCCATGTCACACCCAAAGATCATGTGCCAAATTAAACACATTAAACATAAGGTGTGGTGTATAGATCTAGAATGTACCAGTTCATCTTACTGTTTGATGTAACATCGGTACATCTTTGGTAAGACACCTCTGTCAGATGTATTAATATGATGTGGTTTAAAATTTCTGTATTTAATGTATTTATGGGATAGAACATTCCTTATAGTGATGTGGGCCATGCAGTCCAACAATGCCAAATCGGTGCTCCTAATTTTTATAATATCCTTATTGGTCATAGGGGATTATATTAATTGCATGACAAGACGGATTTCAAATCTTCCCTCCAGGTAATGCCCACAGCTGCAAAGAGGTCATACAGGGAAGCATGTGGGCCCCTATTTCCATAGCTAAAGTAAAATAATCCTCTTCTTTGTGAAACCATTTAAAAAAAATCTCTTATAATATTTCAGATTGAATTATAGCTAAATCTTTTAAGGATAATTGCTTCCTAAGGGCCTATACATTTGCGCTCTTAGTACATTTTCATAAAATAAGATCTGCAGAGTACTTTGCAGTTCTAATGTGTCAGAGTCTATACATAAGATTATTCATTTGTGCTTGGCCTTCATAATTAACGTTTGGTCTCTACTGATTCTGATAAATGTATTCCCACAATACGCTGAAATATCAGATTCAATTAAACATAGAACAGTTGAGGAATTGATATTTTTTCATTGGTATTCAAAGATTGTTGTGGATCATTTTATTGTTGGCTTTATAGTGTGTATTTTCGAAATACAGAGCTCCAAGTAATATATTTTCAGAAAGAAAAATAAAAATTATGCCTGTGTGAATGTCCTCTTTACTCTGTTGAAACAGAGTAAGAAATAAGTCTTGTGGGACAAATAATGTGAAAATTCATAGAAAATGTTTAACTGGATTTGAATGAAAAATAGGGAGATGTGAATTCTTTTTTTCACAGGCCTGATTTATTTTGTAATTTTTAATTAGGAGGTACATTATTTTTAAAGCAGATGTTAATCTGCTTTAAACACCAAAGAGACATAGTAATTTACTTTCAAGCCAAACGGTCAGAATAGAGGAGAGTCCGTTTCATGGTGATACAAAAATCAGGTGCCATTTAGTGACTTAATGAGTTTACTCCAGCCAAGTATGATGTCATTAGAACTTGTAAAGGTTATTTATCTTTTTCAGAACTGTTAGGATGGTAATCTTTGATTATGATTGTCCTTTTTTTTTCTTTTACAATTTTGTTTTTCTGATTAATCAATTTTTTTAGTTGTTGCTTTCTGTAGAATTCATCCTAAATGCTTCCATGGTTTTATTAATACCATAAATTTAGAGCAATGGGCAAGAAACTGGCCTGCAAGATCCATCAGAAATTTGTCTACAGTAGTGTCATAAAGCAATTATAGCTGTTATCACCTCCTTTCGTGCTGACACATAAGAATTGTGTCAAGAACAGGAAATCTATAGTGCATAGTATTTTGTAGATAGTCCAGTGAGGATGCCCATGAAAAAGCCACTCTAGAAGACTTAATTTAAGTACTTCCTGATGCCCTTCATAAATTGTGTTAATCTCTGGTTTGATTCCCAGAATTCCCAAGATTCTTGGAAACTATTTTTCCATACCTGCTATACTATGCCAACCACAAGAATAAATCCAGTCAACATGTCATTCATGAAGAGCATAATCCCAGAAAGATCTGATGTCATGAGAGCTTAAAATACTTTTTAAAAATCTTGAATGTGAAGTTTAGAATGTTTCTTAATGTTGAAACACATGGAGTATCCATCCTATTTAGATGTATAGTAGTGGTTATTGAATAGTTGGGTATTTATATACTATATATACTTAATATATAATATATATAATATATATTATATATAATATATCAATAATATATATATACACTCAATATATATACTATGTATACTATATATACTCAATATACTATTGAGTAGTTGGCTGCTTTCAGAAGATAGTAGTTGTGGCCTATGTCTAGTCATTCTAACATTGTTTTCATGTTTAGAGCTTCGGGGCTGAAGTTTCAGAGCTTCATTTTCATGTGTTTAGAGCTGATTTATGTCTACAAAGCCTCTGATTTGTTTCTGACAGAGCCACATGCTTTTGAAATATTTCGTAATCCAGAGAAACTTGCCTGAACCAGTGATAGGAAACTGGGAGATTCAAATTTCATCACTTCTATTCAAATTCCAGTTCAGCATACAACTTTTTACATTTATTATAGTCATTAATTGCATCCTAGAAGAATGAGAGAAAAGCCTTTCAATATTTTAATAATCTTTTTATATAAGGCAGCACAGATTTTGTTGATTTATTGGAAACCTGTGAACATGGCAAGCCCCAGACACATCCAGAACACATCTCTGCTGACTTCAGCCATTTCATCTGTTATACCATTATTAACTGCAATACTGTTTGAGTGATAGAAAACAGTTCAGTTGCTGATTAACAATATTTTACAGCTAACAAATGAATAGCTATGTTATCTAGTGGTGAAGTGGCTATTACACCTTTCTCCAATATGTAGTCTACAGTAAAACTAGACATTACTCCCTGAAATGTTTAAAACTTGCTGTTGAACTTCTTGTTGACATAGTGTTACTGTTTGTCAGTCATATGATAAAAGATGCTTCAAGATATTGTGCTTGCCCCAGAATTGATTGTGTTTTTTGTTTGTTTTTTAATGAAGCAGCTCACTGATATTATGTTGAACAATCCACCCATTTCCTTGCATTTTGCAGTAAATTCCTCTGGCCAACATGCACTTTCCCTCCATATCTAACAGAGAATATCAACCTCCGAAAGCTCAGTTTAAGAGCTTGCTCTCTGGAGTTAACCATAAGGCAATTATGCTTTTCATTCAGGATGTCACATGTTGCTATATATAAAAGGGACTGCAACCCCATTTGGATATGAATTTATAGGTATGTTTGAAGACTAGGATGCCAGCTACATCTTGGAAGTAGGAGAGGAGGAAAGGTAGATTGCAGATGTGCTGCTTAGTGGGAGCAGATACACTCTGCCCTTGCATTTGTTTATGATCTGTTTCTATTTTATTGAAGCTACAGGAACGTTTCAAGAGCAATAGGAGTAGTTAAAAGGCTTCTTGCAGGTTACCTCCAGCAAATAATACATTGTTACAACTAATCCTGAAAGGTTCTTCATGCTATTCTGCCAATAACTTATATGTGGATAAAATACTAGAGGATTTATCAAAGCAAGCTACAGTCTCTAACTTTGTACAAGAGCCTCCTAAGAAAGGTGATGCTTCTCTTCCTCTCTCAGGAGAGCTGTCCACTTCAGTTTATATAAAAATTATGTAATGTGTCCATTGCACTCTCCAGTAGCTACCCAAAAGCAGTGTGTACGCTCCTTTTAAATGCCTGGGATTTGTGAGAGACAAATTTGCTGCCCTGCCAATAAAACTGTTATAAAGTATATGAGATCACTATTCCATTTTTAGAGTGGCAGTTTGCTAAATTTGAGTAGTCTTTGCTTTTAAGTACATAGTGGAGGTGGAAATAAAAGACCTAGTAAAACTTGGAACACGCTGCTGACAGTCTAGATAAGAATGCACAAACGTTTTTCTTCAGTTGGTCCTTCCTAGACACTTTAGCAGACAGAGTAGGTACAGTTGCAGTTTTAATTACCATTGAACAGAGCTTTTGCTTGTGCTGCACCCAAATCACAAGGTCTTACAGGTTGTCACTGAGGTTAGACCCAAGTCTGCTTAGCTCTTATCCATGCTAGAAACATGATTAGTCACGTTATGGCTGGTATTATGAAGCAGTACAGAACACCTCAGAAGATCTCAGTATAAGCCGGTGCATCATGTTGTAAATGAACACTAAAATGAGGCCATGTACAAATGCAGCAGAAATAATTCTGTCCATGTTCCACTTGAACGTTAATTTTTTGCATTCCTTTCTGCTAAAGTTATAGTGTCTCCAAAAAGTGGCAACTACATTCTTAATAACAGTTATCTTCTCACCTGGTAATTGATGCTTTTGCACTGATAGATATTTGTATTCATTAACAAAAAATCTTAGTTTGTAGCACTATACAAAAGTTACAATAATTCCTTAAACGTAGCATAAGCTAATAATACAATATTTTCCTCTGATGGAAAACGAGGGGAATAAATAAACGAGGGGAAAACACTTGCCATTTACTGAAAGTCAAGTCATCCAGAATCCCTTTAGAAAAACTGTCTTCCAGAGTCTGATAAATCTGTTCTAAATGAAAGATTATCTCCTTAGTTTAAGGGAAATGAGGTTTGATAACATAAGAATTTGCATGATTTTCAGTGGGCAGGTAGTGATCTCTTTAAGTGGCCATATTTTTGCCAGGGCTGTGAATAGAAGGTAGTAGTTTTTTCTGTTCTTGGTTTACTAAGGGACAGAATTTTGAACCCAGTCAAGCCTTGGATTGTTTCTGAATTGAAGGAAACAAACAGATGTACCAGAGTTTGCTGCATCAGTTGCACTGGTTGTGCCACCTTTCTGTGTCTGTAAGGCTGTCCTTGCACTGACAACATTGTCTCACAAGGCAACCCTGTGTGTATGTTGTTCTTTTCACAACAGTTACTAAGGATTTCTTGGACTCTGTTCAAATGAAAGGAGACCAAGCAGTGCCGTTTCTTACTTACTGTGACTTTGAGTCAAAATTGTTTCAAAGCGAAGTAATACATGGAGTAGAGTGAATGTTTATAGGCAAAATGATATTTGTCCAGAAAATTATCCTGAGCAGACTTGCTTCTGTCTAATTTAGTTATACTTTTCCAAAGTATTGTGTATCTGAAGTAATTTTGGAATGTTTTATATTACCTGCAAACACCACCACAAGAATGGCACTGCTTGTGTCTTGACAGACTGAACAAAGAGCATCCTGGCAACAAGCATTTATTCACCTTACCTGATGAGTTTGTATTCCTTCTCTCCTGTTAACAGATGCTGAACATCTCTAACCAAAGCAGATATGTTTATTGAACTTTAATTCAGTTCTAAGCATTAAGAAACTCACACTGTATTTGGTGTGCGCTTTCATCTGCTCACTAAAAATTCCTTGGAGGTCTGTTGCTTTTTATTTGATGGCCTTCGAATCTGTCTTGGCATCACATTACACTTGACGATCTTAAACATCAACAAACTGTTTGTATACACTATAAACATCTCTTTGGCATCAGGGATGATGTGGTCATTCAGATCTTTTGTCTGAATGTTTTATATTTTGTTTCCATTTCATACACGGAAATTGTCTTCCCAGTGGGTCAGTCAATATTATTACTTCTGGTTATCAAAAGTATTATTTCTGATGAATAGTACTTACTGTGCTACTTACTGCAGGTACTTACTGTGCAATATTTTGTTTTCAGGTTATTTTAAATCTGGATTATCACTCTCCCACTCATCTAGACTGCTTCCATGTCCTCGCTTTTGCGCTCTGTGCAAAGAATCACCTGTTTCATGATAGTAGACTTCTGTGACCATGACCTTTCTATTGACATGGCCCTCTCATCCATGTTTTTCATTTAACCATTCTGTAATTGTACATCTGCACATCTTATATTAACTTCATATGTTACAAATACTTTGCACTTTCAGGTACCTGTTTTTCCTTCTAAAAGGATAGATTTCACTTTGCATGGCTGATTCACTTGATCACTGTTTGCCTTCCTGGATTTTTTTTTTTCCTTGCTCAGTGGCATGGCCTCTTGGACTTACAGTATAGTAAGATCTGCAAAAGATTTACAATTTTTTTCAAGTGTAAATCTTTTGCAGCATTTTTATATTGTTTTCTAAGCTGCACCAAAGTACCTCAAAATTGGAGTAATTTATGGATCTGGGGCCTATCGCAGATATATGTATTCCAGAAATATATATCCTGAAATAAACAGACCTTCTGAAGTTGTAAAAGATGAAAAAAAATCTATGCAAGCATCCCGTGGCCTTCTAGAAATCTGACTGCTATGTGGTATTTTGCTCCTTATCTCCGTAGAAGTGACACCCATGACAAGAAATTGATGAGTTTTAAATTACACTGAAATTCATCAGTATAGTTGTATTTAGAATCACATAATCTGATACCTAAGCAAAACAGATACTGTAGAAACCACAATAGTGTTAGAAAAGCTGTTCATATGGGAAAGTACGTTCTTAAAAAACAAAAACTCCATTAACTGTAACGATAAGCTTCATTGGTATCAATGGCATTGTTACTTGCTCCATTCATGGGTTCATTTTTCTTTCATTCTCCCTAATAATATATTAATAGTAGTACTACTTTGAACATCTGCGCTAGTGTCATGTTATAGAATCATAGAATATCCTGAGTTGAAAAGGACTGACAAGGATCACAGAGTCATAGAATGACTTGGTTTGGAAGGGACATTGAAGATGATCTCATGCCAACCGCACTGCCATGAGAAGACGTCATCCACTAGATTAGGTTGCTCAGGACCTCATCCAACCTAGCCTTGAACACCTCCAGGGATGGGGCATCCACAACTTCTGTGGACTTCTATGTTCCAATGCCTCACCACCCTCTGAGTGAAGAATTTTCTCCTAACATCTAATCTAAATCTCCCCTCTTTTAGTTCAAAACCATTCCACCTTGTTCTGTCATTATCTGTCCACAACATTAGTTGTTCTCCATCTTTTTTGTCAGCCCTCCTTAGGTATTGAAAGGTCACAATGAGGTCTCCCCAGAGTCTTCTCTTCTTTAGACTGAACAGCCCCAGCTCTCTCAGCCTTTCTTCACAGGAGAGGCACTCCAGCCCACTGATCATCTTTGTGCCCTTCCTCTGGGCCTGCTTTATCAGATCAACATTCTTCTTTTGCTGGGGCCCCCAGACCTGGATGTAGCACTCCAACTGGGGCCTCACAAGGGCAGAGCAGAGGGGGACAGTCCCCTCCCTTAACCTGCTGGCCACTTCTCTGGTGATGCAGCCCAGGATGCAGTTGGCCTTCTGGGCTGCAAGCACATACTGCTAGCTCATGTCAAGCTTTTCATCCACCAGAACCCCCAAGCCCTTCTCTGCAGGGCTGCTCTCAATGAGGAGTTCTCCCAATCTGTACTCATGTCTGGGATTGCCCCAACCCAGGTGCAGCACCTTGCACGTAGCCTTGCTGAACCTCATTAGGTTCACATGGGTCTACTTTTCTAGCTTGTCCAGGTCCATTAGGATGGTATCCCTTCCTTCTGTTGTGTCAACTGCACCACTCAGCGTGGTGTCATCTGCAAACTTGCTGAGGGTGCACTCAATCCCATTGTCTATGTCATTGATAAGGATATTAAACAGTATTGATTATCAGGTCCAACTCCTGGCTCCACACAGGACAACTCAAAAATCAAACCATGTATCTGAGAGTGTTGTCCAAATGCTTCTTGAACTCCAGCAGGCTCAATGCCATGACCCTGGGGAGCCTGTTCCAGTGCCCAACCACGTTCTTGCTGAAGAACCTTTTTAAAACATCCAGCCTGAACCTCCTCCATCACAGCTTCAAGCCGTTCCCTTGGGTTTTGTTGCTGGTATCCAGAGAGAAGAGATCAGCACCTGCCCCTCCACTCTCCCTCATGAGGAAGCTGCAGGCCACCATGAGGCCTCCCCTCAGTCTGCTCTGCTCTAAGCTGAACAAACCAAATGACTTCCAACTGCTCCTCATATGTCTTCCCTCTTTCGTTTGCCACTATAAATCATATAAAATCATAATCCGATACTATAAATCATATTTCCAAACATAGAATAGAATAGAATTATTCAGTTGGAAAGGACCTTCAAAGATCATCAAGTCTGACTGCCTGACTACTTCAGGGCTAACCAAAAGTTAAAGCGTGTTATTGAAGGGCATTACCCAAATGCCTCTTGAACACTGACAGGCAAGGGGTATCGACCACCTCTCTAGAAAGCCTCTTCCAGTGTTTGATAACCCTCATGGTAAAGAAATTTTTCCTTGTGTCCAGTCTGAACCTCCCCGGTGCAACTTTGTGCTACTGATGTATTGTATTCAATCTCTCAATTTAGATGTGATATTCTAAATCTGAAACCATTTTGTACATAAACCAGTAACTGTTTTCTGCAATGTTTAAAGAAGCCTTTAGTATTAGTTTCTGTTAATATCCCTAATCTTCAGTGGACTTTGCTCATAGTTCTATAAGTAACCACCCACTGTGGCTTTACAGTGTGAAAGAATAAAAGAAATGTTCCCAACATCACATCTTAAGACTTACATTGGCATAGTTTTCAAAGACATATCCACATAGTACTCTAATAAAGCAAAGCAAGTACCAAAAATATTTAGTCAATGTTAAGTTTTTCCTTTCTCACAGGGGCTGAGTAATTAATGATGCTGGAGACAAGACACCAGATTTAACAAATGAGGAGGAGTGATATTGTATTACTTTTTATTTTGTAAAACTTATTTTTTATACATATGAAATCATACTAATGCATGCATAAAGTGTGATAAATATTAATTTACAGCCAATTTTTCCATGTCTTACTGTCTACCCTTTGTTTTTTATATGCTGCACAAGAAAATGATCCTCTTGTGTTTGAGCAGCAACTGTAAACAAAATCATGAGCCTGAGTGTATGATGACATGTTAGTTACTTGTCCTACAATAAAATGTATAAAAGGTAGTAACCTAAGCTCTTGTGTAAAAGGCAAGCTACAGGGTCATTAAATAGCAAAGGTCTTGCTCTGACCCATCCATGACCTCCTTATCTAAAATGTCTCTCAGAATTGGTAGAATCTGCTTTAGATCTTGGGTAGAGGAAACCAGGGATGGGATAAAAGATCAATATAAATATTTCAGAATCGTATGTACATACTAAGGGTAATCTTTGGTCTTTGTATGTTTAAGTTTATCCAAGTTTCTGTTCAGAACTGGAGAATCCCATACTAGTAAGTGATTGTGTAAAGTACTGCTTGGAGTAGAAGGGGGGACAGATTAAGGATGACACTGAAACATTGGGTCTTATTATGGTCTTAAGGCCGTAGACTAACCTCGATTCAGAAGCCCCAAGATACTATTTGTTTGCTCCTATTTGTCTGTCTGTCTGCTGTAACCTGAAAATCTTCTCTAGTCTGTTCCCAGGTGAGAAACTTCTTTAGGTTTTAGAATGAGATGAAGTCAAAAGAAAAAGTGCATTTTTGTGCATAGGCATCATGCGCTTGGAGGAGTCAGGGCTTGATTTGCCTCTCTTTTTTAACTGCCATCTATTTATTTGGTCTGGTGCAGAAGTGCATTTACAATAATTCCCTATTATTTTAAATGTCTATTATTCCCCATAAATAAAAGCAAAATCCTGATTTGCCTTCTGTGTGTGTGGCCATGCAGAGGTATAAAGGAAAAGTGGACTCTGCTGTTCACAATTTCACACTGCAAAGGGGGAGATGTACTCCTTGTGTGTTGTAGATTTGTATTTCTATCCTGGCAGTGTAGAGGTCTTTACAAGAAGTGCTTGAAGAGCAGGAAGAACAAATGGTGGCATTATATTTATTTTGATCTTTTTATTTTTCTTCTCTGAAAGTTTGCTTTATGAGGTAAAATATTCTTCTTCTCTTCTGGCGGATCACAGCTTTTCTGATGAGATACACTGGCAGTAGAGCTTTGGCTTTTCTGTAGGAATAAGCTTTAGAGTAGTAAGTTATACATTAGGAGCTGAGTTGTAGATTTGATAGTAATTCTTAGTTTCCAGATCTTAACCATAAAAAAAAAAAAAAAACTGTGCAGGCATACTGGTGTTATACCTATTCTGAAGGTAATATCATCTTTACTGATTAACATGAGCACAGATAGAATTTTGGCATATTAAGTACTTAACCTTGTTTTATATTGTTTGTAAGATGTCAGAAGTGTAAAATGAGGTTCACATCAGTGGAAGTATATCAATGCGTTAGGATTTCAATTCAACATATTTTACATTGATCTTCATATTTAGAAACACTGCGTGCATAACTGGCTCCATCAAGTAGTTGAATCAAAATTACTCAATACAATGGAGGGAAAAAAAAGAGTTATTCACTGGAAGCATTCAAAGAAGGTCTGATTTCTCCTATAAAATACGTTGTCAATTAAAACCTCAATTTTTTATGCCTCCAAAATTCAGCCAGCTGTGTTCTTATTTCCAAAATTCAGCTTTCATTAGTGATAAGGTAAATATATCTTACAAAGAAAAAGCAATACAAATGTGAAATTAGAAGACAGATACCTTAAAACTTTGGCTTACAAGTTGAAGTAACAATGTTATTGTTTAAATAAGTACATATTGTATTTTCTAAACATGGTATTGATGTGAACTGGTGATTGTGTTAAGCTGCTAAGCAGCCAAATATGCAATTTAAAATTAAACTCAAAGACTCAAATGTCATTTTGTAGTTAGATTCAATACATAAAGAAACCTACTGGGACTTTATTTTCTGGACTGTGTTTGTTGATACTGTTCTTTCCATCTCCAAAATAGGTTCTCTGCTCAAGAACAGAGGTCATCCTTCCCAGTTTTACTAGTTATATTCAGATTCCGTTCAGTTTCATAAATTTGCTGTTTCTTTGTGGATCACAATGAAGATGATTATTTCAATGCTTGCTTGTATTTGATTACCAAAGAAATAACTGTGATTCTGGAGGGGTTATTAAGATGTTGTGATTTGCACACAGAGTTCTTTCTTTACAAGTATCGTGGCCACGCATTCTGAAAAATTTTGAGAACTTATTTTGAATACATCAATACAATTTAAATTATTATTTACATTGCAAGCATCATTTGGACCAGACTTTCAAACACTGAAGGTAGTCTTGTAGATTAAGCCCTGATTCTGTGCACATATGTAGCAGTGACTGTTCCAGAGAGCAGTCCTCCTGACATTAATAGTTACTATTACAAGATCTGAATTTTGAGAAGAAAGGAGCCCTTTGTTACTTTGATCTAGAAGCTTGTGAGTTCCACATGCACTTGAATTTTAATGGAGCTGGGTCTCAAATATACGAAGCTTCAAAGGTGGTGCCATACACATTTAGGCTGTTATAACAATACTCAGAGAGAGTGGAAACCGTTGAAATTTGTTTTCATAAACTAGGTATCTTACAAGATACAAGAAGATCTGGTAATCATACATGGATGCTTCACTAGTTCTTTCAGAAAAGCTCAGACCAGAAGACATCCTAATAGGAAAAATCTTTGATGTCCACATTAAAAGACTCTATTATGCTTTCTCAGTTAAAAAAAAATATATATATATATATTCCTTCAAAACCTTTCCATCCAAAATCTCATTATGAACACCTTTACTTTAACCATACTTCTTAACTGAGTTCTTTGGAAAAAAAAAAAAAGAATGAATCATAAAATACCTCATTGCCATGGTACTATAATCCTTCACCCCATCTCTTAAAAGGATGGAACTATTTAATGCAGGGTTTTATTTTAAAAAATGGAACTGTGCTTGCCTCCACTATTCAACAAATATGCAAGTAGTTTGAATCCACTACTTGGTGTCAAGTAGCTGTATTTCGAAGAGACAGATTTCAAAGTTTTTCTTTGGAAAAGGAGCACATAGGCTAGAGGGGAGACTGAGTGCACCAAATACTTTTTTTTTTTTGTAATTAGACTTTTTGTTAGACTTTTAATTATTAATTATATGCTGATAATTAAGAATATTCCATAAAATGAATTAGTTCAGTTCGTTATCTGTTTCTGTTTCTTACAGCTGAGGTGTAATTGTCTTAGATGTTGGAGGAGAGAGAGACTGAGGGTAGAGTGACTGAAATCTTGGTAATGCTGCTGATAGCTACTTCCGTTTGGAGTTGCTGTACAGCAGTAACAATGAAAACACTCATTTTCCAAACTAGATAAAATAAAATCTGTTTATCTAGCCTATTAAATCTGGGTGCCAACTTTCAAGCAGATGCAGTTTTAAGCTCTGTAGTTGCTAAATCCTGAAACATTTGGTCTATAAACAAAAAGCTAACATCAAATACAGCATTGCTGCAAGACATAGTAATGGTGTATATATGCTACATTCACACAAAATAGGGAGATGATTGCGTTTTTGTATGTTGCTTAGGGTTTTTTCTTACGTTAGAGTATTAAAACAGATATTAAATTTTATCATTAATGCAATGCATGGTCTCTCTTCAAATCCCCTTAATTACAGATTGACTCCAAGGATTACACAGCATGGATTTTAATTTTAACTGCAACAAAAGGAAAAGCTGCTTAAAAATTATTCTTGCTGAGTGACTTGTTGGACCACAAAACAATTTTTAACATCTTTTGACAAGTGTTGTCAATTTTTTTTAAACATTAGAACAGAGTTAAGTGCACCTTCAAACTCCAATTGTATCGTGTCTACTTCCCAAATAAAATGTTTTATTAACTTTGTCCTCACAGAGGAATGTCTGCTTCTCATATTCTTGTTTTTTCAGTTATCCTTTTGGAGAAAAAGGCTCGTAGTCTTGCTGAGCTGTGTTTATGTTTGAAGAGAATGACATCAGACTTCATATTTCCTGTCTTTAGTAATTTGAAAAAAGTTACCAAGCAAAGTTGACGTTGTAGCAGCAGCAGCGTATTTCACACCCTTGCGTTGTTCCCACTCTAACCCCTATCTTTAGGGCTTAAGAGCTCCACTCTGAAAACTTCATTCCAGCCTGAAAGTTAAAATAGCATGTCTCAGTCCAGAAACAACATTTTCACAAATTGGGGCCTAATCCAGTAAGCCTCACACAGGAAGCTACTTCTGTGAGTACATATTATTCATAAGAGTAAAACTTGCAGGATTAGGGCCCCATTTTTTAATCTGAGGGGGTTTTCTCCCCATTTGTTAATAGATGAAATCAGCTTCTCATTTTGTTTGTTTCATTTATGAACGCTCATTTTTTACAGTTAAAGTTCAGTAGTACTTTTTTACAGTTTTACTGTACTTCTCATGCCAGGTCTTCAAGACACAGCGGGGGGGGGGGGGGGGGAAAAGTTGCTCTCCAGAGCTGCATCAAGTAATAATAAGTGTCCAAAGCTGAGTGTCCACAACTTCTCTTGAAGTTAGGTGCAGCTGAAAGTGCCCCTTGTCTTTCAAATGTGAATGTGAGTTTCTTGCTTCAAAAATCAGCCCCTTTTGTGACTGAGTAATAACTTTCTATACAAAAGGCTGGAAGAATGAGAAATGGGTTTTTGTCTAGGAGGTCACTGTAGTGCTGAGGAATAAATCTATTATTGCTGTTTAATGGTGTTTAATAGTTTTATTAAATTCCCTGAACTCCAATTTGTTAGCTTAAAACATACTTTCTGAGCTTTCCCAAACCTGCAAGTAAATAACACCATTTTTGCTGTGTCGTTGTATGGGGTGAAATTTTTGTTCTTTAAAAGGGTTATTTCAACAAGCATTTCTTCCCTCTGTTTTCACCTACCTCTGAATTGTTGCTATCAAAATGTTTAGTGGCTTTCTCTGTTAACGTATTAATGCACTTTTTTAATGGATCAAATTAAACTATTGCTTTGTATTACAGTCAAGCATAATTCCTTTCTATTTTAACAGCAAAGTATTTCTAATGCAAACCCATAAACACTCTAATTTATACACAATGTTGTTGTCTAATTTCTCCATTATCTGCAATAGTCTTAATAGTATATGATTTTCGAGTTGTGTGCATAATGCAAAGGCCAGAAGTAGCAACAAATGAGGCTAAATTGTGAATACACTTGCTTTTTATGGCTTTTGCTGCAATCTTAGCATGCGTAGGTTAATTGTGCACATGTGTGCAATTTAATAATTTGTTAGGTGGTGCACGGCACTGTGAGTAACACTGGCTGATGACAGAAACTTGATGCTTTACATTCATTACAGTTGTGTTCTGTTGGCTAGACGCAGCAAAGTTTTGCATGTATTATATGTTAGACTTGTAATAATGTATACAAAATAGTGTGTAATTTGGACATAAAATGGCCTAAAGGGAATAACAGTGACTGGTTTTTAATGTATAATTTAATTTTGCAAGTCATCTTTTGAGGACTATTCTGTGAGATTGTGAATGTTTTTGAGTGCCCTGGGAAGTTAACAGGGGATGAGGAGTCTCAGGGCCATTCAGACAGATCCTCTGATAAATAATACTGTCTCTTTACCACACTGGACAAAATCTGGAAAAAGAAAAATCCTGCTTGTGTCCTAACATAAATAAATGTATGCCTGAGCTCTGTCTGTCTTATGAAGTAGTTCATGTTTGTTTAAGTTAGGGCACAGGACACGCAGACAGTCTGGTGTCTGGTTTTTGAAGCGGGGGTGTGTAAGCATCTATGTCAAAAAGAAAATCGTTCAGGAATCTGAAGGCTGAGACTGACAAGAAAAATCATCCTTTGCCATAAGCAAGGCCTGATTTTGACATATAGTATTGATGAAAAGAACATGTGTCTGCAGCACGTTCACTGTTGGTAGAGGTTTTGAGGCTCGCACCATTTTCCATATAAACTGTCACTATTTTTTTCTGGATCTAGATTTTGATATCTAGATTATGAACCAGTTCTGCATTTTGAGGCAAGGCATGTTGCTGGGGCTGTAGTTTCAGTCCAAATGTCACCATCTCTGGTTAGTGCACCAGCTTTTAAAAACTATATTGGGACTGGCAGTAGCTGTTTAATTTTTGTCACCTGATCACTATTTTCTCTTTTTTTTTTTTTTTTTTCACATTGACTGCATAAGTGAAGACTAACAACGTAATTTCTGGGAATTAGGTCAGCTTTTGCTTTTCATAGTTTTTCTCTAGTCAGTACTTCAGGGCTGCTGAACAGGATGTGCTGTTTCCTGGAATAGCTAATATACAAGCAAGTGCTTTTTCAGTTCTGTACGTATTCTTGCACAATAATTGAAAATCAAGGTTCATTCTTGTAGTTTGGGCGACTCAAGGCTTTTTTGCTTTTTGTTTTGTTTTGTTTTTATTTTTCCTCTTATCCACTGGATTAAATCTCTTGTTTAATTATTGCAAAATCCCCCAGCTGTCTTTAGTTGAACCTGAATCATGAAAATGAGGAGTCTGAATGACATTCAAGAAAGGAAGGGTTCGACTTGAAACATGGTGCTTGCAGGTATATCAGTGGGCACTGAAAATAAAATAATTAGAAATAGAATGGCTCTTTTTCATGCAACTGATTTGTAGTTGGCTACATCTGAAAAGGAATGAAAAAATGATCTCTTTGCTTGCAATTTCCCAGACAATGCTGTGAGTTCCAAGTTATTTTGAGGTGGTGAAAGGTGAAACATTTGACATGTTCTTTTGGGGGCACTGCTTTAAAAAAAAGAGAGGGCGGGAAAGAGGCGTTGCCACATCAGAGTTAAGGGTGTTTGTGGTTGTCGGTGACAGCGGCTCCAGTTTTAAAACACCTGTGTTTACTTTCAAGCTTTTCTCAATCGGCCTGAAAGTGGCCTAAGAATGGCACAGACAGACCTGCACTATGGCTGTGTTGCCTTTGCAACACACACGTACACACACAAAAAGAAAGAAAAAAAAGACAAAGATAAATCTCTTGTTATGCAGCTAATCATTAACAGCATTTTTTGTGACTAGCTGAACTTTTCTAAATTTTCTAGTCTATCAGATTGTGTGTATATTTATATTTTTTTCATATCTCTTAAGCTATTTTTTTAATCTTGCTGGTCATTCTTTTCCTAGCAAAAATAGAACTAACTTAGCGGGATTTATTATTACTAGTAGTAGTAGTGGTAAAAATAATACCAGAAATTTGTAATTTTGTTGGAAAGTGCCAATTAAAAAAAAAAAAAAGATATAACCCTACCTCTGCCACCTTCCCTGAAACTTATCTTACAACTTTTTTCTGAGTAGAACTTTGCTGGACAGAACCCTAGTATTTGATGTATATTAACTTTTTGTAATGTCTTAGCTTGCATTTTGTCCTGCAAATGCCCTTGTCTAGCCGAGGGTTATACAGTTAAGTTTAGGTGTAAAATAGTAATCTCTTGAAAACTAGGTAATAGAAATTGAATTAAAAAATAAATAAATAAATGACAAGCTGAAATAACACATTTTCAGTGCTTGCATAGAAATTTTAAAATAATTTGTTCAGTATTTCAGATGTTCATCTGATGAAAAGGTGGCATGCTTTTAACTACCGCTTCAGACTTATTTATTATTACCTTTGAAATTTGTTCACATCTTAGAAATTTCTGGGGTCTTTAAAAAAAAAAAAAAAAAAAAAAGTAGCTGCTTTCTCTAGTATCTTTTTAACTGATTTTTCATCTCTTCTACCTTTCTACTTCAAATGACATTGCTGGTTGTAGAAATATGCCTGCCTCATAAATACAATGTTGTGGGCTTTCTGTGGAACACTTACCATAGCTCAGTTTTTTGTTTTCCTGTGGTGCAAAGAAAGAAAGCAGAGTGCTGATACAGGAACACAGGTGATTCCTCCCTTAGACTGATTTCTTCTTAAAATTATAAGCTTGATAGACAGTTTCAAGGTCAGCATATTGTGGTGAACAACATGAAAACCCTTAACCAAGTCACCTAACCTAACCAGAGTACTGGTTAATACTGTTGATCTAACACAATGTCTCATCAGAGCATAGTGGGAACAGACCAGCTCCCCTCCTGATTGGGCACTTCTAATAGACAGAGAAATTGTCCTAGAATGATGATCTCCCTTTGTGCTGTGCAGCAGAACATCCACCTCTGCTTTCCCAAGCAATATGAAAAGCAGGGTGGTAGCAGTGCTCTTTCATGTCAGTAAAGGAGGTAAACCAGTACCTTGAATCAGAACTGGGAGGAACCAAGAGATCTAAAGAGTTCACAGAACTGATTCCAGTGGGGCTTTAAAGAGAATTAAATGTTATGTCTGAAAGTTGGGGAAGCTGCCACATTTATTGAATTACCAGGTGTAGATCTGTTTTAAAAGCAAGCTGGGTAAGGACAATATATGAAAGGGAAAGAAAATGTTTTGTGAATGTAACTGCCTTTTTCTGAAGACAAAACTGAGATCTTGGTAAGAGAGAGGTAAATAGGAAGCTAATACTCCAGATGTTTCTAAGTGTTTCGGATACCTACCTCTTACGAGTTTTAATGGTAGTTAGGTATCTAACCCACTTAATATTTTTGTATTACACTAAGTACCAGTCTTGAGCTGCCTCAGCACCTCTAAAAATCTGATAGTTGTTCACTTTTTGACCTCTTAAAATTACTCCCTGCTCCCTGTAAAAGCTAATGGTTAATTAAGAGCAAAATTAAAGACTGCAATTTCATAGCAGTCAAAACTTGAGTGGCCTTGAAAATGGAATTGCCTCTGTGAAATACATTTATTCAGTTTGTGCTTCATCTTGCCACATTGATTTGTTCTGTGGAACAGCACTGAGGAAGAAGTTATATAAAACTGATCTCAAAACAGGATAAACCTATGGCTTGTTGATTTAGTCATGTAATAACCATGTGTGTGACTCTGTACTTCACTGTGTGGAGTCTCAGGCTGATTTAGATTTACATGTGCATTTCAGATTTCTATGATATAAATTTAGTATACAGCTGAGGAATGCAATCTTGAGTGAATTATTCTATTATTCTGCCTTATTCCTTTTTTCATGTTTTTCACTAACTTCCCTTTTTATTCAGTCTCCTGAATTGTTAATGCACTAGGGAGAATTCACGCTCTCTGTTGCTTCAGGAACTGTCACGAGATTCTGACATAAGAATTTCTTAACCTTCTACTCAGTCTGTTTCACAGTCAGGAAATGGTCCTACCTAGAGCAAGACCATCCTGGATTTAGAAAGGTCAAAACCAATTTATTGTTTCCTCCTACAGTCTTAAGGTGGATTCTCTCTGGTAAGTCACTCTAGTTGTTCACTCAGGGATTTATAGCATTAAAATAGCTGTGAAATACCACAGGGTCTTTACAGATTCATTGCAGATATAAGACAGAATCAGCTATCTAAGAAAAGGCATAATTATGTGAGCAATAGACCAATTGTCATCTTTGGGGATGTATACATAAAGGGGTACAGTTTTTCATGTGGGTGCTCTGAACAGCCACACATTGCTTCTCTCTGATGTAGACTGTGTGACAGTGTTAGGGTGGTGCTGAGTCCAGCACACGATACCTAGCATCTCACCTGGAAATGCTGCTTCACCTAGACTCCTGAGAAGAGTTTGGGCATTTGTAGCAAATCTGCAAAGCGATTTCTTGGGGTCCGTCCTAACTTTACCATACTTCGCGCTTTTTCTGTTCCTGTGCTGGGATCACATCAATACTGAAAGAACTCTTCTGTCTGAAAGAAATAAGGCCAAACAGGGGCAAATACAGGCAAAATCTAGAAGTTGCAGTATATGCAGGGTTTTTTTGTTTGTTTGTTTTCCTACTCAACAGTGCATCCTTTGCTTGCTTGTTGTGTTATGCCTAAATTTATTTTGGAATTTGCTTCAGGGCTCGAATCAAGCAATTTCATCCACAAGTCTGATGACATTCTTGAATTGTCTAGAGCTGGTTTTGTAAAACCAAGGGCAAGTATTCCATGCAGAAGCTCTGTCACTATAATTAATGGCTGTGATTTCTGTCTCAGAATAATTCGGGGAGAGGTTGGTGCAGAAAAATATTCCCTCCTAGCAGGACACTATCCACAGCGCCTCCTCTAAAATTATTTTTTATCAAAACCATTTGTGTGACCCAATACAGCTTCAATTTGGTAGAGGCTTTGATACCACTGATCTTGGATATCTTGCTATAACTGAAATGTCATGAAATATCATGAATCATTAGTTCAGTCAAGGCATGTGTCAAGATTGCTGTAAACATTTTCCTTTACTCACTATTCCCTCCTGGACCAGGAGTAAGGAAACATCTTAAAGGTAAGATACAGGTTTGTCAGCCTTGGCACTGCCTCTCTCTTGCTGTCTTTCCAGGGGATATCATATCCTCAGAAGAGTGCACAAGTGTCAGGCAGTATATCAGAACCTTTGTGCATCTGGTTCTACATGGACTACACGTCCATGTTTCACCATGTCTTGTTTCATCTGTTCTTATTCAGGATGCAGTCTGAGGGAAGCCAAATGATTTGTTTTGTTTCTAAAATATGTTAATATCTGAGATTTGCAAAGTTCTTCATTCTTATTTGTAAACGTCACATAGTGGATTTGGTTTTCTATATGCAGTGCTTGATTTGGGAAAGCTGTGTTCTTAACCACCTGATACATCAAACACTACCTCTGATCTTCTCAAGGAGGTAGCCATCTGCAAAGTTTTTACTGCTATATATACTTAATTTCTAGAAGCTTTGAGTCTTCCGCTCACTATAAAAAATCAAAAAAAAAAATCTGCATTGCTCACTTTTCAGTCAGAGAACAAAATGAGATAGAGGTACACATATGTTCTACATTCATCTCTGTGTTTACAGCAGTTGTGCATACAGTGCATGAGAAACAACTGTTTAAAAGTGTCCTAGTTTGCAAATGTGAGGCTCATCTTCATCTTCTTGATGACCTTTCATTATTCTGTTCTTTTCATGTGTACCAATGTGACTGGAAGCCATCTGTGGTCTTTAGATCACAGCCTCTTCTGGATAGAAATCATTTTCAAGAGAACACTACATGAGAATGCATTACCTTAATTTTTAATATAGGGGGGAAAAAAGAGGATTTTCAATGAAGCAAGTAGTTTTTTTTTTACCTTTGTTTCATAAGTAAAAGAGGCATATATGATTATGTAGTCTTAGTTTTCACATTCTGATTTTTAGCAGCTTTCAACAGCTACTGACAGAAGAATAATGGTTGGGTCCCTAAGAGGGTTCTCTCTCCTCTTCCGTTCCCAGTTTTCATGGAACTCAATGTCCCACTCTAGGTAGATGTGGGAAGAACTTTATCAGTAGTCATTACTGTTTAGCAGGAGACAGCTGTGCACAATATATAACTACTATATAAAGAAACAAAAAGGTAAGTTGGGTTTTGAAGGGTGAGCTGGAGGTGTTGTAGTAGGAAGCTATATATAGGTAGAATCCAAGAATTTTATGAGGATATTGGAGGATATAAGGATATTATTACAACGAAAGGTGGTACAAGGAAAGTGTCAGACACTAGGTTGTAGTATCAGACAAGGCTTGCTTAGTATGGAGTGTACAGAAGACCTTACTTGGTTTGATTATTTTTTTAAAGATGTGCTTTTCCCCAAAGAATTACAAACATTTTAGTATGAATACAAATTTTCTTCTTTTTTTCTTTTATATTTCAAATTGCTGCATATAGTACTAGAACTGCAAATTGTATGTAAAATAAAAATGTAAAACTGCACAAGCAGTGTAACTGTCTTAAAGAGCTTCAATCATTTCTCTCTGTTGCTTTTTTTATGCTACATTTAAAGTGATGACATTAAGCCTTGAAGAGTTTTAACTTATCAAATTAAAGTCTACAATTTTCATTAGTTTTTAATAGCTTGAACACCAACTGATCTGTGGCCATATTTTGGGGAGAGAAGTGGAGATTAAGATGTGGTACTAGATATAAATTGATGTTGAAAAGATACTGGCACTAAAACCACCTCTCATAGTTTTAAACTCATTCACTTTTGCATTCAAAGATTCATTCAGTGGCATATCTGACGTAGATTTTTTTTTTATTATTTTTTAGAAAGTTAAAGAGAAGTGAGTTTTATTTCCTGATACTTGGAATAATTTGACTTAGCTTTAGAAGAGTAATCTGTTTAATATTTCAATATTAAAAGCTATTTAGATACATTTTCTCTATGTAAATGCTTCAAAATAGAAAGGTAAAAAAAAAACTAAATAAAAACATCGCAGAAATTTTGTCAGATAAAAGAAAATAAGATGTGGAAAAAATATATTTTTTTCTCATATTATGTTTTACTCCTGTGTTTTGACCTACATCTGAAAAGCACATTGAGCTTTGTGTTCTTCTCTTCCGTTTTTCCATACAAGTTTATCTTGTCTCTCTTCCCACATCTTATACTGTACCTTCAGCATCACTCAGCTTTCTTCTGTTCCCTATTCTCAAAAATGTTTTCTTTTGTCTTTCCTCATTGTTTTCCTAACTTATCCTTCCTTTTTTTCAGCCTGGATGTTTGTTTCTTCCTCATCTGTCTCAGCCACTTCATTGTGCCAAGAGCCTGAACATCCCCAAAGACCTTTGTCCCGTGCTAAGAGCTGTACCTAAGATACTGGTATTTTCGTGTGTGTTGGCTTTAGTTGTTCTGTGAAGCAGAAAGATTACTTCAGGTCCCCACTAATCAAGCGGAAAATGGATGACATGAGCAAGATGTGAAAAGCTCATTGGTAGCCCCTGGAGAAGTATTACATTCAAAGTTGACAAATTACATGGGATTTAAGAAGTGCATGATAGGGCAAGCAAATGGTCTTGCTTTCAGCAAAGTTGTTTGTCAGAACATTCATCCTTTTATGAAGGCATTTTATTTAGACAATAATTATGAGTATATTGTAGATTTACAATTTTTGTATGTTATTTGCTATGCATGCAAAAAGCTAAACTGAAGTAGCCAGTTAATCAAGAGTTAACCTCAGTTCTGGCATTTCTAAAGTGAGCATCTTCATTTACTCCCTTTTCTCTGAAACAGTACGTTAACATTTTTCATTACAGGATCATGTGTGCTTTATTTCACAGTATTCCTGCTTCACACAGTATCCAGAGAACAGCCAATCAATATATTCCTTTTTTATCTTCTTTGTTCATTATGTATGTCAATCCCTTGTTTACAGGATACTGTTCAAACCTTTCCCTGAAAACAGAATTTTGAGTAACCATCATGGGGATTTTCTGTAGTATTCAATGCTATAAGAATAAAAGGTTTAATAAACAATGATATTAATGTGTTTCTGCAGGACTGTTTTCTTTGTGCTTCATGGAGAAGCCGAGGCATGAATAAATTAAGGTCAAAAGTACCCACAGTTTTTGCATACCTATTAAAGACATACAAGATGTTACCTTTTGGAATATTTGTCATTCATAAAGTCCCAGCATTTAAGGCCAAGCCCAGAAGCCATCTTTACATAATTTAATTGGTTTTAAGATTATTGATTTCACCAGTTGCGCCTGTATTGATCCCAGAAATTTGTTTGTTTAAACATACTTTCTGGAGAGGTATCTAGGTGGATGTAAAAATTCCAGGAGAAGGGGAAATCACTATTTCCCTTTGATAGTTTGTTGTAGTGATTCAAGTTGTGCTTACTCAACTAGACTAAAAAATCATTCTTATCCTGTATTTTCTGTCCATTTATTGAAAGACAATGACAAGCAGTAGTGAGATAAAATGATGCTGTTCCTGGTACTTGATTTACCTTGTTTCAAATTAGCACATGTATCACTATAGATTTTTAATGGGTAGACATATGCTCGGGATTTTTAAAATATGTACAGAATAAGTTCTTTCACTACATGCCATTTTCCCTAGTGCTTACATTACCAGTGCAGCTCCTTTCTGTATCTACTCTGGGTTTTTAACATCCTTGTATGTAAAAGCAGATGCAGATGCATTTTATAGCATTGTTCCTCAGTGCCATGCATAAAGTAAAATCACCTTAATTGCTTCCTAGACATACTTGTATTTTACTATGTATACACCAAAAGACTGCATTTTACCAGTTTTTCCACAGCATTTCACTGTCACCTCATACTGAAGTCCAAAATCTTTTTCATAGTCATTGCTTTTCATAATACAGTTAACCCTTTCTATAAGTGTGGCCTGTGTCTACTGTTCTTACACTGAGAGTTTTTGGTTTTATTAAAGCACACCCAACTTGAAAAGACCTAATTATCAAGGGACCCAAAACATTGTTTCATCATCATTTACTTACTTTGTCATTCATGAACATGACTAGTTGTGTCTATCTGGTTCTGAGTAATTGAAGAATACATTGAATAAGAGTATGCCTAGTACTGATACCTGTGCAACCTTACAAGTATTCCAGTATTATTCAGTGATGATTGCCTCTTGGAACATGGGGTTTTGGTGTTTTTTGTTGTTGTTGTTGTTTTTTGTTTCATTTTGTTGTTTTGTTTTTGTTTTAATCATTGGCCCATTCTGAATCCATTTAGGGAGTATTTTTGTGATGATGCGTAGTGCTTTTTTCTTTTTTTTTTTTTTTTTTTATCAGACGGCCATGTGATACTAAGTCAAAGCCTGACAAATCTTTGTATGACATCTGCTACTAATCTCACAAAGAAAGAAAGAAATATTTGTTTGACAAGACCTATTTTAAACAAAAATACCCTGACTGGGAGAAATTATATTCTTTCATTAAATTCTGTATTAGTTGAATCCAGTGTTTTCACTTTTTTGGCCCAGTTTTTTTTCCCACTAGTTGAAACTGGACATTGTCCAGACAGGGATCTTCTCTAACAACCCTGTAACACCAAAGTGAAAATTGTATGAATCCGTAAATATAAAAGTTATTCCTCCTCGATAACTAATGAAATGCTTATTAATTTTATACAAAAATGTAACTATATCACCTTGTTTTTTAACAAATACATAGCAATTTATATGGTGAATACTGCTGAATTGTTTTTGTTTTTTTTACATTACAATTTGTGACATAGGTATTCCAGCGTTGGAATGGGCTTACACATTCCCTGTTCCTCTCATAGTGAGAAATACTTATTATCTGTCTTTAGCTAATTTTATCAGTTCAGAACTTCTACCTCTTAGGATGTTTTTTCTTCTGTAGTGTTATGACTTTTTATTGTTTGCTACATTTACTTTATACGTGAAAGAGGAATTCTTCTTTCTCTTGTTTGTGAGGTCAGATATTCTTTATATCCACCTTTAAATGACTCCCCCATTTTCCAGCATATACTTGTATCCCTTTTTCTCCTGATTTTGAAGTACTTTGTATATTTGTGAGAATGGTTCTGTGCAAGTAAAGATTCTGGTTGTTTTTCAATTAATTGATAAATACTTAGAGATAAGTTATAATAAATCTCCGTTACGGTGATTAACATCTCTTGTTTTATAATGAGATACAGAATGTTTACCTCATACTGACAAATAATTTGTGTTTTTTTTTTAAGTGTATAATACTGATTTATAGTTGCTCACATGAAATTTTCAACGTCTCCTAAACTGAATTTCCCTATAGTATCATTATTTTTCTTTCCAAATATTATAGATAGGTGCTGAAGAAAAGCTTGTCCTATGCTCTAATTAGATTTTCTACCCAGCAAATCTTTCTTAAGTGATGTTAGTTAGCTTACTGACCTGTACATACTCAAGAGCTGTGATTCTGTGTTACTGATCACTCCAAAAGGAATAATGGTGTGGGTTTTGTTTTCTAAGGTGTCATAATCCTTTACTGCCTCTCTTACCCGTCCTGTTAATCAGAGATTTTGACATACCGGTTGTCCACCAGATTTTAGTAATGCTGGATATATAAAATTTCTTCCCATCAATGAGAATTTCCTCTTGCTTCTTATCCAGATTCCTAAGATCAATACATAAACACAATTGAAGAGATTCTTTTCATTATATTCTTTGCCACATTGGTTCAACTTGCTCGTTAGGTGCTGAATTTGAGCATGTACCTCATTTGCCTTCCAAATAACCTCCCCTTGTGTTGCTGGTTTAATATCCTGGCTGCTCCAGCTAGTTTCCAACTGAGAAGATTAGCCTCCTACTTGTGTGGTGTGGGCCGTCCTGTTCATGCAGTCCCTTCTTTCACTGATGTGCTGTTTCACAGATTCAAATCCGCTTCTTTTCAGTCCTGGATGACAAGCAGAAAATACTGGAAATAAACTTTCTCATTTTTGATATCTGTGGATAGCCACTTACATTTTAATTTGCCTCTTAATTGTTTTCAGTGCAGATCAAGCCTTCAGTAATTTAATCTCAGGTCTGATGTATAGGCATTATATAACATTTATGTTCTTTCTCTCATTGACTTCAGTTGCAGCTGTGAGCACACAGTACTTCTGCAGATTAGACACAAGGGATTTATCTTGCACAGTCAGAAAATGGGTAACATACTGTGAATCCCTCTGAAAACTTTCAGTTAAGTCACGCTGAGGTACCTTAACCAAAGGACGGATAGATTCCACCAATGCCCAACAGCATTTGGTTCCATTAAATATGAAGTGTATTTTCTCATGGACTGCAGTCTCATTCCTATGGCAGCAACAGAAGAAACAGGAATAAGCAGGTAACAGCTCCTTCGCTGGACAGGGTTGATTCACTCCCAGGTTTAGGTCCACCCTGTGCAACAATTAGGAAGAAGATTAGGGAAAAAAAAAAAAAAACCTGAGCATGGTTTTGCAGTTAAAATCACAATGCATGTGTGCTGCTTACCTTAACACTGGCATTTCTAACATCTCTGTCCTTGGCTTTATGGCCTTAGTAATGTTCTGCTAAGGAAGGGGCCCACTCACCTACCTTTAGTTGTCCAAAGACCTTTGCTGAGCCACTCATCCAGGTTCCACTCATAGCAAATACAAAGAGGGGTATGTATCACCACAGAGCAATTCTTCTTCCCTTCAGATAATGTGGAAGATAAGACAGAAGAAATGTTCTTTGGAGGTGCCTGGTTCACATAAACTTTAGGTGGCTGAAAGTAGGGGAGCTGAATAACACCATTTCTGTGTGCAGGATTTGTGTGCATAACTGTATACCTATCTCTGTGTATAGAGGTGGTGGGATGCTTGTAGGTGGGCTTAGGTGTGCATGGCCTTGTACACCTATATATATGCAGCGTTAACTTGTAGCTGTGTAATACTACATTTCTTCTCTACTTATAGTACTTCAAAATAAATTTTTAATCAAGCCTTAGGTGTGTTAAGGTTGCATTTCTGAGTTGAGCTACTGAATTTGGACCAAGTTAATCTGCTTTTGTTAGCCACCAGTGAGAACCAGTAGTCCTGTCCCGCAGAACGTCTCAGTAAAAATGTGTTATACATACAGCAGTGATAAGGAATTACTCTGGTTGGTAAAGAACAGCACTTTGAATGAGCTGAAAACTTCTCAAGACCTGGTATATTTAATGGGCTTCTATCTAAAGCTTGATAATGCATTAAATAGCAAGAGGTTGTCTGACTTTTGTCCTTCATTGTTTATAATGAAATGGATTAAAGATGTGTTCGCTGAAAATCCATTGGTATGTTTATTCTTTTCCTTAATCAGTTGCTAATGATATCTGGTGGTTTTCTTCTGGTGTTTTTTTTGTTTGTTTTGTTTTGTGTTTTTTTTTTTTAATACATGTTTAGTAGTTTAGCCTAACCTTGAGACAGGTTCCCTAACATTGTGCTTCCCTCTTATATGTAAAAATATTAAATGTAAAACTATTACTTAGTATTTTAAGAAAACGTTCTTCATAAAATTAAATTCCTAAAATGTGTGCCTGCATAGGAGCTTTTTTTCAAGTCAATAATCAAGATTTAATCTTCATTCTTTAGCAGTGCTACTTTTTTTTTTTTCCTATGGAATAGTAACTGCAAAACATATATGTTAAAGTTCTGCTATAGGAAAGATGATGTAGGCTTAGTTTAAATTACTGTATTTTCTGACACACTTTTGGAAAGTTAGTTGTTTTTCTTAAGCAATTTGGTTGAATGCAGTAATAATGAAATAGACCTCTGTGTTATCAAATATACTTTGTTTTTGTCAATCAATATTTACTTACCATGGATTTTTTTACTGAGCTGTGAAGCTTATTGTTGATACCATCAGTCAGTTTCAATGTTTGTAACAACAAATATTTCAACCTAAATGCTAAATTATGATAACGATATCTGTAATTATTAGGAAGCAATTATTCCTGACAACAATCCTCCAAAATATAATAAAAGGAGGACTTAAAAAAAAATTTGGAGAAAATAAAACAAGCAGTGGGGTATGATAGTAACTCAGTCAGAGGAGTGGTCACCTAGAGTTGAAAAAATATTGCTGATTAAAGACAGCTAGCAGTTTATCTAGCAGAGATATAATTTTTTTTTTTATACAGAAGGGTTTTTTTCAGAGAAACTGGCAATTTTACTGCAGTCTGGTTGATGTGAGAAGTAAGACTTTTTCGTGGGAGGTTATATATCACCTAGCTATTGGATACAGTTCTCAGAATTTTTCAGAATACCACGGTACAGTAAATTACAGAGAAAATATTAGGTTTTACAATATGGTGCTTTTTAAATTTATCTCACACCATTAAGCCTCAGCAGACATTCAGTATTGAATGTTTCTTGGTGGTATAAATTAGACAGTACTTTGTGTCCCCTCAAGAGGTACAGCATAGCTGGACTTCCCTGTATGAAAAATGATGGGATTTCAGTGTATCTTCACAAATTAGGAACTAAGGCTGGCTCCTAAGTTCACTGAAAAACAATACATTTGGGGCCTGAACTTATGAATTCCTTAATTTTGTGAGTACCGTCTTCTGGGTATTTGGTTTTAGTGCACAGGTTACTCATTGTATTAACTCTGATACTTAGAATTAAGTTGAGGGAATATCTTTTGCTGAAAACAAATGTTACCAGCCGTCAGGATTCTGGGCAAAGCAATACTAAATTAAACCAATGATTTATACTCTTTCTTATAAAAATAAAAAGTCAGACATACAATGAAATGCAGAAAAAAAAAGTGATTTGAGGAAACAGATCTTGATTTCTTAATATTTAACTTGATATTCTTGTAAATTTTTCCTGCTGTTTTGACCTCTAGCAGTAATAGTCATGGACATTCATATAGTATTTCATTTCACCTGAGGCTGTTGATACTGTAGTCATCTGAAACAGCTTCTTCTAAACAGTGTCACTAGGATGTAGTTCCTCCCTCAAAGGGGAGTGGTCTTTTGTTAGATTATGTAAATCAAGAAACTCATTCATAATCAGCGCGTTACTAATTCCTGCCTTAACCTGTAGAACCAGGGATCGAGCAGCTCTTTTTCTGAATACAGCAAACATTAGAAGCTACTGTTACAGCATTTGCTTTAGTTTCTTGGGGTAATTGAATGAAAGTAGATTCAAATCAGCAGGGGATTTGTTTGTCAAATTTTGCAAATCAGGTTCCAGAAAATGAAGTTTTAGAAGCCCCAGTCAGGAGTCCAAGATACCAAAGTCACTTCGGCTTTCAAAATAACATTCTTAGTGACTCTTTCAATCTTAATTTTGATTGATTACTTACCAGCAGAAGTTTATACTAAAATCCTTTGTCCGCTTTATCCCTTGCTCACCTTTTCATTCTTTTCATGTCAATTATTAACACTCTGACGTTACTTGTTGCTGCAGTAACTTTGTTTTAGTGCAGCTGTTGCCAGGTGAATTTTCTTGAGAGCTTGATTGTCACATTTACAAAGATTTGATGAGATAGCCAAAAAGGTCTGTTTCAGGCAGCAGTCTTCAACGTTACCTTTTCTTAGGGGACCGGTCTGGCTGTTTCTACATTGTTTAGTGAAAAGCAAATTACAAAGGGAAAGCACAGTGTACCCACTGTGATTCCAACCCGCAGGCCCTAGGCTTTCTCAGTGAGGTAGGTATCACCACATGGAAAAATACATCAGATTAACTTCACTGGGACTGATTCGCTGTGGCCTGGTATAGCAGAGGTTTGTGAGAGCCTCAGGAGGCAGAATGTGTCTGTTTTATTTGCTAATTCAGATCTTTGTGGCCCTGATTTTTGGCTGGGAAGTGTAGCCATAATTATGTCGTGAATCCAGTCAAGCTGTGCATTGCTAGACTGTGACTGTTGCAAAACCGGAGACCAAAGTCCAGGTGCTTTCAGTTCCCTGACAGAATGCCAGTGGCCAAACAGTACACGCCCTGCCACGCTTTGCTGCTGCTAGAGGCAGGTCTGGGGTTAATTCTGCAGGTACTGCAGCCGCCGCAGTCAGTTCACGGGCCTGAACCGGTCACCCTGACTGGAGAGTTTAGGCAGCTGAGATCCTCCCCACGTACATGCAGTTTGAAGGTTTTCTGGAGCGTGGATGAGGTGAAACAATGTTCACAATCGTTTTCTTCTTCAAGTGTCTGCTTGCTTTGTGGTTGTTTCTGCCATGGAAACCCATGCAGATCACCAGCTTGGGAGAATTTCCTGACTTCTATCCTGATTTTAGTTAGTAGCTTTTCATGTTAAATATAAGGCAGAGGGGCCCTGTACTGCAGATTAGTTCCTGATTGGCACGGTCTACATTTTTAACTTTTCCTTGGTTGACCAAAGCAGAGTGAGACCACTTCCCCCCTCTCACAGCACCCCCCCCTCCCCAAGTTACTCATTGGATGACAAACAAAAGGCAGAGCCAAGTTTTGCCTTCCAGGGGAAAACCCAGTGTAATGGCCTAAACACACAGTAAGGATAGAGGGAAGCAGCTGAAGAAAGAAGAAAAGAATGAAAGCTGAAAGCCATTCCTTCTCCTTTCCTTTTCCCACTTTTTTAGCATTCTTCTAACAGTAGAAAACTGACAACTAGGCTCAGCGTCAATGTTTCTTTTATAGCATTCTGTGGATTCCTGTTAATAGATGTGAGGCTGTGTATACAAGGATGCATTTCAGTTTTGTTGCTATAATGATTTTTTTTCTTTTGAGTCTGCAATGGGAACAGTGAAGTACATTCTTTTCCTTTATTTCAAAATTATAAATTAATATCCTGCCATGTATCTTTCTTAAAACAGCTGCCACCAGAATATGATATACTTCTGCTCATCCCTGTGGCTGAAACGTTTTGTTTAGTTGATTTCTTTACATGTCCCTTAAAATGTTGGTAGCTCCTGTTAATTGCCCCAGTGCCTACTGATGAGCCCAGAACTGATTGTCAAGCTTCCCTACTTAAAGCTCAGAGAACAAGCTGCTTATGATAACCCAACGAAGACATGAGGGAGGTCTATGAAAGGGAGAGTATTCAACCAGCCTTAATCCTTGTTTTCAGTAAGGCAGTGTCTTTAAGTGCAAACTAATTAGTGAATAGACATGGTTGTAGATTCTTGTCTTTTGTTGGCCAGAGATGAACTGAGCAGCTGATAGAAATGGTTTAAAATCTCTGCTTTGCTTTTCTTTTAATGCACTTTAATAGGGTATGGAGATGAGGAAATAAAAATCAAAGCAGGAACAAAAGTACAAACCATCCAAGAACCAATGTTGATACATTCCATTTAGATATTACCAGTTATGCTTGTGACTCCCACTTGTGGAAGTCTGGCCCTGTGTTACTAAAATAACTATTCATTTTATAAATTTTGACATATATCAATACTAGAAAAGCATGTAATTTTTTTCCTGTTACAGTAATGTTATACAAGCATTACTTTGCATTTAAATAGTATGTTAAAATCATCCATCACAAAGTAATCAATCAAGATAAACGTGGTTCTGCCATTTTAGCTGTAGTGAAACTGAATTCCAAGAAGTGAAGTGAGTTTGCTTAAGAATTGATGGCATGCCTAAGACTAGGACCTAGATCTCTAGAGGGATGCCCCCCCCTCTTTAACCATTTGTTTATCCTGTCTTATTATATATTGTACAATAAAATTTCTCAACAGGTAAAAGAAACATTTACATATTCCAAAAAGTCATTTACAGTAAAATTGAAGGAAAGGCACACATGGAAACTGAGCTGATAATGAGTGGCATCCAGACATAGTCACCTAAAAGAAAAAACATTCCTTAAAGATCAGTGAGATATTTGAAGCATAGCAAGAGGGCTGGGGAAAAAAAAAAAAAGAAAAGAAAAAAAAAAAACTTGTTTTTTTACTGTTTGTATTTCCCCTATTATTTGCATATTGCTTGACCTTGACACAATGCAGACAAAAAGTAGGCATAGCAGCTTACTGTTTTACTTATTTTTTTAAATTAACCATAAATTCCAGTGATATTCAATAACAGTACCTTGGTTATTGAAGCTCATAACCTTTTTGCTGCCTTTATCACCTGTATTATCGATAGGAGATAATTACTGCAAAGCAGCTGGCTGTTGGTTTTAGAGAGCATCAATTGTTCTCCTGTCCCAGCTGTTGGCTAATAAGGACAGTCAACACATCTGTTTCAACAGCTGGTAATTAACAAAAGCCTAATTGCTGCAACTCTTTTAACAACAAATCTATGAAAGAGTAGGGATGTAGAGGAATATTATTTACTCTGTGCTTTGCACTTTCTGTGACCAGTTTCTTTTTTCTTTTTTCTTTTTCTACTTTGAACACCACTGCCTTTGTCTGACATGTTGAATGGCAGGAGAACACAATATGGTAATCCAGAGCTTAAGTTTTTCAGATCTTTGTTGGTGTTTCTTATTGCAACATTTCTTTGCTAAGTTGCAAGATAAAATGGATCAAAAGCATTTTGTGGAGTTTCATACAACAGCTACAATCTGCAGCAGTATGCCTAGGCAATAGGGCTGCCAATCCAGCAGCCTCCAAAAGAAAGTAATGGGTTTCCCCTTTTCTGTATGAGTTTAATAGCTCTGCACCCCTCCCCAAAAGAGGTGTCATCATTCTAAAAGTGGTGGTTATTTAAAGAATTTTATTGCTGCTGTTCAGATCCTTCACAAATCTGGTTGCACAAATGGTTGTTTTCCCTTCCTCTGATGAAACCTATATGCATTGGTCAGTTTAAAAGTTAATGTCAGGTGGCATCTTGCCCTGCACAAATATCTCACCATTTTATCTTTACAGAATTGGAGAGGGTTCTGCACAATGCTTGCCTACATATCTACATTTTTCGTATTGATCAGCAAACACACAATGAAAGACATTGTTCGTGGTAAGATTTATTCTGTGGGTTAACCTTGTGTACAGCAAGCATATAATTGGAATACTCATCACTAAATAGAATGTATGTATACAAATACAGGGAAATGTTAATTCCATTTAAGTCAATAGCAAACTTCTGTTGGCTTCAATGGGTCAGGACTTTCCCTGCAAAACCAAATTTTCTTAAAAGCTGGAGACAAATTTGGCATTCATCACACTGCACATGAAAAGAAAATGCTCAAGTATTAATGGAACTATTGCCTGAAGTATTATGCAAGTCAGGCATGTATTGCAGATTGTGTAAATGACTGAGTCAATAAAAATTTTGAAGAAATAGCATTTAAAGTGGTATTTTGAAGCAGTAAACTGATGATGAAAAAATTGTGATTCTTTGCTAAAAGTTAGTCAAGATCACTTGATTAAACTTGTGGCACTAACATTTCAGTTGGCAAGTATTTCTGTACACCAAGTTCTTTCATTTTCTGCCGGGTATGTTGAAAGGTATATAAGAAATTCTACCCAAGTGCTTGCCATTGACAGAATACAGATTGCGTAATTAAAAATATTCTGGCAAGACAAGTTTAGTTCAACAGGTGTTCAAGTGAAGAAATGTATAATAGGTGCAGTGAAAAAGTATAAAATACACTTTGAACAAATAAAGACAAAAGCATTGGCTAAAATTCTAACTGTAAGAAAGTAACATAGAGAAGTGTTTGCTGTCTGGGTTTATCAGGATGTGATTTTTGTACACCACAATCTGTGGTGATTGAAATGGTCTTATTTGTCTTGTGCAAATAAGATGGAAGAAATATACCTTCTGCATTATATTATCCTATGGAAAATTGCTGGAGCATTTGATAGTTGACAGAAATGTTTGTCTTTGGGTTGTTTTGTTTCATTTTGCAAATTACATTTTTAAAGAAAATCACTGTGGGTTACACATGATTCTTCTCCTTCCCTTCCTTTTGCTTCCTCCAAAGATTTCAAGTATCATCTGATATGCGGGAACCACCTTTTTTTCCAGTTGAAATGTAGTTGAGTCTGAGTGAGCTGTGGGAGAAATTTAGAAGTGTCTTGCAACCATGCACCTTAATTTTGGTAGAAAGTGAATAGAATGCTTTTTTCTGAGGCAAAGACCTAACAGAAGCAAATTGAATAGACATGCAGTAGGGGTAAATGTAATTACCTCATATAAGATTTAGTAAATAGATTCATGTTAGTAGAAAGGACCAGATATCTTTAGTATCAGAACCTACTTTTGAGTTCTGAGTGAAGGTAACTTACCTATATGAATAGAACTCATTCAGCAGTATAGTGTCCATAACAATCTGTGGAGGCATCTGTCCCCTGCTGATTCAATAGGAAGGTGCTGTCTATCAAATCCTCTCCTGTACTTTTTCCAGCAGATAGATGGTTCCTATAACTATACTTGAATGTATGTTCTCACAAACACTCCTATTCGCCTTTCTTCCTCTTATTAAAAGTCCTTAGTCAGAGTTCTACTTGGGTAGAAAACACTGCAATAAGAATGTGCAAAAAGCAAGATTCAGGGAGTCGATCTGCATAAATATGATCAAAATCAGCACTGGATATTCAAACTCTGAATGTTTGATTGCTTTTACATATCAAGGACTGCACAAAGACTGAAACTGTTTTAAATTACCTGTTGGGGATCCTCTCATCACAAGAGACATGATGGTAGCTTGTTCACAGTGTCTCAGAAATTCACAGTCATCGCAGTTGCACAGGCAGTTCAACGTAATAAAGCCTGCAGACAGCCTCAGGAACAGGCATACAGCTTTTTCTTTTTCCCAGAAGTGCTAGGCACAAAATTAATCCAGCTGGGGAAAGAGCCCAAATTGGTTTGCTATGTAGTCTGATGAGAACTTCAGATATCAAAGGAGAAGAAATAATAATAGGCTTGCCAGATTCAAAGTCACTGAGAATGTCTTGGTACTTAAAGTCTGGACATATCTGTGTGGGGCATATACTTATTGATTCTCTTATTCCTAATTTTTCCTGCTAACAGAAACATTTATTCAGTAATGATTTATTATTTTCTTAAGTGTAACAGTTACTGTTGAACTCAGTACTTTGATTCCACATTTATGTGTGTATAAAAATATCTGATAAAGTTGACTGTGTATGCCTCCTAGTAATTTGGTGAAGACTAAGGTGAAGTAGTAAATATTAACTCAAGCTTTTCCCTACCTTTCATTCCAAATCCTGCAAGAGCTATGGACAGAAGCAATCCTAGTGAAGTCAGTGGGACCATTCATTTTTATAGTTCTGTACAGAGTCATGGCCTTTATGAAAGATTCATAGTTTAATTGCTGTAGTGGGATTCTGACACTCCTGCCTTCTGCAGAAGTCCTGTCTGCTAAGAGGTAACAGTCATTCTGTCTCTTTGCTTGAAAGGTTGTAATTTGGGGTATATAGTCATTTAGCATTGGTTATGAGCTTTCAAGCATAAATTGTCAACTGCTTTTTTGCTCGAGTTACTGCCTTGCATGTTTCTTTCTGCCACTTTAATGAGGCATGAATGATTTGAACGTACATATTTTCTTACGGAAAAAAGATTTGTGAAATGTCAGAGTGTCTCAGTTAGACTAAGGAACTGGTGTCATGCTGAAATCAAGGGTAAGGAACTCTGATAAATGAATATTTTAATGGAGAAGCCAAAGGATAACCAAGTCCAAATGGTAATGGAAGGGCACAGTCAATAGCTGGTCATAGGTCAAAGCCAAGGACTTTACTGTAAGGTAAAGTCTTCAATAGAGGTTAAGTACTGAAATAAGGTTAGAAGCGTACATCCAAGCAAGAATTACTCCTGCATCTTTGGAGTGGAGCTGTGGGAGAGACCTGCTGAACAGTCAAGTGTGCCTCATCTGCCTGTTGGGAAGAGAGAAACAATTTGTCATTCAAACTCATATATAAGTCAGGTTTATCAAGCTTGTTTAAGTTAATAAGTCCCTGTTAGTTGGTGAGACTGACTATTTGTGTCTACTGTAGTAACTGAAATAGGATCAGGACATGGGCTTGCAGAATGATGCACAATCATCTATGCTTTTTGTTAGAAAGCTTCCTGGCATGGTTTTAACATGCACTCCCAGAAAATGCCTTTGAAAGACACTGTCTATCAGGATCTGTCCCCCTTAGACAATCTGGTGTTAGCAGCCCTGACTTCTAGGAGTGGACAGAAGAGAGGTTTTGGTTTGTGAACACACGGCAGGTCAAGCCACTAGGTGTTAAGGCTGGAAAATAGTTCTTGGATGCTTCTTTTCAGTAACAGAGGGATGCTGCTGTGCTCAGGTTTGGGGCTGTTAGCAGAACTTGAAAACATACCAGACTGAGAGCCCTGAAAGTACACACTGTTTCTGCCTACAGCACTGCTAAAACGTGTCTAGCTGTAATACGAACTTTCTTCTGTTCTTCTGCCAGTTCAGTTCCTCCCCAAACTGGATAGGACACTTCTGGGGCTGAGGGGAATGTGCTTTTTATTGAATAGGGTCTTTGTTATTGTAAAGCTTCTGAGACAACATTACAACACTACCTTTTGGATCCCGTGCTGACGACTTACTGTTTGTACCAGATATTGACTTGATATCATAGTGGCTCAAGTCATTTATGTGGACAAGAGGTTTATCATGGGTACTGACATTTGAAGCTTTCCCATAGCAGTCTGCCAGTAGGCCTCAGAGGCAACCTGGAGGGCTGCTTCCAGGCTATCCAGCTTGTTCCAGCCTACACGGTCAGTTCCTTCTTCATTCCCTCTAAGGAGACTGCCAGTAAAGTTTGCTGTAAAGCTTAATATTCTTCATGGTGTGAGGGAGGCAAGTCAGGTCTCTTGGAGTTGAGGGAAACATGCTTGTTATTAAAGCAGATCAGAGAGGTTTTTCTTCTTTGTTTCAAGCTTATATTTGATAACCCACTCTGCCTTAGAAGAGATGTGTCTGGTTTCTAGTCCAGTCACCTAAGCAGCCTTGAACGTGACATGAGAAAGCTTCCTCAGATAACCAGAATATTTTAAGTTCTGCAGAAAACATTTTCTGCTTTAGACACACCATGCCCAAAACAGTGTGCTTTAATTTTTAATTTTCAGTTCAAATGCAAGTTTCTCTGTATTGCTGATATCTTTCCATCATTTCTTTGAAATTGTATTTTGCCAACTGATTCTTAGATAGAAATAAAGGATGTGATGTCACCATGGCCAAACCTGAATTACAGAAAATAGAGAAATGTGCCTTTTCCACATGTCCACAGCTGTAAGCATTCTTTAATCTGAGAATTCACTTACATTTGTTGTTTATAAATCACGTATTTTGTAAAATTAATTAGAAAAAAAAATTAATTAAAAAAATGTAAATCATATTTTGTATAGCTTCTAAAGCCATAGTTACCCTGCAAAATGACTGTGGTGAATGGCTTTTTGCTCCTTTTTTAAGACGAAGGCTTCTTGGTTGTTTTCTTTTTTCTTTTTATGTGCATCATGATTTAGTATTGAGACAAGTATCTAGCTATCTGTATAAGGAGACCCAGCTACATGGCATTTTAAAGTACTTTCAGCTTGTGTTCTTAATAAAATCCCTCCTACTAAAAAGTCAGCACTCCTGTGCATGATATTATTACATGCAAAGCCCAGTGCAGCTATGAACGTGTATTTTTGGTGCTGTCATCCTTGAAAAATTTCAGGGATGTTTTTGTTAGATCTTACCTGAAGCAAGCTTTGCAGTATGTTTAGTAGTTATCCATAAGCAGAGAGTAGGTATCTATGATAGTATCTCTGTTTTTTAGCTGTGTACTTAAACAAATGGAAATCATAAATGAAATCTTGACCCTATGAAATCAATTACAGTTTGGAGTCAACCTCACAGATTCAAATTAATCTTCCTCACTGTGAATCATTCTTTACAGTAAAATAGTTCCGTGTATTAATCTCATACACTCATCACATGCCTTAGATTGTCCTCGGAATAGCTAATTTTTCCTGCAATTTCAGTATGCCATGTATTGCTTGAAAAAAAAAAATACCAGATATTACAAAATATACTGCAGATGTTGAAGAAACTTTGCATAAATGTAGTACGTATGGTTAGATAAGCAAATTCTTAAGGTAATTCTCGTTAAAAATATCATGAGCATTTCATAGAGACTTATGCTTGTATACTGTGATAATGGGCTGAATCTGTCTGTAATATGTGCTAATGTGATCATTAGGTGAAAGAGTTAACTGCTTGTCAAATACTGCTGGAACAGGGTGATGTGACCATGCAGTACAAAAATGAAGTATTCATGTCTCAGACATAATGGTTCAAATGGTATAAATAGTATTTCTTTAACATAAATAGTAAATACTAAGTTTGCTCTTAGTATAATAAAATGAATCAGGTATGTGCCTAGTCTAGTCAAAAATGCTATTGGATCCTTTAATTTTCTTTGGCAGAGCAGTAGAAAGCTATTTGGTGATCTTTTTCCCTAGATGTACAATCTGCAAAGTATTTGTTATGGCCTGTTGCTGTCATTCCAAATTGCATTAGGACCTCTCAGAAATGAATGACAATACAAGCAATATTGGTATGAACATGTATTCTTACTGGGGAATTTGTTGTTGTGATGAAAACAGATTCTGGACTCCAGACAGTGACATCTTTTACAACTCTTTTTAAAAGCTCCCTAAATATATTAAATTAGGGATTGTATAAAGACTGAGTTGGAGAGGGTAGCATTACATAAACAACACACAACACTTCTTTAAAATGTCAGTTCCATTCTGGAGAAAGAGAGATTATGGAGTTACCATTTTTAATTCTGATATGAGAAAGCATTAAGATTCTCTGTAAAATAACAACTGAAAAAGATGTACCTGTAACTGCTAAAATGTCACACACATGGAACCTCTGATTTCAGCTCCCTCATCTGAATTGGGCACCATCAAAAGTTCTGATGGTGTGGCTGTTGAAGTCTCCTTAGTCACAACACATCTTCTTTCTGGACCTGCTTTTCAAACACTTAGCAATTTAATAAAAAATTATTTGTGCCAGTCTCAGGGAGAGGACATAGACCAATTATCATGGAAGTGACCTGAAATGTAGGCAATTTACATGGCTTTAGAGGAGGGCAATGTTCTCACTGGTGGGAGCCTGTGGTATCCAGAGTGAGTTAGTGCAAGAGACTGGGACTCAGCATTAGGTTTCCACATCCAAAATGAGTAACCTAGTCACATGGCTGGAGAACAACTTTCTTCTTTGTCAGAAATTGTGCCTGTGATTTCTTAGAAATGTCTAAACCAATGCATCTTCATAAAGTATTATTGTTTCAGTGATACAATGCTTTTTATTATAAAAAAAAAAAAAGCTTAATTAACAAATACTCATTTTGACCAACAGTAGCATTGGATGGTAGAGCAAAATCTTCTTATGTATGGTTAATAGTTCGATTCTGATGCAAACTTACAAAAGGTCTTGTTTACTGTTGAGATCCCATTTCTGTGTGCCCAGAGGAAATGTCCACCCCCAGGTGTGGCTGTGGTAGGGTGCTGGGTGTTAAGGCTTAAAGGCTGTTATAGTTCCCACCAGCACTACCTTTACCCTGAAATTCTCACACACTCGCACACAAACAATCCTCACTTGTTTTTTTAGGGTAGTTTTCTAGCTCTACTGATCCTCCCCAACAGCACAGATCCGTCAGGGGCCAGTCTTACAGTTGTTTGATTTACAGTAACTCAAGGTTACAATAGTTTAATAAAAACTATTTCCATTGGAAAATGATGTGTTGAGAAACTAAATTTTCGTGAATTTCTAATGATTTCAGTTAACATTCAAAACTTTTTCGTCTCAAGTTTATTTCCCAGAATCTTTATTTGGTGAAAATTTGAGTCTACGTTACCAAATTCAGTTTTAATTTTATGTTTTAAATTTGATTTTATTGTTTAGTTATATATTACATGACATGTTAATAATTTATAACATCTATTATATTACAGTTCCAATTTTCACTTTTCATTTTTAAAATTGGCCAGGCCAGCTGCTACTTGGACACACATTGCATGTGTTTTCTATATATATATATATATATATATAAAGCACCTATGACTGTATTGATAAACACTCTGGAACCACTCTGATGGCAAGGGTAAGAAGAGGAGTTGCCCTGTTAGTACTAGCACTTCTGTTTCCAGTGAATTTAAAAAAAAAAAAAAGGCACAAGACTGTTTTATCTAATTTTCTAGGTCAAACTGTCCCATTTGTATTGTAGTGAAACAGTTTGACACGTTAACATTGTGAGTTAAAAAAAAAAATGGTGATTGCTTAGCATGTTATTAGAGATCTAGGTATTTTCAGTTCCCTCGTGTTAGCTGGAGTCTTTTTCTTGACCCTGAAAACCTCTGATCCTCCAATTAATAAGACAAGTGCTCATATTCTTTTCTAGATCAAAGCATCACCTGCTTCTGTTGTGGAACAGTTTGATGTGTTGACACTTTGAAATAGAAAATAAGATGAAATGAGTAATCTGCACTAAGTAGCAGCTGCTAATGTAAAAACAACAGGATGGTTAAAAGTTGGATGTCATAATGTGTCACAACATGACCTGCTCTGTCATGCAGTACATGCTACCGTTATTGACATAAGATGTAAAATGTGAAAGCAGTAAAAGTAGTGTAAAATAAAAATATCTCTTAAACGGTTTTAAAACATTTTTCCTGATTTTTTTTTCTTGGTCATTCTAATTCAAAACGAAAGAAACCTTTGCTTTCCCTCCCAATCTCCTACTGCCCTGAGAAGACAACTGTCCTCTTACTGTTGAACTAGTCAGCTAATATCACCAGAAACATAATACTGCCCCCAGCAGAAACTGGGGCAATTCAGTTGGTCAGCCATTTCTGGCTAGATTCCATTTCAGACCCCAGATAACACAAGACTGAAGGAGCAGAACGATACCTTATTGCCATCTTTCACCATTACCCAGCTCTAACAAATGTAAATGATTGAGTCCATAAATTGTAGAAATGACCATTGAGAATCTCAAGACTTCTTATCCAGCCGCCTTCTAATCCATAGGAGTGTCTGGAATCTGTGGAAGGAAAGCTATTGGTAGCAGCCATTACTAAGTTAAGGAGTATCTATATGTTAACAAGTATCTTAGTCAAACCAGGGGAAAATACTTACAGGGAAGGGTGGCAGTTGTATTTGGGTGAATTATAACCTCAATAAGAAGAAAGTGATTATCTACAAAAAAAGAGCACTTATTAACCAAGAAAGTTATGTCTTAGAAAACAGAAGATACAGGGACAAATGAAAATTGCCGGAGGTTAAGCTAAATTGGCCTGTGGAAAGGAAATTAAACAATAGTGTAATGACTGAAATGAGAACAAGGAAAGAGGAAATGTGCTACCATTCTGAGAATGGCATAGAGATCAAGGATAATCCGTGTTAGGTCCAAAAGTGTGTGATCTTTTTTTTTATTTTTTTCTGCCAGCGTTGACTAATGATGATGTCAACTATGAGGACAAGGGTTAAGAGAAATAAAGGTATGGAAATGAAATATAATGGAATATATCCTAGTTGTTCAGTAGGTTATTGTGCTCAGATTGGGATAATAGTGGTCTTCATCCCAAAATTCCAAAAGATCTGATAATTAAAATTGCAGGAATTATAGTAAAGTTCTTTAATAAATTTTTTGAAGTTGTGTGTGGTGTAATTTGACAGAATTAGCAGAGGCACAGTCGACACTTAGGAAGGAAAAGAAAAAACAAGTCCTGGCAATTGTAGACCAGTTAATATTTATTTTGAGTCTTTGGAGTTAATATGGAAGGAAAATACTTAAAGCATCCATTAACAGTGGATTGAAGTACAGCTTTCACCCAAATAAGATCATGCAAGAATTATTCTTTGATATAATTGTTTATTTAGACATGGAAATTTGTTATATATAAGCTGACGCAGAAGTAAAGCTAAAGTAGTGCCGCACGGAAAATTATTAATTAAAAAAATAGAAGGTGTGTAAGTTGTTATTTTACAAGCAAGCATAGGCTTAATATGCTGCTATTAACTGAGTACACCTAGCATCTCTTGTTTGAAAGGACGGACAGGTTGAGCTCATGTCCATCTGCAAAATATCATGCACCCATGAAGGAGATGAGGGATTAGTCAAAGGCAATAAGGAACTAGTTAGCAGGAAGGTAAGAACAAACAGCTTTGAAAAGAGAAATGTTAAGGTCCAAGGATTTATTTAGTGGAATTTTTATCCAGTTTCTCACTGGCTGGTGATGAACCTGTTTTCTTCAATGTTCTCGTTAAGAACATTTGACATAAAGAACAACAGCGTACAAACAAAATAGCTGTTTGCCACAGAGCTGGGAGGTATTATTATTTGCATTGTTAATACAAAGTAAGTTCAAGCTGTCTTGCAGAATGTTTGGAATGACCTCAAGTACAGGAAAAAAAAAACAAAAAACAGTGGGGTGAAATTCAGTGGTACCAAGAGTTTTTACTGTTAGCTGGGTAATAGCAGTGGACAGGTGAATAGACAAATACAGGAGGCTGACTGTGAGCAAAAGGGATGCAAGAACGTGTCAGGGAAGATGTTTTCACTGGAGTTAGCAAGTACTGCTAGCAGAGCACAGATGAGAGATGGGTTTGGATTGATCAGGGGAATGGAGAGCCTACTTGCTGAGACATAACAGAAAAAGTTATATTTAGCCTACACATTGAAGGAAATGCATATGCTCTGTAAATATATACAGGTGGAATATATATGCTCAATAAATGCGTAAGAAAAAAAGTAAGAAGATGAAGCTTTTAAGCTTTGTTATTCACGTTCATTGAATGTTTTTTCTTTCTGTTGCATGCAGAAAGGCATTGTGAAAGTCATCTCTTACCCATAGGGAACCTGACAGCATAGGATGCTGTGTGTTCCTACCTCTTTCAATTTAGAGTAGAGTTGAGGATGTTCATGTTTGCCCTGGTGGAGATAGGAACAGATGAAAACTCTGTTTTCCTTTGCTTTAGTCTTGAATTTTTCCCACCAGTGGGTTAAGAAGGCACATAGCATTGTTCCTTTAAATATTTTGAAACACAGGCAAAGGGATCACTAATGAGATTTTCTTATTCAAGATCTGGCTTTGCTAAGTCTGATATGGAGCAATTAGCTTTTAAATTTTATTTAATCAAGAAAATCAAGAAACTGCTAAAATGAAAAATGAGAGAAGTGTAGAAACAAGAATTTTCTTTTTCAGGAAATTAGGTTGGGAGACAGAAGAGGGAAGGATCTAACCGCATTAAACCAAATATGAAAGCTTTAGAATTGTTGGGCAAAACAAAATTGTGAGAAAGAGACCATATCCCAGCTATCAGAATGCCCTTTCAGGGTTAAACAGGAACTTCATTGAGGGTGGACCATATGCCAAAGCAGTGACTGACCTCTCTGCTAAATGGGCCTTTTTAGGGAAAACCTCCACCAGAGGAATCTGAGTGTAATTCTTTTTGTTCTTCTTCTTTTTGTCCCCTAGTTTCCAAAAAAAAAATTAAAACTGATACATTTCTGTGAGAACTTCTGATTTCCACAGTGACATTTTCCAAAGGAATAATATTTTGTTAAAAAGTTCCCGAATAGCTATTGTTATTACTAGAGGTGAACTCATGTAGGACTTTTGCCATGTGCACTGTGGATGGATTTCAATGTATATTATAGGAGTCTTCCAAATATTTTATAGTAATCCAGGCACCATTATTTTAGTTAGCAGTTTAACTTCATTATGGGTGTTGTTCTGCTTTCCTCCTCCTTGTGAAGGAAGACTCTTCGTTTTGTGAGGATATTTGAGTCATCTATCTGTGTTTACCACTCTTCAGGCCTGTGAATGATAGGCCATTTTGTTGCGTAGCTGCATATCATACACAAAAGTTCCTGCACTGGAATTCTTGTTGCTCTCATGTGGCTCCCTAGTATCAACCTACTACATGCTTTTCAGGAGGTTAGCAAATGCCTTATTTTCTTCCCTTCAGTTGTTGTAGATGTTTCCTGGTGTTTGGTGTTTTTTTGTTTTGGTTTGGTGTTTTTTTTGTTTGTTTGTTTTAAATCTGAGTAACATGCTTCTGCTGTTATTTTTACTGGTGTAAGTCAGGCTCAAACCCAGTCGAATCAGTGCAGCTTTGTTTGCTGAAAACTGACATAAATAAGAGTCTCCAGACTCAAGTGCCTTCTGACTTTTGTCCTGAAAAGTGAGTGGAACGTTAGGTGTATTTTTTATGATAGTTCTCCAAAGAGACTAGCCGTTAATCTCCCCATGAGTAGGTGTGTCAGCTGCACACATTTCCTTTCAGTCTACCATTTCAATCATACTTCACAGTACACTGAAAATTGGCAAGGATGTTAATTATTGGCCTCTAGAACAAACCACCTACTTTGATTCGAGCATGTTTTCCAATTTTTAAGAATGTTGTTTCACCTTCAGTACAGTATAATTATAGAAAATAGGTTGGTTTGGCTGACATTCTTGTGTTCTGCGCGTTCTGCTTGCAAGGCAGCAAGCAGCACCAGGCAAGCGACTCACCTGCAGAGGATTTTAACCTCTTGATGGCAGGAGTTAGGGCTTACCAGCATCCAGTACATTGTTTTCAGTATCTGAAGCTCTATACCACTGTCACTCAGAGGTTAAACATTAACACTTTCTGCTTTTCAGGCTGAAGGAATGCTCCATAGAGTAAGAAAGTTTGTTTTTATTCTCCAAGGAAATTCCTGTTAACGTTTTATGAATGTCTGTTACAGGAGCAGCTGCAGCAGTGGGTTTTGTACCCCAATAACGCAAAACCCTGGGTAATGCAAGACCCACTGAGCAGCACAGCGCAGAGACTGGTTGTGTGGCTGCATTTGTGCAGGGCTGTGTTTGGTAAAATTTGCCAGGAGTCAGCCATGTATCCAGGACATGATTAGTCAACCAGCAGGATAAATTGCCCATAGATGACTGGGAGTTGACAGTAAACAGTAAAACACCTGCCTTGAAGACATATAGTCTTAATAGACGTGCAGGAAACAGCAACAAGTGTGAGTCCTGTTTTAGGAGAGGGATTTTGAGGTATACAGACAGAGTTGTTCATGATTATACAGAGAGTCTGGCAGAGCTCAGAGCTGAACTCCGAGCCATTCCCTTCATGTGTTCGTCGCTCGTGTAACAAGTCTTCAATGTACTGAGAAACTGTTCCGCAACACTGTCCTGAGGAGTTGGCAGAATTCACCGTCAGCATTTCTCACACACGTACCGCTTGGTTTGGGGCTCTACAATTTGTACAATTAATAACCTACACCATGCATTAAAAACATTGGAAACCAGCCCAATGCTCAGGCTCATGTGTCAAAGAATTGTTGGGCAAGTCCCGTCTTATTTGTTGTTACAATAATTAATCATCCACTGATTATAAGATAATTTATATGGTATCTGGGCCCTCAAGGGAGTTCTGCAGTGCTATTGAAATTGGACATTTTAAAATTAATGGTGATTAAACTGTAAGGCAACATTAAATATGCATGAGTACTTATTTCTTCTACTTCCTCCTTAACTGTAGCGCCATGTCGGGGCTGGCTACCTTCCTGACCTTACAAGCCACACAGGCAATTTCCATAATGGTTATGAGTCACAAGCCGTTCACAGCACAGTGTGAATAAACAAAGGGAGAGGGAACATCCGGGATGGTGCACAGGTGGGAGATGACAGTGGTTCCTCAGGGGTTCCTCACCCCACTAGGAACCAGGTCCTGGATGAGAGGGCCGCCAGTTCCCGGAGCAGCCCAGCAGTGCCGGTCTCAGAAGCCCTGGCTGGCAGCATCAGGTGGCTCCCTGTACAGGAGCTGCAATGTAACAGCGTGAGAGGCATGTGCAGAGCAAGAGTTGCACATCAGTTGTTGATGGCTGAGTGCTTTGCTCCACTCTCTGCAAAGTATGTTGGTCAACACAATTTTGCCCTAGGAACATTATATAAATACGAAAAGTGTGCTGAGAAACACGTGGCTGAACTTAATATAGCTAACCTTAACCATTCAAAACGTTTACTGTATATGCAAAGGGAAACCATTCAAAACATGATCCTGTCAGGAAAAAGAACAAGAAACAATTTCAATGCTACAAGAAGAAAGGATTTTTTTCATAAAAATTACATAGCCAACGGTAGAGAATAGTATAACATAATACACGTATTACAATAAAGCATGGCTGAAATGAACGCACAAAGGATTGTTCTGTTTTCAAAGCAACATGGATATTCTGAAGAAATTGTTTATAATTTGTTTATCATTTTTCAGGCAGAATTGATAGCCTTGCAACAGGAAAAAGAGGCAGCTCTTCAACAGTGCAAAAAATTAGAAGAAGAAATCCAGAGATTGCATGTATACTACAGGTAAAATAATTAATACTCATATAAATCAGTGACTCATAGGGGAAATTTTCTGTGTGATGTCTGACTCTAAGTGAGGAAATAGCCTTATCAAATAGGTATTTGTTGGAAATGTGAATGCATCAATGAATCAAGGCTGCATTTCTGCTTTACTGCTCACCAACCATCTCTTTGAAATAGAATTCCTTTTCTTGTATCCTAAATATTCTTTAGCTTTTTTTTTTTCTAAGGGAAGGGGAAAGGGAAGGTTGCTGGCAGTTAATTCTCATAAGAATGAAATATCTGTGTAATAGTGATACATTCACTTTAAAAAATGAGGAGAAAAGAACCAGTGGGCATAAATGCTTATTTCTTCACTGGTTGTTTGCACATATGCAACCTTATCAACACAGATTTTAAAATAATCTGTAATTTTAAAAGACTGTTTTCTAACTCCCAACATAATGGACGTGTTTTAATTCCTTATATTCTGTAGCAGTATGTAGAACAAGAGAAAGAGCCATTCTCTCATTAATTTAGATGGCTGCACTGAGCATTTGCATGGATCAGTGGATGGTAGTCCCTAAGGAAAAGCTCTGTGTGGTCCAGTGAAGGAGTTAGGTTGTTTTATGGAGTGATGTTGGGTTACAGCTCTCATTTCATCCTGACCTCCTGTGTGAGAGGGGGTACAGAGCTGCCAGCAGGTCAGAGGCAGGAGAATTGGCATCAACACAGCAGAAAATTGTGAATCTGAAGGCTGAATGTCTGTGATGAGGGATGTGGGCTGCAGAGGTAAATAATAAATGTAGTGTGAATATTATGTTCATGGAAAATAAAGGGAACTAGTTAGTTATGACTCAAAAACATTTGCAGTTGCAGAACTGTGTGTGTTTTCAGTGTTCCAGCATTTACAAGTGGAAAATACTCATATTTCTAGAGGTTTTTAGAGTTTCCCCTTCTCATTAAGTTTATTAAAACCTTGGAGGGAAGTCTCAAAAACAACTTCTGTTCCTAAATCTCATAGGCATTTATTTAAAACCTGTTAATAGTGAATAGAAACCCCAAGCAATTTGTGATTATTGCTTTTAATGAATTTGGTCAGCATTTAGTGTGTGCACAAATTATGGTATGATTTACCAAGATAGAATTTATTATAGTGTCCTTATTACTCACTTAAATGGGATTTGTAGAATAATTTAAAGACAGAAATGCAATTTTTATATTGATATTTCAGAAATTAAGAGTTTACTTGTGTTGGTCTGCATGTTGTAGGAGATTTGTCATTGACTTCTGACTTGTTGACATAGTGTATCAGGTTTGCTCTAACATATAATATTTAACAAGAGTAGTAGAGAGCAGCTGCAGTTTACTCTAGTACGTACTTTAAATCTCAGAATATAATAATGACTTGTTGGAATCAGCATTGGAATGTAGCACACTATTAATTTATGGCCCTTACTTTGAACAGGCAAAATTTCATTGTAAGTTTGATTATGGTGTTTTACAAGATTTACTCATAAGGTGTGAAAATTGTCATCTGAATAACCTGTGGGTCATAACCTCTGGAAGTCATATGGTCCAATCCTGCTCAAGCAGGGCCACCTAGAGCAGTTGCCCAGGCCCATGTCCAGACAGTATTTGAATTATCTTCAAGGTAAGAGACTCCACAAGCTCTCTGTTTAAGACATACTGTCTACATGTGCAGGCACACTGTTTGGAAAGCCACCTGGAGTTGAATCTGGTGAGTAATGTAAAAGGGAACAAGAAAGACTCCTGTAACTACTTAAGCAGTGATGTTTGAAGTCTTAGGTCTATCTTTTGCCTTGGCTAGAAATGAATTACAAAGATTCTTAGAAACATCTTAACATTTCAGTTGCAGTTTTACATATGGTGCATGAACATCTGCAGCCTCTGTCATCCAGTAGTCTGGCATTACTTTGAATGCATACCAAATGAGGTAGATGAAGAAAAGAGTATATGGCGTGTGTGTGTAAAACCTTAGGGAACTATATCAGACAAAGTGTGAGATGACCACAATAATCATAAATGACAAAACAATGCATTTTCTCAGGCCAACTAACTGACCAAAAACTTATTCTCTGTTTTATATGTGGAGCCTATTTAAGAATTACTTGTGTAGATGTCTACTAGGTCTTTTTATTTTCTTTTACTGCTTGTAGTGGTAACATTAAGTACTGAGAGTATTTTTCAGGCAGCCTGTTTTGGACTGAGGTGGAAGTTTGATGCTTTGATCCAAGTGAATTGGCAAGACGATTTGCTCTTTAAGGCAACCTTACCTTGGAGTTATTTCTCTTTTGGACTTTAGAGCTCCCCAGGAATCACAATATGGGCCTTCACACGTTCCACTCCTCATCTGAACCACAGAACTGCAGTGAGATATCTTATTACACAGACTGCACATTTCCTTCACCTACTGTTCCCTCTTTCTTTTACCAACTTCTCCCACTTTCTGTCATCTCTGTGGTGCCTTGCCCACTATGACAGCAGCTTGGGAATTTTGGCACCATTTGGTGCCTTCTCCTGCTTCTCCTCTTAGGTCTTCCTTGGCCTTAAAAAAGCATTTTCTCCTACTTCTCATTTGTTTCCTTGTTTGGACCAAGACTTCCACATCATCCTTTAACCTAGGAGAAACAAATTTAAGAAAAAAAAATACTAGAGGCTAATGTTAAAGTGTGTAATAAATACCTGAAGCTGTGCCTACATGCATAGCCACGTTTCAGGGGTTTGGGCATAAATGTAACAACTATCAGCATATGTTAACTTTTGAAGGCTAACCTGTGCAAACAGTAACACTAAAATGTGTATCTTTATACTGATCTGTCTTTCATGAATATTAGTATAAGCCAGAAAAGGCTGAATATCTTTAATATCTTTTTATTATACAAAATCAAGGAAGAGATATTTAGTTCCAGATTATCTGTATGTGTGAACATGCAACTGTATATATATACAGACATGCTCAAAGGAAGGAAACAAGTGCAGACCTTCAGAAAAAACAATCCTTTTTTTTTTTTCCCCTCAATGAAAAAGATCCCTGGTATCTAGACACTGCATGCATTTTTAGGCCCCAGTACAAGAAAGCTATATAAATTAGCTTAACTTCTACAGAGGACAGCTGGTATGGTCAGGGGGCTGCAACATTTGCCCTGTAAAGAGAGACTGAGGGTACTGCTTCTGAGCTCCTGATAAGCCTGGAAAAAAAAAAAAAAAAAAAGATTTATTTCTTAGGTGGCTTCAGAGAACCTAATAGAAGCCTGCGTGTATCTATAAGGAGGTTGTCAGGATGGACGGGCTCTTCGGAGTGCTGCATGGCAAGAGGGTGAGAGACAACAGACTTGAATTGGAACAAGACAGTTTCAGGCTTCAAGACCAGGTTGGGTGGGGCTTTGGGCCATCTGGTGGGAGGTGTCCCTGCCCAGATCTGGGGGATTGGAACTAGATGGTCTTTTAAGGTCCCTTCCAACCCAAACCATTCTATGATTCTATCTGTGATTCTATGGTAAGGAAAAACTTTCTCAACACAAGGGATGTGCAGCATTGGAACAGGTTGTCCAGAGAGGTTTTGCTGTCTCCATCGTTGGAGATTTCCAATACCTGAATTGATAAAGTCCAGAGTAACCTGGTCTTATGAAGCAGAAAGTGACTCCTAGCTGGAACAGGAGTTTCATGGAAGACAGGAACGTCCAAACCAAAACTGAACTTTGTGCAATAAAAGATGAAACATTAATTTATACATGAATTTTGACTTTCTTAAAAGATGGTACATCCCAGAAAGAATCTGTCTCTTTTTAAAGGGAAAGAGAAGTAAAAATGAGGAAAAAGTGAAAAGGAAGAGAAATCTAATTCAGATACAGAAGGGAGAGGAAGTTGGCTCAGAATAAAGTTGGGCAAGTTCTCTGCTTCTGCTTATTCTTTTTATATTTTTCCTGTGTCGTGTCTCAAAAGGAAAATTGGATTTTCTGTGGAGTAACATCAAAATGCATATCAGAAATGAAAATTTGCATAACAGTTAGGAACAGTATAGAGTTTCTAGCTTACTAGGAAAATTGTTTCACCACAATGCTCTTTAAGCAAGGGATTAATGCAAATCATAGATCATCAGTGACTGAGGAAGGCTATATCCAAATAATCAGTTTTGAACTATGTAGGAGTGTTAATCCCACTACCACTTTCTCACATAGTTCTGTTGTTTGAATGTCGTCAGAAGTTTTTTATTTTTTTCAGTTATATGGTCTGTCCATTTTTATAATCAGTTTCCTTGTATTTCAACAATGCTTCAGAAGTGTACTTCTGCTACACATAAAAATGCTGACAGAGACGTATGCTGTTGCATACTGATTATTTTTTCCACATATTAGATAAAACAGCACAGCTGTGTATGAGAAATGTATCTCTATACAGGGAAGTACATATATATTTTTCCAAATTAAAAAAAAAAAAAAAAGAAAAAGGCTACAATATTTCACTGAAAATCCCTGGCAACAGGAGTTTTCATAGGCAAATAATTTGAACAGAGTATAACTAGTACAGCAAAATGTAGACCTCTGAGATGTCAACCCTCATTGTAATGAAAGATAAAAGAGCAAAATATAAATGTAGGGCTATCTCTACTTAAAAGTATGTTTTCTGTAGGTTTCATGTTGGGGTCAGAGGCAGTGAGGCTCAGTTCATTAAAACTACTGTTTGCTGTACATATGTATAAGAAATATATATTTGTGTCAGTTTACACACCTTTGAATGAAACTGCTAAGGATAAGAATTGGTATGTTCAGCAGCAGGAGTTAATAAGGGTTGTAAGGTAAAATTTAGGGATGCATTTAGTAACTGAGTAGTTATTGCAAAGATATATATGAGCTTCCTTTGTGATTTACTCCAGTACTCTAAAAGCTATATATTTGCCAAGTCTGATGTTCCCAGGGGAGGAAGGACAGTAAAAACTTTGCAAAAAATTTTTATCCAGAGGTTCTTCCAATTTGCAGTTGAAGCGTGTAAGATGCAGAAATAGCTACAGGCTGGAAGTCACAAACGTACATTTACTGCAGTGAATTTCCTAATAAACAGATATTTGAAAAACCTTGCAACAATAAAATGAAATTTAAAAATGATTTTTTACTCTCCTGATGCTGCAAGAAAAAGGTATCTTACTTTACAACTATGTGACAATTTTCAATAATGAGATAGAAGTCTAACTTCAGTGAGACCCCTTCTAATAGTAAGCACTATGATCTGAAATAAATATTTTTAGAAGCAGACATTCAGTCAATATGGGTAGCTTCTCCATCAGCATTTCAAACAGAATTGTTGTTCCCTAACCAGCTGTATCACTTTTAAAAGTTATAAACTATTGAAAAGGTTTAATAAGTTTTTAATCTAAAAGCTTCTGATGCTGCTGATGGTTCGGTTAAAGTGGGATTCATGGTTTAAGTAGCATGAGCAAACAGTTGAAAAAACGATTGATTTTATGGAGATACATATATTTTTTTCCCACAAAGTCTGTTGTAAAATGATGTGCAGGTTGATCTTTTTAAAGATTGAAATTGATAGACTTGAAAGAGAAAAGAATCAAGAGTTTTTTATGATTTCCTCAAATGAGAGACATATAAGCACAGGGACAAACTTAATTTTCATTTTAATTACAGAACTAAATCACCCTATAACAGGAGAAATAGATGAAGAAAGGCGCTTTGCAAGGCAATATTTGCACTTCTGGGAAAAAGAAAAAGGCTGTATTCTGTTCAAGCTTTGAATACAATGGTGCATGTTAATTTACATGTTCTGTAGGTTCATGGCCGATGTTATGGACTATAATACTTGAGTGATATCATTTCATCCCTGTTCCATGGGTCCTGTAAAAGGATATGTAACAGCATAATTCTTGCTGTTAGACTGTCCTCTTGTTCCAGTTGTAAGGACTATTATAAGCTATAGATTATTCTACCTAACATCAATAGTCATCCTCTTATATTCTGTGTAGTTCACGGGGACAGTAGCGGCAAGTAAATCAGAATACAACTGCCTAAATATTTAATCTACTGTTCTCTGACTGTCCCCTGCTCAAATATTTCAGCCTCTCTGATTTGCCACCTCTGTCTTTTTCAGAGATTTCTCCAGTCCAGATTTATCTCAGGGTGACATGATGTGCAGCAGGATATGGGGTTGCTCTAATGTCCAGCTTCCCAGTCCAAATAAACTGGAACCCATTTACACTGGGATGAGTGAGGCTGCAGCCATGAGTGCAGAGCAGTGATCTCAGTCCTTCCTCTGCAGCTAAAGCAAAATACCTTGAGCACTTGCCACTGCAGTTAACCTCAGAGAACTGGTTTTTCCATTGCTGTTTTTTTTCTCACTTTTTCTTTTATGCCCATTGACTCGTTTTCCTGCTCTTTTCATCCTGACTGCACACTGCAATTCTGACACTGCTGTTGTTTCAGTATTAGTTGACTTAAACTTACCATAATGTGGCTAGTTATGGTCATTGAGAAGAATGACCAGACAATGTATGGTATCAGTGTAAACATACTGTTACTTTTGCAGATCAATTTTGGGGAGATCAGGACAGAAGACAACAGCTGTGTTTTCAGTATTCTGTGTCCCTGCAGCAGTAACTTCTGTTTTATCCAAGAGTTTCAGACACTGACACCAAATGTAAATCTTGAGCTAAGTAAATCTCCCACTTCTAAGCAAAGGAGAGATTCTCTTTTATGCCAAACAGATGAGATGCTTGCATGTATTATGCAGTGGGAGATGGTGCAATATGTCTTCTTGTGAAGGAACCTAACCCTCTGCGGTGTTACGCAGCCCAACATATAGAAAAAAATGGCTCTGTAAGGGAACACTAAGGTTTTTGTTTGTCTTTTGTTACTCTGAAAAAACTCGGGTGTGACCTGAGCTATATTTCTTAGTTTATTCTCTACATATAAAGTCCCACTGATTTTTTCTATGGGAGATTTGGACATGCACTGAATAAAGTTTTAACCCTCACCCTTTTTATTTATTTATTTATTTTACCTAAATGTATGTGCATTCTTCCAGTTTATTGAACTGAGTGCTGAAACTGGTTGGGATTTAGAGCCTGCAGGTTCTAGTTCTCCCTCTGTTATCATGCCACTTTCCAGTGGAGTTCTGCAGCCCCAAAAGTATTGCTGTTTTAGATTGGTGGGGTCTTTCACACTTTGTAGCTCTGCAAGCATTTTCCCACTGGTAAGCCCCTCTTTTTTTCTTTCCTGCCTTGTATTTCTTGTTATCCTTATGTATTTCACATTTTATTGGATTTATTATCCTCTTCCCCTTGCCCCATTCCTAGACTTCATGTTCTCTAGCCTGGAATTGATTGGTCTCTCCTTCTGCAGTTGCTTTACTTTCTAGCAATAATTGCCAGGCAGACTGACTTTATAAATCAATGGGCAGTGAGCTTTCTTGGGAGTGTGGCAGACCAGATTCTTATACGCAGTTAACACTTGACCATTTGCCCAGAAGAGGGATGGTAGAGAGAGGCTCCAGTATAGGTCATAGGCTTGGTGTTTACAGCACCTATTTGGCAGGTGATGAAAAGGCAGAGCAGTGTCTGAGCCTGTTTGGAAGGGGGATTGTTTTTCTTTTTCTTTTCTTTTTTTTTTTTTTTTTTTTTTTGCCTCCCAATGGAATATCTTAGCCAGCAGTGCTCTCTGAGCTTCTTCTCTCTCATTCATTTAGAGAGACACACACACAAAAGTTTTGAAAGTTTCTCTTTTTGCCCTGACATGATTTCAAAGATTTTCCCGTCATATTGGGAAAAAAAAAAAAAAGTTGCAGCATGGAAAAATAATTTCCTTCTGAGCTTTAGTGATTTATAAAAACTTAGAGGGAGAGGAAGCACTGAACTGTCAGAGATCCCAGCTGCCTGGTGGAACAAGCTAGCCCGTGCCATCCCTGTAACGAGCCCTGGGGTGGATGTAGCACACTCTGATTGCCTTGTGCTGCTGTTGACTCAGGCATGGATTGGTCTGACCTATATTCCATGAAATCTTTGTGCCTAATGTTTCCATGGGCTGGTTCTTGTCTTTCAGAGGTGCTTTGCCAATAGGAAACGCTAAGCAGCAGGTCTGAGGAGGAATGTGGGCAGAGTGAACGTGGACTGAAGTGCTTAACATGCTCTGTGATGGGGTTTTAACTCATACTATTCCCTGGGCTATGTTTGTTACTGCTTCTGTTACTGAGTGTGTTATATTGGAAATCTTTCTCCAATTTTTAAAACTTGTTGTGGACCACCCAGCCCTTTGTTGTGCCAAAAGCATTAAAGCTAGAAGCACCCTGCAGCGGATTATACTGTATTTTATCAGGCTTGCACAGACTTCTTCCTATCTGCTTCTGTGGGGTAACTTGAACTAAAAGAATGATTACCTTGTCAATTTTGCTGTTATAGACCTTTTCAGATGAGTTTCTGCTCTTCTCTAAGAGCAGGGATTTGCTTGACAGAAAGGAATTCCTTGCCAGTGGATGCTGATATGGTCTTGTGACTCTGTATGCAGCGCCCGGCTGACTTTCTGTTAACAGCTCTCCCTGGTTCAGGCTGATTCTCTTCCCCCTCTGTTTCACTTTGGTTCTCTGTGGTTTTCTGTTATGACTTCCTTGGTTTCTCAGTGAGCTGAAAAGTCTAAGAAGTGTAATTTTGTTCTGTGCTTTTTGGAATAAGTACATAGCTAGAGGTTTCTAGGAATTGTTTTTCAAATTTGTTAAAGCCTAATAAAGTGGAATTATTGGAAGAAAGGTTTTAAGTCTCTGGAATAACCACCTACAAGCAACCAGCTGACTACTGCTGATAGTTTGGAGCAGATTATTAATGTAAAGTATACTGCTGTAGAAGTACTTGTAAAAATTAAGATATTGAGATCAGCGAAGTTAATATCTATTCTGTATAATGTAAGAATACTTGAAAAGAAATGTTGGAAAAGCTGTACAGAGCATTTGCAGGATTATGAAAGCTGTTACCTGGTGGAAAGGGTATGTGACCAGAGGCTAAATGTTCTGGTTCTGCAATTGAAATGCTGAATGAATGTCATCACTAATCTCTGCTTCAGCTTCTTTATTTGTATAAAATGAAGTATTACCATTTTCCGTCATACCTTTAGAGATCTATGGAGTATAAAAATGTAGGTCCTCTTACTTTAAAACCAGGGAAGGAAAACAGACTCAGGATTAGAAAAAGCATTCTCTAGAGCAAGTTAGAGAAATACAAAAAAGATGTGTGTAATAAACTGTTTGAAAGACAAATTTTCCCATAAGAAATTTTGAAGAAAATCTAAAACTACACTGAAAAGAATTTGACTTTCCAAGAAAATATTGTATTAATGAGAATTTCTTTTGCTATGAATATGATATTTAGAAATAACGTAGTAACATCGTTAGAAGGACATTAAATGCCATTTCTTTTCTGTTGATTTTCACAGGACATGTTTTTATGTTAAAATGTCAATTCAGTGAGAAAAAGATCATTTTGACTTATGTTTTGGTTCAGTTCTCTTCAGCTGAAGAACTGAAGCAAAACAGCATTTAAAGTTGAAATGTGAAGGTGACAGGAAAACTTTCACTTAGAAATTTGCCACAGGAAGCCAACATATTGTTTTTCACTGGAACATACATCTTCCAGTAAAAAACATTTGTTTGTTGAGAAGACTGTCCGCATGAAGAAATTTCAGGCAGTGCTAGACATAAAATTACTTCTCTTACTTTGGGCTTAGCCCTGCTCCCAGTTGAGTCATTGGAAAACCTTGTTTAGGAAATAAGTAAGAATTCAGGTGGGAAGAGAAGTCCTCTGCCTGTGGAAGAAAATGAGCCAGAGGACTGCCTACCTATTGTGTTAACAGAGAAGCTGAGAGTAAGATATTTTTTTTAATCATTTTTTTTTTAAGTTAGAGGTTTTATTGAGTTGCTACGTGCATGTCCTGTTGATGCCTTTCACTGGAAAGTTTTCTGTTTTTCCATCCCCAAGCTACTTTTCTAACTAATAGATAGAGATCTGTGTTTTGGAAGCTGAGGGTTTTTAATGTTATGTCCAGAATTACATAATGTTGTGTTATTCATCTGGTATGGATAATTCCTCCAGCATAGGTGTGACGGCTTTCATTTTTAATGTCAGGGGTAGGGATGGACTTGAAGGTTTCAGTCAGTTTTTCAGTGAAGAAATGGGCCTGCTGGGATTTGCACAATCCTCAGCCTCTGAAATATTTGAGTAAAATGCAATATATTAGTAATGCTTTTCATTTATAAGCTGTGGTTCATATTGTTAGGAGGGGAAGAAGAACTGGCCCAGAGCACACTGTTAGTTTTTTTCCACCACCACCAAGACCAACACGTGTATGCAGCAGGATAGCACTGCTGTCTCACTGGCAGAGAAGCTTGTCTGGCTGTGAGCTTTGAAGGAAAACCCACAGGAGGGCAGGGAGGAAGTTATGCCAAGTGAATAATTAGTGGTCTATTTTCTTTGCCATCAAAGTGATTTTAAAGAACTTCTTCCCCTACCTGAGCCACTTCACATCTTGTTTTTGTCTTCTTTGAACCTGTTCTGTATCAGTGATACAGATTAAAGCACGGCCACCCACATATGTTTTCACTGGCAACACAGAAGTGGTGGCAAACAGTGACACAGGAGCAGGAGCAAGCATTAGTAGGCGAGGGACTAGAAATTGCTGAAGGAAAACATTTTGCCATACTGCAGCCTGAAAAATCCCTGTCTGACAGGTGGACAGACAAGCACATGGGGTCTCCTCTTGTGTCATGTCAGTAGCTTGAAAACTCTTCACAGCCTCTCTAGCTAATATAATTGAACTTATTTTTTAAGCTGCAGTAGGTTTGAAAGCCTGCTTGGGAATCAGGAAGAATTTTTTTTCACTATGCCCTAAGGCTTGGTAAGGGCTTTATTTCTTAATTTCTCCTTCTTTGTACACCTAACTGACCACAGTTAGCACGAAGGCTACTGAACTGAGAAATACAACATTGCAGTGTCCGATAGCAACATTTTCTTTTGGCAACTGGTGACTAGTGTCCTCAATGAGCAGAAGGGCCAATAATCAGATTTCAGAAGGAAGAGAAACCCACAAGTCTGGAATCTCAGGGTGCAATCCACTGAGGCTGGTGGTGATTAGAGCAAATGAAGTCAAGGTCTGCAACACAGAATCCACCAGCTGTGTCTCTTCTTTCTTCAGGAGAGGAATTTTTATGCAGTTCTTGCCACTTTTTAGTCTCTAGGGCTGCTGCTTTCATATTTGAGAGAAATTTATTGGCTCTGATAATTTGAAGATTTTTGATTCATGCTCGACATTGTTGCTTCCAAGCTTGTGAAGTTAACAGCATGTATCTGCACCATTCACTAGACAGCAGGATGAAAACTCTGGTCACCACAAACTAAGCTTTGAGGTGCCCAAATTGTTTCAAGAGTTTGTGTTGGAAAGAATTAGGGCAATTGTGTAAAATGTTTGTAAATATTAACATCATAAAAGCTGTAACTGTAAGGGATCTCTCTCTTTTCAGTGTAAATTTGTATTCAGTGCCAGCCAAACCAGACTACTATATGTAAACCCTATCTGCCCAACAGCCAATAGACTAAACCATAAATACAGTAGTTTATTTGGGATTTGTTTGCTCGCCTTCTGTATCTTTTTTTCAAAACAAAGTAGGAAAGTGGTAGTGAAAAAAGAAAGGGTGCTCGCTTGACTTTTTTATTATTTACTTGTTATGTGTTTGTTTTGTTAGTATTTCTGGCGCTTGTGGCAGGAAAAAATGTTTTTATTTCATTTAGTTTCATTTTATTCTTTGAAAATAACATAGTAAGAAAGAAGTGTCGGGTAGAAACAAAGTGTACTCACAGTTGGATATTACTGTTACAAGACAGGAGATGACAATGGTATCTTTTTAGTGTATCTGTTATCTGTGGTGTCATTAAACCTAATGATGTGCTAAATAATAAAAGCAGCCTTATCGCATCACAAGGCCTTGAATTGTGTCTTGAAGTTGCCATGCCTGTGGGTTCCGTTTGGCTTTCAGAAAAGGGTTTGGAGTCAGAAGAAGCAGCAGTTCAGAGTGCGTTTATGTGATCAAAGCTCTTTAGACAGATGGCTGCTAGCACTCCAAAATGATTAAAATATGTTCCAAGCAACATCAGTTTGTGGGCTTGGGGACCCAACCTTTCATTAGTCAATAAAGGGTCTTGAGTTCTTGAAAATGAAATCTTTAAAAGCTAATAAGGCTGCTGGTTTCCTCTGAGCAGTTTCTTCAGATTTGCAGTTGTGGATTGGACTTGGGCCAGTATCTGTCCAATAATATAAGGCTTTAAAAAAAATCTGGTTACAAGAGACCTCCCAGCAGATCTGCCTGTTAAACAGTGTGGCCGAAATTTTCAGTCTTGAATATGTAAGTTCAGGCACCTGAGTTTGCATTTAGGGGGCTGGGAAGGGACCTGCAAGTGCCTCCTCAGGTCACCAGTCACTCAGTGGAGGATTAAACGATAGGCACCAGCACTTGACTGTTTCAACCTGTTCTATTTTATTCTTAAAACCTTGTGAGTTGGCCTAGCATCATTTCCAGAACACTTTCAGCATACCCTAAACAAGATACTGACTCATTAAGCAAGTTTCTCTGAGCTTTTAGAAATCAATAATATTGTTTATAGCATTCCCAAGTCCTGTCAGTACTTGTGAATTATGAATGTGCCATAGTGTGGTTCGGTGCTACAGCGCAGTAGGGTTTATTCTGTTGTCTGCAGCAGGGTTACAAGAGAGAGCAACTGGGGGCTTGTGCAAATGCAAAGTGTCTGTAACCTCCGTGTGTCTATGTGAGGGCAGTAGCAATAAATGTCTGTTCAATAAGGTATTAACAAGTCCAAGCTTTCTGTGTTTTTTTTTTTCTCTGACAGAGAAAAGACCCCTCTCACAATTTGTAAACTTCTGAACTTAGTGTTCTTGCCCCATAGACTCTACACAAGTCATAAAATCTGGAGGTATGCTTGTTCTCCCAGTCTCTCAAAAGTCCTTCAAAATTTAGCCCACTGCTACCTTAAAAAGAGTGTATAAAATATAAAATAAAAAAATAAAATCGGTTTTGACATACACCAACAGAAGCAAAGCAAGTCACAGTGATCCCATTAGCTTAGTGTGATCTCATTAGCTGGATTGTTCACCCTGTCTTCTTTCACCTTGGGAACAGTTCTCGCATTCCTTTTGTCAGTACTTGATGGGGCCAGCAACTGAAGATCTTCCCCCAGACGCACCATAGTTACTCAGAGAATGTCATACTCCATTTCGCTTTCCCATGGTCTCTCCCTGAAGGTTTTTTCTGTGCTTCAGCTTTAACAGCCAGTGATTTTTACTGGCACATAAGCACAGGCAAGATGTTACTCTCTTTTGTTAAACATACATCAGATTCTGCTTGCTCATTATTTTGGTGAGCTGATTTTTTTTCCTTTTGTTATTAAATATCTGGTTTGTGTTTCCCAAAGCTTTTGTCCACCAAACAATCCCATCATATACTCTGCTCTTAGAAATGACTTCTGAAATGAATCATATTCTCACTGAAAAACATACAGCTCTACGTTTTTAACCTTCTTCTTCCTGTGAACCCTTTTTTTCCTCAGACAAAACTAACAACTCATTTTCCCGGAGTAGGTCGCACAAGACAATAGTCTACACTAAAAGCTCAGGACATAGTGGACATACCTCTTTCTCTTAATGTCTCCCTTTATGGAGGTCTTTACAAACAGATACATTTACCTTGGACCCTGTCCCATTGATTTAAGTGTGCTCTGATGTGGTCATGTTACTTTCTCTTTATTACTATTTCTTTGCGCCTCCTGAAATTTAGGCAGTTGACCTACCCACCTAAACGAGTGAGAACTTCAGGGTAAGGAGATGCACAAAGACTTCATCAAAGTGCTATGATTTTAAGGTTTGATAGTTCCTGAAGAACTAGCACTAGGAAAGGAAATTAGAAAGAAGATATTCATATTCTCTTGGGAGAAGACAGAATTAATTTCTCTCATTAAAAATTATGTCTACCCTTTATATCTCCTAAGGTACTAGACATCATATTAGTCACTTTTCCTTCTACTCCAGGGAATCATATAAATCCTTTTATTAAGAAAACCAGCATCCTACATAGCCTGTGTCACTTCTTTTTTGGATCATTTTCCTGAACTCTGTTTCCAGATGCCATGTAGTGAGAAAATGCCACAGAGTGCTCCATGCGTACACTCAGGTCTGAGGATTTCCTGCTTTGGCAGGGGGGTTGGACCCGAAGATCTCTCGAGGTCCCTTTAAACCCCTACAATTCTGTGATTCTGTGATTCTAGGAACCAAGCAGGACTTCTAGAGCAGCATGAATCTGCAGTGGCGGATGATTTTTACATGCTGCCAAAGTGCTTTTGGGGGCTTCTGCTTTGAGTATTCTCATTTACCGTTGTTTTCATCCGGAGTTGCAAGTTGGAAACTTGTAAATATGAAGTCCTAAAGGTCTCCGTTTGGGGAATGAAAATGAAGGGCCTCTTTTGGAATGTTTTTTCTTTGCCTCTTGATTCCCCTAGCTGTAAGATGTGAATAGTGCTACTCATACGTTTTTGGAAAATACATTGATTTAGGTTTTCTTTATTAGATTCTGCTACAAGTTAAGTGAGGGAAACCTAAATTTATCACAGTAGCTATTGTATTGCAGCAGTTCTTCTAAAATGCAAGTACAGAACTGCCTTTTCCAGACAAACGATATACTGTGAGTGCCTCATTAATACATTTAATGTTTAATGACCAACTGTTTCTCCTGTTTCCTCTAAATTACTGTAAAGTTACTATTCCACGGAGAGAAAGTAGCTTTTTATTCTGGAGAAGACTGTGGCATTCATTGCTTTGAGTGAGAATGTAATCTCAAATAGTTCATAATATTTCCTCTGCTAAAAAGCAGCAAGTATTTGAAATGCTTTGAAATGATGATGCTGCAAGACAGAAAATCTTTCTAAATAAGTGAGTCCAGTTCAGATTTAGGGAAATTTTTGGTCAAATCAGTGAATATATGTATGTAATTTTGTTGTAGAAATGTTGCAGAGTTCCTTCTTTCTGTTTGTAATACTGCAGCTCTTTATGATTAGGGGGAAAACTGGTTTAGCGAAGGAGGTGTTGAGCCTGCCAAAGTTGATGGAGAAGAATTTGGATAGCCATTTGGTGTGGGACAGCTAGACAGGAACAGAGAAGCATGTAAAATGAGTAGATTGCTACAGATTTATGCTTGCCAGAACAAAACAGGTAAACTGTTTGTGAGTTTTAAAGATCCTGATTAAGATTTGCAAACTTAAATAAAAACATGCCTTTAAGAACTGGGAAGATCTTGGTATAATGATAATTATTTTGAAGATTATTCTGGAGGAAGGTTACAATAACGTAAAACACTTCAAAATGATTTTTACTCAACTAATGCTTCAATAATGGACGTTAATACTGTTGACTTTATTCATGGATTGAATGCAAGCAATTTAGACAATAGATAGTATCAGGTGCTAATAGATCAAACATAATTACTCTTGATGAAATAATTTTACACAGTTTAACAAAATTGTTTCAATTATTTATACACTGTAAACGAAAACCCTGAGTAAAAGTGAAAATACTAAGCTTTCTCCTCTAGGGGCATTGTATGCATTTCTGAGTCATACTTTTTCTTCATAGCAACCTTTCCTCTATAACAGCTTCCAGTGCAAGTTATTACAATTCTTTTTGCATAACATAGGTCATATGAAGTTCAGCCGTAGGTGGGGCCACTGTAGTAGATTGGGGGACAGTCTTAATAGATCCGTTTCATTAATTAAGTCATGCATTTTTTTATTAACAAAACCTGTATGTCAGGTTTAGCCAGCTGGGAACCATTCTTATGGTTGTTATCTTTGTCAGAAGGAATATTGAGAAAATAAGGAATTACTGTACACGCTTTAACTCCTGATTAAACAGAGGAATGACATCCTTTCACCCGCTGTCCATGAAAAAATAACTTAAGGGCATATCGTAGGCTTGATTTGGAGGATGTGATCTTACAGATCTCATTAAGGCAAAAATTGTGTACATTGCATTCAAAATTTAACCTGAAGGATTTGTTTCATACCTAACCCATGGCCACTGAGATAAGCAAGGTAAAAGTCAAAATTTCAAATATCTAGATTATATATGGTTGCTTATTTTATTTTATTTTATTTCATTTCATTTCATTTCATTTTAACTCTTGAAGGAACTTCTTCTTGTCCTTCTATTTGAATGTATAAAGTAAGATTTTATTGTGCTTTTTCTCTTCTGGTGTTCCATTCCCAGAGATCAGAAGGAAGGAGTAAGATTTTCAGGAAGTGTTTTGTTATTAGACACAGAGAATGGTGTAGGCATCTACTGATGGCCTCAGTCTTTAGCTTCTTGATACAAAAATTCAAGTCATTTTTTACTAGGCTTTCTCCTGGTCCTCAACAAGAAATGCACTAATGACTTCAGCTGTCATTAAGGAGGATTGAACAGGGGGCATCTCTTGCCAGGGAGGAAGGAGAAGTGCTGTGAATTTGTCCCTCACTTGTCCTTCAGACAAAGGAGTGGGAAGATGGATGGGTAACACAGTTCATAACATCTGATTTTTTCTTTCTTTTACTGCTGAGATAGGCTCATTTAGCATCACAATCTGTTTGTTTCAATCATATTCTGTAAAAGGGAATAATACAGAGGCTAGATTTTGATCCTAAGGTCTTTAGTCAAGTTACAGAAATACCTATTCTTCCTTTTAGCTCTTCTTCCCTGCTGTCTTTAACCGAAGAGTGATATATTACTATACTTCTACAGCTGTCACAGTAGAACAAGGATTATCGTGACATAGGATTTTAGTTCTCCTTCCTGAGCAAATGTTTCCACTTCTATCATAGGAGAACAGAGGATTGGTTGAACATGTAGAAGTATAGCACATTACCTTTTCCTGTCTAAAAAATGAATAAATTTGAATTGAACAGTGTCAGTTCAGTGCTAGCTATATTTCACAAAAGCTTTCATGATCATTCAGGTTCCTTGTCAGGTCCTGAGAAAATAATTAATTCTTTGGTTCAGTGCAACCAATACATTTCCTGCTACGATTCACTTTTACCTGCTGGTTATGGAGAAATGATATGCTGGCCAAAAGAGGAAGCTGGAGTTTTTCTCATGAACTCCTGCCTCATGAAGTTAACACTGCTGTTTTCTTCTTCACTCAGACTAAATTAAGTGCACAACAATGTTATTCTTTTACAGATTTGATTTCAATAGCCCGGTGGTCAAAACTCATGGGGATGAAAGAAGAGAGAGGTGAGGGAGCCAATTTAAAAGTTTTAGGATACAAAAATCAATTCAGCATCTGTTTTCAGCACCTTCCCAACCCTTATACTTTGAAGCTCTGTCTTCACTGATTTTTCTTCAGCAACAGCCAGTCTAATCACTCACATTCCAAGAGGCTTGTGAATCACACAATTTGGCTTTCAGTCGGTGGGCTATACCCAGCTGATGGCCCTTTTCATCTGGAAGGATGCAAGGAACACCTTCTTGGGTAACAAAGCTCTTGGGCTCACAGCAGGTGGGAGGCTGCTGTCACTGCTTGCACCTTACACATTGGTTGCAATGGTGGCTGAACCTGCAATGGGGAGGCAGAAACTGCCTCGTGAGAAGCTGTAGTGTTTTTTCCATAAGAGTCCTAAACCTGGATCTGTCTCCTAAAGTTAAGCAAACTGACATACATCACCAAGACATGCATACTGTTAATTAGCTGTTTTGTATCTTCCTGTGAATAATGATTTGTGCTGAGACCTGAACCAAGACTGGAGCCTCAGGTTTCCAGATGTGGCACACATAGATAACAAGAAATAATCCCAGCCCCGCAAAGCTTAGAATTCAACAAGGGCAAAAAGCAAAGGAAGGGCACTTTTCTCCCGGTTTCATCATGGCAGGCTGTGGTGTGCGTGTTGTGACTTGTTCAGTACCACACAGAAGATGTGAAACAGAAGAGGGAATTCAAGACAGAGCTCTGATCTCCAGTCCACTAAATCATTCCCCAGCATATGTCCTTGTTTCATGTTAGGGAGAATGGCCCAGACAAGTCTGCCCCATCACTTCAGTAAGCATTGGTACAATAGAGAAGCAGACTTCCCCTATATTAAGTTTCCCAGGCATTCCCTTTATCATTTAAGCCATCAGTTTTAACTGCCTTGTTTCATAGTGCTCAACTATCCAAGGAGCTGTGTGATTTATATATGAATAAGGGTTTGGCAGCAGCAGCTAGGTAAGACATGGCTTACTGAGTAGCAATACATTGCCATTGTGTCATTCGCATGGCTTTCAGGAGGCAACTTGCTAGGTTATTTCTGCATAGCAGTCCCAAAACCATCTCCATTTTTGCATAGGAGAAGCCGTGATAGTTTTAAGGAAGACACTACAGGCATCTGTAGTAGCCTGGTTGAGGGCTTTCAGACTGCAGCACTTGCAGTCCTCCTGGTGACTGCAGCCATCTCAGAGGGGCACATATTGCTGTGCACAGTACTGACAGCAGAGGAAACCATGTGCTGGGCACACTCACATAGAGTGCATCAGTGTACCTCACTTCCTGGCACATTGGTGACCACAGCCAGGCATGTGTTGTAGCACAGGACACCTTGTTCCACCGTGGTCAGAGTTGCTTAATATTTTTCAGTAACACTTGTGAGAAAAATCAGACAAAATTTTTCAAGTACAGTCTATTTTTCTGGGTATGGGGAGAAGTATACTCAAGAAAAAAAAAAAAGTTAATTTTTTTTTAAAAAGATATTCAGAGAGTTTAACCCAGCTGATTCATTCACTAACTAAGGAATGATAAGAGAGCACAGCCCCATGTGAATCCCTTCCCAGGTCAGTTACACAGGGTTTCTAGCTTTAGGGCAACTCATCTCATCCATTAAATCATCTCTCTCTCAAATTCCATATGTGTTTGGTTATTCCATCTTTGAAACACGTTTCCATTCTTCATGTTTCTTTTAATTGCATTCTCTTGGAGAGACACTTCTCTTCCATCTACTCAGATGGATGTTCCTGGCTATGCTGGAAAGCAGGGCTGGCTTCTAGCCCTGTGTCCGAGACAGATTTGCCTCTTGCTTTTCTGGTTCAGTGGGGGAGTTAAGCCATGCGATCACAATAGCAAATCAGAACAGCCATAAAATTCACAATCGCGTCTGATTTATAAAGATAACATTGTACTAAATACAGGATATTTTCTAAGGTTATTAGTAACAGGCTTTCTTCAGCTGGTCGTTTCTGAATGGTGCCATGCGCTTTACTGCCTGATTGATTTACAGGCCTTTATGATTTTAATTAATGCTGTTTTCATCAGAGACAATTACTATTGATTTGAAAACTCCTGGCTGTCCAGTTTATCTACACCAGTGTTTGGGAATTATTCCTGTGATCTTTATTTTGGAAATCTATTGAATAGCATCAAGAGCACTAAAGAGGCCATTTAAACACTGGGGAAAAAAATAGTACTTATACTTCTGGGAAAACATTTATGGTGATTCACATTTTGGAAGCTGAAACACTATCAATGTTTTATTCCCGGATTATTTTCCAAGAAAAAGCTTGGATCCACTGCTGAATCAGTTTCTTTAATATGCTTAGTCTCATAGTGAAGTTGAATCATGCAGAGAAGGCTGGAAGTCTGTGCTGGTGGAAGGGGTCAGGAGACTCCTCTGTCCTCTGTCCTGTGACATTAGCACAGAGGTATGGAATAATCCTATGTAAGTCTCTTGGGAGACATTCAGATCCTACCTGGCTGGAGCAGAGGCTTACATGCACTAGGTGTTAAAGAATCAGGATAAAAGTGTTTATCTGTTAAGTGAACTGCCTTGCACAGAAAAATACAAAACAGAAGAACACTTAATAAAACTCATTAGCTGAGAATATACCCATCTGAAAATGGGAATATTCACTCTATGGGAAAATAAAGTCACTGGATATTAATATATAAAGGGTTGAGTTTTTCCCTGGTGAAAAGAAGCTAAAAATCCTAGGCCATCTTGATGTGAGCAAGAGCTAGGAATTTTACAGAAACTAAAGCCTTGAAAGAAAATCTCAAATGTGCACTTGTATAACAGGTTTTGAGCAAGTCTGGCACAGTATCTGCTACTACAGTATAAAGGGCTGGGTTCCTTGATGTATATTTCTAGTTGGCATTTTATCAAGGAAATAAACTTTGATTTTTCTTTTTTTTTCTTTTTTTGTGTGTGTGTGTGTGTGTTATGGGCATTGAAACTTTATTTTCTCTGTCCAAAGCTTTGATTTAAAAGCATTAGATCATTAATTTGAGTGCTTTTGCATAAGACTAAAATTGTAACTGAACAAATTATTTATGCAGAAAGAAGCAAGATAAAGTTTCTTTCAAGAGTTCTTTAACATATCAGATTGATAACAGTCAAAACACCTTTACTGCCATTAAATATTTACCAAGACTTGGCTTTTGGAAGAGGGGCAGTTCAGTGCAGTGTGTTTGGCTCCATGCAATGCTATTGATTAGCTATCAGAAGGACATAGTTAATGGGTAACTTGAGGTATTACAGAGTGCTCCACATTCTTGTCAAGTCTTTTCTCTGAAGATGACCTAAAATAAAGTCAGTTACAACTGGCGATCACCCTACGACAGATTGCACAAGCTCACCTACGGTATGAACAAAAGGTTCACAAGAATCAGTTGACCAGGGCTTAAGCAATCCTTTCTAGTAGTTGTTGTCATCACTGCTGGACTTTAGAACTGAACATGTTTACATTTAATTAGAAAGAACACACAGTTTACATCGCACAGTAGCTATCAGTATCGAATCAGAATTGATTTCCGCTCTCTTTCTCAAATGACTGTTTCCTTCAAACTAATTAAAAAAAGGCACATGTAACAAAATGACTCATATAAATTTTAAAGCAAAGTAAACAGTATTCCCTGGAGACAAAAATAAAAGTCAACAGCACATAGTCATTACACTGAACTTGTTTTCAGGTGATTCTGATGCCCGTGTTGTGATCTATACCTGTGCTATCAGATTTATTTTATGTACATGTATATAGATATATGGGTGGATGTATATATGAAGTATCACTTTCTACTGAGTGGATACTCCACTGATTACATCAGTTTTCAGGGTCAGGATTCTTATTTGTTCTGTCTGAATTACTTCAGTTTATCTGATACAAGAGGTGATACACTAGTATTAATGCTTTTTGTAGAAGGATTTTGTCCATTCCAAACAGAATTGTTTGTGTGTAGGTCACACATAAAATGGAAATCAGAAGCCATTATCCTTACCAGTGAGAAGCTGTAAAAGAAACTAAAGACACAAACCAAATTAGCCCTAACTTCATGCATAATTTCTAACAAAGATATCTCTGCTAGATTTTCTTAGCTCTGCAGGCAAGTCTAAATTCAAACTACGGTGACAGGAGATGTTATTTAAGTCTCAGAGCAGAAATGCCTGACTCTTGAATGTGCACATTTCCTGTGTCAACAGGAAAGATTTCTGTGGCTGGCATTTTGGAGACTAGATCTTCAAGCCAGCCATGTACTGTGTACTGCCAAGTGCAGTGAAGTCAGCAGGAGCCAAGGGGGCTGCTGTCCAGACCTGGTTGGTGGTAGATGTGTGGATCTGTAGGAGCTGATCCTGACATGCCTGCTCTGAAGGCCTAATGTCCATCTATCCCACAATACCTGGTTTCCATGTAAGAGGCAGTGTTCAGAATGAAACTCTTGGCAAGGATCACCAAAAAAGGCACAAGCAATACATACTGTGTCCATTTTCTACCTGTTTTAGTTGGTGTACCAAAAGCTCTATTAATTCAGCACACAACCAGAGTTACTGCTTTCTTAATTATGTTTAGTTTTGAAGACAAAAGTGCACTGTTCTTAAAACTGATGTTGTCAAAAGCATACTGAAGCTATGAAAAATAAGCCACTATGACATTTGGGACAGGATCCTCCATCTTGATTCCACCTGGTTTGTGTTTCTGCAAATCCCTGACATAGGCAATTTCCCAGCTGGCTGACAGCCAGCATCACTGGCTTTACACCACCCACTCTCACACCCCTGCACTCATCCATGTCCATGGAGAGGCCTCCGGCAGCCATCAGAGAGCCCAGGATCTGGGAAGGTGGAAAAACCTCTTGTCCCCGGGCTGCCTGTGCCCCTCCCGCCTGCCTGCCACGTTCAGCTGAAACAGGATCTATTCAGTTGTAGCTACGATGTTAGTGCTGCCCAGGAAAGGCAGTTGGGATTCTGTGATATGCTGTACAATGTGGAGGTGTTGGCACCATCTTAAACATCCTTTATATTCAAATACTGAGGTCACTCTTGATGACTTGATGCCAGTTCTGTCTTCGATTAATAGATAAGGTTCCCTCTGTATTTGCAGTGTTACCTAAACAATCTATTACTGTAGGGAATAACTACAGTATTACAAATACTACCTTAAAGTTATTTTGTTAACTAAAGCCATTGGCAAATATTTAAGAATGGACAAAGGATATGAATTGGCAATAAAGAGCAGATAAAAGATAGCAAAATCCTTTCTTGCAACTTCTAGTATGGTAAAGTAAGCATTGTACAAAATACAATTATTTTTAAAATATCAGATTAATTTTACACAGTTAGAAGCTAGGCTTCAGGGCTGGATAGTCTCACTCTGTGAATGCTAGACAAAAATACTCTACTACAGCCAATTCCATGTCAAAACATGAGAGGAACATTTTAAAGCAAGCTTGGTTGTAGGAATAGCGTGTAGTCAGATAAACTCTGAAGAGCATCCACAAAAGATGCTGTTGTGTTGAAAACACAGTGCCCTAATTCTTGGAAGAAATCTGATAGCCTGTGGATGTGTATATTGCAATTAACACAGGTACATCATGGAATCTTGGTGTTGTATGAGTCATGTTAATCTGTATCAAGTATTATATTTGGGATTAAAGCATAAAACATGCAGTATTCTCTTCTGTAAACTCTGATGCACTGTATCTGAGAACTGATATATGTCTGAAAAAAGCTAATGCTTAAGTTATCATCTGCCAGACTCTAATTAATCAATTAGAGATCATAGAGGGCCCAGCTCCAGGTGCTGCCGGGGAGAGCATCTTGTGCTCAGGAAATTCAGAAGCATTTCTTGATCACAAGCTATTAACCATGGGTCTGCACTTACCTGAAGAGGATAGTACCACAGCTGCAAAAATCTCCAGAATGCTTCCTTCTACTTATTGGTATCATATCATGTATGTTTTGCTTGGATTCTGTTTCAACCAAATATTAGTCATCCATAAGCTATTTCTGTGGGAATCCTGGACCATTTGATGCCGTGGTGAGCGTGAGGAATGATAGGTGGTGCTGGATGTCGTGTGCGTATCACTGACATGAATCTGTGCTGTCTGAGCGATTTACCTACTGTCTGCATGAGGTGACTTTTGATTACTGTGCATCTCTGTAAGTGAAGGGTTTGTAAAGGAGGTTTGGCTTCTAATTATTTCTTGTTGAAAGCATGTCTCAGCAGTCCCTCAACCTCGAGAAAGGCTCAAATGATTAAATCAGGTGCCCTAGGTCCTTGCTACCTCTCCCAGGCTGGTCCCTTGGGAATGGTGTGAGTACTGCAGGGCGCTTGGCACTTGGAGAATGAAGTGAGATCCAAAAGAGAATGTTTGATGCTTGATGTCACCAGAAGACCATCTGGGTTTCATTTTTCCTAAATTCAAACTATGCTGGATCTAACATGCTTCAACAGTGACAAGTCCCTTTTCAGTAGTGAAGCTCAGAGCACCTTGCAAAGGTAGTTAGTCATTGCTCTTATTAAAGGTGAAAAGATTGAGGCCCGAGGAGGCACAATGTAGTGGCCTTTAATTTGTATATGTTGAAAAATGAAAGTTCTAAGATGGATGATCATCAGTTCAAGCTTGCACTATAAATAATGAACGTGTGCTTCAATCATACAGCATGCAGACAATGCAGGTCACAGGTTTCTCCAGATCATTTCAGGAGAGAATGTTGAGATTCAACCTACAGTTCACCATGGATCCAAATTCAAAAGTGATTGAGTTTGGTGCTAGGGACATGCATGATCAGTGCTTATCAGTCAACATGTTATTCTGTAAAATCCTAAGGTTTTATCACCAGCTGACACAGAGAAGAAAATCATTAGTGGGCTCTGCCCAGCAAGTGCTTATCCTTGGGTTTGGTGAGAGAATATAAAATACAGAGGATGCCTGAGCTCATCCTACAGATGAGGTAGTGACACTCTGTGATGGACTGTAAGAATGCACAGAACATAGCCTGTGTTATGCATAACATGCACTAATGTTGTAACATGGTCTGTGGCCTGAGCTAACACAGATGGTGCCGTCAGTTAAATTAGTGAAAGATGTTTAGGAGGTTGTACTGAAGAGGAAACAGTTCTCTTAACATCTGTAATTGCAGAGGAAGGAAGGCTAATAAAATATTTGTCTATGGTAGGGCAATGTCATCTAGTTACCTGTCTACCAGCTGTCAGGCTCCTGACTCACTTGTAATGCAAACTTGACCATTTTATTTCCTCTGCTTTGCAGGAAAATGTCAAAGTCCTTCTAGGTGTTATGAACTTTTTTTTTTTTTTTTAATATTGTCTTATTGGATTGGTACCCAAGAGCACCTCTGAGGTAGTATTTTCAAGGTATCAATGCTGCCTAGCCTTTGAGTGGTCTCAGCACTATGAAGGGACCCTCTTCAAAGCCATCCCAAGTGCAGGCTGAGGTTTGAGCAGTCTCCAGAACTTGAGTGTCAGAGACCTTTGTGGTGAAAACCAAGGTCAGACCTGCATGCATTTGGGAACACTGGATATGTTTATCACTAGAGATGGGGAGGAAAGAGGGAACAAATAGGGAATGTTTGTTTTTTTTATTTCCCCCCACCCCCCACCCCTTTAGGTGGAAGGTTGTTCAGTAATTGCTTCAGGTGGAAAATCATTTCTCACCTTGCAGCAAAAGTATGCCTGGTAAAGAGAGAAGTGTTATAAGAGCAGTACTTCATGCAGTTGATTTTCAGCCAGTGACAAGTCTCTCTGGGAACAGTTATAACTAGCGAAATTTATGGCAAGTTTGAAGGTGCTCTGACTTTGGGGGACCTCTTGCTATCTGCCAGAGCTGCATAAGTGACTTCATCACATTTGACTTTTTCTTCTTCCTGGATATGGTTAAGGAGGCCCATTAACTGGAGCTCTCAGACCCAGGCTTAAGCAAAAATTGTTAGACTCATATTGCCATAGTAAGCAAAAGTTGGTGTTTTTTTTTTTATAATGAAAGTGTGAATTACTTAAATCAAGGAACAGTTTGAATGCTTCTGTGAACCATTTTTCAGGCCTAGAACTCTCATTTATTTTTGATTTATAGCATCAATATTATTTGAAGAAATAATATTCTGGAACTTTGGAAATTGTATGGTCTTAAAAAAATGTTTGAAAGATTTATCAACTGCAGTGCCTTTATCTATATGAATTGCACTGGCTTACAAAATATATACGTCAGAATCTCAGATGCAATCATTATGAGTTAAAACACGTAACTGTGTATTGCATACTGTATTATTCAGGGCCAGTCTTTCAGAAGGAGCCCAGCTGTAGCCAGACAGGGACACTATTTTAGAATCTAAATAAAAGGCCATGTTTTTCATATGTTCTAGAAAGGAAAATATTTTTTTAAAAAAAGCTCTCAGCTGGTATAAACAAGTTAGTTTTTTTCTTTGCTTGTTTGTTTTTTTGAAAACCAACGACCCATATATTCACTGAACAGTTTAGCTTCTCAGCATTTTTTTTTTCATTTTATTCTTGTGCCAGGTGTTTAAGAAGTAGACATTAGTGGTATTTCAGTACCCATCTTTCAGCATTATTTGCATATCTTTGTATTTTTCTGTGGTGATCAATGCTTGACCATAGTGGAATTTCAATCAGTAAATTTTATGTGCAACCTTTAATGAGTATGTTCTAGAGATTTTCTAGAGATTTTAATGTCCCTTTACAAATATTCATATTTTCAATATCTTAATTTAATTGAAAATATTCTTCACTTTATTTTCAGACAACCTCAGGTAGTAGGCATAATGACATACCAACACTGACCTTTTAGCTTTTAGATTTCCATTAGTTCATGAACAGTTTTTTATCTATGTGTATTATATTTTATTTTGTATATGATTTTCCTCTATGGACTGACAGAATGAAGGATGTTTTCTGTACAAACATCTTAATAAACTGGAAAGGAAGAAAGTATGCTATTGCATACCACCTGCTGTCATGCAGAATATCTTGAGTATTACAATCAGTCTCCACTGCTACTAGAAATTTATGCTGAAATAATGTTTGATATTTACATGGTCATCAGTGAAACAAGATGTTACTATTTTGTGCTGTATGATTTGGTATCTCTGTGAATATAACTCAAAATTGTGTATAAAACTGAATGAGTTGAGTATACACCTGTGGCACTTCAGTGTGCAATAGTTGGTAAACATGTCTACTTTCTCCCTAAGTCAAACCAAAACAGTGACTCAGGAAGGTCTTTCCAAGAAGTTATGGTGGAGTATGTTGAAGTGTCCAGTAATAAAACGGTGAAGGACGCTATACATGTTGAAGTATCCAGCGATAAAACTCTGATGCTGGCAAGTAACCTGTCTCTATCACAAAGAAGCTATTTAAGACATAGTGTATCACAGTATATGTGTTACTAGCTTATTTAAACCAGCATCAAGAAACATTTAAGTTCCATCTCACAAAAATATCGACTGAGGGGCTTTAGAATTGATTAGCATGCACAAATCATTCATATTTCTAAGAAATCCTGATATCTTAATTATGTTTGTACATTGTAACACTTTTATTCCTTTCATTGTATTGAAAAATCTTCAATTTTGCAAATAAACTCCCTTCAGTTGATGAATCTGCTTGCTAAAAGAGAGGCCTCTGTATCATGACATAATAACACATCAGTAACTTACACTGATTAATTCAGCTTCATGTAAATCACAATAACAGCTTTTTCCTGCAGGTCATAAAGTGATTGGGAGAATAATGCAGTTGAAAAATACTACTACTTTATAAGTTTGTTTAACAGGTTTTTGACTTTTTAAAATTCTGCTAGTTTTTACATACTTGTAGAAGACCCATGTGGAAATACGGTATTCCCTTGTTTCACATCACCTTTAAAATAATATTGGTATTAATGCATATAGATCCGTATATGATAATATTAAAAAAATTAAACTGAGTGTCGTATTCTTGCAGTTCAGCCTTAGGCTGAACCTTAATGAACTGTATGGTTTTTTTTCCCCCAGTTCACACAAACCTTTGTCTCAAGGGATGAGCCCGAAGGACTGGCTTAACCATGCTTTCAGTACTTCTGAAGGTAGACTGAAAGACAGGGAAGATGTTGTGACCCTTACCTATGGCCAGATTGAAGAACTGGCAGCTCAGCTGCAGCAAGCTCAGTCAGAGCAGAAGAACACTGAGATGAAGCTCCAAAAGGCCTTGGAGGTTTCAAAGGAGGCCAACGAAAAAGTTCAGAAGTAAGTCATCTGCTTTCTTTCAGGAAAACTTGTAGTAGAAAAACAAATGAAACATTGTTCTTTTGCCTGTGACTGAAAATGCTCTTGTACTCAGAACTAAGTTCCTTTAAAATGATTCCTTTTTTGTTGACTGTTCAGCTCATTACTTACTCAGTTATGAAGCCAATTATTTTAACAGTTATATATTGCTATGGAAGAGAGTGTGCCTGTCAGTACTGTTATGGAAACTGCATGTGCAAGGCACAAGGAAAGTGTTTCCATTTCTGATGAATCATTTACACCCATGGCAATTCTATAGCAACAGAGTATTTGCCTTTATAATTGCATGGTAGAACCTTCAGGTTCTCATGATTTCCTGTCTGGCATGATTCATACAGGAAATGCAGATGGGGTTGTTTAGGGAATGGCTTCAAAATCTCACTGAAATCGGCAGGAAGTCTCTGAATGGATGCGCAGGGATTGCATTCTTCTTCCCACCATACAATTCTCTGTTGAAAGGTTACTGAACTTCAAAACCTGAAGTTCGTCTCTGTTGAAGTCCTTATTGTCACAAGTTATTACTAGCACAGAAGCTTCTGAAGGTCTGATTGCTGGGATATAGGCAAATGTATAGGCTTTGCCTCTTCATAGTCTGGCGTTTCTCATTGCTGCATTGCATTTATCAGCTGCAAAATGCCCTTCTCACACCCTTCCAAGGCTGTCGAGGCTGAATTGCATATTTTCCCATCAGTCCGTATTTTTCTTCAACTTTAATGTCTGTAACATATTTCGAGAGTAGCTAGGAGTTGGCTTATAAAATATTTCAAGGACCTAATAAGAGTTCTTCCTGTTTAAAAAGGAAATCATGGTGATGTTTCCTATTACAAAATATGCAAATTACATTTTTATATTGTTAAGAATTATTTTTAACTACCTAAAATATAATTAATATATGTATATGAAAATACATCCTTTCAGTCATCTCTTTAAAACCTCCAGTGGCTGAGAATCATTCAGATCTTTATTCTGAACATTTAGATATTTTTGAAACTTCAGCAGGTGCATTAAACATGCTTGATAAAAATAAAACTATGAAAAATAATTGCAGCACCTAAAAGTGAATGTTGGCTAAACCTTCCTGTACGCTGCTTGATTTTAAAGTTGTTGTGTTTTGTTTTATTTATAAATGCTTACTGGCAACCTATAGTTAAGTGAAGAATGTTTTTGTTTTGTTCTTGTTTTAGAGAATTCTTGTTTAATCCCGTGTAACCACAGTGCCTAGAGTAGAAGTGCAAGCACAACCCGAATTAAAGTAGTGGTGATGCACTGCTATAGTAAAAAGTATTTATGCAATTTAACATGCTCAACTACTTGGGAAAATTTTGGTAAGGTTAGTTTTCATTATTGCTAAGATCACACCACTGAGCCTATAGCAAAATTAAACAATTGATTGAAGCCTTTTGATGACAATAGCATGCCTTTTTTACCAAGAAACTGTGGAAATGCTCTGTGCGTCTTCCCAGCACCCAGAGTCATCCACCCCCATCTTATAATTCAACCTGCAAACAGATTAAGCAGCTGAGTTTGTGGAAAGTGTGTTTACTTTGAGCTAAGAACCCTTGTGTGACACTATAGAGATTCCTCTGACACCTCTGGGAGAACTACACAGACAGTTCTTACTCATCAGCAGGGAAACCAGGCTGAGAATTCCCAATTCCTTTGTAGATTCAACTGCTTCATACAAATCAGTGTTTGGCAATTAGGCAGGAACTCATTTGTTAGCTTTGCTTTTTATTTCCAAGATGTAGGATGCTCTACATTTCAGAAAGGAACTGGCAATTTATAAACCTGTCAACTGAAAGACTTCTTGGTATTAATTACAGTAGTATTAATTATTAGTACTGTCTTAAGAGCAAGCTGCTTGTAATTTGAAATGCGATGCTACATTTCATAGCCCAAATAGGTTTTTTTAATGTCTGTTTACTTGATTTGCCATTCTTCTAAATGCCCAAGTAACATTTAATTCTGTTGAGAGTCATATTTAGCAGCCATATGAAGTAGTTTCCCAATATTAATCAGTAAAATATCTGAATAACATAAGCAACAGTTAAAACTCTGAAGAGGAAAATAATTATTAGATTCACTAAGAAAGAATATAATTAGAATAATTAAAATAAAGTTGAAAAAGATGTACTTTGTATCTTCCTATCATGTAATTTCCTAGTGTTCACTGTGCCTTTGCTAATCTGTTCTCTGGCAGCATTAAAGAATTTTTTAATATTCCTAAAAACTTGAGTGTTTGCAGACAGCATCACATGCAGAGCTTGCAATGGAGATGGAATTTCTGCATGGTGTTGCCATAATTTCTTTAATTTGTGTACCTACCTGCAATTGTTGCTTTCTAAGTGCAAGACTGAAGTCAGAACAGTCGTCCTGGGCTTTCAGTCATCAGGACACAAAGCATCTAAAAAATTTCTGGATCCTATCCCATATGAAACAGCACCTGGGAACCAGAAGGGGGATATATTGGAATCTCTTAGTAGTGAACTTAGGTATAGTCAAATTCTGTTGATACTGAAGTAGTGTGAACACCTCGCATCAGCTCACTGCAGTGTGATATATGAATTGCAACTGTGTACTCTTGCTTGTAAAGACGATTTGCAGTCCTAGCAGGGGTGGTGGTACGAAACAGAAAATAGTGATGGTTGGAGAGTAGCCCTGCAGATCTAGCAGCATTTGTTTGAATCTATTTTGATTTTGAAATACTAACAAGGTATATATTAGACTTTGAATAGAGCACTATTCTAGTTTATAAAACAAATACACATTTTAACTGTGTGAAGTGTGTAAATAAATATGTGTATATGTACACATAACACAGTGCATATTTATTCATATATTTATTCAGTAGGAAATTATGACAATTTGTGGGGTACTTAAGATTTTTAACTTATGCTCTGTAGAGCATATAATTTTTGATATGTCATTGACATTAACAAAGAACAAGGACAGTGGCACAGACTCCCCAGGAGCTCTGGCGCGGTGCCACAGGCCCCCCGCAAGTTTGTCCTGCTAGAGAAGCCGGGAGCCAGCTGGTGCAGCCCCAGAAGGGAAATGGGGCTGACCTGGAGAAGGTGGCTGGGAAAGCCTGTGAATTAATTAAGGCCTCTGCCAGCAAAGGAAGCAAGATATTTTAAAACTGTCCTTCCTGCTGGAGCCTCTGGGATCGAGGAGTGGCTACTGGTGACAGTGAGATCAGAGGAGGTTATAATGTAATACCAAATCAATATTAGCCAATTATCAGTAAAGGTTGAGGCCACTTTTGATGTATTTTTTTTCCAGGAAATGTTCTATTTTTCTGCAACAGCTTTGCAGCTGGGGGGAATTTTAATACAATTTGTCTTTGAGGGCTTTTATTTTTTTTTCTCACAATTTAATGATTCCATCTCAGTAAAGTGTAGCTCTGCGTATGTGAGCAGTCATACTCGCATACTCACAGAGCTGCATGTCTAAGTTTGTAGCGGAAGGTATGCATGTAGAATTGCTATGTAGCCTTTCTGCTTCTAAAAGCAAACTCAAATCCATGAAGTGATGGTGCAATGCTAAAATGTAGAGGTATGAAAATCAGCATAAATCGTGATACATATACTCAGCACACTTTGTCAAAGTAGTTCTTACTATGAACAAAACAATTATAAAAGTGGTGTGAGCCAGAAATTCTTACTTGTTTTGTTCTTAACTATTAAAGAAACCTTTTCCTTTTTTTTGGTTTTGTTTTGTTTTGTTTTGTTTTTTCCTTTTCTTTTTTGCTTTTAAGGTGGAAGGCAGGAGAGTTACAAATTTGGATAAAATATTTCAGTTTATTGAGTACAAGAAAAAAATAAGCTATCTTCTGAATAAGCAGGTAGTTTTATCAAATTAAATTACTGTCTCTCATAAAAGAAATACTATCTTTGCTTTACTTCCTAAGGTGTGGGTTTTCTGGCCACGTAATTTTCACTGTTATTGGAATGCACCCATTTTGAGTGCTCCTGGATTTCCCTCCAGCGTTTCTGAACATCATTTCTGTTTTCAGAGTTGTTCACTTAGTTTTGTTTCTTAGCTTATGCTGATAAATAAGTCCATCAATGAGACAACAAAAACAAACATTTCTTACCAGCATCTGACACATTAAAAAGAATAAAAAAATTAAAAGAAATAAGGGCTGCATATTAACTAAGTGGTTAGAGTCCCCTTCCTCTGCAAGTAAAACTAATCTGCCTTGCTAGTACAGGAGTTGTGTGCATTTCACATTGATGTCCAAGACGTTCTCCGGTGCTTGCTGGAGGGTCTAATCTTTCCCAGAGTGGTTGGAGCAGTGCAGTTCAAGAACAAGAATGAATATTTGAATAATCACACCACAATGTGAGGTGACCCTCCGAGAGGGGACTGACCAGATACACATATGGATTTTGGGAAGACGCTCTGATGCTCTTTTTTAACACAGCTGTGAGAAGAATGTGGCTAAGACCCGGTAGTCTTTCTGGAGTATAGCTGGCAAAGGAAACCATGAGGAGAAGAGAATTTAACACATGGGTGTAAGAGAGTCCGCTTCATTGATGCGATCTGAGGGGAATGTCTAATGACTGGAAGAATCAAACTTGGCAATGAACACACAAAGCTCTTTTCATCAATTCAAACGCAGACTCTAAAGCTGCAGATGGTTACCTCCAGCCTTGCCTATTCAGTGCAGGGTTGTATAAAATGGCACGTTGGTGAATACTAATAGATCAAAACAAAGATTTAATAACATAAAGATGTGGTGTTCATTTTTAAATGAGGATACAGGTCAGTGTCTCAGAAAAGAGTAAAATAAGTATCTTTATGTATAGGTCTAAAGTCTCTGGAGATTTTTAACTGCAAACATGGTATCTTTAATGTACAGATTGTATTCAGTACAGCACAGCTATGCAGGGAACAAGCTAAAAGCAAGCATTTCTGATTTATTATACCGATTGAGCCTCTTTGCCTCATGCAAATGTTGTTAACTAGTTATCTCCCTTTTAAAATCATACCTACGTATATTTAGTTGAAGTATATATTGTAGCTTGTATGCTTTCAGTCACTTGTTGTAGATAAGAATGGAGCTAGTTAATTAGAAATTGCAGGCAGAAGCACAACACAAAAGAAACAAGTTGTACATTCACTGGGACTTAGAGCTATTTGTTTTGGAGGAACCACCAAATGTTAGAGAACTCGGTTTTATTTTAAATTTTGAAAATGCATGTCTTTTATTTTCACCTTTCAAAACAATTAAAATAATTTGATTTCTTATTTTATTAGGATGACACATTTAGATGTTCAGACTCCCCTATTAAAACTAGGCTGCTTTTTTTTTCTTTTTTTTTTCCTTTTTTTTTTTTTTTAACAAAACTGTATCCTGAATGTGAGATCATGTTAGCTACTGGAGATGAGTAGTACGGTTTCATAGATATTAATAGTTTCACTGATTTGTGTCAGTAAATAATTTAGCAGATGTCAAAAGTGATTTTGCTTTTAATGAAAACCACCATGTTGTCTGCTGCTGTGAATTTCTGCTGGGATTGAATAGTTGGTAATCTTTTAATATCATATAGGGAATAATGTAATTGGTGCTTGCATTTTGAGATGTAAAGTAAGTTCTGATGACTTGTCAAAGACAAGACACTCTACATTTCTATTAAATGTAGAGCTAGTTTCTTAGTTACAGTAAATTGGCTTAGCTCTGTTGCACTGAGTTGCATTAATTTGTCCCAGCTAAGGATCTGACCTGTACTTTACTGTGAAACAGATGCTGGTGGCTACATTCAAAAGACAAGCAAGTGAGGGCAAAGTGCTAAGAATTTTTTACTTACTGTAATAGATGATTGAAGTCAATGGCTATGAGAGTTCGAAAGGAAGGAGCTGAGGGAGGAGAAACTCTTGTAGCAGTGTAAGATAGCAATGAAAATCAGCAATAACTTTGAACTTTCAGAACTGGATCAAAAGTTATTAAAGGATATTCAACGTGGAAAAAGCTGCTTGATGAGGACTGATGTGTTGGCTGCCTCGTGCGATGATTAAAAGCAGATTATAAACTCCATGGGGCCCATAAGAGATATACAGTCTCCACAGGCGGGGTTTTATAGTGTTTAGGAAACCCACACTAGCCAGATGGAAGACTCCCAGACACGCAAAACTACCACATACCCCAAAGAATTCTGCTGTGCAGCAGAGCTGATGTAAAGTTTCTTTGGCATGCAAGGCATGAAGAAGAACATTAGAGAATCTGAAACACAAAATCTAGTACCAAGTATATCATATCTTACATAAAATATTACCATTAACTAGAGTAGCAAAAACAGGCAATGTGAAATTATTAGGTTTAGGGGCAATGGGCTTGCAAGTAGTCTGCTTTAGGAATTAGGTTTAGTAAGGAATTAAGACTAATTGAAATGTGTGAAGAAAGTCATGTCTGATCTAACAGAAAGCAGTACATAGTAGGGACAGAATTTATTTAAATACTTGGAATTCTGCGCTAACACCATTGACTTCTCTCAGAATAATTCCCCTCAGACTGCACTAATATGCCTGGTGAAATGATGAATTTAAAAGTCTTATAAAGATACATATTTGTTGTAATAAAAGAATTTAGTAAGCCAATAAGGTTGTGTTCAACTTCAGATAAATTTAACATACAGGGTGAAATCAGTTTCCTGGGTTGTGAGTAAATAAAATATTGAACTAACATTCAAATCTAAGGTGAGCTGAACAAATTCAGCCACTCAGGGCATATTCTCTGGACCTTTCTAGATATGCTGTGTTTTGGTATCACTAAACAGATCTTGTTTCTCTTGGTATGTCTAAAGTACCATTCATTCTGCACAAAAGGAAATATATTACTTTTGCAAATCTGTAATGAAATGTGTTTTCCACACTGAATCATATCACTTCACTGGATGACGCGTTGCTTGCCAGTTTTTGAATTGCATGCTCCATGTTACAGTCCAGTTAGGATTTGCAAGCTGTGGAGGGAGTGGCTGGTGCAACCTACCACTTGCAGTAATAACTTCCTGACCCAGAGAAGAGAGGACTTGCGTTAGCATAAATAGAAACTTCTGACTGAATAACACAAAAACTGTCTGGCTAGTTTAGGAGCACTCTTCTCTTATAGCCATTGTTACAAATCCCATCCCAAGGTGCTGTCTTGCTCTCTGTGCAGTCTGGAGGAGGAATGTGCCTGTGCAGGTCCTGTTCTGAATACTGGAGTCCTGAAAGACAGATCTGGTGATCTGAGCCACAGCTAAGACACTTGCTAGTACTAATGATTCATAATTTCTTTTGGTATTTCCTTGTCTTTTGAGGATGGCCCTTAGTAGATCATTTTGTTGTATCAGTACCAAAAGTCTCATACAGTTATAATCTGTGATAGTGCCAGAGCAGATTGTGGAATACCAATTTCATGGATATTTTGGGTGTCATAAATTATAGTGAGGCCTTTATCATTTGATTGTTTATGGTCAATGCCAGAATTATGTTCAGTGTTGTACTTAACAGAATGAAGACAAAATAATAATAATAATAATAATAATCCCAAACAAAAGGGAATTACAGATAAAACTTTAATGCAGCCCTTGCACACCCAAGCCATCCATTGACTACAGGAAGTTTCACATGGATGAAGAACACAAAACTGAGTATACAATCTAAATCAAGTGTTTATTTTCTTTGTGTAGCTATGATTTACATTTATTTAACCTCTGTAAATCATGGATTGCAGTGCAGATATTGTTTTCTTAAAGTATGTGTAGTTACAATATAAACACAAATATTTATCATCATTTGAATATTTATCATCTCAGTCTTTCAGGAAAATATAAGCAGTGCTGAAACTTCATTCTCTCAAACACTAAAATGTATTCTATGAAAGTCAAATGTTTTCACAGTCAACATAATCACGGCATCCCAGTTTTTGACCTGTGTGTTCATTTACAGTTTGCTTATAGCTGCTTCACAGAGATGGAAGTTTGTAGATTACAACATGGTTTTATTGATTTATCAGTAGCAAAATACACTAAGTATACTCAGTAAACTGGATCGGCTAGCTCTTGGGCTTGTATTGTATAATATCAGCTTGTTGTGGAATACTTCAGAACAAAATCAGAATGTTGGCATAGTTAATATAAATGGTGTAAACCAGACTTGCAAAGACCAATATTTAGTAAGGCCAATAACACAAACAAATTAGATTTTGAAGTTGTTTGCCCAATAGGAGGAAGCATGCTGACACAGTATTTGTAAGCTTAGAGTTAACTATTCTCTGGAAAAATATTAAATAACTTTGAAAAGCAGATTGAGTGCTTCCTGAAGAAAGGCAAGAAAACTTTTTCTAAGACTTGCTTTTTTTCCAAGATGATAAAATGAGTGTCACAGCAAATAATCATTTACTTTAATATTTTATATCCAAATAAAATAAATCCATGGCATTTACATTGCCGTTACTAAATAGTATTTGGTTTGTTTGCAAGAGTCATTTATTTGTGGCTTGGCTGAAGGAATAAAAATAAATTTGCGGTTCTTTCTGTTAATACTCATACTGTTTCTTAACATATGCAAAAGATTGAATACTGTAAATGTATGTGCAGAAGCTTAACAAGAAATCCCAGACTTACTGAAGCTTCTGAATTAGATATAAACTTTTGGAGAATTGCTGGAATGGTTCTTTACAGCATCAGATAGGAATAACAGACTAGGCCCAATCCAGCAAAATATTTAATTTTAAGCAAGCTTGAAATCATTTTTCCACTACTTAAAGTGTACCTTTACTGAAGAAGGAACTACTTCAACAACAACAACAACAATAAAAAATTGCAGTTTGTGTTTCTAATCTAATACTGAGTCATGGAAGTAATAGCCAGATGTTTTCAAAGCTTTTAATTTTTTTGAACAAGGTTTTTTGGAAAGGCAGCATTAATTGTGTTTGTAGGTATGAGAGCTAACAAAAACTTTAACCCTATAATTGCCCCTGCTTTACTGGTAAGTTTCTCAGTTTCCCTTTTCTAGGTTTTTGCTGTATGTGACGTGGGTATAAGTATACAGATCTAAACACTGACTTGTTGTAAGTCGTAAATCTTTAGGACCAAAATTTAGCATTTCTGTTTCAGATTATGGAATTTTTGTCCATAGAAAGTATCAGAATTCATCTTTTGAATGGAAGACACTGCAGATATTGGGATATGTATAATAAAATTACCATATTTAACATTTTACTCTGGGCCTCATAATACATCAATTTCTGTCACCTCATATAATTATATGACTAAATGATTATATATTAAAATATATAAATATATATATATATATAAAAGAAGGGTATAGTAAGTGCACATCTACATATGATAAAAGGGATATCCTAATTGGAAAACTCAGCAAAAAGTTATTTCATAGGTCTCTGATTTTAAACACTAGGAAAATATTTTACTCTGCTTTTTGAAGAATTTCAGGAGTCTTGATGTAAAGCCAGATTTTTATGCTCGTATCAGCAGAAATTAAAAGCCTTTTTTCCTACAATCAATCTCATTCACATCACCACCAGGCAGAATTGACACCAAGGCTTGAGTCAGTAAGCTCACCAGTTCAGAAAAATTAAAGCTGTCCTTGAAATTAGCTGAAGGTGCACTGCTTCTTTCCTCATTCAGCCTCTCACTCAAGAATTCTCCGATCTCCCAGGAGCAGAACAAAATGTGACACTAAAGCTCATTTCCAGTCACATGGAAGGAACATATAGCAAAAAGGGCCTAAGAGGCCCTTTTTTGAAGGTTCAAAAAAATTTCATGTGAATTGTCATGATGGAATGGTGCAAAAGACAGTTGGAGACTGGTGCCTGCTTCCGAAGAGAGGCTACTGAAGCTCGTTTTTACTTTAATGGCCTTAAACGGATGATAACTTGGTAAAAGGTCTTTGATGTGTTTTAGAGAACATTACACGCGTGTAGAAGACACTTTGGTCTGTGATGCTGAGTCTCAACTGGTAATTTAAAGCTCATTTTTTATGTGCAAATGAGCAGTGAGACACCTTTTCTGTTTTTGTCCCTGCATGTGGGACCACATTGCAACATCACCAAAATAGACAAGCTTCACATTGATAACTTCTATCTGTAATACATTGCAAACATTAAGAGGAGAGGTTGTTTCATCCATGGATTTTTTGTTGGTCCACTACTGCCAAAAGACTGCTCTTTTTTTTTTTTTCTTTCTATAAATACTTTTTAGGAGGATGACTAAGTGTGAGTCGCCCTGAATCCAGAAGTCTGTGGGCACCACTGAATTACACCAGAAGGGTGGGGAGTTCAGCTACCAGTCTGAGCCCGTTGTGAATGGCTTATCACAACTGGGAGCTCAACTAAATCCTTTCTTCTTGCATCCAAACCCTTTTCCATTGTTATTTGATCTCTCAATGATACCATAGAAATCATTCCAGTGTGGGCAACATCACATGAGTCACACAAGGAAGGAATGTTTATTGAAATACATCAAACCCATGCAAAAGTGACTATTTTGAATGTATAGTGGACGGATTGGATGATGGTTTATGGGAAGGAATTTTCTCTCCACAAGCTCCAGATTACTCATGGTCACGAGGGTGGGACCACCTCAGGGAGACAGAACATAGCTGAGAGCTGTCTAGAGCCAGTAAGTCTGCATCAGGTTTTGTAAAATATTTGTGGAATCAAGAAAAAAGCTAATGTTGTCTTCATTGTTTGTGATATCAAGAGAAGTCTGCCAAAGTTGTGCTTTGATGGGGTGGACTTGGGAAGCAGCCTGATCAGTACAGCAGTATTTGAGATTTTACAAACTCGTTGTAAACAAGGCTTGACTAGAATGTGCCCAAAAGGGGAGGGACTGCCTCAGAACAGGCAGCTGAGAAGTTCAGACCTGGCCTTGTAAAGAAGGCTTGTTTGAAATACACAGAAAGGTATAATGTGGTGGTTTCAGACTGACACTTTTAAAGTTTAGAGTCTTTTAGTAACCCCATTCCCCACAGATCCTTAAATGTATTATCAAACTGTTGGTCCTACATTTCATCAGAAATCCTGTCTGTGGTTTTGAGCAGGTTTTAAATAGTAGTTATTTTTGACAACAGATTTTTGATCTTTTTTTTTTTTTTTTTTAATGTTCCTGAAGAAGGATATAGAACAACAAAATCTTCTAAGTAAGTCTTTTTTTGCATTTCCTGAAGTACATCTCAGCTAGATGTAGAATAAGAGAACTGGCTGGTTGTTACTAGTTGACATGATTCAGAGCATGGATTAAGAAACCGAGAGGGGTGGGTTCTGTATCCAACAATTTTGGATGCTAATTCTGCAGCCATTTATGCCTATACTTGTGTGTGTGTGTGTGCATGTACATGAGGAACCCAGTTCAGTTTAAGACTACTTATATATGAAGTTAAACATGAAAAAAGTTTGTGGGTCCTTTCGGTCTTGGTTGGTTGAGCTTCAACAAGTCATTTCCCTTCTCTGCATGCTGTTTTGCCCCATGCAAAGTACACATAATACAAAATACACCTGATGTCTGCCTTTTAAGCACTTTACACAAAAGTTCTGACCTTCCCTTCATATTGTGAGTGTTCAAAGGAAAGAATATTTGCTTTCTGAGATTGTATTGCTCGCCAAAAAAAGGTGGGGAACTGTTCAGAGACAGAATAAGCCTGCCTGTAAATCATGGCTCTATAATGATACCAGACGTTGTACCAAAGGGTCAGACTGGTGTTCATTAGGAGCTGATAGGAAGCAATATTTTTCCCTTTTCAAAAGAATAAATACTGTGATGGAATACTTTCTACAGGGAAGATATATTAGCAATAAAGTAAATCTGCTAGCTTTTCTTAAGCAGATGACAGGGGGTTCCAGGAAGTATTCATCAAGAAAATCCAAGAGATGCTTGCCTATTCATATCAGCACAAACTTTGTGGAAATTCTGTCACAGTAAGTAGTAGGCTTAGGTGGCAAGATTTCTCCTAGAAAAGGGACTAGCTGTAATACCGAGTGAGTGGAAACAATAACTGTCAGTGCTAAAAGTATTTCAAGCTTATGGAAGGAGGCATAGAAAAGGGTTTTCTTGCACAAGTAGGTGTCATGAACTTTGCATAAAACCAGTATATAAACTGTGGGACTGAGGCTGGAGTAATTAGGTGAAGTTCTCTGATCAATACCTTTCACAAGGTGGCATTAAATCCAGCACAGAAGCAGAAGTCCTGATTCTGTATTATTCTGTACTGTGTACCAATCTACATGAATGCAAAGTAGAGTGAAATGCTGTCAAAATAGATCAACTGTGTTTATCACTCACTTTTCCTCCTGCTAGTGGTGGCACAAGGTGAATAGTAATGGTGAGCTAGCTCATAATCTTCCAAACAGAAGGTAGAAAGCAAACGATTTGACAAGATTAGTTATTGTGAACCACAGATAAAGGCTTAATATTTTAGCCAAGGCCTGTGTAAGCCAGGTTTATTTTGAAATATGTCTGCTGTCAGGAGCCCAACTGGCTGTATTTACTTCTAAGTTTAATCATATACAGAATTACTCTTTTGGGTTGAGAAGACGCTGAAAGGGATTTAATAGGAATGCTTGTTTTGTGACAGGGCTTTTCAGAGACAGAATGGCTTGCCCTGCCAAATTTAAGGTCTGTAAGTTTAATGGAACATACTTTTTGGAGTGACATTACAAACAGTGTTGGGCAAGCAGGAATTGGCGGCAGTGCCTGGAGTAATTAGATTCAACACTGTGGTGTACCACAGTTTAGAGCTCACTGATGCTGCTAAATCAGTCTCTAATATTCGATTTTAAGACCAGAAAGGGCTGTTAATACCGGTCAGTCCAGCCACCTGTCTAACACAGGGCACAGAATTTCACCCAGCAATTCCTGCATCAGGTTCAAAAACGCTGCTGAACTGCTGTGTGTCATTTAGAAGACACACAGTCTCCAGTGCAAAAGATGCAGAGGAAACTTTGCTAGGTAGAGGCAGCCAGGTCCATATAAGCTCACGCAGTCTTTAGCAAAATGTTGATTTATGAAGATTCCTGTTACAGACTGGTAGATGACCCATTACATGCACCCAGGTGATGTATTTCAGTGAGTCAATCAAAAATTATTATTGTTGAAAAGTCAGGGTTTTGAGGTGGCAAAAATAATACCTAAAGTTAGTAATAAGAATAATTAAATTTTCACTGAACCACCCAGAGGGCAAGAAGGAGATGCCTCTGTAGCACACAGGCCACTTACTGCAAGGCCATACCCTTACATTCCAGGCTTTGATCCAGTGAATATTTAAGCATCTTATTTAATCAGAGCAGCTTCAATAATTGAAACTGAAAACAAGGCCCCCCCTGAACCCAGTGTTCGCACAGTGCTGCTTCCTGAAGAGGGAAGCAGCTGGAGCGTGATTCTCTTCTACAGACAGTAGACCTGAACCAGTTTCCTCCAGCTTCTTGAGTAAATGATCCTATCCAAGTGACGGGTTTCTAGAAAAGTGATAGCATCATAGCATAGCAGTATCTTCTCCATGTCACTAATTTCCTTCACTTTTGCACAAAATGTCTGAAAACAAGTATGCTGAGTAGGATTCAATGAAATACATCCAAGAAGAAAACTGAAGGAAAGGAGAGGAAAAGAAAATGAGTTGTTTTTGTTTTTTTTTTTCATTCTGAGATGAAATTAAGTGGATTTGTTTGTGGGAATGCTCACAAAACAGTCACTTATTCACAGAGCCCAACTGCTAAATTGTTTGTAATGCATTTTATTTACCTAAAATATTTTTAAATCCTTGGTTTCTAAAGGGAATTAGTGTTAACAAAACACATTCCACAAGAAGCCAGAAATCATGCAAGTAAGGCCATCTTCGTAGCCTAAGCCTAATCTTATCTACTGGAAAGATAACCAAGGGTTATAGTTTAGGTTTATAAACCTTTATATAGCATTTCAAAATCCAAGAGGGTTTTGTTTTTATCACTTAACCCCCACATCTGCAGGTAGAAGCTATTGTTTTCAGCTAGTCTATATATTGCTTTGCAGATTAAGGCATAGGCTACTTGAAGGATGCTTTTTTGTTTCAGTTGAGTATACATTTTGGCTACTTCTGGGGCATGATGCCCTGCAGGATTATTCTGTGATGCTGTAACTCGGTCATGTACAGAACTTGTGGATAAAGGCCAATGCTCTCATTTGGAGTGAGTTCCTTTGAGCAGAGAAGGAGCAGTGTGGGAGGATCTACATGGATTTTTACTGATCCCAAGCTCCAGTTTAAACCTAGATTTCTTCAGCAGTCAGCAATACAGTGGTTACACCAGTAGGTACCATCTTTGCAACTATACATCCAGCTTCTGGGCTCCTCAAACAAACTTCTCTGTCAGTAAGAATTGTAAGTCTGCCTTATTGAGCATGATTGAAGAACCAAAATAGTTTATATTCAAGGGAGTAAAACTCTGTAAATCTCTGCTAAAAGTCAAAGGAGGTTGTCAAACAGTTCAGGAACTATGTAAGAATATTCCATATAACATCATGCTCTCTGTATAGGCATTTTGTTAGATGGTGGTAAGAGAATACAATTTGGAATAATTGGAAGAGTAATTGAGAATAGTGAAGAATCTGTCTTGGGGAAGACATTGGTGGCGACGTTCATGTTTAGGTAGCCTTCCTCTGAAGATGAGGAACTTCTTAAAGCTTAGCAACACTTTTAAAAGTATGTGTTCAAACTGGTAATACTATAACAGCAAGCCCCTCAAGTATTTTTTTTTATTATTTCTGTAGTAAAACACAGATTCCCCCGATACTGAGGAATAATTAAGCCACTGCAATTCAAGACTCTTCACAATGATGAGTGTTTTGCTAACTTCTCCTGAGTGTCATATTGCATGTTGCATCGATACTATGAAGACTGTCTCCTTCACAAGCAAAAAAAATGTCATTTGTTAAACCAGCATCCTAGGATACTATCAAATGTAGTCAGTACTTCTTTCAGTTAAGTAAAGTATGGTGAGGCTATACTGGCAGATATATCATGATTGGACAAAATAATAAAAACTGTTTTCTTCAGGTCACTGTCCTCTGTATTTTGAATCAAACTCTGCAGATCCTGAGACTTTTAGAGTAGTTCCCAGCACCTCCCATTCTGCTGTTTAGATATTTCAGTTAGTTTTTATCTTGAGGTATTCCTTCAGTTGACCACAGATTAAGACGCTCAGCTTCCAAAAGGAGCTGCCTGCAGTAACCCACCAGGCTTGATGCAAAGCCTGATCAATAAGGCATGATTCTGTCATCCTCACCCCTTGCAGGTAGTGCCTCATTTACACAAATGGCCTTATTAGCTGTCTTTTATTACTCACAAAGAAAAATGTTGCTTATTGTGAGTCAGGATGGCAGAGTTGGGCCCTTGGTGAACAAAGAGTCCAGGATTATCGTTCTGAAAAGCCCCCTGAGGCCTGTATCAAGAGTTATTAACCACTGATTCAGCCCATAGCATTATTTTGTAGGCTTAAGTGGGATTTTAGTGGTATATTGGGTCTTGTGTGTGTGTAGGGGTGAATTTTGCCCTCTGTTATTTTATCTTATAAATAGCTGTTACAGTTTCTCTTTTACATTATTGTTTAAATCTCTTTCAAAGGTATGGATTCTTAATCCCCTGCTGTTTTTTTTTTCTTTCTTCTAATAAAGAATAAATAAATTTGCAAATCCACACATCACTGAAACAAAAGGCAAATAAGCCCTGCACAGTTTGTTTTTGGTGCTGGATACCTCATTTTGATGATTTCAGTCATCATTCATTTGAAAGGCAGAAGCTATGATTGTTAAGCCTCATTATTTTCAATGAAGCCTGACAGTTTCAAGGTTAAACAGAAGACAGCTACTTTCATCCCAGTGGTATTTCTCTTCAAACATGGGCAGCTCCTCACTAACTTGCCTGCTCCGATGTGCAGTGCCATTGGTTGGTCACAGAGTGGTGCACATCTAAGCCCAATTGTAGGACAGTGCGTAAGCAGTGACCCTATAACCTGTGTCCCTGAAAGAAACCTCAATTATTGAAGGCATTTTTCCCCTGCTTCTATAAGCCACACATGATTTCTTTTTAACTGAGCGGTGATTTAAATAAGCTGTGGTCTCAAATTTTGTTATGTTTCTGCTGCTTATCAGAAAACAATTGGCAGCTCCAACCTTCTGTTTGCCCAGACGGTTTGAAATGTTTCTCCTCTCCTTTATGTTCCTGAAGCACATTAGAGAGGGTGTTAGTGAGAGGGACCTCCAGTGATATTTAAAGTGGTGAGAAAGCTGCAGTGCTGCTTCTGAACGTAAAAAGGTCGAAAGTTGTCATTGCTGTTGAGGGTGAGGACTGATCTGTCATTGCTTTCTGAAATTGCACATGGACTAAGAACTGATTTAACAGGGGAACATCTCAGGAGGAGGGGGTGACAAAAATATGACCTATCAGTAACTATGAGTTAAAAGTCTTAGAACACAGAAAACATAGATTCATCCACTTTAAGGAGTAAACACACTGTGAAATCCCTGACTTTATACTTGCATGGACCGACTGCAGTGAGTTAGGGCTGCCATAGATGTATGTCACAAATACAGAAAAAATGCACCAGCTGTTGAAAACAGAAAACTGATACATGGGCAATTGGAGGGAAAGGAATAGCTAAGAAGTGCCTTTTTACCTGTGCTTAAAAAGTGATTAAAAGCAGATTATTTAGAGTCCCTGTGGAACAACTAGAGCCAGCTGAACTTTCCCCATACATTTCCTGGTGTCTGATAATTGTGTTAGGGTGGTGAATTCTTAATCAAGTTTCAGGAATTAAGTCACCTGGTGAGTACAATAAGAGGTGTAGCTTCATGGCACTTTGGTGGTTCCTGGAAAACAAGAGTGTTTCAATACGTACCATGTGTGTTAGTCATGATTTGTGACAATAAATCCAAGATGTGTTAACTAGTTTTCCTGCACTGAAGTTACTAATGTATCCCATTAGATAAAATACGTTTTACAGTTTTGATAAAGCTGTTATATTTTTATTTCCTATCTACATTCCTCATGTTATATAATATAAAAAAATCTGTCTTTTCAGATAAGAAAAATTGTTCAACTTCACAATAGTGAATACAGCTACATGAACTTGCAATTGTTTTTATCCATTATAAAAGTTGTGTGCATAATATGGCTCTGAAAGTATTCCAGTACTTCCAGTACGCAGTGTCTAGTTTTATATAGTTAGTTTATTGGTGGGAGAGCTTTCATGGAAGAATTCAGTAAAATACAGATAAATTGAAGAAATCACTTGAATGCCTGATTGCACGGGAGTGCTTAAGGTAAATGTGTACAAATAGAAAAACCCTGAACAAATTTAGGCCCATGCGTTTGCCGATATACCAAAGGAAAGAACAAATTAAGCCAATGAAATGCTGGACATGCTTATAGCCCATGCATTAAAATTAAGAGAGGATTAGGTGGTTCTCTGTCCCACTTACTTAGACTTAATTTTTGCGTAGTCTACATAACAATCATACAGGCCACCTTCAAATATCAGCATGCACAACCTCAGAAACCTTCTTATGTATTTTGAAAAAGCTTTTGATATAAAAGGCATAGGTTTGGGGGCATAAATTTATAAATTGGACAATCAAAGTATCTCGCACTGCTGGATAATGGGCATGGTATTTTTTTAAGGGAAACAACAGCTAAGTGTTACATTTAACAAGAACCATGGACTGCTCAGATTTTTAAAGTACAAAAACCGAATGTCCTGCTAATAGCAAAGGGTATATTTGCCATGATTACTGCAAAGGGTTTTGTGTTAGTTCTGTATGAGGGTTCAGACACTACATATAGTACAAAAGAAAAGCAAGTTGGTATATATCACTGACTGCAAATGGATTGAGTTGTAGGTTTAAAAGTTTTCCGTAAGTTGTCTGCATTTTCCCTTAATGTCTGTCTTTTACAGTAGTGCTTTGTTTCTGAGCGTGACCACCACCAGGACAGCTTGGTTCAGTGCAAACACTGTCTCTTTCAGCCAGAACATTCCTAACGTTAGCTTCCTTTTTTTTTCTCCTCTCCCTCTCCCCTGCCCCCTCTCAGGTTGGAAAGGCTGGTGGACGTCCTGAGGAAGAAGGTTGGAGCAGGGACCATTAGGACCGTGATCTGATTGAAAGCTCTAGTCTAAGGAAGCATTCACATCTGGTGACCAGGCTGCTTCATTCAGCACTGTGTAAACACTAAAGCCTTAACTTAGCAAACAGTTGTTAGAAGTGGGACACTCCAGCGACATTCCAAGCTGAGATAAAATCAAATCATAAATGTTTAACTACTTTGCTGCTGAGTTCTGTGATTTGTTGAAATGTTTCACTGCAAACATATATTTGTTTTTAAGCAGATGCATTGTGGCTCTGTATACTGTGAAAAATGATGTAGATGCTTATTTTAACAGTCTGTTCTCTCAGTGTTACTAGACTACAGTCTGCTGCAAGGCACAGCTTGGCCGTGTTTTCAAATACTGCCAGCTTCAGGTGCAAAATCCTGGAAAGCAGTTTCAAAATCTAAATCCCTTACGTTATTTATGAAACTGCAAACAGTCCAGTATTTGTATGTTAAATACAGTAATTGATAAAGTAGGTTCACATTCAAGAAATAACTCTAAACACTATATTGAAGATTTTTTTCCTCCTTACTCGTAGCCCATTGAATTGCAGCTAGGAACTCTAGCTACATCTAAAGGAAGGATATACATATAGCTTTATACAGCAGTTGAATAACTACTGCTAGTACATGGCATTTTCAGCATACATTAAAAAGAAATGTACAGTTAGGTTTCACTGGGGGAACAGCTGGGTAAATAATCATAAATTGCTCTGTGAAAGCCTTGTGACACTGTGCAGTATCTCAGACAGTGGGGAAGGTTTCCTGCGTTGTTTTTGGTCAGTCCTCTGTCCTTTCCTATGAGGGGAAATCCTTCAGATGTTCAGAAATCACCTTACAGAGTCAAAACTCATCTCTTCGGTATAAGGTGAGTGGCTCACTCATTCCCTACAGGATTTTTTGCCAGCTTTATCTTGACTTCTGATTGCTCTGCAGTGCAGGAATACCATCCAGGTTGGGTTTGAGGCCAGAATGCCAACCCTCTGCTTTGCATACCTTTGAAGTGCCCTGGGAGTGAACTTGAAGGTTTGATACAATCCTAGAGGGAGGGAGGAGATAGAGGAGTGGGGAGGAAAATCTGGGGTACACAGTCATTGTAGGCCTTACAGATACACAGGGAGAGTTGGCCCTAGAGGGAGGAGCCAAACATCTCCATGTATTCTGCATGTCTTTGTCACATGAACAAAGGTGAGCGGAGAGGTCAGCTCAGTGCTCATAGAAACCTGCTCAAGAAGGGCAGCTGTAAACTCTAAGCAGCCCACATTCAGTAATGAGTCTCGGGAGCATGGTGGTCTTTGAGCTATGGCCAGGGCTAGCCAGCTCAGTCAGGGTGTATGTAGCTCCTAAGGCTTCTGCTTGGTCACTCTGCTTTGTCTTTAATGTTGTTGTGCTGTCTTCCCTCTTAATGTTTGCTTGTACAAATGTAATGATAGGGCAGTCTACCAAGGGGAAAAAAAATGAGGAAGAAAATGAAATTTCAATTTGGGGTTGGGAGAGACAATTCAATGCTTTTTTTTCCTTTCACGAAATTCCACATTAAACCATCATCATCTGCAGACCTAAGCTCCTCTTAGTTTCAGTCCACCAAACCTGGCCCCTTGCAGGGAAATGAGTATCATTCTTTCAAGACAAATTTACCAAAATCTCTTCCAGAAAATTCTGAAGTGCTCTTTTTAAACTTTTGGACAACCGTGAGATAGCCAGTGAGGCTAAAGTCTCCCCATGACACCTACTCAGCAGGAAGAAAGCTTAATGCTTCCAGACCAGAAGACTGTCCACAGCACCAGCCCCTTCACCCTCTCTGGTGTGCTGCTGTCCAGCATTTGGACAACTCAAGTGCTCTTTTATCCACTGTCCTCTTTGATCCTTAAATCACTAATTGGAAGACAAGATCTAAGCTGTTGGTGCTGTTGAACCAATTCTGCTTTAGGGAGCTGGTAAGGAAGAAATGAACATAAAAACATGAGAACTGCTGTACTAGGGTAGAACAAAGGTCCAGCTAGCCCACAGACTGTCTTTGGCAATGACCAGTAGTAGATGTCTAGGAAAGGGTGTAAAACTGGGACAGCACTAGTGACCTTTCTCCCAGGTGCAATTTGGCACTGAGGGGCTTTCTGAGCCAAAAGTGATGTCTGTATTTAGCAGCATTTTTTTCATCACCTGTTTTTTAATCCATTTAAACTTTTAGTATCTGCTCTTTCCTGCCACACTGACTGAAGAAATATTTCCTTTTCTTTGTTATGAACAAGTTATAGTTATTTGTTATCACTTTGTTTTTCTATTAGAGAAACAGTGAACAACCATTCCCTGGCCATACCTTTTCTTGGGCCTCATGAGTTTATGTATTTCATGTCATTCCCCCACCATCTCTTTTCCAAACAGAAGCTCTAGTCTCTTATAAAGAAGTTGTCTCATGTTTTTAATTGGCCTTGTCATGCTAATATGTTTCTTTTCCAGTTCTTCCGTGTTTGTACTGTGATAAAACCAGATTTGTGCATGGTGTTCAAGCTGTGGACAAACTGTGACTTTATCAGCTCTCATGATTATGTTTTCTATTTCATTCTCCAAGCCATTTGTGATCATTTTTAGCATTGTGCACAGGGCTTTTGCTTTACCTAGTGAGCTGTCTTTATCTCAGCCCATGAGTTCTCGCACTTCTACCTTTTTGATTCTCTCCCCCATCCCACCTGGGGAAGTGAGCAAGCAGCTGTGTGGTGCTGAGCTGCCTGCTGGGTTAAACCACAACAATTTGATTTATCGCAGCTTGTGTCTTTTGAATTAGTACTTTTATAATAAAAGTAATTACTTTAGATCTTCAGTTATAATATTCAGCTCAGAGTTCATCATAGGTTGTACAAAGTCTGAACCATTCTCTGAACACACAACTTTGCATGATGGGTATCCATGGCACCTGATGTTTTAATGTGCATTCCCTGATTGATTTTCACTATTTCCTATTCCATCTCTTCTCACAGCTCATCTTTACTACTACAGTAGCAGGGTACAATCAGCAAATATCACCATTTCCAAATTACCCCCTTTTTCAAGGTGATTTCTTAGGTTGAACAGCATGGGGTCTGGCAAAGATCCCTGGAGAACAGCAAAGTAGCTTCCCTTCACTGTGAAAATGATATATTTATTCTTAACTATTGTTTTAATCTAACTTTTAACTACATATTTTCCCATATAAAGATCTTTCTTCTTACTCATTTGTCAGCTTTGATAAGGAAGCTTGTTTGCTATTTTGGAAATGCAAGTTTACTTAATCAGGGCTTGTTTTCCATGCATGAATGTGTTAAGTTCCTCCTTCCGCGGGTGTATCAGAATTCCTCACCTTCCCCTAAGTCCTTCCTCCTCTGAGCGAATTGTCTTGTGAGTGCAGGCTCCATACAGCAAGGCTGTTTGACCTCCCTCCTCTTGTGTCAGCTGGCTTTGTTTAGGAAAGTAGCATCAGCCAGGCTAAAGCAGTCTAATACGTGTACATAATACTTGATTCTCTACATTTAGAAGATAATTTTGTTTCAAATTTTTCCTTTTAAAATATTGTATCTAAGGTGAAAAAATGCTTCCTGACCCTGTCTTATGTCTTGTACCAAGTAGCCTGAAATTTAATGAGCTTTTTAGTAAGTTTTTTTTAATCATCCTGTAGATAAAGGACTTTGAATCATAATTAAAATAGGTATTGATTTTTAAAAATCATCTAGAAAAGTTTGTCTTGTTTTGAAAGGACCTTTGAAAATTCACTGTGCTGAGAGGTGAAAATTCAGAAACAGTTGGGCACTACCTCCTCCTTACTAACAACCTGGTGTGTGGTCTTCAGCAAATCCCTTAGTGACAGTTGTAAAAGGTATGCAAGCCCTCAAGAGGTACATAGGCACCTTGGGGGAGCTTTCAAACACATCTGTGCTGTTAATGTCAAAACACTTTCGCTTCTTCGCCCACAGGAGTGAACGATGAAGGTCACACAGCCCCAGTAATGGAGGCCCAGCCTTTAGTGCCTTCAGGTGAATTTCTGGCCCTGATGAACTCAGTCTGAGTTCTTCCTTTCAGTATAATGAGGGCAGGAACTCTGATCTGGCATGTAGAAATACGCAATAATGATAACATGGGTTAATTGGCTTTTATTTTACAGTTTATTCACTGAGAGGTGATTGATGTCTGCGCAGAGCTCTGAAGGTGAAGAAAACGCCTGCCCCATATAGCAGACATGCAATAGTCACTTCTGTCCTAATTTACAAGAGAAGGATGAGATTGCGTCAGATTAACTAACAGGAGTAGCAATTCATTTGCCTCCCAATGGAACAGCAGAGTTCATGATGAAAGGTGGTTCACCATAGGCAATGCTTATGGTGGCAGTTGTAATTACTGGTCAGATTAGTGTCTCTGCTGTTTTGCAGAGTACTGAGATGTTCAGAAACATCCATCCCTTGTGAGATTTTGTGTGTTTCTCTTGATGATCCTGCAGCACACTTGCATTGGGAGCCATTTCTGTTATATGCCAGAGTAAAATATGTAAATAGCATCATGTTGGCTCGGGGTAAGAGCATTATTAATGCTTTTTGGCACTGTAATTATATTCATAGTAAGCCTTCCCTAAGCCCACACTAATTAACAATATTGTAACAAATCAACTTTAACAGGAAAGAACTGTGGACCTTTAGTCATTTAGTACTGTTTTTCATTCAGCCCACAACCCAAAACTGGTAGCATGGTTTTCTGTACTAGTGTTGGGAAAACTACTGATATTTGAAAAGTTCAGAGCCAGCTCAGTCTTGTTAGCAGAATCCTGTAGATGAAGTCAGTTTGATTCCTCTTTAAATATATTCACAAGAAAGATTCATTAGTTAATTGTTAATGTAGGGGAATATTAAAACAGCTTTTATAAATAAGCCATCATATTGAAATAGTTTAGTAATGTCAATATGTTGTCACTTGCACATGTATTTATCTATTTATTCCAAATCACAGGACGCTTTACAAATATTCACCTTAATTTTCAAATTAAATGGCTTTATAAATATTCTTATCAGGTGATCAAGAGTTGTAACATCCTTAATCCATCTTGCTATCTAAATGTCAGGATTTCTCTGTGCCTTTATTTTATTCATTTAGAATAATTCCAGATGAAGGCTGTTAGGGTTATTTTATCTTCTTTTTAATTTGTACCCCAAAGATTTTCCTCACATACAAGAATTAAATGTGAGGCACATTTAAATCTCTGACTGGCAGTTTCTCTGATTCAAGTCTTGCTGTGATCTCAGCGTTATATATACTGACTCTTATCATTGTAAAATTTCACATCAGGTCTGCAGAGCTGGACTTTGTTTGTTCTTCTCATGCATTGGTAAATAAAATGCATTCACGAGTCCAAAAAAACAAAGTGGTGTTCCCATATTAGGTTGATTATAAGTCAGCTGTTGAGCTTCAGTGGTCTAAACATTTCATTCTTCAGTTTTGTTGGGAGCACACGTGTTCTGGGAGGCTTTTAAACAAATACTTGAAATGGTTGAAAGATTTACATTGCCAGTGCCTAGCTAAATATGTAGTCTTAAGAAAAGACATGGTTTATTTTGGCACCATTTGAAAAACTCAAATATTTTAAACATTTGTTAAGTTCGAGCTTGCACATTTGAACGAAAAGTTTGCATTCCAAAATTGCATCTCAGGTTACCTGTCTCTCTCTTTTGTATTTTATAATCCCTTTATTAAAATAGTCTTTGCAAAAGAAGTTGAGTTTTGGGGTGTTTTGTTTTGTTTTTGAGTTAATTTTAAAATATTGCTATTTACTTAATCAATTATTAATTATTAAGTAATTAATTATCAATTATAATATATCAATTATTAATTATTTACCTGGTAACTCAGCTCAACTAAACATCAAAAATGCAAGTCCACCAAAGTGTTTTCAGCATTTAGAGCTTTGGACTTGTTTGTAAAATTAATCAAATACAGGGATATTGGCCAAATCCTGCAGAATATTTAGTTATTCTGTGTGCTGTGATGAGTAAGTACTAGCCCCGATGTTGGGTGCAGACCCAGACAACAGAGAAAACAGGTTGAACTGATAAAATAGAATAGCTCAAGGAAAAAGAAAAGCTATCTTTTGCCTGGAGTTGTTTTTCTTTTCTGTCTTTCCTTCCCTTGGCAGAAGGGGGTGGGAGGGGGTTGCAATGTTTAGTCTAATTTTTTTTATTTTAAAAATAATTGCCACCTTTGATTTTCCCGTAGGTTTTGACCTGAAACTTGACTGAAACTTTGACTGAAACTTAAAAAAGTGAGAATGTATAAATTGAAACCACTACATTTTGTTTAAATCCCACCAGATCAACAAATACTGGAACACACCACTACAATCGTGCACATGCTTTGGTGTGTTGCCCAGTCAACAGCCGACTGCGAAGGGTCACACCCCTTTCTGAGAAGCTGTCATCAGGAGGCATTTGGCATGTTTCCTCCATGGTTACCTTGGGCCAAAGGTCCAAATACTGCCACATTCACAGGAGCTCCTAGGTATTTGAACAGCTTCTGAATGTGGTAGAAGCAGATCCATTATCATATGGTAAAGCAGCAACATACCAGGTAGAATTGGTCACACCTGATAAACCTTGTAGAATATGTTACATGAATTTACAATGATTAACACTCATACATGAATGTGCACGCTGCATTTCACATAAAATTGACAAATGTAATGCTTTCCCAAAGAATTCAAAGGATGGAAACTATGGTATATTTTTGATAAAATAATTATGGGAGGGGAAGGGAAGGGAAGGGAAGGGAAGGGAAGGGAAGGGAAGGGAAGGGAAGGGAAGGGAAGGGAAGGGAAGGGAAGGGAAGGGAAGGGAAGGGAAGGGAAGGGAAGGGAAGGGAAGGGAAGGGAAGGGAAGGGAAGGGAAGGGAAGGGAAGGGAAGGGAAGGGAAGGGAAGGGAAGGGAAGGGAAGGGAAGGGAAGGGAAGGGAAGGGAAGGGAAGGGAGCTCAAGATGCAAAAATGAAAAACTACTTTGACACTACTCTAATTCGTTGTCTGAAGCCTCAGGACCTTTGTTCATTTGTGTTTGGCTTTCACTATTGTGCCGCTATTTCATAAGTTCTTTGTGATCAAATAGGTAAACTGCTTACAAATATCAGTCTATGAGAAATGAGGATACTGGTGTCTAAGTGGAAATCTAAGCAAGATTTCAAATATCTCCACATGAAAGTCAGTTTCAAAAAGTTAACTACTCTCTTCACCTGGATATTTAGATTATTCAGAGAACATACTTGACTCAGATGCAGCCTCTGTAGAAGTATACTAGACTAGAAATAGAATAACAAACAGTAGGAAGTCTCCATCAACACGTGCTCATAGCGCTCATATCGCTCCCATTTACTGCCTTAATATACTCTATAAAATTATCAGCTATGTTTCTTCCACTTTACGTAGAGAAAAAATATTTCTCACCCCTAGCACTCTACCAATGCAGGGAGAACATCAATATTACAAATTAAGGTTGCCAAACATCAGTGGTACAGTTAAGCAAGAGAGGGAGATGCAAGAATAGATAAAGACTTGGAATGTGATCTGCTATGGCATTTGTTATATAAACTTGTTTTAAAATGGAGGTGCACAAATGAAACGCTTCAAGCTATGACCTCCAGTATGGCAAAACAAACCTACCACTTAACTGTATTCTTACTAGAGAGGACACTAGCCTCGCACACAGTCCAAAAATGTAGGGTTCCATATCCATGTCATAGGACATGTGGGGCTCCAAAATACCACATCATGCATTTTGGACCTAGAGTTATGAATTCTCAATGTATGATCCAGTCAGCAAACTGAGAAAGATGTAAGTAAATCATAGCTTCAGCTTGGATTCTCCTTCCTGTCAGGCAAGGAAGACACAAATCAGGACACCGGGACTGCCCTATTGGTGCTAAAGCAGCAAAAAGGAAAAGTGAAAGATAGAAATTACAGTTTGAGCAGAACAGCAGAAAGGAATTTTGGGGAAAAAAAAAAAAAAAGAAAGAAAAAAAATGCACAAGTGTGGAAGCTTAGTCTGCTTCAGATTAAAAAAATAATGATTGTCACTGAGTGACAGAAATACTTTGCTTTGCATAACCAAAGAAGTGAAAGTCAAAGCACAGCAGAGCTTTTAAAATCATCTGAATGTAGGTGTCTCACTAAGGCTAAAGTTGATGTGAGAGCATAAGGCTAGAAAATGTGTTGAAATTTGGTTTTGTTCATTTTTTTTCCACTATATTCTTGTTTGATAGGGCAAGCTACCTTGGTTCTAAATTTTGAATAAGACAACATTCCTAATTAACGTTTAGCTGGTTTGGTCACTGTATAACCAATATGTACAATTGGCAGTGTCCCCTTTGCTTCTCACAGGTTGAGTAATAGAAATGGCAGTTGTCCTATCAACTAAGGCTGTTTTGGTATAAATATGGCATAAAAGTAATCATATCAAAATAGTAAATATTGAGCCCTTTTAAGGTTTTCATCGAGAAATCTCAGCACCTGTTTAAAAATAATAATAATAATAATAGTACTTTCTCCCATAGATTGGTAAAATAAATGGCCAAATATATATTTGATTGCATGTTGGATGTCTTCACACTGGACCTGATCAGAATTGACTAAACTAGACTGAAGGTTTTCTTAACATCTCTACTGGTGCAGGCATTGTGTGTCCAGATGTAAAATCTTACTGTGGCTCGTGTGCATCTGAAATGCCACCTCTGGCCATGCACAGCTCTTCTTCACAACATTTCTAACAGTTACACTCTGTCTTGCAAAGCCACAGCTTCTTCTGTCCAAAAGAGTAGTTCTCCATCCTGACCCAAAGGCATTGCATATGGGACTAGCTGCATACAGGTATGGTACTTTTGGATGAGAGTTTGCTCCCCTCCTGATAGCTTGAAGTGCAGGAGGAGAACACAGATGTGTAAACTCAGGCTGTTCTCTGTGTTAAGCAGAGACTTGACTAAGGATTGTGCTGCCAGTGTGCAGGGATATCTGTGGAGAGGGAGAGGCAGGGCTGTCATCTGCAGAAATACAGCATCAAACATCTGAATACAGTAGTGGCTGCCATCACATGACTGGAGTAGAGGCCAGAAAGCTTCACAGTTTTGCTCTGCTTTGATCACATAATGGAGAAACTCAGCTCAATTGCTTTTCAAGCAGCTAAATGCCCTGCTCCCTCCATATTTTGCTTGTCTGCTCATGATAACTTTATTTCCCAAGAGCTCTAACAGCCACTAGAGTAAGACTCTTATAAATCTGAACTGCCTGTGCCTAAAGAAAATATGCTTTCATCAGTGTATTTTTGTGAAATCCCACAGGACTGTTCTCAACATTCCTATACAGCTAAGCCACAACTGCCTGTTGTAGCTCTCTTCCCTGATTTTCAGTAATAGCATTATTCTCGTAAATTTCCAGTCATTGAGATTTGATCTGCGAATGACTAATATTGCATGTCACAAAGAGTTTCATACAGAACCTCACCACCCTTGCACAGACTCATTTCCTGTGGAGCCAACCATTCGTTATCAGGTGAGCTGCTATCTGTTATCTCATTAAATGTCTGATTTCTTTTTTTTTCACTGCTGTTGGCATTTTATCTTCTTAGGGCTCTTCTCAAACCACCTGCTGCAGGTGCCTAACTGGCTGTTGTGACTATTGCTCTCCACTAGTAGTAAAGTGAGCCAAGGTCTGGCAGGCTGAACCACATATTACCCTCTTGACCCAGGATGTGTAGGAGATATACCACCACCTGTCATAGGCATGTCCTGTTCCCGCCTTCCACCCCACCCCCACCCCCAGCCTGCCAAACCTGTAAATTATGTCTTTGGTTCCTATTTAGTTACTCTTCTACCTAAGTGATTCATATACAACATGTGTCTAGCTAGCTAACAGGTCGGTTTATAGTGATTATAATACGTGCATATGGTATAGTTCAGCCCAAAGAAAAAGATTGCCTTGGCTTGAACAGATATTGCTTTTTGTAAAGGTGGAAAACACTGATAGAGTGGCTCAGCAGGTAAAAAACCCATGGAAAGCTCCTTCTCCTCCTTAATATACTGTTGCTTTTCCGTTGAACTCACCCTGGTAAAGCTGGATGCCAACCAGGCTGGCATTAATTCCATCACACCTTGGTCTGTTACAGAGTGGCTTCCCTTAAAGCTGGTCCCAGGTCTTCACATGGAACTGCACACATGAGGGGAATTACAGATCCCTGACTATAGAGCGTGGAGAACCCACTGCTGTTATTGCACTTGTTTTCTAGACTATCTCTTCTGTCATCTCCAGACCAGAAGATCTCATTACTCTTCTTTTTTCTGTGGAGTTAGAGTGATTTACTCTCCCAAATCCTTCCCCGTTTTGACAACTGGAGACCATTAATAAACTACCATTAGCCTTTTGTTGGATAAACTGAGCAAGGGGAGCTTCTGATATCACCTACCAGATATTGCTCAGACAAGAAGGCATTCTGGAATCCTTTCTGATTCTTGGGTGTGGAGATACTTGAATTGGACACTACTGCTTTCCTGGTCTCAGACATGCTCTGTATGAAGCTGATCTCTCCCTGTCCTTCTCCCGATCCCAAGGACCATGCTCATTTGCTAAGGCACAGCACCACCCAGGACGTCGTGCTTGGTGGGATACCCAGCATGTCCACCCAGTGATACAGTCTCCCACCCTGTAAGCATGCTCTGCATCCTCGAGTCAGTTGCATGACCTTGTCTCCATGGTGTTAAAGGAACCTGCCTTCAATTCAGACAGTAGATTGTATCTGAAGTCAAAATAAATTACCTCAATAAAAGTGAAGTTGGAGGGAGATAAAGAGGGGAAAAAAAAAGAGAAGAAAGTAGTGCAGGGGCTGAAGGATGAGCAGGGTGTGGTGGCAGAATAAAGGAAGAGGGGAGAGGGATTACAAAGGAAAGGACAAGAACATGGGAAAGGAGAAAAAGAGGGGGTTGAAATACAGCAGGAATAAGTTGGCACCTAAGTGAGAAAAAAAAAAATCAACTTCTGAGAGAGGATGGAAAGGGAGCACTACAATGAGAAGGAACAACCTGAGCAAGAATAAAAGTAGAGCTAGAGAGCCATTCAGAGACATGTATTTGTTGTCCATTCTTCCTTTAACATTTTCAGGATGTGGGAGAGACCAGATAGAAACTGATCCGAGGTACAAAACAATAATGCAAGAGTAAGCTGAACAAAAGATGATAAAATAGATGTGGAAGTCTCATTTTAGTAAGCTCTGCTTCATGAATGCTGATTCCTGTATCCTTTATTTTTATTGCTGGACCATGAATGGTCCCAGTAATGGAAAGAAATAGCTGCCTGTCATAGCCATCTGAAAGTCACAAAAAGCTGAAGCGAGGAAGATGTCTAGTAAGGCTGCTACATAAAAAAAAAAAAAAAAAAAAAAAGTGATTGTGCAGTCAATCTTGTTGGTTTAGTTGTGTTCCATGGTGATTTTAATTACACTGTAACTTGAGCTAAGTTAAAGCATGGCAAGAATAGTGGCTGGGTAGAGGAGGTTAGTGGAATGCGAATGGAAAGAAGTGGTGTCGGGAGCAGGTCTGATGAGCAGGGGGCGAAGCTGCTGGTGGCACCAGCATAACAGGGAGCTGCTCCCAGAGGCAGGCAGGGCTGGCAGTGAGGGATGACAGCCACTCATTGTCATGGTGATACTGCACTGACCATGAAAGGGAGGGAGAAACACGTCCCTGCTGATGGTTAGGAGAGACAAGGTCAAAAATAGGACTTAGGGGTGTCATGGGAACAGAACTGCAGAGCTGAATGCCAACATGGAGAACTCACTGTCCCAGGCAGACCCTTCACAAAATATGAGGCCATACCTTGAATTCACTCGAGTTTTGACATAGCTGACAGCAGTACTCCATCACGACCAGAGGGGTATCCAGCCGCTGGGTGGTAACTGAGCTTTCAGGTCGATCAGTAGTGGATGGCACTAACATCAGTTATGCCACTGATGGACTCTAAATGAATACTGTTGGAATAAGCAATGATATCGGAGCTGTGTGCTCTGCAGCAATTGAAAGAAAAATTATCTAGATGACTAGCACAGAGAGGCAAGAATTTTTGACCAAAGTATTGTTAGCAACATTAACACGTTGATTGAAATACACCTGACACTTCTACCTTGAGGGCTGCAAAGCTATGTAAGATACAAGTATTCACTTCTTCAGTCTATGCTGCAGCCTTCTTGTGGTAACAAGAAGCTACTGAAGGTCAATATTAAGAACACTCACTTTAGTCACGTGAGCATAATATTTGATTTTGATCAGGAAAAAGAGAAAGCTCAGAAAAGAGTTTGTTTGTTTCTGCAGTATGTACTGCACATGTGGCCAATAAGTCTTATTACTGAGGGGAGGGATGGTAGCACATGCTGGCATGTGACACATTTGAAGGTCTCGTATTTCTTAGCAGACAAAAGCAGTCCCAGCGCTGACAAATGGCTCTGAGCATGGTGGAGCTGCCTGCACCCCTCTGCTTGGAGCAGTGTGCAGGCAGGGGTCCCGGGGGCTCCTCTGAAAGCCACGAACCCCCCCTGCAGCAAACTCTTACTGCATCAGGGGATCAAGACCACAGATTTCCCCTTTGATTTTTTCAAGAGCTCTTGTCATACCAAAGAAAAGCCAGCATTAAATGTGTGCCACCTTTGCCCCTGCTCTTTGGGGAGCTCTTATCACAAGAGAAACTGCATTTCTCTTTTCAGATTGTAGAAGGACACAGAATGCATCGCGCTTCCTTACAGTGCCCTGGAACATCAACACTAACGCAGAAAATTAGTGATGGACAGGCTACAAAACAAATTCCATGAAGTTTGCTTTGTGAAGAAGCTGATCCAAGTTTTTTTTTTTTCTTCAACAAAAACAGGTCTGAGAGGGCCAGGTGGAAGCCTAGTTGCTCTTTCCTTTCAAGACAGCACCTAAATTTGTAGATTTAATAGCAAATTCATATTCCATTTCCTTCTGTTATATGCATGCATAGATAAGATCTTAATTTGCCTTCAGATTTTCATGCCATAAAAAGAACATTGTCATTTTAGTAAAAATTACTTGAACTCCATGTATTATTTTCATAATCCCTTCTCCCACTCCTGTATATCAGCATTTTTTCTGTATAGACCCTATGGCTTGTATAAGTCCTGCTTTTCTATAGCCGTTTCTTGACAGCAGGATCAACCCTGCTCCTGCCAGGTGCTGAAACTACTGATCTTGCCTCGGCTGAATAAAAGTTGTGGGTGCGACACCACTGTTCTGAGCTCCGCTCTGTGGAATGCTACATTTGTATTAACATGTATCTTTCTTTGTGATTTTTTTTTTTAACTGAAAATGATGCCCTTTAAAATCTCTTCCTGGAGAGAGAGAGAGAGAGAGAGAGGTGGAGAGAGAGAGAGAAAAAAAATTTACTCCCCTTGGAATTTAACCTTAATTTGAACCAAGATCGGTGAAAGAAAAGCACTTTCGTGCATTGTTCACCAGCTCCACCCAGCCAGCCCCTTATCTAACCTGCGTCTCTATTGCTTATAGCTTTGTAACTTTTGCAGTAGTAGGCTGCACATGCTCTTACATGCTTTAAAACCAGCTTGGAGACAAGGTGACACTACAATAGCAAGAAACACCTAACAATCCTATCTTGCTAGCCCTTAGACTGTGCAGTGCAGTAGCAGGGACTGACTTAGAAAGGGCCTAGTGAGGAGCAGGGTGAGCAAGCAGCCCTCTTAGCCCTGGCTGCTGGCAAAGGGGACAGTGGCTTCATAAGCCCTGAGCCAGCCTCTCCCTACACCTCGAAGCAGGTGTACTAATTTTAACCATTAGTAACTCTTGGTTTTAACCCGATTCTTTGGATTTCTTTCTCCTTTAAAGAGAAGCAGCCAACCCTTGATTTGCATGACGTCAGCTCAGGGTCAAAATTCACCCTTAAACACACACATAAAACAGCAAGCTTCCTTGTTTGCTGTTCAGAGACGGACTTCCACTGCATGTCTCCTGTTGTCTGGATGGGAGGAACAGCCAGTGTATTGCCTTCCCATTACTTTTTGCTTCCTAGAACAGGCAGACAGCTGCTCCAGGTGCAGTCCACCTTTATGCTGTCCCCTGGCTCCCATCAGCCATCTGCTCCCTGCAGTCCTCTCCCGCTCCCAGCCTCCCTCAGTTTCTCCTGACTGGTAACTAGTTGGCCCACCTGCCTCTGCTCACCTTCTGCTTTATATCCCTCCCTTCCACATCCTGCTTCCTCCAGGCACTCGTTGCTCATTATTCCCATCCCCACCTCCCTCATGCTCCGCTCTTACCAGTTCTCAAGGGTTTATGTGAGCCTTATGTTGCCCTTTTTGCTAAGCACTGTCTCCCTTCACCTGCAGGCAGACGTGGCACACACCTGGTGGAGGGCAGTGGATGGTGTCACCCTGCCAGCAAAAAAATAAAATAAAATGTCCATTATCTAGGGAGCAAACCTCTTAAAACCGAAGGCGGGAATCAGACATTCATGATTGCTGCTCGAAATAAAGACCAAATTTCGTGCAGCTCACAAGGAAAGAGAGGATGCTATTAAATGCACGAATAACTTGCCATGTATCCTCCCCTCTTTTAACAACCACCGGCTGCTTTTCTTTCAAAGAAAAGTTTTGCGAAATGCTGTTTGTTTTTGTTTCAGATGGACTGCAATAAAACCCTTCAAGGAAATACTGCATATAGCATTGTTCCTACTCTCCTCGAGTGTTTGAAGGACCCCTTAGAAGGAGCGTGCACCGGGAGACAGGAGGGAGGAAGCAGGAAAAAAAATAAGAAATATCAAGGAGACACGGTCAAGCATGAATCATTTCGGTCTTTCAGTTGAACCTGAGGCAAGATCAGATTTCACATCCACCCTCGGCAGGGCTGACATTTTCACACACGCTGCAAACCCCTTGGCGTGGAAGTGCCTTCATATCGCGGTTACTACGGGGGGGGCATTGGCGTGTACCGAAGCCAGATTTAGACGCGTTGTTTTTTTAATTCTTGTTTGTTTGTTTTAAGAACACCGCTGATGAAAAGAACGGTTACTTGTGCTAAAAGAAACGAGTGCCCAGATCCTAGGGGCAGGCTGGGAGGTACCGACGTACACCCCCGGGCAGCTGTAGCTCCCAAGTGCGGGGGTCTCCGGGGAAAAGCAGAGCCTCCAGAGCGGCTTGGCTGGCGGCAGGAGGAGGAGGAGGAGGAGGAGGAGGAGGAGGAGGAGGAGGAGGAGGAGGAGGAAATCCCTCCGGCCGCTGCCCGGCGCTGACTCAGCAGCCGGGGCTGTCGGGGCGGGGGGGCTCAGCCCTGGCTTTAAGGAGCAAGAAGGGCACAGGGGGTGGGCAGGACTACAGCACAGTGGCAGGTTGGCAAGTTGTGCCACATCCCTGGCATCCTCAGTGCCCCCGCCGCCAACGGCAGCCCCATCCCGGGCTGGTGCGCGCCTGCAGGAAGGAGGAGGGAGGGAAGCGGGGACGGAGGGGGGAATCCCGGGGAGCCCCAGAGCCCGCTCCCCCCCCCTCCGCCCCACAGCCCTGTTCCCGTACCTTCTTCCTCAAAAGCACCCCTCAAAGTGCTTTCCTTCCTCCCGCGCGGTGCCCTGATGTTTAGCAACCCAGAAAAAAATTTGTAACTTAAACCGGTGTTATTGTATTATTTTGTATACTCTTTTTTTTTTTTCACCTAGATCTCTGATTTTTCACGTCTCCTGCTGTGTTCATGCTGGCTCAGGCGTGATGCATGTGCCAAACCGCAAAGCCTATGGAGCACAGGTCCTTGCAGATGAGGAGAGCTCGAGCCTGCGACTTCCGTAAATTAAAGAGCTCTGTGTCTTCGTGTGTCTGTGCACTGACTGTTTTCAGAGGGTTTTAGCTGTGGTTTGCCGCTCAGTATTGAAAGGCGTTATTGATACATACAGGAGAAAAAATGAGAACGAGATTTTTTTTTCCTTTTCATTCATTTTAAGTATAATGGTTTCTCTTTGGTTTTCCCTCTTCTATTCTGTCCCCTACTAATAGCGTGGGCACCGCCGTGGGAGGAGGACTGTTGCACTTCTCCACCGCATTGACACGTGCTCTGTGTTTGCTGCAGCCCGGAGTACCAGGCTGTTGAGAAGTATTCGATCCCAAATGTATACATTGATGGTTCTTGGACTGCCGTGGCGTAAAGAATCCACCTGGTTAAGTACAGTGACCTTGCTTCCTCCGAAATAAAGAATTTGAAAATGAATGACTCATTTCCATGAATGTCTTTCCTGATTAATACACACTGAGGCTTTTATTCTATTCCTGTATTTCTAGAATGGTGGCAATATTTATAGTGGGAACGCAATTATGCCTTAGAAAGCATACTAATGCATATTAAAGTCTTGAGTGTTACCCGAGACATAAAGGTGTTGTCTAGTCTGCCAGTAGGGCAGACTGAAAGTCCCGGTCTCCCAGATGAAGAAGTATTTGCTAAAAAGTTCAGAACTACTGTGTGAAGAGCCGTCATTATCAGACAATATGTGAAAAACATCGTTTTCCTTGCTCATTTTTAGTGAAAGAAACGTATCTTCATAGCATCCAGATGAGACTGGAGACGTACACTTTTTCTGAGCTGCAACCGTCCAAACCAGCGTTAAAAAAATGCTGCCCGGCTCTCGCCGTCCCATCCTGCCAAGTGCTGTGCACCTCCTAGAGGCACTTGGAATTGCTCTTATTTAATTAGGTCTTATTTACTTATTACATTCCGGTAACACATGGGTTGCAACACGCTCTGCAGCGGGGGGAAGCCGCGGTCGGTGCCTGGGGAGCTGCCCACCGGCTCCTCGGCCCTGCAGCCGGGGCAGCAGCGGAGCCAGAGCGCGGAGCCGCCCCTCGGCATCCCGAAGCACCTCTTCGCTTTGCCTGGGGGTGTCCGGATCTCAGCTGGCTTCGTGCGGAAAGCAGAAGCGGATAAAGGACGCTTTCGGGGGGGGGAGGAGGAGCAGTCGGACACTGCTTCCACGCAGCAGCCGGCTCTTTCTCGGCTGTCTCTGCCACCCATCTGGGTTCCCAAACGGCTTGCAGTCGCACAGGCACACAAAAAGGGTTTCCCTGCATCAACCTGCATGTCCCTGACTTTCCGTGCTTGGGCGTTTGCTCTCTTCTTCAGCCTGGGGAAAGCACGGTCCCAGCCAGTCCCACCTTCGCTGTTGCCAAAGGGCGCCGATAGGGATGAGGCAGAAAGGGCTTCCCCTTTTCGCCGGGGCGACCCCCACTGCGACCCCTTCCCAGGGCGGCCATGGGGACCCTCGGGACCCCCCCCAGGGCCCTGGACTTGAGGCCAAATTTGACAGGCGCCCGCCGCCGTGGTTTCAGGGCAGGCTGAAGCCCGCGAAGCCCGCGGGTCGGAGTTTGGGGTTCGCACCTCGCTGGGCTTGTTTCCAAAGGGGAAAGGTTTCCCGTGGCTCCCCCTCCGCCGAAATTCCCGCAGAAGCTCAGAAATAGGGGGGGGGGGGGGGGTGTCCCCTCGCAGTCCCCTTTGCGGATTGGTGATGCTCCATGACGCTCCGCCAGCACCACAGGGAAGGGGGCTCCGTCCTAAACCTGGCTGCTTTTTCCATTTTCTATGCCTGATAGATTGCGAGGGAAAAAAAAAAAAGAAAAAAAAAAGCGATCAATCCAAATGAAAGTGATATTTATGATATTTTAAATCCAATCGCCTCTGCATCTGTTTCACGGAAAATATAGCCGTGATTGGTAAAAAATAAATCTACAGACCTTACTTCAACCTATGTGTTAAATACATTTTTAAAAATACGTTTAAAAAAAAAAAGAGGGAATTGTGTTTAATTTGGCGAATCTCTTCTGTTTATTTTTGTTTAGCACTGCATAGTATTACATGCAACTTTTGGCCCTGGGAGGGATGAAGGGCCGATTTAAAACGGAAGAAATGCAGGCTACCTAATGTCTGACTGGTCCAGCGAGCTGGAGATGGTGCCCCGTCCTGCTTTTTACTAGAAAGAAATCTGGCGTGAAAGCAGGATCTTTGTTGCCTAGGAATTAAGTTGTTGCTGCTGCTTATTCCTTACCTGAACTCCTAATCCCCTGTTTGTGCTACAGCACAAAACAAATTATTTCTCGTAGACCAAAGAGCTCCCTTGTAACAATTAAAGTCTATTGTGTAAAAGCATAAATGGCGCATTGATCGTTAAGGTAAAATGACTTGTAAAAGGTAATTCTTGAAGTATGTGGTCATTTAATCTATACTTTGGAGGAGTCATTATGCACAGGGAGGTAAACTACAAACAGTAAAATGCTTAGTTAGCCAGTTAACGTGTATGCTTTGTCTAAATAGACCTCAGCAGAAAGAAAGTGAGGTTTGCTCCTAGTTCTGCAGAAAACAAGGCATTTTGCTACTGTTTTCCCTGGGAATATCCACATTATTCTCGATTTTTCTTTTTTTAAAATTTCTTAAACAAATAAACACACATGCCCCTTAAATAAAAATAAAACCCCAAAGCACTTCACGAAGTGGGAAATATCCTGATATCCTTGAACCTTGGACTCTGCTGTGGCCAGTGTAATCTCGGTCCACACTCATTAGGGGAAGGAAAAGAAAAGAAAAGAAAAGAAAAGAAAAGAAAAGAAAAGAAAAGAAAAGAAAAGAAAAGAAAAGAAAAGAAAAGAAAAGAAAAGAAAAGAAAAGAAAAGAAAAGAAAAGAAAAGAAAAGAAAAGAAAAGAAAAGAAAAGAAAAAGAAAGAATCTACCCCCTGCCCAGGGAGTGTTTAAAAGGAGGAGTGTGGATCCACATAAACCAGTCCTGTCAAGGTCATCTTTGTCTTGTGAAAGGAAAGGCGACAGGGTCCGCATTATTGCACATGAGGAAATCCCCACGGGGATGGAAGAGATGATCTCTCTCTCCTTCTTTCTCCCCCTTTGGCCAAGTGTCCCTCACTCGGGCAAGACTCCCACCGAAGCCGATGGGCATTGGCTTCGTCCCCTTTGGGGGACGCGCAGCAGTCACTGGGAAGTTTGAAAATGCGAATGGGTTCCTCGGTGGGAAGGCTGCGTGTCGCCGGCGTGCAGAGAGATGCGAGAGGCGGAGGTCGCACCTCGAGCCCATCTCACCGCCCGCACCCGTGTGTGACATGCACAAGGTCCCGCAGCCGCCCGCCCCATGTGCAATGCCTTTAAGTGCTCCTCGGGGTGTTTTGCTTGGCTTTGAAAATTAGCCTGTTTGGTTAACATCCGATAGAAAACATTTACGCTGGAAACCAAACAGGCAAATACTTTAATCTCTCATATTAACACAGCGGTTTTCCAATCGGGTGGGTTTTCTATCCCGATTATTTATTTATTTACGTGCGCCTTCTTCATTCATTCGCTCCGTTCATTCATTCACTCGCTCGCTCCTTCATTCATTCATTCATTCACTCGGCCATCCCTTGCCCTCCCCCGACGAGACCGGGGCCGGCGGTAGCTCGGGATGAGCCCCGGGGGCGCCGACCCCCGCCGGCTTTGCTGGCCCGCCCGTCGCCCTAAGCTGTGCCGGGACGTGTTTGGGGCTGGAGCCCCCTACCCGAGACCTGCTCAGAGCGTCCCTCCGGTGCCTGCGAGCAGGTGGGGACCGCAGCAGGTGCCTCGGCTGCAGCCGGCCCAGGGCCGGCGGCCTCAGGCGGGGACCCCCCGGCAGCCCTCCCGCAGCCCCGCCGGCACAGGGACGGGCTCGGGGCCGAGGCAGGGCAGGTAGAGCCGGGACGGGGGCGGCCAGAGGGGCTCGGCCGGCCCGGCGAGGGAAATGTCAGGAACCTCTAACCCGGCCGGTGTCCACTCGGCCAGCCGAGGTAGGAATGCGCAGTCGGACCACCAACGTGCCTTGATCCGTACAATGCACCACTTAATACACTTCTGTAATTTAAACTGCTGGGGACCCCCTCCTTCCAAGCCGATTTTCGATATAGGTGTTTTCTCATCCCCCCCCACCCTTTCCCTTTGAAATGCCCCCACCCCCCTCACCCTCCCGCTCCCTTTCTTCTGAGCCCCGCTCTCTAATTCTAGATGAGTATTACTTTGCTCTTTTCGTTGGCCAAGCACAATTGTGTTATTGGAGATAATGAATTCAATCCCCATCAAAGAGTATTAGGAGCGCCTTGGCCCTGTAGTGCCTTTTTTCAAACCGGGAATGAAAGGCAGAGAGAAAATTCTCTGGGTAGCCTCCGCGATGGCAGCTTTTGAAGTGAAGGGAGGCGGGCATTGTTGTTCACATTTTTGTCCATACGGCTGAAGAAAGACCGGCGGCTTTTGATGAGAAGATGAGAACCGCCTCGTAAGTCGAGCAACAAGTTAGATGGCGAAGCCTTACCGCTGCCTACTGCCTGTGGATAACATATGTCCCGCATTAATAGGGGCTCAAGGAACAATTGCCCGGGGGGCGGGGTGGGGGGAGCTGTGCACCGGCTAGCGGCTCTTTCCTCCCCCTTCCTCCGGACACCGATGCCCCCATGGGGGTGTTTTTAAGGGAGACTCGAGGAGGTGCTGCACGGCTCCCGGCCGGGAGGGGACCCGGGGGGTCTGGGACGGGCAGGGGGCTTCCCTCCGCTGCCAGCCCCCGGCCCTACAGCCGGGGCTCCTGGGGGCTGGGGCGCGATGCTAGGGCTGCTGCGCGTGTCTGGAGGCGAGGGCATCCCCTCTTCCCAAGCAGGAGTCTTTCTCTTATTTGTATTTATTTGTTTCTGCTAAACGTGGAGCCGAGACTCTGTTTTGTTGCTCTATTTCTTCTCCCTTGCCGTTTCGGACAACTTCATGACATACCTGAAGTTTGTAAAGTCTTCCTTAGATGAAGCAGCCAGTCAAGGAAAAAAGGCAGAGGGAAAACGTCTGTTGGTCACATCAGATAACCTCAGAACTGGAAAACTTGTTGCATACATTTGAATAAATTCAGACATGCTCTTATTCCAATCTCCTGCCCCGCGGTTCAAAGATTCCCCGCCCCGGGGGCTTTATTATGCTAAAGAGGTCATTACTGAGAGTCACTATGGAGAGATCCCGGTTTTCAGAATGAGGCCCACCTCCTGGTCACCAACATGTTTACATTTTCCGCCAGTCATAACCGGAGGAAATGTGTGTTAGCAACCTGCCGGGCAGGCTCGGGGGAAAAAAATAAAAAAAATAAATAAATAAATAAAGGGGAAAATATATTTCAGCTGCTGCGCAGTAGATCGCAAATGTAGATGATTCACCGGGGAGCACTTAGAAGCAGAGGGCACAAAGGCGGTGTTTGCCGTGGGTATGGCTACTGCCAGCGGACCAGCCCCGGCTCCGTGCGGCAGATCCCAGCCCCGGCTGGGGGTGCGGGGAGAGCCCCCTGCGGAGCGCGGGGTCCCCCCGCAGCCCCCGAGCCTCGACGGCACCCGGCACCCCGAGTGCCCCTGTCCTGGTTGATCAGGATGATCTTCCCCACGGACTGCCCCGGCACCTTTTCGCTGCCGAGAGGTGGCTGCAAGCTGAAATGCAGCCTCCTGAAGCGTGCCCGGCCGGGGATGCCAATCCCCCAGAAGCCCCCGGTCTCCTCCCCCGGCACCGGGTGAAGGCGAAGGACGGGCGTCGCAGCCCCACGATGGGTTGGACCACAGGTGGGCATGTGCCGCCGGCTGTCCCTGCCCGACGGGGCTCCGCAGCCGGGCAGGAGGGGCCCATGAGGGGCAGGAGGGGCCCGGAGGGTGGCAGGGGCTCCCCGTGCTCCGCACCCGGCCCCCGGAGTCCACCGGGCCCGGGCCCGCTGCCGCCCGCCCCGGTGCCGCCCCCGCGACGCCCTGGACAGCAATAATAGTAGTAGTAGTAGTAGTAGTAGTAATAATAATAATAATAATAATAATAATAATAATAATAATAATAATTTCCCCATTCTCCCGGTAGCTCCCTCTTGGAATAACGAGCAGGTGTAGGAGCCTTTGATAGGAAAATTAGATTGCCAATAATAAATCGGGAGTGACAAAAGAACGACGGAAACCGGCGAGGAGCTTCCCCTAAAACAACCCGGCTGGGCAAACCCCATCCGAGCAGTGCTCCCGCAGCAGAGGCGCCATTCCGGGAAATGATCGTTTCAATGAATTCAGCTAAATGTAGGAGTTTTGGGGTGGGGGGAAGAGAGGAGACTGCATTTTTTTTTCCCCTCATAGAGACAAATGGATCCCGTCATGAGGCCACATATGTTTTAAATCCTAATGAGTGGAGACAAAGGTGAGCGCTGGCAGTTTGATCTGTCCAAAGTTCAAAGATCTGAAATCTCAATGAGTTTCTGTTTGAGGTGAAGGGGAGAAACACAAACACCATGGCACGGCTTGGGCCAGAAAGTTGCGCGGTTCGGGAGTGAAATGCGAGGTTATTTACACTAATCTATCCTTAACTGCTACTTTGTCACAATGGGCAGAATAATTAGTAGAAAATAACCAGAGAGAACAAAGGCAGGTTTTCTTCTTATCGCCTCCCATTTTCCACTCTTCCCTATTTTTTTTTCTCCCGCTGAAAAGACCTGCAAATCGCAGAAAATGCACATTCTATTATTATTTTGTAGCTATTACTCTGCATTTGCTGGTAGCCAAGAAACCCGGATTTGCATTAAGAGAAAAAATGACCCTTTTAACAATGCAGCCCCTGACATTTAAATAATCAAACTAATTTCATTTTTTATTTTAGCTATTAACCATTATCCTATATCTCCTAACCCACTATTGCAGCGTGGGAGTGTTCCGAGGACTTACGTCTACATTCCTTACCTCAGTCACTCTCTGTGCACTATTGTGATGTGATTTTCGCCTGGTCATTGTGTGTCGTGTATATTTCCACTTGTCTCCCCTGGAAACAAATACATATTAATTATATATATGTTAATATATACAATATATGCATCTATACACCTCCCGAGAGAACTTTTCATCCCATGTTTATGCGAGGATAATTTGCTTCTTCACGAATTAAAATTATCACCCTGAATGCACACGAGAAGTGTGTATTTATTAAGTGTCTGTTTTAAAACATTTTTTTTAGAGTGATTAAACACGTCTAGGCACACACATCCGCCTAGATCCCGTTTTATCACAGCGGAGAAGAAATAATACAAGGTGCGTTATTATCTCACTCAAGCGTTTTATCTACAATATCGCTGTAAAATTAAAAGAAAGCCAATCGCTCTAGTTGCAAGGGAATTCCTTTATTTCTGGTTTGTGCTGACGGACCAGTACCATTCAAGTATTCAGTATCTACTCCACAACTCGAAACAACATCTGAAGCTACGCCAAAGACTGGAGTGTTTTCCTGCGCCGTTCTTTTACAACCTCCTTTTTATTGACTTAGTTTCTGGGGGAAAAACTGCCCGGGAAATATTTTTCCTCCTTTTCCCGTCCCGCAAATTTTAAATCAGTTCCTTCCAATAACCACGTACCCTGCCATCGTTTGCCGATGTAGCTGCCGGGGCTGTCCATCCAGACCCCTAAAATGAGCCGGGAGGCACTCGTGGTTTTCTCCCCCCCCTTTCCGATTTTGGGTGCCGGAGGCTGTTTTTATCCCATCGACTCTCCCCACCTGCGGAGAGCAGGGGCCGTGCGGAGGTGCCCGGGGCCGGGGCCCCCTCCAGCCGCCCGCCTCCCCCGGCCCTGCCGGCCCCTGCCCAACCCGGGGGCTCCATCGGCGCCCAGATCCTCCGGAGTCTTCACGGAGAGATCCCCCTCCGCCCCGACCGGCTTCCCGCTTGGCTTTAATGACGCTAAATGAGCCGTTTTCGCTCCCTCGCACGTGGCCGGTTGGAGATAATTGCCGGGCAGGAAAAGGCGAAGTTCCCCTATAAATTGCGGCGGCGGCCGGAGGCTGCAGCCCGCTGGTTCCCCGCTTTGCCGGTGGCACGGGGCTGAGCTCTGGCAAGGCAAAAAAACCCCGCACCCCCTGGCTGCTCCCCCCCGGGCGGAGCCACCCGTCCGGCTGGAAGGAGAGGAAGGAGACGCTCGTAAGCTCCCCTCTGAACATTATGGGGCGGGGGGGATTCTCTCTCTTTCCTATGGAGCCCACTTCCAGCCTGGTTTTGCACCGGGGTCTTCGTGAGCACGGGATTAAGGCCGAGCAGTTTGGAGCGGGGCGGAAAGCAGGGGACGTTTCTTCCCCCCGTTGACTTCTAAGTCTTACTCTACGCCCTGCTTTTTGCCACGACCCGCACCCCTGCTATGTCAGGGGGTCACTACCTGCCTCGGCCACCGCGTGCCCGCACCAAGAAAAAGAAAGAATATGGCCTGGGTGGCGGCGGGGCACACGCTGTATCCGTGACAGGCTCCGCTCCTTATCTCTGAGAGGTTTGGAGCCGCGTTGGTCCGCTTAAACCCTTTTACTGCCCACGCCCCGAATATTTCCATTACACACGGTCTGTGCTCCTCAGCTGATATGTGAGACCTGCTGCCTTATCGCTGGCGGTCGATTGATATTTTCTGTGTACAAGCCCAAGGCATTAAATCAATGTCTCCGCTCTGAAGTGGCATATTCTCTATGGGCTGGTCTGTGGGAGACAAGCGAAGTCCTGCTGAAAACGGGCTTCATCCTGCCTTGATTTCGCACCAAGCTGCTTTTGGCAGAAAAAGTGGGACTTTAAATAGCATCCACCTGCCTGGACTTGGTGCTGAGCTACCTGGAGCTGTCCCTGGCTTCGGGGAATTTGGTGCTGTTGAGTGGCTCACAAAAGGCAGCGGGCAAAGGGGCTGAGCCCGGAAGTTCTGGCAAAAGCTCCTGTTCCCCCCAACAATGTCGGACCCACCCGCAGCGGGGTCCTCGATCCATGTCTCCTCCGATCGAGTGCCCCCACGCCACAAAATGCCGGAGCTGGCTCTCAGGCAGCGCCGTGTCCTCGTTCCTGCCACCCACACCGAACGTGAGCCCCCACGGCAGAGGGGCTCTAAAACATTTTTTTTTTTTTTTGTCCTCTGGGTAGCAGCTTTGGAGGAATTTGGTTAGTTTGTGAGATTTCCAGGAGGTTGGCTTGGTTTTTCTTTTTCTTTTTTCTCCCACCCTTAAATTTAGTTTGTCGCCGCTGTCCCCAACCCGTCAGGGGGCAATTATGTGCTAATTACGAGAATTACACGGTCCTTTTATCCGGCCGTCTTGCACGAAGGGGGCTGAGCGCGGTGAAATCTGTTCCCGTTTAAACCCTTCCGGACGATGCCTCTTGCAGGGGAGCAGCGCTTGCCAGCCGCCCTTAGCAGAGTCAGGGCTCGGAGGTAGGACCCGGGCTCGGCCTTCCCTTCCCGGGGAAGGGGCGTCTCACCCCGGCCTCCTCGGGAAGAGAAAGAAACTAAAAGAAAAAAGGCAGCGCCGCCCGTACGCACATCGCCCCGCGATAAAAAAAAAAAAAAAAAAAAAAAAAACGCGCACGCCGGCGCAACCTGCGCGCCCGGGGCAGCGCTGGCCCCGTCCTCCCGCAGCCACCCTGCCGGGCTCTCCGCGTCAGCTCCGCCGTGCAAACCGCTCTTCTTCGCAGCCCCCCTTCAGGGCTCCCTTTGCTTTTATCGCATCTGGCTCTGCCGTCCGGCCCCCGCCCCAGAAATTTGGAAAGAAATTAGCAGAAGTCGTTCCTTGTTAACGTTTGATTTATTTAAAGTCCTTAACTGCAAATGATCAAAAACATACTTCACGCGTTAAATTCTCAGTTATCGTTTTAAATCAAAATATTTTTTCAATTACAATCACATTTATAAAATTAACAAAATTTCTTAAATTCACTTGTAATTCTTTTTACTGTCATTTAAAGCAATTTCCAGCTGTAAAGAAAGAAAAAAATATAAACCATGCAATAAATTAAGAACATTGAGACAGCGAACAGGAATAATAATAAAACCCGTCTGGCTATGCTAACACCGTGTAAAACTGTGGAAAGTGCATTAACACTGGATGAAACAAGCTAACGATGGCGATAATTAAACGGCCACAAAAAAAATGGGTGTGGAATTTATTAAACAAGTCGGAAAAGGAGGGAGAGAACGAACTCTCCTCTTTTCCTCTTTTGCTTTCGTTTAAAAGTCAGCGTTTCCTGGGGGAGGGGGGAAAATAACCTTGTTTTACGTACATAGCCCTAGCTGGTACACAATGAAGAGACACTGAAATTAAATAAGCATGTCATCCACATGTTGACGAGAGCTCCTGATGAATGAGAATCTTCAGTAACAGATGGGAAGAAAAAAAATATCCAACTGGCTGTGACCTCTTGTAACTTTATATTACATCCCAAGACAGGTAACACTTGGCAAAAAAAAAAAAAAGAATAAGGGTCGTATCCTGCACTCCAAAGCTCCAGTTGGTCCCCTCGGGAGTGCAGGATCCGGCCCGCAGCATCTGGGTGTATGCGGGTTGTACTAGCCGAAGGTTTATTTTGCAAGTATCAAAAGGATGATCCGAGAAAGTAAATAGTCCTCTTGTTGCTTAGAGATTCTCTTAGTGTTTTGCTACTTCACAGCAGTATTGTCCTTCAAAGCCTTTTTAATTAAAAAAAGCCTTAAACATCTACTCTCTTCTTCATCTCCGTATTGTTAAAGTATTGCCACATACCTGTAAACTTACATGAGATTATAGAGCACAGAAGGGGGGGATGAGGGGGAGGAAAGCACAAACAAGTAGTTTACAAGCTCAACATTTTTTTTTCTTCTTTTTAATAACACCCTGCAAAGGCTACGGGGATCTCGGGGGACCGAGGCCGGGGGGCGGTGGGGCGAGGGGAGGTATGTACAATAGGGAGGCGGCCGGCTTTGCAGGAGGTCGTGTTGGATAATAACAGCACACGACGCGTCGGGAGACAACCAGAAAGTAACAGTCCTGTGCACGCAGCGTGCGGGAACACCTCGGGGGTCGCAGCTCGAAGGAACGGGGGGGGAAACCCGGAGGGGAGCGGGGCGTGGGGTGCGGAGCTACGAGGTGTTTAGCACGGGTCTGGAATACACACCTTGGTAGTAGGAGGGCTCCAGGGCCGAGGGCTCGATGCTGCTCCGGCCCGCCATGGAGGCGCTGCCCAGGGGCAGCCCGCCGGGGATTCCGGCCCCGTAGGAGGAATATTGCAGCGCCTGCTCATAGGCTTTGAAGTCCAGCTTGTGCTGCTGCTCCGAGGAGGACATGAGGTTGTTGATGGAAAAGGGGTGGTTGAAGGAGTAGTGGGGATCCCCTTTGAGGTGGAGCTGGGGTTCGTGGGCTAAGGAGTGAGGGGGGTGCGGGACGGACGCCAAGGCAGGGACGGAGCTGATGGTGGAGGAGGCGGCCGAGGCCGAGGTCTTTAGCTCCGTGCTCGATCCGCTGTGGTCCATAGACGGGGGACTGGTGGACGGGTTGGAGCTGGAGAGGGAGGTGGCGGTGTCCAACTGTGCCGCTTTGCTGTGGCCTCTGTGCAGGGGGGAGTTGGAGCTGGAGCTGGAGGCCCCGGCCTGATCTTTCCTGCCCTCCTGGGGGGCTTTGCTGTTCGCCGGTTTCTCGCACTTGAAGCGCTTTTGCCGGCGGAGGTAGCAGCCGTTCTCAAACATGTTGCCGGAGTCGGGGTGCAGGGTCCAGTAGGAGCCCTTGCCGGGCTTGTCGGGGGAGCGGGCCACCTTGACGAAGCAGTCGTTGAAGGAGAGCGAGTGGCGGATGCTGTTCTGCCAGCGCTGCTGGTTCTGCCGGTAGTAGGGGAAGAGGTCCATGATCCACTGGTAGATCTCGCTCAGCGTCAGCATCTTGCTGGGCGCCTGCTGGATGGCCATGGTGATGAGGGAGATGTAGGAGTAGGGCGGCTTGGCGTGGGGGTAGCTCCGCTTGAACGTCTTGGCGTCCCGCGTCCTGCCCAGGTTGGACTGCGTGTAGGCCATGGGGCTCATGCAGGGGTTCATGCTGCCGTAGGGGCTCAGCCCGTTCATGGGGGCGGGCTGGGCCGACATGGCGTTGATGCCGCCGGGGCTCAGCGCCGTGCCCATGGTGGCCACGCCGGCCGGCATGCCGTTCACCGGCCCCGCCGAGCCCGCCGGCATCCCGGCCACGGCGCCGGGGCTCAGCCCGGCCCCCAGCCCCGTGTTGGCGTAGGACATGTTGAAGGAGCCGGAGGTCATGTTGCCGCTGGTCGTCATGGTGTTCATGGTCATGTAGGTGTTCATGGTGTTCATGGAGCCCAGCCCCGAGTTCATGTTGCTCACGGGCACCGAGGAATAGGCCTAGGGCAGCCAGACGGAGAGAGGGGGTTAGGAGGGAGAGGGGGGGCAGCCTCTGCAGCCCCCGGTCCGCCGGGGCCGGATCCCGCCCGCCCGCCCTCGCCGCCACCCGGCACCGCGGGAGCGCTGCCCCGGCTCCCTGCGGAAAGGCCGCTGGCGGGATGAAAAGGCCAATTCATATTTAGGCGTGCCTATAAATAAATACACACGGGCACACGCCGCCGTTTTCCCGGCCCGCCGAGCCTCGGCCGGGTAGTGCCGACCGCGGCCCGCCCGGGGCAGCTCCGTGCCCCGCACGCTGCGGCTCTGCCTGCCCCGAGAGGAGCTCGCCTCCCCTTCTTCCCCGAGGTCCTGTTAATTTTGGGGTCCGTCAGGTTAGCAGAGCGTTTAAAGCCATACGATTACTGAAGCTTGACGGGGGTACGGCGGCCGTGCCAAGGAGAGATCCATCTGCCTGCCCTTCTCAGAATAACCTCGCGCATCTCTCCCCCCGCACTGATTTAAATCGCTACACTAGGTGTGACAGCATCTTGTCACAAATTAAATAAAAATTAAAATATTTTTAAAATATCGACAGCTCGCGTCTGCACATTTCACCTACGGAAAGGTAAAGCGTGCTTCCTCTTTGAACGCATTTGCTAAAAAGTCAGTCTAGAAAGTTTAAATAAAAACAAAACCCCAAAAACACAACGCAACTTCCCCATAGTACAAAAAGCCTGAGCTTTCCCTGCCTGTGATTTTCTACAATCGCCCAACGTGCAAAAATTGTAGAGCCCTACCACTGAACACAACTCTTAAAAAATGCAGAACCTTCGAGCCTGGAAATGCGCTTTCCAGTACGGCAGCTGATGAACAGGAGGAAGAAAGACGTTGCAAGATGTATTCCCAGTTTCCCTCGAACAAAGGCAATACGGTTAAGGGAAGGATGTTCAGCGACGGTTAAATGCTACTGTAAAATTCGCTGTTATTCACTACAAATTCCACGAGCTTTATAAATGTGGTTTTAATTTAGAGGATCACGGTAATTATTGGCGAGGATACAGCGCGGATGGGTTTCCCACCTTGCATCCGTGTAGTGATTCAAATTAAATAGCACAGGAGGAGAAAAGATCGAGGCCAAAAAATAGCAAAAGGGAAGGTCGCTTAACTTTATGTTCGTGGATAATGAGCATGGCGAGGATAAATGACTGTGGAAACGACACATAATTAGGATGACCCTTATTTGCCCTTAGCCGGCTTCCCTCTATTAAACAAGGTGCCAGCAGGGTGACACGTATCTGCGTGTGCCCGCGTGGCCCTATAGGGTGCTGGGTGCAAGCCTCGGGGTGCAGGGACGAGGCGTGGGGACTGTGCAGCCGTGTCCGGGTGTGCTGATGCAATGCCTGTGCGCGCACACCTAGGTGCCTGGTTTACTACCACACTTCCTTAAAACGGCTCCTGCCCGGCCAGCGATCCAGGCGGAGGTTCTGACGGTGCTGCCGAGCGCTGGCTTCTCCCGAGGACCCGGGCAGAGCCGCACCGGCACTGTGTAAAACCAGGGCCCCCGCAAGGCCGGGCTGTACCCGGGGGCGCTTCCGTGGCCCACTCCCCGGCCGCGTTTGGGCCGCTGCTCCCCTTCTCTTGCACCGCGCTGGAAAACAGCCAAGGGCCGGGGCCGCCTCCCGGGACGCCGCGGGCCGGCTGGGGGCGGCCGGGGCAGGCCGGGGAGGCCGGGCCGGGGCCGGGGCTGGGGTCGGGGCTGGTGCTGGGGGCCGGGGCCCGGGGCCCCCTCCCGGTGCTGGGAGCCGGGGCCCTCTCTCCGCAGCGCCGCCAGCCGGCCCGCGGCAGCAGCGCACACCGCAGGCGAGCCGTCTTGCGAAGTACGAACAAACGGCTATTTAATTATTTATTTCTTCTTTCTTTTCCTTGTTTTTTCCTTTATTTTTTTTCTCCGGGCTTTACCAGGTGAGGACCCCAGCGGGGGACTCCGGGCCCCGCGGGGGGAAGGCGCTGCTCGCGCCCCGGGGCGCGCCCCGCTCCCCGCCGCTGCCATATGCCGGGGGCCGGCAGCGCGGCGAGTCCCTGCCCCGAGCCCGGAGTTTTCGGGGCGCTTTTGTGCCCGCCCGGAGCGGAGATCGAGCCTTTCGGGGGAGCTTAAGGGTTGCCCCCGGCCCCCCCGGGGGGCTCGCAGCCTCTCCGGTTCTCCCTCAAGCGCCTCCAGGCCGGGTGGATTTCCTCGGGGAAGCCTGGCCAGTTTCAGCGCTGGAGGGGGGAGGCAGGAGCTGGAGTGCAAAGCTGGAATGCGGCCGCTGCCCCCCTCCGGACCCCCGGCCCTCCCTCCCACCCCCCTCTCCCTCGCGGAGGGGCAGCAGCGAAGCCAGAGCCTGGGATTTACTCACCTCCTGAGTGTCGGCGTAGTAGCTGTTCCAGTCGCTGGTTTCATGCCCTTCCATTTTCACAGTCCCTAACATTATGGAGCCAACCTGCCCGGTGTAACCATCCAGCCCTCTTGCAAGCGAGCGACGGGCAGCAGGAAAAGAACCCGAAAGCCCGACCTAGCAGGAAGCCAGCTCCCAGGAGAGGCGGGGGGTGCTCAAATCTCCTCTATAACAAGCCAAAAAGGAGGCAGGGAGCGGTGTGGGGCGAGACAGTTGAGAAAGTGAGGAAGTGCCGGCTGGGATGTGAGTGGAGTTGAGCTGATGTGGATCTTACGTCGCAGAAGTACCCACCTCCTCCTCCTCCTCTCCCCATTTGTCCGCCGCACAAAGGCGTTCGCACCTACAAAGCCGGAGATGCACCTGCAAACAAGGCAGTTCCCCTCGCCTGCAACTCCCCCCGGGGCGGCACTTTATTTGCAAAGCAGCGTAATTGGTTTAAGCTTGCGGGAAAAGAAGAAGAGACGGAGGTGGGAGAGGGGGAAGAGAGTAGGAAAGGGGGGGAGGAACCCACCCCTTTCAGATGGACAGGACAAATGCTAGGAGGGATCGCTGGAACTGAAACGAGGCAGATAAGGGAAGGGCAGCCCCCTGTGTTTGAACAGAATGCAAAAGGCCATCCAGCCTTAAACCCCCGAGATTAGAGGCAGTATTTACTAAAGTCCGGTAGATGCTCCTTTAACTCGATGGTCGGGACGTGCTCCAAAGTCCCGAGCCCCGCAGTCAAACACGCTCCCCCCGCTCCAGCCTCCCTCCCCCCCATTCAAAGCTCAGCACGGCGCAGGTGCCTCTGCGCCCCCCGCCCCTGCCGCGGCGCCCCCCGCTCTGCGCTGCGGGCGGCCAGCAGCGCCTCAGAGCCCCCCGTGGGTTGCACGGAACATTGGACCCCCCCCCCACTTTGGGCTGCCCGCAGCCCCCCGTGGGCTACCAGCAGCCCTTCAAACGGGGCTGCCGCCCTAAGGCTGCGGTGATGGTGATGGTGTTTCTTTCTTAGTGTCTTGCATTTAGAAACCCTGTGAGTCACGGCGCAGAGACACAACACTACAGACACCCAGTGCATGCGGACAGAGCCTTGAATGCGGATCCACCGAGGTTAACCTCCACTTGGCAAACATCAGGTGAGTCACTGGAACCGTTTACTGTCTTTACCGTGGAAAGCCTCCAGGCCAGAAGGCTACTTGGGAAGCCTTCTCTGGTGCCAGGCACCCAGGAGCAGCAATTAGAAGTAGCAGCTATCCCCTTACCAACTTCTTGCTCCTTACCTTGATTTCTCACAAGGAAGAGGGGAGGAGGAATCTGCGTGGGCTGAAGGGCAAAAAGGGGCAACAGCGATAAAACAAATCGACGTTGGACAAAGCTCCTTAAAATATGGATGTAGGGAATCGCTCAGTCCTTGCAGACGGATCTAACATACCCTTGTTCTGTTCCTACCCTGCCCGGCTCTTCAAGCTTATGTCATGACCAGAGACTTTTATTGGGTTTCTCTTCTTGAGCTTTTTCCCACCCAGTTACTTTTTTCACCTGATAGCAAATAAATAAATAAATCCAGAAATGAAAATAATAAATACTCCCCACCTACAAAATCAACCAACCAACCAAATAAACAACTTCCCCCCATTCCCAACTATCCGGGGAATAGAAATTTGGAAGGGAAATAAAATTTATTGGGATTTTGAAAAACTTCGGCTTATCATATCACACAAACTAAAATACACAGCTGGGTCCGAATTTCTTCCTTGCATGTTTATTGTGCAGCAAGATCGCAGTTGCTTCCAGACTGATTTATCCTCCAGTGGTCTGCGAAAATGCCACCTTCACAATCACGATTTTTTTTAATAAAAGTTTCTTATATAGAGGAACCAGGGATTAAAATGACGAGATACAGGTTATCTCCGCCTCGAGAAATATGTTTTAACTTGTCCTCTAAATGCGTTTTCTGTTATCCCTTTCTTTGTTCTTTCTCTCCTCGTCCTTTTTTCTTTAAATCTGGCAACAGAATTAAGTCAAATCCTTGAAACAAACAGAACTCTGGAATCAGCAGACAAGAAAAGGGAATGAAAATGTGTCTTGAAGGAAATAAAATGAAAAAGATAAAAGTACTGAGTTAAAACCCTACTTTTCCAAGTGGTCAGCGTACACAATTGGAAATTGGAGCAAAACCTAGAGGAAAATCTAAGATACTAAAATTGCGGTCTTTATGTATGCACCCTCCCTCTTTCTCCAGTGGGAACACTCTATACACCTGAACACAGAGCCCCTTCCGTGGTGACTCGTTCAATTCGGTGCTTAGGTATGCTCGGGAGCCTCCCAGAAGAACAGCCGCCTCCGGAGAGGCTGGGAGGGGTTCAGCAGCCCCAGTGCCCCGCCGGCGGTGCCTCCCCTCCGTGTGACCTCGGGGCGGTGCTGCCCCGCTTCCCAGGGCACAGCCCCGCGGGAGCAACACCCGCCGGGCCGCCGGACAGCCCACGCAGGGCTCGCTCCGTACCTGGAAAAAGAGCAGGCACGAACCCCACGGGCGGCACGCTCCTCGGATGCCGGTACAAAATGCGGGGCCGTTTGGCCGGGACCGCCCCCGAGGCGCAGGGGGCACCGGGTCCCGCTCCTGGCTGACCGTGCCGGGCCGGGCTGGGCCGTGCCGGGCCGTGCCATGCCGGGCCGGGCTTTGCGCAAAGCCGCAGCGCCTCCTGTTGTCCGGCTGCGGCTCCGGGCCTCTGCGCCCTGTTCCTAACGTTGCTCCCGGAGGTGAGCGCACAGGCGGGCTCCTGTCGGTAATCTTCTTAGAGAGCGTTTAGGTTCGTTGTGCAGATCGGTAAGCCCGAGGCAGAGTCAGCCGCTGCTGGAAATTCCCTTCAGCCCAGGCTGCTGAAAGCTTTCCTTGTGTGAAGCAGCGCATCACGACGGGTATGCCCGTGGCCATGGGAAACGAGGGGATTTCGGTAGTTCCACCCGGCCCGCTCCTCCGTGCCTGCGAAGCCCTGTGTGGGATGCTCGGAGAGTCCGGCGCAACTGGTCCGTGCCCTTTGCAGCAGCCCCAGAGGGACGGAAAGGGCTCTGCTAAGATGCAGGACGCGTGGTACCGAGCAGGAGCTCTCCGGATGCGCACAGCTGCTTGCGGCTTTCCATATTTCGGGACGGGAACCGTGGCCCGGTTTGCACGGAGCCTTTCCCCAGATCTCGTTAGAGCAGTGCCACTTTCTCATTACTTCATGCACCGGTTTCTCCCCTATTTATTTATTTATTATTAATTATGGGGAGCTACTTGTTCACCCTGGAGAAATGTGCAGGCGAGCTGTATTTTCACTCTTTAAACGGGAGCAGGGTCTCTGCTCCTGGCTCCTCCGGTGCACTGTCAAGGAGGGAAGCACGATACCTGCCCTAAAAGAGGGGAGCGTGCGCGCACGCGTGTCTGTGGGAGTGAGTGTCAGGGCTTGGCTCGCCCACGGGTGCCCAGCCGCAGCACTGGCAGCGACAGCTGGACCAAAACCCACGCGGGGACCGCCGGTGCCCTCTGCCCAGCGCTGCTCGGGAGCGCCGCCCGCAGGTACTGTCCCACGCGTGGGGCGGGCGAAGGATGGAGCTGGCGGGGGCTTTAACTGTACCTCCGGGGAACGGGCAGCGCTATTTTAATGCTCTCCTGCCTAAGAGCCACTTGTTCTCTGGAAGAGGCAGCGCCCGCTGGCCAGCTCGGTTTGTCTCGCAGGTTTTATTTGATTTTATCCAGATGCCGCCGCTTCCGGGCCGGGGATCTGTCGGCGGTGCTTGTGCGGGGCAGGGCTCTACCTCAGAAAAAGGCTGCCAGGCTGTCTCCGCGTCAGGATGCCTCCCTTGCTCCTCACTCTACAGCCGCCTTTTCATTTCCCCGGCTCTGCCTCCCGTAGAGACCCGGCTCTCCCATCCCTCCCGGCGGTGGGAACCCCCGGGGGCTCCACCTGTTGCCGACCCCAAATCCTCCCCACCCACGCGGGCAAACAGGAACCGCGTGGGAACCCTGCCGGTACCCGCAACCGGGATGGGTACCGCCCGCCGCCCTCTGCTTCCCCGCTTCTCTTCGTTTCCTTCATCCTCCCCGCGGGGCTCAAGGAGGCTGCGGATCCTCCCCCCCGGAGGCCCAATCCTGCCGGGGCCGAGCCGTCGGGGCAGCGGTGGTGCTCCCACGCGTGTCTGGGGGCTCGCTCCCGGTGCGCGTTTCCCGAGCGCTCTACGAGGCCCCGGGGACGTTGCACGGCTCGTTGCAGAGGCGACTTTCTGCTGCCGCGTTTTGTTTTACTTTATTTTATTTATCTTCGTTACCTATTATTATTATTTACTTTATCTCGATTAATCTAATTTCTTTTTATTTCTTTTTATTTCTTTTTTCTTTTTAATTTTATTATAATTCATTGCAACTCATTGCATTTCATTTTTTTCTATGCATCATTCAGCACGCAAGTAGACATGAGAGACCTGAGAGACATTCCTGACATAAAATAAATACATCACCCCATCCCCGAAAATACATATATGACCAATTAAAGGAGAGAGAAGCACAAATAACGAAATGAAAAGCTACAAATAAGCTAGTGTCAGTGGCAGAGAACAGAGTAAGGAACTGGTTTACTTTTTCTTTTGTGTAACAAAATAGTTCTTAAGTAGGTAAATCACGATCCAGTGTATACAGTCACTTCATTTTTGCTAATTGGGTAGATGTGGGTATGTTGCTTGCAGAACTTCAGCTGGTAGGATGCTGGCAAAGTCTGTCTTCCTTACTTTACATTAAAATAAATGCATTTGACATTTCTCACTTGATTCAAGATCAGACATATAGGTATGTATTTCAATTATTGGGTGCATTATTTATGTTATGATTTACTGAAACATAAGTGGCAATGCTTCTAATGTTTATTTCAATCAGTATGCCAATTCTGATGCAATTACTCTACATTTTTGAAAGTTTTCTTTGTTTTGTTTTAAAGTATGCTTTGTTTCAAAGTAATGGCAGTAATATAGCACGGAAGAAACAGTACCAAAGGAGATGGGAATACAGTTACATGCAGAGATAAACAAATATACTTCAATGGCATCTGCTTGGAAGAGTCTCACCTAAATCACAAAAATGGTGTTTCAGGACATACACAGACTTCTGAAATACATGTATAAGGAAGTAAGAAAGCAAACTAAGACTGCAGTTAATCTACATAAACTGGTATCAGAAACAAAGCCTGGTAGGAGAGGCACTTTTGCATGAATCCTAGAACTACTTCCTTGTAAAAGCTGAGAAAGGCTTCCTGGACCACTGTCTGTCCTTTCTTTACCATTTTTTTTTCCCAACAGTATCTGCTCATTGAAAAAAAAGTATTTCCACTCCCCATTAATCTGACTTCTCCAAAACCTGCAGTGAGTTCTCTGTGAGAACATCTGTTTTACTGACGTAAGCCAAAGATCCCTGTATTGGTCAAGTGATGCAGAGCTGATCAGCTCCTTGGGATATTCATGTCAATATAAACACACCCCTTCTTCTGCAAACTGACCTTTCTAAGCAGAAGGTTGAGCTGGCAACCTGGATTTTGTGTGATGGAGAGTGTAGAAATGTTATTCTTCTATTACTGCATACTACTGTATTTTCTTTTTTTTTTTTTTTTTTTTTTTGCACTGATTTCCCTTGCCTGTACAAAATATTCATTTCCATTCTCTGTCTCTACAGCAGTTTTACAAAAAAGCATGGGAGAGACCAGTATCCATCATAACTGTCTTTCTCGGCTGGCTTCAGCTCTGAAGAATCAAATGTACAAAATCAAGGCTGGCTTATTTAAAGTCTTCCCCAGGGAGCAGTTCCACAGCTTTACCCAGCTTGCAGTTCCTAGAGCACAAATGAATTCAGGCTGTGTTAACTGCACATTTTCTTGAGCTGTATTAATACGGACACCCAGAAATTGTGGGATGTGTGGCAGTGTGATCACTCATACAGAAACACTTCGGCCATTTACACCATCAGGGGACATATACTAACCTGCACATAGCAAAAAAATGATATTTGCCCTGGAAAAGGATGTCTGGAGGCCCTATGTAACACATCCCATAGTTTTACATTGAAATGTGAGAATGTGAGTATCAACTGGTAATACCCTGAAATCATAAGCAAGACTCATAAAATAGGATAGTCAACTCGCGTCTATGGGAAAGTAGAGGAAGGTCTGGATTCAGTAACATTTTAGGATTCCTCAGGGGCAGCAGCTGTTCAGTAGTTTGGAGAGTGGTTGGCTCTCCCAGCAGTTGGTCTGAGCTTCTGCTGCTGCTTCAAGCATTTCAAGGGTAATTCTTCCTGCTGAGCAGATTTGAAGAGAATGACATCAGGAAGGTCACTTAGCTCACCATGTGCCTTCCCTTCCGCCTTCATGTGAGCTCCCTCCTCTGTGCAACTGCTGGTGAGACAAGGAAGAGGCAGGGCTAGGCAGATTTCATTCATTCCTCCTCCACCCTTCCCCAGCCAACAAGGCAGCTGCCTAAATGTTTCTGAGGTGCATGTGGTTTCAGGGTTACTCCTTTTTAGGTAGCAGCTTAAGGTGGGATTGTTGGGAAGTAAGCCAACACTGCTTTTCTTCATGTCCTCCAAAGGAGAGAAATTCCGTCTTCCAGCCCAACAGTTTCATAGTTGGATCAGGTGGCTTTCCTATTACCTGTTGAACATCGAATCTTTAGCTCTTTTTCAGGATCAACACCAACAAATATTCCCCTCACCACTTGTTCTGTGCCAGAAATCCTGTAAATCTTTTCTAACCTTACCCTATGACACAACTGAAACTTCAGCTTTTGCAGACATCTCTCCTCACCCCTCGCAGGACATTTACTTTTGCTGAAGAAACTAAGCAGATGTAAAGATTTTTCTTGTGATTAAATAGGATTTCATTGTCCTTCAATGCTGACACTTCATCTGTAAAACCTGGGGAGGACTCTTCAACTGTGATATCTAAAAGCACACGTGCATCGCATATATATAGATACACACACATTCACAGTCAAGTTGTTGTCCTAAGTGTAAAAAGGGTTGTGGTAGAATAAGGGACTGGAAAATCTACTGTTTTCTAGTATTAACTGGAAGACAATAGAGAACAGAGATAACAGGATCAAATTTTAAATCTAAAGCTAGTAAAGGGCTGAGCCTAGCAAAGATTTTGGCAGGTGTTTAGCTGTAATTTCTTGATTTATTGCTTACAGCCTCTTTTAAAGCCAGGAGTGTCTCTGACCTTGTGCCTATAATAAAGGCTGTGTGTGATAGGCTTCTAGAAGTTACTCATGTAAGTTTTCTTGGGTTGTATAATGAAATGGCACATAACTGAAAATATTGCAGTCTCATCATACCAAAAAATAAACCTGAAATTCAAGATCACTCAAGATGACCCAATTTTCTCATTTCAGATATGGTTGAGAATGAAAAAACTCCATCTTGTTTCTATCTTTTTGTTGACTTTTATTTTGAATTATAAAGGAAACACCATTATTTAAATAATGTCATTCATTTGGTGGTTGGGGGGGGGAGGGCGAAGCAAAGCTCAAAATCATAGGAGGAAGAAAAATTTTAGCTATTTCTGCTGACGTAGTACTGGCAAGTACTGATATCTCACAATCACAACAGAGATTAGTAGGGGCTGGGTGCGCATCAAAGAGAGGATATAGTGATTAGAAGAATGACAATATTTTCAATGCTCACAGAAGGATTGAATATATGATTTATAATACTAATTCTGCAAAACCTTTCTATTGCTGCTTACTGCACAAGGGATTCATTATGGATTGATCTGTGAATAATAACAATAAAAAAGTGTTTGCTTCAGCTCAGCTGTATCAAAACCTTGCAGTTAACCAAAAAGATTTTCAGTGCTGACACTGTCTGATTTAAGAGATTTTTTGCCACCTACCTGTTTACTCCACTGTTCTCTTGCAGATTACTGCCCCCATGGTGTAACTGGCAGAAAAGTTTGTGCGCTACATCCTCAGAGACCATACTTCACAGATCAGCATTTTAACTTATAATTGTTTGATTTTCTCTGAGTCTTTATGGCCATTTTACACATATATGTGACAGAAACATTAAACAAAGATGTTGATCCCCTTAACAAGCAAGTAGTAACGTGTAGTCTGAGGATACATACCTTTGATATTCCATTTACTAACAGTCAAAAATATAGTCTGTTATGGATCTGCCACTAGTTCTACTGGGAGACTTAAAAAAGTTATTCAAACTCTTTGTGTTCTTTGTGTTCTCTTTGTGGTCTCTGAAATGGGATAATGCCACGTGGGCATCATGGCAAAACCATATTTGTAAATGTGCTGTTATCCTTACAGAATTGTTGAACTGCTGAATAGCCTTGAGCAAGTGTAGTCCCATTTTGAGGCAGGGTAGACAAGCACTTTGGCTGTAGCATGCCAGACGGGAGAGATCAGAACCCCTCAGCAGGTCTGCTGGGGATTTAGACTTTTTTCAAGTGAAAAGGTTTTCACAGCCAGCTGGAAAAGGATGCCAAGGTGAAGTTGCTATTTAGGTGTAAGCTGCAGAAGAACTAGCAATGTAGCTCTGCCCTTACTTTTCTTTTTCTTTAAGTGATTGCTATTTAGCGTTCCAGGGACTCTTTCTGGCATTGCTGGACAACCCATAGCAGGTTGTGCATATTTCATATGCACTCTGCTGTCCTGATTTGCAATTGCCTAGACCGAGGTAGCTATTGGAGAGCACCATAACTCCTCCTGACTGTGTGCTTACTTCCTGCCAAGGTCTGGAAGGAATACGTGCATCTAAATCTCGTTGCAGCATGAACTTGGATCACAGCGATGATGTGCACCAGGGGTGAGACTTCCTACACAGTGTGGACTCAGACAATTTAGGAGAAAAGAAACTGAATTTGCAGACTTTCTCTAACTAAATGAACTGTTTTTTAAATAATCACTTTTCCTCCTAAATGGAAAAAGAAAAAAAAAAAAAGAATGAAAAGAAAGAAAAAAAGCCTTCTTTATAACATTAATAGACTAATAACCTAGATGGTACAATTTATATGATATTAGAAAGCTTAGTGATCTGGTGAGGCCTAATTAAGAAAAATAATAATGTGTACCTAGGGACTAAACGTGCACAAGATTTTCCAAATCTAGATCCATTTGCTCAGTATAAGAATTCATCTACTGATTAAATTTTGGACTTTGCAAGCTACAGAGATGAGATTTAGCCTGTTTAACTAAATACTTAATGTTAATAAAAACCCACCTCCTGGCTTCAAGCAGCACTGTGAACATTTAGAGATGGGACACATACTAATAGTACCTAGGGCATGGAGAAAAAGGTTTCCCTGTATTCCTGTGTACCAGATACAGTTGTCATCTCTGCAGCTCCAGCTGAAGTTCTAGAGGATATTGGCAACACTTATTCCTGGAATGACTGCTAAGCAGAGTGTGTGTCTTTGTAGGGGAAATAGCATTTAGGATTTAACTTGTCAACAGCTACCCTTGGGTGCTAACTCACTTTGCTACAAGACTGAGAACCTCAATGTTGTGGAACAGGAAACATATTTGAACTACAGCTTGAACCTTTCTTGCAACCTAAATGCATTCTCCTGGAGCCAGTCCCTGCTTTGCTACAAGCTGAGCTGGTGGACCACAGATACAGTAAGATAACACAGCACACTTATTTTCCTGCAGGACACCACCATTTTACCACAACTATTAATCTAAGGAGAAAACCCATGTCTAAGGATTTTTCCTCCTTCCTAACTTTTTTTTTTTTTTTAAATGCAAATACTTCTTGCCATTCAGCATCTCCTTATGGGAACTTCCTGATGCAAATACCTCTTCACATGCAGGGCTTTTTCTTCCATGCCCCACTGTGACTCCTGCGGCGAGGAGCTGCTCTCAGTAAACTAAATTGTTGAAGCTTCACTGACTGTGTAATTAGTTTGAAATGAATCTGTTCTCTAGACTTACAACTGCATTAACCTGCTGATAGGATTCATCTTCAATGGGGGAATCAAACACTTCCATGCCTGTTTGGAACTGCTCTAATGGCTTGGACAGCTAATGGGAATCCTTCCACACAGAACAACTACTTCCTATCCCACCTACTGCTCCTCCAACTATTCTAGTATTGCTGCTGAAGAGAGGGAGAAGCCAACTAGACACAAAATAGACAGGCTTCCTAGGGTGTATTACAGGGCTTTAATCAGTTATCTTACTATAACAAGAAGAAATCCTACTATTAATTTGGTCTTAATGTGACTGGCTAATGAGTTTTTAATCTTTAACAAGTCCTTAGTTCCCTTAGGAAGCTAAAAGTGGGTCGTCTAGCCTAGTGCATGGGGCATTGTCTGCAGGAAGTACACTGGCCACCCCCTTGGACTCCGGCAATACAATTAGGTTGGAAAAAAAGGTACAAAGCTGTAGCTGAAAGCTACAAAGAAAGGAGAGGATAATCGAAGGCACTTGCTTGTTGGATCCTTCTAATCAGCTGCGTGGCTTATTTGAATCCAACATACGCAGTTAGTCACTGCAGTCCCTTGTTATCACACAGGTGTTTGGTGATCCAAACTGGAGGAAAAGAAAAAAAAAAAAAGAAAATGAAAGAGAAAAAGACTATTTTTTACCCACCATAAAAGACATAAATGGATTGTGAGCTTAATTTTGAGAAGTGTCGCAGCCCAGGGATTCCTGGAAAGCAGTCAGTACTTTGTGTTTAGACTAGATGAGTTTTAAAGGTCCTTTCCAACCCAAACTATTCTATGATTATATGAAACTCATTTTTCCCCTTTCCTGCTATGAGCTGCTTCCCTTTGCCCTTGTGTTCTGCACAACCAGCCCGCTGTGCAACTGAGTCAATGCGACCTTGTAGGTTTGTGCTGTACTTCCAGTTATAGTCCTCTTGGCAGACCCACTTTGACTTTTAACGTTTTCTTTTAATTTTTGTGTTCAGTTTTTATTATATTTTGAAGAACTTTAGCGCGTGTCGCCACCCCCCCCAACTCCTCTCAGCGAACTTGTTTCAGCCCTCATGCTCATGTTACTGCAGCAAAGCCAGTCAGTTTGTGGAGCCTGTCCTGTTGCGGACAATCCCTGGTATTCTAAATAAAACCCCAGAGACAGAAAGTGTATTGGTGACAATAAACCAGACAAATGCAGTTGGCTTTGGCTTTTGTCTCCAAGCCGAGCCTTTGACGATTAATCAGGAAAATTATCCGGACACTTAGGGAGAACGCGTATGTGACTGTGCTCAGGAGGACAGCCCTGCGGGACACAGTGAGGCCCAGCAACGCCGCCCTGACCGCGGGCCCTGAGGGCCAGACCCGCGGAGGGCAGCTCCCAGAGCCGCGCCCCACGTTAACACCGCACCGCCGGTGCTGCGGGGCCGAGCTCGGGGCCCTCCGGCCGGCAGAGGGGGCGCTCGGCCCCTCGCTCCCCCGCCTGGAGCCCGGTTGCGCGGTTACGGAGCGCGTCCGTGCCCCGCCCGCCCGCTCGCTCAAGAGGGAGCGGCGGCGGCTTCGTGGCTGGGGAGCCGTGAGGGGAGCGGCGCGGGGGCGCCGGGGCAGCCGCTCGGGTGTGGGTGTGGGAGTGGGGTCTGTCAGGCCGCGGGACGCCGGCGTGTCCTGTTGGGAGGCCCTTTTGTGAGGGGGAGGCCCTCTGCCTGCCCCAGGTTGAGAAGCCGGGCTTGTGGGGGTCTGAGGTCACTTGTTTTTGTAGGGAGAATGCCGCTGTAGCTCCTTCGGGTGGGCACTGAGCTTGAATCTGTCTCAGTTCTTCAGCTGGCAGCTTCTGGGTGGCTTCCAGTGTGTGATCCCAAAGACTGAAACAATTTGGCTTTTTTCTTAGGTAAAATGGTAGAAACTGTTGCTGGTGTTCAATTATATGCCTTTAGTCTCATTGAAATCCACAGGGCTCTTAGTGAAGTTGTCTTTGAAAGCTTGGGTTCTGTGTTGGCATTTAAAGTATAAAAACTCATTTCTCTTTGAATTTACAGGCTGTGTGCAGCAGGAGAGAATTGCTAGAAAACACAAGCACTTTGGACCGTTATCTGGAGGAGCTGAATATGATTAAGGAATGTGAGACTATATGCAGGGAATCTCAGCAGGACAGTCTGAAGATCAAACAAGCAATAGTTACTGCTCCTAGAAGCATGAGCATTTAGCTCTTATTGGAAGATTTAACACATTAGGTCAATCGCGTTGTTTAAGAACATTATCCTCTTCAGAGGTCAAAGAGTCCACATAAGCCTGTCATGCATATAAATAAAAATATTACTAATTAATTCATAGGGTGTTCTGAAGTTCACAGGAAGTAAGGATATCTTTTGAAGTAAGAGAAATGAAAAAACAAACTCCTCATCTCAGGGTAATGACTCACAGAAATATATCTGTGGAAGAAGGCAGGGATGACATAAATCCAAGTTCCTCTGAAAGAGTTAGCAGAGAAAATGCCACATGTAGTCATGAAAGTCGTGTTGTAAAACTGCCTGTAATAGCATCATTTGCAGGTACCACTAAAAAAATTGTCATGGTTAAGCACCCAGCACCACTTCAGAAGCTAAGTTACTGCAGGTCTAATTTTCACACCAGTAATTCCCCTGTGTCATTGGGAAAGACAAAAGCTGTTAGTAAAGTAAAGGATAGAGTGCATATACTAAAGACGAATACCCAAAATTTAGAAAGGGATAGAACTGAAGAAATAGGCACTGTGTTTAAGGATAGTGGTGACTTTAGCTCTACAGATTTGGATACAAATAAAAACATTTCCAGGAAGGAAAAAACAACCAGGGAAAGCTGTAAGAAGGGGAGCAAAGCGATTTCAAAAGCAAAGCAGCAAGATTTAAATGTTGAATCAGGAAGAGTGCTGAGAAAAGGAAGCAAGCAGCCAAGTGTGAGGTCTGCTCAAGAACAGTTGGAAGAGGCACGAGATGTGACTAGACCAGACACTTCAAAAATATACGAGAACTTCCAGCAGAGCAAACCTGAAGAGCCTACTTCCACACCAGCATTGCCTGTGAAAGTGGTTGCAAAGTCTGTTGATGAAATAACTGCTTCCCTGCAGTCTACTTCTCCATCTCCCTCAGACCAGACGATCAAAGAACTCCTGGAGAGTGTTCTTGGCCAGAAATACAACATAAAAATGGAAGTAGGTGAACCAGAACAAGAGCAATATTTTTGTCTTGGATAAATATTACTTTTATAAGAGTTGTATATTTTTTTCCAGCTCCTACAATGTGTTATAACACAGAAGCCAGACAAAACAAACGGATAAAAACGCTAATATATAATAGAATATTCCTCACTGTTTCTTCTGACTGTTTTTTTCATGTCCCTTAAATGAAAATGAGCCAATATAAAAATCTATTAAAACCTAAGCTCTTTTTGGGGTCATAATTGTGTTATACTGCTTATAGTTTAATATAACTTTTTCTTTACTTTCTTTTCCCTTTATGTGTGGCATATTCCAGTCTAAGTGATGAAGAAGTGTGTTAAATGTATCCAGAATGTTGTTGGAAGTATTACTCATTTCAGTTATTGTTTGGTTGTGAAGTCTCAAGAAGGCGAATTCTGCATTGTCACAGCTGGGTAGATTGTATAGGCTGTTGTAAGAGAGTGCCTTCAATTACTGCAAGAGATATCAGTAATACATCAGTAACATCGTGTAGATGGTACAGAAGACTTTCTTGATTTTCACCAGAGGGTTGCTTCATTTATTGACTAGACTAGTAACTTACTTGCAGATGGATTTTTCACCTCTCTGAGCAAGAGTGATGGTTTTATTCTAGTTCCACAAAGGCTGAAGCGTATGTCCCAAAAATTGCTATCACATCTGATATTCATGCTTGCAGTAGTTGTTAGGGGTGCCCTGAGACGAGTAGACCCATGGCAGATGAACTACTCCTTTTAAGCAGTAACTGCCTCTTCAGGGAAGTATGGAAGGCTGATGCATATGTGTTTTAGGAAATGATAGCAAACATTGTTTCCTGCAACTATCAAAATACTACCTTTATGACCAAAAAGTATCTCATATAGAATGTTAGACTGTAAGTGTAGCACCTTACATTCCTTTAATGTTAGATACAAAAGTTAAGACAAAAAAGAATTCTGGACTGAGTTAATTTAAATAAGTCCATGAGCAGCAATGGCCTGAAACTGCATTTCCAGTAGATTTATGTCCTCAGATTTAATTTACTACTGTTCTGGGAGCTGTTTGTGTGGGTGAAGCCCTCGTGTCTTTCCCACCCTCCTATGCCCTACCCCTGCTGTGCATGTTTTCTGCTATACAATTGGGATTGAAATCAGAGTTGCTTTTCCTTAGTGTGGCAGCATTGATATGGTCCCTCTTCATTGCTTTACTCTTGTTTTAGGAATGTGATAATTTGGGGCTGTTCTCTTTCTGTTAAGCCTGGTTGAAATTTGCCAGTTGGTTACAAAAATACCTCAGGGGAGATGGGAAAGGAAAAGGGCTAAAGAAGATCCTAGACCTGGAAAACCATTTCTTGTTCAACTTACCAAAAGTAATTGTTAGTATTTAGTAATGTGTGCTACATGGCTAGGTTTCCTCTTACTCTTTTATAAATGTGTTATGTGTTGTAGGTAAGATTTTAAAAGTCCAGCCTCTAGTATGTCCTAATGGTCTTGATCAGAGGTGAACTGATTCTCTATTGTTTGTAGTGCGAGCTACTGGGCTCTGAGCTTTGAAAATGGCCTCTGGAGTACTGTGTTGTCTAAAACATATCAATCAAGTTCAAAGTAAAATGAAAATCTAAATTTGGTGATGTCTTTCTGGTCCAGTTGTTTGTTTAATGTTTTTGTAGATATGAGCATATGGAAATTAGTGAGGATGAATGACACTCTTACTGATCACACTTTTTTAACCAAAGGCATTTGTAGCAGGTGTCTTTTGAACTTAAGTGACCTTATCAATAGGATGAGGACTCTAGAAATTCTTCATTATTATTATGCGTGGTTTATTTGCTTTAGACTGAGCTTCAAGACTTGTCTTCTCTGATGAAATAAGAAATGTATTATTTTAAATGAAATAGAAATACCTAGGAAACGAACAGAACTACTAAAATGAAAACAAGCTCTCAGAATTAAATGTGATTTTAATTTCTTAAAAAAAATACAAAAAATATTCTGTTCACTTTATCTTATTATTGCCTTTAAATTAATGACTGGTTAGTATTGATAATTTACGCTATTGTTGTGAGGCGTGAATGCTGATTTTCTCACAGCATTAAAAAGAGTATTATCTGGGGAATGGGATGCCAGCTTGGTGGGACATTAGTACTTAGTCCTATTTCCACTGGGGGAAATCAGAATAATGATTCCTGCTTATTATATCAGAATATCATTTCCAATGTCTGGAGTAATTTTGTTGCTTCAGGACCTGTTGCTACCCCTGAAGTACATTAAGTTATCAAGTTATATGTTGGATTTAGTATCCACAGGAGGATGTTTATATTCATACCAGAAATGCATTTTCTTAGTGTTCAGCTTGATGTTCAGCTTTCTTGGTGATGAGCCTGCAGCTCATCATCTTTAGTTGGTTTATTTTCAGCAGATCAGTTCTTGGTACCTCAGAGGAGCTTGTGAGAAAAACATGTGTGTTCTAGAAAAACAGAATCAATTTGGAATGTGTCTATTAAACAGAGACTATACAGTGTACCATACCATCAGCAAGCCAACATAAAATATACATCTTTTTTAAAAAACATCTCTCACTCTTCAGGTACTTCCAATTGTGAGTGAGGCCTTGAGGAGATGTTCTCGGTAATGGTTTAGTACTCTCAAAAGCAGTTGGATGGAGTCTAATTATTTTTAAAATTCAGGAAGAGATGCTCACTTGTTTGTGTTTTGCTCGTAATTACAAGAAAATATAAACAAATATTTGTTCATCACTTTACAATATCTTATTTAGTATTTTGTGTATATGTTCCTTACATTTCAGTTGATGTTAAAATTATACAATAGATCATGTATTGCTTTCTGATAAAACAATATTTTAAGAGGCTTACTGAAAATATATTTTTTTCCTTTTGAGTGCTATAAGGCATATTCTAATTTTCACAGAAATGAACAAGACACTTCAATTTGTTACACTTAGATCTCTTTAAAAGTAGCTGAATCAAGACCATGAAGCTTTTTATTATGAATTTGATACTATATCATTAATTGTGTAACCACATATTATTGGTTATGCTCTATAAGGTTAATCATAGCAGAGGAAACAGTATATTGCTTCCTGCCGTTGTCTGAAGGAAGTCAGTCTTCAGGAGTGGATATTACCAGTCCTGGACACATGATTTATATTATAATTATTATTCTGGAACAACTAACTTGTACTACTTCTACTTTATTATCATTATTATTGTTATTATTTTTAAGATGTACCGTTTTCATGGTGTTACAAGAAGCAGCCTAGTGAGAGATATATGGTATACAAGTATGGACTTAGGAAATCTAATCTGTTTTATCTTTTCAAAAGTACTAATACAAGTAACTAATTAAAAATAATCCAGTTGTGCAATTATTACCACTTGTTGTAAAAATGCTGCAGGCTTCATGGGGCAAGGACTGTCTTTTTTACCCTGAAGTCTAAAAAATAAATTAATGGGAGAGTAATCCTGATTTAGGCCAGTGAGGTGCTGCTAAAAGAGAATAAACTGATTTTAATCAGTTTAATTAGGACATAAATTTAGATGTAATTACTAGAAAAAAAATACTGGAAAAAAAACCTGAATTTTCTGCATGTCAAGACTCACGATTCTTCTTTTCAGCAACAAAGGACCAAAGGCATATCAAAGTGACTGAAAATGTTAAAATAGTTTCTCTTGAATTATGAAGGTGCTCAGGTACCTAAATAGTTTCCTACAAGGGCAACAGGAAGGCTATGGCTAGTAAAACTGTTTTTTAAAAGGCACAATAGAATTTTCCATCACAGGGTAAAATATCAGCGCAGGAAGAATCAGCAGAATGTTTGAGAATGGATCCACGAGAATTAAGAGTTGCCACAGGTCTCAACACTTTTATTTCCTAAAGTTAGATCAAATCCCTTTGGCCTAGTTTCTGTTAATACAAACAGACAGCCCATAGTACATATATACACAGTACACATCATTTTATTAAAATAACACAACAGCATTGTGCCTGCAATTCTCCCATGGGGAGTGAACAAAAGAGAAAACACCACACCCAACAAAGGAAAGCAGTCACATAACATGTGCAGATGTCGAACATGGCTTGGAGTTATTGTTTGTTCACATAATTCTGTTGATTTTGACAGAAGAGAGAAATTAATGCATAACATTATAATTTATATATTCTGTCAGAGTTTTGAAACAAGTTCATCAAGTCATTAGTCCATAGTAATCACCGTGTTTGAAAGCGTGCACATGTTGTAAAGAAGAGGAAGATTATTTAGTATAGCTTCGGAAGATAATGCTGAATCTATTTATTTTAATCTGAGGTGTTACTACATTCCCAATGGTGATGAAAAGAATATGCAGTATGATTTTTTTTTTCTTAATCTGCCATTTCTGTCAAAGGTAGATTAATTGGTAAGGGTTTGGTTAAAAACAAACCACCAATGTGAGAGTATGCTTATTACCCAGTTTGTTAAAATGCAATTTAATTTGACATGAAAAAAATCCTAAGCATTAAAAAAATACATTCTTAGATCACTAGGTGAACAATGTAATAAAAATCTACTATGTGGAAAATTCTTACATTAAAAGAGCAAATGAACACTTGCAACACCAGCAAAAGGTTTTTCTCATTAAGTGACAGGCTGTTTACAACACATACTCAGCTGACAGTTTTGATGGAGCTGTGCATTGACTTGTGGCTCTGAAATATTTTTCTCCAGTATATTTCACATTTCTGTGGTAATTTTAAAGAACTGTATTCTAAAATGAAATAAAGTTTAGTTTTGATACTCCTGCTTGTTACTGTTATCTTTAAAATGTGGTTCATCAAACCAGTATATGTCACAAAGTATAAAGTATGTGTGTGCTGAGTTGCGTACATGTATACTAACCAGGTGCTTAGCAAACACACTGTCCTTAAACTACCAACTCTTTTGAGTTGTTGCTGGATTTTATTTCTGACTGTATTTATTTTTTTAATTATTTTTTTATGGTTATACTGTAACCAAAAGGGGACTTGCTGAGACATTCTTTTTATGAGGAAAAAGTAGTGTGTCTGGGAACTGAGAACAACTCTACATTTTGTAGCAGCGTTTCCACTGGTGGAAAAATTATTATTTATCTCCTGTGGAGAAAATGATTAACTGAAAATTGCACTCAGCTTTTAAAGTTTACTACTACAGGCAATTTCATAGGGAAGTTGTTTATAGCAAAGAGTTAAGCACGAGTGCAAATGTTTGCAGAAGATGAGCCCGAGATTGTATCTACTTGTTGCTTTCAAAGTAATATACGTAGTAAAGACCCAGCCTTTAATTCATGCATGTATATTATTTTGATGTTGTTTTGTTCTGTAAGGTAGTATGCATAACAACATATATATATTTTTTCTCTTATGCAGCAGGTACTGGTCGAACATAAGGAAATAACATCTGAATCTCAAGATAGCAAAGAAATCCTGCCAAGTTTTCACCAAGCAAGCCTGGTAACATTCTACATTATCTAGGAATGTTAAAATATAATAAGTTAATTGTGCTTCTATTTACTTGCAGAGTTGTTCAGATAGGTAGTTCATATTTTAAACTGATAAAACAGGAAAGGAAATGAAATAGTGCTTGAAACCATTTTGGTACTTCATAAATGATAAATATATGTCTATTTTTCTGTCCTTCCCTCTTGTGTCTCTTGTTCATTCATTTTCTTCCAGGGTTTGATTCTTCAGCTACTGGATATACAGAATTTCACTATTATTAAATAGCATGAGAATTAGGGCAATGGGCTTACAAGGCATTCATCTATATTCATATATATTAATGCCCATCATTCTATGCCTTGCATTCAAATTGTTTTAAAATTTTAAATATTTAAACTTAGGTATGTTTGGGGGGGTTTGCTTAATGTTTAGAGTTGTTAATGATTTATTTGCTTTAAAGGATTGTATATCTGTTGATGTCCATTTCTACTGTATGTTTCTTCTTGCATTTTGGAGGTGTAATTTGTAGAAGAAACAGACTAAGATAAGAAATCTCTACAAATATTATTTAGCGTTAATCATTGTAAGTCCTTCGTCTGTTACTGTATTTATTTTCGAAAATCCATTTAGTGATTGAGGAAATATTTGGTTTAAGATAAATTTGATACAGTGTTCTAGGTGCTTCATAAAATACATGGACAATGAAAATAATTGCGCATAATAAATATTGTACTGAAGTACAAAAGTGTTTTTGAAAAAATATTGTATGTTCACCTCTGAAATGGATTTTCTCTTTCCCCCCAAAAGACACCGGTTGTTCAAAAAGAACCTCAAGTAGCGGAAAATGAGTCTCAGCCTACAGAAGAGATATTAACATGTAATAATCAGGTGAAACAGGTAAGCAGATTTAGTACTCCTGTGAGATAGTATTAGTGTTTTTATGCTTTAGAGCATACAGGGATTTGCAAGATGTTTTCATACCACCTGCCCTTTAAAAGAAGACTCTTCTATAAAACAGGTCTCCATACTGGTCTTGCAGCTTAAGGTTAGAGGGAAAAAAAATAAATTAAGGTTCATTCGGTCAGATGTTGGGTTAGGCTTCTCATTATGAGATTGGGAAGAAGATTGCAGGTGAAACAACATACAAATAGAATCCTCATCTACATTTAACAACTGTGTGCCTTCCTGGAAAACGGCATAATGCTCAATATCCTTTTGGTTTTGCAATATTTCATGCATGACAAAAGCTGCCATTAGGATATTGACCCTATAAAGCTTTTTAGTAGAGAACACATTAAGTTTATAAAGACAGTACCATAGAGAACAAATTAAATTCTAAAACAAAAAAAAATGTATTTTGTCATATGTTGTCGGTTTCCAGCATTCTGATATTTTGAGGATACAACCAGACCAGTCAAAAGAAACCTTAACCTGGCTCTTTCTGCAGTTTCAATATGAATGATTACTTTTCCCTAAAATTATTACACATGCTAAATGTATTACGTGAAGAGCAACCAAGACTGGGATATGTTTCCTCTAGGCAGTTTTATGTGTAGAAATACCAGATAGCCATGGCTTAAAATTAAATAAATGAGATGAACACAAAGTTGGATAAGATACCTGGAAAGACAAATGCAGTTATTGAAATAAGGGGATAAAAGGAACAAAATAGAGGACAAGAGCGACAGATGTGGAATGCTTGTTGATAGTAATATTATTGGACAATAGGTTGTTTCAAGGTCTAGTCATAGTGAGACAGATCTAGTCAAAATGAGAAACCTTTTGAATGTTTAAGACCCTTGTGTCAGCTGCTTCTTCATCTCATCCCATCAACTGTAGTTTGGCCCTGATCATGTCTTGTCAAGCTGCATGGAGAAATGCATAGAAGAAAGGTGGACATGTCTCTAGGGTTTCAGAGCATTAGTGACCAGATTTCCCAATCAATTTTGGGATAGCTAAGAACACGAGATGCACACAGCTTTCCCTGCACACAGCTAAGGTGTCCACCACAGTCTCAGATCTGAGACTGAGTCACTGGGAGACAACAGAAACTCCTCATCAGTCCTAGAGCAGCTTCCTGTGCTGGGGCTACAATGAGCATGAAGGAAAGCTCTAAGTGGTCTGAGCAATTCCAATTCACTGGCATTCTCCAGCCAAAGATTAGGATTTCCTAAAAACTCTTGTGAAAGTAGAACTCTTCCTGTTAGATGGGTTAGATTGTCCATACAATATTTGTCTGTCTATATATACATATACACACACACATTTATATAAAAATATATATATAATATAAATTATATATAAAAATAAATTTATATAAATACATATTATATATGCTTTATATATCTATATATGTGAATTTATTATATATAAATATTAATATATATATTCATACATATGAATATATATTTATATACTCATATATGCTTCATATATATCCATATATTATTCTATTAATATAAATTATATACATTATATAAATATATATATATTTGTCTGTCTATAGGTCAGAAATGTTTCAAATCTTTCAGTAACTGAAATCTCATGTACCATCTATACTTGACTTTATATAATTAATATTAATGATGATGTTTGCCATAGGTAATTTAAAAAGTATACTCTGTAGTTGTACCCTTGTATCTGTTGATTTGTTGATTACTAAAGTAAAAATGCTAAATGATATATAAGCAATATACAGACCAATGTCAATGATGGTAATTTTTATGATATTCAAAAATATAGCAAGAGTACTTATTACTTATGAATTTTATACTATTTGCACAGAGCACTTTACAACAGTACACTTTCACGGTTATTTAAACAGTACTGTGGTACTGTGATGCTATTTTTTAGACAGTATTATTTTGGGCAGAATGCCACTTCTGTAATGCACTAGCAATGTTGTTTTAACAACACTCATCAAGTGTGTCTTCAGTGAGCTTATAATGCAAAGTAGTTTGCAAGATTGGCATCTGGAAAGGTAAAATACATTTGCTTCTATTTAATGTAATTATTACATAATTTAAATATATTATTTATTTGAAAGTGTGTTCATTTGATATTACACACAGAAAAAATAATGGAGACAAAAAAATTAGAAAGAATAAAATAAATGTGTTTCAGAACCCATATGTATTAGCTAAATGCTATATCCCATCATTAACAAAACCATTTCTGCTATAGTATCTGCAATCTATTGTACTGTATGTTAGTATTTCTTTAGAACACTATTCATTGACATTTGTTTCATGATGTTATCTTATTTTTTTGAAATTATTTACTTTTGCTTACTGTGTGTCAGGCCCTATTAATTACAAGATAAATTGATTCATTTTGCGGATGAACTTGGAAATTTGGTTAAGTGCAAAGCAGTCAGATAGAAAAATGTAGATATTTGCTTTAGTTATTGTAATTTTATGTTACATGTGTAACTGAATTATGTAAACATTTTGATAAAATGTGGTGGGTTTAGTTCACTGGCACGTCTTCAAATAATATGAAATAAAATATGAGACTACATATTTAAAATGTCCTCCTAATAATAAGTGTTTTGTCTTATGTTCTCTGAGTTTAGGCTTAAAGGAACTTCCCCCTCTGCTTAGTCAACAGACTTCATCAGCAATAGTGTAGTTTTCCCTGTATGGTCCATTTCATGGAAAATACAAGATCACAGAACTTTGGCTCATGATTTAAAAATACTAGCTACTGTAATTTTAATTTTTATAGTTTCCATTAACCATGTTGGTGTCTTACATATTGTAAAATTTTGTTGAGTATCTTCTGTTACTTCTGATATCATTTACATGTTTTTTTTTTTTCCTAAATTATTTGAGTATCTTGGCATTCCAGAACATTTAATGGCAATGCATACAATAAGGTTACTTTTTTTTTTTTGTATTGGTCAAGAGGTCATGACATTCATTTACTTGACATTCAAACAGAACAACGTAGTCTTATACTTGGCTCATTTTAATGATCTATTTCTAGGTAGATATAGTACTTCCAAACTTTTCTATATTCCTTATTTTTGTTAGCCTATTTTCTTTATGTGAAATTTGGATCAGTTTCCAGTTTCTCTGGTAAACATTAAATATCTGACTTTGTTCCTTCAAATTGTTTCATATATATGCTAATATAAACAGTGGTATTGGTTTCAAAAATAAAACAACAATAGATTAAACCATTCTAATTTTGGGCAAGCCTTTTCAGAAGCTCTTCAATCAATTATCTTTCACAGTTCTTCATTTGCTGATTTATATACTTATTCATGAGCTGCAAACTTCCATATTTTTTCATGTAGTGATCTCTTCTAAGAACTTAAATATTGCTGAAGTTATCAGTAAACATAGACAGTGTGGCTATTTATATTCTGGGATAAATAAAATATGTGAGTGGACAAAGAAGAGTAAAATCCCATGCTTTTTGTGATTCTATTAACCAGATATGTGATTGAAAAATCTTAGTAAGAAAGACATTTGGTCACTATAGTTGTATTCTTTGGGTACTGTAAGGATGGCTACGTTAGTTATTACCATGGTATATCAAGAAGATATCAAGTTATTATCATGGGATATCATGAAGACCTGGGCAAAAAAAGACTTTTCATATTGACATTTTTTTTTCAAGACAAAGCACTTTACAAGTAATTTTCTGTGCTGTGTTGTTATGTTTCTGTCTTCTATTGTTATTATTATAGTGTTTCATTATTATTATTATTTTTATTGAACCTGCTTTGCTATGTTATGTATGCAAGGTTTTAAGCGGAATTCAGAAGAATACTTTTCATCGATGGCACTGTTAGTATGTTTTATGAAGATGTTTAACAGTTTGCAGGAAACAGAACTGTGGAATGGTTGAGGTTGGGAGGGTTCTCCGGAGGTCATCGAGGTAAGGGAAAAAGAGCACATTCTGAAGCTGGGTTTTATGAAACAGATGCAGATGCTTTGGGAGCAGTGACAAGATGTTCCTTTTCCTTGCCATTTGCTCTTGTTCCTGAACTCCACTGAGTCGCCCTCTGACAACGTTTTTATGTAGGGACACTCTACAAAGGGAATCAGAGATCTGGATTAGTTTCTGCCTTCTCCCTGCAATTTTTTTTTTTTTCTTAGCTAAGTTTTTCAACATGGATCAGTTATCTGATCTGTTTCACAGTGTGAAAGAACAATTTTTGGCACAACTAAGCAGGTGGTGCTTTAATAAATAGGAATGAGCAGCTGTGGGAGGAAACAGTAGGAATTCCTCATCTGCATATTGCTGAAGTTTCTGAATAAATGTAATCTTGAAGAAACTTTTCTAAAAGCATCATCTTTAAACCATGTTTATCTGCTTGAATTTGCATAAAGATAGAACAAGTTTTAGATGCACTTATGTACTTCTAAATTTAGTAGTTCTGAATAGTGTTATTATAATTTTGATGCTATTCTGATTATTCTCTTTTTAATATACTTAGACTTTTCTCATCTTATAAACTATTCAGAAATGCAGTTTAGGTATGGCACACTGAAAAATTTCCTTTATAACACATTTCTGCATATATGAATAGCTGTGGGTGTTTTTGTGATCTGCTCAGTGATAGTAGTTCTAAACTACTCTAGTTTGACTGAATTTTGTTTTCTGATGGCCAGAGTTGCTTATGTGCCATTGCTCCTTGTTTGTCAGAGTAGGTATGAAAATATTCATGTAACTTATCAGTTTATAACACTGTGTTTATCATCTGTTTGTGAATGTTGTAGGCTCCATCTGCAGATGTGCTACAAGTGGAAGGAAAAGCAATATCAAAAATTAAACCAGATGAAATTCAGAAAGAGCTACAAGAGGAACACAACTTGCAACAGTCTTTGTCTTTCCTGTCCACTCATGCTTCAAATGTCAAGTAATTTTTTAGTCTTACTCCATTACAATGAAAATAACATTGGAAATGTATTAAGTTATAAATGCATAGCATGGTAGATAAGTATGGAGAAGAAATAATGCCAACCCCCCAAATCTGGGTCTGAACACTTGCAATTTTATGCAAGTTCTGAGTTAACTATCAATATTAGTTTGGTATCTCTAGTTTTAGTTTGCTACTTATCTCCTTGAAATAGTACTGATTTACAGTTTTTAAAGTCTAGAAGGCATGTTCATTGCTGCTGTATGCCGATGAAACTTCTCTTGACTGCAGCAGAGGCTGAAGTTGCTTATGTGGGGGTTGAATTTGTCCGTATAATTCCAAGCATAATCTAATCAAAATAATTAAAAACAAACAATGGAAAATACCACAAATTTAATATAAGCTATGCCAGCTGTAAGTCATCATCTTTAAATAGAGAAGATGTATTAAAAATTCATTAACTTGAATTTGTATTACAGTCGGAGCTTGTATGAAATTCAGGAGATTTTACAGAGCTGTAATTTAAGGACAACTGCTTATTACCTTGCTCTTGTCATAGGTGGCATCTGTCATTCTGTAGTAGAAGTGCAGATTACGAAAGTAGTATAGCCCATGTCCTAATTTAACTGATTCTGTCCATCCCATGTCAAGTGAGACTCTTCAATTTTATGGTCTTCCCTACTAATAAGATCTTTATGGCTGGCTTTGTTTGGATGTACCATAAGTTGCTTCCTCACTTTTCTCTTTACTGAGGTTAAAAAAAAAAAAAAAGCCGGGAAAAAAAAAAAAGCAGCTTTAATTATTAGCTTTTGTTGTTCTTAGGGTCCTGAAAGGTCTATTGGATACAGAAGAGAGCCTTTTTATGGCAGGCCTGAAGTTTGTAAATGGATAATACTTTCAATTAAGTAGCTGAGAATAGTCATGGGAAAAGAATGCTTAAGTTTATGAAACAGTCAAATTGGCATTTAAGTGACCCTTTGCATGCCATTGCTTATCTGCATTGCTTAAAGATCATTTGGTTAGCAAGATTATATATTAAAACAAATAGTGACAACAGACAATGAGTGTTTTACCTTCAATAAATACTTACTGTCAGATTATCAATGGTGCAGAAACTGCATGATTTTCTAAAAAAACCTGTATTTAGTGCATTAAGTAAAGGTAAGGTAGGCCACACACATAGTATTGTTTCTTCATGTCCCCTTTTTCAAAGAATGATAAATAGTCTGTTTTAGGAGAGTGTGTGCTGTAAAAACATTCACCTTTACCTGCAGCATGCCCTAAATATTTTAGTTTACATTGATAAAACATTCAGTCATTTCATTCAATGAAACGATAAACTTCTATACAAGAACAGTAATGATACTGCAATTAAAATAACATTCAAACTGTTTTAATTTATTTAAAATAAATTACAAAATGTTTGAGAAAAAGTTCCTAGGTGATTTTAAAATCATTTTGCCCACCTTTGTTTACAGAAATCACTCCAACTGTTTTAAGTTCAAAGTTAATTGTTTGCCTATTTTTATTTTTAATTGCATGGTTATTGCACTGCAGAGAAAGTGAACTGTGTTAGAACATCCTCAGATAAAATACCACATACATTTGTGGAGATCATGTACTCTTCAGTTAAAAAAGCAGTGAGATTCTTTTTTTTCTAATTTGAAATTAATGTGGTCTGTTTATTAAAACACTGATCTCTGATTTCACACTCTGAAACAGTTGCTTATTTTCATCTGTGTTGTAAAATGAATGAAATGACTTCCAAAAAAACCTGTCCTTCTCATCAAACAGTTGTAAGAGTGCTTTAAATGCTAATCAGTCTTGTGTGATGTGTTGCTTGAGTTGCTTTTCAAACTGGATATTTAATTTTTAAGTTTAACTACCAGATTTTATTTCATAAGCTTGATCTGGTTCTCATTCAGAAAAAAAATGCCACTAATTTGAGTAGAGGCATTAGTTGATTATAAGATCTGGTGAAAATGTCTTGATGAACCATGCAGTGAGCAGTCTCTTTTATATATGTTATTTCTATGTATTACATATAATTATCACATATTATGGCTTGACAAAAAATATTTTAAGCACTTTTTTTATTAGAATAAACAGACTTTCATTGGCATTCTTATTTGTGTTGCGTTGTCAAGTGCCTGTAAATTTAAGGACTCAAACTACATTAACATAACAGAGATATATCTGGTATCGTTACTTGATATGATGAATTCTTAATAGTGAGTCAAATTCGTGCTATATTGCATTATTTTTCATGTTTTATTGTTAGTTTTTTTTGACTTTACATATGTGATTTTTGTTTTACTTTTTTTCTGTCACTATTTTTCAGGAAAAGTAAGTAATATAAAATGTGTTTTTTTTTTTTTTTTGTAACTTGAATATGTATTGCATGATTAGATTCATCTTGTGTTTTTTTCTTTATTTTGTAGTTCTTAACAATTTCCACTTTCGTAATATCTCTTTATAACACAAGGCATAGTTCTCAGTAAAAGAAGCCAGTTGTTGTGAGTGACATTGCCTTAGCATAACCTCAGAAAAAACAGTTAAACCTGAAAGCTATTCAGTATAATTTCAAAGCTGAATTATAACCATTTTCATTTAAGATTTTCTCTTAAAATATGAAGGTATTTATGAACTTTATTTGAAAGTAGCATATATTTGTGGAGTCATTTCTGATCTTTTGCATCTCAGACATTTTCCATATACTGCTTTTCACATTGTAAGTGTCGGCACCTTAGACATTTATTAACTTTTTAGAGTTCATACAGTAGCTGGAGACTGTTTTTAGAGCTTGATCCATGGCCTGTGGAAGTCAATAGACTTTCATCACCTTCAGCACAACTTAGATTGGAGGGCTAAATGGTAGAATTTTTTAGTTATTAACTTTTCAAAGATAGTCAAAGACATTGTGTTTCTTGTAAAATCAACAGATGAATTGAAATGCTAAGAAAAAGTTCAAGTGATAGCATATCATAAAACTAATTCAAAGTTTTAAGGGTGTTTACAAGGTACTCTGTCATGAGAGAGAATGTGCAGATGAATGTATAAATAATATTTTAACATAACATTTATTCACATGCCCAATTTAAGCTATAAATCTACATTACTTGGTTTAAATTTTCAGTGCAGCAAGTGAAAGATCCACGTAGTAGCACTTTTACTTTCCAACTTACTATAATTATCTTCTAATAAATAAAATTATTACCAAAATTTTTGCTTTTACCACCTGTTTTTTTTTCCCCCCTTTTCCCTAAATAATAATATTTGTAGTAGAACTTATCAGGCAATTTTTGCCAAGTGTTTATATGAACAATTTATAACCTGTGATCTGTTATGTCATGATCTAGTATGAAATAAATCATATACTTTTACAATACAGAGAATGGATATTAAGATTCTTGATTTTTCTTTTTTTTCTCCTTTCTAGAGGTCAACATTATCCAAGCATTCATCATCTATGTACTGCTTTTCCTAGTTTTACGTTGCCTCCATATTTACAATTGGCTTCTAGAATTTATCATACTTTTGACAGAAAAGGTCACAATATCTTGTTTACAGCAGAGGACATGGGCAATAAGCAAGAGGAACCAATCTGCTCTAAATATATTTATTTGAAAGAGCAAGCTGAAAGGAAGAGGTATGAATTTAGTGTCAGTATTGCTATCCATTAATTTTGTAAATTAAAGGATTGTATTTTGAGAACTTGGTGGTGTTTTAGTATTTGGTGGTTTCACAGAAGTGGTAAATATGTATATTTTTTCCCTTGTTTGGTAGATGTGCCTAAAGATAACTAGTCCAAAGGTCCTAAAAGGCTTGTCTTGCTTAGAATGTAAAATGTTTTTTTTTTTTTTTTTTCAAGAATAAATTGCATTTTGTAGACACATTTTAAGTTATATGTCACAATTTGTTATAAATATATGAATTTTTATACTTCATATATACTTTTATATACTTTCATTCTAGTCAGGAGAGGTCCTACTTAAATCACAAGAAATGCTGAACAAATAGAGTAGGTTTTTTTGTGAATGTAAAATGCTACAGGAGTAAAAGGCTTGAAGTGTGCAGTCACTAGTCTTTTATCGTAGAGACAGTCTTACATAAATCCTGATTCTACAAGCACTTAGGAACAAACTTTAAGTAATTGTGTGTAGTTCTGTTGAGTTCAATACATACACAAAGTTAAGCACATACAAAACTGGGACTTTGGATAGACATAGTCAATAGTACGCATTGTATACATAAGAGGTATTTGTGTGATAACTGTGGGATCCCACATCTTTAATAAATGAGGAACTGAATTAGAATAAACAAAATACATAATAGTTATTTTTTCTGAGGTTGATGCAGCATATGAAGAGATCTGTCAAAAAAAAAAAGTTCTGTAAGAAGTAGTGAGGAAATTTTAATATTTAAAATAAACTTACCTTTATCAAGTTATTGCATTAGCACTTGTTATATTTGAGGGTAGTAAATTCCTAGACCTCTGTTTTTTTGAACATATTTTACACTAAAATAATGTGAAATAAGGCTAAGGAATGGATATGAAGAACATTCATTTTTCACCGCCTATTATTTCAGTTATATTTTTGCCTTTTTTTTTTTTTTGTGTGTGTGTGCCTATGTAATAAGGTCAAAGATTTTAGAAATAGAGTCTTTATATTCTCAAGTTTTTCCTGATGATTTTTCAGACTGGCAGTTTGCTACTTATAGTTTCTGTGCATCACTAACTCCAGAAATATAAAATTATTGCTCATGAAGTTTGTATTGATCTAAAGAATAGTACAGTGGTAAATAAGGATGGGTCAGTTTTACAGGGCAATTTATATAGCTTGTTAACTTGGGTTCCCTTGAAAAGCATGCATTTTAGTGCAGCCAAATGCAAGGTCATAAGGATAAGAATAGGGAATAGGGGTCATCCTTTATAGAAGGAGAGGTTGTATCCTGAAAAGCAGTAACTCTGAAAAGGAGCTTTGCACTCTTGAAAGATAAGCAACTGAAGATGGGCTATGTAATACTCTCAAAACTTTAAATTAAACATGTTTACCTTAAAATGAAGGATGTGAGACATGATCAATAAAATAGAAGAAGTTTTGGGATTAGAAATATTGTATAGAGCTTTTTTGCTCCATGTAAGTGCTCTAATAACTAAAACAGTCATGTCACCACTTGTTTTCTCTCCTGGCTGCATGACTTCTGCATTCTTTTCTGCGCAACAGAACCACTTCCTGTACCCACAATGGTCAAATAATGTAATGGTGAGTGAGGTTTGAATCCTCAGATAAGCAATGAATTCTCATTTCCTGGCTCTGTGCTTCATAGCAAATCATCATAAAGAGGTGGAAATCGCCACTCTTTTATTTTCTCCCCCGTTGACTGTCTTACAAAAAAAAAAAAAAAAAAAGGATGCTGTTAGAAGGCTCCATTCTCGGGATTTGAAATGGAGGGAAATTTCTAATGTCCCTGAAAAATCTAAGCTCAAGAGAAGGGCAGCAGATTTGCTGTTGGCTAAATCTGTGGTTCTTCATATGCAGATTTGCAGGAATGTTGTACACTTAATGCACCTAGCAGAATGTTCTAAATACCATTTTGGGGGAGCAAACAGAAGTTTTGATTCCTGTATGTGATCATTCTTTTACTTGAATACCCGTTCTGTATTAATACACTTAAAAAGATCATTATGTTGGTTTCTATATAAGAGATGGTTTGACTCTGTAACCTTCATGGTTTAGTTTCTGATACAAAAGAATCTGTAAATGAAAACTTAACAGACCCAATACTTGATGTTTCAGTCTAGACAGACCGAGAGTTAATTGTCAGATTTCAATATATAGCAATGCAAGTAACTTCCGAAACTATCCATTGCTTGCAGCCTTTAAATGAAGGCTGGATTTCTTTCTGAGATATATCCATAGTTTCACTCCAGAGAATTGTGATTTTGATGCAGGAATACTAATTAAAATTTTATTATTGTTATTATTTAGAAGATCAGGTTGGATTGTCATAATGTTTCTTTGACCATAAAATATGAATGCATAAAACTGCTGTATTAAAGTTCCTAGATGTTGAACTCTTTTGATGTAGTTGAGATTGCTCCAACCTTCAAGCATGGCATTATTTCAAGGTAGAGGAGTAGGCCCTGATCTTTCCCTTTGGTTTGTGAGAGCTTCTGCTTCTTTCAGGAATGTGGATAACAATATTGCTCATGACCATAACTGGAGCATTTGCTTTTGACTGAACATTGTTTTCTGTCTGTTGGGCAGAAAGAGAGACAGACTATGAGGACTCAGTGAGAAGAACAGTTATGAGTATTGTTAATAGGGGTTTCGGCATACTGGTAACCTGGCCATTGATTATTTTCCAGGTTATGGGGAGTCTTTAATGAAATTCAGAGAAAATAAGCTGATGGCCATAGGCAGCTTTTCTCAAGAATGAGAGGCAGCATGAGTATGGGCAAACAGGTGTACAAAAAGTAAAAAAATTAAAAAAGGGGGGGGGGGGGCAAAAAACACCCTTAGGAAGTCAGTAATGGAGTTAGAAGTCACACAGAAATAGAAGTTGGTACCATTTTACTAGTTTAAAGATGACAGAAAAAGAAAAGTCTTAGCTTCGAAAGCAGAGGAGCATCTTATATTTGAATTAGGTCCTTTTTTCATGTTACTTCAAAGAGTGGGATAACATTCAAAGCAAGGATCTATGCCTATGCAGTAAAACTTCGAATGAACAAGAACAGAACAACAGAATGAATGAACAGAACAAAGTGGCACTTGTCTAGGTTAAAGAAACAGATGCTGCAGCAACTGCAATTGTTTTTTGGGGGAGATTAGGAAAAAACTTTAATTCTAGAATGTTGTGAATGTTACCTGTCTTCTGAGTCTGAGCGAATGATGGGGTGCTAGCCATCGTGATGAAGAAAGTAGTGGGGAGGTCAGGAAGACTGAAAAGGGAAAAGGCTCATGAGATCCTTGTACTTCAGCCTTGCTGAGTTAGCATTGGCAGCTTAACATCACCAAGAAGAAGATGATCTGGTATTTTTGTTGGTGCAGAACAATGATGAATCACACTGATTCATTATCACAGAGAGCAAACTTGTATAAGGTCTACTTGTACATGTTAATAGAAATAGTAGAGGAAGAAGAGAAACAAGTAGAAGACAATGCCTTGAGATATGCAGGAGGCGTAAAGAGTTAGATGGGAGTAAAACTAAGAGACGGGAAATGCAGAAGCTATGGGAGGATAGGACATGAAGAAGAGAATGGTTTGGTTTTCAAGAGGAAGCCAACAGGTTGAGGATCAGCCAGAGGTTTATAAGGCAGAAGAAAGGTTTTGGTGGAGATTCACATTCCCACAGATGAGGAGAATTAAAGTTTAAAAATAAGCCCATACCAAAATTTCTTATGGAATTTGTTTGGTCCTGGAAAACTAGAAAACTAAACTCTTTGGAGCACTGCCATCTAGTGGCACTACCTACCACAATCCATCTGCTTTTAATTTTTTAAAATGGCTTGACTTGAGCCTTGAAGGTAAGAGGTGTCATTTGTCTGGCACTAATTTCAGTTTATTTATGCTTTTCACATTTTATTGGTGACCAATTCTTCACAATTGGCTAATTTCACAAATACAGACAATCTAACTAGGGGTAAGCATGATTTCTATGTAGTGGATAGTAAAATTCAAATGACTTTGTCAGACGTTTAAATAGCAATAGATATATGTTCTTCAGATTTTTAGTACCAGTTCTGAGTTCTTCTACAAAAGAATCTTGTTTGGCTGTAACAAAGTCCAAGCAAGCCTTCAATAGTAAGATTTTACATTAGATCACATCAAGAAAGCGATAATGTGTATGCTTTAAAGTCTTGTCTTCACTGTGAAAAATATTCACAAGTTTAAACAAACAAACAAACAACTTTTCATTCACATCTGCAGAAAATATGTAGCAGAGCAGGGTATAACGATTTATCAATATGTAATGTTCCCAAGGTCAGCTATAAGCCTCTCCTGGGATTGACTTTATGGAGTTTATTTTGTAAGACATCAAATGTTCCTTTCTGTTGCTGTCCTGTTTAATCCTGACATACTCTACAGACAACAGTTCTTTGGGAGTTAGAAATGCTGCTACTTTAGCTATGAAGACAAGTGTTAGTCAGAATATATTTTTATGAATGTTATATATGGACAATCAAACCTGCTCCTGGCAGATATCCTACCAAATTTTTAACAGGGTTTGTAGCTTCAGGTTATGTTTGTTAAGCAATGCCTGCATTTCACTGAGACATTTTGATTTTATATATATATATATATATATATATATATATATATATTTACCTGCAGATGGAAACGAAATATTATTAGATCACTATTATTATTGCTTAGAACTTTCCTCCATGTTGCTTCTGTCTTTTAGAAATGAAACGTCTGAATGTTGTTTCACATTAACTCACGTTTTATTACTTAAACTCACTGGTTTGAAAACTATTTATGACAAAAGTGCCCTAAAAGAGCGACAGCTCTTTTTATGTTTTTCACTTAAAGCACTCTTAACAGCCAAATGCTAAAGAATCTTTTAATTGTTTTATACCTTTCTGTATCTTGTATAACTTCACTTGACATTCCTTTTATGCAGACTCCCACCTTGAAGAGTCAGAACCACCAAATACTTAGATGTAAAGAAAAACTAGGAAGGCTAAACAATTACCAAAAGTTAGGTTTTCAGTTCTTGTCTTACTTCTCTTTAAGAAATAAGTCTTTTGTCAAAGCCTCCACTTGAAGAAAGGAACATTCCAGAAAGAGTTCAAGAAGTACTCATAGATCTATAATCTTTGTGTGTAAGAACTACAACTTCTGCACTAGTGCTACATTTTAAAGATTCCTTTTAACATCCAGTACTTCAGTAGCATTTTGTTTGCTAAATCAAATGGCTTGTTCTCTGTTATGCTGAGACAGCCCCCTCCTTCTCCCCCCATTTACAGAGTGTTTTGGTAATTCAAATAGGTCTTAAAATGGAAATATGTTGCACTTAACAACATATATTAACATTAGAGAGAATCAAGTCAACAATAACAGATATATGTCTGACAGTGACATTTCAGGTAACAGAAATTACACACTTTAGTTCCACAAAGGCACAAGAAAACTTCATTATTAATTTATTGTTTGCAGAAAAACTACCCCAAAGCTAATTAACACCAGTAGATGTCAGTGTTGGCATATGCCAGTGTGCCAACATATTGAGAAAAGTCAAATATTCCATGCATTGTACATTTTACGTTATATATATTTTACAAACATATACCTGAATATATTAAATTGAGTGTGTTTAGATGTTCTTTTGTACATATATTGTATTTCACCATTTATTATATTCTGTGCTTATAATTCTAGTACAATAATAAGTTTATAAGTGACAACATAAGTAATTATTATACTATAAAACAAGCAAACACAAGAATAGCTAAAAATATAGATGATTTTCCTATCCTCCGTAAAGTAAAAAATATTCATTATCATTTTGTATATAAATCCTGTAAAATACCTTTGTAAGTGCCAGAAGATAATAGAGCTGGAACAGTGGTTGCTACTTTTCTCTAAAATAGTTTCACTAGTTTGGTGTTAGTAATAGGTTCTTCAGATCTGAATTTCCCTTTGCAGGTGCTAAGAAAACAGGAAATAGAGGTAGAATAGTTATATAGGATTATATGTATAATCCTATGCACATGCATATATAAATATACTTACATGTGAGTTACACTGTGTTGTGTAAAGTGTTCACTATTTTTGAAATTGAAACAGTGATAGGAAATTAGGATGTATAATTACTTCATACTGAAGCTTTCTAAAGTGAAATATTCCTTTTGCAATGTGATTGCCATAGGTAAGTTTATTTAAAATAAGCAAGCAAACAATAATCAGAATCCAATCCCAAAGTAATCACAAAAAGATACTGGTCAAAACCATCCAGACATTCCTGCTGAAATTGTTTCTCTTTGGCATTTAAGTATATCTGACCAGTACTGCACAGTACTTGACGTGTATTTGCCATGCGTGAAGCTATCCATAAAATGCATTTCATACTAACTTAGAGGTTAGGTTATATTTTTCTTGTGACTTCATGTAGTATACACCATAGACCTAATCATGAAAGTTGTCTTAAAATTATACAGTGTGTGACTGTACCAGGTTTCTGCCATGTCATTTCAATCTTTAGTTCTTCCCTTCAAAGAAAAAAGTTCGGTTTTGTCATTATTGATTTCTAACATGATTAAAAATTTACCTGATTTCTTATTTTTGTGCTTTTAATACCTGACAGCATCCAAGTAATTTATTCATCTTCGGTGTTGCTGCAGACTTTGTTACGAAGGAGTTCCTGTTTCAGAACAGTTCCAGAATAATCAGACGGATGGGATTCACTCTCTTCCTCATACATCAAAAACTCCAGCTGACTGGCAAAAAATAGCTGAATATAATCTTAAAAAAACACAACTGCAACTGGTAGGAGAGAAAGTAAGAAATAATTTTAATATTTCATGTATTTGCACAATTCAAGGTGTCTGAAACACTTAGGAAATAAAGAGCTTTTGATTTTTTGACATTTGACAAGATGCATTATAAAAATGTATATGAAATTTTTTATTGATGGGGAATGTCATTCTAAAACCTCAAGCCTTAGTTCTTAATTCCTCTTCTGAAATAATAAAATATGCTAATTAATAACAAAAAAACCCCAAGCACTAAAAGGCCAGGTAGTTCTTTCAGGCTGCAGAGCCCTATGCCTCACAAGATTCCACTGTATTTGGTGTTATGATTTTTTTTTTTTTTTTTTTTTTTACAAAATCATGTTTAGAAAAAAGTGTATTTTATCACCTAATTGTTCAAATTCAATACAGACATTAGTAAACTATGTTTGTGTTAGCTGATAACTGAATTGTATTGGTTTTGAAGGTTTCCATTTATCCAGAAGCTTTAAAAATGTTTTGGGCTCCTGTTCCACCAAAATTCTTTGCTCCAATTTCTTCTATGAAGGAAATTTTATTTCCTAAATATGAGGTAAATATATACAAAATATTTTTAGTGTTCTCATCTTTTGCAGCAATGTCATTTTCTAACATCATAGTTGTTAACTGTAATAGTTGTATTTTATGCTTCTACCTTATTAACACTTCTGTACATTGTAAGCTCTTTATATAAGTTGTTGTACAGTTTGTAATAATATGTATTGAATGGTATTGTTTAATTTCAGTTTCTACAATAAGAAACTGTCTGGTAGCAGTTATTCTTAATTATCATTTACTATTATATTATCTTGTTTGTCTTTACATTTATGTTGAAAGCCACTTTTGCACAGATATTCTTCTGCTGTGCTATGCTGGCTGTGATACATATTAAAATGTGATATAGTTATTACGTCAAACAAGATCTGTTTTAGAAATTGGCACTGTTTTTGAGGTTTGAAATGTTTTGAATTTAAAATCTCCACTACAGTTACATTGTTGTGAGAGGTAAGCCATTTGTGTAAGACTGCATGCCTATTGCATGTCCATATTTGTAGCACACTGCACCTTCCTATGTCAAAAGTTACAGAAAAACTAGCATTTCACAACCATTTCACAACCCTGTGCAATATATAAAGCATGCTTATTATTGCTGTCAATTAATCCATGCGTAATTCTGACATAGTTTGTCATATCCTAGCCCTACTGACCTGAACCGAGAGCTGTGTTGTTGTTACTATATGGACTACTGTGACCTGACATAAATTACCAAGGCTACAGATAAAAACTTTAGAGAATCAGGTAGCAATAATCACTTCCCTCAGGTTATTTGCCCCTTTTGCACCGTGTAATTCTTGATTGCATTAAAGTATGTGTTCTACTGACTGTCCATTAGAAGCTTATGATAAATGGCTTCTGTGATACTGGTCTTGATCATCATAACTCTTTAGCTCAATTATGTTATAGGCTTAATTTACCTGTTAATATGGTCCCTGTAGCTGACAAATAATAATGTTGCATGTATTCAAATATGTAAATATATTATCATTTCAGAGCAATGTTATTGAAGATGTTGTATTTGAAGACTTTTTAATTGATTATGAAGAGTTAGAAGCTGAGCAAGATGATCATGATTTCTATGATTATGTACAGGTGTGTATTATGGTGTTTTAATGTAATTAAGCTTAGCAAAACAATTCTTATCTTGAAGTTGTAAGACAAAATATTTCTGTATAGGGGACTTCTAGAAGCAATTTTATGTTGGATATATCTCTGCAAATGAAAAACAGTATTTATATTTGGTTCATTTTTGAATAGATAGAAAATACTAAATCTCACTTTTTAAAACCTTAGATTGTGCTTGGAAAGAGTCATTGCATATTTTAAAGATAATTCTTATTTTGCATGGCACTAGGTGATGTTTTAGGGGAGGGACTGTAATGCCCTTTCCTGTAATAAAGAGATTTTGGAGAACATGACATATCTCAACAGAGATATTCCAATTATGGAATCCTGACCATTTCAAATACCTTTGGTCTCATTCATAGAGTGTAAACCCACTACAATGAGTGGATGTATTTGCAGCCAGAAATGGGGTAACTGAGGATACCATATTATTACTGCAGCTGAGTTCCCAGATATAATTTAGTGATTGGAAGTACTGTTTTATGTTTTAATTAAGGGTTACAACTGTAAGTTGGAACTGTTAGAGATGTTAAGATCTGTTGGATGATGTGTTTCCTATTTGAAAGTAAAACATGCTGGGCAAGACATATTTACTTTTGCCCTTGAAAGAAGCTTTTAAATAGTGACAATAGATATCTGAGGATCTGTGATTCAAGAGTATGTGACTTGAAGATAACATGGAAGCAGAACAAAAAGATAAATACCATTATGATAAAGGAACACTCGCTGCTTTGAACATTTCTTGCAGGAGTTGGCTACAAATAATGAGGAGAATCTTTTAGTATCTAGTATGTAAAAAAGGAAGTGTTCTGTGATAAGCTTTGCATATCTCCTACATTTATGGGCAGCAGCAACTTTAAATTGTTATTTTATATTTGGCTAAAATATTTTACCCATACTATGTTGGTACCATATTGTGGTACCTCTTCTGTTTTCCTGTACTAGTAGGTCTATTCTATTAAAATGGATTAAAACCAGATGAAGCAGATAGAGGTATTTTCATTGGAAGTGATTGTTGTGGTGATTGTATGTGGCTGTTTTGTTGCCTGGGATTCCCAAGACAGGAATATCTGTGCGACTAAATTGATTTATTGTGGAGTGAATGTGACGCTTTTAAGAATGATCTGGCTTAAAGCATTTTCATTGAAAAGACATGTCCATACACAGTAAATCCATTATGGGTGATTAACAGTATGGAATATTCACAGTATGTTCTGAGACTGGAGCATCTACATAGAATACAGATACATCCATAGAACACGTCCACTGAATGTGCTTGTTCCATAGTGTTAATTAATCTGAGTATTTTGAATGTGACTGGGATTTTTGGACACCTGGCAATGGAAATGGGCATAAGACATCCAGAAATCCAGACAAATGCAGTCCTTACTGTAGTCTGGCAAAAGTGTATGTGTATGTGGTTTTCGTGTGTGTGTGTGTGTAAAGGTTCAGATTTCTTTGGGCATTAGTTCTGCTTTTAAAAGCAGAATTTATCTGAAAGCTCTATTCATAGCAGACTCAGATTCATTTAGAGTTATTTTCACTTTTTCTTTTTTCTATAGACAAAAGCTCTGAGAAGATGCCAGTCCTTGCCAAATTTTTCTGACAGTGACAACTCAGAGGTATTATTTTATATTTACTTTGATTTGTTCCCAAAATGTGATTTTGTAGAAATTCTTTCACTGAACTGAAGATTTTCATATTAAATGCAAAAATGAGAGTCTCAGAGGTCTTTTTCTAGGGGTTTGGTTACATTCAATATTTTCATTTCATAATAGGAGAACATAGCTTTGTAATGAGAACTCCTATTAATGTTACAGGCATTTAGAGAGGTCTCTCTTTTTGGAGAGAGATCCTTTGGAGGAATCTATACTCCTCTAACCTGAAATAAGTGGAACAACATATCTGAGTAAAGATTTGCAGCATCAGATCCTTGCATTTCAGACATATCAGGGCATCAATGTTAAGTTTTCAATCTATTAAGTGTTATGTACTCTTATGTCTATTGAAGTAATGTTAGGTGCTTCACAAAATACATAAAGCTGCAATAAATAATGCAAATTTTACACTTGTGCAAAGATGAACTTTATAGCATTATATAGATAGTATTTTATTAAGGAATTTGTTTTTGAGTAAGAAAAAGTATAAGTATATATTAAAAACCTCTATATAGTCCATAAAGACCTGCATAAAATATTTTAAGGACAGATATAAAGTATAGTGGCAGTTGAAGCTGTATACAATAATAAATTAAATAATTTAAACACCATATCAGCAATTTAACTAAGCACTGATGCTTGATTTTAAAATATCAGTTTGATGTTCTAATAGAAGTAGTCTTGTTAAGTGATTCACTTGGTTTTTTTTTTTTTTTTCAGATCAACAAGTGCTTTTCTCTGTAAATTTCAGGCAGTGGACATGAAATTGCATTTTCATTTCTTTAACAAATATGTGTTATGGCTTATATTATAGTTTAAGTTAGACCAGCGTACTGGAATTAACAAAAAGAGTGAGAAGCAATACATTTTTTGTTGTAAATATTACTTGCTTAATAAGTAATTACAATTAAACACCAGAGCACAACATTATTCATTTGGTTTTGATCTCATCAGGTGATTCAGGGACAGGGGCACAAAATATAAGAGTACATAATTCAGTTCAGATCTTAACTGTGTTTCCAGATAATACAATTGTACTTCCAAATATAATACTAAGTCCTTCTGTCTTTTGTTCTGTGGTCATGAATATATCTTTGTTTGTCTTTTTGCATATGTCACCACCAGTGGCATACATTTTTGGTTTTAAAATTTAACTTTCCTACAAGGATTTCTACTTCTACTTGGAAGTATCTGCTTCAAATTTCTTGTGATAATCTTCTAGAGATGATTAATTTTAGCCCCTTATGAGCTTCAAATAACTTTCATTTAATGTTTCAGATCTTTGTTTTAACGCATAGGTATGTAGATTTTTTTCCCCGTTCAATACTATAAATTTCCTCAGCAGTGTAATTTCCCTGTAGCTCTTTTTTTCTTTATATTTTTATATAAAAGAAAATCCAGTCCACTCAAACTAAGAATATGCTATATATAAATCTTATTTCAAATGAACATCTAAATAAAGTTTCCTTTTTTTTTAACAGATAAGTTTAATTAAGAGATCAGTCTCAGCTGTGGAGGTGGCTGCTTTCAAATGTGAAACTAAGTTAAAGATGTCATCTAATTTCAAAACCAGCATGAAAGAGTTGGAGGTTATGAAGCAACGGATAGCTGAGCCAAAGGTTGAGAGAGAGATTGGGAAAAGCTCCCCTACCAAGCATCTATTGAATCAAGCCTGTGATGATCCTCAGTCAATGCAGACAGACACACCAGTGGAAAAAATGCCTACTTCAACTGGACAAGAGGATAGTGAGAATATTTTACTTGTGCAGAGAGCTGAAAAGGCTGGAATTAAATACACTATTTTCCCAAGAAGAAAGAAAACAAAGAAATCAAAGAAAACAATAAATCCTAGAAAACTAGAAGCTGTGATTAAGATATTAATTCAACCTCCAAGGATTCTTAAAAGGTTTTCTTTAATTAGTGTATTGACATTTTAAGGAATGTATTTTAATTTGTAGCTATGTTATATAATTACAGGTTTAATCTTCTTACATATTAAGTGTTGCTCTGAAATTAAGTAATAATAGTTTATTTATTTATAATGCTTTTTTTTTTTTTACTGTGTGAGATATCTTTAGGACATTTAGTATATATAGCATTTAAATAAAAATGGCGTGGTTTCATGTAACAGCAGAAGAATCTTTATCTCAGTGTAAATACAAGATTAAAAATAGTCAAAATCCTTTCCTCTGAAAGATGAGGAAATTCTAAGTTCTTAGGAAACTGAAATGCTAGGCTGCACTAACCTCAGTTGTACCATGAACAATGTTGATTACGTGAAGCAAGTGATTTGCTTTTTACCTCTTATTTTTCTGTATCACTCTAAATATTTTTCTAGTAAATGGTTATTTATATACTTACGACATAGGATACTTTACAAAACATCCAAGTTGTTTTTGTTTTGGAAGAATGATATTTCTTAAATACTTATGCTTGTTGTGAGCTCCAAAAACTCCCAAAGGTTGTCTGTTTTTGTGTGCAGTGTCCACATTGTACTTACATTTATGCTTAGGCCTGGTCCTTCAGACCAGTTTCCTATTCAGCCTTTCCTTTTTTCTCCTCCTTTTTTTCTCCCACCTTTCTTGAAGTTTATTGTTATGAAAATAAAAGATGCTTAAACTATGGTGTGATATACTGGTATGCTGAGCTGTCACTAAGGGAGATGGCAGTCTTTTTCCAAAGTCTTGTTTTAGACAGTACTGTATGTTTGCTGTTCATGGCTTTCATATCACTTTTGCTGAACCCTCTTTTTTTTTCATCTTTGTACTATTTTACATGCCATTCATGCATGGGATTACTTTTTTTCTTCAGTTTCCTTTTTTTTCCCCAGTGGGATCCTTATGTATAAAATATTATAAATGTTAGATAAATATTATAAATATGTATATGTATAAAATATTACCTCTGTATTCTCTCTCTCTCTAACATATAATTGGCTGGTAAGTTAAAAAAAAATATATATCACTAACAAGATAATTAACAATAGGTTTTTCAATTGTTGTTGACTGGCAGATTGTAATTTGATATTGTTAATATATTTGGGAATATTTAGTTAATTTCAGTAATATTTTTCCTTAGGTCCGTGTCTCTGGGAAGACTTCCTACTCATGATAAATTCATTATCAAGTTGTCTCCAGCAATCAAAGAATATCAGAGCCCCAGCATTCCTTGTTTGTTAGATTTTGAAAAGTTTGCGAAAGTGAGGGGTGGAATTCCAAAAGAAACTTCTGCTCGCGCGTGGGTCAGTGCAATCTGGAACAGCTGGTTTGATGAAACTTTCCCTCCTAGTGAGAGTGCTTCTGAGGGTATTGAGCTACTAAAAGGAACTAATGCAGTGGACTCTCAAGAAGCAAATCTACCAATAGAATTAGTTGACTCAATACAGCCTGTTCTGCTTGAAGGTGAAACAGTTAATATTGATGATTTAGAAGAAGAAGTAAGAAGACTGACTGAGATAATAGAAAAGGATGAGCATCCTTCAGCTTTTCACTATTGCAGGCGTGGAGCAATACAAAAAAAGTTAGGGAAGTTAAAGTCAGCAATGGAAGACTTGGAAAAAGTAAGTTTCCAAGCTACTTGGCTTGGAAAGCCATTTTCCTCCTATCAAGCACCTTGATAAAAGAGTATCTGAATTCATCAATAGGTGGTGATTAGACACGGGAATGTTGCTAACATATAACAAATATATTTTTAATTTCTGCAAAAGCATAGTGAACAAATAAAATGAAAAATAATGTATTTCCTGTTTATGATTAAGTTGTCATTTCACATGAATTTTATACAGTAGTAATAATGTTTTTCCATGTGTTTATTCAACTTTTAAAAGTTTTTTTATAGTGCTACGAAAGCTGCCATTACTTCCACCCAATACCTGAGCAACTAACCAGAAGGAAACAAAACAGTAAAAACATTGTCAAAAAATATATATATATAAATAAATATATTAAAAAAATTTACTCTAAACTTTAGAAACAGATTGTCAAGTGTCTGAAAAGCTAAAAATTCAACACTGACAAAGTGGCATTAATCAATGGGCCAATCAATATCAACCATCCAAATTGCTTGTAAAGCAATTACATATTTTAGTGAAAACATTATTGACACTTGGATCTGAGAAACGGCTCACAGACCCAAATTTGAAAATTACTGTTGTAGCAGATCAGTCTCAGATATGTATCAGTCTCTATATTTGTTTCCATATGGCTGTTAAATCTGTATTATATCTGTAGTGAATATACATCATATATATTATTTGTTTGATAATATCTGACAAATGATTTCTGTTACAGAATGTTATGTTCTTTCTAAAGGAATTATAACAGCATGGTTTGAAAAGCTGATACTTTTTTCATGGGGACATGCTTATTTCTTACTTTCAAATAGGAGAACAATGAACAAGATTGTTTCTAAGTGTTTATTCCCTGGGATTCCTGTAGGACTAATTCTGACTTTCTAGAAATAATTCAGATAACAATTTTAAAGAAATAATCAAACATGGTGATATCACAGCTGATTTGTATTTTCTACTGCATGCTGGTAGATTGGACTCTGATTCTGCATCTTTGTAAGCACACTATGTTTTTAAATGAGTGCATCAGCCATACTTTTCACGTTTCTGGATTAAATAGAACCTTGTCAGTCTAAGACTTCTTAAAAATAATTTCAGTGCAAAAAAAGTTTTCTCATTCCATATGTACTATTATTAGCACATTTGAGAAGTTTCTTCTGCAATATAAATTATTATTATTTATTCCTTATTTTGTTTATAGGCTATAAGCTTAGAACCGCTACTACTTGATGCTTACTGGCATAGACATTTGATTTACCTCTTTCAAGATAAAATTTATGCTGCTTTGGATGACCTAAATTTCATAACTAAGTTGAACAAAAATAAAGCAGGCAAGTATCTATGAAAGTGTAACTTAACTTTTTAAGCAGTTCATTTTTCAGTGTTTTTTTTCTCTAGCTGCCTAGTTCTGCAAAAGTTTTAGTAAGTATTTATCCTTACATCAGTTATTTTATCTGTATTATAGGAAAATTACAAAGCAGACATAAATCCCCAAAGATTTGGGACAGAAAACATTTTCTAAGACAAAAATAAATACTTCATTTTTTCATTTAAAGAAAAAAAAGAGGACCGGTGGAAATTGCACCTATTAATTTAATGTGAAAAGCTGATAATCCTATAATGGGGACAGTGTGCTATTGTGTATTCAGTCAGTCCTGTTCTCCTGTAACCTTTACACTAGGAAGGAGGAACTTAAAAGGGAAAAGTTCAGTCTGTTTGACAGACCAAGAAAAAGGATCAAGTTTGGTCCACAACTTGTGAAGAAGAGTTGGCAGAAATTTTTTATGTGACTACTATCTGTGTGAACTGGGGACTAGTGGCTAGATAGCCAGGAAAGGGCATTGGGGTGCTCTTGTGTCCATGAGCAGTCAAATGTAAGTCATTAGTATGGGCCTTTCAGCAGGGGAGGCTAGCTATACACTGGATGCGTTAGCAAAAGCATGGCCCTGCAGATCAGGGAAAGTGATTCCCCTGTACCTGTTTGTGACGCTACTACACTTCCAATACTGTGTCTTGTATGAGAGAGAGAAGCTGGAGAGAGTCCATTGGAAAGTTATTAAGATGGTCAGGGGCCTGGAAATATATATGAGGAAGGGCTGAGGGAGCTGAATTAGCCTGATGAAGGTAAAGCTAAGAGGGAAATCTGTCCTCAGCTATATAAGGGATAGTAATAGAGGAGACAGAATTTTCTGAGAAATGCTAAGCAAAACAGGTTTTGCTTAGGAGCAAAACAGACACAAGCTGCAACAAATCAATTTTCAGTTGGGCATAAAAATATTCATGATAGGGAATGGTTAAGCACTGGAGCAGATACTTCTTGGAGATTTTAAATTTAGAAAAGACCCTGAGCTGATTCACCTCACTTTCCAGATTAGCCCCAGATAGAGCAGGTAATTGCACTAGGTAAATTTGAGAGCAACCTCCTGATCTAACTTTTTTTTTCCTTTTTTGATGATTCTTCAAATAACTCAGATGACTTTATTTTGCTAAAACCACTTTTCTGTGCAGAACATCCAAAGAATAGCTAAGCAATATACTAAACTTTAAAGCCACTGTGTTGTTGTTCTTAACACAATACAATCATTACATGTTCTCAATCTGTAGTTTAAACTACTGCAGATGATCAGGCAGTCTATGAAAGTCTACATTTATAGCACAAGTATTTGTAAAAAGTCATGTTGGGAGCTGTTTGCCATGAAGATAAAATATTTAAATCGAAGGATGACAGCACAAGATCAAGTCATTGTACATTTGTAATGGATAAATGTGAGCTGTAAATTAAATGTTTCTAGCTTTTTTTAGTAGCGAAGCTCTGGAGTGGCTTTCTAAATTGGGTAGTGGAGCCAAGGAACTTAAAAAAAAGCTCGATAATATTAAAGGAATTTTATAACAATATTCCTGGAGACAGATTTAAGTTCATACTGGTCTCTGGCTGTCAGATTCATTAGTATATTGGAAGAGAGGGACTTGCTGTTTTTGCATGACGTCTGTTATGCATTAATCAGGACTTTGGCTAGCAACCTGTAAGGACCAGGGAGCATGTTTTTTTTCCTTTGCTTATTCAAGTCCTTTGCTTATGCTCTGGTTTTAACTGATCTAACTGATCACAGGTCAGGCTTGCTTGATCAGGGACCAGGAGGAACTATTTTACTCCTTCATCAAATTGTCACTGTCTACTGGAGGCTCCTCTGTTTTGTCATATTCTGTGTTGTGTGTGTGGCCTGCTACAGAACATGAAAATGGGAACATCCTACATCTGATGATCATTTGGAAGTTTTCTATTATTTGTTTGTGTGAAGGCTTAAAAGATAACTGGTGATGTTGACATCTGATGTTCTGTTTCTGTGATCTATTACAATTTTGTCTTTGGGTCTTTTTTCCTGATCTTCACTAGAAATTTGTTAGGAGATGCTGGGAAATGTTTATCCATTGGTGGTGTGTGAGTGTAATGGCTTGACTCCAGCCTGCAGCTAAGTGCCCACACAACTGTTCTCTTGCTTCTTTACCCTGCACGCCACAGGACAGGGGAGAAAATGGGAACATCAAAAGTGAGAAAACTCATAGGCAGAGATACAGTTTAACATGTAAAGAGGACAGATACATAGGAAGTAAAGGCAATCACTCACCACTTCTCAAAATCAGAGCAATGCCCAGCCAGACTTTGTGTGATGGCCACTTTTGAAGACAACCATCATGTTTCCTTCCTCCTTTAACATCATATTTTTATTGCTGAGCATGACGTTATACAGTATGGAATATCCCTTTGTCCAACTTAAGTTAGTTGTGCCACAGTCCCAGCTGTGTCCACCCACAACTTTTTGCCCACCCCCAGCTTATTTGTCGGGGAGGTGGTGGTGGGCTGTGATGGGGAACAGAAAGCCTTGACATTGTGCAAGCACAGTTCAATAACAGCCAGTTGCTGTGTTATCAACACTATTTTAGCCCCAAATCCAAAACACAGCACCATATGGGCTGTTATGAGGAATGTTAGCTACATCCCAACCAGATTTGGTACAGTGGGACAAATATTGTATTGGTCCATTTAAACGAAATCTCTTTTTATATTTGTTTGTGGTCAACAGGCCTACACTCAAATGGCTTGATGGGCCATTTCTACCGAGCTCTACTGAGAGCAAAGAGCTGCAAATCCTACAAGAACTATCATTTTACAGCTGCGTGGGCTCAGGACTGAGCACACAACTGGAGCTGTAAACTTTTGAGCTCTGTTGCTCAGATTAAAAATGGACTTCCTAACCTTCTGTATAATCCACTGTTTTATTTCTACTGCCTGTATTAACTACCTTGTAAGGAGGAGATGACATTGTTTTGGGCTGCTAAATTAAATAGTGCCTTTTATGTTTTGGGGGGTTGTTTCAGATACATACCTGTCAAAGGCTGAAATTTACAGAAAACAGGGTGATAATACATTGGCAATCATCAATTATAGTTCTGCAATACAATGCTGCCCAACAGATGATGACATTTATTTCAGGAGAGCTGAAATGTATTTTGAAGAAAATAAATTATTATTGGCCATGGATGATTATGCCAAAGTAAGTTAACTTCTTTGTATTGTTACAATAATGTAGTAATTTTGTATAACTTTAAAAGTGAATTCTATTTGGGTATATCTGGAAAATAGCTTGGAGAACAAATATCCTTTTAAATAAATAATGTTTAAACAAATCAGTGTCATAGAAATAAATATGTGATTTATGTTACTCCTGCCAGGTAATTCAATAAATTACTGAATGTCTACAAATTATCAGGCACTGATAACCTTGTGTCACTGCTTTTGTATTTCACTCCGCAGTTAATGAAAATGACAATAGACACTAAAGGACAAGAGAATAAAAAAGAAAACCTGAGAATAAACTAACATTCTTTTTTATGCTTGGTTAAGGCTTTTAATCATTAGGAATATTAAGACTGAGGAATAACATCAACTAATTATTTTTTTTCGTTATAGTGTTTTCAGTATAACCCAAAAAGAACAGATGCATTTATGAAACATGGAATATATTTCTTTGACCGTTCAGTTTTGACTGCAGCTATTCAGGATTTTACAGCTGTGATCAGGGAAGACCCTAGCAATGCTCAGGCAAGGTATAGTATATAGTTTGACAGAAGTATTTGAATTTTAAATGGATTATTAAAATAATATTAATATGTAAAAGACTAACTACGCATTAAACAATAATAAAGCAATTGCATTTCCAAAGAGGTGTATAATAGAAATAGAATCAGACTTCTAGGCCATGATATTCATTGGGGAATCTTTGTATTGCTTTAATGACTTTGGATTAGTCCCTAGACCTTAATTTAGCTATGCACAGAACCATATGCTCAAATTCCACTGGAGTAATGCAAATATAGAGTTAGTTGGACTTAAGCACGTGTGTGTGTGCTTTGCTGTAAAGTGCTGGATTTAAATACATGCTCAAAGTGAAGAATGTCCTTAAGGATTGCATAGTTCTATGCCTAATTCCTTTGGTTGTCTTGACACTTCTAGTTTTAGCATTATGCTGAATTAATGTATTCTGTGAAGAAAAAAAAAAAAGAACGTATGAATAAGAAACATCTTTATTTTTGAATTATAACAATGATTTTGAGCTTTGACTTACAAAGGCTGATTTTTTAAAGTGATTTTGCCACTAGAAAATGTGACTATTTTTAATATCATTCCTGCAAAAAATCATATTCTTTTTATAATATAATCTGTAAAATAAAAGTAAAATATGAGGATTAAATACCAGATTATAATACCTGAATTTAGATGTAAGCATGTTGTCTGCTTGGGATGTAGAAGTCTGAACTGCCATTATCACCAAGGGCAATCTAGCCAGTACATGCATATTGATTCTATCTGGAATCTATTACATCTGGACACTTCTGTAAAGCCTGGAGAACTATACAGCTGGGAAACCAATAAGTGTATGCATTTTTGAATGAGCTGAATTGCTCTCATCACCTTGGATTATGTTCACTAGATCTTCATCTATAACAAAAATATCTAACAGCTAACATATGTTGTAGACATCAACAAATAAACACCTAAGTTTAGATGTCTTGTTCTAACCAAACTGAATAGAAAGGGCTAGTGAAGGACTCTCCTATGTGCATCTTTTACCTGTCAATCAATCTTCTTTATCACAGGGAGCCTCAGAATTATGCAAAGCTTTCTAATGACATTAGGTTGCTTGAGCTACTAAAGTAGTTTACAGATGCTTCTTAAAACTCTGATTTTAAAATAAAATCTTGAAGCAATGTGAAGCTGCAGTTGGCTTCCTGATGTCAACTTACTTCTTTGGGGTTCAAAGGTGGATGAGTGGGCTCTGTGAATAGTTCTAGTGAGTATGATTAGTGTCACTGCCTTGTGTTTGTGGAGAGTTAGGCATGTGATTTAAATTCTTGAGGAACTCACTGTGTTAGATTTAAAAATGAACAGTATATAGTTTGCATGATAATTCTTTATACAGGGAAGTAGGATGTGACATAAGACTCACTTGATATGTGAAAGCTATCTTTAGTAATATAAATAAATGTTTTACATATTATATTTTGCATTGATAAAATATTTTTTACAGCCATTACCATCTATTCACACTTTTCCAGTTATGCCTTTGATTTATTTTGTTTATATTGCTAGAGTCTGGAATTTCATTGAGGATTGGTGGAAAATAACAGGAACTGATTCTGTAAACTTATCTGTTTGAAAGAAATTTTGAAGATAGAATGAATGTTTTCAAAAAAATTTAATAGTAATGAAGTCAGTTTTATTTCATTTCTGTTACATCAGATTTGACAAAATCTAGTGTTTTCCATATAGAAAATGCTGTACCAATAGGCTCTGGAACTTGGAGAGAGTCCCTTTCAACTCTGTGATGCTCAAAGCTGATACAGTGCTCTATTATATTGAGCTTGATTTATGGAAGTGCAATGCAATGATCTGCCTATATGGTATAGGTTGTAGGACTATAGGTTGTTGTTCTTTCAGATTTGCTTTATTAAACTGAGAAATAAAAGTGAATGCTTATTCTATTCTTAAACATTTTTTCCCTAAATAATTTCTTCAAGTTTGCATGGCATAAACAATGAAAGTATGCTTCGTATTAACTTGACTCAACCTGTTAATTTTCTAAGTAATAATTTATGACTTCAAAATATGAATGAGGTATAATTTTCTAAGAGAAATCATATTTAAAGAGAAACTGTCTTTCTTGTTAGGCTATATCGAGGAAGAACGTATGCTAAACAGCGGCAATATAGAAACGCAATACGAGACTTAGCAGCGGCAATTCATCTAGACCCATCTTGTTGGCAAGCATTCTACTATAGAGGTTGCATTCTACAACAGGTTGATCCAAAAGGAGCTCTGCAGGACTTCAGTGTTTCTGGTATTGTTTATTTTAAAGGTGTATGTGTTTGTTGTTAAAAAGAGAAATGAACATTTGCCAGTAATTACTATACTGTAGTATAGTGCAGTTGTTTCCTGTAGCGAATATTGAAATGTATGGTTGTCCTTCAGTGTTTGCTAAAAATTTGTTCCTTTTCATTTATTTCTATTAAGTTTGCTATTAGACATCAACTCTTTCTGTTGTTGCTACTGCTTAGCTATTTTCCTTCTACTTCCTAAAGCTTTTTCTGCTACATTTTTAACAATTTGATTGGGTTAACTGAGAATTATATGTCTTGAAGATATTTGATGCCAAATTAAACCATTTGTATTATGATCTAATATGTTATGTTTTTGTTTATCTATGATATTCTATAAATCTCTAAGAAAGCTAGAGTAAAAAGTAAACTGCAAATAAGTTGCGTGGAGTAACAGAAATATATATGAGTATTTGAACTGTTGATATTTATTCTCCCTTTCCTACAGTACTCATCAATGACACTCAGGAAAATTTCTGTTCTTTTCTTCATCGTGGGATCATTTACTCAAAGCAGTGTCAATGGTCACTTGCAATCTGTGACTTTGAAAGTGTTATAGCTTTGAATAGGTAATTGAACTCGAAAATTTTAATATATTTTGTTTATATTCTGACTTCACCTGGGTGCATAAAAGTACTAATAAAGGAAAGTGGAACCAGAACTGCTTATTCAGCAAATACACTGAAATTAAAACAAACAAAGCCATAATGTCTTATAATATCTTTTGCCCCATTCATTGCAGTAAGAAAATAATAAAAATAATTATTAAGTTAATTTCAAAATTACATTTTATTTCACCTTATATACACTTGGAAAATAAATTAAGGTTTGGCAGACAAAAGATGAAATTGAAGTCCTAGTTAAAGCTAAGCATTCATGCCATAATAATTTCATTAGTTTTTTGGGAAGGAATCTTTTTACAGTGCAGGCACACACACCCCCTTTTTTTTCCCCCCAGAGAAAATGTCACAATGTTTTGTTTAACAGATGACAGTAGATAGTGTCCCTGAAATAAAATTAAAAGAAACAAAAAACAGTAGCCAACAGCACAAAATAAAGTGGCTAGTGATCCTTTATGGTTAGTGGTGGAAACTGATATGGTTCTTGTGAACTGCGTTTCTTCCTACCACTTAGAAATACTTTGTAAACAGACTATATTTGTAGCAGCCCTACTTTGTAAGTAGTTTGCAATATGCAAAAAGCTTCCTATTCCAGATAGCTGAAGTAGTTATACATCCTTTAAAGATAATGACTTCTCCTTCGGCCTCAGGCAACCTCAACAGTCTTGCCTTGAGCAAAGGCTTCCATTCCAATCTGTGGCAGATGTAAAAACTCCTCAGCTCTTCCTTTTTCTTGTCTCTGCTATAGGAAGTCTAGAACTTGCCTAGAAACAGTCTACAAGAGAGAGGGCTGCACAAGATATTGCAGATCCTGGAAACTTGGATCTCCCTAGTTGCTAGCCAAGTGAAATGCCAGAAAGTAAGGGAGCAGGCTAGATGGAAAATATGTATGCTTTATCAGAATCTTTTAAAACCAAAATGTGTTTTTAGTGTTGAAGAATTCAGTATTTCTTGGTGTATTCATTATATATAAAACTAACAGCTAGGTCTATTCCTAGTCTGTTCCATGACAAAGAAACTTGTCACCATTTTTTTCTCATTTGAAGTGGTGGTTTTGGTGATCAGAAAGCCTCTAGTGTGCATCCCAAGCTACTGAGATGGTGTTTTTTAAAGAGTTTTCTCCTCAGCTGTAAATTACTGTTATGCTCAGTGTGGTCACAAAATAGACTCTTGTAAATGTCATAAAAGGAGATATATAAGTATACTGTGTAAGTTGTGTACAACTGTATAAGTTGTGGGATGTATATAATGACACATTTCCTGCAATAACAAAAGGAAAAAAAATCTATTTTTAGCTCTGTCATCTTTGCTTACCTAAATATTGGTTTGATACTGCTGTTGCATCTGGATCAATACCATGAAGCTATTCGACAGTTTACTAATGCAATTAAAATTGATCCTCTCAATGTTCGAGCCTATTTATGTAGAGCACAAGCATATCATAAGGTAATATGCTCCTTTCATTTTTGTTGGCTACTTAATACAGCTTTATTTATATTTCTGGTTGTTGCAAGCATTTTAATATTTATGGCTTGGTATTGTACAGATGTTAGAACCTGTTTATAGCTATATACTTCAAGTGGTCCTCATCACCATAATAGAATTATATACACTTCAATCATTATAAAATACTGTTGGAATGTGACGCAATGACATAAAATATTTCAAGGTTCATTTGATTGTCCCTATATCAGTGTGCATCTGATCTAGGCTTTAATAAAATATACTTTTGATATTAAAAACCCACAGATTTTGAAATACTAATTCAGAATGTTCTTGAGAATTTTCACTTTTCTGGAAATTCATTTTTTTCACTACAAATGGGAGTGGGATGTTTTAAATATTTTAATTTCCCATGAAGCAAAGTATTTTACATCTGCATAGGATCTGAGAATAGTTTCTGCTAACAGTTGCTTTTTGAGATCCTCTCAGGAGTATGAGGAATATGGTCTTCAGTGTGACAGTTTATGTAGACTGTCATTGGCAGAACTGAAACAACTGTTTCTCACAGTGCTTAGTTTGCAAAATGTTTTGGGAAATTGCTTACACTGTTAATTTTCTCCCACTAAAGGAAATGACTTTTAACTCAGAGTCCATCAAAGTGGACTGATTACGCCTTTAAGAAGTTGTGTCTGATAGCTGATAGTTCAAATAGGAGGTCATCCACTAATGCTAGGTTGCTTCTGTAGTGTTTTTGTTTGTTTGTTTGCTTTTCCCCCAGTATCTGAAATATGTAGAGCAGCTAAATTAAAATCAATACATGCATTCCATCAATGGTAGTTTTTGATGACTGTTCCAGTTAGCAGCTACCAATCTGGATGGATCAGTCCTTGGGATCTTCATTGCAATGATCTACTTTCTCCTCCACATCTGAAGAACAATGAATGGGACCACAGGCACGGACTCTTGAAAAATAAATGCAAATTCATGACAGCAGTGAAGATTAATAAGGACATATGTGCATGTGGATCTCATGACTTAATCTCCTTCCCAGTAGTCCAGAATCTCATTTGGATTTTGGAAAAGTAAAGAAACTATCTGCTGTTAGAATCTGCCCTGTGGGAGAGTATGGATATTTGTAGGTCGCATGTTTCAGACTTTTTAATAAAAAAAAAAAGTGTTGAGTTCCTGTGTAGAGGGCATATGCACCTCATGAGGCATTGCAGCTTGTAGAACCACATTTATGGAAATAATAGTCTCCAAATTGTGTTCGTATTAAGAGTTAAATTGTTGTTTCTTTTTAAATTACAGATTCATAATTTATCAAATGCTGTGAAAGATATGAATCGAGCCATTCATCTTTATCCAAATAAGTCACAACTGAGGATATTAAGGTACAAAAGTGATTAGTTGAGGTCTTCGCTTGTATCTTACTCCTAAAAAATTTCTGATGCAGAATGCTGTTGGTAGATACCTTATAACATTCGAAACTTGCTCTCAGTAGGTTAAAAATTGTATATTCATAACATTTTTCAAACCTTAGGAACTTTATATCTGTATAGTATAATCTCTAGTTTGGAGAGAGGGACCTTCATATACAGGATATTGCTCATTGAGGTGCATATAGTTTCTGGGGAAAAAAGATGTAGAGAGGTGCAATGACAATACAGAAAGTCTGAACTTAAAAAAAATAAAATAAAATAATCATTTTAAATGTTTTTCCCAAGTGGACGGGCCTTTCACTGATTTGTCTGCAGAATCCATATAACACAAGGAATGTGAAGGACTAAGTCCAGGCCAATTTAATTTTGAATTATTTTTCTTCCCCATCTTTGGCTCAGTGAGAAGTACTGACCTTTACCAAGACTAAAAGATAAAATTACTAGATAAAGCTGTTTTCTCCCCTGAAAAGCCATAACTAAGAATGAAGTGTTGGGATATTACTCCTTAGGTGTATTAGGAGAATTGGTTACTATGTTCCAGTCAATAATGCTGTGTTTTCCCAGTTTTAAGAGTGGGTTTGCTCATTTGGTCTCTCAGAGGGTGGTTTGGCTAGCAGTAACTCTTAGACTGACAGGGAGATCTGAGAGGCAAAAAAAATCTTTGAAAACAGAATATCAGATATTAGTTCGTGATGGATTTTAGAAACGATATTAAGCTTACTGTCACAGGTCTTAAAATAATATGGACTGCTATCTGTGAAATACAAAGGAAATATGTTTTTGTAATTCACAGTCTGAAGAGAAGTAAGCATATAATTTCTTGGTGCTTTCATGTTAGAGAAAAATTTAAGAATTGGAGAGATACTTCTGATGGAAAAAAGAAGAAAAAATGGATGTTTTTATTGGAAGGCATTGTTTTTCCTTTTTCTCTTTTTAGATTAATGAAAACAAATTGCAGCAGCATTTGCGATTTGAAAGAAATAATTGAAAAGAGTTTTATTAATTGCATCCAATGAATATTTCCTTACAGGGGACAGTATTTAATGGAGTTGAAGAAATATGAGCTGGCAAGTTTGTGTATTCACCAACTTGCAGAAATAGATGAAGGTAAATGTCAATGTGAATCATAGCAAGGGTCTGTAAGCAAGGAATTGTTTTTTCTTCTTTTTAAGTTCGGGCACACAAGCACACAAATAGGTTAATTACCAAAAATCAGCTAAAATATAGGGTATTTAAATATAATAATGGCATACATTATTGCCTGATTACAACCTGTGTTTTCTGAATTTTCTATATATTTTGAGTTTTTTTTTTTATTTATTTCTTCCTTTCAATATTAGTAACTTCTGCTTTAAAGGAAAAATGAGTAGGGATTCTGTTCTGTGCTTATATAGTCCCTAACAAAATATCAGATATCTCTAGGACTGAACCTTCCCAACACATTTGAGCAGTAAAAATGTTGCAGTATAGTAGTTCCTTGTTATGTGCTCAGCATAAAACAGCAGTGTTCAGTGCATTGTGAAGCTCTTTGTGAGTCCATATGGATAGTTATACCACATGAGATGAATTTCCTGTCTCTGGCAGTGACCAAGATTGGGTACACAGAGTATAACCATATAAAAACAAAGCAAACATATGGTGATAATCCCACATAGCATCTCCTTCTTAGATGTGGGGCGAGGAAGGTAAATGTTTATGGGTATTTAGCCATTGAACTACATTCATGGATAATTAACTGTTCAAGTTCAGACTTTTATATGGAATTTAGTTTGTTTCTATTTTTATGGCTGATAAAACAAGCTTTGAAACGTAAAATATTTTAATAGCATTTTGAAGTTTACATATCATTTAAAGGTATCTTATACTGTAGAAATATATGTTGAAGTAGAAGAGATGATCACTTTTCATGGTTGTTTTCTTCCAGAATCCTTTAAGTCTCAGCCCGTTCAGCAAGCTCTCATTCAGTCATTTTGTCAAAATCACAATAAAGCCATAGAGAGCTTATGCAGAGCTACAGCAACTCAGCCTGAGCCTTCAATGTTTGTTCTTCTAGGAAAAATACAAATGAAAGCTGAGAAAACAAAGGTTAGAAATGTTTATGTTATATATATTTATATATATATATATGCCAAACAATTTTTTTTTGTTAATTCTTTTAATATTTTATCAAATCTCCTAGTATAATAATAAATCTTTGTAGTACTTCACTGCTTAAATTATAAGAAGATCTGGGTAAAATTTTTCAACAACAGCGGCACTAATAGTTCAGCATAAATTAGGTAATTTTAATTTTAACACATTTTAATTGAAAATTTTATAGATTCAGTTATATAGATTAAGGTTGATTGTATGTCATAATTTTGTTTCTTGTGAAATAAAACAGAATTATGTCTGGCATTTTGTGTCTAATAAAATGTTGTACAAAAATTTAATGTATGTGAACTAATATATAATATATAGTTGCAGGTGTATTCTCAACTTTGTGAATATTCATATCTCATAGAATTTAACCAATGCTGTCACTCCTCTGACTCGTGCAGTTAGCCAGCGCTTGATGCCTGCAGAGTTGTTGAAATTGGCAGTATGGATAGGCTATTTCTTCTTGTACAGTCCTATTTATTTTTACAAAATGTACAGAGTCCTTTTTCCCTAAACACAACAGCAGGAAGCAACAGGTAGATCAAGAAAACATCAAATCTACCTTATCCATTGAGTTCTGTATTTGACATGCACGATCCTTCTATTTCCTTATAGTTTCATTTTTGCAGCATCTTTTTAAATGAACATCAGGTGTACAATGTGCAGAAATTATACTCCTGCTCCCTGGGCTTGTACCAGATAAAACCTCTTGGCTCACTGAACTTTTTTTGTGTTAGGCTTGTGAGTTATGTTCATTTCAAGCCATAACACAACATTAATAGTTCTGCTGTCTATGCTAAGAATGCTATGAATGCTAAGTCAAAGACAGCAATCATTAGTATCATCCGATCAAAACCATTTTAGTAGTCATGGTTAAGAGGATGTTTATTACAGTCCTTCCCTGATTTCTCAGAGTACTGCTCTCAGAGGTGAGGACTGCCACCTCTTTTGGAAAGGTATTACATAATTCTCCTGATATGGGAAAATGATCAGACTTCAGGTTATACTGCTCTGAGAATCAGCTGTGCCTTTAGAATCATATGTGAGTTCTGATATCTACAGCTTTTTTTTTTTCTTGAAATAAGAGTATTTTTTTTTAACTGTAGGAATAGAATAAAAGGATTTTAAAATAGCAGTAAATGCAGATCTGTTTTGTCTAAAACATCCACTACATTGATGACCATTTAAGTGAGCAGCCACAGTATTTGCAGACACCCCTATAACTACTGGTATTTCAGGCTGATTTTTCTGAACAAACACTTTCTTTTTTTCATTTTTCAAGAAAAATGTTATAATTGTTTTACTATTCTTGATATTTAAACTTTCAGCTATTGTCCCTTCATAATCCTTAAAGACAAAGGAATAGTTTATCTTGAACTGATCTTAATTTCCTGGTAGTTTTCCTTATTCTCTCCTTTAAGACAAAGAATTATTAAAAAAAGCATAAATTCTTACCATGTCTCATAGATCTGGGCAGTATTCTGAGAGGTTGTTCACCTAAGTTTCTTCAATTCAGGATTTTGGTATATTTCTTTATCAGTAATAAGTTTATGCAAGTTGTCTATGGAATAAATATGTATTTTGCATAACTGTTTGTTGTTATTATTATTATTTACAAAAGAAACCTGCAACAAGTACTTCATTATCATCATACTCCAAGAGGTATATTTTCTTCCTGAGAAGAGAGAAAAAATAAGTGACATTTCAAGGAAAATCAATAAATAGTTATAATTATGCCCCTAAACAGCATACATTTCATTTCTACTGTTATCTCTAGACCATGTACAATAGCTACTTTGTTATATATAAATCATGCTCAAAAATATGTCCATTTTTCTAGTCAGTTGTTTATATGAACAGTTCAGAGATCAAGAGAATGTCTAAATGCAGCAGCAAGTAACACTCTAGTAGTCATTTTTACCTTAATGTTTCAGACTAAGAAAACCTTTTAAAAATAATTGAAAATGACTAACAAGTCTTGCAGATTTCAGTTAAGTGCTTTGTAACTATTAGTATTATCTGTATTGCAGGATGCTGTGGAAAGTTTTAAACAAGCTATAGAGCTTCAGATGACCTCAGCAAAAATCCTACATAATGCATTTGAGGCTGCTGAAATGTATTATCTTATGGGCCTGTGTTACATGGAGCAAACAAATTTATTACAGGTTGGTATTAATTATATACAATGTGTTAGCCTTTGACTCCAGTGCCTGTAAACAATGATAACTGAATGAATGATTTCAATATTTTCAACAGCCTCCACTGTTTTTAGCAGTTTTCTTTTTAACTCACAATGTACATTAAACTGTCTTGCAAGTTTGTGAACATTTTTTTCAGTGCTAATGTTATGTTTTTTTTTAAATGTATGACATTAGTTTGCATTCTAATGTTATAAAAACTACATGAATTTCTTACTCTTTATGCATATTTTCAGAGACCTTATAGACAGGTACTTGGTAGCATATCAGTGGCTAAGTCAATTAGTACTAAACATGGACAAGGGAATTCCTAGATTATTGTATTAATTATGGAGTTGGCTATATTTTGTTAACTGTCTTCTATATTACTGTAGCTCAAAACACCCCTCTAGATGGTTCTATTTGGCACTTACCTTACCTATGAAACTGCCTTACTTAAGGAAATTATATTTGCATTATTTCAATAAAATCAATACTTCTGATTAGAGATTTCTTTGTTAAAAGCATATTAAAATTTGGATGCCCCATCCCTGGCGGCATTCAAAGCCAGGCTGGATGCGGCTCCGGGAAGCCTGCTCTAGTGGTTGGCAACCCTGCCCAGAGCAGGGGGGTTGAAACTAGATGATCTTTAAGAGGTCCTTTTCAACCCAGGCCATTGATTCTATAAAAAGTCAGTGAGCTTTGTGGCAGGCCTAGTGTGTGTTCATGCAAATATTTTTGATGTTGATATTTTAGTAAATATGTGTCAGTTGCTGATTTGCTAAAAGGCTCAAGAATGAAACTAGAAATATTTGAAAGCAGATTTTCACAGGGCAGGGTAACAATTTCTTGCCTTGTCTGCCTCCAACCCCAATTGTCATAAGTGATATTCTTTTGGAAGAAGGCTGTCAAAGTTGTCTGAAATATCTAATGTAATAATACATGACAATTGCAAAAGGTGACATTCTATATCGGTGCACATCTGATATTACAGCTGCAGATCTAGGAAAAGTTCATGATTTTGTAAATTCATGTGAACTGTGTGGGGAAAAAATATCTGGATGGATTTTAAAGGAGTTGCATGCTAACCATGTTAGTCTGTTGTAAGAAATAACTTCACTGTTTCAGCTTTGACAAACCATGTGCTTGGATAAACCACTGAAGAAATGAGATTAGTAAGTGAGTTAGATTGTACCTCCTTGTGGTTATGATTGCATTACTGGGACACTTTAAGTAGCTGCAAATAGATGAAAGCAATCAAAACCAATGCAGATACATGTTGGATTTCAACTGCATAAATAGATTATACCTTGCTGTACAATGAATCAGTTGTTTAACAGCCTATGTTTACAGCTGTACAAACAGACCATATTTAATCCGGATGATATGTCATTCTTTTAGGCCCATGATGCTTTTAATACGGCTATCAGACTACATTCAAGTTACCCTGATGCTTTTTATCGGCGAGGGCTATGTAGAATGCAGCTCGGACGAGCTAAGTTCATCCAAGATTTCAATCGAACACTTGCCCTTTGTCCATCACACTTCCAGGTAATATATAAAGACTCCCCATAATTTGTTTCTGTGCGGTGTTTTAGGATGGGTTCAAAGAATAACAGGTTCTGCATTTAGGGGTGTATTGCCTTGTAATCTGCCAGTAAGCACAATGCAAGGATTAAATAAAAGAAATGACATGCCTCAAAAGATGCATGTTTTTATAGAGCTTATTTCTTATATTTTACCCTTATCTTAGATAACCAGCTTATTTTCTTTTAGCATTATGCCACATCATCATTCTATGTTAATCTCTGCAGGCATACATGAGTCGTGCCGCTTACTATGGAAGTAAAGGCAGATACTCTAAGGCAATTATGAATTGTAATGAGGCAATCAAAATTCTTCCTAACAGTGCGAGAGCTTATTTTTACCGAGGAACTTTGAAATATCAGAATAAGGTGGGTATCTCTGTTATTGTTGTACTTCTGTATTCTCCCTTAAAACAATGTATTTTACTTGCCACTTCGTAATGGTAAAACAATGATAAAAACTTTGGAAACCAGTGTTGTTGTTGGAAGCAAGGAATTTCAATTGACTATCATACTTTTCTCTTTTGAAGCCACTCTGATTTTTCTGTGTAGCTTTCATGATGGATTGGACAAGCTACTGAGCATTAGATGATCTTTAAAGTCCCTTCCAACTCCAACCATTGTATGCTTCTATGATCTACCTGCATATTCTCCTCTTCAGTTCTTCAGGATAGAATCTTACTTAATAGACATAAGTACCAAAACTCTATCAAAGATACCATCTAGGTTAGGCTAAGAAACAAATCAGGCTAGTAAAATTAAAGGTTGATTGCAGCATATGTATATCATCTAAACAAATATTAAAAATGTTTGGTTGTCCAGTCGTTGGCAAAATAGAGCTTCTGAAGAATTGTTCCTTCTGCAGCAAGTACTGCAGTAACTAGTCCATAGTGAATTGATTAGATACCTTCAAGTACTAACGAAGAAACAATAATGTAAAAAAAATAATGTAAATGTAAAGTCAAGTTTTCCAAAAGGCTGTTATTTATAAGGAGGAATATATAGTGCTGAGAATTGTGAATTATAATTTATACATAGTGTTTTTTCATGTCCAGACATTTAAAGCTGCTATTGAAGATCTCTCCAAAACTATTGACCTCAACAAAACCTGCATTTTGGCATACTATAACAGAGCAATCTGTTATCATCAAATAAAGAACTTCAGAAAGGTATGATATACATTTTTGTAACATCACGTGATCACTCAGTTGTTCATATTAGCTAGTAACCTGTCTTTGACAATTAGTCAAAATTTGTGATCTCTTGCAATGTCTCCTTGTATGACAGTGCTCTTCAAGAAATTGTTTATAAAACTAATTTTTGGTCCTCATCATGTTAATTACATTTGATATACCTTTGAAAATATAATGGCTATATCCAGAAAAGGACCTCATAAAAATTTGGATGACATCCTACACTCATCACAACCTTGTTTTTCTGGATGTGTTTATAACTCTGATGACTAACCTGTGAGCTGCCACTACCTGTGTTTCTGCTTTCTATTTTTGTTGTAAAGAAAAAGCACAACAGGACACAAAAAGGCAAAATGCAGCTTGAGACTGGAAACATGATCATGCTGAACTATCATTTTGATGTCTCAAGTTAAATTGACCTTGTGCAAAGGCCATTTGTTCATACAGGTTAAACGGCCAAGAATGATGCAGGGGGTAAAGAAAAAAAACGGGGCATTGAAGGTAAAAACTTAAGATGTGAAAATGCTAGTTCCTTCATAATAAGTTATATTATAAAATTCATTCTTTGCTATCACTTTTTAGAAAAGCTAATTAAAGTACAAGGGAAGTTGCAGAAAAATGTAATAACCCATTGACAGAAGAAATTTACTGGGTCTAACAAGAACTGGGTTGGTTTCTGTAAAACACTTTCAAATGCCTTTCCCAATTTAGAAGAGACAAGGAATAGATCTTCCCTTAAGAGGCTAGTATATGGAATACTGCTGTCAAGAACCATTTTTTTGTTGTTAAATATCTAGATGTAAAATATCCAATTATTCTTAAGTAAACTATATGAGTTAATTCTTCATGTGAAAAAAAAAAAGATAAAGCATTGTTGCTGAAATATTGTTTGGTTTTGATAAATTTGGGAATCAAGGCTTCCTCAATCTATGCAGTCATATCACTATCACTATTTACTTTTTTACAAAATTTACACAAAAATTTAGTTAATACAAGTAGTGCTTAGACCCTTCAATAACAATAAATTGTATTTGAAAATACTTAATTTTAAAAGTATCTTACTTTGGTATTAAACCACGAATAGTGCAGTCAGAACTGTTTAAAAAAAAAAATAATATGGACAAATTTTATCAGCAGAAAAAATAAAGACTTATTTCCAACTGTAATTTATGTAATAACAAAATAACTTTTAATTTTGCCTGTTTAACACATCTGTTTAATTTATATTATCTTTGCTTTTGTACTCTCAGATTAGGTATCTATGTAATTATAGAAGTCTCCAAATACAGTTAAATTCAATCTGCAAACAGTGAAACATTGGAGTAGCCACACTGAAGTCAGTGCTTGTGTCTGTCTCTGTATGAATTATTTTCTAAAGTGCCTTCTATGTTTTTGTAGGCTTTGAAAGACTATGGAATTCTTGTTCTGCATGAATTGAGTAAGGAAATAATTTTTAAAGTGTTAATTAATCGTGGACTACTCTACATGGAAGTTGGTGATTATGCTAATGCATGTGAGGTACAAAATCCTTTTTTGTTTAAGGCAAATTTTGAGTTTTTTCTTATTTGTAAGCCACTGATGATATAGAGACCAATTTGCCAGCTTTTATATTTTCCTGAAATAGTTGGTGTCCTCTTCTCATTTGCTCAACAGCTCATACCAGTCTGAAAGCAAATAAAATGACTAGAAATGCCTTTTACAATTTTATGCTGCAAGGGGTAAGCATGGGAATTTTACAAAATGTAATAAACGAGAACCTGACTTTTCCTCTTTTTTTTTTTTAATCCTTTAAGTTGTTTGTGTTGGGTCCAAGTGAATACTAATTCTTTGCAGAATCTGAGGTAAAAGGAGGGTTCTGATTAATTGAGTGAGCTTGTCCTCTTCCTCTGTGTGTGTGTGTATAAATGACCATTTTTGTTGAAAGGGCAGGCAGGGTCAGACCTCAAGTTCGTTTTCTTAAATGTAGGGAAAAAAATCTGCTTCTGACAACTACAATGCAGAGGACTGTTCTTCATTGGGACTTCATCTGGTATAGCAGAAATCTAAGCATTAAAACACTCTTTCAAACATATGGGCTTTTAGTTTCAAATTGTAGATAGTTTTCAAGTTTTCTAAAAGTTTCTTTTTCCTTGTCTTTGAAGAATGTATTTTTTTTTCAAAGAATAGTTGCTGCTGCATTCATTGCCTCCATTGTGGACTATAAACATTGGTATCTTCATTACGCGATAGCAACAATGTGAACATAGACATTCTAAAAATTGAGTAAATGTAAATTGAAGAATGATTATGAATCCCATTTCAGTAACCCATAAATGTCCTACTGGAAGTATTTACAGTTTGTAGAGCTTGTGTAGAAGTAAGTTAAATAGGAAGATTGCATTATTGATCTCTTGTGCTTTAAGATGTAATTGATCAAAATAGTTCAGAAAAGATACTGAGATGGTACAAACTGGTATGTAAGGCCAGTGAAAGGAGACTGTGAAATGGGACAGAACCAGCAGGCTGAGCAAACACATAATTTGAATGGATTATAGATGTGGTTTAACCTGGCAGACAGCTAAGCACCACACAGCCATTTGCTCACTGCCTCAGAGTGGGATGGGGTGTAGAAACAGAAAAAAGGTAAAGCTTATGGTTTGAGATAAAGACAGTTCAGTAGGATAAAAAAGGAAAGGGGGAAAAAAAAGATAATGATAAAAGAATGTACAAAACAAATGATGGACAATGCAATTGCTTACCACCTGCCGACCGATACCCAGACACTCCCACCTTTTTTTTGAGTTTTATTGCTCATCACTGTGGCCAGTCTGGGTCAGGTGTCCTGGCTCTGTCCCCTCCCAGCTCCTGGTGAACCCCCAGCCTGCCCGCTGGCAGGGTGCTACCAGTGAGAGACTGGAAAGTCCTTGGCTCTGAGCGAGCACTGCTCTGCAACAACTAAACCATCCTGCGTCATCAGTATTCTCATCCTAAACCCAAAATACCGCACCATACCAGCTACTAGGAAGAAAATTAACTTTATCCCAGCCAAAACCAGGACAATAGTTAAGACAAATTTACAAAATAGTAATTGAACAACAGACGCAAAATTATGTAATAGCTACTTTAAGAAAAAAAAATCATAAATGTGCTAGAGACCTCCTTGTGTATCCATTCTGTTAATGTTTTATTGCAAGTATGTGTAATACATGTATACTGCTTGCTGAAATAACATGTAATTATTTAAGCTCTACTCAGAGTGACTGTATTTCTGAACTGGGTACACTGGGAGGAAGAGGAAAGGTTACAGTTCAGTCTGTATAAGATCTGAATTGCTGTATAGAGGTGTTTTTTTTCCAGTTGATTCTGTGAAGTGTGAGGTGACCTGTGAGGGTAGCATATTTGGTTTAAGTAAACTAAACCTGGTCCTTGGAAATTTGATCCTGCTTTTGCTGTGCTTCATGCATAGAGCAGGGTGTATACTTCAAACTGCACGTATGAAGAATCACATTAGCTTCCCTGGAAATTCACTGAAAGGCTTTAGTGGATTGGAACAGTGCCTCTCAGTAGTTTTTTAGAAGCAAATCTGTAATTTTATGTTGTGTGTTTACAGAAGGAGAGGTTTTATTTTAATAAAATACTGATATATATGCACATCTGCACATCATGAAAGTATTATGAAAGTATTTTGCCACTTTCGTACCTCCAACAGTACTAAAATCTTCCATGTTTTTTTTTATTTTTAAAATCTGAACATATAGAAAATGCTTTCTGAGTTGTGATTCAGTGGAATCAGCTAAACCACTCCTACTGCGTACTGATTGCTTTCCTGTGAAGAAGGTCTAAAGCACTTCCTTACATCATAATTGAAATGACTGTATTTAATTTTAAAATCAAGTGTACTTTACAGTTGAACCACATAAACAAAACCACAAGCATTTTGACAATGTTCTGAATTTTAGTAAAAAAGAAAAATTAAAAGCTCTGAAAAAGTGATTTATTATAAAAATCCTAGCGTGTCTTTCATTAGAACATTGTGAATAGAGTCTTGTAATGCAAATACAAGTTTGGTTTGCTATGTCTTTAAAAGTAATAAAAATAAATAATTTTATTATTGGATGAGTTCTATTGAAATTGCATATAACAAAATTTATCTTCAATATATATATATATGTATTTAATTAGAGATGTTGTTTCTATTAAAATAGAAACTTTCTAAACAGTTTTTTTTTTTTTTTTTTCTGGAAATGTTACCTCAAATTTCGTGAGAAGCACTATGATGCCACATAACTTTAGAGATTTTATTCTATCAAAGTCTGTCACATGAAGTATGAAAACAGTTAAATATATCTAGCCCTTTTGAAAATATATCTTCTTTGTGAAGAGTTATCTCCCTTTTCCTATAGAAGCATAAAGTTGTATAGCTAAAATCACAGTTTTAGGTGAAGTGAAACAGTGTAAATTTTGCATTGTTTAATGTCTGTTCATTTCAGGACTTTAAAGAAGCAGCATTGCTTAGTCCAGACGATAGCAAGATCTTTCAAGCTATTGGAATCTGTTATCATAGGTAAGAGGTAGTTTTGTTTGACGCAGAGTAGAAAAATTAATAATTCCTGAACTTTATATGCCTATACCCCCTTTTATTTTGAGCAAACTGAGAACTGGGGGGAGGAGAGAGTGGTAAAGAGCAATGGGAAAAAAAAATAACTGAAATAACTGATATTAAAACCTTCTGGTATCAAGCAACCGTGTGTTTATGGCAGCATCAGAAGGAAATACTAGGATGATAAAAATGAATCAAGAGAAGGACTGAAGAACAAAGAATTATGAAAGAGAAACGTTAAGAAGTTATTCCACACCCTTAGGTGGAATGTGAAGTAGCTATGCGTTGTGTTGGTTTGTTCAGAATTAGTCAGTATGTGACTTCTGTTTAAACTGGCACCTTGTCCTTTAAAGGAAGGCAAAAACCTCAATTGTCGGTCTTGATTGAATTTTTTATTTTGAAGTTCTAAAGTGTTGTTTCATCAAGATGAGATTTATTTTGAAAGATTAAAGTATATCTGTTAAAACATATACAAGTTGGAAGAAATAAGATGTGCATTAGTATTTTTAGTGTACTCATCATAGTGACACTTGGAGTCATTAGCTCCCATTTCACACAAACATAACCTGTGGTAAAAAGGGAATTTTAATAGCTCTCTCTACCTATTAGTCTAGTCTAATCTATTTTATCCTAAAGTTATGCTGTTATGTATCGCTCCATAATATAAATTTCTGATGAGGCAGCTTGGAAGTGGACATATTCAGGATTCTAGCATCACAACTTCTTGTGTTACCATGCTTGTAGTTAAAGCACAACTGGCTCCAACTTTCACAGTGTCTGAATGATGTAGAACTAGCATGGTAATGTCGAGTCCTGCTTCTGAGAACTGGGTATAAGATTTTTATGTTCATGTCCATATTTACCTGTCAAAAGGAGTTACTGGTAACTGTAAAACTGAGCTAGTACAACCTGTTTTAAATGCATTTGGGATACTATTAACAGGATTGGGATGAAGCCCTAATTTGTTTTGCAACATGTGCTTTGCTTTAAAAAAGCATTTGATTCACAACCCTTAAAATTATTTGTTAGATTAATCTATAATCTTTCCTCCTTTGGTAAAGAAATCAGGCTGTATTTAGGTGGATTCAAAACAGGTAACTTACAGGCAAAAAATCTCTTACCTTTCAGTATTGTCTTGGTAAAATGAGTTTGTACTTTGACATGCTGAAATTTTTGCTTTGTATGTAAAGGCATCTATTAGTAATCATTGATGTATTTCAGGTATTCTGTTTACAGGCAGTATACTCCACATGCATCAAATTTTATCTAAGGATGGAATTCCACATTTGGCCTACTCTTTGACCAGAATGGTCTGTCCTTAGTAGCCTGAATATCAGCCCTTTTTACCCTGCAAGTGTAACATAGCTTGGATAAGTTCAAGAACTGGTATGAGTAGAAACAGAGAGAAGGCTTGTATTAGAGGTAGATCATTTATGGCTGAAACAGATGTGCCTGAGGACATTGCCAAAAAACGTTTGGTCATGACATTTGGACAGCATGAATGACTCCAATAAAGTCTATATTAGAATCTGCTGAGTACAAATGGTGAAAAGGTGAAATCTTTGGCCACCAGAAGTTAAAGGAGAGTTTTGCTGCTTTCTTCCTCAAGCCAAGGAATTTAAACTGAAGTTTGACTATCTTCATTCACTGTTACAATAACCATCAGGGAGCACATACAGAAACCAAACTTAAGGAAAAACAAAGCGTCACTTTCAGTCAGAATTCAACTATGTTCTGAAGGCATTATGGGATAGAGGATCTTGTTTATAATTTTTTAAACAATAAACAGAGCAAATATTCACTAGTAGCTCTATTTTTAGACTTAATGAATTTGAAGAAGCTGTGAGATCATTTAACCAGGTTCTCAAACTAGAACCCATTTCTGTGGATACCTATATTGGACGAGGAAATTCTTACATGGAAAACGGACACGAGGCTGGTCTTAAACTAGCGCAGAAAGATTTCCTGAAAGCAATTCACTTGAATCCAATATGTGTGAAAGCCAGAATTTGCTTAGGATACAACTTGCAGGTAATGCACCAAAATTCATTGTCAATACTACAGTTAATCAAACAAAATAAAGTTAATATTGTATGCATATATTTTTATAATGCAAAATGTAAAACAATCCATATATTAAGACATGTCTTAGTGTGCTTTTTGTTTTTAGGTAAATGGATAGACTATTATTTTCTTTTCACATTTGTACTGAAACTTGTTGCAGATATACTCTCAATTAATGACATAACAAGTAACCTTGCGTTTTTATTTGCATCTGATATAGGAACATTACGAATGTACATGTTCTGTGTGTATAAGCTGTTTGCAGATGTAAAAGTGGCCAAAATATTAAATGTATATATATTAAAAAAAAAAATCAATTGAAAACAATCTTATATGTTCCAGTTATCCCAAATAGTGTTAGAAAGTCTACTAAAATCCTTTGGAAAAATGACTTATATGTAATGATCACTGAAAAATGCTTAACTACATAAAATGTACTTCTGTATTAGCAAAAGGACATAAGATATGACTTGACAGTTTTTCTTCTTCTCTAATTCCTCTGATTTACTTACCGTGATTTATTATATCCAATTGTCTGAAATGTCTTGAATTGTCAAGAATCTTGCTGGGAATTATTTTTTGCCAATGTATATGTATATGAGAAACTAATGTCAGTGGCCTGTGTCAGGTCTATTTGCACAGGAAGGACTAAGTTGGTGAGCAGATAGGAATAAGACATGTAGAATTGGACATCTCATGTTGCAGGAGGCAACCCAGAATGTTCACATACTGGCAGGTGCTTAATTTCTGTGAGGTCTAAATCTCACTAGGTACCTTTCTTTACCCTGATTGTACCTTTGGGGCTTAAACATACACACAAGTGGAGAAGTATTTTGATCTGGATGTTTAGTCTTTCACCGTTGCTTAATTAATCCGTATACTAGATAAAATGTTTACACTTTGCCACAGTGAGAGCTGAAAATGCAAGGGGGGATTTTATCAATGTGTATAAATACTTAATGGATGAACAAAGAGGAAACGGAGCCAGGCTTTTCTTAATGGTGCCCAGTGATAAGACAGGAGGCACTAATTGAAATAAAGGAAAATCCACTTAAAAATTAGAAAAGTTTTTAGTATTTATTTATTTATTACTGTGAGGATGATCAAACATTGGAACTGATTACACACAGATGTTGTTGAGTCTTCATCTTTGGAGAAGTTCAAAATCCAACTGGACATGGTTATGGGCGACCCTGCTTTCGAAAGGGGGTTGGTCTAGGTGACTTTCAGAGATCCCTTCCAACTTCAAACATTCAGTGAATCTATGATATAGAAAAGGTAATACTTGCAATTAAAACAGTTATGGCTGATAGATTGAATTGCTGTAAAAAGAACTAGTGTTGCCTACAAGATATTTGAAGACTTTTTTTTTTTTCTGTAATTTAGTTAACTGCATTTGTAATTAAAAGCATTCTTCCATTTTCTGCTGTAATCGGGTCATTAGTAGGTTGTTTTTTTTCTGACATTTCCTAAGTTTCTTATTGTGCACATACTGCAATTCATTTTAGGCCCATGGAAAGCTTCAGAGAGCTTGGAACCAGTTTACAGTTGCCATTGTTATCGATCCAAAGTGCTATGCTGCATATGATGGACGAGCTTCAGTCTGTCTTCAGATGGGTGAAAATTTTGCTGCGTTTCAGGATATAAATGCTGCATTAAAGGTAGGTCTTAGCTTAAAGTGATTTTACTAAAATTAAACTGGTTTTATGAATCCAGTCACTACTGTACAAGAACAATTGCCAGAAGGTGCATTTAAAAATTTTATTTTAGAAAGAAATGTATCGTTTAAAAACAGAATAAATTACTGTATAAATGTGGATTTTCCCTGGATAAGAATGCATCTGGCATTTCCTTTCAGCTCACTACCACTGCTCCACTTCTAACAAATCGGGGTGTCATCAATCAGTTAATGGGGTATCTATCCTGTGCCATGAAGGACTACCAACAGGCAATTTCTGTTGACCCCAACTATGCATTAGCTTACTTCAGTGCAGCAAATATTTACTTCCATAATCATCAATTTTCACAGGTAAGTCTTCAGTCTGTCTTTATACTGTCTTCAGAACACTTTTTTTTCCTTAACTCTAATAAATACTGTTGGTACAAATCTGTCTTTGAATGCACTTAAACTTCTTACACTGAATTTCCTGGTCTTTTAATGGGAGATTAATCTGTAGTAATCAATAATAAGTAATTCTCACAACCCAAACTCACAACCCCAGAAAGGTGCTTCTTGCTTTGTGACTCACATGAAATCAGTATACATTATTAAAACACCATTGTTACAGCTGATATGTGACTGTTTCCTGTGATGATGGAAAAGCCTTCTGTAACATGCAAATAAGTTTATTTAAATTTGCTAAATACTCTCGTATCTGTCTCTATGAAACTTATGCTAAATGTTAGACACAATTATCGCTCTTCTTATAAGAGAGAGCAGTAAAAGTGAGATACAAGTGTTCTCTCCTCAGCTGTCACTTTTGCTCAAGAAAGCAAGATCTCGCAGAAATACTCAGGTATTACTCTCTTGCTTTGTTTGTTCTTTCATATATAACAATCCAACAGTAGATTTAACATCGCACATATGAGTACATTTTCTGCTTGAGTTTCACCTAGGCTGCCCAATGCCTTAGCCAGAAGTGTATTTTGAGATCTTGAGCAGCTTTACATAAATATCATAATAATTTAAATGACCAAGCTAAGATAGCAGCTGCACCATTCCTCATGTTACTGAACTGTGGATGATAAATGTTAAAAACTGGTAGTCAAAACTTGGCCACTGGCAAGCACTGAACGTCAGGAGATCACTCTATCTGGATGAGGTCTCTGGATGGGAAAAATCTGCTCGGTGGAACAGAAGAGGCAAGTAGGCAGTATTGTGTAGTTCTTGAAGCATGTCAACGAGTAGAATGCAGAAAGCTGTGACTGCAATTTTTTGTTTTCTAAGTGAGGTTGCTTGATTCATAAAGAAGAACACTCTATTGAAAGGGGCTGGTGGGATCAAGTTGATACCAGACAATTAAGTTACTGGGAGCTGAAGCGGAAGAACTAGTTAGCACACGTGCAAACATCAGGGCAGCAGTGATGGTGATGTGCATTAGGGTCCTAGAGCTCCTACTTTGACAGCTGTCCTATGCTGTAACAGTGATATTAAGGTGTTGAGAACTCTTCTTTAACAGATATGAATGAACTAACATTTATGACAGCTAGGATACACATCACAAAAGTTTGTAAAGAATTGTGGTACTAAAATTTCACTGACATTAAGTAAGCTTCACCAACCCTAATTCCCATACGTTAAATAAGTTGCCTGGATTCACTATAGCACCATTAGAAGTAAAATGAAAAGAATCTCATGCTGATGGTCTTTAATCAAGAAGTCAGATCTTCTACCTGTTACCACAACAACAGTAACTTCAGGGTTTGAAATCACCTACTTCTGCTTGAAGGCAAGGACCATTTATTTTTCTCTCTGTTAGAACGCCCCCCCACTGATTTTTCCTTTGGCTTCCTATCACACTTCATGGACACAGGCTTGATTGGAACTTTATGGTCCAGCAGCTGTGGAAACCCAGAACCAGTATGGACGCTTCAGCATGTTTTGTCTACTTTAATTAATCCTCTCCTAGAATTGCATCTGTAAACACTTTAGCTTGCAGTTCACATAATGAGGAATTCATCATGTACAGTACAGGCTTGGCATATAGTTTTAAACTGAGATTGTACTTCATACAGCACAAGAAATAGATGATGTAAGAAAACAATTTAATGTTCTTGTTTGTTTCTTTGAGTTAAATTCCTTTTTGCTCTTGAGTGTAAGTTAGACTTGGGTCATACATTCCTTAAGACTCCAAGGTCAGTGCTCTGCATGTAGATTCTGCTGTGACCATGTAATCTCTCTCTCTCTTTTTTTTTTTTTTTTCTTTTTACTGCATCTGGTATCATTCATCTATGAGTGGTCTTGCACAGTCTATTCTTCCTCTTTCCTATGAAAAAAATCTGTGATTCTCTACGCTATCTTCCAGAAGATGTTTGGTTACGGAGAAAGAAGTTCAAGAATAGGTGTCGCATTAAAAATCACTTTCTGTGTTAATTCAAATTGACTTCAGTGCATAGCTCATTTCTTCTGTGCTATAATTACAATTCAGCATAAACAGGTATTCTTTTTTTTTCAAAAGTCTGTCTGTGTGGTTACTAACCCATTTGTGGATGTTGTGGGTCAAACCCAGTAGGCAGCTAAACCCTACGTAGACACTCGTTCAGTCCCCCTGAAGTGGAATGGAGAAGAGAATTGAAAGGGTAAAAGTGAGAAAACTTGTGAATTGAGATAAAAACAGTTTAATAGGTAAAGCAAAGGCTGTGTATACATGCAATGCAAAATAAAGAATTCATTCAATACTTCCCATTGGCAGATGTTTAACCATTTTCAGAAAAGCAGGACTTCATCATGCATAATGGTTACTTGGGAAGACAGACACAATAACTTCAAATGTCTTCCTCCTTTTCTGTAGCTTTTTGTTGTTTGAGCTTGATGATGTAAGGTCTGGACCCCTTTGATTAGCTGGGGTCAGCTGTTCTGGCTGTGTCCCTCCCAGCTTTTTGTGCACCCCCAGCCTACTTGCTGGCAGGTCAACATGAGAAACAGAAAAGACCTTGATGCTGTGTACATACTGTTCAGCAATAGCTAAAATGTTGGTGTGTTGTTAACAGAGTTTTGGTCACAAATCCAAAACACAGCACTGTACGGGCTACTATGAAGAAAAATTAACTCCATCCCAGTAAAAATGAATTCTGTGAATAAGCATAGGGGTGCTTTACTATGCACAAAGAATGTTAAACAGCATGAGTAAATATTCCTCTAATTTTAACAGTTTTTTATCTCCAATTCATGTCTTTTTTAGGCCTATTGCTATTATTCCAAGGTATTAAAGCTTGAGCCAAGAAATGAATCTGCTATTATGAATCGTGCTATTACAAATACAATATTAAAAAATTTCGAAGAAGCAAGAGAAGACTTTGAGAAGGCAGTTTGCCTCAGTCCATTCTCTGCAGCATTGTATTTTAACAGGGCAAATTTCTATAATGGATTAAAGCAATATGAACAAGCTGAGAAAGACATTTCAACAGGTAATCTTAATTACCTGCTATGGTTGCCATTTGGAACTATACTAGCAATTATGATGATAAATTACCTGGTTTTATTTCACAATTCAGCAAGTATGTGTGTATTTTTGCTAGCATATTTTCTAGCTAGTTTGATAAGGTATTATGATGTGATTAAAAAGAGCAAGTTAAAGTAAACATACTAATTAATTCCAGTCTTTTTTTTTCATTCTTAGAACTAAAAATATGTAGATTAGAAGAAAAACTGTTTCATATAATGTGTCATATTAGCTGAACAGAGCCCCATTATAAATGGAATTGTGGCAAGAAGTTGTGAGAAAATACAATACTTACCAAGTCTTGAAAAATTTAATTTGTGTATGTGTGTATTGGGAAGTCTAGGTGCTATGAAAATGGCATTCATGTAGCTTATTTCATATATAAGCAAGAAATAAAATGTGTATGCTCATTGTAGAAGAAGTTTTAAAATGGTATTTGCTGGCATAAGCTTTTGTACTGGGAATAGACATGGTTCATGGATAAGAGGAGTCGAATCAAACTCTTGTCTTGATCCTAGTAAAATACAAACTGTTTGTTCAGATTTAAAACAGCTGAGCTATGTTTTTTGCTTCTGTTGTCCTTGCTGCTAACACAAGATACAGCAACTATGGATACACAGACAACTTTTTCTCCCAGGAACTAACGCTATGTTTAGTTTGTATTAATTTTGTAGAACAAAACTTAGTAATATGACTTTGATTTGACATTTGATTGCACAGGTAGTGATCTTTCCAGAAAAATTAACTCTTTAGATTTTTTTTTAAATTAGTTTACTTTTACTTTTTGAGATTTGTCCAAATAATATTTTATTTCATGATTAATAAAATAATTGCATATTGGTTTTCATGAGTATTATTTTCATGCTATAGATAATGAAAATTGACTGAACCACTGAGATGATTGCTTTTCAACGAACTTTCTCTCTAAAACAGAATTTTAAAACATCAGATTAAGCTTTCCAACAATTATATAAATCCTTTTTTACATAATGGAGGAACTAAGAAAAGTATTGGGTACCTTGCCATGTCCACCATGGATGGTGGTAGTTTTTTTTTCTGAGATTTTCCTCATATTATAGAGGAAAGCATAGTTTCTGCTGATGGGGCAGAATTGAAATGGGATGCATAAATGGCATCAAAAAGAAAAAAAAATCTGAAGAATAAATAGCATAGCAAAGTTGCCTACCTTTTCATGTAAAATTAGTACAGGTAATGTATGTAGGTAATTAGTATATAGGTAATGCTTTTCTCTTGTGAAAGCATGTTTGGAGAAAAATTAGAACACTGACAACAACTTTGGGACCATGTTTCTCTTTATAATTATGTGGTAATGTGTAAAAAAAAGAAAAAAAAAAGCCTAATATTCTATTTCTTGTTTTTACAGCATTGGCAATTCAGCCTAACAACGCCTTGATGTATAGACTTAGAGCTGATATTCGTGCTAAATTGGGTTTCAGTAAAGAAGCTGTAGAAGACTACAAACAAGCAATCAGCATACAAGAACAGATTGCGTATGAAAATACCTCAGTTCTATTTACAGATTTCTCAGACTTCTAATTAAAAAAGTCCAACATGCAAAGAAATATATCTTTATTTTTATATATTTTACACACGTTTTATTTTCCTAAATAATATAATTACCTTGATTCAATCCCAAATTAGCTGGATTTACGAGAATAGAATGCCACATTTAATTTTTATGAGTTATAGATTGTTCTTTATTTGTTAAAGAGAGAACTGTGTTGTACAGTAAATGAAGAACAGAGAAGTAGTAGTTATAAGCAAGAGGCTTCAATCATATTGGTGACAGAATGAGAAGAGATACAACTCCCTGGCCAGATGACGACTGGAGCGTTTGGCTACCAAACCTTCTAAGATGGCTGCCAAATGCCTGTGACTGCTCACTAGACCTCACATTCTACCTTATCTCTTTCCAGTTCCCTGTCACTCACACTAGACATTGTGCAAGGTACACGTTACAGAGCATGAGAACTACTCCAGGAACTGAAATTTGAGAAGGTGATTCATTCTGAGAGTAAAAAATTGAGGTCATTTGCTTCCACTTAAATATGTTACACTGTCAGCTTGAAGAGGCATGTAAAAATGCATAAGTAATAGATCATATTTTTTTTGTTCTAAATTGTGAGAGTGAGCTTAAGAATAGGCTCTCATCTAAACATGGAGATTGAAGTGTGAATCAGCGTGAACAAAATTTAAAAACTGTCAGTCCCTACCCTACCCAGCTGCTAAACTAAACCCTCCAAGTCTGGTATAACATGATGAAGACAGCAAAAGGATGAAGCAAAAGAGATGTCTTTGTCTCAGAAAAGAGAAAAAGAAGGAATCTTAAGGTCTCATTCAGAATGCAAACAGTACTGTGGGTTCAGACGGTGAGAAGATTTTTAAAGCCACAAATGGTTCTTTAATGCCCAATCCCAGAGATATGGAAATTATAAGTGTATTTTTAGTTTAGATTTAGATATAAAATGCTGACAATTTACTTCTTGGCAGGTAAGGAAGAGCAGAGGAAAAGGGGAGGGGGAACTTCACCAAACAATAGACCTAACGCATACTGGTATATGCCTGTAATTGCCTAATCCCCTGTATGTGCAATAATTTGTAGATAGAGAATAATCCAGAATAGATTCAAAGTAAATAATCTAATTCATATTAAAGGAACATTAAAGAATAATCATATAGGTTTGTTTAACTTTATAACTGAAATAATTGTGTTTTATTTACTCTGAGTACTTAAAACAATGATATACTCTATTTCTGTATGGTCCCTGTTCTTGCAAACCTATATGGTGAATGTTTAGTCAATGTGATAGAGAGTGACTAGAAGTTTAGCTATGTTCTGCTGTCTAATTTTTTTTCATTCGTAATATCATATTACATTATAAAAAGTCCTATGCTTGTCACACTTATGATATTTGGGCTGGAAAAAAAATTACCATTGAAAGGAAATTCAGAGTATCACAACTAAGATAAGCTGATGAAGAAAAGCATTTGACTATATCCCTAATCTCCTTGATTGTCCTCTTATCTAGCTGTTTAATATCTCGGATGGTGACAGATCTAGCAAATGCAATGGTTGTCTGGAATAGATGAATCATAGTCAAAATGCATAAAGGGTAGAAAAAGTTTACAAAACGTTGCTTTTAATTTCTTTATTCATGATTAGTATCTCTGATATTTAAAAAAGAGAGTTTATAGATAAAAGCACTAAATTAAAATATCTCTAGGTAATGTAGGATGTTTTTGCCTAGTATTATCATAGATGAAAACATATAGAATATTATGTCATAGCATTCATTATATCATATTATTGTATACATTAGTGTGTTACTGGAAATCTATTTGGAATAACAGTTTTTGAACTTGAAATTAAGTTAAAATATGTGACCATAGGATGATCAAAAATAAAATATGTAAGTATAAATTTACAAGTGGCTATATTTCCATGCATGACTATCATGGTTGTTGATGCAAATTGGGGAATTATTTACCTAATATCCCGTATGTGCACAAATTCAAAGTTTGCTTGAACAATGGTGTCAGTGTGAGGCAAATACATTTTTTTTCCCCTTTCTCTTTCTCCACATGGCTCTTTCAGTGCTTTTTATTATCTGAAGAATTGTTTATTGATGAAATTGTTAAATTATTCATGATTCTATGGCCTTTTCCTTTCTTTGACCTCCTTATGAATTACCTGCTGATGGGTTGTGAGATAGTGATACCCTCATCATGTATAAAGCATCATCAAAGTTAAATCAGAATGAAAAGAGGCCAAACCTTTCCCTTGGATCCTTTTCTTGCAGTACTCACTATAGTGTTTTGTTTTGTTTTGTTTTGTTTTTTTTAGCTTAGCACATCTTGAATATCAAACAGAAATGAACATTTATAAGACTTTTATCTTCACATTTAAAACCTGAAATGAAACACAGTCAGTTATGACTTGCTATTGGTAGAGTGACTTGACGTAAATGACATGGGCTATTGTCATTTACGAATTTTTCATCCGTTACACAATGCTAGGATGTGGGTGGTGGCCCACTGAATTTCCAATTTTATCATCTAGCACCACAATTGGCAATTCAGGGAGCATATTAGATGCTTCTGAAAAAGTGAAATGGATGAAGAATTTATTTGCATAATATAACTTGTAAATTTCAAGTTGCATGATCAAAATTTACTGCTCTATTTGAAAAATAGATTACCAGCTCCTTTTTTTCTTGAAAGCTTTCTTTCAAATTTTCTTTCTCAAGAGAAATTTTATATTTTCTAAAGCATTTTAAAAGTTAGTGGAAATATTTTGTATAATAGCACTTCTTTCATGTCTTTTTAGTAAAATAGATTGATAAGGTCATTAGTGACTTTAAGAATCACAGTTCCACTACATTACAATTGTATTTTACAGGCTGAACAGGATTATTATGGGTTTATTGCAGCCCGAACTTTGTTCAACCCAGTATGGTAGGGTTGTTAAACTCTGAGATTTCTTCCATTGTTAATTATAGATCCAGAAAATTTTCATAATTGGTATTATGAAAATTTTTGCTTCACAAAATCACTTTAAGAGAAGCTCTTGTCCCTTGTTATACAGTGGTATTAGTTCTTTCAGTATTTAAAATCTCTTTAATGGAGCTTAATTTTTTCTGTATTTTCTTTTATTCTTTTTCTAAAAAATCAATTTTATAGGCTGTAGTTTAATAAAACAGACTTACTAAGAAACCTCGGCTGCATTTATGTTTGGAAACTGCTGCTGAGAAGACTTGTGTCTAGAAAGGCAAAATACATCAGCAGTGGAACATCTCTGTTGTTATCATATCACATTTGTCAGTGTTACACTTTATTGTTAAGACTTGCACTACTTGTAACCCCACTGAAATCTAGTTTACTAAACTGGTTTACCTGTGACTTCTGTGTTCCCATTTATGTCTTTCCATGGACAAAATGAAAAATCTATATACAAGTTTTATCTTTAGTTACTGGTAATTGTTCCAAATAAGAAATACAATTTCAAGAAAACTTGATATTGCTTTGATCATTATTTGTTCATTATGTTAGTAGAAACATAGCTCAGTTTATTGAAAAAGGAGGGCAGAAGAACAGATGTATCCTTATGAGTGCTGGTCAAGCAAGATTTACAGATTTATAGAACAAAACAAAACAAAATGTTTTCTCAGTCCCGATTCCATCTAAAATAATTAAATTTTATAGTAATGTTTAACTGTTATAATACAATAGGATAAAGAACTTAATTTTATAACTGAAACAGAACTTAATTATGCAAACATAGCCCTATTCACCTAAAGGACTGAATCACCTGTTTAATTTCTCACTCTTTAAAATACTGATAATAAATATATTATTGGAAAACAGGTAAGTGTTTGATTAGCAGAGAATACATTCAGCCAAAACCCTCAGATCCCTTTCTGCAGGGCTGCTCTGCAGCTTCTTATCCCCCAGTCCATATGTATACCCAGGGTTGTCCCTTCCCAGCTGCAGACTCCAGCACTTAACTCTCACTAAACTTTATGTTGTTGCTGATAGTCCAGCTCTCTAATTCGTTAAGAACTCTCTGCAAGGACTCTCTACCCTTGATGGAGTCAACAACTCCTCCCAATTTAGTGTCATCTGCAAACTTAGTATGCCTTCAGGTCCTGCATCAATGTCATTTCTGAAAACATTGAAGAAGCCCTAAAATAGAGCCATGGGGAACCTCAGCAGTGACTGACTGCCAGCCCGATGTAAACCAATGTACCCCGAGCACAACCCATCACTAAATTGTTAATTCATATACGAATACAAATATGTATTTATCTGTAGAATGGACATTTTGTCCAGAAGGATGCTCTCCATATTGAAAGCTTTACTGAAATCCAAAAAGATTACATAACTGGCTTCCCTTAGTCAACTAGGTGGGTGACCTTGTCATAAAAGGAAATTAAGTTAGTTAAACAAGACTGCCCCCTTGTGAACCTGCGCTGGCTATGACCAATGACTGCATTGTCTTTCAGGTGTTCAGTAACCCCCAGAATAATCCCTATAATTTTACCAGGCACTGAAGTGAGACTGACAGGCCTGTAGTTACCAGGGTCTTCTTTCTTGTCCTTCTTGAAAATTGGAACAATATTTGCCAGCTTCCAGCTGACTAGAACTTCTCCAGATTCCCAAGACTGTTGAAAAATAATTGAGAGGCACTTCACGATGACATCAGCCAGCTCTCAGAGCTCCCTGGGATGAACCGCATAGGGCCCCATAGACTTCTGTGCATCCAGATGGAGCAGTAAATCCCATACAAGTTCAGGATTGGCTGGGAGTTTATCATTACTGCATTCTCAGGGCTCCAGGGGTCCGAGAGACCATCCTTGGTGTTGAAGACAGAGGTGAAGAAGGCATTAAATGTCTCTGCTATGTCTATGTCCGTATTTGTGAGGTGATCATCCTCATCAGGAAACAGACCAATACTTTCTCTGGGCCTCCTTTTGTTGTTAACATATTAACAAACAAACAAACAAACAACAATTTTTTATTGTCCCATACATACTGTACTGGCCAGCTTCAACTCTAATTGAGCCTTGGCTGCATAAATTTTATCCCTACAATGGCAAACAGCATCTCTATAGTCCTCCTATGTTGCCTAACCTCACTTTGAGTGGCCATACACTTTCTTTTTCCTTCTAAACTCTAGAAGAAGACCTCTGCTCAGCCAAGCTGACTTTCTGTCCCACCTGCCTCCAACAATTTGGAATTGCCTGTTCCAGTCCTCCTAAGAGGAGGAACTAACTAGTTCCCTGAGCCTCCTGAAGCCTGCTCTCCCCATACCCAGGGTTGAAGTTTTGGCGGCAGTTTTCCTCCTAACACCAAAGATTTTAAACTTGACTACTTCATGGTCAGTCTTCATGGTATTTGTATTTGGGGAAGTTTTTTGTTTGTTTGTTTGTTTTTTGTATGTTTTGCTGTCAACCTTTGTCTAAAGTTATTGATTAGGCTTTAGATTTATTGGACTAAATCTAACATTTTAATATTCACGTCAGAAAACCTTTTAAATTGAAGCAGTCTCTCTGCAGTCTAATTATCTAGTTGCATAGAGAATGTCCCAATTAGTGGCAGTGAGATGAGTAGCCTTTGAGAGAGCAGTAATGGGCTCAAATTTAGCAGTCTATTTTACAAAGTGTAAATAGCAAATATATAGTCTGATTTTCCCATGTCTCCAAGATTTCCACCTTTGTAAAATACATAGATAAAATTTACTTTAGCTTGAGCTACTTGTTGTGTCTTTGATCTCAATCTCAAACCTCAAGGCAATGCTTGAGCATGAGCTTGTGTGGACACAAATTTAATTTGTATTTGAGTTGGTGGTGGACCAAACCTTGAATTGCAATATATATACATGCAACCTGAGCAATTTCATGAGGTATCAGGGAACAGAATATACCAGAATAAATATGCTTGTGAAAAATCAGTGTGTGGGGAAAAAAAAAAAGAGACAATATTTCAAGTAACCTTTTTCTAAGGATTTACAAAGTATGAATTTGAGTAAGAGCACCAGCAGATGGCAGCCTGCAATCTGAAGTGGGAGAACTTTATTGCCTGATAGATCAACTACAGCAGCAGCTGCAGCTCCCTTTTCTGAGGAGGGATTACTCTGTATTGGTATATTCTAGGTCTCTTGCCTAATTGACAGTATTGTTCTCACTTCCTTTTTGATATGTTATGCACAATTATTTAACAATAAAACAATAACTGAGATTATTCTACCTCAAGAGATCTGAAGTAATATATAACTGGTATAGAACTTGAACATTATAATGGAAACGTATAAATATTTGAACACATGCACAACTGTACATGTGGCTATATGTGTGCACGCACACACAGTAACGCAGTTAATAAGCAGAACAAGCCTTGAATAACAACTCCTTTCATGTGCTCATTTTTTCTCTCCTGGCTTTGATGTATTTTTCTACAAAATGGGGTATTCGGTAAAGGGAGGCAAACTGTGTGGAACCTTTTAACTGCTCCCAGCAGTTACATTTTACAGCATATTTCTTTTTGTTCACTATACCTAGTCAGTAAAATCTTTTTCTTGCAAAGGGAAAAGGCTTATCATTGGTCTCTGTTGGAATTCAAGGAGAAAAGCTAAAAAAAAAAAAAAAAAAAAAAAAGTAGTGGCCTTTTTTTTCCCCCATCGACACAATGTTTTGTTTGAGGTGGCAAGTGGAAAAGGTAAAGTGCTTTCTCCTTGAGAGAAAACAAACAAACAAGCTTAGAGTAGCAACCAGAGGTTGTGACCTTCCAGAGCAAGTGTTTTTCAACTCTAATAAAAGGAAAGCTGGCATTGGGCATTTTCGGAGTTGCAAGCTTGGTTTCTTTACTGGGTGACTGTTAATTGAATTGCAGTCTCATATTGTTTTGTAATTAGATGCACACATACATACAATGACCATTAAAAGCCTGATTCAGAATTCATTAAATTCAGTGAAAAGCAGGAGCTTCACTATGTTTTAAGTCAAATCTACAAGCTACAGAAGAATGACAAATGCTCCCTTGCCGTTACCTTTTCCCATGTTCATGGAAACTAGAGTGGTCTGATTTGACCTGTCATTGGAATAAAACAGTGATATTTATCAGGTTTTTCTGACCTGACTGACAGTGATGCAGTGTGGCAAATAGCTTATTTACAACTCCTAAAATGTAAATTTATAGCATGCAAACAACTTTATGTTGTGCAAAATGGTTTTATCAAGTAGTGTATGCAACTACATTTAGTGGTCTCTTAAGCATAGTGTTTATTAATGTTGTTCTCATGTGAAGATAATATGCAAAGTTCTCAATGCAATACATGCACTGGAAATGCATATGCTATTTTACTTGAGAGTAGCTTCCCCAATCACACCAGTGTGGTGTAGAAGATCTCATCATGTACTAAGTTTAAATCCTTTATTAGCTGGATGTTTCCTGTATTACTTCTAGAAAGAAAAGTCTGATACCTATATAAATGGATGAAAAACATATCTTGGGCATGGCAGAACAGGGTTCTGCTGCTCTTAGTGACACCCTTTCCCCCCATATGTCAGATGACAATGAATGTTGGAGCTATTCTATATGGCCCTCACCCATATCTCTACTTACTGAGCCATTTTTGATGATTTTCCTCTATCTGCATTTTCCCAGACTTCATATCACTGTTTTTTCCATATAAAGCTTGATGAGAAATTCTCCTAAGGTCAGGTCTGTGTATTTAACTCTGGCCTTTCTGACTGGTTTACTCATTGTGAGATAAATTCTAATTTCTTGTTTGCAAAATGAAACTTGTAATGCACTCTTCCATGGCTTGCCATTGTCCTTTTCTCACAGAACTGTGGAATAGTGGGATATAAACTAGGTCTGTAGGAGTCTGCATAGTCTTCATAGCCAGTCTCCATCAGGGCAGAGTTCAAAAAGTACAGCTAAGATACCATTTGTACTTACTTAAAAAGTGAGAATAGTATGTTATTTGTATTTGTTAATAAGCTTTTTCATTGGCCCTAATTTACATGCTGATGAATCTGAAAAGTTTATCCATGCAGTTATCAACTATAATTGCGATTTAGTGAGGAATACACACACTAGTCTTTAAATAAGTAGTTGCCTTAAAGAGAAAGTGAAAATTACTTACATAAAGGCTTTCCAAATAGTACTTTAACTCTGATTAGAGCAATTCAGAAGCCATGGAGTAAAGAAAGAAAACCATCATTGAAGCCTAGCTTGTTAGTTACTAAGCTGAGTATCAAGTGGAACAAATATGTTAAGGTAGTATCAATAGGTAGCTAATTAGTTCAAGAACCATTACCCTCTTTTCTAATAATAGCATTATCTAACATGCCAGCCTTCCCTCCTGGTTGTTTTCACGAACTCACAGGGAAAAATTATATTTTATTTTCTAGCATTGTTGTGAACTTGCTGCCTTTCTTAATCTCATTAAGCAATAGTGTACATTTCTGTATCAAGGGACACTGCAAATTGTAAGTTTTAAAAATATAAATGTGAAACTTCTGGTACATATATATATGTATAAAGTAATCAGGACAGGTGAATAAGAAATGGGTAGGAGACAGAGGATTGTTTTTGTGGAGATATAAATCCCACATCAAATTAATCATGCCAAGCAATGTGTGCTGTATTTATGCAATCAACTTTTTTTTCAGCTGTTGCTCTCCATCTCAGTATGGGGTTCTTGCTTTCGTGGCTTTGCAGAGGTTTTTGTAAAAGTTCTGTGTCTGTGCAAAGATATCCTAATAGCCCTATTTCTGATCAGAAGAGGCTATCCTTTGCTGCAGATGTTGTAGAGCACAGCAGGTAATTATTTTCTAAAGGCTTAAACGGGCTGCAACTCCTTGTGTAGCTGGTGTGCTAAGATATGGCTGGAGGTGACTGCAGAAAGTCAGGGATGAGGCTGTGGTATGCAGCATTGCAGACATCCCAGGTGACGCTGTGGCACTTGCTTGCTTCTAGTGGTTACTGTGGTATTGCCAGCTTTTAACACCCAAGTCATACCTCACCATGTCTGGCAAACTGCAGACTCTGTTTTTTGCTCTCTTTTCTAGATACCTTTGCAGATAACCCAGTTATCTGGGTTTTGGGAGTGTGAAAGTGCACAATATTGAGATATAATGATGTAGTTGCATTCATAATGGAACCACAGCTCTGGACAGGCACTTGAAATCCTGAGCCCTTAGCACTTCTCTTAGTCTTCTCTGAAACATTTTAGAGTGTATTCTGGGAGAATATCTGTCCATTCCTGGCCATCGGCAGACGTGCTCTTATCTCATCAGCTCAGTAAACTAAAGCACTTCCAGCATGGCATGGCATGGCATGGCACAGCAATCTAAAGGTTCTGCCCTTTACAGGGCACAGAGATTACTCGGGACTTGTTCCATTTGCTGGTGGCCCTGGAGCACTTATATTGGGAAACGCAAGAGAATGCAAAGGAAAGAACACAAGTGGAATGTCAACTTGAGGAGGTGGTAACATACCTTTGATGAGATTGTGCAGGCTATGTGCAGAAATGTTGGGTTATGATGGCTGATGAGGATATTAATAAGTATCAATTTGACTGGAACAGGATTGCAGACTCTGAATGGTGGGGCTAGGCAGACCAGCAGAATGGAGAGGAAGACAACATTTAGTGGCACGTACAATGTTTATGTTCTGAGATATACAGGTCAGCGAGGTAATCATGCCTGTCTAGATGCAGGTGGCTACTTCTTCCTGAAACTTGACTATAATGAATACCTACACACACTCTTTCTCTTTCCCCATCTTTTTTGTCCTGTGGTGATTTCTCTGCTATTCATTATGCCATGGCAAATTTTTTGTGTAAAATAACATCCTCTTACAGCATTCAAAATTATTGAGGTCTTCTCAAATATTGCAGAAATGGGAGCTAGACCTGGATAGATGAGCAGAGCCGGCTATTCTAGAAATGCTGGCAGTATTTTCAGTCGGTTGCCAGGAATGAAGACAACTTGTAGAGCAGCCAGCTCAGTCCAGCCAGGGGGTTCATGGCAACAGCAGCTCCCTAGCTCTGGTTATTAGTTCCTCCCCAAACTTTTGGAAAATAACAACAGATGGATTACTTGTTTAGAACACACAAGGAAGCCAGCAGTAGAGCAGAGCCAACTGTGCTGATATCCCAATCATTCCCTAATGATCCATTAGTCCTGTGACTGCTGTGACTCTGTATTGTCAAGTTGGAATGACAAAATGCAGTCCAACATGAATGGTGAAGCTTTCCTGCCTTCTGTTCTGGAACACAGTTGCCAGGACTTCCCAAAACAAATTTTTTTAAAATGAAATATAATTAAAAAATTAAACTGTGGAGCTTAAAATGAGAATTTTCTGCATGTTCTCTGAGAAATAAGGGAAAAAGGACAGATCAAGTCCCTGTGAAAATGTGATAATAAAAATTGATTTAAAATAATTTTTCAAAAGTCATTGAATGGATTAGCTGATTAATTCTCACTTTCAAAAATAATGTATATACACATTTAGGTACTGTAAAATATTCTAGTTGGGCACTATCTGCATGTTTAGGTGTCCATATAAATCTAAAAATCTGTGATGTAGCTGATTGCTAATTTAACTTTTTCTGAAATACAATGTGATTAGTGTTAATCAGAAAATTTTCACAGAAGGTTTTTCTGTTAAAAATGTTGTTTTTGTTAAACTCAGATATTTAGTGGAAGTATGCCCATGTCACTGAATTCTTGTTTAGACAGAAGCCCAGCAAAATAAAACATTCAGTTTCCTTTCTATTTTGATGTTTACAGAACAAAATGCTTTGACTTTGCATTGAAACAGTTATTTTCTGATTTGAGAAATTGTATTTTACTTTATGAAAAAATTTGAAAGGAATATAAATGAGTTAATAACATTTTAATTAGTTTAAAAGAAAGTCTTAATCTACCAAAAGTGAAATTTCATTTGGAATATTGGTTCTAAAGAGGGCTTAGATTTCTTCTCTGAACTGTAGAAAGCTTTCAGATTAATTTTATTTTCCCTAAAAACAAAAAGTATAGATCTTATCTCAATCAATGTGGGACTATTCTCTTTGGAAAATTTCATCCAAACCTGAGATTTTTCTCGTGCCATATTCCCAATCAGTAATAAATGTTTTAGTCTTCCCGACTCTGTTTTCTGAATGCTTTTGAGGGCTTTGATTTATGTCTAAAATCCATTAGCAATATTTAGAATTACATGTTTTTACTGCTTTTGTTTTTCTGTGTGCTTTATTTTATTTTATTTTACTTATTTTATTTTTCCTCTGGAGCAGAACATTGCTGTGGTGAAAGAAATTAAAGTAAAACCTTGTGTGAAGTTTGAGAAAGCTCCTTCTTTTTTTCCCTCTCATCCTTATGTTTTAGTTCTCTGGGCTTTTGATGCAGATGGTTGTCTTCAGATGAAAGCATAAGCTCAAGCTCCAAGCTAACAAGGACAAGTAACTGCAGTGAGTAGGAAAGAAATATCATAAATGAGTTTATCTGGGGGAAAAAAAAAAAAAAAAAAAGAGTGACAGGAACAATTAAAACAGTAAGAATCTTACTTCATAGGGAGAAATGTCTATGGGGTATGAAAACAAACTAATAGAGTTTAGACAAACACATTGCATTTTTATAGTGAGGAAAATATTTTTATTTATGAACATTAGAAAAAATGCTTCAGAATATAGCATGGTTGTTTTCCCTCTTGATTGAATTTTGCATGCATTATTTCAGTTGCAGTTAGTATTAAGATTTGATTAAGATTTGGAAAAGAACAATTTAGAGTATTTACATAGCTTTCATTTCTTCAGTGCAAGATAGTTTTCTTGAAATTAATGAAAGTCTAAGTCATTACATTCATAAATGATGATTGCAAAGAAGACCAATGTTACTGCATGCTGTGGGTTGCACTGAAGGCTGGTGTTTGCACCTCATTTTTTGTGCCATAATTTAGTAAGATTTCTAACACAGAAATAATGCATTCAGCTTTTGTAAACAAGCAACTGATGCAGACAGACAGAGTGAATATAAATATTTTTGTAAGACCAGGTGTGGATTTACTGAGGAGAGTACTAGTGAGGCTGGAGCAAGTACACATGGCCAACTCAAGTCCCCACTTAACTCAAACAAACACAAAGTCCTATAATGCTCCTGTCCCAGCAGCTTGGTTCAAATCCAGTGCAACATAAGCTGTGATAGTTACAGGATGACTGCTGTATGGTCATACCAAGTATCTCCTTGTTCCCTGCTCCTCAGCACTCTGAGAGAAGCGTGAAGCCAGAAGTAACAAACACAAGCTGGGTCCTTGCACATGTGATGACACGTGCTTTGGTAAGCTCTTGGACCTGGAGTTGTGAGGGGGCAGGATGAAGAACCAAAGGCTTTGGAAACCACTGTCTGAGAGATTGCAGAGCTGATTTTAGAAATACCAGCTGGCCTCGGCCACCTCATGCAGACCCTCCCACACTGTGCTTCCTGGCACTGTGTGAGTGTGGCACACGAGTCTGCACAAAGTATCTGGGATCAGCTCTGCTTCTGCCACTAAATTGGACACAGACAATGTTAAGTAGTCCTTTAATCAAATAACAGTTTTGTAAATGATGTTATGTTATATGAGAGGTCAGATTTTAACCTTTCTTGTAGAATAAAATAAAGCATTATCATTTTTATGTGCAGCTCTATGTATTTTATGCATTCTGTGAAATGATTGTCAAGTGTAAGGTTTTCAAAGCCATTTAGGAGACATTAATTTTAATGAGTGAATAGTGCTTGCCCTGGATAGCTGTTCAAAGCTGACAGGTTCCTTTTAGATGCTATAGACTGTGTGAGGGGCAGAATCAGTGGTGCTTGGTGATCACTGGGGATTTTACTTCCTTTAGTAAATTGGGTGCAGACATTGGATGCTGGGGTTGTTATCAAAGTTATTTAACTTTGTCTCTGCCATTCTTTTCAGTGTTTGCTTTTCACTTCATTGTAGTTATACAATATTACCATTTCTGTATGGTCTGACTATCCAAAACCACTAGCATGAAAATTTATGCCCACAGTACCTCTACTGCAATTTTTATAAATGTTTTCATTTGCTGTGTTAATTTTCTCAAGGAACTATGAATGTTCATGCTTAATTGTAAAAAGACTGGGAACAGAAACAATACCAGATAATAAGCTTATTTTAGGTTGTTCACTGTAAAATAACTAATCAAATAACATAGCATGACAATTGTCATTTGGATGTTTAACATAATTACATAAATCAAGTCTGTTTTTCTGAAGTTTATGAGAACATTGTTTGACAATCATTTCAGTAGAGACTATTTAAGATTCAATGTCTATATAATAGAAAAAACAAATGTGCTTTCAGAATTTCCATACCCATTCTTAAATCCTGCTTATTTGTGCATACATGTCACTGTTTATTTGGTGAATGACTTTCACAGAAGATTAAGATATTACTCTTATGATACCTGATTAACTTTTTGAAATACATAAGATTAACTCCTATGTTCTCGGATAATTCCACTAACTTGAGGGAGTGATTTTCAGTGTAATGACAGATCTACAACAGAGTAGACTGGAAGTTTCTTGAAAGTGTAGCTTTGTCTGGATGACTCAAAAAGGTCAGGCATACAAAACCTTAGAATGCTTTAGAACGAATGAATTTACCAAAGCATTTGTCTACTCTTCTACTCTTCCTTTCACTGAATTTTCAGGGTTTATGTTGTTATTGGTGTTTTTTGTTTGTTTGTTTGTTTGTTTCCTTTTTTTTGGGGTGTGTGTGTGTGTGTGTTTTGATTCCTTATGCTTATGCCATGAGATATAGCAAAAATTCTTTCTGAAGCTAATTTCTGTTTTTCATTAAGCTTGTTGTATTACCTGGCAGCTTCTTCCATATTAGTGAGGATTTGGGGAAATCCACTAGTGCACTAATTAGGTGGAAATTGGAGGCCTTAGTATTTAATACATCTGCCATGAACAGTGCCTGGAACATTACTGATTCATAGTCTTACATTTTCTTATTTCCAGCCTTTCCATGTAAGAGTCTCTACCTTTACAGAGAACAAAAAGAATTGTGGGGAATTACGGTTTTATGTGCAATTCAGTAAATGTGTTATTTGTGTGCTGTACAATAGGAAATTTCGTCTTTGGAAGCTGAATGCAGTATTCTTCCAAATCTTCCAAGTTTTCAGGTGTTGTAAGTAGATACAAATGAATAGGCTTCCCTTGAAATGTGGGCTTCCTTCCTTTAAAATTTCACAGAGTTGTTATGGCATATTTTGTAGTTAAGGTTTTCTGTAGCTGATCATTTCTTAATTTCTATTCTCACACAAAGCTTGAATGTATTTTAGCCAGAGAGAATCAAAAATTGGAATGATTTATAAAATATCTGCAAGCTTTGAGAGTGGTTCCGCTCCTCCCCCCATCGCCAGTCTTTTTCACTTCTTTTTCAATCTACTAAACAGAGCAGTGATTGCAAGCACATTCAAATACTCTGAGCAAATTACAGCATGGCAGTGACCTGAAGAATCACTCTTCCTAGAAACAAACAGAAAACAGAAAACAAGGGAGAGGAGGCTTTCTTTGTACCATGCCTTGTTTTTAATAGGATCCAGAAGGTTGCTGGATTGAGCTGTGGGTCTCACTTGCATTTTCTTTCCCTCTGTAAACACAGACTGCCAAGTCCTGTGCAGGCTGTGTGAAATGCATGTGGCAACTATTTTCCCTTCCCTGACAGCTCATGTTTTTTTTTTCCTGCTGGTTCATGGTGTCTGCATGCAGAGCCCCCAGTGCCCAATGGACCTGCCCACAGCCAAGGAGAGTGCAGAGCAGTGCTCTTTGGGACGGAGAGCCCTAATCACTGTCTGGTGCTTCAGAGAGCCCCCACAGAAGGCTCCCACTCCAGCAGAAGCCAGCAGTCATGATCCCATGACAGTCACAGGAACTGAATAAATATTTAAAGCAGGGTGAAGCTGTGTTATTAAAGGCAGTATAAGTACCTATGAAAGTGTGTGAGTTCTTTTTCCTCTATCTGTAAGCCTTCAGGACATAGCTTTCTCTTTTCTGTATGATTATAGAAAAGCATAGAGGGAGCCTGTTGCAACTACTGCCTGGCTCTAGAAGCTGCTGTAATACAAATAGTAATTATAATATCTGTCTGCAATAAAAGATTTGCTGAGAATGCGTGCTCATATCATGTGCTGTAGGAAGTTACTCTTTTGTTTCTGTATGGAATTGCTCACTAGGTGTCCTCACAGGATCAGAACTCATTGGATATTTTTTATGATCAAGTTTGGAGATGGTTTTATTTGCCCAATCCTGAGTGATTATGAGCTATAAAGGGAGACTAATGATGTGTATCTGTCTCCAATTCAATTGGGAGATTAAGGCAGACAGATGGAGATGGCCAATTTATACCCATTGTTACACTTCAGGTTTGAAACTTTTGCAGATTATCCTGTCTTTGGGCAGAATCACTGTAGGATATTGAACTAATATGAATAATAAGTTAATATATAAGTAAAAGTTAATATAATTATCTTTTGGCAGGAGGGAAAGAAGTGTGGAGTCATTAACAGCACACAGACAAGGAATTAACCGAGAATTTGAAAGCCATCCTGTTCCACGAGCATGCTGCAGAGAATCGTGTAGAACATGAGAATTATGGTAGTTTCATATTAAATGTGTTAAGTTCTCCAGGAAAATATTTTGTGTTCCACAGAGGTAAGTGCAGCAGATTTACTTGGTATCAACTGAATAATTGTTTCTATATATTTGTCTCTTCTGATTCTCGATTTTTTGCCATCAGTATAATTAAAACAACTCCCAGTGCAAGGCAGCCTGTCTTTTAGCTGATTTTATGCCATTAGTTATCCTTCTTGGGAAGCCAGTAACTCTCTTTTCTAAGCTGGTTTAGTATATAACAGAATTTTCAATTCTAACACCAGAACTGACAATGACATCAATTAACCTAACGTCCTCTATAACACAGGCCATAAATGTTCAATAAACAAACAAACATATAAGCAACAATGGACTAGTCCAACAGCATATTTAGAGCTGCTGCTTTTGGAAAGTATGGAACATAGAATTTTGGCTCCTGTACATTGCAGACAGCTAGAGATGAACTTGATCCTTCATAAAGACTCGTGCTAAACAGGTCGTTCTTCCCTGCACAGGACCTAGGAAAAGGGTTGCTATGGAGCTCCTGGACTGGCTCAGTACCATACGAGATTAACACACTTTTTCCATTTTATCTGCGTTTCTAAAACAGAGACCTGAACTGTGCTACGAAGGACCGCTTTTTATTGGTGATTAGCTATCCAGAGTAGCGTGAGGAGTAATGCAATAGAATTGCCTTCACTCATGTTCTTAATTGTTTAAACTGCTGAAGTTGTTTTGGCAGCTACTCACTGGAAGTGTCATTAGTAAAACGTAACGCACAAAAATCTTTTAATGGAACACGTTTGACATAGCGAAGTAGCAAATCAATTGGGCCTTCAGTAGATGTAACTAGACCACAGGTAGTTTTGGCTGAGGAAAAAGAAGACAGAAATTGATGGAAAAAATAAATAAATAGGTATTTTGAAACTCAGTAAACAAACCCAGCTCAGAATAAGGAAAAACTAATACTTTACTGGGAGATAAGCTATCAGGTAATCTTAGCATGTGAAGCACTTCGAGGTAATCACTTGTGTATACATTTGTATCAAATTCTTTCAGCCAGTCTGTGACTTTAACCAGCAATGAACAGCAGTGTTTGAATTTGTCTGTGCTCTCACACTGATGCGCTGACATGAGTTCACAGCCAAGAAGAGATAAGTCATTGTCCCGTAGCTGTCTGTTTACTGATGCACCTTTCTTCATCCAGGGATGTTTAAATGAACACTTGGAAGTTTTGCCTTCTGAGTCCATTCACCATCTTTGCATGTTTTTGCCCTTGGCTTCCCAGTTTGAAACATTTCCCACTCAGTGGCATCTTCCTTGTCCTTTGGATCAGTCTTGTGGATGATGACATTCAGCTTAGTGAGACTGACCTGTACATCCTGCCATAAGGACATGGCCTCCAGGGCATGTCATTTCAGTTACTTTACCTATTTTGTTTTTATAATGGCATCCCAACTGCTTTTTACAGTTGTTTACAGCCTCTGGTGGTTCTCTTCTACTGCATTTCCTCATAAAATGTGGAACCACAATGTAAAAATTTGTACCATTCATACCACCATAGATTATCTTGTCCTGTGAAACCCAGCAAGACTCAGAAAAAGCAGGTGGTAACAAATATTTCAGCATAGAAGGTTATTCACTAAGTGCAAATGTCTCCTCTGTTTCCTTAGGGCCACAAGCTAGAACTGTGCTAAGGTTCTGCAGCGTAATCTAGAGCTTCCTCAGTAAACACTGAACCAGCTACCTTCTAGACAGAGAATTAATTTTAATTAATTAACTCTGTTTAATTAGTGTGCAGATGAGACACACAAGTATTTCATGGCTCCTCCTTCCACTGTGCCTGTGCTATGCCTTGCATGCATCCTGGGCTACTCAAATCTAGGTTGTGGACCTAGGAACTGGGTTGACATGTTCCTACATGCTCATTTGTAGACATGCTCATTTGTCTTTTCCTTTAGGGGTTAATTATATTCATAGATATGACTAATGTAAAAATGCTTTTCAAGTTAGAGCAATTATGTAAAGGCTTGTACGGAAATAGAAGTGGCAAATGGAGGTGCATACTTCTTGGAAAATGTACTCACTGAAATGTATTAGGAAGCACAGTGAAATAGCAGTACCTGGAAGGCAGTTATGCTAAAGTAGACCTAGATTTCACAATAGCTGATGATTTAATGGTGAATAATAGTTAAAGAGAGAAGAAATGGAAAGTCTGAGGTGTAAATACTGAAACATCCTACCATAGACCAACACAGGCAGTACCACTTACGTTGCTCAGCAATGAAGAGGTTTGTAGATACAGTAGAAGCCTGTGGACCTATTACAGAAAAAGATCAAAGGACAAGCAGAGCTGACTTATACAGAAAAAAAATATATGTTAAAAAGGCAATTATACATAATCTGACTATGAATTTAGGTCAGAGGTTGGACTAGGTGATCTTGGAGGTCTCTTCCAACCTAGACGATTCTGTGATTCTGTGAATATCTCCAGGAAATAGGAACTATGGTTATATCCTAATTTGCCATAAGAAGCTTAATCTACATAGGATCTTACCACAGTCAAATGGAGGAGAGGAGATTTTGCAGATCATATTTGAATCAGGCTTGTGCTCTATTTACTTGCTTGGTTGAGTTTAGCTTCATTCACCAGAAGAGACATTTGCCTTCCGTAACGTTTTTGCATATCTCTGTGCAATGCCAACCAGCCTGGTACACATAAACATGAATTTGTTGTCTAAATGAATGGAGGAGAATGTAATCATTAAAAACAAACAACAATAGCAAAACCAAAAACACTTCAGTAGAATTTCGGGCAAATTATTTATTATAGTAACTGCTTGAAGATGAGACTCTTAAGAAATAAAGGACACGATTCACACTTTCTGAACTGCTTAAAACTTTACAGTGAGTATTTTGAGACTGAGCTACAGGGAGAGGCCATGCACTGATCAGAGAACAGACTTACCCGATATAATGCTTTTGGGTCTTTTTTTTCTAACATTCATCCCTAAATTTATGCATAATTAGTGCCATGCAGTAAGCATTAGTACATAAATGACAGAATAAATCAGGTCTTCTAATAAAAGATATTGACAGGGACCCAGATTCAGCTCTGATAAGTCTGTGCTTATATCCCTATCAATGTTTCTCAACATTTGGAAAGGAACATTAGGAATTTGGCTACAAGAAATAAGAGTGGCACACATTTCTATTGCTGGACTCCAAAGTATGGTTAGGAAGAGGGAAAGCTGTTATCTGTGAAGGAGTGCTCAGCCAGTGTGTGGGATCTCTAAATTACTCTGGGAATGGGGACAACAGAACTCTGGTCTAGAGAAAGGACAAAATATTATCTACACAGCCTGCCAGAACTGCAGTGTTTTCAAAGGAGAAATGGAAGCAAAAGGAGGCTGTAGATACATTAGCAGCACTCTGCAATATGCCTGTTCGAGAAATAAGTGTGGAAGTTGTACTGATCTGAAAAAGAAATTAAAGTTCACAGTGGAGAAGCTGGAAAAGGCATCAGAAAGGATGCCTTTCAAGTAGATACAGGCTGAAGAAGTGGTGTTTGGAAATGATAGCCAGGGAGGCCAAGAATAAACAGATTTAAAAAGAGTGAAGAATAAAAGATTTCAAAAAATGCAGGGACTCAAAGTGCATATACCTATGTGCCAGTAAATACAGGTGAAAGAAGAAAGCTGAGCAATAGCTGGAGCAAATCTGAGTGCATTAGGAGTGTATTGCAGAAAGACAGATGTAAAGACAAATTCTGTCTTATGTTCTGTGTAACTCAAGGTCTCTGTATCTGTAGCTTCATGACAGTAGAAATGGAATTTTGCCTAGCTTTGATTTCTTTCATTTATTATTATACACAAACATCGATGCCTGCAAGCAGAGCATCTCTGTTACCTGCTACAGAGACGGCATTACCCAGTGGCTGCCTTTTCAAACCAGAAACTAATCAAGCAATTTACTTTCTGCAGGTAGCAGTATTGGTGGGTAATTGCTTGAAGATCATAGAAACTTCTCCATGATTTCTTTTAATGGAAAAGGAGAGATATTTTGATTTCAAAGGTATAATTTCATTAAAGTTTTCTGAACAAACTGGTTAGGTCAGCTCTGCTTAGCCTGAATTCTGCTTGCAAAACTGAAAGAGAGGTCAGACGTGCAAAGGTAGGTTAGGTCCCCATGTGTGTTCATGATTGCTGATGGTGCTATGGTGGTTCAGTCTCCACTGTAATTTGGGGATGGCTCCAGAGTTTCTCTAAATCATAGATGGCAGCACACCTATATTACAGTGTCATTTTACAAATGAAATTTGCCAGGACAGAACGTCTCTGCGATTTCCAGTATCTCCTGCGGGAGATGTCCTGGTAGAAGAAGGCAGAAGGCAGTTCCCTGATTATTTATACAGCGTATATATTTCTATACCTGTCTTCTAACCATCTTTTTTATCTAGTCAGCATTACAAATCTGTATGATATCTATTTGAATTACAATGTTCATTATCTATATTTTTCTTACTGATGCCATAAATCTGAGTTAGGGCATGGTTGATATCAACATTTTTTGTCGAAACCCAGAAAATGTATGAGGAGTTGCGTTCTTGGTCTAGTTAGTAAACAAACAAACAAACACAAACAAAAACCCACAAACAACTAAACAAACAAAAAAAAACAAATTTATCTATTATGCATATGATTTGACATCTTTAGTCTCCGGAACTCTCCCCAGATTACTTTTGTGGGCAAAAATTCCTTCAGGTAGAGGACTCCTAGAGACTTTAGTGAGCAGAAGCATCTGCAGTGAACCCACTTATGAAAAAATAATGAAAAAAAACATCAGTCCAATTGGGACTGTCCCTGCCTTGTGTGGACCGGCAGTTTATTCCAACCCTTCTTTCCTATACAATCTCTTCATCTCAGCTTTAGAGCATACCTGGGCTATACCTTTATCTGCTCCTATATTAGCTCATACTGTCTTTGATAATAGAGTGATTTTGTCAAGCATAACATTTGTTTTCATCATACTGAGCTCCACTTCTATCTCTTACCTACTTAGATCAGGGCTGCAGCTTCCTGTAATTATTTTAGTACAGCATCCAGCACTGTGTAAGCAGGCAAGTGGTCAGGATGGAAAAACAGGCACAATAAATGTAATTATAGCAAATAACGTTGAAATAGGAGAAACTGGTGCATAGGAGTCTGTCAGTAAGGAGGACGTTTTATCTTTTATGTGATTTTTCTTTTCAAAATCATACCCAGTTATTAAAGAAATAAATGATACTTAATTTTATCATTACATTGTTTTCCATCTTCTTTCTTGCTGCTCCTACTGAAAAGACCACTTCAGTTTGTGACCTTCACTATAGTCAGCAAGGTTGCTTAAACTTCAGGCTTCATCAGTAAGTTGAAATGACACAGGAAAACCTGAAATGGCTCTTTAGGTAAGAACTACCATGAGGAATCACTCTGAAATTTATTTACAGATCTATTGCGGTGTTTATGATTCTCTTCTGTTATGCCCTAAAGGTCCACCATCACAACAGCCATGAAACCTGGACTGTTCAACCCTTTCTGTATATTCACTGGAAATGGCTAACGCACCTTCTGAACAACCCAGGTGAGACCACAAAGTGCTTCGTAGGCAATGGCAACATGAAGAAATAAGATTGTTTGTGTTTCCTCAAGTATGTCATTTTCTATGGGGCATGCTCTGGTATGTAAGAATCCAGGTGTGGTGTAAGGGCATCAGTATGCAACCAAGGCCCTGCAGAAGTTAGAAAATTTTAGTCAATTCTGGGGTAAGTGTTTAGCCTCGGTTTTGTGTGTACATGTGGATTTCTGCATACATGCATGTATGTACATCTTTTTTGTTTCTTTCCAAATATGACTAAGTGGAAGTTGTTCATCTAACAATATTCTGTCTGTTGGTGTATTTTTTCCACATTGAAATACTCTTTGCATAAAATATTGTATTACAAACAATTTAAATTGCCATTCTAATGGCCACATTAATGCTGTGTCAAATGGAATGATCTTTCCTCAGGGCCTCAGCATGATGTTTGCCATAACACTGATGTTTTGTACATTATTTTATTTTAGGGTTTTCATCTTTTTGTCATCATTGCTATCATTATCATCACTAATCCATCAGTTTCTCAGCCAACACAACAGATCTTTTATCGTCTACTACATGATCAGCATGAAAGCTCAGACACTAAGATTGAAGAGTTATTTTTCAAGTGGAGGTACTTAAACTTTAGACTTTTAATTGTGTATTTGAGGTGTCAAAATGCAATGACCATTAGACATGCAGAAGTATTAACTTTGATGGAACTGTGAATGTAATGCACAACTATGGGCAGCCAAATTCAAAAATGTCAATCCACTTGAGCTGTCCAAAGCTATTCAGGATGTCTGTAGCTGATCTGAAAGTGAACTTGAATCTCTCACCTCTCACTCTTGTAGTTTATTTACTAGAACTCCTCCTTCCCACATTAGCATTTTCTAAATTTTTCTAATTGATGTTGTTTTTTTTGTTGGTCTTCATGAAGGCTGGAACTGGAGGAAAATAAATGTTTTTTATATAATGGTCATAAGAAAAAGATGAGGAAAAATATATTTGGCTTGTCCCAAACTGGATATTTCTCAGTTTTTTTTTTTTTTTTTTTTTTTGATGAAACAAGTTTAATTTTGGGACAATCCATTATTGATGCCTTTATATGTGGGATAACATTTACCCCTTAAGACACTAATATCTTCAGAAAAGGACATCAATTTTTAAATGAATTTGCAAAACATTGTATTTTCCAGTAGCTGAAACCTATTCATCTCCTATTCTACCTACTCAGTCTAGAACAGAAACCCTTTCTTTCCCTTTTCATATGCTGCTTACAAGAAGAAAATAAGATAGATGCAAAGAACAAAAAAATACTACCGAGTTCCTTCCACATCCTCATTGGGAATAAATTAAGCAGTCAGAAGTACTTATGATAGGTCTTTCACATGCAGTAAAATGAGGTCAGCTTGCTCAGCTTTTTGTCAGGTTACTGTGACACTGGAAAGAAAGTACAAACATAGCATACAATGGGTACTGGAAATCTGTAGTTGTAGCATACCCATACCATTTAACATGTAACCTACTTAGAAAAATACACACTCTAGGCACAAGTGTACTTAGAAATGGGCTGTGCTTGTACTTGCCAACAGAAGCAAAGTGATAGCAAGCACCTCATCAGCCTGCTTACATAGTTTCTTTCCTTTTCAACACATCCTTGTAGCTACTCTACCTAAGCTGTATACGGATTTGTGCTAATGACTTGCTGAAGAATTCAGAGTGTCTGAGTATCAAGTGAGACTATATTGCTTAAAATAAAAACATTTCCTTTTTGCATTGTCTTCCATTCAATGGAATGTCAATGTCCCTTACATGAGAGAAGTGCTACTTACCCATGTACTGATGTTTCTTCTTCTGAGGGGCACAGTGGTTGTGTTACAGAACATCTTAGAACAAGGACTGAAACATCTAAAAAGACTAAAGAGAAATAATTTGCAGAGAGGAAAATTGGACAAAGCATTGGTGTATCACATATTTACTCTTGCAAAAACTGCACTAAATTCTTTGATGATTGTAAAGAGTCTCAAGGGGTACCATCACGCTCCTGAAAAAGTGCAGGACCTCTTGATGCTGCCTCATGACTTTAGAAGAAATATTGCAAATTCTGAGTGTCTTGGGGTTTCCAAAGAGCAGTTGACTCTAGTGTTTGGCTCTGTTATCTGACAAGATCAAATTCTAAAATGGTGAATAATTTTGAAGATAAACAACTGTGGAGAAAACTACATGAGCAGTGTAGACAATTTTTAATGTCCTCTGGCTGCAGAATTTCTGTTCAAATGCTCAAATGATGTATTTTGGGGAGCAGTAATAACAAAATACTGAAATCTGAAATGGATACAGCAAACTACCAATATCACTGTCATTATTCTTGGATGCAGTTAACTGGGTTTCCCCTATTTCCTTTTACTATTACTTTATAACTGTTTTAGAGTGCTTTCATTTCCTCTTAGCTCTCAAGTGTTTTAAGAAATGGTAATCCCCTATTCCTCAGCCTGGCTGCAAAATAACCTAGCTGAGAGAGAAGGAAAACAACCTCTCTGACATACCTTTGAATTTGTTTATTTGTAGAATGTGTATTTTGCTTAATTCCACTGGACCTGTTTTAAAGAGTCGTGATTTCCTATTGAGACTAAAGGACTTTTTTTTTTTTTTCCACATCCAGTGACACTAACAAATGCTTTTAATTGGGGAAGGGAAGAAGGATTTCCTCTTCCCTGTGTTCCCTTTCCTCCCTTAAATAGTAATCATTTTTGGTTTGCCTTCTGATGTATAAACTGTTCCTGGTTCACTATAAAATACATCTGTTCTCATATGTTCTGCAAGGCTTTCTGAAGTTCTGTGTTATCCTTGATAAAAATAATCTCTGAGGGAACAGGTCATCCATACTTTGATCTAAAGTTCAGTGTCAGTAGTTTGGTGCTTTCATGTTCATTGTACTGCAGATGTGTATCATACGGAGGAACTTTCATCACAGCAGCTCAATAATATGTCTTTTAAGGTAAATAACTATCTTTCTGCACAGAAAGATATTTAATTTTATGCAAGAAAATAGGAATGTTTTTATGCAAGAAAGTCTGCACCCACTTGTGATGACATTAGCAATTTCAAGTGTTTTTAATTAATTTATTTTATTTTCAAGCATAGAAAAAAACCCAAAGAATCTAATTTTAGTTGATGTAGTATATTGTTATGTCCCAACATAGATGATGTTGCAACAGTCTCACTGGGGTGATCCTGTTTCTTCTTTCAGGAGGGATGTTCTACTTATATACATCACTTCAATTTATCTGCACCAGTCTAATTCCTGGCATTGGACTAAGGAGGAGTTTTAGTGGAAACATCTGTGTACATCTGAATTACACTTCTGGGTAACATTCATGATCTTTTATTTTTCCAGTCCAATGAATTACATAATTGGGAGCACAGTAAAGTTTTGTTGAATTGGTTATTATTGAATGGGTGTTTTTATGTATTTTGTTGGAGACTTCTGTGTCTTCCACAAAGAATTTTCAGTTAGGCATCTATCTCTTTTATATGTTACAGTCAATAGAAATACGTAATTTAATTTCTCTTTGTTTCATGTTTGCTGCTGGTTTGGAAAAAATGAATCAATGAATAATTTCAGTAGTATGTATCCAGATTTGTAATGTGCATGGACGGCTGATCAGCTAAGGTAGTTTTTAACTGCTTTGCAATTGCAAGTGTACAGGGGAAGTGCCACATAATGACAGCAACATGGTGGACTAACCGAACTCTTTCTGAAATCACAGGAAACCTATTTGCTGACTTCAAGGTTGAACTGATGCATATTTTGATGGATTCAAGATTCCTGCCAGTAGAGTTTTCTGATCTGTTTAGTCAAGCAGTAGTTGGGAGGTCAAACACTGAGTGTACAGCCTTCAAACCAACAAACAAACAAACAAACAAACAGGAAGCAGATGAGGACAAGAAAGAGCAAGACCATTATTTGGGAAGATCTGGAATGAGCAAAGATAGCACCTAATTTCTGATATTTACTGGTTTTTTTGTGACTTGTGAATCATCTGTGTAAATTTTATTTATAAAAAGAAGGAAGATAGTTTTTAATGAATGGCTGTTGATTGATCCCTCTGGTTGTTCCAGACAGGCCCCAAAGACATTAGAGTCCGTGGCTGGCAAAATGATAAACAGTGATTACTTAAAATTCTATTTAGAAATTAGCTTTGTGTGGTACTCTGTCTAGCTCTACTTATTGACTGTCCAGGCAATGTATTTTACATCTTCTGTAGCCCAATGAATCAGAGCATGTTATTAAAAATCACTGTTGGTTCTTACCATCCCTCATCCCCTAATTGCTTTGTGCTATGTGGCAAGAATGGTGCTTCTGATAGACTTACATAGTTTCTATGTTGCTCTTACACTGCATCTAGCCCTCATTTTTTGATTTATTTTTTATAGAGCACGAGGAGACATAGAGCATCCTTGTGTGCTTTGCCTGCTGCAAAAAAACAGGGTCGAGGAGACCAGGACCCTGAAATCAAAGGAGTTGATGGTGAAGGTACTGTTCTACCTATTTCAGCGTAGACTTTTCTTTCAGTATTGAGAAGAAAAAGAGGGAAATTTCTCAGTAGTTAAGGTCTATGAAGCACGTAAAAGAAAATTCCAGCTATACAAATGAGACAATTAAAGAAGGGCATGGAAAATGGATCTGTGTACATCTATATGGAAATATATATACATATATGCAAAATATTTATGAAAATAAGTGTGTATGCATAAAATGGGTATAATGTGTATATGTAATAATCTGTTCATATTTATAAATTATTTTCAATAAGGGATAATGATAAAGAGGATCAGCTCACATATTCTCCATCTTGAAAAAAATCTTATCAGGTCAAATGTTTCTCAGGTTCTCAACATTTTCTCAAGGGATGAAACTGTGTGAGGGTCATTACATTAGGATTATACAGTAACAAACTGATCTTTTCATCTGTGGGATCAGAAAATAAAGCCTTAACCCCAAAGAGCAAAGTATTTTCACACAAGTAATTCTGTCCCTCTCAGGAAAGCTTTAATCCTGTGACTAAGTCCCAGTGAAGTCTGTGAGATTTATCTGGTAACGATGATACAATTTCTGATTATTTTACAGCACAGAATAGATATGGTTAAAATCACTATTGTACTGTGGAGAGAAGGCTTTCTAATTTAAATATAGTATTCGAAGAGGCATCAGAAACACTAATAAATATTCATTAAATCCATGACTAAAACATAATTATTCAATAACATTTCCTGAAGCCTTAATGCACACTTTAGGAAAAAATAAATTTAACATTTGTTTCAGTTTTCTGTACAAAATTAAGAAAATTATCCCAGTGATAAGTAGTAAAAAGATGGAAAGCACATCAGCCTGGTCATGTTTATGTGGACACAGGGATCAATTAACTGAAAACAGAAGGATGTTGTGTGCAGCTGAAACCATGACAATGTACAAGTTTTCTGATTAGTACTAAAAACAGAGAAGTTTGGAAAGTGGATGGTTTTCTCTGAAGAATTCCACTAACAAAAGCATCCATAACTGGAAAACAACCTTTTTGCTATAGCTCTTCTCCTGGGCTCCAGGAGAAGGAAAGAGTAACTTTCATACGACTTTAACATCTAACTGAAAATTTCTCTATATTGAAATCTCCTAATTGGAACTGGGTGAATATTAACATGTACATCCCAATGCACTTCTGCAAGCAGTGATAGAGACCTTTCTTGATACCTCTAGGGGAATCAATAGTAACAGGAATTTTGTCTTGATGTAATTAGTGGGATTTTTTTTTCTTGTGTGCTTCTTTTGCTTCCTTTTGAAACAGAAAAATTGAAAGTGACACATCAGTCAATTAGAAAAATAAAACATCTATGCAAGAAGAGAATTTGTAACTCTTATCCAGGATTGTTTTACATGTATTCAGCTTAACAAGGTCAACTTAAATTAGAGTTTTGTTTTAAATCCTCATACATATTTAATTTTATTCACCGTTCCCCTATGAGCAATTTGGAGATGGTCTTTTCAGTGACACTGTCCCACAGAGAGACACAATTATTTACACAGGTAATCTGGTTTCTGTGATATGGTCCCTACCCATTCTTTAGTGAGTTATTGTCATATGTAACAGGCAGTTGGGGTAAGAAAATCGTTATGTAGTACAATAAATGTTCTCAATCTAACATTTCATTGGAGCAAAGTTTCAAAACTTAGCTTTTCACTTAATCCTAATGATGATGGCTTAGTGATGCTTTGGAGGGTTACTCCAAGATCACACTCTAGATCTATTGAGATCTACAGGTAATGATCAAAAGCATACTAAAAGCAGTGGGAATTGTTTCCATTGACTTCTGTAGATTTTTACCCAGCTCAGAATGAATCATAAGAGATAGTCACTCAAACTTAGTCTGTAAATCAATGTCTTTTGATGCAATCAATTGTTGGAGCTTTCCATCTCTGAATAAGGCTTAAAAAGAAAAGTTACTTAAGAAAGAGAGAGGGAGAGAGAGCAGTATATTTCTGCCATTAGAAAACTTTAGTCGGTTTACTTACTAGCATATTGGCGTATTTTCTGCAATAAATTGCAAAATATGCAATATTCTGCACATTACAATAATTATTATACTAATGCTGACTACCTCATTATCCTATAATCTTCCTTAAATAATTTGATTTTACACTTGGCTGGTTTGCCTCAGCAAATTAAGTAAATGTGCTAAGAATGAAGATGGGTAATAAACTGTTCTCCACACATGAAATGAAAATAACTGATGTTCTCAAGTAACTTGTAATTATAGTACTCTCTTGTAAAGAAGTCCTCTGAGTTTGGTGAATTTGGGAAAGATTTTCACAAAGACACATTAGAACACCTGAAAATGTGGGTGAAAATGCACCACAATCTGCTATCTGGACTTCCATGCAGACTGTTATTTTGTAGAAGATCACTCTTTTAAATAAATGTGAATTGCACAGACTGAGAAAAAAGCATAGAAAAAAGAAGTTAAAAAAAAAGGAAGGAAAAAAAAAAAGACCAAGAGAATGTGACCAGAAATTTTTTTGGAAGCCAAGTTCTTGCAAAGGATTATCTCTGCTCTTTATCCACGCATTTTCATAAGAACATTGTTACAAAAGATATGCTGAAATGTTGAAGATGCTAGAGGGTGGTGGTTTTTTTTTTCATTTTTATTTTTAATGTCAAGTTTACTTTAAACTGAGTCTCACAGCCCTCAGAATAGTCTGACATAAACATGTAGTCATATCTTGCACTTCCAACACGCTCCATCAGAGGAAGTGTAGCATGCCATAACTGTGTCTCTCTAGGACCATCGTTTAATCAGAAGTGCAATCCATCACCTCTGCATAAGCAAGGATCATTGACCAATTCAGAGCATTATCGGTGAGATGAATATTTTTTAGGTCCTCATATTTGATTTATGGGATGAAGGTGAAATAGTGAAAAGCTGATGAGTAGGATTTCAGACTATGGAACAGGAATGAGAAAGACAAGGCTTTTAAAAAAGCCACTTGCATCTTGGCATTGTTAATTATAGGGAGCATTCAGAGAAGTTCATGTGGTAAAGGAATCAAAATTTATAGTTTAATTTAATATAGACATATACCTGAATTTTTGTTACTGGATAGCAATGCATTTGGCATCAAGTTTTACTATATTGGTAACCAATAGAAGGTACTATGAACAGTTTGGGGAGTATTTTTTTCTGTGAAACTGCCTTCTATATCATGATATTGGGTTTGGTTTTCAATCCCTTTAGGAAATAAATGATACAATGATTTTCATAATATGATCGTAGTTATAATGTTATTTCTTTCATTTGTTAAACATTATACTTAGAAATCTTATTTTTAGCTATGAGAATAAGGAAACATGCTTTATTGAAAAGAAAGATTAAGAATGAGTATATCATGATCAAGTTAAAATATATAGCCACTGAGGTTTTGGAACATGACAGCTGAAACATACAGTTTCCTGCAGAGAAGGCTTTATGAAATGCTGCAGGGGGCAGGAAGGGATGCATTACAATGTGGCGTTTCACACAGAGGGGGTTCTTGCAGAAATCTAACCTAAAATTGCCTCTCCTCTATAAGCATCTAAAATGAAGCACACTTCATTTATGTGCAGCAAGTGTCTGGACTCTTTGCTTTTGCCCAAAGAAACCACACAGAAAATATAAATAATGCATGTTTGCTTCATATATGACTGGCTACTTCAGGATCTGCTAAATTAAGTGGAAACTTTCAAGTGGAAATCCTGTCCACTGCTCTGTTTTTCAGTTGGTATTTTCTGAAAGACCCTATAGACAGCTGATTCCTTTGTGACTATTTAACCAAACAGTACCACTTTTGTGACCATTGCATTAGCTTTTCCTAGAGTAGCAGAGGAAGCGATGTTCTTTCTCAATTGGGAGAGCAGAACTGCGAAAGCATCCAAGCGGAAGACATTACTAGACTTTTAGGCCAACAGTGTCCCCTTCGTTTACAACCAAAATATTTTAAAAGGGCATTTGAGGAAAAAAGCTTGTAGGTAGGACGCATTAATGACCGTTTTCAGGTGCATATAGCAGATTGCTCCTGTGATTTTCAGAAATATTGTTGATAAATTAAGGAGTTCTCATTATTCCTGGTACTGACTCCATGTTGGCAGAGTCCTCACTGTGGTTTCAGCCCTGTTTTGAGCCTTAAGCTTTGCCTCTTATGTATGTTGACCTGCAGTAGTTTTGTTCATAATGAAGACTGTACAATACATAACGAGATGAAATGTTTCATATATTGAGTCCGTTTATTTCCATGTTTCTGTGCTCTGGTGTCAGTTGAGCACAGGTGACAGGCAGAGAGAGAGAGGACTAGGAGATGCTAAGTCTGACATCGGCTGTAACTTGCCTCTGTTTTAAATCCACAGTTGAGGTGACCTAGCCTGAAACACAAAGCCCACTGTAAAGAAGCCTTGAGAATTTCCATTGTAACAATGTTCTATTGTTAGGAGTAATAATTCAACAGAGGTTGACCATGGGCATCACCCCACACTTTGAATTGCATTTGACATACTGGTCTTGAATGTGCTCTTTTCAGTCAACGTTAAGCAAGTACTTGTTCAGTGTTTTGTTGTGTAACCCTCAGCAAAATCCTAGCTTTGAAGACAGAAACTAGACTGAGCAAAGTTGGTTATTTTTTTCAGGGCAGAGAGGGGGTTATGTGGCTGTGGGGAATGATAGGAAAGCATCTTGTACTCACTTTCACAAGTGTATTAAGGCAGACAAAAAAAGCTTTGCATAGCCATTTGGTGTCAACTGCTTTACAAGGCTAAAACAGTTAAAAGGAACAGAGGAAGATATGGTAGGAAAGGTAAAGTAGGTCAGAGAAGGATTTCTTCTTGAAACATCAATACTGTGAAACAAATGAGGACCCCATAAGAGTATTATGATTTTCTTTTGCCACTTTGCATAATGTGTCTGGAAGCATGAATAAACACCTATGCAGTTATACACATCTGCATGTGTACAAAGATATCACTGCTGCTGAAGAACAAGAAACCCACTGCCTATGCTACTTGTAGTACCTGGGAGTAGCATTAGAGATCTTTGCATAAAGGGTTCCTTTGAAAAAAGGTTTATGAGTGAGATCCCCAGTTGATATATCTTCTGGTGAATGTTACTTTCGGGGACATTCAAAGCAAAAGAAGAGAAAGAGGGGAAAGAAAAAAGGGAAAGGGAAAACTCTCCCTAGTGTCCAGCTGGGAACAACAGGACAGGGTCCCAAATGCATATCCTCTCTCCAGTGCAGCAGGCAGCAATGATGATGATGATTTTGATGAGTTTTTGACACTTATCTCCAATGCTGTGTATATAATTTTTAATTGGGACCCACACAAACTCCTTCACAGTTATTTACAATGATGATGTCATTAGTGCTGATTGGATTATGCTAAATAGGTGCCAGCGTTCCACACTTATTGGTTGTTATATGTCTGTGCATATAAATTATTGGTTAATATGTATTGAGGATTGTTATGGCTATTAACTGCTTCAAGGTGCACTATGCTTTTGATCTGTCTAATATAAAAATCTAAAAAATATAATGAAAGGAAGAGGGCAAGGAGAGAGGTGATTCCCATGCCAGTGGTGCCCATGGTACTTGCAGATGAGAACCTACCATAAAACCACTATTGGGATTTGCAAGGGCAAGAATATGAAAGCAAGAGTAAGAGTACAATAGGCTGAGAATAATAAGGGAAAAGTCTTGACACAGTCTCTGGAAATACTGCCTCAATGGCTTAGGTAAAAGGTTACAGAGCTGTAAATAGCTTTTAGCATTACTAAGGCTAAGGCATCTAAGAGAGTGGAACAAGACAGATTTGGCTTTTATTACATCTGCGCTTTTGAATGTAAACATATACACTTGGGAGGCAAGTACAGGGAGTCTGAGGACACTTGTCAAGGCTCAGATTTAGCAGGGCATTTAAATACAGAGGTTTTTCTGTGAATACATGCAGCTGGTTTTCCATGCTCTGTGAAGATGCCCTGTGAACATGAGAGGAAAGGGAGCAATCAGAGATAGCCACTATGCCTGTTGGTTTATATCATAGATTTGTTGTTGGTGTTTTTCTCTCATATCAGACTTCTGCAAGCAGAAGTGACTGGAAGGACTGCTTCTGTAGCGGACATGTACCAACAGGATGGAACTGTAAAAATTGCATGCATAAATATAATGGGAAAAGGTGAACTTTCATGATTCCTCTTTTAGAAGTAGATTAGCCTTAAGCAGGAAGGATGCTACAAGCACAAACTCTTTTCTAGAGATTGCAGGGACATCCCAGAGATGCAGCACAATACTACAGACAGGACAAGTGCACACACTTTGCACTTCTTGGGTGTCTAAAATTCTTGTTGCTACACCAGTGCTCAGACATTGGATAGCATATAATTGCCTGTAACCGTAAGATCAGCTTATCCTAGTCTTCAAGTAGAACGGGAGCAGAAATACCAGAACAGACAAGTGAAGGACACAAGCTGTCAAGGCCTACAGTTGGATTAAAAAAGATGTTAGCATGCTATCCACTGACATTTCTAGTTTTAGAACAAGTGGCTCTGACTCAGCAAAGTGCCAGGTAGACCAGTGTCTGTGACTGACTTAGCCATGCAGAAATGTCTGGGGAATTCACAGTGACTCACCCCCACTTTTAACTATTACAGGTGGTGTTTTGCTTTGGGTAACTCCTCTCACACAGCTGACCTTAAGCTATTAAGGTGACCCTTAAGGGTATGTAAGAACTGTCATAGTTTTTCTTTTTTAATTAAAAAAAAAAACACCTTTTTTTTTTTGTGTTTGTTTAGACTCCAAATTTTCCAAAAAGTGAGGCGAGATAGTAAACATTCTTTTCTTTTTCTTTTTTTTTTCTTTTTCCTGAGTGCTCAGAGAAACTCTTGTGCAATTTTGACAGCATCTCCACCAACACTGAATAAGTTTTATTCTGCAAAACAGAATATTTTTCCAGTTCAGTTATGGACACTTAGTAATAACATATACTGTGTATGTTCTGCCTTTCCCCTGCATGAACGCTGTTTGATAGCTGTGCTGTGTCACAGCAAGCGCTACCCATCCCGGGTGTGGAGATGAGGAGAACATCAGCTCTCTGCAGGGATGTGGCAGCTCACCAGCTGTCCAGCTCTGCTTGCTCACATGATTTGCACACAAAGCTTCCAGCCTGCAAACTACAGAAGACGGGGGGAAGATGATGGATTTGAATGTACAAGTACCTTGCTCCTGTAGTCTCTGTGGCCTCCAAGACTGAGCAATTATGTGAAAAAGTGATTTCAGATGAGTATTTGTATTTTTTGTATTATTTTCCTTGCTCCGATTTACAGTGGGGAACAGACCATTTTTGTTCTTTGTTTTTAGCACTTAGTGGCACTCAGTGGGTATTGCCCATGACTTCAGGGGCTCCTATCTGCTGTTAGCCTTGGAAGATTTAGCTGGACTTTAGATTAATTGTGGGTAAAGGGCTGTGAAGAGTGATTCTGCCACTGTGGAGAATCAGTTTGAATGGCAGGATATGCAAAACCGCGTCCATAAGGTAATTAGACCACTCTGGGTACAGAGTAAATCTCTCGGCTCTGGACTCCAATCAAACACTGATGTTTTGAGGAAAGCATTTTATGAAGGCAAAGGGGACTTTCGCCCCTGTTTCTTGATTCTTACCCTGAATCAGTGGCAATTCACATACTTGATAGCTGCAGCACAGCACCACAGTTTCTTTTCAGCTCCTCCGTCATGTCCTGTAATGGAGTTAAATGTCTGTCTTCAGACTCAGGAAGATGAAGAGGACATTCCTGTGTAGCCTCTTCCCCCTAACCATTGAGGTTATTTCTGCCTCTGGCTCCCAGGACTGGGAAAATATAGGAAGATCTGGATCCTGAAGGATCTAGAAACCACACAAGTGCATAGAATACACTCAGGCCTAAAGTTGCTCTTGAATGAGTAAGTCTTCCCAGGTGCAGAGTGTTGGAGTACGTGTGGACTCAGATGGCTATTATATGTGGGTGAAATCAGAGGTATGTTTTCTGGGCTACCTCAGTGCAGTGACCTGCATATTTCTCTGTTGGATTGCCTACCCCATTTCCTAGAGTCCACAAAAATGTTCACCACTTGTTTCCCACTTTTGAAATAATGAAGACATCAGAGAATTTGGCTTTTTTTTTTTTTTTTCTCCAATGGCAACTGTATTAGAGCTAGAGAGAAACTGCCTAGATTTAAATTTAAACTTATTGGATCAGTCTAAGAATGCAGGTAGCATTTCTATTTTTCATTTAGAAGGCTGAGGTGACTCTAGCCAACATGTCTTAGAGAGGCATACTAAAGTATTTAATTTAGCAAATATGTATTTACAAGTATAAAAATTAAATAACCATCTTGCTTTTTACATAAGTAGCAATTACGTATGTTATGGGATTTAATTTCTCATATTTTATGTTAATATGTAAGAGACTCATTCCATAAGCTCAGTGTTCCCAGCCATAAACTGAACATTAGGTAGAAATGTTACAGAACAGTTCTAAGCATGTAAAGAAGATAAATCTATAATCCCAATGCAAAAAAATTAAAGCATTACACCACTTAGCAAATGTTACTGAAATGAAGCTGGATTTCATTTAGATAGAACCACCATAACAGAAGTTTTCAGGGCTGTGAGATATATTAACATCCATCAGTTTAAAGAAAATTTAATTGTCGTGAAACAAAAATACAGTCCAGCAAATTATGTAAAGGGACTAGCAATTAATCAGAGCATATTTTAGAGTGAAAAGCATTTGGAAATTATTCTAAGAGCTATTCTTCCAGGCACAAAATAGAGCCAAGTTTAATAAAACTTAAAGTCTATTAAAGTCCAGAGAAAGAGATCAATCAATAATTATATCTCAGTAGCTCTGAAACTGAGGGGAAAGGAAAAAGTTGTCATGTTTTTTCAGAGCATGCAGCACCATTTAAAACTTTTTCAAAAAGAGCTGTTTTATTTTCAACTTGGCCTAAAGTAACATCTTTAGATAACCCATGAGATGCACAGAGAATAATACTAAAAATGCATGTTTGGTCAGGGGTTGCAAGAAGGTATAATTATTAGAATCTCTCTCTCTCTCTCTCTCTCTCACTCTCTCTCTCGGAAGAAAATAACCCTTCCAATACCTTCATACTTGACTAGTTTGCTTTAAAAGCTGGATTTAAAAGTCAGTTAATTAAGGAATCAGCTAGAACACCAGAATATTAGTGACATAAAGAAGCTAGTCAGGTTTGTAATAGGGAATATTTCTTGCATAGAGAGCAGATTTATAGAAAGGTGTCAAAAAGGCTTTAAGGTATGCCAGTCTGTCTTTGTCTCCACACAGTTTTCCTTGTGGAAAATTAATTCTACAAGAAACGTTAAGACAGGGATGAAGAGAAGACTCAGATCAGACTTGTTTCTTTTGCTAATTTATAATGTTTCATATGCCTGGCCACCTGCAGGGAAAACTTTACACTACTTTTTGACATATCATTAGCATAGACCACAGGTTCCCTGCTACTGTTTTATCTCTGCTGTCAAACTTGTTCACAATGTGAGCAATCTTTTTTGCATCTTCAAGGATACCTGGGAAGTTTTTTATTGCCCCTGCAGAGCTCGCTATTGGCTCTTGTTCTGCTGAGGGCTTATGCGCTAGCAACAATACATGAGCATGTCAACATAAGGATATCTAAACATAAATAATAGAAGCGAATCCCTTTTCTGGGTGTCTTCTCCAGGTTCTATGAATACATTCTACTCCAAGCAAATGATAAAATAGGCAGTAAAAGTAACACTGATGAAACTCTTTCATTCTTTATTTTTTTCTTCCTTTCAAGAAAATTTTGTTCACTTCTCAGAAGCCACATATCTCAGAAATAAGTGTATACCTGTTACTCCACATAGAGCCTACTGAGGAATGTATGAAGTAAAGCAAATATATTAGCTACAATAAATGCTGTATCTAGGCCCAGAAAGAACTTCAGAAAAGTGCTTCGGTATTCATTTAACTCTTCCATTTCTTTTCAGATTTATTAGGCAAAGAAGTGGATTTGTTTCCAAACAGAAAATTTCTGGAAGAAGCCAAGAATCTGCAGTTCTGCAGAGATGTCAGGGTTGTAAGAAGATTTTCTGTGTACTTGTTTCCTGTATGGAAAACCAGATCTTGAGCACCTGTTTTTCATTGCTCTTGGCGTATTCTCGTAACTGCAGCATAGGTCCATGATGGAATACTTTTGACAGAAGTGATATAGAGGATGAGATTTTTTTAAGATTTACTCTCAACTGGTGTGTGATTGACAGCATGACAGTCAGCCAGCTACTAACCTTGTGGAAAATAAATGTCTTTTTCTGCTTCTAGTTGTTAATTCCATAAAAGATTTCTTGGAAATATTCTTAGATTCAATATAGGTGAGCAGTTCTTTTGAGGTGAAGGGATTCCTTGTGTCTTTTTAATCTTTCAGTTGTGGAAGAACTTGAAAGATGGAGTAACAATGCGAGGATCTCACCTCTCACACACTATAGGACTGTGATACCATGAATTAGAATTTGAAAACCCCGGAGACTGGTTTTATAGAGTAGTCTGCACTTTGTCAAGCATAATACCTCTTGCTAATTTTGCAAGGAAGCCTTTTCATAGCAAAACACCCAAACTCTACAGTTCTTCATGAAAAGACTCATGCAGCCCTTTATTCTGTCTCTGTCGGAAGGAGAACATCCATTGCAAGGGCTTGCTCTTCTCTGAGGGAGCACTCCTTTTGCAGGGTTTGTGTGCTTATGACTGCAGCTTGCACTGAGAAGGACCTCTGACCATACTGCCAACAGTAGTATCTGAATCTCTCTTTTTTGTTTGTCCTCTTTGGTTGCTTTGTGCTCTATGTGCAAATGTTGCTTGTACACCAGGTTAAAAGCTTTGGCTTTCATGAAAATGCCAGTATAGATACAGAAGTTCCCCAGGATGTTTAAAATGTTAATTATTTTAAGCTAAGTTCCATTGTCTTGAACAGGATGTTTAAGTAAAATAATTTTTCTACTATAATGTGGTAGCTGTAGGACTTTAAGGGATCTTTTTGAAGTTATAAAGTCACTTCCTAAACAGATCAAATTTTTATATGTATATTTGATAATATCTATATCCAATGCTATCTTTGTTCTCACAGCTGTTACTAACAGTGTTTCATTGTAAATCTCTATTTCCAGCCTGTGTTTATTAACAAACACTTTATACATATTAGTGCTTGAGATGATGCCTTTGGATTCAATAAGCAAATATTTTCTGGCTCTCTTCTGTTAAAAAGCCTCTACATTCTCTTGATTATCCTACAAATCCACTTCTGTCACTGTTCTTGTCTAGGTTCATCTATCTTGAGCAGAAGTTGCCTATGAAGTAGTGGAAATACTTCACTTGATGCGTTCCATAATTGTATTTCCCTTTTTTTTTTTTAATTTTTTTCACCACAACTTCATAGTGGTGGCCTATGAACATCTTATAACCAAGCAAAACACACAGCGTTTCTTTTTGTCATTCCAAATTAATAAGCCTCAGGGTTAATTGCAGAATTTCTTGCTGTTAAGTCCAGAACACCTGCTGCAAAACAAGAGGGTAATGTCCAGTTCTGTATGGTCCCATTAAAAAGTGTTTCTAACAACCAGAAATAGCTCCCTCCAGGAAACAGGCAAGAGGTTTGTGCAATATAAAAGTAAAGTCTGATGTTCCACATTAATCTGGGTGTATCTGTTTGCAACAGCAATATGCGGATTATTACTGCATATCAGAGGAGTTATTTGTTACTAGGGACAGTGCAGGCAAACAATTGGCATATAGATGGACATTATGCATAGTCAATTAGACAGCTTCAAGGTATAAATTTAAGTCCTGCTGTTATACATAGCAACAGTGTTTTTCTGTAACTGCCATGGCCTCTTTTGGTGCCGCTTTCATATCTCACCCTGAAGGTTTTAGGCATCTTTTGTAGCTTTGAAAGAACCTAGATTTCTGAACTGCCTATATTACTTAACATGTATGTTCCAGATTCTTTAGCTTGCAACTGGTATTTGTTAGGGCTTTCCATGGTGCTGAAGGGGATCATCAGACACAGTGATTAATACATGTTTTTGTAAAATAGCAGTGGCTTGAGATCTATCCTTGTAATTTCAATGTTTCTTGCAATTTTATAATGATAAGGGCCATACATAATGTTTTGCACTGTAATATGGGAAAACTAAAGCAGAATTGATTGCTGAAATCTGTTTCACAGTCATGTCTAGGCCAGCAGAATGGTTTGGGGTCACTGAAAAGTACTCTGCAAGGTTCCTCCTCATCATCTTTGCAAAAGGATAGGTATATCCCAGTCACTGCTTCAATGAAGGGTTCTCCTTCAATTTCTCCACTTTCCTTTCCAGGGTCCCAGGAGACAGCAAGTTCAGCAAGGACAGGAGCAGTGGTGTTTGGCCAGCCTGAGTTGCCTGTGGGGCTGGACTGCCTGGTTTAGACTTTTCAGAACTTGTCCCCTCTTACCAACAGATGCCCAAATATTATGTACACATTGTGAATGACAGTGCAGCTTGGGGCTATATCTATCCTGAAATATTATTGCTTGGAACTGCTGTCCTCACTGTTGCTCACTTGCCTCTGAAAATGAGTAAGTAATTCCAGAGAAGAGGCTAATTCCTCCTTTTCTCCCACTCTCCTCACTCAGATTTTCAGAGGACCTTGAAGAAAACCTGCACCAGTCTTCAGGACTATAGAGAACGTGAATCCTTGAGCGCTTTCTGGTCTAGGGTGTCTTAGAGTGCCTTGCTTCCTCACCACTCAGCTCTTCCAGTAGCTTCAGAGAATGTCGCAAGCATGTCACCCTCCCTCCAAGAGGTACAGGGGACCACATGGCTAGTGGATTTAGTTTTATGTAAAGTGTAGGAGAGAACCCCTACTATAGCCAGTCTCCACCTCTGAAAAATAGTTTTATTGGTGAAAAACATTTGCCATTTCTGTTGACTCAAAAACATAAGTTAAAATGACTGGCATTTTGTCTGTGTAGTTAGTTATGGTACAGCAGAGGGTCTAGTTCCAAACCATGCACATAGTGAGTGGGGAGCAACTGCAGCCCATAATATGTCACCTCTGCTAGGTGACAATGTATTTATTAGCAGCTGATCAGATCTGGACATGTTGTCTGAATAGACCTGTTGTTAGTGCTGGTACTAGTCTCTGCCCTTTAAAAAAGAGTAAGGTGGTGCAGAAAGTACTTAGACCATTCTAAAACATGCCACTACTTCCATGTCAGAACACTGTGGGTGCAGGAAATTTTTTGCAAGACATTTAAAAATTTGTGACTAATTCTCATGCAGGTATTCTCATGAAATTACTTTTCCTTGCCTGTGAGGCTGTACAGCAAACCTGAACGTACTGAGAAATGCACTGAGCCTTTGTTGACATACTGAGTTCAAGCTGCTCTGAGAGTGGTGATGGAAGGAGCAATTCTTGGTCACACACCATGTCTGTGAGCAAGATTACTGTATCCCACCTAATTTAATTCTGATAAGCAGTCACTAATTCTCTTGCTGTGCTATGACAACTAAAAAATAAGCCTATAAAACAGTTTATTTCAGTCCTTAAAAACTCATACCAGTTTTCGAAGTTCTTAACCAACAAAAAAACCTGAGCAATTCTGAGACTGGACAGGACATTGGAAGAACCAAACTCTCTCAGTTTGATATTCATGGGAATCTAGGCAAAATCCCATCAGAGGTAAAAGCACTTCTTTCCCATCTCATATCTTGAATGTAGGACAGAAATCAGAAAACTGGGTAGAACATTTTAAACTGTATTTTAGCAGACTTTTAAATGTATGTCATTTATGAAAAAAATATGTATATTTTCAAAAGCTCAGCTCTGACAACAGTTTCTTTCATAACTTGTTTGAAATAGTATCAAAATCTGCTGTGTGGAATCCTGTAAACTCACTACCACACCATCACATTTAAAATATCCATGTGTGTGTGTTTATGGAACAGGAAAGTCTTACTAAATATCTTGCCAGCCACCTCTTTAGAACCTCAGTGGAGAGGCCCTTAGAGCTGAGCATGTGTGTGTATGTATATAATATATATATGTATATGCATGTATATCTATGCATGTATATAAAAGTATGATGTGTATGTATATTAATATGTGTGTGTATGTAGGACAGTATCCATACCTTCTGAAGATACCATGGGTGAGACAGGGTACTAACCAGATACTAGATTTTCAGCAGTGCCTCGCCTTCCCCTGACTCTGAAATTGCTGCTGTGCTCTGGCAACGTTTGAAGATCTACTCCACAAGTCAGATCCTAGAATGAACCGTGAATGTGTGAATAGGCTGGTGTGTTTATTTTTAATAAACAACTGTGAACATCTTAAATTTTCTGTAAATTATTTCCCACATTTCTTTTTATATTCCAAGAAATCAGTTAGAAATGGGCTTCCTCGGGATGCCATTTTAAATTTCAGAGTTGACTCATGTGCTTTCCTTGCAATTTCTTTTCAGCTTTTTCCTGTGACAACGTTCTGGCAATTATGAAGTTGTCTTTTCTCATTCATGTAAATCATTAAAGCAATGCCCTTTCCTGCCACAGATACAATGGACAATCATGAGAGGTTTTTCTCCCAATTACATGCCTCACTGGGCCCTTCTTGATTTAAATATTCTCTCATTTTTCCTTTGTTCTAAGCTATCAGTGTTGCTACTCAGCAAAGTCAAGCTGAACCCAGGAATCATAGTGTCCATTCCCACAAGATGCATGCGCTTTTTGAAATGTTGAAGTCTGAGAATCAATTGCTTTTCTAATGGCCAGAGATGACAGAAGGTTTTCTTGTGATTCTCCACCTCCAAAGAGATTCTTTGTGAATGTGCTCTGATTTTTATGTGGCTATAAATGTTGTTACTCAGCAACACAGCCTGACACTTACCCTTCCTTTTTTTTTTTTTTTTCAGTGTTTATTGCTTGCTGAAGGTTTTGTTTTACTGGATGCTGTGAAAATGAAGTCCAGGCCCCACAAACGTCCACCTCCACATCCTGCAGGCGAACAAGCCGATAAGCAAGGGCTGAAAAATGTCAGCTGTGAAACTAAATCTCTCACTAGTAAATTTGGCTAAATTCACCTTAATGTCAAGTGATGAAAAGGCTTAGGAAATATTTGGACAGTCCACATTTCAATGGACATTATTCATGTAGAATTAATAGCTGATCAGCTAATAGCTGAATAGCTGGTGGCTCATCTTAAGAAGCTTCTCTTTCTGGTGTGGCAGAGTGCAGTGCATCCCTTCGTCATCATTTAGGATTGTGTCTGAAAAAGCCAGATTTCAACCAAAAAATTACATTATAATTATAATATAGTTGTAATTATAATAAAGATGAACATCCTAAGAAAAATCCTTCATTCTAGAAGCCTTTTGAAATCCAGCTAAGATAGGTTTCTCATGATTCATGGGAATGTTAATTAGATACTCTCTTTGTCATTTATTAAGTTCATGCCTATGGCTGAACTGCTTTTCAAATGTAAGCCTGGGGAGGGACAAGCACTTCCACCTAGCAGTGGACTTCTGGGGTGTCAACTTACCCTCTGCTATGAAACCTCTGCTAAGGATGCTTTCTGAGAAGGATGGGGCCCTTGTTATGTCATCAACTGCTTGCTACAAACTGTAGCATGGTTTCATTAAACACAGCCCTTCAGTACACATCATGAATTTTTTAATGCATTTACATATCTGTTGTTGCTGCATTGCAGAGACCGTGACAGAACCCTCTGGGTTATGTGTCACCAGAAAGTTCAGCTTCAGACTTACCTGCAGATTAGGGTGTAAGGGATGACTCCAGGTACCAGTACTGGGTTATCTCTTGGTAATTAGTGTCCTAGACTGGTCTGTGTGGCATTTAGGAATTACTGCTGTTGCCTCCATCTCCAGGGTTCTATTTAAATCAATGGTGTTATTAATCCCCTGAATGTAGGGGGTGCATTCTGTCTGCAGATTTTGCGTAGCTTGTCCTATCACTTTCATACCCCATCCCCTTCAGGTCAACAAAATGCTTTGATTTATTCTGATGTCATGAGATTCAAAATCAAATTTGCAGTCTTTTTTCTCTGGGGCTGGAGAGAAAACTTCAGAAGTTTTCTTCACCTGAGGTGAGAGGTGTAATTGAATTGTCCTACCCTGTAAGTCTGTTCTTTCTTTCTTTCTTTCTCTTCTTAGCATGGAGCAAGGTCAGCTTTCTGCATACAGTTCAAAATGAGATGCTCAGAACTCCTTGACTAGTGAACTTTATTATGGAGATGGAAAACTGCCAGCATGAAGTCAGGGTTAGCCAATATTAGTTTGTCTGAAGTATTAGAGTCACCTTCACAGTGGTTGGGATCTATGTTTTGGGCACTAGGAGGATTGTGCTTCTTTTTTGAAAGAGAACAGCGAGGGCTTTACACAGAGACAGGCAATTATGCAGTTTGCTCAAAGATGAGCCAATCATTCATTTTAATGAAGAGAATTTCAACTTAGGTACATAAGTATGTCCTTGACATTTTTAGTGGTGGCGACATTATCTGAGCAGCTTATTCTAAGAGAAACATCAGACAAGCACAAGTATGCCTACCTCTGCACGGAAAAACACTAAGCAAAGTGACCTGATTAGCAAAATCATCAACAACTAATTATATATTGCCAGAATTCAGTTGTCTTCTGCTCTGTGAGTTTGTGCAGACTATTTGAGACAAAGAAGCAGCAACAGATGAATGCAGAACAAGATTCGGAAAACAGCTATAAGAACTGATGCTAAGTTGATCATGAGTAATGGTAAGTAAATATTGTTTCTTTAAAACTAATAGCCACAGTTTCTGCCCAACATTTGCCATATAAGGCACCTCTGACAATGGGAACACACTGGGATTCTGTTCAGTAGTGTTGCCTCTAGGAAGTCTCTGAAATTTATGATGTCATTTAGATAACACCACTTTTTCTCCCCCCCCCCCTTTTTTTTTTAATTAAAAAAAAAAAAAAGATATCAAAGCATATATCTGTTCATTCATTTCAGCTATTTGGAACATTTTTCTAATGCATAAACTGTTTTAATTTTAATTAGGAAAAAATATTTTTCTTGGACCCCAAACAATTCATTTTTATTACAAAGCAGAAGTCTTAGCGAAATTAGTTTCAGTGTACTAGTTACTGTAAGTATATGCAGTAAGAGAAGTATAAGAGCACAGGCCAGATTTTTAGGTGTATCTTAACATTTAACTCAGACTGAACAAAACAGAAAATAGATACCTAAAATATACCTTTATCCAACTAGACGAGTCATGTGAAAAATCTAGGGGATAGAAAGGAAGATTCAGTAATTACATTTCACTGATAAAGATTTGAAATAGCTCAAGGTTGTGCTGTGTGTTTTGAAGCTTTCTCAAAGACTTAGATGTATAGCTAATAGGTGATGGCATATCAGAATGGCTTTCCTGAAAGAAAATCCAGCTTCCACAGAAATACTGCCTTCTTGGGAAATTGATTTAAACACACACACACACACAAACACACACTCATTATTATTATTATTATTATTTATGAAAGAGAGTTAGACAGCTTTGGCAGTCAGTACACTGGGATCTTGATTTGTGAAGTTCTTTGGTGCCACAGACAACAAACTTTTCTCATAAATATGCATATCACATCATCTTAAAAAGAAAAGGGTTTCTCACACCTGCTGTCTATTGAAATTAACATCACACATTTTCCTGTAATTTACAGCTTTCATTTATTTGGGACTGTCTGTACTTATTTGCTCTAATTTCAGTTCTGGTTTGTTTTTACTAGCTCAATAGCTATTCTCTCTCTGTGTTGTTTAAACCTTGAGGTATTTACAGCATTTAATTATAATTACTCTCAGTCTTTTCTAGCTGCATTTAGCCTTTTTACATTCTTTGATCTTTCAGTTTGTGAAAAGTTGGAACATGTTAATTCAAACTGATTTAACATGAATGGGGAGATTTTATTACTTTTAAAATTAAAAATTAAACACATCATATCAACTTAGTTTAAAACACCTTGCTGCATGTGTCTGTTTCCTCACTTCCTTATGGAAAAGGTTGTTTTTTCAAATTCTCAGTCTCTCCTCTGCAATGCTCCCATAAAAAGTAATATTCCTGTTATTCAGTGCAGATATCTTCTAACCAAGAAGTGGTTTGCCACTGGAAGCACTTGCCTCTGCATGTGTTGTGGAAAAAACACTCTGCACAGGGCACACTGAAGGTGAGGAAAAGGAGGGGAAAATGGGGGTATTGGATACCTTAAGCCCAAAGTCCACAAGGGGAAAAAACTCAACTGAATATTGAATTTAATCGCAGAGCACTAGGGTCAATGTAATCAATTGGAATGAAACACTTCAGGTCCAGATAAAAACATGACTTCTCTCAATAAGTTTTTTATCAAATCCATCATGTGAAAACTTTAAATTTATCCTGATTTGGAAATATTTTTTTTTTACTTTAATATTAACCTTTTCCTAAGATAGAAATTGCAAAATTTATTTCTATTTAGGCTCTCTTGGATAAATATTTTTTGGAACCTTCTACCCAAACCCTGAGAAAAGTGTTCTCAGTGTACCTGGGACATTCAGGACAAAGCCTGACAGTAAATGCAGTTTGCTGGACATCCCAAGCTAGCGATACAAATATTTTCTGTCACTGAAGCTGTGTAATCTTCTACAAAGCTCAGGGCTCCTACCATTATTCTCCCACCTTTTCACTAATATTTATGTAAGACCATAAAATGGTTTGAAGTTTGCTCCCAAGATTTGAGTAATTGGACAGAGATAATTTTTATTCCTATGTGGATTTTTTAAAGAGTCTCTTGTATAGTGAAGACTATGGACTTTTTTTTTGTCCAATATATTATTTCCCTCAATGTTTACCTAGAGTGACAGACAAAATGTTCTTCTCCCCTTTTCCTCTGAAAACTCTGCCAGACTTCCTGTGCTTCCTGTAAACTTTTCCATAGCATTAGCCATAGCTACCACAGTGTACTTTTTGGGTTTGACTTATGTAATTCCTTTTTGTGTATTACCTATGTAACTCCTTGAACGACTTCTCTAGTGCTAAATGTGGAGTGAATGACCTGACAAAGCTAGGAGACTGCACTTCTCTTGAGTATGTTCTTTATTTTAGAGCTGTGTCACACCACAGATCACCGAATCCTCAGAGACTCAATAGTCTAAGCACGTCCTGTGGAAAATGGGGCTACATACAGGAATGTTATGACAATGTGATTATTTTGGGAAGGGAATCAACTTTCAAACTAAGATAGCTAAACACTGTCAATCTCACTAGTGACATTTTAAAGCTACAAAATACTGTTTGCTGCAGATGTAATTTATTTCTTTCTCAAAGCAGGTGTAACTGGCTGTAGCACAAGGGGACCAGAACCTCTCTTCTACTCTGCCATACAGCTCAATATTTTGTAGGATGAGTTGAAAAGGAAGCTTGGTACTTTCTTTCTAAATTCACCTGTGGAATAGCAAACCTGGCCTGGTTCTTTTTGAAATATAAGCGAATAGATTTTCTTGAAACAAATGACACGAGGTTGGTGGATTAACTCTGGGCTTGAGACCCTGTTTCCAGCTTCGTCCCTGTGAAAAGGCTACCAGAGCTACATGACAGAGAACCCAGATGCCCACCCCCAAGTAGCAAGATTACCAAGGTGCCCTACTCCTCAGAAGATTTTCCTGGTTAGCACCAGAGAAGTCAGTGATAAAAGACATGGATAAAAATACCAATTCAGGCACACTGACTCTCCATTTTGCAGGGATGACATCAGAAAATGCCCATGTCATGGTAGACAACCAAGGGCTCATCTCATTTTCAGTGTGAAGACTTATTTTTTTATTTTTTTTTTGCTGCTGTAGTTAACAAGGCAGCAAATTCTAATGTAAATCAGTAAACTTGCCCAAGCCAAAGGACCTTTTTTCCACCAAACCTTTCCCACCGTTTGTCAGATGGAATCCCATTCTTTGGACAGCCTTTAACTGAACATCTCCCAGTGCCTCATAGGCACCAAGCCTGAGATACATACTGCAGCTTTAACTCTGTCATGGTAGTTCATATTTCTTTACAGGATTCTTAGGCTGCTCTAGTTTGAGAATGAAAAAAGGAGGTGAGCAAAGCTAGCACAAATTTGAAAGACTTAGCAATTTCTCTTACGTAAAGTAGCATGTTTATATTGTCCTTAAATATTGTTTATATTTAACATTGTTTATATTGTCCTTAAACAGAATAGCATATTGTAGAAATTGAAATTAATTTATCTGAAAGCTGCCAGTAGAAAGATATGAAATAATAATAATAATAATAATAATAATAGCAGCTTAGGTATCATCTCCTTTCTCTGCTTCAAAATAGTCCAGGAATTGTTTTTAAGCATCCAGTGAGCATCCAAAATAATTTATAGGAGCATCAGAAGTGTGTAAATTTCTCAGTAAAAATCACTATTCCTTCAAATATTCACTACTTCTAAATTACTAACTACACTTTATGTTTGGCCACCAAAAGCATATCGCATTCTATTTCCCTCTAAATTGATGGTTTCTAAGTCAGGTGATAAGCTCATAAAATGTGTAATCATACGAATACATACTTGTATACATTTAATGTGTTTGTTTGTTTTTCTAAAAAATATTCTTATGAACAAAATTTTATTCATATTCACAAATATGAAGCTTTTCCTCATCTGTGTGAACAATATTAGTCAGGAATGCCTTCAGATAATGTTAGACTTTTGCTTGAACCAATGTTCCTAAAAACAGTTTTTGACGATAATGTTATTTCCATAAAAAAGTAAGTTTCGAGGTAAATTAACATGTAGTACTTGAGCTTTAATATCCCTTCTTTCTCAATTTGAATGTATTGGTCACTGAATTTTAGACCGAGAATATTATTTGCCTTTTAATTAGATCTTCAATTTAGGGAACAAAACAAGCTGGCAGACTACAGTCACAATTAACAAAAGCAAACACAGCCAACATTACACATCCTAGCTTGTGATGAAAAAGGATAATCAGAAATATGAATTGATCCATTACATTTACATGACCAGCTATAGATCAGCAAATTATGGCTGCTTGTTTTGGCCTATAACATGCATTTTTTCACTCACTTTAGCTTCAGTTTCTTTTTCAAAAGGGCAAACTAGAAAACACCCACCTTTTGATTACCTGGGAAGGGTTTGCAGCAGCCATCCAATAACTTAAAATTAAAATTGCCCTAGGAGATCTTTCCCAGGAGCAGTGTAAAACAGAGCTTTCTTTCACGTTTTGTTGTGAGAGGCTTTTCAAGTTCTTAAAAGAGCAAAGTGTGTTGTGCCAGTAGCATTTGTGACTGGAGTATTGTGGCACAAGCACCTATGGCAAGTCTGTGAAGGATGTTACTAGGGTTTTGGGCATTTACTGGAGGCAGCTAATAGAAAAATGCAATCATCAGAGGCACCTTCAGTAGTCAATAGAGATAGGGAAGCCTTCCCAGCTGCTGAACCAAGTACTCTGCTACATGTCCCTTGTTCTGTGTTTTTTTTTTGTTGTTGTTCTTTGTTTGTTTCTTTTTGTTTTTGTTTTTCCTGACCAAGCCAGTGCCCTCACTATTTGCTGGGTGTGAATTTCACTTTTATTAAAAAAGTAAATTTGCCTTGGAGTCAGCTGGTATCCTACAGAAACCCTGCAAGGGGTGCAGGAAGTAAGCAATGAGAGCAGATGCAGTTGCCACGCAGAGATTAACCGGATGAGTGTTTCAGATGGCACTGCTGGGGTTTGTTAGTACTCTCAGGTGGCCAAGTGCTGTGGAAGCTGTTATGAAAGTGAAATTTGCTCAGTACTATGCCGCCACAACACAACTGCTGTTTCTTTTAATCAACATGAGAACATGAAAACAGAGCAAAGAATCATGCACAAGTTGCAATGAAGCCTATATTGAAGACCTTCATATTTATGCTGCTAATAATAAAACATTGTTCTTCATACAAATGCCTCATCAACTCATTATCCTAGGAAAGGTGCAAGTTCATATAATTCACAAATTATGTTATTTCAATAATAGCTGTGGATGCTGGAATGGAAATACTTTAATCTTGCAGAGAGAAATGTCATGACAACAACCAGTAATGTCTTCACTGTATGAAGCCAAAATCTATGCTACAAGATGAAAATGCTCCATATGCTTGTAGGCACACCCAGAGGCGCAAGCAGCAATCTCTTTTTTAAGACAGGTTTTAAGGCTGACATTTACGCTAAACTTTTTCTTTTTATCAAAATTATGTTAAAACATTCCAATGTATTCTGCAGATAAGTGAAGGCTTTTTTTTTTTTTTTTTTTTAGTATAAAATTGGGAACTTTTGGGCTCAGATGTTATGAGTTATATTGTTGGTATTTTGCATTTTACAGGTTTATAATTCTGTATGCGCTCAGTTTATGTTTCTGCAGTTCTCATTACCATAATCTGTAAACACACAAGGCAATAATGAAGAAGAAAATCTAAAATGTTTTGACTTTCTCCTATCCTCACATACACCATACTTAACCTTTCAGTTATATTTGTGCATATTTCTGTCAATTTTTTTCCCAATTTATTTTGAGAAAGCTGGGATATGCAGATATTTCCAGTGTTCTACAGCATAAACTGGAATATGGTTTTGTAACAAACTAAAGATATCTCTGTTAATGTGGCTGATCTACGACCCAGTTTTGCTTTCCCATAAACCCATGTCGTTCCCAATAGATAGAGCTCTGAAGTCCTGCATATGCACCCAAGCAGAGGATTAGGCAGTCTGCTCCCCGAGTATTCACGTGCCTAAAGCTGATTCAAAGCTTTATGTTTTTTGTCAGCAATGAATAAAAGAAGGGAACAAGGGTTGGGCTGCTCTTGACTCGGGAAAGGAAGAGACAGTTGAAGGGGATGAGGGTAGTCAACCTTGTTGATCCTGCTGCTGCTGAGGAGGCAAAATCATGGGAAAATGATTGCTGCTGATGAGAGGGGCCACCATTCTGTCAGACACTCTCAGAAACACAGCAGTCTGGGAGAGGCTTTTCAAGACTTGTATAGAAACACAAGGTCATTTTTCTGCTCCAGCCATTTGTTGCTGTTAGCAACTGCCTGTGTTACTTATCCTGTACTGGACTGTGTATTTACACACACACACATATATATGTGTATGCAAATTTGTGTATGAACACATACACATAAACCTTGTGTACATAAACACATAACACATAAACACACACACACTTGATGGTTTTCTAGTATATCAGAACCTCTTCTTGGCATATAACACATACTACAATATATTCCTAACAACAGTGGAGATTTTGCTTAATTGCCTGTGCTCTTTTGGAGCAGAAGCGACAAGTTGCTGTGGTTAACATGAAAGTATGCAGACCACAGTGTTGTCTTAAGCTACAAAGTTTCCTACTATTTACTATCAGACTTAGCACAGCACCAAATGATGTATCTTTATGTTCAGTTGAAATATGTTTTTCTAAATGCAGATGCCCAGGCAGAAAAAGACTGCAACAATGACATGCAAGAGCCAGAAACCTTACTCCGCAGTTATAAGTTTGTTCTTGTTCCATGCAGACATAGTCAGCACTGAGCAATTAATATCTTTCTCTCCATACCCAGATTCAGCCAGGAGATGTCTTTCTTTCCTGGAAAATGGCACAACCTGATTGGTAACAGATGAAGCAAAACACCCTAGGAAGTAAGCAGGAATTCACTACGCTATATGAATATTTATTTTTTCTGTTCAAACACAATGATCAAAACCTAACATTTTAACCTCTGGAGATTTCTGGATGTGCAAATCAGATGCTAAATAGCAGTGTTGGGAAACTATTAATAAAAATCTAGTTTGCTCCGCTAGTAAAAAACAAAAAAACAAACAAACAAAAAAAACGGAGATTTCTTATCTCCAATTTAAAGTATGTCCCAAGTGAATACATTCATCACTGCAGAATTTTTTGTCCTAATACATCAGTTAATAGCAGGAGGACTGGAGGCAGATGCAGCTACAGTCTGTACACAGAAGCTGCAGAGCTCTGTGTCTGTATCTGTATCATGCCACCTGCAGGCAGCGGATGGGGAGGAAGGAAACGTGGATAATTTGTACCTGGAATAACTATGGACTTTAGGACAGCTCACAGAAAGTGCTGTATTTAGAAAAGAAAGAAAACATGTATTAAAGCTAAGTAAGGCACTATAGTGGTGAATAACATTGATGAGCCCTTCCAGCACGAGAAGCTGTGTTGAACCAGCATGGGGAGATGCTGAGGCCAAGTTGCCATGACCTAGGAGTGAACATGAGAGCTCACGTTTCAGAAAATGACTCAAGCACAAGCACTGCCTTGCTCCTGGTGCTCTGTGGGGCATGGCATATTAGTGCTACTGCCTAAGAACTGCTGCAGCCATGCAATCAGCTATGTGCCAACTCACTTCCACAGGGGGGTGATTTTTTAGGATTAACTGCCTGTCTGAAGATAGAGATTGCCATCTGGATCTCAGTGAGTAGTACTTCTGGGCAAATCCCTCTAGTGCTGGTGGGAACCAAGCCATGAAAAAAACGAATGCCTTCTTATTTCTCTTTCTTGAGGTGGTGACACCCAGCTAAAACACAGGAAAGAAGGATTTAAGCGAAATGACAAGCTGATGGCACTTATCTAACCTATTACTTTTAAACACACCAGGTTAATCTCCTTGATTGGAAAGCTTTAAGATTCACTTCCTAGAGAGCTCCCAGTGGCAATCATTAGAAAAGTAAAAACTACACCTAAATCTTCTCTTCTGAAAGTCTACACGAAGGAGGATCATGCCCTAAAATTTGCACGTCAGACCACTGTATAAAAGAGTGAACAAGGTAAACAGTTATGTTTTGTGTATCGTTTCTTTTCACCAAGGATTATTTTCCTTTTACAAAAGGTTGAGTCTATGTAGAAACAACAAAAGCAGGATCTGTCTTAAAGAAAAACTAATGAAATTTGAACAAAACTTCCAGCCAGTTACAGCAAAAAAAGTAACCTTATGACATGAGGAATAAATTCTTTTTATGTCCCTATCAAATCTGAAATATATTTTGAAAAGTCTTTTTTAAATGTCTGTTTGGAGGAAAAATCATGACTGTACATCAAATGAATTAGTGCAGACGTTTCTAAGCGCTAATAAACTAAGTCATGGAAGGCTTAGGTTCCATGGTTGCCTCAATGTTAAACAATACATGTTTCAAATATGCTGCATGCTTATTTCAACACATGAAGCACCTGCTATTGAGATTTCAAATTAATATGTAATAAACCCAGTAGTTTCTACCTCCTAATTCTGTCTTTCCTTTCTATGTTGCATCTTCAATATGAATTATCTTCACCTTGCTTGCCTTTTTTAGAGTAGAGGTTTCTGTGCTTAATCTTTGAATGCAAAGTGTTATGGGGATTAATATCCTATTTCAAAATTGTTTAGAGTAAATATTATATTTCTTAAATATTAAAATTATTAGCAAGTTATTAAAATATAAGTTAACTAGATTAGACATTGAAAATGATTTAGAAGCCTGTGTATGTTAATTTTTGTTTTCTCTGTGAATCTTCAGCTGGGATCAAGTTTTAAATCTCCAGTATCTGTGACAAACCCAAATATTTGACTTCCATTCCTTGTTTCCACTGCAGAGGTATTCCTAAAACCTTTATAATAATAGCATTATGGTCACATCAAATAATCTTTAAACTTTGAATGAAAATATTTGTAAAAGCAACTCACAATGCCTAAAAATAGAGCATGTTTTCTAGGGACAAACTCCTTTGAGCAACATGATTTTTCATATCTGGTGAAATGCTGACTATTTTTCAGCCACGTAGATGTTCTGCAGATAGAAGATGTTTTACTTTTATGTTAGTAATTGTGTATCTGGAACCACACATTTCCTTTATGTACAAAGAACAAAAGCACTTCCTCTTTCTATCTCAACCACCACTTATCTCCCTGGGTCATATTAAAAAACGAATGGAGTCAATCTTGCCTCTGACGAGAAGAAATGTAGTGGTGACAAATACATATCCATTGACTTTCTGTTGCTGTTCTGCAGTGGAGACAAACTGAATGACAATCTAAATGTGTTGTAACAATGCACCGAGAAAATAAAACCAGCTGACACGTCACCCACAAAAAAAAAAAAGTGTGCTCAATAGACTGGATAGGTTTTAAATGCTTCCTGGTGTAGTAGTTAGGAACTGTAGTAAGTTATTTTTCAGACAGCTGGGTTACACTTATGACATGGTCATATGATACCTGCTGCACATAAAGATGTGTTTGAAAGTAATGCCAGGCAATTAAATACCTGCAAATCTAGCAGCATAGCAAGATTTCAGATTTATCTAATCTAAAATATGTAATTCTATGGAGACTCTTTTAGGAAGATATTTTCAAATTTTTAAGATATAAGGGACACCTTTCTCTCCCATTGAACAGAGTGTTAATAGTATTATTTGTGGTAAAAAGTTAAAAAATACTTTGGCATATGCTATCATGTGGTCTTAAAGCAAAAGTGAACTTGAACTTGACACAGCTTTCTGATGATACTGAAATGTCCCTTTATACGTTCTTGATCTCTCTTTCACCCACTGCACCTGATTTTGAAGTTATAAAGTTTATTTGAAATATAAGCATATGCATTTTTTATTGACCAATGTATTAGGAAAGATTCAGGAGATAAGCTACAAATGGAGAGTTGACCGCATTCAGCAATTTTATAAATAATACAGATATATAACAAGTGGGAATCCCTTAATTTATTTTTCATGAATTAAGTCCTATAGCACACAAATGTTAGTTCTGTATAGACAATTAAATTGTCTACATTGTCTAAATTGAACATAAGTTGAAGATTCAAAGAGAAACATTCAACCACCTTGATAATCACAGGTTAATGGTATGGAAAACTGAAAATCTATGGATTCCCTTTTAGGTTTCAGTTTTGTTAGAGACTCTTTTCTTATTCTACCCTATCCATAGTCTTGGCCTTTGTCCAAGGGTCCTGTTTTCCTTCTCACTTCTTTCTCTTAGTTGGTTGCAGCATGTTTTGAGTATTTATGCCTTTCCTTTGCTGTAGGGGTGTTAAGAAATGTGCATTTTTCTGGACAGAGATGACAGCTGTAGCAAGCTGTACACAGAAAGATGCTAAGGATTTGGGATTTCAGTAACTGCAGACAGAAGTTAGAAGAGGGTGAGAAAAGAAGACGTGAAAGATATGAAGAGGAAAAGAATACTGAGGGGACAGAGCAGTATCCTTCAGCACCATGACTCAGAAGATGTCTAAGGAAATTCTGATCTTTCCAGGTGTGGCAGGTAGAAGGTGATTTAATGCGTGGAACATTGCAATAAGACTTTCATCTTGTATACACTGGTCTTAAATGCTTATATCCTTACCACTTCCCCTTAACTCAGCAAAGGAATCTTCCTGTTCCTCCATAAGACAGCAAGCAGAGCTTTTGGACCCAGTCATGAGATGTATTTCAAAGGTTATATACATATGGTTGATTGAAAGCTGACTGGCTTCTAGCATCTTGTTTAGCCAGCTCTGTATTTTAATAGTTTAGCCAGCTCTCTATTTTAATTTTTCTGCATTTGTATGCTGGATACCAAAATATTTTACATATCCAGTTTCAGGTGGGTTATAAGGAAATAAGTAATGCTTTTTCTAGATTTGACTTAAATGATTCATTATGCTCTCACAAGTCCTGTGATCATAGTATTGCTGAAAAAAATAGGCAGGTTTTTTTTTTCTACACTAACAACAAACATTGAGTCTATTAGATTAGAACATACAAGAAAACTACAGAAGGCATCAACACTTTCTCCATGCTGAATTTTTAATGTTGCCAGAAATAAAAAAATAAGAAGTATCAGCACTACTAGCTGTCTTCCCCTGGCTCTAGTGAGCAATATTGACATTATTCTGGATGTAAGTTCTTATTTCAGTAATGAAACAATGTAAAGTTACACATTGTAAGGGAAAAATGTATGTACAATGGAATGTGTCTATTCCTCAAGCATACCCGTCTCATCTCCATTAAAGAAGTTATACACTGTAATGATAGTCTTGATCAGTCTCAAGCAGTGACAATACAGAGCACCAGCAAAATGGGTTTAACAGATTTGTCTGATTGTAATGCAGTACCCTACAAGCTGGCAAGAAGGTAAAATGTTCAAACTAAAAGGGAAGAAAAGCTCATAAAATTAATCTGCATTTATTAACTTCAAGTTTCAGAAAAGAGATGGGATTCCCAATTAGTGTAAGTGTAAACCACTGTGGTTGTATAGAATCCAGTAAAACTCCAGCAAAACTACATTGCACAGTTAAGATTTGCAAAGACATCTACTCCTCTGGTTCTCATTGAAGCAAAAAATATGCCCTCAAAATTTGGTCTTTGGGCTTTTAAACCTAAATTCTCTCTAGAAAGGCAATAGCTTCTATATAAAAGTGGATTCTGTATAAAGCAGTGGCAAAGCAATCTTTTTAAAAATGAAAATTGCAAACTGAAAGTACATTAGCTTTTAGTGTTTCCTGTAATTTAGTGATTCAAAGGACAGTGACTTTTTTTTTTTTGCATTGGAGGAACAAAAGGATTATTTCTATCAAGATTAAAACAAATTTATTTTTATTATCATTTCCATGACAAGCACATTTAGCACACCTTTTCGTGATCTTGCCTACAGTCTTTGAAAGTCACACGGAGAGGACGAGATAATACAGACTTACACATGCATGCACATGCACAGTGCCTATCAAGCCTCCCTGCTGTGTGTGTTAATATAGTGCTGGTTTCTTTATTTGCCAGTTGTCATTAATGGTCTAAATGCATGTGCTATCTTGAGAAGTACTTTGATCCCTCTGTGCTTTTGTTAAACTACTGCTTCTTTCTCAACCCTGTAAAATAAGTGATGCAAGTAGTCAAGGGACTGATTTGCTTCCCACCCCCACAAAACAGTCTTTGGATTTTCCAACATAGTGTTTCATTTGCATGAGAAACTGTCATTTTAGAAGATAATTGGAAAAAATTGTATTTAAAAACAATCCAACAAAGCAGACATTCTGCACTTCTAAATCTCATTAGAGGTGCTTCAGGCTGTGTCATGATGGCCTGGAAATCACAGATATGCAGCTGTAACTCTAGATGAGGAGAAAATAATATAAAGATATATTTTATTTGCCTTTACATATGAATATCAAAGAGCAGAACTTAGTTGTCTGCTTTTTAAATGCAGTTTTGTTAGTGAAAGTCAGCTGAGGCTATCAAGGAAATAACTGCAATTTCTTTTCAGTCACTAGCAATTATTGTTATTATTTTCCTTTCTCTCGTTCTACCTTCCTTGACCTGTAGAGCTCAGAACAGCTTTCAAAAATCATGAATGATGTCTAGTAAGTAGATAAAAGTTTAGCAACAGGGGACTGAAATTAAGGGACTTGCTGAGGATAGCACTGCAAGCAGGAGATCTGAAAGTGGAACTCAGATTCTGGGATATCTGATCTTCTGTTTTAATCTGTCCAAAACTAAGTGCTGTTTTCAAGAACAGACTTTATAGGCCCATTCAATGGTGTTTTGATAGAATAAGACAATCTCTAAATGCAGTTTTTGCTGTGATTTCATCGTGATTCTCACATGTGGTAAGGTTCAGTCTTGACCATATCAAAATTATACATTAAGTCTAAGCTGTTTGTCAAAGATCTTTTCTGTTCAAGGAAAATGTTTCCAGGAAGTGCCTCCTCCTAGACCAAGACGAATGTCTGTGCTATTGTACTGGCTCACCCTGCCTGAGAGCGCCTGTCTCGCCTGAATGCAGTCTGGACTGTGGACCTGCAGACCAGAGGTCAGGTGAGGGCACTCCTGTCCTGAATGAGAATTTGTTATAGACATCATTTCAGATATTTCTAATACTCTGTATTCTCCACAGAGACAGTTTCTGTTCAGCACTCAGGAAGAAGGGTACTAGGTTATGAACAATTCAAATTACTGCAGGAGCTATGTTTGACTCAAGTACAAAATTAATTTTATTATGTTAAGGATCAGAACTGGCACAACAAAACTGAATCCCTCCAATAGAAGACTAAGAGAGGCCCCCAGTGATTAAGAGGGAGGGCAGTTTTTTTAGTGTCAATGGCTTTCCAGCTGGAAAAGTCTTCCGACTGTATGCAGCAGCATGGTTTACTGCATTACATTATTCATAATTAATTAATTATCTGCAAGTACTATGATACATAAAGCCAATAGTATCCCAGATAAAACGGTGGAGCAAGGTAGGTAAGTACGTAGTGGACTAAAGCTATGTGAAGATTTCACTTGGAGAGGCTTTCTGATTATAGCAAATTGTTTTGAAGGTTTATGAGGGCATATATTTACCTGCAGTACTTCAGCCTGTCCATCAATGGCACCCTGTTAACTGATCCTTCTTTACCATTATATTTTCAAAAGGTGCATTCTCCATATACTACCATGGCTTTTCAATTTATGCTGCAAAATCAAGTTTATTATTTAATTGTTTTTTTTTGTTGTTTTTTTTTAAACTTTATTTGAATGTAAGCTTAGGAGGTTTAGAATCCAAGAATTAATCTTAAGGAAAAAGCTCTCTAGCAGGAGATCAATATCACGCTCTCTATCTTGCTTTGGATCTTTGCACTTAAACTTGGATCTTGCTGGACCCACGATCCACACAAAAATGTACTTCTAATTTCCTTTAAAACCACTGGGCATGACACTTCTTAGTACCATTTGAGAACCTGTCCTGTAGTACAGTATAACACTTGCTGTCCATTTGCTGAATGCAAGCCAACATTTTTCCTGTAATTTTCTGTGGCTCAATATGCTGTTAATACAACTGCTTTCATGGTTTGCCATGCCAAAGGCAGTGACCCCTTCACTTCATATTAGAAATCTGCAGAGAAGACATTTGATTACGGACCCAGGGGTGGCATGTTTTTTCTAGTGAGAATGTTGCTTTCTAGGCAGACAAAAGTACCTGATACTGGGTCTTGCTGAAGCAGATCTGTAAAGCAGAAAAATATCCAAGAGAGGGAGAATGTGGCCACAAACCTAGGAAATCTGCATTTCTATTTAAAACACCACAGTGCTGGAAGTTAGCCTGCATTTTATACTTGGCTGGTTGGCATCCATAGGAATCATCTCACTTCATAACAAATCTGAAAACCTGGAAGTTTTTTTTTTTTTTTTTTTAAACTCAAATCACTAAATTGTCTTATTTCTGAAAAAATATTTATCCTCCAGGTCTCCTGTTTTGAAATTACATTAGCTCAGAGTATCCCCATTTAGTTGAAACTATCCCATAAAAACACAATAGGGTCTGACAAACTTGCTTTTATTACCTGTGCATGACATAATTTTAGTTACTACTAACACAGGTTACTTTAGACCTATAATACAAAAAAACGTATTTAACAGACTTGATGATGCAAAAAACTTGTGTTTAAATATGCAAGGAGCTATCAGCTTCGATTTTCCAGACTGGAATGTACATTCAAGACAAGGGGACAGTGTGACTTTAATTGTTGATGTTGAATGTTGAATTTTGTGCTGGTTAGGGCAAGAACAACCCTGTAAGCTGCCACAAGAGAGGTCTTTGTTTAAAGAAGATTTCAGGTGTCATGAGTGTCACTGCGCATCTCCCACTGAGCCCTTTGAGATGATTACAGCCATCAGGGTCTGAGCCCTGGTTTGCCTTCCTCTTTTCCTCCACCTACTCAGCTGTCTCTCCCCCTCCTTTTGTTCATCAGTAACAGCTTGAAAGTTTTCTAAAGGTAAGAGGCTGGCTCCAGTTGCATGGAGTGTGTGAAATAACAAAGGAACTCCTCTGTATCTAATTCAGCCATATATGATTCATGCTGCTCTGTTTAGAAATAGCTATAAGTGAGCACTGAAGTGTTGAGTTCTGTTTTAGGAGGCCTGGGTTTTACTTTATAAACCCTAGCTACATATCCTTCTCCTTTTTACCCAAGTATGTTGGTTTACTCTCTTGTGTTATTCAAAACCTGGGTACAAAAATGTGTGACTCAAATATCTGAAAATACATTTTTTTTATTATCACTTACATACTAAATTTTTCATTCATGACTATCATCTTCTTAAGTACAACCGATTCATAATAGAAAAGCTGTTTTATGGTACATACTGTGTATAACTGAGCATTATGCTCTAAGAGTGGACCCCTAAGTATACAGCATTTCTTTTCTGCTTTGTGATTCTCAGGTCAACAAAGATGTATACAAAGTGTTGCATATGTTTTCACTATATATATATATATATATATATATATATATATATATATTTGACATATTTCTTGAGACAACAGGGACTTGACAAAACCTCATGTGTCTTTATGGTATGTCAGCTAGTAAATACTTTTCAATCATTAATTAATTACTGAGAGTAAATCTTTATCATAGGATGGTAGAACATTTTTCAGTTCTCTGTCTAGCAGCATAGTTACATTTGGTACAAACTTTGTCTTTATATTTGCTTGTTAAAAATATCAAATTATGACACATTTAAACAATTATGACTTTTAGCTTTAATAACAAATTATGCACTTTCCAAAAAAAAAAAAAAAAGTTTAATCTATCCTTTAAGTAGCCTTTATTCTCCATTTTAATTGCTTTTTAAGGTAACATTTTACAATATTCTAGAGAAATGTGATACATCCATTTGAAATGAGTTCATTGCTTCTAAGTAGTGGCAGTGAGTCATCTGTGATTGCTCACATCTCTGCCTTTGTCTGATTTCAAATAATTTTCTCCCTTCCCTTCAGACCTTCTTTTCAAAACATTGTCCCTTTCCCGGAATGTCCTCTTCTACTGGGTATTGAAAGTCACATTTCATGGTGTGACTGTATGGTATTTTAAGATGCCTTTAGTGCTACTGGAAGATGATGCTACCATAAGGTAACCAAATCCACTGTGCTCTCCCCATCTCCATAGTGAAACTGGAATTCCTCAAGATCTTAGCCTAGGCTCACATTCATAAGCAAGTTTTTCTCACTTCCTCTTTGCTTCAGGAAGGAACACAGCATATGACCAGAGCAGGTGTAACTCTAATGTTCAGGGAAGTCTTTGGAGGAAAAGGATGGTTAAGAGACTATGGATGTCATTACAGAAGCCCTTGCTCCAGAAGTGAGTAACAGGTGTCCTAAATACACAGGTTCAGAAGCTATGGGAGTAAAAGATGCAGCTCTTCCGAGCAATGCTGATTACGAATAACTCCCCACATGGGGATGAAGCTTAAACAGTTCAAGCAGTCCTTCATTGGATTGCCCTGCCCAGAAGTAAGGCAGGAGAAAAACATTGTTTTTCAGAAGAATGTGAAGTAGCAAGGTTTTCCCCAGAGAAAGGAATTGTGAATAATCCCTATTTGCCACAAACGGGTAATTAATACCAGAGGGAACTGACCCTGGGGTTTGAAAACCTTCCTATACTTTTGATTTCACAAAACCCACGTACCGCCCCCTCCCCTTTTTTTTTTTTTGACGTAGGAAAAATACAATTCCAAAACAGAAATTATCTTAAATAAGGAAGAGAAACTTCAATCTGAAAATGTCCACATGGGTTGTTTTGACCACATAAATGCTTTTCCTCAACTTTTATTAAATTGGAAGAAACATTGATTTTTCTCTCACAAGATGTTTTAAGCTTTATGTACGGTGTTTCACAGTGTCTAGACATCTTTGTTGTTTATTTGTTTATTCTGTTAGTCTAGATTTTTTCTTCCTGGGAAATCTTTCATTACTAATTTCATTTTTCTTATCCACACTCTTCTTTTACTGTTCCTCCTTCTGTCCATGTTCTTCTTCTCAGTCAATGGGTCCTCACATTCCAGAAATATTTGCAAATATTTTGAAATTGTGACGGTGCTTTGGTGTAGTTTATTTTACATGACAAAGTTAATGTATTTGCTTCAGGAAAACAGTCTAAGCTTAAAAAGTGGTTATAATTTTACAAAGCGTTTCTATTGGAGCAAATTTTTCTTGAACAATCTGAGCCTTTTCAGGCTGTCATTTAACAGAAGACTGTAAGACTTAGACTGTGTGTCCATATTGGCATAAGACAGAATTCTTACTCATTGCCCATAAAGTTTCATATGCAATATAATCACACATGAATATATTAATTATACTGTTCCTGTGAATGTTGTTATAATGTTAACTTGCAGTGTTGAATTGAGAGCAAAATAAAAAATAATGAGGTCAGAGGAACTAATAGCCAAGCTATTTTTGATGTGGGCTGTCAAACTGGTTTTCTTTTAGTATTTCCTAACAGACTTTTCCTCTAAAATATCTAGTTTCTAATATATAGTTGTGTGTCAGTGTCTTTGTTAGAAATTATGTATTAGCAAAAGGATCAGGAACTTAATTTTTTTTTTTGCAATAAAGCTGGATCAGTCAAAATAAAAGGACAGGAGGAACTGAAACTGCTTTCAAGTTTCTTTTCAAAATTTACTCTTCTACAAATTGAACATTTGTTTTATAACAGTAGGGTAAGAGGTTCAAAGCAATATGTACTGAAAATCATAGCAATACTACATAAATCCTCACTGAGGACACAGGCTAATAGACCAGATAATACCAATGGCCTAATCTGAAGCGTTGGATGTCAATGAGGTCTTGCCATTGACTTCAGTGAGCTTGGAATCAAGTCTGCAAGGAAGGCATTTCTTTTGCCATTTCCTCATGGCTTAAAACAGGACATTTTGATGTGAAACATTAGGCACATAAAATTCTAAATTTCACCTGCTTCTTCCATTCCCCCTAAGCAGACCCACACCCAGCCTGAGCAGCTGGTTATGTGTCTCCTAAAGTGCATGTGCAGTGTGGACTCAGGGGTTGCACTGCAGCTATGGACTCAAGTGCCAAGGTGCACAGCTGACCTTGGTAACGTGAATCAAATGAGAGTCTGCTAGATGGGGAATTTGGATGAGAATTTTGTGTTGCAAGGGTGCACATTGGAGTTATTTCATGAGAAACCAATGCTGCCTTCTGATCTGAATACTGTATCAATAAACAAATAGTAGAGAGCTGGGGGGTAAGGACTGGGGACTCAATATAAGGGCATGGACCTGTTGTAATGAGCCAGAGGAGGGCCACGAGGCTGATCAGAGGGCTGGAGCACCTCTTCTATGAAGACAGGCTGAAGGAGTGTTGGTTGAGAAGGCTGGAGGGAGACCTTACTGTGGCCTTCCAGTACCTAAAGGGGGCCTACAGGAAAGCTGGGGAGGGACTCTTTGTCAGGGGTTGTAGCAGTGGGACAAGGAGTAATGGCTTTAAACTAAAAAAAAGGTAGAATTAGATTAGATGTTAAGAATAAATTCTTTACTCAGAGGGTGGTGAGGCACTGGAACAGGTTGCCCAGAGAAGCTGTGGATGCCCCATTGCTGAAAGTGTTCAAGGCCAGGCTATACTGGACTTTCAGCAACATGGTCTAGTGGAAGGTGTCCCTAGCATGGATGGAATCTATACATGTTGACTCCCTGGGCACACTGGGGAGGTAGAAATGTCTAGTAATTTATTTGGAAAAAAAAAAAAAAAGAGGCATACTTAGAAATTGGAGAAGGTACTTTACTTCTGAGAAAAAGGTTGGGCTAGTTGACAACACAGCTTCTGTTATCCAGTACTATACTGAACCTCTCGACCTTTTCTCCCTCATGTTCTAGCTTTGCCTCCATCTCCTAATTGTGCAGGAGGGAGAGGCTATCTTTCTTTGTAGAACCAAAAATAAAATTAAATACAGATTAGCATAAAGTTATTTATCTTTTCCCTTTTCCTTTTCTTCCCCTGGCTTTAAACTGCAAGCAGTGTTCAAATGCTTTAAATATATTTATCTGAGTAAAACTGTGTAGCAAAGTACTTACCAGCTGAGCATGCACTTACCTCATGCTGTACATTCCTCAAACATGGCAGGTTACCAGCTACCCTTTAATAACACGTATCTGTCAGATGGACAACACAACAGATACATGGAACTGAATGGAGGAAAAAAGACTTCTCTGAGAGTCAGAGTCCTCTTTGCAAGCTTTTAAACTACTATGTCACCTCTCAGTTAAAAGCTGTTAAATGTATTCATGCAAAGATTGAGATGACTGCAACCTTTTAAACAAGTGTGAGATTTTGTGGTGGAGGTAACAGAATCCTTTGCATGTACTTTTCAGTAAACTGAACTTACCCTGCAGACGTCCTTCACATTGTCAGAACTTTGTTGTATAACCCTGGCACCCTCTATTCCATCTGTTTTCCTCTGAATAGCCTCTCCCACCACCTCTATCACCACACTATTTGAGTACCATTCGTAAGTGCATTAAGCATCCTAAGCATCATCTGTTATGTTTGTCCTCTGGTCCTCTCCATAAGGAGTGTAATGTGCTCATTAAGGTGCTTTGTTCTGATAGGGTTTTTGTTGGGATAGATTTTTACATGTACATAAAAACAGAATAAAATCTGCCTTGACTTTAGAGCAGAAGGTGAGGATGTCAGGGATGTTCTGGGTTCCCAGTTCATGGGAGAGTTTACTCCACAGATTGGACCAGTCCCTGGGAAAGTTGTGTTTTCCTTCCTGCACTTCCAGAAGGTACTACTGGGCCTTTCCAGATCTCAGAGGCTATTTTAGATATCTGGACCCCGACCATAAGTCACTTCCAGGAAAATACTCAAGACCTTGAATTTGATTTGGGTGCTTTTGAAATCTTCCAGCAAGGCAGGAGAGGACAGCATTGCAGTGTTCCCAGTAGCTTTTGTTACTGAAGAGGCAGTTGTCCTTAATCTTGTGCTTTCTGCCTCAGATGAGAGCTACAGCTGAGTTCACCAATCTGTCAGGACACTGCCTCAACAACAGACTTTATCTTTGCCTATAGGCTCTCACCTTCCTTTCTGGGAAAACATCATACACTGATTTAATTCCTTCTCAGAAACCTCCAGAATTTTTAAAAAACTTGTCTCAGGTCTTTCATAAAGCTGTTGGCCATCTTTGATTCCTGAAAATGCTTTCATTAGTCATTTCATTTTGGTTTGAGAGAAGAACTTCAGAAACTTTAGAAATTAAAAAAAATAAATAAAAAATGGATGGGAGAGGCAGACAGTCCTCTGACACAATCCCATTTGTGAAATTTACAGGGTGTTTCTATATGCGCTGTGTTTTGTTTTGCTTATCTCTAGCATAGACACATACGCAGATAGCTGAAGTCAAGTCAGTTCCCGGGCCCTGCATTTATTATCAAGAAATTCTGTGAACTGCAAAAAACAGCTAGTGCATGAACTTATACAAGTTCGCTCTTGAACGGTGTTTCTGTGGCTAAACTGGGGGTTGTACTGTTTCCTGCAGTTGTCTGACATTAAAGCACCTGCTGTAACGAATAGCTCTGAAGTAGCGCAATTGATTTCAGTGTGAAGAAGTAATGGGTGAATGAATTAGGTAATAAAATAAAAGTGTTTGTCCAGAGGTGAGGTGAGGCATGGAATTTAAAAACCTACAAGGAATTTGCAAGTCTTGCTGTAAAACCCACGATGCTAGATGGGAGCTCAGTGCAGCGCATTCTGTTACTGTTTTCAAAAAAGCAGAAGAGTCTTGCAGAATTACTGTGGAGGCTCTTGCTACACCTAGAATTAATTCTGACTCTCTGCTGAGTTATATGTAATGTAGCACTAAGTTCTAGCCTTATCTCTGCTCAGTTGTACAGGTTTCTCTAAGTATGTGATTCTTAAACCCATTTAATGAAACCTGGCAATACACTCAGGGTGGTTTTGGCCTCAGTTTTTAATTAAACTGATAAATTGAGGAATATAGATAAGGTCTTTGTTGCAGTTAGTGGTATGTAATTTCTATATGCATGCTGATCCCAGCTTCATGACAGGGCTTTTGCTAACTTTAATTATTTTGGTCATTTCTCCCTTTAAATAAACAAGGACAGATAGTAAGGTCATGTCAGAGCTGTAATGTTCAGAAATCCTACACCAACCTTTTTGCTCTGTTAGATCATTCTCATCTTCTCTACAGTTTAATTTTATTGTAGCTGATGTGCCAGTGTATAGCTGTGTGAAAAGGATTTTTGTTTTCTTATGTGTCCGATAAAATCTCCTTTACAGACAAAGCAGAGGTTTCCAGACTCTAGTTGAGAGATCATATCTAATCATTTCCTCAGAACCCAGTGTCTCACAGGTGCTAATAGGAAGAGCAGTAGCTCCTTAAGCTTGTTTCTGTAAAGTCTCTCTAGGCCACAAAACATGGATAGTGGCCTGCAGAAGTTATAGAAAACATCAATAGATGTAAAGGCTCTGTGCTGAACAGTGGTTAACTGGGTGGCATCCAGAGGTCTCTTGCAACCTGAATTATTCTACGTGTACTTATCACATTACTTTGTTCATTTAGGGTTGTTTAGTTGCATATTGGTCTGCAAGACATGATGAAGGTTGTCAAGGTCTATGGAATCAAGAGTTTGGGGGCTTTAAAGCATTATCTTGAATGTTGCCCTGTCTGATACCACTATGAGTCTCCCATTCTGCTTCACTGAGGGTCTGGAACCACACACATATGATTCCTTACAAAAGTGCATTATTAATATTTTGACTACACATAACCTCTGCTGGAAGAGAAAGGGTGTTGGGGAAATGTGGTTATTATGACTGACATAGAAACCCTGTGACTTGTTTTTGCAGTGCTATACCATTCTGTTGAATGGCTGGAGGGATTTATGATGCACGAAGTGCAAGTTGACAACTATTCTGGAGGATAAGATATGTGATCTGGAAATGTGAAGCTTGGCATAGTGCAGAATCAAAGAACATCTTTTCTGGCAACTAGATTTGAAATTTATTACCACAGACTCCACAAGAAAAGGGTTAGAGGCAAGGAAACTGGTGAGGTTGCAAACTGAGCAAGTGGACTAGTGATCTGTAAAAAGAGACACTTTATCCAGTTAATGATATTGTCTCAGTATCAGATCCTTATTGAGTTATCTACTGAGGAACAGAAGACAAATTTAGAGGGACATCTTCGATGAACATCTTTACTATAAGAAATGAACTGGAACAGAGATCTCCTTAATATATTTTAAACTCAAGTAGATGCAGTCCATAGATTATATGAAAATAAATGTAAAGAAAATTCATAAAGGAAGGAGGGACAAAAAAATGTGCTGTTTTCCAAGTGCAAAGTTATGGAAATGTAACGGTAGTGTTGGATGTGATGACTGATCAATGCAAATCATGCTCTGCTGACAGTTCACATTGGAACAAAAAAATGTGGAACAGCACGAATAGTAAAGGTTTGAGAGCTGCAGAAGAAAAGCAAAGAAAAAATCAAATGATTTTTCTGGTTTTATGAACAACATAAGAGAGAACATCTTGGAGATGAGTGGATGTACAGCTGACTGGTGGGAAACAGAAGGTTTTGATTTTCTGGAGCACTGAACTTTGTGACAGTTTACTGGGAATTGGTGCCATTTGCCCAGAACATGCTGTATCTTATGGGTAGGGAGATAATTTTCTCAGCTAGAGACTAGCTTGACTAAGTAAGAAGACAAGTAGCTACATGAACCAAGGGTGTAAGGACAATACAGGCAGTAACCATTTAAACTCAGTGTGTCATAAACGAAGTGGTTTGATATGGCAAGAATGTGAAGGCAAGACATTTTTCACTAAATATTTACCCATGCTACAAGACTGACTAATGAGCTAGGGGAAATTGTAATTCTCACTGATGAGAAAAAATTTGGTTTAACTGGCAGTATTGAAGCCTAGTGGGAAGATCTGTATGAGGAGAATGTTAAAATCTCTATCTGTAGCCTGTTTAGGAAGTATAGAGTGAAAAAATAAATTTTATATTAAAGATACCATTGATAACTCAGGACTACAACATCTCGAATGCATATCAATCAATGTACTAACTCAAATGCTCAAGAGATCAGAGCTGCACCAGAGGATTTCATGAATGCCTATGTGCACACTTGGTTTGGTAATGTATAGAACAAACAACTGTACGCCAAAGGACCCTAGCCTGGGAGCTGTAGACAGATAGTGAAAGACACAGTTGCAAAATGTCATTAGATTTCTAAAAATAAAAATTAAAAAAGAGATTTTTTTTCTGGTAAAAGGGTGTCTGTCCTCCTGTACTTTGAATGCAGTGACTCGCTCTATACTTTCAAGTTGTCATGAACTCAAACCTTTCAAAGACAGAATGTTGCAAATGTTAAATTTTTTTTTTTCTCAAGCCATAGTTTTTGCCATAAACTTCGCATTAATACTAAGTGGTTAGATGTTGCAAGTTAGGCATGTCAACCAAAGACTTTGACCTGCACAAAAACAAATATTTTTGCCTTCTCAGAAAAAATTAATAACTCCAATAAAGACAAGAGCTAAAAAACGCTCTATGAAGTATCTGTTTTCTGCTGGCTTATAGGACAATAGTCCAGAAAATGCATCAGAATTCTGGGGAAATTGAGCCTAGCACACCATGAGTGCCAGCAGAGGGGCATGCCCTTTTGGTTCTCTGCCAACCTGTATAAACTGATGGAGCTTGGTATCCATCAGGAAGGAGCAATCTGCTTCTACCCTGTCTGTCTTACTCAGGGAAGACTGAAGCCTCTCCACGCAGTGGAGAACTTACTCCTTTCAGCAGAGCACAATTTCAGTGGATTCCTCCTCTGGCCATGCTCATATTTATGCATTCGACACTTAAGCTCAACTTGTTTAAAAACAAAATTTTATTAGTTTTTCTCATGTAGAGATTTCAGCATTTTGACAAGCCTTATTCAGTGACATGAACAAATATGTCCAAAGGCAGAAAATTTATTCTCCTGGAAATTAAACCAAAGCAGATTCCACAGAAGGGAAAAAGACATAGATTTATTTATTTGTTTATTTATTTATTTATATATTTTTATCAAAGATATTCATCACTAGATATCTAAAACCTCTGCCATGGCACAGATCCTTCATTAGATGTAGGTGCAGATGAACTACACATCCTACTCTGTGCAGAGCAATACAGCACAGCAAAAATCAAGATCCAATCCAATGTTCTCTGTTAGCTAAGGTGTAAAATAAAGCAAATAAACATGAAAACCCCTTTGACACTGAATCGTGTGGATTCACAAGACAGATTGTTGCAGTGCTCAAAAAGACAATCTTGAAAGTGTTGTTTGTCTTCTTTTTATTAATATTTTTTCCCCTCCTCTTCCTGTTATCAGCTTGTTAAAATATTGCTAGGCTGAAAGAGAAATCTCAGGACATACGTTAACAGAGGGAAAGGGGATAATAACTTGACAGGCTTTTTAAAGAGAGAGTCCTTTAATTTTCAGCAAAACTCCACGCTCCAATTTAAACAATTCTCCAGCCTGTCTTCATTTTTACTATGGTATCACAGCCAGAGTTTAAAGAGGGTACATTTCAATGGTTACAGCAGAAGAGAGACTGTGGAATGACAAACCTGTAAATCTCCTGGCTCCCATTGGAGGTCAGTAGCAACCCAGGGTGTTTGGTCTCTTCCAGGATCAGTCTCCATGTGAATTGCATCAGTTTTTCTGTAACAATGTTAATTCCTTCTGTTGGACCTGAACAAACGGCTTTTCAGTCACAGGACAGCCAAAGTGACAGGAATAGATTAATGTCACACATAGGACAGGTTAGATTTTCATATTGTCACCCAATGCAGTCAGGATAAGCAAATTAAAGAACCAGCATTTCTGCCCTCACTTACACACAGAAAACCTCTCTGCTTTCTGCAAATGCTGGCAAAACTGCACAGTTTGACTGCTGCTGACAGTTTGGTCCCAGGCTTGAAAAGAGACCTAAGGTTAAAGGGCTGCTGTCTCAAAGCTGTTGTATGTCTTCTGGAGCTGGCTAAATTCTTTCCAGCTGAATGGTTTTCCATCAGAAAATTGTGACTGGATGGAACCAAGGTTCTCCAGAGCCTGGTTTTGGTGATGCTAACATATTCCTGGAGGATGCAACGACACTGCCAGGTTCCCTGGTGCTGTCTCTCAGCTCTGAGTCCCCAGAAAGATTCATGTTCCACTTCAGAACAAGGGAGGCTGGCACCCCAGGATGCTAAGAGCAAAGCAGGATTTGAGAATTTCACTTTTACTTTTTCTGGAATATGATTATTTGAAGATATCTATCCCATGGAAAATGATGCTGAGTGCTAGATCTTTCTTGCCTCTGTTGCCATTTAGGTACTATACAAAATGATGGCATCATCTGGAGTCAGTCAATTTATGTTCAGTTTAAAGCTGTTTTTTACAGAAAGAAGTGAGAATATATTGCTCTTTCTTTTATAAACACATTGCTTTTGTTCTTTCTTGGGTATACTTTTCTCTGAGAGCACAGTCAGTTTAATGCTAGAGGGACTAGAAATGAAAGCACAGTGCTGGCATTTCAGACCCACATCTACAAGGGCAGGAGTTAGGCTTGTTTGGCTCACTAACTAAACGGCATAGATAGCATTAGTTTTTTTTTGTTATTGTTGTTTGTTTGTTTTCTTTAGCATTTCAATGGTAATAATAATGTCCCATACCATAACTTTTACACATTGACAATAACAGGACTGTTGAGGGAGATAAAGCATACATGAAATCAGGAAGGGTGTATATACTGTATCTCCATCTGATCAGAAAAATACCATTGGTACAAGGTGAATTGCAGGTCTGGATATAAAATTGTACTTAGCATGTCACATCAGTTCAACTCCAGTGCCAGCTTCGTTGGCTTCTCTGGAGTTACATCCAGGATAACACTCTTTTTAGTGTTTTTATTTGTTGTGAATTGGCGATTAGGCTTCATCTATAATGCTGAGAAACTAATTTAGAATGCTGAGAAGCCATAAAGCACTGAGGATATCCTGTCACTCCAATGACTTATGGAAACTCTTCTTTCATCTGCAGATACCTGAAATCCGTTTAGCTGGATGAGACTGTGTGGTTTGGGGAGAACTCTCAGGATTTCTGAACTCTGCTTTAAGGTGGAGGCAGAGGTAAAAGATTATTAAGTGTCTAGGAATTTATTGCTAGAAGAACCAACTGTTTGGCTTGAGACATTGGGTTCAGCCTTGCTCCAAAGAACACAGTGTTTTCTTGTATTCCCTTACAGCCTGAAAGCACATCTTGAGTACTTTGTGGAATACACCATTTGTCTTCACTTTTCTACCTTCCTGAAACTGCAGATTTCAAAGCATATAGACCCATTCTGGTTTCACTGTGTACTGTTTCACAGCTTTACATGTGGATTTTTTTCTCTTTATTTGGTCAACAAATGAGGATTCTTCCCAATCTTACATTTACAGGAGCTTTTAAAAGAATCGTTTAAAAGAACCTGATTGCCCTCCTAGTTGAAGGGCATGAAAAACAGGGGGAAAGAACAACACTGGAAAAGATGATAGGTATCCTGAAGAGAAAAAAAAAAAAAAGTGAAAGATGGAGGAAATGCAAACCGGATATGGGTGACTGTGTCATATCTACTTCCACTTTGTACGTGCTTCATTCCAGTAGTGAACGGTTACTCTTTAAGAGACAGAATATTCTCAGAGAGAGAAAAAAAAAAAAAAAAAGAAAAGAAAAAGCTGGATGATGCCTGTTATGCTTTGAAGAAAGTGGAGATTATGGGTGCCTGTTGCATCAAATCCAGAGAGGTACTGAACACGTGTAATTCTTCTCACCAGATGTATAGTCTTTTTCACAATATTGGTATGTACTTAAAATGTGTCTAATCCTGCCAATCCTGAAAAATTCCTACAAAATCCTGCAAAATTCTTCAGACTCTGCTCACTAGTTCTCTAAGACAAAGCCACTGTTTGAATCCAGATTCTTCTTTTGGTGGTGTTCTCATAAAGGAGGGAAATGTTGCCATTTCTTGTATTTCTGCTGTTGTGAAACTGACTGTAGGAGCCTTCTGAAATTATGTTTTGATCACAAGTAATTCTGAGTTAGTGCATGTATTTTTACAAATATAGTATGATTAGTAGTGCACCAAACACAAAGTAACATATAATGTGAGAGGCTGTACTGGTGCATAGTAAGAGATCTTCTATAACCTAAAAATCTGAGGAGACCTGATGGCAGGTGAATGGAAATATCACTGCGCTCATGTGCCTAGTCACATGGGACATCTGTTACAGAGACTGGAGATTTAATCGAAACTCAGTATGAGAGCAGTTCCTCAATTACTGGGCTAATCTTTATTTTTCTGTGGTATACTTCCTATCTCAGTGTAACACATTGCACATATTACCATAATGACTTTCTCATAATTAATTTGAACACAAGAAAGGTTTCTTTTCCCTGACTATCATAAGTTATACCTTTCATATAACATCCTGTGTTCTTGGATACATTATGTTCAAACGCAAATTTGAACAGCTCTATCTTTACAACTGAGTCTTGTACTTGTCACATTCTGGCAAATACTACTGATTTATTGAAGATAGTAAAGAAGCACGGAAGCTATTAACAGCAGCCCTCATCAATAACCCATCTGAACTCATAGCATACAAAAAAGATATTACAGAAATGGTATCTTTATGATAGTGCTCAAACTGCTTGGTAGCACAGGCGTTTAACTGATACAGAGGATGTTAACTGAGATTTCATTTGCAGTTATTTCACCTCCATGATTATAGTGAGGCCAACCCAAGAACTAACAGAGATAAATCTGTCTTTATTAAAGACAGTGGAATGAAAGAAAATTATTTTCATGAATAAGTTAAAAGTGATCAACATAAATCTCTAGCTTATTAAAATTAATAAATAAGACTCTTAAGTGAAAAGTTCTCAATGTCCAGCTTGATTTGTCTTCAGTATTTTCTTGTGATTGTTGCTTTTGCTGAGCAGCTAGTGTGGACTGGGAAGCATTAAAAGGCGTATCTCATTGCTCTCTAATGGTAGGGAAGGCAAGAAGCAGGGTTGATGAACTCAGTATTTTGCTGGGCAACACGAGTGATCTTTATGATCAAAAGCATACACGTATTTGTCAGTATTTATTTGACTGTTCCAGAGAAGTCAGATAAGCCCTCTGTAACCCTTTTTCCTGGAGCTCTGTGCCAAAATGACCCATGATCACCAACAAATGCAAAAATGAAAAATCTTTGGGGATCAAGTCTAAGCAAGCGATGAGGGAGACATCCCTCCAGAAAACTCCTGAATTAGTGCTTCCTACTCTGGTTCTTCTTCTCTAGGGAAAATTCCTCCTGAAGAGTGAATTTTCACCTGGACAAACTACCCAAAGACTACTCGAACTCCATGGTGAGAAAATTAGTGCTGTATCAAACCTTTTTCTTACACTGTGCTGTTCTCCTTTCCTGCCTCCCAGCCACACTAGGTGTTTGGGATGCAGAACAATAACATATCCAGCCACAGAGCCTACAGCCACTCCTGGGTAACTGTCTGGAAAGCAACTGTTATTTTTCTCTATTCCAGACTAATTGGCAATTTAAAAGCCTCTTTGAAAGCAGAAACAGTCTTAGGGAAGGTTTGTATGTTTCCACCTGGGCATTTTTCAAAATTGATGCTGGACAGCATATATCATTAATAATGATTTACTTCTTATTCTGTTACTTAGGCTGCAATTAGAGTCTGTGCAAAATGCTTTACAGAACAAAGACAAGGATAAAAGCTGTGATGCCCATACTGTGTAACTCAGAGATCTCAGGGACCTTCTTTCTCAAACAGGAAAGAATGTGTCAGTCCTGCAACAGGTGAGGCTACAGATGGGAGTGTCCACTTAAAAAGAGTCCTTTGAATAAAGTGATGTGCTAGGACCATTTCTCTGTGCTCTACAGTAGGTTGCAAATCAGAGCAGCCAAGTGCATCTGGCACATGGGATTCTAGAGCAGGATGGAGACCTTGATGCTGTGTGGTAAATGAATGTGATATGGAACTAGCTTCAGGGGCATCACAAGACTAAAACGAGTTGCAAGAGTTTGAATCATGAAGTGGAGACCCAGTAGACCTGAGATCTGCAAAGACTGGAGTGTAGATACCCCTTAAGTCTGGGTATGAACTGTTAGTGAACAATAGGACACAACACAGTTTCAAGGACTTGCTCACCCATATCTTTTGTGAACTGGGAGTTCTATTTTTATATATAGAAAGACACATAATGATGGACAAGAGCAGAGGACCAAAGGCAAGGTGGAGAGATAATGGAGGTAACTTGCTCTGCAGATGTTGCTCATGGTCTTGCACTTCCCTTTTTTGGGTGCAGAACTGAGGGAAGAAGGGAAGACAGGTGCATGGCATTGTTAGATGTTGTAGCTGGAAAGAGGAAACAAGATAAAGAAGAAATATAGATGAATCCAAATAGCATTAGCAAGACAGAAAAAATCAACATAGTCTGTCAGTGTGCCCTTTCATATTATGGTTTTTATTCTGGTTAATTCAGTTTGTCAGTGTAATAGAACTTTCATGAGAGTTTTGTAGCTTTCAAAGGGTCATTCTGAAAGACCCATAGCTATTCTGCTCACTGGGTTGTGAAATGAGGAGTACTGTGGTAACTGATGGGAACTGTTTCCAGAGAAAATAGAGGAGAAGTAAGGACATATGTGTGCTGTACATCCTTCGATATCTTGGCTGTTTCAGCTATAGCATGCCTTTGTGGGTTTGGTCATCTATATGTTCTCTGACCTATATTTACTAACGACTGGAATTCACAGGAGCCACCATACTAAGTATGAGGCTGCCTAATGCAACGTACTGCAGAGATGAGCAAAAAAGGAATTAGATGTCTCTGTACTGAATGGAAACACCTGCTCTACCTGGAGTTCAGCTCTTCCCTCCAAACTGAGGAAGGTTGGAAGCATTGAACTCATCAGTGTTCAGTGGTGATAACATTAATTTAGAAGATAGATTCAAGGACTTTCTCTTTATGAATTCTAGTCTTGAGCTCCTGTCAGTCATCACCGAAAGAAGTGCTGTAATCCAGTACAAATGTGTGGCAGGTAATTCCCAGTAAATTGTTGAACTGTCATTAAATAGTACATAAGCTATTCAGTCATTCAGTATTCACAGAGCAACAGAAAGAGTGGCTGTGACCTTGTAAATTAGTGAGGGTGCGTCTGTCTGATCAGAGGGCTTGAGTTCTGGTCCTCTTCCAGTTAGCATGAAAACATTTCACAGAGGACTAAACAGCTGCAAGAGAAGATCCCAACAATCAGATTCCCAAATGTTTTGGGCAATAATCTTGTGTATCAGCAAGAGGGTCTGACTCTAGGTGTCCACTGTGCTAGCTCAGTGTTCTAATTACAGGCTGCTACTTGGACTGACATGATGTCTGCTGCTGAAGTGAATTGTTCTATGGTTGTGCCTGTGCCAGTTTGGGAACAGCATAAAGGCAGAAAAGCATCTGCTTCTGACACCAGGACTCCTGGTAAGCAGCGTTTTAATACATTGTTTTGTATTTCTTACAACTAATGTTAACCTTGTTGCTATTAATCTAGTTTTCAAGATTAGCTATACTTCTTGTAATACAATCCCTCTGGCTCCTGTGTTGAGTTTACATCCAACACTGAATATTCAGGAAGCTTCATCAACTCTGTCTTTTGTACAAGTGTCTTTATAGGAAACATTAAAGAGATTCAGTGCTTCCGTCTGCCCTTGAGGAACATCAGAAGGAACCCCATTTTAACTGGTGTGCTCTGTCTACAAGGGTTCTTATCTCTCGGTTAGTCAGGTTTTGACCTGCATTGCAGATTAGCCTTTGCACTTATCCCCCTCACTCTTTTTTTTTGCTAACAGTTTTCTGGCCCTATGTTAAATTAATATCTGGCTTCATTTTAGGTCACCACATTTCCCCAATCCAGAAGATGATTGGCATTATCAAAGAAAAAATCTAAAAGTACTTTGGTTTCCGGGCATCCCTCTGAATTGCTTTTCCATCATCTGTGAGCTGAGATGGTGAAATAAAGATTATTTATAGCATAACTCTTAATCCCTTTGCTGCTCAATATTCTCCATAGTTATGCCGTTAAATATATACTATCTATTAGCTTTATTGACCTCAGACTTAATATTACTCATTTATTTTCATTAAGTTGTATTTTCCATTTCCATGTCAAATCATATAGGACATCAAAATCTTTCAAAATCTGGACACAGTATGCCTGAGTAGTAGCTGCATCTTAAAATTATTATTGTTAAATTCAATATATCCTTTAGACAGTAGCATGAAAATAGTTAAACATTTTTCAAGTATGACAGGTTATATATATATAAAAACATAATCCTCAGAAATCTACAGCTAATAAGAAAAAACTCCCACACTTTTCCAGTTCAGTAAGTTAGTCACTGTTACTTTACAAGTGTGTTTTTCTTGTTGTTGTTGTTTTTTAATGGTATTTTAGCCCTCATGCAATTTTATCATAGTTATCATCATAGCTGAGCCTTTTTTCTTTCACGTAAAAACTAAGCTCAAGGCAAAATTTGTGCTTTAATGTTTGGTTACCCTAAAACTGTGATACAAAGTCGAATTTGCTAAATAAGTTCGAATGTATTTTCTGGTCTAGATGTGCAAAAATGCCTTCTTTTAGTCCAGAAGAAAATGGAATTCAGGATGTAGAGATCTAAATCCTGCCTTCTCCAGGGTAAAACAGCTAAGCCACATATATTCTGGTGTTGATATAGGAGGAAATAGAAGGTTTCTCATTTCTTATTTGAGCTGTTTTACAGTAAATGCAATTAAACTTTCCCTAGAGTGGTTGTGTGTTTTATCTGCTTGCTGAGTCACTGATCTGCCAGGCCACTACCATGCTTCTGATCTGTTTTGGAAAAAACTTCACTATTTTGTACGAATCAGAAAAATCATAGCAGCTAAGACTGACTAGGTGCTATCTCCTTCTGACTAGTTGATTAGTGGTTAGAGCATTCATTTAGGCAGTAAACAGCTCATATCTTCTCAGCCAGTGACCAGCTCAAAATTCCTCCTCTCTGGTCAAGCTTGCTCAGCCTCAAATGATTGGACAGCTGCAGAATAGCATTTCCTTCAACAGTTTTGTGAATTATATGTATAATTTCATTTGCTTGTTTTTTCCCATGCACACCCGATATGATTCTTAATACAAAAACGTAAATGAAACCAAGTAGTTTTGGATAGTTTTCCTCAAGAAAGAAAGATGTGGTTTGGACTGAAGTCTTCCAGGTTTTTGTTTCATTTGCCGAATTGAAAAATTAGTTATGAGCATAGTCTTAATTACTTCTTAGTGCTGTGATGCTCGTACCATAAATCGTGGGACTGTTTGAACATTCCCTGTCCCTGTACAGGTTAGATACACTTTCCCTCACAAAATTTAACTGAATTTCCAGATCTAGATACCACAGCAAGGTGAGGACAAAGTCTACTGATTACTAAGGAACAAATCCAATCCCTTTCACTGTCTCCCTGAATTTGAGGAGGCTTTCAGGAATGGACCCATGCTGAGTTCTCCAGTTCTGTTAGATTCTCTCACTGCCAGTCTAAATGCCAAGTGTAAGAGTGACATGGAAAACTAGACTGAAACTTGCAGTAGAGACGCTGTTCTACCCATTCTGTGCCTTCCTCAGAAAAACAGAGAATGTAAGGCCATGCTGGAGTAAATGCATTGCCAGTTAAATACCCCTCACTATTCCTGAGTCATGTCTGAGTCCTTGAAGTTAATCAGCAGGTTGGCACTGTGTAGTTAGAATGTTTGTTTTCCATCAATAAATGATTATCTTGCAACATCCTAGACTTTGAATTTATTTAACCAAGGACACAACCATGTAACTGTTTCACAGGATCATATGAGGTTTTGGATTTTAACAAATATAATTTGGTAGTGTAAAATAGATGTCAGATGAAAAGAGAAATAGTTTTGGAAGAACAATGTTCCCCACTTTGAAAACTAGCTCAACAGTAATTTAGAAAACAGGGAAAAGAATGAACAAAGGTGGTCATAATTTCAGAGAAATAAATCAGCATTCAGCATGAATAAGTGTGTGAGAGACTCGCAGTAAATGAGTCTTTAATTCTCTTTAGAGACTTTTTTTGAGAACCTACAAATAAGAAAATAGATAGACCACAATAAGGCTTTTACTAGCTGGGCTCTTGTATACATAAATTTTAACCTGAAATTTTTTGCCTGTAAAGAGATTGGCTAATGGCACACTGTACTTACAGGTAGACATTTTCAAAAAGTAGGCAGGCGTCTGACTGCTGCCCAATTTTACTCTCAGCTGGGGAGTAGAAAAACTCTTTGGCTTCCCTAATTTGCCTGCTGTCTAAAGCAGTAAGCAGTTTTTTTTTAAAGTTTCATATTAAAGTTCCTCTTTCTATGTTACAGAGCGCAATGAATCTGTGTTGCCATGCTGGAGTCAAAAGGGGTTCACGACAAACCTTTTATCACCAATGAGTAAAGAAATTCCTCAAAATCTAAGCCTTGCTCTCTGCAATTCTTCTCATCTGTGTTTCTTCCTGTTATACTCAAAGGTCTGCAAGGTACGTGTAGAGCATTCTCTTTGACTCTTACATGAGCGCTTTGCTCAGGAAAGCACAAAGCAGGAAAGAATGCAGCAGCTTTGCTGCCTTCTTCCATTCAGCATGTTGCTGCCTCACATCTGTTTTGGAGTTCCTTTTCCCTTCCCTTCTCATATGTAGCCTGTGTGATGGGGAAGTGCCCCTGTCGTGGACCTCTCCTCTTCACCTTCCCCTGCTACTTAGGTCTCAAAGAAGGGAATGAAAGGGAAGAGGTACATAACAGATGTCTAAAGGGGGACATGCAGAGGGACAGCCAAACCTGACATGAGGTATAAAGACAAGACTAATCTGGCAAAATTAGATTAGGATGAATAGCCAGTTGGCAGATGCACATGTAAAAATGTGGCAGATGCCCTTCTTTCTTGTACTCGATCCACATACTCCCTCCTACATTTTCAGGTCACTTCAAGGTTGGGGGAGGATATTCAGAGCTATATCCATCTCCAGACATAGCTCACAGGGTGCAGTTCTACCACCAATCTTCTTTAGCTGTAAATCCAGTTCATAAAGTTGTTTCTCTCCCTCTTCCCTTCCCAACCCTTCTGTCAGCTGGAATATTTTTTGTTTTCTTTGTGCATGCTGCACTTCACTACTCCATCACTATTGCTTTTTAAAATATTTATGAAAAATTTCTTTCCTTTTCCATGTAGTTGTTTCATGAGTCTGTTGTAATCCTTTCAAAACTGATTAAAGTCAGTAACTAGTCCACAGTTAACAATTTATTTATTTATTTATAGGATTTTTCTATTATCACAACCTGTCATTGTATCAAGTACAATGGTAGGAAGCATGTAAATGATATTGATGGTGCTAAAACAGAATGAATGATCACACTCAACATTTTAAAGAGCTGTAGATATTAAGGGGAGGTGTCAGCCACAAGTTTATAGGTTCCCATTTTAATAGGGAAATAGTTTAGTCCTACCCATACTGCTGTTTCATAAAGCTGAGCCAAAGATAAAGATTACCAGGCAAACCTGCTAATAAATATGTGGTCAGAAAACACAAAGCAAAGTTTTTGGAACACCATTAATTTTCAATTCAAGGAGCATAGTCTTCTCTGAGTACTAAGAGCAGCAAACCTCAGCACATATGCCAGAGCCATTTTGAAAATTGGCTAAAGCTGGATGTTGCTGTTCAAAACTATGACTGTAAACTAGGCAAAAAATGCTTTTATTTTAATTACAGTCCACAGTATTTCCAGGATTTCTATTTGTTATTACTCTTTATACTTGGACCTGCATTTGTACTGCTTGCACATTCTACATTCTCCAATATTAATATTTTATTTCATTATTCAACTTTGGAAGATATATACCCTAACTTCTGTTTCATGCACTTCTGTGGCATGCTTTGACTAAATACTTTTAGTATTCTATGTAAATAAGTTATAAATAAAAGCCCTTCACTGTTTACAAATGGAAATCTTGCTCAAAAACCATGATAGCACAGTACCTCCCAATGCATATACAGCTTGGCGGTTCCCGTTCCATGATTTGCTCTGTGCATATATTTAACCTGATAAACACAAATTGTTCTATTGGGACTACTCTTCTGTTTGAAAATGTTTGCAGTGCAAGTACTTGTATTGAGGTTAATGCATAATGGAAAGGAAAAATGAAAATCTTGCGGTTAAGCCACTGAACTAAGAGACAGGTTTTTCTCCTGCTCTTTGATTAGGGTACTGAGCTAATTTAGGCCAGTGGTATTTTTGGAGCACTCACCTAGACAATGCCACTGTAGCAGTGATTGTTCTCTGTGTTGGGAACCTTCTAAAAGAGATTTCTGTGTTGAGGTAGAGCTCTGCACTCTATATACTTTGAGTCTGGTGTAGGTAATGACCTAAAGAGCAACACAGATTCAGAGCTTCTCAATAGAACAGATTTTGGCAGGGTATTGTGAGGCATATGAAATTGATATTGTTAAAGTGCTCCATGAGTCTTGGAGGAAAAACACTGTATTATGAGTGATGATCATACTGATTTTTCTCTTAGCTCCTAGTTGCTTAGCTCCTGGCTATAGTTCAAGCCTGGTGTTAAAATATTCTCTGATGTAAGTGTTTGCAATCTCAATAAAAGCCAATTTCATTATTCAACAGAATGTATTCAACTGAGTATAATTATGTACTTCAACCTTACTGCTACCGCTCTGACATAATTCTGCTCTTCCAAAACTTGGCTGCAGTTTGAAGAGATGGGCAGTTAGCTTGGCACAGTCTTCAACGGTGCAAAATTTTTGCTCCTTTTTGATGCTAATGAAATGGCAGTCAAGCAATCCAGCCTTAAAGATCATTTGATGTCTACGTCTTCTTCATTAGCTATAATGCTTTTTTTGTTTTTGTTTTTTATTTTTTTGTTTTGTTTTGTTTTTTAGAGAGAATACGGGGTCATTGAACACATCTGGACAGACTGCTGATGTGCAGAAAGCTGCATGGAGAAGAGAGTAGGACAGATGTAAGAGAAATCTGTGTTGCTGAGCAATCCTGAAGCTGCTCTTTGAGAGAAATGTAGACTTACTCATAGACTTGCGGCCCAGAATATATCAGAAGAACATTTAGTCCGAAATGATGTCTCATACAGTAATGTATTCCACTATAAACCATTTTCTCTAACCCTCATATTATTCTTCTCTTCTTCACCTTTTAAAGCCCTCTTTTTCACCTTTTAAAACTCTCTTTTATTCTGCACACCTGATTAACTCAGCATAATTCTGGTATCAGTCACATCAATGTTTTCATAGTATTAGTTAGCTGTCTGTCTTTTCTTTCTGGCCAAATACGGTTCATATTACCCGACTATGGACATATGCAATGAAGGGATATGTATCTGGGCTAATACTCTGGACTTCTTTTACAGTCACTGGGAAGAGATAGCGAACAGTTTAATTGCTTCAGCTTACTTTTAGCATCACATTTACTCTGACTTTGAGTCACAAGGAATTGCATCCCTTCTGGACTTGCACAAAATCAGAAATCTTCCACTATTTCAGGTCAGAGTATGAGGAAAACCACATTATCTGAAGTATAGGAAATGTACAATAAAATGCAAAGATGTTTTGCCATAAAGATAGCCATGTTCACAAAATTATTACAGGGTAGATTGCACTTCTGCCACAGTTTTAAGAGAATTATTTCAGGCTGAAAATTGTCAAATTTTGCTTGGCTTGGATGAATGTACTCCATTCCCAATTACTGGTACTGTGTATCTGATTGACTCATCATAAATCTCAAGTAAAAGCCACATAATTCTGGAAAAAAACTATATTGGACTCTCCTTTGTATTTTGAAATCTGAGAACATACTATGGTTGGAAGAAACATTTATAAACACTTAAAGAAAGTCTCATCTTCATTACCTCCAAAAGGCTTACCAGTTATATAGAAATTGATCTCAGATATTTACAGAACAAAAAAGACAGCTAGCAAACAAGAGGACACCTTAGAATTAAGAATCTATCTTTAAAGTTTGTTCTAAGCCAAGATGTAGTTGCAAGTAATGATGTAATTTCAAATGTGTGTTTCAAAGCACGAATCTGTAAAAACAGAAAGCTGCCAGGTAATTGCATTTTTTTAGTCACAACAAGCATAAAAGAATGGTATACGGCTTCTCATAAAGAACTCTCAGTTACTTGGCTGTGTTAAATGGCTCCGAGTACTGGCATATATTTGGTGTTGCATGCTGGGACAGTATAATATGCCTTATCAGTCAGTTTTGGGAAGGTCAAATGAGCTTCACTGCTGTGAATGGATTTGCTGATGTGCTACATAGGCCACATTGGTGGCCTACACTTGGTGCCAGCACCTGGTCAACATAAGATGTTGTTGCCAAAGGTGCTTTACAAAGCAGACATGCTACTCAGCCTTTTAAAGACAATGTTAGTACCTGGAAGATTATGTTGTCTGAATGCTGGAATGCTGCACTGAGTTCAGTGACAATCCACTTACATTTGTTCACCTGTAGCCAAAGGGTGGGTTGGCTGGGGCAGAGGAAATCAAACCATGCTATGTGTGTATTTTTCACTTTAAGGCAGGAATTATGTACACGCACTGTGTCCAGAAAGCTGCACAAAGTGAAACCTCATATAGTTAGATGGCTCATATAGTTAGATGGCTCATGGCTTTACATTTGTAACTATCCTTCAAATGAAGTTTTAAATATTCACAGCAGGATATATATTTTAATATCTAGTATACTTTGACATCATTTCATGCAACAGACTAATTTCAGTAAGACCTGAACTGTGAATGAACTAGAAATATGAATGATTTGCTGTGACCTAGATCCTGGATTCTCTGTGGATAATACTCTATAAAAAAGACAGTAGCACTCTTTCTGTTACACTTGAAATGAAGGTTTTTATTTGTTTTCATTTGTTTGTTTGTCTTTAATGTATTAAAAAAGTGATCAATTAAATAAAAAGCCAGCAATTCAGGAACATTTGTCAGTTTCGTCCATATTAGGATTAAACAAGCCGTAGGAAGATGTAATCTGTGCCATTTGACTGTTTTTCAGTTTAGTGGAGTCTAGGTATGGTCTCACAAAAAATAGATCTTACTGGCTTTTCTTAATTTTGTGTAATTGTGAAGTAGCTTGCACATTTAAATTAAAAAAGAACAAGATGATTTTTCAAAAGTAATCATGGTTTTAATGTTATACTGGGTGTTCCCTTTTATACTGTGCAATAGCCATCTTGTGATTAAATTGCAATAGGACCTGGAGCAGGATACACAGAACCAGGGCAATAAGGAAATGAAAATTAAGTAAACTCCAGAATCAAATTTTCTGCTATCTGCAGTTGTATAGTTATGTTCCTTTGTTATGAGAGCTTCTAGCTATGTTGAATATTTATGCACCCAAGTATTTCCTAGCAAAACTATCAGAGGTGATGTCAGGTCATTTTACAGTATTGGTCTCAAGATCAACACATGGAGTGGTGGACAGGACTGTATCAGTTGTCAGTGTGGTATTATGCTGGAAGCAATCAAATTCCTCTGAAATCAGAGGTACCATCAGTGCTAATTAGGAGAGGTGTGAAATAATGATGTGTTTTTAATCAAGAGGTCTCACCAGGAGCTAAGCTTTCGCACGTATTTTGTAGTCTTTACCTTGTGTTTAATTGGGACACCTCTGAGGCTACTTGCTGGATAACTGGGGCAGATGGAATTGGATCTGGTGGCTGATTAACTCTCAGTTAGTGGTAATTATGAGAGGAAGGCCCAAGTGTTCAAAATAAGCACTGCACCACACTGTGCTGTGGTACACTTCACTGTACATCTCTTACTGTGCTCTCATGACACGGTGAAGGTCCCTTAGTCAAGAATATATTGAAAGCTGAGGTAGTTTCACAGCTCCGGCTACAAATCCCAAACCTTTTGATGTTTTAGGTACAATGGTAAAGGGCCAAAGCCTTTTTCCTTCTACAGATCACATCCCTTCAGAAACATATTTCCTGCATGTTAAAGTTGTCTTTGTTTTTGCTGTCAAAGTCCTAATTAATGCTGGGGTAAATGTTATTGTAGGCTTTTAAAGGCAAGGTCTTGGCATATGGAAGAGAGAGACGTTTGTGACAAGTGTGAACTCCTCTTGGGAGACCCAGAAATTGGATTTGAGAGAAGTAAAGCACTTTTGGGAAGAGCTGAGAGGAACTGGGGAGACCTGTGGTTCTGGAGAAGCTTAGTAAGAAGGTAAGAAACTCCAGAGAGCAAGGAGTGGGGAAAGGGAAACTCTCAGGCATGTGGAGTTAGGAGTCATATAGGTATTTGAAAAATCACCATGGGTCATCCCCCCAGCAATGGATCTGTGAGTAAAATTACTCTCCTCATACAGAGCTGAGACACTCTATGTACCTTTACTGCTTTCATTTAATATGGTCCTAAATTAGCATGTACATCTAGTAGGGAGAAAGAAGTCTAAGCAAGACAGAATAAGGAGGATATTACTGTACCATGCTGACAACAAAACAGTCACCCAAAGCAGTGCTAAAGTACTTTTAACTAGAAACAACCTAAAAGCTTTTGGAGACCTGAGTTTGGGCAGTCAAACAAAGCAGGGGAAATAAGGAACATGAGTAACAGAACGTACCCTTACTACTTCAACTGCAAAAGGACTCATACACTTCTCAGTGGCACATCTAGTAGGAACAAAATATGGTAGAAAAAATGTGAGTGCCTAAACAGCAGGAGGCAAGATGAACCACTGTGATCAGAAGAGGAACTGTTCAATGTACTTAATTCATAATACAAAGGAGTCCTCCTGAAACCTGACATAAAGAAGTACTGCTTCACCGGTGCACTGCTGTCTTTATGAAAAGCAACAATATTCGCACTGCCTAGCAGAGGTGACGAGAAGCAGATTGCCGGCGGGGGAATTCTTCTTAATTGCATTACACAGAGAGTTAATATGAGAAATACCAATCAATTTTCTTTGAAGGTACCTGTTTGTAGCGGATAAGTTAATACGTTAAATCTATGATTCTCTTTTATGTAATTGTACCTTTATGCTATATATGTCTTAATTCCTCCAAACAGCTTTGTTTTATGGAAATGTCAGTCACATATTTTAAGACTAAAACTCTGTGGGTTGGTGGGTTTTTTTGTTTTGTTTTGTTTTGTTTTTTTTTGTGTTTTACTTTGTCTGCTTTTCACTGCTTTCTCTGAATTTTATATCTTTTGATACTAATTAGCTATTTCAATCCCAGAGAACTGTGAAATTATTGACTCTGGAGAGCTGTGATGCTGTCACTTATTTTAAATCCCTTTCTAAAACAGATTGTCCTATATCATGCACATATGTATCTGGTCAAGTTCCCTACACTTTCTTAAGTCATGAAATGTCTGATGTTGGAATCTAACTTAATTTAATGAAGTTTCATCTATTTCTGTATATCTTTTTGTTCTTACTACAGTGATGAGTGCTGTAAGGGAGCATTTGGCAAGCACTGTTTCTAAAGGATGTGTTCTCAGCTGACCTCCGATACTCTCCTAAGTACAGGAATGAAAGGAAGTAAACTGCTAGATTTCTTGTCTGACAGAGAGGGTAGGCTGAAACTCAAGCCCTGACTTTGGTATGGCAGGTATTGACTAAGTATAAAACCAGTACAAATGAGCAAGAGAACAAGAATAGGTTAAACACTTTGTGCAGGGTGGTTTTGTGGTTTGTTGATGATGATGATGAAATACTCTTCTGACAAAAAGTTATTCTGCCTCACTCTGTTTTTAATGTCATTGTATGTGATTTTATATTCTATAGTCAGCTTTTAATTGATTAATAGACAGGTGAGCAACAGATGTTGCAGGAAACCAGATCAGCAAATACATGGCCTCTGAGTTAATGAGGTTTTATCAAGATGTCCCAGAGGTCAATGGTAGCCCTAAATGAGAAGGACAATGGAGGTTGGGGAAGATGAAAAGCAAAGTAGAACTAAATCTGTGGCTTATTTCTCTAATCTGTTATTCAGACAGAACTGCTTCTAGTTAAAACAGAACAACAGAATACTTAGCTACTGGAACTGGCTAGCGAAACCCAACACAGCAGGTACTCTCTCAGATTTATTTTCAAAGGACAAGATGGAGAGTACCCTAATACTGTTGAGTATGGACAATCATGTCTACATTGTTGTAGAGGGTAGCTCCTGAGGATTGCCCTAGGAAAGATATTTCAACATAAGGTGCCTTGCAGCCACACTGTATATCCTTACAGCACCTCCAGAGAGCACATTCATCCTATCATACCCAGCAGGCAAGCCTCTTTACCACTTCTCCCCAGTTCTGACTATTTCAAACAATGACCCCAGTTCTCTGCCCTATGCCAAGGATCCTATTGGATTTTCAGTCATGTGTGACAGTATTTCAGTAAAAGGTGTAGGTAATGGATCCAGACCTCTAGGCTTTCAGACCTTCTCTGCAAATTGTATCTGCCTGAATCTCACAGCCTATGTACAAGGGACAATGAACATTTATTACCAAAGCATGAAGCTACCACTTGAAGGGCTTTCCCTCAATCACTCTACAAGGCCCAACAGTACAATGGCATGTTGTCCATCTTTGCCCTTACTTTGCTTTTTTCCACAGACTTCTGCAAATGGAAACCAACATGCTCAAGCAGAGTATCAGGGCAGGAGACAAGATAGCATTGCTGAATAAAATATGGTTTCTTTCTTGCAAGAGTTAGATACCACTACAGTTTCTAAGATACTACTTTTTCTCTCCTCACAGCAAGCCATCAAAGAAGGGTGGTTGTATGACCAGCTCTCAATGATTATGTAAAAGTCTCTCAAAGTATCTGATGAGGAGGTCTCTGTCCAAGGGCCATTTGTTATAATCTGAATTCAGTTATTAGTCAGGTTTTGCCTACCTGTGTGTTGAAACAAAGACTTGTGAAAGAAGGTGGTGATAGGCAGTGTCACAACTCCCTTTTCTTATTGCAACCCTTACAGAGAAGGTCTCTAAATTTCTCTGCCTCTGTGCCAAGAATATTTAATCTTTTAGATCTGCAAAACCCCACTGCAGAAGGTACACCCACCTATATACTCCTGAGCTGGACTTCAAATCAAGGATTTCTATTCAGATAAAGGATTTATATCCTGAAACTCAAGCTGTGGACCCAGATTAACAACCCAGAGCAGCCCAGCCTTTCAAGGAAGAGGTTCAAATAGGAATCAGTTTATCTGAAAACCCCTTAGGACCAGTAGGCCTTCCCAATACAGGCCTTGAGCCTTCACTCCTGCCAGAGGTGTGGAAACTATTCAGAGCAGATCTAGGAAAGCCTTATGGATGTTTGTTTTCTGAATACAGTGAATAATTTGTCATCTCAGCAGAAAGCGCACTACTCCCAGATGCATCTGAGGCTAAGGACCCATCTTCAGGCTTCACCACCACTTTTCACTGGTAAAGGTAATTTGGGACAACACCAGGCAAGCACACACCATTTTGCAATCCATCACAGATCACAATCATCAACTTTGTCACTTGACAGCTGCCAATGCATAGCTCCAAATATTACCTGTTTGGTCCTGCCTGCTCTCCTTTCCTCACAGTCTGGCAGATCCACTTTGGCCATGCACACTGTTTTTAAATAGGCCCTACTGCGTCTTGCTGTTGGTCAGCAACAAGGCTTGTTGAGGTAAACATAATAAAGTTGTTATTGGGTCATACAACTTTTTTTTTTTTTCCTGGATCCTGTTTGTGGTTAAACCGGGAACTAAACACAAAATGTTTTGAATTCTTTGCCAGTGTTTTGGCCTATGTCTGTGGCTTGCTGACTGTAGCTGAGCCAGCTTTTCCTACCAATTTAGCCACCTTAGATTATATGCTGATGCCATTTACTTCCTTCTAGATAACAAATAAGTTCAGGTACCCTAAGATACACAGAGCTGTAAGGGGTAGACCCATCTTTGCTCATTGAAGACCCCTCTCTGTGAGGAATGGCTTTATTTAAAATTATTTTAAGAGGTTTAATTTTGAAATTATAACCTATTGTCTTTGTGAAGTTAGTGCTTATTACTTCTACATGGAATTTTAGAAAGCTTTCATCTTTATACCATATTTATTTAGTAATTGCTATGAGATTAGTGTCTCAAAAGGAAATATCAATACTACTTCACCATAGAGAAGTAGAGACTATATAATACTAAGCAGTCTTTTCACACTAAAATAAAATGTCTCTGAAATACACCTTGCCTCTAATAAAATTTCTTCCAGCCTTTTTAATAACCACATCTTCTGCACTGTATCTATTGTAGCTAACATTTTAGGATCAATTTAGCAGATGAAAAAATGATAACAATCATTTTTTCCATCTCAAAAATTCTTGAAAAATGTGAAGAACTACAGAGCAAGTGCTGTTTTATGTCTCACAAGAAGCAATTTTTAAAAAAAAACTTCCATTGTGTTGACATTTAAAATGGGATAGAAATAGAAATGTGGAAATAAAAGAACAACCCATGAAACAAAACAAAACTTCTGTAAGGCAAACCAGATCAAAGAGTTATTGCATTGCAATTTTGTGATGAGGATCGGTTTGCCCTAGGGTTTGCTTAGGCATGTGAACCAGCTGGAGAAGTTATTCTTTATTTTCAGCATTTTGAACTTGCTTAGAGAAAGCTGGACTGAAGTTATTATTTCAAACAAACACATATGCACATGCATTATACCAAATCAACACAATGATTGGATTCACAAAGCAAGCAAAACTTCCTCAAGCAGAAAAAAAATTTGCTCTTCAGGAATAATAAGCTTCCTTCTGTTTTTTGTTGTTGTTGTTGTTTTTTAAGCCTCAAGATATGTAAATTCATTTTGTTCTCATCTATGTTTTAATGTCATATTGGGAATTACTGTAAGCAGGTCTCATTCCTTGTATAAGACAGAGCAGTGTTTGACTGGTTCATTCCTGCATCAAATGGATGAATTATACAAAAATTTCTGCAAAACAAAATAACATGTAATGTAGTGATGCCCTATAGAGGCTTTAATGGTCACTTGTACAACTGAATTTGATCTTTATTTTACTAGCACCAATTTTACAAAAGGAGATCTTGATTTATTTCAGTGGTGGTGTTTCTCTCAATCTGTTCCTCAGCCCAGAGTGTCTGCTGAATATCTCCCAGCTGATGGTAGGACTTGGATCAGCCTCCAGTTAACTGAGTGCTGGTCTGCAAAAATATTTACTCGTGTGAGATGAAATTTCAAATAATCAAAAGGTACCAAAAGGGCAATTATAAAATGTTTACTTATTCCAGGGCATTTCATTGCCATTTTTGGTTACAGAACTATGCCGTCTCGAAAGTCTTTAAGTTTCTGGCAAGGTGACCAACAGAATTTTATTTCCAGTGCCATATGCACTTTCTGCCATGCCTCATGGTATAGCCACAAGTGCTGTGCACCATTGCTCAGATCTCATAGTCAGTCACCCATGCAGTGTCTGCAGCTGTGCATAGCCCCATTGCTCAATAGCGCTCACTTCCATAATCAGATTGTACTTACAAATTTGGATGCAGCACAAATATCTTGTTCATTTATTGTACTTGGAACTGTACATATCAATTATCTGAAGGGCCTTATTGCTTAAATTGTCATCATCCAGAGCTATTCTGTAGGCCTAAGACACAGCTAGATTTTCATGAGGGTGATAAAAAACGCTTATCTGATGCAAAAGCAACCTACTGCCAAATTGCACATCTCTGCTTTAACACACAGGATCAGCAGAGCTGTTCGAAGACAAAAGTACACAAAATTTTGACTGCTAAGCACCTTATTTTCACCGTCTTTAGTCTCAAAGATAGTATAACAAGGGGAAGATTCAATCATCCTTTTTTCTTTTGGCAATTCCTCATATGTAATTTTCTTCTAGGTAATTTTTCTTCATGGGAATAATTAGAAAGAAGGCCAACTTTAGTATGTGAAAATGTAGTGTCTTTCTTTACAATGAGAGACTCTCACAAGATTTTGGAGAGCCAGAAAGCCCTTTACCTGTGAGGTATGGGAAAAAAAAAAAAAAAAGAACACTAGAAATCTGACTGCTGTTCCTTCCTGTGAGCTCTTTCTTTGACTCCTCTCTTTTCACTTCTGTGCATTCTCTAACCATGACCAGCACCTTCACCTCAACCCTCCCTCTAGATCCATGCATCTCTTCTCTGTATAAAAAAAAACGCAAACAGTAAATTGTTATTCCATTATAGAATGCAATAGTCAAGATGAGGCTGAGCCTCTAACCTAGCACCACCTCCGGATCTGATATTCCTAGAAGATGGTCTGTGTTTAAATGCAAGCTTCTGAGTTAGCCTCAACTCTAGTAATTACTGATCTGACCTAAAGCTATTAAGTCAATGGGAATCCTGTAATGGGTTTCAAAGGACTTTGGGTCAGGATTTTTGTGCATATTAAGTTCAGTGGTGCATTAAGACCCCCCCCCTACATTTTGCTTCAGACACTGGCATTTGAAAAGGTCAGTGTAAAAAAACCTTTGAGCCAATGATTAAGAGGAAGTAAAGATAAAATAATAAATTATTATCTCACAAGGAGTTCACTAAATGCTTTAACATATTTAAAGTAAGATATTTATGTTCTCTGAGGATGGCAAATAGAGACATAAAAATACCTCTTAAGACTTACCTTTTGCCTCTGTGAATGTTTCCAGAGTATGATTATCATTGTTGAATTTTCTAACTTCTGCATGTTGAAATAATTAGCTTTCAACCTCAGTGATTGTTGGAAAAGAATGGCTCAGTCTTTCACTTGGTACTTTTCTCTGATATATTTAAGTCAGCACAAACAAGGAAATTAGAAAATGAAACAGCTCAGTTAGGGCACCAGGTATTCATTGCTTAATGAGAAAACAGATCTCAATATCTGTAATAAGATTCTTTAAAATTTACAGTGCACTGGTGGAGTTGCTATTCAGTCAAGAGATCCCATTTCCAGTTTCATCACTCAATACTTTTATGCACCATTTTTGAATTCCAAAATCTCCAGGACAAGCTGTATTTTTGTTGTGATACTAAGACATGTAGTTACTGTGTCCTAAGGTAAATGATGAGTAAAAGAATGCATGAATGGATGGGAAAAAATGGCTTGTGAGAAAGGGCAGTAGCAAGCACGAGAGAAATAATGAGATTCATCTCCTGGGAAAATTTAAAAAACAAAAAAAAACACAAAACGACAACAACAACAACAACCAAAAACAAAAAACCACCAAACACCTCCTTCCTGTGTTTGTACCAAATGAAAGTTTGCTTTCTTATAAAGAGAAGCGAATCAAAGGTGGTTGACTCCACATTTACAAGTGTTACTGTCCAAGACAAACCATACAAAACACTATTCGCACGTTAGCTGATGTCACTGTACAAGGAAGAGTAAAAAGGTAAGTCTCTAGAGGTAGCTTTGCACTCATTAGCTACTCTTTCAATTCACTCCATAACCAGAGTGATTTTTCTCTGTATTAGGAAGAACACTTAGTCTCATTTTCAGCCTTATGGCTGGTGGATATCTGGGAGAGAAATACTAACGAAGACATGAAAATGGACTAATTTTTTTTTTTTTGATTAGCCACTAAAACTGGATTTAATTGTCTTTTAACTTTCTGTAACTTACTTGCCAATATTGTAGTAGAAAGGATGACCTTCTACAGTGATAAAATAAACTAGATGCAATCCTACAATTAAACTCTGCCTGCTAATAAACATGGCCTCTAGGTCAGGCTGAAGATTGCTGTGTTGCTGTGGGAGCGGTGGATCATCACTCATGGCTATGGAGGGTGTGATTACCCAAAATGCATAAAGGGGTTGTAAAGACCTGAGATGTATGTTTTCCATGGGACTGCCAGAACCAATTCAAGGCCTTATGATGCCAAATGCTGCACCTGTGGGAGGAAATCTTTGTCAGATGCAATCCAATGACTCCTGACAAGTGGAAAGAAGGGTGCAATATAAAGAGAGTTGTGAAACACTCTATCAATCACGCTCCAAAAAATAGCTGTAGTGAGGCAGAAATTATTTGGGGCAGACTTTTGGACAATTAACTTGCTACTGAGCCAAATGCTGTCCTTGACTATGGAAAACCATGGGAAATACGTATGCTGGCATCTGTTTTCGGTAGATGTTGCCCTTTAAAAGCTTAAGTCCAGGAGAGGGGAGTTAATTGTGCCTTCATACAGCAAGACCAGCCTGCTTTGTGTTTGGAAAGGAGTGATGCCAAAATGGAAAACTTCCCCCACCATTTTATGGGCAATTGTTTGCTTCAGGTGACAGATATCAATTCCTAAAACAGAGAAAAGGAAAGCCTATATGCTGTAGACAAGGCAGACTCAAGAGCCAAAATTTGAGGATGTGAAAACTGATGATACTGACTTGGACAGATCAGGTTATACCTAAATGATGGAGCTGAATTTACAATCTGTCATCTCATAATATCATGAAAACTGAACTGAAAGGAAAAAAAAAGAGATCTCTGAAGGTGTTTTTTTGGGTGCTTAATCCAAAAATAAGTTTCTATCTGAGAATGTTCTGCTGAAATTCTCTAGCCACAGGGAAGTAACTGGAAATCAAAGTACTGAAGATGGAGCATGCTGCCATCAAATGAAATTTGAAATTTCAAGAAATTGCATGATAGAAAGAAATGTTTAATATAATTGAAGACAACTAGATAAAATGAAGGTGAAAGAACAGGGAGAGGGTAAAAGTTGTGGAATCTCAGAATACAAATAAATACTCAGTGCAGACTAAAAATTAAAAAAAAAAAAAAAAAGGAAGATGTGCAAGAAAAGTGGTAATTAACAGTTGAATCTATGGATGAGTTACACCTATGCCTGAATACAGCACTGCAGAACTATTTGTCTGTTCCAGAGCTCATTCTCTGCACTTCTTTTTCATGTGAACCTTGTTCATCCCCTGCATATGACCAGGCACAGGTTACATCTGAGAAAAGAGGTTTCCTGCTGAAGAAATGCTGTGTCTTATGTTACTAAGCCTTGAATTGAACTTTGACATGACAAAAAAACCTCAGGCCAGGGGACAGTGTGTATATACCCTCCCTATATTAACACTATTAGCACTTATTTCATATAATCAATATGTTCATATTCCTTCAGACCCTAAACCAGCAAAAATCCCTCCGCTCAGCACCTGCAACTCATGTCTAACTGCTTTAACTTTAGATCTGTCTGGATTAGGCAGATCTATGAATGTTAATAGTGGCAAACCTTCATTTCAACATATATTTTTGAAGTTAAAAGCAGCAAGGCAAATGTAGTTCATTTTCTCACTAAAGCTAATAGATCTGCACAGCAGGACCTGAAAGCATAATTGAGAGCCTTACCTCTTATACTTGTGAATGAAAAAGCAATTATTTGACTTAAACTGGACCTATTCTTTTATCTCAGAGCCAGCTTTGTTTCAAAAATATCTACTTGTAAGACTGGGCACAATACCTAGTTATAGACCATTGTGGCTGCTTTGACTGAGTCATATAGTTTTTAAGGATGTAAAAAACTGTGCGCAGGTGACTTCTCCATTTCTTTTTGCATAAATTTATGGGCATTGCTGATGGAATTAAGTTTTGTCTGTTCCAGAAACTGTCACACAGGCAGGACATGCATTTGATCTCAGATTTCGTTCACTCTTAGTCTCACAACCACATACTCCCAAGCACCAAATGTGATCTGGCCAAGATCACCTGTATGCTGCATAGGTACGTGGATTATTGAGTCCTTGCTAAATCTCTGATGTTCTTTTGTCTGGCAGTGGTGAAATAATTTGGGAGCAGATCTTTTACACTCTTGAGGAGTGTAAAAGGGACAAGTGTTATGGGACTGTCCTTTGCTTCAGAATCTTGCTTACTTCAGTCTCCATAAGTTGCATTCAAACTTACTCTTCATTGTCTGCTTTTTGAAACTGATGTCTGTTTTCCTGGTGGACTAACAAGGCAAGGAATGGTGTATGTGATGTGCTGCAACCTGGCTGCAATCATCCAGTTGACAAGTCATCCGTGCTGTGGTCTTATCAGTGCATAGGCCTTCAGATCTTGGCAGACAACACATGCCTCAATTTTGTTGCTGGGAAAGGTTTCCTGGGAGCAGTGTCCTGGGAATGGTGTCCTTCATAAGCTGTATAGGCTTTTAACCCTTCTTCTGCTGTTTCTTCTGGTGTTCTTATGAACACATTTCCATTCATAGTTCTTTACGCTATTCCTATATTTCTGTTGCAGGTCTCTACAAGCTGGTCTTACTATTTTTGCCATTTTGGTTCCTCAGGGTTTTTATTTTTCCATCTTCGGTTTACAAACATTACAGAAAATATTTGTAAATGAGTTTCTTTTCTTCTTCTTTTCTACTGGCTTGCAAAACACATTATAAAAATATTTTTTTTCTCCCATGTCTCACTCAGTTGTTAGTACTAATGTATATTCCCCTTTGCCATGACTCAGTCATGCTACTGAGAAATAAGCAAGAATTGTTTATGTCTCAGAGTCACACCAGCATGCCAATAGAAACATTGCCTCAATCTGAACTGTAATCAGCAACTTTGAACAAGGCATTGCTGCCAGATGGTCAGATGTCAATTTAGCACTCGAACTAGATATGTCAGAAAGTTGAAACAAATCAATAAAACTATTTAGAAGAGATTTCAATGTGAGTTTTTTGATAACTAGTTTCTTTCTCTCTCTCTCTCTCCCCCCCCCCCCCCCCCCCCAGCAGACTGATTAGATTAGGGCTTTATGAATAGTAATAAAAAAGCAGACATGCTTCTTAGTCTGAAGTATTTCACTCCTGAAAATTTAGGAAAAAAAAAAAAAGAGAGGGAGATGTATAAATACACTATCTTTATCTAAATGTTAATAGATAGTCTCATATAGTCACTATGTCATTGCACTTTGTCTTTTTCATCCAAAGTGTCTATTCAGATAAGATAACCTATCAAAATATTTTAGAGTGAAATTCAGTATCACTTTAGACCTGTTTGGTGATGAAGCTCCACAGTCAATATTCTAGACAAAGAACAAAATTCAAGGACACATTTGCAAATAGTAATACTGAAAAACTGGCCATGTAATAGTTCTTTTTCAATCAGTACTTCTAAGAACAGACTGATTTTCCAGCTGAGCTCTTGCTGGCCTTACCCTACCTGTATATGGCTCTGCACTGAGGTTACAAAAGCAGCACATCCTTGGCAGATCAGTGTTCTCTGTAGCACAGAGAGGAAAGACCAGCTGAGAACTGTCTATACCACATCTCTTGTCCCTTTCCATGTAGGAACTAACTTACCAATAGAATACACAATAAAAGATGCAGGGGTGAATGCAGGCCAGATGAGAATGCATGGTGTTCTGCACAATTAAAACATAGCTTAACCTGGAACCACTTCAGCAACTTCTGTCATGCTAAAGTCTTCAGATAAGCCAAGGTCATAGAAACAGTGAGTGATTTGAGTGTTAATGTGCCAGTGCCTGTGCACCAGACCTTTGTTCTAGCTAGCAAAGATAATGACAGCAGCAAAGACAAGGTAGTGCAGGCTTTAGCACAGTCTTACACAAGCAATACTTCACCTCTGAATATATTCATGGATTACACCACCTCCTTCATCATTTCTCTGTTACTTAAGTTTATCTGATATAGCTGAAGACTGAAATCTTTGCCTAGCCATGCAGCTGATTTAGGGCATGTCTGCTGGACATTAGCTGAAACTCAGATTTATGCGTATTCAAGTAGGGGTTGAATAAATAAATAAATAAATAAATATATGCAAGAGCAGGTGAAGGCCATAATTTAAGAATCAAAAAAAAAGTATTGATTGTAGGTAAAGTATATAGCAACAGTACTATTTTTTTTTCTTCAGAGAAGACTTCATTCCTTTTGCCTTTAGAAAACAAGTAATAAGGGCATAGCATCACTAACATCCTCTAGATTCAATAGCTCAAACCCAAGGTCTCAATTATTGTATGCAATAAGGTGCTTGAAATTCAAATAATAGCAACACATAAAATAGAACAAAGCCAAAGTTCCATGGCAGTCAAACAAAAAAAAATGGCATTTACATTTAAAATTTTGTAATTGTTTTGCCCCTTCTGAAATCAAATCTGAAGAGAATCGATTTGAGATCTCAATACCGATGTAACTGATGTGCTTGAAGATACTAGTATCAGCACAAGTGACATCAGGATCTGGGACTAAAACCTTGAAATATATATATATATTAAGTCTAGCTACTGAAACGCCATGTTTCCTGACTGTTTACATGTGCAAAGACATGTCTGAGCTCAAAGCAGACAGATGCATGTTTAATTGGTTAGCCTGCCTGTACAAATATCAGTTTCCAGATATGACAACCTTATTTGTAGAAAATTATTTCATAAATTTTATTCAGTCATGAAATCTGGTTTTCAAAATGTGTGTCTTTCAGATTAGCTCCTGCTACCTTAGAATTTTTTCTGTTAGCAAAATGTAGTCTGGTCTCAGAAATATGCACATATGCAACAGAAGGAAATACTGTTGAACAAAGGAACTCCTTATATCAAGTTGCCAAAAATGAATACTGAAATTCATGCCCCACTGAAATTTATGGTGTTTTCCCTACTGACTTCCATTCTGAGGAAATTTGATTTTAGTTCAAATTACAATATCTGAAGGGATGTTTAAAGAACTAGTGAGTTCTCTTGGAATAATCTATACCAAGCAGATCTCAACTGTGTTAAGAATCATGTTAATTCTTCCTTGTTCCTAAATGGCTGATGAAAGTATTCATACCTGATGGGGACACTCATGATTCTAGAGTGTGGAGAAGTGGGATATTTTTCCATAGGCAACAAGCTCTTCATTGGATTTTTTGAAAGACCTGTATGTGCAACACTTCAATGTGACATTTACAGCTTCACACAAGGCTCTAAAGAAGAAAAAATGCCCTTTTTTCGTGATATTTGCTTTTCCAATTTCCACCTTTTAATAATTATTTTTGTTTCTATTCTATGAGCCAATCAATCACTTAGAAGAGAACTCAAACTAATCACAATGCACTACTAGATTGCAGATACCTGAATTATTAAAAATATGCTCACAAACTTATTTTCTGAAGGATTTATGGCTAAATTCACACAAGATCTTAGTAGTGAAAACACACTGCCCTTGACATATCTGTCTGCTCAGTGAAACCTACAGCCTTAACAGGCAATGAGGCTCCCTATATAAAGCATCAAACTATTTGGAGAAGAGGATCAGCAAAAGCCAGCATCATGAAGGGATGATAGCTAACAGGAAATACTGAGGAGACAAATAAGCTTATAACTTCACACGTTTTTCAGTGGTGAAAGTTCCTTAGGGAGTGAAAAGACATTCTCTCATTAACAGCTGTGCTAGTAGAAGGCATTACTCTTCCAGTTGCTTAATACCACTGGCAAGGTGTACATTGCTGTGCCTACAGATATGCCAGGAGAACAGATGACACTTCCTTTGATAAATCAGGCAGGTTTGTTTAGATAATTTTCACTGACTTCTCACGATCATGTTCCTGACTTTGAAGAAGTTTTGGGAGTCCTCACATAGTCACTTCCAATGGTAGTGCTGTGAAGACAAGTTTATCCAACAGAGGCAGAATAGCAGGGTCCTTCTGTGTCCATTAGCATAACCGTTGTCAAAGGAGTTGTTGACCATACTGTCTCTTGTCAGATATTCTTTTCATTCAGGTAATTGTCTGTTGCTTCAGGCCCTATCCTGGCTCAGAAGTTGTTGCATCCCTTTCCCATTTAGATGTGGGTTTGTGTTTAACACATACAGACGCGACATGACTGTCATGACTGTCTCTGTACTTGCTGTGTAGAATTGCTCTTAAACACAGGAGGTGACAGATTGCTTGAAATTTAAGAGAATCACCAAATCAGGAATTTTGGAATTCACTGATAAGTCTTGATAACTAGATTTGTTCCATGAAGTGCTGGTTAGACAACACAGACTCCTGAGTTAGTGGACAAGTCCTTAGTGACTGTTCATGTTGTTTTGCCTGTGTTTTGAGATCAAGAGGTAACACGTCTTAATTTTTCCAACACTTTTAAAATTAAAATTATTTATTTTTAAGATTATTATTTAAAATTATTTTCAAAATAAAAAATATTCTTAAAATAATGATCTTAATAGTATTTTCTGATGCACTTGTGTTCAGAGCAAATTCTTTCATAAAAGTTGTTTTATTGAGTATTTCAGGAAGATATGTTGTACCATGTATGGACATATAGTGCAAGCAGATGCACATCAAAAAAAAACAAACAACAAAATGGAAGGATGTTTTTGTAGGATGGAATGAAATGCTTTTTCTCTCAGTCTGTTGATAGTAGGTCTCTATTTTATTCAGAAGCAGGAGTGAGATGAAACTTTTCTTGATTTTGCGAAACAAAAGACCAAAGATCTCTTTTGCACCAATCACTTTTTTTCCCTCCGCAAATGTCAAAAGTAAATGTAATTTATAAATTTATATTGTGACAATCTCATTTTTTTTATCATGAAAGCAATTGTTCTGAAACTGTCTTTCAGTGAAGACTAATTTTCTATTTGGCTGACTCATTTTATCTTGCAATTAGATAAGATGTGTGTATGTTTTGATCTTTAAAGATGAATTCTGGATAGTATACTAAGAAGTAATTGAATTCTTTTGCATGCATAATTTTTTAACAGTTCAGATGTTTAGTTCAATAGACAGTCTTGTTCTCTAATTGACTTTGTTGGTGGTGGTGGTAGCTTTTTGTTTTGATTTGCTTTGTTTTTATAATTCTGCTATCTCCATGATGACATGAGCTCTGTCTTTTCAGGAGGTTAAGCACAGAGATAAATGTAGCATATTGTGGTTCTTAGGAAAAACAAACAAACAAAAAAACAAAAACCAAAACTATTGAACTGGGGAATATGTAACAGATCAAATCTGGCTTTGGGTCCCATCAGGTATCTAGTAACTGCGATCCAAGAGATGCAGGGCTCCCAGAATTTTTTGTTTCTTTAGCAGTTGGGCTCACTGTCTTAGCAGTGTTAATCCTTTCCTCTGTTTTGTGGTAAGGATCCCCACAGAAGAGTTGCCCTAGCCCCAAAAGCAAGTGCTGACTTCCTACATGCAGCAGTGCTTTAACAGACCAGCTCCTGGCTCCTCATACTATTTCCTTCTGGGACACGTCTTTGAGGAGCTAAACAAGGCTCCATGCCATGAGATTATGTCATGACAAAGTATTTCTTACATGTTTGTAGTTTTTTCCTCAGTTGTTAATTTAAAAGCTCTCTCAGTATGTTTTTACTTGAAATATTAACAGTTTGACATTTTTTAGTTCTTGTTCACCACACTTACTATAGTAATAGATTTATTTTATACTATTTTATCACATTAAATGTATCACATGTAGTAATGATATTATAACAATAAAATACTATTATTTTTCAATACTATTACATTTTTATAAAATAATATTGCAGGCTACAGGCATATCCAGACTTAAAATGAGAGAAGTACAGAGTAATTCCACTAGTATCAGTGTAGCTGCACTGATATTTGATGAATAACTACCCTTTTCTGATTATTCCTTAACTGAAAGGAAAATGAGTCATTGATAATGTTGGTAGTACTTGAAATCAGACTTTTAGTGAATCAAAGATCTGAAGAAAACACAGAACAAAAACATCACAGACGTCTTTATAGAGATAATTAAATCTTTGATTCTAGAGATTTGATTAATCTTTGTATGAAAGTAAGTCATGGTAGATGTGTATGCATATAGTGAGATTCTCAGGATTACCTTATATAGAGAGAGATAAACTCAATAATCTTCATAATCTTACTGATGCTTTGCTAGCCTTGTTAATCTATACCTCCATACAATACTTCTGTTCTTTGATTTTGTCAGCCTTGCTTGTACATGTGTGTATGTGTTTGTACAAGGTACAGACAAAATTCTTTACCCTATTACGTGCCACTGGATTTGATTTCTTTTAAATGTTGATGTAAAAAACACATGAAAACAACCTTACATTTATAAGCTTGGGGAATGTGAGCAATGCCTTAAAAGTCTCTCTTAAAATTGCCCATTCTCACCCTTCTATACTGCAAATGGAAAACAAAGTATGCCAAGATCAGAAGAGCAGAAACAACATTGCACTGTAAGACCCCACACAGCAGCTAAACACATTAAAAGGAGTGAAAAATTCCCTATGAACCCATTCATAAACATTCTATTTTATCAACTCTTTTCCGTAATACTGATACCTCCTCAAACTCTGATGTTTATTCCCTATTAATTTAGAAAATTAGTCTCCACATGCTTCACTTTTAAATGATGTAAACTAAATCAAACTTGGGATTTTATTAGACCTTAGCTCCTTTAGATGGCTCAGTCCCATCTTAATAAACATTAATAAACATTAGTCCTCTGGATTAAGTACTTCCATATCACTCAATTTTCATCCACAGAGGCCTCCTTCTCCAGTCTGTGAATTATCTGTTTTCTAGTACATTCTTGAACTTTAAAAACTTTTTCTGTAAATAAGCTGATCAAAACTGAATGCTCTACTCTGCATACAGTCCAGACAGAGATCTATTAAATACTATCACATGATCCTTAGACTATGTAAACACTATACATGAATAAATAAACCTCCTGAGGCTGACCAATGCATAATGACCTGAACAACTCCTTGCTTTGTGAGAGTTTGAAACTCTTTCACAGTCCCAGATCTCTGCAGCAGATTGAAATAAACAATCAGTCCAAGCCAGCTCCAGAAAGTTTTCAAAAGTGCTGTACTTTCATTTTGGGGATCTTATCCAACATTGTTAATCACTTCTTGTTACTGTTGCTTAAAGCTTCATCCCAAGTCTGTCAATGCAGTTACAGGCAGGTCATCAGCTACAGCAACTTGACTTGGCTGTATCAGAACAGAAAAAAATGCTGTTTATTCACCAGCCCTGGATCTGCACCAGACCTTAAACTGCTGGGGTTTTACCATACTGACTAAATTTTTGCTGTATCTCATGCACTATTTCTATTGAAGTGAGCTACTTAACACTTGCGTTTTATGTTCTAAACATCCTTCCTCTGCGTCTTTTATTTAAGCTTTCAGGTGCATTGTGTAGCTGCAGCATCCCTTAAACACTTCCTCTTTTAAGTGCTGTGTGATAGTATCCCACATTCAGTTTGAATCATAAAGTGATTCATGTGTTCATATTTTATATAAAAGCAACATCATTTCATTTGTTCCTAGTTCATTTCTTTCCTTCATTCATACCCACTCAATAATAGGCACATGTGACTAGAAATACACTTGGTACTTATGATTTCATGGTGAAATCCTGACGGACCTTACTGTTCTTTGAAAGAGCATAACCCCTAGGATATACCAAGACTGCAACTTCAGTTTCCTGAAAAACAAACAAACATACAAACAAAAAACACTACCAACAGATACAAACAAACAGATAAAATTAAAAATAAAATAAAAGCAAAACAGGAAAGAAAAATAAAAGTTGCCTCATCTGTATAGCTAAGTGCCTGACTCTGGTCTGAGCAAATATAAAAGTACATAATGATTATATCTGGACATCTATGTGGGAAGAAGCTTACAGATAGCAGGAAGCTCTTTGATCTAGCAGAGGAAAAGCCAACAGTTGGAAGCTGAAGTTGGACAAACTGGAGGTAAAAATAAGGTGCACGCTTGAACAGCATAGAAAATTAAACATTGGACTACCTTACCAATGTGGTAGTGTCTCCATTATTGTGTTGCGTTAAAATCATGGTAGATTTTTTCTGGAAGATGTATCTGTCATAGGAGATGGGAACACATATGGTGTGAAGGACAGATCCATCAAGAACCATTAGTTGTGCTGGTTCATATGCAGTTTCCATCACAGGCTGGTTTTTTTTGGCAATTGCCAAATATGAAAAATAAACAGAGCAATCTGTAAGAAGTATTTCTCAGCGCTTGCTCTCTTCCCATAGGTATCCATTATTGGCTAATTTAGGAGATGTGCTTTAATCCATATAACAGTCCGTATGTTCTTAGACAGGATAAAGAGGAAATGAAGAGAAGGAAATTTTGTAGCTTACCTGGTAGAATCACATCATTAATTACAGTAATAATTGCTTCTGTACATAAAATGTCTGAAAAAAACTTCCTTCTTTTGTACGAAATTTGCAACACTGTTGAGATCAAGCAGCTCCATAGCTCAGGACTGAAATAGGCCTTGACATAAAGTAGATATTGTGCCTCTAATTTGAAAGTGATGAGGCTGAGAGATAGTGAGTGATAATTATGACTCAGAAGAAAGGTGATTTCAAAATCAACAGTATTTGATACTGTTGACACACTCAACATGAGGCAGCTGTGTGCCCTGGCAGCCAAGAGGGCAAACACATTTTGGGGTGTATTAAGCAAAGCATAGCAGTCAGTCAAAAGAGATGATTCTCCCAATATATTTAGCATTGGTGCAGCCTCACCTTTAATATTGTGTGCAGTTCTGGGCTCCACAAAATAAAAAGGATATTAAGACACTTGAAAGCATCCAGAGGAGGGCAACAAATCTGGTAGAATGGCTGGAACATGTCCTATGAGGAGAAGCTGAGGACACTTGGCTTGTCTAGTTTGGAAAAAGGAGGCTAAGAGGTGAACTCATTGCCCTCTACAACCTCCTGAGGAAGGGAAATGGAGAATGAGGTGCCAGTCTGTTCTCTTCAGTAACAAATGATAACAAGTACAAAGCTATGCCAGGGGAGGATCAGACTCGATAACAGGAAAAATACTTTTACCATGAGGTTGTCAAACGCTGGGACAGGTTGCCTAGAGTGGTGGTTGATGCCCCATGCCTGTCAATGTTCAAGAAGCATTTGGATAATGCCCTCAATAATATGCTTTAACTTTTGGTTGGTCCTGAAGTGGTCAGGCAGTTGGACTTCATAACCTTTATAGGTTCCTTTACAACTGAACTATACTATTCTGTTCTATTCTAAATACCATCTCTTCAGAATTGACCCATTTTTAGTGTACTATTTAACAATATACTGGGAGTCACAGTCAGGACAAAAGGGGGACAATGACTTCCCAACAGAGAAAAGGAAATCAGCTCCTTCAAGTAAAGAGGGCTTGGGAAGCAAATCAATAAACTATCCTTCTTGTGTTAATATCTATTGGCAAGAAGGCATGCAAGGAGGCTTTAATGATATATTGACTCATTTATCAGTTTCCACCCAGAAGGCAAGTGTACTAAGGACAACACAAAACAGCATTAGTACACTATGGTCAAATACATGCTAGAAATGTAAATATAATCATTACCTTCACTTTTCTGCTTACCAATATTTCCAGGTTTTGTGGTAGTTGTACCTTATCACAGACATAAAAAAGAAACTAGGTAATCAGTTCTTTTGTCAAGGTGAAAGAGATTGTCAAACTATGGCATCACATGAATGTCAAACGTATTCCAGTACCTATTTATTCTACCTATACTGACTGTGGTGTAACTACCTAAGTATAAGTGGGCCAACAGCAATTTGTAGCTCCTGTCAAGTATATTGGGACAAATGTATTTAGTATGAGGTTCAGAAAGATGAAGTCTCCACTATGAGAAATCAAGCAGACAAGCTGTGCGCAACTATTCAGAATGAAAAATGATTATTCCCTAGACAGTGTGTGAGATTTATCAGAAGTGTCAATCTGCACACCTTAACAGCAATAATCCATACAAAGCAAATTGTTTCATAAATTGATATGAACTGAGGATGGCAAAAAAAAAAAAAAAAAAAAGCATTCATTTCAAAGGCAATTAAAAAAAGTTTGGAAGCACCATTTACAACCATTTCCCCTTGTCCCTCTTTTTTAATACTGAAATGCCTTTTTGATGCAATGAGGGTTAGGCCCTAACAGAGACAGATGCTATATGGAGCATGCAACAATACTTGGATACTAAGGCAAGGAAAGTCTACAGACAAACCCAAGCAGGAGTATTGGTTTGTTCTTCTGTAATCATTATAGAACAAACAGGTGAAAGCAAGATCACCAAGTAAGATTTACCTTGCTGCATTTTGACTTCAACCTTCCCCTTTCCTAAGAGGGGAAGGTTTCCATCAATGTTACTTTATTTGTAGGAATGATCGTCATCACCTTGCTGGGAAGACACCTTCTACTTGTTATAACTGCCTCAGTTCATGCATCATTGTCTGAGATTTGTCTGAAATGCCTTCACTTGCACTGCAGAGGAAACCAGGAATAAGGAGTTACAGAACTTAACTCCTTTTTCTTCAATTTCTGCCTAGCTGTCTTTGAATAAAGTACTCACTGGACTACATGTTTAATTAACCCTTTCACCCTTCTTCTGTTCCTTTCCATTTAGCTCCATCTTTTCCACATTGCAGTGAATGGGTACCCTTCTGGGCCATGGAAAATATTTGGCTGTCCATTAATGCCCAAACCACCTGAGCATGTTTCCAGTTTATCTGTAACACTGAGGAATGGTCTTCATTTAAAGGCAAAACTAACAACTCAGTGACATGACCTCGAGGGCTTTTTAAATACCATTACTGTCTGAAAGCTATTACATCATGCTGCCAAGTGGATACCACCACTGTCAACATAAAAAGGACTACATAAATAAATAGAGCTAATGAACTAAAGACATGCTTTGTTTATAAACTTTCCATTTAGAGACCCAGTTTTGATTTCACTGTTCAAAAATTTGAGTGTCGAAAGTCTTCCATTTATTAATTATATTTACCATTAATGTATAATATATAGTGCAGACTGCAAATTACATTATTTTCAAATACATCCAGAACGATATACTTGTAATGTTTCACTGTATCAGGGAATGGAATCTCCCTGAAACACTAAGGAAATTTGCATAGTCTTTGAAAATTGTCATTTAATGCATGGCATACTAATATGAAGGGAAAGAGATCAGACTGTCTGTGGTGATTGTGGTACAGTATTTTATGTTTGTTTTTTTTCATCAGTGATAATAGTTTCTGATAGGTGAAGAAAAAGCTGGGTGAAAACCATAGTATTTTCACACATGCAGAAATCCAGACCAGCCTCATTCTCTTTCTTCACAGATGACCAGAATGATCATCACTTTGAAGTCATGCAAGTGAAAAAAAAAAAAAAAGTATAAAACTTGCTTAAATATGCTTATCGCTTTTGATTAGCTATTAGAATGTTTGCTATTAGCATATTAGCTATTAGAATAATTGGCCCTTCTGGGAATGGCAGTTCTCCTATTTCTTTTTCATTTTTTCTTGGCATCTTGGGAATCTTTACTGTCAATTTCCAGTGAAATTTACTCTGGCTCATTTGCAGTTTTTAACTGTCCTATGCAGAAAGTAGTTCCTTTGCTAAGTTGTAGGTGTTAGGGGTTCTGGATTTTACTTTCAGATCTGTTACTTGCTTTCATTGTATCCTCGTTCAAACCTCATATGCTTTTACTTGCCTACCTACAGAAGAAATCATAGATCTACAGAAGAAATCATAACAGTCCTGTAACTGATGATGTGAGATCATGGTTATATAATCTCTTTTCACCTTTTTTATGTTCATTTAGCATATCTTCAAGGTCATTGTAAGTCACGTTGACTAAAAGGGGAGAACTGTGAAGAACTGAAATGACCTCATGTGGGATCTGTCCAATTCTCTGATGTTCTGTTAAACAGCAGCAGAAGCTTGCAAGCCCATCTGTCACAACTATCCTAGAGACACTAATTCTTGTTTTTGGATGCAGGGTTTACCGAGATTTATCTCATTGTACTCATACAAGACTGCTAGTACTGATTTCAGTAAGCTCCTACTGTCTAGATCATTGCATCCTTTGAAAATAGTTATCCAGACAAAAGTATTAAAAGCTCCATCAAGACTCTGACATGGAATCAAAAGGTAGCTTGGTCCACGGCCTGCTTAATGAACAGCTGGCCTGTTCATGTGAACACGTCCCAAAAGCAGCTCTTGAAGAATGGACCATAGTATTTCTCACCAAGAACAATCACATTTATGAAGGTAGAACCTTGAGCAAAAGAGAAGGGGAAAACATTCTTACTGTGGGCCAAACTGCTGGTTTGCTAATCATGTTAGCTCTAGGAAAAGATGGCAGATGGAGATGTTGCAAAGAATTTTTATGCACAGAAGCATTTTGTCTTCTGCAACCTCTTTCCAGCCACCACCACCATTATCTTCTGCTTTCCCTGCAACTGCAGGCCGCATCTCACTGGGAAGCTGCTGACGCTGGCAGAGCTCAGAGATATTAACCACTCTATAGGCCTCCTTCAGAAAGGCATGGGCCCACCTTTAGCTGTCCATGTTGCAGCATTACAGGTAGATTTGGGCTAACTAGTCCCAGTAAAATCAGCAGGAAATTTGCTGAAGTAAAACACTAAATATATTTGATAATCCTATCCTGTAGTAATGGAATTGTTGTTAATAAAAGAGTAAACATGCATCATGTCAATGCTATAAATATGAGGGTAATGGAGGACTGGCTAAATAAGGTGCTTGTAAGCAGCAGCATTTTTTTATCCAGTCAAAAAAAGTAAAAAAATCATCTCCTTTTGAATTTGCTGATGAAACAGTGTAGAAATACCAGGGAAAAGTCTTGACAACTTTCCCTGCTACTTTGTAATTACACATTTGGAAGCCAAATGGAATCTAGGATCTCAGGGTGCCCCACGCCCATGGAAGCATACATCTTATTGTCTGATGTGCTGGAACTGTCAGTAAAAGGTAGGTGAGGACAAACTGTTGTTTTGAAATATACTTCTTTTAAATAGCCTTACTTTCCTTCTGAGCTGAATAGCTTTGCGAGTACTGTAAAGAAGATGGAAGCTATTCCAATTATCTAAAGAACTTTGGCAAAAGATCTTACTGGCTTTAGACACTGTGAGATCTCGAAAACTATTTCATAGCTACCTGGAGAAGCACAAAAGGAAAGAAGAACAAATCTAAATTGTCTTACACACTGTGAAGGAATAGATTTGATTTTCAAGAGCTTTGAGTATTTCAGACTCATATTTGTGACAATATGTAGACATGGATGAGATAGCACTTACAATCTAGAGCCCCATTTTCAGGGGCATCAAAACTCCATGAAAATTATTTCTAGGAAGATGTTGGAATAGTTCCTGCTTTTTATTGCTTTAAAGGGCTTCTTGATAGATTTTCATAAGGTTCTCTGAGCTGCTTTTAGCTTGCTCAGATGGCAAGATTAAAATTATGATTTTCTGTGATTGAGAGATTGCCTAGATGCTTCTCTGAACTCAAAGCCAAGCAAGTTGTTTGTGATTAAAAGTTTTATGCCATTGATATTAAAAATATGGCCTAAAACTAAAGCCTTTATGTTAAATAGAAATAGCAGAATCCATTTGACCCATCTAACACCATCACTGAAATAAAAGAAGTTTGAAGGATATATATATATATCAGTCCATTCCCCTGGGCCAGTTCATACGGATTTCTTCACTTTTGCCCTCTTCTCAGGACCGCCCATGATAAACATAACCATACTAAGCAATAAACAGTACAGATAGCCTGAAGCCTGAGTGGAGACAAACCTACTAATGGTGTTGAAATAAAATCGTGGAAGAAAATACGCAGCACAAACACTTAAAATAGTCTTGGAAAAATGGCTTTACAAGCATGGTACCATTGTTCTTTGTGTTCCTGACCTTAATGACAGAGTGAATGCTCAGGTTACACCAGGAAACATGCAGTTATAGGTGCCAATGAGACACAGAAGGTTGTCCACGCTGTCCATGAGCCACAGGCTAGTGTTTGTGAACCCTTCTGAGGTCTTTGCATAACAAATTACTGAGCAATTTCTCTTCTTCCTCTTCTTTAAAAACAGGTGGAAGGGTGAGAAACTAAATAGTCGCAGTGCTAGTATTCAGCCTACCCCATACCTACATGAATGATGGGTGAAAGATATACAGTCTGGGAGGATTAAAGAGGTGAGACAGAATTTAAGATTTTTTCAGTGCTGGCCCTAGAACTGAGGTGATCAGCCTGAGTCATATCAAAGCCAACTGTCACTTGGACTCCATGGAGAAGTTGAGGCAACTGGCCCTTCACTACACAGATCCCCTTAGCATCATTTCCCTCACAGAGCAGTGAGGAAATAGAGAGAGAAGACTTGTGTGCTTGGTTCCACGCACACACCTCTCCAGCTAGGGGCTGCTGTGGCAGCTACTGCCTGGTTGCACAGCATCTGAACCACAGTCACTTTGCAAAATGAATCTCGGCTTCCTCACTTAACATAGAACTGAAAACATGATAAATGTTTATGGAGGGAACACTCATGCATTTAATAGTTGCTAGTTTCTCATTTTAATTTATTTTTTTGTAAATAAAATAACACGTTATATCATACCTAATAACTGCATGATTCTCAGGAGTTCAAATGATTTCTGCATGAATTTCTGCCTGCTGATATGTGGATTGGCAACATTTGACTGTCAGCCTCCTTTTGAGTAATGGATTCAGTGTGGAAGGCCAGGATGCACACAGTGTTGTACCTCATTGCTCAGTTTCACAATGACTGTATAGTAGAGGGTAAAACTCTAAGCATTAAGTTTTAATTTAAAGCAAGCTGAATTTCTTAAGCTGTGTTTGCAAGGTTAGTTTATCCTTTCATGGATGGCTGCTCCCATCTGCCTTTGTGTTAGTAAATGCCCCACAAAATCACTGACGTTCGTGTTGTGTGTGGAGCATGAACAGTAACTATTTTAGCTTTCCATCTTTCATATAGAGAATGGATCCTCCTCAAACCATGACCTTTCTGCCTGTCTTTCAGATTTCAGCCTCGTAGCAAAGCTAGGTTTGACTGACAAATCAAATTAAGGACAACAGTGTATAGGCTCTGAATTTTGCAAATTGAGAAACAGAACTAATTCACAAGCACAAATATTTATTTGGTGACCTCATTCTCCTCTCCAAGGTATCTTACTGCAAATTGAGGTGACCTATTAGCTCAATGGAACAGTAGAAATGGCATGGGTGAGATGAGATCTCAGGAAAATGCTCTTTAAACACAGATATTTCCTCATTAATGACAAGAATGAAGAAAACAACAACAACAAAGGTCTCAGCTGCCAAAGGGGAAAGAGAAAGGTACAAGCTTTTCCAAGATGAGATTTAAACTCCTGGACTGTTTCCCTTTCTCTGGTTCTCAGCTGCCAACACAGAAGCTTGTACATTCAATGATGAGCAATGCTGGTGAATAGACCCTGTGTTGATGGACTGATTTCAGTCAAAGGGTTTTAAACAACCAATTTTAACCTTTTTTCCTTCTTTTCCAGATAAGAAGCAGGAAATCTTAAGCAAGCAATTTTAATTTTGTTTTGCATATATATCTTTCTTTTTATCCTTAAGAAATTCATAGATTCTTTTTCTTTTTCTTTCTCTTTCTTTTTTTCTTTTTCTTTCTTTTTTCTTTCTTTTTTCTTTCTTTTTCTTTTTCTTTTTCTTTTTCTTTTTCTTTTTCTTTTTCTTTTTCTTTTTCTTTTTCTTTTTCTTTTTCTTTTTCTTTTTCTTTTTCTTTTTCTTTTTCTTTCTTTTCCTTTTCCTTTTCCTTTTTCTTTTTTTTGTTTTCATTTTCTTTTTCTTCTTTTCCTTTTCCTTTTCCTTTTCCTTTTCTTTTTTCCTTTTTCTTTTTCTTGTCATGCTAATCAGCAAATATACATGCCTCTCCCTGTATGTAAGCAACTGTCACACGCTCCCTGATAATTATGAGTTTCAGAAAGCCTTTTCCCTGTCCTCCTGCTTGCCAATGAAATTCCAGACAGGACTGCTCACAAGAAGTTTTATCTTTGTTACAGCAGGAGTGTTAGCCCCTCTGGCCCTTACCACCTTCTATTGAGGAATGGACTGCAGTACCCATTTGCTGAAAACTGTGCCACTACCCCAGTTTTAAGGATTGCCATGTTCCTAGGAATCAAGTTATTTACTGCTTACCAGTTATATTATAAGCCCCTTATGAGAAAAAAAAAAAATGTGATTTTTTTATTTTTTGTAAGCTCAAGTAAGAAAACAGCAACGGCTTGTGTAGAAAAACTGCACAGAAATAATTGAAAAACCCTAACCCATGAAAAGCTTTTACCTGCATTTTTTATTAGTTCCAAAATATTTCTCCTTCTGTGTGTTTTCATTTGACATTCATCATTCACTTAGTTGTTGTTTTTTGTTTTGTTTTTGTTTTTAATCAGAGTTTTTTGACCTCTTATAGGAAGAATCTGGCTTTCAGTTTAAAAAGAAAAGAAACATCATTTAAAGATTTCTGGGTTTTTAATTGGATTAAACTGAATTATGTTGTATATATTAGAAAATCATCCATTAAATATATGTTTATTTAAAACTAATACACAAAAGGATATCTGTTGCGATCTCTGAATGGATGGATTATACCTGATCATAGGTGGATTTTACAAAGAGCTTTATAATTCATAATTTGAGTACAAACAATTAGGATTTCATTAGAAATATATATTTTTTCTATTTATTTTTAGTCATTTTGCCCTGCATTTGAGAGCTGATTGACATTGTGACCTATATGGGAGCGTTCAAGAACCTCCGAGAGGAACAAGCCTTGTGGAAATATTTAATGATAAAGCCTACTCTAACATGTGACAGTGGTAAAACTTCTCTTGTGGCCATCTGGAAGAGAAATTGGCATGTGAAACTCAGAAGAACAATGTCGCTGATAGGACAGATGCAGTAAGCAAAAACAGGAGCAGAAATAAATGTACAGAATTGGGTCTCTACAAGATTTAACAAAATGTTCAAATCAGAGCCCTGAGGGCACTAGGAGGCCTTAGTGGCCCTGACCAGTCTCACTCGAGACTCCCACCCACAGATTCTGCCCCTGGGCCCTGAAGCCTAATTTCAGCTCAGGCTTGAGCCCCCTGCCCCTGCCTGAGTTTTGCTGTAGGGGTGTCTTTCCCCAGTCCTGTCTGGCACATGGTCCCCTTGGACCTGTGCTGCAGTCCTGTCTCCAGTCCTGTCTTCAGACCCAGCTTCTGCTGCTCCTGAGAAGACTCCACGGATGGCTGCTGGGCCAGGTTCACCATTTTGCCCTGCCTGGGCCTGTCGATGGGCCCAGCTACCAGCACCCACCTCTGTCTGTTGTTTTCAGGTGCTCAGGAGCATGCCCTCATCAGTGAGAGCACGGCCTGGGCATGCCATCATCAGTGAGAGCACAGCCTGCTCCAAGCTCACTTCCCTTATGAGCAAGCAGCCTGTCCTCACTGCTCCCACACTATTCAAAATAGGATGATTTTTTTTCCTGGCTTTCATAAATTCCTATGTGACCTATACATAATACTCAGAGAAAGACAAAAAGCTGAGTGTAAGCACATCAAGAATGCACAATACTCAAGGGACAGGCAATCCACCAGCTACTGAGACTTGGAGCCTGTATGTGATAATACTGTCCCTGGCAAACTAGAGGCAGATGAAAGAGAGAATCAGGATAATCCTCTCAACTGCTAAGAGACCTTGATGATGTAACACAAGCGCCCCAAACAGCAGAAAATGTTCTTTATTCTTGGTTAATGTTTAAAGGCTTCAAAGTGCAATACTGCTATGGCTGTGATTGAAAAGGACAAATTCTGCTCACAAACACACATCAAGGTTTTCCTACTTATTTTCTACTCATAGCATTCTCTGCTCAAAATACTGACAAAGTTGTTGCTCAGAGGGACAATGACAGTAGCTGAACACTATTTAATTGATTCTTGCAGCTTAGATCCAGTAGGATAATGCAAAAGCTTCATTTTGCCCTAGGTGGGTTGTAGCACTCACGTGTCTTTCCTGTTAACACCCCTGGAAAACATTTTAATAGTCCTGGTAGTGTAAAGGTGGGAAGACTCCAGCCTACACAGCTGTTTTGAATGCTGTATTCCCACTTCAAGGGAAATCCTGGCACTAGCAAAAGTATAGCTTATTTGGGAGCCAAATATGTGAGTTTTTAAAATTTTGCTACAGACATAGATTTCTGGAAGCACTTTGATTTGGAAAAATCTAACAATTTGTTTGATTAGTTGGGGTATTTCTCTAAGAGAACAAAAATAGCTATACTGATCCTTGGATGCTCTTGCCATGAAGCTGCTTTAGATTCCCCAAGATGCTCTTTACTCCTGGGAGTAGCCCTGGATCTCATCCTCTACAGAGGAACTAGAACCCTGAGATTTGTGGTAACATCTCAGGAGCACAGAAATTCAGAAACTCTCTGAAACCAACTTGCATTTCAGGAATGATTTAAGGAAATAAACATGATTTGTTAAGCAGCATTTCCTAAACAGAAACAACAACAACAAAAAATAAATAAACAAAACCAACCAACAAACCACCGAGTGCATTTTTTGCTTCCATTTCCTGATCTTGTTGGTAGGTTATAATAGTACTGGGACCAAACTAGTGACCTTGTGCTGCTGTGAGCACGCAGGAAAACAGATACTGTAAACCAAACATTACTTCTGACCTGCAATGCCTTTCTGACAGGAGACTGTCTTGGAGGGATCAAGAAAGAGGAAAACTCTGGTGTCCTATTGAGTTTTTTTTGGTAAAATCTTTCATGAGTGGAAAAGGTGTTAGGGAGTTAGGAGGTGGGGAGGGAGCTGCCCACTTAGCACACAGCTTTTGCCACCCCTTGGAACCTCAGCCCCCTCTCCACTGGCACTGCACTTCCCTCAGTGCTGGCCTGATGCCACTAGGTTTCATGGTTGCCCTTGTAAAGGACTGTGAGAGTTGGCCCTTAGGACTTGCTCTCCATAAACTATATAACCATCTGAATCTGTACTGACATCTTTGCTGATTCCCTTCATGGTTAGTGAGGGCAGCATAGGATCTTTTCCTAAATCACATTCTCCCAAGATTTTAAATTCCCTCTCACAGAGCTTTTGGTGGAAACAAGCAATTTTACAAAACAATCACAGATTCATTAAGATGGTGACTTGGAGCGTGAATCTCTCTAGGTTAGTATCCTTGTCACCACATACATTTTTTCTCATCTTAAGTAGCTCATTATTTATATGGTAGGATAGCTTCAACTGGAGATACTCTGGTCTCAGAATAGAAGGTGGGACTGGGACTGAATTTGGACACAAAGTATGAAAAGTTTGAAAGTTGGCTCCAGTGTCATGCTTTAATCTCTCAGGGTATTCTGGGAAGGATCCCAATTTCTTATGAAAAGAGGTTTCTCTCCTTCCAAAAAAAGGACTTGATTAGGTGGTGCTTGGGCAGCAACAGGCATATCCTGCAGGTTTGGGTGTCAATGCATTTCTATCTTCCAGAGAGAGAACTTGCACATATTGCTCCTGAGTGTCCATGGCTGGCAATCGCAGTGTTTTGTCCTCAGCACACTGACTTTTGGAATCCTTTTCTTTTATTGCATGTGTTTCACTTTCTTCTTCAAGGCACTGGAACATCTATCCTGAATTCCACTAAGCACCAAGATAGCAGCTCTGTTGGTCTCAAGCATCAAACTGTATCATCCTGAGAAACTAAACCCTAGTTTCTTACAGAGCAGTCTAGGTCTAGATGTACAAAGAAACACAGAAAATCCCAGGAGTCAAGTTACTCAATATCTTCTTGAATCTGTGAGAGTAGTAACTAAGTCATTAGAAAGACTTGTCCCTCGGGTACACTGCATAAATGGATAATGTGTAATAGGTAGTCGTAGATTAATGAAGTTCATGTGGAGTACCGAAAAGATTTTCCCTTGAGGATCACGATTAGCTTTTGTATACTTTCGGTGTAGTCAATCCATAGCACTTTATTCTCCTTATAGTTGCAAAGTCTAATATTAGCAATATTGAGCTGTGATGGCTAGAAGAATTAGGCAAGAAGGAGAAAAAATATATACATTTGTACAACTCCTTTCCCCAGACAAACCCTTCCTCATCCCATTCCAGTTGGTTTTCCTTTTATAGGAGTCTTATTACTATTATTTGCACTTTCCACAGAAATACAATGAATGCCATCTTCACAGTAAGATGCTGCTTCTGCCCTTTACACTGCTTCTAGGTATTTGAGAAACAGTTTGTTATTCAGATATTGAAATAACGGCACAGTTGTGAGATTTAACACCACTGGGTGATATTTCAAGCTTCAGAACATTTTATGTTTCTTCAGGGGTCTAATTTTCAAGGTGATTTGATTCATTTTTGCTCCTGTATTCCCATAGCAACTGTAGCCAGAAATGCCTTTTACCGCTTGGGCAAGCTAAAAGGCTGCAGCCTTTTCACTAAGATGCAAGACTACATACCGGGTCTGGTGGTGACATCTTTGTCACAGGGAGTGGTGATGCCTACTAGGACTAAGCTTGCAGACTGCCTGGAAACTGTAGCTAATTCAAAATGCAGTGGTCTGCCAGCACAGAGATGAAAAACATTATACTAATCTCCAAATTGTACATTGGCCACCCATTGGAGCCTGGTTTTCATTCAATGCACTGGTCCTTATCTCTAAAGCCTTAAGATTTGGCTGACTCTGAGAACATCTATTTTCTGCCTGCTAGCATGAAGCCTGCAGCTGATGAATTTTTTAGACTTTTCAGCTCTAGACTCACAGACGGAGGGGGCAGGGGCACAATGCACCAGTTACTTCCCATTTCCCAATTTCATCTCTTTTTGCCTTTCCGACTGCAGTATACTAATTCAGATTTTCCTCTTAAAGAATATGGCTGGCAAAATTCTCTCACACATGCACTCAGGACAGGGATTTTTTTATTACTTTCCTATGGAAGAAGGAGTCACGTCATCACTGGTGAAAGTATTATCAGCTCTTTTTTGGAAGAGGTCTGCTGTAATAAGTGTTTTTAAAATGTCTGTAATAATAAGCAGATATGGAAAACATTCTCCTCTGTTTTAGCTCACGACCCAATAAAACCTAGTTGACATGTATCTGACACATTTATGCCACCCAGCAGCTTTTACTTCATCAAAAAAAAGTTACTAAATGGACACAACAAAAAGATAACTGTACTTCAAGGTTTGTTTGGTGAGTATTCACCAAATACAATACAATACCATATTCCTTGAGTACCGTATAAATACCATACCTTCAGCAAGCAACAATAGATACTAATGCAGTTGTGTCATTTCTAGATTTCAGCCTGTCATGCAATCAATTTAAGCGTGGCTAATGTTGTTTCTACCTGTAACCATAGTGAAAACAATGGATTTATTAAAATAACACATGCTTAAACAGTTGCAGTAGCAAAGACTTAAAGATCAAGAAGATGTTTTTTACATTTATTTCTTCAGGTTTATTTTTCTTCTAGCATTTTCTACTACTCTTTGCATGCCTAAATCTTTATGTAGCATAGTTGTTGCTGTATACAAATAAAAAGGTATGCTAAAAATATAAACAGCAGCACCTAAAGAAGCCAAAACCAAGCCCTGAGCCTGTATAAAGAATGATAAGAGAATGCAGATGGATGCAAGCTCACATTTGTGCTGAACACCCATCTACCTTACAAGTCAACACACATTAGAAGAGAGGAGGCTTTGTGTCAGAAATAAAGAAAACTGCCCCCCTCACAGATTCTTTTCTTTTGATTGTGCTGAAATGAATCAAGATTACAGAAACAATCAGCCATTTCCTTCCACGTATCATTAAAGCTAGGTGAAAAGTCTGAGATGAAACTTGCCCTATCTACAGGTGATCTACTATCTACTAGATCTATCTACTAGATCTATCTACTAGAAGGTAGTTATTCACATTAGGCTCAAGATGAAGGGTTTCCACTTCTTGTGCAAGATTTTTTTTTTCGTACATGGCTGTGTTTTATAGCAGGTTGCTTTCTCGGAGGAAACTCACTTTTATCAGAAAATGTTAGATTTTTGTCTCATTGTGTTGAGATGATAGCTGTGTCCAATGCCTACAGACCTCAGGAGATCTGGGTAAGGGAAAAACTAAGCTGTGGAACCATGCCAATCTTGGCACTGAGCTGAGAGCTTGACCAAAGAAACCGGGCAGATCTGGACATTTGCATAAAAAAGGCTTCACATATCTGTGGAATTTTAATAATGTTTTGGATAATACGTACAGATTTTTGGTTCATTTAGATAGCCACAGAATCAATGCTGGAACTCAGTTCACAAGTCTGGTCTTGGCGCTACCTTTTCTGCTTCTAGTTTCAATTTTGGCATCTGAACCCTTTCTTTTGTGAAGTCCAAGAACTAAATTCAGATAACTGAAACCATGCTCAGTTGGTGCATAGACTTGAAGCAGTCTAAAATTTATAGAAAAATGAGGTTTTTTTAATAAAATGTCCCCACTGTATCTCATAATGCTGAGCACACTGTGTGCTCACTTTAACTGGTGATATCTGGTGCTGGTCAGGTTTAATTGTAACTGCACTGGAAATCTGTAATCTTTTTTATTTCATTTAGCTTGAATTAATCTCCTCTAACAAGCACTCAGAATAGCCCTATTCCCTCTCAGGATGCTGGCCATGGAGCCATTGTTGTGACTCATTATTGAGAACCCTTTTTCTGCTCAGCAAAATTGAGACAAAGGAATGCCTCATCAAGTTTTTACTGTTCTGCTGCCTTGCATTTATAAAGCTCATATGAATAGGCAATATGCAAAAGTCCTTCCTGTACAAGGTCACCCAATTAACATCTAGTGCACAGAACCATTAAGTTTGATTAATGTAATGCTTTGCTTTAAACTTTTTTCATCTAAAAGCTTTTTTAAATTACTAGTAATATTTCTGAGTATGGTTGCAACTAATTTATAGTAATTAGAGGAATCGCATCCCTGAGTCTTGTGTACCTACGTATATTTAGCTCATCAATATTTCTGAATGTATAAATATCAAAATACCTTTTTTAATCCAGTCCTCATTTTCTCATTGCTAAAGTTTCTTCAGAAAATTGCAATTCTTTTTCTCATCTGCTTTCTGTTGTATCAGACTGTAAATTGTTTGGGGTGAGAATTCTGTTGTATTTTGTGTCTATCCAGTACTCAGGATAACTGGACACTGATTTTTCTGGTAGCCATTACTAAAATAATTTAGAGAAGACCAAAAACAGGAGCTGTGATGGATAGCTGCTCACTTTCCTCCATCTAGAGCATGTGTTGCAGTGGAAAGTGAAAGGAGAGCAGGAAATGTAGTTACTTGTAATGTTACCTCTCTCACCTACTTCCTCTTTTCTCTTTTCTACACTACTATGATGGGAGCCCAGCACAGGACTGGACATTTGATGCTGCTAGAGAATACATGGTAATATCTTTCCATAGCTCCACAGAGATTACACCTCACAGAGGTCATCCAGTCAGATATCTTGCTAAGTGAGTGAGTTCTCTATATTTAAATCACAAAGCAGAATTAAACTGAAATACTTCTTTTCTCAGAAGATCTAATTGTTGCATGCTATGGGCAGAGAATAGGAGATCACCAAGCACTGCTGATATTCGAAGTTCCAATAGCTGTGTAGCAGGGAGTTATTCAGGTGGTCACAACATGGAAACAACAGCATGTAATGTGGAGAAAAATAAGAACTTCTCCTTTTTGCTTGCACTTCTGTGACAATACCAAATCAACTCATCAGATATGGCCAGCATGCATAGACAGGGCTTGCAAACTCAGTTCCTAGGACCACTGTGTTCTACCCCTTGCTCTATGTCTGCCTACAGATAGCTTAATGTTTTTACAGGAACACAAAGGAAAAAAAAAAACTTGGAATACATGCAGTCTATCATGGGGAGAAAGAATCGTTTCTGATCCTTGCCTAGGTGGACCTGGGGGAGTTACGTTTTCCAAGGCATTTGAAAAATACATTTAAATTCTCATTTCATTGACAAATCATAAAGGTCACTTGAATGATCATGCAGTGCTTAACTACCCTAGCTGCCCTCACATTGATTGCACAGTAGTAGAATACAGACACTCTTTATGTAACATTGGAGCATATTCTCTGTTATAATTATTATTTATAGTTAAGGCTTTAGTGAAACAGTTATAAGGGAATACTGACAGCAGTTGACTTGGTAGCAGACCCAAACTGGCTATAATTGCTGTGACAAATCAATTTCTCTGGGATTATTGCTACTGTAAAACTAATAGTCACTAAGAGTAATATGTCATTAAAGATGGCTCTGTATCAGAGCTTAGTAGTTAGGAAGTTAAGATATTAAACAGAAATAGAGCTGCTGGTAAAAATGATGTAAAAACTCTCTGAAAAGGTCAACAATCAAAGAACAAATGAAAATGAACAATAGGAAATCTTGATAAAATTTTGAGGGTTACAAGAAAAAAAAATCACCAAACATACTACCACACAAAGGTAACAAACAATGCCTGACGCATTCTCAGTCATTAAGCTCCCTGGTCTTCCATTGCTGTGGGAGTTGTGCTGTCATGTCATTAATGGAAGGGCAAGGGAGACTTCTGGAATGACACCACAATGAAACAGTAAGCATGGCTCTTTCACCTGGACTAACTGAAACGCATTAAAACAAATGTCAGGATCAATCAGTGTAATATTCAGAATTTAGCTTCAAATTTCTGTCTGTTCCAAACAAGCCTTTTCAGTGCTGTATCTGTAGTTCATGCCAGGACAATTTTGGCTTCTGCTTACTAAATCACCCATAGATCCTTTGGTCAGTTTTCAACCCAAGCGGATCCACATCACTTTTACCTTCAAGAAACCAGCCTTTGAGAAATGAAAGATCGCTGTTCACTGACCAGCTTGGTCATGTTCTTCTGCTTGCATCTTTACTCTGTAAAAGGGGAAAACATACATGAATAAATGCACATTTGGAGTATTCTCTTCTTCATGTTGGCCAAGCAACACTGGATGCTGAGGGCTTTCCTGTAGAGTCTGAATATGTCAGAACATTGAGTGATGAACCAGAGACAGTTCAATGACAACTTATGCTACGTGTTTCACAGATCTGTTTTCCTCCCATCCCTTAGAGTACAGAGTACACTTCAGTGAGTTATTAGCTTATAGAGGTGTGGGGAGGTGAAGCCTTTTGGGGTAAATTTCTTGGTCTCTAAAACACAATAAATCTTCCCGCATCCATGTACACAACTAGAAAATCTAGAAGCTTACCAAGGACTTTTTCTCAAAGTTTGTATTTAAAAATATTAAGTAAAAACTTTTAAAAATTTACAAAGTTTAAAATACCACTTCCTATATCTATCTTTAAATATTTTGGAGGTACTGAAACATGTTGGTTTGCAGAGTTCATGGTTTATTTATCTTAAATAAACTAACTAGCTCAGATTAAAGATGAAATTATTTTGTTGACATGCTTGCCTTTCAGACAAGTACAACAGGGAAATATTAAAATGGTTTTGTAACTACATTTGACTGCAAACCACACTTAGTTGGATTATTTCCTGCTTTTCTTATGAGAAAATATAAATTTATGCAGATTATAAAATCATAACAGTAAAATCAATGCTAAAAAAGGGACTGCATACATAAGAGAAATATGCATATAGCAAGCAGGAGGGAAGTGAGAACTCACTACCACAGTGTTCAGCTTATTCATAACCAACTTAAACTGCAGGGTAGAAAGGAGAAAGAAGGTCAATGGCTTTTGCTGTGAAATACATTTCCCTTTTACTTTATTCATAACTTTTTGAAGAACGACTCCTCAACTCCTTAGATGTTGCTGCAACACATATCCTCCTATCTCACCAGCCCCTGTTTCTATGCATTTTAAAATGCTGTCGTTCAGATATTGCTTTCCAGACCAGGTCAAAACAAAGTCCACAAATAGCATGACTGCAAGACTAAAAACCACACAAGTACAAGGAATATGGTGGAGTTTTAATTAAATTTGACCAAACCAGCAGATTAAATCCTTATCCATTCTTGAGATGGGATAGCAGGAAATGTTGCAGCTACCTCCACCTTGTTTTCTTGAAGGAATATTGATGCAAGGAAAGGATAGAAAGCTCCCGTCTCACATGGACCCTGACAGAAGAGAGCCCAGTTGCATTCACTGGGCCTCCGCATAGCAGCAGAAAGAAATATTGCTACCTAATCATGAGCTTTAATTAATCAGACCTGAAAAAATATGGACTGCATATTTTAGTAACTGTTCAGCCCTGGAATCTTAACAGAGTAGACAAAAAGGGGGAGTTTAGATATAGACCTGTCAGGCTACAGAAGACTGATGAGAATTTTATCCATTAGGATGCCAAGTACTGACTTGCCTCTGCTGTCAATCACTATTCAGCAGGAATCTGACTCATTAATCAATCAATACATAGCACAAATGGGTAATGCTGAATACAGTTATTTCTCTGCAGATCAGTATGTCTTAACATAATGATGCTGTGTCTTTAAGACATGTTCAATTTCACAATCCAAAAAGAAAAAAAAAAAAAAAAGAAGAAAAAAAAGTTAAAGATAGAATGCAAATAACACAGGTTTCAGGTGTTTGACAATTTGACAATTCAGGTGCTAGTAGCTTATGGTAAATTAAAACATAACACAGGTTTCTGGAATAGTCTCCTGGGGCCTATTTTATAGCTGTTTTGCAGAAGGATTTTTTTTGTTTGTTTGTTTCTTTGTTTTGTTTCTTTTCAGATAATAAGACAAGTTTTAAAATTATCACATCATATAAATGTTAGCAGTCTCCCAAACTGTCTTGTTTATTTTTCTCTTCACATCAGAAAATGAGTCTGATGATGCTTTGACTGAAGTCAACAGGATTATTCCCATTCAATTACACCCTAAACCTGCAATGGGATTTGCTAATGAGTATAATGTCAAAGACGGCACAAGTGATGAGCAAATGGTTTTTATGATGCAGTCATTATTGAACTTTTTTTTTTCTTTTCTTTTTCTGGAAGGCCTTATTTCAGAATCAGGGACATACTCAATACCGAATATGTATTTCAAAAGGATTAATTCTGCAACCAACACTCAAGCTAAACATCCAAAACTTGTTTCAGACTGGCTTCTGTGGCATTAAGTGATACCTGAAGTGTATGAAGATGGCACCATTAGAGCTGATGTAAGTGATAAACATCAATAACAGAAGGAAGCAGATAAAGACCATTCTAAAGATAAAAGAGTGCCAAGAAATGCCTTCAAAGAAATCCTGCCCTCCCTGTTCTTCTATAGACAGTGTTAGAAAAAATCGTCACTGGCTGATCAACTCAAATTCATAAGTCTGAAAATAATTCTGTCCGTCCCATAGCATGACAATGGTAGTAAGATGGATTCTGCAGCTCGAATCCACCATGACCACCAAGAAAAAATATCTCAGAATATTTCTGCCTGTCAGGCAACTGGGATCATGGCCTGAAACTATTCTGAAAATGAATGTTGAGAAACAGATGGGAAGGAGCTGTACTCACAGGTTCTTGGTTTTTTGTTTGTTTGTTTTTTACCACTATTAATACTGCCCGAGAATCATCTCCACATATTTTCCCCATATATGCAGGTAGCAGTTCAGTTTACGAAAGCGAGAAGTGTAATATACTGTATGACATCTACCTTTCTAATCTGTTTAGAAAACTCCATCTTTATAATCTTGGTTTTATTATCTGATAACCATATACTAGCACAATGTGATGTGTTTATTTCCATTGGTGTGGGAAATGCTGAGTTATTCATTCATCCTCCACACAATCCCCCAAATGATATATTGGCTTCACTTAATCCAGTATTTGGATTAATGTAAACTCTGATATCACTTTTTGCAGGTGGTGGCAAATTCTGATAAAGTGAAAGAGGCTACTGAAGTGGTTCTGACTTCAGCCAACAAGGAGAGAGATGAGAAAAAGCTGAGAGAGAAGAGAGAGGGAGGCAGAGGCAGAAGGTGTCCTATCAGCATGTCTCTGAAAGAGACTGGCAGAGTGAGTGATGCTCTCAGAAAAGCTGGGGAAAAGAGTGGAAAGATGCAGGCTTTCTCATGCTACCAAAGGACAAGGTCTGAGAGGATCTCAAAGTGTGTGAATCATTATTAATTTAGGAAGGTAAGAATGAATGTGACCTATAACATCTATTTTCTTTGCATGTATTCTTGTTAATCCAAGAGCTTGGGGCTGAACATCCTCTAACTGAAAGCATATACTTTAAAAATCTTTTATTTCTTTCATTTCACTCATATATTATCACAGTTTGCATTTTGAGATGACAGGATGACATTAGGTGCATTATTGACTCCGACATAGAGATGAAATAACCATTTATCATCCCTGCTTCCTTCATGACCTTCACCTAGTCATTTTCTTAAGATGGTTTTAAATATTGCAAAATGCCTTTTCCTGTCTGAAAACTACAGTAACTAGATAAATGCAATGGGAGATAGTAGCTAGCATGATGGAAACAAACAACAATTTGTATTTCTTGTGTCAAAAGAAAATGAGATGCATAGATGAGAAATTAAAAACAAGTAGCTTGTTTTTAAATAGAGGTGAGAAAAAATTTACAAATAGATCACCTCATGCAAATTACTTATGGAAATATTACTTTCACTCAAGACATGCAGATGAGTTTTCAACCTACATGAAGCTTTGCTTTGACCCCTGCCTTGCGGCCAAGATGTGAAGTTATGTGTAATATACCATGATATGCCTTATTGTTTCATATGCAGCAGGCCTAAGTTGGTCTTTCAGTGCAGGAAGAATCAATGAAAGTCTTGAATTACTGCAGAGGTTTTAGTACTGAAGCATCTGCAAGTGGTCAGGTTTTAGCTACGAAGAGTCATTACTTGAAATATTTTCACTGTTGCCATTATTCAGAATATTATGTTTATTTCTTAGAAGGTGGAATAAAAAGTACTGACTGTTCTAAATATTGCAATAAATCTATTTTACAATTGTATTTACTTTGTTGTAAATTTTTACTTTACAACTGTATTTTAGGTTATTAAGTTCTATTTTAAAAACAACTAGCCTTTGGCTTTTTCCTTTTTTTTTTTTTTTTTTTTTTTTTGGTCATGTAGGAAATTAAAATAGAAGTCCTTCAGCTTAATAAAATATACAAGATAAAACTGAAAAAAACAATTTGATCATGTCAAACTGGAAGATACTGCTTTCTGTTTTACTGCACGAGAGTTAGATGTGCAAAATGCTGCGCCTGAAATGTCGAACGGTCTTCAGAGATGTACAAGTACCATAGGTAGCCAAAGGTAACTCTAGGATTATGCTTTTTTTTTTTTTTTTTTTTCACAGTTAATCTTTCTCCTGCAGCTGGACTTGAATTTCAAAACACAGACTAGATCTGTGCTGTCACTGTAGATGTGTGCTGCTACTTCAGTTGTTAGCAGCCAAATATCCTTTTAATCATCTGTTCTCATTTCCATGATAAAAACAGCTTCCGGTTGCTTGCAAGTAGAAAGAAACAATTATACATCAGACTATGATGAGACATCAATTTTTAACAAGATTTACTGTGAATTACATGATTGTTCCCTGTACAAATGTGTTTCAGGAGTTTGAGAAAGGAGTTATCCATCAGGAAGATCATCAGACCTTTAAATGAAAATTCATACACTGAGAGAAGCAAAATAGATGCAATAAGTAATAAAATTTAACTGGGTGTCATACAGGCAGCTATGGTTATCCTATATGTTTACTTTGTTCAGAGCAATATTTCCCGATTTCTTTAAAGCTATTTGCATGTAAACAGGACCTCCCCTTCTCCCAGCCCGCCCCGTTCATAACTGATCATCCACTCGCTGTGCTCACACATTTATTGCCATATTTATTCTCCGACTATATCTGCCAAAATAAATACTTAGCACTGGCAAACAGTAGCCATCAGCATACATTTAAACATAACAATTACTGTAAAGAGGCTGGAGAAGACTAGTAACTGAGCCATTTCAAAATTAGGCTGGGCAAAGCACCAGAGAACAGTATATGCTGTAGGAAAGTACTTTGATAGAAGGCAAAGAGCAGATGACCTAAAACCTTTATCCCCAACAAGCTTTTGCAGTAATTATTTGCAATTACTTGTACTTAGTGATTTACACAATCTCCAACATAACAAAAGTCATAAATGTCACAGATGTTTTTGTTTAAATCAATTGTGAAATATTTCATTGAATCACTGGGAAAGTTCAGTTTTACAGACATATCTCAAACCCAAATTATTTCAATGGATTTACATATTCATTGAATACAGTTTTCTATCTCTGCTTGAATGACGAAAAATTCCTATTCTTCTTGTAACTTACATGAATATAGCTATTTAAAGATTAAGCAGTTCTCCAAAACAAAGAGTTTATAGTGAGTCACTTTTACCACACAAAACAATTCCCAAACCCCAAAGATTACACAGCAGGGAATCAGTAAAATTATACCAATACATAGAAAGAAGCAAGAACAAGTAGAGTATTACAAATTGTATAGAATTATCCACAGAATTAAAATGATGATTTTAATCATCACCCTTGATGTAGGGATTATAACATGAATTTGTGAATAAATTGTGAGCTTGTTCTATCAAAAGGGGTTTCTGACATTTCCATTTAACAATGACAATTTTAACAAGTTTTCATTTACTTTCATTTCCTTGCCCAGTTACAGTGAAGAGAGAATAAGTAAAAGCAACTCTATTCTGCAAGTGAAATAAGATGTTATTCTTCCATTTACTGACAGATGAAGTGGGCAAAATTTTCTTCAGGGGTAATGTATGAAGTCCCTATTGGTTTCAATAAGGTTTTGCACATTTACCCATAAGAAAATTGAGATATTTTATCCTGTACAGTTACACACGATAAAGAAAACTGCTTCAAACAACAGCATATTTCTTCACCACGTGAAATTTCTTTTAAGATTATCTTTGTGTCAAATTATTTCCAAAATGCTTTTTGGCTTAAATATAGTGATACCTATCAGTCATCTTGAAATGCTGCAATTTTATAGGGGCTAAATGTAAAGATAATAATAATAAATAACCTGTTTTAAATACCTGTGGAAGCTTCATGGCCATTTTCCTGAAGAATGTACTGTCTCCCTTTAAAACAAATCTCCATCTGTCTCTCAGAACTTCAGACAATGCTTTTGGCTAAGATCAAGAGGGCTGATAGCAAAAACTGTAAACCAGCAGCTAGTTGATTGTTTCTTGAAGGATGTTAGGTTAGATACAGACTCTAAATGTTACCCCAAAAAAGTAACTGTACACTGATCTTCTCCTCAAGAGATACACCTAAAATTATACAAATCTTGCCAAGGTGAGAAAATTACAGCGAAATCAGTCCAGACACCAAGTTTGTAAGGTGAACACTGAATGTTTTCAAACACCAGGAATGTCCATAGGAATCCAGTCACAAATCCACAAATCCTCCATGTTCAGGTATGCTGTCATAATGACTGGCATCTGAGACAGAAATGTTCTGCCCCTGGGCAGAATACCTACCACTGTGAAACCTCAGAGGCAAGACACCGTTGATGTAATGATCCATGCTCAGCAAAGTCAATAGAAATACAGCAATTTTCAATTGTTTGAAGACGTTCCCCCTTAGAAGGTATCCCTACTTCCAAGCTAAGAAATAAAACATGCAATCTTCTTGCAATTAAAATTTAAGAACTTGGTTTATGCCCTTTGAGGTAAGGAGACAAGTTGTCTTACTTTGTTAACACAAAACGTTTTTCTACTGGAAGATGCATTGTAGCACAGTATGATGTGGTATTATTTGGGGACCATCACTTCTGATCTATTCTTTATCTGTCTAGAACAACACGTATAGCTCTCTCAGTCTTTAGAAATATTCAAGTTAATCAAGCAGTAAAAACAAAAGAAAACAAAATATATATATATATGCAAATTTTATATCTGTTCTGCTCCAGGCAGATTTTAACTAGGCCTGATGAAAATCTGTTAGATATGGTTTGTCCATGATGATGTTTACAGCCAAAACACTCAGTAGCCTCTCAGCTGCACCTACTGCTGCGGCCACTTTTCGCCAAGTAATATTTCTAAGGGAAGCAAGGATTAAAATCAAGATCCCAGACTGTGATACATCAATACAAACCTAGTTATTTACAAGTCCATAGAATTACTCAGATTTGGAAACATGTATCTGAGATCACAATCTGACACGTTTTACCTTGTTTACTGGGGCAGCAACCATGCGTTTGAGAACTTGGGGGTATGTGCTGTCAAGACATGTATTCAGCCCTCGGCTCTTCTGGAAAAATATTGGCATAGAGTCACTTGTATGATTCTGCCAGATTATTGATTTCAGGAATGGTACTCTGTATCATTTATTAACTATTATAGTAGAAAAAGTGATGAAGTGGGGAGAATTACAATGCAACACAGCTTTTGTCAACCATCTGATTTTAATATTTTCAGCAAATAAATCTGAAATAAATGCATCTGGATCAAGAGACAAAGAATCATTTGTATGTTCACTAAGCAACAGCTTGACACTTTCTGTGATGAATTTGGTTTAAAACATCTGTTTCTACAGAATAGATGTTAATTTCTCAATTAATTGTAAAGTTCAAAAGACAAAATTGTCCTTTTAGAAGCAAATGCTTTCTAACATACTATTATAATGAATCACTCCCGTCTGTCTATTTGCACTGTATTTTCAACTGTAACTATAAATGATGTAGAGTTTAGGCTGTAGAGTTTACTCTGTTAAAGTAAAATGATAAGAATCATGACATCTAAGATACAATAGCTGTATTAAAACAAAAACTTCTTAAAAATATGTTGACATTCTAGTGAAAAGTTAAAAACTCTGCTGATTCACAGCACATCCATTGATACCTCTCATAAAGTAAGAACAGAATTTACATCTGAGTAGTTTAAGTGGCCCAAAATTTTCTATCTTAATCAAAAGGTCATGAAAAATGTATGACTCAAAAATACGCAATTTAAATGGGTACTGAATGATTTATAACAAAACTATAACAGATTACAATTCAACTGATTAACCAAACTACATCATATTTTGCTATTTTGTAGAAATAAATGGTTGTAAAAGAACATTCAGTCATTAACTTCTCAGCAAGATTTATGAAACATTCAGTTGAAATGTAAAGGGTATCTGTAGTTTGAACAGGAGACACTTTACCAAGTTATTCAGTGGAACCCCATCAAAATGACTTCAGGCTACCAAATTGATTTTGATCTTGCCAAATTTTCATGGCATATACAAATCAGAGCAGTTTCACAGGCTACTACATCACTGCTGTGTTGAAAAGTTGAAAGACACATTTTCCAGGTTTTAAAATACATAATAAATTATCCTAGGATCCCTTCTGAGTGCCTTGGCTGTCTCCTTTTGTCTTCTTACAATACACAAGGCATGGTGACACTATGCAAAATATATGTTGATTGACAGAAAACGTATCTGACTTATGAGCTGTTTGTAAGGTTTTTTTTAGATGGGAGATTTTGAGTGGTGGCCTTACACTGCTGTCAGGAGACGTGTTTGTCAGAAGACTGTTTCTAATTGCCACTGACTTTCATGCCTCAAATACTTCAGATGGAGTTGAATGGGCTGGCATGTAACTGGAAATAAAATGAAGGTTTATTCTCTTCATATCAGAGCAGGAAGTGCTCCATCAGCTAGTGCAAAAGCAAATGTACTTGCCTGGAGTTCAGACCACAAGGCAATGCATCTGTGATTTTTACAGTCCACTTGATTTTTGTTGCCTGTCTCCTCAAAATTAGACTTTGTAAACAAAAAAATTAGACTAAGAGATATGTATGCCAGACAATATTTCTGCTGTAGTTAAGTAATTCAAGTTCAGGATATGATACTAGGGGCTCAGGGCTCAGTTTCTGCATGCAGTGGTGACAGGTCCCCCCCTCTGCATTTTAGGGAGCAGATAGGGACAGTGATATCACTCTGCAATTATTGTCACAGGCAAAACAGACTCAGCATAGGGAGATTAATATAATTTATTGCCTATTACTAACAAGCTAGAACAGTGAGATACTAAAAGCAAACTAAAAACACCTTTCTTCTCATCTACCCTTTTCTATGTCATCCCCCCGAGCAGCACAGGGGAATGGGCAATGGGGTCTGCGGTCAGTCTCTAAAGCTTCATCTCCACCGCTCCTTCACAGTCACTCTCTGCCCCTGCTCCACGTGGGGGCCCTCCCACAGGATGCCGTCCTTCCCAAACTGAGCATGTGGGGGCTGCCCACAGGCAGCAGCTCTTCAAGAACTGCTCCAACATGGCTCAGTACCACGGGGTCCATCCATCAGGAGCAAACTGCTCCAGCACAGGTCCTCTATGGGCGGCAGCTCCCCCCAGACCCCTTGCTCCTGCGTGGGCTCCTCTCCACAGGCTGCAGCTCTGGCCTGGGGCCTGCTCCTTCAGGGGCTCTCCATGGGCCGCAGCCTCCTCCAGGCCACATCCACCTGCTCCACTGGGGGCTCCTCCACAGGCTGCAGCATGGAGATCTGCTCCATGTGGGACCCACAGGATGCAGGGGGACAGCCTGCTCCACCAGGGGCCTCTCCACAGGCCGCAGGGGAACTTCAGCTCTGGCACCTAAGCACTTCCTGCCTTCCTTCTGCACTGACCTTGGTGCCTGCAGGGCTGGTTCTCACTCCTTTCTCCCTCAGCTACTGTTGCACAGCAGTTTTTTTCCCTTTAAATCTGCTCTTACAGAGGCACAACCAACACTGCTTATCAGCTCAGCTCTGGGCAGTCGTGGGTCCCTTTGGAGCTGGATGAAACTGGCCCTTATCTAACATGGGGCAGCTTCTGGGCTCTTCTCACAGAGGCCACCACTGCAGCACCCTGCTACCAAAACCTTGCCACGTAAACTCAATATGCCTGTGTCTTAGAGTTAGGTTAAGAGATTGGGCCCTATCCTGAAACCCCAGCCTATGGCCCAAAGGAGAAAGTCCTTGGAGAAAATATCTGTAGAGTCCTCTCTTACCTTATGCAGCTTTAAAAAAAAAAAATTCTTTTTCACTCCCTTTTCAGCTGGAGCTCTTGTCTCTCTCCTGGACCTAAACATAAGCCTAAGTGTGGGATGAGCTGTACCCTGAGATGCCTAGCCATGTCGCAGAGGAGCAAACATGCAGCCTCTCCCATCATTTGTTTTCCCCCTTGCATCTCACCATTACAAGCTTCATTCATGTCTCTCCTAACTCGAATTCTAACCTTAAGCGTGGGCTAAGCATTAGCACTAGGCTGCCCAATATGGCCAAGATGAGAGAATTTTGGGGAGATAATTCTTTTTTCACCCTGCCATGGGAAACAGGTCTTGCTACAAAGATGGTGTGATGGAATGTATCCGCATGCATCTTAGGCAAACCTGCAGCCCGTGTTGAGAAGGTCAAGCTGCCCTTCCCGGTTTTGTGACAGGAGCATTATAATCACAAACTGAGACCTCTGGCTTATTCTTTACAGTGAAATCCTTAGGTAAAAGAAATGACCATTAAAAAAAAAAAAAAAGTCTAAGCATGTTCCCAAATTAGAGTTTATTTGTATCAGTATTTCTTCTTTACAGGACTTTTTGATTGTTATACCTATTCCTTTCATTTCATGAGGGTGAAATGAGACAATTCTGGTATTTATAATGGTGTTATATCATTATTGGGATAATAAAACACATTATTTGTATTCAAGCATTGCTCCTTTATCAAGCAGTTAAGGTTAGAAATATCCACTTTTGAATCATGAGCAACAGACAATTGAATGTTGGCAAAGATCTAGAATTTCTCAGTAAATTAATATATACAGTGTTTTAGAACAATTGGCTTAAGTGACTAGGCAAGCATTCAAACAACTCATTTTTGGAAAATGGCAGTATTCTCTAATGTGAATGTAATTTTCCATAACGGAGGGAAACTTCATTGAATAGAAATACAGAAATCCTCAAGACTTATAAGTAGGGCACATACTTACTTATTGAGAGGCACATGGTACCTCAATATAATTATGATTATAATGATATTTTGTTTTTCTGGAAATACACATCAACTAGGTATATGTATGATGCCTAGTGAGATTAGTACCTCCACAGGAGTTACAATTTACAGGTAATTTATTTTGAATCACTGCAGTAAGAAAGAACACCATGCACAAAAGTACTTCAGTAGAAGAGCTTTTACTGATCCTCTTGGGTGCAGGGCATAGCCGGCTGCTAGCATGGCAAAGGAAGGGCTTAAAATAGGCCAAAGCATGAAGAAAGTGTCCAAAGTACCTTCATGAGTGACTGTGTGTTTATATGTATACAAATGTAATGGAGAACAATGCCGACAAGAACTGAAATTTTGTGCTGATGACACTGCTATTAATCAGCTTCAAAATCACTCATTTTTGCTCCTGTGTTCTCAGAGGGCAATATGAAAGTATTCAAATTTATAGTCGAACTATTGTTAAATGCCAGCTTACAACAATACAAAAGAAAGAAACCATTTAATCAATACTCCATAAGTAAATGTCCCTTAAAACAAATGCTCATGTAAACAAAAATTGGATTATATTTGAACTATAGGTTTTCAAACAGAATAAAGTGCTACAATCGAACAGATGTTCTTGTTGATGGGTTTGCAGTTATTTACTTATGCTCGTCCTCATATCAGTGACTGAAAGCTGATTCACATTCTCCCAGAATATAAATTTTAATGAAAATAATTCTCCAGCTGAATTTACGTAATTGTAGAGATTTGAACAGTGTGAGATAGTATACTGCAAATAAAGACTTTGCACTTTGTAGTTAAATATAAATCTTTTCTTTTCTTTTCTTTTCTTTTCTTTTCTTTTCTTTTCTTTTCTTTTTTTCTTTTTTTTTCCGCTGTATGCTGGAAGTTCTGATCCTAGTATATTAGAATATACAACCTCTAAAACTCAACAAAGTAAAATTTGCATGACATCCCTAAGTGTTCTAACATCTAGATAAAGCACTTATATACTGCAATAGTCCTAAGACTATTAAGATCATTTGCAGAGGTTGCTCAATAAATGCATTTCTATACATGAATGTAAATACAAAAAGTCCTCAAAATGACCAAAAGTCACAAAGAACATCATTCAAATAGAACTTAAGTGCAATTACTAACAAATGGGTTGGGTGTTTTATATTATTTTATTTTTTATTTTATACCATTACATTTCTGTGTAATATTTGATATAAATCTACAGTCTCCTTCTTCTTCACAGCTTGCTTAAGGCTCCTGCAAAAGTGTGCATTTGTTAAAAATAGTACCTATTACAAGGTGTCAAAAACACACACTGGTCCCATTGGAGTGTCTGGGTGTATATACTGGTTGGAAGTGGTGATTGATATGAGAAAAATCATACAGTCAGAGAGATTACATGTATGTGTTAGAATTGCTGCTAGTGGGGATAATGGGTATGTACACATATAATGTGTTAGAGAGAATAAATTCCTGATGATGGGTTATAATGAACTGATGGTAATGCTGTGTGTATCTGCATATTAAAGTGGTGGGTAGTGATAATATGTATAATTGTGAGGGTGGGCAGACAGTGATAACAAGATGTGTGAACCGTAGGAGGTGATGGGCATGCATGGTAAAATGAGTAGGAAGCAAGGATGTATGTGTGACGCTGTGTATAGTGATGTTGTGGGGGGCACATGGCAGCATATGCATTATGGTGATATTTATGCGGTTTGGACCTGCTGTTCTTGGAAAAGTAGGTGGTGCTCATAGGTGACAGTTCATGTGAAGAAGCAGGTTGGTCTCCATACAGGTGAGGTGTGCCCACACATATGTGTGGATACAATAGACAGAAGCAGTTATTAATTTTGTTCATCTGTATGTGCTGAAGGAGTCTTGATGCAAGCATGGTGCATGCATTAGTGAATAACCGTGTCCAGCTAATACAGAATGGGCAGGTGGTGGTAGTATTTGAAAGCTGGCTAAGTGGTTATGTGCAAATATGTAAGGATAGACTCTGCATTGAATGATAGCATGTAGAAAGACAAGAGACATTGCCTGGAGGGAGATGTGTATATGAAGGTGATTAAATATGTTTGCCTAGGTTGTAGAGGTGCAGTAACAGGACATTCTGCTGGTGTTCACATGTGTTTGTAACCGGTGGTGCGGATGAAGTGTGTGAGGAAGCAGCATCTGCCTAGGGATAACAGCATGGGTAACTACTGGTTTTGATTGTCGTTGTCTGGGATTGGAGTGTGTATATGAAACAGCATGGTGTAGATCAGTGTGTAAAAGCAGTTTGTGGTGCACATCCCCAACAGGGATATGCAAGGGTTTTAAGTGCAGTATTAAGGTGTGTGCATGTGCAGCAGTGGTGATACAGCATGTGGTGGTTCAGTTTGAAGTGCTACTGGGAGCAGAAGCAGTATGTGAGGGGACAGAAGAGTGGACAGATGGTGTGTTCGTGTGGCAGCATAGCTGGGATGTTCTTGGCACCATCACAGTGTAGACAGTAATGGTGAGCAGTAGTGTGCAGGCTAGTGCCTGCACTCCTAGATGTGAGAAGCACAGAGGCAGAAGTTGTGCTGGGGGTGTGAGAATGGGACAAGGTTCGGGATATAGCATGGGCTGGGGGCAGTGCCGTAAGGTATTGGATGCTGCTAATGTGTGATGGCTGGTGATCGTGGTGGGATAGGACAAGGTGGGGAGCATGGAGCAGCAGCACGGCTGCAGGAGGAGGTGTAGGCATCGCTGGTTTCAGGCAGTGCTGTGCATGTATGGTAAAGGCTGTGGGGTGTGTAGTCAGTGCCGTGCCCGGTGGCAGCCCCATGGGGCGGGCAGCGTGCATGGTGCGGCTGCAGCAGCTGTGCAGGGATGAAGCATGCCAGCTCAGGTAACACTGCCCACCCGCCCCTGAACAAGCTTTTGTCCCGAAGCCGGAGGCATGGTCCCTTTGCCCGGGGTGCCCCTGGCAGGTAGGGAGCAGTGCAGCACGGAGGGGCAGGAGAAGACGCTGGCTGCAGGGGGACCTGAAGCTGTACGGCGTGGGGCAGGGGCAGTGCGGGCAGCAGGGGCAGAGCGAGGTGGGCAGAGGGGCCGGGGGTGCCTGCCCTTCGGCAGCCCCGGCTCTGCGAGCAGCCGGGGGGGCGGGGTGGGAGGCGGGGGAGTGTGTGGGGGAGGGACACCCACTTACGTCTCCTCCCGCATTTTTTTTTTTCTTTCCCTCCTCCTTTTCGTAGCCGGTGACGCGCCGCCGCCTATTAATCATTCACCAGCCGGGGAGCAGCGATTGCTGCCGCTCGGAGCGAGCGGGGCCGGCGGCCGCCTCCGTCCGTCCCCATGCCAGCGCCCCGGGGCAGCGGCGCCGGGAGCCCCGCCGGGATGCTGCGCCCGGCGAGCGGCGGGAGCCTGCGGCTCTGAGCCGGGAGCGGGGAGGTCCGGGCAGAGGATGCTCCCCAATGGCACCTGCACCAGGCTCCCGGGCGGTGCAGGCAGCGACAGCGGCGGCAGCGACAGCGGCGGCGGAGGAGCCGGCGGCCCCTTGGAGGAAGCGGCGGCAGGGGGCATGGACTCGGGCGGCAGGAACTCCTCTGGCGCTCCGAACAGCACCCTGAGCGAGTCTCAGGGCAGCGCCATCCTCATCTCATTCATCTACTCCGTGGTGTGCCTGGTGGGGCTGTGCGGCAACTCCATGGTCATCTATGTGATCCTGCGCTATGCCAAGATGAAGACGGCCACCAACATCTACATACTCAACTTGGCCATCGCGGACGAGCTGCTGATGCTCAGCGTCCCCTTCCTGGTCACCTCCACCCTGCTGCACCACTGGCCCTTTGGCTCGCTGCTCTGCCGCCTGGTGCTCAGTGTAGACGCCATCAACATGTTCACCAGCATCTACTGCCTGACCGTGCTCAGCGTGGACCGCTACATCGCTGTGGTGCACCCCATCAAGGCGGCGAGGTACCGCCGGCCCACTGTGGCTAAGATGGTCAATCTGGGCGTCTGGGTGCTTTCCATCCTCATCATCCTACCCATCATCATCTTCTCCAACACAGCGGCCAACAGTGATGGAACGGTGGCTTGCAACATGCTCATGCCAGAGCCCACCCAGAGGTGGCTGGTGGTCTTTGTGGTCTACACCTTTCTGATGGGCTTCTTGCTGCCTGTGGTGGCCATCTGCCTCTGCTACATCCTTATCATTGCCAAGATGCGCATGGTGGCCCTGAAGGCCGGCTGGCAGCAGCGCAAACGCTCAGAGCGCAAGATCACTCTCATGGTCATGATGGTGGTGATGGTCTTCGTCATCTGCTGGATGCCCTTCTACATCGTGCAGCTGGTCAATGTCTTTGTAGAGCAGGATGATGCCACCATCAGCCAGCTCTCCGTCATCTTGGGCTATGCCAACAGCTGTGCTAACCCCATCCTCTATGGCTTTCTCTCGGACAATTTCAAGCGGTCCTTCCAGCGGCTGCTCTGCCTCAGTTGGATGGACAATGCTGCAGAGGAACCCATCGACTACTATGCCACTGCCCTCAAGAGCAGGGCATACAGCGTGGAGGACTTTCCCCCGGACAACTTGGAGTCAGGGAGCATGTACAGGAACGGCACTTGCACCTCCAGGATTACCACCCTCTGAGGAAGCATTCCTGCCCTACCGCCCCCCCACTGCCCCCAGCAGGAGGGTGAGCGAGGCCAGGGCTGTGGCACAGGGAGGACGGGAGGGAGGGGGTTTTGGTCCAGCCCACCGACAGCAGCGTTTGGCACAAGAGGGAGCAAAGAAAACCCCATGTCCTCGGTGTGCTGCCCCATCCCCCCTGCCTGCCTCCCATGAGAGTGGGTGCATTTGCTGATGCTTTGACACCCCCTTAGTAAACTGCTGCACTCAGCTTAGGCTCTGGCAGCCGGGCTCTGCCACCCCTCTCTGTGTCTGATCAGCAGCTGTGCGGGTCCCACAGCGACTGTCCCTTTTGTACAGGTCCCCCTCCTCCTCCCCCTCGGCTGGTGGGACCCCCCTGCCACTGAGCAGAGCTTGCCCCAGTCAAGTCCCAGCAGTCTGGCTCAGAACCCCCTGACCGATGGCAGCCCTGCTCAGCATCTACAGGTACGCACCTGCCCTTCAGAGAACAGAAACACTGGGAAAAGTCCTCCCCGTGCACACCTGGCCCTGTAGCAGCCTCTCTCTGCCTTCCCAGGGGGAAAAACAATAAAAGAGGGGAGAAAAAGGCCCCGAGAAAAGGAGCAGCGTAATCACGGAGCTGTCTTCTGCTTTGCAGACAGCTCTGACCTCCCTGGGGCTTGGGCTCTCTGTGCTGCTCTCAGAGGAAGCAGAACAGAAAAGGTCTTAGGAAGGAAAGCTGCTTCTTGCTGTGCTTCAGAGCTGCACAGCCGGCTGCTGATAACAGGAGATAAGTGGTCCCGTGACCCACAGGGAGCGGAGCACTGAGCTGGGGGCAGGAGGGAGCCTTGAGCCGGGGGATGTGTGAATGCATCCATACATCCAATAAAGTGTGCAAATAATAAAGTTTAAGGGGAGCGCTAGACTGTGAAGTTATTGTCTTGTGCCTGCTCCATTAGCCATGAAACGGCAATGAAGTGAGCTGAGACAGTTCTGAATGACCTGGGTGGCTGCAAAGTCACTTTAGCCTATATGGAAAAAAGGGGAATTCATTCAAAATCTCCATCAGGCTCTTAAATTAATACTTGACAGAAAAGTAGCTGTTTGAACATAGCTATTACCCTAGCTCCTGTTTCTTCTGTTGCACTAAAAGATAAATAAAATGTGTTTATCATATGTTGCCAATGTAATATACTGGCCCGGAGCTTCATAATGTTTCATTTCTCAGAACTGTTGTTTTTAGTGTGTGCCAGATGTCTTTTTATTTGATTTTTTTTATTTGATTCGTGTCACTGTGTTGTGAACGTGTTTCTCTGAAGCAATTTATACTGTGTACTTATGTCTGTGGTGGCTACCTGCAAGAGTGCATTTAAAATGGGTGATGCTCAAGAAGGCTCCTTTTCAGAGAAAAAGGTTGTAACTTTTTCTAATACTCTCATCTACACTGTCTCCCCCAGAAAAAAATCTCTTGAATTTTCCCTCTTTCTCTTATGAAGTAACATTTTTCATATATGTGAATGAAGATTTCTTGTTTGATAAATGGAGCTGATTAAACAAAACCTTCTCTCCCTGCTCCCCTTATCCCAGATGCAAGAATTACTACAAAGTGTATTAAAACAAGCAGATAATGTTTTTTTTGTTTTCTACCACCTGTATTGACAATGTCATGGAGTGGCAGGTGTCCTGGTAGTTGTGACAAATCACTTCTTGAGCACAATACTGTGGTGGTATTAATTATAGCTACTGACAGTCTGAAGCAAAAGACTGGAAAAAATCTCCAGTAGCAACACACCCATAGCCCTGTACTGGGAGCTACAGTGCTGAAGAAGTGCACGCAGTGTTAAGTGTAAGGCTGGCTGCAGAGGCATCTAGCACTCAGGGTGGTGGACTTACTGCAGGTTCTTGTCAGATTGTACCCTTCAACTTTTCTCAGCAGCGAAAAGCAGGAGACTACTTTGTACATTTCTTTCACCAAAAATTAGATACTGTTAAATGAATGTATAAATTTAGTATTTCAAAGTTGTCTGATTCAAAGCCCATCGAAATGAGAGAAAAGATCCTAGTTCACTTCAATGGACTGTGAGTCAGCTCCTTTTAGGTTAAAAATCGCTAATGTGGAAGCTGTTACATCTTTATTAAAATATTTTGTGAAAAGCTTTAACAATTGTAGTTTCTTTTCTTCTACTTCTCAGTGGACCTCATTTAAAGAAAACATGCAAATATTAGTTTTGCTAATGATTTCCATGCACATATGGGGGAAAAAAAGGACTAAATGTCTCTATAAGCTTATTTAACTTTTCACAGAAACCAAACATCTGTCAAAACAGTCAAATGCCCCATGATACTACACGGTGCTATTTGTAGAGCTTCACTTAAAATCTCACTCACAATCTCTTTAAAATGGTATAAAGCTCTCTCTCTCTCTCTCTCATCTAGGCATACTGTTATGTATGCTTATACTAAATAAAGAATGTCTACTTTCTATTGCTGGATTTGTTTAACATTAGACACTATGAAGTAAAAGTGAAGAAGCAGTGATTCAAATCAGCTTTGATGAGAAGTTGAGCCTGGTTTTATTGCTTTTTTTTTTTCTTTTTCCTGATTTTGCCTTTAAACAAAAATGTTATGGATTTCTGTACACCTGCCAGCACATGCACTTTAATTTCAGTTTTCCCAGGCAGAGTGAAGCGGGTTGGTGACTGTACTTGGCAAACTACCCGGCTGCTGCAGCAGAGGCTGTCGGTGACACAGTAGATGGCAGGCTTTCCTTCACAGAGATGCCCTGGCTCACTTGCAGCCAGCAGTGCTGGTCTGACTCCTGGCTAAAACACACCGCATAGTTTCAGTTTGGAAACAAAACCTGCTTATTCTACATTAACAGTTCTTCCTGCTATTTTTCGCCCTGAGTTTAGTTCGACTTTGGCAGTGGGAGAGGTGATCAAAAGGTAAATCACTCTTGATTTCCTTTGGAAGAAAAAGTTTGTTTTGTATTATTCTACCCAGTAGAAGATACCTACCAGAAAGTAAGTTGTCCTTCTGAAATAGTGTAGTATACCAGAAAACAAAGAGAACTCTTTTTAATACTTTCCAAATTTCAAATAATTATTAAGATTTTACATGGAAATTATATGAATTTATGCTTAATTCACTGAAAAAAACACAGTACAGCACCATATTTCTTGGTGAAATTTTGTCTCTTTATACTGTAATGTAATTCATTTACAACTAGGTAAACCATAACTTATAACCAGTGGTGTGTAGCTCAATTTTCCCTGTGAGTTTAATATTTAAAAAACACTTCAACTTTATACACATCACTGAATCCCAAGCAACTTTTCCCATTCTTTGTTTAGCCTAAGACCTATACAAAACAGTATGACAGCTCTGAATAACATGCAGTGGACTGCATCATTTCCCTGGGTACAAACAAAGAGAGAATGGCCTTCACATGGATTTTCCTAGCACATACACCTGATACTTCTGCAGCATTTTCCCACTCAGAGAAGAGCAAGTGGAAAGCTACTCTTCTTTCTCACCAGATTCCCCAGGAAGCATGATTAGATCTAGAAGTGCATCCAAGAAGACACATCTCATCATCCTGGGGCTAACTGCTGCCTGCAGACAGTGGGCTTGGAGCCGACTGGCTCTTCCTATCTCAGCTGTAGATGAAGAGAGTGATGGCCACAGGTAGATCCTCTGCCTTCTGAGATGGCCCTCACAGCAGAGAACATCAAGCAGTATACATTTTTGCATTTAACACTGAAAAAATCCATCTGATTTCTTCACAGAGAAGCAGCATAAGATTTCTGAATGTGATGTGTGCATTTCTGAAATGCCAGATTCCCATTGTGTTGGGATAAAACAGTTTTGTATCAGAATAAAATGGATTTCTGGTTGTTTTTGTAAAACTGAAAGTCTGCATTTCAAGCATAATCTTGCATGCTGTATCAACTTCATGGCCATTTGTCCATATATTCTATGTTAACCAGTTTCCTAAGATCAGCATCATAACTTTAAACATTAGGCTTAATGTTACTGAAATAAAATGATCCTCTGATGAATGATTTATATAGGATTTGACTTTTCTCTGTCATGTTTCCAGAACAGCAATGTGTAAATTAGTGTGTTAAAAAAAAAATAAATAAATAAATAAAAAAAAAACAATAAGCAAACATAAACAAACAAACAACACCAACAACAAACAGAAAAAAATAGTCAAGAAAATAAAAAATCAGTCCAGTGTTCTATATTTCCTCCCCTAGAATCCTTACCTGACTCCAGGGCTACAGACAAAATGTTAATTGTGAATGTCTAGAGGAGAATAAAATATTTTTACTGCATTATGTATTCAGCACTTCTGTCTTCTTTAACACAGAGCCTTGTTGGACCAATGACTGCAAGCAAAGCCACAGGAAGAAACGGTAATTTACTAATTAAATTTCTTTTTGAGAATAGTGCTTTCAAAATATTATATTTTGTAGAGAGAAATAGAAAAGAACAGGTGAAACAGAGAGCGTTTCAAAGTGTTTCATTAGACAGCTACAAACTAAGCACAGTTTTCACAATATGCTTTTCAATGAAATCTTACTATGCCCACCCCCTTCAAACCCTGCTTCACCAAAACCCTAAAATCTGGTTTTAGTATAGTAGTAGGCAGCCATGAATCAGAAACAGCAGGATGATGGGTCCTACATGAAATATATGGGTTTCATCTCCCGTCTGGACTGAATATATTTGTCATTATATGCTTATCATTTCTATGGCAGGTAGAGTCACCTTGAAAGCAGTATTAATGTACAAAAGGCCCATTCTACTCTCTCTTTTAAAAAAAAAATAAAAAAAAATTCTCTGCATGGGTTCTTATGCTATGAAACATGAGTAACACTGCAGGGTATCTCTGTGGGTTATTGAGTTTCCTAAGTAGAAAGGTTAAGATAAAAGTGCCAGGATGCATAGCATATGAGGGCTGGAGGACAGCTAAGAATCACACATTTATAACTTGGGACCTGCTGTTCATTGTGATGATGACTGTAACTGGTTTTTATTAGCTCACTTTCCACTGCTGCTGACAGTGCTGTTTTCTGTATGTAGGAGCCTCACCAGTCATAAAAGTGGGTATGACAACAGAGGGGGAGGCTGTGAGCTTCTGCAAGGGTGCTGCAGTGCCCTGTACTTGGCAGAGCTGAAGATGCTGAGTAACGTTGCTGCTGACAGACTGAGGCAAGTCAGGGGACTAAGGTTCATCCGTTTCATGCAGGACTGGTAATCACACGCACATTTACAACAGCAGGTTCAAATGGTCATCTGGAATAGTTCAAAACGATACACAAATATACAAAGCAAGTATGTAATATACATGTAGCTTGCAAAATGCATAATTATCCTATTTGGTCTGTTAGACCAAAAGAGATGGATTAAGATGTTATGAAGGAGCTCATGATCAATAAAATTCCAATTAGAATTTCTGGACAATTATGTAGTGCTATTTTACTACTTAAAATATCGAATCATTTATTTCATAGAATCATTTAGGTTGAAAAAGACCTCTAAGATCATCAAGTCCAACCACTAATAGGAAGTCTTTTCTGTTTTTTTTCATGCTAATCTGATGTGTAGAGGAAAACTGAAGTCTCAGTTCTGCTGCAGAGGTGAGTCCATTGCTGGAAAGATTGGAGCTGGTAGGAGAAAAAGCTCTTGGAGGAAAAACATTTGGATAAGAACTGGAGTGGCTTTATATGGAGATATCTATTTGATATTCAGAAGGTTTGAAGCTTGCTAACACACACTGAGTGTTGCAGGTGCCCAGCACTTTAGGAAATCGCACCTCACACCTTCTACGTGGACCAACCATGCCTTGCCTCAGCTAGGATAATGTAAGCATCTCCATCTGAGGCCTAAACCTGGAAACTAAGGGAGGCTTTGATTTGGTTTCTTAATTAGTTAGGTTAAATAGGTTATAATATGTTGTTACTGAATACAAAAGCACCTTGTCTATCAGCATACTGGCTAAAGGCTAAGGATCTTCTTGCCCTCTGGCTTCTGTTAAATACAGACATAGATGGATCTTGCCCCTCTATCCAGTCAATAAGAGACAAGTCATGGATAAAAGAAAAATTTGAAAAGCGCTGGCTTACTGAGCAGAAAATCAATACTAGTGTTACTGAGTTTATTTTCTTAACATTGCATCAGAATTGTTGTTTATATCATTTGGTCACAGAAAAGAAACGATGCTTCTAGAAGCTAAACTGACTGTACAATATTGTAAAGCAGCTTTTTTTTTAAGGAGCTATATATATGTCTTCTTGAAAAAGTAGAACAACTTTGATATTAAAACAAGTTTATTATCCAATGCCTTGTATTTCCTATACCATTTTGTATTCTTTCTATAAACTGAGTGTCTTCATAAGAAAAGATGCTTATTTACCCACTCTTGGTGACTATCGATAACTCATTTCAGCGATGCTTTGAACAGCTACACCAGCTAAAGACCTGTCTGATCCAAGGTTCATGCCTTAGATTCATACAAATTAATTACACAAATCAATTGCAAGACCAAATGGATGAACAAAAGAAAATTCAATGAAAGGAAAGATGAGAAGCACAGAGAATGGATTTTTTTGATGGATATTTTGTTTTAATTTTTAGATCAGTAGACGTTAACTGGTCACATGATGAGACCAGAAGAAATTGAATCTTACTTTCTACTACTTGTGCTACTACAGGATGGTACAAAATCCTCATCAGTTAACTGTGCAGAAGAGTGATGGGATTGGTGTCTCAGGTGACTACATGTGAAGTTTTCATAGATGTAGGGAAAGGTGGGGTTTTCACTCTCCCTGTTGCTATTTCTGTTGTTTAAGGTGGAAAAGGAGATGGAAAGGTTGTGGTGTTTTACAGAGAGTTGTATAAGAAAAAGCAGAACATTCCAGGTATGTTCACAGTGGGGCAAACGATTGTTTGGATATTTGGGGAGAATGGACATGAAAAAAGGCAGAATTGGTGGATATCTTACCACCACTAAACACTGAACAGTAGTGCTCAGAGCCTTAGAAAGAGGGAATCTGAAATGGAGAAAAAGCAAGTGTGTGATGTCCAGGAAAGGTCATTTAATTAAGAAAAGAGAGAGAGGGAAAAAAAAAAAAAAAGAAAAAAAAAGTCCAGTACAAGAGTTATAAAGTAGGACTTAGCTCTTTCATACAATTAATTTAGATTGTTTAGGGTATGGCAGATACATGAATTTTCAGTTCAGCAAAAAGGATGAAGTTCTGTTTTTTATGTCAGCTGCTATTTTCAAAGCTGGCTGTTGCTTTTTAGTTAGAAAGTAACTAGGTATTTATCTAAAAACTAAGGGATAATGTAAGTACTTTATGAAATTACTAGAAACTTAGGAAAGCAATGCAGAAAACAGATAACAGATTTTTTTTTTAATGTTAATTTACTGTGGATTTTTCCAGTGCTTTAAATTTCATGGGCTATTTTCTTTCCTTTTAAATAGAAAAAAAAAAAAAAAGTCTTACCATTTTCTTGCTGAGCACAAAGAACTCTACATCAACAAGACAGAAATGGAATGTAGCAACATATTATCTTCTCTTTCACCATCATAAAATAAGATTTGCAGAATTTCTTACTTTAAAAGCATCTTCAATGCTATGGCTGTGAAAACTATTTTCCATAAGAGAAATACATGCTCTTAAGAACAAAAGGTAATGTTCACATATTCCTCTCCACAGACCTTGAAACTCTGAACTTTGTTTAGCATGAAGACAGAACTGTATTCCCCAAATGGTTTATCTAATTTACAGAGGATTTCAGGTTTCTGTGTACTCATTTGAGAACCTTTAAGTAGAACTAAGGTTTAAAAGAAAATACATAAGAGAATAAACTACTCAAGCAAGGAAGGAAATCTCCCAAATAATGCTTACTTTTGGGGAAAAAAAAATTGTCAGTAATACTTGCACTTAAGCCAATTCTAGAGTCTGTAGAAGTGCTTCTCCTAACTAGACAGATTTTTGCTTAGATAAACTATTCCCACAATCTTAATTTTTACTAGGAGAGCATATTCTCTCTAAAGGTAAATAAATATATACAAGTTTTCATTTAAACAAAAAAGAAAAAAATGCATTTAAACCTAAGTTCTTGTCTTTCACTGCAGCAAAGTTGGCATTATCTAATGAGCCAGTAGGATGTTCTTTTGAGAGATCTAAACTGGATTTATGGAATTGCAATGGGTATCAACAGCATTAGTGTGGACAATTTATCTGAAAGTAATGAAAGCTTCCTCATTACTATCCGACTGATACATAGGCCAACAAAAGAGGACTTGTGGTGTAAAAGCTGCAGATATATAATAATATGTCACTGAGTATAGGGCAGAGCAGACCATGATGAACGTTGCATATTAACAGGTTGATGCTCTTGTACTGTATTGTCTTCTCATCCTTTTAAGCTTCAGAATCTAGAAAAGAATGAAAATCAACTTTGTTTTACTTAGGAAGACTAACATATATGTTGCTATGAATAAGTATTCTCTTAGGATATCAGAGTTGCTTCAAATGGACCTGAATCTGCTTCATCATCTCAGTGGTTAGGTATAATTGAAAGAGAATCAATTCACTTTAAGTGCCATTAGCACTGCAGAGTTGGAAAGGTTATTGCTGAGAAATGTAGGAAGCTTGTATTCTGAGAAACAGCTGCATGCACCACATACACACAACTTATTACTTCTTTGAAGAGGGAAGAATTAAAAATATACAGGGGGAAGGGGCTGCTTTTTTGTTTTTGTGTTTGTGTGGGTCTGTGGACTACTATCATGGCAGGCTGACTAGCACCTAAAATTAGACATCTTTAATAACTGTTACTTGGCGTAACTGGTCAGACAGCTGACAAAAGAGAAAAAGACCCTGATTTTGTCCTAAGAAATGGGTAATATTTGGCTGAACACTGACTATAACATACCAAAAATGAAAACTTTGAGTGAAAAAAAAATATATATATATATATATATCATTCAAAGCAGGGAACTGCATATAAATTAAGGAGGTTTTGAAAAAGAAATTAAAAGGAACAGCTAAAAAGGTAAAAGCTTGCAGGTGGCACTGGAGCTATTTAATGATAGGGGAAAAGATTAACACATATTATCTACCAAAAGAAGACATTACTAGACCCCTTTCCCCTAAGTTAAAGTAAAAGTTAAACACTACACAACAGAAAAGTACCTAATTTACAGTTGAAATCAAGTACAAATAAAGAAAACAAAAGAAACAATGAACTTTAGCAAATAAACGGTAAATTCTTAAAGCAGACAAAACCAAAAAATGTCGAGGAACATTTGCCTAAAGACACAGTAACTACAAATGGAAAATGCAGTAGAGGAGGAAAACGACCAGTGTGCTCACTGCTGATGAATGATGATTGTATTTAAGAACATTTCAGGAACAGCCATAGGGGAAAGAAACGTGGAATCTTATTGCCTGTGTTCATTATGGACTATCCTTTTTCTTAAAGAAGGGGAAAGGATGAGACTGTGGAACTTCACCAGAATTAAGAGTTTGTAGCAGTTCTGGTATAAATCCAATAAAGGACAGTACAAAACCATCAGCAGAGGCTGATGCTCTCCTAAGACTTCAGAGGGAATTCTGTAATGAAACAGCTGTACTATGGATGGTGGTGAAACCTGCTGGAAACCACAGGGCTCTCTCTGGGGAGTTGTTCAGCTCAAATGTCTCATAAATGATCTGGGGAAAAGAGAGAGAGAGCGAATTCTTTGTAACCATCAGCACCATTCTCTTCAGCGGTCAAAATAAACAAATGGTTTTCTTCATAACTTAAAAAAATATACTGTTAAGCTATCATAAAAATAATAAAAAAATATACCTGCAATAGTTTCTAAACTTGTATTTCACAAGGAATCCAGCAGCATAAGAAAGGGTGCAAAAAACTATAAGTAAACCATCAGGTCTATAGAATATTTTTTTTAAAGTGGAAATTGACTCATCATCTTGGCTGAGTGAAAGAGTGCATGGCAAAGGTATAGAAAATTGAGAAGATGAATGGGTCTATTTTCTCATGTCACATGTAAATTAATTTTGCAATTAATTGATATGGGATGGTTGGATGCTAAAAGTAATAAATAGGATCCAACCTCTATTAGACAAACTGATGGAAGTCTACCATGTGTGACATCGATGATACCCAGTCTCAAACTCATTTTATAACCTGGTAGAGTATCTAGTAGAAGTGCCACTTACAGATGTCAGCTTTCCTATTCTATTTCCAAAACCATTTGCTATTGTCAGAGACGGATTACTGATTTAGGTGACTTTTAATCTCACACAAACTATCTGTTCTTATGTTCCAGGGAACAGTGTAAACCATTCTTATCAATCCAAAACACAAGACCTACTGGTTATGTTCCAAAAAACAAATCACACTTTGCTGAAATATCGCAGGCCATGTGCTTTTCCTTGATTAATGACTGAAAATTTTTATTTGTTTGCAGACCACTGCATTCTAAGTAACAAATACCTGAATATGCAAAAAGAGGCTGTTAAGGATGGATACATCCTGGTTAAAGATGGATATTTGCCTGAATTTCTTCTCTCTTCCTCCCCAGCTCTTCCACTCCCTGGATTCTTGTTCTTTACTTTATCCAAGAAATACATAATAGTGTTTGACTTTCCCCCATCCTTCTGCCTCAGACTTGCAATGGAAGGACTGGCAGGTGGCAGGAGGGACAGGACACTATAAATGTGGGACCACCACCACGTCTCTCCCTTCTCTGCCTCTGCTGCTGCCTTCAGCTACCTCACCTATGGTAAAGTGGTCCTTCAGTCCTTCAAGTTTACAATACAAAAAAAGGAAAAGAAGGCTTGCTGGACTCCCCATTCACATTCACATCTTCCAGTGCCAGAGCTCTACAACTCCAGGGGGGAAAGGCAAGGCTATGTATTGGGGGAAGAAGCAAAGGCATGAAGTTTAACCTAGTTTGAAGCACTGGGAGAGTGATTACTGTTGCTGCCTCAAGTTGGTTATATACCAGTTAAATGCATGAAACACCTCTCTACAGCCTTGATAAATATCCACATGCTGTAGAAATGGAAAATATTTTTTCTAGAAGGAACTTAACATGTATCAGTGATTAAGCTCCATGTGATAAATGAGGAAAGATAATGAGATTTGAAAATATGAAAAATATTAAGTGATGGGAAATCATGCTTCCTGGGAGAAACACAGAATCCATTCATTTCAAAATCTTCTTTAAGCTGTACTGCACTCAAAAAAGGAGGAAAGTTCTTGGAATGTTTGAATTTTGCCTACATCCACTTCTAGCTTTCACTTTAGTCCCATATCACACTTAATCAAGCCCTCAGTAGTATAAAATATTATTTTTAAAATTGGGAAAGTCAAAATTTTATTTCTGATTATCTGATGATTACAAACCATTAAAAAAGCATTATATACTCATGAATAAAATGTGCAGCCAACAAATGATGTGTCTATTACTCAAACTATCTTTGGAGAAATTAAGGAAATCTAAACGCTAGATTTAACACTTGGCAGCAGGTCACACTTTTTGGACCGCTGTGATACATTAGAGGTTTGGACATTCCTACCCCTTGCAGAAATCAGCATTTTTAAACGTGGACTCATAGACTCTTATGTCCACTATTTTGTTAGCATTACTTTGTTACGTTCAGTCCCCTAGGGAATTTACAATTTAAACAAACCACCCAAAAAGAACAACAAGTAAAAGTACTAGATCACTTAAAATCCCCCATACAAATCTAAAACTCACAGATACAATGTTTATAGTGGCTTACATAGTTTTAATATGTGATGAAAAGATGCACTGGAAAAACAGATTAAATATAATATGCTTATATAATATAAATAAAGTATTTTTAGTGAAAGGAGTAGTATGTAATATGAGGGATCAGGTCAAGATTTGTCTTAATCTCTGCTCTGTCTTGGAAAAATATTTACATTTGATTATGTTTTACATACTTTGTTAAATAAGAATTAAAAGCAAGTTGCATCCAATTTCATAACTAGACACTTTTAATGTAAGCATTGTTATGGTTATCTGTACTCATTATGACCTTACTTATTCCCCTCATATGGATGTAAATAGGAAACCCTGCAATGAATCTGCCTAGCATAAAACTGATTCATCACTGTGATATGAGCCAATGGTACATGATACAAGCCAGCTATCTATTGGTTTCCTACCAAAGAAAGACACAATTTAAATTGAGAGTGGAAAGTAAAAATGATTTACCCTTTCTCCCAAACCCTCTACTTCTTGGTCTGAACCATTACAGAAAAGGAAGAGAAATTTGTACTCTGCCAGCTCAGGCATTTCAAATGCATTCAGGTGTCAACCAAATCCAAATGCTATTGGCTTTATATTCTCTTGGCTGCAAAAAGAAGGTAAAGCAGCCCACAGAGAGAAAACAGGAATCTACAGTATGTAAAAACAATAGTGGCTATGGTGAAATTATGACCATCTAGCTTTGAAGAGACGCAAGACTGTTAGCTTGTTTTTAGAAAAGTGACTTGCACAGCTAGAGACCTAGCTTTGCTGATTTTTCTGATTTAATTTTAGATCTGTGTTTTACGGTCATTTAAATCCAAGTAGGCTCCCTAGGCTGTCTTTTCAGCTGATGTAGAGAAATGGTACTTTTAGGATGCAATTCATTGGTCCTGTTTTCAGCTTCTATTCTAAAATGAGATTAATTGTTATCTGCATGTACATATTTCTCTCCATTAGAAGAGTAGGTGAGTCTAGACGAAAATAATCTCCTTTCAACTGAGTCAAATTACAGACCGGGGAAAACAACAGAATCCTTGTGTAGCCCTTTAGACACGTGTCTAAAAGGATGATCTAATGCTTAATCCTGAACCTCAAGTGTAAGAAAAAGAATTCTGAAATCCATATGTGATTTAACAGGAAGCCAATGCAAAGAATGAAATGAAAATAATGAGACAGGCAAGTGGCTTGTAAGAGCTCAAACTTGTGCATTTTAACTGAATAGACTGAGTCAAATCCTGAGAGATGCCAAAAAAAAAAAAAAAGTAGTCAGTAACAGGCACATAAGTCAGCGCTTAGATGTGTGCTTCATAAGACTCCTGAAACAGAGAATCTGAGTATTTCTAGAGCTTAGAAGAATGTCCCTGAGCAGTCATACCATCCAATTAGGAGTTCCACTATCTGATACGTGGGAAAAACAGAAAGCATAGAAACAATAACTTGGGGAGGCTCTCACTCATCTTAGTTTCACTGCTACTTGCTTATGGAGCCCCTTGTAGAAGCATGGAGCACCCTGTGCCGTGGAACAGATTACTTACAGTGATGGTAACGGAAACAGTATTAAAAGGAAAGGCATTAGAGGCTTAGTCATTTTCCATATCTGTGCACATTGCAACGTAGAATCAACCTCTTATTGAAGCTGAAAAACGCTTGCCTTTTGTAACACAAATGTCAGATAAACAGATTAGAAAAGTATGCAAATTGTGAGATAGCTTTGTACTGACTAGTATTCTGACCTAGCTGGATTTAATTCCTGTCATAATAAAGTAGAATTTATAGCTATAGACAGCCTAATGGTTCACAGATGTCTGGGATACCCTTAAGAAAAGCAAAAGGCTGTCTCCCAGAAGGCTACAGACTATCATCATTAAAACAAGAGAGAGGGGAAAAAAACCACGCTATGTCAAACTTTATCCTTAGCAGAAGTTTATACCAGATAAATCATCAAGTCTTTGCTTGCAGGAAAAATAGGCAATAATACACTTTATTGTTTGAAACAGAGTCCTCCAAATTCAAAAGGAAAGTCACAAAATGAAAGTAGTCAAAGGGTCAGGTCAGCTCTGAAGGGAGGAAGAGAGAAAAAAGAAAAGAAAAGAAAAGAAAAGAAAAGAAAAGAAAAGAAAAGAAAAGAAAAGAAAAGAAAAGAAAAGAAAAGAAAAGAAAAGAAAAGAAAAGAAAAGAAAAAAAGCAGCAGCTTGGCAAGGCAGCTTAGAAAAAGGCATATTCAACTGTAACATACTCTTAAAGGAAGAAAATATTTCCCTCTCTTCCATGCACCCCAAAAGGCTTGGATGAGCTCCTGTGTCTTACTGCACTCAGAAAACCTTGAATCAATATTTAGCATTACCACTTTAACTGAAAATCAACACTAACAATAGGTAGTGAGCATCAGCACTATGAGCTGCACTGAAAGCGAGTGGTGTGGTCAGGAGGAAAGCTGCTTTATGGGAAATTCCGAAGGGAAATCACAGAGGAAGTGTTTACCTCGATTAGAAATGGGCACAAAGGGTGAATCCTTCTTTCCTTGCTCTCAAGGGACTCCATGGAAAACAAGATTTCACAAAAGCTTGGGATTCGCATGCTGTGGACCCATGTTAACCCTTCTCACAGCGTGAGAAGTGTGCAGGCACCTTGTCTGATTGCAAGGGATCCCCACGCTGCAAGCAGAAACCAAGTTTTGTACCAACACACCCTAGGAACAAAATTGTAACTGGAAAACTTGTTGTTCTGCTACAATAAAAATGAATATTGTATGAAGTTACAATAAGAGCAGCAATTTAGGCTTTAAATAATCCTTTATTCTTTCCATCAGCTGAAATATAAAACTGAACCCCCATTAACCTCCCCCTTCTTTAGCAACTTAGTGACCTTAAAGATATAGAAATGCTCTTTGCTTATAAGAATATCAGTCTGAAAGAGTATGGGTCACAGTTTCCTCCGAAATTACGGCGGTTCACATCTCCAAACGTCCCAGCAATGAGCACGAAAAGGAGAGCCTCCGGTCGAGGAACGACGGCTAAATCTCAAGGCACGGAGTGGTCCAAAGCGTCCACTTCTCAGCTGCTCGCAGCAAGGCCCCCGGGGAAGTTTTTTGGGGAAAAGGGAAACCCGCAGCCGGCTGCGGCTGCCGGTGAGCGGTGATTTTGGAGGCCGGGCCCGCGGGTGGCGTGTGGCAGAGACCGACAGGGAGCGACAGGGAGCGGGGTAAGAGCGGGGCAGGGCTCGGTCCCTGCCGCCCGTACTCGCCGCCCGCTGCCTCTCGCGTCTCCGCGGCGCCCGCCTCCGCCTTGCTGCCGCCCGCCGCCGGCTCCTTGTCCCCGCCGGCCTCCGGCTTCTTGTTGAAGCACAGCTTGAAGACCCCCAGGACGGTCATGACCAGGATCACCAGCACCACCACCGCCACCGTCACCAGGATGAAGACGTAGTTGGAGGAGGAGGAGGAGGAGGTGGACGAGGTGGAGGAAGGCGGAGGGGCCGCCGGCTGCTCCCGGCCGGCGGGCGGCGTGGCGGGGGGCCCCGGGGAGCCGCCGGGGCCCGGAGCGGAGAGGCGGCTGCCGCCCGCGGCTGTGGGGGCCGCCCCCGGGGCCGCGCAGGGCGCCCCGTCCCGCCCGCCCGGGGCGCAGTCACAGGCGAGGGCGCCGCTGGCATCGCGGCACTCGGCGGCCGGGGCGCACTGCCCGGTGCCGGGCCGCAGGTAGCCGAAGGGGCAGGGGCAGACAGGCTCGTCCGTGCCCTTCCAGGCGAAGCCGCCCGGCTCGAGCTGGCAGGAGAGCCGCACCTCGCCACCGGGGCACGCCACGGAGAGCACGGTGCCCGGCGGGCTGAAGCCGGGGGCGGCGCTGCGCTCGGCGAAGGGCAGGCGGTAGTCGAGGCCGAGGGCGGTGGTGGGGCGGAGGTCGGGGCAGGCGCCCTCGTCCTCGTACCTGCAGGCGTAGCCCTGGCTCTGCCGCTGGCAGTTCTGCTCCTGCCATCCCCAGCCTGGGTCGGCGGTGGCGGCCGCCGCCAGGCGCAGCCCGGCGCAGCGGGCGGAGACGCAGCTCCGCACGGGCTCCTTCACCCACCGGCCGAGCGCCGCCGGCACCTCCCGCGGGGCCGCCCCGTCGGTGGAGTCCTCCCAGGAGAAGCCGCGGAGCGGCTGCCCCACGTCGGTGCAGGCGGACGCGTTCCTCTTCAGCCCGACCCAGAAGAGCGCGGGCCCCGCCGCCACCTCCGGCAGCAGCGCCAGCAGCAGCCGCAGCTCCGGCTCGCCGCCCACCCAGGCCAGGCGGCCCCGCCGGCGGCCGCAGGCGCTCCGGGCCTCGCCGTACGAGGCGTTGGCGAGGTGGGCGCTGAAGCAGGCGCCGGCCGCCTGGCAGCGCACGGCGGCGGGCGGCTGAGGCCGCCCCAGGGCGCAGGCCGCGGCCAGGAGCAGGCAGCAGGGCCCGGCCCGCCTCATCGTCGCGGCGGGCTGAGGGGCGAGGGATGCCCCGGCGGCTCTGGCGGAGCTCCGCTCTGCCTGGCTCGGCCTGGCCCACCCTGCGCCCACGGCCCTCCCCCGCGGGCCGCCGGAGGAAGCGTGTCGAGAGCCGGGCTTGACCTCGGCATCCTCCGTTTGTTGGCGGGCAGCGAGGAAACGTTGGCCCGGCCCCGGCTGGTGGGGCTCCAGCGGCGGCGGGGAGAGGGTGGAAAAGTCCCGGTGCCCGCCCTGGCCCTGAGAGGGGCAGCGAGGCCCGGAGGCCCAGCGGCAGCAGCCCTGCCTTCAGAGCTGAGGGGCTGAGGGTTAGGTGAAGTAGTGCAGCCCCGCCAACCCCGACACACCAGGCGAACACTCGCCAGAACTGATTCCACACTCATGTTTCGAGAAAGTTGGCCTGAACGCATTTATAGGTGTCTGTGCCAATGCACAGTGGGTTGTTTTTAAGTGAGCTTTACTGAGCTGGCGCAACTGTTCTTCCACAGGCAGTTTGCGTGTCGCTTCCTATTCATACTCCATACTGGGATATCCCTCTGCTCTTAACCTCACACAAACGTTCAGGTGCAGCACACATCAGTTTCATTCCCAGGCATTTTATGTGGCATAAAAACAATACATACATGTGCATTTCATTTTCCAGGTTTCACTTCAGAAGAACCCATGTCAATGTTTTCAGTTTAGTAAGCGCGATGCAATAGAAACTGCTAGTGTCTCAAAAAGCAGATAACTCAGAGAAAGCAAATAAAATAGCATAAAAAAAAAGTGTCATCTATTTGGAATTTTTTTAAGAAAGTGAGGTTCATCAGTAGCTGCTGTTTCTGGAGGAGTGGCTTCTACAGTCGGATCAAGGCTCCACATAGATTCATTCAGTCCTGAACAAAGTCCCCACCCTGCTCAAGCATGCTAGTAGGCTCTGTGTCTCTACAGCCCATTCTTAGGAATTTAATTTCTTAGGTGGAATAAATGTGGAGGACAAGCCTGATTCAACTAGTTTTAGACTGACCTGCATGGATCTCATTGACTCTAGGCCCACGCTTACTTTCTCTGGCTTCCTCAAAGAAGGAGTTGAAAGACGAGCATACAGACATACAATGTGATGAAGCTCAGAAGCGCTGTATATTTTTGTATATTCTAAATATTTGGCAAATTTTACAAGCTTTCCAGCAGGAAACTGTCTTGACAAACTGTTTTAGAGACGGTGACCTCATGAAGCTGAGCAGCTTCTGCTGCAATGTCAGAACTGCAGTAAACCATACTGAAGAAAAATCAAAAGCTTAGATTCAGGCTGTTCCACTTGCCCCAGACCCTGTGTCCTGAATCAAAAATGAATGCAGGAAGCACACAGTGGTCTCTATTCACAAAATCTCTCTTTTTTTTTATTTTTTAACAAGAAGATGAGGGGCAAAAGGGCAAAAAAAGTCATCTATATCAGTTCTGTATAAAGTACATCCATGGTATCCAGTATGTAGATATGTGGTGGTTTTACTTGGGTGGGCGGCTGAGCTCCACCACAACCGCTCTCTCACTCCCCCTCCTCAAAAAGGAACAGGGAGAAAATATGATGAAAAGGGCTCAGGGGTTGAGATAAGGACGAGGAGATCGCACAATAATTATCATGATGGGCAAAACAGACTCAGCATAGGGAGATAGTGAGATTTATTGCCTGTTACTAACAAGCTAGAGAAGTGAGAAACAAAGGAAAGAAACCAAAAGCACCTTCCCCCCCATCCACCCTCTTCCACCTCCTCCCCCCAAGCGGCGCAGGGGAACGGGGGAATGGGGGTTATGGTCAGTCTATAGTGCTTCTTTTCCACCGCTCCATCTCGGTCACTCTTGTCCCCTGTGCTGTGGGGTCCCTCCCACGGGATGCAGTCCTTGCTGAACTGATCCGGCGTGGGCTGCCCACAGGCAGCAGCTCTTCAAGAACTGCTCCAGATATGGGTCCATACCATGGGGTCCATCCCTCAGCAGCGAACTGCTCCAACCTGGATCCCCTACGGGCTGCAGCTCCTGCCAGGTCACCTGCTCCTGCGTGGTCTCTTCTCCACAGGCTACAGGTCCGGCCCGGAATCTGCTCTGGCAGGGGTCTTCCACAGGCCGCAGTCTCTGTCAGTGTAGGTCCACCTGCTCCACCGTGGTCTCCTCCACGGGCTGCAGGGTGGAACCCTGCTCCACCGTGGTACTCCATGGGCTGCAGGGGGACAACCTGCTTCACCATGGTCCTCACCACAGGCCACAGGGGACTTCTGCTCCGGCACCTGGAGCACCTCTCCCCCTCCTTCTTCACTGACCTTGGTGCCTGCAAGGCTGTTCCTCACTCCTCTCACTCTCCCAGCTGCTGTGTGGCACAGCATTTTTTTTTTCCCCATCTTAAATATGCTCTCACAGAGGCGCAAAACAACATCACTTATTGGCTCAGCTCTGGTCAGCAGTGGGGCCCTTACCAAACATGGGGCAGCTTCTAGATTCGTCTCACAGAAGCCACCCCTATGGCCTCCTGCTACCAAAACCTTGCCACGTAAACCCACTACAAGATAATATATCTACCCATGGAGATGGAAACACTTTAGAGACAATGCTAGCAATTCCTTGTTTTGTCTGTCTTCCTCCTGAATACTTAATGACAAGAAACTGCAGCTAGGTGCAAGCTGCTTTTAACCTTTTAAAGCCAATATTTAACCTTTTAAAGCCAATATTTTGGATAGCCTTTGCATTCTTATTTTCAAGATGAACACAGAGGACACAATAAAGAAGAAAAACAAAAAAAAAAAAAATATGTCCTAGCTTCCCTTGTTCCGTTTGGTCAATTCTTAATAATTAACAAGATTTTTTAAAATTTTCAAATAAAGTAGACTTTCAAATGTGCTTTATGTCTTTTCAAGTAGAATGATTTAAATACCTTTTTGAGATCTATAGAAAACACAGTAATTGTCTGTCCCCAAAATATGTATCCAGTAGTTACTTAATTTTTGCTTTGGGCAAACATTGCTAATTGCTTTTACAGTCCCGCTAGACACTCACATATACAGAAATTCTGTTTATCACAACTGTAAGAGCTAGCAAAGCAGCATTTCAAAATACATGAAATAGAAAAACTGGATTAGAGCTAAACTGAATTCACACATTCATAACTGTGTTTAAGCAGACTATTACATTCAGTTTGTATTTCTTTTCTCATGCTATTCAGCAGAACTGAAACTAGGTCAAATATTGCCTATATTCTTACAATTATTATATTTCAAGAGCACAAACTGCTTAAGTAAAAATACATTAAATTTACTATATACAGCTGGGAGTGTAATTAAATTTGGGTGGCAGTAAGACTTGGCTTTATGGAAAGCAGGTTTTTATAACCAAACAATAACCTGTTGATTGAATTCTAGAGGAAATTAGAAATTTGATTAATCAAGACATATAAATGATGGTGCCACCGAAGTGTTTCAAGAGCTCTGCTGCCTGCCGGAGCTGTTGCCCCACGCTCTCTCCTCTCCACAGTGCACCAGGGTGGAGGCACCGAGCCATGAGTCCAGGTGGGCAAGGACAGGGTGATCCCTGTGGTCTGCCAGCACTCCCAGCTGTGGAGATGCAGCTCAGTTTGCATCTGAAAGCTGTTACCATCTCATATTCAGATCTCTAATTATTCACTGGATCCAGCCTTGAACATACCCAAACTAAACAAACCATTCCTCTGGTCCAGTGATGGCTCTTGATGATGCACAAAGGTTACAGTTCCACAAATACCTGTCAGCTTGGTATCTGGAGCCAAATATAGTTGATGATAGGTTTGAAAGAGAAGAGTTTGTTATATTGGAAGCCATAAGTTATATTTACTACTGCCGTCTTGCTCAGGACTGCTGACAAGGCTTTGCCTAATATGCACCTGTAATCCTACATCTTCTTCTCTTTTCTCTTTCAAAATGGAGCTAATGTATTGCAGCTGAATAGAAACAAACCTTTATAAACACGATGAATAAAACAGAAGGAACAAAATGCTTCAGACCTCAGGCCGTGTCCCTAGAGAGCAGAATGCAATTCAATCTCTGAAAACATTTGCTCCCTTGCTTCTCTTTTCCACTGTCAGCAAGGGCACGATGTGACCTGTTTGTGATGGCCTGTCCACCAGGTAATTGGTAGGTACTACCCGCTCATTTCACACAGGCCATGAGTTTAATTTCCTAGGCTACATTTGAACCAGCCATTTAGAAACAACAGGTTAGCCACCAGTGCCCTGGGCAGTCCTGTCTCATCAGAGGAATTCATACCAAACAGAAACAGCAAACACTACATGCCAATGCCAAAGGCTTTCTGCAGCAGGGAATAGAGATGGGAGCTGATTGTCTGCTGGATCTGCCTGTACACCTGCTATTTTCTCCTACAGCTGCACCCAAGAGTCCTGCAAAATATTTTAAAAGTACTGGGTCTACTAGATCTCCAGAAAGCAGCTCTCCCTCTGGTTTTCAAGGTTCTTTTGGTTCCATTTTAGGCAAATAAGAAAACACCGTTTCATTAAGTGCCGTCATAGGGCTTTTCCTGAAGAATTCCTTTCTTTAATGAGAGGATTAGCTGCTCACACACCAGTCAACGTGTGAGGCAGTTAAAATTCTATATATAAAGAAGACTTTACTGTGTGAATGGGACTGCTTTATGACTAATTGATGTCTAAGTCCTAATGTAGCTGTTTTGCTCAATAGTAAAAGCTTTATTTAGCTATAGTCGTTCCTTAGACTCCTGCCTGTAAGATCTGAGCCTCTGAAGATACAATGGCTTCCTTTAATTGCAATTTTACTGAGAGCAATTAGTTATTTTGTTTCGTTGTGTGACCATGTCTGCCTTATAATAATAGGTATGCTTTGATTAAAGAGTAATGAGCAAATTAATAAAACTACTTTTTTTTTTCTTTTATGGTGGATTATTTCTTGCATTTTTACATGGTAAATTAAAACTATTCTTTTTGTGAGTAACCAGAAAATATGTCAGCCATATTCAGGCACATGCTTTACACCTGCTAGGGCTTAAGGGGGTACGTTTTCATTACAAGTAGGATTGCAAAGAGGTATAGTATCCTTTTTTTACTAAGAACCGTATTTTGCTTTGCTGAAGTAGAGGAGATGGATGGTGCAGTAACAGATCTGCCTGGCTGTGAAGGGGACAAGTAAAGTGATTGCATTACACTGTGATGTGTAGGTTAGGCGTAAAGTAGCTCAACTGGCTGGTGACATTTCCGATAACCAAAGGGGATACAGGAAAATGTCTGGAAATTGTTCTTTGCCCATTCTGCCACAAACCTGGAAATGGTATTTAAAGGCAGAAGCAGCTTTTATTTTGTCTAAAGGGTTGCCTCGTCCCTGTGAACTTGCTCCTTCTCCTTCATCCCAACCAACATCCCAACTAGATCCACACATCTTCCTGTTGAATTTCCTGTGATCAAAGTCAAAACATATTCCCTGTCTTTCAGTGCTCTGCCAAGAGATAGGTAATAATTTAAATGTCCCAGTGGAAAGAGGTATTTTGAATAAGTGAGACTCACAGTTGTTTGACAGCACACTTCCAACATTATCCTCCCTTCCTCACTCACTGCTTCATGAAATTGATAATTGTGTTTAAGAAGTGGTTGACCAAATAATAAGACAGCCTTACATTTCACATTTAAGTGGTGTTTAAGCAAAATATTTTCTCACAATAGGTTATATTCTTTAAGAAAATGCCTAAGTTAAAAAAACAGATACTCTTGAAGTCAGTGAGAACTGTCTCATTTCATCAGTGTGCCAAGATTTCTCATGGATTTCACTGCATTCAGTTAAACAACTTGCAACAGGGAGTAAAAATGCCAGGTGAAATCTGGCATGCCTTTGTAACTTTTTCAGGAAACAGGACGAGAAATGAAAATAAAATTTTCTATCCTATTTCAACAACTTCCACGACCGTAAAAATTTAATTATTCATCTCTAAGAAGGACTATACAGATAACAAGGTTCACTTATACAGTTTGGAAAAGATAACCCAGCAGGGGTCATGCGAGTTCCTGTCTACTGTAATAACAATTTCCAGTGACATTATGACTAAGAGACTTTAAAAAAATAAGTAATAATGTTTAACTGCTGTTATGAACACAGTGATATATGTGTTACATTGATGATGTGGACATAAAATTTAACTAATCGTGATCTGCTGAAGTGGCATTTAACAGATGGAATGTGTTGACAAAAACAAACAAAAAAAGATGTGACTGTAGTGTTACCCAATATGCATATGTTACCCTTAAAGCCTGTTTCAGTTTTGATATTCATGTTTCTATTAGAAATTATGCAAGAAAATAATGTACTCTGTTAACACTTCCATGAGTTATTAAAAAAATCCAATACTGTAATTAGCTAGGGGAAATGAACTCTAGAACTCTCAAATTAAACACTTTAAATCTTTTCCAAAAATACTGTAGTCTATAAATATTTTTTATTCTCACTCTAGCCTTCCTTTTGTTGACTGGATAATTCAAACTCATTCTGTCCCAACCTCCAAAGTCTTCAGATCTGCTATATTATGTAGCAGGGTCTGGTTGCCCCTTTTGAGGTTCATATTGAGCACACATTGGTGTGAGGGGGGCCACAGGAACTGCAAAGAGGGTATAACCATATCTTCTAGTTTGTGGTTAACAGTGTCATAACTAGTAACAGCACTGAAATGGGTCATGGCATGATCAACCTTCCCAGCATCATCTTCTCTTTTCTCTGTACCTTGAATAACAGCCAGCAGAGGCCAGGGCTTTGATTTGATGTTCTAGTGGTTCACATGAAGTGTCTACATGCTGCAGAATCCTTTTCAATTTCAATTGATTCAAGCTTTCAATTGTGTTCATGTGTGTGTACATGTATTTAGATGTTTGTATGTAAAATGTGCATATAAATATATATGAAAATAAAGACATTTTAAGTACTTGTGATTTCAAGGAGTTGGTTTTTTAAGTGCAAACTGGCATGAAGTTTGTCATCTTTGTCTTCATAACTCTATAAGGAGTTTAGAAGAGGGGGGCAGGAATGCAAATATTACTCCTGTCATTGATCTCATAATGTCTGACACCACCTCTGTGATACCCAAGCAGTGTGGTGTTAAAATAAGGCTGAGAGTATAGTGAAGGGTTAAGTTGAAGGAATGGGGAGCTGCTGCACAGAATAAAATGAGTAGGCAGGATAAAAGTAGAGAATAGGGAAGGAATCAAAAGAAAAGACAGGAGATTTAATATTGCTCGTTAGTGTGGAAGCACTAGGAGAAGCAGAGGGAGCCAAGGGGCCGTATCCCTGCATGTGTGCTGGTACGTGATATGGTGGTGACCTCAGGCGTGTTTGCACAGCTGGGCAGCCCCCAGAACAGTCTGATTCCAGGCAATGCAGCGCTGTCAACATGGGGTCAAGATAAGAACAACGACAGATAAAATAAAAGATAGTTACCCTGTAAGGACTGCGTACAGTTCCTCAATCATATTCCTATAGGCAGCTGTGGGAGACACACTATGGACTGAGGGGCCGTCAAAGCCTTAAAGCAATTTTGTGGCTCAAAGGCAATCCTCAAAAAGCATTATTGTCAGAATGAGCTTTACACCTTCTTTATGCCATTTCCTTTCTGGTACATAGCGATGTTATCAGCAGGCTTTGTAAGTCATAGGTTTCAAAAGTCTGGGAAAATGTTGTGTGCAGTTCTGATGTCCTCACATCCTATTAAAAAAAAAAATAGAGAGAAGAATGAGCCGTTAATTCAAATTCACCTATATCCTATTATAGGTTTCTAATCTTGTAACAAGTTTTACCAAGCTAAAAACATTTTGGAAAATTAATGAATTTTTATTTGAAGTGAGAAAACCCATACTTTTAGTATCTGCTTGTAGAACTGCAATTATCTAACAGGCTTTTGGGACTGGCAGATTATTTGGAATGAAACAAACTTTCCTAGGGAAATAAAGTAAAATAGAAGGAAATCTAGTGGTAAAGAGGTGATTTCACTTCCTGGCATTTTTCCTAGACTGACCATTTAAGAGAGAGTCTTGAAGTATTTGCTTGAAAATAGGCAAGGAATACAAGCTAGTAAGAATAAATTCAAGAGAGAGCAGCTGTGAAATGGAGAGGCAGCAGATGCTTGTCTACACAAGCAGTTAATTCAGATGAAAAAAATAAAAGGAAGGAAGAGTATTCTGAGCCTAGTGAATTAATTGTTGTGGAGGTCATAAGAGTTAAGCGTGCCTTTTATAGAAATATCTATTGCCATTTGTTTTGTGAGACTGGACAGTCTAAAAAGGTTTTAGTTCACTTTACTGATGCATTTTCCCCTTTTCCCTTTATAAATAATCCCCTTTCTTGAAGCATTTCCTTCTCCAGAAGGTCTAATGTCTCAAATGTACCTCATTGTTTGCTTGCAAAAGATAGAAGCAGAGACTTTAAATTACTTGTGTCCTATAGATGGAGAAGATTTCAGAAGAACTTGCTGTACAGCATGATGTTTGTTTGTTTGTTTGTTTTCCTGTTTAAAAAGACAAGCAGTGCTGTTCTTTGTACTTGTATTTCAAATGTGTGCAGAGATACTTATTCTAGCTGTCTAAAACGGCTCTATACTCATAAAATAGTACCTAGGATCTCAAAATTTTACGTGACATAAAAATCACAAGGAAGTTATTGTTATACTCTGGAAGGAGTGAATTTTGAAGAGATGGGCTCAAGAAACAAAATTGGCATTTGCCTTTGGACTTCCCATGCTCCAGGATGTGGAGTGTTCAGAACTGGGGTGTTAATCCATGTCTACTTAAAGCAGGAAGTTAAAATTATACTTTAAGTAAAGAAGTGTTTACTTGCCAGAAATGGCTAAGGTCTAAGTGATGGATGGGTCATAGCTGTATTTCTTTCATGCTGCAATTAAGATCTTAGCAGTAGTGACAGTCTTTCACAATTTAAATTAAATAAATAAATCATCTCTGTTATGACATTATGAGAATGTTGTTTTAAAAAAAAAATAAATCTTTTTAAAGTTAAAGTCTATAAATGCTGGGAACCAAAGACCAACTGTTTCCACAAAGAATAAAACAAGCTTCTGCTTAGCAAACCCAGTTCAGAAGACACAGTCACATATTCTATACATAGAATCATACAATCATTAAGGTTGGAAAAGACCTCCAAGATCATCTAGTCCAACCAGCCCCCTACCACCAATGTCACCCACTAAACCATGTCCCTAAGCACCAGGCCCAACCTTTCCTTAAACACCCCCAGGGACAGTGACTCCAACACCTCCCTGGGCAACCCCTTCCAATGCCTGACTACTCTTTCTGAGAAGAAATGTCTCCTCATTTCCAACCTGAACCTCCCCCAGCACAACTTGAGGCCATTTCCTCGAGTCCTACCATTAGTTATCTGGGAGAAGAGGCTGACCCCCAGCTCCCCACACCTTCTTTTCAGGTAGCTGCAGAGAGCAATAAGGTCTCCCCTGAGCCTCCTCTTCTCCAGACTAAACAATCCCAGTTCCCTCAGCTGCTCCTCACAGGACTTGTGTTCCAGGCTCTTCACCACCTTCACAGCCCTTCTCTGGACACGTTCCAGGGCCTTGATGTCCTTCCTGTAGTGAGGGGCCCAAAACTGAACACAGTACTTGAGGTGCAGCCTCACCAGAGCAGAGTACAGGGGTCGATCACCTCCTTGCTCCTGCTGGCTACACTATTTCTAATACAAGCCAGGATGCCATTGGCCTTCTTGGCCACCTGGGCACAGTACTGGCTGGCTTATGTTCAGGTGAGCAACAATTAGCACCCCCAGGTCCTTTTCCTCTGCACAGCTTTCCAGCCACTCTGCCCCAGGCCTGTAGCACTGCATGGGGTTGTTGTGGCCAAAGAGCAGGACCCAGCACTTAGCCATGTTGAACCTCATCCCATTGGCCTCTGCCCATCGATCCAACCTGTCCAGGTCCCTCTGCAGGGCCTTCCTACCCTCCAGCAGGACACTGCCCCCCAACTTGGTGTCATCTGAAAACTTACTGAGGGTGCACTCAATTCCTTCATCCAAGTCATCAATAAAGATATTAAAGAGAATCAGCCCCAACACCAACCCCTGGGGAACACCACTGGTGACCAGTCGCCAGCTGGATTTCACTCCATTCACCACTACACTCTGGGCCTGGCCATCCAGCCAGTTTTTAACCCAGCAAAGCATGTACCTATCCAAGCCATGGGCTGCCAGCTTCTCCAGGAGAACATTAACAGCTATGTAACCACAAAGCAGACTTGATCTTGCAATTTTCATCCACAAGCAGGTTTTGTTGTTATGATTATTGTAATGTTATTTTTGTGTTTTGGTTGTGTCACAGGCCATGGATTCCTTTTATTTTCACAGGTCGTGTGAAAATATCTGCAAATTTAACCAATATTAACATCACAGAGCTGCAGACAACATGCAACCATTATGTGTCTCCATTAGAACTAGGTGTACTAGCTCCCACCTGAGTGTATAGCCAATCCATTGGGTTGTGTGCTGTCCCCTGTTGTGTGTGTGTGTAAAAGCAGCAGTGCACACGTGCGACCTGCAGATCCAGACTCTTTTGCCCATATATGGACATTTGTTATTATTTGTCCCCTATTATTCCGGGCATCATTGAGAAAAATATGTAACCTATTCATATGATAAAATAAAGCCCTAACTATTGTTTAGCCCCCCCCCCAAAAAAATCATATAACCATATTTAAAATAAATCATGAATAATAACCTATGAGAACAAACAGTAGCCTCACTTCCTGGCTTCATTTAGAGCAATGCCAGCCATAGGCTGCCCTTGAAGATTGTTTGTGTCCATGGGTTTTCCCTAAAGGGAGGGTCTGTCATCACTGCTCTGCTAGTTTCAGACCTCAACCACCATATACTTTGTCAAATGTTATGTGGTACAAAAGCCCAGTCACAGCAATTTGTTCCTCAGCCTTCATTGACTGTAGTATAAGGTGGGGGAGAGGTTAGAATCTGCAGTTGATTTTAGTCAGCGATGGACAGTACAGGCAGACCAAATTCCCTGAGTGGTGTGCTCATAATCAGTAACATTTTTTGAAGTAGGGCAAGCAGTAGCATTGAGGGAGGCATGCCGTGCCTCTAGCTGCCCATTACTCAGGGCAACAGCCTGCAATCCAGCTGCACCACTTGGCACTTGGTTCAAAGGGCCTTGGTTTAATACTAGTTGAATAGGAAAGGTTAGAGAGGTTAGAGAAAATTGAATATTAATAAATAATAAAGGAATGAGAGCTACAAATGCTTGACCCATCCCTGCTGATCCGATATCAATCTTAACTGGAAAAGAAATGTCAAACCGTTCCCCACCCAGAGATCTAGAAATGATTCTGATGTCTGTCAGTAAAAGATAAGGATCAGACCAAGAATAATAAATTACCAGAGTGACAGAGAATAAAGCATAAACAAACTAAGAACAATAGTTACTGTGTGTCATCTACAAATACCATGTGCTTATTTGACAGAGCACATCCTGCTTATGTCTGCTCCTGCAGGACAGTGTGGGCATGCCATAGAGACTTGTCCTGGGTAGGGAGGTCAGGCACGAGGAGACTGCTTAGTGATAAGGTTGCAGGCTCTTGGAACTGCAACTGTGGCCTCACATGGAGGGAAGATTGGAGGCAATGGGTTTTTCTCTACACAGAATTTCCATCCTATTCCTTTCCATTCTGACTGTGTAGTGTCCATCCTGCATATTTTACCCTGAGAGCACCCAAATATATCTACAAAGGACTTTAGGCATCAGTCTACCATTTCTGGTTCAAGAGTGGATCTTCAAAACCTCCATTGTGCTGTGCTTAGCCATCCAGAGACAATTCCCCAACACTCCCCTTTTCCTACCTGTAAAGCAATCTACATTTTTCCCACTAGACCCCCATGTACACCTTGACATCAAAGTTAAGAACTGTCCCTCCTGTATTATTCTTATCCTCTGATCACAGGTGAATCGAACAGCCAGTCACACCACTGCGGGAGGTCTTGCACAGAATGCAGTTGGATGGTAGAAGGGAAGTCCTGTAGCCTGAATATTAAGGCATTTTTCACAACGAAGCAGAGTTCTGCTGCAGTGATTATTTCTGTATTTTAAATCCAGTGGTAACATTTTTTTTTCAGAAGAGACTGATATAGAAACCTACATAAGATTGCCTGATCTTTTCCAGAAGCATGGGGTTTTTGCTTTATATCCCTGCTCCACAAACTGACAGAGGAAAGATTTGAACTTTTATCTCTGACATTCAAGTAAGCATATTAATCACTAAGCAGTCTTTTTTTTTTTCTTTTTTTTTCTTTTTTTTTTTTATTTTTTTTAAGATAGACTGACTACATATCGGTTTTCTGATTTATGGGAAGTATACTAACTGGGGATTTGGTCTCAGCAAAACTCCTTTCCTTCCTACTTCCAGACAGAAAGCCCTTAAGTATGTCTCCATCCTCAGCTGAGTTAGGAACATAGTGCATTTGACAGATTGCTCCTTTGAAGTCAATCCTAAACTGAGATCTGTCTGCTATATTCAGATTGGTTTACAAAGGAAAGAGCTCTCCACAAAACATCTAGAGAAACAGTGCTTTTTGCTGAAATGTTCTGTGTTTGCCTCTTGCCACTTCAGGATCAGGATGGTAATGTTTGCTGCTGTAAAGCCAGTAAGAATCATCCACTTTTAAATGTATTGCTTTTTAGTCTTAGCCGATCTTTGCACCAATGTATGAAAAAGGGATTTTTTATTCTTTACAGTTTAAATATTCCCCCCCCCCAAAAAAAAAGGGGTGGGGGAGGAGAAGAAATCACTTTCTTTAGTAATTCCCCAAGACTTTATAGTTCATTTTAATAAAATTTAGGTAAATGAATACACTTAATCTCAGCTAAAATCTCAACATTATATTTTAATAAAGATGCTGAAATAATTATGACTTCAAGTTACTGCTCACAATTGGTAACATTTCCAGGGGAAACAGGAAGGGGGCTGGGTCAGTATTTTTAATTTAGCCAATTCTTTGGTGGAAGACAGACAAGGGAGACAGCCAGAAGAGATAAAGCTTCCAGTTCTGAATCCCCCCTGCCAGAATAGCCATATTAGTCACTACAGAGAGAATTTATCGTGTCCTTCTGACACTGTAAAGATTAGCTTCCTGGTTTAATTATAATTGGTTGTACAACATATACAGTATATATATATACATATTTTTATTTATTTTTTTTTTTTTAATGTGAGGGGAATCTCCCATGCTTATGAGAAAAGTCTGTAAGAGACACTGTTTTCTCCCAGGCAAATAAGTAAAACAGGATTAAGAAATCTTAGAACAATTTAAATTACTTTTTTTTTTTTTTTAAGGTCAAGCAAGTGTTACATGAAACATCTCTCCTTGAAAAGTAGGCTTTATGTAGACCTCCAGCTTTAGACTTTAAGTTTAAACTTGTATAATCACACATATTAACTGCATGTGAATATGCAATGCCAATTCAAAGATGTACTTAAATACATTCATTGCTGATATGCTGGATTTATGGCAACTGGATGAGAGGATCACGAAGCCTTGCTCTCCCAGTTCCCAGAGGGACTGAAATGCTTCTACTGTTCAGTAGTCCTCTATGCTTGTCACCATTAAGGTTCCCCCTAATTTATTAGTCTGTGTGTGACAAATGACCTCTTGAATACAAATGTGGGACTTGCAGCCTTAGATCACATGGGCCCAGTAATGCGACAGGAAAACAAATGTCAGTAAGATCTTTCTGTGCTTTTGGCATTCTGAGTCTCACTCAGTCTGTGGTATAACTTTCTATAGATTCATGGCATCTTTACATCATGTTACGAAGTAAGAAAAAGTTATTTTGCAGTGCAAAATGTGTTCCAGGCCAGGGTAGCGTAGCTGCATCAGTGGCTGAGACCTCTTATACAAAAGAAATATTGGACCCTGAAAATGGATCTTCCCAATCCTCCCAATCCACTCTTAATTTTGAATTCTGCCATTTCACTCACGGGAGGGCAGAGGGGTGAGGGGAGGTAGGAGAAAGGCACAGGGACTGCTGGGAATCATCCCTTACATGGCCAAGAGCAGTTGTGCACCTCCTGCTCGGGAGGAGAAGCCTCAGGGGAGGAAGCCTGCCAGGCTGGATCTATCCCTGTGCTCCAGGCCTAGCCAGAAGACATGGAGGTGGCAGATGGAGGTGGGTCGCAGGGCCTCTGCTGCTAGCCAGAGATCACCAGAGCTGCAGGGGGACAGCAACACGTCTCATCTTCCCCATCCTGGTCTGTGTGCCTGCAAGCTAAGGCATTTGCAGATGGATTTACAGGAAGCCTGAATGTGTGTCGGCCTGAGAAATTACCACCCTCCATGCACAGCCTCTCCTTTCCCCACTGCCCAGGGGCAATAACTTCAGAGGGAGGGCCAAGACAACTCAAGAGGTTCTGGTCATTCCCCTGGTGGACCCAGACGTTTCATCTCTTGCCTTTCTTGGACATTGCACTGTTAAATGAACACTGAACCTGGCGGTGTGTATAACTCTGCCCATCATGGGCTGCTTACTTCTGTGGCTCCTTTGCGAGACACAGTGACCCCCTTGGGAGGTGGAAGTGCCATGCCATGCCTGTGTCGAGCTGCAACATGTAATGTGCAAACATCCTCAAAAGTCATTCACATTTGCAGGAATAAAACTCAATTGCTCCTGTGCTGACAGAAAGTAAATTCAAAAGTGTGGGTAAAATGGCATCATTTTGATATCTGAATGGGAACGACAAATATTTTGCAGCTGTCTCATATTTTCTAAGGTGACCTATTCGACTCCAACTTGTACTCAGCAGTGTGTTTTATAGATTATCCCTAGTGCACATAAACAATAGATCCCCTGCCTGAATGCATAAGGTCTCCCTGCACAGAATTTGTGCCATTTAAAGCAGCTTTCTGTGCCTGAAAAACAGGGAAAGGGGCTGAGTGAGCAGGGATCATGGCAAAACAGTGAAAGACATGCTTGAAAGCTGAACTAAAGTGGTCTATCCAAGTGTGTGCACAAAAGAACAACTGTATAAATGTGCATACTTGGAAAACAAAATCCTTACTTCCATTTATAGCAGTGTAAATTTTTCCACTAGATTCGGAAAGGCTAGAATACCATTTAAAGCACATCAGAAAGCAAAAATGAATAGTTTCTGGAGAAAACATTGAAATGGGAATGTCAAAAATATTTTTCTTAGAAGGGAGAAAACAGCATTTCTATTTTAGAAGAATGCTTTAAAAAATATCTATCTCACTCTGACATTGTCTTGTTACTATACAGAGCAGAAGTGAAAAATGGCTATTACCCAGCAAAGAAGAAGTAGGTTACTGAAATTACTGGGGAATTAGTGTTTCAGCACTTGCAAGACTAATTCTACTTTACGCTTTTAAGATAAAAGGATTTGATATAGTATTGTAGCATAACAGGGAACTTTCCTATTATCTTTAGTTTATAAGCAGGTGTAGATTATAAGGATTAAAAAAAAAAAAAAAGTACACAACCTGGTGGGAGGCTGGTACAGATTACTGATTATAGGATATGACTCTCCTCTGCTTCTTTGTCCTTAACACATTGATTTTTAAGTTGAATAGTCTCAGGATGTCACTCCTATGTCTAGGCAAGGAGTCCAGACTAATTCTCATTCCTGCAATCATCTGCCTGATAATGGCTAAAGACTTGTTGACCGTGGGGCAACGTGCACTGTAGTTACCAGTGTTGTACAAGTTTTGCAAAAGAAGCAAGCAGCTATTTTTCCAGCACTATCTGCCTGCCACATACCTTCAAAAGGAAAGTATAAAAAAAAGGAGACAGGCAAAAACTGAATTTATTGTCTTGATTTTATATGGATAAGTCCTAGGCAGCACTGAAAAGCAATGAAATCAAGCACAAAGAAAGGTTCATCGTATAAGCTGTTTATTTTGTTCTTTGTTTGCAATTCTTGTGAATACAAAATTGAAACACTAAGCAGCTGTCACCTCCTGTTTGTGCCTTAGAACAAAAGCCCAACAAAACCCAGAGTTTTGCATGGTTCTCTAACAAAACCATAATGCAAGACTGTCCTTATCTGAACAAAATTCACTCCTTTCCCAAAATACTGTAGCAAAGTAGGCAAATTCTACTTCCAGGCTTTCTGTTGGCTTTGTAGATCAGATATACTGATAACACCATATCTCCTCTTTCTGTAGCACAGTCTGAAATCCCTAACTAAATCCTCCTGGGCAAACATCAGCATTCTCCTTGAAAAACAAATTCTATTGCAACAGTGTTCTCCATTTTTCGTTCTATTTATTGTTTCATTTTTAATTTTTAAAAATACTTTAAAATAATCTTGACAAAGACTGAGAATAACACATTAGCATTGATATTTTGGAATAAAATCCCTGAATAAGTAGAGAAGGATCCTGACATCCTCATTTTATTCCTGAATTTATCCTAAAGAATACTGCACAGTGGTACACAAACAAAAACAAGAACACGTTTAACTTTAACTGATATCTATTTCTTGTACTAACTAAAGAAATAAACTATTTGGTTCAGTTGAAGAAGTGGATAGTTAAGTGAGTGCAAGTGTGTGGTTAAACCTTTGGGGAAATTCTTTTGCTGATTTGATTATTATGGAGTGGGAGAAAGATGGGGGAGATGTCTTGGAGGTCTTTGAAGGCATTGGTCTGGGAGAACTGAGGCAGCTGTACTGCTGGTCTTTGAGGGGTCAAACAGAAAGACATAGTGTGTCTTCTATGCTTAGAAAACATGCCAAAGAGTCAGTCTAGGAAAATCCATTGATTTAGCATTATCAGGTCAAAAGAAGCTTAAGAGGAAATATTATGGTTGCACTTAAACACAGCCATCTGGGAAGTGTACATCTAGAAAATGCTTGTGAAGTCTTTGACTAGTAGAAATCCTTTTCAACAGGTCTTTGTAAGCTGTGTCCTTTGAATTCCAGGTCCTGTATCTAATAGGGTTTGGGAAAAAAAAATCAATGAAAACATCTTTGATTACACAACTAAAATTTATTGCTGTATGAGGCCTCAAAAGCAGTTTCCTAAATTTTTCAAAGTCTTTCAAAATGAAATGAAGGAAAATATTGCTTTTTATGCTAAATTTCAAAAGGCAATATCAAACAGAGAAAGAGCTGCTTCTGTTGCCTTAATAGAGATGCATTCATTACAGTGCAGAACTCTGAATATCAAGATTTAACTGCCTCAAATACCAATATTGACAGATTTCTCCAGAGATCATATGCAGTTATATTAACTAAAAGAGTAAAGTACTGTTTCTGGAAGATGTTTAATTTTTTCAACTCCCTCTGAACTTAGTGGGAAAGATAAGGGTGTCCAGGGCAGGAGAAATTAGAAAGGTATTGGATAATGGCATTCATCATCTTACTTCCTAAAATGCAAACTCCTTTGGGTTTCTTTTTGTCTCTCATTGCTTCTAGATTAAAGCTCAGGGAAAGGGTAGAATATTAAAATGCCATCCAATTTATAATTGGTTACGAAAGTCAATTCACAGATGACCTTGAAAAAGAATTAATCCAGCAAGCTTATAAAAGCAGATGACCCAGTCAGTCTGATTAACATCAGAGCAGGTGATGGAACAGCAATGGGGTGGGGGTGAAGGGAGACAGAGGAGAGAGACTAAAACACCCAGTATGTTAAAGGATCTCTTTAGAATGTTCCTCTTGCCTTCCACCCTGACAAAAATCCACAACTTTTAAGCCAGCAGTGTAAATTTATTACAAATTTAAAATCTAGTCAACAGCTCTTACTATAAGCAAAATGTGCAATTTAAAATTCTGTCAAAATATTATTAGTTTGAATTTTCCATATAGGCTCTGTATTAAAAATGTAAGCCAAATGAACATTCAAGAACTGAGAATTTATTTCTATGTTTATTTGCTTGTCTTTTAAAGCAAAATTTATAAAGCCAATTTAGTCTGGGAGAAGATTTAAGCTGTATGGATTAACGGGGAGAATGGTGAGAGAAATGTGTTTGGTTTTTCATTTTTCAACATTGTTAGAAAGAGCATAAAATTGGATGCTCTGAATCGGTTAATATTGTCTTAAAAATATAGAATTTCTGACTTTTTTAGGTTTTGTTTTTAAATCAGACAGCTATGAAACTTTAAAAGTTCAATTTTTGAGTATTTGGAAGGGATTGACTACCATTCACACTTTCCAACAACCCAGAACATTAAAAGTTTAATTGGACAGAGAGGGGAAAGAAAAATCTGAAACAAGCTTTACAGGGTGAAATCTTCAGACCACAATATACCAAGATTTGTCATAAAATAAAATAAAATAAAAATAAAAATAAAAAGCTGTAGTTCATATGCCTCATCACTTTGGTAAGCTTAATTGGATACTTTTAAAAATTCTTATATTGGGAGACTTTCTAACAAAATTTTAAAATTAAAAACAGGGAAAACTACAGCTACATGAAATGGCTGTGCTCTGATTTCCTCTATTTACCAGGAGATTTCAGAGAGGAAGCACCTCAAACTCTGAGTCGTACAGTTCCTTACAAGCAGTTCCCAAAGGAAGACAACCCAAGGGCAAGAAGACAACCTTGTCTGAGACCTTAGGAGCTGAAAAAGAAGGCAAACCCTGTCTAATTTCCCCTCTTGAAGTTTACCTTCAGCTCTGAACGGTGACAGTCTAGCATTGCCCTCCATAACCTTCATGTCAGAGGTAACAATGTAGGACTGTGTAACAATAAAATCAATGAACACAAAGCAGTAGGCCTACATTTATTTTTTTTAAATGAATACTACACTGAACCTACAACTTCTTCCTCAAGGTATCATGAGTGACAAGTGACTGACATGTTGCCCATTGCATTCCTGGAGGCTTTCTGATGAAATATGTAAAATACAAACAGAATAGACAACTGCCTTGCATTAAGTAAAAACTTTGCTTCAGATCAGAAACTGTACACCTGCACCAGTGTTTAACCTATTTTTAGTCCTCCATAACCAGACAAAGTCTGTATATACGTAGTAGAGAGGGAGATGTACAATACATCTGTGGCTGAAACACCAGCACAGGGGATGATCAGTAGGTAATGGCATCTCCAACAAGTAAGCAGGTTTTCTGTCTGGCAGAACTGCAAGCACATACATATTAGTGGCTGAGCACCAGATTTCAGTCCTGAAATATTGTCACTTTCACTTCGACTGTTTATCTAAACATTGTCTCTAATTAACGGGAATCCTTATAAAAAGTGAAAGTAACAGAGCCAAATAACCCAGTGTTATAATTCTGTGACTTTCTCAACTGCTAGTATTAATGTCAATTTAATTACAGCAATGCTTCTGGTCATCACCAAATTTTACTTAAATCTGTCTCTCTACAGTTTCAGTGATCCTTGTCACATTAGTAGAGTGAATATGAAAACACAGTGTTTAGTACTAGATTTGATAATGCCGTGTTTTTTGTAGCTGATAAATAAATGAACAATCCTGCCTTTAGATTTTGCAGTAATTGTTGTTTATTCCCTATTTTTAGCAAGCGTAGTAATGGACACTGAGCCATTTTATTTTGCTCTGTGTAAGTTTCATTTTATTTTAGCCATGGTTTTAATTTTAGAAAGTATACACCATGGGACTATCTTGTCAAACCAATATTTCTTAACCAGGCAGACAGTATAAGAAACTTTGTGGTTAGTAACTCACTATTGTTCTCATATCCTTCAAAATCAAATCACTTGAAAGTGCTTATTTTCTTTGGAGATAAATATCACATTTATAATCTACACATCAGAAGCACCTAAGCCATATTTTGTTTGTTACTTTTAATATATTTTACCTGAATCCGTCATTTACTACGGGGGCAGAAACATCACACTTATTTGAATACAAGTCACATTCAACCCCAAAATCCTCTTCAAAAAGTAAAAAATTGGGAACACAGAGACTGCAACAGTAGCTCATCTAGTACAATATCCTGTTTCCAAGAGCAGCCAATGCCAAATGCTTCAAAGGGGCAAAGAATTGAATTAAAAATCCATGAGTCTACTGAAGATTTCAGCCTAGCCACATCAATATAAGGGAAGTTAATGTCTTCAAGCATTACTTCCTTGAAAACTAGAGATGTTACTTTTCTCCTTAGAGCTTTAGACTGTCCCAGAACAATTCAACACATAATGTAGGTATAGTCATACCTCACTAAGGAACTGACTATCACTGGTGGTTGGGAACAACATAACAGTTATAGCTATTTCTAAGTTTCTTACTTGTACAGGAAAAAAAAAAAAAGTAACAGAAAAAGCAAGATTAGGGTTTAATTGTGTCATTGCCTGTAGCACTAAGGAATTTTGTTAAACACCAATTCATCATGCTCTAGTGATACAGCTAGAGGATAAGGCTCTGCTTCACTCCACTGATATGTTTCTTTCTTCTCATGCTTGACAAGCTTAGAAACAAGCATTAATGCAAAATTTCAGAAGAATCAATTCAGTCGCTTTGAGGTATCAGACAAGAAAAAAACAGTTGGAGTGGTTTAAAGAAAAATCAGCTGAAGTTTCAAACTTGCTGCTGTCAGGGGAGCTTAAAAATCAGCTTGTACAACCTAAACTCACAGAGAGGTTTGTGATGGTCTGGTCTGATCAGGAAAACACAGTAGCATCTATTCAGTGTGCCATTATTCTATATAAGAAATTGGCCATTTGAGTGTATGACCCAGAGAGTCATTCCGAGTCTGTAGTGTCAGTGACTTTGCTAACTTATGGTCTCAGGAAATGTGTTCTAGTTCACTCTGACATACACTTTTATTCTAAGGCATCGAAAGCTCACTCGATACAGCAATGGTACTAACGAACAGAAAAGTGTGTCAGACTTTATGAAGTGGTTGTTATTTATCTCTAATTATGATGTTATCACAGGTACACTACTATAGCAGACTTCATTAATCCTTTTTCTTTCGAAATCTGGACTTTGGCCATTACTTAGATTTCAGCCCTCTTTCCTCTCAAGCACAGCAGGATCCCACTGGGTTTATACAGCCTTCAGGAGCTTAGTATTTGCAGCAATTTCTGGGTCCCAGTCTCAGCCTGATGCACATTAGTACAAAAAATATCTTCTCTTTGGCTCTGAAATATGGCTGGGCTGTGCTGCAAGCTCAAAGTGCTGCTTAGAGATGTTTTGCCAAGGCTTACACATAGTTTTTCCTTCATTGTTTCTGGTGTAACAGAATAATTCTCTGTTTCTTTAATTTCTTAGTTGTGGATGAGCCTTTTTGGTGAACAAGAAAATGTGTTACAATCTAGGGACCTGATCTTGCAAGGTGAGGAACACTCTCACTGCTCAATAAATCATGACTCTGACAAATGCTGAGATATTGCCAGAGATTAGCAGACAGCTCTATGCTACTCAGTAGGCAGTACTGAACATGCTGCTATCTTACATTTAAACCCTTTTTGGAGCTGCAGCAGCACCTCTCATACCCCTGGAGAGAGGCTTTCATTTTCTTGGTGAGAGATCACTGTCCTTAGCCTTCTCCTGAAATCCAGCTCCTGAGAGAGAGATTTCTTCTGGAGTCCTTATTTGAAATGACTATTTCAATATTTTACTGAATGACTGGTTAATATAATGCACAAATACATTTAGGAGTCAGTTCCCAATGCAATGTCTTTCCTGATAAACTTCTGAACTTCCAGCCTCGTGTCCTGTACCCAGCTCTTGGACATCATCTTCCTCTGTTGACCTTTGAGTACCCGCAGGGAAGGTAAATCAGCTTCAGCTGGTGGAACACTTTCTTTGCTTAAATGGTAGCCTAACAGCCATTTGCTTAAATAGTAGGCTACGCGTCTCTGCCAGGGGAAATATGATAGGGAGTGTTCCCCGAGAGAAAACTGAGCCCCCAGTTTCCCATTCTCTGTCTAACACACTGAGCTGGGAGCAAAGGAACTCCAGCAGCACTATTTGTGATACCAGCAGAATCATCCCATATTTTTGGAGCACATCTCCCAGACCAAGTACCAGAAGTGGTATAAGCAAAGGAAGCTCTGCTGTATTTCAACTTACTGCAAAGCTCTTTATGACCATAATTAATAGTAAAAACATGGTTAGATCAGAATTGGATGTGTAATTTTTCAAGTTTTTGTCTCCAAATAGTTCTGATATACTTCATGCAGGGTACCTAGTTTTACTCCCGTATGTGATGCTTAATTAAACATGAGTGCAGGCACTGACTAGTGTTTTGAGATGGCTTGTTAACACTTGCTCATTTGACAGATTTTCTGAGAAAGAGGGTATGAGAACACTGCCACTCTTGTTTGTGCTAAAAAGTTCAGTTTACATTATGTTGAGCATTCATGCTATAGCAAAAACAATTAAGGGAATCATTTTGTTTTTATTCTGTAGATGCAATCTACTAACATGTTTTGCAGTAGCTATTTCAAATTCCTTTGTTACACCAATAACACCAGGAACATTTAGAAAAGCAATCATTGTTTAAAGCACATATTTAATTTGAGGAGAACTGGATGTTTGTAATGGCTGCTGATGTATTCCGTGATAAGAATACATATAAGTCTGAGGTAAAATTAATGAGGGAGAAGTGTGGTATTCAGAATCTGACACCACGCAAGGTTCAGTACATCCTCTTCTCTGCCAGTGTTAGAAACAAGGTATCTTGAAAGCAAGATGAGGAATAAAGTCATCCTCTCCTTCCCCCCCCATCAGCATTACAAAATATCTTTGAGATGTTGGAAATGTTGTGCAGATCACCCAAATCACAACCCAGTGTTATGCAAAACTGTTTTGGGGGTAGAGTGTTGAGTAAGGGGGCCTTTAAGGTCCCCTTAAAACTGCAGGCTTAAGAACTGAAAGCAGGCTTCCAAATTGTCCTGTGTTGGTTAGCAGCCAACGAAAATCCTCTTTGCAGAGGACTGGCAGGGTGCTGATTCCAATCCAGAGAGGCCTGGAGCCAGTGTCTAATCTCCCAGTAATCCCCCACCCCGAAATTTTTGGAGTCAAATTGAACTAGTAGCAAGGGAAAGCAGGAAAAGACAAAGAACCAAACAATAAAACCTTCAAACACATTCCTAATTTAAAACCCCAAAATGTATTTGTGTGGAAGTGTAAATAACAATAATAACATCAGTTCTTGAGCTCATATATAGGATTGTACAGAGCTGAACAAAATGGCTACAGTATCAAGGGTATCAGCTAGCAGTACCCCATGTTCTGAATACAAATTAATACTTCCTGTACTGTTGTTATTTCAAATCTCTTTTTGGTTTCAGCTATTACTTTCCCAAGCTCAGATATATTCTTAATTAAAATCAGGTAAAGAAAGCTCCAAGGACAGCCTATAACAAAGACTCAGAACAAATTATAAAGGCTTCAGTAATTGTAACATTGACATTTTTTCCAGCAGGTTTAGTTTAAGGGACCGATCAGCTGTTAAGGACAGAAAAGTGTAGATTAAACCTTTAAGTCTTAAAAACCGAGTATCTTCACAGCTTTGTAGCAGAATTAATATGGCTTTACAGACATTACTTCAGCCAAATTAGCTTTGAAGTTAGTCACCCTTATAGAGTAGTCCCTACCCCTGACAGAGTTTTACCAGCTGCCTTGTAATTGCAGCTATAACATACTGCATGTCAACAATACATCATGTCAATATTACATCATAACTTTTAACTGGCTTTATCACGACAATCTGTCGAGCCAAGTGTGATCTATTATACTGCTAGCCAATCTTCACTGCATAGACTTGTGAGATATCAAGTGGGGAGCATTTCATTTATATCTGCTCCTAGGGATTGACCTGTTGGAGTGCCAAAGGTCATCGGCTCCCAGGGAAGCCCAGTGGAACTGAAGCACCTTGAACCCTCAAAGATCAGATCCTAAACTCAGTCACCAGCTGTACAGTCATGGGGAACCTTGCCTTGCTACTGAAACAAGCTGCACAAACGAGTAACCTTGCTAGAATTGACATTTCAGCCCAGGCAGTTTTAAAATATCAGCAGTCAGGGGCGAAACCCTTGCGGGTGTTGAGCCTTCTGCTGCTGACCTGGCTGGCAGTTAAAGCTGCTCAGCCCACCACTCTGCTGCTCAGCACTTACCTGAGTCAACTTTTTAGGGTCAGTGGACGTCATTGCCTTCAAGGTTAGTAGCTTTAAATGGCCATTGAAACATATAAAAGCCCCCAGCCTTTGTCTCCCCATGCAATTACAATGCAGCAGTTTTGCCACAGCAGTCATGAGTGGGTTGGTCATAATTTTTTTCAGCCTTGGCTTTGACTGCCCTTGAAAGCTTGCCAACAGAGAGCAAAAAGGGGAAAAAGTTCTTGCCAAGGATGCAGTGATGAATAGGAGGAAAAGATGGGAATGGTGTTTGTTTATGTTTAAGGGGAAAATAAGTGATATCATTTTGTTGAATTGGTTAAGAATCATGAAATTAATTCATTCACGATTTCAGTAATCACACAGATACCTGCAACGCTGAGTTAATACCTTAACAGTAATAGGATGTAAGTCTTGATGAAGTATATAGAATTTAAAGTTTTTTCCTTGGTGGCTTCCCCTTTCCAGTTAATATGTATTGGATTAGATCTTCATTGCATACAAGAGAGGGAAATGGGGCTCCTCCCAGAGATTTCCTTCCTACCAAAACCTCCTTAGCATGTAAACCCAACATACCAGCGTTTCACTTAAAGGGTCCTAATGCAGTACATGAACTCTCAGATAAAGATATGGCTGAGCCCATCTAGTCAGGACTGTTGTGACAGTATCTGCTTTGCCTGTAGTATATAAATAAATAAATAAATGCCATCAACAGTACACTACAACCAAAGCATAACATGAAATCCACCATAATTCATTTCAGGTCACTGAAAAACTGGATTCCTGATCAAACTTTCAGGTCAATCTGAAAAATATTTCAGAAGTATCTGTCAGACTGAAAACACTGACTGAAACTACAATGACTGATTTAAATATTTTCTTAATGAAATCTTGATCAAGTATTAATTACTTAAAGCATTTTTACTCCGTTAACCATTCCTTTTATCTCTAGAGGTTAAGAGACAATTTATATGCTTTCTGAATTACACACCTGCTTTGTCTCCTCATGGGCCATCTCCACTATGACATGTGAAGTCACCAGAAGAAAACTCGCCCAGAAGAGACTGGAGAAGTAATTCAAAAGTAAGGCATTTAGGATACTTGCCACATATATGGATTCTCAACCACCTAAGGTTGGAGCCTAATCTGAACAAAAAAGGAGTCTAATCTGAACAGTCGAGGTCTGGTTAAATATTTGTTTCCATCTGAAAGGGTCACTTTGCACTTAAACTCACACAACTGCTTGTTCTAGTAGGTCCTTGCAATCCCCTGGCCATATGCCAGTTCCTCTCCCATTTCTTGTCTCTGTGTTGCAGAAAGCTGCTGAGCGGTACAAAGGAGACACGATTGTGCCTGCTGGGTTCCCCATGTTCAGCTTCCCCACTTCTCTCAAAAACAAGCTCCAACATATACGTCTCTGCCAGTAGGGCATACTGAAGCAGTCTCTGGTCTCAGCAGGCAAGGCTAGGCTTGAACTTGTCCTTTATTCAGAGCAATTACAAGGTGTCTCTCATCCAATCAGCCAGTGGTGTGCACGCTGCTAATGGGAGCCTAATTACCTAAGTAATTGGCTGACAAGCCGGGCTCAAAGGGTTGTGGTAAATGGGGCCACATCTGGCTGGTGGATGGTCACTAGTGGGGTCCCTCAAGGCTCCATTTTAGGGCCAGTCCTCTTCAATGTTTTTATAAATGTTTTGGATGTAGGACTGGAAGGTGGTTTGAGCAAATTTGCTGACAACACCAAACTTGGAGGAGTTGTGGACTCAGATGAGGGTGGAAAGGCCTTGCAGAGAGATTTGGACAGACTGGAGAGCTGGGTGATCACCAACCACATGAAGTTTAACAAAAGCAAGTGCCGGGTCCTGCACCTGGGACGGGGCAACCCTGGCTATACGTACAGACTGGGCGACGAGACGCTGGAGAGCAGCCCCGCAGAGAGGGATCTGGGGGTTGTGGTTGACAGCAAGTTGAATACGAGCCAGCAGTGTGCCCTGGCAGCCAGGAGGGCCAACCGTACCCTGGGATGTATCAAGCATGGCATTGTTAGTCGGTCGAGGGAAGGGATTGTCCTGCTCTACTCTGCGCTGGTGCAGCCTCACCTTGAGTACTGTGTGCAGTTCTGGGCACCACAGCACAAAAAGGACATTAAACTGTGGGAGAGTGTCCAGAGGAGGGTGACAAAGATGGTGAAGGGCGTAAAGGGGAAGACATATGAGGAACGGCTGAGGTCACTGGGCCTGTTCAGCCTGGAGAAGAGGAGGCTGAGGGGGGACCTCATCGCAGTCTACAACTTCCTCGCGAGGGGTAGTGGAGAGGCAGGTGACCTGTTCTCTGTAATCACCAGTGATAGGACCCATGGGAACGGTGTTAAGCTGAGGCAGGGGAAGTTTAGGCTGGACATCAGGAAGAGGTTCTTCACCGAGAGGGTGGGTGCACACTGGAACAGGCTCCCCAGTGAAGTAGTCACTGCACCAAGCCTGTCTGAATTTAAGAAGCGATTGAACTGTGCACTTAGTCACATGATCTAAACTTTTGGATAGACCTGTGCAGTGCCAGGAGTTGGACTTGATGATCCTTATGGGTCCCTTCCAACTTGGGATATTCTATGATTCTATGATTCTACCTCCACCTTCCTTCCAATTGTCATGGGAATTAGGTGGTGGGTTCAGAAGTTACTGGCAGAGTTGTTCACCTAGGTTGCTAACAGGACTGCTGCTAATTAGGCTACTAATGTATCTGGTTCTTTCTATGAAGACTTTTTTTTTTTTTTTTTTATCCCAGCTGATGAGCTGATGTCACATCTTCATTGCAGTAGAACAATCTCAGGTTGCTCACTTTCTAATTGGCTATTGTGCAAATGAATCACTCTGGTTTGGGTGCAATCCACTATCAACATGTCTGACATGAAGATTTTACTGATGCCTAACAGCTGTGCCTCTAAACCTGCTTAGAAGAGAGAGAAAAATTGGGGGGATTTCATACCAAATTGTGGTCTGAGCTTATTTTTGGGTAAATCTACCCTGCATTATCACATTGTAATACCTGTCCTGACATGAGCCAAGTCAGACATATAATGCTGGATCACCTTTTATTGGCGTACTTGGTTTGTGCTTGTCAAAATTCCTCCTTGTCTTAGGGAGAGTCAGAAGCTATTGTGTCTATGTTGGTGCCTCTACATAGACTGGCACTATGTAAAGTCAATATTTCCAGAGACAGGTGCAAATCCATTATAACTTCTATACTGGGAACATGTAGAAATACGGCATGTAATAATTACTCAGAACAACTTCTGGGATCTGAATCACCAAACCCCAAAAAGGAAACAAAAACAGATCCAAATCAAAGATGCTCCATACAGGTAGAGAAAAACAAGCCAATTTCACTATCTCGGTGCTCAAGACAACAAGGAGTACACTATACCTTTAAAATGAATCAGAGTGTTTTGTAGTAATTTAAATGTGAACTTTCAGAAAATAAATTACTATTCTCTGCTTTTACAAGGTTAATTTTTTCATGGCCTCTTGATCACATAAGATGACTAATCAACACCCAGATCTAGCTTTGGAAACCATTTATTTACTCTCTGGTTTCTTTCAACGTTCTTCCAGTGTGTAGTTTAAGTCTTCTTTAATCTACTTCAATTCTGGAAGACTGATTAATAAATATTAATTATAAATATGCTGTGTAGGCATTGTGAAAGAGGATGAAGTGGAGGTAATGGCTGGGGAAGGGAGGGTAATGCAACTATCTTTCTAATCTGCTGTGTATGTCACTACACATGAGTATGTCTTTGTGTTCCCTCTCATACTGTGTCTAGCAACTGCTCTCGCATACCTAACCCTTGACTTCTGCTGTCACATATTTGAAGCTAACTCTCACACATTTGCAGCACTGTCTCAGTCTCTTCTCACCCTGTGACCTATTGTGCCAGACCTCGTCCATCAAAGGTTTGCCATCTGGCAGTCTGTTGAGCTCAGACAAGCCCTGTTCATGAGCAGTCTCACCTGCTGCCCTCTTGGGCAGGGATTTTTCTCAGATGACTTGATACACTGACTGCACCCTTGAGCTCATAAACTAGCCCAGTGCTGCTTCATCAGAGATGATACCACCTGAGAAGTCTTTATGCCAGGCACCAGCAGTGAAAATACGCACGGTGGGAATAAATTGCCATATTCATCTTTGTTTTCTTTTCTGTACAATAATTTTTGACACTTGGTTGAAAAAAAAAGTTGCAAACATGAAAGTCTGCTTAATTAGATATATAACCACACCATCAGTGTATGCCCCTGAGAGCTCAGAGGATAATGTCAGCAGTAGAGAGCACTGTGATGGAGCAGGGTATGCTGTTGCAGCAGAAAATGCCAAGGAGAAGCAAAGGCATTTATAGAAAAGGCAAAGCTTAAAGATTTTATTTTCCAAGTCAGATATGTGAATGAGGATAATGTTCTCTGGGGATAGAAGTGGAGAATAAAATTCCAGCTAATAGAACGTATTCATCCAGGAAGATATATTTAGTTCTGCTGAAAAACAGTAACAAATATTTATGAGTATGAATTGTGATTAGCTAAAGCATGTCCTTAATTTCTCCTCCTTGATAAACCCAACTCTTCTCTAACACAGCATATGATTTTCATATTTACTCACTGACAATATTATTTTGTGGATGAGCTGGTGAACTGCCACATCGTTAAATTAACTTATTTTTGGTCTGACAAACCCATTAAAATGGAGCAACGTGTCAGAATAATATCTTCAGGTTTGGAAGCAAGAACCTCTGCTTTACCTTCCCCACAAATACCATGATGTTTCTGTTGCTACTGTGGTGGCTGCTAGCTGGTTGCCATGTCCTTTCTGTTGTCATTGTTCTTTTATTACAGCACATGAAATTGCTGCTTGCTGATTAGAAAGGTGTTAGATGGGTTTAATTGCTGATTTAAATCAAAACAGAAAGCACCTCCTCACTGTTGTCAGTCCTAAAGCATCACTTTGTAAAAGCAGTTCTTTAAGGAAAAATATGAAGTCAAGAACAAAATCAGGAAATATATGTTTCATAAACTCAAAGGCCCCTCAATTATATATGTCAGTAAAGCACACTTTGACACAGGAGAAAATTTACAAGAAGACTTTAAGGGCTGCAGCCACCCGTCAGCTCTGTTCATTGCAGGCACAACGCCCCATGCTGTACACCTAAAGAGTGATTGCCCTCCTTCGCAACTCTTTTCCTCAATCCTTTATGCAGACACATCCAGCATTGCCTAAGCAAAGAATCCATTCAGTTTGCTATGTGAAACCATTAAGTTGTTCTTCTAAATTCTCATGGAGCAGAATGATACCAGTCTCTGAGAAAGGTAGGGTCTTTCACACTAAGCACCATGCTCTGGTTTTCACCCTAAAGACCTAAAATCCTGCAGATACTTACACAGTCACCCTTCAGCTCTGGTGCTGGAGTAGACTCAGGAAATACGGATTCTTTTTACATGTCACAGGTTTCCTGTGTCGTCTCGTACGAGTAGCTTAGGCCAAGATTTAAAAACATGACTGGCATTTTTAAGTGTCGTTACTTGAGAAAATTTAAACTGTTTTTCCAAGAGAAGATGCTCAGAATATGCAGGAAGCAGTAAATACTTTTTAAACGCTACATTTTCCTTCCCATCCTTACTGTTTTTTTAATGCAATGGTTAGTGGTTTTTACAGTCAGGGGAGTAGCTACAAGTGCTGAGAATTCAAAGTTAACAAACAAATCTCTTTGAAGAAGCCCTGACTTAAACCCTTAAGCTTGAAGTTCTCGGGCCTCATTAATCAACTTCTTAGTATTTATCTTGCTGGGCTTTAGCTGCCCAGGCAGTGCAGAGGCTGTATAAATATATTTGTATCCGGTAAAGGTCCATGGAAGGACTTGAAATGAAGCAGACCCCTTAACTTCAGAGGGAGGACTCAGTGAGCAAAAGTTTCTGACATCTTTCTGTCACATGGAGGCTTTGCTGCAGGGTCATTGTCTTTGCTTTTTATCTTCCATGCCCCACATATTTCAAAAAACATCTTCACTGGACACTTACCCACTGCATCTTTAATGTCTTCTTCTAGATTACCTATTTCATTATAAAGGAATATAAATTTAGATAGCTGCAATGATTGATTGCCTTTTCTGTGTTATTATACCATACCATTTTACTTGTGTGTTTTCAATTTCATGGTGGATTAAAATAAATATTTTGTTCACCAGCAAAAATTGGCATCTGTTCAAAATACTATCTTAGAGTTATATTCATTCCTATGCAGGTGATGTTCTAATGATTCCTTCCATTTTCAAAGCTATTTTGAGGCATTCAAAGTCAACTCTATTAAGCTGATAGATCCAGACTGGGGATTTAGGACAGAAAAGTTCAGCATTGCTCCTCCTAACACATAAGTGTCTAGCCCTCATAGTGTCATTTACAGCTCTGAGTTATGTGCCTAAGCATGATATTTCATAAGGCTCTTAGCTCCACATGGCTTCACCCCAAAACAGAGAACTTCTGGAAGATGGTTTTTATTCTCCCTAGATCCTATTTTATTGCACCCCTGGGTACGACTCTTGTGAAAAAGCTGCTTCTAGTCTTCATGAAATATTACTTTCACATCCTGGCTGAATCTAAATTAATGCAAGAGGCACTGTCAAAAATTCGCTCCTATATGTTAGCTGACATAAAATGACTAATGATTATTTGGCAGTCATGGCATTTAAATATTGATAGTCTTCCTTAAAAGCTTTTATTTCATTATTTGATATTTGACTGTTTTACTTCATATAAATGTGCAAGCAATTTGAACCTAATTATGCACTTGTCACTTAACTCCTACTTGCAGTTTTCCACAGCACTATTCCAGATAGGCATGAATTAAAATGATTTGTCTGCATCAGATCAACTGCATTTCTCTTGTAAAGTCTCCACATCCAGGACCACTGATGAACAAAAAGTATGTTAGGTTCCAACTAAATAAGAGTAAATTAATTATGCAAACTCCTAAAGAAAGAATCCAAAATGATTATTGCTTTAAAATGGCTAATCAGAGGTTTGGGGATGAATCCCAATGCATTAGTGAATAGGATTACAAATAAGAAAGTTCTGGTATTTGAACTAGTACAATATACCCCTAGCTATACCTTTGAGTTACCTCTGCTTTTCAGATGCTTACACAATTGAGGCATCACATTACATGTACAAGTCCTCTGGTATCACAGAAAGATGAGGAGCTGGCTTGACAGTAATGTGAGTTCAGATCGTGTGTTTTGGCCAAAGTTACTGTTTTGTGGAAATAAAATGTTTTAGGAAGATAGTTTAGCCTACTTTACCATAAAGCAATATCTGCACATACACTGAGTGATACTCTGACCATAGTCTCACACAAACTTTCATGTATACTACTGTCCAGGTAGTAGTATCTACTCATCTACTACATCTACATATCAGTTATTTTGGATGGAAGTTGTGATGGCAGGGACTTAAATGAGCTTTTGGAATGCTGTCTTTGGAAATGGAAATGAAAAATGTCCCTCTTGCCTAGAACTCTGACTGAAATTTGGGAGAAAGGCAGGAGCTGTCAGAAATCACTCGGTGAATCAAGTTTTGATAAATAACATTTCCCCAAACTGATGCTTACATGGAGGCTTTTTAAAAATGTTTTTGAAATGAGGAAGAATGATAATAAAAGTCCAAAGCATTCCATAGTAATTCTGGCATATTAAATTTTAATAGTATTGATGCATTCTTATAAGGAGTAAGCAAGAATGGTAACTCCTTACTAGGGAATGCAATTGCAATTAACCTGAAAAGCATGTAAATATGAGAGGTTGTGTCTGAATTTGTTCTTTAATGAGTTTTAATTTCATAATGAAAATATGTTAAGTCACAAAGAATGCATCAAAGGACACTGCAGTAAAGGATGAACATATATGATGTTAAGAAATAATACAGCTAAGGATGATTTAGCTCGTGATCCAAAAGCCATTGTGTTCTTTGATATGAAAGGGTTGCAGGACCCAAGGGACTATGAATTAGCTGAGACTTGCCTGTAATATTCCTGCTTCTGCCAAGCACTGCTAGCTGTACACCAGTGGGAGAGCCTGCGTCCCAGCCGGCTGGCAACCTTGCTGAGCAGCTGAAGCTGAGTTCCTTGTAGGGGAAAGGGGGAAGGCTTTTAACGTACTCTCTCTGTGCAGAAACAACATTCCTATTGGTAACTCAAAACTATCTACACATCTTTCTATGTTTATTGGGGGAACTGTTCCCTAGGATCATCGCAAAATATGACTGTTGGGTGAGATGCCTTTATTACCAGCTTGAGGGAGATCTAACGTCTGTCTGTGACTTCTGTATCTCAGAACCACAGGAAACCTGCATGTGTGCTGGTGTACAGCATAAGGGTTATGGCTTGCCTACCACTCTGTATTTGGCAACACAAAGAGTGCTCTGGTGCTTTATTCAACCTATGTTTCCCACAGAAACATCAACTGGCAGTTTGTAGCCTTCAGAAGTGCTTTGCAGTTTAACATAATTAGCAATGTGGATGGCTTATTTTTGCTTTTCAGCCTATTTAGATGAAAGATGCAGAAGCACTCTTGCACAAACTTTTCCTGAGCATAGCCTTGCTTTCAGAATTTGAACTGCAAAGAGCAGAGCAACAACTACTTGCATGATATTTCACAGTTTCTGGTTCTGGTTGACATTGACAAGCAGGGAAATACGAACAGTGCACTTTTCCGTGTTCTTTGTGATGAGACACGATGTAGTACCTCTGGGAGAAGTGGTTCCCCAGGTGCTGAGATCAGAACCTGCTGGAGCATGCTGCAGCTCTCATCTCCAATGGGCACCTGAGCTTTCTTCCCATGGAAACCAAGGAGTAGGTGTGTGCAGCTGTGCCTTGTCCTGAGGTGGAGGAGATAGGCAGTCTCAGCCTGCAAACAAAACCCCTCAGAAGCTGTCTAGGTTGACACCACTCCCCTTAACTGAAGTGTGCTGGAGTGAACAGGTGATAATAAAATCATACGAGCACTGAAACTGTGAAAAACCAAGGAGAAAACAAGAAATAAAACAAGCCTGGAGAGATCTAGGAGACAGAACTATTGAAACGCAAAATGAGCTTCATTCAATATGTAAATCAAACTGAATCTGCATTTGCTTTTTCTCCTACAGCAGTCTGTAATTAGGACTATGCTGACTGCCATTTGTTGCTGATTTAGGAGCCAAGAGAAAATCTAGTTAATTCCCTAACATTGCAAAAGCCATATGGCTAAGAGAAAAGTTTCATTTAATGAATCAAAAATATGAACATGGTCCCCTGATGCTCAGGATGCTTTTATACAAAGTAAATTGGTCCCCTTTACATACAGTAACATTTCTGGCTATCTCAAAATCCAGCTAAAGATTAGGGGAGGGGTGAAAATAAAATCGTATTGATAAATTAAAGGTCTGAGTTTGTCTGTCTGAAATCAAAAAATTTAGGTACTTAATGATACAGTGGTTCTATTTTGTAGGTATATGTTCAGTTGCTGAGAAGCTACCATAATAGCTCTGTAATGTATTTTGTTGGGTCTTGGGTATGATTAGTGGTTAACTTTAAGCGTATCTTGAAAAAAAAGTAAGTTTAGAATATGTAGCCTTTAAAGACATTTTCAGCTGAAGGTCTTCTGTATTAGCTTCTAGTGAGTTGCATGACTTGCTTATAACATGTCTGGAAGGTTACAGTGGCGTAGTTTATGATAACTCAGCACATAAATCTAAAGAGATACTTAGATTTGTTTTGCCTTTTAAATTAACCTAATCAAAACTGTCACCTTTAGGAACAGGGTCTGAATTACCTAAAAAAACTGAAAACACTTAGATCACATTGAGAAACAGAAAAGCCACCAAAATGGACATGAAAGGTGACTGTATCACACAGCTGGATAGCTCCATGAATAACTTTAGGAAGAGATCTCGAGTCTTTATTAAGAGTAATATTACTCTTTAGTAAAAGTCTAAGGACAGAAGATTGTTGTAAAGATACCAGACTGCCTAGATTTTACCATAACGTGTGTTAGATGTTGTGGAACCAGGCTGTAGCCATCCTTTACCATGCTTCTCTGAAATAAAATTCTCTACAAAATTGGGATCAAAACTTACAATGGCCACTGTGCAAATATTTTGCCATGTTAGTGGACTAAATAATTTTCTAGGTGCATTTTATTTACTAATTATGCTCACAATAATTCTCACAATAATTTCTGATTCTATTTCTTTCAACATTTCTCAGTAGGTTTCAACTGCCCTACATGAGCTCCAGGAAATTCAAACTAACAGTTAATTATTGTTGCAAAGCAATTAGCCAAGTTTTAGAGAGGAACTTAAAAGAAATCTACGAAAACTATATCACAGATTTAATGCCTACTGTCATGAGGTTGAGACCTGGATTTATATCCTGGAAGTTATAATTAAAATAAACAAAACACTAAAACATTAAAAACACAAAGATGAAAATACATTCCAAATCAAAATTAGTATGTCATGAAATAAACCTGAAACATTCCAATTTAGCATGCAATCTATAAGGGCCAGATTCATCTGACCTGAACTCTACTGAAGCCCATCTCAGATGGCATTTTCTTAGAATAGTTCTTCTTCTGAGAAGCCTAACCATGCAAAATGGTGTCAAACCTCAAAAAAACCTTCTTTTTAGAAAAACAGATCAAGATATTCCAGCAGAACACTTCAATTTTAACAAATGACTACCACTTTGTTTGTTTGTTTGTTTGTTTTTAAGCTTCATCAATCTTAAACAATAAGCTTTGTGTCAATTCTGTTTGGCAAGCTTTTCACCCAGAGCTGCCAGCAGTGCAGGGTACTGTGAGTTCATGCTGTAGGTGACAAAATTCAGGAAGATTTCCTCCTCTCTCGCTTGTGCCCTTCCTGCAAGAAGCAGGTGACACCAAGATGATTCCTGAAGTTTCACAGTGAATTATTGCATTGCACTAACATTTCAAACAGCAACATGTAGACCTGATAAGCCTACATGCCAATAATGATATGTTTCGTCTCTTAGGATAATAAACCATTTTAATTATCATGTTATCTCCCCAAATCCTAACAAAGACGTGATGTTCACTTCAGAGCTGACTATAGATTTCTTCCACAAACATTTACGACAGGGAAGGCGAATGTCACACTGTTTAACATCATTTTTTTTCCTTATAAAAACCCAGTTCTGTAAGAAGCAGAACATTTACAACTTCCATTGATTTCATACAAATTAGATGTTCAGCTTTTTCACACAATTGCATGTAACAACTGGGTATGTCACATCTCACAGATGCTCTGTTATTAGTCTATGAATAACATCAGTTGAAAGACTGATCTTTACCAAAACTAAATTGCTCTAAAATACATTTTAAACATTGGCAGTATGAATTTAAAGATTTCTCTGCAAAAATCAAATGCCTTCAAATTTCATTCTTCCTCTGCAATCCCAGCAGCTCACAGCGCCAGGATGAGATCACATTCAGATTTCTTGATGCTCCTCTAATCATAGTGATTCTCTTCAGTTTTACTGACTACAATGACATGATGTCCCTTGTGCGTGGCTGTCTGCTTTTGATCATTTTTCTCTCTTCTCTCTTAAATACAATTGTTAGTGCTTCTTTTTTCACTCTTTTCTTCTTGCCTATAGAGTGAGTTACGCTTACAGAGGATTATTGCAACATTGCATTAAATGCTTATTACAAAGCTGTAGGTGTAGAGGATTCACAAAATAATATCACCTTCTCCCCTTGAGACCAGATGCATCAGACTCTCTAATCTTTGCTCCTTCTGCAGTAATATACAACTTATGGCTTTATTATTACATGCAATTTTACCACTATACAGTGACATGAATAATAAGCAGCACAATCAGACAGTCATAGAACAAACTACCTTGCTATGAATGCATAAGTCTTGCCACAACCACCTAATTAATCTTGGAGAACCTCCTACACTAGGGGTGACTGTATTATAAATTGTTCAGCTAAATAAGATACCAATAACACTCATGGGTAAGGCTTCATTTGTACTTGCAAATAACTCCACATATATATATATTATATATATATATATATATATTTTTTTTTTAATAAAGAAAAACTTCATGCAGCGCCGTTTTAATTTTGGGCAACAGTCAAATCCACAACCATCCTTGACTCACATACCCATGTATTGTTGTGATATGGCTACAGATCCTGACAATGAGGCATTAACTTAACAAGTTTGAGAGCATCCTGGGGACAGTAGCAGAGTTGCCAAAAGAGGTAGTGTAAAGAAAGTATCAGAATGCCAATCTGGGCATAAATGGCTTGAATGTGAAGTGCAGTCACTGTACCTGTCTTTTACATGTTGGTTTAGCTGTCAAGCTTGTGTACTTAAATATGGATCAATGAATCAACTGGCACAGAAGCTTTGGGAAAACCAGAAAACATTTTTTTGCCAGTTCACCTGAGATGAACTTTGTGCCGCCAAACAATGCCTTGAGATACATTTGGAAACAGTTGGACATTACTTATTCATATCCAGAGAATTCAAGTGTACACCTGCTCTTTTATTCATACAAAATTTTCAGTTAAATTTAATTAAACAATGACACTCTCACCTCCTCTTACAGTGCCAGAACTGCATGTGTCGTGCTGCATGTTGATGTTACGGACTCTGTGTTACAGCTATGTAGAAGTCTGCCTCGTGTTAAACTCTACCTCTGCTCTACCTGTAGGTTATTGGCTTTTGTGAGCCGACAAGATGAAATGTCCATGTGTTTCAGAATATGGCTAAACAACTAAAAAGATCAGAGGTAAATTCCAATTAAAATACCTCTAAGCAAGGCACGGCATTTAAGCTGAATAACCCTAGGATCTGAGCAGAGGGTTGCTATAACTCAAACATACCTCTGAAGCATAAAATCTCTCTACTTCTGATAGTACTAATGCATTATCAAACAACCCCAGCAGAATTTTGTTACTGTTCTCTTTCTAGATTAGCTAGCAGTAGAGAAAGGTATCAAGAACTCTATTTCTCATCCATTTCCCCCCACACACACACAGAGCACCTTTCTTTCACACACAGAGATCCTTCTTGTGTAAAAAAGCACAAAGCTACTTGACCAATTAAAAAAAAAATCCCATTTAGTAATTCTCAGCTGAAAGTAATTTGACATCAAGAAAAGAATATTGGACTAAAATAGTAAAAAAGAAACCAAAACCAACAACAACAAAAACACACACAAACCACTTGTCATTAGTAAGGTTTTTTTCAAGTTACATATTCTGTTTAACTTATAAAAGTAGCTGTTTACTATGGAGGAGCCAGAAGGTTCAGGGACACTAATGATTCATGCAGCATTCAGCCCATCAGTAGCTTTCTTGGTCTCTAATGGGCCTTTAAAAGCCACTTCTTTCATTTTGTTTCATATAGAAACAGTACATATTAATCTCTTCTAATGGAAGATGTACTGACCAAAAAAAAAAAAACCATAGTACCCAACTGGCAAAATCACTTGGGTTTTCTTGACCTCTGAACTGATATGTCCCGTGTGTTATTATGCAGTGTGGGTAGGAAAGAAATTAGTCACTGTGATAGATGTTAAACATTTCTGGCAAAGTCACGATGAGCTCTCTCACAGAGTTGTATAATCCCTGCTTGTGTGGCTGTGCCTACAAATAGTATCACTGGAGCCAACAGGTCTCCTGCCAGGGATCAGTGCTCACCATGGTTGAGGAAAGACTCTGTCTGGCTCAGAGGTATTTAACAGAATTATTTCTATTTTCTCTGTTGTTTGAGATTGCAAGAAGCAGACTTTTGTTTATACTGGGCATGTTCCCTGTCCAGGGAAAAGTGTCCTTGCAATAAGATGATGAAATAGTAGGGTTTATTATTTGTATGTGATTTATTGCATTTAAATCATGTCACTGCAGGATTGTCTTGAGAACACTGCAAAATTTCCACAGGGTTACATTTCTGTAGTGTACTGTATCAAGGATTAATTAGTTAAATGAAAACAAGATGTATATATTTGTCTCTGAAAAAGATGTACTGCACAGTCAGCTGGAAGTCCCCTCCCTTCTTTTCCTTTCAGTAAAAGTGGACAGACTGTAGGGAGGATGGGAAAGCTGTGTATTTAGTAACTGCTACAGACTTGCAATCCTTCTTGCCTTCCTACCTCCTGTCTATTAGTCTGGAAGCTCTCTGGAGCTAGTGCTCCCTCTTTTATAACATATTTGATTATTTCTGAAAAAGTGGAGCTGCGATGTGAGTTAAAGACTCTAGAGGCCCCTACCCCCTAGCAGGAATGGCTATAGTTGGGAAAGTTTGGGTGAGACTTTCTCTAAACTGAATTTGAAGTCAGACAGGTTCATCACTCACTTGTGAAATTGCTTTTATGTTCAAGAGGAAATGTAAAAGGAATGGATATAGTAATACTTCTTAAAGTAATGCACACTTTGAAAACATGCTACTGCTTCAGAAACAGCATTGCAGCTTCTGTGTAACATTAACTGCTGTTCTATTCCTCCTCGATCTCTTAGGTTAGGAAAAATAATGTAGGTAGATGAGGACAGCCCTTATTTTATTGTTTAATACCAGGAAAAAGCAAAGCTCAAACAAAATTCAAATACCTTTATCACCCCACAGAATCCAATGTATTCAAGTACTCGAGACAATAACAAGGCAAGCCAAAATTGGGGTAAATTAAACTACAAATCATTACATTGCACATGATTTGATAAAATACTTTTCAACATCTCATCTAGCAACTAATGAGAAATAATAATGAAATATGGTCAAGCCTTTTGTATTTTCTGGTCATTGCTAGCTAGAAGCTTGTCTGAGAGTGATCTGCCAGGCATTAAGGAAATCAAATGTCTTTTCTGCTCTCAGCAATGGTTTTCCTTAGTTTACAGCGTATTGAACTATATGATTAAAATAAAAGATTGAACTAATAATTTATTAACCTATACTTAGTGCTGAAAATACAAGAGGGACAACGTGAATGTTCAGTTAGTGCCACAAGGGGGTTAAAAGGAATGAGGATTGATGGGTTTGATAATGAGGATGTAAGAACAAAATGAAGGCCCGCATTTTATAAACTGAATAAGCCCTGTGTGCTACTACTAGATAAGTTAAATAGGAGTGTTTTCTTGCATAGTAATGGATTTACCTTACAGAAATAATGCATTAGGATTTTACAAGCTTCTTCATCATACCTTCTGCCATGAACAGGAAAAATTTTGTTTTCTAAGTTATGGTATTGCAAAGGACTGCACTGCAGTTACTAAAGTATTTTCCCATGCTGACAGTGTCAGAGTTATATTGAGACTATACTATACCACATTTCCTCTCTTGGTAGAGTTCCTGTTTCCATCCCATGTGCACTCCTATTTTACTGAAATTAACTTGCACTAAGGACCAAAATTAACTTGAACTAAGGATCAATAACTTTAACAGCATACAGACAAAATAGTCATTTCAGGAGCTCATCCTTCTCCCCCTGTCCCACAGGCTCAATATAGTTTATACTATTAATGCTTTGCTTTGAAATGAAACTGTACTATTAGGAAGTTTAACTCCATTCTGCTTTCCCCTTGGTCCTGTCAGGGGCCTCCTTACCAAGGTCCTTTATTATGTGTTTTTAGATATATACTACTCTTACATTACCAGACCCTTTGGAAGCTGCAACTCAAGTCAGTATTTTGGTAAAGTTTTTTGTAGTTTACCCTAGGTTGAGTTGTCAAGTAGCATCTCAGAGTAATCTGATCAAATTGTTTTAGCATCATTTCAGTCCCTATACCCAAATATATGACAGTTATCCCACTATCTGCAATAATGCATTAAGCTGTAAACCTATCAAACACTGGGTATGGTTCCTTCCCCGTCTCCTGCACTCCCCTGGCTGGCTGGAATGCAGGGTGCTGGGAGATTAACTGTTTTCTCCTTATTCTGAAATGCTGTGAGTTTTCACATGTAAATGCAGGGTCAAGGAAGTAAGCTCTTTAGGTGGAACAAAAGCCTTATGGTAAAAGTTTGTTGAATTTCCCCCTGCAGCAATAAGAAGCACCTTTTACATGAGTGGAGATGTCTGTGTTCAGGGACGATATGAGATTCACTGCTAAGCTCACCCATAAGCCTGAAGGCAAACCAGTAATGACCCTTGCAGAAAAGGGCAGATCTCAAAGTGCACATCAATACATGGCATGGTGTATATCATTAAAAATCTCATTAAAGCTCAAGACAAGGTAAAGACCTGCTACTGTTTATTCAAAGAATCATAGAATGGTTTGGGTTGGGAGGGACCTTAAAGACCATCCAGTCCCAAGTCCCCTGCCATGGGCAGGGACACCTCCCACCATACCAGGTTGCTCAGAGCCCCATCCAACCTGACCTTGAACACCTCCAGGGATGGGTCATCCACAGCTTCTCTGGGCAACCTGTTCGAGTGTCCACCACCCTCAGAGTAAAGAATTTCTTCCTGATACCTAATCTAAATCTACCCTCTTTTAGTTTAAGATCATTACACAGGTATGTCTCCTTGGATCTACTCTGGTTTGTATAAATGCTGGTTCATGGAGGCAACCCTCCCAGCACTCACTTGGCTGTCAGACATCTCCTGTGCAATACAGAATGATAGGTTATAGGTACTGTTGTAAATTAGTCCTCTAAGGTCTTTCAGAGCCCAAGTGTCCTAACAACAAACGTATCAGATGGTCATTAGGTATTAACCTCTTCTTCCCATTGTTTTCAGAAAGCATTGCGGTTTTCTTATTCCTCAAGTCTGGGACATTTCCAAAGAAAGTTTCTATTTTCATAAAACATCATTTTTTAGGAAAGAAATACAATTAAAAAAAAAAAAAGAAAAAAGAAAAAGAAAAAAAAAAAAGGATCATTTCCTCTCACAAACATCTTCATTAAACCCCAGTCATTTTACATCTGCTCCAACTTTTTTATCTTCTATTACCTGCGTCTATCTGAAGCTGCCTATCTGTAAGTGGCTCCATACACAGTAAGTGCCTCATCTCAGATTGCTTTAACAGTGTCCCCTTTCTCTTAGGCTGGCTCTGGGCCAGTCCAGCTTCTTAGTGCAGCAATTGCAGTTCCAGAATAATAGGCAAGATAAGCCACTATCAGTGTCTCTTACAGCAAAGTCTTCAGTAATTGCTTTACTTTGGAAGAACTCCATCTCTTTGCTGCCCCATATAAAATTCTAGGGACAGGTTTGGCTAAAAAAAATGCTTCCCAAGCACACATTGCATGGCACATTATGTAAAAATATTGCCTGTTTACTATTAATTGGACATAATGACAAGAAAAAAGTCAAGTGTTCTAGAAATGTGCATATGCAAATACACATCTGACAGAATTCATCCTATATGAATTAATTCTTTCTAAGTTTAGTACAAGGGATCCTATATTCTCTTCACTTGGTATTTACACAAAAATATCGCAGTTCTTTACTGTATAAAGTAGGTCATTCAGATCTGCTGCTGCTCTCTCCATGCAGCAACAGTTCATTCAGAATCAAAGCCCCACATGTGTTGAGCAAAATCTACCCAATGAAAGCAATGGGGTGAATTCTGATGGAAATTAAACACACTCCTTTTTCCTCTACTGCCAAGTGGTCCCTTCACTGTATGTCAAGGAACTGAAAGCTATAAATTGTGGCTAAAATCATGTGGCCTAAGAATGTATGTGATGCAAAGTTTGCAGGTAAACATATTAACTTATAGGACTGATAGATACAGCTGAATGGTAAGATTTCTGGCATATGAGCCATTTTTATGGTCTGAAACTGAAGTACCAAAATCTACAGGGAAGAAAAAAGTGGTTGGTACCTGTGAAGCAGAAGGAGATGTTGTCAAAAGAAGAGGTGAGAAGGTACTTAGCCCCTGTGGTTAGAAGAAATAGAAACGTATTTATCGCCTGTAGCACACTAGAAGATTGATTACAAGTGTGGAAAAATTACTGTCTGTGATAAAATCAAAGACTTCTGCCACTTGAAACTGATTCATTTGATGGCAGTTATTTGCTTCAGAGAGTCTATCAAGGTGCATAACCAGATAGGTTTTACCATCGTATGTTCCTTATGAGGGCATATAATGTACTGAATACGGTAAATACATACTCAGTGACATGGGAAGTGGATTATGTGAAAAAAGGTATGCAGATGAGTCTGGGAACGCTATATATTCCCTATGGCTTTCTTCTGGATAATTCCACAGAAGGTGCTAGCATCAATTGCATTCTACATCTTTCTTTATGTTACTGCATTTAGCATATTGTTGTTTCAGTTTAAGGTTGTTTAGAACTATTCTTGTTTGTAGAAGCAGCTATTGTTTTGTTAAATGAAAACAGAACTTTTATTCTGAATCCAAACTTCTTTTTCAAAATAGACAATTCTCCTTAAATACAGGTGGGTAAAATCAATAGAATGACTGCCTTAAGAACTCCATGTCTCACGATCTATAAGCTCAAGTGAAATCATTATCCAGACGTCCTTGTGTTTATAATGCAGCTCAAAATAAAACCTCTTAAAGAAAAACAGCATGCATTATAATTTGTTGTTTTCCTATCCTAATACTAACGACTATTCTCCAGTCATTTGAAACAAATATGCCCAACAGGATCTTCATTTTCATAATTCCAAGGTGTGTTTGGGATGATCTTCCCAAGTCTTGTGCTCTTCAGCTGAACAGAGCAGGAGGACCAAGGCAACATAATTTCTTTCTTCACGCATGTCTACCTTTAGAATCCAGTTTGTCACTGTCAGGCTCTCTAAGGAAAATCTGCTGAGAATTAAAATGAGTAGAACGGGACATGAGAACAGCACCTGTACATGACATTCTTCTCTCTAAAGTGGGAAGCTCTTGGTGTAACATGGTTTATGCTCTGGGGCAAGTAAAAACTTGGAAAGATATAACTACTGCATGACATTGAGAGAATGACATTGTGAGAACAGGAAAAACTGGACAGATGTATAACAGAGTAATCCTGGTGTTCCTCCATAAATCCTTATAATACCGGGTTGGATTTTGATCTTTTTATCTCTTATTGCATGCCTTTAACTCTGTCTTTGATTGGAAATTTTCGTTAGGAATGCCCTCTGGTAAAAGTCAGAGTTGTTTTCTTTGTTCACATGTGAGCTTCACCCTGGGGTGTAGAAAATGGCTAATTATCTTTTGGAATAGACCTGATGGCTACTTCAAGGAGATTCCCAGACCAGATTGACTTTTGTGAATTCATCCAGTTGAAATCCTTTCACAGGCACAACTCCAACTAACACAAAAGAGTATCACCCAGAGAAGCCTCCAGCCCTAATCTGAAGTAGAGAGGCTAGTTAAGGTAGTGGTTCGCTGACTTACAGTAACAAAATCAAACTGAATGAAAAATGCTGCAACTGCATTACACACAGTAACCATAAAAGACAATCACAGTTTGCCATTTAAAGTATGCTCAAACCTATTTGACCAAATACGTTTTTACCAAGAAGCTTCATGGTGGTTTAATCAACATATGTTGTTCCACATTCAACATAAATCTGGTATTAAAGCTACTATAAACCATTTTTTGTATGGGCCTCACTGACGTGCCCAACTTTGATGGTGGCAGTGCAAAAATTCAGGGTTAAGGCCTGCAAAACCATAGCCTCAACCTCCAATACTTTTCTGGTACTAATAACAACCATGAAAATTTATTGAGTTATGAGGGTACTTAAAAAACATTAAGTGGAAACCTTCCCAAGGCATAAAGATTAACACAAGTTATTCTATTGGCTATCACACTGTAGGATGCCTGACTTTCTTCGTGCATTTGAAAATCTGTCAGACTGAACAAGGGTACACTTTGAATATGACACAGAGGGAATAACCTAACAGCTTCAAAAGATCTCGGCTAAATGTGCAACAAAATCTCCACAAGGATTGGCTCATGAAATGCTCTTCTCTACAACCTTGAATCGCAAGTTTGCACTTTAAATTCAAATTTAAAAAATCCTGTAAATCTATATGCATATAACTATATACTTCATGAGGCAAATAAATGCTTACCACAGATGTACGTTTGACGTTAATTTTGTTTACTAGATCCTCAGGAAAGGCTATTTCAAAACAGATCTTTTTTCAATGAAAAACCAAAGCTTTTCCATTTCCTCAAAATAGCTTTCTGACTGCAAAGCCATAATAGCTCAGATAAAGTATATGTGACTGTGTGTACCTATCCTGTAGCTCACAAATAACTGACAGACATCAGTTTGTAGTCCCAGAAGTTATAGGCTACTTTACCCAATAAATCCCAATCAGAATCACCTAATTTATTCTACTAACTTATTGTACTGCTATAAAGGTTGCACACTATACAAGCTTTGCCATTTTTAGGAAACCGAGTAGTGTTTTAAGTTGTGTGAGCTGGCACCCACATCTTTCTTCAGTTTTATGTTCTAATTTACAGCATTCTCTTCTGAGACAAATTATTTTTGAATGTTAAGAAGCTGGAGTGGCATTTCTGTTCTAAGAGGAAAAAATCTTTGCCAAATAAATGTCAAGGATATATGGTTAAGTATGAAGATATTCCTTGGGAGAGTCCTTCTACAGGATATTTCTCTAGATAGCTAACATTCAAAGCAGACACATCAAAAAACTTCACTAATTCAGACAATTCTTTGCCATAATGTGGCAAAGTTGAGGTGGATATTTATACCTGATTTAAATGTTCCATTTATAGATGTCCATGTGGGGAATAAAATAGAATTATCATATTCCCATCACCCCAGCCCAATAGGATGAACCAATGTGCCTTTTATTTTGTTTAAAGGTGATGTAAAGCTAGAGGTTTTTCCTTAACCTTGTATCTGCTTCTTTTTTTTCTCATGTGGAGAAGGATGTGTTACAATTTTCTTATAAGTGTTCTAATGACCATGCTTTAATGTCGTTAAAACATCAGCATTTAAGATTTCTTTTTTAACTATTTTGGTGAGAGGATTTGGTGGAGTCTTGTAAACCAATCAAGGGAATTCAAGGGAAGATACTACCAAAATCATAAATATTTTTATTTATATGGAAAATGCTCACATCTGGCATTTTAAAATCCAAATGAACATCTACTTATGCTAGAAATTTCATCAGAGGTTTCTTTCTTCCATCCTAATGTGACTGCAACACTGATATTCACTTGATAAATACAATTTGGTCATTTATATCAAACACTTGGATATACTCAGTAGAGAAAGTTCCCTGTAACCTTTAACTGACCACCAGTGCTAAAACAGCAAAGTTAATCCTGAAGTCTCCATCCTGCAATTTGCAGTAGAAGTCAGGATGGCTGAGCTGGTTACCAGCTGTCTCTTTTCAATGAGACAACCATTTGGGACATGATTTTCTGTAGTTCTATACAGCTATCAATTATTCACTGCCACAATGGGCCATTAAAGAACCATCAGTCAATGATTCATGTCTGGTGGTTATTTTAAGAAGTCTAAAAGGAAACCTACAGAAAAAAAAATATCCTCATAGTTCCTTAAATTCAAGAAAACTACTCAAAGGAAGAATAATCTCCAATCAAGGAATGAATTAATCCTTTTGTAAGGTTCCCTAAAGTCTATCCGCAGCTACAGGTTAGAGCCAGGCTGGAATGGGAAGGAAATGAGGCAGGGTGTCGACAGAAATGGGATCTGAGGTCTGGCAGAGGATCAGAGAATTGGGCCAAGCCACTGAGTACGGCAGAGTACAAAACATGGTCAGGAGATAACCAGGGTTCAGAAAACTGGCCAAGCTGGGATATTCCAAGCTGCAGAGCCAAAATAACAGTACCACCAGAGACTGAGTGAAGGCCAGAAAGCTGAACAGTCTGAGTAAGACAGGGCCCCGGGGAAATAGGGCTGAGCAATGTCAGACAACCTGGTCACCATCAGTGAGCAGTGCTTTGCCAGGAATCAGGTGTGAGGAGACAGAGGGCAAAAGCCAAAAATTAAGGTACAGTAAATGGAGGGAGAAGAGACTTAGCCAGGATCTGCAGCCAAGACTGAGGAGCAGAAGACACAAACAAGGATGTGAATGAGAGATGCTGAGACAAGTGACAAGCTTGCAGCAGTTACCAAACTGAAGAAAAGGGAGCAACCGATAGGATTGTCTCATGTCTCCAGTAAGCGGGACAACCTGTCAGCCAGCCTCAGGATGCCTGGCCTTCTGGCCCTCCTGACTCCCCAAAAAGCTGATGACAGGCACCATCTCTAGAGCTAGATGATGTCACCAAGGCTGAAACAATTAGAAATAGGTAGGATTTGGGATTTCTCTAGGCAAATAACAGTTAAGTGGTGATTCATCACAAACTAGAATTACAAAATACAAATAAAATCTTCCCTAATATTCTTCCAAAGAAAATAATAATAATAATAATAATAATAATAATAATAATATAAGGTAAGCTATGGTAAATGTTGCACCAAGTTTTCTTAGAAACCAAATACGGATGGAGAAAAGAACTGTGACTTGACTAAAACCAATACTACGATATGGCCGAAACAAAACTTTTTTTGACTTTATGAATGAGATGTTTTAGTGTTTTGGTTTTTGATTTTTGTTGTTGTTGTTGGTTTGTCTTTTGATGTTTTTTGGTGTTGTTTGTTTTTTTTTCTGAAAGACGTTAAAAAATTTGTAAATGATCACTAAATGTTTCAGGTTTTAGTGGAAAAAATTTGTGGCAGTGCGTGTGCCCGTTTGTGCATGTGTATGTGCGTGTAAGGTAAAACAAAGAGGGAAAAGGGGAAACAAAGAGTTTCCTTCCCATGTCCCCACCAGTTCTAATCCAAATCATTGTATAATTATGTCTGATAATGGGCTGCCAGTTTTTCTGTCTACATAAAGCCATCAAAGAACATTAGGAACTCTAATATTTTACATAAGCATTCTCCAAGTTATTTTTGTCTCAAATACTGCCATCTCAGAGAAATTCAGCTGTTCATATGTCCTGCTTGTTAGCTTCAGCACTGAGCTGTACTGACAGAAATACTGACAATGTTTCTAAAAAGTAGCTCAAAGCCCATGTAGACCAAGAGAAAGACTAAGAAACACTGGCATCGTAAGATTTGAAAAGGTCACTTGAATAAAATTTGTACTGTGCCCCCTTCGACACTGATTGAAAAGCAGATTACCTCTCCATATAGCTACCTATTATTTCTTTTTAATCAATGGCAAACAGCATTTCAAAGAATGCTCCTCAATAGGCATGAACTAGTTATAGGCATTTTTCATCTCATACTTAATTCACAGAGAATTACAGAAGTAGGTGATTATCATCTTGATTGACTTAGAAGTTAAAAAAAAATAAAATAAAAAAATCCCACAATTTGAATAAGTATATTTAATCAACCCTTCTACCGGACCCGGTCCAATTATTTACAAGTCTTTTTTTGGAATCAGTAAATAGCTTTTAAAAGTACTCTTCTAGAGTGACAGGATGTCAGTCTCTTTAAGAACAACATGCTTTTATTGCATTTGGATCAGATCGAGATAAAAATAGAGATAAGTATTATAATGAGAGCTCTAGTACTTTCCAAACTGACTGTTTTGAATGACTTTGCTAATAAAAGATTTTAGATATTGGCAGTGAAGTCAGATCCCAATTTGGTGTAGAATCCCTGTGCAAGACTTTGAGTCTTACATAACATGCTCAAACTAAGTGGGGGGAAGATCACATTTTGTCAAAAAAAAAAAAAAATCCTAAAATCCTAAGCTTATCTTGTGTGGTATCTGTGTATGTGGTGGAACATTTCTGCTTCATTTCTTCACAAGCCTGTGCAGTGACTCTACAAACTGATACGCTGATTCACAGGGATCTAAAATAGATTATCCTTTTTTTGCAGCTGAAATTCAGGTAAAATTTTCTAGAGTATCTCAGCCATATAAAAACTCTTAAGTAGCTGTGTTTATATGTCTGTGTTTTGTGAAATGACATATATATATATGCTGTATATTTTTATCTATGTATATATATATAAAATAGCAAAAGCCTTTTTTTTTATTTTTAATACTGGGAACAAAAGTCAGCAGCTAATATGCAGTTTCTTTGGTTTTTGAAACAGACTTGCCTAAACTTTCAAGTAAATTTATGTAGTAAAATGGATTTGGGAATATAAAATCTTTGTGTAGCTCAGAAGGGATTCAGAGATCCTTATAAAAAATTTTTTACTGGAGAAACTATTTAGAATGCTCAGCTGAGAGGCTGGTGCAGTTATCTGACAAGTTACTTTCCCTTCTGATAGCATTAATTGCTCAAGGACTGTGATAGATGGGGTAAAGCATGATCATTAAAATTTAACTGCAAGAGAATAAGTAGTATTACATCTGCCAAGGAGTACTGGGTAGCTGAATGATAAGAAAAGGTAGCATTGACATTCCTTGTAATAAAACTAGAAGAGATGAAGTCAAATTGTGAATTCTTCAGAGTAAATATATTATTTTCCCCAGTGTATTCAAGCTAGCAATGAAACAACTGGTATTTCCAATATTAGATTTTATCTTTGACCATATGGTGCAGCTCACAGAAGTAATTTTGGCAGAACCTGATGCCTTTTTTTATGTGCTTGCTAAGTCCTTTCTTGGTACAGGCAGATGCCAACATTAAAAACATATCACTGGGTACTATTAGAGTAGGTACATTATCTAGACATTAAAAAATGAGCCAGTCTGTATTTTCTTCAATGAATAAAGATGCATTGCATGTTGCTTTACATTCATAGGTCTAAGTCACTCTCCTTTAAGTGTGATAGTCATAAAAGACCTGAGCCTATATTTCTACCCAAAAGCTTCTTGTATGATCTGAGCAGAAGAGCCCTGCTGATTATTGTTTTGGAAAGGATTGTGATTTGTGGGCAGATGAGCAACAGCTCAGGTGGAAAAGCATGAAAATACATTCAAGTTGAGAGAGAGAAAGACATTTCAGCACTGCCGGAGCCATACTGCTGTATAACTGGCAGAAATCCAAACAAGTCGTTGCACAGATTGATGCTGAAAGAGGTTTGATATCTGGATCAGAGGAGACATTTCTGGAAGTTTGTTTCAAGATAGTGAGACTTTCACTACCCTGCAACCAGCAATTACCAGTTTCTCTTGAAAAGCATATGGGATCTTGGATTTTGGCTAGGTTGGACGTGTTAGCAGTGCATTATTTGAGTTTTTATTTTAGTTTGCAGCACTGGCTCCTTGTTACAGGTAGACTAACTTGGAATAGTTGATGCAGCTACTGCCCCCTCTGCCTCCCCCAGCCTTCTGGCATCCTTCTAGCAGACATGAAATATGAATCACAGTCTGGATCCAGAGCTACTAAATTCAGTAAAAGCCGTTCCTTTCTCTCTAGAGAAACTGAACCAGTGCTTGGAGCCTCTGTGCTACCTCCTGAGGAAGGCCATGGAAAGATGCCTCCCTGCTTGCCTGGATCTGGTGCTTACTGAGCACAGTCCATCACACCTCAGCACGGGGGGCTGAAGGAACAAAGAGTTTAGGTAATGACTGCAGGGAAGAGGACTGCTGGGGACAGCCTTACTTACAAGCAGCCTTACAAACCCTAATGTCACAAGGATTTCTTCTGCGCCCAGCTCCATTGTGGCTGCTCAACCGCTGGCTTGCTACTGGGAAGCAGCATGGGGGAGCAGCCAGTGAGCAAGCAAGCAGAGCAGCCACCAGTGAGCTTGCTGCCCACAGAGCTGGAAAGCAGTGAGGAGGGGTTGGCTGCTAATTCCTCGCTATTACCAGCTGCTGAACCAGGGAATGAGCTCATCACCCAGAGAACGGCAAACATGTAAAGACAGAGAAGTTTGCTCAGCCCTAATGGGAGAGAGAAAGAGCAGACTCCCCTTAATTAAGAAAAGATGCCAGATTGACATCCTACTAGCAAAGTTATTTTGCTCTCAAATTTTGCCTGAACTGCTCTGAGTATAAGGAATTGTTCTCAAGATGTGTTTATTTTTACTTTATTTAAAACCACAATTTTACTTTAAATATAGAAATTAAATTCTAAAAACCACAAAGAATTAATTCTTTCTGGGTCTTTTGGCATATTAACCAAAAAAAAAAAAAAAAAAAAAAACAGAATGTAACAAGATATTTTGCCCCAGCAGTTAAGGTGCTAGTTAGTCACAGATACCTGCATCACTAATGATTTGTTCAGCAGCAGCAGCCAGTGTTCAGCTAACATCGTCTTAATGTGATGTGGAAAATATAAACACACAGGAGGCAAATATCCTTTTTATATTTAGTTTCTGCCATTTTGCAGTCCTTGTTAAAACACCTGGAAAACCAGCCTTCCCTTTGGTAGATGCTATTAAAGGGTTACACTAAATTCATTGTCACAGTTTTTGTATTTCTGGTGGGTAGATTTAGGATATAAAGCAAAAATTGTCAGAAGGAGTTCTAACATCCACCACTGATGTAAGATCTAAATGAAAGATGTAATTTTCCATCAGACATCAACTCTAATGTTGAAAATATTTCCCTTTTATTATGAGCTAAGTAATCTAATCTGTGTGTAAGCCAAGAAATTTTATAGCTCTTTCTATTCATGCAGTTCATAAATACCATGTGTATATAAGCAGATTATGTAGGTATTTATGTAAATTGGCATCAAAAGCATAAAAAATAGACACTGAAAATCTAAAACGTTATATGACAAATCTGTCTTGACTCCCTTTAAAAATAGTTATATTGTGAAAAAACAGAGAAAATCAGTCTGAATCAATACGATTAACCACATGAACTACCACACAGTAAAAAAGTACCCTATGTCAATCGACCTGTGATAGCTATCTGCATGCCCTTAGCAAATGCAAAATACTGCAAATAGTTAGGTTCTTCATAACTGAAGGCCTAGCTAACTCACGTTACCTGACATCTTCTGTAGGCCAAATAAGGCATTCATGCTGAGTCTGAGCTAAGAGCAAAGGTTCCTTAGAGGAGTCAGGTAATTATCCAGCCTAATTTCAATTTCTAAAATTAGATTATCTGAATACTCCTTTCTGAGGTGCATAGATGACAATATATATTTGCAGGTGTTTTGTTTTTGGTGGTTTTATCCTATTTGATCCTGATCTTTAATGCTTCATTCTTTACTCAGGATGCTGGGGGGGAAAAAGAAAAAAAAAAAAAGGAGAAAAGAATTTTCTTCTTCCACCTTGCCTTGTTTCATGACTATCCTGTATGCTGACACTGTTTTGTTCCTCCACTGCATCATCAAAATAGGACTGCTTGACCTTCCCAGTTTCTCTTCTGGTTGGCTTGCTCCTCCTGAAATCTAAGATGCTGCTTCTTTGACAAAAGTAGTCCTGCTATGTTACATAGCTGCTATGTTCAGAGAGGAACCATGACCTGCATGATGTCTAAGGCCAAGTGATGTTCACACTTCAGGCATCCACACCTTTGTGCGGTGAAAGGCCGGATTAAGAAGGTGTGCTCTGAATTTGCCAGCAACATCCTGTCAATGTCAGAATTGTACTCAGAACAAAGCACCCTTCTTTGAAAAGAGAAAGTAACTCAAGTGCCCATTTTGTTGTATAATAGTTAAGCGATTAGAGCACTTCACCAAGGAGTGGGAGACTTCAGCTCAATTCCTTCTTCAGCTTGACAAGATTCAAAAGTACATCTACAGCCTCCCAGGAAGTCGTTCATCCTATCTCCATAAAACAACATGAACTGAAGCACTCTCCATTCTGCCTGCTGAAGTGAGGCCACTAAATATGAAGTAGTGTCAGATTTTTAGCACTGAAGGAAAACAAGAAAGAAGAAACTTAACTCGGCCTGGTGACAATTGCATTCTGCTGGAAAAAAATCAGCTGTAGGGCCTGCTCCCGGTCCCACGTCACTTTATGCACTGCATTTAATGATGGCCTAATGTATAGGATATCTCTGGGAGAACTGGGAAAAAGAAAGGTGGTCTGAGCTGGCAATCTGATTTAGCAATTGGGATGGGCTAAAAAGCAGTGAAAAAATGGGCTAGTGTAAGTAATTTAACAGGCTGTGACTGCTTAAAATTCGTTAACTTGATCAACTGCCATCTTACAAGTGTGTTAAATATGTTATCAATTACTGTAACAAAATTAAAAGTAGAATTTTAAATTTGATTCTTCTGTAGGTATTACCACTTGTTGCAGTAGGAAACAAATTGCCAAATAGGCCAACTGTGTGAGTTATGATACTCAGTGTGGTTAATTACTGCAAACACTGTTTTTCCAATTTACTATTCAGGTTCTGAATTGCTCATATGGCACCATGCTTAGGCTGTTCAGGAGCTCTTACTCATCTGTGCAGGAAGGAGACTGTGTTATTCATTCCTCACTGTTCACTCTTACCCATTTCTTTTGTTTGTTTCTTTGTTTTAAACGTATCTGATGACAACAGAGAAAACAGAAAAAGAGGCTGTGGGATTTAAGTAACTACCTGGGTTCCATAATCAATTCACAAGCAAGCCAAACAAGGCTTGGGTGAGTACAGGCTGAAGATTGCTCATCCTTTCTATCAGACAAGGACTTAGTTCCAAAAATTTCAGAAGAAAATTGATCAGTTCACAAACTATTTGTAGATGAGAAAAATGGAGCTGCTTTCATCAGGTACAATCATTCACAATTAATAATGTGATGTTATTTTTAGTACTCTGAAAACAGAAGTTTCCTTTCAATGCCAAAAACCTACTACGTGTTTTGATTACTACTGACATAATCATCCTCTCTCTATAAAAGCATATCTTTCCTATTGGGATTTTGTGTCTTGTGCCATCACTAATTATTAACAATGAAGGGAGAGGAAAAACAATAAAATTCACACTCTTCCCACAGTAAAAGTAAATAAACATTAAAATGTGGAGACTGTTATGAGACAAATTTTACTCCCAGAAAGTGATGTCCTCAAATCCTGACATGGAGAGCTGACATGGAGGTTGTTGAGACTATTTTTGTTACTGACAGAGCAACAAAAGACATGGAATATATGATAATCAAAACCAAAAAGTAATGCACAACTCCCAGATAACCACAGGAAATACCTCTGGAGTACATCTAGTGAGGTAAGGGCCACAAAATCTGAAGGGAACAAATGGCATAACCTTTCTGTGATGACAATGCAAATCTGCCAAGTCTTTTCCCCGTGTACAGCATTGTTTACTTTTACACACTGTATACAGCTCAACGGGTTTCAGACATTTGCCTGTGCCTCTAGAACAAAGAAAGGTATTTATGCAACAATTTTATGTTATATGTACAGGATAAATTCACATGCACTGGCTTTTTTGCCCAGGAGTTGATCTATTTTACTTCACCTGCACAACAGTTCCAGCACTTCTGACATGAAAGACTGCTGCCTGACATGCATATATAACCACAAAAGTTTAACGTCAAAAGTACAGGTTGGATACTATTTAGGCAGGTCAATCAGGCTGAGTCAGTAGCATCTGTAAAATGATATTTACAAGGAGACTTACTCGTAGGAGATAACAGGAAATCAATCAAAATCTGGTAATAGTGATGTTCTAGCGCTCAAATATTATAATAATGAGCACTTTAGTGCAGTAGGTTTGATACATTCTAAAGCTATCTATTGAAGTGAGCCACCCAACAGGTATTTTCCAATTATGAGAAAAAAAGGTTCACTCATTTTTTTTGAAAGTTCATAGCAGAGTTTATCAGAGAAACCATCTGGTTTCAGCACCAAAAATAATTCTTTTGATCATAGCATCCTTTCATGATTAGTCATGACTGAAAACCAACCTTCCATCTTCTCACGCAGCACACAGTGCAAACTATTAACAATTTCTTTCACTGTTAATTGAGTTTATTAAAAATGTCTGTAGTTCCAGACATTACTATTATAAGCCCTATTCTAATAAGCCATATTATTATACACTGGATTTCTGCATTTCAAAGGCTTTCCAAGCAAGATTTTGTTCTTGAATGGACAAAAAAAAAAAAAAACAAAAACAAAAACAAAACTATTTTCAGAAAATAAGAAAATGAGATATCATTTATGATTTTTAGTCTTATTTTAATAGTTTGCATTTCAATAGTTTAGCAAGGTATACCACTGAAAAAAAAAAAATCCTCTGTGGAATTACCAGTCTTCAATTATGTGAATTCATATGTCTTCCAACAGGACAACTATTGTCCGTATGTCTATGTAATACATACTTGTAGTGCTCTGAGAACTTTAATATGCATGTATGTTACCAATGACAGAAGCTCTTTGCAAATGCACTGAATTTATTAGGATAGTCTGGGCAACATAAGCCCTTTTCACAAACAAGGACCAGAACTTGCTACCTTTGACCTAGCAACACAAAAAATGATAATTCAGATGTGATATACTCTTTGCCATTTTCCGTGAAGGCAACACCACCACACACATATGTTCATTGAAATACACACCTAAACGCCACTTGAGAGTGAAATAATAAGAAAAAGCATTAGAGTAATAAGCACCAGATGAATTGAACTAAAGAAAGAATAAAAATGCTTTTGTTCAACAGGATAGTGCAATACATGAATGATATTTTCAGAAATGAATTATTTGTTATGATTTACAGCATGTCTGCACAGAAATTGCTTTTATGATGTTGTAAGAACTGTATGAAGTTTGTAGGGGTCTTTATTGCATGACATCCTGGTTTCTACGTTGCCAATTGATGACACCCACAGTAGCAGACTAGAGGTTAATAAAGCATTGGAAGAGAAAATAATGTGAAAAAGTGCAAAGTAAGTAATAAAATTTTACCAGATGCCTCATATTCCTAGCTAGCAGTCAGAGGAGCAGGACAAACAGAAAGGTCTGTTTAGATCACAGCAAGAAGGATGTAGAAAAAGATGGCTGAAAAATAAAAGGTAAAGAAGAGCAAATCTAAATGAGTATTTTCAATATTCAATAACATTTTTCATTTTTTTTGGTGAAGGGGCATTGTAGTGGTTTAACCTGGCAGCTCACTCCCCTCTCCCTGAGTGGGATGGGGGAGAGAATCAGAAAAAGAAAATAAAAGTAAAACTTGTGTATTATATGTTAGATACATTATATGTTACTACACACTGCTGACCCAGTTTTCTGACATGGAGAGTGTGCAGTATCCACTGACTTACTAGACCACTAATAGCCCACTGACTTACCTCTGCATGGTAAATATACATATCAGATATATATCAGAATATAATTTGCCTAATAACCGCAGAGGAGTGACAGATGCACCAGGTGGTCATGCAGCCATTCATAGAGATCTCAATAGGATGGAGAAATAAGCCAACAAGAATCTCATCAAGTTCAGTAATCAAAACCCTAAGTCCTGCACCTCGGCAGGCTGGGGGCTGAGAGCCTGATCCACCTACAGGTCCCAGTGGACAACAAGCTGAAGGTGAGCAGCATGCCCCTGTGCCAAAGATGACCAGCAGTGTCCTGGGCTACAAAAGGAAGTGCTTTGCCAGCAGCAGTTTCAAGGGATGTGATCTTTCTCTTTTATCCTGCACTGGAGAGATCACACCTGGAGTGCCAGGTCCAGGAGAGACATGGAAAAGTTGAAGTCCAGCAAAGGGACACTAGGATGATTACGGGACTGAAACATGTGTCGTATGAGGAGACACTGACAGACCACAGACTGTTCAGCCAGGAGAAGAGAAGGCACAGAGGGGATTTTATCAATGTGTATAAACACCTAACAGGGGGAGTGAAGATGACAGACCCAGACTCTTCTCAGTGGTGCCCAGTGACAGACAAGAGGCAATGGGCACAAACAGAAATATAGAAAATTCCACTGAAATTTATGAAAAAACTTTTTTACTCTGAGGGTTCCAGGTGGAACAGATTACCCAGAGATATTGTGGAGTTGCTATCCTGGGAGACAGTGAAAATCTTACTGGGCACATCCCTGAGCAAGCTGCTCCAGGTGATACTGCTCTGAGCAATGGAGTTGGCCTAGACGACCTCCAGAGGTCCCTTCTAATCTCAGCAATTCAGTGATTCTGCGAATCTGTGATAATGAAGTATCTGCCTTGCCATTTTATTTCTGAACTGCTTCTGAAAGATGACAGCTTACTGCCATTCTGAAGTAAAGACCTACAGCTAGGTTTATTAGTACTTACCATTTTCTTGTAGCCATGGTCATTCTGACTCATACAGCAGCCTGGACTCTCCTGAACAACCAAGCAATTTGCAGCAGTGACAGTGAATAAACCCTAGAAAAGAACTGCTTTGCAGGAAACATTTGTGTTGCCATTGGGGGCAAGCTAGCAAAAGGAATAGCGATGACCAGTAGTAGAAAGGGGACTGGATCAATGCTTCAAATCTGTAGCATAATGAGTTCTTCCTGTGTATGGCAAATGTCACCTTACTGCTCAGTTCCAGTATATGAGGAATAAAGCATAATGGGGGAAGGGGTGGAGCAGAACACTCCTTCTCCAAGCTGAGGCTGCATTATCTCTTCAGAAATAAGAAGGGAAGATACAATAAAGTTAAGGTGGTAGCACCTAGAAACAAGAGTGCAACAATAATAGCAAGCTGAAAAACACTCTTAGGAGCACTGTTAACTTAAAAACATAATTTTCACAGGCCTAATTTCCAGAAATGCACTCTGGGAATTACTTATATAAAAAGACAACCTTAGTAGTTGGCAGGGGATGAGGGTATTGTAAAGAAGTGTTTGTCCAATTATTTTGCTCTCTACCATGGATGGCCATTTCTAACAGAGCTTGATGAGGCATATCCCAGGCTGGCTTTATTGCTGCTTGACAGGCAATCAAGTTTGCTGATGCCAAGCAAACTTGCTGATGCTATGCCTCCCTCCATAGAGCTTCATGAGGTTGATTATCAACCCAAGTGCTACAACACAGAAAGCAAATAAGAACTGATGTTTTTCACCTATCCAAATCATGTTTTCAAGATTTTTCTTTGAATTTATGCAGGTTAAAAGGGCTTTTAGAAAGAATTTGAGTTTCACATACAGCAACATCCGTATGATGTACACTTTCCTTTCTCTTGCCCCCAAAATATTTATGGGAATCATGATTTTAAATAAAATATTGATAACACAAAGAAACTTTTGCTCTTGCAGTGGCTTCACCCTGATGGCACCTAAACACCACTACACCCACTCTCTCACTCCTCTTCCTCAAAGGAAGAAAAGAAAATATGATGAAAAAGAGCTCAAGGGCTGAGATAAGGACAGGGAGATCACTCAACAATTACTGTCATGGGCAAAACAGATTCAACTTAGCGAGATTAATGAAATTTATTACCTATTATGAACAGGCTACAGTAGTGAAAAACTAAAAGCAAACTTAAAACACCTTCTCCCCATCCACTTTCTTATACTTCCTCCCTCTGAGTGGCACAGAAGAATGGGGAATGGGGGCTGTGGTCAGTCCCTAACGCTTCGTCTCCGCCGCTCCTTCATGGTCACTCGCTGCCCCTGTTCCACGTGAGGTCCCTCCCACGGGATGCCGTCCTTCCCGAACTGATCCTATGGGGGCTGCCCACAGGCAGCAGCTCTTCAAGACCTGCTCCCACATGGCTCCATACCACGGGGTTCATCCCCCAGGAGCAAACTGCTCCAGCACGGGTCCCCCAGGGACAGCAGCTCCAGCCCGGGGCCTGCTCCTGCAGGGGCTCTCCATGGGCCGCAGCCTCCTCCAGGCCACATCCACCTGCTCCAGTGTGGGCTTGCAGAAAATGACCCTGGATAACAGCATGGGCTTGCAAGTGCTGTTACAGTACAGTTAGTGGGAACACTGCAGTCTTTATTACAGGAGGTATTTATCTTCTTCTTCAGTATCATTTCTTCCCTCTCTAAACACAGCTAGCACTTGACATGAAAAACATGACATGTACTTCCTTCTCATCTAGAAGCACTTGTTACAATACTATAATGTTGTGATTTTTGTGCTGTTCGAATTCAACAGGATTCACAGCCTGAAATAGCACACCTGAGCCTGAAATAGCACACCTGATCTTCCTTCATTTATGTGCAGTACCACAAAGCTTCTGTGAGCACAAACACAGCATGAAAAGGTGGCTTCTGCCCCAAGAACCTTGCAGTCTGAACTGAAGTAAAGCAGACATATTCAAGTAGACCAAGGGCACAAGGAAAGAATGAAACAACATCGGTGATAATGATGTTCTGAAGTGCAGCACACAGGCAGCTCACCTGTTTAAATTGTTGCACAAAGCCCGTAATAGAAAGCTTATGGATAATATATATCTGCTCTACAAGGACCTCTAGCACTAAGGAGAGCCGCCCAGGAAGTTACTGTATGAAAAGTTTGGAAATTACAATCAAAAAAGGAATGGCAGGCAGAGATGGATAAAAGTTGGCATATTCATTTGCCCTTGGCTACTCAGCACCTGGTTTACTAACCTCAGCTTTCTCGGCACATCCAGGCGGGACTGAAAATAGACCCAGTTTGGAACAGAAAAATATAGTCATCACTTTCCAAATTCACTTCATACTTCAGGGGTTATGAATTCTCCTCCCTTTTGTTTTCCTCAGTTCAAACTTTACAAGTTTGGGGCTGGAGGAAATGGGAGAAGAATGGTATCTAGTGTTATTTCCTGGAGATAAAGCTTATACCTAAAATGTGAGAGATGTGAAAACACTGAACTTTAGAGGCTGATTAATGATCCCAAGCACAGAGCAGGTTAGGTCTTTTGGACTGGACCACTGAGTTTCCTATTATATCATCTTTAAGGCAGATTGTCTGGAGTTGTGCCAAAGCACAACACCCTTCCCTTATACTCCTGAGCAAGCCATTGCTTTTGATTTGAGAGAAAGCTGAGCTGAGAGTAGTTTTGTTAAAATAGTACAGTTGAGGCTGGATTCCACAATACACTTCTGAGGAGTCTGCAACAAGAGGTGCACAAAAAGCCTTCCCCTGTCCTTGCTGAGCACAACAGAATCTCCTGGAGCATGGAGCTGCTCGCAGCTCCATCTGTTCTCACATCTCCTGCACACAGCACATTCCCATAAAGGCTTCATTGAATAGGTGGTACCTCCATTTCTTAAAAAAGAATTCAGTGGAAACTTCACATGTGGATTTTTGATAATCAGCCCAAGGGAACCACAGTACAAACTCCAAGCCAGAAACTTGCTCTGAAGTGTAACTCCTTTCAGGCAGTAGATTGATACTCTATCCACTGTAATCTTCAACTGTATATAAAATGAAATGTGTTTTCCACTGAAAATAATTGAAAGACCCAAGAATCCCTGCAATGCCTTTTCAGGCTCGATAAGCCTTCCCAATGTACTTTCCTTTAACATTTCTTTCCCTTGAAGAACAAAGTTTTAAGACAATGATTTAATGCACTATACATAATTGCATTCAATATCCCTCTAGGATTGTAGGATATTTTTGTCTTGCTCTGCTTCCTTTATGTTTTCACCACAACACAACAATATTCAGAGCCCCTATCTACATACTTCCATCAGTCCATTGTTCATTAAGTAAGCCAGGAACATGTAGAGCTTTGATCAGTTCTCAAACAACAACAGGAAAATTTCTTACTAAAATTTTCCCACAGGATTGCCATAACTGCATAGACAAACCAGCCACTGTGCAAACAAGTGAGTAAATGATCACTTTTTCTTTAACGGTCCACAAAATTGGCCCTGCTTACATTTTTTACTAACTGAATAGTTGGCAAAGATACGGTATTACAGAAGTGGACAGGTGGACAGTTCAAACATGATTGTCAGTATGTCTATACTGCAATAGAATCTATTTTTTATCTTAGAAAAAGAATCAGGTTCCTAATATTTATTTCATAAGCCTGTTATTGAGAGTTTGAAGACAAAGTGAATGCTGCTGCATAGAACAGATATACACCAGCCACCTTTATGCTAGCTTGTTCAGCAGATAGCAGTAGCTCAACACAAGCTGGTCTATCCTGTTTCTCAGACAGATTTTTCAGCCTATAGTTTTCTATATGATTCTGTCATGGTTGGATCTAAACAAATACTACAGTTAAACAGTTCAATGTTAGTGGTAGGTATATTTATAATTATTTGTCAGAGAATAAAGAGTAGGGATCAGACTTTTCTAGTTTAAGTTAAATAGGACTGACTGCAGTATAGATGAAGAAACAGAGCAACTGGACTCTCAATCTAGATCCCTTCAGGACAGCTTGGGCTGTAGTCTTGGACTTTTATCAAAGAATAATACAAGAGCAAAATATGAAAGATTAATTGATGTGCTTTGCATTTTGAGAAATCAGAATTTAAACCCATGTTCTGAAATAATGTTCTGCTTTGTATTTCCAGAATGGGACAAAAAAACATCATAATGAAATATGTGCTGACACACAGACAGGACAAAACATCAATGGTAAGATGTGGAGCAAGGTAAATTAAGCAAGTCCATTAGTATTACACAACTGGGAATAAGAACTGATGTTAAAATACAGAAAAATTTACTTGTAACAGTGAAAAATAATCACTTCTCTAAGTTGCCATTCTGTTCTTGTTTGCAGTAGTCAGATGGGATTCTCTATCATATAAAACAGAACAGATGATTTGATAAGGAGCGTTTTGACTCTATTCCCATTGCATCTCAGGTGAGCTCTGCTCTTGCCAAATACACCATTTCTTACCACAAGGTTGTGGATATTGTGATTCACTTAGCTGATGAACAGTATTCAGGATGAATATATTCATATGAAGCTATGAAGCTGTGAGTGTAATAGATCATAAGATTACTATTGTCACTAGAAGGAGTTATTCAGAGAGCAACACCAACCAGTAGATCAATGGGGAACATGGTATATTTTGTTTATGTTAACTGTAAAACTTGACAAAGAAATTGAATATTTTTCATCAGGCAGAAAAGTGAAAGACTTACATAAAATGAGATGCAAATGCTGCTAATTTTGGTGAGTAAAGTTTCTGGTTATTTATGATTATTACAAAAGTATATGAAAAGAGGCTAATTCTAAAGTGTTCTTACAGGAGCCTGAATCCAAGCAAGTGGATCTAAAGTTGTAAAAGGATGATGAACGTAAGAACACAATTTATTTAAAATAACAGTAGCATGAGATAAATGTGAAAAAGAAATCTGTTATTTAAAAATACAAGAACTCTTTTGTGTTTTCACAGATTAACATATGGTAAATATCCTATGTTGGTCTGCATGGACAGTTTTTAAAAATTTGATAAAGTGGACATGTTTCTGATTTTAAGCAAAGGGAATCAACACTCGTAAGTTAAACTTCCTTCAGTACAGGTGCCATGTTCTCAAGAGAAAATTTGCTAACCTCTCTTTACACTTGATATGAGATTAGAAACAGATTTGGTTAGGTGAAAGCACACAAATTAAGAAAGCTAATTTTAGATTGTGGATATTTTTAATAAGTGAAATATTAATAATAAGGCACAACAAGTTTTAAAAGGGAGAAAACAACTCAAACAAAATATGAAATTATTTCTCCTGGACCCATGTGTCAGAGTACAGACATATTCATCACACAGTTATTCAGAAGATAGGCACCACATCAAACTGTCCCCTATCTCTCTGCTCTGTCAACTCCTAATACTTTTTTGAACTAAGGGTTATTCTATGTAACCAAAGGAATAGCAATAAATAGTGAATGGAAAAACAGCTACTTAACAGGTATCATTAAATGAAGAATGCTGAACAAAAATGACTGAAGAAAATGAAATATTCCTACAGTCTGAGCTGTAAGAAGCAGAATGTTTCAGCCATGATTTAATGAAGCACACTCAGAATACAAATACTTCTGAGTTTCCCCTAAGTACAATATTGCAGTCGTAATTAGCTTTCACTTCTTAATCAGAGGTAAGAAGTAAATATCTGATGAAGAAAGTAACTTGAAAGAAAAATAAAATAAATAAATAAGATAAAATAAAATAAGATAAAATAAGATAAAATAAGATAAAACAAGATGATAAAATAAGATAATAAAATAAAATAAAATAAAATAATAAAATAAAATAAAATAAATAAAAACAGCTTATCTTTAGCTTCCACAGATCTCTACTATTACTTCTGTCACAGTTCACCCTTTTGAAGACCTTTCCAGATTTCTATGTGCTGCCTTTCAAGTGACAGGCTTGTAAGCCCAACATCCCCCGGTAACGCAATGCCATAATTCAGTCAGCCTCAGTGTCTGCACTTTGGTAGCAAAGTGCATTCATCAGTAAACACAGTATCTTGGGCTTTTGCAGCCCTTTGGGAGCCTGAGCACACAGAAATCAAACTTCAAAACAGAGCAGGGTTTTTATGTCAAAAGCTACACAGTACTCACAGAAATTAATTCAAATCAGCAGAAAGACATATTCTGCATATTCTACATGTGGTGTCCACCTCACTCCAGTTTACCTCAGTAATGCGTGCTTAAAAAACATCACAAAGGCATGGTTAAAGATGCCTTTAATGTAACAGTGAAGGGCAAAATTTAACATCTGTTGTTTTCATTTAAATAAATTCATCCAAGATTCATCGATTCTAGAAGCAAAAGCAGAGTTGCAAGAATGGGAAATGTGTATAGAAACCTCCAGTTCCTTAGATCTTATTCTGCTGCACAGAGTTCTGCCTGCAGACTTGTGTCACAAAATTGACAGATCCATGCTTTCCCCAGTGCTGCTACTGGGAGCACTTACATTTAATGATTTCATGGCCACCAGATATGTTATCTTCTATTTGTTTTAGCAAATTTGTGATATGCATAGCATGCAGGTAGAACTGAGAAATACATTGAAGCACATTAAAAAAAAATATTTACCTTAACTGGCAATTTTTTCTCTTTAGCTATAAAAAAGAAAATAGAGAATTGAAATGTGCTACTTCTGAAATACGGAGGATTTACATTTTAGGACTCTATTAACACCCTGCTCTTAGTTCATTATAAGCTTATATAAATGAAAGAAGAATCTCATTTTTCCTATATAGACTTATTGCAAAAAATGAAAAGATAGAAGGATGAAATACAAAATAAAGATCTATTATTACTAGTATATCTTGTCCCATGTCTGTTCATTTACCTTGACATAGGATAGTCCTTGTAAATATTCTCTCACATTTCTAGTAGTCCAAGAGACAAACATATCTGTAAAGATTTAGAAGGAATTTAGAAGGAATACCTGAGATCTTTCCAATTCTGTAAGGTTGAAGCCCAAGATCCTATATGCAATTAGATTTTGTCTATTTAGGTCACATTTTAAAAACAGTGATTTTTTATGAAAATTGTCATGGAAGGGTTTTTTGGTTTGTTTATTTGCATGTGTTTTGTAGTATTGGAATTCCATTTTAAATGTTGTTTTTGAGGATATTCTACATATATAGTACATTTTATATTTATTTCTCACATAGATCTAAAAGAAATGGTTTCTCTGATGGATTCTTAGAAATATTTTAAAGACATCTGCTGGTCAGTACTACCTGAAAATCCTTTTCTGTAGCTGTGTATATCTCCTGTAGTTCATAGTGAGTCACTATACAAAAAAAAAAAAAAAAAAAAAAAAGTGAAATGCAAGGACAGAAACCAATCCAACCACACACATAAACAATTCCTAACACTTTCCTTCCACTGCATGTAGAGAAGAGAATGGGTACGTACCATGGGATAAACTCTGTCTCCCTGATTAATTGTTAAAGTCACAGTTTGATACCTAAAGAAATAATTTTAAGGGAGTAGAAATTAAGTCTGGTTTTATGGGGCATTTGCTTGCATTATTTAATGTCTGATAAAGTTCTGCTTTAAGCTTTGCTGTGACTGGAGTGTTCATAATGCCACTGTCCTGGGGATTCTTTGGTGTCTAATAATATAACCGATCTCACTCTGTAGGGACCCCACCAGTGGGATGCCAATTTGACTCTTCCTCCTGTTCTCAGCAGCTTGTTTTCCTGCAGCTTGGAGGAATTTAATATAGCTGAGACTGACTACATCTCTGTCAGGATTGCTTGAAAGTGGCTGGCAGGTTCAAACAGTACTGAAGCAGATAGAGAATGACAGATTTGCAGATAGTGGGACGGGGACAATTCAATCCCATAAATTTAATTTCCCTTGGAAGTCAAGCTAATGTGGAATAAAATTCAAATCCTCATTCACAGCAATACTTAATACCCTGCTATTCTAGCCTCTGCTTACTGTGATTTTGCCTCTCAGGCCTAGTTAATAGAAGCAATATCTCAAAGGACCATTTTATACCCTAATTGCTGAGAAGATGGCAACAACAGGCTTTTATCCAAGAATGAAAATTCTCACCTGTAACATACAATTATTATTTTTTTCATAATGCCTAATTAAAGTCAATTGCTTTCAACTGTCTCCACACACACACAATAGATTTGTATTCCAGTTATGGATTTGAGGACATTGCAGTACAGAAATCGTAGGCAGACAAAGATATAATAGATCAGTTCAAATGGTAAACTGTCCACTTTATAAATGACCTTTTTCATGTGACAAGTTGCAGTCATTATTGCATTATATAAAGAAGCAAGTTGAATATACTCCTTGGGTGTTATTTACTGAGTACCACCTTGGTGGTAATAGTAGGAAAATAGTTTAACAGTGTGTTACTTTGACTAAGAGTTGATAGGATTCATGTCCACTAGAAAAACTTTTTAGATAGTACTGTTCAAGCCAGACCTCATAAAAGACTCAGGCACCTCACTATTAGGGCAGATGCTCACATTTCCACATGACCCCACCCCTGGGCAGGAAGGATGTGTTAGAGAAGGATCATTTCGTACTGACCTTGAAGGTCTTTGAGCTCTCCTGCCAGGCTCACAACACCGCCTAGGGAACTCTGCTTGTGCTGCAGCACTTAGGTTTTCAGTGCCCAGTCCCTCACCGAGAAGCAAAATGTCAGAATTCAATGTCCAAGCAGCTGAACCAATGCCTCACAAGGACAAGCCAAACAAGCAGCATACTGAGCGTGGGGAAGACATACTGCTAGCAAACAGGGAAAGCAAAGAGCAAGAGAAAAAATATCAGCAACCCAATCCTTTCCAGAGACTACGCTTCTAAATCAGGGCTGTGAGTAAACACCCCCATCTGTTTAGCATCCAAATCCTCCCTAGAGACCAGGCACCTAAAATTGTCTTTGAAAGAACTTAGTACTTCAGTCTTTCTCATGCTTTCCCTTATACAGTGAAGACTGAATAGAAGAGGAGGCGGAAGTGTAGCTGGACAGTGGACAGTTCATTAGTATTCCTCCTGAAAAAAGTCATCTGAATTGTCAGTTTTTCTCTGTCTGCAGGAAACTTGACACACATTACATATCCTGGCAACACATCCAGACCACAAGGCTGTAAGATGGGGAAAAGACATATATAAAGCTGGGTACTTGGTTATGTTGGGACTGTTCAGTCTGGAGAGGAGGAGGCTCAGGGGGATCTTATCAATGAGTCTAAATACCTGAAGGGAGGGTATGCAGATGTCAGAGCCAGGCTCTTTTCAGTGGTGCCCAGTGCCAGGACAAGAGGTGGTGGGCACAAACCAGAACACAAGAGGTTCCCTCTGAACATCAGGAAGCACTTCTGTGCTGTACAGGTGATGAAGCGCTGACAGGCTGCACAGAAAGGTTGTGGAGCCTCCTCCTTGGAGATATATTCAAAAGCCACCTGGAGATGGGCCTGGGCACCCTGCTCTGGATTGCCCTGCTTGAGCAGGGAAATGGACCAGGTGCCCTTCAGTGGTCCCTGCCAACCTCAACCACTCAGTGATTCTGTGATGTTATTTTACTGATACATTATTGTGTCCCAGTATAAAACATATTGCAAGACACTGCATTCTTGCAAAGCTTTAAGGTCTTCAATGGTTAATTTGTGTTCACTGAACATTGTGTAGTCCATATTTAATAGTATATTAATTTTGTAGGAAGGTAATCCTATGAATTCTAATAATCAAGAGTCTGAAATAATAAATAATAAAATAAAAATAATAAATAATAAATAATAATAATAAATAAAAAATAAAATAAAATAAAAATAAATAATAAATAATAAATAATCTGAAATAATAATAATAAATAACATGTAATCTGGAGGTAAAAATTGTTATCGGAAATTCAATCATTAAAAATATGTTTCTTTTAAGTTTAGCTGAGTGCTCTTTGGTGTACACAGATTCTTTCCTTCTTTCTCCTACATACCTACAAACTATTTTATTCCCTGAGGGTTCTTTCCTATTGTGGAGAAATAAAGATTAATATAACCATTTGCATTCATCATTTAGTTTGGCAGAATTCCAAATGTTAGATTTTTATTTCTAGAACCAGAGTAATTCAAGATTGCTCAGATCTATGATTTGAATCTATCTTTAGTTAGAAGTGAGATCTAATAAAAAGCTAACTTTCTCCTCTGCACAAGCTCTTTTCAGAATAGCTTTTCCCTGTCAAAATACAGCACTGATTTGCTTTAGTTGTGCTTCTGAAGCCTTCTTTCTGCACAGCTGCATTGTTAGAGCACTTCGATTATTTTCAAATACAAGTGTTTCCTGCCTTTTCCTTGCCTGATTGTGAGCTGTTGCTCTGACGCTCATGAAGTTTAATTTGATAACTCTGAATATCCTGAAATACACATTGCATGAGGATTGGGAGATCACTTGTTTCTCTTGAATTTCAAGAAAAGAGGAAAGCTTTTTTAATTCAAATTATTAGCTAGTCATTTTTTTTTCTTGATAAACATTGGTACTATAATTGAATAAAACATCATTAGAATCAAAACCAATAATTTATAAATAGGATAAAAACCTGAATTAAAATAAAAAGCATGAAGACTGATGTCTTAGACACAATACATAAAAGCATTGTGGTTCTGTCCTCTCAGAGATCTTGCTTCTGATTCCTACCTGTCAGCAGTGCTGTCTCCATGGGCTTTTCTCAGACTGCTGACCTCACCTGTGTTATCCTGGATACACTATATTTGCATCTTCTTTTTTAGAATGCTTGTAAAATATAGCAAATAGTATTGCTTGGTTTTCTTCATTTATTTTGCAAATTTAATGATACACAAATTTATGTTTCCTCTTTGCTTCATGTACTTTCAGTTGCAGGGCTTCTATTGATGGTGAAGGTACTTGCTGCATGGATTTCCATTACAGTGACACAACACAAAAAGGCACTAATTGATTTCTCTTTGTTCCTACCAAACTCCTAGAGATTCCCAAGCCACTTTGATGGGGTACACAAAGCACCATTTCATAAAGTACCCCTACCTACCCCCATTACTAGGGTAAACCTCTTTTGATACAGTGCTAGAAGAGGGTCCCAAACAATAGCAACGTCTCCTTTCAATGAAAGCTCTGCTATCCATTGTATTTCGCTTTTCTTTTACCTGCATAATTTCTTTTAACTCTTGATTTTCTGCTATTTATTCTTTTTGTTTCCTTTTGGTCTTCTCATCCATTTACATCACTGCTTTTTTCCTTTAAATTACCTACTAAAAATTACTGGTCTTAAATGTTTCCAGATTCTTGTCCTTCTTAAATAAATTAACCTGGCCCACTTCACTCTTCACAAATTCTACTGTGAGAAGAAAGAGCATCTCTGAACAGCTTTTAACAGCAGTTCTAGACCAGCGAAAAGACATCATCCTCATAAAACCTACACACATATAACCAAACTCTTGCATGTATTGAGGAAGTATTTTTCAGCTAGCAGTATTTAATGGGTACTTGATTTCTTTTACTATTCCTCTATGCCAGTTTTTCAAAAGGTCAGGCAGGATATAAAACATATGTTATGGCCAAACATGAATAAGTAGTATAATTACATTTAGTAAATTATGTCAATATGAAAGCCACTCTGCAATATGTACCAGTAAGTAATATATTACATATAAAACCAAAAGATTTTGCAAACTCATCTGCGTTGTAATGGGTTTACACCAAAGATGAATCACATCACTTGCTATTTGAAAAGCTGTTTACTCTGCAAATATATGGCTATGACACGTTGATCCCACTTTTGCAGAATTTCAGTCAAGAGCAGGGGAAATTCTTTATGACTTAACTTCATGGCACCTACCAGCGCACCCACTAACCCGATACAAAATGCAGTAGGGAAGTAGCAGAAAACAGCAACTTTTGAGACTATTATTTCTAACTAAAGTTAGAAAATCAAGCTATTCAAGATCAGCTTTAAGCATGAAAGGAAGAAAGGAAGAAAGGAAGAAAGGAAGAAAGAGAGAGAGGAGGGAAGGAGGGAAAGAAGGAAGGAAGGAAGGAAGGAAGGAAGGAAGGAAGGAAGGAAGGAAAAGAAATATCCGCTCCTGTGCCAATCTCAAGTGTATGAGAAAAATTATTTTGTATATCATTTAAAAAATGATCATTCTGTGAAACTCTTCCCCACACCTTGAAACTTCAAACTGAATAGTCCCATCTCTCGGGTTTTGCTCTTCACAGCTCTCTTTCTCAGTCTAATCAAAATGCCACTTATGATAAAATAGTACCTTTCTGAATTATTTCCTTGGCTTTCTGTCTTTGGCTGTATCAGATTTGAGTTTCTTTATTCTTATCTCCCTCACAGTTCTCACCTTTCCTTGTATTTTTGTCCTTTTGTAGTGTTACACAAATATTTACGCAATGAGTTAAAAGAACATTTTGGTAACAGCTACAATGGAAATAGCAATTAGTAATGTGTAGAACCACTGATATTATCTACCAAACAATTGCTATTGCTTAAAAGTCATTGGGGAAAAAAAGCTAATTATTGAAAAGAAGAGTTGTAAAGGCCTTATCAAATCTCTTCAGCTAGTAGCAGTGGAGATTCATTAATAAGATATAAAATGATGTTAACATATCAAATGAAAACTCCCAGAAAAGGAAGGAGTCCTGCATATGTAAATTGAAAATCTCCAACAGTTTTGTAAAAGTTTAAATAGAGATAGAATTATATGAAACCTAGGAAAAGAGTCAGATATAAAAACATAAAGCTATGAGATATCTTAAACACGAGAATGTGAAAAATAAGTATTGACAGTCAATGGATGTGATACTGCAATCTCTAAAAATAAGATTTCCAACATATGGACAATTTATCTTCAGCAACATCTGCAAAATACAGACACACATTGCAAACTGTGTGATTACTGGACATGTGACAAGCAATAAGCTTTAGACTCATTAATGACTTCTTCAAAGAAAAGCATTTTTATTGTGCTAAGAGAAAATTAGATGAAGGGGAACAAGATAAATATATAACTGCCATGAAAATCCAGAAAATAAATTTAATTAAAAATGAGGAGAAGCAATTAAAACAGGCACAAGAGTTCCTCAGGAAGCACAACCATGTGTTTTGCTACTTATCTACTCTACATAAATAATTTAGATAACAAACTAAATAATTATCCTATAATATGTTGTTCAAATGCCATCATTAGCTAGAAAGCAGAAATATGCTGTGTTCTACAATTAATGGGTAGGAGACGTTTGCAGATAAGTAAAATATATGCACACCAGGTGAAAACACCAAACTGAATCACAAAAGAAAAGAAATATGAAACAAGAGTGCAAGTGGTGATTTAGTTTCACCTCAGACAGATTTTGGAGGACATCAGAACCTTCTGAATATGACTGCTCTGAATAGTGACACTGATGTTGATTTCTACCTCCTCATCACAACTACCAGTACAGCTAATAGAAATCTTTCTTTTGAGACACAGATTCCACAAATTTCTATGCCACTGACTACAGAAATATTTTATGATGAGAGTGACTTTATTAAATGAGTTGGTACTTTTGGAGCAGTGGCTAGAACCAAGCAAGCTCTTTTGCCATGTGCATGCTGTAACTGATTACTGTGGTCTTTGGATCTGAGAAATGTAGAGTAAATTAGGTGTTTGGGAAGCAAAAAGGTTGGCTTATGAAGCATGATTTAACAGAAAACTTGCATACAGGCATTTAGCTTTGTTATCTCTGAGCTGTCTGACTTTCTCACCTCATATCTACCACTAGCTTCTCAAATTTGTCTTCAGCAGCGTTGCTGTGGTTACTGGTGCCTCTGTGAGACAAAATCTTCCCCGCCTCATCTGATTAATCATTCTTGTAGCTACCTGGCCTAACTGCTCCTTACTACCTCTTCTCACTCTTAATTCCCTACCTCCTTGCTCCCCCATTCCTGGCCTCATTTCTTGTTTGTCATGTCTCAAATCCTCTGCCCTATGCCTGAAAAATCCCACTTTCCACATTTCCTCTTTCCTTCCTTTAATGATTTGGAGAATACTGAAAAGGCAGGAAAGACAGCCCCACTGCCAGCCCCATCCCACCTGCAAGGAGGTCTTTCAGGGTCAGCTGGTTCCTGCAGCCCCTGGATGCACCATCCTCCATCACATGTCAGCACATGTGGGCTGAACCACTCAGAGCTGGGAAAAGTTTGAGAGCTTCCAGTGAGGCTGCTGTCTTCAGACACTATACTCATTAAAGTATTTAAATATTGGACCTAATCAAACAGTAATCTTTTCAAGTGCATATAGTGGGGCTGAGATGGTTTCTCCCCAAATCTGCAAGACAAGCTTGCATGATATCCCATGTTCTGTGAATGTCAGAGAGGAAGGAAGGTGGTCTTAAAACCTCAAGGAAGTGAAGCAACTTTGAGAGGTAGATTTAAGGCTAACAGACCATTGTCTCCATGTGTCAGCACCAATAACTTTGCAACTTCTGTAAGTATTTCAATCTGCTGTTTTCAGAAAAAAAGGTGGTAAAATCTCCGTTTTCCTGAAAGTGAAATTGAGACAGAGAGGTGATATGTGAAAGACTGCACACTACAATTCTTCTGTGGTAAAATCAGTAAAGGAATCCACGTTACATCTATTTAGGATTAGTACTGTAGCCACTACCTCATGTTATTTCTGGATGAGTTCACTGGGAAGAATCACCTGTACCGTTACATTTCCTGCACATTCTGCAAACCTTAATGAAGGGCATGGGTTACTACAAGAGCTTCTTTCCACCATCATTTGCAAAAACTAGAAATCCAGAACTTGAATTTCAATTATTAAAATATTCAGAGAAATCAAGAAAGGTAAAATATAGCCTTAGTAGCTGACACTTTTTTTTTACCTCATACAGTACATATCCCTTCTTTGTCATTCGTCATTCCATCTTTATAAACTAGAGAGCATACAAAGCATATACCTCAATTTAGTTAAACCAATAGTTATAAATGAAAATCAAATAAAGAAGGCAACAGGAAAAAAATAATAAATCCAAGAAATGGAATCTCTCCCTAATTAAAGCGATTTGTTTGTTGATGTTTTTGTCCTTGTTGTTTGGGGGAAGTGTTCATTAGCCAAAAAGGAGAATACCCTCCAAAACACTGGCAAACACTATTAGTAAGCTCTTCATTCAGTTTACACAGAGGAAATGAGCACATTTTAAAAAGACAATGGGCAGAATGTAAAGGCCAGCAATACAGGAGGCAGTCATGACTGGCTTCTCGTGGGAGGGGAAGCCAGAGCAAGTGTTATCCAGAAAGGCCAGGACATTGTGGAAGAAATGACTCAGCTCTCTTCTGTTATCAGGGGAAAGGAATTCCATTAGGACACAAAACTGCTGATGCTTGTGCAGGTCCTTGTCACCAAGCATGCATGCTGGAGCAAGTGATGTTTTTTCATGGTACCAGTCATGTTATATAGTTCGGGAAGAGAAATACCTACCATGTTTTCGCTTCTCGGTTTTTGACATTTAGGAAGGATAAGTTTAGATTAATTTTTAAAAAGAGCAAAGTGTCTAAAGTTGCTGAGGTAGAAAACATTTACTCTTCTGTAAAATCATGCTACTCTACCATAGCCACAGTCAGAGTATGTTCTCTTATAGATGACTCTGATAAGTTGCTTTAAATTAAGTGCTTTCACGCACTGCCTCTGCTTTACACTTTTAAGTGGTGACTCCTTTGAAATGCAAGATTTTGTATCCCCTGAATGATCTTCAAATCTTTGTAGTCTTTTAAGCATTCTTCTGAAATACAGTGCAATGCTACCAACATAATAGAAAGAGTCAGTCAAAAGTCTTGTTATACACAGACATGACATGAGTTAGGTGCAACAAACATCCCTGTCAATCAAAATTCATGTTAAAATGAGATCTCATGTCAATATTGTTATATCTTACTGACGGCTAAATGCAGACAGAAACTTTTACAAGCCTTAGCACATCTATGAAATGGACTGCTGTGCTATTGCTTTCAATCATCTACACCTGCCAGGACTTTCTGTTCAGGACAGAATAAATACTAAGTTTAGATGTTTGGAACAAAAAATGGAAAGCATGAAACCACTCCAACTTCAAAGCCTTTCCTCTCAGTCAACTCTGGAGGCTAGGCATAGCAGTCATAGCAGCAGGAAAAAAGGAAAAGATTACATTTTCCAGCACGCATATAACTTCCAGCTATAGATAAAACAACATGAAAAAATCATACTTCTGCTTCAATAAGAAAAATATCATAGAAAAACTTTAACGATTTCAAGTAGTTTGAGAAATTATTTTGCTATGCTACCTTCTTAAAATATAAATGTCATTTTGTGTTAAGAACAACAACTAGAAAGCATAATAGGAAGTAAAAGTAGGCCATCCGTATGATTTCTGTTCCCCTTAAAAGCCGTCAGTCTCTCTGGCTTCTTTCTCCTTCTGTAAGATAAAAATTTACATGAAGATGAGCTGTCTGAAATATATTTATGTTCCAGTTCATTCAAAGGATGTGGAGTTTGATTTATGAATTAGTGCATGGAACTCAGAAAAAATATATATATGATAGCGTTTCTTTTAGTCTTAGACTCTGAAAGACTCTGACTTCACTTATTCATATAAAAAGATTTTACATTGTATGGGAGATCTTCTACCACTGTCTAATAATAAATCATCACTGCAGAATTGGTTTGAGTTGTGTTTGTTCACGTTAACTGTGCACAAGTTAGTTTAAATTGAGTTAGAAGACGAAATGGTATGAAGCTACAAGTGCTAGTGGTAGGTATCTATAGGCTATTTCCCACAGACAAGCCAACCCACTGTGCAGGCATTGGTACCCTTTAATTTTGGCTTGAGGGGAGGACAAGTTAGGTGCAACATGTACATATGTGCTAGAGAATAAAATTTTCCTGCATTTTACCTCTGCAGTGCAGACAAATCCCAAGTGTATCATCGTGCCCCCAGAACGGCACCATAAAGGAATCTTTCCTAGCAAGGCATGGTGGTTTTCTTCAGAAGTAGTGGAAAATGTCAGGATGAGTAATCCCTAGCTTTTCCCTCGTTCCCACTAGAAAATATGCTGACAGGTGTAGTTAACAGGCAGTCCTCTTCTCCACGCTAGTGCTGTTGCTCTGTTGCTGCTGCTTTCTTTGTCCTCACCCAGATCTGCAAGCTGGCCCTGGCACGAGGTTTACTTGAAGGGAAATGTGCACATCTACATGCTCATAGCCTGTAAGTAAACCTGCAGCAAAATCAGCACGTACTTTGAGGGGGTGCCACCCATGAGCATATGCTGTGAAGGTTCACTGCTTGCTCTACCCACTGTCCAGAGGTGCAAGCAGCCAGCTGAGCAACTGACACAGACCTGGAGGAGGCTACACTGAGAGGTAAGTCCTGAGTGCCAGCACTGTGGCTTTGCCTGTGGATGACACTTCTGGGGAGCTGATAGCAAAGGAGGAATCACAGAATCATCTAGGTTGGAAGAGACTTCCAAGAGGAGTTTCGCTAGGGGACAACTCGTCAAACCAGGTGTAATCATTCTGCCAAAAGACAAAATAAAACTTTATGCACTCTCATTCTAGAGAAAGAGAGAAATATTCGGTGAGTTGTTTTGCTGCTTTAATACTTTTCTCAGTCTGCTACAAAGTGCACAATTGTCTGCAGAGCCTAACCACTTGTAGCCTAGTCTGGATACAAAGTTGATTTGCTCCTGAACCTCCTCCTCCTTATTTCTGACCTTGTCCCTAAGGGCTGTTTCTGAAATCAGAATTTATATCCTATGCCTCAGCACATCACATGCATAATTGCAAGCAACAGAACTGAAAATTATGCTAACTCTGCATTTATATCCAACACATGTCTGGATCATTTTCCACGCAAGAAATAATTAATCTTTCAGGGAGCTTTTCCATCAGCCTAATGGCTGCTTTGAGAATTGAATTCCCCTTACCTCCTAGCAAGTCATTAGAGATTAGAGAGATGAGAGAATAACGTTGACAAGAATCTCGCCTTTCACTTCAGCTGCAGTAAGTCAGGGCCATACTTGACCAGAATTTAGGCATAAAAATCTGAGTTTCACAGGAAATCTGAAGCTTTTGTGAGCTGAAGAACTTGAATGGTTTTGCTTGTGTTTTGAATCAACTTTTCTCATAATGAGTACAAAATGTTATTATTATGATCATCTGCAGAAAATAATGCTAAATTAATTCCATACAATTTTATGAGTGAAATTATACAACATATTAATGAAATGCAAATATCCTTGTTCATTAGGCTCATCCATTTCAATTGTACCTACGGTAGATGTCTCAGTGGGGATGGTTAATCATACAGCAGCATACAGAAAAGAATATATTGTATTAGTTAAATAGCCACATTATGCAGCTGGGTACTTGAATTATGCCCGTGAAATTCAACATAGCATACACTATTATTTTTTATTAAAGCACCAGAATTTCATGTTTACTGATTTTACAGGAACACAATATCATTTTGGTGAACATCACAAGTAACAAATGAAGAACAGTCCAGTATTTCAAATGACACCGTATTCTCCACAAGAAACATCTGCATAAAATCCACAACCATCAAAACTGTGATCATTCAAAGAGTTATTCACAGGCACATGGCTCAGTCCATGCAGACCTTATTGAAAGGCTGAAACAAACAGGAAGATTAGAGAGCTGGGCAGAGTAGGAAGGATGGCCAGAACTGAGCCTTCAAATTCAAGCATAATTTATCCACAACACAATGCCTTCAAGGACCTTGAGCATTTTAAAGATTAAGGTACCAATATTGACCAAAAACATCTCATAATAAATACAGTGTGTGATGTGTTCACATTCATAGGAAAAGACACTGCTTACCGTTATGTAAGGAAACCCCAAAGGAATATGTCTAACTTTCTGCTTCCATCATTACACTACACATATCCTTAAAGATGCTGCAAAGCCAAATTCTCTCTCGGATTTTGAACACTTAATATTAATGGAGGCTTAGTTCTGGAATCAGAGGTCAACATCCCTGAGTTTCCCTTAAAAATACTAATGGCAGGACTGAATCAGAGAAAAGTCCACTTCAACAAACCTACTCAAGGTAAAAAGCCAATTTTCCTTTACATATTAAATACAGCATTTCATGCTGTAAATTATATAACAAGGAGGAAGAATGAAACATGCAGGACAGGACAAATTCATATTTTACAACATGCTGTCAGGTGACTGAAATTGTAGGCTTCCTCCTAAAGCACCATGATGTAAGAAATGGTAACAACTAGTATTTAAAGAAAACGCAACGGCTGCATTCATATACTATTAAGCAATTTAGGTTCCTTATAGATTTGTCGTAGTGCCTGAGACTTAAAGTGCAAAGGAGCACTATTAGATCTGTCAGAAGATTCTATTTCCTTCTGCATTACCTGTTTGCTTCAAGCCTGTGGTTGATAGCTATTTACAGGCATCATTTGCTAAACACCAGGAGGATGAAGCTCGTGGCATTCCACTTCTCAAAAGGAAACCATCCATTGCTCGAAAAACTATCACAACTGAGAGTCAGCCTGCAGACTGGGAGTAAAGATCACAACTGAGAAAACATGATTTCCAGCTGCAATTTCTGCAATTCCTTATAATAACTAGCCAAAGCGTGAAATCACCAGTATTTCTTCTGCCAAATGCCTCTCCTTTCTGCAGTCAAAGTCCTCTATTCTCGAGAGCTGTATGATGGGAACTTTTGAAGAGGTCTGAAGTTTCGTTCACAATGTTTGAGATGTTTGCATCATGCCTACATGTTTAAAACACCTAATTATGCTAGGAGACTGATGGATGAACAAAATCAAACCCGTTCTACCAATGAAAAAGTAAAAGATTAACCCCATAGCATAAGGGACTCAGGAGTGAAATAGGCATGTAGCCTATTCAGGCTAGCACCTGACAGGATGTTAAATTTTAGGTTCTTTATCTGGCCAATGGATAGAAATATGCATCAACAAAATTCATCGTTTATAAATGCCTGACATATAGAGAGGAAGTTAGGGGGGTTTTCTCTTCCACCCTGCCTATTCTGGGGTGGGGTGATGCTGCAAGTAAATGTGATTCAGTTCCCTTATTTGCAGCACAGACTGGGACCTGTGCCTGCCACTTTGTAGAGAGCTTAACCAGTAATCTGTCACACTAAGCGCTGATAGCCAGACATTCCCCTCCTCCACCCATGTTTCTTGGTAAGATGACAGTGCTTGCTCTGCATCACACTGAGCTAAAGGCTGGCCAAGCACTTTCAGCATCTTCTGATTATGCCCAAGGGATCAGGCACTCAGGGCTACAGACTGGGGTTTCCCTTTATACCCTATGAAATCTTACTGAATTCAGTCTCCCACTCTGGCCTGCAAGGAGTTTACTAGCATTCATGTCTCCCCAACAGATGCAGAGATGTACAGCTCCTGCAAAGGCAGACAGGTAGCTACGCACACCAAGTAGTACATATATAGTGCCACTGAGTCCAAGGGAACCACCTACTTGCCTGTGGCTTTTAGAGACTTCCCAAACACGCATCAAAATCAGATTGGACATATTTTGTCCCACTTTTAGGTAAACAACAAGACCAATCTGTTGTATAACACATAGGAAAACTTTCAAAATTATTTTGGAGCTGCATTTTTTGTTGCTTCCTTGCTTGTCAAACTTAAATTCACATTTAAAATGGCCCTAGTTTTTCACCCTTAATAAACATTGAGATGTGCAGTGGTTGTAATGCAATTCACATTGCATGAAAACTGCAGCCATGATAGTACCATCTGGTTTCTTCACTGATTTATAACTTGGCTGTAAAACTTCGCTCTAGTTTTAAAATGAACAGAAGACTTCTAGTTGAAAGCAAGTGTTTAAAACATAATTTTATATATACATATACCAAAACTAAACTGGGTTAATTTGCTGGATTCTCTTTACAGAATAATTATGTTATTAAGAGCCTTTAATTTCTCGAGCGTTATGTCTAGTTTGACAATAATCCAAATGAATCAAGAGCTACTCAGTCAAAACTTGAGGTCTGGATTCACTTGAATGGGCTCACTGTGCTTTGTAGTTCCATAACAGTTAAGAAGGAGATTAATTCAATAACTCTTTGCATGCTGGCTCAACACTTTGTTCCTGACAAGACACTCTGAAGTCCTATGATGGGTATGAAATTTCTTAGGTCATGACTGTGTGGCCTCACTAATCTGACATTTGAATTCAATTCTGATTTTTAACAAAAGATCCACAGATTGAAAAGGGCAAAAAGATTTTGCACAGTAGCAAGCCAGAGCAATGTTCTTCTATGTTCCCTAGGTTTGTTTTGACATTTGTCTGTGAAAAGAACAAGTTACAGCTAGGACCACTGCAATCACCCACTGTGACTTCCTACGCAAAACAATTCATAGCACTTAGAGATGTTCTCATATTTGTACTTCCTAGGACCTGGCACACGTTTTTCCCTGACATTTGAGGCCTGATGCTTATCTGATGTAGCAGTCAGTCCATTATGATCTCCCTTATCATTTTACTACAGCACCAAGAGAACATAGAGCAATCGCAGCAGTAACAGCAACTACGACTGGAGGATGAAATTAAACTGCAGTATTCAGAAAAGTATTCAGAAACTGCAGTATTCAGAAAAGACCAAAGTAAAAGCAGATAGACAAAATTCTTCCAAAAGAGAAAATTAAGTTTCATTTTGATTATAGCCAGATACAACTTCTACAATTTAGATTTCCATTACCATTTTCCTATAAATTCATGTTGCCTGATAATGGACCATGCAGCTGTACCTTTTAGAGAAAAAAAGTCCTAGGTAATTTCAAGGTGTTTTTACAGATAGAAAATAAAAAATGAAAGGCTTAGCAGAGTTTTGTTAATGTTCTAATTTTGTTTTTAGACACGTTAAAAGTTTCACATTTCAAACAACTTTTAACATATCTTTCTGACATATCTTTAGCAAGCTTCATATAAGCTTAATGGTCTAACAAGTATTTAGGTATCTTCTACAGCTGCAGGAACATGACTGGCACCTCTCACCATACTTAGCTGTTCACCTGTCTCCTACCAGATAAAATGTTTGCCTAGGTGGCAAGATTGCTAACATCCTAACTTTTAGACACCTAAGTTTAATCAAGATGAATATCACAACTTCATTTAAAGAATAAATAATAAATACATGTCCAGGTAATGTTTCATGATGGATAAGCACAGCTAACAAACAAAATGTAAAAATGAACTAAAAATAAATTACTTGGGTTTTTGGTTAACTAGAAGAAAGCAGATGTTAAGGCATGCAGGAAATTTTTCATAAGAGTTTAGCATTTCAGCTGGAAACAGATAAGCACACAACATTAGTCCAAGGAGTAAGAACAATTTTCAGTAGAAAATCAAAGCATCCTGAAGTGCACTCAGGGTCTGTGTCTTCAAGACACACAGATTTCAGGGAAGAGAAACTAATCACTTCTGACACAGGGACATTTGTTAAACTGTCAACTGCCCATATGAAACCAAAGCTGAACCTTTCCTTCCTACCTCCACAGACCATAAATCAAACATGGACAATGAATTGGTAGTCAGCAACAGAAGCCCCCAATTGCAATAGATAGATAGATAGACAAACAGATAGATAGATCTAATAGGTATCTGATAGATAGAAAAATATCATACAAAAAATTTTGTTGTTCTGGTTGATGTTGTTGCAATTCCGTTAAAGCTGTAAACTAAAACAACTGCCTATAATGTCAGCTAGATTTATTATTCAGTATGACACAGTCACCAGTATTGGCACAGACTGCTGCAGGGAAGCATTCTCATAATCACAGAGTTGAAAGCAAGGTCATCAGTCACAGTTCTCTTTCCCACCTCAACTAAGAGACATTCTTCTTTCTGTTCCTCTTTTGTAACCTTTTGATGTTTTTGGTGTCGATTCTTCGTTGGACTTTCTTCATTTTTTCCCTTGTGGTGGAGGACACCAAGTTCTAATAAGTCAAAAACTTGTCATTTAATTTCAGTACAAATATTATTCATTCAATAGGTATTGTATTTATCTTTCTCATGACAGCGTTTTGTCCTTCTGACTGTGTGCCACATAACACCATACCATGATAGATTTGAATTTATATAAGTATGGTCTTTTTCAGAACTGTAATATGAAACACATTATTCAAATTAGACTCACCTCCAAGATTTTGCTTGGATGCTTTCTCCAAGATCATGGAGGCAAAGGAGCAAGCAGTCAGTTCAAACAGTGCAAATAACATTTGCCATCTTCATAGGTTATTGTATTTTTTTTTTAGTTTAGATTTCTCCACAGAGAGTGAAGTTCTAAACATTTTTAACTATCCTACATTTAGTCTGTTTGCAGTTTTCACTAACAAGAAGCCAATTTTCCTTTCCAAAAGAATTTGTTGGATATGTTTGGATGACTTAACAAAACATTCACGCTGCTGGACTGGCATTTTGAAGCTAATAGAATAGGTCTGGCTAATGAGAGTACTTGGAACTCCAAGTAAATGCTTGCTTATTGTATGCTTACAATGTAAATTGTATGCTTATGTTTCTACTGTAATGTGTAAAAGGGAGTCTCCCATGTGAAGGACTGTGTATAGGAAACAGTATTCTGAATAAAGCCTTCTTTGCCAATGGATACATATTGAGACAGCTGTGTGTCCTAAATCCTCTCCCTGTCTGGGACTGAATGGAGAAAACTAAGATTCCATTGATTTTATGCTGGCTGCAAGAGGATGGACTGTGCATGATCCATCATAATCCTTACCAACACCAACTTAACATACCACGGCTTCAGAGCATAATTCAGCTGGCAGAGTGAGTTTTGACTGGATCAACACTTTTCATCACGAGACCATTGTATTTCCAACCCAATGCAGGACATCAAAAGAAAAAGTGATCCCTCTTCCTTTAAAAAACACTGCCAGTGGCAGAGGAGGCAGTAGTGCCAATTTTCTTTTTCATATGAAATTATATGAAATTAAGAAGTGCTAGAGGAGCCACCTGATACAAAGAGCAAGATGCAACTGACAAGAGCAGAAAGGCTGAGCTGTTTTACTCCCAGCATACTAACCATGGTAACTGATTAAGTGTAGCAGGAATGTACAGTGTCTGAAGGAAATGTACCTTACAATTTACCAAGCAGCACAATGGAAAGGAATGAGGTTTCTACCATTAGGGCACTGCATGGAATGTTTTGCATGGAAAGTTCTGCACCAGAAGATTTACTATAAGACTGTAAATTTTGTGTTGTATTTAATTTGACCCACTTCATTGAATAGCATGAGATTTTGTGGGACTTAGCTCAATTCAAGATTCCAGTATTTAAGCTTAAGTTTACTCTTGCCAGAAGGCATCGCAGTGCAAGGAAGAGGGCATTCTCTTCAGTAAAGTCCCAACATTATTTCAGGTCACAAAAGTTTCATTAAAACTTTGTTAAGATGAGCTCAAAGTGATTTTTTTCCAGATAAGGAGGAAAAAAGACTATTACTTAATGATAAAATACACCCCTATAAAATGATGCTCAAATACATGTTTATAATATCTTGCAAATTGAAAAATAAGACTAACACTGTTCTCCCATAATCATATTCCTAACATCTACATTTAAATTTCTTCACTGTCCTTGTGTATGATTATTGCAAAAATATAACTTTTTTTTTTTACTGTGAACCATATAGTCATATAGTCACAGCATACCCAAAATTATGCAAATTCCAAAAAATTTTAATAGCTATATAATCAGTCTTTGTATACAGGCAATCACGTTCTTTATGAGCTGGATCATCCCCTGCTATAAAACAAAAAAAGAAAAAAAAATCATAGGAATGAACTGTGAAGGGAAAATGAATCTCAGATGGAGTTTGTCATATCCCAAATTCTGCCCTAGCAAGTGGAGTGCCAAAAAAAATCTGTGGAATTCATTATTAAGAATTTAGGTTCCTTGGGATGTTTACATTTTCCTTGTTCTCACTTTCTACTTCTTTTGTATCTTGAAAATCATGTGAATTTGTATGAAGTCATCTCATGCATTTAAATGAAATTAATTCAGTATTAGCAGAAAAAGGAATTTCTGAAGAAAAAAAAAAGTGTCAGCATGCTGTAATGCAGCCATAAAAATTAAGACAAAAGTAATCAAAGATTTTGCACGGTGAACCTCCCTGTATGTTCTACTTGTTTGTATGTAAATGAGCATATTTTGAGTTGAGAATGTAGAAATACAGAGAAATATAATTCTTAATTTCTGCTTACTGGGGACACACTCACTACGAAACAAACTCACTACTCACTGTTTCCACTAGGCTGGTGAACCTGCTTAGATTTGAAGGAAAAACTACAAGATAGTCAATGAATCCTGAAGCAACATCCGTCCTTCCAAAACCTCCCCTAAGGCTGCTGAGCATCTACAGGGCCCAGAGGACCAGGGTGGCACACAAAACAGAAATCCACAGCTCACAGTGTAAAATCACTTGGGGTTTGTAGAAGACATTCACTCCCTGGCAGCAGTCACTTGAGCCAGAGAGATAAGATGTGTCAGCAGCCTGGACAGCAACAGAAGCTGAGTCTCAGTAGCATTTGGAACATTAATTTTTTCATGGACTTTTTTTCATGTTCTGGAGGATGTCGGGTGTAAACTATGTCTTCTGCTACCTCTCGGTGACACCTGGCATTCTGTGGGCACTGCTGTAACACAGAACTGTTTGCTGACCTCTACATCTTGCTAAGGCTAGGAGGATCATGACTTAGGGTTGCTGTTATATCAAATGTTTCATCATCCCTTTCGCAACTTTTTATTCAGCATTTGGTACAAATAATGTTTACTCCCAGCAGTGAAGGAATGTGTGAGTGAGAAGTGTTGCCCAATTTCCCACCTTTGTTTTAACAATGGTCCACATTTATCTCTATTCTTAACTTTGTCTTTTTTTCTTTTTTTTTTTTTTTGGTGACTGTAATATTGACAGCTGGGAACTTATCATTTTTAAATCATGGTTTTTTTACTTTGCTCTTTGGACCTGACAGAAGTGGGACATTCTTTTTGCCAACATCTGGATGTATTTATCATTAAAACTAACAGAAACTTCCCTGGAGGTTAGAACTAGTGGGTACCTATCAGTACACGATACACTAGTGAAAAGTCACCACTGCTTTTGTGAAAAAAAGGCCCACTTTACAAAGTCGTCAGAGCTCTCTGATAGCTTTACTGAGGACTTGGATGTGGGAAGAATTGATGATATTGACAAAGCCTGGCTGTTGAAAAAGGCTGTTTAGGAAGTTAAATTGTCGTGGAATAAAATGGAATGACCTTGAATGGATAAATAATTTATTTAAAAAAAAAAAGAAGAAGAAGAAGCAGCAGCAAGAAACAATAGCAGGCATAAATGTTTAGTCCTTAGAATGGAAGAAGGCCAAGAGTAGAGTTCAAGGGATTTATGTGCTGGAACATGTGTGGTACAACACATTCATAACAGTGTTGAGTAGTGAGGAGACAGATTTTGCTGAGGTACCTAAGTTATTCTGGATAAAGTAAAGGTGAAGGTGAAACAAAGTATTGTAGAAGGATTTACGAAACAAAGTGAATAGCCAATAAAATGGGAAAAAAAAATCAGCATAGATGAATGTAAAATCATGCACATGAGGGGGAAATAAAAACACCTTAACTTGTCATACACATGGTAGGCTCTGAGGAGCTGGTCATTCCCACTAAGGATTGAAAGTGAAAATAGAGCCCAGGGCTCATAAGGGGCCTATGGGGCAAACTAAAGGCCAGGAGCTACAGGGAAGGAAAGATAGGACAAAATAAAGAATGTGAATTTGCTGCTCTATAAATACATATCTCTTCTCCATCTTGAATAATACATGTAGCAGTGTGCTATCCATCTTAACACGTTATAGTAGAGCTTGAAGAATTTCAGAAAAGACCCCAAGGACAATCAAGGATATGGAGCAGTTTCTGCACCAGAAAAATTAAGTAGGCTAGGACTCTTCAGAGTGAATAAGAAACGGATGAGGGGCATATGACAGAGTTCTGTAAGATCACAAGTGCCATGGAGGTATATAAGGATTGATTGATTTGGTCGTTACCTCACCCAAGAAAAGAACTGGAGACATGAAATTAAACTAAGAGGAAGCCAGTCCAAAACAAAGGAGAATGTTACTCATACAGCCAGGTTTAGCTACTGTACTGCTGGCCACAAGATGCTGTGGAGTGGAAAAGTTTACAGTGTTTCCAGAAGAGGTTAGCGAAGTTCACAAAAGAGATATCTCCTTAGTAACTACAGAACAAATAGAAACTACAGATGGCCCATGTAGTCCTAGTGCAGTAAATGACAGGATGCTAGGAGAATGCTTGTGGGGAGCATATTCGCCTTGTTCTTTGACTCTTCCCTGGGTAGCTGCTTTTGGTCACTGGAGACAGGATACTGGGCTAGATTGATTGACCAGATTGACCCTTCATGGCCCCTCTTCCATTCTTAATTCAGATGTGAACAAAATAGCTCTACATCTCTGTACAAGGTCCTCATGCCAGGTTGTCTATCACATATCCTTCTTTCTGCCCTAAAATTACTTGTCAGACTTTAGTTGCCCTTTCAGTCACTGTTTTAATGTTGGAACACATAGACATAACACTACTCCAAAATGCAACACTGTGAAAATACAGACAAAATAAAGAGCTCTTGATTTGGGCTTGGATTTATTTTTTATTTTTTATTTTTTTACTTCAGTGGTAAGAAAGTATTGAAATGCTACTGTATTTGAGAATAAATTAGATGTATTGTATCTTGTGCCTTTTGAAATTTTTCTGTAAAAAACTTTATTCTGAACTTGAATGGCTGAGGATACAGCACACTGCAAAATAATATTTAACTCAGAGAAATGCATTTCATAAATAAAGCCTTTTACAACTCAGAAGTTGTGCTTTCATTCAAACTGTAAATTCAAGAAAGATTCAGTGCCATTGTGCTCTCAAAGCAGGATTTTTCAGAATGTACTATTTTCTATGAATACCATCCAAAGCCCTTTCCCTCTGTAAAGAATTTCCAAAGGACAAATCAGAGTCACCTGGTAGACTAGCTTTTAAGAACAGTACAACTAGCGCAGAAATGCAGAAAGCAGAATATATTCCTCAGAATGTTAAATAATGAAGAAAATTAAAACATTTAAAAATTCAAGGAATCAAGTCATATTCAGTAGCTTTTACTGATAGAGAAGTACAATTTCTAAATGTCTAATTAAACTCCAGTAATTCAAATTTTAATATACTATTTTAATAACATTTTTATTATTTTGTGATGGAAAATAATTTGTAAAATAGCAACTGAAAACTGTAAGATTAGATTCTATAACAATTTCCAATGCCAAACAGATCCTTGGAGATTTCCTCTTTGAAAAGCCAAAACAAATGTATAAATTGTCAGAGAAAACCCATAACAGACTTCAGCCCTGTAACTCATTTTCCTGTGCCAGTCTCAATTCTGAGTATTTAGCTAAGAACAACGTTTACTATTAGAAGCATGCAAAAATATAGCAGTGCTTACTCCTGCCAGGGTAATAGGACATTGTATTAAAAGTGCTGTGTGGTTCCAATCAAAGTGGGGTGTGTGGTCACCTTGGTACTAGAGACAACAACAACAACAAAACAATAAATAGGTAGATCCAACCAACCATGCAAACTTATGGAGTGAACTGTAAAGCATGGTTTGAAATATGGATCAGGATTAACACTAAATAAATATTGCAAAACGCATACTCAACATATGAGATATTAAACTAGCTCATTCTCTGCTCGCTCCATAATGAACTGCTTTTTCATAAATACATTAATGACTGCTCCCTACTGATAAATATTGAATCTTAAGCTATTGCTGGATAATATTCACATATTTTAAGACCTTTATCCAGAAAACTTCTTTGCATGTAGCATAAACTATCAGAATCAAACTAAAGGTACAAACATGAGAATTCACCTCAAAATTCAGATACCAGTAAGTTTCAGCTGTTTTACTATTCATTTATCATGGATAAGAGAAAGTAGCATTTCATAAACAATATGTCACAACAGTAACGTGTTTGCAATTTAGATAGATAATAAATTGCTCATGTTATGTGGTCATAAGTCTGACAGAAAGAAACCTTAACTTGGAAGGTAGACATGCCTGTAAAAAGTCATTAACAGTGCTACATTAGTCTGCTACTACCTTTACACTACAACATAAAGTCTTTAGCTCAAAATGGAAAGCTAATGGAATTAATAGTAGAGGTTCTGAGTCACCACTAGTGGTTCCCATTCATTTGGCACTGAATATGTAGTATTGCACTCATCCAGCAAGACAATGAAAACATGCACTAGTGAAAACTTGGCACTGTGGAATCCAACAGCAATTGGAACAGAGATTACTTTTAAGTCCAAAAAGAGATATAAAACAAAAAAAAAATCCATGAAATCAGCTAGTTCTGCACCAGAAAGTACATCTGTGGAGCACTTGGTGGTCCTTGCAGAAACTGCTTCTGGGACTACCAATGTTCCAATGTTGTTTCACTTTGATGTTTTTTGTTGTTTTTTTTTTTCAGAGGGGATGTAGCTCTTATCTGGAGACTCATAAGTAAAATCAAAGCATTTGCAAGGAATAGAATAGAAAATTTGTACTTTATTTGTTAATTTTTACAGCCCAAGCTTTCAAAAATACCTGTTCACAGCGTTGTTCATAGTTTTGAACCCATTTCTACAGACAAACTAATCCAACATTTCGAAGTGCAGTACCAGCTATAGCTAAATTTTGTTAGGAGAATTTCAGATCCCCAGTTAGTGTTCTCTTCAAAAATAGAGAGACTTGTTCATTTCAGCTGGTAAATCCCCCAAACCAGTGAGACCCAGACTCTGATCCTCTTTCTCTTTAGGCTGAAGATGGGCTGAAAATCATTTTCTCTATGAGAAAATTAATGGTTAATTTATAAAAGTGGACAACTTTCAACAGCAATCTAGATACATTGCCTGTCTTAGTACTAAACCTAATTATTCCCTTGCATATACTACAAATAAACTTTCACACAGTCCCTCGGGTCTTTAAATTCATGTTTTGAAAGTATCATTTTCATTCCAATGGACCAAAGGAATGTCAAAGCCTTACCATTTTTAAGAAAACTGACTTATTTTCTGGGCAACCTTACTCCAGAGTTACCATCTTCTAGCTCTGTACAGTGATTGCTACATAATATTTTCACTGAAGGCAGATACTAATGCTAAACTGCCCAATTAATCGAATCATTCATCCATCAACTGGATTCTTTGCACTTTATGTCAGCCAGCTGTTTTTATTTTTTTCTTTACAGGCTATGGATCTGAAGCAACTTTCTCTCAGTTAGCTATTTTTCTTTTTGTATCATTTATGCTAAATATGATCTTCAAACACAGAAACCTTTTAAACAGGTCCAGAAGAGAAACCTTCATCAGAGACCTCATCTCAGCTATGACAGCTTGAGAAAACAGGCCAGTTAACAGAATGGAAGTAGGACTGTTAATAAACAGAATCATACTTTTCTCATCATCAGATCTGATTTTGCCAATTTGTAAACACGGATGAGTCTTAATTTGTTTTCCCCATCCCACACACTTAGGATGTTTTGCCAGTTTTACATAGAAACAAACTAATTAGCGAGAGGAAAAGAGATTACATCTGAGATTCTTCACAAAAAGTAAAGCTTTGTAAGGGACCTGTTAATATGATGACTCCTCTGCAGGCAGCCATTGGACCTCAGGTGTCAGGAGAGACAAGGAAGGCTTCTTTGCCACCATTTTAGATGCTTACAGATTCCTTCAAAAGGAAGCAGCACAGGAATTTCTGTCTACAGCAGTAGGTAGCCATCCAAAACACTTCTCTTCAGCTGCCCAGCAACTGCATAAATCCCTCAAATATTTCTGCATTAATACACATGCCAGCAATGTCAGTAAAACACACTGTGTACTTCAGCAGAAGGACCTTTTGAGTTACAGAGATGAAAAGCAGTTGTGTTCCTTACACACAAATGTAGTTTGAAGAGAAAGATACAACAACACTGCAGAAAAACCTCAACCAACCTCAGGTCTTTACTCCAGGGGCAAATGAAAACACAGACGTTTTCTTTTCTAAGATCTGATTATAAGCTCTTTTTTTTTTTTTTTTCCTTTTTTCCCAGGCCATTACTCTTTATGACCAAATTACATCTCTTGACAAATTTAAACTTTATAGCTAAAGAGAGCAACGTTTCCATCTTCCATCATTAGTTACAGAGATTTTGCAGCCCATTCCCATGGAAACAAAAATTTAACTGGCTTCCTTCTTTTGTTTCTTGTTCCTAATTAACCAAGACAATAATGCCTTCCCTTTAGAACGTGAGCACCACAGAGTTTTTACAGGAAAAGGTTGGTCTTCTTTCCTATTCCCAGAGCAGTTAATTAACCTCTTCTTGTATTTGCCAGAGGTGGGACATATCACTACACCCATATTGTGTTGTAAGCCTGTTAGGTAAGTTTGCTTAATAGTGTAAAGTACATTAGTGCATAGTGTATACAGTCACATGTGGAATGACTCCGGATGCCTTTTTCTTAACCTATAGCAGTAGCTAAGCCATTTGGCAACTGAAGCAAATAGAACAAAGTAGAAAGCAGTAGAGTAGCTAGAAAGATGGTGTTTCTTTTGAAAGAAAAAAGTCCCATCAATTTTACATGTGAATGTAATACCTATGTATAACTGCACCTATTGATCTGCTACTCCATGTTTTTCACAACTATCTAAACCCTGGAAATAGGATGTTAAAATAACTGTACGAGCATTCTCCATTCTCCTTTCACAATAATGAACACAGGAGACAATTTTGGCTGACTTGTGTGCATGCTTAATTTCATGCACATGTATACACAAAGAAAATGGGACCACTTCCAACGCCAAGCTTTATCCTTATTGAAAACAATGAGCAAATTACTTTAACTCTACTCATTGCACTCAGTATGTGAACAAGTAAACTTATGCTTTAACTTTTTCGGGACTGGGACCAAAGCAAACATCATCAGACCAAGAAAACCATTATCTAAAGCTGATTATCAAAAGTGAAGACTGAAAATATCCTTGCAAATAACATCAAGCGTTCTCAGCAACCATATCTCAGCTGCCCAGAATTTTTTTGACAGTGTCTAGGTTGTTAACACTTGAGCATCATCTGCCCATGCCAGAAGGCAACCTTTATTTCTAATAACAGGAAAAGAAAGTAATTTCACCAAAAAAAAAAAAAGAAAAAAAAAAAGTATGTCTAAATGGAACTATCCTTACAGTCCATTCATCTGTTTCATAGGTTCCATACAAATACCCTCTACAATTGTATACAACATCTTCAGGTGCAACAGCAATGGGGTCAAGTACCTAGAGACATTATGACCCAGTTTTACCTCTCCCAGCATTTCATCTTTATACCAAGAAATTTCAGAAATATCTGAAATGTCAAAACAGTCAAGGCAAGTTGGCTGTTATCTTTAAAATAACTACAAAACATTTTTTCCACATATATTACTGCATATACTGCAATTTCATTTGTTATATGTAAAATAAACATAAACAATCCAGGAGAAAGTATGTTTAATGATATTAACAGCACTTATGGAGAAATAGCAGCTTGAGAACCACAGAAAATAGGAATAGTTAATGAGCCTTTTAGCTACTCCTGTACTTTATTTGTCAGTGGATATCAAAAAATCTCCAGTGGCAATCATCCTGTTTTAGAGCTTAACTGTCCTTAGTGTTTGGAGACCTTTTTTTCTACAGTGTAGCAAAGATCTTCCTTGATTCAGTTTAAACCTTATACTTTTTATCACAAGACAAGGTGCCAGGTCCCTGTTGCCTCTGGCTTAGCTTTTTAACCTCTACAAGCTGAAGTTTCTCTTCTGTAAAAAAGCTTTTCTAGCATTCCCTATCTTGTATCACATAGCTGATTATTCGCATGTGAGAGAGAACTTCACCCTTTCTCTGACTGATTTACATCCTGTCTACCACATGCTATTGCTCCAATCAATCAACATTTCACATTGTAATCTTTCCAAGTGCTTGTAGGTGTCCCGCCCTTGCTTGTTTTTGCATGAAAATTTAATAAGCTCATTCTCTATTCCACTGTCCAAATCCTTAATGAAAGCAACAAGTAATACTGACCTTGAGAAACTTCACTCATATTTCAGTGTGTGAACAGATAGTAACTCTCAGCATGACTTTTTGACTGCTTGTTTGCCCACTCTACACTAGTTCCACAATGTTTCTATGATTCATTTATGGGAATGCTGTGCAAGACTATCAAATTCTGCTGAAAGTCAAGTTATTTGTGACATTGTTTTCTTCCTCCTCCACAAAGCTTTTTCCCCCGTATTGTAAGAGGAAATTAGGTAGCTTGAAGTTCATGAATTCTAAACAGAGGAGGTGCTTTATAAAACAAGGTGAAGTTTCATTACAAACATGGAAACACACTCTTGATTAATATTTCCTAATAATCATTGGTATTTGGAGTAAATAAAGGTATACAGGTATAGTGATATATCTAGAACCATGTTTTGCAGCAACTCATAGAACAGTCTGTTAAAAACAATCCAAATTTTTAGATTAGCTATTGCCGAAAATAATCCTTCCCATGGTCTTGTTTTATTGGCACCAATACTTGAAGCTAATGAGGATAGTTTGAGTCTTCTTCATTTGTTCATTGCAATTCCAGATTTTTGACTGCTCCTTTCCTCATCTAGAATATTTTCACACATTATTTCTGAAGCAGCCATCACTCTAAGCCAGAGCTTCTTACACATCCATTTTCCCATGAATTTGTGCAATGTGTCTTTTTTGTGCATGATTCATGGAATTCAAGAGAGATTGCTACTGTCCATTTTTCTTTATCCCAAATTGTAAAACCTCAAGCTTTTATTTCTTTAGAGTTCACGAAACTATCCCTCACATACATCAATCAATATTATAGGCACTGTAATAAGCTCTGCAATGTATTGTGGATACAATTTTTGTCATTAACTGTCCCTGCAAATAACTGTGTATGAAGAGACAAAAGCGCAGGTTTTGTGAGGGTCTGAATGTAGAAATATGGATTGAACTTTGAAGTCTTGCTATTAACCTTGATAAAGGAAGATGGAACATTAGGAAATGTTCAACTTCTTGTTTCTAATATGCATAAGGTTAAAAAGATTCCCCGTCTAAAGTTTCAAGAGACATTACAGAAAAAATAGTAGCGATCACTAGAAAAAATTCTCTATAAAAAGACCCCTCAGTACAGATTTGTAAAATACCCAAAATTATTAGAACTTTCTTCCTCATAACTGTTAGAATGTTCGCTCACAGAAAGCTCTTAGTGTGCCTCATGGTGCACTGTCATCTTCACTGTGAGGTGCAAACACATTGTGACACATTGCAGTAGGATGACCATTTTAATTACTCATTTTAATAACAGACTGGCCACTACAGTGACTGACAATAAACACTTTCCCATCTGCCAGGCTGTTTTGAGGGGAAGGAAAAGAAGGCATTTTGTTCCCTTCCCAAACTCAACTCTCCTCCAAAGCACACCTGCTAAGCATCATGTATTTCTTCTCGTCCCCTGCCAAGCTAAAGAACACAATAATTCCTGTCACTAAGTAGGAAAAATAGGAACTCTAATAACAGAACAACACTGTTTTCAGTGATAAGATAGACCCTGTAAAACCTTGGATAAGAGATGGGAGCTAGAAAAAACAGGGAGCTAGAGATATTCAAACCTGGCCCAAACATATTTGCTTTGATTCTTTCTTCACGTTAATTTGATATTCAGATTTACTTTTCAGTTGGATATGAGTAATAACCCATTCTATACCTTAGTTTCCAGGTACATAAAACACAATTATTTCGTCTCTGAAGAAAGCGATTCCCTGCAGATGTTGTATGTTTTTTGGCTAAGTTCTTTAAGGAATGACTATAATTATCAGTTGACAGAGGTAAAAAATTCATTGACCTTGACTATAACCACAAAGTAGCAAATTAATTATATGCATAGGATTCTCTGATTTTTGTTTATTTGTTTATTTGTTCGTACATTGTGAAACTTATTGCACCTATGAACTTTCAGGAAGGAATCAAGGTAAGCTTATAAAGTTAAATCAACAGTGTTTACTTTGTCTCTACAACTGTATTATAAAAATTGTTCACAGAATCTCAGAATCATCTAGGTTGGAAGAGACCTCCAAGATCACCTACTCCAACCTCTAAAAATGCTAAATGTTTAAGAAAGATGGTTCTGAAAGATCTCAAATCCAACAGATCATTCATTACACAGACTAAGAAGAAAAAATAGTCCATTTCAAGTTTCATGCTCTAAAATAGGATGTAAACTGTCAATAAAAAAATAAAATAAAATTGAAACTCATCACGTCAACCCTGAATCCAAATCCAATATGACACAAAAAAAGTAAATGAACAAGTAATAAAGACTCAGTTTAAAATACAGTTGTTTCTAATCCTAGTTATGACTGCTGTGAAGATATGATCTAAAGCTAGACAGGGGTAGAAGGTAGATTTTTTTCTCAAAAGATATGTGACAACATGATATTGATTTTTTTGTAAGTGAAATCACTTTCTGAGAACATTTCTGAGCCAGTTTCCGATGTTATATGGGGAGAACTCCATATCTACTCAAGCCCTTAGTCAAAGAATTATTGAGCAACATGTCAGATGCCAGTTATAGTGTATGATATTGATCATTTAGATCTTTCCTCCTGAAATCTACACAGGTTGTCTTGTGGTGTTGGGTTTTGGGTTTGGGTTTTATTCCTTTCCACATCTTGTTGGGTAAACCAAATGACACAAGAAAAGCTTTAAGAAAAATCCTGCATGGTTTGCCTATGAAGTAAAAAGGAAAAGAATTATGTGAAGTGTTAAATCCCATTGGCAAGAACACCTTTCAACTGATATTTCAACAAGATATTGTGGCAATGAAGCAGTGGCTACAGAAAACATCAAAGTATAAGAGAACTAGACAATTAGCTATACAAAGAATAGGACAAAGAACCTTTCAACTCAGGAAATGGCATGAAGATTCTGTCCAAAATACCATAACCTAATGGTACATCAGCTAGAAGCATTTTGCCAGCATGTGGTGAGGTCAGCTGGTAGTATTGTTCGTAATCACAACCTCAGCCTAAAGGAATTCAGGGACTACAGGAAAACATTTTCTTCTTTTTGCCTTTTTCTCTTTTAAGAAAAAAAAAAAACATTAGTTTTCTCATGGGAAGGTAATTTTGAGAAAGTTGATCTTCAGACAGTGCAGAACTGATGAGCTGCACAAAAAGGATTCATTGAGTGCTGGAATTTCCTGCCCATGGTACTGAGATGGACCAGGGCTGTATGAGAGAGCAAGACAGAGATTAAGTGAAACGCTGCCCAGAGCTGCCACTTGCACAGCATGGCAGAAGCTGCATCATCAGAGGAATAACAACCATCGCTTATATTTGTGTGAAGTAAGTTCTGCCTGTGGCTAAGCATTCTTCTCTCCCACCCTCCTTTTTACACCCTGCACCTCCAACCTGTATTTATGGAACTATTTCCCAGTCAGGGCAAATGATGTACTGCATGCTTGTGGAGATGCAATGTATCACAACTTTGCTAAATCTCTGTATAACGAGCACAAAGGGAAGTAGCCAAAGGTTTAAAACTGAGCACCCAGTGTTTGAAAAAATAAAAAATAATAAAAAAAAAAGAAACCACCTGAACAGTTTAATTAAAACATTCCCTATGCTAAAGGTACATACTTTATTTTGGGGTATATTTTTTTGGTTACACCTTGTTACACTGGTGGGGTAAGTGATCACTTTTTCAGCAAGCACTTTATTATATTTAATAACACGTGTTTCAAAGCAAAACTAAAACAAAAATAGCTGCTTTCCTGCATAAAATACTGACTAAGAATCAGACCTTTCTAACGTACACCATTTTTGTGATTATTTTAACTACGAATATCTTCTTAACGAATTTTCGGTTACAAAAGATACTGGGTGGGTGGGGGTTGAAGTATGTAGTTAGTCAGGGCAATTACTACCTTACAAACACCTAAAGCAAAGCGAAGGGAGTTTCTTCTCTACCCTCTTGAATTTATGCTGAAGTTGCAACATAGCAAAACTCATGAAAATAATTACTTTTCTAATTATAGAGATGTTCAAGCAGTAAATTACTCAAATTTCCACAGAAAATGATTAATATTTTTTAGCACTTAATGAATTGCAAAATCATTAATAAAACCAATACATTCTGCATCTTTATCAGAACTTTGGTGACAAGCAAAATCAGGAAGACTCAGGTGGGCGACACTGCCTTCCCAGTTTAATGCAAGCACAAATGACTTCTGTGAAGTACTGAGCATACTAAACTGAGGGGGGGGCTAAGGATCTTATTTCTGATTAGTGTCTTTTAAATGCCATCTGATGCATTTCTATGAACTTCTAGCCACTTGCTGTCAAACAGTTCGGATGCATCTGTCCCTCTAGTTGTTACGCAAATTCTTGAAATTTAAATTAATTCTTGGATCTACCACAGTCAGTAGAATACTTGGATTTATTTTCAGTCATGTCACAATTCCTCTCTTGAACTAAGAATTAAGTAATTTTTTTCTTCCATTCATTAGTGAACATATTAATGTATGCAGACACGTCCATCTGTGTGATCCAGGACTGTGTGATACCACTATAGAGAAAGGGATTCAATATAAAATGAATCGCAGTGATGTTACGTGAATATTTCAAAAAATATTCTACAAATATTAGGCCATAAGCAGCATTCTTTAGGAGGTGCTTTTGAATTTCCTTCTACAATAGAAATCCTGCTTCAATTACAAGACTGTCTTCTTCTAGTTTAAAGTGCATATAAGTACATTGAAATCCTCCATCACATATGCAGAGAATTTGTTTCAGTATTTTCACAAAAAATCTGCAATTTCAACTGTTGCATAATACTTTAAATTGCATTTTAACATCATCTATATAAAATGAAAAAGTCATTAAAGGCTCTAATCTTTAGCATTGCTGTTACTCTAACATTTTTTTCCAGGAAATGGCAAAATACTGATTCATCTTAAGTTAATGGGAACTTTGTGGAATACATTTTTCATGTATGGCATTTATAGTAATGCTTTTCTTGCTGTTTATGTAAATTTGTGTGCGTGTGCATCTGTGCATAAGGAGAAAGCATATACAAAGAACAAATGACCAATTCACTTTCAGGAGCCTTGGAAAATCTGTTTTCTTTCCTGATGGAAGCATTTGAGGTCAAAGGTGTGTGATCAAGGCATCAAATCATTTGGTTCCAGGTAGCAAACACGTTGGGAAAGACTAGATGATCAATTTGATAGAGTAGACAAAAGCATATTATAAATCAGAAATTGTATACTACCACTGGTGACATTCGCCCCTCACTGTGAAAAAGACAATATTTTCTTGCAATTTATCCAAGTATTTTTATAAAAGTAAGATTAGATTTATTTTAAGAAAAATGATGAATTTCCAGAGGTAGTAACAGCAAAAAGCAAAGTTTCAAATTTCTTTGGTATTAACCAGCAATTTTACTGTTACAAAGAAAAGAAAAAAATCTTTTGACATTGAGTAAGAAAATTGTATTTATCCAGAAAAAAAAAAAAAAAAAAAAAAAAAAAAGTAGTGGACAGAATAAAGTGTAATTTCATCTGAAAAATGCTTTAATTTATATTCAATCTTCAGAGAAACATTTTTTCTATTCTAAACAGTGACAAAGATAGAGCAGGCAGTAATGTGAGAAATCATTAATCTGTAATTTTATAAGCCTATAAGAGGCCAATTCCAATTTTGCACAATTGCAATGGATTTCACATAAAAATGCAGTTGCTACAAAATACCTATTTTGCTGTCTTCAAAAGAGATTAATACATATACTAAAGCACAGAGTATGCTTTTGTTGTGAGAAACTACTTGCACACTAATTGCACACTAATCACTATTATATTTCTAACCTATTCATAAAAATAACATGAAATCAGTGAGGTTGAAAAAGTCAGTGATGGACATCAAATACTGATTCTTCTGTCTCCTACAGATAATCTGCTTGCTCCCTCAAAACAAAAGTCTAAGAACAGAACACCAATGTAACATCAAACCAAAGATTTGAAACCAGTTATTTTTTCAGTCAACCACCATTCCCATTCCAAACTCCAAACATTTTGGCCACATGAAATATAAATTGTGCTGTTTTCTTCCCTACTACGCATTTGTTAATTATTCCTTTTGTTTAGATTCAGGAACTGCTCCTCATATGTACTGAAATCTGCAAATCTTTGAGCCTCCTGTGTTTTTATAAACCGATTGCTAAACTGTTTAACAATTCCAAAGCAGATATTGAGACATGCCCATGCATTTGTCCTCCTAGAGAACTAATTCTATGACAAGTTGAACTTACTTTTTTGTACTTGTGAATGTTTGAACCTATACATATTCATAGCCTCATTAAAATGTCTTACTTATAATTACTTCGTCAGCAAGTTCTCTGTTTTATCCTATGAACTACTTAAAAGAAACACTGAGTATATCTGTAATAAACCTCCCTTTGCTCACCAAACTTCTTCTCTAATGAAAAGAGATCAATAAGCCACAGCGGCATTTATATGTTAAACTGTTTAAAGCACAATGTATATCACATAATGACTGTTATTAAGCCAAAATTTATTGGCAGTAAACACATAGTCATGTTTTATGACACAAATTGACCTTAAACTTGTAGCAGTAAGTGACACTGAGGTCTGCTGACAAATGTTTGGAGTGACAGTGTTGGCAACTTAAGTACAATGATTTAATTTTTCATTTTTTCCCCTGAGATATAGCTGAGGTGAGACTGCTAAAATGACTCAGTATTTTCCACCTGTGCATTATAAATCTTTAAGCAAAACCGATACAACAGCAAGGACAAAGGCAGACTAGAATATCAGAGAGCCAGATTCAGTGCCAAAAGGGAACAAGGAAAGCTCATTCACAGAAACACTGGACAGAACTGGTGGTAAGCCCAGTGACCTGAGTACCTGATCCTGTTATCCCAGGATTCCTCTAGCATCAATGGCAAGAGGTGGCACCTCCAGCAGAGGCTGATGATTTTAAGAGCTTGAAATACTCTGACACCTCCCTGAAACACATAGATAGATTCATAAATCCAGCTGATGAAACTAAAGAGGGTCCACTACAAAGCAAGCTAAAGGCTTAGTCTGGAAGCAATTCCAGATCCTACGGTTCCCAGTTTTGTGCTTTAACTCTTCTTGGTCTGTAGAATGAACGTTGAATATAAGAACTGCATAGTCAAATATAAGGTGTTTTTTTTTTTTTCCACTAAAGAAAAGCTACAGTTCATCTGTTGAAGTTAGTGACCAAGCTGCAGGTACTCAACACCCAAGCCATTGCAAGAATGAATATAGGTCAGCCTAGTCACTGAGTACCAGTTCAGCAAATGTTCTGGGTTGCAGTACCATCCCTAGAGATACAGACAAAAATAAACTAAAACATGCAGCCACAGTAAAGTGACTCAATGCTACTGATTGAATAATTCCCTTTTTTTAGAGTCTGTTTGCCCAGATATGCATCCTACTCATTGTCAAAGCAATTTTGGCCCAGTGAGCCAGAAATAGGTTTGCACTGCTTGCTGCAAAATTACAGGCTGCTCCTGCATTAGAAATGGAATCATGCGGAAATGATTCTCCAAAAAATGCTAATGAGTGGATGCCTCATTTCAATCACTACTTTATTACAGCCAGAGAACCAGAACTACCCAAGATTGCAATGTATGTTTTTGTGTTTCTCCTACGCAGATTTAAGCACACTGTTCTGTTGTGTGTTTTTTTTTGGTTAGTTGTTTCTTTTTGTTTTGTTTTGTTTTGTTTTTTACCCCAGAACTGAAGGTCCACAGCATCTCTCAGGTGGCATTCCAGACATGCAAGATCTAGATTTCCAAAATGAAGACCAGAGATCAAGTTTTGTATTGTAACTCTCTAGTGATAAGCACCTCAGGAATGAGTTTACCCATCAGAACTGCTTCTCCTGTAAGTTTTCTTCTGATTGTATTTGCCATAACTACATGTGCTGTTTTTCAAAACTGAACAATTTAGACAAGTGAATGTCTGCACCTCTGATAGCTTTTAACAGGCTGAGGCAGGGCTGTAGATGAATGCCCCACATTTATACTTTCCTTCGTAAATAGTATATAAAATGAAGTGTCACTCAGCAATTCAAAGGCAGACTCGCAATCCCACCATACAAGTTCTTTTTTCTTTTTCTGTCTGGAATACAGCTGGCATGCTGAAATGTGACTCTGTGTGCAGATTAGTCTGTGTTAGCACCAGTATCTACAAATGTTCTTTACACAGGCACAAAAAATAAATACAGCAATAAATACAGCCCTTCGTGATTTAGGCATGGCTGATGTAGAGCCATGGAATTACTACATCCTTCATCCTGCCAATAGAATAGGAGCTCCCAATGCAAGCAAGATGTTACAGCAGGACCAAAATAGTAATAAAAGATGGTTTTCAGACTACCACCACACAAACTAGGCACCTATAATGGCTACTGTTTTTTTTTGCTACCATATCTCATTAGAAAACACTGTCAAAACATCAGTGTCCATCTGAACAGAAAGCTGGAAACTATAACTAAATTCTTCCTCTCTGCAGCATAAGGTAGATACCTCAGTGAACTGCCTCTACTGACAGGCTGAATGTTGCATCTATAAAATGAAAGAAGAAATTTAATCTGGTTCCCCTAAACTGGCCTATGTACAGAAAGATGCCATCATGATTTTGACAGATTTAACTTGTGGCAGTACTAAAACTAACTTCCAAAAATTCATGGCCTTATGAGATGTAGAGAAGTGACATTTTCTTCCTCCTTAAGAAAATTGTCAGCAAGTTCTGCACTGTTAGCAACTTTCACATCGCCTCAGAATATTGAGTATTGCCTAAGATATTTTTTTCCCGTATCAAACAAAGAAAAAATTTAAATATGCAGAAACGTGTTTATTAGTGGTTGACATCTCCAGCATATTTCTATTGCTGTCTATTCAAATAATGGACCGGCAGTCTCAGTGTTTCCGAGCAATACTCAACAAGAGCATTTTCTTTACTTCATCACCCACAAGACATTTAGCTATTATCCTATATGATCTACTGCATAAAGGCATTTTTAAAACCTAGGCATTTTTATTTCTGTAAAATAGAAATGGTTTTGAAGGTGGCTGGTTGTTCTCACAAGCAAAGGGATGTTGCATAATCATAGAAACGCTGAATTGTCTGAGGATCCATTCAGCTCAAATAGTGCATCGAGCACAACAAATACTTTTTAAGATCCAAGACATTATAAGTTAATTTTCCATTTCCATTACACATTAAGTAGTACAGATGGTTCCATAAGAAATCAGCACATGATCAAACTATGAGGAAGTAGACTATAGAAAGTGATATTTTTCTACCAGAGTGCACAGCAACATAAGACCTTCCCCTTCTGAGCAGTTTTGTTCTCACTGTGGCTGTGGGCTGCTCAGCTACCACGGACCCACTTCCAAAATCTTTTACAGGCACGCATGATAAACTGTGCATCACACTCAGGTGATTCCTTGGTTTGCTTTCCCGAAGGGAATATACATGCCAAAGCAATTGAGTAGGTTGAATGGTAAACGTGATGCTAAAGTCATTTTAAAAAAAAATGGAGATGTGCCCAAGTTGACACATAAATCTTTGTGGCACATATTATGTTAGCAAAAATCCTGGTAGATAAGGGAATGCCAAGTTCCTTTGACATTTCAGTAATTACAAAACACTTTCAGTAAGAGCAGCAATATTAAACTTCGGTTTTCTTAAAATTCCTACTTGAGTATTTCCAGGCTGCAGTAATTAACCCTCCAACTTCAGCTAGATGATATTTCTGCTTTCTGTTTTGATACGAATTTTGCTGAAGTTAATGGAAAGATTTCTATTGGCTTGCTTAGGATTTGTTTTCTTTGGGATTTTGTGGGGTCTTCCCTGGGAAAATGTTCTGTGTTTCTGGCAAAATGACTGCAACAGCTCCTGTTTTTCTCCTCTACAGCTTGGGAAAAGAGGAGTCCAAGAGTACCACTCCAACTTTTTGCATATCTTAGCCTTTTTGTATTCAACACATAAATAAGTTAATCAAAATCACAGCTCAGGCAATTGTCTTAAATTCCAGGGAGTTACTACAGAAATACATTAAAGGTTAGAGGCTGGCAAATGCTTTTGTCTGCTGACAAAAATCTTGAAAAGACAGCTAGTTTATGCTGTGAAATAAGAAAATATTTTAGATTTCTCATTTTTGCAGGATTGAAGACTACTTTCTGCCCAAATCTGACAGTGTTCCTCTTTTTCTTAACTCTCTCACATGAGTATTTATGGGATTTAGCTATTAATAGCATTTTATTTGCAACATAGAAAAATTATAAACTTTAATTATTAGAACAGTCCATATGTGCAAAAATTAAATTCACCTCCAAAGCCAAGAGATTAATTCATGGTCAGAAGAACATGTAATTAGGAAAAAAATCAGAAATGTGCTCCCATTCTGCATTTTACTGAAATGTTCAGTAATATGGAAGGAGTAAAAATTGTATAGAATTTAGTCTAATTCAGACAGGGTAGAGTAGATAACCTCTCCTGCTAATATATACAATAATATATGCAAATGCTGCGTATAATCTGCAAAATGACCATCTTTGCAGATTGTAAGGGGAGGGAAGGGAGTTAAGTTATTTTTGTTCCACTGGTTTAGACATTTTTAGACAGTAAGCTGCTGTTCAAGGAAAAATCCCCATTTAAAATGAATTTCCTCACATCTGTGGTCCTATGCTATTCTTTTGCTTTGATCTCTCTTTCCTGGAATTTTCTGGTTCAGTCGGGATATATTTTAATATAATTTTCTTTAAAATACGAAAATACAACGCTGCTGATTTCTCTCTCTTTTTTTTTTTTTTTCTAAATAACCTTTTATTTATAATCAAGAAGTGGTGAATTTGAGAATTATTTCAAGGGCTCCAGTGCAATACTTCAATGCAATGCTTAGTGAGAATTTTAAAATAAATACATGGAAGCTTGGACTAATTCAAAGGGCCTTATCAAATACTGTAGTCCAATGTTTTACTGGACATATTCTTTAATATGAAATACACTACGTTTTATCTTTTCTGTGTTACTAACAAACAGATTGCATGAGTAAAGAACAGGTTTCACAGTTATTCTGGAGACTTCTAAGTGCTTTTCAAGAAAGATTTTGGTATTGCGTCATTCAGTGCTCTAAGATCTTGCTACATCTTGTAGAAATTTTGAAGCAGTCTGGTCAGAGCACAGTACTGTCACTTTCTATTAACCTTTTTTTGTTGTTGTTTAATATTACTAAAGGCAGAAGTACCAGAAATACAATGGCCTGATGGAGCAAATTTCTTAGCAAGCATAAAAAGAGGAAAAGAAATTCCACCGTTCTCCTAAAAGTCTGCCTGAGTCTTTCAGAGCATCAAGGAGCTGGAGCCTGATACCTATTAGAATTTATTCCTAATAGAATTCTAAGTGGGAATGGGCAAAGCAGAAGCAAAACTTCTCTACCATATTTTCGCTGATTGTCGAGAAGGGGAGGAGAGAAATGAATGACGATTTGATGATGGCAGAGGCTTCCCAGCTGAAGTACAGGTGGTATTGCTTGCAAACGCCCCGCTTTTCTGTACTGCTGTCTATCCTGTTTACACATATGTACACTGCATTGCAAATTGATCTCTGAGCTGAGAGAGAAGCACTATTTTACGTTTATTTTGAAACTCAATATTAAATGAAAAAATAAGTTGCTCGGAAATCTGAGGCTATAAGCACTGACATCATGCTCCAGGAACTGATGTTTCCTTTCCTACATTTCTCCAGTCTGTGCTACTACTCCTTCCCACCCCTCTTAAGCCCTCCTGCTGATTTAAGTCCTGGGAATCCCAAGATATCAAATTTGGTTAAAAAGTCTTTTTACAACACAGAAGTAAGAAAGGATATATCAGGGAGGGACACTTGAAATTTAGAGACAACAAACAGATTTAGGCACTTCGGTTTTGTTAGTCTGTAAAGATCTTTTCAAATACCTGCCTCCCTAACCAAAACTAAATCAGGAAAAAGAAGAAAAAAAAATACCACTCTCTGAACTTCCCTCCAGCCCAAAGCAGAGACAGCTTCCCAAAGCACATTCACAACAGCCTGGCCTACGGCATGTCCACACTGATTCTGTTTTCTCCTTGCTGTAGGAAGAAATACCCCAAAGATTAGAATCGTTTCTCTACAATGTTTCTGTCTGCTTAGGATGAGCAAAACCTCTAATACTTGTTAACAGAAGCATAACAAAGACTTAGCATAAATGCTTTAAACAGACATAAAACTAAACTTCCAAACTGCCTACAGAAGGGAGCCTAAATCAGTTCAGATTCTCTATAACCACAAAGTTTTGAGCAACTAAATTCTGCAGATGCCAAGGAGCTTTTTGTTTGTTTTTTTCCTGTATAGCTACGGCTTAAGAATCTTATACTTCTCCTTTGTAAGTAAGTAATTTTGGTAACTCCATCTCTTTCACAGAAATGACAACCTCCAAGCATGGAACCAAGGAAAAGGACTGGTAATAACCTTCTAATGAATAATTATTTAAAAACAAAACAAAACAAACAAAAATAAAATAAAAACAGTAACACTTCCGAGGAAATGTTCTGTATAGGAAAATATTTTCCAATCCCAGCCTTGTGAAAGTACTCTTTTTCAGGGAAGACTGTTAAAAGGATTGCTGTGATGAAAGACGTATCTGAATGTCCTGAGGAAACAAATTAAAAAGAAGGTGCCTATTTTCTGCTGCTTTCAGGACACCAAATCAAGAATACAACTGCTGCCTCACGTTTGCTCATACCATTCATTAATCTTACGTTTTTCAAGTGGCTTGGAAATCCCCATCTATCACAGAGACCAACAATTGTGTTACTGGACCAAGATGAATCTTGATCAAAAATATTGAATCTATCCTTAGAAAATAAGAAATTTGGCAATTCAGACAGTACAGTCAGTTAATTAATGTACTAATATTACCTCTAACAGCTTTCTAGACATACGCACAAGATGAGTACCTCCTAGAAAGTGTCATTTTAACATGAGAAACTTTATTTTACAATGCTTGCATAACCAGTATTACATAAATATATATGAAGTATACATAAGTGCATGTGTGTGATGTGTTTGATAAATATACATCCTGCCTATTATGTTACATCTATTCATTTTGCTGGGAAATGGCCATCAGATGAAAACATTTCTTCTGGCTGAGAATAAATTTGACAGAAAATTGAAAACAGAGTTTCACTGAGTTGTAGATTTGCATTCAGGAAATACAACCTATGGTTCAGTAGGGCTTGTAATAGCATGGCAACTTGCAGAGCACATTCACAAAGCAGGAACATGACCAGTGATGAATATCCATGTCCTTTCTCCACCATCATCCTCTTTGTTTGATTGAGCATTGAATACATTTTCTGGCATAGGAGCTTGGCATTGTTTCTGCAACGCAAGCCAAATACATATATTTTCTAATTCCACCAACATTTCCCTCTAAAAATTTCTGTGTTAATACATTTGAAGATTAAAGCGGTGCATACTAATCTGGGATATCTCAGGAAATTCTCAGAAGTGCTGTTTCATCAGTAAAAGAAATAGTGCACATTTTAGATGCACTATAAAATATTTATACATAGTTCTTCATTAATTTTATTCCATATTAATGTCTGGTTGGTACCTTCTGAAAGAAAAATGAGCATACAAGATAATAGTAAATCTAAATTAAAGAAAATAATTTAATCAAACTGTGGCCGAATTGCAGGAAGCACTATAAATCCACACTATAAAATTGGCATCAAGGTTTTTCAGGACTCAAAAACCTCATCAACTGCCAATTAGAGGCCAGATAAAATCCCAGTGGGCACCAGTAGTATAGCATTCCATCATATAAAATTAATGTTGCAGGCATGAAACGAAACAGACATTACTATAAGAACAGAAGACTCAAACCACTGCAGTAATTACAGCAGATCTGAACGGTCAAAGGAAGATTCATGAACATTTTTGCAATTAAGTGGGGCAGCTTCTCCCCACTGTTAACTCCCAAGGTCACATACACAACAGTTTTCGCAATTTTTTGGACAGCCTCCAGCTAATTCACCAAAACAGTGATCAGCCTAAGTGCCATAAGTGTTAATGCTAATTAATTATTTGGGCCAAATTTCTACAAGATGTGTACTCTTTTTTAAATCTTAAGATATCAGCCTGGAACAAAAGCATTTTAGGACTCAGCACATGATTCACAGAACCTAGATAGCAGTAAGGAAATAAAAAGCAAAAAAGCTGCAACATCTCTCAGCAGATTTTATCTGCAAAATCATTTAGCAAGTAGTTATTACTATAGAAGGATGCCAACCAACACTGCTTCTTAGAATAAGACAACATGCCACATTAAAATAATAAATAAAATAAAATAAAATGCATTTATTCATTACAGGCTTACAATGAGTGATCTAGCCAGCTCTAGCCAAATTCAGATATACTCTTGTCCAGGAATCCTTGGATGCCTCCAGTACCTTGCAGTGCTGTAAGATATACACATCCTAAATAAATGGAGCTGGGGATCATGCTCTGCCCTTGTGACCAAGTAGCAGGAAAGGCATCTGATCAGCTGAAGTCTGACCACTTGCAAATCAATGCAGCTGCAGGCAGACTGTGCTCTGGGAAAGGTCCCTGGCTTTTGTTAACCAGCACTGAGCCATGCCCTGGCACTGTGGGAGAGAGACATCTGCTTAACCTGAGCCAAAACCTCACCAGAAACTGTGCTAGCAGTTAAACAGTGTGGATGAGAGTGGGACATGACACGGCTGCAAGCTCTCCTCTGTGTGGCAGAGAAAGGCCACATTTTTCACTAGAAAAATCACTGGAAAACAGCATGTTGACAATTTACCACAGGCCTCTTCCAGTCTTATGTGATGTCAAGGAGCAAACAATGCGACCCTGGTCATTTGTCCTTTGGTGAAGCTGGACTGAAGTAGGTTTCTTAAAATGCAACCACAAGCCTACTTTTCCTACCCTAATTTCCCAGCTGATCATTCATGCATGACAACATGCATCTTACAGCCACTATCAGCAACAACAGGAGAAGTTCAGAACATGCATTAGGCAGCCATATTCTAAATAATAATTTTAGTCCACTACTACAAATAAAAAATTAAAAAATAATAATAATAAAAAAATAGGTTTTGACTCTAGTTATGGAAAAATATCTTTACATTTTAGCACCTTCTTATGGAAAAATATCTTTAAACTATAGCATCTTCTCATAGTCACATATTACAAATAAACAATTTGACAATTTATTATTTGTAATTATTTAGTTAAGTCTCAGTTGTGCTTCCTGAGTAGTGTCCAGTTTACAGCAACCACCCTCAAAATGTAAGTTGGTCACCTGATTGACTACCTGTGCCAAGGGACAATGGGAACCAAATCTCATCCTCACCTCTTGGACCAGGTGGAAAACCAGTTTGGATGTAGTCTTTCATAACTTGAAGAGTTCTAAAACCAGGGCTTTATTATTTGTTTCCACAACATTCTTCATGGAACAACTATGTCTGCAAAACAGTTATCAATTTCATTATTCTTTCAAGGGATCACTTAAATAAATTACAGAAACAGTGAGGTCAAAAGGGAACTCTGGAGATCATCTAGGCCAATTCCATTGATAGAAGCAGGGTCAGCCACAGTAGCTGGCTCAGAGATGTGTTGCTGGGTTTTCACTATCTCCAAGGATAGAAATTTCACCTCTTTGCACAGATTGTTCCTGCGTTTGACCACTCTCAGAGTAAAACACGCTTTTTTTCTTATGTTTTGATGTAATTTCCTATATTTCTGTTTGCGCCCATTGCCTCTCGTCCTGTCAGTGGGCACCACTGAGAAGAGTCTGGGCCTGTCTTCTTTACTCCTCCATGAAGTATTTATATACATTGATAAGGTCCCCCTTGAGCCTTCTCTTCTCCAGGCTGAACGGTTTGTGCACTCTCAGGCTTTCCTCATATGACAACATGCTCCAGCCACTTATCACCTTAGTGTCCCTTCACTGGGCTCACTCCCGTTTGTCCATGTCTCTTTTGCGCCGGGGAGCCCAGAACTTGTCCTAGCGTGTCAGGTATGATCTGACCAGTGCTGAAAAGAGGGGAATAATTACCTTCCTTGACCACCTGGTGACACTATGATGGTATGTCATGAGCATCATTTAGTACCAGACAACTCTGCCAGATTAATTTTTGATAAAATAATTTCCAGCCTTTCCTTGCAAAAGCCGTATTTCTATTTTTTGCTTTTTTTAAAATAAAACATGTTAGGTCATTAAAAATTGGAACAGCTCAAACACATCACTTCTTCTACCTCTTGGTTTTCTCCTTTAGTCACCAATATTCTGTTAGAGCAGCTGCTCTGAGATTCTCAGTCTGTAGGACTCGGCTCGGTGTACAGTTTTAAGCACTCAGCATTTCACAGTTTCAGCACTGTGATTATAAGAAGCATATTTAGCTTTGTGAATCATGCATGTGGAAAGACATAACAGCCAAGATGTTTTATTCTTGGAAAGGCGCCTCTAAAATTAAGACTTATCCGAATTGCAGGATGGAGGTTCACTCATCTGTTGCTGTAGACATGCTAATGAAATGCTGATTAGAGTTCCCTAGGATCTTGGAAAGCATGGCATTTGAGACATTTGTAGATAAACAAGGTACAAACACAGCGTACACAGTCATGCAGCTTGACTGAATAAAACTATTCACAAGCAATTCTACTAAAGTATAAAGTGATGAGGGGCTCTGGCCTAGGCTGTGACTGCAAGTCATGAGGACAGTTCTAAAGGTGTAGACAGTTGTGCACTCTCCAAATAGCTGTGAGATAGAAGAGGTTCCTTGCATACCTCCATATGGTTATTACCTTCCCACAACAGATCTGCTCATATAAGTGCTAATTTATTTCATTCAAAATGAACCAACATTTATATCCTTCTAAAGAAAATCCCTATTAAAGGTACCTCAATCACAAAGAGCAGAATTAGCAAAGCGCTTCAGTTTAAACTTGTTAAGCTAACCCACATGGACTGAAGAAGGTTTGGATACCATTTTCGAAAGTTTAATCCCTTTTTCTCTTCTCTCTTTTTTTTTTTTCCTTCTCATTCCTTTTTGTTTATGTATTACAAGCACCTCTTATGTTTTGGCCATGATTTCCTTGAAGAAGAATTTAATAAATTTCTTGAAGCTTCCAGATTTCAGTTTGAGACTGAAACATGTACTGGAGAAGCCAGGCATAAGAATCCCTAGTAACTGAGACACAATCATTCTGTCACCATAGTAACTTTCCTTCCACTAATTTCTACAGGAAAAGAAACTAACATACTGATGTCAAGTAAAGTGTATCTTATTGTGATTTATATTTTAATCCCTTATACCCAGTGATGAGCACTTACGCATAAAATGTGCTGCACTGATTTAATTTGTATTATTCTTTTAGGTAAGGGTCTTGTAGATTGATCCTAATACATTAAACTTTTTTTTCAATACAAAGTTTTTGCCTGTTTTAGAACACTTAAAATAAATCATAATATCACGGTGCATTACCATAGTCTTCCAATTACCTTATTTTTAAAAGTATTCACTTTTTAGCTTAATTCTTCAGAATCCTCAAATATTAATTATTAAGATGACTTCTACCTCCTACACAATAAATCCCACTATTTTTCCTGAGTCTGCTTCTTCAGGAGCTAGTCACTGTCAGTGAGTGTTTTAGAGTTAGATTTAATCCTGATTTGAAATATGATCCTATAAAGACTTATGCATATTCTTAATATTATACACTGATTTATAAATAGGTCTGTACCTCCTTACAGCATGGGACATAAATTAACAAAAGAAAAGGTAGTTTTCCTTAAGAAAAAAAATGGCAATATGTTCAATGTGCACAGACAAGTCTTCAAATTAAATTGGATCTTTAAAGGAATACAACATGTTCTATTAAAAAGGTCATTTGAAAAGGACAGTACAGACTGGCAAAATAGCACTGTTTAAATAGTATGAAGATAGTACAGCTTAATATATATTCAGAGTCTCCAAGTAGTTACTTCCTGACTGCCTGTTCAGACCCAGCTAGCTAAAAGTTTCTAATCCAGCCTGCAATTGAAACATACAAAATATTATCTCATTTAAACTATACTGTTTGCAGGGCATTGCAACAGTCTGGATAGATACGTTTTAGGACTGATCTTTTTTCCTGTGAATTGAAAAGTTTCAATGAAGTCACAGACTCATAGAACCACCTATGCTGGAAAAAACTTTCAAGATTATCAAGTCCAACCATTAGCCTGACTGATCAAGCCCAATTTCTAAACCATGTCCCTTCCCGCCACTTCCATGTCTCTTCAATACCTCCAGGGATGAAGACTCCACCACTGACCTGGGCAGACCATTCCAATGCTTGACCACCCTCTCCACAAAGAAATTCTTCCTAACGTCCAATCTAAACCTCCCCTGGAACAACTTGAGACCATTTCTTTGCATCCTATCAATCTGTGACATTTTTCTCCTGAGAAATTGGTTGAGGACAGCTATATCCAATTTGGAATGGGAAAAGAACAAATCCTGGGCATATTCTAGTGCCTGAGAAACTGATAAGATTAAGGCTACTCTCATATTAGGAGACAAAAGGATTGACGAAATACACAGCAGCTCCGTCACACTATGAACTTCAATCAATGCCAATAATAAGAAGAGTTAGCAAAAATCCTTGGGAAAAATGATAAGAGAAAGAGGATTTTTCCAGAATATAATGTTCAAAATTTTCCTGTCTACCTTGTTCTCTTCCTTTTCCCAATATTCAGTGAAGAAAATATGAGTGCTTTAGTACACAGAAAACAAAGCTTACCTAGATAAGCACCAGAAAACTACTTTGTTCAAAACATCTCAGAATATACAATATACATAGACGAGCTTTAGGGAAGACACAGGCAGGATTCCTCCAAAGCCCTGCTTGGTTTTACTGTGGATAGCTGAGAACCACAGTTAGTTCTGCCAAGCCAATTGACTCATGATGGGACACCCTAGATTTCTGAAGTATAAAGGAGTGGAGAAGGCAGTCAGCCACACCTCTGCCTTCAAGGTTTGCTGCATGTTGTGTAACAGAACATCTTAGCCTCTCAGCTCTAGGCAGTGCTTGATTCTTGCCTAAAACTTAGTCAAAAACCCAGTCAGAGAAAGTTGCATAGACTGTTTCAACCTCTGTATATGCAGACAGTGCAACCAAATTCAGACTTTTTCATCAACAACTGGTTATGAAATATTTGCTGATTTTAACAGTTTTCAGTTAGATCAGATAGAAGGTATTGACTACACAACCACAGCAGAGAAGTACTAGGAGTTTGACCTACAGCAAAAGAACAAATATTCACCACCATACACAATTAGGAACTTGCTGCTTCAGAGTCACAGTGCTAGACCATAAGTAGTTTCAGTACCAGTTTCTGTTTCAAAAGATGCCAAAGGACCCACAGTTTGAAAAAAAAAAAAAAGATTAATCAGAAACAAAGCACAGGAACCCTGTATAACACTATTATCAGCTTCCTTTCACACCAGTTGAGTGCTGTGTCTAGTGAGGGAAGGTTCCACTCTCTAATTCTTTTGCAGTTTAGGAATTTTTATGATATTATCATACATACAACCCATTTCATAAACTCTGCTCTTCAACTCTTTTATTGAGCAGCAACTGGGATATCAACCACTTTTACTATCCGTGTTGAAACAGAGATAGAGTGATAGCTTGCTTTTCATCTACCTCAATAGCATTAGATTCTGTCTCCCCATATTTAAAGAATGGCACTGTCCCTTGTTTGAACCACAGGCTACAAGTATGGTTTATGAACACAAAAATAATGTACTATCTGACACAGCAATCCTTACTGTACTGTTGAATTCATCACTGGAGAAAAAAAAATGATTAGTAATACAATGACTAGTTAGAAAACAATAATTTGTTCCACTCTGAAATAAAAATGAAACCATTCAAAATTTCAGGGAGAAAACATTTATGCCACATTAGCCAACAACAGACTGTTTTAGAGATTCAAGTTCATATTCCTGTTTTGCCTGACACAGAGCATGAGTCTTCTGTGATATAGATTCAAGGAACCACTGTTCTGAACATCTCTTGTCCTTGCCCCTTCCTGACTCACAAATTGAAATACATGATTATTCTTCAGCAGTTCTACTTTATACACTTAAAAATCCTCATATATTCTCTTCTGCTTTGCTGCAGTCCAGTGACAGCTCTCATTTTTATTCCATATTAAAACAAAAAATCTGTTTGTCCAGCTAGCCATTAATCAGATTTTAACACCTAATACTTCTCAGAATCTCGCAACTTATACATTGCAAACAGTTAAAAAAAGAGTCAAACTAGTAATAATAACCCTATAGCAATACAGAAAGTTTCACTAAGCACTTTTTATTAACATTTTTTCTGCATTTACATAAAAATTAGATTTTCGCTTCTGTTTCCTGATAAATGAGGCCTTTGATGTACAGTATGTAAGTACCTACTGTTATAAGTCCAAGAAAATCTGATTAGAATAATAATAACAGAAATCCTGTTATGCTTATGGCAGATGTTGTAACGTAGCAAAGCATTCCAATGCTATAAAACACATATTTTTATGTAAGGTTCTACTCTCTTTTCCTATAGTGTCAACAGCTGTCTGTTGATGAAAAATTACTACAGCCAAAAGCAAGCTGAAGAAACAATTTATCTCAGGCTGACAGAACCTGTGTATTTACCCACATGTATATTTACCCATATGATGAGATATGCCTTTAGTAAAGCTTGAGTCTTTGCTCTTTCAAAAGTGCTTTTTTTTTTTTTTTTTCTAAAGTGTGGACTCTGAGCAAACTAACACCAGTCAATTTGCAAACCTTTTATTTTCATCTTTCGTACAAAAGAGAACAAGTTGTCCTGTCTTATTGTTGTTTGTTTTGTTACCATTGCAGCTTGCAGCTTTTGAGCACTGAAATGTAGTATAAATTGTTTTAAAGCCAGAGGCTAGAGATTTATATTAAGGTGTATACACTGTATTCTTCACACATTTGACTGACAGCTACAGCTAATTCAAAGTTTGAGATTTTAACATATGTTTCTTCCAAGTATTTCAGCCCAGGCCTATGAAGTCCTAAAAGCATGTTCTTCAACCAATTTTGGCTCTCAGATAATGTGATTGCTTTTAGAGTTTAGTGATGGACAGTCTTTGCACATAGTTTATAGAAATTTCTGAAACTCAGAGTATGTTGATGAAGCTTAATGTCGGGTTGCCTTCTGCAATAATGTATGAACATAGGGTAAAGATTCAGAGGTTCTAAAGCAGCAATGCAGAATTGAAACCTTATAATAAGAGCTATTGCTTATTGCTTTCCTAAGCCCTAATTATGCACCTTGATCCACAGGACAACCTGTTGCAAATCATAATGCAGGACCTCAAACTAGAATCTCAGCTGCCTTATCTAACTTTTACACTGTCTTTATCACAAAGGGCCTTGAGCTGGTCAAAGCCAGCAGAAGATATTGGCAAGAATGGACAACTAACTGTAACTGGACTTTGAAAAAGAAAAAAAACTAGAGACCTCCCCGTGATCCGTGCTAGTGCTAGGGAAGTCCTAGCTACAGATCAGGACTCTTATGCTAAGACTCGTTCAGAGTAAAATTGTTAATACATTATTCTTGTCACTTACAAATATAATTGAATATATACAAGCATTGCATGTATTACATGTATGTATGTGTTCAAGATGAATGTAATTCATATTGCATGTATACATGAATACGGAAAGTGAGAGCTCTTAAACATGTGGGTTTGATCCAAGTCTTCTACAAGTTACAGCATGGAACAATCACTCCTTACAGCATCTTTGCTTTCAATTATTTGCAGAGCCTTAAGTAACAGAGGATGAGATAAAAATTTAAAAAATACAGTTTTGAAATACTATCCTCCCATACTCTGTAATAATGAATTAAATCTTCAATACTTTCTTCCCTGGAGGGAGGACCATGCCAAAAGTTAGTATGAAGAACATGAGTATAATTCCTGGATATTTCAAGAAGTAGTGGAAAAAAAGTCTATTCTAAAATTGATCTTAAAGAGCTTTTTTGACAACTTCCCTCCAGACAGTAATTCTCCCTCAAGACAGTTTGTCACAAGCCTTGCATCTCTGGGTCTAGTCTCCCTAAGTACACTTCCTAAATGGCAACATATCAAATGCTGACTGGAAATTCAGAGAGATGGGGCTCATGCCACTATTTGAGGTTAGGAGAAAAAGTCTTTTATCTTTTCACTAAAACACCAGGTTTGTCTGGCTTTATAGAATATTTCATATATAATATTTCTCTATTTGTTGCTACCACATTACTTCATTGTGTTTATGTTATAATTGCAACTATTATTTTCTTTGAAGTTGTTTTTAAAGCCCCTACTCGACTGAACCAAGAGATTGTTATGCCACCATTGAAGGTACTAGTCATTAGAGAGCTGGTCTGACTTGTAGAAAGTTTTTAAACACCTTCTAAGACACAGCCAATATTCCAATCTCATTCTTTGCCACTGAGTACAACCCCCATGTGAATAGTGCAGTTCTCACAGAAAGAATGGATCAGACATTTTTTGCTTTCATAATTTACAGGCATTGTCAAGAAGCTTTATGGTTTTGTCTTGTGACAAAGCACAAAAGTATAACAAAATCCTTCAGTATGGTGGTCCCCTGGAGGGAACTCATAAAGCCCTGCACTGTTCAAGAGGGCTTTAACACTTTCTTCTACTGTACAAGAAAAGTACTGAATTTTAAAAGTATTATAGCACCACTAGAAATAATAATATGAAATCACATAGATGGAACCTCCTGCCAACAAACATCATTAAAAAAAACTTAGCAAGAGTTAATAACAATAAGCCTAGTATAAATGAGAGCAAAATCTCCATTAAAGTAAACCCAGTATGCTTCTGTAAGACTCACAAGCTTCCTCCTTTAGTAACAAATTTATCATACTTTACTAATAAGAAATTTCCTAAAAGGACAGAAAGACACAAGACACCCCTAAAAGGGAATTAGCACCTTTCTCCTACGGATCTCTCACCAAAGTTAGAGTTGCTGTTGTAGCATGGGGTATTGTTTCTGTCATTACTTCTCCGTGTCATGATCTATTAATACACAAGTTGGAATGCAGAGACCTAAATGAATCTCTGCCCTAGGAGAGCAGAGACCATACAACCATGTTAAAATATGGCCGTATTCAAGCTAATATGTGCTGTTCCTCTGAGGACCTGCATTACCAAGTTTCCACAGTTTCCTGTCAGGATCCAAACAAGAGGCGACCAAGTGTTTCACATGTTGAATAAAAGAAAGTTAGGGATGCTGGAATATACATTAAATGCAGAATAACATTACAATTGAATCAAACACAAAGAACTGGACGTACTTTTAAAATAACACTATAGTGATATACTGTTTGATAGCTCAGAGAGATCATTATATTTAACAAGTGCTATCATTAAGGTCAATGGCTCATACATATAGGAAAAGTAAATTCACTCCAAAACGGATTAAAGTTGCCAACGCCTTCATGACATTATAAATATTTAGAAGTGTTCCCTTAATCTATGCAGAGAATTATTTCTCAGTTGCCTCTTTTATAGTATTATATTTTTATGTAAAAATTCTTGTAATTTGTAGTTTAGCTTTAAAATGAAAAGGCTTGCAATGTGATAGACATTATAATGCTTTATTTTAATACAAAAAATGGCAACAAAGCAATTATTTTCATACTTCTGTGTCATGGCTTTTAGCATATTGTTGCCTTCAGTGTGCAGTTATTTGTATAGCACAAGCACTTCGGTGTGATCACCTTATCATGCCATGCTGCTGAGAAATACAGACTATTTTTTGACGATGGGAGAATGTGTGCTCTCAGAAACTTCGCTGATGACACCAAACTGAGAGGGAGCCAAGGCTGATATTAAGTGTGACCTACACAGACTGGAGAAATGAGCTGACAGGAATCTCATGAAGTTCAATAAAGGCGGAATATTGTGTCTGGAATGGAATAATCCCATGTAACAGCACAGGCTGTGAGGTACCTTGGCTGATGAATCAGGGAGGGCTTGGAAAACAGCAAGCCGAACATGAGTCAGAACTGTGCCCTCGCAGCCAAGAAGGCCAATTGCTGCCTGGGCTCTGAGAGCAGGTCAAGGCAGCATGACATTTGTGAGCCCGCTACTCCGAAGACCTTCACGCAGTGAAGTACAGGATGCCACCAAGCTGATTTAGGGGGCTGGTGCACAAGATGTGAAGAGAAGCTGAGAGAGATGAGTTTCTTCCTCTTTAAAAACAGAAAGCTCAAGGAAGAATATATTTCAGTCTACTGCTACCTAATGTGAAGCTATGGAGCTAAACCCTTCTTAAGAGTGCACTGTGAAAGGATAAGAGACAAAAGACACAAGATGCAAGATGAGAAATTTCAACTGGATATAAGGAAACAATTTTTTGTTTGGTTGTTATTGAGCTTTTTTAACATGAGCATTGTGAAAGCAGTCTGGACTAGATTACCTCAGGAGGCCTCTTCCAAACTCATTAAACCTATGACTAATAAGCAGTCCTCATCCAAAGACTCCTAAAGACATTACCATTCGTAAGCAGCACTTCAAGGCTCCAGCTAAGATCACAGCCTGACTGCAGAGAGTCCTCATGAGAAACATGTTGCAGTCTAATAACTTTCTTTTTTAATATATTAATCTAGAATTAGCAAAAAGTGTAGACGTACATGGAAAGCTGCACAGCAGCAATGAAAGCCAATACAGGCATGACCACAACATGTATTAGTCCTTCTAACTGTTAAAAGAGAGAAATTGATTAACTGTATGATCTGTCTTGAGACATCCTAGAAGCAAAAGACTTAGAAGCAAAGAAGAATTCTGCTACCACATTAAATAGTTAAATGCATCAGGGCCCTGTGTCAAATTGTTTCTGGTTTAGCTTCGACGATAATATAATTTAAAATATCCTAACCTTTTTAAATATATAAATCTGTGAACTGTAAAATATTATGATTTCATTTTAAAATGATTCCACATTTTCTTTGATTGCATGGAAATTTGCATAAAAAATACTTCCAATTTAATGGCCTTTAGTTGGGAAAAGCCACTATCTGTACCTTTGGGGGTAGAAAAAATATTAACGTATCTTATACCCTTGTTACTGCTCACTTTCTTTGACGCAATACATCAGCATAAAAAAGTAGAAAAAAGCAAAAGGTAAGAAGATGCAACATCTTCTCTTGTGCATTTTCTTACGTATAGCCACAGTGCACCTTAACTTTATCATATCCTTTCCAGATATAATAGATAGATATCAGCTAATACTGTTCCTTGAGGTACCCATTTTAATAACTTTTGTGACTCCATGTACTGCATTGTTATGGCAAAAAAGCCCTCAGGAAAGAGGAGGTGACAATCTTATTCACTAAAATAAAACACACTCAGGAAATAAATTCAAAAAGTGAGCATTTTCTCCCATTCTTCATCTCCTTCAGGGAAAAGAGATGTTAAAATACAATTCTAGCAAGAATTTTGAAGACCTTTTCTTCTATTTCAAGTCTAAGGCTTACTCAGCTTACCCATCTTCATCTCAACAATTACACATGACAAGCAAGATGAGCTGCTGTCAATCTTCAACAACTGTCCCTCTAAGCAAATCCCATGTTCTCTTCAATCCAAGATGAGTACTAACAGAAGCCAAACCAGAGCCAACTGATGAGCAGTGCAGGTTATCAATTTCAATATATTCTCAAGATCAAAGACAAAGTCAATCATAGGATGGATTCCTCTGTTCCCTATACTAATGGGATAAAAACTTTTCATAAGTATACTTACTGTTTCTCAGTCATAACTTTGATTCTTTGAACCAATATTCTTTTTGTTTATAAAGTTTTGAAAAACTGGCCTGATAAGCACAGGATTTAATGGCCATTTATAAAATAATGTTTGTTTGTTTGTTTTTTCTTGTAAGTATAGCCTAAAATATTTAGAATAAAAAAAAATACCTTTATAAAATCTGATTCCAATTTTTTTAACTTTCTTATTTTTATAACATTTAATTTTCTTTCTTTTTTTTTTTAACTCAGTATATTTAAAATGGAAAATTCACTTCACTGAAAGTTAACACACAGCTACATTTACTTCTTCTTAAATTTGTAATAACCATTTGTGTGCCCAGAAAAAAATCTTTCTTTTTCTTAGTCAGAGAAGAGAGAGAAGCTACAGTCTCCTCTTTCATGACTGAGTGGTCCAAAGGCAGGCATCAGCGCCTCTTCTAAATGCGGCTTGTGATCTTTGCTTGCATCTTGGAAATGACAAATGGAGGTACTCACCTTGAAGAGAGTATTCTGAATCCACACACAGATGGAGGTACCTGTCTACAAAGTTCAGTTAGGTGGCCTTGTGCTCGACAGTTTAGCACTAGAAAATCACTTGACATATGATATCCAGCCTGTGTGGTTTGGATGCACAGACTGAATGCTTGAGAATGGCGTATCACTGTGGAGACCTGTAGGATCCCCACCATAACCTCCTGCTGATCCCCTGAGCAGGAAAGGGGCAGCCATTCCATGACTCCTCTTCACTGAGGGTTAGGCCAGCTGCAATACCCAGGGTCCCTAACTAACCTTTTATGTTGGCTTGCTGCTCTTCAATCTGTCATAAAGAAGGAGCATTTTCACATTCTGGGTCAGCTACAGCCAAAACCTCAGAGTAATGTTTTATCAAACCCTAATACAAACCCTAGATGTGTACATCTTCTCTACACTTCACAGGCCATCTTTGTAAGATGTTCTTATCTAGCACCTCGCAGTATTTGCTCTAAGAAAATTAAGGCATTAATTGTAATAGATACAGAATATAGCAACGTGTCTTTGCCTTTCAGTGTAAGTTGTGATGACTTCTATTAAAACATTTCATATTCTATTTATTTTTTTCATTTCATTTTAGTAGCCAAGAAATTAAACTGCCTTCTTTAGAAATATAAATGTGATTTATAAGAAGTTGTTTGAAGAAATAAACTCAGATGGCTATTACTAATCTGAAAATTTGCCTTTGCTGCCATAGGCTTTACATTTAAAGGAATCATTAACAAGTTGAAAACATACATTTCTGAACTGAATAAAACAATTGGATTTAAAAAAAAAATCAGTACAACAGCAATTTCACTCCCAAGCAGGAAATACACAAGCACAACACTACTGAACTGATGTATGGCAAGATTAAAGGCAGGAGCTTTCGATTTTAGGAGGGCAAAGAGCATTCTTCTTCCAAATTGTTCTGTCTCTTTTGTTGTCAGCAGCACTGATATACAGTGTCCTCTCAGGAATCTTTTAATAGATATTCAGCTATTGAAGTATGACCTTTTTACATTTTAATAACCTGGAAATTGCATTTTTATCCTTAGATTATATACTATCAGATACCAGTCAAATTCCCTCTCCAGGCACAACGTGTAAATGAAAGCTGACCCAAATAACTAATTTCAGATTGGGGTGATTATTGCCTCTCCTTTTAAGGTACCTAACAGATTGTAGTCAAAATCTATTTGACGAAAAAATGTTGATAAATCTCCACTGCATTATCAGAATTGTCAGGCTTGCTAAGGATACAAGTATGTGTTTTTTTCACCCCAGTTTGCGTCCAAATTTTAGAAATGAATCAAAGTATACAATAAGAACTGCCAAAAGCAAAAGAAATATATGTCACAGTCCATGATTTACGCACCCTATTCAGCATAGATATGGCAAAGGTCCCAGAACACTGTGTGAGCTTCTCAAGGCCACAGTAAGAGCTAACAATAATGAGGTGAGTAAGCAAAAATTTTTATGAGCATTTAAGTATTATTGAAGGTCAGATGATAAAAAACATTCTTAACATGCATGCTACTATTTCTGACCACTAAAACTCTTTCCCACTTCAATACCAGCTTTAGCTCTTTGTAATGTTTTTATTATTACGATTTTACTTTTAATTTTATACCATATTTTCACAGAAGACCTTGGAGGTTATATTTCTCTAGCTGAATTATTATTTAGAACTACACATCTAGAAGGATGCTCACTGACATTTTGACTATCTTCTGTCCATGATTAAAATGGCTTTATTTCTGAATATGATAGCATATGGTAATAAATGCTTCAGTTTTCTGATTCTTTTTATACATGAATTTTGGAGTTTTAGAAGTGCATAGTATTTACCCAGATGTTCTATTGAAATGAATGGCAAAGTGCCTACTGGCTTCAGTTGGAGTAAAGACAGGCCACCGCTGAGAGTTTTCATAAATCCTTCCTTCAAGCATAATACACAGTGTACATCTGTCAAGTAACTGCCAATCTGTGCTATTTTTAGCTTATTGTGTATTCAAGGGTGATCAGAAACGATAATGCAATGTGAATTTGAAGCCATGAATCATCTGAAAGGTAAGTTAGATTTATAAACTGAAGACTGATTCTGCTGATGTTTACACGTGAGTTAGACAATAGTTGTCTTTAGTCACATGGGCAAATTCCACGACAGGATATCTCTGGGACTGTTTGTAACTTGAGGTTTGGGGACTTTCTTGTGGTTTTGTTTGTTTGTTTTGTTTGCAAGCAGACAGAAATAACTTTTAATTTATCATGGTTCCATCACGGATGGATTTGTCTTATTTGTCTTACCACACTGCCACAACCACTCTTTGAAATTTACAGGACTTACAGAGTACCTGGAAGGGAAAGATAAAGAAACAAACTCTGAAAGGCTAATATTTTGCTGAATCGCACAGTATAAAATTCCCCACATTGACAACAAATTGTGCCGTGTTGGTACCTTAAATACAAATGTCACTAGCTGTGATCAATATGTCATCAATACCTATTTGACTTTTACACATTATTCCTTGCAACGTTCTTCTCTCTCTTTTTTTTTCTGTTTTTTTTTGTGTTTTGTTTTGTTTTTTTAAAATATAGTGTCATGGTAGCCAAAAAGATATATATATATATATTTTTAGGAAAAGAGATGGAAAAAAATATTTTCACCTCTTCTACTCAGAAACCTTCTCCAACTGAAAAGTGATAGGCAGCAATTTTTAAAAAAAAATTACTAACCAAAATCAGTAGACAAATATACTAATTTCTGCTCCCAATCACATTTATGGAAGGGTCATTGACCTACCCTATTTCTCTTAAAGTGTTTAACCCACAGTTCTCTGTTGTTGTCATATACAGTAATCGTATTACAATACCTTTGTAGTGTCATTTGGTGAGTAATGCTGCTGAAAATGAATAATAAAGGCCTAATAAACAAAATATTTTGTATGACTTTTCTCAGTTTCTGTATTAACTCAGATCTTTGAAAAACAGAAATTCTGGTGATTATATATAAACGTATATGACATATAGGTAGTGTAAAAGTATAAAATGTGTAAAATGTAAAAATTTACCGTTATCAATTTAGAAAATGAAGTGGAAGGGTTTTGGTAGATGGGAGTTCTGAATCAAGTGAATAAAAATCCTTCTGATGGTGGTCAGGCTTGCAGCTAACAATAATGTTGAGGGAGAATTGATTTCAAGATGTCACACGAGAAAAATGATGGTCTCATTTTCAACATTTCTTCAATGCAGTTGCAGATTTCTTATCCAGTAATTCATTAGTAATATCTATATACACACCTAAAACCTATTAGTTTCCTTTGTTCTAATAACTAAACTTCCAAAACTGAATCACACTGCTTCTTCTTCCCCTGACGATTTTTGGGAGAATGGTTATTAAAAGAATTTTCCCCTAGGCTGTGGAAAACATTTCATCAGTTTAGAAACAGCATCTCATGCAGTATGGCATACATAAAAAACAGAAGACATACATCACTGGAAAAAAAAATGAGATTTTTGCTATAATTGAGGTACTTTGCAGTGTAATAAAGACAACCCAGTGCCAGAGATACTATTAGCAATATAGCAACATATAAGAATACTTCCTCAAATTCCCTGTGTGATTATAGCTCTCCTTTGGTTTGCATTAGTGATTTAAGAGCTGCATCACAACATTTATTTGGAAGAGAAAGGTTTAAAAAAAAAAAAAAACACAGTTAAAAGAAATCATCCTAAATAGGAATTTTAGCATTCTATGCAAAACCCGTGCATTTGCTGCTTTGTGGCTACACATAAATAACGTGCTTGGACAATAAAGATGATAATGGGTATAGTTAGAAACCAGCTAGCTGTGAATTCTTGAACATTCCTAGAATAATCCAAAAATATATAAGAACCTCTAATTTGCTGTTTTATTATTTTACACATTCTTTTTCATCCATCTCTAACACATGCCCAAGGTATGATAATTTCAGCTAAGAAACTATGAGATGGCTATCATCTGATTTGAGATGGCTATCAGTTACCTGCATAAAGAGAGCAATCAAAGAAAATATGTGTTCCATAGATTTTCAGGCCAATATTTTCAAAAGACTCACGTCTATTCTTTGAATGTACCATAGTATGCTTTTCTGTTCCCACTCAGTCCGGGCAAAGGAAATTTTAAGGTTGGAGTTGTACCAAACTCTATCACAAGGAAACCCATACAGGTAGCAGAAGCCTCTGCAGCCAGGGTTGGGATCTTGGAAATTTTGATTCCAATATCCCCTCAACATTGTTACACCTTTTAAAGGGTTTTATACACAAGAAAATAAAAATCTGGCATTCCTGTTTAAATGTTGTCAAAGCTTAGCTGAAAATAATGAACTGATCTTTTAAAGATACTGAAGGCCAAAATAGCACTAAAGTTTCCACTTTATCTCTGAAGAAATAACACTGAGCTTTCAGAAAAAAAGAAAAAAAAAGATAAAAAAAGATTTCCTGCATAATTTGCAGTGAGGTACTACAAGACAGGTGTGGTGGTTTTACTCAGCTGGGCAGCAGCTGAGCTCTACCACAACCACTCTCTCTCACACCCCTTCCTCAAAGGGAAAGGGAGAGAGAAAATATAATGGAAAGGGCTCAAGGGTTGAGATAGGGACAGAGAGATTACTCATCAATTATCATCATGGGCAAAACAGACTCAGCATAGGGAGATTAATGAAATTTATTACCTATTACCAACAAGCTAGAGAAGTGAGAAAAAAAAAAAAAATCTTCCTGTCCCTCCACCCTCTTCCATGTCCTCCCACCAAGCAGTGGAGGGGAATGGGAATAGGGGCTGCAGTCAATCCCTTATGCTTTGTCTCTGCCGCTCCTTCATGGTCCCTCACTGCCCCTGCTCCACGTGGGGTCCCTCCCACAGGATGCCGTCCTTCCTGAACTGGTCCTGCGGGGGCTGCCCACAGGCAGCAGCTCTTCAAGAACTGCTTCAACATGGCTCTGTACCACAGGGTCCATCCTCCATGAGCAAACTGCTCCAGCACAGGTCCCCCATGGGTGGGCGGCAGCTCCCCCCAGACCCCCTGCTCTTGCGTGGGCTCCTCTCTGCGGGCTGCAGCTCCGGCCTGGGGCCTGCTCCTGCGGGAGCTCTCCATGGGCCGCAGCCTCCTCCAGGCCACATCCACCTGCTCCACTGGGGGCTCCTCCACGGGCTGCAGCATGGAGATCTGCTCCATGTGGGACCCATGGGCTGCAGGGGGACAGCCTGCTCCACCAGGGGCCTCTCCACAGGCCACAGGGGAACTTCTGCTGCGTTCCTGGAGCACCTCCTGCCCTCCTGCTGCACTGAGCTTGGGTCTGCAGGCCTGTTTCTCACTCCTTGCTCTCCCAGCTCTCCCTGCTCTCCCAGCAGTTTTTTTTTCTCTTTCTTAAACCTGCGCTCACAGAGATGCAAACAACATTGCTTATTGGCTTGGCTCTGGCCAGCAGCAAGTCCCTTTGGATCCAGCTGAAACAGGCCCTTATCTAATACGGGGCAGCTTCTGGGCTCTGCTCACAGAGGCCACCCCTGCAGCCCCCCTCTACCAACACCTTGCCACGCAAACCCAATACAAGAGGAAACTAAAGAATGAAGAAAATCACATACTAGATCCTGGGAAGAAAGCTACATGAAGTTTGCTAGTGTAGAAAGAGAAAGGCCTACTAGCTTTATGCAATATATATGGTTTAGGAACTAAATGATAGAGGCAACATCTTTGAAGAAAACACTGAAGGAGAATTTGTGATTGCAGTTATGTTCTCCGAACCATAACCTACACAAGCAGTCACTTGAACAAAGTATTTCATAAAAGTGATCATTACAAAGCTGAATCTCTATTATTGCCTCTTTCAGTGGGATAATTTTGTCTAGGTAAAATAAGTCACTACAGCATCGCCAGTGTTACAGACACTGTGAGAAGTACACTGGGTCAAAGCCCCATGACTGGTAAACCAAACCTATAATTCACTCACCCTGTAACAGGCACTTCACTTTAAGGCTGATTACCTTTTCCTCCCTGCCTCACGCTAGGATGCAGGCTCTCTTCTGCTCCCATGTCCTACTGGAGGTCAGCTACTAGCTCAATGTTCATATGAGGGTTTAGACTTTCCGGCCTCCTACTGATAACACAGTCATTGCCTTGCCCCAAAAAGCTTCGCCCACCCCATGACTTCACATTGGCTTTTTCATCTCTGTAACTCAATATAGCAACTGTTCTGTGATCCCTTCTGGAAGTTACCTTACCTATCCCAACAGTAAACCATAGTTTCTACATTGTTCTCCACTTACAGAGAGGGAGTATGGACAAAGACCTCCCAGGAAAGGAGGCTTTCCCAGAACCACCCTCCACCTTGGGTGGTTTGTTTTTTAATCTCTGGAGGCTACACTTGTGAGCAGGAGCACTAAGCTGTCAGCCTGGTTCAGAAATGCTTCCGGTCATGGCTGACCAGAAGGTCACTGAGCTCAGAAGGGACCTTTGGAGCTCTCATCCAACCCCCTGATCAAAGCAACCCAGCTAAAACAAGTTGCTTTCCAAGAATGGTGACTCCAGAGCCTGTCTGAGCAACCTGTTCCCATGTTAATTACTCTGACAGTAAAAATGTTCATTTCTTCTGTTTAAATGGAATTTCTTGTACTTTATTTTTCCCCTTTGGCCCTTTTTCATTTTTTCATTTTGCTGGATGGCACTGAGGACAGTCTGGCTCTGTTTTCTCTGTTGTCAGGTATTTATATAAATTGATTCCCTCAGAGCCTTCTCTTCTTGAGGCTAAACAATCCCAGCTCTCTCTTCATATGTCAGCTTCCCCTCAAATGTCAGATGCTCCAATCCCTTATTCATAACCAGAAACCATCAAGAGAGAAGAAGCTGACATAATTTTCTGAATTGAGAGTAACAGAGAAATGAAAGCTACACTATCACCTACACCACAGAGTGCAACAGCTGTTTTACTTCTAGAGTCTTTAAAATCCACAGAGGAAATACTTTCCTTAGTGTCAGTTCTGAAGGCAGCAAACATGGAGAACAAACACAGGATTAGTTGTTTTTTAAGGAGCCCTAAAATGAATGGGCCAGCCTGACAACTTTGGAAACTTCACAGCTGCTAGGGCTCCTGTCCCAGTCTTAAACATGTCCTAAAGGATTTGATGAAATGACAGTTAAATAGAGTTGGAAATCAACAAAACAAGAACGAACATGAAGTAGGAATCAGGAAGGAGAGCAGAACCCTACGTTTGATGTGGCAGAGACAGCCAGTGAAGACTAGAGAAGAGATGATGTCTGTAATAACTCTCTGAATGAGCAGGAGGAGGACTCAACCACGTTTGTCAAGCCTCAAAAGAGACACCTCAGTATTCAGAACACAAATATTTTGAACAAGGCTTTTTTAGGATGGAGGGCATGAAAGTTGGTATTTCAGAGAGAAAAGGCTTAGCTGTAAGATAGACATAGGGACCAAGAAAGACATCCAAGTCTCAATTAATGGACCTACATGACACATAGTCAGTTACTATTATCTACAGTGAGCAAGAAACCAGGAAGTAGATAGGATTTGAGGAAGATATATGAGAGTTCTGGTTTAGACATTCTGTGTTTATAGCTACACATCTACCATAGACCTCTGTCAAACAATAAGCCCTGGTTTAATTTGGATTAAGGTCAATAGGTGTGGAGTAGAGTGGTAAATATATGCAAGTCTTCAGTGTAGAGACTGTAACTAAACTTTCAAAGTATTACAAGGGCATAGTAGAAGCTATATCCTACAGTCTTTATGTAACCATAATTTTGGTAGAAGTTTTATCCATTTAAGGACTTTGGCATTGATATCTATGTTACATATCGCTCTCCATTAAGATATTTCATGTCCGATTCAACATTGCTCTGCAATTTCTGTTGAAATTTATATCTCCACAAAATGGACTTAAAATGTGACTCTTGGTTTGATAGCACTCAGCAGATACTTTGTAAGGTATAAATTACAAAAACAGGTACAAGGTGCCATGGAATGAGAATAACAGCTTTCTATATCATTTTTGCAGAGATATAAATTACAAGCACAAACTGTTACTAAATTGAACCAAGCACTAGTACTTAAGTCCTAACAACGAGCACTTTCCTGTTCACCTTTACAGCTGTAATAGGTTATAAAAGGCAAGACAGTTTTTCAGAACTGGTTTTGCACCTAGATAAGCACATCGAACTAGTTCTACATGTGAATGGGAATGGTCAAATAGAACTACATGGGAAGAAAAAAAAATATATATATATATAAAATAAATTGCCTAACAATAAGTACCTTAAAAGGTAAGCTTCTAGCCCGCTAAACCAAATAATACATGTGTAGTGTGGGTAGTGTAGTAGAGAACAGAAATGTGAGACTTTGCATTGCTGAGTGGATATATGCAAATATCATATAAATAGGCAGTAAAGCCTTTAGAAAATATAGGCCATTAGCTTTGTAGCTTCAAAACTCTGCTAACTGTGTTTTGATCAGTTACAGAGTTTCTCATGCATATGAAATACAGAACCACCTAGCACGGATGAGTAGCTAAATAAAGCAGGAAATCAAAATACCTATTTAAACAGAAAATGAAATTTCAAGGAAAGAGCTAAGAGATGGCTCATGAGCCCAGTATGTGTCTTCTCTGGCTGCACATTATAACCTGCTCTGACATTTTGCACAAGCCACTCCAGGAGGATGCTTCGAGTGTTGCTAAGCAACATCACTACCCAGCAGCAGGGATGCAGTAGAAAGCACTGCCTGTCTTTATAATCATTTATCATCTTTCTGTAAATTATTTTCTGAAAAATAAAACAGAATATTTTAATATGATTAAATATTTTTTGTTTTTTCTGTTATTTTTCTGGTTTTGCTTTCAAAGAAAGTGTCAGATATTATTTGGATGCTATATCTGCCAGACAGCATCCCTCTTCTACAGTTTGTTTTAAAATTGTCTTCTGTAGATCTTTTCTTTGCAATGACTTTCAATATCTCCCATTAAATTTATATATTTTGCAATGAATTTTCTATTCCATTAAACACTTCCTCATTGTCTACTTCAGGACGGAATAAGAGGAATGCTGGATAGTGAGTAAAAATTTTCAGATGTACTAACCCCTTTCATTAACACAACACTTTGTATGCTTATGTTGATGCCAGACAAAAGTTGTGAGAACTACAAAACACATCAGCACGTGAAGAATATATTAGTCCCAATTAAAGCAACCACCTTGACAAGCTCCGTGATCTTATTATATGCTAGCTACTTTCACTAGTGTGAAAGTATGTTTGTTTTGTAAAGTACATAACTTCCAAGGAAATTCAAACTGTTAAAATAATTTGCATAGAGAAAACCTGAGTTGTAGCTTGGGGGTGTTTTACCAGATTGGAGTAGAAAGAGAACAGTAGAAGCTGGAGTCTCAGTCCCAGGAACTCCTGTGTGCAAGTAGTTGCTCACACCTTGTGCAGCACCCACTGCGAATCTTAACCATTCTGTACGGAGCAGGTTACTTGTGCATGGCCCACTGACAGCCAACATACTCGGAACAGACCTCCCATGCTTTCTGCACACAAGGAACCTACTCTAAGGGCAAGTCATTATCAGTCAGTGCCTGTTGTAAATTCATTATGTACCATATACACATTGGATCAGCAGGTGAGCAGCAGCTGTCAGATGTGTTCCTGGCATCAGGAACATTGTCCAGAACAGGGGCCATGGCTCATGTCCACATCCTGTGCCTGTGCTGCAGTTATATGTGCAATAGCTTCCTGCAGGGACAGAAGCCACTTGCCTGTGTTTTTCCCTTGAGACCATTTGGCTCTCAAAGTATTGCTGCAAATTATAAAGAGTGATCAGAGAGAAAGTATGTGTGTGAATATATATATATACACACACGTGGATAATTAGCAGTCTCTCAGCCCTTTCATTTAGATCGTATTTTGTACTTAAATAGACATTTTAATTTCTTGCTTTTAGATACTCACAGCCACCCATCCATAAATATGACTCCATATACCAAAGCGAGAGCTACTGTATTTTTTGACAGAGAGTGAAGAAGATTCTTGCTGTATAACTTTGTATTGTGAGTGACACCAATCTAGAAGGCTTCTGCCTGGAGCTCTCCTATTAAAATACAAAGGTAGCCTCCCTACGGGTACATCTGTATTGCTTTTCATGACCCCATGTCCAAGGATGTGCTCATGTGTTGTTCTCCCCTCAACTTGATCCACATATGTCCAAACTGTAAGCCACGTCTTATCTCTTGCTTGTCCTTGTCTCACCTGCCTCTTGGTAGGAGCAAATTCAGGTACATCAGTTACCTCAATGTTTTGTGCCAATCTTTGCCTTGTCCCACCAAGATCATCAAGCTTCAGGTACAGGTAGAGCAGGGTTTGGTCCACCACTGTCTGAGATTGAGGATCTGCCAGATACAGCAGCTCTGGGACACCAGAATTTGCTCCCAGTGGAAATCAGTGCTACCCAGAACACAACTGCCCTTCTGCAGCTCTGAGGTATAAAAAATGCCCCTCTTCTCCCTAGCATCAATGTCCTGGACAATAACACCAGATCTCTTCTCTCTCTCAACACAAACCCCACGAGAACAATGCTGCCCAGAGGGCTGCTGTGCTGTGTCTCCAAAGGACTCGCTGCTGAACAGCACAGCTCGGCCACCCCACCAAACCCAGGCTCTGCCCTTGCACTCACCACAGCTTTCCTCATTGCTTAACCTCTGCAGTGTACAGGGCTTGCCAGCTTCACCTTCAGGGGCTGTAGGGAAGAGGCAGTATCTCTCACATATTGCATGCCTGCTCCTGTTGTGATCTACAAGCTTGCCGTGTGTTTTAAATGGCAGCTGCAGGCCAGCTGAAGAGCCCAGACATGCTACACATTTCTTTCCATTGTACTCAGCTGTTTCCACTGAACTGCCCAGTAAGGTGGTGACAAGAATGTGCTTGCAAACCTGAACTCTCTCCTACACCAGTCGGCAAAACCCACACAAATCTGCTTCCTTTAATACACTTGGATGTGACTGCTTCAAAAGTCTGTACTTGCAATGAATGCCAAAGATTTTGCTGAGGAGGGAATATACCTTTTGCTTAGACACTTTAGAGCAAAATTGTTTGCACATTCTCTTTGCATTTGCTGAAGAGAAATATGAGACTGCAGTTTTGGCATTAAAGAACATTTTGTGTCCAAACACTATAAATTTTGCCAGCATGGACAGAAATCAGGTAATTAACTGTAAAATACAGTGCTGATTTAAAGGAAATAATATTCATATTTAAGTTTAGAAGTATGGCAAATGAAACGATCAAAGATCAGGTCCTTGAAAATCAATTACACATTGTACATGTGCTTAAGAGCATTTGCTCCTGATATCACAGGAGGCTAAAACTGAGCCACCCATAGCAGAAATGGAAAGTGATAAATCAGGGTACAGTAGGCACTGTTCAATCTATGCAACCATTTCATATGTGGTTTAAAGTCTGGTATGTAAAAACACAATACAGAAGGAAAAGAAAAATCAAGATATAAATTTAGTCAGCTCAGGAAAATGCAGAGAAAAATACATTACCTCCGTGGATCTACAGAACACAAAGACATTGCAAATTACACTGAACACCCTGCAGAAGAAGCAAAATAGGCAGAATAATGGGGTATTTTGCTACCAGATATCTTAATGCTCCATTATACTGTCAAATATGTAAAATAACTGAGCCACATGTTGTATTTTTGAGTGTGGATGGAAGCAGTATACTGGCAACATTTCTGTAATATGAGAATGGTCCCAGGCTACTCTCTCAGCAGTCGACCTTACTGCCTAATGGCAGCTTGCTAATAGCAGCTTGCCACTTGCTGGTCTTCAACTGACTCTTGTTCCTGAGAAATCAGATTCCCATTCTCGGTGGCTTACATGTGACTGCAACCTTTGATTCATGCTGTGAGGAGTTTGGGCTTGAGGAATTCTGTACTCTGCATATCAGCACTCATAGCCTGGGCAGAGATTGTTTTGCTACGCTAAGCACGCAATGTTAATGGATGCATTACTTCCACGCTCCCAAATGCTATGGCAACACAGAGTTGACATCGAAGAAACGCTTGGCTGTGCAAAAGAGTTTGCCCACAGAATTAGAATCTGACTTGAAACAACAGCAAGTCAGTAGGAATTCTGTCAGCTATCACTGGTAGCGAAAGATCACGTATCACCAGCATGCCAAATTTAGCATTATTGTATGTGCTGAATACTATCAAGCTTCTCCAGCATCTCAGAGGCAAATAAGAAAGCGTTTTCCCAAGGCTGCACCCAGGAGAGCTGATGTTCACTTGCTAACAGAGGCACTCCCTCAGAAACCAGCAGTAATGAGCCAGTTCCCAGGGGGAAGAGACTTGTGCGACATCCATTTTGAAAAGGCCCTGTTCCAGATAACACTTTCACACACATTTGATCCTGGGTTCCTCTTCCCTTTCTGCATTCTCCATCCCCCTCTCCACCCTTATGTGTCTGGCAGTGTGCCTGGGCTACGATCCCACAGCTGGGAGCATGCCAGCTCAGCAAGCAGACCCACACAGTAGCCCCCAGATGCCCTCGCAACTGGGGCATGCCTGGAAGGAGTCTGCATTTTCTACAGGTGTCAGGTATAAATATGGCAGCAGAAATGCTACTGCAAGTCTTGTGAGGGTAGCATTTAGGAATTCCTGAAGAGGATTTTCCAGCACGTGTCCCCACATGTCCCCCAGCTGTTTATGGAAGCAGCCACACTCCAGGCAGGCGCCACAACCTAGGCCAGCACAGTGTCAAGGCACATCTTCAGAGCTGAGGTTTGTATTTAAACGTGGCTTAACATGGACATGTCATTACCTGAGGCTTCCCAAAGCTGCATCAGGACTTTGCACTCCTTAGTTCATGTGGACCCTTTTATCGTAACAGAGTACAGCTGGGTTTAATAAAGTTTAGTTGAGACACATAGAACACAGCCAGACAGAGCTAGATATGGCTAGCCCCACAAATCCCCTAAGATGCCAGCTATAAAATTGGCCACGAGCCACATTCACACCTGTTATCCATAAACCATACTGATACAACCAATAGAAGCACCCTTGAGCTGAAGTTAAACTTCGAGCTCTGCCTGCCATTTCCTCATGGTCTTCACACTCTGGTGTGCCACACTGTGCGCACGGTGTCTTGGATTAAATGGTAGAACTCTGTAGTCCAGATTAAACCTGCTGCCATCAGGATAAGCAATAAGTACAGTCAACTTCATCCTGACCATGCTATGTCATATAGAGCAAGCTCTTGTCCTGCAAACGGAACTGGCTGGAGGAGCTGAAAGTCATTACTTGTTGGGCAGCCAACAAAAAGCTTTCTATCACAATGCACAGTAAAGAGTGTAAGATAATTTCTGCTCAGTATCTCCAGCCCACTGTCATTCTGGCTGTGAAGGAAAGATTCATTTCCTTGGGGAAGGGTTTTCTTTGAGATGGGAGGTACACTATTTTTGTCTTTGCAGTTTTGTAGATTAACTCATGTAGCATCAATCAATTGCAGAAAATTTAGCAGCAAATTGAAAATCACTAATGGAATGCTGCAGCTGATTCTTACTAGTAGAAGCCAAGAATCATGCATAATGTAGCATCTATAGTTAATTGCACAGGTACCAGATTATTTAAATAGGTTTTGCAGATATTTAAAATGCATGGCAGGACAGTACAATACACTGAATACTTTATCAACACTCTCTCTAAAGCAAATTTGTTAAGTGGCACTGCAGATTCTTTCTGGCAATGCATCAAAATGATTCAGAACTTTACTATATCCATTCTGGCTTAAGAATATATTATATAACGTGCCATTGATGATGGAAATAAAATGCTTTTTTTATTATTTAAAAATGTTTTTAAAGGGTGATTTTTTCATATAGTCTGGAAGAACTCTAGTGGGAAAAGATCAAAAGAAAAGGTATTATTTTTCTCCTTTTTTTTCTTCAGTTTATCTTCACATTTGACAGTCCTGCAGGTGGTCAGCTTAATTATTTTCTCCTCTGTAACTAGTCAATCTGTCACTTCCGATTCTGGTTTCAAAGGTCGTAAGGGAGGGGCAGGGGAAACAAGAGACCTATTTGGGGCTTATTCAAATAAGAGACTGGTCCCCTACTTTGGGATCTCACTATAAGCTAGAGAGACTGTCTAATCAATGCAGTAGAGGGAAAGATGTTGCAAATGGAATTTACAGGAGACATTTACCTAATTCCCATTGAAGAATCATGGATATTTGAGCATTTCAGGCTTCTTTCAAATACTCCTTCAATAACTTCATTCCTTTTAAAGTTCAAAAGAGGCCAAGCTTCGGATGGTTCACAGATATTCATTCTTCAAATTATTGAATGTTTCTACTATGTACTCGGAAGTGCTTATTAAGATAATACAAACAAATTCCACCTTTTTAATGTTATGCCTGTGTTGGATGGAAACATAATGTTGTCTACATATTTGTTTGTATGGTTAAAAGGTGCTGACTATTGGGGTGCTGTGCACATACATGTTATTGTACTGTCCTCATTCAGAACCTTATTCCTTTCAAGGAAAAAGATTATTTGCTGAAGTGTAGGCATTGCTACAAAATTAGCACAAACTTAAATATCATATCAATAACTATAAATAAATAAAGCATGAAGTGTGATAGCTAATTTTTCAATTGGAAATCAGAAACTGGAATATTAGCCAAGAAAAACCAAACGGACAAATGCTCAGTGTAGTCCCTATGTGAGTGTAAAAGAAACTCTATCATAGTAACCCAAAACAAATAATTTCATGGGAAATAGGAAAAATAGACAATGAACGTCAAAAACAGAGCAACTAATACTATTCTCCAGAAAGCCCATTTTCTGCAAAAATTGTAACGTTTTCAGAAGCCTATGCTTTGAACCTCCACACCTTGAATGAAACAGTGCAGCACATTGTACTGGCAGTTTTCAAAAACCATGAAATTTCTGTTTAATATGGAAAAGCAGCTGAAGGCAGGCCACTTCACATTAAACTTTTTCTAAACATTGCCAGTTACTACAGTTCTGCTGCTGAAGCACATTTAAATATATAAAATAATTATATCATGTATCTTTATACAGTTCTCTTCATCCTTCTAGTATATTAGCCCTTTTGCTCCAAAACCAAGATTTAGATTTATCTGCTAGAGGTGAAAATGAATGGTGAATATTGAAAATTATTTTTTTTAATTTATTTTTTCCCCTCAAACTGAATAATGCCATCCCCCAGGACACAGCCAGCCCAATGTCATTTTAGCATGACTTTGAATATTTGCTAAACTGCAAAGGGTGTAGTTAATGGAATTGCAGTGCTTGCTGAAAGACATTTTGCTGAGATTTGCTGACACACTTTCCTTCTAGAACATAGGACCACCTTTTTGGCTTGGGTAAATAATGTGATTCTCCTTTAGCTAGCTGTTACTGTACATTATGGCAGTTGAAGATTTAATCCTCAAAATCTTAATGAGGTATACTTCCAAACTGCTGGCATTTTCCAAGAGTTTCTTATGTTAACTCATGTTTTTTTTCCACTGTCATTCTCTTATTTTCTTTAGTCAAGATGCTTTTCACAACTGAAAGTGGTTAAAGGAAAGGATTGTCACTGGTGACTCAGAGTAACACAGAAAATTGAGCCCAAAATGTCACATGGAGGTGGTACTGGAAGACAGGCTGCCATCGAAGCTACAAGCAACTCATTTCTGCTTTCGTAAACAACCTTTACCTTTATATTAGCTAATTTTTGCTTCGCACAACAGCATACCAAACAGTATATCATCTTTAATCTAACAGTTTTCTCTTAAAGAAGGAAATTGTGTAATGTTAAAAACACGATAGCAACAAGGAAAACTTTTCATAGCAACGCATATCTGATCAATACGTCTTCTGGGCAAGCCCATGCACTCTGACTGATACTTGCTTACCCTAATAAAAGGCAAGGGACCAAAGACATTAGTGACAGTATCACTGCTGTTGGGACAGAGTTAATGGACTCTTATAAACTCTTTCTGGAGGTAACTAAACACTGGGTGTAGAACTGTGAGTGCATGAGAAAATAATCTTTCTTCCTTTTGCTACAGAAATCCTAGTGTTGTTGGCCACCTTCAAGCATGCAAGAAGCACAGAAAGTTCAGCTGCAAAGACAATTAACCTAAGAAAACAGATGTTTGCAGAGTTTAACAACCTTATTTCTCAGGTACTCTTCCAGTACAATTTCTGTAAATTCATTATTTTAATTAGTGAGAAGCAAATGGATAACACAAACTAGTTCAACAGCACTTAAACTAGTCTGGATATTTATGCAAGAGTGCAACAATGTTGATAGTAAGTCTGCCAAAACAAACCTAATCAACCATTTCCAGAAACCTGCCTGCATAATTTTGAAAATGAAATACTTAATGCAGTTTTGTGATGCCATAGAAAAGAGAGATTGGATATTATCTAGATTGGTTTGCTTGTTTTAAAGATGAAGAAGGCTGGTGCAATCATAATCTTGGCATACATTTACAATAAAAATGGTTTCAAATTAAATTGAAAAATAACCTGAATAACATTGGCTATGCTCTTGCAAACAAACTCAGTCAATTATTCTCATATTTTATTCCCTATCTTATTGGTAAGAGACTTTAGAGAGACGATATCACTTATGATGTTGTGCCATATATGCAATGGGAACATAAATGCCGATTGTTTAAGTGTTAAGAGAGTCAGTCTGGAATTCCCGAACATCCAAAACCTACCTTCTCTGGCAGATTAAAAGTGTTGGAGCAAGTCTACAGGACTACAGAGGGAGAGGGGAAAAGAAAAGAAAGGGATTGCACAGGAGAGTTCTGAGAAGGGAAAAATCTGCTAAATCTTCCTCCATCCCATTTATAGTTTTCTTCTTCTGTTGCTTTTTCCTGTTTCTCTTATTCTTTCTATCCCTTCTCTTCTCTTCTCTTACTTCTTCAATAGAGATGTCATGCTCTGTTTGCAGGCTTATTGTATTTTGTTTCAGCGAACCACGCAGGGTCCATCTGTATGAAATGGAGCAAATGGAAGCATGAATGTCAGCCTCCTCCACATACAATAGCAGTAGACATTTGTTGCCTGTGGACTCTGGTGCTGAAGTCTGGAAAGTCTAAGTCCAGGTTTGCCATTTAGAGGTCCTCTAGCAATTTTTGTTATTCCCTACCCTGTGCAATATGCTTTAGGTGATCCTGCTTGGCAGGGGGTTTGGACTAGATGATCTTCAGAGGTCCCTGCCAACCTCAACCATTCTGTGATCCTGTGACTAAGAGTTCCTTGATTCTAACATTATGGCACCACAAACAACCTTCCCTTCCCCACAGCAGCAATTGGCCTCATGTTTTGACCACAGAACCAGCCAAGGAAGAAAAACAAAGCTGCAGAGCTAGTGACCAATCCCACACATCAGTAAGAGCAGTAATATTCAGTAGAAGATGCAGCCAATAAACACTGTTCACAGAGATTGAAATTTGTTCTTGTGATACATCCAATCAATAATGAATAGCAAACAAATTAATGAGATCCAAGGTCTATTTACAAAACACAAACAAAACAAAAAGACTGAAACTGATCATATTAATTATTTGCAGCTAGGAGTTTCACTACATTTAGCACTGAATGATTTGAAAACAGCTCACTAAAAATGCACAAAAGGCATCTGCCTGCCTGAAATTATTGGTTAACCTATATACAAATGTTGTTTGTTCAGAGGGAAAGATTCAACACCATTTTATATAAAAGGAAAAAAAGAAACCATACAGCTTGCAGTGCACCTGCATTTTAGTTCACTTACTAGCATTGCTTTGAACAAGATACTTTGCATCAGTTTTCCTATTTGTAAACAGAGGTGATGGCTGGAAAACTGAAATATTGAAATACTGAAATATTCCAAAGCACTGGAAGATAGTAGACCTGAAGCTTTGTGGAAATGTACTTATGTCTTCAAAAAAGGCTTCACTGAAATGAGACTGAGATTTCGATTAAAAACAGAAACCCCAAACTCCTGAACAGCCACTTAAGAGAATGAGATTTAAATCTCTGCTTTGAGTCAAAGCCTGAAAGAACTTGAACAAGCTCTGAACTACATCTTAACTGAGTGTCCTAACCACTGAGTCACCTGATATTCAGTGTCATGTACCTCCACTTGTTTTTTTGTTCGAGTGGGAGAAGTCTCAAATGTTTCAAATGAAAGAAGGAAAGGAAAATTTAAATCTTGTAGAAGATCAAACTATTTCCAATCCATTTTTTACTATGACATTTTAAGTTCTTGTACAGTGTTTTCAGATCTGTGGATGAGAAGTGTTGAGTAAGAGCAAGGTATGATTTTTAGATCCTTCTGAGAGGATAAAAAGTTTCTTACTAGGAGTTTGTATGGCACGTGGAATGACAGGACTGCTATTCTGACTAGAAATTCTGGTCATTTCAACATACAAGTGTTGAATGAAAAAACAAGATCTTAATATATTTTAAATAATATAATATATATGTGCATTATATATATGCATAATATATATATTATTTCTTGTCTGAACTTTACTTTTATATTACTTTCACATTAATTTATCTCTAGGAATAGACACAGACACAGATTTCTAGGTTGGAAGAGACCTCAAGATCATCGAGTCCAACCTCCGACCTAACACTAAGTACTCCACTAAACCATATCACTAAGCTGTACATCTAAACGTCTTTTAAAGACCTCCAGGGATGGCGACTCCACCACCTCCCTGGGCAGCCCGTTCCAATGCTTAATAACCCTTTCGGTAAAGAAGTACTTCCTAACATCCAACCTAAAACTCCCCTGTCGCAACTTTCGCCCATTCCCCCTCGTCCTGTCACCAGGCACGTGGGAGAACAGACCAACCCCCACCTCACTACAGCTTCCTTTAAGGTAACTGTAGAGAGCGATAAGGTCGCCCCTGAGCCTCCTCTTTTCCAGGCTGAACAAGCCCAGCTCCCTCAGCCGCTCCTCGTAAGACTTGTTCTCCAGACCCCTCACCAGCTTGGTCGCCCTTCTCTGGACTCGCTCGAGCACGTCCATGTCCTTCCTGTAGCGAGGGGCCCAAAACTGAACACAGTACTCGAGGTGTGGCCTCACCAGAGCCGAGTACAGGGGGACAATCACCTCCCTAGACCTGCTGGCCACACTGCTTCTTATACAGGCCAGGATGCTGTTGGCCTTCTTGGCCACCTGAGCACACTGCTGGCTCATATTCAGCCGACTATCAACCAATACTCCCAGGTCCTTCTCGGCCAGGCAGCTTTCCAGCCACTCATCTCCCAGCCTGTAGCTCTGCTTGGGGTTGTTGCGCCCCAGGTGCAGGACCCGGCACTTGGCCTTGTTGAACTTCATACAGTTGACCTCAGCCCATCGCTCCAGCCTATCCAGATCCTCCTGCAGAGCCTTCCTGCCCTCGAGCAGATCGACACACGCACTTAGCTTGGTGTCATCTGCAAACTTACTGAGGGTGCACTGGACGCCCTCATCCAGATCATCGATAAAGATATTAAAGAGGACCGGCCCCAGTACCGAGCCCTGGGGGACACCACTTGTGACCAGCCTCCAACCAGATTTGACTCCATTCACCACAACTCTCTGGGCCCGGCTATCCAGCCAGTTTCTAACCCAGCGAAGCGTACGCCAGTCCAAGCCCCGAGCAGCCAGTTTCTTGAGGAGAATGTTGTGGGGAACGGTGTCAATGTATTAGGAATGTATTAGGAAGACTCAGTGATCACAAGAGGATTCCTAAGCACGGGTGCCAATAGTGTTGTAACAAAAAAAAAAGGCCCTAATTTCACTGATATATGTATGTTTACAGTTAGCTCTGGAGGACTATATAGGATACCCTATCCTGTGGAGAACACTGATTTGTGATATACAAGTGCACTATTAAATAACATCTTGAGATAGCAGTGATCCTTTTCTTTCCCCAACAGCACATGTAAATAGTAAATTACCTGTACCCTTCCTCGTGATTTCTCCTTGCTAGTCCACGTGGTATAGACATTGCAGCAAACACAGTAAATTACTGGGCTCTGGAAGAAGTGATTTGTGCTGGTTAATATCCAGAGGTGCAGCTTATACTCCAGAGACAAGCCATCCTCACATGCCATACAATACATACGTTTCATCTTTGCCCCTATCCTAAATTGTTCTCTTAGTTCACTGGGGAAAAATCAGTAATAAATTTCCCTGATTTTCTTCACAGAAGAGTTAAGGAGGACTTCAGGAAAACCCCTCCAATTGCAGGTGTGCTAGGCAACCCAAATCTATAGTGCCTTAGGGATAGCTCTGCTAGAACAGGTGGAGCTGATAAGCCTACAGGACTGTGAAAACTGATCCTAAAAATCCACAGGTCCTAGAAAGAGTATTGTCACTGTTCCTTCCCAATGCAACTATACTACTCTTGGGTCTGGAACAGCTCTCTCTGGTGAATAACTGGGTAGGTGAAGACCAGAGGAAGCTCCACAGGGAGGTGGAATGTCTGTGAGATATTGCCGTATTGTCATCATACGAGCCACGTTAACCCAAACATACCAGGTCAGCAAAAGCTGAGGGGTTCATAGTCTGAAGCCTACCCAAAAGCAATACCCAGATTTAAAAAAAAAAAAAAAAGTACGATCCCTAACTATATAGACCTGAAGTACTGCATAGTACGTTACAGCTTCAGAAAATGCCAGGAGCCTTTACTTGGAAACATAGGTTGAGGGGAGGGAGTGGGGACTTGAGGAAGAAGATGATGATAAGCCCATTTTTGAAGATATTAAGATGGTGACTGAAAAATGGAGGCTTGTTATAAGGTACCTGGAATTGACTAAATTGTGATCTAATCTGTCTGGTTCATTGGCAATGTCATGTTTAATTGCGGTGCTGCTCTTGAGGACTGGGAATTTTTCTGCCTTTCAATTATGGGAGAGGTGCCAAGAGAAATTATTAATCTACATAAACAGTGTCAAGACTACATTATTATTCTTAGAGAAAATCATAATATTAAGATGTGTTCAATCGGCTATAGCTCCAGAAAGGCTCCTTGCAGCTTTCCTGCTAGGCTTGTATATCTTTACATATCCACTGTTATATTTATACCAACAATTATGCTAGGGCTCATATTATATTGTCATTTTTCCCTGTCACCTTAACTTGAACTTATCAAAAGTATTTCAGAGTAGCATGTGTCTGTGCAAGTCAAAGTCTGTCAGCTTCTAGCTTTAGGTGCGCTATGAATCAAAAGTGGAGAGAGAAGAAAAAAGATAAAAAGCAAATACCAAAGGCAGAGTGATAAATCTGCCTGTTTCTACCTAAGATATCTATTAATTTCACTTCAAGCACTCAGATAAATCAAATGGGACTATTATCCATTACAGTATTATGAGACTCAGAAGTTTCAGATCACCCAGTTTCATTGAAATGTGTTGTCTGGCTCTTATGTATGTATATTCAAACTCCCTCACTCAATTAGATGGAACAAGGTGAAACACTAAGTAAAACTGAGCTCATACAAGGTTGCAGCTATCAAAAATATCCTATTTTGAATAAGCTTTGAACTCAAAATATAATTTAACTCAAATTCACATATCTTGACTCACTTTCTATAGCCTGATAGACATTCAGAAATGGCTAGTGATTTCAGGTGTCCTCATTATGGATACATGATACCAATCAACTGGTATCTAGATTATATATCAAAATCTAATCAGTAGATTAGATAGGATGGCACATAATCTAAAGATGAGCTTCTCTAAAAATCTGGACGTTTCAGTAAGTGTCTTAAGATAATATCTCAATTTTAAGATGTTTAAAAATATCAGTTATCTTTGAAAATGTTGCAACATGTTTTATCAAGCATGTTTACAGGTAAATCTTGCTAAAATAAGAAGCTCATATTGAAAATATTATTTCAATGATTCTCACTTGATGCTTGATACAACAATGGCTGTATATTCTCAGGTAGCATTAGCATGCTAACGAATCCTGTCCATCACTGTTTGTGAATCACTAATGCATTCTTAATACCTGATAAACCAGAACCTTAGGTTGCAAAGTTCTATTAAGATGCTAATGTATCTTGTCCCTGCTTGCTTTAGAATTAGAACGTGTAGGTTGTTAACCAATACAAGTCCATTTTTCATTTTGTTAAAGCCATTAACAGTGAGGAAAGAGATAGAGATGCCGTCTGCCAATCAACATTTCATATCAACTAGCAGCTAAATATAACAAAACACTGCTTGGAAAGCAATACAGGGAAAAGGTGCTACTCTAGCGCCTAACTAACTGGATTTAGAAGCTCCATGAATTATTTGTATTTAGCACGTGCATCCAGAAATTTGGCAGCTGGCTCTATATTCTGTAGCCCAAAATGTAATCTTATGCAAAAATTTCAATTATTCTGACAGTTTTATAGCTTCACTATGAAGATTTTTAAAAAGAGAAGTAGTGATAGACATGAGTTCCAAATTTAGAACTTTCCTCAGCAAATGTTATTCCACCCACAGCATTTGTTCTGAATATAATAACATAGCTCTCTGGAAGGTATAAAGGACTCTTCCTTTTCACTCATGTAAAACTGAATTACTACCTGAAATCTGTGAAGCTGTACTAGTTTAAATCCAAGATCAGTTAGATTAATATTGAGCCACCAAAGGAAGAGGCATATACAATACTGTATTTTCAAGTATTTTTCAGGCAGGAGGAAAGAGTGTCAACAACCTGATACATACACATAAATGGGAAGTCAAAGGAAGAATGGAACAAAAAAAGTCTGCACTGTCTTACAGATTTGGATTAGCACCTCCATGAAGGCAAATAGGGCGGCAGCAGCACTTTGCACCAGCTGCTATGTTAATTTAGGGTCATGATACCCTGTGACTAGTCTTCATGATCACTGAAAAGCTGTCTGATTTTGGCAATGCACACGGCAGAGGTCTACACTCCTGGGGCCAGTGTGAACCAATTCCTTCTGAATGAGAGAAACTGTCCTTAAGTATACATCTCATAGAGAGACCTGATATGCAGTAAGGATTAGAGGAGAACCCATCCCTGATGGTGGATATACACAAAGTAGCAAGGCCTTTTCCCAAGCCTCACTCATCCTATAAAATCTGTTGGAGAGCCGGCTGCAATTCCATTTTTGAACACATAAGGAGAGAGTTGATGAAAATGTTTTATATATTAAGAGAAGATTATTATAATCTCCTCATGCAATGCTTCTTTGTTGTTCTTGTCTCAAACGGAAAACCACTGGAGAATGTTTTGATGGCTTGAGGTATGAATTAGCACAGAGCAAGAAGCAGAAAGACATTTTCTGCCAGATCTACCCAGATACAAAATTCTTCTTCATTTCTGTTTCTGACCTTCTTGTGAACAGTTTCTCAAGAGCACTTGAGTACTTCAGTTTTACCAGTACTTCAACTATTCATTTTTTCTTGGCTCTGAAGCTAAAATCCAGAAATATCTGCCAAACATATATTTTGCACTCATTTACAAAATTTCTACTTTCCACAGAACTGTTCGGTTACATGAGTCATCAGATAAAAGAAACATGCACAGATTATCTGCCTGTGTTCACATACACTGTTCAAGAAATGACCAATCTTTAAAAAATGCACAAATTGGATAAAATGAACAAACCAGTGAAATTTGCATGAGGCTAGTGGATAATTCATAAACAGTAAAGGTGACATTGAAATCAATTATTCATTGGAGATTATTTGCTTAACTCTGCTGCAGTAAAATTTCTACCCAACTCTAGAATTAAACCATTACACATTCATTCTTGTTTGCATCCTAATTAGTTTTTGAACCTAGCCTAGCAATGCAGAACACCATTACATCAGTTACTTCTGTGTCCCTTTACATCGATCTCAAAGACAAGTTGACATCTCAAGATCATGATAGCTCCTGCAAGTTTTTGATCTCAGCAGATATAAATATACAGAGAAAAGGATTACAGGTAACGTACACGTATAGGGGTATAGAAATGTTTGTCTCCTTTTAAGCATCTCAATAAAATAAGAAAACTAATTTTAATATGATCCACTCACTGAACTTCATGAGTTATAAAATGACTAGATAGAGCATTACAGATTCTCATGTTTTTCCTTTGCTCCCTTTACATATAAGCAACTAGCACAGATTCAAGCACACCTGAGCCATGTCATTAGACTGACAACATCCAATTACAGTGCAGATGAAAACGTTCAAGTTACTGCATCTTTACAAAACTCTAAAGCTTGGATACAATAAAGGTATGTCTTATATATCCAAGTGACAAACACAAAAATGTGGGAGTCAACAGCGACAGACACTATGACTAAAATACAACAGAATACGTGGTTGAGTCACATTCCCTGGAGGTCTTCAGACAAACTGTAGATTTAGAACTTAGTAGCATGGGTAAGTGGTGGACTTTTAGCACTAGGTTAAAGGTTGGACTGGATGATCTCAGAGGTCTTTTCCAAATTGAATGATCCTATGATTCTATGACACATCTCACCCCAGTTCAGAGTCAAGATGCAACTGGGGCATCTGCCCAGACAAAGGAATTGTAGGCTTCTCCAGCAAGTCAGAGGTAGGAAATATCTTACCCATAGTGTTGTTTTGAATTCTGGGGCGTGGGATCTGAAGTCTGGCCTTCCCTGTTTAATATCTGGTTGCATACATATGTATATTGTTATAGGTATACACATATGCAAAGTCTAAAACAAAGATATCTTTCTTGTCTTCTCTACATACTTTACTACCTGTAGATTTCATATGAATCCTGTACCAAAATAAAAATTATCACCAGTGAAATGATACTACATTCTTCTAAATTATTACTGCTTTTCTACACGTTTTCTTTTTTAGAATTGAGTCTCTAGAATGAGTCTCTAATTCAGATGGGGTTTTATCATTTTATTTGTTTTTCTGCTTCTTAGTATGTGATTTCTTTTCACTAACAACTGACTTGCAGACCATTTCATGTTTTCAGTGAAGATTTAAACCCTCATTAGCCTAATGATTTTTTTTCTCAAAATAGGAATTTCAAATAAACGTACTTTGTTCATTGATTTATTATGCAATTAATTTATTTTCATATTTTATACACATCCTGAGGAAAGATTAACAAACACATACTACACATATACTAGAAAGGGGGGAGAACATTTCTACTCCAAATAGCATACTGAAATATTAATACAAATAAAGCAGGAATGGTTGCAAGACATTTTCAGTAGAGTAAATGTTAAAATGTTGCCCAAGTGCCTAAGGAGGGATTTCACAATTCTGACAGAGGAGGTGTCAATCAAAGTCTGGGGAAATGGACTGGAAGTCTTTCTTACAATAATAATCCAGCTATTTACCTTTTAACTCCAATTTTTGTGGTACAATTTTGTTCAATCTTCTAAAATTATCATATTGTTTCTAGTAAAAGATGATCATCTTTGCATTTTCAAAGAGTCTTTCCAAAACACGTTAAATTGCTGCAACCATGGTTTCTGTTTCATTCCTTTAGTACTCTTTTTGGTGTTGATGATACTATCATAAAATATTATGACAGTTTAAACTTAAATGTTCACTACCTTTGGTTTCAGTAACCACAGTAAGGCAGCTGTTTCCAGTAGGGCACATGATGTAGACATTTTTATCATTTCACTGTTTTCAGCCCCAGTTCCTGAAAAGCAAATTCACAAAAGCAGGGCTAAAGAAGTCAGGCCAGAAATGAAATGCTCATTCATCTTCCAATTTGGAACTGAAATAGTAAGAAATAGTAGCTGGGTTGTAGCTGTCATATTCAAGGGATACAAGAAAGCCAAACCAGCTTTGTATGGAAAGGTAATCTCTTCTACCAGATCAACAGAACTTTTAAAGTAAGGGCTGATTGTGCCATCTGTTAGGTTTAAATTAAAGGAAGAAGACAATGGAACTATAAAATACTTAACTATCTTAAAATTTTCCTATTGATTATAGAATTTGACAATTTTGTAGTTTGTGTATTGTAAAATACTGTAACCACATATTCATGCTGAGACTTTGATCAGCGTCCCAGATGTCTCTGAGCTTCTAATCTGAAATGATAAAGCATGCTTAAAAAACATTTAGTTTGAAGGAAAGGATATAATTTAAGCACCAGTAATCATGATTCAGGCCAAAATAACTCAATTTATCGTAAAACAAATTTTTGAAGCCTCAGGGAGATTTCTTTTTTCAGAGGGTTAGACTTTCAGAAAACCAGTATCTTCCAAGGTTTACTGAAAAGCTGATTCTGAATTGCCCCTTCTGCCCAACAATACATCCCCTCTGAAGTTTAATTTTTAGACTTAGACTTTGATAAAGAAATACCAGACACAGTTTTAGTTTATCTGCCAAAGGCTTTCATCTCTCGTGTTCTAATTGTCCCTGTCCAGGGTGGAATGCGTTCCTATTTCAAGTGATGCAGTCGCAATCATAAGGCTACATTCTCTTCACATTAAGATACGTATTGCATTCCCTTCAAAAATAACTGTTCTCAACCACCACATATAGAGGAGAGGGAACACTCAGCAAAACCACATATATATTTTTTTCATTCTTTTTCTTTCATGTATGACATTGTTAGTGCTATGCTAGTAGAAGCTACTCTAAGCCTTGGTAAACTCTTGCCTCTTGCCAAGACAGATGACAAGGTTCTGAATTCAGTTAGGCACCAGTTGGATCAAGTGGCCATTACCTAACTAGGTATAATTGAACTTTTCACATAAAGGTGCAGTACGCAATCTCTAAATGAACTGACACACAGCAGAAAGAAAACTGGAAGCAATCAGCATAGGCCTGGTTTCCAGTGCTGTGAACAAAACCATATACGCAAGGAGATATCCAGCCCGCTAGCTTAAGAGGACACGGGATATTCCTTCTATTACTGCCAAAAAATGACATTTTAGTTACAAACATCTCTACCTAAATTCGCTCATAACTTGACAACAGAGAGAGCAGGAGGGCAGGTATTTCCAGTGTGCCCAAAACTAAAACACTTATGGATGTCAGTGGTCATTAATAAACTAGGACAAGATATCTCTCAAATTCTCAGAACAAAATAACACCTTTTATTTTTAGGTTCTCATGCTCAAAGGTCTTCCACTAAAAGGTCTAGCAATTCCTTCCTGTTTGGGCTCTAGAATGAAAGAGCAAGACAAACTCTGGACCAGTGTAAATTCCACTTCTTGTCAAAGTTGATTTTCTAGCATTTTAAGGTGTATTGCTGGCATGAAGAAAGAATATGGAGAGATCTGGAGAACTTTTCTAAATGGAAACATGGTGCCAAAGAACACAAGAACAAGTACCAGCAAATAACATTTCGCTCATTCTCAAGTCTCCCACTGTAACATTTATTTGCTGTTGAGTCTATCTCCTCAAGAAATACTGCCACATCCAGCCCTCACTTGGATAAATAACATGTACTTACTGTTTTGATAGAGCTTACTAGTCAGACTTCATTCAAAGTAACTTGAATTCAAATGAAAATTCCTTTGGCACTGTTTGGCATTGGATTGGTACGATCACAGAGAATAGAGAAGGCGCGTTTCATACAAATCAGTGTAACACCTGAATATTAAGGTAATCACAATTTGCACTATTTGGAATTGCTGTCCAATGTTCTTCAGTTAGAAGACTGGCTGTGGCTAATCTAGAGGGAGAAGTGGCCTTCAAAACTGAGGACAGAGAGCTAAGAAAGGCAAAAATTGTCATGAATGACAAAAATATGCAGGATAAAATTTGAGAACTTCTGAAGAGAAGCAAGAACAGTGGATTTCAAAACCTCAGGAAATGACACACTCATTCACCACTGCAGAAATCACGTGCATGCATATGGAACATTATTGTAGATGCTGTAGTAGAGGCCACTTTAAAATACGTCTTAGTTTTTTTTTTTTCTGCTGAAGTGCCTGTTTTCCAAGAATGTATGTTAATCAACTGTAGTGCCTTTTCAAGCTAATCAGGCACAGTAACTGAAGGCGAAGCAGCCATGCTGCTCAGTTTAGTGCCTTCAAACATATTGTCTTAGATTTGTTTCTTAAAAGCGAATGCTTTCACCTTAGAAAAATTGATTTTTTCTCAGTTATTTCTTACCACTCATTTATATGGTATTCTTCTCTACACAAACCAGAAATGAGCCAGTACTAGCAGGTAAACAGGTGGCAGTCTATGAAGGACTACCCAACTGACAGTTAAATAGAGAAAATTATAATGAATCAGCAAAATATTTCAAACAAGAATTGCCTGTATTGCCTGTATTCACATCAAGAGGCTGAATGGAAGGATACAACAGGGAACTGCTTAGCCAAATTCCTGCTCTCTGAAGTGTCCAGTTCTGGGCTCCCCCATACAAGAGGGACATGGACCTACTGGATTGAGTCTTGCAGAGGGCTTCTAAGATGCTGGGGGGAGTAGAGCATCTGTCATATGAGGAGAGGCTGAGAGCTGGACCAGTTTATCTTGGAGAATAGAAAACTGAGAGGGGATCTTATCAATGTGTATAAATATCTTAAGGGAGGGTGTCAAGAGGCTGGGGCCAGACTATTTTCAGTGGTGCCCGGTGAGAGGACAAGAGGCAACAGGCACAAACTGAAACACAGGAAGCTCCAGCTGAATACGAGAAAACATTTCTGTACTGTGAGGGTGACAGAGCACTGGAACAGGTTGCCCAGAGAGGCTGCAGAGTCTCCTTCTCCAGAGATATTCATAACACACCTGGATGTGACCCTGTGCTCTAGGTGACCCTGCTTGGCAGGGGGTTGGACCACATGATCTTCGGAGGTCCCTTTCAACCTCAAACACTCTGTGATTCTGTGTGATTCTGTGATTGCTTAAGGAAATTGCATCTCTGTAGCTGAAGGCTTTTTAAAGAATAAAAACCTGTTCCTGTACTATTTGGGGTCTGCAAACCATTGGGAGTATGGGTCATCTTTAACTACATGTTTGTGCAGAGCCTAACAAAAAGAAGCTTTATTTGCAGACAAAACTGCAGCTGCTACTTCAATAAAGATACACAAGTGTACGTCAAAAAGCATAAAACAAAGCACATAACTTGGAAGGGTCTACAAGCTAAATAACAGACATCTCCTGACAGTTTTGTTTAACTGCAAGTGATTTCACATCACCTGGAGATGTGAAATCACCTGTGCCTCTCCAACGGTTTATGGATGATAACAAGAAAAGGGCACTTTGAAATTCAGCATTATACATCAGTGAGACAAAGTCAGTTTTCTGTTCTTCTTTTCATGAGGTGACACAAACCCCAAAGTCCATTTCATCCATTCTTCAGATAGACTTAGGATTTATATCCATCAACAAGCATTCACTTCATACATTGTAACATGAATCAGCCTATCTTGTTCTTTCTGCATCTTTTAAGAAAAAAAAAAAAAAATCGATCTAAGCTGAACAAAAAATTCCAAAGGCTATCCTTTTTTATAAAAGAGAGGCATTTACTGCTAAAGACTTACTTCTTTTCTCCAATTGATGTGCTCGGTATTTAAGTATAACAGGTTTTAAAGCATGGATTTTTCTCAATAAAGAGAAGCAAGCCTTTTCAAAAGTGCATCCAATGTAAGCTTTTCTTTATGCCAAAAGCAAAATGGTAGACAAATATGTAGTCTGCTAATCTACTAGTTAGATCTCCAAAATTTTAGCTGTTCTCTGTCTTCCACCTAGCTTTTTCTCCCTCCTCAAAAATTGTGCTAAGATTGGGGTCTTCCCCACTAATTCCCTTCTTCATTTCCTGGTCTGCTCCTCTAACTGTACAATACATTGAGTATGCATTGCATTTAGTTATATAAGCCAAGAAAATTAGAAAGGCCAAAGCTCATCTGGAGCTCAACCTGGCTACTGCCGTTAAAGACAACAAAAAATCCTTTTACAAATATATCAATGCGAAACGGAGGACTAAGGAGAATCTCCATCCTTTACTGGATGCGAGGGGAAACCTAGTTACTAAGGATGAGGAAAAGGCTGAGGTGCTTAATGCCGCCTTTGCCTCAGTCTTTAGCGGCAATACCGGTTGTTCTCTGGATACCCAGTGCCCTGAGCTGGTGGAAGGGGATGGGGAGCAGGATGTGGCCTTCGCTATTCATGAGGAAATGGTTGGCGACCTGCTAAGGAGCTTGGATGTGCGCAAGTCGATGGGGCCGGATGGGATGCACCCGAGGGTACTGAAAGAACTGGCGGAGGAGCTGGCCGAGCCGCTTTCCATCATTTATTGGCAGTCCTGGCTATCGGGGGAGGTCCCAGTTGACTGGCGGCTAGCCAATGTGACGCCCATCTATAAGAAGGGCCGGAGGGCAGACCCAGGGAACTATAGGCCTGTCAGTTTGACCTCAGTGCCAGGAAAGCTCATGGAGCAGATTATCTTGAGGGTCATCACGCGGCACTTGCAGGGCGAGCAGGCGATCAGGCCCAGTCAGCATGGGTTTATGAAAGGCAGGTCCTGCTTGACGAACCTGATCTCCTTCTATGACAAAGTGACGCGCTTGGTGGATGAGGGAAGGGCTGTGGATGTGGTTTACCTTGACCTCAGTAAGGCTTTTGACACCGTTCCCCACAACATTCTCCTCAAGAAACTGGCTGCTCAGGGCTTGGACTGGCGTACACTTCGCTGGGTTAGAAACTGGCTGGATAGCCGGGCCCAGAGAGTTGTGGTGAATGGAGTCAAATCTGGTTGGAGGCTGGTCACAAGTGGTGTCCCCCAGGGCTCGGTACTGGGGCCGGTCCTCTTTAATATCTTTATCGATGATCTGGATGAGGGCGTCCAGTGCACCCTCAGTAAGTTTGCAGATGACACCAAGCTAAGTGCGTGTGTCGATCTGCTCGAGGGCAGGAAGGCTCTGCAGGAGGATCTGGATAGGCTGGAGCGATGGGCTGAGGTCAACTGTATGAAGTTCAACAAGGCCAAGTGCCGGGTCCTGCACCTGGGGCGCAACAACCCCAAGCAGAGCTACAGGCTGGGAGATGAGTGGCTGGAAAGCTGCCTGGCCGAGAAGGACCTGGGAGTATTGGTTGATAGTCGGCTGAATATGAGCCAGCAGTGTGCTCAGGTGGCCAAGAAGGCCAACAGCATCCTGGCCTGTATAAGAAGCAGTGTGGCCAGCAGGTCTAGGGAAGTGATTGTGCCCCTGTACTCGGCTCTGGTGAGGCCGCACCTTGAGTACTGTGTTCAGTTTTGGGCCCCTCACTACAAGAAGGACATGGACGTGCTCGAGCGAGTCCAGAGAAGGGCGACCAAGCTGGTGAGGGGTCTGGAGAACAAGTCTTACGAGGAGCGGCTGAGGGAGCTGGGCTTGTTCAGCCTGGAGAAGAGGAGGCTCAGGGGCGACCTTATTGCTCTCTACAGTTACCTTAAAGGAGGCTGTAGTGAGGTGGGGGTTGGTCTGTTCTCCCACGTGCCTGGTGACAGGACGAGGGGAATGGGCGAAAGTTGCGACAGGGGAGTTTTAGGTTGGATGTTAGGAAGTACTTCTTTACCGAAAGGGTTATTAAACATTGGAACGGGCTGCCCAGGGAGGTGGTGGAGTCACCATCCCTGGAGGTCTTTAAAAGACGTTTAGATGTAGAGCTTAGCGATATGGTTTAGTGGAGTACTTAGTGTTAGGTCGGAGGTTGGACTCGATGATCTTGAGGTCTCTTCCAACCTAGAAATCTGTGTCTGTGTCTAGTTATATAAGCCAAGACAAGTCACACTTTCAAGAGACATGCTGTAGACAAGCAAGAAGACATTGGATGCTGGAGTTACTAGCAGAATGACTACAATCTGCTTCACAGAAACAATTAAATCTATTAATTATAAAAGTCCCTCCTGGTCTCTCCCTGCTAATTTTTTTGAGCAGCTGTTGTGCTCACAACCCCAGCTGTGATACCCCACAAGCAAAGACACAACTAGTCAGAATTAGTTTTTGGCTTTATCATCCTTTGTACATCAACATTGTATTTGCTACCATTGACTGTTTTGTAAAATATTCTAAATGATTTTATGGGCCATTGACTTCTTATTGCACAGGTCAGATCAGAGTTAAATGCCAGGTAAATGCCATACACAAATCTCCTGATCCATTCTTTCTTCTGCTAAGCATCATACTATCAAGTTGTGAGACATCAAAAGAGGCATCTAGTTTGGAAAGCAACGTGGCAGGAGAAAATATGAAATGTAAACTAAAAAACAAAGTATAATCCAGCTCCACTCTCTCTATATACATAATTTGATTCTCTACCCCATTGCCTTTGTAGTGTAAAACCAAGACCACTGAGTTTCATGGGGGAAAAAAAAAAAAAAGATTGGCTAATTAAACTGGAATTGCCTCCTCATTAGAAAAGACTATGGAATATTTTCAGTTTGAGAAGAGTCAATTTGCAGATTTTGAACCTCCATCCAACAACATCCTCCAACAGTGAATGGAACAAGATCCTCAAAGCAGAAACTTTGCTTTGCAGGAATAATTCACAGTTAAAGCTATATGAAGACTATAGCTTTCATGTAGATTGTTTCTTAATGGCAGACTGATTGTTTCACTCTGCCAAAAGACCATCTACATAGAAGTATTTTAAAATACTACGAGGTGAAAACCTATAGACCCATTCTGAAGACTTGACTCTTTTGCTGTCTTCTGAAGGTGAAAGCAAGCAAAAGGAAGGATGTTCTGAGGAAAAAGGAAAAAAAAAAAAAAAGTACAAAAAAAATGAGAACATAACTCCCAATACAATACACAAAATCAATCGAAGAAAGTTCAGAAGCCAGTGCAGTTAGTGGCTCTATCACAGATCAAGAGATATGAATGAAAAAAAAGCATCCTATAAATAAGACAAATGAGGAATTTAGAGGTAGTCAAGGACTTAGGGCTACAAACCTTTGACCTGGATTTTCAAACATACTTAAAATGTGGAAGTTTTCCATGAATAGCAATAGCACTGAAGGGTCCTCTGAGAGTATCTTTCAGAGAATTTGAGATATGCTTCTCTGAGACAGGATTGATGAATTTAATATACACTGTGTTTTTAGCAATAGGTTAAAAAAAATCTGATGGTTATCCGTCTTGAATTGTAGCAAGAAGGGAAAACTAAATAGAAAACCTGTGACACTGTCAGGAATTGAATTACTTCTTTATGAAGCAACAACTTGAAGGAACACGCACAAATAACTTGTACAATGGTGAAGACAGCAAGGTAGAAGTAACAGTATGCATATCTCATGATAAACATGGTAAACATGAATAGACAATACAAACATTTCAGAAAGCTTAAATAGAAATTCAATTCTAAAAGACAACATTCATCAGTGACAATATTTTCAGAGAGAATTAACTTAAATCTCAAAATCAAACAGCTCCAACCCTTAAAGGGATGGCAGAGTGGAGCAGATACTTTAAAAGTGGAGCTTTAGTAGAAGTAGCAGCTATTTTTATGTTATTCTCTAGCTCTCCTTTCAGTTACTAAGAATAAATATTAACCAGCTGTTGAGTGGGTGTGTCATAGCAGCCACTTACGTGTCTTTTGATTTCTAAAGGCAGAACACACCTTTCTTCTTTTGGCCTGATGTCTTTCAATGGGAGAGTTGTCTACATAAAAGTTATAGGCTTGGTCTAGCCAAAGTCGTTACTTGAAAACATCAAAACGTTTAAAGTCTGACTGAAAGAAGGGGAAACAAAAACTTACACACACAAAAAAAAAAGTCACTAATTTTCCCAGTTAAAAATATATATATATAGTAAAAGACAGACAAAGACCATTTAAAATAAATAAATTATATTTTAATGTGTGAGCAAGGTCAATACTACTGCTCATTTCCTTGTTCTAAAAAGAAATATAATTCTGGAGCTAAAGAAAGCATTTGTATTGTACATATGAGTTCAGCAGGAATTTTATGCTGATTAAAATACTTTTATTCTGTTTTTGATATCAACTGCACTCAGACCAAGATCTGAGAAAGGCAATGATAAAACAAATATAATCCAGCATGAAACCGAACAATTCTTAGTAGATGATTTTTTTTTGTTGTTTAAAAAAGAACCTTAAAAGCAAATTAAATGGATTCTAGTGCACACGATTCTGGTGTCATTTATGGTATACTTTTGATTCTGGAAGACATTTTAGATAATGTGATCCTTTCTCATTTGTCTGGTTGGCATTAGTTATTGATGTTTCAGGGCTCTTCACTGGAGATAGCTCTTTGCTAATGATGGAAATATGTTTAAAACTATTGTAGTATTGTTCCAGTAGTTCAAAGAGTTCCTGCTTCCACCTACTTCAAAACATAATAAAAAGCTATATTAACTCAGACAAGCTGTTATTGTTGTGACTGCTCTGTAAAAATATGCATATCTAAAAGAAACTGTAGAGTTTGCTATATACATAAATTTTAATGAACCCACTTATACTAGTACTGATACTTGTTTGGTAATAAAAAGTCATATAAACCAGGGACTGTATTCACAACAGGAAAGTAAAGTAAGGTACAAAGAAACCATTAGATATCCTTCTGTTAAGCCTGGACAGACAAATGAACTTTGAGAGAAGGCTCTAAGAAAAATAGAGCCTTTCCATGCTTTTCATCAGAGGTGAGATGTCAACATGGCTGAAGGCAAATCTAATAAGCCTCTCATTTTGGCCCAGGAAACATACTAGTAAATATGATCTTCTATGGTAGCCTTTGCCTTTGTGGTGACCCTACTCCAGGGTAAATCACAGTAGGGACTATATTAACTCTGCTTTCTGTGGATAAGGAATTTGTATTGTCTCTCAGAGGGTAGCATAGAGAACCTTCCCTCTTACAAATTTCAAGTATTTGCTAATAAGTATTTCAGAGCAGATATTAAGAAAAATACAACCTCATTTTACTTTCTTTTTAAGCTAAGAGACAGCTTGTTTGTAAGAACTAGAATCAACCTCTTCTGTTTAATTCATGAAAGAGTTTCAACAGCATTTGCCATCTGGACCCAAAATTAGATCCCTATGGAAATGGCACATTATAATCTTCAATCATTATTTCTGTGCTACTTTAAAGGAGTGTTGCCATAATTTTTGTCTCCAGTAACATTACAAGGTTCATTAGGGTAGGTACAAAGACAACTTAAAATTTTCTAAAGGGCAATCGCTATATGAACAGTGTACAAGACAAAAATATGAACAGAACACTCTTCTTGCATGCCAGTAAAATTTTGAAGGAAGGAATTTCATTGACAAAGAAATCTAACTGCTTTTTCAACAACTGTAAAAATTCAGCTACAGGAGTTTCCATGCATATTTTAAGTCAGCAACTCAAATTAGACTGTAGTTGACATGTTTATTGAATTTTTCTTCTTTGACTCCAAATTTGACTTTGTAATGGAGCTGTCCTTCAAACCTGCTGTAAGCTAATGCAAGACACTGGCCTCATTGACTCACCAAACTCTAACTTACTTTATAACTTCTCCATCCAGCATGCCTTTTCTCAAAGTAAAATAACTCAGCCAAAGCCGATGGAGTCCAGGATCTGCCATTTCTCACATGATTATCTCAACTTAGGAAAGTCTTACTAATAAGTGTTTATACAAAAGGACCCCATGTATTGTCAGTGATACACAAAAAGAATATGGCTGCATATCATCCCATGAGTAAATGAAGCATGAAAATAATCCATCTTTTCCTTCTAAATCCAAATGGATTATACCATACACATGCTGTATTTACAGAGGGATTACTCTAAATATCCTCATTACATGCTATTGTTTCCTTTGTTAGAAGATAGAAATGTTAGACAATTCAATGACTTCAGAAATTAATAATTCAGAGGAAAGAAAAAGAAAGCCTTCATAAACACTTCTTCATTCCACTTATGCCCAATCCAACAAAGGCCACACTGAGAACAGCTTTCTTCCCTTCCGTCTCACTGCCAGTTTTACTAAGTAGGGCACGGAAGGAGCAGAACCTAAGGTCACCATGCCCCATCCTCTCCAGACACAAATGATGTAGTGAAGAAAAATGAATTAGTGGGAAAATTGCAGAAACAAGGTTGTTCAGTTTCGTGAGTAATGTTGCCCATCTCACTGTTATAGCAGAGGGAAAGCTAATCTTTACAATTGGAAATAAGATTTTTATGGTCTAGTATGGTGTAAGCATATCTAAAATGTCTAGCAAAAGCAAGTGACTGAAGAAAAAGATTTGGAATTAAACTGATTTAATAACAAGTGCAGAGATATCCTAGATAGTTCAGAACCCCCTACCAATATTGACTGAAAGCGAAGACGAAAATATCAGAGAAAAATACAAAGGACAAAGCCAGAGAATCTGTCACAGGAGAATCTTGGCTAACAAAGTGCAGAGAGATGTAAAAAGGGCTGAAAACATCTTTCTGTAAAACTGCTTATGCATAAGGAAAATGTAGAAGCCTTACTAGACAGGATTTGAAAAGAGACTGGGCCCAGGGAGCCAGAAATACCTTGTTTATGTCCTAGCTCATAGAAGATGACCTATGAAGAATTGATATAGATGGTTTTTGACCTTGCAGTGGAGTTCTGAAAATATTTGAGAGAAATTGGGTGCCTAGTGTTGAAGTGGTGTGACAGAGAGTAATGAATGAATATAAGATAATATAAACCATTTACTTCCTTTAATGTTCTGTATCATAACACAGTGATTGACCTTCCAAAGTCCATTATAGTTCATTCTCTGGAGTCTTGATCCTCTAACAAACCCCACCTAGTCTCCCACTCATTCTCAATGTGAGTTCAAGAAGCTAGTCTGTTATCTTGTCTCCTTGTGTTCTTACCTACCTACATCCAAGTCTCATACACATCTCATTTTTTTGTGACTTTTTTTTTCTTTTACCATTTGCCACTCTCCTCTTCTGTTCAGTTCACCCTGAAAATGCAGAGTCAATTTTATATTCTGACACCAGCATATCTTCAGACTTAAAAGCAGTCATGCAGCTACCAAGCCCCCTCATAAGGTTCAGGAGTATCTGATCCACATTTTTGCACTTGCAGAGAAAGTAAAGTTTTCTAAAAGCCTTCTTAGTCTTCTTCCTAAATTGCCTGATACCCTCAAACCTTTAAAAGCTATATAGTAATTTTTCATCATCTTTTCTGTGACATATAACAGGGATAAATATTTTTCCATTCTAGCAACCCAAAATGTTACATAATTATGTATTTAGGTGACAAAGAAAACAGCTATTTTCAATTTTTATAACAATCAACATACTAAAATTCTTTTAGACAATGCAGTGTGCTGTCCTTTTCCTGCAGGAACTGTGCAGTAGATGACAAGACAGGAGAAGCTAACTTAAGATTTACATTTTCTTATTGTTAATGCAATTACAACTAAGTAACTAGGAAGAAAAAACACACAGTAAGTAAGTTTCAGCCTAAACAAAGCAGGATTTAACTTTTCCCCCTCTGCTGACATTGTTTAAAGGATTGCTGCAGAGCTGTATTCAGCCTCTGGGTCCTCAGCAAGGCCCTTAATCCAAGGCCTTAAAATACACAGCATTTTGACTTGCTGTGGGATATAAACATTGAAGTCTCAGTATGCTGTACTTAATTTCAGTTTAATGCCTAATACTTTAAAGTGTTTTTCATATTATGTTTCCTTCCACTGGAAGAAAACGTTCTTATTTGGGGATTAAGTGAAACTTCATTGAAGGTGTTGGTAAAACAGCTGCATTTCAGTCACCTCAGATGTAAGAGGCAGATAAACTCATTTTTTGGAGCAAAAGCATTTGAGGCCACCACACAAGCTGTATGGGAAGAGAGACATCTCTGGGGCAGAGTATGAATGCTGGCACGTGGGTATTTGGTAAAAACACTTGGACTTGAAAGCAAAATACCTGTCTATAGGTGCATTGATGCTCATGTACAGAAATCACAGGCATTATCAGGTGGATTTCTGCAGAGGAGAAGAACCTGTTGGCAACCAAGTATTTCCATTAAAAGAAAAGACACCCAAAGGCTACTGACTTCTCATATTTTCTCATATTTAAAAGGCTGTAGAGAACATGAAGCATGGAGGTGCAAAAACAGTATAAACATTTGGCAGTAGTAAGCAAAGTAATAGTAGAAATAAAAACAGGTAAAAGAAAGAAAGAAAGGGCAAAACAACAAAGAGCTGTATAACCTTTCTACTTTCCATGCCCCAGTTTTTCGTTCCTTCACCCCTTTCTAATCACACATTCCCCTCATAGCAGCAAGGCGGCTATCTTAATTATTAAAACAGAATTTTCTAGGAGTGAGGTTGCAAATAAGGAACGTCAGTGTAAAAAGTCAAACAGAAAGTCCCTCTCCCACACTGCAATACGTTCACTTTCTCACAAATGTACTGCACCTTAATTTTAAAAACAGGAATGTTAAGAACATTGAAGAGGTTACCCTTCCAGCTACAGCAAGGTATAAGTGTATAATACAATCAAGTGTACACATACATTAAAGTCTGCACGTGTAATATGTGTAATATGCATGTCCTTTTTTGGTGGAGTAAGCAATTCTTGGTTTTAGCCTTCTTATCACAGAATTAACTGTACATGACTAAAATTAAAAAAAATAATAAAAATAAAAATCAATAATCCAGAAAGAATCCAAAGTGTATCAGACAATTGATTATGATTTGCTTTTTAAAATTCTTGTTCATTTACATAACTATTTTCTTTCTTCCCACATCATCTCAACCAAGTGTTGCTATAACAGTTTTTACTTATCTGTTATATTTATTTAACACTCCTAAAGTTTTTTGAATGGATAAATTTAAAGCAGACCTATGCTAATAGCTAAATGAAGCTTTTTAACAATTTTAGCAAACCTGAATTTGTGTCTTAGTATTCTGTATCATTTATTTAGTAGACCAGAAAATAAAGGAGATTAAGGATTCCATCCTGAATATCAATAATATAACCACCCAGCTGACTTACTGGCACTGAATAGCCCACAGTCTGGAGATGGGAGATTTCTTATTCACGGTAAGGTAGAAGGATATCAGATCTTTCATTAGCTTCTATTTCTATCAGCTATTTTTCAAGGATTTGAGTCAAATTATAAAATAAGCAATCCTATCCCCTACATTTTAACAAACCTTCATTTAAAAACAAACAAACACAAGCTTAGTTCTACTGCACATTATAATGGAATTATGCTAATATGTTTCTTTTCTCCAGCTGTCCCCAGAATCATCTTTGAAAATCAGAGTCTTTGAGATCTCCATTTATTTTCATTTGTAGGTGAACTTTATAGTAAGTTTACATCCCTGAATCTATGGCTCTACATCTCTGCATGTCATTGTGCTTAATTGTATTTATTATTAACAAAAAGATTGAAGGAAATATCTACCTCTCAGGTTATTTCTTCAGAAACCCATAAAGAATTCAAGCATACAGCACCTGTGAAGACCACACAAGTCTGGAAAAGCAATTTAAAAAGCAATAATACACTGGAGATAAAGGCAGAACAGGAAAATAAATTTCTAAAATGATAATATTTCCATCATGGAAAGAATCCAAAACTAGAAAACAGGTGTAGCCTAAGCAAGCAGACTCAAAATACTTCCAGGCTTTTCACTCCTTATGTTTATTAATCCTTATGAAGTTAATAAGTTTACACTGAGACTTCTATAGAACCTGATGTATTTGATTTACTTTGAATAAATGTATTTGATTTTAGGGGGAAAAAAGATCAAATTTTCTCCATTTTATGCTTAAGGAACTTCCCCATGAGTTTCCCACAGCCATGACAAGAAAAAAGTACAGATACCATGAATAGGCCAGCACTGACACGAAGTACAGAAGCAAGAGAAATGACCTTCTCCATTCTGCCACAAAGCCTACTTATGACAGAAAGAGAGGCATATAGATGTGTCAGTAAAATAACTGTGAATGAATAATGAGGAATGATTTTCCAGTAAAATAACAAATAAATGAGGAGGAATGTGTGTGCTTGGTTAGATGGGATTTCATCTAACCATGCGTGCCATCATTTGAAATTCTGTTGTTAAAGGCAGTCCACCAACTGACCCTAATGGTAGTCCATGACATCCATTTTGTTCCTCAGTTTATTTCTTATTTAGAATGACTCCCACTGCTTAGGAGTATCTCCCATTTCACTCCAGTCACATCCCTTATACACCAGATCTATTTATACCTCATTTTTTGATGTTAGACTATGTGAATGCAAGGTTAAATAAACTAACTCATGTAGGGGAACTCCAGGTATGAAATCTGGTTGGACCAATTTCCTATGGTCACAGACTATTTAACTGTTATCTTGACAAAATTACAAGGCAAAGCAATTGCACTAAAAATGCAAATATGTCTTATGTACCTCAACATATCTGGAACTACTGGAACTTTGAGTTTATCTCATAGCCCGGGTTCGGATTAAGCTAGCTCATGTGATTTAACTAGATGAAGTTAACTACAAAGAATCTTCCTTGCTCTGTAATTAGCAATTGCAACACTTGCTTTAATCTAGATTTTATAAAGCTTCTAGAGGCTACAGTGGCAGAATTAACTTATCCAAATGCACCTGAAATCAGCATAGTGGCAGCTTGCGTCTGAAGAAGTCTGCATCATCAATCAGAATCCTTAAATTGTCAATTGCTTCAGTTCTGTTCAGTCCAAGTGATGACTGTTTATAATACCACCGCTTTATTGCTACCATACATAAAATTCAGCAAAAAACAGGGGAGGAAAAGGGGGAATATATTTATAATACAAAGACCAGAAGGATTTTTTTTTAGAAGTAGCATCCAATTTTGTCATTTTGAAAGGCTTAGCTATGGATGGAACATGTAGAAAACTACTGCTACAATGTATGTAGTCTGACCTTTTTGTAGAATACCTCTGAATTAATAATCACTATAATTTTGAGTATATCTGATATCATAGTATTCTACATCAAATATCTCTATAATAAAAATAACTGTGTCTGGAATATATTCTTGTCAAAGAGAATCAATTCGTCTTCATTTAGAAGCTATTTAGTATACTTCTGTCTCAGGGTACAGTAAAAATTATTGCAGCATTCTGATAGGATCTTCTGTTACTTTCATTTTGTTCAAATATTTGCAGTAATCAATGTCACATGGGGGAATAAAATCATCGATTACCCAGGAAATAATGCCAAAAAGCAGCCATAGCAGAACAGAAATCATCAGCATCCACAGTAATAATCTCTAAAAGTTTGGCAAGAAAGAGTTGTCTTCACGAGAAAAATTTGGACAGTAATACCTTTCATAAGGGATGTCATAAACCTTCCAGAAATCTCATGAGACATAACTGACCTAATATTCACCTTCTGCAGAGAGTTTGGAAGTGACAGCCCTATTACCAAACTAATTAACAATACATTATAAATGACCAAATTAATTTTCATGGCTTAATTATAAACCTTTTATGAACTTAAAGCTTTCTGATGCTCTGTTGCTAATGACACATTACCTTAAAACTCATCACAACGGACCACTAATTTAAATGACTACAGTGAGTAATGTAGGAAAAGATATCAACGTTCATAATAACATGTTCCTATTAAACATTTACTCCTATAAAATATTAGCTAAATGCACCTTTGCTGCTTTTACATTGCAGTACAAATACAACTATGTTTTAATGCAGGTATGTAGCTGAATTTTTGCAAGTACATGTGGCTTTGGAATCTATTTGTAATAAAAAACAACTGGATCCTCAGGATATTGCTTTCAGTGGTGCAAGCACTGTTTATTCAACATAGTCTCATGAGACCCGTGTCCAGCTAGAAAATAATGCAGACAAGTCTGTAATGCCAAAGAGTTGGTGCTAAGGATTTAATGTCCACACATTGCAGATGGAGTAAGGAGTGTTTTGTTTGTTTTTTGTTTTTTTAAACTTTGGTCTGACTGTGGCCTGGTGCCTTGGACTGAATGACAATTTGTACCTGAAGCCACTACTAGAGCACATCTCCCTACTCAGTTTCATCTTGAAAAAAAAGAAAACAAAAACATTACTGAAACAATTAACTGAGGCTACTAAGTGTGAAGCAAAGCATAAGAAGGGAATGAACTGATTTCCTTCAAGGCAAGCTCTCCATCCAAACTACCTTGAAGGAGGAAGCAAAAAGGTGCACTGAAATAACACCATGAGCTAACAAGAGGCACATGCAGGTATAAAGAAAATTGCCTGTGGAAATGTCAGGTCAAGTAGGCCAGTGGGTCAAAAATAAACACTGGCCCTTGTTCTGATCCAGTCCATGCCTCAGTACTCCAGAGAGAGCCAACAGTGAGTCTACTGGTTTTCCATTTGGCTCACTACCAGCTTGCAACCAGACCCTCTTCCATTGACCACCCCTCTCAGTAGAGATGGAGGGCTGCCTACAGTCTGCACTGGGCTCCCTGCTCCTTCCCTGTAGGAAACCAGCTAGGTTCTTTACAAGAACTCCATAGCAAAGCTGAGGGGCTGTTTCATTCTGCTGCTTACAGACAGTGCAGTTAAAACAGTGACAAATCTGATGCCTCCAACAGAGCAGGTATTCATTGTTAAGCCAGTAGGCCTGATGCTCTTGCGTCTTTGACTACTTGAGGAGATGTCTATTTCAAAGGTGCTTTCAGCATTTCCTCTCCTTTGTAAAAGTTACCAAATCCATCAGCTAGACCTTCAACACAGTTCAGAAATGTCAGTCAAGGAAGAATTGTGGTGTCTTTACCTTTGTCCAGAAACATATTAGAGAAAGATGTTGCCCCATACTCTTAAAGGAAACATATTAAGGTTCACCACCCATACGCAGCTCAAACGACACCCTGATAGTGGCTCAAGCATACTTCCTTAGGGCAGCCAGCTATGCTATGAGTTAGTCTGTCATCAGTGGAGAGTACGACACACAAACATAGCAAGCCCAGGCATCAGCAGACAGCTGTATATGTGCATATCCCATCCCCAACAGCAGAGTACAGCTGTCCACTCTTTGATCCATGCAGGCATTATCTAACAGACAGCACCCCCTGACCAACTCAGAGCCTTTTTTCCCTTGTTACTGAGCTTCCCTTACTGCCATTATTAGAAAAGTTTATTTTTTCCTTTTTTCCCTAAACTGGGAAATGGTCACTTCTTCCCAGGTACACAGAGAAAAAGCTTGCTTACAAATATCCTTATACTTCAAAAGAAACATCTGTTTCTCTGATAATTGTGGTCATATTTGTCCTTTCCCTCTGTAATTGTATCAACAAGTATTCCTGGAAGAACATTTTATTTTTTTTCTTCTATAATATTGGATTAAATACTATCTCATTGGTGACATCTATGTCTATTTTTGTCACAATACCACCACAATCAAACCCAGAGTTTGTACCAAGATCAAAATTGATGATTTCATGAAATCAGTGGAAGATTCTGAAGATGTCAAGACCTGCTATGATATAAGAACAATCTTTTGTAGCATTATTACTAAAAATCTGTATGTTGGAAAAAACGAGCAATAGAATACAGGTCATCCTTCTCACTGGAAAAAATCTATTTTTCTTTCTCTCAGACAACTTCAGTTAGAAATCTGCTCAACATGAAATTTTATATATGTAAGCTTTGAAACTAACTTTTTTTCTGTGATTATCCACTTCTTAATTTATAGTTTAGAAAATGTTAGAATTTTGTGTAACATTTTGCAGTTTCTTCTTAATCACTTACCAGTTTGAAAGTTTCAGTCAATAGTTTTGCATTATTTAGCAATCATTGAAAATACAAGGATGTTTATCATGCCTGACAGGCAGCCCTCAAACTTTGGACTTCTAAATCTTCATTTTAGTAAACTGCAATTACTCACACAGCCTTTTGGCTTTTGCAAATGTATCTAGTCCTAACCAAGCTTTCCCACATTGTTGTGTAGAACATGAAAATTGTTTTAATAGAGACCAGTAAAAAAGGAGCCCGTTTATAGCCCAGTTATTTTTCATCACATTGTAAATATATGAAAATTGAAAACCTTCTGATCCTAAACAAGAACTGAAAAACTGATATGAGAGGACTGGCCGAGTCCTAAAACTGCTATGGATATATGGCTGTGGCAATTATATGTTTCTTTCCTGATCAGCAAGCAATATAAATATATCTGTTATTTACAAGTATGTTGCTTCATCCATCAAGGCAGCGCTGAACAGACTGCACTTAGTAGGTAAGTGAGGCATGCCAGAGAGTGATAAAAATGAAAAATGACTCCCACTTCAGCTATACTAATTCTGAGCTATGTACTGTAAATGCTTAACCCCTGTTAAGGTAATGCCTCCAAGAATGCAGCTTTAAGAAAATTGCACCAAAATGTTCAAATGAAAGCATTTCTTTTCAGCTAATTTGAATCAAATTCCTTTGTTAAAATAGTTGCCAAAGGAATTCAAAAACTCGACCCAATACTGTAAAGTACTAATTTCCCTGGGAGAAAATAGTTTGCAAGAATACAAAGCCCCATTTCTGTGACAAGAGCTGTATAATGAAAAAGACACACTGAAGTTAGTACTACAATCGAAAACCATTTGCTAATTAATGGGGTACAGTGTGTTTCAATATTTCCTTGTATTTAGCTCCTTCAGCCCCATATATAGAAGATGTGAATTCCTCTGCAGGACAATCCAAAACAGAAGACTGATTTAAATGCTTTCAAAAACTCCCTGGAGGAGTTTAGATGTCTCCTTTTACAAGAACAATAGGCAACCATCTTTTGAGACAGGGTTTGGCAGTATGGTGTATTAGGGGTGTTACCACTCGTGTACCCCCTAGGTGTACTTGCATGTTAATTGTTGGCAGGTAGAAACAGCTGCCACCTAAAACATATTTGATTTAGCTAAAGAAGTAGAGAACCAAGATTTGTGCCAAAAACAAGCCTTCCAGTGCAACAGATAATGGGTTTGTGCCCTGACAATTTATAATCCCATAACATGTCACCAAGCGGTAATAAAAGCTAGGTATCACAGTGAGTCTTCACCACAAGCACTATTCCTGTGCTTGCAGTAGACTAGGTGCTTAGAGAAAACATGACCTTCTTGGCCCTTAATTGATTTTCTCCTTAGCAAGGAGGCTTGTGTCTACCCCAGCCCCGACCTGGGCGTTAACAAATGGCTGCAGCTCCATGCAGGGGGAAAAAGCAAACCTAGAGCCCAGCATGCTCCCCTTCTACCAAAGACCAGGGCATTAGGAGCACTGAGGGGCCTCTGCACAACCAGCCACTTCTGCTACAAATACAGAAATGGGTTATGCCCTGGAATTATATCTTTACAAAGAAATTCACTATTAATCATATTATTCCCATGGCTATAATAACAAATTTCTGCCCCTTATTTTCATGAGCGGGATTGAGAGAAAAATTCCTTTAGACCTGGGGACGGGCAGGCAATGCAGAGCTGGTCTACTCCTACCCAACCATCCTAGAGAGAAGGGTTTGTTCTGCAGACACAGACGTGGAGCTGGGGGACTCCGTTCTGTGGGACATCCTTGCTGGGCGATGAAAAAGGAGTGGGTGTATTTCTGCCAAAGTTGCTGAGAGAAGAGCTGCTATATTTTTTAGCTGCATATACATACTCGACTACTGCAATTTTCTCTGTCTTTATAATTCCGTCCCATTTGTGTTAGTAACATTTCATGGTTCATATTTAGTAGTGAAGTTCTTACTCGAGGAAATCCAGGCAAGCTGCACCAACTTTCCCACATGTATCAGAAAGGGCTTAAGATTATTTCATTATTTTCTTGTGCAATTTAGAAATATTGGATTCAGACAGGTTTGCCAAATTCAGCAGATGGGTGACATTTTGGAGAAAAAAAATATTAGTTTATTTTAAAAGATTTTAAGGGGGGGAAGCATACTTGGAAAAGGGGAAAAATTAGGGTTTGTTCTATTCATACTCTTTTTTAAGGCATAACTTATTTTTATTCTTTCCTTACCATCTGGAAAGAGAGTGAGCTTTACAGATAGCAAAGTCTTGTGGAGTAATCCAAATCTCATCACCCTTCAGGGTGTAGCATATAATATAGTGCATGTCTTTCAAAGCTGTTGACATTTTGCCTGGTCTCCCCGAGTTCACTCACTCAGGAGTTAGGCCTCGTGCTTTTACCATTGCTGGGTTCTCCCCTTCTCAAATCAGTTCCTGGGCTTCTATGCATGCTGCCACTACTGGTTTTCACATCCAGAACATAAACAGCAATAAGCAATAACAACCTTCCTAAGTAGCTATTATTTTATTTTTATTATTTTTAAAACAAGAGAAAAATAAAGATTTTAAAAACTAAAGATGTTATTACAAATAAAGTCTACCAACATAACTCTAGAGACATTCTTACCTTGGCAGTCATATTTTGACATTGGTGACTACTGTGGACAATAGTCAAGAAGATGGAGATCACTCAAGGTTGTTGCTTAAAAAATTCTTAATTATCAACAATCAGTTGATAGACTCTTGAGCTTTTCCTCCACTACACAAGTGTTTAAACACAACCTAATGTCCTCCTTGCATAAAACAGAGGACCCCAGTGAAAAACAGAATTATTTCATTAAAAAAAAAAAAACACTGAAGAAACAGACTTGAATGAGTCGATTTGAAGGTATTTGATATAGATGACATTTTTCATGCAGAGGGAATGTAGAATGGTTTGTAAGATTTATTGAATTTATTAAATTCAGTAGATTCAGTGTTATCGAGTAGTTTTCTTTTGGAACTTCCTATGCAAACCAATAAAGTTTATTATGAATGGGCAACTCATTCTGCCTACACAATAACCAGTTACGGTCTTTGCTTCAATTACATAAAAGGCCAAGAGAATGTAATGGCTTATTTAACTGTCACTTTGTATATAATTGAGATGTTAAGCACACTGCAGTGTTCAGGGACATGAAGGCACTGATGTGCTGTCAAAAATTCACATTCTTCAAACATGTCATATGCTTCAATAAATCCACCCATACAGACAAAGCCTTACAAAGCTGTCATCTTTACCCAATGTCAGAAGCATCTTTCAGTGACTTGGCAGCTACCCGGTTGTGTTCACCTTACTTGGCTTCACAGGGCTGGGACGAGGCCGTATGTGGAGGTCACAACCAATGAATACAACCGAACTCAGCTGTATTAAGCGAATTCAAAAATTTCAGATATGCATCTGGATGTTATGGCAACAAAAAGCAACCAAATTGATTCTTCTAAGGGAACACACAAAAATTAAAGAATACTTTAAAAACATATTTTAACATTGTCCCTTTTATGACATTTATATTTCATTTTCACTTTTAACTCTTGTATCTTTCAAGAGCACTTATACACAATTGCTTTCATATAATTTTAACTGAAGACAAACACACACAAATAATATTTTTTAAAACACAATAAAATATCAGTTTATGGAGTCCAGACACTTACAGGCATAAGCAAAAATTCCATTCTGTTTGCTACCTTGTAAACTCACTAACTCAAAATCCAAAAAGGATTTATGGCACAGAATTCAAATTTCCATCTGAGCCTGGATCAGACCTCCAGCCTGTGTTTTTTCTGTCAAAAACATTTCTGCATGACTAATTTAACCATGTTCAGTAAATAAATCTGAAATCTGAAACTGTTTTAGCTAAACAATACAGATGATAATTTTCTAATGCAAATGGCATTGCACCAGGCATGATGTAATTGTTATCAGCATCATATAATACATGTAGATGAATTAATTGTTGGACTGAAACGTTGTGGTTATCTAAGAAACAGTAATCACTACATGATTTAAATTGCATAACAGAAGGCAGATCCCAGATTTAATGAAAACACTGGATTCTTCAACGGAAATAGTTTTCTAAAACTGAAGACTATTACTTTGAAGGAAAAAAAATCAAGCAAAGATGTGACTAAATGTAGGCAGGTGCTTAAGAGAGATATTCATGGAAGGCAGGAGTTGTTTAAATATTTTAAAAATTATATATATATTTATATATCAAGCAAAAACAGAGTAAATGAGAGTAGAAAAATATCAAAGAAAGATAATCTGGGGAAAACTCATTGCTAGCTAAAGCAAATAAGAACAAAAGCTTTTTCAAGTATTCCTTTAACAAAAGATACTACAATAATGGCACAGCCCCACTACTCAATAGATTTTCAGTATTTATAATAATGTGAAAAAATGTTGATTTAATTTTGTTAGGTGTTTAAAAGGAAGCAGAAAGAAGTATTCTAAATAAGATGCTGAAGTGATTTATAGTATATTAGTAACTGAAAATGTTGAACAGAACTCAGTTTTAAAAACTGAGGCCTTGGCAATTTATACCTAAAAAGAGCTGTATGAGTGTATTTCTAATTTCAGAATTGCAGTGACATTCAAGAAGCCTGAAGGGATGCTAGTGCTATGCTGACACTTAACAAGGGCAATAGCACTCGCTCTGGTAATTATATGCTTGCTAGCCTGACATTAAACCAAGGAAAAATAAAGAAAAACTAATATGAGATTCAATTAATAAATGCAGAATAATAATTTATGCCAGCCAACATGATTTTACAGAGATAGGTCGCATCAAACAAGCCAATAAATTTTGTATGAGATTACAGGAGTGATAAAGAGAGTTGGGTAGACAAAATAATTTGGAAAGGTATTTGAACCTCCACTAACTGTCAATGACCTCATTTAAAATTAGCACTACAGAATATCAATCTGTCATACATAAAATAAACTGAGTTCAATAGTTAGTTAGAATATAGAATATATATAGAATATATATAATAGTTAGAAATCAGAAAGTAGCCAGTTTTGTTGTTAGTAGCATTCTCCAGGGCTTGTTTTCAGGTTTGGTGATATTCAACACAATAGTTAAGATTCAAATGTAGACATACAGCTATTTTCAACAAAAGTGTAGATGCTTCAGTGTTTGGTAAACTACTAAGTAATAATAACATACACCATCATCACACTCATTTACAGTTCAAACACTTGCAAAACAAAAACAATGACATGTTTAGGAAACATATTTATGGCAGATAATCTCAAAGAAATGGTAACCATGCTCAGAATAAAGGTGATACTAAAACAAATTTGTCCAAATACTGGGTCAGGAACAACACCTCTACAGGAGTATTGAATGACTCAAATGCGGTCATTCCTATCCCTCTTTGCTGAGATACATACTTAAATGTGTACATACACACACAAGGTTATCCAGACCACCAGCAAGACTGCATGGTCTCAAACAACATTCTTGGTCAGAAAAACCTTTGTTCAGTCTTGAAGTCCAACCATAGGCACAACCAAGATTTAGCACTGGCTTCAGAACTCCTACCGTACCTCCCATCTGAGATGGCTGCAAAGATGGAGCAATGTTAACCCCCTAATGTCTGGCTGAGTTAGGTAACAAGGACAGAGAGCTGGTTCAGAGAACCACAGGGAAATTTTACACAAAGAGACTAATCTGTCCAGAGAAACACATTTGGTTTTGCCTTGCTTTTGTTTTTATTTTTATTTTTCAAAATAATGGTTCAGAGAACACAATGCAATGTAAAAACTGTCCCACAGGCAAATAAAACAATTCAACAACTCAAATCAGCAACTGAATGGGCCATGCAAAATAGTTGAACTTGCAAAATCACCCTCTCCGTACAACCCCAAAGAAGCTAAACAATGAGATAGATGTTCTCATAAGGGTTAAAAATAAATAACCAAAAAGTAAAGAAAAACCCCTTAAGAAACAAGACAGAAATAAATGGTCAGTTTTTCTAATGAAAGAAATCATTAACGAAATCTCACAGGGATGTGTACTGAGCCCATTCTTTTATATTTATTCATAAACAATCTGGAAGAGGAGGTGAAGCTTCATGTGAGACAGTTTGCTGATGAAATGAACAATCCAAGCCATGAAAGGTGAGGGCTGACTGCCAATGAAAGACCTTACGGTAACAAACATATGGCCTGATGAAATGTAATGTAGATAAATGTGAAGCAAGGTACTGACCAAGTTAAACTACATGACTTCAAACCAAACAGAGCACAGGAGCATTTAACATCAGCAACACTATTTATTTTTAATTCCTTCAACTTAATTGTTTTTTTTCCATGTAAGAAAGCTTTGATATAAAAATCAAAAATTCAAGCCAAGCTAAGAAAAAAACTTGAAATGTTTCAGCCAGAAGGTTTATCCTCTGCTAAAACTGTAAACAATTGAAGACAGGGTTTATATCAGGAAGTGCTAGGTAATATTAGCAAAGTTTTCTCTCTTCTCTGTTGAACGTTAGTGCTATCTCACCCATCATCCCAGGATGTCTTGGAGGTTGTCTGCATCTACTGTCTCAGAGCACCTAGTTTAACAGTCTGAACTCTAATGTTTCCACCAACTCCAGTCACTTTACTGTAGTCTTTTATGGCTGTGTGAAGAATGTTGACTCATTTTTTTCAGAAGTTTCCGTCTTCACAATTCCCATCCCAATTATTAAAGTCTTATTACCTTTTAAAGACAGGTTACCTTTCCTTCGCAATACGAAGTGGCAAACATCACCATTTTGTACAACATTTATACTATTGTACAATTTTGGCCTCTCCCTTTACACAGCTGACATCATATCTTTCTTTTAAAAGAGAAAAGCACCCCCTAAACATGGGCACTTTTGTTTGTTTGTTTGTTGTTGTTGCTTTTTAACAGTGTCATTTTCTCTAAATAAAGCATCAGCTCTCTGAACCTCAGTTCATCTTCCTGGCACTAAAAGACATGCTACATTTCTCTTTTTGTTACTTTTGTGAGGTTTGAATTTATCATCCTTGGAAAATACTCATTTTAATATGGCAGTACTTTATTTCTCCTGCTGTAGAAACACTTGACAGAGAAATATTTCATCCCAGATGATTTTTGGTAAAATTGCAAGAGCAATAGATGGAAGACAAGGCTAGACATACACTTCAATTTTAGTGAATTATGTGGTACATCATGAAAACTTGGTCACAAAAGTGGTTCAAATGAATTTGATAATAGACAGTCAGAAGCCATTAACAAAATGGATGAAGCAGTAAATGGATACTGAGCATTTATATTAAGCTGGTGGGAGGTGCCCTTGGCTCTGGGAAAACCGTTAATTTGCTAATGTTGATAAACTAAATGAAACATACAGAACCGAAAGTCTGTCATTCACAATCACAGGTCTGCTAAAAGGGATGTCTAGCTGCAACTGTTTCGGAGAATAAAGTGAGAAAGAGTTTGCAGTACAATATGAGTCACCTTGGACAGAAGGTTAGAATAACAGAAGCTGCAGCACAAAGCGAAGCTATCGAATGGCTGTCACCTGGAAAACGATTGTTCGGCAATACAGAAGACAAGCACAGTTGCATAGGAAACATAGGGAGGGCAAACAATTTATTCTTTCACTATGGGCATGGGAGTGTTATAAGCAATGCCAATCCGTTAAACCCACAGGCTTGTTTCTTACCACCCACTGTGATACTGAAAGTGCTGGCCATAAAAACTTCTCATAGCTGGCACACCAGCAAACTAAAGACACTGGCACAGGGACATCAACACAGCCTCTGACTGGAAATCAGTAGAGACGGTAGCTGACAAGTTAATGAGGTTGCTAGCAAAGGCCCAGGGAATGGAGAAAACCCCAGCCAGCCATTTCAGCATGCTGAACTCACCGAGGATGCATGGCTGCAGCAGGAACAAATGAGGGGAAGCTAGTGTTGAATTCTGAACTCTGCCATGAATAGCCTTGTAGCTATGAAACAAGTTGGGTTAGCACTAACCTGGATTTTTCTACTTCACCTTGCAGTGACCTTGTGTGAGCTTAACTTTCTGAATTTGCCAAGCAGACGTTAAAAATATCAGAGACATGTGGAAGGACAGGTGCAAGTGGAATGAAAGGCTATTTTCCTGTTGGGAACCCCATCTTAATCCCCCCGCCTAGCCCTTCACTGTCTGTCAATCCAAGACAAAAATAAATAAATAAATAAAAATCTCAAGTAACAGCAAAAAAAAAGACTGCACTAGCAGTTTATAAGGCTCAAGCTTTTTCTCTGTGGAAGAACGATCTGGTAGAATCGTGCAAGCTAGCAGAGCATTAGCATTCCCTTCATCACCAGATGCTTATGGAAGACGAATGGCTCTGAGGGTTTTCTCCCTCAGAAGATCCACAGCAGAGCATGAGAGGTGCCAGAGGCAAAAAAAGACCTTTCTCAAGACCCTTGGTGTTAGAAAAAGAAACGGGATAGAGGAAGGAAGAATTAAAGATCTTGAGGAAAAATCAAGTTGCCTCCCTGAGTCTAAATAATCTCTTAACTTTCTGGAAATATCGAAGCATTATAAACTAAAGTGGTTTATAATACCAGGTCTATACTCTGCTGCTTTTTCCCACTTACCATAGATTGCTACATCTGTTTTCCATGTAAAAATAAGTTCTAATTAACATACCACAGTGCAGCTCCAGGCAGAAGAGATGGGAGGCAGCAGAAAATATTGAACAGAGCTAGTATAGGTACCCATGTCTAAGGACATTTTCACAGCCCTATAGCTCTCTTTCCATGTGCATTGCACTGACCCCTCTCTATGCAGGCATCTGCCTACACAGGTATGTCTTGCTAATTTAATTTTTATTTCCAAATACACAATAATGTGGGACTGACATATGAAACGCAACCTGGCATGCCATCAATTATAAGATGATTTTTAATTCTTGAAAAAGTGCCATAGCTTCGTTTGTTTGCAGATCAAGCATTGCTGGGGTTAAATGAAGCTGTTTACTATGGGATTGGGTTGTGAGGCGCGAGGCAATTTCAGCTCCCTGTCTTTGATGCTGAAAAAAGCGCTCAGAACCTAATTGGAACTTTTTGGCACTTCACAAGGATTGGGCCACAGTGAGAACATTAGGAGATAGTTTGCTTTCTAATGATTTTAGGTCTGACTCATTGAGACTTGACATTTACAGTCTTATTCAAATATGAACATCTTCAGGAGTAATTAAAAGGGAACCATTTTAAAGGAGCTTTTTATATCAAAGAGAAAAGAAATAACTTTGTGTTGGCTGACTAACAGAAGTGTGACAAAGCCTAATTACATTTATTCAAAATCCAGCCCAAACAAAATCTCAAGATAATGGCTCTTTCAAATTTACAGATGCATAAGAAACGTAGGGGGAAACAGACCGCAACAGATACAAACAAATCCAAGTCTGAATTAAAGGACAAGCTCTTCAAAAAAGAAAGTGCATCGTTTTCATGAAAGCAGCATCATGACAAATTGGGGGAAAATGAACATTGTTCTCTAAAAGCATATGCAAGAGAGCAATTTAATTCTGCTTCACTGACAGCAGAGGGACATGGGGACATGAGGACTGGGGGTTTAGCAGGTGAGGAGAATTTCTTAGAAATTCTTAACGATCTTAAACAGAGTGGGTTTAAATGGCAGCAGAACAGCATTAACCTGGATTTTCAGTGAAATTCAACTGCTGAAGTTTACCTTCAGGATCCCCTGCGGAGCTGAGCTCAAGCTGCTACCCAAAGCAAAAAGCCAAATCTCTGTTTCTTCACTGAAGTAATGGTATACTCCCCAAATGATTTCCACTGATGAAGCAAAGAAAAATAAGGGAAAATGAATGAAAAGAAAGTGATCAGGACAGAAATCCTGACTGGAGAGATGAAGCATACCTCTAGAAAAAAGAAGAAATAAAGCACAACTCCTTAATTGATTCCCAGGTCTCTCTTACATGCTGTCTCTTTTCTCCTCCTTCTACCAGCCAACTTAATCTTTGAGTCAACTTCTTACTGTCATTATTTTTCTCTCCCTTCACTGACAACTGGTTCAGTTTCATAGTTCATAACACTGCCAATCCCCAAGTACTATGTGCTTTACTCTTTAGAGGCTCTCAGCCATTTTATGTACTACCAATGAACAAAGTACCTCATCAGGGATTAATCCTGCCGTCCTTCAGCTAAGAGCTCTCCCAGTGGAAGAAATCATATTGCCTATGTTTATCTGGAGAAAGATTACGGAAATAGTGAGGTTATAACACCAAATAAAATAACACTGGTGTCAGCATTAAAGTATGTTCTATTCACTACCTGAAGAAGTAAATCAAAAGTCATCATGAAACTGCTTCCTTCTACAACCTTCAGATGAGTCATCAAAAACACAAGCATGTTGGATACACCAGTATTCAGACGGCATCCCTGCAACATCACATAGCATAGGGAAGTTTTATTAGAACAAGGAACATGAGATCTCTGTCATGATCCCTGAATTCCAATTACAAGCTCACGCTTAGTTCTGTAACTACCAGATGTCAAGTCAGAGCTGCCAATGTGAAGAGGAACAGATGGCATAGACCCATTTAAGTCTCTGAGTTTTGAGACTGGGTTTGGGGGATTGCACAGAGGGGGTTTGCTTGTGCCAAATAAAGTACTAGGGGATTTATCAGCATCTATAGGAAAAAACAATTTCAGGACAAATAAAAGGCAATTCAAAGGCTTGAGCAAAATTAGCTAATATTTAAAGCCCAATAAGTTTTCCCTCCAGTGGGAATTTTTACAGTAAATCCCCTTTTCTGAATAATTTCTTGGTTTTAATACCAACAAAAAATCTGTAAAAGCTCAAAGCATTCCATAAAATATCATACTCATACAAAAACATAGAAGGATGTGCTTTAAGACTGTGAAAAAATCTTGGCTCCAAGCACAGTTAAGAAATGTCAGATTGCAAATTAAAGAAGTTAAATAAGCATAAGTAATTGTATTTTGTTAGGTCCTGTGGTAGGGTTCACACAGAAATCTTACATCCAGCCATCTAGTGAGTTTAAAGGATTTTCAGCTTGGGCAAAGTGTCAAAACAGAGCTGTTTACAACTGATTCAAGTCCAAAAGAAGAAAAAATTTGAGATATCTGCCCTCTGAGATTACCAAACTTTTCTTTACACAGAAACCAGAATCAAAATTATGCTGACAATCTGATCCTCAAGCTGTATTAAGGGAACTGCAGTTGATCAGCATATCTTCAGATTTTGTTGTGACTGCTGAAAAGCTCTTCATACTCTAACTCTGAAGTAACGAGAGTTAAGCTCACAATGCTATAAAAGAAAGTACATAGAGTAAATACATGCTGTGAGGAGACGAGGTTCATCACGTTCCAGTACAGCACTGCTCTAGACAATGCCTGCTCAAAGCATGGTAGCCCACAAGATCATGGTATTTTCCCTAAATAGGCTGAGTACTTGCCTTTTGAAATGCATTTCCACATAGAAGCTTCCATCTCTGCACATCTGCATCACTATTGCACTGCAGAGTTTAACCCCTTATACATTATCCCAGATCAAAGCTGGTTTTGCTTATGAGGCTGTGCAACGATGATGCTCGATGTTGCAATCTGCACAGCACAGCAGGGGCAGATGACAAGAAACATACTCTTAATTGTACTGATGAATGGTTAATAAACTCATTACCAGCTGTGAAAGAATTTAGAGGAAGGATGCACTGGTGTACTGAAAACAAAACTGTCCTCACTTTTATTATTTAAACTCCAGGCCTAGTTTCATCTGGTTCAATTTAGAGCTTTTATGTAGAAACCTGGCTGCCCTGTGCCCTAAAATCACATTCTGCAGCCTATTCCCTCTGCACAATCCAGTGAAATCCATAGAACATAGTCTTAAAAAGTCTTAAAATTTGAAAAGTTTTAAACAAGACTTAAACTAGATTGATGCGAAGGGAATCTGTCTTTTCAAGAGGGTATGATTTGAATTCCTTCTAGCAAAGAAGGTAACTATGCCCTTGAATTCTGGGCAAGTTCTTCAACTTTTGTTCTTATACACACTCTCAATTGTTCTTTAAGAAAAAGAAATAAAAAGCTTTGAACATCCCCTCCCTTCTCATTCCCCAACTCCCATTTCATTGTGAGAGAACAGAATAGGCTCTAGACTGGGAATGCAAAGGAATGGGTCAGCCTACATGAAAGATGTGGAGAACTATGCTACAGAAATGCAAACAGATCAAATATATTATTACCATCTTTTCCATGAAAATAAGGCAGCAAGACAGACAGTGGAGCTTCACACACTCGTGTGGTCTCCTATTGTAATCAGCAAAATAGATTTAGGACCAAAATCTTAAGTCTACATTCATTTATACACTACTATTTATATCCTGCCTGTTGTTACATGTAGAATTTGGCCATAAAATGGAAAACCTTTCCTTTAAAAATCAGTGTATTAAAAAGAAAAAAAAAAGAAAAAAAAAGAACGATGATATATCAAATGTCTGAAATAGAGAGAATAAATGATGAAACTACAATCTCTGGGGGAAAAATGGAATTAGGAGAAGAGGGAAGTAAATGAGCTAAATTTGCCAGCTGTAAAGGCAGATCATTTTGCCAAGTAGCTAACTTGCGTGGGCATTTTACTTACCAAATTGTCAGGCTACAAAGAACATCACACACTCACCAGCCACATACATCTCAGTAACAAAATTATTTCTCAGTAAGGTTTTCAAACGACACTTCAAATTCTTTTTTTAATCGACATGTAGAAGTGATTATCTCTAACTAAGTCAGGCAGCTCAATAAAATATGCTTATCTCTACAGAAATAATGTTTATGAAAATGTGGAGATTTCAGAGGAATCACCAGGAAAGTACGGTTACAGCTGAATATGAACATAAGATGCATACAGCTTTCAGCCTGTGCATAATGAAGGGATTAGATATATCAGCCAGTCACCTAGGGAAAAAAAAAAAAAAAAAAGAAAAAAAGAAAAAAAAGATATGCACAGGAATGCAGTGGGAGAATAAGTGGGAGAATAAGTACATTTCTTTCCACTTCTTCCTGGTCCCACCAATAAATTGAGTTCCAGAAGAAGGAAGTTATTTGCCTCATTCTCCCACTCCCACTGTAAAGCAGTTAAACTCTTCTTCTCAATGGGTGCTCAAATCCTTCCACACAGACCAGATTTGCCATGGCTCTGTGCTTTAGACAACCAACTGCTCTTGTACCATGCCAGTATAAAAAGCACTAAGTCAGTAGGAGGAAAGCCAGTTGCTCTGCAGTAGTGCCTGTGAGGCAATAAAAAGCCTTTTCTATTTCTCTCAGTTCTGGCAAGGCTCATTTATTCCGTGTCGTTTTCCATCTGGAGCAACCTAACTGTACCTCGTTACATCATTTGCCTCACTTCTCTCCAAGTCTCATATGCTCAGAGAGTATGAGTCCATATACTCATACTCATATACCCTCAAATATACTTGTTCCTTGCCTTTCTTTTCTCCCATTTCTCACCTGAATCATTCAATGATTTGAATCCATGGAGCTGGATGGTGTCCAGCAAACACTTAGGTCCCCAAGAGTGCACAGGATCCATCCATACTACTGTTTTTCCTTGGGTTCCTCTCAAAGAGGTACATTTGCATACTGTCTTGTTCTTAGAGCTTACACAAGCAGTCTCAGTCTAGCCCTAGGCTATCCCACAAGATATGATAAGAAACAACTTGAACATCTCATCTGCCTTAACCATTATAAATGAACTTATCTGTAAATAACCAAAGAAACTATTTCAATCTTAAAAATTCCCAGGTCTACAGGAGACCCCATCAGAACTATCACCCTATTCCAACAAAGAAAAAAAAAAGTATATATATATATATATATATATATATATATATATATATACACACATATATATAAAGGCAAACCATGTCCTTTCTATGTAACAAACAATCAACATGAAGTTTCTGCTTGTAGAAGACAATGTTATGAGGTCACCGTAACCTAACTGGTTTTCCTACCAGTTTTGCGGTGGTTTGCTATCTTGAAGTTAATGAAAATATTCCTCATGCAGCAATGTTAATCTCTGTACGTTAATAACTTCATCCAAGGTAACAGTCCTGAATCTCTAAAGCCAATCTTATATTCAAGTGTTTATAAAATCATCCTAAACCAGGAGCAACTAAATCCCTAAATTGGGAAAATTAGTAAATAACTTTAGATTTACAGATTCTAAAATAGCAAAGGAATTTTCTCCAAACAAAAATGCTCACTGAAGGCTAGGCTGACTACAGCAAGACAATGCAAAGACATTTAAGAACATCCACCATTTGTTTCCCTGATCTCTCACAAAGTAGATCCTTCTGCTGACAGAACAGTAAAACTGTAAAAGTCCTGTTTAACAAAAAAATTACTGTCTGCATCCAGGAAAGTATCATATTATAGTTTGTCATTTTAGGTGCCTTCAACCACTAGATGTTATGTTTGTTCCTTTTTAAAGTGTTTTTTTTTAATGACATCAATAATCAATTGTTTTAATTTTGTCACAAACATGATAGTAAAGATTCAACAACATAAAATAATCACAGACATAAAAGCTTAAAACAATTTATAAAAACTGTTATATAATAATCATTAGGGAATACACACTTTGAATTTTTGAACTCTAATGTCATTGAAATTAACATTTTGCCTGGAAATGACATGTAATATGTATATGTCTTATTGTGCGGAGCTAGTTGTTGTTGTCCTCCTTGCATTGTAAAACAAAGATATTTCTGTTCTGCTGAGAACAAAATGTGACCTTTTTCAGTCATCTACGTTTTACTGATTGCCTTTGAAGAAAAATAAAATGTCACTGTATCTCATGAAGTTTGCTGGCAATTCATGTGAAAATCAGAAAGATTATTTCTTTCTCTCGGTGGAAGACCTAAGGTGTAAGCAAGCTGCAGTAAAGCATAACACAGAAAAATAATATTAAATAAAATTTTAAAATCCTTATTTTTAGATGCATAACAAATTTGTCTTGTTGTTGGGTGAAAAAAGGCACTCAAGCTGGTTTGGAGTGCCCTTCTGATGTTCGAAAAACTATTTCAGTTAATTTCCACAAGTTACAGACTCCTTAGTGCATGTGTTAGGGATAAGTCCTAGCCCATATTTACCTGAGCATTAGCTTGTTATGCCCACATCTTCTTTTGAGGATTAGTTTGCCTCCTGCTTGGTAAAACCTAGCATAAAGCAGACAGAGGCACAACAGCAGCCAGAATCTCATGGAAGGATTTAAGCAGGAAACTTAACCAGATCAAAACAGGTAAATGCATGCATCTTTTCATAACAAAGCTCTTTGCTGTGTTTGCATGGCAGATTGCACTCTCACTATAGATTTTACTCTGTTGAAAGCTTGCATAAAACAAATAACAGACACCACCAGTTACCATCAAGTGGCTCATCATGGATATTTCTTCATTATTTGCATTAGGTACTCCAAGAAACAAATGCACTGTCAGTGCATTGGTAACCTTGTAGAACACCAACACAGCATTCAAGGAGAAAAGGAGAACCATCATCTCAAAGACATGTTCTTTAAAGGTTAGAACTGATAAAATAAATTTGCCTTCTCTCTCCTTCTTTCCCCCAGGAAAAGGTTTGTTTATCTATCATGGTTAATTACAGGAAAATTGTAATTAAACAATGGCATTCTATTTACTTAAAAATAAAACTTTCATCCTGATTCAGTTTTTAAAAACTGACAATTTTCCAAGTCAGACTGGTTGTTTTTCACCAAACACAGTGGAGTGCACTTTGTTGTTGTCACTGTGTTTTGTCAAGATTTCTTTGCCTACAGAAGAGTTTCAAGTATAAGAGGAAAAAAAAAAAAAAGACAAACTGATTATGTAACTTCACAGCTTTCTCAGCAGTTGCGTTCTACTATATTGACAATATTGTCAGAGAGCTATTTTAAACTGTAGAGGTAAAAAGACAGAGGAAGAAGAGAAAACATCTGGAATTTAGTTGTCTATTCAATTTAGTAAGGGAGAAAAAAACAAAAGGAATTAAAAAATACCTATGAAACTGATTCTGTTTTCCCCTTACAGGGAGTTTCAGGAAGGAAAACAAAAACAAGCTGTTTGCAAAGTGCGATCAGCTCTGAACAGAAGGTTTAGATCCCCTCTCCGGAGCGTACTGAGCAAATATTTCTCTGTACCACATATGATCCAAACAGATACAGCCCTCCTTGGTGCTGTTTCCATTTTAAAGTTTCCAGCTGGAGGTCCAAAGGTCCAAAGAGGTGGATTAGCTCTTTCAGTTTTTGTTTTTTCAGAAATCTCCAGTTATTCCTCTGCTGAGCTATGTCAACATTGTACTACATGGAAAGTGTTTGAAATCTGCAGTCTTGCCCTACGAGAACTCATATGCCTCCATGGCACAGCACACAGCATGTGGAGACGGTCACAAAAGTCTCATTGCATTAGCATTCCCTTTTGCCAGGGGTAAGCTGTCAAGCTCAATGCTCTATGTCTGGTTACAAGCCTCTATTAATCTTAAACTAATGGTTTATTTATACTGCATGCTAGCATATAGTTTGAGATCCCCAAGCCAGCTCTAAATAAGCTAGTTCAGTCAGTCCCAGCTACAGCCTAAGCACCTTGAAGCAGAGCAAATGAGCCCCCAGCAGCTCTGTTCCTCCACTTAGTATGGGCTCGAACATACCTGTAGACTTACCCCTAGTTTAACACTTGTGCTTTCCATTTATACCTGGATTGCTGTTGTTTTTTTAAAGGATAATAAATTTTCAGCGTAGGCTCTGGTATTTTTTTAAGACCATGTATATAACCAAAACAGCAAACAAAAAAAAAATAGGTTTTAAAGCCATCAGGGATTTTACCACTGCTGAAGGTCGCATTGCCAATAACTGAGACAGAAAAAGCCATCATAAAATTATGCATGGTCACATTACTCTTTTATTGGCTTTAATCTGTTTGCAAGAATAATTTATAAAACTATCAGGAGCTGTATGCATTAGCCAAACTGTCCTGTTACAGCTTCCACAGTGCTAACTAGCTCTCAGTAGCGGTGGCAACACAGTTAATGAACAGCTCCTGACTGAGTATCAATACATCACCAGACAAAATTCGTTCAACTCAATCACTTATTCTTAAGCATTTTCATTTCAGAAGCACCATAACTGGAAACACAGTGCTTTGTGTCACCATGTTCATGCTTTTATTCAGTTAAATGCTTTTGCAAAATGTTTCTACTTTTCTCGTACCTCTCTCACATATTTGAGCATCAAAAGCTTTTATTACACTACCAATTATATTTCTTACGATAACATTTGTTTTTCTCTGGTAGAAATGCTTTTATTCTCTATAATTTAGAAAACCAATCCCTAAACATCTGCAATGAAAAGATAATGCAACGAAATTAATGGCAGCTGGAATCTTTATCCATAGCAAAGAATATCCGAGCTTCTCTGCCAGAATTTCAACCCCTTTTCGTCTAATTGTGTGTTCTTACTGCATTTGTCCCTTCAGCATAATGATTAAATGCTGCGTTCTCCTAGGCAGGCTGATCAAGTTGATTGCCCTCAGATGCTTTAGCTGAGGGAGTGAAGGAGAGAATAAAGCTTGAGAAATGTAATGGTTTCACTTACACACATCTACATGTGGATACAGTGTCAACTGCATTCAATAATACCCTTTTAAACATCACTGTGAATCACTCCTATGGGATCAGAGATTTTCCCGCACTCCTTCCCCCCACCTTTTCTTTTCCCTAATTTGCAGCTGGTCCATTGGGATCAGATATCCTTGTTTTAAGGAAGTAGCTTGGATTATAGAAATATCCATGTAATATTAGGAACCTACCCCATCATCTTAACCCTTCCTTGAGCACATTCCTGGTTACAGCACATGGTCTGCTCTTTAGCCTGAAACACACGTCCATCACACACCTCTCTAGAAGAGGTGGAAGCTGTATTAGAAAAGAGTGCTTTTCTCCTACCCCACGTGGAAGGAATAGCAGACCTGCAGATGAATGGCTTCTCAGAACCAGACCTCCAAATGAAATAAGCCCAATTACTCTTACAGTTAGTAGATATTTTTCCTTAACTTGCAAGAGTTTAAATCACAAGAACCCAGCATTTTTGTTTCCAAAAACTCAGATTATCACTGTTTAATAGTGTTGCCTGAGCCTTCTCTGACTGCAGGCAGTCTGCATCAGAAAGGAAGCAGAGGCCATAAGACTTACACTACAAACTGGTACTTAACTTTTTATAGCCTTTGCTTAAGGCCTCTGTGCACCATGCTGTGGAAATATACTTTAATAAATGTTTTATCTGCCACTCTGGATGTCTCCTTTCCACTGAAATTGGTTAAATGGGTAAGCGTACAAGCCACAGAAATGGACAAATAAAAGAGACAAATACTTTCCCCAACATTTAAAATTGCAAGATTAGTCCATACTGCCTCCCATTCAGAAGGTATAAAGAGAAAAATAATTGCAGCATGTATTTGAAAGCTCTCTGTTTTAAACTGCGCTTTACAGGCATATCTGTAACAGCTGTATAATTATGCTGTCTGTATAATTAAGCTCCTTCATGGCATACCTCCCAAACCAGTAATTTTGCACCAGCGTTTGATGCATTAGTATGTGCTGAATCCATACACACTGATACAATCAGGTACTGTGTTTCTGCTGGAAAGCAGTAAAAAGCAGTTTCCCAAAAACACTTAGCAGCTGCAGGCAGTACTGCGAAGACATTTACTCTGTCTCAGACCCAAAGCAAAGAGATCTGTTTAAACCACCTTCAGCATTTTCCCTGAACACCAGACTTGATGCAGACAAGGCCGGGAGTGGTGTGCTCAGTCCTGAGGGGAAAGTCTCGTCCATCTTCTCAGCCATACTGCTGGACCCGCATTAGACTTGGTGTCCCTTGCTGCATCTCACCACCTGCTCCTCACTCTCTCTCATAGAAGGAGGACAGTGCGCGCTCTCTCCGCTCTTTAACAAAATTTTCTTCATCTTGGTTTAGCATCTCTTTAAGTGTGCAAAAGATGAGACAAACAGCAGGGTCCTATTCAGCTTTGACTTCTATCTAACAATACTTTGACATACGTACGCATGTATGCTCTAAAACTTGAAAAAACTGAGAATGAAACCTCCCCATGAAACAGGGATACAGCAGCCAAAGTAGGTAACAAATGGGAAAAACCAACACAGAGCGTTAACACTTGCACAACACCATAGATCTGTATTTCTAGTGGACAGTAAAGATGTATGCGTTTGCAGGCAGCCACTGTATGGCTTCTTTTGGATCCTACTGATCCAAATTAAGATTTTTTAAGTGTATCTTACCCTGAGAGTTGCTACGTTCAGCTTTATTTGGTTGTTATGCTTTACTAATCCAGTTTTATGATTCACTTGAGTGCCTGCCAATAAATATATCTTTAGAGGCATCTGGTGTAGTGGCTTGCATCTGATATCACCAGAACACTTCAAAAGCTGGCTTCAAAGTTTATTTTCCTCTTATTTAGTTTGGAATTACACAAGGGACGGGCAAGAGAAAACTTTTTACTTCTGCATTTATAGTTTTGATTTTCTAGATTATTCCCCAAAACCGCTAGCTAGAGCTGCAATGATAAATCACAATGGGGAGGGAGGGATGGTATTTTTTTGAACTTTAGGTCTAGCTGAAGAGATATGAAGGAGTCCCAGGAGCAGTTTTTCAACCTCTGGTTGTATTCCTTTTAAAGATCGTACGACTACATTTTGTCAAGATGGATGGACACCGCACCTTCGTATTATTTTTATACTGAAAAGAAGCTAGAAAAATTCACAGGAGTCTTCCAAAGGAGGACAAGTGTCAGTTAGCAGACAGAGATATTTAGAAAGCATCTATTCCCTCTGCCCATACAGGGTCACAGTCTACATGCCTGAAATGTCATAAGCAGCTGTGACTAACTGCTAATATGCTCAGAACTGCTCTGCAGTACCCTAAAACCAAGCCATCTCAAGGACTAGTAGATTCAAGACCTTTTAAGACCGTACCTCACCCCACTTGGCATGCTGAGCACATGTGGGCTATCACTGCCCACTGGTCTGCTTCAGAAGGAAGCCTCAGAACAACACTGGGGGGAATGTATAGTTTTTACCTCTGCCATCTAACAAAAATGGCACTGAACCACTTTCCTTAGAACCAAACACCTGAAGATTTAGCCTTATTTATGCTGAAGTTAAATTAACACAGAAGCTTTGTTATTTCTGAGTGGCATCAACTACACAGGAACTAAAGGTGATTTTAATTAGCCCATTTTCAATGAACATCTTTAGTTATTTCAAATAATTTTTATAAATGTTCTTTTACATACGAGCCTTAGGCGTATGTTTGACTTTGACTGACTTCATCTGGACTTTAATTGCCCTGGCGAAACTGTCTTAAGCACTGACATATTTATTGTTGGCAGGGAGCAAGGGAAGGGAACAGACATTCTTCTCAAGTGGGAAAGGCATGTGAGTGAAGGATGCTATAAAAAGAGCAGCAGCAGAGCAGTTCACCCCATAAGAGATGCTGCAAGTTGTATCAGGAGAAAAATGCCTCACCACGCAAACAAGGTTCTGTATTCATGGCTTGGCTTGCCCATCCCCTCTACCACATTGCCATCTTCCTCCCTGAAGGGCACAGAGCCCTCCAATAATGAAAATAATTCATATCCTAATATGGAGAATAAATCCACAAATCCATTCTCTTTGAATTGTATCGAGCAAACCAGGCTTAAGTATTCTGGCATAGGACTGAGTTGCATGTTTTATTCAGTGCCGTGTGCATTCCAGCAGACAGACAGATAGACAAGCACAACATTCACATACACACAAAAAGAAAGAAAACGGAGCCCAAGACTGAATATGCCTCACACTGGCTGGGGTCCCCACTATTTTGTTTTACAAAGAAATCAGACAGGATATTTTACATCCATAGGGCTTGTAACAACTGCATGGATGTGTCAGTTATATCCCAGCTGTGTTATATACCCCTTTTGTCTCATGTGACGGGAGCAGTCAGTGGTGTTATATCTTATCATTGACTTCCAGTATAGCCTGAGCACCTTGAAAGTCATGTTCGAGGTAGGATGACCCTAGAGGAGCTGGACAACAAGAAAAATAGAGGTCAAAAGTCTTTTACAATGCAGTAAAACTCAATCATCTTTGTTTGAACATCCTAAATCAATTGCCCTTGAGCAGCACAAGGGAAAACTAGAATGACTCTGCTTGGCTTGTTATCCTTCTTCACTCAGCACTAGGGCTGTGGCATTACAGGACTGCAAAGTCAAGTCCCAAAGGTATAAAACTCTAAAAAAAAAAAAAAAAAAAAAAAATTTTTTTTTTTGACAGGAACCTTCAATCATATTTAAAACAAAAACAAGAAAGAAGGAGGCAGCAAATAATAATAAATATCCTGCTATTGGACATGTCAGTGATAGATCATTTTATTTTAACCTGGTTTGTATGTTCAGTATCATAACAAATCCTAACTCATATGGCAAATAGTGACACCAGTAACATAAACAACAAGCAACAAAAATCAGATATGAGACTTCCTTAGGGAAACTTAATTCAGAAATTTCTTCTCTTTCCTCACCCCAAGTCAGATGCCTTCTTGTGATGGAATTCAGATATTGTACTACAGTAGGTATGTTAAGGTAAACTATTACACAGAGGTTAACAGTTGTACTGAAACTATGCATTTTGACATATCTGATATTTTTTCATTCAAACTAGGCAACCAGAAAGATGCAATTATGGTAGGTAAATTTTCCATTTCTTGAAAAACTTACAAGTGTCAGGGAGCAAGTTGAAGACCATTAAAAAGATTTCTGGGCAACAAAATGATCCTAGTACAACAATAATAAAGATCTCTGTAGCATTCCCTGCAGTTAAAATAGGAAGGTGAAAATGTGATAGCCAGAATAGGCTTACTGGTCAGATTTGAGTATTTGGAGCTGCAACTTCCAGAACCAATACCTTTAAAAAGCTGGTTTCCTGTCTCAGCTTCCTGGTATAGACAGATCTTTAGATAAAAACAGAAATAAAGATGAAGGAACAGCTTTCAACAAGTTTCAGATCCTGTCCCTTGCTCAGTTTCTGGCTATGCTGTTCAATAGTGTTTGCTCAGTCCTAGGATATGTGTGATATACGGCAATCTTGAAAATTCGATCCCTATAATAACAGGGAGTACTAACAGGCTAATTGACCTGTCACTCCCATGGGCTTCTTTGACAACTGACGCTGCATATATATTCTGCCATGTTTAAATTAAACATTGAATTAATGCTTTATTGCTCTTTGATGTTTGTCTAGGTTGATGAAAACAAAATAAATTGCTCAGTCAGTAAAAATCATAAAGAACTGAAAAAAGATCATCTATGACTTGTAATACAACTTACTGAATGTGGAGTTTTATTAACAGTTATGAAATTGGTAGGTTTTATGTTTTGTTTGCAATCCTTATCTCTTACCTAATGCAAGTCAGAACTCATTAACCATTAACCCATTTATTAAATGACCTCTATCAGAAAAGTGAGATTTTCCCCAGGGGAAGAAAAAAAAAGAGAGAGAGAGAGAGAGAGAGAGAGAAAACACCTTGCTAACTACTGCTGTGATTAGCCAGAATTAAGTTACCAATAGCTCAGATGGAAAAGGTTGCACAGTGTTTTCCTGAGCATAGCTCAAACAAAAACCTTCCAATCTTACTCAATCCAAAGATGAGGAGGTCATCAATGCCAGGCGTTGAGTTCAGAGAGTCTAAGGCAGACCTCAGTCCACCAAAGTAAGAGACCGACACCTCCAAACAAAGAACAGAGCAAAGGCAGGAAAAGCCCCACAGAAAGCCAGCTCCATCATTTGGGCAGCTAGGCTCTGCTTTGCAAATGTGAAGATCAAGGTGTATTCAGCCTTTATTGATCCAGGCACCTACTGGACAATCCCACAGCTTGTGACGTGCTCAGCTCATGGCTTCTAGCAAGTTTGTGCTGGATAGGAAGTCCCAGATACTTAGGAACATTAAGGTTAATGAAAAATAAATAATAACAATAACAGCTGCAGGGATCAGATGAGGTGTGAGATAGGAGCTCCAGAGTTTCTCTGCCATCCAAGTATCCTTTCGGCACCCAGAGCACATGCCTCAGTCTTGCAGCTCCTTAGTGCAGTGCAAAGGGACTGAGAGCAGCCAGTGGGACAGGGACATAAGATTTAGGAGGTCTGGTGTTTATTGTGCCAAATCCCAGACTTTTCACATGACCTTTGTCATTCAACCACCACTACAGATGTCAAAATACCTTCACTAAAGCTTGCATTTTTACCAGAAAGAAAACTGAGGCAGAAGTAGACTCATCTGTAAACTGGTGATGGTGGTAAGGAACTGCCTCATGCAGCTTTGCCCAGGAGAGCTGCGTACGAGGCTGTGCAGTGACACATCTTCAGCAAACAGACACTGCACAAAAAAGCCAAGGTTCTGGTTAAGGGGCACTGGGGCTCAGAACAGGATGCTTTCCTGGGACCATGTCCAAACAAAAGCTCACTTTCATTCCCCAAAATATGTTTTCTAGCAGTACTGTCTGCCTGTTATCTCCAGTGTTTGCCTCTGTGTTCCCTACTGTCTCCAGTGTTTGCCTGGTCACTGGGAGCTACTCCTCCTCTCCCCATTCACAGAAAACATCTTCCTTATCAATTCATCAGTCTCAATCAGCTGCGATAAACCATCTTGTACCTTGAGCTATGTAGCACTTCAGAGGCTCACTGAATGCCATCTCTTTTTGAATCTCAGAATATCATATTTTAAGAGGCTGAAATGGGCAATTTCTTTAACACTTAGGCTTGCCAGTGTCCAAAATAAGAACTTTTCTAGTTCACATGCTATTAGTAGGATGGGTAGCTGTCATGCTGAACCTGGGACTTGTTGGATGGCTACACTTTTAAACCCTATTTCACTTTAACGGGTCTGTTACCACAGCCATAAAGAGCACATGGCCAAGATATTTATTGATAGTGCTATTGGGAGTGACATAGATGCTGAAGACAGGCAAACTAGTAATTAATTGTGTGCAGATCCATAAATACTAAAGGGCACATCCCTGGCCTCAGTGCTCAGTCAGCAAAGCAAAGAAAGTGCCTACCTACAAAAATCTCAGTGACTGGACATAACATATAGGTCATCTGTGACAGGTTAAGACCAGGAACAGCAACAAAAAAAATTGCACAGCTCTCCCAAGTAAATGAGCAAGACTGAGGTCAGCTGCGATAAGTCACTGAAGTGTTCCTCTCCCGACTTTCTGGAGAAGAAGCCAGTTTCACTGAGGCGAGAAGGAAAGCACCCTGTGCTTGAGCAGTTAGGCCCAGCCTGAGCCCTTCATGAGTCTCAGGATCTCATTCTGTAACACTCAGAGATTCCTGCTAAATAAGTGCAGTTTTTCAGTGAGTTCCCAGCATACGAAAGGTTAACAGTGTTAGGAAGATTACACATTGCTGGCTAATAAGACACTATCTGAAGTTTTCTTTTTGTTGGAGCCTGGGATATTAGGGAGGAGAGAGCGGGTGGACTTCTACTGATTAATTTGAATTAATTCCTTCTTGATTAAAATACATTATGTACCACGTATTTTTATTACAGAACTATAGAACTACATGCCCTCAACAAGCACATTTCTACTGTAAAATTCCCTTCTGTTGACACTGTCACAGCTAGCTCTTCATGGCACTGCTGGGACTTGCTGGCAGGGAGAAGGCTGACATGAAAGGTGCCATGCCTGGCTCTCTAGGGATGGATCCAGTGCCCCTCTGCCTTCAGGAAGAGAGCTGAGGAACAGGTAGTTATTTGCTGTAGGGCTGACTGGTCTCTGCCAGGCTGCTGGCAGCCTCGCAGGGCTATGAGCTGGACAAGCAGTTGGGGAGCTGGTTGGCTCCTGACTACCAGATATTGTTAACCTGAAGGCACGGCCTAGCCCGCGGTTCTTATCTTTATTGTGGGCACCAGCAGTGGCAAAGGGGAAACAGTCAATTACTAGAGCCTTGTCCTAAAACCGTACTAATTCTTCAGCAGCAGATTTTGAACCCTCCACTGCTCCAGCTCCCCAGAAAAGTAGATATCTAGAAATCAGCAAGATGGTTTCACATCTCTCACACAGTACCATATACACACCAGTCATAACCCCTGCTCACTATCCCCATTACCAACATTAGCATCCCCACAAAAAAAAAAAAAACATCATTATTGTGTTGATTGCTAGCACATGAAAGCATAGAGGAACTGAACATCACTGCTCCTCAGCATTTAACACCAGGGAACAAGCAGAGCTTGCTGCTCTCTATGCCCGCATAGAGAGGGCTGTACCTGTGTGATCACAAAGCAGCTACAGGTACACAGGTAGCAGAGCAGGTGGCTTGAGCAACACAGCAAAGCAAGGGGAGGCCTGCCAAAGCACCATGTGATGCAGGCAAATATTAGCATGCAATAACAAATCACAAGATGGAGTTAACTGCTGCTTCCATGCAGCACAGTATGGCACCAGTTACTACTTTGTGGGTGACTCGCCCAGTTCAGACATGACTTCTTTATTCAAAGCAATTCAGTAGAGGATAAATTCCATCATGTAGACAGACCCTTAGACCAGAGGTAACATGTCAAAGCTGAAGAACTGTGCATCTCTCCCTGAACCTTTTAGCGGAGTTATTCTACAACCTTATGACACTCAGCACATATTCTTTTATAATTTTAGAGGCAGTCAAGAAACACCTCCTGTATGTCACAACCTGACAGCTGTGCAGGTGGAAAAATGAGTCATAGAAATATTATTCCAAAATTTTAGGTTTCCATCTAAGTAACACAAGCTTGACTCTCCGCAGCCTCACATACTGTAATCATTTAGATGGGTGTTCAGCTAAATGCTGCCCAATACTACTGGATGCTCTCCTCACAGACAGATGTGAATACATACATCTCCTCGCATACAGACGTCCACTGAGTGGACCAGAGGCACTTGAATGTCTCTGTTAGAGAACACATCCAGAACTGCTAGTGCTTTCACGTTCCATTTCATTTCATTTTCAAGATCCATTTCAATGATTTCATTTCAAGATCCATTCCAAGAGAGCTGAAAATCCTAATGTAATTCTCAATGCCATGCAGACATTGCAAAATATAAGAACCATCATGTTCTGAAGAGTAGGTGTCACTTTTTCTTTTGTGTAGGCTGTTAAAGAAGCAGTAAATAACACCATGTTGGCCCACACAAATCACAAAAGCATGTCCTGTTAAGAACACCAGAACTTCTACTTCAGACCTTAAATCACCCCTTGTGGTGCTTATCTTTTAAACAAAAGCTACCCAAAACACGACAACAACAACACAGTAATTGCTGACACCACAGGAACAGATGTAGGACAGTATGCACATTTGCACAGGAACCTGTTCTTTAGTAGTGGGACAAATACAGTTCAGCTGTCAATTATGCAGCCGTGCAGACCATGTTTAATACTTACAATTCCATAAACAAGAATATGCACAGGAGAAAATAATGTCAAGACACAGTAAGTATTAGATCTGAATGCTAATCCCCAAGTGGGTGGGTTGCAAGCTAGAATTCCACACTAGCAGCAGCATGCAATATTTCACTGCTTTTTTCTCTTCTTTTTCAGTTGCCGTAACATACACTGTTTACTTCAAGCTGAAGTTCTGACCTAAGCCATCTCCCCTAAAGTTGCATAAAGTAAACTGCCAGGTAGGCAAAAATGGACAGATTTCAGCCAAACATTTGTCTAATGGACCTAGATCAGCCAGAGATTTGCTTTACATTATGCCTTTTGCACGCAGAGTAGCTATTCCAGTAAAGGTCCAACAGAGAGAGAACAGCTGCTCTCTATAAAACCAGAGAAGCTTCCCCCCACATCTAACCACTGCCAATAACTCCTCAGTTCTACCGCTCTGCTTTCTGACTATCACTGAAAAATCTTTCAAGTATTCAATTTTGGTTCCACTAAAAACACAAGTCAAAGGGCTGTAGTTATCCTAGAGACTACAGTGTGATGTAGGGATCTGAGCAAGCTTGAAATGAGAAAGCATGAGTGTCAGAACCTGCCTAGCTGTGGCCATATGAAGCTCAGCAGAGGAAATTAGCCATGGTAAGCCTTATGCTGCTGCAGCAAGATTTCTACAAATACCCAAGTTACCTCATTTAAAGCTAGCACGGGCATCTAGAAACAATATTGAAGGTTGCAAAGCCTCACACTCAGCTTCTTTTTCCTTGGATAGATTATATACCAGCAATATCTAATTGCCACAGGAAAATACAAAGAAAGAAGAAAACTTCCATTGTTAAATATCCAAATCCTTAACAATTCAGTGGCATGCTCAAACCAGGTCACTCCAATAACTCACATGTCGTGAACCAAAATTCTACTGTTGAGCTGTTAAACACAAAGCAGTTGTTAAACACCAATACTGCAAGCAGGCTTCAACACTGCTGTCCTGTCAGGGAGCAAAAATAATGATCCTGCTTAATCAATTTACTTTGTCTTTGAGGACTGAACAGTCTTTCTAAAGTCTGCCCAACTCAATGTGGCTTTTAACCAACAAAAGGACTTTCACCAAACAGCTTTTTCAATCATGCAGCTTTACTGTACTACATTCAGTAACTGAGGAAGGTAGTTTTATGTAATTACATACATGCACATATATATACATATACACACAGATATTTATAAAATGAAAGAGACTGCAGCTGCATCCATAGAGACCTATGGCTGCAGAAGGCAGTGACAAATACTACAAAAGGCACAAATTGTGCTGAAAAGTAAGCAGCTAGCTACACTTTGATGCCAGAATTCAAGAATATATTTGTACAAGGGTTTTGTTTGTTTCTTTTTGTCGTTTTTTTAAAAACACAAAGTTCTCTCCTCAGCTTGGTAAGATCTTGCAAGTTCTACTATCTATTAGAAAGGATGTTTGCAAACACTAAATAGCCACATCACCAACTAGAAGTTATTTTTCAGAAGACAGAATCATCTTTTCTGAAGGAAGAAACAGTCACTGCTAAGTTTCTATGACATTAACACTATAAGGTATTATGCAAGGTACAGTAATATTTGCATCTGTTATTATTGAGAAGGTCTTCAGAAACTGAGTGGGATTTTCAAAAGCAATTTAGGTTTGCCCAACTCTGCTCTTTCCAAAGGAAATTAATTATAGTGCTGACTTTATTCATAGTGGATATTGAGCCCTCTGGAGAATCCTTTAGAGCCTCACTTGAACAAAGATTTGCCATAATTTTGACATTTAATGCTGACAATAGAGGTTGTTAGAATCCCCACAATCATTCTATTACATCATTGCTTGAAATACTCAGAAAAACATCCTCCTGTTTTTGCTATTTGCTAGTCAAAGACAAACGTAAGATTAATTTTTTTCAAGAACTGTTGCATCTCTCATGGTTTGGTGACTGCAAGAATCAGATGAGTTAACCAAAGAGTTGCATCAGCATAAATTACCTGTGGAGAGCTGGAGCAAAAAGCCACAGGATGAAGAGGCTGTAATCATGCAGCAAACTGAGGTTATATGTTCTTTGAAACTTTCCTTCAGCTTCTTCAAGGAGATTAAAGGCAGGGAGAAAAACTCCCCAATCGGAACTCTTAGGCAGAAACTTTCAAATGGAACTTGGAAACAGTTGAAAAGGCACAGCATGGAAAAAAGAGAGTCTGCAGAGAAGCAGATTGTAATTGGACAGCAAGGACTTGCCTAAGCTTGAAAAGAATAGCCAAATTCAGATATGACAGTGTGTCTAAGGATTTGTTATTTTAATCTTTTTGTTTGCAAAAATCCTATGGAAAACCAAATCATATGCTGCTCTGTGCTAGCAGTTCCCTGTGACTGTACATGATGGTTCATGACAGCTCTTGCAGCAGGATCCAGAGCTATTGCTCTGATCAGCCAAAAGGGAATCAAGCAGGCCAAGGAAGAAGGGGTCAGTTACAGAAACACACAGCAAAAAAAGGGCCTGATGCTGACAGAAAATACTCAGAGGAGAGATTAGAGGTAGTTTTACCTGATTCACGAGAACCATCCCAAATGCAAGTGAGGTGTTTGCTTTTACTGAGGAAACATACTTTTTTTTTTTTTTTTTTAAATAAACAAAACAACCATTACCCTACATAAACTAAGTTTCAAAGGTTTTGCTCCTACGGAAGAGGATAAAAATACATGGGACAGGTATCACCTGTGGTACCGTCACTTTACTGAAATGCACAACCATCAGCACCATGGGAACCTTCATGGGGCAGCAGAGGTTAATTGCATTCCAGTTTTCTAATCTTTCATTTTGTGCAGGATTTTGCCTTTCAGATGATTCCTTAAGAGAGTTTCCACAATGCACATAACTCTTTTGCTCTTTTATGAAGGACCAAATTTCTAAATCAACCAAGTTACAGCAAGCTCCAAGATTTCTTTGTCTCTCTTTTGAAGCCACAGATACCCAGTGTAAGAATAAACACAGCAGGACTGGAAACCAAGGCAACCAACCCATAAGCGGCACCTCCCTGGTGGGAGCTCACCCCATACCAAGCACTCCTTCCAAACAAGTAGCCCACTGTGAGCGACAAAACACAAACGAACAGTACGGGAGAGTTGGGGTGTCTTAGTCATTTGAAGTGTTTATTGTCACTACCTGGATTTCACTCAACAGTGAAAGGGAAGGCAATGAAGAACACTGAAACATTTGCACTCCATGTCTCTTACCATCAGTCACAAATTTGGATCGATGACTTGGCAGTTCCAAGCAGCCTGCTAACAGGAAAGGGCTGTGGGTGTTCATCACTGCTAGGAGTGAGGCAAGTTTTCATGTCTTCTGTTGAAGATCATCAGCTTTGTGATATTTCAGAAGGAAACTCAGTCCAGTGCATAATACATCACATGTATTACAGGCAGGCAAAACCAAGAAATGTGATGTCTCATTGCCATACCCATGCAACTTGAATTTTTGGAATTTGAGAGGGACTGACACACAACCAGTTATGACACAAAGACAACTTTGGGGGTCCAAAGGATTAATTAAGATCTTTTCTGGTTATTAAAAGAATTACATGAAGATAGGGAAATGGACAAAACAGCATTTAAAGATATGTTACATAGATGTAGCATGAACAAAGACTGCTGCTAGCACATAATATCAGGTATAAAAGGCCAAAATATCATTACATACTATGAGGAAATGACAACTTGGATTCATGTTGCTGGAACCTATTACTGCTGCATGGCCACCTCTGTATCAAATGCGACTTCTGCTCTCTCTCATACTGTTGCAAATAGCCTCTGCAGTGCCAGAATTGCTCACTGTGACAAAGCAGTTAGCAAGGGACAAATCCCAGCAGGAGCCACCAGCAAAGAGGAATGCTTCACACTGGGCTGTGGTCAGTAGGGCCTTCAAGCCACCTTTGCTATCAGCTGCTGAAGCACTGGTTGGTGGCAGCAAAGGAACACAGAGGAACAGTTTAAAGAATCCCTTGGGAGGGAGACAGGAAGGAATACTCCGCAGTTTTTCAAAAGCAGGTCTGTTCACACAATAGAAGTTGAATAGAGGCATCTGACGAAGTACAGCATTTACTTTTTGCATTTTCCACAATTTTTTGGCATTTCTAAAAATTAGCCTAACATCAAACTAGACACTTCCTATACAAACATGAAAAACGTAGAGGAAAAGAGTAGGAGGCCATGCCATATTTAAATGGATATATAAGTAAGAAAAAATAAAAGCTAACTGTTGCCTGTAATCCTTTTACTCAAATTAAAAACGCTCTCAAGATGTAAAACCCTCTAATAGTTTAGTTTTAACCTGGAAGGATAGTGCCCTCTGGTGATAAAAATGCCATGCTATTTGACAGTATGAAGTTAATCTGTTTTTTTCTCTTGACACTTCTAAGCAACTGCACTAGACTACTCAATTTCCAAGGCTCTGTTTCTAAAATACACTTAATTAAGAAGCTTTTATTTGTAGCAAGATATCTGATTATGTGTGATTGCAAAACTCTCGCAAATTAGCATTTTCTTACCTGATGCAAATAGCTGCTGGCTGATTCTGCTGCTCTGCACATTCTCTGTATTCATTACAGAGGCAAGACTTACATCCTACATGGCTGTGCCGTTTGAGAATAAACATGGACCTAACATTTAGTCATCGAGCTGCTCAAGATCCCAGTAAGTTCTATCTAGAACTAGTAAAAGGAAAGAAAATGTTAAGATATTCATTTTTTTTTTAATCCTACTTAATAAATAAGATTCCATATGCATAGTGTTCCAATGAAAATCTCACTAATTCACTCAAGTAAATAAGTAAATATTTGAGTGGGGGAAAAAAAAAAAAAAAAAGAAATATTCACAAATTAAGGAATCTAGCCCAAGAAGTATTGAAATAATGAATTGTGAAAAGGATCAAGATGTGGATTATACTACCCACACCACAATACTAACTGGTATTAGTTAGAGGTACACCTCCTACATAAGTACACAGAAAATAACTAAAGCCTGTGCAATTAATATAATCCTCATTTCACCTCATATCATAGCTTATTGGTCTATAAAAGATCTAGTTTGCTTTGGAGTATTACTGCTATAAGCCCACACTCCTCAAACAAGAAGGAAAAAGATTGGGCGAGGACCTGAGAAGTAAATTCTTTCAGACAGCAGGACAGATAACTTAAAAGACAGCATCACAGAGTACAATCATGCATGTTTCTGACCAAAGACAATGGGTGCGACAGAACAGCTCATTCTACTCATCCATGGCAAAGGTGTATGAAAGAGCACTGGGACCAAAGGCAGTGACCTGACTCAATATCTCTCTGTAAAGGTTCCTGCAGTCACTTGCCATCCCTTATATTGCTGCACCTTATTTTCAAATGATGGCAATATTAGGATAGCGTGTGCTAACTGGGCTATATTTAATATCTTTGCTAGGTTGCGGGGGGGGCGTTTAGCAGAATCCTGCTTAATTCTGTTCTTTCCCTATTAGCCATTTCTACCATGACGACAAGATTTTGTGGTCAATTTTTGTTTTACCAACAGTCACAACATATTTACACATAGTGGCAAGAGTTTAGAAACCTTTTCCTTAGGTCAAAGAGGAAAAACGTTAGAGGAAAAAAAAAAAAGAGAAAAGAATACACAAAGGAGAAGAATCTAGTAAGATTCTTCATACTGTGGTGAAATCTTTTGTTTATGCAGATATTGGATGGGGGAAACTAGTTCACAACTTCAAGGCTGCCACATCCTGGTGTCATACAAGCATTTGCTAGGAAGCTGGTAAGGAAAATACCTTTTGAACTCCCTATACCTAGAAGCAGCAGCAGCCAATTATGTGAAGGCACTGTTATGTGATTCCTGATGTGAGCCTGCCTGCCCTCGTGAAGAGGGAAGCTGAGAGATGGAGAAGTCCCAGCAGACTCAGAAGTCTGTGCCAGATGTGGCGTTTCTATTCACTAGCCATGTCTCACACTCAGCTCTTCCAGGCATTCAGACTGCAGTTTCTTATAGATTTTTGTCCATAGCTGTGTATCCAGAACAAGAATCCTCCTCAAGGAGGAAATTAAAGCAGCCTAATTCTGCCTTGGGAAAGGGTAGGAGCACGACAGAGAGTAACAGGAAAGCACTGGGGAGCTGGAGCATGTTGCTGTTGCGGTTTGAGGAAGAATTATTCGCCTTCCCACACGCTTCAGCAACAGCAGCAGTTGCCCCTGTGCTGCTCAAGCAGAGGTGTTGCCTTTACCAGATGGTTTTTGTCCCCACACAGTTCAGCGACACAGGAAATTCCTTATATCTATATGGTACACAGTTGTTGGTTCTGTTGCAGCATGCATGATAATAATAATGCAATAAATTGCCTCAAATGCCCCTAAAAACTGGATACGTTCAATGTTTTAAAATCATTCTCCCCACAGAAACACTTGAGAAATACAGGACAACAGCATACGATTACCAAGGTGAGGAAGGGCTCAATTTAATTTCCCGTTTCCAAGATAGGCCTATCTAAATATTTGGGCAGAAGAACATCTCAATATATCCAAATCTACACTAGTGAAAACGTTTAAGGTAGCAATAATGTTTCCTTTCCAGTTTATATAAAATTCAATTTTTATTATAGAGTTAGACAGCTTTCTACACATTGGCTTTCAAAACTTAAGCAGTGATGATGTGGTGGAATAGTACATAAAATGTAGTTTAAAAATTCAAATTAAGTTGTAGATAGAAATGTTTCTGTTCTCCCCAGGGCAGAAAATTATTTAAGTGAAACTTGATTCCGTTTAGCCAATGCTTCTTAAAAGTGACTTCTATGAAGCAAGACCCAGTTCTATAAATTAGTTTGCAACTTCCACTACCTTAGAGATTTGCACTTTTTTTCCTAAGAATAGTTAGGTCACATGTTTATAACATTGAGCAGTCAGTATCTTAATGTTATAAGCTTTAGCTATGCATTTAAATTTATTATGAGCATTTCACATTTCCAAAACTAGCCTATATTAATAAGATCATGTATAAAATACCATCTTTCTCTACTAAGTAGCAGCAAAAACAGGAGAGAAAAGTATTTGAAATTAAGTTCAAATCAGCATGATCATATAGTATGCTGCAGAGCTGCCTTAAAGCTTTTTATGTAATCCACCAATCCTTTTGCTTCAGGGGGGCTTGCTAGGCATGTTGCACTTCTGTAAGACAGACATTTGCCTGCATGTGCAAGTCTTCCTTTTGGAGCAGTTTCAATTGCCAGAGTCAAGCTAGCTGCTCCTAGGAAAATCAGCCATCTCCTCTTCCTCTCCCACTCCCAGCAGCAGAAACAAAAGGAGCTCTGTGTGGCTGGTAGTCTACCTCCCCTTCCCACAGGGAGAGTGAGGGTTAAGAGTGAGATTTGTTCATTTAAGAAGATTCAGTTTTGGTTATAATGCTGGAAAGTCTTCCATCGACCCTGTTGCCCCTACTGCCCAACTGCGTTTTACAGTTTCTGATTATTCACTAGTCCCTGTATATACTAAACATGTGATAGTGAAGAGCTATCAAGTCAAAAAGAAGAGTGACTCCCCAAAATTAAGACTTAAGAGTGAAAAAAAAAAAAAAATGCATTAATAGCTTGATCCCACAATGCAAACAACAAACAAAACCAAGAGTTATACAGTTTGAGTAGCATCACTGTATATTTAATGAAGGTTTAATGAAGGAATTCTTCCAAATGAGGTGTTTAAGGGAGAAAAGAGTGCTGTCAGTAAGTGGCTGATATGAGCTTCATTATATCCAAACTAAGCTTCTGCAAGATTAGGAAGAAGAGGGCAGTGGAGTACAGTATTTGAAGCAGGCCAGGAAGTTTGCATTGAAAGAGACACATCTCTGGTTTTGTTGTGTGGTTTTTTTTTGGTTGGTTGGTTGATTTCTTTTTTATTATTATTTATTTTAGATATTATTGCTCAATGTGCTACCTTTATTACTATTATTATTTTTATTATTATCCTATTCAGGATAATATTTGAATGCATTTCACAACCTTTAGGAATCCAAGTCCAAAAAAATAATGGGAAAATTGTATCTGCTTTCACCCATGAAAAGTATATCCTCTTCCTTTACCAGTCCTTAAGAAAAATGGCATGAGAAGTTGTAAGATCTGCTTTTTGCTGCCATTTTCACTTAAGTAGTAAGCTTCCAATTGACAATCATAGATTAAAATACAAAAGAGTCTGATAATGGGCCAATTGTCAATTAATACATGGAACATCTTTTAAAAATAGAGGGAGAAAAGACAGTAAGTTAATATATATTACAGTCTTTTAAGTATTTATGTTCTTAAATATTTTATTGCCTTTCACTGCTCCTACAAAACTAAAGAGGATATTGATTTTTTTCCTTCCATTGAAATCCATTTATAGACCAGACACGTTTCTCTTTGTATTCGGTAACCTCTTTAATATTCTTAATTTGACCCTTGTGATTTATTGTCTCTCAGTACATTAAGGATTTCAGCAAAATAGGACACACTCATCTGGATGAGAATGAGACTATTCCTGGGAAAACTGAAGGCTGAAAAGTATCACAGATTTATAGTCTGATGTGTTAACAGTTATATTGTGTGACTCACCATAGCAAAAAAGATCAATGAAGAATTTCTTTATAAAAGTTGTTTTGTCAGTTTGAAGAGAGAGAATGGGGAAGGGACTGCAGTCAAATTGTAACAAATCATTCCTCTGGGCTAGTCTCTAAAGATGCCATGGGATGCTAATAATAACTCTGAAATACCAAGGAGTTTTGAAATATTAATAAGCTCTATTTTCAAAAGCTTAGCTGATGCCTCAAACTTCTAGCAGACTTTAAACAGCACCTGCCAACTCAAGCATAACAGAGCAGAAAGTGCCACTGGTGGAATCCACAGTACCAGTGGCTGGCAGCACGAGCCACCGGAATATCACAGAGGAGAATCAAGGGAACAAAGATCCTTTCCCAGGTAGGAACTGCACATGTGAAGAGGATCCTGGAGGTCTGTGCCCAAAGGACAGGAAAAGGAGAGGGTGAAGGATAGGAATAAAGTACGGTACTTTCATTAGGTGAAATTGCCAGGGTACCTGTCAACTCAGGACAAAGCTGGAACAGTGCGATGTGGAAACAGCAAAAGAAGTGTGAACTTGGACAGGAAGAATAGAAATTATTTGAAAGAGTTAATCATAACTAACTACTAATGAAATTAGCATTTTTCTTCACTAATGCAGATAATTCTTCAGCAGCTCTTGGATAAAATTGCTTCAAGACTATCAGGCTTGTTTTCTTTTTCCAGTGCCTGGCAAACTCACTTCTGCCCTGTTCCAATTTTCAAGTCTGTACAATCAGAAGAAGGGAATTTCACTTCTTCCATCACACAAAATATTCAAAGGCATTTAGATAGCAAAATTTTATTAAGACAGTATGCTTCATCTCAAGATTACCACCAGCAATGTGTACACTGAACTGCTACCTTGCACTGCTCCCAGACAAATGCATCAACCTGGATCAGAATGACTACAGACCATCATCATCATCATCATCCCCCCAGTCTGAAGGTTCTTCACACCAGTTTGGCATGGCTGAATAACCTTGCTTGAGGGTAAAAACATGCTCAGTTGTTGAGGTTTTATCGAACTTGATGTTGATGCCAGATATACAGAATAAGTTGCTTATATCTATGTTGGCTTTTAAATGCCACGGAAGATTCTCTGGCTTTATATTTAGTAATTTTAGTCAGTTTAGCTAGAGTGCTGTGCAATTTGCATGTAGTACTACAGCCACGCACTGCTGCAACGCTGAGCAACATTAGTTTCAAATATACTGTTTATACTGTTTAAAGGAGAACACATGAGCAAAACTAATTATTCATTGTTTTATAGTAATATTTGAATCTTATACCAAATAAAGCAGAAAACATTAAACGTTTTAAAAGGTTAAATACTGCCCAGAGCAATTCTGTAGAAACTATAACTATGAATAAATTAAATTAAAATTAATGTGTAATTATTTTCGCCAGTGAAACAGTAAGAAACTGTCAGCCTGTCTTTCTTCCCTGAAACTGTTTCATAATAAACTACTAATATTTACAAATTTGTTTGTCATAAAAAAGAGCATATAAGCACTGATTTAATTGCTGAGAAACAGTATATCCACATATGCTCTGGACCAAATCCAAGCTGTTTTTCGACAGAGACTATCACCATCAGTTTTCTATAGCATCCACACACATAAAATGTCAAAGTCTCCCCTTCATAATACAAGGCCAGTGGAAATTTTCTGCTCCATGTTGACACAAACTCCCTGTAACCAGCTCAGTATTCATTCCTCTAGTCCCATTCCTCCCTTGAACCCATCCGAAATACCCTGTAGGCAAGAGGAATAAAAATGCCACTGAAGAGGCTGCAGCAGAACCTGGGAGGCTGCCAGAAAGCTCTGGCAGGCAGGGGAGAAGGCCACTGGCCAGCACAGGGCAAACTTAACTGACAGCTCACAAAGACAGCTCTTACCACACAGAAGGGAGCAGACACGTCTCTCCCCACCTCAGCAGACTGGAAATAGAAGAGAGGTGGGAAATAAAGCCCTCTGTGACTATGTAGAGGACTACGACAGCTCAGCTGCTGTCCTCTTTCAGCAGTCCATGAAGTCAGGGATTTAATTTAAGCTCCTCAAGCTAATCGCAGTGAAGACAGCACAAATAGGACTGGAGAAAACACATGAACAGCATGATGAAGCAATACAGGTATTGACCCAAGAGAAACTTCTCCATGCTGCCCGATGCTCCATCAGCTTGTTTCTCTTCGTTGTATCAGATGGCGCACACAGCACACAACCCAGAGGATGAGTGACTGAGCATATTCACACATTATGAGAGCCACTATTTGGCTTCTGCTGAAGAAAAATAAAACACTAAAGAAGTGTTACATGTTATTGATTATTTTTCATGTCCCTTTCTCCTCTGTGAAAGCTAAAGAAATGTATTGCTTCCAATTCTGTTTCTTTTTCAGAAAATCTGGATCTCACTGAAGGTACATATTCTTAGTGTCTAGCTCAAGTGTTCGGGAAACATTTGACTGATGCACACAGAAAGGTACATGCAGGTAGGCTCTGCATATTTCCTAATGATGTTTCTGCTGTTTCCATATAGAATAAAGCACACAAGAATGCAGGTCTCTAGAAAATACACCACCTGGCTATACCATCCTCCTGCTCTGCTCACCCTCCTCAGCTGGCAGATGCAATGGCACCTGACAGCAATATTTAGGAAGATGGAATTCCTTCTTATCACTAGATCTATGAACCAGGACAGTTGTTTGTTTTTTTTTGATCTTCCTTCATTTTCTTTCACCCCAATTAATTAAATGGAGATTAACCAAATGGCTAAAAGAGACACCTCTGTCCATTATCTCCCAGGAGGGTGTCTGTAAGAACCCACCCAAGTTGGGTGAAAGCTTCTCTGTTCCTGAGCCAGAGATTGTAGTGCAGTGTTTAATGGCATTTGAGAAATCCTTCTAATGTTAATTTGCATTATTGTCCTCACCTCTCTTCACTTCTGGTGTCCTGTAGAAACTGTTGCTGAGACACTGCATGAAAAGATTCTATGTTGCTGTTGCTCATCTTGCTGCTGGATAGTGCTTATACTCTGACAAACCGTAGTTGATTATCATTTATACACCTTCACAGCATTCAGAACGTTATCTTCCCTTCTGGTATTTACCTTCTCCCTTCTACATTGAAGACCTCTACACTGTTTGAATGTTTCTCGTGAGAAAAGGGGACTCAAACTGGGTGATGGATAAGATCCACTTTTAGAAAATGGCATAATGATAACCTGTGATTTTCTGTTTGTTTCTCTCCTACTGTTCTGCAGTACTAATTATTATTATTTTGTTATCACAAAGCCCTGAAGTGAATCATTTAATAGGGCAAACAATAGCGATACCAAGATCTTTGCTGGGTAGTAATAGATAGTTGAAAGCTCCTCACCCATGCACAGAGAGTGACGATAACAAAACCTTTCAGAGACTTTTGACAGTTACCTTTTGCCTGACTACTCTGAAAATTTTGTGTCACTGCTAAGTTTTGCTACATCCCTGCTCAGCTCCCAGGATTATATATAAGCATGACAAAGTGATTGTGTCCATGCACAGATCTTTCCTGGGCTCTGCTGGTATTTTCTCCTACATTGTTAAAAAGGTCTCTTTATTCCTCTCTTTTCCATCCTTTGTTAATTTCTTTTTGTAAGTCTCTTAAATTTAAAGATGCCATAGGACAAGAGGCAAAGTCTTCTCACAGAATAAGAGCTGGATAAGAAAAAGGCAAAGTAGCACTGCAATAAGTGGCTGGAGCTTTCTGCTGCAAGGATCTGGATCTCTTCTGTGCACTGGGCTTTCAACTGTTTGCTTTCTTAGTTCTAGCCATTCATCAAAAGCACGCCCAAACACTTGGACCCACCAAAACCTTCTGCTTTGCTTCCTTTCTTTCACTCTTTCTGTGATCCCTCTTTAGGTGACTCTTCTGTTAATTTCCTCTGTTTTCCTTCCATATTTCCTGATACTTTCTGCTCTTTCCTTTTTTTTTTCTTCCCTCCTGAAAAGGACACCAGCTATTTCCTTTGCATTTTCATTGCCAATCACCACAAAATAATCAAGAGTAAATGATCCCTGTTGCCCTTCCTGATGAGTACACTTTTGAGGCTTTGCTAGTGAGTACAGCACTTTTCATAGCAACAAGTATATAACTGCAAAAATATTAATAGGAGCATATTTTCCTTTTATTTTTACATTTAAGAAGTGTTTTCTTGCCCCCAGCTAACTCTGTTATGTCTTGCTCTGTCATTGATCTTCTTAGGAATCACAGGAGTATAATAATAAGTAATTTGGCATATAGGTTCAACTCACAACCGAAAATCCTAAAACAGACATCAAAAGAAAGTTGCCTTCTGTGACACACTAACATTAAATTTCTGCTTCACAGCAAAGAGGAATATAGCAGAAAGGATAATTTGCAGCACTTGGTAATATTCTACTGGAACACATCAAGACAGCTATAAAGGTGCCAGGAAGCCCTGAATACGTAATTAAAGCAGTTTGTTGGTAATATGGCGTTCACAGATTGAATAGAAAATTATATTCTACTTGGAATACTCCCATCAGATTCACAGTTCAAAAGACACAGAACGCCTTAGCAGACACCACACGCTTACATTGCTGTGTTCCCATCTGAGTATTGCAGAGATGGGAACTTCTAGCAAAACTTGCCTCAGGACTTTCAACCAAAGGTCCTGCTTCCACTGCAGATAAGCTGCCTGAGCTTTAGGAGTCTGGACAGAAACTTCCTGTACCATGTGCCTTGGGATAGCATATGGAAGTTTTCAATTAAAACCATTCCTTTGTTCTGAGAAGGAACTGGGACTGAAAAGGTAGTGCAACATGTAACTTGAATGCTTTCTTCCCTTTAGCTGAAAGAATGCTAGTTTTGACGAAAGAAGGCTATCCAGATGTTCCGCTGGTTTACAGTAGTATAGTATATTTTGTCATAAGCAATCTGCCAAGTTTGAGCAAACTATGTGTTGTGGAGAGGAAAAAAGCTGTCTCTTTTGCATGTGGCAGCACTGTTTCTAAATTTATTCCAGTCACACAACGCAAGCACCATTCCCAGACAACTCCTGTGCATCTCCACAGCGCAAAATGCCATCCCTTTGAAGGATGTAAGCCTCTCAGAAATGTGAGAACTGTACTCCTTCATCCACAAGTGGCCCTTAATAATCTGAGTTTACTACAAATGATGAATCACAATAAATGTATGTTAATAAATGGTTGTCCACAGCACTTCTCCCTCTCTCTTGTTTTCTTTTTTTGTTTTTGTTTTTTAAACAAACTGAAAAATTAAAATATGCTCATGCATGAAGATAGATATAGATCCTATGGTTAGGGCAATTCATCTTCTGAAGTCTCTGTCCTTGCCTCTGTCACAGATAATCCAGGCAAACCTCAGGCTGCTGAAGCTAAAGTATTCTCATTTTTCTAAGTGATTTCAGACATATAGATTCATATTTATAGAAGAATGATATACTCCAAACTGAGGTTAATAGAATGTGTTATGATGTGCCATGCACATTAAGCAGCCTGAGGCAAAATAAGCCCTGCATATGTCCCACTGGCTCTCTGTTAACAGGTATGAGATTCTGATCAAAATTGCCTACGAAAATAAAAAAATAAAAAGATAAAAAATCTTTTAAGACCATTGCTTGCAAGAAAGAGAGATAAAGAAACACAATAAATAAGTTCTGCAAGTCAAGTTAAAAGAAACACAACAGAATAAAGAGTTACTGAATACATCAATCTCGTTATCAAAAGCATTTTCTTTCTTTTGTTGATAACATTCTTTTGATGATAAATACTTTGGCTATATGGAACTTATAATGTCTTGTATTACTATTAGGAAATAGAAAGGGATAAAACCAGTCAAAAATGAAGTTCCAAGATCTGGCAAAGTATAACTTTTCAGAGAGTGAGAAAAAAAAAAAAATCAAAGTAGTTAGTCTTAATTATTTTGGAATAAACTATGTAAGCACATCAAAATAAACCTAGAATAACGTTTGCTTTGATGACTTTTGAAAGTACTCTGACAAAACAAGTCCTCATGTTAAAGATAGCAGGAATTTAAGAGTCATTTTGCTTAGATTCAAACCTAGATTGAAATGCATCTCCCCTGGGTTCAGTCACACTCTCATTACTCCCTTTGGCACAAGTCGCATTCCTCTGCTTACCGGCAGGAAGCCTTGCGAAGGCAGTTGTAATCAACCTTAGTGAGAAAAGTGAAAATTGGCCCTTTCTGTGCAGGAACATATGACCCGCCCCAGCCAGCCTAAAAGACTCTGAAAATAGGAAAACAAGGCACAAGGAATGATGAATGGATTGTGCTCTGAGAAAGCTGCCTCTGCAACAACAGCAGGCCATCTCAACAAGCATAGCTTCTTGTATATGTAGAGGGGTGTATTTTCCTACGTACAGGAAAGAAGCCATCTCCTACATGTTCTCCCAGCACAGCACTTTATTCTTAACTTTGTCTTTCCTCCACTAGTTTCACTCTCCTGTCTTTCTTTGAAGGAGTTACATTGGTTCTTCCCAGCCAGGAAGAAATGTCCTTACAATGGACGACAGTCATGAAAGAATCACAGTAATTATGTTTGGGGTGGGAGGGGAGCTCAGCAGGGCAGGGGGACTCAGTCCAACACCTGTTGAAGGAAATTGTGGTGGATTTAGTTTTTTGATATCCCGGTATACAAATTCCATTTTGTAAAAGCAAAAAAAAATGTATTACAGGATAGCTAATTTTATGCAATTAAGTCTTCATTAATGCTATGTTCTTCAGGTCACTTAACCTGACTGGCAGCAAGCGCCCTATGTAAGCGCACAACAAGTTCACAGAAACAAACATATCCAAGAGACCTCTGGCTCTCGTATGATATCACTGCCAGTTGCTACAATAAAAAGTCTTTTTCTTCATTATATTAACTTTTTCATGTATGCCTCATTATTTCTTCATGCTGATTACCCAGTGGAAGAGTTTGATTCTATTTAAGGCTATGGAAAAGGTCACAGACAAAGGGAGTTTGAGTCTCTGTTTGCTATTTTAAAAGAAAACTACCACACTAGTGTTAATATTTGCTTTCACTTACAGCAGGTACACTCCGGTTATCTGAATAGCAAATCATGGTGAGCCATATGAATGAAAAAGTACTGAGAAGTTATTGATCTCAGAAGAAGGATGTAGACATGTAATGACTGATTTTTTAACAGAAACCTCTGAAATATTTTGGGTTTAGTTGGTATTGTTAAAAGGCTGTTGAAAGCCCTATCAGCTACCTGCTGCAGAAACAAAAGAAATGGCATTTTCTTGTATTTGATGTCCACAGAAGTAATCAGAGCATGAAAATTAAAAGCACAGTTATTATAATAATTGAAACTGAATGCAGTGTAAAAGATTGTTATAAACAAAACATTTATTTCAATTAAAAAAAATTACAGGGGCACATAACAAGAATGACTTCTGGTTTTGGTCAGCTGGTTGGTTACCTTCTGGGAGGACTGAAAATACTGTGAGAGAGTTCAGACTGCAGTTTCGCAATTGGCCTCGATTCACCAGACACAGTCATTTTTAGATTCAAATATTACCACTGCTTTAAAGAGACGGTGCCAAACCAGGTTTCTAACAGATCATAAAGGTCAGGATTTGAGGTCTGCTGTCTGCACCCATTTATAATATTTACGACTGTTCAAATAAATGATGCGCTTTATATTTGTGATAAAATGATTTGTTGAGATGCAATTTTTCATAGCTCATGGAGCATTTGTCTTTTACATGAGATTTTGCCCAGGCTGTGAAGGAGGTCAGGCAGGTCCAGATTTCCCAGCTGAGGCACTGACAGACACGAGCCTGCTCGGCCGTGGCACCTGTCTTAGTTGCCAGAAGTGAGCAACGCAACTTGTCCCTTCCAGTATGAGTCTGCCTATTCCCCCAGAAGCACCCATCCATTTCCCATCTTGCCCATCTCAGCCCTGAGAACCATCAGAGAACCAAAGCACAGAATGACAAAAATGTTCCCTGCCTCCAGTTACCTAACTCAAGCACTGTGATGTAAATGCCCTAAACCAGATAAGCGGTGGATGAGTGATTAAGTTCAAGATGAGAAGCACCATCAATCCCTTCTACAGAAGGAGATTGCACCAAAGGAATAAGCAAAGGGCCACATTAAAAATGCAATTGTGCTCCAGCCAGCAGCTGAATGGCAGCAAATTGCATCTTTGAAAGGCTGAGGTAGGATGATGTTTCCTCCCACACAGCTTTGATGCCAACATGCCAAGTGCTTTATCCTTAGCATCTGTGAGGGCAAGGGCATGAAACAGCATTTAAGATAAATTCTCCTATAAAATACAAAGCAAATGCTAACATTTCATAGATTAAAATACAACTCAGATGTTAGTTACTGCACAACCCAAGAATGCAGCTAGACTAAAGTTACTTCCATAAAAAATGGATTTCTGATGTACATAAGATTCTACCTTCAGGCATATTTTCTAAACACAGACCTCCTGGAAATCACGCTTCATATATCTCAGCACATCAGGAATGCTAAGAAAGCTTGTGATGTCTGAAGATTGCAAGCTCTGGTCTCCCAATGGGATTTATGTAGGTGTTATTTTGTTTTCTTTAAACTAGATTAACTTCTTTGTTGTTTTTCTAAGCTTCTAAATATCTGTAAATGACAGCTTGGGGCAGCTGTTTGCTGCAGATTGATTTATTCAGTCCAATTACTTCTTTCCTTATGTCATATGAGAGGGTTACCCGCAAGTTCAATTTTACTGGCTGACTGATCTAAAAATATACCTCTCTCTCCAGTCCATTTCATAAACTGAATGAACAGATAAACAACATAATTCACTTTCACAAAGTGAAATTTCTTTTCTTTAAGAAAATCATACAGTTCAGCTCACGTAATCAGTAAATGAAGTTGTACTAACTGATTAAAAGCACATAGATGTTTTTTGAACTCTGCAGAGACTGAGAACATAGCAGGCAGTAAACAAAAGTTTCAAACCTGAACTACCAACCAGGGAACAAGAAACAGGGTACTAGAGGAAAATTAGAGGAATTCAGAACTGCAGCAGAGGCTTCTTCCAGTGACTGAGCTGGATAGAGGAGAACAGAGCTTCTCTGTATTTCTTAGGAGTGCCTCTGATTTCATCCGGAACAGGGAACATTTCCTGTCCAGAAACCCTTTGTCTACAGGCTTCCACCCTGTGTGCTTGCCCTGTGGCTCCCCACAAGAAGCACACGATCAAAACGCACCCTACCCACCAGGGGCCTCAGCAGAGTCCTCTGGGGAGCAGGGCATGGGTGAGGAGGGTCACCGTGGCCTGGGTGACCATGGTGAACTCAGACAAAAAACAAGTTTCTAGACAGCCCCTTACTTTCTCTATTCCTGTTAACACATTTTTTGACTGCTTTCGTGAGGCATCATTTTTTGCACTTTCACCCATTTGCCATCATCCCACCTTCATTTGCCATTATGACTAGGAAAGAGTTACTATTTAGCTAGTGTGAGAATCACTAGTTTGAAGCATTTCAGGATGATCTATAAGGTCAGATATAAGAATGATCTATAGCTAAGATTCACACTACACTAGCTACTACAGTTTTCCTTCTTTTAACAGTTCACAACTCCTTTTATCATCTACAGTTTTTCTTCAGCCTAAAAACATTCATGAAACAAATTTCAGCTTCCTTACTTTACGCCTACCTTTTGATTGTTTTAATTTCAATTTTCTCCCTTGCACTAAGATCCCAGCACAGAGATTACACAGCCATTCATATTTTGGGTAGGGCTGAACAATTACTGGACAAATCCCCAGCCGTGTTGTTGTCCAAGGGCTGAGCAAAGGAGTTTTCACATGTTTGCAAGCCACTAGGAGTTCTTGGCATAGAATTACTGACCCCGAGAAAGCTTGTATCATGCCATCTTTTCCTGCTCGCTTATTTCCCTGTTCATTTCCTACCATCATGCTCCATACTGAACTACTTATATTCAAGAGAGAAATTCTACAGCCCGGTGTTCAATTCCAGCAATTTCAATGACTTGCAGACAACACAACCAACTTTGGCCCATTCTTCATGTCACTGAAAGAAACAAAAATTGATTATAATTCCACCCTCATCACAGGAAAATAAATATGTGTGTGTCACACATATAACTGCCGAAAACCACTACTCCTGCAACTTGCTAGAAAGTGACATTTCAGTCTTCCTAGCTGCCATTATGCAGACCACACAGGTAAACATTTTGTAAAGGTATAATATTAGAAAAGTATGCCAGAAGCCCAAAGTGTTATGTATGCCAGCATCTCCAGGACAGGTACATGAAACAGCACGTGGAAAAGGCAGGAGACAGAGCCCTTAATCTGAGCTTCTTGTAGTGCAAACTACAGCAGTATCGAAGCGCTGTCGCTGTACCATCACAGGAAAGCGTGTGGCAAATAGATGAAGAGCAATTCAAGCTTGTTTCTTCTATTAGCCAAACGGATGACTTCTCTCATGCATTTCAGTAACAAATAATACAGCCTGCAGCAAGGACAGCAGTTTCCCATGCTCAAACCCTGCCGCTGGACAGAACTCGTATGGCACACCACAGCGGCATGTCCTGAGGCACAGGAAGCCCAGGCTCACAGGTCCAGGGTCACAGGTTTCAGAACAGAAACCAGGTCTCCCCACCTTCAGCCCTGTACTTGCCCTGTTGAAACAACGTGTTCCTACACAGGTGCCGGGACAGGATGGGTGATCATGAATACCGGCTGGCTCACGTTGGGCACTTGCAGCTTTACAGAGCACCGCTTGCTTTCTCAGCCAAGGATTTTCAGATGTCTGGAGGGAGAATGGCAATGTGACAGAGCCATTAACTGCAGTTTTACAAAGCAGTAGGAAAAGCAAGTGCATTAAATATAAGCCTAAGGAAGCACTGAGCTGATACTTTGATCATCTGTAGATGTAGGAAAAAAATGTATATTTTTTAAAACTGAGTTTTCAGCTCAAGGTTTATTCTGTATTTATAATTTCCTTTAAAAAGCCTGCTATAGGGCAGGACATTTGTAAACTAGCAGGAATATACAGATGAGATTATTTAGGAGGCCCTATCATACTGCTGTAATATTTTTTTTTCTAAACACATCTAGCCTAAACCATTCTTCAGAAAAGGAAGTCTTCCTCAGAGTAACAGTAGTGATCAAGGACTATTGCATTTTTTAAAAGCCTGTTGGAAGGTCTAAGCATGAAAAATATCTTTTGAGAACTCTTGAAAACCACCCACATAATTCCCCACTTTTGTGATTTCTAGCAGACATAAAATGTTGTATCTGCATAAGGCAATGGATACGTGAGGACAAAAGTCATGCAAACTGGTACCGGTACTGCCAGCCAGTTTTCCATCTGCTTCAGGGCTTTCATCTTTCAACACACACAGTCAATACACTTAGCCATTCAATCTGTTGTTGCAGTGTAATTTGTATGTGTTGATTTTCTTGTTCTCTGTGACATTTGCTTTTCTCCTTCCTTTATATATTTTTTCTGTCATCCTACAGCCTCCTTCACATAGCTGTCTCTTTCACTACGGCATAAAAATACTTTTTTTCTGTGATTCATTGATTCTTAACTTTTCCAGGTAATGACTGCAAATTCCTATTTTATATAAGAAACTAAACACAAAACAGATTCCTGGTTACATTTTCTGTTGATAGTAGCAGATCTGCCTTTGTCCTAATCCATTTTTGCTTTTAATATAGCTGCAGACTGGGACCATTATTCATATTTTCCACTGAAATAATATATTTATCTCAATATTTCATAATGCAGTTGACTTGACTTCTGGGGAATATTTGTTTAGGTTTGTCACGTTGAGTATCACTGTTCATTTCATGTTTAGAGAATGAAGTAATAAGACCCACTAGAAGTCCCTAATTATTTCTGTTTATGCCTTCCAGAACAGTATGGGGAGACACTGAAGTAGTGGTACAGCTGTAAGGAAGGGAGCTTTTCTAAGCAAATATCCAGAATTATTGTAACCCCTGTCTGATCAGAGAGGCTGGCCAAAGAAACACAGATATAAGGGTTAATATCACTTAAGAGAAGACATTCATAATGGAGCCTGGTATCTTTATTTACAAAGAACACACAGAATCCTGTTTTCTCAGAGTACAGAAGGAATCAAAAGGAAGCAAAACATCTTTCCTCACATCTTCAGCTTTTTTCCTATCAGTCAACAGATAACCCTCAACAGTTAACCTGAAAATTTCTCTCCGATGTTCTGAATTCTGCAGCTGAATATTAAATTTTCTCCTTTCCTGTGTTATTCCTTCTGGCTCGGTTACTCACACATCCTTACACCTCTAGAGCAAAGTCCTCTGACTATACAGCTGCAATTTCTGAAAGGCCTGACCATACCATCCCTAAGGGGTGACACATGTAATTTAAGCAGGCAAAAGACAGCATTTACCTATGCTGACTTTAACACTCTTTTACCCAAAACAAAACAACAACAAATTGGAACTCCTACACTAGATTTATATGAAAGCTTTTTAGGCTTGGCATGAATGAGTATAAGTGTGGGAAGATAAATAAACACTGCTGCATCCTCTGTCAGTTGCTCTAGTAACAAACTCATCATTAGCCATCATTAGTCCATCAGCATATGAAAGCCAGCAACAGTCTTACTGTTTCCACTGCAGTAGTAGCACCTACCTTCTTTTGCCAACACCAGGTAATGGGAGCACAACTGCTGCTCTAACTCACAGAAAGAATTGTTAAATATTTTGTAAGGTTGGCTAATAGGACCCTTTATTTTCTCTATTCAAAGACTACAAGATCAATGTTTAGAACTCTGTGTTAACCAAATACAGAATTCTGGAGCCACAACTCAAGTTAAAAAAATAAAAAATAAAGTTGTCTGTGTTTGGTACCGCCAGGTTCCTTGCTTTTGCAAGATAAAAGACTGGTGTAACAATTTTAACCCAATCAATCATTGTTTCAGCTTTTCAACTTCTTTGCCAGTAAGGCCTTTTTAGCTACTTATGGTTGAATCATACAATCAAAGAACCATAGACCAAAGAATAGTTTGGATTGGAAGGGCTGAAGGTTATGAGAGGCAATGTTTTCTTGAAACAAATCCGTGACATAAATGCAGTGAATTCATAGCTGTGGAGAAGGAAAGCAGAACTTGGGTCTGCAACTACTCTTCCTGACACTTCAAGACCACATCTGTACAGTTTGACAAGGTAAAAAAAATATATATATTCTTAAAAATGTGGGTATTTCTACTCCTCCTGCACTAGTAGTTATGCTGATGACAAATGAGACCAAAAGCAGATTACATAAACAGAGCTCTTTGTATTGGAAATGATATTCAAAACGTAGAACTTCTTTAGTTTCAAATCAGATTATCACATTATCATTTTTGTCCTTTCACCTAATGCATTCCCAACAGGATTTATTAGTTCAGCCACAAGACTCTTGTTACACAGTCTTGCAACTTTGAGAGACCTTGAAGGGCACGCAGAGTAAATTAGCCTTTTTCCAGAATATGCCATGTGACACCACCTGAGCATTATCTGCCCAAATTGTGTTAGCCACGTTTATTTCTTAGCAATTTGATTTAGGACTACAGACCTTTGCTAAGGGACACCATAGGTTCAGACGGTTCAACACAGCTGAAGTGCCAGCGGAGCTACCCAGCGCACTGCTCACAGCCACAGCTCCGCAGCCTGCTCCTGGTTCTGCTGGTGACTCTCTGCTCTCGGCCTGGGTTTCATTGTACCTAACTGCAAACCTGGGATTAACTACCTATGGTTTTTCAAGATATTTGTAGTTCCTTTTAGCAAAATACTTCGACCTCACTTAACAAATGTTTATGGTTTCCTCTATTATGGCAATCATTAGCAAAACAGATATAAATTTCTATTCGTCACTTCAAGAACAATAGGGGATGTTTTACGCATGAAACTGCAAGTCAAAAAAATGCCAGATGTTAAATCACAGCTCCTTTTCTTTTACCATTGACACCCAGGACACCCTTGTCTTCTTCCATCCAACCATTAGGTCCTGAGAACACAGAAGATGAAGAGTTTTCAGTTCCTGGCCCTGGGCTAACAGAAGAAATATGACATCAGTCTAACCCTTAGTTTGTTTCAGATGAGATTATTGACAAGCACTATTTCTCCCAGAAAAGCAGGTTTAATTGTTTTAGCAGCACTGCGTCTAAGAAAAAAACAGTACATGTGCAATCTGAGTGGGTTCTGAAAACATCAGTTCAATCCAATACAAACTCAGAATACCCTGTTTGAACAATAAAATGTTAAATTTAGTTCTACTCCCAGACTTTCAGTTATCAAGCTTTGGAAGACACTCTAAAACAATTTGAAGGAGATCTGAGAAGAGGATGATACTAATTAGGATATCCTATGCTTGTTCAACCTTGCAAAGTAGTTCTTCCCTGAAAGGAAATCAGAATGACATGACTTGCCAGAATGAAGCTAGCTATTTGACAGTTCAGTCATCACGTCATAAGAATGAAGTATTCCAAGTCATGCATTTACCAATCTTTCCAGACACAGAGAAGCAACAAGACTGAAAGAAAAATCCAGAGGTAAAGTAATAAACCAAAACTTTCCTAGAGTATTTGTTCCTTAAATGCCAAATACTATCACAGATGAGATTCAATTTCAGAAGTTCTGTTATTTTTTGTTCACATTCCAATTTTGTGCAATTTCATTTATTGTAAACTTATCTGGCTTTGCACATGTTTTTCATCATGGGCCTCACTGTGTAACTTAGAAATATGCAGGGTTAGAGGTCATCAAGCTTTTTCCCCCTTTCATGTCTATACAAGGATTTCTTTAAAAACCATTGCTTCCCCAAGTAAAAGAAATTTGATTGAAAGATACAGGCACTCAAAGCCTGGAGAGAAAGAGAATGGGATGCAAGAAGACTGTAGGGAATCCAGACTAGAGTAATAACAAGTCCCCAGTTCCTCAGTTTCTGATGCATTCAGTGAGATTTTCAAATTTTTCATAGGCCCCTAGGCAATTTAAACGCGTGCTATGAATTTAAGGCATGATCTTACAGACTACTTACTCTCCTGTTCATCATACTGGGGAAAAAAAAATCTGGCTTCACATAGCTACTGTGGTTTTTTGCACCACCACCACCACATTCACATAGAGCTAACAGCACTAACTGGGAGAAAAAAAAAGAAAAAAAAAAAGGAAAGCCAAGTGGGCTGGAGACTGACTGCAAGTCAAAGCTGTCAGCTTTTGGGGGAGCCAGGCTGGAAAAAGGACACCTCCCCACCAGGTTTTAGAACACCTCTGCCTCTGGTCCTGTCTCAGTAACAAGCCCATTAAGGCTGCTACCTCTGAGTTTCTCCTAGGAAGCTTTTGCAGAATTGCAATTTTTTTTTTTTTTTTTTTTTTTGCAGAAACTGCAGAAATCAGAACTCACTTGTTCCTAAGAAGGTCATATGAGAACTACTAGGAACTTATTAGCTTATTAAACATTCTTGCACTGACAAGTTCTTTTAACATCTGTTGTAAGCTGAAACCCTCACAGTGCCTCACTGAATTGCTTCTGCTTCATTACACTTCTGTTTATAATACAAGGCTGTATTTCCAAGTTGCAAAAGTGTCTAAAATTTTTATATAAACTAACAGCAAACCAAGCAACATGGAACACTGATTAAAAATATATATATATATATCACCAGATTCCACAGGGGACTAATTTAGAAGAACACTGCAATGTCACAGAAGTCCAAGAAACTTCTAGGCAACAATACTCAAGATAACCCACTTTGCTATAGACTTTTATATATCCTGTAGCGTCTGTGACTGGATTTCTAAAGAGCAAAAGGCAAATCACACCTCTGTTAAGATGACCTCCCCACCGATGATGCAGACCAATTTTGCCTGTCACTGCCACTAGATTTTTATTGATATTTTACCAGTTCCCTTCTAGGGACGTCAAATGTTTCTTTCTATATAAAAACATGTATAGACAGCAGCACTCCCCAAAAACCTGATCAAAGCCTGTGTTACTCAACATGGGGTTAGCTTTCAGCAACCACACAGCATTTCTTCTGCGCTGTAGCAGAGCTGCTTACTATTTCACAGACCAGATGAAAGCCTGAGGAATTGTGGACTGCTTCTGATGGCCTGACCTCACACAGGATGTTCTGGGAGTCTGTGTGAACAGCAGGGAAACTGAGTCCTATAGAAGACGAGTCCAAAGGACACACTCTTGTGCAGGACTGCAGCTTGCTCCTAGTGTTTTGCTGTTACCCTGACACAGTTCTGACCGCTCCTCAGTACAACACGCAGGCGTAGCTCAGAGCTGGCACGTCCATGTCAGGATGCATCCCCAGGAGTCAGCGTGAACAGGCTGCACTGGGTTTGGTTTCCTCCAGCCCTAAAGTGTGCCTGTGTGCCCTCATGCCAAGCCACAGTTTTTCATGCTACTGAGAAAAATAACACGGGTGATTTAAGAAGCTTTGAATTCAGCACTTTTGCCCTGGATTATGCTTTAGTGACACAGACACCCTGCATGGGCCATGAGATTCATGGCAAGTACTACATCCTCCAAGGCAGCAGGATTTGCCCCTCTCAGAGGTGCTGCCCTCGTTCCCCACATCAGTTTTCACCAACATCCCCAATGTATGTGAAGGACAGTAAGCTGCACGTCCTGTGGTCACTCACGTTCCCTCCTGCTCCACCTCTGTCACGAATGCCTTTGTCAGGTCTCACGTGAACTTTTGCAGTTCTGCACTGATTGGTGCAATTGCCTTTACGATTGTCATGAGATCAGCTGTTCACCCCCTAAAGAAATAAGCCTGTATGTTCCTTTTGTCCTTTTCTGCATGGATTTGACTTTTGGCTGTTGAAGCACTCCTAAAAACACACATAACTCAAACTGAATTAATTTACTAAAAGCCTTAGGGCACAATTTCAGTACACATAACCCTGTGCGGGGCTGCCTATAAGTAAATGGATTCACCACTTACAAAAGAGGCAAGGACATTGCCAAAACAAAAGGATTTATTGCACACAAGAAAAAAACGTAGCAAACTCTAGTTACAGTCTTCTACTGAGATTAAACACTGCCACTGGCCAGAAAATATATTAAAATGCCAGCATGGAAACTGCATACAAAATTTAGAGCACTTCTCTTAATAGTAGTTTTAGATGGAAATGTTTTCCTTTCCTCCCACCATTACCTGCAAACTTCCTGAAGAATAAAAAAAACTACAAAAAAAAATCTGGCAATCATCTTCGAAAATCATAAATAAAGTTTGCAATTTCAAGCAAACACTTTTGTGGAACATGTTTAGCTGAAAACATCCTTGGCATTGGCTTAAAAAAAGAAGTCTCTGAGCAGCTCTCCTCCAATTAGCACCATCCAGCAGTGTGGGGTTTCCTGGCTCCAGACAGCTTGGAGTAGTTACGGCAGAAGGAGGGAAGGTGTTGTACTCTATCCATCTCTTCTAGCACATCTGACCGAACCTGCCACAGCTCAGCACTACTGGGATATTGAGTAAATGTAAACAAATGAATATTGATTTTATTCCATTTTTCACATCTCCACTCCAGGTCTTGTTTTCTTAGGTTCCATCAAATGCACAGCTCTGCTTTCTAAATTAAGCAGTTTTATAACACTATGCCATAATAATACGGGTTCCTCTCAACACAAATTGATGTAAAAGGTGCGAGAAATCACATGCTACTAAGTGCATGGAGAAGAAGAATCATTTTACTGGAAAATGAGGAAGGCATCTGGAAAGGGAGGCAAATGCCTGCCCTGCCTAACAGCCCAGAAAGCCCAGCCCTGAGCTCCCTGGCAGCAACACAAAGTCCTCAGTGCTGCACCAGGCAGAGCACGTAGACCTACATGCTCACTTGCGCGTGGTGCCACGCAAGCGTGCAATTACATTTCTAGTGGTGCTTGGAAAGGAAAGGATGGACCTACCCGCGCCTGACAGCCTGCACAGCGCGCAGCCGTTGCCAAAAGCCTGCACATTATCAGCCTGGTTACTAGCAGAAAGGTCGTTTCTGTTTAGCAAAGATAAAACCAAAGCTGTATTTTAAGCATAAGTGAGGGGAAATGAAGAAACAAATACACCTTTTCTGCTCCTAAAACCAACCGGGAAAACAGAAGACATTTGTAACAGCATGATTTATAGATCACTTTTCCCTGCTTTTCTTATGGGAAGATCGTAAATAGCCACAAATTTATAGACAGACTATCCCATTTTACTGTTAAATTGCAATCCAATCTGGCACAAGCAGGAACATCAGTCTGGCTTTCCTATCTGTTGACACCATAGCAACAAAATCTTTGAATTACACCAAAGTGGCTTTTCCACTGGTGATAGGGAAGTAAGTTTGGGTTTTTATTCTTTCCTCGAACCTGAGGCTGAGGTTTTCCACAGGCCTTTGCAGTCCTGAGGAATTACCTGTTGACAGTGATTAAGTTCTTTGCCCCTTGCCTTTCCATGAAGAGCTGTGCCACGACTGCTGTAGTCAAAAAGATTTGGATGAGCAAACTCCATTGATTCCCCTGTCTTTCTCAGGAGTTGGACTCTAGTTGAGAAAGTGGGTTGTTCAATTAAAAATTTATTTTTTGAGTTTTCTACAGAGAAACCTAAATATTTCAGCAAAAGTGTCAATGAAGCAAAATTCCCTTACAACTTCTCCCTGTACTTCATTTAGAAATTCCCAGCTAGCCAATGGAGGTCACAGATCAAGCTTGTTATCTAGGAGGCTGCAACTTTCAGCTTTTGATTTCTTAGTAATCTAACCACTCTTACAAAGAGAGGTCATCATGAAAATAAGTTAAAAAAATAATAAAATACACGTAGTTTCAAAAGGTGAGTATAAATAAACAGCACAGAGAAGACTTCCATCTTCCTTTTCTTCAATGCAATTCAAGAGGTTTCTTTAAATTTGTGTCAGCTACCTTAAAAGCTATTTTGAAGTTTAACCTGCACAACAAGATTACTTCCACTCTTTCCACTTCCCCCTTGCTACTTACTGCTCACAAAAATGCTAATAACACTTTGCATAGCTAAGTGCAACCATCTTCTATCTTGGCAGAAGACAAAATCTGTAACTGTGCAGAAGGTTACTAAGCTATAAGTAAACCGCTTATGCTTTGCATATTTATGTAAGTGAAATAAATATAGAATTCCATCTTCCATCTCAAAATGGCAAAACAGACATGCATGGAATAAGCACTGGCTGGTTTCCTTTGCTCTTAAATGAGGCCACACAATGGTAAACAAATACTCGGGGGTAGGGAAGTGTTTCAAGCGACTGATCCCAAATTACCATGAAAACAGTGATTAGCTTTATTGCTTTGTAAACATATTTAATGGTAACTTCATGTCAAAAATGTTGAGAGGGTTAATTCTAATAGAAGCAAAGAGGCTAAGAATAAAAAAATCATTTTCCATAACAAGAAAAAGTATTGGAACTGAAAAATAAAATTAAATAAAATTATCAGTCAGTCATGCAGATAAGCAGGGCCAACTGGTCTCATTTGTTGAGGTGGATGAGAAAGCATTAATTTAAAAACCTAAGGTGGACAACACAACATCTACGAAGAAGTTGAAGCAGGGGAAGGTGCCAAGTCTGACCTCACTGTCTGGAAGCCTTCTTGTTTCGGAGTCAGTCCATAGATGTCTGTCCAGAAACCTCCTGAAGAGCAGTCAGTCAAAACAAAAACATCCAAGTTGCATCAAGAATACCATAGCACAGGGCTTGTTCTTTAAAAAGCTGTGTAACACTCTGTTCATATTCACTGAAAACTGATGGAACAACAATGCATCACTTTTATTATTTAACTTGATACACCACACCATTATATCTAAAATTAGGTTATTAAAATAAAATTTTATATAATATTTATGAATGTTACAGAACACTTCCAAGAATAAGATTAATCTTTTATTTAATTCCTCATGAATGTGTCCTTAACTAGTGCCAGACAAAACACACAATTTCCTTTTGGCTAACACAATGAATTGGAGAATTAAAATCCTTCCTATTACCAGAATGCAATTCATTCTAGCATACATCATTTGTAAATTAATTAACAAAGATATGCCATCTCTTACAACACTGGTCTACTTTAGAAAATAACTCCTCTTGCTCAGTGACAGGCCCAGAGCTATCTCCCAACCATCATAACTGGCTCCCAATCCAAACATCGTAGCCCCAGTTCTACAGCATACTTTAGAAATTTCTGAATCTGTGTTCTTTGTTTACTAGAAACACGCTCCCATTACTAATGATACAAAGAAGAGAACAGAGGAAGAGGGAAAGGAGTTAAAAGAACATTATTAAAACAATTCTGTCAATATTGTAAACGTAAGACCTAATCTATTAGATGTTATTCTTTGATCAGCACATAGGGAAAATTGCTGCCTTCTTTTTCCTAGGGGAACTTGTACATGGGCAACTACCGTAGAATTAGTCTTCTCTGGTAATGTTGTTTTATTGCCATCATCTACGGAAGAAGGGACTTTCCTACATTCTCCATGTAAGAGAATCAGTTCAGACTACTAAAATGGTCAGAAATCTGTCTTGCATAAGTCAACCTGAAGACAAAAAAAAAAGTAAAGTTTTACAGGGGCTTGGTTGAAGGCTGAAATAGTTATAAGGACAGAAATAATTTACTGTTTTTCATTATAACAAGATGGTCCTAGCTCTAAATGCATATTTATCAGGGAAGTTCCAAAATGTTGCATTTACATTAAGATATTCATGGATGGATTCACGGAAAATTTCCTGTCTGTATTGCAGTTTATCATAGGATTAGTTAATAAACAGGTCTGCTTCACTCACTAAAGCTTTAGGCTGAAAACTTCACAGAACAGCTTATATGGCAGAGCCACGGGTAGGGCTCAGCGTCGCTATTATAAGTGCAGTTTCAGAACTTATCTGAATATTTTAAGTCATAGCCTAAAATTTGGAATAAGAGCTGGGAGTCAAGCAAAGCTATCTATTTATATGTCATATCACTGAAAACCCTTTATGGTTACTGAGCAGTAATAAAAATGTTAAATAGCAAACAAAATAAGCCCAGGCAGGAAAGGAGTTGAAACTGGTGAGCTTGAGAAAAGTGGGCTATATTTGAACACATTAATTGCAGCTCTTTGGTTTATCAGCACTGGTGAAACTCTTGCATAATAGTCTGAGAAGAGGTCTTCAGGAACATGGCAGTAGTGGTCCTGGAGGATTTGTAGGTATGAGTGATAATACGTGTGTATTTTACCTCATCCCTGACAGTTAGCAAAAAGTAGAGTTCAAGCTGACTTCTGGCGCCAGTTCAAGTGATTTTAGGATTATTTTAATTAGTACCAGAGGATGGGATTCCAGTTCAGGATCCTTGCCTGGAGCATATTATCGCAAACCTGGACTTTCACCCACACTGCAGAAAATTCAACTCATCTGAAAGATGAGATCAGTACGTTGACAATCAAAAAATATATATATTTGGATAGAATTTCTGTAGAGGTAATTTAATACCCCCTTACATTCAAAAAGGGTCGTTTCATGACTACTGGGTACGCTAGTGAACAACTGTATTTTTAATGAAACTTTTAAAGAAAAAAATGTGTTTATGCTGGTATGTTCTGGAGAACAATTTTTTTTTTATCCATTTTCTGCTCAAGGCCATATGCTTCCTCAAGCATAAAAAAAAAAATCTCTCTAGAACTACTCTGTTATTTGGAACTACCCTATTTATTTTTTTTTAGCTACAAAGCCTATGCAGGTATGACAGGATATTTTTAGGATCTAAGAGGCATTTGAAGATTTCACACATGTCCAGCACTACACTACGAGGCAGTTCAAGACATCATTCTATGCATGGAAAATGACTAATAAATTTAAGCAATCCCTGCATAACTAAAGCTTGTGAGCCAGCTCATTGAAACCACTTTGTAGGCAACAAACACACTGGGTAATTTTACTACTACAATGAGGACAGTGGTCACCTGATTAACAAGCAAACTGCAGTTAGATCCAAAGTTTTTTAAAAACAGATTTAAAAATACAGTTAAAAGGAAGAAAGGGAAAAAAAAAAAAGAAAACACTAAAGTAAATTTACAGCTTGAGACCTGATAAGGCTAAATTATTGTCACAAAACCTATTACTAGCACCTAGCCAAACCAAACTGGCTAGGCCACAGGGTTGTTTCAGGGATGTTTATGGCCTAAGAGCAAACTACAGACAGGTGAGCAAACTCTGTATACACTCACTCCATTTTCAGTCAATCGGTGACTCCCGTTAAGGTACATCCCCATCTGCAGTGGTCATACTCTAAACTGTACCTTTTTGGAATTAAATGTGGTCATACTTAACTGTACCTTAATGCAATTAAGTCCATTCTCAAAAAAGAGTCAGAAGCAAAATTCGACTTCTGTGGGTCTGAAGAGTAATGTAAAACACGATACCACTATATGTGGAAAGGAAGCACTGTAGATAATGGCATTCAACTTCACTTTTTTTTTTTTTTTTTTTTTTAAATTTGAAGACCATTATTACACTGCCATACTTGTCAGGCCATAATGTGGAAGTGTTTCAAGGCTAGCCACTTTTCCCTCAATGTTTGGGAACGTGCGCTTGGAGTCTGTTTATCTTCCTCTTGACATTAAAGAGGTAGTGCTGGAGAAAGAAGAGTTTACTTTTCTACCAATTTGCTTTGATTTTACTTCTGCAAGACAATACCAATGAGATGGCTAGGGAGCCTGATGAAGATATTCCTCCTCTTGTCATGTCAAGCATAAAGACCATGCAATCATCGCAGAGATTCCTCAAGGAAGATTACATGGGAGCAATTGCCACTTAGTGTTGACCATTTTTTCCAGCCTGCTCTCACACAACATCATTCCCTTGAGTCAGGGACTATTGGCAGTGGCAGAGGCGAAATCCTCTGTCCAGCCTGCCTCATCTGCACCACCAAGCTGGAGGCAATTTGCACAAAACACAAGTGGTATATTTCTAACCTGCAGCTGGGATAATAGTCTCTTCATTATATAATCAAAGACTTTCAGTGCAGTACATTTCCTTAACAAAAAGTTAGAGTATTTTATTAAGTTGGTTTTGTTTCTGTGGTCATTAACAGCATCTATCACTTGCTGTTCTACTCTTTAGCTGACAAATATTATTTCCCTTCTACGCCACCCAATCATTTTACTTGCCCTCTTCCCAGTCATCTTTAAGACCATTCCAGACTTTTGGAAGGCTCCAAGAACCCAAAGGTATGATTTCATCCTGAAGTTCCCAAAAGCTATGAGCACACACAACTGACTGGTACCTATAGATCTGCCACAGGAGTCACAATGCAAGTGTAAGGTGCATTTATTGCTTTTGTAATAGGAGTTGGTCTCTGGACTGTATTCCGAGTATTTGGACCCAGAGAACACACCACAGGAACACTGTTTGCCAGCAAAGTATCTTCTTATGAAAGAACGAAATGTTTTGAAATATTCTTTGTTTTCTGGATGTTTGTGATTCCATGTACGTGTCTAGATGTCACTGGGATTCACCTGCACATTTGAAAAGCACGTTCAAAATAGCACACTTCTAGGAATTGTTTCAATGTGTTAAAATTTGTAGTCATTTTCTACAGGAAGGAAGGAATGTATTTCAGAGCTATTGCACTTAAGATTTGAGGATGAATAGAATTTGTGCCTATAAACAACTCACCTGATAAGAAGAATATTCAAAAACACCACTGTCAAAGCCTATTCCCAGTAAAACTAGTTGAATTTACATGCTCATTTATAAGCTGAGGTGTCAGTTTACATTAGCATCCAACTGCCTCCACATCATTATGTGCCCAACAGAGAAAAGGAATTAGAGCATCTTCCTGACACCTCTCTGGGTAAACCATACAGGATTTGGGAGTCTCTGGAAAGCAGAATGCCCTCCTGAATGAATGAGCCAAATTCCAAGGAGGGTCTAGATAAACTGCTGAAAGTTTCCAATGTAAACTTGAGCCAATATTATTTGAAATAAAAACCTATGCTCATTACCAGGAACTGACTGGTATTTCACTAGCACATTCCAAAGGGGAGATACACCACAGTCAGGGGCATGCAGAGTGAGAGCTGAACTCACCCAGGTTCACAAAACATTGTAAGGAAGATGCAGCAATACTGGATTCAGCATCCAAAAACAACTGAGATCCAAGCTTTACCTCTCTGGTGACTTGAATCAACCTGTCTGGAAGTTCATATCTTATCATTAGTTTTTACAATAGAAAAAGAGAAAGTTTTAATGGCAAAAAAGCCACAGCTCAGGAGAATTTTATCATTTTGACCAGAACATTATACATATCCCTGTTAATGTTCACTGTTCCCTGAAAACAAAGAGTGGATGAAGTAGTAGCATACCCAAACACACACACAGAAAAAGACCATCTTAGGTGGATATCACAATATAGTGGTTAATGGAGTCAAAACTTTATGGAGCGAAAAATTTGCCCTTTTTTGTTCTGTAATTACAAGAAGTCAGCTCCATACACCTTTTAAAGGTGTACAGAATAAGAGGGATTGTAACAAAGGAGTGCATCATGAACAAGCTCATGCTATAGATGAGTAGTTTCAATAATCTTTTCTAGCTTAGGTTAGTATTGAAGCTAGATTTGATTGACTGTGGGAGCCAAAGGCCTTTTTCAGAGCACAGTCCACATGGGATCAAGTATAACCTGAACAAAAACAAGCAGGAACTGTTCCCTGAATGTGTTCATCAGTTTGCAGGACGAAGAAGCTGCCTGTTTTTGCAGAGGATATCAACATCACTGAACAGTAGCTTTTTAATGAAGCAAACACAAGTTTGTTTGCTTCGTCTTAAAGAAGGGAGATAATCCATTTCCTAATCAATTAGCGCTCTAAGCTTTCTCAGTTTTGCTCTCTGAGTTAGTTTTCTCAGTCTGGGTTGCATTTTATAATATGGTTGTACATACAGATTTATTTAAGAAATGAACTCCATAGTGTCTATACGTTTTGCCACAAAAATACTATGAGAGGAAAGATCCACAATGGATTCTAAAAAAAAGTCAACACAGCTGACAATTTAAGGGGCAGGGGCTGTTTAAATCTTGTTTGAAGATTTCAGCTAGGATAAAACTCTCATAAAACTTTAAAACAGAAAAGCAAAGAAGATTGGGGGGGAGGAGGGAGCAGACAGGGGAAGGGAAAAGGTGGTGCAAGAGGGACGAGAATTTCCTCAACAACCTGAGTCTAGAGGCTTAATGTGACGTTCCAGTCTGTTCTCCAAGTTTGAACAATTGTCACAGGATTTTTGTAACTTTCAGGTAGAATACAAAGCAGATAATGAGGAAAAAAAAGGCTTGTTTTCACATGTTGATCATAAAAGAGAACACGCAGCTCAGGGGAAAATGGGATATCAAAAGCCTCTATAGATGGGACCCCTGGCTGCGCATCTGCTCAGAAGAGTTATGAAGACATTACTACACGGAGGATAAAAGGCATACCAAGTGTTAAGGTTTACATAGAAGGAACACCCAAGATGCAACTTGCTACTCAAAATTCAATTATACAGATGTCTTCAGGTATCCATGTGTCCTGCTACTCTGAAGAAGAAAAAAATAATTTTCTAAATTGAAATACACACAGTCTTCGACCACACATGCATGCACAGTTAGAGCTCCAAGGACTTTGCCACATGGATCTAACACCTGGAACTCGTTGTTGCAACACATTCTTAATCCTGATCTGCATGGAGAGTGCTGGGCCTCACAGCACTGGATGCATTCCAGTACCGTTATTAGTCTCGCAGAGGAGCCAGCAGAAAGTAGCAGCATAGATTTAGGAACAGATTTCCAGATTCCCTGTTCAGTTTTTGGTTGATTGCATAAATCCAGTGCTTGGAGGAGTTAAATGCCTGCATACTTTTCCAGGAGAAAGACACTCTCAATGAGCAAAAGCTAACATACAGCTCTGCCAGTTTTCCTGCTTTAGGAGATTAGGCTTAAGACACAGATAAACCAAGTGTTATCAAAAACAGAAAGATAATGCGGGTTAAGGACTTGGAGGATACTGTTAGCTAATTTTCAGTAGAAACTCGGGCTGATAAAGCTGCTGGAAAAATTAAAGATCTTTCACAATTATCAAGTTGTTCAAGACACATTCAAAGATCACCTACTCCTCAAAGGTGCATTTCTCTGTTATAGGCAGGGAGTGGTTTAACACTGCTTTGAACAGTGCCTTCCATCAGCACACAGATTTACACTTGACTAAGTTTCTTACCAGCTTTTGCATTTAACCAGTTTCTCTGGTTCACCAAAACCAGCTTTACCAAACAGAAAAGCCAGCCTTAGCAAGATTACAGTATTCTTGCACAGTCTCCCAGGTAAATTTTCAATGAAGACCTCAGGTATAAATTAAGATCTACCCTAGTTTTACCAAGGAAAGGAGTAGTTAGCATGGTCCAACTTCAAAACACCAGAGCTTCAAAAAGGACAAGTCCAGACGCTGCCCTTAGCTGTTAGATAGGCTCTCACATTGGTTCCAGCTGCAACACCTAGCTACAATTAGGGTTGAGACTTTGCTGAGATAGGCCATTAACCATATAGTTAAAACCAGTAATTGGACAACACTTCAGGAACAATGATTTGCATTTATTGTCAATCAGCATGATTGCACACTGGCTCTGCTTGGTTTGATAGACTACTGAAATTCCTAACAGCAAAAGAAATACGATGAAAGGGCTTGATATACAGCAACAGATTATCGCAAGCCTGGATCTCCTATACTAATCTGGGGTGCAGCTTTACAAAAGACTTTCTGTGACCTAACACCCACGACCACATTGGGGTAAGGTTTAGGGTACACTTGGTCAGATTTAGTTACAGATTAATGAGTTTGAGGAACAATATTTGAAGCACAGCCATGATGCACACTGTAGCAACCATAAAACTAAAGACTCAGATTTCATTTTCATTTTGCCAGCCATCTTCTTCAGTGACACATGAAACGTTCATATTCTACCTAAGATCATGAGTGTAAAACAGGTCGTATGCACTTAAAGATGTATTTAATTAGTTGTGGTTTTTTCAAATTTACCAGAAGCTAAACATATCAATTGGCAAACAGCAGTAATAGCATCCACAGTCTGAGAAGAAACAACAGAACTTTCTGAAAACAGAAAGCAGACTCTACATCTACCAATTTTTTATCTTCAAGCTTCCTTGCCACAGACACACGACTTAATGTACCCATGGCTTTCCACCTCAAGTAAGCTGTGGTTGGCTGTTGACAAACCCTTGACCTCCCAAATCCAATAGGATTTGGAGCACTTCACTACTTCTCTAAGTAGACCTCTTAGTGTGTTTCCAGAACAGCCCAAAGAAACCTGCTGTATATCACCATCACGATTAGTATTCAGAGTTCTCTTTACTTGACAAGCTACCTCTCCTTTCCAATTCCTCCACACAAGCTGATAGCTTGAAGCTCTTTATAACATTTTGCTACGTGCTGAAGGTCCTTCCATACATTTTAAATGGAGATAAGATGAAAGAGGTGCTTTCTCTTACCCTTACTAATTAACAGGATGCCCTCAGGGAGTCTAAAACAGAGATCTTGAAAGAGAATAAAATGCTCCTGAGCTGCCAGAGGTGGTCTGAGCAGACATACACAAAGGCTGCTGACTACAGCAGTTTAAAGCAGGCTCTTAACATCACAGGTAGCTACTATATTCTTTAGACTCCTTGTCCAAAGGTGTAAGGAGGAGCCAGTAGAGTTAAGGTTTTTTATGCTCCTGATGTGGTCGGCAACTCAAGAAAGCTGAATTCAGCTTCATGCTTCAATCTCTGCAAGAGGATTTGTGGCCAGTACATCTCCCACTAGTGTCAGTGACTACTTTTGCCCTTTACGTCACCATCTTTTTGTTGTCTGGTTTTAGCATCGCACCTATTACTATGGGTATCTTTTTCCAGAAACCTTTCTTCATGTAAATAGATTACAAATCCTTTTAGCTAATTCATATGAGCAGGCCATTTATTTGGGCTTGTTCCTCTCTTATTGTATGAGGATCATTAGATTTGCTAATACTAATACAATAACTAAGTTATCAAGTCACCAAAAATAAGAAGTATCACTCTCTGCTTCAGAGTCTTTTTCATTTGAATGAGCTAGGAGAAAGGACTGATGAAAACATACCCATTAAAAATTATAATTGCAAGAATACTATATCTGTATCCAAGGAATTCACTTAACACTCACAAAACACTACAAAAGACAGCCTAGCTGTGTAGCTTCCACCTTGCTTTTTTACATTTCATTTACTGGAGCTTTCACAACTTGTTATTCCATGACTTAATGGAAAACTGCCTGTGCCACATTATTTTCAACACAGCATACACAGTCAATAGGCTCTGAATAAAGTAGGAACAAGTCACTGCTAACAGAGGAGATGAAAGGAACACACATTCAATGTGGTTCAAAAAAGTTACCTACTAAATAGTTAATGAAGATTCAGTCTGAGAAGGCACCATGAAAAATACTTGTGTAATGTGAATGAGATCATTAAATCACAAGTTTATACCTCATTTATAAACAAATAAAAGGTAAGTTTAATCTCTTTTTGAGGACTTTATTTCAAGAGACCCTTCTACATTGTTTCAGAAGAAGAATCTCAGTTGTCCACCTATTTTTATCTGATTGTGCCAAGAAACTGCTCTAATCAAGACATTACAGTGTGTGGACTGCAGTCATCAGTAGAATCTCCTGCATAGTACATGCTGATACTGTTGAAACCTGAAGGCCTTCTGAAGGGCTTGCTGAAGATAGCATCTTCCTCGCTTTCCACTGCCTGTGAAAGAATCCATCATACTTAAGATCATACCCTTGAGAAGTTAGCGTCCTGAAGGCTTGTAGGCTTTTAGTGGCAGGCATTCAGTGGTCTGAAGAAAAATTTTGAAATATTTTGAAATATTCTCCTTCCCCTACCATTTTTAGAGATGAGATTATAACTGATTATTTTCCATTCACTGTCCAACCAGATTATAACTGCAAATTGTAGTTTCAAACACAGTTGCAGCAACTACCCCTTTCAGCTGGGTATTGAATCCATGAGACAGCTCAGGGGTCTCCTCTTTGGAGGAGACCCCTTTAGTCTCCTCACCACTGTACCATTTGGTGACTAAGAAATTCTCAAAAGCACTGTAACCATGTGGTATTTGCAAGTGAAAACAAAACAGCAAATACAAAAGTACTGAGTATAGCAGCATCTACTCTGCTATTTCACGTGTCTATTTTCCTAGTGTTTTCACTAATCTTACTATCTTGTAACTTTACTTAACTCAGAAGGGTTCCTCAGGCAAGAAGGGTGGTGGTGCAAACAATCTAGCACTCGGTCTCTTGGAAAAAGCTGTTTCTGTGAACTTTCAGCTAGACAGAAAGCAGTAGAAACTACTCAGAAAATAACTATAGTTTTTCATAATATTTCTACATTTTCATGATTTTATTTAGATTCACCTAAATTTATGTGTTTTGCTGTCCAAGCATAGAATAACTACATTACAAAAATGACTGGGCTACTGCCAGCTTGCACAATCTACTGGGAAAACAAAATGTAAATTAAGACTTTATATAATGAGCTTTTGTCCTAATCAAATGTACAGTCGGGTTTTTCTTCTACAATAGCTTATATCACACACACAACAATAGTGCAATAATAGTGATACATTTAACAAAACTCTATGATAATACATACATGTGCTAAAAGGTAAGAAAAAAGACTGGATAGAAAGATGGAACACAGAGGGCATTACTGGAAGCTCTACTGTTCTATTGTTTAAGCATATAAAACACTTCTATCTACAAATCAGTAGAGCAATTGATTCAATAAACATAAGAGACACACTTTAAAGATCTCAACAGTTTCAACTCCTACTAGTAAGGCTAAAGAAAACAAACACAAAAAAATCCATTTGAGTAGTTTTTCCTGTGTGAAAGCGCTTTACAACATCTAACAATTTGAATCTGGACAGAAAAATCCATGTAATTAAAAAAAGAAAATCAGTACAAAATCAGTTTTGAAGTTAGCTTTTACTCCTTACCAAAGCAAAAACTGGGTCATCAGAGTATTAACAGATCCCCAATGACAATGTAGTATCCGTGATTATTCAGCTATTCTTAATTAAAGGATTAGCATCACTCCCTAAAACAGAAAGTCCATTTAAAATTTCTACTTCATCAAAGAACATTTACTAGCACTTTCTCCAGAAATCTTTCTGACCAACTTGTGACTGTACATCCAACAAACTAAGCCTGTACTGCAGAACCATAATCCTTTCACCATTTCAGTAAAGCACTATACCACCAGAACAAATAAATATCCAGATTAAGCCTAGACACTACAATGCCAAACTACTATGACATTCAGCAACTAAAAGTCAAGGTAATAGACTTCAGTCTAATGGGAAATAAGGGCTCCAACTCATAAAAACATCTTCCAACTCTCCCTAGGAAAAAAAAAGTTTACCTTTTGTCAGATCACAAAAGCAAGACTGCTAACTGTTTTGCCCAACACGAATTTGCAAACTGCCACTGAAAATTTACCTTTGTGGTGTTGCCCAATAAAGCTGACAGTGTCTCCAAAGTCTTACAAGCTACAGCTGCCACTAGATGTCATACACCTGGAAAAGCAGAAGGAATAATAAATGCATGAACCCTGTGGTCCCAAGCCCCAATTACTTGAACTGCCTCAAAGAAGGTAAAGGAGCTAGCTTCTAGATGTCCTGACCCTCCTGCATGTGAGACCTCAGGAGTTTTCAGTTAATATTTATCTATCTTCTACCATAAAAGAGTGTGGCAGTAACATAAAATCATTTACCTCTATTACTTTTTCCAAACTTCTCTATATCCTGCTGGTAGCCTGCTTAGAGCAGTAGCTCTAGGTAGGCAAGAGGTCTGCTTTCTCACTCTCCAGGCCAGATGTCATTATCTCTTTTTACATGTTTTGTCCCATTTATTTCAAAAACATTTTAATTCTTGTTGTTTACGACTGGTGAAAACCCTAGATAATAGCAATGCAAACTTCCATTGGATGGCTATGGTTTTTATTCAATTTAAATAAAAGTTGGGCTACTTTTCAAAGCCATGTACTTAATATACAACAAAATAGATGGCTTTGATTTTAATCAGTGTTGTGCTTTGAACACAGCCACCTAATTCCATTTGGGGATGCAGCCACATTAAATAAGGAAGCTACACTAAAGAAAGCAGGGAAATCTGCCATACTGCTTTAGGTCCTAGATGTGAGGTATATTACAGTAGTACAAAGAAGTTAAACTATCGGTACTTTAGAAAACATGAAATTCTCTCCAAATTACTTCTTTCCTTCTCTACCTATCAGATAATGTCCATCAGTGCCCTTATTTCCAAATATCAAGTTGAATGCTCTTTTCCAAGTTCTGTAGTAACCTACTGAACCATTCTTCAAAAAATGACTCAAAAGAGCTGGACCACGTTCTGTCCAATTCTAGAATAAGCAATGGCAGTGTTAGCATAGGAGCAGCACCATACCCAAACCTCTCAAAATGTACTTTCTAACCTCTCCCTCACTATAAAATCAAAGGGCAATTTTAAATGGTAACTTCTCTCAGGTCCTGCTGGTACCTGTGGAGAGGTCTGGATTCACCACAAGTGTGCAGCCATCTTGTGTTTCCTCACGCACTTGGAGTTAGTCATGTCGCCACGGCATGAGGCCCAGGCAGAGCGTTTCTTCAGTGACTTTGCATGATGGAGGAAATGGCTGCACTGGCACCTCCACAGCCAGACAACAGAAGGCCTGGCATTTAGCCCCTCACATGGCTACACAACCACCTGCAAACATGAAGGGCTTTCTTGTGTTTGTGGTATCCACATTGTACCTTAGGACTCATCCGTTGAGCTGGGGAAGGATTGAATGCATCCACATGTGGGGGGACCTGGGTTCTTGTGTTTCATGAGAAAAAGCCAAACACCAGGAGGCCCCAACAAACGCTTCTTCCACCCAACACTGAAGCTAGAGCAGCCGGGCCTCCACCACCCTCACACCAGGCAGGGTGGGCAGCGCAGCCAGCCTGTGGAGGTGCAGGGGGTCAGGCGGGGCACAGCACAGGGAGTGAAGGCCAGAGGGCAGCAGCTGTAGGGGTGGCATTTCCAAGACCCTGTGCCCAGGGACATGATATGCCTCAGCCTGAGCTGGGAGACCAAAGGCAGAGGCCAGTGAACGTCCATGACTGCAGCAAGCTGTTTGTGGTGCCTATGGCCTGATGCTGGTGAACAAAATTTTTGAGCGACTCCGCCACCCCGCTCAAATTGTATGTCTCCAAGCCTGTGGGGTGAGGGTGCTTCCCTGTCTGAGTCTGCAGGTTGAAATCCTTCACAGACTTCACATGGCCTCCATCTTGTCCAGACCTCTCACCCACAGCCTGCTTTGCCCTTGTGTCTCAGCCAACCAGAGAGAAGTTGCGGATCCAGGTCTGGTCTCCCCGGTGCTATCCCTAGAAGTCATTCAGGCTACACCTTTCATCGGACAGCACTGGCATTGCTCTGTAATTTCATCCCAGTGCCACCTCACTACATGGTCACTCTACCTTGTAGCAGCCGCAGTAGAGCACTAGCTAGCAAACAAGCAGGGCTTCTAAAAATGACAATCTTCAATGACAATCTTCTTCAATGACAATCTTTTTTCTTTTTTTTTTTTGGATTAAATACACACTAAATCTCCAGTTGTCTGTCAGTGTAGTTGCCCATACTTGATGAGAAAAAAATCTTGTAATTGTCTCAAAATTTCCTACTTCATCTTACTTACCATAGACATATAAACGACATATAAACAGCTTTATTTCAAAGTGAGGTCTTGATGCAATACAAGAAACAGAAGAAGTGAAATATTACACACAGCAACTGTCTTACTGCCTGTTCCCATAGCTCTGTTAGCTGTTCACAGCTAACTCCCTGTAACAGATGTTTCATGCTGTAAGTCAAGCTTGAGCCTCTGCCTCTGCATCAAGAGTTTATGAAATGAGCTAATTCAATTGCACAGTAAGAACTGCTGCTTCATGGCTACAGCAACTTCCGCAGTCTAACTTCAGCATGCAGAAGCTGTTTGGGAATTGAAATTGAATCATGCCCTTATCAGAGTCATCATTGGATGTTAGTAGAAGGTACTTTTACATTGCTTGGTTTTGGTTATTCAATTTATTTAAATCACATAATTTTATCTGTTTTGAATAATCCTTTAAAAATAAAAACAAAACAAGCAATGTTTCAGTCTATTTCCTGCCACCCCAGAATGGAGAATGAACATATTGGTACCTCTACTGATGAATCTGAAATTTCTTTTGGTGATCACAAGTTGCCACTATCAGCTTGTTCATGTCACTTTTTCCTTCAGACAAAACCACAGCTTTTTTTTTTTTCATTGCCAAGCCCACTCTCCCCATCAACTATATGGTATGGAACAACATCCAAATCTTGCCTTCATGCTGCGAAAGAACCTTACCTTCAATGCCTCTATTTCCCCCAGAGAAAAAAAAAATAAAATTGAAATTAAAATTAAAACTAAAAAAAAAATCATCTAATTCCATTTGACATGGAAAGAACATCAGAAGGTCTCTAAAGTCCTCACATATATAAAACTACTTCTATTATCTTGTTCAAAGAGAAAAGTATTGGTTTATCAAAAGCTGAGTCCACCAAAAGTTGTGCCCTTATGTCATATGCGTGTACAATAAACACATTCCATGATATAGAATATTACAGACTTAGAAATATTGCAGGTACGCATTAGTGATCTGAATAAAGATAGGTCAGATGAATCCAAGTTACATTTGCTTCTCACAAAGGTTAGAAGTGAACATCTTCTTAACTATATCTGCATTGCATTAAGGAAAAACTGCAAATTAGTTACTGAAAGAAGAAACAGAGGGCAATCACTCAGATTTAAAGGGGTTTCTAGAGGGCAGAATTGTCATAAAAACTGTGTCGCAAGATCTTAAATTTGGCCAGTACCAGAACTTATTCTAAAAATAACAAAAAGATCGATGTTCTAACAGAATACCCTCTAATTCTTATTAAAGACTGCACTCATTTTGTATACAACCAGAAATTTGGGCAGAAGGCCCAATCAGCAAATCAAGGAACTGTTGATGAATTAAAATGCAAAAAAAAAGACAACATGCAAGAAGCAGAAACAAGGATCGGTGACAAAACAGGAATATAAAAGCACTGCTTGGGCAATTAGGGATGGTATCAGGAAAGACAGAGCTCACTTGGATCTTAGGCTGCTGAGGGGTATAAAACGTCAAAGGAAAACAATTCTGTAAGTACACTAGTAGCAAACTGAAGTTCAAAGAAAACACGAAGCTGTTGCTCAGTGGAGGAGACAACCTGATGGCAGACAACATAGCAAAGGTTGAAAAACTCAATGTTTTTCTTTTGCTTCAGTCTTCACAGAGTTCCCAGGTCTCCGCACATACCTGCACAGTTTGAGAAAGGAGGACAAGCAAAGGCAGAAGAGCTGGGGACTATTTTGAGAAACCAGGTATATTCGTATTTATGGGGATAGGTAGGATCCACGCAAGGATGGTGAAAAAACTGAGTGATGTGATTGTGAAGCCACATCATCCTCAGATCATGATGATGATCCATGGAAAAGGGCTAAAGTTCCACTCATCTTTAAGAAGGGTACAGAGGAGGATCTGAAGAACTAAACATTCACGAACTTCAACTCAGTACCTAGAAAGATCATGCAGCACATCTTCACAGAATCACAGAATCATCTAGGTTGGAAGAGACCTCTAAGATCACCTAGTCCAACCTCTGACCTAACACTAACAAGTCCTCCACTAAACTATATTACTAAGCTCAACATCTAAATGTCTTTTAAAGACCTTCAGGGATGGTGACCCAACCACTTCCCTGGGCAGCCCATTCCAATGCCTAACAACCCTTTCAGTAAAGAAGTTCTTCCTAATATCCAACCTAAACCTCCCCTGGCGCAACTTTAGCCCATTCCCCCTCGTCCTGTCACCAGGCATGTGGGAGAATAGACCAACTCCCACCTCGCTACAGCCTCCTTTTAAGGTACCTACAGAGAGCGATAAGGTCACCCCTGAGCCTCCTCTTCTCCAGGCTGAACAATCCCAGCTCCCTCAGCCGCTCCTCATAAGACTTGTTCTCCAGATCCCTCACCAGCTTCGTTGCCCTTCTCTGGACTCGCTCGAGCACCTCCATGTCCTTCTTGTAGTGAGGGGCCCAAAACTGAACACAGTACTCAAGGTGCGACCTCACCAGAGCCAAGTACAGGGGCACAATCACTTCCCTAGACCTGCTGGCCACACTGCTTCTTATACAAGCCAGGATGCCGTTGGCCTTCTTGGCCACCTGAGCACACTGCTGGCTCATATTCAGCCGACTATCAACCAATACTCCCAGGTCCTTCTCGGCCAGGCAGCTTTCCAACCACTCATCTCCCAGCCTGTAGCACTGCTTGGGGTTGTTGTGCCCCAGGTGCAGGACCCGGCACTTGGCCTTGTTGAACTTCATACAGTTGGCCTCAGTCCATCGGTCCAGCCTATCCAGATGCTCCTGCAGAGCCTTCCTGCCCTCGAGCAGATCGACACACGCACCTAACTTGGTGTCATCTGCAAATTTACTGAGGGTGCACTCAATCCCCTCATCCAGATCATCGATAAAGATATTAAAGAGAACTGGCCCTAGTACTGAGCCCTGGGGGACTCCACTAGTGACCGGCCTCCAACTGGATTTAACTCTGTTCACAACGACTCTTTGGGCCCGGCTACCCAGCCAGTTTCTAACCGAATGAAGCATACGCCAGTCCAAGCCAAGAGCAGCCAGTTTCTGTTTTCAAACAAATGAAGAACAAGAAGGTAGTGAGGAAAAGTGTGGCTTTACGAAGAACAGATCAGGCCTGGCCAATCTGACTGCTTTCCATAAAGAAATGACTTGCTCTGTGGACAAGAGGACAGCAGTGCATGTAATATATAACTCTCAGTAGTTCCACACATCAAAGCCACTATTTTTATCATTGTAAAAACTTCTCCTGCAATGCCTACAATCCATAAGCACCTTTCCTCAACTGTGAAGACACTCATGACTGCTCCAGGCTTCCAAGACCATTGTCTTTCCTAAAACTTTGGACCTCCTCACTCAGGTTTGCCTGTTTTAGGTGTTTCATGTCTTACTACAATTCCCAGCTGAGTTTTCTGCAGAGCTGTGTAACTCACTTGTACAGCACCTAGAGCAGTGATTGCATGTGAGTATCCTCTTGTTCTCTGAACTAATAATTCCTTGTATATTCCATGATTATTATTTTTTTCAATTAAATGATCCTGGAATTATCAGAAGCATTCATTCAACACTAAAATTCCCAGACCAGCAAGTTTTATTCTAGGCATTTTACACCTCCAAGATAATTGTTTTCTTACATTAGTTCCAGTCTGCTGAATGTGTTGGGCAAGTCTTTGTACAGGCACATAGATATAACACATATAATTTCTTTTAGTCAATCTCATCCTACTTTTCTCTTTTTAGAGATAGGAAAAAAAATGCAAATCTGTGCCCATGTATTTAATTTCTGCTTATTTTGTGTTCTTTTTTGAAGACAGGAATCAAAAAAATGATAATTCAGCTGAATTTCCTCTTCTGTGCTATTTTTGCACTTTTTTTCTTCCAACCTTTTAAAAGAAGATGTTCAGTTACACCTAGGGGAGTTTCTGATTATTCCATTAAAATATTTTAAATCAGTCCTTTGTAGCTCTTCTTTCTAGACTATTTCTTAAAACATCAAAAATACTTGGGACAGGTGGTTTACTTTAAAAGGTCCATTTTTATCATAAATGCTTAAACAATGACAGAAGAGAGAAACAAAACACTTCTGTGTTATTCAAAGGAAAGTTTAATTTAACTCATATTACACACTGATTTGACTCACACCAGTGCAAAAGAGAAATAAAAGACACTTGATTACACCAGTAGCTAGCATAATTGGAACCCAAATCAGGCCAGAAACATTATGCAGCTACTGCCCTCTTAAGGTTTGCCAAAGGTAATGCTAGCAATTAAAATATTCCCACTAACTGGGAAGATGTAAAGCCTTATTGCTGTTTCCTCTGAAGCAGACCTGTTCCTGCAATTATACAAAAACATGAAATTGCAGTCAAAGTGTGGCAGGGCTTATCTGTTAACATTAAGTACTAAATCTCTTCTCAGAAGATAATGTCTTCCTTTAGCCACAGTTCTGATCCTGCAGAGGCTTAGCATGCACATTCGATTCCGCATACAGCAAAGTCACCACTTATACCACTGGGATCACTGTGCAAAAGTAAATTGCTCCATTTCTTTGTGAAATTGCAGACAGAATCTTTAAAAGTAGTCTTTTCTTATTGTGAGGACAATTGTAATGTGTAACAGTGTTTTGAATAATACATATTTTTAACATATATTTCTACTAGCAAAAAGAAGATAGTTGTGTCCAAGATTAACACATTGCAGAAATCTGACTAAAACAGATGTCCTACTTATGCTGGTCAGCTTAACGCAAAGTTATTTCAAGCTCTGCTTACAGTGTCATTATATCACACATTACCAATTATATCATCTCAAAAATAAATCCAGATTTATTTATACACATTACTTAACCAGGACAAAGGGTATTTTTCATTCAGATGCAACTAGACCACTAAGAGGTCTAGTGACTTAATGTTACCTAATGTGACCTGTCACTTAATGCATTTCAGATACTTTTTTGCATTTTTTGATTAATCTGCATTCATTCCACTCTGATTAAGATAGATTTAGCCTTTGAAAGTGTTCTACCCTTGTGTTATTTTTTCAGTAAAAATCAGTTCTCAGAAAATATTCTGCATTTATACATGTAGTTTTGCACAGCACCACAAAGATTCAGACTTGCACAGGAAGCAGAGGTCTCAGTCCATCTCCTGCAGTCTATGGGACGGTTGCAATTTGGGCTACAATTATGATGGATAACAAGCAGCCTGTGCAAGGACCTGTCTTTGATTTTGTAAATTTTCAACTCATTTTAAAGTCAAAAGTAACTGATACAGTAATGGGACTCTTTATCCTGCTGTCTTAGTAGATGTCATGCAATTGCCAAATCCATCTCATTTTCCACAGTTACCTGTTAGGGTTGTATTCTTGCCTTCTCAGGGAAAGCCCATTCATATCCTTTAGCCTGGAAGATGTTACTAGGTTATTAAGTCACTTAAGCTATCACTTCTGTCTGGATGGCGCAGCCATCACAGTTTGTGCACCTGTGTTCAAAAGCATCCTGTCAAGGTATGACTAATGTATCTGAAAAGCACAAAGAAAAGCAATTTCAGTTATTCCCAAAGGAAGGGAAGTAAGAGCAGAACAGTTATGCACTAAAATTTCAGCACAACCATCTTTTTCCTTTTAGTCAGCCAAATTACAAAAATAGCAATCACAGTGTACTTGGCTTGATTTATCTTTTGATGGGCCAAAAATCAGGAAATAGAATACGTAAAGATCTGTTTGCCATGCATGTGCTGCATAACAGCCTGCAAAATCTCCTCCTCCACCCACGGATTGCACAGCTTGGCTAACGGGGCTTTTTTGCCTTCCTTGGAAAGAGCCGCTAACCACAGCTTGCTCTAGGATGCCAAACTGGTGCTCATAATCAAATGAAAGCTCTAGAGTGTCTTGTTGGTATTTAGGACTAAATTAAGTTCCTGTTTGGAAGATGGCAAGGATTTTTCTGCCCCTGTTAGATCGACAGGGACTACCAAGGTACTACATTTCACGTGGCTGACTTCCTCCCATCACCTGGGCATTTTATTTAATGTTCTTTGCTGTTGCAGAGCACCCCAGACATTGTCATATATTATTGATCTCTGCTGCTTTTTCTCTCCTGACACAGTGCAAGTTGTATCCTGCATTTCTGTAAGAAAACTATGGGTTCTGTCCTAAATATTTGAGTATTTTTTGTGACTGACAGTTCATTCACAGAGGGAATGGCACAAAGTAGACCCAGCTGAGTGAAGTGCCTGTTACACCAGTACCACTGGGGGGATTGGCTCTGATGACAAACTCTCTTTCCACACCTACCTTTACTGTAGTTTAAAAATACTCTACCTTCTGCAGGTGGAGTAGTTTTAGCCAAAACGAGTCTGTGATAAAAATCTCAGTTTCTAAAGCAGAAAATACATGTTCTGTTAAACTCTGTAACAAGTTAACGCTCTTGTCTGCTATATCAAGGACAAAAATGAAGTACAAAAATGAAATACACTTCCACTGGTTTGTTGGGTGCCATCATTTAAAAAGTGTCATCTTCATGTACCTCCTCCTCCTGCAGGGGAGCAGGAGCAAGTCTGCAATGAGAATCTGTGACCTTTCGTGGTGCAGCACTGCTCATGCCATGGTGCTGGGCCCATCTGGGCTATCTTCCCCTTGGCACAATGTGCAAATATTTAGAGTGGGAGGACATGTTATGGAAACTGCTATGGGAGAGCGACGTTTTGGTCTTAACTAGACTGGCAGCACTGCTTGAAATCACAAGTTCCTCGGCAGTTAATTGTCCCACTCGGCCCTCTGACTGCCAGCCAGAGCTTCTCCTCACGGCCTCTCCTTCCTGTCTGCTCCCAGGCACACAGGAGGAGGGCTCAGCGGCTGGGCTTCTGTGTAGGAAAAATTGTCACTTTTCTCAGGTCATCCAGGATGGGAAGGGTCTTCCAAGGTTCGTATCAATGCAGAGCCAAGGCTCAGATTTGTCCGTGCTACTACACAAAACAGCGAAACATGTGCCAGGCCCACTCTGCAGCCAGAAAGGAGCTCACAGCTGAATCCCAGGAATGTAATCTCCTCTTCTTTGGGACTGAGCTCATTTCATGGGTTACTTCATAACCAGCTAGTGTCACCAAACCTTCCTGAGTCTCCACCTACCTTCAGTTTTTCAGACACAGTTGTGCTCCCTGCTAAACTTTCATCAATAACCATATAAAATCATTCTGTCTCCAGGTGCTGTTTGCAGACTATGAACTCTGGCCCGTGAGTCACTGGCATCTGTCCCAAAGCTGAAAAACCAGCAACCATGTAGATGTAAGTTCAAACGTAGAAGGAAGTACCTGTTCAGGGACCTCAGAGGTTACCCTCACATTATTTCAGCACCACCTGAGCAGCCATTGTGGCTCCCAGTCACCTTCATATGCACACTTTGAAGGTGCCTAATCCCAAGTGGTTATCTGCAGCAGGGAAGAAGAAAGCTGCCATGCCTGGGCTTTGCAAGACACGTGCCCTTTTTCTAATATGGTATATTGGTCTTTGGCCACTCTTGAGTCAAACACCCCCGAATGTGCACAGTCCCAGTGCATGGCTGTAGACACAGGACACAACACACACATACATTTCTCTCCAAGAAGGGCACAGGACAGCCTATTGCTCATTCCACATGCATTAGCTTCCAAGCAAACTCTTACCTCATTTCAAGGCAAGCATACCACACAGCTGGATACCTCCAGGCAGTCATGGAATAGGATGGGAAGGCACACGCAATGGACAATCTGCAGGTGTTGGTGACAGCCTCCACTATTTAAGTACGCAGTGATTATTTTGCTTAATTTTTGCCAAAATCAATATATGGGCATTGATTTCATTGTTTATCTTTTAGTATTGCAGTCCTTTCTTTGGATAAAAGCTTGCACTATTAGGCACAATCTGCTATTTTAAACAAGATTTTACATTAAATTCAGAGCAGAGCAACAGCTTCATTAATTTTTCCATCTGTTCTGTTCAGGCTCATTGGCTTTCATGTAACATTTAACTTTTGTACAAACCCAAAATGCCAGAAGCTAAACTGAGCTCAATTCTTCTGCGCTTTACCAACTGACAGGGGGATAATGAAGTTGCCTCAGATTTGGTAGAAGAATGGGATAGGCTCCCGGTCACTGTTTATCAACTATTGTTTTTAACTGTGGAAAAGAGGGAATATTAGGAAATTTGGCTTTCCAAACACGCTGCTGTGTGTTGGAGGCAGGCATGAGACCACTCATCTCTGTCACAGCCTCACAAACCAAGCTGTGAGGCTCCTGGAACCTACCTGACAGTGTTTCTGTTTCTAGTCAAGTACACTTGACTTTAAGCAGTTTAACAGCAACTTTTGGGGTGAGCTTGTTACCTTGTGAGCTATCCCATCCAAACAGGAGACGACAGCCTAAAGATAACAATCCACTACCTTTTCCCAAGAAAGGTGAAAGTAAATTGTTGACAGGTGGTATTAAAAAAATAAAATAAATAAAAATAAACACAGAGTAGCTAAAAATAAAATAAAAAAAGCTAAAATCCTATACTGTGAGAAAAATGCATTCCCTGTTAGCAGCTACAAGAAAGGCAGCAATGCAAAGGTAGAACCGTGGCTCCCTATGGCTGGAGCAAAGAGAAAGCGGTCAGAGATTATAGCATTTGGGGGTAGCATGAGTGCTGACTGCCTAAATAACATTTGTCATGGCTCCCACGGTGATACTACAAGAAGCATTTACACCATAGGTAAGACCTTGTTAATTTTCCCATGCTACAAACTGAGGGAAGATGTGAGTACCATCACTGGAGGATTACAACTGGCCTTACCAAGAACGCACATCTAGGCAAACATCGGCACAATTTTATAACTCAGCATAGTCCAAACTACATGAACCCACACCTCATTTCAGTGAGGGCATGTGGACACAGTAAATGGACTGTAAGTATGGGAATTAAGATGATGAAAAGAGAAGAAAAAATCAGATGCTTGTGTAGCACATACAGCGTGAAAAGTTGTCCTGAGAAAAAGGCAGCAGGCTAGAAATATGTGCCAGGTAGGCCAGATACTACACAAGGACTGCCAGTCACAACAACGTGCTTTTCCATGCAATGTTCAAACACTGGTGACAAGAATATGCAAGAACATGAACAGCTGTTAGATTGTTATGAGCCTCCATCTGATTTCATGATCCTGGCAACCCATTAACTGCAGATTCACCCATGTTGCCTCTGAGACAAATACACTTCCCAGATGGCAAAGCTTCGGGCACATACATATCCAGTGGGGAAGCTTATATCAAGAACAGATTTTGCACTGTTCAAAAATGCACAGCATGCCTAACAGAGTAAGGAAAGCGGCACCTGATTGCTTGCTCCCCTACCTGACTGCGCACTGGTAATTTTCAGTCTTCACCTTCCCAGACCTTAACAAAACAGCCAGCAGCTTAGTTTTACCCCTTGTCCTGCAGAAGGCCAATTCTTCAAGTCTGAGGCTGAGGATTAAAAATCTCCAGGTGTTTTTCCCAAGGAGATTTGACTGACTCCTCCTCCTCTGATTTCCAATCTGTGTCCAACGAAAACCAAGTATTTAAAGAAATCATTGCAAGGTCTGTCATAGATATTGCATCTTAGTAGCATCTCTTCACCAAGAAACCTAGTAATATGTATGCTAGCAAGAACAGTAAATAGCAGCAATTTATCTTCCTAGACCACTTTGTCCTATAATACAGCCCTAAAACATATTATTTTGATTTTAAATATTGATGAATTCTCAACCATAACAAACAGCTTACTTCCCCAAGCAGCTGGAAAACGTATTTAAAATGTCTTTAGATGATACAATCAACTGTGTTAAACCCAGGTAGCTTCAGAACATGAAATTTTTAGCATGCACTCCAACACAGGTGTTGTGAAGAGACTGAGGACTTAAACACACAAAATTGTCCAGCTTATTTATGGTTCTGCCCATCAGTTACAGCATCAATTTTAAAATATATCTGTTCTAAATGTCCAACACAAAATTTCAGCAATCATACATAAGATATATGTAAACAAGACATTCTTACGGTTGTTTTACCGTTCTTGGTTTTTAAATTCCCTGCACAAAAATTTAACGATACTCACAATATCACACTGTTCTGCAGGGGCACATCAATGTTGCAGAAACTGTATTTGAAAAATGTCATCTTTTCCCCACGTTTTATAGCAAAATTGAATCGGTCCTCACAGCAGGAATCAAAATAGAATCCTAATAGATCCAGAAAACAACTGGTGGTTGCTGCCATTTCCTGCAGGTGTAAGTCCTGAAATAGCTGCATCCACTATACTTCTGGTCAAATGCACAAGGGAAGTTAATCGAGCTAAACCTGAACTTGAAAAACACCTTGCAACAGATGTTGAACCTGATAATGAAAAGTTCTTTAAATACAACAACAAGAAGCACAGCTTCTGGGGAATCAGTGAGACTGCTTGTTAGTAGAGTAATAAAGGGGCCACTACATAATAAAAGGAGGATATTCTTTACAATGAGGGTGGTGAGGCACAGGAACAGGTTGCCCAGAGGAGCTGTGGACGTGTTCAAGGCCAGGTTGGATGGGATTTTGAGCAACCTGGAAGAAGGTGTCCCTGCCCATGGCAGGGGTGTTGAACTAGATGATCTTTAAGGTCCCTTGCAACCCAAACCATTCTGTGATTCTACGAGCAGTAGAGGCATAAAGCTCAGTGAAGTCATCTTCCCTGTTGAATGTATTGAGGGGGTTACTGTTCCCAACGTGTTCTTTGCAGGAGATAAAATTGATGTAGTTAACCTGACCTATGCATAAGTGTGCAAGAGGTATTAGACCAAGTAGATAAATAAGATGTAAGTTGCCAGAAGGGACAGCATTCACACAAGAGTTTTGAAGGAAGTCAAACTCAGAAGGGCAAAAATGCCAGCAAATGTGTCTAATTGTCATTACACACTGTCACTGTGCCAGAGGACTGGCAGACTGTTGCCCACATCACATCCACAAAAAGGGTTGTTCCGAAAATCCTGCCTCTTAGACTGATCTCTATCCTCGGTAAGATGGCAGAGGCTATAATAAAGAGTAAGATTCATGAGCCTAAGGATAGACATGGGCTTTTGGGAAAGGGACAGTGTGCTTGCTACGAAGGGAAATCCTGTCTCACTAACCACATTGTCTGTGGAAGGGGTCTACAAGCAGCAGGATGAAAGTAATACATCGGACATTTGGATTTTCAAAAAGTCTTTGACGATGTTAGATATCGAAGTTACAGAAACAGCTAAAGTTGCCAAGGGACTGATAAAATAACCTACTATAGACTGAAAGCTGGCTAGAGGGCAGGAAGGAAAGCACAGAACTTACCAGATGCATGAGAAACTCAAAAAAAAAATCCATTATCATGACGTGATGGTGAAAAGATTCATTAGTCAAACGGTATATAATTGCCAAATAAAGCAGACATACCCAGTGTTACAGAATTTCTTTAAAAGCTGTTTCTTAGATAAAACAAAGCAAAGTCAAGAGGGCTTCTGAATCTTTATCTCAAACTGGTGTAATGTAAGCAGTTCAGTATCACTTGAAGTTAAATAAGTTTGATACCAATTATTTTTGAAATAAATTATGAAGTTATTCTAAATTTTATCATTACTAAGTTTATTTCCACAATTAGTTTTAAGCACTGACAGAAAACCAGCACAATAAATACAGAAATTGAGAGAAAAACATATTTTATTTGCATTGAGGCAAAAAGAGCTCATCTCATTTAGGTAAAAGAGAGCAAATGATTTAATCAAGTTTTTGAGAATTTACAGACAAACGGGAAAAAAAATCATGCTTATCACACCAATATATGATTGAATTTCCTATGTCAAAACTCCCTTCCTTCAGACTTGGCACCATTTTTATTGCCCAGTACAATATTTCATGTCTTCGCTTGTCAAAACATCATATTACCTATGTAAACATCTGTTTTGTGTAAACTTCATAAAGTAAAGGGGAAAGCCTACTAATTTATTTCCCCACACACAAAAATAAAGTATTAACTAAATATTGAATTAATTGCAGCATATTCTATAGAATTTTGTTTCAACAAGAACTACAGCCTGTTGAACTCATAAGAAAAAGGGTGCAGAAACAAAAAGCAGATGTGCGGTGTCATGCATTAATGTAATAACATTATAAGGCAATAATAAAAAGATAACTTTTTTTTTTTAAAGTATACTCGCCAAGACAAAAATCAAGGCTGAGTCAGTTTATTTTGGTAGTGTAGGATTTCTTCTTAGCTCAAGCTTTAGATTTTGTGCAATAACAGGTTTTTTTTTTTTTTTTTTTTTTTTTTTACTTTTTCAGTTGAAATCATTCATGTGGAAGGTAAGAAAAACTCTGTTCCCAAAGAATCAACTACAGTAAAAATGGGAAAAGGAAACATTTGAAGTTAAATACTCCTAAAATAACTAACGTGAACAATAAGATCACTGCAGAAAAGTTCAGCAGCCTAAGTCAAAAGACTGAGTTAATACTATTTTTATAACCTTTTTGTTGCTTCTTTGTTCATTTCGTGCTCAGATTGAGTAAGAAACAATATCATGTGGCAGTCTGGAAAGCCTGACATCACCAAAGATTTCCTTTATTGTTCAATGTGCCTTTGTAGTGCAAAGCAGAATCAACCTCAACCATTTAAGAAGGAAAGAGAAAAAACATTTCAAAGTTGATATAATTGATCTCAAAGTAATTATAATATCATGGTAATCAAAATGACTGTGTTTTTTTTTCCTGTAACTATAACTTAAGCTACTACTTGTCATTTTTTCAAACTACGGTTCACATTAAAACATTTGCTGATAACAAAAGCTTTTCTTTGAAAACAACACTGTTTTACATCTAGTCAGGCAGCTTGTGCATATCAGAGCATTCTGTCAAGAGAGACATGGAAAAGGGCAAAGGAGAAAAAGCTGAAATATGGCTACAGCTTATCTGTGCCTCTAGCACACTACAGAATCTCAGGCAGCACTAGAGACGGCAAGTTTCTTCAGATGATCCATAAACACTTGCAAGCTGACATCGTCAGTAAGAATGGGTGCTCCAGACTCCTATAAAAGAAAACACAGAGAATGGGTTATACACATTGTGAAGAAAAAGCATTTTAAGGCACAATATGTGTATAATATATATAATGTATAATGTTAAATAAACACCTCTCTAAACTGCAGTTTAGAATGACCTTCGAAGCAGATCATTGCTGAAGTTCTGACAAAAATAAGTCCATATTTAAATAAATTTTCATATGTTTACTTAAATTCAGGCATAAACCACAGCTAGGACATGAGGAAATGGCCTCAAGTTGTGCCAGGTGAGGTTTGGATTAGATGTCAGGAAGAATTTCTTCACAGAAAGGGTGTTCAGGCTTTGCAACAGGCTGCCCAGGGAAGTGGTGGAGTTGCCATCCCTCGAGGTATTTAGGGACATGGTTTAGTGGTGGGCTTAGTAGTGGCAGTTGATGGTCAAACTTGATGATTTTTTCCAACATAAATGATAGTATGATTCTATGACTACACCCCTTCCCATATTAATGCGGTGAGGCAAAATGTTTACATTGATCATACAAAACTCAGTGTTTTTGACAGCTCTGAATCCTAACTTACAAATTTGTAAAAGTAAATAACTTCTATACCACAACTCCCCTATCATTCCTATCGCAATGGAGAAAAGGTGACAAACAGAAATGTGCAAGCATCACAACTAGTAAATCAGCATTTGCCACTGAAACTCAGACACATCAAAATGAGGAAAGGAAAAAAAAAAAAAAAGTCCACTGAGAATCTGATCTGAGTGAGGGCCAACTACCTTTTTTCAAGGAAATCTGGGTTAATCTTTTCCTACAGCTCTGTGCAATCTGAAGAGGCACACAAACATCTGAAGGTCATGCCACTACAAAATCTGAGCACAAAAAGATGAAAACCATTTTGGAGGTATTTTTGTAACTTAATTTTTGACCCCAGAATTCCAAAAAGTTCAAAATGTTTTTTTTAAAATCATCTTTAAGCAAATTTCCAATCTAAATAAAACAGTAGAATTATTACACAGCAACTCTCTTAAGTCCTTTGAAACAAATTGTCATTACTCCCATTTACAGGTGTATGAAGAATTCCTATGAATCTCAACAAACCAACCTTTTCAAAGGTAATAGGCACCCATAATTCCAAATGAAATCACAACTGTCTGAACTTATTACTAACTGCTTCAAAACAAAGACAGGAAATTCTTAATGAGGTTGAGCTTCTTAATGAGAACTGGCTAAAGCTGCTTTTCAGTTAACGACCAAGGGACAAATCCAGGAGCAGTAAGTTTTTACTTCACTACATTACACTTGATACACTACACAGCAACTCTCAGGAAAGACCCTCTAAATTGTCTATCAACTTCTGGAGGCAGGATAAGAAGAAAGGATGTTATGCTCCCAATCCTGCCACATGCTAAGCCTGAGCTCTCTTTGTTTAAGAAGCCACGAGGGAATTACAAATAGTTTAATTCTGTGGCAGGATATGATTTGCCACCTTGTGTTTTATGCATGGAAGCAGAGTGCAGCATCTCCCAGAAAAAAAAAAAAACAAACAGCCACTGTTACATATCTAAGAGATTTTTCCCACAGTGACTGCTGGTGATAATCCAAGATATTTAAAACACACAAACTCTGATCCTGAAGCTTAACACCTTATTCAATACATGCATGCAGGCTGCTGCTGTCACCACCACCAACAGCAGTAGCTTTGCTCTGAAAACTAGGAACCCTTCATTCTAGTAGGTAGGAAAAAAAGTATTTTATTTCATGTGGAATACAATGAAAACCAGCAAGGGCTCACTGAACAACGTACAAGTCTGAAAAGCAGAAAAATTAGCTTTGATTTTGCACAGATCACCTCCAATTTTGTTTTCTGTTCATTTAAAAATTTCAGCTAAGGCATATAGTGAGAATTTAAATTTAATTAATAGTGATTTAGTAACAGCTAGCTGGGCATCTGGTAAGATTTGTGCCATTGACCTCCTCTTTCACTTCTAATTAGAAATTCCCCGTAGTTACTAACACAAAGATTAAAGGAAAAAACACAGAGCTGAAAATAAAGGTATGCTCAAATAAATGCCATATCGAATCTAATCTGAAAATTTCAACTGCATCTTCAAAGACTGATCAATACACACTTTCAGAGCGAACAAAATAGAGCTGTATGAAATTAGTTTACCATTATTTTCTGAAAATGGTTTAAATATCATATAAGGCATCCATCTCCTAAAGTTTAAAAAAAAAAATCTTTACTTACAATGTTAAAAACCAAACTAGCCAATTCATCACCTCCTGAAACATGGTTTCAGTAGCGTGTGGGTGCCCTCTTCAGGTGAATGGGGACACATTTTTTTCTGTAGACGCAGTTATGAGCGGAGCACATAAAACTACATGAAATAATTCAGGAAGCTCAGGACAAAAATAAGAGCAAAACCAACTCAGTTTAAAATTTTCTCCCAGCAGTTACATTTTTCATTTCTCAATGATTTTTACTTGACTCATCTTTCTTCAATAACAAAAAAGAAAAAAAAGAAAAAACTATGAAAGCAGCAGGTTATTATGTAGAAAACACATTACAATGCCTCTGGGGAGATTAACACACAATTTCTTATGTTAGTCTGAACTGCGTTATTTCCAACATTAAAGGGAAAGCTGCTTTTTCTAATATGCTTCAAAAGGTCTCACTGAGACTTGTCCAGCATAAACAGTTTTCTTAGAGATCGGTTCAGTAATTGTTTTGGATTTGCATTTACATTTGGAATACCATTTCATTTGCTTAATAATTAAATGAGCAGAAAGCATTTGTCCTATACCATGAGAAATGTCAAAACTTCAGAAATTTCCAGGGAACAGACAAAAACCTTTCAAACTACATGGTTTGTGTGTATGTAGTGGTGGATACATGAAGAGACCAGATTGCTGGCTACATTATCATCTTTGAAGGTAAAAGAGTTTTAAATGGTGCTGTCCCTGACTCAGTAGGAGGTTTTCAAGCATCTTCACTCTGGATCTCAGTGCTCTATCGCAACAGAAGTTTCATTAGAACCAATACATCTCTATGAAAATGTACCCTGATAAAACTGAACTGACAAAAATCGCTGCCATAGAATTGCTGCAGAGCCCTTTTTTTTGTGACTTGAACAGCGTATGCCCTTTACAAAAATACTTTAAAAGTGCAGTTAAAACGTAGATCCAACTGTTTGATGCCATTATATCTTCATGAGAAAATGACACTGCACCAGTATTCACCCACAGCAGTGTTTCTCTTCCCACTATAAAAGCTAAATTTGGAAGGAGTACATGAAACGGGATGCAACATTCAAGAACACAAGCTGCTATAGAAAGTTTAATTTTTGAGCTTATATATAACTTCCTTCCCCACAGACAAAAATGTGAAAAGTGTGGTCAACTGGTCCACACAAATTCTAGGAAATGTCAGTACATTGGTACTGGTGTATTTTTCAGTTCTTAAAAATAAGTTCAAAATTTATTTCTTCTAATGCAAAAAAGTTCTTCAGTCTTTATGTGTGGTAAGTGCCCTCATTCTAAGGAATGTGACCATACCTAAGAAAGATGGCTAGACATGAAAGTAGCCTAACAGAAGCTTAAAAAGAGAAAAACGGATCATTTTCGTGTGAAGAAATGAAATCCCTTCTTCTTCGGAATTCTGGTGGCATTAGGCCACAACTGCTTTTTTCGTTTGTTTGTTTCAAAACTTGACAGTATTACTTTTATGTACACAACATCTCACTTGATTTCTGAAATATGGAAAAGGAACATAAAATTACATCTACAAGCTTCATCAGCATATTCATACTTACCTGTCCCCATGCATACATATTGTTATGAGTCTGAGAGGGATTTACTTTTGAGAGCAGGAAACGAGCCTTTAAAAAAAAAAAAAAAAAGCACAGGCAATAGATTAATCTTCTCAAGCAAACATTTCTTACACATACCAGTTCTTATCTGTGGATAAAAACAAGCACAAGATGCCTAGTTCGAAGAGCAAGTAGCCTTTCAAAAGAAGCTACTCTCCAGATTCCAATTCCGTTATAATGCAGAATTCTGCATGTAACAGCTTCTCAAAGCAGCAGGAAGTAATTTTTCTTTTTCTAAGTACTAGCTAAACAAATGTGAACTTCAATAAAATATTGATTAAAAGTATCAAAAATAACACAAAGAATACTTCTGTTATTAATCCAAAGACCCTCACAAGCACTATTGTACACGTACAAGTGTACAAGTACTCCTACACATCTTATACAAGGAATATGAGAGTCAAAGACAGCATGACAAAAACAGCACAAAATAACAGGATTCACAAATTAGGTGAAAAGATATGAAATATCTGGCTTTGTTAGTTTTAAAATTTCAGATGTTCATTTGCAATGTATATATATTTTAGCAGAGAAATGCATGCCTACTAAAAAAATCTAAAAACATTATTAACGCATCACTTTCTAGATTATAGAACATACACTTGACTATACCTGGCTTCCTCCATGCTCTGTATCGATATATCTGGGCATTGGAAATCTAGAGTGAAGAATTTCTTGAGCGTCATCTATCGGAGCTTGAAGCAAATGATGGAAGTTTTCATATTCCGGCATATCTTGGTAACCTGATTTCCGCCACTGAGCTATGGTCTAGGAATAGGAGGAAGAAGTTTAGAACTGATTCATCAATCTTTCTTAGAGAATAAACAGGGCACTTCAGAGAATGTGCCATTGCTGGCCTCTATTCCATCGCTCATCGCTTTCTGCCTTAGAGTATATAAGGTCATTTTTTTGAAAGCCTCAATAAATATTGGCTCTAACAAGGTGTGCAAGTAATATACTACTAGTTGTTTTATTTTTTAAAACTCTAAAAACATGTTGTTTATCTATAGTTCCTTTTTTTTTTCTTTATTCTTTGTATGCTAAGCACTTACTCTCCATGAGGACGTGGTATTATTAATAGTTCTAATATGTATATCTATTACACATCAGAAATAAATATTTATACTGACATTTATCTTTCATGGCCTGTAGTGCAGCCTCCCAACATTCTAGTAGTGAAACTGGCTGCTCAAGATTAACTCAGTGATATGAGCTGTTATTAAGGAAAACTTGGAGGGAATCTCTGTAGTGGTCCCCCTTCTCTGCTTGGCAGCCGTTTTAAGCTGAGGCTCTTACTCCTGGCTCTTAACTAAGCTACACTGCATCCGTCACTGTACCTTGCCAGGTACCCCACTCATCTGGACCTCTGCCTGGGGACTTGACTTCCTGGCCTGAACTCTGACCTGCCTCAAGCCCTTCAACTCATCTGATGATCTGGCATGATGGCTGAACCTAGCTATTGTCTGCAATTTGCTCTGCTGCCTTGCTCAGGTACTGTGGGGCCAGGTCCTCGCTGGTAAGACCTCAGCCTGCCGTGTGATCATGCTCAGTTCCTAGCTCCCCTTCCCTCAAGGAGCAGCCCACCTGAGGGGAAGAAACCCTTGCTGCTTTCTGACAGCATCTTACAAAAATGCAAAGAACATTTTTCTACCTAAAAAGTACTGAAGTTTAGTTACTGTTTTAAAAAGTGCAGCTATGAGGACACGTTCCAGAACGTAACTTCCCAAACTCTCAGCTGGGAACCACTTACAGTTGCAAAGCTGTACAAATCAACAGCTCAGATCCTCCAGGACATGAAAGTCACATGCATTTGTATTTATATTACTAGGGAACGTGTATCTACTCAGCTGCCAGAAGCAATTTCATTTCTCTAGAACAGTACAGATGAAGGGAGTCCCTAAAACATGGCGTTCTGTCTCCTTATCACAGAATAATTCAGAGGTCTAAAGTAAGTGAAAAAGCAGGGGTAGGGAGAAATAATGTTCTCAAAAACTTGAAAAATATTCATCTAAAACAAATAATCTGCATACTGAAGTCAATTCACCTCAAACCTGTCAGAAGAAACAGGCCTAGACCAAAACAGCAAGTAATGCCAGGTATCCACGTACAGGCACATTGGCAGACCACCAAACTACAAACAATAATTATGATTTTGGTACTGGTTGCACAGATGAAGTCAAGCACTGAAGTGCTTTAGAACTGGGGCTTGACTTTCACAATGTAGCACTCCTACAGAAAAAGGAGTATTTATGTAAAAGTGACTAATCTTACCTCTCCGTGATAAATAAGGATCTGGAAAAAGGTGTCCATAAGAAGAATGCGATCTGGTAAAATGCTGCTGCTATCCAGAAGAACAGGCTAAGATTTAAAAATAAATAACAAATTACCAACTGATGCAAAACTGAGCAATCAGATGGCATTACAAGCTCTATGAGTAAGTCGCTGAATGTTAGGAACCTTTTCCATCACTTACTAAAGCTCCCTATTTGCTCATTTTCATGTTACACATCTGCAACCCACACAATCTCATTGTAAAGTTATCCACCTTGATTCTGAATATATAACTTCATGAAAGTAATAAAAACAGAATTCATAAACTGAGACTTCTCTCATTATTATGCATTTTACTAGCCTAAGTACCTCCACATTTACCCATGCAATGCCATTAACTTTAATGATATTTCAGTGTGTAAATTTTCAGTGGTTATTCACATATGGAATTTGGGGGGTGGATTTTGGCTTTTTGTTTTTAGTCTTGTCCTTGCAGCTATTATTACTGTGTACAAGTATCCTCCCATACTGTATACTGTAAATACTGAAAGTTTATGAGATCTGATTTAGTTTTTGAAGGTTTTAATTCACCTTAAGGGCCATGTTACTATGTTGGCATTATATGACTTTACTGAATCAATACCTTATGATTCAATTGTATCAATCATATTAGGGACAACAAAAACATTAGTTATTCCAACAAAGAGAAAAGAGATTTATTACATATTCTACGCTGAGGTGTCAGCTACCATTTTAATCAAGTGGGAGCTTGATCATGCTTCCTTTTTTCATCACCCACATGAATAACATTTATATATGGGAGAATGATCTCACACTTCTGAGTATTTCTCAGTATGCCTCACTACTTTAATTTAAATTTCACTATTAAAGGTCTTCATCCACCCAACAAAAAAAAATCCTAACAAAAGTTGGAGTCCCAGCCTGTCAAGATCCTTGCCTACTATGTTTATTCTCACTGTCTTACAGTTTCCTCACTCTATCTTATCTGACTACTTTTGTTGTCTCCTATCTTACCCTTCTTTAACAAGCTTCTTTAAAGATCATCTTTTTATTTTAGGTTTATACAGAATATGCCATGATATGGTCAACTGGGAGGTTCTGTACCAAATATGGTAACCACATCAAAATTAGAAGCTTTGGATGAGAGTATTAAAGATGGAGGGAGTTTTATATGTTTCAAATAAACAACTCTTCTTTCAAAATCCACTGAAAAATTACATTTTGAAATAAAAACATTTTTGTCAATATTTACATTCCGGCACCACATAAACAAAAACTGCTCTCAAACTAGCAAAACAATTATCCCTTAGTTTAAAACACGATCTCCTAATAAGTGACTTTTCCTCTCAAGACTGCTACATCAGAATTCTGAGATATACCTCGTTCACAGTTTGTTCTATATAAAATGAATATTGTTTCTCAAGTAATGAATTGTTAAACAATACATTTTATAACATGCATAACAATAAGGACACCATGTCTCTGTCAAAATAGGATCTTTTAATCTACAATTAGGTTACATATAATGGTACCTCTGGAGGTCCATTGAAGGAGTAGGCATAGAGAATTGGCTGAACCATGATAAGTGACTGCGTTAGATCTTGACGCATAAAATGGTGACGATAGTATGAGCTCTCATCTGGACTGTTGTTAAAAACTTGTAAGAAGGGAGATCTTCTCAAGTGAAACATGAACTGCAAAACAAAAATAATTTATTTGAACATTCACGAAATAGAGTTGTACAAGGAGAGATTTATTTTTTTTCCCCCCACAAAATGAAGTACATTTGAATTCCAAGTCACAGAAACACAGAATGGGGTAAGGCTGGCAGGAACCTCTGGAAATCCCCTGGTCCAACCCCCTGCTCAAGCAGGGACACCTAGAGCAGGTTGCCCACGACCACGTCCAGGTGGCTTTTTAAACATCTCCAAGGAAGGAGACTGCACAGCCTCTCTGGGTTGTGTCACCCACACAGCAAAGAAGTGCTTTCTGATGTTTAGACACAACCTCTTCTGCTCCAGTTTGTGTCCATTGCCTCTTACCCTGGTACGGAGTACCACTGAAAACAGCAAGTCCTGTAACTTTTCTAATTTGTATCTGTACCTTTACCATTTTTATATACTCACATGACAATGAGTCAGAGAGATCAGCTTTAACTGATCACAAACTAAGTTGCATCAAGTTAACAGGAAAAAGAACACTAACATGGCAAAATTATTTCAACTAACAAAGTTCACAAGCAAATCCTTTCATTGCCGTATCAATCTCTCCACAACACTTCACAGAGAGATTGGTAGAAAACTTGAACAGAAATACCATGGAAATCTGTGGCAGTCCAAGAATAACACAGATTTGAGAGCTAACAGAATGGAGAAATTTATTAGAATGGAGTATTAGCAAAGAACCTATTTAAAGTTTAATATACTAAAGTTCAAGTTCACTTCACCAGTGAAACGCTTCTTCCCGGGTGAGTACTGTGGGGAGTTGGCCAAGGGCCCCTGCCACTCAGATACCAGCTGGGCATTGGTCAGCAGGTGGTAAGCAACTGCATTGTCATTCATTCACTTTATTTGCTTGGTTTTGTTTTTTGTTTTTCTTTGTGGGGTGGTTTTCTTGGTTGTTTTTTTTTTTCCCTTTTCCTTTCTTATTAAACTGCCTTTATCCCAACCTATGAGTTTTCCAGCTTCTGCCCTTCCACTTCTCTTCCCCTCATCCCACTGTCTACCAGTGTGAAACCACCAAAGGCCTTTTCATTCTGATATCCAATGTAAAGTCTTATTTCACTCTGTGCTACAATGCCACTTCCTTCCCTAAGCATTCTTTCTTTATCCCTGATAAATAAACCTTCCTTCTACTCACCTGTGGGTAAAGTGAAAAGGTTTCTGAAAATCTGAAAGAGCTTGGATCATCTTTGTGATACTCTCCAAATTTCTGACACTGTTGTAAAAGAAAAATGTATCTAAGCTAAGAAACACAGCAGCTTGATCATGCCATTACTGTAAGTTTTTTTGTTTTTAATAGACATATGATTTAAGGTGCCTACACTTTGTAAGGAAACCTGGCAAAAAAAACTGACATCAGTTCTTAACAAGCAGTGATTTCCTTGCACACGAGGCTTTAATCTTTTTTTCTGTTTTTTATTTAAATCATCAAGCAGAGTTAGATAATTAAACGTCCCTGAAAAACATGTTTGAAATAAAATTATTAATAATTACTTATTAATAATTTACAGTTAAGAAATAATATTTTTAAAAATTGAACTTTTGAAAATAAATAAATGGTTTTCTAGGGTTTTGTTTGTTTTTTGCTTAAAATACTTAATCTACCATATCACTAGAGGCACCAGAAAGTACATAAAACTTTAATTGCTGTTAGTATCATGCTAGATTTTCCCTCAGTTGCTGGCAGTGACCAGCTGCTGAAGACTGAGGAGATATTAATAAACGTACTAAAAACAGAGATGTTCTTGCATCATTTAAAATAGAAACTCTCAGTTAATTCTTGTGGAAATGTAGCATTCAGTCCCACTTCCCCTCCCAGCGCCCAGTCCCACTTTTAAGAAACAACCACTGAACACTAGTCATTTAAAAAAGATATTGCCTAGAGACGAGAAACCAATTTAATTATTTTGAGTCCTTTTTACCAGTCGTATAAGTTGTCTGTCCAGCCATCTAAGCACATCAGGTCCCTCCTCTGTCTCTGCTCTATACACTGCCAATCTAGCCATGAGAATTGCAGCAGCCTCCTGGTCAAAAGATGCAGCAATGTTTTGAATCTGTGTCTGTGCATCTGCCCAGCTGCAAAATTAAAATACATATTTGCATCACCATGAAAGGAAAGGTGTCCAACTTCAAAATATCCCTTCAAAATTAAAGCAAAGAAAACAGTGTTAGCAGTTTAACAGGCAAACTGATGCTGTATCTTCAAAAATCTACCAAGTATAAATGAGTAGTGTCTCAGTTAACTATTCTTCTTTCTTTTTTTTTTAATTAGAAATGTCCCTTATCTGCGGAAATGCCATGGAAGAGAAAGCAATGCCAATTATAGAACAGTTATTGTAAAAAATTGACAAATTATAAAAAGTTACAGAAAATACCGTCCGCAAAGCTAATGACACATTTCCATACAAACAGCTTTCTTGTATACCTGTTCTGGAATATAATTTTTTGTCCTTCTCAGTTTACAAGGTGTACTATTACTCTGTTCTTTTACCATTCACCAAGATGATTTTGCTAATACAATGAACATTCATATGATACTCCTATTAACATCAAGGGTATTGCTTTTTAATAAATTGAGTTTTCCATCAAATTACCAATTAATAGTCTCCTTTATCTTAAAGGGAACATCATTTGACACTGAAAAATGCCTCTATAATATTAAAGAGCATTTTCCAAAATTAAGTAAATTGACTCAAGGAAGCTGCAGGTGAAGATTATACATGGAAGAACAGGTATATTCAAAGCCCCTGAACTGCAACTAGCACTCACAAGCTAAGGTAGGAGGTGACATTTATCATTCCTTAAGTCTAACCATTTCCTCAATTTAGGCCACAGAGTTTCACCCAGTGTTTCCTCTTTGCGTTACCCAAAAATCACTTGGGTTACTTCAGAGCTCTCCCATAGCATGCTTACACAGCCATTGCAAGCTCCTGGAAAAGAAACAGCCCACAGAACAGCATAGGCAATTGTCCCAAAGGTATGATCATGCCTTCACCACCTGTGGCACTACGTAACCCAAAACAGTGGACTGGTTATAAAATTTAAAGATTAAAAGGCAAACACGTATCCTCTTTTTCAGATATGATTCATCACTGGGAAAAAAACCACACATACTTTCTGGCAACTGTGGTCACTCTGATACGTCTCTGTCCACTGGAATGCTGGTACTGAGTCACAAACTGGATTGCACCGCGTCCTCCTTGAGGAATTGGAGCATTGTGCTAAGCATGGGAGGAAAAAAAGACATGTAGGAGACTCTAAAGATCTTGCAGCGTAATTTGAAAACGGATAAACAAATTATTAGAAAATTATAAAATTCTTAACAAAAGGCAGCTGAAATTCTGTAAATGCATTGACTGATGCCTTTTATCATACCAACCATCTCTACCAAACATGACTAATAAACTTGGAGACTGTCAAGGCATATCAGGAGCAGTTGCTGCCTCCACCAGATACCCTTAAAGGAATGGATGCTCCCTCCTTCCGCATACCCCCAGACACAATACTTTCAAAGGGGCTGTGTTACAACTGCTCATTTCATTAGATTCTGTTTGAACGCCAAGTGATTCACCAGAATCACGGGACAATGAAACTGATACTATTCTAAAATGTTGACAAATGATTTCCGTAAAGCAACATCACAACTTGTACATTGGGATCCAGGTGTACTCTGAAACTTCAAAACTCTATCAGTAGAAATGCAGGTCTATATACTGTCAACAAGGTAAGCAATTTCAAATGAGGACAGTTGAAATCAAATATGACATACCACGACCAGACCAGCTTGAGAGTTAGTAATAAATAAGACTAAAATAAATATACAAAAAGCAAAGTAAGAACAGGCTAAGGTAAGTTGAAATTTTAAAACCTACAATCTTCCAATAAAGTACACAATATGGTATACTAAATATATAGAAATCACAGCCAACACACTACTTCCCTAGCTGCAAACATTTGGAAGAAGGGAGAATACTAGAAGGGAACAGTACATTTCCTTGTCCTGTTTTTTATCCTGTTTCCCAGTAACCCCTGTGGGAGAGAGGAAGCCAGACTGTATGTCTGTGATGTGTTTCAGTGAAGCCAATCTTTACTTACTTTACTTACAAACTGAGCAATAAACGCTTAATTAAAATGTAACATTATGGAATAATTACCTTGTAACTGAAACATTAGAGAAATATTGCAAAGGACTTTAAAATAAATGGGTTACAGTATTTTCATATATTCCAACCGACTTACATTTCGTTAAGTAATACTCTGAAAAGAAAGATTAGGACTTGGATTATCAGCAACACAGAATAGCAACATCATTCATATCCCTGCTGCTGTGGTTGATGGAATGACAAAAAAAACCCTACACACAGGCTACTGAAGTCACATAAAAATCAAATTATTGTGCTTACTAGAGAAGTAGACAAATTTGTAATACCTGGTTGACCACCTCAAAGTAAAGTGCAAGTGTTGTAGTAGGATTAAGTCCACAAATCTTCCACTGACAAGTACCTCCTGTTCCAATCTCCTGTAAATAGATTTTACATAATACTTTATAAAACAGAATTATTGTTGTGTTTGCAACACAGCATCTGGCTATAACAGGTGTTGTTTTACAACTGTGCTGTCACAAGTTTTCTCCCTGCTCACTCTGCCATCTTCTCAAAGGTAACACTCTCGCAACAGTGGAGAGAGAAAGAGAATTGCCAGAAACAAGAAAATCATGGAGTGCTTGTGCTGGGAATTCAGGATTAAGCAAGGCACAGATATCTGTGCTGAAAGAAACTTTAAGAGTATATCTGATAAAAATCCTAAAACAAGGAGAAATACTTTTACATCAATGCTCTCCTGAAAGTATGTGACAACCCCCAGTAAAATCAACAACCCTTAAATATCTTGTACTTTTTGAAAGAATTAAAAAGAGTGATACGGATCATCATACGATCATACAAAGATTTGAGAAGAAAGAAGGTTGATTTGTTTTTCTGAAAGCAGTATGTATTTCAGGAATTCTTACATCCCTGCTTCAATTTCTGTTACTGGAGAGATCAGAGAGACTGAATGTCTCATTCACAATCTTTTTTTTTTTTTTCTTAGTACTTGCCTGAGACAGAATTTTTATTTTATAATAGTTTTTTAAAGAAATTGGCAGTTTTCAGTTTAGTGAATCACTTTAAATTACAACATTAACAAAAAATGTGCTCAAGTGAAACACCACTTCCAACACACACCATAATGAACTTCTAGTAGGTACTTTAGGTAGTATGTAAGTACATAGTTACATAGTCCCTGGTAACTCACAAGGTATCTGTATACAGATAGTGACCTATTTGAAGTGACAATTCCTTTTTGTCATCAAAACAACACAAATATCCAGAGAAACCAATTTTAAAAAGCCAAGTCAGTCATTCATATCTGAACAAGCGAAAATAAACAAAATATACATTCAAGGAGAATTATACTGGCAACAGTTACCACTGTGCTTGCACTCAAAGTATTAGGGCTAAATTAGTTGTCCAGTTACCATCTTAAACAAGCTACATATACCTACATTTTATTCGCACATTTTACCTCAAAAATTAATTCAGATAATTTCAACAAAAGGTTTTTGAGATAGAAATTAATTATGATGTAATTGCAAAGCAACACATACAAATTCACAATTAAATTTTCTATTACCCCCTACGACTTGAGTATGTAGCTTAAATAATGAGATGTACATTTAATTGCTTTGGGGAGGCATTATAACTTTGGTTGCAATATACACAATCACTCAGATGATGATGTAAGAAAATCTGTGCCAGACCACCGAGAGAAAGAAGTTAATTATACGGTTACATATTTTTGAATTTAAAAATCTCAATAAGTACAAGAAAAAATTAGCTATGAAAAATGCTTGAGAGTAGGCCACTTGTGAGCACTTGCACACTATCAAGTGCTCTATTATGCAGAGATTATTAGGAACAAAAAATGAGACGTGAAATTTACGACATCTGTTTACTTGTAGAAATTGTTTTTGATTGGTAATCAAAAATAAAACTAAACTGCAATAATATTATTTGATAAGAAAATAAGTGATTAAAGTATGTTGTAAATTTAAGAGAGTTACTTCAGGAGCCTGTACTGGATACTCCAAGCAATTAATTAAATGAGTATATGGTGAAATAGCTACCAAATAATACGGGTGGGGAATAAGATAAACGGGATGTTCCCATACTTATCTTCTCCTGTTCTCTCAGTCTTTCTAAAGAAAATATTTTTATGATTCTCTGTTTGGATAAAAGGATAAGCTTTCATTTAAACAATAAATCACACTCACTCCCTTTTAGCTTGGTTTCTGCTACAACAGCATATTGCTTTAAAATTGGTATGGATAAGCTACCACTCCACTGACAAACATAACCATGTAACAAGGGACCTGGACGGTCTAATACAACTCATATCTAATCTAGCAGTGAACATGAGCTTACCAAGAGCAGCCCCTGAGCGTATTTAATTTGAAATTGTAAAAAATGAACACAATTTATTCCATTTATGGAAGAGGTTTAGCCTCTCTCTCTTCATATTTAAAAATCCTAAATCCTACTTTTCCATAATGGAACATTACCTTCAATTTCAGCAAGATTTACTCACATTTTCTGAGACACAAGGTCCTTTAGAATTGAGAGAGACACAGGGTCCAATAGCTCCAGAAATCTTTACTTCTCTTGAAGTCTTTGTATTTAAAAGAAAAACATACATTAATACACCACACCAAGAACTCAGACTTTACCATTAATTAATAAAAAACTCTTTGCATATCAGACTTATTATACCCTAAGAAAAGATTATACACGTAATGCTTGACACATTTAGATAAATTTTTCATGTGCTCACACTGAACACTGAATTATGTATGTTTGCTTTAACAATTAGTATATCTGAAATAACAGCATGAATGTATGTTAAAACACAGAGAACTTCTGTTATTTATAAACCTGAGAACCTAAAACGCATAATGTTCATTTTCTAGCAAAGTCATTACAATATTCAAAACAGATTAAAACTTAAGACTTATCCTATAAGTTTATACATATCCCACAGTGAATTCATACACAGAAGATGCTGATCTTCTAAACATATGTTTCTTAAAACAAAATCCATTTATTTACATTCTTCCAATGTAATTTTCCTGTTTGAACATTCCTCTATAACTGAGGCTCTGTTACTGCATTTTCCAGGATCTTTCAACAAATTTCACAATAACGCTTGTATGAAAAAGAGGGTTTGATTATTTGTCCAGGTAGTTAAAAATTAAACAGACTTTTGTTAAAAGAGAAAATAGCCCCAAATTCTTCTACAAGGCACTGTTGCAATACACGGAAGATCATGGAAGCCTACATCTGAACCTAGAGCACACTCAGCTCTAAGCTTTTCACAAGAGAGAAGATAAAAATGAACATTGTTGAAGTGCCTGAATGGATTCTGATAAGGATGGAAAATGAAAAGAAAGTTTTCCTGCACTATACAGAGAACCTGGACCTAATCCAAGAAACGCTCACTATTGATACCAAAATCTAAGCACACAGCATTGTGAGTTTCTAATTTTAAGACTAATTTTAGTTCAGTCTCCCTTTCAGCTGTCACTGAATGCAGGGTAAAAAGGAATTAACGTTTTATCTAACTCACATTTACAGAATCATGGAACTGCAAAGAGATAACAAGGTAGTAACAGCTGTGTCCAAGCTAACCCTGAGGCATCCCTTAATTGTGTTCCTAAAAATTCCTTAAAGGACAGATTCTGAAGTTCACAGCCATTCTATGCCAATGTTTCACTAACACACTGCATTTTTTATTCTTACCTTTATTTCTAATGTGCCACCAAATCCCATTTTAAATTGTCCTTGCATATCTTTTGTGAATACTCTCTGAAAGGTCTGTTTGAATAAAGATGTATTGAAAGAGTCTCCCATTACCATGTAGCCTCTAAACAAAAACATAAAACAAAAAACAAGAACTCAAGTTAAAAGAGATGATTTATCATGCAATTATTTTGCACATGGGATTTATATAGCTTATTTCTATTAAAGCCTAAAACTAGGTATGTTTTTGTCTTCTTGACTATCATGAAAGGTAACACTCTGCTAAATGTTAGGGATGAATTTAAGTGAGCTTCTCATCCAAGCAGCAAGTTGAGGTCATTGTGATTACAATATATAACAAAATCTTTCACTGGGAAAATACTACATTGGACTTGAGCACTACAAATGTCTCATAACCTTCTCATGCAAAGTCAGCTACCTAATTCTAACATTCAACATTCCAAACATATTTCCACACCATTTTCTTTTGTATATGCATTCATTCACGCTTAAATCTATGCTTAAAAAGCGTGATTTGTTTTTATGCTTAGCAGTTTTCTGTGGATATTGCAGTGATTGCCACTCATCCTGAAATATCATATACTGCATTTAGGAAATAATAATGGGAGATACTACTACTATTCAAAAATATTAATGAATAACATTCTTAAAATCTGTTAATAGGTCAAACATTATGTCTGAAAGAAGTTATAGAAGTTTTCACGAGTTTTTCTTCATCTTACTCAAAGATGGAAGACAGACATGGGCAGAATCAGAAATCCTTCCCTGTAGGCAGAATGTAACCAAACAGAAAATAGGAACAGCTGTAGGAGAAATAGGCAAACTACACACGAAGCCTAGTTTTGCTGTAAGTGCAGAAACAGGGTATGGTGAGTCACAAGAGCAGAACGTAAGAGCAGAATTACACTGTAATATACAGAAAAACATAGCCTGAATTTAATGCAAAAAAGTTAATGCACAAAATAAGTCAAATGTGCAGGTAAAGTCAACATACAGCTCCTGAACAGTGGAAACTCCTACGTGAAGGCTATACATACAGCTCTGAAAATAAACTATTTATCAATGGCTTGCATGGCCAAGCTGGCCTGAAACTCAGTTTGGGAAAAAAAAGTATGGAAGAAGAATTTGCAGGATTTACAAAATGAATTAGGTGGTTAGAATACAACCAAGGGTCAAAAGCTAACCCAGGCTGTAGATCTGCATAACAGAAAGGGTGAGTGTGTCATCCACAATGACAGAAAACACAGGACTGGTTCAGGAGAAAGACTGGAATTTGCTTTGATCAGATTAAAATGAACGGATAGCAAGACACGCTGGAGGAATATAAGAGCATGCGTGAAACAGAACTGGATAGATGGAACAAAATTTAGGAGCAACAAGACGTATCAGTTATGCAACCTGATAATCACCTGAGACATCAGTTGAAGTTATGTACAACAGTATCTAGAAGAAGGGCATAAACAAGACAGAAGGAATAACACAGAGTTTTGTACCACTCTGAACAGCAAGAAAAAGCATAACAGGTCCTTATCTTTACTGAAGCCTAAGGCTTACGTACACACACACACCAGTACATAGGATAAAGTGTTTAAGATAGTCACGTTATTTAAGTTTCAAGCAGATCATATGAAAGAAAAACAGTACAAAGCCTTCTGATAAACACAGTTATGGTGACAAATTCCATCACAAATGCAACCATCACAGTAAATGGGAGTTTGAAAAAAAAATGCAGGATGTTTTTGCCAAGTTTTCCTGTTAAATAGTTCAATAAAGTAAAAAAAAAAAAAAAAAAAAAAAAGCATCTTCACATGCTACTTAAAAATGAACAGGCACATACCCAGTGTAGTTGGGACAACACTTCATCTCCAGAAGACCAGTCTGATCCAATGCACATGCATATATGTCAACAACATGACCATTTGTTGCAGCCCGATTAGCCAGGGCTTCAAAATGCTAAATCCAAGATGAAAATACAGTTCATAGCAATTTATGATGTGAACGCTCATCTTTACATTAAATCCTAGACTCCACAAATTTTTCTAGAACATCATTATCTGACTTTACTCACATCATATTCTAATAAAAGATAAAAGATTTTTTTTTTCCTGAATTTTAGTCTAGGATTTTCAACACCTGTGTTTTATTTTCTGACCAGCTGAGAACATGATGCACCCTAGAAGACCAATAGTTGCTACTTAAAGTAGAAAATGACCTTGATTTTTTTTTCAACTGTGTGTTAATGACTAGATCCAAATCACAGAACTGAATTTACCTCTCTAATCTCAAGCATTTACAATGACAGGTGCCTGTGACTGAGCTAATAATTTGGCTTTCATTATAATCAGTCAAGATTAATTCACCAGGTTTTGGATGAAGTTCACCTGCCCAAACGTGCATTTAGGATGAAGGGAATCGGGCCTAAACACTACTGACTAACCATCCCTGCAACTACAGAGATGTTCTTGAGCAGTTGTCTTAGAAGTAGACAGCCTCACTCTAAATATCCCATTTAATAACATGAATCTGCACCAAGATAAATCTGGGAAACACTCCAAAGAACTTTAATAGGAGCTGGACAAAGTTCTAAGTCGATATACTGACATTTTTGGAGAAGTTTCTGAAGACATTCAGAGACGTTTTAACAAAAACACACAATTCCCACCTTTGCTACCACTACTAACAGTATTTTACAGTGCCAGACAATGTAAATGTTTACTTAAAGGTAAGGTACATAGAACATCACCCATTATCTTCTCTTACCTTAGTGCCCTTTTTAACGTATTTAGCATTGTCTTTTTCAATGTCATGCCAGGATCTTATAGGTAACTTCAGTTCATCCCCTACAACCATCCCAGGTCCTTGTGTAGCTGGTCCTCCAATGAACATCATTATACGTGCACCGGTGTTAGGAAAGGTGCACTGCAGGAAATAACAGACAAATGAAACCACCATTTTTTGCTACAAACTGAACAGAAGAAATAGCTATGCAGGTATTTACCACACTAATAGCATTCTAAAAATAATTGTATTTTTTTTTCCTCCAAAACCTTACATTCCTTGCTAATTCAAAGTCTCAAACTTGCCTCATTAAAACGTATATTTAAACACCTGCAATATGCTATGCATGTATGGGATGATATTCATCAGAATCATCACACTAATCTAACATGCAACAATTACTAAAGCTTTTACATATTGACTGGGACAGCTTTTCTACAATGAGATACCTATTTACATATTAGCCCAACTGTAGTTAAAGCTATTACCTCAAGGAGTCCTACAGCTATAGAAAGAGCCACTCCAGAGGAACGTAAGGGCCTTTTCCCTTGTGGAACGGGCCAAGGATCCCGCTGCAGTTCACCCAAAAGATCAGTAAGATTCATATCAATCTTCTGCACTGGTTGCAAAAATCTGGAAAGAAACACAGGGAATTGATTTAGATTGTAATTTTAATATAAAAATTATACCAGTTGCTCACCTGCAACAAAGATGACACATATTAGCAATATCAGACATTCTAGTCTGGATTCAGAGCAATGCCTCTGCTTCACCAAGACAATGCAGTTTGGGAAATTTTCAACTTAAGAAGATCAACAAAGAGTTCGTAAAACAAAAATTTGCTGACTTAGAAATGTAGCCACTATCCAGAAAGAACCATGCCTAGCCAAAAGAACACAGCAGATAATCACCTAAGAATCTCAAAAAGAAACAAGTTTTGCTACTTCAGTGAAAGAAAAAAAATATATATATATATATCAAACATCAGAATAAACATTAACACACAAAGAATTTCTCTCACAAGAGTCAAACATCAGCCAACAATTTCCAACTGAGAGACGAGGGAGGGGAGGAGCAGAATACAGAAAAAGGGAAGACAAAACTGGACATTGACATAAAAGAGAGGCATTGAAGCAGCCATTAATACCTTCCAGCATACCAACCAACAGGGACACAGGCATACTATAAATCTGTAAATAACTATGTAACACATTCTCAGAACATTTCCAAAATGTCATCTAGATAATTTGACTACCACACCTTATGTCTTTTCTTCCCACTACAAACTGCCAGGACAGAAACAAGCTACAGCCACCGGTTTCCAAGTGAATTTGTGACCAATCAATCAGAAGGTTCAACTCTTATGTTATGTGATAATGGAAAAAATCAACCAAATTTTCCAGCAAATCAGTGTACCCAAGAAGAGTTTTTAAATGTTTAAGCACATTACCTGTTAGAAGGTGGTGGCTGTTGCACTTGAGGACCGCGGCCGACTTGTGAAACAGCTACTTTTGTCAGTCCTAGCATTTCCTGCAGTCAAATACGTAAGATTCCAGCAAAAAAAAAAATTGTTAGCAAACTACTTGAAGTTCATCATCATCTCAGTAACTTCTTTTCGTTTGCTTTTGTGCGTTACCTGAAGCTGCTTTGCAGAAAGGTCCTTCGTTCCTCTGAAGACATAACTTTTGGAAATTCCTTCACAGCCAAGCTCATGAACCTGCACCATTCGCCCGAAGGTAATGAGACCCACTAACGCAGTTGGTGGCAGAAGACTAAGCGACATTTGCATGGATTCTTTCAGAGCTTGCAAGTCTTCATCTTCCATGCATGTGTCCACAACATAAAGAAATATCAAAGGCATCTGAGGACCACGCTTTAAGAAATAAAAATATCATCACATGAAAAACAAGTCTTGCAATATTTACAGGATCAAAAATGAACAAATAAAGTACATGTTATGTAATTTCTTTTTATTTCATTCATACCAGTAACATCAGTGTTCCATCTAATTTACCTCCCTCCTCCCTCGCAAGTAGTAATCAGTATCCAAGGCCGAAGGGGAACAAAATCCAAATCATAATAAACTCTGCACAAAAATTAAATGCTTACTATGAAAAAAAAAAATCCTTTGTGTTGAAATTGTTTGAGCTAGCAGCAGCACTAAGGAAACCCCCAGCACAAACACAAATTAAACTCCTAGTTTAAGAAGAAACTTAAATAAATACCTAAGAGAAATATTGTCTTTAAAAGAAACCTCCTTTTGTTTCAGTTTTTGTTTTTTCATTTCTTTTAAACAGCAGTCTTATTAGCTATCCTTGTGTTCTGACAAAAACTTGTTTTCCACTTCCAACTGATGACAAACTTTCAATCTACTAACAAGCACATATAGACTCAGTCATTAAAATGCAATGAAGAAATAAAATCAAAATTAATTCCTTTTGTACACTGTTAGCTTATAGATAATATTAAAGATTTTATTTAATGACTTTACCTGTACTACATATTCAATGCTAGAGAACTGCGGCAAAAGTTCAGCTGGCTGATTCATTTCAGATATGCCAGCATAGGTAGGAGGAAACTGCAAATAAAAACATAAACATTAAGTATACACAGAAGACTGTAACTTCAGCAAAAACATACCTATGGGCTACTTGCCTCCACAACAGAAACTCACTATTGTTGTCATTAAAAAAAAAATCTCAATGCAATCTCTGATGATATAATTACATACTTGTGTTCTCACTGTCCATTTCAGTTCCCAGCTATGATTTGAAAAATGAGAATTTTGCACTTTCACCTTACAAAATGAATGTTTCATTTTCTTACCTGATTTCTCTGGTAACAGAAGTTGCAAGCCCAAAGTTTTGCTCGATAATCCACTTGGCTGTAAAAATACAGTAAGAAAGGTTTAGATTGTATGAAAAATTTGTCTTCCTCCAATGACCTTAGAATACATTTAATTTTTCAAAAACATACTGGCTTTGAAAAAGCTTCTTCCTAAATACCTCCATTAGAAATTCAAAATAAAATTCAGTCTTACACACATACCAGGCAAATTGTTGTCTTTAGAGGGGAATAAGGGTCTTCAAGAAAAGAGAGCAAGTACGAAACTTACGAATACACAGTCAGCACGTTTATTAGACCTTTTCTGCATGTTTTTAGGGAAATCATTCTAAGCCTCTCTGTTTTTACATTTTTCTCTTTTCTGAGTTTATGCCCGTTAAGAGTCTGGGACTCTGCTGTATACATATTATGCCCTAATAAAAAACGTTCCAACTTGACAGCTATTTCTCTTGTGCAAAAAAGATTTTTTTCCAGAGGGTGAGCCCCTTTCAGCTACATTTTTGTTTGCATTCAAATAGCTTTAAAAAATGCAATTTGTATCTTCATGCTATACAGATATCTTACAAAGTCCTATTCACATCTTACGGGAAAAAAAAAATTTATATGTTTTCAAGGTACACTTCTTGCTAGGAGACAGGAAGCATCTTCTCCTGTCTAAAATAGCAAAGGTTTTTAAATCTACTATTAAATCTTTCCATAAATCCAAGCATGCTGTAAACATACACAGCTCTATTAAGATCAAATGAGCTATGCTAATTCAGGGGGCTGCAGATTATCTAGCCTGATACCCTCTGATTTTACCCTCTTTCAGGCCTGCTTCTGGTGTATTTATTTATTTATCTATCTATCACATCTTCTTTTAGCTTCTGTTTTGGTAAGTTAAATCACCTAACCCGCTTTGGTCTAGAAATTAATTAAGGTTAGTAAGAAACGTCATTTATTTTACTTGCAAATTAAACTATACCAGGGCCCAATAATTACAAGTAGATAGCACAACTTTTCACCCCAGAGTGATTTCCTAGAGGTGAAACGCAGTAATTTACTAACTCACAAGATACATAGTTCCAGAAAAATAATGTACTGAAGTGCGCTGAAACAATTAGTTAATTGAAAGCCATGTTTAAATTACATGTTACACCTTAAAAGTTTATGTTTATAGATTGTCACATCTAGAAGTTTGAACTGTATACAGATGTGAGGAATATTTGAACTCCAGCAAACTGCATCTTTTGCACAGTTTAGCTGGCACTATTCTAAACATTGGTTTGTAAGGAAAGATACTGATATAATATAAATATATTAGGTTTACCATAAGGGATTCAGAACAGCTCGACACGTGGTCCTACTGCACAAAACTGGCTCATACTGAATAGGAGGCAAGTCTGGCCGTTCTTTCAGTGGCGTGAAGAGGGCAGCCACTGGGACTACCATTCTTGTGGCTTCAAGACGACTCGAAGGCCAAACATTCCAGCTGAATCTAACTCCATCTCTGTCCTCATTCTGCTGGATAAATTCCAGGAAGGTTGTCATGGTCAACTTCTCTGTTTAGCGCTAAAATAAAAAGATAACCATTAGCAGAATGTGGAAACACAAGCATTGCAAATACTAAATAGTGAATGTACTTGATGACAGTCATCTTCTGATTGGTTCTTAATTTAAGCAACAAACAGGCAAGAAATGTTATAACTAAAGCAATAATTCTAGGGTAGGTCAGAGCAGTGAATACACAGCACTTTAATACACTATAAAAAAAAGAGAAAAAACACAATGCTTTACACCTTTCTCTAATTCATTTAATTATTCATTCTGCTCATTCTTGAAGAATCTTTCATCCTTGCAAACTACTCTTCTAATTTCTTTTAGGAATCAAATAGCAAAAAAGTATTTCTACTCAGTGTTACTACATTGTTTCCTGCTGTAGCTAATTTTGTAAGAATTTTATAACCATACTTAGCCATTTTCAATAAGCCACATATTTGTAAACATAAAATAATAAAAACATGATACTCTACAAAGGTACATTCCTGTACCAATGCTAGGAAATAGCTCTCTAAGAAGTACATGTACCATAATCCACTACATTATTTAACAAGATGTGCCTGCAGCAATTTTTTGAACTCAAATTTAACATTTTGGGCAGCAGCCTAAGGCTTTCACTACTTTCAGCAAGAATAACTCAGAAGCTGGAGCACTGGGGAACAGAGGTAGGTCTGAAAAGTTAAACAGAAACCTGTGAGCATATGGGGAGGCCAGCAAGAAGTGACCCCCCAAAAAAAACTCAGCTATGCTGACACCGTCTCTGAATTTCTGCTGCTTATTTCACAGAACATTTTAGGATACATAAGTTGAACGGTTTCTTTTCCAGCAACTATATCTAAACCTCCACTACCAAATAATTAAGAATTTACTGTAAAAGTCTACGTGAACCACCTAAGAAACAGTCTGGGAAAATACTCCTAGGTCTCAGTTTAGATTGCACTAAGTTAACAAACAGCTTTAGACAGGCAGGCATCCTCCTGAATGGGGATGTAAACCGGGAATCGCAAGCACGCTGACCTGCTTAGCCCAGCAATTACATGAGCTGTGGGAGACTCCTGGAGAACTCTCCACTTCTAAAGACCTAGCTCTCTTTACAAAAATTATAATGGCATTGGACCTTTAGTTCCCATGATAGTTTAAAAAAAAAATCAAGTTTTTAGATTGAAGTTTTACTTAAGAGCTTCAATCTAATGATGACTTCTAACCAAACAGATTATTGCCATCCATGAAACAAAGAGAAACCCTACATTCCACAGTTAAAATAACTGGGAAATAATCAACTGCCAGCGTGTGATGAAAGCTACAAAAAGCAGTCTCAAAATTACTGCTATAAAACAGGGACAACCAGGCAAACTTAACCACAAAGTATCTCCTCTCTTGTAGTTTTCCACTAGTCTCCGTTCTGTAACAGAAATATTATGATAATACAGTCTGTCAGCACTTCCACAAGCAGGTCACCTCACTGACACTAGCAGAAGATCCATATGACACAGCACTGCAACACGGGAAGCCATAGGGAACTTTGTGTGCAGGAGCATTTCCACTACCACTGTTACTCGCAAAGCTGCAAGGCCATCAGGCAACGAAGAAAAACGAACAAAAACAAGGAGAGAGAAATATCTGGAAGCCAGAATTAGTACAGAGGCATCAGAGAAAGAAAATAACTCTAAATAAAGGGAGGACAAGACAGTCTGGTACGTGAAACAGATGTAGAATTTATTAAGTTTCTTTGCTAATACATCAAAATCCATCACTGTTTTATGCAACACGTGAAGGAACGCTATCCCTGAAAAATGGGATAGTGGTACAACAATACGCATGAGGAAACAGCCTTAGGTATAAGCACGAACCGAATAACTGAATCATTTCTCCTTTTAAAATTATCTCCTAAAACGACTGAGAAAATTGCAACTTAGAGACCACTTCAGCCATTTCATAAGAATCTGCTACAAAGTCCACCAGCTCCAGCTCCAACACGAATTCCCAATTCCTGTACTGGACTTTGAAGTCTTTTCTCCACATGTTAATCCAGCTACATTTGAAATGGCTTTACATGAACGTTATTTTTACTAATCAGTCACTGCACCACAGAGGGCAACGTACAAACACCACTGTGCAGTGACTAATAAAGTACACGTATACACAGAAAAGAGTTGTTGGATTTAAGGAGTTAAATACTGTTACTTTCTAATAGGCATTACCTATTCAGAAGGCAGAACCTGCTACTAATCAAATTTTCCTCCATCTTTTCTTCCATCCTTTTCTTCTTTTCTAAAAGCCATGAACACTTACATATTTCATCTTACGTTTTCTGGGATAGCTGCGAAGATGTCTGACATGAGACCAGAACAGCAAACCCTCCTGATCTACAGGCTACCTAACAAAGACTTCATCCGCCTGAGAATCACAAAACTCATACTGCCCACCTCAGAAAACCACTGAGAACAGATTTTCAGAGCAGCTGAACAGCAACAGCTCAGTGTTGGGGTGTCACTGCTCCAGCTGGGCTGCAGGATAAGACACCCATCAATCCTTCCTGGCTTGTTTCTTCCCACTGCTGAGGCTGTTTACCTCCCACTCCTGCATCATAGCAAGTTCACTGTATCACGCTCAAAGAAGCCACACCTGAATTGCATAAAAAGTCACAAGCTGAGTATAAAGGTTTCATTCTCAGGTAAGTAATAGTATTGATGCAATTACTCTGACTGGATGCAAGAGTGCAGTTAGGACTTTCTAACCACTGTACATATCAAACATGCTTGACACACCACTCGGCATGGATAAAGCTACCATACAGCTAGATGAACAGTTTTGAAATACCTTACTTTGAAATTACATCATTTTAAATAGCTGTTCTAGAAGTGCAAACAGTAATGATGCAGTTTCTTCAAAACAGGTTATTCTAAATGCTCTTGCTTCAAGCTCAGCACTTTTACACACCACTCATAAATGTGTCCCAATACAGAAGGTCACCAAAATAATATCCACTAATCTTTAGAAGCACATACAAAACCAAAACATTTCTCTCTACAGACATTAGCACTTCAAATACAAATCTATTCATTTCCAAGAGGTCTGTATGAGGAGAATGATTTAATACGTATCTAAATCAACCACAAGTTGTCAAAGTGACAACATAAGAACGTAGTTGTCACATATTTACTCACATGGCCATCAGCCAAACCTACCTTCCCAGTTCTGTTAGACTTTTTAAAACCAATCTGGATATATAATAACACACCTAAAAATAATAAAATAATAATAATAAACAGATGCAAATGCACCAGGGCCAGCCTAAGCACGACGTCTGTGTATCTTCAGCCGTCTCTGAGGGCACCACAGTTAGTCCCCGGGCAGCGGCACCCCACCTCATGTCCAACGCAGCGTTTTCCCCCACCTTCCACCTCAGCGGGTGCCGGGGCCTTTGCTCAGAAGACGACGGGGGGCTCCCGGCCCAGCAGCCGGCCAGGGGTGCCCCAAAGCCCCACAGAGGCTCCCCGCGGTGCCCCCCGCTCCCACCGCCCGGCTCCTGCTCCAGCCCCTGCGCCCCGCCGTGCCCGCTCACCCCGCGTCCCGGCCGCCTCCCGCCTCGCTCCCCGCCTCCCGCACGCAGCCGCGGCAGCGCTGCCGACGCAGCCAACATGGCTGACGGGAGGGTCCCCGCCACGTCAAGGGGCAGAGAGCGGCGGGCCGGGCCCGGCCGGGCCGGGACAGGGGCGGGCCGAGCTCCGCCGCTCTCCAGCCCCGTCTGTGCCCGGGCCGGCTCTGCCCGCAGCGGGCCAGCAGCCGGGGGCGGCGGGTAGTCAGCCCGTACGGCTGGTTTTCGCCTTACCGTCCTCAGGGGCTGCTTGTTTTCCAAGTCCTATTCGGCTTGCAGCTTTCTTTTGAAGATCTTCCTCTGAAGTGTGTGTAGGAAATGATGCATCCATCTATCCGCCAGAGGGAGTTTCGCCTTCTCTCCCTTTCGCTCGTGGCACCGGGTAGCTGAGGCCGCTGTGTGTCCGCACCTCCACCTGCGTGCGGATCTACCTCTCCGTTACCTCGCCGTGCTCGTCTTCTTTTTTGCTAGGGTCTGGCATAAATCCCCAGGACCAAGCCAGCCGAGCTTCTCAGAGTCCCTGAATTTGCTCTGTAGGTCACCCATTTTCCATGTGTTTGTGTCAACTTCTTAATCTGGAAGGGTTTTTTATCAGACTCCCTGAGGAAAAAAAAAATATTGAAATTATATTTCTGGTGTTTTTCATCATGAGATAATATTTCCATCTGACAATTAGAAATATTTAGAAATAGAACATATGTTTATTTAATATCTGCACAGAAAGCTTCATGTAGCCTTAACTATACAGTCTTGGCTTTGTTCTTTTTTTTTTTTTTTTCCCCCCACAAAACCTACGTTACAGTGATATCTAGGTCTCAGGGCTTTTTAAACAAACCTGCCACAAAAGGCAAAAACAGCAGCCTCTGTCTTTCCTGAGAAATCCTAGTGCCAGTGATACAGACAAGGGGGAGGACAGAGAAACATTCTGCTGTATACCACGTCCTCCCTCACCGTGACTCTGAAAATGCTATGACCATCAACCAAATAACAACCAAAACATCTTTATCCTAATTTATTACATGTCAAATATTTTTGTGATAGAATTTCTGTGCCATTACCATCTCTGATATTATTTGCCTGTTCTCTTTAGCCTAGAAACATGAGCAGATAAACAAAAGCAAAACTTAAAGGAAGGGATTTTAAAATTCTACATCCTCGAATCTCACTACCAGCTGTGGGAGTATTAAACTGAAGGTTGCCAAGGACATGTAACCTCCTCAGTTTGGCAAAAAAAAAAAACAACAGGATGACTTTCAAACAGATGCACTGAAAGTAATTCAGTGTTATAATTTCAAGAGTAATCAAGTACTGTGTTGAACATTTTCAGAAAAATGCAATGAAAAGACACAAGTCCCGAAGTCAGAACTGTAGGAGATCTATGGACAACAAGAGAAAAAGAGACAGCTGAAACATTTGAAAATGCTTAAAAGGGAAGAAGGAAGAACTGGAAAGTTTACAGTACATATAGAAGGTATACAGTATTTTTAATCAGTCAGAAGAACTGGAAAGTTTACAGTACATATAAAAGGTATACAGTATTTTTAATCAGTCATTAGCGAAATTAAATTTCATTACATAGTGACTCAATCCAATGTTCTAAATTACCTTTAAGTCTTGCAGCTGCCATGATGGCGCAAACCACAGAAAAGTAAAGAGAGGCAATAAAATAGATCAGAAAATTGGGTCCTAATAATGTATGTACACATTCTGAGAAAATATATTATCTGCCATTATTAGTTTGTACAGTAATAGTATTTTATTTTTCTTTATTTTTTAGTTTATGAGTCAGATTTTTTTTTAGTCAGCAGTGCATATCCACTGACAGCAACTTACCTTTTCTTTGGGAAAGTATTCTTCCATAACGCCTACATAGCTGAGAAGAAGAAACGGTATTCCATTCCAGTTTCTTTTTCCTCTTCTTCCAGTGAATCATATTGACTAGCCATTGCATCAACACTGTGGTAGAACTTCTAAGTAACAATTTTGTTGTCCTTGGAAGACTATCTGTAATAATTTAAATTGTTATTTGGCTTAAACAGTATCAAAAGTTCCAGAAAAAAAGAATCTCAATACAGGAAGTATATTTAAAGTACATTTGTATCTCTGGCATCTTGTTCTGTTCATAGTTCTTGACTTCACAAATAAAAAGAAGTAAGTTCTAAATATTGCCAAAGTTTTAGAAGGTAACTTTTTACAGCTTGACTCACCAAAGATTTTTTCTTGACTACTGGTCAACCTTCCCAGAGAAATCACTGTGGTTTTAAGTTAGCAGGTTTTATTTCAAATGATGGCTACAGTGGTCACATACTCCACCAGGATGTTAGATCCGGACTTCAGCATTAAAACTCTTTGTTACACGTATGTGGTTTTGGAAACACCCTAAAACAAACAAAAGTCAGCGGAGAGGAGGAGTTAGGGTTGATGTTTGTTCAAAACTATGGTAATCCAGAGAAAAGAAAAAAACCGCTGCTTTTTAAAACTTAGAACTATTTAGAGCTACTCTGATCTACTATATGGGTTGTGGGTAGCACTAAACTGATTTGGCATGTTATTAAGAATTATTAAGAAAAAATAATATAGAAATTGAAATTTTGTATAGCTGAATTCAATAACATAGAGTCCAAATTATTTAAACAGTTACAGCATTATTCTTCTGCTTTTTATCTGGTTTGCACAGAGTAACCCACTGTTGTGCTAATGGTACCTTGACTTTGACTTGGGGTATGGACGCTGCCAGTCAATAGTATTTGGATAAACCCTTACAGCAACAAAACGAAATCTTGCCTGAGTCTTCCAGAACTCAGTCTATGTTTACAGCAGTTAACTGTTAGACAACTGATTTCAACCACAGATCTCAAAGCATTTCAAGGAAGGGTTAATTCTTATTACTACCGCCTGTCCACAGGTGGACTAAGTATTAACGGGTGAGTTTGACAGAACCACTTGCAAAAAGTAAGGTATATGCGAAAAGCACAGGGCCTAAAAGCGGTTATTACAGGTTTACAGCAAGGCAGCACAGGAAGGGGCCCGGTTTGACGGGCAGTAAGCCGGCACTGCTATTTCCTACAGTGCTCTGGGGCTGAATTCCCTCGCTGCGCTGCCGGGGCCGCGCAGGCCGGGGCTCCCCTCAGCGAGCAGCCCCCCGGAGGCGGGCGGCTCCTAACGACCAGTCCCGGTCCCGGGCAGCCCGAGGCCCCGGCGCCGCTCCGCCTCCCCGCGGGCGCAGAGCCGCGCCTCTCTCGCGAGAGCGGCCGCTGAGGAGGAGCCGAGCGGAGCTGAGCGCGGGCGGCCGCGACCATGGAGTCGGCGGTGGAGGAGCTGATGCCGCGGCTGCTGCCCGTGGGCGACTGCGACCTGCCCGAGGACTTCGACCCCAGCGTGCCGCCCAGGACCCCGCAGGAGTACCTGCGGCGGGTGCAGTGAGTGGCGGCGCCTCGGAGGGCCGAGGGGGGCGGCGGGGCTGGGCGGCTGTGGTAGCCGGGGGGGGTGCAGCCCGCGGTGCTCGGCTCGCCGCAGGCAGACAAGGGCCGCTGCCTGACCGCTGGCATCCCAAAATCTCCCCGTGGGATGCGCGGTCCCGCTTCAGGGCGGCTGAGGAGTAAGCAAGCTTCAAGGACGCTAGTGCCGTCTTGTGTAAACTGAGAGTACTTCGTGTGTAAACTCAGAACACTTGCTCTTCTGTCGTTCCAAGTCGAACCTTCTGTAATTATTGCGTGTACAGCCAGTAGTTTGGTTGGTTTTCTTTACAAACTTCAAGATTTGTGCAAGTGCCATATTTGGGGGACATTCAGTATCTAACCACCTGTTACAATGACGCAAGTAATGCAGCAAACGATGTTATTTTGTAGGATTGAAGCAGCTCGATGCCCAGATGTGGTCGTGGCACAAATAGACCCCAAAAAATTGAGAAAGAAGCAGACAGTAAACATTTCAGTAAGTCTGGGCTTTGTTTTGAGGAACAAGTAGAGGGAAGTTGTTAATATTATATGTGTGTATTAATTTGGGGGAATTGTTGGCAAAAATAAAACAATAGCATTGCTGGAATTTAAAAATACACACAGAATGAAACTGAATTTCTGGGCTTTAGAAAATACCTGTTGAATTCCTGGATGACAGCAGTCTTTGTAACTGATTTAAACTGGTAATATCCATACCACTTGATACACAACACACTTTTACAGCCTGAGGACATCAGGTGTTGCATTAAATTTTACAAACACTTTATCATACAATCTGCATAAGCTTTGGAAGAAAGCAATAGCCATGCCTATATTTGGATTCTAATATATATCTAGGGTGAGGTAGTAAGAATAGTAAATACACCTAAGGTTTACTAAAGTTGAAATTCTAGCACCAAATCTTTCCTTTTTTGGTGGAATATTTTATTGGGATTTACCATTACAAGTAGATTTTTGTTGTCATGTTGCCCTGTTTGTCTTTTTTTAATCTGCTTTCAAATAGTTCAAGTGACCAAGTTTGTCTGTCTTTAATGAAAACTGTGTCATCTGAAATTTAACTATTAAATTCCTCAATAAAAGTTTCTAATACTGGCATATGACCGTGTAACTTGCAACCATTCTCATCATTTTTCTCCTCTCTTCATAATGGCATTCTTAAAAATTTGTAAAAAGACTTTTCTTTACAGTAATTCTCTTGTGCTAATCATTAAAGAGGTTATATCTACTCAACTGTCAGAGTTAATTTCCTAAAACATATTTTTTCAATCTTTTGTCTTGCTCAACTTAGTATCTGAGCAAACAGAACTCCTAAGATTTGTAGCATCTACCCAAGATAAGGAAACAGCACCTTCCTTTTTATTAACAGGGAATTTAAGGCAAAACAAGTGCTAAAAAGATGACCTTATGTAATTCTTTGACAGCACACTTTGAATGCTTGGTTTTCCTTCTTTTGCATATGAAGAGGAGTCAAATAGGAGAAATTTTGTCTAGACCAACTGTCAGATCAGTCTTGCATGCTGTCATGAAATTACCTTTTTTTAAGTGAGTACTTAAATCTTATTTTTATCTGCTGGTAAATTTGACTAATTCTCTTGCTCTTAAGGATTCTTTTTATAAAGCTTTCTTTACACTGTAATTATTGCCAGTGTTTCCTTAGATTTCTGGATGTCAGCCTGCTCCTGAAGGATACTCTCCAACACTCAAGTGGCAGCAGCAGCAAGTAGCCAATTTCTCAGCCGTTCGTCAGGTACAAAATGGTGTGTGTGAGGGAGAGTGTGTGTGTGGGGGGGGGGGGGTTCAACTTGCACTGTCCAGATAGAGCACGTGTGCTTTTTGAAAAGGGAATGACCTTATATCTTATCTACCACAAATCATAACGTTGCTATACTAGATGTTGTTAGGCAACTGTATTAACTTCTGGAATTGGGGAGGAAAAAAAAAAAACAAGTGCACATCTACTGTGAGACTCTTAAATTTATGATGAAACTTCTTCCTGAGTGTCATGTTTAAAAATAAAATAATAAAAAAAATCTCCTTCAAACATAGCATAAATATCTGGCTGTGTTTAGACTAAATGATATAGAGTAGTTGAGGGAAGACAAAATCTTTCCTATTGCATTTGTACCCACAATATGCTTTATCCATAGTTCAAACAGCGTGAAATGCAAAAGATAATAAAGATGTGTGTAAAGTACATCTCCAGTACTGCTGAAGGAATGTTTACAATGCATTGATACTGAATTGCACTGAAGCTGCTGTGGCATTGAGCTTTGTATGAGCTCATTTACCGTTTTTTCAGGGAGCTAAATCAGTGAAGGTGGAAATGTGTACTACTGCATCTATATTGCAAACACTAACTGAACTAGCTCCTATTTCTACAAGGTATTACGTTGCATACTGTGTATTAGGCACAATCTTAGAGTTCAGCAGAGCTAAAGAAATGGACATCTAAAGACATATTCACTCTAAAAATACTTCTTTTATACACAAGTTAATTGTCCTCTCACCTGTACCAAAATTAAGATGAAATATGAGAATATCCTGGAAAATACTTTAGAGAAAAGGCCATCAAAAGTCACTTGTCACATAATACATCAGGTGTTGTTACTTACAGCATTTTTAGAGGTCATTTTTACTGCTAGAGTAAAAGTTGGGTTGAGTAAAAATATTTCCAGTATCAAAAGTTTGCTCTGCAATACAGAAAACCATTAGGCAGGCCAATTTCTACGTTCTAATTTGTTTTATATGGCATCCCTGTCAGAGGAAATATATGAGAAAAGTGTGTTCGCAATTCTGTAGGCATCAGATACAGAGCGCTCTTGGAAACAGGATATTGGCTTTGTTTGCTCTTTGACTAATCCAGTTGTTTTTTTCTCTTGGTAATAACAAGCATAAGAAAAATTTGTAAGACTAGTAGAGCTTACTACTTCAATTTAAAGCTTTATGATGCAGTAGTCTTAAAAATTCCTTCAGCTTTAACATTGCTTCAAAAAACTCTGTACAAGTAACAATTACATTTATATTAAGAGGATTGAGGAATATTTAGCCAGTACTGCCTTTAATGATGTATAGAACATCATAAAAATACTTCTTTATGAAGATTAGGAACAATGAAGAGCAATTATGGCTAGGAGATAATAACTGTAAAGTTAGACTGTGATTTGGCTTTGTTTTAATTACTCAGAGTCTGAACAAGCATAGAAATCACTGGCGGTCACAACATTTGGACAGCAATGTTAATATGGTGAGTAGAATTGATAACAGTTCTGTGTTTTTTCTAGTCATTAAATTTAATTGTGTTTGGTTAATCTTGCTGTACCGTTTAATGCAACAACTTGTGAGTATTACCATGTTTGTTCTTCAGTGTCTTCAAGACAGCAATATTTCAGTTTTAATTTATTTTTATTTACTTCAGCCAAAATTAGAGGATGAAGAAGGATGGAAGAAGTTTTGCCTGGGTGAAAGAGTCTACTCAGAAATAGATTCACGATCTGATAATGAAAATCTAGGAATTGATTACATGAAGGTGAGTATAGGAGTTCCATCTAATTTTCACCTGCTATTTTCACAAATAACTACCAGAAACAATGCTACTGTTTATTACCAATTTGTGCTAAATAAAAGGCAGACCGTCCTGTGAGCCCAGTTAAGACCCGTTTTTCTTCCCTTTTAAGTGGAAGCAGAGTGAAGCAGAGAACAAGTCTATCCCTTCAGTCAAAAAGTAGGAAGAGTTCCCTCATCTGTTCCCAGCTAAAACACACTACTTTGTTGCTAGCTGACATGAATGGAAAGCTTTTTCCTTAGTCTGCTTTAGTGTTTTGTGAATGTGGTTCCTGTCCTCCTATGCGCTACTCTATAAACACACCCTTCACTGCATCTTTATATTAAAAAAAAAAAAGCTTTACAAATAACAGCAAAAGCAGTGTTTTGATATCAAATTTGATTGGACCTTATCTTAAACTTGCCTGAATATTTTTTCCATAGATATCAATGCTCAGAATAGAATTCAAAATCTTTACAAATGTCTGAATGTCATATTAAAATGTTATTTTTGTTTTAATTTAGAACTTAAATGCAGAAACATTATTATAAACAGTTTCCAACCTGACTTTTTTCAGGTGGGCTTTCCTCCTTTGCTAAGTATTGTAAGCAGAATGAATCAGGTAAGCCTACCTCTTAGAATAGCATAGTGGCCTAAGTTATTACTTCCCATGTTCCATCTGTTGCATAAGTCTTACCTATTTTTTCTGGGTTAGAGGAAGTAATTGATTATAACTGCTATTCAATGTACACTTACAAGGAAAACATTTGATCATTATCTCACCTTTAACCACAATTTTACTAGTGAACATATACCATGAATGGTTGTAAGTGTATTTTCTCGCTGTAATTGCTCTATAGAGCATTTTAGTGTTTGAACTGCTGCTGAATGCCCCTTTAGGGGCTTACAGTATTTTAAGATTTCTCCTTTAGTGTTTTAAGTGCAGTTCTTCAGGCTGATTGTCAACTCTTACATACATTGCAAGACTAGAAGAAACCCATTTACTATGTTGCTCACTAGTTACCCTTATAGAGAAACAGTCAGTGTGATGTCTTTTTTTCTAATTTGTAGCTATTTATCCATAACTTTTTGTTAACACCAAAAATTGCTTTATATAGGGGTCTTTATTTTTTTTAAAAACCTTTTGTCAGGAACTGCTGCTATAACACTTGCTTCACCCTTATATCTAATTTTAACCTGAACTAAATACCATATAGAATTACAGTCAAGTGGAAATGTATAATGTCTATATTTAAAGACAAAAATCACAGTTGTTTTTATATAGTATAATCCATTGGGTAGAAGGACAGCAAAACAAAACTTTGCAGATATTAGATTGTCTCTTTCTGTTCCTCTTTTGAAGGCAACAGTAACCAGTGTCTTAGAATACCTGATAATCTGGTTTGGAGAGAAAAAGTTTACTCCTGAACTGGTAACTCTTTAATTTTTTCTAACTACTTGCATGTGATTGCTTTAAACAAGGGATAAATTGTGCATTGTTTTCCCTGAAATTATTTTAGTTTCTAAAGAGATCTCTAGATGGATGTACTGTATTCAGTTGCTTTCAAAACTCACTTGATTAGATACTAGATTGAACATTCACACAACTTTTTGAAAGGCTAATTGAAAACACAACAGATTCGGATGTTTTAGGTATTGCTAAAACCCCTCCTTTTCATTTGTTTTCCACACTAATCTAATCTTCAAGGTCAGAGGAGTATTAGTGCTGTGGAGAGAAGAGGGCCAGAGTCCAGCAGCTTTGGGTCTGACTAATTTAAGTTGTCAGTGTGCTGCACATTGTATTTCAACACCTCCATTTTATAGCTGGGAGATGCATGGTAGTCTGCAGGAAGAGATGCATTTAATCTTCCCATGTGCAGCACAGACCAGAAAGCTTACCTGTGTTAGCATGGAAACAGATCCAATCTAATTAAAAAAAAAAAAAGTGATGGGGTACAGGACCATGTAGTTGCCCACAATTGGATTAACTAGCTGTGTAATGTCATCTTACCTACAAAAGACCGTGGTAGGTGCATCTCATTCAGTACCACAAAGTAAATGAGTAATAAAAAATTACTTCGATAATACTAAACACAGTTTCACTATTTTTGAGTTGCTTAAAAGCTTTTATTGTTCTGTCTTTAGTGACCACTATGCTGCAGAGGATGTGCACATTGATTCTTAGTTTACTCTCATAATGAGAGCCACTAGACACTAAAATGAGTTTAAGGAGTTAGACTGGTAGCAAAACTTAGGTTTGTAGGGATGCAGTAGAATTCAGTGAACTAAAAAGCAAAGAACACATTTTCACAGTGGTATAAATCTTAAGTCTGACCTAACCGCATTAATACCATAAAGATCTGACTTCATATGTTCACTCTTCAGGAATATTTTTCTATAGTTTGCGAAGATAAAAATTAATAACTATGTAATCTTTATATATCTTTAGATATTACTAAATGCTTCCTTCAGATTAATAGCGGAAGCTGTATTAATTTACATCTTACTCCAGAAAAATAGAAGGAAATCCAGGACTACTGTTCATAAGAAGCTTATCTACAGGCACAAGACTCTACTCTGCAGTCTCTAATTTGGCTTTCAAACTCCTCAGTTCTGGCAACAACATTTAAAGGAATCTTCAGATACAGGTCTATGCTCCAGGCCTGCTACGTATAACAAGTTTCCTTGTGTAGAACTTAAAGAAATACCTGTAATTTAAAATTTCTTATTAAAATTCACACAGGGTAGGTGGTTTTATGCATTGTTGGCATGCCTTGAAAAGCCTTTGCTACCTGAAGCTCACTCCCTTATTAGACAGCTGGCAAGACGGTGCTCAGAAGTCAGAGTATTAGAGGTAAGATTTAATGTTGTGCAGAGGACTGTTTCAACTTAGCAAACTGTTAAGAAAATAATTTTTCACCTCTTGAAGTCTTGGTAAGTAATTTTTCATGTCTGAAACCTGCTTGAGAATGAAGGGATGATTACAAGCACATAACACAGCAGATAACTGTTTTTCTATTGGACATCATTATCAGAAGAACTGTTCTGGTATTTGTTTCTCTTTCAGGAGAACAAGAATGAAGAGCAAGTATCTGCTCTGAACTTGATAATCTGCTTAGTTAGCAGGTAATGCAAGTTACGGATCTAAAACATATGTCCAGAATGAATGTGTGGTTACCCTTGGCCTAACCTAGATTCCTTTAAAGTGGAAGTCAATCCAAGTTCTCTGGGTGTATGTAGCAAACATACTTAGCTAAAAGGACTTAAGCTAAACCTAAGAGTAAAACAAAGTAAGTAAAACCGACAGTTTCCTTGGATGAGCTCCCTGAACCATGAAGCTATAAATATGACAGAAAAATAAGACCTAGAAAGCAAGCGGTCTAACAACTCAAAGCAAAGTACGGAGTACGTTGCATTAGAGGTTCTCACCATATTCCATTTCTCTCCACTAGGTATTTTGATCAACGTGATTTAGCTGATGAACCCTCCTAGACTGTTTTTGTGTTGCTGTGGTATAAAGAGCGTTATCAGACATTGCACAGATCAGACCTGAGGTACAATACAAACCCTTCAGAACACCCTCAACGTAACAAGACATTTGGCACAGCTGAGAATAACTTAAGGTGATCTTTAGCATGAGATGGTTAGCGTCTCCAGTATCATCATCATAAAATGGTCAGTGAAGTGTTTGTCGTCGTCTCTCAAGCTACTGTCTCAGCAAACTACATTCTTCATTAGAATTTTCTACCATCTGAGTGCTCCTGTGGACGCTGCCTTAGATAAAGACTTCTAAGTTTAAAAAAAAGACATTACATTACAGATGATTTTTCTTTATCTAACACACACCCCTCGACGGCTTTTTTAATAAAACTGAAGCATATTTTAAGTGGTCTTAAATATTGTAGCTTTTCTCATTCTTCATAGTATTTAAAAACTGCCTTAGTATAAAAGCCTACACAACCGAGACTGTGTTTTTTTCAGGCATCAATTCCTGAGCTTAAGTTCTGCTAAGCAGTTCAACTATAGCCATTGAATTACTGAAACACTTATTTTAGTAAAATATAAAAGACTTCCTGAGTAATAATACTCATTACTTCTTAGTGAACGGCTACAGAAACCTGGGAAAATAGAACAGTTGTATTCAATGCTCTTTAATAGAAGCATTTATTAAACAGAACGAACAAATTTATTTTCTGTCTAGTATCTTGACAAACACATTAGCTCACCTATTTGACTTCATACATACTTAACACAGAGTGATTTGCCAAGAATATCAGCATCTGCTTTGTACATATACGACTTTCAGGTAAAATCCAGGGTAAAAGAACTCAGAATTCTGCTGGTAACAGCAGACAATATACAGTATTGAATTTCACAATATACAGGAACCAGATGTCAATTGAGTCCCTGACTATTTAAAAAAGACAGATCATTAAGCACAACAAGTTACTGATAAACCTTTAATGCGTCTTGGAATTATTGGCACTGTTCACAGTAATCTCAACTGTCAAGTGAAAAATGAAAGTGCATTAATAGCAACTACAGGAGTTTTAATTCTGGAGAAGCAAATTACAAAATGATTCTGTGTGCTGATAAGGAATATCTACCATGTTGCATAGGCCTAAAATGTGCCATTGAAGTGTCCATCTATGAAGCACAGTGCAAGTCCCTTTAGTAATAGTTCTAGCATTTTAAAGCAGGGTGAGTTGGCAACTGAAGAACCCATTAAATGCACTCAGCAAGAATTAGCTAATTCTCTAGGCTTATAATTTCAAACGAGTCCGACTCATATAGGTGGACAACAACCACAGCCTCCCTGTAAACTAGCTGTATAAGAGCCCAGTATTTTCAGTCACACAGCTGATCTCTATGGAGTACCAACCACCCTGGTTACTCTTATCTTTGCTAGGTCTATGAACAGTGGGACAATATTCTGCTAGATTGAGTTCTCCTTCAAATGTTTCCTAACTGTCAAATTTTTCAGTTACAACTAATCTGAACTAGCATTCACAGTACATGAAAAGATCAGAACTTGGTCACATATTAAGCTCAAGTATAATAAGCCCCTGATTATCGTGTTTATAATATACGGCTTGCCAGCTTGTAACAGCTATCTGGAAAAGGCTCAATCCATTATAAACTTCAGACCTCCCTTAGAGATTAAGGATGAACACCTTCCACTGTTCCTGCCCAACCATGCAATTGGACAACATACACTTATTCCAACACAGAAGGTAGTTAAAACAGACAAAAGTGTTGTTCAAATATATTATTTTATAACTATCCTGTTATTTACTGGTCTCAAAGCAGGAACTGATTCAGTATCATGAGGCATTCTCACATTTCTGAAAGTATAAGACCTGACCCTGCCAGCAGAAAAGTCTTACAGCAAAATTCATTAAAAGTTTAAACAAGATGTTTTCATGCTTACCTACAGCAAGATATGTAATGTTATACAAGTCTTGTAACAAGTAGTATCTAGCAAACCCCAATATCCTCAAGAGTCTTGGTGATGTCTTTACAGCTTCTTGCAGGCCTAATCATCTTCCTGTACACACTCATTACAGAAGTGAGTTGTAGCTAGCAATTAAAAACAATTATGTTAATATTGAATTTATGCACAACAGGCTAAAACAAATTGCCTTCTTTGCTGAGTAGTAGATGACCTTGTCTGTAAAATTCTGATGCAAAAAACAGCTATTATTTTTAGGGAGGGAGGATATGCTGTTATTTTTGTAGAAATAAGTGTTCTTTTCTACTGCCCCATATCATTCCCATAAAAGAACTAAGCCTCCACTGAATGCTGTTAATGAAGGCTGTTGTGATATTTCCTTCCTTGGAATAATACAAAAGCAATTGCTGCCTCACAGTTAAGAGTGCATACAGAAAGGCAGCAGCTTGGCATTCACGTTAGGTGACGCAAAACACAGTTTCTTACTCCAACTGAGTCTTGATTGGGTTTTTAGTCAGCTCTTAAAACATGCATACAGTCTGTTCTGTTAACAGAAATCTTTTGTTGGAAACTTTTGAGTAGACAGTTTTTAACATGATGGACATTAATACCTTGGTATAGAATTGATTTCATACCAAGATACAAGGATAGTGTTAAATTATTTTGATGAGCATTTATTATATATTTTGGAATTCTGCTGCGCATTGCTATAATTTACAAGCTACGTACAAAGCTGAACCAAGATACCAAAACCACAGACAAAGGATTTTTAAGGTAGATACCCAGATTTGAATGTGCTCTACATCTTCTGTATCATCACCTGGAATTTACCTGCAAAGAAAAAGCCATGTTGGATCGAAGTATCAACATTAGATTTACTTTTCCGATTTCAGTCTTACAGCTCAGTTGTGAAATACCTAGCCATGATTTAAATATAACATTTAACTCCTACTGAACTTTTTTTTTTTTCAGTTGAAGCATGTACCACATTACAGCAGTTTTGTCAGAAAACTTAAATTTTTTGCGAAGCCTATGCAAATTTTCAAAACCATCTTAATCAGCTTGTGTAGTCACAATGGATTTCAGTTACTACCCTTCTTAATGACTTCTGTAAATAAAAAGCACATATCTAGTTGTTTTTATCTTCAATTACTCCAGTAGCCTTCTGGATGTATACCCTTACGTATCTGTTGCTTCCAAATGTACACACAACTTTTAAATTTGGTTTTCCACTTAATGTCATGGAGATTCACCCTCCATCAGTGTTATTGTAACAGGAAAGCACAGTCATCGAGTCAGTAAGGAAAGTTACCAAGTGAGCTAATAACCTGAATACTGAGAACTACTTACATGCAGGCATTGATGAAACTTCAGCTGTTACAATACTCTTTATTCCCAAATTTGATAGGCCACCTCTGATTAGTCCACAGGTAAATGCTAAAAACTAAATATAAAGTTACATTTTAAAGAAGTTTCAAGGGTGAAGCTTGATGCGAAGATTGAAACTAAGTAATGATCAACTGAAGATTTAACATTTTGACAATATAAAATTATGGAGGTTTTGCTATCCTCTATCAGTGCATTGTGACAGTGGCAGAAGTTTCTTCCTAACTGCACACAAAATACAAACACCAGTTCAATGACTTTCCACTTGCAGTCAGGCCAGCTCCCACCATCAAGTAACTCAAACATGAAAACAGCAAGTTTCAAAATCGCTATTACTGTTTCTTGAACCATAAATTGAAACCACTGTTCTGAAACAAGATACATTTCTGAAAAAAAACACAGTTTTTGAAGACTTAAGTTTAGCTTCCCTTTTGGAGAGTTTGTATCCACCCAACTACAAAATTTCAAGTTAATAAATCAAGATGATTCAAGTCAAGCTCATAGATGCCAAGGATAAAAACAAAGGGTACCTTTGGTGCGTGTTCTAAATACTGCTTTCCTGCAGACATTTGTGTCAGGAGTCGAAATTTATTATCTTGAAGGACATAAATACCCTGTTAAAAAAAAAAAAAGTTTTCAGTAGAGTATCCAGTAACATGTAGTCTGAATTTTACCAGTCAACGTCACCAACAAGCAAACCTTGGGAAGTTTTTCAGCTATTTTGTATACAGTTATATTCAGCAGTGTATAACTAAGTGTCTTAACCACTGAAAAATGAAAATATTCTTCAAAATAAAAATGACTTAAAGGCAGCCATTTAAATACATTTAAATGCAATCCATCCTATTTAAATGCACGTTAAGGCAGCAATATCATTTTCCCACACTAGTTTTCTACTGAAGTGTATTGGGAGATGCATGAAAAAGTTCCTGTATGTGTTAATTAACTGTAAGCATTACTGTCCTGTCAGTTTGTAACTCCACAACAGTGCATATGAAATTGACAGCATTTAGTCTTTTCAGAGTGGCAATAAATAAATCATAAGCAATTATTAAATTGTATTCTCCAACTATACACCAACGTGAACCTTGAGAAATGCTTTTTAAACAAAACTTATAAATAAAGAGCATTTGGGGTTTCTTATCAGGTAATTAATTCTAGAGCAAGACAAACAGAAAATGCCGTAGTAATTCAAAACAGTATCACTGATTTTGTCACTGAAATCTTATTCTAGATCACTTTACCTGATGATTGGTCCTGAGGTTATCTATTTGTTTTTTGAATACAGTTGTCCAAAAATCTTTGCAAATGAACTTCATAATATCTAATTCATCTTTGAATCTGGCAGTATCTTTTGTAAACCTAAGAGAGAAGTGAGAAACGTATCAATAATGAGGGTACACCCAACAACTTGACAGTATCGTTCTAGCATTGCTCAGCTTTCATGTATAACTTAAGAGTAACACAGTGTTATCTCAATATCTGCAACAATACAGCAGAAAAGATGCGTTTGAATAATGTGATCATTAAAGACAGCAGAAGTGCAGAAAGATGCAGAACACTTCATAACGTTTATCTTCCATAAACTATCGAAACATACAGCTCACACCTCCACTACTGTTTGGAAAGGCTTCTTCAATACCAAAAGAAGCGCTAATACATAGGAACAAACATGGTAAAACTAGTTTCACTTTCCTAAAAAAAAAAAAAAACCCTTCCCTTGTTCATTTCAGAATTCTCCCCCTGCATCCTCCTTGAGGATATTTATCTGGCACTAAAGCTTCACTTTGGTCAATGAAAATATGACTTCAGGAGCTTGGGATCCTCTACACAACCCCAGACCAAGGGCACTGAAGTTAGGTGTGCAGCAAGTCACCGTGCATCCCAAGAGGGCTCAGGGAGGTGAGGAGGTGGTCACAAAGTTCCAAGGACTGGGAGTGCTTTAGAAAAAGAAAATCCTGCAGTAGCCATTCATAAAATTATGTTTAAGATTAATTAAAGAGAAACAATCACGAAAAAAATCCAACCAGAAGTAGGAAACACGCAGAATAACTAGGCCTACAACAAAAAGTGCACTTTAAAAGGATTATAAATAACCGTGTACTCTGTGTGATTGTTTTCATGACAGAAATACGTAAAAAACGTGGTGTACGAACAGGGGCGCCAGCAAGAGCGAGGTGTCAGGAGGCACAAGGCGGCAGCCCAACCCTCGGTCTGTCAGAGGGAGCGAGCAGCTTCCCCCGAGCGGGCCGGCCCTCCTGGCCCCTGCAGACCGGGGGGGACAGGGGGGAAAGCAGGCGGGGGAGCAGCCCCAGGGCCTCGCTCACCTCTCGATCAGCCCCTGCCCGACGCGGAAGCCCATGCTCTCCAGCTTGGTGGTGCAGCGCCCGTTCTCCTGCAAGACACAAGGCGTCAGCCCCGCTCTCCCCGCCGCCTCCGGCCGGTCCCTTAAGGCGGTCCCCGTCCCCGCTCACCCCTTCGCCCTGCTCGGCGGCGCGGTACAGCCCCGCCACCATCTCGCTGTGCAGCAGCAGGAACAGCGTCTCGTCCGCCATCTCCGCTCCCCCCTCACACGCACCCGGCGCCACGGCAACGGCCCCGCCGCCGCCGCCACCGCCGCTGCCGGGCCGCTCCGAGCAGCGCCGCCCTGCCCTTTCCGGCTGCCGCCCGGCCTCCGCGGCGCCGCCCCGCGGCCGGACCGGACCGCACCGCCCGCCAACCACCGCCCCAGCGCCCGCAGCCCCGGGGCTGTGAGGGGGCAGCGAGCTGGGCGCGGAGCCCCGGGGGGAACCCGCTGCTGACGGGGGTCGGGAGTCAGAGACAGGCAGAGACCGTTTTTTATCATTAATAAAAATTTATGTTTATGTTTTTTATTATTAATTTTGTGTGTGGTTTTGGGGTCGTTTGCTCAAAAATGGCTTCTCGAGGCCCCAGGGGGCGCTGAGGCCGGGCCGAACCGCGGACACGCAGCCCGCAACTACAGCGCCATTGCCTAGGCCTTGCCCCCCCAGCCCGCCCGCGGCGGCCCTTCAGTAACGCCCGCGCCTATTGGCTCGCCCGGCACGGCGGCCGCTCTAGGAGAGAGGCGATTGGCCCCCGCCACGAGAAAGTGACGTTGTTAGTTCTCGTTAGCCGAGAGCGGTGCCGCTCTGATGGGCCCCGCTCGGTGATTCGTAGAGCTGGCAAGCGGACTCTTCCGCCGATTGGCTTACCGCGCTGTCAATCCTCCTCCGAGCCCTATGATTGGCGCGTGCGTGCGGCGAGCCTTTCCCGCGGGGCGTTCCCTTTCTCTCCGTGCCCTTCTATTGGCTGCGGGCGGGCCCCGCGGCCTGGGCGGGGCCTCCCCGTTACCCAGCGGTGCCTCGCGCTGGGCCCCGGCTAGGCCGCGCCGCGCTGCGGGCGGGATGGCGGTGGCGGTGCGCGCGCTGCAGGAGCAGCTCGAGAAGGCCAAGGAGAGCCTCAAGCACGTGGACGAGAACATCCGCAAGCTCACGGGCAGGGACCCCAACGATGTGAGGTGAGCGGGGCCCGAGGGGGCGGCCCGGGGGCGGGGTGGGGGGGTCTCTGAGGCGCGGCCCGGTATGGGGGGGGGGGGGGGGGTGCTGTGAGGGGGCTGGGGCGGCCCTGAGGGGCGGGGGGGCCCTGAGGGGCAGCCCGGTTGGTGGGGGGGAGGGGGGGATGATTTTGTGAGGGGCAGCCCGGGGGGTGTCTGAGGAGGGGTCCCGGTGAGGCCCCGGTGCCAGCTCCCCCCGGGTTCGTGGCCGTGGGGGAGCGGGAGGGAGGCTCCCGGGCAGAGCCCGCTGACGGTGCTGTCTCCCGCAGGCCCCCTCAGAACAGACTGCTGGCCCTCTCAGGCCCTGGTGGAGGTAGAGGGCGAGGGAGCTTATTGCTAAGGTAAGGAGCCGCGGGAGGCGGCCGCCGGGTTCCTTTATCCTTCCCCGCGGCGATGGTTTGCTTTCTTCCCTGTTCGCTTTGCTCGTTGTAAGCTCTCAAGAGTCGCTGTTTTAGCAGGCGGGCATGAAAGCCGGGTGGGAGGCCTACAAGGGCATTTGGAGTTTTATATCATGCTCTGAAATTTCAGGGATTTTCTCATTCTGCGTTACAGCAGTTTTAAATGGGTGGTTTTCCCCAAGCTTCCAGCCCTTTGCCTGAAAATTGAGGTGGAACTTCGAAATGAAGGGAGGCACTGTGTCGGGTGTCTGGGGCATTGTCTATTCGAAGTGTCTCGGTAATCAAGAAACTGGTAGCTTTCCTAGGAGGAATAGGAAAAGTTAAAGTCGACAAGAATTTAAAAGCACTCGTGTTTTCTTGTGGATTTTCAATTTCTTCCTTCTCCCTCCCCACTCCCAGTAGACTGGGAATGAAGAGCTGATTTTTGTTCAGGGATGCCTACTTAATGCATTATGTAGTCGATTTTTTTTGTTAAATTTCAACATTAGACTGTTGTTTAGGTCATAATTCTGAAAACTTTTGCAGATTGGAGTACTTGAACCTAATGGAGCTGTTGCTTTGAGGGTGGCTACTCATGTGAATAAGTGCAGAAATTCAAATTGAAATTAGTTTGTCAACAAGCAGCATGTTTAAATACTTTACTGCTGTAGCAATAGCAACATGATTACAGAGCTGAGTAAAATTCATGACTTGTTCTGAGATCCCAAGTGGTTTTTTTAGGCGTGGATTCTCGGACAGTGGAGGAGGACCCCCAGCCAAACAGAGGGATCTTGAAGGCGCATCCAGTAGGTAGGTGCAAAAACTGATGTAGAGAACTCATTTTATTAGAATGAGAGCTTATAGCAGTAAATTTAAATAGCAATTCTTACTTCTAGGTATTTTATAACTGCTGACTTTTACTGTCTTCTTCAAAGATTAAGTGTTCAAGACTTGTGAGAAGTGTTTTTTGATGATAGCAATTGTCTATGGTGAAATCTGTTTCCAAATTCTATGGTGCTATAAAGGTTCTCAGTAATGTAGAGATTAGAGCAGTAATACACAGACATAACAGCACAAAGATTCTTGCACAGTGAAGATGAGATGTAAATGCACAATTTAATTTTCACCAGATTCAAGGCCTTGTGCTGTCTTTAGAATCACTGGGGGAGGGAACTGTGTGGGGAGTTCAAGAACTTTGTACGTTTATGGTGGATTCAAAATTCAAAGGTGTTGAAGTCTTCCACTCGCTCTAATAAAGAGTGCTTTCCTCTTGTGTACTTTCTCTAATGCAGTGGTAAAGTGTTTTTTGTCCCTTGTCCCTCCTACAGATAACTCCCCCTTTAACTTAGTAGACCTCTTTGTTGCAGGCTGTAGTGTATTGGGCAGAGTTTTCTGAATATAGTTATGGAAGTAAGTGCCAGATTCTAAGAGCATGATTAAAAACTTACAGAATTCTCTGTTTTACTCGGTGTACCATCTGCTTACATTTTGCTTAGTAGCCTGAATTTGTTTTACAGTAGACACAAATCGAATTGTTACTGAGGTTTCCCTTTCGATAACCTTAATGCATACTGTTTGACAACAGATTCAAATTTCAAGCTTTCACAACTGGATGCAAATCCATCGACTGTGGCTTTGATTATAGTGAGTTGCATTCTCAGACCACTTACGTGCAGTGGTAGTTCTTGAAAAAGCAAGGCTTGCTTTTGAATTTGAGTTATGCAAAATGAGTATTGTGAAGTGGCTTTACCAGTAATAAAGGGCTATGCCACAAAGATGAGTGAAAGCTGAAAATAACTTTTATTTACAGATTGCCTTGTTGTTCTTTGTTTAAAAACTTTAGCTTTTCCAAGTACTCAATTCCCAACTAAGTGCTCTGTCTGCCCTAACCCATTTCCTAGGTATTCAGCTAGATAATTTCAGTAGCATTTTGAATTTGGAAAAAAAATCATATTGACCTCTTTATCTTAATGCATTTAAATATTTCTTGTATTTTCCTTACACAAATAACCATTTCAGAGATTCTGGAAAAAAGAAAAAGGCAAGTATTTAAAAACAAGAAACAAAATCCAAAGACGTGCTCAAAAGTTAAACTCGGTAGTAATGTGGGCTCTTCCTTTTTTTTTTACTTTACTATGCAAATTAGATGAAGAGTTAAACCGTTTTTTTCTCATCTGTCACAATCTTTTTTTTTACACCAGCAATAGATTCTGTCTGCAGAAGCTCTACTTCTCTCCCCACTGTTTCAATGACAGATTTTACTGGAATCATTGGTTGTTCTGACTATACATGCTGACTTGTATTTTCTTGTGTTAGAGTAGGTGCTGTCCTTAAAATATGTTCTCCAGTGACCACTAATGCTTTTTCTTCCTCAGGCTGGGTGGAGAACGCCGGACAAGACGAGAATCACGCCAAGAAAGCGACGCAGAGGATGATGATATTAAAAAGGTAATAGGAGACAAAAGGAGCTGTACAGGAAAAAAAAAGCATGCTTACCTGGAATGTGAACTAAGTAGTTTTTGTTATTGCTGTTGTAGCCAGCGTTGCCATCTTCTGTTGTTGCTACCTCCAAAGAGCGAACACGTCGAGACCTTATACAAGATCAAAATATGGATGAAAAAGGAAAACAAAGGTAGGTAGAAATTTTTTGTAAGCACTGATGGTGGTGCTTCTGAGTGGTAGTCTAGAAAGTAGTTTTAGATTTTAAAAGAATTATACAAATGGTGTTACGTATCAAAATACGGTGTTGAAGAGGAACCACAATGGTATGAATTTGGTTTAGATTTAAAAAAAAAATTGTAGTAACAACACATCATTCATTTAACATAGCTGGCAGATGGCCTGAGAAACAGAATCTCAGAAAGGAATAAGTTTGCTAGCATTATTGTAACAGATCATCTTTACAACAACTTCATTGGCACCTTAACGTTTTGGAGAGTTACAATAGGAAACAAAACCGGAATTTGAATCTGGGGACATCCGCTCTGTTGTGCTTTGCACTGTAGAAAATTCTGTCAGTGTGTCTTGGAAGTAACCAATTGTTCCTCAAGTACTTATAGAGCTAGAGAAGTTGCATCTTAAAAGACCAATTATCAAAGTCAGCACAGGTGATTCTTCAACACTTATTTTGTTGACTGAAGAAAGCTTTGGGGTGTGGGGTTTTCCTTTTTTACAGAGTAGTTCCATCATGTGTTTCTTTTCTCTTAATACTTTCAGGCTTGTTACTGTGCACACAGTCTGACCTTCCTTTTGCCTCCTGAGATTCTTCCTACTTATATCTTTGTTTTCCGAGATTTTTTTTTGTGTTAAGGTAGCTCACTAAAGTTCTGCTTCAGTCTGCAGCTCACCTCGTGCCATAATACCTTATGCCTCAAATACAGTGAGGGCTGGAGTAATGAACTATAGCAAGCTTCTCTGATAAGGACCAGAGATTAATTTGCACAAAAAAGGCACTTAGATTGATCTTTTGCAGTTACAACATGACTAACAGACTGCCGTTGCTTCTGTCACCTGCTCCCAACTGCCTTCCTTACAGAAGGATTTCAGAATCCTTAGTGGACTTCATAGAGTTTCTGGCACAAAAAGTCCGTCTATTTGGAACGGCAGGTTTTAGCGTTTTCCATTTCAGTAGTCTTCTGGGTAGATAACGGTGAGAAATAACCACTTGCTCTGTGCGTGACTCGTGGTAGAAAGAGGCTCTTCAGGAGGACAGCATCCAGTGGACTCTGGTTTTGCTCAGGGCCATCTGGGATGTCATCTGTATACAGATACTCTTGACCAAGTAATCCCTAGCTTTCTGTTCTTTACCCATTCCTATTTTTGTTGTTTCAATTACAAGTACCTTCACATCTCCATGCTAGATTTGTGCCACTGCAGTTGAGCTTTGTGGTACTGAGAGAAGAGCAGCCTTTCCTTTCTTCTAACTGGGTGAGAGTTCAAGGCGACTAAGAGAGTCGGCTTCTTGCTGTAAAAGCACTATTTGAGGTTAAATGGAAAGAAAGAGAAGGTGAAATTAAGGAAATTAGTTGTTTGGAAGAAAGGAATTCCTTAAGAATTTTACTTCAGATAAATTTTCTCAAAACAACTGATAATTTGATGAGAGCAATTGTGGTTTCATTCAACAGTGCAATGTCTCGTTGTATAAGATATTAGGTAGACTGTGGCAGATAATCTTTCACTCCCCTGTGGCTCCTTTTCTCCTTAATCCTCTTAGTGGGGTGGTGGTGTTCTGCCTCACACTGTATTTACTCGGTCTTTTTGTCAGTTCTTGGGTTTTGGATTTTTTTTAATATTTCCTTAGTGTCGTTATTCTCATATGTGAAATGTGCAGGCTCCTGATTTTCCCAGTGCTAAATGTGCTGCGTTGTGGATAAGAGCTGTGTCTTGCTCTTAGGCAAAACATGATATGTCAGTGCAAATTATATCTTCGACTGTTGGCACAGTCAGTTTGTGTTCTATTGCTAGCAGCCTTGACTGGTACTAGGCCTTTAAAAATAAACATCTCTGAGGTGGGAAAGTTTCTCTGATTGTTTATACAAATACAAATCTTGGTACTTGAACTGAAACTCAAACTTTTTGTTTTCTTTTTTTCTCAGGAATCGACGTATATTTGGCTTGTTGATGGGCACTCTTCAAAAATTTAAGCAGGAGTCCACAGTTGCTACTGAAAGGGTACTTATTTTTTATTTCATCAAATTTTTGCTTGTAAATAATAAAGCAAAATGGTGTGATTAAGCTGCTTTAAATAAGAATGAAAATTCCCATGGTGTGGGTTGCAGGTGTAGCAAATTGGTAAGAGTGCAAAAGGGTTTTTTCTTTGCTTTAATGTAGTGGAATTGGGGGTGGGAAAGCAGGAAAGGGACTCTAACATAATTTCATGACCTTACCATGCCTTCTGACCATTGCAGAAGTGGTAAGGCAATGTTTTGGGTTTTATTTATTTCAGTTCATCTTTAAAACATTTAAAATACAAAATAGATTTTCTTTTTTATTGATGTTATTTTTGGAACATTTCAAAATACCTGGAATTTAATCAGGTAAACTATTGTTCGTAGGCTATTTCTGTGCTAATGGTATTGCTGAATCAGTGCCCACCCTGATGTGTTCCGTGTGTTTAAACTATAGCCAAGTATCCAGAAATATATGGCATTGTTATGCCTTCTGTTTGACTAGAAGTGGCTGTTTGCCCCATAGTACAGATAATAAGCATTACTCTTCCTGTAAATGAGTATGTAATTGTACTGAAGCGAAGGTTTTGCATAGCTTAGTGGTAACTTCAAAAAAAACTTGCATCTGTATCTTGCATCTAGTATGACCTTTTAAATTGTGAAGGTCATGGTATTTCTTACAGTTGCATTAAATGGGTTATTCAGTTAACAGTAACATGTAGATTATAAACAGTGTTTTAAATGTTTATGAAAAAAACTACTTTTAGCAGTCTCATGGAAGCAGATACAAAATCTTAAAGTTTAAAACCTCTTCTGTGTGGTTTTAGTATAGCTGGCTTGCAGTGTTGATATTGATTACCTCCAGATTCAGTATTTGGATATCCTGCTGTTTTATCTAACTAGCATTGTAGCGCATGAAGAAGACCAAAATTCTTTGTTGCCTGTTTGCCTTTAGAAAAGGAAGCTATTGCAAGGGATGGTCTGGAAATATGGAGTCCCAGTATAACTTATATCAGGATGTTTGCATAAAAAGACTTTGAGGAGTTCCTCTTCATTGCAGCATATTTCTGAGAATGTGTTGCTTTCTTCATACATAAAATCTTGCTATAAGTCAAAGTGGAAGCCCAAGGAGTTTTATGACACAGCTGTTTTTTGTCCAGGCACTAAACTATATATATATAAAAATATATATATATATATATATATTTTTAGGCAATTATTTTATAATCTGAACATATGGCTGTCTAGGACATACAAACAGGGCACTCCTGGATTACAATAATATAATTAATGTCCTCTAATTAATGTCAGCAATACTCAGAGTATTTGCAGTGTCATTTATTTTGTTGGTCATAAACATCAGCCTTTAGCTCTTCATCTGCTTGTTGCCTTTCTTCCCTCCAGGTGGAGGGAATCTATTTTTTTTCTGCCATTTGAAAAAAAAAAATCTTACAGGTCATGTTGAAAATTCAAATCCAAAGGGAGTGATAGAAAAGCAGATAGAAAGCCATAGGGGCACATTAATTTATAGTTAACCCCCACCCCCCCACCCCCCCCCCCCCCCCCCCCCAAAAAAAAAAAATTGTGCCAGCAAGCAGTGGCGCTCTTCCTCCATTACCTGTAATTTAGTAGACTTCCTTATTTGTTTTTTTTGGAATGCCCTCAAATAACTTTAGTTAGACCAAACTTGAATGCTTTTCTTAATTTCGGAGAAATATTAAGATAGTTCTTTACTTATCCTAGCAAAAAAGACGACAAGAAATTGAACAAAAACTTGAAGTGCAAGCAGAGGAAGAAAGAAAGCAAGTTGAAAATGAGAGGCGAGAGCTGTTTGAAGAAAGACGTGCTAAACAGACAGAGCTGCGGTTACTGGAGCAAAAGGTTGAGCTTGCCCAGTTGGTAAGTCCTAGTTTTGCTCTCAAATTTCTCTTGTTTAGAATGTATGTTATTAGGGATATTAAGGTCTTTTCTTTAATTTCTCAGCAAGAAGAATGGAATGAACATAACGCCAAAATAATTAAATACATAAGGACAAAGACAAAACCTCACTTATTCTATATACCTGGCAGAATGTGTCCTGCTACACAGAAGTTGATGGAAGAGTCACAGAAAAAGATGAATGGTAAGTGGTCTTTATGATACAAGACTGCCTTTGTTCTTGCTTCCTTTTGGTGTCTGCTGCACAAATTTAAGTCTTTGTGCTTAGGTACAGTGATTTCATGCTCAGGATAAACTATATATTCTTGCATGGGTGTTCATCATAAGTAACAATATAACTTCTTCAGTGACTTAATTTTGTTGGTTGTGCTCTGATTCTCTTGCAAAAAGTCAAGAGGAATATACATAAATTCAGAAGTATGTGTTTAAAATGTCCTTATTGTTAACTTCAGTATCTAGGTGTATGCCAGTGCAACAACTTCCGTTTTAAAAAGGCTGATTTTATGGATTGGAGACCTGAGGAAATGCAGGTTTCTTTACAGAGGGCTGGGAAGTTTTGTCTTGAGCACAGTGCTAGAAATTTATGATGATTTTTTTACCTTAATGCGTGTTCATTTCTTTGTTTCACAGGACGACTATATTTTCCTTTTGCAAAACAATTTAAAACACTGCGGGTGATGGTAGTCCTGTTGTTCTTTTGATTATATGGAGCTTATCTTTATTTTTTTCTTTAAAGAAGTTTTCTTCATTGTCTGGGGTGGGGGATAAAAGAAGCTAACTCACCTGTCTGAATAGCTTACATTATTAAAACTTTCTGAATGTCTAATCTGCTTTCTGCTGATTTTTAGTGTCTTTTGATCACCTTAGGAAGAATAACCTTTTTATATATCAGGGAATATAGGTATTGTTTTGACACACTGTTGGTTGGAGTGATTTTAATGAAGTTAAAAACTGTTAGCTTAGATTTAGGATTTTACTGTTCTGATACTCAGCTAAGCCGATTATCCAACTTGCTTTGTTTTATTAAGTTAACCAGCAGTCTTTTTCATTATGCATGAATGGCTTGCTACTTCAGAATGAATAACGATGCAGTTATTAAGTTAAAACAATTTGATAACTTATTAGCTTATAGTTAAGGAGAAAATAGACTTCAGCTTCTCTAGCTACCTGTCTGAAACTGTTATTTTATCCCCCAGCACTCTTTGAAAGCAGGCGCAATGAATTTGCAGAGCAGATTAACAAAATGGAGGCCAGGCCCAGAAGACAATCTGTGAAGGAAAAAGAACAGCAGGAGGTGCAGAACGAAGAAAAGAAGCAAGAACAGAACAAGGAGCAGGAAGAGGGTAAGGTGGCTCAGCAGGTGGAAGAGTTGGAGACAGGTAATCAGCACAATGATGTAGAAATGGAGGAGGTAGGGGAGGAAAAGGGAAAAACAGGTTCAGGGCATAGTGATGCAGAGAAAGACCAGGAAGAGGAAGAACAGAAAAATGAAATGGAGATTAAAGTAGAAGAGGTGGCTGAGGTGAGGGAAAATGACAAGCAACAGGATGGTCAGCATGAAGAGGTCACAGCTGTAAAAGAGGATAATGAAAATACTCAGCCAGTGGATAACGAGCAGGATATGGTTGAAATCAATGAGGCAGATAGCATAGAACCTGTAGAAAATGAAAATGGCAAAGTGGAACCAGAAATGGAGTGTGATGCTCGGCCGGAAAAATTGGGTAATGTTCTTTCTCCCGAGAAGGAGAAAGGTATCAAAGCTGAAACTGAAGCTGAAACTGAAGAAAAACAGGAGAAGGCACCTGAAGCTCAGGCAGAATCTGTGGCTGAGGCCCCATGTCAGCCGCAGTCTGTGCCACTGCCGCAGTCACCTCAGTTGTCTCAGTCTGTTCAGGATGCAGAGCCCCAGGTAGACAAGGATGAAAATGCTGTGGTGTCTGTAAAGGTGGTTGAGGCACAGACAGAGCAGAGTCAGACACTGAGCGTAGAAATTAAAACTAAGACTAGGAGTAGAAGCAGGGGTAGAGCAGGGAACAAAACTAAGAGTCATAGTCGTAGCAGCAGCAGCAGTAGTAGCAGTAGTACTTCAAGCAGTACTACTAGTGGGAGTAGTTCCAGCACTGGCAGCACTAGTAGTCGGAGTAGTTCCAGCAGCAGCAGCACTACAAGTGGAAGTACTAGCAGGGACAGTAGCAGCAGTAGTTCTAGCAGTAGTGAAAGTAGAAGTCGGAGCAGAGGAAGAGGTCATAACAGAGACAGAAAACGCAGGAGGAGCGCAGATAGGAAGCGAAGGGATGCTTCAGGAGTAGATAGAAGTCACAAGTCCTCAAAAGGTGGGAGTAGAGATGCAAAAAGCTCAAAGGATAAAAGTTCAAGATCTGACCGAAAGAGATCTATATCAGAAAGTAGTCGGTCAGGCAAGAGAACTTCACGGAGTGAAAGAGACCGTAAATCAGACAGGAAAGACAAAAGGCGTTAACAGAAGAGACCAAGCTTCCTTAGCTTAATCTTTGCAGCAGAAGATTATTTGAGTTGAAAGGATTCCTTGTAAGGAGGAGAAGGCTGCCTTAAGAATTGCATGCTGTAAAAAATCTTTTGGAAAAATGCAGACTGTTTACCAGGCATTCTTGTACTTTTTACATAATTTTGTAAAAGGTTACCTACCAAAATTATGTGAAGTTCCTGAAAATGTAAAAATAAAAGATTAACACTCCTTTGCATCTTTTTTTAAATATCCTGTACTCATTAAGATCCTCTGTATATTTTAATAGGTAAATCTTTAAGTTGGTGTGATCACTTCTTCTGTATCATAAACTTTTTTTTTGTAGAAATAAATGTGCATTTTAAATAAATCGAGATGTCCTGTTGACACTTAAATTCCCCTTTTAGATCATATGTAAGGAAGCAGTGTTGCAGGAAACTTAAAATTTTGCCTTTCCCCCCCATTCCTTGCAAGAATGGGAATCTTAAGACTCCTCTAAAGGGAGTAATCTCTCCAGTGCTAGATAGGAAGGGAAAGTAATCGCTTTGAATCTATGCTTTTTTGCTTTCTTCTGTAATCACAAATTTTTACTCAACTCTATATTCCAGTTATGAAACTTCTTCCTACCCATAGGCAAGCAGTGATTAAATGTGAACACTTAATGCTGACCAAGATAACTCAAGTCAGTCTGGAATACCACTCTTACCTGCCTTCTGCAGGTCCTTTGGTAGTGTTTACGTCTATGTTCTGGAGGTAGTTACTATGTTTAGTGATGTTCCTTGCTTTGATGGACAGTGGAGGAAAGACTTCAGCTCGCTTCCCTACCAGGAGTCTCTTTTTTAGTTATGGTCTGATCTTTGATCCCTTCATACCACTAGGAATAATAACATCGCAGTGTTGGAGTTACCTGGGACTACCTAATACTAATGTCGTGTGTGTGAAAGAATGTTTTCTGAATGTATTTAATACAATTCAAAGTGGTATGGTGTTATCTATGAAGGTGAATACTGTTTTTATATAATTTTGTATGGAAAACAATAACATCTGTTGCTCTGTTCTGTACATGTGCAAATAAATGTGGCTTTGTAGACTACTCTCCTGATGCCTATGTCTTTTTCTCTAAGATAGGTGTACTGCCTTTGTACATTTAAAGTGTGTGTCATAATTGCAGGTGACTCTACCTTAGTTCTGTATCTAAAATCATTCTTAAAGGTTTTAATTAATGCCTAATAACTGTGAAACTGTTATAATCTGAACACTGTTATAATCTGGACTGTTTTGGCAGTAAGAGAATTAATCTGGTGTGCCAAATGACAGATCAGGAAGTCCTGGAAAGATTTCAGAATTGAAATGAGCTATAGGCTGTTTTTAATGCATCAAATGCCATGCATATGCCCTTTTTTTTCTGAAACACAGTATACTTCTATATAGTTCTAGTTTGGGAGGATGTTAGTTTTCGGACTTTTCTTCTGAACTCAGAGTAGTGACAGACTTCTGAAGTGCTAAACTTCCTGGCTTACAGAAACGTGCCTAGCAAGGGATGAAGTGAAATGTTCTCTCAGGATGGATTTAAACAGTGGGAAAGCGCTTCGGGTTTTCCTTCTCTCAACCTGTTGAGTATGTTACTCAGATTCTTCAGTCCATTTGCTGCTTCAATATCTTATCTGCCTCTGCAGCTCTACAAGTGAGATTGCTTTTCGCTTCCTGTCAGTAGTCTTCAACCATGCTTCCCTTCAGGGGAACGTGGTAGATTAATGTATTTTTGTTTTTTTGAAAGCAAAATGTTCAAGTTTTTTTATTAAGATGTTAAACACGGTGGTTTACCATGAGGAAAAATTCTTACACTGAGTAGTTGAGTAAATGTCACTGGTTTGTATGTTTCAACTAACTTCACATTTCAAATTGCATTTGGAAGTCATTTTAATTTGCTTGGTTGTTGCTATCTCCAACACAGTATTTTTTAAGGTTCATTACTCTGAGCTTGAGCGATCCAGTGTTAAACGTATACCTTTTGTAGTTCTACTGTACAGGTTCTAATAGCTAATACTGTAATTATACGAAGCTGGAATATAGCTGTATTTATATATGTAATTATACTAAGCTGGAGTAGGATGCTGGTCAGAAGCTGCATTACTGTTTCAGAGGAGCTTATAATTTGTAATTTATATATTTATAGGTTTATAGTAAGTGTGGTGGGTGCTGGTAATTAAACTAGGGAATGGATTGATTACATTCAAGTTTCTTGTTTCAGGTTGTGTTACAGGCAGGAATATATATTTGACAAGGTGAAAATACAGGAATTTTGTTGCCAAGTTACAAAGCAGGTGATGTATTTGATAGTTTAATGCTCGTTTGAAGAAATTTAACTGCCATGGTTACACTGTGCTGTAAATAGTTTTGCCAAATCCAAGCAGCACAGTACAACATATAAATGTCAGTGTGTGATAAATTTATAAGAACCAAGTTTTCTAAAAGCTACGTATATTCCAACCAATATTCTGCTACAGTAGTAGTATAAGATAGTGCTATACTATTAGCACAATACCACATAAAGACCCTTGTCTTTTTTAAAAACAGTTGTATTTTTAGTAATTTAGTTACACTCACCTTCAATGTTATTTCATCTGAGCCAGAAACAATTTTAAAGTTGTGGATAGAGCTGTGTTTCCTCTTACCCTGAAACAATTTGAGTTGTGGATAATGCTGAGACCCTAAGTACAATTTCTGTTCCCAGCCTATTTCAAATGGTAGAAGTATTTATAGAAATGTATCAAATTTGGTCTTGAAATTGAATATAACAGTTTTGGGTCTCTGAGAATTAAGTGTAGATACCATACAAGTAGGAAATTACTAAAATATTTTATTTCACTCCCCCATAGTGGTGAATAGAGATCAAAGGAAAAATACCTTGGTCTCTTTTCAGTCAAGTAATATAGAAAACATGAACAATCAAAGAGGCAAAAAACTAATAATGAAGCTGAGGTGCTTTACACAAGTGGACAACGAACATATCATGTAAGATCTATGCATGTCTTGTGGAGTGCTTGCATCAAATTGTCCACTCTAGCTTTAAATGAGAATTTAGAAGTAAATAAGAACTCAGAGTTGGATTTTTTTATTTTGTTACGGTGCTGTTACACTATGTGCACTGACTTTATACCATTTACCTGTCTCAATTTTCTTCGCTCCTGGCAGCAATAAGCTGGAAGTCTCCAAGAATGTGTTTTTCCACGATGTTCCACTTGGAGTCCTTGTCAGAGTAGATTTTATGCAGATTGTTCATGAACTGTAAGCTGAAGCATGACTTTGCATAAAAGGTACACTTCAATTTTGTGCTTCTTTACTTGAACTGATGTCTTTGTGCTTAGAACAGCTTCATTGTAAGTAAGGAAATTTGAAAGTAATTTTTCTGAGGAAAGAAGGTATTGGTAAAATTTAATAATTTCCAAGACCAGTAAATTTGCAAATAGATTATTCCAGCATTGTTTCTTCCTAAGGAAATAGAGGTCTTGTGGTTAGGCCCCAGTTATAATTCTGGGATCCAGATTTAGCTGCTGATTTTGTAACAATTACTGTCGCACAACAGGACAAACATCTTCATTTTGTGTGTCCCAGATCTTTAAAATGAGCTTCCCTGTTCAAAGAAGCATTTCCAAGACTATATTTATGATCTGATCAAATGCTGCAGCAGTGGTGTATATCCATAATATACAGAGATCTGTGTTTTGGAGGATACAACTTTGCCTTTTTTTCTCCCCTTCATCTCAGTTGTATAGAAAATCTGTTTTACACAAACCTCATTCAGGCAGTTTTTATTATGCGAAGCATTCTAATGTATAGCAAAATGTGAGGCATTCAAAGCTTAGGAAAATACTATCAAGATTCAAAATAGTATGTCACAAGTTCTGTGATTTTCTAGTAATACAATGAGTTGTCATGTTTGCAACCCTTTTTGTAATAGGGAAGCAATAATGGCTTTTTTCTTACAATTTGTTATCCTGGCTAAAAATTTGGTTTAAATCTGAATAAAGAATGTCTGTTACATGTTCAGATCTAACTGGAAGAAGAGTGAGTGAACTACTGTTTCTTCTCTTCCTTCGATTTACTAGATTTTAAAAGATAGTTGTTTAAAAAAAAACACTTTTTGGCATGACATGTGATTCAATATACAGGTTGATCTGCATTTTCATGCAAACATCTCAAGTCAAGAGAACTGTGTTTTAAGTGTTTTTGTTATGAACTGTATCCTTCCATGTATTTGTGCAATATTATACACAGTGAAACCTTACATTCTGTATGAAACCTTTTGGTGCTATCATAAAAATATAATCAAAACTGTATATACTGTTGTTATAAAATAGGTGTTGATTTTTATGTACTTAAGAGAGTTTTTAAATCAGCTTATGATCTCCTTTGTTATCTCTATGGCTCATGCAGATACTGAATGGTCTAGCAAACATCTCCATATTTATACAGGATCACATCTTGAGTCGTTCAGTGAGCCATACTGATCAGTTTATTTAAATCAAACCATTAATTCTGACTTGATTCTTCTATGTATTTTAGTATGTCAGAAGGAATTTCTTACGACATGTTAAGACACAGGATGTTATGTATTTCTAGCTTAATGCTTAAAGTTATTAGTTACTATACTACTTATGACTAAAATTAGAAGCTTAATGCTTATAGTTACTAAGATATGATTTCCAAAAAATGAAATAGTTTTATTCTAAGGAAAGCTGTTCAAATTAGTTTTTTCATTAGCATTGTTAGTTTTTGCATATATAATAGTATTCACTTCTGTTGCTTCAGTTCTGCAGGAGTGTCCAACTTCTACTCACTAAATAAATAAAGTGAAATCTCACTCTACCTGCTGTAAAGTTTTCAACTTTGTCCTCTGGAAACCAGCTATGATAAACTCCCTGTGTCTTTAGCTTTGACTTTAGTTCAAAGGTGGTTAGAGCTTACATTTGTATAACATCTGCAAGTGTGAGATTTACACCCTGAAGAAAAGAACATTTGATAGAAATGTACTTTTGTTCTTCTAATACAACTTCAATAACAATTACAGAGATCAGAGCACTGCTGATCAACCTTTCAGCAGCTTCAAACCTAGAAGAATGATTGTTGAGACTAAGCTACACAATAAGCAGTGCCCAGAATAATTTGAAAACTGCAGATGTAGATGAAACATTGCAATTCATCCTAGCTACTCCATTTATAGCATCTCCATACAAAGACTTGAGACTTAGTTTGGGTGTCCATATGAAAAGTCAGAGCCATTGTGAGAGCTATTTTGACAAATGTAATGTGTAGATCTCAAGGTGTGGGTCCTTCAGTTTGCCCTCCAACACAAACTTGCTGAACTATGTAATTTTAGGTGTTAGAATGTCTGGCTTTACCATTTTTATGTGAATCACCTCTTGGTTACCAAGGCCAAAAAGGGACTATTGAGCTTTCTAAGACCATGATTTTTTTTTGCCTTACATTCCATGGTCATTATGCAGCATTATGAAAGACTCTTCTGACCAGCTTATAACCTTGTCAGGATAAAAATTCTGTCCTTTTTTTATTGATTTTTGTATGACACTTGGTAATAGACAATCTAGTATAAAATATAAAATTCTAATATAAAATTCTTCTGTAGTTCTTCCCACTCCCCAGTATAATTTTTTATATATTCCTTCTCACTAGTCTGTCCTAATCTGTACAGGTTTGGGAACCAAAAACTTGCCCATCTTTTCACAAATTCAAAGAAACTTGGTGAGGAGATGTTTCAGCTGCTTGGCATTCTATCTTTCTATTTCTCTCCCCTTCACCTACGACAGATAAACCTGGAGGACCCCAGGAAAGATCCTCAGTCACTGGCACTCTAAGCAGCAGAAGAGGAGTGGAGGAGAGAAACAACTGGGAATGGGGCTGCATCAAAACTATTGTGGGGAGAGTGCTGGGGTACAGATCTATCATGTGTTTGCCCTGGTGGGTGCGTGCAACAGTTCTCTGATGGATTACCTAACAGCAGGGGCGGCTGGTGTGTTGGTTCATAGGAGAGGCCTGTCTGGCTATCAGGGCATGTGGCAAAGGAAGGGGGCAAAGTGTTAGATTGCAGCTGGAGGACGTCATCCACCGTGATTTCTTTGTTTACAGGACATTGCTGGTCAAAGCGTCTCTGGCTGCAGTGCACTTTGTGCCCTCTCTCCCGGCCTCCTGTAGGCGATTTGTTTGCTGGCTCATAGATCAGTGAGCATCCGTGTCTGGCAGGTTTGGGTTGTGGAGCAGGAGAGAGGGGGAACTATGCTGCAAGTAAGATACAGCTTAGGTTCACGGAAAGAAAAAGCAAAGCAAAGTCTGTGTGAGTCACGTGCAGGACTGAAGGAGGGGCAGGATTGCTAGGAAGCGTATAACTGCAAATATTATCAGCTTGGGAGGGAATACGGTTTCTTGGGATGCTATCAGGAAGGGAGAGGGTAGAGGCTACCCTATGTAGGAGAGCTGGAAATGAAAGATGAAGGCCCTAAGATGTATCGTGCATAGTCGACCAAGGACGTTCGGGGCAATGCTGTGAAGCATTTGAAGCAAAACTTACTTGTAAAGCAAATCACTCCGTAGGATTGCATTTATAGTGTAACTTCATATCTATATAAGCTGTGTACAACTTCCTGCACAACTACCACTTTAAAGCATAGCCTGTATTTGAGAAAATTATTTATAACTCCGTTGGGTAGTAGGTTGCTAGGAAACAGTAGGTATTTCTTATAAAGCAGGACATATCTGCTTAGATCTGATGCATTGCTCTGTGATACGTGATGTGGAAATGATGTATAAAAATGGTAGTTCAACTTAAAATCAGATGTTAAAAATCCCATAATCCAGAAAAAAATTAGAACTGATATTGAATTTCCCTGAACAGTCTTCCATAGACTTGATAGCAAAAATCCTCTCTGATAGAGGCTAAATTTTTATGTGGCTAGAACTAGTTTGTTTGTATTCAAAACATCAGTCTAGCTATCAGAACCAAGTTAATTATTAAACATATGTGTATAATCAGGACAACTGACTTGGCAGATTATTAGCAGAGTTAGCATAGTGTACTTTTGCTTTGGCAGATGAGAGAAGGGAAATGGGATTATAACTTCATTTGTGATTTTTTTTTTTGTTAGGCTAAGTAAAGTAATGTAGAATATACTTGTACTCTGCAAATGAATTAAGTTTTCACAGTTTCAGTGCATTCTAGATTTACTCAAAAATGTCAAGAATATTGGATCAGAGAATTTTGCTGCTAGTAATTTCATTTATAACAAGTCTGCAGAGTACAAAGGTACTTTCAGAATGGAAGAAGTGTGGTGATCGGGAATGTGAGAGTAAGTAAAAATCTTTTTTCTAAAGGAGTTTATATACATGTAGTTATTACAGACCATAACGTTGAGATTAGGAACAAAGCACTGAATGAAACTGAGTAGCCACAGAAAACATTTGTTGTCAATATACTAAGTTTATGAAAAAAAGGCTTAAATTTTTCAAACGACAAAAAAGATATTCCTGAAAAATCTACTTAAGGGATCGTGTTGTGCAAGTATATAAAGATTGAAGTTCAGTTAAAATAAAATACTCTTTAATAGCTAGTTTTTCTCAGGTTTCCTCAAATATTCAGCATAAAGCAACTTTAAAGTATTTTTAACTCATTCCTTTCAGGTACAAGGGTAATTAAATATATATGTATGTATATATATATATGGTAGGCTATATACTAATATAGAACATATTTTTTGTTTACAGTATGTTCATAGCCTATGCTCCAAAACTGTATTTTTTCTGTTCTAAGCAAGCTGTGTTGTTGTTGTTCTGTTTTTTTTTTTTTTTTGTAATCCTTCTCTAAAGACACTGTTAATGTATCTTTTTTCTTCTTTAACATGAAGTAAGAGCAGTAACTAGTTATGGAGTTCCTGGGGATTAAATAGCTCTGCAGGAAGTTGTCAGACCAGCCCCTGAGACACCGGTGGGCAGCAATAAATAAAGGCATTTCCACACAGAATGCTTAGATTTCCTCTGCTCATGGATTTATTTCCTGTGGAGCCATTCTGATTTCACCAGGTTCTGGATGCTCAGGGATGTCTGTCTTAGGGCAGCACGTGGAATGGGCACCAAACTGACTAGAGCACATCAGTGGAGGTTTTTATGGTAGATAAACCATGATTTTTATGATAGGAGATAGAGGTGGAAACAACTAGAAAGCAAAGTCATTCAAATTGAATTGTAAATTTTGTTTTTGACAATGTGTTTTGGTTTGTTACTAGAGCTTAACTATTTTCTTTATAATATATATTCAAAATCCCTGCAATTACAGCTAGATTTAACTTGCAATTTCTGAAATATAAAATTACAAATATGCTTGGGAAATATTTTTTAGCCGCTTAGATCTGTGTTTAATAGTTGAACTTAATAATTTTCCACACAAATTTCAACCTTGATAGCTTGGATGAACAAGTACTGAAAAACAATGCCTATATAGGACCAGAGCTTTTATTTTGTTGATGTACTTACAAACATTTTAATGTGTATCTACATAACAGACTTCTTCAATAACATATTTGACTTCAGACAAAGTGGCTATAATACTTACTTGTTTCTGTCTTCCCGCATATTCCAGCGGCAATGAGCAGAGTTCAAGCCACTACAGATTACTCAGGACCTGATTGCCGGTATCTTAACTTCAAAACAGGGGAGGAGATAATTGTATACTCCAAACTTTCCAGGAAAAATGAAAATTTGTGGACAGGAAGTGTAAGTATTTGAATCTGATAGACTTTCTGCATAAATAATTTAGATAGCGTTGTAATAGCAGTCTGCTTGCTTCTAGGGATCTTCCATCTCTTTCTTAATGTTAACCAGTTGTGGATCAACATCGTGTTTGGGAGATGGGTCATTGTTGATATCTTTCTATAAAAGGGAAAATCAAATCTGGCCATAGATTACTCATGGAGAAACAAAGTCAAGATCAGAATCCAAGTTTTTTGACTCCTTCATCTAATCATTTGGCTGGAATGATTACATCTTGTTCCCCTAAAAACCTTCAGGTCTAGTGAGCCAGGTACCTACCTACAGGTCTGCAGGTAAGGAGATTTTACAGTTGCTTAATCAGCAATTCAGAACTGGGACATGACTTCACAGTTCAGTACTCAAGAAAAGTTCCCAGAGAAGTTATCGCACGCATTTAATGGTTTGGAACAATTGACAATGTAGTTAGAACAGCTACGAAGTTATGCTGTAGTTAAAGTTACGGTATAGCTAAAAAGCAATGGATGCACTGATCCAAATCCAACTGCTAATAAAACCATGTAAATGCTTCAAAACCAGAAAATATTGGTTATGGTGGTGATTTCTGTTTTGTTTTTGTTTGTTTTTCCCAAATGATATGTGACATTTATTATTTACCAGTGACATTCATATGTTCTTTCTGCATCTTAGAGTATCTTTGCAGGTACTTCATTCCTTCTTGCTGTCCAAGATGTATTCCTTCATTAAAGGCTACATGCAATGCTTTGTTGTAAAGCTAGTGGTTGTTTTTTTCGTCGGACTGACTCTTACTTGTGTTTGCATTATTCTTTTGGGCATTATCATCTATTTATGTTCTGCAGTGTTGTTGTCTTTGTTGCCATTTTCTCTTCAACAGCACCTGGCCTCGTACCTGGATTTCACATCCTACTTTCCTTGTAACTTTTTATGGGTCATTAGTTATTAAGGTGTAATTGTTCTCTAACTTGAGTAGGTGGAAACTTTGCATCTGATTCTATTAGGAGCTAGCTGAGACCATCTGTGTACATAATACTGTGCTCAGTTAAGGACTGTTAAGACTACAGAAAATAATAGTTGGAATAATATTCTTCTTTCTGAAGTAGCAAATGGAACGCTTTAGTGAAGGAAAAATAAATCATTTTTTGACCAAACAAAATGAAGGGGATGGGGGGCAGTCCTATAAACTTACTGTTTGTTCGTACTTTTTTAGCATATACGCAAGCACCTAATATACTTACCACTACAGTTTAAATGCTCTCACTCTTTTTATATTTCTTACAGAAAGGAAAAGATTTTGGATATTTCCCAAAAGATGCTGTGAAGGTTGAGGAAGTTTTAATTGTAGAAGAAGTCGAAGTGCTCACCAAGGTAAATCAAAATCACAAGATTATCCAATATAGTTCACAGGTATTGAAAATCTAATACCCAGTTAGAAGTTCAAGTTTCAATATATATTTTATTTCAGGTAATTCAAAACATGGTTCCTCTCTTATTGCACCATTTGTGTGTTCATTGTCCTCTAAGATAACGTTTTATCAAATAAATGTTATAGAAGCATTAGGAATAATATAATTAATTACAGTACTTTGTGTAAGACTATACATACACACAGAGGAAGAGAATAAAGATACTTTACTGTGCTACACAACACTGTAGAAAATTATACATTAGAGCATTTTAAAAGTTAATATTGTTCTTTTAGGAAACTGATTTCGTTTGCCTTGATGGAGATGAATATGTTTTTGAAAATGAAGACAGTGCATTACTTGACCCCAACAAAGAAAGTGAATATTCAGCATCTGATGCAGAATCAAAGCTGCAAGAAAATGAACTCTTAAGTCATATAAGAGACTCCAATGAAAACGAAGAAGGAGTTGAATCAGTTTTTGGAAATGATTCCAAGGAATCTCAAAGTCAGGAGGAGTCTGCAAGCAAAAAGTTGGTTACTGAAAATGAGAATAGAAACGAAGACGCTGAGCAGCCAGAAATTCAAGACAGTCTCCCATTAAAACCCATTCCAGCTCAGTCTAGTTGGATCGTTTCCGATATTGCAGGATGGTTCACCACAGGAAATAAAAATGATGAAGAGACCTTAAAAGCAATTACTGAATCTTTAGAAGAAAATAGTTACCGAGGCAGAAAAATAACTGCTGAAAATGAGTTAGAGGAGCCAAATGATAAGGAGGAACAAGAGCCTACAGCATCTGGTTGGTTTCAGGGTGGACTGACAGACTTTCTGTATTTTGGTAAAGAGAAAGTGGATGTTGGTCCTGTATCAGAAAAAAATGATCCAGAGGTCCATGATGTTCCTGGTGTGGATGGACACTCCGATAATGAACATGAAACAGCAGTCACAGAGTTATTGATAGAAGAACAAAATATTGAAAGCCAGAAATCCCAATCAAATTGGTTCAATTTGGGTTTAAGTAATGTTCTAAATTTTGGGCATGCTGAGAAAGATACAATTGCTACGGAAGATCAGCAAAGCAGAGAAACAGAAAATAAAGCAAGTAAGAATGAAGAAATGCAGACTTTAAACCAGAAAGTATCACACATGGACAAAGAATCAAAGGAGACAGTTAAAGCAGTGACAGATGAAGATGAGATTTATGCAAAAGAAATAATAGATTCAAACAGTAACATGCCAAATGCTGGGGAGATACCAGCAAGTGTGCATACTCTTAGTGACACCAAAAGCACCTCAAGTAGCACTGGATCATATTTTGATATACTAATTGGCAACAAAGAAGAGCCAGTTGAACCTTACCGTTCAGAACAAGAATTGGTATCAGAAAGCCAACTGCTGAAAAACACTGAAGCTAAAATGAGAAATCAAGAGTCAGAAAGCAACTATGGCCATTCAGGTTGGTATGAAAATCTGTAATTGCTTTATTAATTATAAAATAGACGTATATGATAATCAACGGGGACATGAATCAACTGCATCAGATCGTATTTCTTCTCAGTCCATCTCAGAATTGTGATCCCTTAGACAAAAAATACAGAAGAAAAGTCTGTCATCTGATGAATAGAGACATTTCTTCTCTTTTAGTCATTTTGCAGATGTAATAAAGTTTCAGAGTTCAATAGCCAAAGGAGAGAAAGTGCAGTGTTTGCAGGAGGATGTGCTTAGTTGTTCCAGTGCTAAAGGGGTGAAAGTCAGGAAAATGCCAATATAAGACCCTGTCTCCAAAGATACTCTACATTTACCTTCAAAATTTAATTTTGAAAATTCAGTGGTTTCACAGACACGAGATTTTTCTTCTAGTGAATATCACCTGATCTCAAAAGGAGCCAATTGAAGAAAAAGACAGTACGTGTGAGTGAGGAAACATCAGTCAGGAAATTGGAACTTAAATGCAGGGAAAAAAACAAAAGTGTAAACAGTTGAAAAAGTGCAAAAAGAGCAAAATAACTTCAACACTTGTATACAAGAATCTGTAAATTCAGAAAATTAATTAGTTATGGGGACAATCCATGCATCAAGTAGATCCCTTCTTAATGTGACACAAGTCTTACTCTGGATACACCTGAGAAAGGCAGAGTGGTCGAATGCTGTGATACAGAACAAAACTGAACCTCAAAAAGCCAATTCAGAATGGGTGGTGATATAAAAGAGAAAATTCATAAACCAGATAATAAAAACGAACTAGTATTTTTTATGGAAACAACATCAAAGATTTCAGGTAGTGTATTTTTACTGATGAACAGGATCAGAAATCCGAGTCCCAAGAATTAACTCAAGACTAGTGACTTCCATTTGACAGGTACCAAAACCTCAGAAGAAAGTGGCCACTTGGAAGAAATATGGAGTTTGAGAAAGGAAGGTAAAATCTCTTGCTGAGAACTGAAGAACCAAATTTCCATGATGAAAAAGGCCTCAGTTGAAGCTGTGATAAAATACTATAGGTAAAGAAACCGAAGGCACATCAAATGAGATTAAACATATTGAATCAGATAGATAAGAGTAATGCAGGTACCTCCAAAGAGAATAATCTTTCACTTCAGCTGACAGTGCAAATGAACAAACAGAACATTTTAAAAAACAAAACAAAAAAACACTCCACCAGATCAGTAAAAAATAAGACAGCATTTGTGTTCTTGCTGATAGCTTTTCAGTAGGGAAGCTATAAACTGAACAAATCCCTATGAGCATGCAACATCATCACAGAAGCGATGCAGAAGTAGCACTTGAAGATTCATGTTCCCAACATGAATGGTATCAGAGAATGGATTGGAGGACAGTCTTAATCCAGATCTCAGAAAGAAATAGAAAAATCACATGATATAGTAAAAGAAGATTGTTCTGTATCATCAGATTTAGGATCATCTGTGCCCATCAACTGAAGCCTGTATGACAGTGCAAGATACAAAAACACAGAAAATGAACCTGAGCTCTGGAAAGTAACAGAAAAGCTTTTACCCCAGAAGCCCATAAAATAGAAGACAGTTTTAAAAGAAAAAATATCATTATAGCTAGTCTTCTAAAACCCCTCAAGCTAGAAAGCCAGGCTGCTTTTTAGAAGGAAAAAAAATCAAAAATGAGCATATTATTTCCTTAATATTTATTTACGGCACTGCAATACCAGTTTTGCTTAAAACTCTATCCTCCAAACTCCACTCTGAGACAATGATTTGAACTAGCACTGCTTAAATTATAAATCTGCAGCACATTTTTAATCTAATAGAGCACTCTGATGTTTGGTTTTAAGTTGAGGAAAACATTAAAAAGATATAAGATCAAAATCTCAGTGGAGGTTAATGTCTTGAGGGGAAAAAAGCTGTGAATGGGTAGTTGAATCCTCTGAAAATAAACATTATGTCCTTTCAGAATTATTTGCAGGAATAGGCAGTAAACGAAAACTTCTAGAAGAAATGCCAAAGGAGAAATATGAAATGAACGGAGCTGTTGACAGTGAATGCAACAGTGATCAACATTCAAATAGAATAGTAATTCCTTCGGTAAATTCTGAAGAAAAAATACCTAGCTCAGTAGCTGATTTTCCACTTGATGGTGAAAAGCCTTTCTCAGATGCCGTTTTCCAAGTTCAGAGCTACATCCCAAGTAATGGTATGTGAAAAAAATCCTAATTTGAAGGAAAACAATTTTGAAATCTCAAAAAAAAAACATTAGTTGGAATTGTATTATGCTGACCACTGTAACATAAAATCTTTTTTGTTTGTTTGTTTTCCTTATAAACAAACCAGAAGGAGGCTGGATATATCAGATTCTTCTGTGCTTGGATGCTCTTGACATTAAGGAGTTGACAATGTCTGTATTTTCAGCAATGACAAGTATTATCAAAAAGGTAAGAGTTCTTTATGTGATAATATTTTTGAAATTGGTGCAAAATTAAGCCAGTTGTTAGCCATGTTCTGCAGTGCAGTTTTGACAGAGGAGAGAAGGAAAGAAAAATTATTTTTAATAAAACCTTTGCAGTCCCCTTGCTTCTAGGAATATCTGATACTAAATAAGAGACAGCTGGAAAAAAGAAAATGTCAAGGTAGCTGCTGTTCATCTGCTTCTGTTTGCAATTCAGAATCTGATGAGCTCAGCTTTTTTTGCCTTTTTTTTTTTTTTACTTTAGGGAACCATGAGTTTCATTTTAGTTCTCATGGCAGGACTGATTTGCATGGACTTAGAAAGCTTGGTTGGGATAACTAAAATAAACAGAATACTTCTATCGCTTTTAAAAATATAATTTCAAAGTTTTGATTTCCAAAGATTCACATCAGTCATGACCGCATTAAAATATTTCTCTAAGGAAATATTTAAAATATAAAATGGGATTATGATTGCTGTGAGGATGTCTTAAATATCAAAATGTAAAATTTCAATTATAAGGATAAGATTTTTTTATTTTAGATGAAAGTCCTTAGATTGTCTAAATACACCCTCCACAATTAGGTTAACCAAATTAACCTATTAATTCGCTAAGGTACAACTGGAAGGAGGAAGTTTTAGTCTAGCCTCTCTCCACTGTGACCTGCCCATGTCCTCTGCTAGGTGAGCAGAAAGCTCCTTCCAGAGTAGCCTCAGCTGCTTCTCCACCTGGAAATTAGCCTCTTTTCTGCCACTTTCAGCTAAGGCAGGTTTGCCTCTCCAACCCAGCCCTAATTTCTACATTTCTGCTAAGAAGGAAGAAAAAGTGGGGGGGGGGGGGGGGCAGGGAAAAGCATTCTTCTGTGTTCATCTGAGGAGCATATAGTGTGGGTAAGAGGTGGAAGAAAGAGGACTTCTCCAGGAGATAGGAATTAGAGACGGGATAAAAGTGAAGCATGGGAAACAAGACTGGAGGGGCCTGGGGTGAAAGGGGTAAGCTTCTGGAAGAGTCAGCTTTGGAAGAGGAGGGGAGAGTTTTGAAGGCATTCATTTTAGGTGAAGGCATTCATGATTTAGGCGAAGGGAGATGCTTGAGGATGGTGGAGCCAAAGGATTGATACCAGGCAAATATAGGGAAAGGAATTCATTGGAAACCTCATGGAGAGAACTTATATGGGAAATAATGCCTGGGAAGGAATAGTTGGGAAATATGTGCAGGTCTGCTCTGTAGTCTGCTAATGGAGTGAAAAGTCATGAATGCAAGTTAAGGCCTTCCAGGTGAGGAGATGATTTGAAGTGAAACTGGAGAGGGTGGGCTTGGGGGGGAAACAAAAGCAAATTAATTAATGAAGTGGGATTAAGTTTAGCACTAGGGACAAAGTAAAGGGGACTTTACCAGATATTAATTGCACAAAAAAAAAAAACAGTGTTGCCAAAGGAATGTGAGAGAAGGTAGACAATGTTGCACTATCCCCTCTAGACAGAAGGGTAATATCAGATACATGGTGGTATATGGTAAACTTTGTCAATTTGACACTTTGATTTTAACTTTGTCTGTTTTGGTTGAGTGATTGAAGTTTAAGAACCACACGTAATTTTACCCGATTTCCAGGTAAAAGCAGACTTTAATAGATTTTGGCCAAGTCACAGCCTAGGAGAAAAAAGATGAAGGGTTTTGCTTTCTTTTTAGTGAAGCAGACTGGATTTCAATGCTCATCGATAGTTTGCTGCTTTGGCAACTCTCATTTTTGTGGTGTTTGATATGATTAGGATAGTCACTTCCACCTTTTTACCTGTCACTTTTTTGGTGGTAGTTTCACATGCAAGTCATTCACCTTGCATTGTGAAAATAGAGTTAGCTTATGTAAAAATAAATTGTCGTAAGTTTATGTAAAAAAAATAAGATAAAATGTAATTAAAAACAAAAAAGTCATGGAGAAGGAGGTGGCCAGGAGCCCTTTGCCGTGTGTCCCAGCGGGCGGGCGCCGCCACCTGTCACCGGGCCACCTGTTGCCCCTCCCCGCGGTGCCAGTGTCACAGGAGCGGGGACAGCGGCCGGGGCGAGCTCTCCGCCGAGGGAAGCGGCCCAGCCGCCGGTGTTTTTATTTTTGTTAGGCTCTGGTGTTACACGGGGCAAATGGAAGGAGCGGAGGTAAGCCTCGCCAAGAGCGGCCGGCCTCTCACGAGGCGCCGGGGCCGGGCGCTGAGGCACCGCGTTTCCCCCTCCCCCCGTAACTCCCTCATCGCGGCCCGGCCGCAGCGCCCCCCTTCACGCCGCAGTGGTACAGCCCGCCGCGCTGTCCCGCCTGTTCCCCTTTCCTCCCGCAGCAGTGTTCCCCCCCCCGTCCCCCGAGGCAGTGGTAGGGGCCGGTTGCCAAGCGGCGAGCCGGAAGGGGGCCGAGGCGCTGGTGGGCCCGCGCCGCGCCAAGATGGCGGCTGCCGGCCGCGGGGGCGCCCCGGACGTGGCGGCCGCCGGGCTGTGGCTGGGACTGCGGGACGCGGCGCGGCGCTACTGCCGCTCGGCCCTGGAGGGGGCGCGCAGGGTGAGTGCCGCAGCCCCTCCGGGCCGCCTGGTGCCCGGTGCCTCGGCGCTGGGGAGCGGCGGGGCCCTGGGACCGGAGGGGGGACCGGAGGGAGGCGGCCCCCGGTGCGGCGGGGAGCCGGGCGGCGTCTCCCCGGCCTGCCTCGGGGGCCGGCGGCGGTTGGGGACGCGCTGCCCGCGTCGTCCTGGGTGGCGGAGGTGGTGGCGAGCAGGAAGGGGGCGAGAGCACGCCCGGGTTTCTGAACCCCCTGCGCCCCCCGGTTGTCCTGAGGTACCGGTGGTCTGAGCGTTTTGTGAGAGAAATGGGGACTGAGGCTTCGTGGTACTGCAACACGTTGTTAAACACGCGCGGCACGTAGTAAACGGCACCTGCGTTAAGCAGGTTGTGTGCTTGCTTTGAGAAAACAGCGATATCCCTTTACATACAAAACGTGAGTGTATGTAAGTGTTTACACTGACTAACTCATTGACTGTTCGTTTTAGCGTGAGGTTGGTTGAGCAGATTTTCCTACTAAACAACTTTTCTAACAGCAAATCATAAAATACTGGCTAGTATTGACTCTGAGTACTAAAACACAATCTGAAGAAAAATTTACTGTAATTGTCAGGCTCAGAAGGAGAAGTACCCAGCGTTATTTCATCATCATCATATCTTGTTTAATCTTCTCTATTATTTATTTCTTCACTTAGTAAATGTGTATATTAAATGTAAACGTGTACATTAAAAATCAAAAGCTTCTGTTAACCAATTTCTTGGAGTTTTGGAAAAAAAAAACAAACAGAAGTACAAGCCTGCACTTACTGCGTTGTGTATTGATTTAATTTGCTTCTAATGTCTGTTGAAAATGTTATATTAATCTCCTTAGTTAAAACTTTTGATTTTATTTTTCAGGCTGTGGCTTCGCTGCCAGAGGAGATGAGACCTGCTCCTGATCTATATGGTTTTCCTTGGGAATTAGTGTTTTGTGCTGCCATTGTTGGAGCCTTTACAGTTTTCCTGTTCCTGTATAGAAGTTATCAGTCAGTAAGTGTTCAAATTGAAATTGTTACTGTTCAAGGTATCTAACACTTCAGAATTTTAAATCTGCTGTGATTGAATTTAGATTCTCTCTAAAAATGGAGAAAATTTGGGAAGTAGCCTGTTCTGTCAAGATGGGAAGTGTTTGGATGTGTAGTGAGTGGCCGTTGTCAGTAGAGGAAATGAAATAAAACTTACAATAGTAAGACTTCCTCTTTCCTTCCCTTTTTCTATCTACACCAGACTTTAAAAGTCAGTCCTTAAATTATTTCCACAGGATATGGAGATCTAATGGATGTATATATTGCTGTATATAATGATGTATCTGAGTGTTCTGGCTATAGCTAGATCACCTCAGGTTTTCCCAAGGTAACTTAGCAAAAGCAATCTGGATGGAGTCCCATCAAGAAAGGCATTTTAAAACACTTTAGCCAATGACCTTGATTCTGTTTATTGGAATACTGAACTGATTTTGCTGTGAGTTGTTTGTGAGCACTAAGCTGATGTGTTGGAGAAATGTAGTACTGAAACCTCTTAAAACATAACGTCAGATGATATTTTGAGGTATGGGTTGGTTTCAGTCATGAGTGGGTAAGGATCTGAGCAATAACACCTGCCTACCAAACTCTCCCTACTAAAGAAATGAATTCAGTGTCCATAATTCAGTATTTAGTAAACTTCTTAATTTTTGCATGCTCTTAAGTAGTCAGAGGGTGATTTATTTTTTTTTTTTTGGGGGGGGGGGGGGGCTGGGTTTAATGATGCTTTTGTTTGAAGATAGGCTGCGTAGCATTTTAGTTTTTCAGATAAGAGCAATTGCATTTTTATTTAGGCTTCTAACGTCTTCTTAGATCTGGAAAGATACCACTTATTCTGCAGCAGCAATTCAGATTGTCTGAAAGGGGGAGTCCGTATTTGTTTAAGCTAACAAATCTGTAATTTGTGTTATTCCTTGTATCTTTTAGCAGTTTGTTTTGTCTTTTCATTTTTTTTACCTATGTTTCATTGCGTTAGATGCTGTGAAAGATGAGTTTCAGCTGATACTTGAGTCATGCAGCAACTCTAGTATTGTTGCTCCAAGATATTACAAGTTACTGACTTGGCCCAAGATATTACAAGTTACTGACAGCTTTTTTGATCATCTGTACTTAAAACTACACTTGAGTGGTCTTCTGAAGAATGAATAGTTGCTTATTCAAAAGCAGTGGGGTTTGACTTTTTGGGGTTGATAGGATAGGTGTAATTGTGTCTTTCCTCTACCCTTCTTACTTGGACTCCTTGGCTTTGAATAAGAAGGAAACAGGGAAAATCAGAGAGACTCTTTATATGTTATAGACATGATCCAGGCCCAGCTGTGAGAGGAATCTTTTGTTGTAAAATCTTTGGCCCAGCCAACTTCTGCATCTCTTGTCCAGGCCATTTGTAACAGGCTTTGTCCTGTAGTTTGATTCTAGGGTACTAGACCTCACGTTGCAGCTGCTGATTTGGCACTTCCCACAGAGTTGTACGTGGGCACTTTGCGTTGGCAAAACTTTGTGTTGGCAGTAGTGGGTTATGTGACAGGAGTCTGTATTTATATTCCTTAAAATTCCATGTTTAACCTGATCATAGAACCATAGACTAAAAAATGAGTTCTCAGATACTATGCAAGAGTGATTAATCAGATGTTTTCAAGTATTTATTCTTTTTATTTCAGGTTAGAAGTCGACTTTATGTAGGTAAGCTTATTTTTCATAGTTTGGAGCGTGACTTTCTTAAACTTCTTTTTTTGCTACTTGTAATTATGTGAATGCTGCAACATTTAGCTGTCTATTTATTATAGGAAGGGAAAAACAGCTTGCCAACAAAATTGCTGAACTAGTTGAAGAAAAATGCAAAATTCTTGAAAAACTCAGCCTTTGCAAAAAAGAGGTAATATTTCCCATTAATTGCTTTCACATGTGTCACTTGATAAACTGAGCCAATTTCTGTATTTAAATTACTAAACTTAAGCCTGACTCTGTGATTCTGTGACTCAAAAATGTTTAAAATTTTTAAAAGTAATTCTTCAAATGCTTTTTCTGTCAGTGCATTTTATTGTGCATCACATTGTCAGTGTGATCAAGGTTTTTTTTATGCCTCTCTGATAATGTACTCAGGCTAAGGTTGTCCTGATTTCTGGCAGGTGTATTTGTGAGATGATGGCTATGTTTCGGACTAGAACATCATTATTTCTATTATTTAGGCACTTTTTTTTAACATACATTCTGACATAAAGTATTTCTTTTTCAGTTTGAAGATCTAGAATCTTCTCTAAAGGATGACAACACTACGAAAGAATCAGCAGATGCAGCTTTTGTTGAGGTAAAAAGATAAATAGAAATTATCTAAGCAATTTAAGGCAGTGTTTCAGGAAAATGCTATGCACGTTAAAAACATAATTGCTTTGTGAGTATCGGTTTGCTAATCCTATGTTACTGAAAATAACACAGAAAAGAGACTAACTAAGAAAAGTTTTTGTAACAATTGAATTACAAGCAGAACGGAAACAAAATGATTGATACTAGAGTAAATGACATTTCAGACAATATTTAATTACTTAAACAGTAAACTGTTCGTGTTCCTAGCAGAGAGAGCACTGCATTAAACATGTTCTCATGTGATTCAATTCAAGTTTATTTTATAAGCTACTGGAGCACAGTTTAAAGTTACCAGTGCTTTTAAGTGAAAGTCACACATAAGTAGAGAATAGCTTCATGTGTTAAGTAATAAAAAAAAAAATCAGATGTAATTACATTATTTATATCCCCCAAGCTTGTATTTGTAAAAGAGTTCCAAAAAAGTGAATCGAATACATCATAGGCTATATAACATCAAATCCACTATATAAAAAATGGATAGATTTATTTTTTTCTGCAACTCAGACCCTATAAATCTAGTTGTTACAGGCTTTGTTAGCATACAAGAGTCTAGAGTACTTTGAGATTTATCCTTGATATTGTGATGTTTGTTAAATGTACTTTGTCATTTTGTATTAAAATGATATTTAAAACATACTTATATTCTTCCCACGTAGTTAATGTCAAGTGTTTTGTGTTAACTGTCAAAACAACTTGATTTAGGAAACGCATGAAAAACTGAACAAGTCAAACTCAGAACTCAACCAGGAAATTGCAAATCTAGAAAAAGAACTGGAAGAAGAAAAATCTAAGCAGTCAGAAAATGATAACTTGGTAAGAATAAAAATAATCCTGTCTATGTTGCTCTTACTCCTCTTAATGTTTTTTTATTATTCCTTTGGAATTATACTGTCTATTATATTGTCGTATTGTCTATGGGGAAGACAAACTATTCTTTGTTTTTTTAAACAGTAACTGTATTTCCCCGTTTGTGTCTCCTCAAACTCCCTGTGCCATACTGGAAAAATAACACCGATGTGACAAATGTTCAGAAAAAGAACTCTTTTCCCTGATTTGGCAGTAGCAACCTTCTCAGTTTGAAAATTAAAGTAACTTTAGTAATTGCCTGAACTTTTTCAGTCAAATCTGTGGAAGAAGTTATATAAAAACCTAATAATTTTCAGGTGGCTGAAATTGAGGAGAGATTGGAGTCTTTAGAGAATGAAGCAAAATCTATTCAATCACAAGTTGATGAGGTATGTCCAATTTTTATCATTTGTTTTCAAATCTTCATAATTTCTCTATTTTCCATGTAGTTACATTTTCAAAATTTTGTCTATTAAGGGTGCAGAATTAATGTGTTCTGTAAACTAAGCGACATGCTAAGGTTTCTTACTTCTGTGCGATTTGATTTAGCAACTTTTAATTGCTAAAGAGTATCTTGTCTTTTCTTTACCCTTTTAATCCACAATGATACAGTGTTGCAAAACTTCAATTAACAAAGGCTGTTGAAATTGTGGGAAAAATGTGAGAATGTTTATGTAGTAAGGATAGAAAAGTTAAGAATGAGTACAGTAATACCATGGTGACCCTACTTGTTGTATCTTCACTTACACTGTTGAAACAATACTTCTTTCTTTCAATGTAGGCCAAGTCCACCCTAAAAGTGTATCAGATTAATACAGAGAGACTCAAGACATCTGTTCAAGATGCAGTAGATGAAAACTGCCATCTCCAGGAAAGTGAGAAACAGGTAGGTTCTTCCTAGTTAAATTCCTTAGAAATCTTATATTTTCCTCCAGCGCTGTGTAGACATGACTTTTGTAAGGAGCTCATCCTCCATGTCTGTGTTAGTATTCCTTGAGTGCTCTAGTAAATGGAATGAGGAAGAGGATATGCCTTTAAAATTAAGTTCTGTTGGAAAAACTTTGTCAAAGATAGTCCTATATTATTAAAACCCAAACAAAACTAATTCTAAAGAAACATCCAGAAAGATCAGTGAAAAAGTGAGCATGTAAGTAATGTGGGAGTGATAAGAATTTTGCTGAGACCTGAAGGAAAGCAGAGAGATTTGAGCAAGTCTGCAGCTAGGATCCTCTGCATTGGCAGAGAGCAAATGCGTATATTTGATACAGAAAACAAAACAAAAATGCAGAAATTGCAATGTATGTAAAAGGCAGGTAGGAAACTTACTGAAGTATCACTATGAATAAATTAGTGGAAAGTCAGATCGGTAATATGAAGATACAGAAAGGACTGTTACTTCCCAAATTTTAGCTGTTTATTTTCCTTCATGCTGTAGCTAGATCACAGAATGGCTTGGGTTGGAAGGGACCTTAAAGCCCATCCAGTTCCAACCCCCTGCCATGGGCAGGGACACCTCCCACCAGAGCAGGTTGCCCAAAGCCCCATCCAGCCTGGCCTTGAGCTCCTCCAGGGATGGGGCACCCACAGCTGCTCTGGGCAGCCTGTGCCAGTGCCTCACCACTCTCTATAGTATTTCTTCTTCATATCTAATCTAAATCTTCCCCATTTTAGTTTAAAGCCATTCCCCCTTGTCCCATCACTCCGCTCCCTGACAGAGAGTCCTACCCCAGCTTTCTTGTAGGTCCCCTTCAGGTACCAGAAGACCTTTATATGGTCTCCCTTTGGCCTTTTCTCCTCCAGGCTGAACAACCCCAACTCTCTCAGCCTGTCTTCATAGGAGAGGCATTCCAGCCCTCAGATCCTGAGAATAGATCCCAAAGAATGCTGGTTATTTTTAAAATGTTCAACGTATGCAGTAGTCATTCAGTGCAATAACTAGTTTTACAATGAAATTATAATATTCTATAATTAAAAAACAAATCTCAGAACATTAAATGTTACACGGAGTGTTTCATTTTTATGGATATGTGCTTCCTTTCCTGCCTGAGAGATGATTGTTTTTGTTGTCTGAATTGTATCAAGGTACCTACCTTGCAGAACTAGAGGCACAGGACTTTTGGTTTTGTCTTTTTCTATTGAAACATCTTATATATCAAACTCACTGATTCAAGGGGTAAAAAAAAAATTGGAAATAGAAAATTTACTGTTGGAGGAACATTCCAATTCTGCACAACTCTGTTCTCAGTAAAACTTTTTAGAAAGAGCGTATGTTTGGTTTCACCAAAAAGAAAAAGGGAAGTAGAAGATGATAGAATTTTATTAAATACTGTGAGTGGAGAAACAGTAGATTTTGGTTTTATCACTGCGAGATTAAGTTGCTTAAAAATTGCTTTCTTTCAAGTGTCTTCTTTTTTTCAAATCTTTACATAACTTTCAGTGAGAGGGATGTGTCTAATCTCGGTGCTTTATTTCAAATGTGATAGAATGTACTTAGATAAATTTAGAGAAGTAGAACTCAGTCTCAACAGTGGTTTTTTTTTTTTTTTTTCCTGGTAAATTCTTGGTTTCAGACAGAAATAATCTATTTCTTTTTGTGAAAAGAGTATTCTTTTCTTCCTCCACTTAAAAATAGGGCTTACAGTAATGTAGTACTGAGTGCTGCGAATTACTCTACATTTTATATGCAATAATTTTCTATCAAGCAAGCCCAGGAAAAAAATCAGGAAAAACAGCCCCCAGGAGGTAAATAACTTGTCAGGTTCCTAGATAAATAAAGTTTTTTGTATTCCTTCCAGATAAAATATCTTGGGTATAGTAGTTCCTTAACCACATTATTTAGGATGAATTCCTGCACTTTGTCATTAACTGAGCTTTGTTGCAGTATTTAGTCATTTGAGAACATTTGTATATGTTGTGTTTTGCTCTGCTTTTTAGTGGATAAAGAACCTGGAAAGAGTTGATAGGACCTGATATCTGCTTTGTTTGTGTTTTCTTTTATGAGGTGGTTGTAAGCATGTAAATTAGTTTACTGTGTTAGAAGATCTATATCCCTTTTTTCTTTTTTCTTTTATTTTTTTGAAAGATGGAATTTCACTTATGCTCAAAAGGTAACAAAGATGTTATTTGTTTACAGAAATTAGAGTGCTTTCTTCCTCTGTCCATTGGCACTAATGGGTCGTAATCTTCTGGCACATCATAGCTTAACCATTAAAACAGATGTGCTCTCTCGGATTGATGTGTCAGAGAAAGGATTGGGCCTTTTAGTTTGAACAAGGGAACTGTTAATGAACTCAGACTTATTGCTTTATGTGGTGGTTTTTTTCCCCTTCATTAGGAACATCAGAAATAAATGCTGCTTTAGCTCATTGCAAATCATTTCTTGTAATTCTTACAGGTATATAAAGTCAGGTCAATTTATTTTCTCTTTGGCTTCATGTAGAAGGACTCTCTTAAGGTTTAGCTTCCCTTTGAGGAATGACTTCATGATAAATGTAGTTGCCTGTGTATGTCTTCTGAGCAGCATTAGCAAAGAGTGTTTTTGTTTTATCTGTAATTTCTAGTTTGCCTGATGCTACAAATTCATATATGGCTTTTACTGCTTGAAAGGTGCAGTTGTGTGCCAAGTGGTGTTCATCCAATTCTAGTCACATACTTTGTTTTACACCTTTCATTTTATCTTTGATAACAAGTGTTCAGGCTTGTTTGTCTACTTGCATGGCAGTTCCCCTGTTTAACTCCCATTTTCTGGTTTTATTTTTAGTATAACTTTCACTTAGGTTTCTGTTGCTCAACCTAGCTGTTCCTTTCTGTACACTCAGTGCTTTTAAATTGGTTGCCTGTTGTACAACTTTGAACAATATTCTTTTGACGTTCTCTTAAATAGTTTCCCATGTTTTTGTACTGTATGTTTTGTCTTTAAAGCTTGCATGCATATCATTTTATTCTTACAATGTGAAGGCATGATTTACTTAGCTAATTTATTCCAGTGTTTTTTAATAAACTAAGTGCTTACATGTACTAATTGCTTTACTACTGTAAAGTACTTTTCTGAAATGAGATTTTACTAGGGAATATCTATCAAATGTAACCTTGGAATTTGCCTGTTGTTTAGGCAATGATAAAGACATGACAATGTCTTTAGACAATGACAAAGGTACATACAATTAAGTAATGATTACATGCAGTTGCTGTGATTTTCATTAATGGAAAAACTCTTTTTAAAATAAAATTTTAAAATGTCATTAAGAAGTGTGGAGGAGAGCAAGGGAGATAGTGTAAATGTACAAGTCTTGTGAATTTAAGCAGCTGTCTGAAAAGCTTCCAGATTTTCCTTACCTCACCGACCTCTCCTAGGTTGAGAAGACAGCTATAATTTCAAAAGTGTATGTGCATGTTGGGGAAGGAGTCTTCTCCCCTCTGTCCACTCCTCCCCAGTGTTCATAATTGTTTGTTACACAAATTGTCACTTTTTATATGCATCGCTGTTGTCACATCATGTGATTTTAAGTGAGTGGAATAGTAAATGAACCATTTTGCTATTGTTTAAATGGTCTAACAACTAATTACAAGAGTTATTGTAGTTATATCAATGGGATGATAACATAGAAGTCTTATATTTGAATCTTGAGACTTTGTCTTGTAGTCGTCTCGTTTAATTCGTATTGGTGGATGAGAGGTTAAAATTCTGCTTTTGTGTATGTAGATAATATGCACAACAGGCTGAAGTGCTGTTCATCCTGGTTCTTTGTTATAATGAATAATCACACTAATCTAGTATTTCCCTTTTTAGCTTTTAAAAGAAGCTGAAGGATGGGATGAACGATTTAGTGAACTAAATGAACAAACAAAGATGTTTGAATCATCTAAAACAGATATAGAAGAAGTATTGAAAAATAAAGAGAGTCAAGTCAAGGTAAATTATGACCGGTAGCACTGAATCGTATTATTCAGTCTGATGCTAACCATTAAGTTTCAAGAAGATATAACAAACTCTCCTTTTCTTAATATGTGTTAAGCTGTTTTTTTGTTTGATGTGTCCATCCTCGAATGTCTCCTTTCCTGCTAAGCAAAAAAGGTTGCTTAGCAGCACAGTGGAGCAGTCTGACAGCCTTAGAAGCCTGCAGGCTAAACAAGACCATAGCACTTTTGGTTCTGATAGAGCGTTTACTCTTTTTGGAATTTGGAGCATGGGTATTGGGGACTTATTGTTATGTGCGTGTACCATATATGCCCGAGCCTTGTGAAAAGCCTACTTACTTGGGTACCTGAGGAATCTTTGCTAGGGCATACCTGTTAACCTGCTGGTATATGTTTTAATGGGAAGAGTAATGTCAGACATTTAGAGTCCTATAGATGAGGCCCGCTTAATCTGCTAAGGGAAATAAGTTAGGATTAGAAATCCTGGAAAAGTAGTTGGAATTCTAATCTCATTTTCATTGCTTGTATTTATTTTTCTGTTCTTGTTTTGTGTGGGCTTTTTCTTAGTCACTGACACAGTACTTGCTGAAGATGAAAGACTGGAGTTCAGCAATCAGAGATGATGATGACACTGAAGATGATCACTGGGACACTGATATAAAGGGTGAAACAGAAAATGGAGAGCATTTAGGTATGATATGTTTTAATAGATGTTTTAAAAATAGAGAACCAACAAAATTCCAGGAAAGTGGAAAGATCAGTTCTTCAAAAACTGGGCTTTTAAAACTCACCCAATTTTATTCGTGTCAGACAGTTAACTGATGCTTGGAAACCTCTGGAAAGCCTGTGCTACTGTAGGGTAGCATGTGGGTATGCATTGTCATAGGGAAATGTAAAGACTGAGTGCTCAGTCTCTTGCAGGATGCCTTGGCAATGATTCTCAGACGTCTGTAGATAGAAATGTTGCTCAGACATTTGTAGATAGAAATGTTGCTTTCATTTCTTCCCGAAGCTCCTCGAAGCAGTAGCCCTGTAGGTCCGTAGAGTCTAATTTCTGCTGCTTCCTTGTCCTTACACAGCTGTTACAGGTAGTATAGTATTACTGGGGTTATAGGTGTAGGTCCCCTCAAAACAGCAGCACAGAAGAACCTTTCCGCCTCCTGATTCTTGCTGCAGGTTCTTTTTTTGTTAGTGCTGATTGTACAATAGGGCACAGCACAGTAAGTCCTACAACGTGTGTTCACCATCTCACTCTTAATAAGCGCATTCTGAGCCTATTTAGAAAATAGACCCCCCCCCCAATTTAAAATTTGCTTATGTCTGTTGTGGCATGTTGGGGATTGCATTTTTTATAAGAGCAAAATAAAATGATACATTTTGAGTAGTAAGCTCTGTCACAAACCTTTCTGTGCTTTTTATGTGATGTATTCTATTCTGTCAATCAGATGATCAGCAAAAAACGAACTGTAAAGAAATTGATCTATGCTGCAAAGGTACGTGATTTTAAGAAACTTGTGGATGGAAGGGGGGTGAGACTAAATGGAATATATGCAATTTCTTATGGTAAGGTTAAGTGCATATAGATATCTGTGTGCACTTAGTATTAAAACCCAGCATTTTTTGATATTAATTAAATATTTTTGCTTGCAAACACTTTCTAATAATCTTAAGTTCCTTTTTTTTTTTGTTTTGACTGTAGTTAAATGCTTGTTTAAAGACCATGGAAACAGAAAGAGATCAAATGTATTCAAAATTGTCTGATGAAAACAAAGCCAAAGGAGAACTTACAGGTAATTAAACAATGTTACCGGCTGTCTTATTTTCACTAAAAACTGAATTAAGTTTTAATATAATTCTTTCATAATAGATATTATTATTAATCATAATATATTAATGTATAGATCTACTTGTTCTTTAAAATGCCTTTTTGAGTTGCTTAGCTATTTTAAATAATTTGATTTAAATTAATTTGATTTTAGAGGTAAAGCAATCAAAATTTAGTGGTCTTTATTAATCATAAAGCACCATTTGCAAGTTTTATTGTACTCTGTTGGAGTATAGAAGTTACATAGTCTTAAAATACATGAACAAAGTGATGTTAATATACATAATACCTTTAAATAAATACTGAACCTGAAACAGTGGAGTTCTAGTCTAAATTTTAAAACTATCTACTAAAATGTGTAGTTTACTTGTAGTGGGCGGAAGCTGAATAGTTAGTAAGATATACAATACTGCATTTAGAGAATCAAAGCTAGAAGTATTTTTCTGTTTTTCTTTGTTGTGTAGGTCATACTGAATTAAACTTTATAAGATGAAAACACTGCCACTTCAATTAAAAAAGTCTGTAACTACCAATTGCTTTTATAGATAACAGCCAGCAGAATAGCCATCATGTTTGAACATACTGTGCTTTGTTATTTGAATGATGATATGCTCTATAAAACTGTATTTTTTCATGCATGAGGGTCATTTAGCCTGACTCCTTATGCTGGCACGTTTTCCAAATCGATTTTAACTCTGTCCCATAAAGGTATTCTAGCTTACTTGAAATTTTATATCTTTTTTGAAAAGAGGCATAAGAATAGTAAATAGGAAAGGAAACAGGACTGATTTTAATTTGGATAGGTAACAAATCTGAGTTATTCGTTCAGGCTACTGAGCAAGGCTTTGTGTGGCTAAATCTGCAATATGATGGTAACAATTTTACTCTTTTAGAGTGGAATAATTACAATAATAAAAGCTCCAAATTAAAACTTACATTGTGAATTATAAAACTGCAGTGTCTAGAGAAGCTACACCGTTTAGAGGGAAAACAAAGGCTAGGCATTTGCTCAGAGCTGCGCTTGGTAGAGAGTATAATGCTGGCTTCCCATCGAAGGACCAATGCTGTTTCTCGATTTGTGTAATTTACTGAAATGTATTAATACATATTACTGCATACATTATTAAATCAATATAGTAGCAGAGGCTTCTACAGACTTTCTCTGTCCTAAAATGTTACAAGTATTTTAATTTTGTGAACTGTACGTTGTTCCCAATATAATTATCTCTAAATTTGACAGAGCGTATAGAAAACCTCCAAAGTGAACAAGTTTCCTTGCAGTCTGAAAATGAACGCTTTGAAAGTGAAGTTCAAAAGCTTCAGCAGAAACTCAAAGTAATGACTGAGCTTTATCAAGAAAATGAAATGAAACTACACAGGTGCTGGTTCTTCTTGACCATTTATATTCTTGACCTTTTATATTCAAACCTTACTGTTTGAGATTCCACACATTTTGATTTGGGTGGCTGAAAATTATTGGAAGTTTCAATACTGCTTTCCAGAGTTTTTTGAAGTAGGAAGTAGTAGGAAGACCCTGTTGTGTTGCACCTTAATGTACATTTGTGATCACAGTAATTTTATACTAACTTTTTCCATGGAAGTAGTGGTATATTAATTTAGGACTTTTCCACAATTAAGTACAGAAAAAAAGATAACATGAGAAGCAACAAATCTAATCTATGAAATAAGGTGGGTGAAGTTGGACAGCTTGACTTCTAAATGAAGGTATGCTATAATGCATCTATCAAAGTTGCTGAAAGACAATCAGTAGCTTCTTTAACAGTTGGGTGCACTTTATATAGTGAAGGGAGCTACTGATGTCTGTGGAAGAGTGGTGCTATATGTAAAACTAAGCTTAGGAGTTAAAATGTGGCCAGCTATTAATGGGGAGCAACATAGAACCTGTGTGAATTTGGCTTTCCTCACCAACAAAGATGCAATATGAAGGCTGTGCCATCTGTCTCCCAGTAAGGATGACAGTAGGTAATGGGACGTGCTGACCAAAATCAAATACAGAAAGGACTGGAGGTCCAGTTGATTGGGACAGGATGGAGCATGTAATAACTTTCAGAAGCGTGTGTGGCTGTGGTAGGATCAGGAGGGAATCATTTTAAGGCACAAATTTACGTTTTTACTAGCCAGAAATTGTTTTTTTAAGGAGCAAACATAATCTCGAAGGCAGCAAGAGAAGCAGTACAAGTCTTGATTTTGTACTGAGCGATGTGCGGGATGTTTTTCAAGTGTTGCTTTCAATAATAGTCTGCTTTGTAGTTTGTGTAATACATAGGTGACTGTCATCCTCATAGATGCAGGAAAACCCCAAATCCACTACAGTAACATTTGATTTTTAAAGGGGAAGAGGGATAGAAAGGAACTTAATGAAAAGAAGTTATTTCAAGATACCATGCTGAAGTTCAGCAAATATATGATGCTTGTCAAAGACTACAAGAGACAAAAAGGAGTGGAGAGAAGCTGTTGTGGTGGAGATAGATAGCTAAATAAAAGAGGATATTAGTACTAATGGGACATCTTTTAAATAGTTATTGAAATAGCACTGAAAGATAGTGTATTTCTGTGTGTGGTTGTCTATTTGTACATTTCTCCAAATATTTCCATTTGCAATACTAACTCCCTAGGGCAGTAATTTGCAAAAGAAAAGCTTGAGTTTTTGGGAGCTTAAATTATCTTCCAAATTGCTTTTAGGAATAGTGATAATGCTTCATTAAAAACAAAGCAAAACAAACAAAAACTGAAGAAATTCATAAAAACTAGTTCTGTTTATGCCGTTTTATCTGTTACCTCTAAAGTTCTTTATCTGGATAAATACCATCTACACATCATGCCTAAATTTGAGATTTTTTTCTTGGACTGACTACAGAATTGTTGACTTAAAATTAAGCCGAGTTTGTGAATTTTCTTAAAGGAAACTGACAGTAGAAGAGAGAGAACGCCTACAAAAAGAAGAAAAGCTCTCTAAAGTAGATGAAAAAATTAATCATGCTGCTGAAGAACTAAACAGCTACAGGTAATTACAAATTTTACTTACTATTATGAGTTCTTCTAAAGTGAACAAAAAGCAGTAGGGAATTAATAAGAACACCAGCTTAAGTGATTGTGTTTTCTTCCAGATTCTTTGGTTTACTTTTGTTTGTGTGTTGTTATATGCTAGTAGGTGTGTAATAATGCATACTATTAGAGTTTCTGTTTTATTAAAAAATATAAAAGTTAAAATGAGAATGGAAGACCACTGAGAACTTTTCCATTAGAATGCTGTTTGTATTGAAATGTTAGCTTTAATGGAATGGTAGAAGTGGGTCTCTATCTAGTTCCCTTTAGTGAACAGATTAAAAATTAAAAAAAAAAAAAAAAAAAGTTAAAGAGAATGCTGTGAAATAAATGCAACATTCAGCTTTCCTATAGATCTGAACATATTTGTTGTCTAGTTTTAGTATTCTATTTCTGTATCTCTAAGCTTTTAAATAGTATTACTGTGATGTGGGGATATTTTCTGTAATTGTTTTGTAACTGTTTTGCATTACACTAGCTGTGTACATATGTTCTTCTTCAGTAGCTTCTTGAACTACAGCATAATCATTTGATTTGTAATGTGTACTTCCTGTCTTCCTTCAATGATGGGAGTATTGACACTGAAGTGAATGATACGGATCAGCAATGCTTCCTGAGCAGCTGATTAATCTTTCTCTGGAATGTGAAGCCTTTGTGGACATTTTTCAGTGTTCATTTAGGAATACAGAATTCACTCTTTTTGATTTACACAGAATTTGTCTTTGGCCCGCCCACCTGCTGAGAGGGTGCAGAACCTAGGAAGGCTGCGCACCAGGCAGCTGGCAACTAGGTGGCATCATACTTCCTGTGGTCTTGCAATAACTTCAGTGCAAGTACCTGTCCCCCAGAACTGACTGCTAAACTGTAACAGCATGAGGTTCTAGCCAAGTTAGTACAATTGCTGAGCTGGCTGTTAGGGCATGCTGTAGGGTGATATCCTTCATGCTGGAAACATATCACAGACCACTGAACAGCTGGGGAGTGGTTGACTCTAAGGATCATGTGGTACACAAAAATGACGGTAGCAATGGAAATTCTAGTCTTTAGATGATGATACTTTCTTCTAGATACAAAAATTATTTTTTAAAATAATTATACTTTGTGTTAACCATTAAGTTTACCATATTTAAAACTATTTTCCTCAGCATTTTATTACAGTGTCATAAATCCTATTTTTGTTACAGACAGCGAGCAAAAGATCTCGAAGAGGAGTTAGAAAGAACCATTCGTTCTTATCAGAATCAGGTATGTCTTTGTGTTACTTGGCATTGATGCCAAGTAGGATGGATGTTAATGCAACTGAAATACCACTTTCCATTAAGTTGTTATAGTGAATTTGGCTTGTTCTTTTGTTCTGCTTTTCTCCTTGTCTTTTTTTTATTACCTATTTTGTCATCTGTTTTTCGTGGACTCATTCTCTTAGTAGAGATCACTAACTTTATTAAAAAGTAAGTTCAGTTTAAGTTTGCATGTCTCATAATAATTTACCTACACATTGCATTTATAACAGAGCATATACTCAATCTTAAGATTTCTTTTTCAGATGAATAATGCACTTCAGTAATGATCTAACAAATGTCTTTTTCACAGATTACTTCACATGAGAAAAAAGCTCATGATAATTGGGTAAGTTCCAAACACTAAATTTTCTTAATTCTGTATGTCAACTACTGTCTCCCTTTTCAGTGGTTTGAATAGCTTGCTCTATCGCTTCTAAATTTTTTGTTAAAAACAGATCATCAAAATTAACCTGTTACCTTTAAACCTACTGATTTCTTGCAGAAATACACAAAAGCATGTTAAAAATTCTGTTGTCATAGAATAGTTGCAATAATTAAGCTGAGTGAGTTTTGAGCTCAGTAGAATTGAATACTACAATGTTGTTTGTTATAGCACTAAATCTGCTTGAATAACATGTTACCATTTAACAAGTGCGTGGCATTTTGCTAATAATAAAAGCATTTGGCCTTGCTTCGGTGCCATTTTAATATTTTTCCTGGATGTACTCCACTCTTTTTATCTGCTAATAGAAGACATTATGTCCTGTGAGAACAGTATGTTCCGTTGACAGCTTCCTAAGAATGTTGCTACAAAATGCATTTTTTTTTTTTACCTTTTTTTCCAAACAGGAAACTTTAAAATATCTCCTGACTAATACATTCTTCAGTTTCGCAGAATGGTCTGTATGAGATAGTCCTGTTAAAAGTTATGGCACTTCATGGTCATAATATTACAGATTTGAATTGTATTATTTTAAAATAAAACTTGCATATGTAAAATTGGAGAGTTTAAATCTTGTATGTGTTCTGTAGATGCTTCAAAGCAGCTATAGCCAAAGAATTTAATTCCTGCAGTTTTAAGAATCTGCAGGAAAACTGTATTGTTTCCCAAAAAATTTGGGTAGTAGAACTGCTAGTGTCATTTGGTGACGTTGTGAGGCTGTTTCCTATGCTTTATACATGAGTCATACATCACGAAAATACAATCTGAACACTTCAGATAGAAAAATGTATTGGATCTAGGAGCTGTCACATTTATGAAGCATTTAATTAATAAACAGCAATATCTAAGCATCTGATTTTTGTCCTTCTTGAAAGCTGACAGCCCGAGCAGCTGAAAGACACCTCAATGATATAAGAAAAGAAAATGCACATAACAGACAAAAGTAAGTGCAGTCCTGATCTGATTCTAAACAAATGTGATTTGGAATGTGAGTATGTTTTGGATTTATGCAATTCAGTATTTTCTAGATATACGTTGATCAATGGTGAACAAGACGGAGCAGAGAGCAGTGCTCCATTGTAGCTCTGAATGAGGGGGAGTCATTTGAGGATTCTTGTAATGATCCTATGCAAGAAAATATGAACTATGTGAAGTATTGAAATATTTCAGAAAAGAAACAGAATGTAGGTCTAGGACTCTAGGGTTTTGATGGTACTGCTTTTTTAATAGGCATGTATTAACCAGAAGTCATGATTACTAAATAATCTTGCAGTTATTTAGCTCAGAAGTTAATACTGAGCTAACGGTTGAGGTGTGTAAGGGGGAAACCTTTAGATATACAGCTAATTAACATCTGAAGTGCAACACAGAGTACTCATGAGAATAGTGTTGTGCCTAGGAGTTATGACATCTAACATGCCACTTCAACTTCTGAATTACAGCTTAAATGCGCTAGCACAGAGAAATACTTCAAGGAATTCTTAAATTCAGAGTTCTGTGATATCTCGTCTTTTTTTATTTAGGGAATGAAATACATTTGTCTATTTAGCCCTTTTAGTAGAAATGTTACTAGTAAGCAGTGCAGACCAGTAACATTTTTGTGCTTCTTTTTTGTTGTTTGTTCACAGATTGACTGAAGCAGAATTTAAACTTGACCTTTTAGAAAAAGATCCTTATGCTCTTGATGTTCCAGTTAGACCGTTTGGCAGAGGTACAGTGTTGAATTGTAAAATAGACTCTAATTGTTCTGGTTTCTGGTTTTGTTTCCCAAGACAGCACATATGTAGTCGTTTGAAATCTTGGCCATGTGTATGTAGTAGTCATTTAAAAAAAAAAAAGTTACTCTAGGTCATGTCAAATATTTTGTTGAAACTAAGAGCATTGGCACTATTGCAGCATTGATGAGAGGAGTGTGGGAATATGACACACATGGTAACTGGAACACAGTTCTTGTTTCACTTACACGATTTAGTTTTAAACTTCACCTGAGAAGTTAATTACTTTATACAGTTTGCTGAACTAAGTATTGTGAACTTGAGCATTTTGTTTTAACTGTTCCAGAGCATTCCCCATATGGACCCTCACCAATGGGCCGGCCTTCATCTGAAACGAGAGCTTTTCTTTCCCCTCCAACTTTATTGGAGGGTCCTTTAAGGCTTTCACCTATGCTTCCAGGTGGAGGAGGAGGAAGAGGTACAATTCTTAAACTTGAAAACCTATCTATTCTGGATTTCTCTCTCCTCTGCTATAAATCTGTCACACCTTTTCCTCTTGCTGGTGACAAAAAGTATTAAAACCACCAATTCAGTACAAACAGGTCCTCAGACAAACTCTTCCTGTTTTTCAGCTTGTTTCTAAAGCTGCCTAGTGTATACCAGCACAACGGAAAGTTTTGTTGGTACTAGTGGATTAGTCAGTAGATTGCTTTCAGAAGCACAAATTGAGAAAAGTGAAAAGCCAAACTTAGTCTTGTTTTATTTTTTGGACAAATGCAGTTCTGCTGAAATAAACTTCTGATTTTAAGGTAAACAAGTTAATTAGTTTTTTCAGGAAAGAATGCTGATACTTCTCATTCATCTAAAGATGGAGAGAGAAGAAGGGGAGTTACCTACACTGACAAAAATATGAGAGTTTTATAGAGAGTCATGAATAATGTTGCTCTAGGAAGTTACTGATTCAGTGATGTTTTCCTCCCCTTGGCTTGTGAATTTAAGAGTCATTGTACATGGAGACGGTTTCATCCCTAGTGATGAAAGAGAACAGGAAGGTGGTGCGTAAGGAGTGAAATGTAGAGTTTGAGAAGTAGGTGAAAGAAAGCCATAGTGTCATGGCTGATAAGGGAAGGAAACACTATTCCCTGGTAAATTTTTTTTAATGGAAACAGTGTAGATGAATGTTAGAGTGAAGTTCAGCATCTGTTACGGGTAATGAAGAAGTTACTATTTGACTTAATAGCTGTTAAATCTGTTGGTACCTATATTTGTTTCACAGGAAATAGGTCTAAATATGTCTCATCTGTAAGGATGTCACTAATCAACATTGATTTTTAAAAGACTATTTACTTTAATTCGTTGTAAGTGGTATACAGTTGCATATGAAAGTTGATTCACATTCTAAGTCAAAAAAAGAAAAAAGAAAACAGATCAGATGTTCAGCCATAACACGCATACCACATGCAGGTAAAATCACATATTTGACAACTGCTTACTTGACTAGAGGCAGTATGTAATGAAATTGAGATGTCATATGAATCTTTAAAATTGTAACTCAGCTGTTACTGGTGTGTAAGAGTGAAAACTGGATTTCAAAATGCACTCTTAGCAAGGAAAGAAATTATGCAAAGACATTACTGTTCACTTTGCAGTGGAGCACTGATCTAACTTGGGAAGATTAAACAAATGATGCGTTTAGTCAGTGCTAACTACAGAGCGATTGTAGTGCTTATCTCACTTTGCACAAGATAGAAAATGGCTTCAAATTCTAAGTTGGATTTTAGGGTAGGGAATTACAGAATGATACTAGAACTCTGCATTTATGTCAATTTTCAGACCAAATCTTACTTTAAAGGAAACTTGCAATCTGAAGTCACTCATCACATTTCTCTTCCACTTGCTTATATGTTGACCTGGTCTTTTCTAATTTTTTTTTCTTGATTAAAGAGTTAGAACAAATGAGAATAGTCTTGAATATAATACAAATATTTTTTTCAATGAGGTTGTTAACTTTGAGTGCTAATTTTTAAATTGATGAGGTCTTGTTAATGACAGTTATTTTAGTGCTAAGAATAACATTTATCATGAAGGCACCATTTTTTTTTTTGACTACAGTGAACAGAAACTCTTAAAATGATTACCAAAAAAATCAGGTACTGTAGGTTACGCTCCCATTGAACTAAATTTTTTTCATTCCAAACAAACCTTTAAACACTTCTAGTAAGTCATCAGCAGCAAACAGCTGGAGATTCCTGGGGAGCTTTGCACCTTGCGTATCTTGAAAGTGTTGGTATTGCATGATACATTTTATTGTTTTCAGGCTTAATGAAGAAAGACACACAATGTAGGATTTGAAAACCAGAGTAAATAGCTATCTGATTTCTTCATTTAGGATCCAGAGGACCAGGATCTACTGTCATGTATGAAGCTAGTAATGAAAGAGGAGAGCTGGGTTCTGACAGATTACCTGATCCCCACAGACCACCATCAGATACTGGATCCCTGTCTCCTCCTTGGGACAGAGAACGCAGGATAATTCTGCCTCCACCAGGTATAGAAATCTGCTTAGCTACTGGAATAATGGAGTTTCTGACTTGCAGCATAAATATTTATTTTTTTTTGTGTATCAATATGAGGTGTTTTCTAGGAATTGCATGTGCAGTCACACTGGAAAGGTTTTTTAATAGTAGGGTTTTATCCCCTTCTTGAATAATGCAGTTCGTTTGCACTTTTTCTATGCTGTCTTTTAAATGTATATTGATACTAGCAGTGCATAATCAGCTGCTTAGTTTCATCATTTTACTAGGGGCTTATTTAGTGCATCAAAAGACCTGTCTAGGCTGGATGATGAATGAGAGATCTGAGAAAGTCATAATTTTTAATGGTACATTAGCCTTAAAAAAAAATTAAATCCTAAAAGGTAGCTGATGTTGAAAGATACTATTTTTTTTAATGTTTCTGCTAGTAGTAGGGAAACACCATGGGACAGTCATCCTGACTGAAAATGCACTGTTTAGTACTTATTTTCATGTTGATGTTGCCTCTTCTATAAATAACAGGAACAAAATAAGTCATTGCTCTCACTTCAGATAAACGTGTGTTACGCATCATCGCTCAAGGAAGACATAGATAAAATGAAGAGGATACTGATGTTTCTGAAGTAAACTGAGTTCGGGGGGGGGCGGGTTGGAACAACCTTCCTGTGTACTTGTAATAAAGAAGCAAAAATACTACAAGTTTAAAAAAAAGAACACAGGTGAATGTACTTCAGTTTGCAGATGCAGCAAGCTATTGTAGTTGCTGTGCATCTGTACGTGAGTCTGATCATAAAACTCAAAGTTCACTCAGGATACAGTTTTCCATTTGTCAGATCTCATCTATTTACAGGATGCTGCAGTCCTGTTTTCTTGTCCAGAGCTGTGTTCTTACCCCATCCTTGCCCAGGATCTGACTAATACAGTTTGCCGTGTAGCTGCATAATTGCTAGATTCAATGCAAGGAAATGGGAAATGCACTAGAGTGGTAAGAAATGTAATGGGAAACAGCACTCTTACATTAGTATGGCTTAAAATGTACAGCAACTTATTTTGACATTGGCCTTCATTGCTGTGCTGAATCTTTGTTTTGAGGTCACTTATGTAATCACAACATAAAGAATGCTACTGTATGTTAAACCAAAAATCAATGAGCTTTCTCTTTTGCAGCTCCTGAAACATCGGTTTACTACAAATGTAAGCTGTAGTATATGAAGGTGGGATTCCTACGGTCTTTTTTTTTTTTTTAATTCTAGGATTGTTTCCCACCCTGGTTAGTAGTCACTTTGAATATTTACAGGAGCATAAGATATCCAGATAATTTTGCTGATATAAAATTATGTGAAATGAGGTAATAAATCTTCACTGACCTGTTTTGTGACGTTTTTGTTTTCAATGATAGGTGAGCCCTATTCTGATCCAGTTCTTCCTCCTCGAAGACAAGAAAGATTTTTCCCTAATCCTCCAAATACTGGAAGACTTTCTGGACCAGCAGAGCTACGAACATACAACGTGCAGTCTTTTGATAAAACAGGTGGGAATTGCTTTACCTGGCTTCCATGACATGATCAGGTGAAGAATCTGAGTATAGGGTGACCATATGTACTACGCCATGGGAGGAGGGCAGTTTGACAGCTACCCTACACCTGATACGTTCTGTTGTGCAAAAACATTTTAATACCTGCTGGCTTTGATGCAGATCCACCTTCACTGTTCTGGGTGTTAACCATTCAGACGTGGCCTTCCGTATCTTGTGGCTCCTGCCATGAAGCTCAACACAGTGTTTAAGTTTCACAAACCTTTACTTGCATTTCTGTGTCATTTTTGGTAAAGTTAGAGTAAATGAAACTGAAAGAATAACAGCAACATTTTCAAGTATTCGCTGGCTTTGAGTACTGAAGTAGAAGGTCCTGCAGCCTCCTCCTTCAAACTGTTTGTAATACCTGGAGCTTTTTGTAGTTCACAGTGCAGTTGTCCATCAATTTCATCACGTTTCGCTGTCTCATTACCATTTGAAATGGGCCAATTTTGTAAATTCTTGTTTGTGACACTGAGCAACACACAGAAGCTCAGAGACAAAGTTGTGGTGACTTAAACCTTATCACTAACGATTTAAGAGCTCAGAGTCTTAATAGTCATTAAACAGTTTTCATCATTATTTAATGCCTAGTAAGTGACGTGTCTGAGTCATCAGGAATAATGAAACCTTTAAACTCTTGACAGAAACCGTGCCAGACAGTGTTCAGGTACACGTGATTAGCAGTAAGTTACCATCTTTGTCGCTCAGTTCCTGGCAATAGGAGAGAGAACCTTTGTTTACTTGGTGTCATAATGCCAGAATGTTGAATTCTGTTTTAGGTTAAAGGTTCAGGTTTTACAGGGAATTGTTCTCTACTGGAAAATTCTGTACAGTTTTGTTCCTTTACAGCCACTCACCTTCCTACCACGCTCCCCAAGCCTCTCTGTTTCACTTCTGCTTTCTACTTCTTTGTATTCCATTGGGGAATTCCATTGCTTTCTTCAAAATGCCTGCTTGCTGACTGAAGGACAGGAGAGGCATGTGGTCTTTGCACTCACTTCTTGCATTCATTGTTACTCATTTTTCAGCTGCTAACAATTAGGGAAAAAAAAAAGGCTGCATGCCCTTCTTGGGCAGTTCAAAACCAACTTAATGGGAACAGTGTTTTGGATAGCCCTGCTGCCAGCATTTACATGTCATTAAGCACATGTGAATGTTGATTTTAGAGGCATATAATTTCACTAGACTTGGGTATTTGTAAAAATAAAGATAAAACCAATACACCAGCTGATCTCTGAAGAGCAGCATCTTGCAGTAGTGGAATCCAGGCTCCAACTCAAATTGAATTAATTATAGTTTCTCAGTGAGACGATCAAAATGTTATTTTCTGTGAGCAACATAATCTGCATTTTCCTAAGCTGAGGTAGCTAACTCCAAAAGTTTGAGGCAGGTACCTGGAGAGCAGGAAACTTTTTGTCAAAGGGTTAGAGTTTGACAGATTGTGAGCAACTTGACAGATTTAAAATGGAAAGTGTTTTGCAACCTAAGTATCAAGGAACAAACCTTCTCTGCATGACATAAGCTACTAAACTGCTTCAGATTGTTAAGTAACAGTATTTCTAACATAAGCAACATAGCCCTGCTTGAAATGACACAATTTAGGTTTTTGGAAAGGACATTTCTGTTTATTGAGAAAAGAGCTTTATTGCTTAAAGAAGAAGAGATGCAATTAATGTAAATGAGATGTGTCACTTGTTAGCAGTATTGTTCTGGTCTTATGCTTTTTATTATTAGTGTCTTTGTTTATGCTGAAGTTTAAGGAAGCAGTATTTTTCAAATCTCAAAGTGTTGGGTTTTTTGTTGGTGGTTGGTTTGGATTGTTTTGAAGACTGGAGTACATTTAGTGTGTATCAGTAGTATATTTCCACTCCAATTCTCCTCTGACAATTCTTTAATATTTTTCTCCATTTGTTTCTAAAAAATAATTGTTCTCTGGGGGGTAGGTAGAGGTAAAAACACTGAAGTTCATATTTTTCTCTTCATTTATAAAGCGAGTACATCAGTAGGATTTGCATCTGTAACTTCTAAGAAAAACATACTAAAATGGGAGAAAAAATTATTTGCATACAAGAAACTTGAGTAAAAGCTATAGCCTGAATATATAGCCTGTGTATATTCATGTGCAACCTGTACATAGGTTGGCAGAAATGTTCAAGCACAGCTTTGTGTGTCTGTTTTCTTTCAGTTTGCCTGCACAATAGTTGCTTCATACAGCAGTATATTTATTTTTCTTGCCTATATCTTCTGATTTAAGACAAAATGCTGGTGGTGGGGAGGTGGAGGTCAACGTTGAATAACTCGTTTAACTTTTGCATACAGATGGACAAACATCTTCAGAAAATAGCCCACGAACAGAACCAAGTGGAAATGGGATGAAAGATCATTCTAATCTTAGTGTAAGTAGCTAACCAAAAACTTGATCTAAGGAATCTTCAATTTTCTGCAAAATATATAGGAAAATTTGTCTGTAGTACTTGATCATATGTTATATTTCACTGTGCAGTCCAAATCATAAAATTGAATGTAGACTTTTATCAAAGCAGGTGCTGTCTTGTGAGCTAATTTTGAGATATTGCTAATGTAATCCCTGTTGAAAATTAGTTGCAGCCTGAAAGGTGAAGCTATGGTCAAGCTGATGGCCAGTGCACAGAGGTAGCCTGCTCAGGGTTATGCTGTTTGGAGCTAGCTTTTAGCTAGTTCCCGTGACAGTCTGCATCAAAACAGACCTGATGGGATTGAAGATGCTCCCTCTCCTTATCTCTTTCCCTAAGCTAACTTCTCTGTTTTTGTTGTGCTACAGGACTCTCTGCCTGATCAGACACTGGCCTCTGAAAGTGAAGCAGTCAGCTCAGGGTTTGCTCCTCCACCTTTCCCTCCTGTCAGACCTCCCTTAATGCCTATGGATCCTAGAGGACCTTTCATGAGACGAGGACCTCCTTTTCCTCCCCCTCCTCCTGCTGGCATGTACGGACCACGTGAATGTTTTCCAGTACGAGACTTCGGGCCACCACGCCCTCCAATGCCAAGTATGTAACTTTAGGTAGCATTTACTTCATTAGCTTGAACGTGAGTGCTTTGTTGAGGTAGTGAGTTATCACACTGGGTGAACACTTAAATCGTTGTCTGCACATACTACTTCTCAGTTCAGCTGCAGGGAGCATCTGCGGGATGAAGGTGGTGGCGAATATTTTCATCTTCACAGTTGCTCACATTGATAATGCTTTTACAAATAATACCTTTGGAAAATAGCATACAAACACTGTTCAGCACCTGAAGGGTTCCTTTTCTCAGGTAGCAAAGCAAGTGGATGTGAGGTTGCATCATACATAAAATCTTGGTGTGATAAATCTTTAGACTCCAGTCCATATCTTTGAGGTATGCTCATGTCCATACAAGGGCATGCATTTGTGACATACCTGATAATTGGATTAATAATTATTGGGTTAATAATATTTATTATAAATATATAAAATTAATTAATATATATAAAATTAATAATAATTGGATTAATAATTGGATTAATAATTAATTAACCTTTCACATTTTTGGAGCAAGATGAAAGTATCAGACTGAAGGGCTTCTTCCTAGCTCTTGCTGTTCTGCGATTGACCTGTGAAGAACTGAGCTCTTTATCCCCCACAGCACCTGTGAGGTGTGGTAGTGAAGGGGTACCAGATCAGACCCCCCATCAGACTGAAGGTGGTGGTGGCCACAGCAACACCTTAACAAGCACTATCTTGGACTGATTTGGCTACTGCCATGAGCCTGTCACAAGATCACTATTGAGAAAAATATCACCTTGTCCTTCCCTTTCCTAGCATCTTTGTCTCACCAGAGTACCTCATCTAACGTAGCTCTAATTTGTGACTTCTATTTCGGGAGGCTGTTGCTGAGCAATAAGATGCGTAGGGTAAAGGAGCAGGTGTGTGTGCGCGCTGTTTGATTGTTATTAACTGGGCTACTCTCCTTGTCTCACAGTGAGAAATCCTTTCCCCATGAGATCTTTTCCTCACTATCCGCCTCAACGACCTGGATTCTTGCCTCCACCGCCACCTCCTGAAAATAGAATTGAGCCACCTCAGTCAAATACAGCAGCTGTAGAACAAACGGAACCACAGCAAGAGACCTGACAGTCATTTGAGCGCTGTGCTGAACCATTTCTGTACTCTGCTAATGGCATTTTCCCTTACGTTAAGTAACCACTGTTACTTAGGTATAAACTACTTTGCTCAAATTGAAGCTTAATAGAAAAGTCTCAGGATAGTGTTTTGTAAATAAAGAATGAAATATAACTATGAATATTGTGAATAAGTGATTTCCATTGTACAGTAGTCATTTTAAATTAAGTATTTCTAATTTGACTAATCTCTTCAGAGGTGTATAAAATTAAATCATGAATCATTTTAAAAGTCCAGCTGCTTTGTGCTTGCCTAGCTGTACAGGGAATCTTTGCATGCCAAAAGTGATGCTTGCTTTGTGAGTAGAATGTGAAAAAAAATTGAAACAATAAATGTCTACTGAAGATGATGAAATAAGCTTCCCTTGCAAGTTCACTGTTACCATGGTACTATAAGAGTAGTTGAGGAAGTGAGGAGGAGCTAATTTATTACTTTTTTTTTTTTACAACTGTATGTGATGCTTCAGCACCACCAGACTATTGTCTTTAGAGATACATAGCCACAGCAAATTTAAGTCCTTAATTAGTATGTTTTTGTTTGCTTTTTGACTGTCTCACCACAAATACAATTAATAGTGTTTAGATTTTAATATTGCCATTGGGAAGGGTGCATGGGACAGAAAAAAGACTCTAAGTCTCCAGTCCTCACTCTTTCAACTCTCCAACTCTGGAGAGCCATCAGTATTTATCAACAAAATGGCTGTATAGTGCAGCAAGAGACTTACGTAACCGTGCTCATCCTAACGCATTACAGATAATTAAAAGAGAAAGGAAAAGATAAGATTCCTTTCTTGTCTAAAACAAGCACAGAAGCAAGTATACCCAGTAGACGTAGCAAAAGTAAAACCAATAAAAGTAGTCAAGAATATGCTGCTAGGGCAAACATGCATTTAAAACAAGCCTAAACATACAGAAGCATTGTAGAAGCTAAAAAAAGGTTTTAGACAAGTGCCCACACACAGTTTGTAGTGTACTGGGCTTCACAAAGGAAGCAGAATCAAAAAAACAAAGAAAGCGAACTGCAGAACTGATAATTTTGTGTCTAGAAGTTTGATATGTCATTTAGTTCTCCTCATTCCTTTTTGTTTCTTGCCCTGTAATAATTAATGGCTGTTAAAGCAGGCCCAGTCTCTGCAGGCCAGGGCACAGGGATTTGGGTGAGATCTGGATAGCGCCTCACTCCATTTTTACCTACCATACACTCTAAAGACTTCTGCTGGAAGCTGCTGGCTGTTCCTGTCAGTTTGTTTTGTTTGAGACCAGCATGCTTCAGCTTAAAAACCACATAATTACTCACAATGCAGTCATTTGGTACAGAACCCCTTTAAAAAAACAGAAGGAAACTGTTTTTAGACAAGCCTCCAGTTACAGTAGCAGCAGCAGGCAGTTCAACTGCCATCCCCCCCTTTACACACACACAAGTTTTTAAATATAAACTTCATATGTACACTTGTTCTACGCTCACAAGCCATGACATCCCATAATTGGAAGTTACCAAAAAGCTCCAGAACACTTTTTTTTTTGTAACTGCTGACTTAGATCAAGTCTGCCAGCTGAGCTCTTCTTTTTGCAGCTCAATACTCTCTCTCAACCTTATTTCCCCATTCTTATTTCAGCTGTGGAACAATTCCACAGCTCCTTCTTGCCCTTTCTTTCTTCCTAGTTTAGTCAGCGGTATTTAGATAAGCCTTTGTACTTAAGCTAGTCACCAATAAATTCTGGCAACTGCTACTTTAAAGGCTCATGTATGTTGAAATTTTTAACTGCTGTTCAGCTTAGCTCAGCTGTTGCATCACTTTTAGCCAATGATTTCCCTTCTGGAGTCTCCAAGTTTGCCTGCAAGACTTAACCAGGACCATACAAGAAACTACTGAGTTTCTACCCCTCCCCTTACCTCAGCCCCTAGAGCAACCAGAACAGCAAACTACCAGCTTGACCCTGTATGTAGAAAATGGTTGACAGTACAGAGGCACTTAGTTTGATAATACCACCACAAGACCTCACCACACACACTTCAAGGGTTGTAAACTTACAAACTTAACTACATTTTCTGAACAAATACTGTATTTTCTCTGTATAGGTTAAATATTTGTTCTAGCTTAGAATCAAGTTAACTGTCTTCAAAATACAATTCCTCCACCAAAGCACTGTACTCTGAGCCCACCATGATATTGGGAGCTGCAGACAAAGTGGACGTTAACTGAACTAAGATCACGCAGGACAAGCATGGATTAGAGCATCCTGCAGACAGAATGGAATAATTTCAGATTTTTTTTTTCCAGTAACAGCCCAGCAATAGGTACAATAGGTATGCAATAGGAAGTAAGGCAAAGTAGCCCCTAAAATAGGTTACAGAAGCTCGACTGAGCAGGATCAAGCAAGCATGTATGCAGGGAAGCCCCCCCCCCCACCCGAGAAAAAGCAATCCAGCTTTAACAACTGAAGGCTTGTGTTCCAAGTTCCTGCTGCTAAATCTAGACTGCAGCAAGGCTAACTTGACATTGCTGTCTTTTTAGGAACAACAAAGGAAAACAAACAAGTTCCATTTGGGATCGTGCAAGCTCAAAGCAATTCCACACAGCTTTTAAGACCCCACTCCAAATACGAGTGTATTTTCCACATTAGGACTAAGTTCCCTAACACTTGATTGCAAATTGCTTCAGTTTGAATCCCTTCATCCCACTGTCACTAATTCAAATTACTGTTTATAAGCACCAACAGCTTTTACTTATCTTTAAGAAAACAGAACAGTTAGAGGGGTATTTCTCTAACCCTGCTCAAGGAATGTTTCACTCACGCCTCACTGGACTCCCTATACTTGGGAAGCAAAGGCTTATTACAGTAGTCTGTATGTATTAAGTATATAGAATCTGCACCTGGAACACAAACCACATCCATTCTTTAGACTTGCTTCAATCTGGATGAAAAATCACATCTGGAGTACTAACACTAGGCACCAATGGCCTACTTTAAACAGAGTGAGAGGCCTGTACACCCCTGTACCACAGCCGGGTGGGCTGTTTTTCCTGCCCCCATCTTACCTTTCAGTATTAAGTTAATTAAAAACACAGCAGAAAATAGGCTAGGCTAAAAGAGAAATACATTTAGGTAACAAAAGTAACCAAGTTACTTCCCAGCTGAGGTAAATCATGCAGCCATCCACAGAAACACTGTAGTCTGCAGAGGTAGAATTAACATCCTGCGACTGTTTAAACCAGAGGATGCAACATTTTTAGGAAGTTGCATGGAAATGGCCAGAAATGTGGTCACTTTACACCCCCATTTAAGGTCCAGATGATGCTGAACAATCCCTATCAGATATAACTGCTACATAAACGTCCCTCAGGAGGCTGAGCCCTGAAAGCCACCATGACTGAGTCCTGTTATTTCACTTTACTGGAATATGAATAGCTATAATCATACACACCTTATCTTTATTACCCACAGCAAAATCTACTTTTCCTCTCTTCAATAAGTCGTTAATTCAATAAGTCGTCAAGCGATCTTGCTTGCCAGATCTACAAGCTCTAGGAGACTCCTTAAACAAGGAGCAGCGCAATCCTCATGCTTGGTAGCGGTTTGATCTGTCATAAAATGAAGTTCAGAAGCTCAAGTTAAACCTGTGCTTGGCACGCGCACACCGAACAGCCACTCCGACAAGTCTCACAGCACAATCAGCCACTGCAGGGCACGGCAGCTCTTCAGCAGCTTATCGGCCATCTGCAGTTTTCATTCAGAATACACAGCTACGTACTCTGAGTACAGAGAAAAGGTCAAACTGAAGCGTTGTGGGTATTCATAATCTATTTAATAGTGGGACACCAAAAAAAAGTACTACACATTTTTCTAGAGCACATTAGGTTTTGACTTAAGCAATTGCAACGGATGCAAGAATTTCCCAAAATAGTCTTCTATAGTCTACAATCCACATTTTACCATATCAGTCTAGTAAGTCATACCGTGATATACTGTTTGTGCTAACTGGTCTGGTGGTCTGATCGTTACCAAAGCATCCTTCTGCCCCCCACCCCTCCCCACCCAAAAAATAAGTTGACAAAATTCAGCCAAGAAATTACTGTATGACATTTTAGACTCTTTTGTTGACCTAAACACAATGGGAGCTACCAGTTATACACAACTTATAAACGATTGTTGCATTTTAAGTCTAGAAATTCTCATGCTGATACAACAAAAATATTTTATACAGTGATCAATTTTTAATGCTTTATTCATTGATTAAAAGAATATACATTTAACATAAACCATACAACATCAGTCATCAATTCAAACATTCAGCTGGTTTCCTTACATTTTCTGTCAGGAGTTTATTTTTTTTAATCTGATCACATTTATAAGATAAAATCTCACCACATCTGGCATATACACACACTGTGCCAGTGGATTCACTCTACTGATGTACATATAAAATCCGCATGGTATGTGCTCACTGGAGACAAAACAGCGCACACCTGTCAAAAGGTCATTTTAATATAAGATGGTAAAACCATTTGTAAAACACATATAAACTTTTTCCATAAATAGAATCATATCTGGACATCTGTTGCATAAATTGTGTTTTCCAAAGCTTACAATATAGCAGCCAGGTCTCAGCACTGCTGGGCACCCACGTTGGCCACTTACTTTATTATTGCAGACTGTCCTTTAAACATTAAATGCACAACATTCGTACCACTTAAAACTGGGGTCAGGTGGAAGTCTCACAGAGACCACGTCTGTACCGCGGTTGCCCTGAAACAGTTAAATCGGCTTTTAAAGCCTCTCAGATATAACAAGATTTTAAAACATACTTCATGGAATGTTCTTCATGCATCATAGCAGCTCATACCTGTGATAGAACAAGCTTTGTATTTGTTTCCTTTCCTTCCTTTACATTCACTATTCACAGTGAAACAGGTGCATGTTTGTTAAGAGTTCTGAGGTTGCTGACTGAGCCACAGCACAGCTGTGTACCACAGGTCGAAATTCGACCTTATATATTACAATCTAGCAGTATCTGGCTGGCCAGAAGTTGGCCTGCCCCTGCCAGCATGTGGGCACTTCTTCGTTTTTAATCTATTCTTTGGCAGCTGACACAGGCGCTGACAGAGAAAATCCAGTGACTTGGTTGCTAGGGATTTCACGACTAACGTTTGTTTGCAGGTGTATACCTTTGTATTGAAGTCTTCACTGTTATGCTTTTACCTCATCGGAGCGCACATTCTTGGTTTTTTTCTCTTACACTTTGGCCCAAAGCTAACTTTTAAGGAAGATGACTAAAGATGAGAATAAACTAGGAGGAGTTTACAAAGAATCTGAAATACTACAGCTTATGGAGTGCATCTGGAAGTGCGGGTATCCAAAAAGCTAGTGTTTCACACCACTGCTTAACAGAGCTAAGAAAAACCGACATCGGCAGCAAGTCATGCTTCGTAAGCTGCATGGGGAATGAAGCAAGGTGAGAGTCTAAGAATGAACAGCCCTGGATAGACTTCTCTTCCTTTTAAGCCTATTAAGTAGCACGCTACCAGATTAAGCAAACAATGACAGCAGAGAAATCCGCTGGGCTATGGATATGGATATTAAAAACAGTTGGCTCCTGAGCGCAGAACTCCGATATAATAGTAAAATCATTCAAAACACAGTTACTCAACAAAAGTAAAGTTAGCCGGCAACCTCAGACAGCCTTTGGCTGTATCCCGGTAAGGTTTGGTGGACAAGTCCATTAACCGTGAAAACCCTAAACACTGCCACTTTCAGCTTCTAAACCAATACCCGACTACGTTCTTTGATCAAGAAGTAGAATACACATATGTAATTCTATATAGCTAATACTGATTAAACACAGCACAAAAGGGGTTAATTCACGCTACTGAAAAAACATAATAGGACCCTACTTGCATATGTAACCACAGGAATTGTAAATAAGGAGCTAAATGCCTTCACTGAAGCTTTGCATCTCTCTGTAAAAATGACGAGTTGGCTCAGTGAAGACACTGAGCAGTTCTATGTCCATCACTGCGTGCCAAGGCCGACCCAATCCGAGAGATACTTGCTCAATGAGATTATGCACTGGATCCACGTCCTGATCAGCCAGTTCTCCTTGGTCGAAATCAATGCTTTCTTCTGTGACTTCAAGAACTTTCAGATCAGAGCCACGAAGACGAGCAATTGCAATAAGATTATGAGCCCAAACTGTGTAACCTATGGGGAAATAAAAAAAAAAAAAGTTGCTCCGTAACTTCACTCAAGGCATTTTTTACACAAGTATTTAATGCCAGAACATCTTTTGGCATCTTCTGTCTGGCAGAATCCTCCTCCCGATTTTTGTTGTTGTTGCAAGTAAAAAAAGCTCCATTTATATGTTGAATAAGGAAGTATCAAAAATATTTCAGGTATTTTAACAAAGCTTTTCTACATCTATTTTTCTCCACTATTTGCATCGACTTCTTTGCTACGAATTAAGTTGTAAATACAACTTCAAACCTTCTGTGATCTACTTAAAAATAAATCACATTAAAGTGACTAATCAACTATTCAAGTTAATATATAAAAGGACCATTTTAAAACTGTTTCAGCTAGAAAAAAAATTAGCTTTTGTTGCATTGGAGGTGGACTTAGTAGAGGAAAAAACAAACAGAAGCCTCTCCAGGAAATAGGTCATACCAGCGCAAAAAAAAATAATCTACATATATCTTGTTATTCTAGCTGAAATTAAACATAATTATAAAGCTTCCCCCTCTCCCCATTAGCATATATTAGCACCCCTCTTTCAAAACACTTACTCGCAGCTACCTGCTATTTTTCTACAGTTTTCTGTATCCTTACTAAGGCAAACGCTGAGCTCCTCCCTGTCCAGGTACAAAACACAAACTATCTGGGATCTTCCCTTTTTTTGGGAGCTCTGCAAGCCAGCCCTTCCACTGCAAAAGAAAAGGCTCGTTTCTGCCTTCATCACCATTCTCACAGGCACCATGCCTCCTGGTGGGATGCCCACTCAGAGGCTAAGGCAAGCTGCAGTCTGCACAGAATTTGTAATGGGAAAGTTAGCTGCTGAAGGAATCAACAATGGAAGTAACACGCTCTACATCCTACAGACTCGCAGTAAGACAGCTAATTAAAGAATGAGAAAAACTGAAGTAACAGATTAAAGAATCTTTCATTCCATTTTTTCCTACTGTTTTGTCTCGAAACTCTCCTGTAAATATGCTGCTCAAGGTCCTTTTTTTAAAAAAGAAACCCTGCAAATACCTAAACGGCTCATTTCTAGGATATTAACCACTAAGAATGTATGAATTCCTGCGATTTTCACTGGCTGATACTTTAACCCTAGCACAACAGTCACGGAAGATGAACCTGCAAGGCTGCAGGATATTAAGCCCAATGGAAAACTGCACCTTTATGAATTACATTCCTATCAGGCTCAGAAGGAGCTCACAACACCTTACAGTTGTCTTGACTGTAAAGAAAGTTACTAAAAAAAAGCCTTGAGAGAGAGTACAAGAATAAAGGGGAACAGTAACTGCAGCCAAGTCCCCTGCGCCATCCCTGGGGCTCAGGTACACAGCTTTTGCTGCAACTTTTCACTGTCAGATTCTCTGTTCTCTGGGAGAACCACCTTCTTCTCAACTTAGTCTTAATTTAAAATAACTCTTTCAAAACGTTTTGCCTGAAGTTTCTCAGTAACCTCCCAGCAGCAAGAAAAACCTGTGCCCAGCTGAAGTATTTCCGAGGTAAGAGGCAGTGATCGCTTCATCGCAGTTAGCACTGAACAACCAACACGCCACGAGCAGCAGTGTGGTTCTTCCTTGCTGGTAGAAATGTCAGCTTTAGTTTTGCTCAGGGACAGAATGCAACCGAGGATCTCACAGGTAGCACAATACGTTTACAACACAAACAGCCTTGGAACTCCACACAAAGCGTCCTTCTCTTAAGAAAAAAGGGCTCCAGCCCCTCTGGATGGAGTGGCTCTTTACTTACAACTCCTGATCACACCACTCTGACTACCCTACTGTCCCCATCTCATCCCAAAAGACCACACACTCCTCACCCTGCTCCTTCATGCTGCAACAAGTATTGAATACCCTTGACTCAGTTTTCCTCTGCCCCTGAAGATGCTACCTTGGTGGAACGATGGTACGACTTCCCACAGGAAAGAATCGTGAGCTATCCAAGAAGAGCGTCCTTAGGACGTGTTCTCCCTTCCTTCTTTGGTCACTGCCAAGTGACAGCCAAAGCTATCTGTAAGTTAAAGACTTTTTCAGAGCAAACTAAAAGCAAAAGAGGGAAAACCAAAAACCTGTGGAAAATACTGGAAACTGAAGAACCACCTCTTCTTGTCTAAATATAGACGAAACCTGTGCCCTTACAAATAGAGCAAGTTATGGCTCCTCGAACAAATACACCTTTTTAATTTTTCTTTCCTGAAGAAAGCTTGATAGTATCACAAAAAAAAAAACAACAACACAACAAGTAGCACCAGAGACCACTGCTTGGTAAATCTCAAAAAACAGAAACGTGAGGATAAGATGCTGTACCGAAGCATCACAGCATTCTAGATCTTTCCTCATAGCCATATTTTTCTCACCATAACTACTCAAGAAGAAAGGTGCTTGTGCTACACCACCTGAGAAGTCACATTCAAAACTTAAAGATGAGGTGTTTATAAGGAGCTTAGCTACCTTCTACAAGTAGGGGAGAAAAGAAATGGGAAGAACCTGGATTTCAAAATCAGAGCAAGGGCGATGCCTGGCCATTCTCTCCTGCAGGTATACAAAGAATCTCTCCAAAGAAGGAAGATTCAGTAAGAATCACTTGATTACACAGAACTGTAGAAGGTGTTGCTTTCCCCATGCTATGCACTGAGTAATATGTTCTACTGAATAGACATGTTCTGATATTAAAAGATACTTACACTACTTCATGATCAGGTATTTTATCATCTTTTAAAATTTGGATCAGATTAGAGGAATTCCCTGTGGTAGAAGACAACTTAAGTTTTGGGGTGTTTGTTGTGTTTGTTTTTCTTTTCTTTAAAAAGGTCCTAAAACTTTTATCTAAACGTTAAAGAAACTGCTAAAATCTGCTCTTTACAGAGTGGCACAGTCATACGTCAATCTCCAAAGTCTGTCAGTGAAACTGCAAAGAGGAGACCACTGGATTGATTCTTTTTCTCCACTGATTTTCAGTAGAAGACAGTGAAAACCTTTTCCTAGCAGATACAACAGAACCTTATGCCTTCAACCGAGATCCGAATGTACCATCTCTGCTGCTGCTGCTCTCTCCTGTTTGTGCTGAGTAACTGGGAATTCGCTCCTGCAAGCTGCCTGAGGAAATGGGCATTCACTCTCACGCAGCAGAACACAGAGTCATCACTTAACTCCTTCATGTATCAACAAGTTTGGTCTTGGTAAGCCAATTCCAGCACAGAAATAACTACTCTGCATTATTTCACTTTCAGGTGCCTCACGTGTGCCAAATGATTCTATCTTCTAACGAGTACTGTACAGTTTACAGAGCTGAATATAAACGTGCGCTTATTTGATTTGCAATTATACAGCAAATAGGTGGGATAAACCTAGCTGTGTGTTATTAGTGAAACCAATGCACTCAGCAAGACAACCTCCTCTGCATTATTTTTTCCCCCACTCTTCAAGTAGAGAAGTCTCAAATTTTGTTCACCGCCTTCATCTGCTGCCAAGGCCTTACCAAACTGGTAAGAGACTTCCTCCCTTCAGCCCTGGGGCACTGAACCCACGTTATTTACACAAACAGGAAGCACAATCATCTAATCTTAACAGCCCATGAGCTCAGTACGCACAGCAAGCACCTACAGTGCTCATGTTCACATGCCCAGGCACCTGGTGGAACGGCACAGCGCAGGCCACTTGCAGGACAAGCCTCCTTGAACACTCAGCTCGTAGTTATCCTCTGTTCTGTGAGCAGCCTAACAAAATCCTGCGTGACCTCTCAGGAAAGGTTAGTAAGCTACAAGAATGTTTAGAACACATACGCAAAAAAAACCTTCCTATTTTCAAACAAAAATACCAGTGGAAGGTACAACAGCTTGTACAGCAACTGCATAGCAGACTTCTGAACAGCATTCTTACTAAAACACGTAATTAGGAAGGCTGAAGCTTTCTAAGCGTATCAGTCACATACTAAGCTCATGCAACATATTACCTACCATGAACAGCTAGCAGAGACAGTCTTGTGCACCTCCAGGCTAATAAGACAAGTGGATCTTCATTCCGGTTGTCGCTAAGATCTGGGAAGCCAGACATATCTATCACATCATTCATTAGTATAAAATGAGTGAGAAACTTGTCATACTGCCTGGATATGAGGTCAACAACAGCTCCTGAAACACAAGTGATGTAGCTGTCAAAGTGAATCCTCTCTAGGGGGATACTGGGCTTAAGAATCCTTAGCATATCATCACTCTTGACATCAAAAGCCATTATGTAGACCCGAAGATTGGTGCTGTTGCGTGTCAGCGCCTTCCAATTCTCATCTTCTGGCATACTGTCCAATGACTTGTGCATTATGGAAACACTGTGGACCAGGAGAGACAGTCGATGCAAAGGCACATGGTTGCTATCAGCCAGGACTCTTGCCATTTCAGCCGTGAAATCACAGAAATCCAAAGCGAGCGAACGCAGGTTCACAAAACGCTCCAATTCGACTGCAGTGATAAGAGTGGTATTACCAGGGATGTGGTTGTCCAATAAGCTCAGGTGTTCCATGGTGTTGGCTATGGGGTTTGATAAGGAGGCCAGTGATGTGGGAGTTACTATTTGCAGCATGAACCCACAAGACAGCCATTTCAATTGCCTGCTATTGCCTAGTATCTCTTCAAACAGCTGTTGTATTCTGCAAGCAAACAAAACAGACAACGATGCTGTTAAACATGGTTTAGTCTTACCAATTGCTTACCATTCTATTGATTTTTTGTGCAAGAATTATTCTTCTTTCATTTACGGCCTTATTCTGCAGAAGGTGCTACTGTCGGTGTTCTTGTGAACTACCAAGGTTAGAACCCAACACGCTGCAGCCCTCCCACCGTGCTTTAACCACCACTACACTTAAAAGGTTAAAAACTGGAAACTATCTTGAAAAAAAAATACGTACTTTGATTTTTCCAAAACAGTGGTGCACTACGACCCTTCATTTCATACTTCTCAGCACAGATCCCGGCACGCATTAACACCCTCCCACATACATGTTAAGGTCATGCAAGCAAGAAAGCCCGTAATGCTTTAAAAACAGTTCTTAATTTTTAAAACAGCTTTTCATAGTTGCTAACCTCTCTAGTACTGCAAATTCAATATGGAAAAAAAAAAGACGTTTTCATTGAAAAGTTGGAGAAGATTGCCTTTGAACATATGTTAGAATGATAGAAACCAATTGCTTTATTTTCCTCGCAGGGTAAGGAACAAATACCTAAGAAGATTCTTGAAATAACTCTGAATGTACAGCTGATTGGATTCTCATTGTCAACGGCTTCAAATTTTACCAAAACAGCTTGGACCTGGTAAAACGTCAAACCCAGATTACCAGTGCCAGAATCATCTGGCCCTGCTGGAATCCTCATGCGATTTATCGCACTGTATGATTATAACACGCTTACTCTGATGCATCCCACCTCTCCTACCCATTTAAAGAACATTCTTGCATTAAAACAATAATTTAGATATTTAATTCAAGAATGCTTGAGAAGTATTTTAGAGTAAGATTCTGAATAACAAACAACAATAGCATGGTCAAACCCTACCTGATTCCTTGAAAGAAGTATTTTTTCAATCCTCATCTCTCACCTACTGAAGCTCCAAAGAACCCTCTTGCCCCAGTGAGGAGTATTCTTTGAGCACATACTTTTTAGGATGCATATACAGACATGTTTGATCTCAAACCCCGGCCAGCCAGAAGGCACACTGAGCATTTAAGGGAAGCAATTGAGCTTCAGATGTGCTTCAAATCGGGTACTGTTTTCCATAGAACCCCTTTTCCCTTATTGTTGCGAATCTGTACACATTTTATATATTTTCTGTATTTAAGCACAAAGCAATTTTACAAAGTTGTTATTCTTATCCACCTATCTTTAATCAAGATACCATCCAGACAAAATAAAAGGCTCCGTATCCTGACTGACAGCAGAGAAATACTAACACCTTAAGAGGGATAGAACAAGGGGAAAAGTTGTAATTCTCAGAGATTTCCCCCCGTTTCCAAACACTTGTAACTCTGACCTCCTGAGCCAGAGGTGGCTTTCTGTCTTTAGTAACCCTCAGGGACCTCACTTCCACAAATTTACCTAGTCATCTCTTTAAAACAAGTTTTTGCAACTGTAAAAGGCCTGACTTTTCTTTGGAAGTGGAACAGTTGGTGTGGTTATCATATTTATCAATTATATATCTCAATAGTTTCCAACATTTTGCCTAGTACAGTCATCAGGTTTATACACACTGCAGATCTTCTAGATTGTCTCCAAGTACATTTTTTTCTTTAACTGAGGACTGGCAACAAAAACTAAACAACAGGTTAAGACTCACAAATAATGCAGTTTTGCTATTTTATGCCTAAATTCTTTTGGAGCTCAGATGAGAGCTGTTCGATCCTGGCAATGTTTGTTTTGAGTCTGTTTCTGCCAAAGCTTAAATTTAAGGCAGATTCTCTGATGATCCCCCAAAGGAAGAGGTTCTACCACAGGAACCTCTCTAATTTCTCCCACAATGAACTAAGGCTCTTCCCTCCCTGCTCTCATCACAGTAGCTTGGAAAGGTGATGTAACGTTTACAGCAATGGAATCCTTTATTTTGTAATAGTCCAAGTAATCAGTCATAATAGTACTAGTGATATTTAAAAAGATGACAACTCAGTTTTGACATGCTCAGTAAAACATCTATCATCCATGCCTTACTGCACTCAAATTTTGTTTTAATTGTGCTTCTGTTATGATTTAAATAATCAGGCTCAGAAGAGCACTGTTTGAGGATTCATGCAACTTAAACAATGAAAAGTAATACCAATTTAATGCTATTCAGTTCACACTGAAGTATTTATGCTCATATTTAGACTAGTGCTGATAGGCTGCCTGTCCATATACCTTAAGAAAACTTTCCAGATGCCTTTCCCCAGTTCATTGCCAATTTAATAAAAATAGACAGACATTCAACATGTCCGTGTAGAATATTTAACACCGACTGGTTTTTGGTTTGCTTTAAATATCTGCTTTATGTGAGGCTGGACAGGAAGAACAATAAAAACCACCAGCTATTTATTCATTTTAACAGATTTTGAATACGTTTTCCAAGCACCTAATAAGGGGTTTTCCTCTCCTGCAAATTCTTACATGCATCCTACTTTTCATAAGCAGACCGCATCTAATTGGAGTTTGCAAAAATAGTTTGTCCATTTCTAGAAAACATTAAGTGAATTCTTAGAAATTAACATCTATTTTATTATCATACTTTTACTTCAAGTACCTAGCATGTAGTACAATATTCATTGTAACATACATAGGACTACCTTAAAGCTCATTTACACATCTGACATTTTAGCAGGGTTTAGTACATAGAACACAAAATATGAGCAACGCTCAGCACATGCAAGACAGCAAGTTAGCATAGCGATACCTCAACAAGTGTACTTCATCAGTCCCCTTTGCTCCTTGTAAAGAGCAGTTAATGGGATGTTCCCCATCTGCCTGAGACCTACCACACTGGAGAAAACCACCTCAGCAATAAGAACCTCAAAATAAATTCCTGTTACAATTAATGCCAGAAGTGGCACTTTCAGCCAGAGGACAGACCAAAGGCTGACTAACTGTTTAAGCCCCGGAAGTCCTGACAGGTACTGAAGTACCTTGATGGCCCTGGACAGGAGGCAAACCTATTAGTAAGGCCCGTTTATTTAATTAAAGACCACCAATCAATACGTTTGGTTTAATAAGAGGAGCTAAACTGCTTCTTTTGGAAACCAAACTATCTAAGCCACGTGGATCAATCATGGAAACATTTCAGAAAACAAAGCTTTTACACATATACCCCTTGCTCAGCTCAAGACAAATGCATTATTTCTGATGAACTTCCACGCAGTAATGAACTGAGGTCTAAAGAGAATTTTGGGAAGTATCCAGGGACACATATGCAATAGAAAAAGAGAAAAAGCATTACAAAGCCACGTATTGTACAAGCTGATCACTACAGAGACGTGATTTTGGAAACATAATCCAAGGCTGCCTCTCCCCCAGGAACAACCCTTAGGATGTTCCCCCAGGCAAAGACCAATGCCTCTGTGCTAGCTGAGATTTCACCCATGGCCCATTTCACTCATCTCAATGCTACGGACTTGAGAAAGTGTCGTGTTTTCTTCCCTGTTTGGACTGCAGGAAGTTCCTGAAACAGCTGCTAAGGCTTATCACCATTTGGGTTCCCAAACCTTCAGCCACCAGTAACATTGCCTCCATAGGTTGCCCAGTGTCTTGCAGTGTTAGCTGTCAGCATCCACGTTTTGCAACTTAAGAGACGCAAACACCTTACGGCTTCTTAGTCTTGCCTTTTGCACTTGGGATTTACTTCCTGAAGTATATGCTGCTAGTGCTGATGAACTTGAGAACGCTGAATAAAACACCAACAACTTTCTTTTAATTTAGAAAAGAGCTAGCAGGTCCCAAAATACACTGCTTTATTCTAGCAAAAACAAACAAAAAAGAGCTAGCATTTATTTGCTCATTCCAAAATGTGCAAAGGTCAATATTCGTGTAAAAGACTAACTTCAAATTAGATAGTAAATGAATTTTGAACAGTTCGTGGCAATGAAGTATGCATAGTAATTTTTGTTATTTGTTTGAAGAAATATTTAATTGTGTGCTCAGCTGAGTAAACATCTGCTTAGATGGTTCTCTTTAAGCCCCTTGGCCATGATCTGCTTATGTATTTACGTTTTCACAAAGGATATGAAAAAGGAGCTTTTACCAAATCAGCCTTTTACCTGCACACAGCGCTACAATACAAATCTTAAACAATTTCAAAATGCAGAGGTTAGAGTAATTTAAACATAAGGGAATAACAAAGACACATATCTGAATTCACACTGATGTGCAAATTTAAGTCAGGACCAAACATTTACCTTGACAATTGCATTCACATACGTACATACAACTGATAATATATCCAGACTAGTTCTAAAAAACACTTAAAAATAAACAGTAACGATTTAGAGTGGCTGTACTTACGCCTCTCTCCAGCTACTGGGAGTATGTTTAAGCTGGCACAAATTAAAGTGATCTATATGGAAAGTTTTAGAACTACTAAAACTCGTTCGCTTAGTTAGCATCACTCTTCGGGGACAATTGATTCCAGAAGTCAGTAGCTTTTTAAACTGTATTTCACCACTTCCAAAAAAAACCTACAAACTAGTTATGCTAAGTAAAGACTGTACAGTAATGTAATTATGGCAAGCTAAAATACACCTCTGAAACTAAACAAGCATGCCGTGAGCTAAGATCTTTCAGGATTTCTACAAACACCTAACCTAGTTTTATGACACAAAATAAGTTGTCGGTGCTTATGTCCTCTTTCAATTTTACTTGCTACACGTATTTCACAAGAACTGAGGACATCGGATTACTTCCTCTTCTCATTTTTTCATGTACAGCAATGGTAGAGGTACTGGTAACAAATCCCTGCTCCTCCTCCTGTTTTGTTTTCATTAAGTTAATATTGTTTCTAGAACGCAATGAAAAGAGGAAAGAAAAGATTCTCACCCTGCCGGGAAAGGGAAAAAACAGGCCACAAAACCAGACTACTTCATGAAAATACTAGAAACAAAAAAAATCAACCCAATTTAAGAATTAAATTCTCATCCTATTAAAAAAAAAAAGTTTTCTCAGTTACGTGTTTCAGACATGAAAATACATTAACTATTATTTTAACATATTTGACAATTTATGAATATAACTTACTGCTTAATCTTTTTGCCATCAGGATCAACCTTTCCGAGGTATGTATTTGATATACTTCCGTGCTGCTGCAGAATGCTTATATCCCCAAAGAGACTTAACTTCTGGAGGTTCCTACGAAACAAAGAAACAAAAAGGAATTTTTATACAAAATTAAAACACCAGAAGGAATCATTCTGGATAAAACAAGCACAGGCAGCAAGAACACATTATTGCATGGAATATGTAACCTCTTCTGGGAAGCATCCTTCTGCCCTGGAGTACAGGCATGTATGAAACTACAGGAATTGAGACTGAAGCATAAAGGGGAAGCGGGATATACAAACTGCTGAATCCAGCTGTAAAGCAAATACCAGTTTTTAGTGACCACAGAGGAGTATTTTCAGCAGTCCATCACTATCAGGCAGACTTCTGGCAGCACTTTCACATACTCTTTAATTCTTAGTACACGTGTATTAAATTTCACAGATGGAAACATCAAATACCTGCTCCTTTCTACCACTTAACACTGAGTTTAATGCCCAAGTAGAATGCAACTGCTAGAAGCCCTGCCTGAGCACTTACATATTGCAACTGGGTTACAAATGGGGGCCCAAACCTTCCTCAACTGAGGCAACACAAACTTCAGATGAAAGCTGAGCAAAAAGCTCCTCACCCCCCAAACAGTGTTTGATTTCTATTACATTGAAGTAGGAAATATCAGAACAGCTTCTACTATCAGCCAACAAAAGAGAATTACCGGTCCACCATGACACAATTTAAATTTCTAGAAGGAATACCTAAAAAGTGAAAGAAGAACCTCTAAGTTTACGCTGGACTTGTCTCAGTGTGCTAGACAGCCAGTTTCCCTTTCCCCAGCACAGTTCACTTCTGACTTGCATCTTTGCTCTCCCCTAAAAAGAGATCAAACAAAAGATACGAAAATGACAGCAGTTTTACAGAAGCTGTTTGTGGCTTCTTTTTTTTTTTAAACCGACTGTTTGCAAGTTGTACGCTAATACTTCAGATCAACTTTTAGGAAGACGCAAAACAATCACAAATCTCAAAGCCTAGGGAAGCTCTGGTGCCAGTTCCCTACCTCCCCAGTATGAGCAGATCTTCCACCGACAGAAGAAAGCCGTCAAGTAGTCAAGTTTTCAGTTTATGAATTGCAGGCTATAATTGGTATCGAGCATAAATAATCATTTACCTGTTTTGAAGTATGAAATAACCATAGACTAGTTCCCCGAAATCTCTCCCCTGTCTCACCTGCTACTTTTCTTCTACAGGTGAATGAAGATCCGCAGGCTTCCTATCAAGTCAGGCAAATACTGGAGCAAAACACCCAGATTTTACAACAACCATTTCAGAAATTCTAACACTTTAATATTTAGTGTTTTAAATACAAGACTACTGTAGTGATACTGGAATATAACTGAGCCCCAACCACACTCTCAATTTTCTATAAATCTGACTAAGCCAGTGCCTGATCCTAGCTGAAGAATAAGGTTGGCAGGGAAATCTGAAGACACTGGCAACACCACCGAGAGTATTTTGTGCTTTTCTATCGCCTACAGCTTTTGAGGAAAGTCTGGTGCGGCAGGGAAAGCAGCAGAAACATCCACCTGGTGTGCAAGGCAGTGCTGACAGCCAATACTATAATTAGGCTTTTATCTTCTGATCTCAGGGACTTAAATCTGAGAGCTCAGACAAAATGCAACCTTCAGAACAATTCTGATTCACCTGCATATTCACATCCCATGCAGGTCTTGCTTGGTGCCGCCCAGACCCCAGTGAATGTTGCTGCAGACAAGTGTCAATTTTAGAGCCACTGAGCTACAGGACGTACAAAACACAATTTATTGCTACCCGCCAGGTTTCCTACATCTACCTGACTGCCATTCGTGCACTGCAGAGACCCAGATAAAGTTCTCCACCCCAAAACTTGGCCAATGAAAACATCCAATTATTCTTCCATGCACAGCACAGTTGTTACCACCACAGTCCAAATGAGTATTAGATTTTTGTTACTATTTGTAGTACCCTATAATCTCCACGGCATTTGGCTCACCTCTCATCCTTATTTCATTGGGTTGGTAAAGTCATTGCTGTTTAAACAAATTTATTTGGGCTTTAACTGTCATCTTTTGCTGAAAGTCCTAATGGCAACTTAATCCTACGTTCTACGTATAACCACAGCCGGGGAAACATCCTCTTTTGTATCTAGTACATTTTTAATTAAGTATTAACCATTCATTTTCCACTAGCTCAAAAAGCATACTAAAGGTACCAAGCCTCTTACTCTGCTCCTTCTTCAGGTTTGGTGGGTCTCTTTGAACATCCATTCTCCACCTTGCAATGCAAAAGGAATCAAAATGGCCTTGCTTAGATTCAACAGGCACAAAGTGGTAAGGCACCTATTGCACATACCCCCCTTCCCCCCCAGTTTCAGCTGCCTGCTCAGGCTGACAGAAGAGAGTTATTAGAAAGCCCCAAACACAGATGCAGTCTCCTCTTTTGAATGATTCACACGATTCTGGCAACTCCAAGGTAGATACCACACTTCACGTAAACTCCCAGGTTTACTACAACCTGCATTTTTGCTTCCACAGCTAAGATCAAACAAGTCACACAAACGAACACACTGCAGATGAAAGCGGGGAGGACCAATACCTTCCTGCCCTCCTCTGTAAGCAGCCAGAGGAGAATCTCTACTTCGGGCCTTCACAGTTACATAGAAGAGCAGTCTCCTGCTGATGATCAGTCCCTGCCGATTAGCTACTGTATACACTGAAATGACTCACGGAAAGTTTGTCACCCTCCCACCTGCCTTCCTGAACTTAGTTTTGAAAGGCCAGCTTGTGAAGGCACAGATGATTAGGATCCCTTAAGAGCCAGTGAGAAACAACTTGTCCCTCCTGATATTGTTACAGAACACGAGGCACCCCCCCAAGTCGTTTTCTTTCTTTTAATAGGAAGTAGAATATCAAGTGTTTAAATAACACATTTTTATTTTGCTTCACTTGCTGTCAACAGAACCGCTTGTGGAGAAGTTATAGATCACTGTAAACATCACTCTAGTACATTTTAATTAAAGAAATTACAGAATTATACAACTCCTCTTGGTTTCGGTGCTATTAAAGCAGTATTTAAGAGTAATATGCTGCCTCTTGCAAAACCAAGTTTGTGTCAACTTGAGCTCTACCTCAAATGCATGAGGGACCTTGAACGTACCTTTGTGGATGCTGAGTGCCAGCAGAAATACCTATCATAGTGTTATCAGGTGTTTTGAACTGTGTGCCTGCAGCTGAGTTTATTTCCTTCATTCCATCAGAATTAGCAAAGGCCGCTCCAAAATATTTTTCTAGAGACTTTAACGTGCAGAGTTGATTAGAAATCAGCAGCTTTGTACTCTACAGAAAGTACTTTTATTAGCAAAAAAACCCACCCACATCATCATTCCCCTGTACCCAAGAGGACATCCAGAAATTGCATTACTTTTAGTCATTACTTTAGTCTTTTCTTAGGTCCTGTGGTATTATAAATCCTCAAGGAATTCTACAGCCATTTAAAGAACATTTTTTCCTGAAAGGAGGGAGTTGTTACTGTATTGTTTAATAATAGATTTAAAAGCCTACAACAAGATTACGTAGTTAAGAAACGGCACACCATTTCACAAAAGCAGATTTTTTCCTCTCTAGTTTTGAGGAGCAAGATGGAAGTTCTTTGAATTTCTCTGCCAAAAAAAGCTATCATAGGGGCTGACAAGAGTTATGAAAGAATCATCCTGTTCTAAACTTAATTCCGAAAGGAATGCATTTACTGTGATTCAGCCACTGGCCAAGTTAAAAATGCTGCTGTTTCCTTTATTTTGGAAATTACAATACCTATCCCACGTACAAGAACACAAGAAGGAATTAATCATTATCCTTGTGCTGCAGAGCAGAGAAAGAAGGTGAACAGCCTGCAGTCATTCCACAGACAAAAGGAAGCATCAAGGCAGGTGACAATGGCTCTGGCTTAGAGGTGAGAACCGAGCAGCAACTTGGCACGTTACCATTCCTTCCCACCTCCTTTCAATCTTAAAACCCCACTTGAAAAGCTAAAGGACAATGTTCTGCATGCAAACTAACCAGGTACCTTGCAAGGAAAGAAGAGGTATCAAAACCTTCAGAGAAACAAATACGTTATTCAAAATGTAATTCTGAGTAGACTTCTGAGTGCTTAATGTAAATCCCCCACGCATTTTTCAGTTGCTCACCAAAAAAAGACCCTGCTGTAATAACGAGGTACTGTGTTCCCCAGTCACACCTGATTCATTTCAAAACAAAAGAGCAGCGTGCAAGCAATTTGAAGACATCAGGAAAAGCATAGTAACGCAAAATCCTATCCCAGCTGGTGACTTTCCACCTCTATCTTACCACTGAAATTATACTTATCTCCAGAGAACAGGTAGTGGAGAAACAACTACTGCTGCTAGTATTCTGCTGCACTCTCAGCCACGCTGTGCATACAAAATCTGTAAAACAACTCCAGAAAGCAGTGTCCTTATAGAAGCTGCAGATAAGGCCACAGAGAATGCAAAAAGTAAAGTATGCCAGGAGCCTTCTCACAACACGTTTGACAGCCTCGCATTTTAGTGAGGCGGCGGAAAAAAACATTCCTTTTTTATTATTATTTTTCCCCGTGAAACTCCCAGGCAACACCTCCTGGGGATTCTAGCTATTTGTTTCAACCTTCCAACTCCATTTGGCGGAATTTGCCTCCGACCTGATCATCGCCAACACCACTTAAACACTTTTTTCATTCGGGACATCAGTCAAATTTCCCAAAAATTCGACAGTTAGGCGAAGGCTCTCCCTGAAAGGCAGGAGAAGGCTGGCGGAGGCGGGTAGGACCCTCACCCCGAGGACTCACAGGCCAGGAACTAGAGGCAGATAAAGGTGAGCTGTGGCCCAGGAGCAGCTTTCGGAAGCCAGGCTCCCACCTCCCGGCCCCGGCAGCTGCCCCAGGGGAAGTCCCCGCTGGGCACAACGCCGCGGAGGAACTGAAAGCGAGACCTCACACGCCCCATTTGCATCGGGCCAAAACCGGCCAGGAATCGCGTTTAAAGCCCCCTCGGTGCGGTGCAAGCCCGAGGAGCGGGGCAGGAAGGCCCCGGCCCGCCCCCCAACCCCTCCAGAGGCCAGGAGGAGCGGAGCGGGGGGCTGCCCCTGAAGCAGCTGCCCCCCGCTTTCCAGGGGATACCCGGCACACCCGGTCACTTCGCCCTACGGCCGGGAGAAGCCGCAGGGACTCGGTGAGGAAATAATAAACCATTTTCTGTGAAAAAACACCCCCCCCGCACCCCCCCCCCCCCGACCGCTACCTGTTGTTGCGGACGCTGCTCAGGACGCACAGCACCAGCTCCAGGTACGTCCGCAGCAGGTCCAGCCAGCGGGGGCACAGCGGCGGCGGAGCCTCCCCGGCCGCCACCGCCACCCCGGCCCCCGCCGCCCCCGCCGCCGGGCCCTCGCCCCCCGCCGCCGTCACGGCAGCGCCGGGAGCCCCGGGGGCGGCGCTGGGGTAGTTGTCGGCGGCGAACTGGACGCGGAGCTCGCGGACGAACCAGCCGCACTTGCGCATGAGGAACTCGAGGCGCGGGCGCTCGGCCGGCGAGACGCGGAGGCTGAGGCGGAGGCGCGGCCAGAGGGCCGGGTAGAAGAGGCACTCCCGCCAGTGCGAGCAGGCGGCCGAGGCCCGCAGCCGGTCGGGGCCGGCCAGGAAGGAGAAGATGTGCACCACCAGCTCGCTGGGCAGGGAGCCGGCGCCCACCGCCTCCCCGCACACCGACATGCCTGGAGCCGGCCCGGGCCCTGCTGCGGCGGCGGCCACGGGGGGCGGCGGCGGCGGCCCCGGCCTGGCCTCGGGCTCCTGCGACAAAAACAACAACATCAATGACAAGGCGCAGGGGGCGGGCGCCGGCCGGGACGCGGCTCTGCCGGGACGCACCACACCGAGATGGGGGGGGGGGGGGGCGGAGCGGGCCGTGCCACCGCCCCCCTGCCCCTGCACCGGGAGGGAGCCCGCCGCGGGGGGGGGGGGGGGGGTGGGGGTGAGGGAGAAGGGCCCGGCGGAGCGGCGCTTTGCTGCTGCGGGGAGGGAGGGGGAAGGCGCGGCGGGACCCCCGCGGGCACGGAATGGAACGCGCCGCCGTTCGAATGGCAGGCGGGGCCGGCCCAACGGCCCGCGCGGGGTGGGGGGGGGGTTAACCCCTCCCTGCCCGCCGGTCGCTGCCGTGAGGGGCCGGCCGCGGGCACCGGGCGGCCCCGCCGGGCACCGGCAGCGCCTCGCGTCCCTCAGGGCCCTGGAAGCGGCCGGGGGCGCCGCTGGGCGCGCAGGCTTTAAATGCGTCGAGGCGGAAGTTAATTGCAATTACAACGCCTAAATTGTACGGTTTTAAACGCTGTACTGGCAGGGGGTTGGAGTAACGCACGGAGGTTTGCAGAGCAGCGTGTACGGGGTCGTAGGGAAATGCAGGCGTGAAGGAAAAATACAGATGCACCGACACACACAAAGCCTGGGCTCCCATTTGTGTTCCAAGCAGGGCCCCACTCTAAATAGGTTTAACCCAACCGACCCTAAAATAGCCCCGTCTCGTTCCTCCGTCACTGGCCCTTTCCCCCGCCTCACAGCAGAAGTGAAAAGAAACAGCATCGTTTCTATTTCCTCGCGTCTGGTCACGGGGAAACGTCACCGAGTCTTGTTTCTCCTTGACTAGAGGGAAGGATCCCAGAGGGGCAGGTGTTATTGTGAAAGTGAGACGAGGAAATTCCCCGCTGGACAACTCCCAGCAGGGACCAGGGCTGCTCCACGCACCTGCGTGCATGATCTGGACCTGCGCAAGCTCCTCGGTAAGCGCTGTGCAGATTCCCTGCTCAGATTAGGCCACATTTCCCCAGGCAGTCAAGATGCTGGAGATGGAAACCTCTGAAGCAGCTGAACTCAGCTGGCCTAGAAGGATGCAAATGAAAGGAACCTGTGCTCCTACACGTCTCCTTATTTTAATACCTACTCAACAATTCCACATCGCTGAGCTCGTGACGAGTCAGAGGACTTTTGAGACTACCGAGTGTCTTAATGTAACAGAATCAGACTTTACGGTTCAGCGCCCTGGGCTTGCTGAAGTGACACGACGAGAAAACGATCCGTGAAGCTACTGGTTCTGCGTCTCTGGTCGGGCTGTATGGGATCAGCAAACGCAGCATGCCGGGATGATGACTGGCACAATGCAGGCGGCTTCCTCGGTCGTTTACTCAGCTCCGGCTTATTGGGGTTACGTTAAAGACTCATAGCTGTTGATTCAGTTTTGTAGGCTTATGTGAATAAATGGCTTGGGCTAAAGCTTCAGGTTGTCACCACAGAAGGTTGGGTGTGATAAATGCCTCATAAATGGCTGTGCGAGGCCCCTGATTCGATCCTTCTGCATGGCCATAAGGCACCAGCTCTGTGTGTATGCTGGTTCTGGGCGTTACATCAGTTCCCCGTGCCTCAGTCTTCGGAAGCGTGCTTCGGCTTGGCTGGGAGCCGGTGTCACAGTACTAACGCACTGCCTGCAAACGGATGGACGAGCCCTAGCAAAAGACGCCTGCAACTCGCTCGCAGGCTGCGGGCGGCCGCCGCTCGGCTCCACCAGGCCCACGCCACCCCGAGCAGAGCCGTGCCCGCTCCAGCACCGCCCCGGGGCCGGGGCCGGGCCGGGCCGGGGCCGCCCCCTTCTCCCCGCTCCTCGGCCGCTTCCGGGCGGCGGCCGCGTCACATCCGCGCGGCGGAGATGCCGGTAAGGCCGCGGGGGGGGCCGGGGGCTCCGCCGGGACCGGGGGGGAGACGCGGGACGGGGCGGCCGGGCGGGGGAGGGGGGGGCGGCCCCGCTCCTTCCCGTAGGCCCCGGCTGCCCCCCGCAGGGCCGGCCCCGGGGCTCGGCGCCGCCATGCCGGGAGCCGCCCGCTGCCTGCTCCGGCCCGGCCCGGGGCCAGGCTGCCGGCACGGCCCGCAGGGGGGCTCCAGGGCCCCGTCCCGCCGTTATCTTGGGAACGTGTTCGGTACGTTTGTGATAAGGGGTGGGGCGGCGTAGCCGGGTCTCCTCCCGCCGCCAGCCTCCCGGTGCTGGTAGGTGAGGCTAGGTACACTTTACCTCCCAACCCAAATAACAAACAGCCGGCTGTTGGTGAAATAACTCCAAAGGGAAGTCACCCCAAAAGTTATCTGCCTCTCTGTGTCCGCCAAGGAACTTCTCACCGTCAGAAGCTGGGCGTCTTGGCAGGGAAAGCAGAGGTTCCCCCCGGCAGGTTCAGTGTATACGGTTACCTTTCAGCAGCCATTTGGATAATCCCACTGGGGACGCAGCCTCCCTCCCTCTTCTGTGCTCTATGATTTTCAGTCGATTCCATTAGTTTCCAGGTAAACATTTCGTTTTTTTAATGAAAAGTACATATTGCAAAGAAAACGTGGAAAATAGCCTCCGAAAATGAGCTTTGCAGCATTAGAATGTTATTTTGCTGATTCAGTAACAACAGAAATGCAGGAACTCGAATGAGTTTCCCAATACTTCAAGGTACATTCTGCAGTTATGTGCAACACCTACTGACTTTCTTTTTCTTTTGGTTCTTACCTCTACATTCCCTCTTCTTTTGTTGTTTTAGGTTAAATTGAATATTTGCAGAACACAGCTTCATGCAGGAAGACCACCATACAGTTGTACGCTTAGGAAAATATGAGAATAAGCAGGGAGCATTATCTCTGAATTAAAAAAAAAAAACAACAAACTATCTGTGCCTTGCTGAGGACAGCTGCAGGAATCGGACACTTGAATCAATGTTATCGGATGAGTTAGAATCCAAACCAGAGGTGAGCAATTATCAAGTGGGTTTGGTTCCCAGAGAAGTTTATGGGCAACAGTTAAGAAAAAGTTTAGTGAGACTACTCAGTTTGCTGCTTAGATAGTAATTCTCAGTGTTGTTTTTATTCAGTGACATTTTCTAACTCTTACGTTTTTATTTGAATGGTAAAAGATTAAAGATTATTGCAGGCTTTCCTCCTTCCTCTCAATTTCAGCCCAAACTGTTGCCTGTTCTCAGGTTACATTTTTTTTTCAGTATTATATTTCTGTTACAAGAATAAAGTAAATTACTGTACTGACTATTTCTTTCCCTCAAACCAAATTGACTTTACTCAGTTTTGGGGAGTCTGGATTATTCTGTTTACGTCAGCCAGTTCTGTTTTTTGAAGTCCTCACGTTTCCACTAAGGAGTTGGCAAGAAGCAGTAGAGGGTTGCACCCAGGGGATCCTGGTTGCTCAGTGTGAGGCTGCTGTCCCCCAGGTTCAGCCAGCACCATGCCTGAGCAGGAATGGCAATAACAGATGTATGTGTACATGAATGCGCACAGTGCACGCACAGCTGGCCACAAAGAAATACACACACAACTAAGGTACCTTTAATAGGTAAATACTAACAGCATAAACAACACAGGTGGCCATGGTCTTTCTTGTAGGTTAATCAGGCTTAAAGTTTGTTAGCAGAACATGTCTGTACCCTCAGTCAACTTGTACACACACTCACAGTCACAGATGTCTTCAGCCTCTGCCAGGCCTGAAGTTCTTCTGGTAACTGTGCCAGACCCGCAGCTTTTTAGCCAGTTTCTGGCTGGGATCTTGTGTCTTTCCAGACTGTGGTTTCCTCCTATTCACATGTTAGTTGACTGAAAGTTCACTAGCAGAACACTCACTTGCAGGGAAAATATCAGGAAGAGTGTTTAGTAAGTAGATAGGAGGAAATTCAGCAGGCTAACGTAGAATTGGATTCTCTTACCTTCCCCTTGCCCACAGTTCTTCCTCCACGCACCTACCTTGATTCCTCCTTTGATCCTCCCTCTGAACATTGCGTAATAACTTGTTTTACACATCTTGCTGGCCCTGTTGTATCCTATCCATTTGGTCTCTCCCATGAGACCTGTTCAGATAACCTAGTAGGGTGTTTTCTTACAAGTTACATTTCACTTGAGCAGTGAGTGGCCCATTGATCAGTATCTGACTTCTAGTCTTTGTTACTCTTACCTGTAATTTGCTAGATACAAGTCTGCAGTTTGTTACATTCAACACAAAGGTGTCTTAAATTCATTGCTTCTCCCATTCCTTTCCTTTGTCTTTTAGGCTGAATAGCCATTAACCAGCTATCTTTATACTCCCCCATTTAAAAGTGCAGAGGACTGTATCACTCTCTCTCCTTGCTTTTATACTTCTCAGCTTTGCCTGTTCAGAAGGCTATGGTCCTGGAGCAGATGCCTTAGTACTGCTTTGAAATAAGCTTTGGGGGAAGTTCGCAGGTGGAAATAGAATTGGTTTTGTCAAGTCTTCTTTCATTCTTCAGTCCACATGCAAAGTAGCTTGTATCTTAAACTGGTATTTTAAAGGAAACGATGATTATATCATTATATTATATATGCTGGTAACTCATCACAGCCTAAGTAATGTAGTAAGGCATTTCCTTAAAGTCCTTCCAATCACACCATTCAGAAAGCGTAGCTGCAAGTTCACAGTAGCACTGCATAGTCTCAGCTTGGTGGGCCACAAGGAGGTTTTTTCCCTTGCCTTGGGGTTGAATTCACGGAAACTGTTGTCGAATTTTCTACATGATAAGGTGGGGGAACTTTATGACCTCAGTCTATGAGGGGGTGGATTCCCTTAGATTATTTCTGACAAACAGGGGACAGGACAGTTGGAATGCTTGTTCCCCTGTTCCTCAAATATGAGCAGGCCTGTCTTCCCCCAGCTTAAGGTATTTGTTTATTAGGTGTGTTTACATAATAGCCCTATTTTCCCATAGCAGAGTTGCATTTTTCTTCCCAGCAAACGCAAATAAGTCATTTCCCAGTAGGAACTGACAGGATGCATGAAGACTACAGTGGTTACAGAGGCTGTTCTTTCTATAGATGTTGTCTTCTGATCTGTGGTCCTCAATCTTCATCAAGGCTTGATCAATACTATAAACTGAGATTCATTTTTATTGTGGATTACCAAGTGCTGTACACACCCTCTTCCTTGTTCTGATCGTGAAAGTTGATTACTAACTTAATGCCATTTTCCATTCATTTGAGGTGAAACTGGTGAAATGAAATGATACCCCATCTATATCTTTCCCAAATAGCAGTTCCAGCATCTCTGAAAGTCTGTCATGATTTTATATCATCTGGTGAACCATGGCACCATAATTCTCACAGCCACAGATACATCTTTCACATAGTCTACTATGTGAAAAAGGTATTCACTAAGATTCAATTGTATTTACACACAGGTAGGATCTAGATGAATATTAACCAAGGCACTACAAATGGATTTCATAAGCTTCTTTGGTACTCTTTTTATCCCTAAAGAAGTCACTAACATACGAGCAAATGTTTAATGCTTGCATAGAGGTGGATCTTCCTTTGATGAGCAATCACAGAGCTGCTTGAAGAGAGTTTATATGGGCAAATGTATCTGCCTTTTCTTCTGGATTCCCTGCCCCCAAAGCTGCGTTTCCTGCATTCCTCAGAGAACTGATAAGATCTGCATTTTGCATGTTTTAAGCCTTCAGGGCGATTCATTACAATTGCAAATATTTCCAGGCACCTCCACCGCACTGGTCAACTGCGGAACTGCAGGGTGCTTTCTGCTGCCTGGGTAGCATTAGCATAGTTAATCAAGTGAACTACAGCTCTGGTCTATAAACTGAAATCTGGACTATAAACTGAAATGGCTATTGAAAGGGGGGGGGGAGGGAGGTATTTTAGCATCTTCTGTCCCCCTCAGCACCTCACAAGGAGAGATTTTTGTGAAGCAATTCCCCAGATGTTATATGGGAGCAAGGTATCCTTGTTTCTAGCCATTAGCTTCCTGCCATCCACCCCCTTTTCTGCTACCGCCCCTTTTTCCCTCCCCCCCCCCCCCCCCCCCCGTAAATGTTATTTTGACCTTTTTTATTTTGTAGTGGTTCACTGGCTAAATTTAGAGCAGAAGCAGTTTCAATTAAAAACATGGTCCCTGCTGTTCTGGGAGTGTAGCCTGGCCCTGTGTGGGAGGACAGATCTGGACCTTAGCATTAGGCCAGCCTTCCTTCCCTTTCCCTTCCAGCCACCCCCACCACAAACAAAGCAGCTGTCTGCCACTTCTTAGCATATGAATCATCTGATGAAGGGAGTCTGTTACAGAACATCTGTCCCAGACGACTATATTTTTGTTTCTCTAATGCTTTTTTTTTTTTTTAAAAGGGCTCCCTAAGAGGGATTCCCAGTTCTTTAAACAGATTTTTTTTCCCCTCTCTCAGGTCAGGGACATTATCCAAGCCTTCCTGGTAACATAAGCATTCTGCAATACTTGTGGTGATAGACCTTGAGATCATTCTTTTTGGTGAACAGGATGACAATTAAGTGACAAGAGCCAATAAATATTTTACATTTAGTACATACACTGTCTGCGTTAAAGGTATTTCAGGGTTAAGTGGTGTTTCAGCAGAAGGAAAGGAGAATATATTCAAGAAAGTGTTATGGCAGAGACAAAAATTCTTCCTAGGAAGATGTAGCTGAACTTTGTTCATCCTGTACTGAGAGAATCTATGAGCCTTGGAGGGACAACTCACATCTGGCCCATAAGTTTGAATCTCTGCACTGGGGGTGTCCTTTTGCAATTAATATCAAAATTCTCATTGAATTCTACGGGACTTTTTTTTTGTGCAGATCTCAGCCATAGAGTAAAGCCACTTTACACCTCCCACTATTTCTTTTGTGGTTCGGTAATATTCTTTACATTCAGTTTCCCTTACTATCCCAGTTCAGGTACCCCAAGACTTTCTGTGGGTTTGGTTACAAACTAATGCTTTGGGCATATTTGCAGAAGAATCAGTCCCCTCCTTTCATAGGTATTCGATATCCACCATCTCAGGAATGCCTAAAGCCCATCTGGATCCTGTCAGTGATGCCAGATACTATACGGATAGAAAGTCTGCTGAACTTGTTGCATCCAGATTCCTCCCCTGTTGGTCCCTTTAAATTAGAGACCCCTAGACTGTTCCAAGGTCCGGTTAGAAGCAAGGCTGAACCTGCTCCCATGCATGCACACAGACAGGTACAGCTATAAACACTAATATAGGCGGAAGGACAGTACCTTTACAGACATCCACAAACATGAACAGCGTTCACGTGGAACAGGAAGATCACAAACGGCCTAATCCTCTTCCTGTTCATCAGGTAACCAGGCTTGAAATCTGCAAGCATATCATGTCCTCCTTCAGCTGACATTCATACTCACATTCATGGATCTGTCCAGTCTGTCAGACCTTGAGTCCTTTCAGTATCCATATCCAGACATTTTATTTTATTTTTTAATCCAGCCTCTGGTCAGGATGTTGAGTTTCCAGATTATGATTTCCTCCAGTTCACAGGCTAGTCTGACTTGAAGTTTATTGGACAAACTCACTTGGAAACTATTTAGGAGCAAGCAGCGTTTGAGAAGATGGGATGGGCTACAGTCATGAGGCACAGCAGCGTCCTGACCTGTATGTAGCCTGTTAACATGAGGTCAGCCCCTTTTATCCCCATCCCTTCCTGTTCCCCATGGTTGTTCCTCCCCTATCCACCTTCATCCCTCCCTTGCCCCGCCTTTGAACCTTCCCCTAAATATCTCAGTTTTTCCACATTCCCACATCCCCTGCTTAAGGCATCGTAATAATAACTTTTACCCAGTCTCACAATTCCTCTCCTATCCCATAAGCAGCTTGCTGTTTGCTGTAAGACCTGTGCTGGTACCCTTAGTAATGTTGTTTTCCTACCTGTTACAAAGTTTCTGGTTGAGTTTCTTCAAGGTCACACAAGTCGTTCACACTCAAGCCCATCCATCAGCGTCCCATGTGTTCTTTCTTTGTTACTCTCTTATCTGCAGAGTGTTAAAGGATGTGCATCGGCATATTTAATTACCTTCCTGTTCCTTATTTGTCCTTTTTGCTGAATAGCCAATTACCAAATATCCTTACAGTTTCCTGTTTACTTTCATCTGTAAACACAAATTAAAAGACAGTTAAGAAAGCTGCACATAATGTTTGCAATGATCTTCCCCCCCCCCCCCCATATTTCAATTGTTGTAATTATCACAAAAGTTTTTAGTGATTTTGGGGAGGAAGGTTTCTGAAAGTAGCTAGCTGTTTAAATGCAAATGTCACTTTTTTATTGTCCCTAAATTATTTGATGTCGAATTGGGAAGGGTATACTTAATGATTGGTTTGTTTTAGTTTGTGAGCTTTTTTTTTTTTTAAATTGGGTATTTTAATAACGAGGCTGGTTCATGTGCTTTTATTTTCTTCTGCTTCTTTTGCCCCCTGTAATTCTCCATACTAGCTTGTTATTACTTTAGGATGAAATTAAAAGGATCCCTTTTCTTTTGGGCATCTGTTTTGTGGCTGCTGCCTTTTGCTTTTCCTTAGTGGCTTAGTGTTGATGTGTTGGAGCAGAGGCTTTAAAGCAAAGCTTTTCTAGTGTAGGAGGAAGAGTTTTATCGAAGACCATCTGTATAAAAATAGAAAAGTCCATAAAATGTGTATTTCATGGTAGAGTACATAGCTGTTGGGATCAAGGATAGCTTTTAAATTAAAGACAGCCCCATAATTTAGAGCCATTTTGCTGCTCATAGGTTTTAGTCTAGCTTCTTCTTGTTGCCTTACTTTGCTACTCTTATCTCCCTTCTCTTTCTTTTTCCCTCCGCAATGCATTTTGTCTTAAACTGGAATGCAGGCTTTTCAGGGGTAGATTCTCACCACTTACATATTTTTTGACAACACAAGAGTAGCTCCCTCTTCTGACTGGGGCTTGTGGATAATTTTACAGTATATCTAACGGAAAAAAAAAAAAAAACAATCTTTCAAAGTGCAGTCTGGCTCATGACCTAGTTCCATGTGGCTTACCGCCATCTGGATGACCTCCAGGTTTAATATTTACCTTTGCAGTTGACACTGAAGACAGGCTGCTGCTAAGGGAGGTGAGCCGGGAGCAGGGGCTGGCTGAGCCCCTTACTGACCAGGGCATGCTCCTGAGCGCCTGAACACAACAGGCAGAGGTGGGTGCCGGTAGCAGGGCCCATCGATAGGCCCAGGTATGGCAAAGTGGTGAACCTGGCCCAGCAGCCATCCAGGGAGCCTGCTCAGGAGCAGCTGAAGATGGGGCTGAAGTGACTGCTGCAGTATCGGTGTGGGGTCCATCCAGGAGAAGAAGCCAGAGACACAGTTGAAGACATGTAAACCTACAGCAGGAAACAACTATAGCACCCTAGGCTGGGCTTAAATGGGCCCATGGGCAGAGGGTGGGGGGGTGCTCCAGGTGAGACCACTCAGGGCAATTAAGGCCCTGGCAGCAGTATTTCTTAGAGGTAAAACTGAGGAAGCCTCAGTATTTCCAGTGTTTTTATGTGAGGAAATAAACATAAAGAAATCAGAGCCTAAAGGACCTTGTTTTCTTTGTAGTTTCTTTGATAGAATGCACTTGATCCTGGTGTAGGAAAGGCTCAGAAAGCTGGTATTTAGCGTAGAAATAATTTGGAATTGGGTGCCAGTTTTTCTGAAAGTTAAATGCTAAGACAATCACAACATACTTGTACAAAATAACGATCAAATGACTGGCAACTCTTTTTTTTTTTTGTAAGCAAGTGGCATTGTGATTAAGTGAACAGAGCATGTTTTTTTTAAATTTGCTTTCTTTTGACACTGATGAACCATCTCACTGCACAGACAATTCCATCTGTGCTCTGCATGAATACCTGCTAAGATGTGCAACGATGAGGGTAGTAGCTTTTGAATACTTAATTTTGTACAGTTTCCTTCTAAATGCCAAAGGTGAAGGAAGCCCAGTGCATGTGGCTGCATAGCGCAGGATCTTTGCGCTGAGGAGTTTCCTAGAGATAAGGAATAGTGACTTCAGGGTTATGTTTTTGGTTTATTTATTTATTTATGTATTTATTTTAATCCATGTTTTTCTAAATATTTGAGAATGTGAGTATAGGACTAAATCCGTTTGCCAGAACCTACAGCCAGATAGATTCTATATATGTTTTTAGGGGCACTTTCTCTGAAATGTAGGGTATATGTCTAGTCTGTTACAGCTAACTCATTTCAGTCTTTCTGGTCCCCAGAAGTTTAGTTCCATACAGGGGAGGGATTTGAGATAACATTTGTCAGAAAAGGTTGTGGACTCACAGAAAAAAATTAGTTTGGTCCATTGAAGAAGTTGGGATGTGCTACCTCCTAAAACTCAGCAGTACATCCGGTGTTAAATCAGACTGTTTTCCTATGGACTGCTGTGGCACTGCTAGTGGAAAAGAGAGTCTCATCCTGTGTCTGAGCTGTGGAGGGGAAGAGGAGTCCAGCATTATATCCAGGAGCGTGACAAAAGCTTCAGCTTTGAGACGTTGTCAAGGGGAGAGAATGATTAAACAAGGCGCATGCTTTGCTGCTCTGAACTTGGTTAAATATGGGAATACTTTCAGGAGTGAGGAAGGGCATTTCTCTGACTTCTAGCTCCATTTTGAATTTCAGGTTCATTTTTTATAACTCCAGATTTTCGTAAGTTACCCGGAATTAATTTTCGCTTTGGCAGAGCCGGTGATGTTAAGAATAGCAGAATCTGCTGGACTGAATGACCTGCGGGGCCCATTAGGATGAGAGCTGCTCCCTATTTCTGGTCTTAGATCCAGCCAGTAATGAGCTTTAGCAGTTTTCAATAGGTACACACACACGTGTGCGTGCTGTACAGCAGTGACTGGCGACAACCAGATTACCACAGATAGGATGCTGGCACCTTCCCACATAAACACAGACGGCAGAAGTAGCCTGATCCTGTTTCTAAGGATTGCTGCTCAGGGAAAACCTTTCATGGGTTGCTCCACTATCTGGCCCCACACCTCTCATCCTACTTGCCAATTAGCCTGGCTTGGCATTCGCTATTATATCACACACGTACGCACTGGAGAGTGTGATCCCATAGGAGACGGTTGTGAACAGTTTCATGAGAAGACAGGAGAGACCGTGATGGTTAGGCACAGGGCTTGGCCAGACCAGTGAATTGCCTGGCTTCCTGCTTACATATAATGGCCTTCTTTTATCCCCCTTTCTCCATATTCCTGTGTATGTTCTGCCCTGATCCACCTTGATCCCCTCCTTTTCCTGCCTTTGGCCTTTTGCTTAAACAATGCATAAGAAGTCCCCAAATTTCTTGTCAGGAAGTGCAACCCAGAGTAAGTCCTATACCCTTTATGTAACAGCCCCCTTTACTTTGTATAGTATTCTGGAGTTTCTTCTGGTGAATCCCCTTAGTGGTTGGGTTTCACACTAAGGACAATGGCTTTAATTGTTCACCTTTGACGGTTTTAGCTGTAACTGATTTGAACAGATGATGCTGTCTGCCCCCACCCTCCTCTTGTCATCCCAGACTTGTTCCTCTGATGATTATCTGCCAGTTTTGAATAGTCATTAGCTAGATATCTTTGTGACTTTTCTCTTGCTTGCTTTTTATTTAAAAGGCCAACTTTCTTTGCTAAGTGTTTAAAGCCAGTACTTTTTAAAAAATACCTATATCAAAGGCTGAGCATGGAAAATATTTGCTTGGAAGGTGAGAGTGCAGTCAAGTATCGAGTGATAAAAGATGAATTAAAAAGGAACATATGAGATAGCCTAAATAGCCTTCCGTATAGTCTGCAATGATCTAGAAATTGTTGTTAAAGAAATGAGACTTTAATCTATATTTCACAAATGACAAATACAAGTGATACATTCTTTGTCATTAATGTAAGCTGAAAAGCTTCCGTTTACTTTGATGGTAATAGTTGTCTTTTGCATCTCCTACAAGAGAGGAGTAGAGGCTACTCCTACAAGGAGGGAATAATGAAGTAGGTTTAGTACCTTCTTAATGATGTATGCTACTGTTCACCTAATCTTCTATCTCTCTTTCCAGCTGCTGGTTCAGTTTGTTCAGAATACTTCTATTCCACTGGGGCAAGGGCTGGTGGAATCAGAGCCAAAAGACATCACCTGCCTGTCTCTCCTTCCTGTTACTGAGACCTCAGAATGCAACAGACTCATGTTGCCAGGTAAAGTCTGTGCAGGAGATCTTTGTGAAGATGCTGTTTATAAAGGTGGTTTTATTGCTGCACTGTGGTATGTCATCCCTGCCTCTCGCTGATAACGCATTCCAGCGATGGAGCACCAAATTCAGAAGGATGACTGAAATTTTTCTAATTGAACAGTGAAGTCTGATTAGTTAGAAATTTCCTTCTTCACACAAAATCTAAAGTGTTTTGTTTTTTTTTTCTAGTAAAATAATTCATAGGTATCTTTTCATCATAGTATTTTTATACTTTTTATTTTCTTTGGTTTAACTTTCTTCAGTAGATGATGAAAGAGATCTCACTTCTCCAAGTCACACTAATTCTTCCAAAGATGTTTCTTCATCTGCTGTCTTGAGGAGCCTGCAGGTAAATGTGGGTCCTGATGGAGAGGAAACAAGGGCACAGAATGTACAGAAACCATCTGAACTTCTGTCATCATCAGAGACTTCCAGTTTATTGCAAGACCTCCAGCCCAGTGACAGCACTTCATTTATTCTTCTCAACCTAACAAGAGCAGGTAATTCTCCTTCTGTTTGTCACCTGGCTGGATATGTCTCAGACAACAGAATGCAGGAGATACAAGTACATCTCTGTCCCTGCTGCTTATGAAGGGGAAAGATCACGAAATTTGCTGGGCATTATTGGATATTTCAGCAGCATTTAATCATCAACAGCTTCCTCCAATGCAGAGGTCAGTGAAGACTTTTTCAGTGGAGCTATTACATCTGTGCCATGAATGCTAGCCTTTGGGAAGCAAAAGAACTTTCCCACTTCCCACTATTACGTTATAATTCTGTTTCATGAGCTTGTCTTTTTTTCTAGGGCTGGGCTCTCCAGCAGAGCACTTGGTGTTTGTTCAAGATGAAGCAGAAGATTCTGGGAATGACTTTCTCTCTCATGATAGCACAGACAGCAGTACACCGTGGTTCCTACGAGTGCAAGAATTGGCCCATGACAGTTTAATTGCTGCCACTCGGGCACAGCTCGCTAAGAATGCCAAAGCAAGCAATAGTGGTAGGATATCTCCTGATTCTGTCTCAAAAGATGAATGTTCCATACGAGACCTCTAGTTTCATCTTGTTTCTTCCTGTCTCTTTCACTCTCTCTTGCTCTTAAGCTATTCTGATGTGTCCTGAAACTGTCAGTGACAGAGTTATACAGAACAATCATGTAATTTTTCTGTAACATACATAGGCTCCTCAGTTTTTCTCAGGGAACGAGCTTCAGTGGAGCCAGCAGAGTTCCACTGCAGTCCCCTTGTTCTCTGGTACATATAAAGAGTATCTTCTTTCTGACTGCAGTTGTTTGTATTTCAACTTTCATTTTCACTTTCAAGTGTATTTTTAATGCGTACTGTAACTCAAGGTTTCTTCTTAGCTCCACTTGGTTTCAAGATCAGCTTTCTGAAGAATATGTAATTGGACTTAGTCACATACTTTGTGACAATTATTTCAATAAAGAATTGCGAACAAATACAGTATCTCTTTTACCTAACGTGTTCTTAAAAGCAGTTATCCTGGTTGCTACTTGGATGGTTGCTATTGACATAGAGATTATTTTTACAGTTTCTGAAGCTTTGGCTTTCTATTCTTCTTGTGATAAGCCTCGTCTGGTAGTGGCTGGTCTTGTATGGATAGCTTGCTGGCAATAGTTTATGGGCCTGGTAAGGTTTGCAAATCTCTGATTCCTGTTGTGGGCTGGATAGCTGTGTGTAGGACATAGTAAACAATCAGTAACCAGGCACATATCTACTTTATAGTCCTGTATCACGTATGATGCTGCTTTTATCTATTAAATTTGACACATCTTGGTAATATGGAACTTTTTCAGATTTCGGTGGGCTTTTTCTTCCAGGTGAAAATGTTCATCTTTGCTCAGGAGATGGGCAACCGAAAGACTCTAGCCCCATTCCTCATTTATCTCGTGTGGAAAGGAAGCTGAAGTGCACAGTTGAAGGCTGCGATCGGACGTTTGTGTGGCCAGCTCACTTCAAATATCATCTGAAAACACACCGGTGAGCAGAATAAAGATATATGTTGTTCTGACTTTGATAAAAACATGCTCTATTTGGGATAGCATTATTTTTTGACATCAGCACGCTGTGAAAACCTGGTATTACTCTTAGAAATACTAGGCCCTTTGCTTGCCTTAGGTTGGTTATGTTGAAACATTTTGGCCAGATTTAGATTATTTTCTCAGGCTCTTGTTAGTGTTGGATTTAGAATATTTGTATTTTAACAGGTGCTCAGTAAAGACAATTAACAGTCACTATGTGCGTACATTACTTTTATGGTACAGTGAACATTAGAACATGTGGGATGCCATCATATTTTATATATCCACGAACAGAGCTGCTTGTTCTAAAAAAAAAACTGACCATCATCTTTTCTGGCTGAGAAATGATCTGTCAGTAAGGTAGATGAGAAGCTTGAAAACTGGGAAGGACTCCAACAGATATGTGTCTATCATCTTGTCCTGAGGCAGGGCCAGCAGTAATTGCATGTGTTATATGTACGCATACAATTATTTTTGAACCTCTAGTGACTGAAAATCTATGACCTTTGTGTATAATCTGTTGCACTGCTTTCCTACATCTTCCCAGGTCAATGTACATCTTTTCTAGGCAAGGTAATATGATGCAAAGTTATTACCTGAATTACTTCTTCGGGTGGACAACCCAAACTCTGGCTATGTGGTAGTTCCTTAGGACTAATATATGTCACTCACTTTGGTTGAGTTCCTTCATTTTCAGAAATAATTCATTTTGGATTAAACGTTTCTGCTTGTTATTTCATCAAAGATAAAAGAAGTTGAGTGTTTGTGAAAAATATACTGAAGTAGGTGGTTATGAAACAGCTATTTTGTTGCTTTGCAGGAATGATCGCTCCTTCACCTGCCCAGCAGAAGGCTGTGGAAAAAGTTTTTATGTCTTGCAGAGGCTGAAGGTGCACATGAGAACTCACAATGGTGAAAAACCCTTTGTGTGCACGGAGCTGGGCTGTGGGAAACAATTCACAACAGCTGGAAATCTGAAGAACCACCTGCGAATTCACACTGGTGTGTTTTAGACTTCACCTATTTGTGGTCTGCAGTGGTGGGGTCTTTACTGAGGATTAAACCACTCCCTTCTCCGTCCTCAAGCTCTTGAGAATCATATACTTGTATATCTCTGGCCTTCATTAATGTTCCTTTTTTATTAATTCACATTGATCTGTGGGACAGATTAATCAACAGCTTACCCCTTTTACTACCCTGTATAATTTCATACAGGAACTACTGTATGATGGTGTTGTGCTCCTCTCAGACCCACGCTCTGAAGATCTCTCTTCCCCCTTTGAGTTGTTTGATTGTGGGTGGGGGAAACCTCTCTCTGTTTTGGGAGAGAGTAGACCATTCCTAATGGAATAGCCAGTGAACACCACTGCTGTAATTGTTTTTATAAAGAAGCTGTTTTAATTTCCTGAGAAGCACAATAACTTAGATGTTTCTTCAATGTGAAGTCCTGGTAGGCAGTTGTAGCTGTACTGACATCTGGCTGAATCTGACTACCTTATCTTATCTATGCTGCTTGTAGAATGGCAACGTTTGGGAAATTTAGGGAGTAAGGAGTACAGTGGAATCAGTATTAAAAACGTGGCAGCAAAGTCTAATAGAAAAAGGCAATAGTTAGAAGATAGCATTTTGGCATGCAAACTGTTGTGTTTGTGCTAATGCTAATCCGGGATGTTACCATATATTGGAGCCTGTGTACTCTTAACTCATACTCAGCTTTTTATGTTAAATAAAACAAGAACCTTAATTTCATAGTGCTGTATTTTATATATGGTTTGTTTATGCTGTCTCCTGTGCAAAATTTGATTCTGCCATGTCAGTATTTTTAGAGGTTGGTGTACCAGCCGAAGTCTTGACAGCTGCATAGAGTGCGTTAGGTGCTTTTATCCCAGGAAGGTGTTTGAGAGAGCTGCAAAAGTTCCAGCTTAAATGATTGGAAATTTTAGTCTAAGTTAGCAAAGCTGATAGTGAATATCCTGGGGGTTTTGCTTGTTTGTTTTTTAAGCCTTGGGGTTAACACACCACTGAAATAAATGGCTCAGTTCAAGCCTCTCAGGACATTGTTAGAGATTCCCTGATGGCCTATGCAGGTTGCATTAGAGCTGGTTAACATTTCAAAATAACCTTGACAACTGTGAGAGCGCAAGGCATCTCTAGTAAAATGAAAAATTATGTGGGCTGCCAACAGCTGTGTATGCTTTCTGCTTTAAACACTACCGTATGCTAGGTACTTTGTAGATACACATGGAAAAAAGTTGCTATTTTAAAGCATTCACAGTCTAACTAGAACACATGGTTTGGGGGCAGATGTTGGGATGTAGTAAAAAGTGATATATGCCAATAATAAAATTTTGAATGTGTAGTAACAGTAACCATAGTTTGTACAGCTTTCTTTTGCACTTAAAGCTCCCAGCCAAAGCACAGATGAAGTAAATAGGCCCGGCTGACATAGGCACAATCATCCATGATAGAGTGTTCTGCAACCAACAGAGCAATAGCTTCTGGAATAATAAATAATAACTTTCTAACCTGCAATTTGTTCATGTGCAATTAAGAGTTATGTCAGACCAAAGTTGTTAAAAAATGCAGATGTAAATAGATCTAGGGTTTCTTATAGGTGGAACTGTGTGCTGTTATTTTTGTCAGTGGTAGCTTTCCTTCCTTCTTTCAAAGTTTTAAGTACTTCTAACAAGCCAGAATGTACAAGTAGTGTTTGGAAATCTGCCGTGTGTTTCAGTTCTGTAACACCAATCGATCTGTTGAATGCTACCGCAGATTTAAAGCTGAGAATGAACTATAGGGAAGAGGACTTTTAAAGACAAAATCAGAGTGGAAACACCTTTAAAAACAAGCTTGCTCTGAAATCAGAGCTATGTATATGTTAGACAATAGAAATAGCTCAAGTAGCTTGCTTAATCTGCTATGGACTTCTTACTCTGATACAGCAGTGTAGAAAAAGGCTTGAAATCATACTGTTAAACATGGTATATTGAATTCTTTAGTGGGATGTTGCAAGCAACAGTTAGCTCTAGTTTCATTTAAGGCTTTATTAAAAAGGAGTTTAGGACATATTAAGTATATTACATTGCATTAGTGTAGTCATATTCCGATTTATCATCATGCAGAAAAATGCAAAAATAGCTCTGGAGATATAAACAAGTAACAAATTTCAGCCTATGAGAACAAATTGTGCCTTGAATTGCTGTTTCTTCACAGGTAAATATAAATGACTGACACATCTCTCACAGATTTTTGCCAAGGTCAGCCTGATCTGAAATAAAGTATAGAATTTGATACGAAGATTCAGTTAATAATACATACAGTTAATGGGATTTTTGGCACTGAGAGGCAGAATGGGAACAGGATCCTAGGAGTTATTGAAGCAGAAAGATGGCTGTTAAGAACTGCATATAGATGATATATCATATTCCAGGCACTTTTGTATTACTCTTTTGGTATTTATGCACTTGGAAAATCTATGTAGAAACAGAGGATCTTTTCTTGCCTTTCAGGTAATGATGATCTAACAATCAAAGAATTTAAGTGTTTCCTCTTGAAAGCTGATGAAGCGAATGCTTTAAAAGACTCAGGAAGCATATATATCGTTTCTGTTGAACTTTGTTGCATGTAAGGCCAAAAGGGAGAATGGAGTAGAGTTCTTCAGGCTGTTCTCAGGGGCTTGGGCAATCAGATCAAAATGTGATCCCAAAATATAAGAACTTACTTTTCCTTTGTAGGCGAAAAACCCTTTCTGTGTGAGGCACAAGGATGTGGTCGCTCCTTTGCTGAGTACTCCAGCCTTCGGAAACATTTGGTTGTCCACTCAGGTAAGAGTTTTCATCTGACGTTCTGTGACCTATCTGAGAAAAGATCTTTACTGTAGGACTTAGATTTGATTTTCTTAAGAAAAAAATCCCTGTTTTCTACAGAATTTCTGGCTATATGGTTTGATTGCTTCCTTTGTGGTGCCTGTGGCCTGCACGCTTTAATTTTTCTGTTGTTTCTGGTTCTAAATGTTATGTTTCTGACTTCAGATTACAATTTTTAAATTTATTTTTTAAAATTAAGAGTGTTTCTAAGATATCATAAAGTTGGATATCTGTTTCATAGCTGCCATTTTCTTATTTAAAAGAGAGAACCTAGCAGCTCTTTACAATCATCAAAACCATTCAGTCTCTCATGAGTAGATTTCTGCCGTGGGTAGGGTTTTCCTTTTTGTTTAGTACTACTTAATTGTACCCTAATGCCAAAGAGCATTAGATGGGCATTTCACAAGTGTTTCAAAGCTTCTAGCTTCTGTTTTGATTGATCTGTCTTAAGTATCTTCAGCATGTGATAAATACGGCTTTTTTGAGGAAGGCGAGTAACTTTTTGGGACTGCATGAGTTCTCCATGCTTTTTTTCACCCCATCTACTTGGCTTCCATGCTGCTAAGCTCACACTTCGGGATTTCATACTTGGTTGTAGACGGGGGAAATGATAGACTCCTCTGCCTATCCTCTATGGGAATCCTTCCACAGTGACAAGTTATCATCCAGTGTCTACTCAATAATATAAACCAGACATTGCAATCTGTGGTTCATCTCTGTTTCCTTGCTTTTTGTCAGTTTGTATTCTAGGTATGAGGCGTCAGATATTTCCCTGTCACCAAGTAAGAGATTCCGAATAACTTGTACCTTTCTGTAAATCAGATCTGAAATGTTATGTTACTCTTCAGACTTGAACTTTCCAACATCTGGCAATGCTGGTATCTAAAACTCTTCTGTTCTGGAGCCTTACTGCTCTCTAGGAAACAGGAGTGTTTTTCACTTTTTTTTCCCCATGGATAATTAGCAGGAAGGGTGTCAACAGCCATGTCAAAACATGCTCATGATTCCTTGGTTGATGAGATTTTTATTCCCAATTTGGTAATTCCTGGGATATTTTCCCCCCTTCTTCTCCAAGGAGTGAAGCCTCATCAGTGCCAAATTTGTGGGAAGACATTTTCCCAGAGTGGCAGCAGAAATGTGCATATGAGGAAACACCACTCCAGAATTGGAACAGCTGGCAGCAGGGAGCGAGAACAGCCAGGTAAGGAGGGCATTCGTTTACTGTAGGAGAGAAGTGCAGGAAGGAGGTAGTGGATGGATGGTCAAAGAGAAGGGAAGAGAGACCACAAAACAGTAAAGAATAAAAGACAGTTCCTCTTGGAGACGGGGATGGATGGCTCACTCTCCCCTTTCTAGGATAGGAGACGGGATAGATAGATAGAAGGTCTATTTCTGTACTGTGGTCAAGGGGCAGATAGGTTTATTATTTTCAAAATTAACATGAATCTGATATCTTTGCTTTTACATTGATCTTTTTGCCCTTTGTTATATATTCTTGTTGTAAGAAGCCTGTTTTTTAATGCTGTGTGAATTATTTAAAGAGAAAGCCAAGCCTGCATGAGATCCTGTCATACTAACATTCAAAACAATACATGTAGGAGTTACCATCCATTGGAGCTCCAGATGCCCGTAGAGTAGGAACGGATAAAGTAGATGCCTAATAAAGAAGTCTGTGTGACTTGGAGGGGGGACAGGAATTGCACCATGTGTTGTAGTATCCTTACATCATTTTGGTTTACCCTTTTTTTTCACAACAGAGTCACTGATGGGCAGCAGTTTGCTGGAAGAATCTACAGTGCATAGTAAGAATCTCATCTCCATGAACTCTCAGCCCAGCCTTGGTGTTGAGTCCCTGCATCTGCCAGACACGGAGTCTATTATTGGAGTAGAGGAGGGTGAGACCAGCTGCTCTTTCTTCCGCCCTCTTATATGTGGTGACTGAAGTGGGATTGATCGTTCCTCCCAGAGACTCATCATATTGCAGTGGGACAAGTGAGCATTGCTTTAAGTGTGCACGGAGCAGGTGGGTAGGTGGAGAATGAATCCTAAAACTGGAGTTGGAGAAGACCTGCTGGACCAAGTTTCTCTCTTGCAGAGCTTAAAAGGTGAAGTCTGCTGCTTAGATGTCATTTAGCCCATGTTGTGGAACGCCATTTCAAAACTGCTTATGCAGTCCATTCTCCTAAAGCCTAAAGCGTTTGTTTTGCTGGAGCACGTAGAAGCCCAGTTAAGGACCGGGACCTCATTGTGCTAGGCACTGTGCAAACACCCAGTATCTTGAGGAACAGGCCTTCCATCCTTTACCTTCAGAGACTATATTCTAATACATCTCACTGTCAGAAGCTGACTTAATATCTGAAATAAATGTACTACTTGATATCATTTAATTACATTTGCTGTGTTCTTTTCCAGTTGCTTTTTCCTTGAAAATTTGAAAATATGAAGCGCTATAAATGAGTCTACCATGTAGATGTTTTGACTTTTCATTAACTTCAGACTTTCTTCAGAGTTAGCACTGCAAAGAATGCAGGAATTCGCTAAGATACTATGCACCTGTTATGGCTCCTGTGTGAAGGTAATGCTTTGAGTTTGTATTGCTCCCCACCTGAATGTAAAGGTAGTGCTGCTGTTGGTAAAGGTATTGTAATTTGGAGGTTCTTGCAGAAGAAGAACCGCGTGTCCGTGAATCAGGATCTGATGTAGTTTGGATACCATCTTATTAGTTCATCATCACCTTAACAGGGAGATGCTCTAGTGAAATGTCTTCTTTCAGTTGCCCGGTTGAACAGCCTGTAATTCTTTTAACTAAAAATAACATTTTCATATGATGCAAAATTCCAGAACAAAAGTGGGAATTCTTTATTCCCATACCATTTTTGAGGTGTATTAAGAGATTAACAATCAGAGATGTAATAATCCTACTTTCAGAACAGTTTGTTTACCAAGAAAGGTGCCTAGCGAGTTTCAGTTACTTGGTTTGATGCTTTTACTTTCATCAGCATTTCAGCATTTTCAGTTTAGGGACCGATACCAATACTAAGGACCAATAACAAAGACTTGGGCTTATCTGTTACTGTATTCATGTATGACACCTTAGTATTTGTTAAAGGCACATAGCATAATATCATACATTAACTGAATTCAAACCTCTGTAACCTTCCTTAATGTTTTCCTTTACACCTCACATGCTCGGAAATCTATTTTTCCAGCATCAAGTATTATTATGGAAACTAGCAACCAGTTTTAGCCAAGACCTCACAGTTTATAGGTGTGGATTTGGTTGGCACTAAGGTTGGCACTAGTTTCTAAGTAGATTTCATCAGAAAGATGAGCACTCCAGAAACTGCTGGCTGAGCTGTTTATAATTAAAGTAGTTATGAGCTTGTACAACATGCTTTAACTGTAGACTTATTGGAATAAGTTTGATAAAGCAGGTTAGCAAGTCAGTTGCTGGTGATGAAAACTGTACATACTCATGCAGGATACAGAGGATAGGATAATCTTTATGTATAGTGTTAAGCATCACTTGGATGTGTTGACTTTGTGGTTTCAAAAGGAAGAAAACAACAGTGATACAGTAACTGAATATGGAAGTCATAAAGTTAAAAAAAAAAAACAACAATACTGTGTGCAAGACCTCTGGAAGGACATGCGACTCTTGAACACAAAGCACATTCTGAGCAGGCCTATTACTTTTCATGTTGTCCTGGACTAAAATTTAACTGTAGTGTCAAAATGGTCTAAAAAAATGCAGAATATGACCATGTTTCAATCACCAGGAAGCTAAATTCAGGAGGTGTGAAAACAGGACATGAGGCTTCCTAGGTTTGTCATTAGAAGGTTTCTGGTGGTGGGAGGCTGGTGTTTCCTAAACTCCAGCACTTGGAAGATACTAATTACTACTCAACCAAGTACAATTTAGTCTTCCTTCTGGGATTTTTTAGTACTAAAATTGTTTTTTTCCTGAATTAGTACTTTCCTGTGATGCAGGTACTAGTAAACACAGATCGAAATGTATGTTAATTTCCTCCCACTGCTCCACATTTTTTCACGCAAACCCAAGTGGACTGTAGACCAGAGACTTGTAGCATGGCAGAAATCTTTCCTTCTTTCTTCTTTCAACTTGACAGGGCACGGTGACAATATGATTACATCTCTGCGCTTTTTCATGGGATACAGGGGAAAGAACAGCCTTTGTGTGCCCTACACAACTAAACCTATGTAGAAACTGGAGTACTGGTAACATCCTTCCTTGAACCTTCCCAGGTTGTTAAGCCTCCACAGGAAAGGAATTGGCTCTCAAACACTCGGTAATTTCTCTAGTGAAGGACAGTATTTGAATCTGGGATACAGCACTCCGCAGATGTGTTGCATAGAAAGCTCAACTAGAAAAGAGAAGAAAAAAAAAGGAAAAACAGAAGCCTATGCTTAGATTTGTCGGAAATTCTTTGGGTCAGTAAGGATTGCTGCAACATAATGCACTCAGCTATGTACCAGCATGAACTGATCTCTATGTAAGTCTTAACATAGCAGCCTGAAAACCTGGCACCCTAAATTCCTGGATCTAATGCTTTGTTATGATTTAAAATGCCATGATCTCAGTTTTATATCCTTATCTAATGTGCTAGCTGTTACAGCTACCGTATTTCTGATTTGACGATGAGTTGGTGTTATTATGTAAGGAGAAATAATTAGAGCTAATGAAGATGAAAAAGATGCAACTTCCATTTAAGTGAGGAAAAGATTGATAAAGAATCGGACAATGCAGAAACATTGATAGCCATTTAAAAATTTTTAATCTCAAAGTGCTTTGACACCATCATTCTCAGAAAATGGGTGGGAGCGGTTTGTATTTTTGAGACTCTTGTTATTATCAGGTACAGGAAGATGATTAATGTGTGAACCATACCATTTCAGATGGTATACCCAGGCATCTGAGTGACACATTGGCAAGTAATACCTTATCTCGCTTGCACCAAAGTCCATCTTTGATATCACAGTAATAGTAGAATTAGGACAACAGCAATCCAAAGTGATGCATTGTTTAATTATAACCTTCTCCATACTTTTGGCTGTTGTTTTTTTCAGGCCAAATTAATGACCTAATTTGGTAAGAAGTTAAAACAAAGCTTCAAATCATGGCTTATGTGAGATATTTTCATATAGAAAGACTATTGCTTTTTCCTAATGGGAGGAAGAAGCAGATATGGTCATGAGTGAATGAAGAGTTAACAGGCTCGAGAAGAAATTCCCCATGAGTCTTCTCCCAAGGTAGGTCAACTCCTGCTATTTTTGTAGAAATACCTTGATTAAAGTCATTCTACTCCAGTTATGTATAAACCAAGGCTTAGCACATTGAGAAGAACGCTTCCCTTTCTTTGCACTTCTGTGGCATGAACACAAGCAGCTGACATTAGAGGATGCACCTCTTCAATCTTTCATGTCTACTTTTATCCAGACGTAGTGCTTCAACCTTTTTAACTTGTTTTGTTTCATGCAGTCCTTTTAAAGAAGGGGAAATGGCTCACATGAGGAACACTTGTGAAGACTAAGGGAGGCTGCAAGGTTTGCTGGGTTGGACAAAATGTGCTCTAAACAACAGTCAGTCGTTTTTTTCCTTTATTAAGTTCTCCCATCTCACTTACCCCAAAGCAATTATTGTCAGCCGAAACCAGAAAGTTCCTGAGGATTAACCTGGAGAATCTTGAATTCAAAGAATCAAGAGATGATCCATGGATTCTTCTGTTAGATCTTACGTTGCCTTTTCCTCTCCTCTCTGTTGTTTGTGAGGTTCTCCTTCCTGTACAGTGCAGTCGTTCTTTTCACTCTGAGGCTGGGGCACTCTGCAGAAATAGTGATTGTTTAATACTGGAAATGGTTTGCAGTGCTTACTTGCTGCTTTGCCCCGTGCATAAGAAATAGAGGGCCTGCCTAGCAGTCATGGAAGTCAAGACAGAGAAACCATGATGCTTAATTACAGAGGAGTAGCATTAATGTAATTTTTCCTCCACTACATGTAGGGAGGCTTCTGTGAAAAAGGAAAAGATTTCCAATCAAAGGCAAAAGAGCTCTATTGCATTATTATTATTACCTGTGAATGTCAGATTCTTCTTCCAGCAAGTCAGTAGCATCTTCTCCTTTTTTCTTTACAAATTCTTCACTTAGCCCAACGTGCTGGAGGGTGTGTCTGTAGCGACGCTCTGCTCCTTGACGGGCATCATGCTATGAAATTGAAACTTAAACGGTAAGCATATAGAACTGGGGCTTTCCTGTAAGCCAGGTCAAGTTGTTTTAAAGTTTATGGCTGACACTCCTAATGAGAACAAGAGAACAGCAAAGCCCCTGTCCAGAATTTTTGTCTTCTGTAGGGTACAATATCAAAACTGAATACTAGGAGAATGTCCCCCGTATCTCTCTAAGCTGGAGCTCACCTTTTCCTGCTTCTGTTCTTTTTCACTTTGTTCTTCTGTTCTGCTGCTTCTACAGCATTCCAGTCTTAACACAGTAGCACACTTGTGTCTGAATCCTGACTCTGACACTCAGGTTGAGAATATGTGCAAAAAAGGGTTGTGAGAAATTCTGGAAGCACGTTGGTTTGTAATTTGTAAGCACTAACCACAGTGGAGTTCAACAAACAGAGCTTGTGAAATAGCTTCACATCAGCTCATATTCAAGAAGCTGAAAACCAAGCATCCTGGATCCTATATCCTCACTGCCTCTGCATAAACCTTGCAAACTAATGTAGTTTGAAATGAGGTTTTCCAGAGGGAGTGGCTGGTTTCTAAAGATTAAGGCATTCTGGATGGAAGACAGAAATCTTGTCTCCAGCTAAGTTCATGCTATCAATACTGGTTAATTCTTACCAACCTGACAAACAGAAACGTTACCAAAATTTATCATACAAATGTATTCTCTGCTTCCATTAACTACTCACCTGAACAGAAAGTTTAAGCCAAGAGGATATTTCTATTGAGATATCTTAAATCAGCACATAGCTATATATTGTCAGTATGTCTCTAACCAGGTATCTATCAACTCTGCAAGGAGACAGAACTGAGAGAGAAAACTGAGGGAAATACACTTTCTATAAAATAAATTTTGTATCTACACTTAAGTGCACTATAGATTTGCAGGTGGTAGGTACTGTGTGATGGTGAGATGTGCTGAATGCAACCACAGACAGCCGAGCTTGCAGGTGATAAAAGTGACTCAACAATCATTCAAGTTTTTCCAGTAGCATTGGAGTTAGACAGTAAAAGTGCTCAACTCGAGAGGGTTTTAAGAAAAAAAGTTTAAAATTTCTAGACTGTAGGCCATGGTATTCAGGTGCAGAATAGGCATTCGTATAGTTTCTGGTGTGATAAGGCCTTAATTTTGATCAGACCGTATATTTTGATTGCAATATATATTAAGGATTGGAAAGCTCTACAACCAATAAGTAAGTACAAGTGTTTTTCAAGTCATGGGAAGGAGTTTAAGTAACACTTGGGTGGCTGTCCCATGTATTATTTTAAACATAGTCCAGAGACTATACGAGCATTTGTACCTTCTCATCCATGAATAACTTGAGACTAAACTTCTTTAATGCCTGTCTTAAATGAAAGACAATGTATCCTGTCCAGAAACACTCTGGAACTTTGACCAGTTACCTTGGTGACCTGTTCAAAGAGGTATGGTCTGTTCTTGACTCGCAGCTGCATTTCTTCCAGCTCCTTTCTGTATTCCTTTGTTCTCTCTCTCATATTTTGCCTGAAATGGAAAATTTCCCTGTCTAATACAGGTTCCCTCTGACTGTAGCTGATCAGGAACCAGGAATTCTCAATAACCATTTTGTCCTTTAAATAGCTCTGGGAATTTTCCTTATTCCAAATGCTGGGGAAAACACTGCTGTTGCTAGCGAGCTATGTACCCTCAGCAAGCTTTACTACTGGAGTGTAAGAAGAGAACCAGTGTTCAAGTTTGGCAAAATCTTGCCTTATGTGTTTTATGTGCTTTACCAAAGGAGACATTTCAGTTGGCTTGTTTGTACAACATCGTCTCTACCGATGTTAATCTAAAGGAAACTACTCTGTTTGGAAAGAGTACTGTGGGACTGTGAAGAAACCCAAATGAATGTGCAATAGGTATGGCAGCCAAAAAAGTCAGGTTAGGAATGAAGGCTCTTAGACCCAACTCCTCTTAAAAAATCATCTGATAATCCCCAGTTACCAAAGCAAACAGTTATCTCTGTGCAGAACAGGATACTGACCAGTTCTGTTTCAACTTCTCCTTGAGTGTTTCATCCAGACTTTTATGCGGATCCAGGGCTTTTGCTCGGCTGTTCACTGACTTACAGATAGCTTGACATTTCTTTTTCTGTTCTTCCAGCCAATAAATTCCTTCTTTGTCTCCTTCCTTTTTGCTTTCTTGGGAGCATCTGTATAGGAGAAAGTAAGCAATGAGCTCACTGAACAGTGCCAGACTGCATGCTGGCTGGCAGTTTCAGTTTTGTAATCCTCTAAGGAGAAAAGCAAAATTCCAGACATAGATGTATGTAGCTCTCAAACCAACTGGGAGGCAGGATAAGAATTAGCAAGGAAAGAAGACTACATTTCAGCCATTAGTTGGTGTGTGGTCTTGCAGACAAACTTTTCTACTTACCTAATAGCAGATTCCCTTTTTCTTGTTGCATCTGTAATATGCACTGGAAGGGTGTTGGAAGAGAGAGAGGAAAGTGCAGTCAGAGAATGACTTTTTTGCACCGAAACTTTGGAAAGTTGATGAGAATCCTGAAAGAAATGGAACTTTATTCAGTGTGTTTGTTCACAGCATAGAATGTCCTCTGTTCTTTGTCTACTAGAGAGAACAGTTGGAGGTATGTGGGCAGTGCACTCGTTTTTCTCTCTTCTACCAGCAGGGATTTACATGGGGAGAGGCTGAGCGGTGAGAGGGAAGGAGACTTGGTTAGGAGTATGGAAGGGTGGCTGAGCTTAGCTGCCATAGCTCATCTCTTTGTGTAGAACTTCGTTCTCTGATTTCTCCTAGAATTCTGCAGTACTCCCAAGCAAGGGCAGAGGTCTCACTAAAGGACATAAAATATGCATAAATAAATGCTATACATTTAAGAACTTGCCATCTCGATCACAGAGAATAGTACCACAGAAATATCTGGTCATCTCACCTTTATCCTTTCATTAGCCTGCCTCTGCCTGCTACGGAGATTGGAGGTTCGTAGCTTGAACGGCTTATTACGAGTTGCCTCTTTGACTTCTTGTCTTCTTATTGCTTCCCTCTGAAATGCCCAATAAAGTTCTTCAAAATCTGGTATTGTTGGATTAATCCTTGGTGTGAAACTGAAGCTTTTGTCCTGCAAGAAGCCAAGTTTTTCCTGCTTAGTTTTAGTGGCAGTTCGGGACTGAGGCTTCCTCCGACAGTTGCTGGTATCTATAGGAGCTACAGAGCTCTCAAGCAAATCCTTGGCTCTCATCTGAATGCGGATTTCTCTGTAGAGTTCAGCTTCTAATGAATCAAAAACAAAACAATGAGAAGAATACAAGTGACATAAAAGGCTGCCAAAGCCTCACTGGACAACTCTAAACTTTTCTTTATGATGGCAGCTACTCACAGAAGACAGAACAGGCATCTGGTGTTCTCTTTCCCCACTTTCCCCCTCCTCTCTCCTGCCTCCCAGGAAAGAAATTCGAAGGAACACGAAGAACCATGGTCGTGTCTCATTCTTAGGCATTAATCTCTAGATATCTCTTCCCCTTCTCACAGAGTAAGTTACTGAACTGGCCTTCTCCTCCTATTCCTTTTCTGAGGAGTAGCAGGTAATTGTGCCCTTGTCTTGCAGATGTGTTAATGAAGGTTCTACTTTTCATATGGGACTTTATGTCCTTATGCCGACTGATCCAAACAGGCTTTTCAAGCATACTCATAATGGATGATGGCTTTTCTATCTAATATCCAGCACTGTTTGTTCTGAAAAAGATTTTAAGTAAGGAGGATTTGGTGGCTGGATCATGTCTTGTGACTTCTGCGGCAAACTTTCCATAGAAAAAATGTTTCAGGGGTATAATGTCAAACTGTGTCCTTTACTGTGCAACACTAAATATTTATGAAAGTGCTGACAAAATTGTGGTTTATTTTTTTTTTTTGCTTTTAGAAAAAAATAAGTCAATACTGCTGTTTGCAACATAAGATTTTTTGGAGTCTGTTTATAAGTTTGCATTGATTGACGTATGAAATGTTCATTTCCCCCCTCCTTCTCATATGACAGACAGAAACAGAACAACGGTTTATCCCTTGATCTCTTTTACCCTTCCAATCCATTTAATGTAGTAGTGTTCAACATAAGTTTTTCTGATGAAAACTGGTGTTTACGCAAGAAATCAATGGGAAACAGTAAAAAAAAAAAAAAAAAGGGTAAGAAAAGCGATGATAACCATTGAGGACTGGAAGGACTGATTTATCTCCTATACTAAGTGTTAAGTCTGTACTGTTTACTTCAAACTTGCAACTGTGAGTGCTTAAGCTTAAACCACCTGAAAGAGAGAGAGTATCAGGACAACTTCCTTGACCATATCTCTGACTAGAATGGTCTTAGCACCTCCCTCACATGTTTCAGTGCTTAGTAAGAAGGTGGAGAATAACTGGGAAGGTAACTGAAAGCATCAGAGAATGGCAGGAGAGACATAACTTTTTTCACTGTTACTTTGAACCAGACTAATTGCCTGATTTGGGCTCAGGAAATGTGTTTCTCCCAGGGGTTCTGTGCAGCACAGGTGACTTGGCTGGGAGTAAAATTACTAGTTCTAAGATACTGCATGAACCTTGGACAGATACTTCTGGCACTACATCTGTTTTCATGCTGGTACCACACACACATCATGCAAGTCCCTTTAGTCTAAAAGTAGGGAATAAAAGCATGGAATTCAGTTTAAGGAAGGGTTCCCAAACTATCACAATATGCAGCAACAAGGGCACAGCAATTTGTCTGAAGAGCTCAATGTACCCACGTGTGTTTAGGAGTAGCGCGGAACTGCCACAGCTGACGCTACCACAAGACTGCTAAATTTAGGACACTCTACCTTAAGGGTAGACTCTAGATGAAATGTAATGAGCAGTGATACACAGGAGACCAGACAATACCAGAGGAAGTAACGATACTGGCCTTATACTCCCAGGCAGTAAGGGACAGTCAGGGAGCTTTTTCCAGGAAAAGCCCTGGCACTTTACCTTTGAGTTTATCTCCAAGAAGTGGACCATAAGTGGATTTAGGAACTTTTTGACTGGCTTGCTTCGGTTTGGAGCTCTCACTTGGGGTTGCTGCTGCCAGGAACTTTTGTCTGATAGCTTCTTTCTTTTTCTCCTCCTTCTCCAGGAAACTGAAGGGCCGCTGAGTGGAAAGAAGCAGCTCCTTTCTTTTCTGTGTTGCTATTTGCCTGCGAATCTCATTCTGTTCCATTATTTCGTGATAAAGGGGCAGAAACACATGGGCAGGTACAGGCTGTGCCCGGAATTGCTTCTGACATTCCGCTTCATCCTGGCTTTGCCTTTTGTCTCTCAGTTTGTCTAGTTCAAGAAACAGGTATGACTTCATCAGCTGGGACTTTTTGCGAGCTTCCCGCAGTGTCATTTTGAAGGGCTGAGGGATGGTGATGGAGGGAATCCAGGGAGATGAAGCACTTTTTGGCCTCAGGCAGGATTTAGGAAACAAGTGAGGTTTTTGCTGATCCCAGTTACTGTCCGAGGTGAGGTCAATCAAAGACCTGGACTGTCTTTTGTTACCAGATGCATGACTAAGACAAAGACATTATGGAGGGGAAATAAGGGAAATTATTAACAATTAGAATTAAAAGAAGGGCGATGCTGTTGATTAACAGAAAGACACTGTAGGCTGGGCTGGTAGTTAAAAGACAGGCCTAGGCCTTATTGTTCTCAGGCTTTGGATTTTCCTTTGCTACTTAAGTCTGTGAACATAGCTTTGCTTGTATTCTGTTTTCTACACATAGAATGGCAATTGCGACTAGCTAGATCTCTGCTGCAACTTATGATGCTGCTGGTACTCTAATGCCAGTAAGGCCGCAAGTTAAACAGGACGTTCTAGCTTCAAGGATATTCGGGAAATGGAACTGAACACTGGAATTCCCAAAACTTTTAGGAAGGGTAACTACCAGGAACTACATGAGTGCAACTTTTGAGAGACTCAGCTGGCAGCCTTGTAGCTGTTCAGAAGAGCATATAACCGATTGAAAAAAAAAAAAAAAGGAAAAAAAAACTAAAACAAACCACGAGACTCTCATGGGTCTCGCAGAAACAGCAAACTTCTCATAGTGTTTTGGGGGTGATACGGGACAGGGTAAAACACTATGAGAAGTTTAGGGAAGGATCAGATGCAGGACAAGTGAGGGGGTGAGGTGGGTCAGTGAAGACCAAGCGCAGGAAAACAGGGAGATACGGAAGGGGGCTAATCGTGCAAAAAGGCTGCTAGGCACTGTGCTTGCCAGGCGACTGCTGCAGCCTGTGCTACCTTCTTCTTTGTAAACCGTGATTTCATTTTCCTCGTGCGAGCGGGCAGTGCGCTCCCACAGCTCTGCAGCGGGGACAGCACCGCGTCGCGCACGCCACGTTAAACCCGGTGAGCACAGGCTCGGGACAGCCGCGCCCTTCGAGTTCCACGCGAACGCCGCTTCCGGGGCCTCCCGCGGGTGCCGAGGGGCCCCGGCAGCCCCCGCCCTACCTGGGCGCCCCGGCCCCGGCCGCTCGCCGCGAGACGTCCCCGGGGCCCTGGGCCCGGCCCCGCCGCCACACGCCGGGCCCGCTGCCCGCCGCCGCCCGGTGCGCGCCCTCCGGGCCCTCCATCCCTGAGCGCCTCGGGTCCCGCCGGCACCTGCAACACAGAACGCGCCCAGGGGGCTGCGGCCCCGCAGCGCAGCGCAGCGCGCCCCCCTCCCCTCCCCGCCCACGGCCCGGCCCGGCCCTCGCCTGCAGGCCGCCGCCGCTGCTTCAGCTCCCGGCCCGGCTCCCGCCAATCAGCGAGGCCTGCAGCGCTCTGGCCCCGCCTCGCTGCCTAAGCAGCCAATCAGGCTCCAAGACGGACGGCCCGTACCGCTCGCTCATTGGTGCCGAGGAAGAGGTGTTCTCGCAGCGCCCGCCCGCCCCCGCCCCTCGGCCTCGGGGAGCGGCGCCGTTGCCGTGGTTGCCACGGCCGTGGCGGGCGGGGCAGCGGCCGCCATTTCCGCAGCCATGGCGGCGGCGTGCGGCAGGGCCCTGCTGGCTCCGCTCGGCCGGCGGCGGGCCCCGCTCCGCTCCCTCACTGCCGCTCCTCCTCCTCCTCCTCCTCCTCCTCACGGCCCCGCCGCCGCGCCGCTCTACGACGTGGTGGTGTCGGGCGGGGGCATGGTGGGCAGCGCCATGGCCGCCGCGCTGGGTAAGGCCGTGACCTTCCTGCGGGCGGGGCGGCTGGAGGCGGCCGTCGTGGGGGGCCTCGGCGTAGCTCTGTTTTGATTTATTTTTTACGCAACTAGTGCTTTGAGTTGTCTAGGCTACTTGTGGTATTTGTGTCAGGTATTCACCCTCAGATCGCTGATGAATAATTTCAGCCGTAGCTGTGTTTTCCTGGGAAGTTATTTTTAAAGCTTAATGCCTACGTGCTCTTCTGACCCGAAGTTTTATTCTCTAAGTCTGTATTTTAAAGGTCAGGATACTGAGTTTAAAAATACATTTGCAGTTAGTTTTTGTCAATAATGATCCTGAGAGTACGGGCAGCTCCTGTATTTGCAACGTTGATTCAGGAGGGTGTGATATGGACAGAAGCCTGAACAGAAGAGATTTTAAAGAGCAAAGATCCTAAGAAATAAGGTTCTTTGCAAGTATTAAGGATTCACTTCACAAATTTATCGTTGTTCTGTGTGTGTTGTTAAACGCCACCATAATGACAGTTGAGACAGCACCAGGAGCCCCTCAGGCAGTCCTTAAGGCTAAGGAGCAGAGTTGAGGCCTTTCAAGAGATGAGGTCCTTACGTGGAATCTAGAAAGCAAGTTCAGTTTGTAGCTGTTGTTAGGGCTGCTGTAGCAATAAACTTGTGATGATGTAAGGACATTGTTCCTGGTCTCTGTAGGTTGTACCAATAGAGCATTCAGATGTAAGGAGCACTGTCAGTTTGGGGTGATTTACTCTGTACTTGAGTAATCTCTTCAATTTTTTTTTCAGTTCTCTTTAGCTATGTGGGAATTCTAAATTCTCTGTGCTATTCCACTGTCAAAATAGAGCAATATAACCAACACAAATGCAGTTGCTAAATATCATAGGAGTTTAAATTTTTGTCTGTTGTTCTAGTTAGTGAATTTATATTTAGGCTCTGAAAACGTGTTCTGTACTTGCAGAATTAATTCATTAATAATGGACTTTCATAACAAAATTGCACAAATTTGTGCAAAAAATGAAAAAATTGTACAAAAAGGTTAAATCATTGCTTTAACTGCAGAAGGGTTGTCAGTCACAGTTACAGGGTTGTAGCTATAAAGCTTCAACATACTAAAGTTTACCTGCCTAGTCAAAACCTGCACTGTAAACGTGTTTCTTCATGAGGTTTAATTTGAATTCTATCTTCTTACAAAAACACGTAGACGTTATTGATGAAGAAATGAGAAAAGGGCCTTTTGGCAGGAGCATTCTACCAAAGCGTATATTTGCTTCCTTTAGGGCATGATATCCACTTCCATGATAAGAAAATCGCTTTGCTGGAGGCTTGTCCTAGGAAAGAATATGGTCAATTGCCAGAGAGGTTCAGTAACAGGGTCAGTTCCATCTCCCCAGGATCAGCGACCCTCCTAAGCAGTAAGTGCAATTTCTGTTCTTTGTGTTTTTAGCAGCATGTTTGAACTGTTTTTGTTTTGTTTAAACAAAACCCCTCTGAGGATGCATTGCCTTCATCCTGAACAGGATGGGGTTGTTTGGCTTTGTCTCTTAGTATTCTAAGTACTGAATTACAGGGGTTAAATCAGGCTTTTCATCGTAACAGGGATCTGTGTTCTGGTATCTTGGTCTGATTACTTACATAAATATATATAATGCAAATGTTTGTGTTGTTAGGCTAGCAGAAGGTTGTAAGATGCTCTCTACAGCATCTGTAATGCTCTGTTCACAAAATAAGCACGTTTCCCATGTATTTAGTGTTCTGTAGTTTGGTAATTCACTTCTCCTGATCAATTTTCATTTCAAAGGCAGATTGGAGCTTTGATTCCTTATAGAGAAAGAAATGTTATAGACAGCGATGGTTATGAATGTCTGTGTCTTTTTTTTTGCCGAATGACAGTTGACCATATAAGTCACAGCACTCACAGAAAACTTGTGTCTTTTCTAGTGGCTTGTGTTAATAGCAAAATCAATAACGTGACGCTGGAGCTGTAAAAGTGCTGAGGTAGAACTGCCCCTGTTTAGGGATGGTGAAAGTCTGGGCAAGCTGGAAAGGAGTTAGTGGTTCATAGTCAGGGAGAAAGGAGGAGAGTGTGGAGCGAGCTTCAGCTTTGTTTGGGTCTCAATGTCCCTTGTGTCCCCATGCATTTGCGTCTTCTTTCTCTTTCAGGTTTTGGTGCCTGGGATCATGTCTGCAGCCTGAGATTCAAACCGTTCCGGCGAATGCAGGTGCCATACTCAGGGATGGGAATGTGCTGTGCGTTTGTCTGCTTTGAATTCTCAAACATCCAAAGTTGTATTTCTTTGGCAAAGGGCAGGCCATGCTTTTCTGTAGGGAGACGCCTGTTCTCAGTCTTGATGTTGCAGGATGAAAACTTGATTCCTAATGGAAGCTGTAGATATGGAGACATGGGTACTAGTCAGGAAAGACAGAAATAAAGGTAAAGGTGGTAGGCTAGCATTATGTGTTAGTTATATAACAGTAGTCCAGGACATTTCCTCTAGTCCTGTATCTCTAGATTGACATACCCTTTTGCTGTTAAGGTAAGACATATTCTTGTTCCCTGAAGGAACTGCCCTTATTTGTCATGTAGCTTCATATCATGTATTTTTTCTTTGCAGGTGTGGGATGCTTGTTCAGAGGCCATCATTGTTTTTGAGAAAGATGACTTAGATGACATGGGTTACATAGTGGAGAATGACGTCATTATGTCTGCTCTCACAAAACAGTTAGATGCAGTAGCAGGTAGTGGACAACTTCTTTAATATTTTATTGCCTGCAGAGAGCTTTCACTTAGTTGTCTTCTGTTGTGTATGCTAACTTATGAAAGGAGAAAGATGATTAGTCTAACAACAAGAAGCTGCCCATGTTCCAGAGTTATGGGGGGCGGAGGGGAGGGAGAAATTGTCTTCCATAGGCTACAGAGCATGAAGACAATTGCATATGTACTTCTCCAGAACATAGTCTCCTCAAAATGAGACTTAATGAAAAGGTCTGTAGCTTTCTGTCCAGAGCAGACTTTGCAGTGACAAACAGTTGGCCAGATCTGTTCTTTCTGAGTGCCTTGAGAATTGTAGGGTCAGTTCTTAGGGTGCCATTACGACACGTGTGGCCCTTTGCTGTTGTAGTGATGTTTCCTTTTTTTTTTTTTTTTTTTGTGTCTGTATCATGCTGTGACCCTGGTACTTTGTGTTCCCACCAGACCGGGTGGAGGTTTTCTACGGGAGCAGAGCAGTCGGGTATACCTGGCCCCTTCCCTCTCACAGCTGTGACACAAGCCCTTGGGTCCAAATTGAGTTAGCTGATGGACGCAGACTTCAGACCAAACTGCTGGTAACTAAACTTTTTATTTCTGTTGATCAGGCATCATCTCTTGCCCAAGTCCTTTCCACTGGATTTGGTTCTGATTCCGTGTGTGCCGCTCCACCCACGTGGAGGGCTTGAGTGAGGTGAGTGGCTAACTCTGTCAGAGCTGCTAAGGGACACAGCGCGTAGCCTCTTCTGTACCTGATGCAAGAAGACTGTGAACTGGGCAAGAGCAGAAGGGGCCACCTCTTCTGGTTTGGGGGAATATGGATATATATTCTTATGTATAAACAAAAATATAATATAAAATATAATAACTCGGAATATTGGCTTTCTTAGGAGATGCTCAAGAGGTTGTTTTGCATCTCTTTCACAGATTGGTGCAGATGGCCATAACTCTGTAGTCCGGAAGGAAGCTGAAATTCAGAACATCGAGCATCGGTACGACCAGTCAGCTGTGGTGGCAACTCTTCATTTGTCTGAGGTGAAATTCTGCAGACTCTCTTCCATAAGCAGTAGAACAGCTTAAGCAGATGATGCCAGGTCACTAGTTTTTAACTGTCCACTGGCTTCTTTCCACTGTAGGCCACAGAAAATAACGTAGCGTGGCAGAGGTTCCTTCCCACGGGGCCGATTGCTCTTCTTCCGGTAAGATGCCTCGTGATCTCTGGTTTTTACCTTTTAGTCTGTTCCTATAGTAACTTTTCTTCTATTCTGCCTTGTACTTTTCATTTATTAAAGTTATCCTTGCAGTGGTTGCTTTTTTTGTTTGTTTCTTTTCCTGTTGATACTTACCCTTGAAATTCTCTTAAACCAGCTGTCTGACACTGCCAGCTCTCTGGTTTGGTCTACATCTCATGAACATGCATCAGAACTTCTCGCTATGGATGAGGAAGGTTTTGTGGATAGCATCAACTCTGCCTTTGTGAGTATCAGCCTTGCAGCAGGTATGGGGCTGGCTGTTGTAATCGTGAAAAGTACAACGAATCCAAAAGCTTAAAGGATAGTAATGGGAAAGGTGGATTCTCAAGTTTCTTCCTCTAGTGGGGATGATATCAAAAGGACAATTAGCAAAGAAGGTCGTTCTTTTAGGTTAGTTCTGAAAGGCACTGTAGAAGTTGAACTGAATTTCTGAAAGATGGGAAAGATAAGATAGGCTTATCCTAGTTGGAGACTTACATGTCCTAAAGTGATGAAGGTTATTTCTTCTGCTGCGTATTTTTGTCCAGGTGGTTAAAATTCAGCATTTGGAGCTAGTTCAGATTTTTTTCTGCTGGGTTCTTTTATATGTCCCATTTGGGTTAATTTCTAAAGATTTCTTTTTGTTTGCTTGCTTGTTTCAGTGGAGCAACGTAAACCACTCCGACTTCATCGACACTGCAGGGGCCATGTTTCGGTCTGCTATTTCACTCCTGAAACCCTCAGGGACTGCAGTCCGTCAGCTGCCCCCAAGCGTCGCTAAAGTAGACCCAGAGAGCCGAGCCATGTTCCCCCTTGGAATGGGGCATGCAACAGAGTACGTCCAGCACCGCGTGGCTCTCATTGGGTAAGGTCCCTGCAGGTGGCCGCTGGGTGAGTGGGTGGCATGTGGTTAGAAATGATGTGAGCATAGTGACTGCCAGTTAACAAATGAGGTGGCTAGAAATACATTTATGCTTGCAGTTTGACTTGATCCACGCCCCGTTTATATCATTTGCTCTTGTGTCAACAAAACCCTTTGGTAAGAGTAGCTTTCTGTGTGCTTCCTATGTAAATTGGGTGAGAATTCTTTTCCTTTTCTGGTTTGCGTGGTTCAGCAAAACAATGCAGTATCTCACGATGAAGCTGTACTTCCCCAAACATTGTAGCAGCCGTTCTGTGTACCAGTTTGAGTTTTAGCTCACTTTTCTTGAACACAAATGACAAAACTTACAGACAATTCTGGATAGAATGTTATAGGCTTTTGTACAGTGATTGATAGAAAGAGGGAAATACCTCAGCTTTTACATTCTAAGGCTGAATGTACTCTCTTCTCCCCCATAGCTGCAGTACCTTGCTAGTTTATAGTAATTCTTGAATGCCACATTACATTTCAGATACCTTCCTTCTTTCCAACTTCTCGGTCACTCTGTGCTTATGAGCATACTGTGCTTTATATCTCATTAATGTTTTAAATGTGTGGTCTTACATTTCGTAATCAAATTTTATTTAATTTCTTTAAGAAATATGTTTGGTTTTGTTCTTTACAGATAAGTTACTCATAATAAAATCAAAATCGGTTTCTTTTCAGCGATAAACCACTACTTTGTATTCACGATGTCTGTATACTTGGTGTTGTGAAATGTGACACATCACCTCACACTTAATCTACCTATTGGGATATAAAAAATAGGACCTGAAGGCCTTGCTGACCTAAAAATCGTAGCAAGCAAAGCCACAACCGCCATTCACACAGGATTGATCAAAACCTACCTAGGATCATTCGCCCTATCCATCATAATAATCATCGTATCAGCACACAGACACCAAACAATGGCCCCCAACATCCAAAAAATCTCATCCCCTACTAAAAATAATCAACAGCTCCCTAATTGACCTCCCTGCCCCTTCAAATATCTCTACCTGATGTGAAATGTGTCAGTTACACGCTTTCTGTGGTGCCAAGGTCACTTACAAAAAATAGTGAAGTCTGTTCTACATATGATCTCACATGGGACTTTAGCTAGTCACCTCTTTACTGTTTTTCCTTTCAGATCTACTTTTTGCTCTCGTGTTTTTCTTGCTCTCGCCCCTTTTTCTTGCACCTTTCAACTGGAGAGGTGGTCAGGTAGTTCAGCATAGCATACAAGGAGAGGTACTAGATAAAGCTGTATATGCTGCTCTAGGATCAAGTTCATTGCGAAGAGTTTGTCAGCCTTTTGGCTTTCTTCAAGAAAGGGTCTAAATTTCTGTCTTTTTCTTGCTCTAGGGATGCGGCACACAGAGTCCACCCACTTGCAGGACAAGGTGTAAACCTGGGTTTTGGTGATATTGCGTGCTTAACTCATCACCTCAGTGCAGCAGCCTTCAACGGGCAAGATCTGGGTAAGGATCCATGAGGTGTCAGTGAGATGTTTACTCTTAGAAGCCTTTGCTGGTAACATGAGGGCAAGCATGCTGCTATTTTGCATTTAAAAGGCACAAGTATTTCTGAAGCAAAACTGTTGGATGCAGTTTCCATCCTTAAAAACCTCAAAGAAGCTTTAAAAGCACAGAAGGATGGTAGTTAAAGAGGTGGTGAGATGAAGACCACTGGCTGATGGAATGAGGTATTTATTGAGATAGACCATTTCTCTGCTGTTTCTGTGGTTTTCAGTTGTCTGTGGAGACTGCTATATAGACAAGACGCGTAACCTTTTGTGGTTATCTCTTCCAGGGTCCTTAAAGCATCTCTTAAAGTTTGAGACAGAACGGCAGAGGCACAATGTCTCCTTGATAGCTGCTATTGATATATTGAAGAGGCTTTACTCCACGAGCCTGGCTCCCTTGGTGTTGCTGAGGACATGGGGATTGCAAGCAACAAATGCCCTGCCTCCCGTCAAAGTAAGATTCTTACTTTAGTGAGGGTTGTACGAAGATTCCAGAATCACTCAAGCGTACACAAGCTGTTGAAGTAAAGAAAAACACTTTTTGGTTGGAAAATGGTAACTTCTTCAAACTGAGTTTTTATGCTGTAATGAGCCTAAGGATTTCTTAAATAACTTGTGGCTCAGTGGTTGTAGGTTTCTCCTGCAGCACAGGGGAAGATGAAGGATCTGGGTGTCTGCTCTGTCTCAGTAATTATGGGTTAAAAGTCATTAGGAGTCTTTGACTTCATCTTGCTACGGAATGCAAACGTGGGACTTTGAACTGCATTCCAGAAAGTAACCGTGAAAAAATAGCCCTATAAAAACAAATCTTTACTAAAGAGCAAGACATCAGGTGACTTGACAGATATGGTGCGCAGCTCAGACAGGTATCTGTTTCTGTGCTGTTCTGCCTTGTTAACTTGTTCTCTCCTGGCTGAAGTAAAAGTCTGGAATGGAAGTTACCTGAGGAGGGCGTTGGCAAGCAGGTTCAGTCTTAAACACAGAACCTCTATTTGCAGCCTAGCTGCCTAAATTTTGCTCAGTCTTGACTTAGTTGTTGGACTGTCGTGATGTTCATTCACCTGCTCTCAGAGCTCCCAAACACCCTCAAATCAGACTCCTTATTTCTGGATTTGACTGTTTTATGACACAAATCAAGTCACCTTCTTTCCTATGAAACACAGGTGGCCAAGTTTCCTGTGTGTCATGTCACAGTGAGACACTAGGCTGAACTGAAGAGCAGTAACTTCCGAAGGTGTAGTAGCTGCCACTGGCAAGGTGTCTCTATTTGTTTTACTAAAAAGAGCAACGCGCTGCTGCTTCAGTGCTCAGTATTTTTACAGTTTCTTTGTTTAAAGCAGAAAAACAGACGAAAGCCTCTTTTTCTAAGCTCAAGACCTATTGGTTACGTCTCTGCTTTGTGCTAGAAGGAACAGAATGCTGCAATTTCTTTAACTTTGTTGCATATAGGGATAGATGCTCTGCACTTGACAAAAAAAGGCTGACAAGGAACTGTTGCCCATGTGGAGCTGGGAAGGAGAGGATAGCTGCTTTCTAGAATGTATACAAATATACCAGTTTACAAATTACTTTTCTTTTTCCTCCCCCATTTTAGGAGCAAATCATGGCTTTTGCCAGCAAGTGATCTGTTTTCAGTTTGGAACAGCAGCTTGACAGTGAGTGCATTACCCTTACAAAGACTGTGACTGTTGTGAATCTTTGAATCATGTTATTTTAATTTAACAATAAAAATGAGGGATTGAGCTGTGTTTTACACCATCCACTGGTTTATGCAGAACTTGTCTCATCTGCTCTCCTCAAGAAGATTTAGGGTCTCTTCCTATAGTACGTGGTCTCTTAAGCCACTGAACTATCTATGCAATGTGCTTTTAATTTGCGCCTTCTGAATACAAGACTGAGGTGGAAACAGCTTTCTGGGTTATCTCCTGGCAATATGCAGGGCTGAATTTTGCTAGTTATGAACTTTGCTGCTTAATTACTTTCAGTTTTCCCTGACGTGATTTCTGGAAGTGTTATGTTGATTCTGGGTTCTTACCACTTCCTGGACTCAGAAAGGAGGAGTAATTTTTAGCAGCAGAAAGCCACCTCCAAGCCACCTCCTGATGGCAGATACCCATGTTTTGAAGTTCTAATCTGTTTCTCCTTCACCTTTCCCCCCTGCCACTCCCTCGGTGCTTTATTTAATAATGGTGTTGCTTGTGGAACTGGTTAGTCTTAAGGGCTCTCCAATACCATGAGAAAGAGATGCAAGATAACAGCATCTAGGAACGAAGACATCACCACAAAGTTGTGAATATTGTTAAAAATGCTTTAATTACTAAAATAGAAATTCAAGATATTCTGTCTTAGGTTCCAAACACCAGCCTCCTATGTTAGACATTTGAGACTCACAACATTGAGTGAGTACTGCTACTGGGCACGATTTACATGTACAGTTAACCAGTATCAGGAATTAACACCACAAAGAATTCAACATAAGTTTTTGACTGAAAACCATTACTTGTGCTTCTTCAGTCACACATACTAGTCAGTTCCTTTTAGTGAGGATAAAAGACGTTACGAAGGAGGAGATAAAAATCAGTGATGCAAGCAAAACTCTTCCCTTAAAAGGCTGCTTAGTCTTCAGTTAAGCTAATAAATAATCTCATTGCACTAGGGTAAGTGTGAGGACTTGACTGGCTTCTCTGTATCCTCAACCCACCTTTAGTAAGATGTAAACAGCAGGGGCTCAATTCTGCAGTTTCTTGCAAAAGAAACCTTTGAGCTGAGTTTTTGTTTCTCTTATGACTGCAGCATCAAGCCCCTGATAGAGAGCAGCAGTTAAGCTTCAGTTAATGAATTGTGCCACTGACAAATGAAGGCCCTGAGCATTCAGATTTAATGCAATTTTGGTACGGGCTAGCAGATGCTCCCACATAGGATTTGTAGTACCAGAGTTTGAGGAAAAGAAGCTTATTCTACATGGTACCTATCTTGTTCTAGGCATCCTCCCTTCAGACAAAACCAAACCTGTAAGTACTCCTCAGGGCTCGTGTATATTCAGTTGGCAGATATGCTGCTGCTTGTGCCTTACATGTGATGTCCCACCATGTCATACTGTTTAAGATATAGCCTCACTGCATATAGCCTCTTGGCCCCAAGATCTAGTAAGAGAGTTTGTTGTAGCACTGGCTCAGACTGGAAGCCTTTTGGATTATTACATGAGTTAACTTTCAGGAGTAACACACCTGGCTATTAACCACTGCAACCTACTTTGTATTTTCCAAGAATGCAAAGGTGAAGAAGAATGTTCACTCAGAAGAAAATGAATATGTTTTCAGTCACCTTGTTGTTGAGACCAGACTGTATACTAAGTTTTGTCGAATATTAAGGCGGGGAAGAAGAAAGGTTTGTGTTTGAGAAGAGGCCAGCATCCCGGCTGGACTCCACAGTTAACTTTCTTCATGTTGAAACAGAAGCTCCTAGTGAAGATGGAACAGAAGGTTGGTCTGGCACTGAGGAATTTCCCAACATGGATCTCTTAACAGATTCTGGTAAGGAGCATAGGTAGGATGTTCATTTCATGTTTCAAAGAAACAGTCTGAATTTACAGCAAGTTGTCAGCGGTGGGACAGGTACAGGCAGCTCCATCCCCACCCCCTGGACTCCTATGCTGACTAAACCTGTTCACTCAAAAGCGTGCTTTGTATCCTAGTGCCATAAAACCTGAGATACAAAAATGGGGTAACTTAATCAGCCGTAGTCAAACTTGCACTGCTAACAAGGAAGAGGACTAATGTTCACAGTAAGGCAAAGTTCTAAGTCTCCACTGCTTGGTAAGATTAACATCCTTGGCGCGTTAGGATGTGAGTGCACTAGTTCCTCCCCTTGCTAGATGTTACCAGTTATTTTCAAATCCAGTTTGCAGAGAAGGTATTGTGAGGGCAGTCTTGTGTTTCACAGAACTGGGAAAGGTGTGTGGTAGCATATGGGTAAGTGCAAATGCTTGACAGGAACAAAGTGTTCATCACAAGACATGGGTGAATATAAGCTTCCCTTAGTCACATGGGTAATACCGCTCTCTTCCTAAAACTGGGGTAAATTCATCTTTAAGTTACATGTTCTGGGTTGAATAGAAGATGGTCATAGCAAAGTGTGCTGTTATTAGACCAGATGTTTCATCTGAATGCATCCTTAATTTCGTTGTGGGTATAGTGTGACAAACCTTTCTTTTGGCAGTGGAGTTGAACTATCTGGCAGTGGTGCCTAGTTTTGTGCCAGCACAACGGTGTGTTATGACTAGATGGTAAATGAACCAAGTTATCAGGTCTGGTTGCCGGACGTACTGTACGGCTGCACAGACTTGTAAAGGCAGCACAAAGGTAGGAACACAAACAGTAGGTCACAGGTGCTGCTTAAGAAACTCCTGCTGCCTAAAGAAATAAGTGGTATGGTACAACCTATTTTTCAGCCAACACCTTTCTGAAAATCATACCTAAAGAGTGCTTATAGCAGGCCCCCTGAAAGACTGAAGTCTTCCTGCAATGCATTAGCTAAGCTAACAGCTGGATATTTGGAACACTGAGGCTGGAAGCATCCAGAGTTGTTCAGTTTTCTCTGAATGACTGCTGGTGCCATCTTTAATGTCTGTATTTAATGTCCCCCAAGCAAACATCAATTCTGTATGCCTTAAAATAAAAGGGAGGAGGAGAAATCACGTGTCTGTAGTTTACCACCATGTGCCAGGTATACTGTGCTTTTAGCAATGGGATGCTATACAAATGTGCTGGTGAAAGCTGGCTTTGAGCCCCTTGCAGACACTCTGCTGGAGTTTAGGCTTTTTGACTTTCAGAAGGCAGCTTCTGGATCATTTACGACAATCACAATTATAAATTATACTTATAATTTCATTATGTGTGATGCCAATCCCAGGTGAAGATCTGTTGTATAGCTTTGGTCCATGCTGTACTCTGTGACTGATTCCAGCTGAACAACATACCTGGAGATTTCAATTTGCTTTGTCAAACTTTCAGAAATGCTGAAGTCCACAGGAATGTCACAGCTCAATACGTTATCCCCAGAGACTGCAGTAAGTGAAAGGTAGCACCCAAAGTCCAGCTTGTCTCTATGTTGTTCACTTTCTTTGTTAACTATGAAGGAAGAAAAAGAAGTTGTTCCCAACAGTTTTCTAGAGTTGTAGGTTGCACAGATAACAGCAACTACAACATAACAACACTGGAAAGACGTGGTAGGGTAGTTAGCCAGAAAAAGGAACTAGTGTATGTTGATTGTTAAAGAAAGGGGGAAGATGGTTTTAGGATTTAAATCTTTTTCTCACCTGTAAGAGTGTGTTGTCCCTAAATCCAAAACCTTCCTTTAATAAAGCAGTGATGTATGTGAGATCCATGCAGAGGAAAGGGCTTGCTGAGCTGTACCTCTCCATGTTATCACAGACTAAAGGAAATAAAAAAAAATCAGCAAAATAAAAAAGCTTTTGTCTACATTATACACTTGAGCTGCCCTGAAGCTAAAACCTACTAAACCAAGCCACCCACTTCTATTAATGGGTACATATAACACATGGTACATACTACACAGCTCTTCTCTAAAGTTGGACTCTACCTTCTAGGCTGGCAGTTATTTTTTCTTTACCCACCCACCCGTGCTAGCAGCATGACAGGGAAGAGGCTGTTGCCCAAACAACCTCTCAGTCGCTGGAGCTGATTCTACACCAACATTCAAGAACACCTATCCAAAGTCATCTGAGTTTCTAGGGAAATTATCCAAAATATCATTAGAACTTAGGTCCTATTTTAGAAAAAATCAGTCCTAAGCTACATAACTAAGCAAATCTGATGACAAAGATGGTCTACTATTGTCATAAGGATGATCATAATTGAGAGGTACTATCTTACCCTGTAACCTAAAGGTTTAGCCATACATAGCATGGAGAGGTTTTGTTTTTTTTTTTTTTTTAAGGAGGAGGTATAAAACTAGAGCAAGCATTCAGGAATAAGGTTGGGGGAGGAAAGGAGATGCAGAGTTTGTCTTAAACAATCTCTACTCTTTCTCTATATTGTTAGAGATTAAAAAGGACTTAAGGTGACAGACTAACAGAAGTCAGCGTTCTACATAACTCAGAGTTGCAGTTTTACAGATGATCTTCATATAGCAAATACAGGAAATGTATGCCTCTTTGCACTGACATTTATCAGCTACTTCCCTTATTTCCTGAACAGAATTGCTAAGTTGCTAACACACGGTCTCTTGTCACTTCAATACTTTCTTCTGCAGTAGTTAGAGGTGTTGGCTAACAAAAGGCATGGGAGTGGAAGTGGAATAAAGGCTAAACAATCTTTTTTTGAAGCCAAACACATTAAGTACTGCCTTATACGTATTTTTCAGTGATCTCTCCTCCCCAGCAGTATCTCAAGTCTCATGTCAATTACCTTCTTTGGCTTTTCTTTCAAAATCTCTCACTTCCAGAACGCCTCCCTGTTCATAATCTGAAAAAGAGGAGGTGAGAAAACATCATCATAGATCTGAAAACAGTTGAATTCTACATTTAAGTTGACTCTAGCGTACAACCCAGTGGTGCTGTGCTAGGAGTGAAATCTGTTGGTAACAGAGAACAAAGCTAAAAGTCTAACTGGAGCTCAGAGCACAAGTCTCGTCTGCCAAATTCTGAACATCAAAACTGTGCTGAAGGACATGTGTTTATTCCCTGAATGCAGTTGGTGCATTTCTTCTTTCCCTGCTTCCCCTTCCTTTTCCCTCCTCCCCACAGCTCCAGTCTCCAGGGTGCTACTTTCTGGTTGACATACTTGCATTTAATAGATTACCCGAAACCAATTACCAATTAGGTTGGTGTCAACTGCTCGATCATAGTAATAGGAGAAAGCATAGAAGGAACTTCCACGAATCTCATCTGGTTGGTGCAGTTTCCCTTTGACAACCTTAAGTACTTCCAAGTAGCAAGGCTTGAATCCTGTTTCTCCTGTCAGGACAAACACAGTCAGGGTGAGCTAAAGAGGCACATCCAGCAGATGGAAGAATCACTGGCAATAGGATTAAAAAGGGAAGAAGCAGGGATTAAAGAATCAGAAGAGGTGAGAAGAGCTTAGGTATCCTCTCCATAATCCAGTATGACACCTGCATGCAGCAAGGACTCCATATCACCATCATCAGGTGGAACTGGTTAGAGTAGCTCATAGCAATATGAAAGGTGCGTTGAGCATACTAGAGTAGGTGCATGAAAAGCTTCCTCTGCTTCAGGCAAAGCTCCCACTGTTATGTTCTGCGGTCAGCAGAATCTCATTTACATTTGCTACCACTTGCTAGATAAAACTTTACTTTCCTTCCCCATCATGTTGTAATTTATCAGTCCACTCCACACACACCAAATCTGCAGCTCAGCAATTGTGTTCCACCCCACTGTAAGGCAAAGCAACGTCAGTCACTAAATGGGTTTGTTCTACCCACTGATAGGAACAACTTCATGTGCTGTTTGCAGCATTAGGGATAGCATCTTTAAGAAAAAGATTTGTCTTACAAGAAATCACAAGTTGCCTTATTTTACCTTCTTTGTTGCCACCATACTGGTACTTCACTCCCCCAAAGTGCCACTCCGCTTCCAATTGCTTTGGCAAACAAGAACTGCGGAACATTTGTCCGTCCACAGCTGGAAGAAAACCAGAGGGGAGAGTCAGAAAGGATAAAATTTAACACAGCTGCCGATCAATGTGTGGAGCTAGAAAAGAAAAGGCTGAAAGACCTTCATTAAGGTTGTCAAGCAAAAGTAAGGAAATCTGAACTGATAGATTGCCATAAACTATGAATTGAATTAAACTACCGTTATGTATTAAGGTGTTATCTCGGTCTGGAAAAGTTGTACTCATTTTGTCCTGCAAGCTACAGAGCAGTTAGGCTTGTCATTTGTTAACAAGAGATAAACGGTAGAAGAATATCTGGATAACGGCTGATCAGCACAGAAGACAACAATCACGAGAAGTAATTAATTAAACACACATACACAAGCCCTAACAAACAGCACGTAACTGACACAAGCAAAACAACTGAGCAAGGAAGTCAGAAACTTTTAAGACACTGATCAATGGCCACTACAGGAACTGCTAAGTATAGCCTCGAAGAGGTTTAAGCAGGAATATTGTAACGGATAAGAAAACATGTTTGTTGTGGCCAGCATGGGTCTCACAGGAAAAAGCAGACTTCTCTGGAATGTTTGAGGGTGACTGTGGGAATGTGTAAAACTTACTACAGGATGTTTAGAGAAAGGATCAAAGGCAGGGAAAGGGGATCGAAATGGTTCAGGGAAGAGCAAATATTGGAAAACGGAGGGAAAGATAAAGGGGGGCAGTCATAAGCCCCTGTTCAGCACTCTTTTCTGAGGCCTGTGACCAGTCACTGTAGTTTGTCCTATCTTTTTAAGCCCTACTCCCAACTGTTTTTGGTATGTTCCGATGCTTGTTCCAGTAATTAACACAAGCTTGTCTATCCAGCAAGTCAGAAGCCAGAAGGTGGGAAAATCCCAGGTCCTGGCCAGAAACCGGACAAAAGACCCAAGGTCTGGGCATGGGTATTGGAATGACTTACGGTCTGGGTCAGAGACTGGAAACACTCATGAATCTACGTGTTTGGTTTAGTCAGTGAGGGTGTGTGTGATATGCCCGTGGACTTCAAGCTAGACTAGACAGTAAATAGGAAAGGTGGTCTGGGGGAGCCTAAGGAGGCAAGCAGACACCAGAAAAACCTGTGAATTGGTTTGGCCTAAGCAGCAGTCCTTGGGAAAAGAACCTATTCATGCTGTTTGCATTTATGTGGATGCTGGTAAAGCTGTGTATTTGTGGCTGGCTGTGTCTTTAGGATATTTGTGTGTCCACTTGTGCATTTCTGGAATTTGCACTCAGTTTCACTGTTGGCTGAACATGGAAGTAGGGAAAAGCAGCTTTCTCACAAGACACGCTTTTTAAAAAGTGGTAGGCTGTTTCTGGACAGATCTATACCAGGAAAACACGTATATAATACAGAAGTGAAGACACAGGAAATGTGCTGGTGACACAAGACTAAACCTACCCATCTCTTCAGAAATCCTAGAGGTTTTGTCATCTGAACGTACCTTCCATATTCAAAGCTCCAAGAGTTGCTAGTCTGGCAGCTTTTAGTCCAAAACCCAAATAGCTGCAAACAATAAAGTAAGATATTACAGTTTAAATTCTTGCACATTTGGTATGCTTCACCAATACTGTCTTCCTAAATCACGGAACAGCCAAAACAAGTTTCCTTTCTTTGCTTCCCAGTACTCTGCCCTCTCTAAAATAGTTTCCTTTGCAAGAACAATTCCAAGTACCAGATGTACAAATGCCTAGACATATAGAGCTGTAAAAGGGGTAAATCTAAAACTGCAGAAAGTGATTGGAGATGGTGTGATGTTTCTACAAGACATTCATTAAAAAGCATTCAAATGAAATGAAAACAATCATTCAATTAGTCATAAAAACAAGGGAGAAAGAAAGATATTGAGGAGTGCATGGGGAGTAGTATGGCCATTCCTATGTCACGTGAATAAGACTATGTGCACTTAGGGCAGAACTAACAGAACTGCAGAATGTACCACTAAAAGGAAGATGTGCCTTCATCTCTGACTCCACAGAATACCACTGTACTCACTGCAAGCTAGGACTAAGAACAACTTTTATGAGAATGTCATTACATATTGCTGGCTTTAACAGTGCAGTTAGATTAAAAACCTGTTGGCCTTAGATTTCCTTCTCTGTGTTTGGCTGCCAGTCCCTTTAGTCACATCAATACAAGTGTTTACAGAATAAACAAGGTTAAATTAACCTTTATCTCCCTCATTTTAAGGAGATGATTTTTAATGTCAATTATTTCAAGTGATATAATTTATTGCATTGGTAAATACGGCAATCAGTTACATTGGTAAACACAAGCAGTAGGAGAGGAAGACTATTAAACCAGCTTTGCTGTCAAGTAAACATATTCTGCAATTAACTGAGATGATGGCCCCTCGCTCTAAGAAGGACATGGAGGTGCTTGAGAGAGTCCAGAGAAGGGCAACGAAGCTGGTGAGGGGTCTGGAGAACAAGTCTTATGAGGAGCGGCTGAGGGAGCTGGGATTGTTCAGCTTGGAGAAGAGGAGGCTCAGGGGCAACCTTATCGCTCTCTGTAGGCACCTTAAAGGAGGCTGTAGCGAGGTGAGAGTTGGTCTATTCTCCCACGTGCCTGGTGACAGGACGAGGGGGAATGGGCTAAAATTGCACCAGGGGAGGTTTAGGTTGGATATTAGGAAGGACTTCTTTACTGAAAGGGTTGTTAGGCATTGGAATAGGCTGCCCAGGGAAGTGGTTCAGTCACCATCCCTGGAGGTCTTTAAGAGACGTTTAGATGTAGCCCTCAGTGATATGGTTTAGTGGAGGTCTTGTTAGTGTTAGGTCAGAGGTTGGACTAGGTGATCTTGGAGGTCTCTTCCAACCTAGGTATTCTGTGATTCTGTGATATTCTTCACCCCACTAGTCATGGGCTGAGACCGATTCTCTGCTATACATGGCTGAGTTCTCACTGGACTATAAGTCATGCAAGTAAACTCTCTGGGTATCACTGCAGACATCTCAGAAACTTGTTAGTCTAACTCAGTAAGCACAACTAAATTCTTTCAGGCCGAGACTCCCCTCAGATGGTTCAAGAATCTGTTGTGCTCCATGGCGTATATTAGCTGCCTGTGGTTGTCTTGTTGGTTTCCATCAGTCTAGGTTTCAATTTTTGTCCAGTTACTGATGAGATGGGCTATTTGGAACTAGGAATAAAAAAAAAGCCTCAGGTGGGTCCTCTTTCCAAATATAACTAGGTTTAATTCTCACTGCTGGCTCGGTATCTACCTTTCTGCTTGGTCCAGAATATTTGGTTTGAATCCAGTAATAAGAATTCTTCTCGTTAAATATAGTGACTCGTAATGTGTCCTCTTGATTTGATGGGCTAATATTCCCTTACAGTGATGTTAACCATAATCCTGGAACACTTCCAGTCTACTAATGTCTTGTTCCAGTTCAACTAAAACATCAAGCAGATAAGAAATCTAGTAAAGTCATGGTCCCAGCAGCTGGTCACAGAATAACACAGACATTTCTGGTTAGCTCAGGGGCTGCAGAGAGATTGATTCTCCCACTGGAGACAGCAGCCTTTTTGCTCCTCACCTGTGGGTATAGAGCTTGTAGGTGCTATTAAACATTTCAAATGAGGTAAGAAAATCCCCAGGGCTTTCCTTCAAAGTTTCCTAAAAATTAAGTAGAAGAAGAAATCTTTTAGTTTTGATTATGCAACAAAAAATAAATAACTGATGAAATATCACAGATATACCCATAGGGTTTACTGCATGCTCATCTGATCTGCTTTGAAAACAAAAAACAGTTTTCCAGTGGTGCCCACTGCTGTAATATTTGCAATATTTAACACTGGGTTTATTTATATGCATCTTTGTGTTACTGCAATGTATAATGGAGAAGTGAAACAGATCAGGATGAAAATATTTTCTAATTCAGGATACCTGATTTTTTCAGAGTACTTCTCTACTTGTCTGTATATACACAGAGTCCCCACTGAAATCAGCTGCACTAGCATTGTAAACTTTTGCAAGTCAGACTAGAGATCTCAATTCAGGAACTAAGAATAAAAAAAAAAAAAAAAGCCAAGTAAAGGGTATTTTTCCCAAGTTTAGCAACTTGGCTGATACTTAAAGAAACACTGTGGCTACTCACTCCCAGTCTCAGTGCTGCTTTACCTCCTGGTTTAAGTGCTTCCCTCTAAACTAAGCTCTTATTTCACCACCTCCAGTCTTCCTTTCGGTGTTTCCTCTGCGTGCACCTCTGCCCCCCTGGTCCCTATTTCCTTGCCAGACTGACTCTCATATTCAGTAAATCAGGAACAGTACATGAGTCTGAAACTGGTTCATTCTCTTTTCCAGTCCCTGAGGCCTCAATCCCAGTTTGTGTCTTTCCTCTGCTAGGGACCTCATCTTCCCATCCCTTCTTGGCACTGTGCTTTCCTATCAGTCACTCTGCTATTCTGGGCCAAGCAGCAGAACCTGAGAGGACTGAATCTTCAGAGTTCCTGCTGCTGCTATTCAAGGAAGCAGATACAGCAAAAGCCAGATCTGCAATCATAGAGTCCTAGACAGAAGCCTGCCTGAAGCTGAAAGAGATTTGGCAGTATTTAGCTTAAATCTCTCCTGTACAAATACAAACTGAAGCTTATTTTGGTCCTCGGGTAGATAGGGTGCATAGGAGCGTCAGCGACATCCTGGACCCAACACATCCAGATCTTGCCAAATTTTGAGTTCTGTTCCTAAACCTTACATCACAAAAACTTTTAAAAAAGGAGAGTGGTGAAAAAAAAATGTTTGGATAAACAACTGTATTCCAACTCTTGCTTTCAAGAAAACGTTGAAATCTTCACACACTCCCCAAATGAGGCAGGCAACCAGGCAGATGATTATGGTGTTTTTTTTAATTGCTTTTAACTTTGGCAATAGCCAAACCATAAAAACCCTAATAAGATTTTAAAACCAGCTCCTTACAGTTACCATTATATGTCCTCTATTTACCTGTATACCTGTATTTCATTAATGAATCTCCTGGTATTACAGTGTTTTGTCTAAAATAATTCAAGAGCAAACATGCAACTGCCTCAGATTATAGAAGGGAAAAAAGCCTCAGCAAATCAAAGGACAAAATTCTGTCAGATGGGCAAAGCTCTTCAGAAACATCCTGAGCTGTCTGTGTGCTTTTTGGTGTGAACTTGACAATAGAGGCTAGAAGCAGACATATGCTCTACTAATTCACACCATTGGTCCTGCAGTAGCAAACCCTTAAGGCCTTTTCCTGCAAGACTGTAAGAAGTTTGAATCCTGAGCTGCAGTCCAGCATGCTTCACAGCTCCATTTAGCCTCTAAACCCCTGATATGCAACACTCTTTCCTGTTGGTCCGGTGCCCACTTCAGCAGGTGTTATCAACACAAAACAGAGGACAAGCCCAGCGTCCTAGAGGCTCTGCTGAACACGATAAGGTTGCACATCAGGTTTCAACATGACCCACCACAGCAGAACTAAAATATCCTGATATGAAAACCATGTGCTTTGTGGTCCCCAAACACCTGTTTGAGAATTTCAATTCCTGTAAACAAAATATGTTAAACTACTTCGTAACAATGACAACTTGACAACACTGAGGTACAGAATGCTATACTGCCCTTCCACTGCTTAACATCCACGTAATCTTTTCCAGCAAACTTCAGACTTGGATCCCAGTTCAAACTATTTCTAAAGAGATACAGAATTTCTGACAAATCCAGCAGAGATGCACTGTGGGACCGAGATAGGAATTCTCACAGGAAATGAGAGTAAATAAGAAAAAGAGGAGTTGGCTGTGCTATTATAAATAAGAACATTTGCTCCATCATAACCTCCCCATAATACTTTTTAGTGAGGATCTGCTACCAGACTGGAATGGAAGAAAAAATAACAACTCAGAAGAGAACCTGAATTTCTTGTAAAATGCAAGAATAACCCTGGAAGTGTGCTACATTTATCGAATGTGAAGTAATTACCTGCATTCAACGGGCTTTCCCAGCCTGGGTCTAGAAAACAAAAGCTGTTTCTCTTTAGTTTTACCTATTTGCTTACTTTTTCCTTCCTCCTTATCCAGGCTCCTCTGTCTGCAAGACCCTATCAGCCAACTGCTGATGTCAAAGCGTACAGATGTTCAGTACATCACAGATGCTCTGCTTGAGCCAGTGCTGACAAAATGAAAGCACAGAGCACAGCAGTGCCCGGGTCTCCCCACTGGCCTTGAGGTCCCGACCCACTTGCTTGTAACCACTCCTCACCTCGAACCGCGGCAGAAATGTGATTTGTGTTGAGGCTCCTCCCAAGTCCAGGGTCCCAACAGTGTGCTGGTTCTGGCCAGACAGCTGCCCTGCAAACAACATCATGCTCAGAACACCCCAAAGTGGCAAAATGCTAAAATGTGGATACTGCATGGATGTTCAGGCAACCAGAATGTTAACACGTTAGCACAGCAATACAGGAAGGCTGAGCTGGCTTTCAAAGACAAAAACCATCACAGAGAAAAAGCTGGCAAAAAGAAGGCATTAAGAAAAATTCATAGGATTTTTTTTCCCCTTGATTCCAATTTCACCTCCAAAGAGACAAAAGCAGATAGATTTTTTGGTATGCAGCAAAGGCTGAAAAGCAAGAGACAAAATATCTCCTGTAGAGGACTGCTGCGGAGTACATAAATTCTGTAACTACCATACAGCTGGTGAAGAGCAGTAGGGGAAAAAGGGTACAATAAGAGCAGACGAGCTATTATCATTTGTCTTCACCCAGAACAGCTTTTCTTTTTTTTTTTTTTTTGCTTGCTCATGTGTATACTGCAGCACTGCAGTATTTTTTTTTTTCTCTTCACTAGATTGCACTCTCAGAACTTCTAGAGCCAACAGGGTTAAAGCACCATGGTGTTCCCTGTTACACCATGTTTGTTGCATAGTTCACACTGGAATGAAGAACATTGTAAAACCCTGTTTCACACCTTCTGGCAGACTGCAGTGCCAACCCCCTACATACGTTACAGCTTGCCAGTGCCTCCCAGTCCTGAATAATTCCTGGCACCTTCTGGATCAAGATGCCTTCTTCTTGCCACAGCTGTGGCTCAGCCTCTGAGACACAGTTTGCCCAAGACAATCCACTGCTTTTGCATTGTGCCGCAGTGTGAAGGAAAAGGAGGGTATAGCAACCAAGGCAGAGGAACTTAGGGCGATCACCATTGCAGAAGAGACTCAAGTTCATATTTAAAGAGAAGTTATACAGAATTAGCTACCTGTCAAAAAGTTCACAGTGATCCAGGCTAAAATTCCTGCAAAGAGTGAAAAGGAAAAAAAAAATCACTACTGAATACTCTCCTGACCTCCTGCTCACTCTTAACACGACTCCACATTATTTATTTAGCAATGATTTCCAGATAATGTAATGTAACCACTCCAAGATTTCTTTCATTCAAACTTACAAAACAGTGATGTGATTCATTATTGATGTATTAAAAGCTCATAAGGTGGGATAAGTAGAACGTTCCTAGTATCTGTGCAACTGCAGCATGCACAAAAATCACTTCTAATATCCAAACAATACACAGAGAAGCAATGAGCTGACACAATGTACAAGTTTCCTTGGGCACTTTTTTGTCAGCATTTCAATTCCTAATCTGAAAGTTGCATGGACACTGCTCTGTGTTTATATGTTGTGGTTTGTGTGATTACACTAAAAACAGTAGCAACCAGTAGAACACAAACAACTCCTCTTGGACTCCAGCAGCTTTCTTGATGATGGGGTGATTATCACCCAAACACTGGCAAACGTGACAGCACAAGAGGTGGGATTTTTAAATAAACCTCGGCAAGCTATACTGTGCTCTATTATGCCTCATTGGTCCTGCTCCCTGTTAATGCCCCACTTCTCCCTGATACACACTTCATCTGCTAATCCTAGTGGCATACTGTGCATTACACCATGCTTCATCCGATACTTGCAGACTTCTATGTTCCTCCTCTTTTTCTCTTGGCCCATATGGACAGATTTTGCTCTTTAATCTTTCTCCATGTGTTGGTTGTTTAAGCTTCACGATAATTCTTTCTACTTTCTCTGAACACCTTCCAACTGGCAATATATCTGCCATAACGAAGTGTTCAGAACTGAATGTAACATCACAGATGGCTCTTATCAGACATCCATACAGAATTACTACCTGACTGTTCTCCAAGGTACTAAAACTGGATATGTAGCCAAAATGCAACATTGGCCTGTTCTGCACTGCAAATTCATTTACTAATTATCACTCACTCCAAGCCTAAAACTTTTCTTGTATTTTAGATTATTTCCTTTGTTACTTTATTAGCTGCATTTTTACAATCTGATTTATTTTTATTATTATAATTCTATCACCTATTTAGATTTTTATTTTTTTAATACTTGGCAATTGTCCTTCATTCTTCTCTAATAGTCACAATGCTTCCAACCTTACCTCAAAATTGATGAGATAATTGTAACAGATTATTTTTAATGCTGACATTGCAAAATTTACTAGGCGCTTTCCATAAGCTTCCTAGCTTGCTGATATCCATCATGTAATCTTTCAGAAGTGGACCACAGTGACCACAAACAGGCTTCCACTGGTTAGCCTGCATACTTATTCTGAAGATGAGGTTCTGAACTGGAACCTTAGAAGGTTTTGGAGGAACCTTCACCTAGCTAACTCATAAACCTCTGTGTGTGGGGCTAGAAACCTTTTCTTCTTTCCCCCAGTTTAGGTGACCATTTATCTCTCCCTCTCACATTCATATGATCTTTCTCTTGCTTGCTCTTGCTCTCTCCCCCATTCCTCTTTGCTTTCACTTTTTCCTCCTTCTGAAACGTACCTTCATAAGAACCATCCATGATGCTAACACTGTTCTCTGGAACAAGAAATGGTGATTCCTCAAAGACTTCTTTCACCTGAAGAAAGAAATAATGATTCAGTGCCTTGGTCTGAAGAGTCTTGTTCTGCTCTGACAGTGACAGAAAGTTTTCTTTTTCGCAGCAGTAGAAAATAAGACAGGAACGTGTGGTAGACAAAATTCTTCCTCTTCCAAGGGCCAGTAAAGAAAGAAACAAGTATCCTAGGTCTGTCTCCCCATGCCTCCTATCCACATCAAAGCAAAAGGATTTCAGAACTATATAAGAAAGCATGAAACTCACAGACTTTACAGACTGTCACAGGATTAGTCACTTTTCATAGCTGAAATTTGCTGATGGTAAACAGACTGGAGGACTGAGGCATGAAAGATGAAACAGGGAGAGCAATACTATTGCACCAAGAGACCTTAGTATTACCTCTAAAAGTAGAGCCTGAGCCTTCTCCTCTGACAGTAAACGCAGTCCAGCTGTGGCTTTTAACACTACCGGGGTCTTCTTCCAGAGATGAGGAGGCACAGCATCTATGGCCATGTCCAGCAATCTTTTGACAGTTTCAGCACCCTAGAAGGAAGAAGAAGTTGTTTTACTTACAGTTTCCTCCTACAGGCCATCAGAAAATGACCCTCCCAATTCCCCCTCAAAACTAGTAAAACCAGTATTCAGTAGTAGAAAATATCTCACCCACAACCAAAAGAAGCATGAAAACTGTGCTAGGCATCTCAAACAAGGAGAGGAATATCTGCATTTTAAGGTCATATATATTCAGAGATGGAATTGAATTTGTTTGCGGAAAGTATTTCTTGAGAGGATGGAGGGAGGCAAGGGAACTAAGTACCCGACAAACCTAGACATCTTGCAGTATGATGAAACTAAATGGTGCAATTGCTGACTGAAGCTGCAAAAGTCAGGGGGAATGTCTGTACATTTCAGTAAATGCAATATAAGAATTCCAAGTGAGCCCACAGAAAGTAGTTTAATTATAATGACAGCTGTAAAGAGGTTACCACATGAGGCACAGGCATCACTACTGGCCTCCTAATTAGTTACACTGCTCTAATAATTACAGTTTGGCATTAGCAATAAACACCATCCTGTGAAATTTCTAGAAATGTCTTTTGGGGAAGATATTTCTCCTCTCCTACCCAATAAACAAGACAATTTAGTGAAATCATGGGAGATCTCATCAAAATTTAAAAAAAAAATAAAAATCTCAAAGCCATTCACTCTTTCCTAACATTTTGCACTCAAATTCCTGCAGCACTGAATGCAGCTAAGAAAACTGAGAAACCTGCAGCTCTCCCTAAGCTAAGCCCCAGCTCTGAGACTGCTAAAGCACACAAGGGACAGGATCTAATCTATCACTTCCCTGACACCTCCTTTAGCTTGTGAAAGAGCTTGCTGTCAGCACAGGGGATCTGGAAAATGGCAACTTAGTTCAGGACTGGCCCTGTGTATCACAACAGGATTCTTTTAGCTCTTTTTGCCTTGCCGGTCATTTCTGACTCCTGATCCAATGGAGTGGCCTGGAACAAGTGTATTGAATTCACAACCATTCACATTTGAAAATAAAGAGGGCTGCACCTAACTAAAATTTCTTATTACAATTCTAAATTAATATACTAATTAAGACATCTGATTGTGGAAGATGGAACTGTCCAGCTGCGTTTCGAAAAGTTCCACACATGAGCAAGATAATAAAAGTCCTAAGGCAGTAGAACAGTTACTGCCCATAGCAAAATCATTATTCAGCTAAAATGGTGATCAAATACCTGAACTGATCATGAATGAATTGAGTCCTACATATCACTGTGCAATGGCTTCCAAGATAACAGCTAAGAATCAAAACAAACAAATTAGTGAAAGTCTGGTGACAGGGGCAGAGAATACACTTTGAAAAATATGAAGGCCTGACTTAACCAGCTAATTGCATTTTGACTCTTACCCTTCTCCCTAACTGATTAACAAAAAATAACTTCTGTAAATACAACTATATACACAAAAAGTTAAACATTTTCAGCAGTCAGAAAATAATCCTATTTGCTAGTCAGTGCAACAAGACTAAAAATGAAAAACCCAACAGTACTAACCTCTCAAAGAAATCATAACAAGATATGCCCATTTTGAAAAGTGACTAGCACTGAAAACTTCAACCAAAAGTAAAAACTGAGAAAATTATTAGTATATGAGACAGGAATATATGTTTACTTGTATTTGGGGTAGCTATAGGGGAAATAAATACTGAAAATGGATGCTGCTAGAACCAAAAATAACTATCTCTTTGAAATTCTCAAAGGCATACAGTCTAGTTAGATCTAGCATTTAAGCAATTAAGCAAGCCATCATTCCACTGATGAAATATGTAAAGTAACAGCTCCCATTTCACTGTTTAAGAATTAATTCACAGAAGTAGAGCAATAGATTTAGAGAGACAGCAGAGAGACCTTTACACTTTTTCTTGACTCCCAGCAATTACAATTAGCAGTATTTGAACTGCTTGATAGAGTCCAGCTGACGTTAGTAGAAGCAAGATCAGCTCACAGGGATTGAGGGAGAGCCTTACCTTTTCAGGCTGATCAGCATAGGCAGAAAGGCCTGGCTTCACAGACTCAAAGATCTCTCCTTCCAGCTCTGGAAGGTTTTCTGCACAAATGAAACATTACACAAAGCAGTCAACAACTCAAATCTTTTTCTTTAGCTTGGTTGTCTTCAACATTGGTAAAGTGACTATCCTTGATTTCCCTTTGCAAATACTATTTCCTTCCCAAAACAAACACTGCTCCTTCATTTCACAAACATATCTAACAGAACGCTACCCTTACATCTTCCACATTCACGAACAATTTATTATGAACACATTGTTATAATTAGAAGTTATAATTCTATGTTAACACATTGTTCTAATTAGAATGTTGCCCAGAGAAATTGTGAATGCCCCATCCCTGGAAGTGTTTAAGGCCAGGCTGGATGGGGCTTTGAGTAACCCGGTCTAGTGGAAGGTGTCCTGCCTGTGGCAGGGGGGTTGGAACTAGATGGTCTTCTAAGGTCCCTTCTAAACCATTCTATAATTCTCTGGTAAGTATGTTCGTTTTGCATTTGCGAACCAGAAATTATAGCAATGTAGTATGACTATTGCCTAATCCTAATGAAATTTCTTTCCCGTTCCGTCTCCAAGCTAATTGCGAAATATTAATTCTTATTAAGGCACATACAGTCAGCTCCTGACTGTCCTGAAGTGATTAATCCAGCTCACAAACACAGGGACAGCTGAACAGAGCTGATTGGCCTCAGGCATTTGGCTGCAAAGCCAAACAAACGTGACCATTGCTCCCAGAGCAGCTTGGGTCTAAAAGCTATCCCCGAGTATTGTGTACGACAAGTCAGGGTGAGTCCCTGAGAGCTGGACATTGTACCAGCCCTTCCCAGCTAACACTGAACTCATGTGAAGCCACACAGGTACTACGTGTGGCCCTGAAGGGCTCGTTGGCAGTCTCACCACTAGCCTTTAACCACTGCAAATTCGCTGACTCACTGTCCCCAAGCTAATTCACCCTCTTGAGGGCTGCTACACGTGCAGCCAGCTCGAGTACCTCTGCACCCTTGGTGGTTATAGCTCTTTAATTTAATGATTTTAATTTGCTATAAAATATGACGTATACAAATATGTAAAATTTAAGTACTCCTTGATATAATTCAAGGTGCAGACTGACAGAGGGTCTTACCTGGGCTCTTCTGCACAAAGGTGTAAATATGAATCCGTGTTCCAGTGCTTCCTGCGTCAAACATTATGCCATAAAAAGTGTTGGCCTTTGCATTTATAGGGCACACATTAGGTGGAAAGAGATCCTGGAACCACATCACTCTGTTTGAATGGGAAAGAACAAAGGAAAAAGAAGAAAACACCAGTGCTAGAAGGATGGAGAGTCTGGAAGATGCCATCCTGCCAGATCCACTTGAGGCAGTCAAGCATGGATCAGCAATCATAGAGCTGGAGTAGTTCCTGTAAAGAAAAAAAAAAAAAGGAACAAAAATTACCAAGAGCCCTCTCCTAACAAAGTCTGTAGAAAAAGTTCTGTCTGTACACATATGTTTTGCCCTTTGGAAAGAAAAATGCTTTTCAGCACTTCATCCAACAGATGTTACTTACTGTATTTTGGTGCTACAATTGCATGCAAGTGATTTGTTCTTTCAGAGAAAAGGTTTCTCCACTTCCCAAATGCAGAAGAGTCAAAGTAATCCTCCCACCTCGTATTTCTAGTTCTCACTTTACTTATACAATTTTTTAACTTGGCTTGAAGGTCCTTAATATTTACAGCCCCCAGAAACTCCCAAAAGCCCAAACGTTATCTGAACAGAAGTATCATGAAAGAAAAGCTCAGGGCAGAACCCCTTTGCCCTAATATTTACACGCATGAGACGCCGTGGCAGAACACAAGTGTTATTCAGACAAACAAAGAGAATTTCATCTCAGGCTATGAACAGCTGCTGGGAGAGATCAGCGCATGGAGCGAGAGCATATCCTTCCAGCAGCATCCTGGTGCCCAGGAAAAGCCTGTGCTGCACAAGAGGGACTGATCTGTGATGAGCGCCTCGGCTCTGCATCTCAGTATTTTTCACACTTCTCATTTCTGCCTTCATTTTGTTTATTCATTGTTTTCTTCTGACACAGTTTTCATTCTCAGAATTAGAAAACAACAACCTAACTCACTCTGATGCCTGGACCAGTTGCCCTGAACACTCAGGTTACTTAGATAGCTTCTAACATCAGCTTCTAGTAAGGTGCATGACACAGTACTGGATATCCAGATACAACAACTATTCCTCCTTTCTGTTAACATGCAACTCTTTGCATATACTTTTACTACGAAATGCTAACAAAGGAAAGACATGGGCACAAAAACGATAGGGCTCATCATTCACCCAGTTAAACAGGGGGGTTTGCATATTAGCTGCAGAAATGAGCATATGGCCAGATGCCCCACCTTGTGCCATATCACCTGCACTGACATCCACCCAGGGCGTTCAGCACACAGAGGGTGCAAACAGCCCATCAGACACGGGCTTACCCCTCCACTTGCCCACAGTGCTGAATATTCTACCTCGTAAGCCTGTTCATCTGCTTCTAGTCCTAACATTCAATTATCTTTTAGTGATCTGTTCGGCCCCACTATGTTCATTCTCTCAACATCTTTCTTTCCAACCTCTATCGTGTAATTATCCATTCCTAATCCTAACCTCTCTCCTTTCCTTTCTATGTGAATTTTATGTAACCTCTGTTTCCATACACCTTTCACCCATGCCCAGAGAACTTCACTTACCCTTCCCTCCCAAGTGAGCCCTTATACAACTTCCATTATTTCAACCCTTCGCCTTTGTCCCTAATTACAGCAAAATGAGATTAACTTTTACCCATTCTCACTAAACACGCCACACTGGGTCATTCTGTGAGTGCCTTTCTAACTCAGTCAAGCGTTCAGCTATCTCTGGAGCAAAGAAAACGCCCAGCCCGTTGCAGAAGGGTAACCTTGCTTATCTTCTGTGACCTTTGGTTGAGTCCTCCCTTTCCTAGCAGAGGCATAGAGGCATGTGCAGGAGCACTGACTCTCGATCCACTCTGCCTTACACACACATTGTGAGAAGTGATTTTGTCATTCCACAAACGTGCAGCAGCCCTGGCCATCAACTGCAACTGGTCATAGTTTCTAAAGCATTTGCATTTTATGCAGTAATAACTAAGAAGCTAGTTCCAACCTGTAAAAACTTTAACTGCTGTCCTGAACAGAGTTCATGGAAAGTGCTGAGCTGTCTGGCAGCTTCATAGCTAGGGATTTGACTACGACGCAGCTGGAATTACCCACATTTGCTACATCACGGTAAGGAGGTCTGCTGAAAATCCAAGAAGCTGCATCACTTAACAGAACATGAAGCTGCGTGAATGAGTACTACCTTAGCTGGTCAGAAGAGTTGTTGTTATGCAATGTAAGTATTTTGTTTACTGAACAATCACAAATAAAACCTGAGCACCTGCCTTAAGAACAAACTCCAGAGTCTTGTTACAGACAGCACATGTGACACTTACATAAGCCTCACAATCTCGGTTGATCCGAAAATATCCAACCAACTGCCATCATTAACACAAGCTTTTCTTGCCAGATATCCTAACAGATAAGTCTTAGTCTCCCTAAACTCTAAATTCACTAAAATTAACTTCTGTATCCCTTCTCAGCCATCCACCACCATTTCACACTTCCCATTCTCTACTTCTCCCCTGAATTCATCTTTCTTTCCACCTTTATCCACCCAAGTACAAAAACAGCAAACAACAATAACAAAAACAAACAAACAAACAAAACAAACCTTAAGGTCCCCTCTCTCATTAAGAATGAAAAAAGTACATTGGGCCTCTTTGATGAGAGTTTCAGGCCACTTACTAAAGAGCATTAGCAAACCAGTGCCCACAAGAAGCACAGGTGTAGAAAAGGAGAGTAAGAAGTCAGGGACGGCAGAGGGAACTGGGCAGAGCACAACAGAAATGGCAATGGAAAATGTGAAAAGAGAAGGTCAGAAGAAAGAACAGAGGAAAAAATTTAGGGTGGAGGTAGAGAAGAGGTAGAGATTAGTTACTGAGAAAGAAGAGTACTATTTCCAAGAAAGTTTCTCTCAAAAAAATATAAAATCCTAGCCGCTATCAGAATACAACAGGAAGGATGAAATGAGGAACAGAGAGGAGAATACAGGCTAACAGTGATATGAGGGCAAGTTCATTAATACCAGCAAACAGCTCAGTGGGTAAAACAGATGGATTACCACCAACAGGCTCTGATTGCCGCCCATATCGAGGAGCAGTAATAATCCCTGTCAGCAGTAAATACGTTAGGCGCGCACCTGGAGCTGGACGAAGGCAGCAACAGCTACTCCTGTTCAGAGAGATCCTATTGAGAACCGCTTCGGAGCGCCGAGGCTGCGGACGCTGCGCCTGCCCCTCTTCTCTTCGCCTTGGCTTTCAGCTAGGAGGGGCGGACTGCGTTATCAGGCAGATCGGGAGGGCACGGAGGCACATAAAACTGCAGGCAAATTGCTTTACACGAACTTGAGCTTATCGTTACTCAACACCGGCAGCGAAACACGCTCCGGTAGGTGCACGGGGCGCGTTTCAAGAAGTTGAAAGTTAACCGAGCGCGGCGGGGTGGTAAAACATTTACACAGCCAGCGGGGGGACAGCGCTGACGGGAGTCCGGCGGCGCCAGGTAGACGCGTTAGGGGTTACACGGTTAATAACGCTCATCGCCAGCACACACAGGTGTGTGCCTGTCAGCGACTTCAGAGACTACACGGCGAAGTTAAAGCGCTGCCCGTGTAAAGACGTGGGGCTTTAAAGATCCCCAAATGCTCGGGTGCTACACAGCGACAAGACTGCCAGCACGAACAGGAGGCAAGACGCCTAAACCCAAGCTCCTTAACCAAGAGAAGCGACAGCGGTGCCGTAACACTAACAAACCACCTCAGGACCGCACGCCGCGACCCGGTGCGGCCACCACACCCCACCCCGGTAACGATGCCGGCTCCCCCCCTCCCTGCAGCACCCCGCAGCGGGGACGAGTCCCCTGAGGGCAGGGCAGGGCAGGGCAGTACCGGGGGCACGGGCTCCCCCCGCCAGCCAGCGGCAGCCGCCCGCCGTTACCTGCCCGCCCCGGGCCGTTGGGAGCGGGCGCGGTTGCCGTGGCAACGCGGCACTGTCACTCTCCCCCCCCCCCCCCCCCCCGCCCTGCCGGGGGCTCACCGCTCGCCCGGGGCGCCGGCGGCGCCACATCCCGCCGGCGGCGGCGCGCGCGTCACGCCGTCGCGCGAGTAGGGCGTCACGGGCCGGTCGCCGCGGCAACGAGGCCGCGGGGGTAGGAGTCAAGATGGCGGCCGGGCGGCCGGCGCCGAGCCCAAGCGGCTCGTCCTGCCCCCGAGCCTCGGCTGTGGCGGCCGGGGAGCGGGAAGAGGAGGAGGCGGCCGCCGCTGAGGCGTTGCCGTGGGAGGTTTGGCTGGCGGCCGCCGAGGCGTCCCGCCTGCTGGCCGGGAGCAACGCGGAGCTGCTGTGGCGGCAGCGGCGCCTGGAGAAGGAGGCGATGGCCGCGCAGGGCGGCCTGGCCAGGCAGGGCCAGGAGGAGGCGCAGGAGGTGCGGGAGGGCGAGCCCCTCGGCGGGGCCCTGCCCGCTCAGGCCCCGGGCACCGGGCGCGTAAAGCTGTGAGGAGAGGCTGAAGCGCTCCCGCGGCTTGAGGAAGAGGCAGCTGAGGGGCTCCTGCCGTCTTCAGCCTCCTGGAGGAGGGCTTAGAGGAAATAAAACCCAAAAAGGTTTAAAAAAAAGGGCTTAGAGGACATAAACCCCAAATCTGCTCAGAGTGCAGTGAAAAAATAAGCGCTACACTGGTGACCTCTATCGCAGGCTGTTGCACTTGAATCCCGTGTCTGCTTTTCTAAAGCCAAGTACCAAGCAAAAAAGAGCAAACCCTTTCTTCAGTTATAATAAGAAACTGAAAATAAATATTTATTTTAAATGCCCTGTTAAATTTTATTTAAATGCCCTGTGTATTGAATAAGAAGACACAAATCTCTGATCCCCAAGACGTTGGTGGGATTCAGTGACAGGAAACGATATTCTTGCTCACAGTCCATGGTTTTCTTTCTTCCTGCATCCATCATGGAAGCCCTTACTCAATCCCTTTTCCAGTTTCCTGATATTTTCTGTCTATCTTTTTTCCCCTTTTCTGAACTGCTTCTCTTAATACTGTACCACTATCCAAAATGATATGGAAGAAAATCCTTTGTCCGGATAGTTTTAATTCTTTATTAGACTTGCAGATCTCTTCATATCTACTACAGGTATTTTTACAGTTTAGGCTTGCATTATCTCCCATGCTTAACACAAATCACGAGTGGTTGTTTCACTCCCCAGTTTTAAAGGTGGTTTAATTGGTCTGAACGCTGCAAGTGAGGGACCTTCTTTACTTTCTGGCGTCTTCTCATAATTTAAGTTTGAAGAGAAGAATACAACTAGGTTACTGTTCTCTCTCCCCCACCCTCCCCCCAGTTATTGTTTCTTAATTTCTGTTTTCACAGATCGAGAAACTGAAGAAGGAGCTGGTTGATTTGAAACAGCAAGCACAAGAAGAGAACAAGAAACTGGTGAATGAGCTTTTTATCCTCAGAACAGTGGGATCCTCTGGGCAGGCTGAACAGTAGTTTTGATTTAGCGTGAGGAACAAGATAGGACAGCAAACTGTTGCAGGTTTTGGTACAAGAATTGTGCATGAAAAAAGAACTTGAAAAAACAGTGCTGATGTGGGAGTTATCCCATGACTCTCTAGTATTATTTCAGATAATAGTAGGAATATTTTATAGCATCTGAAATAGTAATAGGAACCAGCTGGGTAATGGTGAGGCCAGAGGGACAGCACAAATATTTCATTTTTACTAAGCTAAGCTAACCAATAACTAATTTGAATTCTTTTATAGTTATCCTTCATTCATTGCTATTGAACCAAAAAATCTTAAAAAGAACAAAGAAAATTATTATTTGTTAATCTGTCTTAAATAAGTAACAGACCTGTGCTCATATCCACTTCAAGCCAGTATAATAACCCATGAAGAAGACTCCACAAGGAACTGTCTCCCATCCTTAGATTATAAAGAGCAAAATAGGATATAAACAATGTTATAGATGTTGCTTTAAAGTAACCATTCATTTCTAGTTTTTTTATTTCATTGGAGAGTAGCTTTTATTGAGTTTGCAGCATTTCTTCTAATGCTGAATTCCTTGTTGTTTTTAAAACACTGCAGCTCAGTGTAATTTCAGACGTTCAGTCCTGTGTGCTCTGTGTTTTATATGACAATATTTAGTGATTAACTTCCCTCATTTTGCTTACTTCTTATTATTTCCAATTTGCAGGCAGACGATTATGCCCAACAAATAAAAGAACTGGAAGAGAAATTTCATAAAAAAGTTGGAGAAATTGGCCAAATTCAATCAGAACTGAAATTAATAAAGGAATTTCGCAGGGAGAGAGCGGCTATGGAGAAAGAACTGGAAGATGTAAGTTTGTCATAAACGCAGGTTTGCAATACTTAATTAAAAAGCAGCCTTTCTGTCTGCATGGCAACCCAGAGTTTGGGAGTGGAGGAGAAAAGACATGGCTGACCTACTGTTTTTTTTTCCTTTAAGCACAGTTTACATAGCCTGAGCAAAAGCACAAGGTTTATAAAATGCAAGTTCTGTAGCCAGAACTCACTTCTGTAATGGGCCAATGCTGTAGGTTTGTTTTTACATTTTTATTTATTTTAAACAAAATTTACATAGAATCATACAAACATGGATGGACTAGAGCATTTGGTACACACTTTGGATCTATAATATGCTTTTTAAATAGTGGTATTAACTGTAAAATGTTTCAGCTTTGATAAAAAGCATCTCAGCTGGGTGATGGCATGAAAAAGGTGCCTCAAGCAACGTAAGTGTCTCAGTGATTCAGCTTGCCTGAGTTTTTTTTCAACTACAAGAAGTGTCTTGGAAACAAAACAAATGCTTGCTCAACAGCATTTAGATTATTAATATATATCTGCTTTTAAGCTAAGACACTAACTACAGTTAGTCATGCATTTTTCAAAGGATGCTTGAGGTGTTGGATTTTGAATGAGCTTGATGACTGAATGAGTAGACAAGGTAAAGTAGATTTCTAAAACCAAGCATTAAACAGAGTGATGAAGCATGTGTGAATGACTGTCAGTGATGTGAAAATACAGGCAAAGGTGAGCTTTGAAGAGGAAGCAAAACAGTAATAAAAGTCAGATTAAGTGAATTTTAGAGATTGTGTGAAGATTTGATGAAGACTGAGTAGTGCCAGGAAAGACTACCAAGTACCTCCTTGAAGAATTGCATACACTTAGTTATAAGGCTTAAATTAATTTCCATTATTACAGAGATTTAATTTTTTATCACAGTTAAAAAAGAGTATGAAGATCTCAGACAGGAGACATCAGGAAGCGCTTGTGAGACTGGAGAAGAGGTTCCTTGAAGAGAAGGTAAAGGCTGACAGGCAATTAAACTTTTATTAGAACAAAATGATTTCTCCCACTGACTACTCTGGCTTCTATAATTCTGACAGTTCTTTACTCAGCATTTTACAGATTCCTACATCAACAAAAGTATGACGACTGGGTTGGAGGCTAGGTGCTTTTTAAGGAAGGACATGGGATGTCAGGATCCCAGAGAGGCCTTATTCTCCAATTCTGTCAGGAATGTCAGTGCCCTTGGGAGTTCATTCAAATTATTATTATTTCTTTTTTCTTAGCAAGAAGTTGCATGAGCTGAAAACTGGAGATGATTTTAGAATTTATATTGTATTAGGTTTTAACTTCAGTACCACAGTTCTCGTGCAAAATTTAAACAGGCTTTTCTTCCTTTCAGAAAAGACTGGAAGAAGATGCTGAGAAGAAGCTGGTAATGATGACAGAGACTGCCCAGCGTGAGGCTGTTTTGTAAGAAACACTTGCTTTTCATGTTTTCTGTTTTACTAACCCATTTTAGTGGTGTGTTTTAAAGAACTAGTTGCCCATCTTACTGTGTGGCCTTTGAAAGGCAAAATCAGTTATGACCTAAGCTGTTTGCTCTATTTTAAATGTCAAGATGATGGCAGCACTTAAACTATAAAACTCTTGCTGGGTCTAGGGGAGGTCTGGAGGTAATAATCACAATCACACTACTTTTTTCTCATTCTCCCTGTCCAAATGTAGGACTAGTAATAAACCTAAGAAAACTTTGTACAGACCCATGAGAATTTTACAGCTTAACTCTGAAATTAGGACACTGAAATGTTGATTTTCATGTAAAAAACACGAAAGGTTGTGATTAAAGCTCTTGGATTTTATTTCCCTTTTTCCAGGCAGCTGAACAGCACTGGGAGACAGGTGTTTAAGGAGAACATTCGTCTTCATGGTGCTTTCTCTTACAATCTGAAAGAGAATATGGAATTGCAGAAAACGAAACAGAAGTTAGAGGAGGACAAAACTCTTCTGTTACTGGAGAAGGTTTCTGCTCTGGTTTTAATTCTGTTTCATTTCCCCCCAGGAAGGGGTCCCTGAAGTTCTGGAAATAGATGTAAGTGTACTGAGACTAATTTCTCCCTAGTCAGATCCCTCTGCAGCTATTGAGTTTCAGAGTTGTCTGAAGAAAGCTCTTATTCTCTCTTAATTACGGAGGAGAAATAAGGAAGGATTTCCTACGATAGCCCACTGAGAATAGGTCTCTATGTAGTGTACACTACATGCCAAGCCTTCTTTATCTGGCTTCTCCTGTAAACAAAAACCTGACCCCAGAGAAGTATTCTCTCTCTGGTGTGATGGTGCCAGCATGTTTTACTACATCGTCAGTGCTGGGGAAAAAGGAAACCTCCAGATTTGGTGTGAGTGAAACAAAAGCCCAAAAAATTTCATCTTACCCTTTTAGGAAACCAGCGAGGGTTTGATTCGAAAAAAGATCCTACAGATCAACCATCAGAAAGCACAGATTAGAGATCTGCAGTGTAAAGTGGAAAAACTGGAGATGGCCTTATCTCACATGACCACAGAATTTGAGACAGAGACTAAAAAAACACAGCATCAAGCACAGATAGAAAACCAGGCAAGCATGGTGGAGATCAAGAAACTGCAGCAATTACTAGAAATGAAGGACCAGGAGATGAATCGAGTGAAGAAACTAGCCCGGAATATCTTAAATGAGAGGACCGAGGTGGAAAGGTTCTTCCTAGATGCTCTGGAACATGTGAAGCAGGAGATCATAGCCAGTAGAAAGCACTATTATGAAAAGGCACGGGCTGCCTATTACAGAAAAATGATGGAGGCATGTGCAGGGACCGAAGAATTTCCCAAAGTCAAAACATTCAAAGGCAACATAAACAGCACAAACAGTGTGTATAGAGACCTAGAGGAAGCAGAGAAATACTACTGGTATTTTAACATAAAAAAACAATCTCTATCTTTCTAGCACACCTTAAAAAAAAGAAACGTGTGATGATATTGTCTAGATTTGGAATGTTTGTGGAGACTGCTGTAGTGAGAATAACTGTATGAGGTCAATTAGTAATGACTTTGTGGGCACCTAATCTCACTTTTTGATCATTATTTCTGTGGATGAAATTCAAGATAAGCTCAAAAGAGTACTTTTCATATTCTGCCATGTGCTGTGGAATTACATGTGGAATTTCCAGTATAGATGCATTTCTGTAGCTTCTTTTTTTCTATAATTATTGTAGCATCTCTGTTTTTTGGGGGTTGTGTAGGCATTGTTCTTCTGGCATTGCTCTTTTGCTTTTCATTCACTCCGATGACCTGAAAACATTGGAGCCTAAAAATTACAATTAACATCTTAGGAGCCCTTTACTGTGCTGCTGATCATTTTAACAGAAGCAACCAGTAGATGGCAAATAGTCTTTATTCAAGGCTGTCCGTATGCCAGAAGCCTCTGCTTTGCATTGTGATTTCAAAGGATGTTTTCCTCAAGCTTCACACTTAATCTAAAAATTAAGCTGTTACATGAAATATACAGTGACATATCACAGCCACGATCATATACAGTATAGTACCAATTGACAGGATTACATTTTAAAATTAATAAACCAAAATCTGATTTATAAGTGTAAATCTCTCGGAATTTGCATTAGGGTGCACCTTAGTTTAAACTGTGGCTACACATGCCACAGTGGCCAGTTTTACAGGTATCTAACCTGCCAGCAATCTGCACCTACAAACTGCAGCAGTATCTATAGATTTTAAGACATAGAGCTTGAAGTCCAGCATAGCTGCAGTTTGCATCCATCTTTGGTGAGAGATCAGAATTATACTACTCCCAAATAAAAAGCTTAGTATTCATCAGCCATTGGTTAACTCGGTGACATGTAATCAATTGGAATGCCCCATTCAGGTTGCCTTATCTCAAAAATGACAAAAAAGAAACACCGAGAAATCAAAAATCAGATGTGAAAATATTTACAGGACACATCCCCGTGTAGGGAAAAGAAAGGGGGGGGGGACACGACTGGAAGTGAGAATATATATTTAGCTTCTTATGTTTGAACAGTGAAAGAAGCAAGGGAAGGGAAATGTGCTTGAAATGAATATGTTTATGCCTAGTTTAGAGAGCCATATGTTTAGAAGTTGGAAAGACAGTACTGATTTATTTTCTGAATTTACATGCTATGAATAGCTGAAGAAGAGCAATGCAGAGATGATAGAGTTTAAAGCCCTTTTTACACATAGAGAGTCCATGAGAAATATGCCTCTTCTCCTAATGCATTGATCTTTTCTGTGTTTTTCAGGGATAAAGTACAGTTTGAAAAAGTGGATATCAGTGAGTTGACATGGGAACAAAAAGAACGTGTTCTGAGATTACTTTTTGCCAAAATGAATGGCGCAAATCCATGGTAATACTCCGTTTCTTCAGTAGGGGAGTTCAGAGCTTTCCCTGTTACTAAAGCTTGGCTGATAAACTCCAGAGTAAGGGATTCCAGGAGGCTCTGCATCTAGCGTAAGAGTCTAGCTGTGTGGCTTGGTGTGAAATACTGTAGCCTTACGAAAAAGGTGATTTATACAAATTTTGGACAGGCACCAGACTATACTGCTAGATCTTTGTGTGTAGTATCAAAAGAAAAGCAAGTGGAAATAAACTTTTGATAGTACTGAGGAAGACAGAATTATTTTTGCTCAGTGCAGTGGGATTAATTTTGTTCAGTCATTAATGAAATCCTATCCATTTTTATCAGACAAGTAGATAATGCATGTTGTGACAATACCACTCCCCGCATATATTTCCTTTTAATAAGAAAACCATAAAGCAGTCCGCCCAGTATTACAAAATACAAATATCCACAACCACATTATTGAAAGGGTACTTACCATATGGCTGGTTGCAGTCAGCATAAGAAACCTGGGAGCATGATTTAAAAGATGTCTAAAATATGGTTTACACTGGAAATTCAGAAGTCAAACTGCATTAAATACATTATAAACTGTTAACAGAATTTTTGATGGAATGCATAAGAGTGCCCCCAGAAAAATAAAAAATGTTACAAATTTTTATATAGTTCGAGAGCTAAACAGGGTGGAATATCATCTTCTCTATGTTATCTTTTAAAATCTTTTAAATTAAATTTAAATTTTATTACATTAATAGAGTTTAACAAATTTGGTTAAAGTTTTTACAGCAGGAATAAGAAATGTATAATTAAATGATTAATCCATTAGCTTTTATGGTCCCAGTTTAACTCCTTTTATCAGTATTTGCCAACATACAAAAACACACGTAAAGCTGTATGGTAGGTATGCTTGAGGACTGGGATACAAATACTTCATTTTGATTTATGATTAAAACCATTAATTGTTTTGTTGTTAATTTCAAAGATTTCTATTATAAAATATATTTTGTGCGTGCATTCTAAGTGAGATACTATTCTAATAATATTCTAGGATAAGAGGTTAGAAGTTTTCTTCCACATGTTGTTATTACCTGTTATTTGGAAACATAACATGATATTTATTTACCAATAATTTGTCTACATGTGCTGACAGCCTTTCTTCCTCTAAAAAAAATTTACACACAGTTCTGATGTATCTATTAAAAGAATAAATCAGGCCACTGGGAATCAGGAAGGAAATGGACTATCAACTAATATTTTGGTCGGTCTTTGATATCTTCACACTGATAGAAAGGATTATTTAGACCTCTGCTTAATATCAAGCAATAGTCACCCCTGTATTTGTAAAGATAGAGGTGAACTAAACGACAGAAACAGCGCACAGCAGCACTGACCTCTGCCTATGCAATTTCTGCTTGAGTGCTCCTCATTTACTTTTAGTTGTAATGATTTTTCCATAAAATACAGAACTCAGTAGCAAACTGAACTCGTGTTCAATTCATAGTGCTGATTTCAGAGAGTGTACTGCAATAGCTCAAGTGTCCTGGCATTTCTTGCTTGCTGTTTGTTGTAGGAAACCAGGAGTTTGGTGTGGATTAGAAACCTGGCTGAGCATACATCACCCTTAGATGAGCATAACTTTGTTCATTTCTTCCTTACAGGAAACACAGCAGAGTTCTGGCTACTTCAGCTCCAGCTCCTGCTGATGCTAAAGAAGAAAGTAAAGTTGGGTAAGATGCTAAATTATACTATACTATTTAACAACTCATCAGTGGAAAGCTGTACCAGCAGGGAGATGAAGCAGGTACATCATCAGTGAGCATCTGCAGCTTGATCTAAAAAGGCCTTTCATTAACTAAAAGGCAGATACAAGTTGTATTTCTAGTACATTTAAAATAATCTGATTTAAAAATGTTGGAAATGCAGATAATCAGAAAAGATATTTGCACGCAAGTGAAAGGCTCCTACAAATTTCTAGAACACAGGTGTGGGGAAAACGCAGGGATACTCCTGCGATTCTTCAGACAGCAGGTAAGCTTCGTGATAAAGACTGATGTTGTTATAGAAGATGGATTTTAGAATTTCTAAAGGAAAGAGAGAGTGTGTTTTAGTAAGGCAACAGAAAAGTCAGAATAGCAACGCTGATTAGGAAGAAGAATGAAGGTGATTTGAAAGTGAATGACTGTAGACAGTATTAGAGGCTATTATTTAATATTCATTTCCCTGGTGTATGAAAGGATGGCAATGTGTTAATGGTGATTTACCTTGAACATTTTACCTTTGCAGCACAGAAAATATTTCTTCCAACCTAATATTTGTTACGCAGCAAGCTGAATTATCAGAGTCGTCATCTTCTGCAGTAATCCTTCCACATATTCAGATGTTAACAGAGTAAGGCAGCTGTACACTTTACGTGAACAAGAACAACATCCACAGCAATTACTGACTCATCTGCACTTTTCATTGTGGAAGTCATCTTGTGAGCAAAGCTGCAATTCTAAATCTTCCATCTGTTAATGCTGTTGCTTTGACCACAGATTTAAAATTCATCTGAAATACAACAATTTTCCTCCTCCTTAAAATAAAGATCTTATTCTTTCAAAAGCCAGGAGCTAGGATGACCCTATACATAGCACTAAAGTGGTCAGAACTCTGTGTAGGTGTTGCTGTAATTTGACTGAGATACTTTTTCAGTTAGCAATAAAGTTATGTATATGAAGTTTAAGAGCTTTTGTGATCAAGTGGTAAGTACGTGGAAATAGAAACAAGACATTCCTTGAAATGCTGTATGAAAATATTGGTGCAGAAGTTCTTGAAATACTATAAAAGGGAGATGTATACACTGGTTACAGGAAACACAGACCAGCCTCTGTGAAGGGGAACAAAGTCACTGTAACACCTACAGAATATCTTACCAAGGAACAGTCATTTTCTGCAGCAATGTATTAGCAAATTTTTTTAATTCACAATCAAATTGCAAGGTGAGAATTTCCCTCTAGAGTATAGCAGAAGAAAAAGTAAGATACAAACATAAGAGTAACTGCTGTGGATCCACTAAATACATAACTGTCACTTACAAGGAATCTTAATCTGAAGGCAGGATACAAAGTCTTCACATTCAAGTTGTTTAATTAGAACAAGTAATGATTACAATCATTAGAATAATGTTATTTTTCCATGAGTACTTGAATGAGCTCCCTGCAGATCCCTCATGGCTGCATCATCTTCGAGGATGCAAGAATAAAAGTAGAGGCTCTCCAGCTCCAAATGCACATATTCTTAAGAACAGGTTATACCAAGACTTACCCTTCTCTTGCAATGGGACCTGCAGTCCCTAGGGAACGTGAGTGTGTTTGAGCAAACGTCACAAGGTGTCAATCAATCACCACAAGAAATACAGCTATAGTCAGGAAAAGAAACAAAACAGGCCTGGCTGTTTTGTGATTAAAACATGGTCTCTCTTCCTACTGACCTGTCTACTTTTCTTACCACCCAGACTCACATGATCCTGTGATTCAAGACATACAAACATGTTTCTGCTTCCACAGTTTCATTATCTTACAGGACCTGTAGGCACATTTCTGTTAGCACAGTAAAAAGGCACCAACCAACTTCTAGGTATAACGGAATTGACAGCAAGCTGGAGAATACAATCTGCACACACACCAGGAACAGAAGTTTTCGAGCTGTCAGAGGCACAGTGAAGGTCACTGTCCCATACAGGAATTTCTTTCATCCTCAGACAAGCAAATATGCTTTCCTGAAAAATGCTTAGAAAGCCATTTCTGAAGTGTTTTGGAAACTGCTCAACAGATGAAAAACTGACGTTTTCAACTCCCAAACTTGCTGTCTTCGTTGTATGTAGAAGTCATTTCCATGAGACATCCAAGATGTCCCAGTTATGTCACTCAAACTGAGTACTCATCTGAGTAAGGTTAGCTCAAAATCTTAACATGTAAGAAAGTGGTAAAGAAAACTGCTACAAGATGTAGCCAGTACTGAGTCACTAAGGCTAAAGATACTGCAGTGGAAAGCAGAGTAGTGTTCAAGTTCAGAGGGTCTGGAAAGAAACACACGTTAAGGCTCATCTGTCTTCCCTTTCAATTAGATTTTTTTCCTCTGTGACAGGTTATTAAAAAAAATTGTGTTCAGCTAGCCAAAAAACACTGACAGCAACAGAAAACCCAGACTGTGCATTACATGAGCCTGCCTGATCTAGACAGAAAAAAAGGCCCATAGAAAATGGAGCTTTCTGTTTCCCAAGGAAATGATGACAGTCAGGACAAAGCTGGAAAGTGCAACATGGAAGGAGAAGGGAACCAAGGTCAGCATCTGTGAAGGCTGATTTAGTTCCCCATAGTTGGCATAACCACAGCAGGCTTGGTAACAGTGGCATCTTCCTCTTTCCATTGAGAAATGATTGTTTTCAGCTGTGTGTAGAACTGCACTCCCTGGGGGAAAGGAGAGACACAAGGGTCAGATGTTTGGCTTTAGGAATTCTTCAGATCTGCACCACAGATGTAACAAGCAGTTTTTGCTCTGTCTACAAGGGTTTGAGTTTTCCTCTGTGGGATCAATTCTTGTCAGCCTGTTCCTTTCAACAGCTCCCTAAAGACTCTGGTCCTATGAGAAAACCTGATACTTAGTTCTTGCTCCCTTCTCAAATCTCCACCCAGTAAGGTAGATCTGATGATCATCTCCCCATTGCCATTTCTAACCTGATTTATAACAAATCAAGAGAGTACTCTGAATCAGCAAGTTACCTGTTTGCCATAGAAATTAGTGTCTCCTCTGAAAGAAGCACGAGAACCGGTGAAAGAGAACATGGGCAGAGGTACTGGGATTGGAACATTGACTCCCACCTAAAGCAAAGGAGAACTGTCATATTAATCACAAGGTAAAGAAGTAGCAGATAGTCAGTGATCAGTCACTATAGCTGGATGGCTACTCATGGTGAAAACAACAACCATAGGAACAATTCTAGCTTGAACATACCTGCCCCACATCTACTAAGTGAGAATATTTCCGAGCTGTGGCTCCATTGGTGGTGAAGATTGCGGTTCCATTTCCATAGGGGTTATTGTTCACCATCTTAATTGCATCATCCAAAGTGTCTGCTTCCAGAACCACCAGGACAGGCCCAAAGATTTCCTCCTTGTAGCAAGTCATGTTTGGCTGCCAAGACAAACAGCAGAAAAAGCAGACTGTAGGAAATAGCATATGGTAAATACACATACTGCTCATCCTCAGGATATTCCTAGGAACACCCATCACACTGCATTGCCGCAGGCCATCCGTCCTTCAGTCCTGCTTGCCATTCCACCATTTCCCCTGCCCTGCCATCTATCTAGTCCACTAAAGAGGGCACCATTTGTAACTGCTAAAATGTTTTCTGCTTCTACTACCTGCGTGACCTGAGTTACAAGTTAGGCCTTTGATCAAGGCTGATTAAAGCCAGGATTAATTCAGGATAGTTTACTCCTCTATAAGTCAGTGCCCGGGATTTGTGTCTCATAATTAGCAGTATTTGACAAATACAAAAGCACCAGTTAGAGTACTTGAATCATTAATAACTAACACAACAAACTACAAAACATTCATCTGACGAGTTTTCTGTGGCTACTGATAACCTTATTAGTGTATAAAAAACTACAAATCAAAAAATCTCAGTGAAACTTTTACTATTGAATACCTAACTATTTACAATGCAGCAAAGGAAAGTGAAGTACTTTAAGATGTTTAATGAAAACAATGCAATTAAATTATGAGATAGATTAAAAGCCTGAAATATATGATAGCACTTAATCCATAAAATCCTAATACAAAGTACAATAGCAGAACTATCAAGATCGGTGCATTGTCATGTAATCACTCACCAAGAGGGCCACAATTAATATTCCCCCACAGTAGCACCCATCTGTTGCACACCATGCACTATATTGAGAGGCTGTTTCAGTAAAACTGTGAATATGTTGAATTATTCAAACAGCTTTTGTACCTTGCCCCATAATTACTCTTGTGAAGACTTGCACAAATATTTAACTTTTATTTCTACAAGTCCTTAAGTTGCAAATTGCAGGAATGTATAATGGAGAAAGGAAAATTTTAAGTCTGGCTGTTAGTCATACTCTTTTTAGACATCTGCTGCTGGCCATTACGACAGAAAGTACACTGTGCCCAATGGATATTTATTTTGACGCAGTACAAATTGCCCATGTGTTCCTTTAATTGGCTGCATTCCAATAAAGTTAAGATTATCAACTTTATTCAGTTTGTTCTGCTCCCCTGGATTCTTTCATCACAACAGCATTACAATCAGCACTTTACTGGGATTGTGCAAGAGAAAGCTGAGCTATTTACGAGACTTCTACCTGGTGATTCTTGCCTGATTTTGGCTAACCCATTTTTCAAGTGACCCTGCGTTATACAGCATCAAGTTTTGGTTATGTTACCTTGACATTGGCAAGGATTGTTGGTCCAACAAAATTGCCATTTTCATAGCCCTTCACTTTGATATTACGGCCATCCAGAAGAAGACTTGCACCTTCTTTTACTCCTTTCTCAATCAGATGGCAAACACGTTCCTTAGCTTGGGGACTGATTAGAGGCCCTAGATCTGCTCCAGGCTGGTCTCCTGCAAAGAGGCAGAGACAAAAAAAAAAAAAAAATTAACTCTTACAGTTTCCTCTTCGTATGTATCATGGAAGTAACTACACTGGCAGGAAAAGTCTGATGTTTCTGAGACACAGAACAAAGATTTGAGGCATTAATGAACTGAGGTAATAGCCTGCAACTCATAATCAACAAACAAGAGAAGGCATAAGCACAGTTTTAGATCACCAGAAAGCTAAAATTCAACAACAGATCCTTCTTAGAAAGAAAAGTTTTCTTCTTTGCAAGACTTCATCAAAAATAAATGAAAGTTAGGAGAATTCTCCTAGAATTAACGTTTAGTTTTTCTAAAGTGCTTGTTTCCATTTTTTCCTCATATTGCATGCTTACTACACATTGGAAGGATCTCTAAGTGAGACTGTTATATTAATGGTAGGTTTGTGTTCTACATAGGACATAACCTCAAAGTTCCAGTTAAAACAAAGCCAATTCTATAAACTGTGCATCAGTTGTATTGCCAAGCCTTCCTACACATTCCTAACTCCGAGTCTAGGGCTTTGTCCCACTCCAGATAATCTGCTAGCTCCCATAACTACGGACCAAACCTATGGAGCTAGCAGCTTCAAGGGATACACCACAGTATGGCAGATACACCAACCTAAAAAGCCACAGCTGTACAGAAGTGAAGTACCTAATAAGACATTATCTGAGTCTGTACCTGCATTTACGCGTAGATTTTTGGCTCTTTCCACCAGCTCTGGCAGCCATTTCTGTGCTTCTCCCACTAGAATTGCTGTAGACAGGGCCATGCAGCGTTGGCCGGCTGCTCCAAAAGCAGCTCCAACCAGCTGGTTCAAGGTGTTCTCCTTGTTGGCATCAGGCATCACCACGCCATGGTTCTTTGCCCCCTGAAATATAAAACATAGGGCCTCCCATCATTAACCACCCCCGCCCACTTCTTTTCTAGCTCTTTGGCAGTATCTTGTTATAGTAGCTCTGAAGGCTACCAGCAGGCTGGCAAGAAGGGCGGCCTCCACACTTAACTCTCAGAAGGAAAGTCAGCTTCTGCTGCCGACTGGTGTGTTCTGTTTTAACATGCACAGAGAGAGGCAGTCTGGGTGCTGCCGTGTGCTCCGTTCGGTGGCATTACCATGTTAGCCTGGACTCTCTTGCCATTCCGGGATCCTCTCTCATAGATGTACTCGCCGGCCTGATTAGATCCCACAAAGCTGATTGCTCTGATATCCGGATGGTCACAAATGAAATTCACAGCTTTAAATAGGAAATAAGATATTATATATTGTGGTGCACAAACATTTCCCTCTGTCCCCATCCCCACACTGCTAAATCTACGCATCTTTCTTCGTATCAGAATTCTTGCCTCTGTTTCCTACATCTGAGTCACATTTCAGTGCTCATGGTGGCCATTCCCAAGGTGCCCAAGTGATGCTGAAACAAATTTACTGTTGGTTATTTTTATCCTTGGGTTCTGAATTTAATTGAGTGCTTTGGAAAATAATCTGCTTAGGAACTAGAATACTGGTGTCCACTGCATAGCCAGTGAGGCATTTAATTTTTGTTTAGTTTTCCTTGGTAAACACCAAGATGATTTATCTGCTTATTTCAACTGAAGCTTAGGTAGCTAAAGAGAATTTGAACACTTGCATACCTTGGAAATTCAGACCCTAGCCCCCCAAATTCTTGCCACCTTATCTCCCAAAATATTTGATGCAACATGCTAGAGAATCTTCCTGTCACCCCATTTCCCCTCCATCAAGAGTTTTCAAGCACCTTTACAAACTTATCTACCAGCAGTAGGATCAGACGCTCCAACTTGTTTTAGCACCTCCACTAAACGTACATCACAACACTTGCATACTCCAGCCATCTCCCAAGCAGGGCTATTATTACCTTCATGCTGTCCATGGATGATATTCAGGGTCCCATCCGGGGCACCAGCATCCTGAAACAGCTTGGCAAGGAACATGAGTGCTCCTGGTACACGCTCCGATGGTTTCATCAGGAACGTGTTCCCGCAAACCATAGCCATGGGGAACATCCACAGAGGAATCATGGCTGGGAAGTTGAACGGCGCAATGCCAGCGCACACACCCAGAGGCAGACGGTAGGTGTAAGTGTCCATGTCTTTAGTGATGGAGGGCATTGTCTCTCCCAGTATGAGGGATGTCACGCTGCAAGCATGTTCCACCACCTCTGCAGCAGAAAGGGCAATATGCCACTGGGTGATCTGTTAACAGTCAGTCCCCAAACTCCCTTCTCACCACTGCCTTGACCCAAGTCGTTCTTCCAGCCTTTTCCCACAACTTAAAACTCATTGTGCTCCAGAAAATCCCTTTGCTCTGCCAAGTACTGTGAGCTTATTGTGAATGGATTCTCTCCTGAGTACATTATATGCCACTGTGATAGGCGCACAGACACAACAGCCCCGGTAAAAGTACAGATGTGGTTTTAGTGTACCAGCTGCGATTCAACATATGAGAACAATCCCTTTGCAGCAATTTGTAGTCACTCCCAGGAAAAGGAAGGATTTAATAACTTGGAAGTGATTTAAGGAAGCCTGATCTAAGGGAATATTTCAGGTTCGGAGCTACAACTGCCCTTTTTCTTTTAGAAGGAGGCTTTGGAGGCAGCTACACGTACAAACTCCTGGAGCAAACAGTTGCTCAGGAGACCTCCTCCCTTCCTAAGGGATCTGAAAGCCCCTTTTGTAACAGGAGGAGCCAGCAGCTTACGGAGGCCTCGGAACACATCTCCCTCAGCATCAGCCAGGGTCTTCCCTTGCTCGAAGGTGATGAGTTTTGAAATTTCTTTCTGAAAACGGAAAACAAAGTTTATGAATGTTACTGAAGTGCCTGCCAGGACATAGGCTGCAGGGTTAAGTTTACAGAGAGCTGAACATCAGCTGAACAGTCTGAGTAGACCCTGGGAAAGCCTGCACGGGCTGATTTGCTCCTTGTTGACAATAAGCAATAAGTTGACAATAATTGTGGACAATAAGTTGCACAGGTGATATTTAAAAACAACAAGAACAAAAAACAGCTGGAGGTTGGCTTATATTCTACTGCTTTCACATGTCACAAAGACACACAGAAAAATCTGTGGAATCCAAAAACATAGTAACGTGCTTCTCCCACTTGTCTTTGTCAACTGGCACATTCTCCATCCAGGTTGAAAGTTCCTCCTGTGGTCCTTTGGTCAAAGGAACAAATGCACAATAATACTCCTGAAGAAGCACTGCCTCTGTAGCCACATTTGCCTGGGAAGTGCTTTGCCTCACCTCTACATGACAGTGACTCTGTCAGCTCAATTATGGTAGCAAGACCTCATCAAGAATTCAGATAAAGCCTGAGACTCAATTTCTTTCACCGAGTCAGCTACAAGGCATTCAGCAACAGCCGTCACACACAGATGTAGCGTCTCACCAGATTGTCTTTGATGAGCTGTTGATAACGCAGGAAGATTTGCTGGCGACTCAAGACAGATGTTTCTGACCAGTTCCAGAAAGCCTTTTTGCAAGAAGCCACAGCTGCCTCCATCTCACTGGGTGTAGCTTTCGGTACGCGAGCAACCACTTCGTTGGTAGCCTGATGGAAAAGAACAAATTGCATCAAAACCCCACTTTTTCCAGCTCTCCCTGACAACCATTCAACAGTCCCTCACAGCACATGCTTAAAATCCTTATTCTAAAAGGAGGTGTCCTTCTGAGGGGGAAGGAGAAGAGACATTCCTCCTGTGGAACAGGCAAAAGGCCTGGGCTACAACAGGAATTCTACGTATTTCGTACTTCTGAAAACCCATACTCTATACATCTCACAACAGGCACGCAGAAAGCTGTAAATGCAGTGCTGACTTCCAAGATGGAGTTGAAGTGACTTGTCTGATATATTTTTCAGCTTCTAGAGAGCGTAAGACAAAGGTTTCTGTGGCCTACGGCCTTTTCTCTCTGTATCGTCTTGGCTCATTTGCTCTTGTGCATTAAACAAAGCAAGGTTGCTTTGCAAAGAGCAGCACATAATTGTGCAATTGGCACTGATGTTAGTTTACCTAGGTCACTAGGCTGAAAAAAGATCTTTATGAGCAACCTTAGTGCTATAGTATTTTAGCTTTTAGAGCTTGTCTTTGTTGGTTTGACCTCCTTCTCATGCACACTTAAAAATTAAGTCTGCTTTGACATGACAAAAACATCAGGTAGGTCACTAAGAGAGAAACTACTTAGAAAAAAAAAAAAGAACGTTGTTTGCCCTATAGAGACCAAATGAGCTTCATGAACACAGCTTGCTGCCCTGAACACTTCCACAAAGCAAATCAAAATAGGTCTTTACAGACAAGTTTTTAAAAACTGCTGTCCAAATCCTTACTGCGAGGGTCAGAATTCTGAGCCCTTTGGTGCAGGACTCAGGCAAGTGCAAGTGCTACTCATCTAAGTTCATTTTGCACTGCACAGCATCCAGCCTCTAAATTCACAGTGAATATTATGGTGCAGAGATGGAAACTCTCTCAAAGGAGAGAAGCTTCAGCTGCCAAGATTTTTTACCTTGGTCTGAGAGTGAAATCGATCTCTATCAGGACTTTACATACAGCTGGCATCAAATCGTATCAGGTTGCACACATACAGGGTGAAAGGAAGCCACCTGAAGTTCTGACATACTAATCACAGAGCCTTTCTATGAGCAAAATACAGTAAGCAGGATTTAAGCTTCCTCTTCAGAGATCAAGGTTTTACTACACAGGGGAGATAAAGAAGGTCATCACTTTCCTAAGACTAACATTTCGTGTGAAGAGGAAACTGAGAAGCAATTACACAGTGCTAAATCCATCTTAAGCTCCAAGACTAAGCTTTCTCAAGAAAGACATATACTTTCCCCTTTCGCCAAACGATTCAATGGAAGCACAGACCCTTGCTGCACAGCGATCGTTAGTATATAAGCAGAGGCTGCTTCACTCACTGGGTTGTGGATATCGATCCATTCTGTAGTTTTGGATTCAACAAACTTCCCATCGATGAACAGTTTGGTTGTTGGCTGTGGAGGACAAAACGCAGGCCAGTGAGTGATCTTTGTCTCAAGGTGCCCACGTGCCAATGTGCCTCATTACATGTAGGTCTCCATTTACCACTAAGCCCCATTTTTCCCCCACTTTAGAGCAAAATGGCTAAAGTTCTTTCAAAAGCTGTTACAGAAAAAATACACTGCTAGATTTATGTTCAGAGCTGTTTCAATCTACTTAAACACTATGTTACTAAGAAAATTAAAAACCTGCAATTCGTAAGTGTTTAGAAAAAAACAGTTAATAATTCACTTTGTGAGGATTTCACCTACCCGGTACAAACTGTACTATGTTCCTTTCCCATCAAACCACTAAGCGGGTTCATCTCGCAAGCTCATAGCTGCAGGCACTAAATTGGCCTTTCCCTACTTCCCTGTGGTTCTGCAACTGTGGGCAAGGAACCTGTAGGTGCTGAGTTCACAGCGATCGTCCTGGCAGGCAGCTCGGAGGACACAACTTCCCAACTCACGTGCAGGGGAGAGGAAAAGGAAGGTTTGGAATAAGGGAGGAGGAATAAGAGGGTTGGGATGCTATCCATGGTACAATGTAGGGAGATCAGAGGAAGAATTAGGAAGATAAATGGGACTGGCTTGGACAAGTGATGGCAGTGAAACAGGATGAGTGGGAAGCAAAAGGGCAGCAAGAGCTGCAAGAAGCTGAGAAAGCGGGGCTGAGATGAGAGCTGTAACAACGCTGGTAACGGATAAGCAGGGGGGTAACACCAGGGCGGTGGGTCGAAAGAAAAAAAAAACCCTTGCAGGCGATTACGTGGGTGGTCACACCTGGAGAAGCAGGGCAGAGGGCCGCGCTTGCGAAAGCGCAAATCCTCTGCGGACCCCGGAGGGGAGCGCAGCGCACCTGAGCACCTCGGCTGCCAGGGGAGGCCCTGTGGTGGTGCCGAACACACCCCCCTGTGGCCACCAGCCCTCCGCTAGCCACGTGTGGGCGCACCTGTAGCGGACCCACGAGCTCAGCGCCTCACCCGGACCTCGGTGCGGCGGAATTTCTGCGGTTTTGGGTTACTTGGAAGGGGCAGGAAAGCCACGCACGCCAAGCAGCAGCTCCCCGCGGCCGGGGGGGGGGGGCACCCCCACACCCTCACACCCCCCTCCCGGGGGGCCCGCCGCGGGCACTCACCACAGAGGAGGACGAGGAGGCGGCGGCTGAGGCGATCCACGGCACCCCGGCCCTCCGCGGCAGCTGATAACACACGCAGATAACGGCACGGTTAGCGGGGCTCCTCACCGCCACCCCGGACCCTCCCCCCCGCCGCCTCCCCCGACCCGAGGCCGCCGCAGGGTCCCGGGGCTGTCGCCGCGGCCCCGGCCCCGCCGCCTCACCCCCAGCGCCACGCGCCGCCGCCCGCCCCAGGCCCCCCGCGCTGCCGCCGCCGCCGCCATGCCGGCCGAGGGTCCCTGCCCCGCCGCCCCTCAGCGGCGGCCCTCGCCCCGCCCCCTCCCTCCCATTGGCCCGCCGGGCAGCGGCCTCGCCCTCGCCCCGCCCCTCTGCCCCCACCGCCCCCCGCTCCGGGCCGCCGATTGGCCGCGCGGCCGAAGGCGGAATTTTTACCTCCCCCCTCCCCTCCCCTCCCCTCCCCTCCCGGCCGTGCTCACGTGACGCGGCAAGATGGCGGCTGCCGCGGACGGTGAGGCGCGGGGTGTAGGGGTGAGGGGGGGGGTGGGTGTCGGGCCCGGGCGCCCCCTCACCGCCGTCTCTTGCAGGCGCCGACTTGGAGGCCTCGCTGCTGAGCTTCGAGAAGCTGGACCGGGCCTCCCCGGACCTGTGGCCCGAGCAGCGTGAGTTTTGGGGGCCTCTTGGTCGGGTGGGGAGCCGCGGCGGGGTGCGTTCCCCCTGCCCGCCCCGCTCACCGCCGGTCTCTCTCTTGCAGTGCCGGGAGTCGCCGAGTTCGCCGCCTCCTTCAAAAGCGTAAGTCGCCCGCCCCGGGTCTCCTGTGCTGCTGCCCGCGTCCTGGCTGAGCCTCCCCTCTGGGGCCTGGGGTGGAAGGAAAGGCTTTAAGCTTTAGGGAAGTCTCCTCTGGGGTCCTCTCCTTAGTTTGTGGGTGTTACTGCCCTGCTTTAACCCTTAAAGCGTCTAGGGGAAGCTAGAAAACAAGACTAAGTGTTAAACTATCCCCACAGAGCACCTGGAACCCTCATCTTTCCTGTCAGTTTAACTGGCCTTAAGTTCTAGTTCAAACTTTCTTGTATGTTCCCAAAGATGCCCTTGTCTGAGCGTGGTCTGTCTTCCGCTTCTTGTTTTTCTTTTCCAAACCAGCCTATTACAAGTTCTCCTCCCAAATGGATGGCTGAGCTGGAAAATGACGATATAGATATGTTAAAGGGTGAGTACGGGTGCTGGGGAGGGTGTGGTTGTCAAAGCAGGTGGGAATTCCTTCCTTACAAAAAAGAAGGGTTAAAGGGCTTGCTTCTGAACCCTTCTGGAGGTGTAGGGACGGGGAGTGGTCCTTCTGTGCTATTCAATGTTTATTTCAGAGTTTTTGCCTTGGATGCGTAACAGTTTGTGCTTTTATTCTTTTTACTACTTTTTTCATTATCCCATTACTTTATTTTACTTCTGAAAGCAAGAAACTCCTATCAGTGAGCCCTGTGGCCTTTGATCTCTAGCCCTTGTATTTGCAGAATCTCCAGCTGAAGGATCTAGATTAGTAGTCTCTTTATCTTGTCAATTACCTCAATTTTTTGTTACTCCTGTCATCTCCAGGAAAATATCCTGACATCAAAGGCTGTCTGTTTTTTCAAAACAAGCAAGTAAGAACTAGTTAAACCTGTGTAACATTATATATAATGTTTCAGTTACCTCTCTTACTAATATTTTACTGTAGAAATACAATAGGTGTCTCCTGTTGTTTGAGAAGAGGCATAAGGTTTTTTTGGTAGACCTCAAATGATTAAGCTTGGTGACCAGCTTAGATTTCTTGAGTGGCTTGTTGAATGATGCTGTGTGCATGTGTTTTCACTCTTGTAACTGAGATCTCCAGTGGAAATGTTGTTTGTAAGGCTGTTTGAAAAGCTGCAGAAAGGCTAGCTAGCATATGGATTTGCTGCATATTACAGTCGTTTGTAGCAATCGTCCTTGAGCTTGCTCTTCTTTCTCACGTGAATTGCAGCTGAATTGTTCTGTGATGGAAGTAGGACAAATTGCTTTTTATATGGCTGTAACTTTTTGCTGGTTCTCATGTCTGAGTTGTAAGGATTAAAGAACATATTCTGTACAGTTCAAATTGAAATTGTAGAAAGCATTACTTGAATGCTTTGTGAAATAGTAAACATATAAACTGCCGCTAGAGGTCTGTAGACAGCGTTAAAAATCATGCTTTTCTCTCTTTTTAGAGCTGGGGAGCCTCACTACAGCTAACCTGATGGAGAAGGTTCGTGGCCTGCAGAACTTGGCTTACCAGCTGGGGTTGGATGAATGTAAGTTCTATGCGTGGATGTGACTGGCTGCGTTGCAAATCCTCCCACTAAAACATGCACTTCTAGTACACAAGTAGTTGGAAAAGTGTGTTGGCGGATTTGGTAAATATCTCACCACTGCGGTGGTGCACTAGGAGATCTTCTGATGGGGAAGTGTGCTGCCCTGAACAAGTCTACCCTGGTGCAACGAAACCTAACATTTAGAATTTCTTATCTTTTGGGTTTTGACTTCTATTTTGAATATTAAGGTCTAGTAATGTGATAAGATAACGCAGTAATTTGTGACCTTCAAAAACAGGGAGAGGGCACCTGCAGAACAGAATGCCTACTTCTCCAGCTTACAGCCTATCTGCGTGGGGGAAAATATCCTAGCAGTAATTACCAGATATCACTTTGACTTACATTTGACTTAAATAAATCAGGTAACTTTGCTTCGCTTCCTGCACAGATGCTGAAGCTATTTCTCAGAATACTTGTGGCAGTACTTGTGTGAAACTTCATGTAATACCCACACGTTGAACCTTTTACTTGTTAGCAATTAGTGCCCATGCTGCTTTCTGGTTCTGTAGTTGCTGTGTTTTTTCCTATAGTCAGCTGTAGCGGGAGGTGCTGTCAGTACATACTAAAATTGACCTTCATTCATCCCACTTACCAACAACCAATTTTTATCAATTTTTTTGAAGCTGTTGCTTTCATCATCACATTTGGGACTTTGTTGTGAACAGGTTGATCCAGCTTTGAAGATTTCAAGGGGATTGTGCTTCCTTTAAGCACTACCTGTGCATATTGACACATTTTAACTTTTTTTTTTTGCTTAATTTTGGCCTATCGTAGACATTAGCCGCAGTTACTCTTGGGCTATGCGCAGAGCTTTGAAAGCTTACTGACTGTAAGCCTAGAATGCTCTAATGCTTTTTTTTATCAACAGATCATTAAGACTGTTTGAACACACTCCCTGCACTCGAAAAATTATTGTACTTTCAGTGCTAATGTCTTTTAAGATTGTAAGAAGCATTTAGGGGAGTAGAAGTTATACTTTAACAAAGGAAATCTTAGTCAAATACAAAGACTGGCTGATTGACCTGTAAGCCTGCAGCTTAACTGAGAAAGCCAAGCAGCTTTGCTATGCTAAATGGAGTTTAAGCAGAGCCTAAGTTACATCAAGTGAACAAAGCTTAGCAATTTTTATGTTGCATTTATTTCTATTTATTTTTACTGAGAACAAATAAATATGAAAAGAAGACCAAGTGAGGAAAAAACGTTTGAGGTCTGAGAGCTATAACCATTAGTCTATGGTAACTGACTTCTTGAATTTCTAAGGCTTATGAAAGCTCTCTTCGTGTTTGTAACTACTTGTTGATGAAGTCTACTTTCCTTTAATCTGTAATATATGTAATGCTTTGTATGTCATAACATACACATTTATTTTAGGAAAACTTTCACAGAAAATGAAGTGCTGAGTTTGAACAGGGCCTCTCAGGACCATTTTTTCCAATACTGTCTTTAAGTTATTTTCTCTTGCAGACTTAGATAAGTGAGAAAACAAGAAGAAATGTAAAAAAGATCTGTTTATTAAAGTTAAGAGACTTGTGGTTTTGGTTCAGAGGTATATGACTTGATTGTATCTTTGTATATTGAAGTGCATTACAGCATGTTTTTATGTGGCTGATCGTCGAAACTGCTTATCAAAAACAGGATTAAAAAAACATCCTGACCTATCTCCTCTAGGTGGCAGCATGAAGCTTCTCATAGCATTCTTGATACTTCGTAAAATTGTACACTTTCAGTCATGATTTGAAGTTCGTTTTTCCCAAGACATTTTTTGACACATTTCCTGTTCTAAATGTGTACCGTCCTTTTGGCAGTACTTTCACAGGTTTCATCTGTATTATGTGAGAAACAATCCTGCTTCGTTGTGTCAGCAACTTATTCGCTTTTCCTTCCAATGCTCCCCATCTACATTTTAATTCCTTTGTATTTTCAAAGGCTTCTGTGTTTGTCCAGGTTATTTATGAAATGCTGTTCAGGACCAGAACAATTCCTGCAGCACTCCATGACAAATATACCAATTTAGTGACTTTGTATTTCTGTTGTGAGGTCTGTTACAGAATCAGTTCACAGCACCCTTCTTATAAATTTGTATTATAATTCATGAGGCAAAGTGACATGTGGGACTGGGTACACATGTGGTGACTGTGGGACTGGTCTTCAAAAGCTTTCTTTATCAAGGCAGTATTCTGACATTAAAATTGAGATCTGAGCAGTGAATTTAACAAGATATAGTTTGAAATTAATAATTAATTATATGCCTTTTTTCTTAAATTCTGATGAACTGCCTTAGTATTTTGCCTGGGACCAATAGAAGGCTGATATATTCCTAATCATTTGGGTTATTCTGCTTATTCTTTAAAAATACCAGTGCAGGCTCTTCAGTCTTTGGGAGCATCTTGAGTGGTCCAGTGATTACTGGCAGTCAACATCACTGTCCACAGAACCGTTTGGCAAGATATAGTAAAAATACAGGATGCAAGTTATCAACGTCTGATGACACAGAGTTAACTCAGAAGAACGTTATGATGTCTACCTGCGCTATCGAGAAAGGAAAATGTTTTCATGAAATGTTTTCATCTGTGACATAATGTATAAGCTATATTTCTAGACAAATACAGGAAACAAAACTATACTACTGCTTTTCTCTAGGAATGGTTGAATACTACATGGATTCCACATTCTTATGTGTAGTTCCATTTGTCCCTAGCTTTTTGGCCATGGATTTCTCTGTCTCTTTTGCTTTCCCGTGCTTCTCACAAATGTATGCTCTTTGTAACTAACTTTCCTCCTCTTTTTCCTGTAGGCTTACCTTTACCTTCTATAACCTGGCCTATTTTTTGTTGAATGCCCCTTGGTTTCTGTGAATCAAATTAAATTGTTAACATGACTAGATTTCTCTGTTGGGTGAATCTGAATAGACTTGCCCTGCTTTGATTGTAACACTAAGTTCATCAAACAGCAACTAGAAACTTCAGAGGTGACCTTTAATGTCAGAGGTCTCGGATGCAGCAAATGTCATTCGAACTGGGATAATGCTAACAGCTTCCTCCAGTATTTTGATGGGCATTTCAGGAGTTGAGCATCTTGCCCTCTGTTAAGATTTCTGTGTAGTGTGGCTCGCATCTGTGTGGACTACACTAGCTTTATTCGATAACACAGCAGTCTCAGAGTTTGGGATGATAATGTCACAATTTGAGATAGACATTTGCCACCTGAAACGGTTAATGCAATTTTTGGTAATGCCAGTTCCCTCCTCCTTCTCTGAGGGAGCAGTGACTGCTTTCTGAATAAGGTAGCTGTTGATCTTTCCAGTTGTTTATCCAATTCCTCCAGCTTCAGTGGTACCCAGTGAATTGAGTTCATAATTGCGTAAAATCAATTGCTGACTTGGCTTTTTTCTTCATAGCTTAAAAGGCTTATGTTTGGCAGATACCTTGTAACTATACTAAGTTTTTTTTTAACCAAATAAATGATGAATGAGCGTGTGTTTTGTTCTGGCTGCATGTTCTCCCAAACATTCATTTCCCTTTTACTAAGATGCAGGCCATTAAACTGCCTATTAAAGATGGACTAATCTTCCATAATTCAGAGCTTATTTGCACCACAGAATAAAGCATAGTGTTCTTTAAAGTTTTTGTTTGTTTTGCCAAACTTTGGAACAAACCCATTTGTGAAAGGATAAAGTAGGTAGGATGGAGAAGCAGAGAAAGCATTGCATCTCTGAAGGAATGTGGTTGTCCAGAGACTTCTGGAAAGCCCTGCTATGAACTTCAACATCTTCAGGTACCACTTGGTAGATTAGTTCAGAAGTCCTGAAGTGTATATGTGCCCAGTATCACAGCCACGCTTCCTGTTTATAAAATCTCACTGGTGCTAGTATGATTATCAGGCTGCTGTGCTGTCATACTGTAGCTTCAGCAATGAAGTTCATTAGTATAAGACTTCCTGAAAAGCCTGGTCTTTTAAAGGCCTGATATATTTGGGAAGGGGAAGGTAATGGTGCTTGTATGCAGCATCTGTCTTAAACATTAGAAAATTTGGGATAACTAACCCCACAAACATGAATACCTCTTATAATTTCCCTACCAGCAGTGTAAGTCTATAATTTTATGTTAGATTATATTTTCATTTGGAATTGGAGCTGTTTTGTGCTCCGCTTCCTGTAAGATTAGGAATGTAAGAGACTATATTTTCCAATATCAAATCCTCATACTTAAGAGCAATGTGGCAGTTCCTGACAATATTCAGCCAAGTGTCCCCCATAGTTTTGTGTGCTGTGGTTTTCACTGAGCTCTATACGCTTTGCTTCTATTTTCTTCTGTGCAACACCTGTTTATTTTCCATATGTGTTCAGCATGTGTAAGCAAATTGAATAGCTAGTGTACAGTGGAAGAGCTGCTTGATGCTGGCTGTCAAGGGCCCAGGAATTATGCCTGGGTGCTGTGGGGGATGTCAGTCAGGATTAGTGATGGTTTTCATTACTATGAAGAATGAGGAAGCGACTAGGGGTTTTTAGCCTGGAGGTGGACAATTGGTGCGGTATGTGGAAAAAGGTCTGTAAAACCAGTGAATGCAGAAGTGGGAATGGGGAACAACTCTTCACTTTTTTCAAAGTATGGGAGCCAGAGAGAACAAAATAATGTTAGGACAAAATCAGGGAGGTTTCACTGTCTAGTATAGTCAAGAGCTCATTGCCTCTGAAGGTTGTGGGCCCAGAGTTACCTTATTCAATCAGCGAGACAGATTATTGGATGATAAATCCATCAGGAGTGTCTGACCACAAAGAGGTCACCAGTGGCTTAGAAATCTTGGAGACTCAAAAAGCTGGGAGAGATTACGAGGCAGGTTGGGCTAGGTGCTTGCCCTGGTCTTATGCTCTTTTGTAGGTATTTGCCATTCGCCCGTCGGAGATGAGATGGTGGGGTAGAATGACAGATTTTATTTTTCGTTTTGAATTTTAGTAATAGGCTGGACTGTAATGCATGGTAGTTCAGCATCTGCTACCAGAAATCACTGAGGTGTCCCTATATTGGAGAGAACTTTCCAGAGACTGATGGAGGTAGGAATGAGGAACAGCTACTCTGCTCCCAAGTTAAGCTGTCCTAGGCTGTGAATTGTAGCCCTCTGCAGCTTCACAAGCCTCTGAAATTTCTGGAAAATCATACAGGGAGTCCCTCTGAACTCCAAGCTAGTTACAGATTGCCATTCTTTCTCAGATTGGTAGTCTTCAGTTTTTCATTTCTCTCAGATAAACGCTGTCATACGTGATCTCTTGCCTGCAAGTTCAGCTTTGTTGTAGGTTTGGAGAAGTAGAGCACTTCCATCTTTTTCCTCTTCCCTTAAGCAGAATTTAACTGTGGCATATTTTGAAACGCTTACTTCTTAGTTCTGGCTGTGATCCTTGCAGCCTGCTGTTGACATGGATAATTTCAAAGCTGTTACAGCTCTTCCCAACATGACTGAAAGTGAATTCACTTTTTTTTTTTTTCTTTTTTTTTTTTCCCCTTGAGGTTGATCACAGTTAGGATAGGTTTAAGTCAGAGACTCCGTACTTTGGTAGATTGTGTTATTTTTAAGCTTTAAAAAACAGGACGACACCTCATTTATCATTAAACTTGGACTTTGTGTAAGCTGTTGGATTAGAATGGAAGTAAGGAAAGGAGGGAGGACTGTTTATCACCTTACTGAAACATCTTTCATTTTCTGTAATGGATCATCTTTTCAAGGAGTGTCTACGTGTAGTACCAACATACATTGCATAAGGGTTGGACCAGATGATCTTGGAGGTCTTCTCCAACCTAAATGATTCTGTGATCTATGTGTGCATTGTATGGATACACACGTTGCCTCTAGGCTCCATGCAAAACTAGTGGCCAGTGTACTCCAGCAGACTTAAACAATGTTAATGATGTAATTGATCAGATAAAAAATATTTACTGACCATTACTGCTCTTTGTTTAGTCCTGAGGCAATTAACGGAGGCTTTTTAAGCTCAGAAGCCTTACTTTACGTTTGCGAACATGCCCCCTACTTAGTGCAGTACAGTTACTAGTGTCTTTTCTAGTTGGCTAGTGCCTTTTCTAGACTGTGTACACACTTGTTTGTAACAAAATGTTTCAGATTCTTACATTTTAAGGAAATCAACAGATTAACAGGTATGTGGAAATAAAGAGGGTTTTAATATTTGGGGTGTCAGTGGGGAGTCTGTCTCATAGAATCACTAAGGTTGGAAAAGACCTCCAAGTTCTTCTGGTCCAACCATCCCCTTACAACAACGTCACCCACTAAACCATGTCCCTAAGCACCAGGTCCAACCTTTCCATGAACACCCCCAGGGGCGGTGACTCCACCACCTCCCTGGGCAACCCGTTCCAATGCCTGACTGCTCTTTCTGAGAAGAAATGTCTCCTAAATTCCAACCTAAACCTCCACTGTCGCAACTTGAGGCCGTTCCCTCTAGTCCTGTCAGTAGTTATCTGCGAGAAGAGGCTGACCCCCAGCTCCCCACACCTTCCTTTCAGGTGGTTGCAGAGGGCAATAAGGTCTCATGATATCTTCTGGAATCTCTCATGTCAATCCATTCTGGTAAAAGCTGTATGTTGCCAGCTTTTGCTCCCTTTCTGCAGTCTGGGAAGTTGCACAGAAAGGGAACTGGTTTCTCACCGTTTCTTATTGATCAAAATGAGGATTTGGAATCTATCCAGAAGAGCAGACTTTGCTGAACATGACTGTTTCCTTGGAGAGATAAGAAATGGTGGAGCTAGGGAAGGAGACCAACTTGCAGAACGAAGGAGGAAGTGAAGGAGGATTGCGTGATGTGGATACAAGACAGCAAGAATCTTGGTGCCAGTGATTAGGAAGATGCAGCAATGTTCTCAGTATCTTGACTGCTGACAAAAGAGTAAGGAGGACGGTCACTTTTTCATTGGTAAAAGCCAGCACCTCCAGAAGTGTAGCGCTTCTTGTGCTAGTGTGTCCATTCGTCTAAAACAAGAAGGAAGCGAATGTGTTCTGGAATCATCTATACTGTTCCTAAGTATGTTGGACTCGGAAGAGAATATTTCATGCCAGATCTAGTGCTCATTATGTCCTTAAGGTTAAAATACACTATTTGTTGTTGTGATGTGGGCTATCCTGCTTAGGAGGGAAACGGTTCGAGGCGCATGTGCTTCGATATGCCTCCATGTAATATTTCTGCTCTGTGAAGAATTTTCTTTGTAGCAACTGTTTTTCTTGGTCAGTTCCCTTACATTTTGCTGCCTTGCTGAATGAATTTTCATTGCATTTCAGCTTTGCCTGAAAGCATATTTCTCTCTTATTTTGTTATTTAGTACTGTGTTTGCAAGGACTTTGTGAAATAGTATATACATCGTGCTTCAAAGCTTGAAGGCAGAGTTTTATAGCCGGACAATAAAATTATGTTCTTTGGACACTGCATTTCTGTAATATGCAGTTAGCATAAGGATTTACTTAGTTGAATTAGTAGACTTCTCCCAGAAAATGTCTCACATTATGGATGGTTAGTTTGTGGGTTGGGAAATGATCAGAGGGTATTTCGGGAACTATACAATCGATGGAAATGCTAATGCTTGGTTTTGTTTTCCTTACCAGTTATGTGCTTTCTGGAAAAATACAGAGTTAATACAGGCTGTTTTCGATTTACATTCATAGTAATTCTCAGTCATTACTTGGTTGTTTCAGAAAGGTGAAAAGACCACTTGTTATCTGTTAGGGTATTTATACGACCCTGTTACTGTAATGTCCAAGCTGCCATGATTTCCATGTGAAACCTTGGCCTTTCTTCTGGTTCTCTTTATTTCCTCCTCCCACACCGTAGATCTGCTTCATTTTAATGCACAGTGATATGGTAAGAGGTACTCTGCATCTGCAGAGGGACGAGGAAATCACCTTTCCTTATACTGCTTGCTGGGTGGTTTATTTACTGGCAGGATTCTTCCTGGTGGAAGAGTGAGACATCAGAATGCCAGCCTGAGATTGGCATTCATACATGATCTGTGAATTGGCTAATTTTGACATGTAGGTAGTTAAGAAATAATTACAGTCAGAGGAGTCATGACCTCAACTTTTCATCATCTCCATTGGCTTGTGCCCCAGTTTGGAAGTGAGGAAGGTATAGGAAGTTTTAATTGTACCTGTGTGATTTATCCTCAGTCAGCTCTTTAATTTCTTCTGGCTGTCTGAGGTTTCCGACACGCTGTAAATTTCTCCAACTTTTTCATTATCTGCAATTTCTTTATGACTCATGAATCGGAGTGGAGAGAGAGTGTGGATTTACAGCAGAGATAAACATGTCCATAAAGTCTGTATCTGTGTCAGTAATTGTACTGCTGTCAGTGGCTGTCCTGTTTTACAGGTCTCTCTTGGGAGAGGAACACGCTTTGCTACCAGTGTCAGAGAAGTGTTCGCTTTGATTTGCATTAACTTGCCAGGAGATTAGGTTGCAATGGTGAGGATGGAAATTGAGTCTGGACCTTGGCTGCTATTGTTTTTTTTAAATAAGTGGGTGTGTGGTTGCCCTCTATGTGCAGAAAAAAAACCAGCAGGTCCAGACTGTTCCTAAATACAAAATCAGGGAGATGCAGTCTACTGATGATATAAAATATGATATTAACCATATGCATAAATTGTGCATTCTTACCATAAAACAAATGCTGTATCTAGGTAACTGTCATATTATTTAAAAAATGGAAAAAAACATTGCATGGATCTTTAGGATGTTTTCTGTCTGCTTGTGAAGTAGAACGAATATTTCTCTAAGCTTCAAGAAATTTCTGCATCTTAGCTTTCTTCCCCCTGCCTTATGCCGAGGGGAAAGAGCTATTGTGGACTTTGATGGAGGGTACTAATATAGCACCCTAATCTCCAGGCATTGATGAAGATGCCAGCTTGCTGCAGAAGGAGGTATATACTGGGGGAGCTTGAAGAGGAGAAAATTCTGAAAACTCTCTTAAATATGTCAAAGTTAAAACTTCTGCAGTTTCTCTCTGCAGTTATTTTCTGTTTGATGTCTGTTGCTGATACTTTTATCAGTATGTATTTACATGCTATATGTAGAATCTTCTGTTGTTAATTATGTAGTTTGGGTTGGATTATTTGTGATTTACTAACTTTCGTTAACATTAAATATGCAGTTGTTTTCTCTCAGAAGTATTTTTAAAAATTGGAAGTGACTGTGAAAACCAAACTTTCATTATGTCAGGTATGCATTGAGAGCCCCAAATGCAGCTCACTGATATTTTACCAAGTCTTCTGGATGTATTTTTCAGAAGGGAGATCATAATAAATAGTATCTGTGATTATCTGTGTAAATAGTTTTTGACTATTTACCGTCGCACAGATGTAGGAGCATTAGGAATGTTAAGATAACATCTGCCCTTGTGTGGTGGTTAATCCTGAAGCCTAATGTTGGAAGTACAAAATGGAGCTTTTGAGTGTTTGACAATGTCCACCTAGGTCTAGTAAGTGGGTTGCCAAAGTTAGGTGTAAGGACCGTGTGCTAAGTGGCCAAATACCTGGCAGATAACTGTGCTGTTAAAACTCCTCTTTATCTTAAAGGACAGCGCTCGGTGCAACAGCAGTTCTCCATAAAAGCTGAGTTACTCTGTGATGCTTTTCACCTGATCTTTATTGAAATGTCTGTGATATGTGTCTTTCCTTTTCCTTTCCTCTCATCCTCTTCCTCTCCTTGTTTATATTCCCAGTCATAGTTTGTGTAGGTGTGTGATTTTGGTAAAACAAAGGTCCTTCATCCACTGCTTCGTACTACTTGCCTTAATTTTAATTAGTTGTTGGATGGATCCTTAATTTTACATTGATGGAGTGAAGGTTGATACAGGTACTTTCCATAATTAGGAGAAGGGAGGGAGCCTTTGCAGTGTTAGTGGGGAGGAAGAGATCCGATTAATCTGGAGACCAGCGGAACAAACATATTTCTTTAAAAACTTTGTACGCGTTCACCGGATCTGTCACCATTAGTTTTCTGAATGATTTTTAGTATGCTTATCAAAACAGTAATTTGTGCTTTGTGAGGACATCTGGAGTATTAGTGTTGGTCAGCCAAGCAGTTGAGGATGTTGTTCAACTACCAGGGTGACTGTGCAGCCTCCATTTTTGGGGATTTTCCAGGCCTCACTGAATAAAGCCTTGAGTGATGCAGTCTGACCCCATCATTGGCTCTGCTTTGAGTAGGAGACGTCCTGAGCCCTTGTAACCCAAATCATCCGGTGATCTGATGATTCTCTGATGTAAGATCTTTTCTAGGAGTAAGTTAATTCGAAGCCTGCATTCCCCAATCTCACCTGAACACAGCACCAAGCGGTTGGTTCAGCTCAGCAGCTTTGAGCAGGAGATCTCAGGTGGGACTCTTCTGGTGTGCCTCCACGTGAGCTGCCTGGTTAGGAGCAAGAAACCTAAGGATTTTTATATGAAAGTGACGGCTTTCACACTTTTGGGGGTTGAGAAATGATCTTTCAAATACTTCCATCCACAGAGTGGATTATGTCTGGGCAACTGAGGCTGGGGAACCTATTTTTCTTTATGTGGAGGTACAGTGCATTCAGTATCACTCTTTAAGCAGAGGAAGAGAAAAATCCCCAATGTATCCAAAGGTTCTTGTGTGTCTCAGCTCAAATGAACAGTGAAACCAACATCACTTGTGTAGACAAGCAGGGGGGTCAATGGGGCTTGACTGAAGAGCTTTTAGCCACAAAAGTAGGGGAATGGGCTGTCACATTAAAGCATTTCTACCTGCCACATGCTTGGCACAGAAAGAAACATGACTACAAACAAAATGTTCTTACATTATACTGTCAGAAGCCTATTTTTTGCTACTCTCATTCTGACAGGATAACTTGTAGACTACTGTCAGTGGAGGAATTGAAGATGGGGAAAAGTTTGATCAAGCATAAGGTTATGTGCATTTTTCCATTATGGTTTAAGAAACACAAAAATGCCATACAAATCTTGGGAGATGCTCTGGCAGGGACTTTAAAACCTTTGCAACTGCTCTGTATCTATTATTTAAATGTCTTTTGCCTTTTCTCCCTTTATCCATTTTTTTTTTCTGCTGCTTCCATGTTATTAGAACATTTCCTCTGTATTTACAGATAATGGAATTATTATCCCTGTATTGCTTCTGAAATGTTTTCCTGTAACTTTTGACTTCTGGCAGGAGTGAAGGTTACTTCCGCACTGTGGAATTTTCTTCCACGCTATGGATAGTTGGACCTATTTGCAGGGTTGCAGCTGATCCTAGTGAAAATCTCACCAGGATGTGGCTTTGGAGACCTTGGTTTGGTTTCTGGCATGACCGCTGTTCTGCTTGGCCTTTTCGTTTGCCTTCTCACATGCCCCTATTTCTGCAACTAGACGGTGGAGTTCATGGTAACTTTCTTTTGCAACACACTGGAAAAAGATTAAAAAACAACAAACAGCATATGAAGCCTGAGTCATTACATATCTATTCTGTATGCTGTTCTCTATCATCCCCTGCTTGCTCCTATTATATGCCACGGGAAGGCATGATTAGCATATTGTGTCTTTACTAGAAGTAAAATGAGATTGTGGTAATGAAACAGATCCTACTATCGAGTGTGCTTTGGCCTGGAGCCTAAGTAGGGTACCTAAGAAAAACAACCCTATTTCCAGCTGTTTGTAGATGTCATATATGAAAATATTTCTATTTGCAAGCTGCATAAAGGTTAAAAATTGTTAGCATAACAGTTAGTCCATACTAATACCAGGGATTATTTACCTGTTTGTGGCACATTGACCTTCTAGCTCGGAGACAGTGGAGTTGCTCGGTATGTAAGGATCAGTCCTGCTGTTTAGTTCTGCCAGCATTTGTGCTATGAGAAAGGAAATACGGTGTACTTGTGGAATAGGCTGGGATGTTGCTGGGGTATTGCTCTATTCCCTTCCAGTTTCCTCTGGTTTGGATCAGGTGATAATATGTACGAGGCTACGTGAAAATCCTCCCAGCACTTTATTGTTTTATTGAGTGGTTTCAGTTATTTCTGAGCTTGAAGTCTTCTACAGGATCTATCATGGACTTGCCTCTTGCATCACCAGCAAATGCTGTGAACATCCCCTGCGTGTAACGTTGCTAGACCATGTCTGATAGTATCTGTCTCTTATTGCCTCATTAGCTTGTGAGCCTTAGAACAAGATAAAAATGCCCTCAAGCCTCTTATCTGATGATTGTCGTAACCTTCTGAGTGCCATTAGTTTAAGTTTGCAATCAAACGCTTCCCTCGAGTATAAGGAACGCTGATTAAACCTGAAGTGTCCCCGGGGGCTTTTACAGCTGTCGTGGGGGTGGTGGCTGCCCCTCTCCAAAAGGGGAAGGGGGGCTGCAGGTCCCGGTGGGGCGGCCACTCCGCAGACCTCCACGTGGCTGCCCCAGCTGTTCCGCTTTGCCTAATGAATTGTTTTACAAGGAGAGGCTGGATATTGTCATCACAAGCTGCCTTCCCCGGGGACCGAAGCCAGCCTGATAATGACTAATGTTAGTGATAGTAATTGAAGTGTGATGGCTCTCCAGGGACTCGCGCACACGCGTAGAGCTGTCAGGCACTTTTGGCTGGTGCAGTCCCGTGAATACCCCCGAAATGCCTTTTAATTGCTTGACTTTCATAACTAGTTCCCATATATCTCCTGCAGAAATACACATTTTATGGGGGGAGGGAAAAGAAACGGAGGCCTCTGCTCTGACTCTCCCTGTACACGTCGAGTTTATTGCCCTGATGCGTTGCGGATGAGGATGGCTGCGTGTTCTTGTTCCTCTCCAGTCCCAGTGTGAGCCTGCTCTGTCGCTCTGCACAGGTGTGTACAACTGATTTCACCTGAACATACCTTTTCTTTTATGTCTCAGCCCTGTCTTCTCTTATATTGATCCTTCACTCGTGGAGGTTGTACTTGGTTATGAAAGAACACAATTTTATTTCAAAAAATAAAAGGATCACTGGTATTAATAGTGTGGAAATAATGCTGCCTATTTGCAATTTGTTAGGCGTCACAACAAAGGAGTAAAACAGAAAAACAATCTTGTAATAGCCTAGTATATCTGTGCATCCCGATGGGACTAGAGTTTATGGCCATGAGCTTTTGGGGTTTAGGACAGAGAGCAGACCAACTTACACAAAACAGTGAAAATTTTCTGATAATTTTCTTCTCTAGAAATTCTTGATTGAATATAGCAGTGGGCTTGAGACAAAATATAGTAATATAGTAAAATATAGTAATAAATATAATATATATATATATATCCCAGTGGGCTTGAGATAGAAATAGCTGGAAGGGGGGGGGACTGTGTCCCTCACTGCCAGGACAGCAGCTTCTGTTTTTTCAGCCTTTTTTATTTCAGTGCTGTGTTGAGGTGGGCAGATGAAGCCCATTGGGTCAGAGGAATGTTTTCTGCCAGAAATATCATGATCACAACATTACATCAATTCAGAAAACAAGTTCTAAGAAGAACACGAGGATTGCCACCGTCAGACCAGTGTCCTTTCAGTATCCCGTCCCCTGACATCGGGCTGCAGCCCTGTGAAGACCTGCTCGTTGTCCTGCACAGCCACAGAGGAGCACAAAGAGAGGTTTCTTGCCAACCCTGCCAACAGTGGTTGGTGCACTCCCTGAAATGTGAAGCTTCTAGAGCTTCATTTCTTAGCAAATATATCTATTTCTGCATTATTAGGTAGTCCTTTTTCAGGATCTTGTTAAATATAACAGGACAATGCAAAATGATTTTTAATTAAAGAGCTAATAATTGCTTGAAAGCTTACTGATTTTTCCCAGCTATATCCATTAGTCTAATAATGTAAGACATAATCTCCCTGTAAAACTTGATTTGCTTTTATTTCATCTTATGAGGTTTTTTAGACTGACTTTATTATTTTTCCTCTTTTTTTTTTTTTTTTTGTATTAATCCCTATACGGTTTGTCCTCATTAAAGAGATTTAACTTCACTGGCTGTGAAAAAAAAACCAACAAACTTCTTGTTTATGAATTCATTGTATCTAGCGTGATACTGTTGCACTGGACTGAGAGCTCTTGTGGCTTTGCTCCTTTTAAGGCTGGTCTTTTCTGAGAGCCTCTAGAGTGAAAATAACAGGTCTCCTCTGTTTCGGTGCTGGCTAGGACAGAGGAAGAATGTGTGTGCCTTGAGGAAGCTGTGAAAAAAGAATGGATTTATTCACAGAGCTGAATGACCAAGGAGGGGAGATAAGAAAAGTGAGACCTTGCCAATTCTTTTGCACCTTCTCTTTAGGAATGAAATAGCAAATGGAAACATTTTCCCCATTATAGTTGAGGGTGCTCAGAAGTGTGTATTTACCAGACACATAGCAATCACATAATACTGGGAGATCCTTCTCAAGTTCCACCTGACAGCTGGGCTGTTTGCAGTGGACTGTCTTTTGTGTATACTCCTGGCTGCTGGGCTAGATCTCTATCAAATATGAATCCAGCAGATTATACTCCCATTTTTTACCATGAAAGTGAAGCTGGAATATTACTTCTGGGCAATCTGATAGAGCACGAACTCTAAAACCTCATTAGAGTGGTGAGACGATTCCTGTCTCTTTCTCTTTTTCCTGAGTTTACATAGATTAGGTTAGAGATAACAGACTTTTAAGAAGAGTCATATTAGGGAATGAAGTGGTACATTATGGTTTTGCCTGCAAGATATGAAGAGAAATTAAAGATGCTTACAGTAGTTCTTCCAAAGGATAAAATAGCTGAAGGTAGATTTTTTTTTGATAGGATGATCATGAGACAGCGGAGCAGATGTTTAAGGTCAGAAAATAAGGCAGGAATGTGCAGGGAGGGTAAGGGAGTGAACTGAACCTTTTGGTGCTCTTTTCTTTGTTTAATATTTGTTTTTAGAAGACCCAACTTGGCCTGAGTCAGTGTGAAAAACTTTGGTAAATTCAGGACAAGTTAAAATAGGTTGTACTAATTCATTCTAGCCACTTGATGGATTTAAGTGGTGACGGTGACGTTATTACTCTTGCTTGCCTGTTACTCTTTAGGTGTAGCAACCTCTGGTTTCAGGTCTATGGGCAGTCTTCTGAAAAGACTGATTTCAAGACCGCATTTCTGTTTGGGTTTTAGAACATCCTAAAAATGGCATTCTAGGAAATGCAGCCTGAAAATGAAACCCAGCCTGAAATGTGGGAAAGAAGTACAGTGTAGAAGGTCAAATGAAACCATTATGATCATGTGGCTAGGGGGCTTTGAATTAATTTCTTGTCTGAATTCCCTTGTTTTAAAACTGTCTTTTAGGGGAAAAAAAAACCTGTCTTCCTAAAATGAATTAATAGTGTTGGGGAATTCACTACATGCCTTTTTTTATAAACTGCTACCTATCGCCTGCTTCCCTATTAAAAATACAACTCAATTCAAATGTAAATTTATCTGGGTGCTAAGACATTTTGAATTGTCTCCATCTGTACAGGAAGGTTTTGTTGTGTCTTTTTGAGCTCTAACTGGAGATCAAAAAAGGGTGCTTAATGCCATTGCCAGCGGAGTAAACATACTACCTCTTCTCATCATATTCATTGCAAGTTTGTTCTTCACCTCCCCCTTCCAGTGAAGTGCTTGCTCTTAGAAATTTATTTTAGTAATAAAACATTACTTTATACATCCCCATGAAAGCATGTTTGAAGGCTGTTTGTGGATTTTTTGAAAGTGTTCAAGAGCTTGTTCCCTGAGCACACTGCAAACTCTTATCATGGTAAGTCTGAATTAACACACAGAAAGTTAGGCTCATAAATTTCAGTGTTAACTTAGGCTCTTAGGATATGGCAACAGACCTGTGATTGGTATGCTGTGCATCAGATATCTGTCCCAAAATGCTATGTATTGTTGGTTGGTTCTGAAAAAATGGGTGGCTTTATTCTTTCAGAAATTTTATTCTTACAGAAATCTTTGCTCACAATGAGGAGAGAATAAAGATGCATTTACTGCTCTTCAGAGTTGTAAGTCTTGACAGTAAAGCTAAATGAGATAGTTCAGTTACTTTCCTATGATTTATCTGATGGCTTTTTACTGTAATTGGAGAGATGGGAATAAGGAACTCCGTACTGTGTAAGTGGAGATTTTCCATTCTTAATTTAATTTTGAGGAGATGTTTTTACTTAATAGCTGCTACAGCACAAGGACAAGAATGTAGATAATGGACAGGGGTCTAATATTGATTAGCCAAATTTCACTTGTGTGTTGTTTTTGAGCACTGTTTCAGCAAATTTCAGCAGAATATATTTTAGTCTTCTGTGTAGAAATTATCTTACATTGATTGGGTGCTTCCACGTGGAGAGCTTTCTGTGCTACAGGGCATATATCCACAATTCGTTTAAACTGCATGAAGTGCCAATTAATTGGGTGCCGGTACACTTTACTCTAAAATCCGGATTTCTGGATATTTGGTGGTGTTCTACCAATACCTGTATGACTTAAGCCTCTCTGTATGTACATGCGTGACGTTTCTGAAACCTGTTGTTATATTTTAAAGCTTTCTATGTCCAGTGGCAATTCAACAAATGACTACTCCCATTTTCTTCAAGTTAAAATGTGATTTCTGTTTTCTCCCTCTAGATTTTAATCTCTGTTCTGCTAAACCAGGTAGAATCTGGTTTGGTCAGTAGTTGGAGGAGAGTGCCAAAGAGCCCAGATGTTGCAATAAGCAGCGTTGGGTTCCTGAACCGTTTTCCTGCAGTAGCTCTAGGGGGCTCTCTGCTGTTGGAAATGTTACGTTTCCGATGAGGTATATGATAAAGCTCTTAATAACCTGTTGTCATTAAAGAGCTCATAACACTTTTTTTTTTTTTTTTTTGCAAATGCTAACCTCATTGTCATCAGCAAAATACAGCATATGCAATTACAATCTAATTTTCTCTGCAGTGTCAATTAGAGATTCTCATTTTTATCCTAAACTGTGTTCTGCTGTGCGTGTGAACTGCTGCCACATAAGCTACAGTATTTAAGGAGTGTAGCAAATAATTTTTCTATATGCAGTTTGCAAAGTTCCTTGTGTAAGTCACTTAGGAGTATGTTGCTATCACCACTGACTATGTGTGCAAGAAAGACGGGAAATAATTATCCCTTCCTTGATTGTAACCGTGCAGTTCTTTACATTAATAACCTTAGAAGTATATGGGCTTTGTTGTGGGAGTGTTGGAAATGAATGTCTGAGATGGATGACTGGATGAGGCAGGACAAAAGTATGAACAGTAATTTGCAGGAGAGTAATAGGCGTTCACCATCAACTTGTATCAAGTGGCATTTAGAAAGGAAGGAATACTTATGTAATTCTTTTTTTTGTTGTTGTTTATTTTTAATTTTTTTATTTCCAAACCCTTCCTCTGGGTTTTATGCAAGGACAGAAATCATGGCTCTGCGTTGAGCTCGCCGGATGTGCAGGATCATGCTGGGTTCTCCTGGGCTTTCTGTATCAGATTTGGGTACATTAGAACGGACTTTTAATGACCAGTTTGAAGATGAGTCGAGCAGTTTAAGATTATAATGCTGTGTTCTCTGTTGTAATGCCAAATTAGCTGGACAGGTAAGCCCACTGGCTGTGTGTGTGTACTAACATAAGCAGCATTGTGTAATAATTTCAGTTCTAACACTGGTATCTTAAACATAACCAAGGAAGAAGCATTTGCTGGCATGAACGACACCAGTTTGCATCTTCTGGAGCAGTTGAGTTCAGTTTTAGGAAGAGTGCTGCGTTCCTTTCACTTGATTGTGTTTTGAAAGCTTTCTTCCTATTTGTGAAGACTAGAAATAACTGCAAAGTAACTATAGCTCATCTTCTCCAAAATGTTTGGGCACCATGGGGTGGACGTCTGTCCTGGATGGTGCTGCTCTTTTCTGTATAAGGAACTTATGTATTGAGGGAGTGAAAATAATGTGGGGTTGGAAGTTCAGTGAACTTCACAATAAGAACGTGCACAAGTGTCCTGTTTAACCTGCTCAGTGGTGTCTTTGGTCTTATTTATTCTACAAAGTCATAGCTTGAAATCGTTACTGTGAATTTACTGCTGAAGAGGGAAAAGGTTGAAGTATGGCTAGATGCAGGAGGGGAACAGGTTGTTTTATTTTCACGGGTAGCATTTGCAGTACCCAAGCAATGAGGCGTGGAGAAACTGGCTGTTGCGAGCCATATCCTGATGAGATGTTTGGGCCTCTTGTACAATCGTGTGATGTCTGCCACTGCAAATTCTGTTTTTTCCCTTCCTCCAGGAGCTGCTCTTCATAGTAGGAAATCTACATTGAATTACCCTTGTCTGCGTAAAACAAGGGCTAATAACAATTAGGCAATTGATTACTTTTTCAGGTGGTGAAAGATGCCTCTTCCAGGATTCGTTTCCCCATAGCACCCCTGACTTTAAACACCTGCAGCGTTCAGCTTCTGGAGAATTCAAAAGCTCGTTCCTCCCAGTGCTTGGATGTATTTATTGCATGCACTACATCTTTCCATGTCTGACCACTGTAGCTTGAGAGGAAATCATCTCTTTTTATTTCAGCGTGTGGGTTGTACTAGTTTAGGTGAAGCAGGATTTTTATATAGATTTTAACACTCTCGTAAAATTTTTGCATAATGAGTTCTTAAGCAAATTAAAACCTTGTGTGTAACAATTTAGCTTTTGCTTGTGAATTCAGGGGGTAGACATAGGTGTAGACAGTTTTAAGCCATGTAGGATTTTGTATTGCTATTTTAAATATTTTTTCAAATAATCGTAATTGAACTGAGGTAATTTTTGTGTGTAATGCAATATTATATAGTGGAATCTGCACCCTCCGTTATTAATGCTCTGGGTTGTTAGTTTTGAATGCCTTCCTAGCCAGTTAATAACCAGATTAGAGTACTGAAATAACTGAACAAAATGTCTGATAAGCGTCTCAGAATTAACACTACAAAAATACAACCTTTTAAAACATGTTTCTGTCTATGTTCCACGTAACACTGTAGATCGTTAAATCTTGTCAGTTTTGAAATCTAAAACACTTAGGAAAAAATGAATTAAACCCAACCTTTTGGCTGTTGCATCTTTTTGAGGGACATCCTGCTTGCGTGCAGGATTAGAAACACAATCCCAATTTTTACCTGCCAGTTGAAGTGTTCAGGAAAGTTGCTAAATGCAGAGCAGGAAACAGTGAAACTTGGCAGTTTTGTAGGGGAAGAAAAAGGAAATAAACATTTTCTGTAGTCTCCCATTCCTAATTGGTTTATGTTTAAGTAGCTATGGTGGGTAAAATCCAGATAAATATAAGTTTTAGAAATGACTGCAGATTTGAAAGGAATAAAAAGAAGGTGGATTTTTTAGCCCTGGTGGCCTTAAACCTTTAGAGGTGGCCTGTATATAAGCTTTATGTTATCAGAAGCTGTATCCTAGCTGCCTTAAGATGTGGTTATGTGTATGCATAAGTCTTTTTACTTTATCAATTTCTCCGCTTCTCATTTACACAATAGAGAAGAATGATTTTTTTTCTTATTAGCCATTTTCCCTTTCTGGTAATCCAGCAGCATCGTTGAGCTGCTCTGTCTTAGTTGGAAAATAGAGCAGCAACGTTTGTTGCATTTTAAAAACAGTTTCGATTGGATTGATGATAACAAAAATATCTTTTGAAATGTTCAAAAAGCTGAACTTTATATGTAAATGTGTATATTGGTGTTAAATGGCAGTTGTCTTCAGTGCTGTTCTGAATGTTCTGTTGGAACTTTTCCTTAATACTTCCATTTCTTCACTATTTCTTCCCAGTTTCACAGTGTTGCTTAACCATGTAATTTGCTCCACTTAAGGACCTCTTTCCGACCCCTTTCTCTGGCTGCGGTGGGTGGCAATGCCTGCTCTCTGAAGAGCTGTCTTCTGAACGCTTCCGTGAGGTTCTGGCCCTAAACCTATTGATCAAGGTAGGGTCACCGTAGTGTATTTCCCAGGCTGAAGTTGCAGAGTCCCCAGTCCCTGGGTTTCCTGCTGCTTTCCTGTTAGAATTCAGTGTGCCAGGCCCACGGCACCCTGCTCTTTCATGAATGGAATTCAAAAAGACACTTACATTTCCATAAATAAATTAGGAATTCAGTGGCTTCTTCCGGCTAATCAGGGCAGGCTGATAAACCTTGCTAGCTGTTTAATAAATGAATTGTGACTGATTACCTATTAATATGGACGCCTCAGGAATTCACCCTGGGGGAAGCAGAGCAGTGAAATAGAGAGGGGCATGGCCCCCTGGGAAATCAGGGCTTCATGTTTGCAGCTTAAATATCTCTGTGAAGTATCAATAAGGAGGTAATTGAATTTTGAACACAAACATGAGCGCCGGATGGATGAAGGAGAGGGGGGCTCTGATCATCTCTTCATGCCCCTTCATACTCCCCTCCCCTTTCCCTTAGAGACCACTCTAGTGAAGATAGATGCTAAATCCATTAAATAAAGATTAGACTCTGTCGTGGTAGAAAATGGCAGCTTAGCTAGATCCCTGGGCAAATTGGGACCTTTAGCAATACAGAAAATTAAAATATACATTTTTAACAAGTGTGCTGTCGACACAGTAATAATGACTGTGTGGCTTGTGGGGTTTGCTCACCTTTCAGATCTGCTTTTGTTTGGTTATATCACTTGCTCTTGTTTTGAAACCAGCCTGCTCGGTCTCTCTGAAGCAGAGGAGGCTTAGGGGGAGGAAAATGTGTTTTTTTTTTTTTTTTTTCCCATCCTGCTTTCAGTCTTGGGCTCTTTTTTTAGGTCCTTATGCTTTTGATAGTGTGGAAGTTCAGTGCTCTTCTATTTGAATAGGGAAATAATTACCTTTGGCTCCAGCACACTCAGATGCATCTCCTAAAAAGCAGCTGGAAATGGTCTAGAGGAAGCATAGAGATGATATTGGATATTGAAATAAAAATGTGATTGGGATTTTTTAAAATAAGGATTTTATTCACTAAGCATGTGGCTTTATTATTTACTCCAGATCAAGTTTTCTGAGTTCTGATAATGTGGGAAAGGTTAATATAAGGATGATCATTGTAAAATATCAATGTTATTTCTTGTTATGCAATGCATTGTAGAAATATAGCTGAAGTGCACTTTAACAGGTGACAGTCTTTATGATACTGTGCTAGACTTAGAACATGATCAGGCCTTCTTCACAACTTGGTATGCCCTATTCTCCGTTGGAGAAAGTCAGCAGATCCTCTTTTGCAGGCAAAACCTCATCAGCCAGTGTAAGTGGGGGACAAATTGCCGTTCTGGAGAGACTGCTCCTGTTTCTCCAAATAAACAGGATAAGATAATACAAGATAATCCTTCTGTAGAACAAAATCCAAAGTTATTTAACGTTTTTTAATAAGAGATGAGCCTAAGCTGAATGTGGTTCTGAGGAAACTTGCTGTTGCTTCCTTCTAAAAATTTTTCTCTTGATTTTAGAGTGTTCTGAGATGGCAAGCAGGAGAGGTTAAAAAAAAAAAAAAAAGAATTCAGCTTTGCTGAATTACAGTGGACTGAGACAGTAGTAGCAGGGGACCTTCTGTCTGTTCTTCCATGGCAGCTCCTTAGTAACACCACTTTCCAGACTCCTCTCAAGTGTTAGCAATCATGCCTGGGAAACCCTGAAGCATTCTCAGCTTCTGCTGCTAAGTTTTCTTTAGCTTATAAAGAACAAAAGTAGATATTAAATGGAAGAGAAGTATCAATGTATCTAAGTCCATTTCAGAGATAGTAATGATAGCACTGGGAATGCCTTGGCTTCCATTAACGCTGAGCTGCTGCAGACATGGAAAAGGTTTTCCATCTCATCTTCCATCTCCCCAGACTATCATCTGCTTCCAGATTCCAGCAGCTTGATCACTTTTTTTTGTTTTTGTCTTTTTTTGTAAGAGATTTTGTGTGGGAATATCTGTGTTTTTTCATCCAACCGTACTTCTAGCAAAGAAGAAAGTGTCTAAGTTTGGCTCAGCCTCATGGATTCTCTTTGATGGTGTTGGCACCAAATTGAAAATGAACAGGTACCACCCCTGAGCTAAACTGCAATAATTAATTGTGTATGCACTGTAGTGTGTCTCAGTTGAAGAAGAAGCCAGATCTCAAGCCTCCCTTTGTAAAGGTAGATTACAGCATTGGGCTTACCTCTGGCCAAGTATGTTGATCGTGGCCTCTTTCTCTTTGGGGACTTCCTGGCCTTCATCCCCTCATGTATTTGCAGTCTTTGATCCTTAAGTCATTGAAGCCCATCCTTTTTCAACCTCCAAACTCAAGGGCAGTCTGCATTAAAGCTCTTCTCAAAAGCACAGACCGTGATAGCTTTTTAAATGGTTTTGAATCCAGTCGTATTTTAATTGGTACAGGAGAGAGAGATGTAGGCCAAAAAAGCCTTGATCTGTGCCTCTGCCAGTCTTTGCGCTCTCACCTTTCTGCAGCATTCAGTAGAATATGAGAGAACATCTTTTAAGGATATTGCAGCTCCTCTCCTGAATCTCTCTCCTGCTTTCCTTCTCTTCACTCTCTCTCTCCCTGTCAACATGCAGACTAACTATTTATAACCCATCTGTTTTCCTTTACCCTCTCTGGCACCTTTCAAAGAAGCCCCCAGTGCCTTGACAGCTTGTACTTCCTTGTTCTTCTCATTCTACTGTCATCCTTAGTCTTACTCTATCACCTGTCCTTCTGTTTGCTTCTTTTGGATTTTTTTTTCTGCTCTCTTCTCCCTGCATGTAAACTTAGACCAGTTTTCTAGTTCAGGAGTCTTCCTTTGTGTATCCCTAGTTAAAAAGGAGAGATTCTCGCTGGTTTGGTCTGCAGCATCTTCTGAAAGCAGGCACGTGCCAGGAGCCTCACAAGCTTATGGCTTTCTACATATTAAGGCACTTAGTGATGCAGCATTTTAATTAAATTAACCAGAATTTGTAAATTGTAGATAGATTTTCCCAGATCATCTCATGATGAGCTTTTAGAGTGATCACACTGCTGGTGTTTAATCCATCAGATTGCCATATGGAGTGTTGAAGATCAGAATATCTGTGTATTAACAATTGCTGGTTTCTCATGTCAGCAAGTACATTTTCTTATTTGAGGGCCTGGGAGTACAGTCTGTTGCTGTACCTATTATACCAATTATATGGACCTCATGCCAGACCCCATTTCATGTCTACCCCTGTTTTTTGTTTTTTTTTTTAAACTGAATCCAGGTGATTCAATAGACTGTCTTAAAGGCATGATAGACCATGAGAGTCATCCCACCAGTGTCCAGAAATTCTTTGATTTCATTACCACAAGAGGAAAGGCCCAGATGTCTGTTATAAGAAGTTATTGGTATCCTTAGCATCAGAGGTTTCTGCAAACTGTTAAGACATTTAATTAATTTTTTATTTTTTTTTTAAATTTGGTCAACCAGAACGTGTTATAATTCACAAAAGTCAGAAAGTTGTTCCTCATCTTAGAGATCAAGCCGACCTTTTATTCCCTCTGTATTAATAAATAGCTGGCCTCAAATTCTAGGATATTTGCTGTGTTGGTCTTCCTTAGCAATAGAAGTTACTTGTCTCTTCAGAGTAGTGTTCTGTTCCATGTCATTGTGACAAATCAGTTTTTCTACCACTTTAGTTGTGTAAACCCCACTAGATGTTGGACTTTCTAAAGGGAAGAATATTCTTTGGGGCAGAGGAAAAAACTTCTTGTCTTATGACTTTTTCATTGCACTGCTTTCTTCAAAAAGAAATATTTACCATTCTGAGATGGGAGATAACATGGGCCTGATGCAGAAATATGTTTTGTACCCTAGACATCAAGTTCTTCTCATCAAATCTAATTTAAAATAATTTCCACTGTCAGAACCTTCTCAATTCTCAGCAGTGGTAACGTGCGGCCATTTTTACTCATCCAAACATCTTAACTGTTGGCTTACTTGCTTTCTTGGATGCGTTGGCAGAGTCTGGGGAATAATAAGGGCTTATTAAGACAACTTCAATTTTGATCTGCATTTAGGCAGTGTATGAAGAGGAGGGAACTGTTGGTATGTGTTGATGATGATAAATGGAAAACAGCGCTTTCTAACCTTCATTAGAGTAGTCCATTGTATCCAGCAGATGGCAATGAAAATGTACCTGCTGCTCTCTCTCCTTGCTGAGCAGTGCCTTAACTAAAATCTTAAATCCTGCAGACTGTACTCTTCCCTGTTCTCTGGTGCATAGCTGCAGATCACTTCCTAATGAGGATTTTGAGTGCCCCCTGCCTAGTGGGTAAAACAAAAGCCAACGCATCCATGGATTAACGAGAAAGGAATTTAATGCTGGCATGCTGTACCCCGCAACAAAATCTGTTTTCAGGATTTCAAAGTATTCCTTTAAATGTTCAGCACTTGGGCAAGCCTTTTTAGTAGTCTTCTCTTTCCTGGTTTACATTGTTTGTCTGTCCATCTGCTTGTCTGCCAGTTATCTTGGTATTTGTGTCATATGGGCAAATAAGCAGTGATCTTTCAATAAGCTCGGCATGAAAGGCAGTGTTAAGCACTCATCCTTTTGAGTAGTCTGCAGTACTCACTAGCTTGGACCTGCTGCTGGTTTTCCAGGCAGGACACAATTTCTTCAAGGCAGCAGCAGCATCTGTCCTGGAGAGGGGAAAACTCCGAGGCTGTGACAATAGGGATTTGTAGGACCTTTGCATATGGGAGGAGGAGAGATTGTGGATGCTGATGATATTTAGAGTGGGTGTCACTGCTTCTAATTAAATCATAAGGAGAGTGGGGTGTAGATGTAGTATAATGATTCAGATGGTAACTGGCTATGGCAGCAAAGCTGAGAAGTGAATAATCTTTTCTATGCAAGAATAAAACTTTGGTTCTGCTGGACTTTATCTTTGTTTCCTGTATTTTCTGTGTTCTTTTATCTTTATTTCTTCTCAGTAATATCCAGTTTCATATAATTTCTGTACAAGTGTTACTGTATGAATATGCAAGGCAAAGTACTTTGTTACTTCTAAGCAGCCAAGTGATTTGCAAGAAATGATAAAACGTATGTATATTAAACGCAATTATCACGTGAAATTATCATGAATGACCATGTCAGAACCATATAAGAAGACTTTGCCAGATATTGTTTATGTTTCATTCCATATTGGGTTATGTTGCTAGTTTACAATCACATTTCAGAGTATTTAGACCACACTGGGGACTAATGAACATTGCTACTTTTCCAGAACCTATGGCATTAAAAGTGCCTTTTACTAGCCCATTCATTTCATTTCTATTTGATAACCTGAGTAGATGTGGAAACAAACTTTTTACTCTCTCCTCCTGCTATTATCTCTGATAACTGTGGTAATCTCCAACAAATTATCTGTGATCCCTTTTTCTTGGTGACTATGAACACTACTGCTCTGCTGTCCCTAATTTACCCTTGTGACCCAGGTATTGTGGTTGACGCTCCAGTAAGTTGGCATCCGAGCTATAATCTAAATCTTCTTCCACACACGTGGGAAGCATGCTCTGTAAACACCCAGGGAGTGATCTCATTTGTCTTTCTCGCACTTGTTGTATGGTACTTATAGAAGTCTTGATGACTGGCTGTTAACAATGTGTTGGGTTTGAGACACTGTTCTGTGTTGTCTCACTTATCTATACATCTGTGTTGTCTGACAATGTTTGTGTAGTGTCTCTTCTGAGCCTTAGGACAGAAATCCCTTGTTGTGTGTTTGTACACCCTGTAGCAGCGAGGCTACTTGATCAACAGGAACTTCTGGGCTTTAAAGTAATTCAAGATGTACATGGGCATAGCTTGCTAGCAGTATTTTAAGTTACCTGTCAAGCTAACATCCTGGCAGTTTTCTTCTTTTTATGTTGGCATTTGGTTGAATGTTTTGGCTTCTGCTCTGCTTTGGCATTGCATGTACTAGCAGCAGGTAAGTATGGAATAAACTCGAGTGGAGTATTCCTTGAAGGGCTTTGACAGCATAAAAGTGGTTTTCTGCAGGAGTATCCAAGGCTCTTTTGATGGATTGCTTAAGAAGCAGCTCTAGGAAATACCACAAAAAGGTGCACCTGATGTCTGGGACCAGTTTCAGCAGCTGTTACCTTTTAGCATCTACCTGGACTCTCCAAATTAGAAATACAATCACTCTGAGCTGTACAAGAAGTCATATCTTAAGCTGAACTCCTGTTTTGGAGGCCGTTTTTTCTTTCTGTGGATCTTTATGAGATTTTTAGGCACCTTAGTCAGGAACCTTAATTTAGTTGTCATGGATCTAAGCCTTAGACCTGAACCACTCACTATTCATGAGACTAAAATGGGATTATTATGAAACAAGGAAATCCTATTCCCTTAGTCTGGGAACTTGACAGAGAAAGGTGTGTACCAGTTACTGATGGGGGAACCTAAGGGACGGAGAAGGCACATAGCAGGAGTGAGTGTGTCAGGAATAAAAACTAGGTTTCCTTTTACAGGCTAATGTCCTGTCTCCTGGAGCTTGCTGCCATTTTAGCCCAGTAATTGCATCCATCAAGCAAAACTTTACCTCTAAGTAACACGACTCTTTTGTATTTGAGGTAATGCTTTTTGACACCAAAATAATATTGTTCAGAATTATGATCAGAAGCAGAAAAGGAAGTACTTGAAGTTCAAACATGGCAGCAATTAGTCACAGCCTTGCTTATTATATTGTAAAGGAAGGGAGATGGTGTAGTGACATTTGCTCTCTAGACCTTCACTTTCTGTATAAGCTGCAGGCTGCTTGGAGGGCCATAATGCTGTCAAATGCTTTGCCTTGTGTGTAACTTGCAAAATCTTTTTTTCCAAGAAGTTGTAAAGTAGTTGTAATTTGCTGTCTTCATGCTACAGATCACTGTGCTGTTTCCCACCTCTTCCTCTACTTGACTTCTCTCTCTTGCAACTTCAGGTACTCTGTGGTCACTTCAGGCAGTCTTTTGGCAGGAATAATTTCAAGATGGTGTGAAATACACCATTCCTTTCTGGAGAGCTGCTTATAAATCAAGAGGTTTCTTCATAAGAATGTGAGGGGAAAAAAAAAAGGACCTCTGATTTTTGAAAGGTGACACGGTTGTTTTTTTACATCTCTGCAATTGAGAAGATAAATTGAAAATTCATATTGACTCCCAGCCCTGAAAAGAATGAGGGGGATGGAGTTCAGAAAAAAGCAATGGAAGCCAGTCATATGAAAAGAGGCAAAGAGGAATGCTTTTTATGCAATGAATAATTCGACGTGGAACTTTCTGCCATACTGGGATTCTTTTTAGAGCAACTACTTAGCAGCTATTGAGAAAGAATCAGGCAATTAAATGGCTAAGAAGATTTCTAGGTGTATCAGGATAAAATATAAAATGAAGTATGAAATATCAACTGCTTCAGGATACAAAACAAGCACTTGGGAAGAGGAGGAGCCTTTCAGAACTGATTATTCCATTTGTCTTCATAATGGGGTTGCTTTTTTTTCTGTGGTGTTTCTGATACTGGGTGCAGGCAGACAAGACACCTGACTGGGTAGATCGCTGATCGGCCCTGCTTTATTAATTCCTGTGTTCATTTGCATTTTTGTTTGCCTACAGATGTGACACATTTGTGTTTAGGAGGAAATAAATGTCTACTGTATTCTGTATTACTCTTTTCTAGAGACTGGTCTTAGATCCTATCTGTTGATAGGATTTTATATACAGGTTTTCAGTCGGTGATATAGGATGTACATTCAAAGCATGCTTTGAGGTATATCTCTAGAGAGAACATTATTACTAAACCCATTTGAGGGTGTCCCCAGTGGCAGCTCCATAGAGCAGGTGGCCTGCGTGGCACGAGCACACAGGGATTCAGGAGCCTGTGTCTTATCAGAGCATATAATCTAAAAATCATTCAGCCTGTTTTTCTCTCCTGGGGAGATGATGACGATGACACAGGGCTCTTATGCTAAAAACTAATTCTTAACCTGCAGAAGACGTCATTCAACACAAATCCCAACAGAAAAGGGCTGGGTGATGGATGTTTCTGGGTAGCAGGCCAAGCTGTCGTTTGCTTTTCAACAGATAGTTCTGAGGGTTGCCTCAAGATTTTCATCCCTAGTACCTGGCTTACTTGAAAAGAGCATATTAAATTTAAAAAAAAAAAAAGCTTACAATTTCTGTCTGCTAATCTGTGTGTATATAGAACTCAGAGGAAAAAACAGTTGCTCTCTCAGGGACTCCTGTCTACGGTTCTCAGGCTTCCTTGAGCAATAACCAAAGCAGTGGCTGGGTGAAGGACTGATGGTTAGGAAACAGTGTTGAACGTGTAGCAGGTAGGTAATGCTTTGGAAAGAAATGTAAGGTTGCATATACATCTGCTAATAAGACCATATCCAGTAGTGACTGTCCACCTCTACTCAGCAGTCGTTAGCCTACACCTGTAATACCACATCCAATGGTGTCCTCCATGCCTTGACGTGAGAGAGACATTGGTGAACTGGAGTGAGTTCAGTGGAAGGTTTCTTTAGTACCCTTCATCCGTCAGAGCAATCTCACCAGACAGTAAATTATAGAGACTCTTCATAGCAATCACCACCTTTCTTCAGCTTTACTTTACTCTTCTAGATGGTTTCCCTTTTGCTTTGCTGCAATATCTTAATTTTTGGTTTCCAGTAATGGATGAGGAACACTAACTAGTCTGCTATGACACTGTTAATTCAGGTTTTATAAGAGAAGAGAGTAATGGTAGACATGGCCTCAGACCAGTGGTATGCATGGATTGTGAACAAACATGAAGAGATTTTTGGAAGCCAAAGAGTACAAAGAGTACCAAGGCTAACTGGGCTGCTCTCAGTAGTCTTCTGGAGAGAAAAAGAATGGTTTGTTTGTTTGTTTTGGCTTCCCCCCCCCCTCCCCCCTTAGGGATGACAGTTGACTAGGATGCTTTATTTCTGAGCTTCAAGAAACTGAAGTTTATTCTGGCTGTTATACTCAGGAGGTATCAGCAGACTGATACCTCTGTATTTCTTTTGTTTGAGTCATGGCTTCAAGGTTTTCTTAAAAACCCATGGGGACCAGAAGTGCAAGGATGTTTATGCAGAATGTTCTCACATTTGTTCATAGGTCTTGGGAGGGTTTGGTTTTGGCTGTATTTTTTACATCTGGGCCTTGCCTAGTTGCGTTTGAGCTCATTAACAGCTAAAATGTTTTAATTTAGCAGAGTCTGCATGTTTATCTGTTAATATCTATTCCAAAAAGCCCTGAGTGGTATTGCAATTTTTTATCAAGTCAGTCAGATTAAACTTAGTGTTATTTTCTCTGAATAACACCACTCTTCCTGTGATTTTTAACTCTTGCCAATGTATGTGGTTTTTTTCCTGTATTTATTTCAACTTGACTCTAGTGGCATTTGAATGCTGTGAAAACCATAGCATTTCTAAATCAGTGCATTTCCTGAGATATTCTGTGACCAACTGGGAGTTGGTAAAGATGGTTTTGAATTCCCTGAACCCTCTTCTGAACTTTAAGATATTCCTCAGCTCAGGGTATTGCTTCCAGGAGAAGAGGCTCATGGCTGGCTTGAAATGAGGGCTTGAAATGAGTCAGTAGACTAACTGAAAAACAGCTGGACTGAGGCAAACAGTGAATATGCTGGGAAGGAAGAGGATCGGGATAAGAGAACACAATGAAGAAAGTGTCTTTGATTCACGTGGAGGAAAGAATTAAATGATGGAGGTGATCGTGGAGGTTTTCTTCTGCAACCAGAGCCCACAAACTGCATATTGCTGCCCTTCCATAATGCTACTTGAACTAAGGTTGAGATTTTTGCCTTGGAGCAATGAGATTTCAATAATTTACTTGAATTTGTTCATACAGACTTTTTACTTGGATTTTTAGAAATTATAGAAGTCCTCCATGTAGTTCCATTGTGTTATATCATTTTACTAACGGCAAAAGAAATCTTAGTTTATTTCATGTGTAAATCAAATAATATTATCTTCTCATGGAGGCCGTCAGTGTCGATAATTCATTGTTGTGTCTATGGCCACAGACATCTACATGGAAGAAGTTTCAGTAAGGAATCTGAGGATTAGAAAACACTTGAAAAATGTAATCTCTTTTCTAAAGTAAAGGCATATCTGGAGAAATAAATACAGAGTATGGTGGTATGAGCTTCTTCCCTCCAGGCACCTCTCCTCATGAAGCTTGTTGACAGAGCTTCACAGCTGAAGCCATTAGATAACCTACTGACAGGGACTCACTTCTTCCTTTGGAGGCCAAGGAAGCCATACTGGAAGCAGGACTCCAAGCCTCCTGTGAGAGTGCCTTGTTGTGTTCTGAGTGGATTTGTTTGTCCTGACTTGCATAACCATACAGCTTGTATCCCAACATTATTAGCCAAAAGGAGTATAGGGACTTACATAATCGCTACACGATTATTTTTCAGTAACTGTACTGTAGATATGTAATTCTCTCTACTCCTAATAACTCTTAATCCCTTTGTTCCTATTGGCTCTTGGGCTGAGATTTTTCCATGGCCTGTGTGCCCTGGCCACTGATAAGACTTGAAAAAATGGTGACTTTCAAGATTCACCTGCTTCGCTCCCAGCCATTAAATGCCTGCTCCCTGCATAGGCAAGGGAGGCCGCATCACAGGGCGCTGTTTTATGGGGGTTTAGACATTGCTTCTGCCTGCATGCCTTCTGAGAAGGACCCACTCACCTTTAAAAACATTTCATGCCCAGCTGCATGCGAGTATTCAGTCTAGGCCTCTCCACCTTGTTTCTTCATGTGTTTTTTGCTCAAGAGTTCTTGAGCAAGCAGTTTTGATCTCATTTCTGCATGTTACTAGATAAAGAAGATTCCTTTTAGAGATACAGGGGTAAGAAACCCTAAATGATCAAGAGTTCTTGGGCTTCTGCTGGGGTTGGGAGAGCAGGAAGAAATTATTTTCCTTATTGGTATGAACAGGCAGAAAAAATCCTTTAGTGTGCTTCTTGTTAAAACATTCCCATTTCTATCCCGGTCTTTGCTTCCAACATCTGTGGGACTCGGTGGTCAAAGCTTTTCCAAGCTGTATCTGTTCTAGTGGTAACTTACCCTAGTCAAGTCCCCTTCAGGTATACTTGCCACTGTTTTTAACTTTGATGTAAAATTGGCTTTCATACTGCCTTAACACTAGAAGAGTAACTTGAATTTATTCCTTTAAGCCTTATAAAATACTTGAACATCATTTTTCTGTGTGTAATTAGCTTCATGAGTCAGTGCCTGGTCTTAGGTCTTGACATTTTTGGCGTGTGAAGTTTTTTTGTGTGTACTTGACCTTGGCTTTACTCCAGAATAAATATTTTAAGCTGTTAGTTGTGTGTTGTTTTTTGTCTTCGGTCTGAGACTAGGGGGCAGACATAACCAGCACGGAGAGAAGTGAACTGTATAAACCACAATTAGAACTGCGGTGCACAGGTGTCTGAAGATCTTATACAATTGCCAAGCTATTTGTTTCTCAAATGAGAGGGGCTTTGGGAGTATATTTTGGAGAATAAAAAGAGCAGAAGGCCTTCCTTTTCAATGTTAGATTTTTGTTTGTTTTGTTTTTGAATCCTAGCTTGAATTCTTCCAGACTTACACATTTGAGATCTTTGCAGAACCAGCATAACGAATGGTTGAAAGTAATCTACTGCAGCTGGTGATGGAATTTAAAACTGGTCTCAGATAGGAATCTGCATTTAGGGATAAGAATTTCTTGCACAGTAGCTTTTCTCTGAACAGCAAATCAGGTCTTGTGGTTGAAAAATCTGAACGCCAACATTCAAAGAAAGATGACTTGTAATATTAAAGGAGAGGGGTTATGGGTGAGTTCTGCTGCAGATACTTGAGGTCTTTTGGGGAAGGTAGGCATCTTGAATCTCTATGCTAGTCATATGCAGAGTATTATTGTAATGAAAAAACAGTGAAGTGAACAAATAGCTCACAGTACAAGACACTCAATGCATCGAGAGCCCCAGCGTTCACTGTATTTTGCAATTTAATGCACAATAATTTTTTTTTAGTTCTGTATTTTTGTATGCTCCCCTGTGTCAGATCTGTATTCTTGGGATGTGCAGTTCCATTAAAAAATAAATAATAATCGCAGCCCCCTCTCCCCCCACGTACACTCATTTTCTATAATATGGTAATGATATCACCGTAGCAGTAATTACGGGTCATCTTCATTTCTTTCATCTCTGCTGGTTCTGATGGCTTCATTCCTTTGACGGAGAAGATTTGGCTCTGGGTGCTGTGATTATTTTGTTAAGCATTATTCGAATAGACAGGAGTGAGAGAAATTAATCAATCCAAATGCAATTAGCATCATGTTTAACCCAGTGATGGACGTCTCAAGGTGAAACAGCCAGGGGAGTTTCAGACATTATTATTCAATCCAGTGGCTCTTATCTAAATTATAATCAAGAGAGGTTTTTATTGGCTTCACAGAGAGAAGATGTAACTCTTTCCGTGCTTTGGGGGTCAAAGGGATCAGGTCTTTGGCCTCACAGGATGTTGGCTGCAGGCAGTTCCTGGAGGTGGGAGGTACTGTAGGAGTTTCATTTAAAGTGGGGGTCACACGGGACAAAATAAGTGCACGTCCTAGCATTTGTGACCTGGAACATAAGTTCAGTAGCTCCCTGGGCATTGGCAGGGATGTTACTGCCCCGTGCTCCAGGTATTCCCACTGCCTGGCCTTGCCCATCTGTACGTGAATGAATGCTGTTTGTAGGTTTTTGCGTTCAGAGCTCTGTGCACATCGTTGTTTGCAGCTGAGTGCGAAGGGAATGGTGCTACCCTGCAAGGTGGGGACGTCTGGTTAGGAGAACAAGGTGATTATTTTGCAGAGAAGGAATTTATTTTTTTAGAGCAGATGCAATTTTAATTTTCATTGGTACTAACAACAACATTTTTGAGGAAATCTCAATCTGCATGAAACAGATCTGTTATCACCACTGTGGATAATCCTGAATGAGCTCTCGAGTTGTCTTGTTAGGTGTACAATAAAACACAACAACTGTGCATGGAGAGAAATGAGACCGAACGAGGGTACATTAGGATTTCATGATTCAAGAAAGCATTGGGTCTTTGACTCCAAGTTCTTAAGGCTCCAGGTAATATTCACTCAAGTATTTCAGTGGTTTAAAACTTTATCAGCCTCTTCTGTTTACCACTTCTCTGTCAGAGATGACCATTTTCATTGCACACAGGGAGGAAAACTCCATGCTCCTCACCTGCTCTGGTTCACAGCAGGTTTTGTGCAAGCCCACCTTCTTTGACATTTCAAAACAAGTCATGCCAAGCTATGTACTGGAGCTGAGGTAAGGGTAGATTCTGCTGTCTCATCCACCAAGGGAAGGACAGTAATGTTTTGTACCAAGGGTGGTGTTAATATTTTAAAATACTGCAGCAAGACTTGACAGAACTCATCTTTCAGAGCCCGAATTCTAGCACTGTTGCCGACTCCTTTAGTATACATCCGTGCATCACTTCTTACTGAGGCTGTGACCCCAGCTGTAAGATAGGAATTAAATCACTAGATGTTTCAAGAATATTATGAAGCTTCATAAACTTTGCAGGTGCTTTGATACTGATTATTGAAAGATGACATGGTATCACTGACTTACTCCACCTGGAGGTTTATGCTGAGTCTCTGTCATCTTACCTGAAAAATGTGCTTCAGGAGTTCTAGATGATTATGCTGGTATTTAGTGGAAACAGTGAAATGTTTCTGAAGCACGGGTTTGAGTAACTATATGCTGGTTTTATCTTGGTTAAAGGCAATTGGCATTGCTTCTGCTAGCCTCTGCTCTCCTGGGATGGCAGTTCCAGCTTCATGGAACTGGGCTTGGTGCAGGATTCACTGATTCGTGTTTGACCGAGGCCAACAGTTGTCAAATAGTATTTCATTTGACAATTACGTTAAAAGAGTATGAAGTTAGCAGAGTAATTAGAGATCTTTTTGTGAAGGAAGAGGGACGAGACAGTGCCAGCAGGCATTTTTGGGGTCTGTTCTTCCATGAGTATGCATTGAGCCTAGGAGTCAAAACCAAGTCAGAGACGTGAACAGATTGCTTTCTCTGATGAGAGAAGTTGAGATTATGTTGGTTTGCTAACAGTATTCTCCTGATTTTGGCTAATAAAGACCTCATTTTCTTTTGGGAGTTGCTTAGTACTAATGTCAATCTTAACATGTTTTTGCTGTTTTTAGATTGCCTTTTCGCCTTCACCCCTGGTGACTGATTTTATTTCCCTTCCAAATGCAATAGTGGTCAAGAGCAGCCCAGAGATTTGGCTTTGCCATTGGCTTTCACAAGTCCTGTCAAGCTCCGGGGCAGAATCCTCTACAGCTTTTTGTACATCCTACCTACTAAGGAAAAGAATTGTTGTCTTATCCTCACATGGTGTTAAGGGACAAAAGAAGCAATTGCCTGAAGCATTATACACTTGTGATAGAAGGGCTAAACCAGAGAAGTATTTTGCTGTCTCTCTGCAATTCATGTTTTTTTCCCTGAACTGGTAATTTCCACTGGTAGCTCTTCACAAATAAAATCCTCCTAGTTTTGTTGTCTATGTAGTGCTAAGACACAGCAGTTTGAGAATGCGTGATTGGCACTTTAGGGGAATCCTTTCATGGCGAAGAACAAGTTATTTCGTTACCCTAAGTACAATTGTAGGGGCTGAACAGGAGGAATATTTTAACTGAAAAGCTAACAAAGTATGCCAGTGCCCAAAGTAATCTTCTGGTAGTCAAGAATGTAGCATTCAGTGTGATCCTACAAGGCATTTTAGGGCTAAAACCGTGTTCTGTTCATAGGGTATTAATTGTATTTCCATATATTTAGTATCAAAGCATTTAAATACCAACATGGCTACATTTTCGGGTCAGAGGAGGAGCACAGTCAAATTTGCTCAAGTTGTAAATTGTGGGGAGAGGCAGAGAAGTGTCTTTGGCAGGGTGACTTCATTTTAAAATATCCATGATTTGAAGATGCTCACAGGCTTTGTTTTGAGATTTTTAGGATAAGTCAGGAAGCAGTAAGCAGTGGAAGGTATCATGATCATGATAAATGTATGATAAATACAGTTTGTCACACATCTTTTGTGTAGACTTTGTCACCAAGTCTACACGTATTTGAAGTGTATGCTGTATTAAGAACGTGTGTGTGTGTGTGTTGCTTAGGGATTCTCCTCGTTTAAAGTTGCTTATATAAGTGAAAGTCACTATTTTTGTTGCTGGTTTTATAGCAGTAAATCCTTCCATTATTTCTTGGCTATCCAGACCTTATGACACAGTTTGTCTTGTGCTGTCATATGTATGAGAAGGCTTTTTATGGGGAGCAATCAGCCTGGACCCCAATCTCCAGGACAGTGTTTTTTCTAATTAAATTGTCACTGGAAGGAATATCTGGAGCAGCAGTTTTCATTTTCTATCAAGGGAAAAAAAAACATTGAGTCCTTGTCATTTGATTAAAAGTTACTTAACCTTTAAATTGCTACAGATGTAAAGATAACTCTGAGTTTCCAATGTAATCGCCTCCAAGTTAAAATCAGGAAAATCTTCGTGTAATGAAACCCATATGTCATAGTGAAAGGATGCAAAGCACTGGCAGAGTGGGCTGCTCTCGCAGGAGATCTGCACCCAATCTTGTTAACCAGGACTGCTTTTGGTAATCCCTCATCTCCTCACTTGTAGGAAATCAATCTGTACTACTGAATCTTTCAACCAGCAACCACAAAATTTACTGCAAAGAAGCAGCTTGGGGACAGTTGTAGTAGAAAAGGAGCCCCAGGCAACAAGACTAAATGCGGGATTGAGGGATTGAAGTCCTAAAGAGGAGATTATATTAAATCTTATTCTGCTCCCCTATCAAGTAGAAATCTCTCCTTCTCCTTTCAGCCTCAGTCTTCCCTGTCCAGTACCTGTTCTTGAGATCTCCCAGGCAGCAAACTGAATTCATAGCGCAACATTTTCTGTTAATGATAACAGCCCGATACCATTTTCCAGTACAATTCTCTTTCAGAGAGTCTACTCAGCACTCAACTTTCATTGGAACCAGTGCTGATAATATCTTAAAGGTGTTTTTTTCCTATGGTCTTCAGTACCCTCTTCTTCCTCCAGAATATGTGAGATTAATTGGTATCCAAGCTATTGTGATCATATCCATTGTTGATTTTCTATTGTTGTAGATGCACAGCCACAGCGAGGTTGTAAATCGTCCCCTGCCATGGAGATTCATGTTTCTGTTCCGTGCTGCACAGCCTCTGTAGTGTCTGTTTGCTGGGACAAGGAAACCTGTGCTCAAGCCTTCTCTTCGCTAGAAGTCCGTAGTTTAAGCAACCATTTTAAGGAAAAATCCCCAAGGTTGTCCCTACGGTTTTGTCCACCCTTTTAATTAAAAAATCCACCTCTGTCTACCACACAACGGGCTTCTGCTGCTCCCTTGGGTGGTTGTTTAAGACAGGTCTTGCTGTCTCTCTTGGACTGTGATCATATTTAGAATGGGGGCGACGGTTTCTTCCTTTACAAGCTCTTCCTTCACTCCAGCAAGCTTCCAAATGGCCCAGCTGGAAATGATATTCCCATTTTTAAGAATTCATTTATCAGAAGCGATGCTGAGTAGAGGAGTCGGTTTCGTATTCGAGGCTTTTCAGTGCAAAACCCAAGCCGAAGGCATACCCTAGTGCAGATTAGAGAGGAACAAAGGGGAAGGAGTAGCCAAGACGTTTGAACGCAGCGCCGTGTAATATGTATTTGGCCTGTGTTTACCAGGAATACATTGAGCTGGGGTTCCTGGGCAGACAAGAGAAGCAGCTGAAGCAGGGAAAACAAGATTGTTAATGTTTGTGGAAACTTGCCCTTAGGTTGGCTGGGATGTGTTTGCGGTACGAGGATGTTTTTTCCTGGCCGTTTTCATACATATACAAAGACGTAAGGTCCTTTCTTTCAGCTTGGCATCATATCTTTAAAAATAAAGCCCTGTTGCAAGCCGGAGTATGTGAGGAGAAGAGGAATACAGAATAGCAGAAGGCTGTCTCCTGCTCCTAATGGGATTTTGTAGCAGCATGTGCGAGTTTGTTTTAGAAGTCAGAAATGAACAGATGTTGGTATAAATTACCTCTGTGTCTGATGTCTTGCAAATTAAAAGCGCGGTTGGCATCACTAAACAATTTCACCAGGTTGGGGGGGGAAGCGGGCGGTGATTATTGTAGCAGGTCGGTAAGAATCTTTAAGCTGCGGCAGAACAGGATAGCAAGGATAAAGGAATGAAGAATAAAATGAGAGGTCTGTGAATTAATCAGAAATGTTAACATCTCCGATGACAAGTGAACAGGAGGGCACGTGCTCTGGAGCAACCCCCAACCCACAGTAATTTCGCTCAGCGCACAGAAGGAGTCTATGCTCTCTGCCTGATTTATAGGGTGCAGCCTCTTTGGGGGAACGGAATTGTCATGCATTCGTATATCTCCTATATGGGACTTGCGCTCAGAAAAAACTTTGCACTCTATCAGCTGTAGTTGGGTTTGGTGATTTTTCCGTAACAGCGTTTTAAAACCCTGCGCTGTCGCCAGTGCAAGGCAGGGAGGTGTCAAGGAACCAGTGGCGAAAACCTGTTCCTAGCTGAAATATTTAGAAACTTGCATTTTTATTTAATCATCTTCTTTGTGCGTGACAATTTTCTTGACAAAACAGCAGTCCACTCCCTGCCCTTCTGCAGCACCTTGTACCCATGTGTCGGTTTAGCATCCCTGAAAGCTGTCTTGCAGATGGGGAAGTAGAGGTACAAATGAGTAAACGATGTTTGTGGCAGCTCACCCTGAATCAGAAGCAGAGTTGGGAATGGATCCCAGATGATATAACTCACAGCTGGAGGCATGAACCAAGGGAATAATGAGGTGATCTGCTTGAATCTGCAGTCAGCCTGAAGCAGGAGCTTGCTGTGGGGCACGTTCCCATCAGGGCTGTGGACCTTGCAGCCTGTGAATATCCATATGTACTGGGCACTTCATAACACTAACTGTTTTACAGGGATATTGTCCATGACGACCACACCTCATGCTACAAATTTGGGTGGTCAAGTTAGAACGTAACAACTGAGACCAGGCTTCAAGGCACAATTTCTAACCTTTATATCTAGAATAACAAAATGCCTTTACCTGATGGTATTTGAGTGTTTTAAGCTAAACACTTATTATTACATTTATTTCCATTCAGACAGATAAGGAGTAATGTCAAAAGAAAACTCAACATCAGCAACAAGCCCACCTCTAGTTTTTTATGCTAATTGTCATTGCTGTTGTTCCTCTCAGCAGAGAGGTCAGGAATTGAATGAATAAAACAGAAAATTAATTCCTGTCTCCGCCTTTCAGAGTCTCTCTAGGCTAGGTGTGGGAAACATGCATGCTTTCATCAATCCTGTGAATAAAAACCTCCAGGTTTTGATGGCTGTCAGTCCAGCACAAAGCTCACACCTTTATGTAAAAGAAATGAAGGGAAGCTCCAGTGGGAAAATTGTCTCTCTTGAGGACTCAGTCGCTAATCGTGCTGTCTTTAATGCATTGTGTTGTGTTGTGAGACAAAGGTAGTATTTGGGCTGCTCTGCCAGCTTGTGAGCTTATGGGCTGACAAGTCAGAAACGTCTCGTGCAGAAAAGTGGCTGTGTAAACCCTGCTGTAATACAGCTACCAGAGATTGATGGTGCCAAGAGTGAGAGAGAGACATATAAACCTTGCCTCGCTGTATTAAACATCAAAGGAATGACAATGCAGAGAGAGTGAGAAGACCAAAGCTCTATAAACTTTACTTTATTACACCATCCATAGATGAACTGCGTTGAAGGAATATAAACCCCATTATATTACAGCATCCAGGGACTGACAGTGCTGAGAGAGAAAATGCTGTCTAATTTCTGTTGAAGATCATAGCACCCAGGGACCAATAATCCTGAAATGGAGAGAGTTCCATAATCTCTGACGGATTATAACATCCAGGAACAATTGCTTTGAGACGGAGTGATGGAGATCTGGAGTATACCATTCAGAGGAGGATAGTACAGAGACAGAAAAGGGGATGCTGCAAGAGCATAATGCAGTAGGAATAGAAAGCAGAGATTGTATGTAATGAGACAGTCTATGGGAATTATTGCTGAGTTTAGAAGATTCTAGGCCTTGCCTGCATTTCTAGATTGTCAGAAATTCAGGCTGGAATTTTTAAACTTTTTTACTAGATTATTTGCTTTTCACTTAAATAAAAAAGTCCTTACTATTAATATAAGTACAAATTAAATGAATTTCTCACCCTCTGGTTAAATACTGCAAATTATACAATTCTGTTTGGATTTCTTGACTTTTTTTCAATATTAATCTTTTTTTTTTCCTCCCTTGTGATTTCAGCTAGAGAAATGACTCGAGGGAAATTCCTGAACATCCTAGAGAAGCCCAAAAAGTAGCTGCAACATCTGGAGTTGGGACAGAAAAAATACCCCGACTGGATCCTTTTACACACTGCGGATCCAGATGGACCCCAGAACTTCTAAAGAGAAGTACAAAGCTCTTGCTCCAGACCTTCAGAAGCTAACACCTCTTGCTTCCACAGCTCATCTCTTTGCAGGGGAGACGCACTGGACACACAGGTCACAAGGACTGCGATTGATTGCCTTGGAATTCAAACTTTATCCGACCTCAAGATACCCAACGGGAGGATTCGACCCTGATGTGGGATGGCAAAGTGAACAGCCGTCGTGTCCTTATTCTGTTGTTCTTGGCGGCAGCACCTGTTTGAAGTACTCAACAGCTCTCTGACACAGGCCAGTGTGCATCGTGGTGCATTGGCCTTCTTGTGTCTGTTGTCTTACATGCATTGCTTTCCTACGTGCAATTTCTGTGCTGAATGACTTGAGCAGAGTTTGGGGTGTAGATTGATAGCGTGGGTTCTGCAGGATTACATGTTTTTAGTGTAGAAGGCCGGTGTAGTCTGTGCATTAGATTCCAGTTGCTCACTGCCTTCAGAGGAGCGTGCCTGGTACACCGAGGAGGATCTTCAGTACGTTGGTCCATGCACTTCACATGGCTTGTATCAAGCGTCGTGTGTACCAGGAGCTGCATCTCAGTGCTAAATGGTTTTCTAGTGAAATCTAGACTGACGGACTGCAGAGAGTAAGAGGTGTTACTGTACCATGAAGGAAAATGTCCCTCGAGAAACTTGAGCCTATACAGGAAGAAACAGCTTTGTCAGTACCCCTGCAATTCTCAGTTTGCTTCTTACAAAGCCAGAAACTGAGGGAAGTTACAAAGTTGAAAGGCAGTAACGTTTTCAGTATTCCAGGAAGGGAAACAGGCGTATTAGCCCCATTGCAAGGATATTCTACTCAAACGGAGTCTTCACACTTCTGAAAGTAATCTTTCTTGATATTTTCATTACTTAGAAAAGAGCAATCTCAAAACTTGCTTCACCTGCAAAAATAATATTTTAAAGAGAATTTTCTGTGACCTGGTCTCTTTCAGCACACAATCTTGGACTTTATTTGTCCTATAGTTTAATGTATTTTCTTTCTGTTAATGCACTTCTGCATGTTCATTCCTGAGAAGTGGTAAAGAGCATGCTGAGATTTTATTTTATTTAAGAGAATAACTTTTTTCATTTCATCCTGTTTCCTTTTCCTAGGAAACTGCATTTTAAGCATTAAAAAATATGTTCCTCTTTCTAGGGTAAGACATAATATTGAAACGTTGGATAAAGAGCAGTTTTTTCCCCATTTAGAAATGTTATTTTTAGCATACAGGCTTTTCAAAATCTGACATTTCCCAGACTGTAGTCACATGTGAGAGGAGAAATGACTTGGAAATAGTACTTGTGCCTCATCATTAACAGAATGTCCTTAGAGCATTGCAAATTTCTGTCTTTGCAGAGAGAGGAGACTGTTTTCAGGTGCATGTGCAATAAAGAGGGGGAGATTTTTAATCAAATAGACTACTCTGAATTTTTACTAAGATGATTGTGGCCATTTGCTTTGCAGTCTGTGGCCTTGGTGATTATCAGCGAGAGAGAGACTCATTTTGGACAGCTCCTGTTAACTATGTTTAAGCAGTTAAATTCCAAATCCCAGAAGACCATACAGAAATACTGAATATTTAGGTGTGTCAGGAGTGTGATTTTAAACTTACTGGATTTATTTCTATACTTCTGTTTGTGCAGGGCTGAGCTTAACAGGACCTCCATCCCTTGAGACCATGAGAGATAAGTTGAATGTGAAGAGAACCTAAAAGTGCTAATTCAGAGATAGAGGAAAACTATTGATGCAAACCAATGTTGATGTAGCTTTAAGTATTAAATTATACATTTTGAAAGCAATTTTAAGCTTGTATACTATATATATAATATATATATACACACGTGAAATAATGGGATACTTGGTCTGTATCACTAATATGAGTTCATTTTATAGAGGTTTGATGATCCAACACATTAAGAAACTGAGATCTGAAAGGAGGAGGAATATAAGAGAAGATAAAGCTTGGCATGGAAGTATATGTATATTTTCTGATACGTTCAGCAAAGAATTTCAAACTTTAAGTAGTTTTTGGTAACATACACATAGTGTGAAAGCAAACAAACAAAAAAACCTTTACCATACAGTACTTATCCTCTATAGGGCAGCAAATAATATATGCTTTAGAATTGGTATTTATTGGCTTTGTACTTGTCATCCGTTAAGATGAGTCAGTGCTGTATTTCTTTATTGGTAATATTTATATGTATTTTTGTGTGTTAGCTGGAGAATTGTAATCTGTCTGTTACTGCTCTGGGGTCTGATAGTAAACAAATGTAAAGCTCAAAGAGTAGTCTGGGTTTCCAGAAGGGCCCCCTGAGATGCAGAATCTGTTGCTTAGTCACTTAGGCAATACTCATCCATAGGCTCTTCTTCACTATTAAGATGTGTAATAAGGAACACTTTGCATATCACCACCTCAGTTTTCAGCCTGTGAATATTTCATTCCCATCAGTAAATGAATAGATGGCAATATCCAAATGGCACTAAAGATTTTCATGCCCTCTTGACCTCTTCCCTTTTTTTCTTCAGTGATGTCCTTCCCAACATCACTGCAGTCTCTGTCTATACAAAAAAATCTGGGTGACTTTCTAGTGCTGATAAAGTTAGATATTTTGAAACAACAAGAAGTTTTGATAAATGATGTGAACGAAGAGTATAATAAGATCAAAATTTGGTAATACTGTTTGAGCTTGTGCATTGCTTTATAAAGTGTTTTTGTGTATTGGTATGTTAAATGTTGTTGTCAGGCTCTTGGAAATAAACCCAATGTTTTTAGTTCCTATTAAATGCCAGTGTTGTATTAAATGCTTAGTTGTAAAGGCTGTTCAGTTTTGGAGTACCAAATGCTTTGCTGTTTAATCCAACTGAGAATAAATTCTTGTTCTATTAATCATTATCAAAATAAAAGTCTAACTGCACTGGCAATGGAAGAGGGCGATACTCCATTCAATTTAGTGTTTTGCCATTGCAAAATTAACAATTTTGGAACAATCCTATAACCCACAGATTCTCAGTTTTTCTTTGTATTTCCCTGATCAAGTCACCTAAAAATAACAGATTCTTAAAAACTGACTAATCCAATGCAGAGATAACGTTTGAATGTTATTCTCTTTTGTCTTATTTTTATGTTACGTAAAAATGTAACATGCTGTTACAAGGCAAATCACAAGCCTGTCTTACTTGTAATGTTCGATTTGATTATAAATGGTTGTAGACACATAGGGAAGGATATAAACAAAAGGCTTACACACAGATTTTGCTTTAGGTTACCTTCTCCAGCAACCTGTTTTAGGGACTTAACTGAGCTAGTAGTTGAATCTGGTATGTGGTAGGCCCTACCCTCATACATTTGTCTTAGTCCTAATTTGTTTGTACTTCCGGCCTCTAAAATGCCCTGAGAGTGAATTCCATAATTCAGTTATACAAGTCAATTTTTTTAATGTTATTGTTAGTTTTAAACCTGCTTATTTGCTAACCCCATTTTGAACCTTTCATTTCTTCTATTGTCAGAAGCAGGTGTGTTGTGTGGGTTTTTTTTTCCCGTCTGTGCACTATTCATGGTTTTTCATCTGTTATGCTTTTGTTCTGTGGTTATTTTAGTCTTCTTCCAATTGTGTCTTCTGTTACAACTGTTCTGAGATACCTTAATAAAAACTGCAGCGTGTTCAGTGGAGGCATACTGTGGAGGGGTATAAGTCGTAATTATGGCTTGTATTTTGTTCCTCCACTGTTTTCTCCCACACCATCATGAGCTAAATCCTGTTTTGTGTATCTCTAAGAACAGGATCATCACTGAGATTTGCAGTCTGTGCATGCAGCTGATCTCATCTACTTCATCTTCACCCACAGTAACTTGTCTTGGGCAAACAACACTTTTTTTCCCAATCATGACAGTTGTGCCAAGCATTTTGTGTTAAGGAAGTGATACTAGGTAATTCCATCATCAACCTCTGTGATATGTAAAAAAATAAATTATCTCATGTGGTCTAAAAGCCTGGTCTCTTAGCCTATCACAAATTCAGTAGCATTGCATAAGCATTTTTATAATACTTCTAAACTAATATGAACTTTTAGACATCCATGATCAAAAGAAAAGGCAACTTGCAGATTGTAGCTATAGGAAATACACCAACTAATGGTTCCTCTTAAAGATGAGCCCCTGGCACCAAGGACAGTCCAAAAAGAGAAATGCATCTTGTCTTTGTGTGAGCTATCTGCTTATGGCATGCAAATTATATAATATGAAAATAATCCTCACTCCTTAGTGTTGTGTACCCATTTCATTTACCATTCTGTATTGACACTTTTTTAAAAGTCATTAAATAATCAGTCTATACTGGAAGAAGATAATTCATTGAAAAAAAAATTCCCAGAATGTCCTGTCTGCATCTTCCAAATTGCTGTTGGACAGAAACTTCCCATGGCCTAAAAAACTCTGAACAGAATGGATGGGATTAGAACAACAAATGCAAATGCTGTAAATATATTTCTATAGTCAACACAGTAAAAACATCCCACAGCAAAAATATAGAAACAAGTGGTTCCTACGTGCACATCCCAGCCTATACATCAGCCAGTGTGTCAAATACTTCTGAAGATACTGTATGTACGATGCCAAATAAGTGTTATCTATCTGGGGAAACATACTTGAAAATAAAAATAAAATGTGTGAGCATATGAGTTTTCTCAAATTTTACTAAAAGTCTTTCTTGATTTTCCCTAGGACTATTGTGGCTACAGCTAATTAAAAAAAATAAAAATTGTCTTCCTTATTTTTGACTGGTCTTTCTGAGAACTGCCTGTAAGGTCTCTTTCCTGCAAGAGAATAGCTCACTTGGAGCCCAGTGCTTCCGTAGTTTTTGTATTTTTACACATTTTATCATCTCATTACCCACTCTTTTTCTGGATCGTTGACAAAGATGTTGACTAGCACAGGCCCCATAACAGTCCTTGTGGGACAAGCTGCCAACCTCCCTATTTTATGAAAATTGACCATTTATTCTTGCTGCTCATTTCCTATTTTTTAATCTCTTATCGGTCTACAGGAGGACATTGGCTATTATTCCACGACAGCTTAGTTTCTTCAAGAACCAGAAAGCAGCTTTAGTGAAATCCAAAATAATATCATGAAGTTTATATGCTTTATCCATATGCTTCTTAATGTCTTACAAGATACACAACGGATGTATGAAAAAATACCCTCTACTATATCTATTTACTTTCCCCCTTTATATACCATCCTTACATCTATTCTGTTCTTCAGACATCCACAACTTCTACCAGTTTACACAGTCTGATGCTAAGGGTTAGTGGCCTGTAGCTTGAGCAGGAGCCCTTTGTATGGGTTTTTGCTGGTTTTGTCACCTGCCATTCCTCTGATGCTCGATTTAAAGTAGAGGGATTACATTCTATGGTTCTTAAGGTTATGTATCACATTTAGTATTTCAGCAATTTTATACCCAGAACTCTTCAGCATCCATCTGCTGGCCTCACTGACTCTTGTGGCATCTCACATAACTGGAAGTGAGGAGCTTTCATGCTTTTTGAAAGTTTCAAATTGATGCTGCAAAAGATACATATTTTAGTTGCTTTTAGTTTCTTTTAGGAAGACGTGAAATGCAAAATCCGGAAGTGAAATGTGGCCAGTCATTTGAAGTCCTATGAAGATATTTAAAAGCTTAGGTAGCTGGAGAAGTATGGACCGATCCAAGTGTAATCCATGTTCTACATAGAATATGGGCAATTTTGCCATGTTTAGATTGTGCTAGATTTTCAGCATGGAGGAATCTCTTCACATTTTGACTCCCATCATCTGCTGAAACTTCTGGTTTTTAGACTTGACCTTTTCCACCATGTCCCTTTGAGCAGGATGACTGACTCCTGGCAGCTGATGCGTGTACAGAATAGGCGTTTTCTTGTTGGGTTTGTGTGGTTGACCTCTGGCCTGCCTGCTGATTCCTATAATACAGATCAGTGACCAGTGAAGCCAGAACGCTCGCTGCCTGTCTCTGTTACAGACACCTCAGAGTGGAACAGAAAAGAGGAAGAGGGGTGAGCTTGAAAGCGCTTACTTAATTGCTAGTAGAAAAAATGGGTAATAAGAATGACCTTGCCCCTTATTTATTGACCAGATCTTGGGAGGGACAAAGTACTTGACTTGATTCTGTATCACTTGAAAGGCTCTCTCTATGACCAATAGCTGATGAGTAGGTATAATAATATGGGGTAATTAAATTTTGTGCTTCCAGGCATGTGGATGCCAGGGAGGATTCCCCTCCAAAAAATACCTGCACATCTAACAACTTTCATTGTAATCACAGAATTGGAAAGCCGGTTCTGAAGCATCAGAAATGTGCCATTTTACATCTTCTGCTTACCTTAATAACCCCAAATGCATCAGGTTATGTACAGAAAGTCAGTAGGAAGGCTCACAAGCTAAATCAGAATGAGGGACAGGAGACCAGCAGAGTCACCCGAGTGGGCATCAATGCTCAGCTGCCTGGTTCTGTGGCCCTTATTTTGTTTTCCTCACTCTGTATCAAACTTTTATTACTCATTGCTAATTTTAATTGATTTACTTATACATATGTATATTGATTAACCTAAATTGCCTTCCAAGGTAGTCACCTGCGCCTTCCTCTTGGACTCTGCATGAATTAGTTTTTTCCCCCCTGCCTTTCCACCCACCAGGGAGGGTTTCTCTTCCCTGCTTAGTCCACCAAAGCCAAATAGCACAATATAAAACTGAGGGATCAATCCTTTTGTCCCTCAATTCAGGCCTTGTTGGCCTGGCTTGCAAGAGTGATCAATTTGTAACCAGCTGCGCTGAAGGCAAAGGGATCTCCAGGCTCTGAACATCTTTACTAGAATTGGTTGGACTGTTATATTCAAAGTGGGCTTGTTGTCAAAAACTATCATTGGGTTCTGGACAAAATGCTTTGCTGAAATATATTTGGTTGATGACAGTTTCTCAAGAAGGTGTTGGGCTGAAAGTCAGAGGGAGTATGTGTCCTCCCTTTACCTTGCTGAGGGAGTTTGAACTGCAGTCTCCCACCCACCTCTCAACTTCTGGAAGTTCGCATGTTCTAGACCGTCTGGGGGCCATCTTCAGAAACCTGTCCTGTGAGACTCTGCACGCGTTCCTCTCCAGTGGATCTAAGAGGATCTCATTTATGTATGTGCTTCTCCTGAGTTTGAGCTCTGGGGGAGACCCACGGCATGGTGTCACTGGAGGGAAGCACGTGCCAGGTGCTGCACTTCTGTTGAGGTAGGCCCTGGCTAGACACCGGGAAGGAGAAGGTAGGTCAGAAGGGGGAGAAGGGGTGCGCAGGTGGGTGATGGTGATGGAGAGCTAGAGAGAGGGTGGAGAAGGCCTTTGGCCCCAGCAACGAGTGGCTGCTGCCAAGCCACAGGCCCCGTGCTGCGTGGCTGGGCCCCAGCACCAGGGCTGCTTTCCTCACTGTTTCTCCACGTCCCCCTTCTCAACTCGGTGCCCGAGAGGCGGCTCCCGATGCAGTCTGTGGCGTGGGGAGCGATGGCTGCCGCTTGTTAGAAGCATTCCCCCAAGTCAGACCTATGGTACGAGCCGTGTGAAGCGGAAGACAATTAGGGGCTTATTAGTGTCCTGGGGAGACGTGTAACTTGTGTTGCTGGGACTTACCAAAACAGCGAGAGTCTTACCGGCAAGCTCCAGCCGAGAAAAGACTGAGGGATTGTCTCACCTAATTATGGGGAATGGGCCTCTTTGTGTTTGTGATTCGGTACGGTTGTCCGATCGCTTTTCTCTGGCTGCTGGCTCAGGCCGAGCTGGAAGTGTGCTAATTAGAAGAGAAATGGACGTAGTGATCCTGTCAGCTCTCGTTACCGGCGTGGACAAAGCCGAATATTATTCTGAGGCAGTGTTTTGTGAGTGTCCCCCTTCCAGCTCTCATTAAGGGCAAGGCTGGTGGACAGGGAGGGGACCTGCCCACATGGGTTGGCTAATGGAGCACAGTTACCGTTACTGTGCTAATTAACGGGCTCAGGAGGCAAATGTTTCTCCAACCAGCAGTCCCAGCAGCTGCACCTGGTGCTTCGAAAACCCAGCCATCTCCCTGGGCAAGCAAGGCAAATGCTGTGTATGAAGGGAAGGAGCTTTACTTATGACATCCAGCAGCCATCCAAAAGGGCAAAAGGACCATTACGGTGGTCAACGAAGAATGGGAAAGGGCAAAGAGCTGCTGCAGTAGTAAGTCAAACTCCAGCAATCCCTCCTCCCCAACACCCATTCACGTAGAGTGCAAAGTGTCTTCTAACGTGCAGAGGTGGGAAGTGGGCAGCAGGGAGGAATTGCAAGGGCCTGAGGAATTGCAAGGGCCTCCAGGTGCCCTCAAGAAATCTACTCCCTGTTATGATCATCACAGGCCTCGTGTGAACAGGAAAGGGAAGACTGGAAAGATGAGAGGTGACATGGAGGTGAATCAGACTGTCCTGTATGCTGATAGGGGGACACATTGCCAGAAGTGAGGAGCAAGATGTATGTATATATCAGGATATTTCTGTTGTCCCAGATTGTGAGACCTTCAGTTAAGCAAAATCAAAATGATTCACACAGGTTAAGGCAGGTGAAGATGATGACTAGAGGAGTCATAGGAAACGCTATAAAAAATGCATGCACTTTTCATGCCATTAGCTTAAACCTGCCAGAGTGAAAGCAGGGAGAAATAGAAAACAAAACAATATCCAGGGCAGGTCTGTAGTGTCATCGCTATTGAGATTCCTCAGCAGAAGGGAAAAACAGTGAGCATGAGGGCCAGTGGCAGTGAGTAGTTTCATTTACTTGTCACACATTTTCTTTTTAATACATAAGTGTTTTTGTAAAAGAGTGTAGTAACTTGCACAAGTAATAGCTGGTTGAGGTTTCAAAAGTGATGGGAATGTATTAGTGATTAAGCCTGAGCTGGGTGTTACGGTCCTTCCAAAGGTCCTTAATTAATCAGTGTCTTTGGGCTAGATATAGTAAAACAGATATGGTATTGTCCTAAAACTTTAAATTTGCTTTCTCTGTTTAAACAAAGTTCTTGTCCTCTTTCAACCATTTTTATTCTATGAAGACTGTTAATTCCCTGGATAGAAAGTATGTGGGAGAAGCATTTCCTTCTCTCTCTTTTTTTTTTTTTTTAATGAGTTATTCTCACAGCAGATGCTGAACCCTGCCCTTCTGTCTCATGTAGTCATGTCCTTGCCAGCAGGCCTGCAGATTTTTGTGGTGGCCAGTATGCATTTCTTTAGGGAGTTTTAAGAGGTTTCATCTCCTTATGGTGGAGAAGGGGTAATGTGACTCCTCTTACTGGAAAACAGTCCTTCATGTTCAATAAGCTCATTTTATGTCTTTCTGTACTCGTTCTGTATCCTCTTACTATTTTGAGAGCAATTGGAAAGTGTATCAATACCTGTGCCTCTGTTGAGGCTCCAGATAGAAGTTACATGACCCTGTCCTGAACTCTTACTGAATCGTGTTCAACCTAGGGCTAGGAGGACGGAGCAGCATGGAGAGAAATCAGCTGTGGGAAAAGTGCAAAAAGGGATTGTTAAAGATGAGGTTGTGTAAAAGTGGGAGCATTCAAGGTGTTCTGAATCCCCCATAGCTCTCTTTAACCACACAGCAATTCCAGTAAGGAAGAGAAGGGGGGCATCAGCATTTTTTCCTGCAGGAGGAGCCTGGATGGTTCTTCACATTCCAAAAAGATAAAAATAAATCATTTGGAATGTGTGCTTGGGATTGCTTCCCAAAAGCAGTCTTTGGGGATAATTGCCCTTCCCTCTTTAGACAATTCTCCCAGTTGCCTTTCAGTTCCTCAGACTTCAGAAAAGTGATATACTCCAAACAAGGGTCTGTCTTTGACATTTCCCTTACAATTTTGTCCCTTTCTCCATGCCATATTTTGTCAAGTTTTAAAAGTACAAGGGGTCTATGATTTTTTTTCTTGGGTTATTTGCCCCTGATGGTGAAACCATTCCAGTGAGGTTAGCTGTGTCTTTTCAAGGCTCCAGCAACAGTATGCTGTCATCTGGGATGAAGCTTGAACTCTGCTGTCTGCTTGTGCCTCTTTATTTTTCTGTTTCCAACAGCTGTGATCCCAGCAAGGAGCCTTCTCCTGTGGCAGTGTATACACTGCGTCCTAGCCCTGCAAGCCTGCAGAACTGTAGAGGCCTTTCCCTTTTAAGTGGGGTTCATTTCCTACTGGCTGCTGCGATGTCTTGAATCTTAGGAGTCTTGCCCAGATTGATCTCCAAAGAGGGCTTGAGAAGTATCTTCCCTGCAAAGAGGTTTATTCTAGAAGGAGGAGATACATAATCCTCTTACTAAGGCCCAGAGAGGAAAGAGGAAAACCTTTATGGCTCCTGCCTTGCCCCAGCAGCAAGTTTTAATGCTGCCTCACAAATAGAAGTAGGCAGATAAACATTTGAATGTAATTACTTCACCTGATCTTAGGTTCTCCAGTGGATGCTCAGTGAAACCCACATCCCCACTGCCTTCAAGTGTCCCAACAGAACAGATCTAACAGCAGTTTCTGAAGAGGAAAAGCTACTGTTATTTTGAACCATGCAGACGGCCCCCAAGTGCAGCAGATTACTTCCTTCCTTTCCAAATGTTTCAGTCTTGGTCTAAGGAGGAGTCCCACATCAATGGCAGATAACTAAAGACCATCACCATCAGCTTCATTTTTGTGCTCTGGAAGGTCAAGGGTGGAGAGACCTCTCTGAATGAGGGCTGATGGCACTTCCCGTGTCAGGCCTCCCTTGAGAGACTGGGCCTCACTGGCAGACATCAGGAGAAAATACTCCAGGAACATGTTGGTTTTCCCATTTTACTTCGGTTTCTTTGCCTGGGAAAGTATGAAGGTCCTTGTTTGTTCCAACGCTATTCTCGTGACCTGTCATGATGCTGTATAAATAATTTCATGCTACACTTCTGACTTCCAAATGCAGATAAGGATCAACTGTGTACAAAAATTGTTGCTTTTGTGTTTTCCCAAGTCAGACATTCTGGTGAAGATCATCCTTCCTACAGGTAAGAAACACTCAAGAATATTGTGAAGACAGGTGATAAATATGCAGAATGCACATGGAGGAAAATGGTGCAATGGCTTTCTTTGTAAGGTGTAAGTCCTACTTTCCGGATTTTATATCATTCTGCACTTGCTTAGTCCAAATTTTTGCTGACAGACCAGGAAAGGGAAGATGAAACTCTTCTGAAAATGTAATTTTCCTAATTCTGCCATGTTGAAATTCTTGCTCTAGCAAGAATTGCTCTTGCTCTTGTTCTTGCTCTGATGATCGGTGGGTCTAATCCTGCCATAACAGAGAACATTATTAAAATGACCAGTCACTGCATCTTTCTTTTCAGCTTCCCAAGGAGCTAAAACTATTTTCTGTAGCACAAGAGATTGCTTCTCTCATTTGCTTCGATAGGTTTGGAAAGGAAAGAACTTTCTACAATAAAAATTAACCTGTCTCATTAGTGCAATGCATCTGTTTAAGGTTTCCAAGAGTTTCACTAACAAGCAAGTATCAAATTATTATTAGAAAGCTATTTTGGAGGGAGAGGACTGTGGAAATGGAGTGATATGGAAGTCTGAATAGAAGAGACAGGAAGGGGAGAAGAAGAAAAAGACAGGATGTAAAAACAAGGGAGAGGAGACCAAGAGTGCTAAGAAAGCACAGTCTGGAAGATAGCAAGGCATGGGTGGGCATTGGGGAGAATTTAAAAGAGTGAAGAAGGCATACTGTTAGAAATGTAGTTTCACAAGAAAAAATGTGAAAAATGAGCAAAAAGAGGGGGAACAAATAGGAATAGATACCAGTTTTCAGCAAAAATGAGGTAATAAAAGAGCAGAAGTTTCATAATCATTGGAACCAGCCAGTGAAGTGTGGCTTTGCTTATGGATGTTTCTCTCAAGAGTATGTCATGTGTGGATTCTCTGATGTCTAACAGGATGAGCTCACAATTTGGCAAGGGCAGCCATTAGGTTTCTTTCCTTTGTCAGCTGCTTAACATGACAAAATTTACACAAGTATATTATCTACCCTCCACAAAATTGTCTACAATTGGCTGGCAAGATCCAAAGTTATTTGAAAATCCACACATCAGTGGGTGGTAAGATAAAATGGTGAAGAGCTGAAATTGCAAATGGATTGAGTGAGAGATAGGGAAGGCTAAAGAATTAGGAAAATGGGGATTTATGTCTGTTATTAATGCATTTAATTTATTTTAAGACTTTTTTCTTTCCTAGTTCTACATTAAAAAAAAAGAAGAAGAATTAGCTAAGTTCCATTGAAAGCCCTCCTCCCAAACCAGGCTAACTTCACTGTGAGTGTCTGCACCAGTCATTTCTACAAAGAAAATCTTTTACTGTAGTTTTATGTCTCCAGTGTGCGAACAGGTGCTCTCCTACCAGCTACTTGAGCTCTGCTGGAGTAATTCAGCAAGTCAGTAAATTGAAAACCTGGTGTCTTTTCCCTAGAGCCTGCATTGTTTCTACCATCACTGGAGTGGAATACCACCAACACCTGCCTGGGACCTCACTGACCACATCTGTGGGACACAGATACTGCAAAGACGTTGTGGTCTGCTGGATAGGGATGAATTGCAGTTCTATTACTCAGACAAACAGACTATTTTTCTGCTGTCCTTCACTGCAAATGCCCATCTTGCTAGCTTCTGCTGGGGTGTTTCTCATCTGGTGTTTTCTAGGGACCTCCCCACAACTGGATACTGTGGTTTGGATAATACTTGAATTTTTACAGAAATCTCATTTTATTTTCTGCTGGTCTATCTCATGTCTCTCCACATTTCATTCTCTTAACAAAATTTCCTTATTTCCAGGCAGAAGGTGTCAAGAGGTGTTAAATAGGACAGAACTGAACACTAATCTCTGTCACTGTTAAGACCTCTCCCTCCAACACAATACCTTTTTATGCATCATTATCCTTTATTTGTGGATCTCCAGCCAATTTTTCATTCCATGTGGTGGTGTAGCCAAGCCAATCTGAATTAATTTTGAGTAGGATTTATGTATCAAATCTTTACTAAAATCCAAACATATCAAATCCATCGTGTTCCCTTCATCCACTAATTTTATAATTCTATTAAAAAAAAGCAATCAGGTTTCTCCAGCACAATTTGTTCTTTATAAATCTCTGTTGCTAATAATAGTTTTCTTATCCTTAGGTGGCTACTGATTTTTTTTTCTCCACCTTTTACTCTATTATTTTACTGGCAATAGATATTCCTGACAACTCTAAATTTGCCTTTTTCCTTCTTTAATGAACAAGGCCACAATTCCTCTTCTCTAATCTCCAGACAGCTTCCCAGTTTTTTTAACTTATCGAAAATATCATTCATGGTAAAAAAGTGTGTTTGTCCTTTTCCTTATAGGGAGTAAACAGACATCTCTTCATCAGAAATCCCAATTCTGAACACTTGACTGCATAGGCAAGGTGCTATATATTTGATGAGCCAAGAGTGCTGTCAGTGAAACAAATGTGTGGAAATCATTAACTTCTTAAGTGAATCCAGTCAGGCTTTTTGTCTGCTAATATCCATTCTGGACAATTGTTTTTGCCTACCGAAGAAGTATCAGAAGGGTATTTTTACATGATTTTCATTATAATGTTCATAAAAGTCTTTAAAATTCAATAAAAGTATCATTCAAATAAGCTACATACATATATATATGTAAGCTAGACGTATTATCAAGGGAAGCTAACAAAAAGAATGCTGTCTTATCAGATCAGTAAATGTATTTAGTCTCAGTATTGGATAGGAGATCAGTCTTCAAATTAATGCCAAAATAAACAACGCCTATAAATTCAAAGACCTAAATTGGTTAAAATCCCAACTTGGAGTTTTACCGAGGTAAACAGAATCTGTACTTTGAAGGAGTGAGTATCTGATGTCTATTAATGTCTAATACATACTAACTTCAAAATGCCTTTATGTGGGAGAAGGTGTGGTTGGATACTGTGAATCAGCTGTCCCCTTGCTCCTTCCTCAGGCTCACTTCTCCAGAGTTGCAGGAGGTACAGTCACTGCATTGGTCAAGAGTCCATGCAGAGGTGAGCCTATTACTGCTTGCACCTGACTTCTGTTGGATAGGAGATCATTTGGCATCCGAATGCCAGTACCACGTTTACCAAAAAGCCCCCTTTGTTCTGGACTTGTGGTTTTTGCTTGGATGCACAGAGAGGTGGATCCTAGAGAGGAGAAACTTGCTTGGTGACTTACTCTTTCCAAGGTAATCAGCCACTTTTGAGGACTCCAGGAGACTAGTACTCTCTGTTGCATTCTGATCTAGAAATAAAGGTTTCTTTGTCTTTGATCCTTGTGTTTCATACTTACTGTCTTGCTGCACCTTGAAACAAATCAGATATGAGATCCCCCTTAGAACGCCTCAGTTTAATTCAAACAAGTTTGCAACAAGTCAGTACCACCACACATGGACTTAAACAGTCTTGTGTAAGCTAAGTGTTCAAATGTTCCTTATTTTCTACAGCATCAAAGCTGATAGCTTTTTGTTCTCCTCTCACTCACAATATTAAAATGCAGATCACATATCACTGGTTTGTTCTTATTTGGGTCAAATGTTGTGAAACATTCCAGCATTTTATGGAAAAAATCATATAAAATCCCTATAGAAGTAATGGGAAAAATACTAGCACAAAGGCTGGTCATTCAACATTTATTCATCAGCAAAATAAATAAAAAAAATGAGGTAATGATAAATTTCACAATTGCTATTTCTCCTGCTAACCTAAAATGAGATAAATGTTCTTATTTTTCTTGCAAACAAGATAATTACAGTAACCCTCTTACTCCTGAGCAAGGCAATCGATCAGGCAGCTTCTCTTCTGAAACCCAGATATTGATAGAGAATAGTTACTTAAAAGCTCTTCAAGATGAAATATGTTTGGAATTCTATAAAAAGTCTGTGCACCTGTGTACACTCTCCTGCTAACTAGCAGGCTTCTCAGGCACATTAAGTGAAGCACATGTATCAGTAATTTGTGCATCATGTACTGTGTTTGGGTTGGAAGTGTAAAAATTTGATCCCAATGTCTCATTTAAGCTTAAAATAAGGGCTGGTTTGCTGGTGACCGGGAGCTATGCCACATAGGCATGTCACATATGGAAGTAGCATTTGAAAAATACCTTTCCTTGGACTTCAGAACTGGGAAGTTGACCTGACTGGTGAAACTTAATGGGCTAAGGATATTTGTGGCAGTTTTTGAAGAGTCTTTTGTTTATGAGAGTCTTGACCTAAAATTCAGGAGTGCCAATAGCAGAATTCTCATTGATCTAGGAGAGCTGTCATTCTAGCCGCTGCACAGTATACAAGAATATACGCATGTACAAATATGGCACATATATAAATACGCAGTAGTTACAACATTGATTTTAAAGCAAAAGTTCATAAAGCTACATTTGTTGGCATCACAACCTTGTGTTAATTCAGCTAGAACCAGTGGTGGCTGCTCTTCCCATACGTTACAGAAGAAATTATCCTAGGTGAGAAAAAGAGCTGGAAGCATTTCAGGAAAATCAGACCTAAGAAACTCTCCCTCTGGACATTCATACTATTCATACTCCTCAAGCTCAGAGGAGTCCTCCTGGCTTGTTGTACTATCTCAAGTTACAGAGCTACCCAAATTATATGAATTATTATTATCCAAATTATATTATATTGGAAAATCAGAAGTATGCTTTTTAAAATGCCACTTCTTACAGATAATGTTGTGTATATGTTCAGACAGTTTCAGCTACAATTGCAGTTATGAGGTTAGCATCTGTGGATGTACATATGCTTCAGAGATATTTGAACTCAACAGCAGCTCAGATCTACTAAATCAGAGAAGAGCAAATGACTTTTTCAAGTTTTTCTTCTACAGTATCACAGACTTACTACAGAAAGGAGACAGCTTAAATGCAATGAAATTCTAGATGTCCAAGTGACCTGTATTCAAATACCAATAATTTGTCTTGAACATATACCAATAACCAATCTCCTCAGAAGAGGTGACATCAGCTGAAGTCAAAATATACTGCAACAATGTGGATTACTTTGAAGAATAACCTATACCAATCTGTAGATTGATATGACAATCCTATCAGGGCTACTTAACCATTCTTCCAGAGATCATATGTGTTGCTACACATCCACATCCGCATACCAAGGAAGTTGTCCCAAAGCTTAGTTCTTGGAAGAGTTGTGGTTCCCACAATACATTCCTTCTTCAGAAAGGCACTCAGCATTACAGGGTGGTGCTTGGTGGATCAGACTTAGAAAGAGAGAGGTCTAAAGGTTCAGTGAGTTAAAACTTGGAGCATGTGCTTTTCCTGTCTGGTTCTACCTTAAGCATCCCGTTGAATGTGGGTAACCACTTAATCTACCCAGATCTTAGTGCTCCATCTGTAAATTGTTGATAACATTAAGTGATCTCATAGACAATGCATGTGATTAAATGTATCACTGTTTATGAGACTTTGATGTGCTATTGATGGAATCTGTGTCAATACAGAAAAGAGGAAGAAATTCACTACCTAATGCCTAACAGTGTTGCACCCACACACAGTCTATGTATTTACACTGGAAGGCAACAGCCTTGTAATAGTCAAGATGAGAAATGGCCAAGCTTTAGCCAATTTCAACAATGGATCTAGAGAGAAAAGGAGGCAACTACCTGTCTGGGCTACTCCACATAACTCCTCTCCCAGGTTCTATGTGATAAATGCCATAATAAAAGTTGTTGGGGTGTTCTCCTCTCAAATACAACTTAAATTATGTACACCTTCCCCTGAAAGAGATGACACAGGAGAGGTTCTGAGCAGGTGAGCAAAATTTATTCATCACGTAGGGCCATTTGGCCTTTGTGCCATGAATCATCTCTGAGTCTGTGTGTATATAGGGTAGAAAGAAGCAGCAACAAATAAGAGGAGGGTATTAAATAATGATTGCCACAGAGACCAGTCAGGTTTACCCATCTCCATGAAATTTAAACAAGAGAGCTTAGAAAATTAAAACCCAGCACATTTCAAAGAGGTAAAGGGAAGTATGTGTTAGGTGTAAATGGAATAGCGGGCTATTGAAGCAAGTTGTTTAGTCAGGTCTCTCAAATCCACTCTCAGCGATATGCAGAAAAGACACCTCTAACAATTTTTCATCCCTTCAGACCACACCAATAATGTGAGGATGGCACAGCACATTCATAGGAGACATACACAGCTGTAGAGCCAAGGTAAGGCAGAAGGGTGCTGCCAGTGAGCAAAGGGAAGTGTCTGAGAGGGCTGCAGTTGTGATGCGGCTTCCTTTGGACAAAGAGCCCCATCAGGTCAGGTCAGACTGTATTCGAAAGTGATTTTTTTGAATTTTTCACCAGACTTCCTTATGGGCACCCACAAAGAGCTGCCTGAACTTTCACCAAGAGCGAAAGTGCATCCCATTCTTCCCACTTCAGTCATCTATGCCTTCAACATCTGTCTGCTAGCCAGTTAGCAGTGCAAAGTACCTTGGTATGAAGCCTGTGGCTGCCAGGACAGTCCAGCTGCCATGGTGTGCTCTGGTCACTCTGCTCACTGGCATGGCTTACTATTACTATTACTAGTTCAGCCTTTCTGCCACTTTCTCTACTGGCTTACAACTGAATCCTGAACCAAGCTTAATGATCAGTTGTTATATCTGGACGTTCCATGTTTGGAGCAAGACTTCCAAAAGATGAGATAGCGTTTAAGGGTGGTGAGCACCCCCACAGTAACGCGAAGCCATCACGAACCTTGGCCACCATCCCTTTGTGATCTTTCAAGTATGTTTCCTTGGCTACATCCTGCCCAACATAAATACACAGCAGTCAGGTATATAGTTTAAGAAATCCTCCTCCGCTCTTCTCCACAGCACTGCCAGAACATCCCAGGCCTGTCAGCACTCCACTGCAGCTGCCTGTCCCCCAGGAGAAGTGTGACCATAAGACGAGACCAGGGGTGGGTGTCAGTCATGATCCTGAACACCCTTTGAAGACAAAGAGGCCTCTGCCAGCAAGTGCCGTGTAGGAAACCATGCAGAAAAGCAGAAATTGCTATTTGTCCCTTCAGAGTTTTTGTCTTTCACCATGATTTCATATCTTGTTACAACCACCAAGTAATTAAGTCTAATGAATGCCACAGTCTTTGAGTGGTTACCTGCTTGTGCTTGAGGAATACGGTGAAGCTAATTTTCTGGTCAGGACCCTAGTTTTTGGGCTAGAAAAGCTGGATTCAGTTCTTAGGTTTTTGATGTGACCTTGGTTATGTCATTGAACCTCTCTACTCCAGTATCCCAGCCTGCTCTGGATGGGTGAGGTAAGGACAGATTTGTAAATTCAAAGGACATGCCCGAATTCTCCACTGAGGCAGAGCACATAGGATGCTAGGTGAACAGCCCTCTCGTGCTGTCTTTTACATGCAGTAAGGAGCAACTGAGAAGTCTTAATGAAAAAAAACACCTATTTTCTGTTAGTAGATGTATTCTCCAGTACAAAAATGAAACAACCCCGCCTGGGAGTGGGCCCTGCTGTAGACTGAGCACATGCTTCCAGCTCTGAGCTCCTGGGTGGGTGAGGACTGGTAGCACCCCCTCTGCTGGCACTGCTCACCGACCTTGCCCCACAGGGACTCCATGTCCCCTCCAGCTCCTACCAGCCTCTTTGGCCTTCTTCTCCACCCCCTCGTCACCCCATTACTGATCTCCAACCCCCCTGTCCACCTGGAGCCTCTTTTATTTTCATGGGGATCCTCCTGTCTCTTCCATGGGTGTTTGTCCTCCATGGGTGTTTGTCCTTTGTGGGTGTTTGTCTTCTGTGGGTGCCCACACTTGTGCCCTGCCCTGGACTCAGCCGGGGCTGCCAGGTGAGTGCATGGCCCCAGCCCACGTGGCGTGGGGGCGAGCAGAGCCCTGGGGGGGGGCTGCACATCACCTGACCCCCTCCAGCCAATTCACGGAGACAGGACGTCAAGTTAATGAGCCCTCAGGCCTGTAATTAGCTGTCAATTACCTCAAATTAATCAACTCCTCGCCTAATTAAGCATAATCGGCAGGTGGGCAGAAAACGGGCCATTGTGCGGGAGCCATGAGAAAAGCATGGCTGGCAAACTTGGTTAGCATCAGCGGTGCATCCCCGGACGCCGCGCCACCGACACCCAGGCGCCCCGGCCCCTGCATGCCCGTGCGGGGCTCCGGGAATGGAGGGGGGCCCGTGGGGGCGGCGGCAGAAGGTGTTCATCTGCACCCAGCAGCACGGGGTGCTGCCTGCAACGAGCCGTGGTGCAGTTTTGTTTTATTTATTTGTCTTGTGTTTTTCTTTTCTCGCTTAACATTTGTGTCCCTAATGTGTGTGGACAGCGTGGAGGAACCACGGATGGTTAGAGACTGGTAAAGGGCTGGACAGAAGAGAAACCCCCAAGAGGTACACGGAAAGGATCAAGGCACAAGAGGGAGGAGGAAAAGCAAATAAGTGCAGTTACAGAAGAAACCGCTGCAGCAGGACCACACTGCAGACCTGTCGGTGTGTCCTCGTGGGCAGGAGGAAGGGTTGCAGGAAGCAATGCAAAAGGCCTTGTGTTCAGTTTTTCATTGGGACAGGAAATGCTCATGGGGAAGCAGGGGCAGCCCAAATCATCTCACCCTCCCCATTTTCTCTCTGTAGTTGCTGCTCTGTTTGCTTTCTACGCTCCTGTTTTTCATTTCTCTCTGAGAATGGGGAGTAAAATGTTCATTGAGCCAGGCCTACCTTGTTTCTGAGCACATCTACTTATGGTGTGGAGATAAATGTAGATGGAAAATGGTGTTTCAATGGGTATTAATTACTACCAATAAAAATGAGTCATATTACATTAATTTTCATGTGGAATTAACGCAAAAAAATCCTCCAGAGCTCTGTTTGGCGGAAAGAAGTTCCCTGCCGGGGCTGGGGAGGGAGCAGGTCTCCTGCCAACTTTCAGATGTTACCAGAATGCAAGACGCAAACTGTTCTCTGCTGTGCTGGGCAGGATCCTGCACCCTGCCTGCTAAATCCGGGCATTTACACACCCAACACCAGCTTTATTTAACTGCAAGCAGTCCACAGGGTCTTTCTGAGCCACAGACAAGAAGGGCTGAGGGAAACGCAATTTCACAGTAAAAGTATTGTGTGTGATATTAAAGTGAAAGGTTTTGATTATGCCTAGAAAGTCCATTTTTTTTATGTAGCCAGATTATCACCCAACGTGCTGGATTTACACTGCATTAGTGATCGTCAAGATTAGAGCAGAATCCCCAGATAACAAACAGGAACACAAAATGTCAATTTATGACATAATAGCAATAGTAATACAGCAACAATCATATTCAGCAGAAGAAGGCTGTGGTGGAGAGTGAGTCAGATCTCTTGGCTCTGAAGACAGGAGCTGCCTGCTTTGAGTGCCTATGATTAAAAATCGCTCTCTTGTGTCCAGAAAGATGATTTTATGCTTTATTCCTGACAGAAAGGAAAAGCAACAGCTTGGCACATGTCTAGAAAAGTGGGTGCAAGTAGCAACCAGTGAGTAGAGGGTCAAGTTAGGAGGTGCAAGCTGCCCCTTTGGCTCCACTAGGTGTCTGTGCAGGTCCCCAAAGCCCCTTGGACCTCTAAAGAGAAGGTGCACGTTGAATTTGGCATTTTTGTGCCTGCAGCTCTTTGCAGCACAAGCCCTGAGAAGAGGGGCTGTGGGAACCCCCACCCTGCCAAGGGTGGCACTGTGTGACGAGGGGATGGGGCGAGGAAGGAGCTGAGTCCTGGCACCTGGCCCAGCCCTGGGGGATTAGAGATGCCCCCACCTTCCCGGCTCACGCGGTGGCACAAGCTAACCCAGGCCCATGAGGCCCCTCTATTATTTTTATTTTTCTATTTTTTTCTGCCTGTCCTGTTCTCAGTTGAGTGCTAATTACCACAGCAGGAGGTTTGGGCAGGGACACCCTCTACGCACGTAATGCTGCAGCCCAGGAGATGCTTGGGGACTCAGCATCCCTCCTGTGCCATAGGCATAGACACTGCTTTCTAGAGCTTCTCCTGCACCTGCCACCTCAGGACGGATCTCTCTACCACCCTTCTGGTGGGACAGCTCTTTTTCAAGGAGTCACGAACCACCACAGTACTCTCACTTCCCTCAGTTTATGAGTGTTTTTCTTATAGATCCCCCCCCTCCGTATTCTCCAAGGAAGACTAGTGTCTTCCTTTGCCTGAATCACTGGTCCTGCTCTTTGGGGCCCATCAGTATGTTTCTGGGAGAGGTCTGCTGTGTGCTTGCATCTTGGATGGTGACATGAACTGCAGTGAGCAGTGCTCTCCTACAGCTCTGTGTTTATTTACAGGCATGCTGCAGACACGCATCGATTTCAGTGGCTCATTCGCATTTAGAGCCGGAGCACTCAAGTGACTTACATCAAGGTTGACTAAGCATTTCTATTATCAGCTCCCTTCTTAATCACTCATAAGTCTTTCAGTCTGGAAGTGTGAAGTTCTCCGGATCTGATCTTCATCCAAGGAAACAGTGGCTGCTTTGATTTTGCTGTGTTTGGTGAAAAAATGGCTCAGATGTTTATGAGGATAAGTGCCCTAGCAACAGATCTCTTATCCCATTATAAACCCAAACTCTATCTTTCTAGAAATAAAACAAACAAACAAACAAAAATAGAGAAGCAGGCAGTAGAAGTGTGTTAGGTCTAGACTGATGGAGCAGCTTTCAATGATCCACTGAAAATCAATTGTGACAGGGCTGAGTTGTTATGGGTGGAAAAATTGTGCTTTGAGAGGCAGCTTTATTGCTGGTGGTGCGCTGCTGCTGTCTTGAGACCTCACTGAGGACGGTAGTCCAGGGCAGGTGAGCGTGCAAGGAACCTTCCTTGCTCAGGAAGCCAAGGACCTGGCTGGGGCTGCACGTAGCCACCTCCTTGGGGAGCACACCTAGAGCTCAGCAGCTGGCCAGGAGGTGCCACTGGAGAGGAGCAGGAAGGATTGCACTGGAGAAGATCAGAGGAATCCAGTGGCTGTTCTGCTACCGGACAGAAAAAAGAAAATATATTGCTGTCATAGCCCAGACATTGAAATGCACTGCCCAGTCTGGCTGTATCAGACCCTGCTGTCCTGCAGGTAGTGCCCCATCTGGGAAAATGCTCTCCCCCTTGGCACTCTCCAAACTAACACGAAGGAAGCTGGGTGATCAACAAGGCCATTCCCTTTTCCTAGTTTCAAAGTAAAATTGTAACTATTTCATTAACTGTTTTGACCAGTGAGTTAGGAACAGCAGTAGGGAATTCCCAACAAGTCATTCTGACTGCACAAAATACTGGGTGTTTGTAAGAATTGCAACCCACACCATGTTTACTTTACAGCCCCACAGAAGCCTTGGGTCACTCTGCACCACACTAATATTGAGGCTGGCAGCATTTTCTTTTGGGCATTTCTTGCTGCTCTGCCCTGACTTGTAGCAGAAATAATTTTAATGGAAGGCACTGCTGCACTAAATGGTCAGTCCTAGGGAAGTCATGGGCTTCTCTGGCCTCGACAGTTAATTGGAGCAATGTGGAGTGTGAGCTTTTCCTGACTAATTGTGCGGCTCTACCCCAAGATTATAAAAATAAAGCACTTGGGCTGAAAAGCACTTTTAATGCGCATCTTGATTCTCTTATGCCTATTCATTACAATGCAATTTGCAATCGTGTATCTGCAGTGCTGCAGTCTCTCCTCGTTCATGCATGAAAATAACTTCAGTGATAACTGAGTAACCTCACTGGAAATGGCAGCCAGCCCCCCTGTCAGGGACATCAGGCCTGCGTGCTAGCCTAGAGTGAGCTGACTGTCCCCAGCTCCTCTTGGCCCTGGGCACCATGAAAGGTGTGCAGTAACTTGTCAATGTCAGGCCCTTAAAAAACCAGTCAACAGGCGATGAAAGAGGGTCACAAATCTCACAGCCGTTCAGTGTCACGTGGCTGCACCTGATGAGCAGCCCCCTCATGGAGGAGGACCAAGACCTGGAGCTGGTGGGGAGATGCTCCAGCACAGCTCCATGCTGCAGCTGGCAGGGCAGGCAGAGCAAACCCACATCTGTCCGCGCTTGTCTGTGTAGATGTGCACTTAATAACCATTACTGCTTCCCAGAGCAAGTTTCTAGGCTTCATTACATTTTTACTTGTCTTGCAGAAGATACAGCAGGCATTCTGATAAATGAAGAGAAAGGGCTGCTTGATTTTCGGGGGATTTATGTGGCAGTCTCTCAGACCAGGATGCCTTTTGTGCTGTTCTTCATGGTTAGTATCCCTGGCTGGCTGCAGATACAGCGCGCTGGACTCAGATGGTGGGCAGCATGGAAGTGCCACCACTGCTTTCCCTGCAAAGGAAAGCCACCTTCAAACAGGCTCCAGCTGGACCCTGGCAGCCAAAACCCCAAACTGAAAGGGTCAGAGCAGCCCAGGTTGGTGCTGCACCGCCTCAAAGGTGCTGAGGACACCAGCACCAGATTTGGGCCGGATCTACCCAGCTGAGTTTGTGTGCCTTGAAAGACAGATGCCATGCCAGTTTGTTCCCAGTCGCTCCAGTGCCTCCTGGGAGGCTCCTGGGGAGGAGGCACCTCACCAGCCATGCCCATGAGCACAGCCATTGCATGGTCCCTGCCTGTTTGAGTCCCTCACCCACCGCAGAGACTGGCGGGGGGGGGGGGGGAGGTGGAGGGGGGTGGCACGATGCTGGATGGGGACACGGCCACTAACAGAGCAGAAGATGTGGAGGCCTCAGGCCAGGGTCCATGCATGTGCAGGTGACGGTCCATGTGGGGTGGGAACACAGGAGCTCCTTCCACCCACGGTCCGGGAGATGGGCCCAGCGGCCTGAGACCATTGTGAGGAGTGAGGAGGGGCCATATGGAAGGTGCTGCAGAACAAGGCCATTGAAGCAAGTGCTGCAAATGAGTTTAGCAGACAGCCAGACATTTTGAGGAGGGGCGAGGCGGAGGGGGGAGCAGAGGAGAGCAGGAGAAACAGAGAACCTGGTGCCATGGCTGAGAGGGACGTGCACAGGCCTGGTGGGCAGTGCTCCCTTTGCTGTCACTCTGTGTGTCTTCTCCTGGTGCCCTAACTTTAAGACCCCTCAAAGGGAAGAGGGAACCAAGGTGTCGTGCCCCCTTCTTTGTTTTTAATTACTTCCCATTTTAATCTTGATTTGCACGTCGATCTCTCAGAACTGGGCCAGGGACTCTACAAAGCCCTCGTCAGCAACTCCCCCAATAATAAACAGGAAAAGGCTTAAGGGGCAAATCACTTGCATGTTAATGAGACTGTTTGCTGGAGTCAAGAGAGAAAACAGCAAACAAACAAATGGACTGAATTCCAGCGGCAGCTGTTTGCTCCTTAATCTCAGCTCGTCAGAGCTGCCCTTTGATGGGACACAATCTACACAAACGATTGTGCTAAATCTTCTAATCTACGTCCTCATTATTACATCCCTTCTTACGCATGTAAATCAGGGACAAACTCATTTTAATATGTAGATAGATTATGGAAGGGAAGGGGAGGGGATTGGAGGGGAAAGGAGCTGCTGGTGGTGTCTGTGCCTGTCTGTTTGGAGGGGTGTTAATGAGAAGCGCGGGGAGGGGAGCTGTCTGCATAGGCCCCCATGATGCAAGGAGGGGGAGGACCTGTTGTCAGGACAAAAGGTGGGCTATAAAGGGGCAAGGGGAGCAGGCCTGGGATGCTGGCGAAGGCACAGGCACAAGGCAGCTTTGGGGACAGCCCTCTGCCTGCATGCTCAGCCCTCAGCTCTGTTGAGGTTGGGTGCAGGAGGAGCAGGCGGACAGGAGGGTTTGGTGGTGGCATAGCAAGAGGTGACAGGGCCCCAGCGATGTCCCTGGGTGCCTTGCAGAGCAGGGACTGCTTGCAGCACAGAATCACAGTCTCGTATCCCTCACACTGCCCTGGCACTGTTAGTTGGTGGACTGAGGGAGGTTCAGACCAACCAGCTTCACCCAGGCTGGAGTAACAGGGTAACATCTCAGGCTGCCGAGAGTAAGGATCCAGTCTACACTGCCTTCACATAAATGTCATTGAAGTTACAGTCATGATCTTTAATAGCATTCTAAATAGTTGCTTAGATAACCAACACAACTGTGGAAAAAACAGCTCTGCTGCATTTCCATACCTCTGTCATCTCCTCACCCAAATACCAACCTGCAACCTGCTTGTTAACCTTCTCCATTCACTGGAACAATGTAGGAGTACAACAAAGTCATGCAGAACCAGCCTTATTTATCTGAGCCACCTCATCCTCCTCTGCTCCACAGGAGGATGTCTCCTGGTGAAATGGGAAAAAATAATTTAAAAGAGCCTGGTTAAGTCATGATTTCCCCGTGACATCACACCAGTGAAGGAAGAATGCAGAAGATAAGTAGGTTAGAGCAAAAATGATGAGTATAAAAGAACACCAGGAGCGTGCAGGAACATAATCTAAAAGGCCAAGCATAAAAATAAGTTTGCAAGCAGCAGGATCATCAAAAGGAACAAGAAATCATTCTGTAAATTCATTAGTAGCAAGAAGAAGACTAAGCAAAATATTGGATCACTGCTCAACAGGGAGTGAAAATTATTGACAGCGGATAATATTAGTGAAACTAATAACAGTGATAAGGAGGTAAGATCTTGGCTTAGAATAAGGGAAGAATATGGTAGAGGTCATACTGTTGAGTTAGATGCATTCAGATTTATTGGGTGTAATGAGCTTCATTGTAGGTACTTAGAGGTTTGTCTACAGTAGCCTCAGAATCACTAGTGGCTGTCTTCCAGAACCTGTAAAGATATGGTTGTACAGGAAAACTGCAAAAGGACAAAACAGGCATTACTCTTTAAAAATCAAAGAGAAAGGTGCTGGGTAATTTTGGACCGATCAGCTTAATTAGCATTCCCATGAAAAATTCTGAAATAAATGTCCAAATTATTTTTAAAGTTATTTCAAAGAAAAAGTTGGACAGTCAATTACATTCAGTGTGGAGTTGTCAAGGATCAGTCCCTTCCAGTTAGTTACTCTCATTTTCTGCTGTGGAAAGGCAACAGGTCTTGTAGATAAAGATGGAACACAAGATGTTGTGTATCTTGACTTCAGTAAGCTGTTTAGTCTCCTTTAAAAAAAATCGTTATAAGTAAGCTAGGGGAATATAAATTACCAGAAACTAGTTAGATAGTTACAAAATTAGTTGGAAAACTATGCTTAGCAAATAGTCCTCAGTGTTATACTATTAAAATAAAGGATGTATGGAGAGAGCTCCACAAAGATCTATTCTGGGTCTGGTTCCGTAGTGATTTAATTAACAACATGGACGACAGAAGAGAGTGGGCACATCAGGAAGACACAGACCTGGAAGGTGCTTTAAGCACACTGGAGGACAGGCTTAGCATTCAAAATTATCTTGGCAAATGGGGAAAGTGATTGAAAAAAAACAGATGAAAGTCACTGAGAAACCATGCAAAGAATATCATTGATGAAAAAAAAATAAAAAATGTATAAACAGGAGTTGGGAAAAAACTTGTTAAGCTGCAGTTCTTCCAAAAAAAGATTCAAAAATATTATGCTGATGCAAAAAGCACACCTCATACTGTGAGGAATAAACAAGGCTACAGCTGTCGACCTCTGAAAATTGTCTTTCATTCTAATCAGCATTGGTGAGACTCAAATTGGTGTTCTGAGCACGGTTTTGGCATTGCCTGGTTTGATAACCACATCACTGCTCTCCTCACTAACACACCAATGTATATTTACTAACTAGGAAGGATAACAGGATGGAGACCTGAGAGACAACTGAACCCTTAAGATGAACAAAGTGATGGCCCCTACCACCATACTCTGGGATGTCACTAAAAGAAAAGGGCGGGGGCATGCCGCCCAGATCACTGCCACATTGGTGGCTATTTGGTGCTAGAGTTAAAACAGTGGTGTGATTATCTGCCTCCCTATCACTACCAGATATCTGGATTTGAATGCTTGTACTGCTCCTCCCTGCTGGAAAGTCTAAATCAAGCAATGGCTTGAAGACTTACTACAAGTTCTCTAGATACCTTAGTGGAGGTACCTACTTCTGCAACTTTTTCTTGGGGAAATCTTGGGAGGGTAGAAATCTATCTTGCCGGAATGAGTATCCACCTCAAGCAATGGATTTTCAAGTAAAAGTTGGAGATTCCTTGCTCACTTCCCTTTGTTTCTGTATTCTTTCAATCTGTATGTTTATCCTCTGTCACCTTCCTTCCTTGGCCCTATGCATTTCTGCTCCATACACCCTTGCCTGTCTGAGGAGCCTTTTGTGCTTTCTTTTGGGATGAGTGATGTCCCATGAGAAGGATCAGGAAGAGGCCAGACAGGTGTTGGAATTTAATTTGGACACATTTCCACCTTAATCTGAACTGAAAGGTGGACACATTCCCAGGCTCCATCTTTTTTCAGGCCACTGTGAGCAGCTCACCATTTTGTTCCAGCATCAGTGATGAGTCTCGCATTGCTTTGCCTGCCAAGCCAGGATATTAGCTCTGGTCTTCAAAGCTCTCTCAGAGTCAATTATGTCCGAGTCCGCATTTTCATCACGGCCCACCTGCTCCTGTGGGAAAATGCAGTTGACTAAGTCCATGATGAAGTGAGTGAAACTGGAGATGAAATGGAGATAAATGTCAAGAAGGTTTGGCTACTGAATAAGTTTGCAGAGGAAATGCACTACTCCAAATTGGATACACTTAGGAAGCACAGCAAGGCTTCCTTTCTTAAGAAGCTTTTCCACTACAGCAGAAAAGAGGGATGAATATTTTAAAATACAGTTAAAAACAAACAAACAAAAATGTGATAGTCCTTTCCTAACAGACTACAGGGAACTTGGAATTAGCAGCAGCCAAAATGGCTTGATGGTCACAAGGAGAAATGTTCTGAGGCCCCACAACATTCAGCACCCCCAAGTATGCTTAAGGAAGAGCAGTATCAGGAACGACACAGAAGATTGCAGGAAAATGTCAAAGAGGTTGGCAAGTAGGTGAGGAGGTTGGCAACGGGACATGGTATGTGGTATAAGAGTTGCCACAGTGCAGATGCCTTCTCCAGGATCCATCAGAGCCAAGCACATGGGACACAAGAGGTCATCAGCACTGCACAGCTCCCCTGTCTGGCACTGGTGGCCACTTCTGGTAAAAAGGCAAGCCTGCGAGAGTGAAAACATCTAATCTCCTATTAGATGACTCCCATGACAGGGTTCCCACAGGCATATCAGTTTCTCTGGGGAAATGTCAACAGTCTAATTTTGTCTCCTCTCAATGCTCACCTTCATCCCATGCGTTGGTGATGTGCATTTCACTTAGTGACTACCACTTCTGCTCTTGGTGCTAGCCCAGATACTTAGTCTTCCTCTTCAGATTTTGTACCTTTCTGGTAGCTGAGGGGTTACTACTCCCCTCCCCTTAGTTACCACTTAAGGAAGTCAGGCACATCTGTGCTTGCAGACCAAAACCACAAATTCCCATTCATTTTCTTGCCTCTTCTCTAGACTCTGTGCAGTTTGTCAGTACTTCCTTAAAAAAACAAGTGTGTAAATCTGCACAGAAAATTTGACTCTTATCCTTACAGCAATATAGCATTAACGGGCTGCTCCACAGTGTCATGTTTCTGAACACAGATGTCTCGATCTTATTTAGAGCTTTGTCATGTTGCAAATGTACATTGGTATCACACCAAACTCTTTATTTTTTTCAGCCTTTCTCCCTGTCCAGTCATCTGTCTCTCAGAAATATTTTTGGATCTGGAATTTTTCCCCTATGACAGTTTGCTGAGTCATCTATGTCATGTCATCTGTGTTCTCTTTGCCACAGCATTCTGGTTCTGTCCCCCGATGACACAAATTTTTCCAACTCTGTACTATCTGCAAATGGCATTAATATGCAGCTTGGGTTGCTTTCTTGATCATTTATTAAGACCTTAAGAAGGGCAGACTCAAATTCCTCTAGCTGGAGAACTTCTGTCCCTGCCTGGCAGTTATGCTCAGAGCATATTATTTACAGTCATCTGGCTGCATTCTCATTCTCATTGATAACTTCTATCTGAAAATTCACAATAATTTTCCCAGGGGCAATTTCATGTTTTGCTAATTAGAAGTTCAAGAACAGACCTGAAAAGTGAATTTACTAAAGATAGTAAAAGTACCAACAACAGTAAAAGAACAAAATGAACCACAGAGCTGAACAAAGCCCAGTGTATTTCAGACACTGGGCAAGAAGGTCACTTGAACCGGTTCAGTTTCATTTGGATTGTGTCCTTGGCAATTCAACCTGAATTTATTTTGTCAAACAAATCTTGTGAGTAGTTTTCGCACAAGTTGAATGCGCCTGTGGTGCTCCCTAACAGTTCCATAATGCTAAGACAATTTGGTATGCACAGCAAAATTCCTCCTGTTGTGATAGAGTGATGGAAATTAGATTTTTGCCATAGCAATTGAGTCCAGCATTCTTTCCCCCCCCTTTGGAAGATAAATTTATCTATCATGCTTTTTTCTTCAGCACCTAGCTCTGTGGTATGCAAAGATAGCAGAAAAATAATACAACTGCAGCCCCAAACAAGAACTTGTTTTTAATCTTCACCATCATTCTGAAACACAGGAATATGCATTTGTGCTGTTCCGTTATTACAAAAGCAGAATAATACCTCATCTCCTTTAGGGTGGGATCCATCTCAAGTAACTTTGGATGTCTACACCAGAGCTAGTCATGGATTACCTTCGTAGTCAATAATAATCTCATGGACTACCTTTATGGTCAATACCAATCTTGTCAATAAAGGCAATGGAGATGTAATTTCTCTAATTCAGCATGGGCAGTTATTTCCAGGCAAGATGAGTTTTGTCCTAGGCTCATTGAGCCTGCCGACCAGATCCCCTCTGACGAGAATGGGAAATTGCTCAATGTGGGCTCCCCGCACTGCAGAGGTTCCTGCTGGGGCTGATGAATGCCATTGCCACGTTATTGTCTCTCAGGAGATTTGGCTCCAGATTCGCTCATTCTTATAGTTCCCATATAGATGACAATAAGCAGAAGTTTGGGGGATATTTTTTCCTACTGCTGCTGACACAGTGTTTTAGTCCAGATCCTCTGTGGTGCTCAACTATTACCTTTGGTCGTGATGGCTCCCTTTGAAGGCCACATAACAAGTTTTTCCCTTGTGACATGAATTCAGGTTTTGGGACACGCAATGAAGGATTTGACCATGCCTGTCAAAGAGCACAGAGGCTATCTGGGGAGCAAGAAATAGTCTCCAGGGTTAGGATGAGGTCTGCATGATGTTCTAGATTTGGAAGCTGGCTGGTGTCCATCTGCCCACCAGTACTGATGGTTGAGGGATTTTTCATTTTGCAAAATAGCAGCCCCTGGACACGGGGGATGACACATGGTCACTCACAAAGCCTGGCATGCCCAGGACTGAGCCGAGCCTGCTGTGTCCCTTGGCCCTGGCTGAGGACACCTGGCTCCCTGGGGCACACTGAGCTGGGTGCCCAGTCCTGGAACAGGCCCTGGGTGATCACCCAGGGCCCTTCCCTGGGCTGCTGCCATGGGGTGGCCTCCTAGCTCCATGTGGGATGACTCAGATGGGGCAATGCATGCTGGCAGACCCTGAGCAGAGAAGAAAGCAGCCACCCCATAACCCGGTGCGGTGAGAGCCCAGGGGTCTGCCTGGGCTGCAGGGACCATCCAGCTCCAGCAGCTCCATCCCGCTCCTGTGCTGCTGCTGCCCCAGCCCCACTGCTGGGTCACAGAGCAAGAGGCATTGCACTGTGAATCGGGGTGGTGAGATGATCCGGGTTAGAAATAACCTCTTCTGGGAGGCCAGGGGCAGCTTCATTTGCTGATTTGGCCAATGTCTTGACCCGAGGGAGAAGCGATGTTTGATAGAGGTTGGTCCCTTGGGTCGAGTGAGAGGATTCAGGCACGATGCCCTCTTGTACATGTGTTAATATCCAGCATACAATATCCAAATATCCACAGCATCTCCCCCTGCACCTGAGTCCTCCCAGGGAGCGGGGACAGCTCTTGGAGGCTCCTCATTAGGTCGCCGGCCTCAGGAGCCCAAATATCCCCTCCCCCACCTCTGTACACAACTATTCCTCATTTACATAAATTATCTCTATTCAATTATCTGTCCAGATGTCCGAATTGTGCCACCAATGATCTGTGAATGAATTAAAAATGGAATATAATTTAATAATAACTGATTAGAAGGAGATTAGTTGTTATATAAAAAGGAAAAACCAAGAGACAGCTAGTTGCCCTTAATCCGAGCCAATCCACAGTAATTATAGAAATAGTCTCGCTTGCTCTCCTTCCCCATTTCTCTTCTCCCCCCCTCAATTTTCTCTCTTTCTCCTTTTCCCTTTTCTCTCTGTCCTTTCTTTCCTCTTTCTCCTCTCTATTCTTTCTTCTTCTTGTTCTTGCCTCCATTCCTCCCGTGCCTTCTCTCCACTTTCTCTTCCCGATTATACGAGTCTACGTCAACTGAGTTAAAGCCCCCCTGGCTGCTGATACACCTGCCTAGCTGGGGATGTTCTGGCAGGGGCCGACCAACAAGAGCTTTCATCTGCATTAAGGTCCTGTCTTTCAAGCCATGTTAATGATGTGCCTTTATACTCTCACTTTTCTCTTAAATAATTTTGGAACCTCTGCCTTTTTCTCGTGGTTCCAAATCCAGACTCTTTTTGGGTTTCTCTCCCTATGTCTTCTGGTGTTGTGCAGAGTGATTTCTACATTGTGCTGGATTTAATAGAACCATAAGGGGCACACAGCCTCCGTCTCCTCCTTTTGCACCAGGAAGAACCAGCAGCAAGCCCCTGAGCCCCCGCAGTGTCAGCACAGCAGCCCTGGAGAAACATGCCCAGTCTTCCAGGAAACCTTCAGGAAACCTTTATTTTTCAGTGATATTCTTCCTCTCAAAAAATACAAAATACAAAAAATACAATACCCTGATATGCAAATGCTTTGTGGGTCTCCTCCTCTGTCCCCTGCCATGTCTACCAGAGCTCCCTCCCAGCTGTGACCCACCTACATCATCTGGGGTTCCCGGCATGAGCCTCCATCACTTGCTGTTGACTTGCAATGGCATAAAGATGAATAACACAAAACTCCTCCTGTAAACTAGAACAAGGAAAAAAATGTCATTTGCTGATGTCCATCGCTAAGCTGGAACAGACTGTTTATTTCAAGTAATTTCATAATATGATTTTGAAATTATCAGTTAACAGCTTAAGTCAAATTACCACCTAGTTCAGCACAGACATTGGTGTATGTGGGCAATGATAATTACAGATATGGCTTTGAGAAGCATTCTTTTACAAGGAAAAAGAAGCTGAAAAGCCAAACATACTCACTATCATGGACTCATCTACCCATTCTGAGGTACTAGACATTTAATCCTTCAGTCTTGGCTCACTGTGTGGATGCATGCTGTCTTCCCTGCTGCCCTGTTTCTGAGTTAAAAGCTCTGCTACCCCTTCAAACATTGCCCGTAAGAGCACTGCTTACACCTGTAGGTCCACCTTTTCCTCTTCTCATCACTAGGCCATCTGCAGTAAGTACTTCTTCCCACAAAAGCAGCCCGCAAATGGGTCCCTTCTCAGGGACTGCTGCAGTGTTTGGAGAGTCACCTGAGCCAGCTCCTGTGCTCCTCCACCATCAATTTACACCCACACTCCCAAGCTGTGCCCATACTATGATCTGGCCAGAATCATAGAAATTGGTGCGATCAGGAGCAGGCTCAGCAGCACTTGCACGCGAGTTGGAGGCTGAGACCTTGGCTGTGCTGCAGAGAGGTGTGAGCTAACAGGGAAGGAAGAAGGAATAAGAATAGAAGAGGCTCTAAAATTTTCAGATGGACCGGTGTTGTGCATGGAATTGTTTGCACATAGTTATGCTGTGTTCATTACCATGGCATCTGAGCATCCCCTGAATGTAATTCAGTACAAATCATTTGATATAAATAACACTTTGTGTGCTGGTGTTTTTTTACCTTCTACACCACATAGTCAAAGAAAACTTTAAGAAGGTGTTTCTTTTAGTGTTATGCTGATCCATTCTCCATCTTTTTAATCATTACAGACTTCCTCAGCTTAGGTAAAGACTGTGCTGCCAGTGTTACATGAGCTGCTGAATTTGCAGGTACCTGTTGTGGCCTTGTGCAGCTGGGGAGAGTAACCCCAGCTGCCCCTACTGAGGAGGAGCAGAGGCTGGAGAGACAAAAGGTCCAAAACCTGAACAGAAAACGACTTACAATTTAATGGGCTGCAGACCATTTTGCTGAGGTCTCTCTAGCACTGTAGTGGCTGTTGGAGGTTGTTTTGCCCTTTAAGGCATATTTTATTTCTTTAACAGAGGAATACATTTCTAGACAGAAAGGACTTTGATGTTAGAACTTAGTTACAGCTGCAGCTGCACCAACAGCCAGCAAACATTTCAAAAAATATAAATGAAGAGTGTTAACATCAAAAACAAAAACAGAAAACAGCCATTTAAAAAGCAACAGAAACAATTTTCTATAAAATGTGTACAGTTTATATTGCCCTGCCATTTATATCCATTCATTAGCACAAACGTAAATGTGAAGATTTACTTTGTTGTTCCAGTAACATGCAGTCTGGCTCAATTACCTTCTTTTTTTTCCTTTGCAAAATCTATGCTGACCCTCAAACATTTTTGCAAATAGGGTGAGCTAGGCTGTGTGAGTGCTGGAATTACAGGGCCCATATTTGTTTAGTCCAGGGTGGATTGCCAGCTCCAAAGGAAGCTGATCATGGTCTTGTTAAGGTAAAGTATCTCTTTTACAGGTCGCTGCAAGCAAAATAATTATTTAATTACAATTTCTATGTGGTTGCCAAACTATACAATGTTGTCTTGAATCTCACTGTATTTGTGGTTTTTCACGATGAGCCAGCTCTCTGAATTAAAGGATTACAAGAGAATTTCAGCTTTTAATAGAAAGTGTTTCTACCACCAGTGCTGCAGAAGAGGGTTTGGCAACACAAACTGGAGCCATTCTAATGCTCAGAAAAGAAGCTTAATACATTATTTAAAGCCCTCCATAATTTTCAACCTAATATATTTATTTTTTATGGACTTAATTCAAAAACTTTAGACTCTTGGGGTTTTGCAGTGAGCATTTTTTTATTTTGATAATTAAAACGTTAGCGCTCTGTAGCTAGGAGATGTGCTCAGTAGGCTTTGAAGGATATTATTTACATATGATTTGGCTTTGATAGTCTTACTTTTTGAGTAATATTTTACTCACAAGTAGTTCCGTTGGCTTCAATGAGTATTATTCTATATGATAATACGAGGAGAGGTAGCAAATCTGCCCCTCAGGTTAATGCAAGACAAGCCATAGTTAGTGAAGGTATATTAATGCTTTATATTTTGAAAAAGTGTTTTGTTATGTTTTATAACTCCATCTCTGAAGCCCACATGAAAGTGCTATGCACCTTGGTATTTCTGTTGCAGAGATTCAAAGTTAAAGAGATTACTGAAATATTTCTCTAATGTTAATTTTCCCAGGTTTAGATTTATGTTAGTCAATGTGTGAACTGGAAGCAAAATCAGCCCCTTAACACACTGTACCTGTTTTTTTCCCCTTTTTTTTCACTGTTTCCATCAGGGTTCTGGTATGTGTTTTTCTAATGGTTATTAACCTCTGGAGGAACTTTACTTTGAAGCTGTTTGTGTTGATGGTTGTTAAAGAGGTTTTCAGGGAAAGGATGTTCATTTACAACAAATCTAAGAGTGTGTTGTAATGCCCTGAGTGATGTTCAGCTTTATTTTTCCATGTAGGTTTTGCTGAGAGTCTGAAGACCAAGGGGAGTGCCATAGCACAAGGAGAGTACTTCGTACTTTGGTGTTTCTTCAACCCATCCTCATCTAACAACCATGCCAATGTCCTGGCTCATTCCCTCAGCTCCACCTCTGCCTGGCAGACCAAAAGCCATTTTTCAGCTGGGTCATTTGGACATTGCCAGCTTTGTGGGGAGCTCCCTCCCACCGTTCAGGAGATGTGGATGGTGCAGATACTCAGTGCAGAGCTGTACCTGTTCCTGTGGTGTCTGAGCACCTTCCCTTGGTGGCTTTGGAGAAGCAGCCAGCACAGTCATGTGTGCCATCCTATTCCTTTTTCCTCAAGACACAGTATATGATGATTATTTAATGATGATGTGCTATGTGCTTTCAGCAGAGAAAGGGACCAGGTGAAGAAGCACACCATGCATTTGGAATGGAGTGAGGAAACTCAGAGCATGAGGAAGGGAGAGAGGCCTGTGGCAGCTGCCCATGAGACAGCTTTGCTCATGCTCCACCACACCAGAGCAGTAGCACTGAGAAGCTTGCCCCCTCCCAGACTGTCAAAATGCGCTGTTAAGTCTTCCAGTTTGGGTCTTAAAGAGCCTGGAGAGTGAGATTATGATGTTTTCAGAAATCCGTGCTGACCAGAAGGTGGGCTTTCATGGTATCACCTGTTTACACTGTCCTGGAGTTGCCTGGATGAGGGATCTTTTGTCTTTGTCCCTGCACTCCGAATTCCCATGAGTGCACTCTCTATTGGTTTGGTGGCTTCACTACAGCATTTTGTGGCTCTGCCTGCTCCACAGGTTATTAATTCATTAGGGGAGGCTAGGAAGCATTGAAAGCAGCCCTAGCTATACCAGCCCGAGCACAGTGAAAGAAGAGGAGATCTGAAACAGTTGGTTTTGAACACCCGCATCCCACGGTAGGTATCTGTAGTGATTTCTTTGGATTAGCTCGTCTGGCCCATGGACTTAACACCCATTAGCAACTGTAGTGTGCTGGGGAGGGCTCCATCACCTTCCCATCCAGCTTCATCCAAAAGGACACCCATGTCCATCTCCTGAGACCCTTGCCCAACGCAAAGCACAGCAATGCAGACCACTGGCATCCTTTCATCTGGAGTGCACTCTAGATCAAAAAGTAATGTTGAATCTAGACGGACTCATCAACTGCCCAGTCCAGCCTGTGCCAAACCTGTAAATTTTGTCCATGCTGGAGCACGTATCTTAGAAAGTTTAAAGCAGAAAGAACATTGCTTAGGTAAAGAGTTTCAGTGCTTGAATACTAGAGGCAGTTGTAAATCAGATTTCCTGATGCTGTGGGAAATTTTAACATTTTAAGATATTTTCACTCCATCAGGAATTAACTTTGTAATTTTAAAGTGCTGTCTTATAACTTTGTGTCATATTTTGTACTGGCCTTGCACTTTGTGCTGACAGGTCAGCAGATGAGAGGCACTGCCCGCGGTACACACACACCTATTGCTGGTAGCAAACCACGATGGACAACTGAAATAGTTGACTCCTAGTTTATATTTTAAAATCATTAAAGTCATCAGAAACTTCATTCCCTATCAAATAATTCACAATTTTGGCAGCACAAAGATCCTCCGCTCTGTTATAATGATGGAATTTTACATCAATTTGGTATTCACTCAGTACTATGTAGCGAACGTGCTTAGCGGTTTGAAAATTAAAATGAAAATAGATTTCAACGATTTGTCATGATACAGTGTGATAATAGTACAATGATATAAAATGAAAATGCATAAATTAACATGAGAAAATACATTTCAGAACAATTTTCTAAAACAAACTGTTTCAAAATATATTGCTGTAGGAATTTCTATAAAAAACTATCTATTTTTCTGTCAAACCCCCAAACATTTCCATCAGCTTTTTCCAATAAGAAGCTCTTTAAAAACTGTCTGGCCTACTCTATTAATTATCTTCACTGTTAAAAAATCCAGGCCTTATATTAATTCGTATATTTAATTAAATTAATTAATTTAATTATGAATTAGTTAGCTTGACCTTCCAGTGCTGAATCCTGTTACGCCTTTGTCTAGTAAATTAAAGAACCTTCCACCCTCAGAAAGCGTCTCTCCTAATGACTTACAGAGGGTGACCAAGCCACCTCCTAATTTTCTCCCTAGCATGCTGAATAGATTGAGCTTCTTCATTCTCACTGTACAGTTGGTTTCCCAGCCCGTAGATTGTTCCTGAAGCTCCTGTCTGAATAGTTTCCAGTTCTTCGGTGTTATTTTTGGAAGTCCAGACACTAGGAATGGACACTATTAATTTGCTATGGCCTTGGGAGGCCAATACTATCTCCATCCTGGTATTTAATACATTTTTTTTGCTTATACATCCAGAAAGTGCATAGTTATGATACAGCAGATTACACCAAAAATCCATGTTTAGTTTTTATTATCTGTCACATCTCCTACATCCTCCTCCTGGCTACTGCTTCCTATGACAGCATCCCCATCCTGTGACCTTCATTTTCTGTTCGGAGATATATGATCTCGCATTTGGCTATATTAAAATCACATATTGTTCAAATGAGCAAAGCCTGCCAAGTGATCCAGATTGCTTGGTATAACTGACCTGCTCCCATCATTATTTATCACACGACCAATTTTTATGTCAAGTAGGAATCGTTACCAGCATTGATTTCATATTTTCTTCCAAGTCGCTACAAAGACGTCACGCAGCAGTATGGACCAAATAATGATCTCTAGGCAACCCGTCTCCAAAGCTTCTCCACTGGTGGGTGATTCCCCATTTAATTTCTCGAAACCACTAATTAGTCAGTTTGTAATTCATTTAATGGGTGTAATTCCGATTTTACATCAAGCTAATTTCATTGTTTAAAACAAGAAGGTCACATGCTGCCAAGGGACATGCTAAAATGACAGTGAAGCGTGTAGTGACGACCAAAGCCACCTCCACCCACCAGCTTTGTCATCTTGTTGGAAATAACATGGAGACTGTGTGGCAAGAGATGTGTTCTGTGAACCTGGCCTGACGGCCAGACCCTGCCCTCTCCCTGCAGCTGACCCCTGTGCCTGGCACCGCCACATGGTCCCATGTGTGGTGAGGAAATCCTTCACACCTTTCTATCTTCCTATCATCATTATTCGTCAGGGAGCACCTTGCTTAACATGTGCCATCATGGTTAGGGCTTCCCTTAGTCCCCCCTCTTCTTCTTTAGAGCTGCGGATTTCCACGACTGGTGGCCAAGGGCCTGGGTGAAGCTGCTGGTGTCCACCTCCATGAGGGACCCGCTGGTTGGAGCAGGCCCCGGGGCAAGCGGGGGTCCCTGCACGTGGGTTCCCTCCTCAGTCGACGCCGGAGCTGCCGCCAGTAATTAGCGGCATTAGCGGAAGGAAAGTTGCCTGCTCTGATCTCCTGTCCCGAGGCCACAAGGTCCCCGGGTGCGCTCCTTCCCTTTCCTCACTGCTCCATTGCACGCCGAGCGGCCCCCTCCCTCCTGCCAGCCCCGGCAGCCGCAGGAGGCTCCCGCGTGTATTTACCAGCAAATGATTAATTGCGGCTCTGCGCCCGCCGCTAATGCTGCTAATCCGGGCGGCTGCGTGTTCGGCCGCTCGCCCGGTGCCAGGCCCCACGGGCCGAGGGGCGCAGCGGCAGCTGGGGGGCCGCGCTGGGCTGTAATTACTCCCCAGACAAATCTCCGCCGACGGAGGAGCGGGGAAATCTCTGCCCATATTGCAGGGGCTGCAGCCCCCACCCGCGGGATAATTTGAGACTCAAATCCCAGCAAAGACCTGCTACAAATTGCTGCAAATTAAGCTGATTTTGCCCCGAATGAGGGATTTTCTGCTGCAGATCAGCCCTTCCCGGAGCTGATGAGGTGGGGATTAGAGAGGGGACTGAAATCAAAGGGACAGGATGGCACGGGAGGGGGGAGCGAGAGAGGGGAGCCTAGCAGTGAAAGTCCTGGAGCATTAACACTTATTGATTTCTACTTTGCTGACATTTTATTCTATTACCAAGTTTCCGATTAGCCTTACACTGGGATCCATGACAGCCAAAGCAGGGTGCAGGGGCCGGGGGGCAAGGGGAGCCCGCTCTTTGAGCTGGCACCCGCCCAGTCCTGCAGGCATCAGCTCTGAGCAAATGCCTCCTTCTGGGGACTGCCAGTGCTGGGAGGGCTGGAGGGAAGCTGGGCTTGTGGCCCTGCAAGGGCAGCGAGCTCCTTTTGCTCACCAGAGATGCTGGTGATTTCTGTCAGAGGAAAGGAGCTCCTTCCAAATTCCAACACTTTATAACCCACCAAATCTTCCACATAACAAGCGATGGGAGGAGCCAACTTACCCCTTTTTAAACATCCGTCTGTCTGTCCATCTCTCCATCCCTTCCTCTCCTTCCTCCCCCCTGTCTCGGGATCCTCATTTCCATCTGCTTAAACAGCAATAGCAATGTATGTTGCAGGTATTTCAAATTGCACCATTAAAGATTTTATGTAGTGGATGTTAAAATTAAAAAGATATATGTGCAAATAGTCACTACGAATTTAATCAACTTGATTTAATACTAATAGGAAACAGCAAATGGAATTTATGACTCAAAAAGAAGTGAATTTTTTTTTTAAATAAATACAAGTACTTTGTGCAAAACAGAAAAAAAATCCCAATCTGAAGAGTTTATTAGAGTCTAATCCCCCAACAACAACCGAAACCGGGGCTGCCCACCCAATAATCCTGGCTGCCATTAAAATATTAAAGATAAATCTAATCGTCTCTTTATCCAAAATAAGCGACTTTTATGTGGAGAGAAAATGTCTAACCCTTTGGGAAGAGAATTACTCCTAATGTATCAAATGGAATTCAGTCAGGATGACAAAACTAGGTTTAAAAGCAAATGAGATGGTAATAGAGATAAAGGCCAGTATAACAAATTAAAAACACTCATTTACACGAATTAAAATCCCTCCTGAAGGGGTTCCAAGTAAGGAGGCCACTGGACGGTCTTGGTCCTTCTTGGAGCACAGGGGCTGAGGCGGGCTCTCCGGTTGCAGGGGAAAGCAGGATATGGTGCTGAGCAGCTGCAGGGAAGAAGTTTTTCTCCTGACCCCACATCCCACAGGCAGTTTTTAGCCCCGTCCTACCATGGCCGTGTGCTGCAACTCCAGACCCACACATCCGAGGTGATACCAGCTCACATCTTCCCAATGGCTGCCTCTGCCCGCAGCACCTCCACCCCAGCAGGTGCCATCTGGCCAGGATGTCTCTTTCCACCTGTGCTTGTAACATGGGGTGGCAGCCCCTGGTGTCACCCCGAGCTCACGCTGATAATTTTGAGAGTGTTTGTGTGCCACGACTTCGAAATCCCAACCTCTTTGTGGGTGCAACGGAGGGAAAATCCCACCAGGAGTACTTCTGTAAGTTAAACCCAGCCCACGGCACACTCACAGAACAGGTGCTGTTTGTGATGGGTTGCAGCCAAGCACATTTGCCAAAGCTCGGAAGACACTGAGTTCTCTCACAACCAGCTTCATTTAGCTTATGCTAAATCCATAAGACCAGACCTTTACCTGCATAGATTTCTTCTTCCAGTATGAAACACAAACTTGTTTCTGCGGTGAGAAAGTGAACGGCACAGAAATTTGACCTATCACCATTATCAACATAGGACATGAACAAGAGCAGATCTCCATAGAGCTGGAGCTTCAGGATGCTTAGATTTCCCAACATCATTTTATGTTCGCTTTATAACTTTAAGATTATTGATGAAATTTTATAGGCAAGATAATTTTTCTGTAGTTAATGCTTAGGGTCTGGAAAACAAGGATGCTTCCTTTGGGAAAAACAAAATGAAACACTTGTCTTTCCAGGTTTGATCTTTAGATTTCACCCATAGTAGAAGGCTTTTGTCCTCTGAATGTCTTCCTATACTAACACCTATTCCATGAGATAGGCATCCTGTCCTAACACTATCCTAACACTCTCTCATTGTTAGAGAGTTCCTCCTACTGTCTTGCTACAGACTAAGCCATTTCACCCTACCCTCAATAAATAAAATGAACAATTTTGGCAGCTCATCACTGCTGCATTTTTAAAATGTATTTGAAGACTTGATGGTATCTCACCTCAGTCATCTCTCTAGAACAAAGAAATCCAGGCTTTCTAGACATCTCATTATTTTTCTCTGGTTCCTCATCAATTAGCTCAGATCAATCTTGAAGCTTGGAACCAAGGATAGATACAGTAAGATGCAACCCAAGCCAGCGACTGGCTAGAAAGTTGCTTTAGATAATTCCCTTTTTATTGTATACTGTCCCCAGTATGGACATTCACTTATGGGCAGAAGCTGGGTCTGATAATATTTTCCTGTATATTTATTTTCCTGAAAGGCTCCATGCCCTGGAACTAAACTGGATCTCCCTGGATTTCCTCCACGAACCCACACTCATGCTTTCCCCTAAACAAGGTAAACTATTTCGTTATGTGGCAATGGAAAGGACATTAAATGGATTCCCAAATTTCCTCTTCCTCACAAACTAAGAAAGGGGAGCACTTAATGCAGTTAAAGGACAATGCATCAGAGAAAATACTTAGCACATGTCCTGTGGTATTTATATGCCAGAACATTATTTAGAACTGAGCAGCACATCCTTGTGCAAAAAATTAGTACTAGAATAAACAGGCTACTGAGGTGGCCAACAAGCAAAATGGATCAAGCAAGACTTTATGAAGACTCATGGAAACTTGGTTTAGGTTGTCGAGGTCAAGTCCCATTACTTCCCTTTGCTACATTTTAGTTGGCTTTAATCTTATCTCTGCTGAACGGATTTTAGTAAACTTTTTTGTATCCTGGGGTAGTTTGTGTCTGGTCACTTTTTTTTTTTTTTTTCCCGAATCAATCAATAGAAGCAACTGAAACTGGTTGCTCCAGAACAGTTAAGAGCACACCTACACTCTTAATAAGCTTGTCTGAAAAATGGATGGAAACATTTCTCTGTTTCATATTATTCTCTTTTGTTTTAGGGGATGGGAAAGAGTGACAAGAAACTTCTGGTGTTGCCCAATTGCCCATCTAGCACTGCCCACTATCGGTGAGGGGACGTGGGATCAGACGTGATGGGGCTGCTGTCTAACCCCTTGTCCTGAGCAGGGCAGAGTTGCCCCACGTCTCCAGCTGAAAGATGCCGGGGGATACGTGCCACGAGGAGCTCTGTCCTTGCAACAGAAAAACTGCAGGGCAGGGGAATGGCTTCTGGCACGGTGTGGTGAGGTCCTAGCAGCTGGATGCTCCACACAGCATGAATGGAGGGGCTCAGCCACAGAGACAAACAGTGGGGGAAATACGGATGTCTGTCCAGAGAGATGATGAGGTGCAATGAAAAAAGCAAAATGTCACAAGAAGTGTTGTGCAACGCGAAATCCTGGCTCTACTCAGTGCCGGTGATCAAAGTCCCGCTGACTTTAGTGGGGTGAGGATTTTACCCAGGGGTTAAGAGGTGCAGCTCGAAACTACTGGGATAATTCAGGGCAGACAGAAATGGAGCGTCCTGCTCAGGTCTGCAGTAACTCAGCCAGCAGCTGCCAGCTGAGAGCATATACTGATGGCCATGACAGGTGCCATAATCTCCTTGTCATCTTGTACTTTGTAGCTCCAGTGATTATTTAGAAATCAATATACTGGCATGTAAAGAAAAAATATGCTTAACAGGACACTGGAATAGACATCAGAAGCTTCCTATGTGTGAAGATTGTGTTTTGTTTGTTTGTTTGAAAAAAGGAGCATATCTAACCGACAACATGAGCTCCATGGAGTCAAAGATTTTAAGGCCTGAAGGGAGCATCACCACCTTCTAGCCTGAACTTCAACATAAAAAAAGGCTACAAAACTTCACCAGATAATTTCTGCATCAAGCCAATAGCTTCTGGATGAGTTATAGATCATCTCTTGAAAAGACTTTCAGCCTTGATTTGAAGACTTTATGCGACAGAGAGAATCTACAACATCTGTGGGTAGGTAGCTCTAGTCACTCCTTGTGCCTCAGCAGTTTTTATTAATACAGCAAGTTTTCTTGTCATATTAGCATTATCATGTCCTATATCCATCTACAGTGCAACATATGGCAGAAGGATAATGAAAATGCCCAGTGTCTATGACTCCGGTATATCACAAGTGCTTCCTAAAGTTAAAGAACAGCTAAAATAAAAATGTGCTGGGAGACAATTTTATACCAAGCGTTTTTCCCCGCAGGGGGTTTGAAAAGAGAGAGGCAGGAGCTGCGTGGCCACTTCCACTGGGAGGATGCAAAGAGGAGACCAGGATGGGTGAGGCTACACTGGTAGGACAGAAAAGTCATTGTGAAGGAATGGAAAGCACAGGTGTGACCTGATCAGCGTGAATGCACCAAAGTCTGTCTAGACAAAGGGCAAGGTGGCTTTGAACCAGGTGCTGGGTGAAATGATGCACAACATGTGACAGAAATGGAGGGGAAGTGACATCTCTCTGCAGGCTGAGGGGGCGGTGATAACACTTTCTGCTGGGATTCAGGCTGTCCATGGACACAGAAAAAGGCTGGCAGAAAGTAATGACTGGGTGAAGAACCAAGGCAGCCCAACGTGCATGCTCAGGATGATGGATGTTTGCAAACAGGTGGGAGAAGAGGAAAAGTTCAGCATTAAGGATAATGCAGCAGAATGATGGAAGAAGGCAAGGGATGAGTTGGACCGGGAAAATGTGAGAAGGATCTGAAGCCACCGAGGTCCCTCCCCCAGGAGAACATCTGAGTCATTTGGGCGATGAGAGCTCACATAAAGCCAATATTTACTCTGGCCATGACAGGCTGAAAAAGGTTGCCAGAGATTAATCACAGGGGTATTGAAATATAAGTGTCCAGTGACTTAAGTCCACTGGACTTACTGAAATATAATTTCTGTTTCAAAGCTCTGGTAACTTGCAGAGTGGCAAAGAGTGAGAGAAGGCATATCAAAAAGCAGACAGCCAAGCACAGAGTTTTGTAGCTCATTGACCAAAGTTGTGAGGACTTGGCAGAGCTGTCCTCATAAAACACCCTAGCGGGCAGGTGATGAAGTGTTTGGAGCAAAGCAAGGAAAACACCAAGAAACTCCAATCCATACAAGCATACTCATATAACCCACAGCCCTGTACCTGTCCTTGGGCAGGGATGCAAAGCTACGTCTGAAAGAAGCAAGGGAAGGAGGGTGGTGGACAAAGAGTGATGAGAACACGGCCTCAAGCTGAGACGCAGCCTCTGTGCACCAACCAGGCCCTGCAGATCCTCCTCCAGAGACCAGGAGAGCCCCCACTCTGCAGGAAGGCAAGAGCCTTCGGGCCTGACCTTGGAGGCCCACAAGGCTGAGGAGGGGAAGGACGGGGAGCTGCTTCCCCTCTGCTCTGGGCTTTTTGTGCTGGTCTGGGGCTGCAGTCCCAGCCTTGGGTTGGCGTCCCACTGGTGAATTAGCCCCATGAGTGGACCTGGGAGCCATGCTGCGGTCTGTTTGTCCTTGTCAAGGTACGTGCTGTGGAGGAGCTGCTGCCCCAGCTTTGTGAGACAGGTGCCTTAGGCTCTCTCTTAGTTTAACGTCTTTGGTTGGGGTAGGGCAGGCAGGGATGAGGTGTGCGGTTTCTTGCCCATGAGCGGTGAGAGGTGCTCTAGCTACCAAGGAACCGGGCAGAGGTATGGGTCTGAGCAGCCATTTCAGCACCTCCGATGCCATAACCAGGTGTTTCGATGCCATAACCAGGTGTTTCTCCAACATGCAACACTCCCGGCCCTACCCTGCTTCAAGGACGCAGCTCAGCGCCAACCCTGAGCCCCCTCCATGCACCCCTATTTCCCCCGGACCACGCATTTCCCTCGGAGCCCGGTCGGAGCAGGGAAGCCGGGGAAGCCGTTGTTCTCCCTCACGGCCCTGCTGCGCACCTCTCCCCCGGGGGCCGGGGCCGGAGCCGCGCTCCCGTGCCCGCGCCCCCCGAGCCCACCTCCCCGCGGCCTCCCGGGGGCCAAGCGGGGCCCGGGCCTTGCCCCACCGGGCAGCGGCCCCTCCGCCGCCGGTGCCGGCTTTTTGGCATCCCTAATCGCGGCTGGCCCCTGTGATTGGCTGCGCCGCTCTGACCCCGCTCGGGCTCCCGGCTGGGCGGATAAAAGGGGCCTGAGCCGGGGGCTCCCAGGCATTCCCGGAGCGGGCACCAGGGACCGACGGCCGCAGCATGACGGGCAAAGCGGGCGCGGCGCTGGCCCCCAGCCTGCCCGGCAAGCCCAAGCCCGACGGCGCGGCCGCCGCCGCCCCGCCGCCACCGCCTCCGCCGCCCCCCGCGGCGGGGGCCAAGCCCAGCTCCGGGCCCACCCCTCCCCGCTGCACCGGTTTCGGCATCCAGGAGATCCTGGGCTTGAACAAGGAGCCGCCGTCGCACCCGCGGGCCGCCCTGGACTCGCTGCCCGCCGGGCACCTGCTGGCGGCCCGCTCCGTCCTCAGCCCCGCCGGGGTGGGCGGCGTGGGCATGGGGCTGCTGGGGGCCGGCGGCATCCCCGGCTTCTACACGCAGCCCACCTTCCTGGAGGTGCTCTCCGACCCCCAGAGCGTCCACCTGCAGCCGCTGGCCCGGGCCCCCGGGCAGCTGGACAGCAGCCAGACGGCCAGCTCAGGTAGGCACGGCCCCGGCCCCCGGGGACTCCCCCCCCACCCCCCACCCGGCCGCGGGCCGCCGATTTCGTTTCGGCCCCGAGGAGGAGGAGGAAGAGAACGGGGGAGGTGGGCACCGCACCCACCCCCGGCCGGGGCCGCGGCCGCGCTGCGATGGAGGGGCCGGGGGCGCCGAGCCCTGGCTGAGCGGCCCCCACCGCGGTCCCGGCGGCCCCATTTCGTTGTCGGGGAATTAGGGGCCGCCCGGCAGCCCCTTCCTAGACGGCGGCAGCCTCCCGCAGCCCTGCCCGCTGGCCCTACTCCTCCCAGGCCGCCTCGGGTCCCCCCGGAGCGCCAGGCGGCGGTGCCCGGCCCCGACCCCATCCCCGGGGGTCCCGGCAAGCGGGGCGCCGCTCCTCGCATCGAAACGGGGGGCCCGGTTCCGACCCCCGGCTGCTCCTTCGGGGCCTTGCCGGCGCCGCCTTGTCCGCAGCACCCCCCGGCCTGGGCACCCCTGGGGACGCGGGGCGGCGGCGGCCGGCTGCCGGCTCTGCCCGGGGTTATTTTTATTATTTTTTCCCGGTACCTGCCTCAACCCTTCTCTTTTCTCCCCTCCCCGGTGTTTCTGCGGGCTCCCCGCAGCGGGGCGGGGGGCAGCGGGTGCCCCGGGGCGGGGAGGGGGCCGCGGCTCCTTCTTTTTCCTACGGTTTTGTTAAGACCGCGGGGGCTTCGCCTTCGAGCCTCACGGCAGCGGCAGCCCCGGCAAACGACTCCGGGGCAGAGAAGGGACAGCGAGAGCCCGGTCCCGGCCAGGAGCCGTCCCCCGGCAGGGGACGAGCTCCCGGAGCCCCCGGCTCGGGACCAGCGGCGGGGCCGGGCTGGAGGCAGCGCCCGGCTGCGGGGCCCCGTCCGCGGCTCGATCGCAACGAAATCCTCGGCCGGAGCCGCCGGGCCCGGGCCGGCCGGCGGGGGCCCGGCGGGGAGGGAGCCTCAGCCCACGGCCGCTGCCCTTCTCTCCGCAGATTCCGAAGATGTCTCCTCCAGCGACCGAAAAACGTCCAAATCCTCCCTCAGCCAGAGCAAGAAACGAAAGAAGAGGCGGCACAGGTAAGCGAGGGGCCGCCGGCACCGGCAGCACCGGGCACCGCCGCGGGATGCTGCAGCCGGGCGAAGCTGCCCGGCCCCGGCAGCCCAGGGCTCCCCCCCGGGTCTCCTTTCTTTTTCTTCCTTCTCCGCGATAGATCGGACCTGGGACGTGGCCGTAAGGAGCAGGGAACCGGCCGCAGGTGCCGTTTGATTTCGTTTCCCTGGCTGCAGTTAAATAGCCCAAACTGGCCCCTGCTCCGCCTCTAGCAACCTTACCGTGGGCTGTCAATTTCGATCAAGATTTAAGCATTTTATTACTTATAAATAAATGTTTTGCCAATAGATTAAATGGTCGGGAAGCAGGGTGTCTGCTTCCCGAAGCTGAAGAAGGCTGCTGAATTGTTTAAGGAAACGAAAATCCACTCTGGGAGGTAGTTAGGGGATTTGCTTTCCCCTCCGGAGCAGTCTGGCTAACGCACTTTGCCTGACTTCTCCCACAGTTAAAATGGGATTGAATTACCTACGCTTTACAAATGGAAACGAAAAATCCCGTGCTGGGTCCTGGCATTGCCGTGGCCGGAGAGTCAGGACAAAGGAAGGCCAGGCACCATCACCGTGGGCGATTTAGGAATAATTAAATCAATCCCACCACGATGCAGGAAGGGTGGATTAAAAGATGCCCCAGTGAAAGCTTAGCGGGATGCGGGGTGGAAGGAGGCTGGCTGTCCCAGGAGGGTCCTGCTTTTCGTGCAACAGGAGGCTTGGTCTGGAGGGCACATCCCAAATCAGGGGTTCCTCCTGAGGAAATGTCGCAAGTTTGTGTGCTCCGGTATCAATCCGGATTCGTTTCCTTACCGGGCTGGGGGACAGCACAGCAGGAACGGGTATACAGGTCATGGTTGGGATGGATGAGAGGAAATGGAATTCAGTTTGGTTTAATTTTCATTTCTAGACAGCACCAAACCTGTAATATTTATCTGTAGTTGTGTATTCTGTAATAATTAAGAGCTCTAGTTGTACCAAGCACAGAGGCAGCTGACAGGCCGATAGTCCGCAAATAGCTGCAGGATGTAAACAGCAAAAGGCAGCACGCGTTGTGCATTGCAACGGGGACAGGGGCTGAGAAGGGGGAACTTAGGCTGGATGTCAGGCAAAACCCTCCTGCTGGTGCGCCTCGCTGGGCTTCGGTGCCCTTCTCGCAGGAGGGTGCAGGGCAAATCTAACCTGGACCAAAATTGGAATCGTCTTTCCTCTGGTCCCAGGGAGAGAAAATGCAGGAGCTGGTGTGCCTTTGCTGTCCCGAGAGCTCACAGATTTGTTGGAGCTGAAGGAAAACTGTTTGAAAAGAGAATGGATTTAGGAGTGAATTTAAACAAGGATCTGATTGCAGGCAGGTCCCTCGCATTTGCATGCTGCTTTTGTTAGTAATGTTATTGATCTGACAGAATCATTTCGATTCTGAATAGCAGAGAATATTGCTGAGGCTTTCTGTTTATGCTCTGTTATGCTCTCTAGAATTGTATGGCTTTTCTGAAATTCTTATTTTTAAAAATGACTTTTTTCCTCCCTCTTGCCTTCACCCTTCTGGGACTTACATGTTTCTTAGTTTGGTAATATATTTAGGCATTTACTTTGAACAAAGGCTGCAGGGTTTTGTTATTGTTGTTGATTTCTTTTTTTTTTTTTTTGGTGGTGGTGATGGTTGGCTATGTTTTGTTATTTTTTTGCCATTGGATTGTTGATAGTTTTTATTGAAAATTGCATTTTGCATACAGTAGGGTTGGAGGGTGGGAATTTTAACAATTTTAACCCTCGGGGGAGTGGAAACGGTGTGAGATCTCTCATCCATCCCCCAGAGAAGGGCTTTCATCCGTCTCGGCTTTCCAGCTTCTGATTTTTCAATCTGGCTGTCCTGAGCTGAGAACTGGCTGTGCCGAGGCGGGCTGGGCTGCTGCCCGCCCAGGGCGGTCCAGGAGGATTTCCAGAGGATAATGGGGTAATGCAAACTGGCAGAGAGCAGCTAATGGGATATCGGTTTGGGTGCAACCCGTGTAAAGGCAGAGGAAGGGAGTTTGCCCTGCTCCTGGAGGGGCACCATCTCAGGGAAGGGCTGGATTAAAGCAGGAGGGAGTAGAGTGGAGGACAAAAAGCTTTGGAGGATTCAGGCGAGGACCAGGCTCCGGGGAAGGATGGCTTTGGCTAAGGAAGAGGCTAAGGGAAGCAACTGGGAAAGGACTCAGAGACACCCTCTGAGACAGGGTGCAGAGCGGACACTGATTTATCTCAGCACAACCAAAGGGTTAAGTTAAGAAGCCTCTGGATGCAGGAGGAGGGGGCGGCTCTTGGCCAGGGCTGGTTGTGGTCCTGGTGTCGGGGGCGAGGGATGGGGACACCCCCAGGGTCTCAAAGGTGGAAGTAGGGCTGGGGTGGGAGGGCAGCTGCCATCGTGGGTGCTCGCTGCTGGGGGGTGATGCTTCCAGCAGGAGGTCCCCGAAGGGGAAGCTGATTTGTAACTGCCCAGAGAGCTGTCTTCTGGCATTTTCTGGTTCTCCTTTCACCCTGGCACCTGACCTTTTGTGCTTAGAAACACAGGAGGTGGTGGGGAGAAAGGCTACGCATTATCAGGTTGCTCAGGTTTCTGCAGCATCTGTGTCCATTTCTCTGACTCTTCATCTCCTTTGCTTCTTATGTTTTTTGATCAAAGAGTTTTACTCCCTTCAGGACAATCTTCACATCCTACCAACTGGAGGAGCTGGAAAAGGCCTTCAATGAGGCTCACTACCCTGACGTGTATGCTAGAGAGATGTTGGCCATGAAAACAGAGTTGCCAGAAGACAGGATACAGGTAACCATACCTCTCGCCCCTCCTTGTCCTGCCCCTCCTGGCCACATTCATCCTTCCCTGAAGAAAAGGCAGTGCCGTGGGATGGATCACATTTATCTGAATAAATCTCCATGGGCTGTCCCCTCCCTGCTTTAAATGTGTGGGCAGCCAGACCAGCTGTTCTTTGCTGCTTTGTGTTTGGTGTTTGTCTGCCAACATGTGTTACATGTGGCGTGTTGTAATGGTGATTCGGGGTGTGTGCAGCAGAGGGAATCCTAAATCACTGAAGGGGAACTGGTGTGTGAGGAAAGACTGCAGAGTTTTGAGGTATTAGTGGTGAAGGCAACAAGAGCCTCCTGGAGACCAGGGCTGGATGGACAGCATGGGTGAGAAAGGGCTCGCCTGTACCTCCTTGGGCACAGGAGGGTGCACAGGGACATGGCAGGCAGCTGGCACCATTGGGGGTGGCACTGCGGTGGGGTGAGTCCCAGGCAGGCGTTTGCACCATCTTGTCCACTGCATTTGCCTCTTCAAAGCTTCCCTGAAGGTTTCTGGGGATCTTTCATTTTAATTATTTTTAATGTTTGGGCATTAATCATGTGCCTGTCCTGTTGTGCCACTGAGGAGGCAGAACAAGGCCGTGTGGAGTATTGCCACTGCATGGCAAATCCTCCAGTGGCAAGGAGCAGCCCGAGCAGCGAGGCTGTGCCAGCACCAGCCTCTGGCATGTGGCAGCCTGCATGCAAGCAGTCAGGACAGCCCAAAGAGCTGGAGAAGATTTGCACTGGCTGTGTAGTGTGGGAAGCAGAATGTGCTTTGACAGGCCCAACATGAAGCTCACAAGGGTGGACCCCAGCAGCTTCTGCTGCCTCCCCATGTCCTGCTCCCACCAGGCTGATGCAAAAGGCACAGGAATGTAATGGCTAATTTAACAAAAGCAAGTTATGCTTCTTATCCCGTTGTGCTAGCAGCACTGCTGCTCACCTAGCCACTTGTAGATACCCTGTGTGCTGAGAGGACTTCCACCAGAGTTCAGAAACAATGGCCATTCACCCAAAATCCTAGCGGATACATTAGGATTTTGCTCTGAGCAACAGGCCCCATGGTTTGCCTCTAGAGGGAGTGGGCTGGATGGAGGTTCACTTCTCCACTAGTGACCCCTGATGAGTAGAGAGGGAAGAGACCTGTTAGAAGTTGAGTGTTGCCTGCATCCACCGTCTGATGCTGGGCTGGGAAGAAGATTCTTTGGTTTCCTGTAAAGGGTCTTTTCAAGGAAGAGCTTCAGCTGGCTCTCACTGCAGTAAGGCTGAGGGAGATGTTACGGCAGAGAGGGCAGAGCTGCACGCTGCAGGTACTGCATCAGTATCTGGGGCATCCTAGTGCAGAGAGCCAGTATCTTATCTGACTTAGGAGGGAAGTAGTGGCTAAGTCATTTCAGCTCTCTCTGACGTGCTGCCTGTCATTTTGCTGATGAGCAAATGCAACTCTTCCTCTACTGTAGAGTTTTTAAACCTAGGATTGCTATTTAGTGTGACAGCCCCAGAGATCAGGTCAGACTTGGACAGCAGAAGCCCCCTGTGATATGGCTGTCCTGAACATCAGGTGCTGCTAATGGCACAAGTATCACAGGAGAAAGCATTCCTGAGTGACACTTTCCCTCATTATGAAAGGGGAAATCAAGAGAAACAGCAGGATTTCTGTAGCATCTACTGTGTGAGAGCCAGAGCATCATGCCAGGGTGAGTGTCAGGACCATGTAAGAGTCCCAAGCACTACTGATGGGGGAGAAGTGTCGGTTCCCACTGATCTTCCCAGTAGGTCAGCACCAGACTGTCTCTTACCACATACTCTATGAAATCTTCTTGTCCATACCTTTCATTTTGTGTCACAAGCCATGACAAGATGATTCCAAGCTTTGGTCATGTTTCTTGATGTTTCACCTTGTCTTCCTTTTGACTTAGCTCCCTTTATATGAGCTTGTTTTTCCCCTTGTTATAGCACTTGCACTCTTTAAATCTGAACTGTTCACCTGTTTTCTTCTCCTGGCTATCACTTGGCTTTCATCATTGCCTAAGCAAGCTGTGAAGATCTTTTCTTAAACCATTCTTCATAAGTAACACATTATTCTCTTAAACATGTGGAGGTTCTGGTTTGAAAGCCATCCTGTCTGCCAGTCCTGGTCTTAAGGGACTTGACACTTCAAGCTTTTTTTAGGAAGCTTTTTCTCCTCAGGCTTTTCCCTCCAGTATTCTGGGTTCCAAATGGCATTTTACAAGGATAGTAATGGCCCAGCCAGCTCAGACACTGGTGAGAGGTGGATGTTAGAGAAGAGTATGAGAGCAGGGCTAGTGTCTAGTGATATTTACCAAGTACTTTGACAGTGTCCTGGCATTGCGAACACATGTAAATATTTTAACATCTCATGGCAGGGACTTCCACAGCAGGACTGCAGGAGTGAAGTAAATCGTGCTTTGAATCTATTAACATCATTTAATGTCACATACTTCTCCCCTTGGAAGAGACAGCTGACAATTAATCTTTACTCCCTTCTTCATAATATTTATAATTCCGCGTCATCTTGTTCTTGTTTTTTTTCTTTGCATGTGTTTATAACTGCTCAAGGGAGCTCTGTATTTTTGCATTTTCTTTGTAGCTTGTACTTCCTCCCATCTTTCAGCATTGTTCTCTCCCTCTTGTTGGTCCTTAATGAAAGTGTTTTCTAAGATTGTTGTGAACATCACATGCTGTGGGCTCTCACAGCATTTCATGTGGGTTCCCACAGGATCCACACCAAAGAGTGATATCTCCCCCTTATTTTCATTCACGGGATTATTTCTCAGGAGGTAGTAGTCAAAGAGAAAGTAAATCACCTATGAAATTCAATATGAAAGTGAAATTCAGAGAGTGCAATTGAGAGAATGATATATAGGAACTGCTTGCGTGTAAAACCTTCAGCAGAACACTACAAATAGCCATCAGAGGCCAAGAAAGTTATTGGTTTGAGAGAACATTGAATTCAGGAAAAATATTCAAATCTTCCATTTAAAGAGAAGATGAGCATGTATTTTTTTTTTTCCAAGGCAGCATTCTTTTGCATTGCATGCATCTTCTCCCTGTATTGAGCCGGCTGCACCTAGAAGGAACGTGAGCATCCTCCCACTGGGCAACATGGGAAAAGGATTTAATTTTCCTAGTGAGACACCAGTCAGACCAAATGTCACTGTGGCCATTTTGCAAAGTACTTGAAAAAGACTACATTAATCAACGCATTTAAAAGAATATTCAGAAGAGTTGAAGTGCTGCTATTAAAATAAACCCAGGCCATTCTGTAAAATGCAGGTGGGATAAATAGATTTCTATGGGGAAGTATGTCCTTAATGGACAACTTGAAGTGTTCAGAATGGCCTCAAGCTGACAAGTACTCTAACACCTGACTTAAATCAGTGTCTTTCTCAAAACAGATACTCTTAAATGTAATGTGGATTTTTAGATAAGTTATCCCTATTGAATTTATTAATATGTGACATTTCCAAATTTTAAATGCCACTGTATAAAATATTAAAGGTCGGTAACAGTTTGATTTGGGATTATTGAAATAACTGTGTATGTTTGTCACTGCAGTATGTCTCTTACTGATCAAATGAATCAATTAATCAGATCAGGATTTGCAAAGCATAAAATCTGGACTGCCATCATGGGGACACTGCATTCACTTTTGAAGTAAAATAATAATTAAAAAAATAGAATGAAAATAGCGAAAAAGGACATTTTTTTAATTGATAAATGAATATATGGTGCTTATGTGGATGAAGTGTTTTCGGACAATTAAAATTTCTCAAGCAAGCAAAAGGAAAGCCATGGAGGTGTTTGTGCCATGTTTGGGGAGTAGGGATTATCTGTGTATCCAGCAAGAGGTCACTCAGCTAAGGGGTCAATTTTGGCTAAAAACAAAAGAAAACCAACTAAAGCTGTAATTGGAAATGTATTGTTTTGGTTGCTATCAGATTAACACATGTCAGTATCACTCTGTAGCCTGTTAGAAGCAGAATGGGAATGGAAGAGCCAGGAGGGGCAGTTATTTGGAGGGAAACGTTCATACCAAGAGTATTTTTCCAGGAAAAGAGGCTTAGCTTGCTTCAGTTGTGCAGATATGTTCAGTATTTAGGGATGAATGTAATTTGGAAAGACGTGAAGAACCTGTATTGCACTGAGCAGGAGTCCGGTAGTGAACCCATGGAGTCCCATCAAGAAACACGATACGAAGTGAGAAGGAAGAACTGGCTCTGTGCAGCTTCAGCAGCCCTGGCTTCTCGCTTTCCCAGCTTGCTGAAGAGCATTGCTGCAGGTGCTGTTGGAGCACTGGGATCTGGTCACTTAATCCTGCCCTGCTGCCCATGCCTGCTGTGGGCTCTTCCTGCTCCCATCTGTTTCCAGCTTTCTGTGGGTACAGGAACCCTCCTGAGATGCCCCAGCATCTCCTTTGCCCAGTTGTAGTATTTAAAACACAGCTCCTGGATGCATGACACTGATAAAGAGGATCCTGGCTGCCAGGGCTTGCAGTACAATCAGAAAAGTATTATTTTTGCAAAGGAATGAATTTTAGTCCTAATCCCGCAGCATAAGTGTGGAATGGGGATGATCGTTCCATGCGGTCACTGACCTTTCCTGAGTCTCTGCCTGGAATGGCTGCCAAGGCATTTCTTAGTGCTGCACAAAGTGCTGTTTCTGTTGATTTTCCTAAGGTTTTGAGGTTCCAGTCTATCACAATTACTCTCAATAGGTGAGGACTGGTGAGGCTATTCTTGCTAAAACTTTGGTTTATTCTCACACTTGTGCCAGAATGAGGCACAGGGCCAATGGGTTCCCACCCATTTCTCTACAAAGCAGATTCATGGCAGTCATGTAACTGGAGATAAATTACCAGGGTGAGTAGGATGGTTGGAGGTAGATTACCAAGGTGATGGAGAAGATGAAAGAATTGCTCCTGTGTGAGAGACAACCATTTCAATACCTTTATTCCTATTTTATTTTTTTAAGAGCCATGCAAGAAGTTAATCATGCGATAGAGCTGAGGAGCCAGTGCTGGCTACCTTTCTCAATAATTCCTGAGCACTGGGGCAAGCCACGGCAGTGCGATACCAGATAAATGTCATTAACTTCCCCTATGCTTTTAGAGATGTAGGAAGTGTACAAGTGAGAGCAATAAAACTAATCAAACTTACTGGCTTGGTGAGAATATGATTATGAATGTTTCTCGTGGCGTATGGTGCATCTCTGCCTCCATGTCTTTAATTGGTATGTGAGGAGTTCATCTACTTTGCTGCCTCTTCAATATCATGCTCGTGTAGTTGATCTAAATTCATCTTAATTTCCATTTTTCAATTAAGAGTTGTTTAATTTGGCCCTTTCTGTAATGGAGTGTTTTCATTACCCTTTAACTGTGGCCCATTTTCAGCCCATGCGCTAGAACTTCGTTTATGAGTTAATTACCAGAGCCGTAAACAGAGGGGCTGGGAGGTATGCAAGTGCAGCACTCTGTGCAAGCCTTCCCAGAGGGATTACCAGCTGAAAAGTTTTACACTGCATGAATTTGTGCAGAGAGAGGGAAATATGAGACGGGAAAGAAAATGGAAGGCCTGAGACATCTCCTCAGCTTACTGTGAAATGGGGACTTTCCTGCCTGTCGCTAGACCGTGCAGGTACCTGCCCAGCTTGTGGGATTTTCCCTGGTAGAACGGGAGCTGTGGATGCAATTTAAAAGACCTTTTTTTTTGTGCAGAGTTGCAGGCATGGAGGTATGTACACTTGGTAAACCCAGGTACCACTTTTTCCCTCCGTGTCCAGTCCCTGAGTTCCATCAGCTACAGACCAAATTTCCAAATGGGACAGAAAATCAAACTAAAACAACCTTACGTGTCCTAGTCCGCTACCTTCTACTGTGTTCCTTGCAAGATGATTATGGCTATCACAACATAAAAACCACTGAGAGGAAAGACAGGCACCCAACAAAATATACCATAGCCCACTGCTGTGAAGTGCCTCTGTAAGGACTTTCTCCATCATGGGTGGGAGAACGAGGAATGGCTCTGCAGGGTTAATGCCAAGCTGTGACTACTCAGGCTCTCTTCCCCATGTTTATCCCACTGTTTTCTTAACAGCAGTAACAGTTCTCTGAGTTAGATTAGGCACTGTGGTACCTTGGTCACTTAAGCTCTTCTGGAAACTCTACCCTCAATCTCTTTGCTAGGAATACTTGCATTCACTCCTCCGTTAAATGATGAACTTTCTTTTCTCTCCTCTGACACCTCTGCAATTTTTCACAACTTATTTAAAAAAAAAATAAATTGGGCAGCCCAGCAAGTTCAATAGTTAATTCCCCTCCAGCCTTTGGATGCCTGGCAGAGGGACCAACTGATGGCTGTGTATTCAGGTTTTCCTTTAATGACCCTTTATTATAAAGTTTTCCTCCTTTCCTGACTTTGAATACAGATTTTTTTAACAGTTCAATAACAGAGGCACTTTAGAGACACAGTTAATTTACTCTTCTCTTTATTTCTTAATGGATCTATTTTTCTGTATAGTGTTTATCGTTTACCCTGATAGATCTCAACAAGTTCTTCTGATTCTTCTGGCAGCACAACCCTCTCTGCCTTTTTCACTGTTGTTCTTTGTGGGTGTTCTGTGAGCCTGAATTTGCATGGGCCTGTGAACAAACGTCAAAAATACTCCTGTCTTCCTCATGTACCAAGCAGCTCAGAAGTCTTGTCCTCGATAGACATGCAGATGACCTTTATCTGTGCATGCATGGAGATGGCAGGTCCTTCTGAGGAGGAGAAAAGAGGACCTGAGATGGAGAACAAGCTTGATACAATATCCTACAGCAAGGCAGCTTCCAGAGGGCACCTCCATCAGAGGCTGTGGGAAAGCATGCGGTGCTCTTCTGCCTGCTGGGGGGTGGCATTACCCCAGGAGCTGCAAGAGGTGTTCATCTCAGGGTCTGCCCAGTGTGAGAGCAGTTTGCTCCCCACTTTCTCTTTCTGTGGGTTTCTGTTAGGCTCCCAGCTGTCTGAGCAAAGGCCGAGCTGTGAGTAAATACGTGTGCAGTGTTGTTGGTGGAGAAGCAACCCCGTGACTGAGAGCAAGGCTTCAGCGGCTAAGTGTGCAACAGGGGGAGGGTGCCTGCCTCGGAGACCTTACCCTGGGTGGCCTAAGCATGGGGCACGCCTGGGAATGCCCTGCTGAGCTCGGATGTGCTGCCCTGCTGGGAGCAGCATCCACGAGCAGCTTGTGTTTTGCCAGCCCTGTGGGTTGCACCATTCGTTGTGCTGTGCACTAGCCCAAGGTGACAAGGTCAGCTACAGGCTTCAGTGACACAGCTGCAGTGAGTGCCCAGAGCATGAGCCTTCTGGAGCCGTGAGGTGTCATGTAAAAAATTCTGGTGTCCAAGGAAGGCTGATGTCCCAGGCTCTGATTTTAGTGCCCTTTGAGAGGCCTAAGGAAGGGGGATGTGCCATTTCTCCTTTTAATACCTTGACTCACCTAGCTCCAAGCTGGAGGTGACAACATGATGTGTCTGCGCATGTTCACAGTGAGCATTGCTTATGGATGTTTATGAAGACCCACAGTAAGGTTTCCTCTATGCCAGAGGAGGTGCAGAGCAGCTTTAGCATGGGAAAATGAGGCAAAATCGGGTTACACCATGGAAGGATACCAGCTTGGTTAATGGAAGTCAAGCTTACCGTCAGCATTGTGAGCACCTGTAGGAAGATGTTCTGTGCAGCATCACCCCTTGTGCCAATGGCAAATGGGTTGGTGTGGACTGGGATGATGGGTGCACCTTTGCCAGCTTTTCTGTGTCTATTTTGCATCCACACCCCTGATGTTTTTCCTTTCCTTTCCAACAAGTGTGAGAAAACATGCTACTGCATGAACTGGAAGGCCAGGTGAAAACCTCAGGTTTGCCAGGGGGACACAATTAAGACATGTTCCCTGGTCACGAGGGATTTTTGCCTCCTTACACCCCCTTATTTGTCTTTGGATTTTTATCTTTGACTCTGTGCAAGGGATGGGAGGATTAGGGTCACAGCAGTTGGAGAATGCACTGAGGCCTGTAGTGAGGTGAGATACTTACAGCTCTAGCTGCATTACTCAGAGTGCAACAAATAGCTATATCAGGCCCACTTTGTGCCGTTCAAAGTGGGATTCAGAGGCATGCATGGCTTGCAAGAGCTGCAGCATGGTGTTGCCAGACACACTGTTGGCGGTTGTCATACTGAGCCTGTGTTCAGAGTGCCTTGTGCTAGCCTAGCTTAGAGGATACCCAGGCTTGGACGAACCACTGCCTCTTTGCTCAAGAGGGGTGAGTCCTGTCTCACAGCTCATCTCAGCCTGTCTGGCTGGATCTGTTGGCCAAGTGGGTCAGACACGACTCCAGCTATCACCAGGAAGGGCTCTTGCCATGACGTGTGTGGGAACTGCTCTTTCTAACGCGAGCTCAGAAAGTTCTTTCCTAGTGTCAGTAAGTGGAGGGATGATGAGCCCGTGATCAGCCATTCAGGCCATGTGCAACCTTTACTACTCTCATTTAACTTCATATCCGTTTTACACCAGCCATAGAAAGTGATGTCACCATAAACAGTGCCAATAATTTTGACATTACTTTTGAAAAGACATCAATAAACTGTTGCCAGGCGTACACGAGTGGTGCAGTCTCCACCAGCAGCCTGGGGACAGGAAGCTTTCCTGGGACAGCAGCTGCAGAGCAGGGAATCAGGAAATCCCGGGACCCTGTCAGGCCTTACACTGTCATGACAATTCATTGTAAAGCCCCAGAACATGTAAGTGTGGATGGGGAGATGCCCAGGGGGAGATATAAGGTTATTTCTTGCATTCCCACATCCTCAAATTGGACCCTGGCCATGTCTGGTACAAGGGTGAGGACATCACTGTTTTTTTCAGTGGAGGTTTTTATTATTTTATTTCAGTGGAGGTTTTCACTTTATCTACTCTCAGTTTAGAGGCTTGGATTGGAAAGGGAGAAAGCAACCCTCGACCTGGCAAAGGAACGTGCTGGTGTGTCCGTGTGTCCGTGTCTGTGCGTCTGTGCATTTGCTTGTGGCCATCTAGTGGACGTTCCTTCCAGCATGCACTGCCTTGGTCCGGGACCATCTCGTACTCAATCCGTCAGGCTCGTTAATTGAAAGAGCCCTGCTGGAATACTACGTCAAAGGTAGCACGTGAGATTTGGTGAAGCAAAAAAATCACCATTATGTAGCCTGGTGTTTTCCTTTAAAGGATGAAGAATGAAGGAATGTTAACTTCTTTGTCATTGTTGATAGAAAGACAGAACACAGCCATAGCCAGTACCAGTTCCCCTGGCTGTGTTCCCCAGCTTGGAAAGCAGAAGCTGAGAAAATGAGAGAAAATGAGCATAACCAATAAAAAATTTAGGTTGTGCTTGGGCACAGAAGCAGTACAGAGTCACACTCTAGATACCTTAAAATATCCCTTTGCTGATTGAGACTCCTGGTCCATGGGTAGCCTCAGGCAGATTTCATTCTTTAGCAGACAATGTTTCAGGAGCTGATTAGGTAAACAAACTAACTAATATGATGAATGCGGATAACAAGGACACACTGAGTCTTATGTCCCTTTGCAAAATGAGAGATTCCTCCTACCACAACTTGCTCTTCTGCACCATCAATAATACGAAGGAGTATCAGTCATCATTTGGGATTCAGAGGAGGAGCCTGGCAAGAATAACCTTCCTAGTCTTTACTCCAAGGTGCTGTAACCCTGCGGTGTGGTGCATAGTGCCTAAGAATTGACTGCCTTGGGCAGTGGACACCGGGGATGAGAATTAGATGAGGATTAGGATTGGAAACATTCCCATTTGTAAGGCTTTCCAGTACTGCTGGTTTTGGTAAGGGGTTGGAGAAGGACAGGCATGTGGAACAAGCATCCAGAAGATGATGCTGAAGGTGCTGGCATTTGCTACAAGTGTGCCCACATGGGCCAAACCCCGATGCTAGTGCGTCCTGTGGTGAAGAAAATGCCTCCTTTGGGATGGTGTCACAGTATGGGAACAGCTGTACTGCTGGTAGCGATCGGCAGAGATAAAAGTTTCACGAGCACTGAACATTGAAAATACCGTTCCTACATCAGTGAATTACACCCCTTTCCTGCCTAATGAAGGACAGGCAGGAAGCAGGGCCAGGTCTTTTTCTAAAGAGAACAGGAAAGACGAGAGATGAGACAGAGAAATTAAACTGACTGCAAACGGAGCGAAGAAGGAGGAGTCTTGCAATCTTCAGTACTGACCAGCTACACACGGCTGGATGTCTGGACCAGGAGAGAACGTGAGTGCTGAGCCTGAGGGTTATGGGGGCACTCCAATTTTGGAAGCCACGACAGCACAGCTCAAGCAGCAGTGGGCACAGAGGGCTTCACCTGGGGCGAGGAAGCTCCTCTGAGCACTCTGTGTGTAGGTAGAGAGGATCTAAAAGGAAGCACTGATCAGTTTACCCTCCTGCTCAAGATACTCCGTTAGCTTCCTCTGGAGCCTGGCCAGCTTCTCTTCCCTTCCATGCCTTGCTCATCTCCACCCATTGCTATCTCTGCCCCTTCGCTCCCTCTAGCGTTCATCCTTACCGTACAATATCCTGCAGTGCCTTTTCTTTGCACATCCTTCTGTAATTCAAATGCTTTTTATACTTCTTTCTTCTTTACATCACAGAAATGCTTCTTCTCATTCAGCTCCATGTTGAAAACTGATGTATTTAAAGGGGCTGGTTCTTGGGTTTTCTGGTCATTGCCTTGCAACACCAAAGAATAGCAGGACAGACCTGCCCTCTTTACTGTTCTGTTTCTGAGGACAGGGATTCTGAAACAAGCTTCACATCTTTCACAGAGGTGCTTTTGTGGTAATACAAAGATGTAAATCACCTTAAGCTGTTGACTTTTGGTCCAAAAGACACCTTTGCTCATCAAACTGTGATAGCTTTGCAAAAACATCAGATGTGCTTCAGTAAAGGCAGTCTGAAATTAGCAATGGGTTTCAGCTACTGCTCATGAAGCGTGGAAGTGTAAACTCAGTCCTTTCACCATACCCTGTGATGTACCATGGAGAACCAGAGGAAAGCAAGTGAGAAGAAAGCTGTGTGGTAAATAAGGTGTTTCACAAAGCTTTCACAAAGCTGAGCTGACCCATATGGGGGGAAGGAACAAGTCCAAACATGGACAAACCTAAACATCCCTTGAGGCAGACCAAATTTTACATCGTGAAGTTGTAGAACAAATATTTGAAAACAAAGACAACTGCAGCCAAAGAAGACACAATCCCAAAACTGCAAGTAAATGAAAGTGAAACAATCTCCAGTCAAGGAAGGAAACGTGAGATGCCAATAATCAATAGCTGCATTTTCAGAAGTTGTTACTGATGCACCAACACTGCTGAAAATACCCCAGAACTACTAACACTGTTGTTTAATTCTTCTCAGACTCAAGGCACAGGAAAATTTTGGTAACATGTTAAGAAATCCAAAGAAAAAGTAAGATTTTCCAGAAGGACATGCCACTGATGGAACCATTTTAACAAGGGCAAAATCCCAAGAACAGGCCGCAGAGAATAATATTGCCCATCCATAATAGTGTGGGGGCTGCAGGTACTTGGGATGGGGTGGTGGTAGAGATGCTGGTTTGGGTCCTGACCCCAGGAATATTCAATATTGAGCACCACAAGTTTCACACGAGTTCATGCCTGAGGTTGAGATATGGGCACTGGCATCAAAACAAGTTGGGTAGCCCTCCTCATTCCTGTTATGCTAGAAATTCTGCTATTTCAAAGTTTCCTTTTTTTTTTTTTTTCTCTCCAGTCAAAACCATGAGGAAATTCCCCTCAAATCTCAAAACTCGATTTGGGAAATCTCAGAATGATCTTCCAGAGGTGTTGATGTCATTTTTATTTACTCATTTTTACATGTTACGTGGATGAGATTTAAATACAACATTGAGAAGAAAGCTATAGATAATTCTGATTGCGCTTCCTCAGAGCCAGACTCAGCTTTTCCATGTGATTGTATCAGCATTTTTTGACAGACTTTTTTTTCCCCACGAATTCCAGTCAAAATTGGGCTGCTGGCTGCATTTGTTTGTCCGTGCTGTTGGAAAAGGGATGCTCTGGGATAGCAGGTTTAGAGGCAGTAGTGGGAGAAGCTACTGCTGTGACATGGCTGAAACCCATCTGGGGAGGACAGAGGAATGGGACATCGGGGAAGATGTTTTGGGTTTCAAGACAGGAGGAAGAGAGAAGGGAGAGGTGATGAAAATATCAGTGAGGAGGCACCTGGGTAAAATGACTGAAGTTTGTTTTAAAAGTGGCCCAGTTGGTAACTGATGGAAAAAGCTTTGCCTGGCTGAAAATCCAGGTGTGGTAAGTGGTGACAAGAGGACACACGGATGGAGAGGGAGTGACCCAGTCCCCTGTGGCTCTGCCAGCCTGGCACTGAGACCGAGATCAGGAGGAGCGCACAGCCTGGAGCGAGAGACCCTGCCACTAACCCATGCATTGTGCAGGCACCCCGCACTGGGTCTGGCCACAGAAATGGTCGGAGAGGGGACGCTGAGCCCACCTGAGGGTCCTTGCTCTGCTCTGGCTGGATTTACAGCCACCAGAGGTCCAGGGGATTGCCTATCGACAGAAGGAAGGTGTAAGTCAGTTTGCTTTTCATGCAGAGGAGGTGCTGACATGTCATGTTTCAGGAAGCAACCTGGCTGTAACATCCCCTTTGCTGTGCACAGCATGTCTTCTGCCAGGAGAGGTAGGATCACAGCCTCAGAAACCACGTCCCCACTCCCCGGGGAGACAGATTGTCCCTGTCACACCAGTGCTGGGGCGGCAGGCAGAAGAGGCGAGCTTGCTCTACACCAAAGGGACCTTGTTCCGCGGCGAGGTTGCAGCGAGGCATTGATCTTGTGGTCCCCATGGCGGAGCTGGGGGTCCCAGGCCCTGCCGAAGCCCCCTAGTGTTCCCCCCTGCAGCCCGTGCTCCCCCACAGCTGTAGGCGGTGGAGGCAAGAGAGGGTTAACCTGTCAGCTCTGTAATGTTAAACAGGTGTCAAAGGCACCTCCATATATCTGCAGATTGAAATCAAATTCTTTGCAGTATAAAAAGATAAATTACCCAGGCGATTCCCGCCTCATCCCACTCATCAGGCCAGCGCCAGACGGCAAGCAATTTTTTTTTTTAATGTGCTAACGACCTAATCAAGCAATCAAGTCGGAGAAGATTGCGGAGTGACCCCGAGCATCCATCTGCCAGCGAGACCCCACCATTCATTTCCATTCTGCCGTGTACTTTCCGGGAAAGGGAGGGAAAAAATAGGAGAAAAAAAAATCCTAAACAAATTAACACCCAATTTTCTGTGAGTCTAATTAGTTAAATGAGGAGGTGTTTGGGGTGTCCGCGGGGAAGGAGGGGCTGCCTCTCGGAGAGGGGACTGGTAACTCCATGGCATTAATTAGCGCAGGTCAATGGCGTGGTTCCCCAGGGACCAGCTGCTTTAATTTCCCGTGATATTTCAGTGCCTGAGGCCCATCGATTCAAACTGAAATTAACTTATTTTTCAATCAGGCCTGGGCTGCCCCTGGGGCTGACTCTTCCTTTGCCTCCTTCTGAATAGACCTCGAGCAATTTTTCATCTAAAGCTGATGCCTCTGCTCTGCAGGAAGGGAGGGGATGCGGGGAGGGAGGAGGGCAGGCAAGACAAGAGGGATGGAAATCAGAGAGCGAGCACTAATAGATTTCTGCGAGCACCCCCCCACTGCTGCCTGCACCTCTGCTCGCTGCCCCCCAGGTCACAGCTCGGAGATTATTCTGCCAATTTTCTGAGAAGATGAGGGGCTTTTCAAACTGGGAATTCAGGGCGAGCTTTGCGGTTCAGCTCCCCCTTCTCTCCCCTCCCCAGAGCATGCCCCCCGGCCCAGCCCTCCCTGCAGGCACCGTGGTGCACAGCCCCTCGCTGCGGCTCAGGCGCTCGGTAAATCATGAAAGAAAATCCCAGGCACGAGAGCCAAAAGCCATCGGAAAAAGACACCGCAATGGCAAATTAATTACATCCTGCAGGGAGGGGTGGGACCTGCTCGCAGGCTTGGCCCTTGTCGCTTCTGCAAGGGAGGGTGTGGAGAGAAATACCCGGCAGCTGCTGCATAGGGGAAAAGCCTCCGTGCTCTCAGGGTGGTGTACGTGCACCCTTCTTCATCCCCATGCACAGGCACGTGTGTGTGTGCAGGAACGGGACCGTCCCACCTCCTGCTCCCATCACCCACATCCCTGCATGTCGCCCACCCCAGGTTTGGTTCCAGAACCGCCGGGCCAAGTGGAGGAAGCGGGAGAAGTGCTGGGGCCGGAGCAGCGTGATGGCCGAGTACGGGCTCTACGGCGCCATGGTGCGTCACTCCATCCCGCTGCCCGAGTCTATCCTCAAGTCGGCCAAGGATGGCATCATGGAGTCCTGCGCACCCTGGCTCCTGGGTAAGAGAGCCGCTGCCCTCACGGGTGGGTGGTGAGGGGGTCAAGGTGAAGGGGGGCCATGAGGAGGAAACCTGATGCGGAGAGCATCAAACATGGGGGGGACTCGCCCTGTGACACCACTCATCAACTAGCCCCAAATGCCTGCTGGTGCTTGGACCCTGACCTGCAGGGAGGGAGAGGGTGAGCTCCTGGGACAAGCAAGGGGATGAATGCCCTGCCTTGCCTGGGGTCCCTGTGAGGCTGTGTGGGGTGCCGGGAGCCCCCTGTCCTCACCATTGCCCCCCTTCCCTTCCCCTGGGGGCCCCTGTGGTCCGTCCTCATGCTCTCAGCACTCAGGAGAGCTGCACCACTGCCTGCTTTTGCTTTGTTTCCTGTGGAGAAGGGGTGGTGGATGTAGTGGGGCTGCCCTGCCATGCTCTTGCTCTTTGCTTCCCGCTTTCTGACCTTTCAGGCTGATTCTGCCCCAAAACTGATTTCTGGTGTCCTAACGATGGGCTGTCCTATCCTCCTGTCTGTGTGAAGCTGGGGGAGGCAGGAGGTGGGTTGTGGGAGGAACAAACTGATAGGGAAAGGCAACAGGAGACCTTCCCTGGTCCCAGTGAGCAAATGGCCCCAGGGGTGCAGGCACCTGCTGTGTCTGAGACCCTCATCCCCACAGAGCCGGGGCTGCCCTTGCACGGGGCCGGAGCACCCGGCTCGCCATGACTGCTGTTTGTAGCAAGGGTTTCTGCTTTTCCTTAATTCTGGCCTCTCTTTATCTTTGCTGTTTTCAGTTCAAGATGGCTTTCCCATGCCCAGGCGCTTTTCTAAACCCGAATACCAACAATTCTTTTTAGGGATGCACAAAAAGTCTCTGGAAGCAGCGGCTGAGGCGGGGAGGAAGACGGAGGTGGAGCGCCAGGCCCTGCCCAAGCTTGACAAGGGTGACAAGGAAGAGAGGGGCCCAGATCCCAAAACCGCCATTTCCCAGGAGGAACTGAGAGAAAACAGCATTGCCGCCCTCAGGGCTAAAGCTCAGGAGCACAGCACCAAAGTCCTGGGGACCATCGCTGGGGACACCCCCAGGAAGCCAGAGAAAGGGGAGGAGGCAGCGGAGGACGAGAGGCAGACGGAGAAGTCCAGCGTGTCGCAGAAGGAGGAGCAGCTGATCTAGGGGGGGCAGAGGCAGCAGGAGACAGCCCCGACAGACACTGTGTCCTCCAGGGGCTGAAGCTGGCCAGGTGGCCCCTGCAGCCCCCTCCTGGGGCATGGGGCTCGGCCTCTGTGCATGGGGCAGCCCCAAGGGTCACTCCCCTGGAGCGCAGCCCTGCCCCTCGCTCCTCTGCCCACAGGGCCTCCCTCACCCCTGCCCCTTCCTCATCTCCATCGCCACCCCAGGGGGGACTGTGGCTCCGGCCCCAGGCCCCATCCAGCCCCCTCCAGGCTGGCTCAGCCTGGCTCACCTCCTCCTCCTGCCCCGTGTTGCTGCTGTGCCCCATGCCCCAGCCATCACCCGCTGCCCCAGCCCTGCCTTCGGCAGGACGAGCCTGCGGCCCTGTTGGCATGAAATGGCGAGCCTCCGCCGCACGTCTCTCCTGACCCAGCACTGCGGGCTGTGAGTTTGGTGTGGTTCGTTTTTGCCTCCTTTATGAGGGGAGACACAAGCTTTGCCCACAGACATGATGTCACGTTCCCACCTCGCACCTCCAGGTCACCCCGGCCCACGCCGCCATCTCCTCCACACATGCTCAGGGGCTGAAGCCATCATGGTGGTAGGCGCTAGAGGCCGGTGCCACACTATTTAGCTCAGCATCCCTTGGGCTGCAGGGCCAGGCACCATCTCTGCAGCTTCTACCTCTCTGCACAGCAAGGCCTGCAGCCCTGGCTGTAAAACAGGCTTGGGGCAGGCTGCTCCCGCAAGGCTGGCAGAGACGGCTAGGTGTGTCTGTATCCCAAAGGCCAGAGCCTCCATTGCAGAGAAGTTGAATGCCAGGGAAAACATTTACCACTTAAATTATTCTAGGAGATAGAACCTAATTTGCCAAACTTATTTATGGAATTGAATTTGCCCCGCTTGCCCTCTGAGCGCTAAAGGGAACTACAGCCATGCAGATATGCCCCTGACACATGCTGTAATGTGTACATACGTCTCCTCGCTGACCCCACACGTGCACACACACAGACCCACACAGCCAAACCCGCTGTTTTTTGCAGTGCCCCATGTTAACATTGCCCTTCCATCCTGGTCAGGCTGTGTTCCCCAAGGACGATGTAGGACAGTCACTTCCACGCAGCCCTCTCTGTCCCGCTTTCAGCTGCCAGCACCCTCTCCTCAGAGCTGCTGTTTTTATTCTGTCAAAATTGACCCCCTTCATACAGCCCCATCTGTCTTTGTCCCCAGTTTGTTCAAAGTTCAACGTGTTAGATTATAGCCCGCGGTGTGTAAATAATGTATATACAGTGCGAAAAGAATTCAGTATTGAGGTGTTTGAGATATGGAGCTGTAACAACTTCTAGTCATTCAGAACCTGTGATTTATGTGCCATTTTCTGTAAAGATATGAACAAGAATAAAACTAAACTGGAATATTGTGTACGAGTCTGGTCACTTCTTCAAGGCAGATGAATTCAGCCAAAGTGGAGTTGGGTGTCAGGCCTTAGACAGAAGGCATTTCAGCGAGCTCCAAAGCAGCATGCAGAGAGACTATCTTCCTGCCCACCCAGATTTGGAGAAGATGGGCTCTCCCTTCTCAGTGAAAGACAAAGCTGGGGAGGGGGCACTCATCCCGGGGGCAGAACCTATGAATTTTTTATTCATCAGTTAGAGAGAAGGGCATAAATGGGGAATTCCAGCCAGGGGAGCTCTGGCTGGAGAGCAGTGGGAACCCACACTGAATTGTGAGAGGAGCTGAGGTATGTATGCTCTGCTAAGGGTGTCTGGGGATGCGCTCATGGAAAACACTGATGTCTTACAGGGAAAAAAAGGCTGAAGTGGAGCAGGTGTGCATAGGAAATAAGAGACTGTGCTTATGCAGTGATGAGGATGCGTGGGCTTGGCTTTGTGGAGGTGCTGTAACCTGCAAGGCTGCATTTCTCCAAGAGACAGTGCCTTCATAGGTCTGCATCTAGCTCTGGGGGCAGCTTTGATACAAATTCAGGTATGTTTGGGATGGAAGGACCTGTTGTCAAATAATGACTGTGTACCACGTTGGTGTCCAGCTTATTCACCAGATGTATCGGACCTGCAGACCACGAGGGATATCGCCACAAAGAGCAAAGAGAACATGAGACCTCACTTAGTGCTGTTGGTCCATCCTGCAGCTACAGGCTGGTCCAAATTATTTGGAAGAAGGAAGAGAGTCCAGCCCAGCTTGCTGGAGCAAAGGTGTGCCCCCTTTGGCAAAGTTCCCTGTGCTGACTAAGGGTGTCTTGCCTTGGACATGGTCATGGAGCAGGGATCAGCACCCCAGATAACAGCATGGGCTCACTAAATGTCTTTTGGCCCATGGGAAGGGCTGGTTCTGTTCAGGCTGTGAAGCCGTGTCCAGGAATGAAATGTGTCCTGGTGTCTATGAGGACTGACAGCCAGGTTCCTGTGACAGCCCTGGAGGTGAGGGGCCGCCTGAAGCTACTGCCACTTCCCTGGGTAATGCACAGGCTCTGGGAGCAGGCGCAGGATGGGGAGAGCAGGTCCTGATGCTCCTGCTGGCCTCGAAGCAATGAGGGGACGTTGTCCTGCAGCAGCAGTGGCTGGAGCTGCACACAAACCCAGGGTCAGTAACTGGTGGCTCCTCCTGCAGCACCCGTAGTGTCAGGCAGGCAGTGCACAGCCTTTGCTCATCAGATCTGAAAGCAATTCATGCTTGGAAGGCTTCCTGGAAGGCTCCTGTGCTGGTCAGAAAAGTGGCTGTGTAAAAATAGCCACCTCTTACTCAGCGGGCCTGCTCTGATGGAGGAGAGCGTTTGCCAGCTCAGCAAGGCGAGGGAGTTGAGACTCAGGAGCAAGGGGAGAGGAGGTGCAGAGGCAGGGGAAGAAGGAGGATGTGTGCTGCGAGCCTGCCGCCATGCACAGCGAAGAGATGTTGTCCCTTCTCTACATGGCAAGCTGAAGGGTCAGTCAAAAAAAACAGTCCCCAGGCTGGTTACCTGCTGCTTGCTGTTCTCACACACAAGGCAATGAGTCCCTGACACACGGCTCTCATGAGCTAGCTGTCTGTAGGCAGTGCAGGGGGTAGATGTGCTGCCTTGTTGCAGCATGAGCTCATCGTTATCCAGAGCAAAGGCTCTGGGAGCTGCTGAAGGGCATCACCCCAGCAGTGTGTCTGCATGCAGCCTGGCCATCAGCTCTGCTCCTCCCCATCCCAAATCACACATTAGGGAAGATTATGTGTTGGGTGCTGAGGAAGACTGTTGAGGACAAAGCCCGTGAGCTTGGGGACCTGGTCACCCTAGGTGACCATGAAGCTGTGCAGCAGATCACAGAGGGACACGAGCACCTTGGTGGGGGGGCGAAAGAGCTGCTGGCATGGCCCTCCCAGCAGCCACCTCCTTTGCTACAGAACTGGGGCCAGGGCCAGAAACATCACTGAGCAACTTACTGTGCCCAGTAAGTGCTCAGACCATACCTCCAGAGTAGTCTGAGGGAACTCAGAGACCCTCAAAAGCTCTGCCTCTGCACACAGGTAGGAGGCAAGGGAGAGAACAGGATGCATCACAGACAGAACAGTAAGGAGGAGCTCTGTTTGCTCCCTTGAAAGCAGAAGGCCAAAAGCTATCCTTGGGGTTCCTTGTGCCTTGCAGTAGCAGTGGAGAAAGGAACTGACCAGCCAGGATAGGTGTATTACCCCTACCCTTGCTCTGCTCTTCACCACTAGTCTGGTCCAAGAGCACTGCCAACACACAGTCATCCCTTCCAAAGCAGAAATAAAAAAGCAGAAGAGGCAGAAGCCTGGATAACACAAACTGATTCTTCTCCAGGAATATCTGGATAACAGGCCCCAGATTTTAATACAAAACACGTTTATTTGAACCTTAACCCTGTGTCTTAAGGAGAGGAGAGCCATGTCCTTTTCTGTGCCAGCCTCCTCCTCCCATTACAATGCATCCCTTAACTGCTTGTGGAGCCAGCAGCTCAGAAGCCCGTTCTGTAGAACCAGAGCCCATTCTGCAGGGCTGTACATCAGAGGCAGAGGTCCCAGCGAGGCACAGACAGCACAGTATCAGGTTGCAGCCCATCCTTGCACTGCTGCATCCTGGATGGGTGGAGGTTCCTCTGCCCATGGCTTCTACGAACCCCATGAGGTAATGTTGTCTTTTTCAGCAGCCCAGCAGCTCAGTCCCTTCCCCCGTGAGTGGTAAGGAGGACAAAGAGTGGGACTGAGAGGGATAGGGGAGACATGTCCGGTCCTGGCATAAGTTCAGACTTGGCCCTGCATCCATCGGCAAAATCTGTAACTGGTTTTGCACCAAGTGAATCCCTTGCTGACAGCTGCCGGCTCTGCACTCCCAGTCTGCTCTTCAGAGCTCTCCCAGGGATACGCAGCTTGTGCAGCTGTGCGGACTCGGGCATGTTTATCAGCATCCTTCCTCAGACGGGAGCCGCTTCATCCTCTCACATCGCATGAGTTCCCATCTTCCCTCTCCATGAAGCTTCAAAATCCAGCTGTGGAACTGCAATTCGATGACACAACAACTGAGGGATGTCTCTGTTGAGGGCGTGTTCTCCCACAGCGGGGCTCTCCAGCCTCAGCCATTCCCCTCTGCTCACCAGGGACCCTCTCTGCCTCCCATCTTGCCACCAGCAGAGAGGCGTGTAATGCCACCTCCCCTTCTCACCTTCTCCAGGCTGGGCCTGTGTCCCACGCTGACCAGCGTCATGCCCAGCTGAAGGCACACACGGTACAGCTCATGCTCCACCTCTTCCGTCAGGGCGCTGGTGGCTTCATCTAGCACTGAGACAAGCCGTAAGCCCCACACACACCCCCCTCTCCCTACTTGTCCTCTCCCCCTGGGCAAAAGAGCAGTGACTGCTGAGGACATTTCACAAGTTAAGTGGAACTCACCAAGAGCAAGTGAGGAGAAGCCTAAGGACTTTGACTTTGCTCTGGCACAGCTGCTGTCAGCCAAGTGGGAAGGCTGCCCTTCCCCACAAGCCCTCAAATCCACCCAAACGGCCCCGTTCACCTCGTTCATTTCCCTCAAAAGCTGCCAGCCATTGCCCTGTTCTCACCACTGTGAAATCTAAGACATGACCTTCCCAAGACAGGCTGCGTGCCAGAGCGCCTGGCTGAACAGCAGCCTCGTCACCTCTCTGGCCAAGAGCCCACGTGCAGCAGCCAGGATGGCCTGGCGTGGCTTCCTGTCAGTTAAAAATAAATGCTACTGGCCTGGAGCAAATGAATGCAATTAGTTTTACATCATCTCTACAGCTCAGATGACAGTCCACAAGTTCCTTCTGGCCAGATAGCATATGGCAGCGCTTCAGGAGATGAGAGGTACTTGAAAGTGGCTCCTTGCTACTGACACTGGCTCTGTGCACACACATCTACCCTGGCCCCCCTGACAACTCCTCCAATGTCCCCCCAGCCATCCAAACGTGGAAAGGAATTAGACCAGACTGCAAATGTGAGCTGCCTCTGTGATCTCTCAGCAATGCTTCTTCCACCACTCCTTGTCCTCTTTTGCTGTGTTATAGCTAAGTTTCCAAGGGCACATCATTTCCACAGCCCCACGGAGGCTGATGAGCCGCACACACGGCAGCTGACACTGTGTTTGTGCTCACTAGCACACCTGCTTCTTTACACGGCAGCTGGTGAGCATGCTGAGAGGGTGCTCTCCCAGGTGTAACACCTGGACCAAGAACACTAATTAATAGTTCCCTAAGAAGACGAGGTTTTACACAAAACCTCTTCATTTACCCCCTGCCACAAAGATAGTGAAATATTTTCACCTCTGAATCCTGTGTGTGCTGAGCTGTCTAAAATCATCGCTAAGACTGAGCAGGTTCCTGAGCTGCCTCTGTACCAGCTTCTGTTTATGCCGAAGGCACTGCCTTTCTTCTTCTTCTGCAGTCGCTCACTCACCTGCGTATCTTGGCTGGAGGTAGAAGAGACGTGCAAATGAGAGCCTCTGCATCTCCCCTGGGGACAGGATGTCATACCTGCAGCAGGGTTGAGATTCAAAAATCTCCCTTAACAAAGAGAGCTTGTTTGCTAAAGAGCTTGTGGTTGCTGATACCGGAGACCCCAGCAAACAACTGTCCCTGTGTGCACCCGGTGCTCCCCCTCCACTGTGCACAGTGAGTTTCCTGCAGAGCAGCACGGCTGCTGATGTTGGTATTGATGCAGGACAGGGCAGGAACCTTTTATTGGGCAGGAACCTTTCAGCCCTGCATACAGCCCACCTCCCACAAGACACAGGTGGACACAGATGCTCCCAAGTCCAGCAGCAATGTGCAACTGCTTAGAAGTGTTCCCCAACCAGAGGGATCATCCAAATTCCCACAGACAGTGAGCTGCCTTACCAGTTCCAGTCCACCTGCTCGTCCAGTCCTCCAGCCCTTGCCAGCAAATCAGTCTGCAGAGAGCACAGCAGACTTGTGAACGCAGCCCCAGCCCTGTCAGCCCCCAGGGGACACAGCCCTGAGTACAACCATCCCCTTCCTGCTACCCTCTCTTCTCCTGCTTGGTCCAAAGTTGCTCCATATCCCTCCTCCTCTGCCTGTTCCCATGGACAGTCCCGTCCCAGCTACGGACCATTCCCCTGCCTGTGTCCAGCACGTGGTCATCCCGTGCTGCCACAACACCTCATCCCTTCGTCCCTCTCCGGCAGCAGCAGGCAGGACGGCAGCAGCGCCACCAGGGACTCACCAGCCCGGCCAGCTCCAGGAATCGCACGATTCTCTCATCATCCGCAGGCCCTGGGGGAGAAAGTGGGTACGTACAGGACACGTCTGCTGAGACCACAGCTGCAAGGGGGAGTCAGTGGGGCAGGAGGGAAGGTTTGGAGAAGCTCCCGAGGTCCACTGTAGCTGACTCAACCACTTCTCTATACTGGGTCCTGAGCTTTGGCACACAGAGAGCTCCCGAAGAGCCCTCCTTAAGCCACATCTGTGAGCAGCGTACCAGGAGATGGCCGGGCTCCACAGATACACCTGAGGCTTGGTCCATGGTCACAGACGGACACAGCCAGAACACAAGGATCCAGGCTTCACTCAGACAGAAACTTAAACTTGGACATCGGCAAGACGCAGCAGCTTATACTCAGATGTGTGCTCTGGCTTGTGAGGAGGGCAGGGGAGAGCAAGAATACACATTGACCTCGACAGCATGCAAGGACCCAGGACATCGTTTGAAAAAGAGGGACAGTGAAAGATGGAGGTACATGGAAACTGAGATAAAGGCAAACACGGCTTCCCATACGCAGGTTGTACCAGATGGATCAGATGAATCCCGACAGCAAGTTCAGAAAGCAGCAGGGTGTCTCAGCACGTACCATGTATCACGGTACAACATGCAGAGCACAGCCAGCCCGTCCTCACTGTATCTAGAGAAAGCATTCTTCTTGAAAGCGAGGGAATGCTGAGCTGATCCAAAGCTACAGAAAGGCAAACCTTCCAGGGAAAAGAAGAGTGCAACAGAAGTGTAACAGAGCATTCCTCATGGGGCATGGGAGAGGAGAAGCTGCACTGGGTGCAGAACAGAGAGCTGAAACCACAGGGCTGGCTAATTGCTGTGATGAATTTCCACATACCTGAAACTGGATAGATCTCCTTCAGGGGATAGATCACCTGTTGAACAGACCAACAGAAGTCATGTCAGAGGGAGCTGGACATGGTCCAACCGAAACACAGTGGTGGTGGCACAAAGTCAGGCAAAAGGGAAGGAGCAGCCGCACGCATCCTCCCTCTTGCAGGCCTTCCTGCTGCACGCAGGTTTGCAGAGGCATGGTAAGAGCCGGCCCAGGGCTCACCTGCTCGCGCAGGCTGCCATCGGTGAAGAACGGCCGCTGCGGCAGGAACAGCACTCCATGGGGGCCAAAGCAGGTCAGCATCTGGATACTCCCTGCACGGAGACAAACACATGCTAAGCCCGCAGCACCTGCTAGCAACACCTCGCCACCCCCAGGGATTAGCCTTCACATCCCAGAAAAGGCAGGTTGGCAACACAGAGTAAAGCAATGAGTGCCACAGAGAAGTTTGTGATCCAGAGAAAGGACAGTTCAAATGGTGACGTGTTTAGCATCACAAGTGGCACTCGTCTTGCAAATTCCTGCGGCCGCCTTCTAAACTCAGCTAGGACAGCCCTCACTGAAGAAGAGAAGGATATGGAGACCTGCAGTCCTTACCCCGTGTGCTTTCCCAGAGTCCCCCGAGGACCCTCAGGAGAGATGTTTTCCCTGTGCCGGTGTTCCCCACGATCATCACGCTGTCTCCTTCTGAGATCCTGAGGCTCAGGTCTTTAATGAGCAGCTTGCCAGAGGATGGCACTGAGAGCGTCACTCGCTCCAGAAGGAAAGCCGTGTCCTTCGGCACTGCGTCCTGCCCAGCATAGCTGCTGGGCCACCGCCGAGACAAAGGAGAAGAGATCTGGGGTAAGTGCTGATGCTGAGGCTGGTAAACACCAGGCACGTCCCCTTGCACCTTAGACCGCCTGTGCTTCCGTGACATGAGTCTTGCCCCACACACCCCAGGTTACAGCGAGCACTGCATTGCTTGGTCCAACCAACTGCATGCAGCAGGCTGTGACACCGAGGGCCACCTCCACCCAGTGACAGCCCCACACACTGGCAGGTAAGCTGCAAGCCAACGTGCTGCTGAGCGGAGACTCACCTGTCCAGGTCCCAGCTGGCTTTGGCTTCTGCGTAGTTTTCATTTTTTCTTCTGCCAAGACTCAGCAAGGTTTCCTGCAGTTCACCAATCCTGGGAAAAAAAAAAAAAAAAAGGGTGCATGAATGCCAGGGGCAGCTCCTCACTTCTAACGTTGTCCATACTCACTCACAGACAACTGTTTGTTATGTATTTAGCACAGACTTGGGTAGAGCCATGTCCCATTACCTCTCCTGCAGAGATCTGCCCACACAGAAGCTCACCTGTGTGTGTAGCCAGCTACATCGGTCACGGTGCTGGAGAGATCTATGAGCTGGCTGAAGCAGCTGATGAGGTAGATGGAAACGAAGGCATTCTGGGGAGAAATCACATGCCAAAGCAAAGGTCAGCGCTGACCTGGGGAGACTGCCCCACCCCCATGGCTGCGAGGAGATAGCCAAGGTGTCCAGACATCTGGCTGGGTCAGCAGGCCCAGCAGGATGAAGGAGGGGTGGAGAAATCACCCAGGGCAGCGGGAAAGAAGGAGAAAACGGCCGCATTCGGATGGAGCAGGGCTTCCCTGCTCAGCACAGCAGTTCTGGCCGGCGGGACACATCTCCTGCCACCCAGGGATGGTGCCTGCAGAGTGCCTGCAAGCTCGCCCTGTCTGTGTCACGCAGATCCACGCCGCCAGCCCTGCCCTAGCACCGCACATGGCTCAGTGCAGGGTGTCTCAGCCTGCAGCGCCTACTTTGCTATTTTTACTTCTGCATTCTCCACCACAAGCCGGCTTTGAGCACCTCGAAACAACTCGGGCTGGGAAGGCTCCTCTCCAGCAGCCTGGTGGCAACCACAAGCGAGCACAGCCTCACAACTGGCCACGGGCAGCAGCCGCGGGCAGAGCCCACACCCACAGCACTGCGTGGGGCTGGGAAACACTTAGGCAGTTGTGTCCTCGGCAGCTTTCACCCCCACGTTAATCTTACACCAGGCTGGCTCAAAGCTCCCATTTCCATGCCACCACGGGTCAGTCTATCCTGAAGGTCTCTCACTGCGGGTTATTCAGCCCCCCGGCCACCAGCCCAAAGCCCCAACCTCCGCCCTCAGTGCCCACTCACCCTCCACAACAGGGCCCAGCCACATGAATTTACAGACTTAAGTCTTAGGGCTGGCTCATACAGTTAATACAAACTCACAGAGCACACACTTTGCCCCCAGCCCGGTGTGGGACGCAACCCTTAGCTCACCTTGCTGACCAGGGCGCTGAGCTCTGTTGGACTCAGGTCACCGTAGACGCCAGAAAAGATAGGAATGGCAATGACCACGTAGCTCAGGATGCTGCCCAGGTAGTCAAAGGTGTTGATCCCAACTGGGCAGAAGCACATGGGGACAAGACAGTAAGTTGCGGTGGGAACCTCTCTCCCAGCCAGGACCAAGTGCAACCCACTCAAAAGGAAGACCCAGATCCTGTCTCAGCCTCTCATGATGCACTCGAGCAGAAAACCCTATCTCACAGGACAGCAGAAGCGCTGGGGTGAAAACCCATTTGCCAAACAAAAAGCTCCTTGGAACAGGTCCCAGAGCAGAGAAACATCGCCCAGACAGAGCCTGGGAACCACCATGAAGCAAAAGCCACTTTGCCCGCTTGTTTCTGCTCTTCAGGGGCCCAGCTGGCTCCTTCCAGCTGGAAAAAGGGAGTTCTGGGGTGAGATGCTTGGCCATGAAGTCTGCTTTGGAGCACAGGATAGGCAGAAAGACTTAAGCCCCCAAACTCTCACAGAGACACCTGTGTTCAGGACTCTCTGGTGCTCAGAAGCTCACAACACTGGTGAGGTGAGGAGGAGCTGTCTTGGCACTACGTAGCCCCCAAACCTGGACCCAGTGACAATGGGAGGAAGGGAGTTTTTCAGGGGGCAACTATTCTTAAGGGACAGGCTTTATAGGAAAGCAATCTCTGCAGCTCCCAACCACATACATGGACTCTTCTCCTTCCCTAGAGCCCAAGCCCTTACCCCTCTTCACAGCCATTGAAAGCCCGCGCCATAAAGAGTGCAGATTCTTGCAGAGACTTCTTTTCAGGCTTGTGCTCTATGACTTAGCTGTGTTGTCCAGAACTTTGCTCTCTGCCAGGCTTTTTCACAACAGGATTCCCACTTAGGAGTGCAGGAGGCACCCTTCTTTCAGCCTCAGGGTTTTCATGCACCAGAAAGAGGCAGGAGAAGAAAAAACAGCACTGCTGCTCTAGCAGTCAGGCTTCCAAGCCCATGGGCCACTACAACAGAACTACTACATGCCTTTGCTCACCCCCCAAAGCTCCCCACTCACTGTAGAGCCACAGCTCCTTGCCAATCAGCTCCCTCTGGGTCTGCAGCAAACTCTGCAGCCTGCGGTTCGTGCGCATGTGCTCCACTCGCCCGGCCCTGTAAAATATGATAGCAACATGGCTCCTAGACTTCCTGGGAGCACACAATGGGGTAAAAGCGTGGGCTTTAGGACTGAGACCTAGAGAGGGCCTCTTACTGCAGCCTCCAAGCTCTTTGTTGAGCTGGAACTGAACACCCATGAGATCCTTCCTGCAACACTACGAAACTTTGGCTGAAAGGAACAGCCCTGCAAGTTTCAGAGCACGTGGGTGTTTCTGTCCCACACAGGAGGTGAGAAGGGGCCACACACTATCAGCGAGGCCCAGGCCTTGAGCAAAACACACCCAAGATTACAACACACACTTTCTGAACAAAGCCTTTTTTGGAAGAGAGAGACAGTGCTGCCACACAACTGGAGCCAGAAAGGAGAGGACAGAGGCAAAGGAGGTGACAGCAAGCAAACGGGCCAGGTGACCCCAGCCCCAAAGCCTTCCCTTTCCCGGACCTTCCCAAAAGGATCAGTGTGACCCCCACCACCTGAGCTAGCAGCAATGCTCCCAGGGCTGTGCTGTCTGCACTGCCAGCTGCTCTCTGAGCAGGCAGCAAGGAGGCACGTCCCGGCTCCAAATCACCACCTCAGCAGTTTGGCAGCTCCTTCTGCTCGTTCACAAGGGCTGGGCTGCCCTCAGGTGGCAAAACGCAGGCAGAGCTCCATGGTTTGCTCCAGACAATGAATTCCCGTGGCAGCTGAACTTATTAAGCAAGGACACAGGGAGACAAAGGCCAGGCATCAGGGACCAGAAGTTCTGGCTGAAGTGCACAGTGTCGGTAGCTACTATTACTTTGCAGATGTGGAGAGGTTGTTGGATTGGTTTCAGCTTTTCCTCCCATTCACTTTCAAAGCGAGTTTGCCAAAGGTTAAGAAAACAAATAAATAAAATGCTGACAACGCCGGTTTTGTTTTTCCTTTATCAAAACAATCAATGGTTAAGCAAGTACAAGAGGACAAGATTTAACAGCTCCTACAAGCTAGGGAAGTCTGGCAATCGAAACGGGCCACTCACTGCACACTCTTCCTTTTGCAGGATTCTAAGAATGTAACTCTTAAAAATTGCCTTTGTTTTTAGTTAAGACTCATACCACAAAAAATGCCAGTTTTAGCGCAATTCAATTCCATTCTAGTTTCCCACCAGATGAACTTTTTCTGCCTATGAACTGTACTGGAATAAGACACTCCATTTTCCAGTTTGATAATTCATTTTATTTTTAGCAATAGAATAAAAAAAAACTTCAAAACTGCAACTTAACTAAGGGGCTGTAATTAAAGTATCTTCTCGATTAAGAAAAATTAGCATAAACCAATAGGAATCAACCAGTCCACAAAGAAATAATTTAGACTTGCCAATGCAAAACAAGATTGATTTCAATTACTTATACCAGGGTTTCATGCCTGCCAATATTAATCTTTACCAAACTGGCAATTTTGAATCTGGCCACCTTGGGAATAGCACTGCAGCACTCGAAATGCTCAGTCACTACAGTGAGAATGGGTAAATAAAGATCACAGTCAGGGAAGTCCAGAGATAGTGCAGCCCCTGCTTTCTTAAATTCCTGGAAGAAGCGTGATTGCACAACACACAGAGCAAAGGCAGACACATGACAAGAGTTGAGCAATGACCTTCTTCCACTGACCAGGCACCCCAGTAAAACTGTGGGCCTTTTGCTGGGCTCTAGCCATTTCCGTGGAACACCTTGAAGGCTCTAAGCAGCAACTCAACAGACTTCAGGGCATCACTAAGCGTGAAGGTGCTGCTGGGCTCCCAGCTTTACGCTCAGCTCCGGGAGCCTTAGTAATAACCAGACAGAAGTGGCATCAAGCAAATCCAGAGAACAGCAGGGCAGCGCTAGGAGGGTCACGGCACAGGCTGACCCAGAAGAGCAAGCAGAGATAACGAAGCAAGGCAAAAGACACACAGATTAGCAGCAGCAGGATGGGGCCAGAAGCAACCTGCAAAAAGTGCCCCAAGGGAACATCCTGACAAGGTGCAATGAGGCCTTGAGCAATCTTCCAGGTAAGGACCATGGCAAAACATCAGGAAGGGTCTCTAAGCCAGCACCAAATCTGTATCAAGCCTCTGGGCATGTTAGAAGGGAGGCAGAGAGCAACTAGTTGTCTCCAGCTGCTGTGAAGCATTTCTGCAGACAGTGCATGGAACGCAAACACCGTGTCAGGGAGCAGGCACTCTGTGACGCTGCACCTGCAGCAGGGTGGAGGGGGCAGAAAGCTCAGGCTGCAGCAACAGCACTTGGACTCCTCTGGGATACAGGAATACACGGAGGATGCCCCAAGCTGGCATTATCCCTTTTCTACCTACCTGTAGAAAGCAGCTGGTTCTGCATTGACCCGAATCTGCATGTGCTTGAACCTGAGCAACCCAAAAAACATCATCAGGATCATGTATAAATGCCTAGTGAATTATACAACCAGCACCCTTGCTAGAGGTAACTCATTTTGCATCTGTCAGAGCAGTGATCTGAGGCATCTCTTGACAGAAACATTCAACGGGCTCAAAAAGGCACTGAAACCCAAACCTTAGCACAAGGTGACATAATTCTGGGACAGCTCAGTGGTGCATTTGTTTGGTATCTTGCTCACTGTGAGTCTTAGCCCTGGGGTATCTCTTCCCCTTGGGCATTTACTACCCCAGCACCTCCACCATACAGAATCATCACAGCCCATGTCTGGGCTCCCTGTGACACACCAGCTTCTGCTGCTGTCCTTGGGTGCCCCGAGGCACAGGGAAACCCGCAAAGCTTCCCTGAACTGAACCAATGGCACTACCTGACATGACACGGGGCACGAAAAGGAGCGCTCGGGGCTCAGCAGACTGAGTTTGGGGCAGCAGTGAGCAGGTGGGTCTCTCTGAGCTGGGAAGCAGCTGACTGCATGTCATGGACAAGAGAAGTAGCTGCAAACATAGCACTGAACAGGGACTAAAGTGCAGCTCTTGCAGGAGCTGCCAAAATAGGCAGCGAAAATGCTGCTCCACTGTGACTCACCTGAAATCCCCCTCCAGCTTTTCCTGCTGCACAAGTTTAGACACAATCGGGCTCATCAATACCTTGTTAACGATTGTCCCGATGACGAAATACCCGAAGATGCTCACGGGGCCTAGCCAGCCTGTGCTGCAGAGGAGAAAGAGAGGTCGGCTAAGAAGCCAGACAAAAGGACACTCCAGCACCCCTGGGCTCGAGCAGTCAGAGCCCTCAACTGTCACCTCTCTTCGCCTTCACAGGACTTTGGGGGCCAGCACTGCACAAGGCAGAAGTCCCCTTGGAGTGCAGAGCCCCCTCACCCACACGTACAATGCCCCTGCAGTTACAGCAGCAGTTGTAACGTGGGTGCCAGGCTCCAAAACAGAGCAGAGGAAAGAGGTGTGCTCAGGGGTCAGGATGGGCCCTTACCTGTGGAAGCACTGGTACGTGTAGTAGGCCAGCGTGAAGGGAGAGATGACGAGCTTGCTGGCCATGGAGCTGAGCTGCTTGCAAAACCTCTCCACATCCTGGCTGATGCGCTGGTCCCTGCTCAACACAAAGAGGCATCGACGCTGTTAAAGCCCAGGAGTGAGAACCAGTTGGTGCAGGGCGCAGTAACTCCCTAACAGGGCACAAGCCGGGCTGTTTCACTGCCTGAACTTAGGATAGGGGGAATGCGAACAACTCTGCATGGGAGGGACCTGCAGCCTGACTCCTACTGCCCCGCTAGGAGACATTTTCCATGGCTCAGCACGGCCCAAGGGCTTTCCTGGCACCCAGGAAGGACAGCTCCTGTTGTGACCGTCACCCCATTCCTTGCGCTAACCCCTTGTTCCCTCTTCTGCGATGCTGTCTGTTCTGTGCTGAAGGTCTCTGCATCCTTCTTCGTTATTCCCTGGTCCTTCCCCCACACTAACATAAACACTGGCTTTCCCCAAAACCTTTAGTACTGTTGCTGCAGCCCCAGGCACCAGAGATACCGGGGCTGGTTAGAGCACAGGGCAAGCCCTAACCAGCTGTAAGGTATTAGGTAAGTCCTCCAGCAAAGTCACCCTTCCAGTCAGAAGCAGGTCCCTTTGCTGCAAGGAAGAAAGTGTGCTCACCCTCCCCCAACCCACAAGAGCAGGCAGCATCGCACCAAGCCTCCTTGCCGCAGCAGCAGCAGGCACACGGGTTGCAGACCCCCAGGTCCCATGTGCCCCACTGCTGAGCAGAAGATGAGCTTGGGGTAACTTGAAAGGACTTTAGCCTGTATAATCCCTCAGTGCCTGATCTGTTCAGAGCACACGGGTAAGGGTTTCAGCCTCTGATGCTCTGAGCTCAGGCGGAAAGGTAATGACTGTGGATGCAACAAAGAGCAAGGCTGGAGTCCTGCTTAGCCATTAATGCAGATATGACCACAAGGACATTTGTCTCTCAGCTCTTTTGCAGTCCCAGAGCAGCAATGGATTCAATCTGGGGGCAGCTCCCACCCTGACTGACATTACAGTCATTATTTTTCCTTTTCTTAGGCTGTAATTGTTCCCCGTGATGTTATCATTTAACTCATGCTGTAAACTCATGGCAGGATATTGCTTTTTATGAGCTATTAAGCAACATGTACTGATAACGCATAGACATCAACTCAAATGCCCTGCTAGGAGCCACGGGGTTTGTATGACACTCTAAGCCCACTCTTCATTCCCTCTAGAAGGGAAAGAAGGATGACACAGTGCATCTAACACTTAGCTTGGTTTGCACTGCATAACGGTAAGCTATTTCACTGCTCTAGTTCATTCTCTAAATATTTACTACACGGAAAAAAATTCTCATCAGAACTGCAAGATAAAGCGAATTCTTGTAGTGGCATCAAAAAGACACTGAACAATAAGATTGGATGTTTGAGCAGAAGCAAGGGGGTGATGAAAAATACTCAGCAGCAAGCCCACACTTTCGGTGTGCTAAGGTCAGGAGAGCTGGCTCTATCACTGTGGAGCAGATAGACCCAGTTATCTCATGCATTTCACTGCACAATGTGAATACATTCCCTGGTTAAAAATAAACCTTAAGGACAGTCATGTGGTATGGGGCCTCTGTCCTCCCCTTCCCCCAGCCAAAGGGAAAGATGGGTGAGTAGGACCTTCCAGCCATGGCCAATGTGCTACAGTGCATGGGAGGCACCGCAAGTCTTAACCTGTCCTTGCAACTCCATACCCTACAAAGTATTAGCACACATGAAAATTTCAATGAGCTGGAAGTAATTTCAGCAGCTGCTGGAAAGCACATCATGAAGCTGTAATTTCTTGTTTGGCAATAGGGCTGCTTGACCGTAAGCTAGGCCCTCTCCTTGTTTTCTGCTCCCCCCAGGCACAGCTTTTTGTTCTTACCCATGCTCTCACCCAGCACTGAGCTAGCAGAAGCAGACAAGGTGCAGGTCTGGCTGAAAAATGATACAGAAAAAGGAAAAAGTATGACATATCCTGCACCATTTCACTGTGCAGCCACAGAGACCATCATGCTGGGCAATGAAAGAGTAAGGACAGGCCACCAGGAGCACTGGGGAGCAGAAGCACAGAGGCTGCTTCAGTCCCTTGAAGTCACCACTGGGACAACAGCTGGGAGTCTCTGCAAGACAGCCATTTCTCACAAGGACCCCAGGCTTGGTCACCTCTGGTGCCATCATTGTGATAGATAGCACCAGAGCAGTGAAAGGGACTAGACCACAGGTGCCCCCTTCAGGGGAAGAGAGATTGTGGTCTTGACACAACTGTATAAAGCAACACAGTTTGGAAAAAGTTTTCTCCATGTTCCTAGTTTTTCAGCAACTGTTTAATAACAAGTTCTTTAAATTCCAGAGGGGGAAAAGTTAGTCACTCTGAAGTGATGCCTAATGTAGCATCTTTAACTCTTCAAACTGCATAACTATGTCAGCAGTGTCCTGTGTGCAGAGACAGGCTGAAAGGCTGGGGTCAACATGACACTGCGAGGAAGGAAGCTGTTTGACCTTCTCTGCTGAGAAAAGCAGTTCTGCAGTAACCAGGACAGTGCAAGAAGAACTTCTCCCTCTCTGCAGCTGTGTCAAAGGCTGCTGCAGAGGGACTAGAAGAGGATCTGAGTGTTGGCTGGGATACCAGGAGGGACTGAATGCTCCTCCTTCTCTCAAATTTCAAGACACCCCTGACATTTCCTTCCTAGGAACAGGGAAAAGGAAATGCAGCCCTAAGAGAGCAAAACAAAGCCTTTCCTGAATGTGGCTTCCACGGGCTATCAAAACCACTAAAAACCCTACTAAGCAAAACTGTGTTCAGCTGGAAACTGGTGGTTGAAGTTCAAACTGAATGACAGAGACTGTCCTGAGTGCACTGGCTGCGTGAAAACAGGGAGAGGCAGTGCTCTCTGCCTCCAGCCAGGCCCTCTGCAACATCACACTAAGTGCCAAGTGATTGCAGACTGAGATTGCAGACTGCATGGTTTATAGCAGCACTAGATCCCTGTTCTGATGGCTCTCCATTTTCCTTGCAACAGAAACATCCTGCCTACAAAACCTTCAAGACCAGTGGTCACAGGAGTCCCCATCACCAGGTACCACCTCCCACCCAGGGCAGACGGGTGTATCTGTATCTTGATACAAAAAACTCCTATGGCTTAAACCCCTACCCAGAAATACAGAGAGGTCAGGAAAAGGTGAGGAGCAGCTTGGGAGAAGCCAAGCAAGAGGACGAAAGAAGCCGCAGGCAGCCTACGGGTTATCGATGTCCTCGTGCAGAACATGCAGGCTGTAGTAAACCTGGCCCTGGAAGTAGCAGCGGTGGAGGTATTCGGTGAGGGATTTCCTCCAGCTCACGTACATCAGGTTGCAGATAAACTGGTCGAAGCTTTTTAGCTGGAATGGAGGCAAGAAGACAGATGAGAAGGGATAAGCCAGCAGAACATGCATTTCCCAAAATGAAATAAAAATTAGCAGTTTGCACCAGCGATCACATAGCTACCCAACGGGGCTAGGGCAGACCTAGATCCTTCAACAGGATTATGCCAAGAGCCACGGGCAGTTTTCCCCTCCCTTCCCAAGACGAGGGAGCCTCTGGCCTGTCTTACCGTGGAGTTCACCACGATCAGGGTCAGGGCAATGGCAGTCAGCGCTTTGAATCCGGAGAAGTCCTTGTTCCCCAGGACCTCGTAGTACTGGCTGGGGATCACGCCGACCTGATAAATAACTAGCTGCTCTGGAGGAAAGAGGGAAGCACGGAAAGGGAAGGAAGGACGGTGGTGTGGCAAAAAAAGGGGTATGGGGGGACTGAGGAGAGCTCAGTCCAACCTCCCCTGCTCTCCGGCTTACCCAGCAAGGCGACACAGAGCAGCGTCAGGAACATCAGCGCGTTCCGGGAGGGCCACTGGGGAAACAAGACAGCCTGGATCCTCAGGAAGCGCCGCAGGAACACCCCATCGAGCTGGGGCCGGGGCCTGGCGAGAGGAAGAGCCGCACCAGGGGTGGACGTGAGCTCTGGGAGCCCGGCGGCACCCCAAAAACACCCCGACCCCCTCAGCCTCACCGGCCGCCGGCCCCGGCGCCCCGACCGCCGGCGCTGCCTCCCGCCATGATGGCGCGGCCCGCCCCCGGGCTGTCACGTCGTGAATATTCATAAAGCTCGCGAATAAGCTCACGGATATTCAGGAGCTCTCCTCGCTGTGCAGGAGCTCGCTATCGAGAGGCTCCGGCCTCCATGGCGGCCGGGAGCGCCACCTTGCGAGGCGGGGGGGACAGCCCTGAAGGGAAGGGCGGGCAGCAGCCATTCGGCCGCTGCCCGCCCTTCACTTCAGGGCTGTCACCCGGTCACTTCACCCTCTCACCCCCACTGGCTTCCACCCCTCAGCCCCATCTCCCCTGTCCCTGCTCCAAGTGCCTCCAAACACAACCAAGCCGGAGCCCTAGCAAGCAGCGCTGTCCCTAAGCAGCGTCCCTCCCTCCCGTCCTCGCTTTCCCTCACTGCTGCAGCTCGCCGTGCTATCAGCCCTGCTGATCTCCCTGGTGACTCAGTTTTGTGCTCAAAGGGACACTTTTCTCCCAGGTGTTGCGCCAGGCCTGGGTGATGGTTGCTCACAGCAGCCATATCCTGTCGCAGTGCGATATGGTGGCTATGGACACTGTGTGTGTCACCAGGACAGATACTGGGACAATGACTCCCGTGCTTTGCCTCATGGCAGGGGGCATTGCTCCCCTTCCTCCCCTGCCCACAAAATGGTTTCCCAGCACCAAGGCATCCAGGGGATCCAACACAGAGATGTGATGGCCAGGGTGTTCTGTCCCAAACTCTACCTCCTCCTCCTCCTCCCTGCCCTTTGCCCATCCCTGTCAACTCTGGGACCCTCTCTGAGGCAGCCATGATTGAGCACAAAGGAGCGGTGCCTCCCCACACCTCTCCACCCCCTTGCTCGGAGCAGCACCCAGGCATTTACATCTTTTACAGCACTCCCCTCTGCCTCCCATCTTTCTCCTCAAAAAAGTGTGGCCTTCTCAGTGCCTGCCCTCCCTGTGTTGCTGGCTCTCCGTATCTTCCCGTGGCCCTGGGGCCTCCTGTGCTCTGAAACAAACAGGAGCTGCCATGACCATCAAAACAGACACAGAACAGCAGTCTTGACTCGCCAGCTTGCATCCCCTCAGTTTTCCCATCCCAAGTCTTTCCTCACACTGCTGGTTTTGCGCAATGGTTCGTAATGAGGCACTGCCAGAAGAATGTCATCTTCCTGGTTTTTCCAAAATTCAATCCACTGTTTCCTGCTCATTTCCAGTCTCCAGCTTCTTTGTACATGTCTATACGAGCTTGCTGCTTCTTCAGTTTACTGTCACCTGCGGTGTTTAGTCCTGTCTCTAATCATTAGTAAGTAAAGGGCATTTGGCCAGGTATAATGCAGACTCCCATTCTGAGCTTCATCTCTTTCTGTATCAGTGCATGAACTAAAATAACTGTTTTTCAGCAGGACCAGCCACCTGAACTGACCAGCAGTCGCCCACACTCCCGTGCCACTGCAGAACAGAGGGTGGGAATGGAGCACCGACGGCACCAGGCTCAGCCTGGCTGAAGCCACCCTGGAGCCGCACCATCGGCTCCTGCTGTGCTATCTTAATGATCCTGTCTTTTCCCCCTCCATGCTCTGTGCCTTAATTAGCCTTTCCCCCTCCTGTGGGCCCAACTGCTCTGCTTTCTTTTAAATCCTTCTTCCCGGTGCTTCGCCTCTAACAGCATCTTTCTACTGTACACTTCAAAGGCTTTGCTCACCGCATCTGTCCTGGCTGGCATTGGCCGGCAACGCCCCAGCAAAGGCCAGGTCTGCCATGAAATCGCAGTCATTGAAAAGACTTCAGGCCCTCTGGGAGAGGAGCAGGAATGGGGGAGGAGGGGTGGAAGGATTTTCACCATTTCACCTCTGGGAAGAGCTATTAGTAACACAGGAAAAGCAAGGGGGAAGCCAGCCCCCTCCTCCCGCCACCCTCCCGCCTAGGGAGCCTGCTGAGGGCAGAGTGCTTTTATGTGCAAGTGGGAGGGAAGGAGAGTGTTAGGGCTTCAGAGGGAAACGCTTTGATCTTGACTTTGAATCCTCAGCAGTTCCCAGCTCTCCCCCACCCCTCCCAGGGACCCCAGGTTACGGCCACAGCTTGTGCTCCTCGCTGGTGCTGAGGTGCAGCGCTCACTGTTTCACAGGGACTTCCCTCCTGCCCAAGCGGGAGCACGATGCCTCAGGTGGCAAGGGCATGGCACCAACACCAAGTTCAAACTTTCCCTCTGGGAAGGAAGAGGGAACCCAGCTGGAAAAGGGAGAAGAGCCCCGAGAGAAGCAGAGGATAATTAGAGATGGGAACTACTTTCAAAGCTACCCCTGGGCATTGGACTGGTACATCCTGAACATCACCCAGAAGGTGAAAGGGGAGGCAGCCACACTAACAGGGTGCTCTGTGTCCCTCTCAGGGAACAGCACTGAGGTCCCACAGGAGAATGAAGGGGGAATCTTAAGGTAGAGACGGGAAAAGAGCACTGGGGACCCAGGCATTTTGCATGCGATGGGAAAGAAGTGGCACTGAGGCACATGTGAGTGATGGGGAATGACACTGAGCTCTGAGTCACTGCAGAGGCAGTGGGCAGCAGGATGCGGAGGAGCCTTAGGGGACTCCAGTCTCTTGTTCGAGATGGGATCTAATGCCCAGGCCAACTCCCTGCTGCCCTCAGGGAGATGAAATTCTTGGCTGGGCCTTGCCACCAATCTGTCCTAATGTTCAGGCCAAGTTCTGTCCTCCATGCCATTCCTCTGTCCTCAGTCACACAGCTGAGGTCATCCCCATTAATTCCTCTCACCCTCTGTGATTTACACACTGGGCTGTCCCTGCCCACCAGTTCTCACTTCAGCACCACTAAACAGATCTTGCTCCTCACATCGTCTCCTATAATTCAATCACAGTGGCTCTCTTGCTCCTGTCTGTAAACTCCCTGTAATTTGCAGCTCTCCCTCTCTGTGCAGTGTTAGCAGAACTGAACACAACTGTCTTTCTGCTGGCACCGGCATCGCCTGGAGGCAGGCACAGAAATGAAAGAGCCTCACAGGTCTTCTCCACAGGGCCCACCAGTCTGTCTACTTGAGCTTCTCGTTATGAGCTCCAGCAGAAGTGTGAGGCAGTGTGCTCATAGTTGGTCTCAGGGCTGGGAATGAGATGTACCAGACAACATGAGCACAAAACCCGGACTTCTGCCGTTCAGTTTGAACAAGTTACTCCAAAGACTGGGGCAGAATCCATGCTTTCCAGGTCCCCTGGGCATAGTCACATCAGGACCACAGAGAAGTATTTCATGCAACTTGACGTTCCTTCCACCTAAGATCGGTGAGCAGACTGCAGCTGCAGTGACCCTACTTCTGTTGCCATCTCAGTCTGCAAGCTCTGCTCATTAGAATTTCTTCATGGAGCGATGCTAGGGGAGAAACCCAGCCAAGACAGCAGACACTTGGGACCCTCCTGGAAGCCCTTCATGCTTTCAGTTCTGCCAGCCCCTCAGCAGTTCCAGCTTCCCCGACTTCCCAGAGGGATGACAGCACTCAGATTCTGACTCTGCGGTGCTCTGGAGGGAAAAAGATGGGAAAAACAGAAGCCAGGGCAGCAGCAATGGTTTTGAAGGGATGGACATGTCAATTTAGTCTGTTTAGGTCAACCTGTTCCAGTTCCAGAGCTGGTTTTGGCAATGAGTCCACAGTCTGACCTGCTCCAAATGGCATTATTTCAGACATTTCCCATCCTATCTGGATGGTCTCCTCTGGTCCAGCCATGGACAGTGGATAGGAAGCTCTGACTCCCTCCACTCCCGGATGTCCTCTGGGTGGGAGTGGAGGTGGGTTTGGGGAGCTTTCCTGATGGGAGGATAACTGAGTGTTTGAATATCGTCCCCACGTGTGGCACCACTGCACAGGAACCCAGCACCATGTCCTTGGGACACCCTCCTCATCAGGTTCAAACCAACGAGAATTGTACCTACTGAACAGGGAGGTTGCTCTTGGCCTGGGAGAAGACTGTGCCCAAACTTGGAGCAGCAAAACCTGCCTTCCAGTGCTGCTGGACATCTGTGCCCCCCAGCACCACGGCCCACATGTGGCTGGATATCTGCGCACCTTTGCTCTGAAAGGACGGACTGCAGCAAGCAGATTAAAGCACAACAGGCAGAGAAGCTTCTGGCAAGCCAAGCTTAACTGCAAAGGTCTCCACAACCCGCTGCCGTGCTGAAGCATCCAGCACCAAAGCAGGAAGCGGGCTGGTCCCCCACTGAACTCCTCCAAGGAACAGAAAAATGCTAACTACTTGTTTATATGCTGGAAGCCCGTGTGTGCAGTGATCTGCATAACAGAACTGCCCAGGCTGTCTCTTTGTGTGTTTTCCAGCTCCTATGTTAATCACTGACCCTGCTGACTCTGGCATTTACCAGTGTCTCACTGCCCTGTGAGCACTGCTTTGCATTTGCAACCAAAGAAGTTAAAAGGATGAAGGATGAGAAGGGGAGGCAGCAGCTGTGGCTGCGAACGCCAGCCGCCCGGGGAGCACGTCCAGGGCTGGCCAGTTTGATAGCGAGAGTGGAACTGGCGGGGGAGATACAAAGATTGCCTGAGTGGGGGAAAAAGCTCACCAGGGGATGGTTTAGGTCTCTCTTCCTTGCAGTGCGACTTGTCTGTGTGTGTGTAGTACAAGAGATCTCAGGGAGCAATGGGGCCCAGGTTTCGGTCAGCTTGGGTGATGGCCCTTAGCTGGGGCCGGGAAGACTTGCAAGGGGTGAGAGTAGGGCCAGTCCACAGCTTCCAGGGAGCTCGCTCCTCCTGTCAAACTGTGTTCCTGGGAGGTGAGAGAAGCAGTGCTAAGGCTGGATAGGTGGTGAAACTTAAAGCCAACGGCCAACCCACCCAGCTGGGACTGGAACCCCCTGGTGGCTACAGCCAGGGGCTGAGTCTTTGTGAGGATCGTTCCCCACTGGCCAGCCCCAGGGTGGTGGCCAGGAGAAGCCACGCAGGAGAGCCAGAGGTGCAGGAGTGTGGGGTTCAGTGGGTGGCAGGAGGCCCTGGAGCTCAGCAGGGGCTTTGGGACAGGGACGGGGTTAGGTGGGGAGAGCTTGGCAAGAGGAAAGGCCCGAAGGAAGCTCTGGGCTTGTGCGGAGGACGTAGGGTGGAGCTGGTTTTGGTGGCTTAGCGATGGCGAAGCGATGTGCCTGGCGCGCGTGCTGTTTGCACAGCCTCACGTGACGCCCCGATGAACCCATTGTGTGTGCGGGAGTTAAGGAGGGGGACGCGGGGCCGGAGATCAGGCAGCGGGGCAGAGATAGCGGGCAGGAAGGCTGCTCCGGGGGGCCGGAGAGGGGCTGCGGGGGCACGGGCCTGCGGGTGGCACGAGCGTGGCTGGGAGGCGAGGGCAGGGAGAAGACAGCCGTTGTTTGTGCCCATATGAGAAGGTCTGGGAGCCTTCGCCATCCCGCTGGGCCCAGCAGCCGGGTCAGACACACGCACTGTGGCTGCGCCAGCCCCACCACCATAGCGCTGCCCGCTCCGGACCCGGCACCCACACAGCAGCGCGGGGCCACCTCCGTCCCGCGGGGGGCGAAGGGCCGGGCTGACACCCCGCTCCCCGAGGCCGCCCTGCCGCGGGGTGGCGGGGGAGCTGCGGCCCTGCGGGGGCCCTGGGGCCGTGGGGCCGGGCGCCGCGGGCCCTTTAAGCGCGCTGGCGGCGGGACAATGGCCATTATCACTTTAGCTTTGGAAGTGACCCCCGGCCCGCTCCGCTTTCATCTGGGCCGGGGCGGCGGGGATGGCCCGCTTCCTGCCGGGGGAGGGGAGGGGGAGCGAGGGGAGGGGCGGCCCGGCCCGGCTCGGCTCGGCCCGGCCCGGCTCGGCCCGGCCCCGCGCTGCTCCCGAGGGTCCACCGCGGGGCTGCCACCGGGGCCGCGGCGGCGGCGGCTCCGCGCCGCTTCCTGCCGCCGCCCTTAAAGGTGCGCAGCGACGGGCGGGGCGCGACCCGGCCCGGCCCGGCCCGACCCGCGGGGCCAGGTGAGTGCGGCCGGGGCCGCCCCGACGGCGGCGGCTGCTGCTGCTGCTTCCCCTCCTTCCTCTCCTTCCTCCGTCCCCTCCTTCCCCAGCGGCTGCCCGGGCACCGGCGTCCTCCCCGTGCCCCGGGGCTGCGCGTCCCTTTGTCCCCCGGGCGACAGCGCGGTCCCCGTGGGAGCGGGGCTCTCCTCCTCCTCCTCCTCCGCTCGGGGAGCCCCGGGCGGCCACGGAGGTGCCCGTGGGTCCGCTCGGGGAGCGGGGCCGTTGTCAGGTGCCGCTTGGGCTCCGGAGGTAAGTTCCCCATCCCCGGGGAGCCGCAGCCAGGTGTCGCTGGGATGCGTTGGCCTGGGTTAGTGCCCGTCGGAGATTTATTTATTTTCCTTTCTAAAGCAAAGTCGGGGAGAAGTGGGGGTGATGGCTGGTGGGAGCGGGCTTCCCTCGACTGCGGGAGCCCCAGGGGATGATATTTCTCACCTAGCCAGCCCCTTGAGGTTTTTGTGCTTCTCTTGTGCCGCTGCGGTGGTTCAGCTGAAAAACCCCTCAGGTGAAAGCCCTTGCTGCCCGCAGCTGGGCTCAGGAGCGAGCTGAGCTGTCCCACCCAGCTGGGGGTCCCAGCAGACCTGCGAGGTGCTGGTGCTCAGCAGCAGGGGCTGAGGGCTCCCGGATTGCCACTGGTGGGAGCGTTTTCAGGGCTGGCTCGGGGAACTTGCACTACTGGATGCCACCAGCCCATCAGTTTAGGTGAGAGAACGTGATCTGCAAGTACTCGCTTATCTGTTACAATGCAAAAGCGGCCGGGTTAGCTAAAACCTCCTTTATCAGCGCCGAAAAGCTCACTCGGTTGCTTCTCGGGGCTGTGGCGGGTTGGGGAACATTTGTCCGTCACGTTCAGATGGCTGTGCTGGGGGAGCAGGGGGAAAAAACCCTCACTCTGCAGCAGCTCCTCTGTGTCAGGAGCTGCTGGGCTCGCTCTGCCGATGAGCCCAAGCCCGCAGCTCAGCAGTGGCTGATGTCCTTTGCTTCTGGCTTGCCCGGCCCCCCTCCATGCAATCTCCCGGGAGTTTATCTGCTATGCTGGAGCCGTGGCTTTTGCCTTAGGCTTGCCTGCAAGGTTCTGTTGCTCCAGCTCTGGGTGGCAGGAGCTGGCAGTGACATTGAGGCTGTGGGTTATTCCTTAAGAAAAGGATTAAAATCTGTGCCTCCACCTCCTTCTGTTCCCCCCTCCAAGCCGTAAGGGGGTGGGAAATGCCCACCAGGCCATAAAGACCAGGCGTGTTCCTGGTGCTCCCTAGCTTGTCCCGGCTCCTCGCCCCCTCCAGGGGAAAAGCTTTTCGCCTCTTCCTCTCCCTGCTCTCCCGGTGGCTGCAGGGGATGTGGCCATGGAGGATGAGGGCTTGGGCTGTGCTGGGGCTCTCCCTGCCTGGCTGTGTGGAGGGGCAGCTCTGCTTCAGCTCCTCGCCATGCGCTGTTCGCTGCTGGCTTAGTGAAAATGCTGCTCTGCAGAATAAACTTCCGTGAGCCTCCAGGGCAGCAAAAGTACAGACCTGACCCAAAGTGACAATCTGTTGTGGGTTAGCCCTGGTAGGGGAGGGGTACAAGTGAGGAAACTTGTGGTTTGAGATAAAAATCACTTAGTGAGCAAAGGAGAGATGGAAGAAGGAAGAACAAAAGTAACTGATGCGAAGCAATCACTCACCACCTCCCATGGGTATGTTGATACCCAGCCAGTTTTCAAGCAAAAGATGGCTAAAGGTCTTCCTAAACCCCCTCCTCAACCTGTCTATTGCTTATATGGCATGGAATAGCTCTGGTTAATTTGGTCATCTGCCTGGTTGTGCCCCCTCCCAGCATCTTGTGCATCCCAAGTTTATTCACTGGGTGGTGGTGGGGGGGCGGGCAGAGTGAGAAACAGAAGGTCTGGATGCTGTGCAAATGCTCTTTAGCAATAGGTAAAACATCAGTGTGTTATCAGCATTGTTTTGGTCACAAACGTAAAATGCAGCCCTGCAGGGGCTGCTGTGAACAAAATTAACTCCATCCCAGCCAGACCCAGCACACAACCCTGTGCTTGCTTGGTTGAAGGGTCTGAGGACAAATCTATCCCTTTCCTTTGCAGCTGTGTGCCTTCTCCTGTGTTGTCTCTGATAGCTGATGCCCTGCAGCTGTACGTGAAGGCTCTGGCCTTCAACATGTAGGGGGCGATGGAGGGGCTCAGCTCAGGCAGGGGACCTGATCAGGCGACCTGATTAAAGGCAAGGGGCAGTGGCAGCAGCGCAGGGCTCCCCGTGGTGAAGCAGCCTGGATGCAGCGGTGTGATACGTGGCACCTTGTCCCGTTTGCTGTTTGGTCATAGCCAGGGGGTTGTAGGTACTGGAGCAGTGGTAACGTTATCTGCAGCAGGGCACAGGATGGAGAATCAGGAAGGGTCAGGCAGGACGTCTGCTTTGCTTCAGGACTGCTGCCTCTCTCCGTGGCATCTCCCTGCAGAGCTGTGAGTGCGTAATGATACCTCCGAAGTGTTTGTGAGAAGGTGGGTCTCCAGCTGGGATAGGAATGAAGGAGATGACAAAGTGATGCCCAGTATGCAGGGGGTGGCACAGAATGAGCAGGGCTCTGCGTGTGGAGAAAACCGACCAGATTGGGCTGCTCTGAGTGAAATGCTGTGCTCTGTGTGCAAACTGATTTGAGAGGGAAGGACGGGGCTGCTGGGGTGAGGGATCTGAGCTGGCTGCTGATGAAACAGTGCTGAAGGGGGATGTGGTGGTGGAGCTGGATCACGGGGGTGCTCCTGGAGTGGCTGGGGCAGAGCCATGCGGGTGTCAGGACCAACGCTGACAAAGGAGGGGATGCGGGTTTGGACCCTTGGATCCTCTGAGTGGGAGCTGGCACACAGAGGATTGGGATGGGTTGAGGTGGAGAAGAAGGGCTCCATGCAGCCCTTGAGCTACCCACCCAGTTCTCTCTCCATCTGCGCTTTGGGGTTGCCTCCTGCCTAGCAGGGCTTCTGGGGGCCGCACTCTTCGCCCCTTCTCCCCGGCTGGCAGGGCTTCTCTGCTGAGCAGCAAGTGACACCTAGTGTCAGCTCAGGCACCAGTAACTGTGGCTTGGCTCGGCTCCGGCCGTTCCTCCTGTCTCAGGTTTTGTGGTGACTGCAGCAGCAGGGAGGGAGCAGCTCCTTGTCCCTTCTGTCGGCCTGAGTGCCTTTCAGGCTGGTCCCCCCGTGCTCCTGCACAGTGTTGCTGTGTCACCTGTGTGTTCCTGCTGAGATGACGAACATTTCACCCCTGAGGCTCTTTATATGTGCTGGCGGTGGGGAGGTAAAATGCACTGTGGGGCAGCAACCTGGGGGGGAGCTGGAGGTAGGGGTGAGGCTGGGCACAAAGGTAGGTGTGCAGGGGCTGACGGTGGCCTCATCTCCCACCTGGATGCATGTGGTTGCTCCTTAGTTTGACCCAGACATCTCCGGAGGCTCTGTGCCACGCGTGCTGCCCACAGGAGGTCACTGCAGAGCAAGCTGAGCCCATGTCCCTGTCCCAGGTCTGCCTGTGGGGACCCAGGCTTCCTCCTTTGTCCTTGGGAGTGTGTTTGTGTGTGTGTTGGGGGGAGAGCAGTGGCCTTTCCTCCACCCTCTTCCCCCTTCCTAACCTTTTGGAAAGAGCTGGAGGTAACAGGCCCCCATCAGCCGGGAGCATGCACTGTCTTGATCTCATGCAGCTCCTTTCTTTTTGCTGCCCTTCAGGATGATCCAGCGGCACCAGCTGGTGCAGTCTGTGCTGCAGGAGCTCCAGGAGGCCACCGAATGCTTTGGTCTGGAGGGTCTCACCAGCGCCGCGCTGGAGGCAGAGAGGACCCTGTCATCCTTCTCCCTGCCCGGCTATTGCGGGAGGCAATTTCAAGAGGAGCTGGAAGTTGACCGAGTAGCCAGGAGCCTCTATCCCGAGGATGCCCCAAGTAACATGCTGCCCCTGGTTTGCAAAGGGGAGGGGAACCGCCTCTTCGAGGCAGCCAGCGTGCTGCTCTGGGGCAACCCCAGCCTCAGCCTGGAGCTGCAGGTGCGTACGGTGGTGGAGATGCTGCTGCACAAGCAGTACTACTTGAACGGCATGATTGACTCCAAGGTGATGCTGCAGGCTGCCCGCTACTCCCTCTGCACCGAGGAGACCCCGGAGATGACCAGCCTCCCCATGGCTATCCTGGAGGCTATCTTTGATGCCGATATCAAAGCTACCTGTTTCCCTGGCACCTTCGCCAACATGTGGCATGTCTACGCTCTTGCCTCAGTGCTGCAGTGTAACATCTACTCCATCTACCCCATGAGCAACTTGAAGATCCGGCCATATTTCAACCGCCTCATCCGGCCCAGGAAGTGCGGCCCGCGGACCTCCACGCTCCACATCATGTGGTCGGGGCAGCAGCTTTCCAGGCAGGTCTTCAAAGCGCAGTACTTCGTGGCCGTGGTCGGTCTGGAGGAGCTGGAACCCACGATGCCCTCGCCAGAGCCTCCCGTCCAGCCCATGAAGACCCTCGAGCTGCTGAACAGCGACCCCCAGCTGACGTACTCCAACCTCCGTGACAGGTACAGCATCACCAAGAGCACCTTCTACCGCTGGAAGCGCCAGTCTCGCGAGCACCGGCAGAAAGCAGCTGCCAGGTTTGCAGCCAAACACTTCCTTCAGTCCTGCTTCCAAGAGGGCAATGTAGTCCCCCTCCAGCACTTCCGACAGATGTTTCCGGAAATCTCCCGGTCCACGTACTATGCCTGGAAGCACGAGATGCAGAGTGTGGTCAACGGAGATGCCTCTGCTCTGGCTGAGGCCCATGGGTTGCAGGAGCTTCACAGGGATGTCCCAAAAAAGGCTGTGGATGAGCCGGCAAATTCAGAGGCAAGCTTTAGGCCCCCGAGTCCTTCCCTAGACCCAGTCCAAGCAGGGATCTTCATGCGAGGAGCCAAATCCTACCTGGAGAAATGCATCTCCATGAACACTCTGGTGCCTTACAGGTGCTTCAAGCGCAGCTTCCCCGGCATCTCCAGGTCCACTTACTACAACTGGCGAAGAAAAGCAATCAAGGAGAACCCCAACTTCAAGCCCCCTCAGTCTCCCTTGGATAACCCCAAACCTCTAGCCATAGGAAAACCACTCCTCCAGCTGAAGCCAAGCAGCTTGCCTGTTAGGAAGAGGCTGAACGGAGACCGGCCAGCGCCCAGGAGTCTCCTGCAGCTCAAGCCCTCTCTCTGCTGGAGGAAGCAGCTGCGAGACGTGGCCCGGAGGCAGGTCCAGCAGTGGCAGCTGCCATTCAGCAAGTTTCGTCTGCGCTACCCAGCGCTCTCCTCCACAACCTACTGGTTTTGGAAGGGCAGCGGGCGGGCGCTCAGGCGGCAGCGCCTGCCCTGGGCCAGCTCCAGGCGGCTGTTGAAGCGGGTTGCTGCCCTGGGGCCGCAGAGGGCCGAGCTGGGTGTCAAGCCCCAGTTCCCCGTGGAGGTAGCGAGCAAGCAGCTAGAGAAGCCAGCGCCGGCCACCCCGTACAACGCCACCATTTCGGGCTACGCTGTGTCGGAGCGAGCCAACAGCCGGATGTTTGTGATGGATGTGATCGCCACTGCCCAGTTCAAGGCGCAAGCCAAGCTGTTCCTGCAGCAGCGCTTCGAGTCGAAGACCTTCCCCACCTACAAGGAGTTCAGCGCCCGCTTCCCCCTCACGGCCCGCTCCACCTACTACATGTGGAAGCGTGCCCTGCACGACGGGCTGACCCTCGTGGATGCCTGAGGGCTGCTTCGCCACAGCTGCTCTGTGCCCTGCGGCTCTCCGGTGGGGTGTCCAGGCCAGGGCCCAGGCCTAACTTTTTGTTCCGGTTTTGTTTTGTTCCTAGTCTCTGATTTTTCTTTTCTGGGGGGTTGAATCAGGTATGGGAGTGCCTGCACGGTGCCCGCTCCTGGAGATGGGAGGAGTGGGAGGCAGGCTCTGGCTGCCCCGGAGGAGAGGGGCAGAGGGGTTTCGTCCTCAGTTGTGCTCAGGGGATGGGCAGGGGTCACAGGGCATGTCAGGCCTCCAGCGTATGCTGAGGGTGGAGGACTTGAAGGGCTGTCTGCCCTGGGCACGTGTGAAGGAGTGATGGGGATGTGCGGAACTGAGCATGGAGGCGCCCGGCATCCCCTCAGCGAGCCCCAGCCGTGGGTGAGGGCGGCTTGGGGAGTGCTCAGTGGTTTTTTGGGGGGATATGTGTACATCTCTGATCTGTGCTCCTCCCAGTTAAGGAGGATGAAGGCTTAATCTCAGGTCAGCACTGATGCCACTTTAGCTTTCGAGCTTTTAATAGCTGTCCCTAGCTGCCCTGATCTTCCCTGGAGGAACCAGAGGCTGGTAGAGGATGGATTTGGTTTGTGTCCCCATTGTAGCCTGTGCTGGGAACGCATTAGGTTCCCTTGCCAAACCAGGAGCTGCTGTCCTTTTTTTTTGTTTTGTTTTTTTTTGTTTTTTTTAAGGCTCTGGAGAAGCCGTCCCTGACCTTCCTGGTCTTGTAGCAATGGCCTCTTTCACACAGTCCTTCACTCGGAGCTGGCAGCTGCCTTCTCTGTGTCTCTTCCCTGGTGCCTGCAGGAAGGTGTCCGCCTGCGGTGGGGCAGGGACCAAACCCTGTGGGCCCAAAGTCTCTCCCTGAGCCACTCAAGGCAGTGTGGCTGTCTCCTCACAGCAAACATGGCTGCGTACGCCTGACTTGTAACAATTGAAAGCAATAAAGACTTCTGCTCCCAGTCCTGTGTGGTTCCTCGCTCCTAGGTGAGGGATTTCTGGGCAAGGCTTTTCCCTCTCCATTTGCTTTTCAGAACTGGGTGGCGACCCCTTAGCTAGTGGTGCTAGCGGGACCTTGTCACTATCGATCCACCCCTAGAAAATGCTCTGTGGGGTGAGTGGGTGCCAGGTTGCTGTGTGTGGTCCCAGGGGAGGGGATCTGGGGCTAGGGGTGTCCTGGGGAGGGGACATGGGGCCTACGGTGGGAGCCGGGAGGTGCTGAGTGGTGCTGGGTGCTGCTGCAGGGAGCTCTGAGCGCCTGGGCTCTGTGTGTCAGGAAGTAATTGGAGTAATTAGCTGCCAGAGACTTCTCACCAGTGAACTCCTCCAAGGGACCAAGCTGGTAATTACTCCAGAGTGATTATCTGTGTCTCCAAACTGCCCGAGGCTGGAGATAGCCACTTTCCCACTTTCCACGGCGGCAGCAACTGTGAAAGCAGGCATGAGACCTCTGGGCTGGGGCTGGGCCCTCCCTCTGCTGAGCTGTGGCAGCAGAAGCTGTAGGTTGTCTGACTGCTGGTGCTAGCCCAGGTCCTCCCAGGGGACCCTGAGCCTGGGGCAGGCTGGGGCCAGGGGCAGGGTGCCCATCAGACACGGTGTGGGGCTGCTGATGTGATGGGTGGTGAGCGCTCGCTATTTACAGGGGCAGTTTGAGGCTGAGCAGTGTCTGTTTGGGGGGAACCCCCAGCGCTCGATTCACACCCGTTGTGCTGTGCTTGTATGGCAGGAGATGAATTTGAAGCAGTCCCAGCAGCTCTGCCCTGTGCTGCCGATAAATCTCTCCCTTTGCAGGCACGGAGCGGGATTTAGTTCAGGTGTCACTGGGGTCCCTAGCAGGCAGGTGCTCAAAAGCACTGACCCCAAGCCGAGATGGAAATGAAAACAGTAAAAGGAGATTAAAACGCGGAGGCTGGGGGCTGTAAAGCCTGTGCGGAGCAGCTCCCCACCCGCCTGTGATTTAGGGCTCTGCTCATCTGCTAACACACCTAATTCACATCCATCCAGGTCCATCACGCTGTGCCGGCCGGGTCGGGGTGATGGGGCTCATCCCTGGTGGCAGCCATGCACCAGGGCAGGACGTGAACGTGGCAGGGGTGCTCTGGGGACAGGGACCGTGGTGCCACCCTGCTGTGTCCCTCCTGTCCTCAGGTAGGGTGAGAGCAGCGTCCCACCCAGCGGCAGCACGGAGCAAAGGCAGATGCCTGCCGGTGGAGGCAGAATGTCATCCCTGCAAGAAAACCAGGTGGTTACGTGGGGGACCGCTCGTTCCTCGGCTGGGCTGGGCTGGGCTGGGCGCTGCTCCTCGGTGCGGTGCAGGAGCTCTGCTGCACCTATGGCGGGCAGCGGTCTCTGTCCAGAGGCTGTCCTTCCCACGGGACCAACAGTCTGCAGTCTTGCAACTCAGCATGCGGTTGGCATCTGGGCCATTCGAACAAGAAGTTTGCCAGATACGGTCGTTGTGATGGAAGTGATGTCTTGACAAAAGGACCTGGGAGCCCTGGTGGTCCCTGTTACCTTCCTGTAGCAGAGATGATTTAGGGGCCCACAGTTCACAGGGCACGAGCAGCTCTGAGCCGTGCGAGGACCACCAGGGTGGAGATACATCCACAGCAGGCGGACAGAAGAGCCAGTGTCACCATTCAAACGTGATCAGCAAACACAAATGCAATTAATCATCAAGAATATCTATGCGGGGAAGGGAGGAAAGAAGATGAGGGAAAAAAGGGACCACCTGGATCAGTCCCCTGGGGAAGCCCCTCTGTACATTTCCCACTGCCCGATCCCATCCCAGCGGCACTGCTCTGGTCATCAGGGTTGCCCAGTTTCCTTATTCGTACTTGGTATTTCCAAATCCTCCTGATTTTGTCTCATTAGCAAATGTCACCAATGCACTCTTCCTTCCTCTGCTGACTTGCTAATGAGAATACGGGAGAAGATCAATCCTCATCCTGATCTTCAAGGATTTTATCCTCCAGCCCAATAGAACTTCTTCTAAAATATTAATAACCCATTTACAGCCATCTTAGCTGGTCTGGACCAGCCCTGCCTGACAGCTGTCCACACGGTGCCATACCAGCTGCTTAGCTGACTTCCAGATGCTGCATTCCCTGCCCTTTTCTAGAAAACAAGTGAGCTGATGTGCCCGGTTGGTTTAGCGTAATCAACATCTGGAAAACACATGAGCTTTGGAGAAAACACTCAAATATAAACACACTTTGAGAAGGAAAAAAAATCCATCTTTCTTGTCCAGTGCTGTCAAGAGTTCCCTGTCTGCGCCCAGACTTTGATTTATGACTTCGCGGATGGCATTTTGGCAGAGATTACATTTCTTTGCATGTCAGTTCTCCTTCCCTGCCTTCCTCCACACCCTTGTCCCCAGCCTTCCTCCACTGGGGGACCTTGGGGACCAGGGGACCTGGCTCAGGAGACGCAGTGATGTGCTGATGGTACTGGGGAGAGGGGAGGGGATGATGCCCGGTGCTGAAGCTTGCAGGTGTTTGTTTACTGACAGAAGGAGGTGGAAAAATCCCGGTGCTTTGGGGTGCTGCAGGATGGTCCCCAACCATTCCCAAGCATCCCCATGCCTTGGGATCAGGGGGACACAGAGGAGGGAGGCGTGCAGGGTGAGACAGCTCATCCTCACGGTGCCCTCCTGCACGTGAGGCTGCCTGAGATGGCGGAGGGAGAGGAGAGGTAATGAGCACTCAGTTTTCCGGCCTGATGCTGCAGCGATGGCCCTTACTTGGCTTCTCTCCCAAAAATCCTTCCCTCAGCCCCGGAGGGGTGGCACGGCCACCGGCTGTACCTCCCCGCACACCCTGCTGCAGGCTGTTTGTGGGGAGCGGAGGGGAGGGGATGCTGCCCAAGGGACGCACTGATGCATGCTCTTGCTTGCCTTTTTTTTTTTTTTTTTTTTTTTTCTTTTTACGGGAATAGACAATGTGCCCTGTCTCGGATAATTAGCTATTTCCTCACCAGATTGTTGTGAAGGGAAAACACTGGTGAGGAGCATTAAACATTAAGCGAGGAGGACGGACCCTGCTCGTTGTTCCCTGTAGCTCTTTTCTTGCCAGCCCCAGAGGGGTCTTGGTGGGGCAGTGGAGGTGGTTTTGCCCTGACAGTGCTGGCTCGGGGAGCAGGTGTCTGTGTACATCCTTGTAGGGCATCACTATTTAACCAAGCCCCCATCCCCAGCTCAGGGAACCCCAAATCCTCTCTTGCCAGCCCCCAGGAAATCTGGGGGACCCATCACCACCCATCACTGCCCTGGGGTGGGCACCTCTGGTTGCCCAGCCCAGTCTTCTATTTTCTGGGTTAGAAACGTTGCCAGGCCACAATTTGTCCTCTTTTGCCCAAAATTTCTGAGATCCCACTGTGGGGCCGGGACACCTATGGAGCTCTGCTGTGGGGCTGCAGGTCCCAGAGGAGGGGGGTCCCTTCCACCTGGGAGAATGGGAGGGAGGGGTTGAGGAGTCACACCTCCACAGCCCGGCTGGGTTTCTTTTTTTTTCTTTTTTTTTCTTTTTTTTTTCTTTTTTTTTTTTTTTTTTAATTTTCTTAGCTCAGTCACATTTCTGGAGCTTGCATCTCCCCCGACTGCCGTGGCTCCCAGGCTTTTTGCTTCCTTCCCTTCTGCTCCGGCGGCTGCAGCAGACGCTGCGAGTCTGCGATAAGTTATTCAGCAGCATTCTCCATGCTGGTCCTTGGATTTCAATTTCCACATGTTTCCCTTCAGGCTGTTTCCAACTAATTTCTCCATTTGCATAATGCCCCCCTTAGGGATGCGCTTGCTCAGTCCCTTCCCTCCCCCCTTTTACAAGATCGTCAGAGATTCAGGCTATTAGCGGAAAACTCTTTAATTCTGCTGGTCTTTCGGAATTAGCCGAGTCCTGCCCCGTGTGCCTCCAATTAAAGGAGACAAAGGGGCGTGCAGGGATGAGCAGCTTTTAGGGACGAGACCTGGCAAGGTTTGGGGACGCTGCCATGGGGATGAGAAGTGGGACCGTGGGGGTAGGGAGAGGCTGGTCCCCGTGCCCATCGCATGCATCCAGCTCCTCGGGTGGGGATGTCCCTCACCTCTCCCAGGCACCCCATCACTTCTTTCCACCATCAGAAGCACGACCTGGCTAGTCACTCCTAATGTTCACATTTTCCTGCCTCTCTTTGAGCTCATTTTTTTCCCAGCTTTTCCTCTAGGCAGCCTGAACAGAAACCCTCCGTCCTCTACCTAATTCTCCTCCGTCCCCACATGGCTAAAAGCCCCCAATACCACCCTGCTCCCCGCGAGGGCTGCCGGCTGTGATCTACGTTGCAGTACGTCTCCCCCCGAGCTGCCCAGACACCAGCTGGATGATAACCTCCGTAGGGAGCTGCAGAAACACCTCCAGCTCCCAGCCATCGCAGCACTCCTGCGGCAGCCTGCAGAGCTCACCTCTTCCCGCTCCAGCGCCGCGTTATTACAAACAGCATCCTTTTTGCCTGCTCCTTTATTAGCTCTTCCACATTATAAAAGATAATGGGAACTTTCAGAACTGCTTCTGAACAGGTCTCTGATGTGCTTCTCTCCTTTATGGCTCGAGTACAACAGAAATCGCAGACATTAACATGCTTCTTTAGGGTGAAATGTACAATTGAATGACACGCAGCCGGAGGGGCACGCTGCGCCTCTTGTAGAGCCATCGGCAGAGAGGGGCAAGGAGGATACTGGGGAGGGGGAGCCCTTTGGGGCAGAGTCATTGCTTTCATATCCACCCCGAAGCACTTGGTGTGCCGCTGACAACACACGAATTGGCACAAGTAAGTTGTAGACATGGATGGCAGCTTTTCCTTGCCTTTGGATGACGGAGATGCCCCCATCTCTTGTGCTGCCTCCAAGACTTCCCCCCCTCAGAACGCTGTGCCCTCATTCCCAGCACCCCACGCCAGGCTCTGCACACTGTGCTGGCCTTTCCTCGCCGTCCCCTTGGTGCTCAAGCCCCTGACCTAGTGCCGAGAGCCGAGAACTTTTCCCCCGGTTCCTCCCCCCTGTCACTTCTTGGGCAGAAATTCCCACTGCAAGTCTCCCTAGGGCCAAGCACCGTGGGATGCCAGCCTTCCTGGGGCTCCGACTTGCAATTATCGTGACAGTCGTTATAAATGCTGGAAAGCCTTGCTGGCTCTGCCAGACACCTTTGATGATCAGTGTCTGCAGCTTGCATTTCTCCTTGGTTTTTTGTCTGGGATGGGCTGGTGACCACGGATCCATCCCGAGGGGGATGCGGAAAGCACCTCAGGACCTTTTGGTTGTGTCCATGCTGTGTCCTCCTCCTTCACTGCAGCTGAAGGGTCAGGTGCCACCCATGGCACCAAAATGAGAGCGTTGTCCCCATCATGGGAGTCCTGACACCACATCTGGGCCCCGGATGCCCAGAAGAAAGAGCGGTCATTGCCCGGTGGATGCAGGGATGCCATGGCCCTGCAGCAGGGATGGTGGCACCAGGCTGGCAGCAGCACGTGGCATCGCTCTTGCACGTCTTCCACCGTGCTCCTCCTGGTCCCAGCAGGCAGCCCGCTGCTCAGTTCCCTGCTGTTGGATGGTGTCACCCCACAGCACCGGGCAGAATGGGTGTCACAGACTCACAGGATGGCTGAGGCTGGCTGGGACCTCAGGAGGCCATCTGGTCCAACCCCCTGCCCAACCAGTGCCACCTAGAGCAGGTTGCCCAGGACCATATCCAGGTGGCTTTTGAATATCTCCAAGGATCTGCTGTTAGTCTGAAAAGGGAAAGAGCCTGCACAGGGCATCCAAGCCTGGGTCCTGCCGTGTGAGTAGCCCTTGCAAGCACTGGCACCCTGTGCTCCGCAGGAAAGCTTGATCCCAGGAGGGCTGGCAGCTGGGGACGGCGCTGGTGTGCAGGCGGCAGCTACACGTGGCCCCCTTTGGAGAGGTAAGCGATGAGTGCCACCACCACCCCGACGTACACGCCTGTGCCGATGGTTATGGAGAGCGCCGCGAGGAAGAGAGCTCGGCGGGAAGCTGAGCTGGCCAGGTGGAAATCTCCTTTGGAGACAGCCTTGCTGGTCTGGAAGAAGAAGCACACACAGCTGTACCTTCTCATCTCCCTGCGATACGGGTTCATGCAGCGTGCACAGGGGGATGGATGTGCACAGGGACGAGCTGGAAGGTGCCCCATTCAACTGTGGCAGCTACGTGTGGGGTGTACAGGCATCCAAATGGCCTCTCTCACCTAAAACACGGGCAAACCCAGAGGGCTAGATCTCCTATCCAAAGCGAGGAGTCTCAGGTAAGTGGCCTGATGTCCCCTCTGCAGGTGTCCTCTCTGTATGGACCTGAGAAGGGCCCCAGGCTAAGCCCTGCATTTTTTGATACCTAAATTTATCATGGAAGTGGATCCTTATGTGGTTACATCGCCGCACTTTGCAAACAGATTTTGGTGCTTTGAGTGGGCTAAGCGGGAAGTCTGCCGATGCTCTGCATTTTTTGCTGATCAGTCTGTGTTTAAAAAGATCTCAGGAAGAATATTATGACTATCCTGGAGCTGTGGCTTCTGTGCTTGTTCAGTGCACAGATGAATCAGCTGCCCAGCCCCAGCCACTCTATCCTAGGAAGGCTGGGAGAGCACCAAAATGAAGGAACAGGAAGCCATTTAATGATATTTAATGGATTTTGTCAGTTTTGAGTCTTCAGTTGAAACCTATTGACACAGAAGGGCCGATGGAGTCAGTGACGGAGGCAAACGTGGGTGTTAGCTCTCAGGGCTGGAGACTTCCAGCTTCCCTGAGTGCACGGGGTGCATCCAGAGCTACTCTTAGCATCGCTTGCTACTGGGGCTCAAGCTGCCCTGCGGAGATCAGGGCACCCGCTGCACACAGACACAGCCTGAGGAGATGCTCCTTGCCACCAGAGTGAACCTAAATGGTAATTATAGCAAAGGGAGCTAAGTGTGAATTGCACAAAGCACATCATCACATGGCAAATGCACTGTGCTACCCTGCACCACATGCAAAAATGTGAAATCAGCCACTTCTCAGGTCCCAGTCAGTTGGAGCTTCCCCTTTCTCTCACCGGCTCTGTGCCAGGTGCTCCTGTTATATACTTTTCCATTTCTGCTTCTATCTTCTTGATTTAACTTCTTAACACCTGTCCCCCTTCTATTCTCGGTACGACAGCATCCGTGCAAACACGGAGTGAATCTCCTGGCTCGACACGAATTATTCTGGGCTGACAGTAACGCGACTGTGAGCAGGCTCTGGGCAAAGCCCTGCAAAAAGCAGCAGCTCCTCCACACTGCTGCAGCCCAAGGGTCACCATGCTCTCCAGCTTCTGCTGCTTTCCCAAAGGTGCCCTCGGCAGCATTACTCCCCAGGGAAGGCAATGAGGATTGGACACCCTGTGTAGACCCTGAACCCAGGATCTTCTGGGAATCCTGGAGGAGTTTTAATTGGATGAGATCCTGCTTTCCAGCTGCACACAGTCTGGTGTTGGCTCAGAGGGTTCAAAAAACATGGAACAGAGAGAAGGGCATGGTGGAGCTGCAGGTGGATGGGGAGACCAGAGTCCCCCATTGTGCCTGGTCTCCAGGTCATGGGCTACCTCAGTGCAGATGAAATTGTGGTGCAGGACCTCACACTACTAGAGAATGGGAGGGTAGATGGAAAATGCTGTTATCTTCACTTTTCTGGCGGGTGAGAACCTGAGCAAGAAACCAACAGAAGCCCTCGTTCCCTAAACAGCACCTGAAGGCCCAAATGAAAACCCTGCCCCCAGTACCCCACACAGGAGCCGGAGGGCTTGCAGCCCCACAGCAGTTGTGGAGCCATCCAGGAGCAGGAGATCCCTCCGTCCCAGCCCTCGGGAGCCTGGGCACAACACAGAGATGAGCAGAAAGGTGCCCAGAGCCCTGCAGGACCCTGGCTCCAGGGCTGAGCACATGCAGGAAAGCAGAGGGGGCCGGGGCATCTCTTACCCCTTGGGAGAAGTAGAAGGCAGCAATCCCCAGGGGCCAGAAGCAGCACAGCATGGAGAACAGGGCCAAGCCCAGGTGGTCCCGTGGAGGAAGCATTAGGAAATGGTCCTCGCTTTCGCTGTCACTGGAGGAGTCGCTCTGCAAAAAGGGATGAAGTCAGGGCTGGTAGCAAGGTTGGTAGGAAGCTCCACCAGCACGTCCATGAGCTGCCCCATGGCCAAGCCGGCCCCGCCATCCACTCCTAACAACCCTGTGTGAATCAGAGCCCTGCCAGTGCAGCATGCAGGGATGGAGGAAGTGTCTGACAGCACCCCAAGCCCCCCAGCAGTTTGCTCCCTGACCTGGCAGGGCAAAGGAGCAGGGACCACATGCGCCCATCTCCTCGTGCCACCAGGCTCCTCACTACGCTGCCGCCCCGAGGCTACCTCTCAGCCCTTTCCCCCACCTCCTGCTCCATCCTGATCCCACCACATATTCTCACGTTTCCTACCTGCAGGTTCAAGGGGTGAGTTTCAGAAATATCTCAGCGTCTCAGCCTGGTTTGATGAGAAAACCCGTAGCTCAGCACATTCAGGAGCGGAGCCGCTCCTCGGCTCCCTGCCAGAGCAAACGCTGAGCTCGCTTGCTGGGGGTCTGGGATTTCCCTGGGAGATATTCTTACACTGAAGTATCTTGAGCTCTGGTGGAACTGGCTGTTTGTCAGCTTAAACAAACTTAAACAAAGTGCCTTATCCCCATTAGGGACCGGTAGATCAATATCCCGCTAAACTAATTTAGAAATTGAGGGAAAGCGGCTGAAGCGGAGCGGCGATGTGTCCTGTCCTCTTAGCAATCCCATTTCTCAGATCGGCTGCCATGAGCCTGCCTGCATTTGGCCACAGCTTTCCCAGCAGCCTGTCCTCCGAGCGACACACGTCTGCGGGAGAGGCACGGAGCTGTGGCAGAGCCATGCTAAGGGCTGGGCAGGCCACACCGCCGGCATCGGCCCCTCAGGCACCCGCTCCACTAGGCCTCAGGGACATGCTGCCGCCCTTCCAGGTCCTGGGCACTATGCAGGACAGGGCTGCTTTGCCAGCTCCTATTCTTTCAATGCAAGGTTCATACATTAAGCATTAACCTCGATACATTAAGCTTTCTTGTGCTGGCATCAGGCATGTGAGTTTTGCTGTTGTGCAACATGACTGCTAGTTCCTATTAACTCCAGCACCACAGCAGCCACAGTTTTGCCCCTTCGACACCACCCCTTGTTGAAGGGTCCCTGTCATCCTAAGGGTGCTGCAGAGACAGCCCCATCTCCCCTCGGTGGCCTCCTCCTGAGGTCTGCTGTGAGGAAAAGGGAGTGGAAATTATAAGGAGAAGGAAGAAATCCTGGGTGCATAGAGAGTGAGGGGTGAGATAGGAGATGGTGGGGTCAGGGAGCGAAGCTAAAGGGAAAGAAGAGGAAATGTATGACCAAGAAGGTGGCCCAGAGTTACCAGAGGAGGTGTTTGGTGCCGTCCCACCGCGCAAAGCTCACCTCATACTCCTGCAGCTCCTCCTCCTCCACCTCGTAGGACACCGTTTGGATGCGGATGTCGCTTTCTACCAGGCGTGACCCTTGCGCGTCGTGCCCGTCAGGACCTTCAGACGGAGCCTCTTTGCTTTCCGTGAAAGTGGTCTCACAGCTTTCCCCCTTGCTGTCCTTGGCTTTGAGAGCGGTCTCATCCTTCACGAGGATGAAGTTGGGGCCGTACAAGGCTTCGACAGCCAGCTGCAGGGAACTGGCGTCCAGCAGCTGGTGAGTCCTGGCACCGCCCGTGTTCTGGAAGATGTAGGAGTACAGTTTCCCTTGGCAGCGGTGGCTGGGGTAGTCCTGGCTGTGATGCTGGTGGTAGGAGTAGGTGCCACGGAGGTGCCCGTGGGCCTTGGCCAGGAGCGGGTCCTGGAGCTCACGCACGCTCTCCATGCTGCCGGCGGAGGGGGAGAGCGATCCTGCGGGAGCAGAGAGAGTGGGAGGGAAGAACTGGTACTTCAGCGAGGCACGGCAGCCGAAACGCCTGTCGCCCATGTGGAGCCGATGTCACGGCGAGGCTAGCGGGAACAGAAAAATTTGGCAATGCTAGGGAAAACAAGAGCCCTCCCCCCCTTTTCCCCAGCTTGAATGCTATCTCGGCAAACTGAGCATCTCCTCGTCCCTCCCCAGCACGATAAGGATGCAGCCGTGTGACAAGAAGCTCTGATTCAGGCTGGATTAAGATGAGGATTTGCTGTATCTATAATGCATCTTGAGATGGCCACGCGCAGCCTGACAGGAAAGGACCTTTTGCATCTTTTGTGCTGGTTCCTAATTTGTGCTGCTGCGAAGCGTAACAGCACAGAAGTAGCTAAGAGGCTGACATCCACATGAGGGGCCCTCCTGAATTCCCAAAGTGGAGGCTGGCATGGGGAATTACAGCCCTGTGGGCATTACGTGCTCAGCTAACGGCTTTCATGGACACGGGCTGATTTCTAGGGCTGTATCACAGCTGTGCTAGGGCTGGAGCATGAGGAGGCAGCAGTCAAGGAAAGCCAGGATCCCTCAGCTACAGATGTCAACACCAATTTCTGCCTCAGGAAAATTCCTCTCCCTGTTCCATTCCTCCATTTCAGAGTGCTGAAACACCGTGCTGCTTTCTTTTTTTTTTTTTTCTTTTTGGCATGAAAATTTCTGAGATGAAATGTTTCAACCCAGTTTCTTCTGAGGAGCGTTTGCTATTTTGGCTCTCCAACCCACCTTGGCACAAAGAAAATGCGTAGTGAGATATCCGAATCCCCCAGGAGAGAGAAACAATCGCTCTGTGCTCCTCGGTACCCAAGCGCTGTGTTTTACAGCCACTCTCCAGCACGTTCCCAGCTCCCGGAGCGTGCCACCCTCTTGCCTCGTAACCCCAAAGGTTGCTTCTCCTCTCCTGAGACCTCTGCAGCTGCTTCCTCTGCAGGATGCTGCGTGGCAGAGGCATGCTGCCACCTGCTACAGGGCTCCCAGTGGTGCACCAGCCTTTCTGACGGGAGGTGCATCACCTTGGCTTCAGACCAACCCTCGGGAAGAAAATAGAAATGAAGGAGTTGGAGTCAAACGCTCCAGGGAGTGAAAAGCCCAATTGCCTCCCAAGCGGTCCTGTTCCCCTTGGCCAAATTCTGCCATAGTGCACAGGTTTTAGTGCTGTAGCCTGTTGTAAATGTCCTCGTTGATGGGTTTTGTTTTGGCAGCGGTTGTCACATTTTGGAAAGCTGTTCAGGAAAATGAAGCCATTCAAAAGCACTCCTGCATCGCTAAAGCACTGCGCATTTTGGCGAGTGCCCTCCACACCTCCCCCCCCAAATCATTGTCTGCTTTCTTCACCCTCCCACCTTACTAATAAGCACTCAGTGGCTCCTGTGGCAGATGGCTGCGAAGTATTTTCACAATGTTTAAAGGCAATGCCTATTGGTACCACAGATCATTTCATTTCCTGCACAGAGCCAAAGAAGCATGCTCGGAGCACAATGCCTCCTCCCTGCTTCCAGGTGAGGAAAGCACGAACATCTTCTTTGCTTACCTCAACATGCAGACTAGATTTCCAATAAAATACATTTCTTTTTAATGAAACGATAAGGGCTGACCAGACCCTGAGCATCACTTCAATGTAGCAGCCCAACCCAGAGCGGGACACCATGAAGCAGGACACCAAGGTCCAGCAAGAGAAAGCTGACGGTTGTGGTGAGGCATCAACACCTCGTCTCCAGAAGTGTTTCTGGCACTGAACCACGGTGGGGAGGGATGGGAACCTGCTGGGATCTGAGCCCAAATGTGCTGGGAAGCAGCCGCAGCCGGGCTGTGGGCAGGCTGCCGGCAAGAGGATGCTGCAGGCGTGGAGGCTGCTGCTTGTCATGCACCAGGTCGTTGGCACCGATTTCGAGGAGGGAGGGAGGTGTGTGGCAAAGCTGCTGCCTGGGAAGCACTCAGAACATGGGCTGAGGAAAGAAGGGAAAGGGGCCGTGAGGCATTAGGAACCCAAAAAGTGGTGTGGGAGAAGGCAGGGAGTGCTCAGGGTGCGTGCTCTGAAGCACAGGTGTAGATGGGGGTGGTGAAAGGGGCACAGCAGAGCCACCAGCAGCAAATCTCAGGGAAAAAAAAGCCATGAAAAATCATAGACCAGGGTGGGAAGAGCCCACTACACAGCTGGGCTACTTCTGGAGGTGACTGCTCACACGGGGCATCCTGAAGGATGCTGAAGGGGCCAGCTGATGGGAGATGGGCTGACTGACTCAGGTCACATCTAGGAGTCCGTGGTTCATGTGCCCTCTGGGGTTAGAAAAGATTGACCTGCATTAAACTCTCTTTTCCTTGTTGCCTTCCTGTCTGGGAGTTTGGGGTGCTGCTGTGAAGAGGAGGCAAGAGGCTGTTGAGAGGTTTTGGGGAAGACAAGTGCACGACCTGGATGAGGTGGGGCTGCCACCTCCAGCAGGGGGCTGCAGAAGGGGTCCTTGTGGCCACATGGGGAGCCGTGGCCAGCAGCTCCTCTCCCTGGGGGAAGCATGGGGCGATAACGGGGTGCCGGGACCAGGAGGAAATGAAGAATGAAGATCGCACTGCCATTCTCATACAGATGCAATGAGACCACGGAGTGCAGCTGTAGCACCCAGTCCTGGCATTGGGCTGACCGCAACAGCACGCGTCTGCAGGGCAAGAGTGTGCTGTGCACTGGGCCATAAAAACATCAGAGTTAATACTTGGGGGGAATAGCAGGGAGAGTGAAGAACAGCCCTGCCTGCGCACATGCAGGGATGGAAAGAACCAATGCAGCCCTGCGGTCCTCCCCAAACCCCATTCGTTTTATCTGGATCCCACAGAGAATTCAGCCACACTGGGACTGAATAAAGTAAGCCTGGTAATAACCAGGCTTGGGGGAAGAGGAACGGAGCAGGCAGATGAAAGCAAGGAAGCTGTAAAAGCCCAGAGTGGTGAGGAGCAGACGTTCTCCAGCCTCATGACAAGCGTGACAGGACAGCACGCACAGCCATTCGCCCCGTGGTACTGGCAGCAGGCAGCAGCAGCGAGATATCTTTGGGGCAGGAGAAGATGCCCAAACACAAGCGTGCGCACACCTCCTGGGCCGTGGGGACACCCCTGGGGGGCAGAGCCGCCGTGCCTCAGCTGACTGACTGTCACTGGGGCAGGCTGAGCCCTGCAGAGGACAGGAGCAAATGCTGGCTCCCTGCAAACTGCTTCGTCCCCCTGGGCTCCCCCAGGCTCCCCTGGGCAGCTGCAGCATTCTCCAGCCCAGTGCTGGATGCAGAGAGCCAAAATAAGGCCTGACAATAACAAGGTACCAAATCCAGCTCTGCACATCGTGCAGCCTGGCTCCGCACCCCGGCCCCATGGCTGGCACAGGTTGGCGGCGCAGCCCTCGCTGGGACCCTCAGCACAGATGCTGGCCGCGATAAGCCCAGTTAATTACGAATTAAGTAGCTGTTCCAGGAGTCAATCATTGTCTAATTGCCCTGTCAAGCAAACACTCCGCCTGGCTTTTCGGGCTCATTAGAAGGTTGTGATTTCTTTGCACGTCCCCAGGCTCCCGAGCGAGAAGGTCAGCCCTGCCTGGCCAGAGGCTTTCCCTTGGGACCAGCACCCCGCAGGCTGGTGTGCTCAGGGAGTGATGCCCGCTGTGCTGCCGTGTCCCTGATGGGTCTGAGGGCAGGGGACAGCACGAACTGCTGGGAAGCAGCATCACGGACAGGTGCAGCTGCCATAGCCCCAGGACAGCAGTGGACCCACTCCTGATGGAGCAGGATCGTGGAGGAGATGCGGCCAGCACCCTTCCCATCACAGCTGTGAGCCCGCAGGGTCAGGTGCGGCTCGCGGGGGGAAGAAAACCCTTTTATCAGGCCAGCAGGCATCACTGCAGAAAGCAGCCATGCTCCGGCTGGCGGAGGAGGAATGAGGAATGAGGACACGTGGTGGCAGCTGTGGCACCCAGAGGAGCAAAGGGGCACGGTGGGGGCAGCGGTGGGGGAGAAGCGACACGGAGCCAACAGGCACGGGTTAGAGGGAGGACAGCTGAGCGTGTTCGTGATGGGAAGCAGCAGATTCACAACTTCAACGCAGCCGGTTTGATGGAGCTGGAAAGGGGTGAGCACAACAGCACTCGTCTGATCTCCTACCGGGTACAGAGCCAGGGCCTCGGCAGCGGGCTCCCGGCTCCAGCAGAGACTAAATTGCTCCGAGAATTGGGACGCGGTGGGCTGCTTCTCAAGGTTCGCGAGTCAAATCGGGCAATTTCCAGGTGGAAACCGAGCCTTTACTCTCCGTGGGTAAAACGTTTCTCTGCAGCGGCGTTTCCACCCAGCTGCGCTCAGAGCTCCTGCGCTGCTCCTACCGGGGAGCAACAGCACATCCAGCCCCCGGGGCGCTTCGGGAGCAGCGACCCCAGCCCCTAAACCACTGGAAATTAACTCTGGCCGTGAGCTCCGAGGGAGGGCAGGGGGGGTTGCCCCCCGGCCCGGCTGTCCTGCCCCCCGGGGGGCCACTGTCACCGCGTCCCCTCGGGCCCGGCGTTTGGAGAGGTGGCCGCTAGATGTCCCAGGTGCTCCACGCAGCGCGGGGGCCGTGGGCAGGCACGGGGTGGAAAGGCACGGGGGGGGAGGGCCCCAAGTGCGTGCCCCGGCTGCGAGGAGGGGGCTCACCGAGCTGGGAGGGATGGAGGAGGGATGGAGGAGAGGGGTGGTGGTGAGACACACGGCTGTGGGGGCGGCTAGGTGTAAAATTAGCACGTCCGGACTCTCTCCGTGTCCTTTCTTTTTTTTCAGCTGGAGAGACACCAAGTAAACAAAGCTGCTGGCAGGAGTTCCCGCAGCCTGGCTCGGGGTGCGGGATGCGGGAGCGGAGGGGGCGATGCAGGGGCTGCCCTGGTGCCGCAGGCTGTGGGGCGGCCCTGCGACAGCTGCCCAAGGGGTGACCTGGTCGGCAGCACTGGGCCGGGGACGTGGCCAGGACAGGACCGGGGCTGGGTGAGCCCTGGAGGTGCCGACAGCCGCGCTGGGACCATCAGCTCAGCCCTGGGGACTTGTGCACTTGCGCCCACCCAACCTCCGGCCCCGCAGAGCGCTCAGCAGCCAGCCCTGGTGAGCAGCGGGAGCTCTCGGTGCCAGTCAAAACCGATTGATAGCTCCCACCGGAGGCCTTTGTGCGTTGCCAAATGTTGGTTTGATGACCAGGAGGGATTGCTGGGGGGAAGCGCGGGTCAGCGCGATGACTCCAGAGCGGGGAGGCTGCTGGGGCTGTCGCTCAGCATCGCCAGCCCTTGGAGGCACCAGCCCGCCAGGAGAGCTCGGCCACAGAATTCCAGCCCAGGGGCAAGGGAAAGCAAAATTCCCATGCTGCTGCAGCACCCAAACCACCAGCCGGGAGGAACATCAGCTCAGGCTGGCGGCAGGCTTCAAGCTCCCCTTGCCCAGCTCAGGACCGCCCTCAGGAAATACCGTGGCTGCTGCACCTGAAGCCATATGGAGAGACAGGTACTGGCACCCGGCCCTCACTGCTACAGCCTGCTTGGAAACACCCGTGCGTGTAGGGCTACTGGGAACCGAAATTACTGGGCCTTGTCTCTGGCAAAAGCTCGCAGCCCGGAGGCAGACCCGTCCCTTGCCCAGACCAGGCTCCCTGCGTGGGGTGCCCACATGGACACCAAGCCCGCGCTGCCAGGAGCAGCTCACGGAGTTCCCCGAAGGCTCGCCTATTGCCAGGGTGTTCTTGCTGCTGCTGGAAGGCACAGAGAAGCTCGTGCCTGCAGACTGTAATTTTGCTCATGGCTGGTTTTCCTACGCTAGTGGTTACAGTCTTCGGTTCCCCATCACATTTTCCCCATCACTATTTATACCTAGCGTTGAACTGAACATGGTGGGTATCCCAGATGGCTCCAAGCTCCTCTCCCGACTTCCTCCATGTCACCCTTTGCTCCAGTCCCACCGTCTCCGCTTCAAGGCTCTTTTCCTTCGTGTGAGGTCCCCCAGGCCATGGCACACTGAGGTGCTCCCCTGGCCACAGCCTGTCACCCAGCGCGGGAGTGACCTGGCAAACGGCACCCTGCTTTCCTCCAGGAGAGAGACCTGAACCAGCTGAGACCTGGGCCAGTGCAAGATGGGGACGGGGACGGGGACACAGCTGGCAGTGGGCACCAGGGTGTGGGGACAGTGAAATGTCCACCTTGCAGCTCAGCTTGCTGATAGCCCAGCACAGCACGCAGCTTCATCCAGGATCTCCCTCCGAGTCCCCCCTCTGTCAGCCGAGGCTGGCAATGTAAAGCAGTTGTTAGGGACTGCTCATTTGTCTCTGTTTAAAACATATATGTACAAAAGATTCATAACCACCCTGAAGGCTGGCGCATGCCATCACCTTCTGTCCCCACTGTCCTCTTTATTTTATCTGCCTTCATTCTGCTCAGGGCTATTTCCACTGTGCTTACTGTGGCCCCGTTCTCCTGGGGCATCCCTGTGCCCCTGCACACTTCAGATGTTTAATTCATTTGCCAATAATCTGCTCTCCCTTTAAAAATGAACTTACACTCCGGGCATGGCACTTCTCTAGCTTATTTTTCCAAGCCCTAAGTTTCCAAACATGGCCTGTGCTTATCGTGGGTGCAGCCAGCTGGTCTCCAGGGGAGGAAGAGATCCCTCCATTCCTGCTCCAAACAAACCTCAAAGGTTAGGCTGTCACCCAGGTGCAGCTCTTTCTGGCAGCTCTTGCTGGCCCTGCGGCCCTCTGGGGCAGCCAGGAGCATCTGCAAGGGCAAAGACACGCTGGGCTTGACTGCTAGGTTATCTGCCATAGGGCTGGAAAGAGATGATGAAAACTGATGTCACATACTCTTTTTAATGTCTCTGTCAAGTCCTGACCACGGCTTGCTGAGTGCCCCCCTGAGCTTGCCTTTGCCTTTGCTGCATCCGTGCTTTCCCTCTCTTTCTGGCTCATTGCTCTTCCCCGGGCTGGATTTAGACCAGCCCTTCCTGGCACTGCGCTCAGGCTGCACCCCTAAAAACCCCAGCTGCCATCAGCATGCTCCCAGCACATCCCTGCTGCACGGGGACCAGCCGCAGCCCCGGCCATCTCACCCTGCCCAGCACTTTGGGGTCTGTGGGGTCCGGGGGGTGTTCGGGGAGAGCCCAGCCCCAGAGCTCCACCGTGGCTGGGGAGGCTCGACCTGGCCCCACGGGGCTGGGTGGAAATTGTCACGCGACCAGTTGGTTCTCCAGAAACAGAGCCTGGGGACAATCCCTGCGCCTGCCTTTGTTTTTCAAGAGAGAGATGAAACGTTTCGCTCCAAAAGGAAGCTGTTGGAAGCGAGGAACCTGAAAAACACTGGAGATGAGCGGAGCTTTCCCCTCCAGGCTGACCAAGGCATTTGGACTGCTTTGCTGCCTTTTTCGCTTCACTAAGAAGCAGCAGTAAGACTATTTGGAGGAAATCTAGAATGGACCTTTTTATTTTTTTTTCCCTGTCTCAATGCTGTGGCTTGGCTCTTCAGCTGGAAGAGTCAATCATTTGCCCATCACTAATTCTACAGATAGAGAAAAGCTGGCTCAAGATCCGGCCTAAAACAACCCCCTCGGACTTGTACCACGAGCAGCGCCTGCCAGTCTCGGGCCCAGCTATAGAAAATAGGCAGAAAAGAGCAAAAGATCTGCCGGATTCAGAGAAAATGCTTGCAAGAGAGCTAGAAAACAACTCCGGGCATGGCTGTTAAACGGGAGGGAGGGCAGTGGTCAAGAAGAGGTGAGAGACCTGGGGAAGGGGCACAGTGCTTCAGTGTCTGGAGGGTCTGATGCCAACGGGGTTGGGGGCAGGGTGGGCAGAGCTGTGGACTTCACCTCTTCCTCCTCCACCTCAGAGGGCAAGGAGGGGTTTGGTACCAGGCAAAAGCCGGGATTTGCTGTACAAATTCACCGTGCCGGAGCTGCAGCAAATTACTCATTCTTTAATAATCGTGTTTATTACCTGCCTCTGATGGTGGTTCAGGGAGTTGAAGTGAAGCCGATTCAGCTCCCCGAAGCTTTCGATCTGCCAGCCATTTTCATGACACGAGAAACTTTTGCCGGAGAAATGCAGCCACTACATTTTTGATTGGGTAATTCCTTCTCCTGACAGCCTACAAAGTAACCAGCTATTATCCTCAGGGGACCGGGGCTTTTTTTTGCCGTGTGTTGTTGCAGGCAGCCTCAGACCCCGCTCCTCTGGTTAGCCCTGTTATTTACGTAGTGCTACCTTCCACTCGGGGTCCTCCTGGGGAAAAAAGGTTTCTACCGGTGACAGACCCTGAGCTGATGGAAAGGCCATTTGTTTTTCAGAGGCAAAGCAAGCAACCCGGCGAAGTGGCTTGGTGCCGAAGAGCCTAGGTTTTCGCGAAACCCGCAGCAGCTTTGGAGAAGGAATTATAAACAGGCACTGGTCAGACACTGAAAGCCCTTCCCTTCCCAACTCCTGGGCTTTCGGCTCTTCCCCCGGGCACAGGCAGGCACAGGGACAACCGGGAGGAGGTGCAGCTCCGGCGGGGCACGGTGCGGGCACGGCCCCCCGCTGCCCATGGCTGCGGGAGCGAGCCCCGTCCCTTCCCCTGCCGCTGCCCGGGGGTGCCCGGGGGGAGCCGGGGGGGGGGGCTCGGGGGGCTCCAGCGGCCGGGCAGGAGGGCAGGCAGCCCCCAGCTTCGGCGGGCGGCCGAGTTGCCTGGCCGGGAGACCCGCAGGCTGCCTCCCGTTCACGCAGCAGCGCGAGGTGCCGTTGCAGCTCCCGTGCCGTAGCTGGCCTGCAAAACTTTTCCCGAAATCCTTCCGTTTCGCCCCCCGACCCGCCCCCCGGCCCCGTTAGCAGCTGCTCCCTCCCCGGCTGCCCGCTACCCGCTTTCTCCATCTCGCAGCCCCCCGGCTCGGCCCGACAGCCCCCACCACGTTTCCTGTTTATTCCCTCCGGGACCCCCGTCCCCCCTCCATCCCCATCCTTCCTCCCCCCCCCCGCCAAGGAGCGGCAGCTCCCCCTGCGCGGAGCTCGGTCCCTTACCTGCGGGGCTCAGCCGCGAAGTTGGAGCGGCGGCGGCGGCGGGGCGGCGGCGGGCATGGCCGCGGCGGGGGGGCCGCGCTGCGGCGGGGCGAGGGCTGCGGGGAGCGGCGCGGGGGGGCCCCGGGCAGGGCCGGCGGGCACGGCCGGGGGGCGCCGAGGCGGGCACGGAGCCGGCCCGGGAGGCGGCGGAGCCCTCCGGTGGCGGCGGCGGCACCGCGCCCCGGTGCGCCCGGCGGCGGAGCACGGCCGGTTCGCCGGTTCCCGGTTCCCTTTTCCAGGAGCCTCCTCCCGGCGCGGCTCCGTCCCCTGCCGCCCGTTCAGACGGCGAGGCTGGAAGCGGCTCCGCTGCCTCCTGCTCCCTGCCTTCGCCAGGGCGCAGCGCTCGCCGCTCCCCCCCCACCCCCCCCCCCCACCCCCAGCAAGGCGGAGAGCCGCGGCGGGCAGGTAGAGCTCCAAGGGGGTCTCTGCTGCTGCGGCTCAGCCCGGGGTTTTCCTGCCCTGCTCCGCGAGGTCGCCGGGCGGCACCAGGAGCTGCCGCACGCACGCCCGGGTGTCGCCCCGCTTGGCGGAGTTAATCCGGATTCGCATCAGCACAGCGCGAGTCGGCACCCGGGCCCTGGCAGCCCGTCCTTCCTGCAGCCCCCCTCCATCCCCGCGGTGCCCCGGGAGCTCGGCTGCTCCCTGCCGCTCCGCTGTCTCCCCACTTGCTCCCAAACTCCCCAAATCCCGGCTCCTCCCTGGCTCAGGGGCACCCAGCGGCGTGACGGCTGCCAGCAGAAGTGTGTGAGGCTGAAGGGTGGCCCAGCTGGGGCAGGGTGGGGAGTTGGCACCCCGGAGGGGTGCACATCTGTCCAGGAGCTGCAGTGAGAGCCTTTTCCAAAACCAAAGGGACTGGCTGGATGGTGCAGGCTAAGCTCAGGACCTGGGCTTCGTGTCCTCGCAGAGAGAACCGGCAACGAGTGTCACAGCCCTGTGCCAGGCAGCTTTCAGCTCCCTGGGGGCAAACCAAGTCCCACAGTCTGCACCCCCAAGCAGCTCCGGGAAGGATGCGAGCCCAGAACGCCAGCCACAGGCTAGTGGCCGCAGCCAGGGGACTGTCTTCCAGGATGACAGCTGGAGCACAGAGTTGCTACTATTAATACAGCGATCCCCAGGGAAAAGTGCTCTTGTTGGCCAGACCCAGCTGGCATAGCTTCAGGGGGGTCTCCTGCACAGCCTGCAAACCCCAAGAAGGAAATAGTCCGTCCTGATGTCCCTAGGGAGTGGGACAAACGGGAAAGGGCTCAGGATGCCACAAGGAGGTTGGGGTGGGCTGCTGAAAAGCAGCCCTACGGCATCTCTGCCATCAGAGGTCTGCCACTCCCGGTTAGACAGCGGGACTTGCTGTTTGCTGGGACGGTTTGGTGGCAGCGACCTTCCCAGGGTGACAGCCCCAGCCAGGGTCTCCCTCGTGCCTCCGGGAGCTGCTGGTACCAGTGGGCATGTGCTCCGCTGGAGCACAGCCTGCCGCAGGCAGCCCTGCAGTGTGCCTTGGTTATTGGCCCCCATGCAGCCACGGTCAGCCAGCACCTGCTAATTAAAGGCTGACAAAGCAGGCCAGGAAGGAAAAGCCTCATCACGCATGGACAGCCCTTCAGCAAGGCCTGAGGGCCTCAGGGGGTGGTGGGAACCGAGTCGTGAGCTCAAAACCCAGTCTCTCCATGCTGCGGGGGAACCTGAGAGAAGAACTCGGTAGCTGGATGAAGCATCTTGATGCACGGCTCGCCAAGGCCCTGGGAGCTGCCGTGGCTCCATGCGATGCCGAGGTGCCGAGATGCCCATCAGGAGGACGAGCAGGAGAGCGGGGAGGATGGCTGATGGGTGGCAGCACTGTCACCGCTGCCGTGCAGGCAGCTCTGCCCCCGCAAGCAGCTTTCGGCAGCTCCTTCCTTCACACGGGCCGCGCACAATCGCTGGATTAAAATGCAGGCGCGGTGATTAGCCGGCTGGGCGGGGGATTAGCCCTCTCCAACTTTACAGGCAGCACTTAGTGGCGGAGCTGCAGCTCTGCTTCTCCTGCTTTAATGACGATAAGGTGACATTAGCATCCCCAATCAAAGCCTCGCCGACCTCAGGCGGCTCCGGGAGAAACGCATGCATGCGCTGGTATCAGAGTACATGCTTGTGCTTAGGAAGGTATGGTGAAAAACAGCTTAGGCAATGTGGTTTTGGGGTCGTTATTATAACAGCAGCCACCTGGCCCGTGTCAGAGCGGGGCAGCATACCTGGGATGCGACATGAGCTCTCATTGTGCCCTCCTGGCTGAAAGGGCTGTGTGACCCAGAGGAGTTGGTCAGGAACGAGCCCCCACCTCCAGGGCAGCGAGGACAAAAACACCCATTGGAAACCTTCCTACCTGGAGAGATAAAAGGGACAGAATTCAAGGCAGAGGCAGCAATAACACCCGGAGTCTCCCGCTCTGCTGAAAGTTGTTGTTAGATTTATGCATCCACTGGGGTGAATGAAAGAAAAATGGATGTACAAATGGCCCCCCTCTCTCAGCTGCAGGCAGCAAGGGAGACCTCTGGCAAGAACCCATCCAGCAGAAGGAAATGAGATCTCATTACATTAAATATTAGCCGACGTGTTATCACATTGGGCTTGTTATACCAGCTAAATGATGCCTCTCTTCAAAAAATAATTAGAAAAACGTTGCCGTAGACATAGAATACACAAGTAAAAGGCTGTGCTTGTGTTTCAGAGCTGCCTTGCACAGGAAGGTGGGTTTTTGTTTTTGATTATGTTCTATCAAACATTAAAAACTCACTGCCAATATGTCCTGAGCTTCGCAGGCTTCATCTAGCTACAGACATAGCAACAGATAAATACGCCACGACAAATTTGGTAACATTACTTTATTGACGGCCAAAAACCAGATCACTTTATACGGAGAGCCTGAACTCTTGCCAACCAGTCACGAGTGGCGAGGCGAGACAGAAGATTTACCGCCAGAAAGGGACCTAAACCATTAAAACCCCAAATAACTGGGAGGGCTGTGCGAAGGTGAGGACTCAGCTGCAGAAAAGCGGAAGAAGAGAGCAAAGAGGAGATGAAAAGCAAACCCTGCTCAACCAGGAGGCATCAGGCAGGGCCCACGGCCCGAGGGAGCAACGCGAGCAGCGAGGCTCTGCACATGCGTCCGCCGGGACTGGGGGAGCACTGAACAGATTAGCTTCTATTTGCAGCTATTAAAAATGATCAGATTAGTGAAAGCTAGAACCGAGAGAGGAGCTTTGGAGGGATCAGCCAAACCTAATTAATTGGGCAGCGTGATGGGAGAAGAAATTAAGTGTGGACAAGTAGAAGGTGAAGCATATTGGAAGGAACAACCTCAGCTTTTCATAATCGCTAGTGATTTCTAAATTAACTGGAAGCATTAAGGGAAGAAAGATGTGGGTGGATCTGTGGACAATAGAGTGAAAACCATCTGGTTAATGTACAGTGGTGAGGAAAAAAAAACCAAACACGCTGTCAGATTGCTTTTGTAAGGGGATACAGAAAATAATAAAAATATTACAGTACTGTGTTGATAGTGACTCAGCTGTTATGGACGAGTTCAGTTTTTCAATTAGAAGACAAATTCAGATTATTTATGATGAAAAATACAGTAAAAAGGGAAAAAAAAAAAAAGAGTTTTCTGTAGAAGCGAAGCGCTGAGCCTTGGGGTGTAGAATGAAGTTTCTAACCATGCACGGGGAGATCTGGCCATGTCAGAGGATGCAGTAAGCCAGACGCAAGCTACAGGTCCCTTAAGAAATGTGGCATCCAGCGTCAGATTTTGTCATGCCTCTAATACCATTAGCACCTGATAACGCAGATGCCTCAAACTTCAAAAAAAAAAAAAAAAAAAAAACTCAGGAAAAGCCTGCATCTGCGATATATTTGAATATCTTCCTTTTGGGATTAGCGTTGTTTTCCTCCCTCTTGGTAAGAAGAAATGTCGGCTGCTGCTAAACCAAAAGTGCTGGAGCACAAAGGAGCCCACAGGGACGTCCCTTTGCACCCCCTGGCCCCCCACCAGCACCTCGAGGGGTCTCAGGGAAGCGGCGCTCGTCCTGCTGCGGTGCGGGAGCGGTGCTCCTGCTGCCTGCTGCCAGGCACTTTCCTTCGGCAGATGATTGATGGAGGAAGGCGGGTGCCTTTAGAAAACTATTCAGAGCACCTGAATCTTGCTGTAATTAAGCTCTCGATTTACATACCGTGAATAGCCATTCAGTAGTACCTTCCTTTTCCCTGGTTCAGCCTTGCTAGATGCCTGAAGTGTGTGGCAGCAGCTCCAGCTCCTCTCTGCAGAGGCAACTCCCATCCTCCAGGACGGTCACTTGGATGCCCATCCCGCTTGGGACAAGTGGACGAGGAGGTCACTGCAGAAAAAAGCAGGTCCTTATGAGGGTGAGAGACCTCTGTGAATCCCAAATGCCCTCTTAAGCTTGTCCTCCTGGACTGGAGCCAGCCGAGGGGGAGGCTGGAAGAGTGGGGCAACAGTGCCCGATATGCAAGGACGTGGTGGGGGTGAGGAGGAAGAGGGAGGCAGTGTGTGAGTATGGGTGCAGACGTGCCGGGCAGGGGATGTGCTCAGGAGGACATCTGGAGGACAAGAGGGATAGGGGAGGGACCCCTGCGTGCAGGCTCACTGCTTTGCATCACTTTGGCAAAGCGAAACAGCTCTAAACCCAGAATAAGGGTCCATATGTTTTGGCTGCTTTTGCTGGCAGCCAGAGCCTTATGGTAAATCTGGCCATAAAAAGTAACATTCTCTCAAAAAAATGAAGCTGGGCTGGGACTTCCTGTCCGGTAGTTGCCACACAGGGAGATATCTGGGAAGGGACTCTCTGGGGCTCTCCTTTGGTGTCCAGGTGAATGCCTATAGCCAGCACTCACAACTACATTGTTTTCCCGAGAGAAAAGGAAAAGAAAAGGACGTGCCTCCAGAAATCTGTTATTTCAGCCTGCCCCGATACCAGCACATGTTATTTACGGTTGAGGTTACACATGGAAAATTTCCAGTGGTCAGGATGTCTCAGCTGTGGAACAGGTTATCTGCAGAGGCTCCACTCCTGAAGTATTTAAACCAGGTTAGAGAAATATCTGCCCAAAATGTTCTGGGCAGAACTGATCCCACCCTGGGGGAGAGAGATGGATGCCATGACTTTGGCGAGATCCTCCCCAGCTGATCCTCAAGTAAACACAACCCCAAGCCTCTATGCCATGCAGCCCATACCAAAAAAATCCATGAGCTTCATACAGAAAAATGAGATGTGTTTGGATCAGGGCAGAGGTGCGGGTGCTTGAGAGCTGTCTGTACACATCTGCATCCTATTATGTTGCATTTAGGGCATAAACAGAAGACTTGTTGTAATTCTTCCCCAGAACAGAAGTCAGTGACACGTGCCTGCCTGGAAAGCTGTGCCAGCTCCGATGAGGATGGAAGTGAGGTCAATGGCTGACGGCCGTGATTCAGCCTCCCCACACCAGGGACAGCCGTGCTGCTGGCGCTGCCTGCAGCAACCGGTCCCCGGGGCTGGGAGGGCGAGAGGGAAGGAGCAGGATAGGGTGGTGGATGGAGAGGAGATGACGGCGAGGAAACATCCCATGTTCCAGAGCTGGCTTTGAACCAACGGGGTTCAGTCTTTAAATCCCACAGGGGCCTGATCTGTGCTGCTTCACTTCCTCAACTGTTCACTGTCTCCTGTTTTTTTCTGTTCCCCCCTCAATTTCTTGGAGTTGCACACTTCTATCCAAAGAGGCTGTGTCAGGTGTGTATGTGTCCCAGCCTGAGCACAGGTGGACATGGGCAGGAGCCACAGCAGCTGCGGCCTCCCCCTTCCACAACAACCCCCATGCTGTGATGTGGGTGCAGAGGGTTACCCCCATCCCCAGCAAAGACAGAGCCCACCTGTGCTGGAGGTCACCTGCTGGAAAGCAGGTCCCCCGCCGACTGATTGCTGAATAAAACATCTTTACGGTCTGACAGATGGAACCCCGGGGAGCTCCTAGCTCAGCCACTGGCAGGAGGTACAGTCTCTGGAAATGAAGCTTTACAGCGCTGCCGAAGCCCGAGATGAAAGGGAGGCAGCAGGGTTAGGAATAAGATATCAAGTGGCAGCACTGTGAGCACCGCAGGGGCCTTCCCCATTTGTGCTCGCTCCCTTGCCAGCACAGAGGAGGGGTGGCAGGGGGTCACACCCCTGCCTGCAGAGCCTCCAGCATCCCGATGCTCTGTCCCCAGGGCTTGCATGCAGCTTCTGGGCACACGGGGACCTCTTCCACCTCACAGCCCCAGGTGGGGAGCGAGCCTTTCGCAGGGTGAGGTTCCTGCTGTGCACCCCGACCTGCAGATCTCAGGTTTTTTTCCTCTCTGCAGTGAATCGTCTCCTTCCCGATGTCAAGCCTCCCGGAAGCCGGCTGTGGAAATTTTAAGGAAAATCAGCTCAGCAAGCAGGAACAGAAGGGCCTTGTCCCCCAAACACTTTAAAATATTGAAATTCACTTGAATAAGCAAAAAAAAAAATGGCTGAACTGTCACGCATGAGGCACATGAATCATCTTCAGGGAGGAAAGCGATCCTGGCAATGTCTGGGCTTGAAGTAACAGTAGTTAACATTATAATGACTCATACCACATATGCGTCACATCGTTTTTCATTAAGAGCAGGATCCTGGTGTCCTGTGACTAACTGGGAGCTGGAACCACGGTCCTAAAGCCTGGGGCCAGGGACTGGCTCTCCCATACGTTCTGGGTCAGCGCCAAAAGCATTATCGGCCATCAGATATTAAATAATAATAATTCTCAGATCAAACACTTCATTCGAATGACAAAATGAGATGGGCTTTGGAGCTGCCTTCCCCAGGGAGTCGTGTGATTTTAATAGGGAGAAAATGGATAAATTGAGGGCAGGCACCTCCGGAGAGGCCCTTCTTCTGCTCTCAGCTCATTAATGTCAACCCCTGGCTCTGCAGCCCTTTTCTGATCTTCAGGCAAGGTCAAAATTTCCATTTTTGTCTCTCCACAGAAAGACCTTGGATTCCTTTTCAGTAACCCCCCAGCCCCCTCAGCATTCTCCCAGCAAATCTCTTGAGGGGTGCAACCCCCTGCTGGCAAGCCGTGGATGCCAGCTCCTGCAGCCCGAGCAGTGACCTCAGCCCGACCACCCTGTGTCCCACCAAACCTCTTGGTTTGCCTGCACTTGCCCAGCTACGCCTGGGCAGCCGGGCACGAAGGGGACCGGCACTCACCCTTCACCTCGCAAAATGGAGGGCTCGGGGCTGGAGGAGGCAGGGGTGAAAGAGGTGGAGGGGAGATGCAGGGGCAAAACCAGAGGACGGATGCATCAGGGAGGGAGAGGTGCAGGAGGAGATGGATAAGTTACTGGCATGGTGCTGGGATGACCTCAGTTTATGAGGGCAGCAGCTGCAGCACTCATGGGCTCAAGCAACTGATCTAGGCCTCACCCAGCTGTGCCTCATCCCGGAGCAGCAGGGTGCTGAGCCTTGCGTCTGCCCCGCTTGGCCAGGCTGCTTTGGGGTCACTGTCAGCCTGCTGGCGGGCCAGCCTGCCCACGGCAGTGCTCACAGACCTTCGACTCTGCACTGATGACAAAATGCTTGAATTATATAGAGAGCTGATGAGAGGCAGGGAGAAATTGCTGGGAAATGGAGGTGAAGGTGAGGAGACCCCCAGAAACAGCCTGTCAAGGGGAAAAATGGGCGAGACTGAGCTCTGGGATAGGAGCCAAGGATGTGCTGAGCTAATGGGGACACAGTTTCAGGCTGAGAGCTGGCAGCGTGTCCCATCAGGGGAGGCTCAAACGCCGCAGCTGTGTTTTGTGGTAGCCTGACTGCTTCCCAGAGGACCTCTGGGGGCTTTGATGTCACTCGTGGGCAGTGGTTGCCTTGTTTTGGTGCTGGTAGCCCTATCACACTGTTCAGGGCAAGCAGTGAGGCTGGAGCTTCTCCTGGGGAGGGCAACGAGCACTTGCTAACATGGGTGGTGGGTGGGCTGCCTTGCTGCAGACCTGAGGAAGGAGACAGGCTGTGTGCCAGCTGCGCTGCAGGGGGTTGTGCAAGCACCTCTGCAAGGCTGGGAAACAGCCCTCCTGCTCACACCTGCCTTGAGACAGGGCTCTGGAGAGCATGGTCCATGGGACGGGTGGGAAACCCTTGGTGTGGAGCAGCGGCTGATGTGCTTGTGGCAAGGGTAACTTGCTTGGGGCATCCTTGGAGTCTCACGTTCTGAGGGCAATGGCTCCTTCGGGCTCTGGGCCCTGCTAAAGCCCATGCCATCAAGTTAAATCTGCTTCTCGTAACCAAATCGTCCTCCAGCATAATGACAGCATTGGCCCTGAGTGAGAGCAGAGTAGCCAAGGAATGTGCTGAAGTTAATGTATCAAACTGCAGGAAGAGAAAAAAAACAAGATCTGGAAGATACCCATGGTGCTAAAATCACTTTACCCCCCTCCTATCTGAATAAAATAAACCAGCCAAGCAGATTTTTGTCAAACTTTACAAAATATGCCACCTGTGGGCTGAAAGAAGCCAGCAAAAATATATCTCAAAGGGTAGTATTTGTACTGAGTGATGAACTACCAAAAATAAGCGCTTATAATTGAAGCTCTCTCTCCAGTCATTGCAGCAGGACCAGCGCAGTGCTCTCCCTGCTGAAGACCAAGCACTGTGGAGGGCACTGAAGTACCATCTGAAATCCGTTGCAGGCCAACAGCCATTCACATCAGATGCTGAAATACCCTGTAGGGGCTAGGTTAACAGGAGGAAAAGTCTTACAGACTTCGGGAGGCAAGATTGCCTGGAGATAGAGACAAAAATACAAGAACAGTGGGGTTCAGAGGGAAGCAGTGGTCATGTTAATTGCCCATTCAGTCTTCTCTCCTTAAGCCCAGGACACCCCCAGAGCTGGACCTGTGACAAGTTCAGCATCTGCAGCCATTCTGGAGCCACGCTGGCTTAGACGAGCTCCAGGTGCTCTCAGAAGCAGGCAGGCAGTGGCAGGGAGGTTTAATCTAAGAAGAAGTAGCCAGTATATTTGCTTTCTTGTGGAGAGTCAGCTATAGCAGCCAACTGTGATTGAAGTCCATGCAGCTGCTTGTTTTTCATTTGGGTCTGTTCTTGGGGTTATAGATTTAGCTGTAGCAATAATGGGCTCAACCTCAGACTAGAGATCATTTATGAACAGGAAAGTTTTTCAGGTTTCCAGAAAGCCGGGCTGTGGCATGAATGGTAACACTTTGCAGCAGCTGCACCATAATCCGTTGGCTCAAGATATTGTTATCTATGAGATGTTTAAAGATGCAAACTAACAGGTACATTTCTAAAAGGTGAAGATACAAGCCCCAGACAGATTGTGCTTGCAGCCTGGGCTAAGAGAGGGGATGGGGAAGTCCCCCTGGTACCCTCTGGCCTGGGGCAGCTCCCAGAAGAGAGGAGGCCCAGAGAGGGAAGACCAGCTCCAGGCTCACTGTGTTCGGTCTGGCCAAGCCTCTTGTTTCTCCTCCTGGCATGGTGCCTAGCTGATGGTGAAGCCTGAGTTTTATTTATGACAGGATGGGGCTGGTCCTGCATAACTTCCAAGCTACATGGTGGGTCTCCCATCTGCTCATGAATAAGAGATTCTCAGAAGCCTGATCATCCCTGGTTTGTCACTCCACTGGCAGCTGAGGAGTTTTAAGGTCCTCGGTCTGGGAGGTGCTGAGCTGTGAAGAAGGAGGACCGCAGGTGCTAGCCTTGGGGACTTCCAGCCACCAGGCCACCAGCGTGGGGCAGGGAAGGTGGCACAGGGAAGTGCCTGGGCATCCCCACCTTTGGGGTGTGGTTGGTGAAGCTTGGCCTGCCCTGCGTTCACTGAAGCCACACAGTCACCAAGCTTGCTGTTGCCATCCCTGGGAGACCACAGAAGCTCTGCTGTGGGCCTGAGTGGGTAGGGCCTGAAGAGCACCACGACTGTGTAGCTCCTGGATTGCGCTGTCCCACGCAGGGTGACCTCACAGCAGCACATCCTAGCCTCGGCCTGCATGGCCAGAAATCCTTTCCCATCCACAGATTCTTTCAGCAGCCTAAAGCTCCTATATTTTTAAGAACAAACCCCTGCTCCAGCCATGTTTGCCAGCTTTGCACAATTGCCTTGGCTGGGCTTGTCACAGCTGGGTTATCGCCCCCGGCCCAGCACCCACCACGGGTGGGCTTTGAAAGCACGAAGGGTCCTGCAGCAGTCCTGCCAGCCCTGCAGGCTATGCGGGTGGGCTACCAACGTATATCCTGTTTTTTTCCCCAGTTGTGCAATTTGTACAGGCTTTACACCCTTATTGACTGCATCCTGTGATGACCTTGCAAGAGCAGCAAACACCCACACGGCCATTTGGTTCAATTATTGTAATTCCCTCTCCACAGGGCTTCTCCTCCATGCCTTGCAGGTTGTTCTGAAAGCAGCAGCATGCTTCTTGCTGGCTTGAGCTGTATCGATCATATTATCGTCACTTCTGCTGCTTTAAAGCAGTGGATTGACTAACTTGGCCTCACCGGTCCTTAAAGCCTTTGCCAATGCTTTCATGGATGCTTTAAAGTCCTGTTCTTCCTTCTTTATATGCACAGGAACTGCCTGTCAAGTCTTGACAAATCTCTTTCCTTACCGTAGCCTAGTCTGATTCTGCAGCAGTGCCACAAAACAGTAAGAGGTCTGGGCCTTTCCTTAAAAAGGAAAGATAAAGATGCTGCACAGTTGGTATAATTCTTGTCTATCTGCTGGCTGCAATGTGGGCTTCAATAAATACTGTTTTCTAACACACGGTGACCCCAGTGACAGGCCATACACTGGCAGCAGGTATTGCATAGACATGAAAGAGGGAAAGGTGTGTGTGTATCCCAAAAGACACACATGATGACATAAAGCCAGCCATAGGAGGAATGCACTAAGGAGAGCTCAGATTAAAGTGATCAGGGGACCAGGGAGGGTAATCAGAAGCTAAGCAGATGAGATAGGAAAGGCAAAGTTAGGGAATTCAGGATAAGAAGTTTAGGCCTGATACAAGAAGAAGCCAACAGAGAGAAAGCTCTCATTGAGATGTTGTGGCGATGCAAGCAGGCATCCTCAGCAGCTACCGTCATGAATGGGCTGATGGAGATGGAGAGGTAAGGAGCACAGTGGTGGCTACAAGGCAGGGGCTGGCTGCACGTGCATCTGACCAGCAGCAGGGTTAGAGCAAGGGGTCTTCATCCAGTGGGGAAGGCCAGACCCCAGTGGAGGCAGGCACAAGAGATTGGCCAGCCCTGGACATGGGCTCGATGTGCAGGGCAAGAGACGGAGCCTGGATGAAGGTGCCCACACTGGCATCAAGCTTGGCTCTTGGGGAGAAGGGCATCGCAGGAAAAATGTCACCCCACCAGTACAGCAGATTTTTAGTATTCTCCTCACCATCCCATTTTTCCCTCCTGCTCTGCACCAACTTCCTTTAATTTGCTCATTAAAGGGAGCTGGGTTATTAAAACAAATTGTGGCATTTTCTGTTGAAACCTGTGAAAGAGCTAGATGCCTGAAATTGCCCTCACGCTAATGGGTACAGTCCTGGCTCAAGTGAGTTATTGGCAAGCTGCTTGCTGACTCCCGTGGAGCCAAGATTTCACCTCAGATGGAGCCTATCTTTCAATTAAAGGTATTACTCTTAATATTCATTAAAATTCTGTTTAATCCAGGCTCTGCAAGGGGCAAACCCTGAAATTCATTAAGAGTTTTATAAAAAGCCACTGCAAAGGACCACAGTCAGGAAAAGTGGCTCCTGGGGGGAGCAGAGCATGGCGAGAGAGAGCATGCCTTCACCTGGGGAAGGACCAGCACCTGCAGCTTGCCGATGAAGCGTGGGATGTTTTTTAGTACCTCTCTATTTAGCCCATGGAAAAGGGAGGCTGGGCACAGAAAAGGTTGGCGGCTCCTTCTCTGCTGCGGCGCTTTGGCCTCTGCTCGTGCTGCAGGAGAGCACCTGGATGGGGCATCTTGCCCCAAGCTGCCCAGGTGCCCCCATAACCCTGAAGAGAAACAACCTGGGCTTGTGCTCCACCTGTACCAGAGCCTCCATCCCTACCACTGTCTGCATTCACTGCACACCTGTGCAAAGCCCTGTTGGCTGCTGGTGACTTACTGCTGCTGGTGCGTGTGACAGAGGTCTTGTGGGCTTCAAAATCCGTCTGGAGGCCGTGCTGAGCGAGCCATTGAGTGAATACCCTGAAAAGTTGCCTAGAGGTCTGTAGCTACCTGCCTTGAGACACTCCTGTCAGCAACCAGCCAGCTGGCTCGCGGCTCTGACGTCCGCAGTTGGGATAAAAGCACTGCAGATTGCTGAGAACAGAAAATGGCTCGGAGGCTGGAGGAGAGAGAAATGAAATGGAAGGATCTCCAGGTGGAGCCTGCAGAAGAGCACACCGGAGAGCTGGGTGCTTCTGCAGAGGCTGGGACCATGGTGAGATTGGAGACTCTTGGACAAAATGCCAGCAACTCACCTCAAGCAGGGAGCTGCAACCTGGATACTGCAGAGTTATGTGACCCCCCCCAGATTTGAGTCGAGGTGTCTTGGGACTGTGTCTTAGGTCGCTCTAGTTTCAGTGCAAGCATGTTCATTTCTCTGCCTGTATTTGCAGGTGCTGTGATTTTATATGCAGTTTCACAAGGCTTATGAATATTCCCAAATATTTTTTCATTAAATAAGTATTAGTGCATTTTTCACAGGCTGCAGCCTTAGGTGGTGGCTTGACCTCTGCAAGAAGCCCTACTCTGCCACATGTGCTAGGTGAATTATTTTTGCCTGTCCCTTGTGTTTCTCTGCATCTGTTAATTTCTTCATTTTTATTTTTTATTTCCGAAAGCCATCCCGCAGGGCTGAGTGACTCCTAAATCCCTGTCCCCATTTTGTGCATTTGGCATTCCGCAACTCTGGTTTTAACCGTGGGAGAGTTGCTGCTGCCCACAGTCAGAAGGCAGGCTGCCAGCAGCCCTGGTTCCCTCTACTCTCAAACATCCGCTGCCTTCCCCAACTAGAAAATATTGCTGTATGAAATACATTGGGTTCCCCAGATCAATAACCCATCAGTACTCTGAACTCAGGGGAAGCAGCCAGCTCCCGCCTCTGCCAGCTAATTCCCTGAGAACCTCTTTCCTTTCTCCCCTGTTGCCCTCTAAGACCTTATTTCTGTCTATCCCTCCCCTTTTTCCTCTGTTGCTCCCAAAGTCTGTCACTGTTCCTTCTTTTCCCTATGTTGTTTTATTTCCCTAAACTGTGCCCATATTTCTCTTACTTCTTTCTCTCTACCTCTCCTCTCTTCTTCGAGCCTTTCCCCTCTGCTTCCTCATTACTCCTATCTCTTGGCAAATTGTATGCTGTCATTTACAACCGTAATGATGATGAAATACCTGAGACATGGAAATAGCAGGCATCATTTCCCTGCCTGCCCCTTCCCTCCTCCCCGTACACACAAGGCATATTTCATTTCTCCTGCTTTCCTGCAGCCACAGCATCGGAGCTCCAGCATGCCCGGGGAGCATCAGCATGGTGCCAGCAGATGCAGAAGTGATGAAGGATGGCAGAAAGGGCCAGCTCCCCCGGCTAATCTCCTTTGGGGACCCATCTTGTTACAGATGGAGCAAGGTGAGGGCTGGCTCTTGGAGTACTTCTCACCCAGCCCTCTCTGAATGCTCTGCAGCGATAGGCAAATCACTTTATCTCTGTGACACAGACGGAGGAGCTGAAACAAATCACCGCACTGATGAGCGAGAGGGATACAAGCAGAGTGTACCCACTCTTCATGCTTCAAAGGAAAATATCACCGAAGGGGACTAGCCCCAAGGACCAGCCACTACTTGTGATTGAATCTCCTGGTGGGAATGGTAACAAAGCGTTCCACTGCAAATCTGGAGTCTGCAATGTACAATTCAGACCAAAGTTTGATGTTCCTCTGCTTGCAGCCTGTTCTTCAGGTGGCAGGGGACAGACTTTCAGTGACAATATGCAGAGAGCTGGACCTCTGCCACAGTGTGCCAGCTGACTGAGTGCAGCTGCACACACCTGCCGACCAGCACGGTGATGGGCGTGAATATTTCACGGACAAGTCCATGGGAGACAGGCAGGAGCAGGTACTTTGACTGAAAGTTGATCCCTGCAGCCCCTGGACAGACCCAGCCCAGCATCGCACTTTGGCCTGAGCTACAGGTATCCACAGAGCCACCAGCTCAGCTCCTGCTTATTCTGCTTGTCCTCACTTGAAATGAGTGGCTTTTACTTGTCTCTTCTCTTGAAATACCTATGCTTGTTCCTACATCGCTTGTGTCATTCTTGGTGATCTCAGTAAATCAAAACAGGTAGCCAACTGTTGACTGACATTAGCCATGCTGGGGATGCTTTTCCAGTGGCATAAGCTGTTTCAATAAGATAATGAGAAACTAGTCAAGCATTCGTGAACAGATGCTCTTCCTCCTGAAAAACACAGGGCTCGCTTCATTGTTTGAACAAATCTTTCTGCTAAGCTGCCTCTAGCTGCTAAGGTACTGATTTGATGTGACGCGTGCCATTCGTCTTCATACAAGCTTCCACGTTGGGCACGACGGGCTGAGGTCAGCCGCTGCTGGCGGGCTGCTTTGGCAGAAGTGGCAGCTGAGCCAAAAGTGCACTCGGGTGAGAGGGAAACATGGGGCTCCTTGTTTCGATGCCTCCCGATGACTCCTCCTGTGGCACTGCTGGGCATCCAGCCACAACACGGGAGGCCCCAAAACCGATGGCTACTGTCAGGTTGGCTCTGAGGAGCACATAGGCTGCCCCTCTGTTTTCTTTCCCTGATTAATTTTCTGGAGTGTTATAAAGCATTAAGTCAGTGCTAAAGATCCCCACGTGAGTGGCCAGTCTAACCAGAGCAGTGCAGTTTTGTGTGTGTTCCCAGAGGAAAAGCAGGACCTACAGAAATCCTGCTCTGGGTTCTCAGGGCGTTGTCACAGACATGAACCCACCAAGCCCAGCACCTCCATCGCAAAGTTATCAGCCATTTCTTTATCAACCTGAAGGAGGCTGTCAGGATGTCATACACCTCACATACGTACCCCGTACAGCACTGCACACGCAGCTCTCTGCAGGGATGTGGTGTGAAATACACGTGGTGGGTCACCTCCATGGCAGTGGCCCGAGGGTGTGGAGACCCCATCAGGGACAGAGAGCCAGGACTGACAGCTCAAGCCATCGCCAATACTGGGGGAAGTGATCTTCTCCAGATGGCAAAGTCATAAAAACAGCATAGTGCTGGCTCTACCATGCAGTATAGTTTTGGTGAGCCTTGGCCTGATAGATAAATATATATATATTATAGAAATATATATTTTGTATTGCAGGAATCCCTGTGTAAAAAGACTGCATTACAAAATGGCTTGCATTTCTGGAGTGAGAGGAGACACTGCAGTTTGGAAACTCAGCAGCTTCATCCATAACGGACCAAACACTCTATAAATGTTGATAAGTTGATACTCGTGCATCCAAAAACCACAGCTCTTCATGTGGGGCCTGGCTGCACCCAGACCCTCAGGACCCTCATTTTATGTCTGGCAGGCTCTAGCAGTCAATTAGCACTTTACTCTCGTCCAGCCTCTTGCTCTCAGCTCTGTGTACCAAGGGTGACGCCAGCTCAGCACAGACCACTGCTCTGGGCTGCTGAAATCACAGCCGCTTGCAGAGAAGCAGGGAGAGCCAAGGTATGAGAAAGAGGTTATTCCCCTGGATTTACAGCCTCTCCAAAATCTCTACAGCTCTGACACCATCTCATTTTTTATTTTTTTTTTGTACAAGCACACTCAGTGGGCATGGTTCATTCACTGTATGAAGCTGTAACCTAATCCATCCTTCTCCTTCAAAGGTGGCACACCCAAAGCCCTAGTTATTCAGCCTCACTTCTCTTCCTGGCATGCTGTATTTATTACTGGCTGTCTTCTGACTATCACAACAAATCCAGATATGAACTTGGTGATGGACTTCATGGGGCACAGAAGACAATTATAAGGAGCAGAAATAGCCTACATACACAGAGGGAAGAGCTCTCTGATTCAGAGCCCTTATTATAGACCAGAGTCCGTACGATTCAAAGGCCATATAGACCATCAGAGACTGTCATCTCTGTATTTCTTCTGAATCTTGCCTTGGCAAGTAGAAAAAGACCTGTCTGTCATAGAAACAGATTTATTTAACCCTTTCTAGTTCGTTGTGGACGAGTGTAGTAGAAAGAGAGCTGTCTGAAGCTGGGACCAGGTTGAAGCGGGGCAGACTGGTACAGAGATTTTTAGATCTGGATACTGCAGCGGCAAGAGGTGACTTGGGGAGGATCAGTGGGGAAGCTCCAGATACGGCTGCACTAATTGTATCTTGGCCCTGAAAACAGATCCCCAGGCAGAAAAAGAAACCATCTAGTTCTGTCCATGGGTATCATCTCACTCACTGGTTTCCCTTGTACACTGGTGAGGCTGTCTTCATAAGCAAAGGGTTCGTCGCTGAGGATACAACGTACTCTGAAAGCCATTTCTGATCAAACCCATTCCCTTTCCAACAGGATTACTCCAAATCCTTGGGAAGCCCCTGCTGCCGTGGTAATGTTCCTGACCAGGCTGCTCCCATTAGAGGGCATTTATGTTCGTTGTTTCCTCTTTGCTGCTTTCCATCAGAGATTTGCACACCTCGCTGCCCAAGCCCGAGAACTCATCAATGACACGATATGTGTGTGAGGCCCCTCAAAGCAGTGGGATTAGAGGCTTCACAAGCCACCAGTTTTCTGCTGAACGCTTCCCCAACTTTGCCATCAAATCTGCAACAGCCTCGACCCAATTTCATCTCTCTCTGCCACTCAACCTTAGACAACGGCATAGGATTTATTTTGCTGGGACTTGTGCTCCTGAGCGTGAGGACATTCCTGTTATCAGTGGTTGACAGGCCATCATGAAAACACTGCTGTCAAAGCAACGAGCTGGCGGCAAGCATTTCCCCGAACCCCTGTTTGTCTGCAAACAGCAGCAAAAGAGCAGGTCCTGCTCACGAAAGCAGCTCTCCAGTGGCTGCGGGGAAATGTGTCCCCCCCGCCCAGGACAGGACCTGGTCCTGGTTTATTATTCTATAGTATTTTAGCACAACTCCCCTCATGTCTCCTCTCCAAAAGGCACAGCCCAAGCTTTTGCCCCAGTGATGAGGGAACGGGAAACCGTCATGCAATGTTCACAGATTTTAACATTTGCAGTGATGTCTCAAGCCGCTCCTTAACCGCTTTCCTCTTCTTCTTGCTTTTTAAGCCTCCTTGTTAAAATTTAACACCACATTTCTCAGCACACTGCTTTTCTTGGTGGTGTGGACTGAATTGTGCTACTGAATCGTGGCCGCAATCACTTCAGATGAGGATGTCCCTGCTAGCATCAGGCCGTCAGAAACACGGTGCCGCCCGGCCGACACACTGCAGTCACCTGCAACGGCGCTGAGCAGCAGCCCACGTGCATTATTTACAGCTGAGTCCAGGCCAACACTATGTTGTGTGCCCCGGAGCCAGCCTGCCTAAAACGCGATTGTTTAAAATGTCATGTCGGGAGCACCTCCGCGAGGAAGCACTGAGTGCAAAAATGTATGTTTTGGAAACATTGGTGTGTTTTATCTCTTTCTGGGGGCTGGTCTCTCTGGTTCGTGGGCAGTCTGCCTGGCTCGGTGTCTGTTCTCTGGAGGCTGAGCCAGGTCACAGCTGCTTGGTTATTTCTGATAATGTCTGTGGGGTTTCCATCAGACACGAAGCCCGTGCCCAGGGCATTATGTCCCTCAGGATTTCAAGTCCTTTCCTTTCCTAAATTTCCAGGGGGCTTTATTGCTCCATTTCCTCCACAGGCATTTTCACTCTAATAATGTGTCACAAACTAATGAAAAAAAAGAGGAAAAAAGTGCCTGAGACCATCGTGTGACTCAAATAGCCACAGCCAGATATTAAAGGTGGGTTTTAGTACCTTGCTCCCTCCTCCCAGAAGATCCTTCATCCCTGAGAGGCACTTCAGTGCAGTGCCCACAGGTACTAAAAGATGATACATGACCCTTGCTCTGAACAAGCCCCCCGGCTGGAATTTCATCACAGAAAATCAGGAGGCTCCTAGTCTCAAAAATTAGATTTTCGGCAGCCTGTGGTTTCCATCCAGGTGGCGGTGTGCAGAACACGGTGCAGGCCCAGCTCTGCTGTGGGTGGGCTGGGGGTGAGCAGAAGTCTGCCTCTCTAACGGGGAAGGAAACCCAATTAATCCCATTCAGAGCCTACCATCAGAGGAAGGCTGAGAGTTCACTGGAGAATTGCTCTACATAGCTGAATTTTTATTGTATTAATTTCCCTGCTGCTCAGTCGGAGAATGCTAAAGCATCTAACATTTACACAGAGAAAATGATTTGGAAAATGGTGGGGATCAGCATCACCTCAGAAAAAGTCTGCATTTGCCCAGCTGTGCTTATTCCAGGAACAATGCTGCCTTTCCAAGGGAGATGGGCATTAAACTGGGGTCTCCGTCCTGGGGGCTGGCTCCCAGGGCCAATGCTGGGATCCCTGCTGAAGCCGAAGCTTGTAAATTCACAAACCGAGCATGGGGGCAGCTCTGTGGTTAGGTGGGGGGACTTCTGGACATGGTCTTTGTGCACACAAGCTGCAGAGGTCTTTTCTGCCAGGCTTCGCAGCCTGAACCCATCAGTTCCCACCTAAGTCCTTTCCCACTTGGCAGACTGTGGGTGGCTTTGGCCAGCAGCATGTGTGCTTTGGCATATTTTTGGCCAAGCCCGTGCCCTAACAGGCTGCTGAGTTCTGTGATGTCCCTGTGACTGGCCCCTCACAGTGCCTTCACCTACACTCATCCAAAAAATAATTGGATGGTTTGAAGTGCAGCACCCTTTTACTTCACAGATAATAAATTTCATATCTGCCCTGATTTGGGGCCAAGAGATACGAGCTCTCTCCACAGCTGGCCACGGAGGCAATTTCATTTCACTTCTACTGATACAGGAAGAAGTCTGGGGGGGGTGAGTGCTGCTGCTGATTGCTGTGTTAATAACCACCTCCTGCCGCAGGGGTCCTGCCCGTGCCCTTCCACCTCTGCTCCCCCATCACGCGTGCAAAACACCCAGACCAGCACACAAAATCAGTTTCGAGCCGAAGTTACGGTGGTACACGGGGCTGTTTAATCCAACAACAGCTTGGATGTCAATGAGACCCTGCGTCCAGTGTCATGCTGCTGTGAGGTCTTTGGTGCCTTATCTCAGCATGACTTAAGGTCTTCATTAGAGGTAGCGCCTAAATGTCCCCACTGCTGCCCCTGGTTTCTGGCTGTTTGACACAACGGGGCCATGCTGAACTGCCTGTGCCAGCCCTCGTAGACAGGACAAACCCGTGTGGCAGCAGGGACACGTGCTCTGTGGCATCTCTGTCTTCAGTGGCAGTTGGGGGTGCCAGGAGGTCCAAGTCCCCACCAAGGGAGATTTGGGGTAGGCTGGGTGTCCCTCACCTCCCAAAACATGAAGGAGAGGTCCTGGCTGCTGACAGGGCAAAGCTGCAAAGTGGGGAAATAGGGGCAGCTCTCCCATTCAGCATCCACAGCTGGGGCAGGTGAGCATGCGGCGGGGAGGCAGGAAGGGCTGGTGCCTGTACTCACACGGAGACCAGTGAAGCTATTAATTGTCAGCAGCAGTGGACAGTGTCCTCAGCTCTCACAGCTCTGTCCCTAAGCCGGTGGCATTTGGCAGCCCTCCTTGGGGCCCCGCGTCCCCAGGCAGGTCTCTGTAAGCTGCAGATAAAGAGAGGCATTGGAAACAAATAACTGCCAGCCTGTAGGAGCCTGAGCCGGGGTGTGTGAGGGGGGGCACGGGCAGTGCCGCATCCTGCTTCATGGGCGATACTCATCTGCACGGTGGGCAATACTTATTAATTAAATGGTATCGGTTTGGCTAATGAGGCGGGTTCTTGGGATTGGATTGGGAAGCAACTTCAACATGGCCAGTGAGAGGCGGTGAAGAGAGGTGTGCTGACAACTGTTGCACAGCAGCCAGGGCGTGCCTAAAAACACCCCTGTAACCAGCAGAGACATGGAATGGAGAAGCCCCATATGCTGGGAGGCCCTGGGGCTTTGTGTCCCCTCGCACGGCCCCGCAGGAGGCACAGGGCTGGGACGAGCCGGGGATGGAGGGAGGCATGATGCCGAGCATCCTCCGCATGAAGCTGGGCAGATCTCCCCTCTGCTACAAAACCGATGTTGAGTTTTTAGATCAATAGCCTCACCTTCTAAAATGTTCCAGAAGAGCCTGTAACGATTTTTAATCTATTCTAAATGTCAGAACAAACAGCATTTCCTTCTGAAAGGCTTTGCAGGAAGCCACGCTGGCAGCTGCTCGGCCCCTCCACGGCCCCGCACCGGGTCAGGCAGCTGCGCCGGCAGCAGCATCGTGCCCCAGCCCTGGCCTCAGCAGCGAGCTCTATTTCTTACCTGTTTTCTATTAAAGCTGCAATAGCTGCAGAGAGAAGTGCTGTGCCCAAGGCAAAGCTCTCTCCCTCTGGCTGCCCCGTGTAAATGCCCCTGGCACCTGTCTGGCGTGAGGTGTCCCCCCAGCAGGGGTCCCGCTCCCTCTGCCCGCCTGCAGCAAGTGGTGCTATGGGGCTGCTCAGGAGGTCCCCCTGGGGATTTTCGGGGGGTTCAAATCACATCTGCTGGCTGCTTTGGTATCCCTTACCTTGCAGATGCATCATTTTTCTCACATTCCCTTTGCCAGGCCCCTCCTAACCGGCTGCGGGAGCAAAAGTGGCAGAGATGGGAAGATGGTGAATTCATGGAAATAGGTCAGAGCTGAGGGACTCTGGCTGGTGCGGGCAGAGACAGCGAGGTCTCCAGGTGTGCCAGAGCAGGTCGCTGAGATGGGCAAGCATTAGGCTATTTACGCAAGGAAAGGATAAAGGGGCTCCTGGCTGGCACAGTCGTTGGCAAGCCTCCCTCCTCGAGGGCATACCTCGTGAAGGTCTGTGTTATCACGCTTGAAATAACCCCAGACAGCCTGGCCCTGACTGGCACAGGGGGTTACAAAACCTGCCCAAGCCTTTCTAACGTGCCCAGGGGCTGGGGTGGGGATTTGGGAGCGGGTTGGAGTGGCGGGCGCCGTGCTGCAGCTGGCATCCAGCTGCCACAGGAGACCGGAGGGCTCTGGAGGGGCTGCGGTACGCTGCCCCTGTAAGTGGCAATTTCCCTGTGACATCCATCTCCCTGCTGGAGGCACGCTCACCTCTCAGCAAGGCAGGCAGGGAGGCAGCTTTCCGTGCCTGTGCCTGCCCATTTCTCTCCCCTTTCAGGGCCTTCATCGTGTCAGAAACCTCCGTGTTTCTCTTTCACATGCTGCACAACCTATCTAAGGGCTGCTCTGTCTTGTTTATAGTTTCTTTCCCCAGCCCACACCTCCGAGCATCCCCAGGCACCTCTCCAGGCTCTGCCCAGCACCCTCGTGCCCCAGGCACCTGGCTTCTGCCCAGCAGCGTGTGAAATGCTTGGCAAATGGCATACCTGCCCCAGCGAGCAGTTTTTTAGGGCTCCAAACTTTTCAGTGACGTTTGCTAACAAATTTTGTCTGAAAATGTACCGGATAATTTGTCCCTGAAAAATGTCAAAACATTTTGTTTAGACATTTGCTAAATGAACCATCCTGGCTTTGTTTCAAGACGACAGATCCATCTCAAAGCTGACCTGGTTTTTAAGTTTGTGAAGTTTTTTTTTTTTCTTCCTTTTTTTTTTTTATTTAACTGCAAAATCATATCAAATGTTTTATGGTATGGATTGACCCCTTTATTTTATTTCATTAAAATCTCCGTCGCTTTTCCATTTGGTTTGAATGAGAAGGTCTGCCCCTTCCTCCTGTGTGGAGGGGTAGGGATGGTGAGCAAACGATGAAACCCACTCTCCACATAGTGCTGAGCCCCCCCAAGCCTCCCCCTTCACTTCGTGCTGGGGCGCTGGCTCGGATGTCCACATTTCCATTGACTGCCTGAGCCCTCTCCCTTCCTGAGAGCTTGCTCCAGTGCCCCAGTCCGCCACCCGGGGAATACAAATGCTGCCTTCAAGGCTGCGTGCACTTCTCCTGCCCCCACACCTTGTTTTCCATTAAAAGCAGAGATTAATTTCTGACTTCATTGGTTGGAAAAGCACCAAGGAAGGAAAAATGGAGCAGACCGCGGGGGAAGGAGAAGCAGGAGAGGACAACCAGGGCCGGCACCAGCTCTGCCCCAAGCAGGGCACAGCTTGCATGGGGCTGGCCGTGGGGCGCATGGGGGCCCCCAAAACCTGCCACGTGGGGTACAAACCCCACCTCATGCCCTGGCCTGGCTGAGGCTGAGCTGCAGCATCCTCCCACCCCTTCTCCCATCCCACAGCAGCCCAGGATGGGGAGAAACCTTCGTTTCCCTCCATCGGCTTCCCCGCACGGCTGACACCGCCGATTGCTATGGAAACCTGGGGGATGCAGAGAAGGGGCACCCGCTGCTCCCCGGCAGCAGGAAGGGGCTGCGCAGAAAGGGGGTGATGTGGTGAGGGGGGTGCCTCTGCAGGGCTGAGCCCAGAGCCAAGCTGCTGCGTGGAGGCGGAGGGCTCCTGGCTCGCCCTCCCCATCCCGGGTGGTTTGGAGGTGCTGGTTGCTGCCCCCCATCCGTCCTGTGCTTTCCCTCTCTCTCTGCATCAGTTGTGACAAGAGCTCCAGGCAGAAAAGCACCTCCCTCGCCAGCTGGGGACTGTTGCCAGATTTCGGCTCCTCCAGCCTTTCTTCCCCCAGCAATGCACAGAGGTTTTTCTTCCTACGTGCAGCTCAAAGGCTCTTCTGTTTCACTTTCTTGTGAGGACTATCAAAGCGCTCACAGACATTTTTTTTATGTTTAGCAGCTTTTGAGAGGGGTCCCAGCACAGGTGAACCACTCTCACCAGGCACAGGCTCTGCTTCCCCTCACACAAGCACTGCAAATTGAAAGGCAGCCAGAGGGAGAAAGTCCCCTAATTAGAGACCCAGGGCCCCCTTCCCTCCTTCCCCTGTCCAACCCCAGCGAAAGGCCAGGAGCATCCCCCTGGGGCACTGAAATCAGCTGCTGCTGCTGATACCTCCCTCGGCTAGGCTCACACTCCTCCTGGCAGCTCCACAGACGTTTGAGGAAAACGTGTGCAACTTTCTTTTGCAGAGACCGAATCAGTTTTATCTGCCCTAGCTGTGTTCGCAGCCCTCTTTCCTCGGGGCATCTCTCCGTTGTGAAGGGAGGAAGGCTCCCGCCACAGGACGTGCTCTTATCTCCGTATTGCAGGTCATGAAGTGGCGTGAGCGAAGGCTGTGAGCAAGCCGGAGATACTAAAACGAGGCTGTCTGTGTAGGCACTCTCTGAAACGGGGCAACAGCACGGCATATACCGGGATTGTCAGCCAGGAACGCATCAGAGAGGCACACACATAGGGAGCGTTGGGCTTTTAAGGATGGCCGAATGCTTCCTCCTGCTTCTCCCCCACTCTGTTTCATCTGGGGTAAATTCATAAAGAACGAATCCTTTCCGGTGCCGCCAGCTCTGTCCAGCTGGGGCAGGGAAGGTGCAGGAGCCCAAGCGATGGACGCGTGCTGCCTGCAGCCCTGGCTGCAGTGCCGTTTAGCAGCTCGGGAGGTGAGGGATTCAGAGAGAGAGCTGCTCGCCAGGACTCAGGACGGTGGTTTTGTTCAGGCGGCAGCATAAAACGGGTGGGTGTCGCTTTGAGTCTTCCCAGAGTCCTGGCTGGGCTGTGACAACTCACGCAGGGAATTACAGAAGGATGGAGGGAGATGTAGAAAATGCTCCTTGCTCGAGACGGGGCTTAGTTAGGCTCCTGTAATTAACGACTGCGGCTCTCCTAAGAAAGATTCCAGCTGCTTCGCTCGGCAGCCGGCTCCATCAATTTGCTCTCACGCAACCGACACGCACCAAAACTCATTCCTGTGAGGAAAGGAATAAGGATGTATAAATCAAGTGCATCTGGGAAGTGGGAGTGGGAGGGGAGGGAGCAGAGGGAGTGCAGACTCCAAAGGAAGTGACACAAATCAGCGTCCCTGGGAGGATGCGGTCACGTTCCTCCAGGCCAGAGAAGCTTGTAGGGTCACGGGAAGCGAACCCTACACACCTGAGCATTACGTGAGGAGAGTAAGCTGTGCCCTCATCTTGTCTCGAGACGAAAAACTTCCTCAATAAGCTGTGCTTTGCTGAACTACTTTGTTTGGAGCAGCCCTTCCCCAGGAAGCCCTTCCAGCCTGGCACTCCTAATGGTCCCACCAGCCCTATACATCTATTGCACCCAGCACGGGGCGCTCCCGGCAGAGAAGACCAGCACCATCCCCCTGCCAGGTTCTGCTCAGCTGGGCCCTGACCCTGCAGCACACCCAGACTTCCCAGGGGGAAAGTCTGCTTTGGGCAAAGAGGGACAGGGCACGTGCCCGCTGAGCTGTGTCCTTTCCCAGTTCCCTCCCCAGGCTGTTCCACCTCCTTGCTGCTTCAGAAAGCCAATGGTTTCTCACAGCCATCATCCGCTTGATCTTCTGACCCTGTTGCTCCATTCCGAGGCTGGATCTTGTCAGCCCTGCCCTTCTCAAGGCTATTCACCCTTCTCCCATACCAGGTCCATTTTCTCTTCACTCTCTCACTGTGTTGGAGTTCGCTTTGATTTGCAGACACAATTTTCTCCCATGTAATTCAGCTCTGCCCTGTGAATTGGCTTTTCGGTGACACGTTTTTGCTTAGCTCGAAGAGGATTAAGTAACTTCTTTCACCATGGCAGTCCTATTTCTGGCCCGTGCCTGTTATCTGGGAACATAGGGCTGCAGCAGCAGGCGAAGTGCTTTATGAACGGGCCGAGGGATCTGCCACACAGTTCCACTGCTCCCCACAAAGCTTGTGCAAGTGCTAGCAAATAAAGCTCTGCTAACAATAGCATCTTCCCATTATTTCCACCTCTGTCACCAAAGCCATTCCCTTTACCACATGCTATTAGCTCTTCCCTGCCCCTCAGTGAAAAGTTTCTATATTTAACATGAATCTACTGGGTCTGAAGTTTCCAGCAGGCATGAGCGGGTATGCAGAGAGCTAGGTGAAGCCTCCAACATGGGCTGCCGGGAAGCACTGGCCAGGGCACAGCCATCCTTGCTTGTGAGTTTGCTGTGCACAAGCTGTGTGCACCCTTGCACAGAGCTTGTGCAGCAGCCTTCCTCCATACCCTCCACTGCAGCACCTCACAGAGCCCAGCCTGCACTGCCTGGCAGTGGGAGCACATCCTCCTGTGAACCATGCAGGTTTTCCCAGTGCAAGCTGCAAAAGCCTCTGGAGTGAAGTAGTGCTGCCCTCAGCTCCTTGCTTCAGGGAGATGCCCATGGCTCAGGGACCGTTGCCCATGTCTTCCAAGAAAGAGCTCCCAAACAAACCCTGGGGGTGTGTTGGGCAGTAGTTCTTCTGGGATGAAATCCTGCAAGTTCAGCAATGGTCTCTGTTCTCCCCTTGATGAGCCACCACGAACCTGGCTGACTGTGACAGCTATTTGACACACGAGAACAGCACTTTAGCAGACTGTAGCAAGGAAAAGGACTGTGCTTGAGGAACACTTGCCTCACCTGCCCTGTGCACCACCATGCTAACTCCTGAGCGGACAGAACTCTGTCATCCTCTGCTTCAGCATCTGTGAAAGACCAGTGGGGCAGACATGGAAGGAGAGCTCTACACATCCTGTCCATGAATGACTCAATTGCATCAGGCTAGAACAGGGCAAGACATGCTTTTTCCCTCAGTAACCAAGATTAGACCATGAATAAGAGGAATTAGCTAAAGGTCAAGCCAGCTAGAACAAGAATAATGAACACAGGCTTAAGGAACAGCTGTGTGCAATTTCTCAAAGTACAGCAAATTCTCTTTTTTTGACTCAGTAGCTGGGGGGGGGCAGAGATGTTAGCAGGGGCCAAGAGCTCTTCTGGCAGGGGGCTGCCAAAACCCATCAGAGAGCAAACACCTGTTTTCTCTGCCTTGCACCCTCCAAGTCACACACAAAGGCAATAAGCCTTGCCTTTGATCCCTAGCTCTCTGATGGTCACAGCCTCCTGGAGCAGGCCATGCTGTCCCCCTTGCAAGAAGGTCGCTTGCTCCTGAGGTGAAGGTCATGTTCCCTGGCGCCTCCAGTTCCAGAAGATAAGGTCTAAGACTCTGAGGAGAAGTCTTTGTCATTAACCCTTGGCCCTTCGGACCAGGAGGAGCTGGAACACGCCGACCTTTGGAACCCGCTGGAAAGTTCAATTAACTTCAAGGGCCTTTTCTGGGAGCGCTCGCTGAGGAAACAAAGAGCCCCGAGAAGTGCTGGAGCGCTGTCATCAAATCGTTCCTAACGTCCCTATTTTTAGAAGGGTGAAGGAGAGAAGGGAGCTGAAGACAGCACCTTGGAGCCCCAGCGCACGGCATGGCGGCAGTGTCATGGGCCTCTCTCAGCAGGCCCCAGGCCCGAAGCAGAGGGGGAAAGGGGCCTGTGGTGGTGGTAGCAGCAGGGATTTTAATTTTTTATTTTAATTTTTTTTTTTTTTTTAAAGAGATGAAGCTCCACTTTCACCACCCCACCCCCATGGTCAGAAAATGAGACCCACAGATAGAGCTGGAGATAATGGCAAGTTGCCATGGAAATGTGCATTTAGTCTCGCTGTTTCCATGGCAACCGAAAGACATACCATTCTGTTCCTCTGAAGGATGCCAAAGGTAAATGAGCGCTGATTAAAACAGGGGCACAAACTTGGGCTCTAATCAGCCACAAAGACTAGGGCCATAAACTCTTATTGCTCAAGCAGGAAATATTAAGAGCCACACAAGCGACGGGAAGGCCAGCGGCAGCAAGCCCTGCGCACAAACTGCTCCCCACAGAGCCAGGAATCGCGGCCGTGGTTACTCCAGCTCGCGGCCGTGCCCAGCTTCAGCTGCCTCACCACGGCACGTCTGTCCACGGCCCACCCCACGTCCATGACCCATGAGTTGTTTCCTGGGAGGATATAAAAAAAAAAACGAACCAGTTGCACTCTAACCCTGGAAGCCACACAGAGCAAACATACCTCTGAGAACCTACCAAGATCTGAACTGCACCATTAATCCTATGCCTAGCCCCTAATAGTGCGTGATTCAAGGATTCACCCTCTTCAAAAGATGAAAAAAAAAAAAAAAAGCAATAAAAAAGATTACCCAAATGGAAGACTTTGATGTGACACAGGTGGCTGCACTTTATTCTTGCCAAAGCTCTGTCTCCTTGAATCATGGTTCTCTCTCCACGCTGGCTGACAGTCGTATCAAACAAACCATTATGCAAAGTTATCCCTTCCTCTGCTGCCAATCTCTCAGGCAGCCACGGCCTGTTCCAGAAGAGGACGGTGAACGCTGGGTGAGAGCTTATGTTGGCATGCATGAAAGAGCAGGCAAAGGGGATGAAGCATCAAAATGGTGCAGATCCTATCCCACACCGCTAACGAACCCAGCTGCTGCATTCGTGGGAGGAAACAGCACGGTCAGTCCTCGAGCGTGTGTTGTAGCTAGAAGTACAAATTGCTTGTTCTGAATTCGGTGAGCTCCTCTGGCCAGTCCCAGCTAAGGGTGGGATTTAATAGTGGGGTTTCTACCACTCTGGTTTTTACTTCCCGCTGCCAGCAGATGTTCAAAACGCTTGCAAGGCTGAAGGGAGTTGTGATGCAAAAGCAGTTGTCTTCACAGTGTGGGACACAGACAAGAGAAGCTTTCTTTCATGCACTTTTGCTTTCCTATTATTGCCTCCTCCACCATTTAGTGATTCCTCCCCCAAGCACTGGATTCAGGCAAGCCCTAAGAAAGCAGGAAATTATACTACTGCGTGGGGGAGGCAGAAGCCCAACTGGGTGTCATCAGGAGGGTACGGGCTGCAGAGCCACCCACCCCAAATGCTCTTTTTAGCAAGTAATACCACACAGAAGTCCACCCAAGGTGAACATGGCATTCTCACGCATATCCCTAAACCGCAAGAAAAGGAGCATGACAAAAGTCAGCTATTTCTGTACCGCTTCCTGGAAGCCTGGAAGAGGGGCAGGTTACCCACGGTTTGTGACAGTAGCTACCTAGTTTTAAGAACAGAGCTGGAATGCTGTTCTTAAACAGGCTGAGGATGTGCTGGTCATCTACCAACAACTCCCTGCACAGCTCTAACACGCCCTGACCAAAGCGGGAATTTCTATTCCACCTTCCCCTTCCCACCTGTCAGTGACACTGATGATTGTGCCCTTTCCCTTGAAGTTTTATCTTAACGTAGGTTTCCATAAATATCTTGATCATTCATTCCCTGTCAGGTGGGTGAACTGAGAGAATCCTTCATGTGGGAGCAGAGAGAGATTTTCCACTGCGGTTTCTCATTTGCAGTGAAGCAAAGGCAGCATCTCCAGCTCCATACTCCTGCCCTGTTCTCAGGGTTTCAGTGCAAGTCGCTGCCCAGTCAGAACTGAATTCCTCTTCTAATCCTCTGCATCTTTTTCTTCATACCACTGGTCTTGACCCACAGCCTATAGTGTGGTGATAACTTTGCCCCTTAAGGCTATTATTCAGGGTACAAACTTGGACAGTTTTTTGTTTGTGTTTCCCTTTCTGTAAGAGACAGGATCCAGTCATTTCTGCCTACACAGCCCAAATTCAGCAGTGGCACTTTCAGCCCGCTCTGCTAATATATGACCCCTTTGCTGACTTCCTACACACAGACAGAAGTTTCCAATTTCTGATGTACTGACATGCTTTTTTAGAGCCAGTGGGGTTCTGGAGACAACAGACAGCCCTTTGCATCCATTCCCTATTGGGAACTGGAAGAGTAGTAGTTTTGGCCAGTAGATTATAGCTGCTTACAGGAAGCTGGAGGCCAAGAAGCAGCGTACTGTAGAGCTGGAACCTTTCCAGCTCCTAGCAGTTTCTCTGATCTAAAGACGACACTGCTGCACAACTAGAACTCAGCTCCAGCCTGCCTCCAGAGCAGGCAGCTGCAAAGAAGCTTTTGCTCTTGCCTCGGTCCTGCAAGGAGCACATCCCACCTCACTCCAGATGCAAGTCTAAATACCTGTACATGCCCAGTGAATCCCAAGGAGTAAGGGGTCCACCTAGTGCAGTTAGAGCAGTACTGCCAGAACCGCAGGCAGAGCAAGCCCTGCACACAAGCTTCCTGTGAGCCCAGTGACAGGCTGCTGGTTGACACTGGTGTGGACAAAAAGTCTCATCCTCTGTATAGTCCCCAGGAGGAAGGAGGTGGCAAGTTATCTGAAAGTGATGGCACCCCATGTGGACAACACTTGTTTGATTTACTTCAGCAGCGGGAGTGAGTAAAGGCAAGTGGCACCTGGTTAGGCTCATCAGACAGCACATTCACATTTTGTAAGAACAATAACCCAAGACTCAGGAGCTTAAGACAGGCTTTCATTTAGGAAAAAAAAAAAAAAACAAAACAAAACAACAAAACTTGCTAGTTCCTGGTTTGCTTCCTTCCCTTCAGTACTCCTGCACTTACACTTCCCACAACAAAAATGCCAAAAGATACTCGACCAAGGTCAAATTGTATGAAATGGATCAAGAACTAGATTATGTACTCTCGGGTTCAGAAAGCAATGCCTCCTGCCATCTTTCATTGCTCAGTTACCCCACCTGAAAGAAATTAAGTTTATTTAATGTATTCTACCTACAGAAGCCTTTAGGTCTTATAGGTTCTTTCAAAGGCATTTCGGGCAAACATCCCATTCAAGACTTGGGAGCTTGAGGGTAGGGCCCAGACATCCTGCAGGGGTTTAGACAAGTCTTTTAATCACATCTTTTTACTCCCTATTACAAAACGGGACAGTGCTACATCCAGCTCTCTCTGATAGGGATACAACTACATAGAACATAGTCTTGTTGACTTCAAGAAACGCAAGTCAAAAAGGCTAGACCAAAGGAACTGCTGCTCAACTGCATTGAAATGACAAAGCTGCAGCAGATCACAAATGAACTCCAGTAACATCTACAAATGAAGCTAACACTGTCTGGCTATAAACTGAGCACTAGAAATCAGTAGGCAGACGTGTAGCATATGCACGCACTGCTGACTAGCTTAGGAAGGAATCTGTTAAGCTCAACAACAACCACAAAAATACCTGTGGCAGCCTCAAAAAGTTCATGGCTTGCCACAAACAGCTTCCTTGAAACCAAAGTCACGCAGTGCTCCCTGACTCACGTGAAAGAATCAAGTCGTTGACAATTTGGTTCTGATCGGATAAAACATGAGAGGGAACAAAAATAGTTTCCCTATCTCTCCTTTCACACAGAAGCAGATGAATCACTGTGATTTAAAAGACATCTAGTGGCAGATAAAAAGCTACAGAAAACAAGTAATCAAAAGGACGTTATTCTGGAAACCTCTAGATTTCCCATTTTTATTGGGGTTTCATAAAGGGAAGGAGCTATGTCATTCTTTCATAAGACCAGGCAGACAGATTAAATGGTGAAGCAAGTTTTTCCTCAGACAGCTTAGTCAAAATGACTTGAGGACCCTTAAACAATACTCAAGAACCTCCTCTGCCTGCGTCACCTAAACTGCCCTTCCTGCTGAGAAGGCAGTGGACCCACTATGACACCTTAGAGTTTGTATGACCTAAAATTCCAAGTCAGGTTTATGAACAGCCTAAAATAGCACTGAGGGATGGAGGGCTACGTATTTCATTTATACACACACATGCACCACCTTTTTTCTTTTCCTTTTTAATAAAAGAAATAAGCTATTAACTCTTGCCACCTCAATCTTTTAGTGTCACTTACTCTGAACAAGGCAAAACTTCAGTCCTAGGGACTGACAGCACCACTGTAGGTTCCTGGGACTGAGGCAAGTCTGCTGGGCAAAAGAAAAGCAAAGTGTCTGCAAAAGCCCACTGAATGTTGGAGAGTGGACAACCAACAACACTGGTAGGTGTCAGCCCAATTCAGCTGCAAAACAACGAATAAGCAGCAGATGCTGGAACAAATCCAGATTCTACCCACTAGAAATGCACAAGTAATACCAAACAATCTCAAATGCTTTTTTTTTTTTTTTTGGTAAGAACTTTCAATAAACACACATGCATACAGCCATCTCTTGGCAGAGATGAGTGGTTCCACATTCAGGATAAGACAGGCAGGTCAGCACCACCTGGCAGGTGGTTCACAAGGTGCTGAAGATGCTCCTGAAGATGCTCCTTTGTGCAGGCTCATGGCTACCTCATGTTTCTAAAGTGGAGGCCAACAAGTCTTGGAGACAGGCTCAGTTTAGACACACACACAGCTGGAGTCATCTGTAATTGCTATATTACAGAGTAAGGGAGATGAGAAGGAACAGCTGGGAAAAGAACGAGCAAAAACCCTCTGGAGGCTGCCAGAAAACGCCTGCAGACAGTGTTCATCCACAAGAAGTCCCGTCAGAATTTGACAGAGAAGGAAGTCCCACAGGAGCATCCCTTCTCTGCCTGGGGATTGCTCACCACCTGGAAGGAGCTGCGAATCAGCTCCTGGCTGAAGTCCACCATGGAGCCTTTCACAAAGGCCAGGCTGTCCACATCCACGACCACACGGGCACCACCTCGTTCAAACACCCTGCAGAAAAACCAACATATTTAAGCATTAATTGTGCCGCAGACCTGACAGAGAAGCGCAGTCTGAGCACTTTCCTTAATTTACAAGCTTTGTTCCTTCAGTTCAAGGTATTACTTCACACACACCTTTCTTGTCACCTCTGCAAAGCACAGTCACGCCTGACCACCACTACACCCTTTTGTCCTTGCCTGTCATCAGGATTGACAACTGTGTCCAGAGAGAACTTGTACTGGAACCCGGAGCAACCGCCTCCTTCCACCTGCAGCCTGAGGAACTCCGAGCCTTCCGCGATCTCCAGCAGCCTCTGCAAAACGCAAACAAAGGAAAACAACCGCGACAGAGGATCAAAACAACCAGGCGAGCACTCCAACCGTGCCCAGGGCAGGCCGGGCGCTTCGGCAACCCCTGCCGGGGCCCTACCTTCACGCAGCTCTCGCTGAGGTACACCTGCCCCTCGCTGGGGTCGCTCTCCGTCGGGCCCGGCTGCGAGGAGGACGATGCCCAGCGCAGCGCTCGTCCTCGGAGCGGCGGAGCGGGTCGCCAGCTGCCTCGGGGAGAAAAGGGCAAGCCTTAGCGCCGGCCCCTGCCGCCGGGCAGCGACGGTCCGCGCCCCGCGCCCCGCCACCACCGCGGTGCCGGTACCTGGCCCGGCCGCCCAGCGCCAGCCGCCAGCAGCGCCTCAGCGCCCCCGGCGCCGCCATCTTGCCTCCTCCTCCCGCCCGCCCCGCGCCCCGCCCGCCATTTCCGCCAAGGGGCCGCCATAGCGCCCAGCGCGGCGGAAGGGACGGGGGGGAGCGTTGCAAGGCTGGGGGGGGGATGATGGCGGCCGTGAGGGGCCGCCCTGACCCTTTCAGCAGGTGTCTGTCCTTTGCCACGGGTTTCCTGCCCCCTGCCTGCCCCAGGCGGTGGGGGACTCCCTTGTAGGGGACGTTTTGATGTGGCTGTGTCAGCACGGTCTCGGGTTTGGGAATAGGCTGAGCCCGTCAGCGCAGAACTTGTGCCTGTCCTTGAAAGGGTTTTGCTTTCGAAAGCAGCAAAGCTCACGAAAGAAAAATAAGTTGGCAAATAACGCAGTGCTTCTCGACAGAGCGTGTTTGCACTGGAATTAGCTGTGAGGGTTATTTACATTGAGTAGTACCCAGAGACCCTGATAGGGATCAAGATGCCATTGTAGGGGGAATTACGCAAACAGAAGAATAAACTCAGGGCCTGGTCTCAAGGATTTTTTAGGATTTTTCCTGATATTGGCTTTTCTGTTTTGCTTTCTTTTATCAGGTGAGAATATCTAAGTAAGCTCAGCAGTCCCTGTAGAGGTCTGTTTTCCTTTAGATCAGCATTTATGACTCTGGTATGGCAAACACAGACATAATGCGTGCTCAGCTGTATGCATGCCTCTGCAATTCCATCTAGTCCTCCCCTCTTGCTCCTCGCGTCTCTTCTGTGAGAACAGGATCCAACAGGATTGTGCAGATCCGAGTGTTCATCTCAGCTATGGGCATCTAAGGCACAATTCCCAGATGCAATCTCCATGGTTTCACCTCCTCTTTGGAGCACGGAGCCTGCGTTAGTACCAGCACTTCTCATCTCCCAGGCCCCCTCTGCTCATATCTACTGCCTCTTATTTTAACTTGTGTAGGTGTTTAATGGCTCTTCAATTAACTCTTCACAGTCAGAGCAAGGAACTCGAGCTTAATAAGAAGCTACATGTATTTTGTTGAAGATACTTTTCCTCTTAAAAAACTTGTACCAAGAGCGCTGCAAATCATCTTGTCTCACCTAAGTCCTGAACTTGTCTGGCAGCCCTAAGCTGAGCAGCCCTACTTAATTTTTCTCTCTTAAGCCCAACCATTTGACATGTGACAGTAGTCTGGCCTGTTCCTCAAAGATGTGCTCATGGTTAAAGGAGTCTTTATCTCATTCTTCCTCACATGCTTCTGCTGGAGGAATTCCAGGCCGCAATCTCGTTCCCCCACCCCTGGTGATGTTTGTGGAGAGTCGTACAGTGGCATGACGGAGGAAAACCAGTCATCCCAGCAAGAGGGAATCCTTTAAACTCAGTGCACCTCGGGACTTGGTGACTGTTAGTTCTCTCACACGCCTTGCTCAGAAAAAGGCAATGTCTAGAACAGCCTGACCTCCCCACAGCCCAGCAGCGGCAAAGGAAGTGCTTAAATCCAAAATGAGATCTGCTTGACAAAGTTATTGTCCATTAAGCGTGGAGTTGGCAGTTCCACGCAGAGACTTACAGTCTCCTGGAAGCAGAAGTATTTTCTTTGGCATATGCATAGAAATCAAGTGCGTGGTAAAGTGACTGCAGTAGTAAACATGTAGTTAAGTCTCATGTATATAAATCCTAAAAGCCTCACTCCCACAGCTTAGTGGTGAATGTGTCTGCCAGGCTGAGAGGGGCCAGTGCTTTAAACTAATGCAACCACGTGCTTTTGCTTATTTATACCACCCTGAACATGTAAATAAAGACTGGTTTGGACTGTTTACTTTTTCTCAGTCTGAGGTTAACTCTAATGATGTTCTGATAAAACCATGAAAGCATCACAGGCAGGGGCCCAGAGGAGCTGGTATTAATCCAGTTATCTGCAAACAGTTGATGAATCCTCAGATCAGGCAGAATGGAACACTTGATGCTTTTAAAAACATTGGGGGTGTTTCTTGAGTTATTATCAATGTGGTGTCCCAAAAGCAGATGACCTGTGGAGGAGTAAATCAAGAACTCTTGGGAGAAAAGGGGGAAGGATGGTGCCTGCTTCCCACACTGTACTGGCTTTTCTTCTGCAGGGTGTACTGGACTATCACTGGTGTTGCATGGCCCCATGCTGTGCCTGCAAACACCTTTTGGGGATTTGATATAGCCCCCAAAATAGACACTCTTACTTTCTAGCTGCCTTCAGTTTTACCAGCGTTGAGTGTCAGAAATGTGACAAGTATCTTCGAGGCATTTCTGGATGTTGGTCAGACTGTTATTGCAGGCTGAGAAAATGAGGGAGAGATGAGCTGGCCTCAGTCAGAGTTAATTTAGTCTAATTAACAATCCACTACTCTGATGAGTGATTCAGGTGCTGGGATCAAATGTTCTGAGTGGCTGGTAGAGGTCTGTGTAACTAAGGAGAACAGCTATTTCTTTGCACCTTTTTATTATCAGTAATTACTTTTTCTTTCTGCCAGCTATGCAGCAAGGGGGTGTTTTTGTCTCATCCAGAGTTACAGCCTACGTTTTATTCCTTCCTAGCCTGTGACTTTGCTGGTTTTGTGGTTGCTGATAGCTTGATGTAATCTGTTTTTAGGTTTGATCATACTTTGTTTTCCCCTCTTTATTCAGGTCTGCATCCCCTAGGTTTGGGGAATTCCTTTAGCTCTCTTAAAGCACGCTGTATTGAAGAGGTTTGCCTGTGAGTTGAATTCTACAGCTATTCTGCTCTCATCTCCTCTACAACGTGTATGTTTAAGGCATCTTGTACTTGTTTCAGTGGAAAACTGAGCTTGTTTCAGTGATTCAGAAACAGCTGATGCTAAAACCTCTGACATGGCTGTTGAATGCAAGAGTGGCTCGTGACACATTTGGGTCTGAATTCTGATGATCTACAGCAAAAGGAGCTTGTTCTGGCTAAAAGAGGAGTAGAAATTGATTAGTCCCTGTATATGTATTTTCTTGAGAATACGACTTCTGCATTCGCTGCTGCTATAGTGCCTGCAGGTGTATCTGTTTACTGGGTTGCAAGCACAGTGCTGTTACAGGAATTTACATTCACTGGGTGTAGCTAGCTCATAAAGTGGAACCTTAGACTTTTTCCCCATGTAATAGAGTTGGTTGGGTTTCCTGAGCAAAGAGCTCGAGTATCAGTCTTGCTGGGAAGAATTTGTCTGTTAACGTTCTTTTTCTCCCAGAGTTTCTGCGCCTTACCACAAGCTCCGCGTGATGGCGGTAATCTGGGGGGAGTTCTGCCGCCTGCCTGTCTGCAGAATAACGAGACCAGCCTACAGCTGAATTGAGTCCTTCTGAAGTATTTTGGTGAAATGGTGGGCTCTGTCATGACCTGAGGCCCGCGTGCTGTATCAGATGTCGAAAGGGACATGTGCCTGAAAGCAAGTTCTGTTAGGCTTGTGCTGATTATGTTGCCCTGCGGAATCTGAGCTTTAGTGCTGTTCCTGCAAAACCGGCATGATGGTTACATGTGATATGTGCTAAAAGAACGGGCCAGGAGCTGCTTCTTTCTTGTGTAAAGGCCTCGTCTGTACTGTTATAAATTTAAACTTCTCTGTTTTTTTTATTAATCCAGTTCTGGGGAGGGAGAGACGTGTTAATTCTGATCCTAGATTCAATGATTTTTAGTTCAAAGCCCTTGAAATGCACGTAGATTTGAACTAGAACCGTACGCAGTCTCTGCTGCTGCTACTGCTGCGTCTGTGAAGCAAAGACATCTGGTGAGCAGTTTCACAGGAAGGAATCCTGATTTAATGTATCGTGGAATTTGTTCCCAAGCGTGACACTCCTTATCCTGTGCATGTGTTAGCGTAGTTTATATGATGTTGCTCTGAACTGATTGCACTCCTGTTCCTGGCAGCCAGATAAGCGGCTTTGTTTCCATCTGCAGGACCTGGAGGTGGAGAGAAGGAAAGCCTCCGAAGGGCACAAATTCCCATGCAGAAGGGAAGGACTCTGTGGGTCAGTTAGGAAGTGTGCCAGGTGGAGTTAAATATACAACTTAATCTGAGCAGGGCCTTTTGGGCTTTCTGCTCTGCTTGCTAGTGTCCTCTACAAAATGAATGCTTATTCAGAACTTCTCCACACACACACGTAAGTCCTGCTCTCCTTTCAGAAAGAAGGGGTGCCTTTTCGTTTCGTTTTACTTCTGAAGAGCTAAATGACTCTGCAGAGATACTCACTGCAACCAGTCCCACTCCATTCTGCTAATGGGGTTTCTCCTTTGACACATTTTGTGGAAAACCCGCACAAGGTGTGGGGGATTTCACCTCCGAGTCACTTGGCAGCGCAGCTGATGCCGCGTAGGCAGGCGGTGGGACAGAGGTCTGGAGGGGGATGGCTGTGCCGGTGCTGCTTCGTGCCATGCTCCTACCAAACCCCAAAGCAGCGTTCAGGCGCCCGTGTCTGCTCTTCTGGACACGGCCCAGTGGAGCTTGCTGCAACGTGAGCTGGGGAAACGCTGTAGCTTGGGCCAAACGCTTTCCGAGGCGTTTCAAACATCTGCTTTGTGTCAGCACCCACGGCCCCAAGCTGGCAGCCTGCGGCACTTCGGGAGTCTGGGAAACAGGACTCACCTCCACCCGCTTCGGACCCAACCCCCCGAGGCCCCCACCCCTCATCCTCCTCCCCTCAGCCGCCGGCCGGCCCCGTCCCGCCCCCGGCCGGCCCCGTCCCGTGGCGGCGCCGTGAGCCGGGGCGGGCCCAGCCGAGGGCCGGGGCGGGCCGGGGCGGCCCCGCCGCGCTCATGTGACGCCGCCGCCGCTCCCCGTCCCCGTCCCGTCCCGCCGCCGCCGCCATGGTGCCGCCGCCGCTCGCCCTGCTGCTGGCGCTCGCCGCCGCCGCCCTGGCCGAGCCCCTCCGCTTCGTGGACTGCGGTGAGGCCGGGCCCCGCTCCGCCGGGAGCCCGGGGAGGCGCCGCGGGGCCCGCCTGCGGCCCGGGGCAGTGCTCCGGGGGCAGAGCAGGGTGCTGCGAGGCGCCGTGCCCACGGGGGACGGAGGGTGCTCGGCCCCGACCCCCTGGGGAGCGGGTGCTGCCCGCCGGAGGGGCCGTGCGACCGTCGGCCCTTGCTCGTCCTTGCAGGTTCCAAAGACGGAAGCATCCAAGAAGTGAACGTGAGCCCCTGTCCCACGCAGCCCTGCCAGCTCGTCAAGGGGACGTCCTACAGCATCAATGTCACCTTCTCCAGCAGTAAGCATGGGGTGGCGGTGGGTGGGTGCCTCTCTGCCACCCTGCGGGGTCACCGGGGTGGGCAGAGAGGGGGTGAAAACCTTTGCGTCTGCGTCCCGGTGTTGGAGGGGAACAGGGAAGGGTGGCTGGGATGACTGGAGAGGGGCTCTGGGTGGGGAGAAGTAGCTGAGGAGCAAGAGCACTGCTTAGTGTGTTCTCTGTGGCTTCTGGGCAAGGCCGTCCTAGGGGAGGCCGTAACACAGAAATGCGTTTCCCTGCTCTGGTGCCACGCTCATGCTTTTCTGTGTCCTGCAGAGATCGAGAGCCAGGGCAGCAAAGCAAAGGTGTACGGCGAGATGCTGCATGTGGACATACCATTTCCCATCCCTGAGCCTGACGGATGCAAGTCTGGGATCCAGTGCCCCATTCAGAAGGGCCACTCCTACAGCTACCTGAATAAGCTCCCTGTGAAGAGCGAGTACCCTAGTGTAAGTAAGCAGGAACCCAGTCTGCTCCTCATAGCTACCGTTGTCCTGGGGCAGTCCCACAACCCGCCTCTAAAGAGGGATGCCTTGTCCTCCGGTAGTAGGGAGCAGGTTACAAGAGTCTTCAGGCCACCTAGTGTCACTTCTGCTATGAGCATGCCTCTGTCTCTAGTTCTTGTTTTGGGACAGATCCAGCAGAGGAAGCAGCTTAGCTCCAGCTGCTGAGAAGTGGCGTCAGCTGCCCAAGTATCTGTCTCTTGAGTGCTGGTTTCATATGTAGCCTCCCCGCAGAGCCTGCTGCTCTCAGCCAAATGCTGTCAGATTTGGGGTGTTGAGCTCCAGGATGCAGTTCAGTTGGGATGCCGCAGGTTGTTTCCACTCTGCTTATTCAGAGTGTGGTTCTCAGTGCAGTGTGTGGAAGTCTCTTGTGTCACACAGCAGAACCTTCCTTCCGTGTAAGGTACTGCAGGAGTCACCATGCGTGGCCTACTTAATGTGGCTGGGGCAGTGCCCCAGCTCTGTCCTCTTTCCACAGAGCTATTGGGACTTCCTTGCTGAACAGATGATTGAAACTGCCCTCTGTCCTTGCCTTGCTGTCTTCTAAACACTCTCATTTCCCTGTTCTCTCTCCTCTCTTTCAGATTAAACTGATTGTGAAGTGGGAGCTGGTGGACGACCAGGACCAGATGTTGTTCTGCTGGAAGATACCAGTGCAGATCACCAGCTGAGGAGCCCTGCCATTCGTAGGGCTTGGGGAGGGGAGAAACAGAGAGAAGACAACACAGGCCAAATTCTTTTATATAAGTATTTCTTACTGCTTCCTTCAGAGCTCTGCAGCCTCTGAGCAGCTAGTACTGTGTTCCTGCAAGGGGTCAGCTGTGGGCAGAGGGCTCTTACTCCTCTAAGAGCCCTCTGGTGTGTTCTCACAGCAGCTCAAGGGGGAGCAGTGCCTGCTGCTGTCAGTAAGAGAGACTGAGCATTAGGGCATTGTCCTCCAGGTTCTCTGTGGAGGCACTTCAGTAGTTTGAAACAGAGCTGTCTGTCCTCGCAAAGAAATTTCTCTGCAGTGAACCTGGCTAATGTCTGAGCTGCTACCTGGTAATCCTTCAGTGCCTCTTGTAGAATGCTGGCTACATCCACCCTCCTGCGCTTTTCCTGCTCCACTGTGACCGGGATGCTCCTGGGACCTGTGTTTTCCACCCTTACAGCTGAAGGAGAGGGAAGAAGAGGAGGCTTTTCCTGAGCTGGCAGCGCAGTCTGTCCTGGGCCGCTGGGCCAGCAGGACTGTGGCTGGGAAAACTTCCTTTTTGTGGATGCAACGCCAAATGGCATTCAGTGTCTGCAGGGATGATTCTTTCTCTAACCAATGGTTTGCACTATCAGCTAACCAGGAGCTGCTGGGAGCTCCTGAACCTCTTTTTATAACTTTCCTTTTAATAAAGGCTAAAGAAAAACGGCGTGCGTTGTCTTCTGTAGGTGGAGGGCTGGAGGACAAGCAGAGTGGCTGGGCATCTTGAAGCTGGGACTGGTCTGGTCATACTTCTTGGCTGAAGACCCGGGTGGAGGTGTGCCGGCCTTAAGGGTGACCTGTGAGCAGCCGTGCACCGCTGCTGACTGCTGCAGCATCCAGCTGGCAGCATCTGGCCGTGCTCCTGCCCTGCTGCTCCTGCACTGGGCTGGAGCGGTGCGAAGGCTTCCGAAGGAGGTGGCTGTGCAGGACGTGGCTTTGCTCGATGCAGTGTGGGCAAAAAGCGTTCCTAACGTGGGCTCGGGGGTGGGAAAAGCAGCTAGCTCCCTGACCTGCTCAGGGGCTCTTGCCAGCTGCAGGAGCGTTAGTGCTTACCCTGCGAGCTCCTTTGTGTGGGAAGGAGGTGGGTGTGAGCGGCCAAATCCGCGCAGCCCCTGGGGGTTGGAGTTGGCTCCTGCAGCTGGTGCTGGGCTGGGGCAGATAAGCGAGTGTTTGGCCTGGCAAGGCTCTCTGCTCAGCCAGGAGTGAGCTGGTATCCCTTGGCAGAGGGAAGACAAGCACAATTCTGACCCAGCCCCAGTGTCTTGAGCCGCAGGGCCCAAAATAAATGTTTTATTTAACAACATGAGAGAAGTTTCCAGCAGACTCGGTTAAAAAAAAAAAAAAAAGTCACCATCAACTTTACAGAAACGAAGCTGGAACCGCCACCCCCCCTGCCCACTCACCCCCAGCCAGCACGGGCACGAAGGCGCGATGCAGGGCTAGGGATGCGCCTGGGACAGCTGTAGGGCGAGCCGGCCGCGGGGTCCCCCAGCCTCTCCACCACGTCGTGAGGTTGGGCAGCAGCTTTGGGGAGCCGGGGCTGTCCTCCCCAAGGCTGTGCCCCGGGGGCAGGACCCGTGGCGCGGGGGAGGCTCGCCGCTAGCTCAGTGCAGCAGTGATGCTCTCGCCGTGGGGAGGCGAACCCAGTCTCTGCGGGGTGCGGGGAGGAGCTGGGGCTGCGTGGCGGGGGAAGGCGTCCTGCGAGCCCCCGCGGTGCGTGGCACGGTGGTGGGTGCAGGGGGGGCCAGGCCGGGGAGGGCTCTGCTGTGGCAGAAGCGGGGGCTGGCGGTGAGGACGGGGGTACAGAGGCTGGGAGCTCAGCCCTGGCGGGCGCAGCCAGGAGAAAGGTGGCAAGGGAGTTGTGCGCTTTGGAGGGGAAGGGGCGAAGGGCTCGGAAGCAGCCACAGCCCCGGGGACCCTTCTCCGCGCCGCCGGGTCCCGGAGCAGCATTGCCGGAGGGGAGCACCCCCACCGCCGCTCCCCTAGAGCTACGCTGCTGCCAGGCTCTGGGCTGTCTGGGGCACGCAGTGGTGGGGCTGGGCCAGGGCCACGTAGCCGGGCGAGCAGCGGCAGCGGTAGGAGCCCTCCGTGTTCTCGCAGGTGCCGCCCTGGCACAGGGGCGCGGGGCCGCCCACCTCGTCGCACTCGTTGATGTCTGCAAGGAGGAGAAGGGGGGTGATGAGGCAGTGGCATGACGTGACCCAGCATCTCCTTGTGCCCCTGCCAACCCTCTCAGGCTTCTCAGTGTCCCCCAAGCACCTCCAGGCTGCCCACCGTGACCCCACCAGCCTCCATCATGCTGGGCTGCACCCTACCCATTTGGCTCACCGCTTTGATCAGCTCGTTTGCAGAGCTCCTGCACGTGACATCCCCAACATTTGGCACCACCAGTAAAGGATGGAGCCCCAATACGGGGCTCCCTGTGCTAAGCAGCAGGTCATCCCCCCAGGCAGCACAGCAGCTTCCCACTGACAAGTTGTGCTAGCCTGAGATCTGGGAGAAAGGCCGCCTCCAGCCTTGGAAAACGCCCTTTCCTGGGCTGACAAGGCTGGGGAGGCAGATGATGGTGACCCTGAGAGGCCAGTTATCACCTCCAGGACCAGAACACAAAGGAACCTCGGGCTGCACAAACAAGGGCTTGTTTTATTAACCTGCAAACTGTGCCAAAGTGCTCTTGCACGAGCCCTGGGGGCAGCCGCGCTGCTGCAGCTCTGCTCGATGCAGCTTTCCTGAAGTTGCAGAGAGGCCGGTGGAGGCCTGAGCCCCCTGACCACAAACTCCAGCTTTATCCCCACAGATCAGCAGGTACTTTGAGACCCAGGGGATGAGAGCGGAGGAGCTGGGAGAGCCGGTCAGTTCGTCCGTCCTCCCAAGGGACGGCAGTGCCCCAGCAGTGACAGAGCCCAGGAGCAGGAACAGCTCGGCCACCCCAGAGACCTTGGGTTGGACGGGACTGTCTGACAGAGGGAGGCTGGAAGCAAAACCTGCAGCTGTGTTGTGAGGAAGCGTTAAGTCACAGGAGGAACGAGAAATAGAGCAAGGGGAAATGTGAGACAAAAGTCTGGGGAATAAGGCAACCGAAGCAATGGCCGAGCAGGCACGGGGGACTTGGGCCAACCCCCAGGACCAGAACGTCCGTACGGACGGGATGTGCTCGCTCAGAAGCCCGAGATATTCGGCAGCACAGCCAGGCAGAGCAGCCCCCAGCACAGCGAGTGCTTGTGGCCAGAGGCACCCGAAGGCCAGCAGCAGCAGCGAGGTACTAGCAGTGTGCACCGAGCCGTGGGGCTGTCCTACACCAGGCAGGGCTGTGGGACCTGGACGAGCTGACGGGACGCACCCCACAGCCACAGCAGCCCTCCAAAGGCTTGCAGTGTAATGCGGGTACGTGACAGCTCATGCAGGGGAACGGACAGGGAAAAAAATAACAGCTCCAGTGTGAAATGAGTGCTGGCGAGGCGAGGACAGAAAAAGCAACAAGAAAAGGCTCCGTAAATACATTAGCAGGAAACAATGGGGAATGTAGGCCTGGTCCTTATCGGAGGAGGAAACAAAAGCCAGACAATGCCGAGCTGGCTGGCGCGGCTGCTGCAGGCTTTGTTCCAGCCATCAGAAAAATGCTCGTTGTGACCAGAGCCAGTGCGGACGTTTCAAGTATGTAAAAGAGGGGGCAGGAGCACAGGGCAGGCTGTGGGAGGGAAAGGCAATATCGTGGTGGAGGAGCTCAACAATTAGTTAGGTAAAGCTGTCACAACCGTATTGCTAAAGGTCTGCCGCAACTTATCCTCAAATACTTAGTGCTCCTGCACTGGGAAGTCAGCAGTTCCCTCTGAGGGAGAGGATAAAGGAGGTCTAAGGGACCTGAGGAAGGGGAAATTTGGTGACTAGCTCTGAGGACAGAGAGGGGGGAATCCAGAATTAAAGACTACTCACTCCCATCCACTTAAACAGAGCAGGTTTCTGAGTGATTAGGTCATTGCCCTCCTTCCCCCAGAGGATATCGGGGTAGTTAAATAGTTGGTGCAGATCTGTTAAGGCCTGATTATGTCAAGCCAATCTGTTTCCCTTCACTGACCTGATAACTGGTTGTCCGATAAGGGAGGAACAGTGGATATAACATGTCTTGGCCAGGGTAAGGATTTCAACACGCTCTCACATGACACGCTCAACCAGACCAAGAAAATATGGGCAAGATGAAAGTATGGCAATTGCACAATGGGTCACCAAGCTGCACCCAAAAGATAATTAGCAATAGTTGGCTGCTAAAATAAAAGCCATTTAAAATGTATCCTGACCCCTGCTCCATTCAATTCAATCAGTGTGGACAAAGGAAAACTCCCCGTGCTCACAAAACCTGTGCGTGATCTCAGGCTGCAAGTGCTCTGGGGCTTCAGGCTCCCTCTGGTCCAGCAGAGAAGCCCTTTGGAGAAGTCAAAGTTCACCAAAGACGAGTGTAAAGCCCTGCAGCCCAGGAAAGGGAAACCGTGCACAACTGCAGAAGTGGGAGCAATAGGTTAGGCAGCTGCTCTGCCCTGTGGGGAAGCAGAGGCCACAGGCTCCGTGTGCAGTTGCACAATCGTGTTGTGCAGTAAGGGTGGTGGGAGCTGCAGTAAGTGCCCTGCCCAAGGAAAGAGGGGGACTTCTTCTGGTCTGTTGGGTGCCTCGGGCTGGCCTGGGGAGCTGCGCTGTGGAAACGATGGAGACACACTGTGGGGATGTAGAGATGATGAGAGAAGCTTTAGAGACCTTGGCTCGTCGGACAGGGTGGATTTAGAGGAAAGCAAGCAGAAGTACAGCAGCAGCTGACGAGGCACAGGGGTGTTACCCAAAGAAGGCAGTGAGCAGCTGCTCCCCCTGTTCCCTGATGCCCCGAGGTGCCCTGATGTTGGCAGAGCAGAGGCAGGCTGCAATGCCGGGGGGAACTTTCCCAGCTCCAAGGCCACGAAGCACCCGTCGGAGCGGGGAAGCCTCCAACAACCGTCCCAGCCAGCACCAGCAGAGAGCGGCAGCAGATAAGGGATGCCGGGGCCGCCCCAGCTGGAGCAGGACGGGGAGCCACTCACCCACGCAGGCCATGCGGGTCATGTCCAGCTGGAAGCCGTCGAAGCAGTCGCAGGTGTAGCCCTCTGGGACGCGTACGCAGCGCCCGTTCTCGCAGCCGTTGAGGATGCCACACTCCTCAGCCTGCAGTCCCTCGAAGCCCTCATACAGACCTGGAGGGTGGCAAGGGGATGTCAGAGCAGGGTGACCGCCCGACCGGCCAGAGGGGACATCAGGCACGTGGTGGGATGGTGCAGGTGGGGCCGGGACAAACTGAGAGCAGCCAGGAGCAGAGCTGGGGGGAGAGCTTGCGGCAATCCTGGAGCATCCCTGCTGGGGTGGGAGCTGCCTGGCAGCCCCTGTGGACATGGGCTGGACCAGAAGGCAGCTCTCTGTGTCTCCCAGTACTCACCAGTTTGGCTGGGCAGGTAGCGGGGTGGGGGCCGCCCCGGGCCGTGGTGGAAAGGGCTGCTGCGAAACTCGCTGCTGGGTTCCCTCCGAGGGAAGCCCGCATCGGGGTTGCCATATTCGGATTCCAGGTAGTTGTAGTAGGGGCCCATGTCTGGGCTGGTAAGGCCATAGTGAGGGTCTTCCAAGCCCGGTCCGTACTCATACCTAGGTCTTTCTCGGACCTCAGCCCCTCTGTCACTGTCTTCACTGGCCCCACTACACAGGAAAGCAAAATCAGCTGCAAAGAGTGAGAGAAAAGCAAGGTCAGAGCTCAGGAGAGGTGGGGTATGGCTGTAGAGGGTGCATCCACACCAGGCCAGGAAAGCCTCAGCGGAGCTGCAGCTCCATATTTTGCTGCTGGGAGACTGTCTTGAAGGAGACCAGCTCCTGTCTGGGGCCAGCAAGTCCTTGAGCAGTGAGAACCCAAATCCCCAGTGTGCTCCCATCCCGGTCTGGGAACCTCTCCTCTCACAAGGGTGATCAGGGCTGGTCCTTGTGAGACCTGAAGGGAGCAGCATGATGCACGGAGCAACTCTCCCCTCAGACACCTCTGACCTTTTCAAACCAGTTTGCAGGTACGTCCTGCCCCACTGGTGCAGCTCAGCCCTGGAGAGGCAGGGCAGCCCGCTCATTTGGGCTCATTTTGGCAATGAGGTTTGCTACAAGCGGAGCCCTGGCTGCAGCTATGTCCCCCTGGCTCTGCCAGGGGATGCTCGCCCATGCTGCCCCGCTCACCAGAGGACCTGTGGGGGCAGAGAGCGCAGTTCTGGCCCCAGGCTTCGCCGAGGCGGCAGCAGCACTCGGTGTAGGTGGTCTGCTCGCCGTGCAGCAGGTCTTGGCAGATGTAGTCAGAGACAGTCTGCCAGCAGACGTCCAGGTGGATTTCATACTCCTCCAGGGCATCTGCGAGCGACATGAGCAAAGGATGCTGTGGAAATCGTCTGGAAGGGTGCCACTCCCTTGCTCTGGGGGGACAACCACACGCCCCGGCTCCATTCCCTCCCGCACCCTCTCGGGGTGACCCCGCTGCGGGTGGGATGGGTGAAGGGGTGCTGGGGCTCACCTGCCCTGCCGGAGAGGTTCACACAGCGGTTGCCAGTGGCATCCAGCACGAGCGGGAGGCTGCAGAAGCAGTGGTAGGAGCCGTCTGTGTTCAGACACTCGCCATTGATGCAGTACACTTCATTCTGGCACTCGTCCTGATCTGCCCATGTGCAAGGACAGAGCGGTCTCAGGCTGGCAGGCAGGGGCAGCGGGGCCCATTGCCTGCCAAAACGCTGCCTGCCACCTCTCCCATCCCCAGGAGGGTCACAGGGAGCCCCTTGGCCAGACCCGGCCCTGCAGGGACAGCTATGGGTGCAGCAGCTCCTCTGTCCCTCCACACAGTGGTGGCCCCGCTGCTCTTTGAGGCCATCTTACCAATGCACTCGAGCCTGCTGGGGTCGTAGAAATAGCCCGTACGGCAGAAGCACTTGTAGCCCGGCACCGTGTTCAGACACTGTCCGTTGCGGCAGAACTCAGAGCCAAATGTCTCACACTCATCCATGTCTGAGAGAGGGGGGGAAAGAGGAGCGAGCATGTCACAGGGAGTGCAGCCACGTGGCTCCTCGGACTGGGCCACCCTGAGGTCCCCAGAGAAGCCCCCTGCCTCTCCCACCCGCCTCATGCCTGTGAGTGCTCGCAGGCTGAGCAGGAGGAGGGATGATGGGGAGCTCTTTTAGCGGATGCTTTCACAAATAGGACATGCACTCGTGTTTCTGGAAGGCTGAGAACACAAACTCATGGAGATGAAGTGTCAAAGTCTGAGCCAGCTGGCCACTAGAAACACTGATCAGTAACTGGAAGGCTTGTGTCTTACTGGACCCCATCCCTGGTGGGAAATATGCATGGGAGTGTTCCACCGAGAAAGGGTCACTGCCAGCAGTGAGGCAGGACTGGAGGAAGAGGCACTTTCCAGCTCGGTGGTACTGACAGTCTGTAATTTCTCCGGCTGGGAGGAAAGCATCCATTTCTCCGAGCAGGATGTCAGCACCCCCCACCACAGCCCCGGGGAGATATTTCTGGGGCTCCATTTCCGTGCAGGGCTTGGCACAGCGCCCTCCCTCTGCCCAGTGGAAGAAACGATGCTAGTACCTGTGAAGGAGACTTTTCCTGAGAGCAGATCTTCCTGGGGAACATAGCCCTTCCCTAGAGGGCAGATCTCTTGATACTCCACTGGCCAAGGGGCAGATGCCAAGGAGAGATGGGACAAAAGAAAACAGCTCGTTAGTGCAACCAAGCTGGTGGGCAGAGCACTGGCATTGCCTGGGGGTGGCGGGGCCACCGTCCTACCTGTGCCCGCGATGGGGCAGGGGTAGGTCTCACAGTTGTCACCCCAGGCTGCCCCCACAGTGCAGCAGCACTCCTGCTTGGTGACGTTCTTGGCCAGGACGCTGTCACACAGGCGGACGTCGCTGATGTGGTAGTAGCACTGCTTGCGCTCCGCGCTGTCGGAGGGCTGGGCCGCATGTCTCTCGGGGCCCTCTGGAAGACAGCAGAGCAGGGATGGGATTCCCACAGCCAGGAGGTCCCCGCTTTCAGGCTCCTCGGCTCTCCCCAGAAGTCAGCTCTCCCATGCCTGCATGGGCATGGCCCTGGCACCCCCGCAACCTCCTCGGCTCTCCCTCACCCCAGCCGGGGCTGCCACGCTCCTGCCCTGCCTGCTTCTCACCCATGGCTGCTCGTGGCTGGCACTGCCCGGCCTCCGTGTCGTACTCCTCGTGGTCGCTGGGGCACAGGCACAGGAAGGATCCCTCCACGTTCTCGCAGAGCGCGGTCCCACACACGGCCACCATCAGCTCACACTCGTTCACATCTGCAGAGCAAGGGGGAGTGATGGGCTCCGGCCCATGGGGTGGGAGGGGAGAGCACAGCTGCAGCATTGGGACATCCTTTGGTGGGGAGCTGGAAGCTGCTAGGGGAGAGCTGGGAGCTCCGTTTGTGCCGTGGCTCAACACAAGGATGGTGAGAGCTTCCTGCCCTGCTCTCGGGGCATTCAGACAGCCTGAACTCCAGCTGCTGTGAGCCATAGCACCACAGGATCAGCCAGGTTTGAAGGAGGTCAAAAATCCATCAGCTGAAGTCTCTAGGCCAACCCCCTGCCCAAAGCTGTGTCACTTATGGGCCAAGCAGGCTGCTCAGGGCGTTGCCTAGTTGGCCTTTGCAAACCTCCAAGGATGGCAACTGCACAACCATCCTGAGCACCTCTTCCACCGCCTGACCGTCCTCATGCCGAAAACATTTTCCCTTGTATTACACCCTGCCTGTTTCCTCCAGGCACCTATTAAAGTACCTCTTTAGTCCCTTCCGTGTCTGCAGCCCCTAAGCAGCTCCATGGCACCCGCACAGAGCAGGCCTCCCTTTTCACTGGGAGCCTTTGCTCCTTCATGGAGACCTGTCCCTTCACAGCCCCAAGAGTTTGGTGTCCTAAGGGACAGCACAGGAGGGTTTTTGCCCCCAGAGGCTCTTCTGTCTGTGCCTGGGGTTCTCAATGCATGGATGCTGTCCCTGTCCATGCCCTGGGAGCCACCACATACCAGGGTCACCACCACACCGGTCTTCAATCTGCTGAAGGCTCTTCCTCACCACCTGGCAGAGTGATGGCAGGGGACAGGGACCCAGCAAGTGACTCACCGACACAGTAGTGCCCGGAGGGTGAGCTCTCGTAGCCGCGGTCGCAGAGGCAGCGGAAGGAGCCGTCCGAGTTCTCACAGAAGCCGTGGCTCCCGCACAGCGTCTCGTTGGCACATTCATCTATGTCTGCAGCAGCAGGAGTTAGAGCAATTGCCCAGGACCCCGATGTCGCCACACACACACACAGCCAAGCCCCTTCTGCTCTGACCCCAAGGCTGGGGATTAGGGCAAGCATCACTTTGATGCGAGGGACTGGATATGGTCGCCCTGCTCACCACCCTACCATGAGTGTGTGTGTTAGGGGGACAGGGGCAGGGTGGGAGTGGGAAATGGATGGGAAGATGGGAAGCACAGGATGTGGCTGGTAGAGGGGAGAGGAGGGAAAGTCCCTGCAGTGGTGTAAAGGGGCACAGAACCTACTGACTCACGTCAGTGGTAGATACAAGGGGGCAACTGAAGCGTCACACAAGCGCAGAGGGCTGGGGATGAGCATCCCACTCCCCTCCTGCTGCTGCACTGGGCACACTTCCCTGGAGGGGTCAGAGCCCCGAGCCCAGTGCTCCCACAGTGCTGCCACTAGAGTCCTGGCGCAGCCCCGAGCTCAGTAGCTGGCAGCAGCTCCTCCTTGATGCAGCCTTCTCTGAGCCACAGGGAACCAGGAAAACTGCAGAACCCCCCTTGCACTTCTCCTTTTGCCTGTTTCTGAAGCCTGAGCTCCAGACCCAGACCTGCCCAACACTGCTGGTGGCAGCTTTCCTCTCACCCAGCGCTGCCATGCAGGTGACTGGTGCAGGCAGTCACTCCAGCAAGCACAGCTTACTGGGAGCTGTGGTCCAGCCCCAAGCCTGGGATGGCTGTAACCTGCCCAGGACTCTCCCTGAGTGGAAAGCAGCACAATGCAGTGTCTGTTCCAGATGCCAGGAAGAGAGAAGTCTAGACACAAGCAGGCAGCTCAGCCAAGAAAACAAACTCTCGGCATTATCTGCCTCCCCACTGGCCACATGCTTCCTCCTCCTCCTCCTTCTCCCCCGCGCCCCTGGCAGAGATGTCCCACAGCCACCCTGTCCCTGCCAGGGAGGGGACAGGGCCACGCAGGCTGTACTCACCGATGCAGTCACCCAGGGGCGTCCAGTGGAAGCCGGGCTGGCAGCCCATGATACAGCGGTAGGAGCCCAGGCTGTTCTGGCACCGCCACGTGCCGCAGATGGCATCCCCGTATTCCTTACACTCATCCACGTCTGCAGGGAGCAGGGCAAAGGGACAGGGACGGTCAAATGGAGTCCCTGCTTGCTCACGGCTGAGCCTGTGTCAGGCTCAGTTTGCCAGAGACCCCCAGCCCTTGCTGGTCCTCCTTATGAGGCAAGTTTGGGTGCTGGGAGCCAGCACTGCCTCCTCCCTGGCTGCATCCGTCCCCCCACATCCTAGGGGCTGATCTCCCCAATGATGAGCTCTCACCTACGCAGTCGTCAGTCTCCTGGGAGTGTTTGAACCCATTTTCACAGAGACACCTGTAGGAGCCTTCTGTGTTCAGGCACTGGCCTTGCGAGCACCGGGATTTGTCTGCGCATTCATCCACATCTGCAAAATCAGGCCCAAAACGTCAGGCTGGATCTTGCAGCAGGGGAAGGAGCAAGGGGCAGGACCTGACGTATGTCCCTCACCACCCGCCAACCCACCTTGGCAGCTGACTCCGCCAGCCGTGTTCGAGAAGCCGGGAGCACAAATGCAGAAGTAGGATCCGTGGCTGTTGAGGCACTCACCGTTGGGGCTGCAGATCTCGCTGTTCAGGCACTCGTTCACATCTGCAGAAGGTACAGAGTCAGAGCCACCCACCCAGCTCTGGGGGACGTCCTGTTCCTGAGCCACATTCTCCTCTCCACGGGCTCTTACAGGCTGCCCTCACAGGGCTCCTGGCCCCTGGCTTTCTTGCCACGGAGGGAGAGACCTTCCCTAAGCTCAGTGACCCTGCGTTTGGCTACGGCCTTATGGGTGTGCCGTGCATGGTGGCATCACCTGCTTGGGCACTGGCATCCTCCCTGTCAAGAAAGAAGGGGATCCGTAGGGACGCTGCATGTCCCAGACCCAGAAGGCTGCAGGGATGGGGTTCGTACCTTGGCACACGGTGCCGTTGAGGAGCTCGAAGCCAGCTGGGCAGTGACACTCGTAGGAGCCTGGCGTGTTCCTGCACTCTCCCCCCCGGCACTGAACAGCGGGGTCTTCACACTCATCCACGTCTGCCGAGCAGAAGGACACAGCACAGAGTGAGGCCCCAGCTCCTGCCGCCACTGGAAGGTCCCCACCCAGGGCAGCCATCACCCCGCTGTCAGCCTGCAAAGCGGGCTCGGGCTGCCCTCCAGTGCAAGCTGCCGCAGTGAGGTGAGGGCAGGGACTGTTACTGGGGCGTGAGGGGTCAGCACACATCCTTCACCTGCCTGTTGCAGGCAGCGGGAACTGGATCCCAGCCCCGAGCTGAGCACACACACACCGACGCTAACCCTAACGAAAAATAATCCTGGAAAGCATCTCCAGGCAGGTGAGAGACACGGTGCCCAGAGGCTGTGAAGTCTCTCTCCTTGGAGACATGGTCCAGGGCAGCCTGCTGTAGGTGGCCCTGCTGGCACAGGGGGACCAGATGACCTCCAGAAGTCCTTTCTAATCCCAACCATTCCATGATTCTGTGAACACAGGGGTGCTGCTGAACCCAGCACGGTGCTGGAGGCAGGCGCCCCAGCGCCCGCCTCCAGCAGAGCTCTGTGCTGGGTACCACCACCACCAAGAGGCCAGCGCAGAGCCACGCATGCTGACAAGCCCTCTCTTCAGCTAGCTGCACCAGAGCAGGCTTCAGGAAAGTAACCCAGCACCAGCCACACGTCCTGTGGCTCTGCCTTCCTACTGGCCAGGCCGGCCTACGATGCCCTTCTCCTGGCAAAGCTGGCCCAGCCTCCGCCAGCCCCATTGCTCAGGACCGCTCCAGTCACCTGTCCCCGTACCACAAGCTCTGCAGGTGGGGGCAAGGGCAGAAGACAAGTCCCCACACTGAGCCCCATGGCAAAGGAAAGGACCCTCTTTTCCTCTCTGCGGAGGACCAAGCATGCCCCAGGCATAAAGCAGCGTTGCTCCCTCCCTCCTCAGGGCAGGGTGTCCAGCCGTTTGGTTTCGGAGGGCTGCAAGTAGCGATGCTCTTGAATCCTTTTGGAGATGAACCATAACCTAGTTTATTTATCACAAAACTATCACAAAACCCTTATCGTTTTTCAAATATGAAACCCAGAGCCACAGACAAGGCCACGAGCCAAGGCAGGGAAGAACGTGCCATCCTGCCATTGGGTTAGCGTGACCCAAACAGTATCGAACCCTGATAAGGTGCCCTCGTGACACGGCCAGGGCAAGGTGGCTGAGAAGGGGGTCATGTGGAGTCCTGGGAAAGGGGGAGGGCAGATGGAAGGGGACCAAACCACAGCTCTCCCATTGCACACAAAAATCATATGGAAAGTGACCTCATTTCACACTCGGTTTCTCAGGCACTAACACAGAGGAGAAGGGGGGGAGCCTTCTTCGCCTCCCCAAGTGGAGACCCCATGCAGGGGAACTTCTGAGAGTCACATCAAAGGTGAGATCTTCCTGGGTGTTTTTTGACAGCTGTGTTCAAGCTGCAGAGCTCTGCAGCTCTCTAGAGAGAAATTCCTCTATTGAGGACCTAAATGCGGGACACGTGCTCCCAGGCACACGATTCTGAACTGAACCACACACAGCCTGTCTCTGCCCATGTATCCAGGGTCCCTTGTATTCCTCTGGCCTTTGTCAGCATTCCTCAGGTGGCAATTAGTCCAGGAGTTTCATCAGTGAGTCCTTCCCCCATCCCTTTCCTGGGTGAGGGAGATCTCCTTCCTGCTGCCCTGGGTGACATCCACTTGTAGGCCCCCGTGCTATCTGCTGACTGGGAAGCTAAACAGCTGCAGAAGGATCTGGAGGCTAAGGATGTCCCCAGGCCCTACCAACAACCTAGGCATGGCTATGTCTCTCCCCCTCCTGGGTATTCCTTCCCTCTAGCACCCGCTCCTCTGTCGCTGGGAAAGGGAATCCTTACCTTCGCACACGCTGCCATCTCTGGACACGGTGTAGCCAGCATCACAGGCCATGCAGGAGTAGGAGCCCTCGGTGTTGAGGCAGAGTCCGGAGGGACAGGCAGCCCGGGCTGTGCACTCGTCGATGTCTGTGTAAGCACACAAGGGAGAGTGAGGTGAGTGGGAAGAATAAGGAGAAACCACGACCAAGGGCAGCTAAGCTGAGGGAAACAGCCAACATGGGGTCCAGAGAGTCAGGACCTGGCCAGAGCCAAGCACTCAAGAAGAGCACTGGGAAACCTCGGGCTGGGTGTGTGACGTGTCAGGGGGCTCTGGGTCTGGACCAAGAGCTCCTCGGTACCTTGGCAACTCTTCCCATCAGGTGCCACCTCGTAGCCCCGGTAGCAAGAACATCGGAAGGAGCCATCCAGGTTGACACACTGTCCGTGGGCGCAGGTCCCCTCCACAAGGCACTCATCCACATCTGCGTGACAGGGAAAAGGGCAACATGGCATGGAAGTGTGCTCGGGTCCGTCCCCACGACCCAAGTCATGAGGGCACTGTGCTAGACAAGCGTGCTGCATGTGCCCCTGGCTCTTTTTGAGGTTTGCATGGGGGCGAGGGTGCCTCGCAGGGCCAGCCCGAGGTCCTCACCAATGCATCTCCCGTTCCTGGGCCGGTAGCCATCCGCACAGCTGACACACCTGTAGGAGCCCGGGGTATTCACACACTTCCCATTGGGGCAAGGGCTGGGATCCACGCACTCATTGATATCTGCCAAGAAACAAGATCTTTGCAGGCTCCTTCAGGATGTCCCCTGCAGTTGGAGCCTCAGAGTCCCACTCTGAGACAGGGGTGCCCAAGAGGAAGTGAGACAGGTTTGCCAGGGCTTGGGGAATGCTTCTCATAAGCACTAAGGATACTACACCCACACCTGAGGGCTGACAATCCAGCAGCAAAACTCGCTGCCAGAGGATGTTGCCAGGCCAGGAATGTGCACGGGCACAGAAAGGGATCAGCAAAGCAGAGCTGCTTTGCCATCGACTTTCATAACTATGATTAGGATACAGCCTCCAGCTCAGGAAGTCCTTAAGGCACGTGCTTCCTGGAGGCCATGCAGGGGTAGCAGCATTCTGTGCATACCCTGTTCCCCTTATTGTCCCCTAAAATATGCTCCTACTCTCTGTTAGAGACGAGCTACTGAGGGAAAAGGGATCTTTGATCAGGCACATCATGCGTCCACAAGGTCAAGTGCTCCGAAGGGCCCCAGTCATGCCAAGTGAGAGGGATGTCGTTGGGACAGGTGGCCTCAGCCTCTGCAGCCTGCTCTCCCCACAGACCACTTGTCAGCACAGGGGTCTGGTGACAGAGTCAAGCTGGCACTAAAACGTATGGGCATCACCTCCCAGAGAGGAAAGCTGGCACTAGGTTGGCCCCAGTGTGCCAAGGGGGCTGTCCCTGGGGAAGTGGGAGAGGATGTTAGGAGAAATCTCCCCTAGAGCCCAGGAAAGCCTGTCCGTCCTGCAGGGAGAGGAGGGGACAGGCAGCCATCAGGGGAGGCACAGGGCAGACAAACATGGGCGGATCTGTCCTCTGATCCAGGAGGAACAACCCCTCAGCGAGGAGAGGTATTCAGCTCTGCACAGAGGGAAACAGGCAGCAGCAAGCTTCACCTTCACACTGTCCTCGGGGCCCCATGGCAAAGCCCTCCTTGCACTCGCAGCGGTATGAGCCGGGGGTGTTGACGCATCGCTGTCCTGGGCAGGTAGAGGGCTGTTCACACTCATCTTGATCTGGCAACACAGAAGGAGACAAGTCCTGAAGCCTTCCCCCTCCAGAGCTGGGTGCAGATTTGCTGCTCCACCTACTGAAGTCTGCCCATCCCAGGACCACCCCCCACCACCATGAAGCAGTGGTCAGTGTACGCACGTGTGCATGCACATGAGAGAGCACAAGGGAGGGAGAATGGGGAGACCCTGGGGAGGTGGCAGCACGGTGCCAGGAGACCACCACTTACCCTGACAGCTCTGCTTGCTCTCCGAGACAACCAGGGTGTACCCAGAGTAGCAGAGGCACAAATAGGAGCCCATGCTGTTGACACAGTGACCTTTTCCAGCACAAGGATCCTGCAGGCACTCGTCTTCATCTGTGCTCAGGCAAGGAGGGAAGACAGGCTGTCAGCACCAGCAGCTCCTGCCGCTCCCCCACCAGCCCCACAGTGCACCGGGTGGGCAGGGCTCAGCAGAGATGCCAGAAAGCCTGCCCCAAGAGCCTGAAGGACCAAAGGGTCTACTGACACCTGGCAGGGAGGCCCTGCTCCTCCAACCTGCCCTGAGCATAAGGGCTGGGGGAGCTGGTCCCAGCAGGAGTCCCCCACCCCAAGGCTCCTCTGGCCCTGCTCGCCCTCCTCGCCCCTCACCTCAGGGGAGGTGCTGACCTACCGATGCAGCGGAGATGGCTGGGGTGCAACACATAGCCCGGGTGGCACAAGCAGCTGTATCCGTCTGGGGTGAGCACACAAGCACCAGCTCCGCAGGCGAGAGGTGAAGAGGCACAGCCACTGGCCCCTGGGTGGAGAGAGCACAGGGCTGGGGGCTGCACCAGTCCCCTGCAGTGCTCAGCCCCACACAGGGGAGGTGATAAAGTTGGCCAGCCTCATGCGTGCCAGAGGTCTTGGAGGATGGGGCCGTCTTTTGGGGTGAGAGCAGAGCCCCCTGCCCTGCTGAGCAGGGTGCAGACAGCAGGGGGGCAGCAGGGCACAGGAGAAGGCAGCAGCATCGCCCCCCCACCCCATCCCAGGGCCAGACCAACCCCAGACAAAAGGCTATTGAGGGAGGCGCATTCCTCAGCAAGGTGCCTCCGCCAGCCCTGCTCCCAAAGGTGCTCCAGCCCCAGGCGGAGGACCAGGGCCGAGCTCCCAGACGCTTAGGCAGCCCTGGAACAACAGCCCTCTTGTTTTCTGCGCGGTAAACAAGCCGCCCCAGCAGCCACATGCCGCCCCTTCCACCCTGCTTCCCGGTGACTCAGCTCACGCCGGCGCGTGACCCCCCTGGCCTGGCGTTCGCTGCCCGGCAGATGAGCTGCAGGCAGGGAAGGGCCTGGAGAACCAAGTGCTTCGCTCCCAGACGGGGTCTTCCTTGGACATCCCTGCTCCCGGCTGGCCTCCCCTGGCTGGGACACGCCAGCGGGGCTGGGACACGCCATCAGGGCTGGGATGGCAATCCCGGGTGTTAAGTGGGAAAAGAAGAGAGCCGGGAAGGGAGAGAGCTCTGGCACGGAGCTTAGGACATAATTTCCCTGCAGTGACAGGCAGGGGAGGGACACGCACCTGAGCCCTGGGCAGGCATCTGTGTTGGAGCAGCATCAGCCCAGGTGGTGGTGGGGCCAGGCTGGGGAGGAGCACGCCGGGACTCCTCTTCCTCTGCTGAGGGGAGCAATGAGGAAGGAGAGGTGAGCTCCAGCCCCTGGTCCCAGGTACAAGTGTCCACCCAAAGCCCACCAGTGCTGGGTGTCCCAGTGCCCACATCCCTGGGACAGCCAGGGTGGGGCAGCAGGGTGGCTGCAGAAACCTCGTCATCTTATTTAACCTCCTCCGCGCACTCCCTGCAGAGCCAGCGTGGCCTGTTGGAGAAGTAACACCTCCTGCACCCCTGCAGCCGCCCATCAGTCACCCCGGCATGGCCAGGAGCCCATCCTGCCCGGTGCTATCTCTGAGGGCGATGGCATCTCAAAGCCATCACACTCTCCTTGCTGCCCCTTCCCCTTCAGCACCGCTCCCACCTTGCCTTCCCACCAGCCGGGTGCTCACCTCTGCGCGTGGCGGGCTCTGGGGTGGCACCAGCAGCAACCTGAGGGACAGAAACACAAGGCTGCCTTTAACCACTTGTATGTAACTGAGATGCCGTGTCCCATGCCCACCCAAGGGGATATCTGAGCACAACCTGTCTCTCCACTCTGAGGACCTTTCCATAAGAAAGAAAAGAGGCAGCTAAGCAACAGCAGTCCCATTTCAGCTCTGCTTCAAATTCAAAAGCTTTGGAAACTTTGGTTCAAATATCTGCCCTGACCTGAGATTTTCCTGTGTCCTTGGGAAAGGACAGTCCATGTCTAGTGACAATGGCAGTGTGCTGTCCCCTCTCTCAGAGAAGCCACAAGTATATTCAGGGGCTATTGTGGGGGGGGGCGCACAGAGGCACTGAGGTGAGATATAACCCAGCCTCTAATGATGGCCGGGATCAAGAGACACAGTTTTCAAGTCAGGCTCATAATAATGAAGCCCATCTGCGGGAGAGCCTGGCAGAGAATCGGTCCCCAGATGGCTCCACTGGTGGAGTCCTGTGTCCCCAGCTGCAGCCAGGCTGGTCTGGCAGCAGGGAGTGAGTGCTTCGTCCCTCAGCTGGAGCTGCTACCCCAGCCCTGGTGAACTGGAGGTCACAGGCCATGAACTAGCGCTGCAGAGCCCGCAGCTCCTGCTGGTATGAGCTAACAGCCTCTTAGCAAGGGCTGGGCAGGCACCTGGCACAGAGCCTCCAGCCACTGCAACGCAGCCAGGGGGATAGGCTGCGCAGCTACTTGCTCACTTGCTGCTGCCTCTGACCACATTTCAAAACTCCCCATCACCTGTTTGTATGATCCTGCCACATTTGGCAAGACAAACCTTACTCACCTGACCAGCAAGAGAAACGTCACCTGGAAAGGGAAACAGTGCACGGTGAGTGGAGACAAGGCAGGCAGGCACCCTCCTCCAACCCTGGCAGCTCTAATCTCATCCCACTTCTAAGACACTGCCTCACAGTACTTCATTCTCCCCTGTAAGAGCTTGTTCCCAAAGCCAACAGCCCCGGACTCTTTTGGCACTTCACAGGCCCCTGGAGCTTTCACCCCAGCAGCTGCTGGCACAAGCAGTCAGTCACACTTCTCCCCAGCTGTACTGGACAAAAGCTGAAGGAGTGCAGTGCCAGGGCTCCCACGCAGAGCTGAGGTCCCACGGGAGGCAGCCTGGCCAGCCAGCACCAACTGCAAAGATGCAGTCTTGGGAGCCTGAAGCACTCAACCTCTCCTCCAAAGGCCTGAAGAGGTTGTGTCTCGTGCCCCAGGAACACTGCAGGGCTGAAGGACACCTTGCATATTCAAACACATGTAGAAAGCCCGCATCAGCCACAAGATGACCCATGGGGACACGGTAGGACCTGGGAATTGCCCTCCCCTGTCAGGGACCCAGATGGAGCAGCTTTAACCTCACACTACCCTCTCCTGCCGTGATGCCAGGGTGGGGTAATGCCTGCAGGATGCTTCCGCGCAAGCTGTCCTGCAGCTGCTGTCTCCTTGCTGTCCAGTCTAACGTCCAGTTGCTGCTCTCCCTTTGCTCTTCCAGGCTGAGGGGCAGCTCTTCTGCTTCTGCCTTCCTCATGGACAGGCGGATATCAGAGCTGGAGTAGGTGTAGCCATGTCCTGCTGGGCAAATCTCCTTGAAGGCTTCTGTAAGGGAAAATCAAATCAGAGCTTTAGAGGTTGATGCAGGGATCACAGGCAGATGTGCCTACAGTACCCAGGCATGATGGTGGGACGTGTGGAGCAAAGAGTGAAAATGGACAGGTGTCTCTGAACGCAGCTACCGCTTTCTCCCATCCAATCATTTTCTGGAGATTTCTAAGGGTTAACTCATGACAGAAACACATCTTGGCTGCAGTGGGTGGATGCATCAAGCAGAAGATATTTTCAACAGCTGCTGGCTGGCACTCCTGGACCCCAAAACCTAAATCTCTCCCCCAGGTCAGTACTGCTAGGAAGGGGTCACGCCACGAGAAGGTTCAGTCTGACTGAGGGAGCAGAGAAAAGCGACCCCCTGGCACCCAGGCACTGAACACTTCGCACATCACTCAAGGTGCTCTACACAAACCACCAGAAGATTTTTCCCAGCCCTGAGGATTTCTGTGCCTTTCCCTCCCCATCCTACCCCACGCTGAGACATGCTGAACTCACCCCCACTCCAGCAGCAGATGTGAGGGAAGCCAAGCGAGACAAAAGGGCTGCCAAGCAAAGTCAGGCACAGACGTGGCTGTGCTCTCCCTCCAGAGCCGTGGTTTCCCGGTCTCACCTGAGCCGGGCACGGGGCACTCCTCGCAGTTCTTGCCCCAGCCCTTGCCGACGCGGCTGCAGCAGCAGATCTGCTGGGTGATTCGGTGCGAGAGGGGGAAGGAGCACACGCCTCCGGCCACCGAGCGGTAACACAGCCCCTGCTCCATCGACACTGCTTTGTCCGCTGAAACACAATGGCAGGGTCAGTGCCTGAGGTCCAGCCCTGTGCCCACCAAAGAGGGATCTGAGGGCACTCAGCCACATGGGACTTTCTCTGCCTGTGCCTCCCAGCCTGTCCTGAGGCCTGCCCCACCCTCTCCCTGGAGCACCCCTGAAGGCACGTTCCCTCCAGGCTCCACCATGAATGAGAGCAGGAGGCCATGAGATGCCCAGGGACGACAATCATGCATGAGGGGCAGCATACAGGCACGCAGCCCTGCACCCACCCCCACGTGCAAGAGGCACAAAGCATGCTGCAGCCCCACCGAGCTGCGGGGTCCTGCTCAGATCCTGCCCCTCCCCGCGCTGTGGTTCCCCTGGAGCACTTACAGATGCAGTGGCTGCGGGAGGGGTCCAACATGGTGCCAGGCCTGCAGGTGCAGCGGAAGCTGCCGCGGGTGTTCAGACATTCGGCGTCTTTGCACAAGCCCTGCATCAAGCATTCGTTGATATCTGCAGGGAAGAGGGAGCACTGGCTTGGCTGACAGCCCCTGGCCGTGTGGCTGCCTGGTGCCCAGGAGCACTGGGTGCGGGAAGGGCTGCGAGGCGGAGAGGAGCTGCCTCTCCCCTTTTGCTGCCCAGCCAAACCAGCCTCCAGAGCCTTGATGGTGCTACAGAGTTGGAGGAATGAGGGAAGGGCACAGGGACTGGTGACCCATGTGGGTGCTGGCAGCACTCCGGCTGCTGAGAGAGCCCCACTGCTAGGCAGAAAGTGGTGGACCAGGCTCTGGCTCATTGCTGTAGTGTCTTCTTCTGGGTTGTAGGTCATGCAAGAGGGAGGACACCAAGTTCGAACACTGCCTCTGCCCCTGACTCAGCAAGCAACGTCAGGCAGTCTTCAGAAGGGAGCTGGGCTTCTCCCAGGGAAACACCGTCAGTCTCATCCGTTTGGCCGGCAATAAAGCCTTTCCTACAGCACCACGCAGGAATGTATGAGCTAAGCTGGAGAAGATGGGGATTGGCAAAAGGTGCGTAAGGGGGAGAGCCGAGAGCAGATCTCAGTGTAGAGGACAAAAAGGAAGCACTCCTCATGGATTGATCCAGCTTTATATCTTCGCTAAAGACCTTGGCCAAGAAAAGTAAGTGTGCTGATGAAATGTACCGTCTCGGGAGGCACAAACAGTTCAGGAAGAGCTGGATGGGAGCATGGAGCGGCAGGAGCTGGATGAACCTCAGCAGCACTCCACTACAGATCTCATATGCTACAGGCTAAGAGGTTGGAGCAGACAGTGAGAGCTCACAGACCATGCTGCTGTAAGGAATGCCAACATGGTGCTAGGCAGCTTCATGCAAGCACTTCCCAAAGACCCAGGGCAGTCCTAACACCAGTATACAAGGCCTTGCTGAAACCTCATGTGCCTTCTAGAGACCGTCTCAAGGTGGAAGGGGTGCAGAGAAGAGCTGCTGGGACACTTGGAAGAACACTGCCTGACAGCAGCTAGGCACAGGAACAACTTTCCCCACTCTAGCTTATTCCTTGGAGCTGAGGCATCACTGCTTGGCAGAATTGGGGTGTCACACAGCCAGCCGTGACAGCTGGAGTTTAGACTTACTGACCAGAGAGGTCCTCTACAGACCTGTGCTCTTAAACTCCTCCGTTCATTCCACCACACACGGCTGAGGCACACAGGGGCCACGAAAACCAGGTCATGATGTTCAGCCAATTGGAAGTACCAATGCCACAGGGATGTGCAACAGTCCAGGGAGGAACAGCATCTGTCTGCACTGATCTAGAGCCGGCCTTTATGCAGTTCCTGGGGCAGACCTTTCAGCAGAGGGTGGAGAACAATTCAATCCCCAGGTCTTCCTACGTGGGTTGCACAGACATCCCCTTGCATACCTCTTGACCACCCCAGACCCCAAGGAAGGACAGCTCTCAAGCTCTCTCTAGATAGACAAGTGTGAGCAAGTCCTGAGAGAATCTCCTACACTGACCAGAACTGGTGGCCTCAGAGCAGAAATCCCAACAGAGAGATAACAAAGCTCAGCAGGGAGGATCAACAGAGCACACTGCATGGCAAGAAGACACCCTCTGAAAGGATCCACAGAGACTTTATGTCCTGGAAGATGCAGGCAAACTGTGCATAGCAGTGGTGCTGTCCCTTGCAGCTCTGGGACGAGGGGGTGGCTGTGACAGCACTGTGACAAGTGGTGTTTTCCTGCTTGGTGCCAAGCACAGGTTCACAACAAAAAAGCAGTGGCCAGACCCCAGATGAACTGGGGACCCCACTCGGACAGGAGGCTCGGGCTGTGTGGCTGATCTCTGTCCCTCCCTGGCACCACTCAGGGCCGTGTCACGCCAACACACCAAGGGGATGAGGTGCTTGGGCTCCACATAAGCAAAGGGATTGAAGGGATTAGAGTAATGAGAGCACAAAACAAACAAGCACCAAGGGCTGCGCTTTGTGAGCTTAATTTAAACCAGGGCCACACGCTGGCCTCAGTCCAGCCCCTCTTTTCCACTGGCAGCAGAAGACCCACCCACAGTGGAAATGCCCGGGGGGAGCAGAGGCAGGCAGGCGCTTTCGGTGCCACACACTCCTGCCCCTGCAGCCGGCCAGAGCTGCTGCTGACCCACAAAAAGAGGCTTCAGGCACCATGAAATGAGGTTCATAAGCAGTCTCGGCTGCTTCCTCCCACCCCACACAAGCCTGCCGGTGCTCCTGAGGAACAACCATGCTGGGTCAGGCAGCCTGTGGTTTACACCAGTGTGTGGTGAGGAGAAAGGACCTGAGTTGGCAACAGACGCTGAGGTGCAGGTGTGTGTGTGACTGACCCCATGGACCCCAGCCCACAGACTCCTTTGCCCCGTGTCTAGTAACCACATTACTCCTGCAGTGCCCCCCTTCTGTCTGTCCCTGAGGCACTGGGAGGTTCTCGCTAGCGAGAGGCCAGCCCGTGCTGTCCTCCCCGACAGCCATGGGCACGAAGCCTGCAGGCTGCTGTTAGTGCAGACCAGGCCATGCTGCGGCTCCCAGCCCCTGCTGCTCTGTCTGGAGAACGTCTCCTGGGGCCCGGAGGGACTGAGGGGGCCCACGCCAACAGGTGCTGGGTCTTCCAGCCCCTCTCAGCTCAGACTCGTTACAGCCTTGTTCCTGCTCAATGGGATGCGGCAAGGCAAGGCAAGGAATTCTCGCAGAGATGAGCCATTTGTTCCTCTGCTGGAAGGCACCAGAGACAACCCTCAGTGTCCATGCAGAACAGCACAGAGCGGGCTCTTGCCAGGGCCCTCCTCCAGTGGCTCAGCCCGCGAAGCCAGAACCCAGCACAAAGACTGTTGAGCTCCTCTCCTCCAAGCCAATGGCCTGGGGAACCAGCAGCTCTCGTTCAGCCCCTTGGCTCTGCTCCTACCTGGGCTGGCAAGAGAAGGTCCTGTGTGGCCTCTCCCGCAGTCTGTCATCCAAATCGCTCACTCTGGACCTGAGCTGAGGTGCTGGGCTTCCAGACACATGTCCCACAGCAAAAGCAGGGATCGGAAAAGCACCTCAAGGCAGCAGACTGCAGAGCAGTGCTTCTCCAGCCTGGCTTACAAAGGAACACGCAGAGGCACACGTCTCTGGTTCAGGGCTTTTTCTGTGTGGAGACCTTCCTAGCCAACTCCACATTGCCATTGCTCGTCAGCGTGCTGAGCCTCACCCTGCTCCAGAGGGGACGCAGATCCAGGGCAGCGCCGCAGGTCCCAGCTCACTGACATCAGTGGTTCCAGCTGCTCTGCTCCTCAGGCTCCTATTGAGCATCCCCGGGTGGCTCCTCACACCCATGGCACTGCCCATGGCCACACAAGGGGTGAGAGCTGAGCACCACGGAGAAAGAAGCTGTTGTGCTGTTGAAAGTTTTCCCCCAGGACAATGGGGGGAGGTTGAATCATTAATTAAGTAAGCATGGTGGAAAGTCCCAGCTACGCGAGATGAGTCATTAGATTGCCAGCCCTGGGTTTGCATGGCCAGGGCCCAGGCTCCCTGCTGCATCTTCTAGATGACACCTCGCAGCTTATCGTGAATCACAGGAAGGGAACCATAAAATTCCGCTGTAGTCAGAGCATGGAAAACACAAACACTGTGCCAAAGGATGCCAAATGAGTGTGAACCAGACAGAAAAGTGGAGGGATGGTGCCGTCCCCACATGGAGCCAAGGGACTGTGAGAGTGAGAAATGGATAGACCCCAACAGCGCCAGGCAGGCAAGGCAGCCTGGCTGCCTGCACGAGTGACACACTCAGAACAGAGGAATCCACTTTTATGGCACTCTCCCTCTTAAAAAATAAGCAAATGAACAAGCCGTCAGCCTTCCAAAACAGTTTTCAGGCAACAGAACTGCTGTTGCTTCAGACTACAGGAGAAGAGCTGTGCGCTCACACTTGGCAGAGCAGCAGCACAGCCCCTTGCTGTGTGCACAGCAGGAACTGGGGTCAGCATCCCAACAGCAGGAGCTAACAGGTGAGCATTCTCATGCTGGCCTAGCTCTGAGCTGACTGCATACAGGCTGAGTCATGTAGGTCAGTGTAACCTGGTTTTTTGTTGTTGGTTTTTTTTTTTTTTTTTTCAATGTTTGATGGAAACACAGGGATTTTTTGTAGATCTGTGTCAGGCAAGTTATACAAGTTATAGATAATTACATCTCTGCCTGACAGTGGATGTGGGAAGGAGAGAGAGGGATGAAAGCAGCATCCTTACCTTGGCAGTGGCTCCGATTCAGCCTCTTGTACCCCTGGGGACACTCCACCTGTCCGTTCTCCACCACAGGGTGTGCTGGGAAGAAAGCAAACACTGAGGGACATAGGCAGCAGAGCCACCCACCAGGGTCATACCTTCTCCTCTGCCCTCCTTGCAGAAGGGACAGGAGGTGTGCCTTGGGCAAGCCTGTGATGATGCCCAGGGCAGAGGGAGAGGTGGACGTAGCCACATTTCCCAAATGGTGGCTTCTGCTGCTTGGCAGGTGCCACTCTGGTGGCTCAGAGGTGCTGCCTGTGCTTCATTATCCATCCCTCTGCCACCTCAGCTCCTCCCTGGCCAGCTCGGAGAGCCAAGTGGCACATGACAAGGGGGATCAGAGCAGAAGAAATGACAGAGGTCCACAATAAGATGCTGAAATAACAAGCCAGGGCCTGTTTATATTTTCCCTCTTTTTTTTTTTTTTTTCTTCCTGCCCCAGTCAGTCTCACCAAAAGAGATAAAATAGCTTTGTGGGTTTCAAAATGGCCTATAACCTGCACAATTAAATCTCTCCCAAATTTTTAAAGGCGAATAAAACGTGGCCAATAAATATAAAGAAAGTCAAAGTTAGGCATTGCATTTTGGAGCAAGGGAAAGGGAATCTGGGAGGTGAAGGGTTGAGGAGTGAGTAAGCCTGGGGTGGGGTAGAAAGAAGGGTGCTTTGTCTAGGGATGGGATTTTCCCAGGGCGGGGTCTCTTTTTAACATTATTCTGGACCATATGAATGGAAACGAGGAGTGTGTGTAAGAGCTCAGTGACTGTCCAGCCGTATTCCCACCACCCAAACTCCTCCTGCCTAACATCAGCAGAACACACTGGCGTCATAAATGGAAAGCCCTTGATGGCAACAGCTGTATCTAGAATCTGGCAGCTTCCTAACATGTTGCAGCTTTCAAGAACCAGGGACAAACAGACCATGCCTCAGGCAGGAGATGGGCGGAAAGAGCCTGCAGAGGTTAAGAAAACAAACAATGTGCTGGGGGCAGAAAACAGGGTTGTCCATAATTCTTTGTCCTGGATACCCTGCCCCTGTGATGCAGCTTGAAACCGTTCAAAGACACTTTAGCTTAGTAAAGAAATATATGGGAACAACAAGCCGTTCCCCACCCTTCAGCGGAGAGGAGAGGAGAAAGCCTAGGTTCTCCAGGTACATTAAATGAAGCTGCAAGGCTCTCTAGGTGCAGGAGATCCTCAGTGGCCAGATGAAGAAAAATCTATCTACTCACCCCTTTCAAGAGTTCAGCCATGGATTGTAGGCAGGAGGTGCATATAAATATCTGGATGTTAAGGGAGAGGGGGGTGCTGGTGATACTGGGAATCGCTGGGTACACTTCCAACCTTCTGGGAAGGGAAAAAACAACCTCTGGCTCCCCAGCGGGATTCCAGGTCCTCCCACACTGCAGCCTGTGGGCTTGGGGCTGCCGACAGGCATTAACTGTGCTTGGAAGCATCTGTCAGCCTCAGCACAATGTGATAACAGACGCTCAAATGAAGCAGCATCGTTATGCGCAAGCCTCCGACGGGGAGCCAAGCACGCTGGAGATCAAACAGCGATGACATGTGTCAGAGCCCTGCTCTCTCTCCAGAAAGGTTTTTGCAGAGAAACGCAGCCTGTGCAGCATCCTTCAGCCAGATGCTGCTGGGGAGAAGGCAAGGCAGAAAACAGCGGCGATGGGGGTGAGCAGGCAGGTCTTGTGCCACCTCGGCACACCAACGTGAGTCTGCAGAAACCTGCAGCTCATTACCGCAGCAAATCAATTGCGAGGCTGCGGGTGAATGTCTTAATTTTGCAAAGAAACCCATGTTCCCTGGAAAGAACCACTGTAATGTAACGTGAGCAGATCTCTCTGTACCAAGTGAAAGCAGGACAGTTTCTGAAGTACTGGATGGAGTCTGCTCTCTTTCTGCCAGGACGTGGCCACAAGGGAAGGCAGCGTGTGGCTGCAGGAGGATGCAAACTCTTAACTCCCAGCTTTGTACATGGTTACTCAGGCAGAGGGCCACTTCCTTCCATGAGTTCTGATCCTGCCGAACAGCAGAGGTGGCAAAACCCCTCCAAAACCAGCCAAGGACACCTGAGCTTCCTGCAAAGCGGATCAGCATCCATCCCTTTTCCATGCCACTGGCATAAGTGGGAGAGCAGCTTTGGAGGCTGTTCCTCTGGAACCCAGCAAGGGGCAATGCCTGGGAAAAAGCAGATCTGGTGATCACAGAGGGCAGAGGTCCCACCCTTCTGTGTCTGTCTGTCTACACTCTCTCCACGAAGGGATTCTCCTGGAGGCGAGCCTGGGCATGGAGCAGCTGAGCCGCATCGGTTGGGCAGAGGGATTTCAGGCGTGCTGCCGGCAGGGTGCCCTGGCTCCTGATTCAAGGCTGAGATTTCGGAGCATCACCTCCTGGGCACTTCTGCCTCATGGGCTCGGCACTGATGGATGGGCTCCACAGGGATCTGCCCCCCCTCAGCCCCTCCTCATCTTCCTGTCTCTACCCTAAGCTAGGCCAATCTTCAAGTACAGAATGAGAAGGAAAACCAATGCATGGAAATCGGGCATTTTGCAGTCTAGCAGGATGACTTCTAAGCAGCCAGCACACTTTGGAGTCCTGCAGAGCCTCCTGAAGAGGCTTTGCCCAGGGGCCCTGGATCCCCCTGGGCCCCCAGGTCCCCAGCCAGAGCCACAGGCTCCCTCTTATGGTGGGCAGAAGTGGTGCTGACACGGTCCAGGTGAATGGGGACAAGGAAACGCTGTCTGAAGACAGGACGAAGAAGCTCAGCCTGATGTTGAAGTGGAAAAAACTGCTTCTAGCAGTGGTAGCCACTAGGGCCTGAGTGAGGCAAGGTTTGCAGGGTGTGATAATGCATTGTGTTCAGCCAATATCACTGTCACAAGAGGAAAAGGCAAGCCTGTGGTTAGAAGAGAGGCGAGGAAATGCTTGGATGGTGAAAGCTAGCCTGTTTCTTTCAACTCTTTCCATTTTTCAAACCAAAGGCATTCTCTCTCTGTAAAACCTTCTTGCTGAACTCCATTGCCGCTTTCAGGACCCTCAGTCATTTCTGGAGACCCTGGCCTGGCCCCAGAGAAGAGCTGGACCCCAGCATCTTCCCATGCAGGTGCTGGACACGGAGCAAGCAGCCAGCACAGTGGCCGCAGTGCCGCCACTCACCCTGGGCTTCCCAGACTGTGAGCAAAGAAAGGAGCCAGGATGGTCTCATGACACCAGGAGTGGTGGGGTGGTGGGCCCTGTCAAACCTCAGCCCGGTTTGGTGTGGAGATGGTCAGCCTCCAGGAAGAAAACACATCAAAGATGTCAGGCCAAGAGGTAAGAGCTGTGTCTGTGGGGTAAGATGAATTCCCAGGCAGAATGGACAAGAGAAGGACATGAAACCTTGGGTCCAGCTCTGTCACATATCTTCTCTCCTCAGGATGGTCTGTGGTAGGCAGGCTTCCTCAGGACTTTCTCCAATGCCCCAGCAAAGGCTCTGGAAGCTGGGGAGGGGAGGGCAGGCACCGGTGCTAATGTGCAACACAAAACCAAGCCCTCTGGTCCGTGCACAGTCAGGAAAGATCTTCAAGGTGAAAAAGATGCTTGAGGGAAAAATGGTGCTGGTTATTACTGTTGGCCTCTGGGGTTGTTCCAACAGAGAGAACGTCATTCTGCTGCCATAGTGGTACGAGGTACTTCTGTACTTCTACAACGCTGTGCTGCCGTGTGCTGAGACCACAATACTGCACGAGCGATGAGGAAAACGGGAACACCACTGAACAGGGCTCTCCTGAAAACTTTGCACTTCTACTGGATAAGACTTTACAGCACACAGTGCAGCGGTGGCAGAAAAAGCCCCCTCTGTAGCCTCCTTCCTGTATTTCCTTTTTTTTCTTTTTTTTTCTCCTCCATATCCACCCGGATCTGATTGCAACAAGGGCAGACCAGGGGGTTGGTTTTCAAGGGGATTCCTGCTGCTGTTTCAGCGCCTGCAGGCACGGCGCAGAGGAGCGTGTGGCTCGCGGAGCCGGCTCCATGGGTGAGCTGCCACCCCTCGCGCAGTGGGAGGTCTGCCTGGGGAGTGCTGCGGACGCCAAGCCAGACGTTTCAGGATCCAACTTTCCAGTGAAATTCAGACTTTTCTCTAGGACAAAAAAACTTGAAAAAACATGGGGAGTGGGAATGAAAACAAAACAATAGCCCTTCAAAGACTTGTTTCTTCATGCAGCACGGGGAGATGTGCAGCGAGCACAACCGGCACCGTGGTGCGCAGCCAAGCCCACGCTCAGGCTGCTTGCAAGCCTGTGCTGCAGTGTGAAATAAGGGACAGTGGGCAGTGAAAAACCAGCACCTGGAAGATGCTGGTTTATTGCCGTGGTCAGAAAATCCCCCAGACCCACCTAAACTGGCAGCTCCTGCATGGCAGAGGGTGTCCATCACTGGTGTGGGTTTCTCCTGAAGCACTGTGTGGTCACGGGGCCAGGGAGGAGGTGGAACAGAAGAGGGCCTGGGGCATGGACAAGCCACAGAAGGCCTTGCCTCAGCAAGTACAAACCCCTCCTCTACTGGCCAACTGCTTGTCCACTTTGTGTCTTCTACCAGGGAAACCCCGAGGATTTTCAGACCCTCTGGCCGCACACCTCAGCAAGCAAGCCTCTCTGGTAAGTCTTGGAGTTAAAAAGTGAAAGAAAATAAATCTGAGATGGGAGAAACTTGGTCTTACATCATAGCAAACACCTTGCCTTCAGAAAAAAAATCTGTGTTACCTGTTTCCTTTGTCCCCATGTGCCTGAGGAGGACCAAGGTATCCGAATGCTCAAGGAAAACCAGTTCATACCCTCCCCGGGATCTGTGTTGACCTGTAGCTTCCAGAGAAAGATGAAACGCTCTCTGGACCTTGTTGGTTTTACTGTGCATGGACCATCGCTTGTCCTTGCTCCAGCATGTTCTCCGCAGGCCACCATATACCCCAAAATTGTATGTGGTCTGGTAGGTAAGTGGGAGCAGATCTGCCCAGCAGCGTGCCTGATACCGGAACTGCTCAAACGTCCTGCCTGTGTTTGGGCTTCCTCCCCGCCACATTCAAGTGTCTTGTCTCCAGCAGCTTCCTCAGCCTCTGATTCCCTTTTCACACTACCAGCTTTCTTTGCGCTTTATCTTCTGCCTGTTGCAAGGTAACACCCACTGTGGAAAGTCCTGGCCTGCTCACAGCGCACCTCTCCCTCCGATCTGAACCCAGCTTCGAACACCGTCCCTTTAGAGTGCAGACAGAGCATGCAAGTGCCTTAGCTTTTCTGAGGCGAGGCAAAATGCAAAGAATAGCAGGGATTGGTCATGGCAGGTTCACTCGGACAGATGCCTGCCTTGGTTTCCTCCTCTTCTCTGATGTCTTTCCGCACACAAACATGTACCAAACATGAAAGCTGCGCTCGACAGAGACATCCGGACGTATCCAGACTCTACTAACAATCAGTGTCTCGGGCAGACAGTCAATCCAAACAAGTTCTCCATTTGTCTAGCTCTTGCCTGGCTGCACTTCTGTACATTTGTAAGTGTTTACACTGAGCTCGCTTCTGCCTTTCTGTCTCTGGTTGCTGGAATGAAATTCCCAGAGCTGTCAAGTCTGCTCTGGTGCATGCCTCCCCGGGACGCACGAGCGCAACGCGGAGCTCTCGCCGAAGACCGCCGTGCCAAGAAGAAAGCTGGAAGCATTCACTGGACATGTTATCTCTGTGCACGTGACAGCAGGTCACTGAGTGACAGCCCAGCAACTCTGAGCGAGTGAAATGCGAGCCAGCAAGACCAGGAGACAGAAGGGACATGAGTGTGGGACGTGGTCTGCAGCAGGAGTGATGCAGAGTGATGCCTTCACGCTGGAAAAGCATAAGACCTGGGAGTCCCAGCAGAAGGTTACAGTGCTTGGTGGCTCCATTAAAGCAGAAAGATCACAGAGAAAGGAGTGTTTCCCTGGCTCTACCCCAGGGTGAGATTTCTTGTGTGCAAAGTCACCCCTCCGGAGAAAAGCGTGCCTCCATCCAGTGCCTGCCCTACAGCTCCCGCCGCTTGCACTGTGTGGTCTCCTGCATGTGGGGCTGGTTACAGAGCAGTCAGAGGTAGCCAACAGAGGAAGATGCTTGCACACAATTAAAGAGGACCAAAACAGCCCCTTCAGCCAGCCTGAATTCCTGCCAAAATCAACACGATCCAGTTGGTCTCCGTGGGGAAACTGTATCCCCCAGAGCCAGAGGGACTGAGGACGGGATTTTCTAGTGGCACAGGAAGACGGCAGACCCACAGGGATACATTTTTCTTATCCCCATGGAATTAATCTGAAAAAAAGCCAGACAACTGTCTGTCCACTCAATGAGGACCAGCAGCGACAACCTCCCTGGAGCTGCAGCTGGGACTCAGGCGTGTGCCGAGCCGGGGGAGTGGGACCTGCTGGCAGTCAGGAGGCATTTCTTAAATGCATTTGATCTGCTGGATGACTGCAAAGAGCACATGGGGGTATTTCATGGCTGTTTTCAAGGAAGCCTGTGATTAAGGAAGCATTTTGAAGCCTGAAGGTCTAAGTCCAGCAGAGCAGACCCTGCTGCAGCTCCGGCCATGACTGCTGAGAGAAACCTAGCATCCTGGCATGGAGAAAGAGAAAGGAGGTGCAGAGATTTGGAAGCCATCCGCAGTCTAATAGAAGTGCTGAGCAGGCCCCCTGCTTCCTGATGGAGGGATCATGGGGAAACAGAGCAAGCAGGAGACTGCTGTGAGGAGGGCAGGAGAAAGCCATGACCAGGGGGACATGCAAGTCAGACACTCAGAGAGAAAATGCTAGAGTGCCATGGGAAGAAGAGGAAAGGGCTGAGGCATCTCTGGGGGTATTTCCTAGCTTGCCCTGACCCCAGCAGCCATGTGGTCACCTGCACCCTGGTGTGCCCAGGGCTCCCTTGGGGCTGGCACACGGAGGAGCGCAGACGAGCAGCAGCATGGCCTAAGGCCATGGCAGAGCAGGGAAATGGCAGCAGTCAGAGCTCCCCGGAGCTGCACTGGGTTCCAGGATGCTGACAACCCAGTCTGTGATTGCAAGGAATTTGGCTCCAGACAGCATTACCCACTGGCTGAGGAGGAGCTGAATGAGGGCAGCACAGGGAGGACAAAGAGATGCAAACAGCTCTGGGAAGTGTACATGCGAGTGAGAGACAGCCCCGGGGCAGAGCTAGGAGGCACCGATATCACACTGGCACAAAACCTCCTGCCTTGGACACCTCTGTTCTGTGGTCAGACTGCTGCTGGGTCTGATCCAGCAGTAAAGATGCGAATGAGCAACCAGGCAGTGAAGGAGGACAGCAGGCAGGAAAGAAGTGAGCAGCTCCCTGCCTGCCTGAGCTGAGCTGCAGCCTCCCTGTACCACCCTGCAGTGCTGGCACAGGCCAGCACCTTGCCCTGCTCTGGATCCAGCCAGCACCAGAGGCTAGAGCTGGTTGCTCTCACCCCATCCCATTTCATCCCATCTCATCTCATCTCCCAGGCCTGAGCTCCCACGTCCATGCATGCCATGCTGGCAGCACCATGGGCAGCGAAGATGGGCAGCACGGCCACGTGTAAGGTGGACATCTCCCACGGAGGGCTGCCCCTCAGTCAGGAGCCCTTCAGCACAGCCTCTCCATTTTCCCCTGCAAGGCGTGGGGGGGTGATACACGATGGGCTGAGCCCCCCACCCCAGCTGAGATGGCACATCCCCCCCCCCAACACACACACACACGCTGCCGGGCGTGTGAGGAATCCCTGCCGGGGCCAGGTGGGCCCGTCCAGCTCCCCAGCACCGGCGCAGCAGCGCTGGATGCCTGTGCCCCTGGAACGGACAGCGGGTGTGCTCCTGCCAATTGTTTGATGTAGTGTTATTTCCAGAGCCCCTGCCAAGCCCGTGTCGGGCTGAGAGCAAGCCCGTAACTCTATAGGGCCAAGTCTGCAGCCTCCTCCGCTAATATGGGACTACACCTCCTAAAACCACAGCCGTTGTTTTCCCGTTTCTCCCCCCGAATGGGTCTGGCATGGAGAGACCCTGGCAGCACAGGGCTGTCGCGGAAGCAGCGTGCCACGTGTGGAGCCAGCACCCACGTAGACCACAGCTCCCCGTGGCCGGGCAGCCATCCGTGCCCTGGCAGCAGTGCTTACCTGGCCGCGGGGGGCAGGCCAGGCACCTGTCCACCCCCCAGAAGAGCCCCACGCTGCCGCAGCAGTCCTCCAGCCTGGTCAGCCCCGGCAGGGGGTTGGTGCACTGCAGAGAGAGGAGCAGGAGGTCAGGCGTCTCCCTCCAGGCTGGGGTTGGGACCAAGCAACCGTCCCGCCTGGCTCACAAGGAGGGACAAGGCTCGGGGTCAGACGCTGGCACCGTGCTTGCAGCACAGCTCCCTGCAGGGCCGGGGATGCAGTTTAAGACAGTAAACAGTTCTGCAGACAGAAAAACACACGGCTCCCTCTCCTGCACCCCTCGGAGAGGAAGGGGACGTCCAATGGAGCAGAACACGCACCAGAGATGATATCACCCGGCAAAGCCCTCAGCTCAGCCCCACGCCTGGCCCATTAGCCAGCAAAATGGGTGCACCACTCCAGCCATGCAGGGAGCTGGCGGTCAGGCACTTTCCTTTGCTTAATGAGTCTCTTTCCACCCCCCCTCAACCCCCCGGCAAGGCCCTCTGGATTACAGGCTTCCCCATCAGAGCTGAGCTGCCGCAGCCCACAGGCCAGGTCTGGCCCCTGTCCACGTGCGGATGGCGGAGTGCCCGGCGCTTGCATTCCCATCAGCTGGGCTGCAGGCTGAGCCGGGAGAGGCGAGCGCACCCCGCCGGGCTCCGCAGACTGGCCCCGCTGCAGCCGAGCAAGGTGTAAGCATGGCTGGGGCACCTCTGCCTCCCCCTCGCCTCTTCCGAGAGCTTCTCCCACTCTGGAGCTGCTGGACGAAGCTGCAGTGCTCCTGAGAGCATCCCTGAGCTGGCCACGGGGAAGGCAAGCCTGCTCCAGGGGTAAGAGTGCCATTGTCTGCCCGCAGAGGAACAGGGCTTTTTCAGCCCCCTTCTGAGATGCCTGGGGTCTGATCTCATTAGTTATTTATTTAGGGAATCCAGTTAGGGCTGTCTCGGATGGGAACAACTAAAGGATGGGACAGGAGCCCTGGGAAAGGGCTGAGCAGGGAGAAGAGGCAGAGTCCCAGGCTGCCCCGCTGGGGTCTCGCTGAGAGCGAGCTGCTCCAGGGAACTCACAGGTGTTCCTGTGGGTGCCAAAAACGTCCAATACTTTTCCAGTGATGCAAGAGAAACATATGGGGAGAGACAAAATAAGAAATTATGATGACTGCGGGACGGGGGTGAGAAAGCCCCTCACGTGCATTTGCTTCCCAAGCCCTGACCGAGCTGCCCAGGAAGGCGACGTTCCATGGAAATCAGACTTTCATTTATCGTCTGAGAGGGAAAGGAATTTTCCTATGTTTTATACGTTTCCTACAATAATCACAGAGCGTGGCTGTAAATGTTGCTATAAATAGGGCACCCTTTTTTAAACGAGACTGTGTGTGAAAGCTATCAAGTCTGGGCTACGCTGCCCCGGGGCACAGCCTGCTCGGGGCAACACAGCAAGGCCTCTCTCTTGGGCCAAAACAAGGGATTTTCTTCCCAACTAATACACACAATGCATTCTTCCCACGTAACACATCGCTGCCCATGCCCATAGGACTTGGGTGTTGTCCACACTGAACAGCTTCACGTGATGGAAGTCTACCATTCCTGCCCCATATGCAAACACACCACACACAGAACAAGAAATATCTCCACATATACTCCAAAACCCGGTGGGTGACCCTTTACCTGCCCATGGAGAGCCTCCCGAAAGCACCTCCCCAGCAGCCCTGGGGGTCTCTGCTGCCGGCCCCCCTCAGTGGCAATGCTGTTGCCGTTGCCGTTGGTGTAGGTGTGCCAGGGCACGGCGGGCAGCTGAGGCACCAGCACCGCCTCCACGCTGTTCTCCTCCGACACCTCCGAGTCGCCCCGCACCCTGGCCACCTGGTGGATCTGCACGGTGGCTTCCGGAGGGTGGTTGATGTGGACATTCACCAGGGAAGGGTTCAGGGAAGCTGGAAGGCAAGTTTATAGCACAGTTGTGACAATCTGGCAGCCGTCGGGCACCTGAAGAGCATCTTGTCCATCGCCAAAGTTACAAGAGAGGAGATGTCTGCTGACCCTAGCAGGGTTCTCTGCTTCTGTGTTTTGTCCTGAAAACAGTACAAAGCTACCAAAAATGTTCTCCAGCAACCTGAGCCCTTCAGAAGCTAGGAGAACCACTTTTCTAATAACCTAGCCAAAAAATGCAAACATAAGGAGACAGTGGCTTCCATGGAGCTGCGAATGGCTGCTCTGATGATCTGAGGAGGAAGGTGCAGAAATATCAGGGAGACCTGGCGTTCTGGCAGAGGAAACTAGAGTCATAAGGGAGCCACCAGCATGGGAAATGGTGGTAAGGATGGGTTTTTAAATCTAATTCTAGTACAAAATTCAGGAAATCTGACTCAACACCCACCCCTCTCACCTGTGCCGGAGCTAGCCCCATCTACCTCTTGCTCCCCTTTCCTCCCCACAGCACTTCTCCTACACCCCGTTTCCCACACCCCCTGCCTCGGTCTCCCTTTGGTCTCCTAGCCACAGCTCAGTCCCCAGGCCACAGCTTCACGAGCCCAAGCGTTGGCCCAAGGGCCCTTCCCCAAGCCGGGTGCCTCAGCGGGCAGAGGAACCAGGGCTCTGGAGCCCCCGGCCACACTCACCCAGCTGGTTGGACAAGGGCAGGGTGTAGGTGGAGTGTTTCATGGAGCCGCCGGACGGCGTGTTCGGCGCTCTCCCTCCTTGCTTCTTTTCCAGAGAGGGGGCCGGCAGGTGGCAAAACTTCCCCGTGGAGTTGGAGGGGCACCAGCACTCGTCCCGGCCCACACAGCGGCCTCCGTTCAGGCAGGGGATCTGGCAGAAGTCTGCAAGGCAAAGGGACACCAGCTCAGTGGTGACACCGAGCCACTGCCTCTAGCTGAGGAGCTGGTGCAAGCCCCGTGGTGCCCCAGGGGCCTACCCATTGCCCAGCCCTGTCCCCCCTGCACCCCACTACCCAGCACGTGGGGAATCCAGGGCCCTCTCTGAGCCCCACGCAGAGCTGGGGCCATGACTTGGTGAAGAGCCCTCGCATGGGGCCGCGGCCAGCGTGGGGTGTCCACACTGTGGGGCCGAGGTGGTGGTGCTGGCCCAGCAGGACCCCTCGGAGCGGGGCAGGGTCTGTGGCAGCCGCAGGCAGCCAAGTCAGCACAATTCCTGCTCTTCTGCATCGGGGGATCGCGAGCCCCCTCCCCACTTGGCAGGGCTTTGCCTCCCAGCCCGGGAGGGAGCTGAGCAGGGACGGGAGAGGCAGAGGAGAGAACAGGCAGGGAGCCACGTGCAGGGCCTCTCTCCCGGCCAGCCCTGGCCCTGCCAGCAGCTGGGGTGGGGGAAGTGTGGAGTGGGACAGAACTGGGAGCAATTCGTCTGCTCGGAAAAAGCATCCGCTGATGAAACTGAAGTCACGTCTTTCTGGCCTCATCAGATGGCTGGAGCAACCCTCTCCGTGTGAGCAGCACTTGGGCAAGGCATGGGATTTCCCAGCGGATCATCCTGACTCATTTCAGTGTGAGATGAGACACTGCTATTGCACATCCCAGCACGGCTTGTGATGTTCACCCCAGGGGACGGGCTCCCACCCTGCTGGGACCTCATTTGATCAAGCCCAGCGGACAGTTCTGCGGGGAACAGACACTCTTTGGACTGGGATCCAGGCATAAATTACCAGGAACCCCAAAACACTCGTTGTCCACAACTGCCAGACTTTGCACTCTCTCAGTGTTGGAGGAACCTGAGAGTCACAGAGGCATCCAGAGGACCAGTCCCACCAGGTCCCGTTGGCTGCTCCCACAGCTGGCTGCAGGACGATGTGCCCACCCCACAGCTGGGTATCCCAGTGACCTGCCGAGCAATCCCAGCAGCTCTCAAAGGCAAGCAGAGCTTTCTGCAGCCCTGTCTATAGGAGCAGCTTGCAACCTGCAGCCAGCTCTCCTGGCTGCCACGTGAGTGAAAGGAGAGAACAGGAGGAAATTAGGTGATGAAAGTCAGCCCCAGGACTGGATGCCAATGAAAGCAGTGAGCTGGCTCGGAGAAGGAGGGGGCGGCGAGGCTTGGCTGCAGGCCTGACTCGAGTGCATGCGTCCCCCCTACCTGAGGCGGGATGGAAACAGAATTTGCTTGCCCAGGAAAGAGAGCAATGAGGCAAGGTCTGTCTTCTTCCCCCAGAGACAGAGATGGAGTAAGCCCCAAGGACTCCAGGAGACATCTTTCTGCACTGGGAGAGGCCATATCCTCCCATCCCCAACCAGCCCAAGCCCTCCGTCTGTAGAGGCAGGAAAGGCAGAAGGAGGAGAGAGGGGGAGCAGGCACAAAGGCGGGCTGGGGGCCTTGGGGTGCTCACAGATGCGGAAGCCAGACTTGGGATCGTGGTCGTGCCCCCCTTGGCTGTACAGAGTGGTGGTGTCTCCCTTCTCGCAGCTGTTGTAACAGCGCCCGCTCCGGCACGTCTGCTTGCAGATGGTGGGCGTGAAGACGATTTTTATCTTCCTAATCTTCTCTGTCAGGTTGGCCCCTATGGAGGAGGAGGACAGTGCTAAGTGGAAGAAGCATCTCCAGACCAGGGGGCGCTTAATCTGCATCTCGAACTCCAATGCATTCCCAGAGCAAGGGCTTGCCCCCTGCTCGCTCCAGCCTGTCCTCGGCTCCAGCATCAGTAAGGGTTTGTCAACACAGGAAAAATCTCCAGCAGTATGCTCTGCCTGTCTAGTTCCAGGGGCATAACTCCCTGCCAAGGGCCACGGACCCACTAACTTAGGTTTTGTGTTTTTTTTCTGTTTTAAGCAACATTCCTTCTCAAACCATTTCAGTAGCATGAAGCCTGGCTGCCCTTAAGCCACTGACAAGCTTCCCACAAAAATAACCACACTGGTGTCCGTCAAGGACAGCATGAGGTTTTGAGTACATCCATGTCTCCCTGCGAGTGTCTGCTGACCTCCTGCGGTTACCTGCACTCCTCTCCTGGTCCCTTGCCATCGTCACATTAGGTACGGGGGAGAATCGCACTGACAGCTCTTGGAGGCTTGTGGAAAATGAACAACAGGCAGAACTGTTGTGCAACCACGAACTAGCTGGCTTGACACCAGAGCCCTCCATCCCTGCCCAGCAAGACAGCAGATTTGTGGGTCCCCCCTTGCCGTGCTCACCCCCCACTCTTCCCATTTCAATCCCTAATCTCAGATCACAACTTCAGTCAGGCTCACAGCCCTGCTTATAAGGGCTGAGATGCTACATGGTGCCTTGGAGCTTCCTTGGGGAGCCGTGGCTTCAGGGGCAGCCAAGCTGCAGAAGACAACTTGCATCTGTCCTAGCTGGGGAGCTACAGCGGCTCTGCCTTGGAACTGCAGGCAGCCTGGCCTGATCCCTGCTCATGTCAGAAGGCACAAAGGGGGCAGCCAAAGGGAAGAACTAGGTGCCGGTTACACAATCTGACCTCCAGGGCTGCTCTAACAGAGAGAGAAGCTGGGAGGCACCGTTCCTACAGGCTGAGGCAATCCCTGCTTCAGGGCAGCACGCTGGGGTGATGTTCAACAGCCCTGGCAGGCATCTGTCACATCGCCCCAGCTGCCAGCATTTTCCTCCCCTTCAGTGGGGTCTCCTTCTTCACCAAGCTCAGCAGCATCACCATTCTCACCCTCTTTTCTCAGTCCTCAGCTTTTCTCCATTCTGCTCCCTTCTCCCCCTTGGAGCTGAGCTCTCTTCTCCTCCCCTCCCCACTTCCAAGGTACTACAGGGATGTCTGGGACCTCCTGTGACACCCCAGGACACAAGAAGAAGCCCCAACAGAGTGACAGCCCTGCAGGCCTTACCCCTTGCAGCCAACGTGTGCTCCTGGGAAACCGCGTGGGGCCCAGAGCTGCTCTGCTCGTGCCCATGCCCGTTGGGGAGCGCGTTAGATGTGAGCTGGCCATGGCTGGCTGGGTACCGCCGGACAGTCCGCGAGGGCCCCGTGTGCTGTGGGGAGACAGGAGAGCCGATTCTGCTCTGAGTCCTGCAGGAGAGAGAAAAGGAACGGATATTCCTCACGAGTAACTGCGCCTGTGGACATCCCCAGTGCCACTCTGAGCCACCACCGCCCCTGGTGATGAAGTGACCTCAGCACTGCAGCCACCAAGGTCCAGTGCTCACCAAGGTACCCTTCCCCATGGGATCACATAGGGCAGCCACAGCACAGGACACCCGGCTGCCTTGCAGAACCACTGCCTGCCATCGCTGCTCCTTGCCCCACCACAGCCCCCCAGCAAACGCAGGCAGCTTCGGACCTGCTCATTCCTACGGTGGGGAGCTTCCTCTGGCCTTGTGTTCACAGACCCAGCCGAGCACTGAAAGGAACACAAAGGCAGCCAGAAGCAAAGCCAGGCCAAGCAAATAAACAAAACCTGACCCACGAGAGTCACAAACAAGAGCAAATGACCAAGAACTGAGTGTAGTTACAACTTTCTGCAGTAATTTCATGTATGGCTTTTGGTGTTTTCTGGGGACCAAGCATGGCAAAGCCTCCTAGCTGGTAAGGTGACACTTCTTACAAGCTGTGACAAGGAGACAGAGAGCACTATGCAGAGCTCATTGCATTTAACCCAGCACAACAGTACATCCCTGTTGCACTCGCTCCCACTCCCTTGTACTGACCGAGCCCCAGGTGGGTGCTCGGTGCTTGTCAGCAAACATCTCCCTCGCTCTTGTCTGCACCACCTGCAAAGTAAAAGACTTCAGCACACCAGGGTCCAAAACAGGTTGGCTGCCCACATGCCCCGTGTTCCTTTCAACTCCCAGCCTCAGATTCCATCGAAATCAATCGTAAGCACCAACAGGTCTTTGTCTTACCCGGTCCACCCCAACACCTCCACCTCTGGCTGAACGGCTGGGGCAAAGAGGCTTGCCCTTTCCCACTGAAGTGCATGAAGACGTCCATCACATTTTATGGTGTTTTTTTTTTTGCCATTTTCCCTGTCACAGTCAGCACACAGGAGGTGTTACAGTGTCTGCTGGGAACATGAATTTCTAAAATCAATGGGAGTAGATAATCCAACGAGAGCTGGCTGACAGCAGCTCTGGCTCACTGATATTCCTGGCTTGGTTGTCTTGGCATAATGGTAGGATTTGGGGAGATGGAAAGGCAGCTAACAGTGTGCTGGTATTTGAACAGGTCAAGCATGATACACAAGGTAACTGCTGGCCAGGGAGCCAGAAATCAACCCTGAGCAACATAATGGAAAAGATGACGCACAGGTCGATTAATTAGGAACTAAAGGAAAGGAATACATAAATGAGATCAAGTCAACAAGGTCTATGGAGAACTGTTCTTCTCAAATGAGTCCATTTTCATCATTTGATAGAATTACAAACACACACGACAGGCTTGGAGGCCTTGCTACTCCGATAAAAAAATAAACACAGCAGTACAGTGTCAATCAAGCACATGTGAAATGAATAACAAACTGGCGATGTGACAGGACACAAGAAGCAATTGTCACTGGGGAGCGAATTAGATGGGTTCCAGAGTGATCAGTACGAGGTCTGGAAGGACTCTACAATTTCATCTGGAAATAAATATTTTTATTTCGAAATAAACATGCGATCGACATTGATAATGTGTGCTGCTGACACACAAATTTGCAATGTGGTGTATCATGATGAGAACAGAGCAATCATACAGAGCGGTTTGGATCACTTTGTAGGGCAAATCCATCCAAGCAATATGGGATTTTAATACAGCCAAATGCAGAATTACACTTCTAGAAAGAAGGAATGCAGGCAGCAGCTGCAGATAGGAGACTATCCTGGAAACCAGCAATTCTGAAAAGATTTCAGGGGTAATGACAAGCAATTAAACATGAGCTGTCAGCTCGATACCCTGACATCAGGGTAGTAAAACACTGCAGGAACAGGGAGGTGTTTTACCTCTCTGCACATCCTCATCGCAGTAGGGAGCGTATATGCTAAAATATCACATCTAGTTCTGACGTGAAATATGTCACACTTTCTAAGGGATGTTGAAAAACCAGGGAGGGTACAGGAAAAAACATGACAAAAATAATTTGAGGGCTGGTGAAAATGCCATTCTTTAAGAAACCTAAAGTTGTCAATCTCTTCGATTATCAAGAAGAAGATGAAGAGGTGCTCTGATTACAGGGCACAGGCTTCTCCACAGGAACAAACTGCCAGGTGTAAAGAGCCTTGTAATCTAACAAACAAAAAAAGGCAAAACATGAAACGACATCTGCAAACCAAAGCCAAATTATTCCCTGCTAGAAATCACGCCCACACCCACGTGCATCAGTCTAGCTGCCCTCCTTCTGCCAAAAGACACCAAAGCAGTGGGCTCCTGATAGCATGGCTTCAGGAGAGGAAAGAGTACTTCTGGGACATATCAGTGGAACACTGCAGATATAACTGAATGGAGATTAGTAATCTGTGCTATCACAGAGGCTCTTTCAGTTTATTTATTGATCTATTGATTGTTTCTGGCCTTGACAGAAGTCCCCGGACTGGATACCTGCAGCCTATTTGTTTCTAATGCAGGAAAGCCTGGAAGGTGAAGCGGCTGAGCTGCTGTAAGGAGGCAGGCACAGGAGTCCTGAGGAGGGAGCAGCACAGGTGACCCACGCTTCCTGCACTGCAGCGTTGCAGACTGAAGGTTTATATGCTGTTCAGAGCAGAGTCTTGCTAAAGGTCATGCAGGGATGGAGGCAGAGCAAATAGCATTGGTCAATGAGCAGGGATGGATAATAAAATTCATCAGGGATGTTACCTACTGATAAAAATATTTGTTGTTGTTAAAATCAAGATTGGAACTGAGATGAGTGCAGCAAACAGTGCTTATTTTTTCAGTGATCAGTAAGAATAACCAGAATAATTGCAGAGAAGTGAACATATTTGAACACCACATCAGTCCCTACCAACCTCTTCCAGAAGCTCTCCTGATATTCTGCAGGGTACCACCTACCCCCGACTTCCACAAGGGCCACAACATGACCTGCTCACACATTAAGCTACTAATCCAGCCCTGCTGTCAACAAGGAAACTTCTGGTTCCTGTTACCTTCTCCTTTGCTACCTGGTGTGCTACCACTTCCTTTGTTTGGAAAGAAGGAAAAGCCATACAGAGCTCTAGGGAGGCTAAATGAGCCCTACCAAGCTCTGGAAGCTGAGGAACACGTTCTCTGATTTCTGGTGAGAGATCCCAAGCATAGTCCTATGGGTGAACATGGGGACTCCAGGACTTTGCATTGTACAGGTAGAAGCACCCAAAAGGGAAAAGGCAAGAGTTGCCCAGCCCAGCAATGCTTACTGTCCTGGTGCTGATCATCCTAGGGCAACTTGAACCCTGAGTTTTGATGAGTCTCTGGGTAAGGGTGGCCAGTGGCATAAGGCAAAGAGATATCAGTTCTGGCGCTTGAAAATACTCACACCGTGGTTATCCTTGAGGAAGGGAGCATGCTATGTGCAAGCAGAAGGGCTTGGCTGGGCACAGCCCGTAGCCTGCATAAAGGAATTCCATCCCTCAGCTCTGGGGACAATTCCGATGATTCCCAGGATCATCAGATTTTGTAGGGGAAAAACAGCAAACATATGAAGAGCTATCCAAAAAGTAATCATTAGTGTCTCAGTTATGAAGAAAAGCGGATTATAAGGGCTCACTGCAGGCAGGCAGTGCCAGCCTCATAAAGGAAAAATGGAGGAGGAACATTACTCCAAGCCTCACCATACTAGAGGAAAAGCCATCCTACTGGGATCCTGTTGGCAAACTATTCCAGTGTGTGTCGCAGCGGGGAGAGGCAGATTTGCTTTGAATTAATTTGTTTATTTGGTCTATTCTAGGCAGATGAGCTCTGGGATTTGTACACTGAGTTGAGTAACACCCTCCTACCCCAGGCCACAGAAATCAATGGCAAAGGGCGTCTTTCCATCCCAGTTTGTCAGATCCAATCCATCCCCAAGTCATGCCAAGCAGCTGGCTCAAGGTCAGGGAATGTAAAACAGAGATTTTCCCCTCCAAATTGTCAAAGTCAGTCCATGCTGGGCAGAGGGGGACTGGCTCGCTTGGAGGGTTTCAGGGAATGGGCCCTGAGCTCCCTATGTCGGCACAGACCGGCCAGAAGGCGTAAGCAACCCCTAACCATTTGGTGGATCTTAATATATGTTCAGAGCTTGAAGTCTCTGTTCCAGAGACTTCGGTTCCAGTTCAGTTCCCAGATCCCAGAGATCTTCAGTGCCACAAATTCTCTTCCCTGAGTGGCTGTCCTTGGGGGAACAGAGAGGACAGGGAACAGATGGTGCGGCTCCAGATCACCATAGGGATTCCCAGCAGAGGGGGGATTCGTGCTACCTCTCACCATGCACCTGCTCCAGGAAGAGGCACTGAAGAGGAAGAGGAGGTTGAGACCTTGAGAACTACGCCCTGGGGCACTTAAAGTCCCAAGGCTTCACATTCATTCAATCTCACAGCCTCCCCCAGCGCGGCATTACTCACTTCCATGCTTCCAGCCAGGCACAAGGCCAGCACAGATCTCTGCCGCATGGAGCCTCTGCAGAGAGGCAGTGGTCTCTTCCTTTATAGGCAACTGCCTGCCAAGCAGCTGGTTTCCCTGCTCTTCATCCGTCAGAGCTGCTGACAGCTCTCTCCATGTCAGGCACAGCCTGTGGGGCAGGGACAGCGTGCAGGCTCCTGGGACACCTCTCCTGTGCTGCCCCAGGACACCCACCCTGCTGCGTCCCGCTAACATCAGCAGTGCCCGGGGGGAAGCACGGGTCCAGAAGGGAAGGCAGAGGAAGCGGTACTGCCCCTCAAAGAGCAGGGATGCCTGTCCTCCTGCTGGTCTCACCAGGCTGAGCGCTGCGAGGTCACTGGCTGAGAGACTTCAGCCACTGGCACGTGGGAAATTTCATTCAAAATTACCAGAGGTGCAGGACAGGAGGGAGCTGTGCAGACAGACTGACCCGCATCTGAAACAGCTCAAACCTACCCAACAAGCACGTGTAGCTGCCCTCTTCTGAGGTGCAGGACGAGGGCCAGAGGACACTTGCCAGCACTCAGGAGAACCAAGGTAGGTCTGGTTCCTTGTGTTCTCATGCAACACATCCAAATGACACCTGTAGGACGTTCAGCAAAGGAACTGCACACCTACCACATGCACCTTTCTTCTGCCTCTCCTTTCCTCCCTGGGAAGACAATAGCATCTGTGTTAAGATAACCTCTTTTAAAAAGTCTTTGTTACTGGTTACATTCTGCTCTGTATTTATTTTAGAGACAGCAGGCCAGAGTAAGTGCAAAAATGCATTCCCTGACACGACAGCTCCCCTGCCCAGTCCCAGACGCACCTGCAAGGTGCCTGCTCCCTGGTACCTCTCACCCCACGGAGGACAGAGCAGAAGGCTGAGCTAGCAGGCTCCTGGTAACAACACTGATGAGCATGACGACTGCTGTTTTCTGAACCAACCACATTTTTCTTTAAAAGCCTGTAATTTCAAGACCAGGTACACAGGATCACAATAACCAAGTCAAAATCACCACGACCTCGGGGTCCAAAAAGCAAAACTGTTTTCCTAACCCACTGTATATAGAAAGCATTTTGACAAATGCTCCGGTCACTTCTGATGATCACACTTGATGTGGGTAAACAAAAGCCATGAGGAATCCAGGTGGACGCACAGCTGCGGCTCCTCTCCGTGATCCAAGGGCAGCTGTCCTCTTTGGGGCTGGAGGCAAAGGTGGCGAATTCTTCAAAGCACTTCCCTCTCCCCACCAGCAACACCTCAGTCTTTCCTGGATTTCGCTTCTATCGGCTGCTCTTTGTTCAGATGTTGGTTTTGGCCAGATCGCTAGCGAGCTTGGAAGTGGTGTACTTCGCATCTTGCATAAAGGAAATGCAGAGCCAAGTGCCACGGGAGTATTGCTCTTGTTTCATTCGGGCTGCCTTGCCCTCTCCCCACCCAAAGCCTCTCTGACCACAGCAGGGTGGGCACTGCAGAGAGTGAATCCTGGATGGTGTGGGCAGTGGGCAGGGGGTGCTAACCTCAGATGTGGACCAGGGCTGGAAAATCACTCCTTCGGCTGGAAAAAGATCTGCACCCTGCCGAGCATCAGAGAGCTCACACAGAGACCACTTTTTGCTGCGGAGCAATGGGTGTTTCCCAGCAGGACAGCAGCAGGGAGCGGGACAGGGCTGGCCAAAACAGAAGTGAAGACACGAGGCCCTCAGAGAAGGATCCATCTCCCAAGAGCTGGGAAAGCCCCATCTTCAGACCCGAGTCCAAGCAGCTCCATCTGTCCATCACCAGCCCACTGCCCCGTCCTCTGGGAAGCGGCTGCTGCCACCTGCTTCCTGCTGGCCAACCCTTCCCAGGGCGGCTGCTGCTTCTTGCCCAGGGAGCAGGGAAGGGCAGGGGGGCCTTCCTGGCTGGACCTAAGCAGCAGGGGACCACTGGCTTTGGGGCACCCCACAGAGAGGCCCTGGGGCTGCGGAGTGAGGCTCCTCGCAGCGGGGAACCACCCCAGCTCCTCCAGCCTTAGCCTGCACCGGCTGCTCCAAGAGGAGAGCTCGCAGCCAGGACGGGGGCTGAGTCATGCTCAGCCCCTGATAACCTGCCAGGACAACGGGAGGGCTCTCCCCTGCTCTCGAAACACCAAACAACATGCTCGGTATCTGTCTTGTCCGTTCGCCTGTCCCCCTGGCCAGACGCCCTTGCCGCTTGAGGCCACAGGGACCAAAGGCAGTGATTCACTTCCCCCTTTGTAATGCTCTGCGGTTGCCGATTTTCCACTAAAGCATCACAGAAGAATGGGCAGCCTCCACACCAGTGTCTGTGTCTACAGGGGGAGAGGAAAGCAGCCAGCCTTGGAAAGCAGCAAATTGACCGCAGACCAGAAACTTCCCCTTTCTTGGACTCGGAGCAGGTTCCTCAGCAGGCAGACGGGATTCATGGCTCAGGCTCCAGGCCCCGGAGCACAGGGGGGGCACTGCTTAGAGAGCACTGAAGCCTATTATCAATTAGCTCACAAGCATGCTGACAAGGAAGACAGCTCTGTTAGGACTCAGGGAGGAGGGGGGAAACCACACCATACAAGGCACCTGACTTCAAGCCCACCCACACCATGTCCATAAATCTCGGCTCAGTTTATCATCCCCACGGGCAGCAGAGAAAGCTCTGAAACCTGCCCACCCCTGGCTCGTCACTGTCCCTGAAGGGCTGCCTTCAGCCCTGGTACCCCCTGTGAGAGTGAGGGAGACACCGAAGCCCCCCTGCTCTCCAGGGTGGTGGTGAAGGCAGGAGAAGTTCTCCTGGCCTGGAGAAGCAGGTGGTGGGGCAGAAGACCCTCCCGGATGGGGAGAGGCTGTGCCAGGCAGGACCTGCCCACCTGAAGGCCACGGGAGTGACCAGCCAGGTGTCTTCATGCCCGATTCCCAGTCACCTGCAGCCAGATCTCCTGCCAGATGGGCTGTCACGGGGACATCAAGGTGAGTGGCCACCCCATTCCTCCTTCCAGTCACTGTCCCGCTTGGCTGCAGGACATTGCAGCCTGGCCAGAACGGCTGCTCGCACGTCTCTGCTCAGCTCTCTGCTGACACGAAACCTTGCCACACATGCCACACGTGCCACCTGCCACTCTGTCACTGCTCGTCTTTGTGCTCTCGCATTAGCGAGCAAGCAACTGCCTCCCTGGAAGCGGTCCAGCTCTCCAGGCATGGGAACAGCACCTGCCTGGCCCAAGGAGGGTGCAGACAGGCACAAGGGCACGGCACCGGGCTGGCACAGCAGCAGGTGGCCCTGGCTGGCTCTGTCAGACGTTGGTGCTGACCCCTCAAAGGGCCACAACCGGGACTGCAAAATGCCAGGCGTGACGGAGGGCTGTCTGAAGGCTCTGTAGCTGGAGTGCGGGCTGATGCACCCCTGAAAAAAAACAAAACAAAATGCAGCCCGCAGCTGCTCTGAGCTTCACATGGAGCCAGCAGAGAAGCAGGCCAGCTGCTCAGTTACAACCACCGCATCTGGCCCCCTGAGCACACCCTACAGACCAAAGCAGGGACCTGGAGGGGGTGGGAGGCAAGGTGTGCTGCTTGCTGTGGCGGAGCAGCCCGTGCTGGGTGTGCGGGGTGTGCTGGGTGGCCAGGGAGACGTGCTCTCACATGTCCACCGGCCCTGCGCTCCCCAGCGTGGGCTAATGCAGCGAGGAAGCTGGTCCAGTTGGCTCCCCTTCCTGGATGCAAGGGCTGCTGCATTCCCAGAAGTTGTTACGGACACATGATAAACCGGCACAACACTGCTGCCAGGCCCAGCCACCCAGCCTCTCTCATGACTCGGTGAGAAGAAACCCATGCAGAGGTGTCCTAACAGCTGCCACCAGGCTCAGGTCTCCATCAGTGCAGCCTTACAGCTGCAGACATGTCCCCATGGCCACGGGTTTTGTGCTGTCACACAACCGGGCATAGAGAAGGGCAAAACATTGGCTTGGAGCCCATGGGAAGACAATGGCACAGCTGGGGAGCTGGTGTTGCGCACCACCACCAACATCCAACAACAACCTCACGCCGAGGACCCCAAACCCATCTGATGAAACTTCCAGCAGAAGAGGCGTTGGGCAGACTGAAGCTGGGGTGACCTATCCCCCTCTACGGCGGGCAGAAAACAAGCATCGAGCTCACATTCATCCTGTTGGTGAGCAACTCCAACCCCCTCCACCGAGCTGCCCGCTTCAAAGCCCTGAGGAAACACATCGCCCTATTCATCCCCACACCCACACGTGCCCTGGCAAGCGGGGGCAGCCAGCAGCCTCCCCCTGTTTTACATGGGTATAGAGAGGGCAGGCAAAGCCTCTCCCACAGCAGGCATGCCAGCAGGGGGAAAAGCATGCCCAGAGGGCACAGGGTGGAGAGGAGACGTGTTTAATCCTCTCAGCTGGTGAAGAGGCTTTTCATCTACAGCCGGGGGAGACACCCACACACCCTGGGAACACTCCGGGTCTAAGACATATTTCAATTTAAAGTAGTGGCTTGTATGCAGGTTGAACAACCTGGCCTTTGGATCTATTAGCTCCTTTTAGTTAGGTTTTTATGTCTCTCCATCCCCTGTCACACACAGGATTCCCTCACCTGCAGCACTGAGCCACGAGAGCCACATTGGGACATTACACTTTGCTGCCCACTCTCAAAGTCAGTGTTCAAGAGGCATTTAGATAATGTCCTTAATAACATGCTTCAATATTTGGTTAGCCCTGAAGTGGTCAGGCAGTTGGACTTGATGTCCTCTGCAGGTCCCTTCCAACTGAACTGAACTATCCTATCCTATCCTATCCTATCCTATCCTATCCTATCCTATCCTATCCTATCCTAGTCTCAGCACCGCTGGGAATCAGGGAACAAGCATCCCAATTATTTCTTCTGTTACCAGCACTGGCTCCATCCCTCCAGCTGCTCAATAGCCAGAAAACGAGAGCCATAGCACATAGCCATGATGCTTGGTGGCAAAGTCCATGTTTCTAGGTGCACAGTCCTCCCACCATGACCATGGACCTGCTCTCGCGCCTCTCCCATGTGGCTTTCGGCACCCACACCGGGGACCAGCAGGGAGGAGCAGGCTTTGTCAGCGGTGGGAAGGGACCAGGAGCAGGCACTGCCTGGGCACCAGCCCTCCGCAGAGCACCCCACAGGGACAGGGAAGGCAGAGCTCCGGTGTCGTTATCAGCCTGTCCTAACGCCCCTGGAAGAGTCTGGCACTCTGGTGTTGTGGCAAGCCTCATCACTGAGAAATCATTGTGGCCACCGTGCCGAGGCACAGGCAATCTAATACACGCTGCCTGCCCCTTCCACATAGCCTCAGCCTCTGAGCGTGCTCCCCATGCTCCCAGGCCAGCTTTTGGCTCAGACGTGGGTCTGTTAACTGTTCCCCTCAGCTCCCACCCTTCCAATTTGTCAGGATCTTTTCTGGCAATGAAAACTGCCTTGACTCAGTGCAGGACCCTGGGGAGAACAGGAAAAAAGCCCATGCGATCAGGTCTTCTGCCTCCAATGTCCTAAGCACGCCTGGTCCCTCACGTGCAGCCACACTGCATTGCTCTCTGCTGCTTAATTTGCTGTTTGCTCCTACTCTGCAAAATCTCAGCCTCTCCTTCTTCTAGATTTCTTCCTCCCATGGAGGATTTTTTCCTTCGGCTGTAACAGATAATATTTTTCCAGTCTGAATCTGTTCATAGTTCCTGCAAACGCTTAGTTTCTGGGGACTTCTACATCTCCATTTCAACCCCTCCTTGTACCAAATCAGCTTCAATTCATCCCTCGTGTCCTGCCAGCACTTGGTGATTTATGGAAACGCTCAAAACCAAAGAGAACCCCTTTGATTTTGCTTAAGTACCAGCTTAAACCAAAAAAGGCAGCATATGACCAGGTATGAGAAACTGCAACATAATCCGTATGCACAAGGAAGCTGAAAGAAAGCTGGACGACAAACCAATGCAGGCATCAGGGAAAAATTCTCCAGTGTTTGATCGTGTGGCCTTGGTGCTTTTCTAACATCTTTCTTTTTTACACAACTGCTACATAAATTGTATTGTCATAAATGTCCCAAGTGATAGATGTGTAGTATATAAAATAGGCTATAAACTGGATTTTCTGTACTACTTCACCCATCACATGCACATTGCATTTGCCGTGCACACTGCTCTCTAGCTTGTAGTCTCAGACTAAGTTGACAGGAGCAGTGTTTTTCTTTCACGTAGAAGGAAAACTACATTTGAACGTCTTCTCCCAAAGCCTAGAGGCTGAATTAAGTTATAGGAACGGCTCCCAAGGAGGTACAGAAGAACCAGGCCTAATATAAAGACCATATTTGGAGTTTAAAAGGAGCCCGAAAAGCTCGCTATCCTCCTGCTGCTCTGAAGTGTATGCAACCCCCTAGAAAGTAAATACATAAAACACATAAAACAGAATGGTGCTGACAGCTTTAAAGCACCAGAAAGTCGAGCAAGTGTATCTGGTGCCAGGCTAGAGAAGGTGTATCTTGCAATTTAAAAATAGAAGTATTTTTATATAAGAAAAATTACATTTACACTCCTCTTGGGTAGCTTGAGTTTTTCCTTTAGGCTTCCCAGACAGCCTGCCAAGGGCTTTCGACTGTGTCAAAACAGGAGACGGGCTGAGACCTGGAACTTACGGAGCTCTCATTGCCCCGAGTGGAATCTCTTTTTTGCATATTCTCACACGGACTGGCACTGGCTTTTCAGTTTCAATTTTTTAATAAAGTCTCAGATATCTACTCAAAGTCGGCTCTGGATCAAGGAACATAAGTGCTTGGCCACCTTGTGAAAACTATACTGCCATAGGGAAGCACTTAGAAAGCTGCAATTAGAGCTTATCTGCCTTAGGGAAATATGCCATTCAAGTTAACAAGCATAAACACGCCGCAGCAGGGAAGGCAAGGTTGGCACCAGCATTTTACCCCAGGAATTCAAAGTCATCTCCTGAGCTGGTCTCATCCCAAGCAAAGGAGGAAACAGCCCGCACAAGGGGAGTGTGCTTGCACAGAGGGACTTCTCAACCAGGATGGCTTTTATTTCCTGTAGCTAATTGGGTATTAATAAGTTGTAACCCTCATAAGTGTAAGTTGAATGATAGTCATAAGTGAGCAGAAGAGCAGGAGCGTGTTCAGTAGGTGAGTGGCTGGTACCGGCCTCCTCCTAGCATTCTCTGTATCACTGCAGTGGGCAAACTGTCCTGGACACTCTGCAGCAGCCCAAGAAAGGCAGTAAGGAAGCTCCAATTTCCTCATAACCATGGGAAGTTCAGAGCTGGTGAGACAGGAGGCTTCAGATACTGCCTTAACAATGAAGACTGCTCTGTTTGGAGCAGCGTCTTCAAAAATCAGATGATATTGCACTGATTTTTCATTTTATCTGCTAGCCCTCAATGACAACAAGCTAATCCAGCTTGGTTTTGCCAAGCCACAGCTCTCAATGTCATGTTTCAAGTGGCCATCCCAGGGTGGAGAGCTTTACATCCATCCACAGCCAACACAGTGGCTGCCATGGATGCCACTCTCCTCAGAAATGAGCACACTAGGCATTTGCCACCAGACCAGGAGCTGCTTTCTAACCATGATGAGTTACTTCTGCTAGTTTTCAAAAGGGGGGAAATATACTTTTTCCATCCAGCAACCTCTGCTGCACACCCAAGAGCCTGCCTCCTGCTTGCTCCCTGCTGTTCTCATCATTAGCTTCCCGGAGAGAGGAGAGAGACTTTGGCAGGGCCTCCCTGCTGGCACGAGGCTCCCCCAGCCTCTCCAGGCCAGAAGCGCTTGCCACAGCTCCTCCAGGCCTGCAACCAGCTCTTCCTCGCGTCAGGAAGGGAGGAGATGTCTCCTCCTGGGTGCTGGAGAGCGGGCTCTGAGACCAGGAGTCAGGGGGACGGGCATGTCCCAACTCAGCCTTCTTCCTTTTCCACCCCAAAACCAGCAGGCACCTCCTAGCAACTGCCCTGCCCAAACAGAGCCCTCCCAGAGGAAGCTCCCTGCTCTCCAGGGCTTAGCTGTACTGAGCTGTCTGCGCCATGTCTCAGCACCTTGTACCACAGCTATTTCCTTTCCCCTTGCCCGGCTTGCTGCGAAAATGCTTTGCAGGTCCCGGTCACATCTTCTTTTTTTTTGTGAAGAGGAAAGCCTTGCTTCCCTACCCCAGCGCACACATCCTGCCTGGGCAGCACAGTCTCGGGGGCAGATGTGGGTAGGGACCCAGCACCCGGGCACCCAGCACTCCGCTCCCCCAGGAGGGACCTTCTCGGGGTGGCAGCGGCAGGTCCCTCCCCACGGGCTGCTGGCCACAGGGACAGGTGGCCACAGAGCAGCCAGGCGTCCAGCCAGAGGGACAGGGGCACGAGCCCTCTCCACCCCCTGCTAAACAAACAGGAATTCTTCCGATACTCCAGCCTTAGGAAAACAAAGCTGTTTCCATTTAGCTCGGCTTCTGGGCTGAGGTGCAGCTCCACCCGCACAATCATCCGGCGGGGCTTTGCTTCCCCGGGCAGAGATTCAGGCTGAGATCAAGACGAGGGAGGATTTGCTGCTAGCCCGTGCTGGGAGGGCCTCTAACACCCCCAGGGCTTTGCTCTCCGGAGCACTCCCTGCTCCAAACAGCTCAGGCCGGGGCCTCCTGGCTTCTGTGGCGGCTAGCCGGTCCCTGTGCTCCCTCAGACACCCAGCTCCAAACCTCCTCCTAGCCATGAAGGGATCTGGGAAGCCACACTTCTCCCCACCTGCGCTTTAAGGAGCAAAAGCTTGAGCATCACCAGCTTCAGAGCCACCAAAGTGATCCCAGAGCCGCCCGTCTCCGAGCCATGCCTTCTCAGCAGGTGCTGAGCCAGGAGAAGGCTGGTGTCAGCTGAAGCTCCTCACCGTGAAGGAAGCGCTGCTAAGAGCCTCCCTCAGCAGGACTGCCCGAGGCCAGGACAGAGCAGGCATGTCTAGCACAGGCTCTGCCACACTGCAGCACCCAGCACATGGTGCTGGTTTCTTGCACTCCGGGAAAAGCTGCCCCGTGCCAAAGGTAGGATATCCTGCGATACAGCACAGGAACAGAGCTGGGCACTCCCAGCTCGTGTGCCCAATACAAGAGCTCACAAGACAAGAGGACAAGGCACCACATCAAATCCCACGGACTCCGTCAGGCAGACAGATTTCATCATTTTTCCTAAGCATCTCGGTAGCAATTTTAAATTTAAATCACTGGCAAGTCTGACCAGCTGAGGATAAGAAACCATTTTAAGCCAGCCCCACCTCTCAGGGGAGTGGGGAATATTTTGGTCCAGAAATTTTCTGAATAACCCCTAATGTTGCTCTTCTATCTCTGAAGACTCCCTTCAGAATACATTGGAAGCAGAATCAGCCCCATCTCTGCTCAGAGAGCAGGTCTCTGGGGAGGATTCATGTTTTTTGCTGCATGTTTATGTAGCATCTACTACAGCATTGTTCCAGTACATGACTTCACAGCTTCTGATTACTACCTCAGTACAAACAAACACATATAGAGCCAATATATACACAAATAAACAAAAACAGAAAGCAAATTCACTCACGTGAGGATTGATTTCCTGTCTTGGCACAGCACAATGTGGCTTGGAGGTCTACAAGCTCCTACCCTTGCGCAATTCCTCCTTGTTAGCAATGAGAATGCACAGGGAGATTGGGGACTTATTGTTTGTCCTGGATCTCAAAGCCATCTCACAACAACTGTGACCTGGAACCACCAGTGTCCTCAGCCCCTGAGCCACCCAAGAGATTCTTCTACACTTCCGTATCAGCAGATCAGACAAGCAAGGCAGCTGCTGTGGGACCATGGTGGGCTCACTACAAGAGGTCAGCGTGCCACCAGCACGACGACTCCTTACCCAGGAGGAGACCAAGGACTGCAAAAATCTACCTAAGCTGCTCCTCTCAGAGTAAGTGAATCGAACCCCAGTGAAGGTGAGCCTGTGTTGCCAGCACCTAAGAAGCAATCCTTGTACTTGCAAATCTGAGCAAGATCTACCCAGTTCTGGGAAGGCCAATATGCCTCTTGCTTTTGTTGCTACAGGCCACTTGTATGGAGAAAGCCTGATGGAGAAGCACAAAAAGCACATCAGCAGTAGCACAGAGACAGATGAAGTTGCAACTGCAAGAACAAGGCTCCAAGTTCAGACTGGTCTGACAGCACGGTTTCATGAGACAAATGTCCATTCTAGTAAGTGGCTTGCCCCAAAAGGGAAGTCCACCCCCTTCCTTGCTAGCTTTGCAATCCTTCTGGTCTTCACGCTTCAAATTACCCCGCTGCAGGGGCAGAAAATCATCCTTAAATTTGCTGCGTTAGTGTTTGCTGGCTTATAGAACTGAGCCAGCTCACCCAGGGGCCAGATGACAGCAGTGGCAGTGCAAAGGAAGCAGTGAGAGAGCACAGCTGGGTGCAATGTCAGCAGAAGTGCACCTTTGGCTGTGGGCTTTCAGGCAGCACAACCTGCCTGGGGTTGTGAACCCCCTCTTACAGTGCTCCATGGCTAGCCCAGAAGCAGGCTGGCCAAAGGGGACACTCAAAAATAGCTGGGAAAGAACCCATCAAATAGCTGCAAGACTTTTTAGCCATGCCAGTTGTATGCCATATGTTACATTGTCCATGGACAAAACCCAAGCGACTGAATTGTACGAGAAAAAGCCCAGGGGCTGAAGCATGGAGCACAGACGGGGACCAGTGCCAGGGTGCAGGCAGCCCCCCACCAGCCCGCACAGCACTGCCAAGGACGAACATCCAACGCTCTCGCTGAAGCGAGGGATGAGGTGACGTCCTGCGGCCTCTGTGGGGAACGAAGGAGGAAAGGCATGGCATGGTCCTTAACGGCATCCTATTTCTTTGGGACTGTGCCAAGGGATTTAAGGTAGAGCAGGCAGCTGGGCATTCAGCACTCCCAGCCCAGCACTCGCTAGGCGCTGCCTCTGTCTGGACAGCAACGCTCTGTCGGTGCCTGCACAGTCCCGTGTCCTCCGCACGGAGCCTGAGGTCATGTTCCTTACTGGGAAAGCCTCAAACAGGTGGCGTATCCGCTCTCCCTCCCCTCCCGTCCTTGCACACAGAGGGGTGGGAGGAGATCACTGCCGTGGGGAAGCTTGTCAGGAGCGAGTGGGATCGTGGGCATGTGCTAAGGCTGCCTGCTCACTTGTGCACCCAGCCTCTCCCCAGCAGCAATGGCATGGCCTTGGCCACCTCTCCCCACGAGTATCACCTTGGCCTTGCTGAATCTGGCTCTCGTTAGATAGCCTTTCATTTGGGCACCAAGGTATGCTGGCTTCAGTGAACTGCCTCGTGTCAGTCATCCCTTTTCAGTCATTTGAGCCCCTCCAAAATTGTAGATGTCCAAGAGTGAGTGTCCAGAAATGTCTCCAGCCCATGCATTGCATCTGCTTCACAACAGACAAAAACCACAACAGCTACTTTAAATGCAACAAGCACTTTAAAACCAACTGGAAAAATGCAGAAAACCAAAGCCCAAATTGCCCACTTCCCAGGCAGCTCCAAGTAGCGCTGATAGAGAAAGTCAAAACAGCTCACAGAGGAAAAGGAGAAACTGAAGTTACCTCCTGGTTTGGCACTGCCAGGGCACATAATTTGCTGCAATGTCTTCTTGACTGTTACTGAGAGACTTCTGCTGGAAGCCATGTGCAAATTCTCAGCTGTGGTGGCTACCAGCAACGAGTCTTTCAGGCCCAGCAACTGGATAAGCAGCAGCAAGAAAGACACAGGCCTCTAGGAGGGGGTTTAAGAGTCCATGGACTCTTACAAAGAAGCCGAGATGATTTCTTTTGAAAAATGTGTGGGTTGTCCTATACCAGCAGGCACCATTACCACCTCTCCATCCCCACCAAGCGGCCTGAATAGCAGAGGTACTTGTCAGGGAAAGGCACCTTTCATGCCTTTACTGCCTCCTTAGTGCCTTTCCCAGAGGCTGTGGGGTCTCCCTCCTTGGAGATCTTTAAAAGACACCTGGACGTGCTCTGGGTGGCCCTGCTGGAGCAGGGGGTTGGACCAGGTGACCTTCAGAGGTCCCTGCAGCCTCAGCCACCCACTGGTTCTGTGACTGATTCTGCCTTTCATGCCTTTTTCCATAAACAAAGAACCCACATCTCCAGAGGGACTTCACAAAACACAAAATGTGGAAGAGTATGAGAGCACCTCAGAACCGAGTCATGGCAGGCAGGATGAAGCCATAAGCTTTTCTTCACACAGAAGAAACAGACGATGCCACAGTTATCATCCTGAGCTCAACATGCTTCTTGCAGGGTCTCTCTTGAACAAACCCCTCTGAACACCAACAGCTGCGCCTTTGTTTCCACACCTGCCTGCGGAATGACCCACGCGACAGCAGGGTGACACAAAAGCAGGGAACACCCAGCTCAGTAATGGCTCGAGTCTGAGAGGAGACACCTCAGAGGCACTACACATATCATCATTTGGCTCAAACCAGCATTTAACAGCACACCTCAGATCTGTGTGCCTTCCCCTGGGTGCCACCTGCACATGGTGCCCTGGACACATCCTCTTCGGAAAGAGTTTTCACCCTGCTCCTCAGCCCACCCCGCTGTCCCCGCTTAGGCTGCTCGAAAGACAGGGGCAAACTGCTCCTCCCCTGTGGGACCACGTCCCATTCCTGTATGTGCCTGGGGACCATGACAGTGCGCTGGGGACAAACTGAGTCCCCTGGAGCAGACTTACCCGGTGGGTGCGTGTCGTGGGACGGGCGCCTGAGCCCCTCGTGTGGAGGCATCCCTCTCGGCCGTGCTGGTCCTCCTCCGCAGGGAGCTGGCGGGGGGCTGGAGGGCGATGCCGGGCGGGTGGTACTCTTGCTCGGGGACGACTTCTTCACACCTGGAGCCCTGGAAGCCCGAGCGGCAGGTACAGACCTGGGGCCGGCTGCAGGAGCCCTTGTTCTGGCACGGCGGGTCGCAGACAGCTGGGGGGACACAGACAGGCGGTTAGCGGGACACGGGGCTCCTGGCAGCAAACAGTGCAGTGGTTTGTGTGCTACCTTTCTGCTTTATTCCGTTCTGGGGTCTGACTTGCACGGTCCTCCTGCCTCTCCCCCTTGCCAGCTCTCCCCCCACAGCTGATTTTGGAGTCACCATGCCCAAATTCCTCCACAGTTACAGGGACTTACAGTTCATTAATTTCATGCCCAAACCACTCTCCAAGCCTGCGTGTGTTCCTAATTACAGCACATCAGCTTCAGTTTGCGCCCCGGGAGGAAAGTGCTGTTAATTATATGCTGGACCCTGACACTTCCCAAGTTAACAGATGCCAAATTGGGTTTATAACCCAGTCAGCGAGAGCCAGGGAACCACAGCTCACTCGGGTAGGACCAGGCTAGATGTTCTGAGCAAGTATAATTGAGGAGGCATTGAAAACCGACGTCTTCCTTCAAAGAAGAGAGGAAGGTAAGGGCTGCCTGGCAGGAGGCCATGAAACCTCACCAGACAATGCAAGGCAAACGTTAACCTCCAGCCACGTGGAAAGCCTGTGGACGAGCTGCAATGTGCAGCTACCACTTCTGCTCCAGGCCCATTCTCCAGGAGTGCCCTGGGTGGCTGCAGGAGCCAGTTTGATGTACCAGCACCTCCACACATAGCTGCCGAGGCTCCACGAGCACCTCTCTCCCTTCCTGGTTATGTTCTCACACTGCATCCATCACTGGGAGATCCAAGCAGGTCTGTGAGACATGCTGCTTTTCTGGACAACAGACACACAGAGAACTCTAGCCCTGTGTGCCATGCCCACATCACCCTGCTGGCACCAAGCAAGGGAAGTCCTTGTGCAGACTCCAAGGTCCTTTCACTACAGCACGGACCATTCCCTGACCCCAAAACTGGTCTGCCATCAGCTTTTCCTAACTGCATCAGCGATACATTGGCTGGAACACTTCATTTGACCTTTATTTTACTGTGTTAAGGCTCAGGAAGAGAGACAGATTGGGGAAAAGGGAGAACTCAAGCCATGGAGTGCTGTATAGGCTAAAGCCAGAGCTTTTGATGAAATCCCTCAGAAAAATAAATCAGCCTCTGCTGCAGACTCTGGAACACAGACAGAGTCCTAGTCAAGCAGGAATGAGCTGTCTCGGGGAAGCCTGACAGTCCAAAATTTGATGTCATTTATAACAACTCAGCTGTGATTTAAATGGGCTGTCACTCCATTCCATTATCTCCCAACAAACACCTATCTCAGCAAGCTGCACCACCCCAGGAAGCCTGCGGTGCCAAACAGCCACAGAGGCTGCAGAGAGGGGACCCACCAGAGCAGCAGCTCCAGACCCAAGCCACAGCAGCTCTCATGATGTCTCCCACATACAGCTCTAATGGTGGCATGGGATGTAGGCTGTGCCCCTCGGCAGCGACAAGCCACCAGGCACTCTGAAAGCCCCCGAGGCAGCTGATATAAAAAAGAGAAAGAAGGGAATGGGATCAGCCTTCATGCAGGATGGGCGGGGAGCGGCCCTAGCTGAAATACTCCACCTCTAGGATTAATCCACTTCCCTGTTTCTTTTGGAGACTCAGAAATGACTTGAAAGAACTTTTAAAGGTCACTGGTTCTCGCTCAGTCTAGATGTGCAAGGTAGGACGGTCAGAGCCCTCAGCAGAAAGCTGCCAATTCCAAACGTGAAAATCACGAGTCAGACCCCCAAAACCATAAAATTGTCAGAAGAAATAAAACAGTTAAATATATACACGTATGTATATTTGGAGTCTTTCTCTTTGCTTGCTGGCTTCTGAGCCTAGGGGTTGCTCAGAGATGTCTCTCCCCAGCCACAGGGTTATAAACACTTTCTGGTGAGATGAAAGCCCCTCTTTTCTTCTCGTTGTAAGCACCTGCTCCTGAAGCTGGGGCTTTAAGGAAAGCAAAAACAGGTATCTCAAAACTCTTTATAAAAGGATGAGGTTGGGAGGATGCTGCAGGGACAAGTGTTGCGTGCCTCTAGCCACCCAGCTAGGCAAGGCAGCAGGACAGTACACGGGGACTGCCACGGAGTCCAACCTCCCATCGCCTTGCACACACGCCTGGCCCAGGACTGAGCAATGATGTTGCTCGAGGTCTAGGGCAGTGGTGCAGATCTTCACTGCAGGCTCTCTGAGCTGCTTTCCTGCTCAGTCCCATTTAACTGGGGGAGAACCTGTCCATCCGCTGAGGCAGCCACAGGAAAACTGGGAAGGTGCTGCAGCACTTGTACCACTGGGGTGATTTAGTCCACTTTTTCATGGAAAAGTTTGCTTATTGATGCAACACAATACGTAACCTCAGTTCTAACCTGAAGCTCTGACTGTGTCAGCAAACCCAGAAGGGAAGGATAACTTAACACAAGTGAGAGATTTGTGCAGGCTGACAGGCAGGTAGATCAATGGCAATGTATGAATAACAGAGATTGAAAACATAACTTCAATGAAAAACAGCCTATACTAAAAAAACTCTACAGTCACTGCACAGAGGACAGACAGAAGGAGAGAGCACGTGAATATCATCTCCGTTTTGCAGATGCAGAGAAGCCCCAGGTGCTAATGCGGCTGTCTGAAGACACACTGTGAGACGAAGGCAGAGCCAGCGACAGACCCTGGGATCCCCGTGCCTTCATCGAGCATCTTAACCACAAGCCCATCTGTACGAGATTAGAAAGTGCATGGATTTATTTAGTCCTTCCCAACATGCCCATTAAAAAATGTTTCCTTTAAACTTTAAAATACTCATGGCAGAGAAATGCTCATCCTGCATCACCAGCCAAGGCTGCCATCCTGGGAAGCAGCAGAGAACCACAGCACATACTGCTGATAAGGGTGGAGATGGACGGACTAATGTCGGGAGGCTGAGCAGGAGGATTACCCTGCTCTTCAGCAGAGGGGAAGGAATCAGTCTGAGCAGGGCATGATGAGCTGATAGGGAGCAGCTACATTATCTATGAGATTGTCCTCCTTAACTCTGTAAGCTTGCTTTCACCCCACCAACAAATGTCAGCGTCCCCAAGTGAGACAGTTCTCTTTTTTTATCTTCCCAGTCACTGACTCTCTGAAAATCCCCCAAGTCCTCACTGCACTTCAGCCCTAGAAGCTGGAGGAAAAAAAAATACAAAGGCTGGAGCTTGAGTTCAGCCATGTGTGGAGGTTTTGCAAGAGGAAAGTCCCTGGAAAAAGCGTCCCTGGAGAAGGAAGATGTCACTGTGCATGGTAGGTAATGGCAATTAGATTAAAGCAAGTGTTTGGCCCCCCCTCCTCCTGTACCCAGGCTTGGACGGACCAAAACCCAGGCCCTGCCCATGACCCGAATGCCAACTTCTTCCCTGCTTCACCACACTAAGAGGTTCCCTCTGGCTGCGCTTCCACCCTGCTAACTTCCCTGATATGCCCCATATCAAAGAGCATGGGATCAGAAATTAAACAACACTGCAGCACAGAAATTAACCGGAACGGGCTGTCCAGCTTGCGCTGGCAGCTTTAAACACAGCCAAGCGTCCCCGGCAGCTTGAGCTCCAGCAGAAAAGCCCACAGGGGGAGGTAGCTGGGAACTCGGAGATGTTTACACACCACCGGTCTCCATCCAAGTCCTGCCTGAGATTTCCCATCCCCTGTTGGGGTGACACTGTCAGGCCCAATCGTGTTGACGGTGTCCTTTTAATTAATCCTCGGGAACAGCGGCACCTGAGCGGGCGCTCAACAGCCTGCGTGGCTGCGAGCCCAGATCCACGGCTCCTACAAAAACCCCTAATGAGAGAAAGATGCTGCCATTGCTGGCCTCCTGCTCTGTTTACAGACACTGTCTGGCAGCACAGCACGCTCTCTACCGTTTGGCTTCTGTGGATGAGGGGGGGGGAAGAGAGCGAGAAAGGAGGTGAGTCAGCCCTTGGCCCCTCGCTCCCGAACGGCGATTGCTAATGCAATTATCCCGGCGCAGCCCAAGCGCTGCGAGACCCCGCGGCAAACAACGCCGAGCTCCTTCCAGCCAAACATCTGGGCAGCTGCTGCCACTTGAGCGAAGCCAGATGCTCGGAGGATGCCCTGGTACTGCCCCTGGTGTGGGGAGCATGCCCATCCCCTGCCCTGCCCAGCGCAGGGTTCATGCGCGGGGTCACGATGCTTTTGGGACATGCAAGCTGTGGTGTCCCTACTCACGTTTGATGCAGCGGTTTGTGCCAGGAGCCACGGTCCATCCCAAGCAGCACTGCCTCCCGCAGACGTTGGGCCTGAGCAAACAGACAAAAGGGCGCGATGAGGAGGAGAAGGGGGAGCCGAGGTCTCTGCAGCCAGCACCTCTGAGTCACCCGCAAAATTATTTCCTGCAGCATCTGATATTTCCTTCCAGATGAACCAGCAGCTGAGATCAAAACCTATCAGACAAGGGCTGAGCTGTTCAAGTGCCTGGAAGAGAACCCCCCCGGGACGGCATGAATGCGGCAGTGTGCGCCATGCCGCAGGGAGTGTGCCCCTCCAGAGCCGGCACGGCACTGAGGAGCCATGTTCCTCCTGAGGGCAAGGGCAGGCCACAGGCCCGCCATCTTTACCGACCTCGTGGCACTGTATTTTTTCCATGGCACTGGGGTGTAAATCAGGCCTCACTCCAACTCAGGCCACAGCGTTTCGCCCACGGACACATCCCAGGCGGCTGCAGCTGAAGACAACACTCCCCTGCCTGACGCGCCAGCAGCCGCGTCCCACCACTGCTGTCCACCTCTGGCCTGCCAGCACTCTGGTGCTAAGCACCTCATGCTAACGCTCATTCCAGCAGGCTCAGCTCATTTCCACGGCTGTTAATTCCAGCACTTTGACGCAAGGTTGCTTGGACTGCCCTCACACGGACAGCATACTCCCCACCAGCACTTTCAGGTGGCGACCACCAGCCATGGATGGCTGGCGGAGATATTGCTGCGCTCTGCAGAGCCAAAGCAGGCGGCCAGCCCTGCTTCCTCTGGCCACTTCTCCTATTGACACATCGATAAGGAGGAGGGATAACAAGCTGCACGTTGTTCTCCAAGAGCATTTACTCACCGCAGAGGGAAAGTTTGGGGAATGCGTAACTTTTGTGTATCTAGGTAGAGGGGAGAGTACAGCTGTCAAACGATACAAAGGCAGAAATAGGCAGCCTGAAGGCTCTGGAAAGCCTCTGGAAACCAAGTCGGGAGTGTGGTTTATTTCTAACGCTGGACAAGGCAGTTGGAGCTGCTGACAGAATTTACAGGAACCATGGAAACTTGTACATTTGTCTTCTGGATTGACTTTCACATGAACACAACAGGGTCAGAAGATGATCCTGCTCTGAACCAGCATCCTCATGACTCCTGCATTCCCACGGCATGAGATGGCGGTGCCAGAGGTGCCAGAGTTCAAGGTGTGGGGCTCACGTTTCAAAAGAGCCAAGTGAATGGGTATCAGGCACGCAAGGATTGCCCTGGAAGCTGCCTGTAGAGAGACAGTCACCACACGTAGGAAGGGGAAGTGGTTTGAGAAGCCACATCATTTGTAAAGCATTATCCAGCCCTTCAGGATCAACATTTTGTTAACCCAGGTAGATTTTACAGGGGAAAGCACTTAAATTCCCTTGCTGTGGCTTCCTGCAAACAGGTCAAATTAATTCTTGCATCCGCTCATGCCTGTCCTGGAGGTCTGAGGAGCATGGCATGTTTGTCACCAACACTGGGGCAAGGCTGTGAGCCACCCCCGGGCACATGGGGCTGCTCCGGGATGGCAAAACCAGCGGCAGGGTCCCTCCAGCCTGGTGTCACTGTACCCGGGCAGCTGACAGGCATCGCCCAGGGGACGATGTGAAGGAGCTGGCAGAGCCTCCTGGCGAGGGGAGCCGTGAGGCACCGAGCCCCTGGCAGAGCTAGCACTGACGCGAGCCAAGGCCATGCTCCCAGCTTTGGACACTCAGCCTGCCTCCTGCTCATCGTGGTGCCCTGGAAACTGGAGGCAAGGCAGCGGGCAGAGGAGAGCGGGCAGCAGAAGGGCAGCGGGGGGGACATGGCTGGAGAAGTTCCCAGGTGCCAGTACATGGCTGTCTACAACATCGGACTGCTACAGGGTTCCCAGGCACCCTCCAGAATAGGTGCTCAGTGCCACAAAGCTTCCTCCCCATCAAGCAGTGCTATTCGTGGTGCTGGATGCACCACCATAACCCACAGCCTGCGCAAAGAAGCGGCTGTAGCCAAGTCTTTCGCCACCCACTTTGCCACAGCAGCCAGAGCACGCTGTCAGGAGCGGGTCCCCGCCACGGGAAGTGGGACACAAGCACTCAGGGTGAGAAAAGCCAGCAAGATTTCACAGTGTTATTTGAAACCAGAGCCAAGCAACTGCAACAAGCGCTAGGGGGAAGGAAAAGCAGAAAACTGTAGTAAGATCGTGGCTTCACATAGTTTAAGCATGTGCACAGCCTTGGTGGCGATCACACGGTGTTTGTTTCTGAAGCATTCGGCAGAAGCATTTTTTTTCTCCATTTATTTTAGCTGTAATCCATGCATCATCCTTCAACTTCATGCAGTGCTCCGCTGCCAGATATGCTGGCTCCATGCGAGTCATTCACAGCATCCTCACAGAAGGCCAGGGGGACTATTAGATCACCAGGTCTGCCTTTATACGGCAGGACAGTGAACTCCATCCAACTGTGTATGAAATATCTGCAGGCAGACCCAGCAAAAAACATTAGCAAAAGGCTGCTGGCATCAAAGAGCCACTGAAAACGCTCTGCCAAGTCCACATCAGCATTAACTGCCTCTGTGCCTGAGCAGTCCTACACGCACACTGCAGCAAGAATCGCTATCCCAAAAACCTGGGTGAAACAGGACTACTCAACTGCAGGCAGTGTCCACGACAAGAATTAGTCAAAAATTTTGTGCATTAGCCAGCACACAGAAAGAAAATAGGGGGGAGAAGGAGAAAATATGGGGTTCCCAAGCTGTTAGCCCAGGATTCCCTGTCAAAAAGCATCACATGCCCCTCAGAATTGTTCAGGGGTACGTAGCAAAAGTGGAGCCTTCCACCCAGCTGCCTCTAATTTTGGTGTGCATCATGTGAGGATTTATTTTCACAGCATCCTTTCACATCCTTTCTCGGGCTCAGTGTTAGAAGACGGCACTTTTCCGCGATACTTGCTGTGGTGTCAGAAGTCACCTCACAATGAGCCAACAGGAGAAAATACCAGAAGGCAGCTCTGGCAAGGCTTTCGGCTGGATGCACCCATGGGAGGGTGTGAGCAGGTCCCACCTGCAGCACCACCAGACATGAGCAGGGTACCACACACATCCAAATGGTCCCTGAGAAAGAAACTCAGTTTGGGATATGCTACTGTCAGACAAAGTGAGAAGACAATTCTGCAGAGGAGATACCATGCTAATAACAATTTTTTTCAGCCACATGACACTGTTTCACAGTAAGCATGGTGACCTGGGCAAGGCCCCTGGAGGTACCAGCAGAAAGCTGTGACTTGGGAACCAGGAAAGGCATCCCACGCTAGGATTTTAAGCCAAAGTAACTACATAAATAAATAGCACTGGGGTGGAGAGCAGCCTGCAAAGCCACCTGAGGAAGGGAAAATGAAGGTTGACATACCAGAGATCAGCAAGAGTGCAGTGCAAATAGCAGAAGAGAAAAATATCCCACCTGGCAAAAAAATGAAACATCATAAAATGAAGTTTTTTAGGGGCCCTGCGTTTCCTGGATGGAAACGTGTCCAGTGCAGCAAGGGACGTAAGAAGATGGATGAGGTGGAAGGCCGGGAGTCTCACGGAGAGGCTTGGAGGCAGCAGCAGCTAGCCTTCCGTGAGGAGCAACACCATGTGGTTACTCACCGACGGCGATTTTAGCTCGGCTTTCTTGTAGGAGCCAAAGACGGTAGGTCACAGGGAAGTTTAAAAAGTGCTGATTTGGACTCCAGAAGAGATGGAAAGCTACTGCTGACAAGCCATTATAGGCACGTTCCAGAGTTCAAGTTCTCGGGGACCACAGCAAGCTCACTCCTCCCAGCCCTCACTTCCAGAGCACAGACAGCGCGTGGCTCCGGGGTGCGGCTCTTCGCTCCCCTGAGCCTGGAGGACACGGCAGCGCCCTGTGCCCTGTGGAGCCACATCTCGCCGATACCGGGCCAACAGAACAGCAGCGATGGACACACTGTGACTGCTTCCTCAGAGGTTCTTCCGAACAGAGCGTGAAGCTCAGGGCAGCTCGCCCCTGGTGGCAGCATGGGTTGGCTGCTGGCACTGGCCGCAGCCGCAGCCTGGGGACCCCCCGGGACTGCTCAGGGTGGTCACTGGGAAGAACCGGGCTTCGTCTCAAGGGACCAGCTCCAGCTGAGCTGCCATGTGACCCTAAAGCACGGCTGACAACATTGGGGCTGCAGAAAGGATAAAATCCTCCTGAGCCCAGAAAAGCCCAAATCCAAGTGAGCAGGACCGGGCCTCCCAAGGAACGGTTTCAGCGTGCTGTCCCTCTGGGCGGCTGGCAAAACAAGGCTAGGGGAGTCAGTAAGCCAGCAGCCCGGCACCTACCTGCCACTGACTAGCTGACAGTGGTAAGGACTTTGAGTATCAGACGTAACGGGGAAGAACAGCAAGGCTGTGTTTACTGCTTCTGTGGAGTTGTAGGAAACCACGTGGGGTGTAGAAACTACACGGAGACAGCTCTGTCTTGAAATTTTGCAGGGAGACGAGTACGGGAGAGAGAAACTTCAGGGATTCGGCTGCCTTTTGCATTCTAGTGCAGATCCCTCCCCACGTTAAAGAAGACATTTCTGCCCGTGTTCAAGGGCAGTGAGCCCGCAGCCTGCCCTCTGCTTCCCCCGACAAGGGCTCACGGGGGAGCAGACGCGTGCTGCCACTCGGGTCGGTCCCGCTGCCTGTGCCAGGGCTCTGGTGGCCGATCCATCCAGCAGGGACACTCATCCCGAGGGGCATCAGCTGCACGGGAGCAGAGAGGGAACCAAAGAGCAGGGAGCCCAAGGGGAAGGGTTCGTCAGCGCCGTGCCAGACGCCCCGCTGCAGCTCCCCTCGGCCGCGGAGCAGCTGGCCTTGCCATACGATCTCCTCTCCACCTCCACAGGGCTGCAGCCAGAGCCCGGAGCGGGACGCAGCCCTGCCAGGCAGCTCATAGGAAGCCTCCCCCGGCCGAGCCAGCCGAAGCCATGGGAAGCTGCCGTGCGGAGCGCTTACAAGGGGCCCATTATGGGAGGAAGGAGCCAAGAGGCCAGGTACCTGCAGCACGAGCCGCAGCGGCCGGACTCGCTCCATCCCGCGGGGCCAGCCGAGCCCCTCCAGCCTCTCCCAGGGCACCAAACCCGGGGGGACGGCGGCGGGCACCGGGGCACCGCGGAGGGGGCGTCCCGCAGCTCGCAGCCCGGCCCGGAGCACGCGTGGGGCCGGAGGGGAGGGAGCCGGCGGGGGTCCCGCGGGGGTCCCGGCACCCGGCACTTACCCCGCGATCCTCCCGGCGCCGCTCGGCTCCTTCGCCCGGGGCACGGCTCGGGGTCGGAGCCCGCTCCTGGGCCGCTGCCGGGCCGCCGCCAGCCCCTGCCCGTGCCCGTGCCCGTGTCCCCGCCGGGGGCCGAGCCCGTCTCCGCCGCCGGGGCTGGCCGCGGGGCCGCGGTCGGGGCGGGGGGCGGCGGGCAGGGGCGCTGCCTCCGGGGGGGCTCGGTGCGGCCGGGGCAGGCCGGGCGCCGTGCCCGCAGCCCCCAGGGGCGCCGCCTGGCCCCGCAGCCGCCGGGGCTCGGCTCGGCGGGAGGCGCCGGGCTCCAGCCTGGCCGCCAGGTCCCGCTGGCAGTCGCCGAGCCCCAGCAGGATGGCGAAGGTGAGCGGCAGGACGCTGGCCGCGGCTCCCCGCATGCTGTCAGCCCGCGGGGCGGCCGAGAGCCGGCGGCGAGGGGTCGGCATCGTCCCGCCGGCTGCGCTCCGGTCCGCCCGGCGGAGCCGCTCCTCACTGCCCCATCGCCCCGCCGGGCTCCGCCGGCACCTGCTGCCCACCGGGGCCGGGGCTGCCGGGGCTGCCGGGCGGCCCCGCGGGAGGAGGAGGAGGAGGAGGAGGAGGAGGAGGAGGAGGAGGAAGAGGAGGACGGCTCGTCCCCCCGCCGCGCTCCGCGGGCAGCTCCGAGCACCTTCGCGCCCGCCTCTGGCACTGGCAGAGCCCGGAGGGGATGGAGGGTTTTATTTTTGGAAACCTCCCCCTTTTGTGTCTTTTTGATGCTGACATCCCCCCCCCCCCCCCTCCGGAGGACACGGCTCGGCCCCCCTCCTTAGGAGAGGAGACATTCCAGCAACACCCACTTTGGCAAAGGGAAACAAACTACAACAGAGGAGCCTTAACCCCTGCCTGCCCGGGGAGGCCGGCCCGGCAGCCGCCGAGCAGCCCCCGCCGCCCCCGCCCTGCCCGCAGCGAGCCTGGGCGCCCCGAGCGGGACGGGACGGGACGGGGCGGGACGGGGGGGGGGGCGGAGGAACGCGCCCCCGGCCCCAGATCTGGGGCCCTGCGGAGCCGCAGCAGCACCGCCAGCCGGCCCGCTGCTCCCGGGGGCATCTCCCAGCAGAGAGCCGAGGCACGGCGGTGGAAGCGTTATTGCCATCCCGTGCTGGCTCCGGAGATCTCCGAGATCTCACCCCTAAACCCGGCTCAGGGTTTACGTGCTTACTTGCGTAGGTCCAGGCTGGGAAAGGACCCGCCTAGCAGCTCCAGGTCCTTCAGCTAAGTGGCACCTTCCAGGAGACGCAGCCCACCAGCTGAGCAGACCTCCATCCCGCCCCTCCGTCTCCGTGTGGGCACCTGGCTCCAAGTGACTGTCTTAAATGCATTGAGAAGGACCGAGGGAAGAGTGGGAGGAGGGAGAAAGTGGCCAGAAGAAGTCTCCTTTCAGCCAGGCGTGCCAGCTTGGCCTGATCCTCTGCCACGTCCCTGCTGCTCTCCGCTGCCCTTGGCCGTCTTGGGCAGGAGCAAGTCCTCCTGGAGGAGCGCAGGCTCCATCCCAGCCTTACACCACGGTGTATGTGGGGTGGGCTCCCCCTGGCCCACAGTGGCGGCTGTGAGCTCGGTGGGTGGCTCAAGACCTCTCTCTGCATCTCTGCACATGGAAGAGAGCAAAGCAGTGCGCTGCGGGCACTCAAGGCGGGGAGATACCCACCAGCACGTGTCCCTGCAGTGCGTCCTGCAAAAAGATGTGTCCTGTAATGCTCACCAACTCCGTTTTGTTATATCAGGGTCAGGCAGATGAAAGGTGCGTCTCAGCATCTCGGTGCTGAGAGCAGCTACTGGATGCCTGCGAGAGAATGCGAGAGAGGGAGTGTGTGCAGAGCAATCCTTTCCCTGTGCCCTCACGTCTGCCTGCAGGGCAGGGGCTCCTGGAACCAGATGTTGCAGCTCAACCACGGTTTAACAGACAAATCAGACAGGCTGACTGTCATATCAGCCCATGACTTTATCTGATCTCCCTTGTCCACTCTGTTACGGGGGGCTGCAATAGAGCCCAGGCTCACCTCCTGCACCTGCTGCTCCGCTAGCCCCGTGAAGAACCAACTGACCTCTCCTCTCCTCTCCCCTCCTCTCCTCTCCCCTCCTCTCCCCTCCTCTCCCCTCCTCTCCTCTCCCCTCCCCTCCTCTCCCCTCCCCTCCTCTCCTCTCCCCTCTGCTCCCCTCCCCTCCCCTCCCCTCCCCTCCCCTCCTCTCCTCTCCTCTCCTCTCCTCTCCTCTCCTCTCCTCTCCTCTCCTCTCCTCTCCTCTCCTCTCCTCTCCTCTCCTCTCCTCTCCTCTCCTCTCCTCTCCTCTCCCCTCCTCTCCTCTCCCCTCCCCTCCCCTCCCCTCCTCTCCTCTCCTCTCCCCTCCGCTCCCCTCCCCTCCTCTCCTCTCCTCTCCTCTCCTCTCCTCTCCTCTCCTCTCCTCTCCTCTCCTCTCCTCTCCTCTCCTTGAGTCTCCTCTCCTTGAGTCTCCTCTCCTTGAATCTCCTCTCCTCGAGTCTCCTTTCCTCGAGTCTCCTCCAGTCTCCTCTCCTCGAGTCTCCTCCCCTCCCCTCTCCTCTCCTCTCCTCTCCTCTCCTCTCCTCTCCTCTCCTCTCCTCTCCTCTCCTCTCCTCTCCTCTCCTCTCCTCTCCTCTCCTCTCCTCTCCTCTCCTCTCCTCTCCTCTCCCTTCTCTTCCCCTCCCTTCCCCTCCCCTCCCCTCCCCTCCCCTCCCCTCCCCTCTCTTCTCCTCTCCTCTCCTGCAGCAGGATCCGGCTCCCCCAGCTCCTCTCCCACCTCCATCAGTAGCACTCCCAGTTTGAAACCAGTTGCTCCAGCTCCCCTCTTCCCGCTGCCTGAGCCTCCAGCCCCCACCTGGAGGTGAGCAAGTGCGACGGGAGCAGAGGGGCTGAGTGGGTTTGGGCTTCAACCTTGGCGAGAGCAGCTGGCAACAGCATCAAAGCAAACAGCAGCAGGCACCTCAGCGCTCCCCGGGATGTGGTCAGCTCTTCACCCATTTGGGCAGAAGCTCACAGAGCCCCTGGACCCCGCGAGCAGTGCCTGATAACAGCCAGGGCTCGGTTCTTTGTTCTGAGGAAGAAGAATGTCCTTTCCATCCTCACCTAATTACTTTCTTATGCAGCAGTGGAAAGAATGCTTGTGCCTAAACCTGACACAAGAAAATTATCAACACCATAAACAAAGCCATAAACAGAGCGGCTGAAAGAGTGCTCGGAGCTACTGCAGGCAGCCCCAGGGCGGGCTCGGCCGGGGCACGAGGGGGTTCCTGCCCCCGCTGGCACGGGGTCACCCTGGGAAGGTGCAGGCTCAGGGTTGCCCAAGCTGTAGGAGCCTGCGTCTCCCCAGCAGAGCTGAGGAATGAGATTTATAAAGCCAGTGCCCCGCACGGAGCCAGGCGCGGGGGGCTGGCATCCCATCTCAGATCAGCCTCGTGCTGTTCCTGCAGCCGCCCCCAGGAGCCAGGCACCCGGCCCTTCCCAGCCTCAGCCCTGCAAGCAGGTGCTCTCATGGGGACGTGCAGGAGCTGTTCGACCCCACGGGAGAGCTGCGGAGGAGCAGTGGCCACCGAGGGCACGGCGAGTGCCCACCGGGTGGGGAGCGATGGTAGCCCCAGTGCAAGTGAGCAGGGGGGCGATGCACACGCGCAGGGACGCTGCCTCCCAGTCTCACACTCAGCCCTCCCCAAAAATGAATTGGAAATTGGGAAGCGTGGGGAGCTGCAAGGCGAGCTGGGCTGCAGCACGCTGCTCAGCGGGGGCTCAGCAGACAAACACGAAATACCTCATTTCTCAGGAACTCACGGAGAGCGCGGACGGTCGGGCTGCTCGCCGCCGAGATCAAACCCACGCCTGGGAAGAGAGATTAGCAGCACAGAGAGGATGGCGAGTGCGATCCGACGGCGGGGAGCACAGCGCTGGCCTGGGAGGGTGAGCTGCAGGTGGGCAAAGTGCTCAGGGCAAAGCAGAGCCACTGCGTTCCCCTCCCTGTAAGTCCATGCACCAGCTTTGGTGGCTGAGACAGCACCGAAGGAGAGGCCAAGGTCAGATGGAGATGCAGTGTCTCCCCAAGCCCATGTTTTCCGTGGCCAGGGGAATGAGGCAGCCCTTGGGGCCAGCATGGAAAGGAAGGGGCTTGTTGGAGCCTGAAGAGGAGAGGAGCAAGCGTGCACCTTGCTGACAGCGTGGCCCGTCCTTCCTGCCACCGCTGCGGCAGAGATGGAGGGGTGCTTGGGTAGCTGAGGACCAAACTCACAGTGCCCACAGGGCTCTTCGGGATGGGGGTCCCTCTGTGCACCCTCATTCCCCCACCCTCCATGTCCACACCGCCTCTGCAATACCCCCTCGGAGGGGTAGCACCTGGGAACCACGCGTCCGGGGCCAGTTGGCCCCCAGATGCGGCTCCTGGCACCGCATCCCTTAGATTAATTAGCCCCTTTTCTTCCTCTTCTGAAGGGTTCACAACCCACATGTGCTTCTTCCTCGTCTGTGAGCGGACCCCTAACGCGCTGCAGATGGGACACATTCCACGGATTCAGGAGCTGCCTGTAGCTCCCACAGAGGAAAAGGAGCCCTCCCCCGGCTCGGGCTGAAGGGCAGGTGAAGGTTGGCCAGCCCCACGGCTTAAAAAGCAGAGTGCAGAGCCACCTTTCAGAGGCACAAGTCACAGCCTCTCTGAAAAGAGTCAAGAGACAAGGAGGGAGTGCACGGGGAGCTGGATGGAGAAACAGCTTCCAGCAATTCAGACATCTCTGCAGAGGACTTCTAACACCAAGGACATTGGAGAGGCAGGAAAAGAGGTTTCTAAACGTGAGAACACAGCCAGCAAATCCTCCGCAGACACCACCCGACACCCTGGCTATGCCGTGATGCACACACAGCTCAGCATGTGTGCTGATGGGACACCCAGGGAAGGAGATGTTCCCACTGGACCATTGGGAACAGCACCAAGCAGACACACATGCCGGCCCTCCAGCCACCTCCACCCACTCTCGGTGTGTCCCTCAGAGCCTCGGGGTACATCCCGGCCTCCCCCCGTGACGAGGAGGCCAGCAAGCAGCCGAGAACCATGTAAGTGACGGCATCTTGTCAGAAAACAGAACAAAAATTGTCCAGCACCTCCTAGCTGGGTTTATTGCTCCTTCTGCTTTCGTTTAGCCAGGACCATCTCCGAGTCGGAGGCGGGAGGCACAGCCCAGCCAAGTGGGTGTCCCACGGCCAGACTCTTTGGTCATGCTGTTGTCTAAACATATGTCCGTACGTTACCGGGGGCTGAGACCACACGCTGGAAAGGAGGTTACAGCATGAGAGGAAAACACGCTGCTGTGAAGGAGAAGAAACCTGGAGAGCAGGAACAGATGGCAGAACCCAAGGGATGGGAGTGAGGAGTGAGGCAGAGAGGATATCGCTGTGGGCTACTGCTGCGGAAAGGCTCTGGTGGGGCTGGCTGCAGAGCACAGCTGGCTCCTTATTTATCCATCACATTATTTCAAGCCCCTTCAGCAACTCATCCAGAAGAAAAAAAAAAAAAAGAGAGAGAGAGAGAGAGAAAACTCAGCTAGAATGTGACTCATGCAGAGCTACAGCAGCTCAAGGGAACCTGTCCGTTTATAATTAATGAAGTCCCGCTTCCAGTGATCCGACTGCAGCCTCCATCTCCCCAGGAGGCTGGGCCTGGCCTCTGCTTCTTCCATACCCGTGGTGGGGAGAGGGGCCTGGAAGCCAGGCGGGTCTGGCCATCCCCACGGAGCCCCGCTGTGCAGGGAGGCTGCCCCACATGGAAGCCCCTTCCTTCCACCACGGCCTCCTCCAGAGCAACCTGCTCAGGGCATCCACCTGTCGGGGCTTCAAGAGGAACATGCAGTCAGTGGCTTTCAGGAGGGGGGAAAGGGAAGAAGGAGCAAGAGGAAGAGGAGCATCTGGCTGGTTTTAAGGGCTCTGACCCACAAACAGGGAACGCTCCCCACGTGGTCAGGGCACTGTTGAGAGGAGTGAGGAAAGGACCCTGACAGTATGCATTTCTGCAGCCTTCTCTTCCTATTTTCTCTAGGGTCTTACCTCCAGGAGGCTTTTCCTGACACAGATGATGAACACCAGCTTGTAACAGACTGGCAGGGAACAGGGAAATGGGAAGAATAGCTGAGGAGACACAGGAACCATGGGGCAGAAGATTTCCTTTCCTGATGGCTGGTGCCACCTCGCAGGCAGTACTTCCCAAAGAGTCCACAGCCTGGAGGAGAGAAGAGAGATCCAAACAAGACAACCCAACAGCGGGGATGGGAGAAACAAGGTAATGCCAGACTGTGCTGAAGGAGCTTTTTCTGAGAAATTCCTACCATCATGAACTTTTCTTAGTAGCATTATAAAGCTTTGAGTTCTACTGAGTGTTTGGGATTAAAGTCATTTAATTCCTGCTTCTGATTCCAAAGCAGGCATCCTAAAAATCAACAGCTTCCATTTCCTTCAAGTTTCTGGCCCTTCCTTATGACCCTCTGCTGCTGAGGGCATAGGGAACTCAGGCTGGAAGTCCTTCAGCCCATCAGCTTTGCACTTCAGAGGAAACCTGGTGATGGCACATCCTGAAATGGAAGTGACCTGTGTGGCTGGCGTTGAATCTGTATTTTTGCTTGGCTATTCTGCCATCCTGAAACGGCAGGCCCACTCCCCATCACACAATTTTAGATGCTTTCCTACCACTTTGGGAGCTGGAAGGACTGTGTGAGAAATGATCTCAGTTTGTTACAATGCAGTTATTTCAAGTGCATGTTAAATAGCTTATTAATAAGTGAATCTTAGAGAACTGCAGAAAGCGCCAATTATTAGGTGGCGTGTGTTAGAGCTCAAGTAGTCAGTCATCAGGCAATAGGCTAGTTCATTTACACTTTACAGTCCCATTGGGTAATTATTGGGATTAGGCTGAGTACCCAATTTCCCAGCTATGACTTCACAGGCTGGGAATCCAGCTCTCCAGTGGCATCACAGCTCCAGGAGCCCCCTCACCAGCTGCCACGCTGCCTCTGCTGTCACCCACTCCACGCGCAGGTGTGGCACACGCTCGTAGAGCCTGCAGCGAGGCCCAGGTTTTTACTGGAAACAAGAATAATGAGGAATGAGAGTTTAACAAGAAAATAAACGTAGGGCAAGTGCAGAGGAGAGGAGGAAAGCTGCTTTCCATGCTGCACCACATCAGGTCACCACCTCCTGAGCAGAGCAAGAAGCTCTGGATGAGGTAGCATCCTCCTCCCACAGGGACAGGGGCCACTCCAGGCAGAGAACAAGGAACCTTTCCTCACCCCGGGTAGGATGTCTGCTTTCCAGATCCAAGGCACACTTGAAGGTTGGCTCAAGGAAGCACCTGCCCCATTTCAGTGTTTCCAGCAGAGCCGGCCGGGAGCTGGTGGGAGCAGACAGCCACTGGAGAGGCGGAGGGAAACCACAGAAAATACCACCAAGGCTGGTGGCCAGCTCCAGCCCCGTGCTTCCTCACCAGGACAGAGCCAACCAAGGGCTGGCGCACCCCATGGATGCACCCAGCTTGCCCATACAACCGCGGCAGCCTCTCCCAAGACAGCTCTGATGCTGCTGAGCAGAGACTTGGGGCTGGAGGATGTTCTGGCACCTTCCCTGCCTTCCCTCAGTCTGACTCCAGGCTGCTGTGAACTACGGCTGACCTACAGCTCACCGCCTCACCTGTCCCTGCCCCGGTATCCATATCCTATATGGCACCAGCCCCTTGGCCCCCACTCAGCTCAAGCCTCCAGCTGGCTTTGGGGCCACTGTTAGAAACATTATAGCACACCTGTTCTTCAGATGAGGGTTTACAGCCAAGGCGAGCACATCTGGATTGTGAAAGAGACGTTTGGAAGTTTATCAACATGTTTCCAAACAGTCTGGGTATGGCAGCGCTCTGTCTCGGTGCTCTAGTGGAGGAAGCAGCTGGCCTGGACGGATGGTTCCTTGCCCTTCTCACGCCCTCGTGGGCCAGGCCAGGCCGCACACATGCACACACCCTCCCCAAAAACCAAACCGCCTCTTCCTGACAGCACCGGTCCAGGAAGCCATGTCAGCAAGGCTCTAGGAGGGGAATGGGGAAGGGAACTGACTCAGCAGTGCCCATCCCGGGCCTAGGCCAAGAGCTCCCCAAAACGCTGCCGTGAGGCCGCTCTGCGCACCATGGAGGACAGGCTCTGGCGGCTCGGTCCTGTGCCAGGCTCAGACGCCATCGGCAGCCCGCGGGGCTCTCGCTCTCAGCAAAGTCCTGCTCCGCAGCGGCATCGAGCTGCCACTAATGGGTTTGTCAGCACCGAGCAGATCTAAAGGAGGAACGTGGCCCGCTGCCCTGAGCCGCTTCACGTGCGCGGCCCCTCTCCTTGTATTGGTTTCTCAGATGTGCAGCTCTCACGCCCATGCTAACAGCAGACCTCCCACGCAAACGCACAGCAAAATGCCCTGATTTCGGTCTCTTTCCAGCCGTCCCCTGCCAACAGAAGCACAGCTGATCCTCTGGGGTGTGATGGACACGGAGGCAGGAGGTGCAGAAGACCCATAAGCTGCCGGAGCAGGAGAGAGCTCTGCCCCCAGCGTGCGGGAGGGCTTTGGTTATGTAGTGGTTGTTGCTTGCCACAAAATTTTCATCTGTCCTAGGTCCAGGTTCACAGCAGCTGGTGAACAATCCTTCTCCTGGTAGTAAAGCAAAGCAACACCAGGTACAGAGGGTACAGATACTGCTCCTCCCCTCATCCACACCCTGCAGAAAGCTGGATGGCAGCTGGCAGGGTCTGCACTCACCTCCTGTTTTGCTGGTCCCCATGCAGGTGAAGGAAAGGTCCCTATCCCACAGTGCCAACTGCCATGCTCTCCTCCTGGACCACTCCTCTTCCCCAGTGGCTGAGCACTGCACAAATACCTACGGGAACTGGCAAAGATGGCACAAAAGGAGACGTTATTTCACAATGGACCAGCGCCCTCACTTCTCTTCCAGCTGACTGTAGGCATATTTATAACAATTTTACAGCGTTTTGGAGGCTTGGGCAGACCTGGATTCTTTTATCAGCCCCACGTGAGTAAATCTCTTCCCTCTCAGCTCCACGTGCTCTCAGTAATATTGAGCTGCAGGGGTCCCAAATAAGCTTGGATATAAGTGCAACCTGACTCAGGGGAGTGCATGGAAAAGCATCAGCACAGGGAGAGCTGACAACTTCTACACCAAGCCCATGGCAAGGGGGCTGGGGCAGTGCCCCAGGGTGCTGACACTGGCACCTGAGCTCAGCCCTGGCTCTGATGCAGGCTTCCTCTGCGATCTCAGATAAACCGCCTAGCTTTGGCCCTCAGGGACGAAATGGAAAAGAAACCATCCCACACACCCACACTGTGTTTGCCCACATCCTTGCTGGGCCCTCTGGCGTTACAGCAAGCCAAGTTATATCGAGCAAAGGTCATACTGCAGGAGAAAAAGTCTGGATTCGGGTGAGAGCAGTATGCATGTCATTGTTTAGTGAAAGCAAGTATGTTTAGCTGCACCTACCACAGACCACATGTAATGTTGTCTTAAGTCCATGCTAGGGCCAAGTTTGCTACTGCGGACATCTTCAGTGGAACCTGGAGAAGCTGCAAAGATGTTAGCAGGAATTCAAGGAGAGAGGTGCTGCAAAACAAAACAGAGGAGAATGGGTTGGAAAATAAGGAGAGGAAGGGGATTCAAAACACCATTTGGATCTTACCAAGCAGCTTCCCTTCTCACACCTGGATGTGCCAGTGGCCCATCTGCCCAGACGGTGTATTGTGACCGACACAGGAGGCCACGTAGCTTTGCATTTCTCAGTAAGTTGAGCTGGTCACCTCTAAGCTTCCAGGTCATGGGGTCTTCTGTCTCTTCCTCCTCACCGGAGCACAAATCTGACCCCAGCCCAATCTGTCACTGCCAGGGTGGGCAGGTCATGCTCATGACAGCCAGTGCTTTGTTCGGGGGCTGAACCAACACTTCCTCCCAAGGGAGAGCGCAGCTCTAAGGAGTCAAAGGTCAAGTGTGCTCTTCCCATAAGCCAAGGACTTGCCTTTTGACACTTAATCCAGGCAGAGATTTCACAGCCAGCAAAGAACTCCTCCCGAGCTGGGAACACAGCATCAGCAAGCACTTGGGCACAGGCAGGTACAGGGAGAGAGAGAGCAAACATTTGCCCTCCACTGCAAATCTTTGGGGCACCAGCAAGGAGGCAGGTAGAAAAACAAAACCCTGCCAGATACTTCATGGTTATTTTGCAAAATAACCCTGCTGCTGCCACCAGCCAGTCAGACCTGATGTCAAAGATGCTCAAGTGGCTGCTGGTGTTTAACCTCCACATTGCTTCACAGCCTTGCCTCCTTCAAGGAGGCTTCAAAGCAGAACAGCTTCACCACCACAGCGCCTGGAGGCGGACGTGTTGCAGCAGCTCAGCTCTGAGCCTGTCTGCACAGCTCAGGTGGCTTCCAGCAGCACGGTGACTTGCCTGGGAGCAATCCTGCTCCACGGGGCTCAGCCAGCACCAGCCATGGCCCCGCATGAGGCTCTCCTGAGAGGGACTGGCTTTGTGATGGCTCCATAAGGACATGCAGTGTCTTCCTCACGACCACCACCAAGCCACTGGAAATAGCAGCTCCCGTCCTCACCACAGCCAGCCACGAGCCTCCGTGCCGCAGCTGGACAAGCAGGTGGTGCTGGCAGCGGAGGAGTTGCAGCTGCCAGCACTCCCTCCCACAGTCCCCGACTGACTGAAGGTGGGACAGGACCTCTGGGGATGGTCCGGTCAGACCTGTCCTCAAAGCAGGGTCAGCCAGCGCAGGGTGCTGAGGGCTGTGTCTGGATGGGTTTTGAACATCTCCTAGGACTGGGCCTCCTTAACTCCTCTGGACAACCTGCTCCTGCACTGTTCACCCTCCTCTAACCTCTAACCCAGGAGGCTGTCAGCTTTTTGGCTTCAGCGAGTGTGGTCACCACTCAGGAGATGCTGGTGGCTCCTGGGGACATTGTACCCACACTGTGCCTCTGCTCAGCCTAAGGTCCCGCACAGCCTCCTGGCACCCAGCAGGGCTCCTCCAGTATGACACCAACCCCCATGTTACTGGGCTGGGATTTACAGTTCACAGAGGCTAAGCCCAGAGTTAGGCAGGGCGGTCCCCCTCCCTCGCACCGACTGCACAAGCAGAGCAAGAGTGGATCCCTGCCGTTTCCCTCCATTCCTCGCTTTCTGTTCAAGGCATCTGAATAAGCAGGGAATCACATTTGGCAGGAAGACTTTCCTCTTTCAGAGCTGGTTGTCTCCAAGATTGAGGAGGATTAACCCCTACAACTCCTCCATAAACACCCAGACTCCCCCACGGCCATCTCCCCCCCCACCAGCCTGCAGTCAGTGCAGATCCACAAGGATCCCAAGCCCACAAGCCTGTTTTCACTGATCTGTGCCATTTTACCTCCCGGTGCTTTTCTGGTTCTAATTATCTCTGCAGAGCTGATGACACTTAGACATTTCATCACCCTGGAGACGTTTTCTGGCGCTCCAAGTCTGATTTATGCAACGCAGCCGTGGACATCCTAATCACCCAGGCTCACCTCTCGCTTGTTAACACCCCGGCTGGCTGAGGACCTGGACGCGCCTTCCCCTCCTGCCGGCAGATCCAAAGCAGGCTGAACCTTTGCACCCAGTGGAGTTAAAGCCTTGGCAGTTCTCTCCTCCTACCCCTTTCCCTCTCATTCATCACTGGTCATTAATCACAGCAGCCTCTTTCCACGGGGGAACTGCCTCGACAGACCCAAACCTGCCCCTGCAGCTGACAGGCAAAATCCCGGGGGCAGGCACTGAACAAGGGCAAACCCAGCTAACAGTTGTGGGGAAATGCTACCACCAGCATCAGCCTGGCCATTAACCCAAGCTGCTGAGAGGGCATGGAGAGCTCAGGGTGCCTCTCGTCCCAGCAGGATGCTCCTGGCAGGGGAAGCGGCTGCTTCCTCGCCCTCATGTCTTCTGCTCTTGCTGGAAGCTGATTCAGAAACAACAGTTTGGGATCTAAACAGCTCTTAACACTTATCACTGCTTGTCCCCAGAGGCGAATCCAAATCTAAAGCACAGCTACAGCACATGTACATCTGCTTGCAGCACCTCATTGGAGGAATTAAAGACTGACAGCAGTACTGTAATCAGGACACAATGACAATTACTTCCATCTAGCCAAACAAGACAGAGTCCAAGGCTGGTCCAGCCTACTAAATGGTGCTAGAGGTTCAGGCTGGGCATGGTACCAAACATTACAGTGGAGCCCCTCTACATGGCCCCTAGTCATCTTTGCATTTGTAAGGGCCCGACAACCTTTCCAAGCTTCTCTCCACCATCCTGCTATTCCTTTTCAGGATGTTTCTTAATCCTTGTCCACGCTGCTTGCACAAAATGTTTTGCAGGAGGCAGGGTCATCTGTCACAAGCTGTCTGGCATCGTACATCGTACAAAGGGGGGCAAACTGCCTCTGCAAATCAAACCTCGCACCTCTGCATTGCACTGGGACACGCCTGTCTGACTTGCGTTTGGGAAAGGACTGCCCTCTGTCCAAGTCAACCACTGCTGCCACCTGGAGAGAAAGTGCAACAACGCTGAACGCTATGACCTGGACACCCCTCAAATTCCCTCCAAGACCTTTGCAATTCTTGCGTCCAGCCAGGCCCGTCGGGGAGGAGGATCGAAAGAGGGCAGCTGGACAGGAGCCCTGCATGCTAGCCAGGCCTTCATGTACCGGCCACAGAATTTGCATCCGAAGCCGCTAACTAATGAGGTGAAGGAAAAGTCTGGAATCAGGACCAAGTCTGGTTGTGGTTTGAATTTTGACTCCAGAGCAGCTGGTGCAGCCTGGCGGGTGATCCACAGCTCAGCTGTCCCAAACACCCTTTGCTGAGCTGAAGCTTCCTCCACAGTGGGCCAAGCATGTTGCTCCACCTCCTTGAGCTCCTGCAGGCTAGTAAAATTTTAGGTGAGAAAACGACTCCCTGCACAGCTCCCAAAGCAGATTTTCTGCATCCAGGATCTAACACGTGGGGCAAGACAGGGTGTCAAGAAATCAGCTGCCCAAAATGGCTTGCAGCGATGCACAGCAGCTGAGCACACCCCTCCCAGACTCATAGGCTCCAAGACCCCACCAACACGTCACCTAGAGCATAACTGTTCCTCAGCTCTCACTGTGCTGAGCTCCCCTCACCATGTGGGTGCCCCTTCCTACTCTGCTTGTGGAGCTGGGGCAGGCTCCTTCCAGCTGGACGCCATCCAGAGCCTTCACCAAGATCCAGAGACTGGAGCGTGAGGTGCTTGGAGGGCTGGGAGAAGGCACACGGAGGCCATGGCTCAGGGGTTAGGTGGCACCGTGACAACCCAATACCCGCGGGTGCGAGGGCGAGAGGTGCCACTGGGCCAGGCCTCTATCACTCCAGCTTCAGAGATCTCCTCCCCGTCTGCCTTCCCACCATCTGCTGAGGCGACCGCAGGGGAGAGGAGGTTTGCAAGGGTCACTCTTGGGCCAAGGCAGATGGAAAGGACCTGCTGCGAGCGCTTTACTAGAGCTGGGCCAGACAGCTGCAACACGCCCCCCGGCTCCACCGCTGGCTCACTGGCTCGTCCAGCACACGGAAAGTACCAGGGCTGCAGGAGCTGGCTCACAACAGCACGGGCTGCCCTGGAGGCCCGCTCACAGTGACTAAGCCTGCAGCTGGACAAGGAGCGAATTAACAAGCTGCTTAAGTCCTTCATCCGAGGCCTGAACAAACAGATGCTGCCAGGAACTGGTCTCTCCCCCTCCTGCGGACTGTCCTTCTGGTCAGAGACGTTTTTTCACAGTGCTCCCCAAGAGGGAGAACCGGCAGCACCTTTGTTTGCTACACAGATCTCCAGGGCCTTCTGCTCCCCCTGTGCCTTTGAACCAGCTCCAGCCTTCTCAGCCCTGCAGGCATCCAACCTGGCCTGCTGCGGACCTAATTAATTCCCTTGTTCATTTATGGTCTTCTGTCAATAAAGCGAGTAATTGGTGTACAGCGGCAGCAGATCCTTGTTCTGTGTGTGCTCACAAGGACTTGAATGCTCCCCTTGGGCTGCTGGGGAAGCCCTCTCTGTCTCACCAAGGGTGCTCGCAGTCCCCCTCTGTGACCAGCCACTTCAGTCGGCTACAGAGCGCACACCATGTCCCTAAGGTAGCTTTGTGTCCAGCAGAAAAGCACCAGAGCCTCGACGTGGCACGGCACCTTTGAACTCAAGCCAGAAAGTGTGTCTGGACCACACCGTAACTCTGTCTGCCTTGCTAGCACTGAGAAAACCCTTCTCATTGCTGTCTTTTGCTGGGCTCATGCACACACACACGCAGTCAGAAGCCTCCACCTCAGCAGGCAGAGCAGGCACGGACACCAGGCATGGTGGGGATGCTGCTACACCACTTTCTCCCCCATTTATACCCGCCCAGGTTTGCATGCAGCCCGGTGGATTAAGCAGAACATGACCCCACTGCTCTTTTACCCCTCACCCCCACAAGGATGGAGATGAGCAGAGAGCTGCAGTGTGCTTTCGCAAGGGGATGTCCGAGCAGGATTATCTCAGGGCTCCTGGACCAAAGAGGCAGCTCCTCAGCCTTTGAAAACCTCCTCGTCTTTGTTCCTTGGCCTTCTGGGGTTGGGGGAAGGGATCCCAATGAACATGTTTGTGCTGTTTGTCTTAATAGGGTGTTGTGTAACGCAGAGGGAAGTGACTACACTGGGAACCCCAGCTGAGAACAGAGACTTTAATCCTGCTGCCCAGAGAAAACTTGGAAAAAATACCTACATCTGTTCTGTTGCATTAGGCTCATGGCTCAGAGGCTGACAGCTGACCCTGGTTGCTCATTATGCCAAGGTACAGCCCCTGCCAAACAGTGCCAGGGTAAATTACCATGACTGATTGGGAAGGCAAAAGGCAGCCAGAGAAAACTGGGGCGGGCACCCCCCCCGCGCAGGTTTCTGGGGAAGGAAGGCCAAGCCAGACTGCACCAGGGCACTTCATCTTCCCCAGGGCCACAGTGACAAACAGAGCAGAGAAGGAGCAGTGGAGAACAGGACAGGGGATGAGACGCAGGGGGAACAATAAAGGTGAGGAGGCAGAGAAGAAATGACAACTGCATCCATAGCCATTGGGCTTGCTGAGGACGGTTTTCAGCCTACAGCCCTCCTTGACTCCCTGAGCCTGTGCTAGGCCGAGGCCATGGAGGAAAAAGTGTGCTCTTGTGCCTGCACGCAGGGTTGGTGGTTCGAGGAGGGCACGGAGCGGACATGGTCTGTGTGGAGCAGCACACGCTCTCCCTGCTGTAAGCCTGCCAGCCCTGGGCGTGCAAAAACACAGGTGTGGGGCTTGCTGACACGGCACCGCCACACAGCTCCCTCCCAGGCCCTGGCTGCGTCAGCGCCTCTCATCCACCCAGCAGCCCGGAGAGGACTACACAGGAACTTGTCCGGGTGACAGAACAATGCTGATGAAATTCAGCTAAGGCAGCAGACACCCAGACACTCTGCAAACGTGCCAAAGACTCCTGAGCTGCAGAGTGACACACAGATGCCAGCACCCCCCAGGACCGCAGGGCACAAGGGAGAGCCCCCTCTTACAGGCCCAGCAAGATGCTGCGGGTGGCCCTTCCCTAGAGGGAAGAGGGTTTCTGGAAAGCTGTTAACACCCAGTTCCGTGAAGGATCTGCCTGTTCCTTATTCAAGTATTAAATTAGCTTGATCCTAATTATCTTGAGAACTATGACAGGATTAAAGCAGATTCTGCTGTCCTCTTCCTGCCTGGAGCCACCAGCTGCCAAACACTCCTCCAGGTTAGCATCCTGGGCTTGCTTCAAGGGAGGCAATAGGAAGCAGAGAGAAAGCTGCTTTTAACTCCTGTCCGTCAGAGGCAGGGTTTGGCCCTGAAGCAGGAAGGTTTGTTTGCTTTAAATCTTATTTAACCATGGGTGTTTTCATTATCCACATCCATGTTGCACCCTTTTATCCTCCCTTAGGAGGACAGGGAGGAAAGCTCTCACTTTCCTCAGTCCATCTGTGGAGCAGACAGCTCTGCTCAGCCACGTGCTCCTTGCCTTTCAATCCCTGCTGGCAGCCGCTTTGACCTTGTTTGACAAGACAAAGGGATCGGCAGGAGCTGTGCATTTCCTCTGCACCCTCTTATCCTTTTATAGGCTTCTGCTTCTACACCACAGCCTCGTAGCAGCATCCGAGCCTCTGTCTGGTCCTTCACACAACCCCAGGCCTCCAACGCTGAACCCAGCACCTGAGGAGCAGAGATGGGTGTGCGGCTGAGAAACGCAGACCGACAGAAGCTTTCTGATTGATAAGCGTTTCTGGAGTCTGAAGGTGCCTCAGGTGCAACATCACCATCCTACCCCCTTCCTTCCCGCTGCTGTCAGGCCTGGTGCCTTTCCCTCTGCTCTTTGCGGTGCCCACATGCAGATCGGTCAGCACCAACGGAGTTAGGTCTGCTTCCATTCCCACAGGCTCTCCGGAAAGGCTAGCGGTGCCTGCAGCTAATAGAGAAGTCCATTTAATTATAATGAGCCCTAAAAGGAGAACATCAGCTCTCTGTGTATAAACTCAATTACGCTTCCTTTGTCCATGTGTTAAAGCTCCCTCTCCCCCCTCACGCAGATGACTAATGTGCGTCCAAAAGCCTGAGGGAACGCATCTAATCTGGTTAGTGTTACTGCTGGTGTTTGTTCGTATCAAGCACATTATTCTTGCTGAGCTATTTGTCCTGAGCCTCCTGAGAGAGAGAGCCTGCTGCAGGTTAATCACACACGTGTAAATCCAGCTTCCTCCCATGCATTTTCATGTGTTGCCTGTTGGAAAACAAAAGGGCAAGGAGGAGAGGTGCAGCAGGTTCTGGTGCTGGACGAGGGGATGCTTCCTGGGTGCTGGCTTCCCATACACTCCAAGCTGAGGGTTAGAGCAAGAAAATCTGCCGGCCAACCCCTCTGCTAGACCAAGAGGCTGGCTGAAAATAAGTGAATAAATAAAAAGGCACCGGGAACCCAACTCGCGGGGTTTCAAGAGCTCAAGGCGACTATCGGTCCCCCTCTGGTGGCCAAGCAGCTGCAGTCACCGACAGCGCCGGGCTGCCACCTCGCTGTCACCTCGCTGTCACCTGGCTGCTGGTCCCCGCAGCTCAGGGAAAAGGCTCGTTGCCAGACCAGCCGGCATCTGCCCAGTCCTTCCACTTCTCTCCCTTGGAGCCCCCGTCCCAAACAGGGCCCCGTTCGTGCCAGGAGCTGCACAGGAGACTGTCAGCTCCATGGGGTGGGGGCGAGTCAGAGACAAAGGGCAGAGACGGAGGAGAAGACGGGGATGAGAAGGAGATAAGACAGCACTGGTTAGCATCCGAGAGAGTGGTCCAGGGTGCTCGTCAATGGGCAGGACACACAGCACAAAGACTGTGTCTTACTAGAAGACACCAGGGTGATATTTTCATACTATAATTTTTAGTTTCAGCAGTTGCTACCAGCATATCGCATGCTGTTCCCACGTATTAGAAGGGCCTATGAGGCTACATAGCACTGCCAACTGCCCTAATCACAAGCTAGTGATAAGGTGGCTGCCAGTGTTCCCTACATGAATGTCCTAGGCTGTTCCCCACCAGCAACAACGGTTTCCACAACTCTCATCTAGCCTCTAAACAGCAAACTGCTTCTCTGGACACATCTGAGCCTCCTGGCCCTGCTTTCTTCATCCTCCGAGAGGACCGGAGAGAGATCTCTTTCCCTGTGTCCCTTCAGCCACTGCAGCGAGTGGCACTACTCCATCGCACGGCAACCTCACGCTTCAGCTACCGACGCACAAGAGAGCCCCAGGCAGCTGTTCATGCTGGTAAGAGATTGGATTTCTAAGATTACTTAGACAATTGCATCAGTTTACAGGGCTTCAGCATTATGCTAGCATAAATCCCTAAATTAAGGGATGGGTACGGGCCAACACACTTCTCACAGCTTATCAGAGAGTTGCCTCAAGAGGGAGAGAAGAATGTGGTTTTGGCCACTGCAGAGTCACTCCCCCCCAAAAAAACACCCAAATTCACTCTGGCCTTCACATGCCTCACAGAAAACCCTGGAGCAGCCTTAGGCCAATTCTAGTTTCTCCATCCCTCATCTGGTACAAGAGCCCTGCTTCCTTTGTCTGTATTCACTGCAGCTTGTCCCAAGAACAGCTTGGCTCTCAGCCTCGCTCCCCATTTCCAATCCAGTGTGCAACTGCCCACGCCCCAGCATACTCTGTAGCACGCCATCCCAGCAGAAGGGTAGCTGGAAAAGACCGATCAGGAATTTTGGGTGAACTTCAGCTACAGCTGTTTTGTTTTACTGCAAAAAAAAGTTATAGCAAATTATGTCTAAAAATGAACACATTCATGCAGCAACACCTCCCTCCTACAATCAAGTTCCGTGCTCTTGAGAGCAGAGATTAGGGTTTCTCACGCATTCAATGAAAAAAAAATATAGAAGAGAAAAGCAAAGAAAAACCACAAAGCACAAATAAGAAGAGAGTTTAACAGGAAGATTCTAAAATTGCAGATTGTGCACCGGAAGGCTTATGCCAAGACATACTGAGGTTCTGGTGGCCTGCAATGTTTCCCGCAAGTGTTTTTCTTTTATAGTTCCCATAATCACGTTTGAACTTTTTTCTCATGTGCCAGTCAGACACAAGATGGTAGCAGAACAGCCAAAAACATAAAGCGTACATATTCACTACGGGAACAAGGAATTACTGCTTGGTTCATAATGTTATAGCTGAGTTGGTCAGTTGAAAGAGCAAAAAGAAATAAAATCTATCCAAATAAAGCATGTGCTTCACTCGTTCAGGTATCGGAAGAAATTCCTTCTCAGTAGTTCTACAATTAAGGCAAACAAAGCTTGGCAGAGGAACTGAACGCACAAACCCCAGTTTCCCAAGCAGCACAGCTACCTTGTCAAGTGGCCGAGTGTAGAACCAAGGATCCTGAGACATCAGGCAAGTAGTTGCTATTACTGAAGACGTGCTGGGGCATGTAGGATTCCGGCATGAAGTGCATAGGCATGATTTCTCTCCCCACCCCAAGCCCATGCCAGGACAAATGGAGGCTGTGGATTCAGCAGCAGGTCACTGTCACCGCTCCCTCTCCAAAAGATCACAATAAACTAGTGACCAGGGCAGCCAGCGCGGGCAGCCAGATGGTATCACACATCCTGCCATGAGGGGCAGAAACCTTAGAACCTACTTCACGCTGAAGTCATCCAGTACACCAAGCTCTCCTTCACACCCAAAGGGATCGTGTTTCTGAAAATGCCAGCCTCAGCTTGGCCCTATTCCCACGAGAAATACTGGTCATGGCACATAAAGACACGTCCACGTGGTTTGCTGTGCATCATTTTGGTCATGCCAGACTGCAGACAAGTCGTTCGCCTTTTAGTGCCCTGACCCCAGCTCTAGACTCACAACCATGAATTTCCAGGGGATGCTAGGACTTCAGTCTCTGGATTCTTCATGACACCACTGCTTTATCTGCCCTCTCTGAGTCAAGAATAAGATGACCTGTTCCTGCAGGGAGCTTCTAAATAATGCCACCACCCAGTACAATACCAGAGGCAATCCCCAAACCTCACATATACTGCTCACTCTCTTCTTTAGCCAGCACTCAGGGCTTGACAGCCAGAATCAAGGCTAGATGCTAGTTTCACAATCTCTAATAGCATCTGCCAAGTTACATGTTGGACTACATGTAGAGAGCCAATGCTATGCGGTCCGAAGATGGGCTAAATATCTGTACAGCTCAGGAAATGCTGTTTTCGTAGCTTCATAGGCAGCAATGCTAACAGACACAAATACTTTGCAGAATTTACTCAAGCTTAAAAATTAAGATTTTAATCCTTAATCTTAAAAAAAAATAGTCCAAGGAAAACTAGTGGTAAATGCAGCATTTTTCATCTGAGCTGGGAGTGGCTCAAGCTCAGAGAATCACAGCAATTCAGTACAGCCTCTGAAGGTTACCAGCTGAAAGCTTACTAAGTTGTTTGTCAGCCTGCACTTGCACACACATTGTTTCCACCCTGCAATCTGAAAGCCTCTTGTACAACTTAAGAAGACACAAAAGTCTCAGACATCTCCTCTTTCTCTTTCTCTTTTCATCCAGCCCTCTTGGCAGTACAGGGAAACACAAGCAGCATCAACACCTGCAGCTCAGAGTAAGAGTCAGGTAGTACACAGGGAGATTAAAACCTAACTGCACCAACTGCATTCTTAATGTACATACAGGATTCCTTAAAATACCCTCTGGCTTTACCAGTTGCTTGTGCCCGTTTTCCAGAAGCCTCACAGCAGTCTGCGAGCCCTGGTGCAGAACGCTGCCTCTTCCCAGGATCTCACAGGACCTGGGTTCAGTTGGGCACCCTGCAAGGCCACAGGCAGAGCTCACCCTTTCCCCTCTGCAGGGAGCCTCAGCAAGAGGCCCGGAGACCTGAAGCAGCCCCTCACCCATGGACACCATTAGCCAGCTTGATCCCCTCTGCACAGCCCAGAAAGAACACTGAGCAACAAGGCAGCATTTTTAAAATATTTTATTTATTGTACAAACTATTTACAAAATCAGCTACTACAACCACAGGCTTCCAAATTTTGGCTGAACTCTGCCAGAAATTCAACAGAGGGAACTAGAATCTGACCTGTATCATCCACAGCTCCTGGTTTCTAAAAACATGCAACACGGTCTGCAGGTGCAGGCTGAAGCCAGACCCTCTGCACCTAAAAACAGCTTTGGGAAACGTGGAACCTGCTTGACACGGTACCAGGATCCTAAAGCCTTCTAGGGAAGTGCCTCTATCAAGTGGGAATAAATAGGGATAAAAAGAAAAGTAACAAGCCTGTGTCAGACAAAACATATGACCAGAGCACATCCCCGCTGCCAGTGGTAAGGGCAGCATAAAAAGTGAACACACCTTTAAGGGTATAAAGCTAGAGACAAGTTTAGAAACATTGTGATGGATCCCAGGAACACGGGATCACCTAGGAGCCTGTGGAAACAATGGAGATGGGTTTAACTGACTAACAGCACCTGCACCCATCACAGTTCTGACTGCGCTTGTGTTGAGAAGTTCCTTGGCTCTGTACAGCTACTGAGAAGTGTGGGGTGCTGGCTGTAATACAATAAGAAACTTTAAGGAGCTCTTTCCAGCAGAGGAAGACTGCCCAATGTCCAGCTCCTTCATCCTCAGAGTAAAGAAGTCCAGCTCAATAGAAGGGAGGATTCCTGAGGAAGATGTCATTGGCAAAGTTGGCCCATAACTATGAGTCTGGAGATGTTCTCACCAGGTGAGACCGCAAGACAGGGCTGCAACGTGGGAAGGGCACCAGGCTACACCTCCCAACAAACAGGAGTCAAGCCAAGCACCGCCACCTTTTTCTCAGTCTCTGGAGAAAACAGTCAAGTGGTGGTGCAGAGAACACAGCAGCCACACCTGTACTGACCATGGAAGCCATCCACAGTGTAAAAAACAGCACTGTGCTCTCAGCCCAAAGGTAAGGACCCTACAAAACAGAGGCTGCACTAGAAAGGTGAGCACAGACACTACTGAAGTGACCTGTCAGAGTGCAGTGGTGGCACCTCTCAAGCTGGCGGTCTCCCAGCATCTCAGTGCCAGTGATGGAATGAATTCACAGGGCAAAGAAATCCCCCTGAGTAGTCTCAATGCTCAGCTGGCTGCTTTTTGGCACCAAAATGGCTTATATCTTTCTGTACAGAAGTAGCACACTCGGACCAAGAATTGCTAAGATGCTGCCTTAACAGAAACATTTTCTAAATGTAGAATGTTTCCCCCAAATTCCCAGTCAATTCAACTAAGCTACACTGGGAAAAGAATACACAGTTATCTTAAAAAATTCTTAGTGTGCAGAAGTCTGCCTGGATCAGCTTGAGGACAGAAGGGGGCTGAGGAGGATGAAGTGAATTTTTATCTAATATGGTGTTCTAAAGTTAGCTCAGGGGTGCCAGCCTGAGACTCTTTTCTGGAAGAAATCCAGCCATTCCATAATCCTGTGAAAGCTTACATCGCAAGCAGCAGCAATGCAGGTTTCTCACACTTGCCAGCATGCCTATGACTCCTGACCTGAACTAAGAAACTGCTGAGAACTTAAAGATCTTCATGAATTCTGCTTCGCTGAAGAACCTATCAAGATTCCCAGACTCCCATTCCCTTTATTTCCTTGGGAAGGGCTGGACGGACTGCCAGCTTGGCACACCCTAATCCTGCTGGTCTGCCCACTCCTCTCCCCACAAGCCAGCCAGTGGTGGGTGTGAGATACCATCCGTGCAGGCTGTTGAGTGATCGTCTGAGTGAAGTTCTAATTAACGTTTTGTGCTGGAAAGCCAGCAGCCCTGAACGGGGCAGCAGAAAAAGGAGAGCTCAAGAAAGAAGGTAGGTAGGACAGAAAGCCAGCTGCTCTCCAGGCACCAACAACCCCCTGCAAACTCTGCCTGAAATGCAGTAAAGAAAGAGAAGCCTCAGGCTGCTGCATGACAGAGGTAGAAGCCAAAACCCCGTGGTGTGCTTGGGAGGAGGTACCATGCTCTGCCCAGTACCATCACCCCAACAACAAACACAAGACCAGCGCACATCGTAGCTGCTTACTGACCTGTCACTGCTCCTACATCACATACATACCCTGAAGGTGAACGTGGGATAGGCATTGGTGTTCAGCATTGAGGGATCACAGTCATGCCCATACCCTCTCTCCTGAGGAAGGAAAAAGAAGGCAAGGGCATGGGACAGCTTCCTGTGCAACATCATTAATCAGAAACATTCAGTGGAGGAGAAACTCCTCTTCCAGTTCATTTGCAAAGGCTCATTACCAGCTGCTGCTGGAGAAGGACGCTTCAGCTGCTGGACCCTGGTGGAGGTAGTACAGAATCACTGTCAGGGCCAGCACTTGTGCTGTGATGAGACTGATCTCCCCTTTGGGTTGCTCCCTCCAGTGAGGGGTACTGCCCATTTTTCTCGGCAGCACAGGTGACGGATAGCAGCATCCGGAGCAAGATGGAGAAGGAGAACCAGAAACCTGTCTGGGACAGGTGCTGGAAGGAGGGACAACCCTGCACCCTTCATGAGTGATGGAGTTAGATGAGCTGTTGGGGAGCATCACTGGGGGAGTTGAGCCAAGACATGGGAAGTTACTAGGGCTTCCCGTGAACCAGGTTTCCAGCAGAGCTCCACACTGGTCTTCCCCCTTCTTCCCTGAGAGCTACAATCAAGGCAGCTCAGCACGTTGCTTGCACCTCCCTGCAACTTCTGCTCATGTACTTTTCTTCTCACAGATGGATGGGTGTACAGGGTGCAGGGAAATCCCGTGCAGTATTTCCTTGATGAGCGCACCACACTCCTGCTGCTGTTTCACACTGAACCAAAGGGAGAATGAAGGAAAGGAAAAAGATGAGGTCTTGATGACATATTTGAGATACGGAAAGGCCACATGACATCTTCTGGATGACAAATTCCTTTACACAGAGTCTTTGCCCTGCCTTCATTACCCATGTGAAGGGAAGAACAAGTAATGGAGTGAACCTGGGTCTTGCCACAAAGAGCCAGGAGGCTGAACGGTCTCCTGGAAAGGGGAAAAAAAATCACAGCATGCCAAAGCCTTCACAACCCTCGCTGATAGCTAGCTGCAGCATCTTGTGCACTTCTTCGTAGGAGTCATAAGTAGGGAGGCACAGCTGGTTAAAACTGTAAGACAAAAGAAAAATCCCATTCAGGCTAGATCTGAAAGGGGACCATCCCCATCAGCTGATTTTAGACGGGTTAACACACATATCCCACACATTGCATGCTACACGCTGCTTGCCCACCACAGATAGCCAGTGTCATTCCCAAAGCATTCCCAAATGCAGAAAATCTTACTCCTCCAGGACACTTACCAAGTGTGGGCTGTTGGCAAAGTACTGTGAGTTGGAGCCGCAATGATCTGAAAAGATGGAGAGAGTGCAGCAAACCCTCCCGGGGGCAGTTGGGATGAACCAGTTGTGAACTGCAACAGCCTGGCCAGCTCCTCCTGTGTGAAACTGGAGACCACAGTCCAAAACCACCTCATGACCTGTTAGGCAACAGTAAAAGTAAGGTCAGCAATTCAATATATATAACATAAATATATATAAAATACATAAAATACGAGCAGGTCACAAGAAGATGAGTCAATTGATCTTGCAAGCTAATGGTTTACTTACAGTCACAATTTGCTGTTTTACCAGGTGTGACAGAGACAAGGATTACATAGTTTCTTCTTAAAAGATGTCTCACACCACTACTTCCCCACCAAGTCCTTTCCCTTGAAATACTTCTGCTCTCTCCAAAGATTTTATTTATTTTTAGAAATACCTGTATAGACAACCAGGTGGTTTACAATGGAGAAGCTCATTTGCTTCTTGCACTATGCTAATCTTTTGCTTTTCCACATCCTCTGATACTTTTGCAGGAAGGTGGAGCCATCCCAGTGTTTACAGCTAGAACGTAGTACTCCCAATCTCTCTTCAGCCTGGGTGTTTTGGCAGTTTCCTTTATTTTTCTAAATGAAGCTGCTTCCATTCCCATACTCCTCCCACCGGGAAAGGCAGGGAGGGATGGGAACAATTACAAGGCACAAATTTAGGCTACTACATCAGTAGTCTTTACCACAGCACTGAACTCCAAACGCTCCATGTGGGCTGCAATCATGATCTTAAAGCATCCCTTAGAGATAAGTACACTACCATGAAAGTCTTCACTAGCAATAATTCCCACCATTTCTTCTTGATGTCCTGCTGTACTGCATTTAATTAGGGCTTTGTTGGCTCTTCTTAAAAAGAACGTGGCTGCTGGATTTTTCCTGCCTCCAACTGATTAAGAATCTCTACTCAGCAAGGCTGAAGGTTAACACTCTGGGGGAATGTTATTTCATAATGCTTGTAGTCATGCTCTTGACTCCCAGATCTCCCAGTTTGTCCTTCCGTAAGCCTGATTTCCAACCAAGAAAGCTGTTCCCAGTTTAAGTTGCCTGCTTCTGTAGTTGGGCTAATTGCTGACAGCAAACAGGAGGGAGAAAGCTTTTCACCTACCTTCTCGCGGAAGTGCCAAGATCCTCCTACCACTACAGCATGTGCCTTGAAGTCACAGACACTGATATCTCCAGTACCACACATAAGCAACTGCAAGATGAGAGACTGCAGTCAGATAGACAGAAGACCAGAAAAAAACACAGCTACTGTCCAAATTATAAATGCTTAAAATGCTTAGAAAAGAAATATTTTGGCTTTATTCCAGATCCAAAAGCTCTTCATTTGTCAGAGAGGAGGGGAAATAAGGGTAGAGATGCTTAGGAAGCCACCAATTACCTCAAGTTCATTTTCATCAAAAATAGCCAGCAGATTCTCAGGAACTAATTCATTAAGACCTAGAAGAAAAGAAGAGAGAAGAGCAAGCAAGTGCTAGCCCCTAGGACATAAAGGCAGAAAAGAAAGGGAAGCAGAGAGCATGTTACCTTTCAGGAAGTGATCTACCTCCTCCCTAACCTGATTGGCCAGCCTGTACTGTGCAAGCAGATTCAGGTAAAAAATTTTATTTTCATTGGTAACTGGCACTTGAGCTCCTCCTGTCACCAGTTCAACCACCTGAAAACAGGAGAACATTTGACATGAGTGTGACCAGCAGCATTCCTCAAACCTGAACTCCCACAAAAAATAAATCCTCCTTGCTACCACCTACAGTAAGCTCAGTTTTCTGGAGTACACAATTCTCAGCTCCCCCGGTACAGGTAGAAGGGGTTAAATTGTCCCATCTTTAGGAACTGCCTCCTCACCTTCTCCAGCTGTCCTGTTTTACTATACTTCTCTTCAGCGAAGACTAGATCCATCTCACTCACATCATTGTTCAGTATGAAACAAACTTTTGATTTATAGAATTCTGGGTCATCTGTTTCAAAATACTGAGTGGGGAAAAAAAAAAGAAGGAAGGAATGTGAGAAAGAAGAGGCAGGGGAAAAATTACATACGTTGCTAGTGAGGACTTTGAATATTTTTCAACCACACTGATATTAATCCTTTCCCCAGACCAAGTCTTCATACAATGCTGGGAAGCTTTACCTTGTAATGCATACGGAGCCCTATGATCTGAGCCAGGAAGGATCTCGTGAAGCGAGCTCGCACCAGCTGTTTGTAAGCACCTCCCAGGGATGACTCATAAAGACACTTTCCTACCAGGCGGCCTGCGAATTCATACAGTTTGAGTCGTACGCACGTGGGACGCACTGGATTTGGATGCACCTGTAAAGAGAAAACAAAACGAAATACCTGAGTACCAGACAAGGCTAGCACAAACAGTAGGTATGGGACCACTTCAAGCTGCATTTCTCAGGTGTCCAAAGAACTTCAGGGTAATATCCTCAGAGCCAAGCAATAGAATGAAATGCCTGAGCCTGCCTATGAAGAATACAAAGTGGTTCACATCCACAGGTCAGAGGCTGTGTGAGAGCAGAAATGGATTCTGAAACATTCAGACCCAACAAAACCTCTAGACACACTGATGCCACCTCCTCTTCTCCAGAAATCCAGCCTTCCCTGCTGACTGGTATGGTGGTAAAACTATTGATACTTATTGATACCAGACTTGAGAGGTCTGTCTAAGAAGTTTATCCTAACTAAAAGAACATTCCTTTTGACTAAAGCTAGCGGCCTCTGATCATTTTCAACCACCCACTTCTGAGCTAAGACAATACTGGATGTGCCACTCCTACAGGCTCCACCAGGAGCCATCTCTCCATATTGTCACTGATTCACTGCTCAATTCCTTCTTCCATCCCTCACAGGACTGAGTACTTGGCCTTGTTAGCTGTCCAAATGTTCTCTCACTATGACCATAGTAGTTAAAAGCTTCTGTCTGACCTGTCTTAAAAATGTACTTGAATTATTACACACTTGGAGTCCTTATGTTCACTGGCACTGGCAACCCTCAGCTGTTCCTCCAACCAGTTCTTTTGCATTTCAATGGGTTAAGATCATTCAGCAAAGCTTTGAGAAAGGCAATGGAAGTGACTGGGCAGGCCTCCTATAAATGCATCAGGTTGCTCACTTCTCAACTTAGCAGCAGTGTTATTTAGCCAGCAGTATGCCAATGCACAGAGTTTTGATTTGACTATTCAACACAGGAAACTGCAGACTCACCAAGGCCTGGTTGTTATCACTAAAGCGGGTGAAGAGTTGACTGGAGGTATCAAATAATGCCTTACAGATGAGCTCAAACCACTCTCTGCGTGGACCTCCCCAGTCCAAAGCTACAAGATAAAACAAGTTAGTCATTCAGGGGTCATCAATTCAAGAGTTTCGTGCATGCAGCACAGTATTACCTGAGATGAGAGCTCATCTCAATGAAGAGCTCTGTAGCAAAAAGAAAGCAGTAGACAGGGACACCAGAACACTATGTTCTGCTCCCAAACAGAGTCCTGATAGACACATTTTTACTTCTTTAGGGAGCTTCAGGTCCCTATGTAGGGTAGGGATAGACAGCACCAGAAGGATAATTCACTAACATCTGTGAGAAAGTGAGAGCTGGAAAGCCATAAAGGACAGACATGCTACAAGAAAACAGAATTTCAGACTAAGAACTCCACTGTCATTCCCTTCACTTCCTCCTCAAATGAGTTCACAGGATAACTCACCTTCTTCATCTTGAAAAATCACTTCGAAGTTTTTGCTCCAGTCAGAAACAGAAAAATTTCGCGTTGCTTTAAAAGACTGAAAAGAAGAAAAAAGTAAAATAGCAACAGCTGTTACTGCTTGGCATCCTGCAACCAATACGAAATCCTGCTCATGTGGATGGGCAATTTAAGCAACACAGTACACAGGAAACACAATCTAGTACTCTAAAGTATAAAACTGAGAATTAGGAACTGCTAAGGTCTACTTCTTAATTGTCGAAAGCCATAGAAGCCAATTCCTCATTTTCTATTAAGAGAAGCAGAGAAGCATTATGCACATAAATACAACTCATCTCAGAACCAGTACGAGGTTTAACAATAGTCGTAGCACAACCCAGATATATCCCTCTCAAGGCTGCAGTATTGTTTGAAGTATTAAAATGCCTGTGGGTAGGAGCAATTTCTGTAAAGCACTTTCAGCCCACGAGTCAGATTTAAAAAAGGAACCTTTCAGAGAGCATTAGAAAAATAGCTTGAAGGGTTCACTGAGTTCATACTTAAAGCAAGTCACGAAGCAAAAAAGTAACAGTCTTCCAAGCGTCGAGAACTTCCTTTGTCCCGATTCTGGATTCCAATTAAAGAAAAAAAACGCTACACAGCTGTCCTCAATCATACAGTTAGCTTTGGCTTAGTTCATCTTCAAATAGATTAGAGCATCATGCTAGTCACTGCTTTGGGCTAAACACACTGGTCACATTTTTTGTGCCTGTCAACCTTGTACATTAAAGCTTACATTTATTATTATGGCACTGAATTTGTTTTGTCTTACTAGGCTGTAACACCACTGCTAATGACAGTGCAGGAATTTCCAAAATAGCACGAAAAATAGTCATGGAAATACTGTTAGAAATGAAGTCATTTTCTATCAAGTTATTAACTGAAACTTAATCTTGTAAACACTGCAAGCTTGTACGTGCAGAAAATATTCCAAAACACAGATTTACTGAGTGTAAATCAAGGGAAATCCCAGCCAGTCCCGCTTTCCCCAGAAATGTTTTTCCATCTTTATAACATTTCTGTTAGGAGACACATGTGGAAACAATAAGTCAGGATAACTGCCTGCTCTGTGTACACAGTATTTAGAATGTCAGTTAAGCACTGTATTATATGAATGTATCAGTTCAGGTCAGGTTCAGTGAAGACTCGACACAAGGACTCTACAGAGTATTTTATTGTCACACTGAACCAACTACTATCAAAGCAATAGTTCCATGTGTGCAGCTAAGTAATACCTGACATGAGAGCTCATCTCACTGAACAGCTCCGTAGCAGAAAAACAGTAGGCAAGGACTCAGGAACTCCAGCTTCTGTCCTCAATTCTAGTCCAGATAACCTGCCTCTCTGAGCCTCAGATCCCAGTGTAAAATGAGGACAGAATAGTACCAGCAGAATTCCTACATTTACAGGCTATGCAAGCATTTACCCTAGACATCTCCCAGGGCATGCTTTACTCTGACAAGTTCCTTAAAAAAAATAAATTATCAGAGCTGAAGTTTCCCCATTACTTCAGAAATTGACCTCATCTTACTGGGCACTGAGGAGGAACATAGCATCCCACTTGTTAACAAACCTGAACACAAATGAGCTACCTTAAGACTTTCTTCTTTTTCCAGTGTCCAGCTGCCTAATGGCATCTGCCTTGAGACAGAAGGACTAATCATTTTTAACCTGGTTGCCCTGGCACATATAAGTTTGGGTTTCTTTAGGTACTGAGATGAAGACAAGGATGGAGAAAGCACTGGGTGTTAGTGAAGTGACCTATACACTCACCGACTCCAGCAGACAGTGACGGCTGACCTTCAGCGTGACCTTTGAATGAGGTCTTTTCATATGCACCTGACGCAGCTCTCGCTGAAAGAAGTTCACTTTGTCCTGGAAGGTCTCTGAGCCTCCTGTGAAGAATGACAATTTGTGTCAGGCCTGAACTGCCAACACTTCAAACATCTAGAAGGCATTCCTAAACCTAACCGTACAGGTCAGCTTTACAGTCCAAGGCTGAATTTGTTACAGCAACACCTGGGACAGAAGTCTAAAGGCAGTTTGCAGTTATTCTCGATGACACTCAAATACTTACAGGCGTACTTTTAAAGAGCATGACAGAAAAGCCAAACATCAACAGCTGAACGTGATGAAATACATTCCCTGGAAGCACCACCAGTAACAGAAGGTGAGACTCCAGGAATCAGGAGTTCCCATCACAAGTCGTTCAGTGCTCACAGTCTTCATTCCCAAGCAAAACTAGCAGACAAGCGCTAACTTCTCAACTATTTTACCCCTCCCCCAGCCCTTTACCTATATTTTTATGCAGAGAGCGAATAAAAGTGGCTGCCAAGATGTTCCTCTCCTTGCAGCTGAGCTCCACAGGGGGTTGGATCCCATCATCCACCACCAGTGTCAGTAGTTTGTGCACAGGGTCAGGACCAAGATATGAAAACTAGCAGCAAAAAGATGCAAGAAAGGGTTTAATACATCACGTAAAAGGCACAACGCGTACAGCAGACAGAGCAAGACCACCTGCGCTCTCAGACTCTCTCTGCTCACCCATGCAGACATAGTTAACAGGAACACTACTGGACTAGTTAACAGGAACACTACTAGAAGCATCTGGACTCCAGTTGGGAGGCTGCTTCAAACCTCATTCCCTAGCCTACAGGCTTCACTGGACACAGTCACAGCATTTTAGCATGGTTATGAAGAAAACAAACAACAGAAATGCAAAACGAGTCAAGATTTTTGCCCAGAACTGGGACAAAAAGCAGAAAGGAATAAGACAACTGGCTCCTCCTCATAAATATTAGCTGAATTTAGGCACTGTTACAGCATTCCAGAATCTGAATTTTATGCAACAAAATGTGCTCTGTGGGTGGAAGCCCTTCTCTCCAAAGGGAAAACAAAAACGGACAGACTCTCAGTTACCGGAACCACCTCTTGTGGAAAGAGACTCACCTTTGTGCCAGGACATACTCTAAAGGTGAAAAGGCGCCATGGAATGATCTTCAGGTAGAATTCTTTCACTGAGAATTGCTGAGTAACCACAAGAAGAAGAAAATGTTAAAGGTCACACATCCATTAAGGGTATTCCCTGAAACACTTGAGGCACAGGACAAACATGGAAGCTAGACTTCCCTCTAACCCCAGGGACAGGTTTTGGAAAAGTTTGGTGACATCTTCCTCTGGTATAATATATAAAAAACCCTTAAAGTTGGCAACAGCATGCAGAACTAAGCAATTTGTTAGTAAGACTGTACCACGCACACATGACGCATGTGGAATACTAGCAAGATACAGGTTATACAGCAGCAAGCCACCGTGCTCAGTAGAACATCACCAGTCTAATTGGAGGGTAAAAATTAAGTACACTTGAGAGGCTGAATTCAGGACAAGATTCTAATGCACTGGCAAAAACATTCTGGAAAAAGTCAGATTCTCTCTACCAGAACTCTTGCTATTACTTCCTTAATCCCTTAATTTTCACAACCAACTCAAACAATTTTCAGAAAGCACTTGTAATTGCTAAATCCAGGAGATCCGGAGAAGTTTCTTTTAGAGTGTATTTTTGCCAGAACAAATGGCTACTAATTGTGGAACCGTTGCCTTCTGGAGAGCAAGCTAAGATGAAATTTTAGCATCTTTAGAGAAAACACAAGACTAATTTTCTGCACAAGTCTGTTCTAGCTGCAATGACTGGAAAAAATGTTGAGTGGCATTTCTCCACTGAGCAATTATGAGCAGAAACACCTTAAATAACAGAATAGTAACAGTTAGCTATTGCACAGGACAGATGCTCTAGGTATACAGAGAGAGATCCAGGGAAACAATTATGCAAACATCAGAAACACATTAATAACTTTGTCATCTAAAGGGAACCTGCAATAGTACCCACTTCTGGGGATCTTCTTTACCAAGTAATGCAACAGAAAAGACTACAAAATTCCAGAATGACCCTACAAGGATGAAAGAATGCTGACCTCATGAGGACCCAGCAACTCAAAGTCAGTTCTCAGTGTTGAATGCTGCAGAGATCTAGAAATCTCTAGATACATCCTCCATCCTACAACTGTTTCATAATCCTCTCTCTTTGTCAGAGAAAGAATTTCTGGATTAGCCTTTTATCACATTTTCCAGAATGCATTCAGATTAATAGATCAACAAAGTGAATTTATTAGTAGGATTTACTGGAATTTTCTTTCTAGTTTCCCTGAATATTCAGAGACAATAAGAAGGGGTAATTGTTTCTGCTAAAATTCTTATTACAACAAAATCTTCAGCTTCCCTCAACTTGCTTGAATCATGTTCCTTCTACTTATACATCCACCCTTCATACTCTGACCACTTTTTTCTTTTATTTTCCCTGCAACATTCAAGAAGTAGGAAAGACAAATCCATAAAATCCAATAAGTGTCTTCCTCTAAGTTCAGGTCTGGAGGTATCAAAAACTGAGAAAGGGAATTGCTACTCTGACCTGACCAGAGCAAAGAAAAAGCAAAAAGGAAGTCTATTGAATAATCAGTGACAAGATTCCTAATAGGCTTGAATGAGACCTAGAAAAACACTGTTTCCTAAAGCTTCGAGGAGCATTTTAGTATTAATCTCAGTTTGCTGTCTACCCACAGGCAAAACTTTTTTAGCCAAATTTGAGGCATGTAAATCTGGAGCCAACGCACAGGGTACAAATAAGCTCTTCAGTTGTTGTGTTCCTTGAACATGCACTCAGGATTGGTACTTTTGTGGTCTTACCTTAGGAGACACATAGCAATACACTTTTTTAGGTTTCTTCACTTTCTCGGGAGTTTGGCTGTCAGAGGGAGAATCTTCATCTTCATCCTCGGTTGCAGTAGAAGGACGGCGCTGGGAGGAGCTCAGGTGTGTTGGTGGAAGGTGCCACTGAGTGTTGGTGTAACTAGAAGCTTCATAAAGGTAGGCTTCAAAGTAAATGCTGACACCTGAGGTGGACACGTTGCGTTCTACAATATTCTTTTCATTCTCTGAAGGAAATGGATAAGAGTTGTGCAAATCTTAATGCAGCCCAGAACCAAGAAGTAAAGAATCCACAGAACACAACAAACTAGTAAATTATGATTTAAAAAACCAGAAGGCTACACATCCAGGGGAAAACCTGGTGAAGTGAAACTCTGATAAAGAGAACACAGGAGTGGTATGCAAAGACTACAAGGTAGCAGTTTGTCTGTCTTGGCTTCAGATGACTAGTTTAAAAAACAAAACAAAACAAAACAAAAACAACAACAAAAAAGCACGTAGGTTTCATATGGTGATCTTCATCCATACAGGTCAATATACAATACACTGCTAGCTCACCTTCTGTATGGCTCAGATGCCAAGGACTAGCAAGCAGCACAAACTGCCTGATTTCAGAGGTAACCCCCGCCCCGAGATAGGTATCAAGGCATGCGTGGTTTTATCTGATGAGGGAGCAGAACATCAGCCTTCAGAGATCTCCCTTGTCAGCAACAAATTAATTTAGCATTTTAAAATGTATAGGCATTCCTTGAGCGATTAAGCATGGCTGGCCTGCAGAGATGCTACATTCAGCTCTGCTACACCAACGTGTGTAGCATCCTGCAAGAGAACACTCAGAGAATGAATACTGAGCAGCTCTGGACTCACCACTTAGAACAATGATGTCAAAATCACCATTGCTTATGGGCTGGTTCTGGTAGGAGATGCAGGCATGGAAACATCCCCTACAGTGCAACGTGAGTCGGAAGAACACTTGGCAAGTCTGCCGGTTGGACACCACAGACTTCTCAAACACAACGTCAGAGTTCTCTTCTTTTTGAGGACCCAGCTAAACAGAAAATACACAATAAAGAGGGCAATTCTCTCAGCTCACCCAGAAGCAATCAGCCAGGGATGGGGCTGCACTCACCTCATGGATGGAGAGGCTGTAATTGTGCTCATCTATCAGGGACACGGAATTGCTGGTGGGATTGTCATACTCATCTCTGGGAACTATCTGTAGGGTGTGCTGCTGTCCACAGGTCAGCACCAGAGTGGAGAAATGGCAAACAATTTTGGTTTTGGAGGGAACCACCATCCCTGAAGTAGACAACAACAGTTTGGAGTCAGAGTTCCAAGTACAGCTACAAAGAACAAAGGAAAAGCAACTAGGGGCACAATCCCCTTGAAAATGGATAAAAAAACCTCCACATATTCTATGCCTTGGCATTCAAAAAATCAACATATCTGAGCACTAGAATGCACAGCTTGGTGTACCGGGGTCACCTTGGGTCAGAATCTCAATACTGTTAAAGCAAGCCCAATTACCAGCCCTCTAAAGTAAATCCTGTCCTCCATTCTAACCTTCAGCTCTAGAACTTGCTTTCACTGCAAACACAAAGGACAAGCCAGCTGACATCCAAGAAAACCTGCAAATTCAGTTTATCAAACAAACTTTAGCCTGAAGAATACCCAAATTAAATCTGAGCTCCCCCTTTCTGAAGGGGTACCTTAGCAAGCTTTGTATCTATTCACAATGCAATTTAATGGAGGTACCTTCAGTGAAAATGTGTCTGAAACATAAAAGATGCTGATGGGGGTCAAAAAGCAAAAGTAGAAGGAAAAAATTAAAAAGGATAAAAAGGAAATCTTTTTAAAGAAGCGTATGCTCAAAGGTAGCAACTGTTCCAGAAGCTTAAAGGAATAGAGTGGGGTATTCAAGCAAGGAAAGGAATCAAATCAAGACAGCATTTCCAGTTCAGGTTACTTTCACAAAAGGCATTCTCTGAGTACTAGATGGATCACGAAGAAATTATTACAAAACTAAGAACATGCCACAAATAGTTAGGGAGTCTAAGAAGCACTAATGACTTACTCTGTAAGGCAGCTTCTATTTTGTCACGTACTGGTTGTCACAAGTATGCTTTAATCTCAGGTTATTGCTGAGATTTACACATGGCAAGAAGATAACAGTGAAGGGTAACCCTTTCCCTGTCACTTATCTATTTTATTTGGAAATATGTACACCTAACTGCCTCCAATATTTCCATATCTACTTCTTGAATCATTACAGGGCCACCTAGACCTTACCTGGCTGAAACACCTTGTAGTAGGGGCTGTAGGCCACATTCAAGCCACCAAGTTTTATGGAGATCTCGTATCTCCCAGCCCTGCGCACAGTGAAGGCCACTTTCACCACGTTGGAATTAGGCTCCTGAAGAACTTCCTGGGTTACAGGAATATCAATTGCTAGCTCCACATGGCAGATGTGAACTCGCAGCCCCAGAGGCCGGTGAGCTGGGAAAGGCTGCCCGTTTTTATAGAATAACTGCATGGGAAATGGAGAAATCCACGTCAGCAAAAATACACAGTGCACAGAAAGCAAGACACCTTGCAACAAAGGGACAACAAGGGCAAGACCCCTAGCTCAGCATAGGAATAGAAACAGCCAGCTCTGTCACACAGGCTATGTTCTCCGGAACCAACAGGACACAAGGGGGCATTGAACAACCTCATTCTCTTTTTTTTTTTTTACCAGGGTTCATAGGAGTGACTCAAAAAGAAAATGCCTCCAGGCGTTTCTTCTCTGCACTGTTAGTGTGTATCAGAAGAGAAAACAAGAGAACACACTGCCCAAAGAAAAAAAAAAAAACAAAGCCATGTCCTTTCAGAGAAACAAGTCTGTCTTGTCCATTTGTGCCCAGCTAAGCTCTGTAGAAGCTCTCACTGAGTTATTACAGAAAACAACATGTTGAAGATGCTGACCTTAAGGAGCTTCTTATCATGCTGATAAAAAGCATCAGCATGAAAAAAAAACTTGTTAGACACAATTGGTCAGCTCAATCACAAGTTATCCAGCTGACGGTTTTGGCACACCTTAACCAGTACTTTCTTGCATTAAAAGAATTACATCTTGAAATCCTAAGTGCGCAGCTCTTGAAAACAAGAGCTTGCAGCCTGCGGGGTAAATCCTTCCTGCCATCAGCAGAAAGATACCATTGTTCCCTGCTACTAAACAGTGGGCGGATACAGAGCCTGAAGGAGTACGTGTATTGACTGACAGGGAGAGGAACCAGTGCGTGCAACAGCTACTGCTGATGAATTAGGGACTAAGCAAACAGGAGATGAGAATGATGTGCACAGGCAGATTGCTGGAGCTGCCATGAGTGAGAGTCAGTGAGGTGAAGGGGGTAGATTCAAATAGCAGGAACAGAACAAGTCCATTTCCTTTCAGCTCTTTTTCACTGCCTGTCCTGGTGTTAGAACTGCTCCTCATACACCAAAAGCAGAAGGGTTTTCTCACCTCCCCAAGAGGGATGGGTACGGCAACATAGCTGAACCTTTCTTCTTACTTTGACACCCTTCTGAGTGGGGAAGGTGGGGCAGAAAGCACACGAGCCCAACAAAGCCTGCTCAAACTTTCTCCACAGAGTTCCAAACCCCCAGTGTTCAGGCCCCTCACCAATCTCATTTGTATACTTGTTCCATTCCCCCAAATTTGGCCTTTTGGGACTGAGGGGAGCAGAAGACATGAACAGACAGCTTTCCTACTCTTAAGTTACATCCACCTTGTTTCTCCCCTGTCCCCCACCCTCAAAAATAAACTGAAGAGCCCACCTCTAACTCAGACCTCTGTCCCTGCCCCAAAGGTACGTGGAAACAGAAATATTCCCTTACGTGCACTCGGAAGGCCATGCTATGGCCCACCTCGTGGGGGTCCTTCCAATCCCAGGAGATTTTGCAGGACCGGGGATCCAGGTAGTTGCCTCGCACGTAGTCATAAATAGTTCGCTCCCCTCGGCGTTCCCGGTCCTCATGCTGAAGGAAGCTGACTATACGTGCGGCAAGCTCAAAGAGGAACTTAATGGTGAAGAAGAAGGCTACCACAAATACTGTGATCCCACCTGCAGCAAGGAGAGAACAGAGGGTGGTTGCACTAGCACGTCTGAGTCTGGCACTGAGGTCCCATCTTCATCAGCCCACGACGATGTCTTTTATTAATGACATTCTAGTCAACTGCGAATTAGATGTTTAAGGCAGAAGCTATTGTGCAAACATTTATGGCTTGTGTTACGCTAGAAGTTAGGTTAGAGAACAACAAGTCCCTTGAAACACTGCAAATGACTGCAGCTAGAGAAGAAATATGTAAAGGTGGTACCGAGTCTCAGCTATGGCCAGCAGATGCCCCAACAGAAGCATGAAATTCCCTCTGAGTTGCAAATTAAAACTACAAAGATTCCTTTACGGGAAACAGTCAGATAACCACACAACCCCTGCACATCACATTAAGACTGGATTAAGAAGCGTCATGGAGGCAACAACCCTGCACTAGTTCTCAAGAGGAAGAGTAAGGGAATGCCTTACAAGTGAGGTTGATGGAAGGACTTTGGGAACAAGAAGAATGGAGAAGGGGCAAGTCTGCCAGGTGGAAGGCACAATGCAGGGTGACAATAACTTCATGTTTGTTAGGTAGACTCTAAGCTAACGTGAAAGCCGGGGCTTTCAAGAAATTCCTCTAAGGCCTATGGAGAGGTCAGCAAATACAGTGGCAGCCTTTCCTTCACTTACCAATAATGTAAAACATCAGGTCCCTTCGGTGAGACACACAGCCGAGGATCACAGCTGCATCTAGAACACAAAATAGGCCAAGTCCAGTCCAATGACTCTTCCTCACACACATTGGCCTAAATTTAATCTATGATTCCTCAGACAAATACCTATAATCTATTTTCCTCTCCAACGACATCCCTAAGGCATTATTCCAAAAGACTGAAATACACAAACAGCACAGCATGCTACAAGGAACAGTTCTGTCACCATTACAAATTCAGGGATCTAAAAGGACAACATATTATCCTCAGAAACCAGTGACAGTGTACTCCGGGTACTGCAATAAGGGGCTACTTTTTGCAGGATCACCAATTTCAACACCATCTGAAAGCCACTCATCCAAACTCTCACACCTACAGGAAGCAAGTCACAAGTTTCTACACTACCATGAAAGCGCGTAACAGAGCCACCACCAAAAAGGACAGAAATTGACCCTCAATCAGCAACCTTAGAAAAAAGGGATGGAATAAAAGGGTTGTGGACAAGACCAACCCTATTTGTTCAGAACAAAGTCTTCCTAGGGTAGGGCTGATTTTTTTTTTGCACCCTACACCTCTAGTACAGAAAGTACAAATGCAACTGAAAAAAACAGTCCACCTGTATTTTTCTACTCACTTCTGCAAAGCGAACCTCTCAGCTGAAACTCTCACTGATCAACACGCAAGCTAAAACCTTGGTTTTGCACACTGTTAAGATGACAGCAATTTTTAGAGACCCCAATCTAGAATCAACTTCTCACCGGGGGGCTGCTAAACAAACATGTAGTAAAAAGACTACGCCCAGAACAACAGCATGCTCTTCGGTTGATAGGACATAGCTGGCAGATGGAACAAGCAGCAGCAGCAGCAATGAATGTGTGTGACAATCAGACAAACGATTTGGCATACACTGATGCATACAATATAGCTCACCATGTCACCAGTCAGTTAGTGAGAAGCTACTTTGTGCATTCAAACTGCCTTTCTTTTTTTTTAAACGAACACAAAAGGGGAGTTATTCATCGGTCATCTCAACAGCAGCAGCAATGGATGCTAGCATGCAGAAAGCTTAAATGAGGCACACACACACATCCTGCCACAATGGCCATCGCTTTCCAGCCCAACAAATCCCCTTTGCTGCCCTCCACGTACACTCCATCCCTCTGACTAAAGAGCAATCACGTACCTTTATACAACTGCCCATGTTCTAAAAACCAAAAGGAGGGTACCCATTCTTCAGCATCCTTTTTCTTTGTGCCCAACACTGGGGCAAGCGTCAGCAAGAAGAGGCCATAGAGAAGATTATCACAGAAAATGAAACTCCTGGAATTTGCATCACAGAATCACTGCTGAAAGGTGGGGACCTGAGCACAGCAATCTCTTCCTCTTTGCAAAAAAAAAGGTTGTTCTGCAATGCTGCTCCTGGTAGCCTGTAGTTTGCTAGCTTCCCTGGAAAAGGAAGAAAGAGATGTAAGTTAAATAGATCTCTCCGCTGCTGAGGACAAATCTAGCAACTAGAAACACATGAGAGGTGCACTGCAAAAGTATAACCAGATGTCAAATCCAAAGAAGCAGTGCTGTGAAGATATCAAGGTCAATTAGGTGCTAGGCTTCAACATTCCTCCAGCCTCCATGTAACTATCTCAATTCATATGAAACCCTGAAACTGGCAAGCTCAATACTGGAAAAACAAACAAACAAACAAATGAAAAACACCACCATAACATGTCCCCGTAGGCTTCATTGAGCTCCTGGGTTTCCCAGAGCAGCCAGGAAGCTGTGTGCTATTCAAGAATAGCACTAAGGACCAGGTAGCACTTGAAGGCCAAAAAAATGCCACGAATGCCACAAAATGCCACATGTTATCACAACCCATTTTCTCCTATGTCTAGAGCACTACTTACAGGCAAGCAGAAAGAGGAAAACAAGAAGAAAAAACTCTGAAAGCTCTGGGACCTTTGAGCAGATGAGATAGATTTTTGCCACCAGTGTTTTAAGCCTTCAGAAAACTGTTTAGCTCATAAGGCATTTCAATTTCAGCAGCACAACCCACGGAACTACAGTTTACCGTCAGTACTGAGATTTAAATAAAATCTAACAGCAAGAATTGATGCAGCCCACAGAAAAAACAGGACGTATGCCAGAAAAGAAGCCACAGAGCCTACACAGTTGGTATCTACTCATTCAGAACACAGATTATGTAAAGGAGTGAGAATGAAGCGGACCCAGGCTCACCACGGCAGCGCCCTGAAGAGTGTCACCTCCCGCAGGGATGCTAGCGACGTGCTCCTCCTGCCTGCCACTCCATGGCATCAGCTGCCGCTGCCTCCTTGCTCCCCGCTCACCTACCTTCCTCCTCCGATGTCTCATTGCTCTCCATCCCAACAATCATACAGAGCCACCTGCATATGCACGCTTCCACTCGGGCTCTAAGCTTTCTAACTCATAGGAAAGCCGTCAAGTTTTCGATGGTGCTGCAGAAGAAGTCAGACTCTCGCTGTCTTTTCCTCCCCCTCGCCTCAGGGAAAGTCCCACCCACTCAGCTATTTTCTTCTTTCCTCTGGGTGAACGAACACGTTGCAGTCCCCAGGGGCACAAGTTCTTATTTCTCCTCTTAGAGGAAGCTCTAGGTATATAAACTCTTATCTCTGTATATTTAGAATGACAGATTAGCAATTTCTTTGACATTTCAGTTCTTGCACAGTATATATATCCAAAGTGTCATTGAAACATACAGTCTTTAATGCTCACTTGTCTGTGCTACAAGCGCCTGGCTGAACCTCTGCTCCTGCCTGGCTTGGCGGTGAAAGGTGCGCACCTCCTCCCTGCACAGCTGAGGAATTTCACAGAAACTTACCAAGGCTTTGCACTCTGTGAGATGTCCCAGCATCTTACAGCATCAGTCTCTTCAGATCACCAAAAAAGCATCAACACAGAACTGACACTGTGGGTTCACCTACTCAAACTATTTCTACCTCTACCCGTAACTCTTTCCCTTCTGAAAAAGCACGCTACAAGCGACAGCCTCTCTCAAGAGAGGAGGGAAGGACCTGCAATTTCAACTACAAGGGTTTCTGAAGTCAACTAAAGCCTCTTGGTCGGGGCTGCAGAATTTCAGAATAACCCCCTGCATCCAGCAAGCTGTCTCCTTTAATCAGCCCAGCAGCTTCTCCTTTTAATCATCTCGACGTGAAGCGATAGGCAAGGTGCCAAGTCAGGAGGCCAGCAGAGATGAAGAGGCTGTGGCACAACCAAGTTTCCTCAAGCATACATGCTGGCAGCAGCTTTAAGGATGCTCTTGCAGCTGGGAAACATTGGGTAAAGATCCTAGCCACTAGTAGCTGGTGTTCAAGATAGGCTGCCGCTCGCTTAGCAGAATGCAGATCCAAATTAAAATAGAATCTGTGCTAAGAACTGCCACAATCTGGGGAACTAACTCAGAAATGCTGCAACATAAGGTGCCATCCTAGCTGGGCTGAAAAACTGCTGAATTGACCTTACAGATCTTGATCCAAGGGCACGGCAAGCAATGGTGTCCTGCCATCTGCAGGGAAAATGGGGATTTGTAAAGTTTCGTCTTGGTTTGCCTCAAGGAGAAACACTTGCACAATTAGGAGAGACAGCATGGAACCACAAGATAAACAATACTAGCGCCATTGCTTCTCTCGAGGCAGCAAGGAAAACAAGGCCAGTAACAGGAATAAATTTTGTTCGCTTTACTGTTTCTGCAAAGCCAAAGGAACACAAGGCAAATCTCCTGAAAGAAGCACCAGTGTGTTTGTACAGAGAAGGGAGCTATAACACAGTGATGGCACATTTATGGGGCTACAGCTACAGGGCCAGTTGGGAGCATGCTATAAAGGACAGATTTACTAAGCTCCTAAAAAATCTTCTATGCCTCTTGGAGTTTTCCTGGTGCACTGATAAATCTAACTCTTTTTCTTCTCTCCCTTGAGAAGCTCCAACATTAAGAAGAAAAATGGTTTAAAAACCTTTCTGTGGTTTGATACTACCTCAGAGAATTCAAGCTGAAAGCACTGTTTGCCTCTGAGCAGGACATCCTCTCCATCCGTGTGTGCAATGTCCACCACCACCAGCTTCTACATCTCATGCCACACACAAGGCAATTCTCCTTCGAGTGAAAAGACTTGGTATTTCTCACATTAATGGAAGCGTGCACGAAGAACAGAAATGCTGATGGGAACTTCCCTTTAAAACACACGCTCAGAAGACTGAGGAGTCAGCTCAAAAGGCACGGAGCAGACTCCAGTATCAGCCATCAAGGACAAAAGGTGCAATGACAAAGGTCCGTACAAGACAAACCTGCCGTTCTCTCTTCAGGGCTGGCACTTATCACACACGCATTTACACACAATCCCAATGAAACACTGGCAACAGAAAAATAAATAAATATGGGAAGCTTCTGCCAGCTGCCTGAGGGCTTTTCACCCCAACTGAGCAGTCGCTGGGGCTGCGCGTTCCTCCCCAAGCAGAGCAAGCCAGCTGGATGTCCCCCTTCCTCCTCCACCATGCCCTCCCCCTGAGCCCCCCAGGTCACCTAGCAGTGCCGGCAGAGCCCCACCAACCTCATTTCTTCACCCAGCAGTTAGGTCTGGTCCATTACCCGGACGGCAAGAGCGTGGTTTCTTCAATGAACTCCCTGCAGCCTCACTGCTGGAGCCTCAAGCACGTTTCCACCAAGGAAGCTCTTCAGGAAGAAGCTTGCTCATGGGCTGCAGAGGCACTTTTTCTGACCCGCGCACCAGAACGGGCTGTGTCTGTCCGACACCGGCAGCTACAGGTCCTGGCTAACCCAGGAACGCGCACGAGGGAGATAAAAGCAGCGAGGCCCACCTCACCCTTCCCTGCACGGGGCCCTATAACCCAGGCACCAAAGACCAGCCCAAGGACTTTGAGAGCGTTCCCTGACACCTGCAGAGGAGATGTTAAGGGTCAGGTTAAAGCACCTAGGCTCCTTGTTTAGGGTGTCAGCTCAAACCTAAGCAGCACGGTGCCGACAGCTCGCCGCTTTCCCTGGAGGAGCTCTCGGCCGGCGGACGGCAAGCCCAGGCCACGCCGTGCCTCACCGCACCAGCCCGGGAGGGCGGCAGGAGCCCTCCGTAACCCCGGGCCGAGCGGAGGAGCACGGCGGGCACCCGGTGCGGGGCTCCCTTCCTCCCACCGCACCCCGGCGTGGCACCCACGGGGACGAGCCACGCGGCCCCGTTCCCCCAGCGCAGCACCCCGCCGGGGAGCACCCCCGGTGCCGCAGCCCCCGTCCCGCTGAGGCCCCGCCACCCCCGGGCAGCGCCGTTACCGAGGGCTCCGGCTCCGGTCCGGCGGCTCCCGGCGGCCTCCCCGGGAAGTGACGGCGGGGCCGGCCCTGCCCGGCGGGGCGGGACGCGGTGACGCTCGGCGGAGGCGCCGGAACTACCGGCGGTGGCGGCAGCATGGTGAGCGGGGACCGGGGGAGGCGGGGGGGGGACCGGGGGCACCGGGGAGCCGCGCCCCGCTCACGGCGGCCGCGTCTCGTTGCAGGGGAAGCAGAAGAAGGCGCGGAAGTACGCGGTGATGAAGCGCATGATCAGCCTGCGGGACCAGCGCATGTGAGTGCCGGGACGGCGACGGGGACGGTCCCGGTGCCGCTGGGACCCCGGTCGGGCCCCTCCGGTGCCGCCGTCCCCCAGCGGTGCCCCTGCTTCTTTGCAGCAACGAGAAGGAGCGGGCGAAAGCCCCCGCCAAGAAGAAGAAGGAGGACCCGAGCGCCATCAAGGAGCGGGAGGTGTAAGTGCCTTCCTTCGCCCGCTACAGGCTGTAAGATCTCTCGTTCTCCTCGGTCACAGCTAACTGATGCGAATGCCTCGTCTTCCCCGCAGCCCCCAGCATCCGTCCTGTCTGTTCTTCCAGTACAACACGCAGCTCGGGCCTCCGTACCACATCCTGGTTGACACGAACTTCATCAACTTCTCCATCAAAGCCAAGCTGGACCTGGTGCAGTCCATGATGGACTGCCTCTACGCCAAGTGTGAGTGGCTGCCGCGCGCGGCGCTTCTGGACCCCGTAGTGCTGCAGTGCATTCAGGCCTCGCACCCCTGGCTGAGGACAACGGAAGTCTTGAAAAGCTACGTGCTATAATGAGCTCACAGAGCTCATTCTCAATGGCCTGTGGTAACTCTGGAACCGGCCTGTGGTAACCCCAGAACCGGCCTTGGTTTCAATCAGACAGTGGTCTTAAACGCTGATCTCAACAAAAGTAAAGCATTAGTTGGTTAAAAAATTTCTGTGGCATTGTCAGACTACTCCTCAGTGGTTTTACATTTCATCACTTCGCTTACCAGCTCTTAGCAGTTCAAAACTGTAAATATGTTACAGAGTTCCATGCCAGATAACTGTTCCAGGGCACGTGCTCAATGCTGTAGAGGTCTGTAAAGAAATACTGTTTTGTTCTAGTATAGACTTCTAATGCTGTCTTTTTTTTGCATTTAGGTATTCCATGTATCACGGATTGTGTAATGGCTGAAATTGAGAAGCTAGGACAGAGGTATCGTGTGGCATTAAGGTATGTGCAGGGTGTTCCTCTCTGTTTCTAGAACTTAGCATTTTGATATAAAGAAATGAAAAGGACTTGCCATGATGGTGCTATTTTACTAGAAGGATTTTAGGTCTTGAACTGGGTTTTGTTTCTCTGGGTTTATGAGATCAGTATTACGGGTTCAGCGAGAGCTTAACATTGTGGGGATCCTGGAACCCGACTAACAAGTACTAAGAAATTCTTAGCCAGGAAAATTGCATGCTTTTTTTGCTCCTCATTTCAGTTGACTGAACTGTACCATTTGCTCCATACCTTAAGCCCTTGTTTTGAGTATAACATGCTGCATATCACAGAAAGAAGTACTTGTGTTCCTCTACATGGTATTACTGCACACTTCTACTGGTCTGATTGCCATGATGCTGAATGTACGTATCCCCACAGAATTGCCAAGGACCCTCGGTTTGAACGCTTGCCGTGTACGCACAAAGGAACTTATGCTGATGACTGCTTGGTACAAAGAGTCACTCAGGTACTAATGTTTCTGAAAATTCCTATACTGTATTAACACAATAAAAATCTTGAACCGTGCTAGTTACTGATGACTTAACTTTTATGCAGAGTAACTGTAAAGTCTTGTAAAGGGGCAGTTTCAGTCCTTAGCACGACTTTCTTTGGAGGAGTATCTAGTCTTCCCCAAGCATTCTTGTATAGAACAACATCAAGAAGCATCCAGGATGGGAAAGTTGTCTGCTGAAAAGGCTGGACAGCTTTTAAATGTTTCTCGGAATCTGTTTTGGTGAGCAGAAGGATGTTATGCCTATGGAATAACCAAGTCCTAGAAATGCCTCACTAGGCACTAGCCGCCCTCTTGTGTTTACTGAGCTAACTGAACTGAGGCTTTTGCTTGGCTTTGTCTATGTTTGCCATTTCACTAGTAATGAATCTGACTTGCCTCTTCTTTTCAGCACAAATGCTACATAGTGGCCACAGTGGATAAAGAGCTCAAGAGGAGAATACGAAAAATCCCAGGAGTGCCTATAATGTATATTTCCAGGCACAGGTAAGGGACCTCTGATGTCGATGCCAGGCACAATCATTGTCTGACAAGGACTCTGTTGCCATGTATTTCTCTCCTGCACTGTCTATAGCACAGGTTATACTAAAGGGCCTAGTGTTTGCACAAAAGTAGATGTATAGCTGCATCTGGGAAGAGACTGGTTGCAGACCCACTTTTATTGCAGCCTTCATGTTCACTTGCTTTTATCTGGAAAATTAGTTTCCTTGAGGCCAGTGTTTCCATAGTTCAGTTCTGCTTAGCAGCAGCAGCATCAAGGCTATCAGGCAAGTGCATTCTATAGATTTTTGAGGAAACATTCCTGTTCCGCGTTCTATCTGGAAACTTTGCGTACCCTCCACTAAGAAACTGAATTTGCTTTTTAGCTAAAAATCAAACCAACTTGGAAAGACGCTAGTGCAGCAATTTCAAAGCAACAGATTTTTCCCATATGTGCAAGTACTGGCTTGCTTTAATATTTTTTTAAATATATATATACAATAGAAGCAGTGATCTACTGTAACAGCGTTTGCTTAAGTTTGTTTGCTGTTCCTTCCAAAGTGTTTGTAAAGCCTAGACTAAGAGGACTTTACTCACATTCATTTGTCATATACAATGTTTTAATATCTCTTGTACATAATTACAGCACAGAAGTTTTATCTTGCATAGAACCTATGCCAAATTGTTTCAAAGTAGGGTAGATATGTTTGGTAGCATGGTAGGGAGAAAAAATGGGATGTGGAGAGAAAACAAAGTCTTTAGAGATGGGAGAGACACTGCGAGGCAGGTGTGCTAACAGTGGAGAGTCTGGTAATACTCAAAGAGCAGTATGTCAGAAATGTGGAGGCAAATTACTATAAATATGTGGAGTTTAAACTGATCTGTAACTAGAATGTGATTAGGAGATTTTCCCTCAAAACATCTTTGCCCCTACTCATTTTGCCCTTGAATCTCAAGTCGAATGGAGAAAGTTTTGTTCCGCACAGTGGGTTTATTCTTAAAGGCTAAGGCAGATCTTACAAAAAACACCCTTTTCTTTTCCTTCCCTGGGGATGGTGACTTCTTGAGACGCCTGAGCTCTAAGGGATTTGAGGTTAAGTCTGGGGGTAATCTTATGAAGTCTTTACATTTTTCTCAGAAGTAATGTTTTTTCTCTCTGACGATCTGAGCTGCAGATAGAAATGGAACAAAGCTGTTTGCTGTTCAGTCTCCCTGTAAGCATTTTGCTGCACAGGGACGGGAACAGTATGGAGCAGGTTGTCTTCATACGTTTTCCCTCTTTCTTTTGCAGATATAATATTGAGAGGATGCCAGATGATTACGGAGCTCCTCGATTCTAACCTCTCCAGCCAAGCCATGAATGCCAGGACTCTGAGCCAGGATAAGGGTCCTTCTGTTCCCAACCCTCCTGCTTTCTTTTTTGCTGGGACCCTGCTCATAGGATTGTGGGTGATACTGGACTGACTTCATAGCCTTGATCTTCTAAGAAAAAGCTATTTGTAGGAGTCTTTTTTTATTCATCCTTGTTCTGACTGCACCTGATAACCTACAGCTGGGAAAATGATATGGGAACAAGAGGACTCTACGGCCAAGAATATGCCTAACTCCCTCTTCATTTTCATGTTGGGATTATTCAAAAAGGTGATTTCAGCATTCTGAAGTAAATATTGGTGATGGTCCAGTTATGACTGAGAATGGAACCGCAGAAGTATTAGAAGTTTCTTATTTCTCCATCTGCAGCAGCATGAGTATTTCCCTGAGAAACTCCCTCACATCTGTCCCACAAGGAAATTGGAACCTGCATTCTGAAGGAAAGCCATCAAGTCTACACCAGTAGGCTGCCTTCTCTGGACCAGTGGTCTGAAAAATTTTAATTTTGGGTTGATGGGCTTTTATTCAACTGTATCTCAATACAATGAATGAAATCAAGTTGTGTCGTGTTCCATGTTTCCTAAACTCAATGTATCCTTGTTCATCTTCTAACCCTCACTTAGGTACTTAGTGCATTCTTAATCTCTCTTCTTACCAGTGGAGTTTGTACTTAAGGTATGATGGCATCATCTTGCAGCATATTTTTACTGGATCAGCCAGCAGCCCAGCTTTTTTGCTTACAGGCAGAGTGATGACGAGGGTTGTTGGGTCTGGGACGTACCTCTCCCTCTTGATTGCTTGGCACCTATGCACTTCAAAGTCTCATTCCTTTCCTTAGGTGTCATGGAAGAGGAGGATACCGATGTGTACAGGAAAGTGTCAAACTGAAAGGTGTTAACGTGGGCTGGGAGCAGAGTAGGTGGGGAAAAATCAGGGCAATGGCTGCAGATCAAGCAAGTCTCATAGAGACCTGCAGCATTTGCAGCAACATGGGAAGGAAGTGGTCAGGAGTGACGGAAAAGAGATGGTTAAGCCAGATGGAGAAATGGAGAAAGTACTTCAAAGCTATATTGCTTTTGTCCTCCCAAAGGCATGCTCTGCATTCTCATATCTTCCCCGTTACTCTTTTATTTTTAGTAATTTATTTTGCTCTTCTGATCTCTGTTCCTCTGTGGTGAAGTGAATAGTTTTAAGCCTGAGCGATGAGAGAGGAATTGAGTCACCGGAGGCCCACATGCTGTAGTGTGCCTCCTGGCCAAAACACTGGAGTTGGGGTGTGAGCGGGAGACTGAAATTGATATGCTTGGTATAATTAAGAAAATGTCCAAACTTTAATAGAGCTTTTATCCTGTGGTGCCTTACACTGGTGCAGGCTGCAGAGAATGGCTGAACTCAAATCCCTGTAGGCTAGGCAGCATAGTGAAAATAACACTTCTCCTCTGCTAATCATTTCCTGTCCTTGGGAAATGTCCCTACATGCTAATAACCTTTGTGCTAGCACATTCCTTTACAGCTGTTGTAGGAAACTTTGGGAACACATCAGACTTATCCCCATACTACCTCTTTGCTTGCTGCAGACTCACCTACTACACGTATCCCTGAAATAACGGCATGCTGACTCTTTCAGAACACATCCGCCCCTTCCAGGCTATCACAATTGAAGTTTATCTTCTCCACGTCCAGCCAGGAAGAGGGCAACCAACCAACCAACCAACCTGAAATTTGACACAGTGTAAAACTGTACAGGTCAAAAACAATATCCTTAATTTTCTTCTCTCAGTCCAAGTCACGTTTCTGTAAGCTAAAAGTAAGTATTGTCATGAACATTTGAAGGCCACGCTTAGTCAAGCAAGGACTGAGGAACAGTTGTAGGATTAGATCTGTTTTACTTGGTTTTCAGAGCAACGCTAGTTTTAAAAGACTTATTGGAGTACAGAGTTAACTAGAATTGTCCCTATGCAAATAACTTCGCTTGAGTTAAGCTACATTGAATGAGACTGGAGGAGAAAGAAATGGATGCTTATGGTAGTATTTGATAGAAGTCTTTTTCACGATGGGGAGGTCAAAGGCACAGCAACATGATGAATTTGGGGAACGTTTGCCAGCAGAATGCTCATTGGATAGACTTCATGAAAATACATGTATGTCACATGAACCGTTGGTAGGAGTCCAAGCAAGTATGCGTATTTACAAGAAACTTTAAGAAATAAGAGACTCAGCAATCTGCCTTGCTTGTTCTAGTAACCTGAAGAACCTGTTACTAGGAGGCATAAGGAACTGCTCAAGAAGTACACTTCTTGAGGGTTGGAGGATGAGCAGCAGGGAAATCCATCAGAAATTTTTTGTAAATTGAGTGTAATCAGCAAGACAGAAAATCTTGGGTATTAATGCAAAGCGCCTGATGAGAAGAGGAACTCAGGACAGGGAAGGACAACCTCAGTCATCAAGTCCAACCCCAGCAGTCCCCAGGGAACCTGCATATCAGACACTTAGTTCAGGGGAAAGCATGTACTCCATGTGCACCATGTCATCCCAGCCTCAGATCCAACTTGCAGTAGGTCAGAGGAGGGAAAGATCATTATGTGCATAATAGGAAAGAGTTTGGTAAGTGAGAACGCTTTGATGTTCCTATGAATGCAGAACTCCGCCGGTCCAAACCAGAAGATAAATTCCTGCCTGACCCAACTCTGGTACTTGATTTAAACCTGCACGCAAGTTAAGATAACAAACAGATGCCGGCAATGTTTCTCAATAACTCAAAAATTTCCAGCTTCCCCCACAACATCCTCTCTTTTGCCATAGCCAGTTCCCAAAGCTTCTCAAGACAGAAAAAACAGTCAGAAAATCCACCAAAAAAAGTCTGAAGTTATGCAACGAATGGGAGAAAATAATTTCCATTCTTTTCTGGGGGCCAGCAGAAGGCCCAAGATTGCTGCACCATTATCACCACCAAAGTGAGGAAACTTAAGCTACTGATCCAAGCTGTGACATGTTCTATTTGAGGGATAACTGAAATGTGGTAGAACAGCAATTAGGAAGAGCATGAGCCATTCAAAAAACTAAAACAGCTGAATGACATACATTAATAATGTTACAGACTGTAAAGGAACAAGAAGGCATAAGATGGACAAAACAGGGTTGCTTTAGGACAAGGTAATGTTGGGTAAAGCCAATAATAATCTTGGCTGGGAGGAGCCAATTCTAGTGCAGCCTAAAATAGATATGAGTATTGACAAAAACATCTCTCAGGCTATTTGGAAGCTACACTTAAATTCAGCCTCCCAGATGTAGCTCAGAAAATGCTTGCTACGGCAAGTGGTTGAGTACGTGTATTTCTTTGTAAGAGGAAGTAACGGATTTCTTCATGGCATTGAGTAACCACAACAAATGGAAAGAATATTGGAAGAGACCTGCCTGCATGAAGTAACCTTGAATAAACCGATGACAAGAGAACTCAGGAGGATAAATCAAAGGATCTTTGCCACAGAAGTTTTCTATTTTGAAATGACAGGCTTTCAAAGCTTAGTCAGTGAGTAAACTAGGCTAAAGGGCTTGGGGATATAAATGTTACATGTAGGATTTGGAAGAGACATGGGTAAGAAGTGCAAATGCTATCAGGAAGTCATATTCACTGTAAGAGAAATCATATAAAGGAGCCCTGCAGACAGAAAATGATCGATAACCACCTCTAGACAAAAGGAGAAAGTGGTATGTGTTGAACTGAGGTGGTTTTCCCAAAGATTTGTGTCTCATAATCAAGTTCAAACTGAAGTTTTTCTGGGAAATTCTCATTTGTATGGTGCACCTGTGTTTTCTGAGCGGGCAGGGTTGCTCAGTGCTCCAGCCGTGAACTAGAGCTGGAACATCAGGACAGCTGCTCCGGTTTTGGAAGGACAGAGGGCAGCAAAGCAACCCAACAGATTTGCTGCCGTGATGTGTGAAGTGATTTTACACATCCACCGCTCCATCCTCATTATCGCCACTCAGGCTTATCGCCACCGCGTCCCTCTGAAGTGAAACAAAACCGTTCGTTATTTCTGCACATCCCCCCGAACCGCCAGGGCCGGGTCTCCCCCCACCCCCGCTCCCTCCCCGCGCACACAAAATGGAGGCCGCTCCCCGCTCCCCCCCTCCCCCGCCCCGGGCAGCGCGGCGCTCTGCACTCGCCTCCCGCCCTCTCACCGTGCCCCGCCGCCCGCCTCCCGCAGGCGCGGCGCCCCCCCGCCAGGCGGCGCCCGCGGCCGCTCTAGCGCGGCGCTCCCTCTCTACTGCCCGGGAGGACGGCGCGCCTCCCCGCGCAGGCGCCCTGGGGCCGCCCGCCCCGCCGCCGCCGCCGCCGCCGCCGCCGCGGCCTGGGGAAGGAAGCACCGCGCCGCGCTCCGGCCGCCCCGCCATGTACCCGGCCTGGGGCTTGTACGGCGCGGCGGGGCACTACCCGCCGCCGCCCACCTCCATCCCGCCGCCGCCGCTGCCCATGCCTCCCCCCAGCGTGCCGCCGCCCGCCGTGCCGCCGATGCCGCTGCCCAGCTACCCGCCGCCGGGCCCCGCGCCCCCCGCCGCCGCCGCCGCCGCCCCGCCGCCGCCGCCGCCAGGCGGGACGTCGGGGTTCCTGAGCCTGCAGGAGCAGCACCTGGCGCAGCTGCAGCAGCTGCAGCAGATGCACCAGAAGCAGCTGCAGTCCGTGCTGCTCGGGCCGCCGCCGCCGCCCCCGGGGCCGCCCCCCCCGGGGCTGCCGCCGCCGCCGCTGCCGGGCTCCTTCGGGGACTGGCAGCAGCAGCAGCCGCCGCCGCCCGTGGCCGTGCCGCCGGTGCGCAGCTACCAGAAGCAGTTCGCACACCGCGAGCCGCCGCCGACGGCCGCCGCCGCCGCCCCGCCGCCGCCGAGCCGCAAGCGCGACGGGCAGGAGCCGCCCGGCGGCCACGGGGAGTGGGGCGAGCCCCTGCCCTCGTCGCCGGTGCCCATGGACATGGAGCTGTCGTCGCCGCCGCAGTCCCCGCAGCCCGCCGCCGCCCAGCCCTACCTGCCCCCCGGGCAGCCCTACCTGCCGCCTCCCCAGGCGGAGCCCTACCTGCCCCCCGGGCAGCCGCCCCCCGGGCAGTCCCCGCCGCTCCAGCCCTACCTGCCCCGGCCGCAGGCCTCGCAGCCGCCCCCCTCCTTCTCCGAGCCGCCCCCCTCCTACCTGGAGCCGCCGCCGCCGTCCAGCGCCGCCCAGCCCTACCTGCCCCCCGGGCCGGCGTACCTGGCGCCCCCCCAGCCCTACCTGCTCCCCTCGCAGGCGTCCCCTTCCCAGGCGGCGCAGCCCGGCCTGGCGCCCTCCCTGCCCGCCCCCAAGGCGGCCCAGCAGCACTTCACCCCCCCGCCGGCGGCCCTGGCCCTGCCCGAGGGTCCCCAGGGGGGCGGCCAGGAGAGCGGGGCCCCCCCCGAGCAGCACGGCGCCCCGCAGCCCGACCCGGCCACCATGACCCCCCAGGTGAGGAAGGCATCGCCCAGCCGCCCGGGGAACCAGCCCGGCTCCCCGCTGGATGTAATTCCTCCAGTGGGTCCGTCGGTCTCTGGAGAATTGTTTCCCAAAGCACAGCACGGAGGTGAAACGCACCGAGCCTTCGCTGACTTCATCTGGTCCTCTGTAGGATGCTGCAGAGCTGCTTGCTCGTGGCGTGTTGCAGCGCCCTGTTCTGCTCTTGTTTTCAGTAATCTCTGCACTTGGCTGTCCTTTGGGGACCGTGTTTGGTTGCTCTGACAGGTACAGAGTTGTGGCTGTTCACCCTTACCAGCTACAGATAAAGCTGCAAAAGTGTTTCTGCTGTGGTACCTCGTTGCCTTTCACTCTCTGGAAATAAGTTTTGTGCTGTGCGTTTGGTCCTCCAGTATGAGGTCGCATAGGGCATGTGAGAGTGTCCTGTTTTCGGCTTAAACCGCAACAGAGAGAAGTGTTCTGAAATGCTTTTTTTGGCAAAACATACTTTTATGGCTAAGGCTGCCTACTTTTATGTGTACGCTAGGGCCAAGATGACCACAAAGTGCACATGTGCTTAACATCCTAGATGGGAGCACTTCCTCTGCAGGTGATGTGCCTGTCCTTACACACTAAGTTAGGGACAGTTCACCTGTTGAAGGCCGAGTGTGGACAAAGAGGCATGCAAGCTGGGGTCCTCAGCTATACAGTTCCTTCAGATTCAGAGGCTTTTGCAGGGTTTTAGGATCGGCTTGTAGAGATCCAGTTGCAAGAACAAAGCCTACATACATGCTCTCAGGAGTTTGATTGATTTGATTGATTTTATTTAAGCTCAAAATACATGTACTTTTGGCAAATGGATTTTAGGATTCCAATTTGGAGCTAAGTCTGCAAAAATCCTATTGCGTCATGTCAAAGTTGCTGACGTTTTAAATTTGTCAATCGTTGGGACACCTTTTAATTTGTATCCATTCAAATTTCATACCTATACATAGATGCATTTGGGAATGTACCATTTTTAAGTTTGTACCATATAGCTGATCCCTGCCTAGCAAAGTGATTCACAGATTTAGTTTTATGAAGGTTTTGAACAGTATTAGTTCCTGTCTTACAGTGGTAGGAATGGGACTCTTTTTTTTTAATGCCAAAACCTTGGACAATCAGACGTTGAAAGGGATGATAATTTGGTATTGAGGCTGCTGCTGAGTTCTTAAATTATTAAACTCCAGATCAAGCACCGAAGTAATTCCTCCCCCATTGTGAAGCCAGAGATTTCGTAACTGCTAAGATCTTTTTCAATTCTTCCTCAGCAATTCTGTCCTTCCCAGAATAATCACAATTAATGTGTTATTTAAGCACACACAGATGGAGCAGAATGCTGCTGAAAAGCATCTCCAAAGTTTATGTTGTCTGTTTCATGAGTATTTGTATAAACAATTTGTATCTTACCTAGTTTTTAGTCTCTTACACAATTCAGCGTTAATTCAAAAGGAATATGGTACTTTGCTGGCCATACATTTGATAAAATTTTGACTGTCTGGCTGTAATACAAGACAGGATTTGGGGCAACAAATCCTTACGCAATAGGAATAGCGAACGCAAAGCAGAGCGAGGCTTTCTTGCTAGCGATTTTAAAAGCTTAGCAGGGACCGTAACTCATCATTTATAAAATCCTATTAAGCTCTTTTTTTTAATGGTAATTGAAAGCAATTCTTTCAGTTCTCATCCAGCAGTAGCAGCGGCTGCAGCCAAAACAGATCAGTGTTTTTCTCTTAACAAAGGAAACGCTATGCAATTTGCCATTCCTGAGTATTCTGCTATTTCCCTTTCATGTGTGAAATAAGGTAATTCTCTTTGCTGGGACAGCATTGAGAGTTTAGTGTAGCTTTTCCCAAGTATACAGTCAGGTTAGGTTTCTGGCTTCTTGTGTTTCTCTGCGGTTAGATACGGCTTCTGACAAGTTCTGTTCAAATGCTCGTGGCATTTCGTTAATGCTCCATCTGATGTTTGCACGCCGTATGCTGCTGTTTATTTACAGTAGGAAGCAGATCTGAGCGGGTGCAGCTGTACCCATAAATATATATTTATATACTTCTGGTAAAGCTACCGCAGCTTCACCGTGTCACCTTTCAGCAGCCTGCCGCGCTCTCTAAAATCCCTCCTCTATTATTTTGAGCTAGTCTTTCGGCATGGCTGGGCCGATATCGCCAGCTGGGGACTGTGAGGACTTACGGAGCCAAGCAGAGAGGTAGCAGTGAACATGACACGTTACTGTCATTTCCCAGCCTTTGTCAAGCTTGAGTTCGTAGCCATTGTAATGTGCAGAGAACTGGCTGCATTGAAACTCCGCCGCAGAGCAGATTTGTATTGCTCGGGGTTGTGCTTTAGGTGGCCGGGGCTGGCAGTGCTGGTCTCGGTGGTGTTTGTGTGATGCCGTAGGTAGCTCTTGGTCAGCCAGAGATGGAAGAAGGCTCATGTCAGTGCTGCTGTCTGCCTTAGATATAGGGCTTGCCATTGAACTTGAAGAATTATGAAGAACTCGAAGTTATCTTGAAGAGATAAGTGCTCAAATAACTCAACGTTTTTTCTACGTGAATACTTCTGTTTTCTTCAGACTGAGCTATAGAAACCTGTGTTTCACTTTTCTCTCACTTTTCAGTTACAGCCTGCAGTGCGTGTGTTTCTGACCTTGCTGTGAAAAGTATGTGGCAGGATATTGTTGTTTAAAGCTCTTTCTGTGAATCGCTGGTCTTATTGGGACTTTTAGCCCTTATCTGATTCGTTAGAATGAGGAGAAAATGAGGTGGATCTCCGGACGAAGAGAGCTTCATGGCAGTCAAACAGGTGCTTGTCCGTCATTCCTCTGGAAGCATAACATCCAGCCCTGTCGTGTTAAATCCCCTTACGATGCCATTTGAAAGGGATAAATGTAATCATCTTTTGTGTAACTGGGGAGGGACGTATGCTCCTCCCTGCTGTTGAAACTTACCCTCATTACGGCTTGTTGTTCAAGATGCCTGAGAGGTTCCATGCTGCAGCGTGAATGCACGTCTTCCACCCATGAGAGCTCTTCTGAGTCACGTTCTTGTTAAAAAGACCCTTGGCCGAAGTCACTGCAGGATCACTGTGAAGTCCAAGAAGCCTCTCCTTTCGCTGACCTCATCTCCAAGTTGCAGTTTTACCGAAGTGTTTTTAAAAGATACATCTGTGTGTTTGTGTCTGCTAGGCTATTAGCAGTAGAAACCATCACTCCCGTTTTGAGTGTGAGGCAGGCTTTTGGAGGAAGCTTGTGCTTCTTTTAAACCCGCTTAAAGATAAATTGAACAGTTCAGTTTTGAGCAATCACATCAGACAACACCTACGACTGCTGTTATCACACTTACCCAAAAGGCAAGGACATCTTAAAATATTCTTTTCTGTTTGTGAGTAGGCTCTTTAGAGATTTCTTTTCTCAACAGTGCATGCTTGGATGGAAAGGAAGGACAGAAGAATATGAAAAAGATGTAGAGTGGTCACAGATCCTCAAAGGTGGTAGAGCTGACACGAGAACATAAGAATGGTTGCACTAGGTCAGACTAAAAGTACAGTGTTTTACTGTTCTCTTTGACAGTGGCTAAAAGCAGAAGCTAAGAGAAGAGTTTAAAAATCAAGTGTATTCTACTCTAAAGTACAGGAGCTGCCCTAATGGTGACCAGTGTCTTTATTTTTAAAATCTGGAGAATTTTATTCTATGAGCTTATGGAGCTGTGTCTTGAATCCATGAGATTTCATCACTTGCGGTATTCTCTGGCAGGGACTTGCGTAGCACAAGGCCGTGTCAGGTGAAGAGCTGCCTCCTGCCAGTTCTTAGTCTGTGTCCTGCTAGTCCGATCTGATGCCTGATACCTCTTGCATTAGAAGAGAGATTAGTTGGTTCCTGCTTGGCTTTCTTTAAGGTGCACTGTCCTGTAAGTGTTGAGATGCTCCTCATTAGTCATTTGTTCTTTATGCTGGTGGCAGCACACGGTGGTTTGAATCTATTTTCATGCTTCGGGAGTCTCCTAATTCTAGCCTGAAGTATTTAAAACTGAAAGCTGAACTGCTTCTTAGATGGGTAGTTCTTCGGGTGCAGCCATATCTGTTTACCTTTTCAGCTGTTGAATGTTAATCAGGATTCAGATAATAAATAATCCTCACTGTTCTTTGGCTCTGATTATTCTTTTTCCTTTCCAAACCTTTATTCAAATCTCTCCACCCCAGTTACTCTGCCATCATTTTCACTCTACTTCTGTTCTCTGTTCACGCTTGTCATCCTTTTTGAATGTTTCAAACTTTTTCTTTTTACTGCTCCCTTGCTCGCATTTGTTGTCCTTCATTTTACCTAAGTTAGTCTCAAAACAAGTACATATATTTGTTAGGAATAAAAAGCACTAAACTTAGTAAGTGTGGTACCTATTACATGCCTGTAGTACTTTGACTTATTTGTCATTTTTCTGCTTTTAATTGTTTTCTTTAGTTGTAAGCTCTTTGGAGCAGGAAATTAAGTGAGGCATGGTACACACCACAGTGGTGTCTGAATTTTGATTAACTCTTTTGACCTGCACTGCAGTGCTGTTGATAATGAAGTGAGTTTTTCCCTCAAAACAGATTTAAACATCTTTCTAGTGTATGTTTCTTCTTCATGATTCTAGCAACTATCATGAATTTCATGTTTTTTTTCCCGTGGAAGCTGTTTTTCTTAGAAAATTTCTATCTGTTGTAGGAACAGCAGCAATACTGGTACCAGCAACACCTGCTTAGCCTGCAGCAAAGGGCAAAAGCCCATGCACAGGGACAGCAGCAAATGAAAGGTCCGGGAGTAGGGAAGGATACATCTGAACAGAGAGCAAAGTCTGAAGAAGGGAAAATGAGTGCTTCAACACAGCAGTCTGAACCTCCTCCGCTGAATGAATCCCTGCCTCCAGCTTCCAAAGAAGACGAGTCTTCTCTTACCTCCACTGAAACTCAGGTAGGCTTTGCAGAGAGATGCTGCTGTGTTGTGTTGTGCTACATGGGACAAAACAGGAAAATATTGCCATCAAATTCTCATGCATACTGTGTAACAATAACTAAATATGGTAAAACAACATTAAAAGAACATTTGTTAAGGCTGCATCAGTTTAAAAAAAAAAACGCATCTCATATGCAGATTTATATAGTCACCCACACATGCACCAAGCTTGGCTCACTCACGCTTTCCTCAACGTTGTCATCTTTGTCTATGAGAATCACATTGTGATACCTAAGTGCGAAATCAAGTACTTGGTAGATACTTTTAGACACGATATTTTATTCTTCTCTGTCAGTTTCAGTTCTGTCTCCCCTTCTCCCTGTGTATTATAGTTTGTCTGAAAGCCAAGAGCTTTGTGCAGACTATTTAGTCAGAGTGCTTAATGATAGTTGCTCCATAATGGATGGAGGTCACGGCTTTGATGTTTGAACAGGTTACTGTAAGGTGGTAGATTACCCTGCAGGATGTGCTTTGCTTTCAGTTTACGATGTGCAGGTTCCTACAAAGTGGTAAAATGATGCATTTGGAATTCCTTTACCTCATCATGAAAAAGCACTGCTGTCTCACTGCATTTGCTGTGAGCAGCACAGAACAGATCTGCTTTAATCTCTTACCTACAGGTAAGTTTCTGTATGTATGAACACCCTAATCCCCCTCAGCCTAACATTTAGGTCAGACTGTACAAGAATAAAGGAAATATCTTCCAGCAATTAGGGGTGGCCAGAACACTGAAATACAGGGTGGTAAAATAAGGAGTGCTGAGAAAGTTCCTGTAAACTGGGTAGCAACCCAGTGTTCTCTTCTGACAGAAGTCTCCCTTTATTTATAATATTTGCCTATTTCCCTAGCTCAATATTGATCCTCCTGATGATCCGGAGGAAGATTTGAGATTGCAACAGTTGCAAGCAGCAGCAGCTCAATGGCAGCAGCATCCCCATCACCGAGTTGGATTTCAGTACCAGAGGATAATGCAGAAGCATGCCCAGCTGCAGCAGATAGTACAGCAGTATCAACAGATCATGCAACAGCCTCCACATTTACAGGTGAAACACTAAGGAGATGGTATTTGATATACTTTGTGAGTGACCTAACATTCATGGTTTGCTGCAAAATAAGTAGTTGAATACTTTGCTGTGGTTGGTCCATTTGTCCAGCTTCTCTTTCTGCATGTGCAGAAGTCTATATCCCTTTTCCTACTGTCATTCAACTTCAGAATGAAAAAAAAAAATTGAGAGGTGCTGATGAAGCTTTGGTAGGATGAGAAATATAAGACTGTATGCTTGTCAAACGATTTTCAGACATACCTGAATGATACAGGAGCAAAGCTGAACACAATGTTGAATTTACTCAGTTTTGACCATTTTACTGCTGGAGAAATTCTTCAGGAGAAAGGTCAGTTACACAGATGATGGTGTGAGGTAATTTGGTAGCTGTGTTCCCCTCCCTTTTTTTTTTTTTTTTTTTACAGTATCATACAGTATAAAAATGTGTACAGTGATGGTGTCTTAATAACGGATTCAGATAATTATATCACTGTTACAGCCTTTAAGGTAGAAGCTGATTGCTTTATTAGTTGAGTCAGCTTTTTATGGTTTAAGCATTCCTTAAGTGGTTTGGGCTGTCGGGTTTGTTTAAAAAAAATCTTGAAGTGTAAACCTAAAAATCTCAGAACAGATCAAGACCATGCATATTAGGACCTGTGTGTACACATAAGGAAACGCTAACTGCTGATAGAAGCTGCACTGTGTAAATTATGATCTAGTAAAAGGTTAGAGGAAAATTATCTCTGACAGCTGAAGCAACTCTTTGTAGATTAATAGAGTTAGAAACTGAAACCTTGAGAAATAGTCACATGCTGCATGTATTGCAAGTGTGAAGATTGATTTGTGCTTTCATGGCTGTTGTAATCATGCAGTAATAATAGAGCATGGAGGCCTTTGGTTATATTTTTCTTTAGCTTTCTCCTTTAAAAAAAATAGTCTTTTATACTAAATGTTTGCCCTCCAGTCATGCAATGTGTAAATTGACTTTAGACATCACAGTGTTTGCTTTTGTTTCACTGTAGTTCTTCCTCAGGTTTCTGCACAAGTCAGAAGTTGTGATGTTACAAGTGATACTAAAATGCGTGGCCTTGAAGATAACTAAGATGCTCTTTTGAAGTTATTCTCATATTCTCCTTGCAGACAATGTCAGTGGAGATGCAGCTGCGACATTATGAGACACAGCAAAAACAGTTCCAGCAGCTTCATAAAGACTGGGAGCGGTCAATGAACCAACAGTGGCAGCATCAGCTTCAAACCTACCCTCACAAAGATCAGCTGCAAGAGTATGAGAAACAGTGGAAAGCATGGGATGAACAGATGAAGGTCACTCAGTCCCATCTGCAGGAGAAAGTGAGCTCACTCCAAAATTTGAAGAACCAGTACCCTGCAAATGTTTCACTTCCGCCTCCATTTGTTCCATATTCTCAAACGGCTCCAGGTGGCATTCCTGTTATGCCTCCAACTTTACCTCCAGCTACACCTCCACTGGTCCCTCCACCTCTGTCTTCTGTATCTCAGTTATCTAACTCCTCTGTCCCTTCAGGATCTAGTTCGCAAAGCAGTCAGTCTACTGAAACACCAAGGCCAGCTCTGCTTCCTACCCCTGGTACCTATGCATCAAAAATAGCTAGCTCACCTGTATATCCAACTTACCATTCTCAAGTAAGTTCATCCTTCAGCTCTTCAGACCATGGAAAGTCTCAAGTTCACCATAATAAACAAAATGTCTCTATTTCATCTGAGCAAGGATGTGGGGAACTGAAAGCCCCTTCTGCACTGTCTTCAACACATACCCCTACCATGCAGGATAAACCAGTGAGATCAGGTGGATTGCTTCCAGATCCTCCCAGATCAGCACGTTTTGAAGGCCCCAGAGGTCCTAGGTAAGGATATTTTTATCGATTTATACACATTCAAGGCTAGCACCCTTTTGGTGGTATATTAAGAAATGAAGCATTATGCCTTATTCTCAAATTTTCCTGAGGTCGTGTAAATTGTGCGTTTGATGGAGTTTTGCTCTTAATGTGTGTACACCACGTTCTGTATTTATCCGATTAAAGCAAAAACAGGTAAATGCTGTTCACCCGAGCGTTACCTAGAGTCAAATACTTTTCTCTAGTGAAATGCTTAGGCACACTGCTCCCTTTTCTTTTTCAGAAATGTAATATCCATTTTTTGAAAACAGGAAAGATGCTGTAAATATTTGATAAATCTTTACTGTCTTTAGGTTAACGATAAATCACATTTGAAAGAATGACCTTTTATGAGAAGCCATATAAATTCCCAATGTTTGATTTGTGGTACTTGGAATTCAGTTTAGGAATATATAAAGCAAAAGTGTTGAGGGAATGTTTTTAAGTCACTGCTGTATGCAATAGCACTTTAATGTGGACCTTCTGTAAGGAATTCAGGAGAGTGTTCAAATACATATTCAGTTGAACATGCTATGATAATCGAATTACCAGACATTTAGATTTTTTTTTTTAAAACAACAAAATTTATTCTTTGTTTGCAACCCAAATCCATTTACAGCAGAAAGAAATTAAAGATTCAGAGCTCTTCACCGGTACTTTAACTTCTAGCGTGGGAGAGTTCTGTAACTAGACGATTGCCCTATTTGCTGCACTTTTCAAAATGGCTTTCTGATAAGAGAGAGGTGATGTTTGTCTTGCATCCAAATCAGTGTTTTTCTACATGTGCAGCATTACTTTGCATTCAAACAATTATAAACAAGAAAAAGAAGGAGAGGTGAAGATTTGTGCCTTAGTCTAATGGTAGGATTCTTGTTGTTTTGCATAACATCTGATGGTCTTGGTCTTTATCTTCTTGTGAGGTGTACTTTTATTCAAATTTAAGTCTGCGTTTTGTCAGGTGGATGACCTACTGTCTCAATGTAAAGTTACTTTAAAAACCAGTGTTCTATGTCTTTTATGTGGTTTTATATCTGCGATATGGTTTGATATTCCTTTTGGACTTTTTTTTTGTTATTGTTTGTTTTTCCATGGTTGACATGATATCAGGTTGCAAAAACATCTGTTCTGTCTGGTCATTAGTTTGCGACTGATTGCTGTGATGCCTAGTGAACCAAAAAGCAGCGTTATTCTGTTGAATTGTTTCTATCCTTGCATACTCCGCTAGATTTTTACAGTCATATCTTCATGTTCACTTCCCTTCTTTTTGATTCTGAAGTGAATCATTCATAAATAGTAATTCATGAAGTACAAGCAACATATTTGAATTTTTATAACTTTGAATAATTTTCTGTCTCCCCATGGGTTTAAAAAGAGCATCATTTCTGGTCCTGGGGGTTTTTTGGATGTGCAGTTCTGCAGACTGTTTTCAGTGATTTGCTAGTGCGTGTCTTTTATACATGCATTAGATTAGAGCTCAGTGCTGTGTGGCCATTGACTATGGATAATCAGAAATTTCTAGAAAGTACGTACAATGGCTTTATTTTTGAGCCCCCTTACATTAAAATATTTCAAAATTTTTAAAAAAGGATTTTTTAAAATAACACTGTAACCTTTGTGCATTCCTATATTGTAATTGCATGACTATTCTATGGTTTTATCAAAGCTGTTCCAAAAATCTGTTTACTGTTTGTTCTCAATATAAGCAGTAGAAAACAGAGCTGTAATAAATTTTTAATTGAAACTGTGATAAATTTAAAATATTGTGTGTTACCTGGTGGTATTGCAAAGTCCCAGGTAATGATTAGACATACAAAAAGACACACTCCCACCCACCACTTTTTAGCAATTAACATTTATCAAGAAACTCTGCAGAATTCCCTTAAACTAATTTTCAGAATCTTGGGGATGAAGTATGTCTTACAGTATCCAAACTTTTCTTCTTGCTATATCTTATATGTAGAAGTTGGTCCTTCAAATCTAAGATATCTTGCTACTGCATTTTCTATTTTTTTCATTCTGTTCATCTCGACCACACACACCCCAAACAAAAGGCAGTTTTGTTCCAACAGAAAATGTACTTTCTACTTTTTCTACTGAAGTGTTATCTTACTAGGATTATTAAAATTCTTTGAGGTTGTGTAAATGAGCTCATTTGGTATATTGCTCACTGAAACATTAAATTCTGCAAAGAGTCAACTGCTGCTGGTAACTAGGCAATAATGAATTAATATCCAGTGAGAGACAACTGTGAATCCCAAATATCCAAGCAATTTAACTTCAGGAACAGTGCTTCTGCACTGGTTCAGGAACAAGTTCTACGTTTAGTGTAAAATGAATTTGATGTGTTGTAGTCTGTTATGTAAATCAATATTTGAGCATATGCCTAAAGGTTGTTTTTTTGACTAGATGAGCCTTGCTAAATATGATTGCATAAATTATTCTTTATGCTGGTTTGCCGGACTTATTTCCTAGTCTTCAAGCAAGAGTAGAAAAGGATAAAAGTGATGCAATAAAAATGTGTGTGTTAGGCATATTGTCTTGCGTAGAACTGGACAATATCACAGCTCGCTGCACTTTCTGTGAGGATATATATTTATAGATTTGTCTATAAGGCCTTTGTCATCGCAGTTAGGTAAGCTTGTTGCAAAGTTTTTAAACAAAAGTTCAACAGCAGTTGTTGTTTTCAACAAAAAGTCAAAGCTTTTCTCCATTGAGTTTGCAAGTTTTTTTCAAGGTGAGTTTCAATCCTGAGATACTTAAGCCAAGTTTCCTTTTTAGGGTTACGTTGTTTGCAGGTGGCTTAGACTGGTCTTCGCTGGGCAGTGTTGAGGTGGAGAAGGAGGTCTCTGTGCTGCTGCACTGGTTCAAATGGATCTGATCCTAAGGCACATTAGGACGCATCAGTTAAACAGAGGGAGTGTGAAACTGGTTTTTAGACAAGTTTTATTTGACATGTTCATTTGAATAAAACTGCTGTTATTTCATGCGCAGATTTGATGGACCTCGAGGAAGAGGATACGACAAATTTGAAGGCTCGAGACCAAGAGGGCCCCGTTTTGACTCCCAGCGCTCAGAAGGACACAGGTCGCGTTTTGACCGACAGAACACTGATGGACAGCACACGAGTCGATGGGGAACTATCCCACGTGGACCAGCAGCACAATTTTATACTTCTCAAAATACATCACATGCACATGGTTCCCGACCAAGTGGTCCACGGTGGAGGGGGCCCAGGCCTCCTTTAGGACAGCAGCAGTCACAAACAGACTCACGATCAGAAAACAAAGAGCCTTTTACAGACATGGGTGGCAATCAGCAGGCTGGAAGTAGAACGCAGTCTACTGACGTGACAAGTACAGGCTCCGTTGAGCCGAGTGAGGACCTCACCAGCACTCAACAGGAACCATCTAAAAGTGAAGTCAAAGAAACTACTTCAGATCCTCCTAAGAAGTGGACGTGGAGTTCACACGATCCCAACCAGCAAGTAGAAGACTCCAAAGTAACTACTCCACCTATCCAGAACCAGACTTCGACATCCCTTTCTAGTAACTCTGGAGCTTTGCAGTCAGGTGTTGCAAGGCCGGGAGGTGCGGTGACCCCTGTAACAGGAAGCCAGGATTTGAGTTCCTCAGAGAGCCAGCTGCTTGGTTCGGACAGTACGCAGGGCCTGCCTGGGCCAGAAGGCAGAGGGAAAGGGCCATTTATGCATGAAGACAGAGGCAAGGGACCAGGAAACAGAGGAAGGGGGCAGGGCAGGATGGATGATGGCCGGGGCAGGGGGCAGGGGGATGGCCGTGGCTGGGGAATGGGCCGTGGCAGGGGCATGGGCAGGATGGACGGGCGAGGAATGGGCAGGATGGACGGTGGCCGGGGAATGGGCAGGATGGACGGTGGCTGGGGAATGGGCAGGATGGATGATGGCCACGGCCGAGGAATGGGCAGGATGGACGAGGGCCGTGGCAGAGGATACGTGTACAGGGGCAGGGGGCAGGCTAGGCAGGCATCTATCCGTGGCAGGGGGATGTTCAGGAGAGCGGGCAGCAGGGAGAGGATGGCAGACAGGCGGTCGGGCAGCAGGGAGAGGATGCCCGACGGGCGGTCTGGCAGCCGGGAGAGGACGCTGGGTGGCCGGTCAGACAGCAGGGAGAGGGTGATGTCTAGCCGAGACAGGGAGCTCGCCGGGCGGACAGGCAGCCGGGACAGGGCACAGCGGGCGGGCAGCAGGGAGAGGGGACCTGTCAGGCGGGCGGGCAGCAGGGAAAGGGAGCCCATGAGGCGGGCGGGCAGCAGGGAGAGGGAGCCCATGCGGCGGGCAGGGAGTAGGGAGAGGGTCCCTGTGAGGCGGGCGGGCAGCAGGGAGAGGGTCCCTGTCAGGAGGGCAGGTAGCCGGGAGAGGGGTCCTGTCCGGAGGGCAGGTAGCCACGAGAGGGGACATGTCAGGAGGCCAGATAGTCGGGAGAGGGAAGCAGGGAGGTCTGACGCGGGCAGTATAGATAAACCAATTCACCTAGGAGACGATCCTGACAAATTGCCTCCGTACCATCGAGATGATGCACTCAGGGGTTCTTGGAGTCATGAAGATGAGGGAATGCAGGAGGAGTTTCCTTTAGATAGTAGGGATGACCTTCCTCTGGAGCATGAGCGGTTGGATGACTGGGAAAGAGAACGATACTGGGGAGATCACAACTCTGATTATCAAGATGATTCTGTAGATCCATATGATAGAGATGACAGGTTGCAATCTCACCATTCATTGCCTCCATTATCTCCCCTACCACCACTACCTCCTTTATCATCTGATCACGACAGACGAGATTCATGGTGGGATGACTGGAAAAGGCCAAGGGAGAGGGAACTAGAGAGAGATCTAGATAGGACGGGAAGATCCACAGATATTTATGATCAAGATGTGGACAGAGAATGGGATAATAGAGACTGGGACATGAGACCTATGGATGATAGAGAAATGGGGAATCGTGACCTAGATATCCCCCCTCTCCCACCATTACCACCCCTCCCACCTCTGGATAGATACCGCGAAGATAGGTGGAGGGACGATAGGAACAGAGATCACTATGACAGAGACCTCCGAGACAGGGGGGAGCTGAGGATTCGAGAGTATCCAGAGAGATACGACACGTGGCGGGAGAAGCAGGACTACCTTCCTGAAAGGACTGACTGGGAGAGGGAACGCTTGACGGATAGGTGGTATCCAGATGATGGAGACAGACTGCGACCTATGGGTGATCAGCTGGATTCATCCCTTCTTCCACCTTCACATTCCTCTGATATGCTGGGAGCAGATTCAAACCTGGACTCGGAACAGTCCTTGGGGGGAGTGATGGTCCTTAGCCAAAGACAGCATGAGATAATTCTGAAAGCTGCCCAGGAGCTCAAAATGCTTCGGTGAGTTGCTTAATTCTGTCACTTTTGGGGAAAGAGAAATTACTAAGTAGACTTATTAGATTTTCTTACACATTGTGATATTATTGCATCTTTTCTAGATTTTTGAACTTCTGAGCTGGTACACTCCAGTTATATGGTGTTGTGTGGAGGATGTTAACTTCCTGTTGGACATCTTCGTGCTAAATGTTACTTGTCCTGCATTAGTATGTTGTGATGACCCAGCTCTTGTATTTCTGACCTATCTTCCTCGTTCTTTCCAATGCAAATTAAATACTCTAAGTTTGACTAGAAGCAGCTACATTTTGGTGTCCCAAGCTTTCCTTGGGATTGTGAATCCACCTCCAGTTTTAGCTGTTAAATAAACAATTCAGTCCAATTGTAGCTCTAACCAGCCATATGGGCAGTTTGAATGTGGATGAAATTTTCAAAATTTTAATCAGTAATGGGCTGCCTCTGAGATTCAGAGCTTTTTTTGAAACAAAACAAAACTTATTGACTCCCTCCTCTCTTCGTGCCTTTCTCAGAACAGAATATACGTTTAAAAGTATTCTCGCATTTTACTTCACACATAAGAAGTACTAATTTTAAGACTGGGTCTCTGTATAGGGGAGTGCCTTTATATATTTATAGAGTGAATGACTGGTGTCAGACAAGTTTTCTTACTGTGTTTCCAGTTCCAGGAGTTGTCTCAATTACTCAGATACTTTTCCAAACCTAACAATAATGTTCACTGTTTTATTGGAAGAAAACATTGTTCTGATGTAATTTTGTAAAAGTCATGACCGTGGCAAGCTTTTGGAACCTCTTTTTTGGATACTTATTCGCTAATGGAGTTGCAAGATAGGTGCCCTGAGAACCTATTGCATGGTGTTTCTTATATTGGTGCTCCTTAAATTTGTTATTTTTCCCCCTACAACTGTCCAACAGAGCATTTAAAGCCAAGCTATCAGAATGGTTTGGTGCTTCTGTGAAGATGGTACTCCTTTCCTGATTTCTTCCTCCATTTGTACAGTAATGGCTTCGTTTCTTTCCTCTACAGTATGATAATGGGAGCTCATGTGAAACCAGTTATTTGGACTATCTCCATCACAGCTTTTGTGAATGGGCTTTTTTTCTTAAATAAATGGTCACACCTTTCCCCATGAGTAGGGCATCTCCATTTGTTACTTACCAGGAATAGATCTGTCCACATCACGTGACCAACCTTTTCATTATCCTCAAAGGAGCTTGTTGATAATTGCTTCTTAATCTTTCTGTTATCCTCAGATGACTTTGTTGATAATTGCTTTTAAATACATGTCAAGATCTGCATTAAGGTGGTTCCTCATTCACACAGTGGGACCTATTAAAATTTTGGATACTGCTTCTTAATTAAAGCGTAGGTGCTTTTTTTTCCTTTTTACAATATTCTCTCATTTGAACTCTAGCATCCTCGATGAGTAATTTGGTCAAGCTTGGTTGATCTTAATTCTGAGGATCAACACAACAGTGTTGTCAAATTAGGAGGACATGACTCCTTAGGGTTTTAAAAGAAGTGACAGAATAATAACCTCTTAAACATCAGAAATATCTGGTAGGATAGGGCTCAGTAAATTTAGTAATATAAGAAGAGAGCGCATACCCTCTATCCAAATGTTTTCTTTGTGATTCGATGCCTGAGTTTTGGTTCATTACATGCATTCATGAGAAAACTGGAAAGATAAGTTTCTTTTACTATATCCAGTAAGTGAGAAGTGAGATCTTTCAGGGGAGATTGTAAAGAAGAAATTTACTAGAGGTTCATGTGGTTCACCTTATTCATGAGTTGTTGTGAGATAGCTAATGATTGGTACGTAGCAAAGACAAGGACTTAATTTCACAAGGAAGGTATTTTGCTAAAATAATGAACAGTTAAAATGAAAATCAGTTATCACTGTTACATCATCGTTAAACCACGTTGAAAGATAGAGACATTTTTGCACTTTTCTTGAAGTTGTATTGTTTCCAAACTCGTAAGATTGCTGAGCATCTGTTCGATTGCTAAGCATCTGTCCCATATGGAGGGAAGGTCTTAGTTACATGCAGAAATTGCAAGAAAAGCCATTTCAAAAACGGAAGGGAGAACTGTTATTATGAATAAATTAATATTTCACTGCAATTAGATTAATTCAACAGGTGTTAGTAACTGTGAAATCTGTGTTACAAAGCAACATTTGCCAAAAGTTTTGGAGCAACAGCTTATTTTCAGCTTCTTGGCTTTCTCATAGCCTCAGGTGGCCAGTTGAGCTGTTTAATGTGAATGGCTACAAGCCAGTGGACTTAATTTAAGGACCATAGTTTGGGAATCAGTGCCTAAGTGAATAATTTATTAGAGCTGAGATGCTTGAGAATAGAAACTAAAACCTTTTATGTAAGGAAGTAGATTTATACAACTTTCTAATTCACTAAAAAGGGGAAATATAAATGTGATACTGTTGTTTTTAAATTTCATTTGAGGATATTATTAAAATTAATTACACTGGTACTTCACATCAGGTTTTTCTGAGCAGGTGACCCCAGTCTGAATGGTAAAAACAACTTTAAGGAGACTGCTTATGATTTTTTTTATTTATTTTTTTAACCAGGAATTACACCAGTAGTATAATCACTTTCACCTCCAAAGATAAAGCCTTCATCTGGCTTTGCTTTTATCATGTACGTGACAGCATACTCAGAGCTGCATGCTGTTCTATATTTATCGTGTGGTTTATTTTTCCTAAGCCAGGCATAAAGAAGACCTTGTAAGTGCTGGCAATTGCTCATGCTCTTTGCACTAATGCAGCACTTGGGATCCCTTTCTGTGTGCCATGTTCCCCTTGCCCTGGATGCTGAACAGATGCATTGCTAATCAGGATGGCTTATGTTGTGTCTAGTAGTACAGAGGGGATTCCTTAGTTGTTTTTTGGACGCTACTTTAATACATGCAATTAAATATCAACAAAGAGTTACTGCAATTAAAGAAAAACAAGATAAAAAGATGTTAACAAAAACTGAAAGGAAACAAAATCACATTGAATCGAATTTTGTAGCCTGGTGGTCATAGCTTTCACTGCTGGTCCTGGTTTCTGTTGCACAGACTGTGTATGGGTTGTGTATTAAATAGCATTTAGATATATAAAGCAAGGAAAGCTAACATCACCACTTTGTGTTTAAATGTTGGAATCTTTGTTGTGCTTTGAGTTGGCCTCAGTCTCGTTAGTGTGCATCCCAGAGCAAGTCACTGAAAGCATTTAGGCACGCATCTCCCCTGGGCTTCACATTTGCAGGTCTTGGCAGAACCTGAAAGTCCAGCTCTGCTCTTTACTATCAAAGCAGAGTGGTTCTGGCCAAGTACTAAAGCATAACTGTATGCCACAGAGGAAATCTGTGGTCAAAAAAGGAGGCAGATAATATATTATATACCTCCATGGTTAGGTGGATGCAAAACAGGGATTTCTGAATCAGTGTTGACCACATAAAGCCTGTTTATGTCCTTTTCTACTTTGGACTTGGCTGCTAATGGTAGTGTAATACGTCTTTTAATTTCTCAAGTTTTCATTTGAGCTACAGACTAATAACATTTTCTTGTGATTCATGTGCAGAGAGCAAAAAGAACAGATGCAAAAGTTGAAAGAGTTTAAATCCGACATTTCCGCACAGGATTCTCCAAGATCACAGAACACCAGCACGAGGCCAGGAGGTGCCTTTCAGGTAAATTCATCTCAAGCCTACGTAGTAACGTGGGTAGTAATTCTGTGTATTTCAGATCTTTTCTGCGCTCTGATGGTCAGACTTGTCTGTGGAATGCCTCCCCAGCAATCCTTACAACTTCTTCAGTCTTTTGTTGAGGCAAAGAAACTTTGTGGTTTCTTTAGATTTTTCAAAGTCTTTCTTATTCGTTCAGTCCACTGTGTCTTCTGAACATAACCCGCTGGGGACAGTAGCTCGTGAGGTTTAACAGCCTAGACTGCTATAAGACAACGTGCAAGAAGAGTTGAGCTCTTATGAAAAAAGGCCGTAAGGCTCATGAGAAGACCCTCCTTTTCACCACCTAACTAGGTTCTGATATTATCTTTGAATCCCAGATTGTTTTGCTTTTCCTTTAAGTGTTCCTTCCTCTTTGAAGAGGTTGAAAAAGAAATTTGAGGATAGTTCCATCAGAAACTCAGATGAAGTGGATATTAGCTTTCTGTTGGCTGTCTTTGTTAGGAATACTCATTACTGGAATATCATGAAGCGTGTGGAAGCATACATTTGTGTATCTCTGTGCCTTCATCTCCTGTTGTGATACAGTTTACTCCTCTGCTGTCCAGTCTCCTGGTTGGTTCTGGGAACTCTTCTCAGATGCTTTAATTTTTTTTTTGATAGTTCAAGTTCATACCAGATCAGAAGACAGCTGAAGTTCTCCAGTCATGTTTACTCAGGTTTATAAATCCTTCCTAGAATGAATACAACAGTGTTGTTAAATGTATGTTGAAGTCGATGCTGAGTTGATGCACAGACTTCATTCTTCATTAGATCATAACCTAAAAGTTACTGGTACCAATAAATTTGGCCGTACTGACCTGCGAGCCTGACGTTTAGCCAGACCAAGTTTTCTTTGTCCCTCCCTCCAGAGAAGCGTTATGCTGTGAATGATACACTGCAAGTTTTCTTTTTGCCTAGCTGACCTCTTCATTGTTTACAGTGTCTATAAAGTAAAGTAATGGAACAGATTTGCTACCAAGAGCTGCAGATATGTTGGCATCTTTAGGAAGTGACTTTACTTCCTAACTTTGGTATTTTCTACTTCACCCATCTGCCCAGGGGTATTCAAACAACTTATCTTTCTTTGGATTTCTGCCATGTCTTTGAACTTACTACAAATCTCAGCCTGTATCTACAGCCGTTCTCTGAGTTCGTTTGCATGCTGCTAGTAAGGCTGCCTCTAACTTGGCATCTGCTGGGATTCTGAAAAGACCCTTTTGACACAGTACATGGGGTTCCACAGGGATGTTTGGTTCGAGACTGGATTTTTTCACTGGGCAACACCTCCCCATTTCTGATATCAATCTGATGTTGATTCCATTAAGGGTTTTCTAGGTGATACTGTTCTCTGGGAATTTTTCCAGTGACTTCCAGAAAGAAGCTGGCCTTATCAATCCTTTTGTGCCTCAGCAAGCTGCCCTACTTCCACACTATTTCAGCCTCCTCACAGACAACAAAAGAATCTTTGGGAATGAAACAGTAGACACCTTTGAACTGAGATAGGCCCACTGGAGCTTAAATTAATATTATTTTGAAGGAGAAAATAGATAATATTCAAGCCTTTGCATAGTGAGCAAACGCCAAATTAATTCAGGCCACCAGTTCTTGAAATTTTGTCCTCCTACCTGTAGCACCTTGATGGAGGTACTAGAAAATGCTTACAATTTAATTACAGATTGCCGTTGTGCTTACTGACTTGCAGAGGATGAGAGAAGGTTAGATTACAGATCTCTATTTAAAGTGCTTTCTGCATCTAGGTCTCTTCTCAGCTATCTTCAGAGGCACCAGTAGAAGCCCAAGCTATTAAACCTTCTCCTGCTGTTATTATAAAGCCTCCCGTGTTGTTCAGACAGCCCACCCCTGTGACAAGACCAACTGCCCCACTGGCAAGGCCTGCTACACCTATGACAAGGCCACATGCTCCAGTTCCTACTCCAACTACAGCCCCAAGTCATGGTCAGTCTTTAAAACCATCACCTTCTGCTGTGGAACAGGAACGCTGGGATGAGGATTCTTTCCACGGACTCTGGGACACAAATGAGGATAAAGGAGCAAATATGGAGTACGAATTATGTAAACAGGAGTCAATGATGCCTCCACCAGTATCCTCGCCAGTGAAAGTACCTGCTGTTCACACCTCTGTTCCGTCAGCTGTACCAGTGTCACTTCCTCCAGTTATTCCACCCGTTCCTAAAGCACCTATAATTCAGCAAACTGTGGATTATGGCCACGGGCGAGGTGGGTATTACAGTGAATGTATTTGTCCATTCTGTAACGGAGGGATAGTTAGCTCCATTCTAAAGGAGTGTGGCACACAAAATATGCCACGTATATTTTGCAGCTGATGTTTAGGCTGCGTACACTGTGATCTAATACTTAACAGTGCAATTTTAAGGAGTCAATAATCTTCAGTCTTGAGTTTGATGTTTTCTCTAATGCTGAAAAGCTTTGTCACGTGAATTGAATGGTATATATCCACATCTGCATCTAATAAACACCAACTGATATGGTCACATCAACGTTATATTTAGATTGATAGTGAGACTTTCCCTTAATCCCTTTATAACTGAGTATGGGGACTGTAACTGTGTTAGAAAGTACTTTGGTTTGTTACAGTTCTGAGAAGTGACTTAAAGCAGAATGTGGGTAATGTTTGCATTATTTATATACTGCGTAATAGGTATGGGGTACATACTAGACAGTGCCTAGAGCCCTCTAGAACCAGTGTCCTGGTTCTGAGGAGCTGGCAAGCTAAACAGGCATTTAACACCTAAGCAGTGGGAGCCTCTGATTTTTAGCACTGAGTTTATCAAAGCTAAAATTCAGTGCTATTCTTTTAATTGAATCAACTTCTCTCATGTTTTCTTTTTTGCAAAAGTGGAATTGTGTTGTAAAGTTGTACATAAATTGTGTGTTGCCATTAAAGAGAGTTTTTCTCTAACTGAAGCCATATCAATTCCATTAAATGGATGTTTCTCTAAAAGCAGTTGGAAAAACTATGACTGTTGAGAGTCTTAAGAGAGCATTTCAGTTAATATTCTCAATGTTATAGTAGTTCGATGAGTTACTGAAACTTTCATAGCATCAGTGTATATAATGTAACTGTGCAAGCTACCTGAACTCATCCCAAGAAATAAAGTCCCATTGTTAAGGTAAAGTGGTATACATACTTATGCACGCACAAACATACTTAAGACTTTAAAAACCCTGGTGTTCTGTATTTATGTATATTTTGGTAAGTTATTTCAGTCGCTTCTAATGTCGTTGACTGAGTGCTTTTCACGACATTGGGAAGGAAATGGAAGAGGAGTATGTTAAGACATTACTTAGTTTTCTGATTATTTTTAACCAGATATAACCACCAGTAAAGTGGAACAGATTCCATATGGGGAGAGGGTAACTCTGCGTCCAGAACCTTTGCCGGAGAGACAAACATTTCAAAAAGGTAGGGAGCCCTTGGTTAGCTCACAGACCATTAGTTAGCCCATAAGAAAGGTTGTAAGGCACTACAAGTGTGTTTTAAACTAAATAACTCCTGATTTAAATAAGAACCACTTTCTTGCCTTCCAGGGCCCATAAAAATAAGAGTTTATATTGTCAAGAGGAGTAATACGGTCATTGACCAAGCCATGTTAAAGACTCAATTCAGTAGCTTTAAGTAGGGTTGCATGTTATGGTTGTCTCTTACAGTTTGGGAAAGAGATTCAGTGGCTGAGTTTGTTTTAGCCCTCACATCATGAATTTCTATATATTTTTCCTGTACTTTTGTTGTTTATCCTTCAAAAATAATAAATTCAGGATATGTTTTAATAGTTTGGATTTCCATGGGTTTCTCCTTTCAGAGCACCCTGGTCGTTACAACAGAGAAAGAGATCGTGAACCCTATTTTGAGCGTCAAGGTAATTCAAATGCAGATCACCGGGATTTCAAGAGAGAGCGGGAATTGCACAGAGACCGTGGTTCTGTGGACTATGAACGAGAGAGATTTGAGAAAGAGCGTCATCCCCGAGATGATAGGTATGTAGTTTTGGAACGTTTTTGAAATCAATTTGATTCAAGCTAGGTTGTGTATCAGGCTGTCTGTTTTGACTGAGGTACATATTAATTTCTTATTGGAATCCATAGTAAAAAATTCTACGAATACACAGAATACTATTTTGGCAGGGTTATTCCTACTGCACCTTCAAGGACTCAGTCTTACCGTGACAAGAAAGAGCATCCATCCTCCAGGCGGGGTGGTTTTGAAAGACCACCGTATGAACGAAAGACAGATCGTCCAGCATATGATCATGGGCCTTCCATGTTTGGAGGTATGGTTTCTCAGTCCTGAATACCTGCTAAAATATTATGAAAAATTATTTCTTTGTTAAGAATATAGAATTCAGGAAAATTTATTTGGATAATGTTATAGTTTGGTTTCTCAGTAGTGATGAGATCAGAAAAAGACAGTTAACATACCCTGCTAAAAATGTCTTTGATTGTAGTAGTTTCAAGATTAGAACTTTGAATTGTTTTGGGGAGAGATCCATGAATTTATCCTAAAGTAACGAGTGTGTGTTAAAATTTATAATTTCACCAAACTAAGAAAATTCTTCTGTCCAATCACTGGAATTTGAAGGTGATCGTAGAAATTACCCTGAGGAAAGGATTCCTATTTCTGCTCCATCGATGCCTCGTCAGCCACCACCTGCTCCACGAGTGGAAAGAAAGCCAGAATCTAAAAATGTAGATGATATTTTGAAGCCACCAGGACGGGATAGCAGGCCAGAGAGGGTGAGTATGCATTGCAACAGCAACAATCAGTTTCTATGAAGTCTGTATTCAGATAAAATGCTCATGAGTGTAACACGTTGGGAGGAAGCTTACATTCAGGGAAGCGCTGTAAATTCTGTTGGTTCCGTTGCTAATACTCAGAATGTTGTAGCCTAGGCCTGAGGAGTCCACAGGAGATGTAAACCTCCTAGGAAAGCTAATATGAAATTCCTACTAGTTGGTAATATTAATGTGTTTTAGATTCTTCTGAGATCTTTACTTGGGTTTTTGATGTATCAGAGGAAAGACTTGGCTTTATCCCGTCAGAGAGCTGGCAGTGTGCCATATAAAAGTCAGAAAAAATAAGATCCAGGCAATAAAACATTTAGACAAGACTCATTCAATTAACTTTATTGTAAACAGTTTCATAATATCTTGTGCAGTGTGAGCTGCTGAGACTATTAACATCACATAATCTTATTATTAGTCCTGTGGAACTACTGCAATGTGTTACAACATGGTTTGTAAAACCTGGGAGTGAGGCATGGTACTGGCTTTGCTTGATGATAGACAAAGTTGTGAGCACAGGGCATGTAATTTTTCTAGAATTTCTTTGTATAAGAGATCTGTTAAATTTAGTACAGTCTCCTACCTTATTTTACATTATCTTTGTTTCAGATTGTAATCATAATGAGAGGGTTGCCTGGCAGTGGAAAGACGCATGTAGCAAAACTCATCAGGGTACGTAAAGGACTGCTCACTCTGTAGTGCTGCTCATCTCTTTTGTGTACTTTCTCTACTGTTGTCTTTCTGTTTGTACAGTATACTAAGATAAAAAATTAAGTCAGACTTATTGGAAGAAGTAGGAAGACCTGGAAGAGATGAGATCAAGACCTGGAATTTCAGTCTGTTGTTAATTAATGTTCCATGTCCTCGTGTGGCATGTGAATCCTGTCCAGTCTCAGCAACCATGAGGAATACTGCTTTCTTCCTGCTTTGAATATAGAGCAGGGAATTGCCGTTTGCCAAAACCATTTTGAGGGTCTTCTGTAACAGAATGGAATTTTTACAGGTACCCAGAAGTATTTCTGTTTTGCTTTCTTCCCAGGATAAGGAAGTAGAGTGTGGAGGACCTGCACCAAGAGTGCTCAGCCTGGATGACTATTTCATCACTGAAGTAGAAAAAGAAGAGAGAGACCCAGATACAGGGAAAAAAGTAAAAAAGAAGGTACTTCTAATTCAGTTGCTTATTTTGACAAAGAAGCAAGATACTGTGGAACAACACAGTGGCAATCAAAATTTCAGTCTGTTGCTTTGGAAGAATGCAGCGGTGTGGGGGATTGTTTTTCAAAACAAGTCAATCTAACGTAGGGGCAGAATGGGCAAATGATTGAAAGTTGATTTTGGAAGATGGCTTTCTCATGCTAACGTACTTTGTGATCAGGATATTCAGCAGTTAAATGTTAACAGCTTAATAGGTGTCCTCTTCCTTAAATGCTTTTGTCATTGATCCAGGTGATGGAATATGAATATGAAGCTGATATGGAAGAGACCTATCGCACCAGCATGTTTAAAACTTTCAAAAAGACGTTGGATGATGGCTTCTTTCCTTTCATTATCCTTGATGCTATCAATGATAGAGTGCGACATTTTGAGCAGTTTTGGAGTGCAGCGAAAACCAAGGGTTTTGAGGTGAATACCTAGAAGGCATTTGAATTTCCTAGCACCTGTATACCAGTATTTCTAAACTTTTGAATGCAAAGTCGTTCCTATGTTAAGGAAGAGTGCTATGGTCTAGAGCTGTAAGTTTACCTTTCTTGGAATGTACAACTGTGGAGTGTATGACCAGATAGAAAAACTCTAAAAACTAATTTAAAACATTTAATATTGTCTTTCTCTTTCTAGGTGTACTTAGCAGAAATGAGCGCAGATAACCAGACGTGTTCCAAGAGGAATATACATGGACGCAAGCTAAAGGAAATCAGCAGGGTAACTGTATACATATGGAGTCATAGGATTAATTGCAAGTTTCCTTGTGTTTTCGCTCCTGCTGTTGTTGGAAAACTTGGCTTGTTTTAGTCTACATAATGCCTACACTTTTCTTCGAAGAGGAGCTGGTGGTTATTTCACAGGATCGACTGAAGTGACTTAAGTGCAGATAGATCTTTTCTTGTGATAAGAAGCCCAATTTTCTGTTCAATCTCTTATGGTTTTGGAGGTGCTTCGTTTTTATGTTTTGGGTTTTTTTGGTGTATTTTTTTAGATGTCTGATCACTGGGAGGCAGCGCCACGTCACATGATGCGCCTGGACATTCGTTCTCTATTGCAAGATGCTGCTATCGAAGAGGTAAGAGTATCTCTGCTTGTTAAAATGACAAATTGTGGAGATGTGTCTATACTGAAAATATAAAGCAGGTGAAGGTATGATGACAAACAGGACTGCCATGTACTTGACACTATAGAAAGATGGAATTGCTGTCAGATAAGTGTATTCCATTATTCTTATCAACTACCTAAATACAAAGGCACATGCTACTTTTTAAGGCATTTTTGTTTGGAGCCCTGACTTACGCATCTTTGAGGAAGAATTGAAGCCACTTTGTTCTTTAGCAACTGTTTAGTACCAATTAAAGAGTATTTTTGCTCTCTCAGACAAACCTTGGCACCTTTTCAGCTTAGTTGTTCATAATTTGAGAAATAGTTGATAAAATAAGTAAATAAACATTAACTCCTCTGGATCCCTGCTTTGTGAAATCCAGACCTGTACAGAGTAGTAGTAAATAAAACACATTTAGCAGAAGATGACACTTAATATAGAGGAATGTTACCTTTTATTCCATTTACATTTTACCATGACACATATCTTGGATACATTATCCTTCTGTATTGTTGCATTCTTCTTTGACATACATTTCAGGAACTCTGGAAATAAACTAGTATGTTAATGGTTGTATTGAATGTACCAGAGCTGCATGTTGCTGTCAGAACAGCTCTTGCTGTGTCCATAGAAACTGTTGACCTGCTGAAACAGGAAGGGTGTTTACTCTTTGCAGCTTGTCATGATCTCAGCAGGTTATTTTCTACTCTACAGATACTTTTTATTGTAAAATAGTCATCTTCAAGAGGAGAGCAAAAGTTTCAGCTCTCAAGTAGACCCAGAGAAGGACATATTAGGGGTTTACTCTGATATGTTCATCAAGGTTTTACTAATGGTTTTCATAACTGCATATGTATGAGAGTAGCTGGCATTTCAGAGTATACACATGAATTACCATTAGAGATATGGACCCCCGAAAGTATTCCATTAGATTGGCAGGGTTAGATGTGTTTTAAAGCATCCATTTTTGTTCATTACATTAATCTCTGTGATTAATAATCTCCACTGTGATAATTAAATACTTAAGATAGAGGCTTGATAAAGATACATTCTATACAGAGAGTGCCATTCAAGTGATTTGTAAGTGAGAAGTTTAAGATCTTCTTACAAAATTTCAAGTTTTGAAACATGATTGTGTATGAAGCAAGGGAGGTATTTAACTGTTACAAATACGTTAGCATGAAGAATCCATGTGAAGGAGGATCACAAACTATTGCTACTCTCCCCACACAGTTTCTCGCTCCAGGAAGAAGGGAACCTGCTTTGAAGGAAGCAGAAGTAGATCCAGTATTCATAGAAACTGCAACATAGTGCTTGCCAAAACTAATTCGATCTTTCCTCTTCTATTTGAGCTTGGAATCTTCTGCTTAACCTACTAAAAAAATGAGACTTAGAAGTCAAGCAGTGCTTTGCAAGTCTGTGCTTGTGCTTTGTAACAGGTGGAGATGGAGGATTTTGATGCAAATATTGAAGACCAGAAAGAAGAAGCCAAGAAGGATGCAGCAGAGGAAGAAGAAAGTGAACTGGTAGGAGACACATCAGCCATCTCTAACAAAATGCTTTTTAATATGTCTGAGGGAGAGTCTCGATCTTGTAAATGCCAACCCATTGCCATTCTTAGCAGTGCGATTTTAATACACACATCTATAGTCATTTGTTCCTTAAACATTTCTAAGAGAACTTTAATGTCAAATCATGTTATTTCTATCTGATTTTTTTAAATAATCTGTGAGTGTATGACACAAACAGCATTATCAGAGTATCATGGCAACATGCCTCTTGCAGACATTTATTTATAAGTTACGGTACACTATAGCTCTCTCTTCCAGATTGTCTAAGTATCATACCAAGTGGAGGGATGGGAAGAATGGGCAAAGTTTCATTTAGCTTATTTTCTTTCACACGTCTAAAGAACTCGTCTCAACTGTCATAGTATATGACAACAGTTACGAAGAATATTTTCTCTGCCGAGGCTTTCTGACTTTGTCAGTAGGTATTTCCAAGCTGAGGGATTAGATTTCTTGGATGAATGAAGGTTAGAGATTAGTTCTGTGGGCTGGCTTTTTTGGGTATGTATTTAAAAGGCTGCAGAAGGCCTCTGAATGTAACTTCTTGGTATGTGTTGGAGTTACAATTGATCAGTGCTTGAAGAGTTGAATGTGTCAAACCCTGGTTCCCACAACCAAGCAGTTAAATTCCTATAAACAGGAAGTAACCAAAAATGTCTGGGATGAGCAAAGTCCATTGATGGAAAATTACTCTTCCTCATGAGTGGCAGTATAGAAACCGGATGAAATACAGAATAACAAAAATAAAATTTAGGAAGAGTGGATTTTAATAAACATCTGGTTTGGGGGTTTGCTTGCTGGTTTTTTTTGGTTTGTTTTTTTGGTTGGTCTTCAGGTTTTTTTTTAGCAATATGACTCATTCTCTACTAAATTATTCTCTGGCACAGAGTATGAGACTGCATAAAGTGGGATTAGAACTCTTTAAAGATGCATCCATGTTTACAAGAATATGGCTGCTAGCTTCTCATTTCTTGAAAATGAGTTATATCTAGAATAGAAAGTTGTCTTTTAGCATTTGAGAGAAATCTGTGCATAATTCTGTGTGTGTGTGTTTATGGGCTCTGGGGAGTGTCCTGTTGCACAGTACGTCATAAGAACAGGCCTTTTCTTTATAAGACAAGGAGAAAGCATGGTGGTGGCAACTATGCAAATTATTAATATCTAAAAGTAAACTACATAAAAGAATGTTTTCTATTCCAATTCACGAGAGGTGAAAACCAGCAAAGAATAATCTGCCGTATGTAATCTTTGCCATTCAGTCATATGGCTGATTTCAGAGAGGTATGTCAGACAGAAAAGTATTTGGTATCTGTCACCTTCCTGAGAACAGTTGGTAAAGGTTCTTCATTTCATTCTCCTGTACTTCTCTTAATCCTGGGGAAAAAGAGAGGTCTCAAGCTCCATCTGGCGAATGTCCTTGAAATATCCAACTGTCTTGTACCAAAGGATGAAGTCTGAATCTTTTCTTACCCTATCCGAAGACTGGGATATTATACAGATTCAGCACACATTAGGGCATTTCACACCATCAAAGTCACTCTTCTGTTGCTATTGTCAACTCTCATAGGGTTGTTTGAAGCGTTCAGACAATTCTTGCTTTTCTGTGCTTGATGGTATGAATTATTGATGCATTTAACTTAGTGTTCTCACCAATGTATCACACATTGCTTTGTTCAATACATGCTCCTAGCTGTGGTATAACTTTTCTGAGCATATTTTAATGTGCAACATGTTTGAAAAGTATAAATATACGTATATACCTGAAATTTATTTATTTGTCACAATGAAATATTCCAGCGCAAACTGTTTTAGTTTGTATTAACTACAGACTTGATTAAAAATATTAAAATAGAGAAGTCTGATAATCTCAAATCACTGATACATGCTTGATAGGAAAAAAAAAAAAGTCTGTAAAAGATTTTGGAAGAGCAATGCTGAACGTAAACAAAAGCAGTGTAGCTCTCTGTCATGGTACACTGATTTAATAACTCAGCATTAACGAATACACAGGTGTTCACAGTGGAGGCGACCTATAAATAGAGCAGGAAAGGAATTAGTGTATTAAAACTGGTCTGTGGATTTTTTGGTTTCTTGTTGAAATCTTTTAGAGTAGTTCTTTTCCCTCCATATTAAAAATCATTAAAACAATGAAACTCTCACAAGGGTTCCATTTCACCACAGTGAGCTTTTTATGTGATTGCAGAGAAAATTTCAGCTGTTCAGATTAGGAATAAAACTACTTATATGAGTTATAAAGAATTGCTTAGCAAGGATTTATTTGTGTAAGAGTATAAAATGAAAAGACTACAAGAAAATACCTAAAATAAATACCTTTTTGCCAAATTTAATACTATTTTCATTTGCAAGGAATGAACTGGCTAAAGTTTATTATATGTAAAATGTATTATGACGTGTAGGGAAAAAGTGTTTGGAAATAATATTTGAACCATGATGAGGGTTATTTTTAAATGAAAAAATAATTAAATCTCAGTTTCAGCAGATACTACCTCATTTAAACTAGAAAAAAAATGTGGACTGACTACTCATACAAGAATTTAGTATGTTCATCTGAAAGGATTATTAAGTGAAGCTTGTGTGTAGTAAATCTGGAAATATATTAAAAACATTTGACTAAGGTATATTTTGCATTTGACTAAGATAACTTTTGCATTTGTAAAGCCTTGTATATTCTTAATGCCTGATAAATTGTGTCGCTATAACTTTGCCTCTTGGGATATTATAATCTAGTAACTGCACCCAGCACCATTGCTATCTGTTAGACTCATTCTGGAGTTCTGTGTTGGCAGAGCAGCGTTCTTGTAATGATGTGCAAGGGCTGCTAAAGTCACTTACTGAAAGGGAAGTAAGTGGATGCAGAAGTTCTGAAATACTGAGTAACTTGTTTCCTTCATCTGATAACAAGAATTGTGCCTTACAAAAAGAAATACCTTAAGCTCCCATTATAATGCTGTTTCCAGTTCAAAAGTGATATGCATGTGTTGCTCTCTCTAATCCTCCGAGCTTCTCTCTGTGTATGATTTAGGGTTACATTCCGAAAAGCAAATGGGAGATGGACACTTCTGAGGCAAAGCTAGGTGGGTATTTATTTTTTCCTGTTTCTTATAGTTGGTATCTGATGATATTTGCAAAACTTTAATTTCCATTTTCACTGTGCCTCCCTACCAAAGACAAATAAATGTACTGGTCTCATACACATCTGAAACTGCAAAAGCTTCAATACAGAAAAGGAATTTCCCTCTGCCACCAGAGACATGGGAATTATGACTTTCTAACCATCGCTGTTTTATATACTCATTAATTGTTCTTCCATCTGTTCAGGGAAGGTATTGTGTTGTAAAATTTATTTAAAGCGGTATTCCTATTCGTTATTCATCTCCTCTGTATTATAAAAAGTGAAGAGTCAACTTACATTGCACTGCATTCTTGTTCATACTGCATATGTGTTTCTCAAGCATAAATGTCGTCAGTAACTACTCACTTTCTTGGAGACTTGCATAGTAGGTAAAATTGTATTGATGATGCATCTTACTTTCCAAAACTGGCATGGGTGAGGACAGAGAAGTACCATATGTTGAAATTGGTTCTCAATGAATCGGCGTCATCTTTTCAACAAGTTATGTATTAATAAGTTAAAGTTTGTTAAGCATTTCAAATTCCAGGGGGGTACTAGAATTTTTCTTAGTAGGATGCAGAATGGACTTTCCAGGACTTACAAGGGCATGATTTTTGCTGCACTCCTGTTCTGATTAGTGCTGCTGGCTGCATTGTATATAAATAAGTGCTAATATTACAATTCTATCAAAGTCAAAAGCGACCTTCAGGTTGAAATGCAGGCACCATGGATATGATGCAATATGGACATGTGGAAATAAGTTTTTAGTCATTATGTTTTTGTGGGATTTTTATTTTTTTTCACCCAGTGAACAATAATGGTACTAAGCCAAGATTTTATGAGTGGAAGGTGCATAAAACTATCATTTTCTATCACATCTCTGAGAAGTAACAAATACCTGAGTGGGATACAGTATGTCTTAGCATTTTTTGAGGTCTTCTGCATGTGGTACAGCCCTGTGTATGATTACTTTCCAATAACCAAAATCACATTTGTACAACAGAAATAGCATCAGAAGTTGTAGCTTACATAAAGCAGATTTTCATCTCTTGCTGCTAACCATGTCTTCTGCTGCTGTGCTCTCTTTTAAGTCATTTAAATATTTGTGGAATATATTGGCTTTGTGGCACCTGCAGTAAAACTGGAGGAGATTCATACTCAATGCTTGCAGCATGTCGAACAGCAAGGCAGTTCAAGACAAAGATTTTTCTGCATTCTTGGTATACAAGTTAATTGCTTTTCGTATCTTATGATTATTTCTTAAATTTGTAATGATTTTTTCTAACTCTGCATTGTTGAAGAATGCAAGGCTCTGATGTGTTGTGTTGTTCTAAATTATACAGACTCTTCTTTATGTACTAAGTAGGAACAGATGCGTTGCGCTGCATAGAGAGAACTTTTAAGTTATCCCATGCCTTTTATAAATACGGCAGGAGTCCAGAGTATGTTCTAAAAGTTTTTATGGGTAGTTTCTAGTAATGTGGGGACTGTGACTGCGTCAGAAAGTTACAGATAGCTGTCAAAGTCTACCTCATTCATGATCAAATACTGCTAACAACAGAATTGTGCTGACTTTCTTTCCATGTGGAAAATCCGTAATAGAAAATGCAAGAGGATTTTTATATGGTCTCCAGTTAACATAAACGTAAAACTGGGAGAGAGCAGCAGAGTCAATTTTACTCTAAAATAAATTACTTCCAGGACTGTGGGAATAATAACAATCAGTTAACAAACTGGATCTTAGCAGACTGTAAGTCACAGGTGCTGAGAAGGTCTTTCTATTAAATCTGTATTCACAATTTTACTTTCATAACTACCCTCTAGATTCATATTTATAACTATATAGAACTACAGATTAAAAGTAAATTCTGACAGAACGTACGTTATAAAAAGCCTGGCATTCCTACATAACAAATGCTGTTTTGTTTATTTTTGAAAAACTACTTTGTGAGGGCAGACAGCTTTTAGCTGAGGTTGCGCTTTATAAGCACTTGCAGTCTGTGAGTAATAATTATATTTAATTCGCAGTAAGATTTTGTTTGGTTATTCACAGGCCCATTTCAGTAGATGACATATCAAAATTATTTCCTGAAAGGCATGTAAACTGTGGTATGCATTTGTCATTCCCAAGTTGGGTTATTTCCTGGGAGCTGGCCTGCCCATTAGGTTTATTGCATTAGTCCCAGCGGGCATGTATTTGCAGAGGTTGCCTAAGTGCAGAATCCGAAAAAAATTCTGTAAGTCCTCTTCTGCCTTTTGGATTTCTTTCTGAATAGATATTGTTACAGGAGGACACAAGATCTTACTAATCACAGAAAGCCTTAGAAAAGGTCTGAAAAGCATGAGCTCTTCTAGCTGCAGTGCTGACTTGTGCCAGTCACCATGCTGTTCGCTCCAGAGCACTTGCTTTAGTTCAAATTTACTTTGGCAGGGTTGATGCATTCCTCTGACTATGTATGCTGGTATAGCGTTTCCTTACGTGTTGTGACTGCAAACCACATTTTTATTTTAAAATCTAGTCACTACTGTTTCAGTCTGTCTCAGTGCATCATACACTCAGGCTCTTAAACTTACAGAAATGGACTAATGTTTTTAAAATTTGACTATGTTAAGTGTTTAGTACTGTACTCTGTTTCAAAATGCGGCTTAGTCTTGAGTTGGACAAAGTTCTGCAAAAGGAGAAATGACTTCTACCATAGGTGAGGTTCTGATACCGTTGTAAAATTTGCTCTGGAATGCAAATAACATTTCACTTAAAACTTTGTAGCTTTTGTACAAGAAAGGCAAAAAAGTAGCCAATTGATTGATTTACTTTGAGCAAAGTAAGTAATTTACTTTCAGAACCTATTATTAAAATTCTAAAGGTGAGTTTTTCATTCTACAAGTTTTCAAAAACGCTGCTGTTTCGTTGTTTTTAAAATTGAAATGGTGAAGTGATTTGTTTGATAGTTTAACGCTCAGTAATCATCTGCCATAAATATTCACAAGCACCGTTGTTACAAAATGACACCTTGTCTTGTTTTCAGGGGAAAAAAAAAAATTCTGGTAGGCTTTTGACATTTCCTTAGAGTGTGTCTGCTGCATGTGAACCATGATAGTATGCGTGGAAGCAGATCTCTGGAAAGGAAGGCATTCCAACTTCAAAAATGGAAGGGGATAGCATTGTAAAATAAATTCTGTATAACACTAACAAAAAGGGACAGAGGGAAACTGATAGGCTGAATGCCTCCTGAACTCCCCTGGTTACAAGTTACACATTTCTGGGGACTGTGTTCAGTTGGTCTGTGTGCAGCAGGGAGTGGGACGCTGGAAATAAGATACGCTTGCATCATAGCAGGTTGCCTCCTAACAGGAATACGTCTGTGTTATGCATAACTGTCAGCAGAGCTCCTGAACTTCCAGTTCTTTATGTTCCTGAATGCTCCTCGATCTGTTTGTTGCTATCCCTTTAAATACCTTTTCTTTTTCTTGTAACCCTTGTTCTGTGAATGTTTTACACTGATTGATCTGAGAGTAATACTGAGGAATAGTGTGAGTATGTCGTGTGCTGGAGTAATGGAGGAATATTTTGTAAATTAATTTTGTCTTCTAGAGGGAGTACCAGCTTTCTGTGGAGATTGAGCTTCAAACTTGGCAGATTTAACTTAGAGCAAAGAAGAACCTTAAATGAATCATGTCACAAGATATCATGTAACAGATACAAATATTCTGCACACAGTTTTATTAAGTGTTCTTTGATTTGTTTGGTTTGGGTTTTGTTTTTTTGCTTTTCTGTTTTGTTTTCAGAGAGGGATTAAAATGTTTTCTTGGAAGAAGTTCTGTATCTGTTCTAGAGAAATGGGGCAGAAGTGAATTCTTAAAAACTTTAGAGTTCTATGAGAGAGAAGTTACTTCACCAGGTTATGGCACTGAAACGTTAGTATCATGTCTACATCACCATTGCCTCACATCCTCTCTGTTGTTGCTCTTCTCTCTCCAATATTAAGTAAAAAAAACTCATCTCTGAACTGATCTTCTTTAAATACATACTCTTGAACATCTTCTGCTCTCCAGAAAATATGTTGTTTTGTACTTGGTTTATTTCAGAGACCTTTGGTGGGTAAATTTAATTACAGCGGTGACTTTTGAAGCACTGTTACTGACATCACTGGAAATGGCTTACAGAACGTAACTACCAAGCTTAGTGTTCCTTCTGCATATGCCTAGTTTTTGGCTTATGAAATGGTAGCATACAGCAAGAGAATTAGTACTAGGATTTACTTCGACTTGTGAAGCCTGTTTTCATTGTCTTATTGTTCATAATCTTAAAATGAGTAATTCTTTCATCTCCTTTCCAAAAGCAATTGACCACATAATTTCAAGAAGGTGTTATTTTTTCACTGAAAATAAGTGTCTAAAGAGGAACAAAATTTTAGAACCTAGGAATGGAACTGTTTCTCTTCATGCATTTATTTGTTCAATAAGGAAAAGAAGAAGATGATGGCTGTTGGACAAGCATACTTCTCAAATATTTGTGACTGACTTCTTGCACCATGAAACAAAAAAATCCGAGATTTTTTTTCCAGTCCTGGAGGATTTTTTGTGGTGGTTCTTCCTTGCAGGGAGAAGAAAAATGGGAGGTCAGGGTTTCAGGGGATGGTTTTGTTCAGCAGAAACAGAACCTCAAAAACTTGTTTTCGATGCGTAAAATTATACGATCGTCACTTATTCCCTGATATTGCATGTATGTAATGGTTGACACAGTATTAAACCCCAAATCTGGGAGAGATGCTACAGCTTTGGTCTTGTGTTCTAATATAGAACAGGTGGATCTGTAGTTCCTTAAAGAGCTATGGGTGGCTGTATTGTACTTGTAAGTACAGACTCTATATGGTATGAGCATCCAGAAAAGCAAGCTTTTCTCCCTCATACAAATAACAAAACTGAGTGTTGTTGCCACGCAGTTAATGTGAAAGATCAATAAAACTTGAAAATGGTGCTGAGTCTTCTAGTTTATTTCAACTCTCATCATACTGCCTATCAAGATAAGCTGGATGTACAAGTTCTGCTGATCATTCTTTTGAAAATATTTCCTCTCACATCTTGTTTGTGTGAATAATAGGAAAAAAATCTCCTTTAACTCTGAGGCTCTGTGTTTGTTCTCAGACAAGCTGGATGGTTTGCGGACTGGCACTAAAAGGAAACGTGACTGGGAAGCCATTGCCAGCAGAATGGAAGATTATCTACAGCTTCCAGATGACTATGACACTCGTGCTTCTGAACCTGGAAAGAAGAGGGTAATAAACTTTCAAATGACTTTCTGTAGATGACCATTGAAAGGTTTCTGTGATAAAGAGTTTGTATCAAGTCAGTCAGTGTATATGAATACGGGAATTTCCTTGACTCGCTTTTTATTTTCCGTTAGATTCTGTAGGAGAATATTTTGGAGAATAGTCTTCCAGAGGTAAACAGATTAAGTATAATGAAGTGGGGAGTTGTAGGTAATGGAAGATAACTATGCATAGCATGGCTTCTGAGATTGAGAATGGAGTCATATCCCAGTTCGTGCTGAGGAAGAAGATGTGCGTAGAGTCCTTTTTTTAGGCTTTACATTGTGTGATGAAATGGTGTGATACACAGTGTATATTCTAAGACAAGATGATGATGACTTTATTAAACTAATTTTTGTGTTAGGTTTTATAATAAGTAGGCAGAGAAACAATTCACTGTTCTTAACTTTAAAAAAGGTTCAGCTGAGGAAAGCATCAACTATGTAGATCCATTATCAGTAAAACCTTGAAGTTACCTCCTGCATATACCTTTCATACAGCTTGGGAGAGGGTGTTTAAGAAGGTGGCTTCAATCACTCTATATGTACTTCTGTTCTGAGCATAAACTGCTACATTTTCAAATACCACTGAAAAAAAAAAAATTTAAAAATCATGGGGGAAGATGAAAGAGGTAATAGGTAGGATGCTTATTTTTTCCAAAACAGAAAGACAAGCTTTTGCTTTCAGAATTACATCTTCAAATCTGACTGGTACAACATGCTAAAATTTACCATTTGACATGGATAGCACATTGGTATTCTTCTGTATTCTTAAATGTTAGGATTATCACAAATACCACTATGTGGTGGAAAAGAATATACAAACTTACATTCAGAGCGTAGCCAACATTAATAACTATAGACTAATTTTTTGTAGTTTGCTTTTCTATATGTCCCATGAACCTTTACATAAAGATGAAAGAACAACAAACAAAAAAGGAACATCATTTGCATCCGTGCAACCAATATAGTATGTGAAGAAGCGTATTTACTACCAGATAAAGATACTCGGACATGCTTTCTAATTCATCGCTTCTGCCATAAGCTTTGTACCCAAGCAGATACTCAACTGTCTGGATTTCCATCTCTATCCACTGTGAATATATGTAGTAGTAATCGGTTTAAAACAAAACATGAGGTTAAAAGTGTGTTAGCTTCAAGGAAAATGTAAGGAACCAGGGAGGGAGGAGAGAATGATGTGTGTATATGTATACAAATCTCCTAGAAATACCTGTTACAGCTCGCTCTGTATTAAAGCTGATAAGGAGCTGTGGGTCTTGTACAGACTACAGTTGATTTTGCAGCTAAGTTATTTTTCATACTTATTTTTTAATGAACGAGTTGATCAGCAATGCAATTCATTCAACTTTGCCACTAAAAGTAGTTTGAGTTGACTGTCTGTGTTTGGGTTTGTTGGTTTGCTTTGTAAAGTCAAGTAGAAAACACGGGTAGTACTGAACACTGTGTGAGAGAAAAGGAGTTACTAAGACATTTTCAGAGGAAGTGATGGTGGAAGAAAGCAGGCATTGCATATCAGTATGAATATCTGAGGAAGTTCAGCTAGAATGTGGAATTAGGGGGGTGCTGGAAGAAAGGTGATATGGGTATGTCCAAAAGTAACAGATCAGTTTGAATGGGAGTCAGCAGGATGTCAGGGAAGAGCTCCTTCACTTACTGTTTTTCTTGTCCTGCAGTTGTGTGTTGCTGTTGAGTTCCTGGACAGTGGCCATTCATCACCACCTTCCTCCCTCCCCGCAGTTACACTCCCCTCCCCGTGCCCCCACATCGTGTCTGGGTTTGTGGGTGAGGAAGTGACTGTGTGTGTTTGAACAGGATGAGGGCAAGTGATCTGCATGACAGTGAAGAGCCATAGAGGAAACGGATTCAGCTGTAAAGATGGAAAGCAACCAGTGCACAAAGACGTTATTTAGTGGAAAGAATCAGTAAAAAGATTTAAATAAAAATCTGTCACAGAACATAAAGAAAACTGACCCTCATTCAGTCATTCACTGCTGAGTTGCTGTTCACACGCTCTTCCTGTAGTTTCATAGTCTTCTCCTAGGTGTTTCCATTGTGCAATTGAAAGACAGGTTCTACAGAAATGAAGACACTAAATGAATCTTTGGTAATTCTTCCTGCAGGAAGCATTGCTTTGCATAGGAAAGTAACTGTAGTGATTCTTCATCTCTCAGAACTATAGCATTGAAATGGAAAATGCTAATCATACATACCTTTTTTTCTACTTCATTGAACATTCGGAACATTCAATTAAAAATAATGTAACCGCTGCAATTTCCATCTTTACTCATCAGAGAACAAATTAGTGATTACCTGTTGGAATTAAAATGAGTACAAATTAGAATTCTTATACTCTCATCTGCAGTGGGAAGCTTAGATGTGTCTCAGAAGTTCATAAGGGATTGTCCTACTGATAGTATGTTCTCCATAGGTGCGGTGGGCAGATCTAGAAGAAAAAAAAGATGCAGACAGGAAAAGGGCCATTGGTTTTGTTGTTGGACAAACAGACTGGGAGAAGATAACAGATGAAAGTGGTCATCTTGCTGAGAGAGCCCTCAACCGTACCAAGTATATATGAAAAAGTGGTTAATGGGAATTTTGTGCCTTTAAGGTAAGTATACGGTGGTTTTGCATGTTTCTGGCCTTGGTATTGTTTTATTTGTTTGTTTAGTTTGTTGGGTTTTTTTTAGGGTTGGGTGTTGGGTTTTTTAGTGTTGAGATTGCAGGTCTTGTCACTGTTAGAGTTCTCCCAGACAAGATTATATGATTTGGAACCCTGTATAGTAGGTGTCAGCTGTGTACTTTTCAGTGCACGTTCCCCTGTACAGCATCTAAAAATTAAAGAAGAAAAATTGTCAGCTATCAGAGTCTCCAAACCCTGCTAAAAGGAAAAGTGTTTTCATTATAAGAATAGCTTAGCTGTATGCTTGATCCTGTCTAGTTCAGATTTTGCTTACTATACGTATCTTAACTCTGACCATTTTAACTGATTTTTTACTTTAACTGTTTTACTTGATGTAACAAACTTTTCCTTTCTTTACAGGCCATTTGCTCTGAGGAGATGTGAACCAAGGTGTCATGAGCATCTTGCATGGGTCATGTCACTCCCACCTTCACAGTTTTTCTTTTGTTATTTTAGTTTCAGCAATTTTTTTGAGATATTGGCAAATAACCAGTGCCCTCAAAAAAAGAAAAAAAATCCCGCTGCTCCTAAGTGAGAGAGACAGTTTACTTTTTAATATTTTTGGAGGGGGGGGGGGAAGGGGAGGGCCAGTAGTTTTAGCTGCTGTTTGTGGGATGAAGTGGAAGGATTAGACAGATGTTACCTCCACTGTACTGTCACAGAATGTTTATCACCTTTGCTTTGTGGCCGTTCTCGTTTTATACTGTATGTACCTTGTAGCTTATTGTATTAGGAAGCAGAACAATAAATTTCACTATAAACTCTGTATTCTTGGTGGACCATATAGCATGGTTTTTGTTTCACATTTTAATTGTGGTCTGTGTGTTCACATGTTGACAGTGCTCAGAGCCATCCTTACCTGGAAGAGGTGCTCATACTCTGGAATGTGTCCTGTCTTCTAGGTTTATCATGTGCTCTTCCTCTCAGAGACAGCTCCATTAAGGCCCCAGGTTTTGCTGGCCTTTAGGAGCCATTATCATTCTCTTTCTTCTGGGAGAGCAAAAATGGTCATTTTCTGGATCCTAGTTTCTCAGTTATGTCAAATTTCCATTACTACGTGAGTATAAATTCTTTTGGATGCCTCTGAAATACTCAGGGTAGTAATGTAAGAAAAATGTTTCTTTAATGCTGAACTTGAAAACTATGGCATTCCACTACAGCATTCTCTGGAGGGCAGCATAGAAAATTCATTTGGGTCTTACTATGTCTTTTAGACAACACTGGTCCCTATCAGGACATTTCATTCCATTTGTAAGTCTACTGTCTTGTAGAGAAACTTCATAAAAAGAAGCAACAAACACCAGTAGTTATACCCTTCTATTCCTTTAATAAATACGTTTAACTTGCTGAAAAATAATAGTCCACACTATAAAAAGTGGTGCAAATTCTTCATAGACACTGACATACCATTTCTGCACAGTATCACAGGTTTGCTGGTGAAAACTTTCTTTTGTCCTCTCAGGTTTTGAAGCAAATACCTTGTGTTAACAACGTTGTGACCAGGCAAGGTATTTAAATCCTAAAATAATTGTTTTAGTGGTGAACTGAAATTTTTCTCCTGATCTTTCTGAGGGAAGCAAATGAAGTTCTGAATTTCGTTCTCTGCTACTCTTTGTTGCTCTGCTGAGCGATTATGTTGTGGTTTTCTTCTAGGTTGGGAAATGAGCTGGTTCTGATGTGGTTATGGTTTATGTTGTTGAGGAGAGCTAATGGTGCTAATGAATGGTTTTGTTTGCCATTCTAATGGCTTGGTTTTTTGGATGTTTCTCAGCTTTGTCTGTGGTGCATGATTGAAACCTCTTTGGAAAATATATGAATATATGAACTTGTGTTATGCCCTGAATGTGTTTAATACAAGAAAACCAGGCTCCCTGAATGCAATGTTCTTAAAATGGAAGGTAATGAATGTGCATTTTCTGTGTATGCATGCTATTATGTAGCTCGTATACTTTCTTTTTTAAATGTTGCCAAGTGTTCTTTGAATTCTGGCTGAGAGTTGTTCACAAAGGGAAAATAATAGTTAAGAAATAATAGCCCTTGTATATTGTTGTGGAAATCAGGCAAGCTTCACTTCAGAGAAGCTGCTATCTCAGGTATGTGTAAAATGGCTTTCAGTCTACCATAAGTCGTCCCTAACAGAACTGGAGTTCTTGTGACATGCATGCCGCTGTTACGATTTGATGCTGTTTCTTGACTTTTAAAAAGTTTCTTGACTTGTTAATTGTTTTGTCTGTATTTTTGGTGATAAACCTAAACCAGGACCTTTTCTAACACTTCCTTTCCAGGCTAAATATTTCTGGAGCATGCAAAGGGATAGCATGTGACAGAACTGATCGTATTGTTTACTACTTTTGACAATTTTGAAAACTTTTTCAGCAGATAACACTCAGGTTACATCAAATTCATTGTGTGGTTAACACAGAGTTAAAGAGATGGACAGAGAATACACATAGTTATACTCAATTCTAATAAGAGAGAGAAAATGTATCAGTTTTCAAATTTAGGGCAAAACTTGTGTTATGAAAACACCTTGGGGGTGCTAGCGGTGGTTGTTCTTTTTTTCTGGCTCCCTAAAGTTCCACCTTTTCCGTTTCTATGGTATTGCTGTCTATTTCAGTTGGTTTGAAAGCTTTGTAGGTTAGTTTTCATCTGCTTGATGGGAAGTGGCTCTCAAAGAAAATAACATTTTGCCAGAGCTACAGCATGTAACCGATTCCTCATACCCTAGTCCTTCATTGAGTGAAGAAATCAAGCAAAAATGAGAAATTCATCATTGCTGCTGGCACAGAACTGAGAATGGCTGGGTAGTCCAATACTTGGCTTATAGTCAGAGTTTGGTGATGAGTGATTTCTGTTTTGTCTGGAGAATCTTTTGGTATAGAACCCAGTAAGGCTTGATCCTGATTTAGTTCTTAACTCGTCTGCTCACCAATATTGGCTCTAGAATCTCTTACAGCAATGAACAGAAAAAATGTCCATTTTGATAATAGGAAAAATAGGAAATTATGCATCCAGCACTTTAAGATCCATCTTTTTCTATGCATGCAATTACGTTAACTCTAAATTGGACTGTTTCTGTGTAGTGCATCACATCTAAAAATACAACCTTGAAAAAAAAATCAGCTGCTGCAGAATGGAGCTGCCGCTACCTCTTGAGCAAAGTTGACTGTTAAGACTATTTTCTCTGAATTACAATTTTTAATGGCACTTCAGTTGCTTAAGACTGTCTGCTTTGTTAAGAATACTGAAACTACCTACCTCATGTAAGAAATACATGTGCTTTTTGCAAGGAAACATAACCTAAGACAATGTATGGATACATGAATAGAGCTTAGTTGTCATCTTCAGTTGTCTTGTGTGTTTTACTCTAGAATTGCTCATTAAGCTTTATGGCCTGACTATGGTATGCAAGGTTAAAAATCCAGCATATAGTATTACATCACCTGGAAATGTCATGGTTTGCTTTTTCTTAAACGTTTACATCAACATAGATGAACAACTTACCTTGCATTATTAGTTTCCCATCTTTACAAGAGAAAAGTTGGCAGTTGTACAAGTTAGATTTTTCACTTTTCACCTGTCAGTTTGGATTTGGTATTTTTTGGACTTGATCTAGTCATCTCTATGATCCTTGTCCATTAACTATGTTCCTTGCCTGTCTGTTTGTAAACATTACGTTTCTGTTATTATCAGCTTTTAAGGCACGGCCTTAACTATTTTCTGAAGCACTTTAATTGGTGAACGACCATTTAGATACTGAGTATCATTCCAATAATGTTTTTTTATGAAAGGATTGAATTGAAAACAATAGTTGTATTATTACACTGAAACAAATTGATTAGCCTACCCCCTGAAAATCCTACATCTGGTCCAGTTGCTTTGAATAGTTAAAAGTTATGACGGATAGTGATCTGTAAGTCACACTGGAAAGTATGCTTCCTGCAGAAGCAGACTCATTCATTAACGTGCTTTTAAATTAGAACAAGACCTCTTGAGCCCAAATCTGTTTTTCCCAAATTGAGATTTCAACATTACTGGAACACTCTGAGATTTCTTTTCAAACGAATTAAGTAATTTGACCTGTGGGTCAGCTTGCTACCACCTAAACTACTTTGTCGTTAACAGAAGAAGAAGGGTCTTTGCCTGATATAAATCCACTTATTTGAGTTGTTTCATGCCCTTTGGACACAATTTCCTATAGCAGATTGCACAGTTTTATTATTAATGTTACTGCCGTGGAATTATGGAAACACAAAACACTGGACAAACCTCAGGACTTGAAGAAAACATGGTTGATCTGGGACGGAAACAAATTGAACTTTTTCTTTTGAAGTTCCTAATGAGCCTGCCAGCTACCTAATTGGGAATTAACTCACCTGCAACCCAGGAACTCTCTTGGATTATTGTAACTTGGTGTACATGGCCTGGACAGGGGAAGCAGTACTGAGAGTTTTGGTGTGGGGAATGTTCACGTGGTCTGCGGCCTTTGGAAGTCAAATGCTGATGGGTATGTTGTTCCTTTTTATTATGCTCCTCCTCATTATTTATTGTTTCCCACACTACTCCTGGGAAGCAAGGTTGCAATACTGCACTTGAGATCCACAGACAATCTGAGATCAAACTGCGCCAGTGCAACCTATGTACCATGAGATAAAGTACTTGAGGAACAGAGACGGCCATCTCAGTTGAGATCTGCACATTTGCAGCGTGAATTGTAAGTGGGTAAAAGGAAATTCCAGTTCTTACAGCCTCATGCAAGACTGATTATACTTAGTTTTCTTATTGTAGAAATGAGAAGAGAAATTTCCTAGAATTTAAAATGAGTGATACAATTTTGGGTTTCCTAAGGCAATCTTCATTACTGTCTCATAAAGCTTGACCCAAAGTAGTTCTCTCTTCTACTCATCCATTCCTACAGCTGAGAGTCAGAATGCTTCCACTGACTAAAGGAACACAGAGTAACTTTTCTGATTTGTGCTCAAGATTAATCCCTTTCATGGTGAAATTCTGTTGTTTCGTTCTTACCAATGGAGTCTTCCAGCGATTATGATGTCTCTTTCTACCACTTCCAAATTTCCATAGTACCGGATCTGCAGCCTGGAGCCTTAAATCTCCCTGATGCATGTAGGGTGGAAAATTGGTAATGACAGTATTTGAGATGGTTTATCACTTTGTAGTTGATTAATACTGTTTGGAAGAAGAATGTACTCTTCTGTTCACACTTTCGGTTAAACCAGGTAAGCTCAAGTATTGTTAGCAAACAAAAAATACAGCAAGTTACTGGAAATAGACAACTACAAGTGTTTTTAAAGTAGTTGTTATTTTCCATTTTGTTTTGGGTTTCTAGTCAGGAGTCTCTGATCTCTTTGAATTTTAGCATTTGAAATTTAATGTGAAAAACTTTAAAGCTGCCTGGATGGAAATGGCACAGTTTCTTTTTTTTTCCTTGTATTTTTCTAACTTTCAGAATCTCGTGTGGAATATCTAGACCTATCTCTAGTGCTTGTGTTCTAGAATGTGAATCATTCAAATATTTCTCCTTATTTCTTCCCTTGTATTTATGCACAAGAGCATATGAATGGATGTTCAGTTTTACACAGGAATTTTTGGCAAACTTTGGATGGTATCTGGACTGTCTGCTGTAAGCCCTGTATTCATACATGATGTCGCTGTGTTTGAACACACAGTAACGTCAAGGGAATACATGAAGACCCTTGCTTACTAGATCTTGAAATGTTGCTGCGTTTGGAGGGAAATTGTAACTGCAGTGTTCCTTGGAGGAGAAAAAAAAATGCATCTAAGTGGAGGAGGGGAGGGGGAAAAAATGGGAATTTTGTCAGTTGTACTCTAATTATCTGAGCTGCAATCTGTTTAATGTGGCTAGAACGTGCTAGCAACTCTACCATCTGAGGTATCTGCCATAGTAACTGAGTAGATACATAATTCTGGAGGAAAATCTAAAATAATACATATCATTTTTTGTTTACAGGTCAAAGTATAGTTGAGCAAGCTGATTTTGAAAGGAATTTGTATTGAAAAAGCCTATCAAGGGTGATTTGAAAGTACTTTTTAATTCTCTTTAAAACCACAAGCCATTAACAGATAGTGTGTAAACTGAAACATTGTACAAAAAATAGAAACGTTTTCCAAAAACTTAAGATTCCTTCTGCTGAAGTCTTGTAGGATGTTACTTTCCTCCTTTAGGGTTTAACACGCAAAGGGAGAGAAGTGCTGCAGTTCTGCCCTGCTTCAGAACACAAATGACCTTACCTTATGAGTAAAGCACAAAACTCAAGGTATCTGTTTTGACAGGTAGGTAATACAGGCATTGACTTTAATTTGTCACTACATGCTCTGTGGAAGGCAAGGTATCTTAAGCAGCATTTAAAAATTATCTTTTTATTCTGTTTTGGTAAGTGTGACATTGTAATAATGGAGTTTGACCGCTGTTGCTGATCCAGGTGTAAGCTTTTGTACATGTAGCTGCTTTTTTCTAAAAATACTGTATTACTGTTTGGAGCACAGAAAACAGCTTTACTGACAAACACCTATGGTGTCTCAATTTATTATTCATCTGTGGATGCTGAGAACTCTTGTGCAAGTGATCAGTCTTTACTGGTGTTCTTTGAGGTGTATGTTTTTCTATTCCCTTTGAACTGAAGTTGCCAAATTCTTTTCTTTGAAGAAGACGTGGACAGATTAACTTGTCTGGAAAACGTCATCATATACTCCTCAGACTGAATCACACAGAAATCAAGATTTTCAGGTAATGACAACCAGATGGCACTAAAGCTCTGTTTTCATGTCAGGATTAAATTGGAAAAAAGCCAAAAGTTTGAAATTGTTTCCACTATCATTACATTTTTGTGGTTTTCTATTGCCCAGTGCAGTTCTAAGCCATTAACTTCTACTTCATGAAAAAGCCACCATTTTTCCATGGAAAAAAAAATCAGTGGGTTAACATTACACGGTTGTGTAGAGTATCACTTGCAGTCTGCTGTCAAGATTTTACATTTCATTGAACCTACATGCTGCATAAATATGGAGTGAGATCTTCATTCTGCCTTAAGGAGACGTATCAAATTTAAATGGTTTCTTTATGTCTTGCTAAAGTGCTTGACAACTGCTGACATCTAATGGAAAACAGGATTTAACTTGCTGGTAGCTGCTTTAAGATAGCAGAATCTAAGTATATTGTAGCAAGAAATGATTTCTTTTGAAATCTTCCAAGGTTTCTTAGTGAATCTTTCACATTTTTTCACTTCGAATGAAGAAAAAATAAGGATGAATGTTCAAACCAAAGCTCTAACATTACTTCTGATCTAATTTCAAGATAAAATACTAAGTAACCAGAATGAATGAAATTTTATGTTGTTATTTTATGCTTGAGACAACACCTTACTTCCTTTATGAGAGCTGGACGACCAAACTCACCTGTAGTTACTCCACACCGAAGCACGTGGATTAGCGACTGCAGATTCTGTGGAGGATAGAAGAGTGTTATATCACCTGTAACAGTCGCATATCAGGATATTAATTTTTAAAATCATCAACACAGGAAGCTCGGCTGTGGACAAGAGCAAGCTGTTTCTGTGGGGTACGTGAAGAAGAGCCCTGCTCGCTCCAGTGTAGCTAAGAAACCACAGAACTTCAACATGATCGGATATACTACCAAGGTCTGTCCCAAGAAATCTTTGAAACACTAACATAAACAATTTGAACAACTTTGGTTCAAATGCACATTGTATGATATGATTAGTGTACATTTTGCAGCAGGTACTTTGCAGTTGAGGAATGTCAATACCCTTTTCTAAGGAGTTTACAATCTGCATATTCCTCTGCTAGGAATATAAAGGTTTGTATCTCCCTTCCCTTCTCCCAACAGGCAGCGAGAATCTGCTGCGAGGCTGAAGGGATGGCCCTAAGGAAACTTGGGTATAAAATTCCTCAGTCTTACTTAGAAGTCTGTCTGCTATCGCCTCACTGCAGTATATGTGGCTCAAATGCAGCTCAAGAAGAATATTCAGGTACCTTTAATCAGTGCGTCTGCAGATCTGTTGGGGCAAGACACTTAGCACGGTGAGTATGCTGCACTGGTGATGGTACGCTAGTAGTCCACGACTATCTCCTACTTGAAGATTAACCTGGCGCAAAATAAAAGTCTGACTAAAGTGCTAGATTTGCCTCAGTAAAACCAGAAGAAAACCAGTAAAATTGGTGTGATTAACATTTTTACTAAATCTGAAAACACTGACCACTTCGTATTGTTGTTTTGTGTTCTGCTTTGATGGTTTATTGGATTCTGCATCTAAATCCTAGGCTCGTATTTAATTTTAAAAGCCACTGAGAATTTCTTTCTCAAAGGCTGCCCTCCACGAACTGCATACCCCAATGCAGTAGCATCCAGGTGCAGAGACGTTCCTCAGCAGGGTCTGCTACAGCTGTGCAGTCTCCTAGAGATTGCCTTTTCTCAAGGAATATTGCAAAATTTCTGTCTATTCAGACGTTTCTTCTCCATATCTGGCCTTTTTGGTGATAAGTTCTGTAAACGGCAGATAGGCGTGCTGTGTTCTTGTCATGGATGGTTGTTTACCATGCCTAATGAAACAGAGCTTCAGAAATACACATTATTTATAAATCCGCACAACTGACGTTTAGTCCAGGGTTGGTGACGAGGTGACTGCAGTTGTGCAGGAGTGCAGTTTATGGATGTGCTTCATCTGGGTGTTTTTATTCACAGAGGGCTTGATTCCAAATGCCATTCCTTTGGAAAATATGATTTATGCAGCTGTTCTGAATCAGTCTCTTATTTAGATGAATCATTTAGGTGGGGACTCTGGTGTATTAATTCCTCCAGTTAAGGAGTTTTATTTTTTCTGAGATAAAGATGTGTGGTTTATCTCTTACAGTAGTCACTAATTTTCCTTCTCTGGACTATTTTGACACTTCTTTTATCTTAATCTGTCCTTGTCTACATACGTCAAGATGAGGAAAGTTTCTTTTCAACAGCAGGAGCTACTTGTAAGTGTAGATGTACAGGAGATAGAAATGATGTACCTCTCTCCTGTTGTCCAGTTAGTTTAATTATCTATTTTCTGTGCTTTCTGCATTTTTCTACAAGTCATGAACAAATGTATGATCCACCTTGTGTATGTTGTATAAAACTTAAATAAATGTGTGATGCTGAAATCAGTTGTCTTTATGTTCAATTCTCCAGCTGGATAAGTCCAGTCCAGCTGGGATTGGCCTCCAGCATCTTTCCCTCTGTCACTTTTCAAGTTTCAGTCTGTATGATTTACCCACTCCCCACCCCATTTGTGTCAAGTCTTATAGACCTGAAACAGTATAGAGTTCAGTATATCTGAATGGACAGATGGAGTCCACGTATCATAGAAAAACTGTTAACTTTCTGCAATATATCGATTGCTTCCTTCTTTTTAATTATTGCTGGTTTCATTGTTCCCTATTTTTGATACACCAGTTGTGGAAAAGGAAGGTCTCTGGTGCTTTAATTGCAATTGAGTTTAAAGTAGTTAAAATTATTAACATACTCTACAAACAATCATCTTCCGTGGCAAAGATTGCATCAGTTAACGCAATCAAGACTGAACGGTATTCTAGGGAATTCTGGAAATTACAGAAGTGTAGAAGTATGCTGTGAAAAAGAAAGAACTGAAATTCAGATTACTTTTTTTGCTGACTTTCTTTGATGAAAGACAAAGGCTTTGAAAATAGCATAGCATTTAAAATGCTGCTTTTGGTGATCCTGGAGAGAAATATGTTTAGTAGTAGTTGGCCTCCATTTTTTCACTTGTACTGTTGCCAGCTGAGATTTTTTTTGTTGTTTGGTTGTTTTTGTTTCGTTTTTTGATGTCATTGTCACTGGGTTTGGTGAAAATAGGCTTTAAAAGTAAGTTTGAGTTTGGTTTAAAAAAAAAAAATGAGGTTTCTGTGTAAAACCTTCCTCCCTATTAATCTCAGTGCTCCTTTATTTTTATTTGAATTTAGGACTTGTGTGTGTAGGTCTTCTGTACGTAGGGCCTGATTTTTTTTGTAACACCATGTTTACCTTGTCATAACTCCATTACTTCTGCTGATTTCTGATTTACACCTGCAAGATAAGAGTTACATCTACAGTATTTGTGTTTATCCATCCTCTCCACCTTCCTCTCCCCCAGCTCTCTTAGCTGTTGTTATTTTGTATGTCTGAGGATCCTTTCTCAGCTTTAGCTTCCAGTGTGCGTTGTTGTGCTTTAGGCATGGGGCTCTTAACTCTATGGTCTTTTTCCAGTGGAAGAAACCACTTACTGCTTGCAAAGACGTGAGCGTTCAGTAGTGTACTGACTAAAGACAATTGAACTGGCACCAAAATGCTCATAGGAAAAGGTCTGGGAGGTGGTGAACAGAGTTGTGCAAACTCTCCAACTATCAAAATCCTTGGATCGCTGGAGCATGTTGTAGGGACTGCGCAAGCGCCTGTAAATACTCAAAAAAAGGACTTTTGGGACATTACAAACTGCTTTCAGGTGGTGTCAGTGCCATGCTCCTGAGGAACATTTTCCCCACTGGCTCCAGCATCATTTGCAAAGAGAGGAGCTGCTCTGCAAAGACTGCTGCTGCCGCTACTTTCCAGAGAGCATCTTCTGCGGGGAGAGCACCTGGGGGGCTCTGAGGCTGGTGGCTGGCTGTAGTTTCTGTAACAGGCCGTACAGAGGCAGTAAGGGCAGTAAGACCTGATGGTAACAGCCAGCCTACCGACTGACTGAGGCCTTAATAGTCAACATCTGTTAAGAAACAGGTCTTGAGCATTGCGGTTGGGATATACCTACATCAGTGCTGGCCTGTGATTCATGATGCAGTTGAAAGCAAAACTTGTTTTTGCTTAACCAGTAAAACTGGGAGCAAATGGCCATGAAATTGTGGTGATCTGAGTAACCCAGTACCGTCAGTAGGTTGCTGCATGTTGAGCAGTGATGCAGACAGACTGTAGGCTGTTAGAAGGCAGGAGGATGGCCACTGGTGTTTGAGCATGTAAGGGAAGAAATTGCTGTCTTGTTTGAATTACTCAGCATGGTTATATGGAAAAAAGCTGACACCAGCTCGGGAGAAAGAGGATCCTGCATTTTTTGTCTCGGTTACTGGAGAGTTCACGTGGCACCAATTTCTTCAGCACCAAACACGTGCTGTGCTGCCACAGTCTTCCCCATAGCAGCTGCTCAAGAACAATGTTCAGGGACAATTCCTTCCAGAGTAAACGCAACCCTTCTAAAAATGAAATGCAGGCATATTTATGAGTGGACCCACCATCTGCAAGGATTTTGTTTCCCTGATTTGCACGCCAGTTCAAATACAGAGAGCACTGCTGCCAGCATCCTAATTACATTGTGGGACAGAAGATGCTTACACAAGCAAATCGTGTCTCCAGCTAAGTGCTGACATATGGGTGAGTACTGTGTTGTCACTCCTTTACTTTCAATTACTAATCAAAGCTCCGTGAAGTTCCCAAAACAGAACATTTGTCACCAATCAAACACTCCTGCTTTGACTTGGGAAGCCAGGACCCCATGTTGTGACTAGAGGCCGCTCAGCGAATGGACTGTGCTCACCGTGGTGGTGTTTCCAGCTCCCACGTGCTGCTCTGCTAGGTCCTGTTCTCACCAGAAACGTCTGTTCTCAGCTCCAGCAGCTGTTTGTGGCAGATTCACATGGCTCTATTGCACTGGCCAGCCTTGAGTACAAAATACATTTTCTAATGGTTCTTCTGGGGCACTTGCACCTTACCCAAGGGGTATGTGAAGAGCACAAGTAACAAGCACACGGAGTTCAGTGCCAGCTTCGCCATGCTGTGCTTGGGACGTGGCCTTCCACAGAAGAAATGCAACAAATTGAGAAGTCTCAGTTGGGCCATGGATTGTCAAAGCTGAGAAGATCTGGTTTTGCTGCTGTTTGGCCTCAAGATCACAGCCTGCAACGCTTCCGAAAATGAACAGATTAAATTCTGCTTTATAAGGGTTGCTTAGGGTAGGAGAGTGCTGTGGCTTTTAAATATACGGTTTATAAGGCATTATCTTTTTGTAACTGTAGCTACTATTCCTAAAGTGTTCTATTGAAAAAGAGCCTTTGTAATTGTTTCTGTTTGAGCACAGGTTGGAGGCTCAGTAGATGCACAGATGCGTAGGGCTGGCATACTTCTCCCTTGGCCGTCAGTTCACCTTGTCTGCAAAAGGTTGTCCGTATTTTTTCCTGTTTCTTACTTACAGGCTTGGCAGCTGGAAAGGGAAAATGATTACTTAGGCTGTAGAGTATTATGTTCTGAGACCCCAGAGAGGACTTTTTAAAGAGAGAGAGGAGTGTATATATGCATATATGTTTTCAGATATTTGCCTTAACTAGTTTATTAAAGTAATACAAAGTATTTTTTTTATTATTTCTGTACTTTGTGTAAAGCTGTGGACGATACATGACGTGTTTTGGGAAATACAGTAAAAACTCTTGTTCATGTTTCATTTTTTTTCTTGATCTTGTATTTTTCGTGCTTTACTTCAAACTTTTAACTTCACCGCTTGCTTTTAGGTTCTTATTTTCAACAGTTGTGGTAAGACAAAAAGGTTGAACCTGTTCGTTACAGGCTGACACTTTTAAGACTGATCCTTCTTAATCTAGTAGAACAACTACAAAGACAGCTATAAAAGCCTGGGCAATAAACACCAGCGGGGAGGCTGCTGGGTTTGGCTCATGCCAATTAGGCTTACTGCTGTGTGGTTACAGTTGCTTAGTACATAATGAGAAGTAGCCCCAGAAAGCATTTGTGGTGCAGATTTTATTGGAATAGCAAACCCAAGAATGGTGTTCTATGCTAACATACAAAGTGAAAATCACCCTCTGAACCGCTGCTCAGGAGTGCTAAAAAACAAATGGCTAAATTTGGGAAGTATATGGAAATACTGCAGAGACCAACGGTAGGTGTGATTGCTTACCGTGAATATGACAACAGGGATCTCAAAGGGAGAAAACAACGCTCGTTCCTTAGATCAGCGTAATGTTTGTATGTTACAAAAATGATAAAGAAGTTGATCGCAAGGTGGGCCTCTGCTTGTACCAAGCCTTGGGTGCTGCTCCACCAGCTGGATTCATCTGTCCTTCCACTGCGCATAGCAGGACAGCAACTGTGGCTGAGATTTCACGAGCCTGAGCTGCTGGCTTACCGGGGGATGTTCACCTGGAGCAAGCTGCACCGTCCACAATGGGTATTTGAGGGCAGGGCCTTTTCAAGAACCTCTGCTTGAGCTGGGAACCTCTAGGGCTGGTTCAGTCACAGAAAACAGGTCCAAGCCACTAGCGGCAGTAAAGAAAAACCTGAGATGTTTCATCGCTTGTCAGATTTTCCTCCCCAAACTATTATGGCACGTGGGCTGAATGTTCAGCAGGGACTTCCTCAAGCTCTAATTAGTTGTATGTGAGTAATGAGAGCTCTTGTGATAAGTAATAACATACAGGAGTACTAAGGGCTCTCGAGATGTGAATGTGGTCACATCTCCCTCTATCAGCTGCTACAGGACACTTAGGAGCCCAGAGGCAAAGCAATAGCAACATTTAGCTCTCGGTGGTCTCTGCTATTGTTAGCTGTGTGGGCTGGGCATGTTGCTGTGGATGGATTACGAATGCAATTAGAAATGTAGAAGGACAGCCCTGAGGACCTGTTCCCAGAGCAGTTACTGGTGGCTCTGGGTGGGGGTTTTTTTGCATATACCATGGGCGTTTGGATAGGTGGAAAGAATGGACTCTTCTTTTTAAAAAGTTGAAACTGAGTCAGCAGGAGGTGAGTGCGCTACCCCCATTGTTTCAGTGGATAATTGTGGAACTTGCACAGCCCACCCAAGCGCAGGGGTCACTACCATCATCATGGTGGGCACCCTCTCTTCCTTTTCTCCCTAGCCTTGTAAGTACACACACTTTGCTAATAGAAATCTCCGTGTGGCAGGCACCTATTTGTCTTCATTTGAAAACTGTCTGCTATGTTTTTGGGCACACTGGACTGTATGAAAATACATACCATATCATCAACGGAGCAGCCGCCGAAACCCACATTTCTTCACAGTCATTCTAGCCTGTTGGGATTTTTTTCCCCTTTTCTGCCTGGATAAAACTCAACACATGGATACGAGATACTCATCACAGCCAAAGGGCGACTGATGCAGGACACTTCTTTACTATGCAGGTGATGGAGCACTGGCACAGGTAGCCCAGAGAGGCTGTGGTGTCTCCCCTTCTTGAACATCTTCAGAAGCCACCTGGACATGGTCCTGGGTGGCCCTGCTTGAGCAGGGGTTGCACCAGTTGGTCTCCAGGAGTCCCTGCCAACCTCAGCCACTCTGTGGTTTGCAGCAGTACCTCTGCAGCTTCACTGGCACCCACGAACTCGCGTATTAGCAGGGAAGCAACTCGTCTGGGCAAGAACCTGCTTCCCCCAGGGACTACGTGCCAAAGGGATCTGTTCCAATAGCATGTCTCCGCTAAACCTCTATCTTACATCCCCTAATGGTTTAGCTACAGCCAAAAAAAATGCATTAATGCCTTCCCTGAGCCAGGCTGTCATTTCGTGTTCCAGCAGTGCCCGTTTTGCCTACCTGATGCACTACTGCAGCTCTGCAGTGCTCGCTGCCTGCAGGAATGTCACGGCCTTGTCATTCGTGGAGTCAGCAGCAGCACTTCTCAGGTGATGGACATTTGAATCCGGTACCTGTCAGCTTTGGGATGAGTTTCTCTGCTTCCAGCCCATGGTTTCTCATCCTCCTGCTGGCTGCTGAGATTGCAGCAGATTGACCTGAGGCTCTGGGGTGAGGTTGTGGGTTTACATGAGCACAGTTGTTAGCCAGGGTGGCTCAGCCCCACAGGAATGCTGGCAGCAGGAGTAAGCCCTTCTGTCGTGGTGTTATTTTTTTCCCCAACAAACTGTATGAAATTCCCAAGGTAAAACGATAGAGGAAAAGTTATCAGATAGGTCTCTGGGGATGTAAAGTCGCAACTATGCATTTATTTAAAAGTGGATTGAGTATATTTAGAGTTGGGGTGGTAAAACATACAAACCTCAAGCAATTAACATACAAACGCGGTCAGGAAATGTGGATAGCCCCACTTCTGATGGCGAAAGGCCACAGTAAAACTGCCCCTGTTTAGGAGAACCCATCCCGCCCTGCCGTGGCTTCCTTACAGCCACAGGCACCCTGCCTGCAGGTCTCCCTGTGCACTCCTCTGACGCTGCCACCTGGATTTTCCTCGCACCCTGCAGCACGTCCAGCACTGTCCTGACCCCTTCTCAGCCCTATTCTCCCCAAGCCTTTTGCTCAGGGATGTTGTTGCTCATACACAGTTGCATGGTTGCTCCCCTCTCAGAGCCTTCTTCCTGCACCTCTTCACAGCCTTTCCACCAGGTGTGTTGCCTCCCCCCACTGCTTCCTCTGCTAGGACGGGAGAGCAAAACACCTCACCTGGTGGAAAAGCAGCCACTTGGTCCCAGCCACAGCGAACAGCGATGCCCTTTGGCTTATACTTCTGCAGGAACAGGACTGCAACCTGCCAGGCCAGCAGGAAGAGCTTACGTGGTAGCGGTGGGTGATTGCTCCTGGGCAGTTCCACCAGAAGTCACGCTGCCCAGCTTCAGCTCCTCGGCAGGGGAGGCAGGGGAGGGGGCTGTTTGTGCCAGCTATGACACACAGTTTTACATCCCCAAGGCACGGCCAGCCATTCTCATGGGCTGCTTGAAACACTGGAATTCACCAGATGTTTTCTTTGGACGCTGTTGTGTTGTATCTGGACCGGGCCCGAGGAGCGCTGCCGGGGCGGGCACAGCGTGCTGGGCTGCTGTGCCAAGAAAACTTTGCCCACTGTTGGGACCTCAGCCTGCTTTATAAACAAAAACAGGCTGTCTGCCCTGATTTGCAGCCCTCTGGAAATGATGAGGAAGGTGGCTTGTCCCGGGTCCCAGGGGAAGCTGGAGCTGGGCCTGGAGACTAGCCATTTCCCAGGCTCCAAGCTATTGGCTTCCTCTCCCTCTGTCCCCTCCGTGGCTCTCTGGCACCGGGCTTGAGCAGCCAAATAAAACACACAGCACAAAATCCTGGTGCCTGGGGTGAGCACCAGACCTCACCGTAGGAGACTGTCTTTTAGGACGGAGAGAAAATAGAATAATGGATGCCAGAAGCTGTGCTCAGGAGATGTCCAGCACAGCCAGCCTCTCCCCCACCCCACCAGCGGTTACCCAAAAACTTCTCAATCCCCTTGCATGGTGGATCAACTGTGGAGCAGCTCCTGGGAGCACCCCACGGCTTTAAACACGTCAGGGATGTGGCTGTCCAGTTTGGAGATGATTTTGTAAATGGGTTTCTTCCAGGAGGGGTCAGCGTCCTTGCCCGCCCTGACGGCGCTGAAGAACTCCTGCAGCGTCAGGCTGGCCACCTCCAGGAAGCGCCCGGGCACCTGTGGAGAGACGGGCAGGGGGGTACCGGGGCGGGTGGGCATCTACGGCCCCGTGTCCCAGCCCGCACCCCTCACCTGGAAGTCATTCCCCTTGTTGTAGTGTGTGTTGAGGGCGCGGAAGAGCTCCGAGTCCCGTGAGACCCGCAGGGCTCCGGCGTCCGCGACGCCCTCCAGCAGGGCCTGCCGGGCGAACTTCTCCACCTGGATGTAGTAAAACTCGCGGAAGTTGCTGAACCATTTGATGAGCTGGGAGGTGATGCAGCGGCTGAACTGCCGGGGGCAGAGGGGGAAAACCGGCGTCTCAGCAAAACCAGCACCAAAATCCCACCCGCCAAGGGTCCCTCCCGGCACCCTGCGTCCCACAGCAGATCTACCTGCACATCAAGGAAGTACGATCTCAGCAGAGCGGAGCTGGGGTAGCGGGTGAAGAAGAACATCAGCTTGGCCTTCTTCAGGTGGCCAGGGGTCAGCGCCTCCTGGATGTGTCTTAGGGTCAAGGAAAGCCAACATGCAGCAGCCCCGGGCTCGCCCGCCAAAACCCATCCCCACGCCTGGCAACACGGGATGGCTGAGGCTGGCAGGGACCTCTGGAGGTCACTAGGTCCGACCCCCTGCTCCAGCAGGGCCACCCAGAGCAGGGCGCCCAGGCCCACCTCCAGGTGGCTTTTGAAGGTCTCCAAGGAGGAGCCCCCACAGCCTCTGGGCAGCCTGTGCCAGGGCTCCTCGCCCACACCGTAACAAAGTGCTGCTGGCATTTAGCATAGAACAGAGCAGCCCAGTTGGAAAGGACCTCCAGAATCATCTCCTCCAGCTGCCTGACCGCTTCAGGGCTGACCAGAAGTTAAAGCAGATTACTGAGGGCATTCTCTTGAATACTGACAGGAGTGGGGCATCAACCACCTCACTAGGCAGCCTGTCCCAGTGTTTGCCCTCCAGCAGCACCCAGCCAGCCCACCCCAGTGTGCAGGGACGAGGGAGGCCATGGGCAGGCCCCAAAGGATACGTGGGTGGGGGCAAAGGGCACCCCGTCCCCCTCCGCCTCGCCGGGGCCCAGGGGCAGGGGGCACCGCTGCTGCCTCACCGCCGATGGCCGCAGCCTGGTGGCACCCCAGTGAGGGTCCGGGGCCTCAGGGGGATGCCTCTGTGGGACAGGGGGGCTCCCCCAGTGGCCGTAGCCCAGCAGCTGGCCCAGCAGCCGGCTCTCCTGTGCTGACGGGATGGCTGAGCCCAGTGTGTAACCCACACTGGGTGCCTGGTGGGGGTTTCTGACTGCCTTGGGGCTGAAGGAGCTGGCGTGAGGGCCCAGGCCCTTCCCTGAGGGTAGTGATGGTGCCTCAGGTGGGGGTGAGCCCAGCGTGCCCATGGGGGATGACTTAGTCAGGGGTTTTCTGCATTTCCCAGCAGGAAAATGCTCTCCCCTGGCACCCGCCCCCGGCCCCGGGTGCTGCTGCAGGAGGTGGCCGGCTGCCTTCGGCCACACGCTGGTGAGGACAGAGTCCACCACGCGGGACGTCACCCCGGCCAGCTCGCGCTTCAGCGCCTGTGAGAGGACCCTGGCTGCCGAGGGCAGGCCGCCTGCATCGCCTCTCCCCTCATCCTCCTGCGTCCCGTCAGGCCCATCCACCTCTGGGGTGCTCCCCCAGGGAGCAGCTTTGTGCGGATGGTGGGCAACAGCAGCACCGTCCCTGTCCGGTCTGTCCCCAGCCTTCCCAGCCAGCGGCTGTGCCTTCTCAGCACCTCCCTGGGTCCGGGCAGCGTCCCCTGGGTCACACACCTGGGAGAACCTCTCCTGAAGCCACCTCAGCTGCTGCTCCAGAAAGCAGAGCTGCTCCTTCAGCTGCTGGCACCCCGCAGCATGGGGGCTGCCCCCTCTGGGTGCCCCTTGCCCAGCCACCCCCACACCCCGCTGCTGCTGGGGCACCCTCGGCTTCCTCTTGCCCTCCCAGGACATCTTGCCACCCTTCTCCCTGTCCTGCCCCACACTTCCCTCCATGCCGATATCGGAGGCTTGTGGGGTTGTAGGGAGGCTCATGCCTTGGATGATGCTCTCCACCCTGGCCCGCTTGGCTTGGAGGTGCTCGTCTGAGAGCGGCTCCCTGTCACCAGCACAGGGCACAGGAGCCAGGACACGGGTCCTGGTGAGAGCCAGGGCTTGTGCTCCTTCTCCAGGAGGCGCACCGAGCTCGTAGCCCTGGGGCAGCCCCACTGGCTGCGAGGAAGGGAAAAGGGTGCACGGGTCCAGGCTCCTGCTAACCGCCGTGTGGCTGAGGAGCTGTGACACGAGGGACGCACCAGGGGAAGGCAACAGAGAGTCCCTCTGGAAACAGGGCTCTGTTTTCAGCCCCTGGCTGTGCCCTGAGGCAGCAGGGTCTCTGCCCTGCTCAGGGGCCCTCCTGCCATCCGTTGGGTCATCTTTCCGCCTGGACACCGGAGGGCTGCCCTGCAGCTGGTAAGGGATCATTTCCAGTGACGGGCTGGCAGGTGTCCCAGGCGTTTGAGGTTTCGGCCAGCTAGAGGCGCGGAGCTGAAGAAAGAGCAAGAAACATCACTCGGCAGGACTGGACACAGCCGCCCTCCATGCACGTGGACAGAGATTTTCCTCCCAGATTCCCAGTGCATCCCAAATCCCCTGCAATTCCCAGGGGAATGAGACATGCAAAAATCTCCAGGTGCTGCAAAACACATGAGCAGGCTGCTGACAGCAAGCATCTACGGTGCCTGAAGCCCACTTCAAACATTTTGGCCCTGGATGTGCCCGACAGCAAGGATTTCCTGCACCACAGCCATGTCCCTGGGAGGGGTTGGGGATCTGTCTCACCGTGCCTAGACTTCAGCTTCTCCATCAACACCGCAATGGCTTTAAATACAAAACATCTCCCTTGTCCCCAAGGAAACGGGAGCCTCAGGAGTGTGTGCAAGGCACGGGCTCAGGCAGATAAGCAGAAAGGGAGCTCACCGCTGGCAAAATCCCCTTTGGGCCGGTGGACTCCGGTACAAGGGCAGTGAGCACCAGACAGAGTGCCTCCAGGTGCGCCTGGGCAAAGGTGGTTTCAGGTGCTCCCGGGCACTGGCAGGGTGCCCGGGCACAGGGACAGCAGCCCCGGTGGAGGCATTCATGGAACATAGCTCCCAGAGCCCCGAGGACACGGAGATGGGCAGCATCTGCCTCCCACGGGGCTGGGCTGGTGGGAAGGGGCACGGCAAGGGTCTGGGGACAGGGACAGCGCGGTGTGACCGCCGGGATGGTGAGGCTACCACGGCATGGTGCTGCCAAGGGCTTGTTAAAACACAGAATAAAAGGGGTGGGGATGGGGATTACCGGGGAAGAAGGAAACTCCTGAGCCAGCAGCCCCAGGCTTAAAATTGTCATGTTGAGCGCAGACGGGCAGCCACCTCCTCCACTTGCTTGTTCTGACAGCTTTGCAAAAGGAGGAGTGAAAGCTCACATCCTGGGCCATTACGGAGTAAAAATCCCTGTGGGATGCTTCCTCATCAACCACGTTAATTAGCAGTAGCTTTCCATACCTGAGGTAGGATGGTTTATGTCTTTTCCAAGCATCTTTAAAGTGCCAGAGATTCTTTTTCCTATGCCCAGAAATGTCTGATCATTTTCAACCCTATTAATCTTCTGTCCCATGACTGTTTTCTCTACAGCAAGTCCCCCAGGATACCGAGCAGTGTAGAAAATGTTTCTACTCACTGTTTTATAGCAGGTTGCCTTTCTTTGAACAGCCCTTTAGTCCAGGCTGGTGTTTGGGAGAGTAGCTCTACCTTTTGTAAACTGCACATCACGACTCATCACCCCAGTGTGGGTCCTCAGGCTTGCCTCCCCTGTAAATCACACCGTCCTGTCATCTCAGTACCACGCAGACACACTGCTCCCCTCCTCTGTCATGCCTCTCTGAATTCTCCCTGCTGCTGCTCCATCCTTTGGAGAGGCAGCTCTCTGCGCAGAGGGAACTGTTGACTCAAATCCTTTGAGCTCAGCACCGCTGCACCCTCCCAGCAACGCCCAGCACCAAGGGCACCCACCCCTGCCGATGCTCAGCACCAGCCTTTGGCTCAAGAGGTCTTTAAGACTCTCTGCCACAGGGCTCGTCCGTGTCCCTTCAGCCAGCTCCGGTCTTGACAAACCAAGCATTTTCTGGGTTATCTGACAAAGTTTGTTGCTCTCCCGTGTTGTCTCCACTCACTCCCAGCCATTAGGATTTCATTTTCCTAGCGGTCTGACTGCTTGCTCTGCACGAGGCTGGGGTGCTGGCAGCTCTCAGGATCACTATGTGCTGCTCCTTGGTCTACCAGGTGCCTTCAGCAAAGGCACACAGCAAATATATGTACTCATATATTTCATCCACTCGTAAGTCTTTCCACGTGCCATGGGCACAAGAGAGCTGGTCCTGCAGCCTCACTTTTTGATGCATCTTTGTTACAGAAACACCTTTTGGCACTTGCTCTGTCACAACTCCTCATCTCTTCCGTGTTCAAAAGCAGGGTCAGGGACCTTGCCAGCTCCTTACTCTGAAACTCTCCAGCCCTGGGAACCCAGGGCAATGGATTCCCCACAGACTCAGAGCTACCAATGAGCCCTCAGCTTGGCTAAGCCTTCCAGCACCTGAGCTGCTGCCTCCCCACACAGATTTGGGGAGCGCGAGCACAACCCACAGTCCCTGCCCACCACAGCCCCGAGGAGAGGCTCCAATTTGCTGCAGGCACGGGAAGCCTCAGGACGGAGGACAGGAGGGGACTGAAGGTGAGGGGCTTCCAGGCATTGCCCTGGATCCAGAACCTGCCAAAATGTCCTACCCAGGAGGTCCTGCCCCACGCAAACTGCTCCCACTGACGGAGCCCTTTCCCCGCCGAGTTAACAGATGGGTGCTCTTACAGCCAGCCTTCACCAGCGCTGTCTTCCGAAATACTAAAAAGAAGCTGAGGCTCCTCTGAACTGAAGAAAAAGACTGAACTGAACTGAAGGAGCAAGACAAAGCTACTCAGAAAAGCAACCAGGCATGTCCTCCCCAAAATGGGAGCGACCCCATGCGGGCTCCCCAGCCGCCCCTCGCTGGGAGAGCCAGGCACAGAGCAGCCTGCTGCCCCTCCAGCGCTGCGAATCCCCCCCGAGCTGCCCCATCCCCTCCGTCTCTATCCAAGGACCCCAGCCCGAGCTGCTTGCCCCCCTCTGCCCCGCTCACCTGGGCTGGCCGAGGGCAGCGTGCTGGGCGCTGTGGGATGCCGGAGAGGCCACCCCGGTGCGTCCTCCCACTGTGCTCAGGTCCTTTAAAGAGGGAGTGAGGTGGCTGGAGGCAGCCAACCGGCTGGGAATGACTCCTGAATATGCAGATGGCAGTCCAGGGGTCCGTCCACCTTCCGCTCCCACCCTGCTCAGCTGTCTCCCAGGCTTACAGACACAGCACCAGTGCTGGGCTTGCTCTGTCTGTCGGTCCCCAGCCTCTCTCGTGGCAGAGCAGGGCGATGCTCGCTGGGTGATGCCTGCCAAGCTCTGCCATCCCAGGGGAGCTGGGGGCTCGGCTGTGCTGTAGCAGCCAAGGGGCTGGTCGCAACTGGGGCTCACAAGGAGGCAATCTCTGGCCCAGAGAGCTCTGACCAGCCCCCTCCATGCACACCTGCAGGGCTGTCCCACTGCCTAGCACCACCTTGAGAGGGTTGGGAAGCTGTGGTTTGGCCTGGAGGCTCCATCCAGAACCCAGGATGGTGAATTGTTTGTGAGATGACGCAAATACACCAGGCACGAGTGGTGCCTGTGGTGTGGAGATGCAGGTGCCACCCAACTCCTGCTGAAAGTGCCCAGTTTCTTCTAGCATCCCCTGCCGTGGGGATACTGGGGGTCTGCGATGTAGGAAATGGCTGGGAAGTGGAACGACGTAGGAAAAGCAGCCAAATTCAGTACCTTGGTTATTGTAGGGTATGCTAGAGGCATTCCTACATCCAGCACATCCCAACCTCACCCCCAGGACCGATCTGCCTGATGTTCAGTGCAGGAGACAAGGAGCAGGTGGAAGTTCCCTGGAGCTAGAGAAAACCAAGCTGCCCCTACCCTTCCTAGGTCTCCGTCTAACTCACCTCCACACACCTAACTAACACCGTGATGTTTGTTTTATTCACTTGGTACGCAGGCGGCTGTGGTTAGAAGCAGTTGACACCGGGTGGCCTTGCTCAAGGATATCAGCCCTCTATAGACAGACCACGGAGAAATCCCTGACAGAGAGCCTTCCTGGCACAGCTGCCTTGCTTTAGAGCTGTCAGCATATCTTCGAAGCCTCAGAGACTACACCCTATTGATTTTTCTTCAACCTTTTTTTGAAAATCACACCGAGGATATTCATTGCAAACTTATATTAGGAGACTCTTTTGAAGGTTGCAGTTTAGCAATGATGTATTATTAACCAATGGCTAAATTAAGGATGTATGCGTAATCTAGACCTGGCTCGTTGGGAGATGCCTGATTGCCAGACAGACTTTTATGGCTTTCCCAGGGTACTTTTTGGAGAGTTCTCAGTTCTTGCAATGAGTTCTTTGGGTAGGGCCCCTTGCTACAAGAAGGTCATGGAGGTGCTCGAGCGAGTCCAGAGAAGGGCGACCAAGCTGGTGAGGGGTCTGGAGAACAAGTCTTACGAGGAGCGGCTGAGGGAGCTGGGCTTGTTCAGCCTGGAGAAGAGGAGGCTCAGGGGCAACCTTATCGCTCTCTGTAGGCACCTTAAAGGAGGCTGTAGCGAGGTGGGGGTTGGTCTATTCTCCCACGCGCCTGGTGACAGGACGAGGGGGAATGGGCTAAAATTGCACCAGGGGAGGTTTAGGTTGGATATTAGGAAGAACTTCTTTACTGAAAGGGTTGTTAGGCATTGGAATGGGCTGCCCAGGGAAGTGGTTCAGTCGCCATCCCTGGAGGTCTTTAAGAGACGTTTAGATGTAGAGCTTAGTGATATGGTTTAGTGGAGGACTTGTTAGTGTTAGGACAGAGGTTGGACTAGGTGATCTTAGAGGTCTCTTCCAACCTAGATGATCCTGTGATTCTTTCAGGAACGGCTCCCTGCCTGGAAGCAGGCAGAAAACAGAAGGTTGGGCGCGCTTATACATTTCCAACACACAGACTGTACGTGAGGCGCGGCGCTTACGCACAGATTTATTCCTCTGACTGCAGCGGCGAGCTGACCTCCTTGTTTCAGCCACCCGACGCCCCAGCGGCCCATGTTTGTAGCAGCACCACCCCAACCGAGCCCCGTGGCCCTCTTCCCACCCCACGCTCCCGAACCCAGCCCCTCAGCCCCGTCCCCGCGCCACCCCCCCCCCCCCGCCATGTTCCCTCCCCCCGCCCCGCCCCGCGCACTTCCCCTCGCGCCGGGCCCTGCTTCCGCCGTCCGCCCTCCGGCTCCCGCCGCCGCGATGCTGCAGCTGTGGCGGTCCCGCTGCCTGGGCCGGGCGCTGGGCCGCTCGCTGCGCGCTCTGCGGCAGGTACCGCCGCGGGGCCGGCGGGGGGGACACGGGAACCGAGGGAGGGAGGGAGGGAGGGCGGTGGTGGTGCCGGGCCGGGCGGGGACGGCGGCGCCAAGGGCACCGGGACGCGCCCGGGGCCGGCCCCGAGCGGCCGCGGCTGGGCCGGGCTGGGAGCGCCCGGGACCCTCCGCGCCCCCCCCCACCCCCCTCCCCCCCCCTCGCAGCCCCGGTTGTCCCGTTGGGGGCCGGCTCCGCCCCTGCCGGGTGTCCCCCCCGGGGCCGCCGCCCTGCGGTGCGGAGGCCCGGAGCCGGGGCTGCTCCCGGCCGGCAGCTTCCGAGGGCTCCCGGCCTCCGCCCGGACCTCGCCGCAAACGCATCCGCAGCGCGGACCCGTCGGGCGCGCCGTGCCGTCGGCAGCTCGCGGCCGTGGGTATGGCGCGTCCGGATTGCCGGGCATAGCTGCGCGTTCCCCCTGGAGGTGGAAGCAGCTCGCTCGCCGCCGGGGCAGGGAGAAGGGAAGCGAGCGCTGGCCGATGGCGCGGGGTGTTTTGAAACCCTCCAAAAATGCCAGACCTTGGCACGCCTCTGCCGGGAGAAGTGGAAACAACAGGCGGGTGCGAAATTCGGAAGTGGGGGGCGGACGGCGGAGTCGGCGGGAGTCAGCAGGGAAGGGATGGCTGAGCCCAGGTGCCCTCCTGAAAGAGGAGGGAGGCTCTGCGCTCGCGTGTCGAGCTGAAGTCGTGGAGGTGTGAGGCACTGCCGGGGCAGGCAGCTGTTGAAGGATGACCTGAACAAGTCCCGCCAGGAGCTGCTCTGAAGCGGGGGGCTTTGCTCAGGAGCTGTGAGCTGTGACGGTGGAGTCCTGTTTATCTGGGGACAAGTTTATAAAAACTTCTTCCCCCTCTGATCCTCCACACGCTGGAGGAGTTGTCACCTGTTGTCCTAGTAAACTGCATCCCCTGCCCGCTCTGTGTTGTTACCCCGGTCTACCTTTGCACCTGCCCTGCCACGCTGTACATAGTTGTGTTAAAGCCCCCAGAAGCCACGCAGAGGGTCTTCTGTGGGGCAGTGGTTTGCGCTCATCCTTGTTATTAAAGCAGCAGCCGCGTGGCTTTGGGGAAGCTGGGGCTGGCAAACTGATTGCTGCTTTGCCTGTCGTCAGAGCTGGGCTCCCGTTTTGGCTCTGTGACATGAACTGTACGCCCCTGTTGAGTTCGGCTCCCTCCCTCTTTCTACCACTGCAGAAGAGGTTTGTAGCACGCGGGGTGCCGCTTTAGCAGGTGTGCTCCGTGGCTTATGTCACCGTCAAGTGACCTGCTGGAAGGAGACAGCTCCTTAAAGGTGTGGCCGGGATGCGGTGTGCCGGGGTCACTTTGACATAGCGGTGTGAAAGCAGTTCTGCGAAGTCACGTGAAACTGGGGGGGGAAAAGTTAATCGCCTGGTCCGTGAGGCGCTAGCAGATCAGGCTGAGGCTTCTCCAGGCGAACGCTGTGACTTGAGAGTGACCCAGAGTGCCGACGCCAGCTAGCGAGACCTGCGTGCTGCCGTTTTCTCTGAAGAAGCTCCGGGATCGGATGCAGGGCAGGCTTAGCCAGGTGATTTCAGGAGCAGGTACAATCACAGTGATCCCTTCAGGGAAAAAGGGAACGGGAAACAGCCCCGTTGGGCATGTCGGAGCTGCGTGTGCTGGCACTCAGTGGTTAAGGGATGGACACGCGGCGGTTCTGCGGAACGCAGGAGTCTCGGCGTCCTTCGTTAGTAGCTTCCTCCTCCTGTTCAAGCTCTTCCCTCACTTAGCTAGAAGGCAGAAGGGCAGAGAGACACTAATTTTTTCCTTAATTTTGCCGTGACTGTGGAACACAGACTTGGCACCTCTCCTGGAAGAGAGCCGCAGATGCGTTTTCTCCCAGCCCTCTATTTTAGCACAGACCTTCTAAGCTGTTTTTCTAACCTTACAGTAAACGTTCACTAAGGCTGTACCTCTTTCTTAATAAGTTACTGCTCGGGATGCCAGGATTACCTTTACAACTTTGTAAAGCACCCGGGAAAACATTAATGGATAGAGGTGAGCTCAGGTTGCTTGGAGTTTTATTTGCGATTAACCTCGCGTTATCTGGGCCGCTGCGGAGCGCTGGGCAGGATTTGATCAATACGGGTGCTGGTACAGTGCTGAGGATCACGGGGCGCTGGGCTGCCGACCAAACGGCGTTACCGTGGCGTTAGTCGTGCCGGGCCCAGCAGGGCTGGCTCTGCGGGCACCAGATGGAGCAGCAGGACGCTGCTGGACCCCAACGCAGCTTCGTAGCTTTCCGAGGCAGGCCCCACCGGCTCAGCAGCCGGGCTGCGTGTGTCCTCAGCACAGCTGGTCGCAGCCCGTAGATAACGGAGTTACTATCCGGGAAGCCACGTCTGTCTGTGGGTTTGGATAACTGAACTGCGGAGGGGCCCGTTCGGAGCTGTTGGTCGTTCTGACGGTGCCAAGTGTTCGCTGGACGTGCAGTCTACAGTCCTGCAGGTGGTGTGGCAGGTTTAAGTATCTCTTTGGGCCTCGATGTTGGTGCTCCCACGCATCTCTAGAAGTAACTTTGGTGTTTAAGATCAGTTCTGTCCTACCCTGCTTGCTCTGGTGGAGCTGAAATCGGGGTTTTTACGCAAACTTCCTTTCAGAAACTGAAGACCTGAATGAAGTCTAATTTTTACCCTCTGTATTTCCTGCTGGATGAGGGTGCTCTGAGCTGCTGAGCAGCTGCGGTTCCAAACCGTAGCCGACTGCATTTTAGTCATGGTTACAGAGAGTTTTTCCCTATGGCTTACAAAGAATTTCTAGGTTCTCCAGATCTGCAGGTTCAATACCAACAAAAGGTAGAATAACAGAGGGTGAAGAAACCAGGTTATCTTGAAATGTCTTTTACTTTTGAAGGATGTTATGCTGACCTAGGAGTGCAGTCAATGATTGCTGGGCGTGAAGGGGAAGGTCACCAGAAGCTGGGATTCCTGGCTCACCGACGGCAGGAGGAGTTGTACCATCGAGGGAAATTGTGGCCTTCTGCAGTTCAAAGCCTCTGTGGCCTTCAAAGAAACCAGTAACTGAAAAATAGATGCTACAGGTCAGATGCTGTGACTGTAGGATTAAACATCGTGGAACAGTTTTTTATCGTACCCGGTAGCTACCCTTGACCTTCCATTCACAGCAAGCTTGGTGAATGGGCCTGTAGAAATGTGTTCCTTCTTGAAGAGGGATGTGTGCAGGCCAAGGTCGGAGCAGCGGGAGCTTCACGGGAAAGCTCAGTCTCTCAGGCTTAATGTCACTCCGCAGGGAAGCACCCAGGTGTAGGTGCTGTCACCATCTCCCCCGCAGCGTGCTGTGGGAAGGTGGCGTGCCTGGACCCTGAGTGGTGGGTCCTGTCTCTGGTCCGGGTCTCCCGGGAAAGCCCAAGCCCTCCCGGGGCAGGCCTCCTTTTCGTGATACTGATGGTTCCTCTTCTCTCTGGCAGGGGAACTGCACTCTGGCAAGATGCTCTCTGTCTGGTGAGTCTTACCTTTTTGTTTCCGTTCAAGCTACCTAGCCAGAACAGAGCTGGTTATGGAAAATGAGAGGAGATTCGATTGGGGGTTACTTCTATCAATCACGCAACGAAGAAGCAGTTGGTGAAATGCATGCGCTGCGTTCCCATGTGAGTGCCTTTCCTTGCCTAGCGTAAATGCCACCCGATCCGTTCGGCTGTGGTGAAGACTTCACAGCAGCAGCATTGTATTTCAGGCACTGCGGTGCTGGAAACACACGCTGTTGCAAAGACCAGCCCTCTAATAAACTGCTTCGGAAACAATGGGTGAATGCTAAGGGAAATGTCAAAGCTCGTATGCCTGGGAAGTGCTGTAGTACTTAAACTGCATTTTCCCAGAGCTCTCTTTTCTGGTTGTACTGCCTTTATGTCGGATTACATCACTCACTTCTGATTCTGCTGTGAGAAATCAGTTAAATCTGCTGACCTTTCTGGTTATAGAGTTCCAGGATTATTAGCTCTTTAGTAGGGGATGGTGTCAACGCTGTATCACCTCTTTTAAAAATCAAATAAGTCCTCCTGGCCCTGTGTAATTGAGATAATTATGTTCTCCAATTGCTACGCTGATTCTCTTTCAGATCAGCCTGGAAAAATGCCCAGTGCCCTGACAGAGGCAAAGGACGGGAGTTCAGGGTGTAACAAAACTTGCAGTGTCAGGGAATGCGAGTTGGGTGGGAGGGGGCAGCGAGGTGCATGAAACTCTGACAAGTCGTGCACCTACCTTCCCTATTGTGGGCTTCGGAAAAGAAACGTTCTTGGGCCAGGTGGTGAATAGAAAGGGATGCCAGTGGCTTGCTGCTTGGCCCTACGCCCCATTTTTGTGGGTTTTGTCCTCCTTATCCGTCCGTGCGGTTGTGAGGGCTCCTGAGAACACCTCTTAGGGGCCTGATGCCTTGCTGCTGTTAGGAACCCCTTAACCCTGGGGATAACTCACCAGCAGCAGGGGCTTTAGCAGTCCTGGGGGTGTCCCTTGTCGCTGTTACCTTTTTGTTCTGACTGGGGTAACTGCTGCTTTGTTTGCTTTTTTCCAAAGTTATCCTTCTTAGCTCTGGGGTCAAGATTTAATTGTTGTTTCCCCATCTCTTTCAGTCTAAGTGAAGACAAGGCCACTGTTCTTGGCAGGCTCTGGGCAGGTTTGCTGAGGTGCCTCTGTCTGGCTGTAGGTCCCCTCTTAGTCCCAAGTTTCTTCCAGGGTAGATAGCGGTGTCCTCTGCAGTTTTTGTTCATTTGTTGCTGACAAGGGCATCCACGGGCTGGGTGATGTTCCCGTGGGGTAACACCATTCTCGTTCACAGGTGTGGCTGGCAGCCAGGGACTGGCCTACACCAACAGCAGGAAGCTCGTGTAAGTATCCACAGAAAGTTGTGATATGTAGAGGCTGCCCTAACCCTGACAAGACCTGGAAACTGGGAGGCTGAGTATAGTCAGCTGTCTTAAAATCCCTGTGCGCTTCATAGGAGCGTGAAGCCAGCCCTAGAAAAATCTGGGCTCTCTAGCTTTTGCAGGTCAGGAACTGTGGCACATTTCAAGAAATAAGGTCTGTCTGGAAGTAGATTGCAAGGTAGGATAGGGGCAGGAATGGGGAGACCAGTGATAGATTAGTCTCTATCCTGTGTTTATCTGACTATAAACCTTTGCTCTGTGGTGGCATCCTGGTAGGATTGCTGCTAGACGCAGGAAGAGGTGGTCTCCTGCAGGAGAAGTGGGATGGTTCGGGGAGCTCTTAGTCACACGACAAGGTTTGCACTGCTGAGGTAGTCAGGTTATTCCCCAAGTACGTTTCTTACCTTAAGAGCGCTTCCATAAGAGCTTGAAACACTGGTCTGTTTGCACCAAGCAGCTTGTGTCGGAGGAAAGCTAAAGCATTTTTACTTCAGGTTTCCAAATACAGTGTGAGTAGGTATAAAAAAAATCCTTTGAACGCTTGTGATTGCCAGCTCCCCGTGAGGGGACGTGGTGGAGGGAAGCAGCTGTCTCTTGGCTGTGTTGACGCTGGCAATTAATGGTGCGTTCTATTTTTTGAAGCAATCTAGCAACTTCTGTAGGCATGACAGTCCCGATCTAGAGGTAAAAAATGGTTCCCCGTGCTCATCTTGGGTGTGTGTGGCTAGGTCAGCCTTTTATTGGTATTTAAACTACAGCAGATCTGTTGGGCTGGCTCCCTGAGTTAAGATTTCATAAATATCAATTCTCTCTGAATTTCTGACAGCACTAGTGATTGTAAACTGAATTATTGCTTGCTTCTTAGTGGGATTGTTGCACCTCCAACCAGTAAGTAGGAGTCCCTTGGAACAAATACATCCGAACAGCTGAGCAGCCTTCAGATCAGTTAAACAAGCAAATGTAAATTTTGAGACTGGGGCTGGCAGCCTCCAGAGGAATGTACTTTTTCTTCTGTGTTCATATCTTTTTCTCTGTCTCTCTGCAGAGTAAATAGCTCCAGTGTCTTCGCTGTCCGTTACTTCAGAACCACAGCAGTACATAGTAAGTAAGAAGTCAGGAGTCAGAGAGGTGACTCTTGTGCTATCTGTTGCTCTTCTGACAACAGCTGAAGCTGCCTTTTCCATCCTTGTGGTTCAGTGGGTGGCTGAGTTTTTGCCTCTGGGCCCTAAAGTTCTTGTCTGGTATTTCTGTCACAGTGTGACATTTGGCCAGGTGGGAATTTCTCTCGTGTTCAAATCTTAATTGATGTTGAAGTGAGAAGGCTAACGTTTGATGTCTGTTGACCTGCCAGCTCTACTACAGTCCCGGTGACAAAAATAAAGCAGCGCCAAAAGTTTTGAGCTCTGAATGCGTTCAAGTCTGTCTGTCTGTCTCTCTCACAGGGGATGACGTGGTTACGGTGAACACACCAGCCTTTGCAGAGTCAGTCACAGAAGGAGATGTCAGGTGGGAGAAAGGTAAGCACTTACCTCTTCCCTGCGATTCTCAGCAGCGTTGCTTCTGCACTGGAAAGCTCAGGGGTGGACTGCAGTTCACTGGCTGAGAGCCTGCTCTGTGTCCTTCAGCCTGTGACAAACAAGGTAGTTAAGGTTAATTTCGGTTTGCAGTTACTGCCTCATTACCTCTGTCCCGGGTGATGTTGAAGGGAGATGTTTAAACTGGAATTGGACTCTGCAGCCGATTGAGTTAGACTTTTCTTTAGAAGTTGTGGAGAACTGGCATGAGAAAATTCTGGGTTAGCGGGAGACTGCTGTGGGTTACGAGGGGGAGGCTGGAGCCTCCTTCCTCACAGAGCTCTTCATATCTGTCATTCAGCTGTTGGAGACACAGTGGCGGAAGATGAAGTGGTGTGTGAGATTGAAACAGACAAGGTAGGAGTCTTCTGGACCAAAACTTTTTCTAGTTCTGTAGTGAGTACCCTGTATGGCTCCTCTCCAGCCAAGCCTGCAGGCCCTGCCTGTCTCTCCTGCTCCCTTCACAGAGAAAAGCTTTTCTCGCTTAGTATGAAATCTGGCTGTGCCTTAAGTGAGAGTTGTTTGATAATTCTTCCCTCCTCGTGCATTTGAATAAGCATCAATGGTGCTGATGTTTGTGGGAGCTGTGATTCCACTCCTTCTTCCCACTTGGGTGCTTCAAGCTTGAAAACCTGTTTGTGTTTAAACAGAAATCTGCAGAGCTGTGGGATGTCTTCAGACAGTTTTAAATTCAGCCTTTAAATGTACTCGCCCCTTAAAGAACTCTTAGGTTTTGAAGTTCTTGCTAAGCTCCCTGCCACATTCTGCTTCCAGTGCTGCTGTCAGGAGGACGCTGGCAGTAGTACAACCAGTTCTGGTTTGTACCCTGGGGCAGGAAGATCAGGCTATGCATTCTACTGCCAGCATCTCCTACAGCTCCAAGTACTGGCACAAAGTCCCAGTGGAGGCTGTGCAAACTGGTGGAAGTGGTGCAAGACAGAGGTGCTGTCTGTGCCAAATTACAATGTGTATCTGTGCATCTTTACTTGGGCACCTGTTCCCCATCCAGTATTTGGGGGAATCTCAAGATTTTCCATTTTGCAGACATCGGTGCAAGTTCCAGCCCCAGCAGCTGGTGTGATCGAAGCCCTTCTGGTACCTGACGGCGGCAAAGTGGAAGGGGGGACCCCTCTGTTCAAACTCAGGAAAACTGGAGGTAAGTCAGGCATATATAACTTGCACAGACCGTTCGTATTTCAACCTGTCTTTTTCTGAAGACAGAAGCCAGGCATTTGGAAGGATCCTGATAGAGGCAGAAAAAAAGAAAAAGCATAGTCGTAGCCCTTCTGAGGGGGAAACTTGCCTTTTGCTCCCTCTGGAGGAGACTGCAGCAGTAGGCTAAAATTAGCTGAGAATTCCCCTGACACAACTCCCTTCACCCTCTTCTCTTTGCCATCCAGTCTCCTGCGTGGTGAGGAGATCTAAAACTCCATGGGATCCTCCTGTGGGGGCTCCTAGCAGTTCTCTAGTGTTGAGAACATACAGGCAATTTGTCAGAGGATTAAGTTTTATCAGGTTGGTTGGACTCGCAGATCCCTGACTATAGAAACCGTGGTTGCTCTTACGATGATTGTTCTTCCTTGTCTTTTAGCTGCTCCTGCCAAGGCCAAACCAGCAGCAGCCCCTCCTCCTCCTGCAGCCCCTGAACCTGTAGCTGCAGCTGCTCCTCCCCCTGCTGCAGCACCAATCCCCACTACAATGCCACCAGTGCCGCCTGTGTCAGCTCAGCCCATCGACAGCAAACCAGGTGAGGCAACAGCTGCTTTCTCCTTTTTTCCTTGGGGAGAGTGTGTAAGGTTAAAAGCAATTAGCAGGCTGGCACTTACTGTGAAAGCTTCCCTGTGTTATTACCCTGGATGCTCCAGGCTGGAGGACTCAGCTATGCCTGGAATCCGCCTGGCCCAGTTTGCAGCTGCTTATGCACCTTGTCGCTTAACATGGGGCTCAAACGGGCTGTCTATCTCAGAGCATTTTCTCCAGGCCCTGGCTTCCCTTTTTCACTGATGTCTTCTTTGCCCTCAGTGTCTGCAGTGAAGCCGGCTGCAGCTCCAGCGGCAGCCCCTCCTGGGGAGGCAGCGCCCAGCAAAGGCGCCCGATCAGAGCACAGGGTAAGCTGCGGGAATAGGGGCCTTGCCGCTGCTCCTGCTGCTGGGTGACACCTTGTTCTGGCACAAGCTGTGAACTTGGGGATGGGGCCCTATCTACCTGTTCGCACCCAGCTTGGCAGGGCTGTGACGGACTGGGGAATGCTCTGTGTGAGGGCACCACTTAGAGGTGGGGTAGAGAAAGAGCCAGGTCTGATCTTGGTTCTAGGCAAAAGTCTCGTCCTGAGCTTTGCTGATGGAGGGCGTACGGCTCCATGCGGTCTGCTTGGTCTGTCCACAAGCCCTCAGCAAGGGCCTGAGGGTGCTACAGATGCTTTGTGCACTCCTAAGAAAATTGGGTTGAGCAGCCTGCTTTCTTAGCTGTCTTGCTCTTGTCATATAAGCCTCATGCTGGAAATTTAACCGTGCTTGGAGTTTGAGGAACACAGGTCTGAACGGGCAGCTCCATAGTGAAATGGGCAGCTCCTCAACCTGTCATGTTCCCCAGGGAGACCTGAGGTGAAAACCTTAACCCCATTAGTGGTAAACAAGATGGCAAGAAGTAGAGTCTTTTGAGTTTCTTGGGTGTTTTGCGTCTTGGATGAACTTGAGGCAGCCTCTGCTTATTTCTGTTTAATTTTCAGGTGAAAATGAATAGGATGCGTCAGCGTATTGCTCAGCGGCTGAAGGAGGCTCAGAATACTTGTGCCATGCTCACCACTTTCAATGAGATTGATATGAGGTGAGGAGCAGACCTTCTGTTTTCCCCTCTACTGGGATAAACGGGTGCAGGCAGTTGTCTTTAAATAGCAGCCAAGACCTTACTGATCCCCTCTGGGGAGACTGACAATATGTCTTTTGGGACATGTTCCTTAGGTGAGTACCACCGCCTGTACATCTTCATCAGGCTATGGTGGTGTTGCAGTAGGAGGGGCGTGCAGCTTCCTGAGGGTCCCGTTCCTTGGGAGTCATCTGCTGCTTGTTAAAGGGGCAACTCAGTTCCTCGTCTGTGTGGTTCTTGGTTGAGCGTTGGTAGATGTTGAGCAGAAGAGCAGGAGTAACTGGTGTCACTTGTAGAGTGGCTACCAGGAGACACCAAGTGTATCACCTGCTTTCTGCCCCTCCACCAGGTTACTTTTTTTGGAGTTGGGCATATTTGGCCTCCCATGAGGTGGTTCCCTGGGGCTCGCCAGCCTCCCAGATGAGCATTACGCAGGTCTGAGGCCCTTGCTGTCAGATGGTTCAGCTTTCCAGAGACAGACCAGCATCCTTCCCCCTCCCTCCTGGCAGGTGGGGGTCTCCTGACTCAAGTGCTTGCATGGGCTGAGCACACTAATGGCTTTGGAGGGTGGGCAGCTTATGTTACAGTGCATTAAGGGGAAATTGTGCCCAAATCAAATTGCCTTGTGAAATCCTATTCTGCTCCTTAAGACAAAACATGTAAATATTTGGGTCTCAGAACAATAAGGTTGGCAAAATAGTCTTGATTGGAGGGGAAGTGCTGCAGCTTTATCTCCTCTATGAGCCTCACTGAGGTGTCGCTTTACGCTGGCCTGGGGCTCTCGTTGCATCTGGTAATCTGGTTTGGATTGATTGCTGCGCTGTCGACTCGTGAGGGCCTGAGCTGGGGCCTCCTGCTTCCCGTGGGGGGGTCAGCGTCTGAAAGGAGGAAGCCTTAATGAGCCACTTTCAGAGCAAACCTCCTCCTCATTGCTGCAGTCCTTGTGTCTTGGGAGGCACTAATGTCTTTGGGCAGTAATCCTAGCCCTAAACAAGGTTAGGTGCAGGAAAACAAACACTCTAAACCACAAAGACCCCTGCCCCTTGCTGAAACTGTCTCTTCAAAGACTTAAGGTCTCTGGAGGCGGGAGGGATGGACCATGCAATTCCACAGCATCTGGATTAGCCTAGAAGAGGCAGAGCTCATAGCCACTGCTTAGGTGACTTTTTGTAAACGTTCTCATCTCTAATATGAGCGGTGGGGAAACATGACTGACTCGTTTGAGGACTGTGGGTGAACTAGCACCTGCTGACATAGCGTCTGGGAAGGTTTCTTTTATATTCATTCAACTCCTGGAGCCAGAGAGTGGGGTTCAGAGGCGTTATTGTGCTGGCTGGCGCTGGACTTGTGCAGCGGTTGAAGTCTTTTGCCTCTTTCATTGCCTGCATCTCTTCTTCTCTTGGCATTTCCCATTTCTTTTACTCTTCAGGGTCAGCCCTGACACCGCTGGAATTGCCATCTGCAGTGCCGTGCTGGTACCAGCAGTGGTGGCTCCAGAGGATCAGCAGGGATGTCTGCAGCTTTATCGGGCCTCAGCAGGAAATATGCCATGCCTCATCTTGCTTGTGCGCCTGGCAGTACAGCTCATGCGGATTAATCCTGTCCTGTTGAGTTTATGGTCCTGGACCAGGTCCTGTTAGATCCTTTGGCAGGGGCCTTAGAGCCTCAGCCCATTTCATCTGTGACATTTGAAGGATTTTTCAGGAGACTGGGGTTTTGCCAGTTGGTAGTACAGGTTTGCAGTCATTGCGGTGGCACTGAGATATATTACAGAGCAAGGGAACGATGTTTTCATGGAATCCCTGCTGACCGCTGTTGTAATCTGTTTTGCAGCAACATCCGGGAGATGAGAGCTGTACACAAGGATCCCTTCCTGAAAAAGCACAACCTAAAACTAGGTTTCATGTCAGCTTTTGTGAAAGCTTCAGCTTTTGCTCTGCAGGACCAGCCCGTTGTGAATGCAGGTGAGTGGTGACCCTCACTGGAGAGCTGCACATCCTGCCAGTGTCAAGGGCTACTAGCTTGGACAAGCAAGTCAAATACACGGGGAAGAGTGGGACAGAGTCCTTTGGGCTGCACCTGATGTTGCTAATGCCACTTACAGAGGTAGATGACACCTTGCCAAGAGCCCTGTTAGCCAGGGCTTGCCAGGACTGCGGCTGGGGCTGTGCGTGCTAGGTGTTCACCCAGCCTGAAGAGGCAGAGCCTGCCAGTTGGTGTAGCTGCTATAGGTGCAGTGCAGTTCCTGGGGACTGCCAGAGGTCTTTGCTCAAACCCAGAAGAGGAGAATAACCAAGGCAATGTCCGAAGGGCACTGATCTATCTGACCTGCCTTCTGTCTGTCCTGACACCTTTCCTGCAGGAGCAGTAAAGGCTCAGTCTTCTCTGGAGTTATGCTTGAGCTAGAGATGAGCAAGTTGTTACGATTTAATGGATATTTCTGGCCTTTTGAGCTCTCAGTCTTGGGTGCTGTACGTGTAGCACAACTTTTTCCTTTTTTTGTCTCTTAGTGATTGATGACACGACCAAAGAGATTGTGTACAGGGACTATGTGGACATCAGCGTTGCTGTAGCAACTCCCCGGGTAGGTACCTTGGATGCTTTGGCCGTGTTCCCCGCAGTCTCAGGCTTAGGACGGTTATTGGCTCGCTTTGAGTCAACTCAGCTTTGAGTTCCACTGCAGCAGAAACTTCACTGTTTTGCTGCAGCAGAAACTGATGAAACTGCTCATCTAGGTGTGTCCTTGGACTAACCCTACTGTACTGTCCCACCATTTCCATAAATCATATTGCTGCTTCAAAGATATTTTCCTGTCCAGGGAGAGTGCGGGATGGAGATGCACATGTTGAATTAGTTGTTTCTGCTGTAAGACAGAGGTTTGGCCAGGACTGTCACTGCTCCCGAAGTCATGGGCAGGTCCTGCACAAAGGGACTGCGCTCTTCTCCCAGAGAAAGAGGTGACGGCTGAACCCTTCCCATCGTCTCACCCGCTTTTATGGATGTTGATTTGGGATATGAACAGTCCTGTCTGTGATGGGCTTCTACACAAAGATGAAGTCTGATTTACTCTGCGGGCCCTTTGTGGGTGCCGTGCCAGGTTTCCTGACAGGCTGGCAGGGCGCGAGGCGGCTGTGCCAACCACCTGCTGTGGGCTCCTGCCCAGTGGCAGTTCTGTTTGTCACTGCCCTGAATGTGCTGATTGTGCACTTTGCTTCCCCCCAGGGTCTTGTGGTTCCTGTCATTAGGAATGTAGAAAATATGAATTTTGCTGACATAGAGCGAGCTATCTATGAGCTGGGGGAGAAGGTAAGTAAAGCTGGAGGTGGTTTTGGAGAGGGCTGGGAGGAAGGGAAGGAGTTGAGGGTGCTGGACAGGCATGAATTGATTCAGTCCCTGTGTGGTGTCATCTCTGACCTCTAACACACTGAGTTGTGTTGCAGGGAGTGATCCAGTTACAGCTGCAGCCGTGCCATGCCTTACAGGACAGAGCTATCTACTTGTTTGAGGCCTCTGGAAGGGCAGCTCTGTGTTAGTGACACGGTGTGTCTTTGTCTTTGGAGGCCAAGGCTGAACTCCCCTGGGTTGTGAAGTCTTCTGCAAAAACAGGAGTTGGAATCAAAGGCAGGAAAATCCTTCCCCAAAGACAGAAATGTTCAGGTTTAAAAACAGAATTCACTTTCAAGTAATTTATGCTGGTTTTCTGCTGAACAAATTAGTAAGGGAAGCTCTGGCTGTCAGCACTTACTCCTGGAGAGGGCGAATATCCAAACCCTTGTCCGTTGTCTTCTGTGATGCGAGTGGCCTTCTAAGACCTTGCCTTTCTTCTAGGCACGGAAAAATGAACTGGCCATCGAAGACATGGATGGCGGCACTTTCACAATCAGCAACGGAGGGGTTTTTGGGTCGCTCTTCGGGACGCCTATCATCAACCCACCCCAGTCTGCTATCTTGGGCATGCATGCCATCTTCGACAGGCCTGTGGCTGTTGGAGGCAAAGTAAGTAGAGCTGCACAGGAGGTTTCAGGGGGCAGAGGGGAGGGCTCAGAGGGCTGAGGACCACAGCCCACGTGCTTTTTCCAAGGGGGAGAAGCCACTTTCTACAAGGCTTTACGGTGAAGGAGGAGCAGAGGCTAATGGGTGAAGGGCTACTTGGTTGGCCCTGGTACTTGCCTGAGGTGTGCAGGGGCCTTGCCGTATCTGTAAGGGGGACGACTGAATAATCCGCTTGTCCAGAAAGATACCAAGTCCCGTGTGGTGTGCAGTGCCAGGCAGGACGCACCCAGGAGCCCCTGATTCAGGACGGGAAAAAGCCAGGTCCTCCCAAATTCAGAGGAGGGCGCCAGGCAGGCAGCAGGGCTGAGCACGCTAACGCCCGTCTCGCTGTTCCCCTTCAGATCGAGGTGCGGCCCATGATGTACGTGGCACTGACCTACGATCACCGGCTGATCGACGGCAGAGAGGCAGTGACTTTCTTACGCAAGATCAAGGCAGCGGTGGAGGATCCCCGCGTGCTGCTGCTCGACCTGTAGAGCAGCCACACCCCCACGCAACCCACCCAGGGCAGGGCCGCGGCACCAGCAGGGGCGACGCAGGGCATTCAGGAACTGGCAGGGGTCATTCCAGTCTCTCTCCCTCCCCCGAGATCGGAGGTGTCCCAGAGGGGATCGCGAGGATAGCTCCTACCTCCTTTCCTGTTCTGTTCAAGGATGGTTCAGTCTCTCACGAGGATTGCTGTGCAGTGGGCCGCCCACTGAATGGCACTGCCTTTCCAGAACCGTCTCTACGGCGTCCTCTCCCTCGTGGCACCAACCTCTCACCTCTAGCTTGTCCTATACCACTGGAAAATGCTTGCTGCTGCTGTGCTAGGGTACCCTTCCCTGCCCCTCCGAGGCAGGTTCAGCTTTATTTCCTAGCACTGAGGTTCCTGGGGGGGGAGGAGAGGAAAGGCTGCTGTTCTGTCCCTGTTTTGCTTGAAAATATTTCACACTCATCTGTTCTGCGAGGGCAGTCTGGGGTCCCCCGGGCCGATTGCAGCAGAGTTTTTGATCAGAGCAGGGCTGAGGTAGGTGTCATGCCTCTGGCAGTGCCCTAGTTACACTCCCACCTCGGACAGGAAGGCGGTGGTTACGTCTCCCCTGCTTTCCCGTGGAGATTTTGTTTCTCTCCAGCCTGGCCAAGAATGTTCTTGGCCGGGGGGACGGAGCACACGATCTCGGGGGGGGTAGCACTGTTCCTGGGGGTGGGGGGCAACCCTTTCACCATTACCTGCCCAACACTCGGCTAAGAACCAGCCCCCAGCAGCTGTCCTGGAATCACGGCACACCGATGGTGGGTCCGACTGCTGTTTTCCTGCGTGCGAGGGCTTGGCCTCCTACCAGCGAGGAGGGAGCTGGGGGGGCAGGCCTCTAAGTGTAATGTATATCCCAGCCCGAGGCTGCTGGTTTGGGGGGGAGGGGGGCAGTCCTTAATCCAATAGCGCACACACGTACGGGGGAGTGAGGGGGTTGCTAGTGCCTGCGGAGTCTATTACTCGTACCCCCTCTACACGGAACTTGTAACTAAAATATTTAACGCGGCGGATTTTAAACAAAATAAAACTGGGCAACGACTGCGAGGTGGGGTGTGTGTGAGGAGGCGAGCCAGTGCTGGGGCGAGGCCTTGGGCATCGGCAGCCTCCCGAGGGCAGCGTACGCAGCCTGGTACCTGATGGTGGGAGGGAATGGGAGCTGGGGATAGTAAATTGAGGCTTCTCTGACTCTGAACTCTCCTGTTCTCAAAGCCTCTGGCACAGAATTGGCTCTTCCCAGTAAAGATGAGGTTTTGGGCCTGGAAGTCATCATTTTCCCGGTCTAGCACCAGAACCTTTACGGACAGCAAGGAAATCCCAGCATTTGCTAAATGGCACGAGGGCCAAGAGGGAGAACCGGGACATGGTTCAGGACTAGTACGGAGCTGGAGCCAGGTCAGTTTTTCCCTGATACAACAGTGGGGTGTTGTAAAGCATGAAAGTGAGACAAAGGGTATCAAGGGGTTGGAAAGGAGAAGGGAGGCAAGATCAAGGAGGTGTAAAGCTAAAGTTGTCTCTCAGCTGTGGTGCTAGCAGCACTTTCCCAGGGAGCTGTCCCTGCTGGGGCATTAAGAAATCATTCCTGGATTGTGGTAGGGTTTTTCCGTGTCTGACATCAACTTCAGAGAAGGGTTGCCCTTTCCAGCTAGGAGTGAAGGCAGCCTCTTTTCAGGGAAAACTCTTGCACCCACAGCTGTGATGCTGAGAGGGGGAATATTTTCTAGGACTGGTCCCCACAGCTTCCAGGCAGCCATGGAGAAATGTGTGTGGAGTCAGCTTCCCCTTGTCCTGGAGGGGGGGAGAAGGTTAGGAGCGGGGAGAAGGGGAAAACCTTTGTGTGCTGTAAGGGAAGAGCAGCATGTCGAGCTGCTCTTGCACAAATAAATGGAGTTAAAGAGAAGGTTCTGATGACAAAATGCTGCTGGGACCCAGCACCCCTGCGCCTTTAGAATACAGGGGGCCCACGGTACCTGTATAAATGAGGCTGGGGAAAGGTGATTCCTCTAGTTACTGGAGCTGCGATAAAGGAGGAACCACGCAGGCAGTGAACGGTACAGGCGCAGGCCCTCAGGCAGCTGCAGCACAGCAACCTGGCTTGTTTAATCCGCCCAGCTGCAGTGCCGGCCGCTGTGGGAGCTGAGCTTCTCCCGGGCTCTGCTTCCCTCTGCTGGAGGAGCCCTGCTGCTGGCAGGGAGGTGAGGCCGGGCCAGGAGGGGGGTGCTGCCCCCGGTGGCATCGGGCCCTGGAACCAGCAGCCCCTGGTAAAACTCAGGCTCCGACCCAGGGCTCCCAGGCAGGTCTCAGACAGCTTTGGGGGCTCCCTCACGTGGCACGCTCAGCCCAGCTCAGAACCAGGACACGGCCGCAAGCAGTCACAAGCGGTTTATTCTTTTCAGAGAGCTGGGGGTAAGGGGGGGGGGGGAGGAGACCAGCGGGCTGCATCCCCCCCCTGCCCTCCAGCAGGTGCTGCCCATACACATGCAGCCGGTGAGTGGCACAGAGCACAGGCTCGCGCACCAGCCAGCGGGGCCCGGGGGAAACGCACTTGGAAGCCACAAAAAATAATGGTGGGGGAGGTCAACTGTGGTAGCAGCAGAGAGAAAACCCCAGGGAGAAGATCCCAAGGCACGGTGCTAAGCAGAGCGAGGGCCATCAGTGTCTCCCAGGGAGCCCCAGACGAGGACCACTGGGGGTGGGAAGGGTGGCACAGCAGGGCTCAGGGCACGGGCTCCCATCCCACCAGGGGGACCGACTGGAAGGGACCACAGCCTCCTCTCAAAGATGCTATCAAGCACGAGTGGTGACAGAACATCGAATGCTGCAAAAACCTCATGCACGCACCTGTTCCCCCCTACACACCCCCACACAGCGCAGCCCAGGCAGGAAAACCTCCCCCCTCCGCGGGCAGAGCCCCCAGGTGGGCTCACAGGTTGGGGACGGGAGGCGGCCCCGCGGCCAGCTGCGCTCCCCTCCTGCCTAGCCCACCAGCTTGTTCCACGGGACGGTGCTGAAGAAGGAGTGGGACTTGAGCTTGGCGATTCCGCCGCCGCCAGCGCCCAAACGCCGCTTGGGGTTGTGCTGCAGGAGCTGCAGGGAAAAGACAGGAGGGGAGCTGGGAGAGCTGGGAGCGCTGGGAAAGCTGCCCAGGGTGGGCTTCGGCCAGCCTCCGGCCCCGTCCTCCCTCCCAAGCCCCTCACCTGGGTGAGCAGCGACGCGGCCGCCAGGCTGAGCCCCTCCGGCAGGTGCAGCTGGGTGTGAGGGTGAATCCCCGACGGGTGGCTTTGGGACAGCGGCTGCAAGTGGCGGAGGGTGATGGTGAGCAGCGGCACTGACTAGGGCAGTAACACCCTGCCGAGCCTTCGTCACCACCCAACCCCATCCCGGCACGGCAGGATGTGAAATCAAGGCTCTTGGCACCTAAAGACCATACACAAGCACCAGGAGCTGCACTCCTGGAGCAATGGGGTGTGGACAGGAGCTCTTGCAGCACGGTGTCACCTCTGTCCCCCCATCCCAGTGCTGCGCAGCGCCTCTGCCTCTTACCACTCCTGTCAGCAGCTCGTACAGCAGCGACCCGAAGCTCCAGCAGTCGGCTGCTTCTGTTGGCTCAGCGATCCCCCCAACTTCTGCAGAGAGAGAGAGACAGAGAGGGACTGGGGCTGGAGGCAGGCAGGGGACCTGAGCAGCCCCATACCAGGCTGGTCTCGCTGCATGCAGAAGGTCCGCCACCCTGGTCGGTGGCACTGGGCAGAAGGCAGGGGACACGTGCCTTACCTGGGGCACTGTACAGCTCCTCCAGCGCCTGGCTGCAGCACTGAGGTGCCACCTCTGTCCACTGGCCGAAGAAGGTGAGACGGACGTGACCTGCAGAGCAGCACCAAAGAGGTTAGGACAAAACTGGTGAGGGTGGTGGGAGCACAAAGCCAAGCCCCAGCCCCTCAACTGGCGACACGCCCTCGGGGGGGACAGCCAGGACACTGCTTGTTGTTGTTGTTGTTGTTTCCTAGGTGTTTTGTATCGCTCCAGTTTGCCCCAGCCCTTGCCAGCCGACCAGGACCTCTTCAGCTTGTGCTGCAAGTGGTGCCCATGGCTTGAAGAGATGGGCAGGCTCAAGGAGACCCTGGGGGCACAAGTACAAGCAGGGGAAAAACAGCAATCCCACTAACCTCAGGCACAGCTCGGCTGCTCTCAGCTGCCCCGTGCTGGGATTTCCCAGGCAGCCAGCCCCACATGGGAGCAGAAGCAGCACATTCCTGCAGCTACGCTCCCTCCGCAGGGACATCTCTCATAATAACCTCTTGGAAGTCGCAGCTGGGACCACACTTCCAGGCTCAGAAACATCCAAACATCCCCAGCTTCCCACCCTCTCCCGCAGCAGGCTCAGGAAAGCCTGAGCCCCCTGGAAATGGGACAAGCAGCCGTCTCCCAGCCCAGAGGCCAGCCTCCCCCTCGAGGTGGCCACCTTGGCCACCACCTACCGGCCGTGTCCAGCAGCAGGTTCCTGGGGTTGAGGTCCCGGCACAACACACCCTGTTGGTGAAGCCCCTCTAGGGCCAAGAGGATTTCTGCTGCCCACAGCTGCACCTGCTCCTCCTTCACGGCCCAAGCTCTCCGGCCGTGCCCCCAGGAGGCCGGAGCCCTGCGGAGTCCCCAGGAGGCCGCAGAGCGGCTGCAGGTCAGGCTCACCCCCTGCCGGGGCTCCTGCAGGGCTGGGTCAAGCTGCCGCCGACCCGAGGAGGAGGGCAGGAGGGGCTCGGCCACTTGCTGAGGCAGGGGCTCCCCTCTCCCAGCCTTGGGCACGGGGGTGGGCATCGGGGGCAGCCTTTCACCACCCAGCGGCCTGGGATCGTGCCGGGGGACTGCTCTCGCCGACACGCAGCCCCCGGCCTCGCCGGCAGTTACAGAGTCCCGGGGGTAGGCGACCAGCCCCCGGTGGTCACAGTGGCTGGGGCCTTTGGTGGATGCTGCTGGCTCGATGGGGCCTTGGCTGCTCCCCGGGGCGCTTCCCTCACCGTCCTCTCTGCTGCGGGCCCTCGGGGCCGGGGCGGCTTTGGAATGCAGGGAGCCAGAGCCGTGGGGAGGGCCCTGCTGGGCACGGTACTTGGCACGCAGGTGAGACCACAGCGTCTCCCCTGGAAAGCAGAGAAAAAAAAGTGATGGGGCAGAAAGTGCACCAGGTCCCACCCGCAGACACTGCCCCTGTGGGCACAGGCCGCGGCCCACCCGCTCAGGACATCACCCGGCCTTAAAGTCTCCTGCAGTACTCCTTACTGCTGCAGTAAAGCTCAAGTTCACACGGAACGCTCCCCAGCCCTACAACCACAGCGTCCCCAACTCCATCGCCGCCCAGCACAGGACCCAGCACGGCAAAGGTTCATTGCCCCTTCTTTAGCGGCTCCTTGTGGCAAGCCTCCACCTGGTCGCTCTTCTTCACCGGGATCTGGGCAAGCTCAGGGCTTGCCTCCTTGCTCAGACAGCAGGTAAACTGTGATGTTGTACCCAAGCCCTTTGTGCTCCCTGCCCTTCATCCCCTGATCCTCCATCTCCTCTCTTTGGTCTGATCTTAAAATCCACTATGGCCTCTTCTTTTGTAACCATGTAATGTTTTACGAAGGTCTTGCCAAAAGACTCTCTTGTTCTACAACATCCAAGTGAACTACCTCACTCGGTTTCTCCTTTCCAACACTTTTCTGTCACAGCCAAACAACACCAATAAAGCAGAGAGGTTTTTCTTTTCAAGATGCTGGACCACATCAACTTCCCTACAACAAGGCATGGCTGTATGACCATTCCCTCCCATGGGACACAGCGATCCCCGGAGCTAGTTTCCATATTACACTCCCTGCCCTCCCAGCCTCCTCCTTCTAGGTCTCCACAGACCCATTTCTAGGTTACTTCCTCAGTCAGCTCTTATCAAATCCCCAATAAAGCTGAGCAGCAACTCCCACAAAGTCTCCAAGCCCTGGCACCAGCCACCCTTCTGAGAAGTTTTTGTGCTGTCGCTAGAAAAAAAAACAGTCCTAAACCACTGGGAGAAACCTACCTGACACTATAAAATAGGTAAGAGCAGGATGTGCCACGGACAGGAGGCAGTGCTGTCCCCGCTCACCTTGCACGTGCTCCAGGTGGAGGAAGATGGAGTCCTCGCTCGCGTAGTAGCACAGCAGCTTGACCATGAAGGGGACGCCATGAGGGATGATGGTCTGTCGCTCACGGGTCTCAACGTGGGATTTGGGGAGGCTCTGAGGAGGTACAGGTAGAGGCGGGTTACAGCACGGAAAGGGCTGGGATTTCCTGGGACCAGGCAGGGCAGGAGGCCAGCCAGAACAGCTGCGGGTCCCACGCTGTGGAAACCTGCAGCTCGCGGCAGTATGTCTGTCTGTCCATCCAGCTGTGACAGCACAGGGCTCTGCAAAGCTCCTGCAGTGCAGCACAGGGCACAGGGACACTTCCTCCCGCCACAGCGGCCTTCCCCCTCGCTTCCAGCGGGACTCCACCACACCACCTCTACACTCCCCCTGGAAATGGTGCTTCTCCATCATGCCAGAGCCTTGCCAGTGGCTAAACAAGTCTTATTCTTACACACAGCTAGTTCTAAGGGCACTGGAAAACGCCCTGCCACCTGTACTGAGCACACCGCCACCAGTTTCGGACCCAGATGAACAAGGGTGTTGGGCTCGGGTTGCCCCGTTACAAGGCCGCGGCCCAGCGGAGAAACACACGAATGAACAAGGAGAACCTCTTCCCTTCTGGTAACAGAAGGTGGCTGAGGGAGGCGAGTGCACAAAAATAGCAGATCACAGAGGTCCTAGAGGAAGTTTGTTGTTCATAAAGCTTCTTTTTGCTGAGCTGCATAGAAAAGGAGCTAGGGAATATTCACCACACGGCCCTATCGGCTGCAAGACACCTCCTGCCCCAAGGTCATGCACAGGGGATGGAGGCAGATCACAGAATCGCAGAATGGCTGGGCTTGGAAGGGACCTTAAAGATCACCTAACTCCAATGCCCCTGCCATGGGCAGGGATGCCACCCTCTAGATCAGGTTGCCCAAGGCCCCATCCAGCCTGGCCTTGTACTCCTCTAGGGATGGGGCATCCACAGCTTCTCTGGGCAACCTGTTCCAGTGCCTCACCGCCCTTACAGTGAAGAATTTCCTCCTAATGATGAGGAAGCTGATGAGCTGTGAAACCATAAACACCCACCTTCAGGATAAAGGTCCCTCCAGTGGCTGGATCCTGGACTATCTGCACCTGCGAGCAGCATACACAGAGCTGTTCAGATGCGGTGACCCCTGACACGCAGCCTACAGGAATAACCCCAGGGACGTGACTCTGCAGCACATCAACCCTGACAAGCCGCCACGCGAGGGGAACAGCAGAGGGGAGCAATGTGCCAGTGCACGTATGGAGACAGTAAGCCTGGCATCTTCGCTCCAAGATCACGAACGACTAACTAGCTTCTTCGTTTAGGTAGCTGGTCTGCTGCTGAAGTCTGGGTTATCTGCAGGAATCCACCACCACCACAGTGCCTAGCCATCAAGCGTGATCCCATACATGGGAAAGACCTGGATGCCGCAGCTTCCTCATAAGTATCCTGGGAGCTTTCGTAAGCAAAAGCAAAGGGGAAATTAACGGACTTCCCAGCTAACAAAGTTTCTGGCACCCTCCCCTGTGAATTTTCCTTGGTGGGAATGGTGTGGATGGAGACCCTCACGTTCCTTGGTGAGCCGTCACCCCCGTCCCAGCTGCCAGGACCCGCCGCGTCACGCTTCCCGTGGTGCGTCCCCAGCCTCAGCCCTCCAGCTCCCTGTCGAGCCCGTACCTTATCAATCACTCCCACCACCTTACACCGCCTCAGGTTTTCCACCGCCGCGCTCAGCGTCCTGATGGGCCGCAAGCGAAGGCTGCTGTAACCCTGCGAGGCAGCGCGAGGAGAGGGCGAGGGGATCAGAATCATTAGGGTTGGAAAGGTTGGTTTGTTAGGTCAGAGGTTGGACTAGGTCACCCTGGAGGTCCCTCCCAACCTAGACGATCCTGTGAAAAGCCCTCCAAGATCACCTGGTCCAACCACCCCTACCACCACCGTCACCCACTAACCACGTCCCCAAGCGCCACCTCCAACCTTCCCACGGGCACCCCCAGGGACGGCGTCTCCACCACCTTCCCCGGGCTCCAAGCGCCCCTTTCGGCCCCCGACCCCGCCTCGCCGCCCCGGCCGCTCACCGTGCCCGCGGGGCCGCCGTCGCCCAGGCCGCGCTGGAGGTGGCAGGTGAAGATCTCCTCGGCGCGCCGCAGGTACTGCGCCACCTTCCTCCGCACCGCCTCGCCCCGCTCCTTGTTGGGGTCCGCTGCGGGCGGCGGGCGTCAGGGGACCGCCGCCGACCCCCGCACCCCCCCACACCCCCCCCCCCGCGCCCCGGCCGCCCCGCACCCTGCACGCCGCGCAGCAGCACGTCCACGCCGTTCTGGTAGTGGGCGAAGGCCTCCTCGTAGTCCTCGCTCACGTCGCGCTCCAGCGCCAGCCGCAGCTGCCGCGCCGCCTCCAGCAGGTAGTCCCGCCGCCCGCCGCCCGCCTCCCGCCACGGCCTCAGCATGGCCGCGGGCAGCGGGGCGCCGGGGGGAGGCGCGGGGCCGCCGATCGGGCATCGCCCCTCGCCCCCCCCCCCCCCCGCCCCGGCCGGCCGGCCCCGGTACCGGGAGCCCGCCCCGGCGCGGCGCCGATTGGCCGCGGGTGAGCTCATCCCGCGCCGCGGGGACGCGCCCGGCACCGGGCACCCGCAGGGCGGGGCCGCGGGGCCGAGCCCGCCCCGGCTTCGCACCTGGAAGGGGGGCAAATGGCGGCGCCCCCCGGGCACGGCCCGTGCCTGCTGTGGGACCGGGCTCGGCGGCCTCCCTGCGCCTGCAGAGCCCCTGCGAGGGGAGAGCCCGGTCCGCAGCGGGGGCTCACGGGGAGCAGGGCTCGGTGTGGGCAACGCTGGGTTCACTCGGTCCCCGGGGGGGCTGAAAATGCCTCGAACTCACCGGAAGCTGCTAACGCCAGCAAGCAGAAAGCTCGCACGGTTCCCTCGCATCCTCATGAAGCTGTCAGCAAAATCTTTAACATCATCTCCCCGGGCTGGTCTCCCCAGCACCGTACCAGGTGCACCCCCAAAATACACGATGATTTCGGTCCTGCGGCAGCCCGGAGCCCAGCTGATGTTTTGCCTTCCCTCCAACCCTTTATAAACCCTCCTGCCCAAGCCCTTCTCTTAAAGCCTTGTTAAACAAACCTTTGCCCCGCAGCACCGGGAGGAGCGGTGAGCCCGGGGACGCCGATAACCCAGCGGGGGTCCTGCTGCTCCCCAAGGGCATCACCAGGCTGACCTCCATCTGGGCTCCCAACCATGAGGTCAGCAGCAAGGTCCCGGGGAGAAAAACGAACCATAGGACCCAGCTCTGGGTGATTTTGCCCTCTGTCTCCTTGCCTGCCCGTGCGATGCTGCCCCAGCTGCTCCTCCAGCGGGCTGCAGCAGCAGAGCTGCACCGAGGCCACCCGAAACACCAGCAGCTCTCAGGAAACACAGCAGCATTGCATGAGGATGCAAAACACTCTAAGTCACAGGTAATAGAGATATTTTGTTTTTAACCCTAATGACCACGCTCAGCAGGTTTTTAATTAATTATCACCCTCATTTTTATGTAGTTTTCTTATTGTAGGTGTAACGCTACCGTGGTGAAACTTTTACTGTTACAAATGCAGAAGCCATCACAGCCATCCCTCACGTGCTGCTCGCGGTTCTTGTTATCCTACAAGCACAACCAGACAGGCTGAAAGGAGGCGAACCAGCCCAGACCAGGGCCCCAGCTCGGTGCAAAGTGTCAGACAGTGCCAAACCTGGGGGAAGCTGCTTTGAACCCCAATTCCTGCTATAGCAGGCCCTTCCCAGAGCCGTTAGAGCTTCTTCCTGCTGTTACCCCAGGTGGGACAAACTGCATTTCTCCCTGGCCGATGGCAACAGCTAAGCCTTTGCACATCTTCCTACCCAGGCTTCTGCTTCACGCCTGGAAAAATAAACCTTGGCTGTGTTTTGCTAGGACCTACTGAAAGGCTGGATGAGTTCAGGAGCCAGCCCCGCATCCGAGAAGGTGGCGCTGGGTGCAGGACCAGCCCTGGGGGCACCGGTGCCATGGGCGTCCCAGGGGGGTGCTGGTGCCCCAACTTGTCCTTTGGATCTGTGCACTGCAGGAGGGGATGGAGGAGCAGGGGGTGCATTCAGCAGCCAGATCCAGCCCTCCCACGGCAGGAGTGGAAAAACAAGAAGTCCCCAAGGCGCTGCTTAAGGCAAGCGGGGACAAGGGCTGGGGCTGTCCCTGGACCTGGCTGAGCTGTGGTGGCCATCGCAGCCCACGGGAGGAGCTCAGGGCTGTGCAAAAAGCCCACCCAGCCCTGCCCACAGCCACCCCAGGGAGGGACAGCAGCCCCCCTGCATGCCCCAGGACACTGCCAACAACAAGTGGTGCCCCCGTGCCAGCTGGATAACCTTTAGTGGGGCATTTCTTGGGTGGGAAAGCCCACGGGCAGCCTGCTCCCCTTGCATCAGCCCTCAGCAAGGCAGACGGGCTGGGGTTAGAGCAGGAAGGGGCTGGGGAGCAGAGGGAGGTTCCAGCCACACACACCAGCGTGAAGAAGCGGGGCAGCTCCCTCCCCAGAGTGGGTCCCAGGACCCCAGGTCACCCACCTCCAGCATCACACCATGGATGGGACGGGGCGCTGCAGGAGCAGTGCGGGGACCACCACAGCCCGGGTACCCCTGGGGAAGCGCCCTGCAGCTGCTGGAAAGGAGAGGAGCACTCACCCGGCCAGCTCCTGGGTCTGCCCCCAGCTTTTATTGAGAAGGGGGAGGCTATGATGAGGATATGAGTACGTGAAGGGCCACAGCACCCCAGCTCCCTCCCCGTGCCCACCAGGAGGCCTCCCCAGGCAAGCTCCCCACCCACCCTGGCACCCTCCTGAGCTGCTCCGTGCCAAGCTGGGAGCGATGCAGCCCTGCCTGTCCCGGCTGTCCCTCCTCCCCCCTGCCCGGCAGGACAGAGCAGTTCCGTGGCTGCAGCCCTGCTTGCCCCCACCCCATGCCACCCCCAGCAGCACATCCACCAGCTCCGTTCCTCGTGGCCCCCAGGACGCCCTTCAGCACTGAAGTGCGGCTCCAGCTCCTCATCCTCCTTCAAGGGTCCTTTAGTCCTGCTGCAACCGGTGCAGACAGGGCGAGGGAGTCCTTGGCTCCAGGGCCAAGCAAGAGTCCCGTCGGCTCCTTCCCGCTGCGGACCTGCTCCCCGGCACAGTTGCTCCCCAGCCACCGTCACTCAGCTCCGCACGTCCCCCGCGCCGGGCAGGAATGAGACTGGATCAGGCCCCGGAGGCAGGAGCGAGGCCGGGGGCAGAGCGGAGGCTACCTGCGCGGCATGCCACATCTGCAAGGGGAGCACACGCGGGGTCAGCACCACCGGGGTCGCCCCCCGCTGCCCCCCAGGCCCCTCCCTCCCCACCAACCCGCAGGAAGGGATCGCAAGAAGCGGGGCTTCATGGGGAGGAGGGGGCTGCGGGGTTGTAGACGCTGGCAGAGCACTGAGCAGCGAGCTTCGGACAACGCGGGGAGTGCAACAGGGAAGTGCCAGCCCCGGGCTCCGTCCCCTGCAAGTGTCTGGCCTGCACGGCCTCAGCAGGCTGTTTGAGGGAGTCGGCAGAACATAACGTGGGTAAGGCTGGGAGTAACCCAAACAGCAGCTAGCCAAGGACTGCAGTAAGGACACGGCTGGCAGCAAAAGGAGGCTGAAACGGGAAACTCATGGGTCAAAAACCCAGCAGTCTGTGAAGGCAATATAGCCACGCACAGCCAAGTGACGCCCTCCATCCTGGGTGGGACTGGCCAGCTTTGAGCATCTCAGCCTGAAGACCACCAAGCATCTATCAAGCCCCCAGTGAGTGGGTGATTCCCCAGCCACCTGCTGTCCCCTCCGTCCTGCTCTTCCCTGCAGCAACCCATCACTACTCACAGCACCAGATAAAGACCTAAAAACTTGCTGTTCCCTGCAAAGCGAACTCAGAAGGCACCAGCCACACCTGCCCCTGCTCACTTACAGCTCACAGTCTTTACGTCTCTTCTTGTCTCCTCTTCTCTTACCTCGGCCCTTGGGTCTCCTCCTTCAAAAGGAAAGCAGCACAAGAGAGGCTGACGCATGGGCAATGAGGCCACAGCCCCGGGCGGCAGCGCCACCCCCAGTGCCACTTACCTCCCCAGCCTCACCAGGTCCTGCCGCGGCCTGCGGGGAGAGCAGAGGTGTTACGTGGTCAGTGCCATCCGGTGAGCTGCTGCGGGGTGTTGACGCACCTCAGCGCGCAGCTCACCGTGTTTAACTTGTGCTTAAAGCAGACCCAGTGACTTCTTCCACCCAGACTTTGGTGCCTCCCCTGGGGGCTGTGCCATTTTGCCCATGAGGACAGGAAGCACAGGCTCAGTTTTTAGCTGCTCTCAGTGACAGCTTTCACCACTCAGCTGGTCAAAGACGACGCAGGGCCCCAGGTAACACATGGGATTGGCTTCAGAGTCTCAGCAGTGGCTGTCTGACACCAGCCACAACATACTTGGCTCAGGCATCCCCTACAGGAGCCAAGGCCAGGACATCCACCCCGCTTCCGCTAAACTTAATAAGGGGAGCCACAGAAGTGTTGAAGGCTGCTTAATGAGAAGACAAAAGGTGCTGCAGATGCAAGAAGCCTACATGAATCCAAAGGCGGGCTGCACAAGCATTTGAGAAAGTTCCCCTGGGAGTTACCCGAGGTAGGAAACCCACAACAGGCTCAGGAAATTCCCTGCACGGAAAACAGCTGGAAGCAGGGGGAAGCAGCACACGTGCTTCTTCCCGCTCCTCCTTACGCACCCACTGACGGATGGCCCCGGAGCCAGCGCGGAGCCGGACGGCCCTTGGGTCTGCTCCAGCACGGCCGCCTGCACAGCAGGGGAATACCGACGCGGGGATCCTCACGCTCTTCCAGGCAAGCCTCACGTCTGACAGCTGCCCAGCAGGACTCACACTCCCCAGCTTTCACAATACTCCAGAAATGTACACCCCAAATCCCCATGCCCAGATGGGGCAGCCTGCCCCACAAGCACCCAGGACAACAGAGATGAGGGAGGGCTCCCAACACGGCCAAGGTGCCCCCAGCACATCCCTGTCCCACTCTGCCTCCCCGCAGAGGGGCGGCAGGCGAGCCGGCAGGCTCGCACCGACACAGAACGAGCCCTACCTGCACTCACACTTCTTGTGCTCGGTGAACGACATCTCCACGTAGGGTGCCTCCCCGTTGGGCTTTATCTTCAGGAGCTGAAAGAGGAACAAAGGTTACCTCCCGGACAGCGCAGGATGGCGTCCACCCCAGCCCCTCGGCCAGACACGTGTCAGACCCGGTCCTCGGCACCACAGACCCCACCTCCACGGGCACTGCAGCTCAGGAGGCTCTGCTCCCACCGCCCTGCATCTTGGGTCTGTAATCTAAATCCCCTAGTCGTGGGATTTCCCAGCCTTAGAGCAGATTTTCCTGTCTCTGCTTTAGTGGAGACCTTTCACATATTTGACTGCTTTGTGCATCTTCCTTCTCTGAAGGAAATATCCCCCCCAGCCCTGTTTTCCAGGCCATTCCTGCTGCTGCCTCCTCCTGCCGCCTTTCCCACCGCACCCAGCCTGGAGTCGGTACCACGGTGCCTCCCCAGCCCAGGGGCACAGGATTTGCCCTGCCACGTGTCAGTCCAGAGCCCAGCCCGAAGGTCAGGCTGGACATCCAGGGGCTTCACTGTGAGTGTTCATCCATGCTGTGATCCACGCTAACCCCACAGAAGTGCCTGGCATCAGCACGCCACGTGTGGAGGGGAGCCCAGCAAGAGCTCAGAACATTGCCTTCTTCATCACTTCAGACTTTTGCTCTGCTTAAGTCAAGACTTTTTACTTCGGAACTCCTACCCTCCCTTTCCAACATGCTTTCAATCTCTGCAGGATCAAACTTGCTGGTGATTTCTTGCAGGCTCTCTCTAGTCCCTCACCCCCAGCACAGCAGCAGCAGGTTGATGCCAGCAGAGCAGCGCAGGGGCTGCAGAGCGAGGGCAGGGGCTGTGCAGCACACTGGGAAGAGCCAACACAGCTTGCTCACAGCCCAAAGTTCCCCTCCCCACTTCGTACAGCTCCCATAACAGGGCTGGAAGCACAGCACACACAGCCCCTTGTGCTCACCCTCTCCCCATTGCACGCTTGCTGCCTGCGCCACCACAGCCATCTCCCGGCACATGAGAGCAATCACGCTGCCGGCTTTCCCCTGTGATTCCAGGGCTTTGTCCCCAAAGCAGGGGGAATCACAAGCAACAGGGACACCCCAGCCCCACAGGGACAGCCTGGAAAGGTGACAGCAGCCAGGAAGTTGGACTGCGCACCGAGGAGAGGGCAGGGAAGCAGGGACGGAGGTCGGTACCACCAGAGGTCTCACCCTGCCTCAGGGACAAGCCCAGAGAGCAGGCAGAGGGACCCTTCTGGCTGGGCATGTGCTCAAGTGCTCTGCTGTCCGTGCTGCGGCAACATCTTGAGGATGTGAGGCTGCAGGTTTAACCTCCCGGCGCTGTCTGGGAGCCCACCACCACCCCCAGCCCCCCAGAGGCGGCGCTTACCTGCATGGTGACCGTGCTGGTCTCCACGGGGACACAGCGGAGCCCCTCATCCCCGCAGCACCCCCCGCAGCGCTGCAGGGCGACGCAGGAGGGTCTGAAGATGTACTCCACCTCGTTGGGGAACTCGGCAATGACATCCACCAGCTGCTCCAGTGGCCGGCAGAAACTGCGATTCCAGATCTCCTTAAAGGTCAGGACTGCAAGAGACCGGGGGGGCTCTAAGGAGGTGCCCCGGGGAGGGTGGACCCCGGCCGAGCCCCTGATGAGGTGTACCCATTGCAGGGGATGGGACGGCACAGGGGCAGCTGCGATGGGGTCATGCAACCACCGCGGGGCACAGGGATGTAGAGGACCCCTTGTACCCCAATGTGCCCATCGCCACGCTGCTGTGGGGGCTCACACAGCCACCAGGACCCCCCGAGGGGCTCTGCCAGCTCCGTCCCCTCCATCCCCTCCGTGGCCAGGCTGCGCTGCCGGCTTGTAAGGAGCGGGACCCCGCCGCGCACGGGGAAAACAGCCCCGGGGCTCCGAGAACCGACGCTGCCGCCTGCTCCCCGGCGGGATCCCCCCCGGTCCGACCGGGGACCCCCACCCTCGGGCTTCGGGCGGGCAGATAACGGCCCCGGGGCACCGGAGCCGCCCCCCGTAGCCCTCTCCCACCCCGGGCACCGGCTGCCGCCCGCTGCCAACTCACCGGGCGCCTCCGCGCTGGCTGTCCCCCGCGCCTCCGGGGCCTGCAGGGGGGAAAGGCGGGCGCTGGCGGGGGGCGGCACGGGGGGGGACCCCGCCGCCACGACCCCCGGCGCCTCCCCGACCCCCGGTCTCGGTCCCGCTCCCCCCCCCCACCCCGGTCCTCACCGGGGCGGGCGGCGCCCCCAGCGCCCCGGCCAGCAGCAGCCGCAGGAAGGCTCCGAGCAGCCGCATCGCCGCTCCGCCACCGGCCGGCCTCAGCGCCGCCGCCGCCGCCGCGCCGCCCCCCCCGGCATGTCGCCCCGCCGCCACCGGGACACCGGGGTACGGGTACGGGTAAGGGCACCGGCACCGCTCCGCCGCCGCCGCCGCCGGGCCATGGGAGCGCGCCCCGCTCCGCCGCCCCTATTTCACCGCCGCCGCTCCGCCCCCGGGGCGGGAGCAGGTGCCCGGCCCCGACGGCCACGGGGACGGCCGGTGCCGCCGGGAGCCGCCGAGCAGCCCCGCCTGCAGCCCCCCCGCCTCTCCCGGCACGGCTCGGCACGGCCTCCAGCCCTTTCCCCCCCCCCCGCCCTCCCCGGTCTGGTCCGGCTCTCGCAGCCCCCGGGGGGTTTGCAGCCCCCCAGCCCCGCGGGCACGGCCCGGTCCTGCCCGCACGGGGGTCCCCGGGGAGCGGGCAGAGCCCAGCGGGATCTGCAGCCTGGCTGTGGAGCCTCTGCCTGGAGCGGGTCTGGGGGAGGCCGGGCCAAACCCCGCTGCTGGGAGTAAACCCAAAGGAGCTCTGTGGCCTTTTCTGTGCTATTTTTAAGTGCCGGTGGCCAGGAGAGCTGGGGCTGCGGGAGGTGGGAAGGGAAGGGGTGCCAGCGGGCAACACGATCCCCCGTGGGCCGCAGGTCCCGGGGAAATAACGGGCTCTGCGTCCCTGCCAGGCTTCACGTCTCCGTCCTCCCGGGAGGGCAGGGAGGCTGCTGCAGGGCTTCCCTGCCCACCTCTGTGTGGGGTCTGTCCCTGTGGCGCAGGGACAGCACTGGCTCGTTCCCAGCCCCATGCGGTCTGTCCGCAGGATGAGGGACACGCCGGTGGCCTGTCCCCAGCCCCCTGGGGCCACGCAGGTGGTGCTGGCTCAGGCGTCAGCAGGCGTTGGGCTCCGTCTGGAGCATCTGCACATTGGTACCGCTGGGCACGTGAGAAAGCCGCAGGATCTGGTCCTGGCAAAGAGCAGGGAGATGCTGCAGAGATAAGCACACAGAAAGCCCCGGCGCGGCCGGGGGGCTGGGTGCACTGGAGTTCATCACTCAGCAGCACTCGGTGCCTGACCGAGCTCCTGCCCCCGGCCGGGCAGCAAGGAGCTGGTGACATCCCTGCTGTGATGTCCCCTGCTGTCTGTGCTCCCCCTCTGCTGCCCCACAGACCCTCTTGGCCAAGGGCACCCCCTCCTCCCCAGTGACAGTTTTGGGGTGGGGGGTGAAGGGAGCGTTTCCTCCTGCCCCGAGCGGTAGCTGCTGCCAGCTTGCTGGAAGGACAGAATCCTGTTATTGCAGAGACCGTGACCACGCAGGGCCTCCCGCCTGTCCTTGCAGGAAGGTCCCCTGGGGCCACCTCTCAGACACAAGGCCAGCCTCTGGCGCTGGAGCAAAGGGCTCTCCCCCAGGAGCCGTGTGGCTGGGGAGACCAGCCCTTAATTGCCGAGTGCAATCCTGTTCCTGGTCTGAAGCTATTTCCTCAGAGGCCTTGGGCAGAGTTTACATTCCTGGGATGAGCATCCCCTTTCTAGGCAGCACGCAGCAGAGACAGGAGCAGAGAAATAATATTTGGACGCGGGTAACCTGTGACCGGCAATGTCCTCCTGTGGATGGGAGAAACATCCAGCTGGCCGGGGCCGCGCCGCTCGCGCTCCACGCTGCCCAGCTGCAGGACAGGGCTGGGCGCTGATGCTATAAATGTGCCCTGGTGTCTCTCACGCTGCCTCCCACGAGGGTCCGGAGCCACGCACTTTGGGAACGGGAGACGGACGGGGCTCAGGGGACTGGCCGGGGACAGAAGGCACACGGAGACATTTCCTGACAGGACAGATGTGGCGGCCGCAGGCCGAGAGCCTCAGCTCGAATGGGTGCCTGTGCCACCTCCCTGCTCTGCTCACAGGGCTGGGCAGGGAGGCGAGTGGGATTTCTGCTTCATTTCTGTGGGGATTTCTGGCGGCTCAGCGGGGGACAGCCGCTTTGTGGCCCCGCTGGGATGAGGGCTCGCCCTCCAGGCCTTGCCCACCTTCTGGGGAGGCGCACGGGCTGCCTGTGCTCGCTGAACAGCCCACCATGGGCAGCCATTCTCCTCTGTGAAGCCTCGCCCTGCTGAGCTGTCCTTCTTTCCAAAAACAGCCCCATATTAGAATCAACATCCCCTTAAACAGGAGTCTTCACCCCTACAAAATCCCACCTTCAGCGTCTCAGGTGAAAACAGCCCCAGAAAAACATCCCCACTTCCTTCTTAAGCCGACTGTCTCCGGGCCCTCCTGCGTCACTCAGTGAGCCCTTAGAAAACACCCAGAAAACCTCAGGTCATTATTTTTGTGCTGCTATTTCTGACACCAGAGCCAGTTCGACCAGGGTTGGAGGTTCCCACCCGGGGACACACCACACCCCGTGTTGTTTGGTGCTCAGCGGAGCCAGCCCCTCGGGCACCGAGCCCCATACTGTGACGGGACCCCCATGGCCAAAACGTCATGGAGATGGGACAGGACCCCCACAGCCAAATGCCACAGAAATGTGACAGGACCCCCATGGCAAAATGTCATGAAGATGTGACAGGATCTCCATGGCCAAATGTCACAGAGATATGACGTGCCAGGCTTCCTAGGCCTGGGTCTCATCCCAGAGCGCCTGTGCCTCACCCTCAGTGCCTCACACTGAGATAAACCAGCTCGGTTTTCTGCAGATTGTGTCTCTGCAGCCTTGAGATTTAAGGGGAGAGGCGGAGGTGGCCTGGCTGGAGCAGAGAGCAGGAGATGGGGATGGGCACGCTGTGGTGGGGACCCCCAGCACCAGCCTCTCTGAGGAGGCACACCCAGGTCTCTCTACCAGGACACTGTCACGGGGCTGTCAAGTGTCCTTGTGGACGAGCAGGACAGCAACCCCTGGATCGCCAGCTAAAGGAAACAACCTGCAAACAACAGGCTAGACACCCGGGCCCCATAGGACTCCCTGGAGCGGCCGTGCTGCCAAGCACCATCGAGGACCGGGTCGGGCAGTCCATGCCTGGCCGCAGGCTGCGCCGTGCTGCGGTCGCTCCTCCCAGCCCAGGTGCGCAGGGGGATGTGTTTGCCGAGGAGGAGGCTGACAATAGGGGGAAATGGGCCGTGCTGCGCACCCCGAACATTGTGGCTCACGGCGCCTGTTGTTGCTGCCCGAGGCAGGCGGAAGCGGCTGCCCTTAGTCAGCCCCGGCTGCACGTGGCAGGAACTCTGCTGTTTATTTTGGTTCCTTGGGGTGGATTCGGCCTCCCTGGGGACCTGTGGCCTCTCCGTAGGGCTGGCCGAAACCGCAGACACCCGATGGCCCGGTCCCATGCCGGCATGCGAGCCCCCCCCATGCCACACTGTCTGTGGTCATGGGCACCGGGGCCAGCCCGCCCATGGCACAGCTCTTGGTGGGGACTGCCTGCGAGCACTGGAGGCAGGAGACCCACATGAGGGCAAGCCCAGCAATGCACCCAGCCACTGCTCCCACACAGAGCTGAAACCCCCCTGGAGATTTCAGGGGGCCAGTGGCCACGTCACCAAAGAGCAGCTCTCTCTCCCAGGGCCCTGAGCTACTCAGGTCGGTGTCCAGCAGACCAGGCACTGGTCCTCATCTCTCGGCACAGGCCCTGTTCAACGCCGAGACTGAGCCCCGCTCCCACGGAGGCGAAGCTGCGGGCAAAGCGATGCCAGCGGCAGGGAGGGTTAAGGCCGGCTGGCCGTCTCCCAGCCCGGCCGTGACGCAGCAGCACCAGGGAAGCCCGCGGCAGTCAGCTGCGCCCAGCGGGGAAGTCACGGAGAGCACATACTGCCGGCCGGCCGGCAGGGACTCGCTGGGACGCGGGTGTTTGCAGGAGCAGGGTGAGGCACCAGGGAGCCGAACCGCAGCACCAAGCATACGTGGGTGCCTACAGGTAAGCACTGCATCAGCACCTTCCCAGAGCAAGCCTCCGCGGGGCGTGCAGTTACCCTGCCAAAACAACAGCCCCTTGTGCAGGAGGTGCTGAGAGTCCGGAGTGAAGCAGGGACGCTCCCGAGCTGCCCCGCGCTGCCCCCTCCCCAGAAAAGCAGGGCTGGTGTGAGAGCCAGAGGTGACTTTTCCACCAGAAAACCAAGTGAATTCTGCTCTCATCTCCCCTCAGACACATCTGTCGTGCCTCACCTCTCCTGGAAAAAAGGCAGCGAGAGTTTAACGGGGAGGAGAGGCGCGTGGGACAGCCTCCATGCTGCACCGCTGCCCATCGCTTCCCCGCGCAGCCCCGCGGGCAGGGGCTGCCAGGCACTTTTCTCCCCTGCCAAACTAACACGATCCACGCCCAGCCCAGAGCTTCTGGCCGCTTATCGTGTGGATGCAGTTCTCCTGCTTTTAGCTGTCATAATATTGACACAAAGCAAAATAATAGTGACGGCAAGCCTCCGTCTGGTTCTGGAAGGCAAACACACAAGGAGAAGGGGAGCAGCAGGCTCGCTGCAGTGCAGGACCGGGCAGCAGCCCGGGCTGCTCCCTGGTTGTGCTCCCTGCCGGGCACGGTGCGTGTGGGCTCCGCAGCGGGCTCACCCCGGCAGGAGCGAACGTGTGCATCGGCAGGGCTTCGTCCCTTTCCCATGGCGTGGGTGGAGGAGTGGCTCATCTCCCTCTCCGCCTGAAAGCTGGCAGCCACTGAATAGCTCACATCACCCACGGCAGACAATGAGCAAAGCAAAGCCCGCGGCCAGCTGCAGCGCGGGGAGCGCGTGAGCGGAGGAACTGCGCGAAGCTGGCTGGTGACCAGGAAGCAGCCCAGAGTGCTGGTGTCACGGACCCCGTGGTGACCACAAAGTGGCCGGCCGTGCTTTGTCTCCCCCAAAGGGCCCGGCTTCCTGGAGAGGCAGCGGCGATGCCAGGTTTGCTCGGGGGCTACCCTGAGCCCATCCTGGAGGAATGCATGTTGGCGAGCCCCCCGTATCGCCTCCTCCCCGGCTGAGCCAGCCTGCCGCGTGCCCTCTGAGCAGGGACAGGGCCGATGCACCGGTTGCGATGCCGGCGCCAGCATCTCCTGCCCGTCCCTGCACCATGCTCCCTCATCCCTCGGTTGGGCTTGTTTTCCTACATGACAGCCAGTGACTTCCCGCACTTCCCGCGCCTCTTCCTGACCAGCCCGGCCTTTGAACTCGCTGCCTCCAGCTGTCTGCATCCCGAGAGGGGACCAGGGGAACTGTGGCAGACTAACAAGAAGAGGAGTGAGGCTCCATGTCCAGTGCAGGCATGTCGATGCCAGCTTCCTGCGCCTCTCCTGCCTGTCCCCAGGGGTCAGCCCAGCCTGCACAGCCCACTGGGGACACAAGCGTGGGCTGCTTCCACAACAAACTCTAGAAAAACCCTCCGGCTTCCCAGCCTCGGTCTCTATTTTAAGGCTCCAAAAAAGAGAGGGGCAAATGGCGAACTTGCTGGCAGAAGAGATGATCCCGGGGCCGGATTCAGAACCGCCTACTTGTTTCCTTTAGGGATCACGGAGTGTGTCAGTACTGCCAGGGCCTGCCCGCGGGCGCTGCGCTGATGTGAGGGTGAGCCGCCAGCTGCTTGCCAGGCAGAGGTCGGTGCACGTAGGTGCAAGCTGCTGGGCAGGGACCTGCGCCCAACCTGAGGCACCAAGCTGGTCCTGTTTCTCCCATCAGGCACCCACTGAAGGGCTGCATGAGCCTGGCTAAAGCACCCCCAGCAAGCCCTGTCTGTTCCTCCTTGTCCACCCAGATAGAGAAACCACTCTTTCCTAAGGATGGCCAGTTTAGGGGATGGTTACCAGGTCTGCAAAGACCAGCAGAACATCTCCCCAGTACCTGCAGAGTCAGACGTGAATTTCAAGCATGCTAAAACTGCCGATGACTCAGGCAACGTTTGCGTGCTCCTCCAGATGCACAGAGCTGAGTTTTCCAGCTATTCACATACCTGCTTTTGATCATCAGCTGTTTGTTTGGGGTTTTTGTCTTCTTTTCCTGAAAGCTCAAGTTTTCAACATGAGTTCAGCCTCTCATTTCCAGTCCCCTCACTTACTACGTGACATATTTTCTTCCCAGTAACACGCAGAAAACGCTGCTTTGGGCTCCCTCAGCAGATTCGTTCCTGCTTCCTCACAGCTCTGCCTCCACGGCCATACAGCCACATCTGTCACTGTGGCTGTTGTAGCTTCTGGCTGGAGCCGTCCCCTCTGTTTTTATCCAAAGTTTTTGAACACGGACCTTCCAAAGTGCACCACGTTATACCAGAGACACCTTTGGGGCACCCCTCTCCTTAGGCCGTGGTTAATGTTCCCCCCACACCTTGCACCACACCAGTCCTTAACTGCTCCTCCGCCACTCGTGCTCAGAAAGTCCCTTCAGCACCCAGTGATCACCCTCTGCTCCTTTCGCCCTTGCCACCTATCCAGCCTGCACAGTCATTCCTGTACCAGCAGCCTGCCTTGTTATTCCTACTGGGCTGGTCTCTGCTGGCTCCTTCCCTTCATCTGTGCCGTGCATGAGCAGCTCACTTTTCCTATCCGGGTGTTACAGACGAGTCCAATTACTAGAGTTCAGCAAACTCTGATTCCCCTCCCTGGCATTTCTTCCAGCCCACTTGATCCGCAGAGAGTTTCTAATCCAAACAGCCTCCTAGCACACGATGTTCCAGCACTCCCGGACTCTACCCAGCCACTGTGCTGCTGCCTTTTCCTCCCTCAAACCAGCACTCAGGGGACTGCATTCAGCCCCCAGGGAAAGCTAACCGAAATGCAGAATTCATTGGGCAGAGGGAAAGCAGTGTCCCCAGATGCCATCCCTGAGCGAGGAGCAGCACGCCGTGCTGGGCGTGAGATGAGCCATACTGCAGCTCCTCCGCAGGCAAAGAAAACGTGCGCAGCAGCCTCGCTCTGCCGGCCAGCTCATCCCCTCCTCAGCTCCTTTGCCCACAGCGTTTGCTCATGCACCAGCTGGGAAGCCACAGCAGCCAAGTCTTCCTGGGGGAGACTCGGGTATACCCAGGAAAGGAAGGGAAGAAAGAGGGGTGTGACGTGCAGGAGGCAGCTGGCTGCGGCAAGACAGTGGGGTCAGAGGGTTTAGCTCCTGTTCTGTAACGCTAGCCAGGACCCACACATGGGCCTCATTGCCTCTGCCACAGTAGCCAGCACAACACAGCAGCCAGCACTGCCTGGAAGCCATCAGGATCCTAGCCAAGCGTACCAGGACACCAAGAGGCGTCTTCCCAGCTGCTTCCTCCATGTGCCCCATGCTCCCTGGGCTGCCCTCACTGGGACAGTGCCACCCCGCTTCCCCCTCCTTCCTTTTCACTCTTGCTGGGCACTCCTGGCCCAATGTACCAGCTCCTGGCACAGCTGCTGGCTCACGACAGCCAGATGTCCCTTAGCCGCGGTCCCTTGAGCAGCCAGAGCCCGGTGTTTGCCTTTCAGCTCTCCAGAGGAACACAGGTCCTGGCTCGGCTCGGCTCCACGGTGCCACCAGGCTAGCAGATCCTGAAATCCCCATTCAGAGGCTTTCATTCATGAAATGTGAGGCAGCAGGTTAAACATAGGGCTCTGCCCTTCGGGGACACCGGGCTGGCAGCCGTTTCGGGCTGGCTGTGGCAGCAGTGCCCAGTGGGAAGTGCTGCAGGGAACAGGGCAGGGGCAGCGCGAGCAGGGAGCTGCAAACCCCGAGGGCTGGCAGCACAGGAGGCTGAGCAGAAACTGCCCCGCAATGGTCACTGGGGCCGGAGCAGGGAATGTAAACAGCCCGGCATCCACACAGAGGTCATAACCCCCGAGTCCGGTTTCCCTTCCTCTTGCTCCCTCCTGCCTAATCTCCAAGAGCCGCTCTATTTACGAGCCAGACAAGTAAACAAACAAAGGAAAGCTCCAAAGCAATGATATTATTTTCCGGCCAAATCCCTGCGTGCCACGGTCCTGGGGTGCATGCGTGGGAGCGGTCTGTGCACGCCACGGCCCGGCACATGGCACCAGAAGTGGGCAGCCCCGGCCTGCCTCACACCGCTCGTGTGTGGAGGGGCAAAAACGGGGGAACGGCGCTGCCCGTGGTGCGGACACAGCCGGGTGGGCACTGCTACATGGAGCCCCTGGTTTGCACAAGATAGCGGACGGCACACACCTGATGCCGGGGGAAGGGGCAGAGGGGGCAGCAGGGAGGGAAGGATGTGCCTGGCCAGCACGGCAGGGCCCTAAGGAGGCCATGGAGCGAGCACTGAGGGCATCAGATGGGCACAATGAGATGTGAGGGGCATAATGCGATGTGAGGGGCAGCCATGTGAGGGGCACAAGGAGATGTGAGGGGCAGCCATGAGAAGGGCACAATGCGATGTGAGGGGCAGCCATGTGAGGGACACAATGCGATGTGAGGGGCAGCCATGAGAAGGGCACAATGCGATGTGAGGGGCAGCCATGTGAGGGGCACAAAGCGATGTGAGGGGCAGCCATGAGAGGGGCGCAATGCGATGTGAGGGGCAGCCATGTGAGGGGCACAAGGAGATGTGAGGGGCACAAGGAGACGTGAGGGGCAGCCATGTGAGGGGCACAGTGAGATGTGAGGGGCACAATGTGATGTGAGGGGCAGCCATGAGAGGGGCACAATGCGATGTGAGGGGCAGCCATGTGAGGGGCACAGTGAGATGTAAGGGGCACAATGCGATGTGAGGGGCAGCCATGTGAGGGGCACAGTGAGATGTGAGGGGCACAATGCGATGTGAGGGGCAGCCATGTGAGGGGCACAAGGAGACATGAGGGGCACAAGCAGACGTGAGACGCAGCCGCCTGAGGTACAGCCGTAGCTCCCTCACGCCCCCCCGTCCCCCGGCGCCCCCCCGCCACCTTCCCACAACCCCCTGCGGCGGGGTCCCGGGCTGTGGGGGGGCAGCAAGGGGCTCCCCGCTCGTCTCCCGGGTAACGAGGGCGGGCCCTCCAGCCCCGCCCCGCGCCTCTCATTGGCTGCCTCTCCTCGCCTCCTCGGTCTCCGCCAATGGAGAGGCGCGGCGGCGGCGGCGGAAGCGGAAGCGGGCGGCGGCGGGGCAGCGGGCGCCGCCATGCCGGGCGCGGCGGAGCGCGGCGCGGAGCTGCGGGAGCAGATGGAGGCCTTCGTGGCGCGGCTGCGGGGCGGCGGCGGGCGGCCGCGCTCCGAGGACACGGCGCGGCACACGCTGGCGCTGCTGCGGAAGCTCATCGCGCACGGGCACTGGGGCTCGGCCGGTGAGCGGCTGCGGCCTGGTCCCCGCGGCCCGGCCGCCCCGTCGCGGGCCTTACGGCCCGTGGTGTGCCCTGAGGCCGTGCCCGCGGGGCGCGGCACCGGGGCGTCCTGCGGGACAGGCCTCCCGGCGCCCGCTCGTGGCGGGGCGGTGCCGCTGCCGGTCGGCCCGTGGCCGTGGGAGCGCCCTGCCCGCCGCGGGTTGGCTGCGGGCGGCGGTGACGCGGCTGTGCCCTCTTGCAGGGGAGCTGATGGAGCTGATCCGGGCGGAGGGCCGGAGGATGGCAGCAGCCCAGCCGTCCGAGACCACCGTGGGCAACATGGTGCGGCGAGTGCTGAAGGTCATCCGGGAGGAGTACGGCAGGTGAGGCGCCCCTCTCGTGCTTCCCGTGCCCCTCTCGGGAGCCCAGCGCGGGCCTGCCACGCGGTGCGCTCTGCTGCGTCTGTGAGCCCGCGTTGGTTTCCGCGCTTCCGTCCACTTTCCCAACTTCAGAGGGATTCAATGAGTTTAACATCGGAGGGAAAGGTAGCAGGACCTGTAGTTTTCAAAGTAGTTGAGGACGTTTCTTCTAGTGAAACTCCACCTGGAGCATGCCCTGTGGACACGTGAGCTTCCCTGTCCCCAGCAGAGCAGTCTGGGCTCTGACTTTGGCCACTCGTCCCCTTGTGTTCCCAGGAGGAGCTGCTCTGCTATTGCAGTGCCTTTCAGTGCTGCCCTCCGTGTGCCTGCTGCAGCTTTTAGACACAACTTGGGAAAGCTCCTAGTGGCAGTGTCACGTGTCTTTCTGACAGAGACACCTAGGGAAACTTTGTCATGGCATGCAGTTTTCCTGCATCCCCTGCATGCAATTTTCCTCCCTCTCTGTTCACATCCATGTGCTGTGCTGTGGGGCCACAAGCTCAGGAGCTTTCCTGCTGCCTTGTGTCAGGTTGTTGCCTTGCGCGCTCTCCCGAGGCTGAAGGGCTCCTTCTCTCCGCAGGCTGCGCGGGCGCAGTGAGGAAAGCGACCAGCAAGAATCCCTGCACAAACTTCTGACTTCTGGAGGACTGAACGAGGATTTCAATACCTCCTACCCTACCCTCAAAGCTAACGTTATTGAAGCTATTAACGAGCTGCTAATAGAGCTAGGTATGGAGGGGTCTTTACGGCTCTGTGAGTGGGGCTCCGTATGGGATGGGGCTGATGCTTCTCCCTGTTCTTAGGTGGAAAGAAGGCAGCGAGGAGCTGGGAGGCTTAGCCCGAAGGAATGTGTGTTAGGGGAGCAGCCTTTGCTTACTGGTTTTGAGAGATGGAGGAAACAAGGGCGTGTCTGACTGCTGCTGGTTTTCTGGGAAGTCTTGAGCCCTGTGAAACAGAGGATGAACAATCTGCCGAGGTTGGGCTTACCCCCTACGAGCATAATTTTGCCCTTGTGCATAGTGCTGGGATTCCTTTTTCATCTTCTGCAGTCTTGTGACAGATCAGGCACCCGCTGCTCCTCCAGGCTGCCCCATGTCTCCTTTCCAGGTGGCTCTAGTGCTACTGGGCTGTAGAACTGGGATTTCTCTCACGTGTGGGCATGGTGCTTGGCTGGTGCCGACCCAGCCCGCTCCACTAGTGGTGGAGTTGTCGGTATGACCGTTTCCCCCAGTAGCTTGGAAGCACAGAGCATTCAAGGGCCAGCTTCTTGCTCCCTCCCCGCTGGTAAATGGAACGGGGAGAAACGCTGCTCCTGCTCTGCCAGTCTTCACAGCATTGCTTGAAGTAAAAAATGATCTTGTTGGAGGACAGCTTCACAAGTGTCGCTTCTCCCGGCTTCTTTGCCCCTCACGGCTGCCTTCCGTTACAGAGGGCACCACCGATAACATCGCTATGCAGGCACTGGAGCACATCCACTCCAACGAGGTGATCATGACCATTGGCTACTCTCGCACTGTTGAGGCCTTCCTGAAGGAGGCTGCCCGCAAGCGGAAATTCCAGGTCATCGTGGCGGAGTGCGCGCCTTTCTGCCAGGTGAGGCGAGGCCCCGTGTTACGTGTGTGCTCGCTGAATTCTTGCGTCTGGAGACGAGCCGTCGGCACAGCACGTGCAAGGGGAACTCTACAGGAGTGCCTCTGCTGCCGTTCGGAGATTGAAGACAGCTCGCTGTCCTGCCCTGTGTCCTTCAGCTGGGGAGCTGTGTTTGTGCTCTGATCCTTGATATCTTCGTGGCTTGGACAAGAACTGAGTGCTAATATCTGTACAGATGCAATTCGGGAGCTGTGTTCCAGGGAAACAATTAGGTTCTCCCTCTTTCCAGGGTCACGAAATGGCGGTCCGACTGTCTAAAGAGAACATCGAGACTACTGTCATGAGCGATGCAGCTATTTTTGCTGTCATGTCTCGAGTCAACAAGGTGAGTAGGGCTCTGCTGCACGAGGGAGATCCCGGCAGGTTTGGTGCTTAGGCCTCAAACCAGCTGCGGGTCCCATCTGTGACGGATGTGTTTCTTCCGTGAAGGTTCAAAATTGTAATAATCCCTGCTTACAGATGGGTGGAGATTCAGTGCGCAGCCCCAAATCGGTCTGGTGACTAACTGCACAGTTTTGCTGCTGTAGTGGCTAACGGGCAGAGCAGTTGCAAGAAACTGAGCCAGGAGAGCCTCAAAGGATTAACTTCCCAGTTATTAAAGAAAATGGAACAAAAAGCAGCATTTCCAGAGGAATTCCTCTTGCCTGGGGAACACGAGATGGGTGGTGAAGGGAATTGTTGAGGTGCAAGATGAAGACGTGACACCCCAAACAGAAAAAAGTAATCCTAATTAATCAAATCCAGTCCCACCACTTCTGATCTCTGTATTTCAGGCTGTTTTACTGTACTCCCACTTTACAGCAGGGCAGTCATTGCGGTCAGCAGTCAAGTTTCTCGCACAAGCTTACTTTGTAGGTCTGTAGCAGAACAGGGAACGCAGCCCAGGTTCTGCCTGGCATTCCCTGCAGCGGAGCGTACGTTTGTCCTGACAAACTCCTCGAATCTCATCTCATCCGGGAGGGTCCGAGCCAGGAAGCTCTGCTTCCTCGGTTTGCTGTGGAGCGTGCATCTAACGCTAACTTGCCTTTTCAGGTCATCATTGGTACGAAGACAATCCTGGCCAACGGCGCGCTGATCGCCGTGAGCGGGACTCACACTCTGGCGCTGGCAGCGAAACACCACTCCACCCCGCTCATCGTGTGCGCCCCCATGTTCAAGCTCTCGCCGCAGGTAAGCGCAGCACCTCTTCAGTACTGCACCCACCTTAAATGGATTTAACGGGGGGATTTCTCTGCTGGTGGAAGCTTAGGGTGGAGAGCGCCACCTGTCCCAAGGGGGGGTTGGTAAATGAGGCATCTCCCCCATCTGGTGCTGTTGTTTCAGGTAGGAGATCCTCACCTAGGTCTGTCACGCATCAGGGTCTCTTTGAAGCGCTCCCTGCTATACCAAGTGTCATTTTTCTTCTGTTTATATCTTTAGTGGTGAAAGACCCTCTGTACCTACAGAGGAGGTAGATGGAAATGCTCTCTGTTTCCTGCACTAAGTATTTTCAGTGTTGTCAGATCAAGCGGCAGACTGAGGAAGTCGCGTCTCTGCTCCAGTTCCCTGGGCTTTACAGAAGGGCATACTGGCCGTAGCTCTAAAAATGCTTAGGGAAAGCCTTTCACTTGTAGGGCCTACAGGAGTTCTGGCCACACCTACTGTGTAATTGTTGTAAGCAGACGCGTTGTCTGCTGGCAAGTCTTCTTCCTCTGCTTTAGTTCCTTCTAGCACCCTGGATGTTCTCACTAGGGATAATAAGGTGCTCTTTTTTTTCCCCTGACCTTTCTGTACTCTGTCTCATTCAGTTCCCTAACGAAGAAGATTCATTCCACAAGTTTGTGTCACCACAGGAAGTGCTGCCATTCACAGAAGGTACTGGTTCTTCCTTATACAGGCTGGTCAAGACTTTTTTTTTGAACACTCTCCGTTTTTGTAGTTTTGCTTCTGCTCTGGGCTGTTCAGCACTTTATTGTAGGATTATGATAACGGTGCCAGACAGGTGGCAGTTTCCTGTGGGATGCAGCAGATGCCCGACACTGGGGGCAGACTGCTTTCCTTCCCACGACTCGTGTAACTTCTGGAAATTTTGTTACGTGATCCGCTTGTTGAAACCCAGTATCCCTGAAATGGGCTTCCCCCCCGAGCACCAGCTTTAGCAAGGTGGCAGCTCGCAGGCTCCCCCTCAGACAGTAATGTCTCTCTCAATGCCCCATTTCTATGTGACAGAGACTTTTGGAAAAAAATGTATCGGATTTGGAGCAGGCTTTTGGTTTTGGCCTTCTGAGCTGTTGTTTTAGTAGTAGCTTTAGCAGCATTGGGAGTCTTGTATTCTGATCACGTGCTGTCAGGTTTTCTGTAAATCTGCATCAGAGGGGACTTAGGGTTACTGTTGGGGGGGGAAAAAACTACCAAAAGAGCAGAGAATGCTACTACTCATCCAGGATTGCTGTATGTTTGTGATTCAAGGACACTGGTGGAAAAGCTGGAAAGGATTACAGATGTCCCGGTACTGACTTGAGGGTGGCATGTGCATAGCCAGTTTCTTGAGGGGCTCAGGAAGATGCGCGGAAGGCTAAGCGTGCTTCTTTAGGTTGTTTGTCTAATCCTGCTGCTCTTCACTTTTCAGGGGAGATCCTGGCAAAGATCAATGTTCATTGCCCAGTGTTTGACTACGTCCCGCCAGAGCTCATTACTCTCTTCATTTCTAACATCGGGGGTAACGCGCCTTCCTACATCTACCGCCTCATGAGCGAACTCTACCACCCAGATGACTACGAACTCTAATGCCAAGAAGCATGTTTGTCACTCTCCAGACTTTTCCCATTTTTCTAAAGAGAAAGATGCATCAGCTAATTAAAGCCTGCGTTGCAAAGATGAGCTGCTGTGGGGAATCTGCTCAGTGCAATGTCTTCCCTACCGGACAGACCAGAAGACAGATCTCTTGTACAGGTTTTGACCCTCTGCTGTTACAAGTCACACGGAGCTGCTAACCAACTTCAATTTTGAAATAGCAAGACATCCAAGTCACTCGCTGGGGCAGCTAAGCTGTAATTTCAAGGTGTGCTGTAATAAAGGCTGTTCACAGTGAGCTCATGGTTAATCATGTTTCCATGTAGAATTAGTTTGTTTCCATAACTAGCAGGAGTCTTACCAGTGTAGCAAGCTGCCTGGTGTGCTTTTTCTGATTTATTTATTATACCTGATTTATTTTTTTAAACTAGGTTTTTAAGACAGAACAAGGATGTCTGTGATTTAAATAAAAGGCATCTCTTACTGTTCGGAAATAATCTCTTTTCTAGCCTAGGCTGAGACACGAAATAGAACAGGAACGTGTTCAAAAAAAAAAAACAACAACAAAAAACCTGCCTACTGTAAGAAATGCTGTGAGCGATTTAGTTCTTTCTGTAGGGGTATGTTTCTGTACCCTGTGAAAGTGGGGCTATGCTAGGATTTAGGAATCTATTACTCGAGAATGCAAACTGCAGGGAGATGGAGAAAACAGCTGGGTGTGTCATTGACTGCCTACTTAACTAGAGACACTTCTTTTTTGATCCCAAGTTGGCTTGTGTTTACTATGAAGCCGGTCAGTCCTCATTCCAACCACTGCCAGGAGCCCACAGAAATAGTTTAGAGTTAATTTTATTAATAAATACCTCCTCAATTTCAAAGCACTATAAAATCCATTAATTAAAAGTCTCTTCTCTATTATGCAGAATCCTGCTGTGCTTGCAGTAACTGTGAGTGGCTGCAACTTGCCCTTGATAGTCAAGCAGTGACGTGACCCAGGTTTACAACACAGTTCCTTAACGTTGAAGATGCTTCTCCAGGCTTCAGGGCTGGGCTTCTGCCGTGGTCTCCTGGCTGCTCTCTGCTTCCTAGGTCAGTATTTTTTTTTGGTTAGGGTCTTTGCTCCCAAATAGGTGCCATGCTCGAACCATCTTCCGCAGTCTAGACAAATTAGGTTTAGGCTGGAGGGAAAAGTATGAAGAAGCACTAAATCACAACTAAATCAACTTCAGTGCCTCCATGCTCTTTGCCCTAATACAGACGTTCCCAGTTTTTGTCATATCTAATTCAAAGTCCCACATGACTTCCAACAGAATCTAATTTAATAACCTAATATAGTGTAGTATTCATAGGAGAGGAGGTTTTTTTTTTCCAATTTTAAAGAAATGTTGCTATTTCTTCGCTTCTTTCCCCATTTTATGGTGTCTTAAACTTTGGGAAAATAGGTGTTTGTTTAATCTTTAGCACCTTTGCTACTAGCAGAATATCAGAATTTACGTGTTTTCCAAATTTTATACTTAAAAACCACAACTGCTTTAAAGCTATGCTCAACTTCAACCACTAGTGAACCTCCTTCAAGTCGGTGTGACCATTCACATGGAATATGGTAAAGTCTAAAGTGTTTGCAGGACAGAGGTTTAACTTTCTCATTTTTTTATTTTACTGATAACAGCTCTGTGAAAGCTCATGTAAGATACAGACAGTGCTGGTCTGTTCTAGTTCTAACACACATACAGGATAAGCCTCATAAGCCAGGGCATGCTGCCTTCTTTCAGTGCACCACACAGTACCTGAATTTCCTGCTGTAGATGGTCGATGTCTGCAAGGGGCATCATGGAAGGCCTTCCGTGAGCACACTGGAAGGGCAGCTGGCAAGAGGACAAAGCTTCAATGAGCTGACAGCTCTCCTCCAAAGTCAAACTGTCGTTGAACTTAATAGCTCCTGGAATAAGAGAAAATTCTTGGATGTGCTGCCAGAGAGTTCAAACCACCTCCTGCTGCTGCATGAGGATCAGCTATCCAAAGCCTAAACTGTTTCACCTTGTCCAAGTCTGATAGATGGCAGGATTATTAGATTTTTGGCTTTTCAGATGATGTTGCAAGAAGCAAAGGAGCTTTTTTTTTTTTCCCCCTAAGGCCTGAAGACGCACATAAAGGCAGTAAAACCAGAAGACAGCTATTACCAGTTCCATAGGCTTTATCAGCTTTATATATCTGCCACTGACAGGCATCGCTTCCAAACCCAAATGCCAGCCCTGCTGCTAAGTCCTTTCTCACAAAGGGACGCTTAATGGCATCCAGAGGAACTCAAAGCAGAATGTTAAGGAGTCAGAGCAGAGGTGCCTGCAAGCTTTAGCCTTCACAGATTGGCAAGACTATATACATCCTGCCTTTCAGCCGTGGGACTTTTTTAGATGTAAGAAGTTGGACTATACCGTCTGCCATTTGTAGAATACAGTGATACAGCATGAAAATAGATGCTTTTGGGTCACGTTCACCCTTTCAGCATAATCTTCTTAATCCTTTACATAACACAGAAACTGCCACAAGGGGCTAGACCTACTGCAGTAAGTACCTGTAAGGAAGAACTGTTACTTGGCTGAGAGCTCCCATGGATGAGTGTGTCTCAGTGAATCAAACACTGTATTTTATCAGTGTTTCACGTGTGGATTGGAAAGTACTTCAGGCCCACACAAATAAACCAGTGCAGTGTTGTTTGTCCCTCACAGTACTGTCCACAAAGAGACCATTATCTTCTCATCCCTATGAAACTGTAATCCTGGAATTCCTGCAAACACGTTCTGAAACTACTGCCCCAGGAAGAATGCTGTGTAGAAACAGAAAGGTTAAGAAAATAAATATAAAGAAGGAATGAAAGAAAAGTACAGTTTCCCTACCATGACAGGCTTGGGAAGCTAACACCTTCAGAAGCGTCAGAGGCAGTGTCCCTCGTGCTCGTCCTGTGGTCTGCACTAGCTAAAAGTAGTAAGGGAACATCATCTTACATTCCATTTAATATGAAAAAAAAAGAAAAAGAGAAATATAACAAGAATGAGCTAAAAATGAGCTAAGTCCACATCTCTTTTATGGTGCTTATTGCTTATTCCCTCTGGTTTGTGCAATAAGCTTTGCATTATACCGGTCAACTTTAGAAGCAGACAGCTACTCACCTCAACTTGTTCTTGAATAAACTCCTGGAAAGAAAAAGATAAAATGATCAGTTGCTATTTCTCCCTTTCATTGCCCATACCCGGCTTTGTCCACATTTGTGTATAATTTAATGCATAAATGCCAATATTCCCCAGGAAAAATGATGCAGTTGCTTGTACATTGACCATAGCGTGAAAGATCTCAGCACAAGTCCTGACATCTCACAAAAATCTCGTCAGGCTTGAGACTAATCACTTGGTTTCTCTCTGCATCAGTTTCCCGTAGAAATATACTCTAATATATAGAGTATTACATAATAGATCCTCTATATACAAAATATATATAAATATACCTGCAAAATGGATATAATGGAACTCTCATACCTCAGAGTATAATATATACATGCTCACTTTGAATTATTGCCCTTTCTTCTTTGAATAATAGTCCACGTGGATTTAATTTCTGATGTCTACGATATAGAGAACTCTTAATCATGAATAGGTGCTACTAGTCCTAATTAAAATAAAAAGGACTGCACAACAGGTCTGCCAAAACATTCATGAGATCTTGAAGTTTCAGCTAAGAAAGAGTGCTGGTGAGGGACAGATGCGATCTGCAGCTACCATTCAAAAAAAAAAAATGCACTCTGCCACCACTTTCAGGGCTCTTGGCACACTGGGAGCGTGCATTTTGACTTCTACCTGATTCTAGCAGGGTTGGAAAAATAAATTCAATCAGCTGAATTGTCTTTTTTTTCCTTCTTTTCATATCAAAAGAGACCGGTGGCAAGACTGGACTGATTCACAATGGCTCAGCCTAGTGGCTGAATACGGTACTCCAGAAACAATTTTTAAGGAGAGTCCTTGTTCCACTGACAATTGTGGACAACTGTTTACAACGGAAACTGCAAGCAATCAGTTCAGCAATTTCTTCTTCAAACCGCAGAACATCTGGAACAGCAGCTTTTAGAAAGCTGAACTGCCCATGCAGAGGTTTCATGAAAATCCTAACAAATATTTCCATACCAGCAATAATAATTGTTTCACTGTTCATTCAAGCGTTCCAGAAGGATGAGCAGTAAACTGACGAAATATCTGAACTGCCTACTATTTTTCTCAGTTTTTTGACTATTCCAAGTCTGAATCAGACTCCTATCATTGCTGTTATAGGTCAGGGGCTTCAGTATGGGACTATTCAGCTACTAAAAGAGATGGCACCCACACTGGCCGTAACTCTCTCATAACAGTGATTAACACAGAAAGCCAGTATCACAAATTGCTCTGATCCACATCCATAGCTAACCTCCACAATGCTTTCAGTGACAGGTGGTCTTTTCCGTCGTAATTCATTGGCCTCTCTTTCTATAAAACACAGCGGCACTTTCTTGACTAGAATCAAGGAGCTGTTGGTCTCAGGAAATGATAATTCAAGGCCCAGATCCTTCAAATTTTTGTAGCAGCATCTGAGGAGAAAAATAAAGCAAAACAGAAATATGACACAACCAGCTACATCTCCACAGCATGCCTAAATATTTCTGCTTTTTTTTTTTCGTCTTTCCTGCAACAGTTTCCAGTCTTGAAAACCACACCTCACAAGATTCCAATTAATTTTGCCCTTCCACTCTACATTCACCTACACTTTTCACTCTAATCAACTGTACATATTGCATGCTCCACAGCTAAAAGATCTAAGAGTTCTTTTATTATGCAGAGAACTTTGTATTTAAATTTATAAATCTTTCTTTTCTAAAGATGCAGCAGGTGTCTGGTTCAAGCAAAAATTACCAGCTCATCATGCAAATAGGAACATGCACATACCCCCTTCAAATATAAGAATTGCACATCATAAAGACTGCTTTAAGTCTAACCTAAAAAACCGATTTCAACTGACATGTAATAGCAAATGCTTACAACAGAAAAAGTATTGCAAGAAATTTTACGCCGGTTTAAAGAACTTGCGTCCTGTTAATAAAACAAAGAGAGCCCAGGAAAGAACAACTTCTAGTTAATCTGACATTTGTCACCCTGTGGATGGAAGAACACATACAAAAACTGGACTTCGCAGTCAGATGAAAACTCGTCATCGAAGAAAAGGAATAGCCAGCAATTATTATCAACAATAGTAAAAAAAAAAAATATAACACTATATATATATATTTTTATTCACTCAGGGAACATTCACTTAAAATAAAGGTGGTGAAGGTTAATTATAGAAAAGAGATTCTCTGAACAAAAAAGAAGCTATTCCAAACTTACTGAAATCAGTCATTAGAATAATGCAATTACCAGGCTCCACACGGAGATGACTTGTGTAATTCTAACAAGGACAAGGAGACCATGTATAAGCCTACAGCGAGAGCAAAAAGACTGAAAAAGTCCATTGTGGTGAAATGACAGAATCCACGGAGCTAGTGGAGTCAACTGAGCCCCCCCCCTTTTTTTTTTAAATAAAAAGGGAAGTTCAAGAGAGTAAGCAGAACAATGCATTACTGCAACAATTAGTAGACAAATAACAGAATCAAAACTGCAGGTGAACCAGAAGTCCACCAGCAAGCACAGCTGAAGAGAAAGATCTTTCAGGACAGCTGATATATTTCAATACATTGACCTTTACTCTGCAAGCAACATCAGCATTTAGATTTTCCATAGTGCTTTTAATTAATAACTTTTAGTACAGTTAGTCTCACAGACTGGTTGTAAATACTGATAAACTAAAGAGCAACACAAAAAAACACCAGTAAGCCAACACCAGTATATGCCATCAGCAGAAAGCTTCTTGAATCAACTATCTTATGTGGCAATAGGAGATCACAACTGGCATTCCAATACGCTGAATAATTTAACCAGCTTCCATAAAAGAAAACCATGCCTCTCTGTTTTACTTTCGCTTACTGATTTTTTTTAGTATGCTTGTGATATAGTTGTTGAAAAGCAGCGTCTCAGAGAATTTATTTGGGCCTTCAAAAAGCCTTTGAAAGTGGCTAGAAATGCAAATCTGATGAATTAAAAAGTTAAATGAAAAATGGAAAAACTGGATTTACTGCTCATAAGGGCAAATTAATGCAAAGTACCAGGAATAATTTGATCTATGCTTATATTTTGTTGGTTTCTACATTAAACAGCAAAAAATAAAAAAAAAAGTGTTTTACTGTCACGACAGTTCAATAAACAAGCAGTTCGTGTAAGCAGCAGTAGCCGAAAAAAAAAGTAGACAAATTACCAGGTGTATATATACACCCATATATGTATAACAAACAGAAGATATGGGAACAATTGTAAAGCTATTGTTGAAATCAGTGGGATACTGCCATTTGGTATATTGTATTCAGTTTTGGCCACCCAGTCTCAAAAGTAGGTATGTCAAACATGGAAGATATTCAAAGATGTGAGTAAAAATAATTCCAAGTTGAACAAGAGGCATTAAAAATGTGGTGATGTTGGCAAGAATATCATTAAAAGATAGGAACAACAAAGGCATCCAAATATTGTTGAACTACGAGCAGCAGCGGTTACATTCTCACATTTTTCCATACAGCAGGTGGTGAATAATAGTGCTTTACCCTTTCCTCTGGAATTTCTGGTATTAGCCATCGTAACACACGAGTTACCAAGCGGACATAGCAGTGATACCATTATGATCAGAATACACACAAAAAGGGTTTTACACCAAACAAGTGCATCCCTATAAAGGGCAGCATCCCTATAAAGGGCAGCAATCTTAACAAGGAGTGATTTAAATGCTGACGAGTTTGACACAGACATCACAAAAAAAAAGGGTGGGGGATGTCTGAAAATAGCAATGAGGTAGACCTGTGGAAGTTAACAGAGAACTTGGACTGAACACAAAGAACATGAGAAAAAATACAAATGCACGTGGCAGGAGACAGTCAGGGATATTTGGGGGAAACAAAAATGATCGATTAGTGTCCAGTAGGTCTATAGTAGTCCAACAAAACATTTGCATCTTAGCCTAAACTCCTGCAGTACAAAAGTTAAGTATCCTAATAGCAACCAGTCTACCATTCTGAAACATTTGGGAAACAGTGCTCATTAGTTACTCTTGGCAGGCACCTAGGATTAAGGAATGCGTTTTTGCAGGATTCACAACACAAGCTTTCCATAGCACATCCTCCTCCTCTCCAACAGTGCCTATTAAGTCGGTGCCTATATCTACACTGGGAGCACTGCACCGCAGCGTGCACTTCCGAGTCCTGGTCCCTAGCCAGGAGGATCTGCTGGAGACTGCTGTGGTACTCTCCTGGCTCATGCCCCAAGGCTCACCTTCCCAGGGAAACCAGAGGGTATTGCAGTGGCATAGAGATGGCACACCAGAAGCACACTTATTTTCCACAGAATAGATATACCCAACTGGTCTCTGCTCAGGCAAGAACAAACAGCTACGATGGTGACCTAAGTTATATAGAGAGATCTTCCTGGTCAGCAGAGCCTTCCCCCAAAGTTTAGAGCGACTGGCCGTTACTAACCGTAGAATTCTTCTTTGCTCTTCCGTAACTTCAATCTCCATAGGGGGAGAGATGGAGGAGGACAGTAATTTCTTCTTGCCACACGCTGCAGCTTCCTTCTCATAGGAATCTGTGAATGAAACATTTGGAAGTATCCCTCTTTGAATATTTACGCAGGCATTACCCTTAATGACCCTATGGTTTGGCATGTAATCCTCTGTTTGGATTTAAAAATGACCACAGAATGCCTTCTCCTGAAACTTGTGGAGGACTGGGAATGTCACAAACCAGACATCTAGTCTCTGGGGAGGGGTTGGTTAATGCCACTTTGTTTTTTCCCACCATTTCCAAAAAAGAGTCACCCTAAATAGCAAAAAAAAAAAAAAAAAAGTAAAAATCAAAACAAAACAAAACAGAAAACCCAACAACCCTACTGATATATTTAGTTCAACTCACAGAGAGCAATTTTTCCACAGAAAAATCTCTCATAAAAGGCATTAAAATACTATTCATTAAGCATCTCTCCCTTCAGTCTAACTTTTTTTCAGTACCTGACCAAAGAGAGCAGATTTCCTGGAATCCTCTCTGCAGGAACTGCATAGTATTTCTCAGTGAAAGAGAAGGTCAATGATTTTTAAGTACTTGATGAATAGCTATTGTGCTTTCTAATACTGAAACTAATGGCTAATGAGCTTACAGAAAAGACCATTATCCCCCCCAGTTTCAGAGTGAAGAAATGTTAGGCTTTAAGCATGGTATTCAGCTAAAAAGGAACCAAATAAACTGTGCTCCTTACTCTGCACCCCACGTCTTATTCTTCACAGCATAACCACATGCCCTTATTGATGTTGTTCTATTTCCTGTTCATTGTTTTTCCTATCAGTCTTCCTGCTCTTTCATTATGTCAGGACTATTTTAGTTTGATAGTTCTGTGGGTAGGGTGCATATCTTCTGTTTTTGGAAACGCTGTAACAATTTTCAGCTGCCAATGCTATGAATGCTACCCATACTGAATGGCTGCATTCTGACAGGGATCAGGGTCAAGATGACAAATCAATATCCTATTGGTTCGATATATCCCAGATTTATCCTTATGACAAATTAGTTAGCAAGCTTTGCCTTTAAGATAGCTCTTGTTTGCACCTTCCTGTGCACTACCTTTCCTAAAACCACCTGAATCCTCACCTGCAATAAGCTGCTCCAAGCGGATCCGTTCATGCGCTGCATGTTGGTCCACCAAAACCAAGAGGTTTCCACCTAAAAATGTAGCACAATAGATTAGAAATAGGCAACTTGGTACCAGCAACTGCACAGGCTGGAAAGAAGAATGACCACTCCCTAGAGGCCGCATTTAGAAGTTAAGTACCCACTAGTTTTACAAAAATGAAGTGAGAAGGAGATTGTGTTGGCAGAACAAAGTCACTACAGAACTGAAATTCAGTGATCCAAATGGAGCATTTAAATTAAGGGTAGCTAGATTAAGTCAAAAAATCTTGTCTATTGACGTCTTCATCTAACTTCAGAATGAGAACTGAGGTCACCCACAAACTGTTCTATTTAATACAGTCTTTAAAAACATTACAAAAACTACTGATTTTGAATGCCTTTTTTGTACAGCTTCAGCAGGCTGTGGCAATGAATATGTCCAGACAATGTGAACACAGTCTGAAAGACGTTAGTAATTTGAGTATAATCTATTTTTATAACACTAATCTGAAGGCAGTAGGAACGTTCAACAACATCCAAAATAAAGAGTAAGAAGATCCAGGCAATTTCATGTGAAGGCTAACATTTTGCTCTACTCACGGTATCATCCCAAGACAAGAGGACAAGCAGGACTGTGTTCCCTCTGCAGTATAACTACATTTGAAACCTAACTCAAATAACTACTCTTACCTTCCTTTTTATCCATTTCATTCCTAGTGTTGATTACACAAGCAATAAATTTGTTGTCCACTTGCTGAAGAACCTGTAAGATACTCAGAACAATCATTACTCAGTGGTAAAATGATTTTTAAAACGAAGGTAAACAGAAGAAGATGACAATCAAAATGGATCAAACGCACAGAACAGCTATTACGATGATTAGGGGAGTGGGAATCACATCTTTTCTAATCTCAAAGGCTCAAGGAATTTGAGCTAGCAAAACTGAAACTGCGAAGATATAGAATTATTCTTTATAATAAAATGAGGGGCTAAATATGGAAAAGGCAGAAATTATTTGGCTAAAATATAACACTGGCTGGTCAAATGACCATAAATTGGTCATGAAACAGTTTAGTCTGGAACTATAAGAAAGTTTCAAAATAGCCAAGAAACCAATTCTGGATCTGTCTTTTCAAAGACAGTTGTAAGGGCAAGAACTGCAAGGTGGGGCTGGAAATTTACAGAATGGATTAAACGGTGGCGTAGAAGCCTCCTTGGGAATCGAAGCTGTACACAGCAACTCTAAGTATCTGATCTCTAAGTATCTCAGTATCTCTAAGTATCTGATCTGCTGACATCACCAAAAAAAACCATAAACAACCTTTTATAATCTGAGCTGTGTCTAAGGGCTTGTGCTGATCATCTGTAGGAGCCAGGAAGCATTTTTTTTGCCTCTTTCTTTTGCCTAATTTGCCTTTGAGAGTTGCTTCCACCTTCTCTTCAAGCATCATAAATCAACCTCAGCTAGAGATGGAATAATGCGCAGTGATGCACAATGCTTTGAGTATCTAATTTTTATATTTAAATTAACAGATGAAGGGTTAGGGAGGAATTTCTCCCTCAGTCACATGGCCAGAGCTCACTGGGAATACCGTCTCACTATCCATGCACTGTACACCCCTAGGTAAAAATGAATAGATGATCCTGTTTCTTTGAAGGGATACAAGACATTAATGATTCTTCTGCTTTACAGCTTTCTTCTCTGGTCTTTTTGAAACATAACCCCTTTCCTGTAGTAAGTTTATTTACCCCTGTTATTCTTGTACACACAACATAAGTGAGAATCATTTACGTTCTTCTCCACCCCGGAGCTTAACATTACCATGTCCCATCCGTCAGAACCTGCAGTCTCAAAGTCAGCAACCTGATCACATGAGAATAATGCTAATTTGGCTTACAAGCCTTTAGTCATTAATAAGTAACACATGGAGAGAATTCACTTTGACATTTTTATCCAGGCAAACTGTCAAACAATGTAAGCTGCAGCCATACGTTTACGTCAGCTTTTAAGTTTAGAACCAAAACATTCAATAAAAAAAGCATTAAAATAGTTAAGCTTCATGCCATGATGCCATTTTTAAGAATCACTTCTCAGAGCAGCTATTATAAATCTTAAAAGGAAATTTCAAGTCTTTCCAGGAAATCTGGGATTTGCTTTTGAAACCACTGTGCTGAAGAATTAAATTTCTAAGGTCAATAAATATAGAATATGTAGGACACAGATTTCAGGGGAATACGAACTAGCAAATACCTTCAACAAATGTAAAAACCCGCCTGTTGAATGATCATTTAGTTAGCAGTGTTTCAAAGCAGTGGCAACAAGGCTGCCTCTTGGTTTGATTTAACCATACAGTCAAGGACTTTCAGTTGCTTTGCAGACAGCTGATTATCCATTAGAAGATACTAAGATCTCACATGACATACATGTCTGATGGTACTGCACACCAACCGAAATTTCTGTTTGTGCCTGTGAAAATTAAGGATATGATCTATTTCCCTGGAAACCTCTCTCCTACAAGGCAGAAACTTCAGAAAACCCCACTTGCTGAACGGGAATTTTGGCATGAAAACTAGAAATAGATGATATTGTACCTGCATCGAATGGACCATGTCTTTGGTGAAACGATAAGGATACAAGATATTGTGAATTTTCACAGCCAGATTCTCTGCCTGACCGCTGGTCACATCCACAGCAATCTGTAAAAAGAGAATTACGTGGAGAGTTTATAGTATCATGCAGCCCGTGGAGAATAAGAAAAAAAAAATATCAGATTTAGGAAAGAACATTCTGGAGGTTGCTCTCTCTGTAGTTTGACAAAGCAAGCTTTCTACATAAGAACAGCACTAGCTAAAGATACCATCTGGCAATCCCTCTGCTCCTATCCCCATATACTTTCCCATCTGGGTATTACCTGCTAACTTCGAGGCATTCAGTTACTTGCAATTACCTACCAGAAAACCTGAAGCTAACAATCAGCCTACGCAAGCTGTCAGTAGAGGAGATGAACTACCCTGAGATGACTCAGAGTACCTCACTGTAACAAACACACAAACAAACATTCCTCTGCAGAAACTCACCAGCAGGTGGTTTGCTACTCCATCTCCATTGTTTGCAGGTGGAAGTGGTTACATACGCATGTTTACACACACACACAAACAACATGATGATTAAAGATAATGCTACATCGCGACAACAAAAGAAGTCTGTATAAAAGCTCAAACATTGTTTCCCTCTCACATGCTAGAGCCCTGCCAGGCTACACAAACAACTGCAGTAAAATACAATTTTGCCATCTGAAAACTTTTGATTTTAAGATGAACGTTTCTGTAGAGGGAAAGACAGCCTACAATAACGTTTTGCTTTTGAAAAGCAAAAGATTAGCCTGATATTTATTCAAAGTCTGAATATATGCACAAAAATGACTTACATATAAACCAGCTATAAAAAAAATATAATTGCAAGGTCTGTAGTCTAATATATCACTGAATAAATTATACACAACAGTTGCAATATATTTGCAGTTTTGGTCCCCATGTCAGAAAGTAACAGAAGGATAAAATGATTCCTGTTTTAGCGTGAGATGCAAGATAATGCTTACCTCTGGGCAGCGAACAAAAACAGGATTATCCCATTCTGAAAGCAATGACTGGAGAGACTCGCCTTCAGCATCTGGGAAAGAACATACAGATAATACACGGACTGCCATCAGCCATCAATAGAAGGTACATTGGGTACCTCTACCTCACACAAGTATTATTATATTTTTTCTCCTTCAAAAAAGGGGGAGAACGTACAGATAAATAATGGAACGTGAGAATGGGCTTCTCTATTGTCTGCTTTAACTAGAAAGGTCCCTGTGCAGCTTGCTGTCTCCTGAGCATGCTGCAGCACAATTCAATAGGCCCTGGAAGTGGCAAGGAAAATTAAAAAAAAAAAAAAAGGCACCTGCTTAGCTACCCACTGCCCCTGGACAAAGCCACATACCAAAAAGGTGATTTCATCCTTTCCATCACAAAAAAAAAAAATAAAAAAAATAGTGAGGATTGAAGCTATTTTTCACATTCCAAGGTTGGAATGAGTACAAAGAAGGGGCTAGGTAATTATTCTTTAAACTTCTGACATAATTCAACAAAGAACTGGGTATTTCATCCTGTAAATAAGTACCCCCTAACCTGCCTTCAACCCTAAAAGAATTTTTTTTCCAGTTCTAGATCTGAGATGACTCACACAGTCCCATTGTTAACAGACCTTGAGTAATTCTGGGTTCCTGTTGGGACATCTGGGAGAATTCTTTGATTTGTTTTTACAACAGAACACTGTGTCCTGGAAAGCTGGCCCTACCTCTCCGATCCTGGCTTGCTAGGGTCTTCTCTTTTCGAGGTCTAGGAAGGAAGGGTAGCACAATCTCACTTCTAAAGGGATGGCACCTGCACTGAAACCCTAAACACAACGTAAATTTACTGCTGCAGATTCATCAACATGCAAAACTACAAAAAGCTTATTATATTCTTATAAATGAGCGTGTGCTTAGCTCAGGCAAATTAGAGTGTTTCACAGATTTTGCCATCCAACATTGTGAAATAGCAGCATATATGTAAAATACTGAGAATTATCAGACACACTTGCATGTGGAAATTTATTTAAAATATTACTGTGGCTTCTGCAAGCCTGCCCTTCTTAAAAATTGGCTGCTGCTTTAATCACATAAGAATTACTTCCAGAATTAGTGCAATCAGAAGCGTTATAGGAAGGAGAGGGCATATGGTAAAATCTTTCAGATATCAAAACACTCTTGACTTTCAGGAATGGCAAACTGTCAGCCCATCACCAGTCCCATCAATACTTGGTGCAGTTATCAGCAACTTGTAAGACTACAAACTACAAGCTGGTGAGACCGCATGAGATATCAGCGTTAGCCTAACTTGTTCCTTCCCACCCAGAAATGATTTATTGATATTATAAACCTGCACTGTTATCAAGATTATTAAGAAAAGTGGCTCTGACTTCCAGCACAGCGGTAAACATTTCACCCTTCCTTTGGTACAATTCAGCCTTCTATTCTTTGTGAAATAATAACGAATTAATAAAGTTCCTTTCTACTAAGAAATTACGGGTGTGCATGCAGGAAAAGTGGCAGTGATAAAGCCAAAGAAAACCAGCTGTGTGCTGATAAGCTCGGTATGAAAAAGCTCTGTGAGATCCTACGGCCAGCTCATAGACTCCTGACTGCTGGCTTTAGCCCAGGAAAGCCCAGGGATGGTTCTGCCCTGGGGACTGAGAATCCTTTCAAGAATCCAAACTGGCAGTCCCGCACAGGAAGGTAACTCGGCGTCCAAGTGCCCCAACACCTAGTCACAGCCTCTTACAGAACAGAGGGCAAGATGGCCTGCTGTGATTCCCGGTAAACCGGGGCAAAACGAAGAATTCCATCTCATTTAGACATTGGTAGAACTCTTATAGCTATTGCCATGGAAAGGTGTTACCCCTCGAGTTCACAGGAGCACCTATCATTTCTGCGAACGGGAGCCCAGTGTTTACACATGTAACAAGCAACGGTTACATTTCCCTGCTTCTTGTTGCAGGAAAACCCTGATCAGGACCTACAACGGCCAGTGAGAATTCAGAGCTGGCAAGGATATTATTAATATGATTCTTCTGATGGGTAACATCAGAAAAGGTGCTGAGGAGGACTCATCTACTTCAGACATGCAAACCATATACAATTAGCACACTAGAATACTGATTTTCACTTGCCTCAATTAGCTTATTAAAATATATTGGTGCCAGGACATATCGATCGATAATGCAATAAAAGTAACAAAAAATGCAGATATAGCTGACAACAAAGACCAAGCTGAACTGGGATGTCAACCTAACAGAAAGAATATTAGCCTAGTACAAACGCACAGCATCAGATTATTCAGAAAGCCATTTGATAATGAAACAAAGCTTGATAAATTTTCCTGGAGTGGCCAGCTTAATCTGAACAAAGACACCTAAGTCTAACCGAGGAAATCCAGCATTTCTGTCGAGCACACGGAGTAGATGGGATGTGATGAGACAAGATGGCAGCCAGCCACTGGCGTGATGGCTATGGAGGATATCCGTAAGAGCACACGGATTATTCTTACCTCTTTCCACCTGCCACCACCCAGTGTAATTTCCCTGAACTTGTGTGCAAGACACTCATCTTAATAAGTCACCTGGCCTTGAAGTTCTAAGTCCGCACCAGGGGGTTACTGACACTATTCAAAAAAGCAAAATGAAAGTACCCATAGCAAGTGAACATGATCAGGAATGCACTATACAAACATTTTGGATAGAAGATCGAGCTCCACGACTCCGTGCTTTGGCTCACTACCAAACAGCTCTGGGGGCAGCGGAAATTGGTAAACCACAGAAATTAAAAGAAAGTGTTAGTCAGGGAACGTACATTTGCACTTCCAATTAGTTTTACCTAGTAAAAACACAGATGTTCTTCCCATTGTATTCCATTAAAGCAGATTTATTACAAGAAATATTAAAAACTATTGGCATCAATTATTATCCTTAAAAGGAAACAACACCTGAAACATCTATTGCACCAAATTTTCTATGACTGGTGATTAGGAAGTAAGAGACAAAAAAGGGAACAAAACAGAGGCTATCACAATTGATTAGCCAAATATTTCACAGAACTACTGGAAACGAGGCCAAGCTACTTTTTCAAAACAAATTACATAGAAGAAAATACAGCCTTCAAGTGGAATGGCTGCATCTTTGGTCAAAATATTTCTGTCTATAGACAGAATGAAGAACAATTTTGAATAGATCTATTAATGGAAGGGAAAATTATCAAAGACATTATTCTACCAAGCCAGATACGGAGGACACAGAAAGCCAAGACCAACAGCTAGATCAATGAGGACTTGTAAATGTTCCACCACTGACAAAACAATACAGCGCAGCGCCCTGTAACTTCAAGAAAAGCTCCACCATCAAACTACCAACAATGCTGTACAACATCTGCAACACAAAGCGTGAAGGAACAGCCTTCCAACATCCGTGGAACAGACTAAGCATTCTCAATGAAATGTCAGATTTTTGTTCATTCTTCAAGGGCTGTTTTCAATTTTATAGGCAGGTTGAAAAAAGGGTCGTTTTTGTGGTTTAATATGGGGCTCACAGTAACAACACGTTCTTGGAATCATTTAGGACAAAACGTTAAAAAAAAATATATATATATTTCTGGTACACTTATTTTGAAGTAGGTCTTGCTTTATAAACAACAGCAATGATATATAATTGGGATCATAGTAAATGCCACGATGCCCAGTGAAAACTAGGCAGCTGCCTGTTAATTGACAAGGTGTTGCCATTTCTTTCTACTGTTTTATTTAAAATTACTTTTTTAACATCTCGAATGTTAGTGTTTTTCTGTCTCCACAGTCTCCAACACTCTTCTGTTTTCCATACAGCTATTACACCTAACACAGTGGATATTTCAATATAGATTGCCAGGTGCTGCCAGCAAAGTATTTTATGCACCTAGCAGAACACAAATTGTTTTCCTCGTTCTGTTTTTACCCCAACACACCCTCTTACCATTCTCTGAGACAACAGTCACAGCCATTGTCGTTATATCTTTAACGCAGGCAGCCTGAAATCCTTCAGCAGGAGGAGTGCTGTAGGTGCTCAGTCCAGTTGCTGTATTGATGTATATCGTCTTACCCGATGAAGCGTCAAAATCTTGCAGCCAGTCAGACCAACGCAAATCATCTCCGGGGTCTCCTCTACTTGTGTTGTCCGCAGAGAACGCCAAGTTACTTGGGAAGGTTACACAGGGAACCTCGGTATCTTTCAGGTTTTGATTTGAGAATTCAGCTAACACGCTTTTATCTTCACAGATTACATTAGGATAATCTTTTTTTGCTGGTAACGGTAAAACACTGCTTGCAGAGACTGCGTATTCCCCTTCAGTGCTGCTGAGTGGTGATGAGCTGACAGTGTGCTTCGTGGGTTCTGCTCTCGTAGCGTCTGATGGCTGGCAAGCATCCCCCTTAGAAATGCTGCAACTTTCCCTCATGTTTTCCACTGCTGATTCACACATTCGCCATGCATTATACAAACCATCATTATTTGAAGATTCAAGAACAAAAGAGTGGTTATCTTTTCCACTGGAATCTGTTTGGAATTGCTCACCAAGTTGTTTTACTTCTTTGTGGTCGCTTTTCATTCTGGACAGTTTGGATGATAATGATCCTGGAGATCTTCTACTACTTATGTTTGTTTTACTAACCTCTGAGTAATCAGACAATGTCAAAGGGCTCTGACAAACGGCCCGTTTGTCTGGTGAAACCTCTCCACTGCAGACTAAAGTCTCATCCAAAGATCTCACAAGCTGGCTGTTATTATTAGAATCTGTGCGTTCCAAAGTCGGAGTCTCACAAATACTCAAGCCACCGTGGCCATCATTCTGCTTCTTTGAAAAGTCACGGTTCGCTTGTGAATTAAAAACGGGGACACCAGATTTGCTCTGCTCTGCTAACGGCGTTGGCAGCATACACTTGACTCTCCCGTAATATCTCCTGAACTTTTCTAGTGAGCCCAGCTGTGTGGATAGGCTCAGCTTCTTACAGGGCTGCGATCTTGGCTCAGCTACTTGTTTCCTAGGACTTTTTGTAGCTTTATTGTGAGGCTTACCTAAAGATGTTGCCAGTGGCAATTCTGTAACATCAGACGTTTCGTAATGTCTTTTACTGGCAGCAGCGGGCATGGCTATCCCCTCACTCACCTGATTTGACAAACTTTTGTTCTCTGACTGCTTGCTTCCATCAGCCGTGCATACTTCTCTGCTGCAGAGAGGTGTGTATTCTTTATTTGTATTACTGGAAATATCCTTAGCATTTAAAGCTGGAGTGGGAAAACTCACTTTGTGCCTAAACGTGTGCTTGGCAGTGACAGCGCCAGGTCTACTGTGCCTGTTTAACGCAAGACTTGTTTCTGTTTGTTCACGCCCACGTGGGGGTTCGTTTTGCACCACATGTGTTTTGAGGCCTACAGAACCCATTTTTTTGGGTACTGAACTAGCAGCTCCCCTTCCGGCATCATCCACCACTTCAGTTGTTTCCCTGTCTCCTTTTCCTGCATTAGACAGTCTTATCAATGAACTTCCAGAGACAGTTTCAGACTCTGTTGCTGTATCAGTAGGGTCTTTTCTCTCAGACAGCCACCGAATAATATCAGTATTCGAGTTACGGACCGTGTTGCTTTTCTGCACTACTCTGTCTTGCTTTCCCACATCTTTTATGTAGTTGTCTGCACAACGCTGCAGGTCACGACGACTGTCTATTTTTATTATTGCTGATCTGGCCCCTTCAGTGAAACAGGAATGGAGATTTTCTGAAGATCTGAGGTGAGCATCAGGCACTGTTTGGGAACAATTAGCGTCTTTTGGCTCCTGTTCTGAGATACCTGATATAGTGAAATTAGAAGCTGTGTCATCTCTGCTGGGCAGTGGAATCTCTGCTTTATTGTTTCTACACGGATCAGTTGGTTCGTCAGTCTTTTGATTTGAGGAAACTTCAATTTCCTGTGGATTTTTATTTGGCTCTGTAGCATTTGAAGATTTTTTCCCCATCGTGGATTTTCTTTTGACATCTTTTGATTGCAACTTACATATTTCATAGGAATCCAAAATTTCATCACATGCTTTCTTAAAGTTTTCTTGGATGCTCTTCTCCTCGGAGAGCGAGGGCTTCAGAACTGGAGCATTATACAAACAAAAGTCATTATCTTCGTTAAATTCTCTGATGTCCTCGCTACATGGTTCAATAAATAAATGTTCTCGCTTCAAAAACATTTTCACTCCTTCCTCTACGCAAGCTAGAAGAGCATCCCAGTTCTGGAACTCAATCAGAGTTTTTGCAGGTTCCAGACACACATCGTAGTCACTGTACGCACAGGACACATTGAGAATAAAGATCCCGTACAGCTCTGGGCCACTACGATGGCGACCAGGACTTGAGCAAGCCTGTCTGTTTGCGGGGCCACTTTTTGCTTTGCAAATGACACTTTGTTTTCTTAATAAAAAATCAATTAGTTTGTGTAGTCTTGTCTTTAAAACAAGCCTCCTATTCACATACAAGAACTGCATGTTCTTGTTGTAATGTCCTTCTGAACTGATATAACCACCTATCTCAAATCTTCCAGACTTATGACTCACTTCTCTTAACTTCTGTGATCTGCCCAGCCCATAGATTTGACAAAAACGAGAGTAAATGTCTCTCGTTTTAGGGAGCTGAAGCACCATGGCACAAGAAACATCGTTCCTTAAAGAAAGTGAAACAGAGGGATGCATCAGCGAAATTGCCTCTACTTTCTGTCTCACTCTCTCAAATTCCAGCACAGGATCCATGCACCTCCTCCTCACCGGCAGCTGATAGAACAGATTGCACACGGTCACTGTCGTTCCGCCACTTGGTCTGCTCAGCTCAGCTTCACAGACTTCCAGCGCATGCCCGTTGTGAAACAGTTTCATAAAGGTTTTTGCTGTCCTGCTGGTCTTTGATGAAACTTCCACAACGCTGGCCACGTTAGCTATGCTTGCCAGAGCCTCCCCTCTAAAGCCATAGTACGTCAGGTTCTCCAGGTCTCCCACTGAGCTGCACTTACTAGTGAAATATCGCTTTCCCATTTTATGCAAATCATCTCTCCCCATCCCGGAGCCGTTGTCTACCACCTGGATCTTAAAAGCTTCCAAATCCACCCTGACAGCTACACACGTTGCTTTGGCATCGATGCTGTTGAGGACAAGCTCCTCGACGCACTGCCCCAGCGAGGTGATAGTCACTCCGGAGCGCAGCCTGGCGCGCACATCTTCGCCCAGATGCTTGATCATGTCAAAGCCGGGTGGATGAGGAACTCGGGGAGATCACACCGCCATGTTCTTTCAATTACCTGGGGGTGGGGGAGGAAGAAGGTATAATTAAAGGATTAAAGGCCTGACAGCTGTGCTGCACTCACCCTTATAGATATAATGTGCTTGTTTTTCTCCTGTTTAGAGTTTTTTTCTGTGATTACCACCCCGCTCAGGCTTGGACTACAGGTCAGCCGGTGCCTTCAAGGCAGACGGCCAGAACCGGAGCGTGTGCCCCTAACAACGCCCTTGCTCCCCAAATCCAACGCAACTAGAGGGAAACCCGGCCCGGGGAGGCCGAACCCACAGGCCTCCTGCTTCCGTCAGTACCACACACGCAGAGAACCGCCACGGAGCAGCCCGGGGCCGCCCTCCCCTCGCTGCTCCCTCCACCCCCGGGGCCGGGCAGCGCCTCCCCGCTGGTCCCTGCCCCAGCCCCAGCCCCTGCCCCTGCCCCGGTGCTGTCCCCGTCCCTGTCCCTGTCCCTGTCGAGTCCCGGTCCCGGCCCTGCCCCCTCAGCCGCCCGCCCGAGGACTCGGCGCGAGCCCCCCCCCACCCCAACGGCCGCGGCGCGAGCCCAACGGCCGCGGGGCGCCCCGCGGGAGGGCGGCGCTGAGGGACCCCGGCAGGGAGCCGGCGGCGCATGCGCGACAGCGAGGTGAAGGCTCGCAGCGGCTCGCCGCGCCGGGACTACAGCTCCCGGCAAGCCTTGCGCTGGCGGCAGGGCACGATGGGGGGCGTAGTTTGCGGCCGTCCCTGCGCAGGTCTGAGGGGGACGGGAAGGGCGCAAGAGGGGCCCCGACGGGGCACAAAGGCTGCAAGGTGACAAGTCCCGCCTGCCACGGCACGCTGGATACAAGCAAGCTGCAAGCAATTTTATTCGAAATAGAAAATAAACTTCTTGGCAGATAACGCACAAAATAAGTTGTTTCTGAGACGTTTCGGTCACAAAAGTAGCGCTTTTAGCAATCAAACTGGCATTGGCTCCGTGACTTCCTTCACGTGAGCACAACGTTACACAAATTCTGCATTTCATACACTTACAACAACTCAAAACTCACTCTGCACACGCATTCAGAGTAACAGGCCACACTGCTACGCAGCCCCTTCCATAGAGATACAACAGCTCTTTGCCCGCCAACATTCTGTGAGTGGTTTAGTCACGCTAACAGTACAACAAACCAATAAATTAGACATGTAACAAAATAAAGTTCTCTAGAGTTGAACATCAGCTGACTGGACGAGCAGGGAGGAGGGCACGTTCTGCGCGGGCGGCTCGTGCTCCAGGCGTCGCCGCTTTCCGGGCAAAGTTACTTCACGATCCTGAAATCCGCGTGCTCCAGGGCCGCGATCTGCTTCTCGTTGCTGAACTCGGCGTGGCTGATGCGGGACTGGGGGCTCCCCGTCTTCCGCAGCCACTCCTGCAGCTCCCGCACGCGGTCGGCCGGGCCCTGCACCTGCCCCTGCACGGTGCCATGGCTCGTGTTCTGGACCCAGCCGACGAGCCCGAGCCTCTTGGCCTCGCCCTGGGAAGAAAATGCAGAGCAGGATGAGATCGCGCTGGGCTGCGAGAGAGCTGGCAGTAATGAGTTAGGTGTAATTAATGACATTAGGAGGGTGTTGGAGCGGGTTGCCCAGGGAGGTGGTGGAGTCGCTGTCCCCGGGGGTGTCCAAGGAAAGGCTGGACGTGGTGCTGAGGGACATGGTGACGCTGGGGGTAGGGGTGGTTGGAGCAGGTGATCCTGGAGGGCTTTCCAGCCTCTCCAGAGCCTCTATAAGGCTCCCTGGCACCCCCACAGCGCCCATTTCGCAGCTAACGCCCGGCTCTACAGGACAGCAGCCTCGCCTCGCCCCGCCCCGCCCCGCCCCGCCCCGCACCTGGGTGTACTTTCGGAAGAAGACGCCCTGCACCCTGCCGGACACCTCGTAGTCCACCGACAGCAGCCCCTCGCTGCCCGACATGGCGGCCGCCGCCGGGAGCCGCCTCACTCAGCGCCCCGCCCCCCGACCATAGAGGCGAGGTCCTCCAGCGGGCAGAGCGGCCGCTCGCGCGCCGTCTCCAGGCAACGGCCGCCAACACCGCGCGGCGGGGCCGGGCCCGGCCCTGTCAGCGCCCCCCCCGGCCCTGTCACAGCCCCGCCGCCGCCTCAGGGGGGCTCGGGACGGGAGCCCCCGGCCCCGGGGCGCTGCATGGCCCAGCTGCAGGTGGCCGCTCAGCTCCCCGTGACAGAGCGGTGCGGTCCCCAGGTCCCCCAGCCCCGGCTGGAGCAGCCGGGGAGCGGCTGCGGGGATCCGACACGGGGCCTGAGGGATCCCCGCGCCCCAGAGGGCCGGAGCTGCTCGTACCGTGTGTCCGCGGAGGGCAGCCAGCACGGCTCCGGGCACGGGGGCTTCTCCTCAGCGGGGCCGCAGGGCAGGCGTGTGACCGGCCAGGCCAAGGCGCTGCCCTCCAAATCCGCGGCCAGGCGGAAGGAAGGAGTGGACCGCTCGTACCCTCTGAAACCGCTCCTGCGCCTCAGCGCTGCGAGTGTGCCAGCAGCCAACGCGGGACAGCCCAGCAGCTCCCCGTGCATGGAGGAATTGCCAAACGGTAGGGCTGGCTCGAAGAGCAAAGGGAAGGCTCCGGCAGGGAGGTCTCAGCCAGCTGCTGTGCTCCCTGCTTGGACAGCAGAGCCTAAGCAGCCGGCCTCCCATCTGCACAGGAGGGAGCTGGCTTACATCCTGAGGCTGGAGGCAGACGGACAGAACCTGGAGGAGGAAATCCGAAAGAAGGAGGCCCTCCTCAGAGAGAAGCTGAGGAGAACAAAAGAGGAGCTCAGGAGGATCCAAAGAGAGAAGGAGCTCGTGGAGGCAGAGGAGAGAAGAGCCAGAGATGTGGAGAGGACCCGTGTGCGGAAGGCTGCGAGGCACCCTGAAGAGAAAACTGTACGAGTTACAGCCAGGACAGGTGATAGGGACTGTAGTGGGGTGCAGTCTGCAGAGGTCACTGTCCCCAGGCCCAGCACCACGCTCCATCCCCAAGAGCTGGCGATGGGGAAGCTCAAGAAGGAACGACTGGTGGCCAGCAACAACAAAATTCGAGACCGTGTACCCGTGGAGGGTTTAGCCTCCTTTTCAGAGCCGGCCTCAAAGCACAGCCCTCTTCCCTCCGCCCTCCCAGACCATGATTACGGTGAGCACCTGCCTGCAGAGGTGCTGTATGCGCAGGCTGCCAGCGCTGCGGAGCACGGGGAGCTTGGGCAATGCAGCTTCTGCGGACGCAAGTTTCTCTGCAGCAGGCTCAAGAAGCACACGAGTATCTGCAGCAAGAGCCAAGGCTCCAAGAGGAAGGTGTTTGACTCCAGCAAGGCCAGAGCTAGGGGCACGGAGCTGGAGGAGTATCAGCAGTGGAAGAGCTCAGAGAGGCCTCAGGTAACGTGCGGTCCCTTTGCCTCCCTCAGCCCACACGTACTGCTCACGTTCCTCCTGCCCTGAGATCTAGTTCTGACAGGGACGGGGGCATCTTCACGTGTACACAGGGCTGGGGGACGCAGTGCAGCTATTGCCCCTCAAAAGGCACTTGCCAAATGGGTAGATGGATCAATTTAAAATGAAATTGATGTTTTTTGGGGGTCAGTCCTAGCTGACATGTCTTTGTAATGTGTCGTGGGTGTACTCCAGGAGAAGACTCATTCCTTGCTGTAGTCAGGATGCTCGTGTCAGGGCAGAGTGGGTCTGTGACACTGGGGGGACCGCAGGGAACAGACTGAAAAAATGGGTAATAAAATGGACTGTTAAAGTGAGGGGAGGGGAAACACGCAGCTCTGCTCCTGCCGAGCACCTACAGCATCTCTCTTCACGTTCTTGGTCCCACTGCTTACTTTTCTGGTTGTACCCACCCCCTCTCCAAGTACTGCCATCTCCATCAGTGAGTCCTTCAAAACCCTCCTTGGTGCCGGTCCTTGTGATCCCCTTCGTGGGATCAGCTTCTCTGGGAGGCTTTTAACCAACAGGGAGTGCTCAGGGAGGGGTGAGCCACGTTGGACCCTGAGAGGGAGGCTGAGAACAGAGGCTGCCAGCACCAGCGGCTCTGACTGCGTTTCCCTTCTGCAGAATGAGCCACCCAGGAGGAACAACTGGCGGCGGAAGCACGAGGTCTTCATCCAGACCCTGCGCCAGGCCCGGCAGGTGCAGCAGGTGCTCTCCAAGGGCGGGAAGGCGTCCGACCTGCCGCCGCTGCCCCCCATTGAAAATCCAGACTACGTGGCCTGCCCCTACTGCAGACGCCGCTTTGCGCCCCAGGTAGCTGAGAGACACGTTCCCAAATGCAAAACCATCAAGAGCAGGCCCCCGTCCCCGCCGCAGAGGAGACGCTGCTGAGGCAGCAGCCAGCTCTGCCTGCTGCTGCAGTTCCCTGCACTCTCGCTCCTGTTCCCAACGCCAGCTGCGAGCGGTGAGCTGTTATTTACAGCGAGCAAACGGCTCAGGACACATAAGCAGAGTATTAAAGTTTCTGTACTTTGACCTGTGCTGGGTTGTGCCACTTGTGGTGCCCCGGTGAGGGCCTGCGCCCCCCATCCGGCCATCTCAGCAAGAAGACAGCGTAGGTGTAAGGATGTCACTGCAGAGAAGAAAGGGTGTTGCTACGAGCTATCCCAGGACAGCAACAAGGAGCAAGCCAGCCATCAGAAAGGGTCTGTTCTTCACATTTTCTTTTTATGTAGGCTACAGAGGCTTGGCTCTTTTCTGACTTGAAAATAGCTGCTTTCCTTTAGCTTACCAGTGTCTGCACACTGTTATTTTCCTTCCACAAAAGCAAGAAGTGCAGCGGATGAGACAAACAGCCGGGCCAAAGAGAGCATCTGCCTCTCATTTCGGTGCTCTGTAGGTGCAGCCAATCGCCCCTGAGCACGCCAACAGTGACACGGGTTCTGGCTGCCACATTGTTTCTGTTGCAATTACCTACCAGAGACAGGGGTGTGAGGAGTTGCTTAGTTTTGGCCACAGAACACGCTCCACATTCAATTCTAGCTGGTGTTTAGACAGAGCCTTTGGAAAAGTCCTGCTGAGGGAGGAGAGGGGGCTATGTGAGCAGTTTGAAAGCAGCCTACACACTGCTGCATTTCACCGCCCTCGTCTGTTAGACAACAGGATCCAAAGCTGCTTGTTGGCCCTTTCTCGTGCTCTGTCCCATTTGTTGCAGCCCTGGGCAGTTGAATAATGAAAGTTGTGGAGGTGGGCTGATTGCATTCTTGTTCTGCTCAAGCCCAAGGATTTTATTTAGATTTTTATTTCGTTCAGATTGTTATTTCTGAAATGCCAGTGCCAATCCCGGGCCCATTTCTTGCCAGCAGTAGCACACTGCCACTATCAGTCGGAGGTAGACTGATGCCGTTATTTGAAGCAGGACCACCAGGAGGTGGGGATACCATTAAATGCTTCCTCAGCACGTGAACCTCAGGCTGAGGAATTCCTGGGGGTGGACGAGCCAGCAGGAGCAGGCGCTTACTGCCCAGGCCTGTGTGCTGGTTCATGTGCGTGGGGCAGCGGCGGTGCTCAGAGCTGGCCGGGCCGCAGAACACTCATCCCAAAGTGCTTGCTTACCACGTGCAATAATGGGCTCAGAAAGGGGAAAGGGCAGAAGAAGAAACAAAGAATAGCGCCACACGAGGTCAAAAATAGGCGATGAATAAGCTCAGTCTGGAAGTTAGGTTTCCAACCAGGAGAGGAGTGAGGTCATGGAAAATCCTTCCAAATAGATTGGAGCGAGGGCAAGGAACCTACCTTGTTTCACGGGACTTCGGGAAGATCACGGAAGGGACCGTGCTGCATCAGCTAGAAAAGAAGAACCGTGATACAGAGCATTTGTGCCTCTCTCTGGGCTTGTGGCACAAAGTACAAATAGCAGATCAGCGACAGCTCCACGCCTCAGTGCATCACTTTCAGGAGCTGAGAAGGAATTTCCTTTTCACAGCCACCTCCACCCAGTTCCTAACATGGCCTCTGATTGTTTCCCATCCAAAACGTTTAACAGCAGCTACGGCTAAAAATTCAGGTAAAATAAAACAACCACGCAGTACACGGAAGAATTTCACGTCAGAACACTTGTTAGCTGTTGCACTAATGTTCAGAGCTAAATCAACAAGTAGATTTAATATCAAAAAAGATGGAGATTTCCTGCAGGCAGAGGCGGCAGGGACCTCCAGCACGCAGGGCTTTCACCTTTCCTCAACTCATCTGCTTGTTTTCACCTTGGTTGTTGCAATAGCAGGGAATTAGGACAAAAGTATGCCCCTTCTCTTGCTTTATTCTTGAGGTACAGGATAGTTCCTGGTGGTTTTGGGTTTATGCTGACTGTCTTAGTTTGTCACACACTATTAAAGGGTCTTTTCTGGGGAGATGGATGTCCTATAGACCCGCACAGAGATGCATCTGCTCTAAGCTGGCAACGGTTGCTGCCCATTTCTAAGTCAGTTATTTTTCCAGCTTCCGATTTTTGGACTAGTTCTAATGTTAGACTAGTTCTGTTGTGTAAAAAGTTCTTTTAAACGGTCACAGAGTGCTTTTTGTTCTCGAAGTAAGAATGACTACTTTGTATGAGAAGGTTGCAACAGGAAGCAAACAAAGAACAACAACAAAAAAATCCAGCGGCTCCTTTTGCAAGCCCCTCAGTAATGCAGTGCCAGCTCACAGGAGTCAAAAAAAAAAAAAAAAACAAAGATAAAAAGCAACCAGATTGAACTGGATTAGTGAAAAGCTGAACACGAAGAAACACTCCAGCCTGCAGTGGGTGGACCAGATTCCTGAAAGAAGTTGGAGTGCTTCTGCCCTATAGATATGTGGGCAGAGATCCCAATCCCGTGGCACACCCTAGAAAAACACGAAGGTCCCAGAAAGGGTCAGTGCTGCACTGTCAGCCAGGTATGGTGAGAACGTACAAACCCAGAGAGGAGAGACGGAAAACAAGGGAAAAGAAGTCACTGTATCCAAACTGAACAGAAAAGCGAAACCAATGCCTTAATTTCAAACCTTGTTAACACGGGGTAATACAGGATAGCAGGAGGTGACAAGGAAAGAGGCAGGAAAGGGAAAAACTTGAAGATTTATGCCCACTTTATTGAATTAATGAAAAATTTAACTGAATTAAAGAGTAGTTAAGAAATTCAGTACTATTACCTGTCTTGTACTATTGACTCCATTTCCCTTGCACTGTTTTTTTGACCGTTTAGTGGATTTTAAGTCAGCAGAACGCACATGGTCACTGAGGTAGGTACATACAACACGGCTTTGGATACTGTTAAAATAAATCCATCTGTTGCAGACGTCCCTTAAGTGACAGGCAAGCAGCTAATGCTGGGGTTGGAACTGTAGATTAACTCAGATACCACTCGGGATATTTTATTCAAGCTGGCTCAGTTTCCTCTTCTGCTGCTGTAAAATCCCTCTCAGAGACGTGCTGCATTTTCACTTTCTGATTCTCTCCAGCGCCCAAGTCTCTAAAGCAACTCTGCCTCTCAATTTACTAAAAACCCTCTCAAGGAATTTCACAATTTACTAAAAACCCTGGTAAAAAGCTAGAGCCAGACGTTAAACACAGCATGCAGTTTGCTGAGCAGGTGTCGGGCAGGTTCTCACCTTCGCAGACCGTAACGCTCAGTAGAAGCTGTTCAAGAGAAACAGGTGCTTCTTCCCTGTGAGCCTCTCTTCCTGTTACTCATTTCCCACTTGGCACTGAGACTGTTGAAAAACCACACACAAAGGCCCCCTGACGTCACCAGGAGGAGATGCAGCAGTCAAAGAAAAGAGCCTTTTCTTGTTGTTGTTTTGTTTCGAAGGGACACAGAACCTGACATTTTTTTCCCATAGCAAAGAACCTGCAAGCCCCTTGGCACTCTAAGAAAAAAAAAATATCAGACTACGCCTTGAATCCATCTGATCATATACGAAGCATTTCCCCTTCCCCCTCTGAAAAAAAAAAAAATCAGAACACGGGAGAATGAGTTTAAACATTTATTTAAACAGAAACTCCAAACCACTCCACCCTTTAACCTTTCAAAAAAAAAAAAAAAAGACAACGACAAACTAGTTTTCAGCCAGAGTGTCAGAGCAGGCATAAGTTGTGTTCCACTATAACAACTCAGCAGCAATACTAGCAGGAGACTGACACGTACGGAGCTAGCGCTGCAAGAAGGGGAGAAGTCAAAGGGGTTGGAAACTGCTCAGAGGCACTTCTGCCCACTTGCCCTTCCGTTTTCAGCCCAAGACAAAGGTGCTGGCTTTAAACTGCTTTTTTTTTTTTGGTTGCATAGCTGGCTGGTGTGAAATCTGTGGTCTGTAACAGGCACAACCTGGATAGCGTGAACCCTCTAAGGCACATATGAGATTGCGGAGGCCAGGGCAGCCTCTGTCGGGGGCCCTGCTCCTCCACCAGATCCAAGGGGAATCCAGTCTGTGCACCTAGCTTCCCACCTGCAGAGCATTGAGAAATGAGGATAGCAGTGCACTGCAGGAGAGCGACTCCCATCAGCTTGGTGCTTGCTTGTTGGACACGGCTCAGGCTCAGCTCTTCGCTCCTCCAAGGCACGGCCGCAGCGTGCCCAACTCCACCGCTTCCACACGCGACAACCGCCCTCCAGCTGGGCCCCTAACCTGAGAACTGGCTCCGACGCACGCGAGGGGGAAGGAGGGCAGAGTCCCGAGGGCAACCGAGCACCGCGGCCACGCCACCTCCCAGCAGGGCTCTCCTCCTGCCGCGGCCACCCCGCTGGTGGCAGTGGAGGGGCACACCACTACCGCCCGTGCCCTGGACGCTGCACCGTAGAGACCGCGCTGGGTTTAGCTCCGAGATTCTAGCAAGAGGCACCGGGGAAGTATTTAAGGAGCGTAAGTTACAAGCAGAATGCTTCGGCATCCACCTCTAGAGAGAGAGGGGGAACGCTGGCTCCCAGAGGACAGTCTCTCAAAGGAGGACGTCTAGGAGAGGTGACAGGATAACCAACTCCAACTGACCTAAGGCAATTCTAGCGACGTGCCATCGATGGGGACGGTTTAAGTCTAACGAAATCATAACCCCACTCACTGCAAAGGTGACAGGGACTCAGGATTCCTTAGAGGCTTCACGTAAGGCGGGGGGAGGCTAGCTGCTCCCAGGCAACCTACCGATCCCAACAGCTTAGCTCAAAATCAGCTTGCTAAAAAAATTTACGGGAAATAAAATTTACCTCATTCTCTAATGGGAAATGAGGAAATCCTGAGCATCAGACCATGCCTCTTCCCATCGCCAACTGCCTTGGGACAGCCTCTCGCTTCTAGAAAGAAGGTGAATTCCAGACAGGGACATGATCATTCGTGGTCATGGAGGAAGGCTGCATCCTGTGACCATGGCATTAATGACCTATTCTGGGTAGGAAAACGCATTCCAGCTTCATCAAAACATCGAGCGGAAAAATACCGATTCTTCCCACACCCACATCGGGGGCTGAGCAGAACAGAAGCCAAGCAGGGAGCAGCTACAGCCTTACGCCAAGAAACCAGCAGCTCTGGCACCCAAACCAAGCTGACAGCTGGAGCAAGAAACGTGTCACTTAGTCTGAGGACCAGACGCTCGGCATCTGGTTGGGAAGCAGGTGGTCTGGAGCCGAGCACCAGAGAACCCATCTCATCAGTCCCTGCTGCAGCTCTCGGAAACTGCACCCAACTCGCTCATCGCTGCCTGAAGTTGGAAAGCTCTAGGCACCCAGAATAAGGCCCTTAAACTCCGTCCGTGCAGGCCACCGGACAGAGGCCACAGCTTCTCGTGGCCAGAAGCTGCGCCTCGATGCCTGGGACACGCTGTCTGCCGTTATCTCCCTCGCAGCAAGATCCCCACCGCCTCCAGAATGAGATGTTCTCTGCTCCCTCTGCGCCGGAGCGGAGCCGCCTCACCTTACTGCCTGGCAGGGAGAGGATCCTAGCCCCTCGCCCCCTAAAGCCAAGGTGGCGAGCGTTAGGGTTCAGCCAGCTTCAGTACAAAACGCGCCCCCTCCTCTCGCCTAGAGATGCAGTGATGAGTACTGGGGTCCCAAAGGCAGCTCCCAGGAAGCAGTGAAACAATGAAAGGGCCACAAGCTGCTACTGGAGCCGTAACGGGGCCGTTCTGCCTCACGTGCAGAGTTAACAGATAAGGTACAAGAGGAGCTGCTGCCGCTTCAATCACTGAGCTGGCCTAGAGCTCAGGGGCCCTTCCCCTCAAACTCACTCCTAGTTCATATCAAACGTCCGTGGGTGCTGCTCTGGAGCCTCCGGCCTCGCTCCTTGTCTGCGAGTGACCTGAAGCCAGGAAAGCCGCTCTCTGCATTCGGTTAGTGTGCTGTGAAGTTAGATGGATCCCAGTGGGCTCAGGAGACTAGAGGCTGGAGCGGCACGAGTCCGTTCCCAGGAGACACCAGGAATCTGAATCCAGGTCAGGTTTCGGATCCACTTCCGGCTCCTCTTTGGCTGTCTGGGTTCCTTTGGAATGAACCTCCACCTGCCAAAACACACAGCAACTCTCAGCAGCTCCGGGACTAGCTGCAAACAAGCTAGGAGCTGCACAAGGCACGACTGCTGTTCTCCGCAGCCATTTGTGACTCTCCACAGCATTTGACCGCCTATCCCTTCTCACCAGCAGAAATAAAGGGGAATCCCAGGTCCCTCAAGGACCGGGACATCCTCACCAGAAACCAGCTTCTTGGCTTCGTTCTTGTTGTTACTACCAGAGCTGAATCAGCAGCTCAGCCAAGAATCAGGCACGCTATTCTATCTGCTCTTAAAGAGAGGGGTCTGTTCGGAGCTGCTTCCTTCTCCACGGTCTACACAGGACCCAGGATCAGAGTACCGAGTCCTGAGCGTGGATGGGCACCCAGGTGGTGGGTCCTCACCTGCTGCATTCCCTCTGTCCCCCTGCAGAACCTCTGGAGCTGGGCACTCAGACGAAGGGTTTCCTGCTGCAGCTTCTTCTGGTCATCCAGGCACTGTAAGACCAGGCCTCGGAGGTGCGTCACCTCTGCTTGCAGAGCGCTGCACATGCAGCCCGCGGCGGGAGGCACAGCCTTTCCTTCACTGCACGGCACGGCTGGACTCAGGCAAGGAGGCTGCAGAGACGAGAAGGGAAGTCAGGCTGGGTTTGGGTGGGAGGGAGGGAACCTTTAGGCCACTTCCGTAAGCCACGAGAAGAAACCATGCAGAGGAAATGTTACCCCATCTCAGTTTTTGACTTCCCAAACTTCTAGCAGCCAGGTCAGCAAGCTGCCAGTCATTATGTCATCAGTACAAAGTGACATTCTTCTTCCTTCTGGGAAAGCTGGTCCTCTCCTCCCCAAAATCCGTCTGGTCTACCTCCCTCTCCCTAAGCCTGGGATCTGCACCTCCTCTTGGGACAGAAAACCCCTGGAATAAGGTAGTCTCACAGGTCTCACAGCAATTTCCTATGTCGGTCCCTCTTCTATCTCACAGCAATTTCTGCTTTTCTCTTTTTTTATTCACATTAACTGCATTTTTTCATAAAACTGATCTGATTATTTGCAATTTGACCAAAGCCCAGCTTCACGTCCTAGATTCCCATGAATTGTTATTTTTGCAGCGTTTTCTCTGTTTATCGACAACCCTCTTTTCCTCACCCAGATGAATTAGGCCAATCCAAGAGCTCTTCCCAGCTCTCCCCATAATTCAAACACCACCATTTACGGTCCCAAGAGCTTCTGGCTAAGCATTCACTGTGAAAGACCTGAATACCATTACCCAGTGCTCTGTTTTTGGCTTGTTGAACCCAGCAGGTTCCTCAGGGGCCACTTTGAGTCCTTGAAGTTCCTGGTAAGGGAGAGTCTCCTTCTCAGGCTCTGAAGACGCCATGCTCATAGGAAAAGGGCTGTCAGGCATTGGGATGAATTCCGCGTTCTCCAGCTCCTGGACACACCAAAGCAGGACCGTTAGGTATGTTCCCCTTCTCGTTACTGGCCTAATCAGCCAGTGCACCAGTACCCTCTTGTGGTAAAAAAGGAGCTAGGCCTCAAAAGCTCCCCACACAGCACAGATCTGAGAACGTTTCTGAGCATGCCCTACAGGCATGGCATTTGCTCTTCACCAGCCTCAAACCCCACTTTAGGACATTTCTGGGATACCACATTACCTTCCTCAGCCAGCCAGGGCAGGAGCTGCTGTCACCACTGTTGCCTCCCTTGGCTTCTGTGGTGCTGATCCAGCCCCCCATCCCCCGGTCTGCTTCCATGGTTCCCCGAAAACCTCCGCTGGGATCCGGGGTCTCTGCTTCACGTTCATTTTCCTCTTCCTCTCCTCCTCCAGTTGTGCAGCTCTGAGTCACTGGCAAACGACAGCGACGACTTTACATTTTCCCACCCCTGCTACTCCTCTGGTGCCAAACCCAATTTGGAGCAGAGAAGATGCAGAAATTAGGGCTGTAAAGCCATAGCGAGAGTACGTGCTGGTGGCATCTCCCTCAGCAGCTGCTTATCTCCTACCACTCCCTGCAGGCCTCCCCAGGAAGGCTTGTGCACAGCAGTCTTTTGCAGCGTCTTGGCCCCAGCCCTCCCACAGGTCCAAGGAACGGGACTCCATCTCCGCAGCAGCTGGCACATAACGCCCCTTCTCTTATCAGCTCCCTTCAGCAAATTCCTCTCAGCTTTTTCTGGTCGAATCAAAGATTCTCAACTCCAAAGGCCTCGCTGCATCCATGTACTTCCTCCTCTGCTTCACTTCTCTCCTTCCCCCCAGCCTTGGGCCTTCCTCTCCAATGCAGAGCAGCAATTACATTTCCTCCCTCTGAGCTCTTCCGTGAGGCCTTTCAAACACAGAGCTGCAGAACCAAGCTGACCACCAAAGTAACCGAAAACGCAGCTCCCCGGGGCAGGTTACTCACCAGTACCGATGGACAGGCCGCTGCTGTTGGAGCGGATGGTTTTAGAGTTCAATACCTTTTCTGCAGGGGGAACAAACATCATTTCAGTTAGAGAGCCATCAAGAAAGCAAAGGAACTCCTGCAAACAGCACACAACAAAGGCGGTGTTGTAAGACCTAGAGCTCCGAGCAGCTTGGCACATTTCCCCAGAGCCACCTGGCCCGTCCCCGGGCAGGTTTTAGAGTCTAGCCCCTGGCAAGCAACACATCATCATAACCAAGACCCCCCCCAAATTTCGTCCCAAACCTACACTTACCAACCACGATGATGGTATGCCAGCCGCGGCATGACAGGTCTGGAACGTGATGCAACGATCCAAATATTGGCCGAGGCCACGAGGTGCAGATATCCGAGCCATGCGCTCTCTCAGTCGGTGTCATCGCCAGGCGCCCATTCCCTCCGTTACCCCAGGCGAAGATATGGTTGTCTGAGGAGAGAGAAATTCAGGAGACTCGATTCACTTGCTCCCTATCAGCCTGTAATCGTTACAGGGATCACAGCCCCCCTGCTGTAACTGCTGTCCCAAAGCATTTGATCTACCAACTCCGTTTTGCCAATGGGAGGACAAACTGACAACAAATCTAAGAGGCAGCCTCCAAGCCAGCACTCTGCAGCTCAAGGGATAGAAAATGTTTGCTGCTGCACCAGGACAATGCAGAGCCGGGTCACAGACAGTCCCAGTCTAGGAAGATTTCTTTTTTTTAATTTCAGAGCATTGCTGTGGAGGCGATCCAGGAAACGCACAGTGGGAGCCCGTTAACCACCCTGCAGATCTAGTCCCAAAGACCCCACCGCAACCTCGTAAAGACCCACTCACCGTCAGTAGCAGCTATGGTGAACTCATCGCCGCATGAAACCCTGATCACCTGCTTACCCCCAGGGGGCCTGCCAGCAGGTTAATTCCCAGGTGCTTCTTATAGTCCCCAACACCAAGCTGTCCGCACTTGTTGGAGCCGAAGGTCAGCAGGCGGCCTCGCTCTGAGAGGAGGAACGAGGAGACATTCACAGCGAGGGCCCGACGTGGAAGCAGCCATGCACGCAGAGAGCTAGCAGCAACAGCCCACGACCAGGAAGGTCTCTGCTGAGAAGCCAGCCAGGCTGGGAGGGAACAGCGCCAGCCGAGAGGGACGGCTGCAGCCTGGGAACACCCCAGTTCCTTCTCCCTTTGCTCCCCTGTTCTGATGCTGAGGACTGGGACTCCTCGCAAACCTCTGCCTGAGTTAGGCTTTGCCCAGGTGACACCAGTCATAAACAATTCCTCCGCTATCCCAGAGGAGAATGGATATCCCATAACTCTCCCCCCATTTTTTTTCTTAAAAGAAGAAAAACAGAAAATGGAGGGTTAATCCAGCAGCTGATGCTTCTGCTTCAGCTGAGAAACAGATATGCTTGGTTCCTGGAGCAGGCACGAGCTCCCCTACCAAGAACATAACCTTCAGTGTCAAGGGGCTGGCAATCATAGCACTGATAGCACTGCTTCACCAAGAGAAGCCAGGCTGCAAGGGCAAAGGCGATACAAAGGAATAGGCAACCGGTATTCGTTCCTTAACGCATGTGGCTCACCATCAATGGAAGCTGTGTGCGTCTTCCCTGGAGAAATGGTTCGGATCTTGTAGAAGGAGAGCTGCTTGGCCAGGGTAAGCGAAGTAGCATAGGGCACCTCACAGTACGTCTGAGAACGGACAGAAGGGTGAGCAGGGGGTGAAGGACCACGCATTCACCAGCTAAGACCTACTCAAGCAGGTCTTGGCAGACCACATTAACCTAGACGGTCCCGACGCAGGTATGGGAAACTTCACGAGTGACATGGAACCTGTCCGAAGCTCCCCTGGAGCAGCTCACTACCTGTTTCACCACCTCAGATCTGGCACAAGCCCACATGGCAGACAGGAAGCTGAGGAACAATTTGCCTCTCCCGCCAGTACCAGCACCCATTGTCTTTTACTGGAACTAACAAATTGGCACTAATCTAATGAACTGTCACAAGACCTTAATTTCCCTATACGCTACTGACTGCTGGATGCTGAAGTCGGGTCCCAAATGCACTTACATCATGGTTAATTATCCCCGACGTGCACTGATTCAGGCCCAGCTTGTTGAACTCGTTGAGTCCGCACGCCAACACTTTGCCTGTCTGGGTGAGCAGGAAGGTCCCATCGCAGCCACAGTGAACGGACACAATGGTCAAAGTCTTCGGAACGTCCACCTGTGCGGAAGAAGCACATCCTGAGAAAATCAAAATGCCAACACCTACTACACAGAAGCCAGCATACAAAAAACGTACTGGGTTGGAAAGCAGTGGTTCCGACAGTCTGAGCACTAACAGCCCCTAATTCTATTGCTTTGAATAAAAGTGTAAGAGCATCTTAAAGTCTGCAGCGTACTGAAGCGCTGGTAGCAGTGCAGAAATTCATTCTTGACCTTGTGTGCAGACACCTCTGAGCCAGCAGAGGAACCGGAAGCGTGGTGGAGAGGCATCCCAGCCAGTTGGGGTCTGCGAGCACCAGAGCCAGGAGGCAAGCAGGGCTGGGTCTGTGCTGTGTGCGTATGACACCGTGTGGCTGCAGATATTTGGCTACCAGGCACACCTTTCCTGGTTTCTAACCCTCAGCGGGTTAGCTCACCTCGACTATCTCTTGCACTGTGTTTCAAGAGGGTTTTTACTTTGAACTCATCTTATTGAACTCATATTATGTGAAATTCAAAGACTCACAGCTGTTTGCAGTGCTGTGAGTTTCCTGTACAGACCTGAGGCACACAATTTAGTATTTCCTACTATGATTTCTAAAATACTAAGTTCAGCAGTTCCAGTTTCAGCTTGGAGATCAGCTCTAAGTCATCATACTGGCTAGTTTGAAAGTAGCACATCCCTTTGCCATGATCTCTGGGGATAAATGAAGCAAAATGAAGTGAAAGTAAAACCCTTGCAAACTCTACGATACCTCAAAAACAAACAAACGAAACATGCCCGAGCCTCAGGCGGCTAATATTTCTGAACAGCAACTAATTTGGAGTTATGCCCATGCAGATTTTGGGAAGGAGCAGTCTCAGGAGCTCTACCTTCTGAGGTGTGTAGTGATCTTCTTCTGAATCCAAGCCCAAGCGCCCTGCATCAGTGAAAACAGACCAGTTAGAAATGGCCTCAGAAGGTACCCACCCGTAAGAACCGGTACGCTCTCTCCCTGGTTCTAAATCTCCCGACAGAACTAGAAACCTGCCCCCATACACATCACTGCCTGCCAGTCCTGAAGGCAATCTAACCCCGCTCACACAATGACTGCCCTATCCACAAGGAATTCCCGTTCATTTGGGAAAGAAAGTCCCAAAGAAACAATGTTCTTTGTCCCCCAGCACATCAGACAGCCCTCACCGGGCCCAGCACCGCACACCTGCACCAAGCTGCTGTCTGGAGCAGCGCCTTTATGTTCCAGGGAAACAACTTACCGTACTCCCCACAGCCCCACGTGTAAACTTCTCTGTTCCTGGTCAGCACCGCCACGTGGTTATCTCCACACGAGACCTGCTCCACGGGGTTGGTAAGGAAGAAGTCCAGCTGCAGGGGCTCAAGTACTTCAGAGCCATGAGCCTTGTCAACGCCAATGCATCCGTAATAGTCTGAGCCAAAGGCATACACCTGGCCCTCATCTGCAGGAGGCAGCAGAAGCTCAGTCAGCACACAGAGCTTGTATTAGGCTGTGCATTAACCTCTTAGGACATGGCCAGAGCAACCTATTTTCTGTTATCGCCCTCATTTTTTGTGCAGAATAATGTCAGCAGGAAGCTATGGAGTCTTTTCTTGATGACAGCAAGCACTACAACCTGCACCGTTTTCAGGCCACCAGTGTCAAAGAACAAACCCTCAGGCAGAACCTGCCACTTTCTGTTACAGAAACCCACAAATTGACATGTGGCTCCCTAAATCACTCCTCCAGCACACTGAGCACCTGAGCTCAGCCCTGTCAAGCCTGGGCTTTTCCAGCACTGGCAAAGTAAGCTGGAAAATGACTAGTTGGTATCTCAAGCCTTCTGAATTAAATAGCAAATCTTGGATACAACTCTTCTTTCATCACTGGGGGCCTTTTTCACCCACACAGTCCAAAAAGAGCTTCAAACACATTTGCCATCTCAGATTCAGGCCCCTCTGCCTTTAATACAGAGTATGCGTGGAGGCAACATACATAGCATTAAGAGCAAGGACTCTGCATGGCCATGAGGAGCTGTGCTCAACACCCATCTTCACCACCAAATAGGGGTGCATCCTTTGGAAAAAAACACACTCAGACTTCTTGGGAGTCAACATTTTCCCCTGTACAATAACATTCATCTATCTCCACTACTGCGTCTGTGCTCTACAAAACTGAAGGGCAGGTAACACGTGGAACTTTCTCCTTTTCTCCTCACCTTACTGTGAAAGCAAACAAGCCCACAGCAGAGCAAAGCGAGGGGATGGCGGTCCCCTCCCAGCTCTCACCTGTGATGCAGACTGTGAAATCATCTCCGCAGGACACCTGGCGGATGGCTTTTCCTTGAAGCTTCTCCACGTGCTTTGGCTGTCGGTAGGACGCTCTGTCTCCATGCCCCAGCTGCCCGTGCAGCTTGGTGCCCCCCTGCATATTCTGCAAGACAAAAACATCTGGTAAGCATCCACAGCTCCAGAGAAGGTGCCAATAATCACACCACCTCCAAGGAACAACAGAAGACAGCAAAGAGCAAGAGAAAGCGTTAACTACTCTAGGGAAGAGACTGCTAGCTACGTGGCACAACAGCAGGCAACATTTTAAACAGCAGCACAAATTTTCAGGCAGTTGTGCACTAATGACTGATGTGGTGTCAGGACAGCAGCTGGTGGGTTTAAGCAGAGGTGAGGAATCCTAGTCTCATCTGCCAGGCTACAGAATCCACTTCTCTGCTGCAGGACTGCAGTTCACCCTTCAGCTTTTTAATCTACATTTCTAAATTCTAATGGCTGCAAAGAAACCTGTAACATTAAACAAATGTCACCTAAGTGGCCAGATCTACCAACTCTACAGAGAAAAAGAAAAAAATAAAAAAATCAAAACAACAACTTTGAGTAGTGTTGAAGCTGAAAATAGAATATTAATAACCAGCTCAACGTTTTCAATGGCCATTCTTGTAGGAACATCCATCAAGTGACACTAAATTGTTCTCTTCCTGTTTGGATCTTTCTTCTCTTACCCATCTACTAGAATTTTCTGGTCTGTCTTAACATATTCTGTATCATCACTGCAAAAGCCTGTGTAAACCTGGAGATGCAGAGTACCTCCACGTCATTGACCATCTCAGTCCAAGACTGAGCTCAGTCGTTTTAAATGCATTAGATGCCACCACTTTGTTCACTTTAAGCTACGGCAGAATTTCCGCTCATAATAAAAAGCAGAGTTGTTTAGTACAAGACAGCTCTGGTTTCATCAACAAGTTGCTTCGCAGGTGACATCTCTATTACAGTGAAGCCACCCATCCCAACCCTCCTGGTCTTGAAAAACGTTCCTCAAAAATATACAAATCAACAGATACATATCCTCCGTTGCATTTCTAGTAGTCAGGAAGGTGAAGAAGAGATGTTTAGCTCTGTGTCTGGGCCTACAGGCCCACCACCGACAATCCTCAAGTGCACAATCTCCAATACACCTCCCAGCATGATGGAAAACTTCACCCAAAACCACATTTGTCTTGGGAGACCAAGGCTTGGGTCAGTGTCGAAGCAGATGGCCTCCAGCAGTGCCCACTGCCATCAAATTTCTCCTTTTCCATGCTGCGCTTCCATCTGATTCTAACGTGAGTGGTGAGCGGTGGATCAGGACTCTCCCCCCCCCCATTACCCCCTTCCTGCAGTTCCTCTCACTTACCACCCAGGTGTAGAGCTCCTTCTCCACTGTCACCACAGCAAAATGCGTGTTACCAGCACACACCTGGCGTGCGCTGCAGCCACTTTTGATGGCATCCAGCTTCTGGGGGGTAGACTTCCCGCCCCCCCAAACATACACCTCACTAGTGCGCGAAGTCACCACTGCAATGGGAGCCTCGTTCATGGTACTCGACCTGCACAAGGAGCCCCCCACAAAACACACACGCTTTTAGTGATTTTGAGATCACTGTCATTACACAGTTTCCTACTGCTCTCTCCCAGTTTCTAAAAGCCCAGGCTGCAGCCCTTTGCAACCATCCATGGTTTGTATTTCCCCAAAATGCTCTCTTTGTTCTGGTGCCTCAACTGCTATAGACAGGCTCAGAATCAGATATGTCTCAGAGCAGAAGAGAAAACAGGCTCCAGTGAGTGTTAAAGGAAACCTACAATCCATCTGAGGTCATAAAAAAAAAGCAAACACCCGGGCTTTCAGTGAGTGGCCATGGAGTTGTTCTCAATTCTGAAAAAAATAGTCACGAAATTTTGCTCAAAAACCAGAAACATCCAAAAGCTGATAAATTCCCTCTATCTCCTCTTTAAATTACAGGCATTCCATCCGAGGGAAAAATTTAACTCTTCAATGCAGACAGGAACCACTTGTAATCAAGTAGTTGTAATCAAAGTAAACAGTTTGTGAGCAACCTGTAAGCTGGAACAACCTCACCTAAAGTGCTCGGGTAGAATTTGACCTTTTTTTCCTGATAAACTTGGAAGTACTATCTGATAATTCAAGAGATATGTGTCACATGTATGCAGCTTTACATGTCACAGAAACTATCTGCTTCATGGAGCAGCCCCGCTTACAGTCTTGTTGGGGGCTGGATAGAACCTCTGCACACATCCAGTTTTATGAAAGATATTCATGTTCATTTCATAGTCAACATTCAGACAGTTATATTTCTCCTGCTCAAGGAAATCTGCCTGAAAGGAGGGATTTACGTTACAGCCTCACATACGTGGGCTGTGACGACTACATCCGCAGTAGGGCAGATTACAGCTGTGCGGGACCTGCTGAGGTAAGGAGCCAGCCATACATAGAGGCAAGATATAAAAGGCAGAGTAAAATGTGGGACAACAACCACGTAACAAATTTGTCAAATTCCTAGCATTTAGGGATCTTCTAAACAACACCATCCCATTAAGGTTGCCACAGACTAACACTCTCGGCAAAGTTCCTCTCTGGGGAGCTGTTCTATCCCGACTTCCTTTCAAACATATGCCCAAATAATTACCTCGGTCGCTTATTTGGCCCATTAAGCAGTGTGACTTTCTCTTCCATCTCCCTGCCAAAGGACAAAAAACATTTTAGGAAACAGCAACGCATCTCCCAAAGCAATTTACTGACGAGCAGCATACACAGTCTGCTTTCCTTTCCTATAAAATGCTGCTCCCTCTTGGAGGAAACGCAGCAGCTTATTGCCACCTCCTAGCAATACACGAAGTAGGGCAGAAGTAATGTGCCATAAAGCTAACAAACTTCCAGGAGTGCAGAGGACAAACTAGGTAATTACTAGAACTTGATCAACCAATACTTATATTGCACTAGAACGATCTTAAAAGACTACATATTATCAGGATTTGGGATTTATGTTTATATAGTGCGTGCAGCAAGACAAAACTCAAACTCTGTTGACCACCAAGTAGCAATCTCAGCATAAAGGACTAAGCCTACTGCCCTCCAGGCAACCAAAGTGGGATTCAAACAGTCCATAATTCTGCTCCACCATTCATAAACAGACAGTCCGTGCAGGCTGGTTGTCAAACTAAGCTAAAATGGACCACTTTCAATGCAACTCCCTCAGGAAAAAGGAGGCACGGGAAAAAAAAAAGTGCAAGTGTCTACACTGTACAAGACATATATTACGAAAGGCCTTTTTCAATGACCATGTGAGGATCTAAGTCTAGCACTCCGTTCAGAGGCTTGAAGAGCAAGAACCAGCATTCCTCAAAGGACTGTCAGAAAGGGTCTCAAGGTTCTCAGTACAACAGCTTCTGAGACAAAGGGTGCAGAGACCTCTCATGTACCAACAAGACAAGGATTGATGAGGAAACAAGACAGCAAAAATGCACTTTTCTCCTAAAGAAGATGAAACGTACTTCGACAACTGCCTCGCATCAGGCCAAATTAACTTAAGGACTTTGCTTCAAAATTGTAAACGCTGCTAGTCTGCACAACCCCTTTCTGCCACCCGGCTTGTCCAGGGTTCAGGCAACACCATCCATCCCGTTACCTCCTCCGTTTGCTGAGGATGGGCTGTTCCAGCAGTTCATCTGCAGTAGGTCTTTTCTCTGGATCCTGAAAGAGGTGAGCAACAAGTCATTCTCTAGGGAACGTCCATCACCTACCGTGATGATTGAACCTTGGTCCGAGGTTGCACGGACCTTCTTCCCTGGCTCCTTTCAGAAGGGAAAGGAACTGATCAGACATTCGGAACGAACAGGGATAAATGCCAGGGATGTGCAGTACAGACTTCCCCACTCTGGAAGTATCAATACTATGTTTGCTTCCAAAAAATTACATTTCTACAGAAACCCAGAGTTACGGTCAAAAAGCCAGAACCTTAAGCGGCTGTGCTGAGATGATGCTCTCATCTCCACAACACTGCGTGAGAAAATAATTGCTTCTGCCAGCCTGTACGATAATTGTAATCAGAGCAAAACCAGCATCCCTCCAGAGCCTGCAGGACTGAAAGGCAGCCTGAGATGATGCTCTTATACAACCGGAGGAAGCCCAACCTTAGCGATGCCTCAGGCCTCATAGAAATCGCCCTGTATCAACAGCCCTCATGCTGGAACAGGCACATCATTCCACTTCACCCCTGAACTGCGTGGCTTAGGAAGCTGGGCAGCAGTTTCTGAAAATTAAGAAGTATTTCACCAACCTGATCAAGGCAGGAATGCACCATCTGGATTAGCTCCCGAGAATAGACGGTGGAATCAACCTCCATGGCGCGATTCCCCTGTACAATCTTCACACAAAGGTTCAGGGGATTCTAGGCAAAAAAACAAACAAACAAAACCAGAAACCATCAGTTCTCTGATCAGAACACATCCCTCTTCCTCCCCGCCTAGGAGGTTCTCCAGAATCCTGATAATTCCTGCAGGAATGATACCCCTGATAGCTAGGACTTGGTGGCAACATCCACTTTTTCACCAAATCCCCTGACAGTGGAAGGAGGACAGATCCCCCTCTGCACGCAAGCTCCTACACAGCATATTGCCATTAAAACACCACACAGCAGCACAGTCACTGCTCGCTCGGTAGCCGTGATGAGAGGAAGTCAGAAAATGACGTATTTTCCCATGACTAAGAGCTACAGAATCATACACTATGTCAGCCTGCAGCTTTTCCCACCTCATGCCACAAGCAGGCAAATCACATATTCCAGCCAGCAACGCTCCCTTTTACCGTTTCCCTGCCAGCCTGACCACTCTTCTCTTGCACCCAAACTTTGGGAAAGGGAAACAGGACTAAATCCTATGAAACTTGAAGGCAGGAAGTTTTCCCCACAGAATGTTGCGCAGAAAATTCATAGCTAGTAATGCTTCGGAAAAACAAACAAACAGCCAGCCCTACACAATCACAAACTTCCCCGGTGTGGAGAAACGGATGTTTCACTCACAACCAGGATACAAATTAGCACAGTTTACATTCTGCATCTGGTAAACCCAGAGCTGCAGACAAGGTGGGGCTGTGGCAGAGGCCACAGAGGCACCTGGAGTGCAGGGTAGGGGAAATCTTGCAGACAATCTCTGGCTGTTGTTGGCAATCCCAAGCCACTGTTTTCTTAATCAGCAGATTTAAACAACAACGAAAAAAAACGCAAGTGTATAACACAGGGTGATAAAAACAAGGTTATTCAGTCCATCCTGGTTTGCAGACTTACAGTAGCATCAAAGGTCCTCTTCAAAGTAAGAAGCTCAAAGATGACACAGCCCACAGCCCAGATATCTGATTTGAAGTTGTATTTCACACCCTGGCAGAGTTCTGGGGACATGTAGTAAGGAGTTCCCACCAGCTAGGAAAAAAAAAAAAAAAAGAACATTTGAAAATCATAAACAATCCAGCATTTTTCAATTCTGAAGCTCTGCATCCATCCTGATCACACAGGCCCACGAGCGTCAGGGCTCAGCACAGCCCTGACACGCAGCACTAGTGACAGGTGACTCACCCCACCAACACGTGCTGGAGGGATGGGAACAAGCACGTTTCTTCCCTTTGCATCCACAACCCTGGGCCTGCGTTTCCTAGAAGCTCCTAGACACTCGTGCTCAGATTCTGATGTGGCACATACTTCTCAGTGGAGCAGCAGGCACGACAACACGGCAAGGACTTGTCCCTCTCTTACATACAGAGGCAATTAGAGGTATTTAAAGGCAAACAGGGATTCCTGTACTGACCGGATACACAGAAACCCCGACAAGAGGTTGATGAAAAGGGATCTTGCAGAGACGCCAGCCCATGCCTATGGAGCCTCTCTGATCATAAGGCACTGCAGGGATAAAGACCACTGTCTTTGACCAAAGTTATTTTGGGGTCAGTATCTAGAAAGCTGGCTTGGGTCCCACCTGAAAGACTTCCACTTCAGAAGTGGGCTTTCCTGAACAATTGGTTTAAGTAAATCCCAAAATGCCCCAAATCCAAAAACCCAACACTTAGAGAACAGAGAAGCCCTTCCAGCTACAGCAGAAATAGTGGCAGAGCTCAAAGTCACAATGAGGAGATACAGAAAGAGCGTGACAAAAGGGGTAAGAATGAAGCTGTCACGAATGGAGCTCATTTCCTAGCAAGCAAGCAGTCAGTGAAATAAAGTGAAAAAGACAGAATTTAAGAGAGGAGGAAATATTTATAGTTGCCCTCTTCAACTCTCTGAGCAAAGCTCCAAGGATTACAAAGGCTGTGGCTTTCATTAGACTCTAATAGTACACCTGACACCTAACGGGCACATTCCGAATCTGTCGCCTACCTTCCATTTCCTTTTACGCAGCGTGACAGGTACAGAGCTGCACGAGTCCTAACCACAGGAAGGGTTAGAAACCCCGCTAGCTGGAATATCATAGGGAGAACTAGGACACTGCACCTACACTGTGCTTAAAAACGTGCAAGACATTTTTCTGTATCTTTCCTGGTAACTGGGAGAAAGGGGGGATAAGTTAAAAATGATCAGTTAGTAAGCAACATGTATGCGTTTCACAAAATCATAAAGATATAAAAATTTTATAAAATCACAATTAGACCGTTACAATTACAAACTTTGTAATGAAAACCAGTAACAATAACTGGTTTGCACTCATTTTGCAACATATAACTTCCCGACTCCATTGGTCATTACATCACAAATCAAAGAGCCAGCCTACAGCACCAACAACATAAACAGAAAGATGGTTGAAAGTATTTACTTCAAAATCTTTCATTAGGGAAGAAGGAGGGGGAAAAAAAGCTCATAGGCCTAGATAAACATACATAGCACAGGCAAAAAAAACTACCAGGAAATTTATAGCACAGATGACAGTTCCTCTGAGAGCCAGAAAGCCATGAAAAATGTGATGCAACAGAAATGGTTTTGCTATAGCCCAGCTTAGGAAGTGCTTTATGCAGTAGCCCTGAGTTCCCATTTACTGTCCAACTGCACGATAACGTTCACATTCTGGAAGGAAGTTGGCAAGTGTTTAACTGCACATCCTAACAGAACACCGACAGCTTGCGTTAAGTCCAATTATAAGGCCTGGTAAAGGGAAATGCAACCTGGCTTGCATCCTAAAATGTAATAAAAGCCTTTAGCAGATAGGAATTCCAGACAATGCCTTCCTTTCCAAGCCCAGTGCTCAACCACAGAAATTAATGGAGCTGAGAAATCTAAGCTGAGCCTTTCAGGTGCCTGCAATACAGCTTATCCTGTTTCATAACTCTGGCTGTGAAACTGCTTTCTGGAAGGGTCTGGAACTAAGCCAAACTTGACAGCCTTCTGGTAGAATTAACCTCCTGTGCAAGCTTTGTCTCCCTCCCCCCCCCCCCCAAGAGCATTACTAATAAACCATACTAACTATCTTGTTACCATAAGAAGCACACGTGCCTATCTTGCTTCTTTGTAATTCAGTTCAGAGTCTAAATATTAGAGAGATAGGAGGCACGGTGCAATCTCGGGCAAACACAGCCAAGCAATCTCAGACCCAGCTGAGGCAAAAATCCCCGTTAGCACGGCAGAATGACCAGGTTAACTTAACTTGCTAAGACGGGCTTAACGAGCACCGAGGGAGAGTTCACTGATGTGACTATGCTGCTGTCTGTGTGCCCGCTGATACCACCACCTTCATCTTACGTAGACTCACCTTTGGAACTCCCGTACTAGGTACCAGGGAAAGAAGAGTGCTCTCTAACATAGTTATGCTGGCTCTGGTACAATTCCATGCCCACAGTGTCACTTATCTTTAGTCTGCTGTTGCTTTGGAGACAGACAGACCTCCAAAAGATAACCTGGGAGCAAGGATAACTGTAGGCTGCAACACATCAGCAAATCTGCCCATGTCAGTGAGATAAGTTAGGTAGAGAGGAGAAGGAAAAACAGAATACAAGCAGCAAGAAAGTTCAGCATTCCTGGGCTTCTGCAAGGCGTGCAGAGATGAAAGGGAAAACAACAAAACCTGCTGGGTTCTGCACGGAAGGCAGCAGATACTCACGGTCTCAGCCATAGAGTACTCAGAGTTCAGCTTCTTTGCCAACCCATAGTCTCCCAGTTTAATCAGGTTTGCCTTGGTTAGGAAGATATTTAATGTCTTTATATCTCTGAAAGGAGACAGAAAAATGCAGATGTTCAAATACACTTCCAGATTTCATAGTTTTCCACACACTCCCCCCCCCCCATGAGGTAACTTCTGCTCTAACAGCAGGCTCTCACACCAGCAGCAATCTGACCCCAGGTACTGGGGCAGTAACTGGAGTTACCCACAAAACACAACACAGTCTAAAAGGTTCAGGCTTTCAGACACCTACATAAAAGCCATGAGCAAAGATGGTTCTTTTCCTCCTCTCAGTCTCTTCTCAGTTGAAGACCACTGAACGAGTCTTATTTTCCTCCCTGCTTTAATAAAAGGACCCAGGCCAGGTGTCTCTGAGCTCACTTAAAAACACGTATGTATGTATGCACGCAAATAAGAACACACACACATGAGGTGCGAAACAGATGTCACTCTAGATCTTAAGCATAACATCCCTCTACCTTTCACCTCAGGAACAGCTCTATAATTACAGCATGATGTACTACACCCCAAAGATCAAGTCTGATGGCCACAAAAACGTGGAACACCAAAACTCATTGAAAACATTTTGTCCTAGAGGGAATAGCTTATACGTAGATTCACAGATCAATACAGAGAGGAAGCCCCCACAGCATGATATGCTTCCCATGGCCGATGCTTCTCAACACCCCCTTTTCCTAACGTACCATCAACAACTTCCCAGTGCAGATCAGGACAACACCAAGTAAAGCAGCACTTTGCATTCATCCACTTGGGGCATCGCAAAGTCCTGGGTCACTCTGACAATGTCTGCAGCAGAAGGAAATCACTGCAAACATTTAAATAACCGTTCAATTCATTGTTATGGAAGGATTTGGGGCCACGCATGTTCCTAGACCACGAACCCTGCTGTGAAGATGGGCACCAGAGGTGATAAGCAGGAAATTACAGCAAAGCAGGACAGACACGACATCTGCTTTAGGCCAAAAGCATAGGCACTGCTTTGCGGAGTGTAAGGTACCAACTCTTCGTTATCGAGACTTGCTAATTACGAGATTGAGAATGGCAGCAGCAAAGATGCTGTCTCAAAGAACATGTCCTCACGTGGTCACAGAAAGACGTTGTGCAGCACGCAACCCAGCCTTGCTGGAAAGGGCTGTCTGTGTGCGGTACTCCCAGACCCCCACAGCTGCCTCACTCTGCCCATGCACTGGGCACTCGTGGAGCACCCATAAGCAATGAAATTTACCCCTTGCAAACAGGAAAAGCTAACTAGCTCCTCATCAAAATCTCAGAGTCAGTGTCTAAATTACCACTACCTGCTAACGAGCTATCACTACTTCCTTAAACAATAGGCCAAACACATGGGATTTAGCCAAATTTGGGACAAACCTTCACCCGCGTGATCTTCTAGCAAAGCATCAATGCGGAGTCTTCACCCTCCTCACCCTCCAGGAACTACATAAGGATGTACGCGGCAGTCTGAAGCTATTACTTGTGGAGCAGGTGGGAAGTGCCCTTGGCCAGCAGTAACTGTTCTTCCTACCCACTTTAGCAAACATCGTTTATGTGCTGTGGCAATAAATGGCCAAATTATTCCTTTCCCATATGGATTAACTCCTCGTTCACAAAAGTGCAAAGACAAGCACTCAATTTTCAAATAAAAGACTTCTTCCATGTTTATTACATTACTGTTTCTACCCCAATAAAAAAGTCTTTACAGAAGTGATATTTAGCACCTAAACAGTCCAGCTATGCTCTGAACAGAGAAACTGTGTTTCCTTTAAACACAGAAGCAAAGGTTACTCAAAGGAGTAACTTACATCCAGGAATGGCGAGATGAGATCATTACCTCAGCTTTACTCCATGCTGCACTTACCTGTGAAGAATTCCTGCTCGGTGAATGCAGCTCACAGCTGAGGCAATTTGAAAGAGATACCAAAGCACCATCTGCAAAAGTAAGAATAACAAGGAGGCTCAAAAACAAACAAACAAAAAATCCCAACATCCCTGACACAGAGAGGCACAGCAAGAAGACCTGACCATACCATTTAGATTCTCTTTAAGGAATACGAAAATGTGTCATTCCCTTGAGAATTTCCTGTTAAGGAAATTTCTGGAAAGATATTCTAAAATGTGGCTTGGTCTAGTGTCATTCATAGTGCCTGACCTGATAAACATCACTGAGTTCAATAAAAAAAAAAAAAATGACTGCTACTGATCACATGGGAAAGATCTACAGCTGGGGTCTCTGGAATTTGAACTGTGACCATTCAATATTCACCATGAGCCTGAAGGCCTTAAAATGCTTTATATAAGATAAATAAGTGTAATCATCAACCATCTCCATCACGAGGTGGAAGCAGACAGCAGAAAATACGTATAGAAAAAAGAAACAAAAGAAATAGGACAAAAAAAAAAAACAAACCATGGTGAGACAGGTTCAAAGTTAACAACTCTGAAAAATAGAAAATGGTCAAGAGACAAACAGTGCCAACCATGAATAAAGGTTTGAAAGTGAAATTTTAGCCAAGATGATAAGGTGACCAAAGTCAGTTGAGCTATTTAATTTTTCCTCCCTTGGAAATTTATGCCGTCAAGAGACAGCCAAAAATGAAAATAAAAGTTTCTGATCGTCCATAAATGTCTGCAATACTTAATAGGAGAGGAAGTATGGCAGTCCCCAGATTTATACAGAAAATTTCTAAGAGCAATATAGGAGGGAAAAAAAAGTAGCACACTCATATAACCAGCCAGATGCCCAGAACATTAAGCCAGCCCCATCGCTCCCTCAAGCCAGTCCAAATTACCTCTTCTTCAAATAACTTGTCTTTCTGCCGCAGGATCTTATCGTAGAGGTTCCCTCCTGTAATTATAAGTGAGTGAGAAAGACAGAAAGGACCATCTTAGTTAATGGCAGCAGTTACTCCGCTAGCTACTGCTGGAAATGCTCAAATCCCACAAGAGATCCGATGAATCACCACAGCTCTCCCTGCTTACTCTGCACTTCAGCTGGTCAGGCACTCACAAAACTAAGTTCTTCTTCCACCTAAGAACTTCACTAGCATAGCTAAGCTTAAGCAGAGATGATTCTTTTTCTAACACCACCATTCAATACTCTGAAAAGTGAATCAGTAAGGTAGGCTAGCAGTCCCTATGGTTTTTTTCCAACCTGTCAGCGCTTCTTGGGATACGCAGACATCTAGAACCTGTACATCAAATCACGCGAGACTTTGTCCTGCTCAGCAGGAAAAAGGAAAAAAAAAAGATAGTATATTAAAAAGAAGCACCAAAACAACACAACTATAAGTCACAGAAGTCTCTGAAAACACAAATTATTGCCTTTCCCCACGTACTGCCCAGCTCTGACCTGCCTCTCCATCTGCGCTGCCAAACAGACCGATGAAGAAGTCACTAAGTGTTGACAACAGCAGCGCGAGCCACAGAAGCCTGAAGCCAGCAAACACAGCTTCCTCGGGGCACTTCACAGCTTCAAGACAGAAGACTGAAAAATCAAGGAGAGCTACAAGAAATGATGCAGAGTGCTGTAGGCAGTGAGACTCCCTGCCAGATTAGCATCTCACCAGTAAATCCCAAATCTCTGGTCATATCCTGTTGCTATTCCATTTCCCCATTACTGTATATTACATCCTACCAGTAACAGGACACCAGGCCCTTGCCCGTTCCCACGGGGACAATACAAAGCAGCTTCCTGCTGCGTATCTTCCACCGGTCTGTCAAGTCGTAGAAGTCCAGAAAGGGTGGCAATGGCTCCTCTGCCTCCTTGGGGGACTTTCAGCACTTCCACATTAAGAAGATTTTTCTGATATTCTGGTTAAGATTCACTTTGCATAATTTCTTCTCGTTCTGCCTTGCTATAATCTTCCAACATGCTTTTTTTCCAGCCTTATGTTCACGCTTGTAAATGATCTACGAATGCCTCTTCACATTCACAATTTAACCAAAGTATTTGCTGCTGCCTCTTCTCATGAACCTCTTTCCTTGTGATTCAGACTACAGTTTTTTTAGCAACTTCTGTTCCTCATCTGATTTTTTTTCCATCTTTTTTCTGCTTTTCTGAGCCAAAGTGTAGCACAGCAAGTACTACATCACCAAAAACCTCCACAAGGAGACGAATTAGCTCTTGACTCAGATAATCAATACCTCTATGCACACATACTGAAAGAAAACCAAATTACTTTCTTTTTTTGTTTCATCTAATCACATCTAAATTTTGAGACTGTTCTCTCTTCAACAGGTGTTTTATAGAATACTTCTTCCCAAATCCAGTTCAGATGTATTCAATTATGTTATTCCCACGATCAATCTGAGTCTTCTGGCACCACTATATACAGACAGAACTGTACAGAGGTCAGTAATTCAGCTTTCTCACCTGTAAAATGGGGCTAATATCTACCTGGATCTGAAAGGCTTTCCCAAATCTCCAGAAAAAAAATGTGTTAATCAAACAGTAAAAACTCTGGATATTTAGCTATACTTTTTGTCCCTGCTATATTTTTGGATTCTGAGAAGTGCAACTAGTCCAGCCTTACTTTACGAATCACAAATTATCTTGGGCTTGAGCATCGTAACAAACAGCAATGCATACTGTGGCAGATTAAAACTATTAAGAGCAACCCTTGGCAAACATGATATAACCTCTTTCTCGTGTCCCTGCTTCTGTACCACTCGGACATATTCAGGTAATGCAGGCTATATACTCATCTCCTGGTTATTGTCCCAAGGTAAAGCAAGCAGTTTAGAAACAATGACACTCACGTACAGGCATCAGAACCACACACCCCCTCTCCATGTCCTCCAGCGAATTTATAATGGCCCCAAGCGTGCAGTCATTTTGGGGCAGGGAAATAACCCACAGAGTACTCCCAAATCAAAGAGCTAAAGCATCCTTACTCTTGCATTCGAGTCCACCCTGCATAACAAAACGCAGTGAACTCGAGAGGCAAAACCAGCTTTGGCCAATGTGTCAGCCAGGGCGTTTGACAGGTCTGCCATCCTCCCCACCCCCAGTGGAAGCTGTCCGTGTAAGGTGAAGACACCACGTCTGCAGTCTTTGCCATCAGAAAAAGCTTCTGCTGACAACCCGAGGCTTAGGGTAACCCCGAGCACGCACAGGACAGCTGGCCAGGTGCGCTGTCCCACGCGCCCCAGTAGGAAGCAGGCTGCAGGTCTGGGTAGGTTCCCTGTTCCAGGGGTATCGGCTGAATATTACCTCTCCTTCCAGCTGTCTAAGGGCAGCTCAGACCCTCACGTCAAGTCCTTCCACCTCCCCAGCTGGGACTGTTTACCCTGCAAACTCCAAATGACGCCACCTGATCTGCTCTCGGATGAAACCTGGAAGTTTTCTCCACCACCAGAAGGACTGGATTTTTATTATTTTATTAGTAAGCATAGAAGCTGATAGCGTAAGACAGGAAGAAGTCCTGATCGTGGTGTGCCAACAGATTTTCAAGCTTTGATTTACGATTGCCAAATGAAGGGGTCTGCTTAAGCAACACTGCTGAAAACCGGCCCCGCTCTGTACTGGCAGAGAGGCCCAAATATCCTCACAGTCTCTTCCCACCGCCCTCCTACAGGAGGGAAGGAAGGCACGTTAGAAGTGTACGCCAGCAGTAACCCACCACCCTCGTTGCACCAGCTACTCAGAACATGCAAGAAACCATTTACTGCCTGAAATGCCTACGCTACCTACTGGGCTTTTCTTGTGCACCTGAGACACAAATCAATCAGAAGGATTCTCAATCTCTTCTTCCAGAGCTACGCAGCAGAATTCACCTCCATTCCTCCACTCCCCCAGGGATACCCCAGCAATACTCCCTGCAGGCTCTGTAGGAGGGTAACTCAGAAACGTAGCAGCCTCCTGTTTGTAAGTGGGAGCAGGGATCTCACCATTACAGTACTCCAGCTCAATCAGTAACGTGGTGTTATCCATGAAGTGATTGTAGTACGCAATGATGTTCTCATGCTGCAACAGAGCAAGGATAACGATTTCATTCAAAGCATCACGACGCTCCTTTTCTGACAGACGGGTCAGGTCCACCTCCTTCCACACTACAAGTGAGTCATCCTGAAACACAAAAACATCTTTTAATTAAAAACACACTACTCCGAAGAGAACAACATGTGCCTTTATGGCAGGAAATTAAAATTTCAGGAAAGGCAAACAGGCTTTCCTGCCTCTTAAAGGTTTCAGACAAAGATTCTTCACAACAATAAGCTCCGAGTTTTTCTACTTATCGCTAGGAGTAGCGGCCTGAAGCCGTTTTTCTAGCTGGCTGGCACTCCTTTTGAAAAAGGGAACAAGTATTCCAGGGAAGGGATGCGAAGTTTGTTTTGTTTCAGTGAAGACCAAACATACTGTGGTTCGATAAAAGGGAAATACTACCATTCCAACCCTCTATTTACAGGATGTCGTACGAGATCCCTAGCCATACAAGTACCCACGTATTCCTAAAAAACTGTAAGGGAACGAGACTAAGTTTGGCTTGCCCCTGCTGGGCCCACCCATGCCTTTAGATACACTTGGAGTGAATTCCTAAGGGGACCTCGGGGCTGCCTTCCCCCAGAGAGACCCCAAGAGTTCCCCAGGAGCCAGGACCGGTGCTTTCCTGTGCCAGGCACTCTGAAGCATGTCGAGGGCCGGGCCGGGCAGCACGACGTGACCTGGGAGCCGCGGGAGGACCGGCTTTTCGGCCAGCTCCGTCCGCTTACGCTAAAATTACGGTTCCGCGCGAGAGTTACCTGTATGAGGTGCCCCCATGTCCTCTGTGACTGGAAGAAAACGCAGAGAAACGAGCAATCTATTAGCGTCTGCACAGCCGCGGCGTCTCCCTGCGAGACCCTACGGGGCTGAGCAGGGGGCGCGCAGGGAGCCCCGGGCCGCCCCCCCACACCCGCGGGGCCTTCCTCGGGGGCAGGGGAGGAAGAGGAGCAGCAGGAGGAGGAGGAGGAAGAGGAGGAGGCGGAGGAGGAAGGGGGCAGAAGGGGCCCGCCGCCGGCCTACCTCGGTGCGGCGGTACAGGGTGGCCTCGCCGAAGGCGCCGCGGCCCAGGATGCGGATGGGGATGTAGTGCAGCTCCTCCTGCTCGCCCGGCACGACGCCGCCGCCGCGGGAGCCGGCCCGGCCCGAGGACTCGCTGCCGAAGTCGGAGCTGATGGAGTCGCAGTGCCGCTCGTACTCGCCCAGCGACATGGCGCCGGCTCGGCTCGGCCCGGCCCGGCCGCTCCCTCAGCGCGGCCCCGCGCGCCCCGCGGGCTCCATCTTGGCTCCCGCCGCCGACCCGGAACCGCTCCGCCCGCAGCCCTGACCTCCCCGCGGCCGCCCCCGCCGGCAGGGAGCCCGCCCGCACCGACGCCGAGGGGCACCGGCACCGGGCCTGGGCACCGGCGGGGAGGCGGCGGTCGGGCCCTGCGAGCCGCCCGGTGGCACGGCGACAGGAGGGACCGAGCCGCCTGAGGGAGCCAGGACGGCGCGGCTGTTTCCCGAGGTCTTCCTTTTGCTCAAACGCACCTCACAGAGCGCGGTGAGAGGAGATTTCTGGACGCTGATAAAAATAATAAGCGTTTCCCAGCTTACATCCGTCAGCCGCTTCCCTTTTCACACACTTAACAAAACATAAGAGTGTTCCTTACCCTGCTACTCATGGTTCCTGACATTTTGAGGAAAAAGTGGAAGCTGCATAAATAACGTTCTAGACCCCGCTAACCGCTCTGTCAGAAGGAAGCATTAACAACCTTAACCTCAGATAAATGATTTATTTATTTTTTTATAGGTAACGTACATCATAATGGTGTCAGTATTTTGTTTTCAAAGTTCAACAGTCACAACCACAGAGCAGAAAGCTGTCTAATGACAGGGAACGTTCCCTTGGGTTACGTGATCCTGAAGTTACAGGAGACTTCAGGAGCTGAGGCACATATCCCTAAAACCAAGCACGACAAAGCTGGCTAGCTTTTATCTCCACCTTGAGAAGAGTCTGTGGTGCTCAGTCGGAAATGAGGGAGGTTCCTTGCAACGCAGTACACGTTATAGAGCCGTTCGGTATTTCCATTATAAGCACCTGTTTTAAAAGTGGACTGTTTGTCCAGCAAGGTTTATTGGTGTGCATCGTAACTATTTCCATACAAAGATGTCATTCTTCCAAGCAGCAAAAATGTTATTTCAGTTTCAGGGAAAAAACAAAAACAACTTACCAACTTACAGGAACACATGAAAAAGCTCAGGTATGTTCTGCTAAGTAGCATTCAATCCCTCCACCATAAAGGGAGTACTTGGCAAAATGTGATATGGACCAAAAAAAAAAAAAAGCCAAAATCTCATGGAAATGGGATTAAGGAGTCTGGAACAGCTGTAGAAAACCAGAAGACTAATTGAAAAAGTCAATGTTCATTTTTTCTATGTTTGAAAAGTAGAGTTATCGTGTCCATTATCTGCAATATCACCCACAGCCTTCCACACACTGATGCTCACAGCAGTACCTATAACACGTTTAGCCACCCCACACACTTTTCACTTTACTGCACTTTAAAATGTCATGCAGTAGGTGTCACAGCAAGATGCACTTAAAGCAAGCAACAGATGCTGCCCACTGAGGTTCATTGGAATGTGGATGGAGAACACGCACCCAAATTCACATTGAATTCTTCACTCAACCTTGAAAGCAGCCATGTGATCTGGAGGCAATATGCCAGTCTGTCTCTTGCAAAATCTTGCTGAAGGACGAATTTGACTTTCAGAGGAATACTGTCATTTATACCATAGTGAGTATCAGTTTAATCCAAAGATGTTATTAAGGGTTTTCAGCAGCCAAGGCAGTACATTAATTACATTACTAACATAAGGAAAGTACAGCCCACACTGAGAAGGAAGAAATGAAAAGTCAGCTGTGTGGTTAATTGTAATTAAGATGACAACACAATGAGATTCCAGTTAAATACATATACCAAATATCATACACCTGAGGGAAGATTATCCAAATGATACTCGGGGGGAAAAAAAAAAGAAAGAAAGAAAGAAAGAAAGAAAGGAATGAGCAGCTGGTATGGGAGGAAAAAAACCTAGAGGGTAAAGCTCTGCAGCAAACCAGACTCGAGTTGCAGTGCAATGTAGTTGGAGAACACAAACATGATCTGCTCAGCAGATGTAGGAACAGCGTGCCCTAAAGAACCAGGAGAACAGTTCATCTCATTAAAACTAACCAAACCGCCTGGTGCAGCTTATGCAAAGATCACATCATGTAATTGGTTTAAAAGCTCTGGGGAAAAGTTCCTCGGGAATGTCAACTATGAAAGGAAATAGAGTGACAGAGGAAAGCATAGAAGTGAGACTGAGCTATGCAAGAGTGGTTCTATCCCTGCCTTTTTTTTTGAAGAAGTTATTCAACATTTTACTGTAAAACCCTGAAATAAAACAAGTCAGATAGGTCCTCCTGGATACGACAGCTTGCTCCAAAGATGAACTAAGCAAACAATCCTCACAGCTGAGATCACTGGTACAGATACCTGGCGATCACGGGTCCTCCGTCAGGCTATTTCAGCAAGGTGGAAACGCAGAAGGCTGAGGTAATGCATTTAGTTTGAGGTGATAAACCACCACCTGCAACATAAGGGATAATCAAGCATCAACTACCAGCATTTTGCTGAAAGTCTGTCACTTCAGCTGCAGCTGAAACAGAGCAACAACCCCCGGCTCCTTTCAGTGCAAACAGACCTCCAGCGCAAAGCAAAACAGGCTTCTAAAGGCAACGCAGAACAAAGCGTTTGTGTTGCAGCGAAAGCTTGGGCTCATCGGTCTCAAGCTTACAGGAAGGTCCAGGAAATGCCAACAAGCAGTTTTTCCCAGAGTCACCAGACCGACATCAGTGGTTGTTCGGGGTAGGAAGAACAGAACGAGCAGATGGGCCCAATAGAAGTTTTTCAGGTGGAGGAAGGGCAGCAGACAGCACAACCAACCCTGAGCTGCTACATATTTCACTGACCCAGCATTTTTTTCCTGTGAAAGATGTATCCAGTCCAGCTTTGTGCTCTCTCCTTCCCACCAAGAAACCTTAAAGTGACTTACGGGAAGCTCATTTCCCAAAGATTTTTCTTACTTCTGGCAAAACTGTCTCCAGCCACAGCAAGACGAGCACAGCAGAGGGCACAGCTAGAGAGATGAGACAAATTCATTAAATGAATTTGCAGCGGGTAAGAGAGAACAGACTGCTTTCCCAGGATCTTTGCTGGAGGACCCTATGAAAAGCAGAGGCAGGAATCCCCTAATGACCTTGCCAACCGGTTGGCAAACTAGTTTGAGTCAGAAGTCCCTCAGCAGCTGCTCCACCGTTAAACGCACTGATCTGCCAGTTCGGAGGCAGCGCAGGTGTTGTACACTCGGGTTGTTTCTCAACTATCTGACCGACTTGCGAGAAATGAGCAACAGAGTGCGAACTGCTCGTCTCTCAAGGCACACACGCAGCGCAGCCAGGCTGACAGCAGGAGGGGAGCACACGGCGTTATACCTTACTTAGGAATGCTCACACGCTGTGTAAGCGGTGCGATAATTAAATTGTTAGTCACATTGACAAGTGGGTGGAAGAGGCTGGGTACGTCTGATGCCGTTTGCTACAGGCAATTACAGATTTACCAGCGATGCATCTGTCACACACAAGGATGGGCTCAGACCCAAGTATCTGTAACAGATCAAATTTTGCCCGTTTCCCAGAAGTAAAATGGAACGAACAGAGCAGCTCCGCATCCGCAGCGCAGCTCAGACCCACCTCCAACCTACCGCATGAAAACAGCTGTACGATTTCACATACTCAAGCATTCATCCATGCAAGAACTTGCAGACACTGATCCTTATCTGAAGATCTGGGAATTCCCGCTCTCCAAACTCTCCCCGATAACACTAACTAGTGATGAAGCTCTCGCATGGCCTCAGCTCTGCTATGTGCCATCTCACCTGGTCCCTGCTTGACACAAGGATCACAGGCTCAGCAGAGATTTGGCAGCAGCAGTAGGTAAATACCAAATCACTCCCTTCACTGAGCATCTGTGACTCGCAAAGGACAAACTCATCTTTGTGACAACTTAAATCTTCTTCTAAAGCACGAAACCGAAAGTAATTTGATTTGTCTTAATGAAGTAAATTCTCCCTGGGAGCTGGCAGTGGAAAAAAAAAAATAATAATCAAACCTTCTGCTTTATAGCACCAGCACTATTTCACTATTGCCAAGCACAAGACAAATCGGTAGTCTCAAGACCCCTCGATGTAAAGAGGGAGACGATTAGGAAGAGTGGAAGGGGAAAAAAAAAAAAGGAAACAAATGCTAACTTCTAGTAAAGATGTTTTTTGGAATGACCATCACTGGCTGTGTCAACCCCACAAAGAGAACAAAGAGGACAAGACTCAGACAACTGAGGTGGGTTATTTTTCCCCAAAGCAATTTTATTTGAGAAAATTGACAAAATCCCCCAAGCAGTCATTACAGAGAAATCCATTAGTCCCCCACATCTGTTCCCCAGCACCCACACCGGTAAGGTGAGGACCAAGGCGCAACACCAGAACGACGATACTGTAACAGTCACCTGGAGAATGTAAGGCCTCACCACCATTTTTGAGATAACGGTGTCTTCATACTCCAAGAAGGACGGGGAGAAGATAATCGCGACGGACAAGATGGGGAAGGCCCCTTTCTTGTACTGTCTTTTCAATTCATATAAAAACAAAAGCAAAAACCTTAACAGATCTACAGGCTTCAAACTGTAGGACCTACAGCTACCTTCAAATGACTTCTGTAATTCAGTCCTGTGGCATCACTGCTGTTCTGCAGTGTAACAGCTTTCAAAAACGTACAAGGATAAAGGGAGAGGAGTGGACCTGGATTCTTAATATGGCTTTATAAAAAAAAAAAAAAAAAAAGAAAAAGCAATATAAGCACTTGCCAGTGAAACTAACAACCTCAGGACCTTGGTGATGGCAAAGGAGCAACAAAACACTAACGTTTTTCGATGACAGTAAGTCATCTTTTCACCCTTTCCCATAGCCTCACCCTGGCCAACCGTTTTCCCCCTGGCAATAGATCAGATTCGGGCTGTCAATTATTAACGCATGCTTTTTTTTTTTTTTCCCCCAAATGGTAGGCTGGACCCAGGGCCATGATAACCCATTCCCTAGCCAGAAGGGTCTAGGCACGTGAGACCAGAACGCTGCGCTGCTGAACCGTTTGCTCTGAAGGAATGCAGAGAAGGTGAAAGAATTTTAATCACTGCCTAAAAACTGCAGTAAGTAAGTTCAGAAGTTAACCTGCCTGTTTTTCCCCAGCCTGGCTTATTCATTGTAATTCCATCTGGACAGCTGAGGAACCGTGAGAGGCTGCTTGCTCTCTCTGTGGTACCGCACAGAAGAACAATTGTGTTGAGGGCACAGTTCAGACCCCCTTCAGATGTAGCATTAGCCTATTCCAACCCTGTACTGCTTTTCAAGATCATCCGAGTTCTTCCAACAACTCCTCTGCCATCCTTCAAAGCAACCCCTTGCATCCTCAGACCTCAAAGCAGGGTACAGGCCTTCATGCTTCACATTAACAGCAGCTCACCTTGCTTTGAGGTCTCAGGAAATGAGATTCAGCCAGCTGCCTGCTGAATAAACGTTACACTATTAGCTGAAAAAAGTCTCCTGCTCAATTTAAGACCAAGTTCCCTAGCATAACCTGCTCCTATTTGCTCTGTGACTGTATCTGACTGAGGCCTCCTCTCTGCATGAAAGGTCGCCACTGACTACGGCTTTCAGGAAAATTGCTGCATCATTTCAGGACCAGAGAGGCAAATCCAAGACAAACACCTGGAGTAAGGGCAGGACCAAGGCTGGACAGCCTATCTGAGCAAAGCAGGGGTCTCCTTTCCAAGCTCAAGCACATTACAAAGCCCTCCTTCCAAGGCTCCCCTTCCTCCAGGCCGAACCATCGTATGCTCAAGTGCCTTGACCCATCAGCTCCCACAGGGAGAAACACCAAGGTCCACGACAGGGACCAAACCTCGGATCCCCCTCTATCCTCAGGCTCTGCTGGAATGGTAAATCCTATTTCTTTGCCCTCACCTTCCTTTGCACGAGGCCTAGATCCCAGCTGGTCAGAACAGGGAATCCCCCACTCTGCCCCGGTGCTGGCTGCATGGCACCTGAAGAGCTCAGCAGGACCAAGTGGCTCAGAGAAACACTGCAGTCACAGACAGATGGGAGACATCATCAAAAGGAGAACAGACAGCGCAAAAAGCTCGCTGCAGCTGTCATGGAAACATTTTTTTATTTAATCACTGCCCCAGGAATCCCCAAACCCATCACAAGCTGCCCCACCCTCAACATCCAACAGGATTTCTCAAGTCCCCAGTTGCCTCCAACTTTTATGCTCCCCTCCCCCTTTGGGGTCCAAGTTCCTGCAGAAAAGCTCCAGTCAGTGGGTATCATCTGTGAGATGGCTCCGGGGGGCCACGGCTGGTCCCAGCGGTGTCCAGCTGGGTCTGAGAGGAGGGGGAGGAGGACTTGTTCCTTTACTCAATCAGTTTCTTGGCCTTGAAGAAGCGACGCAGGTAGAAAACCTGCCAGGTGGCCAGTCCGATGAGACAGCACATGGAGAAAATGCTGAAGTACAGAACCCGGGTGTTTGTCGATTCTGAAAGAGACAACAAACCATTGCTTGGTAGTGTGACATCACAGGAAGCTCCTTAAAATCCTGGGAGCCTTGCCCTCCTCTCTCCCCACCCCTGCGAAACGTCAAAGGCAAGATACCAAACACCATGAAGGCAAGGGCACCCAAGCACCAGCAGTACTTGAGAATAAACGCAGAGGGAACAATGAGAGGGAACAAGGTGAAACTTTGGTTAATGGACGACATGAAATGGTAAGATTGATTCTCATTAGGAATGGAGACAGGAAGAAATGGTTTCTAGAAATGGGAAACAAGACAGTACAACGGCTCAAAAGAAGAGAAATAGAGGGTTTTCGCTTACTAGGAAGAGAACAGGCAGAGGCTGCTGTAATTGCTTGTTCTCCCTAATAACACATTCAGCAGGAGTAAGGGTCTTAGAGCTCCAGCCCTCCAACGGAGCACACAGTCTCTTACCATTCGTGTCCCTCATCTCTTCTTCTCGTTTCTTCATATAGGCAAAGTCATTCACAATAGACTCTGAGAGATCTTCCAGCCGCCTCAGTTCTACCTCCAGAGGCTTCAACTTCTCCACTTTAGCAATCTACAAAACAGGAGAGTCAGGCAGTCACTGAACCAAAACCAAAAGCTCCTACACGGGCTTTTACTGCCAGTTTGAACCACTCCTTCTCACACGCTCCGGATCTGGGGCATCCTTCCCCCTCGGGAAACACCTCTACGAGCCAGAAACTCCCATTGCATAAAACGCTATCGCTTCTCCCACCTGTTTGCTGAAACACACTTAGGTCTACCCCTCCTACTCAACAGAGGAGCTCAGTACGCATACAGGCACATTTCTTCCTTATTCGGCCTAACGTTAGCTTACTCACAGTTGGCTTCTGACGAGTGGGTAGAGGAGCTTGCCACGTGGCTACACCTCCAGTGAACAGAAGTCACAGCCCAAGAGAAAGCGATTTTAACTTACATGCGTGTGCTTGTATTGCTGTCTATGCACACTGGATATTAGCACCGAGACTCACTTGGCTAAACGTTGCCCCAGAGAGTCAGGGCAGCCTGATCCTGACAGCAGCGGTTCGACTACACCCACAGGAGCTCGGGGTTTGTGAATTGAGAAGCTCAAGGCCAGCACATGCTCTTGGCAGGGCTGCGCAGCTCCACAGCGCGGCGGCTGCCTCGAGCCGCCAGATGCCGCTGTTGGAATACCTACGGGATGGGCGCCACTTGAGCCAGTTAGATAAAAATACGCTTCCCTCGTAAAAGCTGGTTTTATAAGACATCATTTTTTGTGCAGATCACGCAACCTGCAAGTCATGGACTTGTATATAAAAGAAAAATCTACAAGGAATTCAATTAGAGAGCACACTCCGTCACAGCAACTACTTCAAGTTGAGCGTATAAGCACGTGTCCTTGCCCTGATCCTGACCATAACCTGACTAAACGTTATGTAAAATCTGTGACAAGGACACTTCTAACTGCATTTCCTGCCACTGCTGCAACGTAGGCTTTGGATAACCCTGGTTCTTGCACAGAATTTGTCACCACGACTGACAGGCCGGCCCCCGCCAGGAAGCCAGACTCCGCGTCCCGAGGTAACGCGACGCAGGGAAGACTCGCTACAGCAAACACAGAGTGCTTTCCGCCCAGGCTGCCCGTGGAGCGCGGGTCTCCCCACGATGACTCAGAGAGGAGGCCCAGGAGGCATCCCCCAGCCGTCCAGCCCCCTCCGGCAGGCAATAGGTGGCGCTCCCCGAGCGGGCATCCTGGAACGCTGCTGAGACAGCTGCCCGCGCTCCGGAGAGGCTCTCACAGCCAGGACGCCGCTAGCTGAAGGGTCTTCGCACGACACACGTCCCTCGGCAAGCAGCAGGCTCTCGAGCAGTCATCTGAGTGGTTTTATGCCGAGGTGAGCTGTATATTAAATCTGCCAGCACAGCAGTGTCAGTTTGGAGCACACGTGCGAAGAGGGCGTAGGAAATGTGAGGGTAAAACCCTCCCGCTTTCTAGTCAAGAGGCTGCACTGACAAAACTCTGGCCAGGATGCACATCTGCCAGCAGATCTCTGCTAAAAAAAAACCTAGCACCAGCATGAGCGTGCCTATGGCCTGGACTCTGCTGACACAGCTATAGCAGCAGCTCTGTACCAGGGACGAGGGGTCAGGGACCTCTGCTGACAAAACAACCCTGAGCTGACTTGGCTCCGTTATCCTCCTGGAGGGCACTTTTCCATATCCACAGGAGGCTTGAAAGGCTCCCCTGGGAAAAGCTCTGGCTTTTCTGCTCCATCCTGCATCCCTTCAGCTGCTTTTAATAGCTGTAGCTAGAAAAACGCGACAGCCAATTTCAGTCCTGCGTGTACTCTCACACACACATCCTGGACTTCTCTCAGCTCGAGTGAAACCAAAGAGCACTGCTGCTCCAAGGCAGTTTGTGAAAAGCCCACTGAGCCTCCGTGGTGGTGGAACACCACGATCCTGGAAGGCAGAGGAACATCCGTACCAAACAAACAGCTGAGACAACAACTCCACTGAGCTTCTCAGGGGCCACTTAAAGGTGCATCAAAGCCTAGCTAGCAGAGAGAGAGACTGTAGCCAAGAACTGGCACGGAGTTGCTCATCCGGAAAGGAACTTAGATCTCCAAGCCTTCTTGGTGGCCTCTGAGAAGTCCTTTCATTCCTGCTTCCTGACTGAAGAAAGGTGTATTTCCCCATCCCAGAGAACTAAGGTCCGTCACTGCCATGCAGCGGGTCAGTAAGATTTTCTAACCTGGATCACTCTCCCAGTTCCTCTGCTCCAAAAACATCTGCACCTGTGAAAGTTTATGAAGCCAGACTCGGACATCATCCCTCCTCTCACTGCCCATGTCCATGCAGAAGCAGGACAGTATTACTGCCCCTAATTCAACCCCCTGCATCAACTCTTGTAGGAGTTCAACAAGAACCAGCGAGGGGAGGACAAAGGCACCGCTGGCTCCGAGGACACTAACAAAAGGTTCAAAAAGGCAGCAATTCCAGGAGAGAAATCTGGCAGCAGCCTTCCCCAGGAGGCCTTACAACAACCCGTCAAGTTAAAAAACACGAGTATTCTAGCAACTTGGGGCAGAGGATGAAAAAACCACTACAAAACAGTGTGACTAAACATCAGCAGCAGCTTTACAAACTAGGTGAGACTGAGTCCTTTGCAGACACAGTGTTCAACAAGGCTTGTCACAGTCCGTCCCTCTGAGGTTGCCACAAGGCAAGGATGCTTGTTGGCAACGTCAAGATCTCCACTCAGGTGGGACTGCAGGTCTAAATTCTTCTTTTCCTATGTTTGTCCCTGGACCTTTTCCATTGGTAGAGCTACACTGGGGACAAGAGTAATGCGTACTTGGCTTTATCCCAAGACAGGTGTATCAGTACAACCAGTGGGTTGTACTGAGCTGTGCAAAGAGAACCTTTCTGCAGAGGGACAATGCTGCTGGGTAGCTCTGTGGTAATGGAACTCGGAGTATGCTGCAGGGCTGATTTAAAGAGACGCTGTAAATGCAGTCACCAAAATCCTCCCAGTTACACTCTCAAGGGTCACCACGTAAGATTTCACCATCTTGTAATCCTCCAACAGCTGGTTTAGCCAGAGAGCTGGCCCAATGATTGCTTTGCTCTTCCCCAAGCCCAAGCAGTTTTTCTACTCTTCATGTGCAGTGACTGTACTGACGTAAGCCATGGAGGAACAGCTAGCCCAAAGTTCAGAAGGATATCAGAACTCCAGCACACCCATCTGAGAAATTCATTAGTTCTCTAACTGCCACCATACGCGGTCTCCTCTGTTGCCCTTTTCTCCCTAAGGCATCTCCCATGCTGGTTTAAGCAGTGGGCAGAGCAGGAATTTGCAGGAACCTTTCTCCTCTACCAACTCTCAGGCTCTGCTGGGGGCTGCTCGACCCCAAATTCTAGCAAGCCAGAAGCACAGCAGCAGCCATCAAAGCTCAGCATCCAAAACGGCGAGACTGTCCCAGCCACAAAGCAACTGCTATTCCTCACAGCTGCTCCTGGGTCTAAGAAAGCTGTGCCCTCCCAAGACGGGAACGTTCAGGGTTTTATGCCTGTTCCCAACGTCACGCCTTCAAACCAAATACACATTTCACACCCACTACTGTTCTGCCAAATACCTTTACACTGATATATTGCCAGTTCTGATATATTGCCAGTTCTTAGAAGCGCACAAGCACCGTTTCAGGGCTGTCAAGCCAACACATCTTCCAGTGAGGAAGGCAGCAACAGTAACGATGCAACTTGACCTTTAGGAGGATCTGACGTTAACCTAAAATACCCTCCACTGCTGGGGCAGGGGAAACTGCACATCTCAGTATCTTGCTGCTTGTAATACCTATGCCCAGAAGCTGGGTCACGCTGTCCTGGCAAAAATAAAAATAAAAATTCACACATTAGGCGCCAGTTCCCAGAGCCCAGAACGAATTTCAGTTGATATCTTTTTTTTTTTCCTGCCCTAGCAGACAAAGCTTCACTGGAACTGCAAGTTGCAGACAGGCTTTCATCACCGCTGGGAAAAGAGCTTCCCATCATGAGCCCCAGATCTACAAATAGGCATCACATGAGTGCTGGGAAAGGGGAGTCCGAGGCGCAGGCAGCCAGGGGACATACCTCCTCGTAGTTCTTTGCTTCGACTCCATGTTTCATATCCAGAATCACGAGCTGGTCCGGCATCCTCCCTGTTCCTGGAAGCATAATGAAAGGATTCATTGTGCAAAACGTTCAGCCTGCCAGGAAATCACCAGCTCTCTCCAGCGCTGAGGAAGGACTCACAACATCCCTCCCCTCCGTGTCTGCAGCTAAGTGCGGAGGCAGCACAGTCCAGCCTAAAAATACAGAGACTTCAGAATAAATCCTGGCTGAGGGAGAGCCTCCCAAAGATAATGGGAACAAGCTGTAACCGAAAGTGCTAAGTGTGTGTAGGATGCAAATCACTGTAAAAACTGCAGAGGACTAGAAGATGAACACCAGCTGCTATGAGACAGGCTGGCTAAAGTCACCAGGGGGGCAACTCTTCAAACTGGGAAGCCCGTGTTCCTCCTCGCAGGAAGCACACCAACAGCCGTCAAGGTTACTGAGGTTGGAAATGATTTTATATTTAGAAAAGAAGAAGGAAAGCTGCTTTAATTGAGGAAGGCGGCACATGGGGACTAGTGATCCTCACGTGCTGCAGTATCTGCAGAAACGAAGGCAGTATCTTTACTGAAGTATCTTTTCAGGGAAAGAACTGACCAGACCCACTGGTCTGAGACCCACGTTGCAAATGCAAACCCCGAGATGTCAGGAGGCTTGTTGGGAAGACGCCACGGCACTTCAGAGAACTGCCGTCTGTAGCCACATAAACAGTGAGGAGGATGAGGTTGCAGTCAACAGCACAAGTATCTTTTAAGGCTGTGGCCCCATGCTGGGGAAGCCTATAGCTAATTACTTTTGTTTGTTTGTTTTAACTGCTACGAACTTTCACATGTGAATATTCACAAGAGGAGGAAAAAATGTCTATGCATTTAAGACACACTAAAGAATGCAGCACATCAGCTGACCTGAGCGTCATATGGCACTCTACCACCCACCAAGGAAATGTCTGTACACAACACATTCCCAAATCCCAGCACTTCGGGGCACGCAGTTGTCCCCAGCTAGCTGCCAGCACAGCACAAGGTCTGAATTCACTTACACTACTAACTTCAGAGCTCTTCTCCAGGAGCGTGTCCAATACTCACACTTAGCCCTAGGTAGCTGCCAGGTGGACATTCCCTCGGTCCACAAGCAAATTCAATACACAGGTTACACAGGGTCACTCCAGTCAGAGTCAGCAACACATTCCAGATCTTCAGTACAACATCCCCGGTTTTCCTCTCTGAACAGCTCTTCCAACAGCAGACTGGAATCACCTCCACCTTCTACTGCTGTCAGAGCAAGGAATAATCTACTAGCAACATCATCCATATCATCTGCAAACTGTTTCTTAATTCCTGAGGGATACTGCAGCTCAAAATTCTCACTCAGCCATGTAAGAGCCTAATGGATAAATCAGAATTCGGATTTTTGGGGGTTTTCTTATAAAAGACCGGTTACCGTAAAAATGAACTTAAAACCTAGCACCGTTCTTTAACAGACGTGTTGTATACGACCACGCGGTGCTCCTTCCTCCAGCCACAAATTCTGACCATTTTTGCTGCATATCAGCGTGCCTGGAAACTGGCAGGTAGGGTGATCAACAGCAGCTGCAGAAGAAAATGCAAAGCACGCAGTTCAGAGAGGGTTTTTTTTTATGTTGTTTAAATTACAGCAACTTGGTTGGACAGCTTGAGCTTCCAGGAAGAGCTGAGAAAGATGAAGAGGACAGTGAAGAGGAGAACAGAGCTGGAAGGATTCATTTGTCAGGCTGGAGGGGAGAGCTGCCAAGAAAGCAGAAAAACAAGAGCTGCTGGGTGCAAGGGGATGGAAAGCAGACATTCTGCAAGAGGTTAACGTTGTCAGAGACTGCCCTGGAAAACCTCAAGCTGCTCTTCTAGAAGATTACTGAGCCCGAGGCACAAGCAGAAGCCTTCTTTAAGCTCATCAGATCCTCAGTGACTCCTTGCGCCTCCTGCAGCTGGGGCTCACCAGAGCAGAGCAGATCAGCAGCAAAGTAAAAAACAAACCAAAAACAGCAGTAAGGCCCAGAGATCTTTAACTAAACCATCCAGCTGATACCTACAACCCCCAGGGTCTTCAAGAGGTTATCTCATACAAGTACACAGCTGTTTCCTGGGAGGCTAAAGGAGATCCTAATTTGTAAAGTCAATTTAAAAACAAGGTGGTTGAACTGGACGTCAATTTTTTTCACAGAGGAATGCCAGAAAATATAAGATATTAAACCCCAAGTTGGGAAATGTAGGATTACGGAAGGAGCAAAGAGGTAAAGACGGAGAGGGGAGAGGGACTTTTAATCAAATCAGGGAGCGTAGCAATAGGACAAAGGGCAATGACTTTAAACTAAAAGAGGGTAGATTTAGATTAGACATGAGGAAGAAATTCTTTACTCAGAGGGTGGTGAGGCACTGGCACAGGCTGCCCAAAGAACCTGTGGATGCCCCATCCCTGGAGGTGTTCAGGGCTTTGGGCAACCTGGTCTAGTGGCAGGTGTCCCTGCCCATGGCAGGGGGGTTGGAATTAAATGATCTTTAAAGTCCCTTCCAACCCAAACCATTTTGTGGTTCCATGATCAGGACACAGGAAGAGCCCTACAAAGGAGCGTGCAGGCCATGCTGTTCTTGTCAGAAACTGGCTTACGATGCTAGAGTACGTGCACTTGGGAACAGATCGCTGGTCAGTAAGACAGGATCCTTCCACCCTGGAAGGGGAGAAAAAGCCCATCGTACAAACATGCACAGCTTCAAGAAGCACTCTAAGAACTCCTTCACTCTCTTAATGGGGACCTTCTACACAGAATCTCCTTCTCACTTCCTCTTCCTCATTTCTGCGGTTAAGGATTGAGAAATCCCAGTCGCTCAGATCTCTCAGGGCCCAACGGCTCTGGGCTTCCTCTACCAACAGTTCTCCTCTTCCAGAGCTCCAACGTCCTCTTGGCTGCAGCACTACACGTCCTGACCACCTACGTGAGGAAACTATGAAAAAGAAATGAAAAAGAAAGGAGAAACGTGGGGAGAAAAGAGAGCTCGGTCAGTTGCCCCATCCCCTTGCTTGCATTAAAGAGGAAACGAGGCACTTCCTTGTGACACGGTTACTTCTTCCACAGCACCTTAACCGAGTCCTGCATTGATCAGGCCTCACGGTGCCACCTCCCTTGCTTCAACACTTCCTTAATATCCAGCACAAGCAGGGGAAATCTGGAGACACCCATCATGCAGTGTAAATTGTCAGCAAGGATTATGGGGCCCCTGGGTCAAAAAAGGAACTGGCAGCTTGAAGGACCCTAACGGGAAAGCCTATGGAAGAGGATTCAGCTGCTCAACTGAACAGCTCTAGATTTTGGCACTTCAGTCCCCCACTAGTCACTGAGCAGAAGCCGTGCGTACAAGTTTGTTATCCTCGTTGGTACCAAAAGCTCCAATACAAACTTGCGACACGTCAGGGAAGCCAAGGAGCAAACATTTGATGCAACGAAAAGAGCCACAAGGGGCTCTGGCTAGGCAAGAAACCTCTGGTCACAAGCACTGAAGTAAGAGTCTAGACGCAACTAAAGCAAGAAGCCTCCCCACTGCAGCGCGTGATCCCATGGAAGCTATGAAAGGGTTTGTGGCACTGTCTGGAGACCTCCCAAACACCCAGGTGTGGGACAGTAAATAGCAGCAGCAACTCTCCCAGATGAGTCACCAGTGCCTGCATGTCTCGATGCGTTACGGAGCACTGGGAAGCCCTACCTTCGCAGTGAAATAAAAGCAGAACCCTGCGCATTTCGGGTCACTGTCTCATCTGTTAAATACGACAGAAGAGGTTTTACAAGCCAGATCCCTCCCCGAACCAAGATAACCTTCTGTTTCTGGAAGGTTCTCTTCAGCTTGCAAATTACTTGCACCTTCTACACGGAGCAGCGCAGCAAAACAGATGCTGCCTTTCAGCAGATACGGGGAACGCTGCTAGCGGCTGCTCTTCAGGGTCTTTTCGGATAAGACACGGGAGAATCAGCTCCAGGGAGCAGCACTCAGTGACTGTGAGAAGACGTGAGCACCTACAAGCTTGCACAGGCTCACCCACACCAAACGAGACTGGAAGCCACGTGCTGGCTGCTTTCAGCACATTTGTCCCGAGGATGAGCCCAGGCACTCAGAGCAGCACACGCGTCACCTCACAGGAAACGAGCCTCGGTGCTCGTTAGGCAACCATCCCTGCAGCACAAATGCAAGGCTGACGTCCTGCTCATTTCCCCTTCCCTTTACTGACTGCTTAGCAGTTGTGGGTGCAAACCACGGCCACGTTCTCCTCCACACGCTGCTAACCTAACAGGATTGCTGCCGCGCACACGTTCCGCAGATCGCACTCCAGCAAATGGGGAGAGACGGGCAGCAGGGGAGAAAGGCCGGGTCCTGGAAATGATGGCATCGTGCTCCGTCCTGGCTCAACCGCAGGATGAGGAGCATGAAGAGAGCAAGAGAGGCGTGGTTTGCCCCCTGGTACTGCCATTTGCTGCGACTGTGCTGACCTGTGTAGGAGGAACACACAATCCCCCTTTCTTAGGCCTCTTTCAGAAGAAACCTGAGCACCCCGCACCGCAGCCACGGGGGAATACTTAACTTCCAAATGCAACACAGACAGCAGATGCTCTGCACCGGTGAGACTGTCCACAAACTCCCGAGAAACAGCTTTAAAAGGCAAAACGTTGGGCAGACTACGCTCAGAACCACTGTCCATGTACCTCTCATGCACACATCCACACGAATTCATCAGAAGCTAATGGACCTTCCACTTACCCACGGGAAGCTTGCTCTCAAAGCAGGCCTCAAACATGTCATAGTCTTCAGTGGTGAAGGCAAACTTGCCCTTCGTGGCATCCTCCTTGGCGTACAGGATGTGTCCCGCCGAGTCAGTTATCTGTACGAGAGAGAGACGGCGAGGGTAAGGAACGCTCACGCTGCTGAGTTCGGGCAGCACAAGAACTGTTAGAGCTCTCCTGGCCTCCCCTCCTGATTTCTGCAGTTTCTCCTCTTCTTTGCACCTGTATCGACTCCTCCCCTACGGATCCCCGCCGAGCTGACAAAGTCAGAGTGCCCCTCCGTAACTACTGACACTTAAACAAATAAACAAATCCAATAGAGAAAAAGAAACAAAACCAAAAAAAAAAAATGAAAACCAACCCAAAACCGAAAACCACACCGATTTCTCTTCCTCCTATAACCTCTGAATACAGGCTACATTTAGGAACTCTAGCTATGCCAAACTGTCATTCGTTGCCTCCTTTTTGCAAGCAAAATTCAGAAATTCCCATAGCAGCAGACGCAGGGAAGCCTCACGGGACAAAAAAGGCTCATTCCCCAGAAGACGACACGAAGAAGGGCGTACCTATTACTCCAGAAACGAACGATCAGCGTGGCCCCGAGTTACACAAGGTCTGGGTGCCAAGATCCACAGAAGCGGCCACCTCAGAGGACAACCCAGACTACACAGACAGAATAATGACTGCTTTGCACTACGTCTCTGAAATTACTAAGAATAGGTAAAAACTGTACGAGGTCTACAAAAATGCTTCACCCAAGAGTAAAAAAGGGGACACGTTCCGTGGCACAGACTGAGACAATTACTGTGCTCAGTTAAAAGGTCCAGCCGCTCGAAATACACTGACCGACGAGCTGGGTGAAAAAATGCAGGCATTACCATACTGCATGAAAGTCAACAGCCTGCCTTCCTCTGCATTGTTTCCCAGTTTCCCTCGGCAGGTATGTCTGAAGAGCTTGGGAATCGTCTCAAAGGTGCAAAAGACAGAGGTGCACAACATATTTTGTGGTACAGAACAGATAAATCAGACGTTCTCCTTCACTCCATCTTACAACAGAAATTGACAACCTTGCAATCTACAACCTTGTTTCCCTGTAAAAGAGCCACATGGAAAGATTAGGTACCCAAAACGATTTTAGGGGAACACTCCTTTACTTATTTCAACGCATCATTAACTCCCTTCCACATGATAGCACTGAGACCATCCACTTGCTCGTATTTGGAACGGACACAGACTTTTACACGGATATCGAGAGTTGCTACACTAGGCAGGGAAAATAATAAAGGGTATAAATCCTGCAGCCTTCGGGCATAAGGAACAAACTTCCTCTGCATACAGATTACTCCATAACTGTCCGTTACAGGCCCTGCAGTCGCTTCCCCTGCGCCATACGGCATTTGCCCGCACCCGAGAACACCACGGAGCCTCCGCTGCAGCTCCCTTGCAGAGCTCCACCTGTGTCCGAGCCGCGCACAAATGAGCGCACGCCACGCGGCCGGGCACAGGCTGCCCGCACCTGGCCGCGCCAACACGGCGCACAGGCACGCATTCTGTCACCACGCGGTGCTGGTTAACCAGGACGCCTGCCCGACTGCACACCCGGGCTGGCCCCGCATAAACTGGCGCTGGGCTCTCAACGCCAAGCTGTGGTGACAAGAGCACAGCAAAGAAAGCCCTCAAACGCCCCCGTTGTTTTCAGCATTATTCCCTCAGGGCTTTCTAGAGAGCAGAGCTAGTCTTTAGCTAGAGGATATTGCGCTGCTTGATCTGGGTTCGTCCTTTACAGTTCCGACAGCCTGCTCTCACTCGGGATTTGAGGCGGCAAAAGCCGTGCTCTGCTCCCACCAGCACCGAGCGCCGTTAACCCGCATCGGCCAAGCTCAGCTGGGCGTGTGGGGGTGGGAGAAGCTGCTAAAAGCCCAGCCAGAACACTTGCGGGGGAGAAGCTGACCTGAAAGGGATTTTTCATGATATTCAAACGTTATTTACAGTAACGCGGTCCTCCACAGACAGGGCATTGTTCGCCCCTGACAAAGAGCCCAGCAATTCCCCAACCCGCCAGGCCCAACAATGGCACAGCCGCACGTGACCGGGCCCGGCGGGACGTCATCCGCCCCGAAGGCTCCCTCCCGCAGCCAGCTGGCAGAGCGCGCGGATTCCTCGGAACAGAGGGTGCCACTGTTGGTGTTGGAGCATCACAAACGCGGAGCTCAGCTCACGGACAGGAGCCGCGCCGAGCGCAGCCAGAATTAACCACCAGCCTCCCACGTTCGGGTGGCCCCAGCCCCGGGACCGGAGCAGGCCAGCCAGCGCGGAAGGAGCGAGACCGCTGCAGGTTGATGTCCGGAGCTACATTTTCCCACAGCAACCGGGACACAAGGAGAGAGAAGCGTGCACCTAGGCCAGGTGTTACTGCACTCACAGCAGGCCCAGCGTGTTGGGTGGCCGTACCTGAACGATAAGATGGGAACCGAGAATGGCGTAGGGCGTTATTTATCCCTTGCAGGTTTTGAGAGCAGTATGGGACGTTCACTTACTGATTTCCACATCAAATTGGTTTTATCGTTCCAGTAAAATGGAGCATCCATGAGCGTTCCTATTTGGGCACCTGCTTCAGCAGCAAAGCCAGAACGAGACCCAAGCGTTCACTGCCTCCCTAGGCAAGGCCTCTGTAACGAGGGGGAGTTTTGGAAGAGACTGCGGGGTCAGAGCGGGCAACCAGAGAACCAGGACGGTTGGTAAGGGGCAGACGGGGGGGGGTGTTCAACCTGAAACACACGTGCCTTACCAGGCGAAGATTTTCAAGCACGTACGCCGTGTGAATCTGCCCATCCACAGACAAGTTCCCTTTTACAGATGATGCAACAAATTACGAAAAATAAGTAAACTAAAAGCACGACCCCAGAGACGGCCTTGTCCCGCCATAACCGGGGACAGCTGCCACAGGGCCTCCACGTGCCCGGCTGCGGCACGCCGAGCAGCGGCCCCGTTTCCGAGCGCCCCCCTCCCGTCGCCGCGTGCGGGAGCAGCGGGCGGCACCCGCACACCCGCTCCGCGCCGCCCGGGCCCCGCCGCCCCCCGGCCCCGGCCCCCTGCCCCCAAACCGGGCCGGGCCCCGCCGCCCCCCGGCCCCGCCCCGGCCCCGCCCCGCGCCACGTCCGGGCCGAGCAGGGGCAGGGGCAGGCCCCGTGCCGGTCCCGTCCCGGTCGCACCTTGAGGTTGGCGGAGGGCCCGGTGGAGGAGCCCGGCGGGGCGCCGATCTCGTACTCGCCGGTGACCAGCGTGTCGCGGTGGATCTCCTCCCGCAGGCACTTGCGCGCCTTGCCGGGCAGCTGGAAGGAGATGGGCCGCGCCGGGCCGGCCAGCAGCAGCAGCAGCAGCGCCAGCAGCGGGGCCAGCCGGGGAACGGGCGCTGCACCGGCGCCGGGCCCGGGGCGGGGGCGGCCGGGCGGCGGCAGCGGCATGGCGGCGGCTCGGGCTGCGACGGGGCCGGCCTCCGCCCCCGCTCCGCCCCACGTGACCGCCGCCGCCTGCGTCACGCCGCGGGAGCGCGCGGCGCCGTGCGGGTGCCCGCCGGGCCGTTGGCGTTCGAATCGGGCCCGCGCGGCGCCGGTGGGCGGGGCCTGCCCTGAGGCGCGGCCGTCGGGGGCTGAGGGGGCCGGAGGGGGGCGCGGGCGGCGGGAGCTCCTCGTCAGCGCTCGGCTCTGCCCGAGGCGTTGCCGGTAAATTAAAACGCGAAGGCACGCACCGGTCGTGCACGCAGTGTGAATTCACAGACTCCCAGAGCTTTCCCCGTAGCTGGGAGCCTCCCAAGCCCTCCCCTGGAAGACGCGCTTGTTTTCTACTTACGCCTAGGTTTTTAAATTCCTGAGTAATCCCCCCCTGTCATCTTCAGCCAAGAAGGCTGTTCTGTCAGATGTCTCGCCCCTTTGGATCAGCGCCGTGCAAATACCGTATGATAGTGGCAGAGGCACGCGAGCGTTTTTGACAGCAAATAAAATTCTGCTGTTTTTAAAGAGGCCTTTTTTCCCCTCCCTCTCCAGCGTGTGCTCAGACCTACGTTTTTTTAATGTGTTTTGGTCACGCGCGCTTCGAGTATTTAACTTTTTAGTAAATAATAATAATAATAATATAACCACAATAACCACTCCGCAGCCGTACCAGCCCTTGGTGGTCGCTCCCCCCGACCCCTCAGCCCCGGCTTCCCCCGTTCCCTGCCTGCCCCTTGGCCGCTGGCACCTCGCCTCCCACAGGGCAGTGCCTGGGGGAAAACGTGCAAGTTGTGGCAGAAACAGGCGGCTAAGGGCACGCTGGAAGAACGGCGGGTTTTTGGCTGCGATCCTTTAGTCACGTCCTCTCTGTATTCCCTTGGCCTCCGCTGTGCTCTCCAGTATTAGCTGGCTTGACGCAGGGGGAAAGGCGGGAGGAAAATTTCCCAAACGCGTGGTTGTGATTAACACAGCTCCTGGGATTGTCTGCAAATGTTTGGGTGTGTTGAGATATCAGGAAATGTGGGAAGAAAGAAATGAATAGTAACGTTGCTAGAAAATCATAAGAATAAAAAGCTCTTTTATTTCTATTAACTAGAGTTTAAAAAATAAAAATAAACCATTGTTTTGCTTCTATTTCCTAAACGTCATTGTTCCTCTCTCTAGGCAAACCATGTATTTAGCGACAAGCAGTAATCAGGAATCACGACAAACCTCAATCTTAAGAGCCTGAAAACCAGCAGACTTCACGCCTCAATGTTCATATGCAGCTCGAGATAGGCCAAGCCTTTACCACAGTATTTTAAAGAATACCTCTGCTCTTTTACATCCGTATGCTCATATTTACTGAGGCAATATGATGAAGCCCTCCATATGAAGGAATGGAAACTAAGCCCAGCTGTACAGTGATAGAGCAACCTCTTCTTTGAGGGAAACAAACAGAACCCTCAGGAATAAAAGCCTCCCACCACCAGACCCTTGGCCTTCATTAAAACGCTATTTTAGGGAAACACAATTTTTCTTATCATAATGCATATCTTTTAAATGAAAGTCAACTGTGCTCAAACATTCAGTCAATTACTTTATTTTTAACTCCAGTTTATTGTTTGAAATGGGATTTCTGGTTACTAGCTGCACATTTCAATACATATTTATTTATTTATTTATTTATTCTAATGAGTTCACAAACTTTTCCCTACTTGGACAATCAAATTAATTTGAAGCTCAACCTTAATAAAATAAATGCTTAGCTGTTTCTGCAGTATGTCAAAGTATATTTGCACAATGAAAACATTCTTTCCGTTGCAGCACTTAAAGCAGAAATAGATACTATTTCACAAGCTTTAAGAAACATAGATTACTAGAATCTGAAGATATGAAATGTTGTAATGTTCTGCCACAAAATTCCTGATGCAACATGCACAACACGACAAATTCCTCCATGCAGAACATTCCTCATACCAATGATATGTGCCCGGTCTTCCAGCAAGTTTAAAACATTCAATAATGCCTTATTTTCTGGGGCAAATATTGGAGTAAATGCCTTATTCATGCAAAGGCAACCTCATTTTCTAAAATCAAAGCGTGAGGTCAACTATTGACGAGCAAATATATAACTAAATACGATCCCTTCCTATTGTGTCCATTTTGTCATGGTACATTTTTAGATAAGAGTTGCATTTATGACCAACAAATTGGTCACTGAGTTTCTGTTTAAATTTCTCATGTAATGAATGCATTATGCTTTAAACCACAGCACACACACTCAGTTCTAATTATAAAATATTATCATACATGCTTTAGTACTTTAGCGTGTTGTGAAAGAAAGTAGCACTGAACCGCTGAAAGTCTCTTTACAATCCCCACCTCTTCACTCTTTAAAGTGCTTAAAATGCAATGGGGCAATCTTCGTTTCATGTGCAAAGTAACTTATAGCAGATGGAAAGCAGTTTGAGATCCTTTCAGCTGCAGATTTAGAAATAACAGTCTTGCAGGGACATGCCTTTACATTTCCACATATTCAAGGCTGGCAAAATGAAATACTTCCTGCAATTCTGAAACACTTAACAGATGAGAAGAAGAGATTGATAACTTGTTACACAACTTTCAAGATGAAACGATGACCTATTTTAGTGTAATTTGCTGTCTTACACATCGTGTGAGCTTGGCAATTAGGTAAAAGCAGGTATCCTTTCTCCCTACCATTAATCTGTAGACAAATGGGTGTGTCCCCAAAGTAAATATTGCCTTTTCATCTGCCTATACATTGTCAAAATTTAAACCACTTTGTTCTCATATGCTTTTTGTATTTTCAAATATCCCTAATACAGTTTCATTGCTGTCTGGAAAATAATGAAGAAAGCAATGAATTGTTTAGCTTTCAACCCTTTAGTCACAAAGAAGCTTTGGAAAACTTTTGGTATTTCTGTAGTTTGAGTCTAAAAAAAAAAAAAAAAAAGCCATTTCCCACAAATTTCATTATTGTTTTCTCAACTGAAGAAGAAGTTCACAGACTGTTGGCAATAATCAATTTTTGCTGTAACAAAATATTTCTTTTATCCACGGTGAATCACAGAAAACAACACTAATTCTCTGTCTCCGTGAAACAATGTATATGAATGTGTGAGAATGTGGTAATTAGACTTTTTTTTCCCTCTTTCTGCGTCAGCTGCGTTGGCATTTCAGCATTTTCTTGTTTTTAACAATAAAAAGTTAAAACAATTTGTCGTCCTTAAAAACTATTCCAGAATTACTTTTATGCTCTAATCCGTTTGCATTCTGCCTTGCACCTGGCAACCTACTGCAAGCTACTGAGAAACGTCTGTAAAAACTGTATAAGTTTTACGATCCAATTTTCTAGTTTTACTAACCATGCAGAATTATTCAGCCACTTCTGGAAAGCACAAGGCCTCTTATTTTAAGGGTCCGTATTTGACCTCATTGCCAAGATATAGCCATCACAGTTACCATCACGGTCACAAGCCAGAGTGGGACATAATTCAATCAACTAAAAATAAAGCAGTAGCTGAACAGCCGTAAATTAGCATTGCTCTGTTCTGCCTCCTATGTAATCTGTCCTAGAGACCCCAGATATGGTGTCCTGGTCATACAGCTAAATAAATCACATTTTGATAAGAGGCATGGGACAAAATAACCTTTAGACATCAAGAGAGGCAGCATATATGGTAATTCTGACCGTATTTTGTTTGAGGAGACGAGCTGTTGTTACAATATATTTAAACGCATCTGTTTCCATTTCACCGAGTTTTGCCTGAAATCAAATATTTGGGACTTAATCTAAAACACGAGTTCATTCAGGGAAATGAAACATCCTTCATCAAAGATAGCACAGATTCAATCACACACGAACCGCTTTGAGGAAGTGAGGACTCAGAACACTTCTCCCATCTGGTCCCAGCCCTCAGCAACAGCCGCAGCGTGGCCTGCGAGGCTGCTTCCCAGCTTTTTGAGGAAACCTTCCCCTTCACTTCCTGGGAACTTTCACCTACTGCCCTTCTGAAGTTCAAGGCGAGCCTGTTCCTCTTTCCATTTCCAGAGCCCAGTTTCTCCAATTACCTCAGCGGCGTGTAACACGGGAGCTTGCCAGCCGGCGGAGCCTGGTGGCCATTTCTGCTGGCTGGCGGCTGCGCCGGGATTAATTTGTCCTGCGAACTCCGATGGAAAATCCACCTGGAAACTTCCACTCTCTCCCAGCCTGGCACTGCCCTCCTCTAACCTCTGCAACGAGCATGCTACTGCTCGGGGAGGGTTTGAAGTTTCAAGAATCTCCACAAAACATTGCATGCAAGTTTGTTACCTAAGCCACAACTCTGAAAAAAACAGAGGCTTGGGGTACCGTCATGTTTTAACAGGCAAACTCTCCAACGTTATGTCATGCCCTTATTTTTATTCCAGTTATGAAACTCAGTGCAGTCTCAGGGCAAGATAAAAGAAAACATTTAAAGGTTTGGGGCATGACTTTACAGTTGCTTTTTCAGAAAAGTCTAGAGCTGAAATTCATCTGATCAAATGCACACCTCTGCATCTGACGGGGCCTGGGGCCGCAGCCCCTTTCCAAGAGATGGAAAGAAAGAGGTTGGTCTAGAGAGGTTGTCTCACCCTGTACTGGGCTTCTAAAACTTGTGGGGTAAATCCCACCCAGCTTTCTTGAAACTGAATTTATGCTGAAAACGGGGTTTAATCAGCAGTTGTATTGCATACTGCTGCTCTGTGCAAGTCTTAACAGTCTCTTCACCCATGAAACAAATGAGGGAAATAAAGAGATAAAGCAAACATATAATGAATAGCACCTTAAATAAGAGGTGGTTGGCCATGCTAGGTTTTTTAATATCGTTGAATTCTTGACTTAAATGCCTTATGGTCTAGTTCTCCAAAGTCTGTGAAGGTATTTCCTTAAATCAGTTTGAGCTTTTCATACCTGAACACTTATCTGTCACAAAACTTACCCCTCAATTTGTTCCCGAAGGGAATGTAGCCAAAACTGCTCTCAAGGAAGATGTCTGCCCAAGGTGTGGGGAGACAGCAACTGAGAGAAATTCCTGAGCAGGTATGAGGAAGGGCTCACGTAGGAGTGTGTTTAAAAGTAGCTCTTCCCAAATGATCCCCAATTAAGACCAGTTGTGACTTGAGTAGCGTTTTTAAAAGAACAGTTTTGAAGTAATGTGAAAATAGCTAGGAATTTAAAAAAAAATCTTGTGTAGGTTTTGCACGCGATGGCAGTAAGTCTTTATTGTGTAGGAGCGTAGGAAGCTTGAAGTCTTTATATTATTCTACTATGGTGATGAATAAATGTCAAAAAGGTTTGTTACTAGAAGCTGTAGTTCTTCAAGTGCTGATTTTAATGACTCTTCTCAGCTATGTAACGTTTGTATCTGTCTGTTCTCAGAAATTTCCTCCTTAAACGCAGCAAGTGAGTGGAAGAACACTGGGGAGGAAACACCAAGATAGGAGAGAACGTGAATCCCTATTTTAAACACAAAATTAACCTCAGCTGTAGCTATGGAGCCACTATTTCTGAATGATATTATCCTCATAGTACCTGGTAATGATAAACAGAGAAGATTTGTGCACGGGGACACTACATATTTCAAAGATATCTTCATGCTAGGGACAAACAACTTGCAATGGACAGTGCCAATTCCAGTTCTCCAGCGAAGACAACCCTTAATGAATTCTTACAGATTGCCAATTTTTTGTTTTATTATTATTATTATTATTTTTTCTCGGAACAGCCTTATTGGTTATTTGAAGGTTTTTTAAAAAAAGGGGGTTAAAAAAAAAAAACTCAGACTTGTGTATATCAACAACAGAGAGGTTGAACGCTACTCAAGTCGCCAGGACTCGGGAGGGAGGTTTGGCAGCGGAGAAGGCAGTTAGATGGGATGTTTATTGGATGTCTTCCACCAGCTGCACTGTGTGGTGGCTTGAGTGCTAGATTATAAATAATTCCCCTTGTGAAAAGGGGAAGTTGGCTGGATGAGCACTGAATCAGCAGGACATATTCATAGCCTCGGCAGAGATTGGTGTGTCAGAAAGAAGGGATGGGAAGCGTTGAATTAGGCCCGGGAAGTCCCCTCTCTCCACAGGCACATGAGAACAGCACTTATCCTTGGAAGCTAGTCAGCATGGCACGTGGGCAACAGCAATATTAATAACTCCTCTAAGGCAACACTTCTGTGCGGCAGGATGGCTCACCGAAACCACAGCCTCCGTAGCCACCGGGTGCAGATGGGCAACTTCTGCATTGCAGGGTTCCTTCTGCAAGGCCGAGCTGGGCCACCGGGCTCTGGATGTGGGTGCAGGAGGCACCCCAAAACCAAGGAAGAGGTACCTCAGGGATACTGCTTTTTTTTTTTTTTTTTTTTTTCACTGCTGGCCACAGGCAAAAGGTCCCTCCTGAGCATCATGCCACAGACAGGTGGGCCCTGCCAGCCCTGCTGGTGCCCCAGGCTTGGTGAGCGTCAAAGGCACGGCTGATGGTTGCACGCAACACCTGATGGGGAAGAAAGAGTGCTAGCAGCCAGGCCTTGTGGTGAGCAGCACTAGAAAGGCCTTCCAGCTGGAGGGAGGGGAACATACGTGGTGGAGATGGATAGGACGTGCAGGGTGGGTCTCACCCATCCTGCAGTATGTCCAGGAAGAGCTGGGAGCAGCGGAAATTTCCTTTGCCCCGCAGTGTAAGTGAGAAGACCCCCAGAAGCCTTCTCACGAGGGCAGGGCACGGGAGAGGTGTCAGGTGGTGGGACAGCTCTGCAGTTTGTCTTGGTGCCGGCTTTGTGCAAGTGTCTGTGAGTCACCGGAGCAATTCTGGACCAGGGGGGTTTCCAGGAGCCCGAGGCTGAAATCCCCAGGGATGTCAGTCTAGACAGGGTGCTCTTCCCTTTGACCTCATTGGGGGCCTCAGCTTCCTCTTTGTGCAAGTAACATCAGCTGCCAGGACAGGTTATTTTGGGCTACAGAAGAGTTATGAAAGAGCAATGTGCTCAGGGTTTGAGGAAAACGATGCTCTTGTTGTAAGTATCCTTTTCAGACCACTTTTGTACTAGGCTACTCCTTGCCACTGCTCACGAGAAAGAATTCTTATTCCTAAAACCTTCTAAGGAGACTCAAACAGCCTGAGAAAGGCTCCTTGCCTGACGCTGCGCGAGAGCTCGTAAAATAAACTCCAATCCCCCCAGGATAACTGGAGGGAAATCCCAGTCATTAAGTCTTCTGTCAAGTGACGTAACAGGGATTGCAAATTAATCCTGCTCCCCATTCAGCTGATCCCAGCGGAGAGCCCACCAGTAAATACCAGTCTCCTGAGCAACCCCAGGGGAATCCCAGCGTGTATCATCGTGCTCCCCTGCTCGTCTGTAGCAAATACCCCTGATATTCAATAGTCGTGCCACTTCTTCCATCCCTGAAGAGCTGGTGTGCAGGACGAGGCGTGGTCGAGGTGTGAGTGCAGCGGGAGTGCTGCTGGAAACACCAAATACTTCCCATGTCCGGTCTGTTGAGCTGTGGGACCCTCTCTTCACCTTCCCCGCTGCTGTTTCAAGGCTGCCTCGCCTGCCTTTGGTGCCTCTTAACCCTTCAGCAACACTCAGCAGGGATGGAGGGGCAGAGGAGGGGTGGTTTGAGGAGGGGCTGAGGAGGGGTGCGGGGCCTCAGCCTCGCAAGGGCGAGAGATGGCTCCAGCTCAAGGGGCTGTGGATGACACACAGACTTCAGCACCGACCCCCAGAAGGTGGGCTTCGGTACACGGTCACATGAAGTCCCTTCATTCCCACACCCCCCTTTTGAACTGCTTCACAGCACACCAAACCAGCGCACGCCAATTCCCGCACCCCTGTGTGCCCCCACACACGAGCACACCCTCGGTCTTACACCGGCCAAAGGAGGAAAAGATAAGAGAGCACAGCAACGTGCCGAGTGCTGTGCAGCGCCTTGTTTGACCTCTGGGTTCCAGGGCAATTCCTCAGAAAGCCCAGCTATCAGCGAGATAAGATAACGGGCACAGACGGCGGCTTAGCAAAGAATGTCCCCAAGAAAAGGCAATGACTTCCAGGAGGCCTCAGCAGTCTGAGGGCAGGGCAGGACCGTGCGAGGAGGGACCCCGCAGCACGCAGCAGGTACCTTCCTCTCACCCAGCTCTTCCTCCCCTCGTCCCCGTTGAGATATTCAACTCCAGGAGCTCACAGGAGGGATGAACAGCTTTCATTGCTCTGTGTGCGCCTTGGGGTATTTTTTGGTGAGGAGAGAGTGAGGAGCTGCTGCTGTGGCTGCCTGGCTTGCTCCGTGCTGTGCTGCTATATATATACATATAGGTATTTATATATATATGTGATTCCCGCCTCGAGGAGCTGGCCGGGATCTCAGCCGCCCCTCCAAGAGCAGAGGTACCCAGCAGAGTCGTGTGGTGGAGGCGGAGGGGGAAGACGGCTGAGCTCCAGGGGACGGGGCATAAATTACCTTGGTGAGTGGGCACGTCTCTCAGACCAGGAAAGTAATTTTAATCCTTTTGACTTTTTCATTCATTTAATTAATTATTTTTAGGTCGCTTTTCCATAAATAATAATTAACATAAAGGTTTTCTCCAGGGCTGTTTCCATCACCTTCAGAGTGTTCAACAAATGTTACTCACTCACTTACCTTCCCCGGTCCTTACCTCGTCAGTGGAATGAGGACGGAGAGCATTAGCTCCAGAGAAGAGGGTGGGACTCTGAAGCCGCCACATCTTCATACAAACGTCAGGAGAAGATGCGCCCAAGGTCACAGACCAGGGCAGTGTCTCCATGGGGTAGACAACGGGGTTCCTGGCTCCCTCCCCTGTGTCCAGACCAGTAAACCAAACAATAAAAGTCTCTGGTATGCAGAGGCTTTTAGCAACTGCAGTTTCTCGTGTTATCAGTGGCGGACTCAGACCTTATCTGGGAGTCTAAACACAGATGTAGGCAACCCTTTTCCAGCTCCTCGCCTAGGCTTTTGTCCTGGCTCTTTTTTTCTGTTCTTTTTTTTTTTTTTTTTCCTCCAAGGGGTCTGAGCCTCCAGGCAGCGCTTTCTGAGTCAGCTTTTCACCGCCCGCCCGTACTACAGAGCCTGGGGCTCCTCCGAGCCGCAAAGCCAGCAGAGGCAGCACGGGGCTGGCCACCGCGGGTCACCTCCAGGGGACGGCCAGCAGCTCTGGCTGCCAGCCCATGGCGGAGCACGGAAAGCCCTCGGAGCAACACCCCAGCTCCGGCACCCCCTGCTCGGGGTCGGCCCGCGTCCGAGCGCTCGCGCTGCCTCCCCAAAAGGCCGAGGCGAGGCGTGGAGCAGTCCCTGGGGAGCCTGCGGTAGCCAGGCCCCCGCCACCGCCCCCTCGTCCACACGTCTGTCCCCTGCGGCCACACGCCGGCCTGGCCCACGGACGTTACTTGAAAGCTCCGGCAGCCCGTGCCGCTGATGGCAGAGCCCCGAGCCGTCTCCCTGCATCTCCCTGGAGTCCCTGTGCAGACGTAGGCGCGCGTCACCGCCTGCTCTAATTTTATCCGCATTTGATGGAAGAGACTAACTGAGCAGCGGGGAGGCAGCTATTTTGGTTTTCTCTGTGGCTCTGGGTTATATAAAGCATCCTGCCATGACCTGCATTGCTCGGGAGCCGCTTCGCTCTCCCCGTCGCAGCCGCCGCCGCTGAACGCCAGCTCGGGCTCCCGTGGCACCCACGCGTGCGGCACCCGCGTGGCAGCGAGACCCACGGGTGGACAGCTACCCGGGGGGGGACGGGGTGCTCTGTTCTGGCTGCTTTTACACGCGTGACGTGCGCTTGGGGTTTCACTCGTGCCGGTGCCCACGGTACGGGCGCTCCCCACGCAGCAGCCCGCCCCGTGGGGCACCCACACCGTCACCCGGCGTGGGAGCGGCTCCGTTAGGTGGCAGCAGCAGCGGCACCTCCGGCGTGCGGCCCCAAGGGCTTCTCCCGCTGCCCAGCTCCTGCACGTCACGCACGCCGTGGGGTGATCCCGGCCCTGACCGCATGCCTGGCCCCACGCAAAAGGCTGCGTCCCGTCGGCAGGGAGCTCAGCCTGGCTCCTCCTGCGGCTCTGTGAGCAACGCGCCGGTGCCTGGTCTGCGGCTGGGAGGCAGGGCGGGGGGCCGTAGGCTCGCCGGTCGTGGAATTTTTGGAAGGAGGCGGCGTGACTGGGACTCCCTCCTCCTCCTCTCTCTGGCACAGGCAGGTCTGCCAACATCTGGGTAACACGCTGGAGGGAGTTTTAGGGAATGCCTCTTGCTTTTGTTTCTTGTGCAATCAGCGAATTTAACAGCACGATGTGGATTTGGAAGCTAAAGTAATTCCGACGTGTCATGATGCAACTGCACACAGCCCATCAGCGGCGATTCCTGCCCTTCCCCAGCTCCAGCTCTGCCCCCCCACCCCTGATCCTATTCCCCCCTGAAAACAGCGGAGCCCCGCTCCTCCCGGCCAAGCTCCTGTGCTCCTCTGAGCCCGGCTCTGCTGCCACTTCACTCCTCCCCAGTGACCTGGGGGGGGGGTCACAGCGTGGCCCAGCCCCTCCCGCGGCTCTCCTCGCTCCCCTGCAGCTCCCACGCCACGGGACGCACCCACTTCCTAAAGAGTCACCTCCCGGGAAGGCGGCTGAGCCTCCGCGGCTGGCACAGCACCCGCCGTGCCCTGCCCTGCCCCGCCGGGTCACCTGCACCCTCCTCCTGCCCTGGCTCAGCCTCTGTGCCCCCGCCACCAGCCTCTCCACGGCCTCCTGGCTGGAGGTCACTGCCCTGCATTCGGCACAGTGCCTGCCACGCTGGGGCAGGTCGACCACAGGACGAGGGGCCTGTCGCGCCCTTATCGCCCCCGCCTGCACGTGGAGGCGCCGGTGGCAGAGCCGCCTCCATGGCAGCGGGACCCGTGTCCACCCCGTGCATCCCCTGTCCGTGCTGACAGCCTCACCGTCACCTCCCCCGGGCCACGCGCTCCCCGGGGCAGGGTCTCGCCCCTGGGAAACCACCAGGCACAACAGGGGAGGGCAGGGGCGTGCGTGCAGGAGCGTGCATGTGCGCACGTCAGTGAGGAGGAAGAAGGGATGTGAGCGCTGGAGGCGTGAGCACCCGGCGCAGGCTGGCAGGCAGGGACTGCCGCGCCGGTAGGAAGTTGAACTGTTTCGCAACAGTCACGATAGCAGCGGGTGGCTCACTCCGGAGGGATCCTGCTTGCCGGGGAGGGAGAGAAAAAGCAGTGCAGGGAGAATGAGTGTTCCCCAGCCCGCGGGACGGGGATGGGGCTGGAAGATGATGCGGACGGATTCAGTCTGAGAGCAGCAGGCAGAGGGCTTGGTGGCTCCGTAACGCCCGCAGTGCTGGCCGGGCAGCGCGTGCCGCGGGTGAAGCTGCTGTGGGTACAGCTCACCGGGCACGCCGGGCACGCCGGGCAGGGCGGCAGAGGCCACCAAACTGCCAGGACCCACAGTGAGCAGCCAAGAGAGGCACTAAGAAGAAACTAAAATGCTTCTGGGAGTGAAAACATGACACATTTGGGAAAAATTGTGATGGGAAAGCAGCCAGTCATCCTCCCTCTCAGCTCTGCCTGAAAGTGCAAATGAGTGCAGGTATTACGCGGAAGGGCAGGTGAAAGCACCGCCATGCCTCCTGCTAGCTCACATCCAGCACTCATTAAATCGGCCATAGCGAGGCAGTTCAGTAAGGGATTGAATCAGGCTCGGCCTCACAAAGGCTCTGCAGATAACTGCAGTCCTATTAACGCGGGGTCCCTCTGTGGCCATGGTTACATTTTTTCGGTGCCAGGGCTGTTTGAAGCGGTCCGAGCGATCCCAGCTCCTCAGCGCTCACCCACATCCCCCCCATTGTGCCAGCACGACGTAGCCGCTCGGCGAACCGGATCTGGGAGCTGATCTGGCAGAAAAATAATCACTCTCTGCTCGTGCAGGGCCGCCCTCCTGCCAGAGCCACTGACCACCGCCGCGTACCGGCCCTCCCAGCCTGCAGCTCCACGGCGGCCCGAGCCCGGCCGCTGCAGGCTCGCTCTTCCTGGCCCTCTTGGCACGGCACCCGGCCTGCTTCTTGACTTTGCTCTCAGCTGTCTCACCTTGCTAAACTGGCAGGGCACTGACTGACAGCAGCAAAGGGTTTTCTGCTGAGGCAGCGTGAGAGAGCAGCTCTGCGCGGGGGCATGGCAAGGAGGGCAGGGGGCTCATCGGCGGGGAGGGGGCCCTGGCAGCCCACGGCAAGACCGAGCAGCAGCCACCCTAGCTGGCGTGCAGCCTGGCAAAAAAAAAAAGGCCTCGGATTTCCCAGGCCAGTGCATGAGAAGGAGCGGAAGCGCGCAGCCCGGGCAGGAGGGCAGCAGGGTGATGCCTGGCCGCGCTGCCGCCGGCGCTGCTGAATCAGAGACGCCCGCGGTGGCTGAGCTGCTGCGGGGCGCCCCTTCGCCCCTCCCGAGCCTCCCGGCCCACGTCACGGCTCAGCCGGCCCGCACGCCGCGGGGCAGGGCGGGTTTGGGAACCAGCGGCGGGGCAGGGCTGGGCTTGAAGCGGTGCCGCACGGTGAACTCCGTCCTTTGCCCCACTGCTCCTTCCCCGGGTGAGGCCCTGCGGTCAGCGGGGTGCGACACAGCCGCCGCTGCGGGGTCACCGGCTGACGGCGGAGAGCAGGGCAGGCTGCTGGATGGGGATGAGGCGGGAGGCAATGAGCAGAGGACACTGGGCTGCCCGGCCTCACCTCCCTGGTGAGCATCCGTGCCAGCAGCCCTGTTGCCTGGGATCACCGGTCCCAGTCCTTGCAGGATTAGCCTCAAGCAAGCAGCAAGGAGGAGAGGAGCGACTGTGAAGTCCCAGCGGGTGGCCGTGGACGCACACTGCATTGTGTTTGGCCAGACCCCGGCACAGATCCTGCCTTTGCCCCCCTCCTTCACTTTCCCACGCGTCCGGCTGTCCCCAAGCGCCGGTGACGGGTGCCGTGCCCACGCAGCGCGCCTTTTCTCACCCGCAGCGACTGCCTTCCCGAAGGCAGGCACCGCGGGCTTGCCCCTGAGAAGTAAACACTAATTGCAGCCCCACCCTTTCCTGCCCCAGGCGGCGAGGCGAGGGTACCCTAAACGTACGCCGCGTTCGCAGACGAGGGGTGTGGGACAGGAACCAGCCCTCGGAAAACAGCCGGGATTGAACCCGCTGCCCTCCGCCTGCCAAATCAAACAGCGCTGATGCAAAGCAAACAGCGGTGACAGCAGCCCGGCTGCCGGCGAGGGCCGGGCCCGCAGCTGGCTTCCAGGTTGCTGGCCTCAGCGGACAAGGGGTAGGAGCAGGCGCTGGGAGCCGTCACCCCGGGGGCGCCCGATGCCGCGGACGGGGCTCGGAGGGCCGTGTGGCTGCCTCCTCCCGTGCCTGTCGGTGGCGCTTGCACAAACCGCCGGCGCCAGCGCGGCAGCGCTCGGCTTTGGGGGGGGCCCCCGGCCGCCCGGCGTCCCCCGGCCGCCTGGCCCAGCCGCGCGGGGGGAATGCCCGTGGGCGGCCGTCTGCGGGCGGGCGTTCCACCTGCAGGGCTTCGGCTGCTGCGTGTGGCAGGGGAGGAGGCCGCCGTCGAGGGCAGGGCAGGGCAGGGCAGGGCAGGGCAGGGCACCCCGGCGCGCCGGGAGGCAGGGAGGAGGCGGCTGGCGGCGGCGGCGGTGCCAGCGGGGCTGCCCGCACCGCCACGGCGCGCAGGGAGGCGCACGGGGCGTCTGGGCGCCTCGCAGCCGGTGGCGGGACACCGGTCAGCAGCGTGCCCCCGGTGCGGGGCGAGGCCTGCCGGCGGTGAGGGAAGGCCGGGCTGCGTGGGGCGGGCGGGGACGGGAGGGCTGCCCTCGGGGGGCCGTGAAACGTTCGGGGTTCACGTGGGGGGGGTCTCCCCCTGTCGCGTGGTGGCCGTGCTTGTGAGGCGATACTGGATACGGCGGGCTGGGGACGGGCGCGCCGTGCCCGCCACCGGGCCGGGGCGGGTCCCCAACGCCCCCCTTTGCCTTTTCCAGCGGGACTCCCCCCGCCGCACCCCCCCCCCCCCCCCCGGGGGGCACGGCCCCGGCCCTCAGGCCCCCGCCTGCGGCCTCCGGCCCGGCCCGGCCTCCTCCCAAACAACCCGACCCGTTGCCGTGGCGACCTCGCCCCGCCCCTCCCCGCCGTTGCCATGGCGACCGCGCCCGCCCCTCCCGCCGCGGCTGACGCCGCCGCCTGCGTCGCCCGCGAGAGCTCCGGCGGTGGTAGAAGGAGGGAGGGAGGGAGGGAGGGGGAGGGCGATGACGTCGCCGCCCCGTCGCTACGGAAACCACGCAGCGACGTCACCCGCGTTGTGTGTTTTCAACGTCCCGCCGTCTCCAAGGCAACGTCAGGCGGTCGGCGCGGCCCCAGCAACAGCGCGGGGATTGGCTGGGAGGGGCCGGGGGGCGGGGCTTGGCGGCGGGAGGCCCCGCCCACTGCCCGCGGCGGGCCGGGGCCGGGGCCGGGGCCGGGCTGAGGGGGGGGGGGGGGGGAGCCCCGCGGGGGGGGCCCGGGGCCCGGTGCCCGGGGCTGGGGGCCGGAGCTCGGCTCCCCCCGGGCTGCCCCCGGAGCAGGGGGGCCTCGGCGCCGCGGGCGCGGCCCCGGGCCCCGTGCCCAAGCACGCACCGTGGCAGCCACGCGGGGTTGGGGTGGGCTGACACTGACATTACCCGGGCTCGGCCCCCGGGAAGCGCAGCGCGCGCGGCACCGCCGCCTCCCGAAAGCGCCCGTGTGGTGTGGAGCCAAAAGCCCGGGGGCGCCCCGAGCAGCGCGGGGGCGTCGGCGTGCGCTCCCTGCCCTGGGGGGGGGGGGGTCCGCAGAGGGCAGCGCGGCCGTGCCCGCCTCGCTTGGCTCCCGCCCGACGGGCGGAAAACGGCCGCGTCGGCCCGCCCGGCCCCGGGTCTGGCCGTGGCGCCCCGTCCTTCCTTATCCCGCCTCGTTCCGGGGCTTTTCCTTCCAAAGGCCGAGCGGTCCCCACGCGCGCCTGGGGCGTTCGGCTCCACGTGTTCCCCGCTCCCCTCGCGGCCGCTCGGTGCCCCGGGACGCTATCGGCCGGCGCGGAGATAAGAGGCACCCGGCGGGACGGCGCGGGCGGCAGGAGGACTTCGTGCCCGGCTCGTCCCCGGCCGCGAACACCCTTCCCGGGGGCACGGCCGCCAGAGGCTGGGGCCCAAGGTCGGGAGCACGGCGGCGGGCGCCGCGGAGCCGCCGTCGCCGAGCCAGCACGCGGGGCCGCGCCCGGGGAGCTCGCTGTGGTGGTTTTACCCAGCGTGGAGCGGACCCAAAGCGCCGGGCAGGGCGAGGGGAGCGGGTGGGAGGGCGAAATTCGCGGCTGGCGGCGTGTGGCTGCGCGACCACGAGGTGCCGGGATGTCTCCGCTGGCAGCGTTTGCGCTTTAGGACAGCCCCGTCACACGCCCGGCTGCTGTGATCATTAATTACTATTTATGCTTCGCTGTGGGGATGCGCTGTGCTTTACAGACCAGAAAAGGTGGGAACCCTGCCCTGCTGGGAGCTCCCAGGCCGGTGGCAAGCCCTGGCATGCAAGGAGGAGGGCTCAGCCCCCAGCCCCGTAATGCGATAAGGGCCCCGAAACTGCTTTATCACCCCCCTTCCCTGCTTGTCCAACCCCGATTGCTCTGCCCAGCTCTGCAGGGGCCAGGTGGATGGCGAGGACGCCCCACGCTGTGCTGGGAGCGTGCGAGACACGGGCAGCCGTGTGTGTGTGTGTGCGCGTCCGTGGGCACGCGTTGGTGCCCCCAGCAGCAGCGTCCCCCTGTGCCAGCCCCACCGCCGGGTCCCCACCCCACCCCGGCAGCCCCATGTTCGCAGGAGGCAGGCGCCCGGTGCGTGCACGGAAAGCGAAACGCGGCGGGTGGGCCGGAGCCGTCACGCCGCGCTGCTGGCACGAGCTTTCCCCTGGTGAGCGGCCAAATTTAGGCACAGCCGGCTCCTGCCCCAGAAGCTGGTTTTGGCTGTGCGGGTTGCACCGTCCCACACGCCTCGGGCGCTTCTCTGCTGTGGCTTTCTAAGCCCAGGCTCAGTTTACCGGCTCGGCTCGGCTCGGGGTGCGAAAGTAGGTGGGGGCACTCGCTGTCAACCTGGGAGCAGCTTCCCAGGGGGGTGAGCGGGGAGCCGGGCGGCTGGGGGGCTCCCCAGGGCGAGATCCCCGTTAGACACGTGCCCTCCTTGCCCTGCCAGCACTGCTGTGGCGCCTGGGCAGTGCAGTGGCCATGCCACGGTGTGGCAGCGAGGACAACCCCGTCCCCTAGGCAGGAGGGCCCGTGCCCTGCCCGTGTTCGGTCCCTGCGGGGCCGCTCGCTTCCTCCTCTTCTCGCACTCGCTGCGGTAGCGCCGCGCGCCCCGCGTTCGGAGCAAACAACAAGCCCACGTCATGTGTTTTCGGTTTCTCTGTTTCCCTTGCCTCCGCCGGCACGTGCTCGAAGCGTGCAGCGCCTGGGCGCTTTCCGTTTGGTGCAAACAGAGCGCCCTCGGTCACCGGCCGGGATGGCAACGGCAGCCTGCGTGGACGCCGCCAAAATATTTGGGCCCCCCCCCACCTTTGCTTTCCAGAAGCTTCCCTTGGGGTGCAGTTGGGCCGGAGGAGCGCTTTGTGGGCGGGCAGGGGGCTGAGCAGTGAGTTTTAGCAGCGCGCCTGGAAAACGTGAGGGACTTCAGCGTGCCGGGGGCCCTCACCGTGGCCGGGCACCGGTTCGCCAACCTGAGCTGGCCCCCGGGGACTACGTGGGGGCACGGCCCGCCGCTGCTTCGGTAGCCGGCCCGGGGCGAGCGCCGGCCGGGGCGAGGAGCCCCGGGGGTCTGGGGGGTTCTGACGCCGCCCTGGAGGGCGGGCGGCCGCCGGGGGGGCGCTGAGCGGGCGAGAAGCCGCGTGTCCCCCCCGCGGCTCCCTCCCCGGGGACGGCGGGGCCGAGCGCTGCGGCACTCCTCGGCCGTCCCCTCCGCCGCGCCGGGCGGCTCAAAACTAGCGGCTGGCCCCGTTCTCCCGGCCCCGTGGCCCGGGTCTCGAAGAACAGCAGCCGCTCGCGCGGCGGCGGCGGCGGCATCGGGCGCTGCATTTAGCCCGTGAGCTCAGGGGAGCGGCGGAGGCTGCCAGCGGGATCCCGGCCCGGCCCGGTGACGCTCCCGCCTGGAGACCGCGCTGCGGGCTCTGGTTTGTTGCCGTAAACACGGCCGGGCGCTGCCGCGGCTCCCCTGTTACTATCTATAGCGCGATCTCTTGGCTCCCGCGCGAGGCGAGGCCGCGGGGGCCGGCTCCCGGCTCCGCCTGACCCGAGCCGGGGCCGCCTGACAGCCCCACCGCGGGTGGGTGGCCCGGGGCCCCGCGGCGGCCGGCACCAAACAAATGCCGGCGCTGGGGCGGAGGGCGAGCCTCGCCCCGCGCCGCCCGGGGGGGGCCCTGCCCCTGCCCTGCCCCCTGCCCCGGGCCCCCGCGGGGCGAGCAACCCGGAGCCCGGGCACGGGGGCACAGCCCCCCCCCCGGGCAGCACCGGGGGCAGCCGCAGACCGCCGGTGGCAGCCCCAAGGCGGGGGGGGGGGGGTGGTTTGGTGGTGGTGCGTGGGTGCCCCCGCGGCACCCGTGGGCGCAGGGGGCGGCCCCGTCCCGTGCCCCCCTCCCCGCCCCCGCCCCGCCCGCCCCGTCCCGTCCCGCCGCACTTGGCTGGCAGCCCTGGAGCGCTTCCCGTCAGTCCCGCCCCCCCGCACAGGATGTATCCCATATAAGGATATCTGCGTCAGTGGTTCCCGAGCCCGCCCGTACCATTCCCATCGCGGGGGGGGGGGGGGGCGGGGGGGGGAAGCCGCACGGCTCCCCGCGCCCCCCTCCCCCCCCTCCCCCCCCCGCAGCCACCTCTCACGGTGCGGTCTCCCCCGCGGGCGGCACCGCGGCGCGGGCCGGGGGGGGGGGGGGGAGCGGGGCGGGCTGCCGGGGGGGGGGGGGTGGCAAGGGCGTGCGGGCGGGCGGCCCCCCCCCCCCCCCCCCCCCCGCTGGGCGGGAGTGGCGCGCGCCGCGTGACGTGTGCGGCGTTCGCGCGGCGGGAGGTATAAAAGGGAGGCGCGGCGCGGTACCCCCGGCACCAGAGGCAGTCCCCGGCGGAGGAGCGGCCAGACGCGCGGCGCGCACCGGGACAGGCGGACGCAGCCGGCCCTCCCCTCCTCCCCGCTCCTCGCCTCCTCGCTCCCAGCTCCGCAGCGCACCGCAGGCGCCGAGCGCAGCCCGCCGACCATGATGTACCAGGGCTTCACCGGCGAGTACGAGGCGCCCTCCTCCCGCTGCAGCTCCGCTTCCCCGGCCGGGGACCAGCCTCACCTACTACCCGTCCCCGGCGGACTCCTTCTCCAGCATGGGCTCCCCCGTCAACCCGCAGGTGAGGGGCTGGCCGCGAGTGGGGTGCGGGGGGGGGAAGGGGGGGGAGCCCGCTCGGGGCACGGCACGGGGCAGCCCCGCGGGTCGGTACCGGCGGCCGGCCGCAGCCCCGCCGGGGGCCGCCCGGTGGCGGCGGGACGCGGGGAGGCGGCGGGGTGCGGGGGTAGAGGGGTTGGGGGGGGGGGGGGAGCCGTGGCCGGGCGGCGCGGGGCGGCGGGCGCGTAAAGCGGCTCCATTGATAAAAACGCGAGTTCATTGAGGAGACTCCGGAGCGGCGCCTGCGTCAGCGCGGACGTCAGAGCTATTTATAGCGGGCCGCTCTCGTGCGGAGCCGCCGCTGGCAGCGCGGCCCCGGGGGCGGCGGGGAGCGGCCCGGAGCGCTGCCGTCCCCCCCCAACCCCCTGACCGTACCCCCTTCCCCCATCGCGTCCCGCAGGATTTCTGCTCCGAGCTGGCCGTGTCCAGCGCCAGCTTCGTGCCCACCGTGACGGCCATCTCCACCAGCCCCGACCTGCAGTGGCTGGTGCAGCCCACCCTCATCTCCTCCGTGGCCCCCTCGCAGAACCGCGGCCACCCCTACGGCGTCTCGGCGCCACCGGCCCCCGCCGCCTACGGCCGCCCCGCCGTGCTCAAGGCGCCCGGAGGAGGCCGAGGGCAGAGCATCGGCCGCAGGGGCAAAGTCGAGCAGGTGAGAGGGGAGCGGGGTGCCGGGGGGGCGGGGGGGAGGATTTGGGGAATTGGGTTTGGGGTTTGGGGCCGGGGGGGCCGCTCGGGCCGGGGGTCTGGCGGCGGCACTGACGGGCCCCTCGCTGCTCTGCCCTCAGCTGTCCCCGGAGGAGGAGGAGAAGAGGAGGATCCGCCGGGAGAGGAACAAGATGGCAGCGGCCAAGTGCCGCAACCGGCGGCGGGAGCTGACCGACACGCTGCAGGCGGTAAGTGCTGCCCGGGAGGTCCCGGGGGCGGGCGTGAGGAAAGCGGGGGGGGGGGGGGCTTCCCCGAAACGCACCCGCCCGGGGTGAGGCCGGCCCCGGCTGACAGCCCGCTCGCTGCCTCTGCAGGAGACGGACCAGCTGGAGGAGGAGAAGTCCGCTCTGCAGGCGGAGATCGCTAACCTGCTGAAGGAGAAGGAGAAGCTGGAGTTCATCCTGGCGGCGCACCGGCCAGCCTGCAAGATGCCCGAGGAGCTGCGCTTCTCCGAGGAGCTGGCGGCCGCCACCGCGCTGGACCTGGGCGCCCCCAGCCCCACCGCGGCCGAGGAGGCTGCCTTCACCCTGCCGCTGATGCCCGAGGCGCCGCCGGCCGTGCCGCCCAAGGAGCCCAGCGGCGGCGGGCTGGAGCTCAAGGCCGAGCCCTTCGATGAGCTGCTTTTCTCCACGGGGCCGCGGGAGGCCTCCCGCTCGGTGCCCGACATGGACCTGCCCGGGGCCTCCTCCTTCTACGCGTCGGACTGGGAGCCGCTGGGCGCCGGGAGCGGCGTGGAGCTGGAGCCCCTCTGCACCCCGGTGGTGACCTGCACCCCGTGCCCCAGCACCTACACCTCCACCTTCGTCTTCACCTACCCTGAGGCGGACGCCTTCCCCAGCTGCGCCGCCGCGCACCGGAAGGGCAGCAGCAGCAACGAGCCCTCGTCCGACTCCCTCAGCTCCCCCACCCTGCTGGCCTTGTGAGGGGCTCGGCCGCCCCGCACTGACTGACCTGCCGGGCCCCCTCCCCTGCCCGTGCGCCCCCACGGACTCGCCGCCGCGCCCCCTGGGGCTCCCCGGGCCTGGGGAGGGCCCCGCCGCCGCTGCCCCTCCACCCCCCCTCTGTCTGGCCGGGCGCCCCGGGGCCTGGCGGAGCGCCCCGTGCCGAGGCCGCGTACCTCCTCCAGAGATGTAGCAAACCGCATGGAGTTTGTCTTGTCCCCCAACGGCCCATCCATGAGAGCTGGTAGTCTGTAGCATGTCCCACATGGCTGGGTTGGTGACTCCCTCCCCTCCTTAGTATCACTAGCATTAACTAATTAATCCCTTGGTTTTAAATGATTGGAATTAACCTGGTGCTGGGTATCTACAACTCGTATCTAGTGCAGCTGATTAACAGTAACTACTGTGTTCCTGGCAATATCGTGTTCCGATGACTTAGCGATGACCCATCTTACGTGGGGGGGAAAGAGACTCTATTTTATTTTCTAGTAGGTAGATAAATAGCTATATCCATGTACTGTAGTTCTACATCGATGTTCATTGTAACTTTACTGATCATGCATTGTTGAGGTGGTCTGAATGTTCCGACATAAGTTTTCCATGAAAACGTTTTTATTGTGTTTTTAATTTATTTATTAAGATGGATTCTCAGATATTTATATTTTTATTTATTTTTTTCTACCTTGAGGTCTTTTTTGACATGTGGAAAGTGAATTTGGATGAAACTTAAGCATTGTTTGCTTATTATTGTTCAGAGACATTGTCAATAAAAGCATTTAAGTTGAGTGCTGGAGCTGTCCTTGCCTTACCTTTTGCATCGCTCCCTGTGACCCTAAAGGGGCTCCCTGAACTCTGATTTGGGTTGGGCTCTGCGAACTGCAGCCTGGTGCAAGCCGCCTGAGGCACAGGGCGCGCTGGGGCGGGAAAACCATTAAGTGCAAATCTGTCACTGCCCTTTTTATTAATTAGGACTGGCTGTGGCTACGCCCTTCCCACCTACCAGTAGGGTCACCCATCTTCTGGCCACCCCCTCCCCTCTGCCTGGGGCTGCCTGCCCTGGGACTGGCACCCTCCTGCACCTCTGCCTGCCGCGGCCTTTTTGCAGAAAGAGGGGCTTTTCTTGCAGGGGATAAAGGGCAGGGGAGTTCCAGCCTCTGAATCAGAGGCTGGCTCCAGGCTGGGGTCCACCCTGTCATTAGCATGCGGCTAACAGCCCAGCTTCCTCCTGCATGGGCAGGGCTGGGAACACTCCCTGGCTCCAGGTGTCCCTGGACTTGGTCTGGCTCTTCTAGGAGCAGCTACTGAGCGTCTTCTTCCAGCCATAAGGACGGGGGGAGATGCTCCCACTTCCTCTTGCAGCTGAGCGACATATGGTATAACGCTGACATTCCCCTTGCCCTTCGCTTTGTATTAAAGTTAGCTCAGTCCTTGAACGAATGCGAGTTATGGCAAACAGCCTGCATGCTCTGGTAATGCTCTTCCTACCGGGGTCTGTGCAGCGTGGCTTTTGCTTCCAGTTAGTTTAAGGGAGCTGCAGCCCTCTGTCATTTCTGCTGCCTGCACGGCAAAAACGCGCCCCTCTGTCAGGACGGCATGTCTCACAGGGCTGGGGCAGATCACCCTTGTGTGCACAGTGCTCTTACACTCCCTCTCTCCTGCTTGCGTGAGCCTGCTCGCTCTCAGGAGCGCCTTTCTCAAGGTGATGGCAAAGGTGCCACCTGCGCTGGCACCTGCGTCCGGCTGAAGACTGCCTTGACACCGTGCTCTCGGGAAATCTCTGCAGGCTGGAGGACCCTCTGGCGCTCGGGGTTTGTGTAACCGCAGGTTTCCTGGTCACTGCTGCAAGCTCTGCTTTCTTCACCCCTTCCCCAATCAGAACACGCACAGGATGTCTCTCATCTCGGTAGTGCGTATTGCTCTGCTCGGGGCTTGCTCAACTCTGCCCGCCCTGTGCAAAAGCTAACATTGCTCGTGGAGCTTCCTCCTTTCAGCGTGGAGCTGGCGGCAGCGCTGACAGCTGACAAAGAATGACCCCGGTGCCACCGAGATGCCGCCCACTTAGAAGCAGCTACTTTCACATCACCGCTCCAATTTACAGGGGCAACACCCAGGCACGGCAAACGCACAATAGCAGTGACCCCTGAAGCAGTCACGTAGGTGTAGCTACAAGAGACTTACGTGACGGGTAACCTGGTGAAGTCGGTAGGTCTGGAATCACAACGTGCCTTCTGCTGAAAAGACCGGCGGGGTTCGTAGCTGGAGAGTCAAGAGGTCTTAAGAGAGAGAGGTGTGGGAGGCTGGATTCAGCAGAGAGGCGGAAAGGAGCAGCGCTCCCCCAGTACCAAACAGTCCCTGAAGGTGGGTGGGGTGCCCCCGGCGCCATCGCCTCTCCCAGCCACTGGGCAGGTTAACGCAAGACCCGGGGCCGAGTCCTGTCAGCCCTCCCGCAGCATCATCAAGGCTTGCGCTGCCCGGACGGCAGCCGCCAAGCGCCGGTGTCAGCTTTTGCGTCGCCTCCGAGGCGCCGCGAACCCAGGGGGGCACCACGCGGGCTGCGCTCCTTCCACCTCAGGCTCGGGCCCCGCTCCCCTCGCCTCCAGCCGGGGCTGGCGCGGGATGCGGGACGCAACAGGCAACAACTCAGCACGGCGAGGGCAGCACGCCGCTCCTCGCAACGGGCACGGCGCGGCGAGCAGCGGGGCCGCTGCCGGGGAGCCGCCGGGCCGTGGGCGCCCCGCAGGGCCCCGCTCACCCCCCCCCCCCCCACCCGCCCGGCACCGGGAGCGGCGCCCCGCGCCCCGCCGAGGGCCGCGGCCGCCATTTTCCTCCCCCCCCCCCCCCCCCCCCCCCGTCAGGGCGGCCCGCCCCGCGCACGCGCGCCCGCCGCCGTGTTTACTGTTTGGTTGCCAGGGCGGCGCGCGGCGGGGCGCGTCAGGGACGTGACGTCCCGGCCCGGCTCCCCGCGGAGACGCCGCGAGCCAGCGCCATGACGCAAGAGCTTCCGGCCGTGCCCATATATGGCAAAGCGGCGGCGGCGGCTTCCCCCGGCGGGCGCTGGACGTTGGGCCGCGCGTGAGGCGCTGCGGCGGGAAGGTTCCAGAAGGGCGCGAGGGCGGGGCCGCCATTAGTCCTGTCAGGCCGCCATTACGCCTCCCCGAGGGGCCCGCGGCTCAGTGGGCTGCCCTGGCTCCACCTGTGCTGCTGGGCCGGCTCCGCTTAGCGCCAGAAATGATAAATCGTGACACTTCTAATCTCCACACGGCCCTAGATGAAATAAAATAGTGATATATATATATATATATATATATATGCACGTATTCACCATGCTTGCAGTATTGCAGCTCGCCCGTGAAACCTGCTGCCGGCCTCAGGGCAGCTGGTGACCAGGCGCCGGCGTCCTTGAGCTCTGGTTCTGCTGGTTCCCCGGCCAGGTGTGCTGTCGTTGTTTCGCCGATAAACCTGACTCTTCTATTTTCACTCAAAATAGAGCGGGAAGCCTGCCAGGAACAGTCACCGGAGCCAATGGGCAGCTGAGAATAAATGGATTGTTCAGAGAAGATAAGGGTTCAGGGGAAAGAAAAAAAAAAAAAGTTCAGTGCTCGCTGTGGAGGAATTTGAGAAGGTTCCTGTGCTCAGTGTTCTGAGAGATTTACCAGAGGGTGTGTTTAAAGCCAAAGTGTCCACACAAAAGGTTATGAAACAAATAAAAAACACCGAACAGGCACAACTGGGTAATATTCATGCAAGGTTTCTAAGAGAAGTTAAGATTTCAGTAGCTGGGCTGCCTACTGGTGGCTAAGTGTAGCATCTCATTTAGAAGTGCTTCAGTATTTGGGAATGGAAAGGTAGTTAATGTGCCAGTTAAAGTGCCCAGAAACGTTCTGGAGAGCTGCCGACCAATGAGCCAGCTATCTGTACCAGGCAAGGTAGTGAAAGCAGTTTAAAAAGGCAAACTATTGAGCACAAGGGAAAAAAAAAAAGTGTACCAGGTGAGTTGGCAGCTTTTCTAAAGCATTCCTCACACATTGTTTGAAGTCCTGTGAGGAGTCAGCAAGCGTATGGAAAAGAGATTCCCCTGATGTCATTTGCTTGGGTTTTGAGAAAACATTCTTTAACATCTATCAGCAGAAGCTTCTGAAGAAACTAAGGTGCTATGGAATAAGAACAGAAGTTTTCACATGAGTAGATGAGGCTGGTTTAAAAGATGGGACGCTAAGAACAAAAAACGTTTTCCTAGGTGGAAGGCGTCTTCATGTGAAGTTGCACAAGGATCTGAATTGGAGCCTGGGGTCTGGAACAGGTGGTAAATAGTGAGGTGGCTGAGAGGAAGTCGAGTAAGACTTGACAGTCTGCGGGTGATGCAATTCTATGTAGGTAAATCCGAAGTGTTCCAAATAGGGAAAAGACAATCCTTACTTTACATATTCAAAAGCAGCCTATAAGCTGATTTATCACGTAGAAACAACATCTTGGCATCATATTAGTTCCCTGAAAATCTCAGCTCAAGGCTTGGTAAATAAACAAATCAAATGTAAAGAGTCAAGAAAGAACTAGAGAACAAAGCAGAAAGCAGCATTCAAAGCACAGTGCAAATCCGCGGTGTGCCTGTGCTTTGAATGCTGTGTACAGTTCTGATCTTATCTTCAGAAGGATGCAAAGCTGTGAGAGGTGCAGAGAAGTAAATAGGTGTTCGGAGGTGTGGAACAGCTCCCGGGTGAGGAGCAGTTAAATTAACGAGGGCTCTTCAGCCTTAAAGAGACACCTGTCAAGATAAGAATGATGACATCAAATGAAAGTTAGGGAAAATGTGAGTTGAAAACAAACTTACGGGGCTTGCTCGTTCCATATCGCGGTTACTTGTGGAAAACCTGGTCGCGTGAATTTGTGGATAACAGAAGTTTGCTTAAGCTCAGGAGGAGTCCAGAAAACAAACAAGAAAAAGCCAATGAGTACTGTTAAATACAAAAATAGCTCCTTTGGCTGAGGAAGTTCTGATTTTCCTAAATTTCGGGGTCGTTGGGGAATATTCTGAGGATGCAGCATTACACCCTTACATTGTGCTTACAGCCATCTTTAGGTGGTTGCTGTCAGCCAGCGTCAGAAGACTGGACGATAGCAGAGAGGGGGAGAAGCAGAGGAAGGGAAACTTGGTCTGATCGACTATGACTACTCCTCTATTGTTTTGTAAATACTTAGCTAAACTTTCGCTCTTACTCTGTGCTTCCTTACTGAGGTAGGATTTGAAATTTGTTTAAATTATTACAAAATGTGATCTTATATGTCTGTGCTTCTCATTCGTTCAGATCTTTTGCTGATAAGGTTGTTCTTGTGGCTTCCGGCGAGCTTTCCAGTCATAGTGGGTATACTGGTGACCCGGTGAGACGCTGAAGTGAAACCAACAAACACTCATTCTTCTGATATGGAAACAGCGGATATCCACAAGGGACCTGGATGTTATATCAACAGGATACCATGGGAAAACAAAAGAAGGTCATAACTAACATGTGGACAAAATATCTTTATTGTTTCCAATTATGGAGCTCTTTTTTTTTCTTTTTTTTTTTTCTTTTTTTTTTCCTTCAGAACAACAGATTTTTAGCTCCTCTTCACTGATTATATTGGAGCTTTGTTTTTGTACAAATATTTTGTAGCTTGATCCTGTTGGCTAAAGCCAACCAGGTGCAACTTTAAAGCAGTCATTTGAATTCCAATTGCACCACAGCCTCCATTTGGTAAGAATTCAGCTCCTTTTAAATAGCCCATCTTGAATTTTGTCGTGCTAGGGAATAAGGGAAATGAAACAGACTCATCGTACAGTATTTATCTGTTGTTTGCAAAAGGAAGTATTTGTTTTGAGTAAGTAACAGTGTTACAGAGTCCATAAAATACAGTAGCAGTGTCAGACCTAAAGCATATGGTCTAAATTGTGTACAGTTCGGATATTACCAGATCATTGAGGGTTTAAGTAAAACATTATTTTGACACTGCTCTGATGTATAGCGGGTGTTTCAGCATCAGAATGATGTAGTTCCTGCTATGAAGCATTCGAACTGTAATAGTAGGAGAAATGGCAGTTGCCAGTAGCACACAGCAGAGAGAAGGACAAGCACTGTTACAGCATTTAAGCGTGTGCTGTGGCAATTCAATTAAAACAGTAGCGTAACCTGATCATGATGTGTCACTAACCTGAGGACACAAAGGAAGATAAACTGAGGTAATCTGCTGTCATTACATAAGAGTTGAGTGCAAAGCCAAGAATGGGGTTTCGGCACAGATAAGGATTTCTCTCTGAGACTTTCAAAGAATTCAGCTCTTCACAGCTTTAACTCTTCATAGGAGTTGCAGATCGTCCCCCCAGGTTTGTCAGCAAGTTCCAGGTGGTCAGGTGCCACAAGCCTGGGCTCCTGAGCTGTGCCTGGGGGTAAGTAGCAGAGAGCTTGGGACTGCTGATTTTCCATCCTGCTCTGTTGCACAGTAATAATCCTAGTCCCTGAAATACTTTTGGGCTGTGCCAATGAAGCTGGGCTCCCGTCGCTCTCCCTGGTCATCCAGCAATACCCTAGCAGGTTTCATACTGCGTTTCCTACTTCATTGCACTTTGGCATATGACAAGTCCTTGACTTACCTCATGGCTGTGTAAGGTGTTTAACGCTCCAAAAATAACCCCGGTGTCTAAAAGAGCTTGGCAAACTACCTCCAAATCATCCTACACATTGGGTAGGATTTAAGGGAAATATGAAATAATTTATTTCACTAAAAGGTAGGTAGGTAGCTGTATTTGGAGATGAATATGGTGAAATAGCACACAAGAAAACATGATACTCTACCTGACTGCTTATCTTCCAGATCTTTGTTTCAGCCTGCAAGCTGAGCTGAGGGGCACGGCACGCTGATGGGGTGGTTTCCACAGCTGTCAGAACTGCAGAATGATACTCAAACAGGCTACCTCCCCCAGAAGGCATGTTCCTGATTAGGAACATTCATTTGAGAAAAGTTGTATTTATAGTCTGTATACCCCTACTTGCCTAAGGACCTTCTGAGGGCAAACGCTTCACTGGGCATGGCTTCTGGCTCCTCATCCCAGTACATTTAGTCAAGACGTGAACTCGTGACTGTCTTCCTCATGAAACACCGTTTGTTGTAGCTCTAGTCCTTTTTGTGTGAAGGCGTGACAGGAGCGCGGGACTTCTGCTCCTTACACCTGGACAGTTTTAACGCGACTTCTTGATAAACCTGTCGTTATAATGTATAAATAAAACTTCTTTGCCAAGAAGATTTTAGCACTTCAGAGTAGCAATGTTTTAATTTTTCCTCTTAATTTTTCTAACCTATAATATGAGAAACACTTCACAACTATTTTCATGGCAAAAATGCACGTAGATTATTTGCTGGTTCCTTCTGGAGAGTAGGTATGAATAAGACAGTTCTGGAACTGTCAGTGCCTGTGCGTTTGTGATCAAAGTGCCAACCAATTCCATTTGCTGGATATGTGGAAGTGCATCTAAGGCCATGTAGTCAAAACCCAGCAAAATCTTCCAAACCACTTTAACTTGAGGACCAAAGTCTGCATTATTTTCCCTCTCCAAGCCACATTCTCGCTTGCTATTGTAACATCAGACAGTGGCTGCTGCTAAAGGCCTGAACTGTTGCATGCATGTGAGAATGATTACCATAGCTAATTTAAGGCACGTGTAGTTGCACGGGGAATGACCTCACAGCTTCCAATCTTGTCATAAATACGGCTTAATTACTGGATATTGAATGACAGATTGTGCCCTGCAGGTGATCAGACACAGAACGTGGTAAAGACCAGCTCTGACTCTTAACCAAAGGTTTGTATTTCCTTTTAAGATACATCATGCACTGGAATAATCATCTGTGTTTATGAGGACAAAGTATTTATTATTATATAATGATTTCCACCTGAGGATCTCTTAGCTCCTTATGGGCACTAATGATTACAGCGTTCTGTTCTGTTCTGCATCTTACCATGGGCTTTTTCAGTGTAGCATCCGAGTACTTTCCCATTAACCTCAAATGTGACTAATACGCAAATGTGTGGTTTGTTCCCCCCTCCTCTCCCCGGTGGATTCTGGGTTGCAGTGTGTTCACAACACAGGTGGAAGAAGCGTGCCTTGCGATCTGGAGGGGCAGGTCCTGAAGTGTCCCTAGGGAGTTCATTCTCCCAATTTGGACAGGTCCCCGGAAAATGGGGTCTATTGCACAGGCAAGCATTACATTACTGCAGAGTGCTCTTGCACCACAGGTAGCTGTTGATTACAGTCTATCTCGGTGTCCCAGGTGACTTGTTTTTGATGCGCTGGTGCCAGGCCACCAAGTGCCTTGAAGGTAAGAACCGAGTTTAACTGACTCAGCTGCCCTCCAGCACCACATGAAGTAGGTGAAGAGTGTGATTTGTGTTAACAGCCAGGTAAACTGAGGCACCGAAACTGCAGTTTCAGGATAGTTTAAATGAATCTGCATTGGTGATCCTGCTGCGTTCGCTACTCTGATCCGTGTGGTTCTGTTCCCTTCCTGGCTTCTGCACAGCTACTTGCTTGACCCCTCAGTGAAATGGTTCGGGAAGTTACGCTGGCACCAAAAAATGTTTTTATGTGGAAGGGTTAAATTCCAGCTGAACTTGGTCCCTAACCAAAGTTACTGCAGAATCAGTCAGATGCTAGTACCAGAGCAACGGGAGATCCTGCAGCTGACAGCTGTATCAACGTGTGTGGAGCAGCACATTGAGGACAGAAGTGATTTGGCTAAATTCAGTTTGGGAATCCTGACTCCTCAGAGCATCTGCCAAAATCCCTAGGTTTTACCACGAAGGTGCTCAAACGCTGCAGGAGGTTGCCCACAGAGGTTGTGGAACCTCCAGCCTTGGAGGCAGTCAAAACTCGACGAAGCCCTCTGAGCAGGGCTGGGCTAGCTCACCTCCAGAGACCCCTACCCGCTGATGTGATACGTCGAGTCTATGATCAACGGGATCGGCTGCGTTAGGAGAGCTACAGGAGTAACGTGGTGGCGGCGGTGCGTGTGAGAACAGCCCAGTGGTAAGGCTTGTAATGAGGAACTATTCTGGATACGTGAAACATCTCTGAGTACCTCCACAATCTGCATGGCGTACGCGGAGAGATCTAACTGTAGCAGTTTAAAATACCAGCTTTGCGCTCTGCAGTGGGTTTATAGCTCTCTTTGGTGACAGAAAGGAGTCCGTGCTGTACCCTCCCCAGTCCCTAACCCTGTTAGCAACTGTGGAGAAGGGCTTGTGCAGAGTTCCCGGATGCCAAGTGGCAAAGGCTGAAGTTCCCATACCTCCTGGAACACGTGTGTTAATCCTGGCCAGGAGAACAGGGTGGAGAGACTGGCATGGGAATGCCTGAAACCACCCCAGCTGGTTGCAACTTACTTGTTGTAAGTCAGACCCCCGAGGCAGCGCTTTTAGGCTCAGCCGCCTCTAAACCCACGTCTTTGGGGTCCTGAGAAACATCATCCATCTGCTGGGCATTCTTCCTGCCATGTCTGAATTTCCCTGCTTGTCAGGTGTGTACAAAGAGCCGTATCTCGAGGAAATGGGCTATAGTTTTTACTGGAACTGACCGAAGTGAGAAGGTGTCTGTGAGGCTTCAGAGTTTAGTTTCACGGTGGACGCGCAGCAGGACCCTAACCTCTAGCAGAGCTGTCCCGTACAACGGCACAAGGCTGCCCGTGCCCCCCGGGTTTCCGCAGTCCCCTCCAGCTCCTGTATCAGTGACGTCTCGGTGCTCCCTCAGATTTCATCATTACTCCCGTAACGTCCCGCGTATTTCTTAAGGCGGGCGTGCCTGGGGCCAGGCGCTTAGGTAAGAGTCTGAATTTCGGTTTTCGCTAAGCACGCGTTTAGATCCCGAGACCGAGGAGGGGAGCTGAGCGACGCCAACCCCGCAGCCCCAGACGCCGGAGGCGGGGAGCAGCGCTCCGCCTCCACGGCGGCAGCGTCCGGCCCACCTCGGGAGTCGCTGCGGCTCCGGCTGCCCTCTGTCGGCCGGCCGCCTCCCTGCCCCGCTGCCGGGGCTGGGCACGGCCCGCGGGCTCGCAGGAGCGCCGCCGGGCCGCTGGGTGAGCGCTCCCGCTGCCTTCCACCGCTCCCTGCTGGTGCCTCGCGAGCTGGGCAGAGGAGAGGCGGCGTGGGCGAAGCCCCGGGGCCCTTCCCCGCTCCCTGCGGCGGGTCGGGTGGGATCGGGTTCGCGCAGCGCCGTCCGGCTGCCTTTGAACATCCCTAGCAGCGGAGATTCCGCAGCCTAAGGGCGACTTGGTGCGCTGACCCTCCTCACCGTAAAAAAAAAAAAAAAAAATACAAAATTAGGATCCTGAGTTCATGCTTTGAAGGGTTAGTATTGCTCCACTGCGCTCGCAAACTTTTTACCAATTCCTAACGCTTTTTCAGGAAAGGTGTTCCTCAGCCACTTGGCACCCTGTTGCTTGCAGTTCTTCCATTCCAGGTGCAGGACTGTTTTTTTTTTTTTTTTTATATATATATATATTTTGATCTTAATGAGCTTCCTAACAGCCCGTTAATTCAGCCTGTTGGGGTTCCTCCAACTAGTAACCCTGCTGTATAGTATTTCAGCCACTGCCCCTGATTGGGTATTGTGCATGAATTTGCTGGGCATGTGCTTTGTCGTTTTGTTCAGGGCGTTAATAAAATAAAATAAAATAAAATAAAAAATAAAATAAAATAAAATAAAATAAAGTAAAGTAAAATAAAATAAAATAAATAATCACAGAGTACTGGCCCCACTATTGACCCATGAGTGATGCCACTTAACTCTGCTGGTCGTCACGTAGACTTTGTACTGCTGATCAGCTTTGAGCTTGGTGGTCCAGCCAGTTTTCCTCCTACCTTATTTATTATTTATGTACCCGGTCAATATCTCACTGATTTGGCTGTGAGGATACTAGGGGAGGTGGCACTGAAAGCCCCACTAAAGCCAAGGTAGGTTACTGTCTAAGTCAGGGCCAAGGGGCTGATGTGCAGCAGTACACAGAGGGCAGCAGCTGCTTTGCCAGCTGCCCCAGACAAACCCCCCAGTTCTCTCCACAAAACTTGTACCCAGTCCCTCTCCCGATCCCACCTCCTGTCCGCACCAACACTGCTCTTAGGCTGCCCCCTTCACTCGCTCCCATCTGCTTTCCAAACGCTGCCTAGCATCACACGGGCGCTTCCTAGGGGCAGGGCCAGGTAGGCAGGTAGACTTTTTGTAGAAAGGACAGGTTGTTGATACATGGCCAGACTTGCCCTGGAGTTCTCTGCCGTGCCGTACAGCTGCTGTGCAGTCTGAGAATCGAAATAATTTCTGATGAAATCTCTTGTCCTTAATCCTCTCAAATATGTGCATGTGCTGATCTTGGGTGCAGTTTACCTAATGAAGCTTTGGATAAGGTGATCTGTTCCTGTAAATACCATGCAGATTTGGGGCCCGGCAACCTCCTATCAGATTTTGCCCTAGGAAATGGTAAAAAGTCTGAGAGAGAGATTGTGGGGTTGGAATCTGGCAGAGATTGTGGGGATAGGACCTGGCACTTGGGAGAAGTGCTGAAGTGCAGCACACAAGGAGTCTGGACTCCCACAGGCTATGCTAGGGGAAGAACTTTGCCTTTGTTTATTTTGCTAAGTCTGTTTTTTTGACTCTCTGAACTGTGTACTGCAGGAAGGACTCAGGGAGATCTTGGGCCGAGCCTGTTTTGGGCCAGAGAGCCTAATGCTGACTGGCTGACAGAAGCCAGATCCTCGAAGGAATGTCTCGCTGCAATTAGCATGCTGGCAGGAGGGGTTCAGGTGGCACTGAGTATTGAAGGGCTCTTTGGATACAGAGGAGGATGTAGAGCTTCTTGGATTCATATGCTGCGTGGTGCTTGGGGTGACTTCCAAAGTAAGTAAACGGGCAGGGAAATACAGCCCTGCAGGAAGGAACCTCAACACTTTCTGCACTAAGTTACTTATGTCCTGCAAAATGGATGGCAAGAGAAAACATAAGTCCACAAATGGCTCATGACATTTATGTCTTAGCTTTTGAAGCCAGAACAGAAATCCTTGTGTGGTGAGAAGGGGAGTTAGGAGTAAGACATGGGTAAGAGAGTGGGTAGGTGGAAGAGTGGGACGGGGACAGACACTGAGTGACTTGGAAATGGCTGTGGGGAGCTGAGGAGGTGAGACATCCAGAAGCAGCAGACTTACAGTCATGCCAGGTGCGGTTTTAGACCAGTAACTTCCTGAACGTGCAAAGGTCCGACCAAACCCAATTGGCCACAGTGTGATAAGTGCTGGTGCTTTGCCAGGCCTGTAATTGCTAAGGCATTTTCAGAAACAGTCATGGTTCTGGTTACTTTGGTTTCTTTGCCGTCACCAAAGATGCATCTATAGGTTTAAGCTAACCCGATCTCTTGACTCCCTTTGTACCTGACAGCCTGGTATGTCCCGCTACTCACCGTGCCACATCAGAGAACCAAGCCCGTGCAGTTTGAGGTACATTCGTTTTGTTGCACACACTTGGATTAATGCGTCATTCATGTGCATTAGCATTTGGCTAATACTTCCTGAGGAAGAAGTTTTTCCTTTGCTTCTTTTTACATAGCAATCCTGCTGCTGACAGGCGAGACGTTAAAATAAAGGCTGCATAGCTCTTATTGATTCTACCCGAGACTTTTTTTTTTTTTTTCCTTGGAAGCCTTGCACAGAAAGTCTTGCACTGTGCCTTTCAACTCAGGCTCTGGATCAAGTCTTGCAAAGATTGGGTGCAGCTGCAAGACTCCTGGAGGGATTTTTATCCTCACATCAGATGGAGCTGGGGCAAAAGAAAAAAAAAAAAAAGGGTAAATCACAGAGCCAGCAACTTTCTTGGCGTCTCTGGGATTGTGGCTCCTCCTGCCCCTCCGGCCTTCAGAAATGTACTCTGCAGAGCTGCCCGCATAGAAAAACAAATGCATCCCAAACCAAAACAAACAGAGTTGGGTGTTGGTAGTGAATGGGCCAACACCGTGTGCTGGCGTCATCTCTGCCCACTGCCAGCACGTTGTCATAGGAACAGCTGGATTATTTTACAATCCAGCTGTGGAGCCAATTCTCCAAAGGAGTAGCCTGGAGGGAGGAGAGAGGGGCGGGCAGAAGGGAGCGTTGCTGCATTTTCTGGTAACTGAAGGGAGGAGGAGTATTAGTGCTGAGAGTAAGGGAGGGATTACAGTGCGTGCCATCTACCATAGCCTGAAACCACAACCAGTCATTTCCAGATAACTGACTCTCTACTTTTAGCTGGATCTGGGAATTAAGAGCTTCCCTGCGGAAGAAAGGGTGAGGAAAAAAGGAAGTCTTTTTTTTGTGTTAAGGCTGACAAAGTGTGTTTCGCAGCACGTTGTCCTGCAGTGACCATGGCTTGCCCACTGCGTGGAGTGCTGTGCACCTCTACTGCGTCCCTCCAATCCCAGAAAGTTGGAGCTGATCGAGCGACGGCTGCTAGCTCACCAGGAAAAAGATTCACGACCGTTTCCCTTGCCCTCTAGGAATATTTGTGGCTGTGTTCCCTCTCTGTAAGCTGCTTGGATCGTGTTTTGAGCCTGCAGCACGCTGAGGACACTGTAGGTACCTGAGCGGAGGCTCAGGCTTTGTGCTCACGAGGGCTGTTGTGCCAAAATGAACACGCCTGATCTGATGGCCGGAGCTTCGCCCTTTAAGGCCTCGTGCTTTAGCAGGTCTCACAGGCTGTGTGCTCCAGGAGAAGAACCCTGCAGCGACCATTGGGTCACCAAAGCCAGATCCTGCCCCGGTGTGACAGCAAAGCAGCGCCTTGGCGCGACTCGGCCGGGTCTGCATGGAGGTGCTTGTCCCGCAGGGAGCGCAGGCCGAGGCCAGCCAGATGGCCTGACGGGGGGCCGGGGGCCCTACAGCGGCCTGGCCCGGGGCGAGAGGTGGCCCGGGGAGGCCGTCAGGTGGTGCAGGCCGGTGGCTCCAGGCCCTGCTCCTGCTGGGCCTTGCGGGGTGCTCCGCAGCCTGCCCTGCCTCGGCACCGGTGCTTTGGAGATGCCTTCCCTGGGCAGCGCCCTTGCCCAAGCTGGAAGGAGAAGTCCTGTTTTATTGCTGGACTCAGAAGTGATGAGGGCATGGCAGGTGACAACAGGATGCCAGGGAGCACCATGATTTTACCTGAGTTCAGAAAGGATGCCGAGCCATTTTCTGTACTCGGCCTTTTTCCTTTTGTGTGGCACATGCACCCTCATGTACAGATTGTGTGCAGGCAGGGCAGATTTGAAAGGGAGATCTGTGCCGTACCTTGCTGGTTCTTAACGTTTTAGAGCTGCGAAGACATGTTTTAGGCACTGCAGTACCTGCCTCCATCCCTTCTGCTTTCTCCATTCTTCTGGCTCCTCCCAGTGGTCTCTGCTGACCCTGCTAGTGAAGGCTTTCCACCCCTTCCAGAGGGACAGTTGGGAAGCGTTGTTCACATCCAGCCCAGCTTCCAGCACGTGGGCTTCTTTACCAGGGCAACTCCAGACTTAGGAGAGAAGCTCTGGTGGGCGCTGGCAGCCTTAAGTGATTTGCAGGATTTTGATTTGCTTGTGAATATATCTGTTTGACAAATTGACTTCTGGGCTTTTTTTAGTAGTGTGGTTCTGGACCTGGCCCCTGTTCTGGAGGAGTTACCTACAGATGAAAATAGCACTGGAGAAGAGGTCGGAGTTTGGCCCGTAAAATATGCCAAGGAATTTCTTTGCCTGTCATCTAAACTGCCACTTCGGTTATTTCCACATTTGCAAGGAGGTGCAGAGATTCCTCTTTTCTTGTTGTATTTTTGGTCTCTGCTGCTTTGGGGACATGACTGAAGAGCCAAGATGCAGGCAGTGACTAATGAAGTCTCTCAGATGTCTTTCCATGATGAGACAGCCACCGGTGTGGAAAATGCTGCTCTTTTTCTGGGGGGAATTTTGTCTCTTGCTGCCTGTTATAGGGAACCCACTTTCTTGTTCTTTATTTTAGCCTTCAGCAGAGAAGGAAGAGGAGGAAAGGGGTTTTCAGGCCAGTCAGCAGGAGCCTTTTTTTCTAGAGCTTCAGCAGATCCTCACCACAGTGACACTCAGGTTAGGCTGTGTTTCCAATTTACCCCCGTCTCAGCTGTTACAAATTTACCCAGAGTGGTCTCCCCGTGCAGCCCACCACCCCTACTGCTGTTGTGAGTAATCTGTAGCCGAGTGACTTGGAGCTGTGGCACCAGGCAGCGTGGTGAAGCAGTAGCAGCAGCAGCAGCCCCCAGCCTGATGATGTGGGGGACATGCATGCAGGTGCGTTGTTAGAGCATGGAGTGGCTCTTGTGATGGGTGCAATGAGAGCAGCAGTTGTTGGGTCCCGGGGTTTTGCGTGGGTGCAATGTAGGTTCTCTCATTGCTTGTGATACAGCTGGCTTTGGCTTTTATTCATCAAAAGCTTGGTGTTGATGGATAGCAGGACTACCCATCAACAGAAATTCATGAAGGCTAGACATGGAAGCTGGGGCAGAACGTGGGAAGGAAGCAGAGAGAAGACAAAATGAAATCTTATAATTGTAGGAGAGCAGGCGAGGTGTGACATTGGTTTTTACGGGGAGTACACTCACTTGGTGTGGGTCTGGTGAGGAGCAGGTCGCTGGGAACGTTGCTGTTCTGTGGAATTACATGGGCAAAGCCTGACCCACTCTGGCACTGTGAGGTGTTGTGTGGTAGCTCTGCCCCAGGGGCTTCCCATCAGAGGTAGGTCTGTGGCAAGGGGAACCCCGGCCCCAGGAAAGTGAACCAAGGTTCAGCACCCTGGCTGCTGCCCCTGACAGTGGCAGTGGTGTTGTTACTTGTTTTTTCCTAGCTTTGGGACTACAGTGGTGATGCTGGTGCAGGAGCACACACAGCAAGGGCACACGCTGCCACCCGGCCCCTCCTGCCTCTCAGATTCTTAACTGGTACCGTGCAAGGCACCTGGATTTAGACCTGCTGTAATTGGTGCTGCATCCCCAGAAAATACGCAGTCCAGCCTCCTCCAAATGTTTGCGTGTGGACGAACACATGAGAGGTTTAAGAGCAGGAAAAGCTAATTTTATTTTATTTATTTTTTGCTTCCTGGTTGGCCCCAGCTTTCAGAAAGGTGTTAGCTATGAATCCTGACAATTAACAGACAGTTGGAAAATGTTTTAGAGGGTTGTGGCTATTTTGGCTGCTGGGTAAGTGGGGGTGAAAGCAGAAATTCAACTCGGTGCTATGCTCTTTGTTACTGTCCCTTTTATTATCCTTGTTCCCTTTGATGTGGAAACGTTGGCCACCCTTGCCCTCTAGAATGGTGCTCAGGTGTAATAACGTGGGACATCTGTCTGCTCTGAGCCTGTGCTACTCATCCCCTTCTTGTCAGGGCCAAATTTTGTATGCTCCATAAAGCCAGTGCTTAGCTGCACTTCCAGGCAAAACTGCCCATGCGAAAAGGAGCTTCAGGCGCTGCGGTGCACATGGAAATTGTTTGTGCAGACTTTCTCCAAACTGCTGTGTTTGAGAACGTCCCATAAGGAGTCCAAACACTTTTACTAGTAAAGGATTGTTAACAGCCAGCCCGCCAGAGATCCTGAAAGTGTTTGTTATCTTGAACTGGAACTGTAGATAGGAATGGAGTTGCTGGGTCCTGGCATTTGGTGCTCCTCTAATCAAGTACATCATTGTCCTTTGAGGAGTAAGCATTAAATAAATAGTTCTTTAACAGGTCAGAGTTGATTCGTCATGAAAAAAGAGCTGCTCTGCTTGCAGACTTTTCAGTCTCCTAAGCTAGGCGTCAGTTGTAATAATTTTATTTTTTTGAAAGGAAACATGATCAGGTCAGCTTTATCCCTCCAGTTTAGGCTTTATGTAATAGCAAACCCATCGGAGTCACTTGATGATCAAAAATAAAGATCAGCTGAAGACTTTCTCCAGGAAAAGAAAGCAAATGTGCCTTTGCCTATTGTGCTTACAGCCTTGGTATTGCAGCCATGGAATGTGGCAGAGGAGATGGGCTTAAAAGCATGGGCAAATGTGAAACTAATTATCCTGGTGTCATTGTCCAAGCTGAATGAAGTGCTGAAAGAAAATAAACATTCGCAATGAAACCCAGCATGGATCTAAACAAATTCTTTCAGCTTTAGTAATAATCAGTAGTGCTTCCTTAGTAAATGAATGACTGGGGAATTTTTTGTTTGAGCTGTGACTGTACTCTGACACCATCACCACCAAATCTGCACAGCTATGGCACGGACCTGCTCTTCCGAAGCGCTTTTGCCACAGCGGCTGGGCCAGGCTCTTTCTCTCTCTTCTATCAAAGTGTTTCTTCATGCAGGCAGTCGTGGCAGCTCTGTGTCAACTAAGCGTGTAGCTGCATGCACGGTTTTCCCTGTTGCTTTGGACTCCTGCCTTTTCGAGATCAGCCCATAAACGATTATGTTTTTTTAATATCTGCTTTGCAGCTAGTGTGATCCTCGAGCGCCTTCATTTCCAGAAGTAGCTGGTCAGTGGCTTTTTCCTTAGATAAAGAATTTTTTGTACCCTGCCCTGTGAGCAGCTTGTTCGCTGCAAGGATGACTATAGCTGCAGTTACGTCTGCTGCGAAATTCCCAAGATTCCCATCAGCAGCCTCGTTTAAACATCCCCCAGCCCTGCTATAAACAAGCGAGAGACGCTCGCCCTGCACCCTGGCCGAGAGCCAAGGGCATCGGGCGCTCCAGCTGGAGACAGAAGGGGAGCACAGAAAAGAGTGTCAAGTCATGAATCACCGCAGCGAGGACTGACAGCCACCGTCAACAAAACCAGACAAACCTGGGGCTCGCTGCTTAATTAAGCGGTTTATTTCTCATCAAAGTGACAATGTGCAGGCGAGTTGGAGAGGCGGCAGAGCACTGCTGGCGAGCAGCTGCCTTTGCTGCGTGCACATGGGGTGCCTCTTCACCATGTTCTTCGGCAGCGAGATACCAGTAGGGCTGCGGATGGAGTTTATGGGCCCCTTGGCTGCTCCTGGCTGGCTTCCTAAGGTGACAAAGCCTACGTAATTGTGCTGTTTACCTTGGGGCCCTTCTGGCAACTTCTGAGCGTATAGGACAGCTTCAACCAGATTTGAGAAAAGATTAGAAATTTCCAAGATTGTTGCATTTCTACCAATTTTGTGATGCTCTGAGGGTGGAAGGAGAGTGGGCCCCAGGTCAGTGCCTTGCCATAGCAGAGGCAGGGAGGGTGCAGCTGATACGGAGCTCGTCTGGCGGCTGTGACCTGTGTATGCAGGGCGCACGTGTTGGTGCGACAGCCAGCACACGCATATGTCAGGACTGGCCAGAGCAGGGAGGGAAAGGGGTGTGAAGGGAAAGCTGGGATTAGCGCAGGGCGGGAGAGGCATACAAGGGCACAGGAGACAAATGCAGAACAGGGCTCACTGGCTATTTTTATCTGTTTCAAGATCCTTAGGCATGCCAGGTTGTGCTGCTTAATTCTGTAAAGAAATCTGTATGGTCTGTGCTCACCGGCAGAGGCTTAGAAACGCCTCAGTAGCTCCATGTTCGAGGTGTGAGACTCGCTTGGTTGGCTGCATCCTGAGCAACTTCGTTACTGGGCTGGAAGCTTGAAAACTGTGCCTCCATCCTCAGGGGCTTTGGGGGATTTAGGTGCAGCCCAGCAGCACCTGGCAGGTTTCCAGGGTGGCATGTCTTCTTTTCTTGGAAACTTCTCAGTGCCTGGCCTATCTGTGCTGTCACCCCTCACGTGTATGGGATAACAAAGGCCAGGGGGATGCTCCGTGGCAAGTGAAACTGCAGTGAAGTTTTCCTTGGGTACTGCCTATGCAGAAAGCTCACGGGACAACAGTCTTATGTCTTCTTGGCACAAATGGCCTCACAGCCAAGCAGGAGCCATGTTTTTTGCCTTATGGTATATCTTACCACATTACTTTGGAAGGGCTGCAACTCTGTTTTGCAAGGTGATCTCCTGCAGCACAGCCGATGCCAGTAGATGCTCATGATTAACTGCACGCCCTAGGGCGTCCTCCTTCATCCGTGCCACGCTGCAGTGCTTCCCACCTGGGCTGATCTGACGGGCTGTCTGTGTGCCCCATGACTCCAGGGTCACCTTGAGCAGAAATCCTGTGGTTTTTTTCTGAATCGGGAGTGCACGGCCTCGTGTGTGTGACCAGCGGGCGCAGCCGGCTCCCTCCTGGTTGCCGTGCCCCTGCTCCTGCGAGGTTATGTGAGGAAAGACAAAACTTTCTTGCCAGAGGTGGGGGAGCGAATTCAGTCTCCAGCAAACCTGGAACAAGGAGCAGCTTGGAGAAGGTGTGCTTCCAGGCCACGTGCCAGCGCTGAACCAGCACCAAGAAACTGCGGCAGGTTTACAGAAATGCCACAGGCGAAACGAGAGCTCTGGTAATTCACATGCTCCCTGGGTCTGACAGGCAACCATCCAGCCTCACCTCTTGTATAAGACTGGCCCCTTCATTTCGTGTAGTTACCCTTGTCCCACACCCAATAATATGTGCTTGCCAGCAGTGCTTTTGGGAAGTTAAACAGCTCTGGTGCAGAACTGGCTGGCGACAGGGAATCTACCACTTCCACCGGCTGAGCAGCCACACTCCACAAAACAGCGTTTTATTTCTAATCAGGAATTGCCCGGTTATGGCATCTGGCTGTGGTTGCCATTCTTCCTTTCTTCAGGAGATGAAAGACTTTTTGAGTGCTTCGTGTTTACTCCGTGGGACTGCAGTGGCATAAAGGCACTTTCTTCTGTCTGAGAGGCGAAGCAGGTGGAACTTCCTATGGGGCAGATGGAGCAGCTGTCAGCCACTGGGGTCTCTCTCCCCACTCCTTTGCCCAGTGCTCAACAACCCTTTTAGAGCAGGGAAGTAATGCTTTTACCATAGCTGTATGTTGGCATCAAGTATCTTCTATTGCCCCTACCCACCATGTCCTTCTACGAGTGCCCACTGTAAGGCTGGATTTTAATCCATGTTCCCAAAGGGAAGTGCTCGGAGCCACTCTATATGATGCAAGGTGCACGTTGAGGGCCAAAAGGAGTTAATCACTACAGGGAAATAGGCTCTGTCATCTACCCAGAGGGTGGGAGAGAAAGAAAAAATTCCCTTGCGGGGAGAAAGGAAAGAGAGGTCCTTGCAGTCGCCCTGCCAGTACCAAAATAAATCTCCAAGAGGGGAAACAACAGCAGCAAAGAGCTACCAGCACAAAGGCATAGCAGAGGAGCAGATCTCTTCCTGACTAAAGGCTGCCAGCTCTGGACCTTGGTGGTTAGTTTGCTTTGGTGAGCCCTGTAACCACCGGTATGTGCTTGTCCTTCTCATCAGCGGGCCGCTCGCTACACAGGCCAAGTGGCGATACTGAGGGCAACAGCCTAAAAGGAATGTGGCTGAGCCGTTGGATCAAATGCTGGATTTGAACCAAGCCCGTTCTGTTTTGGAGCAACTAAACCGTCCGGTGGGCTGGAAAAAGCTCTGGGGAACCTCGACCAAGGTTGCTAGAGAGCAAAGTCGCTGAGAGTTTCCATCCAAAAAGGATCCAGGCAACATCTCCTTACAGTAAACAGAAGAAAGCCTTGCAGCTCCGTGATCTTTAAGCACAAGGGGGAGTGGATGAGGCTGATGGGAGCAGGCTGAGAGCCCTGGGAGGTTTTATCCTGACAGAGCACATCTGTAGCGGAGAGTTGCCAGCCTGCTGTGAGAAGCCACGGGGGGACATCTCCCGCTTGGAGCACATGCCGTCTGCATCTCCGGGGGCTCCTCACACCTTCCTAGACAGGACTGCAGGAGGGGAAGCAGCTCAAACCATCGGCGGTATTAACAGCAAATCTGACATCTGGGCTGGCCCGTGGAGCAGCCCAGGCATTTGGTTTGTTTATTTTCCTTAGGCCTTTGGCGCTTTTGCTCTTTGCAGAAGAAGGCCTGAGTGCGTTGCTAACACACCGCTCGGGGTAAGCACTAAACGAAACTCCCACTGTTTTGAGGAACCGAGCTCAGGCATTTTTTAAATAACTGCTTCATTGTGATTCTTGGACAAACTGAAACTAAAATTTCTTCCCTGCAGCACTGTTTTTTGTCTGTTTTGCTGATAGGCCATCCCGTAGCTGCAGATCTCCAGCGTATTGAAGTACGCTGCTTCTGCTCTCACTCGGCCTAACTCGACGCTCCGGAGTAATTTCATTAACATCAGTGGAGATACTTCCTCTGTCCACTGGCACAGAGCTGGTTTGGACGAGAGCCCCACCGTACAGAGCGGAGAGCTTCACCTCTCCCCCGCTGCAGCTCGCAGGATCTGCGCAGCAGAGGTGAACTTGCAGGAATGCAGAACACGAGCACACGGCTGCTGGGGACCGGAGAGCAGCTGGCCTTCCTCTGGCATACGAGTGGCTTCTTCAAGAGCAAGCTTCCAGCTGGGGGCTGCTGATTTCCCCAGTACATCATCTACAGCACCAGGGAAATACACCTCTGCGTCACCCACGGCCTGCTTGGAGAAGCTCTTCAGAGGCACCCACTCTTCTGTATTCCTCTCTTTGATTCCAAGTCCTCTCGTTGGCATCCTGGTACCTAGCACCACGAGGCACTTGCTCTTTCAGCCTTAAAAACAATGGGGCTCAGAGTGTTAGCCTCTTTGGAGGAGCTAGGCTCTATTTTTAGCCGAGCTGTTTGTGCGAGCAGTTGAGGAGGTGTAGGTACAGCGTCTGGGGATGATGTCTGAGCAGCTCGTGGCTGCCGAGATGCTGAGCAGAGCTCAGAGTCTGGCAGTGGGAGGTTCGCTGGTCCCTCGGGGGTGTTGCAGGGAGGGGGCTGGAGTGGGTGTAGCTGGTGATATGTACAGGCAGCCAAAACCTGGTGTTGTAATGTCTGAGACAGTCTGAGTTTGGAAAAGGCCCCGATGATATCACCCTGCAGAACTGTTAGCGGCAGAGTGCAGGAAAGGAAACGTTCATGAGTCCTTTCCAAATCTGTAAGGAGAGGAATTAATGCTCCTTCTTCCCATACATACCACACCGCTTGGAAATGGCTTTCATTCATGACCAGGCATCAAAAGAGACGGCCCTTTCTCTTTTCTCTTCTCCTTGCTGCTGCCATCTCTCTGCCACGTGTAGCAGGGAGGGCTGAGGGCGGAGGGTGTGAGAGCAATGCCTCTTCTGTACTAGCTCCCTGCACGCTGAACTCTGCATACCGTCCTGCAATTTCGCTTAATCCACTTCCCAAAGAGGTAAACAAGCAATGGTGCTTTCCTTGCTGCCACAGAGGTGAAGTTCTGCAGGAACATCACTGAGAGCTGAATTCTGCAGGAGCCCTCCCATGCTACCTCCTGGTGGCTGCTCTCCCTCTGCAGCTCACCGTGTCCCCTGTGTTCCTACGTAGCCCCGAGCTGCTGTCTGAGCCAGCAGGACTTGTCCTGCACCAAGTCCTGCTTGACTGCAAGACCTTCCCGGTACCTTTTGTCTGTGGCCTGCACAGCACAGCCCTCCTGCTTCAGAAAGCCTCTCTTTCTGGAGGTGGGGAGTGAGACCACGCAGGGAATGCTTGGTTGCTCTCAGATCCGCTTTTTTAGCGTGACCCTTCTGCTGCCGCAGTATCACCGGGAGGGTGGGAAGGAGGAGCTTGAGGCTGGAGCCAGTTCATGTGAATTAAGCGAGCGATGTCCTGCATAGCCCAGGGAGTGTGAAGAATGATGTCAAGCAGTGACTGCCGCAGCGAGCAATTATCTTTGTGACTGTTCTCAAACCAAAATGGGAAGAACGTACGTGAAATATTTCCCTCTATCGTTTCATGCAGCAAGACCTGCAGGCTAACGGAGCTGTCACACTGAGAAAAGTGAAAGCAGGGCCTGGTAAGCTGCTTCAGCAGGCAAAGCTTTTTCTCTTAGCCACTTGCTCATTGCCAGTGCACAGTCTTCTTGCTTTCCCTCTTCTCCAGCATGGTAATGTGGGCTTCTCAGTAGCATGGGCTGCTCTTCCCCTGCCACCTGTGGTGGGTGAGATCAGTGTGGAGCTCCTGCCTTCCTGCTCAAGAAAGAGCCAACTTCACATGCAATTTGAGAAAGGGCAAGGCAGATAACAATCCCTGCCTGCGGCTGTTATAAAACCTAATGTCCCGGACTCACCTACTCCAGCATGGACACCTGTTGGCAGACTGGCTGAACAGGGCTGTGAGGATTCGTTTAAGCTTGCGAGCATCAGTTTGGTAGCAAGCAAGGTGCTACTCCTAAGGAACCAGAAAGCTAAGAGGTAGAATTGATTTCCCAGTATCTTCTGCGGCTTTCTGGAGCGCAGCCCAGCGGACAGCAGTGGGGAGCAAGCTAGGGAGGGAGTCTTTGTCGTGTGATGGGTGCAGGATAGACCCGTGCAATTTTCCTCTCCAAGGAGGAGAGCGAGCATCTTCCTCCAAACAGCTCACCAAATATTGTAAGCTGAACTTGAGGTAGTTGGAGCTGTTGACAGACTGGGAAGATAGATGGAGCATAATGCTAGCCAGTTTAGCCAAAAGATGACTAAGGTGGGGGAAGGATTGTTGACTCCAAACATCTGTGAGGAGATGGAGATTGCATTAACAAAGGAGAAAATTTAGACAGGAAAGTGCTTCCTAGAAGCGAACTGTGTCTCCCCAGGGAGGGGGTGGGGGTCCCATAGCTGGCAAGATGGGAACGGCCACAAGTAATAACAAATCTAATTCCTTGCCATGTAATGATAACAAATAATGCAGAACGAGTCTTGATAAAGAGCTAGATAACAACCTGGTAACAACCAAATGCAGAGTCTGGGGGCATGAGCAGGGTGGGACGTGGGGTGTTCTGTTGCTGGCAGCATGTGCCTGGCAGTTCTGATGACTTCCTTGAGCCATGAAGCTTGTATTTAGGCTTTTCTTCACTCAATACATTGGATCAGAGGTAAATTCAATTCCCAGGCCACTTCTCTGAGATTTTTTTTTTTTTATTTTTTTATTCAAAGGAGGAGGACTGCAGTACAGCAACAATCAGTTTGTGCTTTATTTGCTGGCACTGGGATCCCAGGGACCCCTGCACAGCTTTATGTCACTCTCATGCTGTTTGGAGGGAAAAGATTTCCCAGCAGAGAAAGCAGAAAAGCAAATTTATGTTTTGGAGGAGTTGCTCTGTGGTATAAGCTGGAGTAGGGACTCGAGTGGACAGTCAGATCCAGGAGTATGTGAGAAGCGGTTCCTCTGAGATGTGGCCAAGACCCTAAATGCCCTGGCCAAAGGGAGCCCTGACTACAGAGCAGGCAGAGCTGTCGGCAAGATGAGCAACTGGATCTGTGGGCCCAAGTGATCCCCGGACACCAAATTACAGGGCCAAGCATGAGGGCTCCTCTGCGGCTAGTTTCTTGGCAAGAGACTAGTAACAATGTCCTATTTATACACCATTCAGAAAGATGGGGTTAAGGCCAGGGCTCTTCAGTGTTTTGAGGCTTTGGCTTGGTCCGTGATGAATCCTTGGTTTAATTTGGTAACGCTGGAGCAAGGTGGCAGCATTTTGTCTTCTTTGCAAACCTGAAACCTTGGTTTCATTTAGCGTGGGCTGCAGTGCCAGTTCTGGAGGGTTAAAATGTGAAAGGGGAACACCCTCTGCTTGTGCCCTTGACCACTTGGTCTGTTGATGATTATCTCCTAGCTGGTAGTCATAAGATAAGAGGGAAAATGTGACTGTGAGGGTGCTGGGAGAGCTGAGGCAGCCCTGCACATCACCTGCCCCGCCAGTGACAGAGGAAACGGGTGAGTCAGGGCCTGGGAGGACAGCAGGGGCAGGACGGAGGGGCAGCTGCCCTACAGGGCTCCAGCTGAGAGGGCTGAAATGCTGCCCACAGGGGTCAGCCTCTGCCCCCAGCCAGCTCTGGGAGGGCTCGGGGAGAGGAGTTCCCCGCCCTGCCTTGCAGGAACCCACCTCGTGGAAATGTCAAACCAAAGGGCACTTGACCATGTAGAAGTGAGATATGAGGAAGGCAGACAAGGAGAGGGGCTGGTGGCTGAAGTCACTGTTTGTCCTGGAGCAGGTTTGTCCAAGTACGCACTTCAACAGCTAGATGAGGAAGATCGTTGTCCACAGGGGTCCCAAGAAAGGGATTTTTTTCCCCTAGTCACCCTGCCCTCACACAACAACCAGACCCCCAGCATGCTCCTGGTGTGCACTGGTCAAACTGCTGTGAACAGCCTGGGGGAGTTGAGCACAGAGGAGAAAGAATGAAGAGCTGGTGCTGGGCTGGATGGGGTGGCCAGCCTGGGCAGGAGGAGCTTGGCACACCTGCTTGGCAGAGTGTGGAAGATGCAGCTGGAAGCTCTTCTGGAGGCTCCCTGCTCCGCCAGGCTCATCCCAGCACAGCCTGGACTGGTGTGCATGGGATGGCTGCAAACTGCATGCTGCATGCAGGGGCTTCTAAGGATGCTTCCAGCTTGCCCTGGTGTGCAGGCTATACCTCCTCTTCCTCAGGTAAAGACTCGCTGCTTCTTTGTGCTGTGTAGGGTTCAGCTCCCCCTGTCCTTAAAGCTGAAAAGAAAAGTAGCACCAGGCACCCTTGGGTCAGGACCCCCATGGCTCCCTCAGACAGCTCAGTATGTGGAAATGGATCACAGACCACAACAACCAGTGCAAAGAAGGGTGGGTCGACATGGGACAGAGCCAGCCTGCAGTGGCAGTGTACATCCAGTGGGAAACTGGCAGTCAGCTTTCCTCCCAGGTGCTACAGATGGGTGAAAGAGCCCCCGTCAGCAGCATACACACCACGTGCACTGTGAAAGGAACCACAGAGTCACGTGAAAACCATTGGCAGTGTCCCCTGTCACTTTTATGTTGCTTGTGGATGACCTGGCTGATAGCTGACCAGCTGTCCCATCCCAACGAGCCCCAGCGGTGCTGCAGCACACTTCCCTTTTGTGACAGAGTCCCTAAAATAAGCAAGTGTGGGTAATCCTGGGTGCACCCATGCTAAAACATCTCCCATGGCCGGCTGCTGAGCTGGTGTGACACTGCTCAGGAATGTCCCCCAGTGGGACACCAAACCGATCTCGCCTCCAGAAGAGGAAGCACCATGTCCCCGCGTGTCCACCCTGACCCTTCCTACAGCACCAGCCAGCCTGGCTGTGCGGGCCTCTGCCCGGGGCAGGCATGGGGAGGGTCGTCCCTCCAGCCTCCCCCAGCTCCGCTGCTCGAGCCTGGCCTGCTTTGGGGACCCAGTCCCGAAATGTCCGAAGGATGAAGGGAGAGTCCCACGAGGGACTCCCTTCATCCCCCGATGCTGGGATCGACCCGGAGTGCAAATTTCCCCTCGCCCCTCCCTAAAGCAGACCTGCCCCGAGCACCATGAGGGCCGTGGAGAAGTTAGCCCTGCAGCTGGGGAGACATCTGTGATCTGGCGGAGAGAGGTTCTTTCCACAGAGGCTGCTATTTCTGCATGACCTCATCTGGGCTCGCTGATCCCCTGCGCTGTGACTCACGGCGTGCACGGTCCTTTGGTTGCTGTGGCGGGCTGCAGGGCTTCGCGGTGGCCTTTTGCTCTTCCTACAGGACAGCTCTCCTTGACTTGGGTGCCATGAACTCTTTGACGCTTTTCCATTTCTGCCTGGTAAGAACACCACGATCAGCAGCAACGGTAGATTGTCATCCGAAAACCTTCTGAGCAACAAGCCATACATTAGCCAGCCAGGGCCTGCACTGGTCCAGGATGAGGCCTGTATGCACAGTGCTCCCAAAGGAGCCATTGACAGCTCTCAGGAATTACAGGTGTAGGAGCCACTACTGTGGGGCAGCCTGCCTTGTCAAGGTAAAGCCTTACAGAGCTGGGTGGAGGGGAAAAAAAAAAAAAAAAAAAAGAAAACTGGTTTAAAAATAAAGCAGAAGCTGGCCATTTATGGCAAGGCAAGCGCTGGCTTCCTCATCAGCCTGCGCAGCACCCACGGAAAAGCTTTTGCCATCCGTAAAGCTGGCCCCTCAGCCTCGGGGCTCTCCTCCCTCCCCTGCACCTCGTGGGGCAGCTGAGCCCCAAGACTCTGCAGGTTCCTGAGCTGCAAGCGCTGGGCCGTGGGTACCAGATTAGCTCTTTTTTATTTCCTTTCATTTAGCAGGATCCTGCAGAGCTGGGCAGCTGCCAGTCAGTCTGTCAAGACACGAACTATTTTGGGAATTTTTATGATGGAACAATATTTTTTCGGTAAACAAACGGAAAGCTGTTAAACAGGGACCTTCACCTCGCAGCTCCCGGTTCAGCTCCCTCACTGCTGCGATGCCACAGTGACTGCACTGTCCGCGCTGCAGAGCTCCCTTCATGGCTCCAGCAGGGGCAAAACAAATAGCTTTTTTTTTTTTTCCCTTTTCATGAACTTCTCAACAGAAAAAAAAAAAAAGAGAGAGAGAGAAGAAAAAGAGTCATTTTGGTTTAAGCAGCAGAAGCATTTTCTTGGTGGACTTAACCCCTCACACACCTGAGGGCAAGCTTTGTGCTCTCGGGGCTGTGATATCCCGCTGTATAGCAGCCAGCCCCATCCCGGGCTGGATTTCCTCAGGGCTGCTGGAATACAAATCCAAGCAGCAGTGACACGGGGCTGACTGTGCACAAGAGGAAGACTTCCTTTTTTCGATGCCTGTTACTAGGAAGTCCCGATGGAGTCACGGAGTGCACAGAGGAAGGTGCTTGTGCAGCAGAACTGAGCAGTGAAGGGCAGAAACCTGTCCCACTGTAAAATGGAGGTACCACATCTCTCAGGGGACAAGCCTGCAAGGGGCCGCTTCATCCTTTGGAATGAAAAATCATGGGCTCAATCTGGCTTCATGATTCCTCGCGTATTTGTGGCACTGGAGAACCCAGCTTTACATGGAGCAGACTTCGGGGGAACTGATTCATGCCAGTCGGCTGGGACAAGCCAGGACATTTGTGTGTACTAGGCCGCTCCGCACACGCTTCGTCCACGTCACAAAGGCGTTTTGTGGTTTTCTTCGGTTCCTGGAACATCCAGTCCACCTCGTACAACAGTGCTGGCTCGCGCAGGCCCTACTGGCAGCCTGTTGGCTCCGGAGCACGCAGATCACGGAAGGGTCTCGAGGGATGCCACTCTGCTTCTCTCCTCTGCCCCTTGTTCCACTGTCAGACTCATCGGGGAGTTCTAGGTTGCCCCACTGAATACTCACACTGGGATCTTTTGTTCGCCCCATCCTGATTCTGCCTCGGGGTTTCTCCTGTAACTCATTAGCTGTTCTCACTCGGAGGCTCTGCTACCAATGCCTCTCTCAGAGAAGCCTGCAGGAAAGTTCCACCTTCTCCGTGGCCAGCTGTCTTCCCTTCTCCATGGGCTGTAGCAAGCCCTGCACTTTCCTCTCTCACCCCCCCATTTCTTCAGCTTATTCTCTTTGTTTTTACAGTCTTGGCAGGTCAGCTCTGGAGCCTTTGCCCCTTACCCTTCTCTGTCACACTCTGACATATCTGGGAATTCCTCCCATGCCCATTCAGACGGTCTGCTCTCTGCCTTGTAGGAGCACAACTCACAGCCCCTCTGGGCACGCCTGTGCTGTACGTTAGGGTTGAGAGTCCCGGGAGCACTGGAAGGCATGGGGCAAGCATCCTAGGAGCTGCGTCAATGGTGCTGCATGAGAGATGCACACTGGAGATGCACATCCTCAAGCCCCCTGGCATTTAGGGAATCCCTGTTTTACGGGTGGAGGTACAGAGACCAATTCAGTAAATTTTTTGGATCCCAAGTCTACATTTTAAACAGACACCTAAGCTGTCAAAATCCATGCAGCTCATATTTCCTGTGATTACAGCTTCTACTATCTGTTATTGGAGCCTCACTCCTACTTCCTCTTCCTGCTTTGGCTTCCCTCTCCTCACCCACTGACTTCCCCTGTCTTTATTGTACCCACATGTTAGTGCCACGAAGTGAATTTATCTGTGCTTCTCCAGGTCCACGTGGAAAGGACGTCCTCCATCCCCAGCAAATAGCCCTTTATCTCTTTCTCCTGAATCGTTTGTGCTCTTCTGCAGGGCATTCGTTCTCTCTTGAGCATTCAGCGGCTTACCTAAATCAGTGTCACTTATGCCTATCACTCCTGTTCCTCCTGCTCAGCCTCATTCCTTCCCTAACGAAGGCTTCTCCTTCTGCTGCAGTTTTATGCCTCCAGCTTTTATCCACCTTCGAGGTCCAGCTGCGTTTTGTCTTCTTCTGTCCTCTGGCAGTCTGGGACTTGCCACACTGAGCAATCCTACAGCAAGTCACGACGATATAACATGTTTGACTTACCTTATGCCTCTCAGGGCCTTAGTCTTAGCTTTGCAGCTCTGTTTTCTTCACGTCTGGCTCTCAGGGCCAGCTCTGTGGGCCTCTGCTTGGGTTTGAGCATTTACCCCATGCAGGCACAACAGAATATGTGTTTTATGTCCCTGTAGGTGCCTTGTAAATGGGAGGAGCAGGGAAAAGGTCTTGAACGGTGGCACTGGCAAAACGAGTGCTCTGGTCAGCAACACGGGGGCCTGCCTTGTCTTTGCTCACTCCGCCTGTGCCTCTGTGACCGATGTTCCTTCTCTTAGCTTCCAACCTGCAGGCATCTCCCGGACCTCTGTTGTTTATGACACTGCAATTTGTTGCCTTGGAAATAAGTGCTGTTTTATCCCAAACAGAGCCTACAGATTCACAGCGCAATCCCGCAAGAGGAGCAGATGGTTTCCCCCATCTCCTCTGTCTTATTTCCCACTGTCCTTGTCCGCAGTTGGATGACAGGAACCTATGATTCAGCGCAAGTGTCCGTGGCCCAGCTCTAGCTACCAATGTAAACTGGGGAGCCATGTTTCTGCTGGGATGTGACATGCCTTTGGGTCTAGCATCACCATTTTGGCTTCTTGTAAGCGGAACTCGACTAAAACCCTAAAATAAACAACTTTTCCTGCTGACTTCAGTGGTGTCCATGACTGAAGCGCAGAAAGAAAGTTTGGCACCTGCAGTTTCTGTTTCCCAGGACTTTGTAGTATCTCTTCTTAAGCTCTCAGCCCTCTGCAAGCTCATTTTATTATTTCGTATGTCACACTTTGGACAATGTACCCCTGTACTCCCTGCAGACACTGCGTTTCCTCACCTGCAGCCCTCCTGGGCTGAAGCTCAGCTGCAGTTTGGCGCTGGCTATGTGAGGTAGGACTCGGGGAGCTGGGTGGGGGATGTGCCTTCATGCAAATGTGTTTTCCTGGAAGCAGTTTTCAGAAGAAGTGTTGGTACTGGGGCACAGTGGGGTCATGAATCTAATAAGCACTTGGGGAAGCAGAGAGTTGTGGGGACTCTATAGGGCTGAGGAGCTCAGGGGATCTGACATGGCTGGGGGAATGAACACTTCCAAGCCTGAGATTAATTGCTTTGCAAACAGTTCTGTTTTCATTCTTTGGCTTTACTCTTTGTGATTCAGTCTGATTTGTTTGAATTCTGCTCTGAGGCTTATGTCCTACCCAGCGCTTTGCTGCCCGGGTGCTGTCTTTCATTGCCAGAGCAAGTGGGAATGAGTAAATTTAGGCTGGAGATTAGCAGAATGTTTCTTCCTTTCATAGCAGTACGATCCTTGAGAAGCTGTCTAGTGGGAACAGTGAGAGCAAAACCCAAATTGGTTTCAAGATTGAGCCCGGTTAGTTTATGACAAGGATTAAGTAAGTGACGGCGTTAGACCTTGTGGCTGGGTTCAGTGATCTCACATCTCTCCCAGTCTTACCTTTCTGGGGCCAGCTATGTTTAAAATTCACTTGGAGATGGGAAAATTGCCCTCAAGGTTCAAATGCTCTGAATTAGAAGAGAAAAACTGAGCAGAGACTACTGAAAACTTCGGTTCTTCGTTATCCTTGCCTAGAAGCAGGCGAGCTGGCAGGGCCAGTGCAAGCAAGGAGGTTGACCTGTGAAAAGGAACAGAAGTCCTGTGGTTTGGGGAGGAGACGTGGCGTGGGGAGGGCAAGGCAGGGCCCTGGGGAGGGCGACTGTGAGTGACGGGACAAGGAAGGAGGGCCAAGGGCTGTGCTGGGGTAGGGGGTGACGGGGGGCGCAGGTCCATGAGATACGGCTGGCAGGAGGAGAAGGGAAGAGGGCTGCCTTTCTTGTGCACGCTGCATCTGGCTCTTCTGCTTATCGCTGAATTTATCCCGTCTGCAGCGGGCAGCTGACTAAGGCTCCTTGTGCTGCACCATTAATCTGTGGCTTTCCATTAACAGGCAGGTGCTTGTACCCGGGGGACCACCATGTTGACTGCCAGAGGTTCCTGGCACCGGGTGCCAGGGAGTTAAGCAGCCGGGCTGTGAGTGTGCAAACAAACAGCGAGACCTGTGCTAACAGCCCTGCTTTGTGCTAGCGGGAAGCACAGGCTCCAACTTCTTCCGATTTCTCACCTGTCCAGACTGGTACAGAGAGAAAATGCCTCTTGGAGCTGCAGCGAAAACCACACCTATTTACAGTGGATTCCCCAGGGCCCTCCTGTGGGGTATTAACCCTCCAAATGCTTCCTTTGGCACGGCAAATCCCCCACCTGGTTTTCCTGGGGAAACCAGCCCTCCTGCTGCCGCAGAGACCTCCTCTGTTTGTGGCCCAGGGCATTGGCTCCTCCGCTGCCTAGAGCAGGTCCCCGCTTTTCCTTCCCTCCCCATCTGTGCGGCTATCTCCGTCCTTTGGCCAGCTGTGTGCTGGGGCTCTTTCTGCCCAGAAAGCAGGGCTGCCTCCACTGCGTTGTGTTTTTCTCAGACCCCACCAAGTTTCCCTGAGATACCAGCTCATCCCTCCCCCTCGAAATACCCTTTGCGCTCTTCAGCCCTCTTCCCGGTCTCACTGTTTGCTTTCCCTCTTTTCCCTGGTTTCGGAGTTTTCTGGGAAGGAATCCCGTGCCCCGGCCTCCCCAGTGTTGTGTTGTTGTTTTTCCCTCAGTCGCTATGGGCAGGGACCTCGAGCCCGAGCCAAGGAAGGGAGGGAAGAAGGGAGGCAGAGAGAGAAGGAGGGAGCACAGGGGGAGGGACGGAGGAAGCCAGGAAAGCCAGAAGGCAAAGTGTGCAGGGGAGCAGGGTGAGGAAGGCACGGGGAAGGAATGCAATGGGGAAGGAGGATAGAGGGCCTTGTGCAAAGAAGGAGTTTGGGGGACATATCCAGGAGAGGTTTTTCATTGGTTCTTTTATTAATAACGCTGCTGCAGCAGACAGCAATCTCCCGAGGAAGGCAAGGAACCCCCCATCTGCCTGGGATGCGAGGCAGGAGAGGTTATTCAAGGCAAAGAGACATCCTTCAGAAAATGAACATCCAAGCCCAGGGCAGCCAGCGGGAGCACAGACTGCAGCAGGGAAAATGCAGGATGGGAATTTGGTGGGTAAGGAGAGAACGTGAAGCAAAAAGACCCAGAAAAAAAAATATATAGGACCTTATATAAGTCCGTTGGAAGTGAGAAGCCTGGAAGAGGTCTGACAGACTTTCTGTGAACGGGGAAGAAAGTAGAGCAGCTAAGGGAAGTAAGGACACTGCAGAGAAGCTAAATCATTCCTATACCCACAAGAAAAAAACACAACCCCCATAACAGTGCAGTTCAGTGTACAGATGAGGCACCCTCGGGCAGGAGAACTTATAAAAGGAAATGCTGGTGTGTTAGAAAACAGCAGTCCCTGGGATCAGGCACCAGCGCCTCGGGAACAGAATGACTGATGGGGACCAGCAGCTGTGCACAGAAATAGGGGAGGGCAGAGTGAGCCAAGGAATTGCGGACACAGGTCTTATTTCAGTGCCAGGTACATCGGTCATTTAGGGTCTGCGTGTCCCCTCGGCACACCCACCTGCCCTGCTACACAGCAAGAAAAATCTGCAGCTCCCTTCCCTCCGCAAAGGAGAGTGGTGCTCCTGGAGCTGCTGGAAGTTATGCAGCGTTTCCTGCCGTAGGAAGTACAGCAGAGCACGGATTTTAAAAAGGCGTGTGAGCAGGGTCTTTCAAAGGAACTTCTCGACGAGGCTAAGTGGCCACGGGGTGATCTGTGCGGGCACTGCTGGAATACTTCAAAGGAGGAGAAGCCAAAGGCCCCGAAGGCTCAGAGTGCTTCATGCCTGGGAACCATGCAGGGATGGTTTTATAGTCGGATGGAAACTAATCCAGACGTTACCGTAGAGCCACTCGGGGAGCCTGGGATGCACCTTCGTTGGGGATAATTCTCTGTATGCTTCTCAACACCCATGCTGGGAAAAATAGGGGAGATACAGGCAGATAACGAAAGCTATTAGGAGGATGAAAACACTTCCATGTGAGCAGAGGTTGCAAGAAACACAGCATTTGAGTTTACAAAGAAGATAAATGGTAATAGGATATGAGTTGGATGGGACTATAACTTTTTTAGGAGAGGCTATATACTTCAAAGTCTAAACCAATGCCTAGCTGACAAAGATAAGAAGGAAATTCCTCTCTGGAGAGGTTATTCCACAACTGTCCAACAAAGATTATTTAACTGAAGGATCCAGCCCTGCCAGAGGCAGGCTCTTAGGCAACATTTGCCAGCCCTGGTATCTAATCAGCCCTGTTTTTATAAACAAGCAGCTCGGGGATCAATCAGCCTGACAGTCCGTGTCCCTCAGGGCGATGTCTGACCCCCGTGGGCTCAGCACTGACCATCTCCAGCCCCAACCTAGCCACTTTCCCCAAAAACTTCCCAGTGGTGACCTGGGGCAGCACGCCATCCTCTTGCGCCTACTGCTTGTGTGATTCGTCTTTCTGATCCCCAGCCCTATTCTGCGAAGTGACTGGGAGTAACTTTAAAAAATAAAATTAAAAGAAAATCAGATTAGACCTTCGATAGGGTTGGATGAAGGGAATGGCTCAGTCAGAAAGGAATTGTGGCTGGTGGGGACGGTGCAATGCGCAGCCAGAGGTGGCTGAAGGGCAGCCAGAAAAGGCTGTAGGACGTCCTAGGACCCATCGTTCAGCAGATGGTCTGTGGTGCTGTCCATCAGGCTAGCAGATGATCCTAATGCTGAAGGCACAGCAAGGAGCTGGGAGCATGGGAAGCAAGTTTACGGGGATTTGGGTGATTTAGGAGATGGGTGACAGATGAAAAGCACCGCTTCATGTAGCAAATGTTGGATGGCCAGTGCGGGAGCAAGGAGCCCGTCCGAGGAATCCGGGTTAAACAGCGCCACAGCACAGCTCTCTGAGCCATGGAACCTCATCAGCCCTGCACAGAGAGGCCATGCCAAGGGAATTTTACACACAGGAGGTCAGCGTGCGCTTGTGTCTGTCCATGCGTGTCCCACGTACGTGTTGTTGTGCTTGTCAGCCCTACAGAGGTTATGGAAAGGGGATGAACTGGAGCAGCTAGCGTCCTGATTAGATCAAGGTTCAGAATTAACACCAAGCGTGTAAAACTGTGCTCGGGGATGTGACAAGGACATGCGTGTCCCAGTGAGTAAGGCTCTCACTAGATCACCTCCACTGATGGTGGTGTCAGGAGGGTGTGAAAGGGCTGTTATTATTGGGGTCTTAAATGTGCTTTCAGTGCTCTTGGAGGACATGGCACATTAAATGTCGGCGACCATCAGGAGCTTCCTCAGTGCTCTCATCGTTGTGCCGCAGACAGAGCTGTAACAAACAGAATTATGCTGAGAAACTTGCCAAAATGGACTGGTACCGACTCTGCCTCCCTTGGCCAGCTTCGGAGGACATGGGCCTGCCCCAGAGAGCATCCAGTCCCGCTGCGAGACAGCCACCAGGCAGTCAGGAGGAGAGGGACAAAAATGGTGAAGGCAAAAAGCAAAGATTTCCCCAAGGGCTGAGAGCGACTCCTTTGCAATCAACCCCCCGTGCTGGTGCAGCTCTGCTGTGCTCTAGAGTTCGCTCTGTTCCTGATAACTTTTTGGCCCCCGTGTTGTGCTGCTGGGCTGTGTTTCCACATCCATGAGCCTTCACCTTCTGCACACTTTATTTTGAACAGAAATATGCACATCGCCCCTTCCGTGTGAGGAGAAAGCCGTCTTCCAAGCGGCGATGTGCTTGACAGCTTTTTATATTTTGTGCAGTGGAACTTTTGCCTTTTTTTCCCCCAGCCTCTCCTGTCTCCGTTGCAGACGCTGCCATTCCCGCTTGGTTAATTTGTCTTTGTCAGCACATGTTTCCACAGCAGTGGCAAGACTGACCAGCCCCGGTAGGACGGCCGTGTTTACCCGAGCGCTCTGCATCCTTCGGCAAGCAGTCTGTTTGCCGGAGACTTTGCTGTTCACTTTTACCCACTGAAGCCACAAATTCTCAATGAATTCTTATGCCTTTTCTAGCCCAAGTGAAACCGTATCTGAAAAGTAAACATGTTTTGTGTTTACATGAGGCAAAACCCACTTTGGGAAAAGAACAGTTCAAGCACAAGTGGCTGCAAGAACGAGGAAAATTCCCCTGTGAGACGAGAGTTCCCAACTCGAGAAAGAATGATGCAAGTTTGTCCCTCTAAGCATGTGCGTAAGCACTGTCCTGGACAAGGATGCTTCCCTGGAACTAGCCCTTAAACAGTTAAGAGTAAAAAATCACAGGAATAACTCTGATTGTCATCATGACGGAGGCTCAGCTGCCACCAGGACCTGCAGAGGGGAATCAGGGAATCAGGGCTGGCTGGGGGGAAAGAGAAGCAATGAAGAGGCCAGCACTTGAGGCTGGGGCCATGCATATCTGTACTCCAGTGAGATGTCTCAGCTCTGCCCACTAGAAAAATTGAAGAAACTGCCTTCCAGCGCCAAAATGAGGGGGGAAAATGGCACTTTCCCACCGTCTCCGGGGGCAGGAGGAACCGTGCTGCCCTGGGTGGCCCAGCCAGGCCATCGGCCTCCTCTGAAATCCCCGTGCTTTTCCCTCTCCTTCCCCTCGGGATGCAGCAGTTGCAGGGGAGCTGCCGTGGTCTGCCCTGAAGGCAGCTGTGTGTGAATTGCTGGAGAGATATTGTTTGTCAACCACACTGGGCTCCTTCCAGCTCAAGGCACTGCAAAAATCTGTCCTATCTGATATAGGAAGGGGAAGGAATGCGTATGGGAAAAATACATTCCTGCGTGCACGTCGCCCTTCCCCCTGGGATGAGGTGCCAAGATTAATGAAACGTTGGGGTTGGATGCAAAGGTGTGCAGAAAGTGTTCTGCCTCTCTGGAAACAAAAAGGTAAAAGGCTACCAGCACGAGGAGAGTGGGAAGGAAGACACACGTGCAGCGTCCTGCAGAACCAGGCTGCGTCCTGTGGGAAAGCTTGGGCCAGGAACATCCCATGTGGAACACGGTGGCTCTGGTGCCCTGTTCCTGCTCAGACAGAGGTGGGGAGAGCGGGGCCGCACGGGTGGTGGGAGCCTGCGGGTGATGAACAGCATGATCTGCCAGCGGTGAAAAGAAATGGACTTTGTGAACGCTGAAAAGAAACAACGGCTGGCGAGCCAGGGGGAGGAAAACGAGGTGGGGTGGATGGCGGGAAGGACAGGGCAAGGAGCTGGCAGCAGTGCCCAGCTCTGTCACAGACTCCTCGGTCTGCAACGACCTGCCCGTGGGGCCCGCAGGCGCACAAGAGCTGTCCGAGGAGTTTGCTCGCTGTGGTTCACCCCCTTTGGGGGACACCTCCCGTCGCTTTCCCCCTTTACTTTGTGCACGGACTCGTGGGGCTCGGCGGGGCAGCTTCCCCAGCTGCTGCCCTGTTTCTCCTTCCCAGAGGAAAAGGCGTTTTGTCCTGGAGCGGAGCTGCTTTGGCAGCAGCAGCGGCGGCGCATCCAGTACCTGCAGCAGGTCCTGCGTGGCCCTGCAGAGCTGCGCTTCCAGAACGCTTTGGCAGGTGGGAAAGGGCCGATGTTAAGAGAGAAGGAGGAAGGAAACGGTTCAAATCCATGCAAATAAGTTATCAGGAAGCCCGCAGTCTTCACCTGCCATCTCAGTGCTAGGGCACGAGGCCGGGGAGGTGCCTCGGGCAACGTCCCCCCGGGATACCCCAGTGACAAGACGGGAAGGAGCCCAAAGCAGCTGGGCAGGGGCTCCCCGAACCCCTCAGTTTCCTCTCCCCCAGCTTCATCCCGGTGAGGGGCCGGTGGATGTAGGGCCGACAGCCCTTGGCTTCACCGCTGTGGCCGGGGAGGGGGGAGAGGCCGGTGGGGGGCTGCCAGGGCCGCCCTTGCTGCTCCCCGGCCGGGCACTGCGGGGTCCCGGGGGGGGGGTGCCGGGGGGGGGGGGGTGTGCCGGTGCCGGTGCCGGTGCCACCCCACCTCGGCGCTCCCCGCCCCGCGGCCCCGCTCGCCCGCCCGCCCTCCCTGACGTGTGGCGCTGGCAGCCCGGCCGGTTCCGCATTCCCGACCCCTCCCCGCAGCCCAGGGGCCGCTATATAACCGGGGCTGATGCAACCCACCCCGCCGCCCGCCACAGCCCGCGGGAGGCGCGCACCGGGGCGGCGGGGGGCCGAGGCGGCCCGGCGGGGACCGACAGCAGCAGGAGGCGGCCGGGGGCCGGGGCAGCCGAGCCGAGCCGGGCGGCGGCGGCGGCGGCGGGGCTGAGCCCGCAGCCCGCTGCCGGCCCCTGCGGCCGGGCCCCGCGGGCACCCCGGCGGCCCGCTCCCCGTGCACGGTGGGTGCGGGCGCGGCGGGGCCGGGGGGGGGTGGGGAGGGAGCCGGGGTGGCCGGGGGAGGAGGCCGGGAACGGGCGGCCGGGGTCGCCGCGGTGGGCTGGGGGGGGGGTGCGGGGATAGGGCCCCGGGGAGCGGATCGGAGCCCCCCGATCCTTCTGGGGGTACCGGGGGGGTTGCGGGGAGGGGCGGCCGAGCTGCGCTCCACCTGTCCGCGGGGTGCGCAGGTGGGGGGCTGCGGGGCTCCCCGCTCCTGGTGCCGGGGTCTGGGGTGCGTGCGGGGTGCCGGGAGGAGAGGGGCCCCCCGGGACCCCCCGCCGCCCCGTCCCGAGCCCGCAGGGGCAGCCAGGCGTGGGGCTGAGTGGAAGTTGCATTCTTCTGCGCGGGCTGCTCCGGGTAGGCGCTTTGCTATTTTTTTTTTTCTTTTTTTTTTTTTTTTTCCGTGGTAGGGAAATAGGTTTGAGAGCAAATTGGGGGAAAGGGAGAAATACCGAGAGAGCAAGAGCCACATTATGTTTCCATTCTCCTTTAATGAAGGCCCTGTGGAGGTGTATTTGAAAACACAGGGTCTCCTATGCCTTCAAGGAGGGTGAGAACACTGCGCTGGCTGCTTCCAGGGCCATATGCAGCGTATGGTGGCCAATGAAACGGGGCCTGGCTCGTTCTGTTGCTTGTCTTGGCAGCCTGCTGCATGGCTTGTATTACCAGCCCTGGAACACAACCACTGCCAAACTGTGTGTGTGTGTGCGCGTGTGTTTGGACTCCGAGAGCTCAGCAGAAACAAATGCTTCAGCAGCTCGGAGCAGGATTTTTTTAGCTGGTTCCAGGAGAACTCGCACGAAAAACTCTATCTGGAGGCCGGTGCCGGAGCCCGCGCTGGGAATTTGGCGGTTACCGCTTTCACGGGGACATCTGGGAATGCCAATTGTTGGAGTTCACATCCTTAGTATGACTCCTGGTGATTCAAAAAGGGAAGAAAAGAAACCTGCCCATCTGGGGGACGAGTGGGTGGGTGCGGGAGCTGCCGTCCAAGCCGTCCCTGTGTCAGGCGGCGATTGGCTGCTGTGCTCCTCGGGTCTCTGCCATTTCTCGGGGTGGCCAGAGCTCACGGCAGGTTGCTGCTCCCTCTGCCCACTACGGCTGCTTCTCCCTCCTCGTTACAGCTGGGCACTTCCCTCCTTACAGGATGCCAGGGTCTCTGCTGTGGCCCTGGCCGAGGAGGAGTAGATATCCCCTCCATCTCAGCAGCGTGCCCAGCTGGGCTGTCCGAGAGCGGGCAGCGCCAAGCATCTGCCGTGTGCTCTCCTTCCCCGTGCTGGCATTTGCTACTTCATCTGCTCTGCCTGGTCAGGCAGCACGCAGTGTCTTGAGAGCCTGAAGCTGCCCAGAAGCTCCTTTCACTGCGGTGGGCCGTGCCCCATTGACTCGGCCCCAGCTCCCCCAAGAACAAGCCGTGGTGTGTGGCAGCCTGCACGTGTCCCGCAGTGCCCGTGTGGCAAGGAGCGGGCACGGCAAGCCTGGTGCCATCTGCCTTTGGCTGCTGGCATGGGTTTCTCCATTGCACGGACTGCCCAGAGCGTCAGTCCAAACCCTGCAGGCTATTTAGCATGCAGCCTGGGAGCTGAAGGTCTGTATGGGCCTCTCAGCTGAGCGGGGCAGCAGCAAGCTAGCCAGAGCTGGTCTTTATATGGCTTAGAGGTCTTTGTGGATGACCCTGGCGTTCAGGGCACAATTCTGAGGAGTTTGTAGGGGGGCCTCTCATCTCTGAGGCCACCCTTGCCCCTGAGGTTCGAGCTCTGTGCCAGGGGAGGGCTGTCTTCTTGAAGAAGATTCCAGCCCTGACCACATGCGGCCGTGGAAGGTCCTGGGGGATTTTAACAAGTCAGTTGTTAACCTCAATGCCTGAGCTGCAGCCTAGCTCAGATCAGCACATTCCCTCCTCCCCAAGTCCATCTGAACTGCTGTGGGCAGGAATAGGGTCGCTGCTACCTTCCTGTTCTGTGCTGCCGTCCGGTGAGTGGTGCAGCGTTATTAAATGTCTGCCACGCTCCATGCCAAAGCCATAATTAATGGCGATCTCTTAATGCAGCAGCTGCGAGGAGCCTTGGCTATGCTGGGTGCTGTACAAACCCCTGCTGTTACAGGTTGCTTGAAGGTGCTGCATTGCAGTGGTAGGGGTAGTGTGGTGCTAAACTGGAGCTTTTTGCTGCCCTGCGAAGGTATGGAGGAAAATGCTGGGGGAAGGAGGAGGACTGTGAGCTGACTGCTTTGCTGATGGCAAAGAGGGGGTTACTTCTAAAGTTGAGGACTGATTTCTTGCCTTCTTGTAACGACAATAAGAAGCCAAAGCAGCAGACAGGCAGGTGTGTGGTGGTGCCACTCAGCTGGCGGGGGCTGCACGTGTGCCCTGGCGAGGCTGCCTGCTCTGGGCTGCCCCTTGGGTGCAGTGTCAGGAGCTGGGTGCCTCCCTGGTGGAGGGGAGGAGGGAAGCAGCAGGGCTCTCTGCGTTCCTGCTCTCAGAATGCTCCTCGCAGCCTTCTCGCTGTGAGCGGCTCGGGCGTTCTTCCTGCCATCTGTGTGAAACCCGACATCCAGGGCTGAGCCAGGCTGCTCCCACTCAAGAAATCAGTCTAGACTTCCATCTCCTGAGGATGTCCTCCTCCAGAGCTCCTTCCTCTCTTCAGCATCATGGCCCTGCAGCCCTCTTGGTGGAGCTCAGGGATCTGGGCTGGGACACTACGTGGAAGGGTGCTCACAAACCCGGCAGCTCTTTGTCCACCACATTGCCCGTGGGAGAGAAGGAACAGGAGGGGCAGCTGGGGGTGTCTGTGGGAAGGGTTCTTCTTTGCCCTTGGTTGCAGGAGCTGGCTGCAAACCTCATGGGATGGAAGTGGAGTGGCAGTAAGTGAGGCCCCGTGGTGTCTGCCATGCAGAGGTGGCACGCTGCAGCTCAGCACACCTGGTAAGCCACACGGTGAGACCTTAAACTGGTCTTTAGACGAGGGGCAACCTCCCCAAACGCCATGTAGCACTAAGCAGTACTACGTCCTTGCTGTAGGAGGGGCATGCACAGTTTAATCCCAGTGGGTGTCACTACAGCACCTCAGTGCACCGCAGGTGTTGGGCTGTGCACCCATGGGTTCAGCAGATGAATGAATAAATGCACAGCGCCTGTTAAAGTCCATGTTTGCCAGCGCTGCTGCACGGGTATCTGAAGGACAGGTTACAACCAAAGGGCTCGGCTGTTGCTGTGTTTTGATGGTTGGCAAATAACTTTGATACTGATCGGCGTGGCCTTTGGCACTGGGAGTAACTGCTTTTAAAAATACAGAGCAGAAGAAGCTGGATAGGTTACAGAGTGACCTGCTGTAAGGAGCTACTTCCAGCTAGGTGCATCTGGTGTTTAGAGCTGGTGGCTGCTGCCTGGGAATGGGAGCATATCACATTTTAGAAAATGGGAGGGAAAAAAAAAAAGTAATTGCATGTTCAGGTACTTTTGGCACTGGGCATACGAGGTGTGGCTTTCTGCCTTCAGCGTGGTAGTGTTAACCCAGCGTTCGTGGGGTGCTGAACCTTGACGTGGAATAACGTTTGTGGGCTCCACTGACCCTCAGCCCCCTGCAGCCCCCCAGCCAGAAAAGTCCAGATGGGGAGAAAGCAAGTGGCTCCGTGCTTCAGAAAACAAGTGATAGCCAATTGCCCTGTCTTTGTTTAGAAAGTTACATTCTTGAGGCATGAGAAGTCAGGCATGTCAGGAAAGGGCTTTCATATAAATCATCCTTCTGCCAATGAGAAGGAACTGGAAAGATGCGGTGTAGAGCATACAGACTGAGCAAACCTGATAGCCAGGAGCTAAAAACAAAAGTGAAAAAGGATGGTTAAGCCATAATAAATTCTAAGGGACCGAAATTAGCTTCTCATGGGTGGCAGTGTTACTTCCGATCTCCAAAGCAGAATTCTTGCTTGTTGGCCATGAACAGATGAAGGGCTGACTTAGAGCCCAGGGCTCCAGGACTGCATGAACAAATGGCAACAGTATGCTGAGCGCTAACGTACTGATGAAGAGATCAAAGATAGCTCGTACGGTAGGTTGCAGGCTTTGGCAGCGCTCCGATGCATGGCAGCTGACAAGTAATGGCACGCACCCAGGTCGGGCCTGGTGTGGCAGAACAACAGGCAGGCAGGGCCTTGGTTCTGCAGGCAGCGTGGAGAAGGGCTGCTGGGACAGACTGCCTTATGGCACTGCTTGTTAGCCTGGAAAAAAAGAGAAACAGGTGGATATTTACAGTGGCAAACCCCCCTGGCTGGCAATAGGTGCCAGACTGTCTCTCTGAGCATCGGAAGGGTGCTGGGGTCAACCACTGCAGATGTCGGAGCGTGTGATAGAGCTTGTGCTGGAAGAAACCGTGATTTATAGCCAGCACTTTAACCAGAAACTGAAAATAAGGTTGTAAACAGCTCCCACTCTCACCAAGGAAGCTGACAGCACAGATAAGGCAGCAATGGCAATTTAAGGTGAAGTGAAGGGTGTCTGTCAGAAGCTGCTTTGAGGTGTTGTGGTCTTAGCTGTAGGATGGTGCTGTTGACAAAGCAGCAACTGCATCTGGCTTATAAAGATGCAAACGGCGCACTGGGCTAAGTGAGGATGCACAGGATGCTCCTGGGGGAATAGCAGGTACAGACTAAGGCAGCTTCTGCACAGGAAAATGAATGTGTGACTTCAGCACAGGTAGGCATTCCTGTGCTGGTTTTAGTCTGTGGGTAAGAATAGCACTGAAGAGGTGGCAGGAGGGGCATGAATATAGGCTAGCAACCAGAATACAAGCCCCCAGGGACCCTGGGCTACGTGGATTATGCCTACGCACGTTAGATTTAAGCAGTAACTGCTGCGCAAACATCAGCTACCTCAGAAAAAGGAAAAAAAACAACAATGAACTCAGAGTCCCCAGAAAAAGCAACAGCAAAGTCAGTATGGAAAACAAAACAACAACAACAACAAAACCACAAGGAAATGAAGACTTAAAGTGTAAGAAAAAGAACAGGAGCATATACAGGGACAGCGAAGCTGAGCAAATGTCAGTAACAGCTCAGTAAAGCTTCTTCCCACTAGGCAGCTGGCTCCGGAAAAGAACAGACAGACCCCAGCAACAGGAGAAAAACAAGGAGTACTCCATGCTGCCTTTAATAAAACATTAAGTGAGCCAGTGTCACAGACCATTGACCATAAAGACGTGGTTGGGGGACAAAGGACAGAACCACTCGTCACTGCTGTGAAAGATGCAGCAGAAAGGTGAGAAAAGGAAGCCGTACTGTTGTCAGCTTTTTGGAGATGAGACTGCAGATAAAATAACTGAGCTTGCCAGCAGACTGCAGGTCTGAGACCTGCAGTTCCAAAGCGAGGATGCAAAAGTGACTGCAATAATTAGGAGGGTTTACAGACATTTTGGCAAAAGGTCAAGTCTTGTGTTCCAGTGCTTACCCAGAACAAGGGGAGGGTAGGAGCAAAGCTGAAGAAGTACAGACTGGGTTTTGACCCCTGAAATCACGTGTTGACCAGACTTTTGCTGTGAGGTTAGTTGCTGAAGAGAGGATTGAATGACACAAGCTGTGCATCGCTGAGCTGAAGTTTTAAGAAAGCCTCCTCTGTCTCATAATTCACTGTGGAGCATCTTGAGATGTTGTGGCACAAAATGATGAATAGCATCAGTGCAGAACGCACAGCTACAGGGAATGTAAACTGGAGCAGCTGGCGTCATGCAGATACCAGTGTCAGATGGAAGACTACACATTCTCTTTCCCCTTACTGCTTTGCTTTGCTGTTGGCTTCGTTATGTGAAGAAGCATAGCTGATACAATGCAGGAATTGTGTGGTTCTGCAGTAGGACACCAGAAAGCTAGGTTTTACTGAAGATGCAACTTCTTTCAGCTCATGTAAGGAGTCACTGAAAGACTGCCTGGCACTGAGGAGAAAAAAAAGGTTTGTGTTAATAACCAGTTATGAAAAGAACAAACCTAATGAGAATCCCAGCTAAAGCATGGTGTTAGAACGTGAAGGAATCAGAGGTGAGTTGTTTCCCGTTCCTTAGAAATAACAAACACTGCAAGGGAATATCCAGGGAGGAATTACAAATTGGCGATGCACCAGCTGTATTCACCACTTCCAGCAAGATCTGGCTATTGAAAAGCTGCAACTTAAAGGTCAAACTCAGATCTTGCACCTCAAAGTTATTTCTGCCCTAACGTGCAAATGTGGTAGAAATATGCTGGAGCTCTAGGCAGGCATGTTGGTGTCTTCCAGAGTAATGGCCTCAGGAATAAGGCCAAATATTAAATAAAGTTACATACTTTGGCATTTTTAACATGATCAAAGTACAATTTCTTACCTGTAGTGTTATGCAGGAAAGTAGGTGAAAGTATTTGGGACTTGGGTACCTGGGAACAGAAGTAGTTGGACATGGGAGTCCCTGCGATCGGCAGTGATGGTGCCTGCGGCTGTGGCGCTTCAGGGACTGGGCTGGATTAATGCTCACTGCACCCTGCTCTGAGAGGGGTGGCATCTCTCCTCATTCCCTTGTTTTTGCGGTTACAGCTCTGCTGTAAATGGCTTACATTCCTCTCCAAGGTCTAACAACTTGACTCTTGGCAGTTCTCGGTGTGCTCCTGAGCTTCCTGACCCCTGAGCAGGACCTCATTTGGAGGAGCCTTCCCTCTCGCCTAATTCTCAGCTCGTCCTAATGTGCAGGCTCACCTTCTTCCAGGTGGCTCCTCGTGCTTTGGTTTGAACTGCTTTAGATTTAGTTTAAGCTGATGCATGTGTGATGTGGGCTTTGCCCATGCAGTAACTGGGCTCAGGATAAGTTTATAGAGCAAAATAGGTACTGGGCCAGCTCCTTCACTCAGGCTCCTTCAAGGCACATTAAGCCACCAGACCAAAGATGCAGAGGGAAAAGGTGGATGAGATAAAGCACAACGTTTTCTCAAATCCTTGGCAAGCTTTCCCTGGGTAGCTACTCAGAGCTGGAGTGCAGGGTGGCACTCAATGGTCAGGTAGTCCCATAGCCTGGAGGGGGAAAAAAAAAATTCTTCTCCCTCCTTATTTCATAAATTATATTGACCATGAATTCTCTGTAGCTGAGTACCTGGACTGTCCAGCCCGGCACATAGGTACAGTTGCTGTCGTGATGTAAAACAGTGAGTTATAACCAGGTTCCCCAAATCAAAAATGAATTTAAGCATCCAGCAGTGGGCTCGAGTCACTTCCCAGCCTGAACCGTACGAAAGGGTGGGCCAAGGCCCCAAATTAGTGTGTGCCAGTGCAGCTCACAGTATTTGCAGGAAGGAGGCTTCAGGGCGTTCGTATACCTCTGCCACGGAGTCCTAGTGTTTCATTATGCCCCAGCTGTTCAAGCTGGGGGTGGATGTCCATGGGACTGCTGCTGGCCCCGGCTGCGGTGCTGCCAGCAGGCCTGTTCCCAGAGCCACCGTGTGTCACCTCACTGGTGGTGGCTGGGAATGGGCTCGTGATGCAGTGCCTGTAATTATCACCAAACGGCAGTGTGAGATAACTCCGCTGCTATATCCTGTGGCAGTGTGTCCGGGGAAGGTCCCCTCCCCTTTGCCGTGCCACCTTGCTGGCCAGGCGCTGCCCTGTGGGGAGGGACAGTTTCTAAGGAAGATGGTAGGGATTCAGGCAATACCTGCTTGTGTTTTCTGAACTGGAGCACAGCCTAGGGCAGGACGGTGCCTGGTTTCTGGGTATCTTTGCTGTGTAAGGCCTGGATGGCAGGGAAGGGAGGTGGCTGCAGCTTCAGAGCACTGCTGGCACCATCCAATGCAACCTCCGCAATGTGGAGCTACAGCTGTCTGCTTTAGGGATTGCTCTGGGAGAATAAATGCTTTGCATTGTTTTAGTGCTCTGCAATCTCAGTGAGTTGACGTGTGGTCTCTTCTGAGGTCAAGTGTCACTACCAAATTTTTTCTCTTTTATTGTCAGACGGGCAGGAGTCCATTTCATCAGGTAGCATCACTTCCCTTCAGAAGTTACTCATCTCTCCTGTCTTTCCCATCCGCTCCTTTTCAGGCTGCTATGTCCTTGTGCAGATCATCTCCCCCCAGCCCAGCATCCTCCCCCTGCGTACCAGCACTGTGAGCACTGGCTTGACCTCCCCTTTTGCGTCTCTCCTCCTGAAAGATGACCGCAGCAGGGGGCTTGCTTCCTGCTCGCTGCATGTCACTGCCTCTGTACGGTCATGGTGGTGCTGCATTTGCTTTCCACGCTCTTTCTCAAGTCCTGCTGGTTACCACTGCTGTCTGCCGAGCGCACTCTGCCTTGGGACAGCTCGCACGGACACCTGGGTCTCGGTGGCAGGTTAGAGTGTATGACAGCTCACAGCACATTGCAGCTTGTAGGTGCTCCCTGATGCAAATCCCTTGGTCTGTCACATCAGGACGGCTTGCACAGCACTCGTGCTGGGAGCTGTGGAGCTTTTGTTTGCCTCTCTGGTCTGGACTAACCTGTATGATTGGCTTTCCTTCCCCCTCACTGCTCATCTCCTGTTCCCTGACATTAACTAACACATCAAATAATCTCCTGGGCAGAGAGACATGCCAGTGCCAGGAAGTCCTTACCTTCTCTGCTTGTCATGGTTAAGACTGACTTGCACTTGCTGACCCTGCGTGAGCAGGGGGTTGGACTAGGTGACCTCTAGAGGTCCCTGTGCGACTCAGTGATCCGTCACTCCTATCCCACACCCGGCTCTGCGCACGTTCGCAGTCTGGTGGTGACAGATCTGTCACCTGGGATGGCTAGTACTGGGCAGCTGTGGCAGCTGGCTTGTTAACGTGTGTGTGCCTCCACTTAGCACAGCCGTACCGCCTGGACCAAAAATCTGCATCACCCCTTGCCCTGTCTCTCAGCGTGAGAGAGTGGATGCTTGGGAAGGAGCAGGGCGAGCACACGTTACCCCTCACCTCATGCATCTCCTGGCTCCGGCAGTGGGTGCTGCCAGCTTGCAGCCCCTCTCCCCCTTTGGGGTGCCTCCTGACACGGGTTGCGATGGGGTGGCCGCCCCCAGGCTCCCCGTGGGTGCTGGGACCGGTCCGGCTGGGCAGAGCCGGGAGAGCGGCGCAGCGACGCGTGGTTGTGTTGGGGGCGGGGGGAATGGTGGCTGCGTGGACAGAAGGTGACTCTGCGTGTTGTAACTGGGTCGCTAGAGAGTGTCCCAGGCCTGTTACGCAAGCGGAGACGTGCTTATGTGGTAGCCAACAGCCACCTGCTCCCTCTGCTTTTTGGCTGATAGGACAGCGCCAGCTCTACAGGCTTCTCAGTTTAGGTCTAATTTTATTTCTGTATCTCTTAGCCAGTTGTTCTGCACGTTTCCTGGTAACTCCCTTTCTTCTGCCTATAAGCGACTTGCCAAAGCTTGTCCCAATCCTATTCTCTCTCCATTTTTTTTTCTCTCCTGATAGAAGAAGCCTTTTGCACATTGCTCTGCTTCCCCTCCCCTCCAGCCTTTGTTTCCTCGTGTTTGTGCTGGGAGATGTTTGTTCAGTGCCAGGTTTCTCCCTCAGCAGCTTTTCACTGTTTTATCCTCAGTCCCCGTGTGCTGTGCCCCGACCCCGGTCAGCAGGCTCAGCCTGCCCAGCAGGCAGCCAGCCTGAGGCACGGTGCGGCCCTCACAATGCTGTTTTCTTCTCGTCCTAATACCTACGCATTCGTCAAAACTCAGTAAGAGCAAACCTTGATCTTCGGCACTCCAGAGAAAGGTGTGCCAAGATCAACAGCCCGTGGGACCACATCACTGTTGATCCTGTAAGTCCCTGTACCGAGCTCCTGTTTCTCTGGTGCTGTGCCTCTCAGGTCTCTTCTTCTTCCTGACCTACAGGCCAGTGGCGTGTCCTTCCCGGCAGGATTTGTATATTTTGGTTTCTGCCACCCAACTTCTGCTCAGTCCTTGCCTTTGCCATCCCTGGGGGAGGGCGGCAGCTTTACCTGGGCCTGTGGAGTCGGCTGGGTTTGTGGCACATCGCGAGCGGGGCGGTAACGGGCCGTGTCTCTCTCTCTGCAGCCTGCGGAGCCGTGTCCCCTGCTATGATGCCAGGGCAGATCCCCGACCCGTCGCTGACGGCTGGCGCGCTGCCTGGGCTCGGCCCCTTGACGGGACTGCCTGGCACCGCCCTGACCGCCGAGGAGCTGAAGTACGCCGACATCCGCAACATCGGGGCCATGATCTCACCGCTCCACTTCCTGGAGGTGAAGCTTGGGAAGAGGCCCCAGCCCGTGAAAAGTGAGGTGAGTCTGGGGGCTGCTGGCTGCGGGCGGCCCCGCTGGTGGCGCAGGGGCTGTTCCCTACCGCTGCCCAGGTCGCTCTGTGCCCGGGCGTCCTGCCAGCGAGGCCGGCAGTGTGGTTAACCAGCGTGTCACGCTGCCTGCTGGCGACTGCACTGCTGGCTGCCTCCTCCCTGTCCCTGCCATGGTGTCCCAGACGTGACCGGTCCCTCACAGCTTTTGGCAGCCGGCTAAACTCGAGCCCCGTTTGAGGAGCTGGGTTTGGCACAGCTGCTGCTCGGGGCCTCGGCTTCGTCTCGGGGCTCCTGGCGAGGGGATGGTGGGCGGCTGCTGCTCGGTCCCACGGGCTGTCACGTCACGATTGTGTTACTGGGGCTTGGGAGACACTTGCACAGCGTTTTCCTTGTGTGCTTGCCTCATGTTTTGGCTGGCTCCTTGAACCTTGCTGTACTGGTGCTGTTTGCGTCAAGCAGTGCCAGCAAACGGAGCTGGAAGTCCATCAATGTGAGGCCCCAAAGTGGTGAGAGTGGTGGCTTCTGTCAGAAAGACTGTTCGGTAAACAACCCTAGTGAACCGTCCTCTTGCTCCTGCTGGAGAATACTTCAGACAGCGCCGTGTGAGGATGGGGCGTTGTGCGTTGTCAGGGATGTCAGTGCAGAGGTGCTAGCTGTGTGAGAGGTGGTCCGTGGTGAGCTGTGAGCTGAAGCAGATGAAGCAGCAGCTCCAGGGAGCTCCAAATGAGTGCTGACACTTGGTTTCACCCAAATCTTATGGTAAATGCTCAGCAGCATCCAGGCCCGCCCATGGGGAGGGTTCCTGATCCTTTACACCCACCCCTTGTGGTGGACTCCTGCTGGGAGAACCGCTGTGGTCAAGCCCATCAGTCACCTTTCAGTGAAGCACTGTGTCCAGCGGTGTCCTGCCAGCTCGCACCATGCTGGGAGCCGGCTGGAGCCCACCTGGGAAGGGGCTTGGCAGCTCCGTAACGATGGAGCTGGGGACGGGGTGCTGCGGGAGGCCAGCAGAAGACCTGGGAGGTGCTGAAGGCATTGGTCCCTCCATGGGCAAAGCAGTTATGAATTGGTACCTAAAGCCAAATGTGGTCCCAAGCTCCTGGTCTGCTACTTCTGTAGCAGCTTGATCTGCAGATTTCAGGGAAATGTGGAGGAAAGACGAGGGGAACCCCACCAGCAGCCCCCAGATGGCTGTCTCCCCTGCAGCCTCTTCCTCCCTTGCATGGCTTGTGGAGCCAAGGAGTTGAGGATGGCAAATGGAGCTTCCTCTGGCATGGGCTTTGCAGCAAAAGCCTGGGAGAGCTGAAGCAGTAGCTGCTTATTCCGTGCGTAGCCAAGAAGCAACCCACGCGTAATTTTGCAATGCAGCCTGCAGCTGCTTTCCTCTTGCAGGGAGATGGAGCCTGAGGAGGCTGGGTGCTGGCATGCCATGCTTTGTGCAGAGCCGAGGAACAGGCAGCTTTTTCCCCTGGCACGGGGGTATTTGTCCGTGGCAGCGCACACTAAGCCCACGTATGGGGTGGTGGAGGCACTGTTACCATCCCTCGTGCCTGTAACAGAGCTGAGTCCTAACCCCCAGCACCAGGGCCATGTCACCTTTTTGAGCTGAAACAGAGGCAGAAAGGAGATAAGCTGCTTTCTTGAAGTGGCAGGAGCTGTAGGACAACAAAAAGCAGAGCCAAGAGTTCAGGCTGCTGCTATCTGTGCTGAGCCACTCTCCCTGAGCACCTGTAGGCACCATCTAAAGGGCATCGCCCTTCACTGGCCCTCTGTGGGTGTAGGGGAAGCTGAAGGGGACAGGGAAGGGACGCTTATTCTTTGACCCCAACTGAGAAGAGCAACTAAGCATGGCAACGTGTCAGGCAGTTCACAGGGAGACAGTGAGGCTGGTGCTGTCGCTGTTCTTCCAGGAAAAGGCAGCAGAGCACGGAGTTAGAGCCTGCCTGGTCACTTCTGCAAATGCCCACCACATCTGCGTTGTGTGCATGTGGTGAGAGCTGGCAGCTGGTGGGACATGGGCTCATCGGTGCAGATCCCATCCTGGTTCTGCTAAGTATAGAGCTGCTGTGGCAGAGGGATGGTTGCAGCCTGGCACTGCGGGAAGTCTGTGCGTAGCTTGTGCTGCCTTTGCTTGATATTTTACTCCCATTTAAAATCACAAATTTGGTATAATGCTTGGGAAATAACATAGAGAAGATGCAAAAGCTGTTAGTGCTATAAAACTTGGACATTGTTCTCTAGATACTAGACATACAGCTTACTTAACTCTGCCCAGTCAATGTTTCATTCTGTCCTTGCACGTCACATTGGGATGTTTTGATTAGAGGAATTTTGATTCTGTAAATGGTAGCAGCTTGTGCAATTTGCTGTGGGTGGTGGCACCTGTGGCCTTCATTTCCTGCAGGCACCACTGATGTATCTATGTCTAGGATACTCAGGTGGTCCCCACGCCCACCACCACTTCGTGCCTGTGGTGTTGGAGATCTCTTGGCTCCTTATGAGGTCCCTAAGCCCAGGTGTGAGAGCCGCGAAGGCTGATCAGGTGGTGTGGGCTGCGAGAGGCTTGTCTGGGAGATAAGTCCCTCGATCACGCTGGCTTGGGGAAGTACGAAGGGAAGGATGTGGCCGCCTTGGCAGGCTGGAGTTGCCCTTGAAGAAGGTGCAAATAGACTGTGGAAGTGATCATAAAGTAAATGTTGCTGCACTGTATTTGAAAAGATGTATGCTGTCAGCTGTCAACTGATAGGAATAAGGCAGTTCGGTCTGACATCCCAATCGTCAGAGTCCCAGGCCAGATGTTCATGTTTATTGTTTGTGGGTCTTAAAGGCCCGAAGGGTCTTTTCTCCCACAGCTCTGCTGCAAGGTGTCACCTGGATACTGAGCTCGCAGGGCTGTCTAGCACTCACAGTTCTCTGGAGAAGGAACTGGTTTGGGTTCTCGGCTGGAAGCGTGCCACAGGCCACTTACACAGGCTTTGTAGTAAATATCCCTAAATACTTTGATTATGGGTTTCCAGCCCATAGGGATTATTAGCCTGGTCTGTGCGGTTTGAATCAGATAGCAGAGAGCGACTGAGTCACGGCAAACAGCACCGGCACTGCTGTGTCCCGTGTCCTTATCGGAGATGCAGCACCTGTCCCCAGCTTACTGGGGTGGCCCGGTGGCTTGGCCCCGGCGTCGAAGGCACATCAACGTTAGAGGCTGTGGCAGCGATGTGTTTGGTTCCTTGTAAGGGTTAGACCACGTCACTGGTGACCACTGGTGAGGGCGGCAGTGGGGCTGCCAGGGGCTCCCAACCTCCTCCACTTGATGGCTCTGACCTGGGCTTCTCCGTCTTGTTGCAGCTTGATGAGGAAGAGGAGAGGAGGAAAAGGCGCCGGGAGAAAAACAAGGTAGCAGCAGCGCGATGTCGTAACAAGAAGAAGGAGAGGACAGAGTTCCTGCAGCGGGTGGGTGCCCTGACCTGGAGGTGGGCTCTGGGCCTGGGGAAAGAGGGCTCTGATAGTCTGCCAGTGTCTGTGCTGGAGCAGGAGCATCCTTGGGAATGTGGCCCAGGACAGGGGCCTTTTGCCCAGATTCCTGGAGGTTTCCCCATTCAGAGGCCAGGTGCCCTCTGACCGTGACCCCAAGGCAGAAAAACGCTCCCACCACCTTACTGCTTTTCTGTAAGGGCTGGGGGGATGCAGGTAAATGACACGGCTGGGACAAGGAGCCATTTCACAAAGGCAGCTCCTTGCTGACAGCAGGATGAACCTTTCAAAATTTAAAAATGCAGGTTTGTTTCTTGGTGTCCTTCCAGCCCATGGAAAGCAGCCAGGCAGGGCGTTCGCTATGGTGCAGCAGAGTCCTGCCCTAGGAGCTGGCTGTGGGTTGGGTAGGAACTGCCCGGAGGAACCTGGTATCTCAGCATGTCCTCAGGCTGCTCCTGTGCGGCAAGGGCTGAGGAGCAGCTCTGAGCAGAGGTGGCTTTTTGGGCAAATATTTCTTGCATCTGTTCCATTGGAGCAGTCACATGCAGTTGTGTTTCTGCCCTGTTAGGAGTCTGAGCGTCTGGAGCTCATGAACGCGGAGCTGAAGGCCCAGATAGAAGAGCTGAAACAAGAGAGGCAGCAGCTGATCCTGATGCTGAACCGGCACCGTCCGACCTGCATCGTGCGGACAGACAGCATCAAGACACCCGAGAGCGAAGCCAACCCGCTGCTGGAGCAGCTAGAGAAGAAGTGAAGGTGGCACTGGGCCAGGAGGAGGAGACAGTGGTGCAGGGTCTTCCAGGGTCTCTAATGTATGTACTGCATGAAGAACTGTGCACCGAGGCCTGGTGCATCCAGGACCCAGTGGGCTTCCTTGGGAACTATGGACCAAACAAATTTGGGGGCAGAGAAGATTGGGAACCTGTCAACCGTCTACTCTGAGGCTGAACCCGGGAGCAGGGCTAGCAGCGCGGGCGAGGGCAACCTCTCTGTGATACCTCATCGCGGCCCTTCGGCCTGCTCGCGGCCCCGGGGACCCACGGCATGGCGGCATGTCCTGCGAGGAGGAAGAGAGGAGGAGGCACGGGAGGAGCTCCCGCTTCGCCTTCTCTCTTCCCCACAGCCCCTCAGCGTGTCCGTGGGGAGCGGGGCCCGCAGGCAGGAGGGACGGCGGCAGGACAGCGGAGCGGTGCCTGCAGCACTCCCGCCCCGCTGCGTGCCGGAGCCGTCCCCGGAGGCTGCCGCCGCTCCTGGCGCACACTCCACACGGAAACCCCAACCGAAGAACCGCAAACACTTGACGCGGCCCCGTCTGGTGGGCAGGCCTGTCGGGGCTCGGTGGCGCAGGCGCCCCCCACAAGCACACTCTCAGTATAATGTTTACAGCCCAGCTGTCCGCGTCGGCCGTGCTTTTGAATGCACATTTTTACACTTTTTTTAAGATATTTTTTACAAAGTTTTTATACAGCGATCTCTATATGGATTTATATAATCACTAGATGTGATCCCATAGAAATGTATGTTATGATGGTCTGTTTGTTACAAATGCATATGCCACAGTTATCTCCATTGTGTTACTTGTCCGGCAGCGTCCGGCTCCTTCCCCCAGCATGCTGGGAAGGGGGTCCAGCAGCCCTCTGCAGTGGTGTCGCTGCCGTCTCCATCCATGTATGTCCTTCATAATACTCAGTTCTGTATCTCTCAGTAAATGTTACCTTTACATACGCTGTCCTCCAGTGCTTTGTCTGGGCCAGGCCGTGGTGGGCTCTGACTAGAGTTTGGCATCGTGGCAGCAGCTGCTGGGTTTCTGGCTGTGCTGGGTGTCCTCTGGCTGACCAGGACTGGGAAGATGATTCCAGGACCGTCTTGGTACCTCTCTGTGTTAGTAGAGGAGTTCATCCTGGGGAAGCTGAGAGCCTTGGAGGTGGCTCTGAGTGTTGTCAATCAGGAAGCAGCTCAGTGCTGCACCTAACAGGGCAGGCAGGGCACGACTCGCTGGCTGAAAGCGCGGAGGTGTGAGACACGGGAGGTCACCTTGCCTTTTCCTTCTGGATTCAGCAGGAGTGCAGCAGCTTGAACTCCTCGGAAGGAAGACAAAAGGTAGGGGAGCTGTTGCAATGTCACGGTGGTGGTGATCCCTTTCATGGAAGGAGGTAGAAGACCACTGGGCCTCCTCTGGGTCCCAGCCCTGCCCCTGACTGATGTTCTGGGAAAGGCAACCCCTACCCTGGGCATCAGCCAGTGCCAGGCACAGGGATGTGCAGGTTCAGAAGATACTTGGCTGGGCAATGTTGAGGTGCTAGGACTAAAGGGGTTGCTGGGATTGAAAGGACATCCCCATGTGTATAACCAAGCCCTGTCCCTACATTGGTGTGTTTCTGAGCCTCACATCCACAGGCAGCGGGAAGGTTCCTCAGTGTGGACTGGGGCAGGCCCCGTCTCACACATGGGACACCGTGAACCGTCTCACACATGGGACAGTGGTGAACCCAGTCATCTCCCAGCCTGGTGTCATACCCAGTGCGGATGAAGTGACTTTGATGCAAACTGTGAGTGAAAGAAGCTTTCAGCATCTGGTACAGATGTACATTCCAGCCAGTAACACTGACGTGGTGGTGGGGACAGGATGAGTTTGCCCTAAATGTGGTGATAGCATGGGAGGAGGTCTTCCCTGAGCATGACTGCTTCTCAAATGCATGGTTATCTCTGCAGGCTCCTCTTCTACCCCCTAGCCTCCAGTGATATATTACATTGGTCTTCTGCCTATCCCACACTGTCTTCCTGGATTTCCCCTCCCCTTCTATAACTTCTGTCTTTGGGACCTCCCAGAATGCTGCCAGCTGCCTTATTTAGTGTGAAATATGTTGGATCTGTCACAGCCAAATTATTGCCATGGGAGGATTTGTTGGCAGAGGTGTGCTAGAGGGATGTGCAGGGAAGGGATCTGAAACAAAGCTGGTGAAGAAAAGCAGTGTGGGGCCTGGCTCCCGCCGCCTGCTGTGCAGCCCTCGACAGCCGGACAGCTTTCCTTCCGTGCTTCCTGCTGCCCTGCCGCGGTGGCTCCGACCTGACCCAGTTCTTGCTGCTGTCTGGAGCCAGTCTGGATAATTCTGAGGAATGTGATGCTTCTCATCGAGCTCTGCTGAAAGGATGCAGAGCACTTCCTGGGCCTGCTTCTCTCCTGGGACTTTATTTCCCTCTGCAGAGTGTACAAGGTAAGGAATTTCCAGACCCCGGCAAGTATCAGTTTCCTCTTTGCTGGTCAGTGGGACATTGGATGGTCCAGCCACAGGCATCTCATGCTTTTTGCTCTCCTGGACAGCCCGTGTGTTCATCCTCACATGGAGACCTGCCGTGACTCCCACCCACCCGCCACACACCTTCAGCAGCCCTGGCAGTGCCATGGGTGCAGGCAATGGCCCTCCTCTGGCAAACAGCCGCGCTGCAGTAAAACTTCCTGCTATGAAAACAGCTGGCTTCAAAGAGAAATGTAAGATGCCCTTTGAAACCAAGCACACTGAAAGCAGCCAGCAAAGGCAGCAGCAGCGTAGTGGTGGATCCTGGAGCTGGCGGTGGGGCTCTGGATGCTGCTGACAGCTCGGCCATGCCAGGGGGGACAGGGGGAAGCCACCCCCTCAAAGGGGCTGTGGAGGCTGCTGACAGCTAAGGGACTGAATGGAGTCAAAGAAATTTGGGCAGAATCCCTGTCACACCACAAGGAGGTGAGATGAGTGCCTGCTGCACAGGGCTCTGCAGTCCTGCATCAGCTCTTTGGGGGCACAGCTTGAATTATTTGTTTTTTCTTGTCACCTTTCCCTCATTAGGAACAGAGACCACCAGGGATGCACACGCAGCCCTATCTGTGACTGCACCTCGGAGGAGCCCAGCACTCTCACCAGTGGCCCCGTACCAGCGTGGTGCTCCTGAACCCAAGGCAAAACGGTGGTGATGTCCTCCCACCTGTGTCCCACGGCGCTCTTCGCACAAAGGCCGATGATGTGGGACTTACTTAGAAAACACAAAGGCCATGTCTCAAAGGCCGCCCATCCACCCACTTGCAGGGCAGATGGCACCCAGGGCCCTGTGCCAGCGCTGCCGGTGGCCATGGGCCTCCTTCCTGGTGGCCTCTCGGGCGTTGCCACCAGCAGGAGGAGCTGCACGGCCACAGCACCGGCACACCTCCTGCTCCTGGGGGGCCTCGGCCAGGCTGCGAGTGGGCCCACCTTGCCCAGTGCAAGCAGGAGCTGTCCCCAGGGCACGACCCCAGATTTTGTCTGAAGCCCAGGTGGATGAGCCCGGCCACGTTTTCTGCCTCCATCTCACTGGTGCCCCACGGCAAAGCCTCTCTCGCCTCTTCCCCCTGCCCAAAGGGGAAGGTGGGTGCTGCTCTGACCCAGCGCATCAGGCCTGAGGCAGTGCTGGGGTGACGGGCTGGGGGTCGGTGTGAGTGCTTCGCACCCTCTGCCTGCCTCCCTTCTTCTCCTGGGCAGCAGAACCCCAGTTTCCCCAGTACTGCAAGCCCACCAGCTCCTCACCCCTCTCTCTTGCAACCATCCCAGGACAGTCAAGCAGTCCAAAGCTTGCTCATGGCTCCCTCCCCTTCCTCCTCCTCTCGCCCTCTCCCCATCCCCTGCCCTGGCATCCCTGCCTGCCAGGCTCTCTCCCACCAAAGGCATCTGCCCCACCAGCGCCTCTTGGGCAGAGCAGGCTCGCAGGCCATTACTTTGCAGTTTTTGATAGCATCGCTCTCATCCTGTGTTTGAAAAATTCACCTCCTCTGCCCATCTTGGCAGGACCTGAGGGTGATTCCGTGACATGCGGTATGTGTTATCAGCTGACCTTTGCCAGTGACCTGCCACTCTTGTTTCATTATGAGCCAAGGCCAGCAGGTATTCACTTATCTTTCTCTCTATTGGCTCTTCTATTCATCTTGCTGGAAAACTACCCCTGAAAATCCCCAGCCTTGATATTTACCAAGAGCCACGGAAACTGCTTTCATGATCAGGGGTGCCAGCGTGCTCTGAGTGGCACCAGTGCAGCCCATGGCTGGCAGCAGGGCCAGCAGCTGGGAAAGGCTCAAGCACCACCAGGATGGCTGCAGAGCAATGAGAAAACCCTCCTGCTGCTTCCCCAGGCCTGGAAATACCGCCTGGCTCTCCACTGCCTCTGGGCGTTTGTTTGTTTCTCCAGCTCTGGCTTCTCCAGGAGCAAGGGGACAGTCCCAGCCCTGCGAGAGGGAGCACCCATGATGTACCAGCCAGGCGCTGCTTCCAGAAGCCTGCGTGGCTTGAAGCAAAAGCACACTTTGGGTCTGTGTGACAGCGAGGTTTCGCTGCCGCCTGTCACGTCTCAGATGAAGCTTCAGGAACGGATCCTTTGCCAGTAACCACCACCTTGAGCTGATGTTATCTAGTTTCTGCAGAATGAACTTGCTGAGTTGTCATCTGTGGCGCTGTCAGGGGAAGTCCTGACTCCTGACGCTGCAGTTCCTGTGGCTGCTCTGCCAGCACCCCAATTCCAGCAGCACCTCCCAGGCCAGGCAGATCTGCTGGAAATCTGCTGGAGCAGGTGAGGCCAGGGGCAGCGAGGCTTTGACGCAGGCCCGTGGGCTTCCAGAGCTGGTGGAGCCTCTGGGCAGGCTAACGCCAGCTGCCTGGTTGCTGCCGACATCTCGCTGTGAAGTGCTGTTGAATGCTGTAGGCCAGCGAGCTTGTGCTGGAGCGAGTCTGTGGGCATCAGCGGGTGCCTCACAGTGTGTGGATGATGGGTCCTGCAACACAGGCAAGCCCTGTGGGTGCCAGGCAGAGTCACTGACATGATTACGTAGTCACCTACAGAGTGAGGCATCCCTCTTCTTCGGTGGAGGCCTTCCCTGTTACCGAAGTGACCCAAAGTGTGCATCACTTCTAGCCCACAGCTGTTGCACGTGTCTGAATGAGCCAAGGTGCCAAGTTCTGCAGCAGTGAGGTGGTTTAAATGTGGCTTCAAGCCACACTGCCAGCTCGCCGGCTGATGTGCATGGGGCTTTAGGAGCAGCACTGGGTACTACCATGCTGGGCCTGGCCACCTGGGATGCACCACGGGCACATCTCTCTGCCCGATGGCCTCCACGTGCTGGGGCTGCTCGGTGGCTGGGAACTGGTGGCTTGTAGCTCAGTAAGAACATGAAAGGATGCCAGGCTGTGCTCCAAATTCAGTGGATGCCCACCCAGCTGCACGGCAGTGGGGAAAGAGGAAAGGTGCCTGAAGAATGGGATGGAAGAGCACATCTGCCATTTTATAATGCTAGTGGAGATGGCTGTGGGACACCTTGCCTCGGGTGCTGCGTTTGCTTCTGGTTGCCCCGCTGTGAAAACGGGAGACCTCCAAAGATGGGTGCTGACCTAAATCAGGGGTGTAGGGAAATTTCCCTATGCGGAGACTAAAAGTCCCAGCAGTTTAGAGTGGAAACTAGTGAAATGCCGTGTGATAGAGATGTACAGAGCAATGCCTGGCTTACAGATAAGTCTGTTCCTCTGCTCACCCCCTCACAAGATGTTCAAAGAAATGGAAAGACAACTCATTTCAAGCTGGCAAACTGACACGCTTCTTACAGAGTAACGAACTGCTTTGCACAGGTGGACAAGGTGCCTGCCGGCCAGCCATTGCAGAGGGCTCACGAAGGATAACGTGCTCATGGAAAACAAGGATGCCCACAGCTCATGTCAAAGGCTTTGACTAAAAAAATGTGGAAAATGGCATGGCTCTTAGAACGGCATGGCTTTGGGATTCAGGGGAAGGCGGTTCTGCCTTTTCCTGTCCCCTCTTTGAGGCCACAGGTGGGATTGCTGGGGGCATCAAGGGCCCCTCGTGCCAGGGACTCATGACACCACTGCAGGCAGGGCTGAGGCTGCGGCCCCTCTTCCTCGTCCCACCTCCCAGGCACTGCTGGGGACGAGGCCCTGAGAAATGGGGGCAGAAAGGGAGAAATAGCGTATCCGGCCCCTAAGCCAAAAGCAAAGCAGCTGCTGTTGGGACGGGAGCAGGCTATGAGCAGTTGCGCCATTTCATCAGCCTCTGCTGAGAGGGGTGGCTTGAGTCTATCTGCAGGGACATGCCCTGGGGAAGCTGAGCCCAATCCTTGGGAGGGCTGGACATATCTTATGGTGACGGGTGGCGTTGACGAACATTTTTCTCCAAACAGAGTCAGGAGACTCTGCAAGCAGCAGCCAAGTAATACACTCAAGAGCCATGCATTAATTTGGGAGATGAGCAATGCACTCACCCCTCTGCCCCCATGCCACGGGGCATGGCAGCAGTGCCCAGTGAGCATCAGACACCCCTCAGGTTTCAGCCATCCCACGGGAGCAAAACATTGGCTATTTGGTCTCTGTGGCTGGACATGCTGTAGCACAAGCACGGGTCCAAGTTGAGGTCCTGCTGCCACAGCGGTGGGGAAGGCCTGCTGGCCTCGTGTGGCCTGGAAACACATGAAGGAAGCTGGGGCTGCGGCCCCCTGCCAGCACCGGTAAGCGTGCCCATGGGTGGATCAGCCATTCTGGTTAAACGGGTCACTGCCCTTCCTCTTTGGGCCTTCCCCATCATCGCCAAACGAGACTGCCACCGAGATGAGTCAAACCGTCAGACAACATCTGCGGCCCTGCGCACGCCGCGTCCATGCGCTTGGATAGTTCTGCCAGTGGGCTCGGCCCCGCGTGGCGGAAGCAGAGAAGCCCTGCTCTACCAGCGGCGTCTGCACGTGAGGCCTTTCTGAGCCCCCAGGGCACACTCATCCAGCCAGGTGGGCAGTGGGGTCTGTTCCTGGCCAGAAATGGACCAGGGCCTGTGAAGGAGGCCATGGGAGAATGTTCGGGTTTGTTTTCTCAGTACTCTGCCAGGCTTCGGGATCTGCTGGCCTGGAGAGCCAGGTACACATACACCTGAGCTTGCTCCTGAGCCACTAAGTCCTTGCCAGGAACTGATTAGAGGTTGCTCAGTTAATTACCCAACCCGATGGTATGTATAGGATGGCAGACTGTGGCTGACCCCCTCAGCAGCCTGGGGCGAACACCAATTTATCTGCGCCTTGAGCCTGAGGCTCTGCCAGCAGTGCTCCCCCCTCCACTGGGGAGCACGTTGGGAGTTTACTTTCTGTAGTTTGCTTCTTTTAACACATAGCGACACACCAGAAGAGTACTAATGACATTTAAAAAAATAATAATCATGAAAGTGGCATAGATGAGTACTGAAGAGCTAGAAATTGCCAGAAATGGCTTTGCCTGGGCAACCTAGTGTCAGATATCTTGCGCATACAATCACCTCCTGCTTTTTGCCTTGGATGGCCACCTCTTCATCACCCAGGCTGGACCACAGCCGGAGGGAACGAAGAGCTGGCCCACTGGGCTGCCTCCTTTCTTACCAGGGCTGGGAAGCTGCTACCAGGCAAGAAAGCAAGGGCCTGCGGAAAGAAAGAAGGTTTCCTGGGCAGGCCCTTAGTGCCTCCCTGGAGAGCTGCATCTGCCTCAAAGTAAGTCGGTGAGCTGCACAAGCAAGTCTTTCACAGGAGCAGCCACTTGTTCCTCATTTGCCAGGTCTGGGTTACAGAAGAGCTAAAAGGTTGCACCTGCAGTCGCAGACATTGGGAGCTGGGGGTTGGTTAAATGAATTACTGTATAAAGCCAAAAACACTGAAGAATTAGATTCTAGTTGGTTAAAACCGTGTGTCTAAAATTAAAGAGTACTAATGACCTAAATCCCTCTTTGTCTTGTGTTTCACAGTGGTGAAACAGGGATAGCTCTACCCCCTCACCTGGAAAGGTGGCTGAGAAAACAACTTCATTCACAGTGCTGAAGCACTCAGATGCCGGAGTGATGGACCCTAGAAGGGGTCTGTGGAGAAATGGAAAAGCAGGATGCTGAAGCAAGGTCTGACCACCGGACAGTGATAAAGGTAATGTAGCAATGCCAGGGAAGGAACCTTTGTGGATCATGCAGTTGTGGAGCCCAGCATGATATAAATAGCCCCAGGGATGGAGAGAAGCTTTCCTGCCAGCTGCGGAAGCCTCCCATGGTGCAGAGAGGACCAACATGTGCTACCGGAAGGGGATGCAGCAGGATCTTGTCTGCTAGAAGAGCAAGGACTTCATTCAGCACCACCATTCACTCCTCATCTCTTATCAGTACTGTATCCCACACAAGAGTCTTTGAACTCGTATGCGGAATGATATGCAAATAGTTGCGATTGTCCAAATATTGTGAGAAAGTATTTGCATAAAATGTTACACATGAAGCAGAAGCAACCTCAGTGGTTTACAGGAGGCTGAATTTGACAGCTTCTTTAGGCTGGATTTTTAAATAGCACTATTCACTAAATGTTCATGCAAAAAAGGTGAGTGAGAGGGATGAGGTGAGATGCAGTTTGAACGCTGCTGCTGAAGTCTGCAGCAGGTGGGAGGGCTGGAGCGGTAGGTTTAGGGGGAAGCTGCAGCTGCAGCTTTCTCTCCTGTGTGCACAGGCAGGATGCAGGGACTGGCTGCAGTTAAGGGCTGATTCTGCTCTCTTACCAGCTTTATTATTATTATTTTTAATAGGTCTCCTTATTTAAACTCGGGAAATGTCTCTCTAGCCCATCGTACAGAGGCAGGATTAAACCTGGACCATTTCTGACAGAGGTTTGTTCCTTGCTACTTCACGCAAAGGGGACAGAATAACTTTCCTGAACAGCCCATCCCAAGGCCTTCCCAACCCTAACCTGTTTCAAACCTCTGACCTGAATCTTCCTTGCTGCTGTTGAAGCCCGGTGTGGCTGCACAGAAAACAGCTGACCACTCTTTCCATTACAACATATCAAAGACGGCTCCTTCCTCCCCCGCCCCCTGCCCGCCCCCAAGACTTCTCTTTTCTAGGCTAAACAGACCCAACGTCTTCACTCCTTCCTCTTAGCACAGGATTTCGGTGCGTTCACCCCTTGTATTGTTTTCCTCTGGGCTTTTCTGCTCCAGGGCTTGGGAGGAGCCGTCGCCCCCTCGCATCCTGCACCCCCAGATGCGATCTGTGATGCTCTGCAACCCCCGGATATTTCCCTGCCATTCTGCTGCCTGGCCGGTTATTCCCCAGTTCTTCTACATACACCTCGTGTCACTTTGCATTTGCATTTGTTCTTGCTGAACTGCACCTTGCTGCCAAACCATTTCTCCAGCATTCAAGGTCGTGCACTCTGGCCTGGCATCGCCTGCACACCCTGAGATCCCTTGGGATCCCTTCGGCAGGGTCCGCTGCTGTTCACAAGGGACTGATGCAGAACCGGGTGGCCCTTCCCTTCCCCTAAACTCCTCTGAGAATTATCCCTGCTCTGTAGATCTGCTGCCACGGCAGTGACCTAACCCTTACAAGCTTTTCCAGAGCTGCTGATAACGATTTCACAGCTGCTGTGATTACGATCAAGAGACCTCAATGATCCCAGAGAGAAAGTCAGGGGATGCTATTCACAGTGTACATTTAGTCACCTAAATGAGGCTCAGGGATTAGGACTCTGGCTCCTGAGCCGCCCCCACCAGCAGGGCAGAGCCTGGGCTGGGACAGCAGGCTGTCAGCTGGGATTTCTCCATCAGCCCCAGGCTGTCCATAAAAGCCCAGCTAAGAGCGGGCTGTGGCACAGCTCCAGACCTTCCTCTTGTGGATCAAACAGGCTTTCCCTGCGGAGAAGTCGGGGCCAGCTTTGTGCAGACTGCCCACCTGGACACCCAGCTTCCCGGTGCCGTGTCCTGCTGACGCTGCCTGCTGTCACCTCTCTGCCGCTGGGACTGCTAGATGCCAGAGGAGGGGATTAAGTTTATTTGCCCAACGACGGAACGAGGACACTTCTCTTTGAGGAAGGAGCTCCCTCCATCCTGCCCTGAGCAACAACAGCTTGTAGAGCCCTTGAGGAGGGCTCGAAGAAGCCGCTGATGCCCGAGTGGTGGTGGCCGGGAGCCGAGGCGGTCCGTGAGGTCTGCTCAGCGCGGGAGGAGCATGGGTTTCCTCGGGACAGCAGGAATCCAACGGTCTGCTTCCTGGAAAGGAAGCGCCGTGTGGGGTTGCAGGGTTCAGAGGAAGTGTAGCGATGCAGCGAGCAGATGGATGGTTCAATGGTTCAGCTGCCAGCCAGCAGCTTGGCAGCCCCGAATTCACTGCCCCGCTCACCCCTCTTCTCACCAGCACCCTGCGTTGCCCCGCTCCTGGGCTCTGAGGAGCTCTGGGAGAGGCAGCACGGCAGGGAGCGGGGTCCTGCTGGGCAAGCAAACCCCATGTTTGCAAGCAGGGGCTGTGCCTCTGCACCTGGTGGGGAGGATCCCAGCATTTCCCTGCAGCACACTGAGAGAAAAATCTTTTGGGGCTGTGAGATGTTCAGGTAATAGGGCCAAGGGTAGTGCATCAGTGCCACAGGGCGTTTCTGAAGCAGGACATGGGCATAGCTAAAGCTGAGCGGTTGTGCCACTGGAGCTAGGCCAGGTGGCTTCCCGGAGCCACTGAGAGCGGTGAGGCACTGGCACAGGCTGCCCAGAGCAGCTGTGGCTGCCCCATCCCTGGAGGAGCTCAAGGCCAGGCTGGATGGGGCTTTGGGCAACCTGCTCTGGTGGGAGGTGTCCCTGCCCATGGCAGGGGGTTGGAACTGGATGGGCTTTAAGGTCCCTCCCAGCCCAAACCACTCTGTGCTTCTAAAGTGTGGGCTGCTGGGGCTGGAGGCACGGCACTGGGCTGGGCAGCAGTTTGGGCTGTAGTATTCCTGGTCAGAACTGGACTGTAGTATTCCTGGTCAGAAGGTGGAAGGAACTCAACTGAAACACCAGTAAGTGGGAACCGGGAATCGCTGCTTTCCGCAGCGGTGAGTTACCGCCGTTACAGACCAGGGGAGAAATAAGAGGCCGTGCCCCAGGCTGAGTTCCCGCAGCGTGTTTCCATCTTCCCATAGTCCTGTCCGCCTTCTGCTGCCAGCTGTGATAGAGGGGGCTAGAGGAGAACAGGAGGGAACCAGACCCGTACACGACAGGCTCGTGGAGTACAGGCATGCTCATACTGGGGTGTGGAGTGAGAATTATGTCTCAGGCTTAGCTGCTGGCCCCATAGGGCCATTACACTCCTACCAAAAACGGTCCAAACGTTCTTCCATCCCAAGCCTTTCTTCTTAGGTAGGCCTTGATCACTGCGCACACACAAGCCACTGGTGCCTGCTGAGGGTGCTGGTCTCCTCCTGGGACCTGCTGGGGGTGGTGGGACGGGGCGGGTGGGCTGCAGGGTGGGGGGAAGGCTGCCCAGGGACTTCCCGAAGGGGCCAGGGTGGCGCTGGACCAGCCGGGGCGCACTGTTCCTCCTGCCCCTGGAGTTTCTGGGGCTCCCGGCACCACCTCCTCCGCGCTGCCCTCCTTTGAGGGTCCCACTTTCCCAGCCAGGGCCGGGGCTTTTCTTCCCTTTACATCTCTGCTGTTTGTCTCGGAGAAAACCCATCTCGCTGTTTTTCTACCGCTTGAAGGTGTTTTTCGGGGGTTTTTCAGGCTATTTTGAAGCTCGTTTTTCCCAGATGTGCTTTTTTTTCTGCTTTTTTTTTTTCTTCTTCTTCTTCTTCTGTAACTTTTCTTCTTCGCCTTAAAGTTTCCGGCCACGTGACTTTCAGCTTACATCCCCTAGGTTCTGAGAAACCACAGGAGGCCTGAGACCTAAAGGGAAGGTGCAGAGCTCTGAGCGGAGAGCAGAGAAAGTAGCAGAGCGCGGGGCAGGAGGACAGCGTGCCTCTGGGACGGGCCCGCACAGGGAGGCCAGCAAGCATCCCAGGGCAGGCAGAGAAGGACAGGGGACAAAGCAAGGGAGAAAGAGAGAAGCTGGGCACACCGTGAGCATAAAGGAAGCTGAAGAGGCCCTGGGAGCCAGAGACGGGAGCCATGCCCCACAGCTCCGACAGCAGCGACTCCAGCAGCTCCAGCCAGTCTCCCCCTCCTAGCAAGCAGGTAAGCAGGGACCCTTCCCCAGCTCTCCCCTGTTGGCCTCCAGGGAGGGCAGGTGGCCCTGCGTGGCCAGGAGGAAGTGTACCAGCCCCGGCATCTGCACCGTGAGCTGTGGTGGGGCTTTCTAGGAACGGTGGCGGGGAGAGCGGGATGCGGGGCTGAGCCAGGAGCAGCGCCCGCCGAGCGGAGAGGGAGCCCCAAGAGCTGGGGCTGGGCCAAGGCCAAGACGAGGGGGTGCTGGGACCTCTGGGCACCGTGGGCCCTGTGTTGGGTGCTGGGTGGGAGGCGGTGAGCAGGGTGCTGGTGCTCTGGGGAGTCTGGCCTCGCTGGAGCAGATGGCACCGGGGGACCTGCCTGCTTCCCCCTGCCCCGCACAGCGCTCAGGGACCGGGAAAAGCCCCGCTGCTACCAGAACTTCCATCGCCTTTTCTGGCTCAGCTTTATTATAGAGATCGTTTGCCATCTGCCTAGGGCTGACACCACCAGCACCTACCCAAGACTTTGCTCAGGAATCTCAGGGATGATCAGGGCAGGTGCTTTGGGGCTTGCAGCCCATGATGGGGATGCCTCCTGGTGGAGAAGGGGATGGAGCACAGAGGCTGCTAAGGGCTAAGGACCGGGCTTGGTGCAGGACTTGGAAGCTGCTGCATCTGAGGAGCTGGCAGGGCAATGAAGGCAAGGATAAAACGGTTAAGTTCAAAGAAGAGAAAAGATCTTGGGCGGGGTGGAGGGGGGAGAGGATGTGGACAGACTGATGGGCCGGGAAGATAAATTTTGTGGCTGAGTTTCGTAGTCCTGTGGGGGAGCAGTGATGTGAATGTTAGAGAGTCCACAAAAGAGGCAGTACCATATGAAAATAGAAGATGAAAGAGTCTGTATGACGGTTTTAACTGTCAGAAGGCAGCAGCAGGACCAGATCTGAGCAGAGAAGGGCTGCTGCACGGAGCTCGTGACCTGGCGCCGGGAAACCCAGCTCCCCTCTGCCCTAGGGGCTTGGAAGCGCTGCAGGCATTGCTGCCAAGGGGCTGCAGAAAAGAGCAAGCACAGAGACAGGAGAGCTGGAGCAAAGGAGAGCTGGGGAAAAGGCAAAAGCCTGGAGCCTGCCTAGTTAAACATGCAGTGTCTTAGGGAGCCGCGCCACGCCGTAAGGGTCTGCAAAACCCTTAAAGTAAAGGCTGAGGGAGAAGGGTGATGGAGAGGGGTTGGGACCTGCAGGGATGGAAGGAGGAAAGCACAGGCTGAATCTCTGGAAAGATGTTTTAGCTAAGAGCTGGAAGGACTGCAGTGCCATATCCCTGCAGGGAGGCGGGGAACAAAAAGGTTTTCTGGGCAAGGAATTCAAATTGTCTCTCTTCTGGAGAGAGGTCCCTCAAGCCACATCCCAGGCCAGTGTCTTGATGAAGGGACAGTGGTCATCAAACAGCTGTGCCAGGAAGGTTAGGGGATCAGCTTTGCCCCTCCTGGCATCTGGGATGCCAAGAGCATCACATGTCCCTGGGGCAGGGCTTTAGCTCGGTGCTGAACGGATGTGTCCCATGTCCTGTGCTTCAACAATGTTACCTGCTGCGTCCCCTTCCCCACCTCCAGCCCAGCAGGAGCGGGGAGAGAACGTCGCACTCATTCCCATGCCTCGTGTTTCCCTAGGACTCTTCTGATGACATGAGGAAAGTCCAGAGGAGGGAGAAGAACCGCATTGCTGCCCAGAAGAGCCGCCTGCGGCAGACCCAGAAAGCAGACACACTGCACTTGGTGAGCGCTCCCGTCCTTCCCCGTCCCCGGCGCTGAGTGCTCACACCGGGCACAACGTGCTTTCACCCTGGGGACTTGGAGAAGTGCTCAGTGCGGGCAGGAACAGGGGGGCCAGGGCAGGATGTTGGCGGCAGCACCGTCGCTGAGAGCACACAACCCCAGCGTGGGCAGGTTTTCTCCCCCCAGATGCCCGGGCACAGTCCTCCTTCAGCAGGTCCAGAGCGAAATCCTCCCGTTCATCCACCCAATGTCACAGTGACTTGTCCTGTGTCACTGGTACCATTCCCCCCATCCCCATGGGTGTCCTCTCTGGCAGACACAGGTCTGCTGCCAGGATTCATGCCTGGCAGGTCCTGTCGTCACCACCCGTCAGAAAGGGGGATTGCCGCCGAAGCCCTCAGTTTAGCAGGCGGTTTAGTATCAATAACAAGACTGATCTCTCAGTCTGACATTACCAATTTCCTCTCCAAACCTCTCCTGACTGGCTCAGCCAGAAGCTCTTCAAATGTTTGGGCTCACCCGGGCTGGTGCTCATTGCGTTTGTGCTTCATGCCATCACTCACACAGCAATGCCATGGTGCACAGGGACGCCGTTCTGAGACGGTGGCACTTTGTGTCCCTTGGTACGGAGGATGGTGCAGTGCAGACCTGAACAGGCATTGCCCCTGATCTGTTTTCTGAGGCACCACACCGTGTAGATAAATAAACATTAATCATTTTGTAATATTCAAAATGTCCCTATGGCAGGACTTGCATCCCTTCCTACATCTGAGCACTGCGCAGTACCTGGGGGCTGTTCCTCTTGCACGGCATGGATTTTCCCTGCTTCGGTTTCACCCCCACTATCCTATTCTCCTCCTGTGGCACCACGGGTACCGTGGTGGCTGTTCCCAGTGTGAAGGATTAGGAGGCTGCATTTCGGGAGGGATGGCCACTTCTTGCTCTGTGTGTGTGCGGGCAGTGTCGGAGCACAGGGGTGGGCGCTTTGCATTTTGCTAGGTGCAATCCCGTGCGTTTTGGGCCGTTGGTGAGCAGGATGCAGAACGTGCAGCCTGCAGTGGGCAGAGACCGTCTGTGTCCCTGCACAGGGCTTGGCTGCCCCTTGAAATGTGACAGTCAGGCTGGTGTTCAGAAAAACATCCTTTGACTTAGCAGTCTTCGTATTCCCCAAATCCCCATTTTCGGGATGGATTCTTGAGAAGTTGGTCCTGAGCTTTCCCCTTACATCGTGCCCTCACTCCATGCTCGCAGGTGGGTTTACAGCTGAGATTTCACTCTTTCCTTAGCAGCTGCTGGTCCTGCTAGAGCAGGCACGGCTCTGGGCTGACTGTTAGCAGCGATGGCTCTGGGAGACCGTGCCTGAGAGGGATGGAGGGAGACCCTTTCCTTGGGGCTGGTGCTCTGTCCAAGGCCATCCTAGAGGTGGATATGGGCTCGTCTTCCCTCAGGAAAATCCTGACTTGCTGTGTACCAATAACTGAGCTGCTCTTCTCAGGGCAGACAACAAACCACTTTGTCATGAGCTAACTGGTGCTCAGATGCCACCAATAGCACGGACTCCTTCCTTCCCCAGGGGCGGGAGGCAGGGACACCACTGCAGAAGCACCGTGGGCCGTGCCTCTCTGGTGCAGTCCTGCCCGGAAGAGCCTGGGCTGTGGTGGTTCTGCAGGAGCCAGCACCTCCACCTGCCCAGGGCTCCCAGCTTGTGTTTTGAGGGGAATGAGTCAGCGGGAGGCTGGGGCTCCTGGCCCCCGGGTGATTCCCGTAAGCTCCCGCGTTTGACGTCAGTCATGCTTTCCAAAGCATTTCGGTTGAATTTGTGGAGCCCAACACTGAGTCCTCCCTGTCTCCTTTGGTCCTGCCTGCCCCACAGCTGCCGGTGCCTGGGATGCTCCAGCCTGGAGCTGGCTGCCTCTGGGTAGCGAAGGCTGTGATTTGCTCCTCGAGGCAGGGCCGAGCATCACCATTAGGCCCTTTGTTGTTATCCTCATTAACAGCAGCAATACTTTGGTTCTTCTCAGGCCTCGGTTTCTCTTTTCTTCTGACTCAAGCGTCTCCCCCTCCTCCCCGCCGGGCCGCTGGTTTCCCCGGCTGCTAGCAGGAAGCAGTGAGTCTTTTCTTTCCAGGGCAATGACAGGTTTCCTGTGGCAGGTGGTTTTCTGGTTAAAGACGGCGGTTATTCAGCGCGCCCTCCCCCCGGCCGGGCGGCCCGGGAAGCGGACGACGGCATGCGTGTGCGTGAGAGGGAGCGAGAAAGCCTGGGCGGGCGCACACCCCAGTCACTTCTCGTAAGCCGGGGCCGGGGAGCGCGGTGGGGCCGCCAGCATCGCGCCCGCACCCGCGCCCGCACCCGGCCGGCTGGAGGAGGGGGGTTTGCCCAGCCGCTGCTCGGGGCAGAATTTGCCGGAAACTTGTCATTTTGGAAACTGCTGGGCCGAGAGGTGCGGGTACGGGACCCCAGCCCCGGCACGGCCACCTCCTCCGCCTGCTGCCGTCCTGCTGGTGGGGTGCTGGTGGGCGCCTCCTGCAAGGAGATGGAGGGTCAGGGAGGGCTGCGGCTCGTGACGCTGCGGTGTGTCCTGATGTGGGGCAGCTCCTACAGACCCCACGCACAATATCCGGGTACCACACTGCACCCCAGGGCCTCCCCACTCCCTCCATCCCCACCCATGCCTGCAGCTGAGGAAGCCCCGCCATTTTTGTCTCCCCAGGAGAGCGAAGACCTGGAGAGGCAGAACGCGGCCCTGCGCCGGGAGATCCGGCAGCTGACGGAGGAGATGAAGCACTTCACCTCGGTGCTGAGCTCCCACGAACCGCTCTGCTCCATCCTGGCGTCGCCCCCGCCGCCGCCCCCAGAGGTGCTTTACGCCACACACTCCTTCCACCAGCCCCACATCAGCTCCCCGCGCTTCCAGCACTGAGCCAGCCGGTGGGGCGGCCAAGAAGCAACCTCGCGGGGCTCGCTTTTCCATCCGGAGAGGGACAGACAGACAGACGGCCCTTCTCACAGCGTGTACTCTGAGTGACTTTGTCCAAGACTTGTTCCCCGTGCAGAAATGGCAGGGCCACCAGGAGGCATCTTCGGGCAGTTTCCAGCTTGGATCCTGGGAAGAGGAGCATTCGCAAAAGGGCACCATCCCCTTCCCCGGTGCTTGCTTGGGGACCCCACGGGAGCGTGGGCACGGGCAGCCCCCGTGCGAGCGGCTGGCTGCGGCGTGCGGCGGCGGGAGCTCCGGGCAGAGGAACGGAAGCAGGGGCGGAGGGGAACGTTGGGGGCCATAGAGTACCAGGGCAAAACTGGTTTATTTTTGTAAAATAAAGAATGAAAATGCTTCGCGCTTTGTTTTTCAAAACAGGATGAGCCGCTCCGAAGGCCCTGCGTGGCACGGTGGGATAGGGGCGGTGGCAGGGGAGAGCGTGGAGTTCAGGGAACAGCCCCATGTCTGCTGACGTCTCATCCATCTCATTTCTGAGGAGCAGGGGCGTGTGGGGTGGCCTGTGGGCTGCACAAGCAGCGCAGCCGGGAAGGAGCACGGCAGTATGGAGGGGGACGGTGACGCTGTGCTGGAGTGGATGGGGAAGCAGGGCCTGGCAGGAGCCCCGCTCCAAGGGGCACACGGCTGCAGACCGTGCTGTTTCCCCTGCCTTGCCACAGCTCTTCCTCCCCAGGAGGATGCCGGGCTACCTCCTGCATTGCAAAGCAGCGAGGCTCTGCTGGGGGTGACCTTGTGGAAACACCAGCGGTCCGTACAGATGGGCTCTGCACCTCACTCCCCCACCGGCCAGCAGCCTGGCCAGCAGCCCCAGCCCCTGCACAAGTCTGAAGCCCCCCTGCCAGCACAGTTCCTGTTGCTAATATTGGGTCTGCTGGCCTCGCTGAGGAGCATCAGCTGCCATTTTTTCAGGATAGGGTACCACAAGCAGGCTTCTAATTGAGGAACTGAGCTAAATGCCTCAGTTTCTACGTACCCTTCTTTCAGGCAAGGAGAAGGGGCATATTTCCAGATGGGTTTAGGCCCATCAGCATAGCCCCTGAGAGCAGTCAGGAAAAGTCTGTAGTATGCTATGGTGTGCCCATTTTCACCAGCGGGATGATAACAAAGTTTTGTTGTGCCTGAGGGAGCCATCCTCAGGAGAGGTGCAGGAAGCACAGCGATTTCTCCTGCTGTGGCCTCTGAAGAGGTTTGAGAACCTCCTGCCTCCAGCTGGAGAGCCAGCATGGGAAGCACCGTTGCTGGGGACGCCCGGGTGGGTGTCAGCTCCTCAGCCCAGGTGTCAGCGCCCTACAGAAGCAGTGCTGGCACAGGGGGAGATCACGCTGGGATGCTCACACACAGGAGAGGATGGTGGCAGCTGGGGTACGAGACACCCAGAATACACCTACAGGCTCCATGTTAGAAAAAACAAAGCCTCAGGAGCAGTTTCAGCGTCTTGCACCTCCTCTCTCTGCTAGATCTCACACCAGGAGGCTTCACGCCATCTATTCATGCAGCAGCCAGAGCTGCTGGTCCCCTGCACGGGCCTTGCTTGGAGCCACCCAGTCTACAAAGACCCTTCCCAAACTGCATTTCTCAGGGATTTGGACCTTTAAGCCTGGCAGTGATGACCATCCTGAGCTCTACAGGGGCTTACAAGGCTCCACTTCTGCTCCTTCAGCTTCCACTGGGTTTGCTCCTGGATTTTTTCCTTGCTGTTCCTCAGGTGTCTGATGCACTTGTGCTTGCTGGGTGATGCAGAACCAGAGAAAAGAGCAACTGCTGCCTCGCTTGGGGTTGCTGTGCAGGGCACCATAGGCTCTCTCCCCTCACTGAAGGATGCAGCACAGCACCAGCAAAGCCTGCACTGACTTACAATGCAGTATCACTGACAATAATGTGAAACCGCCATCCCTGCTGCCAGCCGTTGTGTTTTCTGTGGCTATTAGATGCGAAGCTTGGTTTTAGCTGCAGACGGAGACGGTCCTAGGCTTATGCACGTGTACCACACAGACACAAAGGCACTATTTTTGTTGCAGAGCTGTCAAGGTCTGAGATCCTGCAGGCTGGGTGGGGTTCTCTGAAATGCCCACAGAATTGCTAGACTACTCACTGGTAACGTCTCAGGCTTATTACTGCGACTCAGAACGAAAATAAGTGGTAAGCGGTGAGACTGGGAGACGGGTTTGCAACAACATCCTCTCCAGAACCTAAACAATAGTCCTGGCATCATCAGCCAGGGTGCCCTTCCTCTGCATGGCCGGCCGCGAGCTGGAAGGCCTCCAGGCAGCTCTGTGCTCGGCCGCATCGGCCAAGCACCCGGCCGCATCGGCCAAGCACTCGGCATTGGTGCCAGGCCAAGCAACTTCCAATCTGACTTGTCCTTGCCCCAGTCTCAGTCAGAGAAGGTGATTTACATGGTTCAAGCGGTTTTTGACCTCTCCGCTCTTGCTGGTTATTTTTAGGCGTCTCAGAGGTTGTCTTGCTGTGTTGTGAGGAGTGGTTTGCCTAGGAGACAGACCCGAGCACCCAAACAACGGGGACAGCACATCCGCTCAGGGTCACCATGCTTTCAACCAGTAGCTGATAAAAAGGTGTTGTCCCGAGGCCATGCTGCACAAGCTGCTTGTTCAGGCCAGGTGAGGAGATCCCGCGTCACTGCTGTACCTCTGCTGCTTCTTGCTTCTCTTTCCCAGGCTCCTGGGCCCCTCACCCGAATAGTTTTGATCCCTGTCCTCCGGCATGGCCCTCCCTGTTGTCACCAAATGGGCTGTTAACAAGCTCAAACGAGGAGCGAAGGACAGGGTGGTGGCCCAGCAGGGCAGTCATCTTCCATTGCTTTGATTGCAATTCTGTCCGAATTTCATTGCAGTGGTCTTTTGCACTTCTAAAGGGCCTTGTGAGCACTTCGTGGCCATGCCCAGCCTCCAGGAGCAGGGTGCTGCTCCCGGGAAGGGGACGTGTCTGGGCACAGAAACGGGGTGCCGCTGGGCCTGTTTCCTTCCAGGCAGGCTGCGGCCATTTGTCAGTGCCTTTCTGCTGCACCACGTTGTCCCTCATTTAAGTAAGAGCTCTCTCAAAGCAGTGATGAGGGTTTGCAGCAGGCAGAGAGGCTCTTTTTGAGCGAAGCAAGGCCAAGTGGAAAGATTGCTCTTCCTTGCTGTCACAGCCTGCCGAAACGCTGCGTTTGTGCCGACCTCTGCTGGGCGCAGGCTGAGCTCTGCTCGCCTCACAGCCCAGAAACCTTTCTGGTTGCACTCCCGTACGGCACAGTGCCTTTGAGTTTAGCCTGGCTGGCACCAGACCCCGTGGAAAAAATGGGGAGGATCAAGATTAACTTGTGTGAAGGCTGCTGCTGAGGGATGGTCAGGCCCCAAGTGGAAATGTGATAACTTCGCTGATCCTCTGTCGTGCAGGAGATGAGAATGGTGGAGTTCAGCACTGAGATACCCGGGAAAGCTCTTGTAAAGTGCTTGGGCTCTGCTGGGGATATATCCTGGGCAAAGTCAGCTGAAAGCCTGACACCTGGGGGCTGAGAGAGCAGTGAGGGCAGGGAGGAGGTGGCACCGGGTGGCAGCCACTGTGGATGCCCTTCAAGCCTTAGCAAAAGTTGTCTCCAAATTTATGGACTGCCCGGTGTCTCCTCTGCAGCAGGACAAAACAGAGGCACAGAGCTGCTGACACAGCCAGAGGCTGCAGAGGGGAGCAGGAGGACGCGAGAGCTGTGTTTTCCCTTATGTCCTTCACAGAACCTCGGCACCTCCCACAGACCACGGCGCTCAGGTGACTCCGCAGAAGGGCAGCAAGTCACGAAATACAGAAGGTGCAACCATTTTCTTCCTTTCCATCCCCCTGAAAAGCACACACTCAGCACTTCACAAGGATTCAGGCTCAGCATTTCAGGGCTGCTTCTATGGTAAGATAAATAAAGATATGACACCCGGTGCTGACGTAAGCTTAACGTACCTCCCCAGATGGGAAGCCCAGGGCACTATTTAAGCCTGGTATTCCCTTTCTGCTTCATCCTCCTCAGCTCAGCTGCAGGTTCCTGATGGGGTCGGTGTCAAGGTGGGGAGAAACAGAGCCAGCCCAGGGGAAAGTACATTCCTCCTATTATATGCGGCTGTTATGGTCCCAGCTGTCATCACTGTGATGTCCTCCCTCCAAATCTATGCAGGTCAATTTATTCAGTTTTCTCTCTCAAGGGGAGAAAAAGGGGTAATACCCAAGCAGAGTATGCAAGGAGCCAGAAGAGAAGTCAAGGCATATGTCTTAATTTGGCAAAGGACAGACCAGGCAGCTCTGCTGTCCACTTTGCTGTGGCTCCAGAGTATTTATACACTCCTTTTGCAAAGCCTGTCTCAGAAGTCACTTCTGCTAGCGCTGCCAGCCTGCATCAGCAAGAGGATCATCTCCTGCATACTGAACCAAAGCAACAGCCCACAAAAGAGACTCTCCCTCTGTCTCTTGGAATGAGCATAGTGTCCAAAGCAGCACTGGTTGTACAAGAATACTGTCTGCATGCTGATATTTCAGAGTTCAAAGAAGATCAGGAATCACTGCTGAGAAACAAATCAAAAGCTAGCAAGGAGAGAGAAAGCAAATGTGGCATGAAATAGTGAGACTTCCTCCTAGAAAACAACATGGTGCTTGCGTGCTCTGTGTTCTTGCTCTGCCATGTTGTTGCCACCTTGTTTATTAATGCTCTGGACAGGATCTGAGCAGGGAGGCAGTGGCATTTGTATACGTGAGGTTGTATCAAAATCAGGTTAATCAAAAGGTTTATGAGGTTAATCAAAAGCCTACCAAACTAAGCCGTAGGCAATGTATATTCATTTCCTGCCAGAGCAGGGTCAGAACCAGTGTGTTAAGGTTCCTACATAACATCATTTTTCTTGAAGCTGATATTGCAGATGCCAGCTGCTGAGACTCTTACCACTTCAGAGACATCCACGCAGAGACAAGGGGTGTTCCTCCCAGCCCCTGCACCAATTCTTTACTCTCTTCTGAGACCCAGTGATGGTACCCTGGTCCCCAGTACTTGTCCTGGGTTTCTCCTTTTTGCTGAATTGAGAGTGGAAGGAAGAAGAGGAACATGCCTGAGTTTGGTACTGAGCCATGTACATTTCCAGCACTCTTTAATTATGAATTCATTAATGCCAGCTGCAAGCATTAGGAGATGAAAACCTTTTTTTTTTGTGTCATTGGCATGAACTGGTATGACTCACTGAGATCGAGGCTGGAGGATGCTGAGTAAGAAGGGTTTATATACTTCGAGAATTTGGCATTTGGGGTTAATCTGTGACCCTGATCTGGACTGGGGATGTAAATCTAGACTGTGGCTGAGTTTTGAGTCTAGCTGGCTCTTTTTTCACTTCTTTTATTCTGCACTGAGCAGAGAGGTGTTCATGCTCCATGTGCGTGCCTGGTGCACAGCAGAGAAGGGAGGTGGTTTTGCTCCAAAGACAGAGCCAACAGAGACCATGCATGGCTGTCTCCACGGCCTTTCGCAGGAAAAAGTTGTGAGCTGGGCTTAGAAGCTGAAGCAGCACAGCGCACTAACCACAGCTACACACTTTTGGATGAGAGCTGGTTCTCATCTGGCCAGATCTGAGCATGGGGCAGACAAGTTGATATCTGTCTGCAGAAGGCCATGCAGAGGTAGGGTAACCGCCTTGCATCTCGAGGGGTGTGCACTAACCAACAACCGGCACATCTGAGGAACCAGGGCTCTAAGTGCTCTTCCATCCTGTACACTCCTCTTTTGCCTTTTTCTCGTTGCAAGAAGGAAGGCGTGAATATTAGCATGCCAGTTGTGCAGCCCCGTATACTCTTTGCAGCTCAGGCCTGCGCGATTCCTCCGTACAACACCACACCTGAGCTGGACCTGAGCACCTGAGGTTGGGTGCTCAGAGTCGTTCCCTGACCAGCTCCGGTGGTTCTGAGGCCAGCAGTCTCCCTAGGGGAGATTCCAGGTTGTGCACCCGAGCCATCCTGCTTTGTGTAAGGGAAATTTTTGCATAATTTTGAATGTTGCAGGGCCTGCACGCTGCAGTTGTAAATGTAGCCCTTTGTTACTGTGTCCCCGGATCTCTACACAAGAAATATAACAGGAAAGACTCGTAAAGGTTTAGGGTATGAAAATAATCATCTATTTAACGCACGGTAACACACCAACCCACTGGACTTGTAAGCTGTGTGCTGGCTCCTGCCTTCTGAAGGCTGGTGGGATGCAGAAAGCCACAGGTGCCAGCAGAGGGCTCGCAGCCTTCCCTGCTCTGGCCTGGAACAAGGGTCGGGCTCGGATCCTGCTGCACGGGCTGGAGGCACGAATGGTGGCTTCTGAAGACCTCCACTAAAGCCCTTGGGGCGCTGGACCCAGTGGAGGTGTTGTCCTTCCTGGTGGGACTGCTGCAGCACTGCGGTTACGAACACATGCCCCTCTATCTGCAATTTCTAAGGTCAGGAGCTAAAACACCTTCAAAATGTTTCCCCAGCCGCTGTCCTTATCAGCCTAAACCCATGTATGGCCCAGCTTTCTCCCTCTTTCCTTTCCTCTGATAAAGACACTGAGTTTTAATGTCTAACTTAGCTGTGACAGCCTCCCCTGACACAGACCTTGCAATCTTCCCTGCTGTGAAAGGGGAGGTCTTCTGACATTGTTTCTAGGCCTTAATCCCATCAGTCAAAAATGCGATAAGGCCACCTAAGACCTGTGCTAACTAAATCTTTCAAGTGCAATGACAAGATTTAAGAGGCACAAATCACTGCTGTGAATTTGAGAGCAAGGGACATCCTTTGATCCTGTGACTGCACACACTTCCCATTCGGAAGAAGCCCAAGCTTCCTCTGATGTCCCTGCAGTATCTGTGTGGTTGGAAGATCCAGCAGATCTCCAAGCACCCACTTTTCCCCTGCCAACCTCCACCTTTTGGCCACCTACTCCTTGGGCCTCTGACCCAATTTGAGAGGGAAAAGGAATCACTCTCCTGAACAAGTTTCTAATGTGGCTTCCTCACACTTTCCAAGTCAGTTCCCACCACCCATTCAACATCTTTGCCTGTTGTTATCTACCAGAAATCAGAAAGCTGTGTTATCACAGCCAACATCATCCCTAGACTTACTTCTTTTGGGGGAGCTTTGAGAAAACCAAGCTCATTCCAAGGCATATTCTTCACCCCTTACAGAACGTAAGCTGCATATCCTCATTGGTCACGAAGGCAGAATGTATTCCAAGAGTGTCAGAAGCTGGCTTTTTCTTGAGGTCAGTAAGGAAGCCAGAGATGTTAGGCTCTATCTGATGGCCTAACAAGTTACATTTAATTTGGGACCTGCTTCTGCCTATGGTTTAGTGCCTTCCAACCTTCACAGATGCTTTTGGCTACAGAATTCTGCAGCCTCTGTTAGTACTTGTGCCAACCTCGCTACACAGGAGATTTCCCTCTAGCTTTAAAATTCACTTCAAGGGGTTGTCCTGAAATATAAATAATTCTTCATGGCTAAGAAATTTTTATATAAAGAGGCTGTGATTGGGGAAATCCAAAGGCAGCTGCTGTGCTGCTTCTAGAAGAGAGAGAGGTTTATCTGAGTAGAAACAGATGCGGCAATGAAGAGGGGAAGAAATGCAAAGCATAGGAGTTTTATTTTTGTCCAGAAATTGGCTAGTGATATAAAGGGGTGATTGAAGAGTTCATAAAGCCAGAAACAGAACCAAGCAGCCCTGAAACCAGAGGAGAGGAGTTCTGGGAAGTGTGGGCCTATGTATATGAATGATACTCGACTGAATTGACTGTGGGGGATTCAGGGCTGCTTGGCTTGACAGGCTCCAGTCACCAGGGTCTGAGCGCGGCCTTCATGCTTCTGCTTTCAGCTGTTATTTTCAGTAGGGGCTGTGTTTTAGTCATTCTTAATTTACTCTTTGACTTTGCTGTTTGGACTAAGACAGTGGTTTGCTCTGAGCAGAAGGCTTCCTACTTGGCAGGCTCTGCTCCACTATGAACTTTTTGGTGGCGACTGGTAAAACTGAGGAGTTTAGGGAGAAATTTAGGAGCTGAAGGTGGGACTAGGAGGCAACTCAGGATGACAGACTGTTTCTGACTCTCCTTTGGAATAGGGCTGGCAGGAGGAAGAGGACCGAAGTGTATTAAGTGTATTTCTTATTCCCCTCACATATCTAAAGATTTTTCTGTGTGTGCCCTTTTTCTTCCTTTAGTCTTGTGAAGAAATATATCTGCCCTCAATGTTTTCCTAATGCATGCCAGTATCAAAACTTTTTTTTTTTTAATTACACTCTTTTTCTTTTTCCCTCTCTTTTCTGTGACCCAAGCCTGCAAACAATGCTCAGTCCTGGATGGTCACTGATTTCTTCCTTTCTGCTGCCAAGAGCTCTTTGTCTACAGATTTCCATATGGGACACAACTCCATTATTCTGGGTTATTCCTGGCTTTCAAATTAAAGATGCCAAGGACTGTGATAACACTTTCAGTTCTGGACAGCTAAAGCTACAGTCCTGAAGTTGTATGACCTACATACAAAATGTAGGTGACATTTAAATTGGTCTTGAACAACACAAAAATAATGTCTTGCCATCTGCAAATTTTGCTCCCCCCTCTGCTTTCAGGATTATTAACAAATGACACTCCTCTGAGCAAATGCAGTTTGTCATGCTAAAATTGTCTGTTTATTTCTATTCTCGATCTTTCTTTTTCGACCACTCTTTAGCCAATGATATTCATAACCTCTGGGTAACTTTGATTCCTTTGTAATATTGTGGGGAATCTTGTATAGATCTTTTAAGATTTGATGAACCTAAAAGGTAAATTTCTGTACTATTTTATCCTAAAAGTTCTCAGACTAAGTAGCTATTGGTCCATGACAGTTCTTTTCCATTTCACCTCTGTGCTCTCTTCACCACTATCACTCATCACACTCCTGATAAATTTATAGATTTATTTATCAGGAGAATAAATTCCTCTGTCCTTTCTGTTTTCTCAGTCCAGAGCTTGGAGTAAATCTGGATGCCTAACCTAACAATAAATGGAATTGAAAACCTCTTTTCTGGCTCTTGCTTCTAAATTTGCCTTTCTTGGTTATTATTTTAAAGGCCAATAATGCTGTGTGTTGTACCAATACCATGAGCTCCCCAGGTGAGGCTGGAGGCTCACTGGCAAAGCCATGGGCAGGTGACCTGAAGGAGCAGAACAGGATGGTTTGCAGCTCTGCTCTGAGGTGCTTTCAGCAGACTACACAGAGGGGGTTGCACTGGTTTTACTTGCTTCCAGCTGTGCTTTCTGGCCACTCCTGTGAGTAAGAAAACCCATATATGACAAGATATGACCTTTGTGAGGATAGACAGCAAGAGCCACTTAGGGTGTCTTTTGCTCTCCTTGGAATTAGTTTGTCCAAAGCTTCTCTCCTTTTGATTGCTTAGCAAGTAATGATAAAAAGGCACCAAAGCTGAGCATCTGCCTTAGAACCTGTCAACAGTCAGGTGGATAATGTGGAGGATGGCGCCAATAACTTCTGATAGTGGTCCACAAAGTAAATACAAGCCAAAGAAATATCACCTTTTCATCTCTGACCTAAGATTTTGTTTCAGGATTATGACGTCCTAAAGACAGGTCATCACTCACATATTTTCAGGTGAACTTTGAGCTTCTCGTTTAATGCTGGAAGAGAGCTGAACAACACTAGCATGCAATCAAGTCCATGTTTTAACGCTTATGCTGAGCAATCTTTATACAATTCAGATAACAATGTTAATTGAAAGAACTACAGATTGTAAGTAATCTCTAGGCAGTAATCTGCCATGGTGACATGTTCCTAAAGCAATTGGAAAACATGAGCTGACTCACTGACTGAGAGTTCCCTGTGAGGATGAAAACAAACATCACTTCTGGCTGTTTTGCTTCAGTCGAGCTGAAATGCTTTAATTCTGACTTCACTGCGTGTTTTCATTTCGTAGCGTGCCACATCATAAAAACTCACTGAAAGCCAACTCAAGTGAAAAACAAAAACGCTTCATTCTCCAAATATCCACAGCAGCATTTCAGACTGGGTCAGAGGCTACACACACATGTACAGTGTTGTCCCTGACCAAAATTGTGGGCCAATCCGCACCCTTTTTGTGACTCCCGTTTATTTATGTCTACTGCGGCCTGTCTTGCACCAGGCCTTAGAAAGCACGCCAATACCCTCCCTTGTGCCTTTGAACACTGTGTCCCTGCCACCAGTGCTTATCTGTGGGCGCTGGCAGGGGCCTTGGGCAGCCAGCTTTGAGTGGGGATGTGTCTCCATGGGCTGCATTGAGGCCATGGACTGCCCAGTGCCTTTGATTTGCAGAGGGGCATCTTGGTGTTCGGGGCGGGGGGTCTTTTATCCCTGCTGTGAGGTGAGCAGTGCTGATGGTTGAACACGCTGGCTGAGGGTTGAACACCACAGATGAGGGCTGAACACCCTGGCTGAGGGTTGAACACCAGGGCTGAGGGCTCAACACCCCGGCTGGCGGCTGAACACTTCCCCGTTCGCTCAGCCTGCCTCTGCAGCAGCGTGCCACAGCGCTGGGGAAGGTGCTGCGGTTTCTGGGCACAGGCACCGCGGCTGGAGCAAACAGCACCGCGGGCACCCCTCCGCGACTACCGAAGGCCACCCGGAGCCCTCGAGGCCCTGACACCGGAGCCCTCCGGGCCCTGACACCGCCCCGCCACACGGCGCTCCCCGCGGCCCAGAGGCGGCCCCGCGCAGGGGCGGTGCGGCGGGCGGGGCGGGAGGGCCGGGCCGGGGGCGGGGGCGGGGGCAGGGGCAGGGGCGGCCGGCCGGCCGGGGCTTCCCGGCTAGGTGCTCGGCCTCTCGGCCGGGGCTGGCTGCGGGGAGCCGAGCGGGGCCGGCATGGTGCAGCAGGAGAGCCTCCAGGCGCCGGGGGTGGCGGCGGCGGAGCCCGGCGGGGACGAGCACGGGCAGGGGTCCGCCGGCGAGGTGCGGGTGTCCCGGCGGCGCTGGGCCGTGCTGCTGCTCTTCAGCAGCTACTCGCTGTGTAACGCCTTCCAGTGGATCCAGTACGGCAGCATCAACAACGTCTTCATGCGCTTCTACGGCGTGAGCGCCTTCGCCATCGACTGGCTGTCCATGAGCTACATGCTCACCTACATCCCGCTGCTCTTCCCCGTCGCCTGGCTGCTGGACAAGAGGGGTCTGCGCCTCATCGCCCTCACCGGCTCGGCCCTCAACGCCCTGGGCGCCTGGGTGAAGCTGGGCAGCCTGCGGCCGCACCTCTTCCCCGTCACGGTGCTGGGGCAGGTCATCTGCTCCCTGGCGCAGGTCTTCATCCTGGGCATGCCCTCGTACATCGCCTCCGTCTGGTTCGGCTCGCGCGAGGTCTCCACCGCCTGCTCCATCGCTGTCTTTGGGAACCAGGTAAGGGGCGGCAGCTGCCCAGGTGGGGCTGGGTGTCACCTGGAGGGGACCAGGGAGTGCCGAGGGGCCAGGTGACAAGCCGAGGAGGAGACACACAGGGCCTGTGTGTGCTCCCTCCTGGAGGGCCAGAGCTGGGGGAAGAGGCACCTGGACAAAGCTCCCCTCGGAGCCTGGACGGGGAGGGACATGGCTTCGGTTTGGCTGTGGGGTGGGTGTGGTGGCCAAGGTGAGTGGGACCTGGGTCTGCGAAGTTGGAGGTGGTGCAAGGGTTGGCATCAAGCAGTGCTGGGCCTTGAAGTCATCTGTTTCCCTCCTGCTCCCCTGTCTGTGAGTCTCTGCTCCAGCGGTGTGGTTGGGTAGCACCGGGGATGGACTGGAGAGGGGAGCGCAGTGCTGAGAAACATGCTTTCAGCTGAGTGTCCAGCGAATCTCAGGACTGCGGTTGCATTGGGATTTGACATGGCAATATCCTACTCCTGCTGGCTACTAGATGGGACGAAAGAGAATAGCTGTCTCCAGAAGACAGTGCTTGTGACTGGGCCAAGGGGGAAAAGGCCTTTAACCAACTTCTCTCCCTTAAAAGTAAGGCACGGAGTCTCCACAAACAGTTGTTTTGAAATGAAGCGAAACTTCCACCAGGCTAGGAGGAGGTAAGGTGCCCGAGCACTCTTGTATAAAGGCAGGTCAGGGGGGCCAGTGGCTCACGCTTGCTCAAGCTGTAACGTGCTTTTCTGGTAGCTAGCTAGTGCTTGGAGGAGATAATTTTTTCACAGTTTTGAAAGGATCAGGGAAATGACTTGCTGACCCTTGCATTGGAACACCCACTGATCCCTGCTGCTTGAAGCAGATAGACTAATGCTGATGCAGCATGGCGTAAGAGAAGTGAGGCCAGCCCTGTGACACTGACATGAAGAAGAGGGAAGTAGTCTGGCATTAGCAGCTTAGCTAGACCCATGCCTCTAACTTCCAACACTTGATGTAATCCTTTCCACGTGACTGCACACTTCCTTCAGCTGACTCTGGTTTGGGCTGTGGGTGGGCTCCATTCAGATTTTAGTGTTTCTTGCAGTTTGGGTAGTTTGTAAAGCATGGTTCTTCCTACAGCACACAAAATTATCAGCAAGATTTGAGGTCTCCTTTCCCCAAGATCCTGGCTTTCTGTACTGATTGAGATACTGCTGTAGCAAAAAGAGGTGAATGCTCGGAGATAACACTTGAGGAACTGACGTTTGTGGAACTGCGTTAGGCAGGCTCTGGCTTACTGGAAAGAGAAATCTTCTCTGGAAAGAGAAATCATGCTCATCTTTCTCCGAGTGAATCTAAGCTTCCCTCTTCACTCTTACCACTCAAGCTAGTGGCCTGTTTTTTATGTGTTTTAAATGAATCTTTAGAGTGGAAGGCATTTAACTTGGCATGAACACTGCTGATTTAGGAGTAAATAAGTAACTGAGCATTTCACTGTCAGACTTTTCCTTTTTTTATTCAGGTGGAATTACTCAATAGTGTGCATAAGAAATCCAAACAATGAGGTTTTCAGCCTGTGCTATATGCGTAGGTAGTATCTTCATCATCCTGAAAGGAGTGGGTTAGCCTAACAATTGTGAAAGGCAAACTTTGGTTAAATGTTTGGTTCTCCGCACTGCTCTGGGGGTTGAACTGACATTGCAGTGAGGCCACGGGTCAGTACATAACCCTTGCTTTGTAAGCCCGAACTTTCCTTTTAGAGAATCAGGGAGACAAGAAATGGCAATGACTAAAGGCAGGGTGTACTCCATAGCAAGGACCTATTCACTTCATTCCCTTAATCAAGGGTCCTGATGTGCATAATTACAGTGAGTGAAAAGTAGCTATTTTGCTTAGGAGTGAGGTTGAGCAGGGGGAAGAAACAGAAGCTTCCTTTTTTTCCTGAGTCTGTAGTTAAAGAGTGTATTTTAGGGAGTGACAGTGAAGGCATAGTATGGTGGGTTTGTAATTTCAGTATGCCAGTATGGCAAATTATTCCCTCTGCTCATTCATTAACAACTGTATGGTTTTCTTTTCAGAACCATGTTACTTCGTTACAGTCCAAGTTAAAGATCCTCAAGGTTGACATCTCTGACATGGTTATTTATCAAATGCCAAGCACTAAGATCCCTATCTGGCAGAAGTACCAGCAGCTACATGAGTGAGCAGAGCAGTTTGCCTCTTTGTTTGATACACCTGCCCTCTTTATGGTCCTATCCATCTTAAACTGCACTCAGCAGTGCTGTCCTGAGGGGAACCCTGCTGCTCCGCTCATCCATCCATGACTGCTGGGCTGATGTCCCTTCAGGACACGGCGATTGCTTGCTGTGTGACAGTAACCTTCAGATTCAAGCTCAACTCTCAATAGTAAATTATTTAAATGCCAGATGGTGTGTTAAATATCTTAAAAAAAAATAAAAATAAAAAAATCCTAGTAGATAATGTCAGATTCTCCTCACTCTTTTCTGGTCATGGTGTGTTGGCTGTGGTATCTGAAGTGCAAAGAAGGATTAGATAGAGCACTCTCAAAGGGTTGCTGATGAGCTACTTTAAGAGGAGAGTACGGACACCTGCAGAGGCTATCACAGTCTCTTTGTTTACCTACTGCTGGTTTACATTACATTGTACTTCTTCCTATTTTAACAGAGAAATGCACAAGCTGTTGTATTCTTTTTCCTTGTCCCTGCAAGTTCGTATATGGGTTGGTATAGAACGGGATTTACCTGTAAATTGGATACTTTGACATAAGATTGTTAATGTTGTTAAAATATTACTAGCAGTTTATTGATTTAAAAGACCAAGAAAAATCTACATGGGCACCTTTCCTCAGGCTGAAGTTCTAGGGTAAGGAAACAGGAGAGTGATGCCCTTCAGCTGTGTTTTAATTTGTGAGGAATTTGACCGACATGCGTCAGAAATGCAGCCGTGAGTGGTAGTGGGTCTTCTACATCATCAGCAGTGTCACCTGTGGAGAAACGTGGTGCTGGATATCTGCATTAGTCCCGTGCGTGAGAGTTGGGTGGGAGAGAGTGGTATGTATCAGGGCTGTGCTGCTTCCAGCAGTTGGGCTTCTGGTTTCCACCTCAGAGGGAGATTGACCTGTCATTTTCTCTGGTAGCAAGACTGCAGTTGAAAAGAATTACTCTTCTGAGATGCTAGCGTTTGCAGGAGTATGGGTTTGCTGGAGCAGCAGGCCTTGTCCCTTTCTTTAAAATACTTGCTTTGCTGCATTTTGGGGGTGAGGAAACGGTGCTGTGGCCTGATGGCACTAATCTCTGCTGTGGTGGGGATGTTTAAGTAATGAGGTGAATTCTTGTGACTATTTGAGGTATTATGAGCTGGAGCCAGCTGGTCAGGTACTGGAATTCCTCAGCGCTCTGCATCAGCCTCTGTGGCACGTGCTGGACTGCCATGCTTGGGCAGCGTTTGTTCAGGCCTGTTGGCGTTAAGAACGCTGTGTTAACTGTGTTGTGCTGGAGCAATGAAAGACATTTGTGTTTGTGACTTTGTATTGCTCTGCCACCAGCGTATTTTTTTGTTTGTTTGTTTTGTTTTAATCAAAATCAACCTTTTTCCTGGTTCTCTCTATTCTGACTGGGGGACTTGTGGTAAGGATTCAGGCTGTTGGATGATTTGTCTGCTGTAGTTTTGATGCTTCATTTTTTAGAAGGAGTTGATAAAAATTGTTGATGGACTAGGAGGAAAGAAAACTTCAATTTCATGTTTGTCTCTGCCTGAGGGGGAAAAATGATGCAGCAGCTTACTGAGCTCTGGGTGGGGTCTGTCCTTGTTCAGATGGAGCTGGGATGCCTCTGACTTAGGTGATTTCGGACTTCTGTTAAAGAGACAGCCTGAGGCGGAGATTTTAGGTGCTATCTGCATAGGGCTGGGAGCGTTAGTCTAGCAGTAATGAGGTGATGGATTTTGAAGTGGGCAAAGTGAATGATAAAGCATGAATGAAATGTTCTCTCTCTCCTGGTAGGTCCTTTCCTTGTGTTTTGAAATGAGGGAAAGAATCTGCAGGGGGTGGTGCGGGGTGAGTGTCTGTGAGTAATCAAGTCTGCAACATCTGAATGGCCATTGCTTTTGTGCTGTTTTGCCTCCTTACTAACCCTCTTCTGTGCTGTTTGCCCTTCAGGTAAGGCAGCATCTGAAAGTCCAAGAAGCGTTGTGGAAATGGAGCATGTCCAGCGGGATTCACCTCTTCAGGCAGACTTCTTTCTAGAGCTCATTTGCTCTTCCCTCCCTGCTGAGGGGCTCCCCGTCTCTTCAGATGAGATCTGATCCCCGTTAGAAATAGGGACAGGTGGTAGTCATGGCCCTGCATCTCCTGGGGTTTTAGCTCTTAGGACAGTGAAGACTTTACTGAGGAGCCAGTAGTGGCAATAGTTAGAGGTGCCATTTTCCAGCCCTGGCTCCTTTCCCTTCCTGCAAAGAAGGGCAGGGTGGATCGGGCCACTGGGATCACAAGGAGTGCTGTGTGGGCAGCTCTCTGAGGTCCTGGACGTGGCTCAGTGCGGGAGGGTGTGCTGACCAAATAGTGACCTGGCTTTCCCAGGAATGCCCGAGCTTCTATAAATGGGCACAGGAACCTGAAATTATCTCTTTCTGCTCATTTCATCTGGTGCTCCCTCCCCAGCCACACGCCAAAAGCAGCTCACCCTTTTCCCTCACAGAAGCAGCTGGCTTTTGGGTTTTGCTGAGCTTAACTCACAGGGGTGTTAAATGAATGACAGCAGTGTTTTTGCTGGGAGGGGCTGCCCTATGGCACCCTTAGTACTTGCCCTGCAGGATCCTTGGAGACTGGCTCTGTTATGTGACTGTAATAGGTCCTTGACCCAAGTGTCATCCTGGCTGAGTACCTCAGCAGCTGCTGAAGTGGCTGTTGGAGCCGAAACCCCTCTTCTGCTTTACTGTCTCTTATCTGCTGCTGCTGTTTTACTGCGTTGCATTTCTTCCCCAGTAAACCGGGAGGTGTGTTCAGTGCTGAGAGGCCCTGAGTGACTTGCCTGGAGAAGTGGTCTTCGTTGTCTGGCATTGTATCACGTTAAACAGTATGAGGAGGTGATGCCACAGAAAAAGTATGATCAGGAAGGAGTTTACTTTGCTTCTGGGAGAGCTTTGGTTGTGCAAGTGCAGTTTGAAGAAATAACTTTCTCTCTCGTATCAGTGTGAATGGATTTGGGGAAAAAAAAAAAGCCTAAGCTCTATCTTACCTCTTCACGAGGCCTGGATTATATTTTTTCCTCTCACCACTTGGGTCCTTTCTGCTTCTTAAAACACTGCAGAAAAGGTGACTAAACTGTGGTGTGCAAACATTTAAGTACATTGACTTCAGTGGGCCTGGATTTCAGTGGGCCCTTACGGATTTCTGTCAGTGGCATGGAAGAAGCATGTTCTGAGCAGCAATGCAAATAAAAATATACTGGATAGGAAGTGGCAGCTTCTGCTTTGCACAGATCTCTTGCTGTGGATCTTCAGTTCTACTGTAGGTCTTTTGCAGGAAGGCAGCTGGGACCTGTGCTAATAGCAAGGGGCTGGGAGGCTGATGTGCAGTAGGAGTCACAGGGTGTGGGAGGCGGTGGCTGTCTGCTCTCTGCAGGCTATGACCCTATAATTCCCTTATCGCAAAGGTGAAATATCGTGGTTATAGCATGGGAGACACCTGTAGTTAAAAAAGGAGGAAATGCTACAGGGCAGAGCTGTGACACGCTGACAAGAGTAACGGAAGAGGCTGTGGTGCCCAGGACTTTGGAACACGTGCCTCTTCCGAGGGGTTCCCAGGGTGAGTGAAGATCCTGGTCTGATGCATTTTATTGCCTTGGCAGAACTGTCCAGTGTCTGTACCGAGTGGGGGTCAAAGTCCCACTCCCATATGTCTAAGAGCAGTGGACGGGAAGGAGAGCCCTTCCGTTCGCTTTTCTAAGGGCTCTCCTGCCGTGACCAGACGTGGTGCCCAGATCCATCAAACTGTGCTGCTTCCCCCTCTTCTCGCCAGTCAGATACGTGTCCTTTTGCCACTACCAGTTACATTCTGCACCTTTGCAGTGGTTTGTACCAGAAGACCACTAACATGGGTTATGCAGCATCCTGACCCGGTCTCATCTGTTACTACTGGGCAGCACAGGAGTTGCTGCACTTGGCTCGTGTGTTCTCTCTGCAAGGGTTTTGGAGAGACAGGGTAGTAATCGGTAAGTTCTGGTGGTTATCCGAGGTGGAGGTTTCCAGAAGAGTGATGGTTGCCGTGCACAGGCTTGCTCTGTAGGCTTTTCGCTAGGAAACGTTGCTTCTGTGGTGTCAATGTTGTCAGGTCAGTTCTCATCATTCAGCTGGGGAGACTCACACCTGTTGTTTGAAGGTCTTGGTATATGAAGCCATTTGTATTAGAATGGATGATAATCAAATACTAGTAGTAAAAAAATCTAAAGTATTTTTACTGTTGTGTCTGGAGAGGAACATCTCGAAAGTGTGAAGCCCTACATGCTTGAAGGTATCTGCCAGAAAACAAGTAAATCAGTGTGAGCGGTGAGCCTGACTCCTTAAAAAGATTCAAGTGTCACTTGTTTTCTTCCAAAGCATGATACTCCTCACGGTTTTCTAGAGGATTCCTCATCTCCTTGGTCGCTGTGGATGTCGAGGATTAGAAGGGTAGAATAGCTCCAGTGGTGTGTTGACAAAGGCAATGAGCTCTCTTTGCTGAGAGCAGGTGAAGCCCTTGATTATTTTTTTCCCCATGAAACAATTCTTTGGAAAGGTACAGCGCATGAGGGCATAGGAGCGTTTGGTCTAGGTCAGGCAGCCCTGCGGCAGTCAGTGGTCCCTGGTAAGTGCTAAGGAAAAGATAGAGAGGAGGATATGCTCTGTTTTCACTAACTCAAAAAAAGTCTTGGTTTGGGAACTTGCTGAGGTTGTGTTCAAATCAGTGTCTGAAAAGCCCGCTGTATTGGTATTTATTCACATGTAAACTTGAGCTTTCTGATTGTTACGGTTTCTGCCAATTTGGCCAAACTGGCAGTCTGCTCGCCCCGGAGTTTCCTGGGAGTGCTGCACTTGCAGGATCTTTTAAAAATTCATGTTGCTTTTGCCTTCCCGCATTCCTGATTTGAGTGTTTTGGTAAGGGACCAGAGTTAACAGTTCGGTATGTTTGTGTGTGAGTAGTGTGGGTTTTCTGTTGTCTCGTTCTTCTCAATGTTTGGATGAATCCCATCTGGTCCTGACACCTCATAGAACAAACTAACTGCAATAAATTGAATAAAGTCTTCCACTGATAGCGCTTCAGACTTTTTTTTTTTGCCATGTGAAGAAGTTCTATTGAGGTGGAAACTTCCCCAAAAAATCACGTAGTGAGTGCTGATGCAAGAGTTCATTTAATTCTCCCTGTCTCGAATGTTTTCCTTCCGTGGTGATCATCTCTTGGCCTTCCAGACTTCCTGGCAGGCTTCCTGATTGTGCAGTGCATCAAGTTTTGACTTAGTTTGTCAAGCTGTTCCGCAGTCTTTTTTGGCCTAATTAAGCTTTTACTTTAGTTTTGTCCAGCTTGCTGTCTCCTCTTTTTCTTGCTTGAGGAGATAAAGTACAGCTTTTGAGGTTTGTGATGGTTTTTCTTTTTCCTTCTTTGCTCTTTAACCGTGGTTGCTTTTATTTCTACTGTTCTAAAAGTGTTGATAATGTTCTGTACGCTTACTCTGAGCCCCTGATGCGGTGTCTCAGTGTCTCTGTGCAGTCTCAATGCCACCTGCAAGCAGTTAGTTTCTTTGTCTTTTGAATTTCCTTTTAAGAAGCTTTCCTTTCAGACAGTTCCCTCTTGCAAGTTAAAATTGCCGTAGTGGTTTGGAGCTGTTTCCACCCCCCAGCTCGCTGCTGCAAGGAAGCTGAAGGTGAGTGCAGTGCAGAACTGTTTGCTAATACTGATCGTGGGCATGCCGTGCTGCCCTAGGCCTGAATCATGAATTGTGCTGCCTCTTGTAGGTTCTCCTCAGAAGAGGTTATTTATGGAATCTAAAAATGCAGTCTCTGCAGCATCCCTGTCATGACGCTTACATCGCCTGCAAGGGCATTGTCACAATTTCTGTGTTGTATTTTTTGCCTTTGCAGTATCTCTCTTTCTGTCTTTTAACACTTCAATTGACCTTCCTGGTGTGGTGGTCTCTTCTGTCAATATTCCTGCTTGCTTGGGGATTTTATTGGGCTTCTGTATTCCTGTTGCTGACTCAGTTTTCTTTAAGGTGGAGACCCGCTCCTCCATCAATCGTTTGTTTACAGTTTTTATGCTGATTCTGCACTAATTATCATCCTTCAGCAGACTCTTGGTATATAATCGGATAAATTAGACATCCCATTGCGCGTTTCAAGATCTCAGGTACATGTATACCATCTTACTCGCCACTTGCTCTCAATTTTATCATCTGTTCTTGTGTATGGTTGAATCTTGAATATGAAGTCAGTGTTGGGACTGCACCTTGACGAAATTCAGGTAGGAAGTAGATTCTTTCCACTGTTTATCAGCCTTTAGAAAAAAAACTCATCTGGACAGCGGACTCTGCTGTAGTTGTAGACCTCCCTGTTATTCTGTTTAAATCACCCCAAAGCCTTGAAATAAAGTGCCAGCAGGCTGGTTCCTGCAGGGAGATTCGTGAGGATCGGGACAGTGCGGTGTGTTTTACGGGTGTGGGGATGCTCTCGTGCTGTGGAAGTCCTGAATTTTGGGAGCAAGCCCCTATTTGTATAGCTCTTAGATGTTTCTGCTTGCACAGAGGTTGGAGATGCTAGTTCGTGCCCTGGTGAGAGGGAGTGCACTATGAGCCCTAATGGCTGCTGGTCTCTGTAAGAGGGGTCGCACAGAGCATTGCAGAGCCATCTCTGTTTTTACGTTGCTTTAGTTTCCTAGATCTAATGTGGGAGCCATGGAGAAGGGAGGAAAAAATGTTTCTCTGTTAAAGAATGTTTAAATTTTCTGGCTCATGGGTTACATTGTTGTCTGTTGGGCTGGTGGTGATGTGGGTACTGGCCTGCTGAGGACCAAACTGAAAATCTCTTTGTGAAAGGTGAAGTACGTGCGGTATAATACTCATCATGATGTAGAGAGCCTGTCTTTGTTGCTAAAAGTGCAATGAATAATCCAGGGTATCCCCTGGGAAATCTTCAGTTTTAGCCAAGTCAAGGGATCTTCATAGGATTAATAATGTCAGTGACCCTGAAATAGAAAATGTTTCCTATTGCTATGCTGGGATTTTTTTTCCTCTCTACCACCTATTTTTTCACAGGTTTAAGAAACTTCCAGTGGACGAGAGTTTCCTTTTCTGGAAGGGGAAGAGTGAGGACAAGCATCCTTCTGTGGTTAGGAAAAATTGTCTGGGTCTTCTGAAAGGACAACAGAAGTACCCAAGAGAGCTGAGTAAGTCCTTTTTGATAGGCAGCAACTATAGGACTTCTCAGAAATGGATTTACGAATGATTTGCAGAACAGATTCTCAATATCCTTTTTCAGGTAGGAAAGGATAGAGGGAGACCTGAAAAAGAGTGAATCTTGACTGTGGTCCCAGAGAAACCTCCCTTTTTCCTGTACATGTTTTGCTGTGGCTCAGCAACTCGTGTGAGTATCATGTGATTGATGTTGCAGAAGCAGCTAGCACAGGAATCCGGCCCGGTTCTTCCAGGAATGAAAGGGCAATAAGGCAAGGCAGCACTTTCCAGGAAGCAATTTATAGATCGCATTTGGTAAAAGGTGGAGAAGCCCACGTGGAACCTGGTAGGTGAGGACTAGGAGGACTCCAGCCTCCACTGGAAAGGAGCATTGTTGAGAGTCTTTTCCTCGAAGTTTGAACTTTTGGGAGTGCTGAGAAGACCAGTGTGGCTGCAATACTGAAGCATGGCTGTGTCCTAGGCTGGACAGGCATGTTGGAGCAGCAGAACTGCACTCTGGCCAAAATACACTTGCTGCAGAGATAAACAGGCTTTTGCCCTCTGGGTGTGCTCTGGATTCAGTGTAAGTACCTCCTCTGTGAAGCTACAGGCTTGATTCCCTTGTACAGAGAAGAGGGAAGCGTGCAATTTAATGAAGATCAGGGCTTAAAGCCTCTAAGCCAACTGGTGGTCAAGCTCACAGGTAGTCAGCAGGTCTCCCGTGTCAGCAGCTAATGCAGAACAGACTTAAGTAGCTGTAACAGCGAGGGGACAGGCTGTGTCTGGACAAAGTTGAGCTCTGGCAAGTTTAGTCCCGCATCAGAGGCTGCCTGTGCTGCGTGGGTGTTGGGAAGGCTTACCTTTGCTACTGGTGATATTTGAAGTTCTCTCTTAACTCCTCCAGTCCTTGGCTTACTATCTGGGGACATCCCAGTTTGTGTTTCACTTCACTGTGCTTAATGAACCCCTGAATGTTCTCACTGCTGAAAACGGCCTGAACTTTTGTAGTCTCTTGGTGACTCTTCCCACCAGGTCCTGGGATGCCCCGGTGCTGGGAATGAACTCAGCACAGAAGTCTGCTGCAATCCTGACCTCGGCTATTGCAGCCTCCCAGTGGAGGAGGGCACAGTTGGACACAGAAAGTTTGGTCAGACATTGTTGAAAGTTGCACGTCTTTAAGCTAAATGCTGTCTCTGAGTCTAGCAGACGGCTCTGTTTGAACTATAAGCATTCTTCCCGACTCAAAGATCCACTAGCTGGATGGAGGAGGAGGAGGGCTTATGGGGAGTTTGCTAGAGAGCACAAGCCCATTTTTGTCCCAGCCAGCAGTTGTGGCACCTGGGATGTATTTGTTCTGTGATCTTGATCCTGGCCAGTGCAGTGGCTCTTCCAAAATGAGTCCATCATCATCCCAGGAACATGGAGATATGATGGCGAAAGCATGCAGAAAGCACAAGGAGTTTTTGCTAGAGGGCAAGGCAGGAGACATGTCTGAGCCTGTGCCAGGGACAGGGCTCGGGGGTTGTTCTGCTCTATGTTTTGCCATGCTTGGGAGTGGCTTGTGGGCACCACAGTCCTCGCTTTTCTTGATCCTTGCTTTCCTTACCTGTAGAGTAAGACCAGTTACGCGAACTGGCCCTCTCCAGGGACTCCGAAGACATTGAGCACTGGCTCCTTCTATTGTGCAGCATTATTGTGGGGCAACAGGTCTTGATTTTGCTCATGGATTCCTATCTATCTGGTGTTTCCCATGAGGAAATGGTACATGCGGTGGGCTTAGTTTGGCTATATCCTTGTTTCTGTGCTTTGCATATTCTTACCTCCTTTCAGCGTGAGGATGAGGGCAGTGGCTATAGAGAGGCTGCATTGGTGTAGCATGAGTATATTTTTTATACTGCTAGTCTGTATTGGTTCAGTTAGCACTGTACCAGTAATATGAGTGCTTTTCTACCTCCCAGCTAATGTACAGCCTGCAAAGGAGATTGGAAATCTTTGTTTCAAGCAGGGATGAGGTTGGCTGCATGGCTACCCGCTGTCTCTTTTTTTGGGTGCCTTCTCAGTCCTTACGTCTGTTATAGGCTCTTGTGCGTGCCTTGTTACTGTCCACAACAGCAAACGTAGGATGAAACCAGGAAATTGGGGGAAAAAAAACAAGTGTTACTAAACAAAAAATATGTTTGCCCTGTACAGGGCTAAGTGTGCAGAACCTCTTTGAGAGCAAGCAAGAGCTGAGCTCGTGTATGGCTTGTTTTCTGATGTCTGAGAGGATTGCAAGTGCTGAGAAGGGCCAGAGGAGCAGGGAAATACACTCCTTGGGAACTAGATGGTGATAGTAACATGGTTGTAAAGAGAAACTAACACAGGGGAGGGGGGGGAAAAAGCAGGGGGGAAGGCTTTTGTAGGCTTCCTCTTGTCTTTAGAGTACTCCAAATGCGATGAGTGCACTTTGGCTTCAACTTTATGAAGAGAGTGCTCCCAGGCATCAAAGCAGCTCTTTCTCCTCTTTTGAGGGCTGGCACTGAAGGTCTGTGTCGTTTAGTGCTGCTTGTCGTTGTGGCAAAACCTGCGCTGCTGCAGCTCCTTGTTACTCTCCTGGATGAAACAGCCGTCAAGTGAAGAGCCCCAGTGTCCTCACCGAAGCGTGTGCCGTCGTGGCAGGAGCTCCTCGGCTGGACGTGCGGGGCTCTCAGCACAGCAGAGGCCACAGCTGCAGGGTTTCTTCTTGCAGCCCTTCAGAGCCAAGTGTTTCAGCTGGGCAGTTGCCAAGCCCCATTGTGCAACCTCCACATTCAGGATACGTGCTGTCAGCACTTCCTTCGCTCTCAGTCTTCATCTTTTTCTAGGTTCTCCTGGTGCAGTGGGAAAGGCGTGAGTGGTAGCAGGGTGAGCCTTGTCTTGGGAGGGAGCTCACTCAGAAACAGCGTCATAAAGTGTCTGAGACAGATTGATATCTCACTCATCACGAGTGGGCAGGGTTCTGCGTTGCGTCAACCCTTGCGCTTGTCTGGCCCGAAGACAAATAGGTTCAATTCATTAACCCAGTAGAGAACCGTGGTGTCTTTTGATGGTGTCGTTTTCTGCTGCTTTTGATGAGCCAAGCCAGATGAGCAGGTGATCAGGTCAGCACCAGCGTAGATGCAAGATAAGGAGCGGGATGTGTGTGTGCACAGGAACGTGTGTGTGGGAGGACAGGGGAAGCAAGAACTCCACTTTGGTGGAGGCAAGCATTAATTCTACTCAGTTCTGCTTTAAAACCTTGCCTTGAATATCCTTACAGTTGTGACTTCGTTGGGGGGGACCTCTCATGGTCTAGTTAATGTGGGTAGCTGGCTTTTATCTTTCAATTGTTAAGTGGTGAAGGGGGTTTTCTCCTTGTAGGTGAAGCTGGAGAAGGCCAAGTTGAAGTCTTACTGTGTGGGGGAGGATTGCGTCAAAGAGCTGAGCTCTGAGCTAGTGGTGGTGGTGTGGTTCCATGTCACACCTGTGTCCCCTCTCTCTCTCCTGCTCAGCTTGGCATTGCTCTGGGCTTTCTGGTCCCTCCTGTTCTGGTTCCCAATGTGGAAGATGTGGAGAAACTGGCCTACCATATAAGCATCATGTTCTTCATGACAGCAGGCGTGGCAACAGCCCTCTTCATCCTGGTCGTCATAGGTAAGGAGGTGGGAGGCGTGTGCGTGAAACCAAGTGGAACTTGAGATGATCAGCCTGAGTGTGAGGGGCCTGCGTGGGGTTGTGAGTGAGCCTGCCAAATTGTTCATTTCATCCTTTGATTGCCCACAATAAAACTCTGGCATGTGTAAGTTCTTTAAAAGCCAGTTTTAAAAATACTCCAAGGTTCTCATCCTTCTTGCCTGCAAACAGGATGCTTGGGGCTGATTACATTATAAGGGCAGGGAGAAGGAGGTAGATTATCTTGCATCACAGGAATATGCTGTTCCCAGGAAGGGAAAAAAAAAAAAAAAAAAAGGTAACCAGTTACGAGTGGGGCGAAGAAAGCATTACAGGCAGTAGACTGTGTGGACTCCTCTTGCCAGCTTGTTCGTGTTGCGTGATCGTTGAGTCAGATGTAGACTTCAATGATTCACAGGTGGGGAATAGTCAAAGTACAAAAGTGACTGTGCTGCCCCTAATACAGCAGTGGATCACCTGCAACTGGGATTCCTGGATGCTGCTTTAGTGCTAGTTAGAGACAGCAGACAGCGTGTCCAGACTGAGAAGCGTCAGGCCTGGAGTAAAACCTGGCATAGGCCATTGCTCCCTGAGCACTGCAGGGCATGAAGCCTCCTTTGTCGGCTGGCTTTTCCCGGTCCACTTTTGCATTTGTATGGCTGTGCAACACTTCTGCAGCTGGCTGTCCATCTTCTGGAAGATGAAGTTGTTGTTAGTCTTGCCAACTCTTTTGCTGCTGCCCGCCACTGTGTACACAAAATGCTAACTGAAGGCAAGGTGTTTCTCCCCTGGCAGGAGCTGTTACTGGAGAGACCCCATCTTCTTCTGTTCCTGGTTAACTTTGTGCACAGAGATCAAAGCTTAGGGATGCTGGTGTGTTTTATACACTTGGTTTTACTAGTCCTTGTGCTGTCCCGTGAACATCTCAATCCTCAGCATGTGCCCAGGCTCCCCAGTTGCGCTGTTACAAACGGGTCTGCTTTGTGTCTGGTTTCAGTCTTCAAGGAGAAGCCCCCATACCCTCCGAGCCAAGCTCAGGCCTTGATCCAGTCACGACCGACAGTGGAATATTCCTACGTGCAATCAATCCTTCGTCTGCTCCGCAACGCCAACTTTGTGCTGCTTATGGTCACGTACGGTAAGCTTTGGCTGTTCTGTGCAGCCATCACTGCTGGACATGCTTAGCTTCTCCCTCCCTCTCTGTGTTGTGCCGGGGCAGTAACTGGCCCGAGTTGTGGTAGGGGAATGTAAGGATAGCTGTGCTGCCGCAGACCAGGGGTCCTTCTAGCCCCCTCCAGCAATGGTTACAAGCAAATACCTAGAGGACAGAGGACAATGTGTCCCACTAGTTTTTTTTTCCCAGCCTCTGACCACTTCCTGTTCAGGGGATTTCCTTATTCCTTTTTTTTTTATTTCCCTAGTTGGTTAATAACTTAGGTAAGCATTTAGATTAGTCCAAGAAACATGGAGCCGTGTCTGAGTGCAATTTGCTGCACTGATTGCAAGTTACTTCCTAAGAAAAGCGTATGCTGGCAGACCTCCCAGTAGAGGTGATGTGGAGCATGTAGGTGTGCAGGCTGCACCAGCCTCTTTGGCAATCCCTACGAAGCAAATGAAAGGGAGGGTTGGAGGCTATGTACTTCTGCCATCTGTTCTCTGCCGTATTTCTGTGAGGGCAGTGTGATGTGTTGAATCTGTTTCTGATGCTGAATTGTTATATGGAGAAGTATTCTTCTCTTTAGCAGAGACAGGGGAGGCCACTGCAGCCTACAGCTGTATGATAGGATAGGATATACTTTAGGCAGCCGTTCTGCGGAGAGGTCTGTCCCCATTTCCCACCTGCTTGCTGCGGAAGCTCCTCAGGAGGAAAGATAAATAGTTCTTGAACTTCTGTGGTTCCCCTAGCAGCTGTGCCTAAAGAACTTTGTGAGTGACAAGCCAGGTAGGAGAGAGTGAGATGGTGGCTTTGTACCTTCTGGGAGTACTGATGGTGTTTGGACCTGTTGAAATCTCTTCTCCCTTCCCAGTGCGGTAGGCTTCTAGAAATGCCCATCAGACCACCCTTAGGCTCTGCTGGTTTGCGTTGCAGCTGCTCCCCACTCCCCCTCCCTAGTACCTGATGACCTCTGTGAAAGTGGAGGCAGGAGAAACTGTCAGAGGCAGACTGGCTAAAAGCTGGATTGTGACGTCTGCTCATTCACATGCTTCGGGGAAAAGAAAGGGGAAAGCATTAGTTCTAACAGTGGTACTCAGGCCCTGGAGGAGAGAGGCAGACTCCCAGTACGAAGAGCATGTTTAGAATCTGATCTCCGTGGGATAATTCCCTCCTGGCAGTCACAAATGATGTGGAAATCATTCAGTGGCTCATAATCCCGTCTGTCTTCCACTTGTCTGTGCATTTATTCTGCTCCTCCCTATGTCAGCCTCCTGTCAATCTCCAACTTGACTTTCAGGCTGCTGGCAGTGAAGATAAGGTGACTGCTACTCAGAGAGGGAACTAAGCAGTGAAACTTTTTTTTCTTAGCTAGTCTGGCTTTAAAATGGGGACGGTATTTCCTACTCAAGTCAAAAGTTATGTTGGACAAGATTGAAGACAGCTGCAGCCAAGTGAGTGCAACTGAGTCATCTTCCCTGTCTAACACAAAGATACCTACAGCCTCTTGTAGCTTTTATATTAACATAGTGTTTGTTAGTAGAGAGAGTGGGAAATGGCCTGCTGGTTCATTTCCTCTGGCTGTAGAAAGATTGGGGGCCCTCACATGATGCCAGGTCAGAACAGGGCTGCAGATCTCTAAGGTGAAGTGATATGACCAGCACAAGCCGACTCCTTTCCTGCGGGAAGACTTGCAGCGCTGGAAACATCGGTGGCACTGCATCTGTGTAGTGTGGGTCAATTGTTTCTCAGGGAAACCTTCAGCCTGCCTTTTCCCAAAGACTGTTGGCATTGCTTCAGTAAAGCTGAGGCATGACATGGAGTGGGCATTAAGGAACTCTGAGTTCACTGGGTTGGACTTTGCACTGACACTGTGTGTAGCTATGGAGAGACAGCAGGAAGGAAAAAGGTGGGAAAGGCTCGTGAAGTGGGAGCGGTGAGACAGTTCCAAAGAATCAGCATTTGGAAAGGAGATGGGGTGGTGAGGAGAAGGCAGGGCGACTGAGGAGATCTGCACAAGGAACCATTGTCCTGGAAGATGATGAAGGTGAAGAAGAGGAAGAGCAGTAGTCTGGCACGTAGGCACTACGCTGCTTAGTTACAGGAGAATTGAGTTCTAGTCCAGGGCTTAATAAGGGCTCCTTTCGGAGCCTTGGGCAATAAACTTCCCCTTTCTGGCCTCTGTAAAATAGAGGAGACACTGTGAGGTCTCAAAAATGTTGTTACACAGCACATTACAGGCAAACCATGGTAACTAACTAATGAATCAGGTCGGATTGGATCTTCGGTTGTCCTTTTCTCAGCTACTAGTCCTGGTTTCCTCATCTGCGTGGGCGATTGGGCACTGCCATTGGAAACGTCCCTCGCCTATTGTACAGGCATTCAAACAGCTGCCTGTAAGTCGCAGAGAAACTTCACCGAGCAACTGTGACATGTAACATGCATACTTCATTTGCCAGCCTTCACAAATGCAAATTGGGCACATTGTCTCGATTCTTAGAATATTTTGTCTGACTCTGGTGCCAAGTGTTGCTGCCAACTCTGCATCTCTTTCTACCCAGCTTGGGAGAAGGGGCCCTTCTTTCTCTGGGAAATCACATACATCACCGAGCCTCTGTGGAGCTGGCGTCCCGACAGCATCAGCTGTCGGAGTCTGGCTGTCCCCACCAGGTTGCTGTCCTCTTGGCTGGGTGAGAAGCAGAGGCGCACATATGACTGGTCTATGTTTATGCCCAGCTTTGAGGTGAAGCAGTAGTGGGTAGAGGGACTGCGCTGGTCTGTGCTGAGACGTGCTTTTGGAGCAGGGACCCCTGCTACAGGCAATCGGCTTATGGGATTACTTGCGTAAAATTCTTCATCTGTTCTGTCCCGTGGAGCTGTGGAGTTAGCTCTGCTTAATGTTGTTGGGGAGGGTGTGTGAAGGAAGTGTGATCTCCCCTCCAGCTGTCAACCTGGTGGCTCCTTGGAGCACTTCAGGAGCTGTGCAGGGCAATGGGCTTGCAGCCTCCCAGTGGAGGAGTGGGCTGGGCACAGCAGGATCGCTCAGGGCTTCAGGGGCAGGGGAACTGGAGTTACAGCTCAAGATTTTGTTCCCTTTGTCAGAGCTCTGCCTGCGAGACTGCACTTCTGTATCGTGTAGTGCCATGTTTCTGCTTTTAGCTGAGGCCGAAAGAGGAAAAGCAGGAAGTGGGAACTTGACGTGTGTCTGGGCTGTCAGGATTTCAGACGTCTGAGCCAGAATTTTAAAACCCATGCCACCTTCTGGAGCCTAGCGATGTGTGAGCTGCAGTGGTGAAATGTGTCCCCATCCCTCCCCCTACCAGGATCACTGAAGCCTTGAAGAGAAACTAACTGCAAATGTAAATGACTTTCTGAGAAGAAAGTTGAGTTGACTGTTACAGACCTCATCCACCTGGGGAAGGTTTCTCAGTATCACCCAAGGTGAGAGTGGAGCCGTTGCGGTACTGCTGCTCCAGTGCCCGCGTGGATATTCCACGTGGATGTTTCCATGGGGGGGAAGGGGGGGCTCTTGTTTTCTGTGACCTTCAGGGAGGCATTGAGCTCAAAGTTGCTTGAATGCTGAAACGGAGTGTCTGAATGGGGCTTGACCAGTATCTCCCCCAACGGTTTCCATTCTCACCTTGGGTGATACTGAGAAACCTTCACCAGGTGGCTGACGCCTGTAACAGTTAATCTAACTTCCCTTTCAGAAAGACAATTACTTTCACAGTTGTTTTTTATTTTGTTTTTCAGGCTTCAGTGATATCTTGTAAAAATGTAAGCCTTTTCCCATGCAGACGCACACGCCAGGTGCTTGGGGGAAGTGCTGTCTGTGCTTCGCCATCAGCTCTGCTCCCACTTGCCTTCTGGTATCTCTTGGCTTTGGGAGGCTGTCCTTCACTGCCTGTCAGCAGGGAGAGTGCTGTCAGGTGGTCCTTTGGGAAGGAAACCCCGCTGGTCAATGGCACCGGTGTTCATTGAATCCCAGGCCCTTTTTAGAGGTGTGATGCTGAGGTGGGTGCTTTGCCAGTATTTTACTTTAGCTGGGGAGAGGAGAAAGCTCCACTGCTGAAGATGCCTCTGGCTATAAGGGGAGGGTTGAGGCCGTATGAAGGACTTGCATGACCTTTCAGTACTAGAAATATGCACAGCCTTTCTTCTTCTTCAGGTAAGAACCATCCTGAAACTGTAGGGTGCTTCCTCCTGCATGCTGAGATCTAGTTGTCCTTGGTCTGCGTTTCTGCCAGTAACCTCTGTCCGGCCAGTCCAGCTGGCTCTCCTGGTACTCTGCTGCCTTGCTAGAGGACACTGTCCCAAAGGTCTTGCTGCGTTCCTGCCCTTTCACAACCCAGCAGGAGAGTAGCCAACTGAATGTGCTGCGTTTTTTATCCCCCTCTCAGGTCTGAATACAGGTTGCTTCTACTCCCTGTCCACTCTGCTGAACCGCATGGTGATCCATCACTACCCAGTAAGTGCACCCAGTTCTCACAGCCCTCTGATGCTTGCTGTTCTCCAGCCTGCCGTTGTCCAGCTGAGCTAGCTGCCCAAGGAGCCTGTGAGAAATACAGTACTACAGCACTTCTGCCTGCTTCTGGCACAGGTTGGCAGGCTGGCTTGAGAGCGTTGGTTCTTTCTGTTCTTTACAACACCCTGTGAGAAGCAGGTGAGCTCTAGCAAAGACACCTCCTTTACACCCTAAGTGATGAGGGTGTGTTTTCTTCTCCCATCAGTTGCTCTGCCCTGTTCCTGACAGTGATTTCTGCTGGCACAACTGTACCTGGAGGCTGCTTACACTCCTGTGGCAGAAGGGTGGAGTGCCTCAGCAGCTGAACTGAGCTCCTGCAGTGCTTCCTGCTGGGGCAATGTGCCATACAGCTTGTCCATGCTGCCTTGTAGCGGGTCCCCCTGGCTGGTCTGGCCCAATCCGGCTGCCAGCAGGCATTGTAGGGTTTATGCTGACTCCCCTGAGAGTACCTGTTCGTGCTGGGCTGGCTCATAGGGAAGTGCCTAGGCCCAAAAGGGTTCTTGCAAACGCTGCTTCTGGTTAGCATGTTAACAGGAGAAGATGTGTGTGGGACACTAACTTTTCTGTCTCTTCCTGTCTGGGTTCTCCACACCTCACTTGCTGTTGGCTGTGACTTGGCTCCTGCATTTGTGTGTGTGTCTTACCACAGGGGAAGGAGGTGAATGCTGGCAGGATCGGACTCACCATTGTACTGTCGGGGATGGCTGGGGCTCTGCTCTCTGGCCTCTGGTTGGACAGAACCAAAACCTACAAGTAAGTCCCTTATTTGCCTCTGTGCCCCTAGTGAATCTGCTGTTCTCCCATTCTGTGCAAGGAGCAACCCAGCGCAGCTGCAACTCAGCCGTCTAAGTACTGAAGGAGAGGTTTGTAGGAAAAAAAATGGTTCTTGAAAATCCAGTTAGTCTGAAGTGAAGTTTGGAGCAGCGTGTTCGTCTGTGCTGGACCCATACAGGGTCTGGTTCTAATGCTCCCTAGGGAAGCACAGGGAGAGGATGAGATGGCCTGGCAGCTCCTTTGCCAGGGATGAGAGAGTTCTTGGCACAAGCAGAGTAATGACTGTACCAGACCATTTCTCTGCCCTTACAAACCAGCTTCTGTGAATCTTTGTCCTGCGTAATGAAAGACGCATTGAATCCAGTGCCCAGAGGCATTGTGCGAGTGTGCGCTGCTGTATTCAGGGCAGGGGCAAAGGGTGCTGGGGTTGTGGGTGGATGATTCTGGATTTGCTGCCTAGTGGGTTGGGAAAGCAGATCTGGCCAGCGTACCCTGCCATTTGCAGTTTGGGTGAATCTGGCAAGCTGTGGACTCGCAGCTTCTGAAGTGGCCTGCGGTCCTAGCTGTCAAGTACAGAGGCCAAAAATGAGCAGGAACTGGGCTCCTGTGACAAGAAGAATGGTACGCGAGGACGCTTGGGGGTGCTGGGGGACAGGAGCAGATGACTAATAGAGAGACCAGCAGGTTGCTCGTTGCCGTTTCTAGATCGTGTACCATTGATTATTTCTCATTTGACAGGCCGAGGAAATGGAAACACAGATGTTGTGAGCTGCACTAGCTAACTGTGCAGTCTGACTTGGCTCTTCCCAGCCCGGGGCTAGTGGCAAGGTAGCCTCAGCTGGCACTGCTGGGGTGGATGCTCCTCCTGACTCTCCCTAAGTGGAGCTTGGCTGTAGCACGAATGCTGAAGAACTCCGTGGCTTACGAGGCAGAGCCGGGACTTGCAATTTGGCAGCACAGGAAAAATAAATCCGGGATTTGTTCCAATGTCCCTGCTTGGAGGGACCACGTAGGCGGGCAGAGCTGTCTGAGAGTGCAGAAAAATAGGCCTCTGCCACCCATGGATTTTATCCTACAGACTCATAAGGGTATTCGAGGATAGATTTAGCCTTAGGTGAGGAAAAACACTGCGAAGAACTTGCTCTCCACTGCAGCCCACTAAGTAGGATTTCTGTGGAATGAGCAAATTTTTTTCTGAATACTACAGAGTCTTTATTTAGCCTCATTTAAAAGTCTATTTAAAAAACTGTCAAGATGCCAGATGTTCTAGGTAGGTACCCTCCCCCTTCTCTCTGCTGCTCAGATAGTGTCAGGAATGAAATGGTAAGCACATGAAAATCAGGAAGGAAAGATGTCAAGTCCTTTTTTAGTCAGCTTGGGGAGAGAGAGAGGAGCAAATCAACAGGATCCAGCTGTGATTGAGAGGAGCAGGGGGAGGTTAATAACACAAGGCATTGCAGAGCACTACGTGGATGTTTGATCTTTACTGTCCCATCAGCAGTTCTGTGCAAGGGTGAGGCTGTGCTAAGTCAGGCTCCCCCCATCTGTTGTGCTCAGGCACCAAATGGCCTTGCATTCTTGCTTTTATTTGGCAGGCAAGTCCCTGCAGCAGCCCCGGCACTGTTCTTATTTTGGAATTAAGAGGCACAGATTTGGCCCATGCAAATACGCAAGTGATGTGACGAGCGAGCCGTCCCAGGGCGCGGGCTGCCTTTGGTGGGATGTCGGGCTGAGAGCAGAGCACCTCTTTAAAAGAACACGTTCTGACGTTGAGTTAAACAGGGATCCCCATGCATCCTTCAGGTTCCTGGTCGAGAAGAGAGATGGGATTCTGACACCTGGAGACTGCTGGTTTGCTTTGGGTGCCTTGGTATTTGTAGGGGAGCCTGGCTTAGAATCTCAGGGGTTTAGGGACTGGATTAATGAGTGCTTCTCTTTGGCTTTTAAGGGCAGTATTCACGTGGCCTCCAGGCTATTCCTTGTGTAGTGAACATGCCTTCACCATATCATGCCATATACATAAATATTTTACGAAGGCTGTCCTCTTTTTCTTATATGAGGGTCGCAAGTATTATAAAACTAAATGTTGAAGGAGGTGGTAAAAACAAACAAAAAAAACCAACAGCAAAAAAACCTCAAGCCAGCGCTCTCCAATTCTTCCCACTTCCAGAATTTGATGCGTCTGTCTTCAACAGTGAGATCCTTCTGGGAGCATGGGAACAAAGCCTTTACTTAGGGTCTTGTTCAGCCTGGAATATGTGCTGTCCTCATGGTAAAGCCTGCAGAGGCTGTCTGTCATCCCAGCCCATGCAGCAGAGAGCACTGGAGCTGCACAGAACATCCCAGTGAGCAGCTGAAGCTGTACAGTGAGCTGCGAGCCTACCTGCCCCTTGTTCATTTGTTCTTTCAGGTGCTGTTTGATAAGCCTCCAGTGTTCCTGCAGCTCAGATCCCTTGTGAATCTGGTCCTGCTCCTTTGGCTTTCCTTGTCCGTGTGACCTTGTGAGACACAGTTGAGCTGGGCCATGGCTATTTCTTGCTTGAGAGCTTCCTCTGGAGTTGGCTGAACAGCAGAGGTGGTGTTCTCCATTTCAGTCCTGTGTCTTGCTGGCTCTGACTCTGGTTGCCTTTCCTCCCTAGGGTCTCTCTTTCTTTCCGGTCCCTTGTACAAGCTCTTTAGTCCACCTCTTAATAAGGCTGTGAATGTGGCTGTGGGGCAGGTAAGTGTCAGGACAGCATAGATTCACCAAAATGATCAGTGTGTCAGCTCCTTCATGGATTTCCCTTTGCCATGGAAATGCAAAACCAGCTGGTGCTGTGTTGGTGCCGGAGCTTCCTTCCCACACCTTGTGGCGCAGAGATAGGTTAACCCCAGTTGTCCTAAGGTGATGTAGCAGGATGTGTAACTTCCACCGTGCACCCACTACAGTGGGCATCCTCTCAGGGGAGGCTGGCTGTGCCTGTCCCAGCCAAGGATGATTTTCAGTCCCTGCAGGGCCACCATGGGCACAGATTGCTAAAAACACCAGGATGCTTTCCAGATGTCCTCCGTGAGTCTGTTTCTTCTTCACGTTTTTCTCTCTCCCGTAAGATATTTATGGCTATGATAAGAGGCTTATCAAGGAAAACAAGGCATTCTGCCATGCCCTGGTGCCCCTAGGGCCACAGAGCGTTCTCCTTGTCCTCTGCCCAGTGAATGTGGTGACAAAAGACCACTTCCTGAGCAAGTGCTGTGTTGGTGTCTTTCCCTGGGGATTCCTTTGTTTCCCTGTTGCCCCATCTACTCATGTCTCAGCTAAGCCCTTTGCTTGTATGCAAAAATCTGGGCCTTGTGTAGACTGCCGAGCACTAAATCTCCTTTTTTGTCATCAGTGGTATACTCAGGGGAGCGTGGTCTTGCTGAAGTCCGATTTAGCAGAAGTCTGCCTGGGTGCTTGAGGCTGTTTCCTGCAGCAAGAGGTGCATTGGGGCTGTCTGCTGAAGTCCCACTTAGGGACTGTGGCAGGCAGGGACCAGCTCAGTGCAGAGATTTAGGGTCCTTCCTGGTGAGTGACTTCCACAGTACGCAAGCCTGGGGTCTCGTTCCTTCCTAAGTGTTTGTCAGTTCCTTTTGTACTGCTGAAGCCTAATGAGTGGGGGAAACAGATTAACGAGGAAAGCTTGTTGTCTCCTTCAGCCAGCTAACGTGTGGTAGATGCAGTACCTGTGACAAGATGGAAAAGCTTCCTTCACTTTTCCCCCTAATTCTGCAACTCCAGTGGAAAGCACCGCTTGCTTTAACCTGCAAGAGCTGCTTGCTTCTCTGAGCCAGCCTCCTCTTGTTCTTAGTGAGGGATCGTGTGTTCTGGGAACTTCCTTCTTGCAGCTTGACTAATGACACAGCATCAATGTGAAACAAGGTCCTGACCACATCTGGTCACTAACTCGTTCATCCTCTTTGCCTGGAGATGAAGAACAAAGTGCAAATATGGGCAACTGTCAAGACTGTGAATCAGTTACAAACTGCGTACAGTACTTGAGCCACGAGGCTGGGAAATTGGGTGAGATTTCATAGGACTAACCTGAGACCTCTACACTGAGACCAAAACTAGTTGGGCTGGGTGTAAAGTATTATCCAGATGTCCCAACTGTCCCTGCTAGCAAAGACTAAGCTTTGTAGGGTCACAGGTGCTTCCTGGAGGCCGTGCTGCTGAGCATGTATTTTAGCACTGAATCCTGCATGGCTTGGAGACTCCTGCTTATGGAAGCCCCACCTGCTTTGGACTTGGTCTGTGCAGCATGATAAGCTGTAATTCTTGCCTTGAGCCTCTCTTGCAGTCAGCCCGCTTTCGACCAGACTGGTGTCCCCTGTTGGACTGGGGACCTGAGCTTCTTGGCTGCCTCACAGGTGCCTCCTCATAGGTGTGATGCCCGGACCCCACGCAGAGCTAACCCTCTGTGAGGTCGGGATATGAGAACTCCTAGGTCCTGTTTTTGCTTCTCCTGCTGTGTGTGTAGACCATGCTGGGCTCTGTAGCAGTCCAGTTCCTCTGTCTGTTGTAAGGATGTGAGAAAGCTGTGCAAGTTTTTTTTTTGTTACCATGTGCTGCAAACTATACCAAGATCTGTGGGTGAAAATAATAGTAGGATTTGATTAAATAAAACCCTGACTGTGCTTTTCCTTGCAGACAGACGACGCTAGTGGTCTATATCATGTCTCTGGTGGGAATGATAGTCTACACCTTCACTCTGAGTCTAGGCCACCTCTGGGTGGTCTTTGTGACTGCAGGTGTGCTGGGGTAAGTTCATGTGCAGGCTGCTTTCCTCTGTGTGTAAGCTAATAGGATATGGCAGGGAGGCAGGAGTCACGGTCCTGGAGGGATTCGGAAGAGCCATAGCCTGCTCCCCCATGGTATAAGGACAAAAAGATCCATGCTTCCCATCACTCTCATGTGTTTTGTTACTCAGGGACATTAGCACAGCCTGCTCGTCTGCAGCTGCCTTAAATGTCCCAGGTAATCAAGGCAAAGCATTTGGGAAGTGAATGGGACGGGGGTGCCATAGATGGCCAGGGTGGAGGAATGAAAAGCATGTGGGCCTGGGTGGCTGACGGACTGTGTTGGGGGTGATGCCCTTCAGAGCTGCTTGTGGGAGATGTTGCTTTTAATGCCTCATTTTTGCCAGGTCCTGTGCCCCAAGGCTGTGTGCAAAAGTATTTGTGGGTAGGAGGGAGACCTATGCTGTGAAGAGGGACTCAGCTGCATGGGCTGTGGCAATAATAGGGGAAACATCCCGTGCAGTCAGTCAAGCATCCCAACAGGGATTTGGGTTAATTGTGCCTCCTCAGTCTTCTTCCTAGCAGTTACTGAGCCTTTTTCTTGTGTTCCTTTACAGATTTTTCATGACAGGGTACCTTCCCCTGGGCTTTGAGTTTGCTGCAGAGTTGACATACCCAGAATCAGAGGGAACATCATCAGGACTCCTTAATGTCTCAGCACAGGTAGGCGTTCTGGTTTTTCTTTTCTTGCCTCTTTAAAAGCAGATATATCAAACTGGAGTTCCCATCCCTCACCCCCATTTCTTGTCCGTGATTGTCTTGAACCGCAAATCCAAGCGCATCAGGACGTGGCTTTTCAAGTGACAGTCCTTGTGGCATTTCTCTGTTCTGTTTCTGCTAAGGAGAATGTCCGTCAGGATACCAGTCATCCTTGCCTTTTCCAATGTTGCTCCTAGCAGCCCAGAACCTGCCTCCTCTCCAGTGAGAGATGGGATTCCAGCATTAAGGGTCACCTGTCTTTCTCTTAGCTGTGAAGAGGTGCCCCTGGATGTGTTTATAACCAAACTTTAGCCTAGGCAGGCCAACAGCTTGTCTGGCCTCTATGCTCAGCTACCAAGATAAAGCTGGGAAGCTGTTCAGGCTGCTTCATGATAACACTACAGCTTGACCCTGCCTTTGCTTGTAGATCTTTGGTATCGCCTTCACCATCAGCCAAGGGCAGATCATGGATCACTACGGGACAAAGGCAGGAAACCTCTTTCTTTGTTCCTTCCTGCTCCTGGGGACCATTATGACAGGTAACTAAATTTCTGTGTTCAGCTGTGACTCTTCCCCTTGGGCTTGGCATGTGAATTAAAGGGCTTTGGTGTGTAGTGGTGCCTTCAGGAAAGGGCAGGACCCACATGGCAGCCCCGTAGCAATGCTGTTGTGCTTTTTCAAGCATCTGGCCTGTGTTACAAAGAAGATCCAAGGCTTCTTGCCCTGGCTGCTGGCTGGGGTCTCTAAGATGTGCCTTCTGTGCGTTGCAATAAGGAGTCTGTGCCCTTTTGAGAATTTGTCTTCCTCCTCTGGGAGAGTGGTTTCCATTATGCATTCTCCTCTGCTGCCCCTTAGAGTCTTGGGGATATTGATTTGGGGTCTCTGTGGCAACTGAACTGTCTTTTACATTTCTCTTCCTCCCTCTGTCCCAGCATTCATTAAGGCTGATCTCCAAAGACAGCAGGCCAATGCGGAAAGTGAACGTACAGTGAGTAATTCCCCTTCAATCCCTGTTGCACCCCTGCTGTTAGCTCAGGGCAACCCCCAACCTCCCTCCCTTCTAGGAATGGGGCTGGCCCTTTCTGAGTTACAGCTGTAGCTGTGGTTCTCTTTTCATATCCCACCACTTGCCCATCCTATGGGGAAGCTCCTTGCTGGCATTTTCAGACAGGTGGCTGTAATCCCAGCTCTGCCAGCTGCTGGGAGCCTATATTTGCTTGCTTTAATGTCACGCAGTCTCTGTAGGCTCTGGTCCTCTGGGAATTTGCAGGGCTTTACACATGTTGGTATTGCCTAAGGAGAGATGTGGGGCAATGCTGTGCTGGCCTCTCTCTAATAATGCACTGAGCTCTCCAGTGCTTTCCCCTTGTTTAGAGCTGGGTAACCATTCTTCCAGCTCCTTAGAGAGGCAGGTTGTTCCTCACATTTCCTGTCCTCAGCTGCAAAGTGTTGTTCATTGTTTGGGACAGAAGGAAACTGAGTAGCAAAGCCCAAATTGGGGCTTGAGCAGCCTGCCTCCTCATGCTTCGTGCAGCTCTATAGATAGGGCTGCTAGCTCATGTACGAGCACTAGAGTTCAGGGTACCAAGTCCCTGTGGTGTGCTGTGCAATAAATGCTGCTGTTTGCATGTGGGAGAGGACCTCTAGTGAATGAACTGCAGTGGATGTTCTCAGAAATTCTCCCTGTAGGGAAAGAGAGGGGACGGGTGGTTTCTTGGGGCGCTTCTTACTGCTCTGGGCTCCTCTTCTAGGACGTTAGCAGAGCCATCCACTCCGTGTTCATGAAGCCATCAACGACCATGACTACCAAAGTGCATAAGCTCTGTTCTCTGCTTGCTCAAGTCAGCTCTTTTCAGATGACAGTGCTGCCTTCTGTCAGATAATCTAGCAAATCTAATCTGGAGAGAGACCAGAAGGTCCAAGAAGCAGCCCTGCTCCAACCGGCTGCTCAGGAAGGTGGATTTTCAATTACAAAATATATGCTTTTTAATTTAATTTTGTTTTATTTTTACAAAACTATCTGAGCACAAATGCAGAGGGTAGGATGAGTAGAGGGAACTGATGCTGCCTTGGGTGGTTGTTGCACATAAAGTTCTAGAGTAGACAAAAAAAAAAAAAAAAGGCTGCATGGTTGATCTAGTTTGGGTAAAGGAGTCCCTCCCATTGCCATAACTTAAGAAGAATTCCTGCTTTTTTTCTTCTCTGAGGCTGTCAGCTTGGGTTGATTTTAGTAGTGGTGAGCCTCATGGCCTACAGGACTGAGCTAAAAGACTACTGCTCTCCTGGAATCCTGGCACGAGTGGAGTTAACTAGAAGACACTTAGCTAAGCTGAGCTGGGGTAAAGAGCAGTCTGTTTTGATGCACACCAAACTGCCTGTATCCCTTGATTAGAGTGATGAAGCAGAAGATAAACTTTAAGGCCAAACCATTCTCTGCATGCCCTGTGGTAACAAGGGCCATGAGGAGAAGTGCTGGTGACACTGCCTGTTAATTCAAAGCATGTTTGTGGAAATCCAGGAAATATCAAGGTCCTTTGGCAGTGCATATAATCCCTAATAATAATAATAAGGTCCTTTACCTTTGTCAGATGCTTCTCTTACCAGATGAATTGTATGCTTTTACCATTTTTTGTATAAATCTAAAATACAGTTTTAAGATCTTGCTGCTGAGCAAAAGGTGTATAGGTTTCACTTCTATAACCCTAAAAGCTTCCAGAACTGACTGCAGTAAGAACCAGAGATGTGTGTCAGGTAATAGGTCTCAGTTAGTCAATAACTTCATTGGCAACTCCTTCTCCCTGAGGAGTCATGCTCTGTAGAAGTCATGATGGATGCCCCTTCCACCCCCCACTCCCAAATGTGGCCTCTGAATGGCTGAGCTCACCTGGTTATTTCTCAGGTTTAACAAACAACCCCGGGTGCTTGACCTACTGAAGTGGGGCTGAATCTGGTGTTCTGCGTTAACGTGGGTGCCTCAGTCAGCTGGGTTTAGGCACCGTGTGCTGCCTTTGTGGAGAGCTCTGATGGAGTCATGTACTGGAGCTTTGCTACATGGCATGGCTGCCTCACACGTGCTTGGGTGATTTTTATGGGTTTCTTTCTTTACCTGTTCCTCTTCTTTTATTTTTTTCTCTCCCCTCATTTCCCTCCCTACTTGCTTCCATCTTTTCTGGGATCTGACTTGTGGCTGTTGTTACAGAGACTCCAAGGCAGCAATCAGATCACGGATTATGGACTGTAGCTTGTAACCCTAACCCCATCAATTCCCATTCCTGTTCACTAGCTCACACGCAAAGGTAGGAGAATCATGCTAATCTGCCTGTCTGAACATTCATGGGTGGCACAGGCACCAAGCCAATGACACTTGTGGGTCAGCAACAACAGCCGCTGAGTGCTGGCCTTCCTGGGGGCGGGTCTGAGAGGAAAGATAAGACAGCTTTCCTGAATAGTGAAGATCCCACCAGACTCGCATCAGATGGGGGCATTCAAAGAGGTGCGGCAAGGCAGAGCCTGGTATTGCAGCACATGAAGAACTGAAGTGTCAGTACTGGGGAGAGGAAGTGCAGGTATTTGGAGGCCTTTCTCTGATACTTTTATTGCCCAGATTCTTGGCTGGAAGTGATACCAGGCGCTTTGTAGAAGAGTTGGCTCTCATCACAAGCAGGGTGTGTGGCCAACTACATGAAGGATTAAAAAAAAAACAAAAACAAAACAAAACAAAAAACCAAAAACACTTTGTCTTAAGGAAGTCATTGGGTTGGTGCCTTTTGGTATATGAATCTCTGAAAATTGTAAAGCTCTGTGCCTGCTGATCTGTGAATCTCAGCTGCACTTGGCATTTTCTCAGCTGTTGCTTCGGGTGTAGTGCTTTATTACTCACTGTGCTCTGCTTTGTGCTGGCTGGCTGCCCTGTCAGGTTAACCTTACTACCCTTTGCTTTTCATTAAATGCGTCTATCACTTAGTGGCCACAGCCAACAGGGCTAACAGATAACAGCAGTGAGAGTGTTGGAGAAAACAACCGTGATCCTGCAAAGATTGGAGTGTGTGCTACAGGGAGCATGAAGCCGCCACACTTTGATGCAAGCGTGAGGAACAGTCACACGGGCAGGGAAAGATCTGCCTCTAGGCTGAACACTTCTAGTGCTGTCTCCACATCGCAGTCCATAGCGTTTTTAGCAGGCATTCATGTATGGTGTTAGTTTGGGACCAAGTAACTGAGAAACTGTAGCTGTGCGAGCTGGGTGAGCCTGCAGTGGTGTGCTGGTAATTTTTTTGCCGGCTGAAGCTTATGTCATTGCCTTCGCTGCTATCAGCCCTACCTTGGTACAGCTGCCAGTGTTACTGCTGACATCCCAGCTGCAAAACAGACGGTGTGAGGCTCAGGCGTGCTGCAGTATGGCTGTTGCAAGGAGAGGACAGGCTTCCAGAGTCGCATTAGAGCTTCCAGAGGATGCAGAGTTGTGGAGCTGTGCAGGGCTCATCCTTCCCACTGAAATACTGCACAGGGCTGCATGGCCCTGTTGATGACAGCGTGTCTTTCCCCTCTATTGACCCAATGGAGGTGCAGGTGGAGGCAGATGGCCCGTCCTCCAGAGTATTGGCCTAGCAAGGTTTGAGTTCTCCTGGTGGAGAAACAGAAATGAGCCGGTGGAGAACTGTCACAACTTTAAACTGGGCGTTCAGTTTTGGTGCAGAGTGGGACTGCAGAACAGCCTGATTTCCCAGTGTATTAAGACACACAAGGGAAAAACATACATGTTAATTCTTACACAGAGAGACCTTCACCTAGCAGTTTGTCCAGGTGATGAAATGGAAAGATGAGAATCTGGCTGAACTGTTGACTTTGCAGGGAGGAGTGTATCGTGCCGCAGCTTCAGTGAAGAGAGCGAGCATTTATCAGCCTTGACTCTCTGCCCAGGGATCACAGCCTCTAAGCAGCCACCTGTCAGAGCTTTTGGTGAGGGCGTTCACACTGCAGGGATGTTCTTCCCTTCTTTCTGCAAGACCTGCCTTGTGTTCACAAGCACTTCATCTTCCATCAGTGCTCTTCTCTGCTTATGATTATAATTAATCAAGTGTTGCAATTAATAGAACCTGTAGTGGATCTAAATTAGCCTAATGGCACTGTGAACACCTTGTCCTGTATTAAGAAGGCTGTAATTTGGTTCCAGCAATCCTCCTGTTTCTGTCAGTTTCCAGAGCGTTAGCAGGGTCAGCTTTCTGTATCTCAGGTCACTTGCATCAAATGCCCTTTTTGCATGATGATGAGTCCCTTTGTGAGCTACCGTTGCTGTAGGTGTATCTGAAGCCATTCCAGCGTTCCACCTTAAGGCTTCGTGGTACTGTCAGTTGATTCAGGATACATATCGGTCATGTATATGCTGCGTACAGCCTGTGCTCATCTGCTCCTATAGAGGATGGCAGGGCTGTCTTATTTTTTTTTCTCCTCCAAACTGGGCTTTGCTAGATCTCTTTGAAAATAGCAAATTTTATTAAGGTGTATTCAGGGCACTTTGTAGTGGTTTTATATAGGGGAAGATAAATTTAATGTTTTTTTTGCGTGTGTCAAAATCTTATTCTTGATAGCAGAAAGTATGGAGTAGAGTGTTTCCTGACTCTTTCCTGGTTTTTGAATTGTAATAAAATTAAAAAACATTATCTGGAGTGTTACTCTAGCAGCAGAGATGAGCACTGATGCGTATATATGATTTTGAGGTCACGGGTCATTCTGGATGTACAGCTGAGATTTGTTTAAAGCAGGACTGAAGTTCTGCTGTGTCCTCAAGCCATGTATAGGATAGGTCAAGACTTGCTCAGGGCTAAGTACCTTGTATTGATGGTTGTTTATTTGCAAAGATGCATGTCATAAATCTCAGTGGAATACCCATAAGTGTGTTTCCTTTTCATCCCAAGGAAGTGTGATTTAGAGGCTGGTTAGGGCCTCAGGGAAAGCATTCTACCTCTATACCTTGCAAGCTGTAGTGTGCTCTAGCTCAGTAAAAAATACCAAAACAAAACCCACAAAAAAAAACAGAACTGCTGGAATCTTGCACAGTAGGCACAAACAGTGTGGATGCCATCTGCTGCTTAAACTTCCATGCTCCCTTCCTGTATTTACTGTGGCAAGCACTCTTCTCCCTAAGCCATGGGCAGGCCAACTGCACAGCCCCTTGCAGCACTCCCACCTGCGGGAGCAGCCTTCCCTTCCCAAGGCGGGGGAGCCCTGCAGGCTGGCTGATCTCCTAAACCACTGTTCCTGTAGCTCCACGGCAGGTAAGTGGTGTCGAGACCCCAGAGCTACTTGGGGAGCCTCTTCAGGGCTGCCAGCATGCTTCTCTGATTCACTCTAGTGGGATTTCCCAAGCCTGAATGCAGCTTTCCCATTATTCCTGCCTCTGGCACTACTTCCAGCAACCCCTCCTGCTGGTAGGAGGTTTTTCTGCACTGCCTGGCTTTTGCCTCGAGGCATCTCTTTGAAGCTCCCCTGACCTCACTCCTGTGCTTTGGAATATTGCTGCTGCCCTCTGTACAACCTTTTCAGCTGCAGTTTGTGCAAGATGCTACTCAAAATGAAACTGTTTTGTAACTCTTGCTTCCATGCTGCGTAGCCTTCTCTTGAACTGCACTGGGGATGTGAGCCTTTCTTATGTACCTCTGACTCCTGCCTCAGATCTGAGTTTTGCCCCACAGTGAGTTAACTCAAAGCCCAGGCTCTGGGAGACTCCACATTTACCCTTACCAGTCTGCATGCTGTTCTGCGAATCAGTGACAGTTGGGGTGTCTTACTATAAGCAGTCAGAACTTGGAGAGGTTTCTGTTTTATTTCTTATGGCTCTTTAGGATATGAGTAATGAACTTTGAAGAAGGCCTTATCTGTACTACTCTGTGGAATTATCCCAGCCTTAAGACCAAGCTGGGGTCAGGGAAGAAAATAGGCAGAGGGTGCCAGCGCTGAACGGGGGTGGGGTGGGGATGAGGAGGCTTGAAGGTGAGCAGTACCAGAAACCTGTCTGGGAGATGAAGAGGCCCTCTGATGTGACAGAGAAGAGAGGAGGTAGTTGCTGTGCTGAGCCTCCTGCTGTAAAATTTTGGAGGGTGCACAGGATACAGGTTCTGTGGCACTTGCACGGATACTGCCCTTCTCCATGGCATGAAGGAGGAGTTCCCAGTTTCTTCCCTTGCCCAGAGAACTGGCCCTGCAGCTTCACCGCTTTGAGGTCGACCTCACATCACAGTGGCATCATCTGAGGACTGCAGCAAGTAGCTTAAGGGAAGTGGGATCATTGCTCTGCCCTGCTGCCCCTGTGTCCCTTGTGTGAGCACTAAAATCCTCTGGAGGCAGAGGAGGGAGCCAGGTGCACTCAGGTTGAGCTCTCTGAGGGTGGTGATTCTCCTTTGGGGATGTAAGTCAGGCTGGATGGGGTTTGGGCAACCTGACCTAGTGAAAGATGTCCCTGTCCGTGACAAGGGGGATTGGACTGGATGATCTGTAAAGGTTCATCCAACCCAAACCATTCTATGATTCTTCGATGTCTGCACACTTGCAGGGGGCTGTGAATGAGCCAGCCTCTGGCCGGCTGGTCTCTGAAGCCTAGGTCTGGCCACCCAGGATCCTAACCATATTTTTTCCTCTGTCTGACTTGCAGAAAGTGATGCCAGAAGCCTGCGCTCTTCCCACAGTCCTCAAGGAATCAAAGCTGTAAAAAAGAGGGGTGGCAGAGCTGGGAGATGGAGGACCTGCCTCCCCCCGCCCTCATTCCCACCGTTGCTACCTACACCATCCTCCTGTTACATGTCAATTCTGGTGGGGGGCTGCTGAGAACTGCTCCTAGGCCTTAAGAGTGAAACGAGAAGAGAGTTGCTCTCGTCAGTTAGACCTCTGCGTCTTGCTGTTCTGGAGACTGTGCTAAGAGGAGAAGTCAGGAAAAGCCCCTGCTGCCCCCACTGCGTAGACTTGGAAGAAAAGCACACGTGCTCAGAAAAGCCTGGTCGTGTGAGGGTGGCACCTCGTAGGTGGTCTCCTCTCGCAGGGAAGGTGTGACCTGAAACGCAGGTGCTGGACCACGCTTACTTTGTGAGTAACCCTGAGGGAGTTGCGATCCCTCTGAGGAAGAGGGATTCCTCGGAGTGCCTGCGCTCTTTTGTATCTTGCACAGGTGATGATAGAGCCCTCAGCACATCACCAGCCACTGCAAAGCAGCGCAGCTGCTGCTGCCAGCACCAGTTTTTGTATCTGCCTGAGGATAAACCTCCACTAAGAATTTAAGTTGCTCTGACATTCCTATGTAGGAGGAGTAATCGAGAGATACCAATGTGCCTCCTGTTGGAGGCAAGGTCTAGTTCGGTAGCAGATGTTGAAGCTACAGCCTGAGCCCAGCTCACCACTGCGCTAGCAACAGGACAGTCAGACCACAAGCTCCCCAGGCTGAGGATCACGTCTTCCTCCTTAATGACAAAGTGCCTTTTGCAGCTTTTGACACTACGGAGGAGTCTGGGGAGTACAATTCTGAGCTAACCAGCCAGGGCTGCGTTGCCCTGCATTGCTCTGGGGAGGTGTTTTGAGCATGATGGGAACGAAAAGGTGCTGTAGTGTGGAAACTTCTCCCTTGTAACGGAGAACAGGAGGAGAGGGTGGGGGTTGAAGCCCTCTCACCAGCATTTGTGTCTTGTAGACACTGCCCCTCTGTATGCTGCTGTTTAGCTTCCACTCACAAAGGGAAAGAGACCCATGTATCCCTTTGCCTTCCTTTCCAGCATCCATCCCCTGGTGGGAGACATCAAGTGTCCTTATACTTAGAGCATGCAGTGATGTACATACCATTTTGGAATAACAACAAAAAAAAACAAAACACAAATATGGAATAGATAAAAATAGCCTTCTCTAACATAGTTTCTAACGTTTTTTAAGTGAAAATGTGCAGTCTTTTGACCAAAATAAAAGTCCTTTCTTTGATAGTTGGGGACTGAGCAGGGATGGGGTCTAAAATGGCTTTTAAATATAAATTTTATATTAAAAAACACTAAGTGTACAATGAAAGGTGACAATTTCATATTAAATACTTGAAACTGTCTACAGGTGCTTTTTGTTTAATAGTCTGAAATATTCTGCAGAATAATCCTTTTTCTGCCTACTGCTACTGTTGTGCAATTTTTCTCTTTTTTTCCCTTTCCTTTTCTCTTTTTTTCCCTTTCCCTTTCTTCTTCACATGCACAGGCTTCCCAGCTAGCAGCTCCTGCTGGTTCCATCCTGCCTTCTGTGCACTGCCCATCTGTTGTGGGCATTATTTCATCTAGGTCTAAGCAACCTGTTCCTGTTTTCTGTCCGTTGTAGCTGTAGCTCATTGCAAAGGCAGCTCAGTCCTTGCTCACAGATGCATGGGGTTTGCTGTCACTTGTATGCTGCAGAAGCAAGAGCTACAACCTGTGTGTGTGTGTGTGACAGGGAGAGAGATCAGTCAGACCTGGAGCTTTGTTGGAAGGAGTCAAGGAAAGGCTCCCATCTTGCTGTAAAGAGAGGATTTTTCCTGCAACATGGAGTAGAAACTGCCTGTTCCAAGGTCGTACATCCTCTACTCCCTCCTGCATAGCTGAAAAGACAGACGCAATGCCCTGCAGTTTTCTGTCATTTATTAGAAACAGCCCCTGCAGAACATGCGCATGCAAGTTACACAGCAGTGCCGGGGCAGCACATTATCCCTCCTTCCTGTCTAAAGTGTTCGGTGGATCCCAGGTGGCTCTACACTTCCTCCCCACAGGTGCGTGGGGAGAGCAGTCCTTAGTGCACAGGGCATGCCAGAGACATTCCCTGCCACCCCTCGGGGAGGGGCTCACCATACACCCCCAGCAAGCTTTGACATGAACTCCCTTGGGGCCTGGTCGTTGACATTGGTCAAAGTGTTGCCTGGACAAGAAAAAGAACACTCAGCAATGAATGATTGACCGAGTCCAACATCGATCTGCCGGTGGGACTGGTGTCCTGGGGACGTTCAACAGAGCTCCCGTGGAAGTCTGGCAGTGAAGACAGGAGACAATGCTGACCTGTACAAGACACTCGGTCTCAGTTTTTCTTCTTGTTTTGTGACAGTGCTTCTACCTCCAGGTACTGCAGCCCGATCAACATCCCCAAGATAGAGAAACCTGTGATGGAGATATGGTCTAAGTCATGTAGAAAGAGCTGGACAGATGAGATAGTCACCTGCACCGCCCCATGGACAGTTCTTGGGGAGCTGATAGCTCCACAGAGTCTGGAGGGCAGTAGGGAAGGATGCAGAGCTCTACTCACTCGCTACCATAAGGGGGGCCATAATTCCCATTGTCAAGGCTGCGGTGTGGTAAATGAAGACCTCCGAGAGGAAGTGAGCAAGGGCCACAAAGAAGGTGAAGAGTGTGATGTAATAGAGGCTGTTGGAAAGCAGAAGGAAACAGGTTATCACACGCCCCATAGCACGAGTATGGCTGAGAGGAAAAGCAGTAAACCTGCATGCTGCCCAGTCTGTCCTTGCTGTGGGAGCACAGAGGGCACTTGGCCCCCAGCCTAGTGAGGTACAAGAGCTCCACGGGCAACAGCTGGGAGGAGAACAGGGCAGCATGTTCGCTGGTGCACTGAAAGCCACTGTCACTGTCTGGCCTGACGGTAAGGAAAGGGGGGAGAGCAAAGGTAGGGAACTGGTGAAGTGAGAAGCAAGTGTGCATGCAAAAAAGGTGAGAACTGGATGCGCTGAGGAACAGGGCAACAGGACATGGCTGACTACAGGCTGCATTGCCCAGGAAGACATCTTCCCACCTGCGCTCTGCTACCCTCTAGGGGCCACAGCTGTAGAAAGGGAGCAGGTCCATGAGCTGCAAGATACAAAATCCTTCCGAGAAACAATGGGCTTTATTGCAATTGCCATTGCCACCACCCCCTGAGCCACAGATTAATACAGGTAACCGGAGTCCCTGCACCTCCCCACCACAGAGGAGCCTGGGCAGTCACTGGGGCTGCAGGAGGCAGTGACAGAGCAGCGAGTTCCACCAGCCTCCAGCACAGGCTCTGCCTAGCACAGGCCCGAGTCACTGCAGGAAAATCCCGCTCAGAAAGACTTCTGACACCACAGGGGAGAAACAGTCTGCCTCCTGCCACACCTGCCACAGCTACACACAGTGCCTCAAGCCTTGCCATCAGCCCCAGGTAAAAGCGTATGACAGAAGACGGAGTGTGAGGACCACAGCAAGGGCTCCCTCAGCCTGCCATAGCTGTTATCTGAGCTGTCATAGGAAAAGAAGTACCAGGTATCAGCGGGATCAGCATCAGCAGTTAGCTTAACATCCACAGAGCAGCAACGACACCTGCAGATGCTTCCCAAGCTGGAGCTCAGAAATGCGTGACACAAAATCCCCTCGGACCTCCCGGTAACACAACACAAAGGAGAACGCTCTCCCCGCGCAGACAGGAGGCAGAACCAGCTAATGCAGAAGCACTGCGCTGCTCCCAAAGCCCTTTCAGAGGGACGCCCCCCCCCCCCCTCCCCGTGCCGCTCCCCAGGCCCCGCAGCAGGCAGGCACCCTGCCTCCCTCACGTACGTCTGGTTGCGGATGTCCAGGGCGCAGAGGCAGCGGACCACGGAGGACAGCAGGGTCCAGATGCCAAACGTCCGGGCCTGGAGCCCGTTCACTGCGCAAGAAGGGGGGGGAGAGAACCGAGGTCGGCGGGGGGCGCTCCCCAGGGGAGCCCCTCCGGGGCCGGCAGCGGCGGGGCGCCGCGGCCCTGCCAGGCCCCGCGATGCGCCCAGCCCTTACCGAGGCCGGGGCTGGCGGTGTAGAGCTTCTCGGAGACGAAGCTGTAGTCGCGGAAGCACTGCAGGGTGTTCCCGGCGGCGATGACGGACACCATGAGCAGCCAGCTGCGCAGCACGCACAAGAACCGGCTCATCCTGCCGCCAGGCCGGTCGGCGGCACACTGAGCGCCCGCTCCCCGCGGGGCCCGGCCCTACCGCCCTCCCGCGCTCCCATTGGCCGTCGGCCGCGCGCCACGCGGCGCGAGAGCGGCAGCCGCCAATCAGCTCCCTCTCTCGCCGCGCTCGGTCCCGCCCCCCTTCCCTCAGCCAGAGGAGGCCGGCCGTCGCGCCTGCGCAGTGCGGACGGCGGGCTGCGGCTGCGCGGTGGGGCGGGGCGGGGCGGGGCGGGGCTGGGCGGCGGTTGTTGTAGTAACGGGGAAGCGCCGCGCGAGCGGGGCCGGCTGAGGCGGGTGGGGGGGGGGGGCGGCCGGCCGGGCTGGGCCCCCCCGCGGCCGTTTAACGGCCACTAACGACCAGTAACGGCACTAACGGCCCCCGCGCGTGCCGGAAGCTCCGTGAGAGCCGCCTGAGGCCATGCCGGGCGCCGCGGCGCGGGACGCGGAGCAGAGCGGCTCGTCCGCCGCCGAGGAGGAGGAGGAGGAGGAGGAGGAGGGCGAGGAGGGGGTCGCGGGCGGGCTGAGGTGAGCGGGGCCGCGGGGTTCGGCGGGGCCGGGGGGGGCCGCTCCGCGCGGGCTCCAGAACTGCTTCTGTCTGGGGTCTTGTTCTGTGGTGTTTGCCGGCTGGGAGCTTTCCTGGGGGCATGTGAGAAAATGAGGGAAATTCGCGGCTTTTTTTTTTTTTTTTGTCGCTGTTGCTGTTTAGCTTTAGTTTTTAACTTCCTGCAGGGAAGGAGGGTGTGCTCTACAGTGGCCTGCTGTGCACTGTTTTATATCCTTTCTTAAAACTGGCTTATGACAGCTCTCATATTTCTCCTCAGCTTCTGAACTCCCTACTAGCTACTAGCCTGTTCCATCCTTGCTTGGTAGCTTCTTTTATTTTTGCTCCCTTCCTCTTCCCCAGACTGGAATCCCTATTTTGTATTTCAGCAGCGCCTACTTTAATGCATCCTCTTTGTTTTCTTATCGCTGTGTGTTTCTTCTGAGTGCCCAGCTGCAGGCAGCAGGGATTTAGGGCTCTAGGGAAACCTCACTTCACACCAAGTAGCTGCTTCAGGCTTGCCAGACCCTTATGGACCACCAGGTGAAGAGCTGCCTTTGACTACAATGTCTTTCTAACAGCCTGCCTGTGTTAAGTGGCCAAGTGTCACGCTAGGAATGAAGGACCGTCACCTGGAGGATTGTCTGAGCCCTGGTAGCCTTACTGCAAATCCTCGGGGCAGGCTTAACGTAACCTCCCCTTCTGTTGCCTCAGCTCATTTCCCACTTATATAAGGCTCTGGCCTGTCGTGTAGGTTCTGGAATCCTCTTGGGTCCCTTCCATCTGAACAGCTCATTACACCCCACCAGTTGATTTCTGAAGGCAGTGGAGGCAGATGGCAGTGCTGTGGAATTGATTTGTCAGGGGGATAACCTGGTTAAGAGGACCAAAGTTACACTAAAAAGGACTTTCCTTGTGCTAAGTCTAGGAAATGTTTTGTCTTTTGTAGTGTCTCCAAACTTTTGGCAGACAATGATCTTGCACATTGTATGGTCACATGCTTCTTTGTTTCTCTGTGCCAGTCTTTCCATTTTTTTTTAATGTAGATGGATATAGATATGTCTCTCCAACCCCTTGGTTTCTGGTTAACTTTTTCATAGCTCTGTTTCCTTAAGCAGGGATTAATAAGTAGTCTGAGTTTTGTTTGCTTTCTGTCATCTTAGGATTTTGTGTCATAGCTTTTATTTATGTATGTGTGTCCTTAATTCCTCTACCTGAGCAGCTGGTAGTTCCCAATGTAGGGCTGTTGTTTTGGGCAGGACAGATCTTGGAACCTGGAGCAGCTTTGAGTGGCTTCCTGGGGGCATCGCTGTTGAATTGTGGGCTCACATTCCACTGCGCCTGGCAGAAATTAGAGAGGAAGAACACACAAATTCATTGTGTTGAGCCAAATCTTCTCCAGTCTGTCAAATTTTGCAGGAGTGCCCTTTTGCTCACTTTAGAGCCCAGGATTACAACCAGGCAGTATGCACAGATTTTCATCTCTTGTCTTAAATTAGAGACTGAAACCAGTGTTGTAAGGTCTGGTTGTGTGGATATCAGTAGTTACAGCCTACTCTGAGCTATGGATCTTGTTCTCGGATGCGCTATAAATCCGGAGAAACGTAGCTGAAAGCTCAAGAGTTTTCTCCCAAATTATACTCAATAAAATCAATACAAATTAAGCGAAGCTCCTACTTAAAATGATAAGGCTGACCCACAAAGAGGATGATTTGGAAGGTTCCCTTTTTAGCTGAGAACCAGGGTACCTCGTGTGTGTCTGTGTGTCCTGCCCATGGGCTAGGTGAGCAAGCAAGAGCAAGCGTAGGGAATTTCTGCATCCTCCCAGTCAGTAACTGCTGTGTGCGTGAGGCTCAGCAGCTGCTAATACTGTCTTGCTATTTTAGGGATCACCCATGCATCAGGTGGACTGGTGGCGGCTGCAGGCGGATCCCTATCTTCGTCTTTCATGCTGATGCCATTCTGACCAACGACAGCTATCTCCGCCTAATTGGAGGTGGGTGCAGCAAGGCGACAGCTTCTGGCCTGAAGGTGTGAAGCAGAAGTCTCACACTGAGACGTTCCCTTCTCTCTGTGGGGAAGAGGAATTGATAGGAAGGAAACTACAGTCTTCTCATGTCTCTGAGCTCTGAGACATTCAGAAACACTTGGTCAATCGGTGAATGTTTATCACGTTTAGTTTGTGACAAGTGCTTATCTTTGGCCCTCTGATGGGTCCTGGAATGCTTTGATTTGGAACAAATCAGATTTGGAGGCTGTGCTAGAACTTATGACCAGAAGATAAATGCACTAATTTGTAGCTGAGAACTTAAAATCAATCCTTCCAGTTTGAGTCTTGAGAGGGTTTCATCACGAAACAGAGCCGCCAGCCCTACGGTGGTATTAATAGTAGTACGCTTTAAAAACAAGTCTCTGTTTCTACAGCCTCACAACTGTGAGTAAGGCTGTAAGCAAAATGATTGCTTTTATAACAGCACTGTAGTCAGACTAAACCTGTCTAGTGTCAGACAAGGGAGGGCTTCTAAATAAGGCAAAGTTGTTACAAAGAGTCACTCCAGATTGCGAGAGTTAGTGCTTGTGGGTGTGTATGGCTGGGAACTCTTTCTGGATGTGCTGAGCTGGGGAAAAACTAAAATCCACTCAGCTTTTTCTTGTGTAGATGCTGACACCTCTTTCTTCTCTTGCTTCTCCCTTTCTTAGATAATTGGTGCACTCATTTCTAATGTCCTAGCCAAGCAAAAATGCTCCTGGCTCCTTTGGGTAAGGGGTGGAGAAGGTGATTTGTGTGTAAAAACTCCTGATCCTTTTGATGTGAGTTACAAATGTACTTGAATGGTGGCAGAAGCTGATGCTGACTGTAACTTGTGTCCTAATTGGAGTGTGGTGTTTCTTATGCTTTTTCTCAGGCAGTAGAGGATTTTTTGTTATTTAACAAGTCTACTACTGGACAGTGCAACTTCTTAAATTTCCTTTAGACCTTTGTCTAGTCCCAGATGATGATGCTTCTTAGTCTTTTCTTTAGACTTATTTTTACCGGTAGAACATATTTTCTGAGACCTAATCATGACTTTTTACTCAGGAAATATTTTCTTTTTCATTTAATACTTGTCCTATTTACTTTATTTTTCAACTATTTTTGCAGATATTTATTGGAAGATCGGTACAGTTGAATGAGACATGAACAAAAATTCATAGACATTGAAAGACCAAAATGAAACACTAAAAGTGGTCACATAAGTTAACTGTGTCAATGAGGGGTATACGGCACGATTGCTTTTAGCTAGGAATACTCATCTTGAATTGAGAAGAAAGAGCTGAAATCATTATTTGGAGTGTTATAAAGCAGGCTATGAAGAGCTGTTTAAAAAAATAATATATAAATATATATATCAGGACATCCTAACAAACGAACAGGTTTTTATTTTGATAGGACAGGGTTCAGCGATGTAGAAATGTTATACCTGATGACAGATGTAATTTGCTTCAATGCCATCATTGGATTTAATGCCTCAAGATGTAGGCAAATGGTGACAGAAAGTACCTGTCTGTTATGTGCTGCTACTGTGGATTAAGTGCAGCTGTTCTGTGCCGAGTCCTATGGTGCTCTTCTCTGTGGTTTGGTAGCATAGGTAACTTGGGTTTATTCTTCTGTGTGCAGACTCTAGCGTTGTGTCTCTTGCTTTCTTAACAGAGCACTACCACTTGTCCTATAAGATTGTACGGACGGACAGCCGCCTGGTCCGAAGCATACTGACTGCCCATGGATTCCACGAGGTGAGTGCAACAAGCTCGGGATTACCAGCACGTTGGCAAGTCTGATTATGTGCTGAGCTGGAAGGTGTGTCTCCATGTGGACATGTCTTATGTGTGTGGTGTTTTTTGTTGTTGTTTACTCTGCAGGATTAGAACCAGGAAGTTCCCTTGGACCCACTTTGTGTTTTTTCTCTTTTCCTTCTTTTTTCCCCTGCTCTTCTCCGTGTTTTGTCAGCTGGGGAAAAATGTTGTGATTTTTCACTCTGAAAGGATTATCCTTTACCTAATTTTGCAGGCTTAAGCCTAAAAGGGATATTTAAGTTAAGGTTATTGTGCATTTCTCTTCCTGCTTCTAGAGCATTGCTTCACGCCCTTGGGAAGATCTGAAGGATTTAATCTTTCAGCCTTTGCAAGCTCATGGAAGCATTGTTGTGGTGTCATATGTTTCTTTCTCTTCCAGCACCTTCCTTGCTCTAAAGAATGTCCTGTGTGCAGCTAGTGACAGTTTGAGAGAAGTGTTTGGGTGGTGAATTTTCTTCTGAATAAGGCAAAGTTGGGGAATTGGTCTCCCAAGTTTCCTGGGAAAGTTTGAAATGCTTTATAATTGGGCTTACATGGTCTATTAAAAGAGCAAAGCCGTGTATAAGCTTGTATAGAAAGCTTGTATAGAAAACTGATATATTTATTTCCAAGCACCACAGTACAGTAGCTTAGGATAGGAGTCTGTGTAGAATTGCCCTAATACTAGAGACGGATAAAGGAAATTGTCTTAAACCGGAATTGCTGTGGCCCCACAGACAGAAGGGCACAGTCTGTAGGACAAGTGGTGGTGTTTCTCACTATTTCCGTAGCTTTACGTGTTTTTTTTTTTCATGTTGTTTTTTAGGTGCACCCTAGTAGCAGTGATTATAATCTCATGTGGACGGGATCACACTTGAAGCCCTACTTGCTGCGTTCCCTTACAGATATTCAGAAAGTCAATCATTTCCCTAGGTAAGGCTTTGACATCATATTCTGCTGAACATCTTTGTCGTGGTTTGCAGAAATGTGAGTATAGATAGCTTGCTTTTTTTTTTTTTTGTGATAATGATACTGTAAAGTTCCCGCATGCTGGATGTGTGCCACATACTGTCTTCATTCTAAACAGTCTTTGGGGGTTTAGGGGAGATAGTATGTGAGCTGAAGTGCTTGTCCATAGCCCAAAAACTGATTGCACCCCCCCCTTTATTTGATGGTATAAGTAAGGTGTTTGGGGCTTGGGGTTCTTTGTTACAGTTGTAGTCATGTATCACCTGTTAAAGTTTGCAACCACCCTTATAACAGTTTGTGCTTCAGTCCCTCTTGGAAATAGCAAGAGGCACTACAGATGAGGGTGATTATCAATACAGCCATGTAGCAGAGACAGTAAAACTGAAGAGTAGTTGCAGGTTAGGGCTGAGATATCTGACAGGGCTACAGATCCTTTAGTAACTAGGACAATAGGTTGTTGCAGTGTGGTGGTGTTTTGTTGTTTTCTTTCTTTTTTTATGCTGGGAAAATGGACAGTCTCTTGTTTTGGGACTTCAGGTCGTATGAACTGACACGGAAGGACAGGCTGTACAAGAACGTCAGTCGTATGCAGCTGGCCCATGGATTCAAGGCATTCCATATCTTACCTCAGACCTTCATCCTCCCAGCAGAGTACCAGGACTTCTGCAGTAAGTGAATGGCTGCTGATGCCCAGACTTAAAGCAGAATAACTTGGTAGGGGGAAGGGAATCACTCTTAATACTCCAGTTTGTTTGATCATGTCAGTGTTGATGAAGCTGGAAAGACAGTAGAAAAGGTGCACATCATTTGTTCATATCATTTTCACTGTGCTGCCTGTTCCATGCCTATGTAAGTCCTCAAGAAGCTGATTGTGGACTTTGTGCGCAAAGAAAGCTCAGTTTTGGAGCCCAGTGTTGATGATGATCAGCTTCATAATTTCCCTAACTAATATCTGGGCATACTGACGAGAGAAATGTCAAAAGGAGGTGTAGAGCAGAGAAAAGAATATATCAAAGCAGCAGGAGGAACTGTAATGATTGCAGTGCGTCCTGAGGGGTAAAATTGGACATCAAAAAGTAGGCCTTGATCTCTTACTGGGGTACTCTAGGGCTTTACTGTAGGCAATGTTCTTGCTCCTCTGTAAATAAGCGAAACTAAAGATGTTTCAGACTTGTGGTGGTGTTTTTTTTTAACCAGATACCTATTCTAAGGACAGGGGCCCATGGATAGTGAAGCCCGTGGCCTCTTCCAGGGGTCGAGGTGTCTACCTGATAAATAATGTAAGTGTTCATCAAAAAGGCTGCTTTTCAGTAACATGGTCTGCAAAGCTATGCAAGTTTCCGGGCGAGGTGCATGCAAACATCTAAGCAGACAATGGCCGTGCTCTGGATTTCAACAGTACATTGGTGAGCGGTTTAACAGTCCTGAGCAGCTGGCAAAGTCTGCCCTGGCTTATACTGAGTAACCAAAACTAAGCTCTTTCTTTATATGCTGTGTGTATCTTGCAATCTATATGGTACTTTCAAGTCTTGGCTCACTAGGTACAAGTTCGTACTCCCTGAGACGGTTCGGGAATCTGTGCTACTTCATGCTCTCCTTGCGGCTGACAGTAGGCTGGCCTTGGGATGATTCCCAGAACTCTCCTTGGTTGTTTGCCCTGGGCAGCGTAAACAGTCCTCACACAGTGTCCTTTTCTCCCTGTCACCCCTGTAAAAGACTAGATAAAATGAAACTATGTGACACAGTAAGATGTGTGTCAGTCGTAGAATTTTGTAATCTAAATGCTAGTGTGCCTTTATTGAGTAATAGGAATGATTCTTTGAATTCAATATGCTGGTTACAGTGTTTTGTTGCCATTCTGGGGGCTTTGCAGGGAGTTAGCTTGTCATAGGTAACAAATATATCTGGGCAGGAGCCAAAACACATGAGGATATTCCAATAAGTATTCTCAGCAGCAAAACTGACTGGTGAGTCACTTTGTTTTCACTCACTCAAACCCTTTTAGCCTCCCCTGCGCTGAAGGGGTCGTGCTGTCTCATCTGTTCTCTACCTGGATTCTTTCCCATAAAATAAGGGAGCAATTCGCCAAGTGTATGAAGTAAGTATTTCCAGAGCTGCACTCAGCTTTTTCTCTGCTTGAAAGAGAGGAACGAGTTTAGGCTTATATGGCAGTTGGCCATGAACTGGGGAAAAGACCCTTCTGGGACCACTCTCCCTTTGTGTACATATGTTTCAGAAACATTTTAGCTAGTTTGGCCCAAAGACTTCAGTGTCCTTCAGTGTGATTCTGTTAAGGGAGTGTCTCCCAAAATTTCATCACAATTTTTTTTTTTTTAAAGGCAAAAAAAGCTCTTCGGTTTATCTGGTCCGCTGTAAAAGAAGCTGTCATTTTGGTGATATGCTGAGGGAAGTTGAGCTTGTTCTCTCATGTTGTACATATGTACTCTATATGCCTAGATTTCCTGCTTGTGACGCTGATAAGGCTGAATACATGTAAAATTGAATAAATTCAGGATGATGGGGTTCTTCTGGCTCTTTTGCAAGCTGGAGGCTGGAAAATGTTTTGCGAGAAACCGTTTGCATGAGTAGTTAAAACTGGTTACAAGAAGGAGGACTTGGATACAGCAAAGAAGTAGAAGCTTTTTCAGCAGGTCCCATGACTTTGCAATGTGTATTTGTAATCACATTTTGTATGTAATTTGTAAATCCAATTTTTATTTGATAGAGCTTTCTGTTCTGTGCAACAAGAGTGGTTTTCTCGTACCTTAGCCCCCGCTGTGAACTGATCCTCAGTAGAAGATATTTATTCATGTAGGCAAAAGGGTTGGGTACCAGCTCTGGGTCTAGCCATAGATCCATTAATTCATGAGTATTAATTTTCTTCACTTGTGACTTCCTCACCAACTGTAGTTACATACTCCTTCCAGTGGCTTCCAGAAAATCCCTCCTCCATGTGTCTGGTTAAACACTCAGGAAACAAACAATGACAGTCACTTTCAGATTTTTCTCTCTTGCCTATTTTATATTATTTAGCCATGTGTCTGTTAAACCTGTATTTCACTCTAAGGAACACTTGACTGGAAAATTCAGTGGGCGTTTTTTGGAAATGCAATCATTCCCAAGCTTCTGGTCAGGATCTAATTACCTTAAGTGTATTGTGACTGACTGGTGATATTTTTTTTTGGTCATGTTCCCCCCCCACCCCCCCCCCCCACCCCTGACATAATTACTGGTACAGAGTGGTGTTGGGAGGTGAAAGCTGGAAAAATAGTAGGCTTGATCTAGTCATCTTGTTACTCCTTGAGCCTCCTGGTTTTCTCACTCCTGGATTCTCTGTCCTTCTGTAGCCAAACCAGATTGTGCTAGAAGACAACATCCTGGTCTCTCGTTACATCAGCAACCCCCTGCTAATAGATGGTGAGTGTGCTTAGAAATTGCTTCCTGCTTGCACATTCTTTCTTGTTTCTAGCTCAACAACTCTTGTAGGAATTTAGCTGAATAATCAAGTGGTCTATCTTGCAGTAGTTCTCAAAAAAAAAAAAGTAAATAGAAAATTCGTTGCAATCAGGAAGCTTTTTAACTGGGAAAGCTTCAAGCACTGTATGGCAGCAGCAGGTAATGGTTTATTCTTCCCAATGTTCAGAGGGTCTGTTGAATTTCCTCAGTTGGATATGATATCTGAAAGATACTTGCAGTACTGACTCTTGACAACTGTATTTCAGATTTCAAATTTGATGTGCGCCTGTATGTTCTGGTTACATCCTATGATCCGCTTGTCATCTATCTCTACGAGGAAGGGCTGGCCAGGTAGGGGAGTTTTTTTTTCTTCCTTAGTGTATATGCACTCAGTGGTCAAGAGAAGTCTTGGATTGCCTTTGTACTTCTGAGATGGTAGCAAATGGGAAGGAAACGACACTTCTGGAGCTCCACAGAGTTTTTGTAGATGATATTTCATTATGCATTGTCCTATCAGTTTATAAGGTCTTTAGTGAGGGACTTTATTACAAAGGGAAGTAATAAAAAAAATTCAACTTTTAAGAGTCGAATGGCCACATACCGTTAATGGGATGTTTGTTGTAAAGGTCAGGTTCTTAAAACCATTGTGAACTGTTGGTGCCTTGATACCTCTTCTCAATCCTTTCAGCCTGGGTGAAAGGGAATCTAAACTTTCTCAGTTTCCATTTAATCATAAAGGCAAAAACAGAGACCTGTTGTTGGTATCTTCTGTCTTAATACCTTCAACTTGTCTTTTAAATTTTAGGTCAGCGTTTGTATTTTCTGCATTATCAAGTAAAGAAGCTCAGTTGGTTCACTGTTCTTATCCTGCAAGATGTCAATTTTCTTTTGCATTTAAGTTATGAAAGATACTTAAGATTCCCAGGAGGAACATTTATCTGCCAAAAATACCCGTCTCTCTTTCATCACAGAAGTTTAGCTAAATAGCTGAGCAACTAATAAATTTAAAACAATCACCCCTCCAAAATTCCAAGTGAAGAGAATGAAATCCTTGCTAGCTCCAGCTCAGACCATAAACTTAACTGTTTAAGATGAGAGCATCATAGGGCTGTCTTCTGCAACAGTCCTGAGCACTGTTAAATCTGTTCAAAGTCCACCTCATAGAGCCAGAAAGAATAACTCAATAACTCTAGGGTTTGAGCCTGCATAGCTCTGACCGAGGCATGTACTGAATCCAGCATATTTTTATCTGAAGCAGATACTGAATCCAAAAAGATGTGTTAATGATGATCCCATAAGTAATATACTCCTCCTTTTAATTGATGAACAGATTCCCTTCAGGCTTGTTGCGATGTGCCTTTGCCTGCAACGATGCTGTGAACAGGTTGCTTCCCTAAATGGGGACTGGAACAGGTGGCTCATTTTGGTCAGTGAAAAATGTGACAACTGTCATCGGTTTGGAAAAGGAGTCTTAAACGTATCTGGCACGCAAGTTTTCTCTTTTGGGAATTGTTAATTGCTAATATTGGATGTTACTGGGGAGTGAAGAGGGGTGAACAAAATCATCTCGAAGATAATCCAGTGTTGAATATGTGCACTGCCTGTTTTCAGAAAGTCTTAGCAATCTATAGTAGACCACCGAACTAGGAGTTGCATCATAACCAATGTCTTAAAGTTAGTTCTGCTGATCTTGTTGTAACAAATAGGTATGCTTCTGGATAAATAAAAAACAACAACAACAACAACAAAAATCTGAGACAAATTTTCTGCTCTGTTAAGGAAGCAAGTGTTCCAGTTCCACGATATGTAGCATTTTTGTCTCTTGAAGGCAAATTTGCTACTCCACTGTTGGTGTGTGTTTGTGTATGTGTGGTGGGGGTGTAGGTGTTTGATTTTTTAACTACTCTGTTCCTATCAGAGGTCTAGGAAAGGAAATCAGGAAGGAAGCCAGTATCTTCCTCTGATTGAAATATACTGGTCAGACAGCATATATTAAGGTTGAATCATCAAACTATTTAGATAGCAAGGGAAGTATGGAGGTTTATATAGTCAGCTTCCTTCTCAAGACAAGGCCATCTTCAGGTTCAAATAGGTACTCTGTGGCTTTATACCATAAAGGTTAGAATATCTTTCAGGAATGGAATTTTCTTAGTCTTTTTTGGCAACCCGTTCCAGTATTTGATCTTTCTCACTGTAAATCTGTCTTTTTTTTAATTTTATCTAATCAGAACTTCCCTCCTTGCAGTTGGACTGTTGCATCTTGTCCTTTTGCTATGCTCATTTGGGAAGAACTTGACTCTGTCTTTATAGCCATGCATTAAGTAGTTGAACACAGCAGTCAGATCCATTCCTAGCCTTCTCATCTGTCGGCTGAACAATCTTTGTCTCCTCAGCTGCTCCTTATACACTGTATTTTTTTCAGACCATTTTAATAGTTCTGACATACGTCTTGTACTGGAGGCTTAAAATGTAACTTTTTGAGTTTGTGAGCTGGTATCCTTACCTGATAACCTGGATGCTGGCTGACTGAATTTCTTTGTTCTGTTGAGGTTCAGAATATTCAGCTTTAGAGCTTGAAACAGCGTTGTAGTCAATCCTGAGCAAAGAACTTAAATTTTCTTTCTGGTTATGCATCCAGAAGCATCAGTCTCAAGAATTCTGGACTCTATCTTGGTAAGATTCCATGAAGCAATAATACTACTTTTCAGTTTTCTAAAATCCTTACTATGTTTTGATTATAGCTTAAGCACATGGAGTCTAATCTAGATCACATCGTGTCCATATACATGACAAATATGTCCTGTATGCACAGGACACTGATATTACTAATAGCATGTGGTAAATAGTTACCCTTTCCTTTAAATTTCATCCTATCTCACGGTTCTTTGTTGGAGGTAGCTAGTATATGGAGATGAACTGTAGCACTAGATACATGATGATGTCAGCTGCACAGCTGTGGGACTGATGTAGAGGGATCAGCAAGATGTGTTTTCTCTGTTCCAAGGATAGTCCTAGTTCTGTTACTCAGTGAGTAGCTGAAATTCAGTAACTTCAGCTGAGTAGTGCTCAAACTTACTGCTAAAGGCTTGCAACAAGACCTGTAGTTAAATGTTTTCTCATGGTAGGTATAAATTTATGAGCAATATTCTTAATTACTCTTAAACTTTTCCCTTTGTCTGTGGCTGCAGAGTTATATTTGTGCAGCAAGTGTTGGCAAACTTGCTTTGGAACACAACGCTCAAGTGCGAGTAGAGGTGACAGAAAACTTGAGGTGGGATGTTCTGTATGGCCTGCAGATGGCACTAATGGTCTTTAGTTTTAGTGATTTGGAATTTTCCCATACTTTGGATTTCCAAATTCACAGCTGGAAAGGTAAGGATCCCGGAGCTACTGGATTCTGGCTTCTTGTTTAGCTCCCTGGCCTTCCATTTAATGCTGCGGTGTTAAGTGCTGGGAGAGACTCCTTTATTGCTTCACATGCTGTAACACTTTGGTTTAAAGCTGGGACAAAACTTGTGTGGGGCAGGGGGAAATGCCTTAACCTTTGGGAGAGGAAGCTGGTTTCTGTTCTTTATTTAGGAGAAACAGTGCTTAAGTGTGGAAGCAATTTGTAGCAGAGAACTGAGAGGTAACATAGGAGCCTGGAATAAAAGAAAGTATTGGAGCAATCTAAGGGGAAACCCACCAGCAGAACAAAGGAATCTATTCTACGGACCTTCGCTAGTAATTGCGATACTATGTGGTGATTTCCATGTACAGAGGTTGCTTTCTGAAAGCATAGGTAGTCCCTGAAGTGTAGTCAGGGACTTTTTTCTTCTATTTTCTTCTTTTAGCCTGTCTGAAAGGTAATGTTTTCCTCCAGTCTTATGGTTTGTGTATTCCAAATACAAGAAGAACCTGACTGCTTCAGTAAAGCTGGAACCTCTACCAGAAAAGGAGTGTTATCAGGAAACCATAAGATGTAATGATCTTGCAAAGGGACAGACTTGTTACTATACACGTTTGTGATCTGATGTTTGACTAGATACTTCCTTAGGCCTGGTTTCTCTTGGGACAGCTAGACTTGTCATGACGTGATCTAGACAGGAATTTGAGGCCTCAATGCTGAGGAGAAGAAAGGGATTATGGATCAAGCCTGTGTGACTTATATTTCATTTTCCATGTGGAAAAGTGAAGAAAAAGTTTCCTTTGAAGGAGGTCTGAAGGGTATATACACAGAGGTATGTAACAAAGCCTTCAGCTATTGCTGGTTGATTTGTGCTAGAAATACTGAATAGCTGTCTGATTTGTCCTGGTTGACGTTCTTCAGTGCAACTTTTCAGGCAGATGTTGACCATAAAGCTTTTTTTCCTTTATTCTTCAAAAGGGTATTGAGTAGAACTTGGGAAGTGCCAAACAAACAAAAATAGGTAGATGAAGCATGCTTGCATGCATCTGGTAATTGTCCTTTCAGGCACCAAGTTGCTAAATATCTGTATTTAATCATCTACATTGACCATCCGTGACTTGCAGCCTGGAGACCTCTAGCTGGTACTTCTGTATTGAAGCTGTAGGTTTGGATTGACCGCATGAAGCATATATTCTAGAATGAGGTAGTCTTGACAAGCTTACCCATGTTAGTCTCAATCATTTGATCTCATGTTAAAAATGTGTTGTTCTATTTGAGACTTCTAAAATATGTGATAGAATATCCATACCCATGGATGTATCTCATCAAGTCCCATGGATTTTTGCACCTTCAGGATCCTTAGATGGTCTTGAACCTGATTTTCTCCTACACTGGGCAGTTCATCATTCTTACAGTCCCTGCCTTTGCCTTCTGGGGTCCGGGCCATGTGCTGGAGCTCTTGTCGGCAAAGACTTAGGCAAAATAGTCATTATGTACCTCAGCCTTCTCCATGTCACAGTGACTAGTTATGTGGGCATTAGCAAGTGGAAGACCCAAGGCAGCTCTTATGGCAACTATTGAACTGATGCATTATGCTGATTTTTTTTTTTTTTTTTTTTGGAGGGGCAGCCTGGGATGACGAGAATGAGCCTAACTGGTATTTGAAGTACAGTTGAAGAGGACACGGGGCCAGGAATAGCCCATGCTGTTTGTGACAGCCTTCCTCGTTTTGCCATCTAGGGATGCTCCTCTTTCCCATCTGACTTTCCCTCTTCCTGTGCATCTCCCAGTGGGACAGAAAGGGGTCTGGAGGTCTGTTTTGCTTGGTGCCTCCAGATGTAATGGAGACTTGACACATAGTGAAATGTCTCCTTGTTTTTTGGGATACTTCTCCACAGCTTACTTCTTGCCTAAATTACCAGATTTAGGCAGCCTTATTTCTGAGCCTGAGTGGCTGGAAGAGTCCTAGTCCAGCAGGAATTTGTTAGTCTGATTTACACTGAAGTTGAAAAATAGATTTAAATTAAAAAAAAAAAAAAAAGTAACACTGAGCTAAAAACCAAATGTTCTTGCAAAGGGCCCAAGGAGCAGCAGCTGGGGGGAAACTTTCCAGAGCAACACGAGACTGCCAGTAATGGTGGAGGGGGCAGACGGGCTTCCCAGCGCTGCCACCGGCTGCCTTCTGCTGCCTGAGCTCACCCTGCTCCTCCACACAGTGCCCCTCCTTCGGTAGCCTGGCTTCCTAATTAGCACTGGCTCCGCTGGGATATTTACCTTTTCTGTGCTGGATTCCTGTGGTTTCCAAAGAATTCAGGTGTTTGCTGCGAGCCAAGGAATTCACATTACCTCACAGCCTGCGCTTAGGCCAGAGCCTGCTGCAGCAGCCCAGTCCCCCCTTGCAGTAACCCCTGCCTGGCAGGCCTCTGCTTCTTAGGGAATGCAACTTATTTCTGTGTGGACACCTGGGATCAAACAGCAGCCACTTCAGTAGACATCAGCTCGCCCAGGAGCTAAGGAGCAGTGTGTTTCACTACGCATCCCCACTGGACTTTGCACCGGTGGATAGTGCAGCCAGCCAGGAGGGGTTCTGCTGTTTCCTTTCTTTTATTGAGATGAACAGGGCTTGAATCACCGAGGGGAAAGATTGATCTACCTATGTACATATAGTTTTCTTAATAGAAACTTACCTATGCAGGCACCAGTTATCTCCTTTTAGACTGTGTTTTTTACCTTGAATTTGCTGGTGTAAAACTGAGTAGTTGGACCTCAGGCTGTTACTGTCTCTTACACAGTAGAGTGTGTATGATGTATATTTATTTATATGAATAAAGCGTACAGAAATATATGTAATATATAAAATTTATATTACCACATGTACATACATATCTTTATATGCATATATATAAAGTGATTATATATACTAAAATATGTATTGATATATATGTGTAATAAATATATATATAAGAAACTAGAAACTATGGGAAACGGTAGGAGTTCACAAAATCACAGAATAGTTGAGGTTGGAAGAGACCTCTGGAAGTCATCTAGTCCAAATCTCCTGCTTAAGTAGGGTCACTCAGAACTGGCTGCCCCGAACCATGCCCAGGTGCCCTTGAGTATCTCCATGGACAGAGACTCCACAACCTCTCTAGACAACCTGTGTCTGTCCATATCCTGCTAGGGGCAGTGCATATGATGGAAACTCAAAGTGGTTATGAAAAGATTTAAAACAAACAAACAAAAAAACAAAACCACAACAACACAAAAAAATACCACAACAAAAAAAAATACTCGCGTAGTGTGTTTTTCTTTCCCTGCAGGCATCTGGTAGAACTGCTCCCAAATCTTGTTCTTTAACAGTAAAACTGCATGAATAATTTTATCTACCTTTGGTTACAGGACATTCGGCCATAGTAGGTATGTCACCAAAAGTCCTTTTTGTGTTTTGTAATTCCCCTACAAACTTTGGCTTCTATTCCTAAGCTTCTGCTAACTGACATATCAGATGCTGGAAAAATAAAAAAATCTCTGTTGACAACAGGGGAGAGTGTGATGGTCCCTACATACTCGTGTATTTATTTTTTGACCTGTACTGCAAGGCAACTCCCAGGTGACATTTTGGAATCCAGACCTTGATACTGTTTAAAATGGAAGCATCTGTGGTTCTCTTCTACCAGTTCTAGTCTGTTGAACAGTTCCCTCAGGGCATCTTGTTTCTTTTAGTCCTGACTTTAGCAGCAGTTCATGAAAACCATAAAGAGAAATGAGTGGTGCAAATAACTTTCTATGTGGCCTTAGTTCCCCGAACAAAGTGGCAGCCAGTAGACTAACAGGGAAGCCAAAGACTAACGCATGAGGAGCAGAGGGAAGGGAAGAGGGATTGAGAAAAGTGACTCCGAGCAAAAAATGTGAGGAGCGTGCTTATAGAAACGCTACGTTAGTTATTTCCAGGACATTTAGGCAGGAACCCTATGTGCAGTCATGGAAAAGACTATCGTAATGTGTGCTTTTTCTGTAGCACTTGTTTGAGAGAAAAGGATTAACTATTCTTTCCTTCTTCCCACTCTCAGGTCTTTTCTCTTCTCTTCTTCCTTTCCCAGGCCCTGGTTAGATGTCTCAAATAAGCATTCCAGAGCTGCCAAGTTTTATGCAAAACCATGTAACATCTTATGTAAATATTTAATGATCCAGTTTACGTATTTGCAAAATGACTTGCATATGATAAACTTTACCTTGTGGTCAGTTTGTTTCCCAAAGTAGCACTGGGAATAAGGCAAAGAGCAGCGGGTGACCTCTTGGGTAGCGAATGTGTGACAGTAAAAGGGTAGGTTATGTTAAAGCAATGTAGGGGTGTGGGTTAGGGGCAAATCAAAATTTGGGGTGGTATGGTGGATTTGGGGATTTCTCGAGATAAGTGCAGGCTCTATGATGTGTTTTGTGTTTTGTGCCAGGTCAAGAGGCAGAAGTGCTTCACGTCATTTGTGGAGTAGGTGGCCTATTGATGGTGGTCTTACAAGGTGGGGAGAGAGGACAGTAGTGTCTCTATTGAAAAGTGACTTTTAACAGGGGAAGTGTAACACAACAGGGAGGCAGAGGGCTGGGATGCCTCTGGGTGACTTACTGTTAGTCTAGAGGCTGTGGGTCCTTCTGGAGTCTGAAGGAATTAGCAAGAAATTCTCCTTTGAATTTTCTGTTCCTGGTGGCTAGGCTACCTGCTGCCACTCCTGCCATCCAACTGCTTGCTTTTCGTTGCTCTTCCTCCCTCTGTGATCCAACAGAAAGTGCAGCCAGAGGGAAGGCAAATTTATTCTTGTTGAAGGTGAGCTCTGTTGCAGAGTGCAGTTGCTGGTTAAAGGGAACTAGTTTTTGCCTTTGGCTTGAGCTGGATGTGCCTTTGTGACTTTCAGCTGAGATGTAGGCAGGTGTGTCACAACTGCTGAATGTATGAGTGCCATTTCCTCTTCTAGGTTTTAAATTCAGAAATAAAGGGTATCTAACGCTGTCCTGAGGAAAGAGAAGCTGCAGTGAAAGGGATGGAGGCTGCCGGGGCTGTTCACAATCGGTTCGCCGTTACTTCTGCCTTGGAGGCTGTACCACTGGTAGTAGTTTGAGTGGAAACTGAAGAGTGCACAGTCAACCTCAGTTTCATCTTCCTTGTTTCCAGGTGTATTTTTGAGATAGAAGCTCTACCGGAATGCTTGTATCTAGAAGCTTTTGGAATCTAATCTCTTATATCATGCTAGTAGGTGTCCTTAATTTTGTTTAAAAAAAGGGGGTGGAGAGAGGGTTGGTTGTTAGTTTTTTTTTAGAAGCCTTACATGAAAATTGTAAGAACTCAAAGCAGTGTGAGTTTAGTGGTTGAACTGTTCATGTCACACCAACTCAACTACCAGCAATACACAACAATATCAAGTGTGTTGGGTTTCCGTGTTGCAAAGCATTCTGTGTAGCCCATAGCTTGGACAGGGCCGGTTCACAGCAGTGAAAATAAGAGTTGGTTGAGACAGAGCAAGAAGGTGGTGTTAGTGAACACAAGATGGCATTTCTGAAGATTTTCACTTGGTAAAATAGTTTCCGTTGGCTGAAGATTTGCCTCCCCATTCGGACAGGCTGGCCTGTAATTTAGGAGTGCTCTTCGATTCCTGGCTGATTGCAGGCTCCCACATAGCAGCATCCACGAGTAATACTTTGGCTAGGAAACGGCCTTATCCTGGCGGATGATGACCTGGCCTCAGTTATTTGTGCCTTCATCACTATTTGGCTGGACTATAGCAATATGAGATACCTGGGCATGAAGCCTTTAGTGCTTAGGAAAATAGCTTGTACAGAAAGTTGCAGCATGTGCTCATGGTAAATTGTGTAACAGGGAAAACATCAGGTTTGCCCTTTGTTTTCTGTGCCACCTTCCCATATAGTTTTTAAACTGTTCTTAGGATCTTGGCCCTTATCTTTTTGTTGATAAATGTTCTATGCTTTGGATCAATTAAAGGTTACTTACGCTTTTTAATGATGTGGCCAGGAACTTGATAATCCTTTAAAAGACTGAAAGAGTTATCACGAGTTTGTTATGATCTCAGAAGAATTTACTAGGTGATCTTACAAACATTGAACTTTTCCTACTTTCCAGTCATAGCCTGCTGCCATGACCTTATTGTATGTAAAAATAATTTCTATGTTTTTGTTGAAGCAAGGCATTCTGTAGTGTGCAAGTCTCGTGTTTCCTGGAGAGACCAAGTGCGGTAGGTGAATAGCTTTTTTACTGCAATGGAAGGAAGATGCTGTGATGTATGGTATGAAAAGCCATGGAACCAGAGAGTACTAAAGGTAATCATAACTGGTATTTCAGTGATAATGACACTCTTCCATTGCAAGCAAGTGCTAACACAATATAAGGGACGTAGGCTATTGCCAGCATCGTACCTATGTTCCATTGCCATTCTAACATCCAGAGAGTATTGATAGGGGCTGAAGAAATAACTTGGCTTTTCCATTTGTAATTTGCAGACTTGTACTTTGGATAAGGCTAGTAAGGCTGTCAGAGCAGCTCTGGAAGAATGTATTAAGTTGACATTTGATTCTGTTGTTTAAAGCTTGGAGTCTTTCTGATAGCAGACTTGAGTCACTTAACATTTTTTTTTGCTGCATTACTGAACTGAACCATGATTATGCCTTAAAATGACAGCATTCTACTAGGAGAGAGAGAATTTTATGTATTGAGAGCTCTTGAACACACTGGAATCCCTTCTGAATAATCAATCCTGTGGAAATGTAAATCCTATAGTAGCCTTATCATTCTTAGGGCATGGAGTTCAGACCAGCTAACGAACAGGGATAGTCTCTGTAGAAGGAAGCTAATGCAAGTGTTTGAAAGTTAAAAGAACTATTATTTAGAAGTATCATTTATATCTGCCAGGGGTTGATAGTCTCATATTTCTGATTATGTGCATAATTAGCAACAAGAACAACCAAAATTAAATTGATGAGTGTGGTGAACCTAATTGTTCTCCTCTTCAAAGTATTGAGGGAGCCTTGACTTTCTGATACAGCTTGCTACTTATGCTCAGTGTCTTCTAGAATCTGGTTAAAAGCATATTATCAACTAAAAGCTTACAGTATGCTGCTAATAAGTGATTGTTAAGGTGGAGATTAAGTCATAATTAAGAACAAAATACGTGATGGAGCTGTTGTCATTGCTTTCAAAGCAAAGAGCTAAATCCAGGAAACTTGCAGTTAAACTGAAAAGAAATGCAAATATTTTAAGCTGTGGAAATATTTGGAAAGGGGATTCAAACTTCCAAACTCCTTTCTGTTGCCAACTGCTCTAACTTCATGTATAGTTAAAGCTCAGAAAAATCTGGTGCAAGATCATGTTCACTTTTTTAACCTCGGCACTCAGTTACATCATGGAGGTTTTTTTCCTGCTCCCACCTGTGTATTTATTTTTAATTTTAATTTGGTGTGGATTTGCTGGTATTGTTCCTGTGGGGAGAGAGATTTCTCAAAATGGCTACCAAATGAGGGCATTAGTGGATTCAGTTTCACTGAGAAATGGGATATTTGGCAGTTCTTTCTAAAGGAGGATTTATTTTTTTTTGTTTGTGTGTAACTTGTTGTTGGATGTCCTTGTATAGTCCAGCATCTTCTGAACTGTAGAAAATAAGGGAAGGATGAAGAGAGATGACTTTATTAAAGTGAAAGGGGTTGTGTTTTTATTTTGTATATGCCAGGTTCATTGCACAGCTGGATTCTCTGGATTTCCCTCCCTCCTCCTCTCCTGTATTTTTCTTGATTGCTGTCTCCTTTTTCCTGCTTTGAGGGTTCATCAAATTTGCTCTTCTTGTGAATGATCCTACATTGACATCTTAACCTACTGTGGTATAGGAGAATGGTCAGAATGAAGAAGCTGGATTTGTTTTTGGTTGGCTTTTTTTTTCCCACTAGAACATGTCTGCTGTTACAGGCTGTGGTGGCTAGCAATGGCTCACACTGGTATTTCTGCAAATCAGATGACATGGATTCTGTGCTTGATCTTTCGTTTTACTTATTGTTCTCCAAAATCTGAGGTGTAAAATGTATCTTGAAAAGAGAACTGATTACATGCAGAATAACAATGATTACCTTGCACTTAACTTGAAGTCAGGTCCTTGTCTTGTAGGATTTTGCAAATATGACCACAAATGGTATTATCCTCTGCTTAATGCTTGCTTTTTTAAGATGATTTTGTGGCCTCCTCCTAAAATGGAGGCACTACTCTCTGTCCTGACTGTGCATCCTAACACCCTCCTTTGTCACATGCAGAAGAGGGTGCACCTGTGTCTGATTGAAGTTAATTGGCAGCCTTCTCTACTTACTCAAGTGGCTGTTCAGTCAGATCCATGAACTGATCTGACTTGCCTGTGTCTACCCAATTTGTGGAGCAGACCAAGGAGAGTGGCCCGAACATGGAAGTGAGCAGGTGATGAGCTTTCAGCTGCAGTATGTCCTTACACTGACAAAGGCTGATCATACAACTCCAAGTTTAGAACGTAACTTTTGCACAAGATACAATTTTAAACGCTTCAAACAGGTGTGGCTATCGGAAGAAACAGTCCTGCACTCTTCCTGGCTGCTGTTCCCCTTTTCCTGTTGACCTTTTCCTTTCCTGACACAGGTATGTGATCCGTTCCCTTCTGGCTATATAATATGAACTATATATGACAGAGGGGTAGCATGTGCAACTGTCCTAGCAGTGGGATGTGGAAAGGTTTTTTCTTTCCCCCAGAAACTTGTTATTTCAGCATTCTTTTAACCTCTTCCTAAGGAGGTATGTTTTTGATAAGATTATTGTTTACATTTCTTCAATGCAATTTTTTGCCTTATTCCTGTGCTCATTCAGGGGCTCGTGCTGTCCATTGTATTCTGCTACCACAAGCGTTTCTGTACCTGTGCAAAAAACTGATTTGATTCGTTAAACAGCTGAGCACAAAAAGACTGTTTTTAGATGGCATGTCTGCAGTGGCAGATGCTCTTCTCTCTTGTGTCAGTATTGTGCAGGTAGAATGAAGGTGGGTAGTTGAAGAAAGAATATGGATAGTTTTAAGTCTATGTGGCCACTGAAAACAATTACTTATGAAATTACAACTTTCTTTGTAGCTGTACAGTAGACAGGATCCGGGTGCTGGTCTGCCTTTTTCCTTCTTCTTTCACGTTTTTCTATCTCACACACTCTTCCCTCTGCCTCCTTACTCCCAACATAAAAGCAAAAAAAGAAAATAAAAAAAAATTAAAGAAATCCCTCCAACTCCTTACAAACCCAAATCTGGGCTATTTTTCAGTTGGATCAGTTCTTTGATTCATTTCAATGCAAACATCTTTGATGGCAATTTATGGCTTAGGGAGTGTTGATGGAGCACTAGGTTGCAGTACAGCTAATTAACACCTTTTAATCAGAAATTCACCGCTGATGTTGCCATAATAAACAGTCTAATCTAACTGTGGCATTGTTGGCTGTAACAGGGTTCAAACAGAGACAGGTGAGCTTGTAGCAGTGGCTTGCTCCTGATTGCTGTCTTCCCTGCAGTCCCTTTGTCCTTTCCTCCTCCACAAGTTAGATGACATCTTTGTGATACAGAAGGGTTGCACTGTCCCTGAGAATGACAACGCCCTGGAGCAGATGCTGTCTCATTGGACAAATTGGTCTGGCCTGCAGGTTCTGCCTGGTTTCCTGAATGCTTCTTGAGAAAGGGGATTGACGGTTGTAGGCTGTACAGTTGTCAGCGATAGAAATCTGTTCCCACATTCAGCCTTTCCTAAGGCATCTGCGGAGTACACAAGAACCGAACTGTGCTTGTAAAAGACTTCGGGGAATATGGACTGTGGTACGCATATATAGCAAGACTGCTCTATATGTGGGTGCTTTTCCAAGCACCAGTGGATCTTACATATTCATGGTAGGTCCTATTGTGAAATTGAAGGGCCTGTGACACTGTCAAAAACTTAAATGGCCTGTCTGGCCAAAATGCCTGAGGACCATAAATCTAAGCAGTCAGGAAAAAAATGTGCCTAGTGTGAAGTGTATACTGTTAGGCCACAGAAACTCCCAAGAGAACAAATGGAGCCCCCTGCTTTAAAACACTGAAAAGAGACTAAATGTGTCAGAATGTGGCCCTGAACTGTATTTTTGTGAGAAGTGGTTGCATTTGAAGTCGCGTTCCATGCATCCTTTCCCTAGCTGTTGTAGTCAAACAGTCCATGTAGTAGGTCATATTTAGCAAGGATGTCGCTCATTCCAGAAACACTATAAATCTTTATCCCTCTTTACAGGTTTGCAACTGTGAGGTATGACCAGGCATCCAAGAACATTAAAAACCAGTTTATGCATCTGACCAACTACAGTGTCAACAAGAAGAGTGGAGATTATGTCAGGTACTTGGCTGGAAAGTGGAACTTCGTCTCTAGAGGCTGGGTTAATTCACCTAACTTGGTCTGAAGTTGCTACCAGCCCTCAGGGATAAGACTTGTAAAAGATAAGACTTGGTGTAAACTTGCTTCTTTTGCTTCTTTTAGCTGTGATGATCCTGAAGTAGAGGATTATGGAAACAAGTGGAGCATGAGTGCAATGCTGAGGTACTTAAAACAGGAGGGGAGAGACACTGCAGGTCAGTAGAGATCATGTTGTTTTATTCCTTTATTGGATTTTAATCATCCCACTAGTGTGAATCCTAAGAAGTCAGGGAAGAGTCACAGTGAGTCCCATTTAGCATCAGAGCAGGGTGGAGGGAAGCATTGTTCCTTACAGCGTACTCTCTAGAGCTGTGCACTTATTCTCTATCCTCAGAGATGAGTCCTATCCCCAGAGATAAGGCCTATCCCCTTCCCTTTTGCAAATAATATTCCGAATTTTTCTCGGGGTGTGTTTCTTAATATTTTTACCTACATTTCCCGTTTCTTAAGGTCATCCCATTCCTTCTAAAAGCTTCCCTCCCTCTACTGCTCCCATGGCCTGTTCAGTCTGATGAGTGACCAACCTCTGGAGAACTGTGCCAGTTTGAATGACTCTTGGATGTGGTGTCATCTTTCCATGGCTCAGGTTTTTGCTGAGTGTTTTCATTTCAGTCTGTGTTTCATACAAAATTGCTCCCTCTTCCCCACCTTTGCCAGGTCTGCTGGGAGTAAATGCATATGCAGAGCAGAATCCAGGTATATCCTTTAAGGGATAAATTACCTGTGATACTGAGCTGTCAGTTACACTACTGATAGCAGCTGAGCCCATCCTGCAATTGTTGCCAGGGAACACGTAAATGACGGAGGAAGGGGTTTGAATCTGGCTTTCAGGTGGAAGTAGATGTTTCCCCATCATGTGTATGCATGGCTGGCCAATTACTTGTGCCATACGTTTTTAGTCAGCTCTGTAGATATAGCTATTAATATTGATAAATCCTGTTCCCTTACCCCTCAAGTATAAGACGTGCGCTCATAGGTAAACTGCTGAGCAATGTAAGGAGGTTGCCCTGTAACTGTCTGTCACAAGGCTTCTTGCACCTTTCTCTGATGCATCTGGTTCTGGTCACATGGAGGCAGAATGCTGGCTGGAAAGTGCTGGCCCCGTCTGGACTGGCGAGTTTTTTGTGCTCTGGGATGTTTATGTGCACTTAGACGTTCCCATGTTGTGTTGCTTCCACTTAGTCTTCCTCTGGCACAGAAGTTCGCATCTGAATTTGCTTGCATGATCCTTTGTAATTATTCAGGCCCCTGCATGTCATCGGCTGAACATGAAAAATAGTAATTGTATGCCTAAATCGAACTCCCTAGTTAAGTGGTTTGTACTAGATGTTCTCTGGGACAGGGATTACCAAAGGTTTGCGTGGGTTTGCTGAGGTTTTGGTGTGTTTGCTTGTGTTGCCTTTGAGGGGTGGGAGAGGCTACGCTATCATCCTTACTAATTTTTCATACTATGGCTCCAGTGTTTACTCACTCCCTCTTCCTCTCACTTTTCTATTGCTTGTCCTTGAAAACAGAAACTAAGTGTGTTGTTCTTTCTATTGCATGACTCATCCCAAGCCCAGTGTGGGATCCAGGTCTATATCTAATGTGCGTCTTTTCTTGCCTTTTGCTGCATGTCTCAGCTTCTTGTTCCTGAGCTCTGTTTAGGGGTTTATACAGGAGCCAGAGAGAGCTTCCTTACTGAAACTGGAGATTATCTGTAGGTCAGCAGGACAGGAAGATATCACCAATTATATCATTTTGAAATAATTTGTAAATCATGGTTTGGGAACAGCTGCTTTAGAGGAAGGTGCAACATCACAGAACAGTTATATCATGGAAGTCCACAAGAAAAAAATTTTGTACTTCAGTAGCTGTGGCTTGTACCTTGTAGATTAAGGGCTCACCTCACTAGCACGCTCTTGTTTAATCCTTCCTAATACTCTGAGTGGGTGGTGATCAGACTCCAGCTGACTTGTGCTGATGTGCTTGCCACATGTTTCTGCTTACTTGCACTGTACTTATTTTCTTATCATACTCATTTGCGAGCACTTTTGCAGTAGGATATTTATGCATGTACATGTTCCTGCTTGCATGGATTTCCAAACAAACATTGCTTTATCATCCATAGGCTCTCATGTGCTTTGATTCACAAAGGTATCTGTCCATATACATATACTCATGCTTTTCTAGATATTGTGTGCTGCTTCACAATCTACTTTTTTTTTTCCCCCCACCCTCCCCTCCTTGCAGCACTGATGGCCAATGTGGAAGACCTGATTATCAAGACTGTAGTTTCTGCTGAACTGGCCATTGCTACAGCTTGTAAGACTTTTCTTTCACATCGTGGCAGCTGCTTTGGTAAGGAACTAGGGACGTGTTTGTTGACTGGCTCTTGAGTTCTGTTTGAAACTTCCATCTTTCCAGTGCTACAGGGAGACTTGCATTTCCTATTGCAAGGAAGCCTGATTCTGTGTTTTTCTCAGTATAGGCTTCTGAGGTTGGAGGATGTTGAATCACAATTGCCCCTGTGCCAGCATCATTCATTAGAGTCCTGTGCTAGAAAAGGGGATGATGAAAAGGGACTTGAAAGGGAACTGGAGAAGTGCTGGAAGGTCGAAGTAACTGACCCACTAGTGTCCTTGCAAAGGTTGGCTGTGAATAATGAAATGTCCCTTCAGAACATTTCATACTGTGGGCAAGATGGCTCAATGTAGTTCTGAATTAGAGCCCTATGTGGGTCTGAGGGTTAAGGAAGAAATGTGTAATGCAGTTCCTGGAATGACAGTGGTGGTAATGCCTCTTGGGCTTGTACTTGTGTGAGAGAACCGCATGGCGGCGTCAAAGCTTATTTCTGGCAGAAGCTGGATGCAGAGCTATGTGCTGGCAAAGGGATTTGAGAACTCGCTGGCAGCAGATGCTGGGAAGGGGTCCAGAAAGCAGCGGCTGGTACCAGAGTGTGCCTTCTCCTGCTTTCCAGTGGCTGCTTCCCAGCCTTCCCTAAAGAGGCCTCCTCCTGCTCTTAGCTGCCCTCCGCTCACGTGGAAGCACGCACAAGGGAGGAGTCTTGGGGCAGGGGAAAAGAGTCTAGAATGTGTTTCGGTCAGTGCTTAAACCAAAGACCAAGCTTAGCTTAGGCTATTCCGTGTTTGGGTGTTGGGACTTCTGTTTAAACTAGCTGTGACAGGTAAATCAATTTGCGTGGTCTTTGCGTTGCACTTGGGTGTTTATAGCCGTACAGCCTGCTACACTAACATAGCTGCTGTCCTCTTTGGATTCCCTGGGCTGATGAGTCATGGTCAAGTACCAAGGAGGGCCCATGGCTGATCAGTTACCTGCCAAATCAGCTACCTCTCAGTCCTTAGCTTCTCCTCGGTGACTCTGCCTTTGTTCGAAGTTGGAGAACTGTAGTGTACATGGGGGCTTGAGTTAGATGAGCTGTTTAGTGAAGTAATAGTTTAGCAGCTACTCCAGAAATATCAACAACTGGATTAAAAACAAAAACAAAAAAAGTCCCTCTTAACTGCCTCTTTTTTCATTCTCCCATTTTCCTCTCTATTGTGTCTCTAGATTCCACTGAGCTGCGTATGTGGAAACTAATGTTCCTCATGTACTTTCTGCTGGGCCTGGCTCTGAGGTTATCCCACTTCCTGCTGCCTCCCCAGGGCTGCACTAACCACCCTCTCAGATGCTCCCCCACAAATAAACTGTTTTGTTCCATTTGTTTCAGTGTAAACATAAATTAAGAGCTTCCCAGGAAAGAGAGCTTAAGCAGGAGCCATACTGCTTCCCTAGGGAGCCTGAGGCATTCCCAGAGCTCTGTGCTTTTTGCCACCTTCCCCCACAATGAAGTGGTGGTCCTTATCCCAAGGTTTTGAACTGCCCTCGTCATGCAGGATGGCTCCTTCTTCATCCCTTTGTCCTGTTCTGATGCCACTTTTAACCCTGTTGCAAAACAAAAAATAAAGAAGGCAATTTTTCCAGTCAGAATGGCTGAGCTCATAGCTGTTAACATGAGGAAGAAAACTGGGAATGAAGATTTGAAGGCAGCATGCAGAGGCTCCCAGGAGCCTTTTTCTTCATTCTAGGCTGTGAACAATGAAGCTGCATGTGTGTCCTGAGAGAGATTGATCACTTACAGAATATCTCAGGCTTCTGAAACATGTTTCTTTTTTTTTTTTTGAAATAGCTTTTATTTGAAAAGGTTATAGAAAAACATGGGTAACTTAATGTGTGTTCTGTTGTAGTCTTTATAATGCTGTTGTGGGAGATAGGACTATAGCACAATTACCACCTTCTTACTAAAAATTAAATCAGAAATACTTAAGTTGTTTAGATTAGACTGTCAACTTTATTTCTCTAACAGTTTAGATCTGTCATTGTGCTTCATTCCTTTCCCAAGTAAACTTTTTTTACGTAGTATACATTTCTTTTAGATTTGAGGGAAGAGACTCCATTACATGGCTTCTTCATGTTCTAAAACAAGACTGGTGAGACTGTCTGTATGGTTCCAGCTACCCATGCTTGCCTAGAAAGTGAGAGTGGTAGGTCAGAATGATTCTTTTTCTAATGTTAAAGTGTGGTACTGCTGAAAATTTGTGGAAAGATTGTAGTGAGTCCCCTTTTGGTTATGCAATGTTAGCTGTTTACTGCATTTTAGTAGTAATTGAGTCTCAAAGGACTTGTGATGCTCAGTAGCTTTGTTCTTCGGAAGCGCATCACAAAGTGTAAGTACCATGTGCTTTTGCTGCAAGCTTGTTCGTGCATTGATAATAGCAATGTGAACTCAGGTCTTTATTTTTTTCCCTTTGATTAGCCAATAATTCCTCATTTAAAATTAAGCTGCAAGTAAATATACTTAACCAGTAGTTCCAGAGGAGGGCATGCTGCAGCACTCTGAGTCAGTGCATCATCCTAAAACTGGTCACCAGTTGAGTTGTTGATTGCTGCTAGAGCCTTCTTTAAGAGAAGCTGGATTTTGAAAAACGTGACATCTTGGTGTGAACAGGAGGTGCAAAAAAAAAAAGCTGACCAAAGACTGCATTGTTCTCTCCTGGAGTAGGCACTTCTGGGTGGGCTGGAAAAGGCAGTGAGGACTGCTTTCAGACAGTCTGAAAACTCTCTCCATACGATTGTTTAGTGGTAGATGGAATGAAGGCAACTGGGTGCAGCATTTATTTATGCCAGCATCTGGTGTAGTACCACTTTGTGTACTCACTGAAACATGAGCCTGGAGAAGTAATACATTAAGTCATCTGTTTCTCTCCCTGCTCTAGCCAACCCAACGATGACACCACTGAGCTCTTTAATCAAGAAGGCAGGGCAAGCTAGGATAATATGCATGTTTCTTGATCCCACCAAGGCATTATTGAGCATCCAGCTTAGCTGCTTCTTTGTCTTAAGGGTGAAATTGGCCAGGCTTATGCTACTAATCTATATGAAAACGGTATAGAGCAGATAAACTATTGTACTACTTGTGTGGTGTTGACCTGGAGCTAAACACTTAAAAAGTCTTAATTTGTATCTAATCACCAGTCTTCAACCATCTACATTACTGCTCTTTGTGAACACTTAATTTTCCTAGTAGTAGCAGTTGACCTGTTTGGGATAATGGTAGTCTTTTGTAGTATTGAGCAGTGTTGGCCTGCTCCATAAAGAATTTTGAAGGATACAAAAAATGTGTGATTAAGGGTTTTCTGCACTGACTTGTTTGACATGATTATAGGAGAGTCCCTGCTTGGAGACTTAGGCCAGCCTTACATATACCACACACGTTTTTATCTATGAAACCAGAATAAGATATGTCAAACTAATAGCAGAACAAGTGTTACCCACACTTAATCTTTTTTGCAAAGCTTAATCCATTCAATTTAGCTCCTTACTGTCAGTCTGTGCTCTAAAACTGGTGTGTAAAGATGCCAGCGTGAATCTGAATAAGATTGTCCTCTGAGTCTTCTGGCTCCCATCAGACTCAGAAGTGCTGTACCTTTCTGAACAGGTCTCCTGATGATTGTAACGTGCCAAGGTAGTTTTTGTTAATATATGTATATCTTCAGATTTGACTGAAACAATCAGCTGAATGTGAACAGGAAGAAGAGTTTGTGGGATAGGTCTTCTAGTGATAGCTCCCATAGGAGCTAGTCTCTATCCCTGCACTGTTTTCCTTACTTGTCACTTCATAGCCCTAAATGGTACCTAACTGATGGATTTAGCACCCAGAGCTCAGCTGAAAGTCAGAATCCATGCTGCCGCAGGAGTTTTTGGTTCATTTAGGAAACTGTTCTCAGCTTGCTAGCACCAGTTTCTTTAACCTCTTTTCTTAGGGCACTGTATCAGAAGTAGGAGGAATGAACTCTTCCAAAAACAGTAATAAAGAAATGACCAGCACTGTCAACTTTTCATGATCAGTGGACTTGTTACTGAAGTCTGAATCAACACTATGCTCTCATTCCATCTTTTACTGTCATTGGTTTTTGCAGTGACATTAAGGTCTTCTGCAGATAGCAAAGAATATGGAAGTGAGGTCTCCTGCGTTGCTGGGGCTAAGGTTAATGGAGTTTGGAGTCTGAAGTTGGAAATCAGAAGAACCTGTGTTAGTAAAGTCAGGAAATATGCTCTGTTTTTTTCTTCACTTCAGGTATCTATGGAGTCAGTTGTCTTTATTTTGATCTACCTGCTACTACCTTTTCCTAACTTGGCCACTCAAATTTGTTGAAGAATAGGAAGTAACATATCAACTCTTCCATTCCTCAGTGACATAAGGGAACTTAAGTGGTGTCATGAGGTGATTATTGGAGTGCTAACCTCTTCACTGACTATGATTTCACATACTGAGTTGAAAAACATTCTTCATGGGGGATAATTTATTTACCCTGTAAGATTAGCACTATAAAGGCAGCCCAGTTTGCACCAAGACTTGTGTTCTTTGTTTTTTTAACTGTGAAGATTGCCTTTTTAGCTTTTCTGACCCCAGAGTGGAAGGATGATTCTGATTCTGCCTTGGTATAAATAATGAGCCCAACTGTGGTCTTTTCTTCACCAAACAAAGTAGTGGTTTGTGTAGGCACCCTCAAATTAATTCACTTTTGAAGACTTCAGGATTTTATTGGAAATGTGACTATGTCCTTCAGGCATCAGTAGAAGGAAGAAAGGTTGCAAAACCTTTTCATAACCGATGAACGTTCTGTAATCACCTGTCATGGAGAAACTGTCTCTAAGTGAGGTAATTGCACCTTTAGACAAGCTAATACGACAGACTAGCAGGTTCTGTCTGTATCTTATGTGAAGCAGAAAAGAACACCAAGATGTGGTATAGTTGTTTCCCCTCTTGTTGGATCCTTTCTTCTAGTGTTAACACTGAGATAAAGCCTACCTTTGTTAAAAGAAAGTCCTCTGAAGAAGGGAGTTAAAGAACCTGTATTATTTGGCATGCAAGGCAAATTCCTGCACCAATACTTTCCCCAGAACACTGTCCAGAAGAGAGGCTTCGCTCTACTATCACTTGGTGTGAGACACCGCGACCTTTTGCTTACCAAAGCCTCAACTGTTATGCTGGCCTCTTGTAGAGTAACAGGAGTGCTTGAGGACCTGGTGGTGATAGGTCCCAACATGCAGACTTTTTATGGCACTGTAGCTGTTAAGATGTACAGTTGAAGCAGGTACTGTACCATCACTAGGTAAAGCAATCTCTGTGAGTCCATTAACTCATTTACAAAATACTTAGCAGTTTCTGAAGCCTCAAGTAGGATGGAAAAAAGGAAGACTGGAATTCCAGTGGCACAGGTGTAGTTCCTTGCACTTAAGAGTTTCTTGCTCAAAATGAGACGGTCTGTTTTTGTCGCAAAAGCAGAAAAGTTGCATAGTGTGCAACTTTTTTCAGTGTGTATGTGTCAATTCATAACCTCAGGTTGCCTCCATTCAATTGCAGAAAACCTCCTCTGCAATAAAGCTGCTGCTTTTTCCCTAGTGGACAAGCTGAGAACAAAGACTAAAATTACAGTGACCTTCTAGCAATTGAGCTTATTCTATGCAAAATCATGGAAACATTGTTTGCACTATACGCTATTTCTTGTGAGTTAGTTGCTAGATTTATGGAGAATAGCAGATTCTTTGGGAATATTTTCTAAAAAGGATTTCCATTGCAGTCTCTTACAGGACTATAAGCCAAACTTGGAACACAAGGTAATTTATTAGAACCAAGAAGCTTGAGACAACGTCTCAAATCTTCCTCTTATTCTTAAATAATGACATTGGTTTAAAATAAATAAAAATCTCTGGCTGAGCTGTTGCTGTTAGACTTTAGTCTAACACTAACACTTCTCTTGGGAGGATTGTGAAGCTCTGTCAGCAGTGACTTGTCTTTATGGGAGTGGGAGGATAGAGGCTGTTCCTGCTGAGTCTTGGCAATAGCCAATACCTCCTGATATAATTTCAATCTCCTTAGCAAACTGCAGGGGTGAAACGTATTTTTGTGGGTCACAGTAGCAAGAGAAGGGGAGCAAGGGAAGGCACAGTAGAAACTTGCTATCTTAGTTTCTTCTGTTCTCCTGTTAATAACAATAGTGGTGCAAGATGGGTTGTTGTACACCTACTGTTGCTGCAGCCTGAGGCACACGTTTCTGTTTTGCCCACTCTGTTTTCTTCATCCTCTCTACAAAGGGAAGTAGCAGTCTTGCTGAAGCTGGTAATTGCAGATGGTATACTTCTGGTCTTTGCTATGCTCATGTGATTCTACATTTTTGTTCTGCCTACACATAACCTTGATTTTCATGATTTTTTTTCTTTATTTTATTTTGTACAAATGGCAATGGAGTTTTATAGTAGGAGGATGCTACTTCTGTGTTTAATCTAGGTAGTGCATTTTCCACGTGTGGAGGAGGGCCAAGGAAAGATTATTAGGGTAATTGAAAACACAGGTAATTAATCTTCTTCTTGTGCTGTAGTATCCAAGTCAGACTTGAGAACTTTTTATGCTATGCCTTGTATGGGAACCCGCGGGGCTTGATTCAGTTGCCAGAACATGGATAATGCATAACTGCTGATGCTCTGAGGTAGCGGAGACATCTGTCTAGGTGCTGAAGATATGATTTAGGATACAGGGGAGACTTGGGCCATTGTGGAGTGGTGGTGGAGTATTGCAGAAAACCATAAGGCGTTGTGGGTGGTATTAGGTACCTGTGTTTAGCAATGGAATTGAGTGGAGAGGGATGCCCTGAAGAACCTACCTTCCTAATAAACAACGCAGTCACAAGGGAATGGAGCACTAGCAACGTGGTCAGGACCAGCCAAGGTCAAGAGGTATCCAATATGTATTTGTAAAAGTGCATGGAGTAAGTGAGCAATTAGGACTACTGGGGTGGGAAAGAGGGAGGCTTATAGAGCAAGTGGTTTGGAAGAGGGAGATAAGTGTGGGAGGATGACAAATACAGAGGAGCCAAATTATTAGCAGAGGTCCTCTGAGGGTCAGAAAGGGGGGAATGGCCAGCAGCAAAAGAAGCAGAAGCTAGTCAAAACAAAATGCTCTGCTTCCTGACTGGGCTTGGGAGGCTGCAGCCTGGCAGCTGCCACAGGCCCACTCATTGCTTCTCTGCCCTGGGCATGAGATTCCTGTCCACTGGAGTTTGCTGTGCAGTAAGAGTTGCAGGTCTTCACTAAATCTGGGATTGTCTTTTGAAATAACATATTAAAAGCACCAGAGGTTTCTCTTGGTTGAAATGCTTTGTTAATGTTTACTCTTATAATCCCAACCTCCTCCTTTTTCCTACAGTGCAACCTTCCCAGTCTGGGGAGCAAGAGAGCCAAATGTAGATTCAGCCTCATTTCTTTGGAGTGAACCAACTCCTTAACTCTCTGTTGTTTTGCTTCCCGCTCACTGTCTGGCTACAGGGTCTAGAAGAGTGAGCAGGCAACACTCACAAATCCTGCTGCCATTTCCTCGCCTTCCAAGTCCCCCCTGCAGCTCATTAACTTTCCATCATAAGCTCCATGAACTCTCATACAGCTGTCTGCTTAGGAAGATCTTGTCAAGCAGTCCAGCTCCCTGGAGCCAGCGTGAACGTCAGGCAGGCGACAAAAGGCCAGGGCCAGAATTCAGGGGAAGCAGCACAGCAAAGAAATTCTTCAGCTTTCACTTCAGGCACTAGGGAACTGCTTGATTCCATGGAAATCCTTCTTCTCTGCCAATACCCTGTTCTGTGGTGTTTTGAAAAAATGTGCATAAGTTGCCCTCGTGGTCATTAACTGTATTTCTTAATGTTGGAAGAGAGAATTGCATTAATGCCAACTTCTGATTTACAGTTGTCTTTGTGTAGCATCCTTCTTGCAACTCTATCCAAACTAGAGAGAACGTGTGTATAGAGTGAAGCAGTAAAATCAGTCTTGGAATGGGAAGCTGGCTTCAGTCTGGCCTGTGTTAAGCAGAACACATCTAGCAGATGTAATACGTTATGAAGGAGCGAGACGTTTTAGAAGCTAAGGAAAGAATATTTTTATAGTGACTTGCTGCAAAGTGGCAAACTGTCAATAAGATAAAGAGCTGTGGGAGGTTTTCCATGTCGATGGAACTGCAGAGAACACCCTTGTATTCTTGTGAGGATATTGCAAAAAACATACAGGAATAATTGGAAAGAAACTGATGTTGAAGGCCATAATTTTCTATAGCTGAATGGAACAACAAATACATGGATTAGAAAGCAAAGGGCGAGTGAAGTTCTGTTGTTTCCAGGATCCAACGAAACAAGCAGAGTGGACTACTGTGCTTGTGTAAATTCTACGTGGAAAAAAGTTCTGCATGAACTGAAGTTTGTGGATGGCAAAGAATTTTTTTTTCTCTATGATATTCCCTAGATTCATTTTCTGCTTCTCTCTTTTCCCCACAAGCAGAATGTATTTAATCTGAATTCTGAGGGAGTGAAACTTCCCGCTTGTGGAATGCTGTTTATTCAGCCCTAGAGAGTTCACTGGGTTTCACATGCATGATGTAGATAGAAGTGACCTGATAGAGACTAATGTTGGACTTTACCTGGATTTTTAAAGGTGCTGGAAGGTAAATTTCCAATGTTTGCTGTGTTTTCAGAGCTGTATGGTTTTGATGTCCTTATTGATGATACTCTCAAGCCCTGGCTGCTGGAAGTGAACCTATCCCCATCATTGGCCTGGTAAGTGATCTGTAGGTTAGTATGAGGCTGAAACTGTTGCTGGAGATAGTTGTTCCTGAAACTTGTTGCCCCCATGTGAGGGCATGATTTCATGAGGCCTGCAGAGTATTTGTTCCACTGCTAAGAGCTGACAGGACAGTCCTTTGCTTTTCCTGTTGCAGAAATAAACTCATTGCAGCAAAAGGCTTTGAAAGAACCCAGTTGGGATTCCATTTTCTTTTTAATTATTTCTCTTCTACAGTCCATCATCATTGTTAACACTTCTTAATCTCCCATCATAGGCAAATTTTGAAACTCTCCAGACTATTGTGTGGGGTTTCCATCTGCTTGGCTGAGTAGATGCTTTAAGGTTTAGGAGTCAAAGCGGAGTTCAGGCATTATGTGTGACTTGCGCATGCAGATATATTCTTGGGCTCAAATTTTTGATCTAGTACTCTTTAGCTAAAATCCATAACATGAGTGCAGTCTTGGCTCTTACTCTGACCTTCATACCCTAATAAAGCTTGGTATTTATTTTAGTAGATCTCCAGCCATGTAAGTAATATGCGTGTTCCTGGAATTAGCCATATCTGACCCTCCTCTTGGGTTTGCCCCCCCCACCTCTTTCTTTATCCTGCATAGAAATTTCTTCAACACACTGTTCATCACCCTTGTTTCCCCAGTACCCGTTTGGTTTTCAGGTGCAACTAGAATGTTTATACAACATTTAATTTCCGTGTTTGTTGGTCTGTGCTTATATATGTACATACTGGATTATTTGCATTCTTTACCACTTAAAACTCCCCAACTCATGCACACGTCCTTTGCTCTGCTTTGTTACGATTGCCAGCCTTTTTGTCCCAGTGGTTGGCATCTTTCACTGTGTAGTAGAAAACGGATGATTTCTCTGCTCGCAAGGGATCCAACTTTGCCTGTCCGACCTGAATTTTATTGATGTTTCTAGTGGAAAAATGATGGATGTGTTTTACCTGACTTCACTGTCTGATCTCTTCGTATCTGTCACTTTCCCTAACCATTTATTCCCATTTATTAGAGTTAATCCATCTGTTTTCATGATTTTACACGGAAAAGGCATCAGTAATTGTGTTTTTTAAGAATTCTAAGAATTCTATGAAAAACAGAAACCTTTCCTCTATTAAACGCAGTGTAGATACATTCAGAGAATGTTTCTGGCCAAGCAGAGGTAAAACAAGGCTGTATGTTTCTGCATTAGGAGACAAAAGCTGTAAAAAAGTTATAAAATCAACAGATGCAATGTCTATAAACAGACATACACAAATCTGTTGCTGCTTGGTATTTACTTATATGTGTGTGAATCACCTAGACTTCCTCCCATGTTGATTATGACAATGTGAAGGACCAATGGAAAGCAAATATGGATTTTCAGTTACTGGTATGTTCCTCTCATTTAATACCAGACAAATAATTCCTCTTGTTCTTTATTGCATGTGCGGATAGTGATGCTCCTTTGGACCTGAAGATCAAAGCTAGCATGCTCTCAGATATGTTCACCCTTGTAGGTGAGTGTAACAAAAAGCTCCTTGAATCTTTCCGACATTTGAAACTAATAAGAGGTATGATCATGAGCATATGTTAGAAAGCACTTGTACGTTAGGTTATTACATGAGTATAATAAAGGAGAATTCTAGTTAAGGAGAAAAGTTGCATTTAGCACTGGGAAGTTTATGTCAGCATTTCAGCTTCAGTCTGTAAATAATCTCATTGTTTGTGATTTTAGGTGGTATTGAGTCTATACTTTCTGTATTTTAAGATGCTGCTCTTTGTCTTAAGCAAGTAACTTCTGCTTAATCCTCAGAATCAGTGTTTGTGCACTTTAAGGTTGAACACGTGGGTTCTGTTTATGCTTTGTAGAAGTGGAGTCAAGATTGTGCAAGCTGCATGACTTTCTAGGGCACACCACCTTTTAGGCATCTGTAGTACATCTTGGTTCAGTTACTTGAGCAACTTGCTCCTAATGATAAAAAAAATAAAAGAGATGGAATTGTTATCAAGTAGCCTGCACAGTTATTTGAGAAAAGGAGCCTATATCTATGCTGCTATACAGTTACCCATCTTACTGATTTAAGCACTTGCTTTTAGAGCAAGATCCAGTTTTATTCTGAAAATGTGTTCCAAAAGTGTGCAAAGTTTGGAATTAAATGCCACTGGACATAAAAAAAAAAAAAAAGGCATCTTTTTTGGTCCTTGGGCAGGGACAAGAAGGCTATGTATAGATTAAGATCAGAAATGCTGGGCTTATGTTTCAGGACTTGCCTGTCTTATAAACTGTCATATGGCTCCTGATTCTCACAGGCTTTGTATGCCAGGATCCAGGCCAGCGGTCAGGCCGGGCCATTAATCATTCATCTGAATCTGGCAGGAGAAATCCATACCAGAAGCTGCAGGTAAGTGACTTCAACAAGCTAGAGCTGAAGAGGGATAGCAGGAAAGTAATTCATATTGAATTTGGCTCAAAGGTGAGAAACTCAGTGAGTGAGGGGCCTACAAGAAAGAGACTCTTTGTCAGGGAGTGTAGTGATAGGACGAGGAGTAATGGTTTTAAACTGAAAGAGAGTGGATTCAGATTGGACATGAGGAAGAAATTCTTTACTCAGAGGGTGGTGAGGCACTGACACAGGTTGCCCAAAGAACCTGTGGATGCCCGATCCCTGGAAGTGTTCAAGGCCAGGCTGGATGGGGCTTTGGGCAACCTGGTCTAGTGAGAGGTGTCCCTCTGCCCATGGCAGGGGGGTTGGAATTAGATGGTCTTTAAGGCCATCTTTACAACCCAAATCCTTCTATGATTCCGTGAGTGATTGAGGGTATCTGGATTTCCAGCAAAACTACAGAAAAGCCTCACAGAATGCAGCTGAGCTATGAAAATGGCTGTTTAGGCATTTTCATTTTGTTGTGGACAACAAGCTTCCAGAAGCCTAGAGCTTTATGAACGTATTGAAGACCTCCTCCTAGGCAGGAAGAGCTTTTGCATTTGAAATTTAAAGCTTATTGCCCATATACTCCTGGAATCTCTCCCTTCCTTTCCCTTGGATCCTTGGACTGAGGCCTTGTGTGGCTTGCTGTGACTGCACATTACCTTTTCTGCTGAGACAGCACTTTCTTAGCGCTGTAATGCTCAAGGGCAGCTGTTCTCTATCTCCTTCTGGCTCCACTTGGATCCCATAAATAGCTGTGAGAGTGGAGCAACCACAAAAGGCAGGGAGATCCCCAATCTCCTTTGAAGTTTTAGATGAATATATATCTCACCAGGCAAGTAGACGAACAGAATATCTTGATGTTCTCTGCAGCTGATGTCATCCTGCGAGGAGCACACAGCATGGCTATGTAACAAACTCAATTGGGAAATGAAGTCATCTTCATTCCGTGACAGAGTACCAATACACTGTCCACCTTTTGGTTAAGGGAAAACTTACAGAAATCACAAGACTTTGCTTCTTGTAAAACTTGGAACTTGGGAGATGTAAATGGTTGGTAGTGTGACATATAAACACTTTTAGATTGCCTGGCTGAATCCAAAGCTTCTGAGGCTCCTTTTATAAATAAGGTTTCATGCAGATTCCTTCTGATCATAAAGGTGCTCTCTGTGGCAGAAAAAAGGTGTATTAGATAAATAGTAGAACCATTCCAGAAGAAGGAAGTAACCTTTTCTGTTGCAGTAATTATATCAGATCCTGATGACTTGAAGTCTTTTATCTGAAAAAAAAAAAAAAGTAAAAGTCTCAGAGAATTGAACTGGAAGCACTGAATTTTAAGGAGGTTTTAAGCTAATTGATTTATTTTGCTTAAAAACTACAAATGTTTGTAAGGTCGGGATAGTTGACACCTGCAAAGATTCACGTGACAAGCAGTGGTTACAAGATAAGACTAAATTCTCTTTTGGGATGTTTGTCTACTTCACCTATGCTTACTGGGAATGGCCTTCTGTGATAGTTTTACATGACTGTTTTCTTAAGAATGTGATTGGGAATCCCATGGGAAGGTAGGTCTGTAGATCCTTCTGTGCTTCAAGAATGTTTTGGCCTGCTTTTTGCTGAAAATGTTTTATTTCAGATTCTGTTGAATCCTTGATATTCCTATACCTACTCTTGGTTGTGGCTACTTGGTTGTTTTGACCTGTTTTTAAAAACTCCTTCAAGATTTCTAAGTTTTAATTGTTTGCATAGTCCATCTTTAATCAGAGGAATAGTCACTTCCTGGGAAAGAAATCCTGATACCAGCATTCTGGGTCATGAGATCATTATGGTGACTTCTGCTGTCTTTCACCAGACCAGACTGCAAGTTCCTTGTGCAATTCCGTTGGTTTGACTCCCTGAGCATTTCTCCCTCTAGAGAGATGAACAATTTAGTGGCTTCCTTTGTAACTTGTTGATTTGGTCTGGAACTCTTTCAATTAATCATAAACAATGAAGGGACCTTGGCCTGATTTGTATAGACCAACTATAGAGATGAACTTGGCAGTAGTACAGCTAGAAAAGATAGATAGGTCTCCTGAGAATCCCTTCCTATGCCCTTGGGCACCAGAGAGGAGGAAGGCAGCCCAAATACCACTAAAGGCAAAAAGAACTGAAGCTCCTGTGATAACAGTTTTCTTTTGAACATACTGCTGCTATTGACCTGGTCTTGCTTGTAGGCCTGATGCCAAAGGAATCCTTATTAAATAATACAGGGTACGTTTTGACATTCTGCTGATGTTTCTACACCTGTACTAGGTTGTTAAATAGCATCTTGTTTCTCCACAAGAACTGGAATGACGTGGAGACATTTAAATGAAATGGCTTCTGTCAGGATTCTTACTATTTTTTTTCCCCATCTGTTCTATGAACAATTCTACTTGGCAGCATCTGTTTCTTCTCAATACACAGCTAATAAATATTTTCCTCCAGGTAACTCTTCTCTTACAAAAATATGAATTCTGGTCTTGAGAGTTGAGTTCATTTATCCATTCTGAAGAGCTCTTTTCTGTGTGCTTTTTCAATGCCTCTGCAGGATTTTCAAACAGTTGAGCACATCTGAGTTTAGCATTAGTGCTGCGTCTGTAATGGGGACAGGATACATTTGTGGTGGATTTGAGCAAGATCTGAAATGAGGTGATAGAATCTGTTGACTATTTCTCTGGACTTCAGTTATACCTGTTTGCTTTAGGGCGCTCACCGTTCCTCTGCAGCTCAGGCAGGGATGATAGTGTTTTGAAGAACACGAGGTTTTTATTCCCTTTGTGCGTCTCTTGCAGCGTCCTGTGTCTGCACAGTCCCAACCTGCAAGCACCAGACTGGTAAGTACTGGACTTGATTCAACTCCCTTCACCAAAATAAAGGATGTGTTTTCAAACATTACCTTGTACACAACTGGTCTCAAAATATATTTTACAGCTAAGTTGCCTGGGTGAGAGGAAAAAAATAAGGTGGGGGAAAGGAGGGGAAGCCTAGAAAAGAGGAGATGGATAGGTACTGGAATACATTCGGAATACATTTCCCTGTTGTAGGAACAAAGGCTGGAAAAGTATTTAGATCAGTACTAGCAGCTTAAAGAATAGAAGTATGCTGAGAGGCGAGATCAGCTGCGTCAAATCTGTCAAAGTATTTAAGCCTGCAGGTGTTTCTAGACTGCATTTTTAAGAAATTTGATAGAGATGTTTAAAGAAAGCTAGCTTTCTCTTCATCAGTTGATGAAGATAGTGGCAGCACAGTGTTCTGGATTTTGTAGGATATTGAAAAGGAAAATATAAAAACAAAGAGTTGATATGAAAGCAGCAGCAAATATAAGGAGTGTTGCATCAAACAGGAAGAGGGCAAGGAATTTTTGTCTATATACTACAGAGGATGGAGTAAGTTTGGATGAAAAGGATAGCACAGGTGAATCTGTATTGCCAAAATTCAGGCTTCACAGTAAGTGAAGTAATTATTGTTGTTATCTGAAAGAAACTACAAAAATTTGAGTGAACTGGGTCCAAATTGTTTGGAGGAGATTAGAAGAAAGATTTCTCACAGATAATGGAAAAACATAGAACTATCTTAGGTATAAGTCAGACTGATCCACCTTTCTAGGTGTCAAATTTGGCACCCTCCTTGCAAGCCATATGGACAAATCAATGTTAGCATACAATTCTAAGCATCTGGCTGTGTGGTGACTTGGTAGGCATTATTTTGCTGCTGGGCTTCATGGGCTAGCACAATAATGATAATTGATTCTAATTTTCTGCAGTTTCCCCGCAGGAAAGAAGGTAGCACAGATGGAATCATCTTGAGATCCTAATTCATTCTATGGGCTGCCATTTAGGTCATTCAGTATAAGTTTAGCTGAGGCTATGAGAAAAGATAAGACGAAGAAAAAAGCCTAACTGAATAATGAGGTTTCACAGAGAATAGGAAAGATCTTTGTGCCAACTGCTGTCAGTGATTAGTATAATGAGAATCATGATGTGGGAACCAAAGATGCTCTCAGAATTTGGAGATAAATCAAAGTGGTTGGATTTATCTGTACTTTTAAAGATAAGCTGGGTCAAAGAGGAAGCAAGAATTTCATGAAGTTGGAGACATTTCTGTGCTATAGCCAGAGAGAGTCCTGCAGTAAAGGAGGAAGTGGAGGTTACGGAAGCAAAGTTGTTGAGCTGTGCTTTTGGCTTGGAGGAAAGTTTAGGAAGAAAGACTAAAATCCTTTCCACTTAAGGCCATCTACTGCATCATGCAAACCTGTCTGACTACTGATTTTTTTTTCTTCTACAAATGCTTTTGTCTCTTTTGTCTCCTACCCTCTCATCCAGAGGGTGCCCTCTTGTCTCATTTTGTCTTATTTTTGTCTTATCTTCAGTTTCCATTAACAAAATGTTTCAGTTGGCACCTGCTACATCAGTTTTCTCTTTGAATTTTTCTCTGCCAACCACTGCAGCGTAACTCACTCTAGTGCAATGCCTCTTGCTGTTGTTGCTTTATCTGTAGATTCTGAATAGCGCGCAATTTCTAATGAAATAGAGACTGGAATTCAATTCCAATTCAAGTAGTCCTTACAAAAAAATGTAAAACCTGATGTTGCCATGAGTTTAGTTTTATATGAGCAGTATGGGATATTGCCCTGAGCTTTTCTGAAGTAAGGTTTCTGTCATGTTTTTCACTTCTTTCTAGGCTAAGAAGGCGCTCTAGTGCATTCTTTGTTTGGTTTCCTCTTAAGAGGAAATCTGAATTTTATATAAAAGCATGAAACCTTCTAAGATAAACTCTTTTAATGCATTTTTTTTATTATTATAATTAGATAGATTAGATTCTTAAACAGCTGTAGTGCAGGAGCATGAATTCTGGCTGTAATATTCCAGAGTGTAGATTCTGCTGGAAATGGGGTCCTGGAGTTTGAATGTAACTTTTTTGTTTAAAGTAAGTTGGGAGAGGAAGGGAAAGACTTAGATTCACACTGTCTCTGCAGCGAACCCGTCCTCTGTCTGCCAGTGATGCCGAAATGAAAAGCTTGATGTCCTCAGGCAGGGAAAAAGCAACAGGAAGGCAAGGCAGCTCTGTGCTGGGTCTCTCCATGGAGGAGGTAAGTAGGTTATTAAATATCTTTTGTTTACCGTGACTTTCACTCAATATATGGGATCACTTGCTCAGCAAAGAGCAAGGGCACATGCCTGAAAAACATGACAAAAGTATAAAGGTTTTGGAACAGAACTACTGGGTTTTATTGCCTCTGCCCTCAGTCATGCCAACCATTGATATGTGCTCCAGGCTATGTTGGACTCCATCAGAATTTAAATGCAAGATAAAATTGCCTAAAGATGTAATATGTACTGAGCTCACTGCAGTAGTAGCATTCTTGTCCTCTGAAATTCAAGGATTTTTCTAGGGTTTGTTTTTCATTGTATCTATTTTGCTAGCTATTTTTTCCTCTTTTTATTCTAAGATAAGAGTTCTTCGTCGAGTGAGAGAGGAGAATGAACGGAGAGGAGGTTTCATCCGGATATTCCCAACCCCAGTAACATGGGACCTTTATGGGTAAGAATCAGAGTCCTTTAGGATGGCTTAGTGTTACACTGACGCTCTGTATTGAGGAGTATTCTGTGTTAGGTACATGTAGATTAACAAGGTCAGCAGTTGTGAGCTTATTGAGGATTTTGGTAGAGTTTATTCTTAGTGCTGAGGATTCTTTTTTTCCCGATCCCTTGTTTTTAACTTCTACTTTGCTTAACTGCACCTTAGAGAAGGCTATTAAACATTGTTTTACAAGTACTGATACTGCTTTTCTGTCAGAATAAAAATGTCTTCACCATAAATAATCTATTGCTGCTATCTGCTTTTACATCCTGCAGCTGCATATACTGTGTACCTGTGTACTCTGTCATTGGGCCATAAACCCAATATAGGACTCATCCTGTGAGTGGTACTATACTTTTTTTTTTTTCTTTCCAGTCTGTAATGTTTCTTCATGTCTCTTGCTTCTTCAGGAACTTCAGCTAATAATTGGTAGCTCTCCTAATGTTCTCTTTCTATTATGGTACAGCATGTTGTTTCAATAGACTTTCTGGGATGTTTTTTATAGATCACTTCTTTCTGTATTATGCTGCCTTTCAATATGTTGAACTCTAGCTTGATACATCATTTATTTTGTGTTTTTTTTTTTTTTTTTTAGATCGTTTTTAGAGTACAAGACATCAATGAACTACATGCTGGCCACGCGTCTGTTTCAGGACAGGTAGAAAGCTTTTGGATTTGGGAGGGAGGCAAAGGACACAAACACCATGAAAAGGATTGATTCATCACTCATCCAATGTTATAAACACCAGTCTGTCATTTACAAGGGTAGTAATAGTTGTACATCTCTTTTCTGGTGTGCCAGTGACTGTGGAGGTTTCCTGCATTTTTACATGACTCAGTTCTGAATCCAGGGGCAAAAAGGACAATGCATAAAAGGCATGGGAGTCACTGGTAGGAAAGATGACACTCGAGACATGTAAAACCTCCAAGCACCTAGGCTTCCCCATGAAGAGATGATATAGATGGTCCCTGCTTACCTTTATGTTCAAATTTAAAGTCACATCAGAGCTTTCCCTCATGTGAAGTAAACACTGGAAATTTACTCCAGAGGTTTAGTATCCCCATTTCTTGACCTATGCGAGCATTATTTGATGCCTCTTCCTCTGGGTTGTACTTTGGTTCATGTGTCTAGCTGAACTTCCATTGAGAGTTGTATGCATTTTCACTGTATGATTAGCATCCCTCCTCTTCCTCAGTTTTTCTTATCCAAGTTCTATAATAAGGTTACTACAGAATAAAGGTAAGGTTGGTCAGCACTGTAATTTATTTTTTTTTTACTGTGTGATTTCAGGGATGTTTCTAGAGGTTTAGCTCCAAGTGACGTCATCTCCAATTTGAGTTAGACAGATGCAAGCATAAATTGCAGAACATATGTTCAGAGTTTCTCTTTTAAAGCCTTTTTTCCTCCTTTAAGATAGGGTTAAGAGGAAATTCTGTAAATTTGGCCATTTCGCTTTATATATGAAAGACTTTTTCTTGCAGTCTATGATCAAGAATGGAATGTAATTTTTCCCCTTTTTCCCTTTGTAGGGACAAGATGAAAGGAGACTTCGTCACTGGGAGATCCCGGTAAATTCCTTTTAGAGAAATAATTTGAATTTTTAGGATTTATTCTAAATTTAGATTTCCACAACTTTGCCTTAAATCCTGGGTCTATTCTGCCTGAAATCAATCAAAATAAGAAAAAGATGTGTTGCTCCCACCTCTCACAACCAATTTTGTCAAGTAAACGGCAGTGAGCAAAGAGTGTCCCAGCATTTGGAAAGCTAAAGTTTTTGTTGGATTGGCCCTTAAAGTTGCCCCTCTTAGGTTTGCTACTCTGGCATTTCTGCTGTATTGATGAGCATTACACATGAGCTCTATCAAAATATTATGTAATGCATGAGGATTTTTTACTTCATATACTCATATATTCACTTTGCTAGATCCAAAAGGTAAAAGGAACAACAAAAATTTTCTGTGGATGTTCCCATCTGCATCATAAAGAACACTTTGCTGGATCTTTCTGCGTTAGCAGAAAATTAGTGTTTGTTTCTCTTAAGGAATCTGGCAGGGCTCCTTCTTGGGTTTAGTCAGAACTTGTAGGTGAAAAGTGAGAATCTTTCTACATTATGTTAAAATCCTTGTTTCTGACCTAACAGTGAAGAACAAGCTATCTACGTAAAAGGTTTTGCAGACAGGATTGGAGTCCACGTGCTCTCTTCATACTCCTGTCCCTTATTTTGTAGTCCTACTGTTCAGTTAAGTTTTCCTCAACAATTTTGCCTTGAGCTGCTGTATATTGGACAGATGCTGCTTAGTCCTTAAAGCATGAAAATAGATAGATGAGTTTTGGGGTTTTGAGAGCTGATGTTCTATGAAGTACTTGCGAGATGCACTTCAAACATTCGTAAGCTTTAAATGGAGCAAAGTTAGACTGATCATAACTTTTTTTTTTTCCCCATGTCAAGAAAACTGTTTTTTGAGGAAACTCACTCTGCAGGGTTTTTGTGTCATCAGGGAGAGAAGTATAAAGAGAGTTTTTGAGGATGCCTCTCTATTATGCTTTCCAGAGATGGTCTTAATGGGAGGCTGGATATGAGGCTGGAAGCTGTAGACTCTCATGCTCTGTTTTATGAGAGAAAGCTGGTCTCGCTGGAGTTACGGAAGCGCCGGCGATGTCATGGCAGGGCTAGAGCTGCACGGACAAGATCATCAGGTATGAATGACTAGAGAGTTAGATGAGCATCTAGTCAAAAACAATTAAGAGGGTGGTTAATTCATTTTTGTTTGTTTTGTTTTGTTTGTTTGTTTTGCCCAGAGAATTTGTGGATTCCTCATCCCTGGGAGTGTTTAAGGCCAGGCTGGATGGGGCTTTGAACAACCTGGTCTAATGGAAGGTATTCCAGCCCATGGCAGGGTTTGGAACTAGATGACTCCAACCCAAATAGTTCTGTAATGCTAAGAATTCCATTCCCACCATTCACAACCCCACATATATGACTAAATGTTATCAATATTTTCTTGAACAGGGGCTCATAGCTGCATTTTGGGTACAATAATTTGTGTATGTGCCTCTATAGTTCTCCAACTTTTCAGAGAAAAATGAAAACCTGGGACCTTCCAGGCTGCATTTGCTGCATTACAGTGACTCTAAGCTGTTGGAAGGAGAAATCCTTTTTATTTGAACCAATGTGGGAAAGACTTAAAAGGATACAGAAGGGAATGATCCTCATAAGTGGCTGTTCTTAAGCCTTTATCTAAACTCTTTCCAGTAGCTACATGATACAACCTTTCCCATGGCAGTCAGTGTGTTATACAGTTACTTTTGGTGCTATGTTATGTGATCTTTATTGGCACACGTGTAAGCTTAGTTTTCTTAGCTTTGGTTTTCCCGACGCACAAAAATCCAAAAGGTGAACTTAAGGCCTGCCAAAGAACCAGGATGAAGCATAGGAAAATGCCTTTCTTTTATTTTTCGCTTGTAAAGTTAAGAACCTTGGTTTATCTTGTGAAATTGAGAAAATGGGATTCTCAGCTGTTTAATATGCAAACAGAAAGCCAGCAAGAATAATAAAGGGCAGCAATAGCTACCGTGATATTCTAAAATGGTGGTGGTCTTTCCTTCTAGCAGAAGAGTTGAGGAGTAAACCAAAGGTAATAGAGAGTCTCCCTGTCTAGTTTTTTTTAACCAGCAGAGTTGATTTCTTCTCTACTACAGGGATGTCAGAACCGACAAAGCTGTCCCTCAGATCAGACACAGAAGGTGAGGAAGAAGAGGAGGCAGATGCAGATGCAGATGAAGAGCTAGATGGAGCTATTGGCTCTCTTTCGGACACCCAGGTGAAAAGCAAGCCAAAGCTCTCTGACTTGGTGAAAACAACTTACAAGGAGCGGTTGACAAAAAAACTTCATAAGAAAACTGGAGATGGAGGAGAGCCACTTCTTGAAAAAACAGATTCAAAATCTCAGTTTAACTTGCTGCAGATTCTTCAAAAGAATGGAAATTTAAGGTGAGAGATTTCTGCATATTGCCCTGAGTTTTGACTGGCAGCTAATATCCGTTTAAAATATGGGGGATATAGACTTAGTGCCACATTATGAATGGGTGTGAGGAGATAAGAGGAGCCTAGAATAATGGGCCTGGGTTTTTCTCTGTGGACTGCCTAAGTAACTAATTGGAGGGAGGTAGTTGCAGAGACTGACAGTTTACCTAAATGCCTGAACTGTTAGATCAGTGTAAAGCATAAGCTGTAGCTTCCATTGCTGTTCTTTAATCGGGTGATGTGAGCTGTTCTTCAGTCAACTTGGGCTTCTGAAATGCCGCTATCTTAATGCAAGATGCCTGCTATTGAATTCTAAAATTTATCTTTTCATTCTCTGCATTTTTAAATAAGTAGGTATAAATACATGTTAAGCCATTCAAGAAATGTTGGGAAGGAACACATCAGTGCCGCCTCTCCATAAAAATACAATTTTCTTATTTTTTTGTGCTTATATTTTGTATGATGAAATTTTTTACCTCTAACAGCAGTTTCTGATGCTCAGGGTCAACACCTCCTGAGAGCAAGACAAAAGGTCATTTGAGAGAAATAAGCTACTGAAATATTTTATTGCCTGCTGTTGAGCTTGACAGTGTGGAACTGAGCATGTTCCGATGCATGGCTCAGCTGCTTGAAAAAGGGTGATACTGGAGGAGAGTGTACAGAAGAATACCAATCAGGATCCTGCTAGATGTTTAGAAGTGATCTTCCCCCTTAACTGTGGGTAGTAAAACTGCCTATTTGCAGATGGACATGAAGGACAAAAAGTGATCATACATATCTGTGTAGGAGGATTTTACATCTTCTACATAAGAAATACTGTTTTGCACGATAAGTGTCCAAAGATAGATAAAATAATTGTTGCTTGTTGCTGCCTTCTTAGTTTAGTTTCTGGGAGGGTTTATGAATTATCACATGGATTTGGGGATTGTTTTGAGGTTTTCTTCTGGCAAGAACACTTGCTCTAATGACAGAAGATTCTGAAACCTGTTCTGAGGATGGACATAGCAATGCTGTCATCTACCTATATATAGAACTGACTCTTGCCAAGAACGTAAGCTCTGTCTGGTGTTCCTGGCAGAATCTTGCTCAGCACCCAGTGATGTTGGGATTCCCCCACAGAAGTGTGTAAGTCTTGCGGTGACTTCATGTTGCTGGATTGTGCTGGGCTTGGCCTCATCCAATCTGTCATTGATGAAAGCTTTGCTGCCAGGTCAACAGGCTGAGGAGCTGAAGTAATGACATTTTCATCCAAAAGAAACCAGGCCTGTTCCAGTCAGCTTTTTATAAATGGCAAGACTTCTCTCTCTCCTTCTAGCTGTCCTGATGAAGCAGTTTCTCTGCCTTCCTTGTATTGGGCTTTATTGGTGGAGAGGTTGACAGTGGAATGAACCACAGAATGGTTTGGGTTGGGAGGAACCTTAAAGATATTCTAATTCCAACCTACCTGCCTTGGGGGGAACCATGTTCCCCACTGTACCATTCCCAGGAAAGCTGAAAGTAAAGGGAGTTATTTGCTCTTGCAAATAACCTGAGACAGCCTCAAGTTTCAATATTCCACAGGCTGGAGGAGAGGCAGCATTTTAATTTACCTCAAGGACATTCTCCAGTTTCGTGTTTTTGGGAGTCATAGAAGTGTCAGATACAGGTAAAGAATTGTACTGCTGTTCTCAAGCTGATGGTGGAGGTCCTGAAGTCCTACCAGACTTGAACTCATGGTCATGAGGTGTTTGAGTTGCACCTAAAACAAGCTAGGAAGCCCTACAGAGCCCCCAGAAGAGAATCTTTTCTGATATATGCTGGCATGGTGATTAGAGTATTAGTCAGGGTTCAGGCTGTTCTCCTGATGTTGCGCTCACCTGGGAAGAGAAGGTAGCTGTGGTGGCAAGCAGCATATAGAGCGTGGAGATGTAATAAGGCCTGCGGTATATTCTCAGGGTCACTGGAAGACACAAATTGTAACCAGGCAGTTATATCATGTTATTTCTTTTAGTTATTGCCACGGTTTTCCAAGTGGAGAGGATGTCAGTTATGTCAGTCTGAGACCCCTGTGAACTCATCATTTGCTTGGCCCCTCTTTGGGCTGGGCATAGTCTTCCAAAAGCATTAAAAGCTCATAATTAGGTAGAAGTGTATTTATAATATATTTTATTTTAACTTCAATTCTTATTTCCCAACATGTGAAATTCATGTGCATCGTTTGATGTGCAATTGATGCATTGATCTTTGTAGTTACCAGTGTGTTGTATGATTTCTGTAGCACTGTAAAGGAGTGTTCCTGAAATTTACAGGCATAGAAAATAGGAAGATTTAAGTTTCTGGACTGATGTTTTAATGAAGTCTCAGGGACTTGTGTACATAGAGTTATGAGGACCATATAAGTGTCTGAGAAGGATCTGAAGAAGCAGAGAACAAGTAGACAAAAAATGGTGAGGTTCCTCAGGAATTGGTTTGAGACTGGTTTTAATAATCAGTTCAGGAAAGATGTAAAAGGTGGAAATCAACTAATGAAGTTTGCTGATGGAAAAGACTTGGGAGTTATACCATAAGAGAAAAGTAGTGGAATAAATATGGGAAGAACTGGATGACCTTGAGGACAGGAATAATATAACTAGGATGAAGTTCAGTAGCACAAAATGTAAGGGCAAGCTCTTACAAGCTTGTAATTTACAGCAGAAATTGTACCGGCTGGATGTTCAAGTGAAAATGAATTATAAGGAAAAATACCTTCCATGCTTGTTGATCACAGGTTTGTGAAGCTCTAGCTCATGCATGCATGAAAATACCGTATGTGGTCTAGGCTTTATTGCTTGAGATATTTCTGAGACTTCATGTACAGTGTACAGTTCCAAACCTCCACATGTTCATGGAGGGTGAATTGTGGCTGGAACAGGAGGAGAGGAGCTGCTAGTCTCATCGTGGTCAGTGTTCTTTGACTGACAATCTAATAGTTTATGCTAATAAAATGAAAAGGATGTGATTGCTGTTAATAAATGCATTCCAGGTGGGAAACCCATCAGGGATAAGATTATTTAAGATATAGGGTAATGCTGAAAAAAGAGAAAGCAAATATAAACTGTCTGTGAATGAAGCTAGGCTGGGTAGTAAAAGAAGGTTCCTTATTATTAAAACAGTTCTGGAATAACATGCCAGGAAGGTAATGGGTTGAAAAACCTTATTTGTTTTAAGATGAAATGTGATAATTTCATAGAAAAGGTTATGTCAGAGCCTGAGACAGAAGGGCAATCTGTCACTGACGCTAAAGCCCATCTGTCTCTATGCTCTTATGAAAAGGGATGGAGGAAGTGTGCTTGACAATGCAAGGGACAGCTTGTAGTGACTGTAGAGGAATCTGTGATGAAGAGTAGGGAGTGGGAGAGCAGAATGCTGGACAAGAGGGTTTTGGCCAAGATGACACCGAACAGAAATAGCCAAAGCTTTCAGCAATTTCTCTTGCAACAAATGAATATGTTAAAGTGACTGCTATTGTGAGGGAATGAGAATCAATATGTTCCTTTCTGTCCTGCCCCAGTCTTCTCCTCAATTCATGCTCACAGCTTCCCAATGTGCTCAGCCAGCTGCACAGCAGATTTACTGATGTTTTTTCTTCCTTCAGTGGTGCCTTGCTCAATGAATTTGGCCTGTGTTCTTGGGCCAGCAGGGGAAGAGTTCACTTGCACAGATTTAATTCTGTCATTTCCAATGGGAATTGCAAGGCCTTTGTTACAACTCTGGCAGTGGTGTTATGCCCTTTGTTTAATTTATGGTCTGTTGTTGTGGTGTTCAAAATGCTTGTGTAGACAGAGGTCCAGGAGAGCCTTGAACTGGGTTTAAAAAGACACAGTTTTACTGATTTTTGTAATGTTGGCTTTTGGAGGAGAGTTGCTAAGGCTGTGAGAAGGCAAGGAGAGCACTCAGTTTTTAGAGCTGGTCTTAGAACTTAAAGGACATCTGCTGTCTGTTGTGTCTCTTGGACTACGTCGCCTATCTTGGTGAAGAAAATACTGGTAGGGTGAAAATACTGGTGGGGCGAGGTTGTTCTTCTATCCTTGAGCTTCAACATTTTTATACCTACAAGGTCTTTGCTGAATGTACTCCATAAGCTGTGCCTGACTGTTGTATTTCTTTCTGTTACTACTCTGAGGGTATCTGACTGTGTTTTTCTTGGTCCACAGCAAAGTGCAGGCTCGCAGGGCTTTCTCTGCCTATCTACAGCATGTTCAGTTGCGACTGATGAAGGAGGCTGGTGACCAGTTCCAGAATGCTGCCTGGGTTGCCAAAGAAGATGAGCAGATGGTAAGAAGCTTTGTGTTGGTCTAGAGAATCTGAAATCTACCCTGAGTTTTGAGGTTGGTTGGAAAAAATGAAGTCCAAAAGTACCTTGAGCTTATTATACTTGTCTGTCTAGTTGCCAGTGCTGTATTTTTAACATAAAAACAAGGTAGGAATGCTGACTGACATCTGAGAAGTGACAGAGTAGACACTAGATGACTAGTGTGGTTGACACTTGAGCTGCTCAAATCTTTCAATGGTTCTACTTCACTGGATCTCCCAGCTCTGAGCCGAACTTGTTTTGAACTCTTCTGTCTGAGATTCTTTAAGATTATTTAGCAGCATCTGGTTCCTGCTGTGATTCATTAAACAAACCACACATCCACTCAAATAGAACAGGTATCCAGTTAAGCTTTTTCTCTGATGGACTGTTTTTTTCTTCATGGGCATCTGCATTTAGGAATGTTTTGTGTATTCTAGATAGAGAAGAAAAAGTAAGAAATGCTGAGAAGAGAAAATTACTATCTAGCATAGATTTTTTTATTTTTTGTTTTTGCTTTAAAGCAATGTGATATATTTTTCTAGGAAATATTTTAAGATGCATATATTTGGTATATATACATCTTAGAGTGCAGCAAGCCCAGATTCCCTTGTAAAACCTTCCTAAAAGAGCTTTGTACAACAGGCTCTTGAGTTTTCTGCAAACGCAAATGTGTTCTTGCTGAATGCATGTTTCAGGGAAACAGCCAGTGCAGTTCAGAGATAAAAGTGTGTGTCAGGAATAATCAGTCGACTCAGTGGAAAATGTTACCCCTGCTCTTTCCAAGTAGAAATTAAAACTGGCTTTTTGAGAGTCACTTTGTCTGCTGTGCTGTGAGAAATAATATTTAAAATAACAGATCAAACCAGCCTAGAGTAATGGCAGTGAGAGGCGAGCTGTGAAATCCAATAGTTTGGATGTGAGGCTGCTCATTTATGCATTTGCAGTGCTTCTAACCAAAAGAAAATCCAGAGGGGAGACAGAAAGGGTTCAAAACACCCACAGGATCTATCTTGCCTTAGGATCTGACATGCCATGAGTTTCCCCCACTGGAGGCTGCACACAGACGTGGAGCCTGCTTGGTTGGGGGACTGGAATTACACGGCTGTAGATGTAACCATCTGTTGCTGTGGAGAAGCTGTGGTGATAATGTACATATATGAAAAGTGCTGAAATGGGGATACATTACTGTAGTGGAAATACCTGACCAAGATTCCCTTCCCTGTGATAGTGCTCAGGGGGTTTTATGTCAGTGTATACACTTCATTACTGGCCTTCTTTAACACATTACAGGTTGTCTTTTGGAGATGTTCTCCAAAAGCATTGGACTTCACAGGTTATTCTATGTTGTTGCTGCTTTGTACTTTTTTCAGACAAATGCTCATCAGGTGTTCTCAGTTCTGCCTCACCTCAGACAAGGCACAGCATCATTCCTCTCCACGGTCTTGGATTTGTAGGCCTATGTTAAAAATGCACGTTACAGAAAGCTTTTGTCTGCCAGTTGTCAGCGCATTAGACACAGACAGTATGTTTAGTGCTTGCCAATCAGGAGCTGATGTGGTCCCTTTGTTCTCTTTTCCCCACATCTCGCAGCTGCTCCATTTTTAACTCCGTCTTCCTTGCTTGCAGGAGCTTGTGGTACGCTTTCTGAAGCGAGCTGCCAGCAATCTTCAGCAGTCCTTGAGAGTGTTGCTCCCCAGCCGGCATTTGGGACTAAATGATCGTCGTCGTATCCTGGCTCACCAGCTGGGCAAGTTCATAATCTATTATAACAAGGTGATTAACTCTGGATTCTTCTTCTGATAGTTTACACCACTGAACAGAGGGCTAAGGTACCTTAGTTCACTTCAGTGCCTTCAAGCTTTGCTGCTTTTGCGGTAGCACAGTGGATCTTGTTGGTGTATGATATTCCAGAACAAAAATAGTGGAGTATCCAGGGCTGCTAGACTCCAGCAGTTCCAACAGCAGTGTCTACTGTGGTTATTGCATGTTAAGGGCCAGGAGATAGATATGAGTCACCCATTCATATATAACTGCCAAGTTATTAAGGAATTCTGAAGCTGAGGACCCCTTGGAAATGCCTTTGGTTTAAATGTATTATTTTTTAATCTAACTTGTGTAAGAAATTATTATGAGGCAGTTTACCATAGTGCTGTTAGTGATTTGATTTCTATTATCTTCTTCTAATGTATCTGCTGCTGGCTGCTGTCATAGTCAAGACAAAGTTGTTTTAAGGGCTCTGTTCTGTAATTTACACAGTCTGTTTGTAGTTAGGCATCTAGTAATGGCAGTTTGTCTGTCCAAATTGTCAGATAGACAACAGCATTACTATGTTATATGTGTAGTCCAGTCATCATGTCCATAAAAGTTAAAAATAAAATAATAAAAATCAAAGAATGGGAATTTAATTGGCAGTTTGCTTTTTTGTTGGTTTGTCTTTAGTTCTACAGTTTTGTAAGGCCCCTTCCCATTTCTTCCTGTTTTTATGATTCTTCTACAGAGATTAAATATATATTTCACATACTGTACATATATATATATATATATATATATTTACCATTCATTTGGTATACTTAAGGAGTGCTAGCCATCTATAGCGTAGAGCTCTGTATGCTAAGTGACAAGGAGAAGTAAATCCCAACTTTAATAATTTTCACCTCTTTCATTTTTGAAGATGATGTTCTTAGCATAGTGGTTTCATGCTAATCCTTATTTTGCAAATACAGCTTCCCCTTCCCCTTGCATTTCTTTGGTGTTAGAACAAGGGTAGTTTGAATTTTGCTTTCAGAGGCTGCACACTGGCCTCCGAGCTCCTACTTGTTAGTAGAGGGTGTTCACTTGCAGTACCTTTTCAGAATTGACATCTGGTAACTTGATCCGTCAAAGCAAGGTTGGTATTGAACCAAATCTATTCCAGGAAGTGTCTTGTTGCCTAGTGTTCACTGGATTACTGTGTTAGGAGTAATTGCAAAACACTCAGGTGGCTCAGTGGTGAGTTAAGAATGCAACTGCTTTGGATATAATTTCCACTCGAATTGTATTCAAACACTAGGATTTTCTGCCAAGTCTCAAATAAATTCACAAAATAAAGCTGTGTAACTGGTAATACATCACTGCATAAACATTTTCTTTGTTAAAACGCTTGAAAACAGATCGTTTGAGGTTTTAGGACGTACTTGTTTAAGCTATTGAGAGACTCTTGGCTTATGAGGGGTTTTTTTGGTGTCTGATTTCAACATATAGAATTCTTTAACTGACTTGGAACTTTGCAGTTAGCAGGGGACTCCTACTAGCTGTTCTGCATCTTCTGTATTGACACAGAAGAAAAAACACTGCCTCCAGCAAACTAAGTAAAACAAACTGCATATTGTCAAGACTTCTACTTATGTAGTGAAGAGTAGACATGGGTCCCAGAGTGGCCTTTTCTCCCCATTCGTGAATTATCTTTCACAAGATATATCTGACCATTTTGTCCTGGGAAAGCTTGAAGTAGCAGTAAGAAGCAGTGAAGTTAAGGTCAAGTCTGGTCAACTAAAGCTTATATGCTGGTATTAGTATTTCAGATAGATCTGTAGGCTGTTTTTTTTTTTATTATTTTTATTTTATTAACAGCAGTGTTTGTATACAACCTCTAGTGCCAACAAATTCTAGTTGTAACAACTAGTGTAAAATATAAGGATCACTTATATCTGATAGCTTGCTCCCATTCTCAGAAAGGTTTATCATCTTTTATTACAGTATATTCTAGTGTATGTGTGTATTTGTCACAGGCTGTACTGTTTTACTGTCTTTGCTTTTGCTATGCAGTATATTATTTGTATGTAGATAAGACCGCAGCAATTTGCTGTATGACAAAAGAAATTAACTCAAAAGGAGAACTCTTAGTTTACAGCAGGAAATATAGATGCCCTTTGCAACCTCCTTGATTTAGTTTCTCCCATTTAATTTTACATTTCTGTTCTCCTCTCCTCCTGAATATCTCCTTCTGGGACAGATGCTCAAATAAAAGCTATTGTGAGGAACTCTATTTCTGACAGAGACAGCAGAAGTAGAAAGAGGACCTAATATCTGCAAAGAATGATTTTTTCCCCTCCATACTCTCTTATGTGCAAGCAAAGGATATATCTGAAGTAGAAGCACATATTTGTCAAACTTTCATATCTTCTCAGCAAGTCAACTCTAGTAAGTTATGTCAGGTAGATGAATGAGGTGTAGTGTATGTTTAGCCTGCTATCTCTGGGGCTCTCTACACACATAGTGAAATACACTTATAATTTGTCACTTTGGAGTTGATGTTGTTCTTCTTAGACTCCATGGAATTGCTTTTTGTCTTCTCTGTGTGGCAGCTATGCTACAGTACCTAGAATAACTACACAGAGAGACTTACTAATACTTCTTATTCACAGGAAACAGAGCAGATGGTTCAGAAGCAGTCAAAAAAGAAACAGGAAGAGGAGGAGGAGGGAGTGAATCCTGAAGGTTTTCAGAACTTTATTACCAGAGCAAGGTAGGAATGAATTTTATTCCCTTTGGTAAAGGATCTCCCAACCCTGAAGATGATGGGATTGTGCCTCTAGATACCTTTACTGACATTAGCACCTTCTCCTGCTGAGAGACAGCAAACTTGTCTCTTCTCTTTTTTCCCTTTCAGCAACCAAATGCTTGTTGAGTCAGCATCTGGTGCGTAGAGAAGGGCATACAATAGATGTTTTGACCATTTAGTAGATCCCCAAAGGACAACACTGGTTGCCCTGGTCTTAGTAAATTCTAACCTGATGCTGGTGAGCTATGGTCTACTTTCCAGTGATGCTGGAGCAAATGCAGAAGTACTTGCAAGAAGACTAGAGCTGCTGTTCAGATGACCTTGAACTGCTGTGGTGGAATGACTGTTGTGGCTCTGGCTCTCAAGTTTCTGATCCCAGAAACAGATTTCATGCTTTCTGCCTCTCCTTCAGCAACCCTTCAGGACTACACCCTCTGAGATGAGGAAAAAAGGGAATTAAACTCCCTGTCATCATCCTAGCCTTTTACTTGTCTTGCTAAGTGAGTTCAGTGCAAGCAGTTACTTTAACAAGAGAAGACGCTACGTTTTCTAACCTTGTACACTCAGAACTATCTGACTTTCTTACAAGAGTCTGCTGGGAAATGTATTTTGAAAATAGGTAATTGCTCTTCGTGCCCTTTGGGATTGTAGGAAAAACAATGGTGTTATAGCCCTCTGACTATGGAGAGGTTTGAAATGATTCAGTGAACCAGAATTACTTCCTCAAGTTTCTGATTCTTGAGCACAAAATCTGATTCCTTTTGACTCCTTTATTTGACCTATATATGATATGCTTATATTGGCAAGGACCAGTGTTACTATCTGGACAGCTAGAGTTCATCTGCCCTTTTAATGCATTTCAATCTTCTCTAACAAAGTTCACAGTCACTGCTTCCGTCTTTCTTACAATCAATTATGAAATTGTTCTTTGTTTTCCTCTCTTTGGGAATAGCATTCTTAGTGACTGATCTAAAGTGGGTGATAGCTGAGTCTTCTCAGCTACATTCAGGAGGCTTCACAATCTCCTTTGCTACATTCTCACAAGCACAATGAATTTTATATTTTGCTGATATAATTGGAATCGTTACAGCAACAGATTTACAGGCTCCAAGAAAAAACTTGCTGCCTTTCAGATAAATAGTGTTCTAGAAAAGAATGACACTCAAGATATGACTACCATATATCATAATATCTTCTCCTGTCAGCAGAAATGCAGATTACATGGGTCCATAATGTGTCTTGGTTCTCTGACATCTCTCACCACTAAAATTGCTGTTGTCTCCTAGGGCAGGCCATTTTCCTTTTTACCGGAAATGCTGAAAGAGATGGCTGTTTAGGGCAGAACTGGATACTCTGTGTTATTGACTACCATGTCATCATGGCCTGATGCACAGTGCAGGCTGGAGCTGGAGATTTTTGCTGGCCCTAGTGATAAAGAACAGTTTCAAGTGATTATCTTTTTGCTTCTTAAGAGGTACTAAGTATGTTTGAGAACTCTGATAGCTGACACTACTTTGCTTTATGCTTGAAGCTTAAATCATCAAGCTAGTCATATGCAGCCAAGAAAACAGGACAGTTTTATACTTTTGAGTGTTCCGCAGTATGGGCACACAGGAGAAGATGGGTAATAAATGTTACCATGTAGTAAGTGGGGTTGTCCCAATCAATCTGTAACTTTGATATTACATGGATGTACTGTGTTTAGTTATATACGTGCTGTTACAATTGCTTCTAAATATCCTCATTGCAATGCAAAAGTGTATCCTTGTGCTGGTAAACTCACTTAAAGCTGAAAGCATCTTTCCACCACCTCTTCACTCTTATGTTTCCTTTTCACCTTATTTTCATTGCTTTTGGATAGGTGAACTGTGCAGCATACGCTGAAGATCCAAACTCTCAGTTACTCTCTTCTTGTCAAGAAAATAATAAAAGAAACATATGCAAGTTTTGTGAGATTCACAAAAATATTGACTGTTCTGCTTGTTTGTGCTGCAGTTTTGGCTAATTAACAAGCTCTTCCCTATTCTCTCTTTACTGCTGTACTGAAACTACTAATGATGACCTTAAACAGGCTGAGATGATTTCTCACATGAACATGACAGCTGCTTGTCCTAGAGAGCACCTGGGGAAAATTAACTAATTTAACTGAGAATTGATTCTTTTCCTGTTGGGTCAATCTCCCCCAGAATGAGTTTAGAATTTTCACTTCCTCATTATTATCCTGGGTAGGTTGCTGGATGCCTTGAATTTTCTACCGCATAAAAGAATGGTATTTTAGTGGGAAACAGGTTTAACCAGGGCTTCACCTCTTACCCTGCAGAACTATGCAAATAACTTGTATAGCCTTACCAGTTTCTCACTTCTCTCTTTAACCTCCTTATTGTCTCTCCTATTTGATTGTTCCGTGAAGGCAGAAAATCTTAGAGACCTCATTTAGTTCCATTCTTCTCTCCTTATTGTAGTGAGAGTGAGCTGGAGGAAGTGCTGACATTTTACACCCAGAAAAATAAGTCAGCAAGCATCTTCCTAGGAACAAACTCCAGAACTACAAAACCCAGGAACACCAGTAACCAGTCAGAGAATCAGCCTCAAGCCGGTGAGTATTGCAGGCTGCTCTGAGATGATGTTGTCCAGACTAATTCAATTTCAGTTTAGTCTATGGACAGTGAACAGCCCCTACAGAAAATTATTCAGAGTTTTGGAGACTGTGTATCTTTTTTTTTTCTTTCTTTTTAATCCCCAATGATTCTTTGTGATGAAGACTAGAGTAATTGCAATCCAATCTTCTTTTAGTGAAGTGAAATGGGATGAATTGTGACTAGGCTTTATAAGGAACTGGATGTGGTGGCTTGTGACTGAAATCAGAATGTGGAAACTGGAAGACACTGAGATTTGAAATGTGAAATTCTGAAATCAAAATAAGGGATGAAAGAAACTGAGGCTTATTAAATTGTGCTGCCTACAGTGAGCATACCCACTAGAAAGTAGAGCCCGCGTATTTGAGTATAATTAGGCATTCCATGAAAGGCAGTGCAGTGCTGGCTGTTCACGTCCAGTAGTCCATGCTACTGTACATGACAGCATAATTGTGATCAACAGAGTTGCGTGGTCTAAAATATTAGTAAGAAAGTCCATTATAGCAATGTTTAAAAAGTCCCATTCCAGTGGTATCCCAGTTTGAATTATTCTAATTCCTAACTCCTGGATTTTGTTATAGAGCATCCTGAAGTGATGAAAAAAATAAAAGGTGATCAACCCAAAAGTTCAGTTGCAGATTTGCCTGCAGAAGGACGAGCAAGAGGCTATAAACCCAAAGAAGTTAAATCAACCTGTAAGTGAACTGGCTTCATTCATCATCAAGAAAAAAATAATGAATTAATCTACTATTTTTAATATGGTTTTAAATAGAGGTTAGAATCTGTGGGTTCAAACTGAGGTATTTGAATGCCCAATTTTGGGGAAGATTCTGCATTTTTTTTATTTTAGACCTAAGGCAGGTACTGTAGGGTGAGCAGTACGAGTGAATTAGCTCATCTTCTGTGGGGAATAATCTAGATATGGCAGTCATTGAAGGAGAATATTCATGATGTAGAGCTGCCTCTTGTCTTTACTGATAGATGAGGTCATCTTGGCTTCAGTGGGTCTATGAATAGAGGCAGCTCAAGTATGTTGTTGTTATCTGAAGGACCTCAAAGGCAGCTTTTCTCATGTAGCGTATTCATCATCTCTTTCTAGTTCCAGAAGGACCCACCTTCTCCTTAAATGCTGAACTGAAATTGCCTCGGTGCAGCCCTTCTAGTGCTTCTTCCTCTGTTTCTGGTACCATGTTCCAGAGAAGTACCAGTTCCCAGTTACCTTCTCAACCTGCAGCATCTGGAAATCCACAGGTGCCTGGTTACCATTCATTGCCAGTTCCCCCAGTTGGTCCTAAGCTGATTCAGTCTTCATCTTCCCTACCTTCCTCCCAGAGCCAGAGCACAGCACCTGACAGCTCTTCTGTCTTCACAAATCCAGTGTCCAGTGAGGCCTCTAGCCTCGCAGGGTTACATCGTTGTCGTTCTGGTAGCTACACCATTGGCCCATTCTCGTCTTTGCAGAGAGCCGCTCAGATCTACAGCCAAAGATTGTCCCGCCCATCATCTGCAAAAGCAGGTGAGTGTTCCATGTTGTTTAATAACCAGCTAGTTCACTATAAAGATTTTGTAATCTCTCTTCTGGAATAGGTGGTAATTTCACATTTCTAGAATTATGAGTCTTGTTCCAATGGTGATAAATTTCTCATGGAAGGGAAGAATGCAGGAAGCAGCCCTGGTTGGCCAAAGATGCCCTTTTATTGAGCAGATGAACAGAGAATTGAACTTCTTCTGAAAAAGCTAGAAATGAAGTATTGTATACTTTTACTTGATTGCATTACTGATCTCTGGTTTAGCTTTAGTGATTTTTAAGTAGTTTTGGTTAGCAGAAGTCCTGTCTCGGTCTGTGTTTTCTTCGTTCATTGTATTCCTCTCACACAGAAATCCATCAATGAAACCTCATAATGTTTTAATACTTAAAGGTGTGGCAAGAGCTCTAAAAAGAAGAAAGACATGAGTGGATTGGTATTGTATCTCATTCTCTAGGAACTTTCAGAACTGTTGTAATCAAGAGTATCCTAAAAACACGACCCAGAGACTACACATTTACTGTTCTAAGATAGGACATAGTTAAGCAATGCATCTTCAGAGTGTAAGGAATCTGAAGGGTGGAAGAAACTGTAGAGATTTATGGATGCAGACTGTAACATGTTAAGAAAGTTTTAGGAAGCATACAGAGGCTAACAGCTGTGCTCCCAGTAATATGCATTTCTTTGATGTGCATTTGCTTTGGATTATACATCAGTCAGCACTTTTCACTAGAGTTGCTATACAGCAACTCTATATAGTGACAAGCTTTCTAGCATTAAAATAAATCTGACTTCCCAACTGAGTACGTTATTTAAAGAAATCCATTTGTTTTCAAGGAAAATCATTATAGATTTAACTTACATAATAGCCAGCCAGCATTCTCTGGCAGTGGGTGCTATTAGATGCATTATAATGAGGAGAATGGGGGTTTGGCATTGACAAAAGCTCATATAGGTAATAACCTGTGCAGAACAGAAAGCTGTATTCTCCCTAAAATCTGTAAGAAATATCATACCTGCTTTTTTGTGTGTATGATCAGCAGGCTGAGAAAAAGTCTGACATATTATTAGGGTGGATCCAGAAGAGGATCACAAAAATGTTCAGAGGGCTGGAGCATCTCTCCTGTCAGAGTTGGGGTTGTTCAGCCTAGAGAAGAGAAGGCTTTGGGAAGATCTTCTTGTAGCCTTCCAATACCTAAAGGGGGCCTGCAAGAAAGATGGGGAGACTATACCCTCTTTACCAGAGTGTGTGGTGATAGGACAAGGGGTAATGGTTTTATACTAAAAGAGGGTAGGTTTAGATTAAATATAAGGAAGAAACTCTTTACTATGAGGGTGGTTAAATACTAGAACAGGTTGTTCAGAGAGGTTGTTGATGCCTCCTCCCTGGAAGTGTTCAAGGATGGGACTTTGAGCAACCCAATCTAGTAGAAGGCGTCCCTTCCCATGGCGGGGTTTGGAACTAGATGAGTTGGAAGGGACCTTGGAATCATAGAATGGTTTGATCTTTACGATGCTGCTAACTAAGCATGACCAGATGTTTGTTTGGTAGGTTTGTGCCATCGCAGTCCAGGTGGACAGCATGTGGGCCCAGCTGGGATACACAAAGATACAGAAGATGCTACTTCTCAGGGCAAACGTTACAGCCCCAGTATGGTAGCAGCAGAACTGCAACAGCTGGCAGAAAAGCAAGCAGCTTGTCAGTATTCCCCACCAAGCCACATCAGTCTCCTTACACAGCAGGTATGTAAGCTGCAGTCCCTGTGACAACAGAAAAATCTGTCACAAACTTCTGTGTCAGCACTGAGCTGGGATGAGGTACGCTGGAAAGAGTAAATCTCATGAAAGTAGATTTTTGTCATATTGCTAATTGGAAGTGTTTACAGTCACCAGAATTTTGATTTTCTGTGAGAACATGGCTAAACAAGAACATTGCTAAAGTCCTTTTTGTAGAAGAAAGTGAGTCTGGGCAGAAGATTAGAAAATATGTTGTGAAAAAAACAAACCCATGCTTGGTCTTATTAAACAAACTAAGTCCTCTCAGATTTGTGCTTCCATGAGAATTGCTTCCTCATTCCTCGAGTGTGTCATCACAGTGCTGGAAATGAAAGTCTGCAGAATGGATTCTGTTATAAATTCTATACTCCAATAACATTTCAGAGAAATAATGAAATTATGAAGTAATGAAGATATGATAACTCTTTTGCTAAACAGGGCAGTATATATGAAATTTACATTGACTTCTGGTAGATTTCTACCTAATTTCAAGTTTCTTTGAGTTATGTCCTATATGACTGTCTACACAAGTGTTCTTTTTTTTTTTTTCCTTACAGCATGCTACAGTTGTAAACTTTAAACTTTTGTATTCCTACTGCAGCTAGTTACTGATAGCTAAATTAGGAATTATAGAAAGGGGATCCAGAGAGACATTCACAAAGATCTACGTGGCATGGAGTGTGTAGCTTCCTGAGCACAGCTGCACTGGATGACAAAGGGGCACAAACTAGTAAATTGTAGATGGTGGAAAGTGTGTAGCCACCAGTCAGTCAATCAGTGTGGATATGCTCGCATCTGAAAGTGGCTATGAAGTGCAGTAGCAGCTCTGGGAATGTGTTGGTCATGGTACACTGGTTGTATTGCTTTTCACTTTTGGGTTCGTCCAAGACAGATACTTGCACAGGAGGTAGGAAATAGACAGGAGAATGAAGGTGCTAGTTCCTTCTTTGTGACAGGCAAACAATGAAGACTTCAGATGGTAGCATGAGGTGTAGGTTTTTCTCAGTGACCTTGATACGTTTTTGCATTAGGCTACAGGGTGTTTGTATAGGCTTTGCTTCTATATTGAAATTCAGAAACGTAGTTTGGGTTGTGTTAGTGGTCTTCTGTCAAAATGCAAAAGGGGATTCATGAGTCAATGAAAGGTTCAGAGCTGGAGCTCTGTCCAGCAATCAGTTTCTTTCCCGAGCTTGCATCTATTTGGTTCTAGACATCTGTTCTCTACTGTAATTCTCTAGGCCATGTTTTAGCAATAATCCCTCTGGACAGATTAAATCTGAGGCCTGCTTAGTATGAAAATTTGGATAGTTTAGTTGAGGACAATTTAATTCTGTTCTTTTAAGGCAATGTACAGTCTACAGTTAAGGCAATTCTGTAGTACTGCATTACCTTCCTATGTGTTTCTAGTCAGGGTACTCTGAATTAATGCTTTCACTTTTTTATTTTTCCATTTAAGCCTTTTGAAATATGATAGTCTTTTTAAAGTAGAAGTATTTTAAAAAAAAATTGTCATGTAAACCCCTGGAGGGGAACATCACTTACCGAAATAATAAAAACAGTACAGGTGTTTAAAGCCAGTCCAGCAAACTGGAGTTAGTATACCTGGTTCGAAAGTACCTGACTGGTACGAAAGGGAGTTGATATTTAGATTTAATGGTGTTTAATGGCAAGATTAAGACTATTGATTGTTGGGTGTGGGGTGGGGAGAAAGACTATTGAAAATATAACTACTGCTGTGGGCTGCTGCTTTTCCAAGGGCAAGAACTTCCATGTGAGTTGGGTGCCTTTTGACTGTGCCTTGGTTCTCTGTGTTGTACCCAGCTGTGTCTTGGGGGTGGGGGTACTCTAATCCAATACCTCCTTCCAAGAGCAGCTGGGAAGCTTGTTTTCCATTCCAGTTCTTGTGAGAATTGCTTCTACAGTCTAAGTACTATCCTGGGTCTCTGGGGTTCCTGGGAACGTAGCCTCAACAGCTGTGATTTGAATGATGTTGCCATTCTGGTTGGGAGTCCATCTCCGGTTCTCTCTAATCCCTGCTGTTCCTCACTGTTTCCTATCTATGCCCACAGCCCCTGCTTCATATTTTCTCTCACACTCCTATATTCTACCTTCTGTATTAAATGAATTTAATTTAAATCCATTGGCTGCTGAAAGGACAGTGTTCAAAGGGCAAATTTTATATGTAAGTAGCTGAAGAACTTTGAACAAATTTAACATCTGTTTTCAGAAAACAAGATTTTGTGATTATATCATCTGACTGTCTTGTCAGTCCTCTCAATTTGCTTCTGAAACACCAGATGGGTGACTTGTGTAACTGTCATTAATGATAACTGCAGGAAAGATGCTCCTTAAGGACACACCGGAGAATGACAATCTCAAGTTAAGTTATGAAAAATAAATATTCAGTTTTACAAACGAGTAACATACTGAAGCTGCTAGGGAGAATCCTTATAGTTAAACATAAAGCTAACATTCATTGTTAACACCTTCTGAGGAGTTTTATTCCATTTTATTTACTTTACGCAGACTTAGAATGTTTTTGTGCTTACATGAAGTCTAATAATAAAGCCGATTGTGAGGTTATGACAAACAGTAAGAATTCTGTACCTCCATCCATATGAAATCTTTCAAACACTTCCTGATTTTTGCAGTAGTCACCATCTAAGTTCAGTACTCCGCAGTATACAAGAACAACAAGGCATTCCTCTTGCGAACTCCCACTAAGTCCTGTAAGCAAGCAGTGCGGAGATATCTATGGAAGATGTGTGCCTTCAAGGGTCCAGCATTATCCTGATAAATTCCTGGCTAAGTGAGCTAATAAGGGGGCATCTGAGCTACAAAGGTCACAAGAAAACCAGTATGCAGTTGAGAAACCCCGTCCAAATCCCCTGAGATTCAACTAAATCTGTCTTAAAAATAGTGCATTCTTATTTCTTTCATGAAAATGTTGAGTGCGTAGAAGTACAAGGCAAATGAATGTTTCAGTCAAGGGCTACAAGGAAGTGCAGTTCAACTGTAACTGTTGTGTTTGGATTTTTGACTAACCAAATGCATATATTAATTAGCAGAGAACAGGACTAATTTGGAACTACCTGCAACGTGTGCTGCAGCTTGTTTGTAAGTTACTGAATGTAGGGAGGTGAGATCTTGGAAGGTGTCACAAGGAACAGGCTTGTAAAAGATGTGGTTATTGGCCAAGGAGATGTGCAAGGGTGTCACAGAAATCAGATCTTCATTATTCTGCTATTGGTAAATTATTTTATTGACATATTGGGGATATAGTCTAGGTCTGTGGAAACAAGTCTTGGAGGATAAGGGCATTAGAGAGATTAAATTTCCTTTGTATTATTTTTTTTTCACTGTAGTAGATGCGTTTTCTTTCCAGGTAATGAAGTGAAGCTCCTACCAGAAGAAAAGATAGGATAGGCAAAAAAATGTTTAGTGAGCCTCCTGTGGCTGGATGTTATGAAGAAATGCAACAAGAGAAGTGACGAAGTTTCTAGCAAAAGGTGTGGTTGGTGGTGACGTTGTTACAGAAGACAGAAATGTAGCAAATATACTTTTCTGTAACAAAGGCTCTTAAAGTTTCCGATAAATTAAAGTAAGAAGTCTTGCTCCAGAACCAGATGACCGCGCACTGAAACAAAAAAGAAATTTTAATTCACACAAACATAATATAAACAAACAAACCACCACCACCACCAACAAAAACAACCTTCCCATGTCTTGGTCTGTTATAATTATTTGAACTGAGAAAAGTGGCAAGAAGTGGCAAGTTGTGGAACTGAGTCTTGTTGTTTACACTTATAAAAGAGTTTTTGGCAATCTTTCAGCAAGGACTGTTAAGCCAGGTGTTTCAGGGTGAGGGGTATGTAGACTGGAAACAAAAAGCAAATAAAGGAATATCTGGCCCCTTTTCAGCGCAGCAAGTGGCTAACTGAAGTTACAAAATACAGAATGCACAAGATGGAGTGTAAATTTAAATTTGAAAGGAGGAGGTTAATAATGGCTGGCAAATTACTACCTAAAGTGTGAATATAAAAGCAAGTTATTGCAAGGTAATATAGGGTGTGAATTTACAGTAGATTAGCTACTCTGTAGTGTTCATCCATGTGAACACATACTTGTGCAGCTTATGTTTACTATGTGAGGCAACTCTTGTTATCTTCTGTATAAAGTGGGTTAGAAGTGTCCAGACGTTCATTTACTGTGAAGTTGTGCATGCTGTAAACTTGAACTCTAGCCTACCTCTTGGAATTTGTCAGTATATCTGTATTCTTCTGTTGATTATTATAAGAAAAGCAAAGAGAAATCTAACTTCATTAAGTGGAGTGCAATCCTAGATGAAGGTCAGTGTTTACAAATAACTGATTACATGATGAGCAATAACCTCAATTGCTTAAAATAAACAAAAATAATTGCCTGTTTTAGGAACAGGATAGGAAATAGTATGCAATTATGTGAAAATTAATACATTCCCTCCCTCAAAGAACTGTCTACAGTTCTGGTTGCTGTTTCTGAGGTGAATTCAGGAAAATATCTGGGATGCACAGATGAGTGACTGCAGTGGTTAAGTACATAATATAATTTTCACTTCCTCATTAAAAATGCAAGATAGTTTGTTTAGGGAGGAAATAAGTATGAAGGAATTATACAGAGCAGTGGATGACAAGGTAAATGATGTTGATTTATATTCATGTTTCTCAGAAGAAGGAGGGTATTCAGTTCAGTAGGAAGAGATCTGAATAAAAACTGATAAAAGTAAATAGTTACTGTCACAAAACAGGCTTATCGTCTGAAAATTCCTGCAACAAGATGCAATTAAGGTAAAAAGCTTAATAGGATTCAGAGCTATATTAGGTATTTATATGGGCAATATGAAATGGTATAGTTATCTCAGAATAATACTCTCATTTTCAGGTTGTCCAGAAGTTTTGCTCGTTTGGTTTGCCCATTGCCAAGCGTGAGGCTAGGATAGGAAGAGTAGTATTGGAGAACAAAGCCAGATATATTAGTGAATCTGGGAATGAAGTCTGAAGATACAGTGACAAGGGCTTACCAAACTGTATTAGGGACTGAATTGCTTTTGTTGTCTTGGCTTGTAGTACAGGATCCTTACTGGCTCCTATGCTACTTCTGGACAACTGAACTAAGAGGTTTATTTTTGGTCTGTACCTACTGTTAGTGATTGGTCTTACCTGATGAATTGGTGGATGAAGGCTGTGACAAAAATAATCTGGACTTGTTTTTTCCTCTGCTGTGTTCCTTACCAGGCATTAATCCTAAAGTCTGTACTTAACGTGTGTTTAGCATAAAATACTTCTGTGTGCTTGTATTGTAGGACTTTCTACAGGGAGGATGTTAAAATGCACAGCACGTGTGTAGATCCGGTGCCAGGTGGCTGGATCCTGGATATGTATATGCTTTCCTTTGTGAATAGCATGCTACTTCTCTCTGAAATACACTGTAAGGTAAAAGGAGGGTTTTCTCCTGCAGTGCTGGGTCTGTGTGAGGTCCCTATCACTGGCTGGTGTGGAGGGGCTGCAGCTGATAGCTGCCAGGCTGGAGTACTTCATAGTTATTAATGCTAGTGAACAGAAGAATGTGTTGAATTGGCCAGCTTCGCTAGGAGGAGGAGGAAGAGAAGGAGGAGGGGAAGCCTTGTGGGAGCTCTGCCCTTCTCTGTGAGGGGGAGAGTGAGATTTCAGGATCCACCTATCATTAGGAATAGCTCCAATTCTTCTAGCCAGGGAGTTCAATCATAGGGATAACATCAGACCACCCAGGCAAGGACTAGACCCAGCTGTCTCCATCTCAGCTATGCAACCAGTCAGTGCCCAGAATCTAGCAGCCAGGATTCCTGCAAACATGCTGACGGGCCCATAGGAGGACAGGGCACTCTCTTCATTCTACATTTTTAATTTGGACAGGAAGTGGAAACTAGGACGAAGGTGAGTTTACTGAGCATTGGGACAGCGGAGAGGAAGAAAGTGAGGAAGAAATGGAACAGGCAGTTTGCAGTGCCCCAGATTGCCTTTGTGGGAATTGTTTGCCACAGGAATCTCAAAATGAAGAGCTTCAACTTAACATCAGTTACAGCAATAACTTGAACCCTGTCATTCCTCGTCAGTTACCTATCTCAACTACACAGCTTGGTACCCTGGCCTGCATTGTCCTCAGCAGAGGAAAAGTGTCACAAGTGTCACAAAGCCAAGTGCCAGTGTGTGAAAACACTGTACAGGTCCCAGTGGTCATCATCTTCAGTTCTGGATCTGAGCAGTGCAACATGGTGACTACAAAGACTACAATAAATATTTTCAGAACTTTGGGGTATTTTCCCCACCAAATTTTTTTTTTTTTTTTTTCTGGGTTAGTCCCTTGCTTTGACTCAACTCACTTTATCTGAGTCTTAGTCTGATTCCTTTTCCTTACATAACTATTTGGTTGGCCTTTACCTTTACACTGACAGAGCGGAAGGGAATTGTAGAGGAAAAAAGCATCTTGCTCTGTAACCAGGAAGAGGTGCAAGAAGACAGGAGATGAAGTCTGAGGTCTGTTTTATTTTTGTCTTTCATACAGCTCTCTGCACTGCTGCAGGGCCCCATCTCCTCCTCATCCCCAGGCTGTTGACACAAGATTTAGAACTGCTTCTAAGGCTACTGACTCGTAGCATCACCAGTACTACAACTGGGTACAGCAGAGGCTGTAGGAAGCAAAAATGTCAGTGTGGCTTCTGCAGAGCAGGGATTGAACCCTTTTGCTCTGAGACTCCAGAGGGAATAGGAGCAGAGGCTTTTGTTTTGGTGCAGCAGCATTTGCAGATCTAAATGGGGCCAGGCTGAGCAGCTAGAACTCATCTTATGGGAAAGATTACACCCCGGTTATCAAACGTTTGGCAGGACTATGTCTTATCAAAATCACTCCCACTGGGAAGTTTTGAGGCAGAATGTGTCTAAATGAAAGCCTGACTTTTTCAGGAGGAGGAGGAGGGGAGTTCAGTCATCCACAGCAGCAGTACTAACTTTTTTTTTTCATTGTTAAGTGGATGCATACGCTGGAGACACTACAAAGGAATTTGCAAGTTTGTCAGGTTTCCCAGGAATGTCTCTGGCAGGTCTTTGTCTGGAACATTTTCTGGAGACTGGAACACTTGTGCTCTGTATGCATATGTATATCCTGTAAGCTGGTAAGCTCAGCAAGCAGAGAAGGAATGTCACAGGCCTTTGGCCAGATTAGCCTTGGTACACACACAGATTTCACACTTCCCAGCCTGCTGTTAGCCCCAGTTCTTCCCTTCTTGCTGGCTGCTCCTGCAAATTCAAATCTGTGCATGAAACAAAGCTGTTTTAGTATGGGGTGTGGTCAGCAAGCTGACCTGGGTCACAAGAAGGTGGCCCTAGAAAAATGTTTGTATTGTGTGGTTTCTCCAAGGAACCTGTGGTAGGTGTGTTTTGTGCCATTGTTCAGCCAGTGAAAGTGTGCATGTTTGAGATTGTGGTTTGGGGTTTCATTTGCCATTTCAGAAAAGAGGCACGTTAAGGTCCACTGATGTTTCCCATACCGGGATTGCCTGTTGGATTCCAGCCTCTCAATATATTAAGGAAGATGGACTGCAAGGCAGATAGACTGTGTCCAATAGCTCTAGAAAACCTGGGTGCTTTGTTAGACCACATTGTGTGGGCCTAGGCTAGATCGAATGTACATGGGAGCTCTGTGGTGAAGACAAGAAAATGCAGCACAAAGGCTGATGAGGGGACTGATTAATAATGAATATTTATGTTATTGCAGTATGTAGTCAGTCATCTCTGAAGGCTGAACAAAGAGAAATATCATTGAAAGAATGTAGCAAAATACTTTTTTTTTTTTTTTTTTAATGGAAAGTTGTTAGCTCTTACCCTCAGTTCCTGGGGATATAAATATTTCACTGATCTCAAAAGCTCTGGGGGATGTGTGTCTAAGGAAAGCTTGGCAGGTGAAAATAAAGTCACTATGCAAGCCAGGTAATGAAAGAAAAGAAACATTTGTTTTACAAGCGATTGGATATAAAGATGGCATTGATGGATGGAATGGATTAGTAAGTAATAAAATGGGAAATTAGGGAATGACTGGGGGGTCTTGAAGAAGTCAAAGTGAGCGCACAGGAAAAAGAAGATCAAAAGACAGAAGATCCCACAAATGATTAGGCATTTTGCATATTTTTCATTAGTTTTCTAATGGAGTGATTCCTTCTTTGAGCTTGTGATATAGTGTTATCTTCTCCTATCTGAGGCATCAAAGCTTAAATGTTCTGGTCTGATCATAAGGCCAATGCTCTTCTACCTTACATGTCTTACCATGATCCCTGTCCAATCTTTCTTTAAAGGAAAAAGGTTTCCTCAATGAACTGTTGAACCAATCAACTTTGAAACTTACTGGTAGTAGACATTGTGCCAAAAACTGTGGCATTAGGTCTTTTCCTGTTTCAGACTATGATAGAGAGAGATTTTCATCATACTGGAGGTTTTTCTGGAAGAGACAGTAAAGTAGGACTATGATGACTGCATCTTTTTGGCCCATCTTAGTCTTGATTTTCGAAATGCGTCTTGACCTCCTGGATCCCTTTTCTTCCTCAGTAATCAGAAAGACCCAAATGTAAGTCTGAGATGTGTGAACTGGAGAAGATGCAAGTGTGGCTCCAAGTAGAAGAAATAGCCTTAGACTCTGTAGATCTCCAGTCCTCAGCACCCTTTTTATAGGCAAAAGGATATGATTGGCCGCTGGCAGAAAAATATTAAAACTATCAACTGGGGAGTGTGAAGTAGGCATTTTTTGTACTGCATTGCTTGCTTAATGTTGTAACACAATGACCAGTGAAACTCAGGATCTGCTGTTCAGGATGTTGGTAATGAAAATTTAAGACATTTTTCCACTGCCAAGAGGGGCAGAGTAACAATTTCTAATGATTATGTGTCGCTATTCACTCTGCTTGGCTCATGCAAAGCAGCAAGAGAAACACTTGACCTTTTGCGAACTTTTTCCTGAATCCTTGAAGGAATCTGCAGTGCTGGTTTTTTTTTTTTTTTTTTTGGTGTCATTTTTAACAGTTGCTACTTTGGAAAAATCGGAATGTCTGCTGCTTTATGCTTTAGACTATTTGAAACAAGATCAAAATGAAAATAATGCATTTTATTCAAGTTCTTGAATGTGATAATGGGAAACTGTTGAAAGAATAGTGTAATGTAGATCAGGAACGTGAAAGATATTGAGCTTCTCTTCTGACTCTTGCTTGTGATTTATTTTAAAGGTTCTTTGTCTATAGAATATTATTTTTTAGAAACAAGTTCTGTATTGGAGCTTTCATTCTTCCTACCTGTATTTGGAGATTTCACGTTTGTCATTTCACTTATAAAACAGATTAACAAAAACAAAACCCTCAACTCTTGTATCCGGCACTTTTGGGTATCATTACGTGACCTTGTTTTCGATCTTAAATTTATTCAGAAATATATTTCTCTGAATAAAGCAAGACCATAGAGACCTCATTCGTTTAAGCTTATGTATTTCTAGTGTCAAGAGGGCAAATGTATTGCTCACCTTGAAACACTTTATTAAAAATAAACAAAAAAAAACTAACTCTTTTTGTTGTATGTCCTCATGAATAACTATCTTCCTTTTGAGCTCCACAGCCTTTCTTTTTTTCTTTTTGTTTTTTTTGTTTGTTTTTCACTACTCCTAATTTTGAAGCTGCAAGCTATTCTATATGGAGCTTTTGGTATGTGCTTTGGTCCAGGTACTGTACTTTATCTTCTTTTAAGCCAAAGAAACCATTGATTTGTTGCTAAGTATTTGCCTTTTTACGAATACTATTGCATCAGGTAGACAGGAGGGCTAGCATCTGGAAAATGAAGCCACTATGTACAGATGTGCTGGGGGTCCCTTGGCAATCCACCAGAACATCCTGGTGAGCTAATTATAACAGCTGGAATATCTCAGCACATGGCACAGTATTAAGTAGTAACACCCATCTGGGTGGGCTGGCTGCAGCTAAACCTTACTCTCTTGCTGGTCTTCTCTCGCTCATTCTGAATCCCTTGCCTGTCTTTAATCCTGCTGTAATTTAAACACCTGTCTCTCTGGAATGTGTGAAATGTCCCTTCTACCTATGCTAAGCTATCTGCTCACCTGCTTTGGTTGGAAAGACAGCTTTCAAATAAACAATGATACAGTATGAGAGAAGAAAGCATACCACATTAACAGAGCAGGGGTGAGCTGGTAATTCATCAGACTAAATGCGTCTCGGTATCAGGATGATGAGGACAGAAGATTGGATAAAGTTGTCCTGTGTTCACACATGACTGTGTTCGCTAAGTTGCGGTTGCCGTTGCTGATGATCTAAGAATTGTATAGATCCTATTTCACGTACCATGTCGGCCTCTGTCTGCCTCATTTGCCATTCTTGCCTTTTTTTTCTATCCATCACAAACTCTGTGTGGCCAGAAACTGTTAGGTATTTGCGTGGTGCCTGGCACAGTTAGACCTAGATCTAATTTGATGGTTTTTATTGTTGCCATGAAAAGGCTTTATATTAAAGTCTACAGAAGACTTTAATTAGAGGGTGAGGTTGAGGCACCAAAGTGACACCTAATGCTGTTTTCTGTATAAGGCGCCCATTTCTAAGCCTGCCCAATATGTCCCACCATAAGACTTTGTTTTAAGGTCTTACAGGTTCCCTCCACACCGAGGATGCTAAGCTGAATTTCTCTGCAGACTAGAATTTCTTGCACTTCTTGAGTACTGAGTCTTGAGACCCTGTTCTCCTCTGTTTTCAGTGACCAGGTCTGTGTTGGGCTTGCAACCTGGTTGACTTGAATGCAGAATAAAGAACAATTCTGCAAAGGTGTGGAGAACAGCTAGGACAAGGGGTGTTGTAAAATTTGGACCTGGGCCCAGCATGGGAGAGGATGCTGAGAAGTATTCAGGTGAAAAGACAGAAATGGAAGGACATGTGGTATATGTGGTCCAAAGAGGAACCCAGATGTTAGGACTGGGTGAACAAATAGATTGGCAAAATGAGCAGGCTGGGGAGGGGAATAAAAACTAGAACAACTTGGGTAGGGTGCGTGAGCAACTGGAAGAGGAACTAAGAACAGAAGTGTGGGGAGAAAGATCAAATAAGCTACTCCTGTGGAAAGTTCCTAGGTCTGGGATGGTGTGGCTCAAAGGCCAGTAATAGTGTGGACGCCAGTGCTGGAAGTTAGGAAGACTGAAACTGAAATGAGCAGAAAAAGGAGAATGATGTATGAAGTGTGGAAACTGGGACTGGATGAGAAGAATGATGCACCGACAAGGAAGACAAATGGGAAAGGACCAGAGTTCAGTCAGAGGATATGAAGTCTGCAGTCCTGTCAGTGTAAGACTGTTGTAGGTATGAGTGTAGTATTAAGCAAAGAAGCTTGTATGTATTTGTTTTAGTACAATTTCAATTGAATTCTGGTAAAAGAGCATTGTTAAGATAACAAAGCTGGGAATTCACAAGCTATGCTTAAGCATTTAAATGAAGTTAGGTCACACCTGAGTGACTTAATGAGCATCACCTTTGAGACCTAGAGCAGATGTAGGGCTAGTCTTCAGGCTCTTCTTTTCTTGTTGTCCTGTGTCTCACAGGCTACGTGCTTTCCAGTTACCACAGAAATGAGCAGGGGCAATACAAACAAGTCTTGTTTGCCATACAACTTTAATCTTGGTGCAGAACCAGGTCTGTTCTGTGCTCCTAAAAAAGCAGTATGTGATCATGTAATTAAAGACGGTCAACCTTTATAGTGTTTTGTAACCTTCATAAACTGTTTTTTAAATATAAACTATCACTTACGCTTCTATAACAGATAGCATTACCTTACAAATGTAGTCTCTCTTCAACAGACCAACAGGTAGTGTATGCTTGCAGAGTTTGATCTTTTTAGAAGATAAGCAACACAGCAGGAATGTTCAGAGAAAGAAACAATGGAATGCATTTTATATGCTTAAAAACACATTGATACTTGCTTTACAGTTTGATATAACAAACATCTACCAAACATGATTACAGGCCATCGTTAACTAACTTGTATAGTTACTAGCGTGAACACTTTGAAGGTGGTTTGGGTGAGAAGTTTTATTCATGTGTGGTGTAGTTTGATACTACATTTTATATCCAAGGTATATCTCTGTGCATAGATGGGGAGGGTAGAGAGGAGACAGATGTATATGGATGGTTTGGTGACACAGCTCATGATGAATGAGCAGATACACTGAACTCTGGTCAGAAAGAGTAATATAAGCACCTAGCTTTTTATTGTAGATTTAATCTTTTAATGTAGAGTTAATTTTTATTGTATTCTCGTTATTTGTTCCATGGCAGGAAATGCTTTTGTGCTTTAGGATTTTTGTCTGATTCTTGTTCTCATCCTTCTTTGTGTTTCTGTGAATGGAAGGATTGTAGTTTTAATGCTGGATACGTGAATTCATCTCAAGCATGGTTGCTGTTGGTGTCATCTCTGGCTCCTTTATGTAGCTAGCAAAATTCTTCTGCATCTGAAGATTGACTTCTTTAGCAGTCTTTAGTATGTGCTCTTTCCAGTTTACTTAGTGCCACCTTTTGTTCATTTCTTGGTTTTTAATAGTTTCTGTTGTCTTTTTCTTTGCCTCTTCAGTTAACAAGCTTGAACTTGGCAAGTGGAGCTGTAAGCAAGGGGAATGCAGCTGGGCCCCAGAGCTACCGGTCAACACTCAACAGAAAAGGGTCACTGTGGGCTGTTCAGTCAGACACTCATGCAGCTGACAGAAGATGCGTCTCTTCAGCAGTCAGGTAAGATAAAGTTGGCGTTCCAGATTTTTGAAGGAGAATGCTTGGCACTCAGGAGCTCATTCATAACTTATGTTTATCCTCTTGCTCAGAAGATAACGTCTAAGGGCCAAGTACCAGTTCTTTTCAGGTCTATCCTAGAAACTAGGCCTACAAAACCAAATTTATGTTGCCAGTGCTGGCAGGTTCATGGTGAAATAAGGAAATAGATGAAAGTGTAGAATGGAAGGGAAATGTCTGTTTCTCTTCCCTGATTATTTCTCATCCTGGTATCTGTAAGTTTGGGTTCACTGCTCTTGAGACATATGCAGAGTACAAACCTGTTCCTGATGCTGCAGAAATCTCCACCAAGGCCTCATCTTCATGCTTTTTCCTTGAATATCAAGTTTAGTTTGTTCAAAGATAGAGCAACATCCTGTAGAGTTTTACTAAGTTTCCTTTTCAGATGGCTTCCTTCTGTTCTTTATTAATTTTGGATATTGGAATTCTTATTTATGTCTGATGCACTCTTTGGACTCAGGGCAGAGGACTATGATTCTGCAGGAAAACTATTCTTCCTGGGATTGAAAGAGCAGCAATATTTACTCCAAGGATTCTGGATCTTGAAAGCTAGGAGCAAGGTGAGCTTGCTGCAGAAGGCTGGGCCTAACACAGGCCCAGAACTGCTTGAAATTTCTGATTTCTTCCTTTGCCTGAGTTTGCCTTCTTGTCCTTCTAAATAGAATGATGAGGCAGGGCTTCCACAACACAGGTTTAGGACTTGAAAGTGCTGTGTACATGAAAATATTGATTCTTGCCATTGGTACCTCAATGCTACTGGAAAATGGAGGGAGGTAAGGAAGACAGATATGCAGTACAGAAGGAATACGTGACCTGGGTGGTCATCCTTTCCCAAATAGGTCCTTCAATAGGAGGATTGGAATGGGATTTGGAAAGCTCAAGTAAAATTGTTCTTATTTCATCAGTCACTGCTTTTTGTCCTGCCTAGAGAAGAGGAATGTGAGAAATGAATTCCTGGCCTGTTTCTGTTCCAGCACAATGTTTGCCTCTGGGGTTTGGAGTTATTGAGAGAGGTGGTGATTCTGTTCTTGGAGCCCAGCCAGGGCTGGGCTTACCTAATCCAAATAAAGAACCTATCCAACAGGTGTAAGCTGCCTTCCCCTTCTATACAGTTTTAGAAAGCAGCAGAGTGCAGGCTGGCCTGGAGCTTCTGTTCATTTCTCATCTCTGCTTGCAGCTCTGCATGGATTCAGACATGGCTGGAAAGAAATTACTCAGTCAAAATCTCCTGTTGTGGGTCTCTGCGGAAGGCATTGTAATTACCACATTTTTCTGAAACCATTTCTGTTATGTCATTACCTGTAGATCTGACAACCCAACTTTTAATATCCAGAGCTCCACTCTGAACCATTTCCAGAGCCATGCCTCATCTAGCGTTGTATTTGTAGTTCAGCAAAGAAATTTGCTTTATTTCTTACAAAGATCCAAAAGTACTTCAGAAGTGTCTGACCACAGCTGGTGATTCCATCTTCAAGCTTTTGATGAAACATTTGGTCTTTCAGTACTTGAGTTATTCCGTTATTATTCTCAGAGCAAGACAAAGAAAGATATCTTAAGACCCTTTGAATTATTTTATCTTTGTGGCTGCTTGTGTCAAATGGCCAAAATTTACTGGGAGTTAAAAGTTTAACATAAAAATGGAAATGAAAAACATGAATTCTTGAGGCAGTGCTGGATTACACAGACTGTGAACTTGTATTTAATGAAAGAATTCCAAAAGGAGTATCAAGGTTACATGTGGAGACAGCTATCTTGTGTTGCAAATGCCTTTTTTGCTACTTGGTTTGTTACATTGCAGCTCAGCAGTTCATAGAGGGTCATCTGATGGGTGTCAGCCTGTGCTCTGTACTAGATGACTGTTTGAAGAAAAGCTTCCTGTTTTGTTCCATTGAGGTTCTGGTCTATCAGTTGTAGAATTCAGCAGGGATGGAAATATTTTGTCAATGGGTCTCTTATCTGGCTTGCGCTTGGCTCCAGTTCAAACATCTGCCTCTGAAGCTCGGTCCCTACAGCTTTTGTATGGCTCTATGGTAAATCTGAGCCATCTTAGTGCTTCTGAGGTTTGTTTGAAAATTTGATTTTGATGCTTGTGAGCTATGAGATTCGGGCTATTACTGACAAATCTTCCTCCTCTTTAATTCCCACTCTCCCAGTACTGATTTATCTAATTTTTTTTTCTGAACAGAAGTTAGTTCTCCATTCTTTTGTTGAATTCCTTTGGCTGTATGAGAAGGGTTGCCCAATCAATAGTCTGCTTGCCAAAAGGCAAAGGAGATCTTGAGTTTGTAATACACAGAGAACAGTTCTGGATACTTTAAAATGTTATTGTACGAATCTGTAGTGCTGTCCCTTTTGAGACTTTTTTTTTCAGTCACTTTCTGTGAGCTTTGTTTCTATTCCCACTCAGCTTGTGATTTAGGCTTTTGCCATGCCCTGGGCAAAGAAGCCTGCAGGGCTGTACAAGAGGTGAGATGTTCCGAAGTTGCACTATCATAACAGGGCTGTCCGAGGCCCTCTACCATGTTTGCTGCAGCCCAGCCTTTATTGCCCTTTGAAGCTCCCTGCAGCTATACTAAATCTGCTCTTTCCTTCTATAACCCTAGTCCTGAGGGCCTTATTTCAGTTCTGTCTCAGCTTCTCACTCTATCAGGCAGGATTGTCACCTATTCACTTTCTGCTGTAAAGGCATTAACATGTTACAGTTACATGTTTTGTAATTTAAGATTACCATTGATAATTTTTCACAATATTAATAATGTAACCTAAGGACAACAAATATGAAAATGATTCCTTATTATCCATTGGAACTCATTTCCAGACATGGATGCCAAGACCTTACTAGAACTGGGGCATTGAGCAGCTCTTGAAAGCATTCTCAGTTGCATGATAAAGGTAGAAAATAGTGTTTAAGAGAATGAAAGTTGTTGTTCAGAACCTAAACTAATTTCTCAGTACCCATTGGCAAATAGTTGCATAATCACTAGTGATGAGGATGGTCGGCTTCCCTAGAAGCTTCTGTGACTGGAAGCTGCAGCTGCTGTGTCGCTTGTTTTTGAAATTCTCCTCAAAGAATCACTTGGACTCTGCAAATCACTCTCTGCCCAAGACCTGGATCAAAGCTAGTGAAAAATAATTTTTTTTCTAATTGGTACAAATTTCTGTGTTTTCAGCAGGCACCTTGGACTCAACAATAGCCATCCTTGCCCAGGTTCACCTTTTAGAACTCATACAGACAGTCTGTTGGCAAGAACTTGGTGATTCGGTCGCTGTTTTCCCACATCTCTGTTTCATTAGCTTCTTGTTCTTTCATGACATCTTGCTCAAAACCAAAGACAAGATCAACCCAGCTTAGCATATGGTTTTCTTGGATCTTCTGACAGATTTACCTAACTTGGTCAAGCAAGCTTCTCTGTCACCATTCAGAAGGTAGAATGGCAGTCCAAATTATATCAGGCAGCTTGGGAGGGCTACTGCAGTCAGAAACAAAGGATTCTGCTCTTCTTGTTGGTTAACATGCTCAAAATACTTCTTTGCTCACAGTTTGAGCCAAGGTGCTCAGGTTCATCAGAAAATGACGTTTTGTTGGCAGGCTCTCTAATCTGGGTTAAACAGTATAAAAACAGAGTTTAGATTTTCTGGTCTAGGAGTTTATAAGTTGAATTCGCTCCGTTGTCATTATTAATGGTAGTAACAACTCAGAGCATTGTGGGCTATGTGCATATAGTGGCCATATGTCCAGGTTCCCAAACAGGTTCTACTTTGTGTATTTTCATTTTAATTTTTTTTTCTTGCCTGGAAATCTTGAGTGGGATGGGAAACTAGAAGATTCCACACAGACCTTTGGCATCTCAGGCTTTCAGGAACCCCAAACTGTATGACTCAGGTCTGAAAATCCTGGTTTTCTGTGTCAAAGGGGTAGCTTGTTTTACATAAAGGGAAGGTGAAAGTGGCTTCACTGTTTGCTCAATTTTTTATTTTAAATTTTCAAGATGTAGGAGGTAAAATATGAAATCAGGCAAGTGCTTGGACCTTGACTAGACAGGGTACGAAGAGCTACGAGTAGAATCATACTAGAATAGCCAAGAGATGTGCTAATGTACCAGGTGGTTCTCACAGTGCTAGAGGGCGAGAAGTTGATGGGACTGTCTTGCTTTTTGCAAGACTCATGGGCTTGGTTAAGGTGGGCTTAGCATGGCAGATGCAGCACGGATCTTGCAGCAGGGACTCTGGGAAAGAGCTAACTACACATAGGCCTGCAGCTAAAAGTAAGGAGGAGAGAATTCCTAGTAATCTTGACAGCTAATGACAAGTTTTTGTAAGAATAGATCTGTTTCTCTTTGTTGCCATGCAGTTCTGCATCTGAAGGGTTAGTAGTGACTTTACACTCTTCCAAGTTGCTTGTTTCAAGCTCCCTGCAGTCACTTGCCAGGTAGAGACTGTCCATTCTCTGTCCTGTGTCCAGCTTGCCAAGTGGCTGGAGCCTGTGTGTTTGCTCAGCAGCTGGGTGCAGGCTAACGTTGAAGAGTCTGTGCTGTACTGATACCTCTGGAGGAAATGAAGGGAGAAAACAGTGGGCACTGAGGGCTACGCAACAGGCCTTCAGTTTCAGGAAAGTCTGTGCTGACCTTACACTTCCAGCTAGGCAGCACAGAAGTGCCAGAGCAGCAGTAGACCGACATGACTGAGTCCAGTCCTGTTTCAGCATTGCCATGTGTCTGTTCCTTCCTCCTGACGCCACTCGTCCCCTTCTCTTTTCCCTCTTAGAGGAAATGTCTGATTACGAGCTCAGTCTATCTGCACTACACTGCATTTTCTGCAGGCTTCATAGTTATCATGCAGTCTTTTTCTTTCCTTCCTGGCGTAAAGATGTTGCTTCTAATACCCAGCACTAGCAGAACGTGCTGTCCTCATTCTTGCTGACGGGCAGAAGAGTCTGGAGCATGAGGCAAATGTAACAGGTTATTCTGACGCTGCTACCTTTGATTCTTCTCTGTTGTTAAACCACTGGGAGGGACCCCAGCTCATAGTGTCCTTCTAGGCTGCTGCTTGCACGGATGAGTGCTGCTATAGGAAGACTTGTGTAGAAAAGTCCCTTTTCAGCCAGAGTGGCTATTTGCAGTAGGGCAGACACATGATGTTGGTTCCTGTTTTCTGTTTTTTTCCCCCTATGACAGGCCTGTCCTATCTTAATGCCTAAGTTAATTCAATTTCTTTATTCGTAGTGGAGGAGTAAATGAGAATGGGTCTAGTGATTTTCCTTTTTTTCTGTGATCAGTCCCCTGTCCACTTCCCCTTGGCAGCTCTGTCATACTACATCTGCTTGTGGCTCTTGGGAAGCAGCATTTCTGACAGTCCTGAAACTGTGGGTTGATCTATTATCACCTTCTATTCAGAGGAAGGATGAGGAAGGAGGGTGAAAAACAGAAATACTGCCTGTGTAGCTGTATGTTCTTGCAGCTCCTCCTGTCTCTAGTTCGTGCATGTTCTTCCTCCATCCCCACATATTTGTACACGTAACAGCCTTCCTGCCCTGGTAACCTCTTACCTTTTTTTACGTGTCTCCCAGGGTCGCTGGTGACAACTTGTTAACTGTGGAAGTGAATTGGCTGACTTAAACTTTGGAAGTACATGGTTTGCTTTGTATTACTTCTTATAGAGAGAGATTTTGGTCACACTAACGAAACTTGTGATGGCAGGTCCAATTACTCTCCATCCTGCTTGGAAATTGCCCTGAGCCTCCGCACCACGGGTTGGCACCGTCTTGAAGGATCCCTGCTTCCCACAGCCAGGCCTTGGCTCTGGCTGCCTGGAGCCTCCGGGAGAGGAAAGGCGGAAAGCTCGTGACTTGCCCAGACAGTCTGAGGCCTGGCCCTGCAGCCTCGGCTCCCCAGACGCTGTTGAGTCGGACTTGGCTGGCAGCCGCCGCGCTGTTACTTTTCCGAGGTAATAAGTGAGATTAATCGCAGGACCCTTTCCAGAGGCGAAGGGGGTTTGGGCTGAGTGCAGGGAGAGAGCGTAGGAGCCAGTGCCGGGGCTGGGAGCTGGAGGCGAGAGCTGGGGCCTTGCAGCAGGGCAGAGCAGGGCACAAACAGACTCGTGCGAGCGTGGCCTCTGCTCGGCTGCTGCTGGAGGCTGCGCTGGAGCCGCAGCCTGGGGGCCTCCTTCGGGCTGGCTCCAGCTGAGCGAAGCGGGCAGAGCGTCGGCATCGCCTCCACCTGTCTGCTGAGCCCGGGCAGCTGTGCTTTTTGCAAGTAGTTCTAGTGAGGTGAGGGGACAGGTTTCTCTTCCTGCACCTGGCTCTGACTGCATGACTTCCTTTCAGAGAAGGTATGACAATCTTTCCCGTTATTCCCAGCGAGCAGCCCATGTTGGTAGGCGGAGGGGAGCGATAGGGGTTTCATACCTTCCCTGAAGGCAGTACTGCAGAATGGTTCTTGGTTTTCTCGTTTCAGCTGCCTACACAAACTGACCTTACCCCAGCGTAAATGTAGGATTTGCTAATCTTTCTGGTTCTCCTGTCCTGTGTTTCAGAGTAACTACCACCAATGTCTTCAGTGAAAGCAGAGAGCCTTTTTGATTGGCAGTAAAGAAATTCCCAGCCTCTAGGGGAAGCTTGCTTTTGCCCCCCAGCTGCTAACAGCTGACTTGTAGTTCTCACCATATTTTCTTTTCTACATAGTCTAGTTGTGGGTGTTACTGTTAATCATGTTTTTGTTTTCTGGGAATGTTGTTGCCTCATTCATGAGCTGTAGCAGTGAGTTCCACAGGTAAATTTCATATTATGCAGAAATTTTTTTTCATTTTTTGGATTTTTTCCAAATTTGCTAAAAGTCTCTGCCCGCTTATTATGTGAAGGCAGACAGAGATGCTTGATTTATTTTCTGCACTATTTATTCTGTATGTTTCTATCATCTCCCTTCTTATTTGTCTCTCCTAAACTAAACAGTCCCATTCTCTTCAAGTCCTAAATGGAAATCTTCCAACCCTCTAATAATTAGCTGTCTGTCTTTATGGAGATGACAAGGAATGAAAACAGTACATCAAGTAGGAGTAAAACATTGATTTTATGTGACACTATCATTTTTTAACTTTTATCTCTCATAACTTACGTATGCTTACACCTTGCTGGCTTCTGACCATGCTAAACACTGGATTTTATTAATATGCAGTTGTTTGACTATTGCAGTTCATGTAAAACTGAGCAACAGGTATAGGCAGTTCGTGCTGATACAATTCTTTTTTTAATTCCTCACTCGTGAACTCTCCTCTTCCTGGCTTTTAGCTGCCACCAGTGGATTTTGTTGGCTGTGATGGAAGTCACATGCTGTTTTCCATTCTAGTAAGCATTTAATTTAATATAGAGCTTGTTGAAATCTTTTAGTGTCTTGCGCTACTTGCCTCCTAACCTCGCCCTCTGCCATCCCTGATCTCTTTGAAATATCCTGTGTGGGTTCTAGATATTTCATCTTGCCAAGTGACCAGCAGATCTCCCTTCTCTCTGCATTTAGTTAAACCTCCAATTGCCATTACAATAGTTCTTTTAGAGTGGCATTCAGAGGGTTAATGTGGCTGTACCTCTCACTTCAGTAGCTCTTGGGGAGAATTCTGCTGCCCGCAGCTCTCTAGGAAAGAGGGAACCCCAGTAGCCTGGTGCTCTTTGGGGGCTGCTCTGCCCAGAGCACTCTTTCTTTCTAGAGGAGCTCTGAAAGGGTTACAAGGGAGCCTTGGCTGTTTCTTTGAGCTATTTGGAAAGGACGGGCCTCAGACAGCTTGGCAGGAACCTGGGGCCCTGTTTTTTCCAGCCCAGCCCTTCCTTCTGCACGGAGCTGTCAGGGAATCCCACGAATGTCTGGTTTCTCCCCTTTCTTAAGTTTTTCAGCAATATTTTTATCCATCCCTGGCTCTTTCTCACACAGGGACCACAAGTTTTGTCGATTGCTTTGCCTTGCAGGTAGTGAGGTGGAAATGAAAGCCATGCTACCATGCCATAGCCGCTGGAATTAGTTCACAGTTGTGCAGCTGAGAAGGGCACTGGGAAGTTTCCCAGAAGAGTGTCCTTTCTGGCATTGATTGTAGGGCAGGTCCATCTGGCCTAAGAACAGAGGGATTGAATGGGCCCATCTTTGAACTGTGCTATTCCTGTGGGTCACAGCGAGGCACTCGAAACCTCCGAGCTGCATGTTCAGTATCCTCCCTACCAGACACACAACAGAATGCTGCTTTGTAAAAATGGAAAGTCCCTTTGTAAACCAGTCTTATGACGGACAAGACAGGTTAGCAACCTTTCCTTCGTTTGCCTCATGCTCTCCAGGGCTGTCCTGAGGCTGAACTCTTTGTGAGTATTTTGTGTTTTGGAGGTTTCTGGGTCTGCCCTATACCTTTTCGCTAAATAAATAAATAACTGAAAATGCTTAGAGGAGGAAAAGAAAAGATGTCTTAGAGTTAGAAAGGTTTGTTGAAAGTTTGGTTACTGGTAAGTGCAAAGGTCTTGAAAGGTCTCTCTGATGTTGGAGCTACTGGTATTCTATAATCTCAGGAAGCCTGTCAGATGCTGGGAGCAGGGTTAGATCTGAGATCCACGTGGAAAGCTTTTCCAGAAGGCAGCCCTCATGTGGTGCAGTCCCTGGACGACTCTTGGAAGTCAGCAACCAAAGGGCCTGAAGTCAAGCTCAGATAAAATCAATTTTCAGTGACCAAGTAAGAATGCCAGAGCAGGAGGTAGCAAAAGGGGCCAAAGGCTTTTCCTTCTTCCTGTTAGGCTTTGTTTTGGGGCTACCTTCCCTTGTGCAGTGAAGTTTCCACCACCAATGCATGTTCACATTTTCCATCCAGCCCAAGCGCATGCTTTGGCTTGGTTTACTCAGGGTGAGCACAACACTCTTTTTGGTGTTTCATCCTGTGATATAAACGGGAATTCCCTTCCAAGAGCACAGAGAAACCCCTTTCTTATCCCTGAAAGTGTTAGTCAGCCCTTCCTGTGAAGATCCTGCTTTGTCACCTAATTTTCCCCACCTTTCAGACTGGGGAAATTTTGTAGCTGACACAGGAGTTTGTGAATGTATGTTGTTGGCTTCATGACAGCCTGTTATTCTCTGGGGCTTCTCTGGGCTGCAGGTATCAGTCAGCAGCTGTTTGTGAGCCATGCAGGGCTCCAGCATTTAACAAAAACCTCTTTTGAAAATAGAGGAGGGGGGAAAATAAAAGCATAAAGAAGTTGGGAAGTATTTCAGCTTTCCTGTGTACGTGGCGACAGCTTTGTTGGAGATGCTGCTCACTAGCTCATAGGTCTTTGAAGTTGTACATACATTGTGTAACCTGAAGAAGATGGGGCAACTAGAACTCCACGGTGGAATGCCAGATTTTTGTTTAGGGAGTAGTGTGAATTATAATACTGAGTAACACTGGAGATTAGTAGTATTTTCTTAGTCTTTACCCAGTGCTGTATGCTCTCAGACGGTGAGTAGTTTGACCAAAATGTTGTGGGCAGGAGGATTTGATTGGTGATAACCCATAATGCGTTTCAGTGTCTCAGGAAGGCTGGACGTTGGACTGTCCAGAACCAGCACCAGTTGCAAAGATTTTAAGTGTTCTGATAAAGGTAGGCTCTGCAATGGCAGGATAAAGTAAGTCCTATATGGAAATACCAATGTATCCAGGGTCCTTTATCACAAGCAGTTGTTTCCAGGGGTTAATTCTGTAACGGTAGTTGAAAGATGGATATCCTCTTTTAGAGGATGGAAAAACAAAACAAAATACCTCCACCCTCCCTTCATCCCCCAAACAACAACAACAACAACAACAACAGCCAAGCAAACCCACCAGGTAATGTTTAAAGATACCGCAGTTTCCAGACACTCTCCTGTTGCACTCTCTGAACTTTTATTAACATTTCTCATCCAATTACTGTCCACAGCAAACCAGGTGGGGAGAGGCCAAGGCAGCCTGGCTGATCCAAGTCTACTGAAAGCTGGCCCTGGGACAAGAGCCTTTAGTAAGAAGAATTTCAAAGTGAGAGGCCTTATCAGAGACGCTGTTTGTTTCCAGCTGCTGGTATCCACGATGTTGCATGGCTTCTTTGCCTGAATTATAGATTGTATCTGGCTCAGTAAATGTCTTTCACTGCCCTTTCTATCTATCTGCTGTCTGGCACGTGGGACCTGACTAAAAAGTTAGTCCAAGAAGATTGTGTCTGGCAGTGCTGCGCGTGCTACTTGGCAGCTGTCTGTCAGGGGTGTTCAACCTGGGCAAGAGTCACCCTTTTGAACAAAACGGCTGTGGCTTATGTGGTCTTAACCTTTTGTATGCAGGAAAAAAAAGTCTTTATTTGGTTGTTACTGAGGGAAAAAACACATTTGATGATAATCTGCCCTGTGAAGACTGTAGCCAGGCTGAGCTGTGAATGTCTTTAATGTTGGAAATGGAGTTTTGTCAAAATCTATCTCAGAAAACTTCCAGTTTGGCAGGCTATCTGAAGAGTCTCGGGTCTGGACCGTCTTGTTTGTTTGTTTATTTGTTTTGTTGTTGCTTTGTTTTTGGTATTGGGAAAATGATGCTGATGAGTAGAGAGATGTCAGCTTGTCTTCAGTCAGTGTTTTGAAAAGCTGCAGATGCTGAGACCTGAAATGAAATAAGTTTGAGTATTTTTCTTTGCTATTGCTGCTGACTGAGTGGAGATTCACAAGGAGGGAACATTCATACCAGTGAAGGCTTGGCATTTGTAGAAGCTCTTTGAACTTTTACATCCACACTTCAGATTTTAGCCACATGACAGCGTAACTGGAATAATGTTCTTCGCATTAGTCAGAAGGTCAGGTTAGACACCCATGTTAGTCTTTTATAGTCCTGATGAATAACTATTTAGGATTTATGGCTTGTGACACTTACAAGCAATAATTCTGAATTTCAAATGAAGACTTTCCAGTACTTAATGAAGACAACATACAGCTTGCTGTGTTGTGACTTCTGTTTCCCATGGCTGTTCCCTAAAAGACCTGAAACTGGTTTAAGGAAAAAGCTTGAAGTAACTTTGGTTTGAAAGTGTGTTTGTATTCAATATGTTTCTGATCTCAGCTCCACTAGCAGGCACTTGGCTGTAAGATTCTTTGACAATCTAATGATGCTGAAGACTTGGTTTTCTTCATAAATACCTTCAGGTGGATAATAATTTGGACAGTAGTCAAGGGCTGTTCAACTTCAGCAGTCAACATGGTAAAGAGAAACACAATCTCAGTCACTGTGAGGAAAACAAACACAGAAAAATGTGTATATGGAAGATCTAAGCACAGGCTCTAGAAACTCTCCAAGAACCCCCAGAAGAGATAGTCAAGAGACTTTGCTGTTGTTCTTAAGATGTCGTGCATTGATACACAGATCTCTTTCTGGAGATACTGTATGCAGTACTTTTCTAATAATTTTCTCCAAGAAGGTGAGATTTTGATTCTTACTGACAGTGATCCCACTAGGCTTCTGTTTTCAAAATACCAATAAAGTTAGAGCTTATCCCTTATGAAACAAAAGGCTGCCCAGTTTTAATAGTTGGGTTATTTTGGTATATTTCAAGAAATTTGGATCCAATCCATTTTATTTTTTTTTTTTAAGTATTTTGTCCTTCTGTTCAGGACTTTGTTTTTGCGTAACTGATTTTTTTTATTTTCTGAATATCAGTCATCTTTCCATTTCTATGTGAAATTCTGCTTTCCTGATGCTCACCTAAATGATTTAAATATGAAAGTATCCTCTGCTAGTAAAGGGAACTAAAGTTATGCACAGATTTCTAGACTGGTACGATGCATATGGGTTGTAGTGCCGTGATTTTCTTTATTGATGTTTTCTAAGTAGAATAAATTCTTTGTAAACGTTATGACCTCATTGTGGAAACTGAATACCTGAGCATAGATATCATTAGGCTTGTGTTATTGAATAGCATTTCTGTGGAAGGAAAGAACTGTGCTGTTGTGTTGTTGTGTTTTTTTTTTTTTTTTTTTTTTTGTCTGTAGGTCTCTCTCTGAAATTATCTAAATTCCTGATATCACATAACTTCATAGATTGTGCCACTTGTATACATTGTTAGGTAGCAAAACCAGATAACACCTGTTCTTTTGATTTACTTTCAACGTTTTTCTGATGTCCATTGTGAGAGGTTGCTTACTGTCTTATCTTCTGACTAGTCTCTAGAGAGCCATAAGCACAGTACACAACTGGCAGATTATCCTCCTTGCAAATGTTACTATGTTCAGCTCAAGCCATCCGGAGGCCATGTTTGTCTTTTCACAGAAAATGAGTCTGTAGCTATGTAGAGGTTCTGCTGGTTTGAGAAAAGCCTACTCTGTTTAGAACATGGGCTGAAACAACACAAAAGGCGTCAAGTATAAAGAAGTGACATGTAGCGGAGACTTCTTGTTTGGACATTTGACACTGTTGTTGTTGTTGTTTTCTCCTAGTGTGCCTTATGTGTGCTAGGAGGGGGAATCTTGAAAGAGCATTATTCTTCTAAGTGGCTGGGATATTTTAGTCTGGCCTTATAAGGGTTTAGCATCTGCAGCTGCATCTTTGATGTGCTCATGCTTAGCATTACATGCAATCACTCGGTGAAATTCCTGAGGTACTGATTCCATGGTTCCCATCTGTGTTCCTGAGTCTGGGAGCTTCTGACTAATTATACAATTTTCTCTGTACGCTGTAGGAAACAATTCCATTTTGGCTCTAGAAAAAGGGTTTGGGTTGGACTGGAATATAGGATTGCATAACTTTTTTTCATCTTTAACCACAAATTCCTAAGAAAGTTATTGCACTTCTCTGAAGATACCTGCTTTCGGCTTTTGGTTTTCACTGTCATTAGAAATATTCAACACCCATGTACAGCCTAGAGGCTATTGAAAGCCTGCTGAGAATCAGTCATTAAGGAAGCAAAGTTGTATCCCCTAGAGAACAGCATCATCCCTAGGTTTCTATCCTTCTCGAACCCCTGAGGGGAAAAAAATGGATGTAGTGTGCAGTTGTGATGACCAGCAGAGCTGGCACAAATGTAGAGTAGACTCTTCTGGCCACACTGGAGGAGAAAGCATTGCAAAAATGTGTGCCTGCTCAAATGGACTGAATCTAAAACCTTTTTATAGGTGCTGCAAATTTAACCAGTGCTTAGTCTCCTAGCCTGCAGTTGTATGCAGAGGCAGAATTTTTGTGTGTAAGACTTAAGTGCTAGGTGATCTAAATAAGTTTTTGTGCAACTTGAGCATCTGTTGCAAACAGGGTCTGACAGAGCGGGATCTTTCAACAAATCCTAGACAAGTCTGGGAACTGTCTCCTAGAGCATGCCAGTTCTTTGTACCGTACAATGTAACTATCTGAACATCCTTTTATTTACTTTCCATTAATGACAGACTTTGTCTGTCATCAGGTTTGGCAGTTTCCTGGAGAAAGATACTGCCAACCCAGGTGAGCGTGTGCCTTTTTCTGTGTTTTCAGTGGTGTAATCACAAATACCCTGCTCGCTGCACCTAGTTGTGGTCCATCAGCTGCACTGCTTGGTCAGCACACACGCTGCTGCCAGCTGGGGAAAAAGGGAGACAACTGAGTGATTTGGGGCTCTCCCATAGTTTTCCACTGCAGCACCTGCTTTGGAAGCAGCGGTAGAACTGCCAAACATGCTGAAGTGGTTAAGTGTACCAGCTCCTAAAGAAGCTGAAGGGGAGGAGTGATTCTTGCCTGATGGGTTTTCAAAGGGAGCTGAGACTTTGAAGTTTTGTTTTAGCAGCTGCCAGGTATGCTGCCTCAGCCTGGTGCAGCACTTCTGCCCCCGGCTTCGTGCACTGCGTTCTTCTTTACACATGCCAGGATGGAGAGAGGGGAAATAAAATTAATTAAACCAAGAGTGTGCTTATTAGCAATAGTGTTGCTTTATTGTACCCTTTGGGTTAGAGTTCTTCTTGCCACAGTGAAGCACCTTGCATTTGCTTGGGTCTATTAGAGTAATAAATTTGTTTCACTTTAGTTTTCTTTGCTTTCCTAATTACTGTTTCCCTGCCTCTCTTCTGCTTTAACAATTCCAGCCAGGAAATAGTTAAATAGTTACACCAGGACAGTGGTCCCCCCCTAAATAATCATAGTAATTTTAATGTTTTGTTCTGAGATGCCCATATAAAATAGGCAGAATTTTATATCCGTGGTGTCCTAGAACTCCTTGCCGAAACTAGAGGGACCAGATCTTCTTTCCAGTGAGGGAAAGTGAGACAGAGAAATGTGGTGGCTGAACGAAGGCCTCATAAAGCCTCTGTCAGAGCAGGGACAGACACCATTCACTGCTGGAGGCGGTTTGCTGGGAGCTTCCCCTTAACTCGCTTTTCTCTGCCAGAAGAGATGTGCTGTAATTCCATTTATTCCACTGAATATCGAACTCCTTTATGATGATGTGAACTCCTCAGTGATTCTTCTTATCGAGACATTGGGTTACTGGAGATGCTGTAGGCTGTTCTTCAGCTCTGTTCTTTTCGGCAGAAGTAGAGGTAGGTGCTCCCAATAGGAGCTGGAAATTTATGGAGCAATATTGGGAGTGGAATGGGGGGCTGCCTTCTGTATAGCTTAAAACAAAAGAACAGCAAGGAGGCCAAAATTGTCATAAACTGGAATAGTCTCCTCTGGCAAGGGAACGTGCTTCTGTGGTGTTAATCCTTGGGGGACAAGGTGCCAGAAATAAGGAGATTCTTGCTCTGCAGTACTTGAACAGCTTGCTTTTTCAGGTGAGGCTTTATAAAAACAGGTGTCTCCATTCTGTTCTTGCAGTTCCTTATAGGCCAGACCTGGTATGTCATCACCAATTTCTGGTGGCTGTAGTGGTGGACAGATCCATAGGCAGCTTTGAGAAAGCAGTGCAGCGGGGTTTTTGTTGTTGCCACTCAAATCCAGTCCATTTGTTGCCGTACCTTATTACATTATCTAAATCTATCTGGGGGATGAGGAAATCAGAAACTACATAAGGAAACAAAGGTATAACACGGGGAAGATAGGAATGTTCAAGATGCCTCTTTGGTGAGCTTATAAACTACTTCAGGTTTATGGGACTATGTGAGTCTATCTTCTTTTTTACTGGAAAATCCCTTTAGCTTCATTACATTGGAACTAGGTTGATGATTTTTAGTTTTCTTGTTTGGTTGTGTGGTTGTTCTTTTTTTAGGAAAAAGATCTTTTGAGGACCTTTACTTTGCCAATGTATCAGTGCTTGGGAAATTGATCAACTGATTGGGGAATAACAAGAGACTGTTAACCACAATCGTACAGCCTCACAGCAAGGACCCAGAGAAATGACCTTTAGTTCTTATTTTGTATTTTTTTCTTATTTTCTTCTTTTTCAGCAGCTAAATGTTATACAGCTTCACTTATGTTACACCAGATGTCTCTTGCTGGTGCCATATTGCTACTCACTTTTCACTGGAGCATTCCTCCTAACATTACTGTTGCCCAGCCAGCTTTCAGATGACACTTTCCATAATCCCTGATTAGCTGAATTTGCACATCTTTGCTCTGGAAGTGCAGAACTGATTCTGGCCTTCCCTCTAGGAATACAGATTATAAATATAGAAGTGTTGCTTCTCTCATGAAGTTCTGTTACCTGGCTATGATTCTTGGCCTTGAAATTTTATAGGCATGATGTCAGCAAACTCCATCCTTTAGCATGTCTTGTCCCCATAAACGGGCCCTCTAAGCTATGAGATTTATCAAGGCTTCTCTAAAAGAAGCACATCAGAGTATCTTCATCTACCACAGAACAAGACGATAGGTGTGCTGGATGCCAAACAAAGTTGATTGCTTTCATGAACTTCAGTGCAAATTTTTTAGAATTTAGAGGCTTGTGATGGTCTTTAGATTATTTTTTCTAATATTTAGGTAACAAAGAGCATATGACATTTCTACTCTGTGGTCATATGACACAACTAGAAAATCGTTTGGGCCTTTAGAGGTATGAGACTTGTCCAAGACAACTGTGGAGGAACCCTTGAAGCCCTGCAGTGTAATGCCATCCTGTCCTGCATCTTCTGGGAGGCTGATAGTGGTGGAGTCATTCAGCTCTGCAGAGTATTTCTGCTCTTGAGCAGGGGCAGAGTGCTTTGAGCACTCTCTCCCATCTCACGCATCCTAATCCTACCAAACCCAACAGCCTGTTTTGTTTTTTCTTCTCAAATGCTCTGTATTTCACTAGTTTAGCCCAATTATAAGTTTTCATTTGCCTCCTGAGACTTGAATAAGAGGCCTGAGCTGCTCCGTTCCCCATTCTCCGATTCAGTGGGATCTTGCAGCTGCTGCTTGAGCACATAGAGCAAGGAGCACAGCACTCTGGGAAAGCCTATGCAGGAGGAAACTTAATGGAAAATATTAAAAAGAAAAAAAAAGTGTTTTGATGGACTTTTAATATAAAAGGGGAAAAAAAAAAGAAAAGGGGGAGGGGGAGATTTTTATTCACTGTAATAGAAACCAAATGTTGGCTGGGACAGCAGCTGCACTCACTCTTTCCCTGTAAACTGTGAGCGGCTTTTCAAAGGAGGCATTACAGGGTGCAGGGCTAACCTACTGGTCCCGGCTTAACCCTTGCACCTCTGGAGAGAGGTAGGGAATATGCATTTCCAGGAGAGTGGCAGAGTAGTATCTTCAATTACAGACCCAGTCATAAGCATATTCTAGACAGAGAGTGGTGCCCATTTATTATGTTTTCATCCTCTTGTGATACTGCTGTTATCCTGAAATGCAAAATCTGCTTGGATAAAGCACTAATAAACATATAGTCAGGATCGGAGCCCATCGGTCTCTTCCAGTTTGGTTTTCAGTAGGCTCACCTACTGCCTGTGCAAGCCATGGTTTGTTTTGATCCATTATCTATGCTAGGATTTTACAGTGGACTGTCTGTATCAAGCAATACCTTGCCCGTCTTTGTAAGTGGCACAGCATTGCATTTGAGTTTGTGGTGTGTTGAATTGTGTGGGGTGTGTGTGTGTTTGTGTATTCACCCCAGAAACTCCCTGGACTAGGACAAATGAGCAAATTTAAGGTGGGTACTTACATAGCCCTTTATCCAAGTCTGAATTATGTATTGTAGACTAAGCATAGCAAGACAGTAGTGAGGTGAATTCACTCAGAGTTTATCTGCTCCATCTGAATTTCATATCAGAAATTTAAGTAGGTAATCTTCACCAAGATTCCCCTTACAAGAGCAGAATGATACCAGGCTTCTGTGTTAGTATATCTTGTTATTAAAATGTTTTTGCAGGCCTTGCCTGCATTTGCAGGTATGAAAGTATGTGCAGGGATCATGAGGCCAGCACCTTCCCCTCAATATGGTTCGCCCCAGTGTTTGTGCTAACTGAGGCTACGTGATCTTGTTAAACTAGGTCACACAGAGGAGATGCACTCTCTTGCCTTCATTGCTTCTCCAGTGGCTTGCTGAACCGCAACAGCATGGAGGCACTGAACTTTACAGCCAGCTGGCTGCTAGTTTTCTTCTTGATTTAGCCTTTCTACTTGTGAATTTCAAAGCTGCCATGTGTAAAGAGAAGAAAAACAAGCTGTTTTTTACCTGCCACATATTCCCCAGATCAGAGAGACTGGAGCCAAAAATGCTGCTAGGGGCCCAGCAGAAAAAAATAGCTCTACAGAAGGGTAGATGTTTCATTTCATTTACTAAGACTGGCAAGTTTAATGCTCCTCTAAATAACAGGTTGATAATACCAGCTAAATCTCAGAATAGTTGAAGTAGATTTGGGCTCACCTGCAGAGGATTGCTGGTGTTCCATAATCACAGCCTGTTCTTCCTCTGCTAGACTGCCACAAAGCTGTTGGATGCATCTCATTTCGAATCTGCTACCCTCATGGCCTTGCCTGTACACAGAGATCTAGGACCCTAAAGTGCACTTAATTCCTGATCTGCAGAAGAATTTAGCAGGCAGTACTTTGTATTTATTATAAGAACCTCGTTTTGCTCCAAAAACTCAGGTTACTCAATAGCAAGGAAAAAGCAGGAATAATTTACAGAAGCCAGGGAGCAGGAAATAAAGCATGTTATATTATGTAGCAGCATATACCAGAAAAGAAGAAAGCTCAGTGACTTGGATAGTACCTGTAGAATAAAATAAAGAAGCAGGAAGGTAAAGGGCTTTCCCTCTATAGCTATTGTGTATGCACGTCTGGAATAATGTGTTCAGATTTGAGCACCCTCCTAGCCCCAAATACTGATAAAGTGGAGAAAGTGCATAGAAAAGCAATATGTGATCAAGGGTTTTAAGGGAATGAGTTAAAGAAGAAGATGGAGTTAAGGTTGCTAAGGCTGGCTAAGCTCAAAGGAGGCATCGGTCTAGGAGGGAAGGTTTGGACCCGAAGTAAGGAGAAGGTTTTACAGTAAAACAGAGAAAATCTAAATTTAATGGGGAATCTCAGGGAAAATTCTGGACTTTGAATGTGTACCTGCCTGTGATGTTGTGCAGCTGAGGGTGTGACACAGGAGCTCCTCCAGCCACTGGAACATGTGCTGATCTTGCACCACAAGGAGATGAGTTGGATGCTGTTGCTCACATCTTTGTTTTTGAATAAAATTCTTGTAACAACATCAAGTCTCTCAGTGGAAAGGAGGAATTGTGGGAATAGCAGAGGGGGACTCCTGACATTTGCTAATAATTAGGCACATTAAAATGTTCTGGGATGTTTGAATTGTGCCTCTGGTAGCTATTACAGTTAACCTGTGAATGGATCTGGATCTGGGAATTGTATTAAATCCACAGAACCCACAGTTCTTTCCCTAAACCAGCTTTTCACATGGGCCTTGTATCTTTGCGCCATGGGACAGCAGATGTCCTGGTGCCTCTCTTACCTGCTGTGTAGGCAGAAGCAGGTTGGGCTGCTGAGAAAGCAGGGAGCCGAAGAGCTAAGGCTGAACCTATTACAAATTGCCTGCATCTGTGCCTCATCACTAAGAAGCAAAAGTTTGATTGATGGTCAGAGACAGAAACTCTTCTGCATCTCTGCAACACCTTCACTGTGGGAGATTGTATTTGTCACTTTGAACTGGATTTGAACCCAAAATGCTGTTCCACACGTTTACTGTGCCAATGCAGCCTTGACAGGCTGCTCATTAACTTTGAAAGTTTTTCCTTGGCTTCTCCTGCAGAGCGTGAAAGCAGATTGTAGGCCAGATGATGGCATCTTCCTTTTATACGGGCCAGCTGCTTCCTGCCCCTTCCCCGGCTGGAGGTACCTCTGCCAGGGAGAGGTCTGGACACCTCCTTGGTCTTCAGGAGGCCTCCAAAGTCCCAGGCAGAGCTCACTTAGGAATATCAAAAATGCTTTGTTCCCGTGGATTTTCGGAAAGCTACCTTTCTTTACCTCTGTGTTTTAGGGCTGGCACGTTTCAGCAGTCACACCTGCAGACCATGCTAAAACGCAGGCTCTTGCTGACTAAACCGTACCAAAGCGATACTTTCATAGACACTGCTGATAACAGCAAAGGACAGGAGCAAACCACTCTGAAAGGCTTGTTGCTCTGTTTTTAAATTTGTAATTTATTGCTTTTGAAGCTGAGGGGAGGGAAAGAGGGAGAAGAGACAAAGAAAGGCCTTGAGGCAAGTGGCGCTGTGAGAGGCCCGACAGTCCTGCACCCCAGCCAGGCCCCCAGCGTCCTGGGCTTTGTCCCACTATGTTTATCATTGCTCCATAGCCAGCCCCAATCTAGGGCCTATTGTTAGGGATGGAAGAAGCTTGTAGTGTGCCAAAGAAAATGTTCTATGTTTTTCTGAGTGCCTGAACATAAGTCAGCAGGATGCTGGGAGCTGCCATGCTAGACAGAGTCATTAGTTATTATTCCAACTACTTTCTAGCAGCTGGTGCCCACCAGAGCTTTGTACTGGAAGCTTCCTGGACGTGTCATACCACCTGAATGCCCCGTGGGCAAGAAACTACTGCCTGAGATTGTCTTGCATTCCTTGGCAAGGTGGGAGCACTGATTTATAAATGCACTGAGTTCACTTATTGCCAGCAAGGGCCCTTGCTATTTCTCAGCTCCAGCCTTTAGAGGAAAGGATGTAAAAGATCATTGTCAGCTTGTTTCCTCATCTAAAAGGAGAATAATTTTTTTTTCTCTGTTTGCCAGACCTCCAGCTCTACTGATTCCTGCTGCGATCCTATCAATTCTTACAAACTAAGCAGGGTTAAACATAAAGAATTTTTTTTCAAGACTGCTGAAGCACCATTTTCACAAGTAATTTGAGCATAGTTTGCATTGCCTTTCAGTAGGATGTAGGCACTTTTCAAATGTTTCAAAAGTTCTTGCTTAGTAGGTGATATATGGAGAACACCAGCATACTGCATGAATTGGTATTGTTGCCTGCCACACAGGAGTCAGTATCAAATAAGTGCCCAGCTGTGACATGGGAAGAAGGCTTCAGCTGAAATAGAAATTAAAGTCATTCTTTCAGTAGGGTCTTGCTGTATGTCAGATAGTAACTGCAAGATTGCTACGAGATTCTCAAAAAATGGCGTTCTGAGGTCCTGACTGCAGCTTCAATCCTTGGTATTCCCTTTAAATCCATTTGAAGTGGGGACAGAAGCCAGCATCCTCCTTTTTTGTAAGAGCTGATCACCCCATCTCTTCCTTACAGAAGAAATGCATTAGCATTTAGTATTTTAGGTGTAGGTAGTTGTTTGTGAAAGGGTTGCTTACATCAGAAGAGAGCCAATGAATTGGGAAAGAGTCCTTGTAGAGAACCAAAGCAGCAAAGGGAATTTGGAAGCAGTGAACCTGAAGGTTGGTCTGTGGTGTTCTAGCACTTTTAGGCTGGGCTGGGCTCATAATAGCATGGAGTTCTGTTGAAATTGCTGTGGAAAGCAAACCTGTGCCTTTTGTGAGGCAGAAAGTTTGCAGCAGAAAGGTCTTGTGCTGTCAGTGAAGAGGAAGAGGGAATTCTAGCCCAGGCTTTATGAAAACTGCAGTTCAAAGAAAGGAACACAGTGGCTTTCTTGCCAAAAATACTGAGTAGCCCTAAGAGCTGCTGGAAGGACAAAATTTTGCTTACAAAGGATGGGCCATAATGCCGAGGCTGAGATTTCCTGTACATAGTGAAGGTCTGAATCCTGGCCAGGTCTCTAAACTAAGCAACCCATAAATAATCGTGAGCAAGCTGTGAGAAGATTGCTCACAACCAGCCCGGCTGACAGAATGAAACCCAATCTCTTCTGGTGGCAGAGGCAGGAATTTCTGCTTCCCATTTGCGTGTGTGTGCATCTATGCCTATATCTGTCATCTGTACATGTGAGCAAATCTGTATTCAGGGAATCGTTAATGTTCAAGTAATAATCCCCAACTGAAAACAAGCAGGCCTGTGCGTACCAACTCTAATGAAGCCTTGTTTCCACTTGGGGGTGTGAGTTTTCATCTGGTTATTTTTGGCTTTGTCTAAAAAGGTGTGAGTTGTGAAAAAGCTTTTCCATCAGCTGGGGCATTTTTAGAGTCTCTTTACCATGTAAACTCTTCAGGATCCATTAAGCTGTGAGGTCCTCTACAGCCTTTTTTCAGCCTTCATTACTGTGCTGAGTCTGTTGCGGATTTCCCTCAGCAGAAAAGCTAACTTCAGGAAGGGCACAAAGGTGCTATCATGCTTTAATAAATCATCTGACAGGCAGAGGCTGAGGATCCGCACCATGGAGGCATTCCTATGGGCATGGCAAATAGGCTGAGGGCTGGAGCACGTCACTGGCAGCAGCGCATTGAGTCTCAGACCGTAAGCCCAGTTCTTCTGTACCAAGGGAAGCTTGGCCTCTGATGTAATATCAGCAACTTGGTAATATCCTATATGGGGACTTTCCAAAATTGCTGATGAACTACCTCTATATGAAAGGGATCTGAAGACTTCCAAATATGCAAGCTTTCTGTTGTCAAGTATTTAATGCTTATATTATAGAAGTTTGAAGTTATGCACTGTGAATTTATATCGAATTCCATCTATAAAGAGGGAAAACCCATGGTATCTAACAAGCATATTCAATAAAGAAGGATTTTGCAGGCCATGAGAGTGAAATCTATTCAGGCAAACAGCTGTTTTCAGTAGCATATCTAGGAAAAAGTAAGTGCTTTTGTGCTGCATTGTATGGAATAGAAGTATTGGAACTGCAGGGAGTTGCATATCAGCCTGTCTACACTGCACAAAAAGGTTAGGCAGTTTTGGGGGATTTGTTTTGTGTTGTTGTTATTTTTTTTTCATTTAGATCTTCCTAAAGATTTGGAGGCATAGTTTCAAGAGTGTTCTCTCGGGTAGTTTAAACTAAGCTTACCTGAGCAATATTCTGTCCTAAAAAAATTATTGTAGTCTATAAATCATGTATTAGTTACAAAAAAAATGTATTAAAACTGGTTAGAAACTAAATGAAAGCATTTCAGAGTCCATTTAAGTGAACAAATGTTAGATCCAGGCAGCAATCTCAGTGCGTTTTTAAAAACTGGACCATCAGTCTGCATTGTTTGTCTTCCTATAACAGTTAATCCGTAGCTTGATATATCAAAACAAAAGAAATGAGGATCAAGGAAATGATACTGCAGTTTTGCCATTCTGTCAGCAGCCCTCAGTACTACAGCCTGCAGTCACTGTATACCACATCCGTGGCACAAAGCCAGTTTGGCTGTCAGCAGGTCCACCTTCAGTGTAGTTTTCGTTTACATCAATTTTTTCTCCTCCTTTTCATTTTTGACTCAATCTTTAGCTTCCCAAGCATTCTTTTGGATCAAAGGATTGAATTTATGCATTGCCGGTTCTGAGTTGGAGGTAGATATGAGAGACGTCGGAAGAGATATTAGTTTCTAGAATGAATTGTGTAACTTGACTGAATTCTCTAACTTCTGACTGAGACCTGATACAGGTTTAGTTTCAGACCCCCGAAGCATAAACAAAACTGGTTGCATTGCCTCAGAGCACGAGTACTGTGTGGTTCAGTACCCTGTTCAGACAGTGTCCTATGGAAGATCCCAAAGGAAGAGCAGCAGGTGACATTAATGGTGATAATTCCCCAGTACTCTATGGGACTCGGTGGTTTTCTGGCCAGGAGTTGGTATCTTTGTATACAAATAACATTAGTGGCTCTTGCTTCCATTAGTTTGTCTAATCATTTTTGAACCCCTGTAAATTTTTGGCATCCGTAGCTTCATGTAGTAAGAAGGCAGCCACAGTTTAATTATGTGCTGAGAAACAGTGCCTCCTTTAGTTTGTTTTAACCTGCCCACCTGATGGCTTCATTTGTTTTTCCCTGTTTTGTAGTGTAAGGAGTAATTGTTTCCCATTCTTCTTCTCCCTGAAGCTCATGATTTTAAAGATATTTTTCATACTTCCTTTCAGTTGTCTTTTTTTCCATGCTGAACAGTCCTTATTTATTTAGTCATTCCTCAATGCATAAGTTGTTCCATACCTTTGATCATCTTTACATCATTTCTTTGTAGTTTTCCAGTTCTACTGTGTGTTTTTTGAGATGGGAAGAGAAACATGGGGAAGAATTATCTTCAGTATCAAGAGATGGCTACAATATAAGCCTAAATTGTATGATAGTTGTGCTCTCAGTTTTGTTCCCTATACGTTTCCTAACAACTGCTAACACTGCATTTCCTTTTTGAATGTATTTTACTGATGTTTTCAAAGAAAAAGCTATAGTACTTATAATGTCTTTTCATGAATATAAGTTAATGGTTCAAATTCCATCACTGTGTAAAGCTAGGATTGCGTTTCTCTGGGTGCACAACTTTGTAGTTAAGTTGAATGTCATCTAGTAATTGGCCTGATCATTTAGTAATGTGATGTTTTTTCACACTTCTCAGCAACTTTCAGTTTTCCAGTAGCAGACTTCTATTTATTTCTTTCTTTTCCTATTCCAAGATCGTTTTTAAGTGTTTTGAACATCAGAGACCATAGCACAGATTCCTATGGGACCCTAGTGGGAACTGTCCTTTTATTCTAGCTCGTTTCATGTGCTTTAACTAGTTACTAGATCCATGAGAGGTATCCCCTTTATCCCACGTTGCCTTACTTTCTTCAGGAACATTTTGAGTGACCTTATCAAATTTTTCTCAAGCGAGGAATTGGTGGTGTGAAAAAGTTACTCAAGGCAAATTGACAAATGAACATTGTTTAGTTCAAAACAGAGGTATTGAAGGTCATGATCTCTCAGCAGTGCTGATGAGTAATTTATCAGATGGTTTACTGAGCACTAACGTGACTTTAATGAAGCTCCTGAATGCTCTTCATCTTTGTACCTGCTGCAGTCGATGTTTGTTTCAAGGCCTGGTCTGCAGTAACCACCAGCTATCTTCCAAAGGGCACCTCCCGGTCTCAGCACAGTTCTTTGTGCTTTTCAGCTGTGAGCGTGCCCTGACTTTACTGGAGGTAATAGAGACTGCAGCTGCTTCACAAAAGGGAGAAGTCCAGGGAGCTCTAATATCTGGGTGGGTGATGGAGGCAGTATCTATGCTGTGGAAGGAGCAGATATTACCCTTCGGGTGGGAGTTGAGTCCAACCTGTTGATAAACCCATGTGGTGAGCTGCTGGGATTGGAGAGGAGACAGCTGGTGAGTATTTCAGAGATTCCTTGTGCCTTGTCATGTTCTTCTTTTAAGCTGTGCTTTTTGTGGCATCCTGTGCCCAGCAGGGGACAGTGCTGGAAGGCCAGCAGCACACATGGATCCATAGCTGAACAATTGCAGATAAAAGCACAGTAGCAGAGAACCACAACCCCATTACTGTCCTAGGGGAGGTTAAAAGAATACACACGTCCTGAATGTAACCACTGTAGAGGTTACCCAGTGCTCATCTTGTCTGAGGATGGAGAGAGAAAGGAGGAAGTATCTGAGATTCTTTCACAGAATTAAAAGTGAAAAGAACACCTGAGAGAGTCGTAGAAGGAAAGGAAGAGAAAAAAATAGGCTTTCTAGAAGGGGAAACTGAGGAATGCTGCAAAACAGAGGAGATGTTTATTAACTGTATGTATTTTAGTTTTGTAACAGTATTTTCAGACAAATGACGTTAGAGAACTGTTATGTTATAAAGCAGTAAGAGGAGGTGATCCCTGCTCCATAAGGAGGGCAGAAGGGGAAAGGCAGGTTTAGAAGAGGGGAGAAACTCTCCAAAGGGAGTGAACCTCAGAGCCAGATTCAGACCTCTACAGCTTGGGTTTCAAGGCCTGAGTACTGCCAGCAACAGTACAGTTCTCCAAGTGCTGGTGAGAGGAAAAAAATTGAAAGACAGAAAATCTTGAGGAGGTGTAGCAAAAGGTGGCAGGGCACAAGAGTAATTCATCCAGCATTGCACTGGGCTGCGATGGAAGCAAAGGAATGAGGAAGCAAAGGTGGTATCCCTTGAACAGAGAAATCTAGAGAAGGTTACCTACAGCCAACGGCCCTTAAGAGGAAAAGCAGGTGGAAATGCTGATGGCTGAACTCCTTTTTCACAAGGTTGTCTTACTGCTCTGTTGTTGAGGAGCTGAGTATGGAGAGGGACCCTTTAGTAATTGGAGTCCTTGTCGTCAATTTGCTTTGAAAGGCACACATTAAGTTATTTTTGAGGGAGAGTACGTAGTGCTGGCAGTTGCTTCTGGTGGTGTTTGAAGCATTCTTCAGAGCATTTTAAGGGGTTGGTGTGATAATGAAGATTACAAGGGAAGCTGAGACACATTCAGAGAATCTAGGTTCTAAGCTTTGATGCTATCATGAAGCAAGGAGGTTGCTGTTGACTCCCTTGCCAAAACCATAACCTACACTCTGAATCATGGCATGAGTTACTTGGTGTCTTTTACATCCCAGATAGTTATGACATACATGGGAAATACAAGGGGAGTCTGCCCTGGGAAACAAAAGGAAATGTTTGGAAAGAGTGACTGAGAGAAACATGACAGAGATCAGCAGAAACTTGGGAAGCTCAAGCATTGAGGCTTGAAGGTTTTATTAGCCAGAGTGTCAGGATTCAGTAGGCCATATGGCATCCTGTCTTGTGAGCACAGGGTGTGTGGGTCGCTGGGCCATCATAGCCTCTTCAGGACACCTTGTGGCCCTGTCAGTCTGCCACCTGTTCTCTGCAAAGCCCCTGGGTCCTGTGTGTAAGTGCGCTGGTGCTGCCTTCTTGCCGCGGCTTATGAACTTCAAAGCAAGCCAGTGAGTTCCTGGCGGTACTTATCATGTTGCAGGCCACAGCTGAACTTCCACCACGTAAGCCTAGGCTGTAAGAACTCCCACCTCTTTGCAGGAGGCCTTTTCTCCTCTGGGAAAGGCTTGTATTACTCAAATGATGAAAGAAATGAACCTGTGGGTCCCCTCAGGTCTTGTGGATTGTAACTGTGTGGAGTCAAAATATGCCCTAGTTGCAACCTCATCCTCCCAGTCCTTTATCCCGTCTGTGGATATTATTTTACATGCCTCTCTTTTATTCCACCCTCACTGTAGCATGTGTGCGCTTGGTGTAAGCCTTGTGCTAGTGTATTAACAAAATCTCTACAAATCCAAATAAATACTTATCTCATTAGTGATGGGAATCTTCAGCTCTTTTATTGTTGCAATACTGCCTCTTTTCAGTGCTAATCAGCCACAGACAACATGCTCCAGTTTTGAATTTCTCTTCTCTTTTGTCTTTCTTTGTTTCCCTCAAGCATGGTGTTACAGCTAGTAAAGCAGTCCTAGCCTGGAATTCAAAACACTCCTCAGCAAGGTGGCAGTTAGCACATGATAACATGTATCAGGTGTTGTACTTGTCAGAGCAACTTAAATTCGTGGCTGGCTAAGTATTAAGGGGTTTTTAGGAAGCAACGGTGCCTTGTGAGCAGGAGCCTGTATAAGCAGAGTGGTGAAAGCATGATGTCTTTTCATTTCTCAGGGCTCCAGAGAGTGATCGTTTTGCCTGGGAAGGAGAGATGGAGAACAGTGGCTGCACCCCGGTGACACGGAGTCCACTGGCACACCCCAACTATCAGCTGCATTTTGCTGTGCAGCAACTTCAGCAGCAGAAACTTCAGCCACGACAGCTGTTGGAGCAAAGCCAAGCCCGGCACCAGGTAACTCAGAAAAATCCCACCTAGGACATAGCAGTACTGACTTGAGTCTTAGCTGTGCAGACCCAACCCAAAACAGTGCATATGGCACAGCTTTTGTGAAGCAAGTAGCTCTTCCAGTGTGTTAGAACAATAGAATTATTATTAAAATCACTGCAGCGTTATATATTACCTGCAGTTCCCTTCGGCCTCTTATACCACAATGACATCCTCCTCCGTTTGGCTATTGGCATGCTGCTGCTTGCTTTTCTGCACCAGTTCAGGGCATTCCCTTCCAGTGCCTCAGACAGCCTTAGAACTGTCCATAGTCTCCATGGTTCTTTGTCACTTGTCTTGTCACTGGGTGACACGGTTCTGCTTCGACTTCCGTTCCTCTTGCGTAGTGCTTCAGGCTGGATCACTGTTACGTTTCTCTGTTATGTTTCCAAATGTGGGGTTTTGAAATTCTGTTGGCAATTGTGCGCTCTGTAACAAACAGACCCCATCAAGGCTTCATCTTGACTAAATTCCTCTCCTACTGTATGTCTTCTCATGAGATACAGTTACCAAAGAAATAGCATGTTAGTGGACTTGAAGATTCTCCAAAATATTTTTTTATCTTTCTTTTGGAGAAATATGTTAATTTCTTTTAAGAGCTTTCAGTGTGCAGGAGACATGGCCACTGACCCTGATGCAGAGTGCAAGTTTTTCTGCAACCCTGAAAATCTTCTCAAAGCTTCCTGCATATTTTGTTATTACTACACTTAAGATTTTCTTTCACTGCTTTGCACTGACAGGCATAAGACTCCTTTGTCACAACTGTAAGGAGAAAAGATGGGCTGAGCGTTCAAGAGCTAGAGCAAATATGAAAATGGCTTTGTATTATTGATGCTCTGGGCAATTTCTAGATGCCAAGGGTAGACCACTGTGTCTGGAACACCATTTCCATCCTGCCTGGAGAACCTTCTGAAGTCACAATGAGCTCACTGATGTGCTCTTTTCTCTTTGTTATTATCAGGAAGGAGGTATGTTTTTTCTTCTGAGTGGTGGCCAAAAGGCTTTCTTGCTAAAGAGAAGTGTTTGGGTGAACAAACCTCCACTCAAAAGAGACTGCTCTTAAATAGGTTGGAGCTATTTGCTGGACAGTCTGGCAGAACTGGACTTCAGCAAGAGCATGAACGGAGCAAACATGTGAACACCCACTCTCCCTTCTATGAAGTGGATGAGTCACGAGTCAGAGTCCTTGAGAACAGCTTATAAACAAATTGCCCCCATCCTTTTCTGAGAGCGTCTTGAAGGAGAGGCCCTTCTGCCTCTGCCCCTCACGCTCCTTTTCTCAAGGTCCTCATTTAGCCATGTGGCTTCTGTCCCTGAATTCCCTCACCTACGGTGTACTTGTAGCCCCTCTCAGCAGGAGCAGGAGGTCTTCCTTTCATCTGCATCCAAGGGGCTCTGGGTGGGCAGCAGTGGCTGCTCAGGAAAGGACTATAAGCTGGCTTGTGCCTGTGAGGAGGCTGGAGCTGGCCATGGGGCCTGGCTGAGCCTCCTTCTAATTGCTGACATTGAGCTGATGTTATTCTTGGCCTGGGGTAGAGCCATTACTCAGGAGTTTCTGTTAAAGTGATTCTTTGTTAAACCTCCACTCACCCCCACAAGATCCCCCTCACGGCTCTCCCTCCCTTCTCTCTCTGAGCCAAGCAGTTCAGAGTTGCAGTATTGAGGCCATTACTTTACCGCAGGGCTCAGGCTGCTCTGAAGTTGCTGTTAATGAAGAAAAGGATTTGCTGAGCGTGGGGGCTCTCAGACTTTCTGGAGTGTAAACTACATCTTAATAACATGATTGTCTCTTTTGGAGCCAGCCCTACCTCCCCTTCCAGTCACAGTTGCATGGGTGCTCTGATGCCCCTCCCAGTGATTGCATTACCCTCATCTTCATCTGTTTATCCCCATCTCCCTCTCAAGTTTGTTGTTATTGACCTCTTCCTTCTCAGACTTCAGTGTTTTGACTTGACCTTTCCAGGAACTTGCCTTCTGTTTTTGTTGTCTTATCTTCACTTCCATGATAAAGCATCCTTGTGTCAATGGCATTGACCTCCGTTGTAGGAAAATCATGTCAGGAAAGCATGGAAAGTGTTTCTAGTTTCCTTAATCAGAGCAGCAACCATGGACACAGGAGAAGCCAGAGGCAAGTCTCTCATTCTGAGCTCTGCATAGCGTAAGAACCTCAAATTCAGTGCTTCTCCTTGAATCTCCTTCTTTGTTGTCTGTCTTTTCTCATACATTCCCTCTCTTTCTCATCTTCTGTAGATTGCCATCCATAAAGGCCTTTTCCTGATATGGTATCATGTGTTTTGCCACTCAGTCTTCCCAAGCAGCTTTACAGTGATGCTGGAAATGGGGAAAGCATACTGGTCTTCCACAAGATGCATGCCACTGGGGGAATTCAGAGTTTAGAAAAAGTTGGATCTTTTATAGGAAACCCTCAGCAGGGTAGTAAGGATTACGTTTTTCAGTCACATCACTAACAGACTGGTCTGGACACAATTAACAGTTGTTAGTTACTCTGATCTAAGAAAATATATTGGACAAGATTTGGAAAAATTCTACATCCATTTGGAAATTGCTTCTCCTAATATTTAAAGCACTGCAAGTGATGGAAGGGAGGGGGATCTAGGAGAACAATTTGGGGAGACTGTGCCATAGTCAGAGACTGGCTGTGAGGGGAAAGAATGATAAAGAGGAAAACAAGGACTCAGCCTTGTCCATTTCACGAACAGAAAACCATAGATGTCAGCTCTGTGGGATCCACACGTTTGGATTCACCCTTTTTAGCAGATCCTGGATCTTTCCTCAATGATCTTGATTAGAACTAAAGGCTTCTTGGCCAGAATACTGCTCTGGAGTGTGGGAGGCCATTGTTTTGGTCTTGGCTGCTGTCAGACAGTTACTGGATGATCCTTAGAAAATGACCTCCACTCTGTGTGGTCAGTTTCTCAGATTCACACTGATCCCCTCCATGAAATGCTTTGCAGTTGTGAAAGCTTATTTCCATCAGCAGAACAAATATGTTGCAAAAAGGAGAGGGCTTGTTACTTGCGAGGGTGCCATGATCTCTCTGCTTTGGGAAATGCATGCAGGGTATCTCCAAACCATACATTTCATCTGATTGTTCAAGTTCTTGTTGGAAGGCGGACTAGCCATTCGCCAGTAGCTGAAGTGCATTTATTAAGATACCTCAAGGTACGTCGTAAGTGTGGCATGACCATACAACATGATTAGTTGCCCATCTTTCCTTCTGTCTGTGACAAATGAACTGGTTGTATATATATGAATAGCATGTGAACAAATAACAGAAGCGCTGTGATTAATAACACAACCAGATGCTTCTGCCTGTATGTTAACCAGTTCGATATGTTGGAGATGAGCTAGATGTGTTGGGAAGCATAAAAGTTGTAGCCAAGTATTTGTGTAATAGGAATACTCCCCGCTGCCATGCAGTGGATGTATCTGATCATGAGGGCTTATTGCGTATTTCTTTGTGGTAGCGCCCACTCTCGGATGAGTGCTTTCCAGACACTTAAGAATGATGATTTCTCCTCCAAGCATTTCACAATTTGCGGGGCAGCACATACTATGTAGGTGGATAAAGGGATAATAACCGATAATTTCCACTCATTGTATGTGGAAGTTAGTTCATACCATGTAGTGGGGTGGAAATAAACCTTCAGTGCCAGAATAGGTATTTTGTTCCCTGGACAAAAAGAGAAGCACCAGACTGAATGAGAATCTAGCAAACAAATGGATAAAGCTCTGCAGTGATAGGGACCAGGAACAGAGACAATACAAAGCCTGAGGGAAAAAAACTTAGGAAGGGGCAGAGTTTGAAAGTGGAGACAAGAAGCTTAAATCTGATATCAATAAAATCAAGGAAAAAGAATTACAAAATCATACCAAAAGACAATAAAAACAGGTTTATAGCAGTATTTTTAATGTTTAAAGGAGGCTCCATGTGACATGTTATGACCTAGATGTTAGTATCACTGCTGCAGTTGGCAAGGCAGTTAATATACCATCATTGTTTATTCTCTAATTGTTTCCTGTACTGGAAAGATGCCATTAGCTGTTAGGGAGGTTCCTCTTTCTCTGTGTGGCTATGTTCCGTCTGCTTAGCCTAGCATCTTCTGGGTTTAGAGTTTTATGCCAAACATTTCACATGGGAAAAAAAGCTAAATTAAAACAAGAAAAGTTCAGTTGTATAGTGGAATGATCCCCATCAGTCCTACTTATATCAAAAAAGGTCATGTTAAGCAAGGCATAAATCATGTTAATGAGTTGTGTGGTCAGTTGCGATCACATTTTGAATCATAAGTTTAAGTAGATTTTATACTACGAAACATTGGGCTAAATAAATCTTAAATAATTCTCCTCTTTTAATCATTTGAGTATTTGAAAGGTCATGGTATGTTCTCTGAAATATTCCTTATTTTGTGAAGTTCAGCAAACGTTTTTCCTTTCAACATATGCGACTCCGAATTTCCTACCATTTATTTAAACCTTTCTGGGACTGATGGATGTTTAAGATAATATTCCTAGTATTCCTAGAACTACATTATTCCTGTCTGAGGATACAGGGCCTCTTCGAGTGCAGCCTTAAACATCATTAACTGTTTTCTGAACTATTATATATTGGACTGCTGTCAGATTTGCAGTCTCTCTTCCCCTTGAGTCTCTTGTTCGTTCTGGTTTTGCAGCTTTCTCCCTCAGACTGTTTTCCCTCTAGATGTGCTAACTGCCATTTTCCTATTTGAATCTCGTGATACTGATGAGTCAAAGACTTAGACTAAGTAAAGCAGAACAACTGTTCTGAAAGCAGTAGCCTGTGCTGATTTATACCAGCTGAAACTTTGTCCCCATGTTTCCAATCCCATCGCTATTATTAGAATTATGGTAACGCCCAGATGTATTAAGTGTCTTTGCAATACAATGATATGGTCCAAATCTTGCTCCAGAGAGCTCCCAGGTTAAGAAGATAAACCGTATACAGGAAGAGAGACAAAGAAAGCACCAAGTCAATTCATTCTAGTATATTTTAATACCTTTATGAAGAATTCACCAGGGAAGACTTGCTTCAGGACATTCTGTGAATGCCATGAATTTGCTCTTCTTCCTTTACTTTCTTGATAACCCCAAGATGCTCCTCTTAATGGAATTTAACACTGTGGCAGTTAAATAACAGGGTCAGAATGTGCTATTATCTCAATTTTGTGGATTTTCAACTCAACTGATCATTGCATCCAAACTGATTTAACTGAGCATATTAATAGGTATTCAAAGGAACCTGCACTAAACAATTTGCATAAATCCAAAGGTCATCAAAGCCTTTTGATTCCCTGTATTGTTGCAAAGTCATTGGAAATGCAATTTCCAAAAATTTCTACAATTTCTAAAGGTTTTTTGATTTTTTTTTTAAACTAAATCCTCATCATCGTTTATTCCTTATCAACATCTTGCTTTCCAGACGTAGTGATTTGGAACTGGCTGCCTAGCTGCACAGATCTTTGTGCAGTCCACGTGCATATATATCTGTCAATTCTCACACTGCTGAGTCTCTCATCGCTTTCAGTCTCGCTTATTCAATTCAAACTGAATGACTACGGTGTAGAAATCTCAGAGCTACATTTCATACAAAATTCATGAAAATAAAGACCTATGAATCTGGGAGGGGGACTCAGCTACTGTTTCCATTAAGGCAAAGCTGCAGCATTGGGCCACTCATAATTATACAGCAGAAATCCACACAAGAATGCCTCAAACCCATGCAGGGAAGCATAATTTGGGGCGTGCTTTATATTATATACTGTAAGATTCAGCCCCAAGACAGATTCACAGGAAATGAGCTTCATTAGCTCCTCTGGTCACAGAATGAGCATGTTTTGCTTGCAACATTTGTTCCGTTACTGTGCTAGGGATGGGTGTTAGATACAGGAATGGTAAGTGCCAGGAACATTCTTTCTGTTTTTGAAGATCATTAATATATCTGCTTTTCTTCAAAGTACTACAGTACCTCCCTGCTTTTAATCATGAGCAGCCCAAGCTCAGTTGCTACTGGCTAATAATACCCTTAGATGTGTATTGTCATTACTGACAAGCTGTACATGTTGAGATTTTCTAATTAAAAATGACTATTTTTGTACAGATAACTTTGTCTATGCTGTGTGTGTGTGTAGATGTGGATGCAAGGAGAGGTGAGATATAATGAGGCAAATTGGGGATCAGGACTCAGGATCCTCTCTGAGCTCACAACCTAGCTTTTCATATTGCTTCAGTCTGTGGCTTGGGGAAAATTACTTTGTCAGTGCCTAACATGCTCCATGTGCACGACAGGGTTAATGCAGTCCTTTTCTGAATGGTCCTATCTCCCCAGAGAATTATGCAAGAGGGTTAGCTCACTAAAGCTTTAGGTGATTTTTAGCTAAAAAATCTGCTAGTGTTCTAAGGACTTTTCAGATTTGTAGCCTGAAGAACTTGTGAGGGAAGCAAACGTCTTCTCAGAATTAAATGAAATCTGCCAGCCTGGAAAGCGTGGGTCCTAATTGTTTACTTGCAGCACCAACAGTTGCAGGGTGCTACCTGCTTTAGAAATGCCTCTGTCAGGGTTTCTCTAGGTTTCTGCTCTCCCTAGGTCCTGAGCAGTCAGGATCCTGAGCGACGAGGTGTGTCTCCCACTTTTTGCTTATCTCTGGAATCTCTTCCCAACCTCTCCTTTGTGTGGTCAGGCTTTGCTTTCCCCAGCTGCCCCTTTTGTTTGCACAGTAGCTTCTCCTGGTTTCCTGTCCTGTCCCCATGGAGTTCACAGCAGGGCAGTGTGCTTTGTAGCTGAATCCAGAAGCCGTGGTCCGTGTCAGCTTCCACTCTCTCCATCCTTGCCTGGAAGGCAGCCAGAATCCCAGCACAGCATGGAGACAAAGGCCGTTTTGGAAGTCCATTAGCCCCAAGAAAAACATCCATGACATTTCTTCAGACAGGTATCAGCCCAGCTTTTGCTGATCAGGCTTTATTAGAGCATCCTTTCTTGCTCTTTCTTCAGAGTCCCAGACCTCCCTGCCAACGCATGTTAACACAGGGAAAGGGTTAAGACTGCTCTGCAGACACCAGGATCATAATGATTTTCATAACAAGAAAAAATAAAAACTTACAGGAAATACGCATGCTATCGAGCACGGCACAGTGAAATGGCACCCCTGAATAACAAAGGGGTGCAGTGACTTGAGGGTCTCCATCCCAACCCCATACTGCATGAGACTCTAAGATGCAGCAGAACCAAGTTTCATTTTAGTTTGTTTTGTGGGGAGAGGTGGGGTGTGACTGCTGTTTTCCAGGCTTCTGCATTTGCACCAGCTACTTATTTCAAAACCTGAAAGCTGCCATCAAGGTAGGGCTCCAGGGGAGGGAGAGGTTAAGAAAGGATTGGGAGCTCAAGGGGATCTTGTCAGTGAGCTCTGGTTAGGAAACAGGCCTGTTTTGGCTCCCGCACTTCCTTTTCTCCCTAGAGCTCTGCCTGTCAGAAACGCCTTCCCACACACCACTGCCCTGCCACTTGCCAGAGAATTGCGGGGGAGAGGGGCTTTTCCTGTCTGTGTGCTGAGATGCAGCCAGCCCTCAGACTGGTTTTCTCTGGAGCCTGGAGCCCACTCTCTGTGGCTTTGTTGTGTTTTTCACCAGAGAAGAAACTGAGGACAACTGCAGTGAAGTGCACTGCTCCCAAGGTCACGCCGAGGTGCCTGGCAGTTGCTCAGCTATTCCCTTCGGCTCCTATCACTGACCTCTAGCTGCCAAATTACAAGGTTATGGTATTGCCTCTTTGCCCTGGGAAACTGACTAAGAAATTTTGAGGAAAGATGAGGCAGAACTCCCAGCAGGTTGCTCCTTTCTGAAAAGAGCCTAGTGGTTTGCAGAGCTCCCCAAGGGAACCATTGCCCACTCCCTGCTGGGCCAGTCTGCTGCTCAGGTCTCTGGTGTATCATGCAATGCAGATTCTTTTGTTCCTTGGGTCAAATCTGCAACATCCTTACCCTCCCACCTGCTTTAAGAATAGAAATATTTTCTGTTCCCTGGTATGGCTGGGGGATTTCCATTTTGTTAGCTGCTGACCTCAAGTCCCCTTTTTCAGAGAAGGTAGCTTAGAGTCTTCCTGTTATTCCAAGCACCTGCAGGGTTGGACTGAAGACCTGGCATTGTAACGTCTTCCTCATATCTTTTTTTTTTTTCTTGAACTTTGTCTCAATCCCAACTCCCACACAAAGAATAGCTTACCAGTGTAAGTGCAGAAAGTCAGTCAAAGCAATAAAAGCTTTATTTTTTTGAGCCCACTGCATGCTTAGATTGGGGATATGACCTCTTATTTTTTTTCTTCCAGAATGGTATTGTTATACGGCAGTAATAAGCCTTCCTAGAAGCTAGTTCCAGCGTCCAAGGGTATACAATTCAGTTCTTAAAACCACTTCACTGACTTGATCCCTTATATCTTCTTTTTGTGCTTGGGACTGTCCTTGGAGCTCTGGGGGTTGCATTCACCAGACAGATAACATCACCCACTTCCATCAGCTCTCTCAGCAGTGTTCAGAGAGACAATCACCAATTATTATTATTTTGTTCTGTTTTTACCAGGCTCTCTTTGCCAACTACTCACAATCCAGCACCAGCCATATATCTATGCCAGCTGGCTCTGGTGCCTGCAAGACATCAAGTGCCACTTCTAGTATCCAGAAGGCAGCCAGTTTGCACAAAGTGATGCCATCCCGGAGTACGCCTTCTCAGCTGGTTCCAAAGCCTCCAGCAAACCACAGACAGACAGTAGCCAGAAAGGCTGCAGCCCAGAGGATTTCCAAGTAAGTTTTATCTCTTCCCATCTACAACAGGGAGTTGGCACTGGTTCCCCTCAGAAGGAGTATTGGTGAAGAACCTGTCTACGTGTGACTCAGACATAGGCCTTTCAGGCTGTGTTGTTCAAGATAAATCTCAGAACAGCTTGACCTGCGTGAGCTGAAGTAAATGTGTACTATTGTGCATTTTCATTTTTTACAATGGTAAGGTAAACAGGACTGTAGCATCATACAAACATTAAGGACATAACTGCCAGATTGAATCAGAGAAGTGTGTGGTCCAGCCTGGGATTCAGTTACCTAAACACAGGTTGCTAGTGCAATGTTAGATGCATAAGGCTATTCTACCCGACTGTAGCTGCTGCTCCAGTTAAGCACAAGTCTTCTGTAAATCTTGTTGAATCTGCCAGCCCTATGCAGATGTCTCAAAAAACTTGAGAGTATCATGTATGGTACTAGACAGCTGTGTTTAGGCACTTGAGTCACTCGCTTCATGTTTAATCTTTGATGGAGGCCAGAGTCTGGTGGGTCAGAAAAGGCTGCCAAAAAAAAAAAAACCAAACAACTAAACCCACCAATATCTTTAACAAGCTAATTTGCCCTTAGCCAAGTTTTCCTGTAAACTTAACACATGAACATTGACTCGTGCCTTTAGGTACAAGTTTTTATTTCATTCAAATTGTTTATGTGTCTAATGTAATGATAGCTTTCCTCCTTATCTGTAAAAATGTCTACCCTTCTTCTAATTTTTACTAATCTTTTAGTTATAGCACTTGACATTCTAAAGAAGATGAATTTGTCATGTGTTATCTTTAAAAACAAAATACAACACTCACCTTCAAATGTTGTTTACTGATTTTAAGTTTCCTTCTTTTCCATTTCTTTGTGTCTTTTCTTCTGTGCGTTATGAGAGAACGTGAGCAAGGCTTCTGTTTTCTTTTTTCTTATTCTTTACCTTTTTTGTTAACTCCTTCAGCTCTCTGTTTATCTCTTCTTTGTCTAAAGCAGTTCTGCCATTTAAATTCTTTGGCAGGTTTTTCCTCATATGTCCTCACATGTATTTCATCCCTGAATGCTGAAGGGTAAAAATTGCATTCGTAACTTCCTCCCTTATACTGTATGGCCAGAAGAGTTGTAAAACTTTTACAGGTTCCTGTGAGGTTTCCTGGTTCTTTGTTTCCTTCCTGGTTTAAAGAGGGGAGGCTTAGTAAAAGATCACAAATGAAAGACACTTTATGAAGATGCTGGGGCACTGTCAGTGTGTGGGGATCAAATCTGGAACTGCAAGGCATATTTAAGGAACTTGGACAGAACTGCGCTGGGGAAGCTTGTGTATTTCCTGCTTCTACTCTTGCTATTCGAAGAGCTAGCACGTTAAACGGATCCCCCAAAACTATCGAAAGAGAAAATAAAATGGCAGTAGATTTTGTCAACTCAGCAAATGCAGATGTGAGCATAAGGTCTGGCAGGTATATGCTGGTGGGTTTGCTATCTGATGTCTTTTATGTTGGATAGCTCATGTTAGTACAGGTGACAGGCTGTGTCAGTGGGTTTCTCTGCTGGGCAGCAGAGATGTGTATTTGAAGATGCCGGTGTGCTGTGCTCACTTGTTGGCAGAAGAAATGTTTATCCTTGTGAGATGGAATTGCAGCTCCTTGGACAGACTTTACTTTGCTACATTTTTGTGGTTTCTGCTCTGTGACAGGCAGGAGTGTGGGAAAACCGGAAAAAGTTCAGCACCAAAAATGCACAGAAGGGGGAAAAAAAGCAAAAGATTCCTTCAGAATTTTAGAAAACTAATCCAAGTATTGAAGGCTGCAAGGAGCCACTCCGGAAATACTTTCCAAGTTGCCTTTCAGACTCCAGTATGAGGCTCCGAACCCATTCTTGCCATTCATGGGATCTTGCAGTAACATTTTTTCACTTACATGGAAAGCAGCAGTGCCCAGCTATATTTCCAGCATACTGAGAGCTAATAATTTAAAAACTGCTGTGTCTCAGCCTAATTTAACCCATCCTTTGTTGTCAGGAATAGACCAGAGGTGCATTTACAGATGAGAGTTGATGAAGACAAGCCTCTGCTTCAAATGAATCTAGATTAGAGATGAAAAAGATGTCTTGCATGCTCCAGCCTGTTCTTTACAGTTCCTGGTTATTCTGTGCAGAGTATTTGCAGACACTGTGTATAGCCTGCCTTCAAATAACTCCAGTGGCAGAAACCCCATCATATGCTATGTAAGACCTTTTAAGAATCTAAATAACCTTATTATTAGAAAGTTTCTCCTGATGTGCAATCTGAGTTTTTCCTTTGTTTCATCCTGTTGTACCTTGTTTCTCCTTCCTGAACCACCCTCAACATTTTCCCTTGAAAATACTTTCTGTCTTTTGAATGTCTTCTGCTTCTTGGAATTTCCTAATGTTGTTTAGACTTGTTGAGGTTTTGTTAACCTCAGATAGTAGTTCCACCTGCCAAGTTCTTAATTGTCTTGAATTTACTGTATTTTCTTCAGTTAGGATGCTTGCAATTGTGGCACCTAGAATTGTACTTTTCCAGTGTGGGACTACTGTATCCTTAGGTTATAACATAGCAAATATCCTTCTCCATAACATCTAATCTAATTTTGGCTTTTGGCTGCTTCATTCCTCTGTAAGGTCATCTTTGATTTGGTGCTCGCTTTCACCCCCTAATTCTTGTTGGCTGTTTTCCTGACCTCTTTCCTCAAAGAAGATCTCACTGATATATATTATTTCCACAAGACTCACTGAAACTAATCCTGTTCTGTTAAAGCTCCTGTGTCTCTTTTTTTTTTTTTCTTCATATTTTTCAGTAAGCCAGACCTTATTCCTCTGTCTGCTCTTGCACTGCCTGGCTTTTGTTTAACATCTTAATAAAGACCTTCTTTTTCAAGTTGTTTGTAGAAGCCCTCTAGAGACTGGACCATGAAGACAAACTAAAATCAACTTTGTCTCTTTGACCTATCTCTACTTTGCATGCATTATCATTTCTCTCCTAGCTGCACATATGGCTTCCAGAAGAGAAGGAAAAGAATAAGTAGTAGAAAGCTTGACTACAAACAGAGCGAGATGCTAAAGATGAACATTGCTGACTAATTCAAAAGGAGTCTAGTAACTTTGACACTTCTCTGGTTAAAACATAAAGGAAAAAAGTAATGGAACAGCCAGACAATTCAGTTTTGTCTTTTCAGTTCCTGGCCTCTCTTGTTTTCTCAGTCTCTCAACTTGTAAAAGGTGGTAGGTTGACTTTATAGTGGATTGTGTCCAAAGCAGACTCCTTGCTTAAGCTAACAGAGTGGAAAACTGGGGCCCACATTAAGGTGTGGAAAAAGACTATAGTAACTGGAAGAAATGGTTTAATACGTAGCTCTGCTCAGAAATGTATACTCATGAAATGGTCTCCTGGGGCTCCATAGTTTTGATTAAATGTACTCAGATTACAAGTAGTAAGATAGTTTTTTGAACAGCTAACACAACAAACTCTTCTTTCTTTCCAAGAGTTAGATCGGGTCCTTTCCACTGCTTGTGTTGCCACTGTTACTGGCATGTCTGTGAACCGTAAAGGGACCTGCTGCTAACTGACAGCAAAATTTTGAGACAGAGGTCACTGAAATAGTATTTGTAAGCCATAGGATGAAGCAGGTGTCCCTGGAAGCAGCATTTGGTGGGTAGGACCTTCATTACAGATGACAGCATGCAAAGCAGGGAAATATATTAGCACAACTGTGAGAACCCAGAGTGATTTGGTACAGGTGACAGATAGAAAATCTTTCTGCTTTTAGTAATGAATAAATCACAATAAACACAGATTTCTTCATCATTCCTACAGTAACTTGCTGCTCTCTAACTGTAAAAGCATCAGGTAGGGCAAGGCTTGGACAACCTGTAAACAGATAGTCAAAGGAAAGATCTCAGAAAAAATACAGCTGTCAATGTTAGATCACTGTATGCAAAGAAAGAAAATGCCTGGTAGAGAAAAGGAACATACAATTCAATATTTTATCTGGAAGAGAGCAAGCCCAAGAAGATTGCTGACTTTACCGGCAGTAGACTGAATAGACTGAAACATCAAAAACTGTTGGAGATGTTAAACAGCACAGCATAATTTCTTCATGGCATGTTTACTGAACTTCTCTGTAAATGTCATTCCCAACAACTCTGCTCAGGAAACCTTTCAGAACAAGTATTTCTTTCAAATCCCAACACCACAGCACATAGTCTTTCTACCTTGTTCTTCTCTTGTATATTTGCTTTGTATGGTGTCAGCAGCAGAAGATCCAAAGTTCTGCTGTATTGTAACTAGTACAGAAATAGAGTAGAGGTGATGCATTTCTCCAGAGCTCAGGAACTCCATCCCACAGATGGGTGGAGTGCTGACTACAGTCAGATACGGCAGCAGCCAGCTGTTACAGGACAGGCTGGCCAAGCTTGGCAAATATGCCAAAAATAGAAGAATGGCCACACAGCAAGCTCTGTAAAACACCGTGGTTCTGGTTTGTATCCTGTCTTGCCCATGTGTGCTTATTCACAGGCATGTGTGAAGTGTCTCAAGTGAGCTGATCATGTATACAAGCTGAGCGCCCACCAAAAAGAGGACACGCATCAGGGGAGCAAACATGTAACAGTTACTGAGACCACTTTTACTTTTTTGCTACTGCTGTACTGAGGCATACTTGTTTTTTTTGCTCCTGAGCATCTGGGTTAATCAGGCTGCCTGACCCTTAGACATTTTTGGCAGCAAAAGCAGTGCATCTGAGAGACGTGCCTTGATTTAACACCCTGACACAGCTGGGCTCACTGGGCCTGCAGCTCTTAGCCCTTGGCTAGCCTCAGATCTTACACGCAGATACACATGTGGAGATACCCTGGCCAAGAGCAACAGGGGAACAAGCCTTCCTGGCTCTGGCTCTTCACATCTGTTGCTGTCCTCTTGTCAAACCTGGGCTGTGTGTGATGTGAATTTGTTAGTGTCCATCCTGTCCCCACGGAACATTAGATGCATTTCATGATATCACAAGAATTGTTTTTTTAAAAAAAGGTGTTCAAAATTCAGTCAAGAAAATACTTCTTTGTCACCTCTAGAACAAGAGCACCCTCCAGGCTGGGTAGCTTAGAGGTGGTTTAGTGCCTGCATTAAGAAAGGTCAGTATCAATTTCAAGAAGAGCTTTGCTGTGTAAGAGAGAGAAAAGGCCAATGGCAGATATTTAAGTTGGGGGGGACAGTGGAGAAAAGGCTGGTTTTGTTCATTTTAAAGAGGAGGAAATTGGGAATGTAACAAGGGATTTCATTGCAGAAGTAGAAACAAAAACTCCGCAGACATTAAAAGTAGGAAAATTAGAAAGGTAATGGGGTTTCAGCTAACCCAAGGAGGAAGAAAGTGGAAAGGATTAATTCAGTTTAAGCAGTAAATATGTTCTGGGACTGGAGATCCTATCAGGACAGCTGAGGGGAGAGAGAACTTGAGGGGTGAGCTTAGCATGGTGGGAGGTCAAGGTCATGGGGTAGATCTGAGAATGAGCCGTGTGGAGGTGACAGTTGAAACCGCAAGAATCAGTATACAGTGTGGGCAGAAAGAAGAAAGGATGAGCAAGTCTGGAGAGGGAAATAGAGTCTCTAAATGTTGTAAAGCAGACATAAAGATAGAAGGGTAACTGTTCCCTGATAATTTTTTTGTTGTACTGGCTGACATCCTTGATATTTTCAACTGCCAGTCTTGTATTCTACCTACAGAAGTGTGAACTAGATTTGGCTGTCAATTGTGCTGTATTAATGAAGTGGACCAGCTAATTATGAGCGTGGAATGTTTATGTAAAAAGGATAAAGATCCATCTGGATTCTCCACCCCCAGATGGACCATGCAGTATCCATGCAGCAAAAGAAACCATAAGTACAGATCCAAAATTCTCTCCAAGAGGCAATAAACATAGAAACAGGCACCTCATTTGACAACAGCATTTCAAATTACAGCTGATTGAAGTGAGGGGTTGTGCTTTGCAAATGTCCTATCTGCTTCCCCTTCCCTTCCCATATGGACTCTGATTTATTTTACTCAAGTCCAGCTAAGATAAAATACAGGAGTCCCTCACTGGCCTTTCAGCTGCCAGGAGCACCTGGATTGCTGGCAACTTGCTGACTTCAAAATTTGAAGGCAGAATGTTTCAGGAGAAAAAAAATACAGCAACTGCACATATGTGCCTGGGTCTGTTAGTCATCATGGCATCACGTGGGGATTGGAGATCGCAGTGTTCTTCTGGGGAAGAGCTCACAGGAACTGTATTTCATGGCAGAGGTGAATGAGTGAAGGAGAAGCAGTGTGGCAGAGGGACAGGAGTGTACATGCACAAGTCTGTAGTGATCAGAACAGAGTTGGGCAGGGAGGAAAGGCAAGGAGGTTTAAGAGAAGAAAGGATAAACCAAAAATAGGTGGATTGATTGTATAGATTTTAAGGACAGAAAAGGTCATTGCAGCTGTACAACTTGACCTACTTTTGTGAGTAGACACTTTTTTTTTTAATGTAGGAGAAAATGGTCTCATTTTGGTAATGAATATTTATAATAGCTACAGAGAGTGTGGTTGTACTCCACAGAGTGTTGTTTCGCTGTAATTCAAATGCTGAGCTAAATGCAAGAGGATTTGCATAAAGTGTCTGCTAGTGTGCTGCACTGCTGGAGACTATACACATCCCGTGGGTCTCAGTTTCTGAGACAAGTGAGAAATCTTGCCCAAATTAGTTGTCTCTGTTGAGACAGGATGCAAGGACTTAGATTTTCTCAGATTTTGAGAGTAGCATGTTGTGGCTAGCCCCCTTCTCATGTTCATTTTTGTTTTAAGGTTGCTTAATCATTTTGCTTCAAATCATTGGAGAAAGTATACCACAGCATTACTAGTTGAGTTGCGCGTTCGTAGACCAATATTATTTACCATCTCCTTTATACTTCAGAATCATCTTCCAAGGCACATGGGACAAAAGCTTTAGGCACGTTGAAGTCTTGCTGGCAGCTCGAGTGTTTGTCTGTCATCCCCTGCCTTCTTGGGGCCAGTTGCTGTCACTGCCTATCTCATATCATGTTCATAGCTGCAGTCCTAGTGAAATTATGTGAACTAGGAGAATGATAAATTTTATGTTCAAGACCATTACGCTTCCTTGGTATATCCTTTCTCATTCATCCTTTCTAATCTGGTGCTTTTACCTGCTAGGGTGACCTCCACTGAAAGGCAACTGAACGGATTCCAGAACAGCCTTCACAGTGCTGCATCCTGTGAGCCAGGGTCAAATTCCACAGGTGAGTGCCAGCGCTGAAGACCAGGAAAGGGGGGTGGGCATGCTGGGGTACTTTTATCTTTCTCAAGAACTGGCAGGGGAAAAAAAAAAAAAACTCAGCAAGAGGAAGAAACACAGCTGTCTACCCTGCACATAGTGGTTCCTAGGTAACAGCCTGGGTTCAGCTGTGTAGGGAATTTATTCCTCCTGGGACAAAGAAGACTAAACAGAAGGGAGCAAAGGCTGAATTTTGTAGAGTTGGAAGAGGAAGATCCCTAAAAATGTGGCTGGGAAAAAACTTGGCTATAATGGCCCCTGTTTGCTTTAGGCTTTGGCTCAAAGATGCTCTGTTGTTTAAGCTTGGGCTGTAATAAAGGGCCAGGACATTCTTTACATTTTTCTTCAGTCTTGCAGAGAAGTGCCTTAGTTCAGGAAGACATAGTTGAGACTTGTGAATCAGCTACATAGTGAAGTCAGTCAGTAGAGGTGAAACCTCCCAAAGAAAAATCACTGAGGCCTATAGAATCAAATCTTCGTCCCTCCCTAGTGATTAATCCGTTCAGTGAGGATCTTAGTAAATGAGGACCCAATCCATTTTTCATTGACGCAGACATATTTGCAGTAGAGTGTAGTTGTGATAAACCCATGTTGCCCATGGCCTGCCGTAATCTATGATGATGCTGTAATGGAATATATGGGCAAATTATCATCTAGAGCGCCTTGAAAGAATTATGTTTCTGACCTTTAGTTTTGCTGTGAAAACCTTGAAAACGTGACTTGAGTATCACTGAGGCAGTGTTCTGTATGTTTTCACAAGCTGAAACAAAAGTTAGCACAGGGGTGAACTGCGTAATTCATCTTGTGGATATTTAGCTCTGAAACTTCAAGATGACATTTCCAGTATTAATGTCAGTGATTTTATTGCTGATCCTCTAGCACAAACATTCAGCTAATGCACTTATTGTACAATTCCAAACTGCCTCCCACGCTTTACCACCTGCCAAAAACTTCAGCTATCCTACCAGAGATTTTATAGGATGAATAGCGAGAGTCAATAAAAAAGACCCTACAGCACATTGGAACACGACAGCGTAGGAATGCAATATAATGGAATAATCAAAATACAGTTTTGTCAACATTGTAGTATATGTGCAGTTGAGACAAAAGTTCTGGTTTACTGCATCATTCAAGTTGAGTTTTTCGTACAGCATATAAAGCAAGGTTGCACTCAGATTTACAAGTAAATGTAAAAGCATAGTTCTCAATATATGACCAAATTGGTTTGCTAAGTGGACTTATGTGAAGGCATTTGTGTGCTGAATTCTGTCCTCTTTTTAACAATTTTAAGAGCACTTCATAGTTGTCACCCTGTAATTTTAGGGGTAGGCTAGCAGAACCAGGATCTAGTCAGGCTACTCAAAGCTTGTCCCTAGAAAAGGTATATAGCTCCAAGAACAGGGCTAAATTTTGCTGCAATTGAAGTAAGTAGAGCAAAATGTTTGTTCTTGGAAACTGGGGGAATGATATTTTCTTCAGCTTTGCACCAAGCCACTGGTATGCGTCAGAGGCTGTTGTGCCCAGTCTGTGTGTCTCAGAGACTACTTTGGTCCTTCCTGCAGGAACAGCTGTTTTTCTTCTTCACTCTTTCCATCGATTGCTTACACTAGGGCCCTGATTTCCCTCATCAACAGCTTACTTGGGGTTACTGTTCTGCATGTATTTGGTATCCTAGATACCAACTAGAGGAATTGGAGACACAAGGCATAAAGCAGATTACAGAATAAACTGCAAACCTTCAAAGATAGCAGGCTGTGAAAAGTTGTGGAGATAGAAGAAGAATTGGGCAGAACCTCCATATAAACATGCACATGAATGTTCAAAATGTTTGAGAAGTTTGAATAGGCCTTATTTGAATAAAGGTCTGTGGGATGATTAATTGCAGAGATGGCACAACCATTTCTTACTATTGTATCAGACAGCTTCTGTGAAGAAAACATTCTGGGAGACTGAGGAAGTCATTTGAGTACCATAGGCTTGTCTGCTATTGAACTGGGCCCTTGTCTGACTTTGGCAGATGCCCTTCAGGCTCTTAGTCCATTCTTCTTTCCATCTACTCTAATAGCCTGTCCAAGAAATAGCAAATATTGAGGCTTTGCAGAGAAGAAGCATAAAGATATCACAAATGAGCTAACCAAAATTGAGGATGATGCTCAAAGGAACAGTGAGTCAGGTAGTACGGAAACTTTTAACCAAATTGTTCAGAGAACAGTTCCCTGGTGGTTAGTACCGCAATTGTAGGAGAATAGTAGATAGTGTTGTGCAGCGGGCTCAAGCTCTTAAGTACAGATTTCTTGAGGTGAAATAAGAGGAAGAATAAAAGTCAGCGTTTCTGCAAAGTAGCTAAGGATTCTGAAACAAAGCACCGTTACAAGAAAAGTGGCCCAGCCTCTCATCCCCATGGCCTCATCCTCGTTTCATGGACAAACAAGTTCTTTGTGAGCTGTGTGCCACTGGGGTAATAAGAGAGAAGGCAGAGGTTCTCTTGAGCATCTACTAGAGGGGAGTTGATATTTAGATCTAGAGGGGAAGGTCTAAATATCAAAACCTGCAAGCTATCGTTTGGGGTTATTTGTAGTGTCTGAACAGTTTCCTATCAACGTTACTGAAAGTTTATGGGGATTTATTCTGCTAAAGAAATACCAAGAATTACTACTTCTAGGGAACATTCAAAATGCTTCTGACCTGATTTTCACTGAAATTGAACACCCAGTTGCCTAGTGTACTGGGTTGTCAGTCATTCTGAAAACAAAGCTGTATATACAGCCCTGATCGCATTGTTGTTTGTTTTTTCTATCCTGCATTACTTTGAGGGTCTCTCAGCATCATGCTGATTGCTTTCTGCTTCATGGAACTTTACAGTTCAATTAGTATTAATGCAATAGGGTGATTTTAAACTAAGAAATCAATTCTCTTTTCCAAGTCTTCTTCAGAATATAGTTCACTGAGTAACAGAAGGCTAAACTAAGTAGTGTGGTGGGTTGTTCAGCTCCAGGCTGTCTTTATGAGGATGTATTTGATATGGCTAGCTCAGATGATGAAGGAAGGAACCTATGGGTTGGTCATTTTTTATTGCGTATGTTAACAATGCAAGGCTGTGTGGAGGTGTTTTGCAGTTTTATTTTCTACTGCTCTATAGAGGCATTAGGTGAATATTGCATGAATTCTTTTTCTTGAAAAAGTGAAATTCTAGATAAAAAGGTTGTATTTTTTCCACTAGAATTTAGCTTTTGAACAGCTGGCAAGGAACATCCAGGAAGTTCTGTAGCAACTTTAAAGACCATGTAGTTAGATACTTAATATATTTATTATTCATCCTTTTTGTAAATGCTAACACAAAATAGGTTTTAGGGACAATAGAGGATAAAGTAAAAATTTACTTTTCGAAAACATAACGGCACAGTTCCAGGCAGTTTCTCTGTACCTAAGCTGGACTCCTGTATGCAACAGCCTGGACACAGAAATGGTTTGAAAGTATAGTTAACTCCTCAGTGCAACTGGGGTGTGGATCTACAAGGTAATGACCCCAGCTGATTTGATTTGTAAAGGTAACAGCAACTATGAGTGAAATCTCTCTTCTGTTGTGTTTCTCTCTTTCCTTTGCTGCCAGCTTCTTGAGTGTTCATGAAATATTTATTTGTTTCTTTGCATTTTAAAAGCTTCTGAACACAGAATGCTTATGGGGTTCTGGTTTGCTATGGCAAAAATATAAATAATATGCTAAAAACTTACATATGTAATTGCAAACAAGTATGAATCATGGTTAAAACTGGGCAAGGCTGATACCTGGCTTCAGCCTTGACAGAACTTTCACCTTTTCATTCTCAGGCTGATTAACAGTGATGCAGTTTTATTGTACTACTGTTTATATTACTAGTGTCCGCATGGCTCTTACACTGAGCGTGGTGGGAGAAAAAAAGAGTATTAGAACTACTGATTAGGGGAGGAAGTTAGTAATATAATATGCTATCCATGTTTGACAGCAGAGAAGACTGCCAGTTCATGTAAAGTCTCAGATCTATACCTAGCATGGCTTAAAGCATGAGTCACAAACTGATTTTTATGTATTTGAGTTCTCTGAGAATACTTCATAGAGAAGGTGAATGTCAGAACCTAATCTGAAGCTAGTAAGAAAACTTCTTGTGTTTTGCAGTTGATTTTGCTCACTGTGGTTCCTAGGTCTGTATCTGAGCTTAGGTGCAGGATGCTGTACAATTGGCTGTTTCCTTTGGACATTCACCTGGTTCCCATATGTGCATAAATGCCAACTTCAGTTGCCAACTGAAGGGATGCAACTCTTTGAAATAGCACATCATCATCATCTGTAAGGGTTTAGAACTGGATCCTGCACTGCCAAGAAATTTGTGGAAGAATAAGGGGATTGGTGGGTTGTTTTGGACTTCATCCACGTAGAAGGTAGTCTGCTGTTCTTAGTTTTCTAGTGATTTCCTTCTTCAGACTAAGGTGGAGAGTGGTATCTGAATGTTATCCAGGTAAGATGAATGTGCAAGCAGTGTGGTCAGGTGTAGAGCAATGAATGGAGCCTGCTTGCCACAATGATACTAAAGAGCACTTTTTTATACTTGCTCTTTTTTGCGTCTTCCACAACTCCAGAATTTTTCGTTTTATAGGAAACATACAGGTAGACTGTGCATTTCTAAAGATTTTTTTTGTATCTAGGATTGTTGTATGGTTCTTCATTAGAAGGTCATGTACATATTGTCATTGGAGACCTGAAATTAGAGTTGATGCTGGAGGTGCTGGCTGTTGGCTATCCACTGCCTGAATTAACATCATTCTTGAAATGCAGATTCTTTGTATAAGCTTGTGGAAAAAAAAAAAAAAAGAAAGAGCATTTTAGCAGGCATGCAAATGTGCAAGCTTCAAAATTGTTCTGCACCAGCAAAAGAAAAAAAAAAGTCAGCTAAACACAACAGGCACTTAAAATGATTATGTACAATCATTTTTTATTGTTTGCCAGATCTCCACAAAGAAAATGACTGGAAATTGAAGATTCGTTTATCAGTCATTGTCTCTCTACTCTCCTGTAGTACAAAGGGTGGCGATGGGATGGAATGGGATGTGTACTGTTGCCACCGTGCATGGCCTGTGTCAGACATCCAGCCATTTGCTGCACTAGGGTGGAATTCCCAGCTGCCCAGTCTTGTCCAGGCTTCCTCAGATTCTGCCAGGCTTCCCTGTAGCATGGGGAGACAGTAGATTGTTGAGCACCAATGTATTTATTTTTATGTTGATACCACATTCCCGAGAGGAACCTTGGCTACGATTTCAGCTGGTCTCACCACACTGTCCAAATCCTTCATCAGGAGCAGCTGGGAGAAGTCACTCAGGTTTCTGCACAGAGCATTGCTGGTACGCCTCCACCCTCCCATTAATCCTGTTCATTCCAGTCTTTGTTTGCCACCCTCCTGGTTCTCTCTTGTTGCTGTGACTGACTGCACAAGTGGTCTTGACTTTGAAAGGTGACCTTCAAATGGGCACCTCGAATAACCTTTACCTCAGACTACTTTGGCTATTCAGGCAAAAGATATCTTGTGACACAAAAGAGCAACTTTTGGTGGGTGTCATCTCATTGCTTATCCTCATCCAGGAATAGAATAACAAACTTTTCCACATAAATCCTTCCAGAACCACCTGTCTGGCTGAGAAGCTCTCAGTGGGTTACTGAAAGGGATCATTGGTCTGATATCCAGCACCTTGCATCAAACTTGCAGTGCTGCTTTTCACCCCTTATACAGCCATTGGCAACAGCAGCAATAACGTTCTGTCAACATCTTTCTCTGTCCTCTCTAGTCCCATCTTCACTCAGAGAAAGGCTTACTGAGAAGCATAATCAGTTTGTTGTAGCACATTTTGAAAAGCAGTGGAGCTTGAGGTAAAATACCGTAGGATCAGAGAATCATAGAATAGTTTTCAAGGGACCTTAAAGAGCATCTAATCCCAACCCCCCTGCCATGGGCAGGGACACCTCCCACTAGACCAGATTGCCCAAAGCCCCATCCAATCTGGCCTTGAACACCTCCAGGCATTGGGGCATCCACAGCTTCTTTGGGCAAAAGAGAGAAGAAAAATGAGGTGAATCCTATTGTTGTGTCTCCCTTTTAGGAGATACAACAATAAAAAAGATGGGGTAAAAAGATGGAATAGGGGAAAAGATAATTTTTCTCCCTAGTATAGTTGTTGCAATTATCCCATATCAGATAATGACAGATAAGCCTGTATTTATTTACCAGAAGGGAAAGGAGAGAGGTAAAGAAAGACCTTCTCCTTAAGCTGTTTCTTGGTATTCTTTGAAGAAGCGGGGAGCCGTTCCCTTATGACTAGCAATAAGCATATATTGATACGTTTAACAAATACCTACAGAATAGATGCACCATAAAGGTGTACACCTAAAATTTTAAACAGGGCATGACTATGTTTGAGTTTATCCAGATATCAGAAAACTGTGGCAGTCTCATTGAATCTCAGCAGAGTATAAAGTCCTGCCGAAAGCAGCATTTTCAGCCCTTCTCAGGTGTTAACAAGAATCTTGCCAACTCAGCTGTCGCCTCTCAGCTAGAGCTGAGGGTCTGTGTTCACTTCTAATGATCAGAAATTACATTTAGTGCTTAACTTGTGACAACAGCCCATCTCTCACACCTTTAGTCAACCTTTTGCTGTTCTTTTATGAAAGAAAGCCTTTTATGAAAGTCTTTTTCCTGTTGCTACTGGTCTCGTGCCACAACCTCATGGAAAGGCCATTCCAAGTTTCAGGAACACTGGGAAAGTGGGAGAAAAAGGAAAGGAGAGCCTCTAGAAATTGGCTTTCCTTTTTGAGAACTAGAGCTCAGCTTGAGTTTTAGGAGCTTTCACTTCTGACAGACTCAGAGAAAACTCCTAAGCAGGATAAGTAATGACTTCAGGCAGCTGGCATTTTTGCCTGACTGGAGGCTGAGCTTTGCTTGTTCTCAGTAGTGAGGTGATGGCGAACTGCCTGTATTTCCTTGCTGTGTTGGAAATGTCATTCAAGATCAGGTGTGCAAAGGCTGGGGAGAGGTTATATAATATCTTGGCTATGTCTGTCTCACATCTGGCCCTTTGGCATTAAGCTACCTATAGAGAGGATGACTTTGCCCATCCAAATTGGATTTTGTTTTAATCTGGCATTACCTTATTGAGACTAAAAATAGAAGCCAAACTGTGTGTGAATAGAGTAAAAGCAGTGTCTGAAGTTATGAAATGAAATGTGTGGAAGAGCCAGAGAACAGAGAGCCACAACAAACCAGGGAGTAGGAAACCGAGTAAGAGAAAGCAGAATGAGGCCTGTCAAATACAGAAGGCCGTTAGCAGTCAGGGTGAGGAGCCCACCCAGCCTCTTCTCTGTAACATGAGGAGGAGGGAGCCTCATGCTGGCTTCCCCCACCACGTGTCCATTTATTAATGAGGCTGCTCACTGCTCTTTTAATGCAGAGAGACTTCACTGTAATGAATACAGCTGTGTGTGTGCTGTTTGTGTGTGTCCCCCCAGTACTTTTTCGTGACTGGGAACTGCTGCTTTCCTTTGTCTGCCCAGTCCAGCAAGCCAACTTGAAATTGTGCCCATAAGTAAAAGGGGGAGGGAAGGCTGGTCTTCAGTTGTCAGCTGTCCTTGCTTGCTAGTGTCAGTCACCCAAGGATATAAATAAACCCCATCTATTTATTGCCTTTCTTAGTTGTACTATATATTATCAAGAGAATGCTGGGCATCACTCTGGGATTAGAAATTCCCTCTGCTCTGGGATAAAAGATCTGAGTTTCTAGGATTATCAGAGCTTTTCAGGAAGAGAGGAAGTTCTTGTTTTCAACGCTGGATTCAAAAGATTTGGACATGCTTCTCAGTTCTGCTATAGACTTGCTATGGGTATGATGAAACAGTTCAAACTAGCACTAAATATATCCTAGCACAGGTCCCTGACCAGGTGCTGTCAGACTAACCCAGTATTCTGCTCTCATTCCTGCAGTTTGGAAGCAGTGTAGATGAGGTGCTGGTATCTGTCCAAAACTGTGTAAACCTGTGCTGAGAAAGTCTATATGGCACTGGATTATAGTGTACACATATCGTCACATTTAAACAACTCCTGTGATTTCCTTGTGACTCAGTCTTATCCAGAAAGTGGAGATAATACTTTTTGCCCCTATGTGACTGTTCAAAGTACCAAAGTGTTAATGTTTTTGAGATGTAGTCATGGATGACATAACAGTATGTAAACATGTGGACAGACATATAGACAGATACTTTGTTTTAACACCTCCTGGCAGGCAAGGGATAAAGGAAATTCATTCTGTTTTATGCGGTGATTCACTGCAATGACGCTCATCACAAGAGGGAATCAACACTTCATGTTGGCTGCTGTCAGTAATAATCTGAGTTTTTTCCCTACTCAACCAGAACATAAAAGGAGGTAGAGTGCTCACAAGTGGCTTTGAAATGATAAAACTTCATAGGGTTATTTACATTAAGATTTGTGAAATAATTAAATCATAGCAATGGCCATGAGTTGGACTCATGGTAAGAATGCACCTATTTACATGTAGACATGGGAATGCCCCTCTCTGTGCTGTGTCCTGAGGGTAACCACACAAGAAGAACTTACATTAGGTGATTTTAATTCAGTTTGTGAGAGAAGATAAACTGTACCGTGCATTTCTGTAAGACAAGGAAGGCTCAAAAGCCACTTCAAAACAGGAAGATGAGGTTGAAGTTGGCTGCTTCTCTCATGTGCCTTTGTTTTCTTAATACCAGCATATTGCCAAGGGACAGTGTTCTGCTCTGGTATCCTATCTTCGTACACATGGTTGACAGTTTGGTTCCTAATTCAGGTTCCAAACTTTCTGTGCAGTGACATAGCTGGCAATACTGCTTTCTAAACATCTTTCCAGATCCTCTGTACTGTGTGGTGTTTGGCTCTATACTGGGATTTCAAGGAGAGTGTATTTTTAAAAATATAGCAATATTTTTAATAAACTCAGCTCTCAACAAGTGTCACTCGTATTTAGGAGCAAGCTGATGTGCTAAATACACAGGACAATGTAAACTGTTCAAAATAAACTTGGTACATTTCTAAGTGTTTTGAATTTTTCTTTTAAGGGAATATCTAAGTTTTTTTACATAAAAGAAGTGACAATGACATTGACTTTTTCCCATAACATGCCTAAGAAGGAAAAAGTTGCAGTATGTCTCTCTCTATGTCTCTATATGCAGTATGTCTCTCTAATAACGAGAAGAAAATCTGTCTTACCCCCATCTTGTTTCTTTTAAAGATCAACTTTTTCACATCCCCACCTCTTCTGCACCAAGGCACTCAGCATCTTTTGGAGTGGGGGAGTACATTTCCCTGCAAGCAAATGAATAAAAGACGCAGAAAGAAAAAGGCAAAGCATGCTGGTATGGGAGAGGGATTTAGAGTTACTGGAGGAGCATATGAAGAGATGAGCTAGATTAGGGAAGTGCAAAGAAAGTGTTGAGAGGAATACCAAGAGCACTTTTTCGGACAGTAGCTTATTAAGTTAGGTTTGTCATACTGTGATCTAATCTTGTAGCGCAGAGAAAGGATGTATGGTAGGGAGATCCAGATTTCTGGTGGTGGCTGAGATTTGCAGAGCAGTTCAGCAGTGTTTTAAATAAAACAGTCCTGTGATTACTCAAAAGCTTTGCTTTGTGTTTTTTTTCCAGCCTCTGCTTGCAGAGAAGGACTAACACTGAACATCAGGTGAGGAATCCAGGGTGTTGCTTCGAGTATGGGGCAAAGGAAAAAGCAGCAGTGACTTCAGACCACCATGCACCCATAACACCCAGGGGAGGGTGATGGAGTCCTTGCTGAGAGGACAAGCCACTGAGGAGAGTACCTGAACATCTGCAGAAGCTGGTGATACAGCTGTAGGCTGAGGTGAATGATTGCCTCTGAGAGCTTCTACTGCTGAGCCTTGGAGTCTTTCCTCCCACCTCTTCCTGATCATTAACCGTGAGATCTTTCTATAAGACAGAGGTCCTCCAACTATCTGTATTGTTTTTTCCCAACGTCCAAGTTTGAACATAAAGTCTCAAACTTGTTTGCTCAGCCATTTCAGTCTGTCCTAGTCCAGTAACAGCCAGTATTCTCTGCTGTCATCACATGGCAACCAACAGCAGAGAAAAATATTAGACCATATGAGCAGAGACATCCTTGTTAGTTGCTGTCTTGAATTTTGGCACAGAGCCATGGAAATGCTCAATTTGAATAAAGTCATATCATTTGTTTGTTTTGGTTATAATTTTGGTTATTAATTCACACCCTCCAAATATTTGCTCTTGTTATATTGGACAGGATTTAAAATTTGTCTTTATGTTTCACTGTTGGGTGCTTATGTTCTGTGTGGCTTATTTTTGTATTTTGATTTCTGTTTGTTTAGGCTATACAAACTTTTTTAATTGTCTGATGTTTTTAGACCCAAGATTGAACCCTAAGGCCCAGGTGGCTTCTATCAGTTGCAATAGTGGCTTAGTGAAGCACTCCAGTTAGAATTTGCCTAATGTTATGAAAAGTAATTTGCTTGTGTTAGCAAACAGCTTCAGCAGCTGGAAAATGTATTGGAGAGAAGATCCACCCATCCTTAAAATGAACAGGAAGCAGCTTCAGCTCTGACTCTTTGTTGGTGCCAGGTTAAAGGAAAACTCTATTTTCATGGTATTTTCCAACTTCTCCCTTGTCAAACAGCAAGCAGTATGATTGCAATTCTCAAAGAGTACATACAGTGTTTCCTATTGTTTGTGTTGGAGCCCTCAGGGATTGGATTCTAACAGCCTGTTTGATCTGTTTTCTTATTCCACAGCTCCCCTGTCATTCCTACCCTGTATAATCAGTGTTAAGAGATCATTCTAATGTGCTAGCAAATTAGATAATGATTAATCCAAACGGCTGACAGAAACAGTGTCAGAGGGCGAAAGTGTTTTCTCTTGAAAAGAGTTTTTGTGTTCATGTTCACTCTTGGGTTGGGCATACTTCTTGTCATTCAAGACCAGGCAAATTGTGAGAGGATGAAACAATTAGGTTCGTACCCCATTAGTTTAACTATCACTTGTTCTAGGCATAAATTCATAGGACAGAACATGCATTTTTCTATTTCTCTTTCACGCGTATGACAAAGATCAAATACTTCATTTGTCCAAAATCCAGTTCTCTGATGTAGCTGTTCCTCTTCTTAATTCATTGGCTTATGTTTCAGTTCCTAGACAGTCATGATCTAGTTCACTTTCTCTGCGTTTTTCAGCTGTGTTCTTCAAGAATCACTGCAGCGCTTGTCTGCTGCCTGTCGCACCACCATATATCATCAGTGACCAAGAGTTCTGTAGAATCTTGTGAAATTACTACCAGATCATGTCACTTCTGTACTCATCAAATTTTTAGGGATGTTTGAGATAAAGGTTTCTACTGTTTCTACCGGTGCATCACGTTATTGGCTCATCATTAGTGAAAATTCAGTTACAGATGTTTTTTATTGCAAACTTCTGCACATCCTCAGCTGCTGTGGGCTTCAAGATCTTGGGTCTGTCTTCTCATAGCCTACTCTGCCATGTTTGGTGTTGGCTATAGCCTTCAGCTCTGTTCCAGAACTAAGGTGCTATTTCCCTACAAGATTTAGTTCAGTAGATAACTGATTCCATTCCTTGCATCCTCCCAGGGGATCCAAGTTATCCTTTATTCCACTGGGTTTCATGTGCAGGATCAAGTAGCTGTAGGGTATGCATCCTTGTGGAATTCTCATCTCATCTGGTTTTGTTCTCTAGTGTCTTCATTCAGGTTGTCACAGCCACCACTGAAAACTGTACAGAGGTTTGGACGATAGAGATAGTTAGCCCAGGAAAGGTGATTGTCTTCAGAGTATCATTAACAGAAACAACATTCTTATATCTTTGTCTGGCAATTTACCAGTTAGTGCTGGCTTATTATGAAAGTAAGTTATTTTTTTTGTCAGTTTTGCGAGTCTCCCACCCGCTGATTTTGGGATAACAAGTTGTACCCAGGTGTAGCCCACGTCTTCTGAACTTCTTTGCATTGTATATTAAACGTAGCCAACACCACATCTGTAACTATGATGGCTTAGTAGAAGTATATCAGACATCTTTCCTCTATGATTTTTTAAATGTTCAGAGAAATGCATGTTGCAGTCTAAGACCTTCCTTTTGAAGGGACGAGTTTTGTCAGCTTTAGGAGCAGTGAAGTCATGCATCCTTTGTCCTTGAAAACTTTTTCTTCTGCTTCCAACAAATGAAAAATCCAGAGATATCAAGACTGGTCCTTTACCTCCAGCCAAACACTTCATTTTTGAACTCCTGTTCAGCCTCGAGATATGTTAGGGCAGCCAGATCTTCAAAGGGAATGGCAGTATTACTTTGCCTTGGGCATCTGCTGATCCTAGCTCTGAGCACAGCTGCTGTTATCTTGAGAGCATGTGCAGTGATGCAATAGAGAATCACGAATAAATCCTGCAGTTCCAGCTTGTTATTTTTCCTACTTCCTTATACTCATCAGCCTGGAGTCCACATATGTATTTGTGCCTGCTGGATACTGTGAACTGAATGTAACGTATTTTGTCTCTTTGCAGGTCTCCTACTTCCATGTCTGTCTCTTTTCAAAAACCTCTCTCACAGAGTGTTTCAGTTAAGTAATTCAATAGGGAGGCATAAAACTGTTTTCCACACGTGTCGGAGAGAATGCATTTTGTGGAAAGAGTTTTCTGGTACAAGAGAGACAAAAGAAGAATGGCAAACCATTCTGAATTTATAATAGTTGCACATGAGGGGAGTAAAATTATATAAATTCTCTTCAAGTAGGTATTAGTTTGTGTCTCTCTCTGCTTTTATGACCCTTATATCCATCCCTGTGCTCACCAATGAGTTTCATCAAAAGTGCCTTTGTTTACCATAAGAAAAGAAAATTGCCAATACAATGCCCCCAATAATCATTCAGCATCTGCTTTGGTGGTGAGACCAAATAACGTAACCAAGGCATCCTCTTCTCTCCTACTCGGTGGTGTTGACATCACTTGTAAGTTACAGAGTCTTTTCCATGACAATCAATCGGGCTAGTTAGTTTTGAACGGAGTAGGGTGCACACTAGAGGCCAGAAGGGAGAGGTTCATACAGAGTTCATACAAGCCTTTTATACTGTGTTCAGGTGAGGAGCACATCACAATGTACATATTAAGCGAAGGATATGAGATGCTGTCCCTTCCAGAAGCAACTGACTGGTACTAAGTACATGATGTATTAAGCTCATATTTAGGTTGTTCATCTTAGCCTTTACAACAGCCTATGGGTAGTGTGAGTGCCATCAGTGGGAAATCATGTTCTAACACTAGGTAGACCACTTGGTCTTGGGTGCCAGTGAGACATACTGGAATTTGCATTCACAAGACCAGATGTTCTCTCAGACAAGCATGTTTTGTTGGATAGACTCCCCATTCTGAGGCCTTGAAGGTCACCATACATATCTGTGATACTTTTTCCATGATGTGGCAGGAGGTTTTGGTATCAGGACCTCTGTTTGCTAGAAGGAATTTCAGTGCTGTGTCTGTGGAGTCTCTGTATGTATGGATTTGAATGGCTGGCAGTGAGAGACCATTCCTCTTCTTGAGCTGTGAAGGAGATCATCAGCTTATAGATGAGTTTATAGAACAGCCTGGAATCTCAGCTTGCATTCTCTCAGGCCTGTACCTTGTACTAATATAACAGTTCCAGTCATTTTGGATTATTTGCTGGAAACCAAAGTAATCTGGCTGCTGACTTATTTTTGTTAAGGTTTACTTGATCAAACTGCCAAGGACTTTTTTTCTCAGTCTGTCCTACATTTGCTGCTCATGATAATCCTGGGCTTACTGTTTGAACCTGTATGGGTTAGTTGGTGCTATTTAAATAGTTGGATTTTTTTTTTTTTTTTGCTGTTGCAGTAAGTAACTGGCTGATTGATCCTCTTCATATTATTTCCTTCTGGACACATTATTCCCGTGGATCTGTCATGAGTTTCTTCCAAAAGAAACTTCTGAGCTTTACTTAAACGTGGGACTTGACCTCCTTTTCTTCTTTCTAGAACCTCATGTTTCTAGAGCTAAGACATCCCTGCTTATGCTAGATATCATAAATGAAACCTTATTTTATCTCTACAGAATTAGGTCTGTCAAAGAGTCCTTGAGATTGGTTATATCATGAGCGCAAAACTTAGCATTCATAGTTCTTTTCAGGTAGAAACCATTAAATAGGAAAAGATATAGGTGAGGAGAAGGTGAAAAGGGGAATGATTGTTCCAATCTTGCCCACTAAAAGAAGCAGGATCATCAAATGAAACTAGCAAATAACAGATTCAAAGAAAAAAGAAAAAAAGTGGTGGTGGTGATTTCTTTCACAGTATATAATTGACAGTATTGTCACAAGATGTTGTGGAGGCAAAAAAGTGTAGTTTGAAAAGGCAAGTAGACAAATTCATGAAAAAGAAATCTATTGGGGCATATTAAATATTAATGTCAAAGAACAAGCAGAACATTTCTAAGCCTTTTCAAATGACTGTTCTGGGGAAGTATCACAATGAAATTTTCCACTTCTTAGCTTGTCTATGAACCATATGCTGTTGACCACTGACAGAAACAAGGTGTGGGCTAGATGGTCTTGTAGTCTGCCTTTGTATGGATGTTTTATTTTGTCTGTTGCGGTACAGCCTACTAGAATAGCCAAGTCAAGGCTGCCTCTCATGACAGTGGCATGCCCCACCAGCATTTGCTGTGGTGTTGGGCTCTCTAAGAAGTATTTGTTGCCGACATCTGCCAAGTTGTCACATGCAGCTTGTCTGTGCCTTCACCTGGACTGGTGCTATGTACATTGCAGAGACTTTCAGAATGGTGAAGGTCTTACTAGATCATAAAAGACAGCAATGTCCACTTCTAGACAGTTGTGATTTTGGAGGAAAGTGGGTTGCTGTACGGAAGTCATCCATAACATGACATTTGTAAATAGCTAAGCACTTTAATATGGAAAAAGAAAGTTAGTTACCACTAACTGAAGCTTTAAGTATATACACACATTCACTTCTTGCAGTCTTTGTCTTCTAAAATGCTTGAGTGCAAAGCACCTTCAGGGTGAATGTGCACAGTCACAGCACATCTTAAAGAATTACAGTACCTGGTAACTTTTCTTCTCACTTTAGAGCGCCACTGCCCTTTCCAAAAAATGAGATCAGGTTTCCCTGCTGCCTTAGAGATGAGTAGTTAGGAAACACAAACTGCAAAATTGTTGGATTCCGAGTTTTTTGAAGCAGCCTCTGTGCAGTTTCAACAAAGAGGACAAACTCCACTGAACTAAAGGTGACAAACAAGGCACCAAGCCTGCCACGAGGAGTCTGCTCTGTCTGTTACCTTACCAAAAAAGGATTTTATTGGCACTCGTTGAAAATGAGTTTTCACTGCTGTTTCCAATTTAAAGGAAAGAATCACTGATGACTGTGGAGACCCTGGTGTGAAGTCTTTGCCAGTGGTATTCAGTGAATCATAGTGGTTCCCTAGGGAAAAGAGTATACTTAACAGGGCCTCTTCTCTAAAAGTCCACGCCTACAGTGCACACAATGAACTTGAGAAATCTTACATTCTTTGAAAAGGGATTGCTTCTTTATCTGACCTATTGGACAAAAAATAAAAAATAATAAAAAAAATTGAATTGGCCTTAAAAAAAAAAAAGATGCAATTATTAAGAATTTTGGGGGCAGTTCAAAATCTATCTTTTATTACAAGAATTTTCATCGTTTACTTGGGGCAGGTGGAGGTGGTGTCATCTTTAAAAGGAATTTCAGCATTGTGTTTAGCCTTTTGCCTACTGGCATTCTGGGATGTGCAACACAAGACAAACCCCAAACATTTGTTTAATGTGGTGTCCCTATGAGAGTATTTTAGAAACTATCATTTCACCATAGTTATAGCAATGGTAAAGTGTAGGCTTCTTCCCCCGGCTTAAGAGGAGACAGGTTACTGTGCTCAGCGTAGTTATGTTCAAGTCATAAAGTCTCCTTAGAAAAAATGTGTTGGGGTTATTGATCTAATCACTGTGTCATGAGTACTACCATGTCAAAGTCGTGAAGGGATCTTTGAGAAGTTCCTTTACTACCAAGTCCAAATGTTTGGCTGTCATTGCTCTCTCATTCCACTATTTTCCTTTTTGTTAAGATGGGCGAAGAAAAATGAGAAAGGATTTTTTCCCGCTATTTCCAGTAATTACTATATAGGATTCACGTGATATATTTCAAGCGATTTTGCCTTATTTATGTGACTTTCTGAAAAGTACATGCTGTATCAGATACATCTACTACATCTGGGGTGTCTGTGCCATTCTTTAAGGTGTGCAGATAGACAGCTGTGAATCTACCAGCAGGCAAGTGAAGCTGTAGCTATCGCATTAGTGTCACTAGTCACAGATCTTATGCTTCCAGTTGCATGTTGTTTCCCCCATTCAAATCAGGGATGTCTTCCCTCCTGAAAGAGTGTTATCTCCACCATTTCTAATTCTAGAATTTCAATGTGTAATACATTTTGTCTTTGATATCATCCGGGAACTTTTTTTTTCTTGTCTACAGACATACAAAACTCATGTCTCTGTATGTCTACTGATAATTTCTCTTGAAAAAATATCTAAGAATAAAGACTGGTGGCTCTTCCTGCCAAATTGTGGCTGTGCAAGTTTTCTTAGGTCTTCTGAATGACTTGGGTGAGTTCAGGTGACAACATCGATGCAAGACTATTTCACGAGTGTAGCCAGCGCATTGTAACTGCTGCAAAGCCATGCTTTCCCGAGATTCTCTTGTCATATCCTTTATTTTCTCTCTGTTCTTTTTGATTACAGTTCTTCAAATTAGCACAAGAGAATGCTTAGCATAATAGGGGATCTTCAGATCCTAAAGTATAGAGATTTCTGTAACAAGTGTCCTTTGATGGGGAAAATATCAAATTGTGTCACTCAAAGCAGCTTGTTGCAAGCTGGACATCTTCCGTATACTGTTGTTGCAAGTCAGGCTGTCTGCTACTGCTTTTTCCAAAAAGTGAAGTTTCTTACAAATCCTTGAAAGCAATGGAGATCTCCTAAGCGTGTAGACTACCTATAACAGGGTTTCAGCACTTCAAAAGACAATACATAATTTTGTTTCAAGAAATGCCCAGAACATGGTTACTGAGACATTCCCCAGTCATTACACTACATGCATTGCACGGATTCTGTAAGTTTTGCACCTGGCTGTAGAGCAAATCTTTGCTTTGTCTGCTTCCTGAAGGTGTTAATAACCTCAGAAGAAACAAGAAATCCTTTCTGAAGAATGTCAGGAAATCTCTGGTTTGATATTACCCACCTGGCTTCTTTCATCAAATCAGGTACATGCAGTGGTCCTGACATATTATTATAATGCCTCGTGCTAATTTCCGTATGTGATGAATGAACATCTGTACACAGCTAGTGAAAAATGTCCGGGTGCTGATAAACCACAGAAGAAAGTCACTTTCTCTTTCTGCCACATGCATAGCCCCTATGTGGAATTACTTCTTGCATCAGTCTTTGTGGACAGCAATGAGGCATCATCTTGCCTAGCCAGTTAAGTGGAATGAGAGGTGAAAACTATCACCCTGCACAAAGAACGCTACCCCCTTTAAAGGGGGAGAAATAAATCTCTGTCTTCAGAAGATGCTGTTTGAAAGAATGGTATTCCCTGGTGTAACTGAGCAGTGCCAGCATATACCACAGGGAGCAGAGCTCTTGCCTGAAAGCTGTTCACTAAGTCTGCAGGAAGTGGGAAACCATAATGTGTGTGTTTTTTTTTTTTTTTTTTTTTTTTTTTTGCCACAAACCACAGCTGTAAAGAACCTCTATTCTGTACTAGATAACAAGGTCCTTATCCTTAAGTGCATTTTTCATGAAATCATAGCCCAGTACCGGGGAAGGACCGTCTGCTTGGTTGAATGCCTTCAGACCATCTCTGCCATCTTTCCTGTGCAACCTAGCCCTAGATAAGGATGTTTGAAAAGCAGATGAGTAGCTGTTAAATCATAGAATCATAGTATACTGATGTCTGTAATGTTTGAAATTAGTCTTTCCAGGAAACATGCTGTGACATCCAAAGTACTGTATAATGTTGTTTCTGAAACTATGGGCATAAGTGGTGTTTCAAGTGCAATACTGTTATTTAGAGAAGTGTGAGAATGCCAACCATTAATTAGCAATTTTCACTTGCTGTATTTCTCGCTGATGTCTGAAGTCATTTCAATGACAGTCTGTTTCCCAGTGAGTAAAGCTGCCTCTTCTGTTTTGACTTGCTGCATGATAAAGGATCTTACATTTGTACAGGGCATCTGAAGCCTCTCTTCTTAAGAAGACAAAGGACGCTGAGCTTACTTGTTTCTGTCTGTCAGTTGTGGAGCTGTGTCAAGAATGAACCAGGGCTTAAATGAAATAAAAAATGAAAGAAAATATTTGTAAATCAAGGACCTGAAACTACAGGTTCTTTTACTAAATATCGTAGTGCACATGCTAGTTATTAACTTTATACAGCTTTTGACCAATATATTCTAGTGATTTTTATTGTAAAAAATGTTAATAGATATTATTTTTAAATAATTATAAGGCATGTCTTCCTCCTTGCACTTTATTCAAATCTTTGCTGTTATTCTAAACCACAATTAATGTAGGTTGTAGGCAGCCCATACAGCCATCTATTTTTCTTCACGCTTGCATATCAGTATAGTTTTGCAAGTGTGTAGATACCTCCTGTTGGTTCCATGTGCAATGAAAACTGTTTTCTTGGTAGATTTAATTGCCTTCCAGCCACTTATTAAGAGAAGACAACTCAGTACTACAGAGTTGATGATTTGCATGCTACTAGAAACACTTGCAGGGCGTAAGGAACCTTTTCTGTTCAACGGACCTGGCCCTAGAGCTGCATCCTGCTCACCCTGTGGTACTGAACCTGTCCTGCTCTGGACCCTTGACGATGCTGAAGACATCTGCACCATAAGACAGTGTTGGCAATGGATCCTCTTCTGCCGTGGGATGGCTGTAGTGATTTCATTGACAAAAGTAATCTGAGCCAGGAAGCCTCCTTTATTTCTGTCCTGATAAGGACACCCTAGTCACAGGTAAGGAGTCTGCAAACTGAGAGAATGGAGATGTGATCATCACAACAGAAGGATCTGTAAGACATCATAGGACAGAGCAGAACAGAGCCACGATGTTACCAGAGGAGCGGACAGGTATGTTTGTCTTTTATATCTTTCATTGCTTTTGAACGTGGTCTGTCTGGTTTACCATGTGTACTGATGCCTGTTGGATATGGAATCGTGAAGAACAAAGCACCATATCCCAGTTCACACAGCAGTAACAGGAATGTGCTGCTGCTTTTTTGTAAGGGCAGTGAGACAGCTAGAGACCATCCATCACAAAGACCAGGGGATAAAGACTCATTTAGTCTGCAAAGAGTGTATTATTTGCTGAAATATCAGTGTATGTTCCTGTATTTGCTGAAGCAGTGTGCCTTGCAGAGCTCTACGTTACACTGTAGCCTGAAAAACAAGGTGTTCAAGTTCAGGTCTAGGCCTCTGGCATGCTGTCAGAGTATGCCACGGAGAAACAGGGGCTACAAAGATGGCCATTTGATCTGCCGTGTAGGATCTTCCCTATGGCAGTGCAGAATTGTGGTTTTTTCTTCACTCTTTCTAACCATTGACCTTTGTTAAAGAGAGGGAAAGTGTGCTGGGATTGTTTTCATCAGCCTTTGTTTGTTCCTGGGAGCAACAAAAGGGAACTGTTGGGAGCTGTATTCATTGTTGACAGCGAAGAGCCCACTTTTCTTTCCCATTGTCTTCCTCAGTTTGCCACCTAGTAACACAGCATATAGAGAACTGCTCTCTGCCTCTCCTCCTTCCCACACAAGTGTCCTGAAATGTTTTGGTAAGCCTGGGCCCAGGAGTGTGTTCAGTCTGTTATTAACCCCATATAGGTAGTAGAGTTTGTTGCTGAATTCCAGCTAAAACAGCCCTAGGGAAGTTATTTTGACTGTAAGAAAATGTATTGAGATCCTGTCTCACAAATCTAATTCTCAAACGCGGCTAGGAAAACTGAAGTCTGGAGACAGGAGTAACTGAAGGGAGCGTTCGACTTTGAGGATTACTGTACCCAGGAAGTTACCTGTGTCTTTACTGACTGGACACCCCAAGACACTTCTCCCCTGATCCCCCTTTCCCATTTTTTCTCCTTTCCAAGCAGCTGTTAGACATGGCCCCATCCCTCTGCCACCCCTCCCTGCCCTGAGGAGCAGCGGTGAACAAGGGCTAGTGAGACAGACCCACCTCAAGGGGCTTGCCAGGGTTAATCTGTGGGTGGTTCTGGCATGCTCCAAGTGCCACGTATGATTGTGAAGCTCATGTTCTTGCTCAGCTCTTTGCAGCTCCCCCTCCCTGTGTTTTTTTTTTTCCCTTACTAGCGAGAAAGCCCTTCAATTGGATGGGCAGCAGAGCCAACCCAGGGCTCGCGAGGAACAATGACCAAAGAACAGACTGCAGCTTGTAAACCAAAACCTCCCCAGGGAATGCTGCTAAAAGGAGATTAGAGAGAATTCCTGCGCCAATTGGCATCTGGATGTCTCTCCCCCCCCCCCCCCCCCAGCGCAGCCACTAAATTTCTGGACTATCAGCATAGTACTGTAGTTGCAATGCATTTATCTGCTCCCTCCTTTGGCAGGCAAGGGGGAAGCATGGGTATGGAGAGCTGTACAGTAATAAGTTAGTGCTGCAGGACTGATCAGAGCTGTACATTTCGTCATGACACCAAAGACAGGTCAAGGAGCCCCAGAGAGATGAAAGGGATACAGCTGAGCGCTGGGGAGTGCCTCTGTCAGAGCACATGTGCCCCAGCCAAAATGTCACCCAGGTTGGCAGGCTCCCTCCACTGACCCACCCTTACTAATCTCTAGCCAGCTGGTGATGGAGGACTCGTTTAAGGTTTTATTAAGATGTTTGAGATTACATGCTATGGCAGCATCACAGTGAGGTGTATGGAAGCAGCCACAAACGCGGAGGGCTGGATGGAAGGGCTGCATTCTGAGCTGCCCGCAGAGAGCCCTGGCCACAAGCTATTAAGCAGCTAGGTGTCACTTGACACTCAGCTGCTGGGGACCAGGAACTGGGAGGGGACAGGAAGGAACCTCTGTGGTCTTTAGTACAGGCCTTTAAGTAGTTGTGGTTGAGGGTGTCAGAGAGGCAGCCTCTGAATCTCACGTGACATGCAAGTACTTGAGATTTGTACTTTTGGGAATATCTGTGGCTGAAAATAACATACTTTTTGAAAAGAGTATATTCATTACTTGCCTAGGCCACTTCTGTGAACTTTTTATGAATATCTCCAATGTTTATGGTAAATCTGAGGGGGGTTATTTACCTTTGTGTGCAAGTCTGTGCTGGCAGCCCATATATATTCCACTGAGCATAGGGCATTCGTCAGCTGTGACAACTGTAATTCCCTGATTACTTAAACAGTACTGTTAGAAGTTTTACATTTGAGGGGAGCTTTATATGAGTCTATCAAAATCAGATGCCAGATGTGATGTGTACATCTGAGGGACAAGGGAAGGGCAGAGCAGATGCACACCAGGCACTGTTTGAAGGTATGAAGGAATTTCCATTCTGGGGCTCCCTGGCTAACCTAAATTGTGCCCATTTCCTTGAAAAGACGATCTGGAAAGGGGAAAGATTTCAAAGTGATTGAGTATGCCACAGCAGTAGCACTTTGAAAATAATAAACCATCTAGCCCTTCAACAAGCAACTTCCTTGTGGGAAAAAAAAAGACCATTTCCCCCCCAAAATATTTATTTTTTACAATGTTTTTGAGATTAATATTTTTTTAAGTCTTGGCAGGTGAGGCCTGGGCCACATTGAGATCATTGTGCAGAACAGGTGCAGAACTCCCCAAAGCACCTCACAAACCACAACAGACAAAAGATCCTCAGGATGTATCAGCTCATGAGCGAATGGGCCCAAAATTCAGGTACCCACAGACATCGCTCTTGCCCTGACCCAGAAACCATCATTCAGAAACTTCCAGGAAGGGAAAAGAGCTGAATGGAGACATCAGTCCTTCTAAAAACGGACTCAGCACCCTCTTTGCTTGTATTTGCCCACCCTCAGCAGGCTGACTGGGAGCCCTGCAGTTTGCATTCAGAAACCAATAGCCAGGATCTGCCATCTGATCTTACAGGTTTGGCAGAAGCACAGCGACAATTGCAAGACTCCTGGATCACAGCTCTGAGGAACAAAAGTCTGTGTGTATCTCTGAGCATCTCTTCGCTGAGCAGCTTCCCTTCTTGGTGCATTTTCTTTCTCTGAAGAAAATTCCAAGATTTTCTCCTGCAGGAGAAAATAATTCTTCAGGCCAGTGAGAAGGGCTGAGGTCCCAAGATAGCTACAGCTAGAAAAGGAAATGCTGCCCCATTTCCACTCCCCCTTTCAACTGCTCTTTCTCATTCCTTGCCTTCCCAGTTCAACTACCCCAGCATTCAAATACACAGCAGTTCCTCCACTCTGTCCTTCTCTTCTGCACCAACTGTCCAGCCATTTTGGAGAGTGTGGCCTTCGTGACACCAAAGTAGCTCCCAGAGGGAAGGCGACATTGCCAACAGGACTGAGAAATGTTCCAGAAGAGATTCCCAAGGGCTGCCAGACCCTAAGACCCAGGGTTTGGTGCTCGGCCCTCTGCATGCGTAGTCTCTGACCCCCGGTTCCTTTTGTGTTAGCCTGGGAGCAGGAGAGTGGGTGCTGACAGTTTCTCTCTTGGCTTTGGGCGGGCCAGGGTGCCTTTCAGCTGCACTTGCAGGATTTCACCACCATGTTGGAGAGCTGCTCCACTTTGGGGGTCCTCCCGACGTAGTACAAGATGGTGAGTGGCTCCAGGTCCTGGGGGACACAGCAGGGCGAAGCAGACGCCTCAGGGTTCAGCGTGTTGTATAAGCCCAGCACCTGTGGAAACATGTAAATGTGGTGACAAAGCCAGGAATCCATTTAAAGTGGTTGAGGACAGGAAGGTATTTGGTCTAGGTACTTGGACTATGCTCATCAGAGGGCTTTTCCCTGAAATGAGTAATACTCTCATCATGTCCTGACCATGGCCTGCTCCTAAAGGATATCACCTACCCGGGCCTGACCCAAAGTCATTTTTCTTTTTAACTTTAGTGTAGCCCCTGGCCAATGCCTAAGGGTTGAAAGAGTGCAAGGAGTAATTCACTCCTTTAATTTTTAATTGGCTATGGGGTATAGTGTCACAATTTTTGCTTATAACAAGGCTGGGTATAACCAGCCCGGGGCTGCATTGTCTTCGGTTCCACTACAGAAATCAGAAGAAAGAAACTCAGTGCTGCTTATTTCAGCTAACATCTCTAGATAGCACTGGATGGATGCCCATCATCTTGAGTATTCACAGTTCCCTCCCAGCTTTGAACTGTCTCATGCTCTTGCTCTCCACTCCCTCCTCCAAGTCATTACACTATAATGCTGGAGCCAGGACAGTGTCCTGTGGGACCGCACTGGATTCCTTCTCCCAGCTGGCCCTGTCCCACAGATGACTGTACACGCTGGCCATGCAGCCTCCACAAAAGAATTGCCATGTTTCTTCCCAGAGGTGGCCACTTTTCAGTGATATGCAACTTGCTGAATCATGGGGCCAAAATATGATCTCACCTGTGCTACTGTGGTCTCGTTAGCATTTCTCTGGGTTATATGACAAGGTCCAGCACCTTGTCTGTTAACTACAGTCCTGGGGGATCAGAGGTTCTAAGGAGGCATCCTGTTCTATCATCCAGATCCATGTAATTCCAGTTATTTTGGTAGAAGCTCTTTGGAATACTGAGCGAAGGCCCTGGCTGTACCACATGGGTACTACATCCTCTGGGGCTGCTGTACTCAGCAGAGTAAGTTAAACAGACTGGTGAGAAATCTGCTTTTTGCCATGTTTTTCCTAGGTGGTGCTGGCAAGCTGTCAGCAGTGGTATTGTTCTGAAGATTGCTCAGATCACTCAGCTGAACTTACTGCTTGAGCATTTCCTTTCTTGATCAAGATGAGAACATCAGGGACCATACTAAATTCTCCTTTCTCTCATGCTCGTTCATCCCAGTATCTATTAGGGAGTTTCTCAGGACAACTAGATGGTATATGTACCACACTGCATGCATATTACCCTTCCTAAGATGTTCATTTACTTGTCCTGCCCAGCATCTGTCCACTCTTTCATTCCCTTAGATCAACTGCTCCCACTCATACCAGTCCTTTAGCCTTAGCGAGCCTTGCTGCTTTGCAGACTCTTAAGCTGTCAAGAATATGTTAACATCTTTCTTGCAATATCATCTTTACCCAGTTAATTATTCTTCTGCCAAGTCAGCATTTTTCCAGTGACTTTTTTAGTGAAACCTGAAGCTAAGTTTCAAGTGAGCTGTTGCATTCTGTGACTTGCTGCCTTTTCTGTGGACAGAAGCACAGGATTCTCCTCTGGCTTTTCTTGCTTTAGCAATGGACTGTCAGCTGATTAGTCTGTCTTCTCCTCTTAGTGCTTCTTCCATTGGCATGCTTTTCTATTGCCTTTTTTTTTTACGCTCTAGACAGTAGTGGGGCTCAGGTGGCACTCTTCCCAAAGACTGCCCAGTGTACATATGTTAAATAGAGGTTATGTGAAAGTTACCTGAAAATATTTGCTTTCTGCTAGTTATATATGTTAATTTCACTGCCTAGTGAGAACAAACCATAGGTCAGGTGGGATTTCTACAGCTGGAAAGGATGCCAGTGCAGAAAGGGGAAGCTTGCTGCATAGCCATGTTCACTTCTGGACATGGACATAGACTCCCTGTTACTTCTGGCCTACAGCTGCCCCTCTAGTAGTAGACAGCAGGTGTGTGCCAAGGCTCAACAGCTTTGCATGACAACCTGACAGAGTGTACAAAAATCCTCTATCCATTGAAAAATGCAGGAAAAAATTAGGCAGAACAAAATGACCAGGGTTGACATTTGATTTGAGGGATTCAGTTAACACTCTGGCCCTTACCAAATAGGTACCCTAAAACTCTGAGTCCTGCTGTTTCCCATCTCATCCAAGATAGAGCATACTCCTCAACGTTTGGCTGGAAGCATGGACTCCATATTGAGTCCATACGAAGAACATCCCCCCCGCTGAACCACCTAGACTCTTTCCTGCGGTTTCCTTGGAGTTTTTCTACAAGTATTAATCTGAACTGCTTCTGCTGTTTTGAAGAGACCAGATGTGATAAGACTGAGGAAGGAAGGGGGAGTCAGAGCCCCAAGGAAAAGACACTGGATGTACCGTGCTGTGAGTGGTGTCTGCGCTGCGCAGGTACGGACAAGGGCCCGAACAAAAGTTAGCAAAGTAGCCTTTAGGCTCGTGGACCCACTTCCAGCCCAGGTCCTGTCGGAAGTCGATGTAAAGAGGACGCACGCAGCAGTTCTCCTCCAGGTTCCTGAAACACAGCATCAGCACACAGTGAATCTAGAGAAGGGCCTTATATGTGCTTGCATGATGCAGCTTCCTGAAGGGAAGGGCTAGTATCAGCAGTACCCAGTGGGATGCGGTGCTGGCCTGCTCTGGGAGCGGAGGAGCGGCAGAGGCAGGCAGCTGAGCTGCTGGCCTCTGCCCACACACTGACAGGCAGCCCTGCCGCTGGCCCCGGGGGCAGCACCTCCCTGCTGTCCCGCACCTGGGGCTGGCAAGGGGCCGCTGCAACTTGGCCAGAAGCTCACAGTGACTCTGCTGAGCTGGCCAGCGTCCCCTTCTTGGAGGCCACGAGGAGCTGAGCAGCGCTCCTCACATGGCCCCTGCAGCACCACGGTGACTCAGCACCCCCTCGGAGGACGCTGCCTTTCCCAGAGATGTGAAGTGTCACTACGCTTGCCAGCCTCAGGCCCGGGACCCGGTGACAACAGCAGGATTCTCACTTACCGGAAACAGTAGTTGGTATCCAGGGCCCGTTTCTTCCTCTGGCCCCCCAGCGTTGGGCTCTCCAGGCGATGCGGGGGTAACATCATCAAGATGAGGTGGGGATTATGCAAGTCTTTCTGCTTCTTCAGGCGCCCTAAGTCCCCACGGCCATAGTCATCCTCATTGTCAATGCCTTCAGAGAGAAATGGGATCCACAGAGAAGATGTCAGTACGGAAGCGGATGACACAACGAGGCTTTTCATTTAACGCTTTCATGCCTGTCCTTGGACCAAGGCAAAAGGGACTCAGGCACCACTTCCACTTATGCTTGGACTTCTTCCCTCCCAGGGACCCCTTTACTCCTGGTGAATCTGACTGTTGCAGGCCTGAAATAGAGTCTTGTGGGCCACCTGTTTTACCATTTGTAAACTGCTGGTGGGGCCATTAATCCATCCCACTCGCTCCTGGCTTTAGTCCCAGGACAGGCAGGAAGATGAATGGTTTAAAGAAGATGTCAGATCATTGGCACTCTTCAGAACAGCCTCAGAAATGGAGCCTGTGGGGGCCAGTGGCTGCAGCCCAGGGCTGCAAGCCAGGAGGTTCCTACTTCTTAGGCCAGCCAAGCCACTGACTCTCTGGGCCACCTCACACAGGATGCCTGACTTCCTTGTGTTCCAGTCACCCTAACTGGAAAGCAGAGCCTCTGTGGAAATCTGAGAAGGCATCAAGCTGAGCTTCCCGGAGAGACACTGAAATACAAAATTACTCCTTTCTGCAGACATGCATGCAAACCCACCCAGCCGGCGCTTCCTTTCTCCCATTTCTAACCTATCTACAAAATGGGTATACCTGTATGATCAACATGCAAACCCAGAGCTGTATTCTTTACAACAAATGTTGTGCAAGGTAAAATCCTCAACTATGCAAAGGAAGACTTTTTTTTTTTTCTTTAGACACTCCAGGCTTTCCCTTCTCCAATGGCCTCCCCTAATCCAGCTCTTTATCACCTTTGAATTTGATCTCCAAGACCTCGTGCAAATTCTCCAAGATGTCCCCATTGGGCTGAAAAGTATGGCAAGGGCAGTGTATGCTAATTTCCAGGCCAAGGTTGGACTCTGCAAAGAAAGAGAGGACTCTGTAAGAAACAGCTTTCCTCGGCTGGGGCAGTTCCTGTCACAGGGAAGCTCCACAGGGGACAAGGACTGTGCTGAACTCCTAGGCTGTGGGTCTGTCTCAAAGTGAGGGATGCTATCAGAGCTGGGGCACAGGAGCTGACTTGGAAAGGAGAATGGGAAGCAGAATCTTGTGGCCTCACTTGTGCCAAAAGCCATGCTCCTGATAACCTGGTGTTTCTGGTTACGTTTTTTAGTCTATTCAGCACCCAAAAACATTTGTGAGCTTTGAAGAGCTCCACTAGAAAATAAGTATTTTAAAGAGTTGGCCTGTGGTGTCTGTGTTGAATTAGTTTTGCCGTCCTCAATACCTGTCTGCTATCTGGCTTCTGGTTAGTGTCTGAAGGAGAGATCTGAAAATAAGCGAGGTGGATATGGACAAGTAATTTCACTGGAAGCATTTTTCTCAGCAGCTGCAGCCTCCTGTTTTGTTGAGCCACTGGCGGTCTCATTCACACAGACTTTCCAGAGGCAAGTCTATTTTCATAATAACTTCCTGGACCAGTCATGCTGTGTGGGCCTGACCCAGGGAACATAAGATTCTTATGAAAGCTCTTTTTTTCTATGTTGTGTCATGAATTGAAACATCTGGCTCCCTGGGGCATTGACAAGGTGCCTAGCACCTTTTTTCCTAAGCACAGCGTACTCTGATGTCTGTCAGCCAGTGTGCCTGCCCAGAGCTCGCCGCAGTTCCAGCGCTGAACTCCAGCCATCGGGACACAACTGGGAGCGCTTCAAAAAGGAGGAGCCTACAAGCTCACAGCTTATCCTTCCAGGGAGCGGCTGCTTGCCAGTGCCTGCATTCCAGTTTTCAGTGGCACCTAGCTTCTATCTGTGAGGCCAATCCAGCTGTGAGTCACGGTGCCTATGCTCCAGCTGTGAATGGGGTCAGTGTTCTTGCTGGGAGCTGCCCCGTAACTATCTGTAGGGCTGCCCAGTGGTGGCAGAGGTATGTTCTGTCTAGGTGTGTCAGCCTCTGGTATTTCCTCACCTTTATACCTGCCAAGCTGTAAACAGCTAAAGAAATCAGGATCCATGCTGTTTTTCCTACTAGATGTGCTCTAGCTCACAAGAAAGTTAAACCAGAGCAATCCTCATTTTCTATGAATTGCAGACGATAGATTAGAGCAGCGGAGAGGTCCCCCTGGGCTTAGAATCAAAGAAACAAAAGAAGTTCCAGCATCTCTCAGTGAAAACAATTTCCTCCTCCACAGGATGAAACCTTATTCCGACTCAGCCCACAGAGCTGCACAGCGGGGACTCCAGGCCAGAGCTAGAAGGCTAGCAAATGTCACACACTGAGGTGGCTCTCAGGGGGAAGGTTTGTTCTCAAGCTGAAAGAAGCTGCTCTCTATTTGAGCAGTGCTCCTGCAAAACCAGGAGCAAATATATGCTCCTGCCAACACTCATCCACGTTTCTATGGACGTCTTGACACCCAGTCGAGGTAAGACCCCTACCTCTGTGCAGGAGCCACTCGCGCACAGTCTCGGTGACATCGAAAGACAGCCACTCAGGGGAGCCCCGTGTCTGCACATTCCTGCCACTGAGGTAGCGCTGCTTTGCTATATGCTCATCCGGCCGAAGGATCTGCGTTAGAAGGAGTGGTAGAGAGAATCAGCCAATGCCATGCATGAGGAAGGAACAGCCTTGTGGCTTTTTTTTCTTCCACAGCTTGCTACAAACAAATTCAGAAGGTGGGGCCCAACACATGAGACAGCAGGAATACCCTGGCACATGTGAGAGGAACGTGCTTCACAACCAACCTGAACTCCAGAGATCTACACGGCATCTATTTCTGTGTCCTAAGCAGCTCACCTCTCCCAGCCCATCCGTGCTTCGGGATACATATCCAGAGGCAGAAGCATACAGCAACAGATGTAACGGGTGGTTTTATTTTTGTATTAATGTGTGGGATGTGGGTCTGGATTTCAAAGTAGACCCAGCCGTGGGTAACAGAACACCTTGCCATGGGTCCCTTGCCCAGCAAGCCTGTTGAGTCCTACAAAGTGGTGTTTTCATGTGTCCTCCACTCTTCAACTTCTACCAAAACACACCACGGCTGATAAGGTTTGGAGAACTCCCCCCCCTGTTCCGATATCCCCTGCCATTTCCAGACAGGCAACCACAGTCTGTGCAAGGTACACCTTGCTGCAGCACCCTGGGTTCATTCCACAGGACACTAAACCCATGGAGAAGCTTGGGGCTTGCCTTCTTGTCAGCTGTCTCATCTGGTGGAGAACTGCTCTGACTTTTAAAGCTCAATTCCAGGAAGACCTGAAGAGCTAACAGCCAAAGACAATTTTAGCTGTATTCCTCCTACAAAGTGGACAGACAGCAGCCTGTGGGAATGTGCTGCCTGGATGCTAAACTGTACCGTTAGCTGGGTGGTTTGGCCTGGCCTGAGACCACTTCCAAACCTGAACCAGGCCTTATCGTGCCAGGGGAGCCCAAGAGTTCAAACCAAACTCGAGATAAGCATCTACATTAAGGGTGCCAGGAATTGTGCCCCCAACTGCTGGTGAAAGGAACATTGAAAGTGAGCGTTTCTTTTCCGGTAAGCCTGTGACAAGTCAGAGAGCTCCACCCGTTGGATTAGCACCAACTGCATTGTGCTGCGGTAGTCAGAGGAACAAAACCGCCAAGGGACCTACGTGTGCAGATGTGACAGGAGGGTCAGGGATCCTCCACTGGTGAGGGGTGCCTCTTCCAACCCCCTTCTCAGTGCAGCAAAGAGCTGCAGCGAGCACCACACCGGGGTGCTCAGAGCAGCTGGACAACGTGAGTGTGAAAAAGGACAGCACCACACTGTAACAGGGAGGAAAGGTGACTGTATCACCACGTGTGCTGGAAGAAGCCTAGGGCAAGGCATGGGGTTTCTTCTCTCTCTCTTCTGTGGCCTTGCACATGTCAATTGAGGCAGTGATTAAGGAGCCTCAGGCACTGGGGAAGGTGAGGAGGATACCCACCTGGAAGAGCTCAATGCGCTGCTCACTGCGTTTGGAGCTCGGGTTGGGCACACGCAGCACCCGGAACTCGGCCCGGAACAGGTTGGTGCTGTTCTTCTCTGCCGAGGACACGTTAAAGCGGAACACGTTGGAGGTGACACCTTTGGGGCAAATGCCCAACTCATCTAGGAGAAGGAAAGAGGGAAAGACTGAGAACCTCAGGCCAGAGGTGAGGGATCTCAAACAGACTGAGAAAGAGCTTCCCAGCTGAGGCCTGCCACTCAAACATCTCACCACCTTTAAAGTATGATTATATGGTTAAAGGTAAGACAGGATGAATTCACTCAAATTTGCTCTATGTTTGGAGTATTTTGCAAAATCTTCCCACTACTGCTGCCATTATTTCAATGCTGCAAACTGGAGAATCAGTGGAGATCAACAGTATTTTTAATTCTCTCTTCTAACTGTTCATTGCACATTGCTGGTACTCCTAAGTCTCCTGCATTCAAAACAACAATCCCAGCGAAGGCAACGGGGCAGCCTCATTTGCAGCTAGTAGGACCCATTCCCAGTCATCATGGTGGCGTCACTCTGACCCTGTGCTCATGCTGGAGAGATGAAGGTACATTGAAGGTGATCCTGTTACAAACCTTGACATTGTCTCCTAAAATGAAAGCCAGACAAGTGTCCACAAAGCATGAGGTGTGGAAGACTTCTTGGGAGCAGTGACTGTTCAGTGCGTACTAAAAGAACTGGGTTTTAAGGTCAGTTCTCACCCATGACCTGGAGGAGGAATTCATGGATAGTACCAGATACAGAGTTCTTCAAGGACAGAATAATAGTGCTGAGAGGCCTGCGGAGATCAGACACATGGGCAGGAAATAGCACAGCAAGTCTCTGCCTGGATGTGTGCCTGCTGAGCAGAAAAATCCACTTCGCAGATGCCCAGAAAGACAGTGGGTAAAAAACACAAAGTCCAAAAGAGTTCTCAAAAAAAAAAAAAAGCTTCTCTTCATTGGGACCATTTTGGTCCCATGGAGAAGGCTGTGATTCCTGTTGCTCCTCTCCTGTTGACCTGTTAGCCTTCAAGGCTCAGCATCATTAAGGCTTTAAGGTTTCTTGCAGATAAGGCACAGCAACTCCTGCTCTACACCCACATGCAGATCTGTCTGCAGTTCTACAAAGCTTCTCACATGACCTCTGGCTGTTGTCCAAGGCAACACGAGGCTCTCATGTCAGCTGATATTTGTGGTTTTTCTTTTCCTTTCTTTTTTATATTAAAAAAAAAAAGAAAAACTATCACCTGTTCCCAGCCACAGTTCCACTCCGTGACAAATAGGCTGGAAGTCCTGGTAACCTTGAAGTTATATTCCTGGAGTTGGCCCCTCTCTTCATAGCACCACTGTCTCCCAAGGGAAATAGATTCTGAAGATGGACTAGTGTGGAACAGTGCCTGAGAGCAGAAGTTCACTTCCTGTGCCAAATTCTGCTTTGAGCAATGCTGTTGCACTTCTGGAGTCATCTCCATGAAGATGAACGTCTTCCTCTCGTGCTACACCCAGATTTGGCAAGCAGGAGCCTGACAGTTTACAAAGATGTGTTCTTAGGCTGCAAAAATTCTACTCAGTAAGCTAATGACCAGATGCTCCCCTTGAGATTTGATTGGTGGGTTTTTTTGCCATTTCTACTGTTGAATGGAACAGCATTTCTGTACAGGAACATCTCTGCCTGCTGTTAAAGACATGAATATTTGGTAGCCCCAGGAGACCGGACCCCATTGCAGCTGCGAGCTGGTATGCTCTGCCCAACAGCCCTGCAGCACAGAGAGTGCACCGAGCCATGAGAGGACACCCACTGTGGGGACTCCACCACTGTGACCACTTCTAGGTTTTGTGCCACAGAAAAGCACAGATCAGCAAGCTCTGATCTCATTAAATGCCCCAAAGCATCTTTGTAGCTGAAGCCTAACATTCATAACTGTTCTGAGTCATAGAGCTAGGTGGATGCTGCGTTTTAATACCCCCTTAAGCTGTTTTGTAATCCTAGCCCTATTAATAGTGCTGCTGACAGCCTGCCCTTCCATTGCAGAGCCACCTGCCTGTCCAGGAGGGGTGTCCCAGTAACCATCAAAATGCCTTTCTAGATCAGACCAGTGGTCAGGCTAGCCCACTATCTTTTTACAACATTGGCACTTTTATCTGATAATCTACTTAGAGACTGCAAATCTGGTCCTACAGCACAGTGCAGATGAGAGACAAAGTGATTTATTGTTCATCAACTCCTTAAAATGTTTTGGCTAAGGGGTGAGGCAGCTGTGCTGGTAACAGATGGCCATCTCGTGCACTTCCCTGCTATCTCCACACTGCCACCTACCTACTTCCTTCACCAGTAAGGCAGAGGTGTCTGTGGAGACCTTCCTAGTGGAAATGGTAACGGCTATCTTGCCTTTCCTAAGGAGAAGCTGCCTGTTGCCTTCATACCCTGGGAACCAGCACTCTGCGATGGGGCAGTAGAGCTGCATTCTGTTTCGTTCTCAGCACTGCAAGGTTGGAGCCTGCTTCTCACAGTCTGATGTCCAGAACACAGGTCTCACTCCCAGAAAGCTGTCTGCTTTGGGGAAAAGTCTTTATTTTAAGAAGTCACAGGCAAGTGCAGCTAGGTGATGTTTTCAGGGAATTTGGTCCAGTCCCAGCTCACGGTGCGTTAACTGTGCTGGAATCTGGACTTGTCCAGATACCAGCAAGGAACAAAGCCTAGAGGCAATATTCCTGCAAGTCCACAACAGTCAGTGGCTGTAACAAAGCCTAGAGGCAGGGAATCCGTGACACCTGTGTACCCATGCCACTCTGTGTCTGACATAACAGGATGCATCCTCACGATCGGGCCCTGCTATTACTGTGGAGCCCAGCCAGCCTCAGAGCTGTTGACGGAACAAACGATGGGACCAGCAGCCTCCTGGAGCGCAGGGTAGGATGCAGGGAGCGTGTTCTTTGGGAAATCCCCTCTTCCTACAACTGCTCTCAGCAAGGTGCAGGTTCTCCATGTGCCACCAATCCCACACAGCTACTGTTTCTGGCCAGCCTCGAGGCAGCTGATCACTGTGTGGTTCCAGTTGGATGTCAAGGAAGGGCAGGCTGGCTGCAGGCAGGTGCTGCTTCACTCTGTATCATAGCACTGGTACTTCAAGGTGCTTAATGTCAAAGCTGCAGAACTCAGGAGAAAAAAAAAAGATCCTTCTGGAACTCTGCAGGTGGTAGGTTTAGAGGGAAGGGGTGCTTGGCCCAAAGACCCATTGCTTTAATTGCCTTGTCTCTCCTGCTGGCTTGGAAAATGGCATGGTTTTCCTTGGGAAGGAAAGCAAAGCTCTTTGCAGGACCGTTGCAGATACTTTCTGAGCTTGAATCTAACCAGCAATCAGTGCTCAAGGGGGCCTGAACCCCCATGAGTTTTAGGAGATCCTTGAAGTGAATGGTTGATCAAGAGGGAGCTATTCTCTCAAAGAATATTCCTTATAATTTAGACAACGTGCCTGAGAGGCACAGCAGCAGGAGGACCATTCTCTGAATCACCAAACAGCTCAGGGTGGGGACAGGGACCTGCTCCTGAAAATCCCTCCTTCCTAGAAGGATCAGGCTCTCCCTGCTGCTATTTTTGCTCCTCAACTTTCCTCACTGTTGGGCCTTAAGTCTTGGAGAAGGATGACTTCTGTGAGCCAACAAACTGCTCGACTAATACTTTGGATCTAGAACAGTTTGTGTGTGTGCGCGCGCACATTTCAGCCTTGTCTGTATCATCTTCACAGTTCCCTCAATGGAGCCGTGCTCCCCTTCCCCCCCGGAGGAGACGGGCTTTGGCTCCGAACGTGCTCTGAGATCACCACCTGGCACAGTGACAGAGTCATGGGAAAGTTGAACATCAGCCACTTTTGAAGACACGGGGCCAAATTCAGCCATGGTGTACGAGATGAAACTCCCCAGGTTTGAAAAGGAGCGTGTCTCTTGACACCACAGCCCGTCTGCAGCTCTTCTCTCCTTCTGGGACCCAACTCCAAAGTTCCCCCTTTCTCTTTCCGCTGCCCACTCCCAGGAATTTAATCTCAGCACAGCTTGGTCTTGCTGTGGTGTCCTAGAGGGACATGGGGCAGGTTCGTTCATTTCCATAGGCATGGAGATGTTACTCTGCATGTGGTGGACAGTGGCTGAGCCTGTGGGACTTCCCTTATGGCAATGTCCGTGCCCACCTGCAGCACCCACTTCTATTGCCCCGAGCTCTCCTTGCACTCACAGACCCTCCCCACTGCCTCCCCGCTCCTTCCCGAGCGCATCTTCCTTCACCTTACCCCTCCACTTTATCCAAATCCACTCCTCCGACTTCATTTCCCACTGTTATGCTTTCCCAGTATCCTTCTCCAAAACACACCAGTTCGTAGTGCGGCTGTATTATTTTGCACAGACACTTGGTTTCCCCACATACTTTTAGAATTTCACTTTAGTAGGTCAAAAATGTTGAAATCTGGGTAAGCTGCTAGTACTCTGTGCGCTTTCTGTTCCTCAAGTCTTGGTGCCTCCTGAACTAAGAGCTAATCATATAACCATATGGAGTGCCGTCTGCTAGAGATTAAGTGAAATTTGTTGCATTACCACATTGTAGCTCTTATTCCAGCTCATCATATGTCAAGATTAACATAAACCTGGCAGAGTAACTGCATTCTGAGCCTGCCTGCACCGAGTCACAGCTCCTCCCCAGAACTGCAGGCATTCAGGCAGTGTCCCCAACACCGCACTACATCACGGGAGGACACCCTGGATGGGGGTATGACTGCATGCCCACCAACATCTTCCAACCCTAAGGAATCCAGAGCACAGACCAAAAGCATTGCTTGTGCCTACATCTGCTCAGCATCTGCAGTCTACTCGGGGTTCATGTCTGCTCACTCTGTCTTTGCATCTGTATCTGCTCAGCTTCTGCACCTGAATCTGCTTAGTGTCTGCATCTGGGCCTGTTCATCATCTGCTCTGCACCTGCTCAACATCTGTCACGTTTCCTCAGTGCCTGTGTTCCCTAGGGGGTCCCCCGTGCATCACTGTCTGCTTTGCACCTGCTCAGCATCCCTGCTATCTTCTGCTCGCTCTCCGATCCCTCGCCGCTGTCAGCGTAACATCCTCCACGGCGTCCTCCATGCAGGAGCCTTCCCAGCGAGTGCCTCGCCACCCTCTCTGGAGCCGGCTGACCGAACAGGTTGCCTGGATCTGCGGCAGGGACGAGCCCAGCCACCTGCCCGGTGCCAGGGACCGGGCTCTTTTCCCTAACCCAGTGCGCCGCACACACCCCAGGCCCCCTCTGCCTCCTCTCCTGCCGCCTTCCCACCTCGCCCTCCTTCCCCTCCCGGCCTTCCCTTGCAGCTCCCCGGCCGGGGACCCCTCTGGCTGCCAGCGCCCAGCCTCCTCCACCTGCGGAGGGCCGCGCCCCGCGCCCCCCGGCCCCTTTCACCCCCGCACCCCAGCGCGCAGCCGGGCGGGGACGCGCCCCAGCCCCGCCGGGACCCCGGCCCCGGCCCCGAGCTCCCCGATCCCCGGCGGCCGCCGCTCCTCGGCTCCCGGTGCGGCGGGCAGGCTGCCCCCGGGTGCGGCACCCCGCGCCGGGCCGGCGCGCACGGGAGCCCGGCACTTACTGTGCTCGGGGAGGCCCTGGATCATGTCAAATTTATGGATCTCTTTGGCATAGTATTCGGACTCGGTGTTGTCCTGCGAGCAGCTCTCCTCCTTCTCCTCCTCCATCTCCTCCAGCAGCTCCCGGGTGCTGTTGTAGAGGGCCAGGATCTGGTAGGGCACATGAGCCGGCCCCACGGTCTCCGGGGGGCTGGTGAGCCGCAGCTTGCTCAGGATCTGCCCCCGAATGGCTTCCACCCGCTTCTTCTTGATGTGGTCGAGGTCCAAGGTGGTGCAGGAGGACAGCGCGAGGCTCACGGTGGCGAAGCTCAGCAGCGAGAGCAGCACCAGAGCCCTTTGCACGTACATCTTCATGTGCGAGGGGGCGGCGGAGGCCCCCGGGAGAGCCCCCCGGGCAGCGGCGAGCGGGCGCGGGGGACCGGGCGGTGCTCCGGCGGCAGCCTCCCCAGATCCCGCGGGCTGAGGCTTGGCGAGGAGGTGCATGAACTCACCGCGCCGCGCGCCGCTCACGACTTCCAGGAAGAGCTGGCAGCGCTCCGCGGGGAGAAGCGGCGGCGGGCGCCGTGCCTCGCCGCGCCGGGCTCCTTCCCCATGCGCCGCCCCGCGCCCCGCGGAGCCGGGAGCGCCCCGCCGCGCCGCGCCGCCGCACGTGTCAGCAGCGGCCCGCGCCGCCCCGCCGCCGCCGCCGCGGGGGGAGCGCGGCGCCCGCCCCTCTCGCTGCACCATTCATGCCCCCGCCGCCACCGGCATCGCCCCGCCGCCGCCGGCGGCACCGGCACCAGCAGCAGCAGCCGGGCTGCCCCGCTGTCCCCCGGCCTGCCCTCCGCCGCGCACTGCCCCTCCGCCGGCCTCGCCGCCGCGATTTTATACCTCCCTCCCATGACGTCCCCGGGACGGGGCTCGGCCGGGGGGGGACGGCACCGGGGGGGGAGCTCCAAGCCCGGCCTTCGCCCGCAGCACCGCGGCTACGGCGATCGCCGCCCGCCCGCCCTCCGCCACCCCCCCCCTCCCCGCCACCCGCCGGGTCCCGCCGCCGCCCCCCGCACGGCCGGCGGCACCGGGCACCCCCCGAGCCCCGCGGCCGGGCCCCCCGGCGGCGGGGCGGCACCGGGCGCCCTCCGACGTGGCCGCCGCAGCCTCCGCCGCGGCGGAGCTCGGGCGCCCCCCGCTGGAGCCGGGCGGGCAGCGGCCGGGCCGGGCCGGGCCCTTCGCGGTGGTCCGCGGGGGCGCCCCGCCCTGTAACCGCTGCCGGACCGCGGTAAAAGCGGCCGAAAGCGCCCCGCGGAGCCCCCCGGTGCGACGTCTGGCCCAGGGGGGACGGCGGCCGCGGGGCCCCGGCGGTGGCAGCCCCCAGCACCTGCCCCGCTCCGCCCGCCGCCCTCCGAAGGGGGCCAGGAGACAAAATGTCGGCCCCCGGCCCGCCCCGCGGCCTGGGGCTGCCCGGAGTCAGCGCCCGTCCCCTGCCCGCACCCCGCTCCTGCCACGGCTCCACGGGGCCTCTCCGGGAGGTGGGACGTGCCCCGAACCCCCCGCCGGGCCTTGGTCTGCGGACATGCTGGGGGCGGCTGGAGAGGGTCCTGGAGAATTGGGGCGGGCTGGGGGCTTCGTGCCCGCTGGCCGCCTTCCCAAAGAAACTGGGGGGTGAGTTGTGAAGGTGCGGGGCTGGAAACACCAGGGCATGCCTGGGGTCCTGCTGTGGGGTGAGCACAGCCAGCTCCCGGTGAAGACACCGAGTGTGGAAGAGGTGCAGTGCAAGTCCACGGGGCAGCTGGGAGCGTTGGATGCAAGCAGCGCTCCCCAGGGAACACAGGTGTGACCCTTCAGAGAGGAGATGGAAGGGCAAGCTGGACACAGCTTGTGTGTGCTTTGCTTGCGAAGAGCAGTTTGGGAAGATGGTTCCTCAGAAGAGTGTGCAGACAAAGGTGGAACAAGGTCTGGTGGCTCTAAGATGACTTCAGGCAAACCAAGACTGCAAATTCTGAGCACTGCCGTTAACTGTCTGCGGGATGGGGATGGGGATGGATGTTTCTAACGCTCATGAGGTGCTTCTGAGATGAATTCTGGATCCTTTTCCACTCTGGGAACTCCTCTAACCGACGCGTTACATTGCTAAATGCGGTAGAACTGATTGCTTTGGACTGCAGTAATCCATTTGCTCCAGTGCCACATGGTGAGTTATTAGTTAAGATGGAGATAAGTGCAGGAATTATAAGAGATTATGAAATGAGTTCCCCAATGGCTGGTCCTGGGCCCAGTTTTCATTAATGATTTTGGCATGCTGAAATGAATGTGCTAATGAAATTGGCTGCTTGTCCAAAGTCGGGAGGCTTTGTCAATACAGGGGAGGACTGGGATGTCCTATAGGAGGGGGTGGGTAATTCTGATGGCTGAGATGGAAAAAATGGGATGAAATTCAATAGCAGAAAATGCGAGATTTTGCTGCTAATGGCTGCGAGCTGACTTTGCTGTTGTGAATTGACAGTGGGGTCTTAGCGCTTGGGAATAGTAGCACAGGAGAAGGATGTGGGAACGGTGCCGGTTCCAGTATCAGGCTGCTCACTTCCCGCTCGGCATGTTACTCTGTCTAGGTTGTAAAGAGGAGGAGAAGAAACTCCATGGTCTGACACACGCTGGAACTGCTGCTGGTGGCTGCAAACAGCAATCGCTAACAGGTTGCACATCTTGGATGTGCTGGAATCCAGCTGGGCTGAGGGAGAGCCTGACAGGGCTACCGAGCGCGTGAGTGTTGGAGGAAATATTTCACACTTGGCAACCCTGCCTGGGGTTTGTCGGTCTGAGCTGGGGCTGATGTAACTCGAACAGCGGCTGTTCTCATGGAGATCAAGACAGGCGAAAGCGTGGGCCTTTCCTCTCTACCAAAGGCCCTGCCTCCTTTCAGAGGGAGGAATCTTGTGTTTGAAGCTTCACAATGGTTAGGAGGTACTGGCCCAGAAACCTCTGTGAATAACAATATTTGTAGTTTTTCTCCTCCACCAAAAACCCTTAGAGGTGGAGCACGTATTTTCAAGAGCTTGGAGAAAAAATTGCAAAAAAAATCAAAGTGAGGTGCTTGGAGCTGCTAGGGTGGTGCTAGGGTGGAGCAGGTCTGGCAGCTACCGTTTGCTTGGCGCTTTGCTTCCCAGTGGGAGCTTAACATTTACAGTGAACTGTCCTGTGCCAAAATCAGGAGTCTGGCTGGCTGCCTCATGCGAGGGGTGAGGAAGAAAGGTGCAGCGCTCTGTGTCACTGCTTGCTACTAGAGGTGCCCCACATCCCATAAATTCTGCAGCTGACTGTGAGCTGCTCGACAAAACCTTTAGCTGCTCTGAATAAGGTTGTCATTGTTCTCTCCCACTGTAGTGCTACCATGTGAGCTTTCCACCACGGCTCTAGCTTTAACTGCATGTGTGTGCACTTGCTTTAAAGGTGGTCTAGGACCAGAAGCATGTGGGAATGCTCAAGCGTGATTGCTTTCCCAGACTCTCCAGGCTTTCTCTTAGGCCGAAGGAGGACTAGACACAAGCTCTATTCATAGGCCCAGTCAAGAAGTAATCAACAGCAAACAGTGCTAGCGGGGGACTCTGTTAGTCCTATTCTGTGTGATTGGATTTGGGTTGAAACCAGATGGATGGAGTCCATGCTTAGGTGTGAGAACTTGTATGTGAAAGGAATGCTTACGTAGTTCTTACTTGCTGTTCAGAGGAGAGGGGGTGGCAGTACTTTGATTTATAGTGGGGACAAAACCGAACAAGTAAGGCAGGGTGAGAGTTGAGAATACACTGGAAAAGAGAAACCCAGCCACCACAGACCTAAGCTGAACAAAAAGCAAGTGCAGAAGGCAGTTTTAGACAGCCACAGAAGGAACAGAAGTTTGTCCTGTTCATTCTTTCTCCTTCTTGGTTGAGTAGGGGCTGGTCTAGGTCCAGGATCAAACACAGAGGAGAATTAGGCTGTTCAGAATGAGTGACACTGACGTTTAAAGCAAGCAAGATACATTTTAACCACAACACAGAAAGAGGGATGAAAACTCTTTCTCCTCTGTTGTCTCCCCCAAGCAGGCAAAAACATACCAGCGTGGGTGACAAAGCCCATTCTGAGGAGTGGATGTGTCTGTGTGGGAACACAGAGAGAAGCAGGGCAGGACAGATTTTAGGCTTCATTCTTTCAACATATCTGTTCTTCTCTCCCAGGGAGAATTTCTGAAGTCACAAGTCAAAGTTCTGGGGCAAGGCTCAGTTCCGCAACTGCTCAAGCGTTTTCTTTCCCTTGTGTGGACTGCTTCCATCACCTCCTTCAGTCAGCCTGAGACTGGTGCCCCTGCAGTGGGCAGCACCCCATGTCTCTGGGAAGGGCTGGGATGTGCTGGTGGGGTCGTGCCTGGGGTGAGGACCAGGGAGAGATTGCGAGGAGAGGGCTGGGAGGGGACAATTCAGGATGAGCGGACCCATGGGTCCTGCTGTTTTGTGATCTGTCAGCTCGAGGTGGCACCCTTTACTGTTCCTGCCCTTCCTCCAGTAGCAACACCCCACCAGCTACCAGTTTGGGGTCACAACTGCCCAGGGACTGCCACTTAAGCAGATATTGCTGTGGATACAGTCACACTCCTCTTCGGGTGCCATTTTCTGAGCAAGAAGCCGGTTGTGATGGCACACTTGTACTCAGACATCCTGCAGTCGCTAATGCAACCCCGGGGGCTGCAGTCTCTTCCCTCTCCTTGTGTCTGCACAGCCACAGCTCGTCAGAGGAGTGGATGGGAAGTGCAGGGCCATATTCCTGTGTGGTGGAACACGGGGCTGGGTGAGAAGTGCCCACTCTACCTGATGGGTACCCGAATCCATAATCAAAAGAGAAGAGCCAAATATCTGGAAGATGATGATTTCAGAGAGCCTAACCAGCCTGGCTTCAAAAAAGGAAAATAACCTCTCACTTATTGAATTCTTTGAACATGTCAAGGTTTGTAAAGAGAGATAATATCTTTTATTAGACCAATTGATACAGCTGGAAAAAACAGACAAGCTTTCAGGCACAGAAACAATTCTTGTATGTTTTTTCCCTGGTTATATCTAACAAAAAGTTACTACCTCTGCCTACAAATCTTACTTCACCTAATCCTTAGATCATCACGGTCACCGCATGACTACTTGAAAATGCCAGTGAGGAATGGGAAAGGGGAGAATTATTCGTCACAATTTGTTCAGACTTCTTAAATTCTTCGGCCAGACCACGAGCCTCAGCTGAAGCTGAGCAGGTGTATGTACGGGGCGCGTTGCATTGCCTCTAGCACAAAGTATTCCTGCAGGGCTTAGAGCTGTAGGGTTGCGCTGTCGCTCTTTGTCGCTGGTAACGGTACAATCAGGAGCGGCCCTGGCTGTGAGGAGCGGCAGCCGCGGGCCGCCTCCTCCCCGCCCCGGCAGCGAAACTCCGGGCAGGGAGCCCGGCTCCGGGGCTCCGGCCGCGGCCCGGTGCCGGCTGGAGGCCGGTTGGAGGCCGGCGGGGCGGGCCGTCTGCCGGAAGCACCGGCGGCGGCGGCGGATGGAGGCCGAGCGGCAGCGGGCGGCGGCGCCGCGCCGGGCGGGGGTGAGCGGGGCCGGTAGAGGCCGCGGGAGGGGAGCGGCCGCCCCTTCGTCCTGTGCCCGGCTCCCGAAGCTGTCCCTGTCGGTAACCGTGTGCTCCTCCCGCTTCCCCCTCCGCCGCAGGTGCCGAGGATGGGCCGCCGGGCACGCCAGGACCTCCTTCAGGACGAGAATGTCGGCAGGAAGAACTCCTCTTCTGCGTCTGCCGGAGAGGTGGGTGTCCTCCCGGGGGAACCGGAGGCGTCTGCGGTCCTGGTCCTGTCGCCCCGGGAGGGTCTCCGTGCCGGCCGAGAGCTGTTCCCTCACGGGGTGCTTTCCCTGTTGAAGTCTGTCCTAAGAGCCAGTACCCAAGTGGCTGCCCTGCCCCTTTCCCCGTGTTGCCTTCCGCAGGATGTGTGGTTTTCACACAGGCTCTTCCCTGGGGCTGTGGTTTCTCAGATCCATGGAGAGTTGTATCAAGCAGCCTTGGGGCCTCTCCCTCCCATACATGCATATCTTCCATGGGTATCAAATATGAACAGGGTCATCATTTTGTTACCAGTTTTGCCACCATCCATGGTAGCGAGGCAGAGTACAGGTAAGCAGATGCTTTTCCTTTGGACTTTGCTTTTGCTAGAGCCAGAGTACAGCTTCTGGTGGTCAGTATCAGGTTTGTGCAGCAACATTACTTTTCCTTTTGTCCACACACAGCCACAAAGGTCATGCTAGGAGCCAACTTCGCAGCATGAGACTTTGTCTCATGGGCAGTCATGTGCAAACTCAGTTCCCACTTGGCTCTGGAGAAAGACTTTTGTTCAGGTTCTGTTCTGTCGGTACCTCTTTGAAATACAGAAGACTGTATAGAACCCCTCTTTCACAGGAGGGTGAAGCAATATCCCAGAATACCCAGAAAGATAAGATCTGAACCCTTTAGATTCACTCTCTTGCTTACTGCTGCAGGATCCTGAAATCCGGGAAGTTTGCTCTCTGTTGCTCCCCACAGGCATCTCCTGCTGAAAGGAGCACCTGTCTGTCAGGAAATGACATGCAGACAGTTCTCCCTTACACCTTCAAATGGATAAAAGGGTCATCAGACTTCCAGCAAGTTGACAGTGGTATTAATTTATATGAGATAATACTTAGCTTTTTGCAATACCAGTAGTGTACTCCAACATATTGCGTTCTTGGTTTCTTTGAACTGCAAAACCACTTTGCCCTGCTGACTACCCTGGCACCAACTGTACTGGAAGCTTCTGTGTTCCCAGCCCTGGGACGGTCTGTCTTAGGAGTGGCTACTTCTCTGATACTCCGTGTCATGACAAAACTCTCACATCGAGTAGTTGTGTCCCAGTCACCTGTGCCAAAATGTGTTTCTAGGGGTTGTTTCCCTGGAGTCCCTGCTATGCTGTTGAAAACACACTGTTACAGCTCCTCTTACAATTACACCTCATGTAGGTTTTTTTTTTATTCCCCACTGGAGAGAGTATGCTGTTTTCGCTTTTAATAGGCATAACAGAGAATCATCTCCTCCCACCTATGCACTCTTCCTTCCCCGGTTATATTAGGAGCTCAGGAGGAATCCTGTGAGGGAGTTTCTGGAAGGAGCGAAAGGCCCATGCTCAGAGGTCACCTAAACTCTGCAGAGTTCATCCTCTTTGATGTAGCAGTACTTCTCTGCCACATTAGCCAAAATGGAGTGCTCTGATCTCTAGGGTTAAATCCCTTTCTACAGGCAAATCAAACCAACTCCTTTTGGCACAGTTGTGGGTACTAGAGAATGAGGAAGAGCATTTACAGTAAGTGGAGTAACTGATACTTGCCTAGATGTGATGCCCAGCCTCATCCTGGCTGTTTAATGTGACTAGCAGAAATTATAGTAAAATTTTAGCTCCTGCGTAGTAAGAAGTTGAATATACCTTCGAAGAAGTTCAGGAGATCTGAGGTGATCCCCCAGGCTGGCTCTGTGCCTCTTCAGTGAGCCCTGTGAAACTCCTGTTAAGCAAGGGACGCAGGGACCCTGACAGCAGATGGTTTTGCCTTTGCTTTCTTCCATCTGTCCTTGCAGCACTGGAAAGACCTGATAGGAAATGCCGGGTCTGTGCAAAGCAAATGGAGCTCTTTATCCACATCCAGTAGTAGGATCTTTTGTAATTTAAGCAATTTTGTAATTTAAGCAATCAAATTAACAGTGGGGCCCATAGGTAAAGAAAGCCTTGAAAAAAACAGCCGGTGCTGCACGTGGGTGTTAACCTTGGTTAACCTCCAGATGAAGGCGGCTCACTGTCAGATTGTTCTCTGCTGGAACTGCCCATCCTCATTTATGGACCAATTCCCTGGTTAGAAAGCGACCAAGGCGTGTTGTAGGGGAACTGACTGACTGTACCTTACTGCAGTTGTACTTGGTGCGTCTCACATCACAGCCATCCTAATAGCTGTGAAGAGATCATAAAGGTTCCAGTCCTTGGGCATCCCTGGAGGGGACTAAGAAATAGTTAGAATCTTCTGACTGAAGGCAGTGAGCTTTTCAGCAGCAGAAGGGTGAGGCCTTCCACGCCTTAAACGATTCAAATATGTTATTACTGGATCTTAACCACCAGGAAGAAATGTTTGTGTCAATATTCTCCCTTCAGACAGTTCTTTGTTGCTAAGTGTTGCTGTTAACTGGAAACCTTGGAGCTACCGGAGAAGAGACAAAATCTACTATGTATAAGCCTCAGCCTTTTCCTTTGCTTCAGAATTGGAGGCCTTTCATACACGGTCATATTTGATACCAAAATGAGCATTTAATAGATCTAAGCTTGCATTTTCCTTCACCATGGGTTGGCAGCCACCTTTTACTTTTCTGGAAGCTTGGCCTTGGCTTGCCTCCATGGTGGGGTCAGCCATTACAATGGATGTCTCATGCAACCATCTGGTCATCCTGAAACCCTTTCAAGGAACCTTCCCCAAAGAAACTCAAAATAACTAAGCAAAAAACATACTTTTTACTAGAACTGGCCATAGTGGCCAGTAATTAATTTCATCACACGAGGTTTTATTCCTATTAGTGATTTTGAAGACAAAGAGATTTGTCCTAAACCTTTGCCTATTGACACCTTCATGGGCAGTTTCACATTCAGGATAGTGATTCAGTTCTTGGTAGTTCCTCAAGGTTTTAAAACTATTTTAAGATTCATCTTGACTTCTTATTTTTTTATATTTCCATGTCAATCCGCTCAGCTTCCGCTTAGCTCAAGCTTTTCATATGAACATCTCATTTGTCTAAACGTTATGGTCTTTTCTTGACAGTAAGAACCATCCTGGATGTGTTTTCCAGTCAGAGCAGCTTGCTTGAAGGAAGCAGAAAGTACCCGTCCGTCTATCTGCATTTCAACATTTGGGCTTATTACAAGGAAATCACTTTGAGGTGTGAACAACTCATTTAACATAATTAAGAAGATCTTTGTTTTCAAGTCAATATGCAAATCTTCTGACTTGGAGCGTAGATCTTATCAGATTACTGCTGATTTCTTGTTGACCTGGACTCTGTCTTCCAAAAGAGACCCCAAACAATGGTACATCTCATCACCTGTCTGTCTTCTTTCACAATTGTGTTGTGAAAAATTTTTTCCTAGGGCACAGCTGCAATCTCTTGTGCCTTGTAGCAGGCTATATGTCCCTCAAGCTCTATAAAAATGTAGTATTTTAGTGTCTTTTGAGTGTCTGTTGTATACATATGGTGTTCACCCACAATAAATTCCTTAACTCTAGGGGTGTCTCTGTGGTTCCTCTGCCCATATCTCTATTTGATAATTCCCATTCCTGTGTGAAAGCATCTGCATTACCTTCAAATTCAGACCTCTGGCTCCTCAAAGAGCTCAATGTCAAAAAGCTCGTAGCCTGCCATTGACACACACAGCATTCCTGCCTTTTCAGAAGTACAAGTACTAACAAACAACATTGCAGCTATGTATTATTTCAAGAGGCAAGAAGGAACATGATTATTTGCTGTAATTGGTGCAGTCAGCATCCTCCTGCAACAATGGCTGTGCGTGTTCCTGGCCTTTAGAGCTCCTTGGCAAATTAGCAGGCACTTCTCAGGCACCCTGGGGAATATGCCGTAAATGGGAATTCCTAGAGATAAATCTGCTAGCAGCATGCCAGAACTCTGCATTTCAAACATTCATTTTCAGAGGGGTAATATAGCCAATTTTTCCATTGGGAGGCCTTTCCCATCCCTTGGCTTGCTGTGTTACTTTTCACTCATCTTGATGCTATCAGGTTTCTGACAAAATCAGACAGACTCAAGCTGGCCATGTTATTTGTATAATGGGAGGGGCAGATCACATAATGAGATCTATTGAAGATCTTTGCTCTCGCATTCTACCAGGACTTCTGGACGCTTGTCTAGAATAAAAGTCAAACCTTTTTCCTGGCTCTAGCATTGCTATGTCCAACAGCCTGGATGCTGGCTTGATGACATCCACCAAAAGAAGTTGTTCAGCCAGGTTTGGAGCTCTTGATGGGATTAATTTGGAAAGCTGAGTGGAAAACCCATTCATTTAAATATATCAGCATTTTTTTCCTTTTCTGTGTCTCCTCTCAGCAAGAGTGAACTATTTGTTGTTCCATAAGAAATTAGTATGCAAAAAGATTTTCATGTTATTCTGCTTCCAGTCAGTTTTCTTTTTATCCTACAGTGACGGGATTCTCTTGGGACTTTGTCCAAGACTTCGTTGGGTTTCTGCCTCTTATGAATTCAATATGGTGTTGTTGATGTCCCTCTGGCAGCACTTTGTAGATCCTCTGCTTTTAACAGGCAGTGTATCAGCCTAAAGGATGAGGGTTTTCCAGGCTATGCTGAGAATATCTCCATACAGGTAGGAGAGGGTCTCTTTCACTTAATGTCATGGTTTGTTCAAAATCATTTAAGATCCCTGATGGGCTTCTTCCACATGTTTCACCAAGGCCTGCGGAAAGTCTCTGTGCTCTCACTTCTGAAAGTATGTTCTTCGCTTGTTGTCCTACCTAATATCTATAAGCCTGCTTATACAGTTCTGGTCCATGGGTGGTAATTAAAAATGATTATTTCTGTGCTGCAAAAATATAGGCAAGGTTCGTGCAGACAGACAAAAGCTCGAGGTGATTCCACTGGACGTTGGAAGGATGTTCCCGCAGGTAACTTTTGCAGAGCAGCTATTTGGATTTCTACCACCCAGCTTACAGACACTCATGGTAGTGACTTCTGGCCACGTTCCTGAGGCTGACATCCAAGCTGCATTTAAACAGTACTCTGGTTATCTAACCCAAGTGAACAAACAACTACAAAGCAGTTGCTGAGGGTGAAATCCAGATGGAAGATTGCTCAAAGAGGAGGTTATTTAAATGCTTTTATTTAAATGCTTTTTCAACACGTGTTGTCCAGCTGGATTTCCTTCAGTGCGACTGTGAGTCCTGTACTGCCTGGGTTCTGTCCACCCAGAGAAGTTTAGGTCATGTTGGGTCCTTCAGAAGCCTTTTTGCTCTCAGGTGGGAGAACAAGGGGCCCCTGGTTGATAGATACACAGTTCTGACAGATTTTACCAGTTAGGTGAATCCGATTTCATTTACACTGCTCACTGATACGGACACTTCTGTACCCCTGCTGCCCTAACCTGCATGTAGCCTCCCTCTGTTCTTGCCACAGTAAGACCATAAGGCCAAATGACAGCACAGAGACCGGTGAACTCAAATACCAAAACACTTTAATCAGAGATACAAGGAATTTGTAAATTACATGACTTCCCTGTTCCAGAGGAGAGAAGATGCAGTCCGGAAGAAAGGTAGGTTAGCATAGTGGTTCCAGCCATGCTGTGCTTAGTTCTGGTGCAGGGTTGTGGGATACATTATAGTCTCTCCCTGAATGATGTGAATGCTGTTATTCTAGGACTGTATAGAGATTACCAGATTCTTAATTGCCTCCTCCTTGTATTTGGTGCCTAACAAGTGGTTGTTGCTGCTGCTGGTTCTGGCAGTCTGCTCATCAGAAGGTTCTCAACCAGCTCACAAGTTTCGCAGTGATTAAGAGGCTGCTTTACTGCAGTTACTCATCTGCCCCATAACTAAGCTGCTCCCTTATACAATGGGGTTAACTGAAGTTCGTGCACTTACACAACACTATCGTCAGCTAAGGCTAACTTATGTGAACGGCTGCAGCTCCTGCTCCCAGTGGAGGATCTGAATTTGGTCTGAGAAACAGTGGCTCCTGAAAATAGAGGTGGAAGCTGCTATGGAGTATAACCCCCAGCATGACTGGTCTGGCATCCTTTGTGGGCTCTGGCACGGTTGCAGTGTCTGTCCATTCAAACCTTTCTAGCATCCTATGTGACTGAAAAATCTGGGTTTTCTCATGCTACTAGAACTAAGTTTATTCTCCTCTCACTTTCATTTGTAGTTGTGTGTTTTTTTTTTTCTTTTAGTATTCCTTTCAAGGATATGACTGCTGGCAGACTTTCCTGCCTCTGCAGTCAAACAGGCATGCTTTGTAGTATTACAGTTTGTATACGCATAGATGACTGTGGATATAAAATCTTACAACAATGGGATCAACTTTGTACTTCGTTCAAGCGATGAAGGTTGCAAAGTGTGTGCTGTGGGACAGCCGTTCACATCGATCTTCCACGCTATTTTACGTAGAGTTCTGTAGCTTTTCCTTTTAACTTCTTTCTCTCTTTTTCCCTCCTTATCCTTCTAGGATGAAGACTCTGAGGAAAAGCTTGACCATGTAAGACTAGAGGCTTTCTAGATAGATGCTGGCTCCTCTGAAGGGGACTAGTAGGACCAACCTATCCATGTGTCTGGAGACTACCTGAGGAGGGGACTCTAGCACTGGAGAATAAGAAAAAATCATGCCTGAGATGCAGTACCTCTCTTGCATCCTCTGTTGCTATTATTGACAGTTTTGTTGTTGTTGTTTTTGTTTTTAATTATCTTTCTAACAGCTGCTGTTATCAGCTGCTGCATCTTGTACTGAGGTCACAGACCTACACGTGGCCACTGGAAAGATGTTCTATTTTCATTTAAAAGTCAGGGCAACAATTAGCTAATGAAGTACAGAACCTATCTGAGCCTACCTAGATGCCCTGTCCACTATGTTTAGCTCGCTCCCATAACATGAAAACTTGTCTTAAGGGATTATGGAGTCCTGCTGGTGCCCCAGACGAGAAGGCCAGCTGGTAGTAATAGGGATGTGTGCTTGGCTATTTCCTGTGAGCCCTTCCTCTTTACTGTACCTGCTCTGGAATGCTTATACCTGTGGTTAATGGGATGGCATAGTGCTTCTTACTACCTCCCGCTACACAGAGGAAAGGAATACACTTATCCTTTCTCGTCATGCAGCAAAGCTAAAATACATCTCGGCATTCATTTGGCATTAGGAGACAAGGTGGTGCTGTTCAGAACAAACTACGAACTAGTGCCTGTTTCTGTTAAAGTCTCTGTGCTAATAGTCTTCCACTCTTCTGAGGGATGGAATTGGTGTTGCTGACTTTTCCTGGCTAGAGTAGCTCTCTTTATATGTTAGATTGTTAAAGCATCCTTTCCCACACACTGATTCGTTCTGCTGAAGCACCAGCCCTGTAGTGGTAGTGTACTAGGTCCATTTGTGAAGTTTAAAGCCCAGAAAAGAAACCTGTATTGACCATCTCATTATTTCTGGCCTTGGTGGGGTATACTTATCACAAGGAGTTAAGACTATTCAGATATGCTCAGTTTTCTCTCGGTAGTGCCAGAGATGATACTGTAAGAAAGATCCACTGAGTTTATTAATCAGAGATGGATGGTTCACAACTATATCTAGAGCACTTTTTCATTTATCAGACAAACAGACCTCTTGCGGATGGGTCTAGTTTTGGGGACTGGTCACCCAATAGATTTTTTTCCTCATTTTTTTCCTAATTTTAACCTAAGCCTTCTTTTTTATTTTTTTACCTCACTGTAACCAGTCCTTACAGTCATTTCATTGGAACTAATTCCATCTCCTTGCCTTGTCCTAATTCATTGATTCCCAAAGTCTGCTGTACTGAGTGGTGGCTGGTCACATGCTGCAGGTGTCTTCTTGCTCCTGGCTGCTGAATTTCTTCAAAACAATTAAACTGATGTGACTTCTACATAAGCAATTGTTGTTGCTTCGCAGGTGTTGTGCAATGGTCCCTGGGAAGGAGATTTTCCTTGGTATGAAGTGATCTCCTCTTTGAAACCCCTCCTGTCAGAATAATTCCTGCACCCTTTATTCAGGCTTATGCTCTTAAGCAGCACAGTCACCCTTGAAAGTATTTTTCCACTTGTACATGCCTGTGAAGGGTAACAAAATGGTTAATGGAGCACTCAGAAATCTGACTTGTAACTTTTAATACTTATGACTTTAAAATGCTTCCTAACTTCTATTAATTGTATCGCGAGCCCCTTCCGAACCAACTATTAGTGGAACTTTATAATAAAAAGTGTGATCCAAAACTTGTTTAGTTGCAGTATATCCCTCCCTTAGTCATTGCCTGGCCAAGCTGAAATACTTGGCTTCTTGAATCATCTGTCCGAGGTTGGCCCCTCTGTCCCCCTGATGGCTCATGCAACCCTTTTCTGAACTCCCTTTGGGCTGTGCTGAGTGTTACAATCTGAACTCTTCCTGGATTTGGTCCCTTTCCTCTTGCTGCTGTGAAGATAGTTTGTGGCTGCCCGAATAGTAGCACGCAGCCCCATCTGTGCTGTTGATGTGAACGTACCTGCTGAAGTCCTGCCCTCCAGCCATCTGCCTGCTCTGAGACTCATTTTGCATCCCCTGGCAAACCACTCATCTTGCATCTGAATTTTTGCCAGCTGAATCACTCATTTGGCTGCACCTTCCAAAGGCTGTAAGGCTGATCAATGGTATAATAAAGGGTGTATCCTAATATCTCAGTTAATTTGCAGAGGCAGAATAAGCAGGAGGAGTATGAACGTGGCTGGGAGCCAAGATTTTTGCTGGGTTCTCTTCCTGGCTTTGCCACAGATTTGCTCTGGGGCCTTGGAGAAGTCCTTTCTCCAGTTTACTTTAGCTCCTGCCTGAAAGGAGGGATAGAACTTGGTGCAGGAAAACAGTGGGGATTCCCTAAACACAGATCCACGGAGGGATTTAGATCCCTTACCCTAACAGCAAAATCCACTATTTTATCCCGTTTAGGTCCCCAAACTGTGTGGTATGTAGACTATCAGGATGGGACCATGGATCTGTTAAGGTGGTAAAGAGTGACTGGGGACTGCAGTGTGGCTGAAACCCTGCTCTTCTGCGGAGTCATGGCATCTCTGTGAGAGCTGTAGGAGAGCAAGGCCTTGCACTAGCAAGGAGGGATCCTGGTCCCCATCCTGGAGCTTTGTAGCCATCAGCAGTGGAGCAGGACCTTTTTCCTCAGGGAGCACCAGGGATGGAGGTGTTGATTTTGACACTGAAGCCACATGTTTTATGCATAAACTCAAAGATCAAACACACCATCTCCTTTCCAGGCTGGAAGATACTGATTTTATTCCCCTCTTTCTCCTCCTGACAGATGTATCAAGTCATGTTTCCCACTTCCCTAGAGAATATTACGTCTAATGACAAACCTGTGAGCTGTTCTGGTCTGAGAAGGCTCTCAGTCCCTTCTCTTGAAGCTGCTCTGCTTTGCAGAAGGGAACTGAAAGAAGTTTTGGTCCGCAGGGAAGGACTTTCTTATCTCAAGGTAGCAACATTTGAGCAGGAAGACATCTGGTTTAGTCCTAGTGAATCCAGCTGGAACTTTGCTCTGTAGTTCTGTTTTGGCAGGCATGCCACAGGTAGCCTTGAGGTGTTTCATGGGCTATAGCAGGCAGAACACCTGATTTCTGCCCCGTAACTAGGTGGATGCTGACATCTATGCCTCTTTATCACTCAAAGTTTGAGCGATGACATGCTTTAAAGCGACAATTGCAAAGAGAATTTGAGGATCTGACCTTTGCAGAGGGGCAGTGAAGTCCTTCTGTAGCTCTAGGTCCCAGTGGTTGCTTTTTAGGTTAAGAAGACATGTCAGGAGCAAATGCTTTCAATGAGTGGTTGTTGGAAGAACAGTCATCAGATGTTTAAGTCCCTGAAATGTGAAGCCAGTGGTGGGCTTATTTGGCGAGGTTTGTGTGTTTGCATTGTAAAACACAGGGTAGATGACACGGATCCCCCGGTGAGAAGCAACCTGCACCAGCTGGGCAGTGCTGCGGGGTGGTACAAGCGTGGTTACCAGAAGCAACTCAAGCCAGAGCCTTTCCAGACTCGAGCTGACTCACAGGGATCCTGCCTGCAGGTGTGTCTGCACCTGTGGTGTAGACATGGCCTTGGGCTCTGTATGATCAGGGCCTTTAATCAGAGCGGTATTTTCCTGACCCAGTTCTTACCCTCGCACAGTGGTTGGCACCCAGCTCCAAACTCTCATTGCTTTGTCTGGTCTGGTCTCAATCTGCCTAGCAGCCGCTCCCCAGGTGATCTTCCCCACGTTTCCTGCCTATGGCTCGGAGACGTGGGACGGAGGAGCCCGACACTGGATGCACTCAGCTGTGTGTTCACTGGGGAACATTATTTAGGCAAAAATAGGCACTGTCCAGCCACTCTAGTTAGAGAGTTCGTTACCTAAGAAGACCTAAAAGGACGTGTATAATAGTAACACAGTCTCTTTTGGGGTCTATAGCTTGTGTGGCAGTAAGATCTAGGGAATGGTGGACAAATAGTTCACATCCCAAAGACGTTGCGGTCTCACTGTGTTTTCTCTAGCATCCTGTTCTCTCTTGTGTTCTTCAGCTTGTAGAACAGCTCTCACCAGGGAATAGCTACTTTCTCTGTATGGTTTGTTGCCAGGGTTTGCCTTCTTAGGCATGCAATTGGGAGTGGGGTGGACTGGCAGTAGGTAGCTCTTGAAGTGACAGGCCTTTCTGGGAACCTGGGAGGGCTCTCTGAGGCAGATTTTCCTGTAGCTGGTGCACGTTTTGAATGCCATTTTTGCGTGTGTGTGTCCTGGGCTCGGCTGAATTTGTCCCTCCGTGTCCAAGAGTCTCTGTCCTCTGTTTGGATTCTGTTAATAAACACCCTCCACTGATGGGAACCGGCATCCAAGGAAGCACTGGCTTTTTTACCTGCTTACTTTTTATAGGGATTGCGTCTTTTCTTTTTCATTTTTTTTTCCAGTGGTCTTCTGGTTGCTTGTAGAAATGCTGGACTCCGAGCCTGTTCCCGGGGACCGCTCAGCTGGAAGTTGGCCAGATTCTCCAGGAGGAATCTCAAAAATGCAGCTGAACTTTTGTTCCCTAATTAGGCCAACTTCCCCAGTGTGAGCCCCAGCACTGTGTGGCCCGGAGCTCCCCAAGGCCTTGCGCTGCCTCTCTCCCGTGCACCCCAAGCGGCTGGCCGGCAGGGCAGTTATTTTCAGCTTTCTGAGGTTATCTGCTAGCCTTCTGATGACATCTACTGAAATAGCATTTCTGGTCAGCCATGTTTCCCAGCCTTTCTAGTCGTGTCCTTTCTGCTTGGCTACCTTGATGCGGATTAGGGACAGACCCTGACACTCGCATAGGAAATAATTTTATTGAAAGCTTTTCCTTTTCTTTCCACACATCTATTTCATGCTTTGAATTCTCCCAGACCCAACTGAAGGAAGTAAAAGAACTGTAGGAGTGGTGTAGATGGATGGGAACGCTTCTGTTAGTAGGTAGCACAAGGTAGGAGCAAATTGGGTGAGAGATGTTTACATGTAGGGGGGATAGAAGGGGCATAGCCCTGTGACTGTGGGTTGTGAGGGATTTCCACCTGGTAATGCCCTGCTCACAGAATCAGATTGTTGTGTGACGCTGCGTGGTTTCATGCAGGAAAGAGCAATAACTCTTGAGGCAGGTTAAGGTGTCGGATGCTGCAATGTGCCAACTTCTCAGCAGGTACACACGTAAATGGACTAGTTAGCTGGAGCTGACCATTGTTTTAGGGAAGAAACTCTTGACAACTGTTTAACAAAATGAGCTGCTCCATTACCTGCTGTGGTGGATGATGGAGAATATTTGAAGCCCCCCCAAGAAATGTTTCTGTCGCAGTAGCAGTTTCCCTTATAAAGGAAGGTCAGTGACTATGAAGAATGACACATCATGAAAGAAATGAAAATCCAGTCTTTTCTACTAGGCATTTAAGACATGCAGAAGTCCTTGGAGGGGGTTCATCACAATCAGATGTGTTATTTCTACTGTCTGTGGATGTGATAAAGAGGGCTAGCAGAGATGGGCTGCTCTTTGCAAAAAAACTGGGCTTGCCTAGATCTGGAAATTGAACCCTTTTTGATATCATTTGTGCTCTGAGATCTGTGTGGATTGTGAGTGTTATGTAGCTGCTTAGAAGCTATTTGACTTACAGCTCCTTAACTGGCAACAGTCAAAACTAATTAATCAGGCTTGTTTGTGAACATTTGCTTTTCCTCAGTCAGGGGAAACTCTGGCAACCTACTGGAGAAAAGGAAGCTCTAGTCTGGACGTACTCCTTTCTTTCTTTCTGCTCCATGGTCATGACTAGGTGAAAACAGGACACAAAACCACACACAAATCTCACCGTGTTTTCATATGGGGCAGACCACAGATCCTACACATTTTAAGGAGATGTACAGCATGACAGAAAGATTGTACGTCCTCTGTTGCATACTGTCAATGTCATTTGAGTCCCTGTTTCCCTGCACAGGGTGCTTGCTGTTTCAAAGGAGTTGTCATGTTGATGAAGGTAAATTAATTCACATTTCCAGACCCTCCTGAGAATCTGAGGGACCCAACGTGTCCGTAATCTGCCTGCGTTGTGGTGGGTCTTAACAGAAACTTTGCTGGATCCTCAGGACCCACAGAGACACAGGTTAGTTGCTTCCGTGAGGGAAGCGATATCCGACTAGCACCTTCAAAACAGCAGACATGATCTGACAAGTATGTTGGAAATTTCTGTCTTAATGAGGAAGCCAAATTAGAATCGAACACCTGTCTGATAAGAAGGGGCCTGACTACAGATAAAGAAGAAGGTAGCGTTTCTGCATTAATGCAAGAGAGATGGAATTCAGGCTCACCGAGCAAGGCCAGTCATTTTTCAAAGGCAGAGATAAAACCCTGATTACGGTGGTAGTATGAAAGTGTTGGGAAGAAGGCTTGGGAAATCCTGCCTTCATGAAAATGGCACTGAACTGAATTTCTGAGAAGAAATAAAATAAGACCATGGCAACATGCCCATACAAGCACACAATCTGCAGAAACTAAGGTACGGAAAATCTTCTGGAGATAACTGGCAAAACTTAAGCAGAAAAGCAAACCACAGCAAACAAGTGGTTAGTAAGTGGTGTGGTTGAGAGAGGACATGAGAGAGGACACTGTTGTCAGGAGCTGGTGGAGTCTCAGTGTTTTGAATGCTAAATTGCTTTGGCTTCATAGCTTTATATAATAAAACTCTTGCCCAAGATATAGCACATAGTACCAGCAGGTGCTAATCATTTAAAGCCCACAGTCTTTTTCATCAGAAAAGTGTGTTCAGGAGCCTGTTTGCTCCATTACAGAAGAACTACATCTGCCATTTCTGCCCTGCTCCCTCCAGGCTTGACATTCTTCTCACTTTCTCCCTCAAGCTCTTGCTTGCAGCTGCAAGGCCCCTAACCATGACCATATTATCGCCATGCACGACGTTGCATTCTCAATTGTAAATTACATTTTAGAAATGGGAAGGCATATGAAGGTAAGTTTATTTACTTGACAAAAGTGCATGTGGCGTGTGACCTTATTATGGCACTTTACAGGCAACCGACGAAGAAAAACTATTTATCCTCGGCTGACAGTTAACATTGCCTTTCCTGTTGCTAGTGCTCCTGTGGGCAGTTCAAAAAGAATTGCCTGATTTATTGCAAGAGGAATAGAAGGCCTGTAGGTGTATGTGAGCTGTTTGTCAGGGTCTGACAGACATTCGCGGTTGCCTGATGCGTATGATCGATGGGAAAACATTATAAAATTGGGAAGATGTTGGAATCAAGCCCCTAATCACAATGGAGCCATGTCCTGTGCAAGCACTGGGGCAGTCATTCTCAGCACCCTTTCATCTGGAGTGCCCAGCTTGACTTATCTTGGAGTTAAAGATTAGTTTTGGGGATGGGGTTTTTGAAATTGCAAGTACACGGGAATGCTCTGGAGATGCTGTTTTCCCTCAGCCTTCTGCCCAAGCTCTTTGGTGGCACGTGTGTACCTCGGTGTGCCTTTGCGAGGAGTTGTAAGGGAACGTGGGCCGCTGCTGATCTGGGGGATGGCATGCGGGGAGGAGGGAGAAGGGTTGTTTGCATGGGAAGGATCAGCGTGGGAGGGAGTGTGTTTTTGAGGTAGGGGTGTGTGTAATGGGAATAGGGATGTTTATGTGGGCACGCACGCCCATATGTGGTGTGTTTTTCCCCTTTTTCCTGGGCTCTGGGTGTGTCCAGATCAACCGAATTCAAAATGCTCCTTTTTTGGCACTGCAGCCTCTTCTCTGGTTTGGCATCTTAAGAATCTGGGGGAATCATTTAAAGATCAGAAAACTCCATTCACTTGGGCCCCCGAAGGCTTCACATTCTGTGACATGGCCATTCCAGTCGGCTGAGCTCTGTCCCCTGCGGATGAGCCCATATAAGGAGGCTGTTTCCTGCGTTTCACGCTCCCTGCCTGTTCCTCTGCCCTCCTGTGCTCCCTTTGCCGAAGAAAGCTGGTATTTTGGGACTGCAGCTCCTGCCTCATTCCTGCTCCCTGTTTATTTTTGGAGAATGACTATTTTTGCTCCTATCAGGGAGCTATGCAGGGTCGTGCCCCCTCCCTGCAGCAGGCAGCGGCTGCCCCTGGCAGGCTCTCTTCATTTCCCACACTCACAAACAATGCTTCTGCTTCAAGAAATAAACACGGGAGACCCCTACCATCAGGGGTTAGCTCAGCCCCTTCCTCATCTGTGGCAAGAGACAATTTGGCTTTGGCTCGGGGCTGACCCCACCACACATGCAAGCTCCCCTCTGTCAAGTCAGAAATCCTCAGGAGTCACCCAGTCTGTTCCCTTTCTTAAAAGCTGTGGGAGCCACATGTCCCCTCTCCATTTCTCTAGCTTAGACACCTTTGCCTTGACCATGTTTTCCTCACTTTCAGACGTCACTTTACCCAATTATCCCTTCTTCCAATGGTCCTTTCACAGGTCTGTGCAGCTGGGCACCATCAACTGGGAGCTACATAAACTTAAGTTCATCCACGGGGTTCACCTTGCTCCCCTGCTTTCACCACTGCCTGCCACACAAAACACTGAAGACACTGCTGTACGAGGTGCTTCAGGCAGGGGGCTGAGCCCCAGACTGCAGAAGACGATGGGCAGCTCCCACACGGTGCGCCCAGTCTTTGAAAATTCCCATCGTAAGCCCCAAGCTGAATGCTTGTCTTCTCTTGCCATGCGGCGGAGTGCCACACAAGACAGTGCAAGAACATAGCAGGGAGTGTCTTTAAGCTCCAAATGAACTTTCCCTTTAGTGTTTCAGAAGTGGTGGTGGTGTTAGGGTTTGTCTCCCCTAACTTTAGAGGTCTTTGATATGTCTGTCCGTATCTGAACTTGTCGTCTAACTTCCTATTCTAGCCAGTGGAGGAAAGCAGACACTTGAGGGAACAATTCCTCATCTAAAATGAGTTGTCTAAAATGTGTGCTGACTGACCTGTGCCCTAGCAAACATGTAAAATGCGATGCTCCCAGCTGAAATGTGAGTATAGGTAATGAAGGTGTTCCCCGTGAAACGTGCCTTGGACAGCGCGTCCTCTGCAGATCAAATCTCCTTTGTGTCTTGGGCAAGTCAAAGACACACAGACCTGCAACTTGTCAAGATGTTGACTAGTGGTACATCTTTTGCTTACAAAGACACTTAAAAAACTGTCCTGCAATATATCTCTTCCTTTTATTTATGATTAAACAGCATCTTAAACATTGTCTCTCTGTTTGGTAAGTTGTTACTTTAGTATGTGTGAACATGGTGTCAGAAGTGGCTTGACTTTGGCTTGACTGGAGCTGGCTGTAACGTGTCTCTCCTCTTTATTAAAGGATCCACCACCCAAACCCCCACGCCGGCAAGGAGGCTGGGCAGATGATCCTGTACTGGCACCTACCAAGTGAGTACTCACCTCTTTTTTTATTAAGAGCTTAGGCGTGGATTAACTGAACATCACTGGTTGGGCTTTACTGCCACAGGCATTGGAAAAAAAAATTCTGAATCTTGCAGATTCAACCATTTGAAGTGTTGAAACCATTTGAAGTGTTGCTCTTGCACGGTTCCACTAGCAAATGCTCTTTATAATTTGACACTTCTGGCTGGGCTCAGAAGTGTGTACACATCTCTGTCTGTGGGAGGCAGTGTATTCCTCACCTGGTGTAGTAACTGGAAGGAGCCCAAGAACATAATGAGCATGTTAAATACAGGAGCTGGTGGGGTGGGATTTGACTGCCTGCGTCCTTTCCAGGAGAATGACACATGACAGTGTCCCACTGACAAGTGTGCAATGAACAGTTCGGGATTTAGTGATTAGCCTTGACAGTAAAGGTCAAATTTGTCAATGTGTATGTGTGTATGGGGTTGTGCTATAATGGAGATGGATGGAGATGGTCAGAGAGAAGAGATGGAAGAAAAAACTGTACAAATTGTGCAATGTATGTTGAGAAGCCTGATGCTTATGAAGGACATCTAATAGAAAGGAAATATTCAGACATGCTAATAGAATGGGTATCAAAACTAAAAGATAGTTCAGACTAGGAGGAGATTTCAATCTATTAATTATTTTTTAAGCTGTGAAGTTACGCTGGTGTTATATTTTCTATTCACTGAACTGAAGGCCTCTGCCATGGAGCGGTATGAGATTGCTTGTATACATTAAGGCCTATAGTAAGAGTGTATATGTCTGGACATGTGCTTTGGAGGCACTCAGATTTCTGGAAAAGTTATATATTTTCTTTCCTGGAACCCTGAGAATGGGACAGAGCATCCAGAGACCTGTTACGTAGTCAGTATTTCTTAGGAGGTGAGAAAGGTTGTCAATATTCTGCAAAACAGTACTTTTCTGGGAAAACTATCGCTCTTTGTTTGTCTCCGAAGAATAAATCAGCTCTTTGTAGAACCAAGTAGAAGCTTTATGGAAATGTGATAGCAGAGAACAAGGGTGAATTGCATTGCTTAGGAAAAATAAATCATGTAATTGGTGGCTACGTGAGGGACTGGATAGGAGCTAATATAGTTATTCAGGACTGAGCCTAATGTGCCCTGAAGGACAGTGTGTGGGTTCCTAATGTAATGGCACTGTGCTGTGTGCTACTCTAGGATGTTTTCCATGGTTTAACTTGAGCCTCATCTGATAGATTGCAGTAGCTGTCAGTGACACTTCTCTAGCATCCCAATTGCATGGTTTATAGATACAGCAGGTGCTTGGAGTAAACGCTCCTACGAGGTTGGACACAATTCAGCTGAAGAAGCAGAACAGGAGCTAGGAGGCTGCAGACCTTTCTACCTGTATGACCCTGCCCAGTGGGATGTGAGATGAAGACGTGCCCCTTGCTCTTTCACGCATACAGTATCATGCCTTATCTGACAGCATTCTCTTCCTTTGTATTAAGAGCTTTTATGGAATGCATTTTATGATGGCAAGTCTTGTTATGACTTTCTTTAGGCATAGGAGGGATGAGACTTTTGTACAACCGTTTCCCTGACAGTTCTTTCCTTCAGCGGCGGATTCTCAACAGGGTGATCTCTCTCCCTCTCTCCTTCTCTTCCTCAGAAAAGTCTGAGATGCTGGCCTGTGAGGCTGTCTTTGTGACATATCCCAGAGTAGAGCCCTCATGTGAAGTGTCTGAGTCATCGGCTGATGTCATACCAATGTTGCTGCAGCTTTCTTGTTTCTGTTTTCTCAGGCTTTATCTCCCCACAGCTTTTCTACCAATTTGACTCAGTTTGGAAGCCCATCATGTTGACTTGCTCCAATTTCACTAGGGGAGATGTAATTACACTAGAATAACATGCTTCTTTTGATATATCTGGTGCAGCTATAAGGACTCCTATGCCAGTGTAACTGAGCCTACGCTTGGGAAGCATACTGCTTTCAGTAATTTTAAGTAATTTCAAACTGACAGTATTGAAATCCGTGATCTTTTGCTTAGAAAGAAAGGGTGAGCAGAGTGGCTGCAGTTCGATTTTCTGTGTTGTGTGAATATGTTGTAGGCCAGATGGGATACTGCAGCCACTTGTGAAGTACTCTTGTCACTGTCTGTGTGTTCTCTTCCCTATTTGAGGTCTAAGCTTTTAGTTCTGTTTCTGACAGATTCAGCCAGTTGCAACTGCACACTTGTTGCTTTCCCTGCAGGGATACTTAAACTCTTTTCTGCTGTATTTCTAGTTCAAAGTCTTATCAGTGTGAAATGATGATTTGAAATTGTTCTTTGTATTTCCATTTGGGACATGTTAGAGTAGAATTTCATTTGCAACGTGGTTTCCTGTTTTTTCTACCTTTGCTGCTCCTTTTTAGTCCCTTACCTGCCCAGATCTTGTCATACCTAGGTAAACTTGCAGATATTCTCGCCATCTTGCTGGTTCCTTCCATCAGACTAGTGCTGTCTCAGACTATTGCAAGATAAGAAGAGGAGGAGACCCCTTTTTCCAGCCTGTAACTGGTTTTAAAATTAATTTGCACAGATTGTGTGGAAGTAAGATAAGGTAATTTTATCACAAGTCCCCATAGCATAGTGTCAGATATTTAAATTCCCAACTATTGAGCTATTAAAATGGTGGGTTTTTTTTTTTTTGGATAAATTTTCAAAAGTCAAGCATGGAGAGATTTCTTTGGACTTCCAGAACCTCTGTAAAACATCTGTCATTACTAGGAGTTCCATTTTGTAAATATGGGTAATAATGAGCACTGCAGATAAGTGTCTGAGCAAACCCTCAGACTTGGCCTCTGCTATCAGCAAATAAATGGTGCAAAATAGTGACAGAAGAATTTTTATTCCTTACTGAGAGGGCCCTCTGCAACTGAAGCTGCTGTACTTATTTTAATTTGTACAGAGAGAGAACAGCTCTCTGTGAGAAGAGGCAGTCCCCTCGCTGCCCCAGCAATATTGTAGCCGCAGTGTTACAGGAAAGGGGACCAGCCAAGAACCTAGGCAGCCACTTGGGTCCTAGTACCCTGCTGAGATTATATAAATAACAGTAATTACATCAGATTTTTTCTAGAGAAGCAGCTCTCCAACCACTGGATGGAGCCCAAGTGCCATTCTGAAGGCTGTGCTGATGTCCTTAATGACATCAGTGTTGACACTTGTGACAAGCAAAGCAGAGGTTTTATTGTCGAGTTATCTCCTGCATCAGAAGGAAGAAACACAAAGTGCCTGCCAATGGGAGAAGGAAAGGGGAACTCAGTTTTGCACACTAGTGAGGATTTGACAAAGGAGAGGTGCTTCCAAGATCCGTTTAATTCCAGCTTGTGCTGATCTCATCTATCAGACTTTACTTATAGCTGATTATCCTTACAGAATTTCTTCCATTTTTGTCCCTGTTAGTACGTTTCTTTCTTTTTTTTTTTTTTCTTCTTTCTTTTCTTCTAGGGACACTTCCAGTTTACCTGGGTCCTTGTTCCCTTTGGTCTTGAAACCTCCCTGTGGTGAGCCCCTTAAATTTCATGCAGTTCTCCAGGCAGCAGCTGGGGTTGTTGTCGAATAAACACAGCTCATTTCAGGTGGCCCTCCAAGCAAAAAGCAAGTGCTGCTTTCAGGAGGAAATCCCTTCCAGCGCCTGCACGTGTGTCTCCTCTCTTCTATAGGGATCCTGGCATTTTAGCAACAGGTGCTCCAGCCACAGCTGAAATCTTTCCTTTCTGAGGGGTAGGTCATACGGAGTTGGAATAATCAAGGCTTGTTTAGGAGAATGACCAGAACAATTTGGAACGTGTGTTGGTACAGTGTCCAGGAATGCATTTCACAGGATATCAAGGCCCTGTCAGAAGGAAGTGGATGCGGTTGGGGTGACCTTTAGAGCGGAACAGTTTTGGTAACCCAAGCAATGTGTAGACATGATTTAGGGCTCTGGAGGGTGGGCAGTGGTGAGATTGCACCCTGGAGCTGGAGGAAAGTTATTTAAGAGATTAAGGTTTTTTATGATTCAAGGTCTCTAGAGGTAGCTAAAGTTAAAAACCTCCTGTTTCAAAAAGATGGGCTTAAACTATCCTGTGTTGTATCTATATGAAATGATCCTCAAGAGTGTCTGGTTTATAGAACCTCTGGCCATCCCTGTCTTGCAAGTGGGAGTAGTAAAGTGCTCATGAGTTTCTCTGTCTGGCATGGCAGGGGAAAGCTCGTGTCATTGCGTCTGCCCTCTACTCCCAGTCCAGCAATGTTGAGATAAATCTCAGGCTGGGCTTCCTTGTGACACTGCCATGTTAGGAGCAGAGCCAGGCTTCTGGCTGTGGGGAAGACAGCAGCTTCCCTCTGCATCCTGCAGCCATCTGTGGATGTCCTCAGAGATGAGCACAGTAGAGGTACAAAGGATTGAGGCTACCAAGTGAGGGGGCACAACTTAGAAGGAGACGAAAGAAAAGGAAGTCTGATTAAGTTTTGTCTTGAAGTGTCTGTTTTTGGGTTTGTCCCTGCATTGATCTGCAAGGGAATGAGGCAAGTAATGGCCCCTTGGGGACCTTCAGGACTTTCCTCTCAATGTCAGCCGTCATTTTCAATCACCCTCTCCCTCCCAGCCATTAATTTTGGCCCAGGATCATGGGGACTTGTCCATCTATCACTCCTAATTGACACTAAATGATCTGTCAGTTTATTGATGAACGGCAGGAGTGGAATTGTCACAATATATTTTACTTTCTAACAACTCCTCCTGACAATTTTACCTTGTCCATCTCACTCTCCTCACATAAATCTCCATTGGCCTCTCATTCCTTCTCTTGGGCTGTTCTGGTGCCAGCCGCCTCCACACCATCGACACGCATCAAGGACATCAAGATGGCGGTAAGCTGCAGTGTGCAGGCCCAGGGTGGGTTTTTTCCTCTCCTTCTCTCTCCCTCCTTTTTTTTTTTTTTTTTTTTTAATAAGCTGGATGTTCCAGGAATGCTAACAGGCTCTTGTCCTCTTGTCCCTCCATGTCATTGCTGGGGTGAGCTCTCCTTGGTGTTTCTGTTTAGACTCAGTAAAGATAACTGGCAGAAAAATGAAACTCCCTAAAAGACAAAAGAGTCACCTGAGAATCCCTCAGTAGCATGGCTGTGATGGGGGATTTTTTTTCCTTTTAATCCTGCACAGTGTGACTTGCAAGGGTTTCCTGCAAAGGGAAAATGCTAGGCTTATGCCCATACTTGTGTCTTTGCAGTGCTCAGAGGAACCTCGAAAAAGAGTTGGGCTTTTTCCTTCCTTTTTCTTTCTTTTTTTTTTTATAGCTATATTTCTGCTGATTTTTTTTTTATTAGTGAAGTTTTCTTTGGCTTTTTCCTGAAAGATACTAAGCAGCTGAAGAACTAATAAGGTTGTAAAGTCTAACTACCCTAGACAATGGAGTTTGCATGACAAAACTGGGAGTCGGACATTTTGGTAACAGTCCAGGTAAGCTGCTGAGGTGGCAAAGTGTGCTCACAGTGAAGTCTCTCTGATTTTCCTTCCTTAGTTCTCTGCATCTCCAAGGAATTTACCAGCACATCCACGGGAGACCATTCTTGCTCTCCCAAATATTTTGAGTTTAAAAAAGCAAAATCCTCTTGAAGACAACTTGCAACCAACCCTTTTGTATACATCAAAGCCAAGGCTAAAAATTTGTTTGGCCTTTGTAGGTCACCTCTAAATTGACTGTGAAGTCTGACTTAATGCAGTGTACCTGTGGATCTGATCTGCTGTTTTGACCCTATTTCCCTCTCTGTCCTCCCCTATCCCCATATCACCCCTCTACTATTCTGAAATCCTTAACCCAAGTTCTTAAAATGCCTTCTTTCAGAACTGTGGCTCTCAGATGATAGCACAAGGTGGCACTTGGTAACAAATACCTAGTTCTTTGGATTTTTTTTTAAATTTAAATGTTTTCAGTGAGGCCAATCACAAATAAAAGGACTTTGGCCAGGTCCTACAGACTGAAGAGTTTGTTTTCTGTTGTGGGATTTGGAAAAAAAAAAAAAAAGGCATGCAAGCTTGGGTTCTTTTTCTTTCCTTTCTAGTTCTGTCCCCTTTAGCAGTCAGTTTTTCTGTGTAACCATGGGGATCAGCAGTGTATGTTTCCCTTTAAATGGAAACTGCAATGCTCCTGTAACCTCAGAAGCCATTTGGTGTGAGAGTTGGCCCTGGTGGTTACTGGAGACCAAAGACGTGATCTCTTGGACAGGAGCCCCTGTTCTCAGGGAACGAAGATGTGTGGTGGATACCTCCAGAAACTGCAGCGCTGTTTTCCCACACAGCAGGAATTTGTATTGAGTGTTGTTGTTTTTCTGTTGCTCAGTGGGAGCTCTGAGCAGCTCTGCTGGTCAGCTCTTTACCAGTGAGCGAGTTGGGGAGCCCTGGGAACATCTGTTACGGGGCCGCTGCAGTGAGTAGGCTGAGGTTCAGTGACCCCTGTGAACTCCGTCTGTCCCCTTGTTCCCTTGTGCCAGTTCCTAAAGTCCTGCTTGCCAGAGCTTTCCTCCTTACTTGCTTCTGTTAAGCAAGCCTGTGTATTAGGACATGAGGAGAAAGAACATTTTTTGTTACAGTTTGAATAATGAGTGCCTCATAAGCTCGTTTCAGCTGGAGCTGGTTAGCCACAGCATCTATTGGGTCCTTCTTCCTCCCATGCAGTGCTCTGGGCAGTGTGCTCAACATGTGGGCCAGGCACCCCAGGGAGGCTGTGAGGTGCTGGAAAGTCATCTGTGGGACCATTGCAGGTTCCACACACGTGTGTCTGCCCAAAACCCCACTGAGGAGATGCAGACATACATCCGTGTGTCCCAGTGTCCGGAAGCAGAGGGCTGTGAGGTGCCACGCAGTGACAGAAATAAAGGCTCCTTGTAGTCCTGGCTCTGCTGAAATTGATGGCAAAGCCTGCCTTGATTTTAGGAGATGTAGAGATTTAACTCCCTGATTTTATCATGACAAACCTGCCTTTTCCAGGCTGCCACAGCCCAGGGAGAGGGGGTATAAACTTGAACAACCGAAGGGAGCCCCAAGGAAGGTGAAATGGAATAGGGGAGAAGACGGGCTGTGGTACTCCTTTCCAGCAGGGGCTGTGGTTCTGTACAGCTCTGATGAGTGTTTTTCACTCCCTGTGCCTCTGCAAACAAGCAGTGGCCGAGGCCCACACTTGGAGAGCTGGGAGAGCCGATCAGTTCGCGCCTGTGCGTCACTGTGGATGTGTAACTAGCTGTGCCTTAGGCTATTGAACAAGCTGCAACTCGTGGCTCACCACCCACTCGCTGCGGTGATGGGCACTAAAAAAATACTTGAGCAAGAGCGTACAATGTCCTTTTTTTTATTTTTTATTTTTTTTTCAAATCATGTTTTTCCCCTCCCTCAGGCCTAGACCTGAATTACAGTCAGTGCCCCGGAGGCAAAAGGCTTCGTGTCTCCCTGCAGACCGAGCCAAGCCATACCTGTGGGTATGGTTTGGGACGGAAGCACGCAGGCAGAACGCTGCCCAGAACACAGCCCCTCTCTGCTCTCCCTTTGATCGCCCTGCTCTCTCAAAACAAGACACATCTCCAACACCAGGACATTCCCCCCCGCCCTTTTTTTTTTTTTTTTTTTTTTTTTCCTTTTAGCAAGAGGGCAGCTTGAAGCACTTTTCTGGCTCCGCGTGATTCACGCCGAGAAGCGGTTCAGACACGCCAGGCCTTGTGAAACACCCGCACCCTCCGCCCTCGGCGCGCCCGCCCCACGGCAACAAGTCCCCTCACGGCCCCGGCAGCCGCCGCCGACGCCCGGCAGAGGGCGGCCGCGGCCCGCCTGAGGCCTCCGCCGCCCCCCGCCGCCTCACGGGGCTCAGCCCCGAGCGGCCGCGGCCCGGTTCTCCCCCCTCCCCGGGGCGCCGCTGCCTCCAGGCCTCGGGGCGGAGCTGGGGGGAACCCTGTGCGGTGAGGTGCCGGTGTCCGGCCCCCCTCAGCCAGCCGCGGCCCCCGCGAGCTGTGGGCATTAGGAGGTTTCAAGGACGTTTCCCCCCATTCATCCCAGTTATGTCCCCTGCTTAAAATAGGTTAACGGTGTGTAATTAAGCACTGCCCATTGTCATGCCGCATAAAGATAGCATCCTGGCGGTTCTCTGAGCCCTGCTACTTTATCTCCATTTAGATCTCCGTGGTAGGCCATTAAATGAGAAAGAAACAGTTTAACGGAGATCATGTCTACATTAGACCTGCCTTTCACCCTTCAGCACGGCTCTAGGAAGCTCCCAGCCGGCTGAGCTGGGTGCTGGGGTGCTGCTGGGGGAAAGCCTCGTTTTTGGGGCTCAGCCCCCTGGCATTAACACGGAGGGAGGATTCCTGCTGGCCAGAACTGAGCTAACTCAGCACTCCAGAGTGAGATCGGATTTGTATCTTCTGCCGCAGCACACAGCTTGGAGAGAAATAGGTACTGCGTAGTAGGAGTTGTTTAGCAAGGTGAACTGGGGTTTGTCGGGGGTCTTCTGCCCAGTTTCTCAGCTGTTCGACACCCTGAAACAGAGAGGGGATCAGCAGCTGGCCAAAGCCTGAGGGAACACTCTAGGATTTTGGGTCTGTTTGGGAGCACAGACAGCCTTGAAATGAAACAAAGTTTAAAGATGACAGGGTCAGTCCATGTTCTTTGGCCATCCAGAAGCAGTGGGTCTATCAGAAGGAATGAGAGAAACAGAGGTATCACTCTCGCAAAAACTGATGGTCGTTGGTATATAATACAGCAGACTATGCATTTCTGAGCACTGCTCACAAGATTGCTTTATTTTGTTTGCCCTTACGTGAATGGATGTATCTATACACACAAAGCCCTGCCATGGGAGGTTCAGGCTGGATGTAAGAAAAAATTTGTTACCATAAGGGTGGTCAAACACTGGAACAGGCTGCCTAGTGAGGTGGTTGATGCCCCATGCCTGTCAGTGTTCAAGAGGCACTTGGAGAATGCCCTTAATAATCTGCTTTAACTTTGGTTAGCCCTGAAGTGGTCAGGCAGTTGGACTCAATGATCTTTGGAGGTCCCTTCCAGCAGAACAATTGTATTGTGTTGTATTCTATAGTTCTTACACAATTGTTCATTTTGTGGATGCTTGTTGCTGCCTTCCCTGTACTGTGCCTCCTGCTGGAGCAAACAGACCAGGGCAGCGCACTTGCTGAGAGCACAAGAAAAAGGTAGGAAATCTATCGATATTGGCTTGAGTTTACAGTCTGGTTTCTTCAGTGCCTGCTTCCACTCATCACTAGAAAGCTGTGCCCTTGTGGTGGATGGGGAGGATGCTGTGTAGCCAGGCATGATATTCCTACAGGATGAAATGTTGGTCTCAGCATGTTGCAGTTGGCATTGATAAGCTGAGACACTTCTCAGGACTGGGTACCCCACTATACTTAAAGCAGTGTGGTAACTTCACAAAGAATGCCTGCAGGGCTTTCAACAGCACCTGGAGACCAAAGGGACAGGCAGGTGGCTGGTTCTGCCGGTACAGTATCTCCCTCTATTGCTTAGCCCTCAGCTAAGCTTATGAAGTCCACAGGGTTGGAGGCAGAGCACATTTTAAGGGTCTGTTAACACCTTTCTTTCCTTACTGCCTTGAATGTTTTTAACTTTAAGACATGGGGCAAAGCTTGTCTTTTCTCTCAGATTTAGATGATGCAGTAGGGCCAAAAAAGCAAAACATTAGTCAGGAACAAACCAAAAATATTTTGTAATTGTTTTCCAGACTGAAACAAGGAATTAAACAGTAACATGTCATTAAACAAAACAAAAGGAAGACTCTGTGTTTAAGGCTCCATAAAAAAAATGAAAGGAAATAGTAAGCTGGTTGGTATCTTCTTTACCTAGTAGCTTGGTCATCAAGGCCACATAGGGTTTTCTGCAATTTCTGCTGGCACTCCAGAAATTTCATACCATAAATCCCTGATAGTTCTCTACCTGTGAGCTGGTTTGAAATGCCAGTTTCATCAATTGATGCTGTTCCAAGTCATATATTAACAAACCTCTGTAGTGCAGGTGACTGAAAGCAGATGTCTCTCCTAAACAGAACAGCAGTCATTTCTAGCTCCCGCTCTACTTCCCCTGGTAGTTAAATGCTCTGTGTAAACCACGGTACTGTCAACACGAGAGGCTGGCATCATCCACTGCCACCTTTGTGCCCTGAAGCATGGGGACTGGGGTATTCCCCTGGAGGGGCTGACAGTGGGGATTTAGTTCTCCCTGGAGAGAACTGTCCTGTTTGGTAGGAGAGTATTCTAACACCCAGACTCAAGCATTAAAGCAGGCACTACTGCTGTTCTCTCCTGGCTTATGACTTTATTCCCCAAATTACCATTTTCTCCAATACAATGCAGCTATTTCATAATAAAGTAAAGCTATTTGGCAAATCTAAAGATAGTTTTGGGAATGCTGAAACTACACTATTCTAGAATTGTGTAGAAGTCTGAGTGTATTGTACAAAATATGAAAATGTGAGTGAGGGCAGAAGATTGAACCTGAGCAAGGGCATCGGGACCTGCAGCAAAGCTGCCCAGATTTGGAGTCATCTAGAACAGTAAGGTGAATTCTCACTGTGTATGTTTGCCTATTGCCCTCGATGAATCCTTTTCTAACATAACCAGGAAAAGCTGGGAACGTTTTAAGTCTGAGAATGAGCGTAATAGTCTCTGCCTCTAGGACTAACTTACAACTGCCTTCCCATTGGGCCACCTGGATTTCTGCCATGACAGGGAGCTCAGGAAAAAGAAACAGAAATTGCTTACGGGGATAGCAAGGCCCTCTCCTGGGAAGTAGAAGCATCTGGAGTGTTGCACTCTTGCCTGGGGACAGGCAATGAGCAAGGATGTAAGAAGTGTGAGTACTGATGGAAAGAAAAGGGTTATTTGGGGTTGGACAATTATCAAGAGTATGGGATCATGCTAAGAAGAGGCTAGATTGAACCTCCAGGAAATGATCCCACTGTGAGGGCAAGGGTCTGAAGACAGGGTGTGGGAAGCAGTTCTGTGAAGGCAGAAGGGGGAGAGAGAAGATAAATCTTGCATCATCTTTTCATATCTGTCTTTTCAGATACCATCCACCAGCATGAGCTGGCAGTGGGCTCTCTAGAGCCATTCCTTCCTGTCTCCATAGTATCAGGGGCTTCACAAAACTGGGGAAAAGGATGCAACTGGACAATTGCTTCTCACTGAAAGAACGCTCCTGAAGTCCCCAACTCCATTGTACTTCTGCCTTGGCATGAACAGAAGGGTGCAAATGTAGCTGAAAGCTTGGGTGCAGATGTCACTTATATGGCTGCAGTTCTGATCATAGCAGTGGATGTTATAGAGCTCAGATCACTGATTTGGTCTCATTTTTAGCTTCTCACAGACTGCAAGCTCCAAGGAGAGCAGTGGAGACAAGGGGCTTTCTCCTTCTCATAGCTAGATATTCTCTGTGTCCTGCTCCTTGCTCTTACAAGAGCAGACTGTTCACAGGAGAACTAGATGAGGATGGTGGCCTGCTAGAACAGAGAACTGATAAAAAGTCTGCCCCATATCACGCAACTGCTTTGAAAGGAGCTGTGCAAGGCAATGAAGCAGCTTCTCTTGCATCTTGTTGTGTCTTGGGACAGTGCATGTGGTAGGGGAGAGCCCCATGTATCCCTTGTCATGGTGCCCTGACTTAAGGGAGGGGAGAATATTTATTCCCAACACATAGAGATGAAACTTCACTCTGCAAAATGGCCAAAGCAATCAGCGAGTGATGGAGTATCTGCTAAAAAGAAACCTGGCATTTAATTAACTTTTCAAAGTGCTGGTTCAGCAACCTCCATGTTTTACATTTTGAATATTGAACAAGCGTTCCTAATCGGAACTGAATTACTTCTGGGCTTGCTGGGGTGGAGAGCAAGGGAGCTGCCATTTGCCAGTGCCTCCCCCCCTCAACGTTGTTATTATGAACTCCTGTTAACTCAGCTGGATCAACCCTGATTTACTGCAGCGACAGCGTGTCTGACCTGAACTTGGCCGGCTCAAGTAGGGCTCCTAACCTGCAAAGGCAACCAGATAATCTTAAAGCACAACCAGGGGCAGGAAGAACCTGCCGATCTCTCAGGGGTAGGTAGACAAAGTATGTATTTTTCTTCACTCCTAATGTGCCAACCTCTGTACTCAGGTAAGGCAAGCTTTACCCACAGCTGATGGCAGAGAGGATGAAAAAGGATCTGAGAAACTAAAAAAAAAAAAAAAAGACAACAAAAAAACAGTGTGTGTTGCTCTCACTGTACCTGTGTCTGGCTGTCTTTGGGATCTAAATGTTTCAGCTTTAACCTGATGCATTCAGGGACTTTGGTTCAGTGGTTACTCAGAACTACTTTTTAAAGGAGCGTTGTGTGATATCAGACCCAGGTGCAGGAACTGTTTTGCACATTAAGAGTGATATAGGGAAAGGTGTGCTTTTTTGTAAGTTTTTCTAGCCTTTTCTAAACATAAGCATTTCCTTGTCTTACAGGTCAGGAAAAAAGCGTGCGGAAGAAGTAGAAGAGTAAGTTCCTCTTGTTGCTAAGACTTCTTTTACAGCGTTATATCTGTTTTCATGGAGAAGGGGCATGCAACTCTAAATTCATGTACACCAAGATCTGGAACATGGGAAGGATGCAGAACCTGGCATGAATTCATGTCTTGTGTCCCAGTATGGGTCAGGACTGGTCACTCTGTAGTTCCCTGGGTGTGGAGTAAGGTGACGGCTCTGTCACTCCCATATAATGGAAAGAGGGAGAAGCATCTGCTTTCCCAGCAGATTCACCCCAGCCACTGCTGTCTAAGCCATGTGTAAAAACCTAGGGGTTTGTCTCAGGTACAAGGCTTGTGGGGAAAAAGGGGACACAGGATGCTTTTCTGGCCTTGCATTTGAAATTATTTATTTCCTTCTTGTGTTTTGCTGCAGCCATCGTCTCAGACAGCAGAGCCTGGAGGTATCAAGTGATGGAGGAGGTAAGGTATTACCTACTTGACTGCAAGAATTGCCTTCATGCGTGTCTGGGGGTTCTCCAGTAAAGTGAGCAGAGGCATCTGGTTAGAAATGGCAAGGGAATGACCCACCCTGGAGGGAAACAAATGTAGTAGCTGCTTAAGTTTCCCAGCTGCTGAAATGGGGAGAGAGAGCAAAGGAGATAGAGAGGAGGAGGAGGAAGTGAGCCTGCAGTCTAAGTCTGGCTCTTCATTAAAACAGAACAACAAAAAGCCTTGGGGAAGAAGGAAAGCATCAAGGGGACACTTTCCTCTGTGATTACCTCCATATGGAGAATAGTGCACTGAGGTAAGAAGAGAGCTAAAAGACCAATAAAAGGGTAAGAGCAGGGATAGAAAGCACTGCTGTCCCCTAGTTTAGGTGAGAGCAGGCTCTACTTAAAGCCCCTCTTGTGTTTTATGATAACACCCCAGTCTTGTGCCAGTCAGGACGAGTGTCTGCACAGTTCTCTTGGGGCCTCTGTCATGACAGAATTCTTCATTTAAAGAATCCACTTGCCAAATGCAATATCTGAGGGCATAAGCTAAACATATGTACTGGTAGGTTATCCCACCCCATCCCTCTACAGGCTGCTGTGTAATCTACTGGACTCCTGACTTAGCACTAGTTTTCTTTATAGTTTATACCACTTACTCTTCTAGCACTGGATAAACCAAGAAAATGCTCAGGAAAAATCCACAGTATGAAGTACTATAAGACTGCGGACATAGAAATTCTTTGAAGTCTCTAGGAGGTTCCTAAATTTTCAAGGGCTAAGAATTTTATACTGTGTATAAAACGTTGCATCTGTAAAATATCTTCAAGTATTTGAAGAATTAGTAGGAGTCACAAAGGATCAGACATCAATATGGTTAATGAGACTGAGTAGAAGGCTTATTTGGGTCTTCCAGACAAATTAAGCATTACAACATATGACTGCCAGAAGTGGCACCTTTACAGCATCTTCAGAATAGACTTAATTTCCCCTCTGGGAAGTTTCTTGGGCTTCATAGACTTCAGCATACATCACTGAGGCTGATAGTCTGTTCCGAATAGCTATTTGACTGTTTGCATATGTGCTGTCCTTCTCACTGAAACTTGGGCTTATATTCAGAGTACAACTTTCTTTGCTAACTAAGTGTAAAAACGCTTGCCATATGTTAGCAGCATGTGACTTTTAGTGCTCCCACACCTCAGCTAGTAAGTACAGAGTAGAATTGATACAGAATGTGCTATGAAGACATGGTAAGTCATAATACACTTATTTATCTGTACCTAACCTATGGTTAATAGTTGATTTTGGATTGTTTGCTAATCAGAATTCATTTTTAGATTATATGTATGTGTTAGAAGGATCCTGCTAATCTTGCTGTGGTTCCTACCCAGGCAGTTTCCAGTACAGTCAGGTACGCTGGGTTGTAGATCTAATTTCCATATGGAAAATCTCTAAATGATCGGTGCATTGCATGCTTGTGGTCCTATTTCTACAGGGAGTGCAAACAGGCTAATTCTGGGAGAGCTGCTCTCTGTGTGGGCTTAGTAATTGCAGTCAAGAAAACTGACGTACAAACAAACTCCAGAACCTAATTAAAATTAATTTTGTGAATAAGCTGAGAGATATAAATAACTGCCCAGTGTAGAAGGCAGGGAGCAGCACTGCGCAGTTGTGCTGTAAATTGAGTCATATAGGCCTGCCTTCACACAGACCTTCCTGGTGTGGGGGTCCTCAGGGATGGGTCATGGTTATTTTGTGCTGCATAATGTGTTAGCTTGTACGCCTTAATATGAACGGGTGTGGTTGCCTGCTGATTGCTGCTGTCAACCAAGACGTTTGGACTGCCTTCCTTTAACCTGTTAGAAAGGTTAGCTCTACCGTTCCATTAACATCGCTTGTCCCCCATCCAACCTTTTTATTGAAAGAATGAAAGACAAAACTGTGTGCACTTAAAAAGATAGCCTTATGTATCTGAAGTGTGCTCGGTTGTGATCATTTGTATGGCACTAATGACCAGAGGCTCAGAATTTGGAGTCTGTTGGAGGAAGCATTAAAAAAGCATAGGCCCTGGACAGAGCCTACGGTTCGGCATGTGGAGAACGGAGGGAAGGTCACACAGCCAAGTGGAGACTTTAGGTTTTATTATGCCTTGTAGTTTCAGAAGTAAAACTAGAATTCTCTCACTACCATTCATACTGTGCATGAAATAGCATCTGATTACTCATCTCCATGGGATTTTGGGAGAGAACAGTTGCTTCACAGACTGTGGGAAGGCTGGGGAAAGACCAAATAACCTGGAAGGTCGTAAGCGGGTGGTCCAGACAGGGACACGCATGGAACCATATGCAGTTCTAGCCATTCCTTGCAGGTGCACAGAGAAACCCAGAAGGTGCAAGTTATCCATAATGCACAATACAGACTGTCAAAATCCTGCAAGTGAAGTAAGTACCTTGGCTCAGGCTTTGCTCAGAATTCATTTTCTTTAATCTATATTTTTTCTTCATATAGGAAGATAGGAATTCATATAGGAATTCTTCTTATCCAGGCCAAGAGAGCCATTTTAAAAAGGAGCCAGTTTTGAGTTTATAGGAAGCAAATAAATGTGTTTTACTAAAAGCACCATTTGCTCCTGTAAAACTCCAAGCTGGAAAGACTGATTTGAAAAAGTGCAGTGTCTCTCCAGCAACAGTTCTGGTGTGTCTAGTTGACGGGTGTTTGGGTTTCCTACAGCACCTGCTCTGAGCTCAGTGCCCATCCTCCTGAACAGACACTGGGACCTGTTAGTACATAGGCATAGAAAATGGATAACATACTTTTGCTAGGCTGATATGTGTCCAACTGAACCCTAGCATGGTGGGGCCCAGCTCCTCGGCACCATGGGCTCCTGCTTTAACAGGATTTAATGCAGCACAACTTGAGGAATAATAAACCTTCATAAGCAACAAAAAAGTGTTTAATTCCTAGAGGACAGGCCACGTTGAGTCACTTTTGGCCAGGGGCAATTGGGGGCTTAATGCTATGTATGTAGCAATCTGGGCAATCTGAGAGAGAGGAGTTTAAGGGTAATTGCTCAATTTTCTGTCCATGTCAACAGGGAAAATGGGCAGCAGTGACTGAGCGCTGCGCAGCAGGGAAACTGCGTGAGATGGGAGATGGGAGACTATCAGCAGAGTTTAAGAAGTGCTATCTGCAGAATGCTATTTCCTTTCCTGCAGCATTCAAGATCTGCTTCTCCCCAGTACAGACTGTTCTTTGTCATAAAGTGGGAGAACAGACAATTGAGTTCACGTTGAAGGGCTTTCCCCTCAATTTGCTCCTTTCTCCAGCAGGACAGTAGAGTCTCTGCTTCTGCTTTGCTTGGGTATTTCATTTGGCTTTACTCGGTTTGTGTGTCTCATTCTGACATGCAGCTACAACGGGCTGTTTCCTGTTGGGGTGAGAAGTATTGGCATTTTTCTCTGCCTCTCCACCAGCAAACTACTTCATCATGCTGGCTAAAAGCTTCCCCTTTGTTCCTTTCACGTCCACCTGTTCTGCACTGCTGGGTTGCACTCCCCCAACGCCTGTATCTTCAATACATTGCCCTTGGACTTTTCCCCTCAGCACTGCAGTGGGGGCTTGTTAGCTAAGATCGGCACCTCTCTGCAAGCTCTCCTTCCTGCACAGACTGTTTCCCCGTCTTCAGAAGTCCCTTCCCCTTTTCTGTCTGTTACTCGGGGGATGCACAGCTCCTAGTACAGGGCTTCCCTTGGAGGACTGGGCTGTGACACGTGCAATTCTCTGTCTGTGGGAACAACGGCTTGTTATTTTAAAGCAGATAGTGTGTGTGAATGAGAGAGCTGATTGAAATGAAAGCCTGACTATGCTATGCAGACAACCTGAACCTGACCTGCAGGTGAGGAAAGCTGCAGGGGGACAGTCACTAGATCTGTGCCCTCAAGGCAAAACCCCTTCCTGCCTGCTGGGAAGCCTCCTCAAGGAAGCAGAGCTAACGGTGAGACCTCTCTATACAATGTCAATTTTTAGAAGGACTTCTTACCCTTCTAGCATGTGGCAGTAGCTCCTTTGCATTTGAACAGAATGAAAAAAAAAAAAAAGGAAAGAAAGAGAGAGAGAGAGAGAGAGAAAGAAATGGGCACATGCCATGGTCCCTGCATCTTCCTGGGGAGTGACATCTGCCTGTCAGGTGGGAGGCAGCCCTCACGGGATATCTGGCACTTGGAATAAATAGAGCCATAAAATACCAAACACCTCATGAACTGCATGCAGATATGCACCAATGATGAAATTGCTCCAAACAGAGCTGAGAGTAAGAGCATGGTGTGGGTTATTGCTGCCTGCATCATTCCTGACAAAGTTTGCTGGTTGCTTCCCCGGAGAGCTGCTGTTTTTACAGAATGCACAAAGTGCTGGTGGATTCCAGGGACTGTGACTGCAAGGAGTTTGTGACGGAGAAAGCAGCTCTACTGGCCAAGCATTAGGCAGAAGGGTAAGAGGAACGGCAGGAACTGTCAGGGAGATGGTGAGTGGGAGCTTCAGAGGCTCAGGAGACAGCACTGGGAACAGTTTGAGCAGAGCTAAATGGACTCAAAGCACTGTGCATCAGTGCAATGGAGACCGAGAGGAAAGCAAGATGTTTGGGACGTTGTGTGAGTGGGCTGAGAGGAGCCTGGGGCAGGGTGACAGAAACTGCTGAGTTTCTTGGATTCTGCACTGTGACTCTGTGTGTGGCGCTGTCAGCACACCGGCTGCTCCCCTTGGCTGCTCCCTTACAGCACTGCCCTGAATCTCTGTGCAAGGGCAGTGAAGGGCAAACTCAGACCAACCTGAAGGTTTCCCCTCTGCTGCTGGTCCAGGCCAGCCTGAACTCCTCCAGGGACTGCTGACAACATTGGGATCTAGAGCCTCTGGTGTTCGAGGAAGTCTCTGCCTTGGCAGGCACAGTGGATGGGGTGGAGCAGATAACATATCCCAAGGGATGTGGCTGAAGTGCTGTTTGGAGTGGCTCACCACTTGTCAGGGGGCAGTGGGCAGTTTAATTGCAAGGAAGCAAGCACAGCTTGTTTGGGGCTGATAAAGATGGTCTGGGTGAACATCTTCCACCACTAAATTCTGCGACATGGTAGATACAGAGCCATATTGGTCCTGTGATTGCTGAGTCCATAAGTGTAGTTGACGGACTAGGTTTACCTAAAACACCCTTTAAGAAAAAGCTCTTGAAAGATGATTACAGAATTGAGACACCATCATTTAAAACTGCCTAAGGCAAACTTCTTTGAAAATTGCAGCAGTGGAGGGACAGAGAGAGAACCGCGTAGCCCTTGATTGTAGTGTCGTTCCCTCAGGACCCGTTCCCCCTCCCCCTTAGTTTCTCATCTGATATGAGAGAGAGCAGCAGTAAGATTCCTCATCTGTCTTATGAAAATCTGATTCTGAGTGGCTCTGATCAAACCCAGCTGGCTGTCAGCAGCGGTGGCCTTGTGTGGAGGGAGGGAGGCTTCTGAGGAGTTGCTGGATGTGGAAATGTCATGGGTGCTGCCGATCAAAGAGGCATTTTTTAATAAATATATATAAGAAAAAATAAAAAAAAAACTAAGGATTTAGCATAAAAGAAATGTAGTTTGTCTTGTTTTTCCAGCGTTACATGAAGAGGATGAAATAGAATCAGATACTCCTGAACGTACTTCCACGGGAGCATTTGAGAAGGTTCTTTCTCTGCCACACTAATGCTCTAACACAAAATCACTCATCTCCAGTGTTATTGGGGAGGCTTTTGTGCTCCTGAGTTCACCAGACCCTCCCTTGGTACCTCATGCCTTCTCATCTGCTGCCCCACCACCTCCTAAGTGTGTTCCAGCGGGGGAATACTGCAAAGGAGCTGGGAACAGCTTTGAAAAGAGGAAAGCAGATGTTACTGGAAAGGAGGGCAGGGACAGTACTCTGTCAGTGGGCTGTTGGTAAGGCTAGGAGGTGTCTGGCCACTGCAGATAACCTCAGGAATATGTTGGACTCTGGGTCCTGAGCCTGGCCTCCACTCTGTCTGTCCTATGTGGCTGGTGAAAAACCCGTGCATTAAGAGGTTCCTCGTCTTTTAAAGCTGCCAGTGCCTGGTCTTCTTGCACAATACAGCACAGGCTACTGCCTGTTGAAGCCCAGCACAGAGCTCAGGGACTCATCTGCCACGGCTCCTTGGTTTGCATTGCAGCGAACCATTCCTCGGTTTGCTCCTGGCATTGCAGCAGTGTATCTCTGCATCTCTCTTCATGCTTCCCAGGGGCTGAAACCGAGCAGAGGCTTTGTGGTGGTAGCAAATGTGCCTGAAACCTGTCCCAGCAAAGTGTCACATGAGGCAGAAGTCATACTATGCTGAGCAGCCTGAGAAAGCAAGGTGCTTTATCAAAGCAAGTCGGATGTCTCAGTGAACCACCCGACCTCCCAGGCAGTCCTCCATCTAGCTAGCAATATCCTCAGAGCGTTGTGGCTGAATTAAAAATGATTTTGTCTGATGCCTCTGTAAGGCAAGGCTGGAGGGTCATCACTGCATCTACTGCATGACCCACATACGTCCTGTGAATCCCCTGACAACTGCCCACTGGGTGACTTTTCCCTTCAGCTGCCTAGGTTGTGCTGTTACCGTTCTCTTCTCAAAAGGGTGTTTTGGGGCATGGGACAGTCAGGTTATCCTCTGCTTGTCTCAGCTTTTAAGGCAGTGCCGTGGCAGCTGTGGTACCGCCTGCTTTTTTACCCTGCTGTTTTCATCTCCCTGCTGGCTGATCAGGCACGTACACCATTCAGTATCAGCTCGCTGCTAGGGCAGTTTCGATCAGGGAAAGGTATCCCTATGAAATTAATGTCCCAGCGTCCAAAGATGTATTCTTTATCCTCTCCATTTGCCTGCTGCTCTCTTGAGAAAGCTTCCAAGAGGCTTCAAGCTTGTTTGTGTGTTCAGCAGAAGCTGTATGTGTCCCTTGTTCCTTATGTTTTTTTTGAAGATTTTTTTTGCCTGTTGCTTTCCACTTTTTTCTTTAAAAAAATCCTTTTTTTTTTTTAAATTCTCCATTTTTCCACTTAGAGAGAAAAATTATTTATTGCATTGAGATGCGCTAATTAAAGCCATTTTCTGGTATTTGGTTACTGAAGTGTTTGATGTCTCTCTGACAAGACCATGAAATGCACGGAGTGTCCACAGGGACAGAATTTGCTGAACACGGTGCTTTGTAAATGAGGGGACACAGTGTCGCAGCAGCTCATGAATATGAAACGCCCATGATGCTACCTCAGTGGACTTGAGAACACAGATGAATCCTGTCATGTGCTAAATGAGACCAATTTCTTTCACTTAACTTCATCTTCAATCAGACCTTCTTCCATTTGCCTGTTTAAAATTCCCCAAACGTGATGCAGAAGGTAACAGCGTTCAGTAAAACAAAGTTTTGCAGCAGCAGAGATATTGTAATTATCTCGTTTTTACATTTTAGGAGCAAGTAACTTAAACTATAGTTTCATTCTCATGCCTGCTTAGCGGCAGGGGACTGCCAGCTCCAGAAGCCGCTGCCCTTTTTGTTCTCTGGAGGTGGCAATGTGCAGACAGAGAGGACAGCTCAGTCCCCGCTGCAGGAATGCCTGCTCTGAGCTGGCCTCTGGAAGACTCACACGGCTGGAAGAAGTGGATCAGACGAAGTGCGATGGAGGCATTCTTTTGGAGGTATTTTGAGGTGTGTCAGGGTTTTGGCTCAGGTGACTCTTAAAGCAGCTCGGTGAGCAAGTAAGTGGCAGCCACACAGCTGAATAACTGCAGGCCTGACCCGGGACATGCTTTTTACACCGATTTATTGCCTGACCTTGAACAGATTCCGTCTGTCCCCACTTTGTCTCTAACAAAGAATTCGGTTCTGTGGGGCTAGGACCAGATCTTACCGTGAGCTTGCAGCACTTTGAGGGACCCAGCCTGCAGGTGTTGCTACTAAACCAAAAATCAGCTCGACCTGGGAGGGGAAGTGCAACTCCACAACCTGCAGGAGCAACTGGGCTGTAGGGTGGTACAGGCTCTTCCTTCTCCTGCTCATCACTTTCTGCCGTTGTTGTCCTCAGCTGTCAGTAAGTCGTTTGCTAAGGGGCAAAAAGGTGATGGTGTTGGCACTGCATGCGCTCTAGCGTGAACACACAGAGCCCTGCTTTGTGTGTGACTTTAAAAACGGCTATTCCTTGTTTATTGTTTCGCTACCCATTTGCAGCGTGGATCACCCTCACTTTTTCCCCTCCATCTTTTCCTCCTTCCATTTGTATACTTCTGCCTTATGCTATTAATGTCTTGCCATAACTTAGCCATGAAGTTTTTGGGTAAGATCTACCTCAGTCTAGCTATTGTAATAAAAATACTACTTTTTAATTATACCCTGGGATTTGGATGTTTGGAGACAGTATATTACAGCTCCCCTGTTAGCCAATAATTGGTCCTGGTGTCTCCTACCCCACCATAACTCTTTGTGGATGCACTGATTTTGGTTTCATTTCTTGACAGTTTACTCTTGTTCAACATCATCTAGGGGACAGAGGGGAGTCTGCAATGGTCATCCAGCATTTGGTGCTCAGTATTTTACATCTCTACCATGAGCTGTTTCTGAAGCTAATATCTTGTTTATTTTTGGGCTGAGAAATCTGTGGGGGAAGGCTTTGTTGTATTGTGTTCCCAGTCATTTTGAGCAATAAGGAGAAGCCTCATCCATTTCTCTCTAAGGTCACTGTACACACTGTTACCCCCTCCACCTTCTATTGCATACGCATCTCTTCTGCTTCTAAAGCACTACCTGGCAGGTGTGCCCACCAGTTCTCCCCTCCCTTCAACTAAAATGAAATTAGGATACTCAGGGGGAGTTGAGTGCTATTTTTAGGAGCATTCTCTCTGTTATCTGCCATATGAAATGGGGATTCACAGTTCTGTCTGGGGAAGACCGTCTGAGGGAGGCTGCGTAGGAAGAAGCATTCCCCTATAGCACAGGGCTCATAGGCCAGCTGGAAAACCAAGGTCAGTAATGTGGCTTGTACCCAGTTTGTTTCCCTATTTTAAATTCTTTACTAGTAACTCAAGTTTTATTTTAATGTTTCTTACTATTATTATCATATCAGTTTGTTCTGATTTCAAAGTCTGCAGGAAAGAATGTGAAAGTGAGAGAAGAAAAGCTGGAGCTGTAAGATTTTCATGTGGTTTCTGAGATTTGCCTACAGTTTTGATAAAAAGTAGTTGTTCAAAAATGATATGGAGTCTTCTCTCTTCTCCAAATGCAGCCAAATTATGCAGAAAGAAAAAGGAAAAATAAAAGCCTAAGCTAGTCTGCAGAGAATCACCTTTCCTTTCCAGGTTTTGAAGCTATCCCTTCTTTTCATGTTCAGAACACTTCATTTTCATAATGCCCGGGCCGTTTGTTCACTTGCTTGCAGAGACATGGTAGCTGTGAAGGTGTTCCCTTTTGCACACAGGCAGCTCCTTAACATGTAGGTATGTTGTCGAATCACTTCTAAAGCTTACGTACATGGAGACTGAATCCAGGCACAGGAGTCTGGCAGTAAATTGTGTGGTAAGATTCTACAGCAGAAACACAGGCGTGTCAGTGTTCTGGAGAATGAGCTGAAAGCCACACACTCAACAGGAGGGAAAACAGTGGGTCACAGGGCAAATTACACAGAATGGGAGCTTGTAACGGGCCTTGTTTTTGGAAAAAGCTAGAACCTTTCCCAGCTGTATGCATGCTGCACTGCAAGACTGGGAGAACATGGTCCCGTGAACATTTCTGCAGGTACTACTATCACATGTAAGTAGTCTCACTACGCCTAATGGGAATATTAAAATAAAGAGTATGCCTATATTCTTGCAGCACTGTAGCCCATGTGGTACAGTTGACATAGTGCCATGACTTGAATGCGTTACCAGAAAAAGTTTACTGGAAAAAAGAAAAAAGAAAAGAGATGTAAACCCTTAGAAGAGTAACAAGAGTGATTAGGGGGCTGGAGACCAACTGAGGGGGAATGTTGTCTACTTGCTAATAAAGTGAGAAAGGAGACACTTTGCAAACTGTAAGGAGAGAGAAAGGAGAGGGAGGTGTGGCAGAGGGAAGGGGAAGTTATGAGTAACAAGTAAAATTAAGACCCAGATATTTCAGGCCTGATTTGCTATTGATAGCAGTTAGCTTAGGGAGCTGATATTTTCTTACAATTTGCTGTGTTTTTGTTCTGTTTCCTGTCAGTCTCTGACAGTCCTAAAGGGCATTGCCTCAGCCTAGAAATGGACAAAATCGCCTGCACTTTGCAGTAAGAACAATCGTGCAGTTGCCTTTGTTGGAGGGGCTGGAAGGAGCCCCCAGAGCATTTCTACTTTTTCTGTCTGTAGTATTTTCAAAGAGTCTATAAAACATTGGAGCCTTGAATTTCTTTTGGAAAGAATTTCTATGTGATTGCCTGCATTTTGGTAATACAGAGTAGAGGATACTGGGCAAAGAGTTTGGGAATCTCTCCATGGAATTCAGTGGCAATGAGATAAAGTCAGCACTGGCACATGCAGGACTCTTCAGGAACCTGCAAAAATGGAGGGTGCATCACTGATCAGAATACTAACTTTACAGTTTTCTCTAGTTCAAAAAGAGATCAATAAAAGGAAAAAACAGGAAGAAGGGACCCCAAAAAGAGCACTGAGTGAAGAAATTCAGTTTGCTGTGAATACCTTCCACAGCTGTGCTGCCAAAAGAGGATAAGGATCTGACCCTCTCCTTTTACAGGAAATGCTGCCCAGTGGCTGAGGGTAGCTCTGCTCCCAGGTAGCTCTTCATTTACTTTTGTTTGCTGAGCAGCCTTCACAGTCTCCCGATGAAAGGGGTGAAATAGATCTGGAGAGATTAGGCTGTTTCTCACTCCCATGCTCGTTTGCCTGCCCCTAGCAGGGCATATAGGCATAGTGCTTGCTTCCTTCCCTTGGGCCAGCCTCACTGGTCTGCACCCTCCTTGGTCTTTATTGCTTATATACAGGGACTTTCTCCCACATTATCTCTGAGCAGCTTCTTCCACAGGTCAGTCTCTCAGACAATGGAGATACTTTCATCCTGTAATTGCATTTTGTTACAAATTTTACCCTGAGCTGGGAGCCCTTGCAGGAAAGAGCTGGTGGGACAGCAGCTTCTGCTGGGTATGTCCCTACATGCAGAGGGGGGCAGACCTATTGCAAAGGCACAGGGACACGCTGGCAAGGCATTTCTTGCATGTACCATCTAAGGGACAGCCTGCGGGCCTGTTGCTGCAGTTTTCCTTTAAACGTCTTTGGGAAGTTCGCCGTAGCCAGAAAGCCGCTTTGCAGGCACCTGTTCCTCGGGTGGCTGGGGAGCTCGAAGGCACAGCTCTGCTGAGATCGTCCAAGCTGTCACCGTCGTTCGCCTCGGCCTGGCTCTCGCCGCAGCCGCTGTCCCGCTCAGCCCCTCCACCAGGCAGCCAATTAGTGAGAAATCCCACTGTGTGGCCGGCGCCGAACGGCCGCCGCGACGAAGCCCAGGCTGACCCGTGCCCCGTGCAGCTGGGCCACGGCTGCCTCCCACCCCGGTGGCCAACGAGCCTGGGGGATGAAGAGGGGACGGCAGGCAGGAGAGGGCAGCTGAGAGCCTGCGGAGCTCTGACAGGCGGCCGGACAAGGGGCTCTTCAGCGAGACCCTGCCCAGAGCGCCACAGGTGGGGACGTCTCTCCAGCTCCTGAATATTCATCTCAGCCTGGGCTGCAGAACTGGGCAAAGTCAGGCCCAGCCGCCTGCTGTGGCCTGGCAGTAACACGGCCCCACGCTGCTGGCAGCGGCAGGAGCAGCCTGCCTGCCCCAGTGCTGGAGAGGCCAGCTTTGTCCCCACCGTGTGTGAGGGAAACCTCTTCCCAGAGCTGACCACCAGCATCTCCACGGTCTGAGTGCTCAGGGACCATGGAGAACTTTAGTAGCCTTCAGTCTTGAAAGGAGCTCTGCGCTGGCGTATTCTGTCCTTTGCTCCTCCAGTTACTTTCCTTTTTCTTCCTCTCTCCTTTTTTGCCCTCTCTATCTCCAAATGTTTACAGGAGAGACCAAAAAGCTTCCAGTGTTCCCTGAGCCTTGCTCTTTTAGCAGGATTCACTGTGCACCCAGTTTTTCCTGCTCTCCATCCTTCTTTTGTTTCTAGCATCCTTTTTTGGTGGAGCAGACATAGTCCTCATGCTGGGAATATCTAGTGACCTTTATCAGCTATTCCCGATTCACACTGGAAAAAAATAAAAGATTTATGACATTACAACTCGGTGAATCTTCCCTAGGCTTTGTATCAGCTGGACCACCAGCACTTCCTTCCTCAATTATCATGAAGATCACAGGTCTCTGCACAGTCTGAGTCCCAGCCAGCATCTCCTTCAACATGCAGGTTCACATGGCTTCTCCCAGTTTCTGTCTCACGTCTCATTTCTAACTGATTCTAGGAAACTGGTGGCTGAGCTGAGCAAACAATAATGCATCTCATAGGAGGCAAGTTATTGCCAGTCTTAGGATGATGGCAGGTAGGCAGCCAGCTTTTTCAGCTTCAAGGTTGTCTTCAAATTCAGTCCATGGCTATTGAGTTCTACCCCGCCTGAATCTGCTTCTCTTGTCAGATTTCTTTTGACTCCAAGCATTTATTACCTTCTTTTAATATTAAACGGTATATTTTTAATCATTGCTAAATAACTGCCTCATGTTTTCCTCTAATAAGAGACAGGCTGTTTCATATCTGTGAAGCAAGGGAGCCTTTGTCTCAAGTGAGAGGAGAGCACAACACTTCCCACTTACAGCTGCTGCTTTCTCTTGTTGCAGACATTCCTGTGATCCCTGACTTGGAGGAAGTCCAGGAGGAAGATCTGGCCATGCAAGTGGCAGCTCCCCCCAGGTAAAAGCACTGCCAGGTGCTCTGGAGGCTCTCATCTGCAGTGCGAAATGGCTGGTGAAATTAAACTCCATTTTATCTCATGTGCTGTGGGTGTCGGTGGCAGTGCCATTCAGCAGCAATTGATGCTGTGTGTTGTGGCAGTGGGGCTCCAGGCTGAACAGGGGAAACTTGTTTCCTACTACACAGAGATAGAAATTACTGCATGTTCTCTCTCTATATACAAAAAAAATACATTAGATCAACACATTTGATATTGCAAAATCTAACAGAAAAGTTATGAGTTGCTTGATTTAAGGTTGCATGTGTAACAAATGCCTCTGGTACACACGTATTTTCACGAACATTTTGTTTACACACTGTTTTGCCCTCCACAGGATATCCTTCTCACTCAAGTGCCTGGTTAATTTGCAAAGTGCAATCCTGTTTGAAGGTGTTATCACAGTAGTCTTGGGATTAGCTCTTAGGAGACCAGTCAGTTTAAAAAAAAAAAAAAAAAAAAAGAAAGTTTGGGGTCTTTTATCTTAAAAGTATCAGGAAATTCTTCTTTCTCCTATTGGGCCTATGGCCAAGATCATGGCCTAGGATTTCTGTTGAGCTTTGTCTGGAGAGGTGGATGTCTTACTCCTGACCACAGATGCCTCTCTTACAAGTGTGGAGTGGGTATTGTAATTAAATAGCTGTTAATATAATTAAATGACACTTTACAGTAGTGAATCAAAAATGACTTTTTCTCTCACCAGAGTTCATTTATTTGTTTTCTCTCTTTTGGATAATCCCATCTGTTCTTCCTGTATCCATAGTCACTCTGCAATAGAGGACAAGTAATTTTCACAGGCAAACATAAGCAGAAGATAAATTAATACAGGTCTTCTCAGCATTGCATAACCTGCAAAGGGAAGCATGGCATGCCAGTATATTGCTTTCCTACCCCCTGACTGTCTTTGGAGCCTGCATTTTAAGAAATTGTATATGATAGCTGTTACTCAGCTCAGACATGGAAATTTCGAAGTCCCTACTGTTCTATAGCTTGTATGGCGAGGCTTTTAGGAAATGCTTTACTTCCCAGCTTTGAGAGTCATTTTGGCTGTTTTGTGCTGAGTATGCATATTTGAATGTTCACTACCTTTCTATTTTCTTTCTGGCCCTTTCATCTAGTTTGTGGATTTTCTCTCTGGCATGCCAGCTTCTCCAAAGAAGTCCTTGGTTGCTCCACGTCCTGTTTTTATGCACGTGTACAACCCAGCACACAGATTTGTCAATGACTGTTTGTTTGCTGAATGAGATGTGCTTCTGTCTGTGGACACCGACCTCAAGTGTCCATGTTGGGTGATGAATTTGAGATGGGTGTCCCCAGGACTCCTGTTCAAGCCACCATTCTCCTCAGATGTGATTCCACACTTACCCAGGCTTGTGTTTTGCCTATATCTGGTTGCAGTGTGCAGGTGAACCGAGTGATGACCTACCATGACCTGGACAAAGATCTTATGAAGTTTGCTGCCTTTCAGACTCTGGTAAGTGGTTGTTGCTGTGGGGTGACCAGTGCAACTCCCTCTCCTTCAGTTCCCCTTCATCCTCGACAGTGATACTCAGCTGCATAAAATACACAGCCAATGATCCAAACACCTTCTGGTCTGCCTGCAAGTCTTTTCCTCTTAGTTTCTTAGTGTCTGCAGACAGTGTGGATATAGTATCTGTTGCTTGTATGAGGTACCTTGTATGAGGTGCTGTTCTAGATAAGGCTTATATAACTTATGGGGCAAAATATTGTGTCTGTATCTCTAGCAACACCATCTCTGGTGAAATGATGCTTTCTCTGTGTCTGTAAAGCTATGACTGTGTGTGTTTTCATAGGATGGCGAGGTTGACCTGAAGCTTCTCACCAAAGTTTTGGCTCCAGAACATGAACTACGAGAGGTGAGACTTTTCTGGAAACACCAGTAAGATAAAAGCTTCTTATATGTCTCAGGTTGTACTCTGAAGTTAGTTTTTTTTTTTGGTGCGATGGAGGAGAGAGATGTGAGGAGGAGCCTGCGAAGAGAAGCTTGTTAAAGCTGATGGAGGTCTGATTTCCCCAGCAGATTATTTTAAAGGTTTATAGGTCTTTTCTCTGTGTGAGATTATGGCATCACTGTGATTTACCTCCTTCAGTCTTAAAGAGGTAGTAAGGAGCATGTGAAGAGCCTGGTACTGCCACAGATCCCCACAGAAACAGTGCTCTGTTGTATAGTCTTGGTAGCCACTGTGCTCTCTAGGTGGTTCTCCAGGGTGGTACAGAAGAACCAGGCAGACGGCATTTAGGGCTGGGGCACAGGGCAGTTTTAAAGCAGGACAGAAGAACCTCAGTACAAATGCACAGGCAGGAGCTCGGGACTTGAAACAAAGGCTTTCTGCAGCCCAGAACTGCAGATGCTTAAGTAGACATGTAAAAGGGTGGAAGATTTCTATGGCTTCTCCTTGTACTCTGCCTGAGAGTATCTAAGCTTAACAATGTCAAAAATGTATCCTTTACTGTATTTGAGAACATGAATCATTCTGTCAGAATCTTTAAATTGTAGCATGGACTCACCTTTCATTCTCACTAGGGTTCCTATCCTAGCCAACAAAATCTTTGCCTTCCATGGCAGGGGCATCATTCAGAGCAAGTCACTAGTTTGGGAGTCGCCAATAACATTACAGCATGTTTAATCTTTTTCCTCTTGGTAGGATGATGTCAGCTGGGATTGGGACCATCTCTTCACAGAGGTATCCTCAGAGCTAGTGACTGAGTGGGAGCTGGGACAGTCTGAGAGAGAGGACCACCTCAGTCTGCCCTAGAGCATTGGCACACCAGACATCTCCTCATACACACATTCACTGTAAATATTTTATCACTTTAATTTTCTATTCATGTGTTTGTATTTGAGAATTAATTTCAGACTGGAAATAAATAGGAGCTTGCTCCATAGGAAAACTGGCTCGGGAGGAGTTTTGGATATTTTATAATGAGACTCTTTGTTCTCCAAAGAGGTGAAGAATTCCAAACACAACAAAATATTTACTTATGAGCAGTCACTTCCACCTCACTGCAGCACCTCTGCAGCTAACTGCAGCAGTCAATCTTTCTTCAACCAAAATTTCAGCCTCTCTGGGGGACCATCTTAAAAAGCCACAGAATGGAGTGTGGTTTTCTGTGACAGCTATCAGAGGAGCTTAGGTTGATACAATTTGTTTGCCTAGGACATCAAGATTATCATCTGCCCACAACAGATGCCACAAGTTGTAAGGATATGTACTTTACATTTCATCCAGCAGCCTCTAGCTATCCCTTGCTAGTTTAACCTTTCCCCTGGGACATCACCTCTGTATTGACTTGAAGGAAACAGCATCACCGATTAAACTGCCACCGCTGCTTCTTCTAGCACCTCTTTTTCCCTTGAGGAATCCCAGCCAAGGGCTGACCAGGCCTCACCTGCTTGGCTTTTGCAATCAGATGAGATCACAGTTTTGAAAGGAGATGGCTCCAGGCAGTAGGTAGCTTGCAAAGAAAATACCGTTTATTCCACACGTGAAAGAACGAAGCCTGCTGCTCTGAAACAGGGTAACTCCCTGGTGTGTGTTTCCTTGGAACCAAGTAACCCACTCTCATTGTCACCTCAAAAAATATCCATTTAGCTGTTAATGCCCTGTCCCCACAGAACCGTGGTCATTATTTGCAGGAAACAGTAATATTACTTCTAAGCCAATGTCCTTCAGAGCCTTGTCCCGCTGGAGGATATTGCTATATACTTCTGGGGGCAGTGCAGGTGCTGGGAGGAAGGCTTATTGTGTTGCTTTTCTTAGCTTGTTTGGTAGGTCGAATGGAGCGCTGCATTCTTATTCTTGCACCGAGAGAGGACAGCTCAGTACTCTGCAACATTTCAGATCAAAGCTGATAGGCCAAAAAAAATCTACCAGCAAGAGAGAAGCGACTGGGTCCCAGTCTGGGGCCACCAAAATAGAAGGATCATCTGTCTCAAGGAGATGCTAAGTTTGGTAAAATCAAGAAATCTCCCCTCTAACTAGAAAATTAGGTGAGAAAGATGCTTTGGGTCCAGTGTGTGGATGATAGTCCTGAAATCTTTCTACGAGCAGAGAAATCTGTTTTGGTATTTATAGAAACTTCCCAGCTGGGCCAGTGTCTCTTTTTCTCTGACACCCATGGCCTGTGGCCAAAGAGAATTTAGGATTCTTCCTACATTCCTGGAAAACAAAACAAAACAAACAAACAAAAACCAAAACACTAAGCTTAGGAAACTAAAGTAGCTTAGTAAATTAGACAAGCCCTACAAGCCTGTGTGAGAGGAAAAGAATGGTAAAGAGAGGGAGAAATGGGATGTAGATTTGTGCAGTTCCTATCTCAAGGATAACAGAGAAAGCAGAGTCTCTCTCCTCTCAGTTAAATGACAGACCATCGAGTGTGAGCTCTCTCCCTTCTACTTGAGCTGAGGCACTAGTCCACACTGATCCTCTAAGCTGCTCGCCTGGTTTCACCATATTCAGTGCAAATCAGCCACTTTTCAGTGAGCACAAAAGCTGAGAGGATGCCCAGGCCAGAGTCACAAGAGTGGGTGAACTACGAATCCAACTCTCTGGCTGTCCAGCCTGAGACTGGGTCTGTGACACGTGGCATATTGTTTGTGGAGTTTTCTTTAGGGACTTGGCGAGGTGGCATTGCTGGCCACTCAGAGCATTAAGAGTGGAAAGCTAAGCAGCATTTAGGACGGCAGCCACTGATGTAGGCTGCACAAATGCTCCAGGCAGGAGTCATGCCAAGCCCATTGCTCCTCCAGCAGCCGTGTGCAGCACCAACCATCCTGCCTCTCTCACCTTCTGCCTCCGAGAGCTGCTCTGAGCTTCCTGGGTGGGCAGAACACCCCTGTGGGGCTGCTGCCCCAGGAGGGAGGGAGGAGAAGTGTAGCTGGGCTGTGCAGCGGTGCTCAGCCCCTTGGAGGCCATGTGGGCGCCTCAGGAATCAAGAGGAAGAGGAAAGCACCCTTTGAAGCAAGAGCAGGAGGGATACGGGACCCCCAGAGATCTTCCTGGTGAGAGGTAGGAGGGTGAGAGGGCGTGGGGAGGGCCATCTGAGGCGGGGGGTGAGCAGGGGGGGCCTGGAGCAAAGGTAGAGGCAAGAGGAGTAAGGAGGGTGGGTGACTGGGAACACAGTTTGTGTAACGTTTGGAGGGGTGTGAGGGCAGAGCAGGTGCTGATGAAGAGGCGGGAGAGAACAGAGCACAAGAGAAGCGTAGTGGGATTTAATGAGCCCTTTGCTGATGAGCTGTGGTGACTTCGTGCTGGAGGAGCTGCTCTAAAGCTGCACAAAATCTCCCAGAGGCGTGTGCCTGGGGCAGAGTCCTGTCAGCCTCCCCCTGCCTCAGGGCCTCGGGGTGGGAGGGAGACAAGAGTGCGTGGGCCAGGCTGTGCCCAGGCTGGGACCTTGGGAGCCCAACACATACCTGGGCAGAGTTTGAGAGCGGGGCCTGAAAAAAACCACAGCCTCATCTGTTTTAAGGGAAAATGAGTGGCTTTGATCATTTAGTCTGACCTGCTATAATACAGGCCATGGCAGAGTCCAGTGAGATGTGGCCGAGCTTTGCCTGCCTTTTAGAAAGACAGGCAGTATAGTTGAAAGTCTTCCCTGGTTCGTTATTCCAGCAGGTAACTGCCCTTGTGATTGAAAATCTGCTTTATTTCTAGACTCAGTTTTTGTTTCATCTTCTGTTCCCTGAGTCTGATTGTGCTTTCACCTTCCCAGTTAAACCATGCTGTCAGGTGTTTCCTACTTGCTCAAGTATTTATGTGCACCGTGATCAAGTTGTCTCTTTAATTTCCTTCAATAAACTTAATAGACTGAGACTTGTTTCCGTGTCTTTTCAATTACTTCCCCAGTTGGAGGAACGGAGGTGAGCTGTCTGGTTCCTCGCCTTTCTCCAGGAAGCCGTTCCCTCTTGCCTTCCTTCCGCAGTTGTGTTTTGGTTGCAGCGCTTGGGAAGTGACGCAGACCGTGCCTTCTCCCCTCTCAGGTCCTGGTGCAGTCAGGGGAGAACCCACTCCTGCTACTCTCCTTGCAGGAAAGAAACAAAGAGGTGCCTCTGCAAGCCCAGGGCAGCTCTTGGTGAAGCACCAGCGTGTGCAGACTGCCACAAAGCTGCTCAGCATTTCTGAAAAGTCCTGTGGAAAGAGTGTGCAGAGGAGGAAATAGCAGGTGTAAATTTTTTTTCTAGGTGTAGCTCTGGTTGATCCTCAGGCATAGTGTGAAGTGAGGGCAGAACTGTGTGCCCTGCTCACATCAGCCATCTGGGCTGTGCCTAGCTGAGGAATAGAGCAGTAACCCTGGTTTTTACCACTTTTATCAAGGGAGATTCTCCGTGTTTCACAAGTGCTGATGAGTAAGGCTGCAGAGCCATCCTGTGAAGTTTGTCAGCCTCCGCAGACCTGCATCACGGAGGGTGAAGTGTGGCGTAGCAGTGTGCCCTCGAGTTCCTAATTCACATGTGCCTCTCCGAGACCTGGTGAGTGTTCCCCATCTTCTGTTTGAAGGTGGTAATTCACTGTGGAGGGCCTTGTGTCCTGTTTGCTCTTTGTTCTGCTCTGATCCTACATTGCTGAGGGAATGCTGCAAATCCATCGAAGTGCACCATCAACAGCAAGTCCTGCGTACTGAGCTGGTCTGGGTGTGTGCTGGGGGGTTTGCTGTACGTACCTGCCCCCAGAGAGCCCCTGAAAGGCCTGGAGCTCAGCACTCTATTCAGGGCAGACAGTTAGCCTCATCACAGACAATGCAAAAGAAATGCACAAATAATTAAAAAAAAAGAATTCTAGGTCCTATCATACTTAGGAATCTTTGGTTTTGTTTATAATAGATACAGTATTTATAGACTTTCTTAGTGGAGATGCCTTACTAGAGTACAGTTTGTTGGGGAGGGGTGAGGGGGTGTTGGGACAGTCTGCACACACAGCTCTGGAAGAAAGTGTAGAAAATAAAAGCTGAAAAAAGGCCAGACCTAGCAACTTTCCATTAGAGAGCCTGCCTGCCAGGCTGGAGCCTCTTAAAGGGACTCTGGCTGGTTGTTTTATTAAGTGTGACAAAGTGACGGGAGGTGGGGGGGCTCCTATGTTAATAAGCTGGAAAGGCGCTGCCGTTCCTCTTGCCGGAGTGTCTCAGGGAAAGCGGAATTAATTCATGGCATATGCTCCCAGCATCTGCTGCGGTGACCTGGAGTGGCAGGAGCGCGGAGCGAGGCGGCGCGAGCCAGAGCCCAATTCCCTCTCCTCGCTGGGGCCTTGCTCCCCACCAGCCCCGGCGGAGCAGGGGGGGGCTCAGCCCTTGGCCAGAGTCTTCATCTCTCTGATGAAGATGCTCTAGGCTTGGGGGTGAAACGGGGATGCTTGAATTGAAGAGAGACCAAATTTGTCCCAAACAGACTTAATTCCTCCCAGAGCGCTCCCTGAGCAAGCCCACCCTTCTCCAGCCATCTGGCCTTCTGCAGCTTGCTGTGAGGCGCCGATTCCTCATTCTCCCTCTTGTTCCCCACTTCTGCTGAGTATCCCAAAAGATGATTTGAGCCCCTCCCCAACAGAGAGGACAGAGATTGGATTTGCTGTTAGGCAGGCTCTCATTCACTGTTTAATGGCTCCCAGGAAATAACTTTGCCCACCGTATTTCCCCTCCGACGAGCAGCACCGTGGCCAGGACCTTCATCCAGCTGGTACAGGTGGGTGCATGTGTTGCCTTCAGGCTGCAGCAGTCTTTGCCTGTGCTTTGTGCCCTGAACGTGTGCTTTCCCTCGGGAAAGGACACCCAGAGCCAAACCTCCACTGGCCGCTTTTTCTCCTGCCACATCCCTCCACCTTTTTGGACAACCACAAGTGTGAGCTAGGACACAGGCAGCCTGCATATTGGGGATGTGCTGAGAGACTGGGGGGGACTGCAAGAGCTGAGAGCAGAAATCCCTCGCTGGGAAGGTCTCGTAGATACAGAGAGCTTGCTGTGTCTGCAGCACGTTCCAAAGCCCAGGGGTTGCTGAGCCCAGCCAGATGCTCCCAGTCTTTCCTGCACCTGGCAAGCGTCCTGATGGATTCAGTATGAATGCTGCACAGCAAGGATGTCCAGAGCTCCCAATCCCACTGATGTCTCTGCTGCAGTCCCGAGGGGGCTGAAACCATTCCTCTGGGTGTCTGCTCCCTGAGCTGGCCCCAGCGGGATGCTCTGCAGCAAACCTCTCTGGGGCTGGAGCAGCTCCGGGCCACATGGCCCCTTATCGGGCTGCATCTCCTGTCACTTTCAGGACCACTTCATTATCCCTTTATTAGCCCTCTTCTCCTGCTTATCGTTATTAATAATCGCGCTGGATCGGCTGGAGTGCTGACAGCTGCCCCTTGTCTATTCTTTCTGTCTGTTTTAATCCTGCCTGCTTATCTGGAATAAACCTGATCCTTTTTCTTTTAATTAAAGAAATTTGGTCAGCCAGCCCCTCCTCCTCGCAGAGATAGGGCTGATCACAGCGGCGATATGCGGCGAGCAGGAAAAGGGGCAGATTACTGGGTGACAGCGTTTTCCACAGCCCGAAGATAGGGGATGTCGGGGGAGAGGCTGGAAGAGCTGCAAGCACCGGGCTGCACAGCGCTTCCTGGGCACCGCTCTGGGGCTGGCCTCTTAAAAATGCCTTGCTGGGCAGTTCGCTTGAGCTGAAATATTTGTGTTGTCTGAAGGGCCAGGTCACTCGAGGAAGGGCTGTGCAAATAGGCTGGGGGAAAAATTGTTGACTTAATTCACGCTTTTATGAACCCATAAACTCAAATCTGCATTCATTGCAACCTGTAAAGTGACCGGAGTGTGGGCTGAAATGCTTAGAAAGTGTTAATCAGGGGTCTGTAACGAAGCAAAACGCTCTGAAGTGCAGCAGCAGGAGCTTGGCTGGGAGCAGCAGGAGCATTCAACCTTAACGCTAGGAACGTGCATTCCTTGGTTCCCAGACGGTTCGTTTGGGACGCACACGCCGCGGTGTTGACTGAACGCCTGTGTACCCTCTGCTACAGAATATGGCACCTGGCTCAGATCTGTAGGGCTGCTCCACCCCTGAGAGGCTGCAGGCCCATGAAGGGGACAGGGCAGAACTTGGTGCTCAGGTGGGAGCACAGCTCTGAAATGCTGTCAAGCAGAGCACGCTGCTCTCTGTCCCTGCGCTTCTGTTGTTTTTCAGCGTCTCAGCTGACTGCGATGAGCGTTCACCTGCAGCTCAGGTGCTGGTTAGGAGCTGCAGCAGTACAAACCCACGTGTATGGCTAAGCAGATACCTTGAAAACATGGGGTTCATTACCAACAGCAGGCAGGAGCTGTGCATGGTGACAGTCATGCTGTAGCCTCCAGGTGAAATGTCCTCTTACTCCCAGGAAATCTTTTCCCTCGCTTTTCTTCCACCCAAGAAAACGTTGGGAAAATAAACTACAGAGTGTGGCTGTCTTATAGCCGGTTATTAATGGCAGACAACGAGTGACAATTACTGAATTGAACAAAATGTTGAACAAAATGTTTGAAAGACGAGAAGATGCAGAGTTCACTTGCCTAAACTAATAAGGCACTAATAGCTGGTCTGAGCTTTTATTATCTGACCCTGCTTCTCCAGCAAAAGTCATCCCGCTCCAGATCCAAGTAAGGGAAATTCTCAGGATGCTTTTTGGCACTGAAATGACAAGGGACACCTTTTTTGGTGCTGTGGGACATTCTGAAGCAGTGAAAAAGACGGACTTCTAGTCCGTGCGATAGGCTGGAGGCTTGCTTTGATCATCGCCCCGATCAGTGAAACTGCCCACGAAGCCAGGAAAGTGCCCTGGGAGACTGCCAAAGGATCTGGTCCAAATCAAGCAACTTTCTCAGCACTTTGAGCTCCAAAGCCAAAGTGGAGCTAAGCCCCATGGCCTGCAGGGTTATGTGTGCGGGTGGCTCGGTGAATCAACCCACTGAATAAACGGGTGGTAACAGTTCAGGCTGTTGTAACCATACCTGAGCTAACAGAAAGCAAGCTCCATCTAACCCAGAGGGATGAGAACAGCCTGCACTTGCCCAGCTGAGCGCCGTGGCTCCTCTTCCTCAAGGATCTGAGCTGGCTCATTTAAAGCTAGGTCTGATGTAGCTCCTCTCAATTGCTCTGTGCCCCGTGGAGATACTCTTATTCATTTCCATGGCTTTCAAACCTGTGCTGCCTCAGAATTAAGATCCTGTCTGGTCTTCATTTTGTGCATGGGGACTAGAGCCATGGACTAATAATGCAATTTCAGGGTCCAACAGCGAGACTGTGACACAGCTGGGAGCTGAATTCAGTCCCCCCGAGCTGCCATCCAGTGCCTCAGCCACCTTACTCCTCCAGCTGTGGGATGTGCAAGGCTGGTGCATTTGTTTATTTTGATTTTCAACCAAAAGCTGGTTTCGGGCTGTGAAGCTCCTTCCAGAACTGCAAACACAAAATAAAACTTCAAAACAAAATGCCTTCCCCAGGAGCAGCACAGCACAGTGCCCACCTGGTGGTACCCTGGCTGAGATAGGAAACCACGCTCACCTCCTGCAAAAACAGCTGCCTGCCGTAAGCCATTTCTTGTCCCCGAAATACCCAGGGAGAAGGATGAGTTGTTGATGTGCCAAACGCTTCCAGTGCAAACTCTGGAAGCCCAAAGCCGATAGGGCTCTTCATCCTGCTTCCGTCTCCCTCTAAGAAGTCCCCAAATCGAGCTCTTCTGAGCTCAACCCTAGCAGGACCACAGAGCAGGGATGGGAGATCTCCATGCTGAGGGATGCGCAGGCCATTCAGAAAGGCTTTGGTAAGTCTTTTTTGGGTAAGTAGCACATGCCTGAAGATTAACCAAGTAAATACAAATGTGCTTTCTTTTTTTCCTTCTTTTTTTTTTTTTCTTTTGTAAGTTGCATGATGATCAAGAGCATTTAATGCAGTTGCTGGGCCTGCCTGTCCCAGGGGCTCTCGTCACAGGGTGTCCCAGCCCCGGCTCAGTTTTTGACCGAGTGGGACCAGTTGTGGCACAAAGTCCACGGCAGTTTCTTGTGACATGAGACAGACACAGAGAGGGCCCTGTAAGGCACCTATGACGTGCATGATATGCAGTTGGGTATGGCCAGCTTTGAGAAAAATGTCACATTAGGCAAATGGCCCTGGAATATGTGTGTGGGTCTAAAACATCCACCTTTAACTTGCCCAATTAATGGTGTCTTTTGCTTACATAGAGTGGATGTGTGTCTGGTCCCACTGGGCACACTCCTTTCCTTGGCTGGGGGTGCCTGCACCATACAGAGCGTACCTGTACCCTGCCAGCTCCACGTTTCTGTCCTGTTGGGTCCAGGGCTCTGTTTGGCTGTCTGCACAACATGCACACGCACCGGCGATGGCGGAGGCTGGAAGTATTTATGGCAATTAAAATGTTTTGCCTGGGAGCTGTTTTGTGGCTTTTTTGAAGTGAGGATTTTCAGACTTCAAGGTGTTAACAGCCCCTCTAAACGGTTTTGTTTTTTAATTGCAGCAAATGACTATGGAGCCATTAAACATTCGCCTCTCTGCAGTTGTTTCTAAGCCCTTTCAGTCCTTCTATTTATTCTGTTTAATTCAGTCAGGTAGCTTCGGGGCAGTGAAGATCAATACTTCACTTTGATAGAAAAGAGTCAGGTTTGAAACATAGAGATAAAACTGACACATTTTGTATAAATTTAATTAAAAATGCACCTTTAGTGGCTTGTTGCAAGCACAAAGCCAGCCCTCCATCTAGCTATCTCTCTGTCTTTCTCTCTGTCTCTCTCTTCCCTTTCTTGTTCCTAACAGGAAGATCTCTGAATCTGCCTCGCCAACAAAGCGCCTCGTTTTATGATTTTTGTCTTGAAAGTTTAGCACTGAGGGAGAAGGATGGAAGGGATGTGAAATTCTAAACAGACCTTCTGCTCCCTCCCTGGGCCCGCTCCTTTTGGTGGCGGCGGTGGGGGGACGGGGAAGGAGCTGGCTCCGCGGTGGGGGAGGGAGGGGGATGAGGCAAAATGATTTTTTTTTTTTTTTTAAACCCAGCAGATTGGACACCCTGGGGCACTTTCCATTTGGATCTGTAGCTTTCCTCCCCTCCCGCCCCCCTCTTCTTGCTTTGTTAGCCTGAGAATTATTTTTCTGACTACACGAGCATCCCTGATCCCACTAGGATAGCGCTGGCCACAAGGCACCGTCTTTATTCTCTTTCTTTTCCCTCCCCTGCCCCCCTCATTTCTTCCCTCTCCCTCTTTTCCCTAACCCTGCTGCCAGTGAGAACATTTGTCTTGTGTTTTATAATCTGGCCCCTTCGCCCCCTTCTCCTGCATGTCTCTCCCTCTCCCTTTCTCAATCCTGTTTGCCTTGGTTCATTTTTCACTTGAGTGCCTTTCCTCCCAGGCTCCCCTCTGCTCCGGCCTCCCTCTGCTCAACACCAATAAAACACGCACAACACGGGTAGAACAAGGTGCCAGGGCTCGGCGTGACAAACGGCTCCGCGACCGGGGCTGTAAATTGTCCCCTCCTCACCCACTGACGGCTCCCGGGGACGGGGCTTGGGCGGCGCTTGCTGCCCCACGGCGCGGCACCGTGGGGTGGGGAAAACCAGGGGGTCTTTGGTTGCCAGCCATCAATGGGACAAAGGCTGTCCCAGCTGCATTCACAGGAGGCTGTGGGATTTAGCAACTCCTAATGAACCTCTAGAGAAGGGGAACTTAACTCCCCGTCTCTAGTGGCTTACCCTAAGGGGAACCCACTCAACTCCCTGCTGGGCGCTTGCTGGAAAATGGGCACCCGGGGGCCAGCTGCCTTCCTGACCCCACAGACCGCCTACCTAAGCCTGGTTTTGGGGCCAGGAGCCTCAAGACTTGCTCCATGCTTGCTCTGGGAGTATTTTGAAGGGCATGACAGCATCTTCCTGAGGGTCCCTCTGCTCCCTCTCCTCTCACTGGGCACTGTGTCCCCTCGGAGAGCTGGGCACAGGCAGATGTACCAAAGCAGCAGCAAAAACGGGGTGATTGGGGCAACGGAGAGGAGTTACCTGACTCCTGCGGCTCTCTGGGGGTCGGCGCTCAGCTGCAGCCCTGGCTCAAGGCAGAGCTGGGCTCTCGTGCAGCTGCAGGGAGCCACACGCAGGGATGTGCGCTTCCAATTCCGCCGTCTGACTTGAGCTGTCAAAGCCACAGCCACTCTGAATTTTGCTGAGGATCAGGGTATGCCCTGCTGCTGGAGCTGCTGGTTTTGGAACACAACGTAAGGCTGGGTTCCTGCCCCATTGAGTCCCGGGGTCATCCCCATTGTTTTAAGCAATTGCCAACTCCAGCAAATGTGTGTGGCTCTGGTACCGGTATCAATGGGTATGGGGTTCCTCTTCACCTCTGCTTGTGCTAATCCGTGCCAGGAATATATGTGGCATTTCCTACCCTTCTACCTACAGGAGGCTGCATTTCCTGTGCAGGTGAGGAGAATGTGTTTTGTAAAGTGTTAAGTGCTTGAGATTGCCAGCGTAAAGGAAAAATACTCATCTTTACACCGACCTGCTCCCCAGCCCGTACTGGCGCCTCTGCTCTGCCACTCAGGCTGCTTGGCTTTACCAGCATTGAAAGCAGAGAGTTTGCTCGCTAAGTTAAGGCATGATGGGGTTAATGCCACCGGTCCCTCTGCATAACATCGGCTGGAACATCAGCTGAAGTCCTTCCTAGCGAGCGACTGGTGGAGGTGAGCGCTGAGGGTTGGTTTCTCAGGGACTTCACCGTGAAGGAGCACTGCAGCCGACAGCACGCTGCTGCGTACAGACACCTCCCGCGCCTCCTGCCTTTAATCACAGCAAATGAAAGTTTCTAAACAGGCGGAAGATGCCAGGCTTTTGTGTTCTGCCACCCGAGCTGTCTCTGCGCTGCCGTCGGTGCCGGTAATTGCAGACAGAAGCCGCTTTGTGTTAAAATGGCATCGGTAATTGAAACGGAATTCAGAATCAGGACCCCGCAGGCACCACTTGGTGAAAGAAGAAATAAAGATCGCTTGGGTCACATCGTTTGTAATTTGCGTTTAATAATCGTACCAGGAGGTACGTACAAAGGGAGAGGAGACGTGAGAGGCAGCCCGCTCCCCCTCCTCGCCCGCGCTCTGCCTCGGAGCCTCCCCACAGAGGCCGGGAGCCCGGCGGGGACGCGGCCCTGCTCCTGCTCCCTTGGGGTGGCACGGGTGGCAGCAGCACTGCTGGCCCTGGGCTCCTCGTGTGGCCAAGCCGGTGCCGTACGCTGGCAGCCAGGAGGAGAGGACTACTGCTCGAGGCTGCATCCAAGTGGATGCCCAAGTTCTGTTTTTATGGGTAGGATGAGGATTTATAGGCCCAGGTGCTGGCTCCTGCTCGGTGGGTCCGGCTGTGCACTGAGGATCGGAGGGCATGTGCTGATTCATAGTTTCTGAGTTTCTCTTGAAATGGGGTTTGGTACCCTTTGATGGGCTTCTACAGTGCTGCCTATACGAGTAAATTCAAGCTGTGTGGCATGGCGCACACTGAAATGGCCCCAGACCTCTTCCACCATGGAACAACATGGCCCCATCTGTTCTCCTTTGGGTAGCAGTGTGCTCCCCTGCAAACCACAGTCGGGCAGGGCCGGGGGGCGCTGGCTGGTGGGGACCCACACCCCAACAGGAGCCGGCACACATTCAGAGTGCCGGAGTTAGAGCCTGGTTTGTGTGCTCAAACCTGGCTGCATGCTCAGATCTGCTGACCTGCTCTATGGTTTCCCCTCGCTTTGCCTTTGTTGAGCCTTGCTGTAGAGCAAACATAATCCTGATTTCTTCTTCAGTAAAAAAAAAAAAACAACAAAAAAACCGCTTTTATTTCTTACACCAAACCCAAACACATCAACATAACCTAAGGACTGGCAATATCCATTCACATTCACTTTGCTCTTTGTAAAACCCAGTGATATTCTCAAATCCAGATCAGATGGCCACAAATGCAGGCAGGACCAGTCCGTTCCATCTCTGGATGGTGGCTCTCCTTACCCCACACTCTGAGCACATTTAGGGGAACAAACTCAGCCCCAGTTACCTTGGTTGGTGTCCTGTTAGCCTCGCTGAGAAGGAGCACATGGCACTGGTTGGGCTTGTTTCACACAATGGGCACTTTCACTACCATTGGGTTTGACTCGGAGACAGAGGTTTCGTTGTCACCTGTAGTCAGGATACAAGGAGACGTCTCCATCGTCCAGCAGTTCTCCTGTGCACTGCATAGATGCTGTTACCTCCCGGTTTCCCTTGCACACACACACTGCAGTTCTTCCTTAAGCTGCTCCTGGCAGCTCACCATCTCGCAGTTCTTGCCCATGGCCAGGAAGAGCATCATCTGTCAGCTACATCTGGAGCTGCCATCCTGCCTTCTCCCCGGGAGCCCAAGGGGTCCTTATCAGAGGGACAGAACTGCTGTTGTGGCAGGAGAAATTTAGGCTGGGGAAGAGAGGTACCTTGGCTTCTGGTTTTAATTGTTATTACAAAGAAGAATCTTGTTAAATTTCAAGAGCCAATATCCTGATCTGTCTTAAGCCTAGAGGAGGCAGTGAAATGCAACTTGGTTTCCCCTCGTTCAAATGTTATCAGTAAATGCCCAGAAGTAAATATGCAGAAGCTTGAAGTCTTGAGGGAGTGCACCTGAAAGAAGTAAAGAAAAGGAGTTTCTGCACTTTGTGGAGAAAGGGAGGCCAAGCCTGGTGTGATTATGTACGGACCCAACCTTTCCTTTCTGCCTGAGAAATGGGATGCATTAGCCTTTGGGTGTAGCAGCATAGCTGCCAAATTGGCCAAGGGGGTCCACAAGAGACACTGTGGGTGCTTTGTCCTTGTCTCTCCAATACTTCTCTCATTTTATGCATGGCAAAGACCTAGCAAGTATCATCACATTAATCCTGTTCCTTGCCAGCACCTCAGGAAATGCCTGTGTCAGAGTCTTTGTCCTGTAAAGATATCCAAAGGAGCTGGACTTCTACCTATGGGTGGCTTTCTGGCTGGGCACGTGTCCTGCCGTGTTTACCAGCCCTGGTGGGGTGCTGTGGCAATGATCTCCTGCTCTCTTCCCTACTTGGTTCAGCCCCAAAGCCCTCCCCAAACCCTCAGCTGACATTTCAACATCTCTACCTTTTCCCTCTGTGTGAATGGGGACCCAGAGAGCCAAGGTGGCTGGTCACATACTAGGGGATGGAGAAAAGAGAGATATTGAAGAATAATTTAAATGAGCCCTTCTGGCCTTGCCATGCTTTAGTACCTCTCTGGGGGGGCTCTTTCTGAGGGCCTGATGTTTGGCTCTGACAGCTGCATCTCCTTTATGTTGCACTATTACAGCCCCTTCTGCATGCTGCACAAGCTGTCATTAGGAGGAAAGGGCCATAAAACAACCAGCAACATCCTCCCCTGACCTACACGCCTCCCTCACACCCCTTTCCACCACCCCGCACTCTCACACGGTGGTTTTATTCACACTCCATATGCTTACCTGGGACCCCGCACACCCACACCTACATGTGCTCGCGCAGAGGCGCCGTGCTCTTACTTTCTCTGCTCCCCTTCCTTCCCTCCCTCCTCCCATCTGCTTGCTGAATAATTCCTGGCTAAGTAACTTTCTCTGTACAACCCCCGGGCCGGGGCGCAGGGACTTGTCCCCTCCTCCCCCCTGGCTGTCCGGGGGGCTTTGGAACATGTGTTTCTGGGAGGCAGACACCAGCTGGCTGGGCGACATTTGCATAGTCAGCTAAAAGCCCCTGAGCTGAGCTGGGGACGTCTGGAGGAGCCTGTGGCAGGATGGAGGGACGAGGGATGCGCTGGTCAGCTCGAGGTCAGATGGAACAGATTTCCAAGAGAACGGACAGATGGTGAAAAGAGGCGAGGGGTTGGGGGGGGAGCACGCGAAGGCTTCTACATCAAATAAATAAATAGCTAGATGCAGCGGGGGAATAAGTGACCAATGCGCCTATGGGCATGGCAGTTGCTGTGCTGCTTCCTTCAGAGCCCATGGGGTGGATGGGGAGAGCGTGGTGCCAGTGAGGGGAGCAGCAGACCCCGAGCTCCCCTGGCCACACTGTGTTTCCTCAGTCTCACCCAGCTTATTGGTATCAGGACTGGACTTCGTGCAGCTCGCAGCACAAGGCACCCTTGCAGCACCAACCTATCCCCACTATTCCTCCCTGCTGCTTCTCTTTGATATTTCATCCTGTAGCACTTTTTGCCCCCCCTTAGCACGTGAACTGCCCAGGCAGGGATGAGAACGGACATATCTCCCAGTGCTGCATTGCTCTGGGTGGCCACAATTGAAGACTACAGGCAAAAAAGGCCAAGACACAATCCCAGACAGGAGTACAGACTGGGAGAAGAACTCATTCAGAGCTGCCCTGTGGAGAGGTCTTGGGGATGATGGTGGACGAAAGGTTCAACATGAGCCAGCAGTGCACATTTGCAGTCCAGAAATCCAACTGTGTCCTGGGCTGCAGCAACAGAGGAGTGACCAGCAGGTCGAGGGAGGGGATTGTGCCCCTCTGCTCTGCCCTCGTGAGGCCCTACCTGGAGTGCTGCATCCAGGTTTGGGACTGACAGCACAAGAAAGATGTGAACCTGTTAGAAAGAGTCCAGAGGAGGGCCCTTGCAGAGGGGTTGGAGTTAGATGATCTATACGATCCCTTCTAACACAAGCCATTCTATAATTCTATGAAAAAGGCACTTTTCTGGAAGAGCTTCCTGTTTCGTCCCCTGTGCCCAAGGCAGACCAACCGACTCCCTGGGGAGTTGTGTCTCTACCTGGCTACAGGGAGCTGCAGGAGGGGTGATGTGCTCTCACCTGGCTCGCTCAAGTCAGAAGCCTTCTGCTTCCTTGGGAACGTGGCACACTGACAGCAAGCACTGGAGAGACCCTGCTTTTTCCTCCAGACACTCCTCTGCCAAACCTGAGGGAGAAGCGGGATGACGGTGGGCTTGCAGCACTCTCCCCCTCTCCCTCAGCAGCCCCACCAGCTGAAGCCCCCTGCACCCTCCTCACCTACCAGGTCGCGCCAACACAGGGCCGCAGCCTGGCAGCCCTTTATCAGGGCTGTGGCTGCAAGTCACAATGGCCACTGTGACATGGCCACCACCAGTCTGCTTCAGATGGCAGATGCAGCCCTCCTGTCCTGCAGGAGGCCATCTTGGAGAAGCCATGCTGTCCAAGGGGAAGTTTAGATGGGACGCTTGTCTGGCCAAGCCCTGTGCTGGGTCTCTGCAGCCTGTCTTGTCTTCCTTATTTTTTTTTTTTTGTCCTGAAACATTTTCCTAGCTCTCTCTCTGTGTATTCACACTCTCTCCCATGTGTCTGCATGCTGTGAAGACCACACGCCAGCTCCAGGCGCGGGCTCTGTGTGAGTGAAGGTTGGTCACGGCTGCAGGAGTCAGGAGCGGACGCCCCTGGCCTGTGGTGCAGCCACTGGCGTGAGTGGGGGGTGCCAGCATCAGTAGTTGGGGGGGTACAGCTCTGTGGATCTGGAAGGGTCCTGCAGACTTTATGTCCAGAAACCAGCTGCTGGGGGAGCATTGTGGGTGGAATTTAGCACCATTACTGGCATCAGATCGGGGACATAGGCCAGTGGACTGTGGGGCTTCCGGAGCAAGTGAGCTTTTGTCCAACCTCAGCCATTCTGTGTTTCTCTGAAATACAGTAGTATTACTTTTAATTCGGTTTGAGGGGATATATATATATATATACATATCTGTAGTTATTTGTTTTATAGTGTTATTGCATGAATATTGTTAAATCCTTTCCTCAGGGACTGAGCATACATTTTCCCCCGTGTTTGAGTTCAAGCAGACATGTTACAGGAGCACATAATGAAGGCTGTCACTAAGGGCCAGCTAGTGAGGATGTGCAATGCCACATCAGCTCCCTAAGTGGATGATCCTACACCATGTGAAGAGCATCTGTAGATTAAGCAAAACTGGCCAAGCCCTGAGGGCACCAACAGGCCTTAATTGCCGTGAGTGGTCTCACCTGGAGCACCCCCACCCACCCTCTGCCCATGGGCCCATTTAAGCCCAGCCTGGGCTCCTGTTTGCTTCTTGAGTCTTGCTGTAGGTTTATATGTCTCCAGCTGTGTGTGTGACTTATTCTCCTGGATAGATCCCATGCTTGTACTACAGCAGTCACTTCAGGCCTGTCTTTTGTTGCTTCAGGCCCTGATCCCTGGATGGCTGCTGGACCAGGTTCACTGCTTTGCCTTGCTTGGGCCTGTTGATGGGCCCTGCTACCAGTACCTGCCTCTGCCTGTTGTGCTACAGGACTGCGCCCTGGTCCAGGCCCTGCCTGGGCTGGTGTTACCCCTGGTTTTGGGGTCACCCTCCCTTAGGAACAGCTTGTCCTTGCTGCTTGCTGACATGGATTACCAGTTGCAGTTGGTCTGGAGACAGCAAACAGGTGAATGTGTGTGGCCTTGTATCCGTCAGTACCGTGTATGCCTGCTGCTCTCCATCTCTGAAGTTTACTGCTTCTCTGGCATGAATTTGCTAATACAGTTAAATTTAGTCCATGATTTTTGCCACTGCTCTACTAAGCCCCTAGTCCATGAAAAATGCATCAAACAGTGTTTTGGAGAGTTCCCATCCTGGCATCCCAAATCTGTTTGTCAGCTGTGCTGAGATTTACAATTTAATCGTTGTGATTCCTGCTCAAATTTCATTGTTGCCTTCACCTTGTTGTAGTTCAGCTTTATCAGTGGCCTCTTGAAGATGGCATCCTTGTTTTGCAAGTCCTGGTAATGTTTCTTTCTCTTGTAACATTGCTCAAGATTATTTGTAGACTAATCATAGCTGGTTTTCTTTCAGAAAAGCATTTCTGATTTGTTCTTACTTTCTCTTGCTATTTGTTCCTATGGCTTGTGTTCTCTGGTCTTGAGTCGTTGACCATGGAGAGTTGATGGGCATAGCTGCTTACAGTGTAGGCTGGTGGTTGCTGGTCAGTAGTCTAGTTTTTTGTGCTCTGAGTGGTGAACTCAAAACTCACCTGATTGCTCAGATTGCTTCAGCTTTCATAGTTAACTGTAGGCTTTTTAATGTAAGAACTTCTGTCAGGAAGAAATAGATCTTGTCTTTTAACAACACAGGTTGATTTTCTATATTATTCAGTATGTTTTTTTTGTTAAACCATCACTTATTAACAATGGACTCCTCCAAAGTACCAGGTAGTCCTAGCTCATCCCCAGTCCTTTTGAATTTGCTCTAAATGTCTGTCTTGACAGACTAGAGATCAGCAAGCAGCAAAGCCTCTGTAGTCAGGAAATCTTCACGCGTGCCTGGCCTGTTACAACAAAGAAATAGTAATTATTATCATAGCTCACCAAAATAAAATGTACAATTGTTGTTTCTTTCCCTAGAAAGTCTTGAATTTGGTCCTTAGGGCCTTATTTATCACTTGGAAGAATTTTTATATCTCTTGGGATTTCATCCCAAGTTTGCAAGTCCCCATAGTTCTTGAATTCTAATAGGGGAGGCTTTTCTGTCTCTGGTGTAGGCTGATTTGTTATTCTGTACTTCATGATGTTTGTCCTCTGAATAGGAAAGAAATGTTCAGTGCAAGTGCCTCCTGCAGTCGTTAAAGCCTCATTTCTGCTGTGCCTGTGTAGTGTGCTGGGACCCAGTGGGGGAGCTCCCTGGGCAAGCTGCTCTCACCTTGCTCACACATGGGTCAGATGTGCTCCTTAGTCTGAGTGCCTCTCAGTTCTGTGGGACTGAATATCTGAAGTAACATTAGTCAAGTATGCAAGGAAAGCAAGCGGGCTTGTGCCAGCTATCTCTTCCTACATGTGTGCACACATACATGCATGTGCTATGATAAACCCTGCCAGTTTCCTGAAATTGCAGAGCTGTTGAGAGGGTACAGAGTTTGTCTACTTCCAGACTTCAGCATGCGCTTCCCACTTTGTGGGCAGCTGCTGCCAAATGCCCAGATCATATTTTGTTTTATGAATCCCTTGCTTCTATGAGGCTTTTTTATTATTATTTGAGCTAAAATGGTTCCATAACCTTGTGGGACAAGGACATCAGCCTGGCTGGCAGCGCATGCACTTTCTTGTGCTTGCACTCTCCCTCCACTCCACAATTACTCTTCATTCGGCACAGAAAATAAAACATTCCAGCAAAATACGACAGCCCCAGTGAACTGCCCCCCTCCTCCCAACAGGAGGTCACCGGGGCTTGGACTAGCACAAGAGAAAGGAAGCCCAGGAAAAGAGCTGCTCCCTCTTGATTTATGTGCTGGCTGGGCAACAGGAGAGACCGTGGAGTGGAAGGCAGGCACTACGGGAGCTACTAACTGAGCAATCAAGGCTCTGACCTGAGGAGAAGGTGGCAGGAGCTCTTCCCTTCTTTTCTTGCCACGGGTATACAGGACAGGTTATATGTGTCTGCCTTTTCACTTTGTACAGAGCAATTGCTGTGTCTCTGCCATAGCCAGGTGTGCCTCTAGCTTGTGTCTCTTCTGGTGTTTCCTCTCAAATCCTTTTCATACCTGGAAAGCTTAATGTAGTAGTTTGCTCTATGAATAGACTTAGAAATTATTTTATTGGCTCTTGTCCTGCCCTTCTCTGGGCAGAGTTGAGGAGGTGAATGGTGGTGTTTGATTGCATTCTCTCTATGGTGTGCATGGGGAGCTTGGCATGAACATGCCCATACACATGGTCCATCACCCTCTGTGTGGCTGCACCCTGGGAATTTGGGTTTGAATCCAGCAAGAACCAAAATGCTCTTCTGTCCTGCAGCTGTGTGTGATGCTGCTGTTGTCAGAGCTGTGCAAGGGGGGGATACAGTGTCTCCTGGTGTGACAGCTCAGCCAGAACTTGCTCCTGCCTCCAGCCATGCTAAGCTGCCAGCAGCTGAGCTCCCTGTCCTACCAGATGCAAGCTTCAGCCACGTGTTCAAAACTGCAGCCCAAGTGCATGTCTCCTGGCCCTGGCAATTACCTGCTCTTCACATGCCCGCTGAAGTGTATGCCCGGGCCTGTGCTGGAGTTTGGGAGGCTGCAACTGGAGAAGCAGAGGTGGCCAGGATCTGAACCCATGTTTCAGAGTGGCACCTCTCCAGCTCTGTGGTTGAGCAAATATTCTTACGATCAACCCCTGTTTTTCTCTGGCTCAAGAGGAAGGCGATTACTGCACTAGTCAGAGCAACCGAGACATTTGTTTCTGGCTGTGAGGGATGCTCGGAGGGGGAGGACAGGCAAAGTCCCTCCAGCATCACTAGAGGTCTCTCTTTATCTGTATGTGCTTGTCTGCAGGGCAATGGGAGAAAAATACACTTGCTCGGAATAATTTCTTCATCTGCTTCTTGACATGTCACAGCCTCGAAGAGCATGTGAACCTGGTGAATTCATGGGGCTGAATCCTTATGGCTCAGTTTCTCTGGATGTCAAGCACTTGAGAGTCTCTGTCTGGGATGTGCCTTCTGCTGCTCAGCTCTCCCCAGAGCCCACCTTCTCCCAGCACCCTGCTCAGCACCACAGAGCTCTGCAGCTGGGTGGCACCCATTGCCCGCTGTCTGACCACTGAGGCACCTGCTTAGAAACTGATTTGCCAAAACCATAGTCTGAGCTTTCTAGAGATCATTAAGAGCTGGTCCTTTCCTGTCTCCTCGTCCTCTGGCCAGGCTGTTGGCCACAGGTCTCAGCCTTCTCTGCGCATGCCTCTAAATCCTGTGTGATGATGGGTGTGATGAAGTCCTCCAGCATCCCACAGCAAGGAGCACCAGCAGCAAAACCTTGATGCTGCTCGGGTGTCACTGCAAATGGTGTTGCTGGTGCTGAGGTTTTTGGAAGACTGGTTCTCTGCTCTCTCATATGACTCACTTCACTGTAGCAATGGTGAACCATGTCCTCAGGCAAAAACTTCCTCTGCAGGCTACATGAAGCAGGAGGCCTGTTCAGGACTTGGAGTATTCATATTTGAGAAACTTTTCACTCAGGACACTGCAGCCTCTTTCCCTGTGCTTCCCATATGTTTTCCATACGCTGTGTGGTGACAGGCAATGAGCTACTGCCCAGTGACTTGAGACTAGCACTTCTTTGATGTCAGTGCCTGAGCCAAGTGCTGCAGTGAATGAAGTTTCAACTGCTTTCTCAATGGAAGGAAAGAAAAAATATTCCTATATTGCTTTATTTTTCAACTGCAGTGGTATGCAGCAGCTGTTACTGCTATGTAGGTGATGCATCAGGACCTCTCTGGCCCTTGGAGTTCCCTGCAGGGCAGTCATTCCCTGCTGCTCCAGGCCCTTCCACCAGCAGAGGCTTGCAGCTCGGAAAGCCCTGGCTAGCAGCCCTTGGCAGCGAGGTGAGCTGCGTGAATCTGGAAATCTAGGTCTGCTGGTGAGAAGTGGGCTTTGGAGCATCCATGCCAGAACTTGGGAAGGTGGAAGTAATGTTGGCAACCGTGTTGTAGTCTGTTTGCAAGTAGGTAGAGAGAGTGATTCATTCTGGGGTACTACTGAGTCCTTGGAAGCATTATTAGATCCTTGTCTTGTTTTGCATTCGTCAGCTACCCCCCAAAATCTATCCTTGCCAACCTTCCTCTGAGCAGAAATACAGATAATTCAGGACATGACACGTGAGTGATTTGAGAAATGTGCATAAACAGCAGGTCTTCAGCTTTCTTGTGATGCATTTGGCTTCTGAACCCAGGAAACCACTGGCTGCAAAAGACTGGTTCATTCATCATTATTTGTTGCATTCTTTTTATCCTATTTGTTCCAGTGCCCTAGTCTCCCTTACTGTACCAAACACCAATGAAAACAGCAAGGTTGCGATGTCCATATTTTCTGGGAAGGGCCAGTCTCTCAGATAGTAAGGATCTGCTAAATTGACAACTGCTGGATTTGCTGCCTGCTGCTGGGCCTTCTGTGAGGAGCACTGCAAGGTTAGGTGTTCCTCAACGCTTGAGGCATGCGAGGGAGGGAGTTGTTCAGGGCTGGATGATGACAGCAATGCAGGAAGCTGCCTGAATGCACTGGGGGTGCAGAGAAATGATGCAGTGGATGAGGACTGGTCTTCTGTGCTTACTCCTGGATGGGTGAGATGCAGTAGACCTGGACTGGTCTTGCTGGGTCTCTGCAGTCCAGAGAACTGTTGGATGTGGGGATATGCTACTGTCATTTGCCTTTCTGATAGGTTTTTTCCCCCTTGGATAATCCTCCAAAGGAGGAAAAAGTGCTTCCCAGTGCAGCTCTTCTTTCATGTAGCCCCTGGGCACATCTGCAGAACTAGACAGCTTAGAAAATGCTGTGAAAATAGTCAGAGGAGAAGAATGCTTTGGTTTCCCAGGCCAGAAAGCATGCACGAGGTCTTCTGTAATAGCCAGTCCAAACATACCTCCAAAAGAACTGCTGTCGAGCTTCATATCAGATGTTTTCCTTGCCTGTCCCATGACTGCCCAACTTGGTGTCTGGCTACAGCATGCAGGGTGAAAGATGGTACTTGGGGATACAGAGATCCTGTGAAATTAGTGGGTGGGAAATGGACAGCTTCCATACAGGTGAGAAACTCTGGTATATAAAACCTGAAGGACGTTTATCCTGTGCCTCTCATTGACCAGGGGACAGGAAAGATTGAGCACGTGTATTGTGAGCTGTTGGAGGAGGGGGTTCTCACCCATGGGCCAAGTATTTGCTCTCTTCCACCTGTATTCAGTGCAGTGTGGTTACGGATGTGTGTTAATATCTCTGTTATGCAGGAGAGAAGAGGAAGGAGTGGGGCTTCGGATGCCTACAAGCCTGAGTGTGAGTGCATTTAACCCTGCTCTACATCTGTGCATCTTGGCACTTACTGTAGGTGTTTGCAGGCATGCAGGTAATTATCTGCCTGCATTTCTCTGTGTTCATGTGTTGGAAGGTACCTTGGTCTGTCTGCGTGCCCGTGCCTCTGTCTGGGGCTACGGTACTGTGCTGTAACTAGGGATGTCCTGGAGCTGAAGCTGCAGTAGTAATTACAGCAGATAAACTGCTCTGCTCGAGGGCTGCTGTCCCCACCAGGCTGCAAGGCAGGCAGCCTGGCTTCACCACAGAAGTCTATTCATTTTAATAAGAGGGACACCCTGTGTTATTAAGAAGAGTGTTTATTACTGTCGCTGCATGCTGACAGCAGCTTCCATCATTGTTAAAAGGCAGATGGGGGGGAGGAGGGTAGGGAGCTGTGTGTTCCCATCTCGGAGACTAGGACCCAGCTGGTAAGGAGGCAGGGGGCTGCAGGGCTTCCCTGTCAGCCCAGAGAGAAGCCACAATGCAGGGATCGGGCCTTCAGGAAGGATGGGGTGGGAGGGGTGGGGCCATGTTCAGTCTCGTCTCTGGGGCTGAGCAGGTCCCAGCCCAACCAAAAGTCTCCTCTCATGCTGCTGAGGGGCTGGGGGATGGTAGGCAGGGAGGGGAGCTCAGCTGGGGACACTCAATGGGGACAGGACATGCAGGATGCTGCTGTGGCTGTGCTGAGCCTTGTGCAATGAGACCCCTCACCTGGGGTGTGCTGTTGTAGGCACTCCTGGACTTCTCTCTCCTCTCTGAAGGTGTGGTGCTAGAGGAGTCACAGAGCTATGGGGGACATCAGCTCTGCCTTGCCACTATCCTTCCTGAGAAAGATGGATGAGGGGAATGCAATGACCTGTAGGGACCCTGGGGAGTGACTGTCATGGTACAGTGATGGCAGTCCAGACATGTCCTCATGGAGCTCTTTGTCCATTGAGGCACCCAACTTACCGGGTTTAGGTAGGCAACATGCTCTCCTGCACAGCAGTAAAAGTTCTCTGCAGTCCCAAGAGGAGCAATTCTGTCCCACCAGAGGAGTGGTGTGGGACTGCTGCTTGGTGGAAACCCTGGATGTCCTAAGTCTTCAGAGTGGCAGCGGCTGACTGATGCACTGGTGATTTAATCCCAAGCAACAGGTGAGTGCAAGGAGGAGATGGAAAGGAGATATGTGGCAGGTGAACCTGAGAGTGGGCAGAGGGCTGGCGTGCGAGCTGGGGGAGAAGCTAAAAGTGTCCTGGGCCAGCAGCAGATGCTCTGATGTGCAGATCCTGCCCCAGCCATGCTCAGTCGAGGTGGAGAGGTACAACCTGGGGTCTTCCATCCTTGTTCTGCGTGACTTAGTGCCTTGCCCCGACAGATGAAGCCCTTGCTGGTCAGATGCCTCTGGTGGCTGGGGACTGCCCTGGCTGCTCCCCTGGCCTGCATGCTCCTGTGCCTCGTTGGGGCCCTCCAGCCACGCGTGACATTAAGGCTCCTCCAGGTCTCCGCAGGTTTCGCAAGGTTGATTGGGACCAGCGCGTGTCACTCTCGGCCACTTCCTCATCACCATAACTCTGGGCTGAATAACAAGAGGCCGAGAATCTGCTAACGCAGGCCCCGGCAGAGTGCCCCATCACTCTCTTTTATTCACCCTGGAGATTTATGCTGCCTATCTCCCTTCCCTTTGTCCACCGGCCGGGCCCTATAAGTCATGTCCCTGGGCTGACACGTCACGTGTGCTGTGCCGCTGCCCTGTCAGAGTGACTGATGCCAGGGGGTGATTAAAAGAGAGGAGGGGTGAGAGGTCAGCAGCAGGCGGCATGATGCGAGCGGGGGATGTAATTATCACTCCCGTGACATACTGCTGGGGGCTTTCATGGATCGTCACCCGGGCTGGAGGTAGGGAAAGAGGTGCTGGAGCAGGGAGGGGGAGCGGATGGACATACAGCGAGTTATGGGAAAAGGGCTCTATGTTTTCAAGAGAAAGTAGGAAGTGTAAAAGCCAGTCTGCTCCCCAGAACCGAACTTCCTGCCTCTGAAGGGCAGGAAGGAGAGAAAGGCCATTTGGAAAGCTGCAGGGATCTCTGTTGGGATCAGGAGGTAGCCCTCTGATTGGAGAGGCTTTTGGTCACTAAAGTGCTGCAAGTCCTCTCTGCTGCTGCATCCCAACACTGACAACACTACACTGGCAGGAGTGTCTTCAGGTGTACAGAAATGATAGGCCTGCAAGATCTGCTGGGGCTCAGTTGACAGAATTTGGTAGGCTCAGTCACCCAGTGCTGGCACTGCCCACTTCCCTCTGCAATTCCTATGTCTGGAGTCTTCTGTGGACAAGCTGAGGCTGCCTGAGTAGTCTTCCAGATGCACCAGGTAGGCTATACCTTTGAATTTCCTCTTTCTGTCCACAGGTCTCTTGTGTTCCACGATTAAGGTCTTCCCATAAACTTTTGTAGTTTGAGGGTGGTGATGGGGAGAGCTGTACACAGTGCCACTTTGAGCTTTTGTCTAGTCTTGTTTGACAGTACAGGGAAGGACAGCCCTTCAGACTGAAGGGGCAAACATATGGGTCAGGAGGAACAGATGTGACTTCTTGGTGATCCATAGGGCCGGGATAGATCTTATTTGTGGTACCGCTAGGTTAGGAGGATGAGTGGTTACATATAGATGTCAACAAAATCTATGTAATAAATAAAATGAAACCAATCCAAAATAGACCAAATGTGAAGGAATCAACTGACCTTAGTAGCTTCTCATAGCATCACTATTTCCACACTGGTATAGCTCTAAGGGCAGATCTTCAACCAGAGGAATAAATTATGGTTAGAGGAAATATCACTGAATAAGCTAAGAGTAAATATTATTCGTCCAGTTTGAATTAAAGGATAAGTGTCTTTCTCACCAGGCCTGGACAGAACTACTGTCACACCTCATTGAAGTGCAAGGGCTCATAATTTATCATTAAAATACCTAAACTTAGAAAGAATCACGAAACTCAGCGATACCTGGAACAGGCAACCTACAGTTTCCAAATTATAAATCTTGGTCTTTCCTGCAAAGAAGACGACACATTTCTTCAGATTCTTGGCAGTGTCATGGTACATGTATAGTGGCTCTTCTCCTTTTCCTCTCCATTTTGTCATAACCGTGCTGGGAATCATAGATAGGAACTTACCTAATGCCTCATATTATAATTTCCATGCTAATGTGGCTACACTGCAGATTTTCAGCAGTGTGTTTATTTCTGGAAGGGACTATGTGAGTTATGGGTAGTCTGTGTCACATTAGCAGTGTCATCAATATATTTGCAGATTCAGAGAAATTACAGTAGGAAAATTAATCCAGCCCCAAAATACCTATATGATTCCTTCCAATGCTTACCTAACTTGGTCTTTAGGAAAATGATGGCGCTACCTCCACCTCTCTAACCACTTTCTTTTAGGACTTTGCTACAGAGACAGCTAAGAAGTTCTCCTTTCTAAATCTCCCTTCATGAAGTTTAAGGGGACAATTTCTACTCTTCAAGGACTCTGCCTCTTTGAAGCACCCTGCTATGTATCTGAAGATGGTCATCATGTACCCCTCCAGTCTTCTCTTCCATCTAGACTAAACAAATCTGCCTTGCTGGCCAGATTTTCTAGGTCTCTGATCACTCTTGCTCCCTGGGTCCTTCTGGCTGGTTCACTTTTTTCTTGAACTTCACTGTCCGTCCAGACTGGTTCTTAGCCTGTTCTCCATTGTCCATGCAGTCTCTTCCAGCTTGTCTTCTGTAAATCTATGGTTCTACTATTTTGTGGTGAAACTCTTGATGATGGGTGACCACCATCTGGAAAAGAGAAGAGTATACATCATTGGGAATCAGCTACAAAACTTATTGAAAATTATAAGGGTGGGAAGAAAAAAGGATGAACCTAACCAGTGCGTTGTCCACTGAGTCATCTCCTATTTGATCATACTGGAGCTGTTGTCTTTTTAGTGTGGCTTAAAGAAAACCTCTCATGCAAAGTACTAGGGACTGAAATAGAACATGAGTGGGAAATGGGGGACCAATATTGATATAGAGTTAAGTTACTTGGGTTAAAAGGAGCTGTGTGATTACATTTTTGCAGTTATTAACTCTAATATGTGGGATTGCTTTCCATTGTGTTCCTTTTCCATAAGGGTTACAGACAGTAGGCATTGGCAGGAACTGTTTGGTGAACTGGAAATTTTAAATTAAGAAGTTCCAGATACGAAATCTGAGCATTTGTATCAGAAACCTTGGTTCTAGGGTTGTTGTAGGATATTACAGCACATAGACTACAAGAAACCCTTCCAAACAAAAGAAGGCAGTTATAAACTCACATACCAAGTGCAAAACCCCTCTTTTCTTCCGTCGTCAAGCCCAGACTAATTCCTCAAAGCCGTTTGGTGAATTCCGAACAGCAAATATACTTGAGAATTAAACCTGAATGAGCAACTCATGAATGGAGAAATAGGTTAAGTTTGGCAAATAGAGTATTTGTGAGATATTACTTGCTTGGCTTTATAGGGGGCTGGAGAGGACAAGCCAAAACACCTGTTCCTAGTCTTTGCACAAGAGAGGTTTCCTTGAAGAAGGCATTAAGAATCTGTTATTCTGGGTCAGAAAAGAGAAGCAAAAGGGGATGTTTTACTGGAGATGAGCTGTGGCAATGGTGATGGGAGGCAAAAAGAAATGACGGTAAACAGAGGGATTGGATGAGAATAGGCAGGGAGAATGAGAGCAACAGCTAAGAGTGGGAGATACCTGAGGGGTGGGGAGCATGGGGGAGGAGGCAAGTGAGTGAGGCAGGAGAAGACAGCGTGACTGTGTCTGATCTACACTGACGAGTACCAATGTTAACTGTCACCTCTCATCTCCAGACTAAATCACACCTGGAATTGGAGGCAGCAAGGAGCTGATAGAGGCAGCCTTAGAGAGCGGACAAGTCAATCAGAGCGGAGATGCGTGGAGAGACACCAGCTTTATAGGGCTCGGTGCCTTCATTCATCGCGGGATTTACACCTGTCAGCCTCCTGGTGGGGGAAGCGTGCTGGGACTCACTTCAGCACCACTTAAAATGGGACAACAGACACATTACTGCAATCAGCCTCTGCTCTCCTTTCCTCCAGAGGGTGCATTTTATATTACAGGGAGTTCAGCTGCCTTTGCTACTCGCACTTGAAGCTGAACGTGCCTCCTGCCAGGAGGGAAAGGACTGCCTGCATCTCAGGACCTGAAGGGCTATTCCCCACACAGCTGAAATGCCCCAGACTAAAAGCAGAGGGAGGGCTGCGAGACCCTGGTTTTGTGTCTGCCAGCACATGGGGCAGGGGGAAATAGCAGGGTAACTGCTCGCTTACCGAAAGAAGGCTTCAGGAGCTATGTAGGCTGCACAAGCCCATCTCATTATCTGAGTCTGTCATGATATTTATTAGAAGAGGTCAGCAGAGTCCAGACCAAGAGATCAGCCTTCCGTGTCTTCTACCCAGCTCTTCTCAAATACCTGCAGTGCTCCATAAAGACCCTCCTCTCCTTTCAAAAGAGCCCCCAGATCAGAACTCTTCCCTGCTGGCTAAATCCTGGGTACCCAAGCTTGTGATACAGGCTTTGAGCTGCCTGATCTCTTAATCCAGCTGTGTGTATTCATTTGAAACTGAAAGCAGCTCCTTTTTGTCGTCTGCTTCTCAGCATTAACTTCTCTTTGATGTAATTCTTGCTTCCGATGCGCTCTCCCTTCATGGGGAAGATTAGTGTGAAATTGGCCTGCTTCTCCAGAGACTGCAGTGTTAAGCCTCCAACACTTGGTCCTTATTGGAAATCCTTAACCCACATCAAGAGGAGGGGGAGGAGGGGGGAAAGGCAAGAGTCCCAGACTCGACTCTGGCAGGGCTCTGTCCCCTCTATTCCCTTTGCTGTTTTGGGAGCGGGCAGCGTGGGGGTTGAAGGAGGTAGGGATGTGCTCTGAGAGGTGCAGGTATTTTGGAATAGGGATGAAGATGGCATCCCAGCTGCTCGGATATATCCTCTCAGGTAGGATGAGAAGAGAAGACAGCAGTGCAGAGCTACTCAGAGCATGCGAACAGTATGCCTGGCCTGGTCTGAGTGACACCCACGGCTGGGGAGTTAAGTCACCAAATCGGTCATTGCTAATCTGCTTTGAAGAAGTAGGCTTGGAGCAGCATTGCCTAAGCCCGTGTGGTGGGGAGAAAGTCCAGGAGACACAAGTTCCCTCTTCTCCCTGGAGTGCTGTGGCTGCAGGGTAGCCTCCTGCTTCATCCGGACTTTCTCCCTCATGACAAGAGTGATGAGCTTGGTGGGGGTGAACTTCAGCGAGTTCCTGAGTATCCATGCCTCTGACAAGGATGAGTCTCCCTTACCATCAATGACAGGATGACCTCCTGTGCTCTCCCTCTCACCCTGCTTCTTGTGCTTGCCTTCCCCAACATGGCTGCTCTCTGCTTGTCTTTCCTCATCCCAACACTGCATGCTCTTCAGCTTTGCTCCACCAACCACTTCCACCAGCCCTTGAACCTGCTCCAGCCACTGCTTCTTCCAGCAGCCTCTGCCTCTCTCCTATCCTTGCTGTCCTTCCTGGTGGCTCTTCCTTGCTCCCTGCCCCCTCAGGTGCTGGTATCTCCTGGCTCCAGCCCCACCATCCCCTCCCGCCCAATCCTCCATTGCCCTCCCCACAAGCACACGGTGCTGTTACCTCTGGGAAGGGCCTTGAGCACCCCCCTTGGTTTAGCCTTGTGCTTCCTCTTGCTTGGCCACCCCCCTCCCTCACCCAGGTCTGCAAATCACTCCTTCCCATGTCAGCCAGCAAATTGGTTTATCCTCCCCCCATCCCAGCTTTCATTACCTTGCCGAAATGAAGCGATATCTCCTCGGCGGAGGCTTCCCGTTGCTGCAGCCAGTACCCAAATCATGAGAGCTGGCATAATAAATGAAGACAAAGTGCTGGCGGCCCGGGCCATCTCTCCCACCGCGCCACTAGCCGCTGCCAGCTTCATTATTCGCTTAAGTTGCCGGAGAAAATTACTTAACCCTGACCCGTGTATTAGGGCCCTGTATTAATGCTGCGACAGGCGTCTCTTACAGCAAAGAACAATTTATTAGAGCCGAAACAGGCTGCTTTTCTCTGTCATTTTTCCAATCTGAGCTTTGAACACACATCATTAAACTTGTCTGACTCTCTCCCCTTCTCCATCATTCCTTTTTTATTTTTTTAAACAGAAAGCGCTGCGGAGAATGGAGATTGTTCTGAACTCGCTGAGTGTCTTGGACTTTGCCCCTCCTTTCTCCCCCCGTGCTCTTTCCTCCAAACACGACCCATGTCTCCATCTCTCTCTGTCTAATTCACCCTCACTCTCCTCTCTTCGTAGTCACATTTCTGTTTTTCAAACTCTTCCTCCTGAAATTCTCTCACGTTCTCTGCTTGTAGCTCTGCTTTTTTGTCTGTCCCTCTTTGTACAGGTGTCATGTTCTCTTTCGTTCAATGAATTTGGCTGATCTCACTTCTTTTTCTGTGCTGAACTAATGTTCTGGAGGAAAGATGCTGGGAAGTGCATACTCCCTGTGACAGAGCAGGGTCTGTTCCAGATTACACTGCCCTGGGACTTTCTGGGATGCCGGAGATCATCAGAGCATCTTGGAGTTGCCCTAAGAACTGGATTTCAGCACTCCCACCTTTGTCCCATTCTCTCCAAGGGCTCCAGCTAACTACAGTTTGGCCCTCGACATCACCCAGCATTGTGAGCACCAAGAAGGGTTTCGGCAGGACCAGCTGTGTGTGTGGGAAGGAGCTTTCTTCTTAATTGCTGAGATGCTTCAGCATGCTTTGGTGGCATTCAATTATGCTCTCCTTTCTTCTTTAGCTGTCTCATTATGAGATCTAGAGTAACTCATGATAATGCAGAAAGATATGGTCAAAATAATCACTGTCCCTTTTGAATCCCATGCTGATGGACTCAACAAAAAGAAGCAAAGAGAAGTTAGATACAGGTGATGGCCAAGAAAGTAAAAATAAATAGGAGCGTCGGTCATTTCAGTTCAGTAGCATTGAAGCTGCAGGTACTTTCTTGGTTGGTTTCCCACCTTCCTCAGTTAATTTGCTTTTAATTTTTTCTCTTTGTATACCATCTGTCAACTTCTATCTTGTTTTCTCATTGACCCATTTAATGAAACGATCACATAGATCTTATATCTCTAATATTAAAGTTCTGTCTGTTCTTTTTCTCCTTTTCAGCACTTTTTCCTGTTTGAGAAGCTGTAATCCTCTCTTCTCTTTCCCGTCCATCTTCTGGAGTTATCTCAGTCACTGTTTTTGGTTCACTGTCACTACTTGGATCTTTTTCCTCCAAACATCTTCCCTTTCTGTTCCATTTATGTATTCCAGTTGTCCCCTTTCCTGGTCTCATTCTACACTAGTCAGTCTAATTGACGCTTCAGAGCCATCGACTGGGATGGATTTAGTGGGAGGCTGAGCAGGCACTCTCCCCTCTTTACCATTTTCCTGATGTGCTGCAGAGAGTGAGAGGATGAGAAGCAGCCATGCAGGCTGTTCCTCAGACCTCATTGCTGCAGCCTCACAAAGCTGGTGCCAGAATACTGTCTGAGGCAGAAAGCAGCTAGCAGCTGAGGCTTTTCCAAGTGCCTGATCATTTTTGGTTTGAGATGTGCGTCATTGATTTCACCACTTGAAGACAACCTCAATTATGTAAGTGTGGAACAATAGTTCAGGCTAGGCATCCACAGCCAGAGGCTACCACCAGCTTGCAGCTCTTTATGGCTTGGCTGGAGGATGCTTGTGTCCAACTGCCCAGGACTGAGTACTGCCGGTCGTGTGAGTGTATTTTTTTTTCCAGGGCCCCTCTGGTCAGAGTAGCTGAAGAGCCACGAAGTCTGTGTTGGCCTAATTATCAATTGTGTTAGACCAAAGCTACCTATGAATTTGGGATCATCTTTATTCATTAATTGACTGATAATACTAGAAATTCAAGGCAGAGCTCTCAGCATCTTTAGAAGAAGATGACATGACTAACAAATATAAAAAAACTATAACAGGCTTTCTTCTCCATTTCCATTTTACTGGTGATTTCCATAAGAAAGTGGCAAGTAATGGACTTTGCTGAAGAGGAAAGGCTAAATATACCGATTCTCACAAATCATTCTGACTTCAAAGTTTTCTAAGTCTGGCTCTGTGCCTACTATTAACCGTTGCCACAGACAGTCGTAACAATTTGCCGTTTGCTGGTAATTGTCTCATGGGGATAAGTGAACAAAGAGAAATTGCTAAGGATCGAATGGACCATGGTGACCACTCTGCCCTCCAACTAGCTTTCCAAGAGACCATGTACTTCTGGGTGTTTCCTCTATTGACAGCAATGAAACTTAGTGCTAAAATGGGAAGGTTTGCCTTGTGTGGAGGGTCTGCTTTGGATTCTGTCTGGATCTCCCTGAGGAGCTGGAGATTACTAGAGCTCAACACATGGTTACGGGTAGATGGGATTAGGCTAAGAAGAGGTAGGAGATCTGCATGGGGTGGGAGCTAGGAGAGGTTGTTTGTGCTACTTTATTGAGAGCTCTGTGTACTGTGAAACCAAACACTTCTGTCTGCCTTCATGTTCTCCTTTGTGATTTAGAGGAAAAGAAGTCCATTTACCTTCTAAAAGTATTTCTATTTTCACATCAATTTATTGTGAGTGCCATACTATATTGAGTTTCCTGGAGTCTCAGGAGTGAGACATTCTGCTCCTCTCTCTACCCTAGAGGAGTGGTTTTCATCAAAGGAAGGGGAGAGTTCAGTCCCCATAATGTTTACAGTCTGTGTCTGCTCAGTTGATACTTCTCTGTTGCACCTTTTCTCTCCAGCTTGGAACTTGCCAAAGACCCCTTTGTCATCTCAGAACAGGATTTTTAACAGTCTTAAGTGCAGTGTTGGCAATGGACTAATAACAGAAAAACCCTAATAACTAAAGCATTAACTAATATTAACAATGGGAGCAACGGGTTAGATAGATCGCTCTAATTAAGTAGAATCTTTATCATCATCTTGTCCACTACAAATTTGTTCTGGGATGCCAAAGATTTATATTAAAAAAAGAAGGAAAATTACATTGATGGATTTTTTTTTCATTGCATCATTCACATGCAGGGTGGGAGAAGTTCAACTTTTTATCTGAGTCCCATCCCCTAATGTTTATGTGAGCTGGATGAATTTTCAAGGCTGCTTACCTTCCCGAAGGGGGCGAAAGTTATTTCTAGCAATGTCAGGAATCAAGGGGATTCTGCAGCTATTTGTCAGGGGAGCAATTCTGAGCTGAAGGACAGCAAATTCATGAAGACATACACATGGTGCATGAGATGGCTTGGGGGCTGGTGGGCTGTATCACAGCAGTGATACCTCTAAAATAGGGGAAATATCTTGCAGGGGACACGCATGCAAAGAGTGGTGCAAAAGCTGGATCAGAGTAGTATCGGGGTAGTTTTCTTCCACCTGTATGTAATTTTAGTGAGCGAGATGGTCAGGAGTCCTAGTTTTTAGCCACCTGTTGAGGAAGCAGCTGAGAGACACCCTGAATGGCCAACCTCCCCTTGTAGCTTGGAAGGAGGCCAATGTTTTTTACATCTTCTTCTTTGACTACCAGCAAAAGGCATTCAAATGAACTCTCAGCTGGGCCTTTAGGACCTGGTCATCTCCAGTGGGTTTTCAGTTATGAGCGTGCAGGCTCTGCCCCCATATAAAGCATCTCTCCAGCCACTGAAACTGCTGATCTTTGGAACTTCTTTGTGGCTTTTTCCTGCGATGTGTGCAGGGGGTCACGGCCTGACGGGGAGAAGAAGGGTGGAGGAGAAGGCAGTGAGGGTGAGAGGGGATGGTTGGTTGGTGCGGCTGCCCTTCTGCTGCAAGTCCCTCCCGAATTCCCTGCCACTCTCCTGCTTAGCCTGATAGTTCCTCCAAGTTCTCTAATCACCTTCTTGCTGTAATGAGCCTCTCATCTCACTGATGGAAATCAGGGTATTTGGTTATGAAAGGGACACTGTTAATAACACGATCTCTCTCTTCCCCACTCCATCCCCCACTCCCCCCACCAGCCCCCCTCCCAGCTCTCCACACAATTCTCTCAATTAACGATAGGCAGAAATTAATTTTTCCCCTGGACTGAAACAATTGCTTGGCGGAGGATTGCCAGCTCGGCTCCAGATAGGGACCTTTCCCAGCAGGGCCCAGAGAAAGGAGGAGAGACCAAGGCGATAAGCAGGGCCCTATCAGCAGCCACAGGACGCAGTAATACAAATGTTATCCTTAGAAATGTATTTAAAGAGGATATGTTTATAATTCGAAGGGGATTGTCAGGCTGCTCCCCTCCCCCTCCCCGCAGATCCATGCTGCCGCCTTCTTCCTTACCATGAAGCGCTCTCAAACCTCCGGAAGGCTTGGCAATGTCAGCACCGCAGGCTCCCCTGGCCGCTGCACGGGGCAGCAGGAGGGGGTGCCTGGGCTCCGTGCTGGGAACAGCCATGAAAAGTCACAGCACCCAGCACGCAAAAGCCAGGTAAGGCAGTGAGCAGGATCTGCTCAAGGGGCGGGGGCTTGCAGATCAGCTCAGGTCCCGAGCAACAAGAGGTAAGGACCAGGAAAATGCACGGTGCAGGAAGAAAGCGGCGGTAGAAGGGATGAGCACCCACATGGAGACAAGGGAGGGGAGTCCTGGCTGCAGGCTGGACTGGAGGGCAGACGGAGGTTAGGTACATCCTGGGACAGGGATACAGCTGCTGCTGTGTGCAAAGGTTTTAGTAACACTTGTGACTCAGGGATCGCTGTCATCTTGGTTGCTTTCTAAAGCTATGCATTTACAGACCCATATGCATAAGAGATCCATGTGTAAAGAGCAGCACCAGGCCCAGACCAACCTACAGATGCCAGAAAACTTGCAGGGCTCCTCCAACAAGTGTGCCCTTGGCTGAAACACCCAGCCCTGTTCATACATGCAGCTAGCAGAACATATTCATCTTCCCCTTGAATTGGGAATGACAATACAACCAGTGAGGCCTTCTGGCACTTCTGCTTGGCTGCTTTATGCAGACTTGTGGCATGCCCTGCAGTGCTATCTATGAAGACCTTCTGCATTCCCGTATTCCAGCTGCTCTCACTGCAACAGGCAGAGAATGACAAGGTGCAAGGACAACAGGAGAGGAGCAAGAGGACCTTCAGGAAGCAAAACCTGCAATTATTATAACTGAAAAAGTCATCATTCCACTCTCCTCGAGGCTTCACCAGTCCTTGTGGGTGATCCCTGCATTTGGCTCTGCTGGCTGTGTTTGAGGCCCACAACTTTTGAAATGCTGCTTGCTCTTGCTGACGGCAAGCTAGCATCCAGTTCCTGCCACCTGACATTAACGTCCACGATGTTCCAGCGCCCACCAGCATCACCAGTGCCACTTCCAGCTCTCTGCTTCCACAGTGAACATATTTCTTTTCTGAGCATCAAAGAATCCTCAGAGAATTTAGCTGGGCCCCTGAGGCCTGCTGGGAGACTGATGAGTGTCCCTTTGAGTGGCTCAGAGGCCACTGTTATTACACCAGCGATGGCTGGGGGACAGGCAGCCATAGCAAGAACCCAGACTGTTACAGTTATACAGGAGGCAGTGATCTATCGCCAAATAAAGAAAATCATCAAATAAAATGAGTTAGATAAGAGACGAGCAGCTTCATGATCAGGCTTTTGGTTGTAAGACTAGGGGTATTCCTGTAACTTGTTTAGTGGTTCTTTAGTTCCTGTCTTGCTTGCCCTCAGTTTCTCTTTTTGTTTAGTTCTTACTTCCAATTTACAACACTATTAACACCCTGCATACTATATACAAATGTCCTTGCCATGGAAGAATCCAAGTAAAACTGGTTTCTCTTAATTTTTAAATTTCTTTCCCGAGGAACTCTGCATCTGTGACACTTTGTCTCTTGCCTATCACAGAAACAATCACGTTTGCTTTAAGCTGTCTTACACCTATTTGTTTAAGGCGCCCTCTCCACAGTAGATAGGAATTTGACTTGGCCATATCAGCAGGACTGGCCCCTTGTCACAACTCTCACCACGTACCCCACACGGGGTCATTGCTCAGCCAACTGCTTGCAGACACAAATCCCTCATGAATCCTGACTGAGGTTGGATCTGCATCTTCATTCAGTGCTCAGAAAGAACAGCCTCTGACATCTGTTGGAGGGAGGCACCAAGAAGGGTCTTGTCCTGTGCAGAGCCTCCCAGATACATTTTTTTTCCACTTTCAGGTGCTATTTAAATTTGGGCAATATTGGCAGTTTGGAAATTGGGCTTTGAAGGTGCCTGAGGGACTGTTCTTACAAGATGAGTAGGCCCAGGCCACCAGTTACACCAATCCACTGGCTTTTTGGCAAAGACACCGAGAAAGTGCCTCCATCTGGCCCAAGTATACCTGTTTCTGGTGAGGGCCTGCTCCCTGAGCCAGGGTATGTCCTACCAAAGCCACACTGTCAGCCCAGGGCTTTCCAATGGGCATCTCACGGCTTGAGAGCCAAAGTCTCCAGAAACTCCTTCCGGGTGGTGGGGAGGGAGGGAAGCGTGGTGGTACAGCCTTGTCCACCATGCACTTCTTCACTCCCTCCCTTTCAGCCCTGTCCTTTCTCAATACCCAGGAAAGATTAACTCCTCTCCGCGCGCCAGAGAAAGTTATTATCATTAATGAAGAATTAAAAGGGAGCGATTAATAAAGGGCCCTTATCTGGCAGCGAGGAGGAGGCTGGACAATGGGAGGAAGATGGAGAAAATGAAAAACAATAAATATGAAGCGTAAAAGGAGGCGAGCACTGCTCCCACTTGTTAGATCGCAGCTGCATCTCCTGAGGGGGGAAGGCTCCAAATTGCTAATTACTGCCTCTGAAAAGACCTCGCTCTGATATGTTTTCTGCTGAAAGGTTCCCATTAATGAAGCAGCGATGATGCCGTTTCCCTTTGACTTGCCTTCAATTCCCTCCCTGAGCTTCCTCCCAAGCCGGGAACAATGCGGCCCTGGGAGCTGGCGGCTCCCACAGGCCTCTCGGAGACTAGGCCGGGGGCAGCCGAGTGAGGGGAGCCGAGCCGGCTGTGAAATATGGAGGGGGGAGATAAGGCAAAGACAGAGGAAAGAGGCTCACTCCCAGGAGCCCAGGGAAAATTTGCAGTTATTATGAAGGAGATGAGACAGATTAAAAGCCCTTGTGTTCTGCGCTGCCCTTTTATTTAGTGGCTTCATCTCCGAGATGAAAGAAGTTGGAAATGACTTTCTCCGCATTTTGCTGCAAGAAGCTTCACGGCACATTTTTTGACTTTATTCCTCCCTTTGTCTCTTGTCCCCTTTCTGTCTCTCTCTTTTTCCTTTTAACCCCTGGAAGGTTTTGCTGAGAAGCACCATGGGACCACTCAGCTCATTTGCTGGGGTAGAGCAACGACCCTTTTACTCTTCCCGTCCTACCAGGCCATACCTCTCCCTGTGCCAGCTGGAGCATGAGCTGGGCAAAGAAGCAGCAACAATGTGCTGTAAGCATCCCACGGACCTTCCTTTCCTGCTCACCTCAGGAATGTCCCTCACCACCACCATCTCCGCTCCCATCTCTAGTCCCAGAAACAGTTTGGTGCTGGTCACAACAGCCTTTGGGCAGGAAAAAGATAGCTACATGTGCAAACCCCAGGAAAGGCTAACAGTCCAGCTAGGATAAGAGTGCTGAACATTTTGCACCCCCAGAGCATTTCACAAGCAAAATTAGTGCTAAGAAGATGGGTCAGTTCCTGTTGTCCACGCAGGAAAACCACAAACTACACAAAGATAAAACAATTTGCCAGGGATGCGGGATGGAGTTGAACTCAGGCAAGGATTCAGAATTTATAATCACTGTCTCACTTCTCGACTTTGTGAGACAGAACAGAAATATCATAAACTGCTCAAAACTAGATTACCCCAATTGCCCCATTATATTTCTCCAACTCCTACTGCCTTTTTTTTTTTTTTTTCTTGTACTGTGAACGAACTATTTCTGGATTGTATTAGTAGTTCTTGTGACTCTTGCAAATTGCAAAAACACTTCTGCTACCCTTAACCTTCTTCCAGAAAATCAAACCCCACCTCCCCCAAATCAGGAAAAAGGCTGCTGACATCTACTGAAATTTAGTTTAAAATGCTGAAAATTGTTTAAAAAAAATGGACAGGTGAAGTAAAATTTATATCAGTGGCAAAACAGCTTGTTGACCAACAGAACAGCAGAGAGCTGTTTGGGAAAACAAATGGAAAATAAGAGAAATTAGACTGGGCATCTGCTGTTGTGCATCTGCCCAGGACACACCAACACAGGAATGCTTTTACACAACTGTTTGTCTAATTTGTTGTCCTGCCCGGAACCGCAGCCAGCACGGAGTGATCGAAATGAAGGGGTAAGAAGCTCTGAAGTGGATGTTTACAGAATAACCTTCCCATCAGGGGAGTTTCTCTCTAACCCAGACATTTTGTAGCTGTTTTATATCCTGAAGCATGAAAAAGGATTGCAGTGGTAAAACAGGATTAGATTTTAGGAGGGATTGGCTCTCAGATCCGAGAGTAAAAAGAAAACCCCTGTATTGGAAATAGGAAACTGACAGGGAAAACAAAATGCTGCAGTCAAATAGAGTGAGTTAATGCCATAGAAAGGGTTAAAAAGACAAAAGCACAGACATTTAGAGATGAATTGATGCAGAGAAAGTAACTTAACTGAAGTCAGACATTAAGAATTGGATAAAAATGATCTACTGAATGACTGTTTTTCTTCTTTTAATATTTTTTTCCACGGAAATTTTTCAGACAACTAAAAGGTAATGAAAATGTTAAAATGACAGCTCAGAACGAAATAAAGGACGAATTGGAGAAATGGCATGGAGAGAACTCGATGAAGCTAAATGGCGATTGTCCTAGAGGGGTGTAGGAATCAGCCACGAGCTCAAGGATTCTCTTACGGTCATTTCTGAAGTATCTTAGCAAACTAGGGAGGGTGCCAGAGGACTGAGGAAGAGCAAGCACAGTACCAGTCATTTAGGGGGGAGCAGGGGAAAGTTGCGATCTTGGCAATTATCACCCTTTCAGAATAACTTCTGTTCCTGGCCACATGACAGAATAGAGGCAGAAAAAAAATGCAAAAATACAAAAGATAATAGATCCATAAGCAATAAGCAGCGGTGTAGATTTATAGAGAACAAATCATGTCAGACAAACCTGATTACTTTCTCTGATTTAATTTACAAAATTAGCAGATGAAGAGAATGTCGTGTACATAATATATCTGGACTTCAGCAAAGCCTTTAATATATTGCCTCGTAAAATGTTACTTGAAAAATGAACCAATATTGTCTTGAATATGAATGCTGCCACATGGATTAAATAAACGGAAAGACAGGAAACAAAAGGAAACGCTAAGTAAAACGTGAGTGTGGGGACACACTTGGCTTTACTGATGGCTGCTGGTGATCTAGAAAATGGGAAAGATTATAAGAATATGCTGTGACAATATGAAGTGAGGTACAGCTCTTAAGGACAAGGGAATTACACAGAGAGGTTTAACTTGAGAAATAACAAAGTTTCATCCAGATATATAAAATCGGTGTGTCAGCACTGAAATGAAATGGAGGAGTTTTGGTACATAGTTTACTGGTTACCTACATCTTACAATTAAAAAATAAAAATAAAAATCAAGCAGCGCAAGAGTGAGCGCATGACAAGAGCTGCAAACATACAGCTTCTATTAGCAGCTAATGATCTGTAGAGACACGGGCTGGGACTCCGACAACAGGACCTACCAAAGCACAAATCTTCAGAAAATCGATAAGGAACACCGGGCCTTCTATAGGGCAGATGTTACTTTCATTCGCAAGCAGGCCAGAGGTCAGATAAGCCGGTGGCTGATATTTCCATAAATAAGAACTTCATAAACCGACCCATGGCACCTGATAATATACATGCACTAAATCAAGGGATGTGTCGAGATTAGAGATCTGGGTGCCGAGCTTCAGGAAGGACCTCAGACGCTGGGCCATGTGTCTGAAGGTGTTCAGTGGTCACTGGGGTGAAACATGAAAACACGAGGGGATCTTCATGTGGGACAAGTTGTGGTCGTGGTTTGGGGTGACAGTGAACCTCGGTGGCGTGGCAGCAGTCCCAGCACCTCACAGACACCCCCCCACGAAGCAGTGCCACGTTGAGGCACCTCATGTCCACCCTATCCCAAAAGCGCCTGGAAGAGGATCGGGGGACACAACTCCGCGAGCTTAAGCCCAGTAACAGGAGCACTGCGGAGGGGACGCCCCTCCGACCACCCCGCCATTACGCAGCGCTCCCTCAGAGCACCCCGCCGGCCCCGAGGGGCGGGCCTCGAGGCGCTGCGGCCCCGTCCCGGGCCAACCCCCGGCGCCAGGCCCGCCCCTCGGCGGGGCGGGCGGGGAGGAAGCGGCCCGGGCAGGCCGGAAGCGCCGTTGCGAGGGGCGGGCGGAGCGGCCGCTGGCCGGTGAGCGGGGCCGGGGGGCCGCGGCCCGGCGGCGGGGCCGGGGGGGGGCGGCGGGGCCGGGAGCGGCTCGGCCGGGCCGGGCCGGGCCGGGCCGGCGGGGCCCCGGTGGGCTCCCTGGCCGGGCCTCGGTGCGCGGCAGGCCCGTGCTGCGGGGCCGGGGGCTGCCCGGGGGGCTGCGGGAGGGCGCCGGCTGCCCCTCGGGGCGGAGGGGCGTTATGGGGCGGCCGGAGGCGGCCTGCGGCAGCCGGGGCTGCTCTGGGACGGGGCTGCGGGTGTTTGCAGGCTCGGGCCCTGTGGCTGAGTGTGAAACCTTCAGTTTGGGGAGGGAAATCCCGCCTCGGCGTGGCACGGAGGGGGAGGTGACTGTGGTGGGGTTAGGAGTTTGGCCAGGAGCTTAGGACACTAACAGCCCAGAGGTAGGGTGGGTGGGAATTCTGCCTGTGGCAAGTGGGGCTTCGTCTTATGCACGCTGTTGTAAGGATCACAGTGTCCGTGTGTCTTGTTTTGCTGCTGATTTGGTGCTGACTTGCAAACTGCCTGTTTTACTTTTTGTTTTGCTCCCAGCTTTACTGCCTGTCTACTTTTTGGAAGACTTCAGTCTGTTTGCCGTGCAGGCTGATCCCTGTGGCTTATAGTAACCAACACAATCACATGAGGTAGAGAGCTAGTTGCAGGCTCTGTTGCTCTTAAGATGTGTAATAAAGCACATCCCTTCAAAGCAAAAGATGCAGCCGTAAGGCCCTTCCAGACGCAGAGCACTTGACCCAGCTGCCGCAGTAGTGACGTCTCTGCCACCATGGTTAGAAGCGGGTTTTAACTCTTGCAAAAGGAAGGAAGGAGTGAACATTAGCCCAAGAAACAGCAGTTGCGCTGCATTGTTTCTCCTAGGCAGCTCAAAGTAAGTGCGTAACTCAGTTAATGTTACAAAGGCTATAGCATACTGTGGTTTAGCAATGTGTTAGTAGTGACACTTATGTCTGGTGCTAATTGTTTGCTGTTGTTTTTAGTAGGTATTGCCAATGGATGAACTGGTGCATGACTTGGCTTCAGCCTTAGAGCAGACTTCAGAACAAAACAAGCTGGATGAGCTATGGGAAGAGATGGCCCTAAGCCCACGGCAGCAGCGACGTCAGCTTCGCAAGAGACGGGGTCGCAAACGACGCTCAGACTTCACGCATCAGGCAGAACATGCCTGCTGCTACAGCGAGGCCTCAGAGTCAAGCTTGGATGAAGCTGTGAAGGATTGCCGGGAGGTGCTGACAGCCAATTTCAGTGACTCTGATGACACAGCAGTGGTCAAACGACATCCAGCTCTCAGTGCCACCCTGAGGAGCAAGCAACACTCGTGGCATGAGTCAGACTCCTTTACAGAGAACGCGCCGTGTCGACCTCTCAGGCGCCGTCGGAAAGTCAAACGCGTGACATCAGAGGTGGCTGCCAGTCTCCAGCAAAAGCTCAGGGTGTCGGAGTGGAACTACGAGAGGGGCTGCAGGTTCAAGTCAGCTAAGAAACAACGTCTTTCACGCTGGAAGGAAAACGCCCCTTGGACATCATCTAGTCGTGGCCTTTGTGAAACAGGAGAGAACAGGCCCTTCCTCAGCAAAGGGGGAAGGAAGGAGCGGATGGAGTGCGAAGCTGATGAGCAGAAGCAGGGCTCAGATGAAAATATGTCTGAATGGTGAGATCTCAGTTTCTTCCCTGTGTTAGAGCTAGATGGCTGCCTTGCTTGCAGCTGCTTGTAAATCCTGTGCTTTGCTTTTAGAAGTTCTTATCAAAATTATTCAGTGCTGTTCTCTTTTTGAAGAGGGAAAATCCCTCAGCTACTTTTAAACTGTGGATTTTTTTCCAACAGCATTTCCTGTTAGTGCTGTACTGATGACCCAAACACTTTGAAAAGTTGGTGAAGTTATTATGTTTCTGACTTACATTATACAAGCAGCCCTCTGAAAAGTCCGTGGCCTTGCTGCTACAAAGTAGCATGCTTGTGGCTTGAGAATTGGCAGCTAAATCCACTGCGGGCACTTGGGTTGTCTGATTGATTTGAACTGATCTTAGATTCTTGTTTTCAGAACTTACCATAAGTGATAGAGAACAGGTCAGATCTCCCATCGTGACCGCTAGTCTTCCGTGCAGGTACTGTATGGACCTCAGTCAAAACATCTTGTCTACTGTTCTGCATCTCTGAGTGGATCTGGAATCAGGTCCTGGAAAGCTAGCTTTGGGAGAAAGTAGTGAGAAGATTAATTCAGTTTCACCCGACTTCTTTATACTTACAGGATAGGTCTGCACAAGCAGCGGAGTCTGGTATATCTCTGTGTCCCGTTTTGAAAAACTTTTGATGAAATAAGAAATGTAGAGATGAAAATAAGAAGTGTAAATATTGTGGTCTGAGTTTGTTCATGTGTTGCTCTTGAGAAGTTTTCCCTTGAGTTTCATTTTTAGAATATTTGGGGTTGTAATGCTGCTTCTGTACAAAGAGACTTTTCAGGTTAGAAAAGAAACAACTGCTGAGAGTCAAATGGAGGAGATTTCTTAACGAATGGCGTACTAAAAGGGAATAGAGACTGTCATTGTGTGAGAAGCAGGAGACGTTCAATACAAAAATTGTATTACTTTTCATACACACAATTTTTGGAACTCTGCTGTGGGACACTTTGGAGAAACTTTTCTGTATCCAAAAGGGGGATGTGGAGGATGGATTTATCAGGGGCTGTTAAGCATTATAGCCCAGATGGAAGATCTTGCTCAGGAAGTCCCAAAACTGCTGGAAGCTATAGGATCATACCGAAGAAATAGTCAGTCGGTGTTACGATCTTATATTCTTTCCTTGGGCATCCACTATAATAGGCACCGCCAGAGAGAGGACAGTGAATTTGACAAGTATAATTGTTTGCTCCAGTGTAATTGTTCATATGTTCGGGTTCATTTAAGTGTTCTGGCTGTCTAGCTGCTGCAGTTTGTCAGAGCGGACAAGTGGCACTTAGTTATTGAGGGCTTTGTGGGTAATAGCTGCAAACTCCTCAAAGGTATTTTCTGAGAGACTCTGAAAAGCACAGGCTGTGATACGTCCTCACTGTCCTGATCCCGGGAACCACTATTGCTTTTTTGGTTTGTATGTGACTGCTAGAGGATGGAAGTAGCAAAAAAAGGTCTTTTTTTCTTGAAAAGTGGCTCTCTTTAGGTTAAAAAGTGAGTACAGAGTGGGCCTTTTCAAGAGACTAGTGGATGTGTTTTTGTTATGAGTTGTTAAAAGCACTTCAGTCTTTTCAGGGCTGTTGCTGGTGGTCCAGGAAAGGAAACACGCCGAGTAGCCCCTGAATGTTGCACGTCACTGGTGATGGACTGAGAGATACCCTTACTTGATGTGGCAGTGATGGACAGGGTTCCTTGAGTTTTTTTTTTTCCACCAGTCAGAGCCTGTTCCATCATGTCAAACTTGAACTTAAACCAGCAGGCTTTCATCCAGCCTTTATTTGTGCCAGACTTTAAAAGAGTAAGCAAACAGCTTTGTCTGGACTGTTACTTAAGGACCGTGCTGAGGATATTGCTTTGTTCTGTCTCAGTTGTCCCTTGCTCTCAAAGTAATTCTTGTGCAAGTGTCTGCATCAAATGACACTTACCATCTGCTGCCAAATCCTTGGGATTCTCTTTCTGAGAAATCAAATATTTCTCAGAGTATTTGATGTCTCCAACACCACATGTGTGATCTGCGCTGTGACTCACTAGGGAGGGTCAAAGTTGGAGAGAAACACACGCAACCCTCTTCGCTGCAGACTATCCCTCGCAGCAGTGAAGGATCACGCTTTGGTCTCTGCTGCTCCAAATATAGCTGCTAGCAGAGCGAAACTGGCTGTGCTCACCCTGCTCTTACTCTGCTCTAGCTGCTTTTCCTGGTACCATGAGAGGAGTACTTTGCACAGATGTGTAACAAGGACATACCCTGAGGAAAGGAGAAGAAAATTGGATGCCTAGGAGAGAGGATCATATGGGTGTCATCACAAGCTGAGGGGAGGGAAGGTGACTGATAAAGCTCACGGTACTTGGAAACAGCCCATCGTGATCGAGCAATTTATGGAGTGTTTTGATACTGTATTGGTTCTGTTGCTGTTCATGGAATCATTTTGGTTGGAAAAAACGTTCAAGATCATCACGTCCAACCACCTAACACTGCAAGTCCGCTGCTAAACCATGTCCCTAAGCACCACATCCACACATCTCTTAAATACCTCCAGGGATGTTGACTCCACCACCTCCCTGCCTCGTGTCCTTTGCTTTTCACCTGAGAAAAGAGACCCCCGGTGATGGGGAGTTTCACAAAACTAATGTGTTTTTAGACAACTAAGTTGTACCTTCAGAACTGATGGTTTCTTTCACCTTCTTTTTCCTCCACTCCAATGACACTTGCTTTTCTTTGTTATGTAGGAAAGAATCTCTTTAAATGCTAACATACCAGCATTTTCTCTGCTTTCTACAAAGCCCCTTATCCTAGGTCAGATCAAAAGCCTACTGTATTCAGTAGATAAACTCCCATTCATTGAGAAAGCTTTGGAAATGTATACTTAACTGGGAGGTAATACTTACAGTTTGCTTGTAAGGCTTCACCTCATCTTTTTTTTGTGGAAGGAGATGTGCTGCATCATTGTGATTCAAGCTGTGCACGAAATATTTGAAATTGCCAAATGTGGCAAGAGGTGAACTGAGAGAAGGAAAGATGTGCAGGAACAGGATGAGGGAAAGTGATGTTTCTAAGTTGGGTAATGACACAACTCAAAGCCTAATTTGTAAGTAATTGTGGAAACAACAGAGGAAGCAAGTGATGTTAGTTTAAATAGTCATCTGTATATTTGTACAAGGGTGACAATTAACTGCTAAGACTGTTAGAAGTAACCTTCTGTCTCTTCTAATGCTCTGAGATTCCCTGCAGCCATAATAAAGCAAAGGGAAGTTATATATTGAGTGCTGAAGTTCTTTCTCTTGTTGATCTAAGCTGAGTACTCTCAGAATGGTCTGGGTTTAGCTAGAGGGCAGAACAAACCATGGTACAAGAGCTGTCTGACAGATCACTTTGAGTGATGTGCTTGCTAGTGAGAGATGTTTGGTTTGGCTAATCTGCTATCAAGTGCTGTAACTTGACTTTTTCAAACTGCATTGCACTGACCCACCAGTGCTGTGACTTCACTGGCTGATGCTGATATATTCTGGCTTGGGAGTGTAACCAGTGGTGCTGGAAGGGAGCTGTTCTGATGACAGCCTGCAGTGGCACTCGAGAGCCTGGCTACGCTGATGAATTGGAGGCCAGTCTCTCAGTAAAGAAAAAATTCCTCTCTTGGAAGGCAAGTGACAAAGACAGAGTGTTCAGCATCCCCTCCTTCTCCAGCCCAGCCTGACCTTCTGCAGCCCCTCGGTGCCTCTTGTTTTCTTATTTTTATAGAAAATCAATATCTCTCCTGACACAAACAATAGCTCAGGAGAAAGAATAAATGGGGGAAACCTGAGATCTCTGTCCATCACCTCTCACTTTAACTCCCCCAAACTATTTAATTATAAGCATGCTTTGCTCCAGGTGTTTGTGACAGTGAAATTGCTAAATGAGGACCATTTTAACCAAAGATTGGGTGATCAATAACACTCTATAGCAGTAGGTTGTTGGATCAATAGGATTCATTATTTCATGGTTAAGGTAAGTAGCCTCCTTTGCAAGTGGAGGTCATTAATCAGCGCTTACTGGACCTGCAGAAAGGCTTGTGGAGGAGTCTAGTTTGTGTTCAGCCCTGAAGTGTAAAATGGGCGGTAAAGAGGGTGAGTGAGGTCCACGAAAATTCATTCAAGTAAGGCACCGGCAGTCTTGCTTATCTGTAAGGAACTAAAGAGCTCTCGGTACAACAGGATGCTAAAAGTACTGTTAACGTGATCTGGAATCTTGACTTAATGCGTTTTCCTTTCTCAGGCACCTTTCCTCTGAAGATGCTAAAGCTCTTACAAAGCAGTCACTCAATCCTTGCATCTGCTGCTTGTGAGGACTATTAATCCAGGCTTTCAAAAGGGAAAGCAGACATGCTAAGAGATTTGCCCAGGGTCATACAGTGAGTTGGTAGGAGAGCTAGGAATGAAACAAATGACTCGTGGTTATCAGTCCTTGGCCTTAATTGTTGTTGTGTTTATGTGGGAGGGCAAATGGATGGCCAAACTTTGTAATGAATTGATTTGGAATTTGATATTAACTTACATACTGAAATGTGGGAATAATATACAGACCGTTCATCCTTTCAGTTTAAATGGCCTTTATGCAATGATGAATATGCGGAGTTTATAGATACCACGCATGATGAGTTTATTTGGTTACACTTCAGAGTGTATTTTCCAAGAGTAATAATGTACTCAAGAATAGGTTTATTATGTTCCTGCAGTTCTTTGGGATTACACTTCTTGTGATAACGCATCCTTCTGCTTTGAAAACAGAGGGGTTTTGTGTCTAGTATGACCCAATCCCCTTGGAGTGGGCAAGGGATGCTTTCTAACAACGCTTCCCAACTGGGGATTGATTGGGATGCTGACTTACATCTGATGTTCACATCTTCTATAAGGCCTTAGTGCTAAAGGGGGTGGGAAGAAAGTAGCTCCGCTTGTTCTTATATCTCTCAGCTAAATCGGGGGAAGTACTGCCCGAAGTGTCTGAAGATTGATTTAATATCAGCATTAAAGCCATCAGATGCTTGGGACTGACCTGAGCGTGTACTTCTGCTGCAAATATTCATCTAGTTTTACAGTCAATTAACGGCTTCCTACACGTTAATTTCTGGTTTAATTCATTGGTTCAGGAATTAAGTCTCCTGTAACCGCTTCAGCAAATGCAAAGCGTGCTGTGACAAGGTTGCGTTGAGCAGTAGCAAGCCGTGCTGTGCTAAGGTATTTAGCTGGGGAGTTACAAATGTACCCATTGCTCTTCCCTCTAAAGAAAATAAAAGTTGCTGTAGATTGAAGGGGGCTTTATGTAGCTCTGTAACACATTTGAGAAAAAGAAGTCTGAAATACAAAACTTCGGATGTTTTTCAGTAGCTGTTAAGTGACCTAAGGACAGTTAAGTGCACTTAATTTCCTAGTGAGTATTCCAGACAATGTCAGAGTCAGGTTATTAACTCTAGTACCCGAGGCAAATGCCATTGTATTAATTACTTTTTGATACGTTAGAACTAGACTAGATACAGGATTCTACTCTTTTTCAAGTGATGCAGCATTGCAGATTTAACAGAAAGATATTATATCCCATGCTAGAGCCAGCTACGTATCTGAAATGCAACGATACCTAATTTCTATGAAATATGTATAGCATATTGGGCTCAGAGAAGCTAGTAAAACGTAAGAAAGTGGTTTTTGTTTTGTATCTGCTGGAATTGTAACATTTTTTTTAGTGTTTTTTGTTTGTTTTTGTTGCAGTGAAACCAGCAGTGTATGCAGCAGCAGTGATACTGGCCTGTTTACCAATGATGAGGGCCGCCAAGGTAACAACTGTCCTGTGATTTTCCTCAAGTGTTACTGGAGAATTTCTATTAATTTATAAAGACAAAGAAGGATTTAAGTTTGAAGACAGACAGAGAGGGAAGTAAGGGGGAAAGGCCGGTGGCTGAGAGGTGCTAGAAGTTAAGAAAATGATCTGAGAGAGCTAGAAAGGTGTGATTTTGGTAACAGTACACTCTTGTATATCAGATCTATAACATTTAATATACATAAGAAATGACTATTATGGCAAGGCCTGGAAATAGAAGAGAAGTTTTAGAGTTTTCCCTGGTAAAAGAACAAAGTTCAAGATCTATTGCTGCAGGTGTTTTAGATGTTGTCTACATACCACTACATCCTGAATCTGTTATTTTTTTCTGTATGGGTAGGAAGAGAAAACTCCAAAAAATCAGTTAGCAGTTCGTTAGGCAACTTCTGACTACTAAGAAAACCAGTAATGTGTGATAGATTTTATTTCTGTAAATATCTGTTCTTCCCTTGCTCTTGCGTGCATTAGTTGAGCCTAATATCTTCAATGTCTACTGCAGAAATGATTTCTTAGGGGTTTTGAGTGTGGACTGTATGGTGATTTTATCAGTGACAGCATAGTGTTCAGTTTCTGGGGGATGTGGTGGAAGTAAGTGCAAAAGCAGTTGCAGTAGGCACATAGGCAATCAGGACTATTACACTTGGAGCAGGTGGGATATAACCCTAGAGACGTGTAAGGCCATGCAGCTCGTGCAGGTGTGCACTCTGTCACATCTCAAAAGCTAAGATTTGGATGAGATCTCTTCTGGGAATACGTGAGCGCTAAAGGAAGTAGAACCAGTAACTCAGTAGGAAAATATTGTTTCCACTAAGTTGTTACCAGCCCAGGTGTCTGTGTGAGGCAGTATGATGTTAGCAAACATACGTACGCTTTTTTTATGATGATGTGTTAGGCTGTAGGGCTGATCTGTTGTGACCGTAGATGGCTGGAGTACTTTCCCTGAGAGTATGAATTTCAGAGATCAGCTTTGTCTTTGCTCAGAAATAACTATTTCCAGCTTCCCATACTTCAAAATCAACAGGAAGGTCAAATCTCCTGTCCCCTATTTTTGCTGATAACAAAAAAAAGCTGAAAATTTTTTCAGCTGGGGAGCTGAAATTAGTGAGCACTTGCATGCTAGGTGATGAAGCAGTGTGGTGACTGAAGTTTTGAATTTTTGCCTCACCGCTCAAGACAAGATTGGTGTAGATGATATGCACATATACACGTGTGCATGTATACACACCTGTAAGAGGTTTGTGGTCACCTCTGCTTGTTTAAACAGTTTATACTGTAACAGTTTTGTGGGCAAAAGACGTTTTAACTTATGTTAAAAAGGGTTGATGAGATCTTAGAAAATCAGATGTGGTTGCATTTTCAGGTTAAATAAGGAACATCTTTTTTTCCCCCCTTTTTGAGAATTTCTGGTCATAAAGAAGTAAATAACAGGTCTTTGCTTCAGCGAGGTGGAGAGAACACAAAAAGTATTTTTATTTGTCATAGATCATATCAAAGATAGTTTTCTAGGCAATCCCAAACTGAATAATTTGAAATAGCAATGTACTTAAGTTGAGTAGAGCTTTTTTCCCCTTCTTTTGAGGTTATGTTGTGTAATATATATTTGCTATGGCTAATTAAATGAGTTGTCTTGGAAATGCACTGGTAGCTGGAATTGCAGTGAGTGGAGAATGATCCTAGTGTATAATTGGATTGCAAGTTTTTGTTAAATGCACAGAAGTCTCTCAAGGCAAATGTTGCAGAGGTATCAGCATATGATCCTGGTTGTTAATGTTTGTCTTGTGGAAGTAGTGATTTGAGGTATTACATTGCTCTATGCTCACAGAGCCAAAACTGTAAGGGATATTTTTGCATAAGTTATGATCACTTAGAAGACCTAGACAACATTGCTAAGTTTTTGTTTGATGTAAGGTGGGTAGGGGTATGTGTATATTTCAAAATATATTTGTCATAAGCATTCTTGATCAACTGACATATCACAGAAATAAAAAGCAGTGTGATAGCTTTGGGTTGAAATGTTCTGGCTATCTTCACTGTTGCTGATTGGAGTTGGTTTTGGGTGCTGCTTCTTCTGTTATGTGTGAGATGATTCATACTAGGATGAGGTTTTTTTCTGCTTTTTTTGGCTGGCAAGGTGTGTGGGTAGGCATAATGGAGTTCAGCCAGGGATAATGTGACTTGGTGAAGAGAGAGAGAATAACTGGGAATCCTTGTGTCTTAATGATTAAGCAAATGAGAGTTTTCCCCAAGTCAGGTGCCTTAATATTTTAAGGCAAGGTAAAATAGCTTGCAATTACACAGGACTGTTTCTTAGATGGGATGCTGAAGAGCTAAGTGTCCCTGCCATCTTCCTGCTCTTTTCTTACAGTGCTCACGTGCTACTGCCCCCAGGGGATTTCTGGCCAGGCAGGTTTACCCTGAATGGTGTCCGATGCAGTTCAGTATTAGACTACAGCTATTAATTACAGTGGCCCTGCTTTATGGAGTCATTTTGGTAATGACTTCTGTTGCTGCTGCTGCTCTAGTTTTGCAGGGAGGTTGTAGTTCTGACAGATTTTAAGGAATTTTGATTGAGACAGACTCACTGTATGGTTAGTATTTACACTCAGAGTGACCATTTCAAAGCCTTATTTTTTTCCTGTTTGCTGCTGTATTAGGAGACTAGGGATCTGCATCATCAATGAGTGTGCACCTTTTGCTTACTCTGTGAGCCTGGTGTCCTGTTGTGAAATCTTTCCTGTGGTGGCCTAGAACACGTGTGCCAAATGATTGGCCTCTACTTCTGTCACAGTAATTACTTCAGAGAAAGAGTTGTGCATTAGACATCACACAGCATTGAACTAAGGTTGATGAGATGCAGCCACAACAGAGTGCTAAAGCTGCCCTAGGCAGGTCTATAAAGAAGGCTTTGTTCTAAAGGGAAATTTTGTAGACTGAGTTGTATAGTTTAAAGCATTTAGTGAGGCCCCATAGTTACTGCAGATGATTGAAACAGAATACAAATACAAGGTTCTTCAGGAAGGAATTCCTAATGAGACTTCAGCTGTTGTTCCACGTCCAAAAATGCCTACCTGTAGTACTTCGTGGGACAGTCACAGGGCATGTTGGTGTTTCTCGTTGATAATTCCATCCTGTTTCTTTAGGAGACGATGAGCAGAGCGATTGGTTTTATGAAGGGGAATGTGTCCCGGGATTCACTGTCCCCAACCTCCTTCCCAAGTGGGGAGCTGACCACCGATCTGAAGTGGAGCGGATTGACTCAGGACTGGAAAAGCTCTCAGATTCCACGTTTCTTTTGCCCTCGCGACCAGCTCAGAGAGGTGAGCTCCACAAGGAATGACATGTGATCGTGAACTTTTGATGTGATGATGAGTAGATTTTATTCACAGGTGCTGCAACATAAACTGATATTAGTGATCTGTTTCTGTAATAATCCAATTACAAATAGCTGCAGTGATGGAGAAGACAAAAAAAATACTCTTTATTCCTCATATCAGCTAGCTCTTTTTTTTAGATGGGGACTTTGATTTGTGAATAAAATGGAATACCTACTTCTTGTGGATTGAGAAACAGAGACAGAAATACTGATTTGACTACTGAACCAACCATTTTTCCTGGCTGTTTTACTGGGAAAAATTTTCAGTTTTTCTGTATTTGATTTTTCAGGCTTTCATGCTCGCCTGAATCGCCTTCCAGGAGCTGCTGCCCGTTGTCTCCGAAAAGGTCGAAGGAGGCTTGTTGGCAAGGTATTCCCTTTTGCAAGATAGTTCATTTGTATTTCCAGTGCTGATTATTGCTGAAGTGCTATTCTAAGACTGCACTTGAATCCTTTTCTGCAGAAAGGGAGCCCTGTACATTTTTGTTTCATACAGTCTTTGATTTGGTTTAACAGCTTTCACTGCTGAAAGTTGATTGAGTAACCAACTGGATTTTGAGACAGGCTTGGAGTGGCAGAGACAGTTGATTAGTGCTAAAATCAGTATGAAAGGAGGTCTGAAGATGAATGACGGAGAACATAAATATCAAGAAGATTTAGACAGTATATAGGGGAAAATAATGATAGCATGAGACTTGTACATGCCTGTAATTTGGGAGTGCAAGGGCAGAGAGGTAAGCAAAAGCTGAAGGAAGGTAAAATTTTAGGTTGGGAAGCAGACTGACATAAATGGCTGCAGAAGCAGGGTGTTTCAGCTGTTCCATTTTTAGTGATGTGATAGAGTGAAAGGGTATATACAGTAATGTTACCCAAAGCCATTGATTTTTTTTTAATGGACATTAACCATTTTTTTTTAGGCATCGGGCAAACAAAATGCTAATCCCATTCTTAAAGGAATAAATGATACTTGCCAGATGGTCTGGATGCTTGGTCTGGATCTTGGAGTGTGGAGTGCAGTTGTGTACTGTAAAAGTTGTTTCTGAGAGTCTGCTGTGCTAGGTTTTACTGGGACGTGATCTTGAAGATACCAGCTTATATTCTGATTTGGCTGGCTTTAGAGAGTTTGTTAACTCTAAGGTGTGTTAAAGGGGCCTGGATTCTAGGCGAGTGTGATTTCTTCTTCAGAAGCTGTTGTCATACTTGAAGATCGTTGTTTGTCCCTTCTTCCTCCCACTCACCTTGCTTAGTTGTAACAAGTGTTTAAAATATGAATCCTCAGCAGGCAAGAGACTGGCTTTGGGTAGGGTTCCTCAGGCCACCTGCAAGTGGCTGGGCCTGTTGGCAGCACCTCTAATGATCCAAATGAGAAGGATAATATTTACTTGTTTAATTCATCTTCATCACCTTAAAGGGATCTTTGTCATTTGCAGCGGAGGTCACTGCTCCCCCTTCCCCATCTCTCTCTAAATTGTAATCATAAATAATGAGTTTCATTCAGAGCTCCCCGCCAGCGAGCTGCTAATTACCAAAAGTACGGCTTGTAATTTACACAGTAATAAACCGTAAATTTAAACATTACGGCACTTTCAGTTAATAATTTTCCTGCTATAACAAATAGCCCATCTTTTACCCCTGCTGTTACTACTCCCCCTAAACTTTGAATGTGTTTTGCTTATGTAACCTGGAGTGAAACTGTGAAAATTCTTAACTGAGAAAACCTTATACCCTCATCTTCAGACCCTTACCACAAAATGTGTTTCTTTCCTGGAGGGAGCTGCTATGCAGATATGAACAGCTGGTGCTTCAGGCTGTGTGTGTATGTGTACACCAGCCTCAAGCACATACACGGGGCAGTGTCTCACAGGGAAAAACATGCTCCCAGAGCAAGTCCTTTCTCCTAGGATATACGTTTTCTTTATAGATGCTAGATGTCCTCATGCTAAATTGCTGTTTCAGGAAGGGCAAACTTCATGCTTCCTCCTTGTTTCATTCACCTGCTCTTTGTGAACCCTCTTCTCCTTTGGTTGGAGAGGCTGGATGCAGTTTTGTGAGGAAGATTTCTGTTAGTAGGGTGAGTAGTGTGATGTCCTGACCTCTCAGCCTGTGTCTGGCTCAGTTGACGCCAGCAAACTGGAAACAAGCATTCCTCAACCATTTTCCCTGTTCTTCACTGCATCTTTGTGCCGCATACTTCATGCTGGTTCAGTCCTTGGTATGCCCCTGTGCAAGCAAATGTAGTAACTAAAACAGTAAAATAAATAAACAAATAACAACGGCAACAACAACAACAACCAAATGGTCTTCTGCCATTATTAGATAAATCAACTCAGTTGAGGTTCTAAAAGGAGAGGGTGGATACGTTCAGCTGAGAGTGGGCTGGGGGAGCAAGATCTATTCTTATGGGCAGTAGCAAACTTTTAGGTCTGCTCATTGCATGAGTCTGCAAACTTTTACCTGTCTTTGTGTTTCAGGAGACCTCCATGAGCACTGTGGGCACCGAGAGGCTAGGTCATATTGTTAGTGATCCGCGCCAGAAAGAGTAAGGCCCTTAACAGCTGTTGCGTAGAGCTTTGGGAGGGGAGGAAGAACTATGGGGTCCTCTTCCCTTCTGTGATTGAAGGGAATGAAGAGCTTTGGGGTAACTTAAGAATGCAGTGACCTGCTGAATGGGAGACAGTCCTCTGCTGACAGCTTCTCTGTTTTCTTATTTGCAGTTGCTGACTATTTTAGTTACTAGGCTGCCCCAGTATGTTGACGCTGCTCAAATGTCCTTTTGGATCCAGTCAGCTTTTTCTTTTCCCCTCTCTTATACTGTGCCATTGTAATAACTGCATATCTCCTGCACAGTGTGAGAAGATTGAGCCCTGTATGTTAGTTATTTAAAAAGCTTCTTTGTGGACTCGCTATTGTTTCACACCCAGACTATAGAAATGATGCTGACAAGGCAGTAGTGAAATTGCATTCTTTCTTTGGTGTTCTGTCTCCTTCCCCAGTTTGTGTTTTAAAATCGTAGTCACCAATGGAAATAGATGGTGCCTATTCCTTGGCATCTCTCTAATGTTGTTCTTGTTGGGCTATGGCTAGGTAAAAGCAGGAAAGGTGGCTCCTCCTGAGTGTAGTGCAGTGGGTCCTGCCTGATTCACCACCAGTTGGTATCCATTTTTTTTCCCTGGGTTTGAAATTCCTTGTTTTTAATGAGTCCTATTGACGTTTAATCTTTCTCCTTCTCCCTCCATCTTTGTTCTTCTCTTGCCCTTCTGTCCTTATCCTCAACCCTCATTTTTCCCTCTGTGTTCCTTCCTTCCTTGGCGGTGCTCCCACCTGTCCTTCTGACTCTGCCTCCTTCCAGTTTTTGGTTACCATCCATGGGGAAGAGAGATCGCAACCAGGTAAGCTGACTGTGCTCTACCTTTTTTATTTTCTTGGTTTCATTCTCTCTAGAAAGAACAAAGTGCTGGCTTCTGATTTCCCTCACACTGTGGCGTTTGCACGTGAGGTAAGGTAGCCTTGTCCCTTCTTGTTTTGGTAACTGATGTCTTCTGGGCTTTGAATGCAACTCATGTCACTGGCATTATATTGTCTGTTTGAACCGAATAGCTCACAAACTCCTTTTGTTTATCTCCCTGTTTCAGGTTAGCATATGCCTACCTCTCCAATAATGAGTGGGAGGGAGAGTAACTCTTGGCAGGAGGAACTTTGGCCTCACAAAATTCTATAATAATTGGAACATTTTTCTCTTTTTGAATGCTTTGTTTTTCCTTGCTTGGCTCAGGCTTCTACCTGATAGTCTCTTCAACAGAGAATGGGGAAAAAATAGTCATCTGACTAATTAAATAAGCAACTGTAACAGGAAAAAGTAAGAGGTGATTAGCAAGAGAAATAGGCACTCTTGTAACTGTCTGAAGCTCTTGTGTAGGTACTCATACTGCTTTGTATTCTCTGTATGTAAATCTTGCATAGCTTCAGTGGTAGGAGACTTTTTTACTTACAGTGTAAGAGCACAGGTTCCCAATGGCAGCAAACAAACAAACAAACAAAGCAACTTCCAATTGAGCAGTCATGTTGTAACGGTGTTCCTAGTAATGCACACTCCCTTCTGTTCCATTGCAAGTTGGTTTTTGATCGGTGAACACTAGGACTGAAAGTTGTTTTACCCTTCAGGTGACTATAAATACATACGTGGCAAGGAATTATTTCCATGCCTTTCTGCAAAGTAATTTCTAGGCCTTTGTGCAACTGTGCGTTTCTTGTTAATGGCAGTATTTCACATACCACTTTTATATTTTTAAGAATGATAACTCTGTAAGCTTTAAAATGACCTATATAAATCAGTTTTATTTTTCATAACTGAACTTGAATCGGCTGCAGAGAGTTACTGGTGATTCTTCCCTACTGTGCAGCTGTGGTGTTATTTCACTGATGGTAAACTTATAGTCCAATTTAAGGAGGAGCTCCCCAATAACAGAAGCTTTGTTGTACTTAGGACCTCTTCTTTGTCAGAAAGTTTGAAGGCAAAGGCCTAGTACTGAGTTCTAGACTAGCATAAAGCATTTCTGACGAGAGGGCTTCTACAGCTGTGGATTATCCCTATCCAGAAATGCATGTATCAGTCACCCTAGTAATACAAGAACAAGTGTTCTGGAAACTGGTGAAGCACCTTGCAAAGCAGATGGGAATGAATTTCTTGCTTGTGGTGCGAATTATAAACACAGAGGAGACCCTGAATGGAAGTGTAACATGGGCACCCCAGACTGAAGTCCACTCTAAATCTTCTATGTGTACCAAACAAAGCTTTCGGTGTGCATTGTATGAGTAGATTTGTTCCATATCTTTCCTGTAAAAAATATTTTAGAGCTGTGTTTTCTACAGTGAACTGTCTTAAACAGGCTTGATGCCTTTAGGGTTTGTCTAGTGCATATCTTACAAACGATGCAAGATTAGCCTGACCACACGTGGTTTCAGAAAATCATTATAAGCAGTTTGCAAGGGAAGCTTGTGAGCAGGAGGAGAAGCTCACTTGCTGTGGAATGAATTGGGAGCTTGTTGTGAACTGAGCCTCGTGGGCCTGAGCCTTCTAGAGATGTTTCAGTGACATGTATGGCCACCGGGAATATTGGCACTGTTGGAAAGTTCTATGATTGCACTGTTTGTAGCAGTGACTTTTCATTCTGCAATATGAATGTGGACGGGGGCTTCACTACAGGGAGGTGAACTTTTTGCTTGTTACCACAAGCAGTGGAGCAGTGGTTGTTACCACAAGCAGTGCAGCAGTGGAGCCCTTCAAGTATGCCCTTAGTCAACCAGCATATGTAATAATACGAGTTGGAAGAGGAGTGTTCTTGTGGGGTTGTCTGTTGGGAGAAGATGTTTATGAGTTTTTCGGTTGCACCCTGTGCTAGCTTTTTATCTGAATTGAGAGTCAGTTCTCACCTGGCCTCATCCCTTGGTATTCTGAAAAGGTTTCCTTATACTGTATGAACAACTACAGGGAATAGATCTGAAATAGATCTGAGCAGTTGTATCTGGAGACTATTTCCTTTAATACCTTGCTTAAATAAAATCTCTTGACTTTCCAGTTCAATCCATTATCTCCTCTGTACTCTCTGGATGTGCTTGCTGATGCTTCCCACCGAAGATGCTCACCAGCACACTGCACCGCCAGGTAACTCTGCTCTGTTGGGGTTGTCTGACTTCCCTCCCATACTTCCCTTCAGGAGTACTATGCAGTCTGAACAGTACTCACAGTCCTGGAAGTTAATGCGCTTTTCCTTGCAAGGCCTGTGTTCAAACTTAGCATAGAACATACCAATGCAGCTTAGCTGGCAGACTCAGTACTCTAAGCACTCAGGATATATTGAAACAGTGTATGACGGACAGGCAGAGTATACTGTCTTTTTAGAAATAAATGTGATCTGTTTCTCATTGTGCAACGAGTTTGCTGCGAGTCTGTTGTGTAGGTGCAAATGGGCACAGTATTGTTCCCCAATATTCAAATCAGAACAAGATGAGAGGGGAAGTGCTGACAGACTAGTGTGAGTGCCTTGCTGAGGCATTTTGGTATCCTGGGTGCCTAAAATAGACTCTCTGAACAGATTCAGAACTCACCTGAGGTGACCTCCAGTGGCTTGGTATCTTTCTCTATTGCAATTTAGGTCTGGTCTGGCCAAATGTTGGAGTTAACATTTGAATCTGCATGGCTGGGGTTAACATGCTCTTTGGGCACCTTTTGCTGACTAATCCTAAATAAAATACAAGTGTTGGTCTTGGAGGTGACTCCTGTTCTTGTGCTGCAGGTGACTGTTTAAAGGTAAGGTTGAGCTCTTTCACTGTACAAGGAGACAGACTTGCTTGGGGGACAGCTCTGCTTACGTGCTTGTACGAAGGACCAAATCTGAAAGAACTGTCCGGACTTTAAGCTTCATGGCTTTTTTCCCCCCTTGTTAATTAGCAAATAGAGCATGAAAAATGTACTAAGGTTGTATGTGTCTAAACGAAAGCTTGGCACCCACCCAGCAAAGCCTCTCCTCCCACTGGCTACTGCAGGGAATTTTGTGATGTCGCACCATGACCTCATGCTGCTGTAGCCAGCATGCTAAAGCTGGAAGGGGAGGTAGGGGGAAGGGAGGGAAATCAACTCTTAAACAGTCAGCTGGATGAGAATAAAAAGAATCCAGAAGATTGTGCATCAGCAAATTGGTTCCTTTCTGTGCTTTTGCCCCAGTCTGGGGATGTTTTGTGCCTGTGAAGCAAGAAGATTAATTGATCTCTTCATCTGCAGTGAGGATAACCTTTCTTGTGTCTCAGGTGTTTCATTTTGTGCTATGCAGAAATTACAGGTGAGACCAGCTGTTTCCTGTTTGTCCTCCAGAAAGGAGATCTGGACAGCTCCTGCCCACAAATTTGAACATAGCAAAGTTCTGCCTTTATGATGATCAGTGAAGGGCTTTTCCAAAACTATTGAGTGTTGCAAGAGATTTCTGAAGCTGGAGTGATCATATTTGCTTGGTTTTACTGCATATATAGTCTAGTTAACCAATGGACATATGCTTGGTTCCTTCCTCTAAGGAGCAGATGACTGCTGTCCTGACAAACAATATCCCTGATGAATTGTTACTGAATGTTGGCAGAGAAGTTGTTTGTCTCATCCTAGCAGTGACTGCATTTTTAAGTGCCTGTCATTTGGGAAAGCAGTTCCTTATTATAGTGTGAAATGTGCTCATCTTTGGTGGGGCTGGGGGAGTGGAGGGCAACTATGGTAAGAATACAAAATGTTATATGGCCCCATAATGTGGCAGGGATTGAATTCTTTAGTGCAAGGTGCCTGCTTTATGTAAAGATGCTGCCAAGGGCACAGAAGGAAATCGATTCCTTCACAGGTATATTCTCTTAACAATAGTAGTTCTTTAGGTACTTCAAGAGCTAAGTCCATTGGCAGTCCATTTGCTTACAGGAACTTCAGGTGATCTCTGTAAGCTCTGTTCAACCATTGCCCCGGTTAACCTCTTCCTCTTTTTTCACGGACAGAGTCAATTCCAGCAGTTTGTGCTTTAGTAAGGTCCTAACAGCTTGCATCTTGTCCTCAAGAAACTCTACTCAGAGATTTGTCAGAATGGGGTGGGCATACTAATGCCCTGAGAATTATGTGAAATAGAAGAACCCGTCTTAATATTGTTTCTTCAACTTGATGCCAACTGTGTGATGGAAAATTACCTCTCTGCTAATCTTCTGCTGACACAAATGTGTCCAATGGAGTATAACTACCAGGTGGAGTCTGCCCCCTCCAATGGAAATGTTTTCTTTTCCTCTGTGGTGGATTTTGGTGTAGTTCATCTGGAAGTGCAGCATGTCACTGGTAACCCAGTGCTTCATTTAACCAGATCTGTTGCTCAGAATACTGAGCGCAGATGGGGGTGTTCAAGAAAGGCTTTTCAGTGTCAAGGAGGAAGTTCTATGTATGTGGAGGGTTCCTTGGGAAGTCTTATTTGAAAGGCTGTGTGAATTGTACACTACCAAGATTACCTTTCTTGCTTTATGTCTGTGATGAGAAGAGATTTCATTCAAAGTGTGTGCATAGCACTGGGAATTTCACACCCATCATTAGAAGCAGTTCTGTGTGTGTGTGGTGACTGTTATCATTAGTGGTATAATTTTATTTTGTGAAGCAAGGAGAGTTTCCTGCTTTCTTGCAGTCCTCCCAAGGGACAGCTGGTGTATTAATTTGCTGTATTGCCTCCTGGCTGTTCCCAGGCTGTTTTTCCTCTTCATCATGGAATTTTTAATGGCCCTGCTGCCTCTCGGGAGGCATGCAAGGAAGAGTACCTCGGGGATCTCTTCCTTTTTTCACATGCCTATAATTACTCTCCTTTAAGAGCACAAAGCGTTTGCTAATCATGTCTTGTCTGTTAAGGTTTCTGCTTGACGATGCAGGCTGTTAAAAGCAGGCTAGCAGAGACTTGCATGGACAGCCCAAGTGATCCTTCCCCTCTTTACCCTCTACCCATTTGCCTCTCTGGGTGAAAGGAGTGGTCTGTACAGAATTTTCTTCTTTAAGTCTTTAACTCTCCTGAAGAGGATTTTGTACAGGCTCAAGCAGAATGTTATTAGATTCTGGGTATCCAATGGCTCTATCAGTGGAAAGATGTTATAGGTTGTGGGCTGGTGGAATGTTATTCCACTGAGGCAGGATGAGAGTTTCAGAAGAGCCTAGAGCCAATGTTCCCTTCAATTTAAGTTTTAATAACAGGTAGGACAAGAGAGGAAGGTAGAAGATGATAAATTGTCCCTAATGTCATTTGTGGTTTGTCTAGCCTTGAAAATAGGGCTATGGGTGAAAAACTTAATTAAATACTCTGACCGGGGTTTATAAGAAAAGTGGACCTCAGTGCCCAGTGAGATGGCAAGTAGATGTTCAAGATGAAGATTTGAAGAATTATGTTAGAGAGACCTCTGAACAGTTCAGCTAAATCCTCAGAGAAATGAGGACTACATCATTTGCACGCCCTCTCAACTGATATTAACCATGAACCTAGAGGCTTAATTGGGTTTAGAAGCAAGACATGAATCTTGCCTGGAACATGGGATAGAAATCCAAAAGGGTTGGTGATCATCTTCCAGTAAACTGCCAGTTGTCCCAAACCCTGGATTTGTTGGTGCTTTTACAGTGAAAAGGCTTAAAGGTCTCTAATTCTAGTTCCAGCTCTAGAAATATGCATGTTTAAGTAAATTGCTTTTTTTTTTTTTTTTTTTGCCTCTGTGTAGAGATCCTGGCATTTCTGCCTCTTACCCAAGCATGTGGAAGTATAGGGATTGCCTGCAATGTCAAGCCTTTCCTGAGATAGCTGAATGAGTGAATGATTGTTCACAGGTTTGTGTTGTCCCACTTGACCAGGACAGTGTCTTGCTCATTTCATGTGACCTATCCACACATCTTCATCTTCCTGGAATGTCTGCATATAAAACTGTCTTTGCTGTCGACTGCTTTAGGCATCTTTCTCTGCATATTTTTTTTTTTTTTTTTTTTACCATTTAGCCGGAACACTTTCATGTCTTCCTTTGCTTCTAAAGTCTAGCTAATATTCCAGTTGGGGATATAACTGAATTCTTCTGACAGGCATGCAGTGAGCAGCAGCTATCAACCTAGTGTCATATGCAGTTGTCTAAGGCCTAATGCTTCCAGTTTGGTGAATCCTAATTCTCCAGAGTGAAAAATAAATTCCCCTTGGCTTCAGAATCTTGTTTACTTACTCTTTCTTTCTTCCTCTACGAAGTATGTTGCCATTGTGAAATCCATGTACTCAGTAGGCCTGGCAAACATTAGGGCTGTTTCTGGCACATGTATCATGAGTCAGTATGAAAATAGTGAACACAATATATGGGATCGCATCATTTCTATTCAGAACACTTACTTGGGAAACTAGAAAAAAATGCGTTCCCTCTTGTTAGAATGCTTACTTGGGGAACAGAGTGCAGCTGCATGAAGGCCCATGACATTCAGATGATTAAGAAGTGGACTGACCTGTTAGTGATTATGAAATCTGAAAATGTGCTCTTGCAGTTGTCTCATGGGGCTCTGCAGGGCAGAGGAGACTGCTGCAGACAAATATCAGCGTTGTGATGTGGTAACAGGAGCTACTTGAATGGCAGCTTTATATGCAGACTGGATGAGCAACTTGTATTGATTTACAAATGTTTGCAGATCAGACTTTGGTGCCCAGCTGGGTCTATAGTTTAAAAGAGGAGGAGGAACTCTGCTCTTACTATTAATTTTGTGAAGCCACCATAAACAGCCTCAGGTAACACTTCAGGGCTTAGAGGAAGAACCTTTCATTTGGCCTATGTTTGCTGGGAATTCAGCATTGCAGCTGCAACAGCTGGGCTGTGTGGAATTCTTTTGGTAGCAGTTTCCTTGTTGAACATTTACTTTAACGTGAGGATAATAGCACCCCTTGTTTGTATGACAGTAGATTAATGGCTACCTTATTTTCACTACACAATCCACATGCTCTGCATCTTCCAGGGATAGGGGTAGAATAAAGATTGTCAGCAGAGAAACTGAATAATGTTGAGATTACAGTGAGAGGCATATACCCCCAGGTGTCTGATAATGCCACCCCTTTCCAAGAAGGCCACAGACTGTCCCAGTTAGCTGTGCAGGCTCTTCTTAGAGGCCTCTGTTATGAGACTGAGGTGTATTTTACCCTGGATTTTGAGTGGACATCATTTTACAATCTCGACTTCTCTTTACAGATTGAGACGGTGTGAGGGGCCTGATTCTTTCAGTCAGGTTCTTTGTGAACTGATGTCTGCTTGTGCTCTGTGTTGTTTTCCACAGGTTGTATTGTTTGCCAGTCTTAAAACCTACAAATTTTCCATTTTTTTACATCTATGACAGGGTTAAACAGTAGCAAGCTCGAATGACCCTGATAGTCCAACATGCAGTCAGCTTGAACTGTAGGAGTGAAATAGGACACTCCAGTGTATGCAGTTACAGTTCCTTTAAAGAAAATAAAAATAAAACATCATAGAATAAATATGTCAAAGAGAAAAGAAAGGAAGCATTGCTTAAAATACTTCTGACGCATTAAAGACAACAATGAATCCCAGCTTTGTGCATAGCAAAGCCTGCTTTTTCTCCAGTGTGACCTGCATGCAGAATCAGGTACCTTGAGTGCTATGGTACAAACAAAAGATAAGGAATTACCCAGGAAATACGGATTTAGCTTATGATTTAAAAAAAAAAAAAAGGCACATCGCTGTCAGAAACAAACTATATTTTTTTAATACAAAACCATTTTTTTCTGTACATAGTTAATTTTTCATTCATTAACTACTGTCAGTGAGAGGCCACAGTGTTTAGTAGGATATATTGTGGCTACCCAGGTAGCTGTACTTTGTAGCCTACTTTGTGTCTCCAGATGTGTTCTGCTTTCTCTCTTCCCAGGGTAGAATTTCAGTCCTTTCTGGACTATAAGGTAGTTTTTCTGTGGTCACCTATCAGATCCAAGAGTGACTGAGCACTGCAACTTTGTTTTTACTTATGATCCACCAGCCATCGTCCAAAAGTTATCAGGCAATTAATTGCTTGTTATTGTTTGCGCAACATCAAGGAAATTATAGAATCCTAGCAGAAGAAATAGAAAGCCAGTAAGGACGGAGTAAGTACCATTCTACTTTTCTCAGTTTAGGCCCCAATCTGTCATCCCACCAAACTCTTTACCTCTGACTTCTTCACAGAGGCTTGTGACAGTGTACCAGCGTGCATTTGCTGTCATCCTTTGCTCTTGGTCTTGTTCTGCTTTACTTCTGAGTCATTTTGAACTGTTCAGAGGAGTTGTTAAAACTCACCTTTCACAGAACAGCTAATTCATTGTTGCAGCCTGTAACTGAGATTTTCACAATTCATAGTTCAGCCTGTCCGATGTTAGGTGGTATGCTATGCATACCCATTGCCTTACATTCCTGGTGGTGGTGTTTCTAGGAGTCTGCTGTTAGACTGGTATTTGCCAACCTATTCTCTTACCAATATAGCACCTGTATTCAGGTTAATAATCATAGAATATCCCGAGTTGGAAGGGACCCATAAGGATCATCAAGTCCAACTCCTGGCACCGCACAGGTCTGCCCAAAAGTTTAGACCATGTGACTAAGTGCACAGTCCAATCTCTTCTTAAATTCAGACGGGCTTGGTGCAGTGACTACTTCACTGGGGAGCCTGTTCCAGTGTGCAACCGCCCTTTCGGTGAAGAACCTCTTCCTGATGTCTAGCCTAAACTTCCTGTGCCTCAGCTTGACACTGTTCCCACGGGTCCTGTCACTGGTGATTACGGAGAATACGTCACCTGCCTCTCCACTCCCCCTCGCGAGGAAGTTGTAGACTGCGATGAGGTCCCCCCTCAGCCTCCTCTTCTCCAGGCTGAACAGGCCCAGTGACCTCAGCCGCTCCTCGTACGTCTTCCCCTCTAGGCCCTTCACCATCTTCGTCGCCCTCCTCTGGACACTCTCCAACAGTTTTACGTCCTTTTTGTGCTGTGGTGCCCAAACTGCACACAGTACTCAAGGTGAGGCTGCACCAGCGCAGAGTAGAGCCGGACAATCACTTCCCTCGACCGACTAGCAATGCCGTGCTTGATGCATCCCAGGATACGGCTGGCCCTCCTGGCTGCCAGGGCACACTGCTGGCTCATACTCAACTTGCTGTCAACCACAACCCCCAGATCCCTCTCTGCGGGGCTGCTCTCCAGCGTCTCGTCGCCCAGTCTGTACGTATAGCCAGGGTTGCCCCGTCCCAGGTGCAGGACCCGGCGCTTGCTTTTGTTAAACTTCATGTGGTTGGTGATCGCCCAGCTCTCCAGTCTGTCCAGATCTCTCTGCAAGGCCTTTCCACCCTCATCCGAGTCCACAACTCCTCCAAGTTTGGTGTCGTTGGCAAATTTGCTCAAAACACCTTCTAGTCCTACATCTAAATCATTTATAAAAACATTGAAGAGGACTGGCCCTAAAATGGAGCCTTGAGGGACCCCACTAGTGACCATAATCAGAAATTGAAAGGTGTGTTAGCTACCAAAGAATGCATATTTCATAAAATGTGCCTCAGATACCCTTCCTGACCATGTCTTAACGAGGTCTAGCATTCCTGTGTGCGTTCTTCTCTTTCTCCCTCTACCACGGTACCTACCACCTGGAGATTCCCTGTATGCAGATTTACGGTGCCCATAAAGTGCACCAACCACTTGAAACTGACACTTTTACCACCAGGGCAGTCAGAGCCAGTGAGTAATCAATAGGTTCCTGATTTACTAACTGGAGTCTGGGTGATCAATAAGGGATAAACCTGAATGAAATACATGTTACAGAGACAATTTATGACCTCTGAGCCTTTGTGCGTTAGAGGCAGGGCTGATAGATTCAGCATCCTTGCTACTAGTCTCCAGATGGAGTACAATTTGCCCTTATTTTTAGTACAAGAAGGGATTTTGAGATTCTCAGATTTTTTTTTTTTCTTTCGTTCTGTGTAAGTGTGAGGTAGAGGTAGATATGGTCTGAGCATGGATCTGAGAACCAGGAGCTCTAATTCTAAATTTAGCTGTAACATTTGTGAACCGGGAAAAATTGCATAAAGTCACTTAGAAATGATTGTGCATACTTTCTTTGTAGTCTGTAGTGATTATCTGCCAAGGATCAGTTAGCTTATATAGTGTAAGCTCATAAAATTAAAAGTGAACCTTTTCTTTATTATGTAATAAGATTATTTGGATTGTTGTATGTAATCATAAAGTCATCTAGTTAGTAATCTAATCTTGTAACAGTGATGCTAAATAAAAACCTGATGTTCCACTTGATTGACACTATATTTTCCTTGGGCTATGTGTGCCTAAATGTTTCAGAATACATTGTAAAACTGTGCCAAAATACTATTTGGCTGCTATCACAACCATGTACAAAAACTTTTTTTAGCATATACGAGGTCACTTACAAGTTAGTCATTTATGTGTATAAACAAAGGATTTGTATGTGCAGTCTCCAGGTGTGCTGGTATTTTTGCAAGCCTTTAGTTCTGATTATGTTAATATGAGCTCCCAGAAATTAAGGATTTGAAAAATTGGCCTTCAGTGGAATTTAACACAGGTTAAAAAATTTTAAACTACTCCTTAATGTCAAATTAAGATGACAAATCTTGTAGAACTTCAAGATTGTAGTTCAGAATACAGAATGGTAGCTATTTTGTTGTTTTCTTTCTTATTTTGTGATTGCATGCTTGTTACAGGTAAGTAGGTAGACCCAGTAGTATTCAAACAATTTATAGTTTTGGCTTGTACAGGAAATTTTTTGTGCTCCCTACACTGTTCTGTATAGCTACAACAGGAAACTTCCTATTTGCATAAATTCAGCTTCTGAATTGTATATATTACAAATATGGTGTTTTTTAAAATAAATTTTGGCATGAGGTGTGTAGCTGCAATCTTTCCCTCTTGCTATTTGTAAAAGTTTTCAGCAGTTGATAAATGTTCAGGAAAAGAAATCAAAATAAGCTTTAAAGACAGAAGCATTTCATCACTTAATTGTCAAAATGTATATGGTTCCAATCTTTACACGATGTAAACACCTCACAGTCCTTAATGGTTTTTATTTGCACAGTAGTTCTGCATTTGTCACATCACATCTGATGCAGAGAGCAACCAAACAACTTGCCAGAGAAATTCTGTTATCTCAGACAAAGCAGGGGTTTGAATCCAACATCATTGCTAAATTATGCATTTGTATTCATTATGGATTGTATTTGAGAAGGTTCTCTGGACTGCTGCCAAGGCTGTCTTGTCTGAATTAAACTTCACTTCTTCCTAAGTCTAGAACTTGGAGGGTTGCTCTGTTCAAGCAAGTCCTAGTAAGGCAAGTTTCTTCTTAGTTGGCAAAGGGTTAAACTGAAGTGGTCATTGGTAGGCTTCATACTCAACAGCTGATATGACTGGGAAAGATTAAGCCTTTCAGCTATCTTACAGGTGCAGCAAGGCTATGATGCTGCAAGCCAGATTCAGCTGTTTTCACTGCACTTTCTATAAGGAAATCATCATTTTGAAAATTCATGAAACAGTTTTGCATTTCTAACTACGTGAACTTACAGTTATAGTGGAAATAGTATTCACAGACACTTGGACTATAGGTACTTCGTAAGATGACTGAAGTTTTAAATATGTTGTAAGCTAGTTTCTGAATAAGGGAATAAATGTCTTGTAATTTCTTCAGTGCAACCTTGCAGACATTTTTTAGACTTGTATAGAAGTAATGATAGGGTGTCTCATATCTCTGCTTGATCTTGTCTTTACTTATGCAAAAGTTAGTTAAAAGTGAATACAAAACTAGATCCTTAAAATGCTAGGAAAGAATTATTATTTTGCTCAGTTTATGTTTGTGTGCTCTTAAAAGAAGTGTGAGCATAATGTTATGTTAACAAAAAATCTGAGGAAAACTTCCCTGAGAAGCTCCTGGTTCACATTGACTATTGATTAAGAGGCTGATGCGGAGGAGGGTTGGAGGGATGACTGGCCAGAGTTTTGTGGGAAGGTGACACTGGAACAGAGTTTAACTGGCTGTTGTTTTAATTTCTCTGTAGGCAAGCAAATGTACACCTGGGACCACCATGTTCAAGGGACATCAAGAGGAAACGAAAGCCAGCTGCAGCCTCCACGTCCAGCCCAACATCAGGTAACCTGGATTTATCTGTCTGCCAGCATTTCTAAAGTTGTGTCCCTCTTGGGCAGAGTGCCAGAGTCAGAACAGTCAAAAATAGCATTACCTTTATTTGAAACTAAAAATACAAGTGAGAGAAAGGCAACATGTAAGAGAATACCATGTGTTTTTTGTGGAGCATCAAAAGCTGCCAAGTAAACAAATCTTTCATAACGCGGCTATAGTAAGTTAACACAACTTAATGCTCCACTGTGCAGGGGCTAATAATCTGTTTTGCCAGAAGGTGTTATTTCCACTGTTCCTAAATTATGCAGTATATGGTAATAAGCAGGTGATTGGTGTACACATTGTGTGCCTTCAGTGTTGGGTTGACACTAGCTGGTGGCTTTGTGCCCTTTTTCAGGGTGCCTCTGGACACTTTGGCAGGAGCAGAAATATGGTAATTTTTATATGATCATTAGTTGAGAAGACCTAACTTGGAGTTGTCTTACTGTTGTGGGTGAAAGTAGTCATTTTTCTTCTTTTTCTTGCTCTGGGGATGTAGTGTTTTTCTATGATTTAATTCTGGAAAGTGATTACTCATCAGAATCTTTAAAAGTGTAAATCTGCAGAACACAGAAGGTTTTAGGAGACTGCCTTCTGGCCTTTCACCCTACCCCACCTCTTAAAATATTTTGCCTGCTATCAGTGACTGATGTTCTCCCAACTAGCTCATTAAGAAACTATGATTGTAATCCAGTGACAAAGAATTGGGTGAACTGATGGGAAAAATGGCGATGTGAAAACCATGAAGGCCAAAGAAACTGGTGATGAATAGGGGGAAATGAGGTTTGGGTTTCTTCATTGGGCTGGTAATACACAGTAGAATAAAGAAGTAAGGAAGAAAGTTGTACTATCTCTTCAGGTCACAGGTCTGGAGTGCAGACTGCCTAAAAGGTTCCGTATTAAAAAAGAAGAGAAAAGAACATTAACGATCTGTTGCTCAGCAGAAGTGTTACTTGTACTTGTTATTGACAGTTTATTTAGGATGTCCTTTCCTAGCTTTTGAGCATCCCGTATTAGGGTACTCAAACTTCTGAAGTGAAAGGGTTAGTAAAATTGTATATGGTAGCCACAGAATTTTAGTTCTGAGGTATTAGGTTTTCTTGGTATGAATGCAAGTGTCTCATTATGAGACGTTTTTACCTATCTGTGTATTTTTTGTTCAAAGTGTAATTTCTGTACTGCATTGCTGGTCATGCTCTATAGGGAGAGCTTCTACTTTTATGCATGCATGTTTCAAAATATTATGTGCATTTTACTTAACTGACTAGGCAAAGTGTATAGTGAACATCTTTTTACAGAGCTGAAGCTGCATCTGGAGTGGAACTCAGCAATGGAATATAGCACAGATGTCTGACAGTGTTTTAGGGAGGAAGAGGGAGAAAAACAGTATTGCAAATTAAGGAAGGAGGATGTAGTTGCTGGAATCTGGACAAGCTGCTTGTGCTGATCATCAAGAGAAGAGTGCTGCAGGATCTTTAAAGGCAGAAATGGTAAAGAGCTCTGCCTTACACCCTGTTTATAAACAGGCCCAGCAACATTAACGGATGGGCAGGGTTTGCTACAGTGCTTGCAGAAAGAAACTCGTGATAGGGTAACTGAAGCTGAGTCCTAGCTAACTTTCTACAGCAGTCTCTCAAATGCAGCTGGAGTACAAACTGGGCATGTAACTTGGAAACTTCTAAAAACTGATATTATTTCCATTGAAGGTGATCTGACTGCAGAATGACTAAATGTCTGAAGAAATAACACAGGATTACTCTGCAGTAATGTAGAATTAACTGAAGCCTCTTAGGCTTGTTAGACGTTGGTGAGGCAGATATAGATTTTTTCTGCCTTGTATACACCTACTCATCTCTATATAAATGTCCTACCCTGAATTCCCCTGTCGCTGAGGAATCATGGCAGCCTCATTTTCTCACTACAGAGGCTCTGTTTGTGGTGTCTTATTCCTTTTTCAAAAGACGAAACATGGGTGAATCAGAACGCAAGCCAATGACTGTCACTGCAGGCGTACACAGTGTTGGATTTCTTCACTTTTAAATAGATTCTTAGCTGAGTCCAACTGCTCCCGTCTCACTTGTTGACCAGGTCCTGCTTCAGTGATCTCCTTTTTTGCAACCTGAGTGCCCCATGGAGGTGAAGGACACAGCCTGAGCTGGCTCCATCAGTCAGCAGAACAAATGGGCTTGCTCTGCCGAACATCGGGCCATCTCGGATTCCACCTCTTTTATAGAGATGAGTGATGAAGAGGGGCTCGTTCCGCTTTGCCGCTGTATTAATACACATCAGGGGCCAGCTCCCGGCACTAAATCACGCTACTGCATACATCTGTTATCGGACTCCTCACTACTGTGATGAACAAGACTGCAGATAGAGGCTTCCTCGTGTCATTCTTTATAGGATTTTCCTAAAAGAATAAATAGCTCAAATCTCTGCCAACACTCTCCCCTGTCATTGTGATGAATTTAGCTTCTTTCTTAAACATGCAGCTACAAATCTTCCTCTGTCGCTTCCCCCGCCACCGCCATCCACTGAAAGTTTTGAGTTGAATTTGGCTGAAATCAGAAGATGCTAATAAAAGGAATATGAGATGTGAATGCTGGCTCCCTTCTAATTGCAGGAGTGAGAGAAGGGAGCTGGAGATAGGTTTATTTGGGAGCCAAGCAAACTAGGCTTATTCCATGTCTTCTCACATGCTTTTATGACAGTAGTTATGGGTTCTGGTAAAGGATGCTTTGTTAGAGACCTTTGTGTAAACATCAAAAAACATGTATTGTTGTAGCAGAAGTGCCTAGGTCTCTATTGTTATAGCATTAAACTTCCATTATTTGTCCACCCTTTGAGACTAATTAGCCTAAATACCACAGCTGTGGTTGAAGAATAACACTTTGGAAAAAGGCCTGGATGTTGAGAGCAACAAAAAAGAAATGCCAGAAAATGCAAAATTCATTTGCACGTCAGGGAGTGACTGTTACTACCAAAAATAAGTTGTCACATGCAAGTGTTGAGAGATATTGAAAATTAAAGTTAGTGCTGTCTGTGCTGCATGATTCAGCGGTGTGTGAGCCCTAAAGCATGAAGCTTCCACAAAGCAAGAACAAAAGTCTGATTGGTGTAGTTTGGCAGTAGAATAAGAAAATCTGGCTGTGAGAAAGACTGGCTGTGCTGGATTAGATGAAAAATTCATCCAATTTATTGACCAACAACCATGCCTAGGGAAGAGGAAAGTCTGTGGTGATAAAAATCCTTCAGACTTTCAGTGATCTAAGGCTAGGGGCTTCAAAACACAAGGATAGTGTCCTTGTGTTCAGTTAGGCTCAGTTTCAGTGAGATATATTTGGAATAATGTCCCCTGGGGCATAGCAGAGCTTGTTTGAGAAATACTTTGTAAAACTTTCTTCTCATTGTAGTTATTCTCTAGCTTGAAAGGGATCTCACAAAGATTGTCACATCTGTCTTCCATTTGTCAGAGCAGACCTCAAGTATAGATGGTCGTGAAATATGTAGTGAACGGTTGTCCAGCTTTCCATTGAGGTGTTCAGCAGTTGTGTGCTTCAGTCACCTATACACATAGCAGTGCATGTGGTAACTCACATCTTATTCAGGTACTGCAGTGGGGAGTCTGGAGGAAAAATCCTCATAAATAGATTTTGTCTGTCTCGATGTGCATTCATACTTGTAAAATAATTCAAAAAATTCTAAAAGGTAACAACTGCTTCTGAAACTGCATATTAGAAAACAGTCTGAGTAGTGGCAATTTAGTGAATTTTGCCCTTTATTTCTTGATAATGCATTTGCTCTTTGCCATGCTGTGATGGCACCCCATAATAAGAAGCCTGTTTTTTTTTCTTTGGTCAAAGATGAAGAGCTCAAGTGGGGAGGCTGTTAGTGAAGGTCCTTAGTGTAATATCGGTGGTGATTATTAGTTTAAAGACTTTTGCTTACTTTTTCTTTTTTTGTGTGTTCAGATGGAGGAAATCAATGGGCTACAAGTAAAACACAGTGTATACTGTTATCAGCTGTGTTGTTGTGGTTGTGTGGAAATGACTCACTGTTTTGGATTTGCAGGAGCAAGACTGTTGGGTTCCAGGTCTACTGAGTGTGGAACCTCAGCCATTGATACTATATTTTTATTTAAACTTCAAAGCAGTCAGTCCTCTAGTTGAGTCTTATTATGGCCTCTTTATCCTTCATCCACTACAGAGCAGCAGAAGCAGCTTGTAATAAAAACACACAATTATTACATTATTCTGCTCATGATTCAGTATACTGAGAATGGGAGCAAACTGTCATATTTCTAGGTTTTCTTGCAGTTGTTCTAGAAATTTGGGTTACTGTTTGGTTGAGCTGTGGATCTGCAAATCCTTCCCGATAATTATAGCCTGTCCCATTTTGAAGCAGTGTTTGTATTGAGAACATGAGAATGGATTCCGGCCTAGCTTAGCCATGTAGCTTCTTGTGCTAATAGGCTGATTTACCATGTTGGGTATATGTGGAGGTTCATGGTACCACTGGTATTGGTGGTGACCTATATTCTCTTCTTTAACTGAGCTTTTCAACCTTGAAAATTGTCAAGCTTTCAGAGACTTGTTGATTTTCAATAGGAACTCTGACTAAGGGAACCGCTTAGTGGACTGGTAGCTTGGAATTCTAAATGTGGGAATCATCAGGGCAAGGATGCTAATGCTATCAACAACCTGTATTTCAAAAGAATTTGGAGGGGGCAGAACTTGCAGGAACTCAATCAATAACACCCTCGTATAAGTAATGATATATATGAGGAGTTTGCTGTGAAATTACTTGTTCTAACTTGTTTTTTTAATCTCCTTTTCCTATTCTCTTCCTCTGTTCCCCTTTTCCTGCAATTCTATATTCCAGCGACTTTATCTGTGCACACGGATGCTGCAGAGTCAGACCTACCAGCAACAACATCCCTGAGATCCCAGAACTCTGAGTGGACAGGGAAAATACCAGCAGCTGAGAAAGCCACTATTGCTGCCTCCACTAACTTTTTTAAAATGCCGCCAGAGAAGAGCCCTGGATACAGCTAAAAGAAACCATTGCAACTGTAAAAGCTTGCAGGATTTTGGAAGTGTTTGACTCTGGTGTATGTCTTCATCAAACATCTTGTTTGGCAGTAGTGATATCTTCAGTATTGGCACGTGATGCGTGCCATCATCGAGATAGATCTGCGTGCCCCACATATCTAAACGATGTTTGTGAATCTGTGTTTAAAAAAAGGTAATCAGTGTTGGGACTGCAGTGACTTTTTAAACTGTTCTTGCTATTGCTGTATTTATTATGCATTCATCTCCTTCCCTGATGCCAGCTCCTATGTGCTGGGATGTATACAGAATCTTTTGGATTTTCAGATCTTGATCTATATTCAGCCATGGACATGTTGCTTATTTGCTGCATTTGGCATTTTCTGTGTGAAAGTACCCCCTGCCGCTCAAAGAGGCAAAAGTCCTTCCCCTGCTTTCTCCAAGGCCAGGAAGATTTCTTGACTGGGGACTTAGGGGAGGGAATGCTAACAAGATGGAACATGGAACCTGAATTCTGTAGTAGCAGAATGTTTTTAGGCCATGTGTGAATGAACTCAAACCACGTTGCTTCTAGTGAAGCAAATACAGTGCTTGTCCATTCAGAAATTGCCCCAGGCTCACTGACAGCACGATCCATTTCCTTCTTCCTTGTTCTGAATGTCTTTCGTCTTGCTTTGTGTATTGCATGTTCTTTCCTAAATCTCCTACTGGATAAGGATTTGGAAGAACCACTTGGACATAAATGTGCAAGCTGGTGTCATGGAAAGGAACCTGGGCCCTCGAATATCCTTAAAGTATGGTAGAGGTTATACCAAACTTCTGTTTCTCAGTGTTTAACTTCAAAAGAGACTGTCTGCATTTCCCAGGACATTTTCCATCGAAGTTACCATGTAACTGAACAACAACAACAAAAAACATTTAAAGTGTCACTTGTGTTCAAAGCCTTCTTGGTACTGATCAGACCACTTCTGTCTCATGTTCTCCCTCCCTTCAAAAAAGTATTGTCTGCTCTATCTGTTGGAGGTGTCTCCACCTGCTGTTGATTGTATTTTACTCTGCAGCATACACAGAAGAGATTCTGTTCTCTTTGTAATGCTTTCACTTGGTCCTCCGTTACCTTCTCTCTTGCCGGAATATAGGGATAGTGATTTCTCCCCTCTTTTTCATCTATTCTTGATTGCATTACATGTACTTTTATTGAGTTACTCTGCCTGGAGTTTATTTTGGGCTAAATTTTTAGGATATATACCTGTATAGCATGTGTCAAAGGGCCAGTGGCCTCATGGGTTCCCAAGTCCTTTAAAAATAGGACATATTTGTATGCACACAATTACTTTTGCTTTCCTCTCTGGGTGGAGCTTCCAGACAGGACAACTGAAGCTCGTAAAATTCATTTTGAATGTGGAGGTGCAGTTAGCGCTGTTTTTACTGGGTTTTGCAGTGTTTTTAGTGGTTTTACAGTGTTTGCCTCTCCCTTATAAATCAAATAGCTGAGGGACAGATTTGATTTCAAAGCTATAAGGCAGTGTTTTATATTTAATTATGTATTAATATGTTAAATGGTCATAACATATTCAAAACAAAATTGAACGGCTCAGTCTAAATCATGATTGACAAATACAGTTACGTTACAGACACACGGCCTGTGTCTGATCCCCTAATACCTACTTATTCTTGGGGAAGTTGCAAATTGGATTTGTATTTCGCAGCCCAAGCAAACTGTCAGATCTGCCCATGCAAATCCCCCTCAAAATATTATTTCTTTTTAGTGGTACATTTTAGAACTATTTAGAACAGGGAAAGCCTTTTTACCTTGCCAAAGGTGTACAGAGGTCAGTTTGGATTATGGGACAAGCAGTGAAGGCTTTGTGGAATGAGGAGTGTTCCTGTTTTAAAATAGCCCTTGGATTTTTTTATTTTGTACTTTGAGCACTTGGCTCAGTGGCGCTTGAGAGGTAGTGGACGAAGTCTCAACACTTGGAGGGCCTGTGATCTAGAATTTATAAAGAGGAAGGAAACCTGAAAAGTAGTCAATTGTCTATCTTGTACTTGTGAGCACAGTGAAGGCAATGGTGGTCGCATTCTGCTGATAGAGGGCAAATAAATTTTTGGTTTAGAGCTTTGTAACCCAACTTGCAGGGAGTGGTCCCCTGAAAGAGCATTTGTGCAATTCAGTGTTTATCTCATGAAGGCTCTTCCACAACCTCTCTTGGTTTGAGTCTATTTAACAGACCCATTCCAGTTACCAAGCATTTAGTTGAAATTTTAAAACCTGATCTTCTATGTTCCCCTTTTTAGAACAATTCTGATAAAGCAAGATATATTCTAAGTATTCTTCAGAGTTTCTTTTGTGGTGGCAGGACAGTTTACAAGACCTTTGGTGGCAGGATCTTTACAAGAGGTGTTAGGGAATCAACAGCCTTCATCTCCCTCTTGGGAGGAAGGACACCAGACTTCACATGATTTTTCTCTGTGGGCAGTGAAAGATAAATTATCATCAGATTTTCCTATTGAGGTCAGTAGCACTGTTCATCTGAGTAAGCCCTAAGGTTGTAAGCTTCCTAGGAGGTTCTCCTTGCCTTTAAAGGTTGAATGTACCTGTTGTACTACTGCAGAGTAACTATAGCAGGCCTTGTCTTGATTAATCATGCTTCTGGCTATGGCATCTTCCTGGGAGTGCTTGGAGACTTAAAGTCTTGTAGCTTCCCTGTCTTTCCTATTTCTATGTTGGAATCCATTTGTAGGTCAGTCAGGCTCTCAACCAAATTTGATTCTCCTGACTGGCAGACAAGCTATATGAATCACATGTCATGTTTCATCTTGTTCCTCCAGGGTGTTTATCTAAATTCATCTTCATACTTCAGTAGCTTCATTCAGTTTTGAATATTTGCAGTATTCTTAAATGAATGAACTAGGTACGTTGCTTCATCTCTTTTCCTCCAAGGCAGATTCCTTAAACCTGTCCCAGGTACAAGAATCTGCATCTACCTTGGTTGGAATTTAGGAGGTTTCTGTCTGCTCAGTCTGTCAAGGTCCCTTTGGATGGTATCACCACCCTCTATCATATCAGCAGCTCCCCCTATATACAGCATTTTTTCCTGTTCTCCTTGAGGGTATGCTCTGTTCTGTTCTCCACATCATTATGAAGATGCTGAACAGCATCGATGCCAGTATTGTCTTCTGAGGCATGCTTCTCATAACTTGCCTCCATGTACACTTCAAACCACTGTTCATTATTCTTTGAGCCTGACAGTTCAACCAGTTTCTCGCTGACCTTTCTTGCTGAGCTGCGTCCAGTCCATAGCTCCCCAACTTGGCTGTGAGGATGCTTTAAGACACTGCAACAAGAGGCTTGCGAAGGTCCACGTAAGCAGCATCCACTGCCTTCCACTCATTCACAGAGCTTGTCATTTCATCCTAGAAGGCAGTCAGATTAATAGGTATGATTTTCCCTCGTTAAATATGGCTGCCTCTTCCTAGTCACCTTCTTGTCCTTTGTATACTTGGAAATGGCTTCCAGAACTTGCTCCAGAAACTTATGAGGGACTGAGGTAAGGTTCACTCGTCTGTCATTCCCCAGGTGGTCCTCAATGCCTTTTTAGAAAGAGACACGATATACTGCCCTTTTGCCCTGTCACATCATGTAATTTCCCCAGAATTTCAATTTTCAATTTTCAAAGATTATGGAGACCAGCTCATAATGACATTCTTATGCAAAAAGAATTTTGTGTATGTGTGGCAAGAAGGTGCACATTCAGTGGAAGAGAAAGAGCTGGGAGGAACACAAGTAGTTGTTCTTTGCACGTTTCCAGTAGTTGTTCCAATGAGCTCTAGTGAGGCTTAAGTTCCAGTTTAGTAGGTACTGGAGAGGTGCAAATTAAAAGAATAGATTTACGATTTTAAGATAAGGTGCAGTAAAGAGCAAAGAAGGCAGCAAAACAGTAGTTGGAGAGAAACTCATAAGAGGCTGGGAGTAGTGCTACCGAATGACAGATTTGCTTCATGATTGTGCTGTGCAGAGGTGTGTCTTGCTAGCATTCCTGAAGAATGACATTGAGATGGTTAGTGCTGTCCTTCAAATTGCAGAAGCTCATGCTGTTACTTTGTGGATGTTGTGGACAGCTGCTCAGTGGGCAGAGGATTAGAAGGGAAATAGGTGGAAGGGCAACAATGAGAGTGGTTTTGTCATTTTTTTTTTTAACACTGTAATCCCCCTCTGCACTGAAGAAAGAACATGCTACAAAAACCAATGTATGTGCCTGGAAACTGAAAAGAAATTATGTAAAGTGGATAAGAACTTTGTTGTCTTCAGGAACAGTTTGTTAACCAGAAAAATTTCAGTGAAACAAAAGTGGAGGCTGCTACCAGTCATTTGTTCAGAAAATGTACTTTAGTAGGAGTATTGGTTATAGTAGTAATACTATTTTAGGAGAATATCAAAGGAGGACAAAATTCTGCTCTCACTGTGATACTGCTTTCTATTCCAGTTTGTGTTTGCATTGGAGACATTCTGCTTTTGTACCTTAAAATGCAGTAAAGTTTCTTAGAGTATAAAACGTAAGGGGCTACTTGCTTTACAGAAGGCAAGACAAGGTTCTTAGGCCATTAATTTTTACTCACTACAAGGACAGAACTTGGCATAGAGAGAGAATGTAGCCTCTTAACTATACCAAAGCATCTCATTGTTTAAGGAAGTAAACTGACTCACAGGCATGTGAGACTGAACTGTCACCAGTTCCTGGAGCCCTCAATCAGGTAACATACAGACTTGTGTTGTGGAGACATAGGGAACCCTCAATGTACATCACAATTTTAATGCAGGTAAAATTCCTTCCCAAGTGCAGACCCGGCTGTTAGTGTGACTTCAGTGTGTTGAGAATAGTGTGCCAACTGGCATACCCAGAAAGAGAATTCTTGCACCACCTCAAAGAATTGGTAGAAGTAGAAAATGGACCGGGACAGCTTCTTTTATGTCAAAGAAAGATGCAAAATATATATATCTGCAGAAGATAATTGGAAAAAGTATTGCTGACCCCTGCATGTGTGACCCTGTGTATTCATTGTCTTAAAGCAGAGCTGTCAGTATTATGAGGATGATCAGGGTTTTGCAAAGCTGTCCTCTTTTCCTTGTAACCTCTGAAGGAATGGGATGAGCAGCATAAGGAAGGCAGCCTGACCCAGTGCAGAAGGTTTGTCTAGCTTGGCTTGTATTCTGTCTCACAGTGGCCAGGTTTGGATGTCTAGGGGGTACCTGAGAACAAAGGAATTAGATAGTGAGACCTCCCTTTTACATTCTCTTAGCCACAGTGCCAAGTAACAAACAAGACTTAAACTTTCTTCAAGGCTGGAGAAAGCTTTTGTGAACCTTTTAGCTATGGTATCCTGCAACTGGATTTAATTATATTTTTAGAAGGACAAGTAATCTGACTTCAGAAGCTTCAAGTAAGGAGTAACTCATCTTCCTTGGTAGTCATTTTTATTATTAATTGCCCTCCCTATTAGGAAATTGCATCTTCTCTTGGAATAGTTCTTTTCCTAGATATCATCATCCTGACACTGTTTCTTGCTATGCTTTTTTTCCAGCAAGCTTGAGAAGTGCTATTCTTCCTTTACAACTAAGCTTCTTTGTCTTGTATAACTAGCTATACACAGTCAACAAGTACTTGTAATCCATTAACACATGTAAGTCATTATTCATAAGCTTCACACTATAAAACTTGTCATTCAGCCTTTTAATTCCATTCCTGCATGAAAATACCCAGTATTCCACATTCATCTGCATTCAGTTCTAGTGTCTGCACACAGTATTCTTTACAGAAGCAGGAAAACTTGCTTGCCTGTTGCTATTCAGCCTTCATATATTCATATAACCAAACATCATGTTAATCCTTGCTGCTCAAACACTGCCGTAGCACTACCATAACGCTGGTATGGAGGCAGCAGACTCAATCTAAAGTTCTTATAGCTGCTTTTCTATGCACAGACTCCTAGAAATAAGAATAATCTTTTTTATTATTATTATTATTATTCTGAAATGCGCCATGTTTCTTTAGCTGTATTACAGTGCAATTTTGGACTAACAGGTTTTATAATTCAGAATACTTAAGAACTTAGTCTCTTTGGTTTTATCAGAAGAGGATCAGAGATGGCTTGCCTGTGTAGTAGAAAGTCCCCTATGGAAGTGGAAATACCAGGAAATAAAGCGTTTCACATCTTGAGCAGGTGGGCCTAAAAATAAGCTGGAAGCCAAAGTCAAATGAATTCAAGGTAGAAATAGGGTGTGAGGTTTGAACAGTGAGGACAAATTAACCATGGCACAAAGCACTGTGGAAACTGTAGGTTCTTTGTATCTTCAGGCTTTGGTTTGAAGACGGCAGCAGCTTCCTGGAAAGAGTGTTATAGCCAAATATAAACCACTGGGATAAATACAGAGGCATCTAAAAGTCAGTGAATGGTCAATTTTATACAATTTTCCAGTCAATTTTGGTCAACTTTACTGTCTCCATGAAATGAGAGTTGCTTCTGGTTTAGAATCTTGGAGAAGAAGTCTGGCTTTTTTTCTACATTGTAGAGATCTGTTGAAAAATGGGAGGTCTTTTGGCAAACAGAGAGAAAAACCATGGTGGTGAAAGTTTTATGGTGTTACCAAAAATTGTCTTGAAATTTGCATGGGAAGGTGCAAAGGTGAGAAAAAATTACCTCTGCCATCTGAAAGGATGCATCGTTTCTGCATGCTTGTTGATTTCTGAGTAGTACAATGACATACAATTGTGCAATCCTGAGACACATGATCACTCAGTGGAAGATGCTCCTTGGTGAGGACTTCCTCGTTCTTGCTGTACTGGCTGCTGTTTCAGGGTGGCATTCACCATGTTCATGCTTAGCTTCAGCGACTGTCTCAGTTCTTTCATTCAGCTGTGTGAACATTGCACTGGAATTGGAGACAAGTGAGGAAGAGCATTGGTGGGATTATTACCCTGATAGGATAGTTGCCAAAAAAAAAAAAAAAAAGCAATATCTTTCTTACCTACTCTAGCAATATGGCTGCCTCTTTTCTCTTCTGTGGCATAAAAAGATGCTTCTCAATAGGAGTGTCTCTGTGGTGGCCTTTAGCTTTCACTATCACACCAAAAGAGCAAGATGGGAGGTTTCTCCCTGTGGAAGAGTTGTGCTGCACTCATCTGAGCGGAGATGCTGTGACTGGAGGAAGCGCTTTTCTGGTAGTCTATGCCCTAACATTAGGGAGCAGTGACCTTGTGGAGTGCAGCTTTAAAATGCATCATGCTATATTTGTTCTAAAATAAATGTGAAATATAGTGAAGGAATAGTGCCACATTCGAATTGTTGCTTAGATTTTTAAGGTCCCTTCCAACCTAGCCCATTCTATGAATCAAATCCCAAGTCCTGGACGTAGTGTTAATGTCTCATGCCAGCACCTCTTGTTGTTGTCCAGCATGGTGTGTGAGTGCCGTGAGCTGAGACTGGTCTGGCCTGACTTGAGCCCCTAGGCACTGCTGAAGCCTTCGAGTTTTCTTTCAAGTCTGGTGACACCAGACAGTTAGCCGAAGTCATCAGTTTCAGTCTAGCTTCCTTCTGTCCCAGACAGCTTACCTAGAGAGAGTTCACAAACAGGTCTACTGCTCAAAACCTTTAAAGAGCCACATTGTACATGTCACAAATGTTGTAAGTGGTCATAAGATTTAACTCTTTAATAGACTCTGGATTCTTAGGACTCTGTTTTGGGGGTAACATGTAAATAAGATTCTTGCTTGTATTATTTTGTCTTAAACATGTATTCTCTGAACGAGGGTCTTGCAGAATCTCTGTTCTGATTATAAAAACTGGAAATAAATCAATTTATGAAAGAATTGTTGTATCTGATACAAAGCAAAGAGTTGAAAGTGGGAAAAGGTACAGTAACATCCAAGTAGATTTACAGAACTTCAATGTCCATAATTTGCATGCTTCCTTAGTTTTCTTAAATATAAGCTGTTAGCTGAGGGTCTGTAGGAAGCTACTATGCTTTTTTCCTTTGAATTGCAAACTCAAGTCAAGGATTTGAGGTAACCCACTTATGTCCTTTTTTTTTTTTGCAATGATTTTGTTTCCCAGTTTGTCATGATGTCATCTCTAGGCAATTGTGATGCTCCCTGTTTGGGTTTTGAAAAGATTCCAGAGTTTAAGTAGTCTCTCACTTCCAAGTCACCACTTCAGATCTACCCAGTCCCAAAAAGGATTTCATTTAAATGAGTAGGTCAGTTCCAATTGATACTTTAATGGATATCCATTCATTTTGCCAACATCCTTTTTAAGATTGATTAGCCTCACTCTTTTTTTTTTTTTTTTTAACCATGGTAGCAGTGGCTTCAAAGATCAAATGAGCAGTGGACTTTGAATTTTTTCTTGCATGTATTTTTGTCCCCAAATTGATAGCTATACGTACTTGTGGAAGTAGGGCTCCTTCTACATTAACTGTTCCCATGAATAAATTGTGAAAAATTAGAACCCAAGCTGATTGAATGCTTTTAAACAAAGATCAAGATCTTTTGGAAACTGCTTCAAGTTGTCAGTATTATGTGTGTCCTTTTTATTTGTTTTGTTTTCCAATTTTTAAAAATGGTATTTTTTTTCTCTCTCATCTGCAAGCCACACCTCTGGGAACTGGGAAGTGTTTTTGGTCAAATGTGCTGATTTTTGTTGGCAGGAAGGTGAGAAGAGCTCTTAAGAACAGATTGTCTTACAGGATGTGCCCCGATTTGACAAATAATGGTGAGCTGTGGGTAACAGTCAAAAAGAGTCAGATGTTGTATTCCACCTACCTGCATTTTTTCTTTGTAATGAAGCATTTCATTTGATAATTGGGATGTCTTTTTTTTTTTAAGCTGATTTTTTAGTTTGTTTTCACATGCCCTTAGTTTTACATGCAAGTTTGAAGAGTGGGTGGTAACTTCAGTAGGCGGGCTGGCTGTGGGGTCCCATCCAAGCGGTGGCTTTTATCTTCTACTGGTGTTTTTCAGACCATGTTTGTTTTATAATTTTCCAGCTCAGAGAATCACCTGAAACTACAAATAAATACAGGTAGACTTACTATGTGCTCACGGAGGATTTCACACAGCTAAATAAATGATAGTTCAAATCTGGGAGTACAAAATCTGTTCTCTACCAAAGTCAACTAATTTTTCAGTAACAGCAGTTACTTAATTTTTTAATGAAAAGTTGTATAAAGTAGTATATAGAGTTTCAAAAGGCTAAGTGACATTCATTTCATTCAGTACTATTGGGGAGTAACAGGGACATATCTAAAGATGAGAACAAGAGCAGACTTAGGCATACTTTAGTCAGGAGGTGTTGCCATTAGGAAGATGAAACACATAGATTTTGCAGAACACCTTTAAAATTGCAGTGTATTGGAAGAGCTCTAGTTGGAGAACTCTCCCTGAAAGGTTCACCAACCTTGCCTTAGGAGTCTTCTTCATCCTGCTTCACCACATACTTTGCCAATGTGTGGCTTTCCCCCTCGTTCCCCCTTTCCCTGGGGAAACACACATTGCTGTTTTGAGAAAGCCAGAGGTGAAGATGCTCTTGATGCTGGGCGTTGTGTGGTGAGTGAACGAAATCCTGTGATTTCTTTCCTGTCTGTCCAGTGTCACCACAAAAGTTGCCTATAGAGATCAGCAGCAGGGTGAGCTTTCATGTGCTTTTTCTCCCTTGCTGGTCCTTTTGGATTCCCGTGGGATGATGTAGGGCTGTCATGGCCATGCACTCAACCAGCGCAGGGACTGCCATGGGGCTACCCTGGGGCTGGTGGCATTTCCCATCCTCCTGACCACATCACCGGTGATGCTGCATGACTGCAAGACACACGCTTCCTGGGTTTCCATTTATTTAGACATCTAAGCAAAGCGCATTATTTAACAAAAGAAAGAAAGAAAGAAGTGGAAATCTCATGCTTCCATGATGAACCAGGCTCCAATTCCATCAATCCTTGTTAGTCTCTTCGGGGTGCCTCCTGCTTGTAGTAGCTTAGAATGTTAATGGGTTTATTTATGTGCTAGGAATTTGGGTGTGATTGTCACCCTTATTTTATAGATGAATGCAGAATGACTGAAACAAAAAATAGGGATTCTCTCTAATTTTGGGGGGGCCCAAGATGAGGTACGAAGGAATGGGCAATTTGGAATGGCTTACTTTGTAACCTTTTGTAGATTCAAATCAATTTCCTACTAAGTTCCACAGCAGCTGTGAGTGCTCAGAGCTTCAGCCAGCCACAATGTACCAATGAGGTGAGGATCACTGTGCTCCTCGTTGGAGTCTCTCTCTTGCTTCTCAGGCATCAGAGAGGTGGCAGGCAGGCATCTCTCCAGGGCTGGTGGTCACTTGTTTTCATCACAAGAACTTTGTTTTGACAGTTTCAGTCTTTGTTCTTTCTGTCTTTAGCAGCAGATAGTCAGACCCAATCTCCTTCAGTTCTCAGACTTCTCAGACCTCACCTCCCTAGAGGTGTGTGTTCTGTGCTCTGTATGAGGCTGGAGTTCATAGAAAATAAACTGTGTGCTCGTTTGATTTGATGTTATGGCAATACATATGTGCAGAGGGATGAATTAGGATGGCAGTTCATTTCTTCACTTTTGAGTATTTGTATCTGTAACCAGATGTGTACATACATACATAAAATTATGCATACATAAACGTGTGTGTATATATATACACATATATTTATTATACATACATAAAATTTATTTTTAAGCTAGGGATTTTTGGTATGTATTCACTTTGTTGGAGCTTTCTTACGGGATATTATAGCTTCCCAAAATATGTTTTCTCTCTGTAAATATCTATGATTCCTAGTTTTGAAATGAATTGGAAAGGAAAGGACAGCCCAAGTACGTGCTTTCATAGAAGATCTACTTTGAAATAGGTTGTCCACTATGACTTGAAGAAGAGCAATAGGTAGGTGAAAACTTGGTCTTGAGCAGTTGCACTGCATATACTTTTACCTGAACACCACAGGACGATATGACTGTTGACATGTCTTGCACTGACACTTCAAGTGTTGCCTTCTGATTCTCATCCCCAAACTCCAAAGCAATGACTATACAGTGCAAAAACCAGCTGTTTTTTAACAAATGGTAGGCTGCCTGTCAGTGCCCAGTTTAGTAGAGAGTTAAAATATGGGAAGTCTGTGTTCATATTTCTGCCGTAAGGTCAGAGACCATCTTTGGAACCACAATCAATTATCTGACTGAGCTGTATCAGAAAATGAAGGGGAAAAGTATTAAGAAAAGCAGCATTAACTTTTGCCTCTCCTGTGTTTTGTTCTGTTCTCTACTTTGATTCTCAGGTTTAAATCTTGTAGAGAAATTAACAACTTTTTCATTTTTCCCCTTTTCTTTAAAAACAAGCAAACAAAAATCCCTCCTGCAAGTTTTTGTAGGATTCTTAAAGGGGTCTTACAAAAAAGATGGGGAAGGACTCTCTGCTTGGGTAGATGATGACAAGACAAGGGGGAATGGTCTTAAACTAAAAGAGGATTTAGATTAGACACTAGGAGGAAATTCTTCACTGTAAGGGTGGTGAGGCACTGGAACAGGTTGCTGAGAGAAGCTGTGGATGCCCCATTCCTGGAGGAGTTCAAGGCCAGGCTGGATGGGGCCTTGGCCAACCTGATCCAGTGGGTGGCATCCCTGCCCATGGCAGGGGGATTGGAGTTAGGTGATCTTCATAGTCCCTTCCAACCCAAGCCATTCTATGATTCTTGTTTCAGATATCGTTCACAGGCTCTGTTCACAGATGAACACCCAATTCCTGATGTAAGCGGATGCCATTAACCTGAAAAATCAGAAATGTCTCGATTTCCTTGAATTTCCACAAATACCACCTTGAGATGGGACAGGTAGCTGCACTTGTGGTATCCTGATTCATGCTATAAAGCATTGTGGACCACATCATCCCTTGCTCACGCACTGCACCTTTACACCTGTGCTAAATGGGTACTTTCTGAGCAAAGTGCATGTTTTGCTCTTCAGAGGCATAAGAGATGACACGTAGTGTTGCTGTACACCTTATGCTCTCTCTGCTTCTCCTTGTGGGTAAAGAGATGACTGTGCACTGCTGTGTGACTCAGATGCAGCTCTGCTGAAACCCACAAATTTATTTTGGGTAAGCTACATCACACCTGTATGTATACTTAAATGTAACTGTGGTACTTGTTCATGGGAAGGACTCAAATTCTCATCACAAAAAGCTGGGAACTGAAAACGCCATACCTGGTGTATTCAGAATGTGAGTTCTCTGTCATTCTGCAAGCACCTTGAGTGTTTGCGGTATGGATGAGTACAACTTCTACTGCTTGTCACTGAACTACTGCTGGTAATTGGAAATTGGAATACAGTGTTCCCTGGAGAGCTTGTCTGTCATGGAGCTCAAGAGGTTAATATGTAGTTATGTGATGATACTATAATTTTATATGCATCTGCAGATATGGGTAATAGACATTAAAGTGGGCATTTACATCCTTATTATGGGTCAGTACTTGATGTCATAATAAAAAAGTCACATCAGAAAAGTATGGGATAAAAATCTGATTATGCCCCTTTTGGAGTGTAAATGGCTTTAAAATTCAAATTGTCACCTGATGGGAGGATCAGGAAAGAGTCAGAACAAGGGCAAAGGGGTGAAGCTGTGAGACACAAGGGGCAAGATAAGGAAGAAAAAGAGAGGCCGGACTAGGCCTTTGCTTGTGCAGTTTATATCCATATGAATACTATATCCTATTACTTAGGTTTAATGAGATGACACGAAGAGCCTAAGCTTGAATGAAAGGTGGACTTTGCAATGTGGTGTGAAGGTCAGTAGACCCCAGATCTTCTGTCTTTCCACAGAGTGCAAATCTGGTCGGTGCTGGTGAGCCTGGAATCTCATGTGGGTTAATGCAGGGTGTTCGTTTGAAAAACATCATCAAAACTAGTAACAGAGTTTCTAAGGCAAGGCAAAAGCTGAAACCCTCTCTTGGTGCTGTCCTCAATAACTCCACCAATAACTATGCAACTACTGGCCCAGAGCCTGAGGAGAGGGATGGATACTGAGGGGGACTGAGAGAGAGAAGAGGGCAGTGTAGGTTAAAATCAACCTAGAAGAGCAGTGAGGACTACAGCAGTGTGTAGCATGGACTGAATATGCAGGTGGATAGATTGGGATGGTGAGTTCAGCTGCAGTGCACTCAGAGGGTTTCCAACATCTTGAATGTCTGTGGGAGATGAAACCCATACATACAGAAACTTGGAAGGGTGCTGACCTTCTGTTTTGCTGCTACTTTCTTATTCTGCAAAGTTTTCACAGTTGGCTGTACTTTTAGGGACATTATATTCTTCATTGAAAATACAGGGGGCAAATGCCATGGGGTGAGGTAAGGTAAGCAGTTCAGCACATCTGAACAGGTAAGCCACCTCGTTCCATTTCCACCCCCATCATCTTCCTGTGCCTGGCTGTGGTATCGTTGAACTCCTTGGACACCTCTGAGTTGCATCAACCCTCTACCAGGGGACTAACTAAAAGGGAACAAAAATTCAAACAACAAGAGCAACAACAACAAAAACTTGTTTTCTCCTGGTTTAATCAGTTGATCTGGCTCAACTGATGTGTGTGAGGAGTGCCAGAGGCAACACAAGGCATGAGGGCAGGACTGGGGCTTGGAAGGTGGGCGGGCTCTGGGGGAAAGGCCTGGGAAAGAAGAGTGTGAAGGAGCGAGACTCACCCAACTGGCAGCACCAACCCTTTAACTTTGGTGCAGTCACTCACAGACTTGTGCCCACTACCCTGTGTTCTCAAGGGATTCAGCAGCTCATGGCAACTCCACATGGTCTAAGGCTGCAGGAGGTGCTTTGTGGGGGCTGTAAAGTCACATGGAACTGCCTCACCAGGAACTGTGCTCCTCTTCGGGTGTTCCCTATGGGGTTTTGCACCATAAAAAGGTAAGATGGGACATTTCCTGTGAGACAACTGTATATGCTGCCTAAAAAAGGGATTATGGCTGAAGGGAGTTTGTCTGTTTTAGAGAATCCAAAGTGTCCTTGAGGCGGATCGCTTCCTGGGGGGTGATTTGTTTATCTGTGTGGAGTAGTGGGTGATGGGGCAAAACGATGGAAACCTCTTGGCATCTCTCTGATCTAAGAAGGCGTGTGATGAGAACAGCCTTTCTGGTGAACGAGAATGTTACTAAAGAAGCCTACTGTCCTCTGCAGCCGCTTTCAGTAGAGACTCTGAGATGTTGCGGCCTACAAACAGCATGCTCTGCAGTGTCCTGGGAGGGGTTATACAGCAATCTTCTCAAGAAAACCAGAGGGTCAGGAAAGTTAGAACTTCACAAGTACTGCAGAGTGAATCTGCAGCAGGCCCCAAAAGCTTTTGAAGTTGCCTAAGGGCCTTGTATTTCTGTGTCCTTGCGCTGGTGGGACACGAGGAAGGCTCCAAGGGGCTGTCTGTTCAGTGGGTCGGTCAGACACCGAGCAGGCTGGTGGCAGCTGCTGAGTAGGGTCTATTCAGCGACAAGCAGGTCCTGGGTTGTGGTCATGTCGCTTGGCTCGGATGGCTTCTGGCTGCCGAGAGAACAGGGATGGAGAACTCCATCCCCGTTTGCAATTAATGTTCGTTATTAAATGCTGACGGTGTGTTCCCTCTTCTCATGTCACTGGTCTTTGTTTGTGTGCTGGGTGTTGGCGCAGGCTCCTGTGCTGTAATGTCTTGCATTAGCTGCTGTTGAAAGAAGTCCAAGGAGCAGTGTGAGCAGCTTTGAGGAGGACAGGAGGGTGGCTTGGCACAGAAGAGCAGGAGCAATTCCGAGGGAAGGATGAAAATGATTTTATTTAAGTGGGAGGCTGGCAAGGAGCAAACAGCAATGTGTCCATGCACATCTCTGGTCTCAAATGTGATGCCAAACTGTTTGATGGTAATAAGGAGCCAGCTAGAGGGTGTAATCAGAGGTGAGCTAGCCGTGGAAATGGTTTGGAGGATTCTTCTAGCAGAGATGGTATCTTCAGGTGGATAGGTGGTGTACAAGGTAGGAAGTGTGGGACCTAGAGGAGGAGACTACAGTTGCTGGAGATGACCATGGGTTAGAGAGACATACATCAATGATAAGAGAACTCAATCTGTATGTGGAGGAGGAGGAGATAAAAAGCAAAGAGAAGAATGGAAAAACATGAACGTAACCTCTAGATCCCTTGCTGGTTTGGGTAATAGTATAATAGGTGTGAAGGACAAGAGAATGACCTCTGTCCCTCCCGTGGGGGAGAGAAGATTGATTCCATTGAGCAGGGGTTGTGTACACAGCACCTAGAAGGTCTGAAGGGCAACATCTGGACTAAATAGTATGGCACGTGCAATGGCTGCAATGCTGCAGCAGTGTGTAGGACACTGAGCAGCTGGCCCTTTTGGAGGTCAGGTCTTCCCCTTGTCTGTAGAGAGAACTCGAAGTATGGATCAGGAGATGGTGCGCCAGGATGCGTACAGTTTGGTTATGAGAAGGCAGCATCTTGAGAGCAATTTGCCACCTGCAGCCCATCTGCTCAGAATGGCTGCGAGGATCTGAAGTAAAAATAAAGGGAGTCAATTGTTCTTTCTCAAAGGCCTGGATACCACCTCTGCAGCTTCTCTTCCTCACTTGTCCTTTCTTCAATAAAGAAGTGAAATATTAACTGGGAATAATTAATGCAGCTTCCTGGAGTGTTGCTTGAGTAAAGGACTTGGTATGTTCCTTGATGCAGTGGGAGTGGACAGGGAAGGGTGTCATGAGGCCAGGTTTGTCTCTGTTGGATGCTCTCAGTCACTGTTTGCCTGTGGCCTGACCAGTCACAGGCTGCCTGTGCCTGTCCAAGCCACATTCCCAGGACACAAGTGGCTTCAGGGGCTGCACCAGCTAGGGCTTTGATGTTCTCTGGTCTCCAGGAGAAGAGTGGGATGAGCAGGATTCTCAGGTATTTGTTCATCGCTGGGGTCTGCTGTGTGTGACTGCCTCTCTGTGCATTGCCATTTCATCCTGTCTACTGACTAGCTTCTGCAAGCATTTCTCCAGAAATCTTTAACAGTACAAATGGCTGCTGCTAGTTATTTTAGGTATTTTGGATACGTAGCTCTGGAAATCCAGAGCTTGCTTGTTGGAGCAAATTGAGGTCACCACCACCAGAAAGATGCTCTGCTCCGGTCACTGCTCATCTAGCCTACTGGGAGTGAGCATCTTTATCTTTTCCCATCTCTTGCTTAGTCTTACCTGGTCTTCCCATCCCTCTGATGTTGCTGTGACACTGCTCCTCTCCTACAGCCCGCTTTCAGGTGTGGCTGTTTAAAAGCAATCACTGTCAACATTTGTCATTAATCTGTTTCCATTTTTATTTATAAAAGAGAGAGAGAGAGAGAGAGAACGGAACAGCAGCAGTAGCAGGGCAATTGCAGATGAATAATGAAAGGATTCATCATAGCCATACCAGGATATATATATTTTTTGCAGCCAAGCGAGACGGATTCCCATCACAGCTCGGGGACTCGTTCCACACAACCACTCATCTTTCATGCTGGGGGGAAGGGAAAGGTGGAGACAGTATCATTATGGATGTAACGGGGCTCTGAAGTGACTGGTCAAGGTTGCTGCTTCAGTCACAAGGAAGCTGCTTACAGGAATTTTCTCTCCACCATGTATTGCTGCCTGGTGAGGCGGCTGCCTCCTACAGCAGGCTGCCACTTGAGAAAGGGAGGGAGGCTTAAGGTTGGTTAACGGGGAAACTTGCTAAGTGCTCACTAAAGAAGGACAAGACGGCCAGTGAGGAAATAACAGGAGTGAGAAACTTGTCTCTGAATGAGGGACATGCTGATCATTCTTTTGCACCTTTGTGTCTCTTGAGCCCTCCCTCACATTCACGGTCATATCAACAACCAGCTTTCAGCTTGCCCTGTCCCCCAGCTTTACAAATCCATCCCCGGTGAGCACAGACAGTTTTTCTTCTTGTCCACTTTTAGTAAGTGGGGTGGAGGAAAGCTAGTCACATGGACAATGCTGAAATACTCCGAAGTCCTGAGGGCAAGAAGAGAAATAACTACCTTTTAAAATAAGAAAGGGGAAAAAAAAGGCCCCAAACAGGCCTGGTTTATTTAGATGTGCATTCAAATCCCAAAAGATCTTTGTATCCTCCTGCCTGCTATATGCCCAGGGGAGCCGGGCCATGCTCATCCTCTGAGGGTGGTGCTGATGCTTCAGCACGGGTTGAGCTCTGCACCCCTGGGTGCGCCCAGCTGTGGTGCTGATGTCCCTCAGCAGTGCAAGAGGGACCCCAGCTCCCCAGCCCCTGTGTGCTCATGGGGAGGTGGTCCAGGGCAATGCTGTTGTCATCCAAGGCAGAGGTGGGCTGTGCTGAGTAATTGTCATGGATGCAAATGCAGTTACCCTGTCTGCTCCTAGATTTTTGGAAAGAACCTGAGATTTGACCATATATCTTTATCTAGGGAAGGCCTAAAGCAGTCTGGTTCACTGGGCAGAATGTTCTCATCTTCACATGCTGCAATGACCTGTTGTGCTGGTTAGCATTTCCACTTCCAGTTGTGAGAGCACATCAGCCCAAAAAAAGGTACAAAAGAGCTTATCCCAAAGGATTGTGTATTTGTCAGGCCTCTTGGCGTCCTGGAGTGCTTCATGCACCTCTGGCAAGGCAGCAGCATGAGGGCATTCCTGCATTAAATCCTTCCTCCTGTTAATTGAAGAATAAGTGTCACTGGAGGTGATCCAGTTGGATGGAAGGGTGCAGTAAAACGCCACAGCTCAAGTGATCTTTAATAGGGGAAGACAAGCCGATACATTCCTTTGTTGGGTCCTTAGGGCTGTCACGTTGACAGGGAAAAAGAGCTCTGATCTTTTCTATTCCAGACCCTTCTTTTAGTTCTCTCTTCTTTCCTGTATAAAATCCCAGCCTTGCCAGCAGTAGAGGGATCAGGGTAGAGGGATATGTTTCTTAAGCTGTCCCTCCGTTTCCCTCTTGTGCTCAGGAGACGCAACACAATATTCAGAAGCTTAGACTTGGTTCATGTTTTCTACCATTCCCCTTCCAACATAAATCTCCCTTTGGGAAACCATTTGGTCCATTTCCTAATATCCTGGCACAGAATTATGACAGATCATTATGAATTGGTTTTTATTCAGTTTGGCTACAGTAAATGCTCTGGAGTCCTGAAGGCCTGAAGAGAAATGACTACCATTTAAAAAGAAAAAAAAAAAGAAGAAAAAAAAAAGGAAAAAGCCCCAAGCACGCCTGGTCAATTAAGATGTGCATTCACATGCAAAAAGATCTTCATATTCTCCTATCTGCCATATCCATTCAGACATTCTACTAGATACAAATTCCCATCCTGATACGGATCCTTGGTCACTCAGCTCTGAAACAAGTTTTCTGTTGAATATGGAAACCATCATATGGGCAGTACCATAGAAAGGTGCTTGCTTATTCCAAAAAAGAAAGGTTGTTTCAACCATGATAGGTCTCATCCTTGAACAACATTAGTTGATTTGTACAGTGTGTGATTAATAGCTTCTTACCTCTCTTCTGGAGGATCTTACTTTTATATGCTCATAGAATCAGGTCATTAAAAGTGGTTTTACATCTGTCGAGGCAAGGTGTTGTTAATACTAATGGTTAACTCCTGGTCTTGCTTGCATGTAGCCATGTGTTTGGTCATTGGAGAAAAAAAATAATTAAAAAATCAGATTACTCGCACCTGTACTGTACATGTACATAACAGGGTTGAATGCACAGGTGAGAAGACTTGGGCAGTTCTGAAAATGCTGTGCACTTTCTTTTATTTGTGGTGTTATGGATTCTAAATAGAAAGCTAGCTTTGTCACAGCCTGGGAGATTACCTTGCTTCTTACTTGTTCTTTCTAGGTAGATATAAATTGATGTGTAATAAATATATAGTATCATGTCTGTAGAGCATAAAGTTCCCTTCTGACTCCAAACACCTTAGCAGTTGGTTTAAGAGGTCTCATCCCTTCTTTGTCAGGGATGTCAAGTCACCTTTGTCTTGGTGATACTTTGACTGAATTCTTTTGTTTCAAGTGATGGCTTTTCGTGACTCCACGTAAGTGACAAGTTTGGGGTCTTCATTATTTGGCCTCCATGTCTGTTCTGTCTAGCCCCATTCTCTTCCTCCCAAATGCTCCCAGCCAAACCAGGAGTTACTCAGAGAGTATTTTTCTGTGATTTTATAGATGTGGCTGTTTGTGATATGTTCCATTGTAGGTCACAGTTTCTGGGCCCTGCCGTGTACCCCCACACTAGTAAAGGCTGTAGAACCACTCTACAAATTAAATATTAAGGAGGAAGACCAGTTTGCTATCACAGGGTATCACTGAGATATTTCATGTTTAAATAATAAAGCTAAATTTTCTTTAGCCTTGAACAGTCTGTAAAATAGTGCAAGCAAGAAAATCACAGTTCTTGCTGAAGGCTTGTGATGCAGCATACAGACTTTTACTGGAGCTGTCTCCTTCCAGCCATGTAAGCTCTTCACAGCTGGAAATATTTAACACCCTATTAGTTTCTGATGTGTTCTTTAATATATTGGCGATCTCAGTGTTCTCTAAGGGGCCTCAAATTATGAGGATATAACCAGGTGCAGGTTTGCATAACCTGTTTTGAAGTGCTTCACTCTATCTGATGTGTACTTGGGTTATTTTGAAGTTTTCATGGTGAGCATGCAGAGAAATCTGCATAGTGTCCAGTGAGTGGTGGCTGAAGAGCTTTAAACTCCTTCAGCAAGGATAATATGGAGATCAGTCACTGGGTGGCCTCCTGGAAAAGTTGTGCTTATATTTGGGAGATGTAAGGAGTGTTCTTTTAGCAAAGCAATCCATCGACAAAGGTGATAACCCTGAGCGATTGCTGTAGCCTGGAAGATCATTGTAAACTCCCTTTCTATAGTACTGTAGTCCCTAGAAGGTTCTGTTCAATACTGAAGTCTAGCTGACCCTGATGCTTTACAGGCCTCGAATAGGAGCATTTATTGTCCAGAGATTGTACTGTCCAAGCAGAGACAAGGTGTAGGCCACAGTTAATAGAAGAGAGGATGACAATTGATCTGTGATGACATCAGTGTGAAATAAAAATGCAAAAAAAGAGAGATTGGTGAATTCTTGATAGGTTCTTAGTTTTCAGAACCTGAGCCAGGGCATCCCAAGATACCAGCTAAGGCACACTGAAAGGCAACAGGAAAGATGGGTGTCTGAAGGCATGTATAGGCAAGAAGAGGAACCAAGATATTAAGTAGATGTGTTTGGAATAGAGATCTCTTTGGGGAGCACAGCCCACACTTTGGAGATGTTATCAGGGAAATATGATTTGGGTTGAAAGCTGAGTGAAGTTTTGCTCTTTATATCACCTTACTTTGTTATCCACTGTGTGGATTTTTTTTCATCCCAAAAGCCAGACTGCTGCAATGACTGCATGCGTACATCTAGTTCTCTGCGTGCCATACCAAAGCAGTGGGAGCCAGCTGGAGAGCGGTGTCTGCCTGTCCCCAAGCTTCCTCCCTTTTGCTCTTTGCTCCTGTGAAAGAGGCATAATAGCAGACCCACACTCAGTATAGATGCACTCATGAATTGAGGCCTCAGCTGAGGAGATGCTTTCCTGGTGACAGTGGCATGGTGGTAAGTGGTGTCCTGCTTTCTGCAGTCCCCATGCTTTGTGCTCTCAAGCTGTGCTTTCAGTGGGAGGATCCATTTCTCTAACAGCAATCTAGGAGGCCAAACTATTACCTCTGGGAATAGTACTTCCTGGGCTAACGCTACCAAGTGGAGGCAGTTCTGCAGTGTCTTTTCTGGATGGCTCAGCCCCCCTGGGCTGCTTGCCCAGGGTTTCTCTCTGCTGACTCGTTCCCATGTCTGATGGGATGAGTGCAAGCAAGATATTCCCTTGCTGATTCCTGCAGCAATTAGAAGAATTGGTGAGTTTTAATGATTTTAGTCAGTTTGTACTGTACAGTTTTGGTTAAGGGACTGAAGGCAGTGGTGACGCCAGGGGCATGGAGCTGTTTAATCTGAATTTGCATAGGTCTAAAATGTTGCAAAATGATGATGGAGTTGGTTCAGCTGATATTGACTGAATAGCCATGGTGGCCAGCAGGCTCGGCAAAGCGAGGGCAGGGACTCTGGGTTCTATCTGAGGAAGCATTTGGACTCGAGGAGCCTCTTAGGGACTGCAGGTTAGGTGTATGGGCCAGGTCCTCCACAAAGTCACTGTCTTATGGTTTGTGCAAAAGCTTATGTCCCAGGTGCAGAACCAGCTATTGCAGTCATTACAAAACAAAAAACAAAACAACAACAACAACAAACACAACTTTTTATAATACATTCAACCTGAATATATAACATCAAAGCAATATTAGTACCCTAATTTGCAAGGTTGGAGGAGGGGCCAAAATGCAGTTAATTGCCCCCAATTCCTGTTAAAGGAAGTTACCCATCATTACCCCTTCCCTCTTGTCAGTTGCTGGGGTATCGAGGATGATTCAGTGGCAGGGTTCTGGATGTCTCATCAGAAGCCAAGGCATGATTGTGATAGTGAGACTGGAATCACCTGAGGACAAGACAAAGACCTGTTCAAAGGTGCCTGCGCTGTATCCCTTTCAAGGATAGGTAGAGTTAAAACCAACCCTTTGTATTTGGAATTGTTATGGGGTCCTGAATTTGCCCTGAAATTTCAGGGAACAAAGGTTTCTCCTACAGGCTCAGTTGAGTCTTACCAGATAGTCCAGCTCTCGGAAATAAGGCTGGTCTTGTGCTGGTCTGTGCCCAGAACCAGGGGCTGTAATGGGTATGAGTTACCTGTCAGTCCCTGTATTTACACGTGCCCCTTAGGAGAGTGGTGAGGGGAGGAAGAGAGCTGGGCTGCCTAGTTGACCTTGCTTCTGTTTTTTTCCCGTTGTTTTTTGTTGTTGTTTTGTTTTTATTCTCTCTGCACGTGCTTCTAATTGATCTTGAAAAGCAGGGGCAGTTAAAGAAGACGTTAAGGTGAAATGAAGCCGTAACTGTGCCTGGAGACTTTTATTAAGTGTGGCAAAGTCCTCTGAGCTGCGTAGAAATTGTTTATTGATTTCGGTATGGCTGGGTGCTCCAGAGTAATCGCCCGCAGAACCGCTCGAGAGGGAGCAGAAAGGGGAGTGCTTTGCCAGGTCCCTGCTGCCTCCTGCCCCTGGCTGTGCTGGAGGTCTCCTCTTTAACCTGTAAATGAGCAGCCACAGCTGGTTAACTCTCATCGTGGCTGGCTCCTGCAGCCCAGCGCTGGGCTCTGCCCTCCTGCATGAGAAACACCCAGTGAAGGGATGTCTGGGGGAGGAGGTGACTTTGGAGCGTGCATCACACAGGTGAGCGTGGCACAGCTGGGACTTCAGCTGCTCTTTGGTTCTTCCACCTGCTGGCTGCTGCATGCGGGATCCTGCGACGGTCAGTGATCTCAGGGCCTGCTTAGCCATGGGACACAGCAGTTTTGCAGACTAACAGGTGTGTGTTTCTTGGTGGTGTCTAGGAGAGGTTTTGGCTAGTATCCCCTGCTGTCTCTGCCAAAACTGCAGGATGCTGAGGAAGGGTGAAATGGCTGCACCTCCTGTACCTCTCTGCAAGTCCAGGAGAACATCAGCCCCTTCTGATATTTCTTGTGCTTGTTGTGACAGCAGTAAGGTGGCTGATGTCTGGATCATCAGACACAGAGCCCAGCTTTTATTGCTGTAATTCAGTAAACTACCTCATACAAAGGCTTTTCACATTGCATCTGGGAAGTTTTACACCATCGTCCTGTCGGAGGTGGGGTTTCTGCATGTTCACTTCCCAAGGAGGTGCTGCACACCGTTCTGGCCACACTACTTCTTCTACACAAGGCCAATTAGGTTTTTTTTGTTGTTTCTTGACCAGAGTGCTATGACTAAAGCATGCTGCTAAAATATAGTGGCCCCTCAGTTCCAAGGAGGAAATGAAAAGGGAAGGAATTTTATCAGCATTTTATTGGATAAGCAAGGGAATTCTCTAAGACCCATTGCAGTTCTTGATACCCTCTCCTTTACAGGCAAGGTGCTGGTATTAAGATAGAGGTTTTATTCTCTCTCTCTCCATCAGAGTGGTTATTTCTACCACCTGGTAGCACAGGTTGCTTTAATCTCCTTCCTTCTTGCAGAAGACCTCAGAGGCCTTCTGTAGTGTGGTCATTAGATGAACTATATTCAAATGTGTATTTGTGTGGAGAGAAAAAGAGGACTCGTCCGCTTGTTAGGGCTCCCTTAGAACCTGCTGAGGTTTAGTAAGAATATCAGAAACTCTGGTGTTAGAAGAAGATGAAATAACAAACTGGGCTACTTTCTTACTTGTCTGTGTATAGGAGTGGAATTATGAAGCCAGAGTTAAGGTAAGATCCTCTTTTGTATCATTGGGAAAAATTTTCAGGAGGCCGTGTAGATGCTCTAAAGATCTGTTTTCTGCTTTGAATGAACATTGTTTCTTTAATGAAAAAGCTGGGGAAATGTGTATTAGTTTAAAATTTAATTTCCTACGGGCCATAATGTTAATGGAAGGTAAAATATCTCTAAAGTGTTGGCAATTTAACTCCTGTGTAAAGTGTTTTGAAATGGGATAAAATAATATAAATAAAAATTTGCATCTACCTGGGGAGTTCTCTGACAAAAATGATACATGAACATAAGTGTTAGGAACAGCAGTAACACCTTCAACTCTGATCTTTTTGTTCCTTTTACCCCTGTAATAAAGTTCAAAAATGTAACTTACTGTGGAATAAGGACAATGAATTATGCTGATGCTGGTCTGTGTACTTTGGCTAGGAGGTGTGAATGCTGTAATAGAAGCCGCACCAGCCTGCGCTGGTACTTCAAAGCATACACTGTGTATGTACATCACGTAAACTTTTGTAATGCTTAGTTGCTTGAATGAACTAAGAAGACTGATTTATTCTCTCTTAAAAAAAAAAAAAAGTCTTCTGGTTAAAGCTGCAAAACCTTCTCTCGTGGCATGAGTTCCCCAAGTGCAAGTTCTTGCTGGTGATGGCTGTTGCTTTACTGCTCCTGTTGCTTGTTGGAGAGATTTTTTTGAGCCCCCACCCTTGGGAAGAACAAGCTGCCTTTAAATTCCTCAGTCCAGCACCTCAGACTGAAGGAGTTATTTTTAACCTGCCTTGACCTCTGCTTGAGCAAGAATAAAATAGGGATTGGGCGGAATATGACACAAATCAATAGGTTATCCCAACAGATGTGATCTTTGGCACCGTTTTGCCTTGGACACTTGCTGCAGTAACAAAGATAAATGGTGATTTGTTAACATTGTGATCTAGGGACTGGGTGGCTCAGTGGATCGTGTGGTGACCTCTGGCCTCTGGGTCTCCAGGCTCTGAACATCAAGATGAAATCTCATTCTGATAGTAGGAGGGGGAAAAAAAGGGTCCACAAGGGTTGGGTGGTTTTGGTTCAGCGCTAATCAGAGTGCTCCACAAAACAATCCAGCAAGGACTGAATAGACAATGCCTCCTGGCAAAAAGGAGCATGAGGAACAGAGCAGGAACTGTAGTGGTAGGGCACTAGTGGTCAGTTACTGTGGGTTATTGCAGTGCTTTTATGGAGTGACATAGGAGCACTCAGAACTACTTTGTCTCTTAGCCTACATATCAAAGAGGACTTGCACTGGGGACTATTTGTGGCAGCTCTCAGTAAAAGGGAAATTGGTTGTATGAAATCAGCTTTCATTTTCTGGGACGGTTTCTGCATTTCTTTTGACCCTTGACTGATTACTGAAGGATAGAGATGAGGGTCTTTTTTGGGAACTGAGCTGTTGGAAAGAGCAAATACAACTAACCGGGCTAGCTGTGAGCCAGTCATGTCTCCAGTGACCTTGTGCAATCTGTCCATATCTCCACAGAACCCTGTTGCACATCCTCTGTAGACAGCTTTTAATAAGTTCTCAGATGTGCACAGTCTGTCTTGCAGCAATCCATGATGGTGCATCCTGCTCAGGGTGCAAACAAATTCCTGCAACAGAAGTTCATCCAGAATGTCTGTAAGGATTCATAAACACTTGTCCATGTTGTAACTAAGCTTGTGCAAAGGGCCCTAAGCCACTGTGAGTTCATCTGCCTCATCTGTCGCATAATTTCCCTTACCATGAGGAGGCAGCATGGCAATACCTCATTCTGAAGCTGCACCCTTCAACCTCCTGGCTCTGGAAGTCCTTATGGTTCTGCTGACAAGACTGGTGCACTGCTCTCAGGTGCTTTGCCATGCTATGTCCTCTCAGTGTTGAATAAACAAGGGAGCAAAAAGCTTGCACCTGCTGTGGGGCAAGGGATCTCCTGCCTACCGTATTGATGCATGCAAGATGCTTACCCATTCCTCAAACTTTCCCACGTGATAGATGCGAGGTTTACATGAGAGCTCGTGTTGTGCCTGGGACTCCCAAGTCTGCCTCTGTGATGATCCCCTGCAGTATCAGTCCCACTTTGTACTTCGCATTGGGCTGTGTGTTGCTGAGTTATAAGGAATGATGATAATTATGTGGTTGAGAGTAGCCTCTCTCGTCATTTTAATTCATTCCACCAATCTGTATGTAGTATGTAAACCAACGAGTTGGAATTGCAGTGGGCCAAGGCAAGCTTCTGCTAGTCTCTCTGTTTAGTGCTGTCTTACCACTGACAGATGCTCTTGGATCTCAAATGGGAAGCCAGTTTTTAATCCATACATTGCATACCATGTAGGTTGCTCACAGTACGCATTTGCTACTTGAGATGTAATAGAAGGAAGTTAGAAGCAAATAATTTTGTCCTTTGTTCTCATCTGCTCATGAAGATGGTGGGAGACACTGGTTCCTGACAACTTTGCCCAGTGTCCTCCTTGCTTCAGACCAGGGCACATCTCAGTACCCTGCCCAGCTGCTCACACTGCCCCAAGCTCCTCATGATATTTGTTCCTCCAGAGGCAGGCGTGCAGCCTGCCTTTAATCAGGAGCAGAGGTTGTAGCCCCCAGCTCTGCCCCTCTATTTCCATGGGAACATGGCTCTCCCCGGCATTCTTACCTGCCAGTCCTTGGGCAAAGGTCTGTCCCCCTCTCTCCTGCAGCCTAGCCCAGAGCTTGTCATCCTGCCTTAGAAAAAAAGGAAGAAAGAGCCAGAGAGAGAAGGCAGCAGGGTAGCAGCCTAACAAGACCTAGTTTCCATTATATTTTTAGCCTCTGATTTTATTTTTCCCATTATAATTCTGAATTAACTGTTTCGTTGTTTTGTCCAGGCTGAGATCAAGCTTAACCGATCTGGAGTTCCCTGACAACATCCATTTGCCCTTTTCAGAATACGGGAACTTCACTATCACCGCTTCACTCTTTCCCTGAGTTTCATGGGACTTTTAAATTTTTATTTATTTTAAGTATTAAGTGAGATCACTGACAAGATCTTTGGAGGGTCTTGATAAAAAATTATCCTGTTACATCTTGAAAACCTCCAAAGATGGAGATGGCACAGCCTCTCTGTGCAGCTTGTACCAATGCTTGACAGTATTCATGCTGGAAAAGCTTTTTCTTCTATCCACTGTGAACCTCTCCTGTTTCTGTTTCTCTCTGTTGTGTATTGACATCCCTCTGCATACCTCTGTAGAGTCTGGCTCTTGATAACCTCCTGGTAGGTGTCTGAATTGAATGTCTGCTGCTAGGTCCCTCCAAGGCCACCTCTTCTCGAGGCTAAACAAGCCTGGTGCCCTCAGTCCTCCCTTGCAAGGCACGTACTCCAGCCTCCCTGACCACCTTGTTCGTCTTCCATTTAACTTGCTTCTATTTGTCAATGTCTCTCTTGTACTGAGGCCCCCAAATCTGAACGCCATATTCAAGATGTAGTCTGACAAGTGTCGATTGAAGAGAAATAATTACATTCCTACTGACTGAGGTCCTGTGAATAGGGCTGAGGGTACTGTTGGCCATTTTTGCTGCCAGGGCACACTGCTGGCTCTTACTCAGCTTACTGCCTATCAGGTCCAGCAGAACTGCTGCCCAACCAGGCATTGCATGCCGTGTACTGCTTCAGTGTATTATTTCTTTCAAGGTGTAGGACTTCGCATTTGTCATTGTTGAATTCCATAAGGTTCACCTTAGCCCAATTTCTGCAGCTTGTGTAGGTCCTTCTGGATGGCAGCCGTGCTTTGAGTATATTGACCACCTCCCCCAGTTTTGTGTCAAGTGCAAACTTGATGTGACAAAGCACGTTCTCATCCTCCAAATCATCCATACAGATTTTAAACAGGTCGGGTCTCAGGATGCACCCCTGCATACATCTTGTTACTGACCTCGAGGTAGTATATAGCCATCGCCCTCTGAGACTGATCTTCCAATCAAGTTTTAACCAGTCTGTTAGCCCGCTCATAGTAGTCTTGTATCAGTCTTGAGACGTTCTGGGAAGCAGTGTATCTTGCCTTCCCTGAGGAGGAAAATGGACTTGTACTCCAACCCAGCAAATGTTATGCGTATGGGAAGGACACATTTGCCCTGCCATCTTCCTTGAGAGATGTTCAGATAACAAATAAATTGATTTTTTTTTTCAGGCCTCGGAATGAGATAGGTAGAGCATTGGTCTCGTTCTTCTTGAGATATATCTGTCAGCATCATCATTAGTGATCCACAGGCAGCTTAAATGCAGCAGTTGTAATTGAAGCTGCAAAGTGCCTCTGGATGTTGAGCGCTTTCTACGGCCACTTCCTTCTTGTGAGAAGTTTGGCCAGGAGCAAAGGAGATAAGGCTGAGAGAGAGGAAGAGGTGCCCATCCAGAGCACCTCTTTTTTTCTGCTGCTGGCCCCAGGGCAAGAGGGCAGGTTTCAGCAGTGTCAGATGTTGCTTTGCTCAGACCTCAGGTGAGTGAAGCAGCCCTGCTCAGAAATAGGGGGTCCTACCCCTTCCCCTTTTCCAGAGTGCTCCCTTTTCTAAGTGAGGGCATGTGGCAGTGGGGAGCTTTCCAGGGCTGAATGTGACTTTACATCCACTTATGTGCCTTTACATGCAAATGCAAGTACCTCCAGCTACTGCAGTTACCTTTATATAAATTCTTGAGCTCTACAGAATGTACCTTTGTTTTTCTTACTCCCAGCTTTAGTGTAAGATGACGTGAGGAGAAACGTGCTCAAGGGAGGCTGGAAGCAAGGGATAGGGGTGGTGGAAGTATTGAGGTTCTCGTGGTGGATGTATCTCCTTGGAAACTGAGGTGGAAAAGAGGAAGAAATGACGTGGAGCTCTTAGGAGCAGGTAATGACATCTGTGAAGACAGTATGGAGAGTAAACCAGGCCAGGCAAGTGTTCTTAACTTTCAGTTGCTTTTGCTTGTTTACTCACAGTCTTGTCTGATATTTTACATGTATCTGAGTCCTACTGAAGTGTTCGATTCTGCTATATGAAATCCCATTAGCAGTGTTCATTTGTTCTCCAGATAGGAAAGAGAGTGGAAACTGAAAACTGGTCAAAGGATGATCATCATAAAAGAATCGTATAAGTTTGAGACAGAAAGATCTTAGCCATTGAAAAGCTGGTATGTAATGGTATGAGATGGCCAGTGAGGTGGGACAGGGATCAGCATTCAGCCTGGTATGATTAATCCTTTTCATTAGATATATAGAAGAGGAGTTAAGCAGACTATTAATTAAATCCACAGAGGATACTAAATTGGGAGCACTGTAACCAGTGACTGTGGTGTGGAAATGCCAAAGGGATTTGGAAATCAGAAACAATGGTATGAAATAAATGTCCCTGGTGCCAGGAAACATTCAAGTGAAAGCAAACCAGATTGAACATGATATTTGGAGAAGAGAAGCCGGAAAGTCTGCAGTGCCAGGAGGATGTGCAGCCATATGAGGTTAGTCATTTGGTATCTGGAGACTAGTAGGTTACTGTCCATGGGGGGGAATCCTAAGAATGTGTTCCTTGGAGAGACAAATGAGTCTGACTCACTGTTTGTGGAAGTCAGTGGAAATCCTCCCAGAGGCCTCCGTGAGGTTTGGATAGCCATGTAGTCTGTGTCTGAGTGCTGATGGATTAGCCAGTGGGAGTGTGGTCAGAAGCGGTGTGTGCATACAGCTGAGTCCGTGAGCATGCTCTGGAGAGGAGACCTGTGCCCTCTGTAAGGAGCTCTGCCTTTAGGGTGCCCTCAGGGCAATGTAGCTAATCAGTGACAGAAGGGGTCTGAATGGGGTCCAGGTGTGGGATCAGAAGGATTTGGCTGCAGTGAAGGAGCAGAAGGCTGATGGAGGCAGGAAAGGAGTGCAATCCATAACCAAATGCACTATAACCAACCTGCTCTGTCCTCCAGTTTTGCTTTCCCAGCATCTCCAGAGAGCTGCTCAAGCATGGCCACCCTGATCAACACCATCCCCAGGGGAGAAACTTGTTGTGGAGAAACAGAGGATCAGGAAAGTAATGAAGTCAGTGCCAGGGAGTTGTTAATGTGGGTGAGCCAGGCTCAGGACCAGGGCTTCCAGGTTTTAGTTGTGACATTGGACTCTGTGTGTTGTCTATTTAGCATTTGAGAGACAAAATGGAGCAGTAGGGCTCTTGGAGGAGGTTAGCGTTCACCCTTTGTGCTGTTGGGGAATCTGCGTTATTGTCAAGCCTAGATTGTCTTGGGCCATTGCTGCAGATTATGCTGCCTTATGGCCCTGACATTCCTGCTTTTCAGCTGGGACACGTGGTAAATATACCCCTGTGTTCCCCACTAGCTGGAGGTGTCCTCTCTCACATCACCTCACTGTCCAGAGGACTCTGAAAATCCATCCCTTGAAGAGCAGGTCTGCATTTCTCACAGCTGGGAGCCATGAGCGCTGTGCTGCTCTGCATGGGAGCAGGAGTGAGCAGGGCCCTGGATGTCCCCAGAGGTGCTCATGCAGTGAAGTCTCTGTACAGTCCTCACAGTGCTCCAGGGAGGCTGGCAGAGGCTGAGGGGAAGTGAGTGAACTTTTCTAAGGGTGAGCTTGTACTCACCAGTCTGGAGAGGCTCTGCTGTGCCTATCCCATCGTAAGTGGAGCAGGTTAAAGGGAATGTATGATAAAAGCGTTTTCATAGGGTAGCATCAATCCTGATGCCACCGAATGTTGGAGCTGGCTGGTCCTGGGCTGTTACACCATGTGGGGAATGCTGTGTGCAAGGGGTGTGTGTGTGTCTGTGTGTGTATGTTCATCTTTAGTGGGTTGTCAGTCTGTAAAGGTCAGGGAAGGGTGAGGCAGAGCTGGGAAATGTAACCAGGGAAGGAAGATTATCATTTTTCCCTTTGATGGCTTTTTGTATCCTGCAGTGCTCTGTAGCCTGACCCCGGCAAGCTGGGTTCACATGGCTGGTGCAGTTGTTCTGCCTCTGGGTAACAAGTCAGACTTATCTTCCTGTAGCTTCTGGTGCCCACAGCTATCTCCTCATCTAGAGGGGCAGAGGAGGGAGGTCTGGAGAGAAGAAGGTGCAGAGGATTTATACAGAAAGGAGGCATCCAGCACTTGAAATAGACCTAGGTGGGCTGAGATGCACAAGTTATCGTACAAGTTTGCACCAATTATCTGCCTGCTCCTTTTGTGCTCTTTCCCAGGGTGGTTGATATGAGGTGCTCCAGGAGAGCTGGATTTGGAGCATGCAGTCAGGAGGGTAAGTTTTTTCTCCTGCTGGTTTGAGGTTGACTTCAGCCTCCAAGCGTGGGTATTCTTTGCCTTTTTTCCTAGAAGGTGGATCCAGCTGGTGGTGCCTTGGCCAGGTGAGGGGACAGCAACGTACAGTTCTAATCTCGTTCTGTAGGAACGTTCTGTAGGAACACCATTACCATGCACTGTGCAGAGTCCTACCAGCTTATGAGGTTTTGGGGAAGTAGGGCACCACATGCTGCAGGTTTAAATTGAATCTCTGTTGAGATTATAATTTATATTTGTATCCTAATGTTAGGAGGCAGATTATCCCAAACTACTCTGAGTTTCTTGCAGCAAGTTTTGGCTGCTGTCGGTGAGAGAACAGAGGACTGGAGAGCCTGTATAGATCACCTCATAATTCATACTCCTAATTAATCCTATTTTAAATCCTGCTTAATCAGTATCTTGAGTGCTACCTGGTGGGGGTAAGTCCCATGAGTTAATGTGGTTTCATATGTTCTAAATGAGGACTTGCTTTTTACTGTCATTGAGTGCTGTGCCATGCTCCTATTGCAAAGAAGTGTGTTGCAGTGGTTTCTTCAGGCACTTTCATCTCTCAGCTTTGCAATTTTCTTCTTACTGTCCTCATCCACAAGTTATCCAATGTTAACTGACTGTGGTAGCTCTCTCTGAGAGAGGGTATAGTTCCAGTGTGCTCTTTAAGGTAGTATCTGAGGAAGGGAAAAAAAAAGGGTAAAAGCATTTCCCCTAAGAGACAGTGCCTCTGTAGAGTACAGAACATAGGGACAAAAATTCCTATCTATTATCACTTAGTATTTCCTTCCTGGGGTATCTGAATGAGTGTGTTTTTTTTTTTTTTTTTGACACTGCTGTAGAATTAAAGGTCACTGCCATCGAAATGTCTGTTTCCTGTATTCGTTTGGAAATTCCAGCCCTATGGAAGTGCTGAGTACAGTCTGCCCTGCCTGGCTTTGGCTGATGCTAGATTTCACTCTCAATTGTCTGCCTTTCTATCCAGCTTTGTCAGTCTGAGGTTCTTCTGAGTCCACATTTACCTTGATTAATTTAAACAAGGCTGTCATCTGCAGTTTTCTACCAACAGTTTTCAGGTCACTCGTAATATATATCAGTAGTCCTAGCACAGACCCTGGTGCAACTGAGTTTTTGACCTGTTCTTTTGCTGATGACTAGCTGTTCATTATTTACTAACATTTTCAGTTTCATCCAATCTCTCATTTGTGACAGAACTCTCACTCCACAGGTGCTGTTTTTCCAAGAGTGTCTCTGGAAGAAGAAAAGGGGAAAAAAAAGCATTATCTGAGGGTCTAGACTGTCAGCTGGTTCCCACATCAAGGTGTTTCAGGTGTAACTTGAAAGTTCCCTGAGTCTCAGCAAAGGACCAACGCTTGTTCTGGAGTGATAGAACTGGTTTAATTGGTAGTTGTAAATTGGGCTCATAATTGCAACTCCAGCTTGCATGGACATGGGTATCAGGCCCCTGGGTGAAGCAATCATGGAGATCCCTTTCAGTGTAGCATTTTATTCTTCCCTCAGCCATCGGGGTGAGCTGAGTCTCTTGTATTAGGGACCTACAGAGATGCTGGTTGGAAAAGCTGTGATGTAGTGGGAGGAGGCACGCTGCTCTCAAGCATCTACTCGTGCTTAGGTGCCCTGAGTTCAGCCACAGGAAAGTAAAAGGCCACTGCTCTCCCCACTCATGGGAAGTGGGATATGACATTGAGTGGTTATCGGAGATAACTTTCTTTGCACACTTTCCCCTCTTAGGAGTCTCCTTTAGGCTAATTTCTTATTGAGAAAGGTGAGCACTGAGGAGTTAGGAGGCTGGTTTTGTGGTGGCACTTCACCCATGCGAAGTCACTGTGGAACTGAGGTTTCTCTGGGATTTGTGGACAGATGCACTCAGTGCATCCCATTGTCTAACTCTCGGCTCTCCCCTTGTTCCAGCACCCCTGGTTCATGGCAATGCCCAGCCTTACAATGCTGCTGCTATTCTCCGCGCACTGGCATGTGCTTCCCAGGTGCTCGTACCCTCCTGCTTCTGAGGCTGACCCTGTGATGACAGCTGCCTGGCTGCCTATCAAAGGCTCCATTTAGAGCTGGCCCAAGAGCAGACAGAAAGCTGCAGTGTTAGACCCCGAAATCTGACACAGCATGGCTTGCCCACTTTTCAGTGGTCCTTGACAGCCTTTCAGCTCATGTCTGTCAGCCCCCCTGCCAGGCACACAAGTTCACTTCCATCTTAGAAGAAGGGGAGAGAGAAGTGACATTTCACTGAGTGGCGGGCACGCCAGGGGATGTAGGGAGATAAGGCAGGATCACAGAAGCAGCTGAAATCCCCAGCGGATATTGCGTTGCTGGCTGGATTGACAGGTTAAAAGTATTGCTGGGACAAGTCTCTCCGCTCCGTCTGTCCCAGAGGACCGTGCAGTGAGAACAGCACTCAATCCTAATGAATCTTGGCCTACATTGGGACCGGGTCTGCCATAGCCTGGCATGAGGACATCCATGGGGAATTTGTTTCCAGCTTTCAACAGGAGCTGCCCATAGAATGGCATTTTAAATAAATAAGTTCACTTAACAAACAACAGCAGTAAATGAACAGAAACACTGTTGTGGCCAGGGATGAAATATTAGCATTTTTCAAATCCGTTTAGTGAAGACAGCCACTGGGCACTGGTTCAGGTCCTTGTGTTAGCAGGCTGTTTGCAAAGCACTAAGCTAACTTACAGCCAAAATCTGTCAGCTTCTTCCTGGAGCTCAGGAGGGTAAAACTTGTCTTAGCTGACAGACTAAGCCTGGTCTAAAAACATACCTTTACATTTCTTTCATCCCAAAGTACTTGCAACACATCAGTTAGAGCCCAAGCTTCAAGCAGTGTTTTGGCCACTCCAGACTGCAGGCAGGGAAAGGAACAGTTGCTTTCAAGCCCCACAAAAATACTACATAGGCAACACCAAACTGAGGCGACTTGTAAGAGGACCACAGGATCTTCAGTGATTTCAGATGGTCGTGATGCACGGTAAGGACTCCCTGTCACATCACAGCAGTGAGCACCAGGCCCAACTAGTTCTGACTGGGAGAAACCTCCCTGCTCAGTTATGAACTGCTTCCTGCCCACAGCTGAGTTTCCTGGGGCACTCATCTGTCCAAATGCTTTTCTAGATGGGTCCACCAGCTCTTGTGGGGTGCAGCACAGGATGGCATGGCTGAAGGCTATGGTCTATAGTGCAAGTTTTCCACTCTTGGAATGATGTGACTGTATACCTGGGAAAGGAGAAAGGTACGTGGGCAGCCTTTTCTTTGAGGTCATTTGCTCCAAGCTGTCTGGACCCGCAAACCCGTGCCAGCTCTGTGCTGTGAGTGGTGGTTTCAGACCAGCACTGATCCGGGGAAAATCCCATGCGCAGATGCTAAGATTAGGGCTTCTAACCTGGGAAAAGAGGTGTCGACCCACAGGAAAGAGATATCAGAGTGGAATTGAGGGTCTTCCCAAGGAAATTAGCTGTGCGATTGGGTGATATAATGGTGAATGACCAGTGTGTGACCCAAGCTATTACCTGTAGGTGTGGGCCCAGGCAAGTGAGGGATCGCTTCAGAATGGGAGAGTGCTGGGAAATGGGGGTGCTTTTTCCTGCTGGGTCAGCAGAAATGAACCAAGAGAGTAGACTACTGCCTGGCCAGGGGATTGAAGGGCTGTATTTGCCCCATAAGGAGAGTGCCTGAGGCCAGGCAGGTTACAGGGCTGGGGAGAGGAGGCACGACACCCAAGGGAGGCAATGCCAGGGAGCAGGTTATAACAGTGAGGCAGAGACATGCTGTCATCCTGCAACTGGTTGGCAAATTGCACCAAGGAGCACTGTGTGCCCTGTTTGCCAACCTCCCCACACCACTCTCCATTCCCTGCCCACTCCTACACGTGGTGGGTGGTGACACTGCCTTTGTTTTATGGTGTGATCTGTGTCCTTTCTCCCAGGTGCTGTGATTCTGCAGTACCTCCTGCCCAGACTATCCAGTCCTGATATCTGGGGCCTGTTTTATGCTTCCTTCCCCCTGTTGTGCTATTCCAGTCCCATTCTGAAGCCCTATTGCTGTTCCGCATGCAGCACTGCCCCTTGTAGTCCCTACTGAGAGGTTAATAAAGACCTACTCCCTGAATTACTTTTAGCTTTTATAAACCAAAAAATACAAACAGCATGTAAGCAGCATTCATTACCTTGCACGCCTTCAGCTGCTTATTGGATACACATCCCCCTCCCTCTAGCATCACTCTCTTTTTTTAATATGTTTTTTTAATTTGTTTTGATGAATGAGTGACAACCCTGACACCCGATTCGCTGAGATTAATAGAAACGACACAATATTTACGTCGCGCCAACGAGCAATTATCCTGCCATCTATCTTTGAGATTATCTTTCTGATTGAAAACTACTCATCCATGTATCGGAATTATTTGGAATTAGAAGGGAATTTATGGCCCCTCTCACTCTCCCTCCTATTTGCCTCTGTTGCCATCCTTCTTCCCTCTCCTTTAAAAAGGGATCCTTTCTTCTGCCGTTCCTTCCATCCTTCCTTCTTTCAGCCTTGTGGATGGAAATGCATGCTTTGCTGTGCAAGGCATTGCTGTGCAGGTTTTTTTTTTTTGTGGAGATGGGGCAAATCTGTGGCCAGGCAGGCACTGGGGGCTATGAGGATGTAGGGAGGCTTGGGGAGCAGCTGGGGCTCCTCAGGCTCTAAAAGGCTCTTCAGAAGAAGGCTGGCATGGGAAATGGACAGGTGGAGTATGTGACGTGGTGGAGGCTGTGCATGCAGCACCACAGCGACAGAATATGTGGAGGCACCTCACTTATCTCCCTTGTTTGTTGCATTTTACAGGTCTTTCTTTACCGCTCTGTTTTGAAGATGCCTTTCACCAGCTCACCACTTAGTAAATGTGCTCTTTCTGCATTTGTTTTATCTAAACGCTTATCTGAAAGTATTTTTCAAGCTATCTCTGTGTAGAAGAGGGACCCATGTTTACGGGAATCTTCTTGCTGTGAACCTTTCTGTAGCTGTTGTTCTTGTTCCTGCTACTTTGATAGTCCCTGGAGACAGCCTGGTGTCCTCTAGTGTGTAGGATGGGGTCTGGAAGTCTCTTTCAATGCTGGTGTCTCCTATCACAATTCTGTCTGTATAGGGCTTGTAGGAAATACTCTTGCTCATTTGTCACAGCTTTAAGGAACTGGTAGGTGGTACAGGACCCCTATTGTTTTTTCTCATTGGGAAGAGCTCTGCCTTTCTGTATTTTTTCAGAGGCACCAGTGTTTCCCACGTTTGTCTTTATTTGCTTTTCATTCTTTTGCTGGCCCAAGATATAGAGGAACTAACTAGTCTAGTTGTTTCAGGTCATTTCTAGGGGCAGGAGGCACCACTTTTTGGTGATTCCAGGCTAGGATGGAAAAATTCTCATATGGTCCCTCTCTTCCCTGGAAGCCCAACTCTGAACACAGTCCTCAGTGAAGCATCTCCTACTTTTCCCTTCTTGCATGAGATGACAGTAGTGGGACTATACTATTACATGAAGACACAAGCCTTATAGAAAAAAAATCTGTGCCATAGATCAGTCAGCTCTGAGAACTCCTCCATCTCTGCAGACATGATTCAAAAGCAGCACTTGATTTTTTAAAAGTGGTTGTGGCAGAAACAGAGACAGTGAAGTGGATGTCGGGGGATGTCAAGCAGCAGAGACATTTTAAATGGATCTGGTAGCATCTGTGTCCTTGGAGAACCACAGCATGGAAAGGTCCTTGGCTCACTTGAATCCTGACAGAGAAGACATAAGGGAAGCAATGTAGGTTTATGAGCAAGTGCCATGTTCTGAAAGAGAGAGACAAGCTGAGCACTGAAGGAATTTAGCCTGAACTCAATTGCAAATATACCAGTCAACATACAAGCCAGGCTGACAAAGATGTTTGATGCAGAGAGCAGCATAAACAGTTAATGACACAAGGATTTGGAAAGGGAAATGTGTTTTGAGGTACAATTGCTCAGTGAGCTCGAGAGATATAGGCCCAGATGGGAATCCGAGATCCTTCCGCCCAGAAATACCGATGTTGTTATTAATTAGTATGGAAATATTTTCCTTTCTTTAGAGAGGGCTCTTGAATTGCCAGTGGGATACTGGGGGGATGGGTGTGTGCGTGTGTGGGGTAGGCTATCAAGGAACTATTAATTAGGTTACTTCCCACTGCTGTTGACATGCTGGGGAAGGGGTTTGTTTGTGGGCCAAAATAAAAAGGAGAGGGAAACGGAAAGACTGAGAGCGAGAGGAAGAAAAAAAAAAAAAAAGCAATCAGATAGGAGAAAGCACACAGACTGAAAGAAGAGGTGTGTGTAAAGAGGTATTCCTAAGATCCCATCTTCTGCTTCGGGAAAGAGCGAGAACCCAGGTTAGTACCAAAAGGGAAACTCCTTTGAGGTGATAGCAGCATGGGTTGGATGCAGCCATCCAACTGGACTGATCCCGTCCTGTGTTGTCACCAGTTTCCTTGTTCATACTTCAATAAACTTGGCACCAAAGCTTCCTCCTGCCAGACTAGCAATATTTTATGCCAACTGCTGTTTTGAAGCAGGACAGAATTTGGATGAGAAACTTCTTCAGTTGTAGGTTACCTGCTGGCTGGGTATCTTACTCCCTTTCCTTTGGAAAGGGATCTATATCAGGCTTGACGAATAATCATAAAAATACTAATTGGAATTTTTGCTTGGCTTCCTACATAAAAATATTAAGTGGTTGAAGCATTATCAAGGTTTCCTTATGATCTCTGTACTGCTGGTCATAGTGTGTACAGCCGTGGGAGAGCTCAGACACAAAAAACAGCAGAAAGTGATAATGTAGCAATGTATCTAAGAAGTAGATGCTGCATTTACAGTTCTGAGAGTGCCAGAACAAGAACAAGATGAGGAACGTGTGTGGCGGCAGTATGAGTTAGAATAAGTGAAGGATCTATTCACAGAGGGGAAAGAAACTGAGCAAGTGGGTTACCTAAAAATATCAGTGCAGGCTCCAGGCTCCCTTGCAGAGGGGAGAAATCAGTGCAGTTGAGATTATTCAGAGAAAGTGTTTTGGAATTGTGAAGGGGGAGGAGTGGAGTGGTAAGACAAAGACATAGCATTGATACCTCATATGGGACCAACACAATCCAGACCTATTTATCCTGAGGTTTGGCTCTAGAGAACATAGCTGTCTGCAGCATTTTTCTTCCAAGAAACCTGCCTCGTAGGAAGTTGGATTCTGAGAATGCGGACAGCCGACCCAGCCTCCTTGGAGTAATACAGCACTGAAGGGAAGCAAAGGAAGGTGTCCAGGCTGCAGCCTACCATTGCTTCATATCCACACAGTTCCTAAGAGACTCAGAGTGAACAGAAGTGGTTTGAAACAGAGAACGTGGTAAGAAAAGGGGAATAAATCTAGCACAACAATGTGGTTTTCAGTTCCAAGGGTTTGTGCGTGACCATTTATCAACATATGAAAGATGACGGTTAGCACATGCATGTACGCTGGGGCCAAGGAAACTTGTCCCTAAATCTGCCTCCAATCACAGAATCATCAGGACAGCCTCATGGAGCCATAGCGGCACATGCCTGCCCTCTTCCTATGCTGCATGTAAGGCAGAGCATAGTCAAGGTGGGACATTCTCTGTGAGGAAGGGTATGGCAGCACAAGAGGAGTGAACAAGGGTAAAGCTGAGCACTGCACTGGTGAGGGATCCTGATTCCAGATCCAGATCTTCTTGGCTTAAAAGTGAAAGTTTTGTTTAGCCTTTTTTTTTTTTTTTTAAGTAAATGAAATACAGATTATATTGCAACATTGTTCCTTAGAAAAATGCCTTGTCAGTTTAACCCAGATCTGTTGTTAGGCCTGCTTTTCTAAGGCAATACTGTGTATGTGATTGTACTGGATAAGTTTCTGCAACTTTTGAAGCTTTTATCTAATTTCAAACACATTTTGCACCCAGTCAGAAGTCTGAAAGGTATTAAGTTCATGCAAGTTTCATGAAATAGGTGACAGGTAGAAGAGGAAGACCTTATTATTATCCCTTAGGGAAAGACTGCAGAATGAGCTCACTCTTATTAGAGTCCAGGAAATCCGCATGGGACGGGGACTGTCCAAATGCCCCAATTACAGAAGAGTTCAGTTGAGGCTCACATCTCACTGCGTGTGCATCAGAGGATTTACTGGTCGGTCAGTCTCTTTCTCTCTCTCCACACACACACACAGCCACCCACACACCCACAGAGATTCTCTAGTAACTAGAAAGGTATGAGCTTCCCTATTTCTGAACATTCATAATACTGCTAATGCATGTGGATTCCCTGGAATTTAGTAAGAGGTGAATAACATTGCAGCCTCAGAATAATACAGTTAAAAAGACAGTCAAACACAAGAGAAACAAGGCACCTTTGTTTCACATCTCTGAGAAGGCTGTGCACACCCAAAATTTCCAGTAGAAGATTCTTTCAGGAGGTAAGTTGAGGTGCAGTTGTAAAAACACAGATGTGAAACTGCTGATGTCTATATTGACTCTTATCTTCTGTCCTCTAGCTTGTGGATGCCCCGTTTTCATTGGATTTGTCGTCTTTCAGCATAGATAGCTTCTTTGGAGATGTAAGCTGGGATAACATAGATCTGGTTATAGTTACATAACTTTGTTCTGTGCAATATTCTTATAGAATCACTCCTGTGAAGTGGGATAGTTATGTTTATACAAAAATGATACAGACCAGGCCTTAAATTACAAAGTATTGGCAGTAAAGACCATACTTGCATATATACATATGCATGGTGTTTAGTGTCAAAGGGTCCAGGACCTCACTGAGGTTCTGAATGCTGCTTGTAATAATAATAATGACATAGAGGGGATACAAGTCTGGCTGGGGAGTCACCACGGTGTGTCTGTAATTAGTTATGGTGAAAATTATCATTTACAAGGCATCTGGAAACAAACTAATTCTCAGAGATGAAGAGTAACTCCGTAGTCATCTCTGTCATGTCACAGCCTTAACAACATTTTTTGTTAGGAACTTCCTTACTTTTTTTCTTGCTCTGTACCACTAAATAAAAGTAATGTTTGAATGGGTTTTGTCTGCAATCTTGTTACTACGTGGACTACTGAGGCTGTCCATCTTCATGTCTCAATGTTTGCAAGGGGAACAGGTAACATTTTACAAGCATAATGTAATAATGCAGAAGCAGCTTCTCTGCATGTTCTGAAGAAGAAGGTGAAACAAGAGTCTAGTGATGGAGAACCTGGCTCAAGAAATCACCTCTGAAGAAGGGAATCAATGAGCAGTTCAGGGCAGGGGCCTGCTTCTTGATACTGTGGCTTTTGGTGTCAAGTCTTACTTACTCTTTGATCAAAGTTTTCCAGAGTGAGTAACAATCTCTCCCGATTACTAGTCAGAACAATAGGTCTGACACAGAAGACTTCCAAACATTTCCTCCCAAACTCACATTTTTGTTAAATTTCCTGTTCATAAAATGGTGACAGAGCTTAGGAAACCATTTTCTCTGGTGCTTCACTGAGAAAGTGGAGAACAGAATATATACATATATATATATATATATATATTTTTTTTTTCTCCAAACATAATCTGTTTTCTTGGGGAACTTAAGAAGGAGACATGAAAAAAACTCCAGGCTATATATTTTCTAACATCCCATTTCTACAAATTTAAAATTGTGAATCATGTCATCTGATAATGTGGCAAAAAGAAATTTCTCCAGAAGAAGAATGCATACAGAGCACAACAGTTCTGGAGAACAGGCTTCCCAAAGAGCGGGAGGCAGTCTGTCCTGCAGGTTTCCATGGGGCTTCACCATGTGAATGGGTCCCAGGGGCTCATGTCAAGGCACATGATGTATTCAAGAGCAAGAGGTTCTGTTCTTGTCTATGCTAACTTAATGTGTATTTACAGGGCACAGGAGAGCACCACGCAGAGATAACTCAGCCTAGATGCTATTTCATGGTGATCTCCATTTGAATTAGTCTAGCCTGATTCTCATCTGGATGTAAGGTCCCTATGAATGGTGCTTTCTGCCAAAATCCAAGTCTGCTCATTCAGAGCGTGCTGAAGTAGCCCTTTAGAGCTCTGTTTTGTTAACACACCCTTACCTGCTACAGGACATAAAAACGGGTCTGCTTCTGCTGAAGTTTCTGTTACCTATTTGCAAGGTGCTCTGAAGCCACTGCCCTGCCTCACAAAGGCGCAGAGGGCTGAATCTACCACTTTTTGCACAGAACTTGTTATTGCACAGATGTCCTACAGAAAGGTTGTGAGGTTATTGAATTTTTTCAATCTTGTGAGCGCAGGAGAGCTGCATGGTGTGTGTTCTGTCAGGGAAGAAGCTACATGTGAGTGCTTTGGATCTTCCTCTCTGTGCACTATGGGGAGCCATGGCGCAAAGGTGTGCTGAGGCCATGCCTGTGACACCTTCCTCAAGGGAGGGGACGGGCGAGGAGCTGGGCCTCTCCTCCTGGTGGCCACAGGGCCCTAGGCAGAAGCAATGGAAGGGACTGGTTATTCCAGGCAAGGCTAGGTCCCAGTGTGGTAGGAGCATGGACTAAAGCGGCAGCAAGGGAACGAGCGACCAAATGTCTGCTTCTGAAACGTGGACTCGACAGGAACCTTCCTCAAGCAGCTGTTTCCAGGGGCTTTGGGTAAATCCACTGCAGGTTAAGAATGTGAGAGCTGTTTGTGGTGAACTGCAGGGCACCTCTGTGCCCAGAAGGGGCCCGTCCCCTGGTGGGCTGCTGTCTCTGGAGGGTGCTGGAAGCAGGGTGGAAGACCTGGTGTGATACTAACAAGGCCCAGGAGCATGGGTGCAGGCACCGGGTGCTATCCCACGGAGGGGCTCAGATGCATTGCAAGGGGAATGCTGTCCGTGGCATGTGGTGACAAAAGTCAGGGTGAGAGGGGCTCTGGACTGTTGGCAGGGGAACTGTTGGGTTTGGGGTTCCTTCTCAGGCTGTGGGGGGTGTTAAATCTCAACATGTGGCTCAGGCTGGCTGAGAGGGGTAGCTGTGGTGCACTTGTCTGAGCAACGGCCATGTTATACTGGCACTCCCCAGCACTGCTGCCTCTCTGCTGGGACCACATGTGTGGCTCATCTTTCAGGTCCTCTTGGTGCAAAGCATCCCTGGACCAAATCCTCAGTGACTGAAATGAGCAGTAACGCTTGGCAGGGGCATTGATGGTCCCTGCAGCTTGTTCCCTCTCTGTGGGCAGGGGCGTTGATGGTCCCTGCAGCTTGTTTCCCTCTCTGTGTGTGCTCTAGCTTTGCTCTTTCATGTGGGATTAGCTCTGTGCTGGTGAGATGAATTTCTGTTTGCCCGAGGAGCAGAGGGGAACACCAAATCCTTCTGCAAAACCCTTTTTCATTGCAGATATGGATAACTACAGTTAAAGAAAAGGGTCCTGCCCTTTTTTTCCTTCCCTCTCTCCATCCTCTTGGAGAGGAAATGCTGAGTTTTGAGCTGCTCCAGACTGCAGGGTGGCAAGGACTCCCATGCCTTATGGGTCTGGATGGGGAGAGCTTTCAGAGGTGACTGGCAGCCCTGGGATGAAGAAGGACTTGAGGGGTGGGGTAAGGAAGCAGAGGAGACAGCAGCAAAATTGCAGTGAAAAGGCAAAACCCACCTCGCTTATTGCTAAGATGAAGCCCAAGTTCAGCATAACTTGTTTTGGTTAGCCTAGCGAGATATGGGAGAGGGAATTTTACTTGGGTCTGTACATGCTCAGAACAGCCACAAGGGTTTACAACTCTGCCAAAGTCCTGGCAGCCAGAGAGTGGGCTCAGAAGTTACTTTAGATGGCACAGAAGTGAGAAGGCATTAGCTGAAGACATGGATCCTATTTCTTCTGGGGGTGCGAGTGGACCCTGCCATAGCTTTATAAGCTGGAGAGGCTACTGTGAGAGTAGTGTTTAGTCTGCTATTTCATGTTTGATTTATCCACAGTGAGGGAGTGTTTATGGTGGCAGAACTTCACTGCCAGCGAGGGAATTGAGGCAGGCCTCTGCAGACAGATTGCAGTGTCTGTGGAAGTCACATGGCCCTCAAGAGCCTCCCAGATCTGGTGGCTTAATTCCCTCGTCAGTCAGGAGTTGAAGGTAGAGTTTTGGTATGATCTGTGTGGGAGAGTAGCCTCTCCTGCGGTAACAAAACAGTTTCCAGTACTGTTCCGGGTTATTTATGGTGTCCTGTCTCCTCCTGTCTTGTGGTATATCCCACCTGGCACAGGAGCACTGCCTGGAAATGCTGGCCTGCTGGCTCTTGGGTTCAGAAGGAGAGCTACTGAACAAAGCTGATTTTTCTCATCAGCTGTGGGACACTGTGGTGGGTGGACCATGGTTGGCTGCCAGAGCCTCACCCAGCCACTCCCTTACTCCCCTTACCTCAGCAGGACGGGAGAAAATGAAAAAGTTTGTGGGTCAATTAAGGATAGGAATATCACTTACTAATTACTGTCATGGGGAAGACTCAACTTGGGGAAAAAAAATAATTTATTTTTGATTAAAATAGAGTAGGATGGTGAGAAGCAAAGACAAAAACTAAAGCAACTTTCCCCACCTCCCCCTTCTTTCCAGGCAAAACTTCACTCCTTCCTTCCTGACTGTTTTCCCTCCTCCACCCATGAGTGGCACAAGGTTTCTTCTCACTCCTCACAGCCAGTGCTTCTGCCCTTTCTTAACCACGGTTTCCCTGAGGTGCCACCAGCCCGGCTGAGGGGCTCAGCTGTGCTGTGCATTGGGGCTACCTGTGTCCAGCAGCAGGCAGCCTCAGCCTCTCCTCACAGAAGCTCCCCCTGCAGATCGCCACAGCCAGAGCCTGGACATGGACACACAATGCAGATGTGCTGACTGACACTTCTTTGATGGTGTTCTGAGGAGGGTGAGAGCTGTGCCTTCTCCCTCAGACCAGCTCTGGGCAGGGGTAAGGGTCTTTCAGACACAATTTACCTGACTCAGAGATCAGGCAGGTTGGGAGGTTGGTGGTGTTGCTTCAGAGGGGGCTCATGAGGGACCCACTTTGGAATTTCCCTTTATTTTCTTGTTTTGGAGGCTGAGAAGCTTGTGCTGGCACTTGCTTTCCTCTGCAGGCTCACCTGGATGGTGCCAACCACCAGACATGTCCTCTGTGTGGATGGAGGTGGGTGGGCAGCCGTGAAGCCACTCAGCTTGTGCCTGAAGGGCTTCTGGAAAGGCTTTTTCCTCATTTGGATATCTGCAGCCAGGAACATCCCCTTTCTTTGAGGACTTAATCTGTTAATTTTTTATTTTAATTTTTTTTTCATATCTTTTTTTATTGAGTAAGACACACAATCAAAGAGTATGTGGCCTCTCCTTGGGGAGGGGAAGAGGGAGCAGTAATAACCTCCCACCCTCATGCATGCCTTTGGAAAATGGTGATGATTTTTCTGGGGAGCTGAACTAACAGTCTGGCTGTAAGCAGTTTAGATCTGGAGCCAGACATTATGGTTAGGCCTGTCTGTGGTTATAATGTAGTTGTTTGGGTTTTGTAGAAGTTCTCTGAAGGAATCTGAATTAAAAACAAAACAAAAACAAAAACCCAGGGGAACCTGTTTCTGGCAGTCCTGATCCCTCCTATTTGATCTGGCACCAGAACTAGTTTAAATCTCACTTCGTCCTCCTTCTCCTATTATCAGAATTGCTATGAGCTTTATTACGATAGTTATTTGCTATAAAACTACCCCGCTTCCTCTCCCTCCCCACCATTGCCAAGGTCATTGAGAACATGAAACAGTATCTCTTGCCTGAAGCCGACCTTACTAGGCTGCCACGCTGCTTTGAGATTTGTCTGAGTGCACAGCTAATGCCCTGCCAGCACAGGTGTGGACTTGCTGGTGCTAAACAAGGTCCTAAACAAGTGGTACAGCAACAGCAATGAGCTTTTCTGCAAAGCATCCACAACAAGTTGAAAGCGAGAAAGGCGCCTGCCCCAAGTGATGGAATTGACAGCCCAATGTCGGTGAAATGCGTTGCAGCGTGCGATTGGAAGAAGAAGATGGTGGTTTCCAGAGAGAGTATATCGTGGTTACACCAATTTAGGTAGGAGTACGTCCAAGAGAGTCTTCCGTTTCGTTGTATTTTGCTGGGTGTAAACACAGAAGCTCTTTTAGGCACAGGTCTGCAGTAGAAGTGGAAGTTTAGGAGGGATCTAAGTGAGGTAAGGGTAGACGGGGCTCTATTATCATACTGTGTGTGACAGATTGACTAAAATTGTGTGTTTAAATGTAATCTGGCATATGCTTGCCATAGTGCTTGCAGGCTTTAGTTAAATCCTTCCAGGTTTTATTTCTGTGCGTATGTGTAGAACGGAGTGCTCACTCTGGATATTCTCTGGGCGTACTTTGATACGTGTTCTGCTGCTCAGGCCAAGCCATTTTTTATTCATTCTTTGTTATTACTGGTGGACTCGGAAAAACAAGGCAGAGTAGAGTTTTTCTGGACTTGCTCTAGTTCTTGTTAAAGCCAATGGTTATAACCTCTTCTAAACTGCCACAGACACCAAGTGAAGGCTTTTCTCTGCCTGCAGTTTTGGAGATGAAAGAACAGATTTGGGTGCTTCCTAATCCAGGAAAGTTCTGGAGCCCTAACTTGATGTCCTTTGCCTGAAGCAGTTTAGAAAACTCTCAAAGGTTCCCTTATGCCGCAGAGCTTCTGGAGCCCTAATCTCCAGCTGGCAGGCAGCAGAAGGTGGTAACATCTTCAGCTGGAATGGCTAAATCTGGTAGCGGACTTCTGTGAAAATCTTGGTCATTTTCACATACCTGAAAATTAATAAAATATATAGGAGCAAAGTTTACAAATGTGTTAACCAAGCAGTGTGACTTACCCTGGTGATAACAGACTTGACATGACAGACAGCATGGTACACACCATCCTGGAGTGTATATGAAAGGTCCGGATGCAGATGTATGGACCCTGGGTTCAGCATCTGCCAAAAGTATCCTGCTAAGGATACTGGTTGCATAAAGGGTGTTGATGTAACAAGAAGGTTGCAGCATTAAAATCAAATAAGGAAATAAAACTCCTAGTGATAATATCAGTTGTTTCCTCTTGAGCATCTGCTGTTTTTCAGAGTACTTTTGTGTCAAAATTCATAGTATATTTAACTACCTGTTAAGTCAAATCTACGAGTAATACTATGTGTGCCAAGCATCTGGGGATGTTACTACTCAAACTTTTCCTTTTGCATGTCGTTTATGCCTTATGTTTTTGTTTTCACAGTCCAGAAAGTCTTTTTTTTTTTTTTTTTGACATTCATTTCCTTTATGTGAAAAGAGTTATCCTTTTCTAGTATCTTTCTTGGTCTTGTAAGTAGCCCGTTTGAAATCTGTGAAATTTAGACCTCACTAAACCCAGCAGTGTTCTAACAGCACTGTCCTGGAATTTTGGGCTTGCAAGACTTTCAGGGTAGCGTGACTCTGCTGGTGAAACTTTGTTGTGCTTTATGATTGTTCTTCTTAGTTTGTGGCTAGACTTTGAAATTGCAGAGCTGACTTTTAGTTTCTTTTAAAACTTTTATCCATACCTGCATTCCCTGATATAAAAGCAGCAGTGATTCTGAGCTCCACACTTAGGTCACATAAATCAGATGTGCACAGAAGCATCCCAGGGCTCAGGGGAGAAGGGACAAAGATTATCTGTGTGGTTTAATGCGTGGGTGAAGATTCCATTGCATTCCATTGGATTCCATTGATTGGCCCAGTATTTTCAAGCTTGAACTGTTTTTGCTGTGTCTCTGTCTAACTGTGTATTTATTGTATTTATTTTTATCATCTGGAGGAAAGTATATTTTGCATTATTCTATAATGGCGTTTATGTATCCAAGCAAACTCTGCCCAGATTTACATGTGCAAGCCTTAAAATCCTTGTGTTTGAAGAAAACTGAGTTCTGAAATTTTACCTCTGCCAGAATCTGAGATTGAAATACAGGCATATGATGAAAATAGCCCTGGCACGAAACATTTAAAAAAATACCTCCCCAAAAAACAAGTAGAGAAGACCGTAAAGCTGTACTTGCACTTCACAATGTCTTCTGCTTTCCTGGGGTGCCTCAAGGAAAGAGTTGAGCCTTTATAGACTCTACGAGTCCCTGATGTTAACCTTTTTTTCTGGTGGTTGTTTTTTAAAGTATCTGAGGGTTCTTTTGAAATCTTCTGTCTTCCTTTTTACAGTGTTTTGAAGCTGGCATTCAGTCTTGTGGCCTCTACTGTTGGATGCTTTCCCTGCCTCACCCCGAGTCTGTAGTGGCTGGAACGAAGAGATGTTTGTACACAGGAGGTGATGGCAGTGGGGGCAGGGGACTTGCGTTTGAGGTTTTACCTAAGGGAGGTCTCTGAACTGCTGGGTACCCCAGTTAGGAGCAGTTAAGGTCATATCTCCTGTTGCCTAAAGGCAGAGAGGGAGGGTGGAGGAATGCTACCTCCATTCGAGGTTCATCCATACTAGCTAACAGCTGCACACTGGCAGGTCTTCATCATCCCTTTGTCCTCCAGATGGAAAGCGGGTGGATGGCGGACTAATGCATGTCTGATTTTGCTCAGCTGTGGATAGGGGGTGCCAATGATAAGCACTGCACCTGGACCTGGGGACTGAATATTGCTTCTTGGCAACCTGATTGAGAAGTGCCCAAAGCTTAGACATGTGGTTTCCCTGGGCTTCAGTTTGGCCCATGGCAGTGTAATGGGGAAGGGATAGTACCGTTCTACACAAAACAAGGCTTGACAGTGGAATATTTGGAGATCTTTAGACGTCAGCAATATAGAATGGTAAAGAACAGTCTGACAGTGGTAACATATTCAGGGTCTACGTGTCTATGCTGTTGTTAAAGCTGAATTTTTCAAAAGTGACTGCTGGATTTAGGTGCCCCTGTTTTAGGACCTTGATATGCTGTGCCTCAGCCTGATTATTCTGTGTACTGAGCTTCTAAAATTCCTTCTGATAGCAGTGGGAAGTATAAAATGTTGTACAGCTCTGAATGCTAAAGCCCAAAACATCTTGTACTATGAGACCAAATGAGAGGGCTGAAATGCAAAAAAAAATATCTTTGTTTGGTCAGGTAAATTTTTATCTGAGGTGGATCATTCAACTAGGTGAAGGTGAAGGACCAGAATCTGGCAGGGAATGGAGGGTGTGTTTCCACACTAGAGCTCAGCCTATCAGATGGTGTTTTTTTTTTCCCCCTTCTTCATTTGTACGTCTTCATCTGTAGATACGTGCTTTAAAGTGCACTGTTAAGAATTGTTATCTATGTTTTTTTTTATACTGGGGGATGTGAAGCAGTGGTAAAAGTGACATGTGAAACTTTGCAGTGCAGAACCTCAGCTGAGGAAAATATCTTGAAGTCATGAGTCTTTCCACGGCACTTCATTAGGTCCCTGTCCTGTGAGAAGGGTGTTTTTTTTTTTTGTTTGTTTGTTTTGAAAAACGTTTTGGCTAAATCCTACTAGCTTCGACACAAAGCATACTGACAAGGGGCAAATTAGTCATGCAGCAGGATTTGGCCCAAAATGAAAAAGTGACTTTTATCTTCCCATATAATCAATAGCCGCATTGATCTGAGACCTTGGCTATGATGCGGTGGGTCCTTGCCTGACTTTGGGGTAGCTGCCCCCGTTGAACTAACTCGCTTTACTCCAGCGAGAGCAGCAGCTGCAGTGCAATGCAGACATGCCTAAACTAGCTTAAATAGCTCAGGTACTGTTAGCCACTGAGCCAAAGAACCATGGAGTTCAGCATGGGCTTAGCGCCTGAGGATTTTATCCTGCTCTTTATGAGTTCAGCATTTCTGTAGCATCTCAGCACAAGCAAGCCTAGCAGTGTGTTGAAAAGAAGGCTGGTGGATCTGCAACTCTGCACTAATACTTTTGCCTGCAGAGCTGAGCATGGTGCTAGGGATGTTTGTAGCCGGTACTGCCAAAGGTAGCAGTGTAGAGACAAAACAGCTTTCACTCTCAGCCGACTGTTCTCCCTCTACTTTCCCACCCTTCCCCTGGCATTCATCCGGAGCTGCTTGCCTTTGAGTCCATTTGCTATGAAACTGCTTAACCAGTAAGGTTCTGCTGGGAACTGTGACTATCTAGGAGCATGGAGGACTGGCTGCCTCTTGGAGCAGCTTTTGGCCTTGCCTGACTGTGGATCCAAGAGGAGAACCTGTAGAAGTTAGATACGGAAAGTCCAGGGCCATTACTCCAACCCACTAATGGGGACCAGGGCAAAAGCATTCCTGATGCTTTATCTCAGGTCATTGCCCAGACCGTAGGCTCCCAGCCCAGCCTCTGCAAAAGAGCTGTGCTGATCCCTGTAACTTGTTAGGAGATTTCTCCTGGCAGTCAGGGATGTGATCGGGAGTGATGGTTCGGTCCCTGAGAGCTCAGCGATTTCTGCTGAGCCAGTAGGCAATGCATCGTCAATACCCTCGGTTCTGTTTTCAGGAGCAGCCTCGTCAAATACTGTTTGTGGGCTGAGACCCTAAGTAAACTGCCAACCTGTTAAATTGCTGACCTACCCACTAGTCCCAGTTTATTCTGCAGCAGAAATACAAACACACCAGGACCAACCCCCAGAACTCAACTTTGAACTTTTCTTTCATTTTGTCAGAGTCCTTAACTTGTTTTTAAAATAACATTTATTTCTGTTAAATTGCAGAAGAGTTGGATGCAGTCCGCCGGTCGAGCTTTCCCTCTCCTTCTTTGTGCATTGAATTTTGTTCACTCGCTTTACATGCCTCAAGTTGCTGTAATGCTGCTGGGAAAGTAATTGCCTTGCACTTTCTCTTTCTGATGCCCACGGGTGACTGTGGGGGACTCCTCCCTGGGCACAGCACAGAGTTAAAAGCCCTGCTTCTGTTGCTTTGCTTAAGACCTGGTTATTTCTTCTCTCTTTTTTTTTTTCTTTCCTTTTTTTTTTTTTTTTTGTCAGCTGCCTGTTATATCAATCACAGAGCTGGGATCTATTTATAGGTTGGGACTCGGAGTACTGTGTCCTAGTCACAAAGAGAGGCAGAGACGCAGAGGGGACTGTCGGCTGGTGCAGGCGGAACCAAAAGATATTTAATCAGCAATTAGAAACACCTGAGGGCAAGGGAAATTCTACTCCAGCCTCGAGCTTCATCTCTCAGCCTGCAGCATGTAAGTACTGAACTTCTACCTTTATTGCATTTATGGGGTTGTTTGTTGTTTTTTTGTGGTTTGGGTTTTGTTTTTGGTGGTGTTTTTTTGATCCATGTATTGTTGTGCACCAATCCTTTTATCTGGACTAAAAATTATGGTAGCATCATAATGTGGTTAAAGGTAACGTAGATTTTTTTTCTATGTTCACCCTGTCAAAGGAAGGTCAGTGTGACCCACAAGGATAGGAGTTGGTTTCAGAACTTTATAGAAATCAGATGGTTACACTGTATGAGAGTTTCTTTTTCCTCTGGAAATAAGCAAGTGAAAGTTTGAGTGGAACGGCTGCCTTTTGGGAATAGAAACGGTCAGGTTTGCTGGCATTCCAAAAAGGTCAATGTATAACGTAACTCTGCTTAAGGGCTTACCAAGGACAGGTGCTATTTATCCCATGCTGGTAAAGGCAAACCTGGAAACTTCAGCAGTCCTGTCTTAAAAGAACCAAGTGACACCCTTTCCTCTACTTACAGCCCCCCCCCCCCCCCCCCCAAAAAAAAAAAAAAAAAAAAGGCAGCTTCATATCAAGCCTTCTCTTAGCAGGAAGATGAAAATGAAATTTTACTTTTACTGAATGCCTTTGTCATTGAGCAGTTGATGTCTCTCCAGTTTTAAAAGTCCCAAAGCAACCAAAGCCTCTTCGATGACAAAAGAGGGGTGCAAGTCTTTGCAAAGTTGGCACAGTGGCAATCCAAGAAGGAACTTACTCTGCCTCTGATTGCCAGCGAGTTATTTGCTTTAAAGCAGGCAAAATGGTTTGAACAGTGATACACTTTTTGAGTATTTATTTTTAACAGGAGAATGAAGAGAAGCAAGACCTAATAATTACTTACAAACTGTTTTTTATTAATAGCTTTTATCATATATTTTGGCCAAAATACTGGAAATCAAAGAGGTTTTTCTTATTTTGGCCTCAGAGGTTTGGGTTACATCTTTTAGAGAACTAAGTTTTTATTTATTTTTAAGCACAGAAAATATTCCTCGATTTCTTGTGTTTATAACATCCGTCCCCCAAAATGCAAGTATTATAATTTTTAATTTTTATTTTAATATGAGTTACATATGGAATATATATTATAAAAACTTTTTCCCCACCATTGTAATCTTTGAAAGCAACAAGAAGAAAAACAAAGCTTAACTTAAAAATAATTTGGATGGAACAAGTGTCTAATGAGAATAGAACAATTAAACCAGAGCTGTTTCACAATTAAAATATCAAGTGCTAGGAACAGATGATAGCTGAATTGCTTGGACCGACAGTAGAAATGTGACAAGAGGCAGTTATTTATTTTGTTTATTTGATGTATATTTTATAATTCTCAAAGTTTTTGACTTAAGTTCAAGGAACAAAAAATACTGACTACAATTATTTTTAAGTTTTTAATTATGGATATAACTATTTCTTCTTTCAGTTAAAATTCTAGACATAAGGCAGGCTTTTAGGACAATACTGATAAACACAGTGAATTTTCATACGCAAATAATGTTCCAAATGATTCCAGTGAATACGCTGCTTGCTCTGAAGCTCCCCTCCCCCCAAATAAAACAAAACTGTCAGCCTAACCATCCTCATCATAGAAAGCTTCCTTCTGATTATTAAGGCTTTTTGCTTTACCTAAAAATGAATATATTTAAATTATTTAAGCCCCCTTTCTGTTTGTTTTGGCACGAGATTACCTTTATTGCCTCTCTGTGACGATGCAGTGTTATTGTGTAATAAAAGGAGAGTAGATTTTCTTTTTTCTGAAAGGCATTAAAAAAATAAAATTGCTGACTCTGTAACTAACAAAGAATCTATCAAATAGCTGGTCTGAGGTCCTTCTAAAAATTGAAAGCCAAGTGGTGTCTTATCTCTCGAAAAATAAAAATTGACTCTCTTTCCTTCTTACAAATAGACAAATATCAGCATGACTACGCTCAGGAATTACTGCAAAAATTCCTTTATTATACATTTTAGCAGGCATTCCCAAAGAAGTCCTCTGAGTATAAAGCTGGAAAAGGTTTAGTCTTAAGAATTTTTTGGGCTATTCAGTAGTTGTGTCCACATAGCTGCTGGACTTTATCCTTTGCTTTTAACCACATGTGTCTTTTCGCCTGTTCAACCTGCTGTATCGTTTTATTATGCATTTGGAAAACATTGCTAAGCATCTACTGCCCTGTGGTATACCAATCAAAGGCTTATGGGTCCCCTTTTATTTAAGGGGAGGGAAGGAGTTATCTGTGGTTAGAGAAAGACTTTGATGCATTATGTGTAAGGAAGTCTTTGTTATTTAGTTTCTGTCTCATTAATGATTCATTTTATGTGGACTAAGCACCTATGAACCTCCAAAGTGACTGACTTAGTGTAGTTATCGCAGCGCTGTTGCATGATTTTATTTATTTTAATTAATTATATATATATATGTAAGGAATGAAAAATCTTTTTTATTCATCCCAGTTTATTTGTTTCCTTGATGGCAAAGTAGTGATTGACATGCAGATTTCTTTCTCATGCCCCTCCTTCCATTGCAGAGTACGACACCTCCTGAGAATTATAAATATAACCTGTGCCAAATGTTCTGCACAGGTGTCTGGAGTACAGCATGCTCAGGTGTCTCGCTGTAAGTCACTGAGAATACGGAGTAAACATCAAGAAAAAAATACTCTTCTTGAAACAATTCTGTGTTTTTTTGGGGCCTTCTGAATAAAACCCCCAAAGCCAGCAGTCAGTTATTAAAGATTGTGTAGCTGTCTCTTGCTCTTGCTGTTTCTTACCTCTTTTATCATTTCACCTGTACATCTGTCCATCTATTTCTCATCTCTCTATTTTTACATTTCATTATGCTATGCTTGCTCTCCCGCTCTCTTCTTTTCCTTTCCTGAAGACACATTTCTATCTGGCACAGAAAATAAACTCAGATTGCGGGTAGTTATGTTAATCTAATTCAATCCTCTGTGGGTTAGGAGTGAAATTCTAATAGTGGAGCTGTTGAGGGCTTTTTTGTTAATGGCTTGGGGATTACATTGAGTTAAAGGCTCATTTCCTAATCAAACAGAGAGGGAGAGAGTGACTCCGAATATTTATGAGTCTCCCAGCGCGAGTTAAACATTGAACTCCAAAAGCAGGATTTCAGTGCTGCAGAAAGAGTTAAAACCCCTCAGGGCTGCTGTGGAGGTGGGGGGCGGGGGGAAAGAAACCAGTTAAGCCATCAGCATTTTCAACTGCTGTATAACTTCAGTTTGGTGAGAAAAAATAATCATCTCACAGAGCTAAAATGGAAACTGTAGTGAGATATTTAAAACAAAGTCAAGTGATGCTTCAGAAAGGCTCTCCTTTAGCAAAGCAGGACACATGCAGTGCATGCTGTAGCCCAGTAGAAACTCCAAATAAATACTCTTCTAAATGGGAAGGAGTGGAGGGTGGGCTTCCTTTTAAACCCAGGCACTAATAATACATTTTTAATGTATTGTATTTTTGGTTCTGTTTAACTCCTGGCTAACCTTTTTTTTTTTTTTTTTAAAAAAAAAAAAGGCATGAGTAAATTAATGCCTAAATTATTCCAATTCTGTTCAGTAGACTGATGTCTGATGGCCTTTTTTTCTGTCCTTCAGGTTAGCTGAAGTCTTGGGTCAAGTAGTTTAGGTGGAGAACTGGATTCACTGTCACAGGAATGATTGACCAAATTAATGCCTGATTGCTTTTGTGATGAGTTCATCATAAATGCTTGGGTAGACCCTTCTGTTGCTGAGAAAGAGCTATCCTGCCTGCAGCAAGCAAAGGACCTGTGTTGCTAAGTGGGGTGCTGTAAACTAGCTAGCAGTAGGCTTTTTTGCTCCGAGCTTGGACTTAAAAAATCTATCAGACTGTACAAAATTAAGGCTGTGCCATGATCATGCCCCTCTTCTGTAAAGAGGTCCTGAAAAGGAGTAAGGATAGAAACCTGCCGTCTTGTGACTCATTTGGCCAAGTCATGTCTCCGTGTTCCTCAGTTTCCCTGCCTGTAAAATGATATATGGCTGACATCAAAAGTACTCTAAGATCTACAGAAAACAACCTTGTATAAATCCCAAATAGCTGGTTTGCCTATGGCATAGTGACTGCAAATCATTGACACAGGTGCATAGCTTGAAAATGAGGTTTTTGTGCTGGCAACAAGGAGTTACCCCCACTTTGCTGGGTTTGGTAGGTTTTTGTTCTTCTTGTTGCTTTGTTTTGTGTTTAAATAGATTTGGTACGAGCCACCAAAAAGGTCATCCAGTTTAGGTAAGGCAAGCAGAAAGAAGGTTAATTTACTCCTCATAAAACCAAACCAAGTCAATGGAGATGTCCTTCACACTAGGGTCTTAATTTGGTCCTGGTGACCATTGTTGAGATGATGGAGCTCCAGAGGTTTTTTTTGATAGGTGGTAAACTCGGGGGGGCGGGGGGGGGGGGGGGGAAATAAATCAGTCCCTGTTTGTTTCTGGAGCCATGTGTATTGGTGGTCATCCTTTATATACTAAATTTCGTGTTTTTGCTGACATGTCTATATGGGTGCAGCACCTTGAGGTAAGAATTGGCACCTTGCCCTAGCTGAAAAATTATTTAAAACTGAGACCTGATGTGAATGCCTGAGGCCCGTTTCTCTTTGTGCTCTGTGCCTGGACCTGCTGAGGAGAGCACCATCAGCTAGAGTGTACTTTATTAAATGCATTTGAAATACATAATAACTGTGTTCTTTCCCTCTAATAACTGGCACCCACAGCAGATCACTTTGAGACATGAGCTTTCTGTGGCTGAGCTGGACACTGTATAACATTTTCTTCCAACCTTCCCCTTCTTCCCATCCCAGTTTCTCTTCTGTTTGACTGAACCTTTTCTTCTCCTGCTCTGTTCTAGTGTAGCCATGGCCTAGTAGTTTATACTTGGATTTCCTCTGATTAACTTTTAGGCAAATTACTCTTCCTTCTCCTCTTTTTGTCCTTTCCAGTGCTGTCCTGAATCCTATGAATGGCCTGCTGTTGTTTACTCTGAAGGTAGTTACGTTTCAGTGCAGCTTTGCCTGGCATACATACAGATTATGAAGAACTGGGGAACTGAAAACTGATTTTCAGCTCTTCCACGAGCTACATAACACACTATTTTTGTTGTTGTCCATGCATGCCACAGTTATTTAAAAGATGGTTGTATAATGGTGTAGGAATTTCAGGGAAGCAAACATTTTTACTGTTTAAACTCTTAGAACACATTTTACTTGCCACAATGACTTGAAAGTAATGATATTTTAAAAGTCTTGGGATGCTTGGAAGTCTCTAGGGAAAAAAAAAGGCTGTGTCTTTAGGGGAAATTACCCTTTCTAATGGGATAAAACTCATAACTAAATCTTATTTGAATACTGGAACGCATACGCCAAGCTACAAAGCCTGAACCTCACGTGTATGAGAGGGAAGCATACGTGGCTATTTTTATTCATTAAGGAGCCGCTGCCCTTTCCTTTCCCTCTACCATGTGAGACGCGAATGATCCTGCTCACAAGAGTTTCACGCTGCTCTCAGAATGGATTCTCTCTCTCTTCATAACTGTGTTCACCAGATCAGCAGGAAATGCACTCCAGAAGTTCTCGTTTCCCCAGCCTCCCGTGATCACCTCTTTGTACTAGGCCTGAGCAAATGACCAGGAGCCACATACCAAAACACAGGCATGTCAGCGACATCCCTCTGAAGCTCACAGGACCTGGAGCGTGACTTTCTGGGTGAGAAGAGAGAGTATGCCTGCCACCAGGCCTGTCAGACAGCTTTCTTTTTATTTGCTTTACTCTCCATCCTCAGGCCTTTCTCTTTCCCCTAGGACTCCTGAGTTATTTAAATTCTCAGCTGCTATCATTGGCAGCTCTTTCTGCTGCCTCCCTGTAGGTAGGAAGTTCTTCCCTGTTGCATTGAGTCCCCATGGCCTAGGATAGGGTGTTTCAACCTTTCTTTGGTGGTGACGTGAACTCATGTAGATTGCTGGAGAGCTCCTGTGAATATGATTTTCTCAGTCATGCTTCTTGGACCTGTAATCTGTAGCCCTAACAGTAGGGCTGCTCTCAAGTTAAAACCATTGGCTAATGCTTTCTTTGGGTGGGGGAAGTCTGCAAGGATTTTGTGAGTGAAACAAAAGCTAGGAAAAGGTTCCTTGCATCAGGATCCTCTCTAATGCTTCCCCCAGGAGTCCTTCTAGGAACCTATCCCACGCCCTACTGCTTTTTAGGTGGAAAACTCTGTGAACAGCTTCAATGTATTCATGGCCAATCTTTATACCAAGCAATTTGTTTCACTGTTGTTTTTTAATTTTAGCTCTGACACAGACTCTCTGTTCAGCCTAAGGTGAGTCCCTTCACTGATGTGATGATTTGTTTTGCCCATCTTAAATGGGGTTCCTGCTTGCCCACTCTCCGTGGCCTATGGAGAGTTGCATGATCACAGCAAAATGCTTTGTGTTACTGCGGACTCCTAGTACGGCCCAGTGTTTTGCTTCCTGTAGCCCTTATTCCCTTTTTCACAGTGCAAATAATCACTTTTTTCCGTTCATCCTGAGCTTTCTCCCCATCACTCTTGCTCTTTTTCTGCTATATAGGATTAAACTTCAGTTTTGTGTGTAGCAGGCTCTAGCCCTGGGGCTGCAATAACTGTCTGTGCCATCTACTGCCTATGCAGCCCCCTTCGGTGAGTGCCAGCTGGTGCCCTGGGAGCGCCCTATACTCCCTGCACAGACAAGTAGTGGGGGATAGCGAGCTGAAGCTATGGTTTCTTTGGGACAATCTATCCCATACAAAGAAATTGGATGCAAGGACGCGTGCTCGAAGGGCAATATATAGAGATGTTATTGCTTAGCCGAGGTAATGGGCCATTCCTCTCTGCAACCCCCTGCTCACCTGGCTACGTTACTTCCAGCTCTGTGGTCTCTTCTGTGGCACGTGGGCTCGTGTAGTGTGTGTTTAAGGAGGACACAATTACTGGTGCTGCTGGTGTGTTTGTGAAGGGTTAAACGATGGGGGCTGAGAGCCGGGGCTTCTCCTGGGAAATAAGGACTAGCCAGAAGAATTGATTGTCTTGGCTTATTGATCCTTCGGGAAACAGCACTGAAGTGATAATGCTGTTCCTGCCACTTTCAGGCACTTTGTACCAGCAACATCCTCTGTTTACCTAGAATAGTGCAAAGGCAGAGCTGTTCTGTTGCTAACCCATCCCAGAAAAAACCCGTGCTAGACATGTGTCAAGTTTACCACTCGTCTGTCTGCTCCCAGGGAGATGTGCATGTGCAGGGAGGCAGCTCAGCAAGTGCTACTGCCTTATAGTGGCTAACGTGGTTCTAGCCACGTGCATGGGCTGGTGGTGGTGGGGTGATGAAACATCCCACGGGCTTTGCACTGAAGCTTCAAACCTACCCTGAGAAGTCAGGCATTTCTTTCTGGCCCCAGGGCGGTAGACGGAGAAACACCGACTTGCTACAGGAGCTGCTGCAGGAGCAAAGCTTTCTGTCTGCTCAGCTGTGCCCATGCCTGTAGGTGCATGAATCAGATGTCCAAACGGCACAGCATGTGGAGCGGCAGCCCTAAGGGTCTGTTGGGTGCTTCTGTGACCATGGGGGGGGCACACGCTTTCCTGCCTGTTTCTGGGCTGTGGGACCCTCCTTGCAGCACAGTGGGCTGGGGAAGCTCTCACACTGTTTCCTCTCAGGCACCAGTTACAGTCAGCTTGCGAATTGGGCTTGGCTCACAGCCTTAGCTAGACCATTGCTGATGACTACAAATTTGGACTCTCACTTGCAGAAATAAAAGGGCAGCTTGTTCATCGTGCTCCATATCTCCTTTTCTCCCTGCTTTGTACTCATGTGCTTTGTACCCTTTCCATTTCTGGATGTGTTGTTGTGTTACTCGGACAGGTCTCTGCAGCTTCCCAAAGCCAGGTCAGAAGGCCGTGGAAGGTTGGGCCCATTTGGAGTGGATTACAGCATCTTGCAGAAAGCCAGGAGGGCCAGAAAAGCTATTGTGAAACGTTTCTTTATTAAGTCAGGCCAGCTTATATATAGAGATACGCAAATAACTTAGAGCCATTTAATTACCCTATATATCATTTCTATAGTTCATCTTCTTTGATGTTGCCAACAACTTTGCTGCTGTGCTTGATGTTTTACTTTACATCTCCACCATGTGAAAGGAAATGATGAGAAAAATTGCAGCTTTCTTTTAAAAGAAAGAAGTGTCTAGACTGCAAGGTTTCAGGGAGCAACTAGAAAGCATAAAGCCAGCTACTTTTTTTTTCTTTTGGTTGGTTGGGGGGATAAGATAATATAATTATGTTTATTTTGGGACTTGATCAGTAGTTGAACATTTGAGGCTTACTGTACTGGGTTTAATATAGTATGCAACATTGTGTATTATGTAATGTAAAATTATTATCTATTACTTAATAAACCTCATGCTGTGACTGTTCCACTTTTGTTTAACTAGCTCTCAGTCCATGGCTACAAGTTGTGCTGGCAGCTTTGACTGTTGCTTCCATTTTGCCCTTGTTGTTTATATCATGACACAATCCCCACTCTTGGGGCTGCTGCATTTATTTACGAGGCCACTTCTGTCCTAGAGACCCTACAATCTGATTCAAGACAAGAGACTACCAGGAGCAGAGGCAGTCGTGAAGTCTGTGGCAATAAGAAAGCTGAGGATAACTGAGACAGGAATTTGTGGTAATGCATTGCTGCGAGTGTGGTTTGTTTTGAATGCAGGTGGCTTTACTTACTGTGCACTTAACTAAAAGATACAGAAAAGAAAGAAAAAAGTATGCCCCTTTATGTCTCTGTGTAAAACCTGACTAATTCTTTGCTTTGCAAAATTAGCACCTCCACTTCCTTAGCTAGAAGAGACCTCTGCTACATATTCACAGTATCTTTGTACACGTCTGTGTGTTTTCCTCTTTTTATTCTAACAATGTAGTCATTTTTTTAATGAAAAATACTTCTTAGGAAGCAGACTTCAAAGAAACCAAAGGAAGTATTTTTTCATATAATACAAAATTAAACTGTTGGATTTGTTGGCCTTGGCATCGTTCAGTAGCAAAGTTATGGGTGAACTCCAGAAGATATCAAGGAATTAATGGAATATGTGGTCTTATCAGTGGAAAATACAAATTGTGGTCTAAAGGGAACGGTCTAAGCCATAAAAGCACAGTAAGGTAAAGAGCAGGGACAACATTCTCCTTTGTTAGTGTTTCCCTAAGCACATGCTAGTGGCTGTTATCAGAGATGAAAGATGGAGCTAGCTAACTTCTTAACTTCACCTGGCGTGGCTGTCCTCATGGCTTCTGTTGTGAGTAGAACTGGTGTTGTCACTCAGTGCAGGTAGCTGAATTATTTATGTTGATACCACATTACAAACATACTGCATTTATATTTTGTTTACACTCGAATGGTTTTCTACAGTTACAGGCCACGTTCCCAAAGCTGTGGAAGTTCCTGGGGTAGATAAACCGCCATGAAAGTAGCAGTGAAGACAAGAATGCAGTCAGGGAGCGAGGCGAGGCTCAGTACAAACCACGCTTCCTGACTTTACCCTTTCTGACCAGTACTGTGTGCCTTCCCCCAGGCTGGGTGCCTTTTGCAGTGGAATTTGCAGGGCAGAGAAAGGCCCAAAGGAAAAGAGGAAATGGATTAGAGGATGTGTAACACCAGACTATGCAGAAGCTGTGAGCTTGTTTCGAAGTGTAACATCCTCTGCTCCGCACTGCATAGGGCTGCAGAAGGTTTAGTCACCTAATGGGCTTTGGTTTGGTGGTGTGTTGAGTCAGAAGAGCATTGCATTGCTGTATCACCTGCTGGAGAAGATTTGTTGAGTTAAATGGGAACTATACTATAACACCCAGCAGTTTATTTGCATTCTGATGCTTGTTCTATGCAACTACAGCAATGCTTCCAGCTTCATCTTTCCTATCTGTGAGTGGGGGGGTGTGGTGGGCCTTTCCTTATGCAGTGGAATATCTAGGAACATCTTCCCACATGTTCCCAAAGCTCTTGGTTACCTGACAGAGGAGGCATTCAGACAAACACAAGATATTTTGCTTATAAATTGAGGGTCCCGTGTGAAAAAGGGAAAGGATCGCAAACTTTTGTGCACTCAGTGGTTACATGGAGCAACCTGCTGCTTGTCCAACGCCTACCTTGTGAGCCCAGAGCACTGAAAAAGTGCCCTGTTATCTGTTGAAAATTGTAGTTTGGTGTTTTGGCTCTTTCCTTCCCCCCTCAAGGATTGCATGGGCCTTCTCTAATGTAGCCATCTGTAAACCTGTGTAAACTTGGAAGCTGTGTCATGTTGTAGTTTTGCTGCTTAATGTATGTCTTCAGTAAAACTTGAGTGAGTGCCTTGGGGCTTCTGAGGAAATTTCTCTTTCACAGCCCAGAAGTTACCTCTGTAGTGAGAGGGCAGCTCTGCATTACTTTCTGGGGAGCAAGAGAAGGCCAGGCAAGGGGCAACAGTGCCTCCTGTCTTGGTTCAAATGTTGATTGTTTTCTTTTACATGTTTCTACTATACTTTGCATTGGTAGGTACTGATCCACATTGGAGTCAAAACCCAGATCTCTTACGCTGAAGTCCTGATAACTGCTGAGACCTGAAAAACTCATGACAGGCCTGGACTGGTGGGGAACCATGCTAGCTGTAGCTCTCCAACCCAGCCAGAAATATTCCCAATTTTCCTTTTTTTTTTTTTTTTTTTTGAGCCCATCAATAATGTGGGGCAATTATGTGACTATAGACTGATATTGTACAAAAATATGTTTGCACCATTTACTATTTAAAAGTTGAGCCAAGCAGGAATTTATGCTGCTGGTTTCCCATTCATCTGGGAACTGCTGCAACTTTGGTAAAGGCACGTTTCTTCAGAGAGAGGGCTCGAGCTGCTAATTTGACTGTAGGAGTTTATTTCTGGAATGCAGCAGTGTTTCACCAACGGAGCAGCTGTCCTGGAAACACTTACCACACGGGGTCATTTTCTTCTCTGTGTGTAATCGACAAAGCCACCCCAGTTAATCTGAATCTTTTTAAGTCTCCTTAACTAGACCACAGGGAGTGCAAAGAGGTCTGCAGAACTCTGACCTCCTTCACTTCCTTCTCCTATCATTAGGGAAGAAAAAATACTCCCTGCTTAAATGTCCCTTAAAGGAGAAGCCTGTAATTTTTTCTGAGTATGGAAAGCTGTTTCTGTCAGTAACGTGCTACTGATTTGGGGGAAGTGTTGGTCCTCTATTTTCTACAGATATTTTGTGACAGTAGCTCTACCTCTTCTAAGCTTCCCAGCTGTTCAGGGATGTAGAATCACAGCAGTTAGAGGTGGAAAAAGCTTCTTAGCTTTCAGTCCTTTTTATTCTGTCTGATTTGCTTTGCTTGCACAACTTTCTTCCATGCCATGCTGGGGTGACAGTTCTACAGCTTGAGTCCTTCTGCTACCACAGAATGTTTACTGGTTGCTTGGTTTAAATTCTGTCTTAATTTCTTCTCTTTCTTTTTTTTTTCTCTCTAGTTTCCTCTTGTTTCCTTCCTCGCTGTTTCCACTCTTCAATATTCCTTGGACTTGAATCCTATCTCTAAATACTCCTTTCCTCAACAAAACTGTTTTTTTTTTTTGCCCCCAATAGCACTTTGCATCAGTCTCTTGCGCTGCTCTGTAACTTTTGTTATATTTCTCTTGAGAAGGTTTTGCTCTTTGAGTTCCGTGATTCCCTTCTATGTCTTAAACCTGTCTTCTAAGCCAGGGTGCAAGGCTGCAGGTAGCGGTTCTTTATGGGGAGGAGGACATTCTCTCTCGAGCTTGGAGAAGGCCTTTTTCCAGAGGCTGCCATGTGGTAAGTCCTACACCTGCGGTCCGGGCCAGCCTCTCTGCAGCCATGGTGGGTGCATCAATAAAGCTCTACAATGGAGGTCTGCATCTTCCAAGATTCAGGGACTGTTTCTTCATTCAGGTACTTGAAACTGAGAACACCTATTACCCCTACAGCTGCTGTCTCCTCTTCCCCCAGGCTATGCTAGTGTAGTTTTTCAAATGAGTAAGTATGACTGGGGGTTCCTAAAAAAAAAAAAAAATTAACCATGTCATGAAGGATTTCTTCCCCTACCATCAGTTGTTTCTGCAAGTGATTAAAAAAAAAAAAAGACACCTCACTGTATTCAGCTAGAATATTTAGCATATTTAAGAATCTAATTTCAGAGTAAGAAAGCTCTAGAAAAATATTCAGGGGATTCAGTGTTTTTCTTTTTTAACTTCCTCTCTTTCCAGGTGAGTGATGGGGTGAACGTAATTAGTCCTTGGTAACCATTATAGAAGAGTACAATCTGTAAAGGTGGTTGTGATCCATTTGGAGAAAAGGCACTATAAATTTTACTAAGAGCCAAGGGGCAGTAAGTTGTAGTAGGAAAGCGAGTCTTGCTAGCATTGTTTTAAAAGCTGAGGTTTGAGAGATGTTGCAGAAAGGAGAGGTGAGCAGTTTTTGAGAACAGCCTGGTATGACAAACCAGAGGGCTAGTTGGAGATCAACAGTGTGTGGGTTTAAGAGGCCTTTAATAGGCAGTAAAATAGTACATTGCAACTTAATAGAGAAAAATAGAGAAATATTATCTCAATACTATGACAGTCTCTTCTAATGGAACATGGCTATAGTCACTTGAAATTAAAGGATAGATTTGTTTTATCTGTTAAAACTAGATCGGTGGCTGGTTAGCCAGAGTATACGAAGTTCAAAGCGCAAAGTTTTCCTCTCCTGTTTATGAGCATGTGTCACAGCAGAGTCCATAGCTTGACTTCAGGCTTCCAATGCCCCCATATTAAAAATGCATATTGTAGCAGTAAAGGCAAACCTGGGCAGAGTAGCAGTGGTGTTGGCTGTTTGATGGGCAGCTCTCTTCCCTCATTTTGTAACCCTGATGTGGTAGATTTATAAAATGTATTTTTCCTATAGGCAGCTTACTCTATGAAGCTTGAATAAAATTTTAAAATAAAGCGGGTCTTAAATAAAATAAAAATCAAGACATGAACAGATTTAAATGGCCACTTGTTTATTATAATGTATAAGAAATTGCTTTATAAAAACCATTTGTGGTTCTTCTTTGTTGAAGCTTCTAGGGAACCAAAAAGTTCTGGATAGTACACACAAACGCTTCTTAGTGAACGGTTTCAACAGAACAAAGCAGGTGCTGTATTTGTATACATTTGTCTTGCTTTCTACAACTCTTAAAGAATCAAAAGAAATCTAAACAGAGTTTAAGGTAGACACACACTGCTTTGGTGCTGTAACTCCTGTAGTGATCTGTTACCTTCTCAACATCAACATCTTCTAGAGAGACACACAGCCTTGATTTAAAGACATTGTGATAGATTATCCAGAATGCCTCATGGCATGTTGTCCCAGTGGCCAGTTCCTGCCATTTAAAAATGAAAACATGCTCTTTATTGAAAAGTGGAATTTGTCTAGTTCTGGATACTAGGAATAGTCTTGTCTTACATCCTTTTAAAGCTAGATTAAAGAACTCTACTATTAAATTTTCCCCCCACTTACAATTAGATCAGGTCACTCCTTAGACTATTCTTGGAATTAAATTTATTATGCTTCTTAGATCTCTCACTGGATAGTCTTTGTTTCCAGCAAGTACTGGGCTGACAGCATCATGCTTTTCAATTCAGTAATTATGTCTTTCAGTCTCCTTCTGTCTCAACCACGTCATCATTTACCTGCACAAAAATGGAAATTTTAAAAGAAAAATACCCCAAACATAAGTAAAGTCTCTGACATTACAGCAGCTGTGAAAATATATTAGCAACTTGGAGACCATATGTCATGTACACCTGGGCTTATAGTAATCTGTCTTGTGGTCAGTTTGAATTAAACTACCCTTTTCGCATTTTTAACTCAGATCATCTCCTCAGTCTGAGCTGTACATTCATGTGTGTCAACTGGTGGAAACAAATTATTGTCCTACTGTACATGGCATTGGTGTAGGCTCACCTTGAGTCCTGTGGTGTAGTTTGGGGTTCCATAATATAAGGACATAAAAAAATATTAGAATGTGCCTGAAGGAGGGTCAATGAAGATGGTGAAAGGGCTAGAGGGTCTGACTTATGAGGAGAGTTTCTTCAGCTTGGAGGAGACTAAGGGGTGACCTCATTGCTGTGTACAACCTCCTCACAAGGGGGATCTGAAGCCGATTCTTCTCTCGGGTGACCAATGATAAGATCAGAGCACCACAGAAAAGTTAGGGTTGGCAGGAACCTCTGGAGGTCATCTGGTCCAATCCCCTCCTCAAGCCAGGACACCCAGAGCAGCTTTCCTAGGACCATGTCCAGGTGGCTTTTGAAGATCTCCACAAAGGGGAGACTCCACAGCTTACCTGGGCAACCTGTGCCAGTGCTCCATCACCTGCACAGCACAGAAGTGCTTCCTGATGTTGAGAGGGAGCTTCCTGTGTTCCAGTCTGTGCCCATTGCTTCTTGTCCTGGCACTGGGTGCCATTAGAAAGATCCTGACTCTGTTCTCTGTGCACCCTCCCTTCAGCTATTTATATACATTGATGGGATCCCCCTGAGCCTCCCGTTCTCCAGGAGTCCTAACTCTCTCGGCCCCTCCTCACAGCAGAAGTGCTCCAGTCCCTTCAGCATCCTGGCAGTCCTGCATCGGACTATCTCCAGTACATCCGTGTCTTTCATGTACTGGGTGGTCCAGAACTGGATGCAGCACTCCAGATGTGGCCTTACCAGTGCTGTGGAGAGGGGAAGGATCACCTACCTTGACCTGCTGGCACTACTTCTTTTAATGCAATACTGCATACAGGGAAGCTCAGATTGGATATTAGGAAAAAATTCTTCACTGAGAGGGTGGCAGGCACTGGAACAAGCTTCCTATGGAAGTCGTCACAGCCCCACGCCTGTCGGTGTTCAAAAAGTGTGTTTGGACAACATTTTTAGATATATGATTTAACTCTTAGGTTGCCCCGTGTGGAGTCAGGCATTGGACTCCATGTTTCTCGTGTGTCCCTTCTAACTCAGGATATTCCATGATTTTAAGGGACGCAGGACAAATGTGGGAATCAATAAGTGGGGTGGGAAGGATGGTGGGATCTCCTCTTTCGGCACCAGATGTGGATTAAAGCATAGATGCAGCCTATGTAGAGGGACTTTTTTTTTTCCTACAATCTGATTTGTAAGAGCCAAACTCCTAAAGGAGAAAAACAGGCAAGGACAACAAAGTTTTATGCTCTTTGAATGTAACAGGTGTTATCTTTATGAAATTAACGGGATATCTACACTTCTGCGGGGTGGGGGGGGAAGAGATGTGGTTCTTTGCTTGGTAATTTTCAAATGAAAATGTTATATTAAAATCTCCCAGAGAAAGAAACTCAGTATGCCCTAAGAGACTTTGGCCTTTGCCCATACTGCATGTGGCAGAATGTAGTTGTGTTGCTCCAGGAAGAATATGGGGAAGAAATCCTGGGTTGGGTACTGCTATGTTCATACTTGCTCCTTTTGCACAGGAACGGTTGTTAAGGACTGAATTATTTCAAGCAAGTTGTGCTCTGAAAGAGAATGAGTTCATATAAGATCAGAACTAGTAGCCCATTGTTAGGTGCGTGAGGGAATGGGTTTCCTTCTGTCTTGCAGGATTTTACAATATTTGATTATTTCTTCCATTGACTACCCCGATCTGCCTACTATAATGCGATAAGAAGGCCACCTCCTTTCATCCACCTTCACTAGGATATTAGGCTAGTCAAAATCAGACCCTGTGAATGAATCTCTTTTTTCCAAATTAGAGTCTTGCTGTCAAGAGAGCAATTTTAAATGCTTCAACAAAGAATTCTGGTACCAGCTGGTAGATATGTTGAATTGTTAATACACTCACTATAGCCATATCCCTAAAAAGAAAATATTTGGATTATGAAATCAAGGTAATGGGGCTTCGTGCATCAGAATTGCAGCTGCTGGGGTGAAATATGCTTTTCTTTGTACTTTCTCTGAATAATGTGATTGTTTGTGATATGGCCAGTCTAAGACTTATGGAAATAGCTTCTCAGCTGGTGTAAACCAGCACAGCTGTGGTGAAACCTAACAAGCTCTGCTAGTGTATACCACATTACAACTTGGCCCTTGATGTCCTTAGGTGGATATTTCTTTGCTTTTAAGTGGTCAGGTTTTGTACGTGCTGTGGGTAAATACAGGGTTGTCAGCAAACTAATGCAACCCTAAGCATGGTTCTGACACAGGATTTTCCTTTCAGGCTGTGCCTACTTGAAGGGAAATACTCCTCAGGTAAGTAGAACACAGTGGAGAACTGAGTGAAAGAGTGAGGGGGAATGGTGGTGACTAGCAAGTCCAGTCTGAGCTGACATTACAGCACCTCAGACCAAGGCAAAAAAAAGTGGGCAGGTTGCAAATGTTGGCCTTTCCATGAGACTTGACAGTATTGTATGGAGGCAGGACATCATGAAGCAATGATGTAGTGTTCCTGCTTTGTACCGCTCTGGTGAGACTTTCAGCTCTGGGCACTAGAAGCAAAAAAAAATGCAGAGAAAACTTGGAAGGTAGTAAGAGAAGAACAACAAAAATGATGACAGAGCTGGAGGGATTGTTTTTATGAGGGAAGATCAAAAGAACTAAATATGTGGAGCTTGGCTAAGTGATGACTAAGAAGGGAACATGAAAACTAGCTACAACTGTTTGAAGGATATAAACACTAGAGGTGAGCAAACAGCAGGGAGAAATAGTCTATGAATTTGAAAGTCATTTTCAGTTTAACCATGTTTCCACCCTTTAGTGCTCACTTTCCGTTAAGACTTGTGCTTTACTGAGGATGTTTTCAGGGAAAAGCACACTTGAATAGTTCAAATGCTTCAGTATCTACAAGGGAGTTCTGAAATGTAAGTTCAAGCTTAAAATGTGAAATTTGCTTTACCTTGCATAAGTCACCTAATGCTAATCAACACGATGCAAATTTCCTGTATGGCAAGGCAAATATGTGGGATGAAAACTATACTTCCAGTTTTACATGGTACTTGTGTCCTTCCCTGATGGATTTACTTAGTTAACTGAGCAATGCAGGATAGGTTCCAGCTGCCTTCTATCAGCTTTGCACAAAAGGTGAGGCATTTGCTCTTGTTGACAGGCTGTATTTTATAAGTGGTATGATTTGCATGTTGATCTGTTGGGGGAGATTTTTTTTTGTTTGTTTGACAGTGTTTAAAAGTGACTAGAGCACAAAACATGAGCGTGTTACATATATGAGGGCTGGAGGGCTGTTGGTGCAGTGTTACGAAGCCGTGCAGATGTGCTTGTACGCTGCAAAGGAGGCTTTCTGTAACTTGTTTGTGGGCAATTCATTAACTTAGAAAGGTGAATTTAGCTTCTGTGACCCCCATGGATAGTTAGTGCAATTGAATTGAGAGGAGTTTTAAGAAAATGTTGTATTAATGGTGAAATTTTCTCCTTCTGGAGGTCTATTTGTCATTTAAAGCACTTGGGCAAAGCAATGGAAGCAGGTGCTGGGCAAGCCTCAGGTGAACTGACTAATTTGGTAAGTCATTTTCAACTTTGGTGATTTGTGAATTCAGGCATTAAATTTTGTGTTAATACTCGTCAATAGACTTGTCTACGCATCTTTCCCTGTTAATGCAGGATTGATGCGTGCTGCTCAGCAAATGACAAGAAATACACAGTCAGCTGTGTAGACACACTCTTTAAGGAAATGCCTCTCTGGAAATGACTGTGTGTATGTATGCATGCATCAATCCATACTGTACACAGAAACTACAGGCATTGACCTATGCAAACACACACCAAATTATCGCTCCCTATAAACAAATTAGCATGCTTTAAAAGGTGAAAAGCTCTATAAAATTGTCTGCCCTGTTGTTTATGGCATGAGCAGAGGATACACTACATTACAGAGGAGCTCACATTTCTCTCTTCTCCCCCACCCCTCTCTAAATGGACGTGTGCTCCGTCCGTTTCACCATTGTTCCTGCCAGCCCGATCCCAGCAGGGGTTCCCTAATTAGCAATCTCTTCATTTCCAATCAAAGCACAAAGCGGCCCCAAAAGCCTCTCTTTATGAGGGAGCTGAGCGGTGGCTGGGGACGTGGAGTGGGATAATTGCCTTCGCCACTGGCAGCAGTAAGCAGCCTGGCTAATTCATTATTGTAATAACTTTGCTTGTCCTTGGGGAGGGGGGGCTAGGGTGAGGAGGACTGAGCCTGGCGGTGCTAGCTGAGGACAGGGGGAAGGGGGAATCCAGCCAGGATTGAGGTAGAAGATGGGGACAATTGGCAGGAAAGGAGAAACTATTTGAGATTTTTTTTTCCCCTCTGTCCCCCCTAAATAATTTGAGGAGGATGTTAATCTGTGGCATGGCAGACAGTGCTCCCTCAGCAGGACTACTGAGTGCACCCTTCTGCTCTGCCCTTGTGTTCACAGAGGGGGCATCCTGCAAAGGCACGTAGCACATAATGTGGTCCCAGGAATGTCAGGGAGGCTGAGGCTTGGTGGGTGAGGAGGACCCAGGGGTTGTCTTTCAGTCTGAGTAGGAAGAGTTGAGGCTGCAGCCTTGAGATAAGGTTGAATGACTCAGCTGCCCACACCCAGCAGTCTGTGGCATTCAGTGATGCACGAGAAGTCACCAGTCCTTGTGTGGAGTCTGCTGTGCTGTGTTTATTCCACACAAACAGGAGCTGACACATCTGCGGCAGAGCTTTCTTCCTATCTATTGTCTCCTTAAAATACCTTTAATCACTTACCCACCTTCGTGTGGGCTGTAGCTTTGACTTCACTGGGGCGCTGCTGGCTTCCAGTAGCAACCAAGGCTCTGCCCTTGTGAACAGACCACTAGGCTGAGATGCAAGCAGCTGCTAGGAGCTGCTAAAGGGAATAGGCAGAGGTGGTGATTACTTATTACTTGAAAGTAATATGGAAATGTCCGCGGTGTGGCCCAGTAAGCTGTTTAGGTTGGTTCTTTTTTTTGAAATAGGTATGTGTTTGAAGTAGGTAAGACAAGTCATATATTTCTGGACCCACTGGTTGTTCTTTTTTTCTTTCTTTGTCCTCATCTCGTATTGGTGTTGGCTACACTAATTGGACTGATAGGACAGCTCCTTTTCCAGATCACTTAGAGCTGTTACTGCTGTGTACGTTCACTGAGCTTGTCACTCTGATACTGTCACCATTCACGTTCCTGCAGTGAGATGGCTGGTAACATACCTATGCATTTTACTGCCAAATTTTTTTTCACTGAAAATTATTATTTCTGACATGAAGTAAAACAAAAGAACCAGTGACATCAAAGTGCAGGTGTCAAACGTACAAATCCGAATGTGGCAAGAGCAGTTTCCCACTAAACTACAGCACTGTATTAGTAAACACCCCGTTCTGGAGCTATTTGTGGTGCAGTGGTGTTATGGAGAGGCACGTGAAGCAAGTCCTCAGCATGATGCAAATTTCGAAAATTTCCCAAAGAGTTTTTAGCCACCTAAGATGCAAAATGCTTACAGGGAGACAGATGCTTCTGGGGTAGTTGTCTGAGACACTGGAGGCTTAATAGATGTTTGCAGCAGAACTTATAGTTAATTCCTGTGACCTGATTCCTGTGACCAGTGCTGTTTTCCCAGCTCCCTTGTGCTAGTTGCTGTCTGACGGGCTTCTCCACCTCTCAGCCAGGCATTCATCCTCTTCGAGGCTGCGCTGCCTGCAGCCAAATGAACGTCAGCTCAGCTAACAAGCAAGAATAAACGTCCTCTGCCCTGCACCAATGTGCGTGAGCAGTCCACAGTGGTGATGCTAGAGTCCCAGGAGAAAATGTCTTGATATCATTATTGTTATTTTCATGATCAGTGGTGTAGTCTTGGTTGTGTTGTGCTTCTTGCTGTCCAATGTAAACACTATACAGGGAAAGGTTCAGATGGGCCTGTGAGTGAGCACAATGGCTATCAGGGGATTTCAATCACTTGTTCTGTGTCCTGCTTCTGGATCCCTTCTGTCTAAGGGTTGTTGTAGCAGTGATGAGGGAGTTGGACAAGCTGTGAGAGGTACAGTTAGTGAGTTACAGCAGTAACAGCACATGGGGTTGAGGTGAACTCATATACATAACCCTGTCTGCTAAAAATGGTATATCCCCATTTGTACATCTGTGGGATTCTCAGTTCTGTGGTATGTCCTACACTTGCTTTGCATTTTTTGTTCCAGCCCCTGAACAACACCTTAATGGTGTGGAAAGTGTGCTGGCCAAGGGTTAGAGCCAGACACACAGTGGAAGAGACTTTTGAACAAATCATTTTCTTTCCTTGTGTTTGCAGCTGCTCAGGAATGAGGATCATCTGGAATCCCCTTCCTGATGCTTTAGGAAGCTAAAGACCTTTTGGTAAATAAATTTGGAACAGGCACGTGAAAGGGCTGAAAGACATCTGACATGCAGCACGCTGGCATAAGATTGATGGGATGTCAGGATATGGGCAAAGATGGATGAACTGGAGTAACGATGGGCAGTTTAGCCTTGACTTCACTTTTAGTCCAAGACCCTAAATTGTTGCATCATTAGCAATTGCTTCTGGGGAGGTAAGAAATTCGTGACAATGGGCATGAGAAGGAATATTAATGATCCAATTTCCAGCTGAGTTCCACTCCAAGGCCTTGCTGGGTGACGTGCATTTTTAATCATAACAAACCAGGATGAGAAGTTGTTTGCAGTGAGGCAGTCCTGTATGTGGAGCCACACTGTGTGACACTATCTCAGACCTCTGCCTGCTGCTCGGAGGAGGCTGTTGCGTACAGCTGCTCTGCTGTAGGCTGGTCTGGGCTGGACTGTGATTGTAGTAAAACCTGGATCGCTTAGGAATGCATCCATGGAGGGAGCCTAGTTATTATCTTGAATGGCCTAAACCTCTTGACCAGAAGAAATCACTGAATTCAATTGGAGCTTCAGATCAAAACTGGCCCCAATCCCAAAAGGGCAGCAATATGATTTCTAAATGTTAGAAAGCCTTGTGCTAACACAGTGCTGAATTCCCTGTTAGCCAGTTTTTACAGTCTTGATGGTTTCTGTGCAAGGGTCATCTCACTTGTTTCTGTTTCTAGGAGGTGATTTCTCTGTCTTTCAGGGGAATGCAGTCTGGCTGAGTGATGTGCCCAACAGCAGCTTTGATCCTTTCAGTCTTGGGAAGGAGCGTGAGAGAATTTGGGAGAACCTTTGAGGTTTTCTGACCTTCTGAGATGTTTTTCATTCTGAACTTTCAGCCACAGAGAGCTCTTCTGTACTGCTCTAGGTGCCCATCATTGCATGGTTCAAGCAGTCAGGAGCTGTTTTTGAGGGACATGAAGCCCCCTCACCTACGACTGGGTATTCTGTGCTCATTTAGCAGTGGGACGTGCAGCTCTGTCCTTGATACATATTTGCCAGCTGCATACCTTAGCTTACATGCTGAGCTTCAAGCTCTGTGTCTCAGGACAGGCTCCCGTTTACCCCTTTACTTTTCCTTCATCTTTTACTCTGTCTTGGTGACTGTAATTCCTTTGTCCGTAGGATTAAACAGCTAATAGTCACACCAGCATTCTCGTCCCACAGTTATCTGGTGTATGTGAGAATATGGTATAGAAGCACAGCCTTTTTGTGGCAGAGGTGTCTGATAACGTCTCTGTCAGAAGAATCAGCTTAGCTTTCTCAATACAAGCCTTACAGTGCACGTTAGGCAGGACAGTCATTCCATCTAGCAGAGGGCAGGGGTGCTACAGGTACTCTCACTATAATACAGGGGTTTTGCGAGGAAGAAATACTTGTCTTGCAGCTCCTTGTGTGTGTTTTAAGGCCAGAATTAAGTATTGACTTTCCTGTTGTTCTCACCAACCATTCAGTTGCTCCCCTATTTTTTAGTGTTAACTCAAACTAGGGAAAAAGTACTGCATGTTTGGACCTTGTGGCATCATGTTTTGTGTATCTGGGAGAGGAAAGGTGGTTGGTGTTTGATATCCCAGTGCTCTTGCTCGTCATTTTCAAGTAAACAAGGTGGAGGATCTGGAAGAGAGAATAGAAAAAGCCATCCTGGCTTTTTTTTTCCCCATTAAACTGGGAGCTAGTGTTCTCTGGGATGGTCTGTGCTGACACAGCCATTTGTATTCTGTTGGGTGGAGTTAGAGCATTGCTGCAGAAGGATGGGATGCTGTCTGTCAGAAAAGGAATTTCTGAAAGAACATAGACACCTGCAAAATCAGAGCCAGCCAGGCCACTCGTGTCTGCCCCAGCTCCTGCCTGCCGCAGTGCCAGGGGAAATGCCAGCAGCTTGAAGACTTCTGGTTTGCTTCAGAATAAAAGTTATAGGATTCATGTAAGAGCTGTTTCACCTGAGGAAGGGAATTCACTGAAGTGGGTGAGGAGGGAGTGGGGAGAGGATGGGAGGAGCTGCCTTTCAACATCCACAGTAGATGCTGCCTCTGGCATAAGTGCCCTGGTTGGAGGACAGATCAAGGGGTTTGGACATGTTGTGTGCATGTAGCAAGTCTGGCCCTGAGAGAGGCACCTTTCCACTTGGCAAAGCTGCCTCGCTGCTGCTGCTTGATGCCCAAGCAGCCAACATGCCTCCTCCACAAAAGGCTTTGGTTTGAAACGTTGAAAACTGCAGTTCTGTGTGTGTGAGAGCGTGGGGATTGCACGAACAGCGGCACCCTCCTGCACTGCGTGTGTGTGTGTGACAGGTGGATGTAGCTTGTTGTGATTTTTTTTTACAATTATTTTTGGTGAAGATGGATACCATTTGCTGAGATGGGTATTTGTTGCCCAGGCAAATCTCCCAGTGTATTTTCAGCAGCTGTACACGATCTCTGTGTGCGGTAGGTATGTGTGTGTGCATGTACATGCTTGTGTATGCCTTTATTTCCATGCTCCAGCTGCCTGCCTCTGATTTAAGGGCAGGTTTTATTCCCCAGCTGCCTCAGGGCTCCTCTTTTCTGATTGCATTAAAGTCTCCGTAATTCTCCCCTCATTAATGATTGGCATATTTTTACCTCTCACTAAAGGAGCTTGGAGGCAACTCCCGTGGGGCCCTGCTCGCCAAATGAAACAATTTCATCCTGCTCCAGAAACGCATTAAAAAGGGTTTGTCAGGATCTTATCGCTAGTTAGGGAAAGCTAATCAAATTACTTCTATTTATTAGCTGCTGCAGCAATGTGTCATTCCATCAAGTACAGGTACTGGGACAGGCGGGGATTGCACGGAGAGCTCTGTGCACTCAGTCTCTGTCTTGTTCTGCACAACACCATCTCATGCCAAGGGAGGCTGCAGGGCCAGGAGAGGCTGTGAGCTTCCCTGCAACAATGCTGCTGCCACCATTCCCACCAGGATTCCCCTCTGCTGCCTTTCTTTACTCATCTTTTCCAGAGCAATCTCCAAAGTTCCTTCTTAGTAGCACTCCTGAGCTTTTACCTTTGGTTAAGTTGCTTCTGCATTTGGTTGACCTCTTCTTGCTGTTATGGATAACGTTGTGCGATGGACTATTTGTTTTGTTTTGAAATGCTTTGGGATTTATTTATTTTTTTTGCACAAGTTTAACTCAGTATTAAGCCAGTCCAGGAATTATTTATATGGTTTCTCTTTAGACCTGGGGGCTTACTGACAACAGTGGGGCAGGATCGTGGCAATTTGGAAAATAATAAACATGGCATTACTTACTTTCTGAGTTTTTAAGGAAATTTATTTTTCAACTTTTTTGTATTTTTTTTAATCCATGTGGTTTAGAAAGGTAATGAAATTTGAGGGGCTGGGAAAGAAAACAACTGAGGTTTTTTGTTTTGTTTTGGAGTTTTTTGGTTGTTTTTTTTTTTTTGGTTTCTTTTTAGGGGGGGATAGGTTCCAAGGACCTAGCTGGGACCCTGAGAGCACCAGCTGTTGCTGGACTGATACTGATCGCATGAGCAGTAGTAGTTTGTGGAGCAGGAGGTGTGAACTCAAAAGCTCACCTTTTTTTTTTATTGATTCCACATGTGGAACATGCTTTTCCTATGTGCACAATGCACTTGTATTTGCAACCATATGCACACCCCGTTCTTGCACATGATCCTAGTCCCCAGGATGAGTATACCTGCTGTGGGCATGCTCAAAAGGGATGCGGAAGCAGGTGCCTGAAATACACTTCTAAACTTTAGAAAATGTAAGTCTACTTCCATTCCTTTACTATTTCTTTCATTTTGAAACTAAGCAAATTCATTGCTTGTATTTTGGATAAACATGAGTGTGCCAGTGAAAATGTGCCTATTTCCATGTAAAACTAGTCTCATATTAGAAAAAAACACAAGAATAAAACCATTTAGCTGGTGTATTTACATGAAGTGAAGTTTGTCTAAATAGGGTTACGGTGATTCACGATGATGATATTGCTGTGCACTTCATGTAAACCTTTGCTGTTTTATTTTGTGCATACCAGGAACTTCACCTTAGCACAAAATCCTGGCAGTGGAGTGAAAACGTGCTGTTCCCATGAGTGTCTGTGTGGACATAATGGTGTGCACTTGGTGCTGGCTTCATTCAGGGTAGGTCTGTGCTGGTTTTTAGCGTTTTGCAGCGTACGTACACACGTGCACACTGTCTTTGCGCAGAAGTGATGGTGTGGGTAGAGCTTTGGCAGTGTTCTGGTACTCCAAGCAATGATTTCTGGAGCTTGGGTTGCTGGGGGACACGTAAATCCCCCAGCTGCTATAGCTGTGTTAGTTCTGCGTGGTGTGAGGGGCTGCCAAGCTGCAGGGGCTCTGGGTGCCGTTCCCAGGAGCAGCACCGCAGCAGGATGAGTGGGGAAGTCTTGCCCCAGCAGCCCCGTGCAGTGAGCCATGCTCCAGCATCCTCATTATCCACACAGTTCAAAAGGCAGGCCGGAGCAGTCCGTCACGTCCCACAAAAGGCTGTATCGATTGGTCTGCCCGAGCGTTTCCCGGGGTCCTTTATATCTCTCTGCCTCGTCGTCAGTAATAAAGAGGCCGAGCGCAGGGAGAGTCAGCAGATTCCCAGCTGCTGGGATTTCTTCATCTTCTCATCAGGATTTTAATTAGACACGTCCAAGAGGGCAGCACCGTGTGAGGGCGGGCGGGAGCTTTATCAAGCAGGCCACATCTTTAATTACTGTTTACTGACAGATAACAAGGGGGGGGAAAGGGGGTGGTGGCAGAGATGGTTGTAGGGGGAAGCAGGGAAAGGACGGCAGTCCCCAGAGTGTGCACTCAGCCAAGGAGAAAGCCTTTACTAAGGATCAAGTGGAAATTGTTCCCCCTCCCCATCCTGCAATGCTGTTTACCTGTTGCCAAAGTGAGAAAAGTTCCCTTTGCCCCTTTCCTAGGAGGCAGGAGGTAGATCTGAAAGGTGTGAAGCGGTAAGGGCCAGAGATGTAAGGAATGAAAAGTGTAAGTTTGGTTAGAGAAAAATGAGAGAACTGTCTCCTCCACACTGCCGGGGTCCTCAGCTGAGCTGTCCTGTGCCTTCCCAGCCTTGGGCAGTCCTGTGGGTTTCCTGACACCGCACAGTAGGAAGCAAAATCATTTCCTCCTCCTTCTGTTTGGGTTTAGCAGCCCCCGTGCCATTGCTGTTTTGTCCAAAAGAAACCTTCTGTCTTTCCATGTGTCCTCGGCACTGGTGGCATGAGAGCAGTCTTCTCTGTGGCTGCTGCTCTCACAGACTTCTTCCTTGCTCTTTCATGGGCCAGCTCTCCACTTGATGTGAAATCTTCTCTTCTGCCTGGCCCCAGAACTCACATCTTCCCCCGTGAGGAGTCTCTTTCCCCACGAGGTGTGTTTTGACACCATTTCTCCAGCTGTGCCCTGCTGGATCATACCCCTGTTCTTAACTGCAGTTGCTCGTCACTGATTTGTGTTATCCCTGGGAATGATGTTATCTCATGGGAACGGAGTCCCCACTGAGCCGAGTGGCTGGGCCTGGCTGCTGTGGTGGATCTGTGCTCCCTGGCTCCGCCAGCCCTGTGGGCCCTGGGAGGCCCACAATGGAGTGCAGTGACCGATATCCTGAGCTGGCAATCTGAGCTCAGCTGCCTGCAGCTCTCCAGAACTTTCCTCTGAAGTTCACGCTGCAATCTAGGTGGTGTTTGTATCCGCTGGAAGGTAGTCTGATGCTTCCAAAATGTTGCTTCACTGCCCAGCATGGAAAACTGGGCCTGAGCCAGAGCTGGCTTTCCCTCGGTGCCCACAGACTCCCCGTGCTCTGAGCAGAACAAGATCTGGAGGATGTGCTTGGGATCAGCAAGGACTCAGTAATTGGACTGTTGTTCTTTCATTTTGCTACGCAGTAGCGAGCAGATTATAGAGCCCACATGTTATAGATTTCCTGTCATCCCTCATGAATCAAGCTCCACTGTCTTATTTACTGTCGGCCAAGGCCTGTGAATAACATCACCAAGGGATATGCTCTCACGCAGTTGTGCAAACACAGCGCAGAGCAGTTGCATGTGCCTTCGAGCTGTCAGTTCTCCTTCCCCCATCACAACGCTTCAGCAAGGCTTTATGGAAGAGGAGGGCCCCCTGCTTCCTATCTGTGCAGAATGGCTCCTGGCCTGCATGGGAGCTCGCAGTTTGTAACACTGGAGGTGAACCTTTGCTATCCCAATGATATGAAGTTCCAAAAGATATAACGTGATGGCATTGCTCCTTTGCAACTCCAGTCATTCTCCTGCACGTGCCAAGGAGGTGGACTTGCAGTGTCCTGGGAGCTGGTTCAGATGAAATCTGTCATGTTGTCACAGCTTGTCAGCAAGAAGAGATTGGTTTGTGCTCAGGGCACAGCACTGGAAGGCAGGACTGTGGGCACGGCTCTCAGTTCCATCGAGGACGTATGCTAAGAAATTTTGCTGCTCTACCTAGTAGTGTAGTGAATGTAACAAATGATAGCTTTGATACCCAAGGGAATGGCATGGAGCTGCTACAGGGGAGGGTCAGGATGCGTGTTAGGAAAAGGTTCTTCACTGAGAGCATGGTTGGGACAGGTCCCCAGGGTAGTGGCCATGGCACCGAGTCTGACGGAGTTCAAGAAGCAGTTGGACAAAGCTCTCAGACACATGGTTTGATTTTTGGGTGGTTCCGTGGGGAGCCAGGAGTTGGACTCAATGATCCTTGTGGGTCCCTTCCAACTCAGGATACTCTGTGATTTAACAAAAGATATTTTCTCAAGTTTCCCCAAATTTCAGCTCAAGATTTTGAAAGCATGTGAGAAATTGAGTCCAACTGGGAGATTTATCTCAGTGAAGGGCTAACTTTTTTTTTTTTTTTTTGGAACTGCAGTGAGACATGGCTACCGAGTCAGCTAGAGTCCCCTAGAAGAGAAGGGAAATTTGGCTTGTCTGCCACAAGCCAGCTTGCTAGCTGCAAAACCTGTGGCCTTCCAAGTGATAAGCCTGGAGAGATGAAATCAGAGGGACTGAGGTGCTAATTTGTTTTTGTTTAGGCAGGTTTATATTTTTTTTCATTGAAATCTAGATATTAGACAAGGTCTGGTGAATGCCTCTTTAAATTGTAAGAGGCTCTGTCCAGGCGGAAGCAATAAAGCTGTTTGCTATATCTATTGTTCTTAGAGCTGGAAGTAAATGGGCTTTGAGTGCAATGTGGGAGATTTCAGTTCGGAGTTACAAAGTTTGTGTTAGCAACAATGCTGAAGCATTAGAACACACAGACTGGGAAGGGTTGGAAGTTTTTCAGAGCAGGCTGAAAAAATATCTGTCAACATAATGCTGCTATGGCTGGTCCTCTGTTGGGACAGAGGGACACACCAACCAGCTGACATGGTCCTTGCCTTATTTCCTGTGACTCTAAGATGTGTATGATCTTGTGACCAGCTGATGCAAGCCTGAGATGGATGCAGGTGTGTGTGTCAAATAAGTGTTAGCATCTGTAAGCTACCAGGATAGTGTATGAAGGAGTACCAGCACTCTGCTAACCTTCAGAGGCCTGCCATCCAAATGCTAATATGACCAACCATGGTAAGTTTTAAAACACGATGGCAGCAGCAGTCTTCCTTGCTTAAGCAAATTCCTTAGTTTTTATCTTCAAATGTACAGCAGAGATTACTAGCACTGCCTTTTTCTACTAGTACTCCCTGTAAAATTTCAATTCAGCTGTTCATACCGCTGCCTAGCTTTAATCATTGCTTTACACATTTTCTATACCTCTGACAGATTTGTTTAGGGAAAACTTTTGTCAAAAATAGCATGTGTTTTAAAGACAAAAAGTAGGGGTTATGCTGTGTTTTTGGATTTTGCCTTTCTTCTGTGTAAAAATAAGAAGATTTCATAAAGCTCTAAAATTACATTTTGAAGCCACGCTGGGTGGACAGACAGGTCTGTGTCAGGTGATGGGATATCAGTAAGTGGGGCCACCAAAGTAATGGGAAGACGGGGCAAGGGAGATGGGCAAAAAGGTGAGGAGGAGGAGTGAACAGACAGATGTTGAACAAGGAAGCTGGGACTGCAGATTGTTGGGGAATGGTGTTTGGGGAGGTGAGATGAGAGCAAAGGAAAGGGTTGGGGTGAGGATGCAAAGACAATTAAGAGAGTGGGCTGGGATGGTCTGGATTGGAGAAAAAGAGGCACAACTTGGGCTGAATGGTCAGCAGGGCCTCTGACTCATTATTCCTTGGTAGTCATCAGTGTCTGAAATTCACCTGGTGTTTCATGCTGCTCATGTTACTCTTCACAGAGGAGAATGACCCACTCCTGCAGCCCGTTTGCTCCATTACCTTGGAAATAGCATGATGGGTCTGTCTTTTCTGATAACCCACAGAAATGTCATTGTGATGCTTCATGAGGGATTATTATTATTTTTCTGTAAAAGACACAGCAAACTGAAAAGGGCACTCTGAAGGGTGCTAACGCAAGAACTGGAAGGTGAGGAAAGGCCAGTTATACTCTGTACATTTCTGTCAGCCTGACTGTGCGTCTTACACAACTCAGGTTTTAGCAACATAACTCTATGCTATTTCTTCCACAGGACCCCTGCCTCATTCACTGCATGTGATGGACCTACTCTGAGATAAATCAGAGTTGCACAGTGAAAGAGACCATCTGTAGGACCCCTGCCTCATTTGTCAGGTGTGTAGTGAGTGAGACAAGGGATGGCAGGAGAGAAAGAGAAGCTTTTATGGCTGAGGCAGAGAAATTCTGACCTGGCAGTTGACTTTCTCTCTGACCATTTCTGTATGATAGCCTTTAAGTTTTTTAAGCAGCTGTTGTGCCAGTGGCTGTTTAATTGTGCGTTCCCTGTTTTATAGTGAACCTTTTTTGATCCTAAAGGACCTACTTTACAGAAGCACTGAGTGCTTACAGCTGCAGATGAAGTGAATGGGAATCCACTAACACAGTGCTATACAAACACAGATCACTCAGGCTGTGTGCATCTCAGACTTGGCACCCAGAATTAGAAAACACCTTTCACAGTGGTCCTCAATTATTCACCCATAAAATGGGAATAAAAATACCCCCTCCTTTCACAGGGGTGTGCGAAATAAATGATCTCGGGATGGTGAAGCCGTTGGACAGTGTAATGATAAGGCCAAAGAAAAACACATGAGGAAATGAGTAAATCTCCAGAGCCATGTTTGAATAATGCGTGGTAAATAAGGCCTGGGGCCACACCAGCCACTCTGAGCAGAAAACAGTATTTCAAATAGCTGCTCTTTGCATGGACACAATCTTTTCTGAGTGCAGACTGAGGTGAGATCCTGTGGGGAAAAATATGATCGTGTAATTAATGTCTGTAAAATACTATGCATGTACCCAAGAGCTAAAAGTGTTTCTCACTTGTAGTAAACACAATTGTGTCATTTTCTAATTCTTAACTGCGTTTGTAGTCTACCCTATTTAATGCACAGGAGTTTCGTTTTTGTTTCGCTGTTCCTGTTGTACTTCACAAATTTATGTGCTGATCAAATTTATGTTGCAGATCAGCTAATTGCAGCTAGTCAAAACCTGTTCATCTTAAATAGTATGTAACCCCCAAGTTGTAATATCCACTGAGGTGCAACTTCATGTGGAAGACAGATCTGACTGTAATTTGGCTTCGTGAGCAAAAATGACACCCAAATACTGCTGTTCTGAAGAGTAAAGGAATCAGAGATAATCTGAGATCTTAAAACTCACTAACAGTAATTAAAAGAATAAAAACCCACATAATTTTCCCATGCAGCAATGTGCAAGAAAGGAGAATGTCACTAGGGCTATGGAATGACTTGAAAAGTTGTTGCTGTAGCGGGAGGAGGAAGAATGACAAAACTTGAGCTCCTAGTGAAAGTACACAGAAATTTAATGCTCAAAATACCTAATTTTCGATAACCTCATTTCTGATGACTGATTATGTACATGTTTAGGAACACGTTTATGATGACCGGAATGGTAATGGCGTAGCGTTAAAATCTATTGAGTTGAGAATTTGAATGTTAATAATGCTAGGATGGGCAGTGTCCAAACCTAACACTGGTTAACCTTTCTGTGCCATGTCTGATATTTGCTATATTTCCATGGGAAATGGTATGAATAGTGCAAGAAGGGTAGCTGCGACACATAGCCCTGATGTTTTGTTTGTAGCAAATAGAATTGTCTATTGCAAGTGTCTGAGAACTGACCATAAAATCTTTTATATTTTCATCTCTTTCCTTTCTCACAACTTCAAACACCAGAGGAGGATTCATTAGCCTATTTGGGCTGCAGAATGTGATGCCTCTCTCAGCTATGGCTAGTGTCACTGTTGACCAGTTGATGACTTGGAAAGCACTAGTTCCCACATGTACTGCAGATAATAGTTCATTCTGGACATTAAGCAAGCCAATCCTATCAAACATGCTTTGGTTTGTGTAAGAGACTGAATGAGAGTTCCTTATGCAGGGGTTTAACTGCTTGATTTTCACTCTTCTATCAGAAAAAAATGTATTATTGGTTTAAAGAGGACAGAACAAAAAGTGATGCCAGGGTACCCAAGAGCAGGAACTCTGACAAAAATCCCTGCAGGCAGGACCTGGCACTAGTGGGCAAAGGAGAGAGGAAAGAGCAATTAAAGGAAGAATCCAACAATCTGTTCTTGTGGTGGTCAGACAGCAAAATGCAGCATGTGTGCTGGGTGGGAGCCATCAACGAGAACTGGTTTCCCCGTGGGACGTACAGACCTGGACTATCAAAGTAAGCTGGGGCTGAGACAAACGGATGTTATGCCAGACATGTCAGCAGAGCTGGCCTGTTTTGCATAGGTGCCTGATCTTACTTGGCATGCTTTAAGCTCTTTTTTTCTGAATGCCAGGGTGCAATATGACCCTTATGATTTAATCCTAAATGCTGTGTTCTCCCCATATGATGTAACTCTGGGGTATTACTTCTAACCTATGCAAAAGGGAAGACGATGCACAAAGCAGCACGTTGCCAGGTGCATGGCACCTGAGTGTGTCGCCTCAGTCACAAGCCTCTGCTCCTTGCCAGTGAGAGGAGGAAGAGAGGCTGTGGGGTCCCTGCGTTCCCAAAGTGAACTGTCTTTCCCTACAGTTGTATTATTGGCAGTGCTAGTGCACAAAAACTTGGGCACATCTGCTCTGAAAGCATCATCTTGAGGCATCTCTGCACAGCAAGCACCTGCCCTCTGGAAAAACGGCTTAGGACAGAGCAGGGAAGACGAGCCTGAAAACAAGCCTCCCACCCTGCTGCGGCTGTGCAGGGGTAAGGTGAGGCCTTGACACTGTAAAAAACTGTGCGCGCCCAGAGGGTGCGATCCTTACCATGCTCAGAGGCAGGCAAGCTGGACTCTCATTCTTTACAGACCTGCCAAGCGGAAAATGTTTATTTGCCGCTCTGGATCCATGATCTAGGAGAAAAGAATAAAAGTGATTTAACCTCCAGTGTGAGAAAATCACCTGACTGAGCAGGACACAGAGGACAAATAGGACAAAGGGCCTTACCTTGCCCAGACAGGAGGGATGGGGAAAGAGAGGAGAGACACGGGATCAGATTCATTCATAATTATTTATTATTAATCTTCTAATTTTTCCCTTGCTCAGATTCCCCGTTTGCTGGAAGTAAAGGCTCCTCTAACTGTCTCCGTGAATCTGACATTGACTCTGTCTTTGAGATGGGGAGCACCCTCTGGTGGTTAAGGATAATCTGACATTTCCTGGGATTGGCACCCATCATCCTTGTAAATTGCAGGAGTTAAACTGGACAGGAGGCTTGGGCTGGCTTTCTGTCACTGCTGGGATGGATGTGTGGGGCACAAATGCTCTCTCCGACTTTCTGACCCAGGAATCCGAGCTGACCCCTTGGGAAGCCTTTTTGCTCTGTGAAAACAGCTCAAGGTGTCTCTGTTCTCCCTGCCCTGCTGTCAGGCAGAAGCTCATATCCAACCTCATCCTGCTTCCTCTTGGTCAGGGGGCAGGTAAAGCACAGGTTGGTTTATTAGACCCAGTAAGCACCAAAGCCAGCACAGGGAGTGCTGTTCCCTGAGCCTGTCCTCTCGATCGTGCCTCCCCAAATCACTCGTCTTGCGTCCAGAGCTCTCCCCAGTCCAGCTCTGGCTGTTTTTGCTCTGCATAGGTGCTGAAGCAGAGTACAGTCCATTGCAGGGAGCACAGGAATTCAGCTCAGGTTTCCCTTCTCCTACCCTAAGTGGATTAACAGGCTGAGGGGATCGTCTCTGCCTGCCTGACTCAATCTTCATTAGCTAACATGTTTCACCAGCCGCAGTCACATCAGGGTCTGGAGAGCTGTTTGACAGGAGCGGATTCTGGCCCCAGCCTCCCACAAAGGCTGTTGCTGCTTCTGAGAGGGTTTTTTGACAGCAAGTCTCTGTGAGCTGCCCTCGGAGGTAGGGATGTAGGGCTAGAGTGCTGCGAGATACGCAGCCTTGCTCTGTGCACTGTTCACTTTAACCAATTTGCATCCTCTGCTGACAGAGAGCCCTGAGCCCCTGTGTAACACAGGCGCTGTACAAATGTCTGAAAACATCGTGTCTCTGGAGATACACCCACGTGTTTTTTTCCTTATCTTTCCCAACGATGGGAGGATCTTGAAAATACTGGGATATCCCTGAAACTTTTGTTGGTTGGCTGTCACTTCTGTATACCCCTTCTTGGTGCAGTATTTCCTAATAAGCTGCATTCAGCTATCTCCTCTGCCCCTTCTTCTTGGTGCTGCTTTGTGGTATTCGTTAATAGGTGTTGTACCCTTGCACAGGCAGTCATTTATTTTGTAAGCGATGCCACTTTCTCAGTCCAGAGAAGATCTGTTCTACACAAGGAAGCTGTACACTTAAACTTGTATCGATTTTGAAACAATCCATTTAAACTAGTGAAAATCCAAACCACGGATGCTCTCCTGCCAGTTTGAGGATACTTCATTTTGGCTCATTAGATGCCTAAACAGGTTTAGTTTCAGTAGTAATGAGTGCCTTTTGCACCTTTAGAGCTTAAGATAGTCTATTTTAAATTGTACCTTGAATTATACTGCAGTCACATCATGCAAAGAAAGCCTGTGAAGAGAGGAGGCGAACATTGGACGTCTCTAATACCAATGCCACTGGGGGAATCCTGTGCCCAGCAGTACAGAGGTAATGTCACCCATGCAGAGGCCTGAGTGTACCTTAGCAGGAAGGAGAGGCCTCCTCCTGGCTGTCAAAGGCACGTCAATGAGTTCAGATTAAGCCTTGTATTTCTGCAAAATTGAGACTCTGTGAAAGCACAGAGCATGCTACAGAAATTACTGTGACTGGAAGATCTCAATGAGAAGTGTTTCACAAGGAAGCAAATGTTCTCCTTTTGTTTTTGTAACCTGACAGTTGCGGCAGGGGAAGTTGGTGTGCAAGACTCTGAAAGCAAGGTTGACTGGCCAGGAACAGAGTCAAAATGGACATTTTTTTTCTTTTGGCAAGTTGGAAAGGAAATAAAAAAGGCAAACGAGCATGAAGGGGCAAATGACAATGCAGGCTCTGGAGGATTTGAGAACCTAAAGCTGTATTTAGCAAAATAAGGGATGAATTGGAATTCCCAAACAGCGTGCATTAAAGTACGTAAAATAATAAACCTGGCACTTGTGAACTAGCAGTGTATTTGGTGTGGCCTTGTAAAGATTTTTAAGCCACTACTCAGGTCAAGGCAGGAGAGCTCCCCAGGGAGTCCTGGATCTTCTGTGTTCCAGCTCCCTGGGGAGACCGCTCTCTGGAGCAGTCTCCCATCAGGATTAACTAACTATCAGTGCTTAGTGATGTTCTTCCCAGAGTGGGAAAGAAAGGTCATAGAAACTGAAAATGCAACCTGTTTCTGAACAGGCGACAAAGGAGGGTGTCTTTGAAAGGCCTAATAAGACCTGTTTCATTGCAGATGGATCCTTTTAACATTGCCTTTTGTTTGGAGGAACATAGACTGGAAGAACAAAGCTATTTTGTTGCGTTTGTGTGTATTTCCTGTATTTAGCGGAAAGCACATTGTTTTGTATGGTGAGAAGCAGACTGGGAAGAAGACAGTCTGTGAGTTAGGACTTGCTGAAGCTCTCTCGCTTTTAGAGTCTGTGCTTATCTGATGTTGACACTACCTTGGATCAACGATCTTGATGAAGATGATACCCTGTTGTCCTTCAGTTATTACGTTTTCAAAGGTTTCCCAAACTGGTTTATGTATTCATGAGTTATTTTGCTGCCACAACTGGCTTTGCAGGAGCTTGAGCAGCACGCAACAATATCCTGATTTGAGGCAGGAAGTGGGGGGGAATAGCATCACTGGGGAGCAATGCAAGGGATATTGGGCAGGGGGAGCAGGAAGAAACTGGGAATGTTGAGTAAAATGTGTCTAAAGCAGTAGTTCACTGTTTGCTCCTGCCCTTTTCATCTCAATCTCTGGCATCTCATCAGTAATGAATTGCAGGGAGACATGAATTGACAGAGCACAGGCTGTACCACTCATATAATCTGTTCAGCCCCCATCAGTGACCCTTTTGAAACGTTTTTCTTCTGCAGCATTTTCCAACAAGAAATTCAGGTCATATTTGATAGTTTCCAAGCCCTGGTTCCCCTTTGTGCCTCTCTGACCAAAGTCAGGAGAGAAGGATGGTTACCAGATGTGTCTGGGCTGGTCTGTGCGTGTCTGTCTCTACAGCTCTTTTTTTAGTTAGTCGTGAAATGTCAGCTCTGAATACTGAAGGAAACTTGATGGTTTTAGGGAATAAGTCCTCTTCACCTCCCAGTTTGGGGGAACAATAAGGAACTTTATCAGGAAAGTGTACTGTACCTTGAAAAAGAATTCTTGATCTCTTTCTCCATGCTGTTTCTCAATTCAGTTATTTCCTTTTGTTTAATCTGCTAGTCCCTTCCACCCCCTATGTTTAGGACGTTTGGATGAGCTGTGGATACAGACCAGAAGGATGTGCTTTCTGTGCAGTCAGGATCTGGTTGCATGTAACTTCAGGGTTGCTCTATCAGCTGTGGATTGAATTGAGGTTGTCTATTGGGATTTTCAGGTCTTGGTTTTCTCATTGGAGGTCCTTCCATCAGGCAGGTCTGTTAAACGCTTCCCGAGTCCCTTGAGACACTTGATCTGTGTTTAAAGGAAGCAGCTGAACCACGAGAAAAGAGAAACAGAAGCAGCTATGCACTCAAGCTCTATTGCTCTGAAGGGATCTTCCTGAAAGCTCTGCAGAGCTTGCATGGCACCCTGGGTGCCTGGGGCTCTGTCCCAGCAGAGAACTGCGTGATGCTCTTTCTGGCCTTTCCTGCTCTGAGAGACAGTTGATGTTTCGTGGACGCTCTGGGCATGAATTGTGTTTAACTCTCCTGAGACCCAGGTGCGGAAAACCTCGGGAGGATTCCGAGCAGCCTCCTGCTCCCCACTTCTCTTAAAGCTTCCCCAGTGGATATGCCTGCCCAGGGAGAGCAGGAACTCCATAAATAAATAATCCCCTCTGTCTCTCCTGATCAGCCCAAGCAGCTGTGATTGCTCCTGAACGCCTGGGTTGCTTTCTTCTTAATGGCTTTTAAACCAATTTCACCCTCACCTGATGACCCAGCTTCTCCTCCTATTTTTGAAGGAACAATTTCTTTTAGGGAGAGGGTTTTGGGGGGTATTTAGGTTGTGTCAGGAGTTTGGGGTGAGGTGAAATGGTAGCACTGCAGGTGCACCTATAGTATACTGGCTCCAGTGTGCTTCCCCATGGCTTATTCTGACAAACCTCTGCGGGGCACCTCCCCAGGTATTGCAGCTAGCATTGACCCTTGCTTGAGAGCACTGGGCACACGTGGACACCTCACAAATGTTTAACTCTAGCAGCCCTCTAAGAAAGCATGCTGTATTTTTGGATATATTTTACTGTTGGGAGAGCTGATCGCTGCACAGAAGTATTGTGTGCAGTTCTGGGCTTGACACTATAAAAAAGATGTTAAGATACTTGAAAGCATCCAGAGGAGGGCAACAAAGCTGGTGAAAGGGCTGGAAAGCATGTCCTAAGAGGTAAGGATAAGAAGACTTGGGCTGTGAAGTCTGGAGAAAAGAAGGCTCAGAGGTGACTTCATTGCTCTCTACAACTTCCAGAGGAAGAGGAGTGGAAAGGGAGGTGCTGGTCTCTTCTCCTTGGTAACCAACGATAGGATACATGGGAATGGCACAAAGCTGTGCCAGGGGAGGTTCAAACGGGATACTAGGAAAATTTTCTTAACCATGAGGGTAGTCAAACACTGGAACAGGCTTCCTAGGGAGGTGTTTGATGCCCCATGCCTGTCAGTGTTCAAAAGGCATTTGGAGAATGCCCTTAATAATACGATCTAACTTTTGGTAAGTCCTGAAGTGGTCAGGCAGTTGGACTAGATGCTCAGATGGAAGAAACCTTCAAAGATCTATTCTATTCTACTGAGGCATCTGAGTGTTTATTCATTGTCCCACAGTGAGTAGGAAAAAGTTTGGGAACTTAAATTCAGAATGCAGGCTCTCAGTTGCCTGCTCAGCTGACCTATAGCATCTCATCAATGGGTGTTTGAGAGTTGGCCAAATATTTAGGGCTTACATCAGTATTCTTGAACTTTGTATATATAAACTGTAGTAGATTAAAAGATAAAATAATTAATTAAAAGAAGTGGTCCTATGTAGCAAGTACTGAATCTAAAGGTGCTTGGTATGTAGCCCTGTGCAACCCCTGCAGACATTTATTGCTCATCTGATGGCTGTTATCTTGGTGTGTCTTCGGAGAAGTATTTTGTATTTCTGGAAGTAGTAGTAATGCCTCTGCAGGCAGAACACACGTGCTGGGCAGTAGGATGTGCAAGGCATGTTCTGAACGTCATTACATTGCTGGGCAGTTACCCATGACGGGTACTAGCACAGCCTGGAGTTGTGTTGCAGGCCAGTGGTGCTTCCTCATGGTGCCTTTGGAAGAGGCAACAGTCCGGCTGGGTGAAATGCAGCTTGTCATGAGTATGGTTATAATCACAAATGAGTTGTGGATTCAACTCAGATGATTCCTGGCTAATCAAGGCTGACGACCTACATTTTTGTCTTTGCTTTAACCACCCTGCTTGACCAATCAGTTTAATGGCTCTTCTCCTGCAATGAGCCCCCGGAAACAACGTGGTTTCTCCAGGTACACTCACCTGGTACCTTCTCCCTAGGAAGCAAGGCAAGGCCCTCCCACGTGCCACATTGTTGGCTGGTTTACGGACCTCTACTTTTGACAGTCCTCTCCTACTGTCCTCATTCTGCCTTGTTTCTGTTTGGCCTCTTGGTACTCTGAAGAAGCGGCAAAGGGGAGTTCTGACCCCAGGCTGTGTGGTTCCCAGGAGGAACCTGGTAACAACAACCTATGGAGCATACATACATATGTCTTGGCATACAGCCCACCCTTTACTGTGTTGCTTACCACGAGTTATGAAGTATTGCCAAATGTTGTTAAGCAAGGTCTAAAAGATGAGTGCTGCTGATTTCATCTGACTGTAAATATTTAATGGAAGCTTGGTATATCTAACAGAGGAGCAAAGAGGTGGATGTTGGTAGTCCTTGATCATCACTACAATAAAGGTGCTCAAGAGATGAGTGAAAGACCAAAACTACATTTTCCTTTGTGAGCACAGTGGGGGACCTGTTGCTAGGAGGCTGCAGCACCAAAGTCACCCTCAGACCACATGGGACTGAGGTTTGAGTTTGCCTTAACAATGATACTGAAAAGTAATTTTCTCTAATGCTGCCACAAGAATGGCGAAGCTGGCAACACAGGAAGGATGAAAGCATATTTGCTGAAATCCAGCGACACATATTCGGGTCCATCAGGAGATGGCATTATTGCTACCCACGACTTCTTCTGTGCCTGGATCTCTGAGAAACTTAAAGATTTGGAAGTCAATAGGACTGTTACAGAGACATCTAGGGACCTGTATTTTCACACATGATAGAGAGTGCTATCTTTTGGAGTACACAGGCCTGCTTAGCAGAAGTAGGGCTGATCAGCGAAGCTTCTCCTTTCCTTTGCATAGAAAAGCTTTCTGGTAATCAGCATGTATTTCCTTTTGACTAGCTACCCTTCCGATCCTGTATGTGCATATATTGTATAGCTAAAGAAGACAAGTTTATATGGTCCTGAGTTGCCCTGCCACCCCTAAATAGTGTTTAGGCATGTGGTATAGGTCAGGATTGGATTTCTTGTTCTTTTTCAATTTATTTTTTTGAAAAAGCACCATGAAACCCTGATCATTCATGTAGGCATAGTGTGTGAATATTAATGACTTGATTTCCTAATATGCACTTGATTGCAGGTATCTGAATGAGGTGCAGTTGATGGGACTCAGAAGTTAAAAGTATGTTAAGTTTGGGATAGGGTTTGTTATAACCCTATAAAAGCTATCTAATAAAATAATTTCACAACCTCAGCTGTTATTTCCAATTTGTTCTTGTCCAGAAAGTGAAATAAATGTTGTACAAATAATAAATATACTCAAGAGGGAGTTGTGAGCAAATCTGTGTTGTTGTTCAAACATAAAAGTTAGTACAGAACAAATATCTTCAGCGTGTAGGTGTATTTAACTGAGCTGCTTGGAGGATCCAGAGCAGAGGGGGCTTGCAGCTTTTGTGTTGCTGATACACTTGTCAGAAGAAAGCTGGCCTCTGTCATGTCTGGCTTCAGTCAAACCCTGTAACCCCTTACTGTTAGAAACTGGAATATTCTGGGGCTGGAGGTGACCAGAAGGGCAGTCCTGATCGTGTGATGATCTCTGTTTTTTTTCCAGACTGTCACGCATCAGTTTTCCTAAGGTCACTTGGAATCTGCAGTTTTGTCTCACTGTTAAACACTTATGCACAGATCCACTGTCAGTGAGCTCTTCTGTATTTGGTCTGGCCGACCATGTGAAATCAGTAATCTTATGTAGAGTGTGCCCAGATGAGGCCAGATGGAGGTTCCTGCAGGGAAAAGAAGGCCTTTAATCCTTGCTTTCTTCATGCCATATACCCTGGATGGAAACCTTTCACTGGTTTGCTTCTTTATAATGTCCTATGTCACTTTCCAAAAGGTCTGTTACCTACTCAGAGAACCCAGCTAAAGAGGAAATTGCACACATACCCACTGTTTTTTGTCACATCGTAGAATTCAAACTGGAAAGCATGGTCCACTGCAGCTGCCTTATTGCTGTTACTGAGAAAAAGTTATCTTGCATGTGTTTAGGTGCATTTCAATCACAGACTTGGAAAAATTATACTCCATCTTCACTGCTTAGCCCGTGTTGGATATGCTTGCTAACAGGTTTAACGTTTTGGTTCCTTAAGTTCCTCTATTTTTCCGGGCTGAGGCACTCAGCATGATCAGTGCACATGCCAAAGGATGTTTTAATGCTTTCCTTGCAGCATTACAATAAGTAACTGTTATTCTTTTTGACAAAACATATTTCTTTTGAGCAGCTCAGTGGTTAAGCTGGTACAGTGAATACTGGCATCCTCACGTGGTTAGTTAGAGTGCATGGGGATGCAAAGAGAAGCAGCAAATCATCTCCCCACCTTAGAGGAATGAATAAGCATCCCCTGTTCTCCTGACCTCCCACCTTGGCCTTTTCAAATACAAGACTTGAAGCTGGTGTACTCAGGTAGGAAAGAAAGTGAAGGTGTTTAACTTTGTCCCATCTCCCAGGATGAACCCCCATACTGGGAAAGCCATGGCTGTCATGTCTCTGCTGAAGGATCTGTGGTGGCTAAATAGAAGTAATTTTAAGACTCCTTGATTCCCTGTGTTGCCTCCCTACTCTTGGTAGCTAAGCAAATAGCCCAGGCGCTGCTCTGCGGAGACCTGGGATTATGGCTGGGGAAAGGTTCATTTCTGCTTTGCTGCAATTTGGAGCGAGTCTGGGAAATAGCGGTGAGTGTGCTAGTAGATGATGTGTAGCTGTCAGTTTGGATAAAATCACTTTCCAGTCAATGTCTTGCTTATGTTCTGCTCAACCAAAGTGGCCCAGCTGAGGTTTACTGTAATACATCACAGGAAACAGATCAGCAACAGGTCAAAGTTTGGAGCTGGAACACAGCCCTCCTTTGAGATCTTCTAAGTCCACAAGATCAGTCTACTTCAGTAATTACCTACCTTTTTTGAGGAAGATTGCTGACTGCTTAGTTAAACAAGAGCTGGGCAAAGTCTGGCCGACAGAGTAGATTGACAAAACATGAAAGCAGATAGATTGTACTATTTCTGAGTAAGGGGGATAGAAGTCCATATCAAATGCCCCAGCAAACTGACGATGCAAGAGAGAGATGAAGGCATAATCCCAGCTATAAAACTTATTCTCTTGCCTCCCTCATACAAAAGAAAGTATGTTTCTTACTACGAGGTCTTTGAAAATCTAGAAAATGGTATCTCTTCCCATTTGGTAAAACACTCAGTGCCTGCCTTTTACTCTGGTGCCCTATTTTGAATTCTATAAAAGTTAATATGGCTTCTCCTAGCTTATCTTTGTGTGTGTATCTGGGCACTTTCATCTAGGATGCCAACAGGACCATGTTCTGCTCTGGAAACAGAGCTTGTCCTGCTATGAACACTGCAAAGACAAAAGCAGGTATGGAAAGACAAAAAACAGCACTGGCCCTCCAAAAGTAGGGGTTACTAAAAGAAAGTTTTAACTTTTCATTGATAATGGAGGGATTATGTTTGTCTTCTCTTGAGGCTCCTAACATTGCTGTATCTGAACATGGAACAGGAAAAAGTCAGAACCTAATGAAAGGTCGCATTTTGGGGATAGAGAATTCAGAGTCAAAGCAGGACAGTAAGGGTTAAGATACATATTCAGAGCCAAGCTGTGCTGCAGATTTGCTCAGATTGATCTTGGGCAAGTCACTTAACCTCTTTATGATATGATTTGACATCTATAGGTTGAGAATTGTTTCCAAGACTAGGTAATGCTTGAAGCATGTCTTAGGATGTTCAGATGGGCAGTTAGTTAAAAATAACAATGTGAAAACTATTTCCTGCTTAAATAGATGTTGAGCTTAGCAGTGATGGTGGTGATGCCTTCTAGATGGAGTACATTGTGTTCAGGAGGCTTATTGAGAGTTTTGGAGGAAACAAAAATCAGTATGGAGTTTGGTAGAGAACAACAAATTGCTTTTGTTGGGGACAGGGTACTGTTTTGTTTAGGCATAGTAAGGGAAAGTAGAACTGAGCCCCAAAACAGAGAAGGTTGTTTTGTCCACGTGGATCGAGTCTGTATCTGAGGTAGGTGGAGCAAGGGGATATACATGGGAGTGGTGAATGCCCACCAGTGAGCTGGGACTTGTGCTCACAGGGCTTAAGTTTCTCTGCACAGTTACTAACCTCCTTGCAAAGCAGAGGGATCAGGGCATGCAATGCGGTGACTTCTGTGAAGTCCACGCAGTACCATTGGCCTCTGAAGTGTAAAAGGGTTGTCTTCTAAATTCATCCCAATGGTCTGTGTGTAACTATTGTTTCCTTAAATGAATTGGAGGCTGGGAAAGGCTTCTTATTGAGCTCCTCTTTCCCCACCAGACAAGACAAGAGTGTGTGTACACAAGTCTGTGTGCTCAGCTTAGCTCTCCTAATTCTGTATGGTTTTTGCCCTGTGTACCTCCTCATTGACTTCCTTGTGAGAATACAATAGTATGGCCTTCATAAAAGGAAAAAAAAGTAATCCCAAACCCTTGAAAGTAACTGGATATCTCCTTCTGCTGTATTTTCCTTATTCACAAAAAATAACCTTATCAACAAGTGAAATCAGGTTTGTTTGGCATGATTTGCAAGTTGCTCCTATATTAGTCCAAATGAAATTTCTGTCAGTCAGTCAGTCAGCTTGCTGGAAAGTTGATCGTTATTTCCATGATAAAAATGGAAAAAAAAAAAAAAAAGTAAAAAAGCTAATCCATCAAAAACAGCGTAGTCATTAAAAGCTGGGGGGAAAAGTTCTAAAGAAATTTTTAATCTGTCATCTCTTGGAAGAGATGGCAAAAGTACAAAAGATGTCTTTGCAATTCTTGCTTTCTATCCTGGGAGGGGGGAGTTTGTGTGTCTCAAAGACTTGGTACTGCTGTGGTTCCATCTGCACTCGGGCTGGGCTCTGACCTAGGCTAGCACTGATGGAAAGTCCTTGCTGCACATTGGGGTCAGTGAGAGAAGAACTGGGGGCCTCAAAATCCAGAGGCTGCCTTATGATTGTTATCCCACCAGGTTGCGCTTACCAGGGCAGGACTTAGGCCAGCAAATGAAGGCTGTGCTCGCAGGGGCAGCTCGCTTTGCTGTTGTGTGCGCCGTTCTGCCTTGTGTTTACCCAAGCTGAGGCTTTTGGCTTCCAGATCTGGCAGCCTGAGTCCTTGTTCTGGCACTTTTTTCACAACATGCGTTGGAAGGAAGGCCGTGTCGGGATCAATGTTTCCTTCTTTATTCCTGGGGGGGAAGAGAATTTGGTGAAAGCTGTGAGAAGAGCGCAAGCAAGCACGGGGGTTGCAAAGGAAGCTGAAGCCTCCTGAAGTTCCAAAGCCAGCCTGCAGGACTCTTGTCCCCTTCTATAAGGAATTCAAGCTCACAGTTTCAGGCACGGCCGGCAGAGATAATTCCTTTCCAGCCTTCTGAGAAAGGAAGAGCCAGGCCTTTGCACAGCTCCTCTGAAGGTGGGGGAAGCGCCATTTGTTCGTTTGCACTGGGTCAGAAGAGATTAAAGTTACATTTCTGTACCACTCTGTAAATACCCACCTTACCCGGGGAGTTCTCTGTCAGCAGCAGCCCATTTCCAGAGCACAAACCCACCATTGTGCTGCCGGTATCAGTTAATTCGGCCCCATGGACCTTGTGCCAGGCGATCACATGGGCCCCTGCTTGCCTCACCTCGGCCTGGATAAAAGTTAAAGAGCCAAATTAAAACACCAGCTGCTGGGCGAGCAGAACCTGCCTGCCGGGCCATTCCCCCCCGGTCTCCCATTCCCCCAGAGCCCACCCCAATCCCTGCACAGCTGGGATGCAGCCAGTGAGCATCTTTCCGGAGAAAATCGCTTTCAGTCTAAACCAGCTCCCTGCAAGCATCCTGGTTGCTCTTGGGCTGTAGCCTACCCCAGTCCTGGCCCTTCGTGCCACCACCGGCCTCCCTTGCTGCTGCGCATCGGGACCACCCTGGTGCTGGTTTCCTCCTCCTTGCCTCTCTTTGAGTCAGGAGTTCCCCAGCATGGATGGTGAGACTCCTTCCTGACAGTCTTGGGCCCTACTCGTGCTGCCCCCAAGCCCTTGTCTTCTGCCTCATTAACATTTAAAGCATCTTAGAGTTTCCACGGTGCTGATGTGTCACTTGGGTGTGCGAAGATATATGTGTGTACATTTCCATTTGCTTTAATCCTGCTTTCTGGAAAGATGTGTGGTCTGAATTTTGCGTCACCTGAAACACTCTGCTGTACTTATAAAACTGTGGACGGGTCCTTGCTCTGTCTCCCATTTTCTAAACTAAGCATCTGCTTTCCGTAACTTCCTTGCAGAAGCCTGCCACCATAACAGATTTCTCATTTGTGTGATATCCTTAGGCTGCCTTATCTTAAGGGAAGTTGATCAGGGTCACCCAGCTTGTCCCCCACAGCTGGGGGACACACCAGGGCATACCATTGCTTTGTAGGGTGTTTTTGCTGCATTTTCTATAGTGGCTGAGATCCCTGGTAGAGGGTGTAGTGTGGAAGTTGCACTGACTGCAGTGGAGGAGATGGTTTACAATGGCTGTGACTTTGACCATTCCTCTTTTTGGAATACGATCTGCTTCAAGTTTCTTCAAATACTGATTAGACTAAAACTTTTCGTACAATTTAGTGCTTGCTGCCGTGCTCACAGCTGAACCACAGTGCCTTTTCTGCATTGCTGTACAGGCCCCCTCATCTGATGAGCTCTGGGAGCTCATCGCTTCTCTGGGTGTGTTACATTCACCGCAACTTAGGTCCTGCGTCTTGTATTAAGGAATAACCTTTTAGCTCCAACTTTTTTCTTTTTGTTTGCCTGACGCAGGAGAGTGAAGTCTTAATCCAGGTGTTTATATTTCCCATTTAAAAAGGCCTCTAGTTTATCAGTGAAGGTAATTTCAATATATTTGACTGTCTGATTTCTAAATGTGAAGGGGAAGTGTGGAAGAGGGACAAGCGAGGTTTGCATGAGTGCAGGTGGGAAGGCGAAAGGTCGGCAGCAGTGGCCAGGTAGCCCCTGTAGGACACCTCTGCGTGAGCTGGGCTGTCAGTGCCTGCGTCGGGGAGGTTTGTGTGCTTATGTGAAGGGACTCTCCACCTAGATTCCTGCGTTGTGGCATCACCGTGGTACGTGCAGTGAAATCGTACAGGTGTGAAAACACGCATGGGAATTGTGACAGCCCCCGACCGAAGGCAGCCCGTACGTACAGGCAGAGCTTCCGAAGTGCCTTCCGTGTGGAGAGCTGCGTGTGCCGCGGCCGCGCGTGTGGGGCTGCTCCCACGGCACACGCGTGTGCCCGGGGCCGCACGCTGCCACCCCAGCGCCGCTCCCGGGGGCCGAGCGGGCACACGCGTGGGGCCGTGCCACGCGCGGACAGGGCTGCGGGCTGCCGGGCTGCCGCCGCCCCCGGGGCGCTCACGCCGGCCCTGCCCCGGGGAGCGCGGCGCCTGCGGGCCCGCTGCCGTCGCCCCCCCGGCCCCCCCCCCGGGCCGTGCCTCCCCCAGCCGCCCCGCAAGCCCGGCCCCCGCTCGGGAGCCAATGGCCGCCCTGCCGGCTCCTGCCGGCTCCCGGCGTTAAAGCTACAGCGGGGCTCGGGCCGGCCAAATCCCCCGTGGCCGGGTCCTGCGCGCCGCCCGCCGCCCGCCTCCCGCCGCCGCTCCGTGGCCGCCCGGCAGGGAGCTGCCGCCCGCTCCGCCGGGCTCGGCCACTTCGCTCCTTCCCCCGCGCCGTCTCCTGCCTGCCTGCTTGTTGTTGTTGTTTTTTTTTTTTTCTTTCTTTCTTTCTTTCTTTTCTCTCCCCTTATCTTATTTTTTATTTTTTATTTATTTATTTTTTTAAATTTTCTCCTCCGACCGGGAATGCTCAAACGGGACTGATGGACATTTCCGAGCTGTGCATCTCCGACCCGCTCGGCTACCACAACCAGTGAGTGTGCCGAGCCGTGCCGTGCCTTGCCGTGCTGTGCCGAGCCGTGCCGGGGGAGGGCAGGGGCCGGCGCTGCGCCCCGCTGCCGGCGCGACGGGACGGGACGGGACGGGACGGGGCAGGGCAGCGACCCCCCGGGCTGGCCGCCGCCGGGGGGAGCGCCCGGGGGTGGCCGCGTTGGGCTCCTGCCTCCGTTGTGCTCCTGCCTCCGTTGGGCTCCTGCCTCCTGTCCTTGCAACTTGGGGCCGCGGTGCCTCAGCTGGGAGCCGGCTGCCAACGCTCAGCGCCGCGGTCCTGCCGGCGCAGTTTGACTTTCCGTCGGTGCCGGGGTTTTTTTATTAGATGAGTTACTGCCAGGAGTCTGTAAGGAGACGTGCGTAGGAAATTGCAGAAAGTGGATGCGCTTTCTTTTTTTCTTTCTTTCCTTTTTTTTTTTTTTTATTTTTTTAACCGAAAAAGCCCGATTTTCACCTGAAATCCCCCCTGGAAATGTACTTTCCCACGGCTTTCTATTCGGGTAGCCTGCCCTGGGAAAGAGTGGAGCGAGCTGGAGGGCTGGCGAGCAGGCATCCCGAGCTGGGACCGCTGGCACATACCTGAGCACCTGCTACTGCTCTTTGTATTCCGAACTGGGCTGTGCCTGCCGATGCCGCGTTCAAAACCGCTTTAACGTGCTAAGTTTGGCTCGATCCTTTCGGGGAAGTTAGGAAACAAGGCAAAACCTTTTCAGCGTTTGCATCCAGCTCGCTGGAACGATTCATTTCCCCACGCGTTTCTCCTCTCTGATAAATCTCAGCCTGAGCTGAGTCCCCTTTTGTGTGTTTGCATGTTAATAATCCGGGTGTCACCTACACAGGTTCTGTGGTGTCATCAGAGGTGGGAGTGAAGCAATTTTGTCTGTTTCATTGCTTTTGTTTTCAGCAGAACACCTTGTATTTAGTAAAATTTAAACACTTAAAATCCCCACAATGATACTTACCCCTCTTCTCTCATTACAGCTGTCGTTTACCTGTCTTCTAGTCTCGTTTGCCCATATTCCATCCGTCCTTACACACATTTCTCCATCTTTTAATCCCCCTGCTTCCAGCAGTTTCATTAAAATGAGACTTAGTATTGTTAATACAAATTAATGATCTAACCCATGTGATTTTCCTTTCCCCACTGGTGCTTCACTTGTGGCTGCTCCATTTTGAATTAAAAATAAACAAACAGTTTCTGAAGGGAAATGTATTCTGTATGCTGCTGGGAGTCTTTTAATATTTAGTCAAAAATAGTAAGTGCATTTACCTTTATTACAAAACAACAAAAAACAACTAAACAAAATACCACAATCAAAAGCTAGATCATTATCACTTACTGTGTTGTCTGTTAACTTTTTCCTTGTATTTGTTCTACTTTGGGAATTGAGAAAAGGAACTCAAACAACGTGAAAACAGTAAGAAAGAATCTGCTTGTGGGATTGCTGTTCACCCCTTCTACTTCGCCACGGGCTCTCAGGCAGCTCCCAGTAATGTCAAGGGCGCCTTGCCCATATTCACAACTCTTTGGCTGCAGAGCAGACAGATGAAGGTGGCCCTGGGGGAAGTGCCACCGAGCCCCTACAGCTTTACAGTAGGCATGGAGGGCTGATTTTTGAGAAGAGAAAGTGTCAGAGTGCTGTCAGTTTAGAGAAGTGCTTGGCTTGGTTCTGTGTGCCAGCTAACCTTTTTTTAACATTGCTGAGGCTGGGGAAGGGAGACCAAGAAATATGAATTTAAATATCTTGATCTCTTTTTTTTTTTTTTTTAATTAGATGAGTACAACGATGATGCAGGGAAATATGGCTAAGTCTGGAAAAAGTTATTGAGAGAAGGAAAAGGTATGAGAAGCCTTAAAAACAGAGTATAATTAAAGGTGTGTGTGCAGTGTGTCAGGTGCTGCTTTGATTTACATTTTGGTTTTGTTGAGGTTAGATTTCGGATTGCATTCTTATAGCTGAGGGTAGAGGTTGGTCCAATATATACCTCTTTAGCCATTTCTTCCTCCCACTGTAAGACAATTATATTGTCAACATATCATGTAAATACAGGGATTGTAGTTGTGTCTGGATTGCTACCTAGTTGTGTGAGCATATTATCCTGATGGAACTGATCTACTCATTGTTCTGACTGCTGGGCTTTTTAGCCACTAAAAAGACTTTCATAGTTATTTTCCTCATTTTTAAAAAAATTGCTTTTAATTACGTGCGCAGCTTTTTTAGCCAAATTAAACCTTAAATTAAGAGTGAATTTAAAAATACTGCAAACTGCCTCTTCTTGTTTAGTTGCCTGTTAGGCTATAGGAAATAACGGGGAGAAGAGAAGTGGATGTGGTCACTCAATACGTGATCCATACAGTTACCTGGAAACTGTATTTCACCTTGCAATTATTGAGAGAGAGAGAGAAGAGAGAGCATGAATGAGGCAAAGGAGAGAAGAAGTGCCTCCCTTCACCTTGGACTTTAAGCACTTAATATTTGTAACAGACCCGCAACTGAACAAGAAGTATCTGAGCAAAGGAATTCACTGTCCCTGATCGTGCTCTTTAGGTTTTGGATTTGTCTTCCTGAAGCAGTGAAAGTTCCCTTTCCTCTGCCTGTGTGTGTTGAGCTGAATGATTACACCAGGAACCTAAGGAAGTTCTGGTCAGCGGGTTGTGTGGTTTCCCTCAGTGCAGGATCTTGCAGTGAGAGTAGGAAAATGCTTATGCCTAATTCTGACCCTCTGTGCATGTGTCCTACGGCAGCTATGTGTTTGGTTTCTTGTACAGGAATCCACGCTTAAGCGACTACTGTGTACCTTTTGGTACTGACCCTTGGGCAAATTATTCCTGGGGTAGGTGCTGCAGCTCCAAGGGAGAACCTTTTGTATGAGTTTGAATTGGCAAACTAACAAAGGCAACGATTTGTACCTGTGGTTTGTCTCTCAGGTGAGGCATATGGCGAGAATACATTAGTTACACTGCGCTGACAACGTCTGTCTGCAGTACGGCGGGAAGGGAACGCGCATGCAGGCACCAGGAATATGCACCCGGACATATCGAAGATGGGATTATATTCACACAAACGCATGTGTGCATATAGAAATGTCTATGTGTAGCTATATGCACATACATATGGTCATGCTGAATATCAGTGTTATGTGTATCTCATATGCAAAGCTGAGGCTGTTTCAAAGGAGAGTGAAATAGGGCAGTTTTACTTTTTTAGCTTAACTTCCATGTCCCAGAGATTTTTTTCTGCCTCGCTAGATTTGCTACTAGAAATCCTGATAGGACTACAAAACTGCCATCTCTGTTTCTAATTAATATTCTACATGACAGACAGAAACTGACCAAGTAACCATAATGAAGGGAAAATAAAAATCATTGGCAAATAAGGGCATCCTGCCAGATGCTATGTCTCTTACACGGTTTCCTCTGATGTACAAGAAAGACACATGAGTCACTGATCTGATAAAAATGAAAATGATTTTATGAGCAGAAGGAAAAAGTTGAAAGGGATATCTGATATATTTGATAGAGAGACGGAAAGGTATAACACTGGAATTTTAAGTCAGTGAAAGACTGAATTCCGGACCCTGCAGAAGAGAATTGACGAAGTTGTTGTCACTGACTCTAATGCACTGACTGAGGAAATGTGACTTAATTTGAGAGGTTACTGGAAATGTCCATATTCTGTGAATGGGAGGAAATCTGAGTCAGAGAAGCTGAATGCAATGGTCTGCTCTGACTATCTCTGAAAATCTGGGATAGGGAGGAGTTGTTAATTGGGGAGAATGGGGAGGGAGCTGTGTGTTTTATTGACAGACTGAATTGAAAAACCTCTGTAAGGGAAATGGCCTAGTTGCGGGGTTCCTGACTAGGTTCCAATCACAGAATGGGGTCTTGGTACACTGAGCGTATTGAGCACAAGGCTGATGAGGAAATTGGTATCTTTACAGTATTTGTATCAACTTTTCCCTCTTCTTCCAATTCCGTTTGTAAAAGTAAAGATGGTCTAATCATTATCAATTATTGAGAAATATGGAAAGATCAATATATTTTAAAAAATAGGATTTTTTTCATTGCATTGATTTGAAGTAATCAATAAATATTGCATTTAGCCTGAGAGGGGAAAGACTTTGGAGAGATTGCATCAGAGAAAGTTGCTGTGACAGAGATTTCACATCCCGTTTTCTTCCTCTCCCAGAGAACGTTGCTCTATCCTCAGTGCCCTTTTTGCTGTTATTCCCCAGCCCTGTTTCAGCTCCGTTTCTACTGCTCAGAATTTCACGTCATCTGAAATACCCTGTGTTTTTCAAATGATTTTAGTTCAATAAGAAGTTCTGTTGTGCGTTGTATCAGCGGGTCTCCGTGTCATTTTTGCCAGGGCTCAAAGGACGCAAGCGCTCTTAGGGCGTGGAAGAAGGGAGAAGGTAAAAGGCTTAAAGCCGAGACCAGATGAACTTCACAATTTCTGTGGGGAGGGTGGTAGAATTGCTTCAGAGTGGAAAAGCAGAAAAAGATGGTGACAAGCCTTGGACCTAAAAGCCAAAATCCTTTCCCCAGCTTCTTCTAATTCCTGCTGCTCAGTTTAGGAGTCGGGGGTTGTAGCAGCCGCCGGTGTTACAAGCCAGTAGCTCCATCGCAGCTTGTGGAAACTGGGAAATTCTTCCCAGTAAGACCTATTTTTTATTCCACAGATCTACTGATGTTAACTTTACAGCCAGAACACAACAGAATTTTTAGTTTGTGCACTCTGAGGAAGTAAATTTAGCATCTGTCCAGTACCCAGCAGTGAGGTTCCTAGGTAATGCTGCTATAGAAACTGGGGGAAAAAAAAGCAAGATCAGAGCTTCTACAGAAAACTGTGAATTAGATGGTTGTTTGTGTAGCGAAGGGACTTAACAAAGAAGGTATTAGCACTACTCATTCATGGTGACCTTGTTGAAAATAGGAAAATCTTGATTTCTTTCAGTCTTCCGAGTATCGGCTGCTTTTGAGTTGGGAATGTAGTTGTCTCTGCATGGCTTACATGTGCAAAGTGCTTGGTGCCTGCCATCGGGAACGGAACATAGTTTAGTTTTATTTATTACTAATAGTTCTTCAGCTGGTGAGTTTTACTTGTTAGGAATTAAATTGTAGTAACTTACTCTGAGTCTTTGTCCATCCTTTCTATGCTGCCTCTCTCTCAGGCTTTGCCCTGACTCTTCAGAGCAAGATAGATGCCCACGAAATGATCCTTGCCTCTGGAGCACAGTGCACTTTGCTTCTTCCAGGGCTTGCGAGTGTGGCTGCTGGCAGTGACTGTCTGCGAGGAGAAACATGCCTGCTCAAGGTGGAACGCACTGTATATTAATATATTTGTCATGTTTGTAATTGCAAATGTAATTAGCAAACAAGCTCTGGGGGATTGAAGACTTGAAACTTTCACTGCACATCATTTGACCCCATCTTGACCGGACGGGAGCTTGTATGCCACTGTTAACCCTTGCTGCTCTTGCAAAGAAATGCTCCTTTTGGTCTGACTGCTGCTAAGTTTGCCGTTTGGTAGGTGTCTTTTTTCCTTTTTTTTTTCTTTTTTTTTCCTGCTATGAGCAGCTTTATACCTGTATTTGCTAATACCTTCTTTTATTGTGATGGCAAGCGCTTATGTTCCTCCCGCAACACACGCGCTAATACTTTCTCTCCTAGCATTTCTGACACAGTCTGGAAAGCATTCTGCAATGCCCTTTGTGAAGAGCACTGTGTACCAGTAAGTGCTTTTGCATACTGAGCTGTTCAGTGCATTCCTATCACCACAGGCAACGTTACTATTCAGTGCCCCTTGCACTTCGCAGAGACAACTTGCGAAAAGCAGGTGGCAAGCTGTTATCACACAACCTGCGATGGCTCTGTGTCCCTGCTGAGCTGGAATTTTCTTGCACTCCCTTTCTGAATGGGGGAGGAAAATATGGATAAAAAATCCTGTTCATTTTGTGGGATCCCAGCAAATCTCCGTATAGTTACACTTAGGCTGACTTTGGTGTCCTACAAAAAAATATTCCTGCCCCATAAGGATTTAGTGAATAGCACAGAATCCATTCATAAAGTCACAAACTTGTGTGTATATAAAGAAAAGAGGACTCTTTTGCTTTTTCATGCAAATATCAACTCGGTTTTTTTTATTTTTCATTTTCAAGATAAGACTGAAGTCATAATAAAATGGCAGTGGTAGTACTGTTCTTGTTTTGGAAAGGGTTTTTATTTATTCCTGCATTTTTGTGTATGTTTGAGGAAATATAATAACCATAGAGATGGGTAGCTGTTTTCATACAATTTTTGTCATGGCTGTAAGGACATCTCACAAATATTGCATCCTGTTGAAAGCTGGCAAGGAAGAGGAAGCCTGTTCTAGTTTGTTCTTGGTAGGGTGAGAGACACTGAGAACCCCTTACCTTCAGTTCAGATTTTCCTTTTCCAATCCTCAAAATGTATTTTAAGGGTCCTATATTTTTCTTAAATTAGGAAAGCTTATAATGTAGGAGATGGGAGTGTGTCTGGGACCTCCAGTTTAGAGTATCTTGCGTAACAGGAGACAGTTTCTTATCATAGCACCTTTTGTTTTGCATTGATTGTCTATTTTACTGCAGCTGTTTTTACATGAAGATGTCTTGTTGCTCTGTGTCTACTCTTCTGAAAGGCTGCTGGTACATATGGCATATTAAGAAGTGTTATTTTCTAATTTTTCCCCTTTTTCTCCTGGCACTTTAAAGTTCCCTTTAGTAATAATGGCCCTCAATCTCCGGTGATGGAGCCGTCACCGTGAACAATGCTGGTGAGTGTATTGTCTCGCTGTCCTTTTACTCAAGAGAAAGGTCAAAAGAACAGCTTTAAAAAATGTTCAATTCTCCTGTTATGATTTTGCATATGGAGGTGGTCATTTTTAGAATGTGCAAACACTTGGGTGAAAATAAGACAGAAATACAATTTTCTATCAGTTGCCGCTGGTACCTTTTTAAAAAGGTGCTGACGTGAACAATCACAAACCAGGTTTCTCACTGAAATTTACACCATTTTGTATATTAATTTAAAGGACGCTACAGAATTATTGTTTAGTGATTTTTATTTTTCTGTAGTCTTCTGTGTAGTTTTTGTTTTTATTCGGTCAATCTGACAACTTTCTCATTCTTGGCCATATTATTTATTTCCTGATTTAAGGAATTATACCATCTAGATGAGATTTTCACAGATTTGGTAATATTGCAAGGGAGAATATAGGGTGTTACTGATTTCAGGGACTTGATTCAGAATTCATTCTGGTGCACAGAAGCAGAATTAGCATATGTACTTTTTAATGTATACATTTCCTTTATACTTTGCTTTTTATTTTTTAAAGCAATCTTCAATTTATACAGAAATTTTAAGGAGTTGCAGCGTTTTTATTTTTCTTTGTTTCAGAACTATGTATGGCATGCAAATGCCATCTAGTTTTAAACAGTTCGGAAAGTGCTGTAGAGGAATAAGAGGTATTTAATTCTCTGAAACACACAAATTCAGTTCTTCAGCCTTTTTTCAGACTTAAAGGATGTTGCTTCTACATTTTACCTCTGAGTTTGATTCAGTTTGTAGTTTTTGTGTTTCTGCTGATCGAGTTTTTTGGGTCGTTTTTGGAGTCTAGGGGAGTAATGGTACAGGGAGATGCTGAGGCCATTCTCTTGTGAAACTGAAAGCCCTGCTACCTATTGTCTGACGTGCTTTAGTAGACGTTTTTTGTTATCAGATTCATCTGTAGTGCAGAGGTATCTGGATGGATCAGAGCTGTCCCTCCACCTAACTGCATTAAGCAGTGACTTCCAAGCGGTTCGGTTCAGCCCGCAATGCGGCCTGCCCAGGGGCAGGGGCAGGGAGGGTGCCACAGGTACAATCTAGCCTCGCTTTCAAAGCCATAGAAATCCCGACCCGGGGACTTGCGTTTCAGTGCTTGGGCTTCGTGAAGGATGCTAACTTTGCTTCATGTGGGTTCTTTTTGCTGTAATAGATGGTAGCGAATGTGACCTTCTGAAAATGATGGTTAAGTGCATTGACGTGTCTGTATGTATTACTTTACATAGATGATGCCAGATGCGTCTCCCTCAGAATAATTGATGCAAGTTGTGTAGTGGCACCTAGCATGCTGTAAAGGACTAGAATGAGTCAAAGTGTGACAGAAACAGTTTTCTTCCATAGAGATCTGTAAGTGTATGAATGTATGTACAGCAGGATATGTGTGTGCATACTTATTTTTAAAGGCATGTGCACATACTATAAGTTAACAGAAAATACATATATAAAATTGATCATTTTATATATAATGACATGTTCATTCTATGCTGCGTTATGTGTATTATTTCACTTGAACAGTTATCTGTACATACCCATACGCAAGTCTTTCTGCATGTGGTTGTGTATTTCCGTGTGAGTATGCATGTATAAATGCATAAAAATTAAGAACAGGTAAGTCTGTCTTCATCACACGGTTGTGCCGAGTCTTTCTTAATTAAAGTTTGTAAATCTTGAGATAGCCTTGCATGGAAGGTGTTCAATAAAAGTAGAATGGCATCCAAATATGCCATACATAACATTTGTGCTTAAAAAATATTTGGTGTTTTTGTTAGGACTTAGTAGGTAAAATAGTTAGTAGGTATATAGGGTTAGGTGTTACTAAACAACTGCAAATAGCTGTTCTGTTTACAAATCAATGCGTATTAGAATCTGTGGTTTTTAAAGATAAGCAAATATTTTTTAGAAATAAAATGCCACAGGGGAATCTGAAAAACAATGTGCAAGACACAGATCCCGCTATAACGTTCTCCAGATAAAGCTGGGCTCTTGTGCCGTAACCAAAAAAATCATCAGTTTGGATTTTTGTTTGTTTGTTGATTTTTAAAATTTTATTTAGTTTATTTTTTTGCTATTCTGGTTATTTTGGAAACTTCTTTTTTATTCTCTTTTCTTTTTTCCTTCTTTTTTTTTTCTTTTCAATGCCTTCTTGTTTTTGGAAGGCACAGAATGTAGTTTGCTTTCCTTATGGAATCCCTTGCCCAGAAAGTTATTTGAAGATGGAATGTGCTTTGTGTTTTTCAATACCTACAGTGTTTCTGATCGTTCTCTTTTTATTCTTTTAGATGTGGTTTGTTGTTTTTCTTTACTTTAAAAGCAGAGCAGGTGCTTTTCTTCTAGCAATTACACTTAGGCGACTGTCATTGCAGAGGGAACTATAAGCCCTAGCTGTGGCCATGATCACAGTATCACTGATAATACAGACTGTAACTGTAGAAATCTCCCCACTTTTGTGTTCTAACATGGACTTGTTTTTAAAAGTACTAAAAAACTTAATTCTACTGCCATTTTTAATAACATATTTATGAAACAAACAAACAAAAAAGCTCTTGCAGTGCAGTGATGTGGTATTTATACTTGCTTTAATGCGCTCATTTTCCTCAGAATTTTCACCCCAGGTGTGCAGGGAAAAACAGATGCAGCTTCCCCCCCCATTGTTGGTTGAAAGAACTAAAAAATACCTGCTTTTGGATTGTCTGCTTTTTCACAATACCGTTTCTTTGCCTCAGTCTCTGCAAAATGTTATAGATTCAATTCCCCTGTTGGACCAAGAGTTAAAAATTAATTCATGAATAATAAAAACCAATCAGTCTTGTTGAGTTTAAGAAGGATTAGAAGAACGGGTTTTGTACAGAAGCAGTTATATATCTTGGTGCCGATGTTGTTGGACTAATAGATATTGTACTAGGTCCCGTTGGTTATCTGATAAAGGTAGTTGATTTGCAAATAGGATTGTTATCCTGATGACTAACGAGTCTAATATCGCATGGATTAAAAGAGGCTGGGTCTATTATAAGTTCTGGACTCCCTCTTAGGAGATAATTTATTTGATTCAGAAGTGTGCACATTGAAAAGGGACCAGGTAAATACCGTAAAGGAATGTTTCATGATTCCTTGCCTTGGCTGGCATTTTCAAGGAAGGCACCAAACTGCGCTGAGCATCAGCTTGCCCGTGCTGGGTAGCTGACCACAGGGTGATGCTGGGCTGGTGCAGACATCAGGTTGCACTCCTCTCAGAGAATGTAACTGGCAGAAGGTAGGTACAGAAAAGAAAAAATCATTATCATCATGAGGTAGAGGAAGGATGTGCTCCCCAAATTTTGTGATGCAAAACCTGACCCTGTCCCTGCAGAGATACGTCACGTAACACGTGAGAGGGGGAGAAGAAGGTGGGAAGACATGGCGTGCAGGATTCTTGGGAGGTTAGACACTGATACTCAGCCTGCAGGTGACTGGCTGTTAGATTTGGGTAGGAATAAAGGCAGCGTAGCTGGAAATGTCCTTCATTTGGAAGGACAGTAGTTTTGCTTCCCTTGGTGGGGGACAGACCGGAGGCTTTGCCCCCCCCTGCCCATTGCTCCAGCGCAGGTAGGAGCTGGAGGAGCTCTGCAGCCATCTGCAGGGCTCTGCTGACAGCGCGCCAGGCACCTCACTCCTGAGGAAGGGGCTGCCTGGGGACCCACCATCACGCCTTTCTTTTCACAGGCTGGCTCTCTGGAAATGTTCAAATTATTTTGCCCTCTAAAAAGTGTATGCGGGTTTCTCCTGGGCACGTTGGCAGTGCTCTCACTGCTGCATTAAGAGAGGGTTTCCATGTTCATGGACCTTGTGGAGCCTCCAAGGACACTCTCTGTCATTCCTGACCAGTTCTACCCTGCAAACTCCCTTCCTCATTTTGCTGGTACGGATTTGGAAGCTGTCACCACATCCGCAGAGGAGCGATTTCACTGGCTGTGGAGATCTCTTGGTAAAGAAGCTTGATTAGGAGAGAAACCTTAGTGCTTCCCATCTTAGTTCCTTGTGGTCTTTCAGAAATACATTACCATCTTTCTGAGTGCATCTTTGGTGTGTTTGCACACTGTTTCCTAAATGAAGCAGTCTCTTGCTTTTCCTCGTTCTTGAGTTGACGCAACCGTTTTCTGGTGTCTTAAAATATCTAGTTTGTCACTCTTTCCCTAATAAAGTGACAACTAGAATTTTAGGTACACCTAGGTTAAACATACATGAAGATGAAGTATCTCCTACCTGGTTCCCTGACTGTGTATCTTTATGTACCTTGTGTAGGTGAGTGGCAGCTGGGAGAATAACTGGGTCGTTGGGATCTGAATCACGGTGCTCTTGCAGCCTGAGTTAAGAATCACGAGTATATTGGCTTGAAATTCATAACCAGTTCATCAAGAGAATCAATTGTGTCTCGCCAGGAGATGCAGGAATTTATGTAGCTAATTTCTCATCTAGTCTTGTCTGCATCACAATATGATGAACATGTAGGCATACTTGTTTTAAATACTCTCTTTATCTTTTCCTTTACCAGTAGCTGCTTTATTGGGATTCTTTTCTTCACAGGGTGAATGAATAGCTGTAAGCAGCAAATAAATACAGATTTTAACAGGGAACAATCCATTCAGTTTGGGATTGACATTATTTTGACCCCTGTCCCAAGTCCTCAGTGTCTCTAGTTTCTTCTGGGAGAATGACACCTGACTGGTCTCACTGTAGCTTTGATACTCTCACCAGAGTGCGAGTTAAGATTTGCCACTTTTCATGATACGGACTACTGAACCACGGAAAAAAACCTTTAATAGCCATAGAGAAAAATCTTTGAGGAGGAAGCCATATTAAAATGACTTCTACCTTGACAGAAAACCTTCTGCCGGTAATAATGTAGTCAGTACTTGCTGCCTTCTAGGAGCAACTACTGTGTTAACAGGTTCTGTTTCACTCGCAGCAATAGGTAATTTATATCAGGTTACTTCATCTTCTGAAAGCAACTAACAACCATGAAATGCTGTCAGTGTTGTTGAAGGAAGAGGCTTGTGTTAAGAATTTATATGGGAATCTAGACAAGCAGAAGCCACAAGATGAAGAAACCATCTACAAACTTTGAGTGTGTTTGGGAACTTGCTTTTTAAAATTGTCTTTTAAGGTGCTTTGGATCTGAATCGGCTGTCATTTATACTTGTATAAATGACAAGTAACTGTCAAAATCAGATGGCATACACTAATGTAAAGCTGGCACAAGATTAATATTAGGCCATTCAGCTCAACATCACAGTAGAGGAAGATATCCCTTGAACTGCTATAAGAGATGATATTGAAGGGGGGGAAAAAAGACTAAAGTTTTGAATGGAAGGCCAGGAACTAGTTATTTTCCTTGTCTAAAACTGCCAGGTGTTGCTGGTGCCTCAGATCACCAGCTGCTTCGTTCAGAGTTCAGGTTTCGTGCTTCTAGTGCATGAAATGATTCTTTCAGCCCTTTGGGAATAATTTGGAGTATGTTGGGGAAGGCTCTATAGTGATAATTGGGGAGCAGTTTGATGCATGGCTAAAATGCACAGAGGACAAAATGCCAAATGAGGTGTGAGAGGAGGTGAAGCGTGAACTCGCTGAAGTTGCAAAGAATATTACTGGGCTAAAAACACAGCAGAGGAGAGTAAAGCAGGACTCCAAGGAAGCATTCCAACATGTGGGGGATTCCGGAGAGCTCCAGATGGGAATGTCCTTTGCCACATTCATGAAGATGAAACCTGTGGAAGAAGAAGGCCTGTGTGAAGGAGAAAGACTGGAACATGTCAGCTGGGGATAAGAGACCTGATTCTTGTTTTCAAGTTTCTTTTAAGGTATATATATAAATGCCATCAAACTGAACAGCAATTACATCTTTAGAATAATAGATAGGATCAAGAAAAAAAACAAGGCAAATGTAACAAACCATGCCTTAAGCAAAACATTACTGATATTCCCCTGTGGGTAGGAAATCTAAGTTAAATGCCATCTGATTCTGTAGTGTTGTGAAGCTTGATGCTGCTAGGAAATGTGAAAAGCAATCCCAGGCTATGTTCCACTGCTCTAGACAGGAGATCCGAAGGAGAGTTGATGTTGCAGAATGATCTTGAGCATTTTGGAGTATATACAGGATTCTTCCACTGGACAGTGTTAGAGCTTTGTTTGACTGGAGATGGTGAGCAGGAGGAAAGGTGAACAAGGGCAGAACCTGGGTGATGGAGCTTGAGATCACATTGTGAGGGAGCAACGGTGACTGAAAAGCCCAGAGCAGCAGTCCAGTCGCTGTGGCTGCGTCTTGCCTTGTCTAAGGTTTCTATCTGCAGCATAGTAGGAAAAATCTATTTCCCACCACTTTTCTCATATAAATCACTGAACACACACTGATAGTGCGTGACCATTTCTTCCTGAAAAAAGTTGGAATTTGAGTACAACAGCTTTAAGGGAAGGAGAGATCACAGGAGGAGGAAGGAAGATTTTGGTAGCACATTTATAGGTTTCAACTGCTAAAATTGAATGAAGATTTGCCTAAAAATTTCTCTGTGTGAGAAATTGTTTCTCTCCTGGATTTTTTAATTTAACATGCACTGTGTGGCCACTTGACTGGCAACGGGCTTTCCTTCTAATTTGCAGACTCATTTTATCTGTCTCTCTGCCACAAGGAGAAAGTGTTGGTGGTGTCCTTGTGAGGTGAGGAAGAAACATGTACGTAAAACCTGCCCACGCAAGCACGCGGGTCCCTTCCTCCTGACAGCCCTCTGTCACTGGCTGAATGGAGTCTGCCTCCTGCACCCATGGTGGGGAATCTGAGAGTTGGGTGGTGCAGGGAGCAAATTGCAGTGGGGGGAGATAAGGCATTAGGGCAGCAGCCTCTTTCAGAGGGCAAAGGAGCTTTGAAATGGAGCTTTTGACATTGGAAAGAGCTGCTGTGTGTAATGTCGTGGGGCCTGAGGAAAGTGAACAGCTCCCATGGGATGAGGAGATTTATTACAGTGTGTTTAGCATCCCTGCAACTAGAGAAGGAAGATGCACGTCAGCTGCTGGTAGGAGGCCTGTGCTGCACTTCTGCTCCAAGGGAGCGGGGAAGACAGGAGCAGTGCATCATTGTGGGGTGGGATGGGGCTGGAGTCCTGTGCAGCAGTTGGGGTGAATTAGAGCAACCCTGGTGTAGCATGGAAGAAGGAAAGGCTCAGCTGCCTCTTTTGTTGCAATAGAAATACTATGGAATAACCCCAGCAGAAAAAGATCACGTTCAGTGTGCTGGAAAAGGGGGGAACTGGGGACTACAACCAATTTTTAAAGACTTTTCTGGCCCATTCTATAAACTGTTGCTGGTTTCAAGTCTCAGTGCTGCGTTGCAGAATTACCGCGTGCTGCTTGTTGGCTCTTGGCAGCGTGGTGCGGGAGATGGTTTCACTTTTCTCCTAACTTTTATTTTTATCTGAAGTCCTTTCTGCTGAGTGGGAAGGAGGGAGCAGAGAACAGCACATGGCAGCACCTCTTCTGCTTGAAAAGTTCATGGGCCTAGGGCATTGCTCAGTAGTTCCCATTCTCCTTACGTTCGTGCAGTGCTTGCTCTAGCAGGTGTGGGGAAGAAAAAGCAGGTTCTGTGTTTTGCCTGTTTTTGTGGAGTACTGTGCATTGATATTTCATATAAATACTTTATATGCCTCTGAACATACGGAGAGTTACATGGTGCCTACCTGCTGCTACTTGGTCTAAATGGATTTGCCTCTGCACCTATATGACTTACGCTTGTATGTGCATCTTGTGCACACCTCTTGTGTATGTCTGTCTGTACTAAAGCAAGCACGGTTACCTCCTGCACAGCTCCAGCTTGGTTTTCAGGAGGTGCTTCCTGCTGAACTGAGACTTGGAGCATCTCCTTGGCCTGAGAAGGGTGCTGTTAGGACTCCTGAGGTAAATGTAGTATTTGAAACAGCCTGACAGTAGTGTTAACTGATGGCAGGCACTGGAAGAACATATTTAGTCCCTGAGAGAATTCCTGACTCTGGGAGATGTAGATTTAGGATTGGGGTTACGGAGCCAACATTTATTTCAAGTGTCATCAAGACTGAAAGGTGCTTTGTGGAGGTGAGTTGAACATCATTTGCTCTGAAGAGTTAATGGACAGGAAGCAAAATAGGGCTAGGTAAAAGAGTTTAGCATCTGGGAAAATAGTTTTGGAAAGGCTAATCTGTGGTGTTGCCTAGGCAAGGTTGTAGCTTATCCCCTCTTTATTTAGGGATTTAAAGGTGCAAAGTGAAAGATCTTCACAGGAAATAGGAGGCAGAAGGTGAGTCATGTTTCCACGCAGTAATGCTGTACGTCTGTCAGACATGTCCTTTCCCTGATGCGTGTTCTGACGCTTGCTTATCACTGGGAAGGGCAAGGACACGGATTTTGCCTCCAGCAGCCCAGCTGCTGGGCTGGAGTAAATATCGTTCTGTGGCCAAAGGGGCCTGTTAGCCTCCAGGAGACACCAACCAGCAGCACTCAGAAAAATTAACAGCAGTAAAAGTACATTATACAATTCATCAATCTTTTGTTTTCAGCACTGAAGCAATGCTACTTGGGGCGCATGGGTTATGGCGGGGTCAGCACTTTCATTAGGAGATCCCTGGTCCCCCACCCTCAGCCCAGCACCGTCCCCAGGGGTGCAGCCGCATTGCTTTCAGCAGTGGGTGCAGGCAGCAGCCTGGCATGGGTAAGCGAGGCCCAGAGCAGCCGTTCAGTTCCAGGCGGCGTGAAAAATCAGAGGCAGTTAGGTACGAGTAAAAATATTATAAGTTTCCTCAGTGTCAGCACAGGCCAGTTCTGATTTTAAAAATGAAATATGGCAGCTAATTAATCTAGATCACAGCTTAATCGCCTATGGTGGGTTTTAAAAAAAACATTTTTGTGTGAATTTAGCACTCATGAAAGTGAGAGGCTGATATTACTGCACAGACCAAAGCACAGTACGGCTAAGCTGCCTCCAACCGGCTCTGCTCAGACTCCTCCGCGGTGGCCAGCGGTAGCCGCTGCTGCTACCTCCGGATCCGTCCCTCCATCCCCTCCTCTGTAGCACCATCCACAAGCCATGTACCACCCAGCACCTCTACGTCTTCTTTCAAGAGCAATGTTGGAGGCTCGGAGATGCAGACCAGCAGCTTTGCAGGTTCCCTTGAGGATGATACGGGGAATGCCTCTTCCTAGGACAGGGTCGCGGTTTGCTGTCTGCTGCTAGAGGTGTGGAGATGCTGCACTGCCCTGGAGTGCCTGGTGTGAACAGGGAAAGGCAAGGGAGCAGCAGAGAGGGCACCAAGGCAGCGATGGGAAAGCCAAGAAAACAAAGATTTTGTTAGTTTTGTTCTTTCCACCAGATCCGCACCAGGCTGGGACTGGGGAAAAGAAAAACAATCCACCCAATTTAATAGGCTGTGAGCGCATTTACATTTTGTGAAGGTTTTGAAAAGGCGGCACGAGTCCTTCATTGCACGTCTCCCCCATCGTTAGTGAGTTGCTTTCTGCCGTGTCGCAGGCACTGGCCGCGACGTGATGTCAACCAGTCGGTTGGCTGAAGTGAGGGATGGCGTGGAGGAAGGCAGGTGCGTGTTTGAGAGACACACAAAACAGATGGACCAAGCTGAGGGTACGTGATGGATCACGGAAAGGGCCAGGACTACATGAGAAAAGACTGTCTATTAAATTTTGTGGAATGGCTTTAAAATAATCCATCAGCAAAGCGACAGCTTTCTTCTTTGTTCAGTCAGCCTTTTTAGTAGGAGTCTCTTCAGTTAGGAGTAAACCATTTGCTTTCTTCTTCCTCTTTTATTTGTGCATATGCTAAACTGCGGTCCTGATTGTTATTGCAGGTTAGCAAAGTTGAGCAGAAGGTAAGCGAGTAAACGTGGAGGGCAGGGCTAAAGCTGGTGTTGCTAATGAAAGTTCGTTGCTCCAAGAGCCAGCACCTCAGCCTGGCACCCATCGTGGCATTGCGGTACTGCTTGTTTGGTGGATACTAATATTCTGATAAAATTTCAGCTCAGAAATTTACATTAGTTCCTTATTTTCTGTTATAGTTTCAATAGGACAGGCAATTCTTTTTCCAATTCTTGAACTTGGCCTGTGTGCTGCAGAAGACCTGCAGCGTTAGGCATCAGAGACAGATGAGCGAAACAATCCCTTAATGCGCATACGATTTTGAGTAGCAGTTTGAAGTCCTTGTGGTTGAAAGGTGCTACGTATTGCTTCTTATTCACTGTAAATCATCATTTTTTAATATATTTTTTACAGTGACCTGAGTGGATAAAAAAGGAACTCTTCCATTTTGTGAGGTAATAACTGTATCGTAGGTGAAATAAAATACAAAGCCAAAAGCTTTAAACAAAGATGGGTTGTTAATATTAATAAAAAATGATAGCACTGTTTTATATCTGTAACCTTCAGCGATTATCCTGACCTATGTAGGAGCAAATAGTTGGTGCTTAATTTGAATAAAAACATTATTTCTTTTTCTGTCATGTAGATGAATTGAGAAGATGGAGCAGTTATGTTTACCGAGGGCATGGGGATAGTGAGGCCAGAGGGCAATAGAGATCTGAAGAATACGGTTCCCATTCAGTCAGCGTTACGACCAGCAAAGAAAGTCCTGTCTCAGCATAGCAGCTGGGGAGCAAGCACATGATTTTCAACCTGAAAACACAGTATTAATGGGTTGTATTTTGTTGTGCAATATTTGATCCATGAGGGCCCTGTGGCCAGGCGCCTGTAAAGCAATTTGAAAAATGTAAGGTACATGTAACAAGGTAAGAACTCAGAGAAGAGACAAAGAATTCACAGCAATATAGGATGGGTCGTCCTTTAAAAAAAAAAAAAAGAGGAGGAGGGGGAGTTGCACACATCAAAAGGCACTTTGGAATGATTTGAGATACGTACACGTCTGCTAGGTCAGAAACAAGGAGATTCTGGTTTGTCCTCTTCAATTTACCTTTGCTGTTATGCAGCATGTATCCCCACAGCGTCTCCAATCTAGCTGTTTAGTCTGAGGAAGAATAACACATACATGAGTTTTAGGAATACCTGTGATTTGTTCTTGCAAAACAGGGCTTTTAGAACCCTGTGGGCACACAATTAACTGTTTCATTTTAATTCAGCCCTGTGGGAAGGGGTCAGGGTCTCTCACTCTGTCTCTTTGAAATTGCTTTGTAAAGAAGATGGTTAGTTAGCATCGACTGAGCATCTGCCATCGAGGCACATTGAATAATCACCCGATCCCATTCTGGATTAGAAGAGAGAGAAATCAGACAGAGCTAAGCACCAATGATTAGTTAGTTTTACTGCAGCCTGGGGATGTATATGGACTAGGCTCTCACAGTTTTAATTTCCATGATTCTCTGTGAGCTTGTCAAGACAAGGCAACCAGCAATTTTGGAGGGAAAAGAGTAGAGCTGGTATCTCCTTTTTTTTTTTTTTCTTTTTGTTGAAATTCTTGTTTTCCTTCATTTGCGATTTTGGGTCACAGAAAGAAGAGAGCATCCCTGAAGATGGCAGCACAGACTCCCCAAACCTAGCTGCGGTGCTCACAGAGAGCAGAGTTGATGCTTTCTGACCTGACAAGAGGGATCTTTTCCCTGTTTCCTTCCTTCTGCAGACACTCATGTGGATGTTTCTGCTGTCCAGGGCTACGTTTTGCTATCTGGTTTGTGTTACCAGTGAGGGGGGATTATCTCTGGGACATTTTATTTTTTTCTCAAGGAACTGGTGGAATTTTAACTTGAGGAAATTGACTTTTTGTAGCTGTGCTTAAACATAACGGTTGTCCTCGCATAGTTGTCATTTCTGAGTGAAAATGATCTTCTTCTTAAAATACATGAAACAAAATCTAAGCAAACGTATAAAGGAAGAAATATCCGGAAATGTTGAGATGTAGCATGAGTTTTGGAGCAAATCTATAAAGATTATGAAGATGTGAAGGGCTGTTATTGTTGCTGGGTTTTGTTAAAAAGCAATTGAATTTTCTGTGGTATTCTGTCCCTACTGATAAATTAAATATATCCCTTGCTCTTGGAAGCATGCAAAATAACTCCTCTGAGTCTGTCATTCTCCTAATTTCTGTTCTTAAAGAGGCCGAGTGGTCTAAAGCTGGGATCAGGATCAAAGCCCAGTTCCCAGCTCTTCTATAACCTCCCTAGGTGATCTGAGCAAAGACTTCAAGTCTCTGATTCTCTCCCCTGTCTGTAAATTGTGGATCGAAGCATCTCCTTTCTTTTAGTCTGCCTCTGAAATCCAAATTCTTATGGGCAAATGCTTTAATACGCAGTACACCGCCTAACACTTTGGGTGAAATGCTTTTGCAATGAGAAGAATGCATTTAATAATAAAGCCTGCCATGTCCCAGTCACAATCACACAAATTAGATTGTTCTTCGTTTTTGCTTTAGTGGAGAGGAGTTCCTGAAGATGGGTGCCACGTGTCCTAAGTCCTTCAGCTTGAATTTCTACAGTCAAGATGAAAGCTTATGTGCAGTGCAAATGCATCTGTTCTACCTTGATACAGGTCACAGAAAGACGAGAGTGTCCCTGTTCATTTGGGGCTGAATGGCAAGGAAGTCTTTGCTTCTTTTCCAAGCAGGTTCCTGTATTTGTATATGTAAACATATGCTGCACGTGGCAGTCCTGATTTTCACCCTCAGATATGGAGATAAGCACATTTTGTAGTTCTGGAAAATATCTTCCTTTGAGAGCAGCTCTCAGTGTATTGCACTGCGTGTGTAAGCACTAATTTCAGAGCCCTTTTTGCCCTGGCAGCATCTATATCATACTGTCTGTGCCCTGCCTCTGTTCGTACTCTGTGCCAAAGACGTAAAGGACAAAGTGTTCTTCTTGCTTCTCCTGCTTACCTGTTGACTGTCTCCTTTTAAGGCAGATCCGCTGCAGGCTGATCTGGATTGTCTTTGATTTACAGTTACCAGAACCTATTTTCTGTTTTTCTTTTCTGCTGCCTTTCGGAGTCTTCAGAGAGTTATTTTCTTCTCACCCCATCTCCCATTGTTCCTATCTTTCTGGGTTGGCTCTGTCTCTTTAGTGAAATCCAGGGCTTCCCAGGACTGCATCGCGTGCCTTTTTTAGCTGCTTGAAGGTTCATTTCTCCACTCGACTCAGCTTGGCCTCCCCCTGATCTGCAGGGTTGCTTTGCCTCAGATTGGCTGAGCTGTAGCTTTTGAATTCTACCGATGTGAATGCTATGTGCCTCTGCTATTCTTGGGAGCCTTGTAACTTGAAGAAGGGCAATATGGTGAGCTAGTTACTTCCCAGGTCAGTAAGTAGGGCAAAACTGTGATTCAGGTTAATCTCCTGGGCAGTTCTGCATTATCATCCTTTGGTGTTCAGATGTGGGAACCGAGTCGCCAAAGACTGTGTAAGAGGAAGGTTCTCATATGGAAACTTTCCTTAGCACCACTGCCAGAGAAGAAGGCCTGTGGATGGATGATGTTGGAACTCTCTGTCCTTGGAGTAGTCAAATAGTTTGTGTTCACCATCTATTTGTCTAACGTACTCTGTAACCGCATGGCTCTGTTGAGATCCAAGCAAAGCTCAGTTGCTGCAACTGTAATTTGACTTCCTTGTTTCCTCCTTCACCACTGAATGACTGTGGTTTCAACAGTAGCGTTGTATCTTCACCTGTCTGGAAACTGCCACCACCAGCAGCACCTACCTTCGTTGTGACAGGGCATGGAGCTAAGTCCTGGGTGTGTCCTGGAGGCATTTTTCTTACACTGGAGCAGTGCAGATGCTTCTGGGGTTGTGTGGTTTCTTGAAGCTTGAGCCAGGACTGTGTTTGGAAGATGCACACGGTATTTGAAAAATGTAAGTTTATAAAAAAGGGAGGAAGGGGTGTGAAAATAATGATCCCATAAACAGTGCAAGCAAAAGCAAGCTTTATTGAAAGCAGAAAAGCAACAAAAATGGAGGAAGGAGGAAGCTTTTAGTGTTGCAGTACTTGATGAGAGGCCTATTTTTTTGAAGTGATGTGGAGGCTATGGTTTGTTTTTTTTTAAAGCAAATTTCTTGCCTTCAGCAATACAGAAGAAAATTTGATATCATGGCGTGAGAGGATGAAGCCACCTAGACAACCAAGACAGACACCAATATATTTTAGTACATGAATTTACTGATTTTAAAAGCATTCTTAGAATTTTTCAAGTTCTAGAATTTAGAGTGCTTGAATTTGATGGCACATCTGTGGCATGTTTGGAACTAAAGCAGTGGGATCTACTGAGCACTGCAGGGCAAATCTCAAAAGAGATGGTTAAAGTCTTATGCAAATATGGGTCAGGTTTGTACTCTGTGGGTTTTATTAGCAGGATGGCTTGGCGTGGGAGACGAAGGTTATCTGTCACCTCCTCACGTAATATCAGACTTGCAACCCTCCCTCCCCACCACTACGGCTTCCCAAAGCTCAGTAGCTAGGGAGGAGGCAAGGGACTCCAAGTGTCAGCCCTTGGGGTGCAGCAGTTGTCAGCCACCCCTGGGAGTACTGATGTGCCTGTCGTACTCCAGCTAAGGAGCATAAAACATCAAGCACAAAAGCCTTAAGATCTATCTCAGATCTGCTTCTTCCTAACCCACAGGGCAGTTCGCTGCCTTGGTATCATCTGCGAGGTAACCTTTATGTTTTCCCATCTGAGGAATTTTCTCCTTTCTCCCAGGTGCGTGCTGCTGCTGCCTGGGTGCGTTCCTGGAAGAACTCTGCCTGTGACACAGCAGATCAATGGGCGCACACCCAAGTCCCCTCTCCTCCCAGGGATCAATATGATGTCGGAGTACAGTGCTGGGGCTGGCATTGCCTACTCCTTTCAGGTCTGGCATTGATTAGCAGCAGCCTGCAAATAGAAGTGGAGCAGTGATGCTCCGCAACCTCGATAACCCATCCTCAGGAGCCTGCCAGAGCCAAGGGGCTCCTTGCTGCCACGGCATCCAACAGAGCCATTTCATTAGGCTGTAAAGGTTAATTGCATTGAAAACTGGCATCATCCTCAGCACATGACCATTGTAAAACTCCAGAGTGGTGTGAGGCCTGAAGCTGTCTCAGGGAAAGCGGAGCCCATCTGAGCTCTGAGAAGCTTTGCTGGGCAAGGCTTCTGTGTAGGTCTCGCAGACCTTGTGTCTGCCACAGCCCTCCTGCTGAGGTCCCTGACTTTGCTTTTCCTTTTTCAGCTGTGCTGGTAGGGGGCACGTTTCTCAGCCAAGAGGAGGCTGATGAGGGGATGGTGGTCAAAAAGGCACTTTCTAGTTATGCACAGCCTTTGGATTTCATCCTGCACGCACACGAGCAGTTAATATGGAGGAGCAGCACATACAAACCACAGCTTTTCCTCAGAGCCCAACAGGTAAAGAAGGAGCGCATAACAGCCTGGGAATTGTGGTCTCTGTGTGCTACAGCTTTGAGCTGAGAAGGCACTTAAAATCTTCTCTCTTCTGTGCTAACAGTGTGCAGAGCTCAAGCTCTTGGAAGATTGCTGCCTCAGCCCCTTAAAAAGTATAGCTGGGGTTTTCTCTGCTGCAGGAGGCCACAGGTGTTCTTCTAAACTCTAGAAACTGTCACCTGTCCAAAAACCATGGGGAAGGCTTGCTTTTCTCAAGGTTGGCCCTTTGAAAGTTCAGGTGATCAATTCCAGTGTGTTGTTAGACCAGTGTGTGTGTGTTAGCTAGTCACTGGTCAGAGAACGGTATTTTGTGTTTGACTTATTTTTGTCAAAATTTTGCGGGGGATCTTTACTGTGTATGCAGAATGTCACAGTTCAATTTGCTGACTAGAGTTTCAGAAATGAAGAAAATTTTGAGCATATGAGAATTTTTGAGGATCTAAGACGTATACTTTCTCATGGGTAAAGAGGAATTTCTGTCTTTAAGGGATTGTTGTTAAGACAGATTTTCTGTTACCTTAGCACGTCCTCTCATCCTTTTCTTAGAAGCAGCATCTTAGAAAGTGAACAGCTGTAAAGACTGATGTTGGGTTCTGAGATTTGGCTTTGTGATGTGTGAAATGTTTTGAGGTGTTTTTACTGAAAATATTAAAACAGAGCAGAAGATTGCTTCCTAATCTGACACACAAAACTTTGCAAAACCAGAGTCTTCAGTTTGCTTTTTTTTCTGGCTGTTAGTGATTGAGCAACAACTGGGCTATTAAATCACCAATTTTAGCTTCTTTAATAAACTATCTCTTCTGCCTCCCATTCAAAGTCACTGTGGGCAATTTTTACCTAATTTTTTTTTTCTCATGTCTTGTTGCTCTTCCTTTTCTGGGCTCCACATTTGAAGCTAGTGTTGGCTTCAGAGGGTGAAACGTGCTGCCACAGACAAGACCTTCCACCACCAAACAGAGAGACATGAAAACAGAAGGATGTTAGGATGCTGGGTGTGCACAGCTCCTGCTCTAAAGGGATCCCTTTGCCATGCACTGAGTCACATCTCTGCCGGGTTGTGGCTGCCGTGGCATCCCAGTTATATGCTCCAAGCAGCGCAGCCGTGCCTAGCATCTTGCACATGACAGCAGAGCAACTTTGTTGGAGTAGGAGCTCCCCATAAAACCTGGGCAGCTGATCACCCACCTTGCCCTCTTCTTGTAGGTTCATGGAACAGGCCCGAAAGGAGCCACACGTTTTCATTATGTCTAATTGCTAGTACGTGCCAGGGCTCTGTAGCTCCCCCGTCTCCTCTGCCCTCTGTGCAGGGACTTTCTGCTGCAGCTTGACAGAAAGTGAGTGAAAGAACGGACTTAAAGGTTTGAAGGAGGAAGACGAGGGTAGGATGGGAGGAAACATCTCAGGCTCAGGAGAGCTGTTTCGTGTTTTGAGGTGCTTTTCCAATGTGCTCTGGGTTCAGTGAAGAGCTTTCTCTTTAATACAGTGTGCATTTTATCTCTGCAGACTTCTTGCAGACTTAGTTTAAAGATCTTAGCTCAATACCATTAGTGTATCTCTGCTGAAGGCCCTTTATAAAATTGATTAGAAAGTGGGCTTTTGCATGTGTGTGTGTGGGCTCTAATCTGATTTGAGTCCGAGATGGTATCTTTAATTCAGTGTATCGCGGCAACTAACTCACGAACTTCACCGAGAGTCAGGGCCCCTAATTTGGTTTGAGAATACATTAGCAAAACGAGCTCAGAAGGCCCCTTTTCGGGGAGAGGGGGAGGGAGGTGTCTTGGGGGTGGGGGGGCCTGAGGGAGGATAGGAAGAATTGACTTGACAGAGAGGAGTCGTGGATTTAAACAAGATCCTGGGCATGATATTCCTGCAGTGGTTCCCAGGAAGAAAAGGAGAGAGTAAGATTGATTGATTGCTGGCCTTGCACAAAGCATGGAGAATGATGTGAACCTCAACGCAGGTTTAACCCTTTCTTCTCACACCAATAGTAAGAACCCAAGGTGCTGTTCATCGCTGTTTTTTATCCTCTTCCCATTCCTATGTGCTGCTCTGTGGGCTGGTGCCTAAAGCAGACACTAATGATGCAGAAGTAATGGTATGCTTTTGCTCTGGTAGGTGATCCACACTCTCTGAACTTTTCCAGACTGATCCAACTCAAAGAAGAACATTAAATCACATCTCCCCTTCTTTCCTCCTCGCTTCCTGAAACAATAAAGTGTTAGAAATAAATACACCGGTGCAGCGGTGCTTGCAGTGGGACAGTGAAAGCAGCGTATTGCTGCAAGTGATGAGGAAAAGCCTGCCCTGGGGATCATTAGACTTAGCAGAGTAGATGCATATATCCACTGTCGGCTACCCTTCACTCCTCAGATCCCTCGTTCTGTAAGATAACGTGTTGGGGATTGTGTAGCATTCTGCATCATCCAACAGTTACAAGGAAAGAGAAACTCTCCAGATTCTGCCCAGCCCCCTCTAAATAAAGGATTTTTTTAATTTAAGAAATTGTTAAATTTAATGAGGGAGTAACTCAGACTCTGTTGGGTGCTGTAGAAGATAGGAGTAAATATTTAATTTGAAAATGTAATTAGCAAGCTGTTAAACACAAAATGTTTGCTGTGGTAATTCTGTTTTATGGCTGAGGTCTTGCACATACAGATGTCAGAAAACTCCAAGTTCTGCCTCCTTCAGTAGCAGCAGTGTATTCCCCTTGCAGCTGGGTAGTATGTCTCCTTGATAGAAGCGTAGAACTCTATGGCTTGCTGCCTAGATTTTGTAAAGTGGTACAATTCCATCTACTGCAAGGGAGCTTCACTCTGGTTCATACCCAGTCTGGCCATTAATACCATATCTGAGATAAATTTTCAAGTATGCAAAGTACTTACAAGATATGTGTGTAATTGCATGGACGTGGACACAAATGACTAATGTAGTTCCATCTCTGAGTTTGTGAATGAGGTTCACTGAGCCATTGTTTTTGCAGTAAAAGTGCGTGTTTTGTAGTTGCAATTCAGTATTTGTGTTTGAGAATATGACTCTCTCTGTGCAATGCCATGTTATGGTTGTTTTAGACGAACATCAACTATCCTGACTTGAGCATATTGCAAAATATTTGGTACAGTGTTCCTTTTGATGTGTATTAGATCATGTTGCACGTATACAATATGATGCTATGTTTCCATTCTATTACTTGAGTACAAAATCAACCAAGACCACAGCTGCATAGAGGTCATAACATATTCAGAGAAGATCTGAGCCCCTTCCTTTCAAGCAGTGCATTTGGAAGGGGGACCTGACTGCTTTCAGGAGTGAGAAATCACAAAAACAGATACCTCAGAATTGGAAAGCTTTGGCAGTAGGTCTTACTACTGTCATTTGAATTTACGGCTGGCTATATGATGATTCAAATGTCTAGGCTCAGCTGCCTTCCAATAATATTTTTGTTAGCCTTCCTGCAGTGCAGATAGTATCCCCATGTGCTCCATTGAGGTTCCTTTTTGCACCTTCTCTGATGAACTGCTAAGGTCAGCAATTTTATTTCAGTAGCTTGCTCTCATGAACTTTATTTCTACACCAGCTTCTCAATCCAGACAACACTGCAGTGCAGAGAAATAATCCAATTTTACTTGATTATTAATAATTACTTTCAGCTGCTATTTTTTCAGTTGATTGATTAGAATAAACAGTGCTCTGACGGGATACACCAGAATCCATAACCTCCCTTCTCTCTCTACTGCTGCTCCAGCCCTGACTTCTCCAGGTGCAATGTGAAGTGGGGGGTTGTAATGCAGAGCGTCTTTTTAAAATATGCCTTCTTGCTAGACAGCAAGATGTTATTTTTTAACTAGCTTTTACCAAAATTAATTGATCTGGATTGGTGGAAGTCCAAAAGGCTTGAATGATGTCTCTGGTTTGCAAGCCAGTGCTTTTGTGAAACAGATCCGTTTTGCACTGTTCAGGGCTGAAGCTGGACAAAACAACTTCATTCTGTGTTTTAGTGTTCCAAACTGACTAATGAGTATAGGTTTGCAGGAAGCATGCTTCAAATTTACAACCTTGCCCTATGTCCGGCTGGTTGTGTATCTCTCCAGCAGGGTTTCAGGCCATGAGTCACCTTGGAGGTGACTCATGTTGTAGGGAGGGATCTCATGTTGTAGTCGATGAGGTTTTAGCTGTACCAAATTTAATGGTTTCCCTTTTAATTTTTGGAAGGAGCATATCAAAAAGATCTCTGTCAACAACTCGTGGTCTAAAACTCTATCCAGCAGTTCTGCAGGGACAGAGGAACTTTAAAGCGTTTGCAGATTTGTCAGGAACTTAAAAACCTCAGCTAAATTACGCACAAAAAATAGGAAAGCGAACACTGATGTTCATGTTTGCACTGCCTTTGTGCACAGTCAGGAACAACCTCTCCCAGCCCTGCAGTCCGGGCTCAGTGGCTCCCTTGCTGATCCCTATTCTGTACCAGATTTGCTGTGGATGCCAAGTGGTGAGTAGCACTGCAGCCAGTACATCAGTAGGGCAGAATAGGTGGTTCAGGCATATGTGGGATGAGCAGTGATTTTCCTAAGTAGCTGCTGTCAACCCAGTGGACTGGAATTCTCTCTGGGGAGTTCATCAGTACAGCATGGGGAATGTCTTTTCTACTTGTAGCCATTTTGATTTGCAGCTTGGATTCCTTAAATTCATCCGGTTTTGAGAATAATGCTATTTGTAGTGTGGGAAGGTGGGAAGTAAGAAAATTGCTTGAACAGGGACCTCTTCTTTGCAAGCAGGGTAATTGTCAGATGCACCTAGAGCTTGTACTATTTATTTGCTTATCATGAGTCAAAGGAAATAATTGGATCATTATTAGACCTTTTTAGGGAATCTGTAGTTGCTAAATTTCCTCTCTGGACTGAATTGCATAGGGTGACTGGCACAGGTGACTGCAGTGTGGTTTCCAGAGGATGCTCTGGCCAGTCACCTGCTGAGGATGGCACCTGGTGACTGAGATGTGTGAAGGGATTCACTGTGCCCCATGATTTGCAGGGGTTGGGTAGGGACATCAATCTGTGCAGAGGGACTGGTGGGAGAAGAGTGTCTATTAACCTGAGTGGGGATTTCTGAGAAAGCCCTCTACTGGGAAGGATCTGTTCATCTTGCTTTCCTTACCCAGGGACATCTGAAATACAAGTGTATTTGGAGAAGGTGATTTAACATTAGGAGACAAGTCTCCAGAAGTCCAGTGAAGGGCATGGAGTAGCTGCAGTGTTCAACATTCACATGACTCTTCAGATCCTGAAGTCCAATCCCTCTTCAGATCAATAGAAATCCCTATTTAATTTCAGTAGCAGTTGGATCAAGACTTAAATGAAGAGATAGGATCCTGTCCCAACTACTTCTGATTTATTTTGACTGTAGCTACAAAATGCTGGGTAGGGTTCAGGTAGCAGATAGAATATTTATACTAATTTCTAACGATTTTCCTCAGTACGTTGTAAAATGAAGCACTCAGCAGCACTCCTTCTCATGAGTGAATGAGGAAGAAGTTTCATTCAAGCTCTCATCAAAGTGGATAAAAAGTCCAGGTCAATTTTTGTAAGTTGATAGGGAGCCAGGGTTTCTGAGCTTCTGATCACATGCCAGCAGTGATTTCATTGTGATACAGAAGGAAAGGGGAAAAGCTTAAACGGCAGATGGAAGAGCAGAGCTGGATTTCTCCAGCAGCACACAGCTTTCAAAATAGAGGGGTTAAGTTTTTATCTTCATGATGCTCCTTGACGCATGGCTAATCCCTACTATGCAAAAGTGATGATGAATACAGGATGTCCACTTCACATGAGTTGATGGCACAGCTTCCATGATACTCTTGAATTCCAGAACTTTTCTGTAGAGTTCCAACTCTTCAGATGATTTAGATCGGATTTATTTGCCAGGATCTCTCTCCTCAAGCTGTCTGGCTAAAGAGGATAAGGTAACAAATGTATCAAAACATTTCTATATACATTAGAACATGCATGTTTCTGAGTAAATATAAATAGAGAAAAGAGACCTGCTGAGTGAAGTGCAAGCAGAGGGCTGTCTGGAAGATGTAAGGAGTGCAAATGTTGTTTCATCCCAAATCTGGCTGCAACCTGAAATTTTAAGCAGAGTGGAAATTCTGTTAAAGTTTGTTTTGAGGAAACTTCCAATATTTTGTTTCATTATGTTCTTGAAACAATGCACACTTGGTCAGTCAAACAACACATGAGACAGCACATGACAGGCTAAACAAAGCACTAGGAACAAAGCAAAATTGAACATCCCGTTTTGTTTAGTCTTGTTTCGGAAATCTTACAGTACAAAACATTTCCAAATTTGAATTAGTTTAGTAATGAAATGGAAAAGCATTTTTTAAGAAAATAAGTTCTTGATGAAGAACTTCTAGTGAAGTCTAACTGTGAAGCAGAATAGAAAAATGGGTTGTATGGTGGTGTGATCAGGAGGCAGTTGGTGTGTGAAGCAGCACCCAGGGAGCTGGAGATAGGATTAGGTGGTGTTAGAGAGAAGGTTATTGTGTAGATTGGGTCACAGGGGATTGGGTTTAAAGTGGAGTCAGATTTGGGAGGAGGTCAGGACTGGTCTGTATAACACTGACACATTTGTTAAACCAATGTTTTATTCCTCTCTGGCTAGCTTGCATGCAGGAAAATGCTAACTACTCACACTACTTACATAGGCTAAGCTCTGGGCTGCAGTGCTGACGAAAGATGTTCAAATTCTGCTGATAATCTGGAGTGGAAGCCATCATGTGAGCACAGGGGCTTTATCTGTCCATCTTCTGGTTAGCACACCCATCTGCACACTCCATTCTTTTAAGCATAGCTGCTGATTAACCGTCAAAATTCTCCTGAGAGGTCATTCAGGACCATATCTGTGCCTTTCAGTTGGTGAAGCGGTGTCTTGGAGTGCTGCAGCGACTTGCTGAAGTCTACAAGATTAGTGTTGAGGTTGGAATTAGACTATGAGACTTTCTGGCTGCATTGTAAGGGCTTACTACATTATACTTCGCTGCCCCGTGTCATAAGTACAAAACCAGCGACTAGGAGCCATAACATATATATGGGTCCTTGGGCTGTGTTTGTGGCTGGGGAAAGATGTGTTCTAGGTGTAGAACGTATCAGAGACTCTGCTTCCAATAGATTGGGCTCTGAGAAAGGATGGGCAAAAAGAGACCTATCTGGGAGAGCAAGGTCTGCAGCACAGACCTGGCCAGAGAGAGGTGGGTGTGGGACACAGGCTCAGTTTGCCAAGGGCAGAGTGAACTGGGAGCTGGCCACACAAAGCAGATGAAGTGTGTGTGTGTGGAGTTATAGATCCTGTCTTTATGCATCACATTGATCTTGTTCATTGTGTTATACTTAGCATTTTGTTTATATAATGTCAGGGTGTTATATGGGTTTGTTTATTTTTAATTCATGGATGACTGGCAGTTTCAGTCTGGATTTTGTCTGGTAATGAGATGGAAGAGAGTCCAGGTCTGGTGGGAGATTTTTGTCAAAGGATTTCTGGAAATTAAGAGAAATGTATTTTCTTGATTATTTGTATTACCTTGTCACCTGGGAGCTAAGTCCAACACCCCCCCAGAGACATGCTATGCAGGGGGTGGTGAAAGGACTTAGTAGCATTTACATGCACTGCTGAATGGCCGAGTCAGTTTTTGATGCATGTAAAGTTGCATTTAGAAATTGAGTTAGGAAAAAAGAAGGGGGCCCAAGGTGCATTCTGCCTCATGCAGGAGGATTCTGGGGCAGAGACAGAGAAAGCAAGACTATCTGATGGAGCACATCACATGAACAGAAGAGTTTGGGGCTAGAATCTGTCTCATAACCAGTCATGCCTGACCTCACTCTGCTGGTGGCTACTCACTGACTTGCTATTTGTGCTCTTTCCCATTGTAGGTGGGGTTTGAGTGAAACCGATTTCGGGATTTGGCAAAGTGTTCCCTTATGTAAACAGAGTGCTGAATCAATAGAGACCAACACCTGCCAAAGATCCAACTCTTACCAACACATCTGGATAACCCTTTCTCACTGTTCCACCACCATGCTCTCCAGAGGCAGTCACATTTCCTTCTCTACTGGAGGAACTGTCAAGGACTAAGAGGGTTTCCTCCCTGGAGGTTTACACACTGCAGCCCACATCCAGCTCTGGGGCCAACTGAACCCCCGTAGTCCTAGGCTGCAGAATCTGCTTTAGGAATGACCCTGTTTGCCCCGATGGGTTTGCAGTGCTCACTGCTGGCTCATCACCAGCCATTGATTTCCATTTCCCATTGCTCTGAACTCTTGCATGGTTCACACACAGTGAGCTCATTCTGTCTGCTATGAGCTGTCAGGGGAGGGGGTTGGAGGGGATGTCTTTATCTTCTGAGACCTCCCACCGTCAAAATATTTGGCAAAGCTGTGTTGTAAATGGATTTGTGCTTCTGCCTATCCCTGTCCCTTGTCCAGGTTGCTCACACCTTCTGTTCCGCACACGTCTATTCCCCTTCAGCCCAGTCCTGTCTGTCCATCTCCCTCTCCATCTATGCATCTAATGGAGGTTGGTAATCCCGTTAGGTGCTTGGAGCAGGCGCTGCCGAATTTGCTTGCAAACGCCTGTGCCAGGTCGAGTGTCATTGCCAGCAGCGCTCTTGGCGGGATGAAGGTTGCATTAGTGAACAGTAATTGAAATGCAAAATAACATTTTGATCGAGCGAGCAGGCTGTTTATTTATCAGATCAATAGCCAAAATGCCCCATCTGGAGAAGTCAGCGTGATAATAAGTGATAGCATTCCAAGGGCAAACGGAACAAGCACAGTGGGGAGGACACGCGGGCAGGGTGGGCTGGGTCACACCGGGCCGGGGGTTGCTTCTTTTTGGGTCCCTTCTGTGAAAAGGGTAGCCCCCCTCCTCGTAGCATCTGCAAAGGGTTCCAGACCCTCTCTGGATAGAAAGCAAAGGGTTTTTAAACACTAAACATAACAGAGTGCAGACATCTGTAAAATCATGTGCCGTCTTCTCCCTCTCATGCTCTGGTAGACACAGGGCCATGATCGGGGTGCAGACTGCAGATGATGTAGCCCAGTTAAGCAGTGGGGTTTTTGTTGGTTTGGGAGCGGAAGGGGTGTTTCTTTTCATGTTTTTGTTTTGTTTTTATCTTTTGCTTTAGTGCATTAAGTTTCCTGTAAAGGTCTGAGCACTCCCTGTGATGGTCTGGAAATATGAAGTCATAGTTTGGCTTCTGTAGTGAACTACTGGAATGGTATTTAGGTGCATCGACATAATGAGGAAATGAGAGATGTGTGAGGGTGAGGAATGGGGTTGTGTGCATATATATATGCATACCCGGTATACGCAGATACCCTGCTGAAGGTAGCCTTTGTCCTATGTAGCATTTAAGCCTGGCTCAGAGAGGTGCTGTGTGAAAGTGTAGAAGCAGCTGTAAATCTTTGTAGGTGCCCGACTGCCTTGCCTGTGTTGCTGTGTCTGTCTTGCCTTCTGTTTGCCCATTAGTAGGGACGCTAAATACAGGGAAAAAGAAGTGAAATGGGTTGATCGTGCAGGCTTGGTTTCTTTTCTTTCATGTTCGAAAATAGTAACAGGGTAAAGGGAAAACTCCCTGGGATGAGAAGATCTGTTCATCATGATAGGAAGGAACGCATTTATTTATTTATTTTAAAGTACATTCAGTTAAATTTTCAGTGATGTCAGTTTGGAAGGAAAGTGTAAGGAATTTAAGGACATTTGGCTTTAGAATTCCTTTTGGATGGGAGTTCTTGTTGGTTTCTAGAGAAAAGAACATGCAAGATAAGCCAGAGCGATGGGGAAAATGAAGTATGTGCTTGTTCTGTTACACAATTTTCTGTCTAAAGACTGTTTTGTTGCCCATGGTCTCCTTCTCATCTCTTGGTTCAGGCAAGTAAGAAAGCAGGACACCATGGAGCCTGAGGTAGGGTTGGGCTCAAGTGGACTGGCAGGTACTTTGTCAGTCAAAGGAAATGGGGACAGTCTGGAAGATGGATGAATGAAATGGATTTAGAACAAGTCATTAGGGTTCAAGGCTGGAATTTGGGTCAGCTACAACTGGCTACTTACTATATACAGCCTGTTGTAGAAAATCTGCTAAATACCTACCAAAGGTGGGGTTTTAAAGACTCAGCAAAATTGAACCTTGGGGATATCTTAAATAGGTAGCTAAAGATAATCCTCTCTGTTACAGTAGTCTGAGGTGTGCAGAAGGAAACTGGGTGTTTCCAACATCTAGTCTTCTCAACCCTGTGGTGTTTGTTAGCTACAGTTCTTTCACGTACTCACTTTCTTTGCTTGTTCAAGTACTGCACCTTGCTCTTAGTTTGTAGCATGAGCCTCTTCTCTGTCCTTGACCCCCATGCAGTTCTCCTCTTGTGCCTCCCTCCTCACTCATGACCCCACTCACTCTCACTTCCACATTTTTCCAATGGTTTTGGGAGAACTTCCTGCCAGATCCAGTGATTGCTCTCACACTGTTATCTTGGTTTAGTTCTGTAGCATCTTAGAAATGGTTCCACGCGAGTTGGGGATTTAAAAAAAAATCCAATTGAAAAGCACTAATTGCTCATTGTTATTTTGCATGCTGTAATTTGTGTGGAATTAATTTCATTCAGTTTTTTTTTTTTCAGGATCTATCTGGTTTTGAGTAATGTTTCTCATGATGAGCCACTTAATTATAGATTTCTCCAGGAGCTACAGGTGGAATCTAGGTAAAGCTTATCTATCCTGACTGGATTGTCTTAGCAGGGATGGGAGAAAAAGGCAGAGTCTTGCCACAGCTATAAGTTCCGAGGTGTAAGAAATAGAAACCCTCCAAAAAAATTAACAACTGCTCAAACTCAGAGAATTCCTAAATGCCTCCAGGCTGGAGAACACATAAGTTCAGATTTTCTCTGAATAAACTTACAGTACCCTTTCAGTAAACTAGTATTCAGAAAAAATATTGATTCTTTAGTCTTTTTTTACATTTGTTTCTAGGATGATGTTCTTGATAAGTGGGTATCTCTGATCCTAGGTCCTTCCTCCCTCTCTCACTATAATTAAGCAATAGTTCTTTGCCTTCCTTTTTGTTCTGCTGTTGTTCATCATGAATTGTAGGTAAGGCTGAAGGGAAGGGTGCCTTCAGTGGATATCTTGAAATGCAAGGAAGGGCAGGCTGAGGAATTTGCACTGGTGGCAGTTTTCTGTCAGAAATGCTAGGAGGGTAGTGACTGAAAGAAAAGGTCTATGTGAGATGAGACGAAGCATCAGGCTGGGATGCAAAAATGAATGTGACATGAATGACTGTGATGGAAGTTTTAATTTCCTTGCCTAGCCAAAAAGGTGAAAGCAAAATTCTGACGTATAAGTGTTTGAAGTGTGCTCTACTGAATATGTTGTTGTATGAGTCTCATTCACAAGTGTCTGAAGGACACTGAAGGTACTACTAAGAGAGATATAGATTAGAAGTGCCCTAGACAGGCGCAGTATAAAGAAAGACATTCAAGAAGAAATGAAGGTCTAGCTGAGCATTTCAACAGGGATTGAGTTCCAGCTTTGCCATAGCAAGCAAAATTTTTGAGCTGGTGTGATCAATCTTCCAAATGCAGAAATATTGGGGGAAGAAAGTATAGACAGCCTGGAAATATGAAATGTAGAATGACAGCATGGGGGGAAAAAAGGGTGATGGTAGTATTTGGATAAACAGTGAATGGTAAGTGAATCCTGGTCCTTGTTTTGCTGTGGTATCAACAGTAAGTATAAGCCAGAAACAATAGCTCAAGTGCTAAAGCAATTCACTCTGGAGGGAGTGCCATTAGTACACCAGAGGGCGAGGTACTTTCAAAAGGCAATGTGTTAATAAGAGAATGAACTGATAATATATGTCACACCTCCAGATTAATTGTCACTTCATCTGTGTAATACTTCTTGCCGTTTACTAACAAGAGTGTTGTCCTAAGGGTGAAGAGAAATTACAAGAAGGAGGAGAAGGATGAAGGCTAGCAGGAAATCTATAATGTCTTCTGCCCACGAGAAGGCTTTTTATTTATTAAGCAGCCTCCAGACAGTTCGCTGCAGCAGCTTTCATCAGTGTGAGCTAACTTGGGCTAGAGCAGATCTACCGATACGTAACTGGGCTCTGGTTATGCAACAGGTCAAAGGGATAAAATGTCTCCTGGGCATTAGACAAGCAAATACTATTTGTGTAAGAGCCAGAGTATGAGCACTTGTCCCACATCTCCTTATCTTGCAGAAGAGACCAGCTTGGGCCTCCTTTGCCCATTCCTCTGCAAGGAATCTGTTCTTCCAGTCTACATGGCAGAACTGGTGTCATACCATGACCCACTTTGGTAGATCTCATACTATGCACTTCTCCTCAGGGCTGAGCACTGGAGACGGATCTCTAGATAGGCTCTTGCAGCTAGGGAGCTGTGGGACTTGTTGGCTTCCTTACCTATTTGCATTTTAGCATCTTCAGCCTCCTGACTCAAAGTTCTTCTCTTGACCTCCTAAAATTATAAAGCAAATTAAAAAAAAATCCGTATCTGTCTCCAGAGCAGGGGTAAAAGGCAGGCCAAGTGTGATGCGTTTTTACAAAGTAAGCCAGGTCCAGATGCCCAGCAAAGCCAGATGTGACAAAAAGGTTGCAAATGGAATTAGGATGGTGTCACTCGTTTATAACAAAAGGCTGGCAGTTGGACCTTGGTACAACTTGACAGTCCAGGCTGGTGTTCATGCTGTGGAATAGAAGTCACACTGTGCTTTCCACCCAAATTAGAGAGCAAACTCATCAGCATTTTGCTAAGCTGTGGTTTGTGTTTGTTCCAAAGACAAGTATGTGGTATTTGTGTGGGCATATTAGGGACAAATGTCTTGCAAACAGTCTGTCTGGGTCTTGCCATGTTCTACAGAACAGCAGCGTAGCCCATGTAAGCCAAAGGAAGCTGCTGCTAGCAAGCACGACAAACCCCTTAGAAATCTTATTTGCACTCTGGAGAAAAATATTTAGGTTGGTTTGAGGTTCCAACTTTCTTGTCCGTTACAGCAAAGCAAAATGCTGTTGCTTGAATAAAAACCTCTAAAGCCTAGGCACTGGTAACTTGGCAATTTATGTTTATGATCTGGTGTCCAACATTTTAACTAAGCCCATCACCCGTGCAGTACCCAAGCTCTTGCCTAGCCCCAGAGAGAACTGGAGTTTGCCCTGGGAACAGGATATGTTCCTGTGTGATAGCATATGCCCCAGACAGCTGCCTGGACTGTGGTGGGTACGGCTGAGTTACCCTCAGTGCAGAAGTGGCACATCAGCAGATCCCATTATTCTTGGCCTGTTGTGTGGAGAGGACCTGTCAGTAGGGTTGAGGAGGTGTATCTCATTTGAAGTCTATATCTAGTGGACGAGCAGAACGGGTGAGCGTGCTGAGCCTTTCCTCCCCAGCGCCACGGCGGGTGTGCAAAAGCAGGGAGCCGTGTGTGAGCTGTCCATGGTGCAGGCCGGGGGCCCAGTGGGTGCGAGCCTCTCGGCTCAGTGACATGGACTCTTTGCGTACGTGACCCAAAATTACACAGGCTGTTATTGCAGCTGTCATGTCTAGCCTGCCACTTGGAAAAACGTTATTTATTTCTGTCTCCTGTATCTAAAAACAAACACCTGACAAAATTTGGCTTGTTCCTGGAGCTGCGGCGAGTGTTTGAGAAGCTGATCTATCGCTTGTCACCCAGCTGTGAGTTGCGAAGCTTTCTCATATGGCCTGCAGAGGACACAAAGTCTGTGTTGTCCAAATGGCACCATGGCATGATATGCACATCTCATTTACACATGCAGTGTAAGTTTGTCATCTGGGCTAACAAATACTGATAGTAAAAATAGGCCTGTAACCAAGAAGAGGTGGTATTTTTTTTATCTCTGTTTAACCATTGGTGTTTCTGCTGATTAAAGTCTTTGGTCTTTAGTGGTTGGTCTAAAAATGTCTGTGCAGTCCAAAGTGTGGTTCTGTCACAAGCTGGGACCTGAAGTAAGCAGATTTAGACTGGCAGTCTTCTCAGTTTGAAAAAATAAAAAAGGAAGACAAGCTTGAATCCCCTGTGAGGACTCCCCAGTTGTGACCTTCAGGACTAAAGCACAGTTCCACAAGCACAGCCATAGGGCACCTGGAAGTTACAACCTGTACAGGCATGTTGCCTGCAGGGATTTTCAGTTTTATGGTATATCTTAGGACTTTAAAAGTTCAAGATTTAATTCTGTCAGGAATCCAGGTCCAGCTGTGAGAACCACCAAAAAAGACCATTTCTGACCTTTTGCATTGTTCCTTGTACCCAGAAAAAATAAGGTTTTGCCTGAGGAGGGTCTGAGAGAGTGTTCCCTTGCTCACTCCTTCCCTGAGTTCATCCTAGTCCTACAGATATACTTCAGCATTCATTCTAATGACAATTTCAGTCTTAATGTTGGAAATATCTAGCATGTTGAGTTGATGGGTGTGTGATTTTCTTAGAATATAGTGGTGGAGGGACTGGCCTCTATGGCAGAACTTCTGATGCCCGTTCCTACCTCCCGCCAGGTAACCGGAGCATAGCACCGAGATAACCTTGAGTTTCTTATTGAAGGTCATGTAATGAGGATCAACCATTAGAGAACATCAGAAGCAATGCCTCTAAACTTTCCTAGCTCCAGATCAGAATATGGAGTGCTGCTTGGAGAAGGTGCAGGGTCAGATACTTGGTTTTGCATCAGCACTGAGAGCTCCTGAGATGGAATTAAGTTACTGAATTCTGGATATCTTAGTTGATAGAGAATCCTTTTGGTGGGGGAAAGTTACCATCTATTACAGAGCTGGGTATTGTTTTATTTGTCTTGCTAAGCAGGTGTGAGAGGTGTGTCTTTTCTTCTCTTGAGTTGGGTGAAGACTTGTACATAGATAATACTAAATTCCTGTCATTTTCTTATCTAGAACTGGGGTAATGAGGTGAACATAGTTACAAATGACTATTTCTGGAAAAAAATAACCTCCAAAGAGGTTAATAAAATAGCCTTATCTGCATGGATCTGAAACTTGTAATCCTTCAGGTTTAAAAGGAAAAAAAAGAGGAGGTAATATTTACTCCCTGGATTTATAACACTAATCTTTCTCCTTTTCTGGTCCTGTCCATCTAGAGTCTTTCTCTCTCATTACTGCTATTGTTCTCAAGAGAGCATTGAACTTGAAAGCACTCCAGCTGTTGTAGAGGAGTAGCAAAAGGTGAAAGGCTAGAGAAGAATTGGAGAAACTTGTAACATTAACTCAACATCACTGCCCAAAGGAGATAACGCTGAAGGATAAACACTGTGAATGCCTAAAGCACAATCTTGATTTGGTCTAAATATGCATACCTACATCCAGGATCATAGAGATCAGAGCATGCTTGTCCGAGGGCAGTTACAGGCACACAAAGGCTAACAATGTTGTGAATGATAAACAGCAGTGGGTTTATGAAACAGGAGTAGGGCAGACAATAACCTTTCTTGATACAATTAGATAATTAGTGGGCAAAATGAAAGCAGTGGATAGACTGCCTCTGGACCATGCATGGGCTTTTGACACAAAGCTGTTCAAGATCTTATTAGGGAAATTAGATCAAATTGGTTTTGATACAAATCCTGTGAAATGAATCATGGATTAGCTGACAGAGCGTAAACAGAAGGGTTAGAGACATTCTTTATCCTTCTGCAAAGGTGGTATCCAAAAGGGCAGTGTTTCAGTTTTAAATAGTCATTTGTGGCCTGGAGGAAAAAGTAAAAGATGTGGTTCTTGAATTTACAGTTGACACACCTGAAAATATTAGAAACAAATCGGAGTAGAAAAAAGTTCTAGGCTGAAAAAAACCAACAAGTATTATTAAAAGGCCTTAGTAAAACAAGTGTCAGTTAGCAGTGTGTGGTTTAAAGGTGGTACTACTGTATGGGTCTACTTTGGAACAAGGAGAATGCAAATTTCATCTTGTGCAGAGCAAGGTGGCAAAAGCAGCTTATGTTCAGAGAGGTCCCGGTGAGACAGTGGGCATCAGGTGATGTGAGCTGGTGGGGAGCCTGATGGCTGGCCAAGCTGCTGCTTGGTCGGTAAGTCTGCCTGGCTGTGTGCTTTCCAGAGCGTCTCTCCCCGTAGCGCTGTGGCATTGCTGCAGTGTGCGATTCAGGGCACCTTGCTGCAAGAGAGACCCGGGCTGGTTGGAACAAGGCCAGAGAAGGGCCACAAAGGTGCTAAAGGGATTAGAAGGAATGACCTATGATGAGGAAAGGTGAAAAGAACGAAACATTTAGACCCTCTAAGCCTGTTACATGGGCACAGAAATAGTAACGGAGTTTTCTGTGCCAGCACGGAGGAGAGTTGGATCAAGTCTCTCTCCTTTTACATTCCTATTAAGGTAACTAGAGCTGAGCAAAATGGCTGTTCATCACTTCGAACTCTTTGCAAAAAACGTTTAGCTGCTCTTGAAGTTCAAGATGTCGTATTTCCTTGCCAGGGTACACGCTGAGTCTGTTTAAAAATCACCACAGGATCTCTGTGAGACTTGTAGAAAAGTTAGAGCTGGTGAGGTTTGATTTGGTGTGTGCTGCCCAGCTGTAGCCAACTACGCAAGCTGTACCAGAGGCCAGAAAAGAAAAACAACTTCTAGAGTGGCGGAGACACCTTAGCTATGGTCTTTCGTCTGTCTTAGTGCTAAGGGCTATTGTCTCTAAAGCATTTGTTCAAACCTATCCAGAACTTGCTATATATTACCGTCTCCTGGAGAGAAACAGGGGTGTCCTCAGCTGTAAGGATGCAGGGGATGTTGCTCTCCTTGTCTGACCACCAGACAGTCACTGTAACCACCAGCCTCCATAACTGAGGTTGTGAGTTGAGGAGTGAAATGGTCCTAGGAGACTAGTCTTGTTTGTTTGTTTGTTTGTTTGTTTGTTTTCTCCAGTGGAGGGAGACACCCCACTGAGTCTGTCTGAGGCAATCCCAGCCTCCCATAACTTGCTGGTGACAAAACAGTGCTTGTCTTCAGGTCTATCAGTCCAGAACCAAGGTTTTTTATTTATTTATTTTTAAATGTTGAAGCCTGGACCTATGACAATGGTACTGGGAACTGGTTGCAAACAACTTCTTAATAGTTCCCTGGTTTATGATGGGCTGAGGGAACAGTGCTCCTAGGTAAACTCTGCTGTGGGATCTTGTCTTACAAATGGTGATTACACTTAGGAGTATGGTAGGCAGGACTTCAAAAATACTTGTGAATCTTGGACAGTGAGTAGTTGACTGGATATATTGTACCGTACAACAATGGGAGAATTCACCCTGCTTCATGCTCCCATAACCAGACATAGCAGTAGTAGCTTTGTTTTCCTTAAACAGGTTTGACTTTGTACTTGTAAAGGGTACCACTAAGACTAGGAAGTGTACCAGGGTGAAGGTGGTTCATTTATGACTAACATGAGGAACACGAAATGTTATTCCCTAGTTGGAGTAGATAAAAGCATGGACACAGAGGACTTCTGTCACCTCTGCTTAACCTTAACTCTCTGAAGTCCTTCTGCTCCCAGTTTTCAGTATCTTGTGTAATATAGCTCAGAATTTTGTTTGTTGCCTCTTCATTTCTTCCCAGTCAGTGAATTCTGGGTGTTTTAAGAGACAGAAGCAGGGATATGAACTTCCCTGACCGAGTCTGACAGTGTAATTCACTTCCTTGTAATGCCTTTTTCACAGTGTTGTCCTCTCTCTGTCCTTATCATTGCAACTTCAACTTCTTTTACCGTGGAGTTCCTCAGTGCAGTAGAGTGTTTTATGGTGGTTTCGCCTTCTGCTTTAACCCTAACCTCAGGTTTCTGTAGCCGACGATCTTCAGGTTTTTACTACATATGCACCCCTCAGGTAGGGAAAGGTTCCAGAATTTGGTCAGCACAGCAGCTTTCAGCTTTGCTATGAGATACTAAGAACTGGTCTCATCCAGCAAAGCTTCATCTTCCTTCACACGGTCAGCTGGCGCTACACCAGCAGATCTGCACTCTGTCTAGCTGCCCTGCAGGATTGACGATGAATGCACCTGCAGCAATTATTCCTGTAACTGCTCCATGGCCTCTAGTCCAGTGTGACCCTCTGGGCAAGGCATGGGCATTCATCAACTCATCACACCGTCTCTGAGTGGGACCAAACTCTGGATTCCTCTCAAGTAACACCAGGCAAAGCAGCTCAGGAACGTGAGATGCCTGCCCATACTCTCAAGGTCAACAGTCCTGCTAAATAACAGACTTGGTTGATCGATCCCAGAGATGGGAGATGAGGTCAAACATTGAGGATGAAACAGAGAAGGGAAAATTAAGAGATACTTGGGTCAAATGAGATCATAAGGATGCAGGACTGTGAAGCTGCTGCATATCAAGCATGTACATTCATATCCACAGACACACAGAAATGATGTGTATAACATGTGCACCCCAGCCTTGCTGTATCACTGAATGCTTTGTCCTATCCCCTGATGGGTCTGACCTCTTGGCAGGAGGAGTTGCCACAAGTACCAGGTAAATAGGCTGAAACTGAAATAGAAATAGAAATTACCCACATGACCATGGTATGGTAACTTTAAACTAGCAGAGCTTCCAAGAAGAAAAGTCAAGCATCCCCAGCCAGTCAGAATTCTTTGGACATGTCATCAGGAAAATCACTTGCTTGCACGTATTTAAGTTTTCTTAAAAGCTGTTGACAAATTGTCTTGCTGGGGGGAAAATTTAACCTCTCAGGTTAATACTATTATCTATTTATAAGCATCTGAGACAGAAGAGTAGGCATGCCCTTCCCAGAAAAGAAAGGGAAGTCAATTTTCAGCGTGATAAAGGTTAACATGAATGACCCACAAAGATCTGTGTTGTGGTGTTTGATCCATGCATTAATGATGCACTTCCACTTGGAAGTGGGCGAACAATGAGACTCTGCAGATGACATTAAATTTTCAAGAAAGACTTGAAGAACTCCAGAGGATTGTAATAAAGCTGGGTACATGGACAACACAGTGGTAGATGAAGTGCATTGTCAACCACTGCAGAGGGTTGCATTTCAGAAGGCATTAATTTGATTTTTCATAGATCTTAATGGATTTGAAATTAACTGTAGCAACTCAGGAAAAGATCTGAGGACCTTAGTAAGTAACTTGCTGATACAGTCTGTGGAAGAGATGGAAACAATTTAGGTTTTAATTTGAAGAGGAAAAAAAAAGCAAACAATATAAGGAGTTATATAAGAGATGGGCTGAAAATAACATTGAAAATATGGTAACGTCACTAGGTAATTGATGGCGTGCCTTTGTCTTGACTACTGTCCAGACCTTCAGCTGGAGGAGTGATGGAGTGGTGCCAGTTTCATGCTGCTGAAGAGTTGCCTCATTGAACTCTTTGGGACCAAACAGAAATAGCCAGATTAGAGGAAGTTCAGAGATGGATGATGAAGCTGATAAGAGGTCTGCAAAATCTTCTGCGTGACAAACAGATACATAGATAATGAAGAGCTGAATGAGGAGAGCATAGCAAAAGTACATTTCCTGAGAAGGAGAATCAGGAGGTGTTAAGGGAACCTGAAAGGCTGCAAATACAGCATGCACAATAGAAGTGGGTTTTTTCCTTTGTTCATAGACTGCACAAGTAATCCCTGGAACTCATTGCCATAAGATACCATCAAAATTAGCAGAGTTCTAAAAAAAGACTGAATGTTTGTATGAGCAATAAGATTATCTATGACTACAGTAAAAAAGAAGAAGAGCTTGCAAATTTGGTAAAGATGCTGTTCTTCCATTCACTTTGGAGCATAAGACTCTAAGAAGTGAAAGTTTAAGAGAAGCTTCTCCATGTAAAAGACTTATACTAGTAGGTAGAAGAAAGATTAAGATTAAGCCGGAGGAAGCTTTTGATCAGATGATTTTCCTTCTGTTTCTGATCTCCCCTTGTAGTGATGTTAATGAAGGGAAGGAGTGAATTCAACATGAAAATAACCCAAAGTCTTCTGTATTACAAATAAAAATCCAAGCTGAGCACATCCTTCTTGCAGGGTGTGCTCGTGAACTCTTTGCTTGGAGCCAGGGTGGGGCATCCTGAACTAACCAAGCATCTTTTTCATTTGGCCTGCTACAGAGAGGCTCATTTCTTTCTGTTGTTGTGGGGATACCTGGAGTTGGTGGATTGCGCCTCATCAGCACTGATACCCCTTCCCAGCAGTGTAAACTGTGGAGAGCCTGAAGTTGTGATCTATGTGAATAGCCTTGACTTTCTCCTGGTGTGAGTTGGTGGAAAGCAGGCAGGTGTTTCATAGTGAGTTGTGATCATATCCCTGAGAAGCACCTGTGTGGGGCTGAACTGCCTGAGCCAACTGGAGTTGGACTGAGGTGGGAAAGGGAGGGCTCTCTTTTGACCACCCAGGAGCTGCGTTTAGCCAGGAGGCCACTGAGTGCCTTTGCTCTCTCTCTGCAGGCTGCTTGGCAGAATGGCCACGGAGGAGCGGCACCTCTCCTCCAGCTGCGGGTCCTTCATCAAGACCGAGCCCTCCAGCCCATCCTCTGGCATCGACGCCATCAGCCACCACAGCCCGAGCGGCTCCTCTGATGCTAGCGGTGGCTACGGCATTGCGATGGGTGGCCACCCCAATGGCCTGGACTCACCGCCCATGTTCAATGGCACAGGGATTGGCGGTGGGTCCTGCCGTAAGCGTTACGATGACTGCGCCAGTGCCATCATGGAGGATTCGCCCACCAAGTGCGAATACATGCTTAATGCGATCCCCAAGCGGCTGTGCCTGGTGTGCGGGGACATTGCTTCAGGGTACCACTACGGCGTGGCTTCCTGTGAGGCGTGCAAAGCCTTCTTCAAGAGGACTATTCAAGGTACGGTGTACCAATTTTTGTTAGTCTTACCAAGGATCAGAAATTCCTTAGGTGACTTTGAAAACCTCAGTGCATGTGTGTGTAGACAAATTGCAGTGCATTGACCTCCTTGTACAATTCACGTATGAGGTGTATGTCTGTGTCCTGACTGCTAAAGGCTTGCTGAAGATGTGCACAGGTACAGGTACAACAGTGTAGCCAAAAGTAGGAGTGCATCCAGGCAAGCTCCAATATCCAGGGATGCTTGGGTGTACTTACACAAGCAGGCTGTGTGGGAGCCTATGTGCCTAAACACACAAATACTCCCTATGTTTCCTATGCTCTCTAACTGGGGGGGAAAGAAAAAAAAAAAAAAGAAAAAAAAAAGTAAGGACAGAATAATTCACAGAAGTGTATTGGGTTTACCCAGCTGTGGTGGGTTGACTAGAGATAGGCATCCAGTGGATGAGCAGCTGTGTGAGTACTTGGCCGGGTTCAACCCACCACACCAGCACTCCCTTGACTCCTGCAAAATGAAAGAAATGCACGTGTGGGGGGAGCATTCAGTTTAGTTTTGTTCATTGACTGGGCCAGTCATGCCTGACTACATTCCGTCACTGGGGGTGTTCAGCTCGGGAATGGACAGAGCAATACAGGGTGCAGTTCAGCCCAGATCTCTACAGAATCAACTATTTCTAGCTTAATTTCTTAGGTTCCAGATGTGTTTCTTTACCGCTATCCAGCTGTAGAAATAATCACTCTGTAGTGCTCCACTGAGTTTTCCTCTTTCATTATGCCAAGTGGAAGGCATGTTCATCCCTAGGGCATTGGCATCTACTCTCGCAGAGTTTCTGTGATTTCTCATTGTTGAATCTCCTGTGATTGAACTTGTACTTCTGGCTGTTATCACAGACTCTGTCCCTTCTCCGGCACTTGAACCCACTTTCAGTGTTTCTCTTTGGCACATTCAGGTACTAAAGGAGGGACAGGGTAGTACTCTGAAAGCAAAGCTCTAGGGACTTATTATACAGGAAAATACCAAAAAACGAACCCCTCATAGGAGTGATACAGGAGCATCTCTGTGGCAGAGCAGAAGATAGGCTTAACCTGGAGAGAGAGGAGAAAAAAAAAAAAGAAAAAAAAAAAAACTAGGAAGTTTTGAAGAGTTCTCAAAAGAATTCAAAATAAAATGATGCAGAGCAACAGTAACTAGAGCCTGTATCAGCCTTGGTAATACGTCAGCTGACTTCATCTAGGAAGGGAGGCTGCTCCCCTCCAACCCCCTCGTCCCAGCACAGCCCTATTCTCCCTGTGGTTCCCTAATTGATTGTCTGTTAACGTGTAACAGACAGGGGAAGGAGCGAGTGGAGAGTTCTCTCACCCTGTCATCAGCTTGGGCTAGCAACAGAGACATCAAAATGCTTCAGTTCCCAGGAGTGGGAGAGCCCGGGGTGCTGTGCTGAGGAGGAGCAATTCCAGTTATGGAGCTGAAGGCTGAGCCTGGGAGGAAATAGCGTAGGACAAAAGTAGGGAGGAAATTGCGTAGGAAATAGAGCTGCACAGTTTGGCTGAGTCAAGGAAATGTTGCCAGGGCGGTGCTGCAGTGCATGATGTATCCAAGCACAGCCCTGGGCATGCAGGCAAAAGGGTTAAGCATCATGTACAAGAGACAATGAGGCAAAAGCATTTCCAAAAGGTATTCATTTGTCAACTGTATTACATTCAGTAGATGTGTTAACTGTCTAGCTGAAGAAATGGGAAAATCTTCATCCAGGCTGCCCAATGTCTATGTGGTGCTTGAAGATGTGCAAGTTATACAGCTGCGTTCCCTGATCATATCTTCATGTCTTCTTGTGGTTCTGGTATTTGGGAATGGTATTGACTGAAAGATTTGAGCACAGGGAGGGAGCTCCAGGTGCTTTGGGGATGTAGTAGCTAAATTTGTCATCCAGCTCTTGTGATCTTGGACCAGCCACTCCACTTCCCTGTGCTTGGGTATTGAGATCTGGAAAACCAATTACTATTACAAGAGTACTTAATCTGTTGGCTCTGTTTGGTACCTTTATTTAGCAATAGCTGCTATAAAATGGTTCCTGGATGATTAGACTATCACAGCCTTATCTTAGATATCCCTGATTGTGAGGCAGAATTTCAGGTTAAGTTCCCCTCTAAACAACAGCTCCGTTCTCCCCCACCCCCTTTCGAATGACATGGTATGTATTGTGTTTTTTTTTAGCTGCATTAACACGTGTAAAACCTACATGTCCTGAGACAGGAGGATCTTGCAGCAGTCTCTCTGCCACAGCAGTGAGAAGAACAGACACCCAAGCTGCAGACCTCTTTTGAGTTAAAGTATGGCAGAGCCTGGCAGCTCTGTCACTCACTTTCCCTTAGCCAGGTGAGGCCAGGCTGTCCTGGACACAGTGAGATCTACTGCTTATCAAGTGATGGGAAGGAGATAGGCTGAAAACCAGCAGGTACATGGCTGGTTATCTCTGAGGTCAGTACTACAGCTATGTTAGAGTTTTCCATAAGTAAGATTCCTCCAAAGAGCAGAATTTTTACCAAGACAGAATTCTCGCAGGAAAATGTTGATGATAGGCGAAAAAAAGAAGTCAGGAACATCTAAACCATTGATTCACTCCAAGCTGAACTGGAGCAGTTGGTTTTGCCAAACTAAGCCAGGATCGCACACCACATCCTAATCTGCCCCACAGGTTGAGGGGTCACGCCTGTGACATCTCTCCTGCTGTGTGACGTGACCCAAGGCAAGGATCAAGGCCTGGAAACCTGTGTCATCTCCAATTTGCAGCACTGGCAGTGCTTGAGATAAAAAGGCAAAAACCTGAGACCAGATGATAGCACACACCACTGGGCTGCAGGCCCTTCTCTCTGAACTTGTCAGTTTGTCCCCAGGGTGAACTTACTGTGCTTTGGGGAAGAGTCAGAAATTTTAAATTGACTTGAAGCATTTTCAGTCAACTAGGCTGTCCAACAAAATTTTAAACCTATTTCTCTATCAGTGTATTGCTTTGTGGGAGCTGTGCTTTGGGTCCCCATTAGATTCTAGGGGGCAGTCTGCATTTACCTCCTTGATGGCAGGTATCCTTTGTAAACACTGTGGCCACTGTGAGCATGGTGGATGGTGCAGTCCAGCCAAGATAGGAGAGAACCTGAGTTTCAGGCACCTTGAAGTGTGCTGCTCTTGGTGCTTAAGGTAGGTCTGATTTGAAACCAAGAATTTCATATTAGACAAATGAAATGGAAAAGGTCTGTTACAGGAAAGATAATGTGTTTTGGATGTTTCTCGATTAAAACTTTTTAAATTTCTATTCCATGGAAATCCTAACTAATCCTTTCATCCAAATTCAGGACAAGTGCAAAAGCTGAATTTCTTACAGGATACATATTTTTAATCTAAGTATATTCATTCTTGAAGTAGTTTGTTCAGTAGACAGAACATAATATATAAATCAAATATATTGTCATTATCTTTTGTTCATCGGTCGTTATAACTGGTGAGTAGTTGCCTTTTCTGAATATTAAACTAATAGCGGTGCTATGTAACCATATGAGCCCTTTATTATTCAACATATTCATGACTACCCTTTATCTATTTTTCATTTTTAAATAGCAAAAAATTAAGGCTTTTTCTAAAATGACCCATTAATATAAAATAAAATCTTAAAATTCAGGAAAATAAATCTGAATTGAGATTTCCCTCTCTGACCTTTGTGAATCAGCTCATTGCGTGCTTGGAACTCATACCCATACGGTGATACAGCAGAACTTGCAGGCATTTATACTGGGGAGAACTGGTTTTTGGAGAGTCAGAGAGAAGAGACATGTACCATCATTTTCTGAGCGGGCAGGTTGCATATCAGGTAAAGTGTCTGCATCTGTGGATTCCCTGCTTGAGTCTTGCAAGCTTCTTGCAGTGTAGCTCCACAGCTGCTGTGCTGAGATGCCCTTACACCAATAAGGGGCTTAAAATGTGGATAATGCAGCTCAGAAGATTTGTGGGGATTTGTAACAAAATCCATAGTCTTCTAGGGCCTCCTGGTTGTTGGTATAGTGGTCAGCGTGGATGCTGGGAAGGTGGGAGCAGCTGAGAGAGTTTGCACATCTTCCTGAGCGGAAGTGTACTCCTGTCCACAGGAGCAGAAAAGGGCCTGTGAGATGCAGGAGGAAGGTTTGCATCCCTGCAGTAGAGGCCATGGCAGTCAGGCCCTGTCCTGCCCCTCTGTCCTTCTCAGAAATGTGCCTGCTGCTTCTCAGATGGGAGTTCACAGTTGAAACACAGGAGGTGTTCTAAGCTTTCCAAAAACTTTCGCAGCATAACCAGAAGAAGCACGGTATATCTAGGATCTGGTGCCTGAGTGCTGTTTATTATCACAGCCCTAGCACTTGGAGTCAGAAAACTATCTCCAGTCCAACTCAGCTCTGTTAGTTTTGTTTAATCTTAGCCTCAGTGCATCTGCAGAGATTGCTCTGTAGAGAAGGATCTGTTCTCTGAACCTTCAGTAAATAACGATTTCTGTGTCAGAAACCCCAGTGTCTGTGCAAAAGCACATCAGGCTTAGAGAAAGATGTGTGCTGCCAGCAGAGAGCCCTGGGGCACATCTCCTGCACCCACTTGCAGACAGGAGGGATGACTTGAGTCAGGCTGTGCAAAATGTCCAAGTCCTTTCACACAGAGCAGAAGCCAGGTGTGCCACCCTGAGAAGGCAAACAGTGCTGGTGTTAGACCTGTAGCTAGCCCCATTTGTTCTCACAGTGTCAAGAGCCTTGGCCCTGTTATTTCAGTTTTAATTATATGAAGTAAAATTTTGGTTAATCTAAGCACCAGCCCAGGCTTATCTCACCTGCTTTTCCGAAGTCCCATTTTTTCTATAAGTGATATACACAGATAATAGGCTTTTTTTTTTTTTCCCCTCAAAAATGGGAGCATCCACTGATGCATGCATATACTCAGGCACCTAGGTCAGGAGCATGTTCCTGGAAGCACAGGATATACCTGCTGAAAATCAAGCCTATTGTCAAGGTGCCTAAATAGAGACTTACAGGTCCAATATTAGAATCTCTTTCCTTGAAAACTGTGGCCTAAAAAAGAACCCCTCTCACCTCACTCAGACCGTCGGAGAGATTTTCCTCTGATTTTCACAACACACCTGTCCTAACATCAGGACTCAGAGTATGACGTCTCAGCTAATTTAAGCAGAAGGTAATAGAGAATCCACTGCATGCATATTATCAGTGTTCCCCTGTCCCGGTGCAGAGGATATTGGACTGGTGCCTGCTGGGTGCCAAGGCGCTGCTGGGCTGGCTCTGCACTTGCCGTGGGCCATTTTACAGTTTTCAGGTTCCTTTTCACTGGGACACCTAAGTGACAAACTTGCCTTTGGAAGTGGAAATAAAAAGGATTCGGACAAAAGTTTGAAAAGTTTGTGGGTACTGAAATAAAAGGAGGTAATGGCTTGTTGAAAGGTCCCATACTTTCTCCTGCAGACTGTCATGTGTAGCTCTAACATGGAGGCACTATACTGACTGCTTGATGGGACTTCCCTAAACCTAGGGTATTTTGCAAGCAGTTCTTGGGGAAAAAAAAAAAAAAAAAGGATAAAAGGAAAGAAATGCATGAGCTGAGAAGGCTATGAGATGGATTTCCGTGGGAATTCCAGCTCTCAACCCTCTGGCCCTAGGGTGCCAAAGGAGAGTGGCACCACGCTGCTGGTCACAACTGCAGTGTGCTGCATCAAGTCACTGGGGTGAAAAGTGTGACTTTTTGTCTTGAGTGAATAGAACTTGGCACTTAGCAGCAGTTATCTCCAAATTTGGTCTTTTCCCTGAAATTCAAGAAAAGCTGCAGTGATGTGGCCCAGCAAAACAGAGGAAGGGAGCGGTCCGTGTGCAGCATTTCAGAGCAGGACGGAGGATGGAAGGAAGAGAGAGGAGAGGGAAAGAATGGTGAAAGGGAATGAACCAGAAAGAGAAGAACCGGGCGGAAGAATTGGTTGGTTGCTTGTTTGTTTGTTTCAGAAAGCAGAGGTTGAAAAGGTTGTAACTCTAAAGACTTTCATGGTTACTTCTGTTTGATCTCTCCTGAGTTCCCTTGTATAAGACGGAGAAGGCTTTATAGAAAGGCAGGATCAGCGAGTAATTGGGGAGCAGCTTGTGCTTTCAGTGCTATACTAATTTTGAGCTCATCTCCCCTGAGGAGCCCTGTCCATAACCTAAGCAGGAGCTGTGGGGGATGTTACCACATTCCCCAGTTCTCCTCTTCCAGACCTGCCCCTTCCGGAGAGCTACGGTGACCACGGGGTCTCTTGGATAACCAAGCTCTGGAGTGCAGTTTTCAGGTGCTCCTATTATATGTACACTGGAAATTATGTTCCAAAGTGTTTAACAGTCAAAGGTCCCCATTTTACAGAAAATAGGGTAATTTTGCAGTTCTCCAGCATAAAAAACATGATCTATCACTTTAATAGTCCTTGGCTGTTCCTTAGCATCTCTCATCTAAAGGCTTTAAAGTGCAGTTAGACCTTAATGAATCAAGACTCACGATCCCCCCAGAAGGTAGGTTTGGTGCTCATTTCATTTTGTAGATGGGAAGCCTAAGACACAGAGAGCAAGTGATTTGCCCTCCAAGGCTACTATGAAGGCTAGAACAACTCCAGACTCTGATCTTGTCACCAGCCACTTGTGTTTTTTTTCTGAAGCCATTTTTTAGGTAAATCTTGTGCAGTGGCATCAGGGAGGTCCTGGCAGGTTTTTCAGACCAAATGTAAATATTGCCTAAATCAAGGAACACTCTTCTAATAAATGACAGTTCAAAGCAAGGCCATGTCTACTAGATTATCCCATTTTCTGCCCTTTCCTTCTGGGTCACATAATCTACAACTCTGACACACAGGCTTGCCGCACATTTATACTTGTGTACAGACTTGTCTGCATGAGCCTTGTGCATGGAGATCCGTCTGCAGGGCCTGGCAGCACCCTGAGCTGCTGCAGCAAAGGGGGAGCTCTCTCTGAGCCCCCAGTGCCGGCAGCCGGGCAGGTGGTGTGACCGCCAGCCGCTGGGAGGCTGCTGGAATTTCGATGAGTTAATCTCATCGCTTTATCACAGGGCACTTACAGAAATTACAGGGAGCTGTGAGCAGCTCGCTGTGCTGGCAGCCGGCCCCAGGAACCATAAAAGAAATTGAGAGACCAGAAGAAAAAAAAAAAAAAAAAAAAAAGGAAAAAAGTCAGAGAACTTTGTTAAAGTTTTGGAGACGATAGTTTTCTTGGATGAGCTCTGCTTGGGTAATGCTGATTGTGCCTTCCCTGGTGATGTCCCTACTTCCTGCAAAAATGGGAGGTATTGCCCCCAGCTGTAGCTTTCCATCCACGCAGTGCAAGGCACCTTTGGGGGCTGGTATAAAGTCTGTTTGCTTTGGCAGCTTTGTCTTGTGCGAAGAGGCACACTGGGGCCTCTAGTATGTACCCTTGTAAAGAGGGCTGTAAGACACAGTTGCTGGTGCTGTCTTCCTTGGGACTGGGCACAGTGTGTGTGGAAGGGGTACACAAGCCTGTGCTGGATGCAAAGGCAGTATGATGTGCCCAAAGGGATGTCCCACCAGTGTTAGGTCTGTTTTTTCACCTTTGTGTACCAGCAATCCCCATGGATGTTGTGCTACGCGGTGGCCACTGCATTGCCATCTGGAAAGGGGAGCCTGCCCAGTGCCCACCGTCATCTGGCTCTGCTGCTTTAACAGGTGTGATCCCAGCACAGAAGTGGCTTTGTGAGCAGCATACTCAAGTGTGTGTATGGTACCCCGTAACTACTCTGACAGCATCGCAGTTTAGTTGTGATGTAGGCTTCGTAGACCATTCCCAGTGCTTTGTCAAGGAGAGGCATGAGGATGTTGGAGGATCTGCTGACTCAGTAGAGTGACCTTGAACTGCTGGAGAGGGCTGTCATTGCCTCCGGATGCTGTGAGGGCTTAGTGTCTTTGGTGTAGTGTCTGTGTTAGGGGGCAAATTTTTTACCTTGGGACCACCAAACATGAAATCTTATAGCTCTCCAGAACTCTGGTGCTGGCTTTGGTGCACAAAGTGGGCACTGAAACTTAGGAAAGACCTTCCAAAGTGAGCCTGTGATCAAGTTTTATCCCGGTTTATCAGGTTCGTTCCTGCTCTCTTCCTTCCTGTGTGGGGCACAGCAAGTATCAGATCATGAGGTCAGGGCCTGTGTACTCATGAGTCTGTAAGGTGCTGGAGCTCTGTGTCTAGAGCAGGAATTTGTTTATTGCCTTGAGATCAGGCCTGAATCTCAATTTCCAGCTGAGAACCTTGATACATTGCTGGCTATTGAAATTCAAGTGCTGCACAATGACAAAATTTAGTCTGAATGGAAGCAACTTGTGCAGCATTCCCTGTTCCTGCAGACAAGCTGTGTTTTGGGTGCAGAGGAGCAATGGTGAGAAATGGGATGGCTGGTCTGGAGCTGAGGGTCAAGTTGCAGGTCTTTTGACAAGGCGGGAGAAAAAAGGGGGTACAAGGTTTGTAACTACCAGGCAGACCACGTTTATGCTTTGAGAGTTGCGTTCTCCTGGGGTTTCACCCAGGAGGGGTCGAGCATAGTGAGCTAAATCAAATGGTGCTTTCTTACTTTTGAATCCGTGCCCTTTTAATTCAGATGCTCAGTGGGCTTTCTAATTACTTAGCCCCAGACACTAATCACCACCCCCAGAGTGGTACGTATTACACATTGGTCTTTATGCAGAGGAAGGGAGAGTCTTGCACAAGAGCATAGAAATCCACTGCTGAAGTAGGAACAAAAATCAAGTATCCTGTCCTGGTGCTAAACTCTGAGCTTCCCTTCTAATCTGATGGTATACGAAGTCCAAACTGTGTTCGCTCTGCTCTTACCTATGCTCCCTCCTACAGCTCTGACTGAACTCTTGAATCTCAATTTCCTGTATCTGAACCACCAAAACAACCATTCTGCTGAACTGATTGTAGAGTTTAGAAAGCCTTTTTGGAGCTGCTTGTTTTACCTAGCAGCCAGACTGCCTTAAATACATTGTCGTAGTCAATGCATCATTGTCAAGCTTAAGTTTCCAATCCTGCTCCACAGCAAACACTGAATAACCATCTTTGGAAACATCGTCTTCAAAGTGAATGGAGGATAGGGACAGCTGTTTCTGTTTGTTGTCTTCTAGGACTAAATAATCATTGGACTACACATGATTCAGTGTACTTCCAATTACGTCCTCAGATCAGACCCCTGCATCCATGTTCTGGTTATATACTTGGTTTATGATAAAATATGATGTGACCAAAACTAAATTCTGGATGCTTCTTTTCCTGTTTTGTCTTGGAGGCAGTGTTGTGAAGTGATCGTAAATGAAAGGGAATGAGGAAAGAAATGCTGATTTTTCTCTGCAAAGGGATGAGAAGCCAGGTGCGCAAGGATTCATAAAGTAAAATCAAAAAGATGTGCATAGATAGCTCGCGCTCATTTTACAAGACATCTTATCTATCTTTCTCAATCACTGCTTCCCTGCTACCTGTGGGGTGTCATGTGGCAGGAGGAAGCAAAGGAGGAAATGCTACTTCTGAGCTCCCTGGTCCCCCGAGCAAGGCAAGAAAACAGATTACATCCATCCCACAGATGTTGAACAAGACGGGCAGCAAGGGGAATGTTGCTAGTGTCTGGATTGCTCCCCCTCCCAGCCCTGGGCTCCAGGGAACAAGGCACGTTATAACTAACGCAGCACAAGGAGTGATGATGTGCTGGGAGGACACTGTGTGCCTGAAAGCCCAGCACTGAGTCAGCCCCTTGGATGGACAGGTTTCTCCCAATACTTACAGCAATATTGTTTTGTTTTGTTTCATTTTCTGAAATGTGTTTTCACAAGTAGTGGTGGGCTCTCAAAGAGCCATCACAAGCCAGCTGTGGTCTCAGTGTGTGTGTGTGTGCATGTACAAATGAGTGAGCAAACTTACAGACCGATGGTGTTGGGAATATTTGGGCACTACAGCCTGTCCCTGGATCAGTGAGGAGAACATGGGTGACCATCTCTGTGTTTGATTGCAGGGAATATTGAATACAGCTGCCCGGCCACCAATGAATGTGAGATCACGAAACGGAGGCGCAAGTCCTGTCAGGCCTGTCGCTTCATGAAATGCCTCAAAGTGGGGATGCTGAAAGAAGGTAAGACAGAGTCAGATTCAGAATCGCTGTCTGTCCTGGCAGCAACTGGATCCAGGCCTTGCAGGATCTCGTAGAATAACTACACACTTGCCCTTTCTGACTTTTCTAGGGTATCTCTTTACAAGACTTTTAAAAGAGTCAGGATCAGCAGTGACCGAGAGGGCAGTCCAGAGAGGAGAGTGGTTCTAGTCAGCACCCTTGTGCTAGGATATTACTTCCAGCATCAGAGCAAATTTGACAGATAACTAGGTATTGGCTGTGCCAGACTATTTCATTTCCTGAAGGAACCCCATGCTGGAGGGTGTTGCTCTCCTTGCCCTCCAGGTCATTTTGCAGTGTTGGGAAACAGAGGTTCTTGCTTGATCATGAGTTGGCTGGGTTTTGGAAGGGAAGGATGGAGTTAATGCAGAGCTATGGCACAGCGTGCTGCAAAGGTCTGCCCATATTCCCACTCAAGAGACTTTCTGAAGAAGGTGGTGAGCACAGGTTTGTCTGGGAGCTGTGGCTCATCTGCCCTGCATGCTCAACCTGCGTTGTGCTAAGCCTATTGATCTGTTCAGCATTCTCTGAGCAGTGTTCAGCTTCTTTCTTGTGCTGCTTTTCCTCCCTTCCCCCCTTGCCTCCCCAATCCTTGTCCATTCAAGGTGAACCACAGGGAATTCAGTGGCAATTAAACACATTCTTATGGATTGACTTTAAAGCTTTGTTTCCTTTGGGTCCCTCAGAGAGACGCAGCGAGAGGAGGAGGGGGGAGGAAGGAGAAGAGTTGCGTGTAACCCTCTGCATTGCTGTACCTGGCAGAGCACGGTTCCCTCAGTTTAGCGACAAGGAACAGCAGCTGGCTGTGGTCTGCGCAAGTCCAGCGTGCTGGAGCCAAGATGCCAGCACGCAGCGTGCTTCCAGGTCGTACCATTTTAGCAGCTGGTGATGAATTGCACGATGTCACTTGAGCGTGTTCTGCTTCACACTGGCGCTCTCTCATTTCTTGAGAGGCAAGTTGATGGCAGCCACTGTTGTTAAGAATGTAGATTAGATGTTAAACCCTGTCCCGTGCTTTGATGGATGTATAGTTTCTGTGGTTAAATAACTTCCTGCTGGAGCACAGCAGGTATCAAGGGGAGGAGATGCAGACTTCTGTAGTCTGGCCCTCCCTCACGGGGGTGTAGAGGTGATAGACAGAGGAGGGAGGCACCTGCTTTTGGAGTTAAGAGAGGGACAACTGAAAACCAGCTTCTCTGCATGTGGTAGCTTTGGGGCTGTGTTGTATCCCCTCACCCACACACCAATCCATGCTAGTGACACTGGCTTTAGTGGGAGCGCAGATTGGTAATGAGAAAGCCTGCTCATATGAATCCCATAAAACAACCCTAAAAGTATGGTGTGGCTCCAGTCACCCTGCAGAGCAGCAGCAAGGGTCCAGGCGTGCTGGCTGCCTGTGTCTGTGCTGCCCAGCGTTCACGCAGTTGAGCATCTCAGAGGTGGCAGCCGAGGGAGCAGAGCTGCAGGAGCACATTCTGGCCTGTCTGACTGCAGCCAGGGCAACCTCTGCTCCCAATTGTACGAGTGCAACGCAGTCCAGAGCAGGATCTGAACAGTGGCTTAGCCTCTAAGTTGTATGAAAACTGTTAACTCCTTGCAGACCAGAGGTAGGCTGGAAAGCAATGCAGGTTCATTGACACCATGCTGTGCCTGAACTCCTGAACCCTGGGGGATACTACCCACAGAAAACTGAAATTTGACTCTTGAGGCTGCTTTTGTGCTGAAGTGTCTTTAGTTATTCATATCTGGATTGATTGAGCGTCATTAAAGCCACTAGGGAAGGGTGGTTTGCTATTGATGTTAGTGTATCTGTGATCCTGCCCGTAATATTTAGAGTTGTGGAATATACAGTATAAAGATTTATTGATAGCAGTGGGATGCAAGAACATGTGACAATATCAAGGGAAGCAGAAGAGTCTACAATAGCAATCTGTGAACAGGAGTCTTGTGTCCTAACACTGAGTGGTCAAGTGATGTAGGACATGCTTCTTTTTCTCTTTTTCTTTTGCTCAGTTTCCCCAGCTGAGAAATAAGGGTCATACTGCTTTGCAAAATGATTGTGAAGACCGATTAGTTAACTTTAAGTGAAGCCTGGTGGAAGCACAAAGTATTAGTATACAGAATTGAATCAATACACGTCTTTAAAAGCAAAATCCAAAAAGGAAGAAAAATGGTTTCACAGTCTTTGGTCTCCACAGAGCCAGGAGTTTCTGGAAAGAACAAATCCATAATTGTTTGACTTGCTCAAAAATGCAGAGTTGACAAGGGATTTTGGATTAGAAAAGGTTCATTGGTTTTTTCCATCTCTGATCTGTCATTCTGTTAGTTCATCTACCCCTTTATTTGCCAGGGCAACAGTGTTCCCTGCTGTATGTTTCTAGTAGTTTGACCATTTTAAAAAATCCCTGATGTCTTGGCTTTCCCAGAGAGCCTACCCTGCACTCGTTAGGATAAGATGTGTCTTGATGCACAAGCTATGAGATATTTTTTTCCTTTCAGTAGTTCCCCTTCCTATTTCTCCTTACCCTTGATTTACCTCTCTTCTTCCTTGGGTTCATCCATGGCAGAAGGCTGTCAAGCTTTCTCCTGCTTGATTGCCAGGAGTTTTGGGAAAAATGGTCTTGTGGTTAAATGAGAAGTCTAGAAACTGATTCCTCTCTTGCCACGTTTCTCCTTGAGGTCCTTGTCATTGGGCTGGTAACATATTGGTAATGTTTCTGGGGAACGAAACTGTCCTTCCTCTGAGGAAGAAGAGTACGATATTCCATCAGTACCTAGTTCAGGGCTTCATGATTTCTTCTTGGTAAGAGACGTAAGATTTTTCTGGTGATTGTCCTTGTACATGATGCATGTACCACATTCTGCTTATTGGGCATGCGCTGTAAGCCTGTTTTTAGGAAGGGGGGCACCAGTATTCAGGAAGGGAGGCACCAGTATTCAAACGTGTCAAAAACCATGCAGTGATGATTTCAAGGCTCTCCCTTACTCCTGAAATGCTCAGCTGGGTTCAGTGGGAGCAGACTTAGGCCCTTCCCTGGGGAATGCACGTGAGGGTCATTAGGCATGTTCTCTCCTTGCACATGGGCTGCAGAGAGGTGGAAGGCTGGCCGTGGCCCTGCAAGGACTGGGCAGACTGCCCCTACCACAGAGGTGCAGGTTGTTCAGGCAGTGCCAAGTGAATGAGGATCAGGGCAGGAAGAGAGCCGATGGAGCAATCAATAGGTGTCTCAGATATCCAGGCCACTTTCTTTAAGAGATCTCTGATCAATGCATCGCAACGAGGGAGCTGCACGGACACCAGAGCTGTGCTGCTGTCTCAGGTTCTCCAGGCATGACGCTGCAGGGCAGGCGAGACTCGCTGGGGGAAAGCAGGCAGAAAGCTCTGCCCGCAGAGCCCAACTGGCTCAGATGCCCGAGGTGTTGGCCCATCTGGCTGCCTGTCTCTCGCTTTCCCCTTTCATCTGGAGCGTGTTGAAGTTGGAGGCTGAGATTCCTGCAGACTCCAGTTGCAGTGCCCCTGTGGAGAGGTGCTGTCCCTAGAAAACCTGCGCTCTGCTGCTCTTGGCCTCTCTGAAGTGCCACCCTGCAGGCAGAGGGAACTGAGGCATCCCCACAGCTTTGTCCAACCGGAGTGCATGGTCTCCTGTTCCGCAGAAATCAGGAAGACCTAAGCAACCTGTGTTACTGCTGTCCCCACATGGAGATGATGTTATCTACAAGGACTCGTAGGCAGTGGGGATGGCCCATGAGGGAAAGTGTCTCTGCGTCTTGCAGAGGAGAGGCATTTCTCAGAGATGGGCATCCCTGTCTTTGCTCCCAGCACTGTCTCATGCCCACAATGGCCTAAGTGTAGTTCTTCAGCACTGGACTCTACAGTGCAGGTCTAGGTCTCTCTGGCTCTCTAAGATGATGGATAGAGAAATTTCAGTGGTTTGGCAGATCTCTCTTAAAATCTCAATATACCTTGTCAGGTATGGGGAGAATATACCCTTGCCATTCACGCTCTAGCTACCCATGGCCTTTCTGTTCTACAGCAATTTGCTTGTCTTCAAGAGGTGGATGTAATTTCAGATGACACATGGCTTTTTTAAGTGGGCTCAGACATTTGATTTTGGACATTGGCTGGTTAAACATGACCTCCCAGCCTTGCCTTCCACACCTCTGCTGCCTCTCTGAAGTTGCAGTCCTGTGTGTCACCTTGCAGAACCATGGCCCAGGCAAGGACACGATGAGGACAGTGATGTTAATCCTTCCTTTTTTGTTAGTTCTGGAGTGAGAAGTGTTCTGGGGACATGAGAAGAGAGGTGGGATATAACTGGTGAGGTTCAATGGGATGTCAAGGCCCCTCGATACAGAGCTCCTCCTTGGACAGAAATGACGGATAGGCAAACAGAGGAAAGGCAATACTAGCCATAACAAAACATCAGGGTGCCATTGTAGCCCAACATCTGGAAGGCTTCTGGGCAGCTTTTAGGAGGGTAACAACTGGAGAAGTTCATGAGCATACCAACCGTTGTCTGGGCATGCGGTTCTTTACAGTTTGTGCAAGCCCTGCAGAATATTTTCTTCAATGGATTCCCACATATATTGTTTCTGCAGCTATCTTGTTCCCTGTTCTGTGGAACAGGTAAGAAACTTACAACAGCCTGATAACCCTTGTGCTGCTCAAGTCTCTGCATCTCTGAATGTTGGAGGTGGTTCCCACTTCAATGTATAGATGATGGAACATGAAATCAACAGATTTCAGATGCGGCTGTCTCTTGAATCCCTATTCCTACTTCAAAGACCCTGGCTGATTAGGAAAGCCTGTAGCCGTGGGAACTTCCCTAAGAAATAGTCCTAACTCTGCAGTTTCCCTTACGAGCTGCAACCAGTGGCTGATGTCACAAATGCTTCCCAAGGAAACAAATCCATCACCTCTGGGCTGGCCTGGCTCTGTGATTGTATAAATTGGGTGCAGTCATTTAGTATCTAGACAAGGGATTCCTATCACTGGCAATCTCAGTAACTTTGCCTTCATTGCTCACTAAAATTGAAGTAACTGAAACAACAGTGGAGCTCCTTTTTAGCGACATAACTAAATGGAGGGTGTTTCATTTCAGTTTTTAAGTGTCAGAATATCTCAATGGAGCAAAGTGTTTCCAGCAACCTCTCCCTCCTGCCCCCATCGCTGCTTCCAAACCATGTGTTCTCGAAAAGATATTTGATTTCAGTGAAAGCTCAGCTGACGTCCCTGCAATATGCTCGGGTTCTTGCTTTGTGCTTCCTGGGAAGGATGAGGGCTCCTCCGGGGACTCTGGGTAATTGGGTTAGTGGCCAGCTCATGTCAGGAAATTAAAAGGCAGCCCTGATCAGGTTGCTGCTGCATGGGATTTAATGGCTTTGTATTTATAGAGTATTCTGCCTCCAGCCGGTGCCAGAAATATCACTATTGGAGGCATCCAAATGAGAAAAAAAAAAAAAAAAGAGAATGAAAAATGATTTTTCTTTATCTAAAATGCCCCTGTGTTTAAAAACAGACAGGCAACCTCCCCATTCTTTGAAACAGGATCTCCAGGTGCAGTGAGTGGCATCCTGATGTCTATATCTTCCACACCCAGCTATTTTCCAAGGCATGAGTTGAGCATTTGTGATGCGTCTGGAATTGGGCTTGGTGGTGGTGTGACGCAGAGCATGTGATGACTTTGGCAGGGCAGTGGTAAATCTCCAAAGAGGCTTCCAGTGGATGGGCTGTCACAAAGTGTATGTGGGGATGATGGCACTTGGTGTCTCTTTACTGATCACGGCACGGGTGCATTGTGGAATCTCTCCACACCTTCTGCCACATCCATTGGATTATCAGTCTGTCTAGTTTGGTTTCCCCCATTCCTTTTGAACCATTGATCTGCCTAGATGAGTCCCTATGTTCTTGCCATACCTAAGTAAATCTCTGTTCTATCAAACATGCAGTTCAGACTCTTGATGTACATCAGTGCAGATTCAGAGAGGCATCACCTCTACACAGGTATATGATAAACACTGTGTACTCCATCACCAGAAATTATGCTTGGTGCTCTTTATAACATGTACAGAAAAGAGGAAGCTGATAAAACCACAACCATTTAAGGATGTTTAGATGCCAACCATCATGCTACAAACTTGTAGGCTGTTCTAACAGTGCAGTAGGTGAGATCCTGTGAGGTGACCAGGAGTGGGTTGGGACTGGATGTATGTCCTACTGCTCTACAGTAACCTGAGGCATGTGTGTGACCATTTTCACTGGTGACCTACATTCACCAGTGACTCAGCTCTGCTGAGATTCTCAATCCCCTTTTCTCATCCACCTGAGAAGACTGCACTAGCCCTTGGGCTGCAGCATATCCTGGGCGAGGTGGGGTATTTACTCAGAATTGCCCAGCAAAGCTGTTCTATTTTAAGAATTAAATATTAGCTGGATGCTAGTTCTGAGTATCGGAAAAATCACTGCTGAGGTGAGGACTTCAGGAGAGCATTTACGGCTGCAAGGCCCAAGCAGAGCTGTGCTGTGAGGCCTGGCCAAAGTGGCAGCACACTGTGTTGGTGGGCCTGAGGATCTCTGTCACCTCTGCAGACCTCTGTCACAAGTTGGCATCTCTCCCCGCACTGGTGGGGACTTCTCCACTGCATCACAAATCTAAAAATTTGGTTCTTAGCCCACGCTGATGCTCCCTTACCGGTTCCAAAAGGCTTGCATTCTCTACCTAAATAGACTAAAATAAGAAACTGGGCTAGGGAAAGCATTGGTTTGACCCTGCAGGGCATTTCTGAGGTTCCCCTGATAGTCGCTGGAGAGAAGTGTCTGTCATCACTCCTCCTCAGGTGGGTGTCTGGAGGGTGAGGCGAATGTGGATGTGCCTGCTTCTCTCTGTTGCTTGTCAAAGGAGCCCAAATGCACAGAAGAAAATTGTCAATGTCTAAAGTAAAGTGAGTTAAATCACACCCAGGGCTTGTAGGTTCCTCCCGGCATAAAACACCCCTTAGGGGATTTAGTTCTGAGCACTGTCTCTTGGAGAGTGAGTGGGGCTGGAGCTTTGCCATCTTTTAGGTCCTTTTGTGAAAGTCATCCATGGTCTTTTCCTGGCAGGTGCTTGCCTGTGTCTTCTTCTTTCACACAGTGCCCCTCAGCCTGCTGCTGTGGGGGTGTTGCTGTTGTGGGCAATAGAGCTGCTGTCCTGCCTCAGACTGGTTAGAGGGCTAGGAGGGGAAACCATCAAAGGACATTTGCATGGACCCTGAACACAAGGTGAGAGTATGGTTGTGGGATTTACTACAGAGAGCTGAACAAGGTACTAAGGTATTCTTTATTCCCATCTGCCCTTGAAGCCCTTCTTAATTCCTGGTTTTTCAGTGTGATTCGGGTGAGGTGAGGGGTGGCAGCATGGGAAGGAAGCTGTACGTTTTAGGGACAACAATGGCTAGTGTTGCAGAGACAGTGGAGGAGGAGAAGGGTTAGTTCACAAGTTGTGCGGGTTACACCAGAACCAACCACCTGGGACGTGCAGCTCGCATGTGTGTGAGGGGCAAGGACACCTTGTGTCACTGCTCCAAGGCACGGGACAGCCTCTGGAACCAGGTATATCATCAGATATTACAGGGATAACCTGTCCCTCCGAGTCCAGGGACTGTTTAGCCAGATGGGCAGGAAAGGAGCTTTTCTACATAACTAGTACATCCCTGAAAATATCAAAGGGAGAGCAGTCTGCAACATCCTGCTTGACCTGATCCAATCTCTCCGTAGGCTCTTATAACTCAGGAGATGGATTTTCCGATGCCACAGCCCCTCTCCCCAGGCTAGTTCCCCACCCTCCTGCTGCAAGTGTCACTCCCAGGCTTGTTGACATGCACCATGCTAATCACAGGGTTTTTCTGGCCATGCTGACCTATGACCCTCAAGTCACTTTCCTAGATTACAGATGAGCTGGGGAATTGCACCAGTCATCTACCAGGAGATTTTCCAGGGGCTGGCATCCTTTTGCAGCAGCTCAAGAGCCTAATGGTATGTAAAAGACTTCTCCCCTTCCCATTCTGGAACCTCAGAGTAACAAAAGAGAGCATAGGTTACAGCTTCTCCATCTTCTCCTTAGACAGTCCTGCTTTTCCCCATTGTCTGTTTCTTTCCCTGTCTTAGCAAGCCTAACTGTTATGGTCATAGTTGCTCTGTTTCTTTGATAGGTCTCCTCTTGGCTCACTCCTCCCATTGCCACATCCTTTTGTCTCTCCTGATGTTCAGAGCAACAGGGGAGAGGGAACACCTTGGTCACAATACTTCTCCTTTCCTTTCCTCTCTGGTCTTAGTCTATGCCTTCCAGCTTCCTTGGACAGTGCCAATCCATGGTGTCTCAGAGGTGTCTCTGTTACCTGCAGAGCACCACCCCAGCCCAGACCCCAGGAGAGCAACCAGGCTGGTTGATGCATTGATGCAGAAACTGCAACTCAAGGTATAGGTGGGCAGTGGGCACAGGATCTGGCTGGTGTAACAGGGAAGCTGGGCAAAAGCAGTCCCAGGGACATTGCTCCCTGGCCAATGCTTGTCCTGTGTTCCCTTCAGTTGTGTCCTTCTCGGTCTAGACGCACATCGTACTGTGCAAAAACCCTGTAGCTTGGCTCCTCTGTTAGCTCTTTTGGCAAGATGGATCTTTCTGTTCCTATCAATTCATGGGCATGTGATAGGACTCGATGGAAAGTGAGGTGAGGCTAGTAATTTGACACGACAGCTGATATTGGGCCTAGACTGCATTTCCCAATGGCCAGAGCTTAGCTTCACAGAGCTTTTAAGATTATTTTTAGTCCCCAGAAAATAAAAGAGAAACTAAACCTGACTCTCTGTGCTGTTGCCTCTGCATACTCGGCTATTTTTACTTCCAACAGACTGGGCCTAGCTCCAGCTTTTAAAAAAAGCTGGAATTATTTTACTTCCATTAAGAAAAAAAAACCAAAGCCTGATGTTATCAAGTCAGCAAGGGGACATCTGATCCCAAAGTTGCCGGGCAGACATCTCTCTGAGGGGCATGTCAGAGAAATGAAGGGAGCTCGAACAGATCAGCAGATCAGCTCTCCCACTGCGGAGGCTCGGTGCTGGCACAGACCTCTCCGCACGAGTGCTTGGAACACGAGTGGCACCCACAGGACACTTCGAAAACTGACAGCCCTCCCCCAGGCAGGACGCTGAGCTGAGAAGTCCTGCACCAGCCCTGGGTTTGCCCTTCTCCCTGCTAGGTCCCGGTGGGCTCAGGCAGGCTGGGGAGCTGTGAGCGTGCCACCGGTGAGCTGGGACCTGATCCCTGTGGCGGACACGGGCCAGCTCCACACCTCGCTCACATGGGGTGGCAGGGCTGTTCCCCCCAAAGGTAAGGGGGTAAGGTAAGCCTTCATTTCTGAAGAAGCAGCTGCCAGAAAGTTAGGTTAGCATGGGGTGGTACTTCCCAGACCTTGTCCTATGCTGTATCACCTCACGTTGTGCATGTGAGCGCCCCTGTCTCCACTGCTCTAGCTGCCCCCTCCTCACTGACGGTGTCAAAAAGGGCGGTCCAGCAGCACCTGTCATGGTGAGTTTTGTGGGATGAGTGTCTTCTCTCCTGGGAGCTGGACAGCTGTGATCCATGTGAGAAATGGGTTTGTACAGGAGCTGTAGGGAAACTGCTTTCTCTTGCTGTTGTCTTGTCAGGCTGTGGCATGAAACCCTTTCTTAGTCTTCAGTATGGACCGACTGCATCTCATAAGTGGCTGAACCTTCCAGTTGAAGTGCAGGTGGCTGCATGTTTAGTGTGAAATCTGCACTTGGGATTACAGTGTATGTACTGCTCAGCCTTGCTCCAGCCCTGCCTCTCATCTCCCTTCTCCCCCTCTCACTTTCATTCATATCTCAGTTTACCTCCCACTCCGTTTCTTCTCCACTCGGTGCTTCCCTTCACACTGCTTCTCTGAGCTACCCGCTGTGCCTCCCCACTACCTTTTAATGTCCTTTAGTGTGTCCCCTTTCGGAGTTGCATTGTAACCAGCCCTCCCCGTCTAAAATCAACCGCTGAGCAAATCATAGAGCAGCAGGCGTTAACAAGCCACCTGAATACCACAGCTCAGTATCAGATCCTGCTTTTTGGCTATGCCCTTTCCTGCCATCTGAATATGACCCAGTAGAGTGTCAGATCTCTAGGGAAAGGCTTTGGCCTTGCTGCTCACCTCTGGACTGTCACAGTCAGGGACTCGGGTTGAAATGCTTTTAGTTGCTGTTGCACTCAGCAGCGGGTGCTGGGATGTGCTATGTAGGGGTCAGCCCGTTCACCGGCTCTGCGGCTGGAGCTGATGATGACAGGGTAGAGTAGTGGCTCAGCAAATGCTGATTGAAAATGTTTGCCTCAAGGAGTGTCGCACAGGATGGGGAACAAGAGGAGGACAAAGCCTTGTTCAAAATTAACAAGCTGAAGTCCTTGGGCAAACAGACCTCTATCTGCTCAGCGAGGGAAGGAGGGATGGAGGGTAAATCTCCCTGCGTCTCTCTTATCTTTTTTAATGCACTTAAGTCCTTTGTGTCCTTATAATCTGATTGAGGGTCCCTAATACTGCTGCAACCTGTGCAGCCGTCCCTCTGCCAAGCACTGGAGATGGCACATTTCTCCTTGGGAGAAGGAAAAGAAAGCTCTTTCCCCCATTTTCACCCCACCCTCTGCGCTGCTTATCAGACGGCACAGCAAAAGCGTCCTGGAGAGCTGTGTGCTGGTTTCTCCTGGGCTGAAAATGATGTCTCCCCATTCCAGTGACATCCTGCCCACTGGCATGAGGGAAAGGACCTTCCAGTGACTCTTCTTCTATGAGGGTCCTGGGAAGCTGTGATTCAGGATCCTGCAACCTTTTCTGCATTCCTCCATAACCTTTGAACAGTTTTATTCCTGATCCTTAAAATTTTCACACCTGGGTACTCAATTTTCTGGCATTTCCTGAAATTTGTGTTTCTCCTTCCTTCCTGACTATAGGTAGGTGTCACTCATTCAGCCCAGCGTGGCATAGAGGTCTCCTTTCTTATGAAACCAGGGAATGATTATAGTGGGAAAGAAATCACGGGCAGAAGTGTAAATATCCTGCTTCACCCAGGACTCTACTAGTGCTGTTCCTCGGGGATCTCCCTAGATGATCTCAGGTTTGGGATTCCCTGGCTGCCTGAAATCACTCTCTTGGAACATACTAGGGCTCCCAAGAAGAAATTTTGCCCACAGGCTACTTGCTGCAGAGAATGGCGATAAAAGAAGCAGTAGGCAACATTTGCGGAAAAACTGCTGTGTAAAGGAGGAAAGGTGGTACTTATGCTTATGGACATCAGTGAATTCTCCATACAGTGTCAGAAACAGAAAACTGGCAGGGGAAGGAAAGGTTTGATCTGAATTCTCCTATTCTGCTTCGTATCTTTCTGTCCACATAATGTCTTCCATCCTCCCAGAGCAGCAGTTCTTTTGCTCTGGAGAGCTCCAGACCTGCTCTGCAGGGATTCCTGCTGGCACGCTGTAATGGCACTGTTGGCGTGGTTGGCACTGGTTGTTCTTGCTGATGTTGGTGCTGTTTGTCCATCGAGCTGCTTTGGGTGCTCCAGTTGCAAAGTGTCAGGATTTAGGTGTTAGGCAAGTAATGGTTTCGTGTGGTGCCAGTGGGCCGGTGTGAGCACAACACAGTACAAGCTTCCTCTTTTCCATGATATAGAAAGTAAATGTGGCATTGGCTCAAGACACACCGCATAAATGACAGATGTGTCTCTTTCTAGGGTCAAATATTTGTCAGCCAGCTGCAGGTTTTTCAGAGGTACAAGTTGTTCAAAAAGCATCGTTTCAAAACCAATTTGGAGTGTTTGCTTTTAGTTGTTTGTGTTTATGCAGTAAATTGATTGCAAAATATTAATGGCTCAGTGTGATTAGTAAGTGTATCTCATAATTGGTTCCTGTGATCAGACTAGATAAACTCATGAGTGTTTCTGAGGAAGTACTTGTATAATGTAGATTCAAAAATGTATTCTATTTGTTTGCACCTACTTCTACCTTGAAAGATTTTTTTGGCAATGGCTGTTTCTCCCAGCAAGACTCAGTTACCCCAGTTTCACAGGAGCTGATTACCAGAGGCAATATGGCTGGCCAGAAATAACTGACAATTGGACAAATGTCTATGGCTTTTTTCACTATTTGTTTTTTAATATTGTATCTTGTCCTGATACAGTACAAGATAACAGCAATTCAACTGCTGTTCCTGTTCAATTGGTTATTGATGCTGCTATTGTGTTTTTTTTTTTTTTGTATGAGGACAGACTGAGAGCTGTTTTCAGTGTGATTCACTGGATTTTGAAAGAACTCTAACAAATTCTTCAGTGTCTCCCTGCTTCAGTTTTATCATTGCTTTATTATAGTAGAGGTTGTTTCTATTTATTTGGGTTCCACTTTTATTACAATTCCTTACTTGATCAAACCTGAAACATTTTTGTTGAATTCATAGTTCATAATCTATTTGCTATAGATCACTTTTTTCAAATATAAATAGTGAGAGGTCACAGAACATTTAACTTCTCATTTTTAAGAACAATCTAAAAGCTTATTTTTATAACGGCAGGTTTGATTGACATTTAAAGTCTTTCTTTTAAAAGCAAGATCATCTAGAGGGCATTGAGTTCTGAGGCTTTTCATTTGCCCATTTGATTGATGGTGATTCAAGAGTTCAAATGGGTTAATTTTTGTCATCCTTAATGTTTTGAATAAAAGTAAAGCTTACAGCAGTATTGTTAGAGCTGGAGGCAGTTTATGTGGTATTATTGGGATATCTGGGTTCAGCTAAGATCTCAAGTGTTTGGAAGAGAGGCAGTCCCTGGACTGTGGGGAACATCTTAGGAGATTTTTACATCTGAATGTCAAGATTTCCTGTGGCAATAAGGAATGATGAGAATTTATTGTGTTTTATCTGCAGGTGTTCGTCTGGATCGAGTCCGAGGAGGCCGCCAGAAGTACAAGAGGAGACTGGATTCTGAGAGTAGCACTTACCTGAGCTTACAGATCCCTCCTCCAGCTAAAAAGCCACGTATGTATTGGTCTTGAATTGTGGTCCTCTGGCAGCCGCTACATTCCTTTTCATTGGTCTCCCAAAACGTACAATGGAGCAGTTGTCACTTCTGGTTCCCATAGTGGTCACCAGAACTTGGTATTTTTTCTTATGATCATAGTGCATAGGCAGATGAGATACATCTAAGGTGTAACCCAGGTGCTATACATGTTGTACCTAGGCTTAAATCCCTGAACTTCTCTAGGAGATTATAAAATTCATGTAGTGTTTTTTCTGTACTTTTCTGGCATTGGCAAAACTGGTCCTGTGCTTTCTCTCTTCCAATCACCAATAATTCTCCAACAATTCTCTAAGTTTTTCCAAGTCCTACCGTTACTTTTTGTAATTTGTGCCTCCTCCCACCCTTTTTGGACCTACCTGAGACAGTGGCTGACAGCCTTACAGTAGCTTGCTGCTTTTGTCAGCCCTATACAGAGCTGGTTTGACATAGGCAGATCACTACAGCCTATAGAGCTGCAGCGTAGTGTCCTCTTGTTGTGACCAAAGCCATTTCAAGGTCCTGCAGCCTGTATAGCCATGTTCTTCCAGGAAGGCCCTTCTAGAAAGGGCTGTTTTGACACCTTATGTCATGAGAGATACAACAACAACTTCTCCTTTGAAATGTGCAGTGACTAAGATCGTCTCCCACTTGCTGGTGGCAGAGCCAGAGAAGATTTATGCCATGCCTGATCCAACCATGCCGGAGAGTGACATCAAAGCCCTGACAACCCTCTGTGACCTGGCAGACAGGGAACTGGTGGTGATCATTGGCTGGGCAAAGCACATCCCAGGTAAACAGGGGAAATTACAAGGCCTAAGCATGAACAGCAAAGGGAGCTATTATTTATCACTGTGCTTATCAGTTTGTCTGCAAGTAGGATTTTTACATACAGTGATGGATGGAAATTACTGTCACAGAAAACTGCTTGTGGTGGGCTTTCATGGGAAACAAACTCCAATATAGCCCCTGGTGCAGGTGCATAACCTGATGATTGTATGTGTGTGTGCCCTGGGATTATGCAGTAGGCTTTGAGAGGCTATTGTAAAGTTCTTGGTGATACCTGGTATTGAGTGGCACAGAGAAAGCACTCGGGGAACAGCCCTTGGGACGGTGGACTGTAGAGGTTTTGAACTGCATTAATATGGGCTAGGTGCATTGTGCCTATAGATGAATAAATGTTAAGATAGTGATCAGACTTCAATGCTAAGGACAAGGCAGGTACCCACCCTGTCTGTAGTGGGCATTCTTGCCCCCAGACTCAGGAAAGCTTTCTTCTTACTGGATTCATCACAGAACAAGTCCCATTGGGATGGAGGACATACTCACTATTGTCAATGAATCTCTAGGCTTCTGTGCTGAAAAATAATGAGGACAACTTATTGGCAATGTGACTGGCCTCTGAAGGCTCACTGTCTGTATCCAATTGAGTGTGCCTGTGCAATTGAGTGACATAGCACCAGCGTCTCACACCTGCAGATAGGCTGGGCCCAGGCACAAGGAGCAGACATGACCCTCAAGGAGGTTCTGGGGACATAGATTCAGACTTTGCTTCTTGGCTTTAAGCTCTTGTTGGTGAGACATCCTAGCATGAGTGAGCAGACAGTTCAGTTCTCCTATGTATTCTGCTTCTCTTTGTCACCCCTCTTTTTCTCTTCAATGGCTGCTCCTTCTATCTCAGTGTTTCTCCTGTGACTAAAAGGTTAGTGGTATTCTGGGCTATATGGAATAAATCCATAGCAGGACTATAAAGTCTGAAGAAACTTTCTGAAGACAGTGTTTCTGAGTAGAGGTTAATATCAGTGGTGCCCTTCTTACATGAGATCTGCAGGGATTACACCCATCGCTAGTGCTGGAATCCATCTGGGGCTGAGTCATCATAAGTGGGGTTACAGCGGTGATTAGGGAACTCAGCCCAGATTGCTCCACTAACCCAGTACTTGGGGTGTTAACAGGAGTGGTTTTAATGCAGTTCAGTTATCCGCTATGGCCGTCCAGTAAGGTGCTGCTGTCTGTTCCTCTAACCTTGGCCATTTCTGTTTGCACAGGGTGTCTTGCTGTAGCTCCCGTGCTTGTAGCTGTGGGATGTTCAGTTCCAAGCTCCTATAGAGTTTGCCATGATGATTATCCCAGAATAGGAGTATAGTAGTGAGGACTCCTGCACTTTGAAAAGGACTTCTCTTCTCCTTTCTGAAAGGCAGGACACACCTGCCATCATCTCAGTTTTCTCTCTGTATTTTCCTTTCCTATCAAAGCCCCTGCAACATGATAACAGCCAACAGCCTGGCACAGCTCAGACCAGCAGCAGTATCATAACAGAACTGTGTATACAGGAGAGAGCTAAGGGACTGTTACACAGGGGAGCAGTACCAAGAATCAAACATAACAAAAGACAGTTCATAAAAATGGAACAAAGTACCCTGTAGTTCTGAAACAAGTATGAAATTTACTGAGTTAGGCAGCAAGGGGGCAGAGCAGGGCAGGGCCAGGAGGCTGCGAGGTGTCCAGATTATGCATGCCCTGTATTTCTGCCTTTCAAAGACTTTGAGAAAAAACAGACACTGCTTCCTGTGTGTTGGACACAGAGAGCACTGAGAAAGGAACAAAAATCATATATCCCTGCCTTGTGCTCACACTGGAATTAGTAAAGAACTGTGTGATGTTAAAGTCATGCCAACCCTTCAGGATCCAAGATGTTGGCACAAACTTCTGCCTCAAGTGTTTGCAAATAAAATCAGTGAAGCTTAAATCACTCTCCTATGATAACAAGAAAGCATGATTTAATGGTGTTCAGCAAGTGGTATGAGGTCAATACCCTTATAAGCTATTAGCTCAAAAGCCACACTTAGCCAGTACGGAGTTGTGCCCTTCTGTAGGAGGCTCCCTCCCCACTACTCCCCCTCTCCCTGTGCTAATTGTCTTTGAACAGCATCTACCTTCTCTGCATGCCTTGATGCAGGGAGACAAGACTCCTCTCGAGGGGTGACGACGAAGGCTCTCCCAGGGTAGCTGTTGTGCTGTTCTCACTAGGAAGATGGTAGTACTAGCACGGAATGAAATATGGCAAGTGGAGTGACAGCAGCTGCGTCTGGAGTGGCCTCAGATCCTATAATTACATCTCCCTTTATTACCTCTGCTAATGGCCCTCCAGGATGACAGAAATGATAATAAATTAACAGATTATGAACTCCACTTGCCACAAATTATGTGACTTTTTTTTTTTTTAAATTCTGGGAGCTCCCATTGCCAAACCACTGAAAAAAATGCAAAAAAAAAAAAAAAAGTCACATCAGCTGCTGCAAATAAAGCAGCTTTGCTCAACCTGCACCTGAGAAGGAGGGAAACATTCATGCAGCTCTGTGCGGGAGACGGAGGCTATGTGGTCCTGAAATACTTTCTTGGGCTCCTCCTGATGCCTGTGGAGTATTCAGCACCTTTCAGGATAAGACCTGCAGCAAGAATAAAAAGCAAGAAACAGATTATTAAGGGCAAATTCTGGATGCTATGCCATCAAACAGCTCAGGAATGCAAAAGAATTAGATTGTTAGCAATTCCTGAGAGCTATTAGATGGTAAGGCACTTGAATTTCACAGCTGGAGGTTGGTTCTCCAGTGTGACAAACCTATGATAGCAAGCCTGTGATTTTGGCCAGGTGAAATTAGCATTTATCATTCCAGATCCCAAGTTTTATATTGTGGGAGACCCCATGTTATCTATCTGATCTTCCCCTGTCTGTGCAGAGTGCAATATGGTACAGCACAGTCCTCCAGCACTTGCATTCTACTTGTGAAAACATTGGAAGAAGAGGGTCCCAATTCTGCCACGCGTTTCAAATCCAGGACTGTCACTGCAGCACTTGCTCCCTCGCACCCACCTGCCAAAGCTGGAGTTGCTGGCCACCTGAGAGTGCTTCTGGCAGGGGGCTTTGCCAGGTGGGCAGGGCAATTGCAGCTGGCTCTTCTGTCCTCCTTGGCACAGGTAAAGCATGGTCTCTGCTGTGCAATTCCCTGTCTGCCATAGCTGCCTCTGGGAAAGAACGATTCACAGAGATGCTGGATGTACAGGCTACTGCTTGGGTTAAGTAAAATTTTTCCACTTTATTCTCTAGCAGAAATGCGTGAGTCATGTCTGTCCTGGATCCTCTCCCTGCACTACCTCACTGTTTCTCAATCTTTTGCAAGTTTTTTTGACAGGCTGCACTGAGGCGATGGCATAACCCCCTTTGTAACCCAGATGGGTAATGATGGTGCAGAAAGGCCATGTGACTGACCCAGAAACTGGACTTAAGGCAGCAGCCTCAATGCTGGGCTGTTCTCCATGGTCAGCACTAGGAGATAGGTGCCCGAAGGACTGCTTTCGGCTGTCTGCAGGGTAGAGATTCCAGGTGCCAGACTGTGACAGTGCCCGTGCACAGCACAGCCTCCCCTGTGTCAGGGCTGATTCCATCAGCTCCCTGCGCAGCAAGGAGACGTGAGGATACAGGATCCCAAGCCTGAGAGCTGTGTCAGCCTGCTCTTGGATTCGGTCAGGAGGGCTGCATTCAGGAGCAGGAAAAAATAACACAGCACTGCCTGCAGGAGGCAAGGGGCAGAAGGCTGAGGTGAGGGAGGAGGTCGGCACCGCTGCAGCACTCACAGCCTCACCAGTTGCAGGGCTACGTGGAGCACGGGCTGTGCTGCACAGGGATCAGTCTCATAGCCATGGAGCTGGATTTGCAGCTCTTCTCCCCAGTAGCCTGGACTCCTCTTTAGCTGTTCCCTCTGGCTCTCCTCCCCAGTGGTTTATTGATTCTTCCCTCCCACCCACTGCTCCCCTCAGACCTTGCACACACAACACGTGACAGCTGATTGGTATCTGTTAATTAATGTGGCCTGGGGCCTCTTTTCTATTCAGTGGCCTGATAAGGGAAATTGGATGTCCAAGGGCTGCCAGGCCATTATCACCCTTTGCTTCCCCTGGCAACACAAACACAAAACATGGCGCAGTGATAAATAAATACCACTAACCCACCCTTCTGCCTTCCCTTCCCTGGCTGAGATAGTGCAGATAGAAAAAGAGAACCCACAGTCAGTCAATATAGCAATCATCAGCTCTTTTGTTAATTGCCAACTTGATAACAAGAGAAATCAAATGATCATCATGGTGGCTGGCTACCTAGGCCCCAACATGGGGCCAAGGGCTGTGAGCAGGGAGGGCTGTGGGACAGACGCGTCCCGCTGGGCCTAGCACACAGTGAGCGGGGTGGGGAGGCTCCTGGGGACAGTAGCTAATGAGCTCCCAGGCCTCTCGAGGAGAGTGAGCCCCGAGGTTTAATAAGCATTGGGGTTAAAGCTGGCAGGGGAGGCGAGTGGAGCACAGCCCTCCCAGCCGGGGTGTCCCATTCTCCCACAGCCCTGGGAACCTTTAGACACAAGGAGCTGCCAAAAAGCACAGCTCCTGCCTGTCAGCGGTGGACAGGAGCTGCCTAGAGGGGACCAACGCATCTCTGTTTGTGATGGCTGTCGTACAGTGCCTGCCCTGCCTCCTAGGATCTTTCATGATCTGGCCTTCTCACATGCCTGGTACAGAGGACAGAACGGATATGGCTTTCCTTCCTGTGCACTTTTTTTGTTATCCCTTTCCCCTTGGGACAGACAGGACTTCTCTGTTCCAGCTTCTCCTCTTTCTCAGCACTGCCAACAGGGCTCTGGGCCTGTCACTGTCCATGTCCAGACTGTGATTGCTCTTTCTGTATCTGGGGAGGCTGCCTTGCTTCACTGCTGGCTGCTTGTTCTGTTGCTACAGTTTCTGGCAGTGCTTTAGGTACTTGAATAGCACCACAAAGGTCTTTTTATACTGCGTAGGATTGTTGGCTGTGAGGGGCAGAAAGCTGATGGAGCTCAGGGAGTGGTGACAAGTGGAAGAGGCTTCTGTTCACAGATATATTCAGCTTTTGACTCTTCAGTGCTCTGTTGTGGTGGGACCTTTTCCTCATGTTGGCTGAAATGAAATTATGCTATGCTTGAAATTCAGGGCTTTGTCATGTCCTCCTATCCCATCAGAAGCCCTCTTTTCTGCTCTGTGGAGCTCTGCTCTGCTCTTTGGTTCAGCTGGGGAGACTAAATAGGCTGCAGTACAAAACTACAGAGGGACAGTGAGCAGGAAGATGTGGTACAAAACAGCTGCTGTAATAGAAGAAGAAGAAATCACTAAAAAGAGGTTATCATTAGCCTTGGGTTGCCATATTCTGCATGTGCTGATTGCCAGAGAGACAGAGGTTGCTTCAGTAAGCTTTTTATTTTTTTTTTTCTTAAAGTGGCAGGCCAGTGGGGGAGAGTGCTTGGGATGAATCCCAAGGAAATTAAGGAGCCCAGGCTCCTAGAGGCTTTGCTGTACATCCCTTTGACCCCGGCTGTTTTTTGCCCTATCAGGGTTCTCCAATCTCTCCCTTGGGGACCAGATGAGCCTCCTGCAGAGCGCCTGGATGGAAATCCTCATCCTGGGCATTGTGTACCGCTCCCTGCCATACGAGGACAAGCTTGTCTATGCTGAGGACTACATCATGGATGAAGAACACTCTCGTCTGACGGGGCTACTGGAGCTCTACCTGGCCATCCTACAACTGGTGCGCCGCTACAAGAAGCTCAAGGTGGAAAAGGAGGAGTTTGTCACGCTCAAAGCTCTGGCCCTCGCCAATTCAGGTACAGCCCTGGCCCAGGCAGCCTCACAATCGGGGAGTCAAAGCCCATGCAGTTATCTGGCCTGGGAGTAATCTAGGGCCCACTGCCTGAGACCGTGCTCTGCCCGTGTCATACAGCATCCCCAAAGTTCCTCTGTCCACAGACAAGAGAGGAGAGAGGTGGAGGCTCCAAGCTGGAAAGGAGGGAAAAGTAAGGTTTGCTGCCACTACAGCCCCAGCTGCAATCTGGCCCTGTATTAGGGAATGGGACCAGCCGGGGTTGGGCTGGCTGCTGGCTTCTGGCACTAAAAGAAAGGCTGTGTGCCGTGAGCTCAGATAAGGGGATTCGGGCCAAGCATGCATTCAGCTCAATAGTGCTGGTCAGTTACAACAAACAGGGAAACCCTGGTCCCAGTTTTAAATCCCACACAAAAAAAAAAAAGTGTTGGGTTGGAACTGCCTGGTCTGGTCCTGGAAATGTTCAGTGACAACAAACACTGAATCCTGCCCCTCCGGTCCCTTCCATCTGGATGACAAAGAATAAGATGTGCTGGCAGAAGCCTGCTGTGACTGTTCTGTTTCTTCTTGGGAAAAGGATGAGAAAGGCCAGGGCCCTCAGCCCAGTGTCTCCATGTCAGCGTGGGGAAGGTCGCAGCCCTCGGGCCAGCAGGCTGGAAGCCTGTGCGAGACACAAGAGGTGCTGCGTGCTGTGCTGCTGTTGCACAACAGCCAGACACATACTTGCTCAGGAGTCCCTTCCAAAGGGAAACTGGCTGAAGCTACCGTGTGACGAGGGCTCCCTCTACATCCCTGGAGTCTCACTGTCTCACAGCTCATCTTGCCGAACTCGCAACAGAATTCACCCTTGCAGGTCAGCACTGAGTCCAGTATCTGTGCTCAACTAAAGCCATCTTCCAGAAAGATAAGTGGGGAAATGCACATCTTTCATGATAGCTGACTCTAGAAATAAATTGTTCTCTCATTTTAAAAAAAAAAAAAAAAAAAAAAAAAAAAGGTACCATATTCCTAATGTGATTTTGCCTGAGTTCAGCCTCCGGATACTGATCTTTTCTGAGCTGCCTCCTGTGATCCCAGGTCCTTTAGACCTGACAGCTTGATGTGATACAGTTCCTGTCCCATAGTTGCATTCCTTGCCTATAGATGTGTTACTTCAAGTGTAAGGAAGTGGTCTGGAACACTCTGTGAGACTGCCCTATCCTGGCTATTTTACAGCCTTCTGTTCCTCTTCGTCTTCCACACATCTTAGCAAGAGCAATTCAAAAGAAAAAAAAAAAAGAAAGAAAGAAATCACTTACAGATCATTGATAAAAATGTTGGGTAGCATCTGTTTTTTACTGATCCCTGTGGATTTCCACTAGAAAACTCCTCCTTCAGGGATGATTCACCACTGATAGCTACTTTGAAATCTGTCATGTAGCCAGTTCACTAATCAATTGAAAGTGTGCTTTATTGATATTGCACAGTGCTAATTTTTTAATGAGAATGTCCTGTGGTGCTAAGCCAAGTGCCTTATAAAAGCCTAAGTCTATTATATCTATGCAGTTAACTTTATCAACCAAACTTGTAATCTCATCAGAGAATGAAATCAGGTTTGTTTGACAAGACCTTTATTCCAAAGTATTCTGTTGACAGGCAGTAGTTGTAATACTATCTTTTAAGTCTTAATTGAACATCACATTTCTTTTTCTTTTATTTTGCTCTGGTTCACACCAGGCTATCACGGCAATTATCGAACAGGACCCAGGAAAGTATATGCATCATTAGAACTTCTCCAGCCATTTTGAATTTCTCAAAAATACCAAGACTTTGTTAATCAGTAATCTGCCCTAGATGAGCCTTCACCAGCACTTTTAGAACTCTTAAAGCCCAGTTACCAAGGTCTGCTGATCTCTGTGAAGTTTGTACCTAACAGATGTCTAATATCTTCTTGCATAAACAACAGACTAAGGAGTCTTCATCATCATTATTCTATGATTCCATGATCTTCATGTAAGACAGGTACATAACACGTATTTTTTCTAAACGCAGGACAGAAATACTCACTGAGGACTTCTGTCTCCTCATTCTGTTAATAGTTTAATCATCTCCAGCAGAAAAGAGCACCCCTACAAATGGTTGTTTTTCTTCTATTTCTTAAATATTTATAAAACTCTTCTTTATCGAAGAGTCCTTAGCCCTTTCAGCCCTGGATTTTCTTCCAATGTCCTTCACTTCCCTTATCGATTTTCTACACTTCATAACTTCTGATTCATATAAATTGCTATCTGGTTCCCTTTTTCAATTTCTCATATATTGCTTTTTTTTTTTTTACCTCTAATTGCTGCCTTCACTTTGCCACTGAAGCAGGATGGGCAGATGGCCAAGGCTGGTCTCTCTCTATCGTGGGATGGTGGCTTTTGGCTATGTAATCAACTCTTGTTAAAAAAACCTGCCTCCTGTCTACCAGGAAGGTCACAGGATTGAACAAGGAGAAGGGCTCCTCAGTGCAGTGACAGGGTGACAGAAGAGCCATACTGGGACGCTTACCTGGCCCATGCTATGAGCAGAGCTGTTGTAGGACCCCAGCTTTGATGCCATCAAGCCCTTCATCGTGCAACAGAAGCACTCCCTGCTGGTGTTGCTCACTTTGCTGTCAGGACTAAGCCCAGTGTAAGACTTATGGGACAGTCTGTATCAGGAGTGGGGGAACACTGAGCAATGACAGAGCAAACAAACAACACTTATCAACTGCTTCTGGGTTCTGCTTCCAGCTCCATGAAGTAAAGAAACCAAGGTAAGGGTCAGGAGGCACAGGCCACAGCATGTCCTCAGCTGGATGGAAGAGCCACTCTGACTTCACCGGTTTGTTCTAGTGCAGCTAGAAGTGCAGTTCTGTAGGAGCATAAGCCACAACAATCCTGCTTTGTTATTGCTACTGAAAGTAAAACATGAGATCTTGTTTTTCATGCAGCTAGAGCCTTTCAGCACACACACAAGGAAGCTAGATAGCGCAAGCTGTATTTTTATAATATCACCTTCACATTCAACCTTGCATTCTTTTAATATGTGATTATTCTTAGTGTATTTTTGACATGGAATAAACTTGCAGAGTCTGCATGTATGTGCTTGCATGCAAACAGCTGACTCCTAAACCATTAACAATGCAGACTACCTCTGGGCTAGTCCATAACTCCCCTGGGTCAGAGGCAGGGTTTAAAGCTGAATGCTTAGATTAGCACTTGTGCTGCCTAGACCTGCCTTCTGCTGCTTGCCTTCCATATAGGTAAATTCCTGAATTTCCCCTATCCCTGCTGGGTGTAATTGCTCATGTAATCCAGCTTCTAGGGACTTTCCTCTCTTCCACGCAGCTCTGTGTACGTTGACCCTTTGTTTCTAGTAATTAAAGCAAATGGAACCAGAAGGGGCAACTCACTCACTCCTCGCTAGAGGAGAAACTGACAGTAGGGCAGGCATTGCTTTGAAGGAGCCGCCCTGCCAGAGCTGTGGCTGATCTCTGAATCCTCAGTGAAATGCCACAAGGGCTCACCTGGTGGGTGAGAGAATCAAAGCAAAGTCTGTCTTTACTAAGTGCATTTCAGAGAGCTGAGAAATGAATTCTTAATGCCCAGAGCAGCAAGCAAGTTTCAACAATGTGATCATCATCCATTTTTTGACACAGTAAGCGTGCTATAGACTTACCCTGTTACCCTTCAGAGACAGCAGCCTCATCTTAAGCATTTCTAGGTCCTCTTGCCTCAAGAATACAAATTGATCAACCTCGAAGAGCCCTCCAGGTTAGCATACAGCACATGTTCAGTTAAGGACAACCTAGAATGGCCAGGGGGAAAAAACATTATCCCCTGGCTCCCCTACCTCTTTTTTTTTCTTTTTTTTTTTTTTTATTCGCCAGTACATTTAATGCTGAGATGGAGTGAACAAGGTATGGATCTAGCAAGGGGATGTGTAGCAAATTCTACATTAATGGGTCCTGTTAGGTTCTCGCTCCTCCTGCCAGAAGCTGCAAGAAAAGAGTTAGGTGAGGAGGCAGTGGGCCTTGTCCAGGCTCACACCTGCCCTATATACCAGCAGTGCTAGAGGGAAGGACTCCTGCCGTATAGCCTCATGTCTAGGCCTGCTGACCCTCAGGGACATGGCCAGGCAGCCTCCAGAGCACCTCAGTGCTCTGGCAGCTGTAAAAATTCATAGCTATTGATTTTGTAATTAACAGTTTATCAATGCCATTGACACCAGCTCATTGATGGATTGCAAGGAAATTAATCCTGCAATGTTATTTCGTTTTTTGCAGTCAGCTGCCAATTTTGAGCTTCTTTCAGGAAAGAGAGGAAAGGCAGGCCGTGATCTTTATTTCCCCAATTTCTCTCCATCTATATGCCTAGCTTTTTAGGGCTATTAGGTCTCACTGTACAGAGGTTAGGTGGCATGAGAGCACAACTTAAGCATTGTCTAATGCACAGCAGCATCAGTACTCAAAAGCAAAGCACCCACCTTGAGCTGAAGCATGGCTTACTGCTTGGTACCTCTAGCACCCACTGGGATCTGTGAGCTCTGATGGGATATGATTACTTTTCCCCCATGTGCCCCTGGCCAGAAAAACATTAAATAAGAAGGCTGGAGCATGTTTCTCTCCAAATTCCAGCTCTTGATGCTTCTATCTCATAAATCACCTCTGCCATCTGGAAGGAAGCACACTTGCTTCCCCTGATTGTGCACTGGAGTTCTCCAGAGGTGCTGCCTATCTGGGGGAAGTTGACAGACTGATTTGGCAACATGCTTCTCCCTCTCTACTCCTCCAAATTAACCTCTGCGGCTAGCTCAGGTCACTGTGAAGACCTGCCAGCCCTTTTCTGGCCTTTGTTGCCTGGTCTCTTCGATACAAACAGCAAATGTAGCAATAATGATTTTTCCTCAGTAGGCTTCTTGGAAGTACAACCCTTTAATATCCTCTAATTAGTGCAGTCCTTCTAAACAGCTTCTTAAACAGCTTTCTTGCTAGACAGAATATTTTCTCAATTGTTGCAATACTTTATAAATCATGCACCATAAATAAGTATAACTGTACATGTATTTTATGAAGTTCACAGTCTCTAATTTGTGTTGAGCTCTCCACGGAGATGACATATATTTCTAGAGAGATTTGGGCATTTCAGCCAAATTTCCTCCTCTTCACTGCTGTCAGACTCAGGAACCCAAGCCCTCACGTTTGTGTTGGATGTGTGTGGGCTGAGCCAGCCCTCTGTTACACTACAAAGCCCAGCTAGAGGGGCAGACGGGTGCAGTTCTGTGTGCACGCGTGCTTATTCTAGCATCCCTTTGCTGCTGCTCCTGGATTCGTTGCCCTGTGGCAGCAATCTTTATCAATAGCTTCAATATTGATTAAAAGTCTCTGAACAATGAAGATGAGGCAACGGTGTCTCCAGCTCTTGTTGGAGTTGTAAGGAAGAAGCAAGTATCAGCGAGATGAAAGGGAGAAAAGCCTTCAGCGATGCTGTCTTTGGGTAGCTTCTCCAGAATAACCTCTCCGCTTGGTGGTGCTTCCCTCTGTCATCAGGATTTACACACGAGTTTTGCAGCCTGTGTTTGCCTGTGTTCACCTCGCGTACCTCAGCTCGACCCTGGACAGGGACGGGGTCACTACGAGCTACCTTTGCCTCAGAGAGACACCAGGGAGCCGTGCTAGCCTTGCATGCTCTGCAAGCCCCTCCAGCAGCTTGTAGAAACCTAACTGGCAGCCTGAGGGAAGGGGCCTTGCAGGACACACGGGTTTCTGTGACGGACTGAAACAGGAAGCTCTCCGAGCAGCTGCTGGCAGTCTCTGAAAACAGGGGCATATGCACAAAGGTGGGGCCAGCAACACCCCTGTGCACACTGGTTGTGACCTACTGGGGCTTTTCTGTCTTGCTGACACCCTGAGCAGCTGCACGGCAATTAGGCAGTTTAGACAGATGAAGCACTATAGCAGTGTTAATTATTCTTAATGAGATTGCTCCCAAGTGGCAGCACAGCAGATGCTGCCCCTTGCAGGGTGACTCTCCCCGGCAGGAGCATGGAGGGCAAGTGAAAGTGCGAGTCGCAAAGGCCCCAGGCTGACCCCCACACAGACTTGGGGTACCAGCGAGGCGGGCACACAGGGCACAATGTGTCACCAACCCCAGCAACAACCTCACTGTTCCTGCACTGCTAGGGCCAGCTCTTGGGGCTCATGCCAAATTTCGGAGCAGCAGCACCTGCCAGCAAGGTATTTTTTCCCCAGTAAGATGTTTTATTTTTCATTTACAAAACAAAACAAAACCAGAAAAGCAATAAAATAAAGGAAGCATCTTAAGCTTAAGGACGGTAAAGCATTTCCCTCCTCGTGTCTGATTTTGCTGTTTGCTTTCTCTTCTCCCTCCCCCCAGACTCCATGCACATAGAGGACATGGATGCAGTGCAGAAACTCCAGGACCTTCTCCACGAAGCCCTGCAGGACTACGAGCTGAGTCAGCGGAATGAGGAGCCCCGGCGAGCAGGCAAGCTGCTCCTGACCTTGCCCCTCCTGCGGCAGACGGCCGCCAAAGCTGTGCAGCACTTCTACAGCATCAAACTGCAGGGCAAGGTTCCCATGCATAAACTCTTCCTAGAAATGCTAGAGGCAAAGGTCTGACAGCCCCAGCGCCAGCCGACAGTGGCCGGGGAACAAACTAGAAACAAAGATGCAGACAATGGAGCAATCCAAACAGCAGCAGCAGCCACCGCCGGCTTTTATCTCCAATCATTTATTATGGAAGAATTATTTAATGTCTATCTGTCGGCGTGACTGCAGAATCTTGTGTACAGGAGGGGGGAAACTCTTTTAATCAGTCACCTGTTTCTCTTTTTTTCGTTTGTTTTCTCTGTGGGAAATACCAGAATATGCTCTTGCACTTGTTGAGGCGGTCGTTGGGGCTCAGCCCCTCTGAGCGGTGATGCTCTTAGCACTGTCCAGGCCGCCTGCTCCCCAGCTCCCTCCGCCAGTGCTGGAGGGGGACTGGGGACTAAAGCAGGAAGAGAGGAAGAATAGAGTCGATATAAACTTTATCTGCTGGTGTTGCGAGGGGTCAGATAGAAGGGGAAGCAGCCAGGGTCCTTCATTTTGCCACCTCTCTGGTTCTAACCGTAGGGCAGGTGCTCCTTTGGAGAGGAGCGCTACTGGACCTCTCCTGATCGCAATGGCTGCCTCCCGGGCTCCTCTAGCGACAGCTAACACTTGTACATACAGGCCCCACTTCTTACCGGGAAAGATGCTCCTAACTGTGTAAGATATTCTGCGACCTTGTACAGTGTGTCATTACGCCTGGCTAGTCCCTCCCATGCACAATCCCCACAGGACCCTGAAGAGGCAGGATGTACGTCCCTGAGAGAATGCAAGTCTCCTTTCCCAGATGGCAAGAAAAAAAAGAGCCTGATGTAAGCTTTTGTGCTGGGTTGACTTGATAATCTCTGCATCCTCTCCTATGTGGTGCTAACTACAATTCTTCCACACTTTTCACCCTGTAGTGTATCAAACCTGCCTCTTCAGCTCAGCTGAGTGCCATTCCCCACTCGTTCCTTGTGGCAAAGAACACAAGGCTTTGTCTGCATGGTTAGCGCCCAAGTATAAATACACCCCAAACCAGGGCTTTCCTAGACTTCATTAAAGTGATAGATCTTTGCCTCCACAGAGACTAAGGCTTATTGCCAAATGCTAGGTAGGAATCAAAGGAACCGCTTTTTCGTGGAGGCAGCTCCTGAGCCCAAGAGATTGCTTTTTTTTTTTTTTTGCTTTTTTTTTTTTGTGGCAGCCTAGGGAAGTAAACTTAGAGGGTGGCGTGGAACCCCCAAATCCAATATCCCAATTACTGTCTTCCCCTGCCTCATCCCATTATCCTCAACAGCAGCAGAAGAGCTAGCTAGCATAGATTGTCCCTGGACTTGTTAAGAGGTTCTCTTGCTGATGGAAAATGCTGTATACCTGACCTCGAGATGGTGGGAGAAGTGGGGGAATGTTCATTTACTCCTCTCGTTAACAAGGTTCCTGCTGCATCCAAGCTTTGGTTTAGATCTGCTGTCTAAGCCACAACTGCTGCATTCCCAGTAGCCAGAGGGGCATTTGGGTGACTGACAAAAGCAGCTTGTTTGCGTTCTCTGAGATGTTATTTTCTTGGTCATTTAGATCTGAGCCAGCCTGTGCTGATGAAACCTGAATGTATTGTCTGTTTTGTGGTCAGTGGCATAGCGGTAGAGGCGAGCAAAAGCCTCTGATCTGCATTTGAGACACCACGACCTCTACTGCCTCTGTTCCCCTCAAGCTTCTGTCCCTTCCTGGATAGCCCAGGTGGTGTGGTCCCCAGCAGGAACCCTTCCAAATGGTCAAGGCGTGTGATCAGGGAGACATGGGTGCTTGTTTTCTACTGGAGCAGAACATGTCACTGTGCAGGCTCTCGGTGCTGCAGTGTGAAGGTCAGGCTAGCTCAGAGACTGAGGATGCTGATACTGAGCTCTCAGCTCGTGTAGCCAGCCCACTCCTGGTACGTGAGTTAGTTCAGTTCCATCTCCTCTGAGCTCTCCATACACTGTACAGTCATAGCTGCTCTCACCCATTTTGTACTCAATAAAGGAATTCAGTCTTGCTTCAGGCACGTTAGTAAACCAACAGAGACCTAAGGGGCAGAAAGCACATGGGAGTTGGGACTCTTTCCATGCTCACAGCAGCAGCAACTACACAGTGGCCTTGTGCTTTAAACAGATACTCGTGCTTCCCTTCCTCATCTCCCTCCCAGAGGCAGCTGGGGAGAAAATTATAGCTTCTGGTTGCGCTGACGATCCCTGTACCCATCTGTGACTGAGAGGGACCAAACTGAAATGCAAGCCATCACTAGAGCCAGCTTGCCATGTGTTGCAACCTGGCAACTCTTTCTGGCTGTGGCACGAACACACAAATTTGCTGGGCTGCATGATCGCCTCTAAGTTGGACTCACTTGACCACTGTTGCTTCCTTGCTGAGTCCCACTCAGGCCAGCCACAGCACATTGTGTTTGAACTTGCTTCACAGCTGTGCAAAAGTAGCTGTCCCAAAGTGGGCTGAAAAGATCTTAAGAAGCAAGCCCTGTTCTGCGGGATCCTGGCTGGAAAGGTCATTTAATAAACGGTCCTGAGCAATCTGCTCTAAGTCACCCTGCTCGAGTGGGAGCTTGGAACAGATGACCTCAACCATTCTGTGATGCTGTGAAAGGCTCTTCCAGCTTTATTGAATTTGGACTTGGGCCTGCTTTCCAGAACAGAAGGGAGAACAACCTACAAAACAAGACTATGAAGGAGAGCTGTTGAGTCAGTTTCTAGCCCACAGTGACTGCTGGGTATTTAGAGTAGAGCTATGGTATAGAGGCAGCTCCTGTGTTGGCAGAACAATACAAAGATACCAAATGCATTTTTCTTCCAGGACCTTCTTTCTCCATTGCAGCTGCATAACCTTGGAGCCCATCTGGTTATCCCCCATTGCTTGAAGGTAATAGGCTCGGAAATGTTTGCTTCTGAAATAGGATGGGACCTGAACCAGGCAGTAATTAACATTTATTAATCTCTTTACACCAGGAATGCAAACTCTTCCCCAGGAACTGGGATAGAAACACGTGTCTAAATTTAACCCTTAAAAGTCTTCTACCATCTTTAATTGGGAAGCAGGTCAGGTCTCTTGGACCCTTCAGACAAGTGCAGGAATCCCATGCGCCTCTTCCCTTCCCAGGTATTCTGGTCTGTGCATCATTAGTACTAGCACGCTGCCACAACTGAGGGGCATGTCCAGCTACACAGTGAGCTGGGCCTGCAGTGGGGGGTGACACCTTAGTGTAGTTCTCTCAGTGCAGTTTGAAATAGGAAATGAGGCTTCAGCAACTGCTTAGTTCTTTGAATGCTCATAGCCTCTTACAAAAAAGGTCTGGAGATGTGGAACTTGAGCCATGAACCAGGAAATGGGCTCTGGTCAGTGCTTTTTATACCATTCATTTGTAATATGGGAGTCACAGTCAGCTCCATACAGCTGTCCTTCTACATGGGGCAAAAGATGACAGAGTTTGGGCCTTGGGACACAAATGGTCTCTGTGACTTAAAGAAAAGAAAGAGGTAAGTGTATCAGTGACGATGAATAAGCATGAAGCCAACATACAGCTACTATGATGGTAAAAACAGCTCGAGCCCCTGATTTGCATGCGTGGATAACAGAAACCACCTACCTGTCAGCCACTGCAAAAGGCAGTTCTTCCCAAGTGACCAGCTCTTCTCTTTTGGGCACATTCTTCTCTGGGAACAGGGGTCTCTGGCCTGTAATGCAAAATGAGTCTCACGGGGATCAATTAAAAGAAAGGGTAAAATACCACACAGAATGAGGTTTCTGGGGAAACTTGGGCATTACACCTCGCAGCAAAACTGTGAAGCTACAAGAAACTCCCCTGCAACAATCAGAACCTTGCAGTATTGTTCACGCTAAGGGGGCATTATTTTTCTCTTTGTAAGCTGTCATCTTTTTTTTTAAAACAATTAACAAATGTATAAAATAAAATATGATGCACCAGAAACATGTAAGCAGCTCTTAGAGGGGAAAATCACTGAGAAAGACCCTAAAATGTAACTTGTTGAGCTTTTGTTACCGACTGGAGCTGAGAAAAAGTGCTTCCACGTTGTATCCACAAGCTATAATCAATCATATGGCCAAAGGCCACTCTTGTTCTTGTGGCTGGCTTATATGGGGAAGCTGGGGAGACAGAGGCTGTGAGAATGATGCAGGGAGTTATAGACAGTCAGTGAAATAAACAGTATCTACTTAACTATTATCTGCTCCTAAAAAAAAAAAAAAGAAAAAAAAAAAGAAAAACCTGTGAAATAAATTGTATTCTTGTGGTACAGGTCATTTCAAACAAAACAAGAAATAAAACACAGAAATGTAAAAACTAACCCAGACAGAGTAATGTTTATTGTGTTTAGGATATGCTCCGTTTTGCCCCTCGGGATGCACATAGGCCCTCTGAAGGGGCCAGGGTGGGGGAAGGCCTGATCAATGCGTGCTGTGGAAGGGAAGACAAGTCCAAGCCTCTCACTTAGAAGCCCTCATTTTGGTGTTTTCCCATATCCAGAAAAAAAATTCTCAGCAAGCTTCTGAGTTTTTGTAAGATTAGTGTTGCTGAGGGCGGGTTTGACAGGCGCTGCTGTCAGGACCTGACACGAACCACTCTGTCTCTTCCACTCACCCATTTTTCCCCACCTTCTGCACTTCACTGGTGCAAGGAATAAACATGAGCTAGTGACGAAAAAGCCTTGAAGTTGTTCCAGTGAAAAACAAAATCTCTAATCATAAAATAGACCATTGGCTTAAGCCCAACGGTGACATCAAGAGTGTTGCAAGCACTGCAGCAGCTGTCCAGTGCTTATAAAGTGGGTACAAGTGCTGAAGTCATGGCATTTGCATTGATCTTGTGGTGAGGTGCTACAGGAGGGTAAGCTCATGTCTGCTTGAGAAAGCAGAAGGAAACGTGCTGTGGCAACTGGGGCAGAGACATGAGAAATAAGGACCCCAGGTTTTTATTCTACATCTGAGTCTGTAGCACAGACAGCAGCACCACACCCTGTGTAAGCACTGCCGTCTACATACACCTCAGTCAATGCTGCCAAAGCCCTTTTTGAAACAGTTTAAACAGGCAGTGGTACTCACTGGGATGATTCCTCTAAAACAGGCAACCAAGAAGCCATTTAGCCTGCCCTCAGGAGGAGGAAGAAGAGGAAGAGGAGGAGGTGGCTGAAGAAGTGGTGGCTGGTAGGAAAGGCCATGGGATAGAAATGGGCACAATTGAAAAAAAAAAGATGAGCACAGAGCTGGGGAGGGAGGTGAAGAATGACAAGATTTTTCTGCACTTAAAAGAGATGCCTCCAGCCTCCCAGTCATACTGCTCTGACTGTGGTGGGCTCAGTCTGAACAAACACAGTCCCTTAGGAAGTCTGCATGTGCATAGTCACGCTCGCCCTTGTAGTCCACCTGCATCTAGAGCCCTCTCCCTTCTCTGACTGTTGTAACAGCTCATAGCAAGTTTGGATTTTAGCCACCACGGTAGGAGAAGTTTAATCCTGACTTTACTTTGGGTTAAATACAGCCTAGGAATCGTTGATCTATGGTATTGAGAAAAGCAGTAGTTTGGGGGTTCTGAAAAGTTGATGTGGCACCTGGAGCTGCTGGACTCAAGGGATCGGTAAGGGTAGTTAGAGGACTATAGAGATCAGCGTCCCACTTCAAACTCTCTGAGGGATCTAAACTTTGCTCATTCTCATACTTCTAAAGTAGCAACTGCCTTCCTTACATTTCCTGGGCACCGTTCTGCTTTGGCAACAATCAGGTTCTTCTAGGCTTTCCTTACTATTATTCAATCACTCTGGAAATAAAAAAAATAAAAAGCTTATAGTACTTTGGGAGTGGGAGAAAAGCGGAGGACAATCTGGACAACCTGAAATTTCATCGTACAGAAGAGCTTCATAGGAAATAGTAGGGTGTTGGTTTTTGTTTGTTTGTTTTTTTTGTGAGTAGCTGGGGAGGAGGTTTCTTTACACTGAGTTCTTTAAACTCAAATCAAGTTAGAGGCACGTTTAACTGCTGAGATATGTTCTTTAGCTCCAAATGTTAAAACATGATTGAGGTAGTTGCTTGTGACTACCTGCACCCAAAATAAAAGGAAAACCAACAGCATTTTTCAGGCTAAGGTATTACGCACAGAATGAAAGCAAACATCAGATAATGTATAGAAAATTTCAGCATTCAACTTTCCAGTAACAGAAAGCTGGAGAGTTTGTGCTTTGTGCCCATTTCTTTACAACGTCAGTCTCTCCCACTGCAACCTATTTGAAATGACACCATGGAAAAACCTGAGCACCTGTGCCTGGAGAACAGGAGGACTAACCTAGCAGTGTGCTAGGGGTGGCTGGAAAAGACAGAGGATGAGAAGTGACTAATGAGCATGGGGTTTAGGAAGCCCAAGGATGGTTCAGCAAAACACAGCAGTCCTGACTCTAACACCGCTGCCAGCCAGCCAAAAGCAACAGCCACAATCCAAAAGAACTGCAGCCAGAAAGTCTCTTTCTATAAGCACTAATCAGCTTTGAGAGGACCAGCATGGTTATGGTGTTTGTGTGCTTCCTTCCTTGGGGCTTGGGTAAGGCTAGAAATGTCATCAGCCCTGGGAATAGCAGCATCCAAATAATGGTAAGCAGGAGTGAAGTCACAGGAAAGACCAGAACTGGCCAAAGACTCAAAGCATCATTAGTAGGAAAAACTGAGAAAGACAACAGCTACCACTGACTCATCACAGACTGCTACAGACTTCAGTGCTTCACTGAGCCCTTCTTAAATCTAACCAGTCACATGCTAATGTTGCTGAAAGCGTTGTGCAACCATCGCTGGGCAGCACATGCAGAAACAGCTGTACTGGTTCAGACCACAGGCACATTTAGGCCAGTTCCCTCACTCCAAAAGTGGCCAGCAGCAGATGACCAGAGAATGTTAAAAAAAAAAGGGCAAGGAGGTATAAAAGCAAGTCTCCCAGACATTTAAGGATCGAAGACTTCTGAAGCTAAAGTCTCTGCGTTTAATAACCCCTGATGATTTTTCTTACGTGAATTTGTCCAGTCACTTTTTCAACCAATACAAGTGTTCAGCCTCCTCAGCAGCAATGAGTTCCTTAGCTCACTATTCAAAGAAGTAGCTGCTTGCCTGTTCTGAACATGCCATCAGCTAGTCTTATTTCATGCCGTTACAGCCTGTATTAGAAGACACAAAGAACAGTGTCCCGTGCTCACTTTTCCCTAACGTTCACACTCTTCTATGTCTCTCTCAATTTCACCCTTAGTCTTTTCTTTGTATGGATGAAGTGCAGCTGCCATCCTTACCCCCTTCACTGGGTACACACTGCACCAATTAAATTAGGAAAATGTGATCGTAAGAAAGGCAAATGGCTGCCTTGCACCACTTGAGCTAGATGCTTTAAAGACAAAACCCTAGTCCCTATCTGGCACACAGATAGGTTCAGGTCACTCTTCCTGTATCTGTCTACATGCAAACATTCACTCACTGTATCTCTTGGTTATGCTTTCATTCACAGCACTACTGAAGTTTGCATTTACCTTCAAAATAGCTTTAAAAAAATTAACCTATTTAAACCATATTTTTCTAACAATAATAACATTAACAGATCAGAATCCTTCTGCCTTTAGATGGGTGAGGCCTTTTCCCCCAACAGAGGTTTTTTTCCTCCATTTTTTTTCCATCTGAAAATACGGGAACTAAAAAGACTCCTTGGCCTTTATCTGATCTAATCCTTTTGTTATAGCAGAGATGTGTTTTAAAAGCAGAAGATCTTTAATGCATTCCTTGATGTATTAGATAAGAGATTTTTGGTAATATATTCCTTCCTATTGCACTTTAAAATTTGTTTTCTGTTTAGAAATCCCAGCTTTTTAAAATCATAAATACCAATCTACTGCTTTTCCAAATGCTTAAAATGAGCACATTGACCACGCTATAAAAAGTGCATTATTCTGATGAATGAAATTACTATGCATTTTGTTCTCTGATTTCAAGAAACTGGCATTACATTTTCAATCAGCTTTATCACACGTCTCCAACTTAACTGCAATTGTTGAATAATAAGAGTCAGGACAGTGATCAGATAAGGAGAAGCCATGACAGAGCAAACTGAAATCACTTTGCCTAAATTGGCAAGAATCAACACAAAACAAGCTGCCTTTAATAGATCAGTTAGAACAAAACACATAAATCATGTTTTTGAGAGGGCTTAATTTACACCATATGCCAATTAAGTCAAGTGCAATACATAAGTTATGAATAATCTCATTGGAGTGAAGAGTGTTGTATTTGGAAGGAAAATGATCTAACTGAAGCCAAAATTATAATCACCTTCAATAATTACATTTCCAGCATTGTAAATTCTTTTCTATTGCAACACTGAAAGCAGTCAATTGTGCAAGTAATTTTCCATTACCATTTATATTATTAAACTCAAACACATTAACCAAACTCTTGTTTATATTTTTTTTGCCAGTGGTTAATGCTACTACAAATCAACGATCCTTTGGGTCAATCTTAAGAAATACAATTTCATCGGCTATTATTCTATCTAATGAACCCCTGTAACCAAGTCCGGGGTAATCACTTATTTCCCCCACTGCTTTTTTTTATCAAACCATAAAAATTCAACAGCGTCCTAAGGGAGTGATGCTTATGGGAACTGTATTAGCATAGGCATTATCTTTTCTGGGTGCTAGCCTCAGCTCTGCCACTGCCTTGAGCATTTCTAGCTTTTCTGAGCTGCAGAAAAAACTAAATTGCTACTGCAGCTTCTGTGCATCTCTTCTTTCCATCACAACTTTATGATTTCTCATGATCAGCACTGTGTTTTGGTTTCTTCACTGCTGTGATAGCCTCTCTTTCTCCTGCCTCTTGCCTCCTGTCCTGTTTCTGACACACTGCCCGTGTGGGTGGGAAGACCATCGGTGAATATGCAGTCTCCTGTGCCAGCTGACCACACTGAGCTGCTCCAAACCCCTCTTGGGACATCCTTGTTCACTGTTCTGGATAGCTTCCACTTGGAAGGAGGGTCACCCCAGTTAACAGTGTTTATTGTTCCCCATTGCTGAGGCTCTCCTGAGGTGTGCTGACATTCCAGCCCTGCAAGGAATACAAAGCAACCAAAGTGGATAGGAATGAAGTCCACAGTCCTCAGTCAGACTAGACCATGGCAGCTTCCATGGCAGGTCTAGTTAATAACAAAAACTATGTAGCATCTGCCTTGTCAGTGAAATACCATGCTCACCTCATGCTCCATGGTGCAATTCAAGAGAACCTGCAATTCAAGAGAACCTACCTGCAGAAGCCAGCAAGGCCGTGCAGCAGGGTAGCACGTAGCAGCATGTGATGTTGCCAGTGCTTAACTAGAATAGTGGCATTCCTGTGATGCTGTGTTCATTTGGCAAAATAATTATTAACCTGACTTGAGTTACAGCAATTATAGCAACACCACCATGATCACATTTAGTGACCACAGCAAATAAAAACATTTTATAAATAAATCATAAACACCTTCTAAGTGTGTCTAGGAATAGAATCATGAGAGAAACAAGCAGCCAAAAGGAGAGGACAAAGCCAGGACATACGCTCCACAGCTGTGTTTCTCCACTTTTTTCAATCAAGAGACCATTCTGCCTTTTCTAAACAAAAGGAAAGCTCCTGGACTACCTTGTGTCCCATGTACTTTGTCAGCTGTAGATGGGAAAGGGATAAGCAAAACCTCATGCCTGCCTGGAGAGGCAATTAAAATGTTTTGAGTTTACAAAAATTATAAGGTGATTATTGTAACTATCAAAAACTAATGGAAAATATAATTAATAGAAAAGCAAATGTGGGCCCCCTTTCTGCAGGTCTGTAACAGATACTGCAGGTATCAGAACTGCCATGCTAGCCCAGCAAGCTTTTCTTCCAATTCCACCCAATGCCTACTGCCAGCTCTTCGGGCAGGGGTGTCCTTTCTGTTCCGTGGCTGCTCAGTGCACACAAAGCAAGCCCCTTGCTCTGCTCTTCTTCCCCAAGCCATGTTGCTTACAAATAAATATATCCTGAAAAGTGGCTGAAACCTCAGATAAGTGATGCTTGGGACTTCTAAAAATACGAGGACATGTAATCAGTATGAATGATGCATTCTGGAGTTTGCTGTGTGTTCTAGAGCACGCTGCTAAATTTGTCCTGTCAATTCTCCAGACATTCTCACACAGATAGCAGTAGGATACCTATAACTACCTGACTGCCATGTGTGTTATTTATCCAAACAGAAGGAAAAAATAAAGCACCACAAGCTGTCGGTGAAATACCATACTAAGTACAAATGCTGTCACCTCCTTGGTACAAGGCTCCATACTTCGCTGGTTGCTTTTATGCTCACAGAGGTCATCCCTCAAATGTTCTTTTCAGTGAGTCTGGCTCTGCACTCTCCCACAGCATGAATCATTCACCTGGCAGATATACACTACTCTTTTCAAAAATGAAAAGACTCAGACACCACAAACCGCAACAGAAACTGTCTGGGCTATGTCTATGAGTAGCTGCAATCCAGCTACGATATGCCAAGAGAGAGGGGCTAACCTGGGCTGGGACAGTGCCACACCAGGTGAGCAGAGCTGGCTACATGTCCTTCAGGAACGTGTCCTGGTGACTTCCCAGCCACAAATGAGAAATGAGACATCTCCTTCATGAGCACCCATCCAGTCATTGCTACGCAGCAAGTTGGGAACGTCATACCTTTGAAACAAAAGGGAGAGGAAAAGTATGATATAATGATAACACAGAAAGAACATTCAGCAGTGTCCCTGTATCTCAGTGCTTTAGACTTGACTGAGGGTTCAAAACCCCTTTGCTTCACATTTACTGCAGCTAAGCAGGTTAAAAAATTCAACTCTCTTCTGTTACTCCCCTCCCTTTTCAGTCCCCAGACATCACTTCTTAATGAGAGGGGGCAGACCTAGGCATAATATTATTTCTCTGCCAGTCTACGCCATAGGTATCTGCTTATTTCTGCTGGATGGCCTCTCATGAGGTCATCCTAGGAAGGCTCCTGCTTTTGTGCTCACGTGTATTTTGAGCTTCCAAGGAGAAAAGAGTGAGAGAAACAGGACAGAGCAAAGAAAACTTGACACAGTTTGCTACTTAACTACTTGGCACAGCTAGCTTCACTGCTTGTTTCCTATTCATCTGGCTGGTAGGAAACAGTAACATGGACATGAAGATTTTTGCCTTACCTTCACCACCAAGCCTTGTATCAGTAACAGTGCAATACACAAATACACTACGACCTCCTGGCCACAAAGGAGAGAAGCACTCATTAACAATGGAAAACACTAATTTCACCTTGTTCCTCACCTAGTCCTCAATGTGACTGCTCTGTTCCTTCCGTTCCTAGAATGAATTTTGGACGATTTCTCATGGTTTGCAAGCCAATACAAGAAAAGAAAGGGAAGAAAAATGCATAGCAAAAGGGAGAATATGTCAATTCAGAGCTTCAGCATCAATGGACTTAATCAGACTCCCACATACAGGAAGGGTGACAAGCAGCTGTTACATGCTTTTACTGCATATTCCGTACTTCCAGATGGGTCAGTAATATAGAACAGGATGAGGAAAGTCCATCTGAACAAGGCAGGCAAAGCCCAGCACTCTTCAAAGCCAACAGAAAAGCTGAAAGATATTTTCCCCATCAGCAAGAGGTTTCCCAATATCTTCACTGCAAGTTCTGTTCTATAGGAATTATCACCTCTTTGACTGAGAAACAGAATTCAACCCATTGCCCAAAATCTGTGTTTTGATAGCTAGCAGTAAATAATCCAAAACAGAGGTAGCAAGGGGCATTAGACTTGGAGTAAGGATATTCTGGGAGAGCTGCCCATCAGGAAGCAGAGCAACAAAACTACAGCTACCTTTGAAATGCAGCCTGATCCACGTACACGTGAGCCATAGCATTCTTCCTGGTCCCATGTTCATGTGCTCCTGGTACTTTTCTTTATAGAGAAGGGACGGCTATTACCTGTTGCTGCATCACATAAGAAAGTCTCTCTTGGAGAAGCAGGCCTTAAAGGCAAATGCTTATCCAGACATCAAAAGATAGTGATTCTCTATATGAGTCTCCACGAGAGAGAGACCTGCTGGAGAGCCATCTCTCCCAAAATTACCCTTTCCAAGTAATGAAGATGAGACACCTACTGAGACTGAGGTGTCAGGAGAGCAGATGCTGGAACAAACTGCTAAAGAATAACAAATCGCCTGCACAGTGTACCATGTACATCCAGATCTGTAGGGGTCTGGGATGGAAGTGGCTGAGCTGCTGAAAACATGACTTCTCTCATTAAAATCAGCTGTTCTACTGGAGTAATGAAGGGTAGCAAAAGCAGTAAGTTGTTCTAAAAAAGGCATGTGGGGTGATCTGGGAAGTCATAGACCACTGAGCTTAACTTTGAATCAGGTAAATTGGTTGAATTATCAAGTAAAATTAGAATCACAGGAAAGGACTGGCACAAAGAATTCATTTCGTTTTGCTCCAGTGTCCTTGCCCTCTTTTCCACTGCCCCCTCGTACCTTAAAAGTTCCCTTGATTCTCCTGCAGTCTTCTGCCTACATCATTCCTCATTACTTTTTGTGTGCATGGCTATATCCTACAGAAAACTGCTTTTCATCCTCCCACATTCCACCTACTGCTGTCCTGGGAAAAAGTGCATAAGCAAAATATTTGTATTTATTCATGTAATAACTGTATTTCCATTGTGGGTACTACAACAAAGAGGGAGTAGCAGAAATCATGCCTGATGTCCTGGTAATCCAGCATCAGCCCCTCACAGAGCAAGCTCCACTCAAGGAAGGAAGAGCAGGCGACCTTGAGGCAGAAGACAGGAACCAGCACAGGATCCTTACATGGCAGCCAGGGAATGCATCTAGCTTCCTACCTGAGGGTAAGCATCAGCGGCTGGTGGCAGAGGGCTCTCAAACAGGAAGGCCTAAAGCTGAGGATTGCATCCTGCACTAACCTATGCTGGAGGCATGGAGGTGCAGAGGCACTCAGCCTGCAGCTGATATGCCCTGAAGGTGCACAGACAGATGCTATTACAGTTTCATTCTGTTTACCATGAGTATTTGCAAATCTACCCATTCTGGCCTAGTGATTACTGACTTTTAGATTAAAGATCACACAGAGCCTAATTAACACGTTACTTTGGCAGGTTTGTTTCTGGTACTGTGATAACTCCAGGAAATCACTTTACTTGAGCAGAAACTTAACAAGTTACCAGTTTTAACAGTTTTTTATTGCTCAAGTAGAGCAGACAGGATTTTTACCTAATACCTCTTCATGCAGTCCAGTGCCTGGAAACACCACCCCAAAGAAGACACGAAAGAGCCATGCTGATGCCATACTACTTTATCTAGTTTGCATATTAATTTTCTAAGTACTTAAAGTTTCTAGCACCTAATTCTGTAAGCACCTAATGTCACTAAGTAGTGACATTAATGAACACATTAGACTATAATTCATATCAATTACCTGTATCACTCTCATTAAACTCACTTCAGTGTTTACTTGGATACTACCGTAGTTAAATTGTTATTATAATTCCTCTACAGATTTTGTTAACATTCTAACTTAACAATTTTCATAAGTATAAAGACTTTGTTTTCTTTTCTAACTTAGAAACCAGAGCTCCAAAATTTTTCTGAGGTGACATTACCTTCCATGCATCCACATGATGGCAATACAATTCACTTTAAATTAAACTCCTTAGGTCTAAATTTCCCTTTTTGGCCTTCTGAAAAATTAAAACACCCTTTGCAAGGTCATTGCAGTGCTTCTTTTTCACTTTAGTCCCAAGTCCAAGTGGATATAACGATTCATAAAGCTTATGGCCGTCAGGGCCTGGGAAGCATCTGTGTGCTTCCCTCTGAGACGTCATGCACCTGACGCCCCACTAATCCCCAAGAGGCCTGGTGCACCATGGCACCGAATAGCTATAATTACCTCTGGAAGCCAGCTGCCACTCAAGTGACAGAGAAACCTGCAGAGCCATTCCCCCCAGCCCACACCGCTGAGCACTTGGACCATTTGAATACAATATTAAATAGAACAAGACACGGGCAATATGGTATTTTTGCGAAGCTGAGCTTGTCACATTTGCAAAATTAATATGGTGTGGCAGGAGATGAAAGGGCCACCTTCTCCGAAGAGCTCTCGTGTCTATAGAGCCAGGCAGTGTGAGCCCAAGAACGAAGTGCCTAGCTTTGTAAAACCATGAGTTTTTCAGACTCAAAATGGGCAATCAGCAGCACACTCCAAGTCCTCTGAGATAAGCAGAAGATGAGGATGCAATGACAGCATGGGTGAAAAGAGGCATTTCCCACCATGTCTAAGCAAAGCTTTTTTTAGGTCCCACTGGAGCACTGCACCAACAGGCCTCTGAGTTTCGTTGAAAGTCCTAGGCCCTAACAGTGCAGCAAACCACAAGCACCCGGAAAGCAAAGAGCACTGGGAGCCTCTAGGAGATGCTCTTTCTGGGACCTCCATACAGTGCTATGTAAATTTTATTATCTTTCCTCCTGTGTGACCCCCTGCACTCCGCATGCAAATGGGAGGACTGAGCGCCAGCTCCACGGAACTTAACAGCCTACATTACAGCTAAGTTGTTGCTGCTGTTCAAAGTGCGTTGCTTTCTGGGCAAATTTAATTTTTCTTTGAAAGGAAGGAAACACTTAGGATATAAGAAAAGAAAAAGAAAAAGCTTCTCTTTGTCTTCTTTGCAAAGCAGGCTGAATTCCCTTGGTAAATACCAGCATTATCATTTTGTTTCTTTTGCCTTTCCTTCAACAGAAGTTACACTTACCCAATTTCTCCCTGCACATTCTCCTCTGCAGAAGACATGGCTCAGGACATGAGCCAGATCAGACTTCATTTGAATAGGCCCTACTGATAAAATCCCCAGCAGAAACTGGAAGAATGCATGACATCTGCTTCTTTTGACAATTGTTCAAGGAAGGTGCATTTATGCATACATACATATACATATGTGCGACACTGCATGGGTGCCAGCCAGCTCATGTATTCCCAGGACAGAAAGGGGACGGTCAGTATTGGGAGAGTCCACCTTGAGCCTAAAATCTGACCAGGAAAGAGTTTTTGAAGTAAACACGGGAGGTCTTCAGATTACCTGCCCCATTCAAACTTGACCTTCTTGGTGGAAAGCCCATTGACTGTGTGACACTGCCCACTCAGCACAGAGCTGTCGACAAGCAACTTTGCAAGCCAGGACAAACAGCAGGCTTTTCTTTCCTCCCGTCTAAGCATAAGGTGGAGTCAGCGACCTTCTCTTCATCCCACCTGAGAGTCCTCTTGGGGAAAGAGAGAGGCCATTTTAAGAAAGGGAAGGTACACTGGGAATCCCGCTGAGTGACAGGGAACAGTTCTACAGCAATTGCTTTGTTTAAAATGCAAAATGTGGATGTGTTTAGAGGACATATCAGCATCAATCACTGTATGCAAATACTGCCTGTGGAGAAGAGCTTCCCCTGTAAGTCACTCCTCACTGCCCTAATCGAGTTAGCGCTAGTGACTGAGGGCATGTCGAACGCTGATGGGCTGCTGATAGCACTGTCCCGGGAAAAGATTAATAAAAGGCAGCAGGAGTGCTTAGTCTGACCAGGGCACAAAGTGGGGGGGGGGGGGGGGGGGCGGAGCCGAGGGGGGAGGACAATGGCATCTTTATTTTTTGAAATCATTGTCCATTACTGCAGACAAAAAAAAAAAAAAAAAGGCAGCAACACCTTCCAGCCCTCTTCCACAATCACCAGCAGGCTTGTGGAGGGAGGTCAGCACGGATGACGTACCCTGACATGGACAGGAGACCCTGCTGGCTTGCAGTCTGTAGCTCCCTTCACAGAGGCACGTGGGTCCACAAACATAGGTAAGTAAAGCAACTATGCTGCTATTAAGCTTAGAACTAACTTAACTAGGGAAAATAGAGTTTTACAGAGAAACACTGCAAGGATTTACTTGAAGGAGAAGGGAGACACATAGGCCCTGGCAGTCATCAAGGAAAAACCACTCCTGTGCCAGCTCTGCGAGGCTGATGCTAGCAACCCTGCGATGCCCATAGGCAGTGCCCAGCACGGTGACAGCATGAGACCCAGCGCTGGGCTGCCTGTGACTGCACGGGACTGGTTGCAGGAGCTGGTGGTCTCTCTGAGCACTTAAAGCAAGGCCCCGACCTGAGCGAGGAGTTACAACTACAAGCAAACTTCTCTGGCAAATGCAGCCCCTGGCACTTGCTGGCAGATGTACTCTAAGTATTGTTAATGATAGTCATTAGCATCATTCCCTCCCTTCCTCAGCAGCCAGGGAAGTAGGAGAAGAGTAGGGAGGGTGCAAATGTTCTCAGTGTTCTCAGTGCTGGGAGCAGAAAAAGAATGGAGCACTGTTAGTTAGGCTCCTTTTCAGCCATCCACTGAAACCACTCTCTTCCCAGTCAACTCTTAAGCCTTCTACCTCGCCCCCTTCTCTTAGATTCCCTCACTGGCACCTTTGCCCCAACACCCACACTTGCTGCTAATAGGGTTTCCCTCTTGTCATAGCCTCTTGTTGCAAAGACTTCTGCCCTGAGCTCCTCTTCCACCACGTCTGCCCTCCTGTTATGGTTTAAGCCAGCAGGCAGCTAAGCACCACACAGCCATATGGTGCTCCCAGTGGGGTGGGGGAGGGAATTGGGGGGGGGGAAAAAGGTAAAAACTCATGGGTTGAGATAAAGACAGTTTACCAGGACAGAAACGGAAGATTATTATTATTAATAATAATAATAATAATAATAATAAAAACTTACAAAGCAAGTGATGCCCAATGCAATTGCTCACCATTCACTGAACGATGCCCATCCCATCCCTGAGCAGCGGTTCCCCCCACCCTGGCCAGTTTCCCCATATAATTGCTCAGCATGATGCCATATGATATGGAAAAACCCTGCAGCCAGTTTGGAACAGCTGTGATGGTTCTGTCCCCTCCCAGCTCCTGGTGCACCCCCAGCCTCCCCACTGGCAGGGCAGTACCAGTGAGAAGCTGGAAAGTCCTTGGCTCTGTGTTAGCACTGCTCTGCAACAACTAAACCATCAGTGCGTTATCAGCATTATTATCCTAAATCCAAAATACAGCACCATACCAGCTACCAGGAGGAAAATTAACTCTATCCTAGCTGAATCCAGGACACCTCCTCAGAATTTGACTTATTGTCCCATGATTCCTGTACATCTGAGTTACTGTCAGCTCCTTGGAGAATGGAAATCTTCTCTTTTATGTATCTGTGAAGTGCTCAGAGCACTTATATTGCTCTATAAATAAGGATAATAAGAATCTAATGCTGACAGCTCCAACAGATGCATAGGATAAGGCCTGCCCATGGAGTGAGATCATTCTGCTTACTGGAAGATTTCATACCAAATAAGCTTCTACCCGAAGTCCAATACCTATCAAAACCCTTCTGAGCATAGCAAGAGCAAAGCTGGTCCTTCTGCACGCAGTCTTATCATTGCAGCCTGGCTCTCCAAGGCAGGCTGAGGAATACCATACAGGGTGTACACAATATTTCTGGAAACACAGTGCAATGTTTCTAGGCTTCTAGAGATGAGATGCATCACTACTACTCAATCAAGAGTGAGGCAGGAGAAAAATTCTTTTGGCACAGTTCATGGTTACACCACAAATGGCAGCAGTATGGCACATACCTCCAGCTCCAATCTACATTTTTGTCAGCTTCAGGTTGCTGTTACCTGAAATCATTGCCAGAGCAGACAAGGTGAGTGCTTTCTCCGTTCCTCGCCTCATCATCTCCAAGTCCCAACAGATACTTCTGTTTACCTCTGAGTTACTTCAACTTGCCCACAGAAACTGCTGGGCCACTGATCTGCACTTGGAGGGCTGCTTGTGTATCATTTGGTGGCCTGGATACAAGACTGAATAAGACATGATACTCTTTCAGTCGTTTTCTAGCCCTACATATTCCACAGCTCTGGCACATTATCCAGGCACGCTACAGCCCGGGCAGTTTTGAGGGACTTACACTGTCTGAAGAGCAGGGAGTTTGCACACTGCATCCCTCTCTCCATCTCTAGCATTAAAAAGCTTAAGATCTTCCAAAGGCATCACCTGCATAGGAGTTCTCCATATGCAGGACCAGCTACCATCTCTATGAGATGATCAACTATCAAATAAGCTTACTATCAGCTTGCCAGTCCATAACTGAAGTTGCTTCTCCAAGGCCCGAGGGCTAAAAACCAGTCAAACCATCATCATCAGTCACAGCAGTCTCTTCAGGGAGCAGGAAGGATGCTTTTTTTCTTTTCTAGTACTCAGTGTAAAGACAGTTTGTTTCTACAATACAAGCTGCTTCCCTACCAGGACAGGAATCGGGGGGGAGCAGAAAACCTGGGACAGACAGAGGGAGGGTGAGCAGTGGGTTCTGGCTTTACAATAGGATGATAAATGATAACAGCGTTAGGAACAAAACCAAACATCCTTCATGCTGTCAGAGCAATGATGCCAGCACATAACAAGATGTGGGCACAGGGCAGTGTAGTTGCTTTCCAGAGAAGCACACAGCTACCAGGTTACTTTTGCTCTGAGTCAACGGACCAATTTGTCTTTCCTGGGTTCCTGCAGAAGAGGGCATGGGACAAAGGGGAGTTTTTTCTCTCTGGTTAGCTAAGAACTTCAGATGCTCCACAGCACATTGAGCTCAAAAGGCAGGGCCAAGTCAGCGTTGGATGCCAGTGCAGAAGAACTGTAACAGGATGTGGATTAGAGAGCTCTAGATGATCATGGGCTTCTTCCCACACTGCCTTAGTAGTTACCCAAGGTTACTGTGGGGGCACTGCAGAGCAAGGTGATGGCACTGGGGCCCTAACATAGAAAGGAGAGAAAAGTCCAGAAGATGAGGGCCACAGCAACAAATATGCTTCACAATACTGCCTCAGGTTCAGGATCCCCAGAGAACTTTGCCATCCCTCAGATGAGAACAAAAATCCCTTCCCGGGGCTTACCTCATCTTCACAGGAGGAGGTCACCAGGACAAAAGCTGTAACTGGTGAAGGGAGGGATGCCAAATCACCTCCGTCAGTCTTTGTGAGGAGCAGGATCAATAAGTTATCATCCTGCTCAATGCAGCTGCCCTCCTGCTTTTGTTGTAACCCACAACTTGGCAGTGATGAAAAGATTTATGGCCAGGGTAGAATCATGAACGGGATGGGGTGGGTTGGTCATGCCTGGTTTTGCTTTTGCCAGCTCCCTCTCACCTCTTTGCCAGGGACACAGAAACTTAAGCAACATGTATTGCCTTGCTAAAGACAGCCTACACTCAAAAGCATCAGCAAAATGGGACAAACGTGAGTATTCAGAAGAAAAAGCCTTTGGAGCCAGGTATAAACCTATAAACATATGTCCTGTGAAAAAATGCAATAGAAAATACAAAACCAGCCTGGAAGAGGGTAATAGAAAGGAACACACAAATTAATACACCAGGTAGAACTGAGCACAGCTGTGTAACTCTGAAATTATCTAATGAACTCCTTAAATATAGCATTGTGAGCAGTAGGGTGAACAAATCTCACCTTCCTACTGATTTCTGCCATGTGCTGAATTTACTGTGCTGCATGTAAACGTGCATGAACTCCAATCAGGGTTTTTCCCACTGTTAGGACATTCATGCACCCCTTTTAAAGGACTGCTTTTTGTCTGTCTAGCAAGGGGTGAGGTTGGAAATGTTAACCAAATGCACACACTGAAAAGTCTTCTTCTCTGTCCAGGGAACTTCTTGGGTCCTAGCACATTTAAGATTTCTGAATCTCTTTCAGCAAATCCATTTGGGATAACAGATTCAAAAATTATTGTTGGGAATGAGTGAAAAACTATAGACAGATTGACAGTCACAGACAGCTCGATCACTTAAGCCTTTTTTCATTTGGAAATAAGGCTTGAAGGAATTAAGGTGGTTTTTAGATCTACTGGAAACAGAAAGTTTTCCAGAAAATTCGTGGCTCTTTGAATTATGAGAAGATTTGCATTATGAGAGGGAGATTAGGGAAGACAATTACACTGCAAGAAGGCAGCACTATTTCTTTGGCACCGAGAATTATGAGCAGAGATCCAACTTGGAATTATTCTTTTCAGAAGATAAGGGTGAAGCTTGGAAAGAGCAAGATTTGCAGTAGGAAGAACTGGGAAAAAATAATAAATTGAAAAGGAACAATCTCCCAGGATTTTATGCCATTTGTTTGGGACCCCTGAAGGAAATGAAGAATAGAGCAGCCTTGCTGTTAATACAAAGCCAATTATTATATCAATAGAATTTGCTGCTCTGCAGAGTGAATTCCAGCCACCTACCCAGCTTCTACAGCACAGTAAAATGGCTGAGGTCCCTTGAATTAGTGAGGGCAAAATCAGGCCAGCCCAAAGAGAAGAGCCTCCTCTGGCAACCTTGCTGGTCATGTTCAGCATGCCTGTGCATTTCCCCACTGTTGGATATGTGCCCATTTTTCTAGCAACTCCTGACCTTGTTATTCCAAAGAAGAATTAAGAACAATGAAGAAATCTCCTCTGCCAGAAACCTCAAGCTTTGAAATGTTTTGTTTTCTTGATGGGCTTGGCCCTTTCTTTCCTCATACACCAGTCATCTTTTCTGCATCCTGCGTAGCCTATTCTAGTTCCCCTTCTGTGAATATGCTTTCTCCCCAAGTCAAACTGGATGATTCAAATCCCATGCCTGACATGGAAAGCCGTGGAAGTGTTACTGCACTAATACTGACATTAGCTCATGCACTGAAGAGCTTAGCAAGTTCCTGAACTGGAGAAGGAGATGCAAGAAAGGAGCTGGAGAGTAAGAAATATTGGTCCTGCTGGAGGGAGAGGTGACCTACCCTTACTGTAAATAAAACAACAGTTCTGATGGGAGTCAAAGTCCAGGGTGAAACAGTTGTTTGGGGAATTAAGAAAAATCATCCAACTGTGCCTGAGAAAAATTTAGGATGTACAAAAACCTAAGCCATAAACCAAAAGCCAAAGCCATAAACTCTAAAGATGTTTTATCTCTCAATCATGACCTTATGGAAGCATTTTCCACTCAAGCACCAGTGCTCCCCTCCCAGGGACCGTATTCAGTCTTGGTCCACCCACCCCACTACTATTCCTGTGTCATTCCATGCTAGATGGCTGTTCAATGCCACATCCTCTCTACAGCCAAGCACTGAGATCTTCTAGTACCTGCCTACCTCTCAGTCCAGTTCTGGACCTTTCTTGTCATATGAAATGGGTTTTTAAAATGCACATTTAATTTCAAAGAATTTATATGCCACTGAGGAGAAATTCACACCCTCCCCCCAAATGAAAGAAAGAAGACATAAAATCCTGTCCTTGACTTAACCTCTTAGATGCACTGTCTCAGCAAGGATGGAATTCATTCAGCAAGGATTCACTGTAGCTTTATTTCGAAGGCACAAGTTACCAGTGCCTAGCCCGGAGGCCAATTACAGCCTCCAGAACTACACAGCAGTATGGGATAGCCTGGTGACCCTTTATACAATGCTCAGCTCCAGCCACTTGTCTGAGTTCTGTGGCGCACCACATGGTTTCCTATGTAGGTTTCCTGGGTTGTTCCACTTTGTTCAGATATGGAGGACCTTTAATTTGTTGCACTGGGCCTTACCAGCAGTGTGCTCAGGAGCAAAGGACTGGGTTATAGTTCCAGCTATCTGCAACGTCCACACCACAAGGCAGCCTCCTTCACTGCACAGGTCTCCAGTAAGCGTTGTTCCCACAGGAGGTGCTGTGTACCCCACAGGAGCACACACAGGGTTAACATTCTTGAATTCCTGCCCAGAGACAAATGGTTTGTGTTGAGGAACTGCTGCTGGGAAGGAAGAAAAAAAAGCCCCTTTTTTATTATTCCGAGGTGCATTTTAATTTGCACAAGCGACATTGTGTCTGTGATGGATTACACGAAGGGAAACATTACAGCCCAGCAAGCTCGGCAAGGAAAAAAATAAGGGAGATATGGGGAGGATTAAAAACAACCTATTGCAATGCAGAATTCTGATAAGGGGTCCATGGTGCCTTCAGAGTGGGAGCAGGTGGAGCTCAGAGTACTAAAAAAAAGAAGGGGCATGGTCTAGGGTGAGGGCAGGGGAAAGGTGGTGAGAGCACAGACTGGAAGAAACTTCTTGGTCATACAGTCCACCCTCTTCCTGCTACCAGCACCACCACAGGAGCCCTTTCATGAAAGATCATGCTCCATCTTAAAAGTCATTCTGTTTCTTTTCCTTTGGAAGGATGTTCCAGAATCTCACTTCTCTGATGCTTAGAAACCTTCATTTAATTTCCAGACTAATTTATTCTCAGACAGTTTATACCCATTTGTTCTTGTGCCAACATTGTCCTTAAGCTTAAATAGCTGTTCTCTCTCTTGAGGGTTTTGTGGCTTGATGTATTTATAGACAGAAATCATAGCCCCTCTTTCCTCATTTTGCCTGACTGAACTAGCAAAGCTCCTAAATCTTGTAAAACAGGCTTCCGTATCACTGGCCATCCTAGTACCTTTGTGTGCTCTGTTCCAGTTCATACCTACCCTTCTGGGCTATTGGTGACTGGAATTGTATGTGCTGTTTCAGGAGCAGTTGTAATAGGCCCTTGGGCAATTGCACAATAGTTCCTCTTGTCTACTGGAAGCATCTCTACATTGAAAATGCCTCCTACCTTCAGAGCTTCCATCAGCACCACGCCAATCATTTGGCCAAGGCCATTAATAGTTAAGACAAGATCAGTCCTGGAAAAGCCTCTTTTCAGCACAATACTTTGACTTTCATCACCACCTGTTGCTGTCCCTCCCTTCCATCACCCTTATGATTCCTCCACTAATCACCATGTGACACCTTATCAAATGATTTTCTGAACTCATGATAAACAAGCTCTAGCTGGTTATCTTGTCAAGGCCAACTATCTCATTGCTTTTAATCCCAATTTCTGTTTTCCTTTCGCACAGGTCCTTTTCCTTCCTTTAAGAGTACAAAACTATTGTACAAGCTAGAGAGAAATCCCTACTGCCTGCTAATGGTAAATGGGTTATGGCACACAGGTAGGCAATTCTGTCCCCTTGTTGGGGGGGAGCGATGGTGGGGATCCGCAGTGGTCTCTTTATTACAGTCTTATTTTCTTACTCACTCTTTGGAGTCTCAGCAGCATAACCAGACTCTTTGAACTCCTCCATTATTTTTAGTCCAGTCTCTTCTTGTTTTGAACTAATGTAAAAAAGCATTTCTCCAGAGATATTAATGCCTGGAATTAAAGAAGATAGATTTCTAGCACTTAGGCTTGGAGGCATTTAATAATAATAAAAATGCAACTTGATATGTGGTCTGAGAAATGCCCTAGCACAGCAGGAGAGACTCAAGAAAGCAAGTTGAGTTAGGCAGCCTCTTGGTAAACCAAGGCACCACATTTTTGTACTGTGAATCACAGAGTATTTGAAGTGACCACAGTAAAGATTTATGAGTTAATTTATATGATGCGTCTTATTGTAAAAACCCAGGCATGTCCATAAAAAGGAATGAAAAAACCCCTCCCAGAACATCCTCATTAATAAGCACATAAATAAAGAGAGCCAGGCTACTCCAAAGTCTGTCTAAGCTCCAGTTCAGAGTGCTACTGAGCACCTGGAAACACCAGCAACTTCCCTGGAAGCTACACAGGTTCAAGATCTTTTCTAAGCAGAAGCTGAAAGCCTATTGCCATAAACCCTGGAGGCTTTTTCTGCAGAAGAAAGAGAAGAGCCTTGCTGGACTCCCTAAGGTCAGTCTAGCTGGGCTCTGATGCACAAAATGAATTGTTTCTCTTGAAAACACTTGGCCATCAGTGCATGTATGTATATATGTGCACAGTGCAATGTAAACACATATCTGTTTGTTTCTCCTGTGCTTCCATAAATGAAATGGTGGGTAAATCTTTCTGGGATGGTGTGAGTACTTGAAGCCTAATGACTCCAACTCTAATGTGCTTAGGTTTTATAATGCTATCATTACCTGTTGTGAATATAAACTCACCCAGGCCTCAGAAAGTCATCTAATTTCTTGTACCTTGCTAGTAAGAAAGGCTCTGCTGTTTAAATCCTGTCTGGCTCTGACTAATGCTACAGGCATAATACAACCATTCCCTTGCCTCCCGCACTGTGCCTTCTGGGAAGTCAGATCGCACCCTTTGGTTAGGAGCAGAGGAACAGCATCCTGCATCTTTCCCTGTGGCACCTCTGCCTCAATAGAACTACAAAGCAAAAGATCACACATGCTTTTTTTTTCATTTCAGAGTCAGTAAGGTTAACTTAACATAACTGCTAACAAGAAGGTAACATATTCAAAGGTGGTCTTCAAAAATGTATTTTTCTTTCTTTCTTTTTTTTTTCCTCCATTATCTGGGGCATCCCAGCCCTCTCTATTAATGAAAAGTTGACTGTGATCACGTTTCAGAGCACAGAGAAACTCTGCTACTCTAAGACTCTAGAAAGGTCAGTGTTAAGCCTGTATCTGTCATGTCACAGAAGTAAGAAATGCCAGTCAACTTCTAGAAAATGCTAAGTGAAAATTTTTAATAAAATAAAGAGTATTACCTCCAAAATCCATGAGTCTCTCTGTGCCTTGCTGTCTTTCTGGCTAAACCTTTTGCAATCAGACATCTTGCTGAGTGCTTAAAGAAAATGTGTCCCTCCTTGTAACATACATCAACTCCACTTTCTCTCCAAGGGGAGTTAAATGTGTTTCTTTAAATAAATTTATCACAGAAAAAATATACAGTACTATTTGGAAAATTCAATGTCAGCTAATTAGCAATTGGCAAATAGGTGTTGCAGGATGGAGAGACTGAATGCAATAGATGAGTCATTCAAACCAAATGCTTTAGGCAGCCCAAGTATTAAGTCCATTTCCTTTTCATTGTTAGTGTCAGTGAAAAAAAATCTGAAATGGGCACCAGAGGTTTCTTGTAGGCAGGCATTCTGAAATACAGTCATTTCCCTCTTTTCCAGCACACCCTAAATCCTGCCAGCTCCCTTCTCTTCTAAGCGAGGTGTAGGCAGCACAGCCTAATTGGTTTCCTCATGTGATGGACATATGAGGGAATCGGTTAAAGAGCTCTGTGATAACCTTCCTCACAGAGATTTGTTTTCAAGACACACTGGATGTGGCAGGTAACATCAGTACAGCCTGGAGATCTCTCGAGAGGAGAAGGGTCCTTTCTCTCAGTGATAGTATTGTAAACATCCGGTTCCCCAAGCAAGGTCCAGCATCCTTCTATGGAACGAAGAGGCAGTTCTCAGCCCTGTTCTGGTGTCACCCAGGTGGGCCTGCAGGGACAAACCTTCTCTCCTGACTCCTGAACAAAGTGCCTTCACAAGCAAGATGACACTACTGAGAACAGGCAGCAGGGAGAAGTGTTGATGGCCATTGCTCCTGCCACAGTTGCTCTGAAGAAAAAGACTCAGGCACGTCCTTTCCCCCACATCAAATGTGGGTGTCAGAAAAATTATTCTACTCCAAATCCAGTGGTTTTCTACCACTGAAGTGCTCTTGCTCCCAGCTAGTGGAGTCAGTATTGTTTTAAAGTGGGGAGGAGATGGCTGGTATCACATAGAGGACTGGGAGGTAGTACAGAGAATGCAGGGACTTTGCTTTTCATCTCGTGTGAGCCCTGGGTATGTGGCCAAGGGGCAACTATCTAATGGATTCAAAAGAAGGTGAGGTGGGCTGTGAGGCAGTCCCAGGCAAGCCCAGAAGTCTCAGCTTCACAGCCTTATGCAACTCTGCCAGATTTCAGCCTACTCAACATAATTTTCTGCCTCAGCTTGGAGCCTGCATGCTTACTTACTGCCTTGATACCATAACAGTGTTTTCCCAGAAAAACATGAGCTACAGCTTGTAAACAGTGATTTCCAGCAGTCAACTCCCAAAAATGACAAAAAAGCCATTTTTACAAGTTCTTTCCCTGTCAAATTTCATATTGCCATGAAATAGTGGAACTGTCAGAATATCTAAAAACTGAAGTTCAAAAAAGCTTGATTCAAGGCAATCTTATGTCAACACCTCTTTCTCTAGAATGAAACTGCTGTGAAATAGCAGGGATTTCTAGGGAAAACTCTGAACATTAAATCACTCACACAGGGTTTTTCAACAATGAGACAGCAGAGCAAGGTAGTGGATCTGTCATTTCGGTGTTCAATACGTGCCAGGTCCTTGGGAGGAGCCAGCTGGAAGATTAATCTACTACCTAACCACAGTTCTAAAATTATGTTCAAAAAATATAGGTCAGGCTTCAAGGATCTTTACCTAAAAGAGATGGCCAGTGCCACCACCCTACTGGTGTGTTATATGCTAACCCAGTGTCCATATGTTTGGGTACAGAGTGAATCCCAGTCACCCTACGTGTCATGAAAGTTATGAGCTAACCCCATAAGTAATGGATGACTTTGCCAAGGTTCAGTCAAATCCTTTACATTATTAAAAACAACAGTGTCAGGTTATGCTTACTGAAGAAGTCTCAAGACACACAAGACTTTTAGAGATTCTACCCAAAACTTTGATGGGACAAAGTTTATGTGTCCATGGACTGCAGTCCTCCTGAAAATAATGACCTCAAAATTTTCTCTCGCAAACAGTTTGGGTGCTCCCAGTCTCTCCCTAGCCTCCTAGAGAGATGCACAGCCTCTACTTTTGCTGCACATTTCAAGAAATCTGACATGTAGAGCACATCACTGCACACTTTTCTGATGCACGTAACAGTGCCTAGCATATTATATAGTCTTTCAGCCCACACGAAGATGCTGTAGGACTAAGCCAAATTTCCACCATCTCCAAGTAACTCTGTCTAGTGCACAGATTACCCAGCCCAGAGTACACCAAGCTCAAAGTATCATTGGTCTTCAGGGTGATGTGGAGCAGTATTATTGATTACAGAGTGAGTGCCAGCACCCATTCTTTGCCTGACAGGACAGAGGGTGTGCATACAAACCATGTGGAATGGGAATGATTTGTGTCATGCTCAGTTAGGTCCTCTATTTCCTTATTGAAAGATGCCTGTGATTCTCCTTGATTCTCCCTAGAAAATAACACTAAGGGCTTTAACAAATGAGAATAAAGAGAGAAAATGAGAATAAAGAGGGAAAATGAGAACAAAGAGGATTTCCTTTGCTCTTTCCCCCCAAAATAATAAAGAGGTACAGACAGACATGAATTGACATGTTCCCTTTGCCACCCTTGTTTTGCCATAAATGCCTTATTGCAAGAAGCTGCACTGTAATTAACTCTTGTTTTGTTTTACTATGTATTTATAAAGGCTATTGCTCCTTAGGTGGAGATGGCAATACCCACTGCAGAGCGTGCCAACTATCTCCTTGCTCATGGGTTCTGGGACCAGCCAATTTCTCTGTGTGATTTATCACTTGGTAATCCATCTCCTCCATCCATTATCCTGCACAAAAATCAGCCCCGGACAGCGGTTTTCTCTGCAGCATAGCAGGCAGAGCTGTCACTTTCCCTGCCCTGTTCTCAGCAGGGCAAGGGAATTTTGTCTTTTCAGATTCAGTAAGCTTCATGGCAATCTGGGTGAATACCTCAACAGTGGAAATAACAGCTCTGTGTACATTAGACTAGAGTGATGACCTGCACAAACACTTCCCTTCAGTTGTGATGGCTTTTCCAACTTAGGGCTTGCCAGCATTTATTTTTATGTAAGTTGGCCTCCCTGAACCTTTTTTATTTTCTGAAAGCTACTTAAGTATCAGCTAATGAAGCCTTCAACAACTACCTGAATCAAACAAATCTGTTGCCTCCATGCTGAACTGACAAGCATGACATACAATGGTTTCAAAAGCTCCAATTGTAGCTTATACAAACATACATTAAGCAATAATTTATGTCGTGAAACAATATGAATAAGCAAAACAATGCATTATTGCATACCAATTTTTGATGCTTGAATTTTGTTCTAGGATTTTTAGGTATGCAATGCACATACAGATCAATACAGCATCTAAACAGTGCACCAGACTTACAATACACTAGAATACCATAAATAAAAAATATCAATTTCTTTGTATAAGAAAGTGATAACTATATCAATAAATTCAACACATTCTCCTAAAGCTGACATTCATTTATTAGTACAAATTTGGGTTAAGATAATTTCATGAATAGAAACCATGAAGTCAACTCAAGTTTCTTGTTCAGACCTAGTCTAAATTACCAGGCTTTGGGACCAGGCCAGTGCCTCCATATTTGTATGACAGCTGGATGGAACTACTGCAAAGTAAATATTAGCACTGGTGAAGTTTATGCAGAAAAATAACACTGAAAAAGAAATTAAAATTCTCCAGCCTGAAGCTGTGCAGCTCAAAAAACATCTCTAGTCTGCAAAAAGCTCTGTGTACAATAAAGAAAAAGGGAAAAAAGGAAAAAATTATGTCTTTCTTTAAAGGCTCAACAAAGAGCAACTCATCCTTTCAAGAATACGTCTTTCACCTTTGATACAGCTGTACTGGATAGTCTAGAATTTTTCATGTGCTTAGGGAGAGGACCCACAAATCCAAAGAGAGTTCAGGTTGGGGGAAATAATTAATTTCTATTCCTCTCCTTCAACTCTGTCAACCTCACAGGGGGAGGTGCCAGAAAACATTACTGCCCTCCCTCTCCTCAAATTAAAAAAAAAAAAAAAAGTAGATGAGGAGGTGAGGAGGGAAAGGGGAAACAAAGATACAGAAAGAAACTGGAGAGGGGAGGAGTAGGGATGTGGAGCTGAGAAGCAAGAAGAAAAAAGCATTTGTAAAATTAAAAGGCAGGGCCCCATCAGATTGTGTCGGGCAGGGGAAAACGTGTCGTAGGCAGGAGTAATTGGTAATCGGAGCAGAAGTGAAGAAAGGGATGATTTATGGGAGCATGGAGACAGGGGTGGAATAATTTTTGGAGCAGAACGGGGAACTTACTGAACGCCTGAAACTCAGCTACTTATCCACTCGTTCTTGTGATAAATTAGCTCTTGTTTAAAGTAACCGGAGCTCCATTTTTCATTCTGATTACTACACTTGATATCTCTCTCTCTCCTTCTGTTTCTCTCTGACCACTGCCCCTTAGCAGGTTCTCTGAGCTGAGGCAATGGGTTTATGGAAACTCTTCACCCCTCCATTACAGTGCTCCCACCCTGCCTTCCAATTACTGTAGGGTTAACTCTTTAAGTTGCTGTGTGTTCCTGTGAGCCGCTTAAAAGTCTTTCTCAGTGTTGACCTGGGAACATATGGAACACGATCCTGTGTTTATGCTATGGTGGAGGGAAGGAGTGCATGTGTGTATTTGTGTGCACACGTCAGATGCTTGCATGAATGCGGATCAACCACAGTGGTATGTCACGGCCTCCGGCATTTGCGTGAGTGCTTGGCACCTTGGAAAGCAGCAACATATGTGGCCCAGTGCACATCAGGTTATTGCTAGGAATGACTTATTTTACAGTGCTACCCAAAGCCACCCCCACTGCCTCAGGCACAAGGTCTCACTGTTCAGTTTACCACCTAAATCCATACGAAAATTCAGGTGAGACACAACAGGTAAGACAAACACGTGGCAGAAAGAAGGAGTTGACATACAATGGGAGACTCACCGTAAGGAAGACTGGATGACTTAAAGACAAACTCATCTAAAACACTTTTAAGTGTAAATTGTATGACAAATGAATACTAATAAATATTAACTTTCTTATTCACATCAGAACCAGTTATTTTCTTTATATTTCAAAATACTGAAGTGGTTTGCATGAAGAGATTTGAAGGAGGAAGTGCTTTTGCCATTCGGTTAAGGGAAGACAAAAGAAAAGTACAAAGGGTACCAGAGGAGACAGATCAGCTAGGGTTCTGCTACCAATGAGTGAAAAAGACACAAAAAGCATATTTCCGAGAATAGCGAGGAATAACACAGAAACATACAAGGCAGGAACTGGCTTGTTATTGCCATTACTCTAGAACTAGGATGTAAAAAGAACAAGAGGTTATTCACTGAAATTAAAAAAATGACAAAGTAATATTTCCACACACAAATAACTATCTGGTGCAATCTTCACCTCAACTGCTATTAATGTCAGGAGCTTGGCACAATTGAAAAGGACCAAGCTGGTGTAAGGACAGAGGTATCTATACCTAAGATGGTTGGTGTGGTTGTCAACAACCCAGCCCCTCCAAAAGAAGCCAATTTCTACATATACAGGCTCAGTAGATGTGACCCCATAGACCAGCTGTTCCTTAACTGCCTCCTGCCTGAAGTCCTTGCACCTTTCCAACTCATTTTATGTCAGTCACAGAAAAAGACAAGGTATCAGGCTAGCAAAGGATACCACATCTGACACATCACTGCAGCATATGACCTGCCATATGGGGCAGTGCTGCCATAAAGTCTTGCTGAACAAATACACTGCCTGCCCACATGGCTCACACTCAATCGACACGCTATCATACATGACAGGACACATTGGCTAAACTGCACATTCAGTTCTAGATCTTTTGAAGGAGCCATATTCTGACAAGTGATCTGCTGCTACTGTCTGTCCTGTGACACATCTTGTCTTGCCAACCTGAATACACTCTTCCAGGTATAGTTCAGTTAAATCACACTGAGCACATTCAAAATCGAGCTAATTCTAAAAAAGCTAGCATTAACTTAACTGAGGGTTCTCTTAGATTTCTGTAGCTGGCAGGTAGCATAACCACACATCACCATCTTTATGCCAGGAAAGATAAATATTACGGATAGGTACTTTTCCAAATGTGAAAACACATGTCAGCAAAATATATTCATACTACTGTCTCTCAGTACAGTCTTCTTTCTTATGGGCTTTCAATGCCTATTCTATAAACAATGATCTACACGTTCAAGGAGAGCAGTCCCATCTCCACTGCATCCCTTATTTATAGTACTATAGAACTGGGTGTTACATGAACCACCTGATAGCACTGAAGTCCTGCTATTACCTACGTTACTGTGAGAGACATTCTTTGAATAAGTAATTACAGCTTGCGTTATGAGGTGTTTGGGAGGAAAGTCAAAGTAAAACCAAAAATTAGGAGAAAAAAAAAAAAAAGAAAGCTATAAGAATTGTCATTGCCAAAACCAGCAGGTGCGCAGCTGTTTTGGAAACAATGATGGACGCTCTGCCTTGAACAAGTCACAGGCAGTCAAGAGCCCGGCCCTCCTGAACACATACATACAAGTACATAAGCTGATGAGATTCTCACAAAACTCACCAGAAATGCATCTTTGGAAGACAAGTAGGACCACCAGGTGTTACCACCATTAGTATTTTGCCAGTGATGTGAGCACAGCTACATTGTGCAGGCAGGGACTGAAGACCAAGGTCCAGAGTAAAAAGCAGCTGCAAGAGAGGCAACAGGCAAGGACAAGGTGTGAATAAAAGGGTGAAGATAATGAACTTGCATTTTCTTTGAGGTGCGTATACTGCATATCCTCTAACCTTGAAGGGATCCCAGGGGGGTTTGGGAAGGGGATAAGGGTGGTTCACAGTTGTTAATACATTTTTATTATATATTTTATTATATTAAGTAGAGGGCAAACTGATCACTATGACCAGACAAGGACAGGGAGATTAGCCTTACTGCAATGATGGGCAGTTTCTTACTTGGAGTCCGGACAGCTAATCTACCCACCATGTTTCAGACAATGCTCACTTTATCTGTACATGGGAGCCTTACCCCATCTCTCCTTCTCATACCTTTGATAGAAAGCAGCTAGATTTTCAAAGATTTCAGAAAGCCAAAGTGTGTAAAGCAAATGAGCACTCTGAAAGTTTTGCTTTTACATAGCACTGTTGATGTAAGAGCATCTAGCATAGCCTCAGATAGAAAGTTACACCTGAGAATCCAAATCCGTTAGTTGTTTTTTAAAATGCATTTCAACTTCCCCAGTTTGAGGCAAAGAAGTAGTGTTTTCAAAGAAAGGTTCCTCAAAACTGTGGAGCAGGAAACGTAGCTATTTAAATAAATAAATAATAATAATAATTTAGAATCTCTCAGAATCTCTCAGAATTAGCCTGGAACTGTCAGAGCACACAGTAAAAGACAAAAATCAGTGAAAGGAAATGTCTATGCCTGTTCCTGAAAGTCCAGTACATAGCATTAATCCAGGGGAACAGAACTGGTGGATTTCAAAGAACAGTACTCAGTTTTCCCCTACTCTGCTCAGTGTTGATGCACAAGAGCTTAAGTTTTACACCAAAGAATTAGAGATGTCTGTTCATCAGCTTTCACAAGTTTTTGAATACTTCGGGTTGAAAAGCATGAAGAAAGCATGTAAAAATTTTTTTCTGGGGAGAACAATTTGTTGCAGAAACACCAGATAGGATTCTTCCATCCCTTACCACAGCCCATAGAAGGACAACTAGGAAAATAACCATTTTTTCTTTAAGCCAAAGGAGACCCCTTGTATATACTCTCGGTTCCCATCTGTTATACTTGGCATTTGAGACACAGCACTTGAAAACACAAGCAGGACAAAAGCAGAAGTTTCTTTTTACGAAAATTTTTGAAGTTAATGGGCCACATCCTAACATCACAATCCTTTGCTTTTTTTCAAGGAAGTGAAGTAGACGGGACCTAAATGAGCTCTAAGGCTCAAATCCAACCTGCATGAAATAGGGCACACTAGTAGTTTTAAACTTGCATCCAGAGCAGCTTGGGTTTTGAAAAACAAACATTTATTTCCTCAAGGACTCTCTCTCAATCACGAATAAGACATCAGTTCAGCTGGGACAGTAACCCATGGTACCCGGCCATGAGGTAACGGTGACTGCATTACTGCAAGCTGTGCGCTGCAGACTGAAGGACTACTCAATCCATGGCCTGGACTGAGCAACTCTTATTTGTAATACCTCAGTTTATCTGGTAATCTAACCCAAAGGTCCACATATTGCACCTGTCTCCCTCGGTGACCAAGACTATCAGGAGGCAAATATGACACAGTCCCTCACGTGCTGGAAAACTCTTCCTGTTTACCCTAGGAGCTCAAATGGGAAAGCAAGGAAGCATTACCTTTGTGGCAATCCTCTTTCAGCCTCTGTCCTGCAAGCCAGCTAGAATTCAGGGGAACCTCCAGCACTCCATGGAAAGGAATAGCTGCTTATTCAGTTTGTTAGGACATCCTTACCTTACAAAGGAAAAAACACACATTTATTGGACAGAATTGAGATTTCATGTCTCCACTTTCTGTCCCTCTCAAGAGTTAGAGAAGTCTTTATTACTTTGTGAACAGTGAAAATTTCACCCCATTTATCTTCGGTGCCAAGCCAACAGAGAAGAACTTCAGTAGAAACTTTTTTTTGAACAAGACCTAAAGTTCTTAGAGGTTCTTCCATGTCAGTTGGCCTTCCAGACCCTACTGGAATTCAAATAACCTACCCGATTATTCTGGGGGGGTGTTGTAAAATACCACAAGTAGAAGGGAGAGGAAGGTGGAAAGAAGAATCCTAAGATACAATGGATACATTTATTTTTTTAAGAACTATCGTTGCTCTCTTCTATGCCCCCTCCCCTGGCAAAGGTGAACTGCATATCTTTAGTTAATAATTAACTTGTCATGAGCTCCATCAATATCCCATCATCTAAGTGACAGAGGGAAGGGAGGCGATGGGGGAGGTGATCAGCACGACGTGCCAGCTCTGCCCGCAGCCTGCGATCTCGTCTCGGCCATAATAAATAGGATGAAATGCGCTCCTGATAAATGCCCATGTCATGGAGAGATTTTACCTTCACTCAGAAACAATGTAATATCTCAGCTATTACCCAAAATAATTTATCAATGTGTAATAGCTTTGTGCAGAGCTCAGATAGGAGGGGAGCAGCGCTGCCCGAGATGGATGGATCCTACCTTCTGCTTTTAATTTTTAATGCTCGTAGGCAGCTTCACATTAAAGGCCAGGTGTCATATATAGACTTAATGTAAGAATGGAGTTCATGAATTCTAATCAGGAGAGAATCTCCCTCTCTCTTCTCTTGCTTTAGTCAGTTCTCTTTTTTTTTATTTATCAATTTTCCTCTCTTTCTATATTCCCATTTTCTTTGCCTCTCTCTCTTGGTCTGTTTCCTCCCCCTGTTCTTCATCTATATTTTACTCCGTTTCTGTAACAAAACCATTCAGGTAGCTCTTTGCCACTTTTTATGTCCCAAAACTGTCCCATCACTTAAGAACAAGAAAGAATAACTGATCTGTTTCAGCCTTGGTCCTTGTGTCATCATTTGCACCTAGGAGAACAAATTCAATACATGTACCAAGCCAGAATAAAGAATCAGGGAAAAAGAAAAAAAAATTTACAGTAACAATCAAGAGTGGAAAAATACAAACTGTGGACATCAAAATTCATAGTGGAATTGTGTCACTGAAAAGATCTTGGCTGCAAAGGGCCTGTGGAGAAGCTTCGTTCCCTTTCCCAGCCAAATCCCATTCCTTTGCAAAGAAACCTGTTTCTTTAATTTGCAAGAGACAGCACCGGGACATATGGATCCAAAAAAGAGACCCTGGGGCCTCTTTTCCTAACATTTCTAGTCTTCTTATAGCCATGTCAGCAATATGAATGTTCTCCTCTTCACTTTCAACATAATGCATGAAAAAACATTTGGGGCTCATTTATTCTTGGCCTCCGTCAGAGGGACCTGTTCATGGGACCTCTGTATGTAAAATGCATTTTTTTTACATACAGCAGTATGTAAAATCTCCAGTACAGCCTACTGGACAATGCCAGGAAGTTCTATCATTAAGAACGTACCATTAGGGCTCACGTCAGAAATATCATTATTGTATCAATACACTACATCAAAGTATGACATACTGTCTGGGTGAGACACCTGCAATCAACAGCAGTGCACGACAGCACTTCTGAGCTCTGCATAAAGAATGGAGCTGTAGGAACGAAGGGGGGAGAACCACTTACTGTCCACAAGGTGCAGCAAGAGACAATAAGGCAGTTAATACAAGCAGCAGACACAAAGATCATGGAACAGGCAGAGACTGAAAAAATGAAACAATGGGCAACAGTTTTTGTTTGCATTCACATGTGAAGGACAGTAAGAGCACTCCAAGGCAATACTGCCCACAGGAGGAGCACTAATACAGCTGCAAACCTTTTTACAACCACTTTGCTGATTTCCAAGTTATGAAGACACCAGTGCTGAGAGGAGTTTGGGCTTGATTTCTGCCTTCTGTTGACATAGGTAACATAAACTGTCCCCATTGTTGGTTGACAAAGCAGGGATCATGGAGTGAATGACTCTTGAGAGTTCCTTCAGAATAAAAGAGTGAGATGGCATAAAAAGGCTCCACTGGTGCTGCTCCCAACATCCCTTTTAGCAGATAAACAGAGGACATCTGCCTCTAAGGGCAGTTCTTTGTCTCTTTTCCTAACCACTCACACATCTCTCTCTCCAGAGCATAAAGAACTTAAGACTCTCCTCCATTTATTCCCATGTGGTATTTAACATCTTCCTCAGCCTATCAAAACATCACAGCAGAGATCTGTTCTCAAGCACCAAATTCTCTAAAAGTCCATAGGAAACTTTCCTTTCTTGTTTCTTACCTTCTGCAAGGATTACTCTAAGAACATTCCTATGCTTTCAGCTTACTGCTTCCAAATCTGCAGGTAACATGGTTCTGGAGGGCAGATATATATCAGCAAACAGAACTGTATCATGCAAGCAGTATGCCCAAAACTTCATTGGCTTCACATGGCATCTTGCTAGCTGAATGATGTTTCTCAAAGGAAAAGAAAGGCTGGTATCCCACTCAGAAAAATCCACTCTGCACACTAAGAAGCCAAATCTACAGAACAGGTTAAAAACAAGTTTTAGGAAAAAGTCATTTCATGATTGAGAAAAGACAAGACCTGCCTTTGTATTCAACTTTGTAGCTGTCAGATTAAGAGATGACAAATCTTTGAAGAGCAGAGCTGAAAAGTAGGAGGGTGAAAAGCTGAAGTTGTATTGGTGGGTCATAGCATGGTACCTCAAGGTACAGGGAATGTGTGGCTGTTTGCAGGCTGAAGCTCTGGAAACTTCAGGCTGTCTATGAAGATCCCCAGTTTTTCTAGGAACACCTTGCAAAGACTGTCTGAGTGCTCATGCCTCACCAAGCAGGTTTTGCTCCTCTCTGTCTCAGTATAACTGTAGCACTGCAAAGGCAAGGCACTAGCATCCCCTGGTGCAGCAGCTTTAGGATACCCTCTGTGATATACACTTATCTGAATTAATAAGAAAGAGAGATGTTGTTTGAAGGCAGACAGAAAGATAGCCTTACCTTCCCTGAATACCACTCACTTAGTGGCTTTGGCCTGGCTCCAAGCCAGGAGGAGAGCAGCATGCCCTTGTCTCTGTTGAATGAAAGCCCCAGTGCCAGCTGCCAGCCTCAGGCAGACAGTGACTCCACAAGCCAAACTAAGAACTCTAAACTCATTCACTCGTGGTCCAAGATCCTTCCTAACCCTGAGGGATTGTGGTAGAGAAAAAAAAAAAAAAGAAAAAGAGAAAAAAAAAGGAAAAAAAAAAAAAAAGAAAGACATCCCCCAGGTAACAGTCCCTTGCATCACACAGCCTGAGCCTAATAAGGGTCTATTGCTGTCTCATTCCATTGCTAACACTGTGACTCTAACTGCCGTGTACTACAAATTAATTCATTCCTTCAGGCCTTGCTGTTCAGTAACTGGCTGTCACAGCAATCTCCCGAGGAGCTAATTGAGAGTTGTGATCCGTGCAGTATTTCCATTAGTGCTGTAATGACAGGCAGCCAGACACACACACATGCATGCACACACACACAGAGCACAGGTTCCTCTGTCCCCACAAAGGGAAGCAGATAAAAAGCCAGAGCCATTTCAAGTGTCAAGCAGCAGCTAGGGGAAATGGAAAACCAGAGGAACAATTTCCATGATTCAGACTGAGGTCACCCAAACTTTGTCTGAATGAGAGCAATTTGCTGGGAGCTCTAAACAAGCTCTTAATTCACTCTAGTGGAGTAAAATCCCTGACATCCTCTTCTTCTGTACTGTGGTACTGTTCCAGAGACTACAAATCCCAGCAAGTTACCTCTTTTTGAAAGGATCTCCCCATTGCATTGTGGGGCTTGTAGTCTCCAGATAGATGCATCTTTAATGAGGATGATTGCAGTCATAGTTGTGTGTGGCACTGTAGAAGCATTAAAGACAATAAGGAATATTAGAGAGTCTCACAGGTTCTGCTTAACAAGATGTCGAGGTGTTAATTAGGGAAGAATGTTATTTTATCAGTTATGGTGCAGTTCATTCAGGAATCTGGATAGCTCAGACATGAAGTTTGTTTATGATTTTAGTCTCTTCTTGATTTGTTTATCCTTTCATGACTAGTTTCCAGAGGATTAGGAGGAAAACATTACATACAGGACCTCTTGCAACTGTACCAAGTATTGGTAAAGACTTGGCCATATTAAAGGATACATTACATGTCCTGTCTGGATGGACTATATCCTTATGGTTCTCTGGTCTCAGAGGGCGGACACCTAGAAAGCAAAGCACATGAAATTCTGTGCTGCCACTGATGATTATTTAGCAGGGTCAGTTAGAATGTGAGAAACCTGTGGTCTCTTTGGCATTTGTCCACTTTCTTGAACTAGATCTGGAATTAACCCTACCATATCTGAGGCCTTGTCTGCATACACACAGATGTGAATCCATCTAATTTAAATTACTTGGTAGTTAGCCAAATTGATGCAGACTAGTTCAGTAGACACTTCTCGCAGTGAGTGCTTCACTAATTTCAAAGCTGTGATCAGTTTCATTGTAAATTAAATAGTTTCAAAGTTCATTGACAATGGGAAACCAAATCACAACAATTATTTTGAGTGACAATGAATGAATCCTTCAAAAATGTAGTTCTGATATCAGCCTTTTTAGCCTTGGGAAAAGAAAAAAAAAAGACTAAAGTTTCCCTGGTAATTAAAATGCTGTGACATTTTCAGTATCTAAGCAAAGCAGGATGCATTTGCAAGCAAATAGTTTAAAAGCAATCCATGCAATTACATTAGCAGTCAGACAGATCTAAGGCAACGTTTCTAGTCACCCTTAAATTTAGACTGTTGCATTGGCAAAGGTGTCTCAGGTAGCCATGCACAAGGAGGTAGCTCCTGCTCTCAACAGGGTGAAGATATTCTCCCTTGGACATGGACTGCTCTCACAGAGACTCAGGTTTCCAACAGCAGCTCTCTAGCAAGGGAATGAGCTGCAGGTTCTTCACAGCATTCCAGAGGACACAATGTGCTGCTCTGACTATCACTGCAGTCTGGCTTTATAAAAGTACCTAGGGAAGATACCTATTCAAGGTCTGCAAAGAGCCTTCAGGGCTCAGATAGAGGATTAAGTTACTGAGGCTTAAGAAGTCATGGCATATAATCTTAGCTTGGTAATTGAACACATGCATGCTCCTGGCATGCGATAAATGCAAGGTCATTTGACTTAACCTAGGAGAGGACAGCATTAAGTGGAATTACCCCATGTCTGCTGCAGGCTAGTTGTGCACACAACTCTGTTAGCACAGCTTAGCAGATACACAGCAATTTGTTCAGCTGTACTAAATACTACTGCATGTACAAACCCTGATTCTGCCCTCTTGTGACAGTATGACAGGAAAATGAAGTTCTTTTAAAAGTCAGATGAATTTGACACAGGAAACAAAAACAAATTCAAAATATTTCACAATGGTGAAGTGCCCCTGGAAAGTGGGTTAAAGTAGGATGTTCTGAGATATCCATGTAGTCTTGGCTTCCCTGTATATATCTGTCTTTCCTGTATATAATTAGGATTTTCCAATCTCAGATGGACAGAGTGGAAGGCAAGGTATTGGGTGTGTCTGCCTCTTCTGCACACAACCAAACTGAAATCTCACAGCACACCAAGAAGAGACCCTACCAGCACTCCTGACTAACTTCTGAAAAAGGACAAGAGGGTGTCAATGAATAAAGTTCCAAAAGCCCAGGGGTGGACAAGATCCTGGAGTGGTCCACACAGCCAGTTAGAATATGGTGTCTCTTGCAACTTTGTTTCTGGAATCATTCAAGGTATGCCCAAGGAATATGAGTAGGTGGACGTAAAGCTCTCTCTGTTATTGATGTTGGGAAAGCTACGGCATAAATTGAAAAGGTCCTGAGTTATGACCAATAACTTCATTGTTACAGAAATATTATGTGCCAGAGTAGCTTTGGCTTCTGTGCATAGTGTCAGCGATGCCTTTTCCCCTAAAATGGGATACCGGATGGATCCAGCAGAGGGGTAGGGGTGGAATGAAGACATACAAGTAGTGATTTATTCCAGACCGATTACTTGGAAGGAGTTTCCAAAAAGCAGTTACTGATCTAGCGGAAATGACATGTATTTCAACACAAATTGATCTCTTCATAGCTCTGCCATGCTGGCACAGTGGTGCACACACGGTTGCATTGATAACAGCATGACAGGATAACCCCAAACAATCTGAATCAAATCCCAGTGGCTATACTATGTGAAAGAAGCCCTTGTTCATGTCAGCTTTTGACATCTTCATGGTCTCCATGCACAGCATGATTTGGGGATCTGACTGTTTTGCTGCCTGCAGGCCTCAGTGCCTGTATTTCCTGCAGCAGAATCCTGTCAACGCTTCACCAGTTTTTCCAACGTCTCACCAATGCATGAATTTTTTTCTTATAGAGGAAGGCTTCACGCCTATCAGGCTTTCAATGCTCACTGTTCAGTTCAATCATTACTGACATACACCTCACACTGACTTCTCTGGAGGCAAGCTAATGTGGAGATGCAACCAAGTCACTGGCTTCACAGCAGAAAGCAGATATGGCAACTAAAGCCCCTTCACACCACACCTGCTCTGGCTAACCCAGGCCACCCCCAAGGTGAAGTATAAAGTACCTTTGTCAGCTAAGGAAGTCCTGGCAGTTAGTATTTGGTGGAGGACACCCGTCTACTTGTGCATGGGTCTGCTGTTCCTGTGAGAACAGGGATTGTGAGAGAGGAGGAGCTGTCCTGAAGCAGTGAGCTCATCAGGTCATTTTGAAAGACATGTTGGGGGATATCTAGTCCAGTCATGAAAGGAGACTATTGCCACCCCTAGAACATGTCAACTGTGCCTTTGTCTTGGAAATTTCCACGAATGGAAGTTCCACCACATCTCTGGGTAACATGTTTCACCACAGCACAGTTCTCCTAGGAAGTTTTACCTATGCCTAATTGGAATAGCCGAAGACACAGCAGCTACTACTGGGCATACCTGACAGAAGTCCTATCTGGACTATTCTAAAAATGGTAAGCATAAAATGAGAAATGCAACATTTGGAAACAGACTCACAAAAACAGCATACAAATGCATTTCTTATGCTACCTGAAACTCAGCACTAACTACAGGAACTCCTTCAGGACTTCTATTTTAAAAAGCTCTCTCAGTCAGCAGAACTGAAGAAAGATTATGGTAGTCTGATACTCCCTCTGACAGAATAAAGCTGCATAAAAACAATCAAGAAGACATTAAACAAGGTCTGACTGCAAGCCCAACTTCCATGGCATTCTCTATTCAGTAGAGCAGTTTACAGAGCAGGGACTTCAGTCTCTGATTATGGCCCTCTGTTTATGCTGCTCAGTTCTCCCAGGTAGTTATCAAGTGCAAATAAGCTCACAGGGGGACACTTGCCTCCTCTAATCCTAATTAATGTCACTGAAACTCATCATTAGCTAGGTGTATGAGGGCAGTTCATACACACGTAACCATCTATCAGGAAATGCCTATTGCATATTACCAAACAAATGGTCTGTTGAGTGAAGAGAGCCTTTTCTTCAGGAGACGCTTCTGATTTAGTTCAAGAGAAGGCTAAAGCACCAAAACTCATGTATCTAACTGGGCTCTTTGCCCTCTTCTCTTGCTAAAGCAAGCAACTAGCTTTACTCTGGTATATGTGGTCTAACATGTCCCAGGTTAATTAGTGTAGCTGTCTTACAAATCATACTTAGAATCACAGAATGATTAGGATTGGAAAGGACTCTGGAAGTTCCCTGCTCCAAACTCAAGAAATGCAGGTCCAGCTTTAAAGTTAGATTAAGCCATTCAGGATAGATTGTGACTACCTCTTTAGAAGATAGCCACTCTCCAAACACTCCCATAATGAAAAGCTGTTTCCTTATAGCTACTGTAGCTTCCCTTATTGCAGCTTGTATCCATTGCCTCTTGTCCTTTTGCTGTGCTCCTCCAAGTCAAAATGGACCTTGTCTTCTTTGTAACTACCCGCTCTACTCAGGTACAGTATTGCAACTACTGAATAGAGAGAAATAATCACTCCTCTAGATTGCACTATCACAAAACTATGCTGCTGTTTGATGTTCAACTTATCTGTAAGGATTTCCAGGTCCTTTTCTCAAGAGCTGCTTCCTAGTCATGTGCATTCTAGCCTGGACTCATTTCAAAAACAGCATTCACTTCCAGACATTCACATTCAGTCCCTGAATTTCTTGCAAGTGATGATTTAGTGGTATTTAGGCTAAATTCATGAATTGTACACCCACATCTCCTACTATTCTTCTTTTCCCAGCACAATACTTGCATCTTATGGGTTTATGTAAGGTGCTACAACTTCTGCCTTCTATGAGGTTTCATGTACCAGATGTAATAGAACAGCTTGATCATCTGGGATCTGCTACCAGAGTCAAAGGAAGCAGAAGGGACATGTCCTTGTGCCACAATCTCTAATCTGTGGGCAAATGAAAGTGAGAATAGGGGTTCTGGTTCAGAGTATCTAGGTCAGAGCAGAGGCCAGGGAGTGAGGATTAGATGAAAGGCCAGAAGCTGAGCACTCCCCCACATCCTTCTCACTCTCAGTTTGAATGAACAGAGGGAGGAGAATAAAGAGGACCTGTCTGGTCAAGAGAGCAACAGAAAATAGTGCAAGTCAGGAGAGGAGATCAAAACAGGGAGCAACGAGGAGAAAGGTGATTCAGGAGCCTATTATGTTTTCACCAAGCTCCACTCTTCTACCAGAATGCCTTGAACATGTGTTAGCACTGTCCCGGAAACAGATCTACATTTGTCCTGAATCTAGCTCCACATCTGATTATACCCCACCTCCTCAATGTACACATCATCAGATTTTACATTGACTCATTTGATTTCTGGCACTATTTACTTTTTAACTCACAGTATGCTTCTATTCCCTATCAGTGGTTTAGAGCAGATTTCACAGCTGTTAGACTTTAAATAAAATATCTGTTCCACTTAGTTTTATTTTAAACAATTGTTGTGGTTCAAAACAGCAGACAGCTAAGCACCACACAGCCATTCGCTCACTCCCCCCAAAATGGAATGGGAGAGAAGTGAAAAAGCTAAAAGTGTGAGAACTTGTTGGCTGAGATTAGGGCAGTTTAATAAGAAAGAAAGAAAATACAAATATAATAATAATAATAATAATAATAATAATAAAGTGATGCATAATGCAATTGCTCACCACTAGCCAACCAATGCCCAGCCAGTCCCCAAACAACAGTGGCCCCACTGGCCAAGCACTCTTTTTTTTGTTGCTGAGCAAGAAGACATCATATGGTATGGGATATCTCTTTGGCCAGTCTGGGCCAGCTGTCCTGGCTGTGCCACCTCCCAGCTCCTGGTGCAACCCCAGCCTCCTTGCTGGCAGGGCAGCAAGAGAAGCAGAAAAGTCCTTGACAGTGTAAGCACTGCTCTGCAAAAACTAAAATACTGGTGTGTTATTGATATCCTAAAACACAGCAGCATGCCAGCTATGATGAAGAAAATATCTCCGTCCCATATGAAATCAGAAGACCCATTCACACTCTGCAGGTAAGCTGCTTTCTCCCTTCTACCTGTTCTAGTTTCCACTCTGCCTGAGCATTATAATCTCCTAAACTAAGATCCATTTTGTCCAACACTGTAGCTATGTCAGGCAAGGTTGCAAACAACATTAGAACATTACCTCTGGCAATGGCCAGATACTTAAAGAGGATTAGAAGCAGAGCAGGAAGAGAAAGACTGTGTCCTTGGGGCACTGGGCTGATATATCCAGAGATCCAACGTTGTGACCCAAAATACCTTCCCAAGTGGTAATATAAAACACAGCATAGTTTGGGTCATTTCTTCTTACTCCCTGCCTTTGCCCTGGGCATTAGTTCATATTTTTAATACCGTGGAATTCTCTATCACGGTGGTTCTTCCTTTAATTATTCACATATCAATACACTTGGCCATCTATTATGGCTTCTAGGGATCTGCTTGGCCTGAGAATCTTCCATTCCTTGATTTTAGTGTTAGGGAGTATTTTTACCACCTTCCTTCCCTGTGATTTTCATGATGAATGCAAGCACATTCCCAAAACCTCTCAAAGCAAACTTAATACTATCATCAGGACTGTGCTGAGTGCGGAAAGATGAGACTGCTACAAGCCCTGTCAGCTAAGCTACACTGCTGCTGCCATATTAGTTTGCCAGTTAGTCAGTGATGCTAGGAACTGGCACCAGCATACGGTAAAGCTTTCCAGGTATAATCTCAGCTGAAGAAAGGAAGAAACTTCTACCAACTACAGAATTCAATTGGTAACCTACTTATTTAAATATATCAGTCTTATATGCCAGATGCTATCTTGTAAGGGGACCAGCATTCTGTAAGGATATATCCTTGCCCATATGAAACTATAGTCTAAAAACCAGACAGATACAGTAACTGCAGAGGCAAATGCTGCCAACAGGTTCTTAAACCATTGCAGATTTTTAACAGAGAGTTGATAATTTTAGCAGTTTCTCTTTCTATGTTACCCTGCCTTGTACAGATTACTTCTGTGCAATAACAAAACAAATCTATGGAATCTGTTTTGTTTGTTCTGATCTTATATAGCTCACCCACTCACACAAACTAAAAGAACTCCATGGCAGATCTAATATTAAAATACGGAGTCTGAATAAACTGTTCGGTAGGATTTGGCCAATTGGAACAGTATTAAAACAAAACCAATAATTAATAATAGCCTATTGCTTAGTACTTAGACCACACTTTACTGTAGAAGTACTGCAAAAAACATTACTTGATTAATCAATTAATCAAGAAGTTACAAAATTAGCTACATTAACTAATTAATTAATCAAGAAGCTATTAAAAGCCCGACTGAAAGGATATCGATTGCTGCTAGAATATGTTGTGGTGCAATGTTGTGGTACACAGATAAGAATTTCAGAGATAGATGTAATAGTTCACGGATCTATGTGGTTTCATGTGCATCGATTTGAGATAAATGCCTAAGGTCTGTGGCACGGGAAACCAGAAAAGAGCTAGAATTTGTACTGTCAAATAAATATAAGTCTGAGGGGTTGTTTGAAAAGGAAAAGACCAAGCTATGGCTGAGATCCTGCCTTGCAATGAATTCTCACTCTGAAGAAAAGCTAGGAAAAAGTAAGAGAAAACACACTTTTACTGTATTTATCAGCCCTGGCATCAGATGCTGCATGTATTATAGGTTCTCAGAGACCTCTTGAGATAAGAACTAAAGTGGGTATTTACCAATTAATTAACCTCTGATGGGAAGGCTTGCCCAGTACATGCTGCTCACTCTATGTCTATGACTCAGTTCAGTCTAGGAAGCCTTAGCAAGAGCTTTGCTGTTATCCTGTAACAACCTTCAGAAGCAGGGAAGACCAAGAGATGCACCCAAATGGGGGTAAAATGGAAGGAACACAGATACCCCTCATGTTTCCTCCAAGGGGCACAATGTGGAAAGACATATTGGGACAGGAATGTAATTTCTCCTGAAGGCAGGTGGGTTAGAGATCCTCTTACTCTTTATCTCTTGCTACCATGCCAACTGCTTTACAAACCACGCTCATCATCCAGCTATACATGTTACAGAGCAAGACTGCAGCTAATTTCAGTAACTTCTCTGATCCAAGCTTTCAAATTGCTGATTTTTTTTTAATTATTATTATTATGAATATTTTTTGCCCCACACTGAGAAGGCCAACCAGTAGCAGAATTTCAACTGCTATTAGTACATACAATCTGAAAGCTATGGGAAAGTGTGAGTGAAAACACATTGCCAGCAAGTCTTGTGCAAAATTTTTACAAGACCTGTGGGCTGATTGTTCAGGATCCTCCATCTCCCAATCCTACAGTCAACCTGCTGACAGGATAGTGAATTGCAGCACCTCTAGCACAGAAAGGATACCTGAGACACTGTAGATCTGCTCTACCTAGTGATTCCAGAATATGTCAAGCTACACCACTAAACTGGAGATTAAGATAGCTGCAGGCTGCAATATAGGTGCTATGGACTGTATGTAATCTGCAGGCTACCACGTGATGATCACAGCAGTAGAAGAGCAGAGGGGTTACCCGGTCTACCTGAGCTGACCTGTGATAAGACAGGTTTTATGTAATGGGATTGTTGATCCCCTCCCCCCACTTTCTTATTCCAATGTTTACTCCCCTCCCTTATATTTTATTAAATTTCAATCTCTCTTTGGTAATAGCGAACAAACAGAAAATGAGAGCAGAATATTATATCCCATAGTATCACAGCAGTTTGAGAGACAGGTGCATCAGCACAATTGAAGGCGGGAGAAGGGGAAGTTCACACCAGGTATTGACTTCTCTTATAAGGTAAATATATAGAGACAGAAATCTCTTGACCAAGTGAAGAAAGCCCTCAGTTTGCATGGCTCTTGAAGCCTAGTACTGGAGCACCCCCACTTCATTCATCTTAATTGGTATAAAATAGAGCACATTATGGCAGTCAGTCTCTCTAAGGATGAGCAACAGAAAATAGATTATACACCCTGGCATGCAAAGCGGTCTGGTCCCAATCCTTATATCCTATGAAGACAGTGTTTTGGTGCACGTTGTATTGCAGGAGCCATATATGCTACAGAAGGCAACCACGGATAGGTGACGGGTGATAGGTTAGGTGCTTGGGCTACAGCTTAGTGCCAAAAATGAACAGCACCTCTCTGATTCAATGTAGAACAAAGCCTAACATTTTCTATACAAAAATATTTTTCTCTTCCATTTCCCAAATAAAAATAAATAAATAAATAAAGCCAATTCTGAAAAACATATTCACAAAGTCTTTTTAGACTAACTGTAGTGAATGTCTATATGGCATACTGCTTGTGAGGAATCTTTCCTTTCCCTGCTAACACTAGATTAGTAATTCTCTCCTTCACACTGTATGGCTCTGGCATCAACTCTACAATTCAGGAAAACCCCAGTCTCTCTGACTGAGACCACTATTTATACTGGATGCCCATTAATTGCATTGCTTGGAATGATTTGCTGTGGGTTTTCTTTCTTTCTTTCTTTCTTTTTTTTTTTTATTCTAGCAGCATTATGTCGTGATCTGATGATTGATTGGGCCCTGTGAGCAATCATGAGCCCAAGCCTATTGCAGCTAGCTTGATAGAGTGTATATCTCTATTTCATATTCAATAATGATGAATGGTCATGGCTTACATTTATATAGCGCCTTTCATCCAGAAAGATCCCAAAGCGCTTTACAAATTGATTTACTGTGCAAACTATGGGGTTTATTCTCCGCTTCATAAGCTCGTATAAATCCCATTGAGTTACTTGCACTTCATCACGGTACTTGGTATTGCCCAAACAAAGCACAAGCACTCTTTATAATACACCTAGGAGAGAGTCAGGGAGCACTTATAAAAATATGCAAGTGTTCAGAACCTCAGTTTTATGTTTTATCCAAAAGGCAGAATCTTTACCAGCAAAGCATCCACCTAACCCTTAGAAAGTACTACTTTCTGTGCTACTAGCCAGGCTTCTTGCAGCAATGCATTCCTTGGAGAGGACATGTCCAAGGGCTGAGCCAGACTTCTCACATGACTGCACTCTGAGGCAGTAGTTGTTTAAAAGTCAGTTCTTTCTCATTTAAAAAAACACACTATTAAAGAGAAAGCTACCGTCAGTTGACCATTAGAAGGCATAAATATAGGCTGCATGGGTTTCTTCTGGATTCAGAAGAAAAAAGCAGAAGGAAGGCTCAGGCAAACTTCCTGGTGATAATTATGAGCAGATATTTAGCCATAGTATGATGCTCTGCACTAATGTTTTGAAGAAAATTACCCAATCATCTTCTCTGTTCAGCTTTGGTTGGGGAATGAAATGCATCAGCTATGTGCCTCTGGCTTCAGCAACTGCTGTTGTCCCCACCTTGAAGACTGGGGAAAAGAAGTTCCCAACCTGTAATGTAGTCCATAGAGCTTCCAAGCCTGAGGGATACAGAGTGAAGTCGTGAAATCATGATGGAGACTGAGGTAATCATCCCAAGGCTATTTTCCACATTCTCCCCTCAGTCTGAGTGCTGTAAAGGAGCCAGAGCATCTCTATGTCCATGACTTTGGCAGAGAAGTAAGGGAGTTGTATAAAAACAAAATTTCTCAAATAAATATGGTGCTGGTGAAAATAAAATGTCAATGGTGGCTTTTACCAGTATGCATGGGCATAAGCTGGACAAGATCCCAAATACATTTTCTACCCCACTGTATCACTTCTGTGATGGCTGCAGGACTGAAATGGATGGTTCTAGCCTGACCAAAGATAAAGTCATGTCAGGTTATCCAATGCTTGTGTGAAAGCCCCATCTCCTAAGGGATTTCAATCCAAATGAAACAGCTCACTCTGGCAATCCAAAAAGAAATAGCTCACAGATACCTGAAGGTAAAAGGTACCAACCTAGTACTAGATTTACGTATGACATATGACAATATGACATATGACATTATGGACTGTGCTAAATTCTTTATTAACATCAGATCAAAAAAGGAAGAAGCAGAATAAAATCCCTCCTTGAAGACATGAGTATTTTGAAAAATGGGTATAACAGCAACAGTGACAGTGTCAGCCTGAAAGCCCCCCATGTAACATGAATTCCTGGGGGGGTGATCACATAAGGAACATGGGAGGATTTATCCAGCAGCTTCATAATACGTTCAGGCCAATATACTTGCAGACTGTCCCTCAGTTGTACATGTTCCACATCTATTTTGGCCAGCTCTAGCAGCTTGTGCAATACCAGTAAAATCTCTTTGACAATGAGTGAGGTTTTAAGGAGGCAGTAGGCAGAGATGTCCTCCTCTCTCCTCCTGTCATGAATGACCTGCCTGTTTGACTTGAACACCTAAAAGGAGGTTATAGCATCATAGAATAATTTAGGTTGGAAAAGGCCCATAAAATCATCAAGCCCAGACATCACCTAACACTGCCAAGTCCACCACTAAACCATGTCCCTAAACACCACATCCCCACGTCTCTTAAATACCTCCAGGGATGGTGAATCCACCAGTTCCTGGGCAGCCTGTTTCAATGCCTGAACACTCTTTCCATGAAGAAATTCTTCCTGACATCTAATCTAAACCTTACCTGTTGCAACTTGAGGCCATTTCCTCATATATTAGGTTACTAAGATACAGCCAGGATCTTCATGGGGGCACATGGCAGAAGGATGACAGACAGTGGCCATCTACTGCAAGAGGCGAGGTTCTGACTGAATACAAGGAAAAACATTTTTACCATAACTAAGCAGTGGAACGTGTTACCCAGAGAGACTATGGAATCTTCATCCCTGGAGATTTTCAAGGCCCAGCTCAATCCTCCCTGCACACATTCCATCCAGCAGTTTTCCCAAGCTCCTTCCTCACCAGTTTAATTCCTCTCATGTCTTGTGTTCTGCATGACATCATGGTTCCTTCTGGCTTTGATGTCACTAGGAGTGGAGTGAGAGTAAGGGTGAGACTTCCAGATCTGGCTTGTAAGATATTCATGTTCACACGTTTGGAGATAGAGCGACACAGAAGACAAGATCAAGGCCTACAAACCTAAGATAAAGCATGTGACCGAATCAACAGGGGAGCAAACGAGTATTTCGATGAGGACAGGTGCTTGCCTGTTGCAGACAGCATTATCAGAACTTAGCTATCAAATACTAAGAAGTAACTCATGAGCTACTGAAAAAAAAATCCTCAATAACTTGCCTATTTCTGATCATGAGGAGACATTGGGAAAAGTATAATAATGACCCTTTGCCGTATTTTAAATCCTTACCCCACTCCCTCTATACTATGGACATATGAGTTCCTTAGCCAGTAATGTAAATGCTTTAATACAGACAAAGCACACATTGCTGGCAGTCCGGTGATGGGATTTTATTTTTTTTTTGTAAGTTAATATCAGAAGTTACAGGTTCCACATTTTTACCAAGCAAATGTTTAGAAAGCATGGACTTGCATAACTGTCCTGTTTGGTGGATTTTATAATCAACAAAGAACGACTAACTCATTAGATCAAAGTCAATTTAAGTATTTATGAGGAGGAACAGGCATACTGGTAGAATATCAAGAAATTCTTACAATCTGCAATTTGGAAGATCTAGAGAAGCCACAGAATCATCCCATAGTTATTGTTTGATGCTGGGATGCACTTTCTGCTGGTCATAGATTCCATAACGTGGCAAAGTTCTCCTAGCTGGAGGACCCCGGAGTGACACCACCAAAGCAGGGCACCAAAGAGCTACACAATGCCAACTTACATCAGTTGACTGAGGGCCACCCTGGAAAACAAGCACAAGAAAAGGAGTTCACCCTGTGTGAAGAGACACTGTGTAATCTCACTATTCAGCAAGCAGTTGAAAAGATTTTGTGATTTTTTTGCTCTTAGACAACTTGCTAACAGACACAGGACACCTTATGAACATTACAGAACAGGTGATAACAAAGCCAGGAAGTAATTGAAAATTAAGGAAAACCCATCGTATTAGTTAAAATGACAGGGCCAGAGTCCATTTCCTGGCAAAATAGCCTTTAACTTCACATGAAATGCCAGCATAAATGACTTAAATTGAACTTTTACTGGCACTCAGCAGAAAAGTCAAGGACCAAACAAATGCTGGAGATGGAGATCCTCCTGATCTAGGAGAATCCCTTCCATCCATAGCAGAAGTCACATTCAGAGGGGTAAGGATGCCAGGGAAGCCTGCCTTGCCTTTCCTGGCTTTATTTATCCCAAGGATAAGAGAAGATTCTGACAGCCCTCCACAACCATCAACCTACCCTTGTTCACCAGTGCTGAGCTCACATCAAATCACTACTCCAAAAAAGGAAGAAAACACAGCCAGCTGTTTTGGAAATGAAAGCAAAGACTTTTAAAAGCTTTCCAAGAAGAGAATGTAACAGGTAATGCTCAATGACCTTAACTTTTATACACAAAAATAATAATAATTAAGAAATATGGCATAAATTTTTCAAGTTTTTATGCCCTTGCAAGCAGATGTGTTTGGACAAAATGTAACAGTGCTTAGCATAGATCTCACTGTTCAGCTTCACAAGCCTAAAACATCATTGTATTTGCCTGTACACAATGCTTACCATTTAGCCAACAAACCTTCCATGCTGCAACTCTCCAGAGATGGTGCAACAGGAACATACAGCAGCCAGAGCTACATGTCTGGTAAAGCCCTCATTGCTGAATAGGACATGACAGTATGTACAGTCATCACTAAAGCAGGAAGGGAGTCCAAAAACATGTGAATCAGAGCCTGGGGAAACAGTACTTTACAGGAGCTTGTTACAAAAGCAAGTGGAAAACTACTGTGATCCTGTCATTGTTTTGTTTTGTTTTTCCCCAAAGCAAGCAAGTGCCAGAAAGCATGAATCCTACTTGTATAGAAAATCACACGATCCTCTTCAGCCTTCCAGTGTGGAGGAGCATGTTGCACTACACCATCCCCCTGCAATCCTCCCTCCCTCTCATCCACTGTAGATATACAAGGCTAAGTTGATGAGCTGTTCAGCTTAGTGTGAAATGTGTTACATTTTCCCCCCAGCTGCTTCCTGATTGCAGTATTTACTTTTAATCTCCTCTGCCTCAATGCCCGATAAAAACTTTGTCACATTAGATGGTGACAGATGGGAAAGAGAAGGGGGGGATCACTGCAAGGGAACGTCCTGGCTTCTCAATAATTTTTCACAACGCCAATTATGTCCTTCAGTGCTTCCCGGCATGTGCACCCATGTCAGCAGAGAAGGAAATAGAAAGGCATAAATAAAGACAAAACCAGGCACTGCGTGGTTTTAATCTGCAGAATAACATTTCTCATTTGGGTGAAATATTGTTGGATTTTCTCCCTGTGCTGGAGATGGAGACACACACACATATATACACAGAGACACAGATGCAGAGTTCACAACTGCCTGCCTTATGCTTGGGTACTACCCATCCTCACAAGCAGCACCACAGCATTGTGAATGGAAAAGCAAAGGCATTCTCTGCTTTCTGAAAGATATCCATGTACAGCGAACCAAGTATCAGGCTCTTTAATCCAACTGCCACTGACTACATGGGGATCATCTGAAGATTATCATTTTTGTTGTATCAGAACAGTTCTTAGAAAGTTAAAGATCATAATGTATCAGATTATGCTTGAGGCTGCTGATAAACATCTGTGTACAAGCCTAATCCTAGATGCTGCTGCAGTTGCCACCTTTATATTCCATCCAAGGTGGTGGGCAACAAGGGAAAATCTATTGAGTCTGAGTTACTTCTTGCTTAGGTCTCCTAGAGAAATGAAACGCAACAGTAACAACATGAATTGGTGGAGATGTGTACAGCAGAACCTGAAAGTAATCATGGAAGCAAAGTGGGAGGGCTCCCGGAAGAAGGTTTGTCCAGGAGACAGAGACAGAGATGATCTGGGTTGGGCTTTAGCCAGTACTATCAGGATAAAAAAACTACCTTTTGTTTGCCCTTGCTGTATTTAAGAAATAAGGCTTTATGGATTTTCTTTGTAAACACAAAAAAAAGTTTCTTTGAACTAAGAGAACCACACATGCTTTGGACCACAGCTATTACTCTCTTCTGGACAGCTGTGGCTCAGTCCCAAACCAGGTGAATTCCATTCCAAGCAGAATAGGAGTTCTTCTTCTGTCTCAGAGGAGTGCATAACAGAGCAACAGCAGCAGCTCCAAGGCATGACGGAAGTGTTACAGAGATAAGAAGGGCTGAGGAGCCTCAAATGGAAGAGAAGGGAACGGTAACTTTAAAAATAAATATTATGCTTTGATGATGTTCACAGGTATGGCACATTAAGGCGTCTTCCATCAGGCCAGAACGTGGACTGCAGGCATCTTGGTTTAAAGCCAAGACAATGCCCCTGTCCACATTAGATATGAAATAAGATAAGTAGATATGCTATAAAACAAGTACTCTATTGCCTCTCAAATCAGAGGGCTTCTGGGTAGCAACAAATTGGGCATTAGCCAAGGAGTTACTCATTCAGCCTCTGGAAAGAAAAATAAATGTGAGTGAGAGGTCTCTGGGCTCAAGGCTAGAAGATTTAGCAGACATCGGGCAAAGGGCTGTAAGCTACAGAAGCAATGAAGAAGCTACTGATAAAATGAGCTATACTTTATATGAAGCCAGGGAATAAATGGCTGAAGACAGCACAGAAAAGATAAGGCAAAGGGTTGATAGTAGTAAGTTCTTCAACTGTAGAGTTACTCTACTGAAAATAGCTAACTTGCAACAGAAGCATTATGGTCTCAGACAGAGCCTCCTTATGGCTGTGAATGACCAGATTTCAGCAGTCACATTTGTACTTACATGCCTGTCAGTACGGACACATTAGAGGCACGTTTACAGAACTCATTATGCAAAGGAAATTCCCCCAAAAACTCAACTACAGTGGGCTCAGTGATATCTTACTGTGGCAGAGAAAAACACCCTCTTCCCTACAGGCAGACCCAGTGAGAAAACACAAGTTTCTGAAAAACTTGCTGACTGAAAAGGGCACAAATTACCAGCATCAGGCCAGCTAGAACTCAACAGATGTAGGAGCAAGATGTACAAGCCGCTTACAAGCAAAAATTAGTATGAAGAGAAAAGGAATGTCAAAGCAAATAGATTTAAGGAAAAGGACAGAAGAGAGAAACTCAAACCTGAACTACTTTTAAAACTCATTTGCCTTTCCAAAGGATGAGCTCCGAAAACTAGGAACTGTATATGGGCCATACCCGGTTGGAACCTCTGGAAGGAACCTGTGATAGAGCTGCTAGAAATTGCATCATATTTGCAAACAGATACAAGAGACAGTTGCTCTAGTGTGTACCATGTCATAGGGTGACAATTTTCATTGCTTTTCTCATTCCTTCTTTTTATAAATATATCAACTTCAGTCACTTGTGATTGACCAGTTGATAAAGACTGTAAATAACAAAATGTATATGCATCCAAATTGTTTTCATCTACCCTCCAAATGAGTTCTTCAGCAAAGTAATGTTCTCAGCTCTCCATGGCAGTATTTTGGCAAACTAACCTAAGGTGTTTCCACAGAGAAAGAAAAAAAAAATGCAGAGAGGTATTGCTCTAATGTCATTTGATCTAAAAGTGTACTTCTTCCAGGCAGAAGAGATGAATCACATTTTATTTCTCTGATTCTCTCAGGAGATGGCCAATTAGTTTTACTTGAATTTGTTCTAATTGCAAATTATGTTAAAGGAGTGGGACTGTCCTAGGAATCAGAGGCAGAAGAAACATTTTCCTACTTGTATTTTGGTTTCCTTCTGACTCATATGCAAAGGACTCTTTCTGTTCTTTCACCCAAAGTTTATTAAACAATACTCATGTCACAGTTTCTTCTCCCAGTTTAGCTGCCTTGTCTTGCATACTTTAGCATAACATGGTCAACGGGATTTTTGCCCTCCTATCTTAGAGCTTACATTTAGGTTGAGACTACTTAAGTATAGTGACCGAGAGTTAGAGAATTATTCTGTTTTTCTGTTAAGAAGTATATATATATATATATATATATGTATATATATTCATATATATCCCCCCCAAAAAAAATCAGCCTTTCCTTCATTTAGGCACAATAAAGTTCCTAATGATGGGAGAAAAACAACTGCCAGAAATTCAGTGACCATGTAGCTGTGCACCAGGAGGATTCCACATGCCACCCCATTAACTTTAGTCTCTAGAGGAAAGACAGGAGCTCAGCTTCAATATGCACTCAGCTTTGCTCTGCCTGACTTTCCTTAGTGAACATCACCAATTCCTCAGGGGAAAACTCCAGCTCCTGAAAGTAACAGAAAATTCACTTGGTTTCCCCTAACCACGTGGCCCAGAATAATAATGTACGGAAGCTAGGTAAGCCAACAGTCCAAGTCAAAAATCTGCCTATCTGTTTAACAAAAAGCATTGCAGATTATATGAGCAAGATCATCACTGCATTACAGAATGTAAACATGTAGGAAGGTCTCGCTTGTTTTGCCAGCAAATTCCAAACTGCTCTTGAATGAAAAGAATATAGAGGACCCAACTAGCAACCCAGCCAGCTGTGCACGAAATACCTATGTCACATTGAAGAGGTATTCAGGAATTAACAAGCGTGCTCTTCCTTTGCCGCTTGTATGAGTGTGTGCAGCACTTATATCTGCAGCTTTTCAGAGGACTGCACTTGTACCTGGCTATATGCTTGTCAAAGTACTTGTCAGCAATGGTACAAGAATATAGCCTACACTGATTTAAATAGTTCAGTGAGTCCAATCAGTTTTCCACAAGCATTACACTGCGATTTGCCTCAGGAAGTTAGATAACAATTCCCAACTCATCTTCTCTTCAGTTGTTTTGAATTCTCCATCCCCAGTTTGCATAACTCACAGTAATGACAGGAAAATAAAAAGCGGTGTGCAAGTAAAAGTCTGACCCTTGCAATCTCACAATCAGAGGATGTTTGCCATGTCCCTGTGGGAGATCCCATGTTTTCCAGTATTCCCCCAGCCCCAAGGTACACCTACAGTGTGTACCCACATGGGCAGAGCAGTAGACAGCCCATTGACTCTTGTTGAGTGGGTCTCACTAAAATTTCCCGACTCAGTGAAAACTGGGTGGTAGTGGCTCGGAGGCTTACCACAAGCAGTAATATCAGCACTTTAAGTCAGCTGTTCATTTGCATTGTCATTCCCACTCTGGCAACCTGATGCCTGCCTTTCCAACAGAAGCATACGCAGGTTAGAAGGATTAGTGATAACTTCACTTATCTGGTAAATTTTAGATCTTTAATACAGTACATAATAATTCCTGACAAGGATCAAAAAGCAACAGACAAGAACTGCATGCCTGCATCATCCACACTAAAGGTTTTCAGCTTACTATGTGTATATCTCTGGGATTCTTTGAAATACTTGCAAGAGCATCACAAACGGCAACTACGAAAAGCAATCCCGTTGTCAGGAGGCTCAGTGTCACTATATAGGAGACCAGACATTCACTGGAAAGTTTTCATAGAGGTCCACAAACTTAAAAAAAAAAAAAAAAAAAAAAGCTGAAAGCCATCATAACTGTGGTAAGTACTACATAAACAGAGCAACATTTTAGCTGGACTAATGAGTAGGCATCAATATGTGGATACTTTTATCTAGACTTGCCATGAAAGTCTTTAATGCCACTAAGTAAAACTCCTTCTCAGTAAATCCTATTGATTTACAGGAGAATAATAGATATTTACAAAGTATCTATGCTATTTTTTTCACAGCATTTCTTATTTCCTTTAAAAAAGACCAAACTTATTTAGGAAAAAATCCCAGTGATATTTCTTGTGTTTCTTATTCAAACTGCCTGTAACAATACCATATCTTCAGGACAAGAGCATCGTTGTTTTCTCTGTTCTGCAGAAACTTTGCATAGATAAATACTAGCAATATACTTATCTATAGGGGAAAATAACTCCTTATGGCAACAGATTCCAAGAGGGTCAGTTAGAGACCAGTGATTCCAAGGAAAAGCCTTTGGGCAGAGCAGATACCAAATTGTTCCGAAGCATAGCTAAGCAGCTGCACTCTCCTATTCAGCTGTGATTCACTGGTCGCTCAAGATCCACAGAGCATATCCAGCAGTTTCCTGTGCTGTTTCCTCCTGTTCCGTAGGAGGTGATGAGTTGTATGTAGGTCTAGTCCTGGCACCCCTGTCTGCTGATATGATCTGGAGACCACTGGCTACACTGACCTTGCTGTTGGGAGCTGTTGTTTGAAATCAGTTTGGGACATTTCAACAGAATTATCAACTACTTCTTTTTGCATTTTTTTTTCCTGGTTACAGTTATGATCTGCTTCCAAGTGCTCCGCTGTGTCTCAATTCCATGCTCTGTGGGTTGGAATATACTGGCTAATCCCTTCAGCAGGTTCAAAGACATTGTTTTGACTCTCCAATTTTCCTATGCTCTGCCATGCAAGGGACCAATACTGAATACAGCCCTAAACCTTCACACTAGTGTTGAATAAAGAGGAGTTATCATCACCCATCTGTCTCACAAAAGTTGTCTTCTGATACATGTTAGAACAGCATTTGTAATACAAGCATCCCTGCACCCTGCTCCCATAGAACCAATGAGCAGCAAACCCACAGGTTTCAGCAGTACACAGCAGCAAGACCACTCAGACAAACAGGTCTGAAATACTAACGTTGGGATCTAGGACCTCCACCCTTCACTTTCAAGAAAGCAAGCAAACAAACAAACAGCAACTCTTTACAGAGGTTTCAGCAATATGTTTCAACCACATGCTTTTGCTCACAACTAGTTGAGGGGTGAACTTGAGCCCTCCGGAAGCAGAACAGGGACACGTTGAGCTTCTCAGGGTTTGTGAAGGGGAGGGTAGTGGGTTTCAGAAAGATTATCTCACAGTTCGAACTCGTTAATGAAAGAAATAAATTAACCAAGCTCATTTTTCAGGGAATTCTTGTGTAAACTGGAAATTTTCCAGTCTGTGAGCCCCACACTGTGCTAACCCATAAATCACAGCAAGCAGGTTGTCTGTATAGTGAGAGCAGCCACGTTTGGAGATGGAGCGGGGGGGAGAAACCAGCATATGTTCATGGAGGGAAAAAACATAAAAGCAAAACAGAAAAGAAGAATATCTCCCTTGCCCACCACTGGAACAAAATAAAAGGCTTGGCCTCAGGCACTGGAACATACGCTGTCTCTGAAGAGCCCCCCAAACCAGGGGAAGGCACCTGAAACAGGTCAGCTTTTAATTGAATACAATATTAATTACCGCGTGCACCATTAACGGTTTGTGGGATTTGACTAATTAATGTAATAGTTTCTGAGTCACGCTCATTAAATATGAAAATTACGCCGGTGAAAGGTATTGGTTTCATTATCAATCTTGTATGGACAGGAGGGGAAGGTGGGGGGAGTGAGGATGCAGGGGAAAGATTCCCATCCTGAGTTTTTGTGTTGTTAGCTCTCTCCTCTTGGAATTGGTTCAGGTGAGCAGAAGGAAAAGCCAAAGTGAAAAGGAAAGGAAAGAGGTAGGGAGAACAGGAAGCATTGCCTAGTGGCAGGAGCTGGTGGTTGCAAGTCAGGTCCCAAAAGCTACCCAGCTCTGAGCAAATTACACTTTTGCTTAGTGGACAGAGCTGGCTGGTCTGCATGTAGCTCCAACTAGTTGTTGTCAATTCTTATCATAATGCTTAGTTTCCTTCGCCCCCCTAGAACAAGCATAATGAGAGAGATCAATGTCACATGGAGTACTTAATTCATCAACCCATGCAAAGCATGTGGCCGGTCCTTAGTGGAAAACTACAGGGAAGGTAATTATCATTGTTAAAGTCAGCTCCAGACCATGATTACGCACTGAGGATATGTTGAGTTGTACTGCCATGGGATACACCCCTCACATGGGGCAAAACTGTTACAGAGGAAGGACCAGAGATACTATATCTCTCATTCCTATCCTGCAATGCAGAGTAGGGGCAGCACTGATGTACTCTGGAGGGAATTGCCGTCACACCTATACAGGACGAAGAGCCACCTGCATGCAGGATCTCTGGGGAGAGAAGAGAAAGAGAACATCAGTGCTCCAGGGCCCCCTTGTGCCCTACCAACCACGACAGAGCAAAATGCAGAGGTCACCTTCTAGACTGGAATTAGACACAATACACAGCTGAGGCAGGAGGAAGGGGAAAAAAACCTCAAGAGTGAGATAAAAGCCTAACGTCACTTAGGAGGACCATTTTTCCAAGCACCATGGAGGGAAGTAGGAGCACCATCCTGTTAGCAACAATGCATAAATGCTGCACAAGGACCTAGGGCAGTAGGAGGAGCAGAGATAACATCAATGCTATTATTTTTGTAGCAGTCCTCTTGACTGATTCTTAACATATTTGGCAAATGCTATGGGGGTAAACAGGGGGAAAGAGGATGGCCTTATGCCAGAAGCTTTTGCATTCGTGCTGTAGGTGTATATCAGCTTGGAAGAGCCAGACACAGAGAAGAGAAATTATCAGGTGGGGAAAAAGCAAGAAAAGGACAATAACACACATGCAGAACCCCACAAACAACTCAAAACCCAGATTTTTCTTAAAAGGGAGGAGACTGACAGTAGACAGTAAACCCATAAGAAGGAGGAAAACCCCTACACTCTGTTATGGCTTTCATCACTTTGTGTAGCAAGTAATGGCTTTCTGATACTTTTTCTCTCCTTTCCCCTCACTGCCTTCAAAAGAGCTGCCAATGATCTTTCTAAATAGCATCAGCTTGCCAGGAACCTGTGGTTGAGCCTGCTGAGAGTTTGTTAGACTGTGCACAACCAGCTCCTCTTTGGGGTTATAAAATACACAGCCAAGACCAATCTGCAGGCTCCTGTACTGCATTTAAGGCATTACCTGCTGTCCACTGTACCGCTTCAGACCAGTCTCTCACATATAAATGTTCCTTCTTACTCCAAGCTTCATTGCACTGTATGGAGTAGGGAAGGCAGGTAGCTACAATCAGTCATAATTCATACAGGAACTATGAGTGCCATGGGCTCTGAGAAAGCTGTAAAATTTGGAGGGTTAATGGTATAATTCAATCCAAACTTCTGATTATAATGACTGCAGTTCCCTTTGCAACATTATTAACAAGGCTACGTTTGTTCTCTGTAACAGCAACACAAGTAATCACTCATTTATGGGGTGAGGACAAGTTTCCCCTGTGATTCTAATCCTATTCCAAACAAACAAGAACTCTTCTGGTCTGAAACAATGCCATACAGATGGTATCTTCTGGTCCAGGTCACAGGGTTCCACTGAACTCCTTTCCACCTATTTTAAAGATGAGCTTTGCATTTTCATCAGTTCATCAAAACAGTCAGGGCACTAATACCCTACAAGCTACTCTGGAGCTGGCTGAAGGTATTTGGATTATGCTTTTGTGCATATTTCAGGGATCAAGAAAGGATATCATTCATACTACTACCTGTCTTGCCTTGCTAAACAAAGTTCAGCCTACGCTTGCAAAGGTCTTTGTAAGGACCTTTCATCACAGTAGTTAGTATGAAACATTTGGCTCTGGAAGTCTCTAAACTGCTGGATTACCAAACACTGCTGTTCTTCCCAGAAGTATGCAATAGGGCCATTATCAAACAGCATACCACACTACATGAATTTTTGTTCAAACTTTTACCGTTGCTTCATGCTGCTACAGTTCCTATGAATTCTGTCAATGAAAGAAGAGATGTCAAGGACTGAAAGTTTCAACAGCCAAAAGCAGAGGTGAGATACTCTCCTCTAGGAAGCATGCTGAAGAACCACGCTCCTTGTTTCTGCCTAGTATTGCAACAGCTTTTACCAGCTCACACTTACTTTTAGCTTCACTCACTATATCCTCTACACACTATTTGATCCTTTTCTGTTTCTCTCATTCTCCATATCTTTTTTCATACATCTATGCTGATGAAATAGGGAGGAGTTTCCAGACTGCAGTCAAACCCAGGATTCTATGCCTAGAACTCCTGGTTCTAGAAAGAAAACCCACACCCAATACAGAGCAGTTTGTGTTAGGGGGAAAGCCTTTGCAGCTATGAAAATACTCATGTTGCAGCTACATAATCGATATAGCTCACACTCGTCTGTGTCTCCCATAACTTTGCTAACATGAGTTCATGAATTTAGCGCTATATACTGTTGAGGTATGTTGTCACTACCTGTTATCTATTACTATTTCATTTTCATTTTAAATGCTTTTCTGTAGCTCAAATGTATCTCTGAATGAAAGACGGTGTTCCCAAATGAACATGACATTAGACACTTTCAACTTCAGTTACAAGAAGAGGACAAAGTAAGAACATGCAAGGTTAATGCTCAGTTAAACTTTAAAGCAGGTAAGCATGGTGATACTGAAGCTGCAGAAAATTAACTTATTACAGACTTTATTTTTGGTATCATGTTAAAGTGGCATTTGCCTAAGCAAAGTTGTAAGTTATAAGCACTTTATTCGTTCACCACCAGACACTAGTGGACAAATGCAAACTGCCTTACATTCCACCACAGAACATGGTTTATTCAGATTAAAAGAGGAGAAAAACGGGTCAGTGTAACAGATAAAGAAAGTGTGGTAAAGCTACAGTAATAAACTTTTTTATAAACTTTTTTTCTTACTTAGTAAGAAAGTTTTTCTAACTAAAACCTTCAGGTTTAAAACAAGTGTCAAAGTTATGTTTTCATAAACTTTACAGGGACAGTTTAATTTTTCCAAACAAAATGATATTAAGAAACCAGGAAAGGGATTTTTGAGTTTCTCCTTTCTCATTAAGACTAGCAGTTTCACTGACAAAACACTGTTTATGTAGTTCTTCTTGCCTGAAGACTTTGGAATGGTTTCAAAAGAAGGTATTACTGTCCCACCAAAAACTACAGCACAGAGACCAAACCAGGCATACAAACCCTCAGCTGTGACTGTGGGTCACCCACAGCTAAAGCAGGCACATAATTCTGAACAATAGGATAAAAATAATGTCCTATCATTGAATGATTCTTCACAAGCAGAAACACATCATACTTACTGCTCTAGAGAATTTACAGTGCCAGCGTCTGTGACAAAATCCCTAAAAGCAATGTGCTGATAGACACAGCAGGATTTGAGGTGCTTGTATGTACCCAGCTCGGCCTCCTGCTTGCTGGGGCAAGCTGATTATTGGAATTTCAATACAGAAAGGATGTATTGATCACATCATGCATTATGTGATTTATGAACTTCTGTAAGGAACTGTCTGTCCTTGCAAAACCAGGCAGCAGTGAGCAGAGTAGCACGTTCTATCTAAGCCAGATCTCTGGAAAGAAGCCTTCTCACTGCACAAACATGAGATGTGAATGAAATTTAAGACAGGGAAGGAAGCCAAACCCAGTGGGTCTGCAGTCAGAACAGTTTGTTGTCCCATGCAAGCCAGACAAAGCACCATTTGCCTTTTAGCTATTAGCCATATAAGAAAAATGAGAGTTCATTTGTATCCAATAGCTTCCTCTGCTGGTGGGGAAACCCAATATAACAGCCATCACTGGAGCTAACGCATTAGAGGAAACTGATACTTCTTTCAAATGTTTTATTTTTTTGTAGTGTTGTTTTGAATTACCCAACTTATGCTTAACCCACCCCCTAATAGTATTCAGTCTCTGAGCAGCAAATTAAGAGAGTATTCCTTTCCAAGCCGAAAGTCCTTGCACAGGACTGACTGGCAGTTCTCCCTGAACTTATCAACCAGCAGGAGTTGAGTTCTCAGAGATTCGGGACGTGTTTTCTACCAAGCTGAAAAGACAGATTTAGGGCAAGACTCCAAGAATTAGAGGACAGCCCCCCTTACCAGGCACTCGGCAGCACTTTAGTAAACAGAAAGAAGAGCACGAAGACAGCTTACTACCAAGTCTATGCCTGCTCCTGGCAGTAGATATATGATTGGCCTCTCTCATGTGGAGCTTTCATTCAAGTCAGCTCTGTATCGCATTGACTCACAGATAAACACTTCTGGTGGCTGAGTGTGCATGGAACATTTTCAGAGGTGAATAGGTGGGTGAGAGGACATTAAGTTCTATGCTACAGCTTGCTCCATGTCCCATAATTTTTTCTTCTACAAAATATCTATAGATGATGATGCTATCTTTATTCTTTCACACCAAAAGGGGAGACGTACAATGGATGGAAGTGACCTGAACCAACACTCTTGCCAGTAATTTTGTTCCTTAGCCACACCTACCGGATTTATTTCAACATATCCACCTCCAAGTAGCTTCAGACAACAAATAAGAACATAGCAAATCACTACAGATATCTGCAGAAATAGGTCTTCACATGTAGACTTCAAAAAGATCTCCTAACAAATTGTTTGTAAAGGGCACATAGTTCACCCCTTCTACCAGCTGCATATTTTCTACAGATTTGTCCAGTCTAGTTTTAAATTTATGCCAAGCAGCAGAGATGGTATCACTTGTCTTGAGAAACTGTTTTTCTATCTTTGGTCCAAGATTTTTCTTTAGCTCCAGTAACCCTCCCAAGACTTGGCAAAAGGATCAAATAGTAGTGGGAGCCTGAAACATTCAGCTCGTTTGCGAATTGAATGTACTTGGCCGTCTCTCCAGCCCCTGATCAGTTCTGAAGCTTTTCACTTGGACATACTCACCTTTTTGACCTAAATGAGGAAATTCTGTGTCTACTCAGAGACAAGAGAAAGAGACATTCACAGCCATTCAGGAAAATAAGTCACATAAGGCAGATTCTTTGATTGGAAAGAGGTCCAAGTAACAGCCCTTCCACCTGCTCACACAACAGTATTACTGTTGCAGTAATATATAATAACACTTCACCATCCCACCAGGTGTGCTCTGTTTAGATTCAGCAATCCTGATCTTGTACACTACTTAGAAAGGCAACAGTACACAGCAATACTCTTCTGCTGGAGAAATACCCAGGAATAATCCTCTAATTTGCCCCCCATTTACTGATTTACACACTCCACCCGTGAAATGGCAGCCTCTACCCATAGGGATTCTTTCACAGAAGAAACAAGAAGCTTTCCTGACTGTGTGCTGCTATCCAAAGACATATGGATCATTAACAAAAGTGAGCATCCAGCCTCACCATTAATCACTGGCTGGCTCAACACCTGCATTCTGCAGACAGCCTTCACTGAAGAAAGTTTGCAGCTGGCCCAGCTCTGGCTGAGCTTCCTTATACCCACCAACTATCTCCACTCTCCATTTGTCAATTGTAAGTGATAATTTCTATTCAATCTGATACATATTATAAGAATATAAACAAATGCCTCTGGCTGTATCACAGCTGCGATCACTTCCCTTTATAGCCATCATTTATTACAGGAGGACAGGTGGCCGTTCAGTGGAATGCCGAAGAGGCTATCACCTGGACAATCACCAGAAAACACACTTACATTTACATTCTCCCCAGGCAGACAGGCAAAAGAGGCTTGTGATTTCTGGAAAAACTTCGCTATGCTCCAGAACTTCTTCCTTTCCCATCCATGCATATCACAGGAGCAAGTCTGAATACTATCAGCCTACGTCATCAGTGAACCCCAGATTTCCAGCTTAAACTTATTTAGAATTTTTGAAAATATTAAAGGTGTAGTGGTGACATTTCCCCCGTAGTTGCTTCTTTTCATGTCTTACAATTTTGATATGGAATACTTGCTTTTTCTAAATACTATTTGGGTTCACTAACATATACAAAACCCTAGGATGACTGCAGATTTGTTGCTCAAATGGAATTTGAAGGAAGGCTTATTATCTTCTGCTAGCGACATACAGTGTTTCATTTCAAAAAGACCTCAGAATTCATATATAGGAATCATCTCACCTCCTCTTAAAACGCTGTCACCTCTAAACAGGAAATATGGCAGGTTACTTCACAAGTCAGGCAGCAACAGTCAGGACAGAAAGTGAACAATATTGCAGTAGCAGCACTTACAGACCACAGAATATAATCAACACATCTGTCAAATTCCATAACAACATTAACCTCAACTATTGAATCTGCACAACAGGACCTCAGTCTTGAACTACCTCTGCAGGACTGCAATCTCACAAGCACAGGATAGTTGGAGTTCGGTGCAAGATCTTAGTTCAGAACATTCTTGCATAATCACAGTTTTCCCAAGTCCCTACCAACAATGCTGAGAGGAGGACCTGGGTTTCCCACGTTCATCCTAACACTTGTTAGCTTGTTAGAATGTAGGGAACTGGACTTTTGCACAGAGTGCTGCAAGGACAGGGCAAGGAAGACTGGTGTGGAAGAGCTGCTTTAGGATCTTGTCATAGCTCTTACCTCACTCAGTATCCATTATTCTGAAGATTAGAGTCTACATGTATCACAACAAAACGTGCATTATCAAGGTCACAGGAACAGACAGACCAATGGTCCATCAAACCGAACATCCTGTCTCACCAGCAGCTCGCATCAGATGCTGTGAAAGAGTGTACCTTCTCCAGTTATACTCTTCCAGCACCCATTCCTTTCAGGAGTCTGTACAGCCAAAGGCTGTATTTAGACCATTCGGTTCATTAGCTATCCATGGACTTGAATATCTAATCCCATTTATATTCTTCGTCCCCAACAAAATCCAGTGAGAATAAATCTTACAGTTAAATTCATCTGGATACTTAGAGCTTTTCCTTCATCTGGTTTTCACATAGCACCCAGTGAAACCTAGAGTCTTTTTCACTAGTTTCTACAACTTTGTAGGCCTCTATCAAAACTGATCAACCATTTTCCATTCTGCACACACCTCTATCCAATGCTGTCCTCCCAATAGATAGAGATGAAAGTTATTTTTTTTTTACTGCACAGAATAGCAAAGTTATTATTCAGTGATCCTCCAGTCCATCAGCAATGTAGTCACATTTTTAGGGCACAAAGGTAGGAACCAGACTTGAGATGCCAGTCCCCATTGACTCTATTTGCAGACTTGGGCAAATCCATTTGCCTCCTTTTACCTTTACTTCCCTACCTTCAGGTTAGATATAGCACTTTCTTACTTTCAGAATATGATCTGAAGTTACACTATAAATGCCTGCAAAGCATCTTATGAACATGAATAAAGGTAACCATAAATACATTAAATGTAACTTCCCAAATTCCTGTACTGTTCCTACCAAAGGTCATTCTGATAAAAGATGGGTACAACCAAAAGATACGGTTGTAGAAACAGAGAAGAAATACAGCAAGCAACTCTACCAATTCAGCATATGACCTGGAGATGGAATCAAGTCAGCTTAGAGTAGAGCTTCACACAGGCAGATGGCATGTGACTTTCAGTATCATACATGCCTACAAAAGTCACTGTAATAACTCTCCTGCCTGTAACAACACAGCTGTTCTCAATACCTTGGGATGATCCTGTGAAGCAAGCTTCCAGGTCAAGTATGCAGTATGAGTAGGTGCCATCTGTGACCACGTCACTCAGTGGGGAACCACTGCTGCCAGCAAGCTCAGGAGAGCCAATTGCACATCAATGCTTTATTGCTAAAGAGACATTTTAAGAGCAGTAGAGGTAGAAAGCTTGAGGTCTGCCCTTAACTTCCTGAGCCACAGAACAAGCTCTCGGCTTGGTGAACATAGAGCACTGCTGAAAATACTTTTCCACAGAGGTATGCTATTGATGTATGTCTGGTTTCATCCACCTGCCAACTTGGGATACGCTAAGGAGAATTTCAGCACATAAATAATAACATTTCAGTCATCATCACCCTGGGGAAACAACTTACTGGGTGCTACAACCATCTTAAGGCCAGAAGTGGTATTTGTTTTCACTTTGAACCTGTGCAGGCCACTAGGATCACAAGTTCTTCTGGAATCCTGTCCTCAGGACACTTCCCATTTAGTCCTGTCACTGCCAGTTTTCTGTCACTGTTTTGAAAGACGGCAAAACAAAGGAAGGTAAGCAGAGTCACATACCACCTCTTCTAAACCCTCCTCTGCCAGCACCTCTCCTCCTTCAGAACTATGAAGCACAACACCACCTCCTTATGCTCTCTTTAGAGAGCACCCATTTAAGCAGCCTGCTGTCCACAAATTTGCTTCATGCCTCTATGAACACACTAGTGCTCTTGGGCTCCGCAGTTTACAGTAGTCAGGTTCTTTCCTTCGTTCACTTTAAACCATTCTTCTCTCAGCAAAGTGGAGCACTGCCTTGTTCTAGCACAGTAGGATTCAGCTAGTAACAGTCCTCCTTCTTCCTTATCTATTGTTTACTGCATAGGCAACTTTTGAAAACACTGCTACAGAGTTTTTTCCAGAGCCTGCCACAAATTTGCCACCTTCTCTGTGAGAGATCTTTTCTCCCTGTTTGGGGACACTTTCTACTACAAGGGTACTGAATAACATCATGTGCAGCCAGGAGGGAGAAACAAGGCCTCCTCTATTTCCACTTTTTCTGCAAGTCCATCAGCCATACATGTCAGCTCTTTGCCTTGCAAAAGGATGCGGAATTCCTCTTCCCAGAGGAAGGAGCTGGGATTATGTTGTTAAGTGACTTGACTACACTGAAAGGGGTGTCTAAACACACAGGTCCCAGGATTTCAGTTTAATGCTTAGCCCAATAGATAAGGCTATCTTCTGTGCACATGGCCATCTTAGTGTCCAAAAGACACACTAGCCCCTTCCTAGAGGATTCACCTTGGAAAGACACAATGATTAGGGACTGAGGATGTAGCAAGTTGCATGCCAGAGATAAAGGCCCTGCTGATGCTATTTTCATGGTGGTAGCTTGCTGAGGCTGTCACTCTGTGAAGAACCAGAGTCCAAAGGTCACTCAGCAGCAACTTCGGAAGAAATCACAATGGTTTTGGCCCCAGCAGTTGGTTAATAAGTGAGATGATATTGCCCCAACAGTTTTAGTATTAAATGAAAGGGTAGAACTCTTCTTTACCTGCAGAGATTCCAGCTTTGAAAGCAGCCAGCAGCAGCTCTGTACGAGGAGAATTGCATGTGGAGCCCAGAGGTAAGTGAATAGCTAAGCCTGTACTGCCTGTTCTGTAAAATGCATAGCATTGGCAGGGGCAGGGATGCCCCCAACTTAGATTCCTTTGGTTAAAAGTGTCGGGGGAGCCTTAGGCAATGAAAATATGTTCAATGAGGCTGCTGCTACATTGGCTTTTTAATAAAGGTCCAGACTTCCTTAGTCCTGCTTGAATTTAGATTTTGCAGGAAGTAAACAGAGCCAGTGTCACACTCCTCTTCTGGGGACAGTGACAACAATGAATACCCAACTGTAATTAAACCAACTCTTGAAAGGAACCTAACTGTAATTAAACCAAACCTAACATGGAATAGAAATTAGTCCTGATAATTGATAAACAGTGAGTGGACTGTGATGCGTGGATTCCACCAATGCCTCTTCCTCTCTCAGGGATCCCCCTGCACGAGTAGCAATGAAGCGGTTTCTCACCTCCTCTGTCCCTCCCTCCCTCCTTCCATCCTTCCCTCCCTCACACAAGACAGTCTTTCAAAATAGCTGGATGGCATGCATGGCTATATGCTGTCTGCCTACATGGCTCTCTCCACCCCAAGGAAAGGGGAAGAGAGGGATCCAGATGCAGTAGGGCTGTAGGCCAGAGGAGAAAGTCCCTGCCAGTGGAGTCTCCCTCCTTGGTGACTGTCTGGACATTGTCCTGGGCATCCTGCCCCAGTTGGCCCTGTTTGAGCAGAGGAGTTAGACCAGATGACCTTGAGAGGTCTCTTCCAACCTCAGCCTTTCTGTGATACAAAAACCATCCCATCCAAATTCTCACAGAGCAAGCAGGCTCACTAAAGCATCTTGGAGAGGTCTCTGGTTTGTTTGACTGGTTCACTGTCAAATTTCTTCTTTACCCACCCAAGCTGTCTTTTCTGTGCACTGGCTGTGAAACATGTATTTCTAACACAGTATTTCAACACAGGACAGGTCGGTCTAGCTCTGACTGAAAATTGCTTTGCCAAGAGCACAGCAAATGGCAGAAGCTAAGAACCCCACTTTGCTATTTGATTTACTTTCCAAGGGTTTTGAATGTGCCATTTTCCAAATTTATTTTTTCCATACTCTGGTATTTCAAAACACAGTAAGAATTCTTGCCCCATGACAATTATTATTATTTTTTTTTACATTCTCAAAACTGAAAGTTCTTGCAGCTCTTCCCCCAAATTAGTTACCTTTTACATAATTACAGTGTTGGGGAACATACCAGCTTCTTGTGGGAACTTCATATTTTTCATTTAGAAAGATTCAAAAGATCTGCCACAGTGCTCTGTAGGGGTGGTCTAAGTCCTCACCAAGGCTTCTCAGTTGGGCACATGAAAGATGTAATTCACCAGAAGAGTCAAGCCTGTTGAGAAAAAAATAGGAAGAGGAGCACAGGAGCTGTAATTCCCAGAAAGCAGCAGCTAACAGTTAAATCTACATAGCAGTTCTTTTGGATTTCCAAACAACTCAGCCACCTACCTAGTTCTGAAATGCTTCTATTTTTGCAGTTATCTGTGATAGACCAGATGAGATTGAACACAACACTATAAGGCTACCAATTTTGTGTAGTCTGTAGTCTATCAATATCTGATTCCACTCTTAAATACTGGTTGGTAGAGCTGTGTGGTTATGTGTAACTTTTCATAGAAATATCAAAAGGAAAGTCAGTCTTCCTTCATTTCTAGTTGAAAAACTGAGACCTAAAGTAAATATTTTAAACTACAAGCTAAAAAGGCAAAGAAGCAGAACCCCGAGACTGTTGGTTGTTGGTTCTTGTTTGTTTGTTTTGTTTTGTTTTTGTCTGAAGATAATGTTTACAGCAATGAAAACTGCAAAGTAAAACTGGGAAAAGGTTCGGCTCTCCCCACAACAAATAAGCCCCTCTCAGTACTAGAACTGAAGGTTAAAAATGTAAGCTACAACCACAGTTTGATATCACATTGCAGGTTCATCTGCAAGTCCCCAAACTCTTTCTTACTTCCAGGCATTTTCCCTGTTAGGGAAAATACACTGGATGAGACTGAACGAAGAACTTCACCTAATTTTCACATATCTAAATGCAACATGTTTCACTTTGAACAGGCTGCCTGGATTAGATAGAAGTTAATTAAAACAATCCCTCATTTTTTGCTGTTTAAAACTTAAGACTTGGTAAAGGAGGGGTAAGACAGGACTTTTTATTACTCTTAGATGGTGCAAAGAGGACCCATAAATACATCTCTTCTCCCTGTGATCTCATTCATCTTGCTGCCTTCCCCACTCCTCTTTGCCAACAATCAGATCCCAGTAAACAACCTCAAGTGAAATTTGCAACTGTCAGATAAACATTAAAAATGCTTCTCTTGTCCTTTCCCATTGATAGTCCCATTAATATTGTAATAGAACAAAAAGTTATGAAAATGAATGCATGCTGCTTTTGGAAGTGAATGATGCAGACAGCAGCTGTGAAATATATACACTTGAATATGCATAGACAAAGAGATACAGTGCAACCACAAAGAAGTATGTATATACTTACAGCCAGTGTTTAAACATACAGGACTCAGTTCTAACCTCATGCTACTGCACAATATGAAGCAAAACCACTGACTTTTGTCTGGTATAAACTCAAAAGAGGTAAAATCAGAATTAAACTACAGTGATTTTTTTTTTTGAGAAATATATCAATGCTACACATTTTTTCTGTTATTCCTTTTTTTTTTTTTTAATCCTTCATTTTCAGTCAGAGGCCAGAATTACAATCTGATTTTGCCTGTTTAGTATTTCCTAGCAGGATGCAAATCCCTAGTTGTATGTCTACTGTTAATTTAAAAAAAATTTGTACTGCAAACTTAAGTGGAGGAATATGAAAAAAAAAAAAGTAAACAGTAAATTCAAGCTCTTTTACTCAAATTTGCCCTTTAGACACATGTGAATTCAAAGAGTACCCACTAAAAGTCTCATAAAAAGAGAAGTCCAGCCCTCCCAATCCTGCAATGAAAATAGTGTGTTTGGTGTCTTCTGTCCATCTGAACCCTCACTGAAATCAACAGGTTTGCAAAATGCAAGATTTCAGAATTGAGTCAGGTTCCAAAATAATCCCCAAACTGTCTTAAAATATCATGAAGTATTGTTCTCTTTTAAGTATATATACTTACATACATACATACGTACATACATACATATATATATATATATATATATATGAATTTCCTATCTGGCTTTTACATTTTCTGAATTTTACATTCTGTTGTTTCAGGGTTTTCAGTGCAGGTGAAAGCTTTGCATTACTTTAACAAAGTAAGTTGAGGGTGCTTCAAAAAGCAGGACTTCAGAGGCTGGAGTTTTAGGAATACTCCCAGGTAGAGGGGCAGCTCTAATGGGTCAGTAACTGTGCAGGGAGACTCCACAGCGACAAAGTCTGCCTGAGTGGTTTTCCTGCTTGATAAAGACCTTAGCTCTCTGAACAAAAACACACTGCCAGTCATATTGTTCCAATTCCCAATTTATTGAGACTTCATTGGGTCACTTTACAATCTCAGGATGCATTTTGTTGCTCCTGGTCATCTATTTGTGAAGTCTCTTAATGTTAAATGCCCAAAATTCTCTCTCTCTTCTGAACCTTGAACTTTTCAAATGCACGTCCTACGTGCTCTTACTTTTATGTGCAAGCCAAAAGATACCAGGTGGGAAATGCCAACTGGATCTTTCCAACTCATGGTTCTCCACTGTGATTTTGCACAGAAACCATTGCCTAGTTAACTTATGCTTACATTAAGCAAATGTAAAGCAAACAAACAAAGAGGGATGTTAATTTCATAGCATCTACAGACTGCAAACATTCTAAAGCTGCCAACTGTCTTGAAACATGGTGTATTTTCACCTGTTATGAAACATAATTGCAAAAGCAAAATTGTTTTTGGATGTTCTCATCAAAGTCATAAAAAGGTCAGTCAGTCTGATCAGGTTTCAACTGTTCTAGTGCCCTTTAAACTGAAATTTGTTTCATTCATTCACTCTAAATACTGATTATGGAAAAATTCCGCTTTAGACTTCTGCTATTTTAATCACAGATCACCAAAAAGTAATCAACTTCTGGAATTCATATTAAAATTTCATCTGAGTGGCAGTCAGGTTAGGTGTGAGAGTCTAGTTGGATGAAATTAAAAACTAACATCAGACTGTAGGAAACTTTAGTTTAAAGTAGATGAAAGCAAGTAAGTGTACTGCAGTCAAGAAATTGGGATAGTCAAGAGGTATGATGCGTCCTTTCATAGGCAACTTATTCTACTGAGTTAACGTAAATACAACGACATACGGCTGGTCACACTTAAAGAATATTTCCCCAAAACACCTAACAGGAAATGTTCACTCTTTGGTGCTTTTCTTTGTAATTTATATCCAAATAATCTTAGGGTTGACAGCACACTACACTTCTAGCTAGACCATGGTCTTATAAACTTACAGGCTACCTTTCACAAGTCACCTATGGATACATTTCATCAGCAATATTTACTGGAATAGTATATATAAAGATGTCAAGTTGCCTCAGTAATAATTTGTTCACAAAACAACTTTCTTGTTTGAACTCCTTTTAGATTTAGACTCAAGATAGTTTACACAAACTAGTTGCTTATATTTGTTAATATAGAGTTTAAATAGCTGTTCATCTTCCTGTGTGGTTACCTCCCCTTATTTTGCACACCGGGGGGATCTTACCATTATTACTAAAAACTTCTTTTCTGTTAAGAAGATAACTGCTTACTCTGGGGTCTTGCACACTTACCCCACCATTCGCTATCTGCCAGCTTCAGCAAAAAAACATTTTTCTATTCAAGTGTTCATTCAAGCAAGTCAGTTGAAGTACCATGGAGCACAGGATGAAAGAGCTTTCCACTGACTTGCCCTCATGCTGTTATTTGCATGAGGGCAGTGGGGCTATAAAAAGTTCCCTTCCTCATATGGGATTTTACACTTATATAGCACTGGCCCAGGTAAGGAAAAAGAGACAAATTAGGAGCAGTCTGCTGCTGGACATGCCCAGGAGTGATAACCATGAGACCCTGTCATGGAGGAACTTCAATGAGCAAAAGCTTCACCATTCCTTTGTTGAGATGGAAATGCAGCCCACAGCTCCAACACAAAGTTCACTCTGCATCTGACACTCTGTTTGCAGTTGGGTTCTCTTGAGCCTTGGGGAAACAAGTGCGATTGAGCAGAGACAGCATAGGGCAGAGCTAGAATCCTTCTTCCATTTATCAAAGCATCATCGGAAAGCAAGCATCAAGGAAAATAAGCACTATGATGATCCACGTATTAACTTCCTGCCCTCCAAGGTCAGCATTTCTTAAACCATCCAAGAGATTACACTCTCTGCACAGTCTCCAGCCATTTAGAAATGGATGGCAAAGGAAAGTAAAGCTCTAATGGGCTGAAGTGTCAAAGAGAGCTTTTTATTTAAAGAAGTAGAGAAAAGAAAAGAAAATGGATATTTTAACTTTTATCTCAGAGTTAGTTAATATTCACACTTAACTGCTGAACTGGCTAAATTCTTTTCTTTTCTTAAGGACCTTTATAAATTTCATCATTAATAAAATCAGACATTCAATTAGCAGGGAATTTCTGATTGCTAACTGAGATTTCCCCCCCAATAGTTTCTCTTTTTTCCTCTTCCTACTCTCTTTTTATTTTCTCCTCCTACCCCTGTGTCCCCCCTCCCTTGAAAAACCAAGGGAAAGTGAAAACTGACTCCATTAACCTCTGTCATTACCTAAATCCATCTCTTAATTAATATGAGTTAATATGATTAATCAAAATAATGAGACAAACCTATTAAATTAGGGTGTTTAAATTACAAATGGAAGTGGTAAAGGCAAAGGGACTGATAACGAATAGCTGCAGTCAGAGATGGGGTTAGCTCTTGAAATGATATGTGACAATCAGTAGAGACAATCGAGGATGAGGGGAAATCAGCAAGATCTGTGTGAGGAAAAAGCTACATGCAAAGAATGATGTTGCTCAAATGCCTGGTAGTACTTCCGAGGATCAGGTGCATTAAGATAATATTTTTATCCTCAGCATGGTGGAATATAACATAGGTAACAATATGATCATCAAATCTTACAGCTTGCTGTTAGCTTCCATAGGGTTGGGTGATACAGATTTTACCTAGTTAAAGGTTACCACTAGCTGTTTGCTAGGGGTTCTGTGGCATTCCTGAGTCATATTAACACTGCCCCATGGAGATAAGATTGAATGGTTTGTACAGTTCTATACTGGAGGCACACAGCCTGAGCAAGAGCCTGCAGTTCCAGTACTCCTTCATCTCTGATACTGACTTTCTTTGCGACCTCAGGCCAGAGCCATGAACTCCTTTGTCTTGCGTGCTTGATTTAGACACACCACCACTCGCACATGCAGTTCCATATTTTCTCTAAACTGTAAATCTGAGATCCTGCAAGCTCTGGCACTGTGGCCCTCTGAGTGCTGAAGGCAAGTTATACCAACAATGACTTTTCCCCAGGAGCTTACCAAAGGTCAGAGTTTCCCACTGGATTTCCATCATTCAATTACCTGTTTGAACTACAGTTCCAAAATCTGTTTAACTCTTGTCATAGACCTCCAATTAAAGTGAAAATAATGTTACTATCATAGGTCACTGTAACAACAAAAGTTATATTCATTCTGGGAGGTGATTATGTGGAGTGCGCAGTCTTCCCTTTGGAGAAATCCATTAACAGTTTCTATTTCAGTCAAAATCATCAGCAAAGGAAATAAATGTAGTACAGGACTGATACAGGCAGAAAACTACACTACAAACTGCTGCCAGAACAGTTAGACATCAAACAGAGGGAGGTGATGGTATTAATTATCATATTTCGAGCACTAAGAACCCCTAAATCTAACAAGAAGTGAGTTTCCTAACAACCACATAGACAGAACATTTCAAGACCAACCCCATCCTTTGTATCTTCTGTGTATCATTTGTGGGCTCTGTATAAAGCTGAGAGCAAATTAGGGGCTGTGGGCGTTAATAAAGCATATAACTGATGAAGACTCCATGTAATATAAGATTTATAGACCATTTTAACCATTTTAACATCACAAATGTTCAAAGGAGCTCATAAAGAAGTTCACAAACAGCATTTCCAGCGCATTGTGTGGGAAGGCACAAGTACAGGAAGTTGAGGGGCTGAAAGGGAACAGGACAATGAAATTGTCTGCACAGGATGGAATGTTGAGGACACAATAACAAAAAGAATATCATAGACACTCCATGTTTGGAGGAATGATCAGGAGCTACCAAAGTGTATAGTATATCTGGTGTCAGCCAAACACAGAGAGTTTTTCAATTGATGAAGTGAACCAATAAGCAATGTTTCGAAACACCCCCTTCCAGAGAACTGACCTGTTGCTCATGTGTCACCAGATAATTACCACCTTCTTGTCAACCCCCTTGAAAGGCAGAACAGCTATAGAGACAAGGTGCTACTCCACTTCTATAGCCAATGCCTAGCTTAATAGACACATAGCCAAAGACTGTAGACACACTAATTCACAGCAGGAAAAAAAAAAGATGCTTTTCATTGCCATATTTTTCTTTTCTGAACAGAAGTGTCCTAAGGCCGTACTTATGTCAGCACTATTTCTCACATTTTTAAGTAAATTTCTTTTCCATTAAAGACAAGGAGGTTACAATATAGTCCTCTAACAAGAACAACAACAGCAGGATCTAAACAGTGTAGATGGTATCTGATGGTCAGGCCATAGGACAAAGTTAGCAGCTAGTTCTAGGTGACCGATGCAGCATGAAGAAAAGAATATGAACTCTTTTAAAACCAAAAACATGAAATTAATTTTAGTGTCTTTGGGAAGAAAATGTACTAGTGTGCTATTGCTCATTTTTGTGGAGGAATGAGTCGATTTCTTAAAGTACAGTTTAGGATTTAATTCCATCTCTGCATACACCTTGCAGCAAAGGTTTGAATCTCATAGCCTGTGTTCAACTTACAGTACTGCCTGTCCTCCCTTCTCACCTAAATGAAGATGGGACTAGAAACTTGTCCTTAGGTAAACTATTAAACCGAGTAATAGCCATGTTCCTCCCAGTCCCCCGTCCTCCCCTACGCTGCCAGCACCTGCTGCTTGTACAAGAATCTCCTCGAAGGGCAGCCACCAGACTGCCTCATCTGAACAACAACTAGCAAATGCCTACTGCCCACCTTGACAGAGAAAGTCTGTTGTTCTTAACATTTTTCAATTCATAATTCACACAAGTATGAAGAGAACTGAAATTTCAGCTTCAGCTTTGAAACTAGATTCCCCCTCCTGAGCAGAAGAAGCAGAGAGGGATGTGCCAGTCTCTGCTCCCCAGTAACCGCTGGCAGGACTCAAGGGAATGGCACAAAGCTGCGCCAGGGGAGCTTCAGACTGGATATTAGGAAAATTTTCTTTACCGTGAGGGTGGTCAAACACTGGAACAGGCTTCCTAGGGAGGTGTTGATGCCCCACGCCTGTCAGTGTTCAGGAGGCATTTGGAGAATGCCCTCAGTAATCTGCTTTAACTTTTGGTCAGCCCTGAAATGGTCAGGCAGGTGGACTCAATAATCTTTGGAGGTCCCTTCCAACTGAACTGTTCTGTTCTGTTCTGTCCTATTCCATTCTAAATGATCTAAAGCTGGAGTCAGGAGCTCAAAACTCAAAAATTTTCCAAAAGTTCTGCAGAGTTGCTTTACAAAAACTGCACTGTGCAACTGACATTGACTGACCTCTTATTCAAAAGTCATGAAGACCAATCACGATTGCCAGTCCTGTCATCCTGTCTACATTCTGGGAATATGGCTACGTTCACTCCGATTCCTCAACCAGTAATAGAAGATTGTGCAGTGGAAGCATTTATCTATTATATGGATGGTGAACAAGCCCCAGAAAGATTCAGGCCCCTCTCCTGTAGGCCTCCTGGCTTTGCAAGTGCCACCAGGAGTACAAAGCGGGTGCTCAGGAAACTCAGCAAAATCCTGCAATACAGCCAGGGATGTCTCTCTGGGAAAAGGAAATTTTTTTCAAAGTTGATCTTACTCCTTTGGAGATATTACCTCTAGGAGTGCAAGAGAAGTCTTTGCATCCATTTCTGTAGACTCTGAGTGTACGTCACTGCAGTAGTTTCTAATTACCTAATGGTCTGTTCAAGCCCTGGCTTCTTTGCCAAGACTACTGTCAAGGAGACCAGTCAGTGCCAGCCATGATTCTGACCCAGATGTTCAATGGTAATACACTAGGACAAATTTACTCCAAAGGCCAAATAGCTATTTGAGAATGTTTTCCAAGCAGTAGTGGAGCTGGATGAAAACCAGTGCTGTAGAAGTGGTCTTGAACTCACACGAAGCAATACCAAGTGTCTGGAAGGAACAAATCCTTCCACTTACAAACAAACACCACAATAATTCTAGGAAGTGCAAGGAGCTGAATCAGCAATCCAGTCAGATCTCTTTTGATAGCACTGATTGGCAGCCCTGGTCCACATGAGCAGAGAGGAGAAGTGGCCATGTGTCTGAAACAAACAGCTCTAGGAGCTGCTCCAAAACAATGAAACTGAAAACAGAAAAAGTAGAGCAAATGTAATGGCAGGACTTGCTTCCACACAGGCCAAAATCCTGAAGCTCACGTCTACACATGAAAGCACCACACATCAATCAACAGCTCCACTCCTCCCCCATGCAGAAAGGAAACATGCAAAGGAAAGGGTGTGTGGTCTTTTGCAGGCACGCACTGCATTCAGGAGAGAATGATGCAAACCTGCCAATCCCTTCTATGATACTTCATCTGCCACACACTGCAGCCCAAGTAAGGAAGACGCTTGCAAGAACTCAAAAGAGAGGCATGGCTTAAGCAGCTGTCACAAGTCTGCCCATGCTTGGGCAACTATCTAATTATCCCCTTACATCTCCCTCTCTACCTTGTCAGCACCTTATTCATAGAACCGCTCTTTGTTGTTTTTTTTGTTTGTTTGTTTGTTTTGTTTTGCTCTTTGGCATAGCCACTTTTGTTGGGAAATACTCCTTTTGTTGAACCTGAAATGTTTTGCAGGACAATACTGTCCTGAGTCAACCTTTGCCAGCAAAGGCTCCCTAATTCACAGTGGACAATACAGAAGCCTTCATGTAGAAGGAGACCTACATGTATATGAGAAATTTGGGTTCAGGTTTCTAGTCTGCGTTTCTGGACCAGAGACTTGAACTTGGCTCTCCCCCAGCATAGCTAAATGACTTGATTGGTGTAATTTCTTCTGGGAACAGTCTCTCCTGTTGGAACTCTTTCACTCTGAGTGAATTAATAAGTGCTTCTTTGCCAAGGACTCAGTCCTACAGTTGCTACAGTACTAGGCTGTGGAAGATCCCAGATCAAATCTCTTGTCTGCTCCAGTAAATATTTGCAGTATTCCACATAAGAATATTGACCACTTGGATACTGGCTATCCTACAAAATTTTTCTTTCCCTCTGACAAAGTTTCACAGAGTACTGGTTTAATCACACATGGAACAGAAAATATATATATATATATATATTAATCACAAAATAATTTGTTGGATTTGAGAAAATGAAACATACTGAGAAAAATTATGGTCCACAGAGACTCTGGTAGACTTCGATTTCTGCCACAGACACATTACTTTCCTGGCCAACTGTAAAGTTGTTCTAGTCAAGTACTGCTCTGAACTGAGATTACAGAGGTCTTTATTAGGCCATTCTTCTTGCTTACTCCAGGTTCATTAGCAAACAGCAAGAAAGAGCTGCCATTTCTTCCAGCCAAATTAAGATGAAAAAGGAGGGCCAATGGGAGTAGAATGATCTGAGAAAGCCTTACAACATTAATGCTATTAAATCATTGGTGGTGCCATTACAGGAGAAAGAAGGCAAGGGTAAAGGGCACAAAGTCTTTGCAAGGGTCACTGACCCCAGTCATAACCACTGTAGGAATACAGGGTTACTGCCAGGAAAGCAGCACTAGTATTTACAATAGGATCAGCTGTGGCCTCAGCTCTGTGTGAAGCCAATTCCATTGGATGCACAAAAACAGAGTAGGGGACATAAACCCATGTCCATAATGAGAAAGAAACAGGATGGTGCTGCAGTTCTTTGGTGAGGGCCACACACAAATCTCTGGCTGTTCAAACAGCAGAGCTGTTGCCAAAGCAGCTGCTTAGTCACCTGAAATCTTCTAATGGAAAATCTTACTATAAAGACCTCCCCTCAGCTTCCGCATACTGTTCTTTCTCCTCCATGTATCTCATATCTTCTTGTGCCTGTTTTTCTGTTCTCCAAGTTAATTCATTTTCATCCAAAGCCTCTGAATATTTTCAGTCTTTCTCCTCCCTTGGATCTGCAAACCCACAGGAGCAAAGAGGGGTGAAACAGCAGACCTTTTTATTACTTGGACCTACTGAGACTTCCTTAGCACTCTTCATTTCCCCTATCTCCCCATATTGACTCCCATCAAGTAGTCAGCAGGGAAGGCCAAAAATAGCTTACTTGCATTCTGGGTTGAGGAAGAGGGATCTAGAGCAGTGTGGATCAAGCAAATTCTTAAGAATAGTCAAACAAATCTCTTAGTGTAGATTGAAGGACCAGAAAAAGAGATTTAAATACAGCAAGTTGGCTAGAGTTGGCAAGCTGACTGAAATTGGCTGGTTGGAAATAAAGTGCAAGCTGTTAACAGAAGCTTTCTTCTCGTGACCATAAACACACTCATGGCTGCGGAGCACAAGAAGGAAGAATGTTCTTGCAAGTTACATGCAAGACATCACTTGGTCACCCGGTTTGTTCTTTTTGAATACTGGCACAGAGAGACACCACAGGGTTGTCTACGACCTCAGTATGACTCAAGGACAAAGACAACAGGAATCTCTTAAGCATGTTGTTAGCTTCATAGAGTTATAATTAAGGGCAACAAGACTATGTGGATGATCTCCTTTACTCTTCAGGCCACATAACTACACTTTGAGCATAATGGTGATAAGTTAAAATGACTTTCATTAAGGCACTGGATGGCACAGGGGATATCCAAAATGAAAAACGTCTTTGCTAGTGTTTCCATTAATTAATCATTCTTACTATTGAAAGAATTTACCTTATTAATGGTGTAAACTGCTCTAGTTTCCAGATGCTTGTTCCTATTATTTTAAAAGGGTCCTCTGATCATGGTGTTGAAAAAGTACACCTGGTATTTTTTCTTCATGAAGGTATATCTGCAACATGTAAGTCACTTCTCAGTGTTTTTGAGACACTAAACAGACTTTTCCTTGCTCATTCCAAGTCATCTTGGTGCCTCTGCTGCGCTCTCTTCATTTTTTTTTCCTCCTTTGAAAATCTCTGATACTAGAGCTATGTGCTATATGCTACTTTAAGTATGCCAATGCCATTCATATAGATTAAAAATCACTCCTACTAACTGTTCCTGTGGTCAGCTCTAAGGAATGCAATAGCCTTTTCTCAATATATAGCTACAGAATGGAGGATTGCAAGATACAGTACTTACACCCAAGTGTATTACTTTGTATATGACTGCTAATGCTAATATATATTTTCTTAGAATTAGACTTTCCTCTAGAGGATAATCACTTCATATAAAGTTTTTCTCTTATTTATCACCATATCATTCTTGTGACATTGCAAATACTAAAACTCAGATGTGGTTTATAGTTACTTCCCAGTCATGGATGAACCTGTTGAATAGCATTGAACTTGATATCAGTTCTTGCTGAATCCCCTGGATACTCTCTCATTCAGTGATATTTCCTATAAATGATGCCTTTGAGCTAACCAGTTCTTAAGCCATTCAACAGACACTTCACTGATATCGTGTAATGCTAAATTTTTAGCCAGACTATCATGCGGTATTAAGGTAAATGCTTTATTAAAGTCTAAGTACATTACGTTTACACAATTGCCTTTAACAATCCATTTTTTCGAGATTACATTCTTAAGATCAAGTTTGTTTGACAAGACCTAGCTTCCATAAAGCTATGTTGAATGGCATTAATTATATTCCTTTTCTTTAGCAACTGACTTCCCTATGAGATTTTCCATTGCTTCTTTGTTATTTTTTTTTACTTCTGGCTTACAAAATCAGGGCAGGATGAAGACACAGCATGATTGGGAATGGAATGGGAAAATTTCAGAAGAGGAGATGTGCGGTGATGTAGTTCCTCCCAAAGGTACCACCAAACAGTACACGCAGGAAATCACAGCCCTCTTAGCTGGTTTCTGTTCCATACCCAAGGTGAACCCTCTCCAGGTGATATCATAGTCCTTGAAATACAAAAGAAATCCCCAAATGGAACAAAAGCTAGCGTCAGTAATTCAGAGATTTCCTAAAGACACTGACTTGCTCATTTTGAAGTATTTTCTCATTTTGGAGTTTTTTTAACACTCTTTTGTGGTAACCAATGGACTGGAGAGGCTTCTGGATCCTCACATGATACGCAAGCATATTGTTCTTTACAAATATAAGGCAAAAATATATTATGCATGTGTCTGGTTCTGCAAAGGTTAAATAAACTACACAGAACTCTGCAGGGCTTTTGTCTAGCATTTACAGGTTTGGAAATCTCTTCCCACCTTAGGCTAGATTAGGTGATCTTCTACAAACAGAGAAGCCTTCCCTTAAGAGAATTAATTGGTTTACATTAAAAAAGTAAAGGGGAAAATCACAGAGCTAGAGAACTGAAAAGGGATTTCAGTTCTGAAGCTTTGTAAAACCTTTAAAGTTTTACACTAGCAAACAGGAGTTGACGACCTAGTATGACCTTGCAGCAGTCACGTAACCCAGTTCTATGCACAGGGGGCCCCCATCAGTCAGTTCAGGACTCAAGACTCTGAACTGCCTTATAGGACAGTGGGACATTTGAAAACATAGATAAGTGCTTTGGGGAGCGCTGAGAAAGATACAGGACTGCAGAATATTGGTACTCATGCACCAGACAGCCAAAGAGTTTGGTGCCAGATTCATCCCCTGTACACAGACCTGTACTCTACAGACTGTCAGCTCTCACCATGTTCCTCAACCTCCTCCAGTTCCAGAGGACTTCAAGACTATAAAAATTCATGTCATCAGGTGGCACCTGTAAGAAGCCTGATGTCACAGCCTGCCTTTCCTACCTCTCCTCTCTGTAGTCTCTGCAGCTTTTGGCAATTTCCTCGAGAGGTGGAGGAATTCAGGATCTCTATTTAAAAAGCACTACTCAGCTGCAGCTGGATACTCAGCACTTTCACGTCCATCTGTCACTGTATGTCTACACAGCAGAGTTCAGGAGCAAAACCTTCCATTGAGGCAGAAGGAAAAATAAATGAATAAATTCAGGGCTCATTCACAAGTTACAGAAAGTCATTCACAATCTTGCTTGAGTTCGCAACTCACCTGTAAGCACCTAAGTGTACAAGCTCTTCATTGCACAAAATAACCAGAACTGCCAATCTTCTTTCTGACTAATACACCAGCCACGTTTTGCATTTTCCACTGCTGTCCAGGGATGTGTTTTTTCCTAGTTTCCTCCAGACTCCCTCAAGAACAGCAGAGCAGCTCAGACCTAAGAAGCCAGACAGCACAGAGGGCCAGAATGAGAGCCCCGGCCCCGGCCCCCGGCCCCCTGCCCCCGGCCCCGGCCCCCGGCCCAGGCCCCCGGCCCGGCGGCACGAAGCGTGAGGTTTTGGTGCCCCTCTGTGGCCGCGGCCGAGAACAGCAGGGCCCGGCCTGCTCTGCCTCTGGGGCGAACGCGGCCCCGGGCTCGGAGGTGAAAACCCCTGATGGCTTCGGACCCTCACGTTTCTCCCCAGGAGCAGAAGTGCAGAGCCGAAAGTTTATTCTGTTTCAAAACGTGATTGAATAAAAATGGCAATAAAGATTAATAAGGTTTTTTAGGGGAAAAGGTTTCAACACCGCTGCCTTTTATTACGGGTAAAGGAAGCTCCCAAACTGCTTGACTGGCCCAAGGAGTCCACTCAAGGGCAGCTGCCTCTTGCCTTGGGGCGAGAGAGAGCCCGTTTCTGTCAATGGGGGGCGTTTCTTCATCAGAAAAACAGCAAGAGCCACCAGTGTGATTTCCTACAAACCCCTCTTTAAACACACATTGGGAAAATACTTAAGGGCAAACAGCATGTAAAGACAAATTCTGCTGACTGAACAGCTGACTGAAAAGAGCTCCAGGCATTAACTGAGACAATTCAAAGAGAGTTGTGGAAAAAAAAAAAGACACCAGCAATACATATTCACTGGGGGTACCCAGCCTGGAAGCAGCAAGCCACTGTCTGGACAAGTTGAGAGCACAAGGAGTAAGTCAGGGCTCACAGTACAATGCAGGCACCCAGTGTATGGGGGTACAGACGTTTCAGTGTGAAGCAGAGAGGTAACCATCCTGGCATTGTTCCATGAATATTTGCTGCTCAGACCTGGTACCAACTGCAGAATGGCAACAGTTTGACGGTACTGATTTATCAAGATAGAGAAATTCAGGCTAAATTCTGCTATGACAACAGAAGGGAATGACCTGGCAGGATCAAGAGATGGTGACACAAAGCAAAGGAGAATGCATGCTCCATATTAAGAAAACCTGAGCAGGCTGTCTCCCTTGGTATGAATCTGTTTAATCATTTTTATGAATGGCTAAAGATGAAGGGACTCTGGAGAAAACAGTCCTGGGCTGGTTTTTCAAACTGAGGTTTTGCAGCATTTTTACCCTTTATCACTTGAATCCTTGCACCCTATTTCTAAACTAATTTTTGGCCAAAAGAAGATTTCTAACGTGAAATGGGCTTCCTAAGTCTTATTCTCATGCTCTGCAGGGGAGAAAAGAAAAGAAGGAAAAGAAAAAAAAGAAAAAAAGAAGGCAGAATTAACTTAGCAAAAAACCACACTCCCCTCCAGGCAGAAAGATGATGAAATTATGAATGCCTAGCTTTCAGCAACAGTGGGATAGAGATTATATTTTTTCTGTTTTCAGTGCAATATGTGTATGTGTGATCTACTCAAAACACAGAACTACTCAGAACTACCTTACACCAGATCACAATCTTCAATAGCCCTTTTAATCCACAGCATGGTACCGGCTCTTCCCACAGGGTGACTACACACAAATCCCCTCCAAGAACCCTCTAACAAGCAGCTATGATGTCTTTGCTTCAACAGTTTAAGACAATAAGGTACCTGCCCCTCTCAGCAGCCAACAGCCACCAATGCTGTTGCAGGACATACAGAATGGGATGTACTGAGTACAAGCCACCAGTATCAGCAGTTTAAAATTACGTGAGAGTGCAAACTGCAAACTACAGCTGCTGAAGTGCAGAAGCATATTCCCTATTGACGTTCTGAAAAGTAATCTGTTTAAAATTCAGCTTGAAAAGGGCAAGCAGTACAGGTGTTCTCTGCTGGCACTTTATGTTGAACCACTAAAATCATATAACTAACTGCCCAAACATCCAGATTTGTTGCTTGTTAAAACAAGAAACCTTATTTTGATAAGAAGAGCCTTTTTTCTTAGTACAAAAAGATGTTTCGGTTTATTCAACTAGTTTAGTTCAAAGACATGCTCACTGAAAGCTGATAAAACAACTGGGAGTTGAAAACCAGGAAGGCTTACTTTTCTCTTACAAAACATTAAGAAAAATAAGGTATGAGACTGTACATCAAGTTAGTTTCAAATACTGAAAGACATCAACAAACAGAAATAATCTGTTCAATTCCCTAAGTACAGATGGGTGGCTTTTTTTTAGCATCAGATTTAACCAATAAAATATTTTCTTAAGCTTTAAGTAAGACTACCTTTATCATTCAGGATAGATAACTAATAAAAAATATTAAGCTGTTTTTCCATTGTAATTGGATTCCAATTTCAGTCCAATTAGATCTTGACACAAATTAATCTTCTGATAAAAATGAACCCATGATTTTCTAGTATAATAAAAAGTAAAAATTAGGAAACTACATCCTTGCTTGACTCAAGCCGATACAGATATAAGTAGTACATCTCCCTGGTCAGGAGTAGTAGTATACTTAGCATACTGACCTGTATGTATTTACCAAAAAAAGAGGGATGTGGTGATCACCAAAATAAAATTAGTATTTCCTTAGCAATTTAAAATGTAACAGTGTATGACAAGATTAAAATAGATTAAAAATCACATTTCCTGTTTCTAATATAAGTCTTTGATCTGAATACATATACCCTTGCAAAATCCTGTAATGGAAATAAAATTGGACAAAGAAATTGGATTTTAACTGAATTTGTTAATCCAAAGGACAGGATAATGAATCTGATGGATTACATTAATCTTCCTCGAGTTACATGGTGCTCAACAGTGAGAAAATTCTTGACTTGCAATGGATTTTCCTTTGACTTAAACTCTTCCTTATGAAAACAGAAGTTTAGTTAGAAAAGCAAACCTGAAGCCTTCCCCTTTCCTTACTCCAGGCAGTTGAGAAACCTTACTAAGTCCCACCATTCTTCCTGATCGGTGACACATATGAGAGACAGGGAAATATTTTTGGCCTTAGGTCTATGCACATGAACATATTGGAAAAGAGGTCTCTCCTACCTGGCAGACTGATTGCCCAGACTGCTACAGCTCGAAAGGATTCCCTGAAATCACTCAAATACAGTTTTCAGATAGCTGGCATTTAAAAAGAAATCATAGTGTTGCTAAACGTTAAAAAATACCATCATACAACTCAAAAAGCTGAGATTTTAACTGAACAAATAAAAAGAAGAAGAGGTACTGCATTTTTCAAATCACACTGCAAAATTATAAATTATATACTTGTAAGACTAGAACAGGGTAGAGAAGAGAACTTCCAGCTTCCAAAAATTTCTTGATTCTGAACCCTAAATTGTCAAACCTTTACTAGTCAACAGGCTGAGTACTGCTATTGTAGCTCAGCCCTGGATTTAAGATTTTAGATCAAAGATACTGTTCTAGTGAAAGGTTCAATACCTCATTTACAACCAGATGGAAATATTACTTTCAAAGAATTGTTATTTTTGTATCCAAACTGTTGTTTTTTAGCAGAAATCATTTTCATTTCTCCACAGACTCAGACAAGAGGGAAAAGACTTCCTAACAAACATCTTCTCTAAGGAAGGTAGGGGACATTTAGAATCAATTCAAGTAGAAGGTATCTAAGCACCAAAAGTTTGATTTTCTCTGAAGGCATCAATCTTATTAGTTTACTCATCTCATTCCTTAGTGTTTTATCTGCTTTGTCTTTAGACAAAAAGCTGTATTTTGAATCTATTGAAATCATCAGAAAAAGTCCCACTACCTTCTCCAGGGTCTTCAGCCTATACACTTTGAGGCAGAGCACACAACGCTGCCTTGTGCAATGCCACACACCCTGTCAGCACTAGAAATAACAGAAACCTCTTCTTGAGATAGTTCTAAGACAAGAGCATCAATGTGCTTGGGAAACAATACAATATAGTAGCTCTTTTTCAGACATACGGGATTTAATGCCATTCTTTCAGTTCATGACAATGAAATGTTTAGTTGCACTGTTGCAAGCCAGGCTCTGTGGTATCTCCAGCAGAGAGTGGCCCATTCTGGGATATGTTCCAGCTGAAACTAATGGGAACAAGGGGAGCACAACAGCTCAGAAAATCAGGCAACTTCTTCAGAGCCCAGCAGATTCAGATGCAAGTGGATGAGCATTCTCAAACTTTTTTTACTGGTAAGGATGTGCAGTCAAAACACATTGGAGATGACTGCTCTATAAAAATAGACTCAGTATCCCTCAGTGGAGCCATTTACTTTACTACAGACAGATTCTTCTCTTAGGGACCCCTTTGTCCATTCTACCTATGTACAAATACAAGCAGATACTTAACAAAAGCCTAAATATATTTGTGCTACTTCGGTAGTAATTGCATTCAGAGTGTGATTGCTAGAAGCTTTCCTCTGACCCTTCTGAAGACTGATCTCATGTCTGTAGTCTTTTAAAAAGTTTTTCTGTCTTTGATGTTTTGTCCAAGTGAATCAAAAAACTGACTAGAAGTACTGGTACCCTCAGCCACTGTCATCCTTCTGATCTATTGAATAATCTCATTTCTTTCCCTTTTAACCCTCTTACAGTACAAGAGTATTTGTTTTCCATCAGCTCTTTACCACAACTCTGTACGTGTACAAGCCTCTTTTTTTTTTTTCTCTACATGTTTCAGCAGCTTCAGCAGCTTTTTCTTAATTTTAAGCCTAAAGTCTGTGAGCAAATTTTGGATAGGTATTTTGTGCTCTTTTGCACTCTCTTCTCTCACGGGTGACTGATCCATCCAGTCTTAATTCCACAGGTCAGTAGGATTTGCTTGACTCACTTGCAAATGACTTAGTACTTCCACTCATAGTGCCATCACTAAATTTTTTTCTATCCACGTATTTTGATTTTGTCAAACCAGCTCCATTGGATTGATGACAGGAACATGGATCTGTCACAGAAAGTACCCATAAATAGTTTAAGAACAGCTAACAGTTAGCAGTTTAAGAACGGTAGGATTTGTCCTGCTGTAAAGTTGGAAGAGGTACATCTACCCAAGACAAGCTTGTCAATCATGTTGAGTTGGAAGTTCAAGAACTGACTTTGCATGATTTAGTTAGATTTGCTGCAAGGCCAGAAAACTTCAACTGTGGTCAGGTCTACTAACATTTTATGGGCTGACTTTTGCATGTGTTCTTCTGATTGATGTGCATTTGCTGTTTCCAAGAAAGAACAGATGCTGTCTTGGGGTGGTAGTTCTGGCTGTATTCCATTTCAGACACCTGCCAGCTGCTATACTGGAAGAATTTTCTCTCTGAGGGTGAACAAGAACATGTATGACAACAAGAAATCACTCTTGTCCCTTCCTATAATCCAGGAATCATCAAAGATAGGGGAGCCATTGAAAAAAGACTACCTGGGACAGAGTCAGGCAATAATCCTGGACTAGCATGGTCTTTCCTCAGGTCCTGGAAAGAGAATGGAAAGTATAGCCTGCCTGTCATTTCACTGACCATACTTTACTCTCTTCTCTGAAACCTAATCAATAATTACAGATTGATTAAATGCATTTGCAAACTCCCTCTGTCAGAATTCAACCTGGGACATGACAGTATTCTCAGATGGCAACATCCCGTGAAGAAAAATAAAAATCAATGACTATGACCTTTCTGACCTCTGTTAAGGACACTGCCTGGCTGCATTCTGCATTTTAAATTCTATTTTCCAATAAGGTTAATTTTTTAATGGTACTCCTTCTGAGACTCTGGGGAATCATGGGACTGCTTTGCTTATTCTCCTTTGGGAATCTCAAGCTGATCTGCCATGTTCTAAATCATTTCTCACAGTCAGGCCCTATTAATCACCAGGACTTTGCACAGCTGGGCATCATATTCTCCGTTGATAATTCCATATATTTCTACAGGGCTGGAAGGATCTTCAAATGCTTTTAAAATTATGTAACTAATCATCCTTTTCACACAGAAATCAACTCAGGTACAAACTAACTATAACAACTTTCAGGATAGGGGACAATATCTTCAGTGATTCTGCAGTATATAGAACTATGGGGTCCTCGTTCAGCCCTGTGGTTTTACCTCCTCTATAGAAGGAAGTAAATCAAAAGAATAATGTGCACACATATTTCCACCTGACTGAGTGTGTATAACCCAAGTGGATGGAGGATGAAGAATTAGCTTTTTCTTCTGAAAACAAGCCGGAAACACAGCTTTAAAAATATTTAAGACACAGAGATGGTTCATAGGAATGGCAGCTCCATGGATCCACTTCAGAATGCCAAGACATCCCAGCATCTTTCACATCCTTCCTTGAAAGACTCACCACCATGCTCCTGGTCTGCCTTCTTCCTGCTCAACAACAACTGTCCTTGGAAGGTGTAGTGCCATAACACAAAGGAGAATTCCATATGTTCTCTGCTTTCTGGCCTGATGAGGAACAGATACTGTTGAGCCTCAGGAGTCAGCTCACCCAGTGACAGCAGCTGCTGAAATGGGCTATGTACTGAACAGCTGTACAACAGCTATACATAGCCATGTTAAGACAAAGCTGTAGCTATAGCAGCATGGCCAAAGAAGTGGAATGACTTCACATGACCCTATGCAAACATGCATCCTATACATCAGACAGCAGGCATCAATCTCTCTGACCTCTTTGACTCAGGAAGGAGTATGTCAAGTTCGCTTCCCATAAAAAGTGCTCAGTGCCTCTGTGCTGTTAGGCTGGGGATGAAACACTGAAGGAGCCACACATACTTACATGCCATGCATGGAATGAAGGAAACTCACAATCTCAGGCACACTGACACCTCTGGAGAACAGCAGAGCAGACCATTTAATATAAGCATATTACAGTGAGTGCACACTTGAAAAGAAGACAAACACTCAAGAGAGAGCAGAAGTAAAACAATACAATGCAAATTCTTTACACATCTTCTAACTATTGGGAAATCAGAAGGGCCAAGCAACAAGAGAATGAGCCCTCTGCTTCTACAGAACAAATTATTTCCGAGCAGGCTTGAAAGATAAGGCAGTCCAGAGCATTATGGATGAGAGATATTTATCTTCAGGTAACTAACAACAGCCTAACTAAAGGCATAAGCTTAGCTGCCAGCAACATCTCCATAACTGCTGGGAGTCATCTCTACATACAATGAATAAGTAGATTTTAGAATCAGGAAGGCAAACAAAGGAAGTCCAAACATCCAGTGCAGTTAGCAGACTTTGCCAAGAGCCTGATGGATCACATCAACTCTATCCCTCCATCACCATGGACAGTATTTCTCCTGCTCAGGGGAGAAATAAAATGTCTACATAATGTGGGTGTGCAGGGGTTATCCTTCTCTGTTCCTTTGAACAACTTTGCAGTATGGAAAATTTGCTAAATAATAGTATTCAATTCTAAAATAGAGTAAGAATCCTCCCTCTGTTTGGGATTCAGTATCATTCCCATTGCCCTGTCTATGGAGGTCACCTCCTTGTTATCAGTTCCCACTAATTAAAAGATTAGGAGATCGGGAAGGTCACCCTGAGGAATCAGTTATTACTAGCAGTAACAACAGCTGACAAAGTGGCAGGCACATATGACAAAATGTCCTAACCCCCTTCTGTCTACACAGCCTCCAAGTTCATCAGAAGGGACTGTAAGGGACTGGACACAACACTTAGCATGATCATTTTTGCTTCTATGGCCTACAAAATTCATTTCCACTCTCCCAGTGAATTTACTGCTAATGATGTTTCATAAAGAACTGCTTTCCAAATGACTGGCATATGCAAGCCCATGTTGCCAGCAGCAATCTTCACCCTCACTAAAGCAATTATAATCTCAGTTCATTCTTCGATGGCACATACACATGCGTGATGAAGGCCTCTGCATCCAATTGCTGGGTCACTGATTGGCAATAACATATGAACCCATGACAGATTGTTTTTTTTTCATTTTCAAGGCAGCACCAGATACTTTATGTTTAGACTGCATGGCTTCAGCATTGTGATGGTGGCATTGTCTGTTCCTAGTGCCATAAAGGAGACCACGTGAGCCTCCGATTGTTTTAACACTCGGATAGCGTTGGAGAGGCTCTGGATTTCTTCTGCTGACGCTGTTGCTCCCACAAACTAACAATGCATCCATTATCTAGCCCTGCAATTGTTTCATTGATGCTATCATGTCAGGGAGCAGAAGCCACGGCTTAGGCATGAATTAAGAACTAGAACTCCCGAGGCAAAGCTCAAACACCTTGGTGGAAGCAGTAAGTTCCCCTTGCTGCTCTGAGGATCTGAGCCTCTTCTTTTCCCTAACAAACTTTCCTCTCTGGATTTCCCAGTCACCTTGCCCAATTCAACATCCTACTCTGTGATTCTGTGAGCTTACTCCATGCAAACCACTAGCCCCCAATGTTAAAGACTTCTCACAACATTAACCTTTCTTGAAAGTGCTTTGAGAGTCATGGATAATAAGTACTATGAATTGCAAAATACATTAAGTGTTTTGGAATCATTTCCACATGACTTGGTTGACAGTGGGCCTTCTCCCTCACAGTAGGGCTCGACACCTATTATAAAACACTCTTATAGTCACAAACTACCTCAAAACAATTTCCAACATGAAATATCCTGTAACGTTTTGTGTTTGCACCACTCTCAGCCACAACTACAGGAACATTCTTGCAGTAACACACATGGGAAAAGAAAGCAGATTTCCTTGCTAGACATGAGCAATAACTCATAAAACTCTCAGTAGCTATAAAGAGATTCCTGAGAACCACTTTTCTTACACCAGACAATGACAGCTTTACACCAAGAATCATGCATGGGGCCAAAGTCTGCCAACCTGACATGAGTGGAGTTCCAAGCACTCCAAATGGAGCCACTTATGACAAAGCAGAACTGAGCCTGTTCAAACATCAGGGAGACCTGAAACAGGACAGCATCTTAAACGCTCCTGGCAAGAAGTTTACCAAAGAGAAAAAAGATGCTCTCATAGCAATAGAAAAATAATGAACTGTCTAGATCAGGTAAGTATGCTCCTGTCTATACTCTCATAAATTGAAAACAGAAATACTTCCACAGGAATTAAAAATAATAATAATAATAATAAGTAGAGTTCATCAATCTGAAGACAATAAACCCCTGTCTCCCACTTTACTGCGAAATATCAGAAACATAAACAGCTTAGCACAAGTAGTTCTATTACTATCCAGGGTTGATTTTTTTCAATGTAAAGTTCTTTGAAACAACCAGACCTACAGACACCCAGCTTGTTCATCTTCACCGGACTTTCTAAGAGGACTGACTGACAGCCTGCTTGGTAGAAAGACTGGCAGTCTTCCATGATAAAGTCTTTATGCCTGGGTCTTGAAATTAATAGCTGCAGCCACCGAACCAAAAGAATTTTGTTCTAGTAAAAACTGTCAAGCTGATAACTCTGGAGACTGAGGTGTCTCATTTATTCACAGAACAATTAAATTATAGAAGGCACAGGGCACATTCCTCCCAACTATGCCTTTCAGATGTTACACCAAGAAAATCCTTGTTCTGAGGCATTTCTGTTGGGATGAAGGTGGATTTTTTCATGGCTATGGATGAACCTGTCAATGGAAAGGGGCAATTAGTACAAATCCCTGCCTGTAGATGTGCAATGGGAACATCTGTCTCAGCAGGAAAGACTGACATCCAAGACATTTTGCAAAAGCCAGAGAACAGGCAACAGATGGCAGCAATTTTCAGTCTCCAGTGACCAGCTTGGACTCTTTTCTGGCTAGCAACTGTGAATGGCTCAATTATCTGGCCAGTTCCCTCAGACTTCAGCATCTATCTAAAGCTAAGAGAAGTGCACGTTTGGTGAAAATTGTTTTTTAAATTATGTAATATAAACAGGGCTAGTAACATCACTCAATTCCCATCAAGTTCAATGGGAGAGCAGGGATACTTAACTAACTGCTCACAGGCTCCGACCTGTGTCTTGTCCAGTGGCCAGACTGGTGATGTACCTGCTAAGTTAGAAGACGACATTTTACAACAGGGTTCTGTCTTTCTACCAGGAGTCTGACAGAGGTACAAAGAGACCAAATAGCCCAACAAACAGATGATTCAGCCTCCAGAAAAAAAATGCAGCAATTTTTTTTGCCTCTTATTTTGTGCACCTGTAATACTTCCTGTACATGGAAACACACAAAAGCACATAAGCACGAGTACTCCACCTACCCAATGATAAAACCAACCTACTGCCTGAAGACCTCCCCCCTCCCAAATCCACCAAGCAAAACACAGGCAAAGAAACATTTAGGATTCCTGGCAAACTACTCCTTTCCCAGCACACACTAAACAAATCCTTGCTATCTAACAGGATGAGAGGATGAATTAACATAACCACTTCTCCACACAGCAATTAGCAAATGAAATCAAAACAAAGGAAATGTCCTCCATTAATCTTTCCCTGCCAAAGAGCACCCGACTGCCATATAATCCACAGCAATTAGCCAAATAATGGGAGCGCAAGAGATTTATCTTGAAGCAGGAATTAGGGAGGGCACGATTAATGTACTGTACATCAAGAGTACAGGCAAAAGCTGGTGATCCCTCCGTGCAGGGTTGTTTGAGGAAGCTGCAAAGCTTGGTAGCCTGGAACCAGGTCGTAGCACATACCCCCCAAAATTCCCCTTTAACACATCCTGTGTAAGCCTGACTAGCAGTAATTGCATATGGTAGGATCAGAGTTGTACCCAGACTTTAAAATCTCAGTGGTGCACCTAGGAGCTTACCACTATCTTCAGTTAAAAGAGGCATTTGGAAGGATTTGAAAATAAATAAATAAATCAATAAATCTGCAGGCATGCAAAAGAGGGTGCAGTAAATCCGTAGAGATACTGATGGTATGTCCCAGCTCACAAGCAGGACCCACCTGCTCCACTGGGCTTGGTACTATTTACCAGGGAAGTTATAAGCCAAAACTCAGGACACGTGGTCCCTTTGGCAAAAGACAAAGCAGAGTAACACCAGACTCCTGTTTTTAGTATTCACACCTACACTGTCTCTCCAATATTTATTCTGCTGCTTAACAGGATGATGAGAAATATTTTGCAGATCTTATTTTCTAACTGCTGCATGGTCTTGCTTTGGGCTACAGAAGAGCTGTCATGTTCTAGCCAGTTTGTTTTCTCCAGAATCCCACGAAACTGAATACCAAACATGGAACAGCTTGCAGGGACACCACAAAGCTCTTACACTCACATTTGTATCAGTAATAGGGAGAAAGTGAAGAGACAAAATCAACAATACAGAGAGAAACAATCTTTGTTCTAAATGCTGCTGTTAGGCAACATGAGCCTAAAGGCATTTGGCTTCTTTAGCAAAATTAACAGGAAGTAAAAAAAAAAAAAAAAAAGAGCAATACACTTAAACATTACAAAGCAATAAACTTAAACATTACACATTATGATAAACACACAGGTTTTCTATCATCCAACAGGCTGGCACAGAAGAAGACATTTAAGGAGATTTGCAAAGATGAAGAGCTGTGCCAGAAATGTCTGTGCCAAAATGTTACTGTCGGACAGTAAACAATTTATAGGCCTGTGACATTAAATGCAATAGGACACAGACTCGGATATGGACTTATCCAAAGACTTATTTCCAGGATACTTTCAACACTACAGAAAATGAGACTTTAGCCAAAAGGAATAGGAAGAGTCCAAACTCTGCCTACTGCTAAAATCAGTGCTGAAGTGGTATGCAAATACTGTCTTGCCATCAACATACCAGGCAAGCCAACAGGGAACTTGCTTTGGGCAACTGGTCTCACGTAGATGTTGCTGTTATTGAGGCTTTCAGGTATTCAGACAGCTCAAGAGAAATTCTGAGGGCTCTGTAATGAGATAAATTTTTAAATGATCCGATTTAATCATAGATGTGAACTTTATTCTACAATAAGCCTAGTAACAGATATAGTACTCCTCCACTAATACACGGCTTCACAGATTCTATCAGCTGCCATGCTGCTGCATCTTTTCTGTGCTCTAGACCTGTGTCTGATGTCTTTCACACAGCAAATATAATAGAAATAAAGTTGATACAGGGTGGATCCACAAGGCATTCTTGAAAAAGCCTGCATGGACTCACATTTCTACACCTGTGATCTTTCAGTTGACTTGTTTCAATACAACAAACTTGATTCCAAAATCCAGTCCCTCTCCTAGTCCCAGTATATCATACTTGTAATCAGGAAAAATCATGTACCTTGCAGGTGAAGAATATTACTTGTAAGTGAAAAAATATTCAATCCATGTTCATCTAGAGGAGTTACTAACATTTCACACCATGGTTGAGACTCTACTTAGGAGAAACATTTCTGTTTTCTTTCCCCTTTACTTCATCTTTGTATCTTACTTCTTTTCTTTCTCCTCCCTTCCTTTCCTGTCCCCTCCCTTGCTTTTTCTCCAAAAAATCTTTTCTGTTATTCTGTCCTTTAGGCTGCACAAGAAGGACATGTTCAATCCTGAACTATATTGTATAGATCTTTTGTATGTGCTTAGCATACTCAAGAGTGGGGGTGTGAGGTAGCAAAAGCAAGGGAAGCAAGAAGCTACATGAAACTTCAACTCTCTTGATGTTCTCACAGCTGTAATCCTTCCCATTTCCCTGGAGTTTTATCAGCTGTCCTAGCAGGGTCACTTTGCCCTGGTTGTGGCTATTTGATACGGTTTCCCACAAAATCAGTTGAGCTGTTTCTCTCTCTCACATAGAACTGCCTTCACCATTGTTCCCATGTGTCTCTTTCCTTTTTGAACTGTTAATGTACTGTGCTTCCTAATCATCGGTATTTTTACAAAGAAATGATATAACAGAACAGAGGATACCATTTCTGGTCTCCTCTTTCCAGCATACAGCAGTCATTTACCAAGTCCTGTGGACTAATGAATCTTCAACTTGTTTGCTGCTTTCCAACAGATTACCATGTTCTTGCCACCTTGCACTGGGGATCCTTCTAAATGTGCATGAGAATACAACAGCAGGTGACCCTCGGTGCTGCCTTCTGGGGCATCCTTAACAGCAGCAACACAAAAAGATTGTGCCAAACTGTTCATCCCTTAAGCAGACCTTTCCACCTTCTCCCAAAGTCTGTCTCCTGCCCATTATGGTCAATACATTCTCATGACACAGATCAGCACAGACCTGCCAACAGAGCCCAGCACAACTTCATCTAGCCACTTACAGCAGTTTTCCTGCCAGCATTTGTTTCAAGGGAAGGGAGAAAAGAATGGCATTCAGCCAGTTTACTTGCCCAACTGCCTCACAAAATGGAAATGGTGGGCAGAGCCTCCAAGAGGGTCAAGTTATGGCTGCAAGGTAATCTTTCGAGCTGTTTTTCTGTAAGCAAACCAGTGGCAAAGAAGCTGTTGTAATAAATTTTTAGTCACTGGGGTATTAACAGACTTTTCCCACGACCCATTCCTAAATCATATTTGTAATGCCTGTCTCATCACTTAGACCAGCCTTTGTTTTAAGTTCCAACATTGCTGGCTGAAACTCTTTCAATATGAGTGCTCTCATTGTCATCCAAATATAAGGATGAATTTCCAAACCTCCCTGTTCACACAACATAAGCAACAAACACGCTGGAACCCTGGCAGCCAGAAGAGCATGGCCTGGTGGTATTTAGTCAGGCCTAGGCTGAACAAAGCTACAACCACACAAGGAAGTCTTGATTGTGTGTACTTGTGCCCCTAAGCAGGGACGTTGTTGTACATTAATTTGACAGCAAGAAAATAGAGATCGGTTTAAAAAGAAAGCTGTATGTCACGATTTTCATCCTAACATACAGATTTGGGACAAAATCCTCATAATACTGATTGTTGAGATTCTCCTTTGTGAAAGTGTGACAAATCTTATAGTGCACGGGGGGGATATTTTTTTAACAGAGTCAACATACAGATGGATGGGTTTTTAGAGAGACAGAGACAGAAATATATAGATTTCAGCCAAATACAAAGAGGGAGAAACTGCCTGGAAAAAAATAACTGAGAGTAACTCAGCACGGCTTGGTATTGGGAGCTGAACTTGCAGCTTTGACAAGGCTGACTTTAAGGCGACCTTCAGTGGAGCTCCTTAACAGTGTATGCTGGGCAATCGCTGGTAAATCTTTATTAATTTTAATTGGCGGCACCCATTTATAAGAACCATTAAAAAGGATAAATTGAGCCCATCCGGCGTAATGTCTTTTGTTAATTAGTTTGTCAGCACTGTTTTAATATCCCCTAATGACTTCATATTTCAGGCCTGACATTAAAGGAGACGCTGTGAGAAAGGAAATGGTCTTATCACCGTGTACATTTTTTTCTTTTTTTGAACAAAAAGTGTCCTTCCAGGCCTGACCAAGGTTAGGTGTCATTTAATTCAGACAGACAGGTACCACAAGACTTGGAAAGGCCCTATCACCCTATCCAAACTTCACCTTGCTACTTACCAGCATGCTCTGCTGAGATTTTCTCTCTTTAGAGACCTGTACAACAGCAGAAGAAATTCAAAATCATGTGTCACTAAATTCCCACCCTCCATAGCTTGTCATGGACATGTCTCCAGTCTCAAAGCACATCCATGTGAGAAAGATAGGGGAGAAGCCTGAGAAAGAATCGCAGCAATGTCTCCCTTAAGTACAAGCAAGTTAAACCCCAGAAAGCTGAAGGTCTTTTGATTCACAAGGACATGCACAGCACCAATAATCCAGTCTATCTTGGTGGACACAGTCTTACACGTGAGAAGCTGAAAGGACCAAATGCATCAGCAAAGAATGCTTCATGTGCGTTAAATGTTGAACTAGATGATCTTACAGCTCTTTTCCAACCTAAATGAGTCGATGTACAAAACTGATTTGCAAAAGAAGATGAAGAATAAATTATTTCTCCAAGTATGATGCTTGGGCTGGAATAAAGAGAAGGGAGTAAATCTGTGATTTTGGTTTCAACAGTTCTGTCCTTCCTCCCTGTCATGGTTTTGACTGGGACAGAGTTAATTTTCTTTGTAGAGGCTCACACAATGCTGTGTTTTGGATTTTTTAACAAAAATAGTGGTGATAACATACTGATCTTTTTAGTTGTTGAAGAGCAGTGTTTGCCAGAGCCAAGAAATTTTCTGCTTCTCATGCTGCCCAGCCAGCAAGGAGGCTGGGAGCGCACCAGGAGCTGGGAGGGGACACAGCCAGGACAGGAGACTGACCAAGGGGATGTCCTACACCTTATGGCACATGCTGAGCATGACAGTAAAGAAGAAAGGAAGTAAAGAAGGAGGAAGGGGGGACGTTTGGAGTGATGGCATTATGCATGATGAGCCCTGCTTTCCTGGAAGTGGCTGAACACCTGCCTGTTGATGAGAAGTAGCAAATGAATTCCTTGTTTCGCTTTGCTTGTGCATTCTGCTATTGCTTTACGTAGAGAACTGTCTTTATCTCAACCTACGAGTTCTCACACTTTTACCTCTCTGATTCTCTCCCCCATCACACCTGAGGAGAGTGAACAAGTAGCTGGGTGACACTTAGCTGCCTGCTGGGGCTAAACCACAACACTCCCCTGTGCACATCTTGTATTTCTTGGAATAGCACACTCAAACTGCAAGCTTGGAAGATGGGAAAGTTGGATCCAGTTACCAATGCTGGAAAAACATGGGTTTTGTACTTCTACTAGATCTTACTAATATTTTAGATATTTATGTCTCAAATAGGTTATGCAGGTGGGTTTTTTTAAGTTTAATTTTATGTTAGTTAATAAAAGCAACTTTTCTTCACTATGAGGGTGGTGAAGAACAGGATTAGGTTGCCCAGAGAACCTGCAAATGCCCCATCTCTGGAGGTGTTCAAGGCCAGGTTGGATGGGACTTTGGGCAACCTGGTCTAGTGGGAGGGGTATCTGCCCATGGCAGAGGTTTGAAAATAAATGGTCTTTAAAGTCCCTTCCAACCCTCTATGATTCTGTGGTGACTAGCTCAAACTTGTAATCCTCTCTCCAGAATGTGTGTGCACTTGATAAGTTTTATTCAAATAAGAAGCGTATAAAGTAAGAGTCAAGAGAAGGGTCAACAGTAGCCATAACAAAAGGCAATGAAACCTATTATTGTCCTGAAGTTTCTTTTATGGGGTTGACCATGTTTTCTTAGGCACCACTGTCTCTCTCCTCTCAGTTCTGCCCCATATGAATGTCTCTGAGCTGAGGAATGCTGGAATTATTCACCCAGGGAAGCATTTCCTTACTGTGGGGTCTGTAGCACTGCAATTTTTATCCCTTCTTAGTCTTGACAGTGCTTGATCAAACAGATTGGGAGATCCTCAAATAATGTTCACTGTCAGTGAAGGGCTTTGTCTTGAGGGATAGATTCTACTAGTTTGTTTTTATTGAGGATTTCAGTTGGCAAGCAATATGAGGAAAGTAACATTCTCCACCAGTTAACATCACGCCTGATGCTTTGATGTCTGGTGTTAGGTAAGTTCACATGAGGGTGAAGTGAGTAAGACAGAAGCAGATCATAAAAAAATTAGTTTTTCCTCTGTCTTACATAGCTTTGTAAACCAGGAAGAATTTCAATAATTTTAAGGTGTTTGCAATTACACTGGTAATAGTAAAAGGAAAATTAAATCTTTAGCTGACAAAATTGTATTATCTTTTCTATGAAACTTCAGGGTAACCCATAAATGGCTCTTTATAAGCACCATACTGAGAACTGTAAAGAGGCATGTTCCACTTTGCTAGATCACCTTTCTGCAAAAAACAAACAGGTAATAACTGTAAAGATTGAATCAGTTATTAGTTTTATTACTGAGCAAAATCCTTGCCTCAAAGTCAACGGACATCTTGCAGTAAAGGTCTGAAGAACTAACAATTTTTACTTTTTCCATGAAAATTTAAGGCTAATGATTTCACCACTTTTTTTTTTTTACTTTTTTTTTTTTGGCAGATGCAGACAGCACTTGAATATTAAAAGCTGCTCTGTGATGTCCCAAAAGCCATCCTACCGTCATTGCAAGACTGTGCCTTATTTCATGTTTCATGCAAATTTAATTTTTTTCAGGGGACTGCTAAAACCATGCCCTATGTGAAGCACACAGTAAAAGCCTGCCTAGGGTAAAATAGATATTCCCAGCAGGATGAACACCTCTTTGAATGAACTGCCTTTGCAGCTAAATAGAAGTCTTATGTTTTTCCTCCAACCAGCCTGTCTCTTGTGCACTGATGTGCTCTACGGAATTCAGCCTTTCATAATCAAAGCTCTGTGCTACACTGCCAGTATAGTTGGTACTTACTCTCCATTTTGCAGCTCTGACAAATACAAATTTACATAATAGTCTTTCATTTCTACAAAACACCATCCTTCACGATGCATATAGTTTCAGTTTTCACAACAGAGCAGAAACTTGTATTTCCACTGTCCCAGTATTTTCAGCTTTTGTTATACAAAAAAATTATCCCTTCATAAGTTTCATTTTTGCTACCTAGAGAGTGATGAGAGATTTTCTTCCTATGCATTAATTAAATGACCACTGAAACTCAGCTGGGAACTGAGAAAGAAGGAAACATATATTCCTAGTTTTGATTACATGTAAAAGCCCTGGAATTATATCTACCACTGCCAAAATGTAGCAAACTTGGGCCTAGGACTTCCAGTCTATTCCCCTACATGTTGCAACATTATTTTCACCAGTTGATATCTTTCCTCATTTCATATAAAACTTTCTGTCCTCCTGTACCTCATTCTTGCTTCCGGTCTTCAAAATTCAGGTATCTGATAATCAGATTTCCAAGTACTAATAAAATTTTTATATTTTCATAGAATAAAATTAAAAAGTTTCAAAATGCAGAGCTCTTGACCTTAATAAACCACGCAACTAGCACATTTCAGGTACTTTAATAAATATTTAATACTTTACAGTAAATTGCTAATAAATCTATTTTTTATCCGAAATACAGCTTGCAAAATTCAATCCCTCAAACATACAATTTAGCACCTAACATGGCACCCATTACAATAACCTGACTAGTCAAAAAATTAGCCTATACTGTTAATTTTAGAAGTATGGATGAACAGAACTACTGGCAGGCTCAGTTCATGACATCCAGACCCTGTTCATTCCAGCACAAGTTCCCTGACCTCCAAGCTGGTTCTGGCCTCTACCTGCCTGGAATCATTGAGGAATTTACATGGATTTATCTGTGTGTCTGGATTATTTAGTATATATGTTGAAAATTTTCCTTTCCCTAACAGGGGATAAAGCTGGGGGAAGACAGAGATCACAACCGCTATTTACAAGAACACCTTTTTCTTAATAAAGTTATTATTAGTAGTAGAATTAAGCTGCTACTTATAACAGCAGATAACTACACGCAATGCATTCCCTTCACACAGTTCACTCTTTCACACACCATGCACTAACTTGCAGTTTCTGGCTGGAGCAGCAGCTGAGAGGCCAACCCCAGCTGTCACCTCACAAGCGGAGGATTGTACTCTCAGTGGCTTCCAGGCAGGTGCTCGGAGAGCGCAACAAGGGGTCCCTTGTTTCTGCTGCTGTATGTATTTACCTGTAGTCCTGGTCTGCAGATATCAGCTACCACAGCCTCAGATGTGGTATGAGTCATGCGACCTGGTGTTGATCCTGTTGTTTGCCCATGGCCTTTGACAGATTTGGCTGACTCTCATGCTAATTTATCAATGCGTGTGGATTCGATAGCATGACTAGCCTCTGGAGCTTATCACTTTTTGGGAGACTTTCAGACATGACCTCTCAGCATATACTTTTCCCCTCTTTCACTTGCTGTCTTCTGGTGCCCATTTCCACCCCCCCACATCCGTTAAATGCCTGCAGAACCGACTCCCTCAGAAGGAGCCTTTACAACACACACACACACACAGGAGTTTTTGGCACTTCTGTGGAAAAGCAGAGCTATGAGGCAGGATCATGTGAGCTGTACTGCTATTTGCAGTAGATCAAGGAGAGCCAACCAAAAGGAGACCTACCAAAATTAGAGTAGAAGCTACAAATTGAATTGTTCACAGTGCATATGAATCTTTTTTCTTAGGGAAACAACTAAGAACTATAATGGTAAAACAAAGGTAATGTTGCTCAAGTGCTTTTTTATTAACTGTAGTGAATTGTCTCCCAGCATCTGATAGCTCACCCCCTTCCCTTGTCATCAACTTTTATTCAAATAAAGCCATATACTGAATAATCTGGATCTGGAGCCTATGTACAACTAGTTTCTTACATGTGTTTTGTATAAGAAATAATCTTACTTCTGCTCTTTAGCCAAAAATCCTGTAATTTTGGAATAATATTCTTGCTGAGAAGGGGGTACTGAATTGCCACTAGATGGCAGAGAGAGTCCCTACCTTTAATCTCACCTCGGTAGAAAAAAAAAAAAAAGATCACAGAAGCCCTTTGAAAGCACTGAAAAGGTCTGTCCCTGTCTTCTCCCCACTACATCATGGATGGGCTTCTCACAACAAGCAGATGATAACTGGGCCAGGGCTAGGTGAAGTGCCCGTAGCCAGGTTTTACGTGCACAATTTAACACAGATTGAGCACTATGTTTGGGGAGAGGTGAGGGAGGAGATGCTCTCAATCTGAACTGTGAAAAATAAATGGTGGTGCCAGAAGAAGGCTGTAGCAAAGTGAGTGCAGACATCTGCTTCGCTAGCCACACAGTGAGACCAGTGTCAACAGAATGCACCTCTTGCTTTCTTTGTCAGCAGCCCAGCTTCCCAGGGAGAAGAAAATCTGCCTTGTGCTACATTTCACAGGTTGTGGGGGCTCCCATGGCTCAGTACTGCACCAGTCCTTTGGTCAGGGGCACAACCTGTTGGGCTGAGTGAGGCTCCCTGCTTTCCTGACCTCTTAGGTTGGTCTAGACACAAATTAACTTAACATACGATACAGGATGAAGAAGAAATTTTCATTCAAATTCATGAATTTACAAATTCATTTCCATGAACCATTCAGCATACGGACACAGACTTTGTACAAATGGCCAAAGATGGAGATAACTTCTGCACCCCAGGCTCTACACCATGTATTTGAACAATTTCAGCATTTAAATTCATGAGCTTGATATTCTGCCAACTGTCTACCATCTCTTTCACTTTAATGGAATTAGAAAGACATGAAGCAACTTTACAACCTTAAAGGAAGCCATGACTAGTGACCCCTGTCTTTTAGCATCTAATGTCCTGTTTATCACTGCCCTTCCCAGCTTTGCACACTGTTTGGCCATCACAACTGAGCTGAGCTTGTAGCCAGGAAGATTACTTTACACTTAAATTCAAAATGTTTTCTGTCCTGCTCAGTTCTGTTCTGGGGAAGTAGATTAACCTATTTGGTAGTAAAAGTCTTCCAAGTGAAATTTTCATCTTTGCTTTTCTACCTGAACCAGCCCTGCAAATCTCCCACCAGTTCCTTGCTAGTATCCCCCCAGAGAGTCTCATGAGGCCTACTCCCACTGCTCTGTCTCTCTTCAATAAGCAGACAATTAACTTCTAGCTTCTCAAACTGCAGCAGAAGATTATGTAAGAGATCTCCTCTGAGAAATGACCTTTTTACCTCTGTTTTGATGCTGGAACAACTTCATGCATGTATTTTATGTTCCAACAAAAACATAAATTCTGGATGGCTAAGAGAGTCACAACTTCCCTCCGGACTTCTCCCTGCTGTAATAGTGCTACATAAACAAAAGGAGAAATGAATGACAGAGTGTCTGCTTGAAAAGATCCTTTAGAAGAATAAAGATGGTTAATTAAAACAAAAATAAATGTGCTAATGTTTTCTAGACCTGAGAGGAGACCGGCATCTTAGGAACGGTTGGAGAGGCATCAGATCCTCAGGATAATATTGGCACATAGAAAGGAGTCAGAAAGGCTTAGAGACAACGAAATGTACATTAAAGCAAGAAGAATGATGTTCTTCCTGGTTCTGGCATTTATTTTCTTGGGCACCACTCATTGAAGGGAGGGAAGTATTTGCTGAGTATGTAGAAGAATTTAGTGGGTCTGAGGTGCTGATTCCTCAAGCCTAGACACTTAGCGTGCTCATGCCAGGAAAAGTGAAGAAACACTCCAATTCAGTGTACTTAACTCATAATACTTTAACAATCATCAGCGATATCCTTCAGAAGACAGCCTGCACAATCCCATCAATTGGACCAGGAGAGGCAGTGAAAAATCCACTTGGAAAGCATCAAAGTGTGTGGACAGTCCCCACACATTTTGAAGGAGATAGCTCTTTCAGATCCAGTTGTAGCTCAGACAGCTCACAGAAACAGCTCTGCATTTCCCCCATGCAGAATATTAGGATACTAAGCAATACCTTTCAGAAAGATTCACTAACGCAGTTTTTGCTGTTTATTCTGCACAGAGATCTCATACAAAACTCTCTGCCCTCAGGGTGATACAGTAGTACAAGTTCACTCACATGAACTCATTCATGATCTGAGCTGGCAAAAAAAAGACAGTTCAATTGTTCAAAAACAAAGTATTAAAAAGATAGGAAAAAAATCACATAATTGATTACCATTGTTTGCACAGTTTTCTAGAGATGGCCTAGTTACATGAAATACAAATAGCCAAATAACTTACATGACGGTAGAACTCCCACATTCACTGACGGCTATGCAGTGACATTGATCAAGTCCCTCTTCATGACAGAATAAACCTGATATTGCCCTCATCCGTGCAGAAATAGCAAAGTGGGAATTGTGGATTTTTCTGTAAACTGAAAATCAAACTAATTCAGCAGGAACACTTTGTTACAGTCCATCCAATAAGCATATTATAGATCTTAAAAGAAGGAGGATTCACTTTTCTATTCATACACATCATTTATTTACTAAGTCTTTGAAATCCCTCAGAATCTGATGAAGCACAGGTTGGATAAATGGACTGTGAGTTACACTGCGAACTTGCTGAACTGTCAGACTCAAGGGGCTGTGATCTATGTCACAAAGTCCAGCTGGAGGCCAGTCACTAATGGTGCACACCAGGGGTGATATTGGGGCCAACATTAGTTAACATCTTCATTAATTGTCTGGACACTGGGATAGAGTGCACCCTTAGCAATTTTGCAACTGATACAAAATCGGGAGGAATGGCTGACACACCTGATGGTTGTGTTGCCATCCAGAGGGACCCTGAAAGTCTGAAGAAGTAGGCCAACAGGAACCTCATGAAATTGAAGAAAGGGAAATGTCAATCCTGCACCTAGAGTGGAATAACTCCATACACCTGTACAGGCTGGAGGCTGACCAGCTGGAAAGCAGCTCTGAAGAAAGGGACCTAGGGATTCTGGTTGAACATGAGCCAGCAATGAGTCCTTGTGGCAAAGAAGACCAATGGCCTCCTGTGCTGGATGAGGGACAGTACTGTCGGCAGTCTGAGAGAAGTAATCTTTCCACATTGCTCAGCACTGGTGAAATCCTACCTGGAGTGATGTGTCCAGTACTGGGCTCCCCAGAACAAGGGATATGAACAAACTGGAGCAAGCTCAGTAAAGAGCTACAAAGATGATTAAAGGACCAAAGCTCCCGTCACACGAGGAGAGGTTGAGAGAGGTAGAGTAAACAACTGGAGAAAAGGCAGCTCAGGGGGTATCTTATTAATGTGTACAAATCCCTGATGGGAGAAAGTAAAGACAGAGCTAGATTCTTCTTAGGGGCATCCAGTGACATGTCAAGAAGCAGTGGGTGCAAACTGAGATACACGAAATTACATTTAAGTATAAGAATAAACTTTTTCAGAGTGAGTGTCCAAATATTGGAACAGTTTGTCCAGAGAGGTTATGCAGATAATCCTTGGAGATTATCCAAAAATGTGACTGGACATGGCCTTGAGTAACCTTCTTTAGTTTTGAACAGACTTTGGACTATATGATCTCCAGGGGCTCCTCAATATTTCTGTGATTCTGTGAGCCTATTCTGGACTTTATCTCAAGATTTATTGCTTTTAGTAGGTAGTAATCTCCATGATGTGGATTGAAGAGAAGATACATAGGAGGTACTTCCTAGAACACACTATTTCGTCATAACTTTATTCAATGGCCTGTCTCGTTCTCTAGATTTGTGTATTCTGGCTGATGCCTCCCAGTACATTTGTATATGCATGTAAGCATTCAGCAGTGTCCCAGGTTCAACTTTCTGAGCAATCACAATCTCATACTCCCCAACTGGCAGGTCATGAAATATCCATGTAATGTTGATATCTAGCATAGTTCATGTCAATTCTGAACTCACTGCACCCTCGAAGGTTATTCAGAATGTTCAGGACATGCTGAAGTGCTTTACAGTAGTGAGACATGATACTTGTTTCAGACTTTTGTGGCTTCTTGTGGGTTGGATGTATCTCATGCATACCTGGAACCAGAGCCTTTGGTTCCATTTTTTTCCAAATGATTTCATATGTGGTTCACACATACCTGAATCATCCTGTAAAATGATTCTGTAAGAGTATGCAGTAAACAAGGGCAACCAGACCTGATTTAAAAGCACACAACTGTTCAGAAACAAAGCACCAAAGTAAAGTAATCGCAGCTGATGTTCATTTGTGGATCAAATCCCAACTAGACTGAAGAATGGATATCCATCTTTGAAGCATTCTGAAGCTGTACTCCCCTAGGACAACCCAGTTAGCTACATCCTTCCTTGTCCTGCTTAAGTAGCAGTGTGTTTACTGCATATGAAAAAATTCTGAAAGAAGTAGATGTTATCTTCTTCATCTCAATCAAAATTTTCCTGGTGTAGTATTGCTTCAAAAAAACAAAATCCTAGAAAGACTGTATTTAAAGATGCATAAATGTGAGATCTCATAGAATTTTAAATAATTTACAGTTGTTACACTGTTAGGAAATTTTATTTTTATACTACTACTTATAAACATAAAAACATGTTTCTGTTTCATCAGTGTGACTCAAGAAATTAGTGTTATGTTGTTGTGAGCCCAGGAACTGAGGGTTTCTCAAAATTCTTACTATGCACAAGGAATCAACAACACCCAGCAACATAACTGTGTCACAGGAAAAACAAAGCTAAATGAAAACTGCAAGTGCAAAGCTTCTGGCAGGAGCTTTGCACAGCAGAGGGAGCAGCTGCCCTGAGTCACTTTTTTTCTTTTCATCATACTTTCTTTTCCCCCTCTTCTGTTGAGGAGGGGGAGTGAGAGAGCAGTTGTGGTGGAGTTTAGCTGCCCAGCAGGGTAAAACCACCACAGGAACAGTGAGAGCTGTGGGAAGGAACACTATAATTTGCTGTAAAAACAGTATCTTCGTTGTGTCCATGGTTTATGATAACACATAGGGTTATGGTTTTTAGTTCCTAAGATAGTTTGTAGAAAGTGTTTTGAAAGATTCTCTTGAGAATAAGACATGAGAGATAAAAGGTGAACAAAACATGTATGACTTAAAAATGAGTAAAGAATCCTTGCTCAGAATGGGACCCAATAAGAGCTACTCAGTCACCTGTGAAAGAAGTAACTACTTGATTTACGATTAAAAGCAATGCCTGGATTATTTTCAATGAACAAGACCACTTAATCTGCAATAAATTGCCAGACTCCAGAACAGCAACACATAAGAACCAAATTTATCATAACCACATCATATGAAAGCAACCTCCACTTTTTAGAGACCAAGGAATTGATAGATGTTGCCTGCAGCATCAACTTCCTCTGAAGAGCCACTTTTCAAGACAGAGGGCATCAGTGTCCTCAACAAAGTGAGTGAGAATGCCTCCAAGTATGGCTGCTACCTGTATCTGCCCTGCAGCTGGCCACACACTCACAGCGGGTATCCTGGCACATACAGCAAGGGTACTGACTACCAAGAAGTAAAACAGGACTCCACACACTCAGCTCTGAGACAGGCAACAACCACCTCTTTGAACAAAAGTACAAATTGACCATCACTGTAACCCAGGTGACCAGAAACTCCACATACAACTGGCGAGGCTCTGGCTCTTTGTAACAGCTGGTCTCAGTCCAAGAATAAGCTAGGCATCCATAGGGATGGCTGTGAATTGGCCAGTTTCCATCCCTAAACACAGAAAACTGCTGCAGTTCAACCCACAAGTGTTCTTGGAATCTGCTCACTATGGCTTTAGAAGAGGTCAAATAGAAGGTGCTCAAAAAAATATTTATGCTGTGATCGCTCTGGCTGCTTTACTTGGGCAGCTAACTCTGTGTTGTGACAGACAGCTGGGACATACAGATAGTGAGAGTCTGATCTGTATCCACGTTCAAGTACTTGTGTTTCATGCAAGCACATGAACTGTACAAGAGGAATTTAGGGGACATAGCAGCTGCATTCTGAGGAGAGATTTCTCTCCTTTATTTGGAGACATGCAGGCTGTGGGGGATATAAGTGAGAATTACAAAATCTTGAAGGTGGTGGAGAAAGAGCAGAACTGTTACTCACCAAACTTTGTAATATTAGAAGTAGGGGCACTCTTTCAAACTATGTGCAAGATAGCTAACGCAGACAAAGTAAATAACTTTTCTTTATGAACAGAGCAAGTAATGAATTTGTGGAATGTGCTGTCACACAAGATTGAGCAGAACAATAATAGCAGCAGCCTTGACGAAAAGAGCAGACTGTACGAAGAGGATTAATTTATGGGCAACAGCTTCAAAACAGGTACGGAAATAGGCACATGTGTACCTCATTATTACCCTAAATCCAATGACTGTGGATGCCAGGGAAGAATGAGGGGAATGCACAACAGGAAGTGTTCAGGATCATGTCCTAGCCCTAAATAGGATCGCCTGCTGTTACTGCCAGAGGTAGATATACTAACCTAGATGTGCCATAAGTTTGGCACAGTAAGGCACTTGTAACACTTTTATGCTTGAAGCCATGGCTGGGGAAAAGTCATCAACACCACAGGCCTAAGAGCCCTGCCTCCCTGTAGGAAAAGCAGTTAGTATAGCAATCAAAATTACAGCGACCTGTAATTGCTGTCATACCACATAACATACTTGAAAATATGTGTAGAAGTTAAAAAGTGATAGCATAAATTTTGGAGTTCTGTTGCCCATTAGAGCACAGAAGCTAAATTCAGAATGGTTTCTGTTATATCTCTCTAGCTGCAACTACTGCATTTTTAGGAAAAAAAAAAAAAAACTCCTTTGTTTTGTTTTCCTCTATATGCAGTTCCTGTCCATAACACTCCCTGCTGCAGAGGAACTGGTTTTTTGTGCCTGTTGTAGTAGGGACTTCTCCACAAAACTTGCATCCAAATAAGCTTGCCTTATAACTTCATAAGAGTCATCTAACAATGACCTAGCAATGAAAAGCCTGTCCCTTTCTCACTGTATGAGAACACAGATTTTTAAGAGAAAAATCTGTCATTTGCTAGCATTCAGACACATGCTGACTTCCTCTGAGCACAACAAAGTTCACCTGCTTCCTTCCTTCTCCATTCAGATCCCACAGCTGTGACAGACATGTCACTAAAACACACAGCACGTGTGCCACACATCCTTTTACCTTCCTCTCTCCATTTCTGCAGCCCTGAAGAACTGAAAGGAAACAAAGCTGGGTAGCAGCCATCTGGATGTATCCAAGGCCCCACCAAAGGCTCATGAGACCTGACAGACTTGACAAACTTACTGCTCCTTCTAGGTATTAAATGCCTCTTTTCCCAGAATTCTTCACAGCTACATGTGCGTTTATATGCTGTGCATCCCCAAAGCCTTCTGGAGCACAGGATTTGCTGTATTACTTTAACTACAGGGCCAAGTGCAATGGCCACTGCTCTACACATAGAAGAAAACTTGACACAGCAAACTTAACCAACTTCGTACTGCAATGGATGGGCAGGGGGGGTTCGGAATAAGCTTGTGACTCCCTGGGAAGAAAGATAAGAGAGAGAGAGACTCCACCTTATCACAGTGGAGCCCACTCATTTCTCAAGTCTAAGGAAAATGTCTGTTTCCATTCTTTCTGAAGGCAGCCAGGCCAGTGAGAACACACATTTTTTCTTACCGAGATCTAGAAAATATGTCCATACACTAGCTCATTTCTTGGTGTTGCAAATTTAACCTGAAATCATAGTGATGTATAACACAAGAAGCCAAGCACTGCCCAGAGAAATAGAAGTTTTGTCCAGCTCATGCTTCAATGGGAACTGGACAGCTGGAATTTGTCCGTTAAGTATTTGGTAGCAGGATTAGTTACATTGGTCTGATAGCCTAGAAACTGAGTCCTCAGAAATTAAAACAGGAAAGAACCTATTAAAACTACCCAATTCCTCCACCTGGCATGATGTGGGCATAACCCACTCTCTACCATTAGGCAGAACCCATTTGACAAGGTTGCTGAGCTAGCAGAGAACAGGGCCGGGTAACAAAAGTCCTGTCCTACACTAGAATCCTTCCCAGTGTAAGATTCTGGAGCAGTGTCAACTATTCTAACACCAAGAGCAATAAATGAGAAAGTTAGGTTCTCAGCAGAAGAAAATAGTTGATCTTTGCCAAGATCAGTTTCTTTTCAAATAATTTTTCCTCACAACTGAGCTATTCATAAGATGACCTTCTTCCAACCCCTAAGTAAAATCATACAACCATATGATCCTAAAGTTGTTCTGGCTGTGGGAAATGGATAGCTATGTAAAAATATTCCAAAGAAGAAACAAACTGTGAAATGGAAAATAAAAACAGGATGTCATTAGAACACGTTGAGAATAGCCAGGCCTTGGCATCAGACATCAAACTCACTCCTTGGCATTAATCATCAAACTTCTGTCTAAACTGATGTATAAATTTCAAGTTTTATAAATTCTAGGTGAATCATATGTCAATTATTAGGAATAGCTTTATTTTTAATTTTCCTGAAGAGGAAAAAAATTATGCACATTTTCATTACTAAACCACTAGATGTCACTCTTCCCATTTTTTCTCATGTCTACACCATCTGTAACATTTCTACTCCCAAAAAACTGCTAAATAATCACAGTAGTGATTACAAATGATCAAATATGGCACAAAGCCTACACAAACACAGCCTCTTTGTAAGCCTGGAGAAAAAAAAAATCTACTGGTCAAATACCCACGGGTCAAGGTGTTTTGGAGCTGAGGCTTAGATTCAGCACCACCTCCAGCTGGAGAGGGTGAAAAGTATAATGTCCATAGTTACAGGCACAGACTTATTAACCGTTCAATGAATTTTGAGTTCCAATGCTAACAAAATTAACAACCTGGGCAGAAAGCAACACCTCTTGAGCCTTTGCAGGCTCAATGCTCACACCCCCGGTATACAGGTATTAGGCCCTGCAGTGTATTACTTATACAATATTCGCTCAGTAAACTTATATTTTTAGCCCACAGCCAGAAAGTGGCTTCCCTCTAATACAGCTCAATGTGACAACATTGAGGAACCAGTGCTCTTTGCACTACACCTTAACGCCCATGTAAACCCCATCCTACCTCAGAAATCTGCAGTAACAAATTCTCTCCTCTGCAGGAATATAGATGTCACTGGGTAGCATAAAGCACATTCAACAGGGTACCTACAAAAGATACAGTACATTAGTTAATGTATAAGTATCATTGCCAAGAGAGTAGCAATTTTCAGCAAACCAGGGTAATAATGAAAAACTGCTCTGTCCATTTATTTAAGGATAGGACTGGGTTTGTTGTAGTTTGACTGGGATTCGCTTCAAACTACTTCTTTTATGTTGTTTTCAGGTCCTCCTTTGACATCCTAATGTGCCAGCTTTCCTCTAAGGAAGGAGATATATACTGCAAACAAGGAATGAAGAAAAACTGATCCATTGGTAAAATACAAGCAGAGCTATGTTCTGGATGGCTTTCATATTGGGAAGTGCATTTTCTTTTCCTAAGGGCCTATATGTTATATTTCTGGGAACTAAACTGGAGGAAGTTTAGTTCACTCTGAACTCAAGTGAAGTGCAAACTAAGACAGCAGGGCAGTCCCTCTGGTCCTTTTCTTATGCCATGACTCAAGAGTTTGCAGAGGTTCTGTTTGAAGAAGGAAATGCTGTGACTCCTAAAACATTTTTCAAAGAGTTTTGAACTCTTTGAATGGGGATCATCAGGAACACACTGCAAGCAGTATCCACTCACATTCCAGTTTCCTCAGATTTCCTGTGCTTGTCAAGACGGGAGTGAATGTTGACTTACTCTAGAGTGAATGTCTAATACATCATGCGAGTAAGTGCTTCCACTCTGCAGAGAGCACCAAAAAATAACACCATTGTCACATTCTTGTCAGTAAGTTTGGCATAACAGGGCTGTGAATACATTAGTAACAGTGTGTAAAAAAAAAGAAAAAAAAGCACATCAGGAGCCAGGAGATTAACACTGACAAGAAGAATGTACCATTTATTAATAGAAGTAAACCTAGCTTTTGAATGAAACATTTTACTAATATTCTTCTAATAAACTCCTCAATGTAGAACAATTCCTTTCAGTTTACGACATAATAGAGCAAATGAATGTATTGCAGCTCTAACTTCAAAAAAAGGAAAGATGGAAGTCTGATCCATCAAAATTTGCATTTCCAACAGTAAAAAACAAACTAAGCATTTCCTTAGCATAACTAATCCCATTCCAAGTAATTCTCTCCAGTCCCCAAGATTCATCTTGTTATAGGAATTAACCCAGTTTCCAAAAAATATTGCAGAGAAGTCTTTCCAGAAGGACAGAATTTTCATTCCCTTACCATTTATGTTGCCTAGAAACAAAAGAAGGCTGGCTTGTGGCCCCATCAAATCTCTGCTCTGCCAAAATCTTCCTGTGTGATCTTGACCAAGTCACTCAAGACAAGTTTACACCTCACAGCAGAGAGCGCTGCAAAGTTTGTTCCCAAATCAGGAATGCACGTGGCCTGGCACGGCTCTACCAACACGGGCCAGAGCCAGCACTGGTACATTCAGATACCATTGCATGGAGGTGGTTCTGAACCAGTCAGCTGGTTCAGTTCACTGCACAAACTGTTGTAGGTCAATGATCACACAGACAGCTCAGGTGTCTTTTCATCTTCAGTAAAAGCACGTGCTCAGGTTCTCTAACTCTTTTCTCCATTTGCGGAATGTGAAGAATAGCACTCTCATGTTTTGCAAAGATGCTGTAGGTGTACCGTCAAGAAAACAGGTGAAGCATGGAGACAGCACAGTACCAGAGAGGAGGAGGAGGGAGGAATGCAACACAGATCTCTGAAGCCTCTGGAGCACTTGAAAGTTTCTTTGGTGCAATAACTTTATCCACGGCTTCAAGAAACAAAGCATCTATTACTACTGAACCACACAAATAAAACTGGGAACACTAAGGATAAAGCTGTGAACAGCAAACTGCTTAGGACCAATTTTACTGAGAAAATAATTAGAATTGATCAAAAAATTCTTGAGAAAACATCTCTGTTCTTGCAAAACGCCAGTTTATTGAAATTGGTTGAAGAAAAACAAATTTCTGCTAAGAAAGGTTACTCGGGTTCAGGGAGGATTTTCTGATCAAACCAAAAGGGAGAGATACCAATTCCAGAATGTCCTGACAATCTGTAGGGTCAAAGATAGGAGAGAGTGAAGTTCACATTGCATGCACACTGGGACTTGGCACAGGGAGTTGAACCTAAGGTTCCAAATAAGCTCCTGACCTACCACACCTCTGGCTAGCTTGGGAGAAGTGTCTTTTTTGCATGTAGTTGAATGCTCACTTTCACCCATAGAAGAAAGCCTCATATTGCAGTCCAAGGTCACTACACCTATTTGGATGTGAGAAATGTATGCTCAAATTTCTATTCCACATGAAGCACTGGTGGGATTTGAACGTTGCTCCTCCAACAAACCAAATACATAGCCTGAGTGTTGGCGCATTTGTTATTCTGGTTCCAGTTAAACCTTTCAGAGGTGTCTGGTTTTGTCTGTCACAATGCAGAACAGGAAAAAGGGTCTTATGGGAGTAGCCCATTTCCTCCCCACCTCTAGAGAAAATATCAGATAGAAAGGAAAATAAGAGTTTTATGATAAAAGAACTTTCTAGTTTTATCTAAAAGCTCACTGGAGAAGGTAATGAACTTTAGAATCAGGTACACTTATTTCCAGTTTATGTTACCCAGCTGTTTGGATTTTGGTTTTGATGTATTTGTTTTTTTGTTTGTTTGTTTGTGTTGGGGTTTTTGTTTGGTTTGTTTTTTGCTTGTTTGTTTGTTTTTTTGCTAGTGTAACTTCAGACTCTAACTTCGCTATGTCTGTTTAGCACTCCTATAGAAGAAGAAAGCTCTATTAACTGTCTTGGGACTCCTAAAACTGGAGTTTGCCTCTCTTCAGAAAACAAAGCCTTTTTCCTTCCCAGCTAGGTAGAATACTTAATACCTGCTAACTATTCATATTCCTTTCACAAAAATTTGATGTAAAACCATTTCAATCTATGGTCTTTCTCCGAAGGAAACAGCTGAACTTCAGAAAGCATCTATTCTTACCATTCTTGCACTAGGCACCCAGGTATCAAGGTGGTTTTTCTGTTCCCTCTCTGGATGAATTAATCTTCAGATGCCACTTCTGCACACAACTCAAAACTCTAGCTTTTGGTCCCACACCTTGCCTCTAAGCTGGGGTGGCACAGAAGCAAGATGTTTGTCCCAACCCTGAAATGCCATAGCCAAGCCCTGTCTAAGTTCCTTTCATCAACAGGGTTATTATTAAGAACAAATGAGAAACTCCAAATAAAACAAATCCATTGTAAAGTTCTGATCACCATGTACAGTCTTTGCCTCCTTCCAGCGAGTCCTATCCTTTCAGCCTTCTGGCGTCCTGCTGTCGAGATTTCTACATGCAGGAAGATGTGTGGCTGGTGTATTATTCACCATGTGACAGATGGGATGAGGGGTGCCACGTGACAACGTGCTGGGTTATGTGACATGGCAAGGTCAGTCCGTTGTGTTACAGCTCAACAGGCCAATGATAAAGGAAGATAAATCCACAAGTTTCACAAGTATTTGCTGACATTTCAGTAGTTGATTGGATTCATGCCTCTTTCCTCTTAGATCTGACCTACATAGGGAAAGTAATCAGTATAACTGCACCTGAACAGCAAAACCTGTGCAGTCACTGTATTGGCCACTGATGAAGTCATTCTTAGCTGTCCCCAAAACAAGGGCTGTTCTGGCACTGTTATGCCAGTCAATCGCCCAGACAGACTAAAGGTTACATCGGCTTTGCAATCAAATAACAGAACCTTTGCGGTTATCTTTAGAGATATTCCTGAATAGACCTGCAGCAAAAACAGAATTAGGGGCAAAGGTAGAATTCCTGCTATGAGCAAAGATCTACTGCAACATACGCGTAATGCTTGGCAGTACGCTGACCTCATAAGAGTTTCCTGCACAGCAGACAATTTCATTGCACTAGATAAAGACAATTTGTATAATCAGGCTCAAGGCAGTACAGTTGTGAGCTGGAGAAAACTAAACACAGATAAAGGAAACAACACACAAACAAAAACCACCACTTAAAACATGACTTTCAAATCTCTATTTTTAACTGAAAGTAGCTTCAAAAAAAAAATCAAACAAACGAGGTAGTTTGCATAATCTGTAAAAACAATATTAGTACGAAAATTTCCATTAAGCCACTCTGCTCTGATGTTCCAGCCTGATATACACCATTTCTCTCATTTAAGTGCAGTAACTGGAACCCATGAGGCTGTTTGTATGAACAAAGGTCAGAGTTTAGCTTACTTTACCATCAAGAGAGCCCTTCAAATCAGCAAAAACCCTCCCCCTCTTCAGTGAACAATACATTAGGCCATTGATTTTCAGTCAGAGAAGAAAGGGCCATAAAGGCATTTTACCAGGTCATATAGGTCCTTCTCCCTCCTCCCAAAAGCAGGATCAACGCTAACTAAACCATTCCTGACTGAAAACTCATGAACAGTGCTTGAAACTTTTCAGTTTTCCATTGTCCTTGTGGAAAGTTTTTTTCTAATTTCTAACTCTCTCATTACATTTTAAACTTACATCCCTTCTTGTTCTGTGTATCATGGAAGTGCAGAACACACCTATTTTCAGTGGCCTTTTCTGTGCCTAAAGACTGCACCCTCTCAGACTTCTCCTCCCGTAAGTTAAACAAAGTCAGCTCCCCCATTTACTCCACATGAAAACCAAGGGTCACATAAATACGTTCACAGAAGAGTGAATACAAATAATACCATACCTTACATAATTATTTTGCTTAGAAAATCTGCAACTAAGAAGCTGTAGAGGTTTCCTCCCCACCCCTTCATGGAGCACAGTGCTCTGCTAACCTGTCAGGCCCAGGCCACCCCGGACTCCCCCACACATCCCTCACGGCCCACCAAACCCCAGCTGGCCAAACCTCGCTTCCTGCCCTGCGGCCCCTCACTTCCTCTCACAGCTGCCACCAGAGTCAAGCCTGGAAGAAAATGTGAATCTCCAGGAATGCCCCATGGTTTTCCTATGGGTGCAGGGGGACCTGTGGTACATTGGAGCACAGCTCTCAGGAGAAGAACTCTCACCAAGTATGCTGCAGGCTGTCTGGTGTCATACAGAGGCTCTGGGTGACTCAGGCCAGTGGAGAACATCAGCTCAGACAAACTTAGAGGTGCCTCTGAAACAAGCGTTCTGAACATACACACGCAAATAAACAGAATATTAAAAAAAAAACACTGAAGGAAATTGAATGTTTTCTGATAACAGCTTTAGAGCCACTTCAACTCTGGGAAATAGGTTAAGAAAGATGCTGATTTGTCACAAGAGGCTTTTCACTGAACTCTTGCAGGCATGTAGAAAAGGGAACCCACTCTGAAAGTTTCAAAAAAGGAACTGAGCAGCACAGAGAAGTTCAAATCACAAAGAGGCCAAGACAACACAACCCGTCCATGTTATAAGCAACACAATGCTACATGAAAGGCTCCAGTTCACACTAAGAAACTGTATATGCTAATTAAACCATGGAAACAGTGACCTAAAATTGCCATCAAGAACTAGAAATCTCTGGTAGGTGTTTTAATTGCTGTTATGCAAGTTCACAGAGACGCTGCTTAAATAACAGTCTGATGCTGTTGAAGATTTAAAATAATAAATAAATAGAATTACAGCATAAACAGAAATGATTGGCAGAAATCAAAAGATGAAATATTAATCAAAATGTAGAAGACATTACAAAACAGAAAGCATTATCAGTCACTAGTGTCCGTGTTTACAGAAACAAATTTTGGACCCCATGTAACAGAGACAAAAATCCCAATTTGCCTGTAACAGCAGAGGAAAGATTTTTATTTTTTTTTGCTCTCTATGCTACTTGAAGACATTCATCACATATTTTGTATATGGAATGGTCTGGGTTGGAAGGGACCTTAAAGCCCATCCAGTTCCAGCCCCCACCTCCCACCAGAGCAGGTTGCCCAAAGCCCCATCCAGCCTGGCCTTGAGCACCTCCAGGGATGGGGCAGCCACAGCTTCTCAGGGCAATCTGTTCCAGCATCTCACAATCCTCTGAGTAAAGAATTTCTTCCTAACATCCAATCTGAATCTACCCTTTTTTAGTTTAAAGCCATTACTCCTTGTCCTATCATTCCACTCCCTGACAAAGAGTCCTTCCCCAGCTTTCTTGTAGGCCCTCTTTAGGTACTGGAAGGCTGCAATGAGGTCTCCCTGGAGCCCTCTCTTCTCCAGGCTGAACAAACCCAACTTCCTCAGCCTGTTTTTGTAGGAGAGGTGCTCCAGTCCCTTGATCATCCTCACAGCCCTCCTCTAGACTCATTCTAACAGGGCAATGTCCTTCTGGTGCTGGGGACCCAGAGCTGAAGGCAGTGTTCCCGGTGGGGTCTCATGAGAGCAGAGTAGAGGGGGGAGAATCACCTCCCCCTTCCAGTCCCTGGTTGTCGCAGCCACAGTAATCTGCTGCCAGCAATGAGAGGCAGCATTTAACATCCATTACACAGCCTGTGCCACAGGTAACAACATTCACAGACAAGGAAATGTCAGCAGCGGAGACAAGGCAGCGACATCTCTGTCCTCTGCTGTCACCCCACGCATGGTCAGTCCACACTGCAGGGACCAGCTAACTCAGCACAGCTGGGCTCTGTTCTTTCCCAACTAAACAAAGCATACTGCTATGTTATTACCTTAAAATACTGATCTGCTGTCGCAATGTTATTTAAGTGATGGCCAGAAGGGAGGGACGCTGCCTAATAATTAACTAAGACAAACTGAAACAAAAAATCCCCTGATCAGCCTTATTTTGAGGCTTGCTGATGATTATAAGCTACATTTCCTCTGAGTGTGCATTTCAAGGCATTAAAGATACATGGATAGTATTTCACTTCTATTATAACACATCATTTTAATTCTTAAGAATAATTCTTAAGATTAATTCTTTAATTCTTAAGAATAATTCTTAATGGGCCACAAATGTTAACTAATCTTAAAAATATGTATATATATCTGGATGCAAGTCAGGGTTATTAGCATTTCCCTCTGACAGAGGGAAAAGCTGAAGTACAGAAGGCAATGAGAATGACCAACCATGAATTAGTGACGGAGATCAAAACTGAAGCCAGCATCCTTGCTTCTATGGTAGGTGTGCTTAAATTTCAGCCAGGGGAGGCAGTGCAGCTCCAACAGAAGCATTTAAAAGCGTTGCGCTATCCTTTCCCCAGTGCTGTCACTGGAAGTACACCTGCCACTCCACCAAAATGCAGGTGCTGTCCCCCAGTATGGCACTGCACTGCCATCTCATGCCGGGCACACTTCTGGCCCTGTGTTTGGAGTGGAGCTAGGGGAGGAAGGGATCCTGGAATGGACATGGTGAACTGGGCGGACAAAACATGTCTGCTCAGGGGCTGTAGTGGCTCCTGCCACAGGCTCTACAGCCTCTTAATATAAGGAGTCAACTTCCACCAGTCTCCACTTGCACACAGGAAAAAGGCAAAGACAACTGTAACAACACTAGAAATCTTACTGAAGTGATAAATGAGCACTGCTCAAAGTCCCCACACAATAGAAAATCCTTACTCAGAGAAGAAGTATGTGTTAAGTATTATGGAAGTCAATGTAGGTTGCATGAAGCAATACTGGTTGTCTGTTTTGGAAGGCTGAAGGAAGGAAGGATGCAGGGGCATGGATTTAGCTTAATTTTCCTGAGAGAAAAATCACTTTTTGGCAATTTGGGCAATGCTGAGTTCAAAACAGATGCTGCATTCAAGTGTTGTGCCCTCAGAAATAATCTCATGTGAACATCTGCCCACAGAACGTTACAGGAAAAGTGGCATTTCACTCTGAAATCCTCTGGCAGTCTCCATAAAGGTTATACCCAGTTCTCAGGACTTCAGATCCCACAGCAACCATCCCCAGGATGTATTTCCCTCCTTCCCTACCCTGCTGCCAAACAACAGCCCTTTGTGTGGATTGCTAAATGCGAACATTTCAAGATGCCCTTTAGCAGGTTCCTCAACAGCTGACACATTACTGTGTATGTGCTTCTTTTACTTGGCGTTCAAGTTACAAAACATCTTTATGCTAGAGCTTCCATAAATGCATTAATGGCATGTGGGACATTAATAGGACATGGGTGGGGAGGAAACGTGGCTAGCAGTCCTGCCCATGCCATGGCTGGGCTCTGTAAGAGAAGGACAGAGCGGTGCTGGCAGCATGTGGGACAAGGAGGGGCTCCCTCATCTCCTGCATTTTGCAGAGACCCCTCTGACTGATGTTTTGCCATGCCGCGGGAGGGCTGAAACAGAGAACCGGGTTGTGAAGTCAAGGCAAAGCACCTGTACATTTGCTTGCGGTGCTCCTCCAGGCTGTATAAAGATGAATTTTGGCTCTTCACAGGCAGAAACATCCTACAGGGGCCTCCTTTGAGAGGGACGGGGTTCCCACAGCACGCCCAGAGGTGGGCTGTTGGGTCCCCACCAGGAGAGCCCTTCCCTCACGGCCTCTTCATCCCTCGACCTGGGCTATCGTAAGCCAGAAGCACCCCAGCTCCCCTCTCCGCCACCCACAGGACTCTACCTGGCGGCCCCACCCCGACTGCCGCGTCCTCCAAGCCCACCTCCATGAGGAGATCCATGAGGAGACGCCTCCCCCTCACCCACGCGAATCCCCCCGCCGCCCGCTGAGGGCCCCGCCGGCTCCATCCCCGCCGCTAACGGCCGGGGCCGCCCCTGCCGGCGACCGTTAAACGGCCGCTGCCCAGCGCCGCCCCCCCGCCGGCGCCGCCCCCAGCGGCTCCATCGCCGCCCGTTATCGCCCGGCCCAGCCGGGCCCGGCCTCATCGCCCGCGGGCAGCGGCAGCGGCAGCGGCAGCAGCAGCCCAGCCGGCCGGCCAGCCCCGAGAGCTGCCGGGGGCGGAGCGGGGCTGGGCGGAGCGGGGCCGGTCCCTGCCCGGCCCCGCCGGGGCGCGGCGGCTTTGTTACCCCGCATGCAGCGGCAGCACCGGCCGGGGGGGCGGCCGCTGTCTCCGCCCGCCCCGCGGCGCGCTCGGGAGGCGGCGCGGCGGGGGCGCCCCGGCGGCAGGCCCGGCCCCCTCCGCCCCCAGCCCCGCCGCGGCCCGATGCGAGCGGGCGGCCGGCAGCGGCTCCCGGCGCCGCCCCGCCGAGCCCCCGCGTTGTGATCCGCCCGGCGGCGAGGCTGCGCCGGGGGAGGTGCCGGTCCCGGCCCCCCGGCCGGGCCATGCGGGGCGCGGCCCCCGGCGGGCCGGCGGCGGGCGGCGGGCGCTGAGAGCGGGCGGCGGCGATGCCGATGCCGGGGGGCGGCGGGGCCGCGGCCGCCGCCAGGCGCCCCCCGGCCGGCGAAGCGGCGGCGGCGGCGCGGGAGGAGGAGCAGGAGGAGGAGGGCGAGGAGGATCTGCGCGACGGCGGCGTGCCGTTCTTCGTGAACCGCGGCGGGCTGCCGGTGGACGAGCCCACCTGGGAGCGGATGTGGCGGCATGTGGCCAGGATCCACCCCGAGGGCGAGCGGGTGGCGCAGAGGATCCGGGGCGCCGCCGATCTGCCCAAGGTGAGAGCCCGCGGGGACCCCCAGGCGGCGGCCGGCCCGGCCCGGGCCCCGCTGGGCGCACAAAGGGAGCAGAGGCTCGGGGCAGGGCCCCGGGGGGCTCCCGCGGGCGGTGACCGAGGCCCTTCGGGGCCGTGCCCTGCCCCACGGGGCTGCGTGCTGACGGAGCAGCCGCCTGTCGTGGGGCCTGGCCGTCAGGTAGCGCGCTGGGCTGCCCTGAAGCGGGGGGCCGGCTAGGTGATGAGGGAGTGAGGCTCGAGTCCAAATCCTTGAGGTGAGAAGGGAGGTGAGGCGTTGAACCAGAAGAACCCGGGTTTGGGAACCGTTTGCCGGCGGAATTCTTGCACAGAACCGTGTCTGTGGGAAAAGGGACCCTTCACGCCCGGGAGTTGTAAGAGGAGTTATCTAACACTCACAGAGCCTGTTGCTGGTGTAGTGCCAGATGTGGTTTCCGAGCGTATCCCTGGCCTTGCTGCGGAGAACTCTATGAAAAGAGGAACCGATGATCGTTTCTCCCAACCTTGTGCCGGACTGAATCATTTGCATGTGAATGCTTGCGGTAGCTGCTGTCTGCTGTTGCACCTCAGCTGGAGAAAAAGCTCCCCTTTCCATTGGCATCCTGTGAACAAAAGGCACTGCAAACACTTGGTGTGTCACTCCATTGACCAGCTAGGGGAGTATTCCCATCATGCTATTAGAGGAAATTCAAATACAAAAGGATGAAGGATTTTCTGCTCAGGCTTTTTATTGCAAGGATTTAATTCCTTGGGATGGAAAACTGAAGTAAGCAAAACCATGCTGTTATACAGCGCACAGGCAATCAGTACCGCTTTCCACAAGGAACTCTGGAGAAGTGTGTGATCTGAGTTCCTTTGTGCCGTGCAGTTATGTGGCAGCACCCAGAACAAATCTTGAATCCTGATTATGGCCCCTCTTCTAACCCCACAAGACTTTTCTTTCCCTTTCAGATTTCCTTCTCCTCAGACTGTCCTGAGCCTGGGTGAAGGCTGAAAGCATGTTTCTGATCAGTCAGAACATGCAGTACTTAATTTCCTGACCAAAAGGGCTGGTTTGGTAGGGGAAAGGGAAGAAAGAAGCTCACAAACAAGCGAATGGTGCATGAGGGGAGGGAAGTACTGTGTTCAGTCTCTGCTTTGGGTCTTAATGTGAAGTACTTCTGCTTTTGTTCTCACTTAGCTGTCTTATACAGTCTTAGTGCCAGATGGTTACGGTTAGGGGACATAAGCAGTATGAGCTCCTCTGGAATAACATAACATTAGTCTGTCTATTTTTGTGTGTGTGTATCTGCTAGCACCTCTGGGAAACAGATCTATGAACTCTAGTCGGTGCTTTGCAATCTGAGATGCCATGCCCGAGCTCACCAGGCGTACAGATGAGAGGATGCTGGGATGCAGGAAACAGCCAGGATGAATGAGCTGTTATCCTAGCTCCTTTCCCCCTCTGGGGGTGTATTTTTATCTTTGAGGTTTGCTTATATCACTATGCATCTCTGTGCCATTAAGTTTCTTTGCATGGCTGATGCAACAGATGAGAATTAGAGCAGTGAGTGTACTCTGCAGGGCCAGCTCCTCTGAAAGGCTGAACACTCTCCACATGCTAGAAGGCAAATACGTCTTTAGGTGTTGGAGTCAGACTGCGGTTTGCCTAGTTCCAAATTTTTGCCTTGAAGAGTGGCCAGTATTGGCTGTTGGGGAAAATAACTCTTTAAAGAGTTGTCCATAAATTAAACTTAATGCCATAAAATGATGATGACACGAGGCTGTGATCAGACATACAAGTGTTCACAGATCAGCTGCAGGGGTCGTGTCTTTCACTGAGTTGTTGAGAGCTCAGAGATCTCCTCAGGGGTCCAAGGTATCCTTCTGGTAGGTTTGGGGTATCCACCAAGCAAGCTGAGCCAGGTTGGCAGGATGTAGTCGACTGGCCATGCATGCACAGCTTGAGAGTGCCAGCCTCTTGTAGGTTGTTTCCTTTCTAGCTACAAGGTGTGGTATTGCTTTGCTTGGAGCTGCACAAGGGAAACACAAAATGATGTGCACTTGCCTCATTAAGAAAGGCTGGATTTTAAATGCGGCAGTTAGGAGGGCAAAGACAGGAAGTATTGCATCTAACGGGTATAGATGGAGAAGCAAAAAATCCAATTTCTTTAGTCAGGCTAACAACTGGGATTGGTATTGTTCCCATGTGGCTTACAAAAGGGAAATTAGGGAGGAGTTCAGATACATAAAAGCACCATAACAGAAGCTGTTGCTAAACTGGGCTGGCCAAAAACATACCTCTGTGATATGGATAAGGGTGGAGCTTCTTTCCTCTGTCCTATCTGTCTTGTCTCATGTACAGTATGTCCCATTTGGTACGTGAAAATCTCTTGTTCTCTGGATCCCCTTTCTGAAATTAGAGTCCCAGTCTTGGGACAGCCAGCCTGGCCACATGCATGAATCTAGGAGTGCGGTGATGCAGCCTCTCCACACAAGTGATGAGGGACCAAAGACATGTTCAAGCAGTCTGCTAAGCCTGGCAGAGGTATGTGCTCTGGGAAATCTGGGCTCTCTTCCTAACTCTCTCTCCAGCTTTCAGTGCAACTAAAGGGAAAGCAAAATAGATGTGATTTTCCCTCGTTTCTCTTCCAAAGTAATTCTTCTTTGATTCCTGGAGGATTGTGAGGACTGCCTAGTATTTATAGCCCTTCTGAGATATGCAGTGGATAGTGCTGGGCAAGAATAATGTGTTAGCGTGTCCAATCCCATCGGTGTGGGTTTGAGGGATGGAGACTTTATTCCTCTCTTCTCTTGCCCCAGTAAAATGCTGTAGACCTGATGCAAAAGAAACTGTAGCCCAGTCTGGGCTGCAGGCCCAGATCTGGGAGAGAGAGAGTGAGCACGCTGTACTTTCATCAGTTTAATTACTTGAGGTGCAGGCGGCTCTTCGGCATTAACTAGTCCCCTGCTGAACTGGTTGCCATTGCGCTGTGTCAGTGTTACGCGGTCCTTTAAGGAACAGGAGATCTGGGGGGTTGCAGTAGTAAATGGAGGAGTACCTGACAGAGTCATTAGTTGTGCTGTCAACACGAACTCCATCAGTCTGCTTCCACTCAAAAAGCATGAAAGTCTCCACCGTGAAGAAATGAAACGAAGTAAAATAGTCAGGCTGTCCTGCTTGATACCTCTCTCATTGTTTCTGCCTGGAAATGATTTCCTATGACTCAGTGTATCAGCTCACAGCATCCAAACTGACTCAGCTCGCACAGTTCCAGAGACGGCTCCATCCCTGCTCTGCTCTCTGGAGCCTTCCCTGCTCCTGCTGTGGCTGAACAAACCCAGTTTCATATCTGCTCCTGCTCTTGTGCCATTTTCTGCTAGTGCCTCCCCTTGCTCCAGGCAGGGGTACAGAAATAAGGCATTGGAAATAACAGGTAAAGTGCTGGGAAAATGGGTACCAGTGGCCAAATGATGCTATTTTGTTTCCCCAAAAAAAGAAAAGGATTAAAAACATGGGGGAGAGAAGATTGACAGGAGACTGAGCACTCAGTGTTTACTCGCTGATGGTGTTTGGAGATAGCTTGAAAAAACAATTACAGGTTACAGTTTCCAGAGGCAGGGCCAGTCCCTGGCCCCTGTGCTGTGCTGGCACGAGCAGTGTGTGGCCATGTGGCAAAGCAGGTCAGGGAACAGCTCAGACTGAAACCTAGCCACGCTCGCTGGCTCGGCTTTCATCTGGTGCAGGCGGCCTGGTTCACTGGCCACCTCTGCCAACCCAGGGCAGGGGAAGATGGTATGGAAATGAGTGGCCGCAGAAATGCATGTGGAAGGTGATGAGTGGCTAAGCAGTGCTGCTGGCTACAAGTCTGCAGCCAACAGTGCACAGCGGAGTGGAAGGCCCCAGGGGAAGAGCTGGCTCTGACTCACTCTTTCTTAGGTGGGGGATAACCCATCTCTGGGGGAAGTCTGAGCAGGAACTGAAATGCTAAAAAGCAAAGTGCTGTGGAAAGCTGCAGTCCGGTATCAGATGGGTGTGTGAAAGGCAGGAGCTATCCTTCAGAGGGAAGATGCCGGCTTCTGTCTCCGAGCCCGTCAGTAGCACCAAATTTGTGCCTTTTCCATTATATTTGTTGAATGAGTGTGTCGTCAGGGCTGTCTGCCATCCGAGCTTGCCTGTCCACTGTAGCTGAGCAGACAGGACTTTTCTCCTTCCTTAGACACATTTTCTCAGCTGCCGACAAAGCTGCAGTTATCCCATGTGGAGCAAATGGAGAGGAAAATTGGACTGGGCCCATAAGGCTGAGGCCTCAGAACAGGACAGCAGTCTGAATGGTGGACTTTCGGAAGTCATTCTCTGACTACGTAATTCAAGACAACAGACACTGAAGGTGGGGAGTCGTCATGCTGTCAAGCCTGTGTCTTAGTCACTGCCAACTCACCCGAGGTGCCAGGAGGCAGTAAGGGACTTGTAAGCCCTTGCTTACAAGCCTGTTCCATGCTCCAGCGGCTTTGGGGAAATTCATTCTCACCTTTTGCCTCCCTCTGTCTCCTCCTTGTTTTTGTTTTGTGCCTTCCGGTTTGCATACTCAAATGAGCTTGAGCTCTCTTGGTTGATGGCATTGCTGTCTCACGTTTTGCCTTGTCACTTAATTTATCTAATTCTTCCCTGGTGATGCTGCCGAAGAGTCGGACCCTTTCACACGGTTTCTCTGACAGCTCAGTGGTGTTGCCAATTTCTGAATCCATGCCCAGTTATCAGTATGGGAACATAAGTCTACCTGGTGTGGCCACTTCAGGCAGCAAAAAGGGGCTGGTTTTAGAGGAACATGCTCTGTGTAACTACATGACACTGAGTTCAGCGAGAAGCAGGAGAGGTCTGGAAGTGGTGATTTATGTTCTGGTCCCCATTTCAGATTCCCATACCGAGTGTGCCTGCGTTCCAGCCGTCCACCCCCATCCCTGAGCGCCTGGAAGCTGTACAGCGCTACATCAGGGAGCTTCAGTATCCTTTACTGTTACCTTATTACATACCTGAGACACTGAGAGCCAGGTCTCAGACGGACTGCAGTGTGTCACCTCACTGTTAAGGCATAGGTGAGCTGTGGTGGAGGGAAAACTGCCTCTCGGGTCATCCTACTCGAGCACTTGTCTCTGTAGCTGTCTTAAAGAAGAGCTGGCAACCCTGCTTTTGTGCATCTGTGGCATCCAGCCCCTCTGTATGGGCTGTCACCATGGACTTCTGGGAAACGGAGTGGAAACATGTATACAGTGAGGAGGGAGAGAAAAATAGACAAGAAAGAAATACAGGAGTAAGGAGGGACTATAAATGGGAGAAATGCAGGATAGAGAGGAAGGAACTTTCTTGCTTCGGTGTTGTATTTGTAGCATCCCAACTCTGCTGTGAGAATAGTAAGTAAATAAGGTTCTTCAGAGAGCTTTTCTTCAAACTCTCCTTTCCAAGCTGTCAAGCCCTTAACGTCTTTCCTCCAGGTACAATCACACTGGGACACAATTCTTTGAGATTAAGAAGAGCAGACCTCTGACTGGGTAAGTGCTGGCAGCCTCTGCCACATTTAATCCTTGCTTTAAAACATTAGGGCCCTGCTGTACCCACTGGCCAAGGTTAGATGACAGTCAGTGCTTTCAGTGCTGCAGCTCTATCCTGCTTTAGCTGACTTCATTGTCTGTTGCCTGGGGTCCGGCTGGACAGAGCTGCGTCTGGCCTGTCTCAAGGACAAGGGTAGGTTTTGTTGTCATGAATCAGTAAATCCAGTAAAATAACAGAACTGTATTTCAAAGATGCACAGATTCTGCCTGCTTTTAATTGCAATATAACGACATGAACTTGATGGATTCTGAAGCTAGGTCCTGCCCTAAATGAGCCTTATAAAAGCCAAGCATCTTTACAGGGCTAACTTGGTAGTACTTGTGAGTGCCTTTGCAGTATCTAGGCTTGCAAAACTCCTGCAGTATAAACTGAAGAGTTTATACTTTGAAGGAGGAGGGGAATTCTGACTGCAGACTTCGGAGAACTGCACCTGATAAGCTCCTGGAGATAAGCACCAGATGTTCATTGGTTTTATCAGCCAGCGTACTGAGACTCTCTCAAGACTGGCTTCTTACTCTTGGTCTACTCAATAGGTTTATGTGACCCCCAGATGTCTTGTGCTGTAGTCAGTGCATTGTCTCCTCTGCAGTACTTGCTGAATGGAGAGCAGGGTTGTGTGATTCCAGAGAAGTGGCCTTCACTGCCCTTGAGCCTTGTGAGGCAAATGTTGTTGGCCCTTAGTCCTTTGAGCTGCTTGTGGTCACATGGGTGCCCATCGAGAACTTACTAAGCTGAGAGCTGTTGTCTCCCTGAGAACAAGGTTGGCCACATAGGCAGCTTTGTTGCAACTCACTGAAGGAGCAACTTGTAAGCAGTGACAGTAAGTGGTGGAGAGCAGGTTTGGATTTCATAGCTTCCTAAGGAAGATGCACACCTGTTCCCTGTCCTCGATGGGCCTTTGCCTCTCCTGGAAACCCACCCTGCATATATACTGCAAAAGGGCCGAACTGGCCATACTTGCATAGTGCAAGCCTCCTAACTCTCCTTGTCCTTCCCTCGTCCCATTCCACAGGCTGATGGATCTGGCCAAAGAAATGACCAAAGAGGCCCTGCCAATCAAATGCCTGGAAGCTGTGATCCTGGGAATGTATCCTTTCCTCTTGGAAATGTGCATGCCTGCCCATCCCTGCATTTTCTCCTCTGCTCTCTTATGATGCTTCAAGACTGCTGATAATATTGTCACCTAGCCCCACACCCCTGTTTTCCCTTCCCAGTTCTCCCTAAAACTCCTGCCAATAAAATCCAAATCCAAGCAATCCCCTGAAATAGCCAAACTAGTTCTTCAGAGTTGTTCTTCCCTCCCTAAGAAGGGTGGTGCTGTTCTGGAAAACTCTGGAAGCAAGTAAAAGAGAAAGGAAGGATCTAAGGAACACATAAAGGGGGCAAAAATACTAGGTAGAGTTAGGTCAGGAGGTCCTTTGTAGGTAACATTGTTCCCTTACTGCAGCATTGCCTGCACGTGTTCTACACTAAGATAAATTAGGGATCCTCCCCAACATCTAATTATGGTGTATGTCACCTCAGTATTATGTCTAACATGCAGGTTTCTTGCCTGTCAGCTTAGGCAATACCTTTATTAATTCTTGGCTTGTGCCTTCTTAAAGAATACATCTTTCCCAGCTACCTTCCAGGCATTACCTACGTCACTTGGGCTACAGTTTGTTGGTGCACAGTGGCAAGACCACCTGGAGGGGCATAGATGGCGAGTGGTTCAGAAGAGTGGTCTGATGAGTACTTTGTCCTGGAGGTTCCTCAGTTTCTAGTTGAAATTAACAGCTAGTAAAACTGATTAAAACAACCTGATGAATAATGCTACAGTATTGCAGCTAGGTCACTACGGAATATAGCACACTAAACGTGTTAGTATTGCAACTTCTGCGTCACAAAATTGCCTGGAAATTAACTCCCCATTGTTGACTGCCTGATTTCCCCATGAAAGCAGGACAGCTTGCAATGAGCTGGACTGTTGATTTGGAGAACAAACCCTGTCAATGTGATGCCTGAATCAGTGGTGAGTGTGCTGAGCAGGCTGGCAGGGTTTGGAGCAGGCAGGAAGTATCTTGCCACACAAGTGGTATCACTGGTTGTTTCCTGAATAGTGGCTGCTGTCAGTTACCTCACCAACAACATGACCACGCTGGACCGTTTCCCCATCAGCTTCAAAACCCACTTCTCAGGGAACTACTTCCGACACATTGTGCTGGGGGTGAACTTTGGGGGCCGCTATGGGGCACTGGGCATCAGCCGACGTGAGGAGCTCATGTACAAAGCACCCGTCTTCCGCACACTAAGCGAACTCATCTTTGACTTCGAAGAGGCGTATCGCCGCTGCTGGCACACACTCAAAAAGGTGAAGCTGGGCCACTGTGTGTCCCACGACCCACACAGCGTGGAGCAGATCGAGTGGAAGCACTCCATCCTGGATCTAGACAAACTAAGCCGGGAAGACTTCCGCAAAGACCTTGAGAGGCATGCCCGTGACATGAGGCTGAAGGTGAGCAGCGAGGGTGGAGTAGTAATTTGCTGCAGCATCCGCTGTCTTGCCTGGCCTGTGGCATGCTGGTGGAGTGAATGGCAGGGGGCAGTGGCAGGTGGTGGAGTGGAGGGTGAATTGGAGGCTCTTCTGCTTTGTTGTCAGGCTGGTTAACTAATGGGCACACACACCGTACTGCTGTTGTGATACCTTGCACTGTATGCGCTCCTTGGAGCTGTAGCTGTGATTGTAGCTTTTTTTCTGTTTTCTGGCTTTTGTATATTTGATTCACTTGCCTTGCTTTTTTGTCTTTTATTCCCATTTCATTAATAGTTGCTAAGCTTCGTGTTTTCCAGTTACTACTACTATTGTTTTTCTGCTCATGGTACTCCTTTTTTTTTTTGGTAGATTGGCAAAGGAACAGGGCCACCATCTCCTACCAAGGACAGAAAGAAAGATGTCTCCTCCCCGCAAAGAGGTCAGGCCAGTCCGCATCGGCGCAACAGCCGTGGGGACCGACGGTGCGTGGGGCTGCTGGTCTTGAGACTTATCCAGAGCATCTGCTTTTTGGTGGCTTTCTTTTTGTTCTGTTTTGTTTTTTTGACAGACTGCCTTGCTGGGTTTTCTTATTTGTTTTGGTTTGTTTTTTTGGGGATCTTTCTGATGACTTACTGGGGTTCTTTTTAACAGGGAAGACTTCTCAGACCTGCATTAGCAGTTCTTTTGTAGTCTCTGTCTTTCTGAGTTTATCACTGCTTGGGTGGCCATTGTTTTTTGTTGTTGTTGTTTATTTCTGTTTGTGTGTGTGTTTGGTGGTTGTTGTTTTGTTTAGGTGGGGAGGAGAAAGGCTGCTTAAATAGACAGTGATTGTGGTACCTGGTATTTATCCTTGCCTAGGGGTCTGAGTTTGGATAGCTCACAGACCTGTGCCCCAAAACGATTCCACAAATCAGACTGTTTTCTTGAAAATGGTCTGGGGTACTGGTGTGTTCCTCCTAACCTGAGTTTTCTTCCTGTGAAGATTGCTGAGAAAGTTACTGAAGGTTAAAGAATAATCTTGCCTTCAGTAGCATAGGATAAATCTGAAGCTTTCCTGTATGCTTCTCCTGTGCTATTTATTAATAGTTCTTAACCTCTTTGCTCGCAGGCCGTCTGGTGAGAAGAAGCCTACTGATTCCAAAGCCATGCCAGACCTCAACGGGTACCAAATCCGTGTGTGAAGAGAGCTGTGCCTTGTGTGCCTGGCTCCACAGACTTCTTGCTGGCCACAATTGGGACCTGCACCTGCAGCAATTCTGACAAAGGGGATAGGGGAGCAGGAATGGAACAGAGTGCTGGTCTTCCCAGGTACTTCCGAGTGGGCCAGTCCCAGAGCTGGATCCCATGGGTCCCGTAGGGTTCACCTGCCTGTTTCTGGGAGAGGTGTCCATCTTAATTCACTGAAACAAGTATTTTTTTAAAAAAGAAATAAAAAGATCTGTACATTTGTGGGAGTGTGCTGCAGGGAGAATAGGAAGTGAGTGGGATCAGCGGACTTGTTATCGAATTTTTTGGGTTGACAGCACATAGATGAAGCATCTCGTCAACAGTACTTCTTCCCTGTCTGCACAGGAGTCTTGAGCCCATGCAAGGCCCAGAGGGCTGAGGGAGGAGTGATGCTGGAATGGGATGGCCCCTGCGTCTTGTGCAAAAATTCCTGGTTTTGTCATTCTGCACGCTTTGTTTAGCATTGCTCTTGTGAGAAGGCAGAATTTGCTCAGCCTGATGTATTGATCATGCAAGGGCCTCTCATCTGGGGTAATCATATCTTGTATGTTTGATCCTGCTTATTTCAATGCATTTCATTGACTCTGAGATGGTAGATGGTGGGATGACAATCCTCTTCACCCATTGTGATGCTGAGGAGCTGTTGCAATATGTCCTTTTGTGGTAAAGTGGGTCAGGATATGCCCATGCCATTGCCACGTGAAAACAGGCACAGAGACATCAATCAGCAGTGGAGGCAGAGGGAGGCACGGGATGGATGGTTGGTAGCCTGAACTTTGAGTCATCCCTTCATCGGTCTTCTATTAATTTCTAGTGATTGCTACTGTGAAAGCTCGTGGAAGACATTTCAGTCACCAAGGTATAAGTTTTAAGAGTGAATAGCTAAAAAGGATTTAATGATCTGAACAGGTTTTACAAGCATTTTTCCTTTCCGCAAGGGTCTTTCTCCTCTCTCGCTGATGGTAGTGCTAGAGTTACAGGCACCTGTTGGTGGGAAGCCCTGCTCAAGGAGATTGCCTTCCTACCACTTCAGCCTGGAGACTCCTGAAAGTTATTCCCCCTCCCAGTCCCAGAGCTGTGCTTGTGTTCTGGCTCTTCCAATTGCTGCAGTATTTAACAGCACCACTTACACTAGCCTTCCCCAAATGGCTGGGCAGGGCCTCTCCGCCTGGTTACAGCCTTGATTCTGCCTACCCTTCTTTTCATAGGAGTGTTGTACTACTGATTAAGCTGTGTAATGCTTGTCAGAAATCTGGAGTGTTGTCAGGCCTCTCTTTTGAGGCCTAGGGCTTGGACACTGGGGTTGCCAAAATCAGAACAGTGTGGCCTCGAAGTGATCTGGACACATGGATCCAGGGGATGCAAAAATTGAGCCTGGGAGTTGGTGTCCTGGAAGGAAACTAAGTCTTGTTTTATAACAACACTGACAAGGAGCTGAGCTTTCTGAAATACTAAGTATTTAATTTTGTTAGAACTGGGCTTATGCTTTCTTGTGGACTTGTTAGAAACATGATGGAGCTTAGCTCCGTCAGTACTTTTTGTTGTGGTATAGCTGTGCCATACTCATATAAGCAGTGCTATTTTGGTGGTGGAGAATGGGCTCCTATCCCCACACAAATCATCTCTTCTGTTGAGTTAAAGCAGTATTAATCACTGAAGCACCACCCACAAGCGATTTAAATGAGGCCTTACAAGTTCCTAATTGTAAATCCCTAATTGTCATATCCATGGAGTTATATCCATGCCATGCAGTCTATCCTTTCAAGCTCTCTTAGTTGTCATTAGTTTTCGGCTATGCTGCATGACTAGGAGGACAATCCAAAGGGAGATCAACAGCAAGTTAGGCTACCTAAGACAAGGTAATTGCAAAAGAAGAAGCCTATTTCCACAGTGCAGTACAACACCTGTCCCCTCCCTTGCACTCCAGCTACATGCAATAATTTGAAATTAGATGTCAGTAGCAAGCCAAGCAGCCATTTGAATGCATCCTCTGATCAATTTTGTGGCTGTAAATGAACATATTTAGTGTCTGGATACTAACAATGATGTTAGCTGTAAAGGTACCGCAGCTAACTTTAACTAATAGAGGTGACTTGGAAGCCAAAAACTGCCTTTGTGTACTGTTTGCTATGCAGCAGACTGAAAGTTCAGGTGCCACTGTGAATCATATAATAAACGCAAGCAGCAAAGGAGACTGCATGTCAGGCTTTATTAAAGTGGATGAAATCTAGGGGGGAAAAAAATGTAATAGTCACTTATTTGAAACTGGGATGCATCCTCACCATGACTTTGGTTAGTTAAATCAGAGCAATTGGAAAACTCTTGAGAATAATTAGTAGCTTCATACAGAGCACATTCAATAACTGGACAGACCTGAGCCTTTTTAGCTGCAGAGGAGAAGTGTGTTGGGTGAGAGAAGACTTCAAAAAAGATGGGGTAACTGAGGGGTCAGCTGCATGCTAATGATGCTTTTTTAAGAGCAGGGCAAAAGGGATGTTGAAGAGTGTTGGATCAGCAGAACAGAATGGCTTAAAACAAAATGCTTTGTTTGACCTGGTAATTAAGCACTTTCCTGCAGGATGTAACTGAGGCCAATAGTTTAGAAAACCAAAGGAAGTGGATGTTTAAGGAATGAATGACAGGTAGAGTTCAAGGTTTCTTAATCCACATCTTCAGCAGTCACCACCTGTAGCCAGACAAGAATATCCTCTTTTGAGATTTAGTTGCACAACTGTGTACATTAGGAGGCATTTAATTCTTCTTATGCATCTGGTATTGACTTCTTAAGATGGACACAGGAGCAGAGCCCTCTGCTAGGGTTACTATTTCAAGCCTTCTTCTATTTCTCCGTGTGGAAGAAGTTCTGCCCCTTACTGTCTCAGTATCCCCAGTTTAATAGATGGTGCAAAGAAATGGAAAATGACCAATTTTCTCCCCCCCCAGCTCTATAACGAGATGAATAGCATCAATACAAAGCTTAGCTTCATTGCTAACAAACAAGACTATTCCCCTGTGATACAGAATTAGTGCAATCCAGTTTTATGCCCTAAGGAACTTGGGGGTACAATGAAAAATGAACCCTGCTTTTGCACTTCAGCTCCCTCATCCAGCTAGCCTGGCTTCTGGTCTGTCTGCCTTTAACTGTAAGAGGAAAGGCTGAAGGCATGTCTTTCTCACTTTTGCAGTCCTGACAGCTACAGAGAAGGAATAAAAATAAGTAGGGGGTATCTTGTACTCCATAGTGCCAGCAGGACAAAAAAGATGGCTCTTGAGGAGTCCTATTAATTATTTAAAGTTAAATATTAACATGATTGCTCACATAGCTCTGGCCTGTAAACTTCCACTATTCAGTACTTCTCATCTGATGTCTGTTCTGCAGTACAAGTCCCTCTGAACCCCTTGCAAGGGAACAGTGACCATACACTGAGAATGGATAGACACTGCCTATGTTGTATGTGAAGTCTAGGTCAGCTTTGAAAGACTCGACTTCAACAAATGCTGGCCTACTACTAGCAAAACTATTTTAAATGTAACATAAACCTTGAAATAAATAATTTCTCTTTATATTTTATGTAGACAAGTCCCTTGATAGCTGGCCAATTGCAATTTTTTGAATGGATAAAAGCATCAGTGAGTGAAACCAAGAACTTTCTGCTGTGGTGTCACACTGGCATCAATATATACTGAGAAGTAGGATCAAGACTCCATCAGCCTGTGACACACTAGCTTTTTTTTTTTTTTAATTCTAATGTGATGAGCTAAATGAGACTTTAGGAAGTTAAGGTATGTTAGCAAGTGTTTTAGCTGGGAGTGGAGTGCTTTTATTCAGTTAACTATGACTATTTCACCTGTGTGCCACTGTATGGGTCAGTACAGAGTATGCTTGGATGCCTACCAGAATAAATGACTCCAGAACTGTGGTTGAAACATAGTTTGTGTTCATACAGTAGCTGTGTTGCTGTTTCCTGTTTAACATGATTTTTTTTTAATTATTTTTAAGTATTTCAGGTGAAAGCCTTAACCAGGTGCCTGCCCCTTAAGGTGGGCTCACGTGTGGTGTTGTATAGACTGAAACATGACTGTCCTTAAAATTGCAGATTTTAAGAAACCATAATGAACAGAAGAATCCTATTGTTGCCAAAGGGCAAGAGTCTGGATTAGATGGGCTTTACCCTGCTCCAGTGGTTCTGGCTAATTACTTTAGGTGGCTGCTTTAACCACTTGCTCCTTCTAAGTCAGGTGTTTAAAGCAGCCCCAATGATCAGGTGCCAGACACGAGCAGGGCATGCCCTGTGTCCCATGCGTACTGTGTGTGTAAGTAGGTGAAATAACACCGTGTATTCTAGTGGTCTTACACTGTTGTCCTGTCAACATTAAGATCTTCATTATGGAGTTTATAACTTAACCTAAGAAAGCAAGTGCTATTCTAGCTTGGTTTTCGCTCTGCCAGAGCAAGGTGGAGATGGTCCTTCTGCAACCAAGCTGAACTCCTTAGGGAATTTACTATTTTTGTCTGTTTTCTGAGCAGGTGTTTACCTGTATCACCAACCACTCTCCTTCAGTGATGCCCTGGCCCTGTCTGCTCAAAAGCAACTCAATTTAGGCCCAGAAGGCTACTGAATCCCCTGTGATCTCTGCAGAGCAGAGTTTCCCTCCAGGTCAGGGTTGAGATGGTGCTAGTGGGACCAGAGTGGTCCCCTTCCATGCACATCAGTATTCTACTCTAGCACTGATAGGGTGCTTCAAACCATTGACATCTTTATCACTGGTACAGCTCAGAACTAACTAAGAAATGGAAGGTTTCTTTCTTTTAAAATTATATCATGTGTGTCTTTTTGTAATTAATCAGTGTGGTTCTGTGTCTTTATGTAGCCAGCACAGAACCCTTATTTAGAGTTAGTTCTTATTGCACTCCCCATAGCCCTCATGTTGATACTTCTTCCTGCTTCCTTTGACACTTAGACAATAAAATTCCCTCTGTACTGCTCTCAGCTTGTGCAGAGAAAACAAGATGTCTGTACTGTCTTTCTTTCTGATTTAAGCTTTCCCTTTGTCAGTCAGTTTAGAAGACAAAAGCACAGCCTTGAGTGATGGTATCAGACAGATTAAGTATAGACGTCCTGTACTTTTGCAATATTATGGAAAAAGGACACGGAAGAACCCTCATTCTCCATCAAGCATGTGACCAGGTAAGCATGTCTGTATGCAAAAAGGCAGTTGCCAGAGAGTAAGAAGTATGTATGTGGCTGTGCAGCAAAGGTTAAAACTCATCTTTTCCTCCTCAACAGCCATCTGCCAGGCTGTAAGGAAAAAAGCCAGTGGGTGAAACAACATGTCTGTCTGTCTTGAGTTGATACTCCTAAGGGTTAACACAAGCCTCTCCTTCCACTATTCCACTCTTCAGCATATGATCCAGCCTCCTTTCCTGGCCAGAAAAGCAATTCTGCTTAAGCACTGTAGTGACCTTCCAGACTAATGACCTCACCAGGACTCCTCAGACAAATGCTGGGTTAATAAAGGACAGTCAGCTGCAAGGTTCAGTGTATTCCCCCGGCAAGGGGGATCCAACTTTATTCAGGCTATCATCTTTCAGGCATAACGTACCCCCTCCCTTGAGGGAAGTGAGTAATAGCTGGGACTGGGGCCAGGACGTAGGCAAGCTTACAGCATATGCAACCGTAGAGGAAAGGAATAAACATCCCCTGCCCTGTCACTCCAAAGAGTATGGCACAAGCAGTATTCCCTCTTAGCCAAGTTAATTATACAAGCAATTTCTGTCTCGAGGGAAAGTAATTGCACAGTACCTAGTAGGCGGTATGAAGGGACGAAGAAAGTAACCACATCATAAGACTTTGAGGTCTGTGCTCAGGCCCAGAAGATGATAATACAGCAGCAGAAGGTGGCTTCTTGCTCCATGTTCTCCTGTTATTGATCTTTAAGCATTTAATAAAATGCTTAAAGACTGAAGTGCTGCAATTTCTATAAACCTATTTCAAATGCTTATTTGAAAATACCCTCTGCCCCATGTCTTACAGATTTCACTAAAAATTGGGTAACTTGAAATCTCTGTAGACATATGGGTCAGGTTGCTTGCTAGACAAAGAGTGAAAGAGGCAGAACTTGGCTACAGCTGAGATTAAAATGAGATACTCTGCTCACTCTTAGGTCAGACTTTCCCCCTGATACTGACAGTTCCTGCAATTCTAGGTTTTTAAGTCAATTAGAGGTTACACTACTGGGACCTCACTGAAAAACCTTCGTTGGGGAAAAAATATACAACTCAGTTAAGCAGTAATTAAAAAAAAAAAGTCAGCTACTAGGCTGAGAAGCCCAAGACTGCAAAACTTAAAGATTTCACATTCACAGAAGCATACAGAAATCCATTTGTGAGAAAGTGGGACTAAGCCTTAAGAGCACTATCCATGCAAGGACTGCAGGAGTATGGAAAGCAAAGGAACATGACATGCTGTGGCTAGCAGTCCATTAGAGACTTAATTAGTTGAGTTGGCTTTCCTGACATATCTTTATTTTGGCAAAGAGTGATTTCTACCCTAACTCTAACTTTTTTTTTTTTTTTTTTGGGGGGGGGGGGGGGGGGGGGGGGGGGCAGGGCAGGGGAGGAGAATAGCTTTAGGATAACAACTGCATTTGACTCCCAGTGTCCCAGTGCAGGAGCAACACCTGAAAGTGGACAGTAACTGAATAAATAAGCTTAGGACTGATGTGGAAAGCTTTTCATCCATGAAAAGAAAAATCAATGCAGACTAAAAAAAACTAAGTAACATTGCTAAGGCTTGATGTCAAGTCTTTTCTGTGTATAAAAGGAAAGATTGCATGGAACAAATGCATCTTTTGTTGTAGCACATGCCAGCTTCTAGCCCAGTCTTTTACCCATTTGTCACCTCAGCACCTTGAAAGTTGCTCTGTGTGTCTAACCAAAGTTAAGAAAAGTTTTCCAGCTCCACTATACAGCATTCCTATTCCCTTAGAGCACAAGAATGCGCAGGCTAGATCTGAAGTAAATAAATAAAAGGGAAAAGAGCTTCAAGACTAGAATGAATTTTCAGTGGAAGCTGGCAGATAACTTGCCATAACAGAAGCCAAACTTGCACAACTGACAAAAGGAAGGAGCTTGAGGCATAACGGGCATCTGTGTTAGCATTACAGCAGGCAAGTTCGCTACAGAAACTTAGTATCACGCTTTGAAACATGATGCAGTACCTCCAATGGCAATGATCGGCCAGCTTGTGCACCTCAACGTGACAGAGATACAAGAAGCACTACAACCCATGCAGCTACAGTCTGGCAGGGAAGAGGTCACAGACAGCAATTCAATTAACTTGCACAACTGGAAGCCTACTGAAAGGAGATGGTATCCCACAAAGGCTTGTACGCTCCTCCTTTAGATGAGCCACAAAAAGGCTTCATCTGCATTTGCATGAACCCTAGATGTTTGCAAAGTCCTAACTGTACATTCAGCAAACATTCATTAGTACAGTGGTAACAACGGGAGGAAAAACTGCACTCTAGCAGAGCCCTGACCTGCAGACTGTTTGCTAAGACAATCACTCTCAAAAATCATTAGGGGCAGGACAAGTACCTTGATCTGCTCTTAAAAGAGTATCTCTGAGATGCACAGTTTTTCTCAGAGCATCTAACAGACTAGAGAAGAGGAACTACGGTCCTTTGATCTCCTGTGCTTCACAAAGCAGGTGGCACAAAGGACACTAACAGTAAATCTTGATATTTTTGTTTTGTTTTTATTTAACAAGAGTTATTCCTATCTAAGTGTTGGTTTCAGAGCTCCCATCCCTCTCACTTAACTTGTCAGAGATGAGGGGTGGGGAACTCACTATCTTATGGCTTGACACTGTTAAAATGCTGAGTTTATAATACGACTTACCCCTAAGGAATTCACCCATAGCTTCTAAATGAAGAAATAAATAAACATCATTAACTTAGAAAGATAATTGGATCTGGCAGTCATGGGAAAACAGCTGCCAGAAAGATACCTCATAAGGAAAAGGCATAGAGAAAGAAGACCTCAAGCAGCAGCCAAGGTTCATTTATTGACAAAAGGACAGAAATTAGAGCAATTACACTGTTTACCACTCTCCCATCCCATGTATTTTGGAGAATTGATTATAAGGGCATCCTCCTGAAGTGATGAACTTACAACTCTGAGAAAGTTGAAGAAGTTGGACTTCCATCTAAATGGTGTAATTAATTACAGCCTAGCAGCTGTGGTGCAATTTAAGCTGTTGTCTAGCTAAGATACTTTGTCAAATCTGTGTTTGCCTCTACAGCTGCATGTCCCTGCAGCTTAGGAGACTGATTACAGGGTAGGTATGCATGCTGCCAGTGGGCTCTGGCATCCCTTTCCCTAAGTACCAATCTCCCTGAGCTCTCTCTACAACACTACTGAGAGTATGAGGTAGATGACCCTACCTCTGTAACACCTCTTTCTGATTGTAGATATTCCTGTTCGTAATCGTTTACAGGCCTCTCTGTAATTTATCAGAAAGCTATGTTAATTGCAAATACTCAGACATTTAGGTCAAGAAGCAGTGTTAAGAGTCTGGAATCTCTTAATTCTGCTTCCCACCTCAAGGTGGTTGCTCATTACCACAGTCTGTTATTATATCACTATGTGATACTCTCAAAGCATCAGAGATGCATTATTTTCCCCCTACAACTATGTAATAGTTGCCATGTTAGTGGCAGGGACTATTTCCATCCATCCCACCCACCCACAAACTCCCCCTGTAGTCTCCAGCAGCCAGAGGTACTCACAGGTCTCCCAACTCTGAATTGCTCTAGAGCAGCTATTTCTCTTTCCTGAAACAGGGCAAGTCTGTAGGGTCTACAGCAGAGCTACAGGGACAGTAATCGAAACAACCACAGCAATCAACTGTAACGGTCCTGCATTTCTGCAAGTTTCACCGGTGAATGCCGAAAGGAAACATGTGAGCCAAGGCTTTGGGAGCTGCAAGACTCTGAGCTTTTTAACCCTCAGAAAGAAGAAATGGAAGATTTGCAGGCATTGTCCTGGGGTTTTTAAGCATATGGCTCTATATCCACAGTGTTCAGCAGCTTAACCATTCCAAGTCCATACCATAAAATTTCATGTATTGAAAGTGTTAGGCTGACCTGTGGAACAGATTTTCTAGCAAAATATATCTGGAACCTTAAAGCCTCCCTGACAGATGCCTTCGTGCAAGATACACAGAAGAAAAGTCCAGTCTTTGGTCTAAATGAAATGGAAGGAGCACTTGTGATGCTCGAGCACAGCTCCTATGCCTCAGGTACATCACAAAACCAGCAGGGTGCTTGGGCAACCAGCTCATCTGACAGCGTACGGTGCACACGGGGAGAGGGCCAGCAGGCCTAACACACATACACACCACCCCCTTCATTAACTGACCATCAGACCAGGCCAGCAGTTACAACCAAAGCAGAGGGTCAACATTTTAAGTGACAGCACTGTGTCACAGTGTTTTTTTGTTTTGCTTTTGATTGGTTGTTTTTAAACCCTCAGGGTCTTCCCAGTTTCCCTTTCCAATGTTACCAGCTGGTGGGAGTTATCTGCTACCTGGCTGCTTTCTGGCAACCTGCAAACAGCCTGGCAGAAAAATAAGGCTCCTAGTTGCACAGATTTCCCTTTCCTCCCCTCCTTTCACAAATAAAACCAATTATAAAATCCAAGTTAAAATACCTACACAAATTAGTGCAACTCTCAAAAAAACCATCCCCAGGAATACACAGCTCTGCATCCCTCCCCAGGTACAAGCACACCAGTGTTAGACCAGAGCTGTTACCTGTCAGACGTAAGCCAAACAAAGCTGCAAACATACTCACCCCCAGGTTTCTGTTCACTTAGACAGATTCCTACACGTTATCCCAGCTGGTACAGCCAAAGCCATCCACACATCACCAGGCAAATACCACACCATGTGGCAGGGGCAAGGATATGCAGCTCGTATGCAGTCATATGGGGACAGAACATAGCCCCCACCCCTTGTTCCTGTGGTTCACAGAAATCAGCTGTAAAGGATCAGCAGCATTTGCTTTTCTTTGAAAAAGGGGAAGGGTTCTTGAATGCAACCCATTTTGCAAGATAACCTGAGGCCAAATAGACCACCTCTGGGATCTGAGGATGCAACAGGAGACCCACTTCTTCCCTCTCCTCACCCTTCGTTACTACTATCTTGTGTAGCTAATTCATTTTCTCCTCTTTCATATCCCAGCCAGAAAAGCCTTGTTGAGCAAGTCCTCAAAGAGTTTAGCTACCAGTAGCACAAGCTGCTGCAGTTACTTTGTGGGTTTTTTTTTTTCTTAAATTAGAAACATTTTATTTTTCAATAAAGAAAGTAACATTTAAAATACGAAACTCCCCCAATGTGACACAAAAAGAGGAAATGATATTTCAAGTCTTTTTGTACGCTCTCACAAAAACCTGACTGAGGCAGGACAAGATTTCCCGGCCCCATTTGTGAACAAAATGTTAGAAATGTTTCTGTCAATATTGCTCCCATCTCTTACAGCAAAACCGAGCACCAGAAGTCATGCTGAACTAGGGAATCTGCCCTAGGAACAGGTACAGTTCTGTTGTATTTGTGCTGTCCAGGTCACTGCTGAGAAAACTACACTAACCGGGCATCAAAGGTACACTGGGATCCGAGTGACTAAATCTGCCTCGAAGGACAGAGCCTTCCCCTCCCTCCCAACGTCTGTCAAGAGACAGGAGTCAGTCCTATGGGTTCCACCTAAGCATGGCTAGCTCAGACAGCTGGGAGCCTGGCCCAGCGGGATGCCGCAGGTTGGCTATTTGTCCCGAGAGGCCAAACAAAATAGGGAGGACACAGAAAGAGAAGGGCAAGTGAGAATCTCTTCAGCTCTTTCATTTGATGGCTCTGCTTCCTCTGATACACGTTCCATTTTCATCTCTCTTCGGAGCTACAGACTCCTGGGGTCGTTACGCCTTACAAGACAGTTTTCTTCATCTGACGTTCACTGGGATGGTCTTCGCCCTACAAGTTTCCTAGGAACCATTCCAAGACTGCCAGAAAGGAAGGGAGTCTTTCCCAAGGCCTCTAGGCTTTTGCTGTGGATCTAGAGCTCCTGTGGGTGGCTCTGTAGAACCCCTGGCTCCATTCCAAGCAGTCCCCTTCCCTGGACCACTAGACACAGTAGGGAGCTTCTTGATGAAAGGGCTCAACTATACATTTTTTTCTGCCAGCAATGCAGCCTTATAATTATTAAGTAAAAGCAATTTCTAAGCAGTTAGCAGAACCGCTGCTCCCAAAGGCAACACCACTAGTTCCCAAAGGACCAGGCTTCATAACCTATCACCCAGAAATTAAAAGAAACATTGTTTTGGTGTGAAAGACTATTGGTGTATACATGCCCTGCTGCTTGGTAGCAATGAACTGAACAGAAGTAGACGGCATTGCCTATTGCCCCAGTCCCTGAAGATCTTATCACAGGACAAATAAACATGGGAGTGAGGTTGGTACCTGCGGCACTAACACATCTGCTAAACGAAGCTGTGGAACAAGGATCCCTTTAAGAGATGACAATGCCTCAACATTACCAGAAACCCACTGGAAGCAGAGTTCAGGCTTGCAGAGACCCACAAAATACCAACACAGGAAGGGCTCCAACTCTTTCATCCCTGGTTTTTATGAGGGTGTTAATGGGAGAAAAGGACTCTTAGGGCATGACAAAAATAAGAGTTTTCTTGCAAGCAGGCTGTGCATCCAGATTCTCAAACCGCTGCATTCAAAACAGCTTTTCTTTAAGGAAAGGGGACCATCACTAACCCTCTCTGAGGCTGGAGACCTCCAAGCCAAAGCTAGCCAGCAGGCAGAGATGATCAGATGAACAAAAAGGATTTGGTAAGCCATTTGCCATCAACAAGACATCTTCAGAGAGAAGGGAAAGGCGGCCAAGTAGCTTCAGGACTCCATCCCGGTACAGCCTGCGACCTGACAAAGTGGAAAGAAACATCAGCTGAAGGCTGGTGCTGTATGTTAACTCTACAGACTTTCAGAGGGATGCTTGTCAATGGTTTCTGATCCTTTTCCCGATGAAGGAAGACATCCTGCACAAACTTTACATGCACCTTTGGGTCTAGATGTGAAAGCAGTGAGCATCCTGTAATACTGCAATTCAATGGTTTCATATGCTTGCAGGTGCAGGAATCAAGAATATGTTAAATTCACCAGGCAGTTGCTTACAGTGGAATGAAAGGAGCTTCCTATAAACCCTAGAGATAGCTTCAGATTTTTCCCTGAGGAGGAATTCATCCCTTCACTCCTCACCTCCTCCTCAAAGTTGACTAACATAACGCAAACCATGTCAGAGGCAGTTCCTGGATGCACTTACATGTAGTCTTTCATCAGCTTAACTGCTGTGTCAGGTAGTAGAGAGGTACCATCATTGTAACAAGAGTCACCTCCTTCTAAGGACAGTGTGTGGTCTCAGTCAGACTGGGAGTCCAAGCCTTGAACTTAGGACTCAGCACTGTTTGTTACCAGGAGCACAAGTAGATAGATAGACAAAGGAAGCAGAATGCGTTCTCTTCTGGCTTCCTTAGAAGTCTACATGAACCTCATCTGAGCAGCCTCAGTTTTCCCACACCAAAGACAAATACTGTCTTCTTGCGATACCTGAACAAATGTTGCTTCCCCTTTGTGCATCACTTCCAAGTCACACCTTGTAGACCTACCCCAGACCAATGAAATGCTCTGTCCAGCACAGAGCTGCATTGGTATACCTCACAGCCCTCTCCCAGCACCACAGGGATAATCCCTGTATTGCCACACTCACCCCCTCTGCTCCCATCTTCCACAGGCTCTGCTGAGTAGAAGATATAATCAACGGTAGCACCAAGTCCCATGGGCATGGTTGTGACCTCTGGGCGTCCCCTCTCTGGCAGGAAGTGGCTGTAGACAGAGGTCAGGTTGAGGCCATGCTGGATAACACCTGAAGACCTGCACATGAACAGCCAGAATTTACCAAGAAAGGAAAGAGGACGATGCAGTGTTCGGTGTTGCAGTCACAGCTGAAGTTGGATGTTCCTTTGCTGTTGCAACTCTCCAAACTATCTGTGTGTTTGAGAACACATACAGAAAGACAGCCTTTCTGAATTATTCACTCCCCTTGCACTGAAGACAAAGCAGACTACAAACTTACCTTGTCTCCAATACCCTGTCCTGTCTATGCCCTTCATTCTTGGCCTCACCAACCCGATGCTGACAGCACAGTGCCCAGAAGCTGGGAAAACCCTGGGTGGAGGTGGATCTGGCTGTTCCAGACAACCCTCCTTATTCTCTTCCACCCTTACATTTATTTCGGTCTTTACTTTAGTCAGATTTTCAGCACTGAGGAAAACGAGACAGGGTTTGAAGAGCAGGACCACTGAAGGTGCATTCAGTTACCTTGGGATGAGTGGCTGGAGATCTGGGTCATTCACTACGGCTGCGTGCTTGGGCCAGTATGCAGGGCGGTCTGCAAGAGAGCAGAGAGATTGCAGACAAACCTACGTAAATACTGGAAAAGGCTGCTCATCCCAACTCTGAGAAGCTTCTCCTGAGACCAAACAAATTCTTTTGCCCAAGAAGAGCAATAGCTTCTAGTCAAAGGCACCTTAAAGAAAAATATTCAAAGGAAAGCCCAGCTCTAAGACTAACAGGAACATCCTGAGAGCAGATCACTGCAAACAACTGAAAAGTCATATTCTGTCCTGTTAAGGACATGTCCCTAAAGCATTTAATACTATCAAAGCCCAGAGTGGTTTAACCTTTAATCTCAAGTTCATTTGCCTTAGCCTCCAGCTTACACAAAGGACAACTAAGAAAGGCTGAACAGAAATGGAGAGCAGAAACAGCCATGCCGCAAAGCCCAGGGATGAGGCAGTGCCTACTGGGTACCAGCATCCAGAGACATCTATGTTGCAGCCATCGCGACATGATGGTCTTTTCTACTGCAACAAAAACCTTGAGGTGGTGAAAAAAATGCCTTTGTCAGCAACAGCATCCAAAAGAGCCTGAATCTCCATGCATCTCAAGGAACACTGTCAACACTGCAAGACTCACTATACAAGGACAGTAAGACTGTCCTCTGAGTTCTTGTGGAATCCATTAGTAATCACACAGCCACAAAATGCTACCCTTCTATCTTGACCTTTTCTCACCAGGCATCAGTTTTTCATCAAAATCCAGCTAGGAGAGTCATGAGCTGAAAAATAACCCATTAATACCTGGTTTAGCATCTGTCACCCCTTCCAAGAGGACTAGTTGTGGTGGTCGTTCACAGGCAACATCGCAAAAATGGAACTGGAGCAGGAAGTCCCGGCTGTACTTATGTCTGCCTGCAAACAGAAATACAATTTAAGGGAATAAAATGTCTGCAGCAAAGTCACATCTACAGAGGACATCTACATACTATTTAGACCTCTTTAGTCTGAGAGAGATTTTCGAGCCCAAGCACCCTTATGCCACGAGAACGGGAAACACTTAATCTAAGCACAGAACAGAGCAGATACATCAGTGTAGAAGAACAGAGCATTTGACTAATGCATCCGTCATGGTCGGCACCTTGATTAGACAAATTAAGAATGTCCTCTCTGAAACTCTACAAGTTCAAGGGATTTTTAGGCAGACTGGCTAGCTTGTAATTTGAGAAAACTCAGGTCTGATTAAAAACAAAGAACAGTTCTGCAGATCAGGATGGATGCAAGTTTTACAATCAAGCTTCCAACAAAAGCTGTTTAGCATGGGCTCATTTTTTTGAATCCTCTCTAGAAATAGTCAGGGATACATTGTTTTAAAGCGAGCTCTTGGTGATTTCTTAACAATAGTATGCAAACACCGCCCAAAACTGCTCATACAAACACATGCAGCTAAAAGCTGTGGCTGCTGAAGATCATTCCCAAATGCAGAAAAGCTAAAGTGTGAGAATATAAAAGAGGTATGGAGGACAATGGTTACTTGTAAGGGACCATTCAGCTGTTGACTAGAGAAAGATGCCAGAAATTGGGCTGCAGCGATAGACTCCAGAAAAATAAATTTAATTCACATACCAAGAAAAAGGATAGAAGAGAATCATTGCTGACTGCCTCATACAACACACGCCTCAGCTACTCAGAGAGTCAGCAAGGCCCATAGACTCCCCAGCCTTAGCAAACATGTTCCCATTTCACACCGGAGCTCACCCAGTTTCTTTGGCTGGCACCGAGTAACATATTGGCAGTTGTCTGTTACACCCAGTGAACATGGCCACAGTGGGGCCACCAGTTTCCGTGAATGCAACTGCTGGGAAAAGTCTTCCTGACCGGACACCTGCAAGGAGGCAAGAAACAGGAGGGGAAATATCAGTAACACATAGCAGAACCTTTGCAAGTTGCAAGCTATAGACAATACATGTATACACACTCACCAAGAGCAAAACAGGAGAATGCCCTCATAGAAAGACATTAAATAAGCCATTTAGAACGTAGCGCAGATATTATAAACCTTCAGCTCTGCAGGATGGATACAATTAACTAGAAGTCTCATGACCAGATATATTTGGCGGACATCCATTACTGAGCTGATGATTTAGCTCGAAAGCCAGTAATGAATTTGAGCACGGATACACATTAAGAAGTACCCACTGGAGGAGTCTAGCATAGGTGCCCATTTCACAAGCAAAACTGTTTTCACATCAAACATCTACATAAAATTTCAGTATGTCTCGGCGGAGTTGTACTCCCCCACACTTCTAGTCACCTAGGCACAAAAATCCCATAGCAAGGGAGAATCAGGACCTGAAATTAAGTGTCTGTTATCACTGGTTTGCCTCAAGAGAAACGAAAAAAGGTGAGTTGGAAACAACATGCACACGTCTGTCTGCTTCTTTCCTCAGCAGTGCTTGAGGCATTGAGGATAAGTCCTGAATAACTAAATATAATATCTAGACTATTTCCTCATGAGGGATAAAAATACAGCCGTGCATTTCTCCAGCGGCACGCAGCAAAAAGCTATGCAATCCTAGCTCTGGCTGGCACCTACCTTCCAGGCTGGCATCCCGTGATAGGAAAGCTGACCATTCCGGATGAATTTGTAAAGTGGAGAATCAGGTACAGAGTTCAGGTCTCCACACAAGATGACAGGATAGTAGCTGCCTTCAGGAGTTTTTGCAATCTTGTCAATCTCTGCTAGGAGCAAGGCCATCTGGGCAAGTTTGATATCTCCCCGCCGGGGATTGAACAACACGTGAGTGTTGGCCACGCACAGAGGACTGACTGCCTTCAGATCCAGACCCTCTGGGAGCAGAGGCTGTAGCAGCAACACCAAGGCCACGTTATCCCGATTGAGGACGTCCAGACCAGGGCGGAAATACTCTATGGGGCTGACGCTGATCAGCTGGAACCTGCTGTCCTTAAAGCACACTGCACAGCCGTCGGTCTTTCTCCCAGTCCTCCGTTTATAGAAGCATGCAAAGCCTGAAAAGAAACCATCATGCATTAAAAGCTGATCTGGCCACAACCTTAGGCCCTCCCTCCATCACTGGAGAGTTCAGCAAGTCTGTGCAGTACAAGAGGCTCCCACTACAATTTTGGGAGAATGCAATTCAATCTGGGAGACCTGTCCAGAAGGACGATTTCTCCAACCCCTATGCAATCCTATCTTGCTAATTTTCGCACTGTTTTCTACAACAGAACTTGGCTATAACTACAAAAATCATCCATCACTGGCCAATAACGCAACCCTACTTGTGAAAAGCTGGTTGCTTAGTTACATAACATTTTACATTCCCTGTCAGCATTCCTTAAGGTCTCAGTTCCCACCAGCTATAAGCAATGTTGGGGCACATAACAGGATTCATTGCTTGGGAGGCATGGACTCCAACCTCTACTCCTTCGGGTACAACATTTTGTACAATGCAATTGCTCCTTTCGTAATGCCCTGGGTACAGCATTATACCCAATTCTGTCCCAGTAATCACAGTTTATCATTCATAATCGTGAGTCTTTTCTCTCTCTTTGCCCTTCTAGGACTCACTCAATTTTGTTACTCTGATCTGTCAAGTAGGAGAAAGATCAGTTAGAAAAGAAAGGGTGAAGCTCTAGGCAGACAGCCCAGAAGTAGGGCCAGCAGCTGCTCAGAGAAAAAGGAAGAAGAGTTCTATGAAGACTGAGTGCTTTGAAGACATTAAGCAGGAAGAACTGCTTGGCCAGTCCCATGAGTTGGGAGGTACAGACACACAAACGCAGGACGTACCCATTTTCTTGAATGTTGGTTCCAGCTGCTCCCAGTAATGGTTTTCTTGCACCTCCTGGAGACACAGAACCTGGAAGGAAGGCAGAGACCTCACTCGCTCCACCAGTATTTGCCAGTTACCTTGTTTTGGGGAAGGAAGGAAGCGCAAAAGTGCACTCACATACTAACCCTGCAAACAGAAAGGCCATCACTGCAACTCTGTCCTGTACTCCCCAGCTAGAGAATGACAACTTTCTGGGTCACATTAGCTTATCATTCAGTTATGCAGTGATGAGGTAAAAGATCCTTCATCACGCCAACAGAGAAAGTCACAAAGCCCTCTCCTATGCAGGCTTCACCTCCTGTGCTGCCCTGCAAGCCTGTCCCTTCCCTCCCAAAAATGCATTACTTCTTCTTCCACTTCTGCTGTTTACAAAGTTAACCCCTGCTATCAAAGTATTACTAGTCGCTAGAGAAACACAGTCAAAACAAAACAGGCACCCAAAAAATATATACTCGAGGCCTCAATTAGTCTCAGAGGAATCAGCAGTGAGTTATCAAGTAGCATCTTCCTAAGACTTCCCCCACCCCTATTAAACAAACAAACAAACATGCTGTTAGATCAAACAAGAAATTAAAATTCTGGTGATAGCGATGTGGAAGGAGCTCAGTCATACTCACATCAGGATCCCAGTGCTGGATCTCCTGTAAGAGGTTTGGAAGGCGGTAGTCCCAGTTCAGGATGTCTGGATGACAGTGTAGGTAAAGATCATGGCCCTGTTCCACCAGGTCCTGGGCCAGGATGTTGTAAGACATGACTCGAAATTCAAAGAGAGGAGTATTTTTTGAAGCCTGCTCTAGCTCACAAGGCTGGACAGAAAGATCCTCCCAGTCTCTCCATAAAATTTCTATATGCAAGAGACAAAAAAGCCAAATTACAGCCATGTTGGGTACCCTCCTGATACTTTTGTTTCCCTGAGACCCAGAATACAGCCAATCTCATTCTCTCAGCTTGAGCAAACCCTCACCCACTTTGGGTTTTGGGTGCTTTCTTTGGATTCCTTTGGATACCTGTCAATGAGGATGGGTTAACAGAAGACCAGACTGAGCATACTGAAAAATTCAACCAACTTTTGGGTGCTTTCTGTATTTTTCAGGCACAGCTCCTGGGAAACTAACATATCAATATCGAGACAGTCTAAAAGCAGAGATTACCAGCTGAAACCAGCCCTGCCTCAGCAAAAACTTACTTTGTAGCTTTCACTAGCCGATCTTGTCAACTCTATACAAACTGATACAATCACTGTGTTACAGACAGGAAGCCCAGACCCATTCACCTTACCCAGACACAACAACCTAACCAGGTTCCCTACAAATACAAATTCCCAACTAAACATTAGATTCAGAGCTGTTGCCACTGACCGTGGTAGGGTACCTCCTCCAGGAGAGGACAAAATTGTACTGCATCCTGAACAGGCCAGGCAGGGGGCTCCATTGGCACCATCTCTGCACCACCTGCTAAGCTCCATGCCAGCACGGCTGGGTCTTCATGCTGTCCTCCTACACCGACAGGGGCACAGCCAGCTATCTGGTGATCTGTCTGTGGCACCACAGCTGCCCAAGGAGCGCTGCCTACTACAGCCACTGTCTCCTCCTCTGGTAATTTTTCCAGTTTAGTCACTGCATGATCTTGTGGTTCTGAAGAAGCCAAGGCACATAGCTCTGTAAGCTGCTGACCGGCACACCAGGTGACTTCTGGAGCCGAATTCAGGTCGCTAAGGCTACTCATCAATAGCTCTGAACCTTCTAACCAGTCGCTAGCGAGTGTAGCTGATACTTTCCCCACCGCTGGAGCACTCTCACTGGCTGGCAGATTCCCTGCTCCTTCCTCCAACCACTGCTGGAGTAGAGCTTCTTGCTCTTCCTGGACCGGCTTTCCTCTGGTTGCAGCAAAGATGCCTTCTATCTGGGTGGACGTGCTCTTCGCCAGAAGCACATTCTTTCGACAGGTAAAGAAAGCATCTGCCATTAAAAAAAAAAAAAAAAATTAAATTAACATAATACAAATGAAAAGCCTTTCCCACTCTTTTTTTTCCAATGCATTTGCACTGTAGCTCAGTGCAATACAGCCATTCAGTATGACAACCCAAACAAGTGACTCCCCTGAAGCAGTTACAGTCTAAATAACTTACCCTGCCTCTTAATGCTAGGCCACAGTCCAATTCTAGTTATATTAGTCAAAGTCACTGTAACTGTACAGCACAACAATGGCTTTACCAACTCCACAGAATGCAGTTCTAACTTGTGCAGCACCACAGCCAAGTTAAAAGGTGCTGTGGAAATTGTACCTGCTCTCAACAACACGTGTGAAGGCACGGCCTATGGAAGTTAGCTGACGGGGTGCATGGGTTACGAAGCCAAGTGCTTGTAGATGACCACTTGGAGCAAGTTTCTTTCCAGGGATTCAGTAAAAATGGTAAGGTAAGAGGCCTTAAAGTAGTTACATAAAATAAGAATGTGCTACAAAAGAAAAACTGTTCTGTAATTAAGAGATGAAAAATAAAGAAACAGAGGGACAGACATCAACAATTAAAAGCCTTATTAGAGAGAATGTATGCACAGAAGGAGTCCTGGTAAGGATTTTAAAATACCTGATGATTGATATATGTGATTAAAAAAAAGATAATCTGCTGTTCACGTAACACTCTTGGATATATTAATATCAGTGGTGTACAACAGAAAAAGGCAGGGACTCTTTTCACCTGTACTGACATCGGAGATGACACACCGATCTCTTGCTAGGAATTGTACACAAACACCGGGCCCTGCTGTTGACGAGCAATTCCCTTTGTCTACACATCCCTTTTTTGCTGAGGTACCCCTGCAACAGCCGCCCCGCGCAGTAACGTACAGGGGTCAGCAACACCTCTGTGCTTTTACTGCCACCCCCTGCGAGGACAGGCCCAGCCGGGGGGCGGCTGCACGCCACCCAGGCAGCGGGGCCGGGAAGGCCCCTGAGGAGGCCGCCCCCAGCCCCCCGACACCCGCCCCGCGCTCCGGGGGAAGGCCCCGACACCTCGGGGCGGCTGCAGGCCGCTCTGCCCCTCTCCCGCACCGGGGAAGCGGCCGCAGGGGGAGGCCGCCGGGGCCCCGCCGCCGCCCCCCGCAGCCCGCTCGCTGCCCGGCGGGAGGGGAAGGGGCGGAGGGGGAGCCGGGCCCCGCCGCTGCCGCCCGCCCGGGGCCGCGTTACCTCGCAGGGCCCGGAGGAGCCGCGCGGCCGGCAGCAGCACGTAGCACAGCACGGTGCCGATCATAGCGCCCGTGCGCGGCCCGGCCTCCTCCGCCGCCGGCCCGGCCCCAGCGAGGCGACGCCACGGCACGGCCCCGCCTCAGCCCCGGCCTCACGGCACGGCCCCGGCCTCACGGCACGGCCCCGGCCCCGCGCTGGCACTCACCGCGCCCGGGCCGTCCCCTCGGCCCGCCGCACCGGGACGCGACGGGGCCTGTCCCGGGCCGGGGGTGGTGGCACCGGGGCCGGGTGACGGCTGCCGGCTGACCCCGCCGCCCCGGGGGCGTGTTCCGAGCCAAAGGTTTCGCCCTCTGCTCTGCAGCAGCCCGGAAAGTCAGTAATAACCCCCTGGAAGGCACCCAGTGAAGTCCCATTTGCCCCTGCAGGGTTAATTACTACGCTACCTTACAGGATTTGCAACCCTGCAATCGGGATAGTCGGGGTTTTGCAGAGGGCAGTGTCTGCGTGGACAAACCCCACCGGGAATAGTTTAAACCAACAGCGCAGGAGCATGTTCTCCTGCAGCGTTTTGCTCACGGCTTATTGCACGTCTGCAAAACCACACGGCCTCGTCGTCTGTGAGCAGACAGGGAGCACCTTCCAAAGCTGAGGCCTGCCACATGTTGAAACCGGGCAATTTCAGGTGAAAGAAGTCCTACTTGAAGTCCACCTTTTTAATATTTTGCTTCGTTTCGCATTTTACTCCGCACAACATCCAAAGGCAATCAGATCAAACTGAACACCATTTCAGCTCTTTACACCAAATGCACATATTTAATGCATTATAGTAATATACAAAACTGTAAAAGCTAACTCAGCTAAACTGCAATAACCTTTAAAATCACACTTGTCATCTGCTAGGGAGCATTTCAATCCTATACCCATAATGCTTATACCTCTCACTTGTTAGAGATCGATTTCTGCTTCAGGTTAATGCTTCTAAAATTTTCAGACAAAACCTTTGTGACGCCTCTGGTGTTTCCCCTTCTGCTTGGGAAAGACACACAGCACACCTCTGGAGAGTGATCTCACCAGAGATGATCTTCCAAACTCTCTTATCAATGGGCTTTTGCAATAAATTCAACAAGACCCGCATCATCCCTGCCTGCTGTGCCGACCAGTGCTGCCAAACTGTGCCCTTGATGGTCACCTGCTGTTGTCTCTCCGGTTATCCTCAGACAAACACTTTCTGAGGGGCGACCTGTCTCGTACACTATTTGTGTATTCTGATCGGTACAAAGGGCGCCCACAGCTAGGACCTGAGCTGATGTTATTAAGTACATAAATAATAATAATCCAGCCAATGTCATTCTAAAATCTGCAGTTATAAAACCCCACAGATAGTTGTTAGCAAGAAGCACACCGACTACTGCAATGCAGTGCTCTGCTTTGTGGGGTATTTCCAAAGCAATAGGGCAATAAGGTCTTTTTCAAATTGGCAAAGCAATATTTCCAATACCTGCATCTAGAGTTTTACATGGATCACCGTGCAGCGGCATTAGAGCACTTTCTTATTTCTGCTTCTTTGAGTTAGGACCGGATGTGTCATTGAGGGGGAAATTGAGGCACAGAAGCAGTGACCTGTCCCAAAACCCACAGATGTCTCTGGCAAAGCACAGCACTGGACTGTGGTCTCCCATATCCTGCTGTGGGAAGCAAACCTCTGGAAACCATCATTGGTGTCTGCCTAAAGCAGAGGATGTTCTCCAGAGGAAAGATATGCGGCAGCAAGGGCTAGCGACCAGAGAATTTAAAACAAGGCTGTTCTGTGAGAGGAAAGATCAAAGAAAGCATCTGAAGGCCCAGCCCAGCCCACATCAGCCTAATTGGACTGGAATGGGAGAAGAACACTGGCCAGAACCACAAACAAGCATCTCAACAGCCACTGTTGGTTGGCCTATGCTAGAGAAAAATATTTACAAACTTTGGCAATAAAATCAAAGCTGACAGCGGTCATCTGCTTTGGGGTCAAACCTTCCACTGGTTTATGCAGCATGTTTTATTCTATATATAAAATAACCCTATCATAGCCTCTAATGACTGGACTAGTTGGAAGGTTTATGTAGAACCTAGGGAAACAAAAACACTAAAAATAACCCACCCCTAGGGAAATGGACTAAATGTACGTACCATGTGTGCTTAACCTTTATCAGAAAGCCTCTTGCATTACAATTTTGGTTCTAGCCAAAAAGGAAACGTTACGGAGTCCTCAGTATAAGTAATGCAAAATAGTAAGTGTTGAGCCAATTTTGGCACCAACATCAGCTGGTGGGATGAATGAATACTTGATTTGAGGCTCCCTTAAGTGCTGACATGTTTACTAGCCACACTGTTACAGAATATATGGGGAAATTATCAGTAGAGACGTCCGAATCCATTCAAGACAAAGAGGCTGACACACTCGTTTTACCCTAAGCTCCTTTAAGACCGCATGTGCTCCAGCCTGACTTTCTCATGTGAAGCTGTACAAACCGCAGTGCTAACCCAGAGGGAGGGAGATCTCTCACCAGAAGCCTGGCACCACTCTCCAATACGCCTGGGGGTCTCACAGCCAAAACCTCATCTGCTCTCTTCTCCGTTACCGGGTGCTGATGCGATCCAAGCCCAAGCAGCGCTGGTTTCCCGAAACACCCAGAACCTGCGGTCAGGATGCGGAGGTGAGGTCACAGAAGGGCCGAGGGCACCCAAGGGAGACGAGGTTCTCTTAACACCCAGCCAGCCCCTGCCAACACAAAACGTGCTCGTGAGCAGTATAAATCGAGAACGTCAACCTTACAACTAGCACCATTGCTCTTGGAGGCTTGTCAGTTGTAGCCAAGCAGCTGTGCTTCGTGTGCATACCTTAGAGGAACTGGCAGGGTCCTAGGAGGTGGCTGCAAACCCCTCACTGACAGAAGAGAAAAAGCAAATAAACCCTCAGCTCACTGGTGGTGGCAAGGAAACGTACCCATGGAGAATGAGTCTGAGAAGGACACAGGTGTGGTGCTTACTTACCAGCTAAGTCAATTCAGAGATAGTCCAAAGTAGCCAAAGGCAGATCAGTAGGATCTGAGGGGGGGAAGGCAGCAGGAAGGCACCACCACAGAGAAATGGGGTGAGCAGGGATCTAGGGTGCCGATGCCCAAAGTTGACGGCTGCCATCTGGGAGCAGGCTGGTAACAAGCAGTCTGGCACCTTGCTTGGAGAACAAAATGCACCCTAAGCGAGCTGGCCAGTACCAGCTTCCCAGCAATTATGCCCAGCTGCCCTTAATTTCCCTTAATTTCCACAGATGTCAGAGCTCAGCACCATGTGAGATGAAATCCTATTTCAACCCTCCCTTGCCTAGAAGTATGGGTAGGTTTTGAAGGTAGTAAGATAATTCTGTGAATGTGCTAACTAGAGTTAGGGTCTAGGTTTGTAGCATTTTGGCCTGATTTTCTAGCTTAACTGTTCCTATGCTGCTCCCTCATGAAGTCTTATACTTGGCTGATTTAGTCACAGTGTGAGGCTTTTTGCCCTGATAACTTTCAAGGTATAGTTAACTTATTGAAGTAAAGCAAAGAAATACTGAAAAGCAATTGAGATCTTCTTAATATGCACCAAGAGTTACTAATTATGTTAGTGCTAAGCATTTTCTTTATTAATAAATACAAACACTTCACAGAAATACTAGGAATTGTGTTAATTCTTTTGTCTTCTTTAATTGCATAAGTGCATATTTCTCAAATTTCAAAGCAAAACTTCTCAGTACCAGTATATGTGGGAATGCTCATCCATTGTACCTGCTGGTTTGAGTGTTCATTAATAGTGGGGGACTTTTTTTAAATAAATATTACACATTTATTTTTGGTAATTACTGTGCTGCCACTGCTACCAGCAAGTTCTCCTCAAAATTCAAAGCCTTTTTTGTGTTGTCACTTAGTGACTATAAGTTAATTTCTTATTTTCCTTTATAATACAACTACTTTAAAATAATCAAATCTATGGGACAACTCTCTTTGGTTCTTGTTTCTGTGTATTTAAATAGAGCATAAAACAATTTTTCAAGTGTCATGTAGTAATATTCCTTGATGATTGCTCTAATAGATGAGATCCTTTCTCAGGATGTCTTCTATTGTTTCAGAATGGCATTTGACTAAGTATCCGTTCTTATTTTTCTGTTAAGATAGATCTGGTTTTTTTTTGGATCCAGCAATAATAATTTACTGTATATGTGGGATTAGGCCCTTTTAGATAGCTTTTCTGCAAACCAGGCTTCTGTTCTTGGCTATAAACTCCTGAAATTTTTACTCTGTAAATGGGGTCTGACATAATTAGTTACCTGCTATCAAGCCCAAGTGATTATATTAAAGTTAATATTTCTTCTGTTTTTTGGACAGTATTCATTTCAAAAATATTATTATTAGGAAATATCTGGTCAATTAATAGCTGGCTGCTGTTTTTCCTTACATATGGGATTTTGTAATTCTGGGTAAAATGCTGGCTGAATCTGACTGGTAGAAGCAATGAAGAGATTGGTATAACTATTAATCCTGCCATATTCTAGAGGCAAAATGTCGTCAAAATTTCTGGTTGTTTTGCTTTGCATCTTTTGGTGGTCGTGGCCTAAATTATTCACACTAGGAAAAAAGAAATCTATATTTTCCCACAAGTATCTAACATTTGTTTATAATTTATCTAGAAATCTTCTGATATCCACATTGGCATGACCTAAAATAGGAGATAAAAAATTGATAACCTTGACTAGATGACCAAGTTAGGACACATGCAGTTTTTTCCAAGCCTCATTTCTCATTTTTTCAATAGCTGACAACTTTTAGAATATTGGCTCCTAAATACTTTGCTTAAAATTTGCTTACATACAAAATCACATGTATCTTGTAGCAGTTTCTTCATAGATTCCTTCAACACTTTATATTCCTAATTTAGTGTATAGCCATGTAGTTTGACACAGCACTGAATTAACTCATTCTTAACGAACGTAAAAAGTTGCTTAAATCTAAGCATTTATATTCATATCATTTTGTCTGCATGCTGCAAAATGCTATGCTCCATTTTTTGTTGCTCTTGCTGAGTTACTATTCTGATGTATTTCTCTGCCTGACGTTCAACAAAGAGCTTTACTATCACAGTATAAGCTGCCACTGGGATTTATCATATATTTGTACAACACAAGAGGGAACAAAATAAAATGACGTCCCCAGAGAATAGGCATTGTTAACCCAGCAAAACAAAAGGGTTTTGCAGGCATCTGGATGCATCCCATATAAGCCTTGCATCAAACCACGGAGTGATGTCCCCACCTATCTCCTGATTCATGACTGGTCAAAGCTGTGCCTGAAGAAAGCTGACCAGAAAGATGTGTCTGCAACCCCAATGCCTCAGAAAAGGAGAGGGTGATAAAGAATCTCCAGACCTGTCAATTTCCACTGCATTGATTTTCTCAATGATGATTGAGAGTCAATGCTTTTTGAATATCTGCCTGAATAACCCCCTAACAGCATAAATATCTGAATCAGTGCTATCTCCTACACCTCCACAAGGATTCAGGGACCACTTCTGGATTTACCTTGCAAGGCTCATTCCATGCAGTGTGGGGCTGGCTGACACTGGACACAGGACGGCCCCATTATCAGATGATAAAGTCTGGATGGGCTTTGCATAGCGTACAAACAGGCTGTCTGTTCCCCAGGGTAGGAAGTTTGTGGATGGCCAGCATTGTACGGTCTTTGAGGAAAGGAGGGGATCTGTGGGTACTATCACAGTATTCCAAATCTAGGTGAGTTCTTTACATGGGATTTAGACCTACTTTTTACCTTTTTTTGGCCTTTCTCATGCTAAAGTAAACCCATCATTTGAACAAAGAAAGTCTGACAGAAGGAAAAGGCCTTAATGAAGGAGCTGCAGGGCTGGCTGAAATGCTGTGATGTGGGTGCCAGCTGGCCAGTTTTTTCCCTCAAGCAGGTCTGAGTGAACAGCCAAACTGCAAGCTCCACGTCACACATCAATGCTAAATGACACCCAGAAGGGCACAAAATGACAGGTCAACCACCTGGAGCTCTAAAGGGAAGTAAGGAGTAAGGGAAGAAGGTGGTAAAAGCAGTGTCAGGAAATCAAGTAAAGATTAAGGGGGGGTGGGGAAGTTGTTATTCACCAGGAATGATTTTGGCAAAACCACTCTTGATTCTGGTATGCATTTATTCCTTGTAAAGAGGAATTTTCCAAATTCTCCTTCTCTCTCACTGTAAAATAAATTATGACCTGTAGGCAAGAGAAGCTGTACCACTTCCAGTGGCTCTGGTTACACTCACTCCCAATGTACAATAGCATTCAAACACTTCTGCCCTGCTTGAAGAGTCCAACAAAGCATTCCCAGCCTGATAGCACAGGCAGCCAACAGTGTCCTGCCAGTGCCTGGGGAAGTGTGAGTCAGTTCAGGAGAGCTGAAAGGAGCTGGTATGGCTTTGGCTTGTAGGTCTGTGGGAAAGTGGGATGGAGAGGGGAAATTTGCTGTTGCCTGACAGACTTCAAAACTGCGGAAGGGGAGAAAGGCAGCTCAACGGGGAGTGAAGACGTGAGCCTGTCCCCACGCCAGAGCCAGCACCACATGGGTACACGGCACGGGGAGCGGTGGGCACAAAGCGGTGCTGGGGAAGGAGCACGTTTGCAGCTTGTTGAAGAGGGGTGCAGACTTCAGTGGGAGCTGTGGGAAGTTCTGTCACCTACTGGAAGTCACAAATGTGCTGGCACTGACAAAATGAATCTGCTTGGTTTCATGGCAGACCAGAATGAAGAGATGTCAGACACCAGTGAGTCTCCAGAGCCTCTGTCACTGCCTGATGCCTCAGCAGAGAAGGCCATGCAAGGCTCTGACACTGACCTAGAAGTTAAAGGTGATTATTTTCCATTCATCTGCCCTCACTAGCTTTTCCCCTCACAGTCAGTGCTGTACCTACCAATGGGTATGTATCAGAAGTGGAGGCCACAGACACAAATAACCCTGGCAGAGCCCTGACATCCACACCTCATCTGGAGGTTGAGAAAGGCAGGGGGGATGAATTTCCCTCTAGGAGCTCCCCCCTTGACATCAAGCATCTTCCTTCAACTCCTGTGTATAGGCCATGGCTGTTCCTTTGTGCCTTCCTCCCTCCTCTAGTCCTCAATAACCAGCATTACCAGACCAGCTAGCTGAAGCCAGGGCTGAGCCTCAGGCCCTGTTTGTGTGCTCCTGATGAAACACTGCATACCAGCTGTGGTCTGCATGCCACAGATTTGCCACGATTGTCCTAGACGGTTCTGGTCGCTCTTATCTCCTGCCCAGTGAAGTCAGTCCTCTGGCTAAACAAGTCTTGCACTCATTTTTGTCACAGTAGGACTTGCCTATAATTTAGGAGGAGTGCTTTTTGATTTGTTATAAATGGAAGGAAAATTTTAAAAAGAAAAAAAGAAACATAAGAATGCAAGGAAAAAACTTTTGTGAGAGGCCTCAGTTTGAACTGGAAAAATGGTTTTGACAAGAAGAGAATTTGTCTTGAGGTCAGACCATTGGAAGCATATAACAGCATGGAGAAATATGAGCTCTAAGTGTGGGGTTTGATGAAGGAATTCCAAATGACAGGTTTTTGTGGAAATGCAGCCGCCAGCTGCATTGATATGTCTCACTGCAGCTGTGTCAACAACACCCAGTGGCCAAGTTACGAATGCTGGGATTCTTTCTGCTGTTCGTAAGCCAAGATGTTCTGAGCTGCCCTAGCTCTGCTGGCAATATCAGCTGTATGCTTCAGTTAAAATTTAAAAGAAAAAAAAATGATGAAAATGTTTTTGCCTGATGTCAGAAATTCTCAATTACACCAAGAAAGGTTTAGTCATATTGCAGACTGATGAGAAGCTACAGATGCCAAATGGAGAAGCAAGGAGAATACATTAACTCACGGAGGTGTGGGATAAAGGGATGGGGAGAACCAGAGGGAGGATAACTTTTAAAGAGTGAAACCCTTCTGTTGTTGCATAGTGTTACTTAATTTGGCTCCAAAATGTAAAGCTTTACCTAGGACCTGAACCAATGAGTCTGGCATAGCTTGTTGATAGTTTGGTTTAAGTCATGAATCAAGACCAAAAAAATTAGGTTCTCATGAAGGCCAAGAGTGAGAGCTCAGTTGAGGTGGCTGCTTAGTTCTCTGCAGACCGCTGGCAGGCTATCCCCATCTCCCATGTTGTCGTGGATGCTGAGGCAAGAACACCTCTGCTCCTCATCTCAACTTTCCAGCATCGGGAAGTGTTACAGATATTGGGGCAAGTCCTATGCTTAGCACAGAAACGCCAAGAAACCTGTGTGAGAGCGATTGCTTTGGGGAATTATTACCTTATACTTGTCAGCTATTCCTTGTGCATGGGACCCTCTGAACCCAGAGGGAGTCAAGTGCTCGGGAGAAACAGGCTCAGAATATGGAGGGCAAACACTGAATGCGCCACTCATCAATATATATTTTTTCTCTGTAGGTCCTGGGAAAGCCTTTGCAGGTGTTACGGGTGCAGAGCTGTATCTGGAAGCATGCAGGCTGATGGAGGTGGTGCCTGTCTCACACTTTACTCAGAACTTGGCCAAGCCTTATATAAACCTGAGCCATCATGGTCTAGGACCCAGAGGTGTCAAAGCCATTGCCATTGCTCTGGTGGTGAGTAGCTAGTAAGATTGGGGCCACTGCTGCCAATGACAATAGGCATTTTAGGCCTCTCTCAGCCTTGGAAGCCACCACTGAATATACAGTGCGGGAGAAAAAGTCCTATCTTCCACAAAGGAACCCCAAGCCTCCCTTATATTTCCCTGCACAGGAAAGCCTTGTGTAGCAACTGCCACCATGTGCTGGAGTTACCCCACGTTTTGCTCTTGCAAGCTGATGTTCTTCCATGGGACACAGGTCCCCAGTGCTCCTAACCCCTACAGGGCTAGAGGTAGGTCTGGAGGGACTAGTATCCCCTACTCAGAGTCCTACACAAAGATGTGCTTCACTCACCAATGGACAGGCCCAGGATGCCTGTCTGGGGAATTTGGATCTGAACCTGGCTCTCCAGGCTGTCAAAAAGCAATGGAAGGTCCTACCTACTCAAAACCTCTCCAAAAAAAAGGTCCCTCTTTTGTATGCCATCTTCCACTGCTACAGCTATGCCATGTCTCCTGACCACTGTCCTGCTCAGGACCTGCAACACCCTGAGGGGTTTGGAAGAATTGTCCAGTGTCTGTTGAACTGAGGAAACTACCTGCTTCATTAACTTCTCATGTGTCTTTTATGTGTCTCTGTTTACCTTTGTGTCTTCCCAGTCCAATGCAACTGTCACCCGCCTAGAGCTGGAAGATAACTGCATTCTGGCAGAAGGAGCCATATGCATAGCAGAGATGCTACGAGAGAATTGCTCCCTTCAGGAACTGGTACCCAACCTGACGTAGTGAGCCAAATGTATTGCTCACACAAGTTCAACCATCTGAGGAATTTCATGAAAGAAAACCAACTCATTCCATCCCAAGTTTTAACCAAATAACAGTTGCTTCCACACACAAATATTCACATTCTGAAAATCAAGATATTTTATGCTCATCTAGTTTTTAAATGTGCAAGCTTCTGAAAAGCGGAAGCGTGCATGTGATGAGCCTGGTGAGGATCCCAGAGCCTGGGAGCCTGGAACTGTTCTTTTCATTAGCAGATGTGACAATAATTACCAGAACTAGGTCTTTCTAGGTCATACTTAGCCAGTGGAAAAAATGTTTCGGTCAGGAACTTTTATTCTCCAGCATGATATGGGGAAAGTTTTGTAAATAGATTAAGGGAGTAATGCAAAACTTTCAGATACAGATCCTTAGGAAGGTTCCTTCACTCTGAATCTGGGGTATGCAAAATGCATTTTACTAGGCCATGGGATCTGTGTTGCATCAGAAAAAAAAAGATTCCTGGCCAAATGCCTCTTGGTTCACTGAAGACAATGATCCACGTGAAACTGATGGCTCTAGGACTCTGTTTCTGCTACGAAGGAAAAGGGATTAAACATACCTGTAACTTTTATTAATTACTGCCTGGCTGGCATTTCTTTTTTGCTGGTCTTGCATTATTCCTTTAATATCTTGGGCATTAAGGACACAATAAGGCTAATTCATTTTCTGGGCTCATCCTCCTTATCCTTCCTTGTTTCCTCCCAGAACATCTCCAATAACCACCTAGGCACAGAAGGAGCTGAAGCCATTGCCAGTTTGCTTTTGGACAACACATCCTATCTCTATGCTCTTCGGCTCTCAGGTGGGCTGCATGCACCCAGTGATAGCAGTGGAAGTGAAATACTGTGTGTTTCATTTCAGTCTCTCATCCCAAGAACATTAGTCAGACTCTCGATTATGTCTCTGACAGGAACCCAGAGTGACAGTGTGGAAATCTAGATTTTTGTGATGTGATCAAAATAAATATTTGGCCTGCTAAACCTCCAGCACCTCTGAAAACCAGTCCTGTATGAGAAACTTAGACAATTGCTGTGTCTCTCTTATATCTTGGGATAATTTTGCTCTGTGGATTGGAGTAATGACTAACTCATCAAAGCCTGATATGGGCCATGATTAACTGGATGCTCCACCTAAAAGCTCAACCTCCTGCCGACCCCAACACAATGCCAAGGGAAAGATCAACACATTGTTAACACACATTTTCCTCCCCAGGAAACAGCTTTGGAGAAGAGGCTGCATCATGCCTTGCTGAGGCATTGATGGTGAGTTACCTGCAACCCAAGGTCATTTGCAGCCCTGGCTGTGCAGCAGACTCCTTGTCCTGAAGCTGCTGTTCACTTGGCATGATTTCACGTGGCAATGCCCGTATGATTTCCTGGCATAATTCTGCTAGGTGTCTCTTGCTTAATTCAGAAATGAGGGAGGCTGGGAGGACACAGAGAAGGATAGAGTGAATTAACATTTCCTCAGGACAGCTGTGTGAGTCTGGCTGAGAAACAAACCTTCAGGGCTGTGTGACAATAACAGAAGAACATCTGGGTGATACCAAATTTTCAAGACACATAAGTAGCCCAACTTCATAGCATTTTGCAATTCTTCAGCAAAAAGAAGAAGCTTGACTTCTCTTCCTAGTTCCTGTCTCAAAGTCTCTGCAGCACTGGCACCACCAGAAGCTCCCATGAAGCAAGGCTTTGGACTGATAACATAAAGTGCTCTTGGTTAGGATGCAATGGTGAGAGTGAAATAGGGGGCAGGAACAGCTGCAGGATGTGCTGCAGACCAGACATGAGCTGTTTAAGGGAAGTATGCACAACACAAAGCCCCATTGCTTTTGCTGTCTTGGAAAGACAATTGCTGTGATGTTATATGCTTGACAAAGCTCTGTCTTGGGGTACACAGTGCTGCCATCTCCATGCTGATGAACCCCCATGTGCTGGAGATTTCAGTGTGTTTGATATCCTTCTGTTTCATCCTTATGTGGGGGCCTCAGCATGGCAGCTGGCTGCAGCTGGCTGGAAGATTTCATTCTCCCTGCACATTTGTCTCTTTTCAGGGCAATTACCAAGTGAAGAAGCTGGATCTCAGCCACAATGAGTTCTCTGAGAAGGGAGGACAGCTCCTGGGACAGATGCTCGGTAACTTAATCTATTACTCCCCCAGAGCCAGGAGGGCAAGCACGCTTACTGGGGGACACGATGGGGTCAGCACAGTGAACATGTATTTCCTTCTCCAGCAAAAATGTCCCATGCCATAACCTGGTGGGTAATACAAAAGACTGGACTTAGAGCTTCCTGGCTAGTCCACCTGCTCACCCTCATCAGCACAGGTGACTAGCAACTACGTTTGACTGCTGTATCAGAACAGAAACAAAGGATGAGAAACCACAGTGACAGAGCAGTCTGTGTCAGAGAAAGGGGAGCTGAAAGAGAACTCCCTCGGGGAGTTTAAAGCAAACGATTACATTTTACTGAAATCCAATAGGATCAGAACTGTTGTTTGTCTAAACTTTTGATCACGAATTTGAGGAACGATTTTTTTTTTTTTAAATAGCCCAAACCCTAATGGTTTGAGTCATTGTACAGCAAGCAGCAAGGGAAACAGATTATAAAGAAATAAAATAAAGTTGCCTTATTTAGCTGTTCAAAGTAAGTTCCAGAGCGTGTAGTAGCCCTGGAGAGGGAAAGCAAAAATAACAGTAAAAATCTTTCAGTAACCTCAGGTGCTGTTAGCACACTGTGAAAGCCTTGTATGAATACCTGATGGCATTTCTTCCCTCGGCATTTCCAACATACCTGCTATTGTAACAGCCACGAGCCCATGACCAGAGCATCCTGTGTGCCTTAAGCATTCCAGTAACACAAAGCTTTCAGTTTAATTAGCACTTTCCTTCTCCTGGTTCAGTGTTTCCACTGATATGAACCTGCTTCTAATTGCAATCAATGTCTTTCAAAGATGGATCAATTAAAGCTGCATTGAGGGACACAAGGCACTGTGCCCCTGCCTTGGACAAGCCTGCAGGGAACCCAAGCATCAGTGCTAAACCTCGTGACCTTCCCAGCCCAGAAATATGCATCTCCAAACTAAAAGGCCTCACACCCCTTCTTTCATCCCCTCCAGCTTACTTGAGGCAGGAGCTGTGGAGATTATTGCAGAATCTGTTACTTTTCTGTGTTCTTTTTTCTTTTAGAGGAATATTTTTAAGCCAGCTAAATTCACCATCTGCCTCCGTCCATCCTCCCATCCATGGAAAATCTGGATGAGAAATTCTGTCTGAGAATGAGAAGCGTTGGCAGCAAGTCCTACCCCTCCCAGTGTCACAGCAGGCCCAAATGAATTCGCACATACCCTGCTCTAAGTAGAATTTACACTGTGAGGTGTGCTCTGCATGTGAATTGGCACTGGCACATATACAGCTGGGCACAGCTACTATAGGAAGCTGAATTCCTCTCCTCTGCTAATCAAACACAGGCAGAGCAAGTCTTGATATTTTAGATGTGGCAAGGAGAATCCAGATGTTTTTCACAGTGAGAAACACAGACAGTGTCTACTGGTATAAGAAATCCTTCCACTGTCTTCCTCCCTCCCTACTTCATAATCCAGTCTTTGATTAAGTCGGAAAAGGCTGTCTTCCCTCTCTGCTTGTGATCAGCAGCCCGTTCTCTGTTCTGTGGATGGAGTGGAAGGGAAGACTCTGTAGGTACAGGTTCCCCTTACAGCAATTAGTGAAGGCCACTGCTGAATCCCCAGCAAACTTTCTCTTAGCCCCTAACTGTGGTCAGCGTTTGTGTCCGGACCACTCTTCATGAGCTAACACCTCCATTTCTCTCCCTTAGCCAGCAACGTGGCACTGGAGATTCTGGACCTGAGCTGGAACCACCTGAAGAGGAAGGGGACAGCGGCACTTGGCACAGGTCTCAGGGTAGGAACACTCCTGTTTTGTGACACCCTGGTTGAAACACTGATGGGGAACGCACATCCCTGAGGTCTGAGCAGGCTTCAGTAGCCCTAGCAAGGCTCATCCTACTGACAGTAGGAGTCAGGGCCAGGAGAAGAACTAAAGCAGTGAGTAGGTCTGGTGACTCACATGGATGGAGAGACCCTGGTGACATTGCAGAGCTGTTGGGTTCACTGGGGCTGGGCTGGGTGTAAGTTAAGAGATGCTTCTGCCTCATCCAGGCAAGAAAGGGTAGAGTGGTACACATGGTGGGCATGCAGCAGCTGAGATCTTTCTTCTCTTCCTGGAGGGCAACGGTGCACTGAAAATCCTCAACCTTTCTTGGAACAGCATTGGGAATGAGGGAGCACAGGCCCTAGGAGAAGCTCTCAAAGTCAATAGCGCGCTGGTTCACCTGGACATCAGCAACAACCAGATCAACAATGAGGGAGCCAAGAAGCTCTGCAGGGGCCTTGAAGTCAATGGAAAACTCAAAGTCCTGAAGGTAAAATAAAGCCCAGGGAGGGCTGGAGGAATAAATGGGGGGAGTAGAAAGATCTGAGTCAGGAGGCACAGAAGACAGAGGTGAGCTGTCTGAGAACTGGGAGAAATGAGCATTGTTCTGGCTTGAAGGTGAACAAAGCAGCAGGAAATTCTATCCTGTGAATTTCTGCCAGGGCAAATAAGTTGAACCATTCCCTCAAAAAATCCCCCAAAGTCAGGCCTTGGCATAACCCCACATGCAATATTACCCCAAAATAGTTGACTCCTGTCATATCTAGTCTCAGTCATGTGAGAGCCTAAGCATTCAGCAGGTCTGCATACATACATAAAACAGTTGCAAATGTGGATTTATATGTAACACATATTTCAGTGTAAGGCAAAGGTTCAGACTGAAGTTTGCAGGTGGGACAGAGCATGCTTTTCTCAGTGTGTTAATGATTTGCTAAAAATATATTCAAACACAGGATAAACTTCCATTACCACACCAGAGCAATGCCACAGCACTATGTTGAGGTACTAGTAGTATTACCCCCAAGGAGTATTATCAAGTCCTGGAAGAAGAAAGCCAAAATTGCCTCCTAGTAAGCTAGGGATCAATAATCCTGAAAGGGGGCAAAGCTGAATGAACAGTCAAACTAGCTTCAGAGGTTAACCTTGAAAGCTAATATGTCTCCTCAATCCAAAATCATTCTGTAGGAATTCAGCTCAGAAAAGTCAGCTAGCTTATGAGCTGGATTCTCAGCCAAATTTAACGTCACCATCCTTGCAAATTCCCCATTCAGATGAATTCTAATAGCAGGCGCATCTTCAAATGCAGTCCATTGCCTCAGCCTCTCCCATCACATGGCTGAGCACAACCCACATCAATACACCCCTGCAACAGATGTAAGGGACCTGACATGTCAAACTTCACCCGTGGAGGCAGATGGAGGCTGAGACAGCAATGCCACTGGAAGGCTGCAGTGCAGAGTTTTGGGTGACAGAGACAAAAGGTCATGAAATAAAGAACAAACCCATCCCAAGGGACAACAGTTATTCTACAGACCTACCGAAGGACGGGAAGAAAGGGTCACTGCTAAGGTTACAGCATGCCTCCTGCACAAAATCCTCACTCTTACTATGTCTGTCTACATCTCTTCTCCCACAGATGGCCAATAATCCCCTGACCGTGGAGGGTGCCAGTGCACTGGTCATATCTGTCAGAAAGAACCCCAATTCCATGATGGAAGAGATCAACATCTCAGTAAGAGCTTATGTGCTAGAAAGCCTCAAAGTCCCTACACTATACATTTTTAGGAACTGCATAGATCCCAGAGCTGCCCTCTTCCAAAAGTGTTTTGAGACTTGCTGCCTGCTTCAATTACGCACAGTCACTAATAAAAATGGCAACCCTTCTAGGAGCCAGATGGAAATTCTAGGACTCCAGCCTAGCTCTGGAGAGAGGTGCCTGTAGTATCACCATGTTTCACTCCCTTCCATTTTGCAGTAGCAGAACAAGAACAAGGAATGAATTCACAGCGGAGGATGAATTTTCTTCATCCCATGAGCTGTCTCCCTCCAGGGTAACCTGAGATGGTAGATATCATAAAGTGCTTTGATACTCTGTCAGGATGTAGAGGAGCAGAAATATACGGATGCACTGAAAGCAAAGTGCTTTTATTAAAAATAAATAAATAAATGAGCGCTAATGTGGAATGAAAAAAAATCAGAGAGGCCAAATCTTAGTATGCATTTCCCTCTGTAGCTGGATGGTGGTGTGACATATTGTCGTAACCTCATGTGCTACTTCTAAAATGACAGACACAGAAATGCTTCTAAGCTCCTGAGTGAGGGCATGGGCTGCACCCCACAATGGGGAGAGACCTGAGCACGAACTGGTCTGCTCCCATTCCTCCCATCCATGCGGTGGTGCTTTACGGGAGCGAAATCAGGCTTCCAGGCCTGCAAGGACTTACAGAAAGTGTCAGTGGCCTCAGGGTCCTCCAGCCACCTTTGCGAGTGCCGTGATTAAAGGAAGGAACGTTTTCCAAAAAAAAAATAGATTTGAGACTTGAAAGATAAATAATACGTTCACACTTGAAACAAGCTAAAAATATTTCATGGGCAGTTTTAGAGACTTAGGTAACAGGTGGTATCCTTGTCCTGTGGTTACTGTATTAAAGAAAGAAATGAAAACAAAACAGAATAAATAATATTCAACTGTGGTCTTTCCTGAGAGTATTGAGGACTTGCAACAGAGATCATGTGAAGAGTGGGTATTCCTCTAGGGCAGACATTTTTTTTCCTGCATAAATTAACATCAAAGAGAATTATTTGCCAAGTCTGCAAGGAGTCAGGCCTCATTTTACGTAAGAAAACTAAAACAGGCTGTGTGTGGATAAAAGACTTCATTATAGCATACGTGGTTCTATTAGTTCAATTACTAATAATCTAAACAATTCATAAACTTGGAAAGAGTAATATATTTTGGTTAAATTCTGAGCAATCAAATTATTGAAATGCATTTATTTGAAAGGAGCCACCCGAGAAATTTTGAGGCAAGGAGTTAACTAACATTAAGGGTCTTAAATACAACCAAAATCTCACAATGTATTTATGATTGTCAGGGTTAAGTGATGCTCTCTTCTCCTTACCCGCCAAAAAGTCTAAATTACCTGGCATTTCTTAAGATAAATAGTCAATGGCATAAATTACAGTGACAATGTAATTACAGTGACATTACAGGATCCCGATCAAATGTTTGTAGGTAAATGCCTCATCTCTCTGGCACACTTCCTTCCACCTGTGATGTAGGAAGTCTTGCATTTCAGTTCAGAATATTTGCAAATACACATTTCCAAAGATCTGCTGCTGTCTTAAACCTTTAAGAATTTAGCAAAGGTTTTAACAGGAAACTTAAGGGAAGACATAAACAAAAGCCTTTTCTGCCCCTTTTCCCAGTGATAAACGTTTATCTTGATTTTCAAAGAATGAATAATTAGTGTGTCTGTAGGAAGAATTTCAAATAAGGATCACATCTAGAAACTTCTGCATGGGTTTGACAGCACTAGCAAAGGCGAAGCAATAGAAAGGCACGTTTTTAATGATGTAGTTTATTGTTTCTGACAACATTTCTAGCACAACTGTTCCCCACATTCCTTCCATAATCTACTCTTTATAGAGCTTCAACTGGCAGTTACTGGCTATCAAATATTTTATGGGAGGCATGAATCAAAGCAGCTAACATATCCATCTTCACCATCATGGTACAAAAGAAAATGACGTTACTTAGCAGCTGCCCATGCGTTTTTTTTCCCGAGCTGTTGGCTGACTGTGTCAAAGATGCAGAAATACACCACCCGGCTCCCTCCAGGTGACCCTAGCAAGGTTTGTCAGGCCAGGCTTGCTGCTGTGATGTGCAGCTTCTGAGGTCACACTGGTGGTCTGCTGGCTTTCTGCTGGGGACAAGGCCAGGCTGGCAAGCCTTGGAGAGAGCTGGCTGCAGGCAGAGCCAGCTTGGGCTCTCCTGTGCTGGGCTCCCAGGACTGAGACGCTCTGCTAACCTGCATTCTGCAGGGAGCTCATCAATGAGCCACTCTGCACCCATAAAAGAGTTGATTCTGAATGAAAGCTAGTAAGCCCAGCCAGACCCAGACTAGTTCAAGACTGTCCTCAAGCAATTGCAATCAAGACCTCACTGCAATGTAGAAATCTTCAGCTAAAAAGAAGCTGTAAGAATTCATTAGGATACTTTATAGACACACTTTAGGGAAAAAAAAATACTATGCTTGATGCCATGGGAACTCCCCACAACGACATAAAAGAGAAGCTTTCATGACTTTCCTGATATTGAACTGCCTTGAAATTTCCCACAATTAAATATGTAACTAACATAACATATGAACATATATTTCCCTACCATCACGGATATGAACAAAATCAAAGCTACGTTTTCAAAATATCAGTCAAGATGAAAGTAAATTTGTTATAACTTAAATTTGGAAGAATAAATTATAGTGACAACAATATTTTCATTGATAGTTTACTTTCTAACATCACAAAACCCTACAACAAGACACTGTGCTGCTGCCCTTTCTGTAAGTACTAAAACAGAAAACTGAGTCTGAGGTCTTATAGGCCTTGGCTGTTTTGTTTTGTTTTTTTTTTCATTTTTACAGAACTCTAAGACAAATTTTTGGCCATTAACTAACACCTAATGCCTCGCAATCTGCATCTCAACTGAATGGAGAGGAGACCCATGTAGAACTGTCTCAGGGGTGAACAAGAATCACCCAACGTTAAGAGGTCTTCAGTGGAGATATTTATCTAATGTACATCTACCTTGCATCAAATTAATTTCTACATAAATTAATAGATCATTTTCTAACTCAAACATGAGAAAAGAGAAGGGAGAATAACACTCATTTAGGGTCAGACTTCTGTGGGATTCCTCAAAGTGAAGAGATGGGAAATGGCAGCACCCTTAGGAGGGAATGCTTACTGTTGACTGTAGATGGATTTGTTAATGAAAGCAAGTCTTTGTCATTCTCTGGGCATGCACGCTGACTGCAGTCTCCTTCCTCCTATGAACCAGAATGTGTTGGTGAATGAAAATTTCATCAAGTTGCTGGATTTTGTATGTCAAACACGTCCTGAACTAGATGTCATCTATGGTGAAGTCGAAGGCCGTATCTCCAAGATCCCCAAGCAGCATCCAAATCCTATGAAACTGATTCAGGTGAGCTACTGAACTTTGTCCACAGCTCCCCTGTACATGGTACACAAGCCCCAAGCACCTGGAGGGAGGGAGGTTGGAAGGGGTAAGCTTTCTTCCAAGTGGGAAATTCAGTGAAATTCCTTCAGAAAAGTATATTCATAATCACTACTGCACATTCACTTATCTTATTCCATGCAGATTGACAAAGCAAATCCTTTGATTTTCAGAAGATGAATGCCTTGGGATCTGAGGGAACTGGTCTAAAAAAAAAAAAGTGTTTTTTGATTTGCATAGTTGTGATTTAGTAATGTTAATCGCATACCTTTGTATGACATCATTCATCCACATAGTTCCCTTTAAAATGCGCATCCAAATTATTTCTTCTACAGCTGAGAATACTGACAAAGAGAAGCTGTACAGTTTGACAGTTTTCAAAAAGCAATGGCAGAGATGACAATATAAGCAAACCCTAAGTGCTGTAATCACTGAACAGTGTTGTCTGCCATTTCCATCTGAATAGATGTTTGCTAGCTGCGGAAAACAAACTGATGGATTTCAGGTTTGATCCAAAGGAGCGTACATCCTGCTCACCCTGCCCACCACAACAGCTGACTCTCACAGAGCCCTTTCCTGACAGTTGTGATTTAGCATCAGAATGAATGCGCTTCATAAAAATAGGCTATGGTAATACAAACAAAAACTGTTCTAAATAGAAATGACTTAGCTTTTTAAGGCCTGTAATTTTTACGGATAGCAGCAGATGGTGCTGTCCTCCTTGCTGGAAGGCACTGGAGCACCGCTGAGTTAGGAACACTTCTGCTTTACCAGCTTCATTGTGCTTTCCTAGCTGCTGTGCAGATTTTTAACTAATTGGGTGAGATGTTGCTGTAGACATGGCTTCAGATGAAATTAAGTAAAAGTTTGGGCTGTTAGTTCACATCAAACAGTGCCTCTGTCATTCACGGCTAGCAACACACTAGCATGCTTTGCAGTTTTTAACAATAGTTATGGCACTCGGATGTGTTCTCCTTCAGGCAGACGGGAATTCAAAGAGCACTAAAGTGATCAGGAAAGGACTGTCCGTAGGTTGGACAGCCTAGCCAAGCGGCGCTGGTGGGATGAGGACCAAATAAGCATGCACAATTATCAGAAGAAACAGCTTGGATAAAGGTTTACTGCCGAGACTTGTTTCAAGGCAGAGGGTATAACTGAGAAGAATGGGATTAGCCTGAATAAAAGTTTTTCCTTCTGACAGTGGCTGCATAAGGAGTTAAGGACTCACATATATCAGAGATGGGCTGAGTAAAGGCAGGGTGACAGATGGAGGAATAAGGGGAGAGCTCGTGGCAGCCATCGGCGGCTGTTTCAGCTCATGGTTGTGCCTGTGTTTTCTCTCTGCTTCTCTTAGAAATATTTGAATGAGCACAACCTGCGACTCTGGGACTTTTTTCAGAAAATTGACAAAGATGGAAACATGAAGATCCCTGTGACAGCCTTCCGGAGAGCCATGCTGCAGGTGTGCCCCAGAAACCATGGCCAGGAGGCTCTCCTGACAGGGTACTGCTCTGGGAAAACCCCTCTGCTGCACCATAGCCACCAGTCAGCCCTGCTGGTGATGTTGTTCCGACTAGAAGGCTAAATTCGCTCACTGCAAAAGTTGAGCCCTCAACAAGACCCAACAGAAATCCTGTGACATCCAGTAAATACTACAGAGGGCATCAGTGATTATGGATCAACTCTAGAATATCACAAAAGCCTTGTAAATTAGAGGCCAGTTGTTTGTATAGGATATGCCTACAGGATCTTGAAAGATAATTATGTCTTACTGCTATGGGAAAGTGAATAAGAGACATTTAAATCCTTGCCCCTACACACTGAGTAGACAATTCCCTTCCTGCCAAAACCACCATGGTGTTTGGATCAGTAGTTCTGGTCAGCTTTCCATGATGCTATTTTACACCCTTACCAAAAAAAAAGAAAAAAGAGGTATTTTTATCCTCTCCAACATCACTCTGGATTTTTACATCCCATTTTTTTCTATGGAGGAGTCTATCTCCTCACCTATTAAAAGATGACCAGGCCCCAGTCCGATATGGAGGGTTTTTCTGCTTTAAAATACCGAGGTTTGCTAGCATTTCTCTTCTTCTCTTAGCAATCAAGCATCCCACTGGATCGAGTCCAAATTAGGGAACTAGTGCACAAGCTAGACCGGAATCGGACAGGGATTGTGGACTACAGGTGAGTGAGTGACTCCACTTACTGTCCTGTCCTATGTTTCCTTTTTAATTTGGCACAATACCAAGTAAACACAACCTTATTCACTTTAGGAGGTGAAGGGACATGTGTTTTTGGCCAGTCCTGCAACACGACCACACATCACTTACCTAAGAGGAAGGCAGATCACACAACACCTTGTACGCTTAGAAGCCCTACTGAGTCAAACTAGAAGTCAGTGTTACTTTTCTGTTTTATAAACCTGCTGTGCAAGCGCACGGATCTCAGAGCTGAATGGCATTTTCATTCACGCTCATAAGCCTGTGTGAGAATCATCAGTTCAACATTGTTCTCCCCCTGAAGCTAGAGTACGATTTGCAAAGACAGCATATCTGTGCCTTCAGACCTTTTCCTCCATCCTCAGGGACTCTAATTTTTTTCTTCTCTCTGATCCTTCTTCTTAGGAGACCTAGTTTTCCCTGGAAACCCACCTTCAAACTACAGAACTTTTCAATCTCTTGAAAGTGCATCTTTCTTAGTGCCTGTAGCAATCATGTCCAAGTTCTGAGAGTCTGAGCAGTCAGCAGCAAATTCCTTGGAGGTTGTCAGTCGCTGCAGGCTAAGCCGTTTGTCATTGGACCACAAATTCCCCCCTAGATTTGCAGTCAGCTCTGACATGTGACTCATCATCTGAAAGCCCTGTTAACCATGGCCAAATATTCCCATCCCTCACTACATATTGATGGGTTTAAATGTGTGCTGTAGTCTAGTTCTAAGGCTAGAAGCAATGGGTCAGCTTTGCAAATCTTTTCACCTCTTAACCTCCTAACGTCTTCAAAGAGCAGCTGAGAAGTGAATGACTTTGTTAGATCCAGTCTTTATTCCTTTGTGTCTGTTGGTGCTGTGCTAAAAGCATCTGTTCTCAGGCACTACATGGGCCTTAGCCTGGTTAAACTTGAATCGGAGGTTACATGGGGTTCCCAGCTACTTTAGGCACAAATTCCAGAACTGTGGCTGAGCAGCAACCAAATCAGGAACTGTTGAAACCCAGTAGACAACAAAGACTTCATTTGGTGCCATTAATGCTGCTGAGTTGATATGTAGGGGAAAAAAATTAGATATCTACTCCTTATGTGCATTTTAGCACTGTAGCATGTGTGTTAGTGGTAATATTCACCTTGCAGACAAGAGTCAGAAGAGTTGTGACCTTTGCTGTCCTTACTGTGCCCACTTCAGACTGGTTCCTCAGGGTCCTATCAGCAGCTTAAAGACATCTGACAGGCAAGATTCACTTTACTAGATTAATACTTTTTCATCTCTTTCTTTTGAATTAGTCACCTAAAAGAGCAGAAGCCAGCACAGAAGCCTGTGGAAGGGGAAATGAAGGAAGAAGAGAAGGAAGATATGTAAAAATGAAGCAAGGAGGTATCAGACAGTGAAAGGTAGTAGGAGAAACACTGGAAGAAAGCTAAGAGTGGCCCTGGGCTTGGGGAGGTCTGATGCTGGAGAGCTCTGATAGTGTAAGTTATTGAATGTGGAAATAAAGTTGGTGTTCAACCGCACAGCAGGTCTGGTCCTTCTGGGTAAGGGCAGAACAGACTGGCTGGTTAGCAAATCTATCTCATTCTGCATGCTGACAATGCTGAACTTATTTTCAGGAACAGAGCCCAAAAGCTGGAATGGGAAAACCTAGAAAATTCATATATTGTTATTATCCCCTTTAGAGGGAAAGCACACGGACAAAGACTAGAGCAAGTGCCCTGAAGACAGTCCCTACCAGACTTAGCTGCTTTGATGCAGGGACTTTTGCAAGAAGAATGAAATTAACGTGAAACTACAGCTAATGCTGCTTTAAAAAGTTGTGGGTAATAGGAATTTTATTAAATAGCTCCATGGGAAAAGATATGCTAGAAGGGTGGAATTCATAACTGATTTTAAATGGCTCAGATACTGAACTGCTTTTTTTAAATCAACATAAAAAACCAAGAAAGAAAGATTTCACCAATCCTTAAGAAGTAATGAAAGCCTTGCATATACTAATATTTATAAATAAATGATAAAATATATCATCAGAGAATCATGGAATGTCTTGGATTGGAAGGGACCTTAAAGTTCGTCTAACTCCAACCCCCCTGCCATAGTCAGGGATGCCACCCACCAGATCAGGTTAGCCAATATTTACATGTGCAGATGAGCAGATCCACAGGAAGTACATTTTGCCATGTGAGCAACTTCCAACATAGGCTATACCACAAAGAAACTAGGAGAATTGAGACATGCTGACCAGTGAGAGGAGTGGAGAGAAAAAGGAAGGATTCCTTTCACTATCCATTCATTACGACCTTTTCACTCTCCATCCATTCACTACATGATCTTTAAGGTCCCTTCCAACCATTCTATGATTCATTCTGTCAATTCCCAACTGGAAAAAAATCTTCCAGTTAGAGTTCAGGTGGCTCCAGTGTCTCCTGAGAAGTCAGCCTGACTGTTGACGTGAGGGTGCTGCTATGGCTGCTCAGTAGTCATCTTCAATACATGACTGAGTGCTAGGCTTTAACTCATTACCCCAGCAAGTCTCTGTCCTCTGATGTCTGTGACAATCCCCTAGCTACTCACAAGTCTATGGACATTTCTTGTACACACACACACACACACACATTTGTCTTTCTTCCAAGCTGAAGAATGCCACCCATTCTATCATTCCTCATAGGACAGACTCTGATGGTCCTTGTTTCCCTTCTCTGAACCACTCCCAGATGGAATATATGGGAATCAGAATCAGAAATGCAAAAAGCATTCAAGACACTGGGGAGTTTGCATGTACATAGCACTGTGGGGTTTGTTGTTGTTGCTCTCTTTTCCTTTCCCAATCACTACTAGCATTTTATTAGCTTTCCTCAGCTGTTACTGAGCACTGAGGCGTGTTTTCACAGAACCATACACCAGACCTGCAGGATCTTACTCCTGAATACCGAGGCCCACCGTGGAGCCCACCCTTTTCTACGTGAAAAGCACGGAGAGGGGCGGCATGCCTGCCATTTTACAATCAAGAGCACTTACTTATTCCTAAGAAAGAGCTGCGAAGACACCACTCCTGCGACAAGCACGGCCACTCCTGCTGCAGGGCTTTGCGACTGCCCGCGCTGGCCACCAGATGTCCCCTCAGCACCAGCGGTGGAGCGGGGAGCGCGGCCCGGGGCCTCCCCTCCCTGCGGACACCAGGCCCCGACACCCAGCGGCCGTGCCCGGAGTCCGTTTTCAGCCCCTCTTCTGAAAACGGCTCCCTGGCTTCTTTCCTAAAAAAAGAATGCTAAATATCATGCCCTGGCATCTCTTGGTGCCCACATTTGGGGCGTGCACGGGGAGGTGTCCCTGCTGCAGGACGGTTTGGGGCCCTCTCGGCCCCACTGAGGTGCTGCAGGTGTCCACAGGCCCGAGTGCACTTGCCCATCATTTCTGGAAGGGCTGCTCTTTAAAACTCACAGGTCATTTTTGAGCCCTTCTCCAGCGGCACCAAGCTTGTTCACCAAGTAGTCACAATTCACTGCCAGCATAAAATATCTATGTGGTTCTTTCCCCCGCAACCCCAAGAACTCCCATTTTGAGTCTCTTTTTCAGCCTCAGAGGCATGCGTTACAAACATCAAAATGTGCAGGCTGAGAATAAAGGCTTGGGGCTATCAGCATGTTTGGGACCAGCTAACGATTTTGTATTTGTACAAAAATTAGTGGTTTTCTGGTTTTGTTTTTGTTTTTCATGACCGGCAACCACTGTTACCTCACAGAGAAGACGATTTACAAGATCCCAGATCTTCTTCCAAAATGAACCTCTTGGCTTATCAGCACGCAGATGCTCTATGAGTCAGTTAAGCTGGATCAGAGGTAAGAAGTTTCTCACCGTTTCTAGACTTGTGTGGAAAAAAAAGACTAAGATTGGCTTTCTGGGTACCTGACAGCAGAGAGAGAGGGCTGTGCTCCACTGTCCAGAAAGCACCGTGTTTGTTCTGCAGCTCAAGGGTGCACTTTTGGGGGGGGGGGGGGGTAGCACGTATACACTAGGAAATATCTTCATCTTTTATTCCTACAGCATCTTGGGTTTGTCTTGCATATGTTACACATGAATCTTTATCTCATGCACAGTGCTGTTGTGTATTAGTCATGCATTACTATTCTGCTTAGGTTTGCACAGAACTGGCTGCCCAACTAAACTGATTTGTCCAATTATCACCCTTAAGATTCTAGATTAGCTACAGCCATCAAAAACACACTCTTCTGTAAGAAAACAGCATAATCAAATATAGATGGGTACTGGCCTGCGGCAGATGTGACTTTTATTTATTCAAGTGTCCACTTAAACTCCAGATTCAACAATGATGTGGCAGCTAGGTTGTACCTTTATACCACAGAAAACCTACAGGGAGATTGGATGGTTTCTTTCATGCAGAGAGAGATGAAGAATTTGTGCCCAAATTTCTAGCTCCAGAAGGGTTTGATAAGTTAAAATTATCTACTTCACCAAATGCACAAAATCAAAAGAGAGTGAATCTCTGTGGAGGATCTAGGTGAAACCTTATGTCCTTTTGTGTGGCTTGATGCAACTAAAATAGCAAAAAAATGGAAGTGCCAGTGAAAATTTTAATTCTCCAAATTCACATGCAAGCAAGCAGTGCAGGGGAGGGATGTGGTTGCAGTTCATATTGTTGCAGAGTCTCTCTGAACACTCTCGGATCAATAAAGCTTTTTTAAGCTTGGTGGAAGCATTTGTCCCCATGCTGGCATTTCAGGGATGAACTGAGGTAGGTGCTGAGCAGGGATGGTCCGGGAGTGGAACATGAATTGCTCGGTTGATCCCACACCCGTGAAATGGTGCAGAAGGAAATGTTTTGGCTGCCATAAATTAAGGCAGCTCTGAGACTCATCTAACATACTTCAGGAATTCAGCCTGCCAGCACAAAATTGGGCAGTGTGGAAAGCTGGCAAAACAAAATCTCTGCATATTACATGGGCTGAGAGAGTGACACAGCTGAGTAACATTTTCAGATCTCTTTGATATTAGAAAGCAAATAACTACCATTAAGTAACATGTTTTGAAAACACAGCATGCACACCACAGTATTTAATGTGCTAGCTAGTTTAGATGAACCTCTGGATCTCACAGGGAAAATCATAGTTCTGTTACGGATCTCACCTAGCAGAATGAGGCCCAATTCGGATTGATTTCCTAGTGCCACTGAAAGACCTATGACAACACAGCATTGCATTAAAAAAGACACTGCTAATAAGAATCTCTAGAAATCTCAGAGTAACTATAAAATCTAATGCTATATGCAGTTATCTCAGCTTGTTCACGTTGAAGATCTTTGATCTGTCTAGCTGAACTGGCCAAAAGGGTTTTGGCTTTACTTTCAAAGAAGAAATCTCACAGGCTGCAGAAGTGTGTACACTGATACCAGTCTTCATCTTTAAGCTTGCATCAATAGTTCTTTGTTCCAAAGGCCTCCCATCCATATAATATCAAAAGATGTTCTGCATTTATCAGTGGACATAAGCCTTGTGCAAAGGGGTGTCCTGCAGCTGTGCACAAAATCCAGCATCATGGGACTGGAAGCATGCAGTGTACACTGCAATGGGCAGTGTGGCTGAGATGCTTAAGTTCCCTGTCTACTCAAAGAGTAAATCCTCACCTGGATATATCAGCAACTTTACAAATCTGAAGAGGTGATGGAGGTGGTTACATCAGGTACACATGTGCAGAGAAATACAAGCAGGGTACTGGGATCAGCTGTTTAACATCTTTGTCAGTGACACGAACAGTGGGATTGAGTGCACCCTCAGCAAGTTTGCTGATGACCCAAAGCTGTGTGGTGCAGTCGACATGCTGGAGGGAAGGGATGCCATCCAGATGGACCTGGACAGGCTTGAGAAGTGGGCCTGTGCGAACCTCCTGAGGTTCAACAAGACAAGTGCAAGGTCCTGCTCTGAGTTGGGGCAATCCCAAGCACAAATACAGGCTGGGCAGAGAATGGATTGGGAGCAACCCTGAGGAGAAGGACCTGGGGCTGTTGGTTGCCGAGAAGCTCGACATTAGCTGGCAACGTGCACTTGCAGCCCAGAAAGTCAACCGTACCCTGGGCTGCATGAAAAGAAGCATGGCCTGCTGGGCGAGGGAGGTGATTCTCCCCCTCTGCTCTGCTCTTGTGAGACACCACCTGGAGCACTGCCTTCAGCTCTGGGGCCCTCAGAATAAGAAAGACATGGACCTATTAGAATGGGATCAGAGGAGGGCCATGAGGATGATCAAGGGGCTGGAGCACCTCTCCTATGAAGACAGGCTGAGAGAGCTGGAGTTGTTCAGCCTGGAGAAGCAAAGGCTTTGGGGGGACCTCATTGTGGCCTTCCAGTACCTAAAGGTGGCCTACAGGAAAGCTGTGGAGGGACTCTTTGTCAGGGAATGGAGCGATAGGACAAGGAGTGACGGTTTTGAACTAAAAAAGGGTAGATTTAGATTGGATGTTAGGAAGAAATTCTTCATTCAGAGGGTGGTGAGGCACTGGCACAGGCTGCCCATAGAAGCTGTGGATGCTCCATCCCTGGAGGTGCTCAAGGCCAGGCTGGATGGGGCCTTGGGCAACCTGCTCTGGTGAGAGGTGGGGGCTGGAACTGGATGATCTTTAAGGTCCCTTCCAACCCAGACCACGACTCTACGATCAGAGCCTTACCGCTGCTGTACAGCACACGGAGTAGCCCCCAGGCCTCCCCAGGCCTCGGGGCTCGGCCCTGGAGGTGCCGATGCTGTGGCGGTGCAGGCGCAGGATGCGGCCCCGCGCCCCAGGCACCTGGCCGCCTCTTCCCCCGCTTCCACCGCGCAGAGGGCGCTGCGCCCTCAGCAGTGGCTGCCCAGCGCATTCCCGGGATGGAGCCCAACCGCTGGAAGGAAAAAAGTCCCGCACACACACCCTGAGACAAAAATAAATAAATAAGTAGAAAGACGAAAACAAACTGTGCGCTGAGGAAAGCTGCTCTGAACCCCTTGGAAATGCCGCCAGGCAGCAGGCTGCTGAGGCTGCCTCAGGCCCGGGGGCGGCGGCCAGGCATGGCGCAGGCTTCGAAGGCCGCTGTCCCGACAGGGACCCGGTCCCGACAGGGCCCCCGCCCCGCCGTGGGGCCGCTGCCCGCCGCAGGCCCCCGCCGCCCCCGGCCCCCGCAGCGCGGCCCCAGCGGGGCGCAGCGCGGTGGAAAAGCCACAAGGCGAGCTGCTCTCTGGGGGGGTGGAGACAGACACAGGCGGAGTCAGATCGCAAATTCTTGAACCTTTAACATCCTTTCTGTAATTTGAAACATACTTGTTCCCATTCCAGAACCCTTTTTTTTTTTTTTTTTTTTTAAATTCCTTCCTTGAGGCTGTGGAAATACGTTCAGGAAAAAAAAAGAGAGAGGGAGGGTGAGGGAGAGAAAGAAAAGAAAGGAAAAAAAAAAAAAAAAGCAAGCCCACTGCTTATCGGAGGCTCCAAAACAAAACAGAAACGTGAGAGCTCAGCCCTCCCCAGCACAACTGCTGGCGGGCTCAGGTTTCCGTGGCAGGGTCACGGCTGCGGCAGCTGGTCCTGCCCGAAACAAGGCGACCAAATCCTGTCTGCTCTGCAAATGGCAGCTACCTCCTCCTGCTTCAGCAGATCTCGGTGCTGTGAGGAGAAGGAGCCGTGAGCTGGGCACTGATTTGTGCCTGCTAACCTTCAGGGGGGGATCGCCTCCCCTGGCTTTCCTGCCCGGGCCAGCCCCTTCCAGCCACCCCCTGGTTTGCCCCAGGGAGAGGGCTCAGCACCCCTCTGCTGTGGGCTTCAAGGCCCCCAGCTACTGCGGCAGGGAGACGGTTCCCATGTTTAGGGTGGGGTGTGCACATATGGGAGAGGAAAGCTGGGCTGACGCACGCTGTGAAAGACTTTGGATGTCACTAATCTCCCCAAATGGCACGAAGCAGCGTGCAGCGCTCTTCTTGCATCAGCCAGGCCGTGGGACCCACTCCTTTCCCCCTGGGTAAACCACAGCAGGTGATCATGCTGGTGCAGCAGGGCTTTGTGTTTGCTTTGTGTAAGGAAGCAACGATTACCAGGGACACCAAACACCACCCCAGGTCAGAAGTGTCCTGAAGCTGCTGCTGGCACGCCAGCAGTTGCAGTGCAGCTGCCGTGCCAGCGCTGGGCCGGGCGGTGCTGGAGCAGGGCCGCTAGGTGGGCAGCAGCAGCGCCTACCCCGCTCCCGTCCCACAGAAGGACCTGCATCCCGCCCTTTCAAACTAGAAAAACAAAGCAGAGGGGAGAAGCTTTCATGTTTCTTTGCCATTATCATAGGTCTTGACTGTGTTAATGCGGTATCATGTTGTTTACATGTGTATGTATATGGATGGGTGTGAGCAACCCTTAAAGAAGGCGTGAGGTTTTCCAGGAGAGAGTCAAGCGGGCACATGTGCATCACCGGAGGCAGCTGGATGACTGCCGAGCCGGGAGTCACCTCTGTGCGTGGGGGAGAAGTCATCCAGAGGGAAGGGCAGGGACTCAGCACAGGACACAGCCCCAACCTGCTGTACTCCTCCCTGTCACAGCCACTGCTCTGCACAGCCCAGACATTTCTGTTTCCTCAGGTGTACAGCTGGAGGGGAAGGACCAGGACTCTGTGGAAGGTGGGGATGGGGCAGATACTTTTATCTTTTTGGAAGGGACAGAGAGACACTTCAGGGTTTCCCCATAGCCAAATTGGGCCTTTCAGCCACATGCCCCTTGTAGGATGGCTGTAGGTTATGCAAGGAACTCGTCTCCTTAACCCAGCTCCTTGCAGTACAAGTCACTGATACTCTGCAGATTGGCAGGAGACACCACAAAGCCCATGTGTGCTTAAATATTTCACATCACACAGCACGTTATTCTGGCTGCCTGCAACACTGCAGCATTTGGACTCCCTCCCTCTGAGGAGATAAAGCATCTTGATAGCTTAGCTGTGTTTATCCAGACACCCTCAGGACAGTCTTTGTCTCTGAAGCTGGAGAGTTGGAGCTCACTGCATCATCCCGTTTTTTGAACGTTGTCCGCAGAAAGGAGCCATCCTGCTCAGGGCACCCCCATTGTCTCTGTGTCCATCCCTTGCCCTCAGCCTGGATTGCTGCTTTTTTTAGCCAATACAATGTAACACGGTGTCCTCTTTATCACATCTCTATCACTTTTTGGAATATAAGCTCTTGATACAAATACAAAGGCTCTGACTTTTCCCTAGACATCTTGGATACCAAGGGGTTATTAGTGCTCTGTTCTCAGGCACCTGTTGGCAATTGCCCCCTTCTCTTTACTGTCATGCAAGCCTAGTTGCAGTTGCTGTTAATATGAAACAAAACTTCAGTTAAACATGTATTATGCTAAGTTAATTGCTTTGGGGTGACATTCTAGAGATACATGTGACTCACTGAACTAGATGACAGACTAAGTAACGAGTTCTTTTTCCTGGTCAAGTTTTTAACAGCAGGTTTCTCCTGCCCTCTTTACAGTGAACCCTGTCTCACAGGTGGCACACGAGGCAAATGAAATCTGTCCCTATAAGGATTGCTCTCTCCTGCTAGTTTTTACTCTATCCTAGTCCCACACAGTTAATTCATGTCCAAATAGCTGAAACAAAACTGTTCAGTCCCCCCAGCTGAAAGATTTTGGAGGACGACACCTGGACTTCTTGTGGACATTGTTAATGGACGAACTCTGTAGACAGGGCTCCTATCCCAAGCCAGATAGTGTGTTAAGAGGTGATGGTGAAATATCAGCACTTGTCAGCTCACCAGAAAGGAAAATGTCCCAGCCCATGCCCTTCCTCCCCTGCTGCTTCCCTGTACTCGTCACAACTCCTGGGCACCATCTGTGGACCTCTGCAGGGCTCATGATCTAAAGCACGCAGCATGCCAAAGGTATGTGGGCCAGAGCCAGCCTGCAGCTTGTCACCTTCGCAATGATAGGCATCTCTAAAGGGATATTAAGTGCTTCACAAAGGTAGCTGAAAATTCCCCTTACATAGGGAAATCTCTGTAAGATGCTAAGCTAAGGGAGGCATCCTACCCATCTGGCCATGCTGCAGGGACAGGTGGCATTTGGGCCACAGGCCAAGAGCTCCTTAGCTGTTCAAACCGGGAACCTTCATGTCTTCAAGAGTAAAGGAAAGTAAGAGAAGCTTTTACCCATCTTTGCCCCTGTATCAGGCCCTAGTCTCAGGGGATGTGGCTGGGAATATCAGCAGGCAGACAGAAACCTTCTGTTTTATAAATATCAGCTTGAATCCAGTTGCCCATTCCCTATTGGGCTGGTTATTCATTGCTGAGGTGAGTTTGAGGATGGGACAAAGACGGCAAGAGAAAACAGCCCACACACAGGGGCAGAGAAGAAGAAAGGACTAACAGGACTTGGAAGAAGAGAGCTGTGGCTGTCTCTGTTGACAGAATTTTGTAGGGGCTGAGAGGAGACACTTTATAACAGGCTGAATGGAGTCATAGCAGTGCTGGGAGATGGAGGGGTGCAAACGTGCAAACATATGCTCTCCATGACTTCACTCTCCGTGAAAAGCAGTGTGAGCTGCTTCACATGAGGTGAGCACGGAGGACTGCTTTAGTAGCCTCATCTTCTCTGCTAACCTCTAGCAACTGGATCCTGTTGAAGAGAGAAGAGCACATAAGCAAACCTGAAATGAGGATGAGACTCCTGAACTCAGTATGACTTCTAGCTGCTTGTCCCAAACACAGCCTGTGACTCTGTTCCAGGCTCTGGAAAGCCCAAAAATGAAGGGATACAGGAGGTATCTTCCTGTATCCCTGCACAAAATGGAAGCAGGGTGGTCTCTGGATGACGGCAGGGTGCAGGGAGGCAGGGATTTCTGAACAGCAGCCTCCGTCTTGACACTGATTCGCAAGGAAACATTTTGTCTAGCAAGTCTGTTTCTCCCTCTTATTCTTTCCTTGCCTTCAGAAAACGGTGCAAATAAAGCTGAGCTGCCTCGTAGCTTGCGAATGCCTGTACTATACTGTACAGCACTCCCAGGAGAGGAGTAAAAAAGGGTAAAGGACTAATATACGTATTTGCAAGGACTTGTGTCCATGCCAGAAAAGGGTGTGATGCAGAGTCCTGCTCCAGGTCCATTCCCCAGCCTGTTCCCATAAGCTGTGACTTTTGCTAATTCCAGTCCTGGGGCTAGAAGAAAGTAAGACCAACAGTTCAGTTCACTCTGACAGGCCTGAGCCCTGCTTAAAAATATGAGGAAACCTCCTGAGTCAGCAGCTCACTTGCTCCTACTCTTGGAATAGCTGAGATTCCCGGACACAGTAACTTGACTCTGCTCCTGGCTCAGGGCAGCCACTAGCTGAAAGGCAAAATAAAATCCCCTCCTGGCCCATTAACGAGGCCTATTCTGGGTTCAGGAGAAACCAGTCTGACTGATGAACTCCCCTGGCTCAGGGGCTCTGGCTGGGGCTGGGAGAGTTCTTCTTTCCTTATTCAGCAGACAGGAGGATGTTAATGGAGAGCATATGGGAGGGGAGGGAGCACTGTGGATATTGCTGGAGAGCAGCCAGGCTGAATCAAAGCCCCAAGCAGCCTATTCTCCATCCGGGCAATGCTAAAACAGGCCACGGAGAGACAAGAAGTCCAGCTGTGATATGGGGGAGTTGGGAAAAAAGCTCTCTGCCTTCCCCAGCCTTTTTACTCCCACTCCAAATGGGACAATGGCGCGGCATTGTCACAGTCCCGTAGGCACAGTATTTACAGTGGAAGCCTTTCTGGGGAAGAGCGTGCCTCAGCCAGGCACCCCATCCTGAGAGTCCTGCTATAGATTTCAGGGAAGCAAGAACTGCCTCTGTGTTTGCAAAGTGCCACCTAATTTATGGTGCTATAGAAATGATGAATTACAGCAGTGCTACGGGCTAGAGATGGAAAAGCCCTGTTAACTCCTCCAGTCCATCTCCCGGAGCTGATGCAGGACTGCTGCCTCTCACACATTTCCTCAGTTTCTGTCTGGACATGTTTTGAACAAGCAAGCAACTGAGGTTCCCAATTTTTCCACTTCTTAATTCTGCTTTAAAAATAACGCCCGATGTGATTAATGTAGTATGGATTACCCAGCTGCTTGGATATGTCAAGCAGGACGGAACAGAGTGCATCAAAGGCAGCCCACATCTGCCTTACCTTAAAGACAAAATGGAGGACTAGCCAGTGAGGACTTGATCGCAGCTTGAACTAAGAAGCCTCGCATTAAGTAGGAGGGCAGTTAGAATCAGCTCCTGTAAAATTAGGCGTGTCCTTTTTGGCTCCCGCCGATCTGTTAATACAGCCCAGACTGAGGCAGATTTTGGGCATCCATGATGCTTGGCCTTGCATCATTCACCAGAGCTTAATTAATGAAGGAGCCTGGCTTGTTTAGCCTAGCAAAGGGGGATATAATTGCTATCTATAAATAAATACTTCAGGGGGTGAACACATGGGGAGGAGGAAAGAGCTATTTAAAGATAAAGGACAATGCTGGCATAAGAACAAATGGGTGTAAACTAGCCATGCATACATTTAGGCTGAGGATTGTCAGGTTTCTAGTGCTCAAAGCGCTGAAGCTCTGTGAAGGCCTCCCAATGGGTTTAGAGAGGCCAAAAACCATGCTGACTTTAAGAAATATACGCATTTACTGCAATGATTGTATGATATGGCTGCCTGGGCAAGCAAGGAGCTGGACCAGAAGCCCAGAAGGAATGCCCTGAGGTTCTGCGGGCTGCTCCAAGTACGGGAGGAGTTTTGGCTAACCAGCTGCACGGCCTGGTAGGAGCAAGGTGGGGAAGAACTGGAAGACTAATAAACCTGAGAAATTTAAACTCAATCTTCATCGTATTTCGGGCAGATTATGAATCCAGGTCAAGCTGGAACCTGATACTAACCCCTCTCCAATGGCCGTGCTGGCTGGCTTTGCTTAGGGAGGGTTGTGGGGGCAGGAGGAGAGAGAGTATCAACAACAGTCAGGAAAAGAGTCTGTGATTAGTTTGCGTGAAGACATACACAAGGGAAAAGAAGAAAAGAATTGATGATTGATTTTGCTGCAAGCAGGTTGAGGCTGGGAAGCCCACAGTTCTCTTCTGCCATTCTCAGAGGCAAAAAGATTTCATGAGCCAGGGAAAGCAGCCATGGGAATGCCTTGTCGTGTTCTCTGGTGGAATAACAGCTCAGTCTGACCTCAGGCTGAGACCAATATGTGGTGCCCTGCACACAGGAATCCTTCTCTATAAACCCAGTGTCACACAGACAGTGGGTGTTTTCCCTGTGGCTGTCCTGCAAAACAGCCAGAATAGGAGACCTTGACCCTTGACTAAGGCATGCCAGAGAGGCAGATGTCCAAATCCTACCTGCCTTATCCAACTGGAAGCTATAACAATAAATCACATACTCCAGTTTACACCAGCAGCATAAACAAGGTAATGGACCTTATACCAGAGGAAGATGTGTTGTAATATAGCGCTTTGTTTCAACCTATTCCTGCTGGGAGAAGAGGGATGAGGGACAGCCTGCAGAGACAAGACAGCTATACAAGTGGCACATATCTCCCTTGTATTGGAGGAGTTTTCCTGTGGGAATCTCCTGCCTGTTTGAGTTCTCTCTATGCTCCATAAGCACTGCAAAGCAAATTTAGCAGAGACCAGAGAATCTATCTCAAAATGCCTTAGGGGGGACAGAGAATAGGGTATAAATGGAACCGCAGTGATGTCTCTTCTAATTCTTGTAATCTGTCACCCAGCTACGACAGTGATAGGTGCTTTAGAAATCCACAGACAAACTGAATATGATTTGATCACATTAGTGATGGCCCATGCATCAAGAGATTCAGAGGTTTTATTCAGAAAAGCATTAAAATAAAGGTGGTTGTACTTCCAAATCTCTTTTGTCTGGGAAGAGGATATCTCCTAAGGCTGGCTTTACTCCTGACATTTCTCATTCTTTGCTTTCCCTCACATATCAGAAATACAACACGAAATGCCTTGTCTTGCTGTTTTCATAATACTGCAGTCAGCCTCAGCAGGAATCCGAGACAAAGAGGGTGGGAAGTGATGAGCTGAGTCAGGTCTCAAATATGGTTCTTTGCACTGGAAGGACGTAGACGTGGCTTCTATTTAAGTCACTGGTTCAGGTCTTCGTGACACACCGTGGCTCTTGACATCAGCTGCAGGGTTTCCATCCAGCTGCTAGCTAACTCCGGGTAGTAGCCTAGGAAACTGAGAACTGCATGAATGAAAGCAACAACACACTGGCTGGGGAGCAGCGCACATGGGAAGCCTGTCCTGCCGCTACTTGCATTTTCCTGGCTGTGTGAAGCTTAGGCATTTTTCATCCTCCAGGTCTCAACTTCTTGGCCTGGTAAACTTCATCAAGTGAATCAACTTTAAAAAACACGAGAGAAGATGAGGGGAAAAATGATTTTCCTTTGAGGGGGGCTTTTTTCCTTCCTTCCTTCCTTCCTTCCTTCCTTCCTTCCTTCCTATCTTTTCTTTCTTTCTTCCTTTCTTTCTTTGAGATACAAACCAACAGGTTTTTTCCTTCGACCTCCCAAAACCAAAGAGAATTTATGGGTCATTTTCACATTTTTAACTGACATTCTAATTTTCTTCACAAAAGCACTTCAAACATTGAGAACCTCAATAAATCTCAGAAGCACATGGCTAAAAGTGTTCACACAGGCTGTAAAATTGTAACTCTGGATTTGTACAATTCATGCTTATGGTCACTCATGTCAAGCTTTAAAGAATCTACCACTTCAGCCATCTCAAAAAGGCAGTAAATCTAGATTATGTATTGAAAGTGCTTAGGGAGTCTGGGTATTTGTACCAATGAAATGCCAAAATATTTTACTGACATGCTCCATTTTTTATATTCTTTTACTAGCGGTTATTTTTTTTTTATGTGTATATATATATATTTATGCTGACAGTTAAATTTTGGCAATTTTTAGTTTTCAGCTGGCTAAGCCTCCTCCAGTCAAAACAAGAGGCTGACCAGTTTCACAGACATGGCACCCTGGGCAGAAGACAGTGGAAAACTCAGATCTGTGCATGCTCGATATAGTTCAGGATACATCTTTAGAAGCTCTGCAAATGTCACACAAAATTTCTGGCTATTTCCACAGGAATGATTCACTGGGGGGCTGTTGCTAAAGAGTCTGTGCTAGTCCCCAGTGTCCCCACGCAGGGCTCGAGGTTGTGGCACTGTGGAAGTGAAAGGGGTGACTCAGAAGGGAATATTTCTTCTGTGTCAGAAGCACTTTAAAGCACCCTGGGGGGGTCATGCAGCTAGGAGAGTAAACTGAAGCCTCTGAGGGATGTCCACCATATCGTGCAGTTAAGAGACATCTAAATCTGCCTTAGTACCCAAAGCAATATAGCTGCATTCATGTAGCTCTCTCACTGGACTACTTACGCTCTCTTTTAAACACACGCACCTACCATTGGTACATTTCTTTCCTGACCCAAATCAGCTCTCCTGTCTAATTTGAACATCTCTGGATGATACTGCTCGCTGCTACCCAGGCATCACCAGTGGATCTCTCCACTGGAAGGGTGCCAGGAGCACGTTTTATGGATGGATGGCAATCACTTAGAAGAGGCTAAATTCCTTCTGGATTTACAAAGAAGTTACACAAAGCTGGTGCATAAAAGATTTAAATGTAATTAACTAACTCAGACCAAACTCACTCAGCATAAAGGAAGAGTGGGAGCATTCTCAGTGAACCCAGCTCCAGTCCCAGGCACTTGACATCCCCACACCAGGCAAAGGATCCTGATGCAGTTATAAACGGCTCGTGGTGCTTTAGTCCAAACAGTCGGGGCCCTGATCCCTCACCTGGGGCTCCCCCCACCCTGCGCATGGCCCAGGACCCCATTTCATCCCCCGGGGCCACCAGTCCCTGCCCCAGCAATGCCATAGGATGCTGGTCTCCAGCTCCCACAGCCTTGCCCTGCCTGCCCACCCTCAACTCGTTACCGTCCCTATCCCCGTGGAGGTGCCCAGTGCCTGGGGTTGGGCTGCTCTGGCTGACCCCAGCTGCCCTACACCTGGTGGGGGTGTTGGGATGGGCTCTGGCTCTTTCCTCCCCATTTGCTCACTTCAGTCCAAGTTGCTCAAATGAATCATCAGATCAAACAGTAGGTCACAACTGAGGTGCTTTCACCAAGCAAAGTTGGTCCATGGCCAAAACTGCTAACCAGAGGCTGCGCTGGGCTGCAGGGGGGCTTCAGATTTGCCCTGCAGATCCTCCCATCCCATGCTGGGCTGAGGAAGATGATTTTAGCTTTGCCAGCCACATCTAGAGGGACATGCTGCTCACCTAATGTTACATATCAAAGCAGTGACACAGACAGAAGACAGTCAACCATATTCAAGGCCTCCAGTATCACAAAAATGGTTGAACAGCATCATGTGCTAGTGACCCCGAGAAATCTGCTCCAGGAGCAGGAGGAGTCTGCTCCAGGTCTCTCAAGTGCTGCAGTAACATCAACAGCAACAGACTTGTCCCGTATAGAGGCAGCCTTTTGTGCTTCTCATGGCACTTCTGGGTACCATTAAAAATAAATCCCCAGTGTAACAGTGGTACAGAATGTAGGGTGCTTGTAAGGGATCTGTTTTTACTTTCTGGCCACAGCCATACAATCTGGGTCAGTATGGATGGCACATATAGCCATGTGGAAGATTTCATTCCTTCCAGCTGCTCCTCATTACCATTTGCTTTTAGTAATTTCAAGGAATACTGCAGCTACCCTGTCCAAGTCTCTGTCAGGCTTTCTTCCAGACAGAGGGATTCAGGTGGCTTTAGTTGTTCCATTTTTTTTTTCAAAGAAATTTGAGTTCTTCTAACACAGTGTAATAAGGGCACTGTGTCCCCAGGAGGGACTAATTCTCATTTCCTGGCCCAGTGCTTGAAGTAGGTAAGTTACCAAAACAATTCTGCAATCTGTGGCTACCGTTGCACACTGGAAATGGCATTCTTAGGAGAAGGCTAAGCAATGAACCTCTGTTTACAAAGGAAGTTCAGTGAAGTCAGGACTGGTCTGCCCCACGTGAAGTACAGCGGGGCTCCAGCAGTCCCACTAACACAGCAGGAGTGGTGCCACGGGCTGCTACAGGAACCAGCCGCGGACATCCAGAAAAAGTGAGAGAGGCACCGGTGGTGTCAGATGCCCGGGAAGGCCAGGTGCCATCTCCTCCTGCCGACCGCTCGGGCCGCCGTCTGGGAGCGGTGCCCGGCCAGCCATCTTGCTCCAAGTCAGGCTCAGAACACTACGTTTGCCAAGCAAGAAGGAACAAAAATGTGTTGAGCAAAAGATTTAATTTCCCAGTGTCTACAGGGAAATCAACAGACAATGGGAAGCAACATAAAAAACATATACATGAAAGACTGTTATTTAAAACCAGTTGACATAGTCATTTTCAATGGAATCTGGCCGGCTCTAGCCAGTATTTAATTCAAAAATTCCTCAGGAATGAAGGTCTTTTGCAGGCCAGCTTTATTTGGCTGAGGTTGGGCTTTGCTTTTTCCCACATCCCGCCTGCTGAAGTTAGAGGTTGATGGCATGCAGCCTGATCCCTCTGCCTCTTCCTGTGACGGACGCATGCAGCCAGTATCATCTCTTTTTTAAACTGTCTGCTGAAATGGCTGTATGCAACAGCTGGAATGGGGCAGAGAGGAACAGCATAATCTGCTCTGCTTTCCGAGAACAGAGCCAAAAATTACCTGACAGAAGATGCCGTAAGGAAGCAAATAAGCTAAAGTAACCAAGTACAGCCCAGAATATGTTATGTACAGCCCCATGGCAGAAACAGCTCTCCTACACGATATCTCATAAGCCCAAAGTGCTGCAACCAGAGGCTTTAGTGCTTAGTGCACAACAGCAGCAAGGCACTTGCTGCTAGCACTAGACATTGAAAAATAAAACGGTGACATACGTAAAGAACCTCTTCAAAGCACTGACCAGAAAAGATGAGGTGATCGCTCTGTACCCTCTCAGATGTGCAGCTGAGCTAGGGGCACACAGAAACTCTGGCTTTACAAATGAGGGATGGAAAAATTCGTCATTCAAATGTTCGCCAAGGCATATAGCAGGCAGAGAAGATAGCAGGCTGATGAGGTTTAGGTATTCCCATTGTAAAACCCTTCACATGACAGTAGTACGGCAGCCCACAGGTAAATAGCACACCCCGCAGCACTGCTCCTCTCTCCCATGCATCCCTCCTGTCTCCTGGCCCTCAGCCTGCTGAAGCCAAGGCATTGCCCCTTGCTGGCTCCAGCAGGCTGGGGGGGCAGTCGGATACCGCAGCTCCAGATGTGCTCTGCCTATTCTTTGCGACTGTTCACCAGAAAAACAAAAACCCTGTGTCGCTATGGAGACTGTATCTCCAGCTCCGACGGGCCCAGCGGGCGGCAGCAGCCTCTGGCTGTCGCAGTGCCGAGGCCTGGGCCTGTGCCGGCTTCTCGCTGCCACGCAGGCCCTGAACCACGGGGCTCAGAGGGGCCAGGACATGCCAGGACGGCCAAGGAACAAGGCAGTGGTGGACCCAAGGGTCTGGGTTCAAGATCTGGTTCCTGGAAAGGTACGTTAAAGGCAGACTGAGGTGAATTTGGAGGCACGCAAAAGCTGCACCAAATGCCGAGAGTCTGCGTGAAGGAAGCTGGTAGCTGCTGCTGAGGTGAAAACATTTTCAGAGGAGTTAATGATTGTGGTTACAGAGCTAATACTAGGAACAGTGGAGAAACTAAGCAAGACCTTTATGCAGAAGGAGAAGTTTTTTCCAGGAAAGCAGCGGAAATGCCATCTTTTGAATCATTTAGAACTTCTAGCTTACTTTGTAAAGGAAACAATCCGCTGCTGGTCCCCAGGAGACACATGAAATGAGACCAATTAGGGCTTCTCCAGCTCTAAATACTAGGACTGTGCAAAGACATACTTTATCCTTATTATCTTTGAAAGTGAAAATGAATAGGGTGTGTCCCAGCTGAATAAAAATCAGGGCTTGCATTATGTAAAAGCTAGAGAAGATGATCTACTCTGTCCTTAAAATTTTGGAAAACACGAGCACAGGGTTACCAGATGAAGGGGAAATATCTGTCCGTGAAGTCCAGCCTTAACGGTGCCCACCTGATGAAGCCTCAGATGCCAGGAGAATCCCAGGTAACCCACCTGGCAGGGCACACTGCAGGAATTTTCTCAAACCAGGGGAGTGACCCTAAAGCATGAAACTCCTACCTGTTTTAACTGTGCTTTGTATTCACCATATCCGACCATCACTACTTTCCCAGGTAAATAACATTAGTGATCAGGGATCATCCAGACCATTTCACAGCTCAGACTTAATTATCAGATCCAGTTTCAATCCTGGTATAAAATGGTACATCCTAATCAAAACCACAGAAATCACCAGAATTGTAATGTTACTTCTGACTCTTTGGCTCTGCAGCGAGCGGCAGGACAGGGATTCACAAAGTGCACACAGTAACCCCACTAATAAAGGTTAGACTGTGGGGTTTCCAGAAGAGCCATATGCTGGGTTATCCCATGGAGCAGACGTAGATGCGCAGCCTTCTAGATGTGCTCACCAGAGCCCTGGGAAAGGTCTGGACGGTTGCCCACTCTCCTCTACATTTTTTTTCCCCAAAGCAGTTTTGCTTCATTACTGCTCAAGAAACCGAGAACGGCTGTTGACAGGAAGAAGCCCTATTAGCAGAGACACCCTCCTGGAGGTGGTGAGGAACAGACATTAGGCTGCTGTCTAACTCATGCACCAGTCCAGCCGGCCGGGGCTTATTCCTCGTGACATCTGCTTTCAGAGGTACTGCCATCCATATTAGATTCCGTCAAAAGCCATTTTGCCGCCAAGCTGCATCACTTCCTGGGACGTGTGTCGCTGCAGGGGGACAGACCACCATGCCCCATTCAACGTCCTGAAGAGACAACATCCACCCCAACAACAGAGACAGGGGAGTTACAGAGCCTTTGTTCAGAAACATGAGAGGTCTCCCCCGCCGCGGAGATATGCTGCATTTGGCTGGTTAAAATGAAACAAACTCATAATTTGCTGTTACTGGTGACATTTGCTCTGAAGCTGTCTAACTCCAGACAGTGTTCCCATCAGAGCTCAGACTCAGAGCTGTCTGATGGGTGGTACCTGCTCAGAGGACGGCAAGGCAAGGAGATGCTACAGGATGGGGTGCTGAGAGTTCAGCAGGTGGTGGGGCACGATCCCACAAGCCAGGGCTGTGTTGGGCACGTGGCTTAGCTAGAAGATTCGTCTTGTTTTAAAAATGGAAATTCCCTTCCTGGTCCTGAAAGAACGTGTGGCCCTGCTGGAGAACCGTGGTGTTAATTTATACTCCAATTTGAGCAATTTCATTTTGCTTCCTAAATTTTCCATATCATACATGGCTGGATGCAGCATCCCGCTACTTCAAATGTTGCACAGCGTTGCTATGCTCTGTTAAATAACTTCCTCCTTCCTTGCCAGAAATAGCTACTTTTCAACAGCAAGTGAAGAGATACTAGTATTTATAGTTTCTAGAGCTTGATGTTGGGATTGCTGGGATATATCAACATAAATCGATGGTTTGATTTTGCTGTCTGGAGAAGAAGCAGTTAATAGGGAGTAGCATCCAGTACGGCCAGTTTAGCCAGTCCACCAGTACCTACCAGGAAAAGGAGATTTCTGCCCAACCACTGTCTCCTCTGCCCTTCCTGCAGGTCTTTGCATTCAGACAGCCTGCGAGACAGAATTTTGGAGGCTGAAGAAGACAGGGTACTTCTTTAGCACCGTTGTAAGCCATGTTTTAGACCCTGTGACCGAGCAAAGAGTTGTTTCAGACTTTCAGCTGGGTGCTGATGTCCCCCTTCACCTGGAGTCAGCCTTCTGGACCATAAGGGAGGCGAGGAGAACAGTCAGAGTTGCTGGCAGGGCTATCGGGAGGGAATCGCTGCTGGCAGGGTGTCTGGGGAGGTGGATGCATGCGGCAAGGCGGTGAGCGTGCTCACTCGCCCTGGCGCTGATTTAGCTCAGAGGTGGTACGGGAGGCCTTGGCCCCTCTCCAGCTCCAGCCTTCCCAAATTGCATCACGGGTTAAAAGCAGGAGGACCGAGGAAAGCACAGCCTTGCTCAGCCACACATGGAAATAAAGAAACATCTACAGTAATGAGGGGAATCAAGGGAAAGGAGGTGAAAGGAAGGAGGGAGATAGGAAAAGAGGGAGGGAAGGCGAGGATGGCAGGGGATCCTTTCCAGCCCTGCTTACAAGGTGCTGGATAATTCATGGCTCTTGTTTACACTGCTCCAGACCACATCACAGACATTCCCGGCTAATGGCTTCCATCTGGAGCAGCCATGTGCTGCCCAGCCTCCCCCTCGCTGCGCTGGGGTCCCTGCCAGCAGAGGAGTGTCTCCCTCCAGACCTTCCCACCCTCCTGCCTTGCCTGCTGCTATCACTGGGAGGATTGGTGCATGCGCTGTCTCTCCCCAAGACGCTGCTGTCAAGTCTCCGTGACCCAAGAGAAGGGGGCTGGGATAGACCTCGGGGAGTGGAAAGCCCCGTTAATGTGGGGCCCGCGGGATGCACGGGGAACCCGATGCAGGGACACCCAGCCGTTCTGCACGAGCCCAGCCGGAGTCCAGCAAGGATTATTAGCTCTGGCGCAGCATCAGCCCTGCTGGACCTGGGCTGCTTCCCAACAGGACCACTCGAGTGTCTCCACATCGCGCGTCCCAGCACTCTGGGTTTGGGAGGGTTTATTAGCTTGGGCGCCGTGCCAGACGTGAGCTGCCTTTCGTGCATCTCGATAGCGCTGGGGCTAAGAGAGCCTCACAGCACTCACAGCACAGGGGGAAGACACCTGCTTGGCTCCAAAGGAGCCCCACCAGGTCTGGCCATGTCGGTGCTAAGCTGGGCTTAATGGGCCCTGCTGGATCCAGCAGGATGTGTGCGAAAACTCTCAGGTGTCTTTGCACCATGGAAGTGGACTAGCCAGAGACAGTAGCAAGGAGGGGCTGCTGCAGAGCTGGATAAATCGCATCCAGAAGATCCAGCCCTCAGCTGGCCCAGAGGTCAGCAAACGAGGCCTGAAACCTGAATTCAGACTGTCATGACTGTGCAGAAAATGCAGTGAAGCTGGATTCAGACCCAGGCTTCCGAGCCAGTTACAGCTCATTTATTATTGTGAGTGTCCCGCTAGGTGTTGGAGGTGTGGTCGTGGGTTACAGGGAGAGACACCGGGAGATCAGCCCCTCGCCCTGCTCTCTTTGTTTCTGCCTCTCCTCTCAGCGAAGCAATGCATCCCCAGCATCTGTCGCGTCTGATCTGCTCAGAGCTCCAACGAGAGGCGGGCGAGGAGCTGAGACGGGAACAAAACAGATTCCCGGGCCGTGACGAGGAGCTGAGATTCCTCACTGCGCCCCGTGCGGGTTGCCCTGTCATAAATCATCGTTTGTCAAATTCAATAAGCATCTTTAACACAAAAAATGACGCTATCTCCTGGGAGCCCCAAGTGCCTGAAATTCTACACAGATGTGGAGAAACCAAAATATGAGGGAAGGGGGGAGGACAGAGGGGGAGGAGGAAGGGGGACAGGTTTTGTATGGCAGGAAGGGAATTTTTCCCCGTGCCCTGCTCCCTCCCTGTCCCTGCACACACAGCCGTGCTGTGTGCGCTGCAACATAGAGCTGGCTCCGTCTATGCACGTACGGGTTGCGCTGCACTGTATCGGTGCCTAACACGCTGTGTATAAATAGGGATATATGCAAATACCCACGACAGCCATTTTGTGTTCCCCTCGGGACCACAGTGCCTATCTCCAAAATGTAAGATACGAGCCTCCAAAGCTGCTTGAGATGAAGGAGCACACAGAGGATTGAGCCCAGCGTGCAGAGCAGGCACCCCAAGGAGACAGCTCGTGCCACGCCGTCACATTTCCAGCACTCTGCGCCCCAGGCTCTGCTCTGCTTGGGGGAGCTCCACCAAGCTGGCCGGCACCTAGGGTGGGCAGGGATGAAGAGGGATGGCCTCCTGAGGATGCACAGCCGGGCGCTGGGGCTTCAGCAGGCTCGGTCTGGGGATGGCACAGTGCTCTGGGACCAGCAGGGTCCTGTGCGGGCTGAGCCTTTCCTTCTGCTGGCTGCACAGCCACTCACACCCCTGCTAATGGATCACGCAGGCCGCTGCAGACACCTCTCTAGCCACCTAGCACTGTTTGTCCCTTCCGTGATATGTATGCTACAGAGCAGCCATTTTAGAAATAGTGAGAAGCTTCCCAAAGCCTCTTACAGAGGCTGTTTTGAATCCCTCTATTGCCACACCAGGCGGATACCCTGGTGCCACAAACCTAATTGCTCAAGCTGCAGAGGGGCGGTATGAAAATACATTAAAATTCCAAATCAGTATTTAAAAGATCTTCAGTAGATAAATATGCCTTGACTCTGAAGGTCAGAGTATTGATCCATGTGGAGGCTAGAAGCACGTACTTTGAGCTGCACTTGTGATCTCCCCTTCGCTGTTATTATCATTATTGGCATTATTGTTGCAGTAGCGACACCTCAAGGACCTATTCACGATCCAGCTGCCATTATGTTGGGGACGCAGAATTCAAATGGAGAGACGTGTGCTGAACACCATCTAATGTGCAACAAAACCACCCCGAAATGTGACAAAACAGGCACAGCAAATCCTTGTGAGGTGAGCTCTGTGCTGCTGCGGCCGGGCTGCTTGCACAGCCTCCTGTCCCCGGGACTGCAGCTGCAGGCGAGCACGTTCCTGCATGGCAGAAATGCAGGAGCCCTGCCGGTAACCTCGCTCACGGGTTTCTGCCAGACGGGTTTCTGCAGGGGCAGCGTGAATTCCTGGGAACTGGGTGGTTGCTCGGGCACCTACCTACGGATCGCGTTTCTCTAGCAGCCCTGGTTAACCTGAATTCACCCAGGGAAAGCGAGCTTGGGTGTGCCTCCGTGTTCTGCAAATGCACTCCACAAATCCAGCTCGGATAGCATGCCTGGAGAAAACTGGGGAAAGGCACACTGTGGTATTACACAAGTCACTTACTTCAGACATGGAAGTGATTACCAGAAACTGGGGTGGGGGCAAGTAATCTTAAAGAAATAAATCAACCCTCTCCCTCGCCGTAATTCCTTCGCGACAGCTTTCCAGGGGGATAAAGCTGTCGGTTTTTTACTCCGCAGGGAGATACCAGAGTCTAACACTGCATTGATTCAGGTCTGATTCTTGCCTCACTGCAGTCTTAGGCCAGGTAAATTCTGCTTGGTGAGAGATATTAATATTCTTTTTCAGACTGCTCCCAAGGAACGAAAGCTGAGGCGATTCTGCTACCTACACACCTCTCCCTTGACACCTTTTTAACCCTGTGATGAGTTGCAGTCCAATTTGCAGCATTCATGAAATCTCAGGCAAAATCTCAGGTAATACATTTCATGAAAAGGAATGGCTGCATAAACTGGTGCAACCCAAATTACTGCCTGCACGGAGGGGCAGGAGGGCAGACATCCGCAGTGTTACAGGCTGGTTGCAGGCAGCTGACCAGCCCGCCTGCACTGCTGCCCAGTCAGCACACAGGCAGCTCACATATGTGCAGTTTCCTACCCAAATGGGGTGTTACAGAGGTGTACAGGTAACAGGGCTACTGTCCAGTTTGGGGAGAAGTCTCTGGGAAATCAAGCACCACTTGATTATGGAAGATCCTTTTGTCAGTGGCACCTTCCTGAAAATTACTGCAGGAAGGGGAAGGAAAAGCTGTATGTAAATGTTTTGAGCACATGGCTCTACAGTTAATGAACACGATAGCAATATAATACACATACCCATGTATCTGCTCATACCTCACATTTCTGCTAACCCTCTAGGGTACCGGCAGCAGAAGTTCACAAAAACAAAGCAAAGGTCATGATGCTGACAGAGTATCTTTATTGCTAGACAACTCCCCAACCCACCCGTGATAAATTAAGGCCCTTATTCCTGCTTAACCCATAACCTTTGTAGTAGACCCTGAAGGTCATCCATTTCAAGTTTTCCAACCTGGGGCTGGGGGCAGGTAAGAGATCCTCATTCAAAGGTCCCTTTCCTTCCTGCCTGACGTACAAAGCAGTTCAGATGGCCTCAGCGGTGCATCCATACCCCCCACGGTACAGGCACGCAGAATACTTGCACAAACGCAGGGCGGCGGAGATAAAGCTGATAGTTTACATGCGACACATGCCCAGACGTGTTCCCTCCCGGTGGCGCCCCCTCCCCCTTGCGCTTTACACATTATAGAAGAATTTTATTCTGTAGTATGCTCTGAGGAAGGCGGCATTTTGCCAGATTTCAAAATGGCCTCATTTATCACCTAAATCCCCTATGAAAGCTAGGGAATAAGGTTTGTAAAACAGCCCAGATTAATGAGGCTGCATCTACATCTTAATAGCTTTTGTGTGTGCACAGTACTTCTACATGCATTCGTGCGCAATGTGTATTTCTGTGCTTCATGGGCTCCACTTACTCCTCTTACCCGGTGTATCTGCATGTGCTCGTGTTTCTCTCTCGTTCTGTTTTCTGTGCGCAGCACAGAAAATCTCCTTCTGTGTCTGTAACTGCTCATGCCACACACAAGTGAAATCCTCCCTGTGAGTATCTCTGGTTTTGCAAATACATTCTGTGTACGGCATCTATGTACGCCTGAGTTTTGGTATCAGGATCGACTGGTATGCTTGTCTGTGAGTTAAAGCCACCACTTCGGTGCTGGCTCCTTAGGCAACGGAGGCCCATATTTCAGCCCTGTGCTGGCGGAATTTCATTTTGCTGCTATATATAAGAATTCTGGTGAAGTAATTAACAGGAGCCTCCAGAGGCCCGGTTATGAAAACAAGGCTCCACGTGCCTGCTTCAGAGGAACCTTGTACTCCTTGCAAACTCCTCCAGGCAAGGAAGATATTGCAGCTGCAAAGGGAAACAACCCAGGGCAGGGAATGGCGAGCACCGAGGTCGGTTTCTCAGTCCTTGAAAACAGCTTTAGCAGAAAGCTGGAAAATGCAGCAAATTAGAAAACGAGGTTCCAGATGGGATCGCAAAAGAAAAGGGCATCAGCTCCATCTACAGTGATTAATTTTTAAATTACATGCCAAAAAATAACTCAAAAAGCATTTGACCTATATCAGTCTAGTGGCCCTGATCATCTCTTATGTGGGACACAGGGAATACTTGGAAATTCCCCTCACAGAGTTTCCCCTATGGTTCTTTCTTTGCAGCTTCTCCCTGGATTTCTTTTTTCCTTTCCGTACCGATTTCTCCTTCCATCCCTCTGACGAGGAACTGCTGCTGCTGCTCCTTCCCTCCCCTCTCCCTCCCCCTTGTCTGCTGTCAGCCATTTCACTTGGCTTTTTCTGCTCTTGCATTCACCAGAGCTGAATTCAGTGACAGCCCCTTGGCAATTTCCCTTTGCTGGTGACTCAGGTAATTGGATCTGGTGCCTTGGGGAGCTGCCAGGCATGATGTCACAGCTCTGCAGAAAAAAATACCCTATGTAATTGCTTGATACACTAGCTAATGTCTCATCCCGGTGGAGGGAGGAACTCGGGGTTTGGGGGTTGCCAAGATTTCTGAGACTCAGGGCTCTGTGGTCGAGGTGAATAAAGAATTATCTTCGTTTCTTGCTTACACAGGCTCTTGCTTGTTTACTACATGCTCATTAACTGCCCCCTGAGCAGGGAGTCCGAGGGTTCATAACAAATACCGCAGTCCCTTTATGAAAAGGGAAGGACTGCAAACCCTTCATTAAACAAAAGAAAATGGGAGTGAAACATCAATATAGCACAAGAACAAACAGCTCTACATACTGTCGTGTAACCCTGCATTGGGGACTATTCTGACCTTTTAAGACATTTCCCTGCTAGCATTTGAATGCACTCGGATACCTCAGTTCTTCCAGGCCGGCAGGAAGACCTCTCTCTTATCCTAGTTGCAAGGAGCGGATCTGGAGGACAGGCATGGGATCAGAAGGGGTCAGAGTTAGTCTCAGGGTAGACATCAGAGTGTATCTGAAATCATTAAGTGAAGCAGCAAGATGAGAATGAGCTAATGGATGATTCTTGCTAATACACTAATAAAATGGAACTTAAGATTTCTGGCTCACCACTGCACTGCCCCATCTTGCTTGGAAAAGAAACTCTCTGGAGTTTAGTATTCAGATGAAATTGACTGTTCCAAGTTCTGCTTTTCAGATGTTTTATGTTGATCTTCCTTCTTTTGTAGACTGAAGGGAGTCCAGCCAGGAAGGATCTGGCAGGGTGAGATGTTTGGGCCTCAGCTCTCTTCCCACAGTTCATCTGCAAAGCAAAAGGCTGAACCCGCCGCTAGAGGTACTGATTGCTTTGCCAAGAGGAGGGGATGGGACTATGAGAATTCAGACAGGAAACCTTTGATTGTCTTCATTGCATGAAACATCTTCCCCAAGCAAAATTGGGACCTGGATGCGACAAAGTACTTGCAAACGCTTCAAAAGACCTCACAAGAAAATGGAAGCTTAGTGGCAGATCTGACCTGTTCTGGAACTCCAAGGCAAACAGATGGGTTTGCTGCAATAGTGCTTTTGTCCTCTCCACTGCTGCAGCTGAAGTGATGTTGAGTAACCTGGAAAACTCAGCAAATCCTCAGGAATAATCAATCATTTTTAGGTAGGTCACATGCTCCCGCTAGAAGAGATCAGTCCCGACTTTCCACCGTGCTCTGTCCAACTCCGCAGATGATGATAACCATACCACTGAGCTGGTTCTCACACAAGCACAAATATCACATTTCTGAGCTCTCTGTTGAAGCTGTTTGTTTAGGCAGGTCACCAAAAGCTGGGTTAGCTCTCCTGCTGTATTCTCTAACACCCTTGTGTTTCTAATCCTGTCTGCCCAGGCCATCCCCTGGCCTCCTGTGGCCTCAGTGAGGGGATGAAGTTTCCAACTTTGCTGCTTTAGTCCAACCCTCGCAGAGCGACTGTTTTAGTTTTCCCTTTAGATATTAGACCCGTGCAGTACATAGGCTGTTCTGGGGGGCTTGGAAATGATTCTGACTGAGCCTGGAATAAGGGCCAGGGGGGTCAGTTCCCATTTTTTCAGACTCTTACCTCCTCACAGTCTGCCTCCCAGCATCACTGTGGTGTAAGGGAATCTAAACAGTATCACAGCTGCAGAAATCTCCCAGGATGATGGTATCATTCTGCTTCTAGAGAAAGTGTTAGGGGTCTTGCTGGGGAGAAGAGGCCAGCTATGTCGAGCCTCTCTTTAGGACCTCAGATAACCACAGCGTCTTTATCTGGCTTGTCCCAGTGACTCCTCTGAGCCCCCAGCAGCATGGCTGCTGTCAGCAGGACGCAGGTCAGCTACCTACCAGGTTTGTTAGGTAAGAGCCTTTTCAACAGGTGAGGGACCAGCCTTAGAATGACTTTGAAAAGGAAACAAGGGGGAAAAAGGCAAATAATCTCATTCTCACTCATTCTCATCGCAGTTACTCTTTTCATGACTTCTGCTGTTAGGGAAACAAGGCATAAACGGAGAAGTGATGTGCTCAGGTTCAGGGGAATATCTCTCTGTCCCTCATGTCTGCACAAGGAGCTCATGCCATTTCTGTCAACATTTCCAGGACTGATATACAACTTTTCCTGGTTGTGCATCCAAACCCAATACACTGACATGTATGATTTATGACACAGTACACGAATCCATTGTTTTATCCTCTCAGATTTCTTACTTGGCTCTCCTGAGATGCTCAGGTTAGTCAGTCATATTTTAAAAGATCTCTTGCTTCTGATTTCTCTTCTTTAAATCTCCAATCAACCAACAGAAGCTGTGTATGGATATAAGGACTCGGAAGCTAAAGTGACCCATGAACAATCCATTTATTTATCACTGTAAAAAACACTGCTGTGTCATGACAGGGCAGCAGCATAGCAGAGACATTTGGATGCCCTGTTGTGGAGTACTGAGAAGAGTGGAGCACTCAAGGGAATACAAGCTAGTCCCAATGGAAGGAGCGGATCCAAAGGCAGCCTTGCCAACTGCCCTCAAAACCATCTTAGGAGTCTCCAGTCTGCCAGTCTGAAGGCAGGGTCAGCATACAGGTGGGGGCACAGAGATCAAACCACCAGATAGCTAAAAAAACAACCTGGCTACACACTTAGCCCTAGGGCAAAGAACAATTGCAGCAGCGACTGCCTCGGCAAGCCCAGAGATCAAAGAACAAAGCATTATTAATTACTGCCATTATAATCATTAGCAAAGTACCCAGTAGTCCTGGTCATGGACCAGTACCCCACCATCTTAGCCAGTGTGCAAACACAGATGAAAAGAATGGGCCCTGCCCAGGGAATGCGGAGCTTAAATATTAAACATGAGATGGCAACAATGGGAATGGAAGGAACAAAGAAGCAAGAGTGTCACAGGCAAAGGAATCCAGACCAATTGCTGTGTATCACCAGGGCAGCTACTGAATTATCTGGCAACAGCCAGGGTTGCCTAAATATCTTTACTGAGGTGGTTCATACAAGTGCTACATATCCGCAGGCTGTCTTTTGAAGCATACCAGCCAAAGACACATTTAAGTTATTCAAAGAGAGCTCTCCACCTGGAAAAAGGGCCAGCTAATGTCTGGACAGTGCAGGCACCCTGCAATGCCCTTGCCACAGCTCCCAGCAAGTTTCCTGCTCTAACACTGCCCAGGCCAGCAGAGGCTACACACAATTCCTCCCCGCTGACTGGGGTGAAACACGTTATTTGCTCTCAGAGTAGCCCCCATTGTTCCCATGTTCCAAAAGTCACACCACACCTGGCACTACTTGCTCTCCAAGGAGCGACTGAAGACTGAATAAACTAGAAATCAGACATTTGAAATTAAAATAATTCAGTTGGAAGGGACCTCCAAAGATCATCCACTGCAGCTACCTGACCACTTCAGGGCTGACCAGAAGTTAAAACAGATTACTGAGGGCATTCTCCAAACGAACACTGACAGGTGTGGAGCATCAACCACCTCTAAGCAGCCTGTCCCGGTGTTTGAACACCCTCATGGTAAATAAATATTTCCTGATGTCCAGTCCGAAGCTCCTCTGGCACAGCTGGGTGCTTTTCTGTTTGTTCTGTCGGTGGCCAGGGAGAACTCTACAGCCTCTGATGGCCCCAGAACTGGTCTGAGGCTGTATCACCAGTGGAGAGGGTGATGCCTCAAACACAGTGAGACTTACCCCAAGCCACACAGCCAGCAGTGGCACTGGAACTTGAAATCAAAAACGACACGACCCAACAACGTTGGGTCTTCTGGCACTGGGCAGAGTTCTCCTGCTTTCATGTGATTCCCTTCTAACCACATCTGTGCAGAAGTCCTGCTTAAAGCTTCCTTTTAATCCTTCTGATCTCTCAATATTCTTATCTTGTATGGCAAATTTATATTTTGCTCACTTTCCCAGTGCTCTAACAACCTCCTCAGACAGTGATTTCTTTCGTCGTTAAGAAGAGGCTCCAGCCACTTCTTGGAAATCTCTTTATCTTATATATCTCTGTATCAGGTCATTGGAGAAAGTCTATTCCTCAGTACCTGAACACCTCATAATCTTTAAAGTACTTATGATGACGATACTCTATGAAGTAGGCAAATTTTACACTCCCCATTTTACAGCCAGGAAGTGGAAACACAGAGGGACTGACCATAATGTTGCCTTAGCTGAGCATTCATGCTCCAAAAGTTAAGGATTGAAATAATGAGACATTTTTAAACACTAACATTGCTGTCAGTTTTCTCAGTTGGATTTCTGAAATTGTTCGGGGGTCAATTTTTTTCCCCAGCTTTTATCTGCTGTCATGAGGATATAAGTGTGTTCATTTAATGAATCCTGAAAGTCTCATGACTCCAGGATCAATGGCTTGAAGACCTGCACAAAAAAGAGACTATACTGTGCCTTCCAACATGACCACAAGGAGATATCCCAACAGCAGCGAGGAGTGCTACTGTCTTGGTAGCTCCCTCCACACAGTGGCCCAAAAGGAACCGGATTTATTTAATAAGAGAAATGCTGATTTGCATGATACTGCTTTTTTTTTTTTTTAATCAAATGCTCATGTGCTCTCCCTAAATACAATCTCCACTTGGCACTGCTAGAAGCAGAATAATTAAGTTAGCTAGACCATTGGTCTGACCCAGTAGGACACTGCCTATACTCTTATATAGTTTGGGAAAACAGTAAAATCCCTTACATGTATTAAATCCATTGCTACTGGATTTGTTTAACACAGGGAACTTCAAATCCAGATGAAAGGATATGTCATTTTTGGTCATAACACAGGCACTGCATGGTGTGTAATGAATACAGACCACAAGTCTGCAGCCAGTCTCCATCTGAATGGTCCCAAATGAAGGGCCATATAATTTCCCTCTCTTAGTCAAAGGCTGCAGGCTCTGTCCCTAAGTGATTAACTGTCGTGCCTGGACACCGAACTACCTCAGCAGTGGTATGTAGATCTCTGTATCTGAGTCAGTTTATGGGATAAAAATCAAAGCTGGATGCCTAGATAAAGAAGTATTTAGAGCCCACATGGTCATATGAGTTCAAATGATTGTGCATCTCTGGGAACAAGACTATTAAAAGAAGGAATGAGGAACTTTCTGAGGCTGGCAAGCACCTCAGCTGACTAACATCAAAAGATGAACTAAACTGCTCACCTAAAGCACTTCAGAGTCAAAGAAACAGAATGGCACCCCAAAGGACATTTCATCCCAAGGCGTTTCACCCCACCTATCTCAGAAAGTAGCTTAGAAACAGGCAAACTGCCCTCAGCACAGACTACGGAAGACGCCTAGGTGACAAATTTACATAAGGTCCTAGGGTTAGGAAAGCTGATGCCAGGTGAGGGGTATGCCACTCTGAATTTTTAATTTTGATTTCTGTTTAATAAACTTCAAAATACCACAAAAGTCCAGCACACAGGAGAAAATAACCCTGTGTGGGCGAATGTTTACAAGGCTAGATGGCATGCTATGTGGCTGCTTAGCCTCATGTTAGTGCTGGGCAAACTGGGAATCAGTCAATGAAGTATGAAAAGATGGTGGCACGATTGATGCCAAACAACACGACATTGTGGAATGTCTCATCTAAGAACCTTAACATTGTTCTTGATGAGCTTACAGATATGGTTGATAAAGTAACTGGTACTGATATTACATACTTTGGTTTCTGTAAGGTAGCTGACTTTGTCCTTTCTGGCATAAGATAAAAAAATAGCACTACACAAATCAATGTTGCCCTTACCAAACAAATTAAATTCCCACTCAACTGATATATCATTAAAAAAGTAATGGTAATTAAGGAATCAACATCTTATGTAAGTTATCCTACTGAGCACCCAAGAAATCTGTTTTGGGCATAAAACTACTCAATATCTCTATCAATTAACTAAAAGAAAAACAGAGAATCAATGTGCGTGACAGAAGAATCGGCAGAGAAGTAAATAACAATAGGACATGGTAGCTCCATCTGGAGAGCTTGGTAAGGTGGGCTTCTCTGAGTGGGTGTCTGGCTACAGTCACGTGCAAAGTCATCTATCTAGCACAAGAACTTCCAGAATGGGACAGTCTCCAGGAATGCAGGGACCTGGAAAAATATTTAGAGATTACAAGAGGTAACCAAATACACACATTTCAGGAAGGATGTTGATCAGCTGGAAAGATTTCTGAAGCATAACACAGGAATAACGTGAGAGCTGTAAAACACATTCCTCTAGGACAGATTGGGATGGTTAATGTATTTATTTGCGGTAACTTGATTGCAGTCTCTAAGGGGGCATATAGGAAAGTTTTGATGGTACTTGACTATATCATTTGTAAGAAAAAGGCATAACAATATTTGGAGTTTTGAATCAGGCACTAGGCAGGTTTAGATAAAAACACAAAAAGACTTTAACAACAGTGAGATCAATTTTCTTGTCTAGGCTGCAGCAGATTTTCTGCCGTCCTTTAACTCGAGAGAACTTAAAAATAAGCTTTCCCTCAACCCTGGATTATCTGTTGCATGACTGACCTGGGAACACCTGGTGAGGATCAGTGGTTTGTGATACACACAGCACAAAATGTCCTCTGAAATCTTCATTTTCTTCAGCTGGCCAGTAGTGGGACAGTAGTTAGTGCTACAGGACTTGGGGAGCCAAGTGTCCTCATGCCGCCAATTCACTAAACTAGGAGTAATGGTCAGAAAACAGACTGATTTCCCTTTCCCTTCTTGGGCTTCACCACACAACCTCTGCCCAGCCTGATGAGGCGCTGCCTATCTTGAACCACAACCCCAACCCAGCTGCCATGGACGTGATGGGCGTACACAGCAGAGCAACACCCAGCCCATTCCCCTCCCTGCACTGGCTGGTCGGAGCTGGCAGTTATGTGCATCAGGAAAGTCACTCAGACCAACTCCGTGTTCAGTAGAGAGAGAGAATTTCTAAGAATTTTTCTGAGTCTTTCAACAAGAGCTTCTGGAGTAAGTGAATAAAGACCCATATCTTAGGGCTGAGCATTACCCTTTCGTAGCCGTGCCCCATGCCAAAGGTACCTTACATCTTTGTCCAGAGGTGCAAACATGGCTTTAGGATCCTTATGTTAGGTCACAGATATTGACCACAGTAATCTGAGATATGGAGTTCTCCTACTTTAATACATCCATAGCTACTTTGGTAGCAACATCTACCTCAACCACCCGTGCCAGAAGCAGGCCCCACGTGCCCCTCACTGCCCTAATTGGCCAGGGAGCAGGGTGCCAGAAGTGCAAAGGCTTGGAGCTTTCTCACAGCCACGACTTGTGCCCTTCCCTTACTTGTTGGGATGATAACACAGTGACAGCTGCCCCATGGAGTCACAGAGAAGCTATTTAGGAGGGAAAATAATAAAATTGCTATATAGGAATGCATCGAGCACTTGAAAGTAACTCTGTATGTTTGTGTGTCTACTTGCTTTTAAGGGTGTTAGCATTTCTTGTGTCCAGGGGAAAATATTTGCATATACTTGTGTATCTCTTTTTTCTCTCTGAATACCCAATGAGCACGACATGAAGTGTGTGTGCGTGTGTATGCAGGGATTTCTTCTGCTCCTTTTATATTTTATAGAGGCTGACTGTGACAGCTGTGACTGCTGATTTGAAGTGACCCCAAGTCAGACACCAAGCAGCCCTTTGAAATAAATTCATCGTTGCATTATTCTGATTCTGGGATTTGATATGGGTTGCTTTTTTTTAAGTTGTTATTGCTGTCGATGTCACAAGCTCCAGCGCACACACTTCAGTTTAGTCTCCGCTGTCGGTGTGACACATGCCACTCAAAATGATGAGTTTGTGGCTACACATTTTGCCAACAAGAACTGAAACACACACCAAGGCAAGAATCAATCTTTCATCCCTAAGACTGGCTGCAGCAGAAAACCTGATAGCTGCTGCTTCAAAAGTGCTTAATCCCTTTTCCCCTGAAAACTTTCTTGACCCATCTTCCCTTCAGTTGCGCAGACTCCTGTCTTATCTTTGTGTCTCCTGATATGCACAAAGGTCAGATTAAAAATCTGGTGCCACAGACAACAATATATTTCCTCCTCCAGAAATATTATATTTGCATATCAGTTCCTATATATAATGTATTAAACATTTTCTTGAACATCTTTCTTTCCACAGTGTTGGAAAGGCAAAGCTTGATGCACAAATCTCAGCACAGTAGCTGCACAAAAGTGGGCAGCTCAGGAATTTGGAAGCCCAAGCAGGCTCTGTCCTGACCCCATCCACATGAAAGCAGGAGAAAGTCACGTCTGGTCAGTGGGGGAGAGGGGCTACATCATCTTGAGAGACAAATCAACAGCCTCAGCTTAACCTGTTCACGTACACCTACACTAAGATAGTAAGAAATGTTATATAGGGCTATTGAAACAAAAACAGCCTTACAAAACTGCTGTTTAATAAGAACATCAAGCAGAAAAATCTCCTCTTGGTCAAATAGTTAAGTAAATAGAAGGTAAAGACTGTAGGGCTGGAAGGACTCTAAGAAATTGCTCTTGTTCTAAAGCAGTATATCTTAACAAATATAGAGCTCTGTCTGATCTATGCTGAAAAAATAAATAAATAAAGAAAAGGATGCTGCTTGCCTTTACTGACTCAGTTTTTGGCCATTTCTCTGTTAATCAGAACCTTCCAAATTCTCGTCTTTGAATAGGACCAGCACAGACCTGCATGGAGGCTCCTTTTGAAATGCTAGCCACCCATCCGACAGCAAACTACTTACTGAGAACTCCTCCTTAAAAATGTATTTTCCACAAATTATGCTCCTATTTCATAATGATTTAATTTACATTGCTTTCCTGCCATATGCCTAGACGAAGGTCAGATGAGACATTGTTGAAATCCTACAGAAATCCAGACATAAACACCTATTATTTTGCCATCCACTGTTAGGCAGTTACATTGTCATAAAAGGATTTAAATTGCTTTGACATTATTTGTTCTTAACAAATGAACTCAGGCTGTCCTAGATTACCTTGATACCCTCTAGGTGCTCATGAATTGATTATTTGATAATTTATTCTGGTATTCTTTCAGATACTCAAGCTCTCTGACTTGCTTACAACGTCAAAGGCAGCTTTTGCCCCTTTTTAAGCCGGGTGCTTCCCTGCCCTCTATTAATTCTCTTTAACCTCTTCACGCATGTATATACAGAGCAAGTGATTAAGTACTTTGCTCAGCAGTGATGCTGTGATCAAGCAGTATCTCATACTCCACTGTGAGGCATCCCTTGTCAATTCACTCCTGACGTAGAGGCCTTTTGTGTATTACTGAGTGCCGTGAATTGCCATGCCTTCTGAAACAGCTTTTGCTCATTTATTTCAGAACAATAGTTAGGATTTAGTTTCTTATTTCACTTCTTCAGAGCATACAGCTTACAGACTCGATTTCACTACTTCAAAGTGCTCTCTAAGTGTAGTGCAATATAGCCTGTGAAACTGGATCTTGCTAACATGAAAATTCACCAAAGCATTTTTTCAGTCGAATCCCTGACGAGGAATGGGGACGCGCCACGATTTTGCAAATCTTCATCAGACTTCATGTACGGAACAGGGGAAGAAGTTTGAGGTGGATTCTAACACGGTATAGCAAAAATAAAAACAGGTGGTCCTACCATAGGTGAAACAAAATCCACTAATAGTTTATGCAAAGAAAATTTAGAGAAGTATTTTGTCCATTGATAAGTCTAAAGTGCTGCAAACGGCACTGCCTGGCTGGCACTGTGTTGGAAGAAAGCTGGGCAAGAAGGCTGAGCAGTCACTGAGCTACTGTTTAATGGCCTGCACTGTAAAATGCTGGTTGCAATGTATGCTTTATTTAGATTTTTATGTCTTAATTTTAATCTACAGTGTTTTCTAGTATCATGAACCAATTAATGATTAACTACCCTTTTAGAAACCTTTATGACACTGACACTAAAGCAGTGCCATGACACTTCCAAGAATTACAATCCTATTACAATCCTATTAAGCCTCTTGGACAAAAGGTTTGTGGGGCTTCAAAAGGTTGTGCAAGGGAGCGGAGATATTGCTCTCCTTGCCAGACCCCCTACTCTGCCATTAATATAGGCTCGCAGTGGACGTGGGGTCTGCCTGGGATCTGCAGATACCAGTACTGTTCCTGCTGGTACCCTGTGAGCTGTGGCACGCCCTTGGAATGAGAACACCACTGCAGTGCACCAGAGAAAACATCCTTTTAAAGTTGCCAGATGGAAACATGAGAAAGGCTAAAGACTACATGACATAAAAGTCTCGTGATTTGGGGTGTGATGCCACATGGATCACTGCTGCCATCAAGTCAAATGCTCTTTTGAATGCCATTAGAAAACAGCTGTGAACCCTGCAGCACAGGGCTTTATTTTGCTTATATATTGGGTGGGAAGCCTGCACAGAGCTAGATGGGCTGAAGCCGTATAAGCAGGGACATTGTCTATATAAGCATCTCTGGTTGTACTGCACTGCTATTCCCTTTTCCGTGTGCTCATAAACTCTCCCAGCAGAGTATCTGAGAGCAGAGTGATGCATCACAGCCAGATTTTATTTCCCATGTCTCAGGAAAGGTAAATTTTTTTTTCTTCATAACAACTGATTTAATTGTCATTTTCAAGCTGTTTCTTTCCTCACTCCCTCTCTCTCACTGCTTTAGCTCTTTTCACTCGTGCTTTTTATCTTTCTTTTTTTTTTTCTTTTCACCTTCTTGGTTTTTCTTTGCTGTTTTCAGATCTGTCTTCAGAAAAGCCAGAGAAAGGAGATTTGTATCTTCAAGCAGAGTGATCTGTAAAGCCATGACCCTGCAGTGGAGAACGCCTTGTCTTTCATTATCCCAGGGTTCAGAGGAACAGTGCTATCAACATGCAAAGAAAGAGGCTTTTCTAAGACATTCTTGGACAGTTTCACAGAAGGCCTTGAAAATAAATGTCAAGACCTAGAATTGATGTAGACCGTACTGGGGGGAAGGCTGAAGCCTTTTGGGCCTCTTCAGATGACTTCTTTGAAGGCTGAGGAAGCAGCAATCCTTGACCGTTTCATGTGAACAAACATTTTTACCAACAGAAAGGATCCATTTCAAAGGCTCTCTGAATATCACTGGTGTCTGAGCTAAGAAAGTTACGCTGAGGCGAGTTGTAGCAAACACTGTAGACAGATCCAGAAGGATGAACACAGAAGTCCTCTCCCTGTCTGTGGGTTTGGAGGAGGCCGTGTGTCTGTGCTGCCAGCACCTCCATCCAACAACCACGCCTGAGATCTCAGAGATGGGTAGGTGCAGGAGAAGCAGTTCTTTGTGGGCCACTCTGCTACCTTGTTTGTGTACGGAAGGTTCGACAGCAAGCGGTAGCTTGGAAGGTCTGGTCGCTCCAGAGGTGGTATCGGTCGGACTGGCTGAACAACAGCACTGCTCAGAGCAGAGCAGAGCCTGACCTCTTCAAACACACTGCTAACATCTCTGGTCAGCTGCAGCCGCTACCAGGCTCCCCTCACCAGCCAGCCCAGCCATAGCACACGTGGGCCTGACTTACAGGTGCTTTACAACATGTCTAAGGGGTCCTGTGATACCAAAATGCCTTAAATTGGAGAGTGGGGGGATGCTGCACAGCATCTTTAGTTCCGGGTGTACTTTCTTCAGTTTTGTCAATGTTGAACTTTTGCAAGAAATACCCCATGAATTTCCACACAATATGAAGAACAACACACTCTAGGGGCATAAAAATACTCTTGATTAACCAAAAAGCATGATTCAGATGTTGTAACTCAGTATTTTTAAGGACAGCATGCCTGTAGCTGAAAGTAGTGGATGGAATCATCCATCACCATACACGGCTTTCACCATCCATGCAGGCACACTGTCAGAGCACTGTAATGCCTTACTGCAAGCCAAACGCAGCTTCCAGGTCTGCATATGCAAGTAATTAGGAAACTCCATGTGTGCAGTGCTTTTTTCCCTCTGTTTTCTACAGTACCTAAAACATTATAAATTAAAGTTAGAAAAATTTTACTTGATCCCACTTAAATCTGTCCCTTTACAGCCAGTACAGAGTGGCTTCTTGCAGCGAAGCCTCCAAGCACTTCTCCAGTAGCACGTTCGTTGTGTCCTTCAAGCTTTGCTTACACGTGGTGTAATGGAGAATAACCCCATCCACTCTGGGCAATTTAAAATTTACTTATTTCTCCATTGGTGCACATGGGGTTTCTTATCAGCTTTCTCAAAACACTTAACATGTGTTTATCCATATCTGTATTTGACTATACATCTGTTTGTCTATGCCTACATCTGTCTACATGAGCGGACTTCATATGCTGAGAGAATGTTTCTGTGCTCACTTGGACAGAATCGGATTTAAATCTGCTACTGACCTTACACTGCTTATGACTCTGGGGAAATGGTCTCTCCCTGGAAAAGGTCTTACTGAGTTGAAAACTGTGTTTTTTGAGGATGTCAGAGAATCCCTCCTTCCTGACCTGAATCTGCCCTAAAAATTCCATGAGGTTGCTTGTTTGTGAAGACCACCTTCTGCCACGCTGGCCAAAACCACTTCACTGCCTGCTGGGCCTCCTCTGTCTCTGCCCATTGCTTGCCTCTTCTCTTAGAGTTAGACCACGAGCACTTTGGGTCAGAAACCCTTTTTCAGTACCACGGTATTCTGCGCTCTTAGTCCCTGGTTAGGACTCTGAGGTGCTACTAGGAAACAAGTCATGGTGCTGCTCAAGTGCTCTGAAACCTCATTTGGCAATTTGTAACTCCAAGTTTTGCATCCCAACAGACACCAAAGAAAGAGGAGTAGGGACACTGGACTCTGGACTTACTGATTTCATTATTAAATGCTATTATGACTAGTTATTCCTTTAAACTAGTTATTCCATTAAACACAGAGATGTGTTTAATGTAGGAGAGAGAAGAAGACAGGTCCCGTACCCTAAGGCTCTAACAACCTAGATCTGAGCAGAGAGATCTGAAAGCCTGAGTACATCTAGTTTGTTAAGTGTCAAACAAGGAGCAGGAAACAAGGGTAACTGCAGCATCTGTGGGAGGCGAGTACCTAAGGCAGATAAAAGGCAGGAGAATAAAAAGATTTAATAGATAAAAATTGGGCGAAGGAAAACACAGGATGCACACGAAGCAGCAGTCCCTCCCTCTGCAGTCTGGCAGGCTGCAGAACAGTCTCAGACGTGACGGGGCCTAATTAGAAATGTCCTTAATTTCAGGTAATCCTGGGCCTCAGAAATGGAAATTGCTCGAGACTGCTGTTTGAGCACATTTATTTACTGTTTAAAGGGCACGATCCAAGACTAGCCCTGCAAGGAATGCAACAGATAGATTTTAAGCATGCTCCGACTTCCTAATGTCTCTCTGATCGGAAAAAAAATGGGATGAAACGTGCAAGCACAACCAGAAAGCCTTGTACGCAACCACCAGCGGGGCTCGCTGTAAGCAACACCTCCATGAGTGGGTGATGGAGCAGCTTCCCGGCAGCGAGGTGGCTTTAGCCCTGCAAACGCAGAGACGCGGAGAGCAGCTCCTGCTGGAGCTCGTCCCATGGGACCGGGCGCTTCGGCCGCCCCATGCACGCCACAGCCGAACAGTCTGGCTGCTCGCGGCCAGCAGGCTGTGTTCTTGGTCTGAGCTGGACCAGCCGCTGTTCCCCGCTCCTTTGACGTGTGTGTGTGTGTGTGTTACATGACTATAGAAGGAGCAATCAGTCAGCTCCCAGGAATCTTAGCAACAGCCGCGTCCCCAGAAAAGGCCTGCAGCAGCTGGAGCGCTGATGACTCAGCAGCATGGGCTCTCTGGCCTCTCGCTGATCCCTGGCAAGGACGGCAGCCCCGAGCCCTGGCTCCCTTGTTTGGGTCAGTGCTTTCTCGCTGGCACCAGCAGATGAATTCCTGGATCCTGCTGGCCTTGGCGTTAGAAAGCAACCAAAAATGAGCCGAGAGCTGCAGCCAAAAAAAAAAATTTTTGTTCTCTTTTTTTCTTTAATGACAAATTTAAAAAAAAAAAAAGAAAAAGTATAAACCCCACAGAATCCTGCTAGTAAGTTATAACAGAGGAGGCAAATGACAGAGCTTAGCTGTGTAGGGGAAGATGGAAGCCAGGAGACCTGCAACCCTGCCGCCCCTCACAGAACAACACAGAGGGGTGGGCTTGGGGCTGGGCTACAGACTGCCCCGAACATCACTAGAAGGCTTGTTTTTTTTATGTAACAAGAGTTTGGGAATGCAAGGTTGAGTAACTCCGCTGACATTTCACCTAGTTTCAGCCACTAGTGCAACGAATCCATTTGGCCTCGAGTTGTTTTTGCCTCCGAGGAAAATAGGTTTGCACGGCGCAGCCTCCCCACCCTCCCGCCGTAACTCCCCGGGGCGGACATGGAGGGAGATGGGGATTAAAGAGTCATGGGTCGGGAACACAGCGTGTCTGTGAGCGGCAGGAGGAACATGGCGAGGGGACGGCGAGGGGACAGTGAGGGGACAGCGAGGGGACTGTGAGGGGACGGCGAGGGGGTGGCGAGGGGCTGCGGGCCACGCTGCCGGCGGGCGTGAGGCCCCTGCCTGAGTTCTGGGGGGAGAGGGCGGGCAAGGAGGGGTGGCGGGAGCAGGGGCTGCATGTCTGGGTTTTTTTGGCAAAGGGCTGCCGGGAAGCTTGCTGGTCTGCTGCCAGGCTCCGGCGAGCTCTGCTGGTCCCTCCCTTTCACGAGCACTAAAAATTTGCCCTGAAACAAAAACATGCATGTGTGTGTAACAATCTGCCTTCTCAGCAGCACGGCCACCACCCCGGCATCGCTGGCCTCATTACTCGGAGCAGGAAATGAGTAAAACATAAATGGCTTGGAAGGAGCCAGGAGGGGCCGCTTCTCTCCCCCGCTCCCTGGCAATGGCCGCCTATCATTACAGTTTAATCTTGGAAATGCCAGACAGCTGTTGGGGTTGCTAGGAGACTGGCACACATTATGCAGATGTCGGGGACCTCAAATGTCTGCCGGAAATTACAGCTCATGTTGTGCGAGAGGAGACGTGCGTTTCCCTGTCTGGGGAGCCCAGCGGGAGCCCTGGGCCCCCCCCCACGCTCCCCACCCCTGAGCTGGGGCTGGCAGCCCGAGGCTTGACAAAACCCAGCGAGGACACCGGCTCCAGAGGGGGAACACAGATCACAGGCGCAGGAAAATACCTCAGGAAGGGAAAGACAGCCAGAGGGAGGGGGGCCATGAGCGGGCCTGGACGCAGCGCAGCTCCCTGTGCAGGCCCCCACAGCTGTCCGGGCAAGGCCCTCTCCTTGCAGCAAATTGCCCCGAGTGTTTTTAAAATAAATGCCACGCGGCACATTTATTGCACCAGGTGGGGGGCGAGGGAGGGTCCCGCCAAGCATCCGTGGAGGCTTGGCGCTGTCGCAGCAGCCTGCTCGTGGTGGTGGTGCAAAGTCGGTGTGGTCAGGGCCTCCTGCCGCCTAAAAATCCACGCTCTTCCGAGCAGGGAGACTCAGCAAAATGCTGGGAACGTGGGAAAGCGATCTGGGTGCCCAGCAAAACAGGTTACAGGAGGGTATTTTAAGTGTAGGAGAGCGTACGAGCGTTCAGATGCCCTGGGGAATGTCTGCCTGAATATCCGAGCAGCACCTAAACTGCCTCGCGCAGCAAGGAGCGCCGTGCCACATGGTGCGATTCCAGCATTACTCACCCCCAGGACTCAGCCTCTTCCCCACCCTGTTACATATGACCAGGAAATTATAGCCTGTGCGGCTCTGAGCCTGGCTGAACGGCTGCCATATCATATGATACACAACAGTGGTGTGACTGATGAAACAACAGAGCAATGTGTTTTTACTGAAACTCTGATGCTTCACAGAATAGACGGGCTTGGCTGGGTCAGACTGTCATTTGGTGTCTTGAATGCATGCTCCCTCTTGCACTTCTTGCCATTAATTAAAAATTCTGGATAAAAGTGAAATCTTAATCTTCCTTTATGCTCGTTTCTCACTGCCCTCCTTTTTCTTACAGCAGACTCCATGGCCAGCCTGTGTGTGGCTCAGACACTACAGTTCCTCAGTCTTTCTTACTCCATCCATCCCACCTGTGGACAGGTTTTAATTTTTCTTCACACTCAGCAGTCACAAGATCTTTCTCCTACAGCCATCCTATCCATGGCCTCTGTATCTCTCATCTCTAGTATTATAACATTCACTTCCCAGGTCTGCTGCATACCACTCCTCCCTGCCAGGACACAGCGCATGCAGCCGCAAAGGTCATCGCTGCAGCATACCATATCGTCTCATTCCTCTCTTGAATTTATCCACTACTTCCTTCTTAACTCTGAGCTTAAGGAACTTGTTATATCAAAGGTCACCTGTGCAAGACTGCTCATCCATCTTTTCCAGTATGTTTCTGCCTGTCTCCTCCACTAACAAGATATGTCCTTGCCTGCCCTGTCAGTCTCCTCACACTCTTTCATGCCACCTCCCCACTACATACCTCCTTTTGCTCCTCTTTTTGCAGCAACATCTCTACCTGGGTCAGCTCTCTGCAACTAAGGTAGTCCGATTTCCTACAGGTTTGTGCTTCACTGAATCTAAGCACCCCTGAAAGCCTTTTCTTCCTGCTGGGTATTTTTAAGAGATGTAGCCCATGCAAATTCTCTGAAGTCTGAGAATATATGAGCTCCTCCTACTGCAACCTTCTCCTGAGCTGAAGAAAAGGGTTTTCTTTTCATTTGGCTTCATATTTTAACAAAATTATTTCTGAGACAGCTTGAATTTGCTTGAAGTTGAAAATTACACACGCATCAGACAGACATATGTTATCATACACACATGCTCCCCCATACACAAAGATCTTGTGATCACATAAGCCTTCTTTCTTTCCAAAACCAGACATAAATTGTAGCTGCAAAGCCCTGTGCTTCTCATTACACCCCTTGTGCTCTATGTTAATTGTTTTTCTTCCACCGTTCCTCCATGTTTGCCTTTTTAGACCTTCTACTCCTAAGGGCAGGGACTGGTCTCTCCTCTATGCCTGGAAAGTGTTAAGTGCCTTACGGGCATTATAACAATTTAATTAGTTAATAAGTACTAACAATTTGCATTAGTATCATGCTTCCTGCCATGTCACATCAGACTACTGCTCCAGCCAGTCAAACATTTCCCCCTTTCTCTTGGTGCCCTGACTTAACTGTCACTGTAGCAAGGCCAGGGCCTGGTGTCTGGTAGTGGTCAGTGCCACCGTCCCAGTCTCATTTCGCACAATCTGTCTAAGATTTTCTCCTTCTAAATTCATCCTCTACAGTATCTGAGCTCTTACTGTACTGGCTAATGCAGCCCAGTAACACATGCGATGAAGTGAGACTCGTCAAGGGATGAGGGCTCTGCAATGCTCCCAGCATCGCACTATTCTGGGACAGGCAAAATAAAAGGATGAAGCAAGAACCCGCACTGACCCCAGTCCTCATGGGCCTCACAGCACATCACACAGGAAACTTTCCTGCAGTGGTTACAATTGCTAGTACCTTTATCTTTCTTATAGAATCTGTTTCTTCTTCAAAATATAATAGTTTCTTCAATAATACTGTGCAGTAGCAAATTCCACAATTTATCCTGCAGCTTGCTGCTTCAAGGAGAGAGAATCTGTAGTGGATAACATCAAGTGATCTTTCACATCCTGTGTCAATCATATTGAATTGCAAGGAAAACTAGGAGCCTCCTGGAAGGGTTTGACGGCTTTGCTGTGGAAAGAATCAGGAATGTGAGACTTGGGTGAAGAATTTCAATTAAAAGGAAGCCAGGAAGACCTTTGAGACAAGGTGGACACCTGCATTATATTTTAAGAGATATCTTTTATTTATGTATCTTATACCCCATATCCCTGCACAAACCCTTTATGTCTTATATTTCAGCAGAGAATCCTACACTTAGAAGCTGCAGATGGATGATTTGGTACAACAAATGAACCATTCAGGAGGGAAGAGATGGCCTTCTCCTTAAACATTGTTCATATATCTACTGCTTGGTCTTGGAAGCACGCCTGTCATCCTGCTGAGGAACGGGAAGGCAATTTCAGACAACGGAAGCAGCATGGGGAAAGAGATGGGACATGAATGCATCGGCATGTGGGAGGGTTGCTGGGAAAATGGAAAGCTCGCCATAGCTGGGCGAAGCCAGGAACCGCTCAGAATATGCAGCTGGAGGCCGTGGTGAACATACTGCAAAGGCCTTCTACCGGGAGGTGGCACCGGGCCTGCCCCGCTGCTCCTGTCACAGCAGCTGGCCCCCGTTGGGCACCGCGACCCCAATAGAAGTTATGAGGGACTGAAGACCCTAGAGAAAGTCCAGTCCACCGTACGTGCTGCCTCAGGGGCTGTGTGAAATTAACAGCTGGGAAATGATGTCAGGGCTGCCATCGGTTCTATATCACCGCTCTAGGGCAATATATAAGAAGAATGTGGGTCTTGCTACAGGCACGCTTAGGCCATAGGCAGGAGACCTGTCTTTTGGGACGACGGGTCCTGCTGGAGCACGGCCTGGTCAGTGCCTGAGCTACCTGTTGTTTACAGGCACCGGCTCCTCACAAACAAATCAACTAAGTGAACTGAGTGGGTGATAAAGCAGAGCAGAGAACTGCATTGTCCTCCTCAGAGTCATAAAAACTCATCTCTTTTACAACTGCTGAGTGCTTTGCCAATATCATGCCAAGGTGAGAGCGGCGGGGGGAAGGGAAAGATATTGAAAAGGAAAATAAATGGGCCAGGTAAACAGCGCTGCCGCCGCTGCTGCAGCCGGGTTGTCATGGCGACCGGGGTGAAGAAGAGGAGGAGGAGGAGGAGGGATGCGGGCTGATCGATAGGCCTGCGCTGGCTCATCTGGCTTCCATCCACGTGCAGCTACAGAGGGGGAGAAAATCAAAGAGCCACACACGGGGCAGACAGGGCCGCGGATTCGATACCCGGCAGCAGCCTGGTCGATAGCTTGCTGGAAGGCGGGTAATTGACTCCCGTTCTGCCAGCAGAAAGCGACGCGGAGACAGAGGTGTGTTTGTTAGCTACTGATTCGCAGCTCTACTTTATCGGCCGGTTTGTTCATTTAGTTGATTTGTTTGTTTGCTCGAGATCCCCTCTTCAGTCGGATTTCTCACTGTACCTGTCAAAGGCAAGCACAGCTGGACCGGAGCCAGCACCGCCCTCCAGTTTCTCAGTCACTTTCCCTCTCCCGTCCTTCCTTTGGTCCTGTTGGTTTTCTAATTGCACACTGACAGAGATTTTGACGGGGGAAGCTGGAAACAAGGACAATCTTTTCTTTCAGGATTTCTAGAGCTCCCTTTTCTGCCTGGGTCTGGGAGCACTTAAGTACAGCTCCTCCAGGGATGGTCTACCTGAGCTCTAGAAGCACAGTAGCCCCCAAAGAAATTAAATCGTTCTACTTCTGCACTTCACAGACCAGGTGAAGCACAGGCAGAGATATGCAACTGTCAGTCTTGTAAGTCTGCCATTGTCCAGAGGAGTTAGCTGCTGAGGGTGACCAGGTGTTGCTATCAAAGACGAAAAAAAAAAGCAAACAACATCGGAGAGAGGTGTATCAGAGGAAGGGGAGGGAAATCAGGGCATGCTGAGAGGAAAAAATAACAAAAATTAAAATAATTTTTAAGAAACACATACAAAAAAAAACAGGAGGATGCAGAAAAAGAGATCTCTGAGAGAAAAGCATGTATTCGTGAAGCACTGAGATAACGTAGGCTGATTCTCCCCTTCTATCTAGACCTGGGCACGGAGCCCTGGCGCAAAGCACCCGCCTGACCTTCAGGCAGGCAGTGCTGCATTTATAAACAAGCCCGTACAATAAACCAAGCTCACCCTCATGCTGATTAAGCTTCTGCAGGCATTTCCCAACAAAACATAGTGGAATTTGGGTGGTAAAAACAGGACTTGTGTTTTCTATCTTCTATCAAAACAAGCAGCCCAAGACTCCCTGTCACCTCCCCGGGGCACTAGGAACCTAATTGACTTAAGCAGGAACAAAGCACTGCCCCTCTGTGTGGTGCGACGCCCGTCGGCACAGAGCGGTCCATCTCCACTCCGAGATGCTCTGGGTGGCAGGGACCATCTGTTTGTTCTATGCTCGTCTATTGTCCAGCTTGCTGGAGTCCTGGTCTACAATGAGCATTTAGGCACTATGGTAATAATAAGAGTAGTAGCAAACATTGCTGGATAATTGGTACTGCTTTGTGGAGCAATGAGCCCCTTAGGGTACTGCTAAGAAGAGGCACACCAGAAGTATCACTTCCTTCAGTTCTCTAGATTTTTCTTGGAGCTATCCCATCCAAATGCTCTGCAAATGCAATTTTATTTAGCTTCTGAATTAAAAATGAAAACTCATTTGCTTGGAATTCGGCATCTCTTAGCTGGCAGCAGTCCAGCTCTCAGGGCTTGTGCTTTTCGGGTCTGATCCAAATCCCAGAGAAGTCACTGAAAATCTCTCCACCGATTTTAGTGAGTCAAACTACCGCATGAGGAGTAAACTGCCATCTCTCTATGCTTTTCTTTTTATTATTATTTCCTTTTCATGCTTTGAAGCACTAGCAGGTGTATCTCACAGAAGCTGGATGTAAATCACAGTGGGAAGAGGGGGGCTGCGTGCGCACAACTGCTCCCCATTGCATAACCTGCAAGATGCAGGCTACGTCAGGCGATGCTAACAGGGTAGGGACTGCAGCTCTTTTCATTCCCCAGTACGTCTGCCACTGGAAATATTTACAAACCACCCAAAGATGCCTCTGTGCCCTGTAGAATATTTTCCTTCAGTTCCTTTGTGAGTGGGAAGATAAGAGCTTCCTAACCTCTGGGCATAATTTATGGCAGAAATAAATAGCAAGATGATAGAACAGCTCTAAAGTACATTATTGAAAACGTTCACCTCCAGAGAGAGCAGGCAGGTGGGTGAGCCAGAATCAAGTCAGACTAAAAGCCTTAGAGGAATAGTAGTATCTTCTAGTCATAAAGGAACAAAAAGTGTTTGCTGCACCTGCAGACTGTTTCCTCTCAAGAAGGAAGCCGGAAGGTTGCACAAAATATTAAACAAGCAATGAAACAGCCTGTCGCCAAATTTGTGCTCAGGCAGAATAAATAAAAGGACATATATTATTCTACGTTGCTATCAAGCTAAATGCCTGGGCTACCTGCCAACAAGAACAACTATTTGCTGAACCCCTCCGCACAACACGGATGAGCAAAGAAAGGGGGAAGACACGGGAAGAGCGGGATGGGTCTCTTACGCGTCGGTACGATCCCAGAGAGTCAGCGCGGCGAGTCTGGCTGGCTAGAGAGCAAATTCAGGGGCCTGACCACTGAAACATAGTCTACATTCTGGCAAGAATGAGGTAACCCAAACATGCTGGAAGCATATATTCGCAAGGGGAATGATGCAATGCACAAACAGCCCACGTCTTTCTTGAAAGGGACCTTGAAGGTCTCTTGGGCTACGTAGGAGCTGTAGGAGGGCATCTCACCTGCCTCTGCGCTGGTGCACTTTCACAGCTGTATACACAGGCCTCAAAAACAGGGTCCCTTTAAATTTCTGGTCGCCTACTAAAATGCCACTTTCTAGGAATTTGCCCAGAAGCATTCCTGGCAGGGAACTGACGCCTTCGGAAAGCAAGACCAGTAGGGTTAACTCAATCTCTATCAATAGTAAAGCACAAGATTTTGATAACACAAGGGCTCCTGAATCCTAAAAAGCAAGAAAAACAACTGCAGTCCTACGCTACGAATGGCATCGATGCTTCAGTTCTGCGCTGCATACCGTAATGCTTACCTAAGGCCTCAAAACAGGGGTCATGAAGCAAATCTGGGAGTGTTTAACTGAGTTGTCTGACTGGCAATCTGTGGGCTGGGATCACACTGACAATTTCCTTTGAACACCATCTTTGCAACGCAGGAGCTGAGGAAAGGTGATTCAGGAAGCCCTTGAAGGCCATTTGTTAGTGCATTTCTCTAGCCACAGGCTCTGCAATTGCTTTCATGTCCAGTGAGGAGGTGGGAGGACAGACTGGAAGCTTGCTTCTGCCTGTGCCTGCTGGTCATCTCAGCATCCACAGGGCACGCCACCACTGTACCAACAGTAGGTCCTTTAGTACTGGAAAAACTGGATACCTTAATAACCTGAGAAACTTTTCTAGGGAAAACACAGAGAACAAAGAGCGCAGAGGAAGATCTGCTTCTGCAAGAGCAGCCAGTGGGCAGGCGAGACTGAGATTCTGGGCTTTGCAAAGACCTGCTAGAATTCATACAAATCAGGACAACGCTTGGGAGGATCGCTGCCACTCCCAAAATCAAAATCAAATCTAGGAATTGTGACAGTGGCTTAATTCAGCCCCAGGGGTGACCTGTGAGTACTCAGCAGGCCCAGCAGAAGGTCTGTTCCAGTGCCAGAACACACAGCCGCCTCATCCTGGGAGTCCTCCTTTACAACAAAACGCACACACAGCCTCCAGTCACCGACTTGACCTTAGAGCACCTTCAACCTGAGAACCCAGGCCAACGCCTATCAGCAGTATAATTTAAATCCTAAACTCTGGTGCTGCAATGATGCATTGTTTTATGATTAATGAATGCCATTAAACCAGAAAGCCTCTTCATCCAGCAGTGAAAACTCAGGAGAAATACCAGAGTCAGCCACAGTCAAGGGGGCTGAACCAAGAAGCGAAATAAGTGCTTGTGGTTTAAGAAATCTGACTTTCAGTCTCGTTTCAAGATTGCTCCATCCTAAATTGTTAATCCACATTGATCTGCTTTCAGAAAATTCGCAGGGCTGCCTTCTGCCTGTGCAGCTCCCCAAGCAGGAGAAGCCAAGCAGGGACAGGGCACCACTGGAGTCTCTGGTCCTCAACACTGGTGCTAACCTGCCTCCTGTTCCTGGCAGGAAAGCAAAGCCTGGACATTTTGCTGACACTGCCTCAGGTTCATTTAGATACAACTGATCAAACAGACAGGTTAGTATAAGGAAGGGGAAGGAAGCATGCAGCCAGCGGTAACTCCAGCTTAGCCACGTATTAGTGTGCTCCACTGTCGATGTAATCCCACACATGCAAGGCTTTGTGCTGAGCTAAGCAAAGTTAGCTGCTTGTAATCAAAGTGCACTTCAGTTAGCTCACCTGCAGTGAATGCTGGTGATTATTTGGGGCTTTACAGCGCAGATAACCTCATCAGTGGTCACAGATGGTTGAGTCGAGACTATGCTTGAATATAGACAAGAACCGCTATATAGGCTTTGGGGGCATAGCAGAGCAGAAAGTGAAAAATGTGCTGATTAAACACTTAGGTTTCCAGTCACTTGTGAATTTGGACCTTTTTTTTTTCCAGGTTAGTGACAAGGATGATTTCTCATGCTGTGTGAGAGGCCAACTGCTCACACTAGCAACGTGGCAGGCAGAAGAGCCTGGGGAGAAGACAAAGAAAAGCAGCTCAAAGCACGAGGAGGCTGGGGAAAAGCAGGGGCCAGGCAGCAAAAGCCTGTGGGGAGGGTACACCCCTAAGCAGTGAGGACTGCAGCTGCCTCAATGCCCGTGGTGCCACAGGGATGGCTTTAAAGCAGCTCCAGTTCCCATAGCAGCAGCACCTGGCAGAGCTGAGGGTCAGGATGCAGCTCCCGTGGAGGAGAGGAGCCAAGCTGGCTGCCTGCCCCAGCCCTGCCAGCGGCAGCACAAAGCCCCTGTCCCAGGGCAGCTGTGCAGCCCCCAGCCTGGGCTCCCTCCTTAAGCAGGAAGGCAGAGATCCCTTCACCTCAGCCCCCCCTATGAAAGACAGATCAGCTGAAAAGCAGCTCCTGCTTTGCAGCAGTGCCCCAGTCAATTTTTGGATTCCCAAGAGAAGAAGAGAGAGGCTGAGCTAAACCTCAGTGTCTGGCAGGACAGGTGAAAGGGCCAGCGAACATCCTCAGCAGAAGGGTGCAGAGGGATCCTCACTCTCTGACACATTACCAAACAAGTGCTTTTCCTTCCCCTTGCGCCTGCTTTCTGGCTCGTCTTTTTACCTACTACAGCTTCTCTGCTGCTGATTTTTGTTCTCACCCTCCTTTCTGTGCTCTAGCAAAATCTTCTGCTTTGTAGGCATGATGCCAGTTCAGGCTGATGTTTACCAGCTCTAGTAGGGTTCACTTTCTCACTTGCACAATTCACACCTTCTCCCAGAGAGAAAGAAGTGAGAGGCTGCCATTAGCAGGATTGAATGTCAGACACCTGAGAAAGCTGACACTGAAGAAGTGATGGAGGCAGTTCCTAGCAAACAGGTGGCTACATCATAAAACCTCTTACACTTGATGCTAACCAGCCGAGCCTGGCAGCCTTGGTGGAAAGGCCAGGGGCCAAATGGGTCACAGAGAGTGAAGTCTCTGTTGTCCCGAGGGGTTCTTCTACGGCTGGGCTGAAGCGTGCTGCAGTGGCTGAGTGCATGCTCTCACCTGTGCCTGCTTCTACTCCTTCTCTATCATCCTCTTATCGGGGCTGAGAATCTCACATCTTTCAGCAGAATTCATTTGACGTTGAATGCAAGGAAAAAAAATACAGGGAAATTGTTAGGCTCCGAGAAATAAACATTTTCAGGAACAATTTCATCTTACTGACTGTGGAAATGTGTGACAGATCCGAGCTCAGGCAAATCAAGCGGACCACTATCCATATTTCATTCCGATATTGTGAGAGAAAGCAGCAGCAGCCAGAGAAATGGAAAGATCGACAGTTAATTGGAAATGTTACATCTGCTGTTTATGCAAAAGGCATAAATATTTATATCCTGAAGGCTGACTTTTAGGTTCGCTCCTCAGCAGGAAGAGATTTACATTTTGAATAAAGACTTTTTCCTTCCCCTTCTCAGTAAACGTGAGCAGTTTATTATTCCTTTAAACAGGAATCTTTAGCCGAGTTCTCCAGTCCCATTAGTTACATGCAGATTCCCTGGGCTTCGACAGAAATTACAGGTGTGTGCAGCCTGCAGCATCAGCCTCCCTGCTTTTAGACAGAAAGAGAGGGGTGAGGCTGAGACAAAAGGGCAGGAAAGGAGATCGCAAAACGAGAAGGCAGAAGATACAGTGACAATTCAAAGGCACCTGAGATGCTGAACTGTTTTTCTAAATCTGCTTTTAGTAAGAAAATAGTGAAGGTCTGTACCTTGAAAGCACAGAAAAATTGGACAACGTTAGCTGTTGATACAGAGGAAAGAAATACTAGGAAAATTTAATACACTGATATATTGGAGTAAGCAGCCCTCACAACAGTGTGATGAGTGAACGAGCTAACAAAGCCATTTACGCATGCAGTGATCCTCGAAAAGTCAGGGAAATGTGCTGAAATATGGCAATATTACAAACAATGACAAAAAGTATGTTATTCTACGAAGCATCGTGTACCTTATCTGGCCTTCAGACCTGCTGCTTCTCTGTGACTCTCCTTGCCCTGTACTTGGTGAGCCAGGCTTCATACCCCTCCCCGTACCGTCCCATGCTGCTGTGCCCTCATCTCCCATGGTCTGCCACCCTGCTCCCATTTCTCCTCTCATTTCTGCCTGCTTCCATCCTTGTCCTCTGCTTCAGGCTTTGCCTGCTTTCCTGCCTGCCTTCTCACTGCTTTTCATTTCACCACTCACACTAGGCTCCAGCATCCACCCTCTTCCCTACCATTTCCCAATTTGAGGCTTCCACTATTACTCCAGCTATTCCCATCAGCTTCTGCCTCCATCTGCTCTCTTCTCTTCCCCCACTCCCAACCTCAAACTTCATGTTTGACTTAGTGCATTCTCAAGAGACCCCCAAATCTTTCCATCTCTGTGCAGATGCTGAAGCTATTTGCCTCCCTCCCTTCTACAGCATCACTTCTTTCTGTATTTTAATCGTTCTCTCTGATTATCTGTAGAGTTAAAGCTAAGAAAAGAGTTACAGAAAACACTAACAAAACACCCAGATGAGATTCAGGATGCTGGGGGTTCCTCTCCTTGGCACATATCAAACAGACTGGCCCCTGCCTGCAGACCAGAGCGCAGGCAGCAATGCTGCCAGGCAGCCAGCAGTTGCTTGAGCTCCAGCCCTGGACATCTTAGTGCCTCTTGTCCCCTGCTTAATAATAAAAACTGCACCTCTTGCAGGGACTGAGGAGTCTCCAAAGCTATAATCTCATTATATGAAAGCACTTGTATGGGGAATGGGTGTGTGGAGCCTGCTGCGGATGAGAGGGCTACCTGACTCGAGTACTGATTTGTGCCTTCCTGGCACAGAGTTATCAGCGCAGAGCATTCCCGCAGGGCCAGCGGACCAAGCCAAAGGTATCGTGGAGTTTACTTTCACCCCCTTTCTAGCCTTCACTGGATTACTTCCAACTCCTTCTCCTTTGTCTCCCAAAAAAATGTAAGGAAGGAAAGCACCAGGACCGTGAGAGGCTGTTTGTATTCTCCCCCTGCTTTGCCCCTTGTTTCTGAAGTCCTAGAATTTCAAAGCAAGATTTGATTTCAGTTTAAGGGAATTTGTGTGTGTGTGTGTTAAAATGGTTTGTCCTCTGGGACTATTTTTCCTGGCTTCCATCGTTTCTGTTGCCAAGGCAACTACAGCTGGCTCAGATGTGCTGCTGCCATGGCAACTGTCTGGTCCTCCTTTCAAAGGATGCAGCGAGATAGGAATAATATTTGCATCCCCAATGCTGCACAGAACAAATCTCTTTCACCACTCCTGGGGAAGACATAAGACAACTGTATAAAATCAGCACAAAATCCAATCTAAATCCTCTCGGAGAGGGTTTTAGACAGCTGGTGATATGAGAGAGCTGCAAAGAAATTGGGCTTGGGGGTGAACTGGCACTTGTCTGGCATTTTCAGAGGCTGTTCTGGGCAAAGCAGTACACTTGGAAATACCCCTTAGAAATCACCCATGTGGGAAGAACACGAGATTTGCCAGGAACAGCTAATTCATGTAAAAACTAACACATTTTCTGTAAGATCTTTGGGGAAATTGTTATCTGTTAAGAAATGCACGGTAAGATACACCTTGGTATTTCATCCCGGAGAACAGATCAGAGCTTGCGTTACGCGTGGTTGTGTGCTGGGATACGGCCAGCACAAGTTGCCTGCGTCCCTCTTAGACAAATACTGCTGCAGACTCACAGAAGGATCAATATTCCCTGTAACTGTTTGATCTTCCACGTTGTTCGTCTCCCACCACCCTGTCCACACACGTACCCACCCAGCTGAGGAGGAGGAGGAGGAGGAGGAAGAGGTAGAGGAGAAAGAAGAGGAAGAGGAGGAGGAGGAGGTGCAGTGCCAGGCCCTGGCACAACAAAACAGCTCAGCCACAAGCCTCAAGAAGCCCTGACTCAGCCCGCATGTCACACAGCGTGGTACCAGAGGGGTATTCCTTTGCAGTGGCACCAGGCAGTCGTGTGATTTGTTTTGTGGGATGTCTAATGCCTTTATTCTTGAATTTAACTTCCTTGTGTCATCTACATGTGCCAGGCTGCGCTTTGTTCTTTGTCTTCTTGTTTGTTTCTCTTTCTTTGGTCTTGTTGCTACTGCTGGGACGGGTGGGAAAGGAAGACACAGAGAGGTTTCTGTGCGAGGCTAGCCCCGTCCTCTGCAGTTGTCTTCAGCAGCTTCCCCAAGGACTGTGGCGTTCACAACAGATACCAAAAGGCAACAACTGTGCAACGGAGTACTGTGGAGAAATGAGAGTATTTCCTTGGGGAAACAAGGAGTCGTCCCCTGTATTTCATATCACCAGCAGCCAGCCCTGCCCCGTCCTGTTTTTTATCATTGTGCTGGGCAGGATGTGATCTGCTAGAGGGGTGCAGCAGAGCCTGGCTGTTTTGCCCTGCAGATGTGCGCCATCCCTGCTGCCTTCCTTTAAAACAGTCACTACCTGAACCACTGAATTCCTGAACCACTGCATGGCTCTGAGGTGAGGCACCTTTGGTATCTTTCCCATCAGCAAAGACCAATTAAAAGCAGTGCTGTTAGTAGAGAGGAGTAGGAAGGAGCAAGAATAATTAAGAGCAAAGATCACCACAGGCTCCAGGCAGCTACTGCTAATTATTTATCTGCAGTGTGTAGGCCTAGCCTCTCCTGTGTCACAGGGCACGGACAGCGCACCTTATTTTTGAACCATTTTGCCCTATAGCGCTCCATCCACTTCCACTGCTGTCTCCAGGACTTATTTGGTCCCATTAGCAAGGAGAACATTGTAGACAGGCAGAAATAAATCTATTCTACCACCTAATGTCAGAGGAAGATCATTATCCTTACTGTGGAGCAGAGGCATGTGAAGGATGGGGAACTTGCCTAAATGCAAGTTGTCCACACAAACACAAGCGCTGGAATTAGGAGGCCTTCTGCTTAGCCATCGCGTCCCTTCACAGAAACCCTGGTGTCTCATCACTTCATCTTGTGCCCAGAGCTTTCAAGCAGCAAAACACCTCTGCCATCCAACTGCAGTAAAAGCCTCAATGTGTAACTAGCAGATCTTGAGAAATTTCTGGATAAGGTACTAAGTTCTGTGTGGCTTTCCCTCAGATATTTTGGGGATATTCAACAAAACTAACCTTTCGCTTCAGAATGATGAAATCAATATGCTTTGCCATCAGTTATGTTGGAAGGAGGACCATAATACAGCTCTCCTTCAATTACAGGAGATGGAATCAATACATTTCACCTCCATTTATGTGGTTAAGGTCTAAGTCAGCATGGCCCACCTTTTATTTATGGGGGCGGCCTCAATACAGTTCGCTTTCATTTAATGGGGAGGAACTAATATGTCTTGCTTTCACTTATGGGGGGTGGGAAGGAGAGAATCGATACAGCCACCATCATTTATTGGGCGGAATCCACAGATCTCACCTTGATTTACTGGGGAGATCAATACCTCAACCTTCATTAAAATGGGTGGTGTGTTGGACTGAATAAGGCTCACCTTCTGGAAGAGCAGACTGACTGAACCTGGCTCGCCATGTACGTGGAGGTGATTCAGTGACGGCCTTCATGTATATGAGGGTTGGACACCGTGTGGCTCGCCAGCTAATACAGGTTTGTACACAATTCTGCTCACTGTTAGGCCTGGAAAGTCAGGGGCAGGTTCGATACAGTGGGGACCCTGCGTGGCAGGCCTTCCTGCCCCAGAAGTCTGTCTGTGCTTTCCCATGCATGAGAGGGGCAGGTTCAATACAATTTGACTCTATTAAAGCATGTGGGAGCCTGGATTCGGTGTAATATATCTTCCTTTACAGGAGACGGTCTCAAGATAGTTCTTCATTTATGCAGAGGTAGATTCAGTGATGTTCTTCATTTTCAAAAGCCGGATTCACTGTTCCTCATCTTCTTTTATAGGTAGCTAATATGAACTGTAAATTAATTGTAGGAGTAGAGAAATGGCCATGATGTATTCCAGGCCCACATTATGGCAGTCTAACTCAATGTCGGGGAAGGAAATGCTTCTCTACAGCTCCTCAGAGCACAGTGAAGCAGAGGAATTGAGTATATAGGTATGAAGAAGGGGGAAGATGGCAAGAGGCTCCTAAGCTACTTTTACACAAAGACTGCTGCTGGCATGATTTGTCTTTGCAGCATCGCACGGTCTCTGTGGAAGTAGCTGATCTCACTGCATTTCAGAGCTGCTAATTCAGGCCTAAATCTTGCTGTCTTTCTCTCCAAAAGACACTAATTGCCATTTTTTCCTACCATCCTCCCTCAAAAGAGCTCAAAGCCCAGCTGAAAAGAGCGTGGCCTGTTCTCCCATCACCTGCTACACACCCACCTCCCCAGGCCTGTCGGGAGTGCTGAGCAGGCCGCAGCGGCGAGCCTTTCTTATTTCGGCTCCTGATTTGTTTGCAGCTCAGATTATCAGTGACCAGAAGTAAATGCTACTTGACGCAGCCAGGGGGGTTGCATGATACGTGTTAGGGGGCACCGGTACGTTTCCTGGGGGAGATATGTCAGAACTACTCAGGGAAAAATGTCAGCCCAACTGCCCACCTTGCTGGGTTTCTCAGCAGGGAGCCCGTGGACTGAAAGGACCCCAGAGACTGAACTGCCCTGTCACTTCTCATCATGTGCAGCAGCTGCACAGCACACAGCACCTGCAGCTCCCATTTCAAGGTGAAAAGACAAAAAGCAAATGGAGGACGCTTTAATAACACCACTGAAACACACTGTGTTGAAAATATGGCAGTCCCTGCTGCCCTCTCCTTTTTCCTGCACACCCAGGGGAAATGGGTAAGGGTGAGGTGAGGAACCAAAAGCAGACAGGTTTTGACTCAGACCCGCTGCTTCTTTTGGCTGATGAAAGCCTGCAGCAGATTTCTAGGAGGCAGAAGGTGGAATGTGCATTTTCCATCCCTGAAGTTGCAGGCACATTTGTTTTCATCACTGCAGCGTATCTGCATCGCTACTTCTCCACGCTGGCTGCTTGTAGCGCTGTACTTAGAACTGTGCATGTCTCTGTGTCAAGTAGGGCTTTTCACAGGCTGTCCTTTTATATCATACTGGGTCAGCTAGATAGATAGGCTGAATACGAGAATGCCTATTTGCACGCAGAGTATTTCTATGACAAATAGGTTAATTCCACAAAGAGTTTCATTCTGTTCCAAGCCCTCTCATGTCTCTTACATTCTTGTCCTCAAATACCCTGCCTCTTCCCTCTTCTTTTTTTTTAATTCTAATTTTAACGTTAGGCTTTCTGAATCTCCCTTTCTTTATTCCCCAGTGCCCAGGCTTTGCCGCCTATCTCCTTTCTCTCTCTCCCCAGATTCCTTCTTTACAATGCCCTTCCTTAGACCTCCAGGTAAGCTTCTGTCTTTTGTCCAAAAATTTGAACATCCTCCAAGCTCAGTCACCTCCACAGACCCATGTAATGTCGTATTCTATCCCTTGCTAGTCTAATAGAGCCATAAATTAGAGAAAGAGTCATTCAGTAGGTCAGCCTTTTTCCTTAAAGCTTTCTGGGAAACCTTCAGCAGCTATGGGTGACTGCGCGAGTTGTGCTGCTGCTGAATTCTTGAGGCCCACGGCACGGCCAGAATCTCCCATCGCCGCTTAGATGAACTCACGGACTGTGATTTGGACAAGCACCAAGCACATGGAGGAGATCCAACAGGCTACCTCGGAAATTATTGCAAATTCCATCCAGAAGTGGTCTAAAGCATGGGAAGGAATAAGAATGCCCTCCTTAGGGCAGAAGTGTGCCTTAATTACAGAATGCAAGAGACCACACGGTATGATGATGGGCTTCTTAGAATAATCAGTATTAATATCCAGCTCTTACATGCTGCTTTTTGTTAGATTTCAAAATGCTTCACCAGTGGCACAAAAATGACGATGCTTGGCCAAAGCCAGCCAGTGGCAGGACCACAAATGGAAACCAGCTGTCCCCAGCGTCCCAGGAGAACACGCTAGTTTCTAGCCATGCTTCCTCCCATAAAAGGCATAAGAAATGAGTCCTGCTCCTCGCACCAACTGCACCGCGTAAAGGAGCGGGAGGGCAGGTATGAATTGTTGCAGGGGTCCCCCTCATTAAGTATATATATATATATTTATCTGTTTTCTCTAGTTTTGGCAACCCTTCTCCCAGGCAGAGCTGCTCGGGGTACGATCTCCCCCTGCGGTCCATGATTCTGCATCAGCCTACGCCAGCAGCCACTGCAGCCCGGGCAGGAGGAGAGGAGCCCAACCTGCGCAGGGAACAAAGCCAACTGCCACTCGCTCCTGACTTAAAGGAACGCCAGCTCCTCTCCTTTGTCTCTCCTTTGTGAGCAGAGGAGTGAATTTGGTGCAGTGATTGAAAGGTGCTACTTCGTGATCTGCAATGTATTTTAACACCTTTTCAACGTGAGGTGACCATGCAGGCTTTTTACTCTCTTTCCATATCTATTTGATTGTGCTTTCAGAAGCTGTAAACAGGGACACAATAACAGTCTTCCGTCTGCACAGAGCCTTGCTCTGCATTATTCATACATTTCCTTCCCGTTTCACACACTTATGTCAGTCCTCATTCAGGCAAAATTCATGTTAAATGATTCACGCTCTCTTTCTCTATATGTGTCTTTCTCTTTTTCTCTGTCTTTGAAATACGAATGAGAGAAAAATGCAAAAAAAGAACCTGCGATTAGACTCCTCTCTCTCTTTTTCCTTTCCCCTCCTCAGTCAGACCCCAATTCTCAACAAGATCTATATCTGCCCTCTTGACTTCACTGTCTGATGCAGAGGAAAATGAAGCAGAGGAGATGTCACTGTTAAAAAGTCCCATCAGTATCATCCAGTTATGCGCTGATTAATCCTAATTTCTGAAATTAAAGAAAGAAACTCCCATCTATGTATCCTCTTTGCCCCTGTCAGAGATCTGTACTATCTCCTTTTTCCCTTGCCTTGCCTTGCCTTGCCTTGCCTTGCCTTGCCTTCCCTTCCCTTCCCTTCCCTCAGGATTTTTGCCCTGAGAAGCCTCCCCACATATCCTAGGAGCATCTTAGAGATCTTAGTGGCAATTGCTCCAGGGCTTTTCACTTGCTGGGTGCTGTGAAGTTCTGCCTTGCCACTTTCATTACTTGATATTCATATGGGATTAATAGAAGGACGAGCAAGAAGGCATGGCTTGCGGCATTTGTTATACAGGGATGAATCCCAGCTTTGTGGTTTATCTTTTTTTGACTTGCATGATGCAGCTGAATGCCTTAACCCACAGTTGCCCGCCTGTGACTCTCCAGCACTGCATCAAGAGAAGACCGAGGTGCTGATGATGGGTTGAAGGGAGCGACCTGGGAGAATGGCAGGCCTGACAGAAGTCTCCCTGATGGCTGGGACCTGTTTTCACTGGCACATCAGTTTGCACCACAGGGAAGCTGTCAAAGCCCAGGATGACTTTAGATTACCGTGGCATGACGGTGTCCAGGAATGCATTTTTCTATCTTAACGTGGCTGAAAGGTTGCAACCATCCCTCTCAGAGCAGCAAGCCCTGCTGTCGTCCGCGCATTGTGTCGTGCTCTGCGCACCCCAAAGCTCTGCACCAGGGGCCGTGCTCTGAGTGCACGGGGAAGCTGAAAGCAGTGCAGAATGCAGATGACTGCCAGTGAAAGAGACTTTCTCACTGGGAACCACCAGTGCCAGCCAAACTGCAGTGGGTGGCCACTGCTTTTCTTGGGGAATGTGAAATGCTCCTTTGGTTCGACAGAGCCCTGAGTGAGGCTTGTGAAACTGAGAGACACCCACCTCCCACCGAGACCCTGCAGCGCCAGCCCCGGCAGAGGCATTGCCACCGCGCCTCCCTGCCCGAGCGAGGGGACACAGAGCTCCTGGCAGGGCACCCCCAGAAAACGAGCCCTAGTGTAGGGATCTGTTTTTCTCCTTCTGGTTCTGAAATAACATTTGTATTTTACTTTTCATCTGTTACCTTTCCCTGGAATTGGCTCCTGCTGGATGCTTACGGGGAAGGTGGACGCAGCACTGAAGACAGATGGGTTGAGTATGAGAGTGCTTTTTGTAATATAGCTTTCAAGTACAGAATTTTCCTTTGGAATGTTTGTAATGATGCTGAGGAATTCTCCTTCGTAAGGATTTTCAGTGTGCGTACTTGTTATCCAGAAATGGAACAAGTGTGGCCTTTTGCATTGAGAAAAATGAAATAAAACAAGCAAAAAAAGACTGACATTAATATTTCTCCTGATTTTGATAGTAAATGTTCTTTCATCTTTCTCATATTTGTCCTGGTTAGACCCTCTGAAGCAATCTGAACACTTCCCTGTGGTGCTTATGGCTTAGACACCTGTAGGTCCATCACGGTGCCTTTCCCCATTAGCCAATTTTTCTAGCAGCACCAGCCAAAGGAAGCTGTCTGGTGCAAAGGAAGCTGTGTAATTGTCAAACTGTGCAGCAAGGCAGGCCAGGAGGAATGGGAATCATTTTATCCCTCCCCAACTCTGCCCCTCTCTGTGCAACTTCATTTTCAGAGCGATGATTACCCTGACAGCTGGGTAACCTCACTGGGCTTGCCCTTGCTGGACTGTATCAATTAGAGCCAACATCACTGCTCGTGACGCACGTTTCGGAGTGGCTTCTTGGCTCAGTTCAGGTGTGGGATCCACTTCCACGGGATTGCACCAGCTTCATGCCTCCAGCCTCCAGCACAGGGCAGGGCAGTTTCCTGGCCCTCCTTCTGTTCCTTTTTGGAGAGGGGGAATGCTGACATCTTCCACGCTTCGCCTTCTTTCCCCCTCTCCCTTTTTTTGCATCCGAAAGCCCTCGAGAGACCCAAATCCATCTTCCACACTCAGCAGCAGTGCTGGGGAAGGGAAGGAAGGGGGAGGGCGGGCTGCAGCCTGATTTCCAGGGGGACTGCACTGCTCATCAAAGGGACTGTATCCAGGCAACCCGCTTCCCCTGCCTGAGACGGGCACCCGCAGCTGGGGCTTCGGAAAGCTGAGAAGGAGCTACTGTAAAGAGCAGCTACGGGGAGGAGGTGGGGACGGCGCGGAGAGGGAGCCGTGTTATTTTGGGCAGGTTATTTCTGCCCTGGCGTCAGCAGGGCATCCAGGCTGCTACAGTAACCAACGGAGCCACCCAAATGCTCCTCTCCGGGTCCCCCCCAAGAGGAGGGAAGCGCGAGCAGGTTCCTCACCCCATGGAAGGGCAATGGGGAAAGGCTCGCCATGCCTCGCACAGGAGCAGGTCGGTTCCCCGGCTGGGGAAGGAGGAGGACGGTGAGGCACAACCCCTCCTCCTGGGGGCACAGTGAGGATATGTTCTGTACGGCTTGGAAAGCTCAAATCCAGCACGTGAAAGTGCCAAACCCACAAATGCACAGGCAGACACACTGCCACGTGCAGGCAGAGATGACACGGGCCCTCAGGGTCCCCCGTACTCAGGTCCTCAGCAGCTGAGCACCTCAGCAGTTGTTACTCTACTTACTGCCTGAGCGACAGTCGCAGCGCTTTCTACCAGTGCGGGGTACGGGTGAGTTTTAGATCCTAAGCTCCTGTTTTGGCCATATTCCTAGGATTTGGTCCCAGCTTAAGACCTCACCTGATTCTCTCCCAGGCAGGAGCCAGCACAGGTTGTGCACAGCTCCCCAGGAAAGCCTCTCCACGCTGGCTGCCTTGATTCTCTTTCTGCAACTGAGAGCTGCCTTTCTCCAAGAAGCATCCTCCTCCTCTTGGTCACCTTTCACGGGAATCACAGAATGGCTGGGGTTGGAAGGGGCCTCCAGAGATATCTAATCCAACCCCCTGCTCAAGCAGGGTCACCTGGAGCATGTTACACAGGGGAGCTCCCACCCCGATGAGAAGGCAGTAGGTAGTTGTGGCCCTGCCTCTGACAAGGAGGCATCCCCGCGGGTGAGGGAGCCCCCAGCCCTCTGGTGAGAGATGCCCAGATTCACAGTGTGAGGGAAGTACAAAACGCTCTCCATTCCTCTTCCCTCTTTTTCTCAGCCATGCTCCAGCAGCGCACATCCTCCCTCACCTCACTTAGCTCCTTTGGTGTACCACAACATCTCTTCTTATCCTTTCTCCCCATCGCTTTTCCTACTCTTCCTTTACCCTGTCCTCTTTCTTCCTCTGCCTCCTCCACACGCTCTCCCAGCCCGGAGCCCCACTACCCAGCCGCACGGAGGGGATCCTACCCCCGTCCCAGGCATTTCCTGACCTCTCAAGTGCCTCTCTCCTAGGAGTACCTCCGCTGGCTGCCCTTTGACTCTTTTTTCAGCGCTTTCTAACCTGTGGCTGAGTAGCTCACAAAGTGCCATTTGCTAGGCGGAGAGAAATACGCTCCGGGGGGCTTCGAAAGAGCATTAAGGAGCTAAAAATAACCGTGGGTCAACTCTGAATGAGCCGGAGGCACTTCTCCTGCCCCAGCCCCAGCTGGTGCGCAGCCGGAGAGGACGCACAGCCAGATGAATCCTCTCTGGCCTCTGCAGCCGCTCCTCTCCCTGCCCTCGGGGCATTGCTGCTGCCAGGACCGGGATTGCCACACTGCTATAGAAAGAGGAAAACAAAACAAATGAAAAGGAATCTGCCCCAGAATAACCCCTCCGCCTCCTGGCACCGCATCCGCCACAGAAAGTTTTGTGAATCAGAGATGTTAGGCAGGAAAAGGCCTATTAGTTCCCATGGCTGTCCAAGCAGGGGGATGGGAGAAGGAGAGGTTAGTGCCCGATTATCCCCTCCAGCCTGCTTCGGTCAAGCATCTTCAGACGGGGAATCCTCCTCGGGCCCCACAGACAGACCCAGCTCTCTCAGAACAGCTCTGACACAGCAGCAGGGCTGGGGCAGCCCCTCGGGGCTCCATCTGTGTCTGAGCACATGCAGGGATGAAGCGAGGAAGATCACAGAGCACCATGACATCACATCTGACGCTTGATAAGATCTAACTTTAGAAAGGAAAATAAAGACTCGATATACTTTGATTGCCCTAACCGCTCACTCGGGTGAGTAAGAGTTTCACCAGCTCGCATTGGGCAACACAAAGCAGAGGCAGGTGTTCCTAACACGGCTGGGGAAACGACAGTAACATCACTAATTCCAGCACCTCTTATAAACAGCATTTTAAAAACCTGCATTTAAGTATAAATATTGCAGAGGCCAGCACTCCAAACTAAAGATGTGAGGAATGCAGCAACACAATCCTTCACTCTCATTCCCCCCTCAGCCCCCTGCTACTCTGGTGCACTGAGCGGTGCTCAGTGAATGAGGACAGCATCGGCCTTTCTTTCAGCCTGACTTGAACCCAAACCCAGACTTCATCCCCTACCTTCCCTCTCCAGTCTTCCTTAGCCTAAGCTTATGGACAAGGGATTTAGCACCATTAGAAGGCTCAATGTTTTTTCAGATGCTTGTACTGCTGAAGACAAACAGTGACGTACACCTTGCCAATGGATTTCACAGCTGTAAGCTGACAGCTGAGAAATGTCGGTATGCAGAAATAATTATTCTGATCCAGATTCCGTAGGAGAGTGCTTCTGTGACTGCATGTGCTTTTCCCAGCTTCATCAGTGTCCCTATAATCCTTTTGGTGTCACTCAGCCGCTTCCCCGTCCCTGCTGCCCCCTCTTCTTGCCTGTCCCTGCCATCCAGCTCCAGCTCCTCTCGTGCTCTGAAAGTTTGCAGCCAGGAAGCCAGGTGGGGAGGATCGAAGCGAAAGCGATGAGAAGCACGATCAGCGATGCTGTGATTCATTTCAAGGTTTGGGGAGCTTTAGCTCTGTAACTATTTATATGATGAAGAGAAAATAGATTAGTAGATAGCAGCTCTGCAGTGGGCAGTGAGAAGGGGGTGAGATCCTCACAAGTTTTGTGTATTCCCATCCCCTCGACAGTAAAACGAGAAAGAATAAAAGTGCCTACAGAATCAATTACTTTCTGTGCGCTGGCTGCCTGCTGAGCACTGCGCCATCATGCAGGAAAACATCTGCACAGGGAGTCGGTACAAACCGAGGAGACTGCCCAGCCCTCAGAGCGAGGACTTTGCCACTGTGGCCTTGCTAATGGCTGTGCATACCCACTAATATGATATAAAGCTGTGGCAAGCTGGACCAAGCCCACGCAGGGACCCGTGGACACCTTTCAGGTAGGGCTAGCTCATACAGAGCACAGAGGTGGGACACGATGGCCCAACATCATGGCTGGGGGGGCGATAGCTGTTTTGATGAAGAGGAAGAGAAGGATGTGGAGTCTCTCATCAGAAAGCCTCAGGAACATTTCAGCTAGCATCGGCCAGGAATGCTATCCTCTCTGGGAACAAGGGATGAACTGGATGATCTTCCAATCCTGTCCTCACCCTAACTAAAGTCAGGCACCAGTTTAAAAGGTGATCTGCATGATACTCTTACAAGATGCTTGCTGAATTTACCTTTTGCTGTGTACAAAGGGAGCCTTCTAGCCTTCACAAAGTACTGTTTGACATGGCCGGGAAGCACAGAGCTGAAGCCAAGTCTGTGAGCAAAACCCTACTCAGCAGCAACAGGATTTTAAACTCCCAGCACCTGAGCCTGGAAGGCTGCCATTCTCCTCTAATCCCAGAGCACAAACCACGCCAGCCTTTTCCCACTGTAAACTGCATTAAGAGCCCACCCTTTCCTTTTTTCTCCAAGGCGACCTGAACTGTATCAATGAGCAGCCTGGTGTCCAGCAGGGAAGTGTGACTCATGCTTTCTTTGTCACGGGCACAAAAGCCGCGATCGGACACGTTTCCCCTGATGGCAGGGGACAGGAGAGGATGACCCTGAAGGTCATCCTCTATAAGCCTTTCTTCCAGCCCTGTGTTCCTTGTCCAGTGAAACAGAGAGGAGCACTGTTTCCAATGTGGAGAGACAGGATCAAGAGACTTGAATTTGTCCCTAAGTTGCCACTGACTGTGTACAGTTGAATTTATCCCTTTTGTTACGTTACCTGTAATATGCAGACAGTAAAATGCATTAAACGCAAAGAAACCGTAGGATTCGAAGAATGATAATTGTGTATCTCAGGAACAAAGCGTACATTGCTAATTAACTGAAAGGATCATTCTTTATTACCACCAGCCTTTGTAAAGTACTTTGCTCTGGAAGAAGCATGTGATACACAGTTAGCAGTAGACGTTATTCAATTATTAATTCATCCTATTATTCTATATGCCAGCATATTTATAACGTGCCAGTTGCTTTGGTTTCTACGTGAGGAATGCACAGTATTGAACTCTAATTAATGAAATCAAATACTTTCCGCTACATACTTCTAATTAGAAATGCTACAGATGATTTCCAAAACGATATTGTTAACAAAACAACATATGGCTTGCCTTGCTCACAAGCTTTTCATTGCTGCAGTTGGTGATATAGTTTGGGATCCCCAAGACAAAAGATGTTACATAAATATCAATTCAAAAGTATTTCAACAGTTTCCCTTGCCAACAAAAGCCCCAAGGCTTGCTGCATACTGAGCATAGCTGTTTATTTATTACTTTTACTATTTTTATTGTCACTGTTTCTAAAAAGTCAAATAATACAACATATTAATTATGATTAAAGATTATTTGATATATTTCCATTAAAATAGGAAATGAATCCCAATGACTGCCTTCCAGTTTGGATAGCTAATTTCTACTTTCTTCAGTTTCCTGTCCAGTTTCAGCTGGATATAATCTGATTCCTCCCTTCCTTAAAAGACGGTCCAAGTGCTGCCCTGTGCTGTTAAATATTTGTCCTACTCAACTCTAAGAATGACTGGATTTCAGCAATGGGAGAAGCAATTTCTGTATTTTCTTCATAAACACTTGGCATATTTCAAATTAAAATGCTCACCCAAATATTTACTTTTCAAATATTTGCACTTAGTGATCCTTATCCCTTCTCTTTCCATTTCTTCCTAGACCAGATCCCCCGGTCAAACTGGGGGTGGGGGGAGGCTGTGGAAGCCAAAAGTGGCTTAAAGCGTCTTTAACACTTCAGTGGTTCTGGGGCTCGGGTCAGTTTGGCTGCTGGGCGTCGTGCCAGGGTCACAGCCCACCCAGCACAGGGCACAGCAAGGAGATGGGACCTGCAGATCTGAGCCTGCACAGGCCAGAGGAAGAGAAATCATCCAGCAAACTAAGCCTGGGAAGCACACTTGTGGGATGAAAGGGCAGCAGTTGTAAGAAAGGAAGATTTCTGGAGGCAGTTTTTAACTGCTGGTTAGAGAATCAGTTGTGATTTCAACAACCACATCTACCAAACTGGACTGAACCACCTCCAGCACAGAAAAAGCCTCAGGGAGGAGATGAAAAATGTAATTAATTAATGCTTGTTAAAATGCTTTGAGACCCTCACATGGAACACACTAGAGAAGTAGAAAGACTTAATTATTTTTACCATTGATATTAGGGGGGTTAACTGCTTCTCGTTGAGATACTACAGTCCTTGTATTCTTTTTGAGTTGGATCTGCTCTGCATATGGCATCTGAGACCAAAAAACAGCTGGACAAAAATGGTGAAATGATAATCTCAAGAATTTGCTTTGTAAAAACATATTTTTCAGGGACACGTTTGTTTGACGCAGTCAGACAACCTTATGTCAGACCTGACGTTAAAGAGGAGCCGGGCTGTGGAATGAGCACACCTTAAAACAGACAGAGCTGTGCCTTTGGCTCCTGGCACAGCAGCTTTTCCCCCTTATTTCTCTTTACATGATTTTGCAACAGGAAATGTAGCTATTAGCTAAACGGCAGCAAAATATTCATACTGACATTATCAGAGCTAACCCCCCAACAAAGCACAAGGAGATATTGGCTAGCTTAGCAGGACAGGAAAACAGACTCCAGATCCTTTCACCTCCGTGTCACCAGGTCCAGCCCAGTCTAGATTGATAGTTACAAAAATGCCATTTGACAGCTTTTTGGCACACTGGACAAAATGAACTGGGCAAGGGAAGGATGGAAAATTCTCAGCCTGAGTCCCACTGGGACAAGTATCAACACTACGAATGGCACTGCTTGCCAGCTCCGAAAAGAGGCCATTGCATTCCTCAGACACATTACTTCCAGGAGGGCAGGAGGAATAATGTCAGAGCTATGTTAAAGCATCTTGCCCTGTCCTGCATGTACCTTTTAGACTCCAAAATTAACTTAGTGCCTTCCATCAGAAAACTATTCACTTTGAAGAGCAGAGGAGAGAGAGTGGGTACCAGCCAGACAGGGAGAGTGTCATTTGTAGGCCATTTCCTGAAAGCAGCTGCCTTTAGGAGCATGCCTCAGGACAGCAATGTGAATTACTGCTAGTAAAAATCTGTCATAACTCAGCATTACTAAAATTATTCTGTACCCTGGCACTGTACCCATCCTTAGCTTGTTCCCTGCATGAAGCATAGCTCATTTGGAATAAAACACAGCTAGACAGAGGCAGCAGAACTCCCAAAGTTATAGTATCTTAGATACCCTTGTCCTCCTTATGACGCCTGAGCACTGCCTGGTCTTTGATGTATTTTTCCTTATGATGTCCTGATGAGGCAACCCTTCAGTTGTTCTTTCAAATGCTGCAGTAACTCTGGATCTTGCTGCAGTTACACGTGTACCTCCTGTGAACACGTCTGGATGTTTTAAACAACTATGTTTGGCAGCGCTGTGCAAGATCCGTGTGGTTCTGGTACTCCGAAGTTGGGAAGAAAAAGCAGAGCAGTCGAAACTTTGTGTTCCCCTATAGCTTGGTGGCTGCGTTGGCTGGGGGTTCTGGCAACACAGTCACAAGGCCCATGTGTAGCAGAGCATCTCAGAGAATCACAGTTATCATTGGGTATGTCGTTTCTTCCGTTTCTGGTGGGAATGCAGGCACTGCTTAGCACAACGAGAAGCAGTATTGGTGGTATCACTCGCGCTGAGACCTGGATGCCTCTCTCCCAGAAATGGAATTGGCTCTGGCAGCTAGATCCAAAGCACGATGCTGAGAAAAGGTAAGCAGATTTCCCATGAGCCAGCGCCCCAGAATGCAAACAGTGGCATGTCCTAGAAACACGCAGTCCCTCTCCTCCCGTTCCATCCTGCCACTAGACAAGGCCATCCCTGAGATCTGTTGTTGAAAGACCAGAGGTAAGAGTTGCACAATGCTGTAACGAAAACTGAGGGCCTGAATTGGCAGTGAATCTGCCTTGAACTCCAGTGCCTGTCATGAAGCAATAACCAACCCACTTTTTGACATTCACCGGGAAGGTTAAATGAGAGAGAACTCTGCTGATCTTTGTCCATGGTTCCTCATGGCATCCATATCTGACAAATTACATGTATAAACAAGGTTCGACAGCCCTGATTTTTTCTGCAAGGTGCAAGGCCACAGCAGCAAGGCCTCTGTGACTTTTCTTGGTACCGCAGAACTCCAGGCCCACGCAATTCGCTGTCCTTTCTGTGCGTCTGCAGTGCTTCAAGCCCTGGATGAAGTGGATTTGCTTCCTGTGGGCTGGCAGGGTGGCGAAAGTCACAGGTTACGGTTTTGAAGCTCGGACCCAGCGGCAATGGTCAGGCACAACCCAGTGGTGTGTGACGCCGCCGTGTCCGAGGCGCAGAAGGAAGGCCCGGCCCCACACCTCGGCAGGAGCACCGGGTGGCCACAGCTCCTCAGCGGCCACATTCGTGCCTGGAGCCCGTGAGGGCCTACAGCAGAGCCCACCCTGACACAAACCACAGTTAGACCCTCTTGTGGGGGAAGAATTGAAGCACGGAGGAAGAAAGACCCAGATTCAGAAGCTATTCAGACACCTACTGATGCAGTGAGATGCCAGCTGGTATTTCCAGAAAGCTTGGTATGGGACGACGATAACAGGAGGCAGGCCGAGGCCGCTCGTCTGCTAGCGAAGCAGGAGTGACCCGTCTCAGGGTCAGCATGGCACACGGGAGTGTAAAGGGATATGGCTCTGCTCAACTGTGGATACAAAGGCTTACAAACCGAGCATTACGGTTCCTAGAAAGAAACCCAGCAAACTCGGAAAATAAAACACTCTGACCGACTTTCACCTCCATTAACCCATCTTTAAAGGCTTAAGCAGGTATATCCACTTGTTGCTAGGCTCTCAGCAGCAGGATTTGCAGTCCCGGGATTCCAGCTGCACTCAGCACAGGAGCATGCTGTGGATATAAAGACTGCCTCGTATTTTATATACCCTTGTGAACAGGAGGACTGAGAGCTGGGACGCTTCTGCTGCTCTCAGCTGAGCTCAGCTTTTGAGAGAGCCTCAGTGCAGACCGGCAGGTCTCCCAGCACCCAGAAAGATGTCCACCAAGCCCTCCTAAGTCAAAGGTGGGCCTTTCAGAGCTGGGAGCACAGCTGGACTTTCCCTAAACCACAGTGACCAGCCCACTGGGAATGAGGATGATGAGGCAGAGTTGGACCTTCCAGGGAGGGATATATGCAGTGGATGAAGGGGAGGTTAAAAAAGCAGATGGACTTGACCTCTCCTCCGGGGCCTTCTGCATACTTTTAACTCACACCCTGTCTGAGAGCACTGGTGACCTGGCATGGAAGATTGGAAAGGCAAGAGGAGGTTCACAGGATTTTAACAACAAAGTGTGTTTGTAGTTCCAGTGGAGCTGAATCCAGGAAATGTCATTGTTCACAGCGTGGGCCGTGACCCCTGCAGCCTGCTTTGGAGGCAGTGACCTCTGCCAAGCGGTGACAGAATTCAGCTCTTAGGTTCAGCTTAATCCTGACCTGCAGCCCCACCTTTTAGCCCCTGGCTTCCCGAATCCCTTTGACAAGACACTGAACTCCTGACCTGCAGAATCCCTTTTTATTCCAGTGCTGATCCCCCTCTGTCTCCATCTATCATTTCATCACTGAGCTCTGCCAAATCCGCTCCCTCTGGATCTGTGACACCCTTCTTATTCTAACACTGAATATGGGTATTAGCTATCCCATTCTCCCCAGTAAACTCCTCTACCTGACCGTTGCCAATATTGCTTGGTTTTGCTGGCCAAGCAGGTCAGTTAAACTACATCCTTCCTAACCGAAAGCGCCTCTGCTGCTGCCATTCAGGGCCCACCCTTCCTCCAGCTGTGTTGATGCACCTCCCTCCTCAGAGGCTCTCGGCAGACTTTATTCATAACGGCTACAGCCTGCAAAGATGCTGAAACAGGAAGCCAAATGACTGCTGCGCGACCTTGGGAATGCAAATTCCATGTGTTTGCGAAGTCAAAGCAAGCCATTTCCTTCCCCAATCCCTCCTCCCTCCGCGGGCGTGCAAGCCACAGCTAATGGGAAAACACAGAGGCACACACAAAGCTTTGTCGATGCTAATTGCCAGGAGCTGAGGCCCAGTCATCCTGTTGACTAATTTGTCAGCCGCTGCTGACTCAGCAATCTGGGGGGACAGCTTCTCTCAAGCACTCACGTACATTGCAAGTAAATGCCTCTTATTGTTCTTTCCTTCCCCTCGCTCTGGTGTCTGTATTTGTGGACAATTCCTGCCCCGGGCTTGACCTTGGCTTCAGCGGTGACTGGAGGGCTCTGATTGCCATGGTGGGCCTCTCATTAAACCCGCATGGAAGGAACAGGCTTGGCAGTGGTAGGAGGGAGAGGGGGGAATGCATGACCCGAGCTGGAAGCACCCTCTGCACAAGCAGGCCAGGGCCGAGAGGAGAGGGCTGACCTGAGCTGTGTGCGTTATGTGGAAGAATGACAAGTGAGATCAACAAGCAGGCTCCGTCTGGAACAAATGTCCCTAAACCTGCCTGAAATATGCACAACTTCCTCACTTAGCGCTGCCTCTGCCCTTAAAGAGCAGATCTGGGCGGGAGCCCAGGCAGACGTCTTCCGGCCAAAGGGAGAAAACACGGCTGGTGAACTGCCGCTGACATGGGGAGGAGACGCACGCACGCCGGGCTGACGCTGCATGCAGGAGCACGAGCACCTGCGGCCACTACGCGCGGCACCGCGTGTGTCTGCACAGCCGCACGGCGGGCCTGCCGCCTGTAACGCTGCAGGTACCCCAGCGGGCAGCGCCGGGATCCGAAGCCGAAGGAAAAATTTTAGATGTCGAGGAGGCCTGAACTTGTGTTTGTGGAAAGCTTGCCTGAAAACAGGAGATGGACTGAAGAGAGACCACAGACACAGCCCTTTGGAGTTGGCTTTGTCCCAGACGGCGAACCGTGCATCCCCACCGATGTATCCAGCTCTGCCTGCATCCCTGCCTCAGCCCGTCCCTGCCTGAGCTGCCATTATCAGTCCTTCGAAACTTTGACCCAGCTGACAGCAGCAGAGCCCGCTCCTTGCTCGGATACTGGCAAGCTGAGCGAGCTTCGGCACTGACTGCGGAGGGAGCACTTGTGTGCGCATGATGCGCGTTGGCAGAACGGCACAGCCAGGGATCCTGTCGGAGTATTTGTCTGGAGCCGGTTAAATAATTCATTATCAATAATATTGTGAATTTTGGCAATATTTTCCCTGAATAAATATTCGCAAATACATTTCCATTATTTAGCCAGCTTTGGCCCTGCTCCATTCCATTTAACGTGCAGCTCTACCAGACTTTGCTTCCAGGTAGGAAAATAAGCTGCATCCTGTAAGACACGTGGAGCCCAGGAAGTTTTAGCCAAGTTCCCAATCAGCAGGTGGCATTTATGAAATTGTCTCTCTGTAAGAAAGAGCTTTGCTATGCAATGCCTTTCCTAACCAGTCTTGAAATCCTAAAGGCATTTATTGAGAGACCCAGGCATTTGCCGAGGCAGTTACAGTACATACAGTTTCTGTTCGTGCATTTTCTTTAAATTCATTGTTTTGTAGCTTTGCAGAAAGAGTGATTTTGTGCTTTTTTCAGTTTGATCTTTATGTCCTGCCGGTTGTAAACAGGCTATTTTGAACAAATGACTCTTCTTTTGGAGAGCATCCTGCAAGTCAATAACATGCGTGGGTCCACTGAAGGTAGCAGGCATATTTCTTTCAGGGTCACTGGTTGGAGAAAGCCCTAGAAAACAAACCTTCCAGGCTTGTCCTGCTGACATAAAGCTTTTCAAATCAGATACGAAATAAAACTCTGCAGGATAGTCTTGTGCTTTCTTCTAAACATTCTCAGTACAGCCCGCTCGGCTCCTCACTTGCAGGAGTCTAGATAGCTGTCAGGCTGTTAAAGAACCTGCTTTTGTTCCAGGCTTTAGAAGTTTACCTTCTCCATCTCTTTCTGTCCATCTCACTTTTGTTCCAAATCTCTCTTCTCCTGGGAATTTCTCATCTCTGCTAGAGAGTCTGCATCCTTTTATATGGCTCATAAAGAGCTCATGGAGTCCTGAGAGGTTCAACAGTCCATAATGAATAACTCAAAAACTAATCATTCAGCCTCATAAAAATACGGAGAGGCTCTAACTTCTCCTGAGGACAAATCATACAACTGTGGCCCTTCTAAGCCAAACCCATTCTGAAATAGGATGTTCCAACAAATCACTGGAAGACTTTTTCAGAGATAAAAAACCTTCTCATTTTCCAGACATCTCCTTTATTAAATGTCTCATCCAGTTCATTGCAATCTCTCTGTATTAGGCATGATACCAAACACTAAAAAATATCAGATAGAGAGGAAGATGAGAGTGACGATGCTGGAATATGAATTGTCACAGAAAATTACTTTATGGTGTTAAATTGGACTCGTGGCCACAGTCCCATAAAAGTGGATATTTATCACAGAGAGAGACAGACCCTTAATCTCGGCTATGTTCTGTGTACGTATTAAGTCCAAGGACAGAGGTGGCCTTAAAGCACCTTTGGTGTCACCAGTCATGGGGCACTGGGTTCTCTGATGTAAATTAGAGCTACCCAATGATCCTCACTAATGGGGCTAGATTATTTCTGGAGGTGTTGTGAATCAGTCCCACACGGGGATACAGAATCGAGGCCCTTTACCTGTTTTCCCCTTTCTGTCAGACTAATGGGCATACATAGCCCGGCAGTAGACATATGCAAAGCATTTCTCTCTGTCCTGGTGAGATCCTCCAGCAGTCAGCCTAGGGCCTAGGCTAGGGCCCCGTATATTCACAGCCACAGCATTGCGAGCTGCACCTGCTCGACCAGCTTCAGAGAATGAAAGCAATAAGCTCCTTAGAGTAAATTGAGGGTTAAAGCAGATCAGACCGAGACCACAGGACAGAACAGAACATAACAGAACAGAACAGAGAACAGCACAGCTCAGTTGGAAGGGACCTCCAAAATAATGTCCTCTAGCTGCCTGACCACTTCAGGGCTGACCAGAAGTTCAAGCAGATTACTGAGGGCATTCTCCAAATGCCTCTTGAACACTGACAGCCGTGGGGCATCAGCCACCTCTAGGCAGCCTGTCGCAGTGTTTGACCACTCTGCTGGTAAAGAAATGTTTCCTGATGTCCAGTCTGCGCCTCCCCTGGCACAGCTTGGTGCTGTTCCCACGCATCCTGCCATTGGCGACAAGTGAGAAGAAATCAGTGCCTCCCTCTCTGCGTCCCCTCCTCAGGAAGTGGTTTTATTCCCACTGCAAAGTGCCTTCCAGTTTTGTAAAGAAATGTTAGCTTTTGTTTCCTGAGAGCTGGGGATGTTTCTCTAATGCATGGAGAAGTCACAGAAAAGGAAAACCCTGGTTCTTTCATTTTCATGTGGATACTTTCATTTTACCTACGAAACAAAATAGCTTCTTCAACTATCAGCTTCTCATGTGGAAATTATGACTGCTATCAAAAAGTTGGAGCCCAACAGAAAGAGATGAGGACATGACCCTGAAATTCTGCAATCTCTCCCTCCTTCTCCCTTTCTTTTTTCTTCATTTTTTTCTTCTCTTTTGCCCTCCTTCTTAGTCCAATATTCTTGTACTTTCTCTTTCATAGGAATCAAGAATTTTAGTGATACAAATTTTAGCACCAAAGACATCTCCTGTAAAAGCTAGCTACTCTGGATCCAGGGCTCTGTACCTCCCACTTAGCTTCTATTTCAGTTACTGCTGACATATCCTTCAGTCTCTGCACGGGATTAAGCCCACGGGTTACCAGACAGACCTGTCCACTCGATATAAAACTGTACCACTGGGTTCCTATCCCTTCCCTTCCACTTGGGCGAGTTGCAGGATTCCCCTGATCCTTCTTCTATGTGTGACAGCCTATCCCCAAAGAGTTTAGTGCCTTGTCCTCTTCCCCTGGCTGAGGAATGAGATCCCAGCTCTGCATAAGGAACTTTTCTGAAGGACAGAAAAGGAACCTTTCTGTCCTTCAGAAAAGGAATGTGGATTTAGGAGATAAGAAAGCAGCTTCCCATCAAAGAAAACAAGTGATTTCACTGGAAACTGGCTTTCATGGTCCCCTTCTCCTCATCTTACCCGCTCTTATTACCTTGGCTTGACCAGAGAGTCCCTCAGCCTCTCTTGCCACTTCCCAAAGGGGCCCCAGTGAATCACCGAGGAGCAACACAAGCCACTTCTCCTCTGGGTGACTGTTCCTCTGGTAGTGCAGCTCTGGGGAAGGCCGAGGGTCAGCGTGGAGCTCCCATGTGGCCCCCTCTGTTCTGTGCCACGGACCAGCAGCGTTTGGGAGGAACTCCTGTAGGGACAGAATCTGGGCAGGAAAACAACATTCAAGCATAGGCTATGTTGGTCCCTACAGCTCTTTCCTCCAGATTTTGGAAGGCTTTTTCCTCCAGATTTTGCCTTCCCCTCTTCGCACCTTCCCCCCGCTCCCATCTGGCTGGCTCCCTGTAAATTCGGACAACTTCTCACTGCCTCGGGCCTGCCGGCGGGGTCAGGAACAGCACCTCCATCCCACGGGATGGGTCCGCGGGGGCGGCGGGTGGCACATCCACGTCTGCAAGCACTTGGAGATCCTCTTAGGGATCTTCTTGCTGGAGAACAGGAGCTGCCCGTTTCCATTGCTGCTCTTTTTCCCCCAGGCCGCCGCTCTGTCTCGGGTCAGTGCCCTGCCTAAGGCTCGCGCCCTTTCTGCAGGGACAGGGGCAGAGCTGCCTCGCACGGGTTATTTTTGCATCACGGTTGCTGCATGCTAGGCTCCCTAAATCCGCTGCAATCCAGGAAGAGGTGATTCCTCCTCTGCCCGCCCTGCCCGGAGCAGCCCGTCACCTCCTCCGCGAACTGGGCCAGGCGCCGTGCTGCAGCTTTGCTTTTGCTCGGGGAATTACACGCTAAGATGGTTCCTCCTTCCCCTCCCCCATATCTCCAGCCACAAAACCCGAGCAAATGCTTGCGAGCTAATCCTGTGCAGAGACTTTATTAAATGAACACAACTGGTACTGGTGGCTTGTTTGTTTGGGGTTGCTTTTTTTTTTTTTTTTTTTTTGCATTTGCTATCTTTGGAAAGCTAATCCTCTGGAGTTACCCAGCGATTTCAGTCACCTCCAAATAACACTTACTAATAATCTTAATAAATCCGTCTCCTAAGCAGCAGCACTCCTGCCTGGCACTGAAGCACACCGAACACCTCAGCAGCTCTGCTTCTGCTGCCACCCTTGTTTATCTTCGCCGTAAACGACAACTCGCACTTGCTCGAGACGTTCACGATGCTCCCCAAACAGCTCCTGCGGGCGGCGTGACCCCATGCACCGCAAGGGGAAGGCGGTCAGGAGGATGTGACTTGCAGCTTCCCCTCTTCCTCTGCCCCTCTCCCAGCCGGGGTGCTGGGCACTTTTCACGACGCCGCTTGCGTCTGGGGTAAGGGAGCCACGTTAGGTCTACATGTGGCCATAAGCACAGGGAACCTGCTTGATCTCTTTTGAAAAAGGGAAGCTCCTCACTCAAATCATGTTCCTAACCAAAGCAGCAGAACCTGGAACACATTCTCCACATTTCTGGTGCCTAGTCAGGTGTTCACTGCAAGAGATGGGACAGACTCTACTCTCATTTATTTCGTTGCCTTTTTGCATGAAGTCAGGACAAGAACAGACTCATTAGGCACCAAGAATGGATCATCAGCATGATGTGCGTGTCCCAGCCCCAAAACACACGCCTAACACGCTTCCTAGGTTCAGCAGCCTGGTTTAGTGTCCACAGAAACTTTGCAGGGCTCTTGTCTTTACCATTGTATTTCCTCAGGTGCTTACAGACCCTCAGGCTTTATGGATCTGAGGAGCCCGGCGCTGATCTCACGCTGCACACACTTCCTCCCCTTTGCTCCTGAAGATCCTCAGACAGGCAGGCAAGTTCCTACCCAATGAGTCTTCGTACAGAGACTCCTTCAATAAAGTCCCCATTTCCTTCAAAACAACTCAGTGAGAGGCACTTAAGTATTATTAACCCCTGGTGTTGCTGATGGGGAAATTAAAGAACAGTGGGAAGCGACTGGTTTAAAGCAGAGATACCAGGGGCAGATCAGGTACCAAGGTGGAAAAGGACTGGGGATTTCTTGCATGTACATCCTCCGTCTGCACAGACAGACTCCTTTGAAGTTCTTCTGTTTAATGACTTAATTACAGCTTGTGATATGCTCTGAAATATCTGGATGACAGACATTATGCACATTACCACTGCAGCTTGCCTGTAAGCCTCACGCAAGGTGGCTGACACGGGAGGCAGTTTCCTTATTGTGCCACCGGTGACACACACACGAGCCTCGCTACAGGCTGGCTCCGCTTCTCCCGACTGTTTTTCGGTATTCCCTGTCTCACAGGGGCTGAACGGCTGCGTATCAGGGCAGGCAGAAAGTCATCTTAGCAGAAAAATGAAAATAAAAAAGGAAAAAAAAAAAAAAAAGGAAATTTGGGGAAAGATGCCAGGGTCTTGGCCTTGATTATACTAATTGGGAAGTGAGGTGGTTCCAAAGCAGCAGATAGCAGAGGTTTGTACTACCCATGCCCTGTTGTACTGGAACTGGCACAGCAAAGGCTGGGCAGAGCGAATCCTATTTCTAATAAGAGCTCATCCTTACTTACTGCCATCTCTTCAGAGTCAAGGCAAGGTTAAGCCAAACACTAAGAGAATTAAGAGGTTTGCAGTTTTTATCCTACATTAACCATTTGGCCTCACCTCTCCAAGCGCCCGATTAGGATTTTCCTGGCTAAACCTTCCTCCAAGACCCTTGTTAGCCACTGGGAAACTACAGATTTTGGGGGGCTTCTTTTTGTTCTGCTTCCCTGTGTTTTGCTCTCTAAGATTTTGAGCACTATAGGCAGGGGCCCAATGAAGGGGGGAGACACAAAACCAAACAGCCCACAGCTCAACATCTGCAATGTCGAGGTCCACTGTGAGCTAAGAGAAGGGAAGAAAGGAATGAGAAGAGTGTGCAGGAAACAGTCTGTGAAAAGGAGCCTGAATCCATGTACGGGCAGAATAGATCACGTTTGAAACATTTTTATTTGAGCAACAATTTACAGTCTGATGGGGGAAGAGGTAGGGAAAAGAAAAGACTGGGAGAGAAGACGGGAAGACTGCAGACAAAAGAGGAAGAACAAGAAGTATTCTCATTTTCTTCTCCTTCGTTCATATTTCCAAATTGTGAAGCCCCTTTTCGAGCAAGACATAATTGAAATGTCTGCTATCCTCACGTTTCCTTTCCCCTCGGTGTATAGTAAAAGAAGATCCATCTGGGCACAGAAAGAAATGCAACCCATGCACTTAAAAGGGAAAAAGACTGAGCAATGCAGCCACGGGATGACAGATAAATATGGAGACACAGATCCATGTGGGCGGATAGTCACAGGCAGCGCACACAGGGGTGAAAAAACCCCACCACGACACACATGTGCGTGCTGCGGCCCCCCCGCCAGCACTGTGAATAAAGGCAGCAGCAAAATCCTCCTCCGACGGGTGCTCCCGCCACCAGCCCATCCTCCCAGCGCCGACACCGGCCCCGGCCCTGCTGTGGGAACTTCTCACACGGCGCTGAAAACTCAGCAAGTTTTGTGTAGTTAAAAGGCTGAAATCACTCCCTCCGCCTAATGTGCGTTCTCTGTTCCAGCTCCCCTTCCCCCAGCCTCTCTGCTGATCACGTACGGTCGGCGGTGCACAAAGGCGAGCTGGATTTTGGCTCTGCGTACACGCCCGTGCGTTCTCCCAACATGTGTTTCTCTCAGTGACAACGCTGACACAGATCCCGCGTGTCGGGTGGCAAAAGCTGCAGACGGGTTCCCATAAGTCTATTTCTGGTGCAGGGCGAGCGCGCGAGCATCGCGCTGGATGTATATTTAACTCCACATGTTTTAATCCGGAGGGGTCAGGATATCGGAGCACGAATGCCCTTGTTGTGGCAGATGGGAATGCTGGGGATGGAGGCAGCGCTGAGGCTGACATCACAGCTCCGTCTCTCCTGGGTCTGGCCCGGAGCTGGGGCGGAAAGCTGCGAGCAGTAACCCCTTCCTGCCTCGGCTCCGGGCGAGCCCGTCGCCACAATGTCCCCTTTGTCGCTCTTCCCGCAGCCCCAGCCAACGCAGCCTTCAAAGAAAATCGCTTTGGGCCTGCTCAGGCTCTGATATTTCCTTTCCAAAAGAAATAAAATTGTATCAGCTCTGGCGGGAGAAGGTTAACCGTGGTGGGAGTGTGTCACCTCAACTGTGGAAAAAACACAAGCCCCAGAAGAAAGCCTTGGCATTTATCATGCAAATACGCAGATAGGAGTGCGCAAGGACACAGACCTCCTGCTATAAACATTCAAACCTAAGTAAATGTAGGAACTGTCTAAAACCTGACATTTAAATACCCTTGTCTCAAGGCAGCTGTGTAGCCTTGAGAAAAGGAAGGCTCCAAGCTCTGCCTTCCCAGCGCTCCCACCTCCGGGTGCTGCCCTGCTCGGCTGCCCCATCACGCAGCACCTGCAGTTAGGGCTCCACGGCTCGGGCCGTGACAGGGGAGCTGGGGGCAGAGCACAAGTCAGCCTTCATCTGCCATCCACTACAAATCCAGAAAGGTCAGAGCAGGTATAAATGTCGCTGTGTTTCTGCGCATTGCTCCGTGGCTTTCGGGCTCCGTGACGGTTTATCTGCACAAGCCAGTCCGGCGTAACAGCACCTGGGAGGATTTGAACGGCCAGCACCCATTGAATAAGTCTTGGGAATCTTTAAAAGCCTCTTTTGCGTGTACATCAGCCCTTGCCTTTGCCATTCTTCTCTGTGGTGGCATGGAAACAAGCCATGAAAAAAAAAAAAAAAAGGATTTTGCAGGAAAACAATTTGAATCTGTATTTGCACTTTTCCACAGTCAGCAATCCCCTAATGGTCTGGGATCGTTTTCTCTTGCCTATTCCTTTTTACTCTGGCATCTTATAAAAGATCCTAAAAAAATACTTGTTCACTGTTCAAATAACAGAGAGGGACTAACTCGCCTTGCCCCAGTAATGCCAGAGAATCCCACAAAGAGCACTGACCTCTCCTTCACTCCCCCGTTTCACTAAGGGATTACAGCAGTCTCAATACAGGCTTGTCCATGCATGGGCTGCGATTCCCAACCACTGCAAGATCTTTTATGAACGTAATTTCAGCCTTATCCACATTTCCTGACTTTTCTGCATTCCCATCTTACCTTTGATGTAAAAGTAACTAACACAGTGGTTAACCCTTTGGGGCAGGAACTCGGCATTTTCTCTATCTATAGATGACCCTAAGGCAATACTATGTTATAAAAGAATTGATAATTTGGTGGTGTGTATGTGTGCGTGCATTGAACTGTAGAGGGGAGTATGAAGAGAAAGACAACAGTGGTTTGAAATACATCTTTAGGATTTTTACAAGAAATCCGAAAGAAGAAATATAAGAATTATAAGAAAGATTTCCCTTCTTAAGAAATCCTGAACATGGGAGAAGAGACAGATCCTCAGTCTCACTTGCAGCTCCTCTGCAGCATAAATTAGCCACCACCCGAACTCAGGGCTGTGAGTATATTCCTCACACATGCATCTCCCCCTGCTCCATGTGGGAAGAAGGGCAAAGGCAGAGCCCGTGCTGCTGCTGGGACAGCAGCAACAAATGCTGTTCAGGTGCGGTACATCGCTTTGGCTCCTTCAGTTCTGCTGGGGTCCACATCAGCCCACAAGTGGGTCAGAATCAGAGGAACACAAAAGTAAATTGGGAGCCAATTCCTGCTATTTTCCTAAGCTGCAGCAAATGCAAATTTAGCTCATCTTGAACTCTGTTCCCCTCTGTTTAATTTGTTGGAGAGTGGCATTTATATGACTGTATCTAATGAATGAATCCAGAGTGTTGTGTAACACCCAGTTTGGTGACACAGTTGTACATGTCAGATGCTTGTACAGGTATTTCCACATAGGTGATATATGTGCATTGAGCATCGCTGTGGTTCGATTAAATAACAGACGTATGTCCAGACACCTTCTCTGAGGGTGACTGGGTCCATAACATAGGAGGGACTCAAGCTGGGACCAGGGCTCTGCCTGAGAAAGGCTGCTTTGAGCATGAGGCCCCGCCAGCCTGCACGTCCTCTGGCTGAAGCACAGCTCCATGGCCACCCTCCACACCCACACATGGGCTGGGGTGCAGCCCATGAAGGTAACTACTGATGGTCTGCACCCAGCGCCTCAGGTGATGGAGCAGAAGACAGGCCATTAGGAGATGTTAAGAGTGCCTTGGCTGCAAAACAGTGGGACAGGAAACAGCAGTGTTAGTCTTACATTCAGTGTATGACTTGATAGGTCTCCATTATGTGGTAAATCTGTGTAAACTTTAAGCATCCCCTGTCAGCTACAAAATAAAAAAAAAGCTCTGTGGTGACTGGGAAATCAAAAGTCTTCCTCTGTAAGCTCCTGTCTTATTAACAAAAAGTAATTTGACAAATACTGCTCCACAAACCTTAGTTTTGGAGTCCAGAGCAGGCCAGCCGGATTCTGTTCCTTCCTTTATCCGCTTCCAGCAGAGGAGTTTAACCCATTCCCTGGAGCTCAGGGCAGAGGGCAGGGAGCCCACAGCCACACTGAGTCACCAGCCGCTAAAACAGCACCCTGATGTGTTTGCTGTTTCCCCAGTTTTGGGGGTATGAAAGGAAACCCGCTGCTCTCACGGGGTGGGTGTGCATGTGCCTGGGGCTTATGAGAACCTTTAGGAAGTCTGCCTTAATTTATACGGTTGTGGGTTTATTTGTGTGCAAATATACATGCCTGAGAGCAAGGAACAGTGTGGTTTGGAATCAGCAGATGGGTTTTTTTTGCTAGGAAAGGGTTAACCGGAGTGCCCTTGCTGAGCTCCATGTCTCCCTGCATTCCAGGGTAAATGGTGTTTTGCAGAGCCCGGTTACCTATGGCAACAGCAGAGAGGAATATTGCAGGCGAATCTTCTGAATCACAGGATTTACAGCCCATATGTTTATTCTGCAGTGAAACACTTCCAGCTCCCGCTTCTGATGTGAGCTGGGAACCGCGAGAGGGCTTTGCAGAGCCATTTAAAAGGCAACGCGAGCTGGAAGCAAGGCGTTTTTAATCAAAGGACCGGTTCAAAACAGAAAAAACAGTGCGGGATCAGAGGAGCCTCCAGAATGAGCCGTACTAGCACGAAGCATACCTGTGTCCCCCCGCTGCCGCCATTAACTGCCTGCCCCCATTCCACGGCCGGGTCCCCAGCCCCAGGCCTGCCACAGGCCGGGCAGGGCCGCAGCCCGCGGCCATGTTGCCCAGGGCCTGCAGCCACCCAGGGCCTGCAGCCGCCCTCCTCGCCCCGGCACTGCCCGGCCTCCCCGCGGCCCGTCCGTATGGATCGCCGCGAGGATGTTTGTCATGAAACATTCAAATCGGATTTTTCTTAATGGTCATGACTAGAGCAGGGTGCTTTAAATATGAGGTATATTCACGGTGTCGGTTGAAAAACAGGGCAGTGCATACATGTGTCCGTGTATAATTCTGAAATGCCGACGGCTTTGCTGAACTCGCTGCGTCTCATCCCATCGGTTCTGAGAAAATAAGCAGTTCCAGGCCTGGCTAAACGGTGCGGGGAGATCATCTGGGAATTCAGGAAGCTAACGGCACAAGCCAAGGAGCTGTGGTTGAATGCTTGAGCAAAGATTCATTTCACCTAACTCTAACCCTCTGAAAGTCAGGAATCTGGCCTCGGCTCCCTCTGTAGTCAGTAGAGATAAATTCAATTGCTCAAAGACAATTTATCACACCTAAAAGAGCTACCTGCCCGGCTCAGTGTGTGCATGCAGGTGCATCTTGCAGTCCTGAGGCCAGTAACGTGATCCTGGTATGGGCTGAGGACAGTTCACTGTAAACACAGCAAGACAAACACATAGGATTGAATTCACATGGAAATGTCCAATTACATCCGTCTTTCTGGATCTTGAATGCTCCCATATGCTGCTACTTCTTCACTAAGAAATTTGCAGTGTTGCTACATATTAATCTAGCTATCTCACAGCTTGGGAGGAAAACACGCTTCCAGCTGAACGCAATGCTGAACATTTTGAAGGAGTCTGCTACTTATTTTTGAAAGTACAGAGGCAGGTCACTGCAAACTGTACTTGCTGTAAGCCAGGAGGAATTTGCCTTGCTGATAAATATTTAGCAGTCACAAAGGAGGAATCTGTGACGCCTTGTATGGGCACCCTTTCAATGGGTTCAGAGCAGTACACGCCATTTTTCAGGGTTCCAAATGTGCACTTTTTCGGAAAGGGAAAGCAAAAATAAGATACAAAACAGCTGAATCACAGGGCTTCTGTGTGAACCGTCAGAATTCAGAAATGGCACATCTGTTTAACTCGGAATTTTGTTCCATTTGGCTAAAAAGAAAACATTTACTTTTTCTTATTATTTCACTTCCCCTCAATTTAGAAAAGAAAACAGAATCTGAGTTTATTGATCCAGTGAAATTTATTTGGGAAATGGCTTTGAAGCCCCGGACTAAGATAAACAGTAATTCATAATATATGTAGCAAATGATCACGCAAATCACAGCAAAGGAGCGAGAGGAGGAGAGTGGGAGGAAGAATTCATCCTTTAGATGCAAAATGAATGGGTCTTTAAAATAGGAGCACTGGCGGGGTATCTGTCTGCCTATCTATAGATTGCTTTTTTAATGCACCCATCACTATTGTATACAAGCATCAAATAAAAAATTAAAACTTCAATTCAGTTTGTCCATCCATCATTCCCAGGTTCGGCTTTTTTGTCTGTTTGTTCAGAGGTTGTATTAAAGCCTTTGTTACAGTAGGGAGACTTCCGAGCGGCAGTGGGCTTTGCATTGTGCAGTGAAAACAGTCAGACTTCAGATGATTTTGGTCAGATGGAAGGAGGGAGGGGGGGGAATGCCTTTCTTTTTCCCTGCAAATAAATCATGGATTTTGCCTTGCTTCTGGCTGAGATTGTACGGTTTTAGGAAGAGAAGAAGCTATTGTGCTAGCAGGAGGAATTTTGTGTGGTTGAAGAAGGGAGAATAAAAGCCATCTTTCGTTCAAACGCGTGTGTGCGCGTGTGTTAGTTTCTCATTCTCCACCATTTCCTGAAAACAGGGCTTGGGGAAAAAGCACACAGACACATAACATTTTTCCATTAGCAGAGCAAGCGGGGGAAGGTAATGGGCTGGGGGGAGGGGGTGGTAATCAGAGATCTGCTTAGTCTTCATAGAAAGAAAAATGCTTGGGCGCCTGCTTTGCCATAAATTGCATCTGGTGGTTGGAGCTACAGCAAGTTATTAAAGCGACTGCATTAAAGTCATAATTCAGCAGGTCAGCAGCACGCTCCGCAGCCCCTCCTCCACCATCCCTCCCAGCCCCATTTTGTGCAAGGGCTGAGCACCAGCGGCCCGAAGCAGCCCCTGCTGCAGCACTTGCTGCGTTTTTCCCTTTGCCGGGGAGTCAGGGAAGAAGAGCTGGAGGACACACGGTACCGGGGTGCTTTGCTTTGCACAGGCACAGGGAGACGGTGCTGCCCACCTTGGCCTGGCGATACGGAAAGGAGAAACCCCACTTCCGAAATGTAGCTTTCCTCAGGCAGCACGTGAAGGCGCCACCGCAGCCCCCCGGCTCCAGGCCCCCTCGTGCTGTTTAAATCCCTCTCCTGGCTTTCTGGCTGAGCTGTGAGAAGCGGGTGTAAAACACGAGATGTCAGCATCCCTGGGGGGGCTGCAGGCAGGGGGATATCTGGTGCTGGCGCTCCGGCGGACAGAGGGACGGGAGCGAAGCTGCATCCCGCAGGCACCAAGATGGACGCCGGAGCAGCCGGAGCGGGGGCTGCGCGCAGCCGGCTCGGCTCAGAGTGCTCACCAGCGAGGTCGGGAGCTGGCGTGGAGGAGGCAGCGTATGTCTCGCATTTTGTGTTGGTAGGTTTGAGCAGTTCCCTGCCTCGCTGCTGCAAGGAAAGCGCCCTTCAGATGAAAGCTTTGATTGCGTTTTCCTTTATAAATATATAGGCACATGCAGCGTCGGTGCTAAAAGGTTCAGGAGACCCCAACAGCTTTTCCAGTGACAACCTTGTGCATGTGCGAATAAAAGCGATTTGCAGAATTAAAAAACAAAGGGGAACAAAACCAAAAACTAGACAGAAAGCAGATTTTCACCTCAGCATCCCACAATTCTCTAAAAGCCCTGGTTTGTGAGAAATCAAGATTATTACTGTAAGTGAATCACCTTGCAAAGATCCTTCTAAACATCTTCAGATGCAGAAGGTCACCACGGTCCGGTTTTGTCACTTTGTGAGCCTTTTCTCGCATTTCCAAGAGGCAGCAGTGCCCTGACCTCACCCTCGCACCCTCGGTGTCCTCGCCACATCGGGAGGCGCGCTGGGCTCTGTTTGCGTTGGCCTGGCTGTGGGGAGCGCAGCAGGAGGGGCCTCGCAGGCCACGGGGCGCCTTCCTTTCTTCCCATGTTAAGTATTTTCATAATGAATCGAAGGAGGAACACTGAAGCTGGAACTGCTGAGGTGACAAGTAGGTGCATGAGGTCACCCAGCGATGCCAGCTCAGGAAAAATTGCGGGTTTTCAGTGCTTGCCTGTGGACATGGGCCTAGGGAGCAGCAAGAAGAGGGAGAAAGCAGGCACACCGCTGTTCTCCTAGCAGCAAGGACTTCTTGCTTAAAACAGACATGCAAATGTGTGTTTCTTCCTGCAGATTACATGTGCTAGAGGCGCTCAGCCTTTTCCTTCTGTTTTCCACCAGCAGTACAAGTGCGTGCCGTGCCGCCCTGGGGGCTGAGCAGAACATGGTGGGTGGGTGTCCTCTGCCAGCGGGGCGCCGCAGAGCTGCCGCCCGGCTCCCTTGGTGCACAGCCACGCTCGCAGTCACGACTACCGAGCACGAGTAGAACATGCCACTGCCTTCTGGGTCAGGATTTTGTATTCCCATTGAGATGTTATTATAGGCTTGAGATCCTCAGAGAATTAAATCTGCTGCTTGTCTACAGAATAGATAATGGCAGGGCACACTTCCCACATCACTGCCTCCTGCCAATGCGGCTCAGTCCTGACCTGGCTACCATTCATGGCTGGACAGAGTAGAGTTCATTCTCTGTATCCCATTCATAGTTGCTGGCCTTTGCAAACGAGGAGGAATTTAAAATCTGATTTGATTATTTTTTTTCAGAAGAGAAACCAACCAACAAACCAAGCAGGAACTGAGCTGTGATCCACTCACATAACTTCAAATAGATTTCCTCTATGCGACATGGATGGCAGCCGCTTTTGAGCGCTGCTGATCCAGGGAAAGCTTAGAATAAATAACACGAAATTAAAATGTGGCATATCCTGTACCCACACGGGGCTGCTCCATGCTGTGTGTGTTATGCAGGGCCACTTTGGAAAGGAAATACTTTTGCTGTTGCAGCTTTCTTCTCTAGCATTGCTAAGAGCCGTGCATTTTTGTAGCTGTGGTGACCTAAGCATGCAAGGAAAGTGAGCTTCTGAGGGGAGAATGTGTACGTACGTCTGAAAGCTCATCTGTATTGTGCAAGAATTAAAAGTCGAAAGCAGATCCTGCCTCTGCCTGCAAACCTCCCTCCCCAGAACTTGCCCCTCGTTCACGTGCGTGCTTCCCAGAACGCAGCAGTTCAGGCAAATGTTCGGCATTGCAGCTGTAATTGCTGTATTTATTATTCCGGATACCACAGCAATGAGACAGACATTCCTGTGCGAGGTCTACGACTTTCCCCCAAATGTGAGGACATTAGTCAAGCTCACATCCCAGTGAGAAAATAGTAGCCCGTGTTATTTCCACTGTTACTTCCAGCAACAAGGGGGCAGCAGGGAGCCTCGATGAGCCTTTGGACTCGGGCAGGCGCTGACGGGGTTCAGCGACTTATTTACAGCCTCCTCTAGGCAATGATGGAGGAAAGCCCATTCCTTGAAGAGTCTGATACAGCCAAAGCCCAGGAGAACACACGGCGTCTTCAGTGCTTCTCCAGCAGCCAGTCAGTGTCCTACCAGGTCCCTACAGTCTGCCTCGCACTCGTTCCTAAAAAATCTTAGGATACGAATCGCCTCTCCTCAGCTAGCACTTCTGCTGTTTCACTTGACTCGTAAGGGGCAAGCTACCCTCCACGGGATTTAAATTGCCAGGAAGTCATCTGCAGCTTTTACATAGAGGAATTGTCTTTGCAATTATACTGGCTCGCACAATTCAAGCGGGGTTTTGGGTAGAAACCAGCCTGCGGGTGCACCTGCACCATGGGGCAGAAGAACCCCAAATTCCATTTCATTTCCTGCGGGATTCGCTGTGGGGAGTGTAGTGCCCTGAGCCAGCTCCCGTCCCTCTTGCTTCGGGTGCTGGCTGCCCACCTCCTCCCAGCCATGCTCGGTGGGCACTCGTCACTCACCTGCCCTGAAAGGCCACTCAGAGGAGCTCCCCGTGACACGTCCCTGGAGGTTTGGAAGTGCTTGGTGTGCATAGCTGCAAAAATTCAACTTGGAGGGGCACTGCAGACGTGCTTGGGAAATGCACTAAGGAAGCGCAGCACGTGTTTAGTCCTGCTGTTTAGACAAAAATGTAGAGCAATATTTGAGAAGAAATCTGAGGGCAGCTTCACTGGTCAGGCCTCCGTTTGGCCAGAGCTCGAGCCTCTGTCCTTCCCCACAACAGGGCTTCTCAGTAAATCACAGCAGCTGTCCCTCCAGCGCCAGCAGCAGCCGGGAACACAAGGAACCATTTTTTCTCCCTTTCTAGCATGGAAGCAACACAGGAAAGTCACAGCGCGGCACTGAGTCAGGGCTCTGCGGCACAGTAAATTTCTGAGGCTGCCTGGTATTCTAGGCACATCCTTACGGCAATAAACTCCTCAGCATCATATCCCAGCCATGAGAGAATCTGGAGCAGCTAAAAATACAGTGCCTGCTTCTCAAAAGCCTGCACACGGCAGACTGCTGCTTGTGACCTCCACACCCTCCTCTCCAGCGCAGGCAATGAGGGTGGTGGGGATCAGCCTCAGCCCTCAAGGCAAAGGGGAGAGCCAGCACCATACGTGATGATGGGCTTTGCACACAAACGTAGGAACAAACCTGGGTGCCTGGGAGGATGGAGAATTTCTCCTCGCCTGGCACGTGAGAAATGACAGGTGGGGTCCGTGTTGCCCGGTTGTTTGAGGGGCGATTATTCCTCATTTTGCTGTACGTAGTGAAACACCCCAAAGATTCTGGCATTAGCGGGCACTATAAATCTCGAGGACACCACAGCTGTGACTGGATTATTTATAGCTCTGCTTTTACATTACCAAGTCCAAAGCATCGCACAAAGAGGAAGGTAATGAAATCTCCACCTCTCCAGCCGTCACTCTCTAATCTGAAGCGGCATTTCCAGGAGCCATTTTCACTCGACCACGGAGTCTAGGAACAAACACGTTCTCACCTTCCCACTCCCTGTCAGACAGCCCCACAGCTGGCACGCACGTACACACTCACACATGCATTCTGGCTCTCCGTTTCTCCCTGCGAGATACAAAAAGTCTCATGCATTTGCAGTTTATCGCATGCAAACATACACATCTCTTCCCTTTCAGTCCCGCAAATACACGACTGCAAACACATTCTGGGTTAAATTCTATTTTCACTTATGGTATGCAAATGTAAAAGCTGAATCCTTCCATTAAGATAACAGATTTACAACTGTGTAACTGAGATCAGAATATGGTGCTGACTCTCATACATAAATTTCCATAGTTGCTCCTGAATTTGTCTTTTTCCTCAGCCGCCTCGCCGTGCATTAATCATTCAACATTTAAATCAGCCATCCACTTGCTTCTTTTTGCTTTGTCAATGAAAATTGTTCAGCATTAATTATAAAACTCATTCTCTACTGAGGTTTTCTTGGCTTTTTTTCATTAGTGGGTGGAAGTGTCGATTTACAGTCATCTTGTTCTGCCTTCAAAAATACCCCGTGTACCATCTATATTACAGAACACGTTCCCTGGGTGAGAGAGCCTGTGAATGTGTGTGCGAGCTTGCGAACGTGTGAGCTTGCGAATGTATATGCAAGATCAGAATGCATGTGCATACATGTGCATATATAGAAAAGATATGGAGATTGCCTTTGAATTAGAAAGGCTAAATGTTTCTCAGGCTTTATTGGACAGCTCGAATTTCAGCACCTTTCTGAATCTAACGATTTTCAGCCCAGCTTTACGGATGATTTCAGGTTACAAAGCAAAGAGTTTATGGCAACTGTAAATGTGTTCTAAATTGTGCATCTTTGATGACAGCAATACAATACAGATCTAGTTTTACACAGCGGTAAAACCTCTCCAGATTAGCTTTCATTTTTTATAATCAAAAGGATTGGACATCCCCAGTCCGGCACGCTGTGCAATCCTACAGTACAACACTAATGCGAGTACCGCAGTGCACATGGTAAGATAATAAACCAGGATGCTGTAGCCAACAGCAAATCACAAGGCAATAAAATACAAAGGCTGAAGGATTTGGTTTATATGGGAAATATTTCAGTGCATGGACCGAATACAGTAAGGGAGAGGCTGACTGAAAATACAGACTCATTAACCAGAAAGTGACTAAGCGTGTCTTTGCAGGTATGATTTTCACAATTGTGAATGTTTTACTCAATTATTACGAAGCATAAACTATACCAGCACGTAAATGCTTTCTGATCTTTTCATTACATGGGGATGCTGCAACCTACATTTAACCCAAGGGGAGGGATGTACTCCAGAAAGAATTCTCTCTTTGGCAATCGTTTCTCTTATCAGTTGAACAGAAATGTCAGACCACTCCAGTTGTCAACCGGGGATTACAAAAAGAGGAAAAAAGGCAACCAGGAGAAAACTGTACCCTCTGCAAAAATGCAGGATGGAACAATGAAAGATCTGAGTCAAGGAACTGCAGTAGCCTCCAAAGCGACAACACAAGGATGCTGGGATTCTGGCGCCAGTTTGGCCATGGTGTGGTTACGGCGTCCTCCCCTTCGTGGGGTTTCTGCGTTGGGAAGAGCGATGGTGCTGGTCATGGTGTACGTGTTATGCAGACACTCTCTCCGTCCCCAGCTCTTAATTCTGTCTGGGCTGACGGCCGCTGAAGCACGCTGCCTGTTCTGCATGCTCTGTGCTGGCGAGATGGGCTTGTAGTTTCAGTTCATTTTCCCAGAAGTGCCGCCCACCACAAAAGCCTCCATTGCAGCAGGCAGTAATTGCCCAAATTGCAGAAAACACCCTAAGTAAAAGGCTCGGCGAAGAGATCAAAAATGGAATCAATCCTGAGCACTAAACTGGGGAGGAACGGGAAGCTATAGAGAGTAGGAAGTTAATACTACCCAAGCTATATACATTCTGTGAAAAACAAGAAACCTTCAATCTCCACAACTATCAGGCAGTGTTTTTCACTCCTACTGAAAAATTGGAAAATGGGAAGTGTCTTTTTACTCTATGATGAAATAAAAATAAGAAGAAATAACAGTATTGAGTCAAATAACAGAGCATCTCTCCAATGTAATAGAAGTTGTGCTTTAGCTAAACACTCAGATAGCGAGTTGGGAATAGAGCCCAGGGTTTTGGTTTATTTATTTTGTTCAGAGCTCTGCGTGTGCTGCTCTGATGAGGTTAGCACACAAACAAAGAGGCAAGACACGGTGTTAGTCAAGTTGTATTATCTCTCTCAGTGATAGAACAGTAGGAAAAAGAAGGTGAGTTTGAGTCTCATTTACATCAAAACTGTTTTGTTCTCCTGGGAGAGAAGGAAAAAAAAAAAAAAGGCAGCTCAAAGTCAAATCTGCATCAGGGAGCACCGCTCTAGGGTAGGTAACCTGGTAAAGCACTGCAGATGCAGGCAGGGCTCGCACAGCAAAGCTTCTGCGGTAGCAGGGCGGGCTCCCGGGTGGGGAGAGAAGGAGCTGAGGCTCTCCCACGCTCCCCACGCGGAGCAGGGGCTCCATCCACACGCTGCAGCGGTGACACGCAGCCCCGCTCACCTCCCCTCCTCCAGCTGCAGCTCTATCTTCCTATGGAAAGTAACATTCACTGCAGCTTGTCTCCCTGTCTGCAGGGAAAGAATCTATTCCAAGACAAGCACAGGTTTGCCATTACAAACACATCCATGCTAGGGCTCCTTACTAGTGAGGCTACGCTGCTCAGAGGTGATCTGATACAGTACCCATGTCAGCAGAGCTGTGACAGACCTGGCCTTAGGTGGACACAAAGGTATTTTGTGCCAAATCCTGCCTTACACCCATTTTACTTACTTTACAGGTCTTGCCAGCAGAGAGGAAGGGTAGCAGGGGCGTCCATCATACCTATTTAACCCTGCTTGTGCTTCATGCCTAAAGGAGAATTTGGTACTGTGTGTGCAGATCTGCCTCCAAATTGCTTCTAATTTTTCTCCCTGCTTATTTTGGAAGGATCTGTCACCCGTGTGTATGCAAATAAAGCTTGCAGAGGAGTTCTGAGTAATAGGGAGAAAACAGCCTACCGCTGTTTATTAGGCTGCAGCTGACACCGCAGAGAAAAATGCTGTTGGGAGATTTCAGCTCACTTCCTCCTGGACGCTTCCTGTCCTTCCACACGGTTACAAAACCGCGGGTGACAAAGCATCGCATCCTCGTGCCGGGAACTCCCAGAGACCCAGAACCAAGCAGGCCCTTGAGCCTGAGCTTTTCTTTTTCCAGTGATCTTCCAGGTCTTCCTCCCCTGGAGGTGAAGCACATGACAGGGCAGAACAAACAGAGCTTTTACATCCTTTGCCCACGATCTCCTTCTCCTAAGGTTAGATAACTTCATTCACAAGACCTGTCAGTCCCATTCCTTTCCTAGCCAGGAAATCATCTGAAAGAATTTTTAATGCACTCGGATTTTAGTAAGATATTTTTACACTTTTCGTCTTAGGTTTCATTGTCTGTTAAACCACCTTCGACTTCGAGACCTACATTTCTTTCCGAGTGATTCTGTCTTTTTCCACTTGGCAAGTGTCACATTTTCCTGCGATTTTCTTCTGGCATTTAAAGCAACAGGATCCCTCTTATTTACGGATCTCTCCGGGCATTCACACCACTGCTAATTTCTCGGGACAAGTGCACAGCCCCAGGGTTACTGCCCCTGCGAAACCACCCACAGAAGCTCACCCGCATTTCATCTGACCTCCAAAACCAGTGATAAATTTTGCTTTTTCCTTAAGTGAAAATGAGGAGTGATTCAAACCATACACAGAGTCGAGTTTTCAGCCACTCTACATATTAGGCATATACTAAATTTGAATAAAATCATTTGCACATGTGCAACCTACATTTATGCATGCAAATCAGGCAATTAGGTACAAAATTACCCAATTTGCATACATAATGCTAGAACCGAGCACGTAATATGCAACAAAAACATATTCTATTAATATTATTTTCTTCTGTTCTGAAATTATCAGCAACTGGATTAGGATATACCAAGTTTTTCATGGCCCAAAATGACTAGTCCATTTGATGAACATTTCTCGGTCTACTGATGTACTAGCTAATTACATATATCAAATGATACGAGGTTTGTGCCATGCTTGGTAACCAATCCTGAATTTTACAATAAAATGTGCAATTCCACCTTTTTTATGGTTAGAATTCATCTTAAAATCCATTTACACAAATACGTTTTGAGCGTATGAGCATTAAAGCACCACAGCACAGATGCCCCCCAAATTTGCTTTTGAATTCAAACATTCATTGAGGTTTTTGTTGCTGCTGTTTGTGCAATCCAGCTGCTTTTCTGTGCACGCAAACACGCAGTTTGCTCGTAAAACCAGCTGCACACATAGGAAAAGAAGCCGGTGGAAACCCAGTCTGTGGAGTCTGGAGGATATCTCCCGCAGGAGCGTAGCTGTAAGTAGATACGTCACACCTCATAGATAATGAAACGAGAAGCTTTCCCTCGGCACACCAGCACCGGAGGGGGCCTGGCTTACTGGAAGGTGAGTGCACACCCTGAGAGGGCTCCGGTGACACCCCCGACCCTGACCTCCCCATCGCTGCCTCTGCTGCAGTGCACAGGCACCAGCACACTTCCTTCGGTCGGCCTCCCTTGGCTGTGCCCTGTCTTGCTGGGAAGGCAAGCTCCTCAGGCACAGACCTGTCCTATTTGTCTACAAAGTCTTATGCATACTGAGGTGCTTTAGCTGTAGAATAAATAAACAGTAACTGCACTTCTGCCGGGGCGCAGAGACGCTTTGCATGCCTCTAACTGTTCTCATGGGCTTACCTCCAAACCTCTTGAAACGGTTCGTTACCATTTTTAAGATGGGGTCGCCCGTGCTCTTCCAGATGAGGGCAGTCCTTTGGTTGCTGTCACGGCGTTACACAGCTCCATACCGTGGCACAAGGTGCTCCTATTCCTTACACATCCTGAGGTTGTTTTCTGACCCAACATGCCGATTTTACAGAGGTGAGCTTCCAGTAAGTTACCCAGTGACAGCCAGGTCTTCCCCCAAACATTTTGGTATATTTAATTTCAACTAGGCAAAACCTGAGCAAGTGCTCGTGCCCTAAATTTCACCTGCTACTACCTGGCTCCTTCACCTATCACCAACCAGCGTGCCAAGTCCCTGCTATTTCGATTTCTTTTCATGCTCAAACAGCACTTTCTAACTTTTCAACATCCTTTTTGTTCCTTCTCCCTTAACATTTAAATTGCAAGCATTTTGGACAAGACCATGTCTTCGTCTTCTAAAAGCTCTGTCGCACATCTTTGACTGATAAGGAAATAACAATTACGACCATCGAGATATTTGCAAACTCAACATTTAAGAGCCGTCACGTAGTGACACCATTGCCTCTGATTATCTGTTGCCTCTGACTTCAAGAACTCTCATTATTTCTTACTCATGGATGGACTGGTTGCGAGGGACTCTTCAGCACATGACCTGCTACCAACTACCTCATGTACTGTACTCGCAGTGCCTTTGCTGCTCTGTAAAGTTCTGCTGCTCCTAACTACGCAGCCATCTGAATCTTATTTATCTGTCCAGGTTTATAAATGACCCCTGTCACAACAGTTTCTGAGCATCTCCCTGGCATTTAAAAACAGAAACCTCTGCCTCTCTCCCTCTCTTTTCATCCCCGCCTGCTGAAGGATAGAGCTCGCCGGGTTTTCCTTTCTTGCCTTTGCCTCTGGCACTTGTTCTTCCCCCAGCCCCTGTTTCAGACTGACCCCGGAACACCTTGACGCATGTCCCAGAAGAGGCACATTTCCATTTCTTGATCTTTCCTGACAGAAGCCATCCCCCCCTCCCACACTCAGCAATTTCACTTTTATTAAGGAAATGAATACCATGGCCAGTCAGCACCACCTTTGTACGCTCAAGAATTCATAAGAGGCACTGGAACGCCACGCAGGCCGATGATATAAGAACATCTGCAAGTGATGTATATTTTGAACTACGAAGGTGAAAAATGACAGTGGTTCCTCTGTCCCAGGTAATGCGTACCTCATTCTAATCCCAACATCTATCACGCTTCCAAATAAACAATGGTATTTAGAGGACTCAGGGCCTTGCGGAGTTTGCTCTTCGCACATGTCTAGTTTGCCCTCACAAATTCCCAAACAGGAAAAAAAGTGTTTTTGTAGGAGATCCTGTGCTTATGCCATATACAAATCTTCCTTGAGGTATTTGTAAACAAAGTGGTAAGCGTAACCTCCCTCTTTAAGGACCGCTTTAAGGGGATGTGGAACAAGCCAGCTATGTAAGATTATCAGACCCAGCAGGGAAGGAGGCAGAGGAATTACAGAAAGGACTTAGTAGTGGCAGCAAATGAAATAGGTGAGCTTGTACGGTTTGTCTTGCTGGAGCAAACAGGCCCCTCTAGCTTCTCCCCCTCTACCTAGGTGCTCAAAGGAGGACAAACTGCTCTCTGAATGGATTTGGGATGCTGAGACAGAATAATACTTGGGGAAAGTAAACCAGAAGCCTGTGAAGCACGAAGCACGTTGACAGGCAAATGGACTAAGAGAAAACTGGAGCAGCTACATAAAAGATAATGGCAAAGCCAATAGTTAGATATATCTCCATGGATTCTTCTGCTGTGAGGAGGAAAGATGGAGATGCTGTTTGTCTGATGCTGAAAAAAAAAAAAACAAACAGCAGCAGAGCAGGCACTCCTCCTGCAGAGTCAACAAAAGCAACAGGAACTGCAGCTTGCACCTCAGCAGGAGAGATTCCTGCAGCATTTGCTGACCCGTGGGCTGGGGAGTGTTGTTGGGCTGTAAAAGGCACTTTGGGCAGGCTTAGCCCCACGCTGATGGAGCTAAAAATCACCCTCCAACTGCATCAGTGGGTGCCGAGTGCTGCTAGTGTGGAGGATTAAAACTGAGGAGCTGCAGAGCAGCTCCCCAGCGAGAGGGGCTATGCGGCACGGAGCGCTGTTTGGCTCTTATCCTGCCCACGCTGAGCCTGGCTCCAGAGGCGCAGTCATTGCATCTGGGCTGAACTGCATCACGGGGGCCGTGCTCATTTATAGCAAGCACACAGCCAGGGAACATCACCAGCCATGTGTTCAGAGGCGAGAAGCGTAGCCTCGGAGTGACGTCTGCAGGGTCTGCTACAGAGCTGGAACTGATTGCCATTCCGGGCACTCTTCTGCAAGTGAAGTGATGGAGGAAACAGAGGTGGAGGGAATGAATTCATGTGACAGACTGGAGCATTCTGCTACAAAAAGCAAGGAAGACTTGCAGCGTGCCAAAAAGCTTTAGAAGAATATTTTAGTCCTGCATCAGCTTACAGAAGGTCCTCCTGAGAGCAGGGAAATTCTAGTAATACGCAGCTGGCACGCAAACATGTGCACATGAAGGGATTGCTCGCTGGAGCATATCTCTGCCACGTGCCATTTGAGCCACATGTGGAGGTCTCTGTTCAACACGGCGGCTCTCTGGACCAGGCAGCCAGAGAAGGTCTTGAGTGGAGACCGAGGGGTAAAAGCTTGAATTGAGACCAAATGGTCTCAAATTGTATGGGAACTCCACCGTTGCTCAAATGAAAAATCAAGAGAAGTCTGGTGACTACACCGCCGGGCTTCCTTAGGGAACAACAGCCAGAAAGGCTTAAGAAGCTTAGTAGAAATAGCTACCCAGGCCCAGCCATCCTTAAGCGTAAAGGAGAGCTGGTGGATTGGTCTGCAGACTTGACAGTCTTGAAAAGAACATCACGGAGAATCCTGTGTGGTCATGAGATAGGTCCCACCAAACTGCAGAACTCGTTTGGACAAGACCCTAAGGGCAATTGCGTGTGCGCTGCTGGCGACTGATCCTTAAACGCTTGCAGCAAATAATATAGTGCTGGAAAGGAATCAGGTGATCCTACAAAGAGCTCATCTGAGGAGGAAACTGTGGAGCAGGTGACACCGTAGTTCCCACAGCGCCGGACTGAGCTGCGCACAAAGGGCTTGCTTTGATCAGAGGAACAGCCCTGCTCTGCTCCTGTCATTTGGTCCTAGTTTGAAAAACTCTTACTGCCTTTAAGCATTTGTCATCTGTTCCGGGCTGGAGGAAGGACCTGACAGCTATACAAGTGCATTTACAGGCTGTGTGCCGAAAGATTTTTTCCCCCTTAAAATATTAGAAGATAAATACTTAATTTCATGTAGCTCTTTATTTGCAACAGCAGGAAGGAAACGTGCTTTTTTTTTTTAAAGCAACTTTAATCTGGCGTTGTTGCTTTCAATGAAGGTGCTACGTATTATCTACTGCTATTGTTATCCAGTGCTATAAAGTTGTGCTGTAATTAATTGCCACAGCAATGTGATCGTGGCACATATTTCAGAATATAAAGCAGAGGGAGAGGGGATGGGAGAAGCACGGAATAAAGACTACAGAGCAGAAACTGCCCTGCTTATTACTTGAGTCTTGAATGTTATTAGTCCAATTTGTTTAAGTAGTGTTTATTTGTAGGCAGTGTGGAGGATCCAGCCAGGCTGCACCTGCCTCCCCAGGCATGCTCAGACACAGCCTGGGATTGCACATCTTCAAGGGAGAGCAGGGTGGGGTTCCTTCAAATGACAGAGCCTGCTGCTAGGAGGAAGTTTCAAGCTGTAACTTGCAAAATATGCACAGCACACTACTGTAAAAATCAAACCATCGGAACAAGGAAGATCCAGGCGGAGAGCTGCAACTAATCATGCAAAAAGCCAGAAGGAGCTGCTCTTTGTCCTCAGCATGTGCAGTGCAGTTCTCAAGGAATGCTGGCGTCTCTTCTAGCGTGAGGAAAAGACAGGTACACAAGAGCATGAGCATTTCCGTGCCATTTCCTGGTACTTAACTGTCACACAAGGCACTAGGCGTCCTAGCGAGGATGCTGAGTAATGGATCTACCTTAGGTTGCAGGTCCTGGTTAGGACGATGTGACTAGAGGGCCATGGATCACACGACTGCTGCTGTCCCCGACGGTTCCACCTCTTGCTGCCTCCCCTCCAGCACAAGTGATGCAATGAGCACAGCTGAGCGAGCACAGCGATGAGCAGGAGAAGAGCTGACTGCAAAGGGGGGAGGAGGGGAGAGCAACCACTCAAAGGCACAATAAATGTTTGCCAAAATTGAGTATGGACACTTACCAAGGTACAGCACATGAAAGGCTGCTTCCTTTTGATAAGGTACAAGGAATAATCTTTCACTGAAGGAGGTGGGACAAAAGAGATGCACCAACTGGCCTCCCTTATCACTGCAGTCTGAGTTCTTCATGGTGGGATTATCTTTACATGTCACAGAGAGTCAAGCATATCAACAACGCTGAGCGAGTAATAAAAAATACTCCAAAATTTACTCCTGCAGGAAGGTGAGAGCTCTTTCACTTGTTTTAATCCTTTATGTTTTGTACCTTTTTTTGCCTTTTTGCAGCAATAAGCAGCAGACGCTGGGAAAGAGAGCTCTAAGCACAAACGCCTAGCGTATCAAGCTAGATCAAACAAGCCTGCCCCATCTTACTCAGTGGCCTATATTTTCCAGCAGCAGACCAGATATTCAGGCTTCCCGCTCCCTCCCTAGTTCTGCCCCTAGCTCTGACACGAATCAAACCTACAGAAGCACCTTGTCCTTACCCCAGCTGCGTGCCAGCCTGGACATGTTCACACGAAAACCTGGGCTGCGCTATGATCTTTTCCCTCGCTACCTTGCTGTGTGCAGCGAAGAGGAAGATTGCCTCAGATAGCTCTGGAACACAGCGATTCAAAGCAACCCCCGTCCTGTCTTTGATTTGAATGCGCTGTGCTTTCCATCATCGCCAAAGGGGAGCTCCTACCTCTGACACACAGCTCTGCACTCTCCTTCACCCCGGCCCTCGCGGGGTTGCATCAGCAAGACCGGCTCCAGCCTCGGAGCTGTCTGGGGGAAGGACGCAGGCTGCGGGCACGTGGCGTGGCGCTGGAAGCTGGTCCCAGACACCTGTGTCGCACAGGCGCTTTGGGGTTCAGCTGTGCACAGTTGTTAGTGCCAGTCCCTTTTATCCCGGGGGAAGGCAGAGCGGCAGCTGGGGCAGTAACCAAAGGCCGCCATCGCTCTTGCTCTGACAGGTGACTCGGCTGAAACACTCCAGCTTGCCCGGCTGGGAAAGGGATAAAACACACAGCGACTGGGAGAGTGGCGTCGCCCTTTCCTTGCTGCAGTCCTCAGTTACGGCTAGCAGAGCCCTGTCCGGCTTTGAGCACCAAGCACTTACTCATGGAAGGGCAAAACGCCGTTGTGGCTTCGACGTGGGCTCGGGGCTGGCCCCCAGGGCGAAGCCCCCACCTCGCGCCGCTCATCGGCGGCCGGGAGGCAAAAGCAGGCCTCTGCGGCGGCGGCCGGCCCGAGGAGCGAGCGGAGGCTTGCAGCAGCATGGCTGCTTTCTCTGCACATTCCTCTGGTGACGCCGCTCGTTACCCAGCATGCAGATAACCCTGAGTCAAGGCTCTGGTATGAGCGGCGCTGCCAGGAGCTGCGTGCTCGGCATACAGGGCTGCGGTTGAAGCCGAGGTGAAGCAGCCGGCTGCGCCCTGCCTGCCTCCCCTGCTCGGCCCCGCCGGCCACCCCGTCACCCATGGGCAGCAAAGGAGCTTTCCAGGCCCTCCCTCCGCCCCACCGCTCACCCAGGGATCATGCCCATTGAGAAGCTCTCAGCCTAGTAGTAATCCCGACGACTTCAGCCGCTGCTAATAAATCCCACCCCTCCGCCCCTCCCAACCTGCCTCCATGCAAATCCATTTGTAGGTTACTTGAACAATGGCAGCGCTGTGATCAGCCCTCCCCTCTGGCAGCCCGCAGCGAGGGAGGGGAGGAGGATGATGACAGTGGGGAATTCTGCTCGGCTCCTTGAAGCTGCACAGACATGTTTCGTGTCCCCGTTCCCAGCCCCAGCGCCGAGGCAGCCGGGCGGGCGGGGATCGCACGGCACGGCGTGGCACGGCTCGGGCCCGGCACTGCCAGCCTCAGCCCTCACTCCCAGGGCACCGAACAAAGCAGCGGGCCTTCACGATGGGAAAAATAATTTAAAACAATGGGTTCCCCCCTGTAAGGCCAGCTTAGAGGCAGCGCTTGCCCCACTATGCCCAATGTATGCCCAGAGAGCAGCAGCAGCTCCCTAGGATCGGTCTTGTGGTTTGGGGAAGGGGGAAACCACAGACTTCTTGCTGTAGGGCTGCCCGGTGTGGGAAGGGGTTGTTTTCCCGAAAGTAAGCTGTTCTTCGTGGCCAGCAGCAGCTCACATCTCTGGGATTTCTTTGCAAAGGGTCATAAAAGCAGCAGCGAGTGCATATGGCCGAGCGGGCTCCAGGGGGAAGGGCTGCGAGCGGATGCCAAATCAGCTGAAACCTAAGAAGCTTGACCTTCCTCACCTCCACCCCTGCTCCCACCTCCTCCGAACAGCCCTACAAGGGCGCATCGGGAAGGCCCGTCAGCAGGGGAATGCGGCCGCGGCCGTCAGCAGGCACGGCCATGTGCGCGGAGCAGGGCACAGCCACCTCGGGGCAGCGGCACCGCCACCAGCGCAGGGCCCGCAGCGCCCGGGCGGGCACAGCAGGAGCAGCGGGGCCGTGCCACGCGGAACCCACCCAGCCCCAGCGGCCCAGCCAGTCCAACCAGTTGGGGGGCCGTACTGGCCGGCCAGACCGGCGGCAAGCATCCTCCCTGGCCCGTTCGCTCGTCTGGCTGCTCCCTTCTGCTTCTCCCTCGCCGGTTCCCCGAGTGGCTGGAAGGAGCTGGGTTTGCTGGCAGAAAGCTGAAGCCGCACGTAACCTCCCGGGCTTCTCATGGTGCAGGCCAGCCTGCTCCCAGGGAGCTGGAGCTGCGGGCGCGGGGCCGGCTCGCCGAGGAGCCCGGGAATAGCCCCACTCCAAGAGCACGCACCTAATCCTTCTTTAAGACACGCACAGGGGAAAAGATCTTGTCTGCAGCGCTTTCCCTATCACCCCATCAGCGGAGGCATTGCCGTTGCCAGTCTGTATTCCGGGTTTTAAGGCAGGGACTGAAACAACAAAAGCTCAGTACACGCTTTTCAGATGCTATGAAAATAAACCCAGCAGTTTCACGCGGTGCCTGTTTCTACACGGGGAGGGTGTAAGCATGCCCTCTGCGTCTTCCAGGGGATGATTGTAAGGACAGCTATGTAGGTACAGAGCGATGTTTTGGGTAGAAAATGCATGCTGTAATGGATTCTGGTGGCTGAACGCCAAGGGGGAAGCTGTTCTGCTTCAAGAATAGCCTTACAAGAGTCAGCATTACAGTGACAGTTCAGTACTCTGCTGCAAATCTACAGGATGTGTCACTTTGGCACAGAAAGAGGCTGCTAATGCACAACACATACCACCCTACTATGAATGGAGAATGGCCGCATACCACAAAAAGAAAAAGAAAGAAAGAAAGAAAGAAAGAAAGAAAAAAGAAAGAAAGAAAGAGGCAAGAACGGGAGAAGAGGGAAGCTGCAAAGCAACTACTGCATAGTAAGCTGGGAACCTGAGAGCTCGGAGGAGACAAAGCCCTTTCCCTTGAGGGGAAGAAAAACTCAGCTCGCAAGACACGTAAAGAAGCAAAGACAACCCTTTTTCCAGTGACTACTGCAGCTTCGCAAAGCTCTGCTGGCAGCCAGCCGATTTGAAGAGATTGCAGTTTCAAAACAATGTTAGCCCTGACTAGTTTGGAGCTCAAATGTTGAAGGGAGGGGGTGGGGGGGGGGAGAGGAAGAGCATGCTTATGTGCACAACATTGCTAAGCAAATAGGAAAGATAACAGGATTTGTACGGAAGGAGGCTCCTGATGGAGCTGTGTAGTATTTCCCCCAAATGGACATAACATCTCCTCGCTGCACAAACACTTCCATCTCCAACTCGCACAGAGCTGCCAACGCTTAAAAAACAAACATCCAGTGACACACATGTTCTAGCCCATTTCTTAGAAAATAAGGCTGCGAGGCTATTAAAAGAAACATCAAGAATAATCTCACTGGAAAAAAAAAAAAGAAAAAAAACTTTGGGAAAATAAACCATTTAAATACTTCCCCTTTACAAGAAGGAATGGGAGCACAACAAATGACCACCTGGACAAATAAATTCACGTACACCGTTTATTCAGGCAAACATTGGGCTTTACCTTAAATAACTGGTAAACCTGGGGGAGGGGAGCACTACTGTGCAATGCAGAAACCGGCCGAATCGCTGCACGTGAGCCTCGCGGCGGCTCCCCTTTCCCCCTCCTCGAAAAACGGTTCCAGCCTGTTTGTCAGCTGTGGTCGTCTGCAGAAAGTGAAAAACCTATGGAGTGGGTTCAAAGAAACGCTGGCTAATATGCCCAGACTGGCTGCCTAATGAGCCAGAGTAAAAGAAAAGGTCACATGGCTCCAAAAACCTCCATACAACAAATGCCCCGTAGCTATGGTTAACTTTAATTAACTGCAGTATTACAATTCTCTTCAAGCTTATTTGCCACCTTTGTCCACTGCCCCTTACCTTTCCTTTGCCTGCTAAAAATCGAACCGATGGGGCTCCTAAGTGGCCTTACGCTTCAGAAATCCTGCCTGATAAAAGCTTCTCACGACTGCTCTTCAATTAAAGAAATCCACCAAACTGAGCTCTTCGTAACTCTGACTACTGATGACTGATTTCCAGATTATGAGAGTGGCTCTGTTTGTATAAATCGGGGTATTCACACTCCTGTGACGGAACTAAATGTTGAATAGCCAGTAGTTTTTCTCTCTTGATGGCAGTTGCGATTCACACACGAATATTACTTCTCTCCTTGTTAGGTTTAACTTGAATTTCTTGCATGTCTACGATTCTTTTCTCTGCCAGTCCTTAACCCACAATGTAAATCCCCCTATCTCTTGATCTGGTCATAAACTGCTGGGTGGTAACTGCATGCTTAAAAATAATTTAAAGCAGGTTCAGTACAAATCCATACTCTAACTAATGTGTAGGTTGGATCCAATAATTAACTCAAAACATTTTTGCTCTGCATTATTCACCTAAATTCACTACATAAGAACAGGATGTTCTGAGATTTTTAAGCACCAGTATATCACTAGGCAGAAAAAAATGACACAGATACACAAAGTTATGGTCTGAAATAACAAATATTGTGATGCAGAAGAATTAAGCTGAGAACATAACCCCCCATATACAAAGTAGGAGGAGTATGCAGCTACACAAGAAAGCAAAGATCCATATGCACACTAAGCACATAGTTCTCAAGGCTTCCACCATTCCAGTTAGCCTTTCCACCAGGAAAAAAAACGCAAAAAGAGCACCTGGATACCAAATGCCATCCAGACTTTTGAAAAGTACCTCTTGTGTGTGTATATATATATATAATATATATATTTTTGAGGGTGGAGGAATCTTTACAGTTCAATAAAACTCAGAGCTCATCACTCAGACGCTGTTACAGCTGGAAGATCTCTGCGTTCTGCTGGTCAAACTGCAAAGCAGTGCTGCTGGGTTTGTTTCGAGGTTGTTGTTGTTGTTTGTTTTTTTTTTTTAAATCTTTCCTCCATTTGACTCATTGGAAAGGACAAAGTTCACATTAGGTTTGTTTGCATTTTCTAGCTAGTGTGAGGCCCGCGTATTTACTTTGCCTGTTGATCACCTCACAGGTATTGCGCTGCTCCCCAGTCCCCACAAAACGCCAGTGTCACATAAAACAGTTAATTACACCAAGAATCACAAACGATCCTCGCCAGAGGGAAAGCATTTCAATTCAGTGCTTTACAGGAAGCTTTCTCACCTGAAAACACAACAGACGACAGCTCAGATCACCAACCCAGTTCCCAAAAGCAAAAGCCACTGCCCAAGCGGGGTAGCTGCCCAGCAGCTGCACCACCAGCCGCGGGGGCTGGCACTTCCCACTACCCCTTTTTGCGCCCTGCTCGGCTACAGCCCTGCCTCACCAAGCCTACGGCCAGCGTCGAGCTTCGACAGCCACGTCTAAATTCAGCTAAAAGTATTAACCACGTGATGCTGGGGGTTTTTTGTTTTGCTTTTTCTGTCGTTTTGTTTTTGTGAAAGAGGGCTTCCTTTCAAATCTCGAGCCTTACCGAAGGGCACAGGCAATGGACGCAGGCTGCATTGCAAACGCTGTTTGCAGCTGGAGAGCTGGGGGTGGGGGGGGGAGAAGGGAGGAGGAAATGAGATGCAGAAACAGTAAATAGAAAATGCTTAGTCAGCAACTGTTACTGCAACATTAAAGGTGAAACGCAAATAGGCACCGTGCCAAGATTTAGATAAGTTTGATAACACCATCAACATCATCGGCTTACTACACGTATGCGAAAGTGTGCGTTACAAGTGCCACAATTATCACAAGGAACCAAAGGCTCTCGCTATAATGGAGACTTTTAAAAAGGCAGCACGGCATGCTCACGCTGCCTGAGCTCCGGGAAAAATAAAGCTTGCTACTCGAGAAGTATTAATATCAATTGAATTTATTACAATTTACTAAGCTCCAAGGCACATTACAGTGTTCTGTTAACTACAGAAATGTATAAAGGACAAACAGAGCATGTTTCTCATGTACAGCATTTTGCTCTACTGTTCAAAAGCATCCGTGCATCAATAAAAGCAAAAACAAAAAACACATGAAGATTAAAAACGTTCAGATCAATAGAAACAAACTGAAACATTTTCCTTACAAACTTGCAACAAAAAACACCCTCCCCCCAGAGCCACCCCACCGTTTTGCAAACAAAAAACGAAAACAAAAAAAAAATAAAGTGAGAGACTAACACTCAGGGCTTGTAAAACATAAGCTGTCACCATTTTTTGTAGCAATTTTTTAGGCATCAACACTGGCCTTGGCAAAAAAAAAAATTTTTTTTTGTATTTTTTTTTTTGTGTTTTTCTTCTTCTTTCAGAGAAGTGCATACATTTACAAAAATACACACCAGCAGCAGGTAATCGCTAAGGGCTATTAACTTTGTACCTAGCCAACACACTGCCAAAGAAATGAGAACAGGTATTATGTAGTAACCAAACAATATTATATTCTGTTTAACAAAAACCAGCTCTATCCTTCAAATGAAGAAGAGTACATACCTTTGTTTCAAAATATAGAAACATACGACGAAAATAATGTCTATACATAAGACTAACTTTTGCAGTTTGTTATATTCACAATTCTACATCTTCAGGAGTCTGAAGGGATTGGATTTCCTATTCAAGGGTCTCTCTCCTTTTTCACTTTAACGTCCCCAGCTAAAATGGTAGCGATCTCGCCCTGCATGAAGGCCCAAGGCACATTGGAACCTACCAGGGGGCATTTCTCTCCGCTGGGGCAGTAGACCTCGCCCGTCGCCCCTTGGGCCTTGATGCTCTCTCTGGAACAAGGGAAGCAGAACTTGTGGCTGGGCACAGAGGGGCACTGAACAAAGTGGGTGTCCTCCAAGCGTTCGTGGCAAATGGTGCAGCACAGGGGCCCGCTGTTGGCCATGGGGGAGTCCGGAATGTTTTGGGGGTGCACTTGGTCCATGGCAGGGGTGGGCGCTGGGGGGAGGAGGGGCCACTTGCAGGTTCATGTCCCCGTTGCGGGAGGCCAGGCGGCGCTGGCCCGGCACGGAGGCCGGCGACACGGGGCTGCTGCTGTTCCTGCGGGTGGACGTGGTGGAGTGCACCGAGCTGCCGTCCTTGGGCGAGTGGGCATTGCCCAGCGTGTCGGCCACCGACATGAGCGCGGCCATGGGGGACTGTCCGTTCTGGGGGGCGGACTCGGGCGGCGTGGTCCGGTTGGAGTGGGGCCCGAGGGGCGGCGGCGGTGGCGGCGGGGGGCCCCCGCCGTGCACCGCCCCGAAGCCCCCGGCCGACATGGTGAGCTTGAGCGCTTCGCTCTGGCTGGCCATCCACTGCTGCCGCTGCTGCTCGTCGCTCAGCTTCAGGGCCCCCTCGGCCGAGTCCGAGGGCTCAGGAGACGCCTTTCTCTTGCGCATGGCCCCGCCACCGCCACCGCCACCACCGCCTGGGCCCCTGGAGGCGGCGGCTGTGCCCTGAGCCCCGCCAGCCCCAGCCCCGGGTCGCGGAAGGCTTACCAGGGCCGTGGGCAGCATGGGGCAGCTGGCGTCCAGGTAGGGCTGCGGCAGCATGTCTGCACCCACCAGCTCCTTGAAGAAGCGCACCGACTCGGGCAGCAGGTCCCCCAACAGCCGCCAGTCTCCAGAGCCGTGCTTCTTCTCATACTCCAGGTACTTGAAGCCCGAGGAGAGGCCGCGGCCGAAGTCCTTCATGCAGTCCTGGTACATCTGCTTGGCCACGCCAGAGGCGCTGGAGAAGACGGTGCCGGAGCCGCTGGGGTACTCGATGAAGAGCTTCAGCTCATAGTCCATGCCCGGCTTGGAGACGGCGTCGAAGGCAAAGACGCGGCCGAGCAGGGCATGATCCTTCTTGAAGCGCACCTCATAGGGGGTGCAGCCGGCCAGCGTCAGCAGCGTGTCCCGCACGATCTTGGGCTTGCTGGCCCACTCCTCGGCCCGGTTCCGCAGGCTCTCGCTCAGCTCGGCCAGCGCCTCGGCGTTGCGCTGCTTCTCCTTCAGCTCCCGCTCTTGGTCACTGCTGGACACCGAGCCCGGCCGCTTGCCACAGGCCTCCGACGAGGAGCCGCCGCTGCCCCCGGCACCGCTGCCGCCACCGCCGCAGGTGCCCCCCTGGGAGGAAGCAGAGGGGGCTGGGGGCCCGCCGCCGCCACGGCCACCCAGACCCCCGTGCGGCGGGGGCAGCGCCACGCCGGAGGTGGCGGGCCCGTTGAGCAGGGTCTGCGGCAGCAGGTTGGGGGGCACGTTCAGCTGGGCGCCGGCAGCCCCCGGGGGCAGGCCGGACACCAGCCCGCCGTGCGTGCCGCGGCGGGAGGAGGAGGAGGACGACGAGGAGTTGGGGCTCTGCCGGTTGAGCTCCGGGGGCCCGTCCTCGGGCGGCTTGGGGAAGCCGTTGGGGCCCCCCAGCCCGTTGGGCAGGCGGGCTCCGTGGCTGCCGCCCAGGCTGCCGGGCGGCGGCGGGTACTCGAAGCGGCTGCGCTGCTCGGCCGCCGCGGCGCTGAGCCCGTAGCGATCCAGGCTGGACTGGGCGAGCCCCGCCGAGGCCGCCTTGGAGGAGGCGTCCACATGGTTGAGCTGCTGCTGGGCCGCCGCCGCCGCCGCCGCTTCCTTGGCGGAGAGGGGCACTGCCTTGACGCCGACCGGCGGCGGGGGCCCCGGGGAGCGGCCGTCCTGGAAGCAGCCGTGCGCCCGCTTCAGCTGCCGGGCCGTCTCGATGACGAACTCGATGCGGTCGGCGCCCTCGTAGTTGACGCAGCCCCGGCACACGGGCTCGGTGAAGTCCCAGATCATGGCCCAGGGCATGCGGGGCAGGTCGCACAGGTAGCACGACTGCCGCCGGGACGACGACACCTGCGCGGCGGACATGGTGCCGCTGGCCGGGGCGCTGCTGCCGCTGCCGCCGGCGAAGGGGCTGGCTCGCTCGTCCCCCCCGGGCTGCGGCGGGGGGGGGGGCTCCGTACCTGCTCCCGCTGCCCCCGGCGGCGCTGGAAGGGACGGAGGGGGGGGGCGGCGGGGGGCTCGCCCGCTCCGAACCGGCTCCCGCCGCCGCCGCGGTCGGCTTCTCCCGCCGGGTCCCGCCGCCGGGCTGGGGAAGGGCTCGGCCGGCTCCTCCGGGGGGCTGGGCTGGGCTGGGCTGGGCTGGGGGGCGCCTTCCAGCCGCGGCTGCTTCCCTGCGCTCTCTAGCTCTCCGCCGCCGCTGCTCCTCCTCCGGGAGGAGGCGGAGGGAGGCGGGGGGGGGTCACCTTCCACCCGCCGCGGCTGCCCGGCGAGCTCGCGCTCCGCCGGCTGCCGAGCGCTGCGGCGGCTCGGGCGGCTCCTCCTGGTCCGAGCGCCGACCCGGAGCGGGGGCGGCCGGGGGGCAGCGGCGGCAGCAGCGTGCCGGGCGGCGCCGCCTGCTCCGCACTCACATCCTCGCCGCTGCTCGCGGTCCGAGCGCGGGGTGCTGCTGCTGCGCGCCGCCGCGTGTGCCTGCGCGCCCCCTCCTCCGCGCCGCGCTCCCCCCGCGCCGCCCTCCTCCTCCTCCTCCTCCTCCTCCTCCTCCCCGCCGCTCTCCCGGCTCGGCTGCACCCGGGCGGGGCCCCCGCGTCAGCGCCGAGCGCCCGCCCCCCTCTCCCTTCCCCCCGGCCCACTTGTTGCGCGGGGCGCGTGCCCGCCGTGCGCGCCCCCGCCTCTCCGCGCCCGGGCAGCACGTGCACGGCCCCGCCGGCGTGCCTGTGTGTGTGTGTGTGTGGGTGTGTGGGTGAGGGGGGGTGGTGGTGTCCCCCCTCCCCCCCGGCCGGGCGGGGTCTGTCTGAGCGGCGGGGGGACACAGGGTTTCCCCGGCGCTGTGCGCGCACACGGCTTCCCCCCCCCCCCCCCTTTAAATGGCTCCTTTAAACCTCCCCCCGGCAGCCCCGCTCCAAAAACAAAAGGCGCAGCCTTCCTCCTCCTCCTCCTCCTCCTCCCCCCCCCCCCCCAGCCGCAGCCGCCGCCCTGCGGGGCGGCCCGGCCTGGCACGGGGTTGCCGTTGCGTCACGGGCGCGCCCCCGAGCTGGCACGGGGCCGCGCGCGCCGTGCACGCCCTGCGCGCGCCGCCGCCGCCTCCCCGCCGTAGCGCCTGCGCCGCGCCTCCGCTGCCGGCCGCGGCGCCCCCCGGGGGTCTCGGGCGGTGGCGGCCGGGCAGGGGCCGGGGGGGCCCCGCAGCACCCCCGCGGGCCGGGCCGGCCTCGGTGGATGGTAAAACCCCGAGGGCTTTAAGGGGAAGGCGGTGAGAGGCGCGCGGTGAGGTGGTAGAGGGGCAGGCGCTGCTACAGCGCAGCTCGGAGACCGGCCCTGACAAAGCGAGTTACTCTTGCAGGAGACTCGGGGAAGCAGCGAGCAGGGAGAGACAATGCTCGGAGTTAGCCGAGGGCCCGCCGTGGGTGAGGAAGAGGAGCGAAGGAGGGGGATTTCGCGGCGACACCCCGGCTGCGGGCATCGCGGAGGCGCCTCTGGCCAGGTGAAGGCTGGCCAAGGAAACGCCTTCGCTTCCAGCCACAGCGACCTAGCCGTGGCCGCAGGATTTCTACGCCGGGTGGCTTGACCTGACCAAGCAGGCACATGCTGGCTGTGGTCCACAGGGGAAGGTCACCTCCTCTCGCTGCCCTGCGTTGAGCTTCATGGGAGAAGCAGAAGTGGGCTGTGGAAAAGGACAGCCCTGCTCTAAAAACTCGGGTTGTGAGAGCCGGGGCTTCGTCCTGAGCGCCGGGAGTGCGGGATCGCAGAACATCCCATCCCGCCTGCGTTTCAGTCCGCGGGTTGCACAAACCCAGCAAACGACAAGGAGCTCTGTGTGCTCCGGCCGCCCCTCACCCTGGCTCCTCGCTCCACTGAATCCTCCTGCAAGAAAGCCCTTTTTTGGTAACACTCACCTCACAGGAACAGACTTCTTGGCTCACAAGAGCAGTCTTTATAGTGGGTGTAAATAATAATCACCTTAGATATAATCTAGCCTCAGCAAACCATTTACAGGTGCTGTCAACTCCCTTTATAGTTTGTGAATAGAAAAAGAGCAGAGATTAGCATCTGTGACCCGACCAAACTGCCTTTACTTTTACTTGCAGGATACACAGTCGTGGAAATATGTTTGTTTTTCCGTAATGATTAAACCTCGATTTAAACTTTGGTCCTGGGCACGTACCGTGCCATTACGCAAGCAGCACTTAAGGCTGAAGTGTCAGTGTCAGCATAGCAACAATACGGCTAGCAGCGGCGGCGATCTCTGCAAGCTGATTGATGAAGAGAACTGCAATGTAAATGCAAATAAATGCCACGCCGTGGCACCTTCACAGGGAACGAGTTGTCAGGATCAATCGCATCTGTTAGGGGAAAATAGATTGAACGGTGGCAACGTGACGGAGCTAAAACCCACGGCAGCGCTGTTCCTGCGGGGTAGCGGCGTGCTCCGCTGCTCACCTTCCCTCTTCCCCGTCCATCACCACGCCAGCGGCGGGGCAGGGGCAATCCAGATCAGTCTCGCTGGATTTATACCGAACGTGGCTGGTGTTGATTTAGCTTTGAAATAATCCAGGAATTAAAATTACGTTTGGAGGAGGGAAAGAGGAAGCCCAAACAATGAAGCCATTCAGGTGCCTGATCTGGCTAAATGAAAGAAAGAAGCAGGCAAACAAAAAATAGCATTGGGAGGGGAGAAAAAGAAAAAAAAAGACAGTAGCTTGTTTAATAAGAGGGAGGGGAGCGCAAGGAGAGACGGAGCTGGAGCAGCGAACAAAGGCGAGTCAGCACTTTGGATGGCGATCCTGCGTGGCGTGCCCAAAGTTTACGACCTGCCAGGAGTCCCAATGGACCGGGAATCTAATTTTCACTATCAGAAGTAACATCTACTAACTCCTTCCTTCCAGTGCTAGGATAAAGACTGCCATCCGATAATCCCCTTCCCTTGATTCCCCTTACCCGCTTTATTACAAACTACCCGCGCACACACATCTGCGTAATGACAGAACATCAGGTGAAGCTTCAATTTAATCAAAGGAGTCAGAATGATCATAGGAAACACGGAGCGTATAAGCCAGCCAGCACCTTTCGTAGTGCAACTAGCAGAGGGTGCAATGCACCATGAAGGAAAAAGGGCCAAAATCCACGTGCCTGACTAAACCCCAGGTCTGCCAGGCTCTGCTCCGTGCCACCGCGCACGAGCGTCCCAAAACGCTGGGATTGCCATTGACCTCGATGCGAGAGTATTGCTGGCTATCGATCAGCAGCCCAGTGTTAATTACGCAGAATATAGGACAGCCCTAAAGTGTGCAAGCAGAAATAATTAGGAGCCCGTGATCTGGGCAGTTTGGGTCTTGCCCTAAATGCTCCCAGCTTAACTCCTTCCTGCTCGCCTTGTGAAGCCGTGGCGCTGATGGGGGCAGCGGGCACAGCAGCTGGTCCGTCTGGATGCGCTCACCTACAGAAATGGCTCCTTCCTCAGCGGTCAAAACAGCAGCTACGGCTGGAAAAAAATGCAAGAACCAGAAGGGAAGAGCACTCCCAAGAGTGTGATTTACATGGATTTACCTCAGTACAGCAAATAAAATAAAATCCGTCACAATCAAATTACTGGCTTCAAAACAACGTAGAGATTAGCAATGAGCAGAGCACTTGGTGGTAAAGGGAGTGTGTTCAGCAAATGAAAACACAAACACTTCAGGAAGGAGTTGCAGAATTTTGTCAAATTAAAAGTTAAACAACATTGTCTTCTACTAGGAGCTGCCAGCAAGTGTCAAAACACCTAGTTACAAAGAATAGGAGTGTAATTACGTGTTTCTGTTTATCGTTTCAGTTCTCGTCTCATTATAATTCTGTTTTTTTCCTACCATTCTTCAGGTAGTGAGCCTTGTTGACATACACAGAGCCTATCGCTTGCCTACCTAGGAATTCCTCCTTCCTTCCTTCCTCCCTCCCTCCCTTCCTTCCTCCTGTCCCCGCTGCCTTCCTTCCTCTCTCCCTTCTCCTTCCTTCCTTCCTTCCTTCCTTCCTTCCTTCCTTCCTTCCTTCCTCCCTCCCTCCCTCCCTCATTTGTCATTCTCCCTTCACTCTGCAGCACCAACACATTTCTCAAAGGACGCTGCCTGCCATACCATCCAGTTTTGCTGTGGCTGTTGCCACAATTTTGCTCTCCACTCTTCCCGGCGTGCCTGCCCCCTGTGGCTGCACACCGAGGTAACTTCGCAACCCCACAGCCACCCAAATGCCCCATTTTTGCCCCAGAAAGCAGTTACGGCTTCTCCTTGAGACCCAGCCCCAATGGATTTTCATACAGCTGTCTCTATGGTTTTAAAACCTGTCTACGAGCCCAGATTTCTGTAAGTTAACCTTTGCCAAATCTTACAGTGCAAAGTAAGACACCTATAATTAATTTTGCTTGCTCCACGAGGGACTAAGGACTGGGTAGCGCGTTTTGTGCCTGGATACGTAGAGGCTGGGTCCTCCGCTGTTGTTATTTTTACTTTATCCCTGGACTGTTTTCATCTTACATCCTGTGGACGTAGTAAACAATCAACAATAATGAATCAACTGAATCGGTACATTTTTTTAAAGCTATTCCCACTGAGAGCCACTTGCACTTTCGTGACAGTTAAGAATCTGCCAAACATTAGCTTAGTTACCAGCAAGACAGGCTCCCCCCTCCCTTCACCCCATACACAGATTGTTTATCAAAACGTGCTGCCAAGAAAAATATCCCTGCTTTTGGCCTCCACCAGTGATTAATAACACTTGAGAAACTGAACAAAACTTTACTGTGTTTTCCAAAAATGGGGGAGGTGGGAAGGAGGGGAAGCAAATTAAAAAAGAGAAGAAGGTGGGGGGGAGAGAAAGAGGAAGAAAAGAAAGAAAGGAAGAAAGAAAGGAAGAAAGAATGGAAGAAAGGAAGAAAAGAAAGAACGGAAGAAAGAAAAAAAGGAGAGAGAATGAAAGAGAGAAAGAGAGAAAGAGCGGAAGAGAGAAAGAAAGAAAGAGAGAGAAAGAGAGAGAGAGAGAGAAAGAGAGAGAAAAAGAGAGAAAGAGAAAGAGAGAAAGAGAAAGAGAAAGAAAGAGAAAGAGAGAAAGAAAGAAAGAGGAAGAGAAAAGGAAAAGAAAGAAAGAAAAAGGAAAGGAAAAGAAAGAAAAAGGAAAGGAAGGAAAGAAGGAAGGAAGGAAGAGAGGGAGGAAGGGAGGGAAGGAGGAGGAGAAGCCGAACTCTGCAAAGTTATTTCACAGGGCACAACCTGCTTTTCCTCTGTAACTAGGCCATCTGAAAAGACCTGAACCACTTTTTCTCCAGGAGCACGTTATAAATGCTGATTGCCATTGCTACTGAACGAAGTATGTTACGGACGCAGGATGAGGGTGAGAACAGAAGGGAGGGGAAGGCAGTTCCTTTTATTAGGACATATCAAGATGAGCTATGGGGGGAAACGGGGAGGAAAAAAAGATCATTTACTTTCTTTTCAAAGACTGTTGGTAAAATTCCTAAGGGAGACTAAGTGCCAAAATTAACTGTCTTGGCATATTACTTTTAGACACTACTGCCTGGGTGAATTAAGTCAAGTCTTTAAGCAGCCGACAAAGATAGCTGCAAGCTGAAAAAGAGGCACTACATTTCCTTGTTTTGAGGTGAATCTCACAAATTTGTGGAGATTGTCTTTGCTCCAGGGTTTTTCATCTCTCTCTCTCTCTCCCCTCCTGGGCTATTTTTACTATTTTATGTTTGGCATTATAAATGTGTTTTGCAACGGGAAGGCAAGGTAAGAAGCAAGCAATTGTTAAGAAAAACAGGAAAAGTTAAAAAATAGAGGTGCATCCATGTGGACTGTATCTATTTATACGGATACGTACATCCAAGAGTACCCATACGCACACATCGTGTAAGGTATTTTTCATTACTCCATCCTCCAAAAGGCATTATTTAGTAAAAGATAATAAACAGCTCTTGAACAGTGGGATATAGACTAGTGAAAACAGTTTACTGAAATTAATGATGCTGGATTGAACCAAACCTTCCCTTTGGAATTAGTGCCAGACATAGTTTTCCTGAACCCTGTCCAACTGCCTGAGCGACAGACAATTTTCATTCTATTTGTGCTAAAGGCTTATGACTAGTGCTGGAAAATGAAGCCCTTGCCCTTGATCTCAGTGCAGATTAAAAAAAAAAAAAAAGAAAGCAGAACTGTGCCAATTTGTTTCCTCTGCCAAGAGAAGCCCTTGTGCATTGGGTAATGCAAAACAATAAAAAGTTCACATGAAAACTCTCCATTGAAAGGAAACCCACCAAGAGCCATGTATCTCTGCTACATTCATCAGCCAGCTTCCGAGATTCTCACAATGTCAGCAAAACGCAGAGGGTAAGGGCAGAAAATATTTACCAGCCAGCAATACCGTCTTCTTTTTCTATTCCACGCCTCGCTGCTATGCATTTGATGATGACTGCTAAAAAATATTCCACTGTAAATTACCGCGCTCTCCCTTCCGCTGCCACCGATCGCCCTGCTCTCAGGTTCTGCATGCAAATCTGGGGCTGCGCAGCCCCTGTTGTCAGAGCTAATTCTATTTCTGAAGGATGAAATCCACATTTGACACACACACCCGGAGTTATAAACAGTGGCTATACTGTACTGCTGTCAGCCAACTAATCTCCGATTGCTTTTTCCTAGATTATTAATAAAATTAGGATCCCGAGCAGAAGGCGTTTGCTTTCATTGTACAGTCTGCACTTGTGACATGGTACATGTGGAAAATTTTGAGTGCGCCGCAGTGAATGGTCGGGGGGTTAGTTTCGAGCTTCCGCTAAGTACCTGGCAGGCTGCCACGGCCCAAGGATTCTGGGAACTGAACGGCTCCCAAGTACAAACTGCCAGCATTAAGCAGTCCTGACAGCTCTGCTCCTTCCACACTTGGCAGCAGTTCAAAGTGCTCTTTCATTTGAAAGGCTGGAAGGCTGCCATGTGCAATGCAGATTTGCTGTGCCTGCTCTCATAAGGAACTGATAAATGCCGTTGCTGTTGCCATGGGGACAGGAGGCTATCAGAATGGCCTTGTGATCTGCAGCCTCTCAGCTCTGCAGGGTTGTTTTTTTTTTTCTTTTTCCTTTTTTTTTTTCTTCTTTCCCTGAGATGGTGAAATAAATGTTCTAGAAAAGGTTAACTCTTGAAGGACGGGCAGGAAGCACTGGTTTGAAAGGACAGGGCGAGCCTCTGTGCGTGGCTCCCCCAGAGTGCTGGGAAGGAGATGAGCACGTACCCGCCCCACCTGGGGAGCACTGGCCTTGGCGGGCAAGGCCAGGAGGGAGGACGAGGAGGAGGAGGAGGAGGAGAAGGAGGAGGAGAGACCTTCTCCCCGCTCGGTCTCTTCAGAATTCCCTCCCAGTTCAGGATCTCCCAGCATAATTACAGGGCCCTCCCCTTTCTTCCCCGCAGTAGCCCCACGTACAGTTTTCAGATGGTGGCAATGAATTAATTTGCCACTGGCTCTTGAGACAAGCCCAGTGCCTTTAGCTCTCATTAACGGCGCTGGACAGCTAGCGGGATTAGACGCATTATGTGGACTCCGTGTGTGGTTAATGTGAGTAAAGGGAATGAACGGTGTGACATAAAACTGCATGCTTAAAAGAGATCTCGGTGACAATGCAAGTCCTGAGAGTGAATCTCAGCTCATTCCCGTTCCCAAGATTAAAATAAATGCACCCTTGAGCTATGCACAGCCTGTGTACATAAATGAGTGTGCATATCTACTTCTGAACAAGTACAGATAAAAACACAGGTGGCAAATATTTTAGCCAGAATTCATACTTGCTCTCCTCTTTCTCTTTTTCACAAGTAATTTCTCTCTGTCGGCACTACAGCAATAAATCTGGTTCCCTGAAGACCCCTTGCTGCAGCGGAGCGCCGCTGCGACGAGGCGAAGCCTGGGCACGCCATCAGGGCGGACACAATGGGCGCATCCCTGCCCTGCGAGCGCTGCAAGAGAGCGAGGCGGGCACACAGCTGCGTCCTCGGAGCAGATATAAAAGCAATAAGCAGTCACGTATTGGCAGAAAACAAGGAAGATAAAGCATTGGGGGAACGTTGTTTATATACTGGAACGTTATCGGTTTTGAGGGCTTTGTTTAAAACTAGGAAAAAATCAACAGCCCCCCAAATGAACAAATTCCCCCTTTCTTCTCTAAACATGGATGTCTGCCCTTCAAACCGCATACTTTTACCTTTCCAATATATGTGAACAGTATTATGTGAGACGGCACATGAAAGCTGAACAAACAGAAGGAAGTCAGCCTCCACCCCACAAGCTTTCAGGTGAAACCCAACAGATAATCTGCTTCGCCAGTTGATGGTTAACCTGTAGCTTTTTTCAATGAGCGCCGCCACTCTCACTTATTTTAGTTTCACTTCACTTTAGTTTCACTTGTTCTTTAGTGGATTCTTTGTTCACGAGGCTCTTGGTTGTGAACGTGTTAAGCTGAGTTTGGACCGAAGAAAGTGGCCACTCGAAAAACGTACGAGGGAAATGTCAGATGAGGGAGCTGCAGAAATAACACAACCGCACAGGTTTACGTGTACACACACAAACTCTTCACCTTTTTTGAATCCTCCTTTAGTTTCTGTTTCCAAACAAATTAAGGCATCTGTCATTGTGAGTTTTGTATCTGCCATCAAGCCCTGCTGGTTAAAACAATCTGCATATGCAAATCCAGATAAAAGCTACTTGTATACATTTGCAAAGCAATTCCAAAATCGCAAACAAGGCTGCGTTTCACAAGCTTCTGCACCAGACTGAGCTAGGCCAAAGGAAATATTTCTTCTTGACTGCCTGGGTGTTTTTTTTTTTTTTTTAAATAAATAAATATGAAGTTAACTGTAATTCTACTGTAATTTCTTTACCTGATTCTCCCTGGGTTCTTGCCTACGGTTGTCATGGTAATTTGATAATTCTGGCTTGCTCTCCACACATTCTGTTTGTCTCACTGGATTTCCTGATTATTCAGGAAACTCTTTTAAAAAACCTTCCCGTCTCTCCCCTCCTGCCCCCGTTCTGGGCTCAATCCTGCTTTTGTCATTCCTCTAGCACAGAGGAATGTGTATTATTTTGCTACAAACCTACTGAGGTGAAACTGTTCGCTCCACTTACCCGAAAATGGAGATAATGAGATAAGCATACATGCTAGAGCACTTCTTGTATTTTCTTTCATGGTCTGTGACAGGGGATAGGGAGGAAATGTGGAAAGATAACTACATATAGATTTCTTGTAAGATTCTTGGATCTTAATCCTATAGATATTATTTAGGGTTTAACTGCTGCATTTCTGACAGCAGAAACATGTATTTAACTGTTACCTTTTCAAACGTGACAGACACATTTGTACCTAGAGTGAGAGAGTTAGAATATGTTCTCTCAAAATGACAGAGAAGAAGCAATATTTTTATTCAGGGCTTCAGCTGACGATTTATGCCAGAAGAAACAAGCTGATCATGCTTTGAATGTACTCGTGAAACCCAGAGAAAAATGCACACTGTGAAGTCATCTTTAGCTCGGGTGTAGAGTTACAAAAGGTTCATGTCATTGACGTGTGCATTTTAAAAGTACTCAGTTTTAGATTACGTACACAAAATGCACACGTAATTATTAGGTATGTGTGCATTATATAGAGAGATCTCAAAGTACATAAGCTGTCTTTTCTTGGCGATTGTTCCCCCAGACATTTTTCTGGGGGAGTACAGAGTAGCTGTATGTATGATTACTTTGAACAATTTACTTGACCATTCTACTTCACATCATTGCCTTTGCCTGGTCCTTGTACCTTTAGCCTCTACACACTTCAAGAAAGGGTACGTACTTTACTGTGCTGGTTGATGCCTCACACAGCTACACCCTGACATCATCAGGATCTCAAAGGATTCTTTCAAGGCAAGCTTGTGTCATAACTGAAACTGTATTCTGCTTTATTACTATTTGGACCCAATAATTTCCACTATATACTTACTGTCTTTGCAGAAATAGCAGTACTAACGGAATCTACAAATTCTCCTGTCTCTTCTTTGGCCTCTATTGCTTTCTTCTTCCCTTTCTTTTACTGAAAAGCACATTTGGGATTTCTTTCTAAGTCATTTTGCTGCAATCAGTCATGCTGTGGTGCCTGCGAAGCTCAGTGAGCACTCCAGCTGCAACAGCCTGCCCTGCCCCAGCCTACTGCCCTAACCCAGGATATCTGTGACATCATCTGACAGCGTGTGACATCAACCCAGGACAGCTGTGACATCATCTGACAGCGTGTGACATCACCCCATGAATTGCCAGGCCCCAAAAGGCGGCTGTGTCTCAGCCGCCAAGGATTTAGAAGGCATCACAGGCAGTATCTGGGAGGTGACTGCAACGTTCATACTTGATTTTAACTGTGAAGCTTCTGCTAAAATAACCCTTTGTACAAAGAATAAAGGGCCTATAAACCTGGTTGGAAACTTTTCAGTCATACAAATCTCACTTTCTTTCTACTTCAATTTTCAAATGTTCATTTTCAGTAAAATAAAAATGACAACTTTAATTCAGTGCCTAGACAGTGTAATAAATCACCAAACACATTTTCTCGTATGTGCTAAAAAAATGTATCCCCCACCACTACGCAACAGAACAAAGGGTTTCAGTAAATCACATGTATGATATCTAATGTTACAATGGTCTTAAATTGACTCTAAACTATTTTTACGCATTTCTACAATGCAGACAACTGCAGAACCTCGGTCGATCCTACGCTTCATTGCTAGCAGAAAAATGATGGCCTCTCTCCTCTCAAAAGAGGCTGAGCAGTGGAATACTCTGTGTTACATTCTGCTAACACCCAATTACTTTTACAAAATATATGCAGTAGCATTTCTTACTTGAGCGACCATAAATGTTTACAAAGAAATTACAGCCTTGAAAGCAGCCTACACAACTGATGCTTTTCTCTTTTCTTAGATTTTTGTTTACATACCTGCTAATTGGAAAAATTCCGTAATCTGTAGCAATCTTACTGTTATCAGGATAAATTAGAAAAGCCTTGCCACACAAATTACCAAGGCTTTGCCACGCAAATATAATAGGCTCAGCAATTTCTTCTACAAGTCAGCGTGCTCTAGTCCATTTTTTTTATTACTGTTATCTTTAGTTCTGTGAAGCTTTGGAACCTTTCCCAGGCTGGATCTATAGAATGTTTCCTGGGAAAATGTATAAAGAGCCTGTGTTCTGATTTACTCCGTGCTGGCTGTGCCTGCGCGCCTTCGGTGAGCTACGTCTTTGAAGACCTAGCCCATGTATGGAGTCCAGTCAGGCTGAAAAATTTAGCAGTTGAGACGTTTTACAATCCAAAATCTCTTTTAAACAAAGGTGTGGTTTAGCAGGACTGGCTGCTTCTGACCTCTTTCAGCCTCTTATTATTGCAGCTGCTATGATGTAAGGCTGAGTATGGCAGAGCTGAAGTAGCTGAGGCTCGGGGAGAAATGCTGAGAACAGCTGTTTTACTGTAAACATTAACAAGGCTTTGACTTCATTTGCAAGCTGGGAGCATTCACAGTTTTTGCACAAATAATACTTTGGGAATTTGATCTAGATGTTCGCAGCACAAGGAAAAAAATTATCCCTTCTATACGTTACTGCAGCTTTGAATGAAGCAAATTCTCTGCACAGAGATGCATCCCATTAAAATCAGCCGGGAATTTTTCACATTAATCCACAGCTTCACACGGCTGATACAGACACACACACAGGAAAAGAAGCAGCAATATTTATCTGCCTTAGCTATTTCTAAAGCTCATATCACGTTGGTATCTAAGTGCCAATTAGATACCAAAAAATACTCAGTTGTAGCAGACACTGATGTCTGCTGATTACTGCAGAGCTACAAACAGAATCCTATCCAAGAGGGCAGAGAGGGAGTTGAATGCTTTCCCTCTAGCTTGGTGCTGCAATTCCTGGACGTTAGGAAACAATTTTCAGACCTCATTTCCCTCATTACATTCTCCAGGTTCCTTTATTCTGAAGCAAGTGAAAAATCTCAAAGTGACCTTTGCAGCAACTGGGGGCGTTCGCTGGGATCACAAACATCTGCATATGCACACACAGTCATCTGGGCCAGCTCCTCCAGACACTGAGAGCTGTTGCTTTCTTTTTTTTTCCCCCTTTGCCACATTATCAATGCTATGGAGTCTGCAAGGCAGTTCAGCCAGCTCCTTGCGGATCAACCAGCATAGAAGGAAAAAAGCCTCAGCTAGTTTGCAGCCACTGTAAGGACTGCAATGGCTCTTCATTGCCCGAGACCTAGTGAAAGACATAACAGGGTTTAGAAATGGCTGAAACGAACCTCTCACTCACGGATCCCCAGTTACCAGTCTAGTTTCTTGGGTCCACTGGTAGCCGGTGCAAAATACAGTAGCGCTGGTGGTGTTACAGTTCACACGAGGGACCACGCTGGCAGGGAGACAACCCCAGGATGATGCAAGGATGGCTTAAAGCTGCGCTTTCACCACCCTCTTTGAGGCCTGCCAAGAACAGCTTGGCCAAAGCTAGGGGTCTGGGCAGCAGTCCCTACTTACAGACTCCTTCCAGAAACTCCCCATATTAAATATAAGGCTATATAAATCCTGACTATCTTCCCCATTTATTATTATTATGGTTCACAGGCTAAGTAGCATAAACCCTGGTCAGCCCTTTGATAAAAGACCAAGGGAAACTTGGGGTCCAGATAGGCTTGTTAAAATTCATCACTTCCAATGAAAATCTCAAAGTTGTGCTCCTGCTGTTGGATGTGGACCCTTCTGAAGGAGAACTGAACCGAACCGATTGGACATCTGACATTTTTAGAGTTCCCACAGCATTCCCCACTAATATAGAAGTATCGAATTTAGCATCCCTCTAAAATTCAGAGCTAGTTAACTGGATTTTATTCTCAAACTGTTTGTGTTCATGCAGAATGTGGGGAGGTTTTTTTGTCTCTGTCCTGTTTTATGGTGTTAATCTGTTGTGGAATTGCCCAGGTACTGTCTTCTCCTACAGACTGGCTCTGTTTCTTCAGATTGTGATTTCTTCTGAAGTTTTGGGATGGAGCAACATAAAAGTTTGTCTACCCGGTAAAGCTGTAAATATTGGTTCTCCTGCATTCCTATATATAGTGAAAAAAAAAAAACACAAAAATATACCGAGTGCCAGTTATTCCTGACCCCAGGCATGTTCAAATCTCCAATTAAAGTTTTACCATCCATGTGTGATAATTAAGGCTTTGAAATGCACCTGGAAACATCTCTCTCCTTCTTTCCTTCCCTCTGACAGGATTTCAGAGCTCTGAAATCACATCTATTGTGAGCTGCCTTTCCCCTAGTCATACTTTTTCATTGAACAAATGTGCAGAAAACTGTTCAGTTGTTTGCCTAGATTAAAACAAGGCCCCATCTTCTCCCCTTCCACTGCCCATGCCTATAATTTCTTCTCAAGCTGAATGCTGAATGGGGTTAAAGCCAGCACACTGTTACGTTTGGAACTAGCTTTCATCCAGGAAAATGATACAAGTGAACCTGGGAAATAAGCTGCAGCTTGAGAAAGTAATAAAGCATGTTACAGTGCTCATGTGTAACTGGAGATGGAGGAGCTGCTTCCAGAACAGGGACTGGAAAGGACATACTGGCACCTGCGCAATTTCTGAACCGCTGCAGTCAAATTCTTTCCTCTCTGTCCTGGCAAGGCTGGAGACCAGATGAGATGCTGTGGCCCGGCCAAAAGAGATACTTCTTTGTGCCCTACAGAAATCTCCTCTGCAGCTGGTTCTTCCTGTGACAGCAGCTCTTCTCCTCTCCACCCCCATAAATGCTCCCTGGGACAACAGCCCCGGCTGCAGTCACCACCAGCAGAGCCACGGCAGCACCCGCTGGGCTACGACACCTCACAGCATCGCGTGAGCGGAGAGCAGCCCCGCTCTAGGCTGGCAGCACACGTCCGGGCAGCCACCTCGGGGCACAGGAATTCTGAAAGGCTCCAAAAAGCTCGCTGAGAATATCAGGAACATTGAACAAAGTTTGGATTTTGTATTGAAATTCCCCATTAAACATCCCTGTAAGATGACACATTCGGTCTCGTCTGTTCCCATTTACTAATCTCAACTAGAAGCCTTCTTGTCTACAAACCCGCCAGATGCAGACTGTTGTTGACCCAAAAGCAGATGAAATGGGCAAACTCATCATCACCTTGATAACGGCACAAGCTCACACCATTTCCCCTCCATTTTAAAAGAAGGACTTTCAAGGTATTTGGAGATCCTAGAGCGCCTGGCCTCTGGTAACAGACAATCCAAACTATAAATACTATTTTTTATTACATCCATTCCTCAATTTCTCAGAAACAAAGTCTCTCTTCTTAAATAAGACACTACATCTGAAAATCAGTCGTTCATTTCTGGCCCTCACTGCTGCCCTGCGACTGACATTATCTCTGCCATAGCCCACTTCCAAACGTCCCTCACACCCGTAAGCTACCTCCTAGCACCCCCTGACGAACTGGTCGAGCTTAAGGGAATGACTGCAAAGCTTCACAACAACAGTAGAAACTGAACTCCCCAAGAAGTCAAACGTATTGAAAACCTTCTGGTGTGCCAAAAAAAAAAAAAAAAAGGAAAAAATTCCTGTGACTTTCCCCAAATGTTTTCCGAAGTCAGTTTTTCTCCAAATATAAACGAAAACTTCAGCTGGAAGGTGCATGTTTATTTCAGTCCAGGCTGTCTTCTGGAGAAATACGTAAACACGGCACTGTATCACAAGCATTTCTGATTAGAAAAACAATTTCAATCTAGCTTGTTAAAGTTATCTGGAAATAAGCTTAGTCAAGCTTCTGTAGTGGGAAAATGGCTGCATTCTCTAGCAAGTAAAATACAAAATAAAAAATTTACCCCAGTCGAAGATAAAATCTGACCTGATTTTTGCAGCTTTTAATTTTAGTTGTCTGGAAGAGCCAAAGCAATAATGGGGCACTTGTAGCAAGGGATATGAAAAAAGTCAGTGCTAAATACAGTGGGAATGGAAATGTGATGGAAAAAGTACATCTCTAAAATAGATTTTTGAGGTGACAGCATGAGGATCGGGTCCGATAAGGCGCTCAGTTACCCAGGACTTACACCTTGTAGAGCCAAAGCGAAAGGTACTGGGCTCCTAGAGGGGAATTCAGAACCTCTTGTTCTGTCTAGATTTCCTATATAGAGCATGGGAAAAATTAGGCACCTTTGAATATGGTATCCAAAACATCTGTTTCTGTATTTTATCCAGTGACTATTTATATGAAATATTTAAGAAACAGTTGTGAAAGCTGGGAAGGGAATCTAAGAATCTCTCTGCCAGATGGGTGCCTTAACTAGTACAGTCATGCTTTCTCTTACGTTGTCTTTGCTCTCCGCGTCTCCCATTCTCTCTCTCTCTCTGGCCCAATGAACTTAAATTATTTTCTGCAACATGGCACGGTTTCAATAGGAAGGGTGGAGAGTGCCTGCCTTCAAAACAGCCTGCAGTCTGGTGGTCAGGCTGCTCTCCTGGGACGTGTGAGTCGGAGCCTCCTCACGCACAGAACATTCTTGTGCTCGCAGACAGGAAACGGTGAGGGTGCGCTTGAGAACTCACCTTGTTTTTTCTAATCTCTAACTCCTATTATACAGATAATAAAAGGAAATATTTAACAATAACCAAGAGAATTACTGACACTTATAGACACCTTTAATCCTTCAGATTCCAAAGCAAACAATGGGCTCTGCTGAAGCAAGTTTGCCCTTTGGACCTAGCAGAGGCACCCAAGAATGCAGAGATGGGCCTTGCTGTACTTCTTAAAATGTTGTAATACGTGCTCATTTGTGTGCTAGATCCACCCCATAGGCTGAGTCAGAAGAAAATTCTGCTTGCACAGTATCCTTTTTTGTCCATACAGAGAGTAACACCATTTCAGCTTTAACCTTGTTCAGCTCCTTCTGCTCTAAGTATAGCAGTTGTAAGTACGCCCTGTGCAGGAGCTCAGGGGTGTAAGTCTTACCCCCAGGTGTAAACATTTGAATCACATTGCTTACCATCAGTTTGTCATGTCCTCGGGCATCATACAAGCAACACTGCACGAGCTTAGGCTAGGGGATGAATAAAATTTCTACACGTTGCTGTAAGTGCAGAGAAAAGCTTCAAGGAGATAGAAAATAATAAAGTACATTGGATTTTGGCCAGGACAGTAAGAATTAATAACCACACTTCCAACAGCATACCCTGGGACCTACACTAACTACAACTACAGTCAGTTATCTGCCAGGTTGCGGGTTTCATTTGGATTTGACAGTTTTGCAGGCTGGTCCCCTTTGAATCTACTTTAATTCTTCCTGTATTTAAACAAAAGAGGGGGAATTTCTGAGTCTGCACAGCTCCTGCTGGCAAAGCTACACAGAGCTCACAGAACAGTAGGAAGGGAACTTTCCAGAATATGGAAGTCTGTTTTTTCAGCCAAACCAACACTTGCTGCTCAGATAATGATGGCCAGTCAGCCTCAGGCTGCCTCTGCGCTGCAGCCAGCCAGGAGTCCTAGCATTGCAGGTTCTACTTCCAGGGTGACTCCACCATCCCTCCACGTCCTGCACTTGCAGGAGAAGCACTTACATCGGCCCCATACCGTGCCTCCAGTGGACTCAGTCCTTCTGTGCCAATTGCTCTGCATTAACAGGCCTCGTATACTGGAGGAACATGACCCAAACCTGTCTCAGTTTCTAATTTTTTTTTTTTGAATTTGGAAGTTTATGCAATGCAGGAAGTTATAGTTTCCCAAGTCCTTTCGATAAACAGTGAGCATTTTGCTCCTTTATGACCCAATCAAATCAAGGCAGTTAGCATATGAATAATTTCAAGTCTGTATTCAAATGCTTTGCTGAACCTGGGCCAAAGTAAAGATGTGTTTGGAGATAACAAGAGTTTCCTAAAATGATGGATTCAGAATTTTGTGCACTCCTTATAAAATCAAGAACTAAAGATGTTTTCTAATAGCTTCATTAATATGAATGCCTTCCTTTTCCTATTTAAATGTATTTAAGATGTGTAAGACGTGCTTTTATCATTGGGATTTTGTTTTGCTATAATTTTGCTTGTGTATTTTTTGCCATGTGGTTTTCAACTTTATGCATTAGGAGAGACCAGGTAGGATAAAGGAGGACCTCCTTTACAAGACCTCCCTTTACCAGGACAAAGCCTCTAGCACAGGCCAGGGGAGAGAAAGGAATGCCACATACTCCATGTCAGTTAGGATTACATCCTACAGCCTTAGATTGTGTTCTTCTTTTTGCTCAATTCACACGAATTGCTATCGCTATATCTTATTAAGACATTAATGAATTTGAGTAATTAGATGTTGAATACGACTCTGTCTCACAAGCAAACGCACACGGAGACGCACGTATGCAGTAATACATTCTCTCTCCACTTGCAATTATTTCTCTTTATCCTGGTTTTCCACCTTGAAAAACGTAGTAAAAATATACAGCACGCAGAGGCTATTTTAAGTTAGAATTTCATTTCCTCTGCTTCCATTGCCAATGACTACACTGCGACATGGGCTACACATACTACTCACGTCTGAGGACCTTTGGAGGAGTCGGGCTGTGCCCATCCTCCCTGAGCACATACTGAACGAGCAGGTAAGAACAGCAGAGCAAGAGCTGCCCTGTGGGCATCAGGGGATGAATGAGCTTTTGATCAACTGAACGAGGCTACCATGTCCTCCAAAGCATTTACCGGGGTCCCTGAGAGCCTTTCCACTCAGAAAAGATGCTGCAAATAGAGCCCTTCATAACAACTTCTCAAAAGCTAGCACCAGCGTAGGCAGCGGGTCTGGCTCCTCGCTGGGGAGACATGCCTGAGAAGCCTTCAGAATTAATTTTGCAACAGAACTCACAGCACACTCATGAAATGCAAACGTATGGGTAAATGGCCACTATCAGTGCTCCATTCTCCATTTCCCTTAACCACTCTTTCTTCCCTCATGACCCAAGCCTCCAATTCCTCATGACAGATGTCTTACTCCCCAGGAATCTCCATGGGCTTCAGCTCCTAAAAGGAAGCCCAAGCTAGTTAGCACTACTTTCCAGTCACTGGATCATATGCACTTGGTAGGGGCTCTCCGCTGTTCTTCCAGGAAAGCTTCTCTCTGAACTACAGTGCCTCTTGGGGGGCATTCATCCCCCCAGTCCCAGCCCCATTATCTTATTGTCCTATTTATTTCACAACTAGCTCCTTATTTTTCAAAAAAAAAAAAAAAAAGCACAGAACAGAGCAACAAAACTATTCTCAGCAAAGTAACTGGGGATTGTGGCACTAATAGGAATACAGCAGAAGGTTTGGGAGTTGTGTAGGAAGACCTTACCATGACGAAAAGGGACATAAATACCCTCACGTTTTGCCATCTCTTCTCCCATCAAGTTTTGGTTCTCACTGTCCACCAGCAGGATGCCAAGTTTACTGGGAAGCGTCTGGACTAGCAAGGCCAGAACGCCTTGTCAGAATATTTCTGGGGACATGCGGGGTGATTGGAAAGCCAGGTCTGGCACAGGCTGAATTTGTACTGTTTGCCTATGAACTGAAGCAATATTTTATTCCCTACGGCCTGTTTTGTTTGCCCTTTAGTAAAATCTAGGATGGGGGCACCAGTGTGAAATGGGTACATGGTACAGATACACGCAAAGTAGAGCACAGCAGCTCCAGTTTTAGAATGGGTCAGGTAAACTATGCTGTTACCTTCATCAGGTAAACTAGGAAGGATAAACGTACAAGGAAAGGTCTAAGTTTAAGGGCAGTACATCCCCAAAGCATTGAGAAATGGCCAAATTTGCCTCTTCAAACTGCTATCACATGAACTGGCAGATCGTCGATTTCAGATTGAAACAGTCCAGTGTCGATAAAGCCAGAAAATCAATCAGCATACTTCTAACGATATTAGTGGGAACGCAGGCCAACCACGGCCAGCTAGAATTTTGTTCTCAGATGGAGCAGAGCAAACCAAGGTAGATGTAGATCTTCTGCTCAAAAGTTGGAACTTCTGAAAATCCCACCTAATATGGGTATTAACACCATGCACTGCAGCAGTAATTCTAATTAGCTGTTTGAAGAAAAAAGCGCTGAGGACATATCTATTTTTAAAATTCAGTTATTAAAATGTCCTTGAATACATTGATGATAAATCACTTCATGATCAACAGCACTGCACAAATGCTAGTAAATTACAGAAGACACAAACTGATGGAAATTGCAAGATAAAGTGATTTGATTTTATAGTTGGCCTGTGTGGTTTTGTTTCCAGCCAGCAACCAAAATAAGCAAATTGTTTTGTTACGGGCCTGTATTTCATACCACGGTCTTCATAACTCACACAGTTTATACTGACTAAAAATGCTGAATAGAGATAATCAATATAATTTTTTGAACCTCCCCTGCTAACAAAATCTATGATATTGAATCCAAAAGCCTTTCAAAATGTTATTTTACAACTATTAGGCTGGTTTGTTTGTTTTTTGATTTCCCTAAACATTGGCAGTGAAACAAATCTGGTCTGTTTTGGGGTTGTTGCACTTGGTGAGTCCTGTGTACCTTAATGTGCTTCCTCCATTAAGGCTTCAGATCTTCCTAGGGAAGTTTTGTGTTCATCAAGACCAGATACAAGACAGTAACAGTTACCGAGCACTTGCCATTACATGGCCTCGTTTTAGTCGCTCGTAACTGCCAAACTTTCATCATTTCAATTGAAATTTTCTGCACTGCCTGCCTCAGGCTGATACTTTGTATAATGTCAGTATAAATATCTCTGTCTTTGCTGATGAATACCCTATAGAAAGTTATATTGTTTTGTCAATGATAAAAATTTCTTGCACTTGTTTTTGGAAGGCTCCATACCTTGATGCTTCAGAACAGACAAAATGCTAGGGCAGCCCTGGGTGCAGAGAGAAACTTTTTTTTGTTCCCTACGTAATTCATGCTGGTAAGACGGAAACCAGCCTGAGGTTATAAGTCTGCAATGGCTACCTGGTACACTCAGGCCATACAAGAGGCTAGTAGGTAAATTTGTTTGTTATTTCATCCGTATTGAGCACATCCTACTACAGGCTGAGCTGAGCTGACAGGGAGTCTCTTTCTACAATATATAAGGAGACAGACTGCAGGGAGTAAGATCAGAGGATCTTTCATCATTATTGCATGTACAGTACCAGGACAAGGCTTCCTGAGTCTGTCACTCCTCTATTGACAGCAAATAGCCATGAAATCCCTTCGCAAAGTGTTTGTTTTATTCTGCCTTTAGAGGCTGGTTCACATAAAGGACAGCAGCCTGTTGTTAAGGTCAGTTAACTCAAATGGTACAGGTCTGTACAAGCACGTCTAAGTTCCAGCTCTCCTAATGATCCATGGGAGAGCTAATGTGGTTCCGCATGATGGAATTAACACAGGAAATTACACATAAAGAGATTACGCTAGAAGAATATTATGGCTGAGGAATATTATAATATTAAGTCAAACATTCCAAAATTTTAAATACCAAAATTTACATTGCCCTGAAATCTTCATTCATTCTTTTCTTGTTGTGCGCAGAGCACACCAGCTGAGCACCGTGGTTAATGAGCAGGCCCCAGGAACTCAGTTGCACTACCCTGTACTTAGCAGAGAGCACATACATACCTAGTTGTTGTGCTGAAGAGAACCCTACAGCACAAAATGAGGACAATTACATTAATGTTTTATGAGTGATGTTTTATCAGCCATTCACGTACCACGTAAATATATGGAAAAATAAAGCCTAGTTTCATAAGTGATGCAAATCTTTTCAGCACCAAAGGTGCTTCATGATGAGTGAATTCAGGCCTCTTTTCTTCTCTTCTTTCTATCTCAAAAGGCAGAAAATGAGCTCATGTTTCTAGGTGTGTTTTGCCCCATCGAAGCTAGTAATAACTTATAATTTTTGTGTTATGTAAATAATTGGTCCCCTCCCTAGAGAAGAAGGTGGGCTGTGAAACAATTGAATATCCCAGTAAATTTTCCCAAGATCAAAATCCTGGGTTCTGCTTGTGATAAAACAGGCACTCTTTGAAACACCTACAGGCTGCTGATAAAAAAATTAGGTGCTTTAACAGCTCACTTTATTTGCCTGACCCCAAGAATATTAGGCATCTTGACTTTCTATACCACATCAGAAGAAAATGAGATGCCCCAATCAGCCAAGTGAAAAGGATGAGTGGTGAGCTGTGCAAAGATGCATAAAGGAAGAGAAATATGAAATGCTGTTGAACCCAGGAACCCCATCTTCAGGGTGAGCACTCTTGAGTACCAGGCTAGCAAGTCATGCCCCTTCTTGTCTGCCATTCTTACGGAACCATGAAGCCTTTGCTCCTTTCAGCACAGAGCCAACAGGAAGATAAATGCTGCCCCTACCTCAACCAGTCTGCAAACTGTTAGGGCAGCCTCCTAGGGATGAAGAAGGTGGCATAATGAACCTCCTCAGTCAAACCGAGCTCAGGACCACAAGGACTTCCTTGGTAAGTGCTCTCACCACTGGCTTGGAGGGTGAGTCAAGAGCTGTAGCGTAAGGTAAGGTAACTACCATATAAAAAGTGATTCCCATAACCTCATTTTAGGAAAAAAAGTATTTATGGCTCCTTACGTAACTTTTTGTCCTCAAAGTACTGTGTAGTATTACAATCCATGGTTAAACAGCCACTATATTCCGACATAGAAGTGGCAGTATTTTAGCCATGAATGAGCAGCCACCTGGGATACATGTAATTGGAAAAAGAAAAAGGGAGAGGATCCGATTATCTATGAAACACTTTTTTCTATCCTTCAGGATGAATGACAACAGACGAAGATAGTATTTTTTTCCTCATAGTTTTACACCTTGCTAAAACAAAACAGATAAATCATGATATCTTCCATTCCCCTATCTTCCTTGTTCTTTCCCCTGCAAGCAAGCGCGCACATTTACAATGGGCTTAGCTTTACAATCTTGATAGGGAGCCATCTGGCCAAGCAGAAAACAAGAAAATTAGTAGCAGAGCAGATTTTTACTTGATGCTGTGATGCGTTTCATATTAAAGCCATAAGCTCTTCCTTAAAAGAGTCCAGAAATAATAAATTCAACAGGTAATTAGTATTTGAGGCTTGGCTACTTTCCTTGTGACCATCTTTTAGAGATATCTGCTTTTACATTTACTACAGGAATGACTGGTTGGTAATACAGATGCATTACGTTGGCTAATATTTCCAGATACTTTATACCGATACATTTTTATTTTTAATATGAAAAGGCTGCAAAATATTTTTTTTTCTTTCACTCTTTTCAGGTTCCCCTGCACTCTCTCTTGCCTGAGCCATAATAATCACAGGAGTGGATTGAGAGCTGTCGCATAGAGACAGCCTCCCTCAGTACCTGCCCTGCATACTAATTAAGTGCTTCCAGTCTGCAGGCTGGGACATGGATTCAGTCTTTCAAGTCAGCCCAAGGCTGAAAATGAAAAGCTATAAACCTCACTCAGCAGAATGGAAAGCATAAGGTTGCTGGGATATTGTATTGTGCAAGTTACATTCATGAATACAGTGAAAAGGACAAACAGAATCTGCTGTGATAGCAAATGCAGCAGATCAGGGGGATTTCTTAGGCGATCTGGGCATGGATCTGAATTCCAGCCACTTATTTGCTTTCATGTCACCTGTAATATTTGCCATCTCATTGTTCAACCCATTTTTTAAATAACTGCTCAATGTATTACACACAAAATTAGCAGTTAGTACTGGACCTTGTGGCACCCCACTATTAACCTTTTGTCATGTGGAAAATCTAACAGTTCTGCCTTTTAATCAGTGTCGAATTCATACAAGTATTACCTCATACTTACGGCTTTGGTAACTTTAATAGTTTTGTCTGAAGCTTTGCTTGTGAGATTAATGATTAGTGAAGTGTGACTCCCTTTCTCTATAGTACCTCTTCATGCTCTGAACAGAAAGCTGATGGGAAGGTGACAACATCAGGCAACTAAGGGGTTCCTGGCAGAGTTCTGTGTAAGAAGCTCAGGCATAGCTAGGGGAAGACAAGGATGAAGGTTTGGATGAGCAGAGTAAGCAGGCAGCCATGCAGAGGTAAGGCACTACCTTCATATGCTGTACTACGTGGTCACCTCTAAGTGAGTTTGTCTCATTGTTTAGAATGTAAGAAGGGGTGAGACATCTTGGTTATTTACATTTTACTTCAGTTGTGTCTATCTCTTGCTCCTGAAGAATAAGCTCTACCTGCTCTGATTTGCAAGCAAAAACAGCTTGTGATTCAAGGATTCTCTTGAAAAATTGACATGTTCTTTCCTTCTGGCAAGGAATGTGGAAGAACTCTGTTAAAGTGAATGTTTACCTCAGATCTAGAAGAAGAAATATGTCTCTTTCGATGACCAACCAGAGCCGGGGTAGAACCCCCCTCCTCCTTCTGTTGGAAAGATGCTGCAGACCTCACCATTTCTAGGGGCTCTTCTAGGAACCTGGCAAGTGGACTGCTTTGGAACCATGGATGCCTTCTGGATAAACTTATTCTGTTGATTCTTGATTCCTAAAGCATAGGACCAGATGTCCCCCATGTTTTCTTCTTCAAAGTAAAAAACTCTTTGCAAGAATGAACATGTTTCGCTTTGAAACTGATGCTATAAGAAGCTTTGACTGGTGCACAAAGGAGCATTATAGCATGGCTGCTAGAAAAGAGAGCTGGTAAATGGTAGACTATAGTGTACTTGCTGTAAAGTTTTCTCTGTGTTAGCATTATCTCCAAAGAAATACTTCAGAATTCCTCTGTTATTGGATTGGAGACTCCTTAACAATCATAATTTTTGGAGCGGGATAAGAGAAGGGCATCTCTGTCAAAGTATTGCATCACGGTTTTCATTTGTTGATGCACCAAGTTCAAACTTCAAGTGTTTATTTTGTACATTAAACTTCCTTGCTCTGGTATAGATCATATCCAGACTGCACACCGTTCTTTAGTATAAAATTAACAAAATAATATAACCTGTATTCTGTAATGGATGTAACTAATCACCTGACTGCATATAATTCTTGGAGCTGTCCAAGAACACATGAACTAGAGCCTGTTTGAGACTCCGGGTAGCCTCTGTTAAGGGAAAAACCTGAAACTGGGCAAATGAAAGTCTTATTTTGACAGGCATTCTTGAAGTAGTCAATTTCCCACAAGGCATGGACTACCCTGCTGTAAAAAAAAAAAAGAAAAAATCTCTAATGAGTAAGTTCTCTAGATAACTAATGCACCTGCAGACACTAACAACAAAGAACAAGATACAACCATTGCCAAGCATTTAATGATAGCCTAAGGACTAATGAAGATCTGAAGGATAGCAACTTGAAAGGCAATGGTCACAGCCCACCAAGAACACCATGTACTTTCTTGTCTTACTGAAATCTAGACGGAAATAATTCAAAGGCCTAGAGACTGAAATCCATCCCAAATGTTGAAAGGATGGATTATTCTCCCCAAGCGAAGCACGTAGAATTTCCTTTTACTGAAGTATTTGTCCAAATTGCAGAGACCCAAAGCCAGTATGTAGTGTGTGTGTGTGGTTAGAGAAAAAAAAATAAATAACAAAATTCTTCCTCCTGGTAATGTCTTCTAAGATTCACTTTTTCACCATGACCAAGTAATACTCTGCAGCTGTATTTTCACGAGTAGATAACTGGAACAGAAGGAGACAAGACCTAGAGGTCTTGGTTGTGTTTCTAGTCAGAATCATCACCCTTTTGAGCCTTTCAAACCTAAAGATCCAAAGAAAATGCAAGACAAAGAATCATCATAAGGAAAGAAAGAAAAACATCTCCTCTCTGGCTTTAGATCTCTCAGCCATATTCATAATTGATATTTAGATTCAGCTTTGGTTTTAACTTTGGATTTCTTTTGAAGGGTGCAGAAGAGGGAGAATGGAAAGAGGGATGTTGTTTTTTGCATTCACCTTTAATTAGAACTGTCAGATTCTTGTGGTCGTTGCAGGTAGCCAGTGTTTAAAAGAGGATTGCTACTGCTGTTGCTTACAGAACTGCAAAGATGTCTTGCAAAAGCAGAGTTTTATTCAAGGCCTGAAAACTGGCCATGAACTCTGTGGCTTTCAGCTCTTCCAAAACCTTGTCTACCTTCAGCTAAAGAGATCTCAGTGAGTCCAGTTCCTCAGATGAACAGAAAAGGAACTCTCACCTCTCTATTTAAGTTACTATACTAGTCCCATCTCTGAGATACGAGTCAGTAATATCTCCTGAGGAAACCCCTCATGCCTAAAGACCGTCAGCAGCACAAAACATCAAAGGAACCTTGAGGAAATGTTTGGACACCTCCTTAGCCTTCCTTGAACAATTCCAGATACTTCTGAACCCAAAAGCCAGCCATGAACAACAGAGCATCTGTGTCTGGCCATAACTACTCAATAATTGGCAGCTACAAGTATTGAGAGAGCCAAAGAATAAACCTTTCCTTCAAACATGTTCAATTGTTTGGACACTGTCTCTAGGGGCCGATGACACTTCTCTCAGTTTTAGACTTGTAGTCTTGCAGCCAAAACCACAACAAGACAGGGTAGGATGTAGGAAATAAATTAGATGCCACCCTTTTCTGGAAATTATTTTTCTGCAGCTCTTTGGCAACATTCTTAGGTTTGTGGACCGGAAGATTGTCAGACTGAACAACAGAAGAGACAGGGAAAGGCACAAGTTTCATCATGAGAGTTGTTATGGCTTTCTGCCTCTCTTCTCCCACACAGTTTAATATCTGTTATCTCTCCTTTAAGGCCATTTTTAATTGTCTCTGAAAGGCTACACAAGTGATTTCACAAGGAGACGGTACTGGGTGATATCTGTACCAACCATATTTAGCTGAATCTTTAACATCTGGACTATGAACTTACGATTCCTACTAACATTTTCTTCCCCAGAGTAGTGGTGTTCCTAGCCTTCCAACAAATTCTTTTCTGGTCTTTCCTTTTGGTTTGGTGCAGGCAGCCGCAAAGATTCCCAATTTGCAAAATGCTCCATGAGCCAGTGACCAGAGACTGGTGCCTTAAACAAATCAAAACTAGGAAATGTCTTCAAGTGTGTAAGAAGAATGCTAGACCTGCCACTCCTGAATCCGTATGCTACGATACATGTAAAAGCTACTCTCACCCTGTATGCTATTTTTTCTTCCTGTGCATCTCCTTTTTTCTTTTGTAAAACAAACTAGCGAACAAACCAACCCAGTACTGGCATCCAGCACCACGAGCTCAATGCCACCTAACTAATTCTCTCTACTCCTCCACTTTTCTTGCTGTTGTTTTGTCTTGTTTACAGCAAGGACACTTAATACCACCTTATAAGGCTTCTGGTAGAATATCAAACCCAAGTAAAATAAAAATCCTGCTTAGCTTCTTTTTTTTTTTTCACCCCCATGCCAAAACCCATTCTCTCCCCCCTCCCCTCCCCGGCCCCTTTTTTTTCCCTAAGAATAAATAAAATGGTTTTAAGTGATCACTTGCAAAGGAAGCATACTTGCATATAAGAGTACTTACAAGGCATGCAACAAGCCACTCTGAAACTATCTGAAGAATTCCTGTGAAAGAGAGTGATGCCTGAATATTATGCTGGCAGGTATAGAAATAATGCTTCTTGCCAGAGAGCCTGGTGACAGATAAGTAGACCCTCAGTACCAACAGCCTGCGCTACAGAACTCTTGGAAGAAAATCTGAGTTAGAGGGTAAACTCTAGGGCTACCTAAACTATTATATAATCAACAGATTCAACGGTGTTCTCTTGCTTAAACACAACTTTCATAAAGTTGAGTTTCAAAAGAATAATATGAAACCAGCTCCTTGACTGAGAGATCCATGACAGCAAGATGGGATCTATAGATTTTATATATCTGTTGACATAAAGTTGTCTCTGAACTTTGACTCCCCCTTCACAAAGAGCTCGTTTAATCTATTTTCATGGACTGTCATTTAATCCTGGAAAAAAAAGTGCCCTAAAGATGGTGTTGGCATTAGTAACTGTTTGAATATCTGACATTCCCTTCATAAGCACCTGCAGTGATGCTGAGTGATGGTTCATGGCTAAGCCAACTTGAGCAGCACATTTCTATAGATGAGTGATCCCATCAGTCTAGATGCAAGAAGCTTTTATCCCTGAGATAGAATCCAAGAACAGTGACTAAACAGATCCTTTTGCCGTTGGAGCACCTTCTCTCCCTCTCTTTGCTCATATTACAGGAGCTGCTTTTCTTCATTTATCCGACAAACTCTAAACTTTTACCCAGTGAAACCCACTTAGCAGTTCTGTGTCAGGGATAACACACATAAACTCCTTCCTGGTTCACTCTGCATTTAAATTCTCCCACTGTGTGAAAACAGGAAAGTAGTTCCTACATGCTGCTTGAACTAACAGCTGTGACTTGTTAGACTGCTAGAAAGAAGAGATGAAAACCCTCTTCTTAGTAGGGGAGGCAATAAAATAAGAAAGCAGAGGTAGATGGGAGAAGGAGGTACATTCCTTCCAGGGGGAGAAAGAAACTAAAAAAAAACCATAAACCAAGGAGGCTACCACAGTTTCCCAACAGTTTCTTCTAGTCTGGTTTTAAGAGAATTTCTCCGTTAAAAGATCAAATGTAAAGAAGCTGTACGTGCCATGCTTAGGATGACCTTTTAGGAGATGGTCTAGTTTTTTAGGTTTTAGTGGAAAGGTTTGAAAGTCTAAGTTCTCAAGCTGAGAACTGTGTCCCTTCTGGACCCCTTAGGGAAGGGCTTTCAACACCATGCCCCATAACAGCATGTTTCGCAGTGGCATAAAGGCAATTTTTGTACCCTGGAATGACAAACACTTGGAATGAATCTGCTATTTTGGGCAAAGTCCAAAGAGCCTAAAAGTGCCCTAGATTTGATAACCTGCTAAAAAATAATCTCTTTAAAATATCTCTCACCCACCTACCTTTAAGATTTTTTTAAAAATAACTTACATTACAGAACTTTCTTCTATAAAAGAGAAAGATGTGATTCTGAACACCAATTTCTAGTGCAGCTTGTAGAAACTGCCTTAAAAAACTCATTGCTTTCATTGAGTTTAGGTTGTATATCCAGTATCCTCCCCAGCAGTGTTCATAAATAGGTACTACCTCTATGCAAATATTTAAAACATCACAGTAACTTACTTCAGATTTTTAAAAGTACACTGAATATTTTATTAGCAGCTCAGCTCCTTCAAGAACTCTGTAAAAGCTTAAAAATGGATAGAAGATAATACTGTTTTTTTTCCCATTAGAATTTCTCATATGTTTTAAATTATTCCTTACACCTCACTAGCTGCATTTGGGCAGTATTTTCCTTTTCTAGAGGTTAAAATACTCATTTGACTTAAATTACCATGTGAACTACTTTACTTAATGCTTTCCTTTATTATTTGTCTGGTTTGTGGTTTTATTATTACAATCCCTTTTAAAGTAGGGAATGCTTTTAAACTTTATCACATATTTAATAGTAAAGAAGTATAAATATGTCATAATAATTTAATAACAACATAAGATGATAAATATTAATGTTGCAGCACAATGTGTCTTAGAAATGGCTCTCTGCAAGATGGCATGATGATGATTATAAATTTCAACTGTCCCATAATTTAAATGCATCTAAACTCTCAAATGCACAAAAGTATGCAGCACGACTACACAACAGTTCGGGAAGTGATGAAGGATATCATACTTCGTTCAAACTTCAGAGGGAATATAATCAGTCAGCTGGAAACTAATCACAAAGCTGTAGTTAGCACCTCGATTCTTGAGAAAGATGCTACCAATCTTCAATAAAATCAAACAGCAAAGAACTCAGGTTTATACCTCATCAATAAAACAGTACCTTCTGAGTCATAACTCTAGCATCAGGATCATGCATCAGCTCAGTCCTGAAACACACAACTTAGAAAGACACTACAAGCAACAAATAGGGTCCACAAGAACATTCATACTTTCCTGCTTTAAAATTCACTCCCCAATACCTTTCAACAGTACAAAGGCATTTTCATTACTCAAAAACTACAGTTTCACAGAAAGATATCAAGGAAGTCTACAAACCTTGGGCCCCCATGATGACAGGTGATTTGTTAGGTGAAATGAACTTAAATGATCCTAAAGTGAACCACCCTACAAACTATAGGGAAAAGGCTTCCTTTCCCCCATCCTCCTCAAGAGATAAATCATGAAAACTTGACCAGTGAAAATATTTTCTTTTTGACCTGAAGTCATGCACCAAATCTGAAATCCCATCAGAGCTGTGGCCAATTTCATCAGAGAAAGAGGGGAGAGAGAAAAACAGCTCAAAAGAGAAATTATGCTAACAGAAGGATAGAAGAAACCGAGAAAAATGTTCTTCTCTTTCCATTTTTCCAATCAATGGTGTCTCTGAAGTATGTGATACACTAATTAAATGCTACAATTAAACACAACAACTAATACTCGAAGTTCATGATCCAGCAAAGGATCTAATCTAATCTAACCTAATCTAATGAGCTGGTCTGGCCCATCTTCTGTCCTTGCATTTACCAGCCACAGAATCCCTTGTATCCCACATCGAAATGTGTTCCTGAAAAGTCTGCTTCCATGGGCATGCCTAACGCCAGAAAGACAGAAACCACACCAGTACTTAGTCTTCCCGTCTCCATGCCATTGTATCTCATTACCAACTTCTTCAGCTTCACTCTTTCCACTTACTAGTTTTACAGCAAACAAAACACAACACCAAACGCTTCCTGACACCACCACACATGGAGAGCAAATCTTCCTTCAGTGCTCTTGTAAGAACCATGGCAAACCAATTGTGCAAGCGTCACTTCACAACCTTTACCTTCCAACTTCATGATTACCCTTAGCCTGTATCAAGCTTCACCCTGTAAGCCGTTCAGATTCCTTGCACCCATTACAGTGTCTGGAAGACAGTTCCAGAAGTTCATTTTTTGACTGTTATTTCTTATAAGTTCCTGTCTAAATGCATTATTCATTAATTCATATCCTTGCTATCTACCCCCAAATGTATTTCTAGAAAGTACTCATATTCTCTCCGAATTTTCATCTTGGTCAGCCAAAGGAATCCATCTTCTTTTAAGACGTCTTTTTTGAAAAAAATGGTAAAAACCACTCCATTAATGATCCTTGGAGACCTCCTCTGCATTGGTTCCAGTTTAAACTCACCTTTTTTCCAGTACAGATGGTCAGACTGATATCAGTAATCCAGACAAGATCTTGAAAGTGTTTCATCCTAACCATATCAGGATTTTCCAATATCTACAGAAAATACCTTTTTGACATTCACAGTGTTCTCTTACTCATAGCCAAAAATACTATTAGTGCATTTATCTTAACAAACTTAGAGGTCTGACCTCTGCATCCCTGTCAGATGATGTGAGCCTCCAGTTCCCAGCAGAAGCTCTTACTGTTAGCTCCCACCTGAAGGCCGTTGTGATATCACTCTTTTCCTCATTGTGATGCCTCCTATTGGCAGTCGTCTTGTTCTAGCTAGCCGACAGGCAGATTCACCTTAATATCAGTTACACCTCTCTGCTCTGGGTTATCTGCAACTTTCATATGCACACACCTTGCAGCAAGGTCACTGATGGGAAATATTAAATAGAATCAGTCCCAAGATGAATCTTTGAAAAATACCATAAACAAACTCCCTGCATTTTTACAACCTCTCTTTCAAAATACACCATGGTAAGTCTTCAGACTTATTTTTTTATTTCATTTCCTGTTCTCTTCCTCTTAAATAATGATTTCCATGAAAACTGTTTCACATGTTTTGTTTAAATCTAGATATATTAGGCCCACTGCATTGCCCTTTAAGAAGGGCAATATATCATCAAAAAAAGATATGAGGTTTGTCTGACTTTTGATAAAGCCACTTCACATTCTGTCCCATTTTCCATTTACCTACATCTACATGATCTTGATTACTCCAACCTTTCAAATCGTATCTAAGACCTTGCAGAGGTCTAAAATCCTTGCTAGCAGAGCGGCAATTTCACGTGGCAGTTCCTTCTGGCACACAGTACAGTTGTTCTGTTTTTTTTTAGAGTAAGAAGTCAATACTTGATGTGTTCTCCCATGTTGGTGATGGCCATTTCTAGTAACCTACCACTCTTCCCATTGGGTATACTACCACTGACCTTTGTATGTCATCACCCTTAACTTCAGCTGATTCACAAACCATGAAGATCACACTTCTTCCTTATAAAATCTCTTTTCATATATAAGTGCAGTAGTTCATCAAACTAACAGAAGTGCCTATCTGGTATTGCTACAGCTGATGTGAAAAAAGAACTAGACTACATAGTATAAGCCAGTATAAAGGAAACTCCGTGAACATTGTTAGGCTCACTTCTCACCATTTGAAGAACATCACTGAAATGAAGAACATATTCACAACAAGGTATAATTCCCATTGCTACTTCTCATTGGAGGCACCAAGGCTGTTGCAATTTTTCCCCTTAGTGAGAAGACAAATCTATTATAGTGATTTAATTCCATATTTCATGAGAGGAGGATGAGAAGAAAGATGTTGCAAAGGGAAATGAAGATCGGGGGAATCAGCTAAGTTTTTGCAATGAAATTTTATAAAACAAAAAATGTTTATTTTGCAAAACATAAGTCTATGGTGTATAAACAGAATAACATAGAAATTCACTGGCTTGCTACATTTGCTTGTTATTATTCTGTATAGCTTGTTTTTTTTTTTTACCATTAGTAGTCCATGAGGAGCACATTTAAATTCTTCCTCAGGTGGCATATGGCAGAAAAAGCCATCCCTATGCCATTACATGCAGCTGAGAACAAGGAGCAACGACTAAATATAAGTTCTTGTTCTCTTTTTATTCAGAGTTATGACTTTTTTCTCTGTCTGCCTTTTCAGCACACAGATATGTGAAATAAAAGATAGACTTCTCACAGTTCTTTCATCGTAGTTTTCAATCATCCCTAAGAATGGAGAACCATATACAAGCTTTACAGAAATGACATCTCTTCCCTTTCATTCCAGCATCTGCAGGCTTCCATCGAGGTCTGCTCAGCCAACCTACCACGCTTGGACAAACATGGTCACTGATCAGTCTCGCGATTTGTTAAACATAGCAGCCTTTCGGGTTTGTCCCAAGTTATCTACAATAGGACAAAGCAAGTGAAGAATTGGCTCTAAATAATTCTTTTGGAAACAGAAACTGTCCCTATTTTTCTTTCACGATATTTTTAAAGCACTCTATAGCTTTCTCAGAGAGATTTGACTTCAGGATTCCCTTTTTGTATTTGACTGCCTTAGCCTCTTTCTCATTCCTCGTCAATCTCACTGCTCTCATTAAAGGATCACAGATGTTGCAGAGACAAGCATTCACAAGCTGGTAAATGCCAGCAGTAGCTTTTTTTCATGCATATTCATTAGAATAAATTTATAATTACACGATCACGTAATACTTCCATAGTACTATTCCACTGCTCTACCCAGACGGTGCCTTTTACCCTCCTTTGTACCTTATCCATTTTCTACATAACCTCCAACATCTACGAACATGTAATTGGACTATTTCATAATACACACATAAAGTACTTTAGTCAAGTTTGCCCAGGAAACTTACATTCTGTTATTCCCTTTCTTGAATGCATAACTTAGACCTTTAACATTTTTTAAAGATATTATTATATACTTTTCCATAAATTTGTGGGTCAGAAAAGACATTTAAATCCTCTAGATGGATCTCAGACATATCACAATCTATTAAATTCCGCTCTATACTAAGGTACTACCTTATTTTCACAAAAGTACATCCAAAAAACCCATCCTGTTTTGATTTGAAGGTTATTCATAATTCTTCAGAGAAACTTTCAAACCTTTCTCTTAGGTGATAAAGAATCTCCATGTTCCTCTGCAGTTTGTTCCCTCATTCATTCCTTCAACAAAATTGAGTTTTGTTTCTAATGTGACTTGATCCGGGCTCAGGTTCCAGCACAAAAGGAAGTTGTGCCTATCTCTCCTAAAATGAGCTGCCCTTTCGGATGTGGTATTTTTCCCATAGGGAAGTATTTATACATTGTAATCACATAACCATTTCTCTTATTTTTGATGAACTAAGCAGACTGGGCCTTTCGGTTTTCAAACTACAAACCGCTTCTCCAGAATTATTTCTGTGGCTCTGTATCCACTCAAAGTGCTCACTGTTCTTTTTAAAATGCAGGCCCCAGAAACATTTTCAAGCTTTCTGTGCCAATTCCGTATCCAAAATTTAAGTAACCTCTCAAGTGGTCTATTTCCTATTCAAATGACCCGACTTTGCCAAATCATTATACTGGGAACTCATGTTGAATCATTTGTCCGCCGTGACTTTGAAACCTTGTTAGAATCATCGTTTTCCAGGAAACGATTCCTTTCCCAACTGACCACCAGACAGTATGTTCTCTGTCCCTAAATATACGCTCTTGCTTTTGGCAGCGTTAAAACTTTGAACACACACAACTTAAACAGTCCACATGATCCTGTAGGAATACCCTGGCCTCATTAAGTATTTACTGTTTCTCCCATCTTTATGTTATCCACAAATTTTACCAAATATGTTTATTAATATTTATTTATTAAAATAATGGGGAAAATATTGAATAGCATTAGAGTTCCACTAGCCTACTGATAGCATTAGTATCAGTCCCTGTGCAAAGTAAACTCCAATCACGATGACTCCCTGTTGACAACTACGTTTTTGAGTTCCAAGCTGTTAAACCAGTGTACCACGTGCCTTTTTTACTCTGTATAGGGTTCCTTCTTGAATCAGGATGTTTTTTTAGTACCAATTCAAATACCTACTTACAATCTGTATATATTGCTTGTATATATTAGTAAACATATAAATGTCAATCATAGTTCTTCAGTTATACTGATTTTCTGTAAAACCATTTTGACTGGCATTCATTATGTTCCCATTCTTTAATTCTTTTTTAATAAATCCTCAGTAACTTCCCATTATTTTGGCATGGACTGATGCCAGGCTAACAGATCTGTAATTACTTGTGTCAGTCTGCTTACCTTCTAGAATTACCTTATTACTTTTCCAGTTTCATGGAATAAATAATTAAGGGCGAATGCAAATGACATCAGATGGACTTGTGTTGATCTCTAGAATCCCAGAATGGTCTAGCTTGGAAGGGACCTCTGATCCCAAGTCAAAGGGGGTTGGACCCTATAATTCTATAATAAAGGGTTCTAACCTTAAAATTCACATTACATGCCACTGTCAGAGTCAGGCTGCACTAACAAAATCACTGGTCATGATGGTAAACTGCAATGTAGGCTAAAGGGTAGAGGTGAGGAAATGCACTTTGCTACTAGATTTCAAACCTATTTTGATATCAAAAGAACAATGAGTCTCAGGTTTAGTTGTATGTTCTGTTAATTAGAGAATTTCTTATCCTCCCTTTTTGTTTACCACTTCTGGTTTGTGCTGTTATTCTCACGTGTTAATAAATATTGTGCTGATACCTGACCCCTGACTGTCCTTTCCTATTTATTCCTTTGCATTCCAGGTAGCTTGCTTTCCCTCTCCTCCATTCCCCTCTTAGCAAGAGGTAGTTTTAAGGCACAAGGAGAAAGGTCTACCAGTTCCCTCTCTGCTGCCATAGCACTCCAGAAGAACAATGTCTGGGAAAATCATGGTCCATGTTGGAGTGTGGTCAGAGAGGGTTTGGAAATGGACCATTCTTACTCCATTTAGGGAGGAGACCCACACGAGGGAAGGACGATCAGTAGAGACAGAGAATGCTCAGCGAACTTGGCTGCCAGATTCTGACAAACAGTTCCAGAATATTTTAAAACAGTAATTTTCAGAGATTAACAGTTCAACCAAGCTCATCTAAATTACCACGGAGGGATACTAAGATTGCTGAACAGAACTGCATACACTTTGCAAAACTGACATCTTCCCAGATTTACGTATCTATCCACCGTGATTCCACTCCCAACCTTCACAAAGTGTGACATAACTTCTTTGCAAATGTCATATACAAAGTCTGTAAGTGTTAAAGGAAGGAAAAAAACATAGGCTTAAAGCCTACTTAACAAATTTCTGCTACTTTTCTCTAATTTATACCAAAATCTGACATTTGTAGTAGCAATCACTGATGCTGGCTAAATAATATTTCTCATTATTAAAAAAAACAATAACAATCAAAACCTACTTTTTTCCCCATGTGATTCTAGCTTATATTTAGACAAGCCATTTTTTCACTGTGCCTGTAACAGTAGACTTGTATGTTTATAAACCTTTTATCCCTCAAAAATGCTATGTAATAGCTTTTGTAAATATTGTCTTTGTAAAGCAAAACCAGTAATGTCTGTTGTTCTGATCACAGTTCCCTTTGGGCTCGATACAAGTTTGAATGCCTGTGTTATTTGTGATGAAAGTGTAGAAACCTTTTAGATCTTCCTTCCTTTGACAAAAAGGTGACATAATACTGTTTGGATGGTGTAAAATGGATTTCCAGGTGTGCTTAGGTCACTTTATGCAATGCAAGCCATCATCTTACTGTAAATGAAAATCAGGCCAACAATTTTCCATGGAGTTCATCTGAATGCTGTTGGGAAAATGAAGCATCAATCCCCTACTTTTAATCAAGTAAATATGAGACTGATGGCTGCAGGTGAGTATTTGAACTTCTGAAATGTGCCATATGACAGTGTTGGATGCTACATAATTTCACAATTCTATTTTTGAAGAGTATTGAACATCTACCATGCAAAAATTTAAAGTGATTTTAAATGTAAATAGCTTTAATCTCTTTATTGCCATCATTATAACAAAGGCAAAGAACCCTTTCATGTTTTTCTTTTGAACTAGTGGGCAATATCTATTCCAACCTGGACATGACATTCTTTGCTTTTCTTTTCAGACATAAAATCGATAGCATTCAGTAGGAACTCATTTTTCTCTATGGATACTTGTATCCATTATTGGATCATTTCTCATGTGCAATGAACCATCTGCTTTAGCGTCAAAGTTGATTCTTTTAGTTGTTCCTTTAATTTTTTTATTCTGTCTCTTCACTTGCACTATCTAATACAAAACCACAAATTTAAACCTGTCTGAATGAGTGTATTCAGGGCAAAGTGCTTCAATCACTTTTAAATTGCTCATTTTGTGCTACACTGAAGGTGATGTTTTTAGAAGAAAAGAAGGTTGCAACTTTCTATCAAGTTCAAGCCTTTGCCTTCATTTCTTTCTTCCTTTTTTTTTAAGGTGCAGTCGCCAATTGATCTGTCATATTGTGATTTTCAAAGATGAACTGAGAATGCTCTGAAAGGAGGTTGCTGTTGAAGAGCTGCTGGAAGACCTGGAGTAGAGAATTACATTTTCATTGTGGCTAACTTTCAATGACACTGAAGATGTCTCACTTGGAAGATCATCAAACCCATGTTTTCTCTTCCACTTCAACAGACAAAGCTTCATTCATTTGATGTGGAGAATCTGAAGAAACTAATTTTCTTTTTGAAATAAGTGTGAATTCTTTTTATCTTGTGATTTAACAACTCTTGACAATGCTTACATTTCACTTCAGAAAAATTAGCTGTTTTCCTAACTTCAGTCCTTGCAATCATTTTTTCCCACTAAGTTTTTTAGTATTCTCTTTCTCAACCCAGCCTAATATACATGGAAGTTTAGCAATAACTACTTCTAAATTACCTATTTGTGGTATTAATAAAAAAGCTTTCACATTTACTGTAATTAGCATAAAAATAACCATTTCTTGAATTTAGCACTGTAAAGAATGAAAATGAGATGTGCTAATCATGGTCTCCAATGCTTTACCTTTCATTAATTCCTAGCAGATCCAATCCATCCCTCATTACTTGATGTTCATATCCAATCTCTCCTTCACAACATCTATCATTTAGCTCCTTCCCTGTTCTCCCATGACTAAGAATATCACGTATTCCCTGTAATGTTTCCATTTCTGTTACTATGATAATGCTTAGTACAAATAAAAAGCATTTTGTACTTTTGAAATATATATTTGACAAAGATTTCATGCACAAAACAGAGGCAGGAATACAAGTGAAAGGAGACAACTTCTGGAAGAGTATATTCTTTGGGAGTTTCTTTGCTAGAAAAGAAACCCGTTTTTCCAAGTCACTGGAGGTCTGGAACTTGTTTTCTATTTAAAAGTTCAACATTCCTGGTGTTGTGACTTATCACCATGCTACTGGGCTATAAAAATAATGCTCTGAGTTCTCTTTTTGTAAGTAGAGTGCAGTGCTAAGGCATTGTGATCTCCTTTGGTGAGAAGATGCTTTACACCGAAATTGCAATTTCTGCCCGGACTACTGATGATTTTCAGAAGTTTGTTAGGTGGAGCCAAGATTTTCTTACTAAATTGGAAGCCAGTTTAAAGCTCTGAATACAGTACCTTAAACAGCTAATGAAGGAAAGACATGGGGGAAAGCAAAAATGAAGATGGATCACAGATGATGGTGACTTTTAAAGTGAAAATATGGAAGTTGGTTTTGGTTTAAATATCTACTACGTATAAGTCTAACCGGTCCTGCCCCCAACTCTGCATAGTATTTTACAGACACAAAGAAAGTCCTCCCAACAGTTGTATTATACAAATCAAAATCCCTGTTTCCTTCTTATATATTTTTTTTAAGTGAATAGTGGTGAAAAATGTTTGGTTGCTATCACTGTTGCCTGAAGCGCTTGATATATTCACAATATTGGGGCAGCCAAGTTTGGAGAAGGGCAAACCTCTGACACAGACTGACATAAAATGACACTGGAAAGGACCTTGAAAGCTTAACTCATCTATTTACTGTCCTAATGCATATCAACATGAATGAACATCAACAATGAAATATCAACAATCAAACAATATCAACATAAAGAACTCCCATAATAGAGATTGGATATCACCTCTTGGCAACATCTTCCCGTGCTTCATTATTCCTACTTTTAGAAAATTCCTCAAAACATCTAATCTGAATTTCTCTTGTTGCCTTTTAAACCTCTTGTTTCTTGTCCTATCCATGCTGAGTGTGGAGAAAAATCACTCCCTTTATTTCTGGGGTAGCCCAGAAGCCATATCTGAAAACATGCTTCTCCTCAGACTTTTTTCCTATAGACAAAACACCAGTTCTTCAAAAGTTCCTCATAAATCACGTTTTAGGTCCTGATCATTCTTGTTGCTCTCCTTTGGACTCACTTGTTAACCCACTTCCCTTGCAAAGTGTAATGGTAGATGCTAACTACAATTATCTAGGTGAGACCTTACTGGTACTGAGTACTGCAATTTCATTTGCCTTTCAGGCTATATTTCTGGTTTTGCATCCAAGGAAGATCTACTCTACCTCCAGATCCTGTTCTAAAGGACCAGTCATTTGTTTCCTATTCCAAGCTGCTAAAGCTGCTTATTCCCACCTAAATACGAAACTTCCCATTTCTCCATATTGAACTGCATCCAATTTTCCAGATTGCTCCTCCAACTGGCCAAGACCATTCTGAATGTGAATTCTGTCCTCTAACTCACTGTGACCAGCCTACTGCCATCTGCAAACAGAATAAACACGCTTTGTATTCCATCTCCAAGTCACTACTGAAAATACCACATAGTACAAGACACAGGAGAGACACTTGTACGACCCAGCTGATAGATCCTCCCAGTCTGACAGCGTTAATTGCTTCTGCTATTTTTCTACTACTATTGCTGACTAGTGTTTGAGGATGCTTTCTGAATAATTCTGCACTCCTCTTACAATCACGGTGTTCATACCAACTCTTCCTGTTTTGCTTATAAAAATGCTTTGTATCTATGTCAGGTAAACATTATCAGAGACCTTGCTGGAGTCATGACACTGAACATCTATTCATCTATTATTTCTCTCCTGCTCACAGCCCTATTAGCTCAAACCAGAAGGAAAACAGATTGATTTGACATGGGCTGCTCTCAACACACCCATTTTGCTTGTTAGCCATTTCTTTTCCATCTTCCAGATGTTTCCATATAACTCATTTGATTATTTGCTCTAGTATTTTTTTAGGAATTGAAGTTAAAATGACTAACATAAAATTCCCTGGCTCTTCCTTTTTACCTTTTATGTGCTACATTTGTCCTTTTTCAATCTCTTACAGCCTTAGCAGCCATCTCCAGGTTATCAGAGATGCCTGCTGACAGCTTTAAATAGCTTAGGCCAGCTCTCTAAATAAGCTGGAGTCCATTTTATATAGGCTGTAAAATCATACCCCTTTGTTTTTGATAATAATTGTATTAGCTACGTGATTGCAGTAGACTTTTAGTGAATGCTGAAACAAAAAAGGCATTAAATGTTTTGGTCTAAGACATCTTACACTACTACTTTTCTCTCTCAACTGAGTATTGAATAGTTGTTCAATCTTATTCATTGCAGAATTCAAGCAGAAACCTAACAGCCATAAAATGCAATGTTCTTTAAAAAAAAAAAAAAAAAAAGATATTTTTAAACTGGTCAATTATAAAAGGCTTCTTGTTCCTCTTAATTACAACGTCTTCTGTGCTTTGTTCTTTTTTATTTCTGTCCCCACATACTTATACATTCCTTTATACTAATCCTAGTAATCTCACATAATTTTCATTTCCTGTATGACTTTTTCACGTGTTTGAGGTCAATGTATATGATTTAGCCAGATGATTTTTACTATACTTGCTATTCTCTCCTTTCATTGGGATTGTTAAACTCTGAATGGCTTGTTTTTCATCAGGAAATGCTTAATTCCTTTATTCCTTCAAACTTTTCTTCCATGAGATGTGATCTTCCAGTATCCTGAGCTTGTTGATATCTGCTTTCTCAAAATACTTTTTCAATTTTCTCTCCTTTCTTTCAAAAGGATCAATGCTTTTGTTTCATGTCTACATAGGTTCTCTTCCACTTTCACGTTCTCATCCACACCCCATTTAGCATAAGGCTGCTGTAGAGTGTATTCTAACCTCCCTTGTTGCTTCCTCTACTTTCTGTACCAAGAGTCCCACCAAAACCAAATCACAGAACCGGAGAGGCTGAGGTTGGCAGGGACCCTGGAAGGACACCTGGTCCACCCTCCCTGAACAAGCAGGGCCACCCAGGACCATGTCCTCTACAAGGAGGAGATCTTCAAAAGATCTTCCACAACCTCTCTGGGCAACCTGTGCCAGCACCTGTTTTAGCCATTACTAAACCGATTGAGTTGGAGTTTTGCATTCAGAATTTCTGTTTCTCTTCATATACTTGATTTCTATCTTTAAAGGGACATTTCTAGATATGGAAGGACATTTGGACTTTTGACCGCCTGCTTAGCCTGTCATCAAGGGAGCAATTAGCACCCATTCTCCTGGAAATGTGTTTATTCATATTTTTCAATGAAAACCGAACAAACAGACAAAACTTTTCCTGATGTGCATTCACCACTAGGGTTTCTTTTGGTGACCCTCAGTCTGAGATGTGTTTTTTTGCTGCTATATACCACAAGAGGAAGGAATGGCACCTATAGTTCAGGTTTAGTAGCATTTGCTATATATAAAAGAAAAAGGAGAAGAATATTGGGGCTTAAAATTGGAAATGAGTGAGAAATCTCTTTTTTTTTTCTCTGCTCTACTGCCAATTTGTGTATTGTCTAATTCTGCTCCACTGCCTAGGTGGATATTGAAGAATGTGTGTTTTCCTTGTGCATTATATAAGTGTGGCTATAATCCAAGTGAAGACGAGAGTTATAGCACGAGTTCACACTAACAGGTTGAAGTATATTTGCAGATTAAAACCTTTTTTTTTTTTTTCTGGTGAAGACATCACCCCAGTAACGTGAACTTTGGCACATCATTTCTCCACCCTTTAATTTTTGGTTCCCCAGCTGTAAAATGACTATAATAATAGTTATCTACTTCATAAGTGGGGTGATTGTCTTAAAGAATATTTATAAACCCATTAAGATCCTCATAAGATAAGTGCTACAGAAAGCAAAGGATGATTATTAATAATGCCCACTCAGAACGGTGCTTGTATCTTGGTGATAACTTTATCCCTAAAATCACTAGAAGAAGATTTAACAGCTTACAGAAAATGCTGAAATGAGGCAAATTTTCTCTCATCTCTGCAAAGCATCTTGCTGCACTGAGAGCTCCAGCACACATCTGTCATCTGGAGGCCAAGCAGGCCTTCCACGATTCCAGGAAATCAATTCCAAAGACTGTAGATTGTCAGTTGCTTGTACACTGGAGGCCGTCCAGGCAGCAGATTAAATTGTATGAGAAAATTGTAGCAGGCTCTAGACTGCACGTAATGGAGACCCCCAGTGACCTTTCTGAGGACTTGGGAAACATGCATTGAAATTACCAACAGGCCCTTTTGTAACACCAAAACAGCATACTGAACTTCTCTTACGCATCACACAGGGTCATTCACAACCGAGCTATTTCTGAAGAAGAAAAACAAACCAGAAAATCTAATCACCATCCTTTCTTCTTGTAGAGAATGTACAGGGATCCCAGAGCTGCATTATTTGTAGGACAAAAAAAAAAAAAAGAGAGAGAGAGGAGTTGGTACTTGTGAAAGCCTCAGTCTTTAGCAGTCTTTAATGGGGCTACTGTTCCTGAATCTTTCACCCCTGAGAGATTTCAGCAGAATACCCAAAATACTAGCCAAAATGATCGCTGATGCAAAAGGCTGATTTAGAAGTGGAGCCTTTTCAGTTTTGTTGTTTTATTCAAATCCTGTTGACTACCCTCTAGTTTTTGGTTTCATTGTTTCTAGAGTACCCTTGACACGGCCACAGTTCAAACTGCTAATGTGACCCTTTCAGTGCTGCTCACTTGGGGGTTCAGGCTACAGTGTGCAACCTGCCTTGCCACGAACAGGAACGCTGCATGTACACAAAGAACCTAATCCCTTTTGAAAATGATGTTTTGCTATGCTAGTGAAGGGCGATTTACATAAAATGCTGATTATTACTTCTGATCAACCTTGGGTTTCAAATACTGGGAAGTTAACGACCCTGAATTCTACTTTCCTATTCATCGAGGCTTCGGCAGGCAGGTCACTCCAGCTCACCCCTTAATAGGACTCCTACTCCTTAGGGACGCGGCACAGCCTAACGTAGATGTGTGAGTTGTTGTGGGGTTTTAAAATCTACGAGAAAAGAAATCTATTAGAAAAGAACATTTTAAGCAGATGGAGGGAGCACGCTGGTGGTGGTGGTAGGGGGGGCTGTGTTTTTCTTAACAGCCCCTTCGACATTACATACATAGAGAAAAACGTGGTTTTCCTTTGATAAAAGATCATATGGAATCAGTTCCCAAACTGCCCATAACTTAAGCTTTGTATCTATCTCCAAAGCAGCTTTTAGGGCACCAGACCAAGCAATTTCTTAGCCTTACAGTGAGGCTCTACAACCCCTCTAAGGCACATGATCAGAGATGGAAATAGTGAACAGGAACTGCCCTTATCTTCCTCCCGTTTTTTTGACTCTGCCACAGACTTCCTAAACGACCTTGACCAAATCTATCTTCTAGTTCCCCACGTGCTATTTGGGGTTAGTAACTCCCCATGTCAGAAGTGCCTGGGTATAAATTGGTTGCAAAATGAATTTAATGCTAAAACTTTTAAGTAATATAATCTCCCAAAGAAAATTATCTTTCTGCTAAAGTGGCAATTGCTCTAATGATTATAAAGTAGCCTTGTTTATATTTTTAACTTTCAGCTTTATCAGAGATGCTGGTCTGATTTGTCTGTATGTTGTACTTCCTGCATTCATTTATACACTGGTAATTTTCTGCCACACATATTCAATATTTTTACACATTTTGATCACCTATGGGTGACTACTTTTGGTGCTAAGCATTGTAGAATTAGACCTCCGATGTTTTGGGGCGGCAAGATGGGGAGAAAAGTAGGGAGCAGCAATCCCTGCACACGCACAAAAAGAAAATCTCTGGGTTGAATGAATGAAGAATGGAATGAAAGGCATATGAATATGAAGAGGAGACTTTCAAAGACTGTTTTAGCCACAGGCCTTTTCATGTCAAATATCTGGTGCACCCAAGCTGTAAAAAGCAAAGCAGGAATTTCTAGGATCAATTTCACCCCTTTGACTCATCCCCTTCCTTTGCCCATTTGCTCTCACAAGACAGGACCAGAGTGTGCAACAGGAAACCAAGCAAAAACAATATAAGAAAAACACATTTTAATTTTAGCCACACAGCTGCCTCTGGGTTCTTTAAATACACTCCCCTCTAAGTGCTTCCATACACCAAGCCACCCGAGCGCTCTAGACAGGCTGAGTCTCAACTGCAAACTCATTCCACAGCTAATCTCTGTCTGGCACTGCTACAGCACTCAAACCAAGCTGGTCAAATGCCCAGTTGGGCAAACTGGGTCCTTATCCAAGTGCCCTTTGGCGGCCTCTGTTATGTGGCTTTAAGTGACGAGTTACGGTCTCCGCATTCTTTGGGCAGGAACAAGTTTTTGGACAGGGACTAAAAACAATCTCTTTTCCTCTTATCATCTCCCTCTGCACATTAATATACAGCACAAGAAACCAAAAATATCTTTTGAAGTCGTGCCTGTGAGTGACACTGTGCCCTAGTATAATGTGACGGGTGACCTATTCTCCCTGTGCCAGGCTGCGCGTAGCCTTGCTGTCTGGAAAACTATCTGGGGAATTTAAGGACTACCGAGAGAAAAATGGGAAATCTAAAAGCCCAGTCACATACTCAGTTCTTCATCTCAGGTTGTTTTTTCCCTTTGGCTTTTGAAGGTGAAACATAAACCACCTCTGAATTCCAGAGGTTTTTTACTGCCATCATGTGGAGAATTTCCTACTAAAATGAAAAACTGTCTTCCCTGACTGGATATCAGTTTTCCTGCCCTTGGCAAACTGAGACAGCTAATTCAGGCTTACATCTGCAAAGGGCTAGCCCTGGAGCCACAAATGCCATAAACATCTGCTAAATATTCTACCACCCTTAGTATACTTTGCTTTTGCCCTGCAGAAGCAGAGTGCTTGTTGGCAGAGCAGAGCTGGTCAGCGCGCGACAGCCTGGGTATGCCTGCCATTTCTGATATTCCATTACAGGTTTCTTTCCACCGGCTGCAGGATCACACGAACATCTTGTAGCAATGCTATTTCATTCCATGAAGCAACGACACGAATGAAAACAGTATTAGAGAAGGGTATTACAAATCCGGTTATATAAACTATTGCAGGATCAGAAATTTACATTGTTCAGGCATTACTGTTCCCTCTATGCAACCCTCCATTTTACCTGACCACTGTAACAATAGCACTTGAGGAATTTGATAAAATTTTTAAAACAGTTCCAGCAGGCTGTACATTTAGAGGGTCTTATTCATTTTAACAAAAGAAGTATTTAATAAAAGAGCATTTCCACTTCCCAGGACATTCCAAGATTTCAAAAGTTTTGACCAAAACCAGTGACTACATTTCAATTTGAAACAGCAACATGGAAAAAGCAACATCACCCAATTTGCTTTCTATTTTATTTCCTTTTAGCTTTGTACTGTAGTGACTAACATTGCATTTACTACCGTAAAAGTCAAAATAAAATATTTAGGTAATTTGTCAGTGAGCTTTTCAGCAATACTGACACATTTGTCCTAAAGGTTTTACTCCTATTAAATCAATGCAATCTGAAAGACAAATATTGTCAGAAAGATTTCAAGCAGCTGTCAATTTTCCCCAAAACATGCAAGTTAGTGGCCCCATTTTTAAAACCGGCTAGCCCTCAACAGCTCCTCCTCAATTCAGCACAACAACAGAAATCAGCCCTGCGTGTCGTTTAGGAATCTAATTGGTATCTTCTGTCCATTCTGCTAGCTCCCTTGAAACCAGAACTGTTTCTTAGTTTCTCCCTGAAGAGAGGCTAGCAAACATCCTCATGAGGCTCAGCGAGACCCAGAAATGACTCCAGACCAAAAGCATTCAGTTCCAGTTGATATTAACATCCTCCTGTACAACCAGACCTCTTCAGAAGAGCTGCTACACTCAATAGTTGGTCTGAAGATCTGTGAGGACTGCAGTCAAGGCACTGCCTTCTACTAGTCTCATAAAAGTCCATTCGCTTTTGGCTTCATTACAGATAGGTTGTTGGAAAAATCAGCCCTCAGCTTCATCTGCTCCTACAAGAAAGACCTCACAACTCTCGTAGCCTTGGACACAAACTGTTCAGTGGCTGCCTGTGCAGCATAGATTTCCAAGCTAAAGGTAAAATGGATCCCTCTACGTCCCCTATCACAGAGGGTCATATTTTACCCTGGGAATCAGAAGCCAGAGCTACATATGGCTCTAGTAATTCTGTATGTTTCACTGTCATATTAACAAGCCAAGACCCAAGCACTATAAGAGGACCCAGAGATGAATTCAGCCATCAGAGTAACAAACCTACAGGGAAAGTGAGTCACAAATGGCACCCGAGCTTTTGGGGAAGCCTACGTCCAGTCCATATCCTGGGCTCTGTGCTATCTGTATTATGAGGCACAACACACGGCTGCATCAACGTTACTGTATCATATGATCTCCTTACAGACTAGTTTGTAGAAAACTTAATCCTTCTATGTGCGATTAACATGGCTATTCTTTTAATCCCTAGTAGACGTCTATACTGAAGGGTCAAAGTCCAAATTCTCTTCTGCATGAGGTACAGTTGTTAGCCTTGCACATAAAGTAATGAATTCTTGCCTTTTCATTTGCTTTTAAAAATGATAGGATGTAACAGGCCAAAATCCTTATCACAATAATATTCTCAAATACAGTTATGTGCTCTTCTCATCAATTAGGAAATTACAGATTTGAGATTGCCAGTGCAGCCTTAATTCTGCTACATTATGCATTTGCGCTATCAGACTATCTTTAATTACCTACTGACATCTTAGTTTTTTTCCACCAAACAATGTGTCATTCTGGGAAAATGGCTTTGGGAATAAATCAAAACCCTGTGGAGAATTAGGCTGTTGTACTTGCTGTCCTTGCTATATAAATAATGTTGTTTTAAAGGAAGATTTAGGAGTATTTATTGTTATTTTATGTAAATTAAATAAAGCCCTTTTCATTCCAAAAAAAAATGTCCACAGTCCTTGATTGGACCAAGTTTGACCTTCTCCATCTATGCAATTCAAAGAGACACGCGACACCCAGTGGTTATTAGAAATAATGCAAGAATGCAGAAAGCCACAGAGAACGCGAAGGTACATTGCACCATTCTCAGGTTCACAAAATTAAGATGCAACTAGAAAAATGAAGACATTGGACAAGTTACGGTCCATATCAAACAGCCAGTAAAGATGACCTTAGCAGACTCATTATTTGTGAGACACACACACACACAAACAACCCAAAGCAACCACCAGCACTTAAAACCCAAACCCAAACATCTTTTGATCTCCAGCAAAACGTGCCAACTATCCCACTCTGGAGTAAACAGTATCTCTTACATGACAACACTGTAAATCCTGTATGTTCCCTCATCAGAAAATAACAATATCATGAGGAGATCTCCCTGACTGCATTGCACCGGTTAAATTAAATACAGCCACCTTTCCACACCTTGCAGCCTTCCCCACACTGGAGACTGTATTGGAGACCCAGAAAAGAGTAAGAGTCTGCTGGAGGTTATTAGAGAGCATGCTGCCCTCCAAAGTACTCTGGACTGCTGAAGTCTGATGCTGCACAAGTTAAAAGCAGCCCCTGGGGCTGCTTGTTTACATATCTGCCCCAAACTCTTATTTGCCCTAAGAGCCTAGGAGTTGCAAAGGTGGTATTAAAGCTATCTTTGTTGTCCTCCAACATAATGCAATAAAGAAGAGAGTCAAGAGCATTGAAGATGCTTATTTTACATGTGGTATGCCATCTTTGCTATTCATCCGTTGTTGTTAAATAACTTTTATTCTGCTTTCTCTTAATTTGGAGACATTTATGGTAAAGATGTAGTTGCAGACGGACACCTTAATCTGAAAGATGTGTATCTTGTGTGTGAAAAGGAAGCATTGCTAGATAAACTTGAAATGTAGAAGAAAAACAAGTCAATGCTGAAATACTTCTCTAGAGAAAAAATTTGTTACATGAAAGCTGGGTGAAACTCTATGACCTGTGAAAACTTTAGGTCAGAGTAGGTGATCACAAAATATCTTCCATGCTTTAATACGCATTAAATAAGATATTAATTATTAAAAAAATGTATGTGGGATGTCTTTTTAAACAGATTTTATTGTTTCAATGTACAGCAACCCAGCTAACACAAATCTGAAAGGAAACGCGTTTGAGATCTAGCGCCCCTCTGCTGAAATGTAAAGCAAATACTTGTATCCGTATCTATTCATTCTTTGGTTAAGACTGACAAAAACTTAAAGGCATCATTTGAACAATATTCTCCTATTAATGTATTAAAATGACAAAAATGAATAATAAAAGGAACCAAGATATCTGTATCAAATACAGAAGTTGGACTTTGGTTCAATGAAGTGAGATGTATAAAGCTATTTATTTGCAGGCTAATTTAATGCAGTATCTACTGAAATGTATTTTGTTAGTGACAGCAAAAGAAATCAGTGAAGGTATAAAGAAAATAGACTGAGTACTTGTTGTTTTCAAACAAACACCTAACCTCTCCATTTCAGACAATGCATTTTGAAACCATGTTCTTCTGACCTGGTTATGCTTTACTTTTGCTGTGTGCCAAAAATTTCTTTCTGCTGCTGAGTTAGGACAAAAGATTCTTTGTTCCATAAGCATGTATATGAAGTCCATGCATCATCATCTTTAATTACTCAGTTAACACTTAAGACCTATTATTTAACTGCTTCATTGGATAAATACTCGCTTTTGTCCCTCTTAAGTCATCAAAGATTATTTCTACATCTTTTCCTGGAAGAAGAGATTTAACACCTCTTTTAAAAAATTAAAATGTTGAAACACCTAAACTGAGTAAACATGCGGTCATACTTTACCCATGTTCTTTTCACTCTTTTCCTGTTGCATTACCAAAATAAACAATGAAGTGAATGAAAAGTTAACATTCATTTGCCAAAATGCTCACCTTTAGGATAAACAAACAAACCACAGTGCAGCATATGAAAAAAGGAAAACATCCTGTTGTAACTGACAGTGATCACTGAAAGCACACAGTAAATGAGACTTTGTACCAATGAAGAATCAAATGAAGGAAAGGAAAAATTACATATATTATTAAAACCACAAAAAAGTCATGTTTTAGAGCAGGAAGAATTCAGGCGATAGCGCTCAATATAAACCTAAGGTTTAATTCAACTGAATTCAGGGAGAATTCAGGTGATAAGATTTAATTTATTTAAAACAGATGTTTACCTTGACTACCTTGAGAAAAATTCTCTATGAAGAAGACAGTAATTCAGTTCTCCTACCTGTTGTCTCTTGGATGAAGGCCTGGTTTCACACAGTTGAGGTCTGTTCTGAATCATCTGAACTGACGGGCAGGTTGTCTCCCATATACAGGTTGCTCTCTGATGAGCTGTTTTCAGTGAGCACCCACGGGCACTCCATATTCTGAGAAATCTGGTCTCTGTGGCCATCAGTGAGGGTTGTTTCTGGGGATACGGCAATCAGGACCATGCCTGAGCAAACACCATGATGCAACAGCATTCTTAACACGCTTTTCCTCAGAACCCAAACATCCGAAACTGTAAGGGATCCCAATCTGCAGCTTAGATATCATACATCTCACAGTACCGTTCAGATGTACGCAGAGCCAGCTCTGGTATTTAAATACTCAAAAATGCATTCTAGAAGTATGTGTAACTACCATTCTCTCACAGCACTTTGAATTAGTAGGACTAGAACCCATTCTGTCACTTTTTCAAAATGGCAATGTCATTTCGCATCGTCCCAGGCATTTTTGTTTGATTTGTATGTGCCACATTTTTTGCGAGACTGTGCTGAGATTAAAGGTCCTTTTCTTTTCCAATCAGGAATTATTAGATCATGTTGATCTTTTAAAGAAGCATGATTCAGTTTTTTAACAAGACCATCATAACAATCAAAGTATTTCTTTCATATATTGCTATTCAGGGAAATCATTGTCATTGCTCAGCCCTTCTACATACCCCTTTTCAGTTTTCTCTCATGAAATTGCTTTTCATCTCCAAATGCAAAATATTCCGACAGACTTCTGGGTGCTAGCAGTGTTTATGGAGTTCTTAGAACAAGAATAGTCATTCTTGCTGTATTCATTGATACAGAAGATCCACTTCCACCTGCTTATTCCACCAGTGTGCCCTGGCAGCCAGGAGGGCCAGCCGTATCCTGGGGTGCATCAAGCACGGCATTGCTAGTCGGTCGAGGGAAGTGATTGTCCGGCTCTACTCTGCGCTGGTGCGGCCTCACCTCGAGTACAGTGTGCAGTTCTGGGAACCACAGTACAAAAAGGACGTAAAACTGTTGGAGAGTGTCCAGAGGAGGGCTACTAAGATGGTGACGGGCCTAGAGGGGAAGACGTACGAGGAACGGCTGAGGTCACTTGGCCTGTTCAGCCTGGAGGAGAGGCAGCTGAGGGGAGACCTCATCGCGGTCTACAGCTTCTTCATGAGGGGGAGTGGAGGGGCAGGCACTGATCTAATCTCTTTAGTGACCAGCGATAGGGCCCACAAGAATGGTGTAAAGCTGTGACAGGGGAGGTTCAGTCTGGATATCAAGAAAAGGTTCTCCACTGAGAGGGCTGTCGCGCACTGGAACAGGCTCCTCAGGGATGTAGTCACAGCACCAAGGCTGTCAGAGTTTAAGAAGCATTTGGACTGTGCTCTTAGTCATATGGTCTGAATTTTTGGGTAGACCTGTGTGGTGCCAGGAGTTGGACTAGATGATCCTTATGGGTCCCTTCCAACTTGGGATATTCTATGATTCTATTCAAGGGACATCATTGTTGCTGCTCAGCCCTTCTACACACCCCCTTTCTGTTTTCTCTCATGAAATTGCTTTTCTTCTCCAAATGCAAAATATTGACAGACTTTTAGGTGCTGGCAGTGTTTATGGAGTTCTCAGAATAAGAATAGTCCTTCTTGCTGTATTCGTTGATCCAAAAGATCCACTTCCACCTACTTATTTGCCCCTGCTTTTCTGCAGTTCATGGAAAGCAAATCTACACGCTCCTTTCACTATCTTGTATTTACCGTGTAGAAGAATAAGGGTATCTTTTGCTCCTCATTTGCTCATGACAGCTCCTCCATTTGCTCTTTTCCCTCTTTGAGGTGACAAACTTAAAGTCTTTGGACCTTTGATGCTGCCTCCTCCACTTTGTACGTGGCTGTTAGTGCTTGGCTTTTGCTGCCCTCTCACTCCTGGGGTATGACAGCCTCTAGAGTAGCCTGGACTCCTGTGAGGGCGTTGAACTGTACTTTTTGCACAGCGCTTGGATACACCAGCAGCATGCCAAGTTCCTGGCCCTGCTCACCTGCCTGGACCCCTCAGGAGCCCAGGCCGGGCAGCACACATTTCCAAGCCCTCACACACCCGCTGGGCCGAGGGCACAAGACCAGCTGGATGCACCCCCGCTTTTCCAGCGACAACCCTCTTTCCTGCCGCCTCCCTGACGGTGAGGCGGCTCCCCAGAGGGCTTTCAAATCGACACCTCGGGCTAGCCCTTCTCCCTGACAGACCTGACGGCCGTTTGTGCACCTACAGCTGCATACCCCTCCCTCACAGCGCTCCACGGCCTGTGGCCACAACCCCTGAGCGCCCACCCGCCTTCTCCCCTCAGGTGGCGCCTCCGCCAAAACACCGCCCCCCTCCCGCCATTAGCGGGGGGCAGGCAGCGGAGCTGCGCGTGCGCGCCGCGGGGCGGGCGCTGGGCGCTGCCGGGGAGGTCGGAGCGCCATGGTGGCGGCGCCGCGCATGCGTGGAGCGGGCGGCGCTGAGGCGGCCCGCGGGCAGGTGAGGGGCGGCGCGGCCCAGGCCGGCCCCGGGGGGCGGCGGGGGGCGGCCGCGGGGCTCGGGGGCGCTGGAGGGCCCCGAGGGGCTGCCCCAGGGGGCTGGGAGCGATGGAGGGCCCCAAGGGAGGCTCGCTCGGGCTGGCTGCGCGGGGCCTCGCCGGGCCCGCCGTGAGGCTGTCGCCGCAGCGGAGGGAGGGAGGGAGGGAGGGAGAGCGGGAGAGCCTCCGGGGGGTCCCAGTGCCCGCTTCACTGTGGGTTGTGCTCGGTTTGTTGTTTTCCGAAGGGAAGACAAAAAGAGGTGCCAGCCCTTCCCAGCCCTTCCCGTGACGGGTCCCGAGGGAACGGCGTGGAGCTGGGACAGGGCAGGGTCAGGCTGGGTGCTAGGGAAAGGTTCTGCACCGGGGGGGTCGGGCACTGGGACAGGCTCCCAGGGCAGTGGTCACGGCACCGGGCATGTTCAGAGCATCGGCCAAACGCTTCTTGAACTCCAGACGTAGGGCCTGATGTTTGGGTGGTCCCGTGTGGACCCAGGGGTTGGACTCGATGAGCTTTGTGGTCCCTTCCAGCTCGGGATGCTCAATGACCCTGTGATGTGAGGCTAACAGGTGGGGTGTTTGCGTTAAACTCACATCTAGCCCTCGTTCTGTGTCCACTTCTGATTCTTGGAGATTAACATCTGTACATATCGCTTCCTTAAGAGAAATACTTTTGTTTTGGAGAGGGGTAAGCAATAGAAGCATGGACCAGGACTTAACCCTCATCTTCCATTTAAACTTGTTTGTGCCATGAGCGTTCAGCTGAGCTGTTCTGTTAGTGAAAGAGACAGTGAAGTGGGATTTATATTTTGTAATTTTTAACCCAGTTAAAATTCATACTGATTAAGATGTATATATTGATATTTACCTTGAAGTGCCAGCATTTTTTCTCTATGATAAAATTAGGTGCTTTTCTTACTGGGTTTCCTGATCAGAATCCCTTGACAAGACTTTATTAGAAGATACTGTTAAGGATCCCAAAGGAGGGATAGTATCTAGGTTGATTTTATGTAGTTATGTCTGTCCTCTATCTGTTAGCAGGTCAGCAGGTGTGACTGAAGACAGAAAAATGAGGCAGAAGGCTACTGAAGAAGTTCTGTTCTGTTGAGCATTTTTCTGTCTTGCTTGTAGTTTTGTAGGCGGTCACAGTAGCATCTCACCACAGTTATCTAATGTACAGAGTTCATCACTGGAGGTGCCCAGGCTCAAGAACTTAGAGCACAATTCTAACAACCAGGTGTCAGGATTTAAGATGAAATTTGCGTTTCAGCGTAGTTTGTTCCACAATGTATCTGCTGCAGCATCATTAGACGTAACTATCACTGGATACTGCTGTTAATGGGCTGCTGATCTGACTATTATGTGGTCTCCTGAGTTCCTGTCTTTGTGATTTAAATACACAGCTCTAACAAGAGATACAACTTGAAAGGGTTGCTTCATAGAAACATAATTTATACAGATACTGTTAGACAATTTCTGCATTTAATCCTGTTGCTTTTCTGTTAGCCAGTCTCATCTTTCTTTTATAAGAGAAGCAGGAACTTTTAGAATTAGCAAGCCCACCTACCTTTAGGAAGCAGCTGAATGTTGTGATGAGTATGTGGTATAGAAGGTCGTAATGTAACTACGTTTTTCTGGGGTTTGTTGGTTTTAGTTTCAGCCTTCCAGAGTTCTTGTTTTGAAAGGGTGTGAGGAGGCATTTCTAAGGCCGAGACTCCACCAGGAGTGATTGCAGGTATAGTATGTGTTGCACCTTTAGCAGTATGGATTTCTTCATCCCCAGCATGTTCTCTGATCACAAGACTTACCTCACTCTGAGAGTGAAACAGACTGTAATAACAAAACCACAGCTTTGGACGTTCAGCGCTATTTGTTCTATGGGCTTCACCCAGCACAGCTGACTTGTTTGGGGATTTGGTGCCTGGGGTAGCTGTTTGTAAGATAGGTGTGGACTGAACAACTTTAATTCTTGAAAAATGTTTATGACTAGCTTTTAGCTTGTTTTGCCTTTATGGGTGGAGAAGTGGCTCTAATATGTTAGTTTTCTATCTACATCTCATTCTTTGACTCATTCGAGATGCTTCTGTTCTGGAAGTCCCCACTTAATTTACTGGCAGTGTGAAAAGAGATGCACAACTATGCCACTTCACTCAGAGTCTTGATTTAATTACAGATAACAACCATATACAATGTATCTTCTATTTTATCTTGGTTACCCATGGTGCTGAACTTCAGAGCAATCTAGAATTGCGCATTGCACTTTTGGCAGTTCAAGAAATTACATTCCTATTTCCTAACTTGATGTGCACAGTAACGGATTATTGCCTTGTCTGTCAGAAATCGTAACAGAGTTAGAAATAACTTCAGCAGTGTGCTTTCCAGATTAATCTGCCATGTATTTTAGTCAGTAATTTTAAGTATGAAACAATTCTACTTCAGGTAGTTCAGTAAAACTGGCTGACCTGTGCTCTATGCTTGACTTGCTCAGCTGCTGAAGGAAGGAGATGAATGACGCAGGTTCATTCTGCCCCTTCCACTGCATCCATGTCCGTAGTTCTTTAAAATTCTTTCAATTCATTGATGGTGCTCACAGTAATAAAGTGTTTTAAAAAATAAATAAAAAAAATCCATACTGTATTTCTGCTGCGGTTAATTTCATTCTTCCTATGCCTTAGGCTTTTCGACGTCATTTTAATCTATGCTAAAGGACCCAAAAGCCATGTCTACTGTGATATTGTTCCCTTGCAGTTGGTGCAGGGGACTGAAAGATTGGGTTGTGGGATCTTTCTTGAAACTTTAAATATCAGTCTGAAGCAGAGGGAAGACTTGAGTCCCGAAAGCTCTACTAAGTAACATGTTAGCTGAAGCAAAAAATTGCTGCCTATCTTTTCTGTTCTGTAATGTGTTGTTAAACATGCATGGTTTAGAGTATTTTGCAGGGCATGAACTGGTTTTACTGGGAGGTCTTTGCTAGACTTACTGTGTGATAAACATAGCGAATGTGAAGCTGGGAATTCTGTTGAATTCTACAGATTGCTTAACAAATGCCTCGCACCTTAGATAACCAGATTTCTCTAAGGACATGTGTAGCCGCCTTTGTTGACTTATAGTGTTGGAATTTTCATTAGATTCAGAGGAAGTCTCTATTTTGTTTTAACTGTTTTTGTAGTTCCTCAATGGAAAAGGTGTTGAAAAGTGCCTCCAGCACTGTGGAAGCATGGAGACAAAATAGTTGCGTACTGAGACCCTCAAGAAACTATTGGGCAAACTGATGGCAATGAAGAGCTTGAACCATCACTTCAGCATGGCGGCAACTGAATCTGACAAGGACTCTGGATACTCAGGTTTAGAAAAAGACTACATTACTTTTTTTTCTGTTTTGTTTTTTTTTTTTTTTTCTCAGACTTTGTGTTTGTTGGTGTTGTTACACAAATCTAATTCTAACCTCTTATGGTTTGTCTCTGGTTACATGTTAGGGTCTGTATCTAAGACAGGTTGAAAAATCATCCTACCATCAATCCTTTTTTGGAGTGGAGCTTCGTGTTCGTTCTGTACATTTAAAGGCATGGGAATTTAAAATGTGCCTAATAAAGAAATGAATGGAAGAATCTTAGACTTCAGAATCCAGAAGTAGGAATGGAAAGATTAATTTTTGTTCTTTGCCAGTGATCAGTGGACTATTGGATTATGCCATCTAATATCTCTTACAATTTGACTAGATTGTCAGTGGAGCCTAATAAAAGAGTGACTTTTATAACATCAGTAAAATGTAAATGGTGTTATGTTTTAATAATCCACAAAACTGTGCAAAGATTGGCTTTAAATGTTAAAAATGCTTAATCTAATGCTTTAACTTTAATGAGAGAGACCTGCATTACTGGATTTGTAGATAGATGTCAAGACACAAAATGACTGCAGCACAGACTGCTGCTGTGGCAGTGCTGGAGCTTGTAGTTCTTTCCTGCACCAAGCTTTGGAGCTGTCTCCGAAATAGTGTGTAGTTCCTTGGGGACTAAATACAAAAGAACAAAAAGTAATCGTTTTTTTGTGGGAGACAATACCTGCATGAGAACTGTCCTGAAATATGAAGCCTTTTAATAAAGGCCATTCAACAGCTGTCACAACAGTTCTAATTTTATTGGTATTCCAGAATCAAACTTTATTACTCATTGTTGACTTGGTTGAAAGGAAACAGAATCATAGAACAGAAAGGAGGTAGCAAGTGTGCTGTATGTGAAACAACTGACAGCTGAATTCCACCTCTGGCAGATGGAAGTTCGGAGTGCCTGAGTGCTATGGAGCAGACTGACTCGGAGGACGTGCTGAACGCATTGTGTTGGAACGCAGAGGATGGGCCTTGGCCATGCCCGGTGACCACAAGCAACTCCTTTCCTGCACTTTCTCCTATGGTCGTGATGAAAAATGTTCTTGTTAAGCAGGTAAGGAAGGAATAATATATTGGAAAATATTACAAGTTTCTATTTTTTTTTTTAACTATTTTCCTTTCAAAAAAGATTTGTAGGAAGTTACAGTCTGGAAAGCAAAGAGCAGCCTGAAAAGTTTTGTTAGTGACAGCCTGTTCTTTTGAGGGGCAGCTGAAATCACTAAGAAAGGGAAAATGTGACACATTAGAGGCTCTGCTACATTTGCTCTTTGTCTCAAATGAATCTGCAAAAAATAGATCTTCATGAATGTTATGTAAATAGCACCAAAGATCGAACAAAAAAAAGTGTTTTTCCTTTTGGAATTTGATGTTTTCTTTTTCATTCAATTTAGACAGTAAAGTAGGATGACTGCTTTTGCTTGCTAGTTCTTAGGTCCTAAAGGTGCTTTATATGTGATGTGAAACCCTAATCCAGAATGTTATAAATGAACAAATTAAACCTGTACCTAAAGTTAGCCGTGGTATGTTTACTTCAACGGTTGTTTCTCTTAATTACATGTGATGGCTCTCACTGCAACAATTATATTCTCTGTTGATATCTTCCAATATCACATTATGTGTTTTTCCTCCAACACTTCTGCGAGACATTGAAATGTTCTGCATTGTAACAGAAGGTGCAAGAGCTAAAAGTTCAAAGTATTGCCATACTACTAGACTTCTTGCTTCTACTCATGTTTTCTTAGCAGAAGAAAAGTTCTAGAGCCTTTTTTATGATTAGAATACTTCTGAGAATACAGTGAGAAGGGGGAAAGTATAGATCTTGATTCTTTTTCTATGGAATCTGTTCTGAAAACAAGAAAAACCTGTTCAACTTGGATGCTGTGTCAGTGCTAGCACGGAGATGGGTTTCTGTTAGTATTTGGCAGGTTATGCATTTGTGGAGGAGTTAATTCTGATCTGAGCGTTGTGCTTTAGCTTGACAAGAAACAATTTCGTTTTATAGTCATGTTCCTAGATGCGTGGACAAAGTACTGTCTAAGCAAATGCTGAAGTTTTCATGTAGTAGGAAAGAGGCAAGCTTCACCAAAGGCTGCTGGCCTGGGGCTCAAAAATTAAACTGTGATTGTAGTGGTAGTTTCATGTTAAAATCTTGCTCATGTCACAAACAGCTGGGAGAAGTAGCTAAATAGTACATATAACATAAAAGTTGGTAGTGGAGCAAAGGGGAAAAGTGGGGAGGAAAAGGTAGATAAAATTAACAGACTCGGTTCTTTTCAGCAGTGCATAGTAACGTTCAAATCTAAGGACAATCATGTTACATTGAAAAATGTTTATTTCAATAAACAAAAGCAACAAGTCGAGGTGAGAATGATGAAGCATCTTTCTAGCTCTTTCCACTAGGCCTGGTTACCTCAGGTAGTGATGCTGGTCATCCTATTAAGATGGTCTTTTCAACACAGTCGTCAGTTGGGCTCACTGGACCAAAATAACACAGCATCCCCAGTTACTGCAGTTTATTTGTTCCACTTTCAGTCAGAATCATCCTCCTGTCTAGATCCGCTCTGATCCTGCATGGTGATGTTTACCTGCTGTCCTGGTTTCAGAGTGTAAATAGCTAACAGCGTTACAAAAAATCAGGCAGGGCTTAATTCTCTGAAACTCAGTACTGCTGTGGCAAGGTTTCTCTAAGTCTCGTCAAAGTCCTTAATAAGCAGGAAAGCTTTCTAGATGAGTGGTGCTGATATTTGCAGGACATTAGCCTTCTTTTAAAAGAAACAAACAAACAAAAAACACAACTGCAGAATTAGTAAAAATAAATGTCTCCTCTAATGAAAGTTAGATTTTGTGTAGGAGAACAAGAGCAGAACTTAATAGAAGTGGAAAGGACAAGAAAGTGAATAGCGGAGCTAAGAAAAGAACGAGCAAGATGAACAGTTACCACAGTTCTCTTGGCCTCAATGAATTTGGGTCTCTGGTGTGCTAGGTATTATTGTGCAAAGCCTTGCTTCCTAAGACTGCATCTTCTGCCTGATGTTAGAATCATAGAATAGAATCATTAAGGTCAGAAAAGACCTCCAAGATCATCTGGTGCAACCATCCCCCTACTACCAATGTCACCCACTAAACAATGTCCCTAAGCACCAGGTCCAACCTTTCCATGAACACCCCCAGGGACGGTGACTCCCTGGGCACCCCATTCCAATGCTGACTGCTCTTCCTGAGAAGAAATGTCTCCTAATTTCCAACCTGAACCTCCCCTGGTGCAACTTGAGGTCGTTCCCTCTAGTCCTATCACTAGTTACCTGCGAGAAGAGGCTGACCCCCAGCTCCCCACACCTTCCTTTCAGGTGGTTGTAGAGAGCAGTAAGATCTCCCCTTCTCCAGACTAAACAGCCCCAGTTCCCTCAGCCACCACTCCTCATGGTCTTTTATACACACTTCACCACTCGTATTTCCAGATACCTTGCTTTTGAATGTGTTCTTTCTTCTGTGAAATAAGGACCTAATGTTAACTTTTAGAGGTAGTTGTTCCGTACCCCTGTTACATAAACATCTCACCTACTGAATGAAAAGGATTCTGTGTCACAGTTGGTAAACAAATTTCATCTCTGAGTTTTAGTGTCCAAATCAGTGGATGGTACCTGCTTTTGATGAGTTAAGTCCTCTGCTGAGGGGAGTGGACTTTAGCAAAACACATTATCATTTGCTAGTTTAAACGTTATGAGACTGATGTAAAGGAGATGGATTTCAGATGAGTCAGTTCCAAAAATAATAGAATGTCTTAGTGCTAGCTAAAAACTGTGCCCTTGGCAGGCCTGCCAGTAACATTCCAAGTTGTAAGCTTTAGGAATTGGAAGAGCAGCTTGACAGTATATTGTATTAGTGTACGTGTAATGGTGATGACTTAAATATATGGGAAGTAAGGTGGTGGTGGTGGTGGTGGGTTTTTTTTTTTCTTCCCAGAAATAGCATCTCTTACTAGACCATTTGATATGTTTACAGAAAAGCAGGCATGCTTTCTGGCCAGGAGATCTCATAAAGATCCCTAGTAGTGTATTTAAGAAGGAAGAGGTAGTAATGTCTTGTAAAATTGATGTATTCCCCCCCCTGCATTGAAGAATATGACTTGTGGGAGGGAATAAAAACTTGAACATCTTTCCTGAAATATAATGGTTTTAAGGCTTCAGTGCGCACCATTTCACCAAAGGTGTGGAATTCAACTGCATGGGGCTTACAACAGACAGTTTTCCTTGAATTGATTGATATTCAGCATTTTTTTCCCCAACTTCATGGTTTTAAATTTATTGAAACCATGCATTGTACTTAAGATTGGAAGACTTACTGAACAGCTGTCGTCTATGTTAAATAACCATTTCAAAAGCCTGCTATAAGAATAGAAATGACAGGATTATAGTTGCTGCATTTCGACAAAGAGGGTGTCTAAATTGTTCCTCAAATATCTGAGCAGTCTTTGCCTATTTTAGAATATTTCGTAACTGCGATGCTTAATTATATTTCAGGTTTTCTGTACCCTTCTTATTTAGCCTCAAGTCAGTAATAATTTTACACTAGCATTTTACAATAAAGGCATGCACTGTAATGCTTTCCTAAATAACTTTCCTAAATAAGAATGTATAAATTCAGATTGAATTGTTTTTAAATATTTGCTATTCCATAATAAATGGATTATGGATTACAGCTTCTATTCTAGTGTTATGTTCTGTTGGCAGAGAAGGATGATTTTGATGGAAGGTTGCTCACAATGTGTTATAGTGAATAGTATATCAAGTATTATGAAGAAATGGCTCAGTCCATCTGTTTCGCTTAAGGGTTTTTGGTCCTTTTCTACAGCATTGTTGTAAGAATTCTGTTTGTCCCCATTTATGCTTCTCAGGGCAGTTCTTCCCAGCTCCAGTCTTGGACGGTCCAGCCATCCTTTGAAGTGATTCCAGCTCAGCCACAGCTAGTGTTTCTTCACCCATCAATCCCACCTCCCATTAACCCTCACCCTGCTGGGAAAAAGAGAAATGACTCCACTAACTACCTGCCCATCCTGAACTCTTATCCCAAAATAGCACCGCAGCCTTGCAAGAGAGATCACTCCTTTGATCTAGAGGATCGTCAGGAAACCAGTTGCCATAAACGACTCTGCACAGAAGCACCCAAGATGGAGACTTCCCCTGTATCAAGGAGCACAGGTTTGCCTACCAGTCCTTTTGCCCACCTACCAGTTAGCTTTAAGACCCCTCAGGATTCTAATCAGCAGAATCCTTCAACTTTGGTGACAAGTGGGAAAGTGTCAGCCCTTTCTGGTTTCCATCGTCTTTCTGCTGATGCTCAGAAACTCCCAGGTCTGGCTCCCCTTTTGCCTTTTGGAACTCTGCAGGCAGCGAAGTGTGCCCCTCATGAGAATGAGAGTGCAGCACAGACGCCAATGCAATCTGCAGTGTGGAGTCCCCCGTTGATACCAGAAGAGACTTGCGCTACCCCTGAGCTGCTGTTGCAACAGCAAAGCAAGTGCAGACGTTTTCAGAACACGCTCGTCGTGCTGCGCAGGTCAGGATTGCTGGAGATCACTTTAAAAACCAAGGAGCTCATTCATCAGAATCAGGTGACTCAGGCTGAGCTGGACAGGCTGAAGCACCAAACACAGCTTTTCATAGAGGCAATAAAGAACAATGCTCCGCAGTCATGGGCAGAGCTAGAAGCATCTCTAACAGGATCAGAGAAAGCTAATAGCAACCTCGAAGACTCCGCTTATCCAAACATGTAGTAAAAAGGTACATAGCTGTTAAGTTATTTTTGTGCCTCCTATTTCCTGTCTCAGGCTTTTGCTTGAGCGTTCTCTGAGTCCAAGACTTGCAAAGTGGCATGCCATTAACAACTTGTCTTCAGAGCCAGTTGTGGGACTGGAATAGCACCGTGGGATCTTGACAGGATGGATACTTACTACTTCAGCGTGCCCTTGAACTCCATGCTAACTCTGTAGTTACTTGGACTTGAGAAGCTTGGATGTGCTCTGCTGGCGTGTCTTGTTCTTGCTGCGAGAAGACAGCCAGTTGCAGTATTCTGCTAGCATGCCTCTTCCTATTTCCATCTTCAGGTAGTTCTGAGAATGGAACAGCAGAACAGACCCCAGTATTGGGCCATCAGCAAGTAGATGAAGGGAGCTGGTGTGAGGAGAGGAAGCTTAGGTTTGGGGGGTGATAAGTTTAGACTGTCACTGTCTTTTTTTTTTGTTTTCATGACAGTGTCTTGCTTTTGGGGTTATCACACATTTGAACTAGTGGAGGTTTGCTTGTGCAGCAGCAGTATTCTGTGTTTGTTGCAGTCGTTGACCAAAGTGAAGAGTATCTTAGCACATAAGTGAAATGACTTGTTTTGATGAGTATATTTTTGATTTTGGTCTGTGAAGATGAGTGAAAATTGCAGGGCTTGTGTTGGAAGTGTTTGTTCTAAAGCCATGTTTATTTGCACTACCCATTAATAGCTAAGAAGTGCACAAGGCAAGTGGCTTTGGATTTTCTTGGTAGACTGCAGAGGCTGTTTTAAATATGGTATAAGGAAGATACTCATTCACCAGTGTTAACATAGGATAGGGAGACTGGTTGCTTACCATTTTATCTGTGTATCTTTAACTTACAAGACTAAACTCCTTTTTTGCTGTGAAATCAGATTGCTGAGTATGAAAAAAGGAGAGAGGTGAAAAGAAAAGGAGCTTGACGACGGCCTGTGGTGTAACAAGTCCTTCTCCCATCTCCCTTCCCTCCCTCTTTATTGAGAGAAGTCAGATGAATATATCTATTATAAAAGAGGTGTCAGCTTGGATAATCTTCCTAAAAACTTGACCTACTTGAGTTTGAACTTAAAGAAATAAAACAAACACCAAAACCACTTTCTTCCACATCAATTTATCATTCCTAGCCTGCTTGCCTTGAAGTATAGTTACACTGTGCATAAGATGTTAGGCCTTATTAGTAGGCATCCACAGTAGTCACGTTGCAAAAGCTGTTCTGTGGATGCTTATTTCATTTCAGCTTATTTAAGCACTTAACTATGTCAGTCCCTCCAGTGTGGAGTGTTTTTTTTTTTTTTTTTTCAGAGGCAGGCTGCGTAAGAGAGCTAAGAATGTCTTTTCCTAAGAAGGGTAAGAAATCTGGATTGTTTATGGTGTGTTCATTTCCACTTGAAAATGCTTTCAAAAAATTATGTTGTCTAGGTCACTGGGTATTTTGATGCTCTGATCACTTCTATCAGCTGCTTCAGATTTTTAGAAGAGGAACTTGAAAATAGAGCAGATCTCATGCTAATTTATGATTAGACCTCTTCATTTTCTGATGCCTCTGAGAATCAAGATTGCAGAAGACCGTGAAGAATGTTTTTGTAGTCTTCCTAAAATACATGCATTAGAGAAAGTGTAAGGGGCTTCCCTCTCTAAGGGGTTTCCCCCTTTTTAGAGTGATGAAAAGAAATGCTGTACGTGCCTCAAGAAGAGGAGAAATGTGAGTCAAGCTTGTACTACCTATAGGCTTAAAGAGAAATTTTGTGGCAGGATTCACCCTAGAGCCCTACTTGAACTGTAACAAACTCATAGCAATGCCTTTTCTGGTATCCTGCCCACCTGCTGAAGGCTAGTGCAGTACGTGGGAATTTATTAAGAGAAAAATTTTCATAGGCTGTGTTCTATCATGTTTTTTGTCTAAATATAACTGCTACGATTGTGTGTAATAGTATGTCTCATAACTCACAGCACAGCAATATCCAAACTCCAGCAACACTGAAGGCAGCATAATACAGAGTAATAATGTAGGACATATCCAGCTCTTCTGGACCTGTGATATCCCCGTTGAATGACATTTGGGGGCATAGATGTGATGGTGCCTTGGGCCATTTGCACAAAAGAATCCTAGAAGATAAGACTGTTTCTTCTGAGCTTCTTAGAGGAAGGGGAGGAGGGAGTAGTTCCATTCGTCTGATACCTGTAATAAGCATAAAGGTAAGGTGTGGGAAAGTGCATAGGATATCTTTTCTATTTTTCCTAAAATTCTTTTTCTACCCATCAATTATAGAGGGGAATAGGAAGTTAAGAATGTATGTATTTTTAGGAAGTGGTTGTTCTACAAAACAAGGTGATGGAGTCAGGCTTCCCTAGGAAGCCTGTTCCAGTGTTTGACCACCCTCACAGTAAAGAAATTTTTCCTAATATTGAGTCTCTTCTCCATCCTATTTCTACTACTCTGATGGTGTAAAAGGAAGGGAAAAACTGGCCTCGCAGGGTGATGCCCTTTGACTTAGGGAGACCATAGCTGAGGAAACTTAGTCCACACATACACTCTCCCCAATAGCACCGAGGGTGGGCTGAAGCGTGTGCTTATAGATGATGGGCATTTCAGCTGGTGTAATTTATATTAGCATGTATCTCAGTAAGTCTGTGAACAAATTCCAGCAGCTGGTTAGAAATCTACTAGCCACCAGGCCAGACTTACAGTATTTGCTGAACTAGAAAAATCTATTCTAGAACTATTATATGTAAATCTGGGGCCCCATAGGATGTCCCTAGATAAATGTTTCATCAAGATTTGCAGTAATAAAAAAGGTTGTTGAAGGCCCCTAATAATAAATCCATCCTGAAATACCTTTCTATTCAGTTTCTCATAGCTGCCTTTATTCTTGGAAGCCCTGGTAAAGCTTTAACAGTAAGAGCTTTCCTTTCTTGGCTGCAATTTAATAAAATAGGTTAGCTTGGAGCTGTTCTGAGAAAATTAGTTGACTGTATTAGGACCAGAATAGATCTCGATTCTGGACAGGGTCTGGAATTGGTCCAGTAGAGATGAGCAGAAACATTAGCCTCTGATTGGAAACCTGTAAGCACTAAACTTACAGATTTTTGGTGTTTGAAAGAGTAAGACTTTGCATTAACAACTTAGCCTGAAGACAGCTGTCCCAGTCTAAAAAGTCAGTGAGACGGTCTGCTGGGGCTTCGGGTGCTGCTGACATGCATGCATGGTAGCTTGATGGCTCAGACAGACTGCTGTTTTTCTATTAAGTTTTAATAAATGTTGGTATTTTTGATTACTTTTGCTATGTATTTTTGAAGTTCTACTGCTCTAGTTGGAATGTAAACATTTTCTGTACTTTTAAGTCTCCATTGCCAGCTTTGAATAAAGTAGTCTAAGAACTCTGTTACAGAACATGACCTTTTTGTTAAAGATTTATAGAAACAGACTGTGAAATATGAATAAAATAAAGTATATACTTGACAAGTCTATGGGTTAGTCTAATGCTGTTGAACTGCAAAGTCCTTAATTCCAAAGCATGCTTTACATAGTTCCACAAGAGCGTGTTTCCCATGTGGGAAAGTGCAGATCACAAAAGTGATACTATGATTCCTCTCCAAAGGGCGTCATGTGAGCTTTAACAGTATGTATGAATTAAAGGGTTTCTGGGAGGAGCATGGGTAAAAGTGGGCTGTACAGAACACTAAAAATACATTGCGGTGGGTGACCATTGCCATAGATCTGTCATGAGAAACCTGGAAGAATTTTTGAATCTTAACTGTTATCTCCATGTGATGACTGTACATAATGCTCACCGTCTGTGCGGGGTGAACTCCTACACTATCGCAATCCTGTCAGCCAGATATGCAGAAAATCTGAATTGTGAAGTGAGAGAGTGGGTATCTTGGCTGCTGAAAGAGTTACTTGAGTGAAATTTTGCTCCCTCTCTTGAAGGAGAAATGTTCTTCAGCTGAATCTGTATACCTACTTTTCAATAAAACACATTTTTCAAAATGTGGCCATCCTTACATTATTTTTTCCTTTGTTCAAAGATCAAACTTCCAGCAAGAACTGGGCAGTTGTTCCTGGAACGCCCAGCAGCCTTGTGGCTTGAGGTCCTGTTGTAAGGTAAAGAGATTCTGGTTAAAGTTCTTACTTGAACCAGACAGAGCAATACCTTGAACCTTGTTGCTTTGCATCCAAGGAGGAGTGACATCAATTGTTTTTATTCCCTGAGAATGCAAACTCAGTGTTTTCAACCCTTGTATTCCTGAAGGGTATGGGTGCAATTCAAGCAGAAAATGTTTCACCAAAATTGTGTTTCCGTCTCTTCTAGATAGATTTTTCTTTAAACTGCAAAGTCTGTCTGCAGGGTGTCAGGCCTGTTCACCTTTATTTCACGCAGACCAAAAAAGTCAATTTTTTCCTTTTGGTGCACTGTATCTATCTTCCTTTTCTTGTAACACACAAACAGTCTGAAAGGAGCAGAGGTCTCCACTGGCTTGGGCTGAGGAATCTCCTGGCATGCAAAATTTCTGGCACCCACTAGGCTGATTGTAGCTTGCTGTTACTGCTTGCTTACTCGTGATTCTTGGGACAGAAATAGGGGCCCCTGCCTGCACAGGTTTACACTCTAGCTGTATCTTGCTGCCTTTTGGGTATGATATAGTCATACAGCCCCCCACTGTATTATATGGTCCAGAGCGTTGGAAGTGCACGAGACTTCTCTCTTTAAATCTGTGTTTCGGGGTAAGTCCATAAGATGACTTTAACTGTTGAGTGTAAATTCCTGTAATCTGAATCAGAAGGCAGAAGGAAACACCAGGAGTTCTGGCCTTCTCTCTGGCGGAGCACAGTTTCCAAGACTTCTTCAAATTCTCATTTGAGCTAACGTGTGTTTTTAGAAGAAGCATCCAGCCTTGATTTGAAAGCGCCTAGCAATGAAGATCCACCCAAATTGTTCAAAAGGTAATTACTTACTGTTAAAAATGTGCCTTTTATATTGAACTTGAATGTGTTGTCTTTCAGTATCCAGCTGTTAGGTCTTCTACCTTTTGTCTGCTAAGCTCAAGTACGTGCTGTGACATTGCTGTGTTCACTGTAGACATTTATGAACCTCATTCCTCAGCTTTTCCTCGGCTTTCTTTGTTAAAGGAACTGATTAAGCTCTCAAATCTTTTCAATCTGTTGTTCACCTGTGTCCGTCTTCTTTGGATCCCTTAAAATTATTTAAATACATTTTTAAATGAAGCACTGAAAGCAAAACAGGATTGTAAGAAGAGTTCTACCGTGTCAACCTTCCGTACTGCTACTGTCTTGTTTTTATAGCAGCCATGGCATCAGGCTCGAAGTCTAAATCATCTCTGGACCTGTTGTTCATAAGGTTAGTGAATTCCTGTCCTCCACTTATGTTTCCATATTCCTTCCATACTCCAAGCAGCCAGAAAGCAGAACAGTCTCATACATTATTTACCTCTACTTCCGAACTCTTCCACCTTCATTGTTACCTGTAATTTGTGGCCGAATTACTGAAGACGATATTAAATAATGTTAGTCAAGAACAAATTTCATATTGTTTTCATTTTAACAGAAGATGTTTGACAGATCTTTCTATACAAATAGGAAACTACAGTTGTAATACATTTCACAACATCCAGCTAATTTCCTGTAATTCTGGTTTCAGTGTGTCATATGACAAACTGTTAAACATCCATCAGAAATATCAATATATTCATGTTCTTCCTCAGTCAATTTTTAATTCCAGTTCATCAGAATAAGATAGCGATTTTTTGACCAACTCTGTTTCTTTCGAGAGTCTTTAATTTCAATTACTTTTGCTTTCTGTTTACGTACTTGATTAATCCAAAATTAGAGGTTATTCCATTGTTTTCTGCCTGTTACCCAGCCTATGTTCATTCAGATCAGTCTACTTACCCTCTGAAAAGCTGGTGCTGTATTAGTTTTTTTCCCTCTCCTTAGACCACTGAAATCTTGCCTAGCGGTTTGAAATTCACTGAAGTAGTACTGATGGTCTGGAGATCTTCTTGCATATCTCCTGTTAAATTTTCAATCACAACTTATTCAGACTTGCTGACTTAAAAATGTTTAATAGCTGTTGTTTAAAACATCCTGAATTACTTTTTGAAAATGGAAATCAAGCTGTTATGATATGGGAGGAATACATCTGGCTTTTTTCTAAGCGCTCAACAGAAATTCTTCTGAAAAGCTTCTGCCATTCTGCACTGCAGCAATGTAATTTCCATCCTGAAATGGAGCAACGCCAGCATAAAGATTTCTTCTGCATCTCATACATTTTAAGAAATAGAGGAAGTGTGGGGCTTTTCAGGGCCAAAAGGGGAGTTTCATCAACTTCTTCATTGTTTTCTTCTTGTTCTTCTGGTGATTAAATTAATTGAGTTAGTTTAATGGAACTGGAATGCCTCTTACCATGCCCACTTAGGCAATTTCACTTTTTTCCCATAGCAGTAGTAGGGGTTTTTTAGGCCACTTAAATTTATGAGGACTAAGAAATCCGATAACAGACAGAAAACCAATGCTTATTGTTTTTTAATAGATAGGACCGCTTGAAAAATTAATGTGCTTTCAATGGGAAACTCCCATGTTTTTATTGGAAATGAAAATGTATTTTGTCTGGAAGCTTGGTGTTTTGCAGTATTAGTCATAGCACTCACTTTTCGGTGAATTTCAAGCAGTGTGGAAATGTTCTGGGCAGTGTGGGTGGGGGAAGATGTTATTTCCCTTAGCCCTCATCCTCTTCTGGGTTGCCTGTACAGGAAACGGGATCCAAGCTTTGAAGAGTCATTCCATCACCTCATGCTGAAGAAGTAAAATCTTGTAGAGACAGCCGAACTTGCCCAATCATCTGAGATACGGGAGGGCACTTATAGGCAGATCCTGATCAAGTGAAAATAAAACAGCTCTTCTTGAGAAAATTCTTAGCTTGGTGAATACAAATATCGTTTTTTCTGCAATGTCTCCAATATTTATAATTAAAAAATAAAATAAGGGTTTTGCTTGGTTTTAAAAAAAACAAAAAACAAAAAAACACTGCTGTACCAGGTAGGCCTTGTGGTATACTCGACAGCAGCAGAGTTCAATGCAATGAGCATTTTTGTGAGATGGGCAGTGCTTAGTGTGTAGAGTATGAAATACTAGTAGATGCTAGGAAAGCTGTTTTTACCCAGAGTGAATGTTAATAATGCCTATTGGTTTTGTGCTGCTTCCCACCCAGAAGCTAAGAGCAATGTTTCCAGCAGTTTTTTAAAAAACTGAATCTTTGCATGCTACAAAACACAATTCTCTTAAATCAATTTTGATGTGCTCAGAGTATTCTCTAGGCTGGGGGTGCATTGTCAGGACGGCAGCATCTCAATAGAAAGGGAGGGTGTCATGGTCATGACACACCAGAACAGCCTACAAGAATTAGGAGGTTTCTTGCCATGGAGAAGATGGTCATGACTGGAGCCATAACGTTCCAGGTAAGAAGGCAGTAGCCTGATACCAGTATGCTGTCAGCATTATCTGCTGGACATATACATATCACCACATTAAATACTGCAAAGTTTTAAAGTCTCAGTCTTAACCAAGGTGCCCAGTAGCACCCCAGTCCTTCGAAGTGCTTGATCTTTTGAAACTTGTATTTTTGCTAAGAGTTGTCTCCCATGTAAATGACAGTGCTATGCAGCATGCCCAAACACACTTGGAATTCAGGAGAGGACAGTCTTCATCACACTGAACTTGGCTTTCCCATCTCACTAATCAATAGCCTACGGCTGACCATGCAGCATATCTGCACAGTAATGCTGCCTGAGAACACTCTGAAGGCGGGTGGCTGACCTCAGTTACGTGTGAGAGGGCCAAAAAGAACTCCCAAATGTCTTCCTGCACTAATTGCACAAGTAAGGCAAGCCAGAGCTTGATGACAGTCATCTGAACACTGAAAAGCCTCCAGATGTTTAATAGGAGCTGCAGACAGTCCCAACTGGAACAGGAGCAGAGCAGTGACCTGCAGGTGCGGGTCTGTGGCTTTCTTGTTTGAGATCTGCAGTGGCAGTGCATCCATAGGGACTGTTGTATTTAGGCAATGCTGTTTGGAGTGAGGTGTTGGTGCACAGATGCACCAGTGGCCCTGGTGAGTTTCTAGCAGTTCGAAATGAAGCTGAGCATTCAGGAGATACTCCTCATGGCCAAAGCCAAGTGGTCGATTTTGTTGAAAGGTTGAGATTCAGAGATAACAATTGCTTGCACATTAAAAACGTTACCCTGCTCATGTTTTTCTACTGCCAAACTTAAGGCAGTGAAGTTAGGCAAAGCAGAATGATGCACTGCCTCTGCCTGATCCTGGAGCCAGCAAACTTACGGGAAACATCACTGCAGCTTCTAAGGTTTTCTTTTTTTTCAAATCCCACTGCTTCTCCAGCACCTTAACACCCACCAGAGAGACTGCAGCCAGCCGCTGTAAAAGCAGTTGGTTTATCAATGTGCTCAGGTGGGTGAGAGGAAGCAGATGAATGCCAATAAAGACCCTGAATTCCTGGGGGTGAGGTAACTCCTCGGTATAACTTTTCCTTTTCCATGTCATTGTAAGGCCTGTTTATGCATGGATGAACACCTTAGAGGAGCACCTGCAAGAGTATTTAGCTGTAGTGGCAGTTGGTTCAAGCACTCAGTAATCCCACAAAGTATCACCATTACCTCTTCAAAAATAATGACAATAACAGTAGCAGGCCACTGTCTGCATGTCATATTAGTACAGGGAAGGGAGGAAAACACCCTGGTGTTCCCCAAAGCTTAACTTAACTTTGGGTGTGTTTCTATAATTCCCTTATTGTACCCTATTCTGATGCAAGACCAGTCCTTAGCACATCCGTTTTCAGTAAATAGACGACTGCTTTTAAAATATAAATGTGACTGAAAATAGGTCTGTATTTGCCTGGAATTGTTTCTGTTTGGAATGAAACCAAATATAGCTGCACTCAATTCATTTTGAACTCTTCTTGTGCATTTCCATGGCACCCAGGCTGCAAGTCAGAGCTGCTTTAACCTGAGCACTCATAACAACATGAAATTGATATTGGCGGTTATGTTCGCACTTAATGGCCAACAGGCAGTACCATTAGCACTGACATGTCTAACATGTGCTTTTGCGTTGGTTTTTTTTTTTGAGATCTGCCCTGGTCTCTATCTCAAAGAAGATCTTGGTGTAGATGTGATGTTTATGATGTGTAATATCAGCACTCGATCTCATGTTAGTGATCGATACTATGTGCAGTATTTTCTTAGCATGGCAAAATGTTTTGAATCAAACGCTGCTCTCAATGCACTGTAATTTTCCATTCCTTTTCCATAGTCTAAGAAATCGCATCAGGTAGAAGATAAAATAAGAGGACTTTGAGTGAGGAACTGGTCGCCATATGGCTGACGCCTAAAATCTCAGCAGTTTGAGGGGAGGAAAGTGGAAAAAGATGAAGTAAATTCCACAAAATTTATACCATAAGTAGGTGGCAGCTGTTAGTGAAGAAGAAGAACAAAACCAGAAAGGAAAAGAATACTAAACAGCAATGTTATGAGGGTGCCTGAAAAGAGATTTTAAGGTAAATGTCCACACACACTGCCCTAAAACTGTTTTCCACATTTCTTATTAACAATCTGAGCTCTGTATTTTTAACCACAAAGATTGCTTTTCGAGATGTCTAAGCTGAAATGTATTTTGATGGTGGGGATGAACTCGCTGCTATCGCTGAGCGCTTGCTGTTCTCCCCTCCTCTTCTCTCTGGCCAGAAGCATGCTGTAGGCTTAGGTTTGTGGCTTAATCCTGCAGATCACACCCAGCTCAAAACAAAAGCAGCTGGCATTGCCATCGCTACTGCTGCATGAAATAATTCCAACCATATATTGTTTTTTAAACTGAGATGGTCTGAGATTCTGTTCCTTGTCTTACCTCGGACAAGGCACTTGGATATTCTCAGCCACAAAATGAAGAAAACCAATGCTTGTCCCTTATTATAAATTGCTTTAAACTTCTCATATAAGAACTGCAGTATTTGTATTTATTGCAAGTCATGGCTGTGGACTGCCATGGTTCCGGTGCTGAATTTTCTGAAGGATCAACATCTACATGGTTATACTAACTTACATTTTGTTTCATTTTAATTTTAATTAAACTATATGGTTTCTGGGTTAATTCCCCCTAATTCCAACAAGTGAATATAGAGACTTGCTCTTTTTGGTTTGGGAAACTGAATGGAAGGAATACAGGGCACTGAAGTCTCTAATTCTGTGTCTACCCAGGAAAATTTTTGTAAATATCTCCAGGTTGACAAGCCTAGGGGAATGGTGAGAGAGCTAGCTTGCTATGTTGCAGAAACAGGAAAAAAAAAAAACTTCTGTGGTGTAAGCAGACATCTCTTGCCCACACGTGTATTAATTTGTGCCCACGCATGTCATTTTCCTCCACAGCATGTAAACCTGTTCAATAAACTGTAGCAATGCAACATGTGAAACTGGGGTAAAAAGCCTGGAGGCTTATCAGATGTTACATTTTCTTATCTAAAAAGTTACGATATTTGAAATCAGAAAAATATGTTGAAACTCAGTCCTGGAAGACATTGAGTGCTGCAGCCTAACCAACAGAACTTAGAAACAAGGGACTGAAATGAAGGATGTGAGTAGTTCAGCTGTAGTTACAGGACTATGTCTATGTTTGAAGCTAAACATATGCTTAAATCTTTTTTCCTGGACTGAGGTGCTCTGAAACTGGCAGGACAGAGTATTTTCATTGTCTTTTCATCTATTGACCTTCTTTCCTGCTTCTTTATGCCTATTTATATAGTTTGTACAATTTTGTTGGAGAGGCGTTGGGATTTATCAAAGTCCAAGGTAAAAAAGATCAGGGCATAGGATTTATTTTTATAAGGATTTGACTTTTGAGACAGCTTAAATATTTATAATTCTCTCAGATGGTGTTGTAATTTGTAGTAATGCATTAATGAGGGAAGTTTTGTATGCCTTGGGGGAACTTTAGGGACACAGTCTTGCTATTTCTGCAACTACGTTACCCAAGTGATGGAGCGTTTCTTCCAAAATTCACATTTGTTAGAAGACCTAACATTTGGGAAGTTAACTGCAAAAGGATTGCTTTTTCTGATGTAGCACTGGAGATTTCTGACCACCAGAGCAGTGCTTCTGGTGCCTCAGGGACTTCCTATGGGGAGTGAAAATGTGTGGAGCCTCTTAATGCTTTGACTTCAGCATAAACCTTAATTTTATTTAGTTGTTGTTGTTGTAAATTTAAATTATATATTGGCTACATTTCCAGTGAGGTTTCAGTGAGTAAATTTTATCAAATGAGCATAAAAGGTCATTCTAGCAGTTTCACAAATAATAATAGCTCAGATAATGAATTATCTACTTTCACCTCTTTGATTATTTCCCAGACACTGTGATGGTCTCCTGGTTCTTCCACATAAATCTTTTTCAGGTGACTTGCTTTATGAAAAATATTCCCCTGTATTAGAGGAGGAGATGGAGCAAGAGTAAAGAAGAAGAAAGAATATCCTAAATTAATGTCAGAATTCAACAGTGATCTTAAATTTATTACAGCATCTCACTTTGCTTGTATTTATGTAGCTGCTGTATTTAAGGATTCTGATATTTGCAGAGGTTCTTCATTGGCAATGTTTCTCATCATCTGAAAGCTGTGTTATGGCAAGTTAGCTTACCTAATGTTTCATTGCAAAATTTCAAAACTGAAATAGAAATATAGGTTTGTTTTCTTCAGTTTTTTCACCTGGGATTCATTTATATGATTATGACCCTTTTGTGTTCTGGGATGTGTTGAAAGAAACACAAAATAAAGTAAAGTATGAGAGGTTAAAAACGAGCAGTTTGGGTTCTTTTAGTCCTAATGAAATGCTGAGAAAGATCATCACTGTACAGATAACAACTTTAGGGTTATAAAATTGTGAAGTTCGCTGCTGTCTGTCAATTGTTGTAGCTTTTACAAACAGAAGCCATATGGGAATCACGTGCTCTAATTCCATGTTTACGAAAAGACCAAAACCCTGTTTTGTGCTTCTTTCAACATATCCCACCTATGTATAATTATTTGCACAACTATTTGTATTTCATGTTACTTCAATTGAGTAAAGCATTCTGGTACTAATAAATATTTTGAACCCAGCTAAGATGGCAAGAAGTGCTACACAGAACAGACAAGGGTCATAATAATATAAATGAATCCCAGGTGACTATGATCAGTACCTAGCCCCTCTTGACTTAAACTTGAGCTACTGTCTGGGTAAAAAGTGGGAGTTTCTCTTGTTCTTTTTTCATTACCGTTTTTCAGCAACAGCAGGTTGTTCTCTTCTCATTGTGCCTTTTTTTAACCCTGTTCAGTTCTGTAGCTCCCTAGACACAGAGTCCATCTTCTCCAACATAAGCTGTTTCTAAAGGTTAACAGTGGAAGAACTGCTGTTTGGAAATATTTCCTGAAATGTTAAAGTCATTTCCTTTTACTAAGTTGAACTCTATTTCTAGGTAGTGTCTGTTTATCCCACAAGAACTATTTCTCCAACCCTCCAGTACGTACGGATGGTTGCCACATTTTCCTCACATCCACTTTGGCCATAGTTACCCAAAGCTAGGCAAATATAACCCATTTTTTCCTCTTGCAAATCCATTTCTCAGCTTCTTAATCATTTATGGCTTTTCTGTGAACACCATCTGGTTTGACTAGTGAAGGCAGAGCTGAATATAATATTCCATGTCTTTATTGCATCGGAGCACCATGGAAATGGTTTATTGTATTTTTTGTTTGTTTGTTTTAAGATCATCTTCATATGTTTTCTGAAATGCTGGACCAGTTTTCACCAAATTAGTTCAAAACGAGTAGTCAGTACACAGAGCCGAAGAGAGATTGTCAAGGGTAGAGCTGTTTGCCTCCTAACTGACTACAGAAGTTCTGTGCCAAACCTGGATCTGATAGAAAGCTTCTGTGATACATGGAAGATCCTTGCCTGAGCTAAAAGGCTTTCAGTGTGCAGTTGACAGCCCAGAGAGTGAAACTTCTGAGCTGATGGCATCTCTTGCTGCAGGACATTGGCTTGACCAGGCTGACTGTGCCTGCCAGCTGCATTGTTTGCACTGACAAATTTCTGAAACCTCTACAGATTGTGTGACTTACCTGAAGCAGTGGGGTGCTCTGAAGTGGTGTTAGGCTGAATTCATGCACCTGGAATATGCTCCAGTTCTGGGAACTAGGAACTGGATTTTATATTTGATTTGAAATTTCACCTCTCCTTCTGGCATTAGAAATGTAAGAGCTTTTTTGTTGTTTTTATCCAGAAGCTAATGGAGCTTTGTTTCCAGAGGTTTTACAAGAGATATTAGATCTCCATGAACTATATGGCTGGTAGCTTTGAACTTTGTTACCATCTTTGCATTCTGCAGTCAGTCCCCTTTATTCCCTTATGCCTAGGGAACATCTAGTGACAGCCCTGAATATCAAACTCTATGTGAAGATTAATAAAAAGCTGACAAAAAGTCAGTGGGACGGGACAGTTTTTACATGTCTTGAAGGAACTTCCATTGCTCAAAACATTGATCTTAGCATTGAGTGCTCAGTTGTCTTTAGCTAGTAAAATATTTCTCCTTTATGTATGGCTCTTTTGAAGTTTTTCTCAAAGCACCTTTGTTAGCGTCTGGACTTTCTGGACCTGCTTGAGTTTGGCAGATCATGTTTAGACCTACGAAGACTGATCATGTTGTACTGGCCAACAGTTTCCACACAGCAATCATAAACCATTAGGAGTCCTGGCTGATGATGCTGGATTTGTCCCTCGTTTTTCTGTCACTGATCCTAAGGCTCCTCTGTGGTCTCCAGCAGTTCTGGATGACAAATAACATCATTCCTTGATAACAGCCTCCATCACAGGGCTGCATTCAGCATTTGATTAACTCACAGGACGCTCATTTGGGGACCACTGTGTTAACCCCATTACAGATATAAGACTTTTAATGGTACCATGATGGCAAATCAATCGATTGCATTTTCAGCAATCTGATAATAGGTAGGTTCAAGTCTTCACCACTTATCTAACATAAGCAGCTGAAAGACTGACCTGATATCTAATGGAAACCTTTCAGTCAGGCATGATAATAACCTGAATCTGTGAATGACTGGTGGCAGAGAGAGACTGAGCAAAACAGCTGAAAAACATATCAGAGGCTATGCATTCCCAATAGCCTGTGAATATACACCAATCATGGGAAATTCAGGTTGATAATTATTCAAGATCAAGATAGATTAACAGCAGTGTCAAGAAAATCAGTAGCAGACAAATGAAACTTTCCCATCCTCGTTGATCAGAAGGTGAGTCTTTTCTTGTACATGCAGAGCTGACTACTGCCATCCACCCCTTTGCCACTTTTAAAGTAAACTGATGCAGTGTGCTCCTTGTGGTTTTAATTTATATCGGTTCTGGAACTACTATTAAGGTGCCTGCCAACATGTTAAATGAGGCCCTGTGCAAAGTGCTTGACACTGGTACTTGAGAGCTTGTATTTTTTATTTATAAATGTGTGGGGAGACTACAAGATGCTGACTCCAAAAGTCTTAAAGGACACGGGACCAGCCTGCACAAGTGCCAGTGTTGCTTGCCAGTTAGATCCCAAAGGGCACCTGTCCTGGTTTTGGCTAGGCTTGAGTTAATTTTCTTCCTAGTAGCTGGCGTGGTGCTGTGTTTTGGATTTAGGATGAGAATAATGCTGATAACACGCCGATGTTTTAGTTCTTGCAGAGCAGTGCTCACACAGAGCCAAGGGCTTTTTGGCTTTTCATACCACCCTGCCAGCGGGGAGGCTGGGGGTGCACGAGGAAGTGGAGGGGACACAAACAGGACAGGAGACTCAGACTGGCCACAGGGATGTCCTACACCATAAGGAGTCAGGCTGAACAATGACGGTGTGGGGGGCAGGTTGGCAGTGGGATTGTTGTGTGTGTTGCTGATTGGGGTTTGGCTGGGCATCAGTCAGCATGTGGTGAGCAATTGCATTGTGAATCACTTGCTTTGGATATTCTTTTATCATTGTTTTCCCTTGACTTTTTACTCTTTTTTTTTCTCCCCTGATTCTCTCCCCTATCTCATTGTGGGGTGAGCGAATGGCTGCATGGTGCTGGGTTAAACCCCTACAGCACCCAAATCCAACCTCTGCATTGTGTAGTGAAGATGAGGAAGCTGGCTGGACAATTCCATAAGAGGTCAGAAGCACTCACTGGTCCATATTTGCTGACTTTTGGTGTAAGCTTCAAGGGCTCTTTATTCCCCTGGCCCTCTGGAAAAGAACTGGAAAAGCAGAGAACCCACACTTGGACAGACAGAGGTTAGAGAACATCTTGCTGTTTGTGAGTATGTTGCTTGACATTGTGATCCAATCAATTTAAATATCTAGAATGGCACAGAGATTCCATATATGCTTTATGTTTTCTTCTCCCTTTATTTATATTAAACAAATAGGTCATTGCTCTACTCCAACCAGTCTCTAACTTGAAGAAAACTGCTAGTATATAGATTCTTCCCTTGCTACTTCTGACTTCTACCCATTGGGCACATGCTTGTAGCATCATTTGTCATTCAACTGAGAAAAGCTCTTTCAGCTCTGCTAGGGCTTTGAGTTTTGTTTTGTCGTTGTTGTTGTTTTTTGTTTGTTTGTTCGTTTCATAAAAGTGATTAAAAATGAGATTTCTCAGGCTGGGCTTTCTCTGCGTCCTTTCAGTCAACAATCAATGAAGATAACTTGAATTGTGTTGCCATACCTCCTACCACCTCCTGGACATCAGTGCATCTTCCCTACCAAAATAAAATCACTTCTGCTCTCACTGGGGCCACTTTCTCTGATTGCTCTCCACTGACTGTTACAAAGATAACTGCCCTAATCTCTGACCTTGGCTTTTCTTTCCCTCACTCCAGGACTGTCCGTCCTCCTCCAGCTATCTTCTTACAGCTAATGAGTCTCTTCATTCATTTATTCTGTCTCCTTGCAAGTATTTTTAGACTGTGATCATCTCCCTTGAGTTAGCTATTTCTTAAAGATGATAAATGCTGTTTCACACCACCTTTTCTCATATCTTCACTGTGCCTTATTACTTGGGACTCTTCATATTTTAACTCTGTACTCTCTGAATATATCCAATGAAGCCTTTTTGCATGCAGGCCTTGAGGACTGCCCAATACTGTAGTATGAAAAGGAGCACTGCCTACTTCTTATTTTGTATGAGATTCTCACTATACGTAGGAACAGCCTTCTACTGGTTTACTTCACATTTTCATTCCTCAGTTTGCTTTACATTGTCATGGCAAAGGATTCTGAGGCCTTGGAGGTGGCACTTCTTTTTTCAGAGAGCCACACTTTAAAATAGACAAGCCTTTCAGCATAAGTTTCTGTGGCAAGGACTTAGGCAACAGGAGCTTTTCCTTCAACAATGAGCATTATCAGAGAAGAACTGATGTTCATCTGATTTTCCAAAGCCCAGAAAAGCACGAAATGTTTTATTTTAAAAAATGTTAGAAGTATTTGGACATTGTCACAAGAAATCGTGTTCTGAAATATTTTTGCTATTGCAGCAGCTATTTAATAAAATGCAAATGATAAGTAATGGGTCTCTAAGCACAGAAAATGGGAAACTTATTTTTTACCCTTTCAAAACTTTAGAGCCATCAAGCATATTTAGCCAAGAATTTGTGATGTTGCCATCAAGCTAAGCCTTCATTTACTAATTCATAGCTAAGAGCAAAGGTTCTGTTCGGAGCTGTTGAGCTGTTACATTTTCTTCCCAAGGATTTCTACAAGAGAATGCACAGGTATGAGTGCAAAGGGATGTCAGGGCAGCTGGATAGACAAAGAGCTGCTTTCTTTCAGCTGTTCCTGCAGAACTACTGCTCTGCCCCAAACAGGGCAGTGCACACAGCTGGGAATGAACAGAGAAATAAGCCAATATGCAGGGTCACCATAATGTTACATTTTTATAGCTCTTTTCATCCCAAAGGATCATAACTGTAAAGGTTGCATACATCGGCAAGTCCCACCGCTGCTGCTGAAATCCAGCTGCTTGCTGCAGTGGAAGTGTTCAGCTGCATGAAATGGCGACACAGTGATTTGCAGTCAGGAGCACAGGTGTCTGAATATTCCTGGGGAAGCATAATTGAGTGAAGAATAATTTTGGAGAACCGTGCTGTGGCTGCTCAAATTGGGATCCCTCTGGGCTTCAGCAAGGAGCGAGACTTTGCAGTGAGGGCAGACAGCTCTAACCCAGCACTGGTGTGAAGAGGCAGCAGGCTTCATGGACAGCTAACACTGTTGCCTACATGGGGGCTGTCCTTGCAGCTGTCCCACCAAAAACGTGAGCTGGCCATGTCCTCCCAGCGTGCAGCCCCCAAATAGCTCACCCCCCGAGGCAGCAGCTCCAAGCGTCACAAGCTGCCCAAACGGCAGCATCAATCAAGTGCCAACAGCAGAGGGCAAGGATGTCAAAACAATTTCTGCTGATGTGAGGAAGCTGCTGGCTGAAATCTTGGGAGCCTGTTGCCTTTAGAAATATCTGAAAAAGAAGTTGCATCAATCGGTCTGGGGAACGAGAATAATCCTGGAGGCTGTCCAAGGCGAGATGTCCATGGCACCAAATGCTGGCTCAGCTTCCAGCGACAAGGTGACTGTCTGCTCACCTTGGTGCCACCTTACCAATAAGAAATAATTTACTTTGAGATGCTGTTTGTGGGCAACAATAATACCTTAATTTTCCTGTAGCTTTCCATTGAGGTTTGTAGTGTAATTTATAAATAGCAATTAGAATGCTTGTCCAAGTTGCTCATTAGATGCATTTTTAGATTGGGTCATTACATTAAAGTAGAAAGGATGAAAGGACTTGTCTGAAATCATATGATGTATTATTGGCAAACCAATAAGAAAATCCTGACTTTTTTCCTTCAAAGCGTTTGTGTATGTGGTGACAAACGTAGCTACTGCCATGTACAAAGACATCTAATGAACTGTTAAAAAGCACGATACAGCTAACATAAAAAGTCAAAACACTTTTTATTGTTCACTGTTAGTGAAAATACAGCATATTACACATGGAAACAACGGTGCATTCATGCGAACACACAGTGCGGAAGGGCTTATACACTATGAGTTTTAATTATTCAGCTAGGGTTTGTTTTTTTCAGTATATTTTCATGGTTATTCTGCTCATCACAACAGACTTTGTTTGTTATTGATCCAGACGTGTATGCGAATGCGAAGCGGTGAAGGACGGTTACAAAGCCTATAGGACTGCGTGCCTCTGCTGTGGCTCGTGAGAAATGCAAGAACACGAGCAGGTGCGCTCCTCTATCTGGGATGCACTAAGAGTATTTTGGAGGAAGGAAAACACATTTTTCACGGCTTATCAGCATACTCCCCAGCTTATTAAAGAGAAGCAATGGATTCCTACCCAGCCCACATAAACTGATGAGTTTTGCCAAAACAGTGGCTTCTTGTTGCAGATGCTGGGCAGTCAGTCCAGCACTACGATCCTGGTCGAGAAGTCATGGCATCCTTTCTTAAGGCACCTATTAGCATAGGATCTCAGCACTGATCTCAGGGGCTGTTGCTGTAGCTGGAAAACAACTGACACATTAGGCTGATTAATCCCTGTAGTAATTCCATTAACCTCCTTTATGGAGTTATAACACGGATGAATTTACCCCTCTGCAGCAATGCGAGAGAGAATTGCCCTGGAGAGCTAGTAAATACGGTGTGGCAGGGATGTCTGAGGTAAATTTTTTTTATTTTTTATTTTTTTTTTGGTTTTAGTGCAAGGTGAAGCGTGCTGATCAGCTGGAAAACCTCCTTGTCCTCTGCGATGCTGAGCTCCTCACAGCACTAATGGTTCAGGGGGCTCAGGCGCACCTGGAGGGCTCCTGGCACCTCGGCACCTCACCAGGTGTGTGGTTCTCTCTCTCCCTCACACACAGAGCCTGATGATACGGCTTCTCAGACATCGCCTTTCTATTCGCCTTGGTTTCCTCTCCCTCACCTCGCTGCTGGAGGCTGATTTATCTGCTTGCTACTCCCTGCCAGGAGGGCAGCCTGGCCTGGGCGGTGTCCCCAGGCACAGGACTGCTGACAGTAGGCAGCAGAGCTGCAGTCCTGGCACAGGCTGTGCAGGGAGCAGGTCGAGGCAGAAGTGGAGAAATGCTAGATTTCTCTCTGTTTTCCTCCTGCTTTCCTAGCCTGTGGAGAGAAGGTTTGCATGCCACCGTAGCCAGGTTGTGTCGCCCACTCCTACGGTGGCTCAATTGCACCGCAGCTCTGTCAGTAAAGGCTTCTCAGTGCTGGGAAGTTACCTCAAGTTTGGCAGAGCCAAAGGCACCCTGCAAGCCCGTCCTGAGGAGCAGAGGCTGTTTGTGCAGCTACCACAACAGCCCAGGCCCTCTGAAAGCTCCCGCGCGGCCTGTCGGGGAGCATGTGGGGCGGCTGAGGGGGCTGGGGCGCCGCGGGGGAGCCTGGCCGGTTTCTCTGCTCGTTCAAAGCCTGTTGCCGCGTTCGCAGGTGCAGTGATGGGGCTACTAAGCTGCGGTACCTCTTCATCTACGTGGTTTGTGATCTCCGTGTTACTACGCTGAGCTGATTCTGCCTGATTGCCAGCCCCTTCCTCCCACGAAGGCCACGGCGCTGAGGGATGGAGTGGCCCAGCTCCTCGGCAATCCCACAGGCAGGGGGAGAGCAGGGGAGGTGTTGCCTGCATGGGGTGCGCGCGTGCAGGGTTATTTCCCTTTCTGCCTACGGTAGTCGCTTCCCACATTCAGCACAGGGATGAGAAGTCCTAGCAGCCACCTCTTGCCAAAGACCTCCCGCAGGTTCTCCCTCCAGGGCTGGGCTCTCACCACCATCCCTTTCCGCACCTGGTACCGTGTCTGCCCGCGTAAGATCAGCAGCATCTGGTGGCAGCAGAAGCCAGCGCAGGCCAGTCCGATCCCGAGCCAGAGGTAGAGCATGAGGATGACAAACATCTCAGAGCTGAGGAGAGCTCCTGCGGACCAAGAGGCAGGGAGAGAGTCAAAGAAAGGTTTTAGGCACCCCTCACGTGTCAGCGTCACATACAGCCCCGACAAGCTGGCTGGCCCTGTTTAGCAGCCGTACCAGTGGCGAGTTAGGAAAAATGCAGGGTGGTTACTCTAACTACACAAAATTGTTTTCTTTGTAGTGCCATTATTCAATGAACCCCACTGGGGAGGTGCTAACATGGTGACGGTCTCTGTAGACTTCTCCCTTTGCTCTTAACGTGAGGATCTGGATTGCAGGGGCAAACTCAGCCAGAAGTGAATGTATTTATTAGAATTCAGCTCTGTTTTGAAGAATGTTTAAATTATTTAGGGGTCTGCCTGCTGATCAGAGGGAATCTGGACAGCCTAGATTCCTTTTGAAAGGAGATGTGGGTCTGACAGCATGTAGATGCTTCCAGAAGCCTTACTGTGTGTGTTAATACTAGACAGAATGACTTGGAGTTCATCACTATACCTACGTATAATCTATCTATCTACCTACCTATTCTATATATAAGATATACATACATAATACATAAGATGATAAAAAAAATCAGTAATGACTTTCCTACCATCGTGCAAATGCAGTTTGCATATGAACACAAGAAACTGAAACAGAAAACTTCAAAATGCAATCCAAATTCCTTTTTTAAAGCTGCTGCCAGAATGCTCCAAATATTTTGTAGATCTAAAACTCTTAATTCAACAGTTTTTGTTGTGTATGTTTATGCTGAATGTATTTATATAAAAATATTCTGTGGGCCCTTTCCTCGGCAATGATTTTAGAGCTCCTTCTGGAAAATAAGTATAATAGCAGTTATCACCGAGTGACCTTTTGGTGTGTAGGCAGATCTAAACCCATTGAAATAATATTCTCTCTGTGTGCATATGACTGAGTACACACATATTTTGTGTATATTGATATATTATTAAACACCCGTATTTGCACACAGGCACACAAAGAAAATGAAATATGTGTCACTACGTGTACAAATAGCCGGTATTATCTCTCTGGTTTCCGTGAGGTTAAAAATGAAAAAGCTGCTGCGTGCTCCCTTCCCTCTGGAGGAGCACAGGGCTGGTGTGAGCTCTGGTCACCACACGCCGGCGTGAGTCCCCCTGAGTTCCCAGGAGAGACGTGCTGCCGGAGCAGGGACTGCATGCCAGAGTAGGTGTGCATGGCTGCTTCAGGTTTTAAATTCAATAACGGGGGGCTGGATAGGCACCTCTTGCTTCTCTTATACAGAAGGCCATGGTAGGCGGTGTCACCTGGCTTTGTGGTCCGTGAATCCCAGCCTCTCCAGCTGGCAGTGTGGGCAGCGAGCGGCTGGGGCTGACCCATGATGGGCAGTCAAGCTTTGGGCTCAGCCAGCAGGCCCCTCTGGGGATGATTCGTAAGGACACTGACTAGGGCCTCGAGCTGTCAGAGATTGTGCTCACTTGAAAAAGGCACTGGAGTCATTCAATTTTCATTCTAAATGCAGAGTCATCTTTCCCTTCTCATTAGATCCCATTCAGCTCAGTGGGCTTCATGTGCAATACAGCACGGGGAGAACAACCCCCCTAGGATGATGACAAATCCTCAGACCAATTCTGTCGGAATAACTTAGGGCATCAGATGGGAAGTCCAGAGCCAAATTTGGGTTTCTCTGCCCTTCTTTTGATGGACCTGAGCGTGACAGGCATGTGTTCCCTTCTGCAGCTGACATTCAGATGGGATGTAGGGAGAGACAGCTATTTTCTTTAGAGCCTTTGGAAGACAGCCGTAAGCTTTATTTCTATGAGCTGCTAAAATTCAACATCTAGTAAGTAATTACCCTTGTTTTCCCCTTGCAAATATTAACCATCTCTCAGCCATATTTTCCAGATATGTGGATTTTTTAACCTGATTTTCAGGTTACCCACAGAAAGCGTTTTCTATCATTTCTTTGTGGATCCAATCTGACCTGTATTTACAAAAGTACTCTCCATTTGTCCCTCCTCAGCAGGGTCCATTTTAGTCTTGGATTCACTTTTGCTCTAACTGACCTGAAGTGATCTTGAGCTTATTGCCATACATTATCTTTGCCAGAAAAGCTGAATCACAAACTGAAATTATAGACTCTGGGTCAGACTCTGAATTTCATGCCTGAGCACAGTCTGGGCAGAACACGCCAACTGAAAATTTTCCCAGCATGGAAGCAGGAATCACTCGTTGACATAAGACCAGCAGACTCACCTTTTGTCCTCTTTCACTCCTCCCCCAGTGTCAAGGGCACGCTGGAGAAGAGGAAAGGTAAAGTTTTTTCTCTGTTAAAGCAATGCTCTCTTTGGATCCTACCACAACCCACAAGTTATGTTAGCTGCATAAGAGAAAGACTATGTGGACAATCCTCCCAGGCTGTTTCTCTTTCCTGAACTGGACGTTGAATGTGCTGGGGGGAGCCCAGAGGGCCCTTCCTCCCCAGCAGCCAAGACACCACTTGCCTGCATATTGCTGCGTGCTGTCACCCTGGCTGAAGTAGAAATTGGGTGGGAGCTGGGTGCTGGTGCCTCTTGAGGGCATCCAAGCTCCCTGCCCTGTCGTGTCCCACTCAAACACTGCCAACGTGCTGTTGTTGGCACTGCAATTGCTGACACCAGAGCTGGGGCACTTCAGTGGCTCTTCAGACACACGCCAGGACCCAGCTCGGTGCTGATGAGCCCAGAGAATCAGAGAGGACTAATTCCTTGATAATCTCCTCTCACATCCCTGCTCCCCCTTCCAGGCTGATGTGCTGAGCAGAGCTTAGGCACTGGGGAAAATCATGCCCAGTGTTTTTAATGTTACCAAAGATAACATTATTCACAAAAATTCTTCTACTTGGAAAAATGACTCCATAAAAATGTCATGGCAGGATTTCATGTTTATTGTCTCTTGGTGATTACCATGACAAATCTGCTCATTTGCCAAGTAGAGAGATATTTGTTTGTTTTCAGACGGCAACCCTGCAAACCCAGCCTGGAATCCGAAAGCAATCTGCGGCTTCTCTGGCTCTTGTACCACCAGCAATGGAGATCCCACACTCAGATTCATAATCAACACTTCTGGTGGTGGTGCACGAGCCAAAACAGACTCTGGGCCCTTCTTACTGAGCTCGGCTGAATCTGCAAAGCTAAAATATATGGAGTACCTATTTTAGGCTAACGAAAGCCGATCTGAGTGTGCTAGGCATGAGCTGCATGTGGGGGAAAATGACATTTTTCTGCTGTCACTTTCAGGGCAGAATAACAGTCTAGGCTGTCTGCAGCGTCACTTCTCCCAGCTCAGGTTTTATCTGGTTCTTAGGTTTGGACAGAGAAAGGGAGGAGGTTGTAGAGTTTGGGGGCATGTTGAAAGGTGGAGAGATGAGGCTGGGAGAGCAGGGGAAGAGTTATGGGAGCAAAATCAGGAGGAGGAAGGGGAAGGTTTGGGGAAATTCACAGGAGGGCAGGAAGAGAGGGGAAATCAGGAGAAGCAGGAGGGTGAGGGATGGTGAAAGGAAGAAAGAGAGTTTTGCTTTGGCTGCGGAGCTCTTCCAGAGAACAGGCACAGAGAATTTCTCCTGGTTCTCTGTGGAGCTGTGTCCCAGTCTAAGGTCAAGAAAGAGATGGCTGATCACATCACGTTTATAAACTCCCCACTTGGTCTTTGTTGCCTGAACCCAAATTCTCCGTGCTGGAAGGACGGCAAGGTCTCAGTAAGTTTGTGCTGAAGGGAGACAGGAGATGGGTGATGGTGAATGGAGTGGGGTTGTGGACCTGGACGGGAATATCTCTGCTGGGATATGGGGAATCTGCAGACTTGCAGGTTATGAAAACCCACAGACCCGCCACCCCTGCCCGTAGGACAGGCAGAAGGTTCCTCTCGCCTATAGTATGTGCAGTGAGTGAAATCTCCCTCCTCTGTCTCAATGCAACACTCCCTGGACAACAGACAGCCCTATTCCATCACCGGCCAGCTGGTTATGGGGTGTTTTCCAGTGTCTAACACATTACAACCAGGGCTGCAGCTGTACCCTGGAGTGGGTCCCAGCCTCAATTTCAAAGCACAGTCCTGTGCAAACTGTCCCTTGCCACCAAAGAGGGGTTTGTTGAACACAGGCAGTTCTCCCACGTGCCCACTCCCCCCTCTACCAGCCCCACACGCAGACACCAGGGAAAGAGCACGTCCCCCGCCCCAGGGCCCTGCTCCCATCTCCGAGGGAGGGCTCCTTACCTGAGAAGAACTGGCTGATGGAGTGAGGCAGGAGGGTGAGGAAGGCCAGCGGGCTTGCGAAGGACATGGAGAGTGCCGCAGAAATGTAAGCCATGCCTGCCACTAGGGAGTCGAGGCAAGCCAGGGAGGTGTAGAGGCAGAACATGATGAAGTTCCGCATGTTCCTGCTCCCGATGCAGTTCCCTGTGAAGAAACAGTGGTGGTCATGCCTCTGGGTGACTCTGGCACACAGTCTACAGAAGTGAGTGCTGGGCAGGGCTGAGCCAGGGGACCTGCCTCCATCCAGCCAGTCCGCCACCACTTCGGCTCCTTCGCCCAAGTTTAAGCCCTTGCCCGAGTCCTCGGGGGAGCTCTGGATCACGAGGACGTAGTTGCCCAGGGCATTAGCTGAGAGGAAGAGGAAGAGGGCCCCATGCAGCAGAGCAGGAGAGAAAAGTGGGGTGGTGGAAGGGTCTCTGAACATGCTGGGGATGAAGAGAAAGATCTGGAGGACGAAGGTCACTAGGGAGATGCACAAGAAGTAGGCTGGAGCAACAACATTGAGCAACCTGAGAACTAGCATTGCGGATTACGTTCCTGCAGGGGAGAGCAAGGAGAGGACGAACATCACCGCTCCGGCCGCACACTTCATCCTTCCATTTCCAGCCGGCTCCCCGGCCCCGCTCGGCTCCGGGAAATGCCCCGGGAGGGACAGCTCTGCCTCGCCGCCTCCCCGCGGCCCCGGCGGCCCCGGGACAAGCGGGCAGCCCTCGGGCACCCCCGGGCAGCCCCCGGGCAGCGGCCGCTCCCCGGCCGCGGCGGGTTGCGGGGGCTGGAGGGGCAGAGCGGCGGCTCTGTGTGCCTGCTCGCCGAGCAGAGTCCCTCTGCCAGGCAGGGTCAGTTTTGGTATTGCATGAGAGGAAAAAAGGTGGTGCTGGAGGAGGGGGGAGTGAGCCGGGAGGGGGGGGGGGGGGGGGGGGGGAGGAGAAGGGGAGGGGGGAGAGGTTGCTCTAATCCACTGCAATACGGATCAAATCCGATGCTCTAATTTATCCTTTAAAGCCACGGATCTACAGATCACCTCTCTGACCGCTGCCTTGCTCTGCACGAAATTAGAAAACGCACCGAACAGCTGGGCAAGTGCCGCCCGGATGCAACCTGCGGCGCCGGGCTACCGAGCCGGGGCGGCCCCGCAGCCGCAGCCGCGGCTCCGGCCGGGCACGGAGCATCTCCGGCGGCCGCCCGGGCTCCCCGGGGCTCCCCCATCGCTCCCCCGGTCCCCCGGGGCTCAGCCGGCACCCCGCGGAGCCAGGAAAGGCCGGGGGACCGGGGGCAGCGCGGAGCCAGCCCGGCACCCCCGGCACCCCCCCGCCGGCAGCCCCAGGGGTCTGCAGAGCCCCGGCGGCCCGGGGGGGGTCTGGCACCCGCCGCACGCCGCCACCTTGCGGTCCCCTTGTCCCCGGCGAGGCTGTCTGGCACCCGCGGAGCCGCCGCCACCGCCCCCGGCCACGCCGAGCCCCCCGCGGCAGCCGCCCCTGCCCCTTGTCCCCCCTCCGTGTCCCCCCCGTGTCCCCCCCGTGTCCCCGCCGCCCCCCGTCCAGCCCCACCGGCTCCGGGCTCCCTCCCCCGGTGCCCCCCCGGACGCCCCGGCTGGAGCCAGCACCTGAGGCAAGGGGAAATTCGGGGGGCGGGGGGGCGTCCCCGCGGGTCCTAGGCCTGCCTGGGTTTGCGGGCCCCCCCCGCACAGAGCGGGTGGCTGCCAGGCAAGGGCTTTGGGTGGCCGGCCAGCACGGCGTGCTGGTGGCAGCAGTGCAGACGCGTATTTCCCTCTGGCAGCCGCATGCCCTCGGCCCCCTGTGCCCACCCACGCAGCCCCGGTGCCGTCTCCACGGGCGCTGTGCGCAGCCCCTCGCTCTCCCGCACACCTACGTGCTGCACCCTCACAGCTCCGGGGGAAAGCATCCCTGTCTCCCTGCTCAGAAGAGCCACCCGTGGCAGGGGAAGGGGAGCGAAGAGGGCAGCGGGGCCGCAGACAGCATTTCTGGAGACAGGCACACTCTGCGCTGGTCAAAAGTCAGAAAAAGGTGGCTTTAGACTAATCGTAGGTCCTAGGCTTACTGGCCAACCTCTCAGCACAACCAGTAACAGTCTGCTTCTCCAGGAGAGACTCCCCCTTTGCCTGAATATAGAGAGCAAAATTAAAATGTGTTTCATGTTGCATTGTCTAAGGAGAGAGACCTGGAGGAGAGGGGGCTGCGTTTGTCTCTTGCATGTGGAACAGCACCAGGTCAGTGACAGCAACCATGTTCAAGGGTCCTTTATCAGAAATATTTTTTCCACCAGATAACTTTCATGATTCAACATTTCTGAGAAAAACAGTGGCAATAAGAAAAGCAAGTGCAAACCAAGCCCGTAGGCACTGGATCTGCAGTGACGAACAACTAAGAGACACCTTCGGCAGAACTGGAGGTAAAGCTGCTCCGAACCGATCTAGCTCTCACTCCCACCTCCCTCATTCTCCTGTCATGACTACTGAGAATAAAAATCCTCCAATATTCCCTCAACTCATCAATTTAAAGTAGAGTGAGCCTTGCAATAAAGACACGTGACCCAGCCAGGATTTTATCTTTCAATTATTAAGCAGTGTTTTCTCCATATTTTAACAGCTTACATCAAAATAATAAATAATAATAATAATAAAAACACCACGGAAATCTTTTCATGTAATGCAAAGCTCTGAGACTGAAGGGACAGCATCTCATGAAAGCCTGTATAGGGAGCATAATAAGCTGCAGCCAAAGGGAGCGGGGGGAAGAAGGAAGGAAGGAAGGAAGGAAGGAAGGAAGGAAGGAAGGAAGGAAGGAAGGAAGGAAGGAAGGAAGGAAGGAAGGGGTGGTGAAGAGAAGAGAAGAGAAGAGAAAGAAGAGAAGAGAAGAGAAGAGAAGAGAAGAGAAGAGAAGAGAAGAGAAGAGAAAACCTGCTTTCCACTGGAACAGAAAAATGGTGAAGCAGTTTATCCCCCACATCCTCATTAAAATGCTCCTGCAAATTGCTGCTTATGATTTGTCACTGTCAAAATACTGGCTTCATATTTTAGAATATAGTAAAAAAAAATCCTCATTCAGTGCTGTTGTGTTGATATGATGAGATGTTGGCAGGATGGGGGAGCGGTTGTCTGGGAATTAATTTGTCTATTCACGTGGATATGTATGCATAGGAGAGAGATCAGTAAATGAGATTAGCACAAGGAGTAAGTGAATAATGAGAACAGTAGTTAATCTGGAGCAAGCATTAAAAAGTAGCAACATTTGCTGCAGGAATTTGATTTTTTTTTCTGCTGTAAAATCAGCGTCATGAGTGAGCTTGGATGTGTGACACTCAGAAATATTAGCTCCTTATTCCTTCTCTGGGGAGACAGACCCAGGAGATGGAGTACTTCCCCACCCTGCTTTCAACTGCAGATAAATCATGCCAGCCCTGTGTTAGGATTTTCCTGTATTTCCAGTAGGGTAGGGATCAAGCTACATGCCCGTCTCTGGAAAACCTTGAGAAGTGAGCACGAGGAACACCTGTAAGAACGAAGTATTGTTGTTATTACCTACTGTGCACATGTTTTCCAGAAGCTGGCACAGCACACTGCAGCCAGGCCCTCTCTCACCCCAGCCTTAATGCAGCTGAGTATCAGCACTCCACTCTCCCCTGCTGCCCAGGTGTCTGGAGGGGGGTTCTCTGGGATGGACCTTTTCCCAATATGCCCCTTGAGCAAGCGGGGTGGGAGGCCACCGGCATAATCTGTGCAGTTGTCAGCCGGCTGGTGTTTTCATCTTCCAGCTCAATAACTTAGGCTACACTTGGTCACGATGACTGGCAGATGAACATCTTGGTGGCTTGGTCCCTGGGTCCCCTGGTTCCTCGTGCTCAGCCATTTTAAGCAAAATAAAATGCAGTTCCAGTCAGTTCCGTGCTCTGATACACCCTGCTCAACGTCTTTCAAGGTCTCGCTTTAAATTGCATCCCAAATTATGTATCATTTCTTCCATCTCAAAAAGTGCATTGCTTCAGACAGCCCCATTAGTTTAGCATTCAAGTTACAGCCTGATGGTGATTTTTCTCTAAAATGAGCAAGTTAATATCTGCTATTTGCTGTGATAGTTTGGAAGAAATGAATGCTCTCTGTGGTGAACCCAATGGTGCCTGCTTTAAATTATCATTTAAATATAAACCTTTTGAAGTTCTTGTGGGCTTTTTTTTCTTTTTTCTTTTTCTTTTTTCTTTTTTTTTTCTTTTCCAGTTAGTTAACTTTCAAAATTTGAATGCCTGCAATGTCTGGAGAGGTTTCCTCTTTCGTTAGGTAAAGTTGAATGGCCATGAAATGCAGCAGGCGAGGCCTGCTTTTTTGCAATCTAGCAATAAAACAAATACAGCATGGTTGGCAGCAGAGCTGAATGCTTTTATGCTGACCAGCTTCGGATCTGCCTAGGTGGTGACTTGAACACTGAGAGGAAGAGGGGGCTCAGTCCTTCCCTCACTCAGCTCCTGGCAATACTGCTGAAGGTGTCAGGACGGACCTGAACTTCCTGAATCAAGAAGCTAATACCAAGCTCCTTCTCACAGTGAGAAATGTCCTTCAGAGGCCACCTCAACCATCTGTCCCAGTGCCACAGTCTCCTTGCCCCAGGTATACATGTCCTTTGTGGAAGAGGGTCTCACCAGGTCCTGAAGATGTCTGTGATGGGGATCCTCCATCACCCCCAGGCAATCCATCCAGTTCATTGTTATCCTTTCAGATTTTCTGCCTACCTAACTCAAAACTCCCTTGCAGGAATTTAAGGCCATAGTCCTTATCCTATGCCCAGTGGATACAGAAAATAGACAATTATTTTTCTCTCTGTGATGCTTACATGAAAATGGCTACTCTGCCTTCTCCAGAAGAAGCTACCTTATTCCCTCAGTCTTCCCTGTTGGGTTGTGTTTTGGAAAACTCTGAAAGAGCCTGAAGGACCTGGTGTATTGTGTCTGTTGTCCTGGGAGCTGGGGGGGCATCCAGCCCTGAAGTCAGGCAGCTTGACAGTATAGGTTTCCGTAGCCGGGTTTTAATCACTTTGATCTAGATTGCCAGTTGTGCTGCATCAGTTGTGCTGGGGTTTCAGTGAGGAGGACACTTATTAACAAGGGAAGAGATGGTAAATAAACAGCTGACAGATGGTCATGACTTTAACACCCTGTCAAGCACATGCTGTATCTGAAATGACGACTTGAGCACTTCTGCTGAACCTCTTTTTTCAGCTCCCATCTGGCCAATCTTCACCTGCCCTCCCCTTCTCCTTCCTTCAAGGACAACGTTGAGAAAGAGAGGGGTTTTCATACAGCCATGCTTCCTGCCTCAGTGTGCCAAGCTTTCCCCAGGTTAATTCAGCTGCTGTTTTCTCACTACAAACCTCCCAGCTTATGATTCAGTGTAAAAGTAAGCTAGGAGGTAATGCCTGATTGTGCAAGGCATTTAGGCAGAGATATCTTATGATTCAGATAGTGCCATACACTGAGAACTAATCCAGATGTTTCTAAAGTAAATGAGTAAATAATCTGTCACCTAAAGACATATCCATGGCTTGCTGTATCTTTGTATTTGAAAGAGACATTTTCAGGTCAATAATCCATGTGAAGGAAGAGAAAGGAAAAGGAGGAAAAAATGCATCTGGATCCCCAGTCTTTCAAAAGTGCTTGATCACCACCTTCTCCTGAGACAACACCCTACAGCAAATGGATTCCCAGCACTTAAGAAGACAGAGTAAAAGGGTTATTGACAAAGGGTCAATTGCCTCCAAATGAAGAATGTGCTGTTGAATAGACTGTAATAGAAGTTTTATGTCTGTTGCGCAAACCCCACCTTCTGAATGTCTGAACGGCAACCCACAGCTCATTTGTCACTTGTGCCACAAACTCCACGGCTCAGGCAGCCTGAGCAGTGTGAGCACCAAGGATATATTTAGGCAAGGAAAAAAAATGACTGCTTTCTGAGATCTGTCAGCTGTTGTCTTCTAACCCACAGGTTTTAAACAGGTCTTGGTGCTGAAGGTACAAGGACAAGCCATTCTTCAAAACATTAGCTCCTTTGCTTCTTTATGCTCTGCATGAGTTGGTGCTGGCTACCTGAGACTGTTTCTCCTCCTGCAATCAAGGAACTGCCACAATGGTCTCATTCCTCTGGTGCTAGCGGTGACAACCTCACACTCAGCGAGGAATACAGAGCTCTTGCCAGAAAAAATCAGAGCATTCACTGACATTGTCTCATCCCGTGTGAAAGTCCTTACACGTCTCCCTGCTGTTCCTGGACTATCTCCCTCATTCCTGGAGTCATATAAATATCTAAATATCTTTCCCAGGGGAGCAGAGGAGAAAGAATGTGCAGCCAGTGAGGTTCTGATGGGTTGTAATACTGTGTTATTGATGATAATCTGGGCTCTTGGCTGCTCTAGCTGGCCCAGGCAATGGTACCTGGCCCCTTTGAAACAAGGGTACTGTCACGATGTATGATACATCCTGATGTGTAAGGAAAGCTAGTGCAAAAATCATCGTTTGATTTATTTGCTGCTCGCTGGTGGTGTTGGGAAACAAACTTTTGCAGTCCAGTAAAGTTCAGTATGCCAGCAGGCAGAGAAAACATTGGTGATAGGTGGGCAGCAGGCACTGCATGAGGGAGAACACTTTTAGGCGTGAGCTCAGGGATGATGCCCCAGGGGAAGGAATAGGCACTGACTTGCCATAGAGCCTGGTGGTGGTGCACCCACGCCTCCATCCCACTGGCCCTGCAGGTGCCCCCAAGCCTTATCCCCATAATGGACCAGCGAGTGCCCCGTAAGAGACTCAAGATCCTTCCCTGCAGGTGCCTGCAACTGACCCCCTCATAAAACCCTGCACACAATGCTGCTCAGCACCAGGTAAATGGCTGAATGCTTTAATAAAGGGAAGAAAATGTAGAAAAAAGCTTGGGCAGTGAAAACAAAAAAAGGGGGGGGGGATGGGGCAGGCAAAAGGAAAGACAAGAGAAGGGGGCAGTACTGTGGGAATTTTTTCCTGCAAAGCTCTGAGCATCCTCTGCAAGTGTCAGGCGCTTTTGAATCCCCATCATCCCAGCGCTGTTCAGTACCGGACGTTATACCCTGACAACAAGGTGTCACCCTGGACCTACACATGAATCTTTTTGTTGCTTTCGAGATACTTTGTCTAGCAGGACAGCAGGAAAAATGCACAATAAAATGTCTCCTTTTGTTTAAGCTGACTGATTTGAAGCTCCTGAGCAACAAAGCTCAAGCCTAGTTGGCGGTCCCCTCATCCCCAGGTGAGTACTGCAGCAACGAGAGGTGGCTGGCCAAGCTGCCTTTGTGCTGGGTCATTCCCAGACCTAGGAGCACAGCTCGTAAAAAATAGTGAATTAATAACAAAAAGCAAGCAAGCAAACAAACAAAAATACACCCATAAATGGAGTTAATTGCGGGAGAGGATTCAAACCCAAATTAACTGGCATGAATTTGGTGGCCATCTTGAGCAATCTGCTGTCAGCAGGAGCAGTTGCTGCTCCAGAAGTTGTGCTCTGCCCTTTGCAGGGGCGGCATCTTTCTCCCCCACCTGCAGCCGGCTGCCTGGCCCTCCTGTGCCACGGTCTGTTGCTGCTGCGCACTGTGTCACATCTGCATTGTGCACATCAAGGTGCAGGAGCCCTTGTCTTCATTTCTGCTTGTGAAGTGTCAGGCACACCTAGGGAATCCTATAAATAATAAATAACAATAACACATGCACATATTCATAACCAAGTCACTGTTTACATAGTGAATATTCAGCACCCACCAGATGGTTCTTCTTTCACTGCCTCCAAAATGGAAATGACCAGTTACTAAAGATAAAATATTCCTTCCTTGTTGCTGCTTCCCTAGGGCTCCTACTTGTTGTTCTCTTGCAGAACTGCTGCTCCCTGGAGAAGCAAGCCTTTCAGCCTTGGAAACAGTGAAATCAGATCTGAAATATGAAATGTTTCAGCAAGAGCTGCAGATAAATGAACACAGTGTTAAATCAATTCCAGAAAATAGACTTGGATTAATCCTCCTGCCTGCCGCAGCGGTGTTCTGGGAGAAGTGATCTCCCTCCCTGCTGCCACATGGCTGCTGCCCGCCCATGAAGATGCTCCTCCAGCAGGTCTGTGAGAGCAGTCCCTAAATGACTTTGGCTCTGCAAAAATGCTAGCTGTCAACTAGTGCACTGCATGCCCTGTATATAATTGCAGTCTTATTTCTAACCACTACCCCAGCTACAGTGCAGGTGGCGATGATTTTCAGTGAATACTTGCTATATGGAGGGCCAGGTTCTCCCTGCTTAATTTCTGCCCACTCCAGTGTGTGTGCCTTTTCCACTTGGGATTCATTGCGTAAAATGCACTCACAGCACTGGGAGCCGAGGCCAGGCCTCCAGCCACCTGCTGACCAAGTCAAACGCCATCTCGCCCACTGCCCTGCTCTGTCCCCATGTGCCACGGTGCCCAGCTGCCCGCGTCCTGTGAAGGGGCCGCTGCCGCCCCAGGCCACTGACGGCTTTGTATGAAAGGCTCCGGGCCCAAACTCTGGTGGGTGCAGGAGCAGTTATAGCCCGGGCACTTGGCTTTCTGAGCACACATTTAAACACTGGATGTGGTGCAGAAGAAGGGCTGTTATCCCCCCCAGCCCAGTGCCCACTGGGAGGGGTTCCTGCAGCACCCCCTGAGCGGGTTGAGGTGTTAGGCCTCTGTCCATCCCCACCTCTGGCCAGGCTTCCTCTGGGCACCTCTCTGTCCCTGGGATCAACAGCATCTTTTCCTGGAGATCTGCCTTGATAGCGGGAACCACCTGATGTATCTGGTATCAAAGGAAGACCTTAGTGCTGCTTCAACAAAGCTCAAGGTCAGGCTGGCAGCCACGTTTCAAGGGCAACCACGCCTCGGGCTGCCTGAAGAGAGGGCACGCTCCTGCCAGGTGACAACCTGCCTTATCCCACGCTTCCGAGGATGTCCCAAGGCCAGCAGCAGCCCAGGGCCTGCGGAGGTGGCCTAGTGCCTGCTCTGTGCACGGCACCTTCAGCCTCCCCTGCCTCCTCCTCCTCCTCCTCACAGGGGAGCAGCAAGGACGGGAAGGATTCGCGTCCAACGAGGCAGTGAGGAGCTGCGGGATGGCGCTAAGAAAAACGAGGAAGAAATACGAGGAAGCAGTCCCCACGGCAGTGACGCTTGGAGATGTCCCATTTGCTTCTCCCAGGCTCGTGCCCGGCGGATTTGGGGCGAGCACGGCCGGCACCCAGGCGTCCAAAACGGAGCCCCCTGCTCCGCGCAGGGGCTCGGGGACGCCGGTAGGTGGTGCTGGGGGCCTGTGGAGCCCCCGCAGCCAGCTCTCGGCAAAACGCCACCTCCTCGGGGACTGGCACAGGCTGGGCACAGTGCTGGGAGGGGGACAAGTCAGCTGGGCAGCAGATTTGGTCGGTGGCTATAAGCAAGCCCCCCCACCCCGCCTCCCCAGGTCGCCACTGATGAGGACCTCGCCATCCTGCCTGCAGGAGGACAGAAGCTGCAGCAGATGAGAGTCTTACCCACAGCACTGGCTGCAGCACTTGCCCTCTGTCGCAACACGGCTAAATCTGCTCCATCCAGGAGCTTCCCAAGCTTTTGCTTCGCTTCACGGCTTCTCTTGGCCCCTTACACAGCCCTTGCGCCAAGCTGGAGAGCTTGGGGGAGATTCCCTGGGCGAGGCAGGGGTGGAGACCTCGAGCCAATTCAATCGGCTCCTGGCATTTTTAAGCCTCTCCAAGGAAGTGGTTTGGGAGCAGAACATCTCCCAGCCTGTTTGACCTGCAAGAGTCCAGAAGCAGGGCTGTGTTTTTATCACCAGGCTGTGTCCACCAGCAGTGGCAGTGTTTTTATCACGGGGTGGCATTGCTAGCCATTAATAGCATGTCACCCACCCACGTTTCCCTTCTAGTTTCAGTTATGTAGAGACATCCCCGTGCTTTCCTGGTGTAACTGCAGCCTGATAGACACCACATTTCCTCTTCCTGGTGGTGGCTTCATTTCAGTGCCCATGGGAAGCAGCACGGAGAGAAAGGAGGTGTAAGGATCATTAGGAATTAAGTTGAAGATGATAAATTATACACACAGTAAAACCAGTATGAGCAGGGAAATTAACCAATAACTACTAGTTGATGAATAGGGCTTAAGCACTCACTGCATGCTCCAGGCTGAGAAGAGGGCGGACATGGCTGGTGGCTGGGTCGGCACGGCTGGGAGGAGATGTGGTGCTCTCCAAACAGCACGCAGGGGAACTGCAAGGGTGCCTAAATTTTACAGGGCTTCCCAATCTCTTTCCAGAACTGGGTGTTTGCTGGTGCAGGGAGGCTTGAGCAGGACAGGACACTTCAGGAGTGCCATACTGCTGCTCTCTTCTTAGGCTCTTCTCAGGGCATTTGCAGCCAGCTACCTCCAGAACCAGAATACCAGTCTTCACAATCCCCTTCTTGACCTTGGCTAGCCCTTCCTTTGTATTTTCTTGTGCTCTTCTTTCATTCTGATTCTATTCTATACATGGAGGAAAAGGCCCACAAGACAGTTAGTAAAGATGGTTTTGTGGAGTGTTTAATGTATGAGACAGCCTGTTTAGAGTCAATGACTCTCAGAAAGGACCGTGCTGTTGTGCATTAGCTAGATGTGTGGCTGGCAACTTGGTGTAGCCAGGGAGAACATCAGCGTGCTGTGTCTGCCACGTGCTCCTGGGCAAGCCAGGCACGTGCACAGGGACACATCCTGCATGCAGAGCTCTGCCTTCGGCCCGAGTGCTAATATGGTTCATTACGTGATGTGCATCTTCCTCGCTGGCTTTCCCAGCTCGGGCTGTCAGCTCACATCTTTCCCCCATAATCCATTGACATTCTCATTAAAACTACCACCGCTTTTCCCTGGTATCTTTGCAATCAATCTCTTGTTGCTTGAAGCATCATTGCAAATGCCATTTCCTGATTAAGAAGGTCAAGTACTCAGAGTGGATCTTCTTCTTGTCCACCAGAAATTACCAGCAGCACCTCCTGACGCAGTGGGGTTGTTTCCCTTACATTTGCAGGAAAGATTTGACTCTGATCTATGACCTTCATTTCAGGAAATACTGCTTACCTCTCTGCAAGCTCCATATAGCTAAGTATGCATTTTATTTCTCTCTTCCACACACATGCATAAGAGAGAGAGATTTATTTTCCATAGCATGAATGGACCCAGCTTCCCATCTGCACACATCGATGGAGCCGCAAGCAGGCAGTACACACACCCCGGGCTTTCAGAGCAGACTCTGGGCCAGGTCAGTGCATCTGTTGCTGACAGGGTAGGTGGGCAGTGGGCCTGACCTCTGGGAAAGTGCGTGCTGGCTGTTTGCAGGTAATGCAAGGATGTCTGATGTACAAAAGGTGGCTTGGGTTGCCAAGTGCAAGCCTGCAGGTCTAGGTGAAAATCTCCAATGGGTCTCCCTTGACCCATTGCTCAAGTGCTCAGTGTTGCAAAAGGCAGGATTTGGGGAGGAAAGCGGAGGAACATTTGGTGAGGGGCAGGATGCTGGGGTGGGGAGGGGAAGACCCTGGGCAAGAAGCTGCACCAGCTGCTTGCATGGACACGGGAGCAGGTGGAGACCCCTGAGAGGCACTGCTGGAGGCAGTACTAGCTGGGAGCAGGGGGCTGGGTGACATTCGTCAAGACAAGCAGTTGTGTTTAAACTGCAGCAGTGGCTTGGACAACTTGAGCTGCCCGTCATGAGCCACGCTGCCTGTTGGCATGGGGTTCGGGGTGGTGGGCAGCACCTTGGGAACACCTTGCTTCCCCCAGCCAGCCAAAAAACGGAGGTCTGGAGCAGTGGAGAAATGCCATGCCTGTGAGCATCGAGCCACTCTGTCCCGCCAGGCCAGCAATTGTGAAGAGCCAATTAGCATATTTTAATGTAACTGATTAGTGCCTGGTCACGCAGCCTGGGTGGCGGGTGATGTTTGAGGCAGATTTGAAATTACAAGCATGCACACGGCAAACCGCGAGGGAGCCAGCAGTGGGAGAGATGATTTCCCATCTTAGCAGCTGTGGCCCCTATTTCTCTGCTATTACCCACAGAAAACTGCCTTCAAACAGCCCTGCCAAGGCCCAGGGTGAACACTTGAAAATTAAGAAATTAACTTTCTTAATTAACGCAGCGGAGGTGGCTGGTGTGACTGCCGGGGGGTACAGATGTGGGATGCTGAGCTGTGTTTAGGCTCTGGGTGCAGTGTGGGGCAGCCCGGAGGCCCCCACCCAGGCTGTGCATGGGGGTGGCACTGCCACAGCCCTGGGGTGGCTGTCACAGCTCCCTGGGAGTGCTCCAGGGCTGCAGTGCTGGTACCCAATAAAAGAAGCTGCTGCCTGCAGGAGCCTTGTTTCCTTAGCTACCGCAGCCAGGAGGTGTTTCGGGAGGTGGCAAGCAGCTAGGAAGGGAAAAGGCTGGGAGAGTCTGGGGAGCAGCCTCCCTCCTGCCTCCATCCCAGGGGCTGCCCTAGGCAGGGGGTTGCCAGCTCTTCCCTTGTGTGGTTACTAAACTGCTCAGACATCATTTTCTGGGTGTCTGCTCGATGCCCTGGGGCCCAGCTAAGCACTCGTGGCTGTGACAGAGGTGAATGCTGAAGGGCTGTGGTGCTGCGCCGTGCCAGCCATGCAGGAGAACCACCCAGCATCTCTGTGTCATCGCAGGTTTAATCTCCTCAGGTGTGAGCTTCCCTCTCTACCTGCGGGATGACCCCCCACTGGTCACAGGGATGAGAATAAACTCGTTCCTGCTTTCAAAGCATGAACATAATGTAATGAGAAAAAAAAATCCTCCCAGGAAACAGGTAATTCTGTCCTCGAAACAGTCTGCAGGCAAGGAAGCCTGGGGCCACATCCAGGGCTGTGCAGAGGGCGTGCTAACCCAGCACTGTGTGCAGGGCTCCTCTGCCTGACCCACAGTGTGGTGAGAAACCGTGCTGTAATGCACACACATGGGGTGCCACATGGGTGACGGTCACCTCTGCCCATGGTCCCCCTGGTGGACCAAGGGAGGGGAGCTGGCGATCGTTCATTCGGGAGCAGGGCACCTCACCATCTCTGCTCAGGTTTGTCAGCTCTGCTCAGGATTTCACCATAGCTTTTGCCAGTTTAAGTGCTGGAGCACATTGGTTGCCAGCTCAGTGGGTCAGAGAAGCCGTGGGTTATGAACAGTGCAGCCTGCATGCACTGAGAAGTAGGGGGTCTAGCCCTGGGGACCCAGAGGCAACCCCCAATCACAGGTCATGTTAGAAAATCCCCATAACTTTGTCTCTCCCCCTGTGGCTCAGGGTTTGCAGAGCATGTGTCCTGCTCAGCCGGCACAGTCCTGTCCGCTCGGTGGCTCCTGACACAGCCAGTGTCACCCGCTGCGAGGCAGCTGCCGAGGTCACAGAGCCCCGGTGACGCTGTAGGACCGGCGCTGGCTTGTCAGGGTGAGCGGGCGAGCTGAGTGACTTCACATCGTGCGTGTTGCTGGAGCTGAAGGAGACAGAGAGAGATGGCAGCTTGTGTTTTTTGGCTGGTCCCTGAAGCGTTAGTCATGTTGTTTGGGCTGTGGTAGCTCCTTGGAGTCACCGCTCGGGGACAAAGGTCTCATTTATGGTAAAGTTTTATCCGAAGGCATTGCACTGTAGCCCGCCTTCGCTCCACATGGCTCCAGCAGAGCCAAAATCAGCAGAGTGCCATCTCAGGGTCTCAGCCCTGAGGAGGTTTAAAAGAAGGGGAGATGCTATGGGACACACCTGGCTTCTTCTCTCCCCTTGGCCCCTGTGGGGGCCCTGTGGTTCCCCGTGGATGACGAGCCGTGCCACCCTACATCCCTTGCAGTACGAGGGGAGGCCGGCAGCCCATCACACACTTGGTTCCCGGTGCCCCCGCTCTGGCAGGCACCTCCACCACAGGCTCGCCAGGGAGGCAGGGGCGTTCGTCCCCCGGGCCCCGGGCCCCGGGCCGTGCCCCAGCCGCCGCACACCGCGGCACCGGCAGAGGCTCCGCGGCACCGGGCCCGCTTCGGGCCGGGGGCGGCTCCCCCGCAGGCCCCGCGGCGCAGGCCCCGGCGAGGCGGCGGGGAAGGAGGCGGAGGGGTGCGGGCGCCGCAGCGGGGCGGGCGGCGGGGCGGAGCGGAGCGGCGGCCCCGGCCCCTTCCCTTTCCCCTTCCCCTTCCCCTGCCCGTGCCGGGCCGGGCACCCCGCGGCCGGGCGGGGAGGGAGGGAGGGAAGGAAGGCGGCGCTGCGGGGCCCCCAGCGGAGCCAGCGGGAGCGGGGCCGGGCCCCGGGCAGGTCAGTGCCGGGCGTGGGGCGGCCGCCGGGGGGCTGGGGGGATGCTCGGAGCCGGGGGGGGCTGAGACTTGCTGGGGACCCGCCCGTGGGACCCCTCCGGAGCGCTCCCAGGCACCCTGCGGGGTGGCTGCGGGCCGGGGGTGCTGCTGCGGGAGGTGTCCGGGCACCGGGGGTGCTGATCTGCAGCCAGCATTGGGGGGAGCACACCCAGGTGGCCTTAAGTAACGCCTGTCCCCGCCCGGGCGATGGGTGGCCGCGGCCCAGCCGGCTGCGGGGGCTTCCCTGAACCTCCGGAGCAAGTTGGGGGCACCCGCAAGGAGCGAGCCGCAGCCCCTCGGCAGCCCCTCCGAGCGCCCGTGCTGCTGGCCCCTGGTGCGATAAGATGTCATCCGCCGCTGTGTCATGCCACGGCTCCTGCTCGGTGCCCGCGTCATCCTGGCCACCCAGGCCAGTCGCCACACCTGACGGTGACGGAGATGCTCCGTGCTAGCAGGGGAGCAGCGGCTCCCCCTCCTCTCCCCATCTCGCCCCCCGGCTTTTGACCCCAGCTGGAAGGGCTGTAGGGTCGGTCTCTGGCCGAGCTGCTGTCCCCCCGGTTCACGACCACATCCAGATTTGCCCACAGATCAAGGCCTTGCCATCCCCCATCTCGCGTGGCCGTGGTGCTGCACTCCCCCCCCCCGGGTGTAATTCAGAAACCTCCCAGACACAATGCGTGTTATCCAGGAGAAAGAGAGACCTTTGTCTGGCCGAGGGATTTTTTTTTTTCTGCATGAGCATCTTTTTCCTTTTAACCGTTTATCCGCCATCCCCAGGGCTGATCTGCATGCCTGCTTCTCCCCTTTCAGAGAGTTCACTGGGGAGAGGACGCGGAGGCAGGAGGTGAGGGGAACACCGGCTGGGCAGACGAGGTAGGAGCGAGCACCTCGCGCTGTGGCAACCTGCCCTGCCTCGCGCTGGGGTTTTACGATGCTGTGACAAGTCCGGCAGCCTGTCTGAGCGGTGGAGGGGAGGCACCCTGTGCCGTTTTGGCTGCCGAAGTGGCTAGCGGTGTTTGTCCAGAGGAGAGATGGGGGAAGGTGTGGAAGAAGCAGGAGGCAGGAGGAGAGGCCCTGAGGCCGGACCGGCAGCCAGAGGGGCAGGTGTTTCCCCCTGGCCACCTGGGAAGCGGTGCCTGGGGCTGGGCGGCAGATGGAGAGGGAGGCAGGGGCAGCTCTTGCAGGAAGGATTTGTCTCCAGCAGCCTGGCAAACAGCCCTTTGCAAACAAACGAGTAATAAATAAAAGCGTGGAGGCCGCCCGACCCCTGCAGCCTCTGACTCCATAGCACATATGGGCTTTTCCGGCTTCCCTGTAAGCTTAAACCTCTGCCTGCTTGCCACGGCAGCATCTTGGCTCCTGTCTTCCTGCAAGTGCATCTGAACGCCCTTCAGCCCCCTTTTTTATTTTTTCCATGTTAACACTCGGATCCCTCTGTATCTGCTCTCCAAGGCACCCCTCCAGGTTAACCAGCACATCCCCGGTTCAGGTGCTGCGGGGGGCACACAGCACTGCTGCCCGTCAGCGCGGCCATGGTCCCTAGGCCCTCACAGGCAGACGCAGTCCTTCTGCCACGTGGACTGGTGGCCCGAGGTAGAGGGAACGGGTTTCAGAGCTGAAATCTGAAGAGTTGTAGAGGGAGGAGTGTTACTGCCTTGAAATATTCCTTGTAGGAAATACCCCCGTCTTAACAGACTGTGATAGCTTTACCAAAGCGGCAATGAGAGGGAGAGATGTTTCTAACACCCACCAGTGAATTCAATTGATATTAAACTAATCAGTCAATCACATAAACTCTTACGAAAACATCACTGTGCTTGCTGTGAAAATGCTGACTCCTCGATGAGTCCTATAAACACCGAAGCCTTCTGCAGTCATCACTTCTGTGTCTGGTGAAACAGCTCTCCTTACCTAGTTTAATTGCTGTAAATATATTTAGCGTACTTAGGCCTAAGTTTGAAGAAAACATTGCATTGCTTATGTGCTGTGCTCAGATCGGGAGCAGTTTCGCTGTGAGATGGTTTCAGGAGAAGCAGCGGAGTGTGTTTGTTCTCTCTGGGTTGGTTTCAGCGCAGCAGCTCCAGCCTCAATTTGCTTCAGCTCTTCGTTATTGCATTCAGTCCCTAAACAGCTGTAAGGCCCCCCAGCAAGGAGGTGTCTCAGCACTTCTGAAGATCCCAGGTGGCATCTCCCTGCACTTTAAGGTGCCTTTTAAAAACTGCCTTGAAGTTACTGCCACTGGGGCTGGTAATTTGTTTGCGATCACCCGTTATTAGGTGGCAACAATAGCCTGAGTTTACTCACACCATTATAACAATGCGAACAACCGGGGCCAGGTAGCTGTGCACTGCCGTTCCCACAGCCCAGGGCACGATTGTTGGTGGCTAATGGGTGCGACGGGGCAGGGCGGGTCCTGCACAGCTTCTCTGCAGAGGTAGGAGGAGGTGGGATGGAGAAGCCTGAGCACCCCTCGCCCATCCTGCTGCCCCCACCCAGCTTCTCCTTCCTTCTGTGGTGGTTCCTGCACCTCCTCGCTGGGTTTGGTTCCCCTGGTGGTTACCTAAGCCCGAGCCCCCGCCTGATCCTGCATTGCCTGTCCCAGTGCGGCCCTCTCAGCGGATGGCTGTATGGGTGGAAGAGCTTCATCCATGCTAAGGGCTGCAGAGCAAACCTCTTTGGCTGAGAAATCACATTGCTAATTGAAATTACTGTAATGTTGCTCAGCCTCTGGGGAGCTTAAATGCCACTGTAAGGAAGCCTTTCAGCACCAGGGTCATTTGTGCAGCTCTCAGCACTGTCTCCACGAGAGGCTGCGGGCACCACTTAGGCCAAGGAGGAGTTTCTAAAGCTGTTCTAGTTTGATCTCAGGTAAAGATGTGTTTAAAATGGAGTACCAGAGCAAACTGGGAGCACGTGAAAGCTTTGGGTGACCTGAGTCCCCTGCATGCTTCCTCATGATTGCTCAGCATCGGTGTCTCGTTATTTGTAGATAGTTTGTGGGTGAGCTGAGAGGAGGGCAGGGTCTGAGTGAGCCAAGCTCCACTGCACCCCCAAGTGCTAAAAGGCAGGGTGTGAGAGGTGGGAAGATGTATCTTCATGTACTTCTGAGTTCCTCCTAAGAGACAGTGCAAAGGGCTCCACCGGGGCTCATTTGATTGTTAGCTGGGAGGTGGTGGTAGGAGGCAGCTGGGGCAGGAGGTGATGGAGATTGGGACAAGAAGCCCCTGGATGTGCCACATTGGATGGTGTGGGGGAGAGCGAAATTCAGAGAAGGTAGAGGTGATGCAATTGGGGGAACCACAGTTTTGGAAGGGTATCTGGGTGGTGGTACCTCAGCTGAGGCCTGGGGACCCTATGTTGGCCAATCCTCCATTGGAGGTGGCGGAGGCTGAGGTGTGGAGACGTTGTGCGAGGGCTGGCAAGCTGAGGGGGTGACTCGTGGGGCTTGGAAGTGGCTGACAGCAGGTCACAGGATACCTGGGCAGCTGGGATCCCGAGTCTTCATCATTGAAGATATTCAAAGCCTGCTTGGACATGGCCCTGAGCAACCTGCTCTATCTGACCCTGCTTTGAGCAGGGAGGTTGGACTGGAAGGTCTCCAGAGGTGCCCTCCTGCCTCAGCACGTCTGTGATTCGGTCACCGCAGTGTGATCCCCAAGGATTCTTAATGTCTGTGGTTCTTGTGTTAGAAAATGGTGACACATGTCACTATTAGATTTCACTTCGTTCTTTATTATAAAATTGGTCCCACTATATTTCAGTGGAAAATGAAATCGTATTCAAAACGCAGAAAACAAGCATTTGAAAATGGTTCCTAGCTGGTTAAATAAAACAGCTTAAAATGTATGTGTCCATTAAAAAAAAGTTTATGAAAGCATTATTTGTATATGTAATGATTTAACAATAATGACTCCATTATAGGAACAGAATTTAATTAGAATTTAGGAGATATAAAATAGAACTGGTGATATGATCTGATCATTTCTGGCTTTTAAGAATTCAGAACTAGCAGAGGTTCTCCTCTCACACTTCATTTTTGTTGGGATTGGAAAGGCAATGAGCCTCTCCCGCTTTAACTTGCAGTAATTTTCTGAACTTTGAATAAACTAATCACTGTATTAATTAATTTAAGCTTTCTTTTTTTTTTCCTTTAAAAAGGTTGCTGCTGTCAGAGCTGATTTTGGAGTTCGTCAGGTTTTAATTCCAGGTGCTTAGGCAGTGAGCATCTCTCTGGCAACAAGGACATAATGCACAAATTTCTACTTATTTTTCACAGATTAGAGTGATCTGAAGTCTTAGCATGTAGGTTGTTGTAATTTCAAGTTTTGAATTGGCTGTATTTTAATTTAAAAAGTTTTTAGCTCAGACAAAATGTGATTACTTTTATGTCAGGTATATGTTTCAAAGAGCCATGGCTCTTTTATTTGTTCTGGTTTCAAATCCTCTTTATTGCTTTTTCCTTTCATATTACACTGCTACTAATCTTCTGATCAGGCAGCTTCATTGGGTTTTTCTTTGGGGAGCTTTCCGTTGAGTTTAATTTTCTTTCATCCAAGTTTTTAATTTCTTGTGTTTCCTTCCATGAAATTTCATCAAACTCTTCCTCGTTCAGAAACAGAACAAAAACAGCAACAAAGTGAATAATACTAATAAAAGCTGCGGCAGTCGTGCCGCCTCCTGAGAAAGTCACATTTTAAAGACTTTTAGGGTAGTTCAGTCATTGCAGGGAAGTCAGGGGATGAATGCTTCCACACATACGGTTAAGCCAAGTTATACAAAACTCTAGTAATGGGACTTATAATAAAAATATTGCTGAATATTGCCATGCCATAATTGCTATGCCATGTCTTGTGAATGTACTACTATTGACTACAACTGTACTTGTGTTCCAGGGTAGTCATTAGGGTTCAGGATTAATCATCCCAGCAGCTACACGTGAGAGGAATTCCTCTGACTGCCTCCCAGTTTATTCAGACAGGCCCCTGCAGCCAAATTTCTGAGGTTTCTTTCCATCTAAAATGAGGTGAATTTCTGGTCCCGGTGAAAGAAGTGTTGCTGCTGGTTTCGGCAGGGAGAGGATTTCATCGTACATGTGATGGGGCCTGGTATTTTTGGGGACAGCCTGATGGCAGGGGACAGAAGTTTCCATATGCCCATTGCCTGCAGCCTTTAAAGGGTGGTAGGCGCTGTGAGCTGGACTTGGGGTCTGATCCTGCTCTCATTGCTCAGTGCCTGCTCCCTGAACAGGAGCCCACGCACGAAGGAAAGCTCTCTGATCCCCATGGCTCAGCTGGATCTTGAGGGGAGATCAATTGTGTCAGCAGGCTGCTATCATGCTGCCTCACCCTCAGCTATCCTGTACGCTCAGCTCAGGTTTGCTCAAGCCGGCTGCGGGCTCTTTGTGTTTGCAGGTGGGGAGATGCTTCCCAGAGCGGGGATGGCAGCACAGCATGCGCAAACTGCCTGGTACCACCACCCCAAAGTGGGAGCTTGGGCTGGGCCAGGACACCCCAGCTACTGTGAACACCCCTTTGTATCAGCACTGCATCCCTGAGCATCTCTCCCAAAACAAATGCAGAGCCTGTCTGACCCCTGCTTGGCCTCCAATTGCCTCTGAGCTTTGCAGAAATTTGTCGTGACTGTGCCTGGGCTGCTGCTCCCTGCCTGGACCCCCAGATCTCTTTGGCTGGCTGCATTCCTGGTGCAGGTGCTGCTGAGCAGGGCGAGGGGCTGCCAGCCTTCCCCAGTGCCCGCTTTGCAAGGCGGTTCTGCCCATGGGGAAAGGCAGCCTTGTGTGGAGAAACTGCAGGCAGCTGTGCCTCCCTGCCCCTAAAACTGGCCATCTTGGTCTTCTCCCTGGTCCCAGACAGCCCAAGGGTGACTTGTCCACAGAGCCTCCCCACTGCTGGCTCTGGGCAATGCTGCACCTCCTGGCCCACGGCTTCTCTTCCTCCCGACGCCAAGTCCCTTTTCCAGCCCAGCCACTCTATGTGCCACTTCCTTCTCAGCCCAACGGGAAATAAGCCATTTCTTGTGTTTTCCTCTGTCACATCCGTTACTCCCGAGGCCCCTGTGCTGGCTGCGTGCCGCAGCTGGGCAGCGGGCATGGCCGGAGCACACATCTCGTCCCCTTCCCGCTGCCTGGGGGTGCGCTGACATTCCCATCCCAACAGCCCCCGGATCCCCCTCTGATCTCTGGTGCTCCAGGGCTGCACGGCGCCCCACGTTCCCCCTGGGTGCTGGGTGGGCACACGGCTGTGGCAATGCTGGGTGGCTGGGGGATTCCCCTGGGGAAGGGGGGCACAGCAGTGATGGGGACAAGCTGTCTTGCCGGAGCACCCGGCGCAGCGGGAGGAGGCTGGAACAGTGTGTGCCTTGCAGAGTCGCGGCTGCAGCTTGCTGGAGAGCTGCCTCCCTCCGCAGCAGCTGCTTCCCGCTCATCTCATCTGCCCCGGGGGCTGCGGGAGGCTGGGGGACTGGCTCAGCCTCCTCCCTTCTCCCTGCTCGAGGACCAAATTCACTCCTGCACTGGAGGAAGGTGGCCATCTGGTGGGTCCTGCGCCCTTTCCTACGGATGGGTCCCCAGGGGATGGAGGTGGCCTTGGGGAGCATTTTCTCTCCTTGCCCTCTCCTCCCAGGCTGCTGTGTTCACCATCAAAGGCTTCCCCTTCCCTTTGCAGCTCTATTGACCCAAACCTGTAGGCTGAGAGCTAATCCCTGCATCGCGGGCGAGGCTGGATGCAGCGACCGCGGGGCCGTCCCCGTTGTGTAACCCGCTGGGGCGCAGCCTCAGCCGAGCTGCCAGCTCCCACGCGCTCGGGGCGGCGTGATTCATCCCGGTGTCTGGTGTTACCCAAATCTGCTTGGGAGCTGGGCAGAGGTGGGAGAAAAGCCTCGGCGGGGCCAGGTTTGGCAAGCGGTGTGGCTGTGGGCTCCCGCTGCAGCCCAAATCTCACTCTTTGTTCCTGGCAGCGAGCACAGGCGATAGAAAGTGTTCTAGCTCTGCAAATGCTCTAAAATTACATCTTATGTGAGTGTGTGTATAGTGCTGTAAGCCACTGCTCTCGGGAAGAAGCTTTTGTGCTTGCAAAGAGGTGAGCTGAGCAGGGCAGGAGGGTTTCTTTGCTCCGGGAGCAGAATCGGCTGCAGGGGACATTGCAGATGCTTGAACCTCAGGAGAAAAGCCCAGGGGGGGCAGCTGGCAGCAGCCGGTGGTGGAGGCCTCCCCGGAGGGATGAACGGGACCAGTGCGATGCTGCCCACCCGAGACCAGCCCTGTGTGGATGTGGGGTGAGGATGCTCAGGGCTGGCTGCAGGTGTTAGGGGCAGGGTGAGCCCAGGCAGTGTTGGGGGAGCTGTGACGGCTGTGCTTGGTGGCCCTGGGGGGGTGCTCCTCTGGTGCTCAGCTACAGCGAGCTGTGGTGAGATCTGGGCATTCAGGCAGGGGCTCAGTTGGCTCCCCAGCCTCCTGTTGTTGGGGACTGTGCAGCCGCAGGCACAGTCCTCGCCTGGCCTCTGCCCCGGGCAGGCTCCCTGCCCTCCCTGGTGCTGCCTGGGGCTGAGCTGGCGGCTCCAGATGGAGAGAAGTCTCTGGGCAGCAGGTGGCTTTATAAAAGGCAGCACATGAAACTCCCACTCTCCTCGCCACCTCCCACCGCTCTCCAAGCAGCAAAAGGGACCTGGGGAGGGAGGAGCTGCTCTCCTGCCTTTTCCTTTTCCGCATCTCCAGAGACCGCAGTGCTCCTGGTACCCTTTGGTGGTGAGAACAGCAGCTGTGACCTGCTGTGGGCCTGGACACAGCCACTGTCATGTCACATGAGGGAGTGTTTTTTCCGGAGGAGGTGGCACTTTTATCCATGCCTGCCGTGACACCCTCGTCTCTTTGAGCATGGTTACCTTGGCGGGGGAAGCAGCGATCTGCCTCCGAGTGCCCGACCTCCCACAGCAACCTTCCTGAGAGGTCTCCCTCCGCTTTTGATGCCAAACGAGAGCAGCACGCGGTGGTTTGGCTCTGCCCAAACACAACATGCTGTTGTTACCAGGTTCACAGGTGATAAATACTCGAGGAGGACCCTTTCCTGTGGCAGCTCTGTCAGCACAGCCTTGGGTTTGCTCGGTGCTTTGCACATCCCGGGTGTGGTGCGTGGGGCTGAGCATCGTTACTGGGGAAGCACAGTGTGCACAGCAGGGCATCGGGGCGTAAAGCAAACACAGGTTGTCGCTCCTTCCCGCTCACCGCTGCTCGATCACACGCACGTGGAGGAGGAGTGGGAAAAGAGCTGCTCTGCCCCTGGGGCAATGTGTCCCTGCACAGGGTTCCTGAATGCGGTGGCAACCCGCCGCTCCTGAGAGCAGGGACTCACCTGGCTCCCCAGAACAGAGCAGCGATCCTCCCCTCCTGGCGGGTCACAGAGCTGAGGTGATGGGTGTTGGTGGGACAGTTTGGGAGCGGTGGGAGAGGAGGTGACCGCCACCCAGGGGAGATATGGGGACAAGGGACCTCCCTGGGACAGGGCCTGTGCCTGTTCTCTGTGACACAGCGGCCGTCCTGCTGCTGATGGGACAGAGTCTTCTGCTGAAAAATTGTGCTGTGGCCTCAGCAGAGCCTTCCTGAACCTCCCCAGGGCCTGGAGGGGCTGGAGGCTGCTGCAAATGTTGGGAGGGAAGGGAAAAGATCATTTCTTGGGGCTTTCCAGAGTGATTTCAGGAGGGACAGCAGGCAGTGTGAGACTGGCTGGTGGAGGGACACCTTGTCCCCTGGGGCTGGGGAAAGGAGCAGCTCACAGGGTGCTGGCTAGTGTGGTGCAGACAGATGCTGCTGGTGGCAGAGGCAGCGGCACCCGTGTAGGATCCTGCCTCGACAGGAGCATTGCCAGAGGGCCGGTGCCAGCCAACACCGTCCCAGCAGCCATGCTCAGTGGGTTTCCAAAGGCAAGGGACACGGTGTGGCGGGGTGAGCTGTGCCATGCCAGCAGCATCCTTGGCTCAGAGGAGCCGCAGTGTGTGTGGCAGTGGTGGCAGGAGAGCGAGGCCCCGCTGAGGCCTGGAGAAAGGGCCGTGGAGGTACCGGACGCAGCTCCTGGTGGAGGAGAGGGCCTGGGCTGAGGGGAGGGTGACCACCGATAGGGAAACATGGACGTGCTTGGAGGTGGACCAAGGGTCCTTATGGCTTGGGGGTTGTGGTAGAAACTGAGGGAGCAGAGCAGCTCCTGGGTCCCACAGTCTTTGGGACATGGAGGCCATGATCAGAAGAGGGAAAAGGGAGAGGCACTGAGGGGTACTGTGGACATGCACCGGGTTTTGGAGGGCTGTGCCTGTGTTCCCGTTCCCTCTGTGCTCATCCTGGTCAGCGCTGGATGTGGCCCGCAGCGTGTGCACTGAGCTACAGGGACGGGGAGGTCACCGTGCCCTTCGGTGCCAAAGCTGCCTCTGCCAGGCTGTGCCGAGCTCAGCACAGGGTCTGGATGAGACTTCCCAGCCCGAGGCCCCAAGTCATGCTGAGTCGGGTTTCCTGCTCTGGGCTCTGCTGGCACGCGAGGTTGGGTGCTGGAGGCGTGCCTCAGCTTCCCATCCACCAGCAGAAGTGGGTGGTCCCCGTCCTGCCCAAGCAGGACACAGAGGCTGAATGAGCACAGGCATACGGAGAAACCTGGCTTAATCATCTGGGCTCTCCCAAGGCTTTGTTTTGGTGTTTTGCTACTCCAGCTTTCCATGAATACCCTAGCAAATGAATTTGCTGGCAGGGTGCTTAAAGGGAAAGACAAATTTTTAAAAAATTGCATCCACATGGAAGAAATGCTTTATTTTTAATTGGAAATCTGATTCTCTGGATTAGTGCCCACCCAACCGCAGAGGAGAAGCAGATGCTGGTGTATAAACAAAGCAATCAGGACAGTGAATATTCAAGGCAAACCTTGTGCGCTGCAAATGGTTCACAGAAATCATCCAGCAAATCACTTTGAATGGCCAATCTGATAAATCCACTGCCCATTCACAACCGCTGCAAAGAGGAGAAGCAAGGGTTGCCTTTCCCTGTTATTCTGCATGTTTCCTGACCCTATTTCTCCTTTAACTCAGACCTTGACGGATTAGGCCACGTATTCTGCTTTCTGCTTCTCTGTTACTGCTTCATTTTTCCGGCTGCAGCCCTGCCTGCTCCTGTGTTTCCTCACATGGCTGTCACTGTCACTGCCTGGGGACAGCGCCTGCCCGGGGGGACGCCTGCCTGCGGCTGGCACATGAAGGCACTGGCCCATGCACAGCCAACGGGGACCTCTCGCAGCACCCCCAGATGTGAATACACTCATCCCTCTCTGTCGTTCACAACCAAATCTCCTCCATTGCCCCGTAAAGGTCAGGAAAATCCCAGTGGCAGGAAGGTGCCCTGCCAGCGGCATAGCTGGCACTAGGGGCTGCTCTGCTCATTCTGGGGGCTTGGCTGGACCTCTCAGTGCTGTTACCAGAGTGCTGCAAAATGCTGGATTATCTCATAAATTTAGCTCAGGTGTTTTGACAGCAGCTTTAATCTGACCTACAGCGCCCAGGTGACCTCTCACCGTGTGGACCACTGCTTTTTAAGGTGTCACCTGCAGTTGCAGGGAGGTTGACCACGTCCTACAGGTCTGACTTCAGGCTGTCACTGGTGCACAGGAGCAGAAATCTCCTCTTGCCATTTTTGCTGCATGCACCGTTCCTAGGACATTTACGTGATTTACTTATTTGTTTGTTCCCAATGGTTATTTTAATGGTAGTGCTGCAGCTATGCAACTTGCCTAAGCTTGTCGAAGAACAGCACCATAAAAGGTGAGATTAGCTGCAACAAAAGGTCCAGAAAGGTACCGGTTTGGGTACCTGGGGGTGAAGGGACCAGGGAAAAGGCAGGAAAATGAGCTTGAGATCAGCTTCAGAGGAGCTGTGAGTTGCCACGAGGGCTGTGTTACAGGACTGAGCATGATGTGATGGCTCTTTTGGGCAATGGGGATGGGGGTGCCTGGAGGCTTCAGGCCTCTCCTGCTCCTGAAATTTCTCTGTGCAGGAAGATTCTGGCATTGAAAGAACAATGCTGGTTGGGGAGACAGGGACCAGCTGGGCTGGGTGGGTGAAGGTTTGCATTTAAGAGGCTTGTGGACAGGAGAACTTGGAGTGGATTGACCAGCAGCATCTCCAGGAGGAACCCATTTGCTTCTGGCCACCAGGAGCAAAATATAATCAGCTACCGGGGAAAGAGGGCAGCAGCAAGGACTTCATAGGAAAAGCCAACCTGGGCCAATTTCCATGTCAATTCCCCTCACCTGCCATCCTGTGGCAGGATGTTCCTCCTAGGAGAGTGAACACGGTGCCAAGAAACAAGCAGCAGGATCCTCCCGCTGGGTGGTGGAGTGGTGGTAACAGAGAAGGGACCCAGAGGTTGCTAGGAGTCTCCTTGATTATTTGCTGAAGGTCCAACAGCTCCCTCGGTCAGAGACACGCTCTTGGTGTTAACAAAAAGGCAATGAATTATTTAGCAGCTGAAAATGCCAGATGGTGATGGCTCGGCTGTTTACACGAGGAGTGGAGGGAGGGAGATGTGCACATGGGAAGAACAGATTGAGAGCACCCTGTAGGAAAGGGACGACCCTGGCCACAGGCCCCAGTGGCCCCCGTGGTTTCAGAGCCGGCTGACATCTCTGTTTAATTCAGAAACTGCCAGCACCGAGACCAGTTCTTAAGCTCTTCATCCCTGAGCTCTCAAGAGATTTGGTTGAGAATCCCTTGGGAGTTCTTGGTGTCCACCTGCTTGCATTTGTCAGGCTGTCAGAGCCTTTTTTTTTTGTCAGCTCTGTGTTTGAAAACCTCTCTCTTCCTCAGTCTTTCCTTTCCCTGGATGAGAAGGTCAGAGCCAGTCAGTGTGTCAGGCCTGTACCTGTGTCAGCTCCTGCCCCAGCACCCCTTCCTACCCGCTCTGCTCAGCAGAGGGATGGGGGTCTTTGGTCCCCTCAAGAGCTCTAGGAGAGGACTGTAATCTCCTCAGCTAGGAAGCTGCGTGGTCTAAGAGAGAGAGGCTGAGGCTACAGCAGCGCACATAAAACCATGTGCTATTGTAGTCTCCCATCTGTCACACTGACACATCGGAAGTAAATGTTTCCCAACAAAAGCAAATCCATGTCGAGCTCAGGAATATCCCCTTTCCGAGCTGAGACATTCTGTGTGTGCTCTTTTTGTACTCCCCAAGGACCTCTCAATCAGGTTTCCTTTGGTGTTGAAGCACAGTTGATCCTGTTTGGTTTTGATGGGAAAAAACACCATAAACACTTTGCATATCCAGGTCCCTTGAGGTGCTGGCTGGCTGTGCTTGCATCCTCCGTCGCTGCTCAAACAGACCGTGCCTCTTGTTCTTCATCTGTCCTGTCCGTGTGGACAATGAGCATCCTGCAGCAGCGATCAGCTGTGCCTGGGTGACTGCAGGGGCTGCAGCAGAGTCTCTGTTGTCTGGAATTTAGATAAAAATACAAAGCTCACAGGAGTCCATGCTAATGGGCACAAGTGGGGTTTCATGTGGCCTTTGCACAGGCTGTGGTCACAACATCACAGCTCAGCAGGTCTACAGGGCAGGGCACTCATATAACTCCTTACGCATTCCAGACAGGCCAGAAGGTGGTGTTGTCAGCAGCACAGGTGCCCAGGAACAGAAACACAGAATAACTGAGGTTGGAAGGGACCCCTTGGAGGTCAGCTCTGAAAGCCCCTGCTCAGGACAGGATCAACTTCAAAATTGCGTTTGGTTCCCTTCCTAATCAGAGCCTTCAACCCTCTGGCTTTATTTACCTAAAAAGTACGAGACATACTACCTCAGGGCCTTTTTGGAAGAGACATGAGGGACCTAACTGGCTCCTGTAGGGTGGTTGTTCCCAGGGGCCCCAGGTACTGCGGCTTTGGAGAGGATCCTTTCCCCCACAGCATGGTGGTCGGAAATGTTTTGGAAGCAAGCCACAACCTTGGCCATTAATGGCCCTTAAGCGTTTCCTACCAGTGACGACTGTAGCCTGCGCTATCAGCTCCCAGGGGAAGTGGGGGAAGTCTGAAGACTTCAGGATGTCTTGGAGGGAGCGATCTTGCTCTGGTGGAAAGGCAGAAGGGAGGCCCCACGACTCTCGAATCACACAGACCGCAATGCTGAGGCCTGGAGGACATCCCACAAAGAGGAGCTCTGGCTAAGGGCAGTGAAGCAAGCAGAGCCCCAGCTGCCTGTTTGTTAACGTCGTCGTTTCTCTCGTTCTGAGAAACTCAAGCAAATACTCTGGCTCCTCGTTCCTGCCTGCTGACCACACCAGGGTAGCCATGACTCAACCCAGCTTCCAGGAGTGAGGGGGAGAGGTGGAGAGAGACCTGTCTCAGGTATGATGGAGACATCCAAATAGCGTCGGGTTTAATGAGAGTGGGGAAAGGACACAAGGTAGCTGTGAGATTTGTGCAGCAACACCCTCTGCCTTCTGTCCCACAGCCCTTCCCTGGGAGGGACTGGGATTAGGAAAGCACCAAGGTCACCAGCCAGCCCTTTTCAAGCAAAAGCTGCCCCATCCTTACCCCTGCCCCTGTGTTGCAGACCGAGGCCCTGTGACGGCACCAATGGAGAGCGTGTACTCGGTGGACCCAGCGCCGGATGGTGCCGGCCCCACCTCGCTGGACGTGCTCAGCTTCCTAGACACCCTGGTGAACAGCACGGAGGAGCAATGCTTCAGCGCCCGCTCCCGCAGCACCGTCCTGCAAGGGCTGCCGTTCGGTGGCGTGCCCACCGTGCTCGCCATCAACTTCATCCTCTGGCTGGTGAGCAGGCCGTGAACAGGGTGCCGTGTTCATGGGCAACACTGCCCATGGACCTCCTGGAGAACGTGGGGTCAGGGCCGGAACGGCCTCCTTAGCCAGTAAACCCAGTTCCCCGTGTCCCAGCCTCTCAGAGGAGGCACCCCTGGGAGACCAGGAATAGCAGGTGGTGGAGGTACACTTGAGATGTGTGGGGCCATGGGGATTCACCTGTGCTGTGTTGTGTGTGCTGTCAGCCCCCGGCAGCAGCGGTGAGATCGTGGAGCAGGAGCAGTTTGGCTTGAGGAGAGAGTTGTGTGAGAGCATGAAAACAGGAAGGAGGGAGGCGGCAAGACCCTGTGATAAAAACCCTTCACCATCCCTCTTCCCTCCTCCTGCAGCTTCTCCTCCTGATCTTCTCCTGCCTTCGGAAAGCAGCTTGGGACTATGGGCGCCTGGCGCTGCTGATGGACAACGATAGGTGAGGAGGACACGAGGCCACTGTGGGTGAGACCAAGTGACAGGGCGGCCCCTGGAGGAGCCCGGAGGGTGCTGCTGTCCCCCTGGGCCAGGGGCAATGGCCTGGCAGCTTGGTCCTGGAGGGTCCAGCCTTCCCGGCCAGGGGTCAAGGGCGCCGTCTCCTGCAGGCGAGGGAATGCGCAGGCCAGCTTTGACCCCCTCCTGAAGGTTCAGAGCTGAGGCTTTGCTTAGGGGCAGCTTTTTAAGGGAAAAGAGGAGGAAATAGGGACTGTTACCCAAACAGGTTAGGCAGTGCACCTCCAGACAAGGACTGAGTTAAAGCCATGGCTGCCGAGCCCCACTGCCTACTTCTCTGGGGGCAGCTGCTCAATATGAGCATCCTTTGCCCAAAAGTCCTGACCTGGGTCCTGGACTCCATCCTAATCCCATCAGTGGTTTGTCCTAATCCAGGCAGTGGTGGTGGCCAGCAGCACCTCTAATCCTCTCCTTTGCCCCCCGTGTCCACAGCAGCCAAATCGCTCCCAGCACATAGAGTTCCTGTGAGTAATGACACAGGGAGTCTGGTGACAGGGCTCTTGGTGCCAGCAAGTGCCCTGTCCTGGAAAAGAAAGAGGCCTCAGAGCTGCATTTGGGTAGCACCAAGATGCATCCCCCCCCTCCTTGCCACCTCAGGACTGTGCAGAGCTGGCCAGAGGAGGGGACAGGGGAGATAAGCAGCAGTAACACAGGTTCATGTCACTGAGGTGGCCCTCCCCTGGCCCATCCATCAGGCTACGTGCAGAATCCCACAAAAAAAATACTGTTGCCATGGTGAAAGCAGCACCTGGACTAGGTTTCTGAGTAGGATGTGCTGCTTGAGCAGGGCTTGCCCCAGGCAACAGCACATCATCCTTTTGGCAGGCGGGTACACGCAGGGTCTCTGCGAGGCTGGGAGCAAGCCTGGCAAAAGCCCTGCTCCTGTCTCACTCTGCCAGCTTCTCCTGGGCTCGGGCTCTGGAGCCAAGCCTGGAGGTGGACAGGGGTGCTTCTGTTCACTGGGGTACCACATCTGCAGCCCCAGTGCAGGATGCATGGTGAGGGGCAGTTCCTGGGGTGCGGGTGCCGTTGTAGCATCCTGCCTCCCACCGGCTGCCCTCCTCTGTCACTTGACCTAAACACACCTTGCATTTGGGTCTGCACGGCCCCACAGCAGCCTGGCTGCTCCCCGAGGAAAAGCTCAGTGCATGGCTTCCCGTGGGCGCCCTCCCTCTCCTTTCTGCTGCCTCTCCCTGCCTCACTCCCTCCTCTCCTCTCCTCCCTCCAAAGCTTGACGTCGCTTTTCTACGGGGAGCAGAGCGAGAAGGAGAAGTCCCCGTCGGAGAGCAGCCCCCTGGATGTCGACAACAAGGACGTGGTGAGCTCACAGCGACCACGGCAGGGACAGCCTGGAGCTGCTCTTGGCATTCCTGGGTCACTTCGTCCCACTGTGGGGTGTTCCCAGGGCACTCACTGCCAGTGACACCGCACAGGCAGCCCTGAGCTGCCCCCCAGCACCTCCCTGCCAATGCCACGAGCACCAAGAGCCCCCTGCATCCTGCATCTCCCCTCTCTCCACACAAGTACATCGCTGTGTTGGTGTGTCTTTTTTCCTCTCTGCAGCATTAGGCACAAAACAGGTGTTGCTAGAAACAAGCACAGACCGACGCATTCTGCTGTTTGTTTCTTTCTCTCTTTGGGCAACAAAAGTTCAAGAATCGATCACTGTTGTGGCTATGAAAAAAAAATGACAGAATTTATTTAAAAAAACAAAACAAAACAAAACAAAAAAAACAACTAGGCAGGGAATTCAAAGAAGCAAAATCCCTGAAGGTGGCAAGAGGACTATTTAAAGGCACGGTACTGGGTGCTCTGGGTAAATGTATATTGCTCATCAAAAATAACTGAGAAAGACCAAAAGGAAAGCCAGCATGGCTAAAGAGCAGATTAAGGGAGATTAATAGATGTAAGAAGGCACCCTTTTAAAAGTTAAGCTGTTCCCAAATGAGAAAAATCTGAACTCTGCCAAGTTAGGTGTAAAATGCGCTCAGAGGAGCGGGCAGAGGAGTTTGAGGAGACATTTGTAGAAGGCTTAAAAACAAGTACTTAAATTCTTCAGACACATCAGGAACAGGAAACGTGCCAGAGGGCTTGTGGGGCTAACAGATGTTGAAGACAGAAAACGATTGCTTGAGAAGCGGAGTGTGGCAGGAGCTCTGCGTTAAGCCTCTGTGCCTGCATTCGGTGAGGAGCAGCTTCACCCCCAGGTAAAGCTGGGGAAAGGAGAGGAGGAACAGGGTGTCAGCTCTCACAGGAGGGTGAGGGCACCCCACAGGGCTCTCCCTGAGGCCCTTTGCGTTCAAGGTCATCATAAAACCCCCAGAAAGGGGGCGAGAGGAGGGGACAGAGCTGTGTGCTGTTGGACACAGCCATGACAGGGAGGACTGCAGAAAGACCTTGAGCTTGTAGTGTAGGTGAAGTGTAAAGTAACAGCTAGGGGATAAAAGGCCTGATGTTACATGTGCAGAGAGAGGGAGGGAGCTATTACACAAGATACTGGCGTTCTCCTGTGTTGCTGTATGGCAGTGCTGGCTTGGTGCTCGGTAGTGGTCCAAAAAGCATATTGCTTGGTGGGCACTGATAGCAAAGGTGCAGAGAAGGGCACTTCTGGGCTGGACATTAAAACAGCCCGGAGACTGCTTTGCAGAAACGGCCCATGTGTCCTGCTCCTCCCCGGGCACCTGCCTCTGGCCAGTGCTGCAGCCAGGCCGCTGGGCAGCCCCGGGCACTGCCTCTGCTCAGCCCAGAGCGGAGCCCCCTCAGACCCGCACCCGAGGTCTGTCTCCGTGTCCTGCTCATCCTGACTCTCTTCCCTTCCAGGGCTTCTGCTCCTGGCTCATTTCCATCTACCAGATGAAGTAAGTGTGTGCCGTCGGTCTTGGGGCTGTGCCCCAGGGAGCTGCTGCCTGCGGGTGGTGGCCCAACAGCCCTGCTAAAACATGCCCCAAGGAGAGAGGGCAGGGGCTCCCCTCTGCCTGCCCCCCGTGGCTCTGCTGACCCCAGGCTCCTGCCCCAAAGGAAAGGGCTTCAGCCTCTCCTGGTACGAGCCAGTCCTGCAACGGGATGGCAGCCTGAGGGCTGTTTGCTTCCCCCATTCCCTCTGTGCCTGAATCCCACATACCACAGGCAGGATGCCATGAGTTTATATGGGTGTTGTGGGGCTGGAGCAGCCCCATGGCGTGCCCCAGTGTCCCAGGGGCGAGAGGAGATGGTGGTTCTTGCAGCAGTGGGGAGGCACCACCAGCACTCACCCCCACCCCTCTCCCCCAGGGATGAGGAGATTCAGAGCAAGTGTGGGATCGATGCCACCACCTACCTCTCCTTCCAGCGGCACCTCCTGGTCCTGCTGATGCTGGTCTGCGTGCTGTCCGTGGCCGTCATCCTGCCTGTCAACTTCTCGGGGGACCTCCTGGGTAGGTGCACCCGAGTCTTGGGGTGGCTCGGGAGTGTGGCACAAGTACAGTGTTGGGGGGACAGGGGACAGAAGGACCCCTCTGTCATTTGTAGGGCAGAGGAAAAGGCAGCAAGCTGCAGGGTGGCAGGGCTTGCTGGGGTCCTAGGAAGATGGGAGGAGAGGAGTGAAGAGGGGCCACTGGCACTGTTTGCCCTGCAAGCACGGAGATGCGTTGTGCACTGGCTTCCCGTAACCTCCTGCTTGTCTTCTTCCCCTGCAGGACACAACCCCACCCACTTCGGCCGGACAACCATCGCCAACATCCCGACACAGTACGTGGCTCCTGTGTTAGGGAGTACCGCCCCGTGACGGGGAATGGTCTGTGTGAGCAGCAGGGCACGCATGGGAGACCGTGTGTCTGTCTGCGCTGCCCTCATCCTGAGTGTGCTGCCTGGTCTCCAGCCCTGGCAGCTGGCTCAGGGAGGCCTTGCTGGGTGGCTGGGATGGCCACGGGTGAGGTGCTGAGTACCAGGCTGGTCCCTGTGCTGCAGCGTGAGCTGATCCTGTCGTCTCCTCCTCCAGGGACCGTCTCCTGTGGCTGCACAGCATCTTCGCCCTCATCTATTTCATCCTCACCATCCTCTGCATGGCTCACCACTCCATCCATCTGGAATACAGAGAGAACGAGAAGGTGAGTGATATTCTCCCCACAGCCACCAGCCCGCCTTTCTCAGCTCAAACGGACAACTTGGGGCATGCTTTGAAGAAAGGATGGTCCAAGTACATATGGAGAGCTTTAGAAACAGCCAGGGCCTGGGCAGACAGGGAAAGATAAGGTTGTTTTTCTCCTGCTTCTGGAAAAAGCCTGGCAGCCTGGAGGCAAATCTCCACTGCTGCCTTGTCACGGAGACGGAAGCTTGGCTGCATCTGGCTGTCTGTGAGGTGGCTGTGTCCAGCTGTGTCCCCACAGCTGAGGAGCTCTGCAGTGACCCAGGCTCCAGGGCTGGCAGTCAGCACCCTCAAGCTCTCCTCTGCCTCCTGGTGGGTGGGACATCCACCAGGGGACCAAGGCTGCAGGTTCTGCGTTTCCCTCTGCCCCCACCTGAGTGCAGGATGGCGCCTGAGCCCTTTCCCTTTGCGCACATCGCTTTCCTATCTGTACCGCAGAAGATGTGGCCATGAAGCATGATACGGTGTGAGCAGGATGCAAGATGGCCTGTGGGCCCCAGCCCCATCCTCTGCCCCTTCTCCTCCCCCAGGTCGCCCGGACATTGATGGTTACCCACATCCCCAAGGAGATCACAGACCCTTCCCTTATCGTCAAGCATTTCCAGTGAGTAGCTGTGACTCGGCAGGATGTCCCTGTCCTACCTGGGCTGCCTGGAGGCTGGCCACGAGCTGCCCCAGGCCTGGGAGGAGAAGCTGTCCCTGGCCATGTCCCCCAGTGCCACTGTGTCCGTGTGCCCGCAGCGAGGCCTATCCCAGCTGTACTGTCACCAACGTCCAGTTCTGCTTCGACGTACGTAAGCTGATGAAGCTGGATGTGGAGAGGTGAGTGCGTGGGGACCCTGCAGCTCTCTGTCAGTCTGTCTGCCTGTGTGATGCAGGCAGCTCCCTGAACAACCCTCCTCTCTATCTGCTTCCCGGCAGGCGCAAGGCAATGAAGGGGAGGCTTTACTTCACCACCAAGGCACAGAAAGAGGGGAAGATCATGATCAAAACCCACCCTTGTGCCCGCATCTTCTGCTGCCGCTTCTGTGGCTTTGAGCAGGTAGGATGGTGCAGGCAGGGCTGCGGGCAGCGTGTCCCCAGTGCGGGCAGGGCTGCGGGCAGCGTGGTGGCTTGCCCGTGCCCCAGCCCTGGCTGCTCCTGCAGGTGGACGCCGAGCAGTACTACGGGGAGCTGGAGGAGAAGCTCACGGATGAGTTCAACGCCGAGCGCAACCGCATCACGCTGAAGCGGCTCGACATGGCCTTCGTCACCTTCCAGGACGAGCGGATGACGGCTGTGTGAGTGCCCGTCGGGCCTGCTGGCATGAGCACGGTCCCCAGCATGGCGGTGGTGTGGGATGGGGCCACCACTGCTGGGGAATGCAGGGGAGCCGGGACACATTGTTGGCTCCCCCAGCCAAATCCAGGTGACGGGTCTGTCTCCGCTGTGCCTCTGCTGCCTGCCAGGGGCTGCAGGGGGAGGCTCATGAGAAGCAGGGGGGTCCTGAGCTGTCGGTTCAGACCTGACCCCGGGCTCCCTCCTGCAGGATTTTGAAGGACTACAGCCACATCCACTGCCGCAAGCACCCCCAGCAGTCCTCTGTGACCACCGTGGTCAAGTCGCACCACTGGGGCGTGCGCTACGCCCCTGCACCCAACGATATCATCTGGTGAACCCCCGTGGTGGGAGGGACGGAGGGAGGAAAGGAGGGCAAGCAGCCAGGAAGGGGAACCCATGCCAGTAGCTATAGGAAAGCCACCCATGCCCAGAGCTGTAGCAGAAGTCACCAGTTGTGACCGGGGTGATCACCCCAAGGGTGGCAGGGCTCAGCCAGACACGGTTCGGGGTGAGTGCCAGGCTTTGATTTTTCTGGCCTGACTCCAAAGCCTCCTCAGAGGGTGGCACAGACCCGACTGTGGTCATACACAGCCCTGGGGGCTCTGCAGTGGTGATGCAGCAGTGCGGGGAGAAGGGAGAGGGAGGGCTCAGAGCAAGGGCTGTGGGGTGATCAGCATGGGGAGCAGGACACAGCGCTGGAGGGCTGGGCTGGGAGAGCCTAGACACATGTTTTTTCCTCCACACCACATCCAAGTCATCTTTTCTTCTCACAGGGAGAACTTGTCGGTCCGTGGAACATCCTGGTGGCTGCGATTCATCTTCCTTAATATCTGCCTCTTCATCCTCCTTTTCTTCCTCACCACACCGGCCATCATCGTCAATACCATGGACATGTTCAATGTCACACGGCCTGTGGAGAGCCTCAAGGTAGTTCCTGGGGCCCCGTGCCAGCTTTCCTAAAGGGTCTGCATTTCAACACTTGTCCATGGCCGGGACAGAGCCCCAGCTCGGTGTGGGCCCTTGGTTATGAGCCATCAGTGAGATGGGCGTTGATGAGGGGCAAGGAGAGCTCATACCCCTGGCTGTCCTGTTCTTGTGTGTGGTTCTAGTGGCAGAGTCCTGCCCCCCTGGGCATACCTGAGCTTTGGTGCCTGTGTCCGTGGGGAAGGGCAGGTTGGTGTTCATGCAGGAGAGGGTCAGGGAGAGCTCAGGAGCTGTCAGATGCTGCCAGCAGCACATTGCCTTCCTGCTCATTGACCTGTGAGCTGGTGGGGGGGCTCTGGGTCTTGGTGCGTGCCCATGGTGCACTTGGTTGTTCTTGAGCTCTTGTCTCCTGGAACCAATGTCCCTGCTTGGGGAGGGGATGCTCCACGTGCAACTGCCCAGGGAGCTGCCTCCAGCACGGTGGAGCAGTGGCAGCGTGGGTGTGCTCAGCTTGTGCTCCCTGGAGCTGTCAGGGTCCTAAGAGGTTGTCCCCCATCTTTCCTACTGCAGAACCCCATCATCACCCAGTTCTTCCCCACGCTGCTGCTCTGGGCCTTCTCTGTCTTCCTGCCGTTCCTTGTCTACTACTCGGCCTTCTTCGAGTCGCACTGGACAAGGTAACGGGTCCCCTCGCTGCCCAGGGCTGCCCAGGGCTGCGTTGGATGGGAGGAACCTCAGTGGGACCCGCCAGGCCCAACCTGCAGGGAGGCAGGCTGTGGTGTGGCAGACCACACAGAGCCCCATGGACATTGCCCTGGCGAAAATCCAGTTTGTACCCAAAGGAGCCATTTCCTTGCTGAACACCTTCAAACAAGTACAGGTGGAGCTGGTTTTAACATGGGTCTGAAGAAGTTTGCAGAAGGGATGGCGTGATGGTAGACTGGCTGCAGCAGGGCCCTCGCCCTGACTTGGGAGGCACATCCCAGCTCTCCATGGTGGACATGCAGATTTAGGATGCTCAGGGTCTCATAGCAGAGGAAGCATTGCCCAGTTTCTACAATTTGCTCTCTGTCTTGACCCTCTGCCAGCCCAAACCCCTGTGCCTGCTCTGCTGAGTCCTTGCAGGAGCATCACCACCACCTGCCATCCTTCTCTGAGGGACAGGAGGTCCATCCCTGACTCCCACACAGTCTGGGAGAAGTTTTGCAGCACCCCAGTAGGTGCACAGCTCAAGGGCACGTGGCATCCTTGAGCTGGTTGTAGCTCCCTGATGAAGACCTAGATCAAGCCCAGCCCTCTCTCACCCTGCTTGCTGCCTTGCCGCTGAGGAGTGCAAAGTTCTCTTTTCCCCCCTTTCCCCAGGTCAAGTGAGAATCAGCTCACCATGCACAAGTGTTTCTTCTTCCTGGTGTTCATGGTCATCATCCTGCCCTCGCTGGGGCTGACCAGGTAGGGGCCAATGGGCAGCCTGGAGTCACACTGGGCTCCTCTCCTCTCTGCAAGTCAGCCCAAGTGGTTGAGGGACAGGAGCTGCTTCAGCCACCGATGACACATGGCTGTCTCTGGGGAGGAAAATGCTCATGCTTTAGTGGTGCTGAGCTGCTCCCAGATGGACGCAGACATAAAATACCCTACAGAGGAGGTGGGGAGCTGTGCTGGGTCACAACATAGCCTGAGGTGGTGTTGGTGCCTGGCTTGGGGTGAATCCTTCAGCAGACCCCAGAAGGACCAGGTCAGGTACCGGCACAGCCCCAGCTCCAGCGAGTGTGAGCTGATCCCGGGGCAGGGCAGTGCACATGGAGGCTGGATGCTCCCCACATTGCTCTGTGTCCCTTCTTTCTGAGCTTCCCCTCTGCTCCCCCCAGCTTGGACCTCTTCTTCCGCTGGCTCTTCGACACCCACTTCCTGGACGAGGCCGACATCAAGTTCCAGTGAGTACCGGGCTGCTCCCTGAAACACGGGGAGCTGCAGGGCAGAGCCTGGCACCATCCCCACTGTCCTCTCACCCTCCTTGTCCCCGGGGCAGGTGCGTTTTCCTCCCAGACAACGGCGCTTTCTTTGTCAACTACGTCGTCACCTCCAGCCTGATCGGGACGGCCATGGAGCTGCTGCGCATCCCCGGACTCCTCGTCTACACCGCCCGCCTCTGCCTCGCCAAGTCCGAGCCCGAGCGGCTCCACATCAAGCGGGTGCGTGGCCCCGGGCACCTCCAGGCGCACACAGCTCCTGGGCATGGCAGGGACGCTTTGGGGAAGCTCAGGTTGTCCCGGTCCTGTGGGAGGTTTGTGTGGCGAGCCACCACGCAAGGTGTGCTGCTGGCCCTGGCCGTATGGGGCTAACCAGGGTGAGGCAATCCTGTGCTCCTGGGGAGGCAAAGGCAGTAACAGCGCTGCTGGTTGTGCCTCAGAGCCAAGCCTACCAGTTCCAGTTTGGGCTGGAGTATGCCTGGACCTGCTGCATCTTCTCCGTCGTCATGACCTACAGCATCACCTGCCCCATCATTGTCCCCTTTGGTGAGTACAGCCCTGCTGTCCCCATCCGTGCTGAGAATGGCTTGTCCCAGCCTTCAGGAGCGATGTGGGGGCTTCCAATGGGAGGCACAGCCAACCAACGTCCCCTGTCCTCCTGCTAGGTTTGCTCTACATGCTGCTCAAGCACATGGTTGACCGGTACAACATCTACTACGTATACATCCCCACCAAGCTGAACCAGCGCCTCCACATCGCTGCCATCAGCCAGGTCGTGGTGGCCCCCATCCTCTGCATGTTCTGGCTGCTCTTCTTCTCCGTCCTGCGCCTCGGTAGGGAGAGCTCGGGGCTGCCCCCTGCCGCTTCTCAGGGTCACCAGTCTGAAGCTCTGGGGGACGAGCTTCACTCCTGAAGGGTGATGGTGTCACGCCTGAGTTGGGCACAGCTGAAGGACAGGAAGGGGGGTGGGAAGGTGAGGGAGGTGCAGGAGATGCAGGGGTATCAGCTACTGTTTGGGGAGAGGGGGCTGTCAGAGCTCACAACACCCCCAGCATGCTCCAGCCTGGGGCTCAACATGTCCTTGGAGGCTCACATCCTGACCCTGTGTCTCTCTGCCCTAGGTCCCACCCGCCCTGTCACCCTCTTCACCTTTGTGGGCCTCCTCTCCTGCATCATCTTCTCCTTCTTTGGGCTCTGCCTGAAAAAGCTGCAGCCACGGAAACCATCCAGCTACCAGGTGAGCATGGGCAGCCCTTCCCTCCTCCTGCCCTGTGCCCCCTCACTGCCCTGGGGTGTGTTTGCAGTGAGGGGGCTGAGGGTTTGGCTGCACCCGGATCAGAGCAAGGGCTCAGGTACCCGCATTTCTGGGCCATCCACATGGTAGCTCCCCATCCCTGGACACGCCAGCACTGGGTGGTGCTGTGATTAGGGACGCAGGCAGCATTCCTGGCCCGCTTGGTTAAATCCTGGTTTGGTTGAGATTGGGCCTGGTCCTGCTGTGGAGGGCACCCCGCGTGGTGGCCCGCAGCCGGAGCTGCCCCAGGCTTTTCCCCTTGCCCCCGTGCGGCGGCTTCCTCCCAGCCTCCCTTCCCCAGATGTCCGATCAGTCCGAGGGCGCCTTCAACGATGCCGAGCGGAGCAGCGTCTCCTCCACCCCCAACTCCAACGTGAGTACCTCTCCCCAGCCCGATGCAGCCCCCAGCTCACTCCCAGCCCGGGGCATGCGTTCCCTTGGGCGCAGCCCCTGGTCCCTGACCCCTCCCTGTCCCCCGGGGCAGCTCTTCGTGGCCACGGTCCTGCAGGAGCCTGAGCTGAGCCTGACGCCGGCGGCCTCCCCAGCACACCAGTCCTACGGCACCATGGGCAACCACCTGGAGCCGGCAGAGGATGGGGAGGACGGGGGCCTGCAGAGCTTCGAGACGGAGCTGGAGACGGTGGAGGGCGAGTACAGGACGGGCCCCGTGCTGGAGAGCCAGCCCCGCTACCAGTGAGCAGCCCCGCTGCCAGGGTGAGAGCCGAGAGCAGAGGATGTGCAGGGGGCAGGAAGGAGCCCACCTGCGGCCCCCAGCGCCTCGCACCGCCCCTGCTGCCAGCACCGACGGGTGTCCACTTCGCTGACGGACCCACGCACGGGTGATGCCGGACAGGGGGACAGCAGGACTGATGCGAGGGGGGTCCCCAGCCCATTGCAAGGCGGCGTGGCCCTGCTGTTCTGGAGCAGCTCGGCCACCCTGTACCCCTCTGTCCCTGTCTGCCTCTTCCAGCCCAGGGTGGGGAAGAGGAGGTGCAGCCCCGTGGGGTGAGGTCTCCTGAAAGACCTTACTGCAAGGAAAGGAGGGAGGCCCTGCCTGCAGCTGCATGTCCTCTCGGCCACGCCAAACCTTTGCTTGCCCACCCGCTGCTGCTGCTACCCATGACGGCTGTTTTGCTCCTTCCCGTGGCCCTGGGTGCTGGCTCCAGCCCCCAACACCACCCCCAGGGCTTCATTGATTAAAGCGGGGGCTGCTGAGATGCTCGTGCTTTGGCCTGCGTGAGTGCACGGGGCTGGAGCAGCTCCTCCTGCTCCCACGCCTGCCTGAGCACTGGCCGCCCTTCCTGGGGGCAGCATCAAAACGCACACCCCGCTCTCCCGTGGCGCCAAGACCCCCATCCTGGCAGGGTTCACCCTGCCCTATGCCCTCCCTCTGCTGCTGCAACGTGCTTGTGCCCTCGGGTCTTCAGGGATGAGTGTGTTTCGTGGCCATGACAGCAGCTGCCTTTTGACGGTAGCTCCCATCTTCCTACTCCTGCTGCCCGTGCTCCCCCTGGGACAGGCTATGGGGATCTGCACGGCTCCATCCCATTGCAACAGAGACAGGGGTGCTGGCAGCACCCCCAGCTTGCCCAGGAGCCCCTGGAGCACGAATCCTGCTCTGCTGGATGTATGCACGCCTGCTCCTGCCCCAGCAGCATCCCTGGGCCTTCTGGGGTCTTGCTCAGCAGCCACAGAGGCCCCAGGGAGCAGGGGCAGGTGCTGGCCCTCAGGGTGGGTGTGCTCAGCCCCACTTAGCCCCAGGTGGTTCCCTGCTCGGGGCAGAGCCCCAGCAGGTAGGCAATGAGCAGAGCGGTGCCAGTGCCCGGGAGCTCCCACCACTGCCTCCTGGAAACGCAGAGAGGAGCCCTTGAAATCCCATCCCTTGCCATGAGTCAGCCACCTCCTGTGTTGCCGTCTGCCCAGGAGTGGGGCAGTGCCGGGGCAGTTTCTCCCCACTCTGCTGCTGTGATGGTGGGGGGGGGGGGGGAACAAGCTGGCGTCTGTCTGTGGGTGATGCCCAGGAGCTCGCCTGGGATGTGGGAGAGTGATTTGGGTCTTCCTCCTGCAAGGGAGACTCATGTTTGCATCGCACTGCTGGGGGGGGGGTGTGCCCTGTCCCCCACCCCTGCCCATCCCCAGGGGTGGCACAGGGGACACGTGCAGGGGACAGCACTGCGGGGACATCCTGTGCCACTTCCCCTGCCCAGCATTACAGAAGCTGTCAGGTACGGGGGCAAAGTGCACAAATCCCTGGGGAGGGTACAGGCAGCCCAGCAGTGAGCCGTGGGCCTGAGCTCCCTGGACTGGCAGCCCCACTGACCCCTTGCCCCTGCATGCCCAGGCAGTGGCTGTGGCACCCAAAAACCACCCGGCGGGGCTCCTGGCTCCCTGCCCAGACATCCTCACCACTGCTCGTCCCAGGGCTGCCCTGGATGGCAAGATGCTGGTGGCCCCGTCTGGCGACTCGGTGGCCTCTCTCCGAGGGTCAGCAGGTACCTGTGAGCAGCACCGTGTCCTGGGGAGCTCGGGCTCCGGCTGCCCTTGGCTGCCACGCTGTAGGAATGTGCCAGAGGTCTGTACCTTCTCGTTATTTATTGCTATGACCGTGCCTTGAATAAAATGACTTCACCCAGCCGCTGCCTGGTGTCATCACCCCGTGCATCCCACCTGGTGACAGATGCGTTGGCACCCTCGGCTCAGCCAGGGAGGGGCTGGGACTGTGGTGAATAGTAGGTGCCCAGAGGAGCTGTCTGGGCTGGGAAGGATTTTTGGAGGTAAAGGGGAAGGCACAGAAGCAGTAAAGGCCCAGGGGCAGAGGAGCACCCCACAGCGTCACCTCAGAAGGGCACAGCCCTTAGCACCCGTCCCCTGCCCATCTTTGCTGGTCACTCCCCGAGTGAGGGGCAGCCCAGGGCACCACCAGCAGACAGTCCCAAAGCTGACCTGGCACAGGCTGCCCAGAGAAGCTGTGGCTGCCCCATCCCTGGAGGTGCTCAAGGCCAGGCTGGATGGGGCCTTGGGCAACCTGCTCTGGTGGGAGGTGTCCCTGCCCATGGCAGGGGGTTGGAACTGGATGGGCTTTAAGGTCCCTCCCAGCCCAAACCACTCTGTGCTTCTACGATCCTATGCCCTGTCTGCCAGGGAGCCCTGGGGAGGTGACAAAAGCCATTTTGGGCACCTTTCTCTTGGTTTCAGCAGGCAGTGCTCTTCTGCTCCACTCCTCCCTCCCAAAACATTCTTCATACCCAAATTCCCTCTGGAACCATGCCCTCTGGTTTCATCAGCACAGGGAAGAGCACTGCCCTGGCCAGCCTGGCTTACAGCATGGGGCAGGAGGCGTCCATTTGTGTGAAAACTGGAAAACAACAAGTCGACCCCCCCACACCACACCCCCACCCAGAGGGCAGTCAGTCTGTAATTAGCGGCAGACTGGGCTGAAAACAGGGCTGGCACCTGGCAGGAGGAGCCCTTGCTGCGAGTGAGGCCTGTCACCGCTCCCTCGGCCCTGGTGCTGGGGAAGCTCATCCCAGCCGAACGAGGCCCCACAAGCCCCGTTATCCTGCGCCTTCACAGCTCGGGCCCTGCAGACTTGATTTGAGCGGCCAGCCATGGCAGGAGGGGGATAGGACAGGACTTTGTGCCCAGGCTGCTGCCGCTCCGCTGGGCCCGCGCAGCCCGTCGCCCTGCAGGCCGCCCATCGCCCTCGGCCACGGGGCTGTGGCAGAGCACAGCTGCTGCCGCCTCCCAGAACAAAAGCAGCAGCCAGACAGCGCAGAAGGGGGTCTGAGGCTGGTTGGTTGCTTAAACGTGTAATCCTGGCTGAGACTGTTAGATCTGGCAGGCAGAGAGAGTGGTCAGCAGCCTCAGCTGCCCGTCCTGCAGCCCACCCCTTCGACCACAGTGCACAAAATCACCAAAAGCCTTTCAATGCCGGATGCCTGCTCATGGCACAGCCCAGCTGGACTATGTGAGCACTTCCAGCATCCAACATCTCCAAGGCTATTGCTGACAAGAAATCAGCAAGCTCCCCCCGTCATCCTTTTTTTTAGCTTGCTCAGGCCCTTATATTAAAATAAACATCAGGCAGCCAAAAGGGCAGAGGCTCACTGTTGTTCTTTATTAAACAGTACAGCTGGGTATAAGAGGCACACGGACTAGTTTATTTCTCCTAGGCGTTACACAAAACGTGGTACAGAAGAGAAGTCAAGGAGCTGGGAAAGCTAGAGGAAGAGGGGATCGCTTAGTGCAGTGGCACGCACCCCATCCATCACCCACCTGCCTACGTGCCACGTGGAGCCAGAAGGATCCTCCCTGTGATGCTGAGGGCTGCAGAGGGGACGTCCCCATCCCCAGTCCCTGCTGCCCCGTACCAGCGCTTCCCCCCCAGCTCCTCCATCCCTGGTTCCCGGACCAGAGCGGGGAGGTAGCTGCAGGCCCCACCGGGGCCAGGTGACAGAGGGCCATGGGGGAGGATGCGCAACACCATGCCATGGGCCTGCAGGAGCACAGCCTGCTACCAGGGGGAGGACAGCAAAGATGGCACGGGTGGCTGTGCTGAGACACCTCTCTGCTCCCCCATCTTGCCCCCGGGAGAGACACTTCAGTGCAGACAAAACATGTCACTAGAGCAGGACGGCGCAGCCCTGAATGCCAAGCTCCTCCGGCCCTGAAGGAGCAGCAAAGGGAGCTGCCTGTAGATGAAGACTTGCTCCATATCCTGGGGGCTAGTGACAGCTGGAAACACAGCTCTGCCAGTTCCACAGCAGCTTGCCCATAAAGGTGGCCTCTTCTCCAAAGCACTCAAGTTCAGCTCCCAGCAGAGCCATCAGGCGCTGCCTCTCAGCCGTTTCCTTGGATTTCTTCCAGCAGGTGCTTTATTCTTGCTCCTGCCCTAACGCAGCTCTGCTGCACACGGCTAACGGGGCACCTTCTCCACCCTGAAGTGGCTGTGTCTCAAGTACGGCGGGAGTTATTTCCGAAGGGTGAGGAAGCTCTGCAGATGGGCATTGTGTGCAGCTGGGAAGCACTCCAGGTCCCGACAGCATCAGCAGAGAAATTCCAGCTATGCTTCCTCTGGCCGAGAGCCAGAATCATTTCTGGAAGCCGTTGCCATGACATGATTGCAACCTTCATTTTTATTCTAAGACATTGTTTCTTGTATTTACTTTATTCTCCTCAATACAAAGCATTAAATAGCCACCACTGCTGCTGCATTTCAGCGGGCTCTCGGGTTAAAACCAACCAGCCAAGCAGACAGAAATCTTTCCAGACAGCAGCCCACACCTGCTAAGAGCAGCCCTACCTTGGCATTAACGTGACCCCACTGCTTGAAACATCCCTAGGAGACACAGTAAGCTGTGACCAACCTTACACAGGGAAAGACCCTGGGTGCCACCCAGCGGGGAGAGCACCAGGATGGACCAGGAGCAACACCTGGGTGAGGAGAGCAGGTAAAAGCTCGCCGCAGGGACGGGGAAGGATGGCAGCACTGCACGGCCAGCTCCTGCCTCTGCTGCCCAACACGGCCGCACCCACCCCTGTCCCTGCAGCGAGCCGAGCCAGCCGCCGCCTGCACAGCTGAAGCGGGCACAGCCGTGCACAAGAAGCGAGCGGTGACAGCCTCGGCAGGTCTCGAGCACAGCAAAGAGGATCTCAGGCAAATGAGCCTCTGAGGACACCTCCAGCTGTCATCTAACTAGGGTGGGCAGCGAGAGGAGGGGAGGGGAGCCAGCTGAAGACCAGGGCACAGACACCAGCGCTGGTGCTCCAGCTGGCCCCGAGGAACCTGGGGCAGGGCAGAGGACCTGTGCCGCGTCACTCCCATGCTTCCCTGTGGAGAAATACCCTACTGGCCATCAGCAAAGGCAGAGATGTGGTCGTGTCAAAGCAAGGCAGGATTACCGAGAGAGACCTGAAGCACACGTGGCTGGAGGAGATGGAGATGGGCTGGTGCACAGAGAAAGACGGAAAGAGGCAGAGAAAAGGTGAGCGCCTGCCCCACACAGGGCTGCTGCGAGGGCAGCGGCGGGGAAGGCTGGCTGGGCTAGTCCCCCTCCGGGAGGGGCTCCCAGCCGCGCCGCATGGCTTTCACCACAGCACCATAGAGTTTGGTCCAAGCCTCCCGCACATCCGGGCTGAAGGCAGCGCCGAGGCATTTCTCCAGCATGTACAGCAAGGACTCGCCGACGGTCTGCAGACCAAACAGAGAGGCAACAAGCTCAGCAGCAGGGTGCAACAGGCAGCCCCTCCTCTTGCTCCACCACCGCTTAGGGCTTCTCCCATTGCAGGGCACTTGCGGAGGCAGCCAGCCCCATCCCTGGCTGTTCAGAGGAGCCCCAGAGGCAGCCTGGATCCTGCTCGGGTGCTGACCCACACCATCCCCCTGCCTTGCCCTGCACTGGGTCTCACCTCCCCACCAGCTCATTAGGAAGTGCAGGCAGGGAGAAAGGGCTGACACGGTGTGGGTATCACCAGTGGAGAGCTGTCCCCTGGCACAGCAGTGGACCAGCAGAGCTGAGCCATGCCAACGTGCCAGGAGACAGGTTGGGAGCAGCAGATGGGGGCTTAGGGCCTTGCCTGTGCACCACCCTCCCTGCAGGGCGCTCCCCATCCTGGGCTGCATGGTGTCATGCCTTGCCTGGGCTGGCCGGTGTCACCACCCCGAGCAAGGTGGGTTTATGTCTGGAAACACGGAGGGGGCTGAGGTTCAGCATCCCCTGAGCATTTCCCTGGGGAAATGCCTTGCTGCCCTCTGTCCTCACTCCATGGGCAGGAAACGAGGGGAGCTCAAGGGTTTCCCTGACCAAGCCAACACCACCACACAGCTCGGGAGCTGCACTGAGCCTCCAGCTTTCTCTCCAGCCAGCTGAACCCAGCAGGTGGGCACAGGAGAATAGGGACAGCTGAGAGCTGCAGGCAGCGCTGCACAAACACAGCCACAGTGGGCTGAAAGAGGATGCCTCACCGAGAAAGACTCAACCTTCACACCGATTGCCTGATGCTTCTTGCCAAGGTTGCAGAGATATTCTTCCAGGCAGGGCAAGTTCTCCAGGTGGCTCACGGCCGCATCAATCACCAGCATCACCTACAGGAGCACACAGGTAGAACAGCACTAATAAGGCTCTGCTGCCCTTCTGGAGGAAGGGGCTGACCCCTCTGCTTCACCCTTCTCAGCCTGATGGCCACCACCACCTCCCAGCACAGCAGGTGCCCTCTGAGCTTTCCTTTGCTCTACTGTGACCTGTCACATTTGCAGGGCACACTGGCTGTAGCACACCCCACATCCTTCCGCAGGATGCTGCCAGAGGTGCTACAGCAAGCAGCACTGCTGGCCTCCCTGCCCCAGAGGAGGGAGGAGAGCCCTGTAGCAGAGTATTTATGGGCCAAGATCTAATGCTGATGTGGTCTTAGGAGCCCAGGATAACTGCAGAGGAGCCCTGGAAGTTGCCAGGACTAGAGCTGCCAGCTAGAAGTTACTAAGATGGTGCAACTGTGTAGAAGTCAACTGCAAATCTAAGGTCAGCCAAGGTATTTTGAGACAAGGGGATGGCTAGCACAGCCAAGAGACCTGGTCTGGCAGAGCACGTACCACAGTGATCTGCCAGGGGCAGGAAGAGCCAAATGGAGACAGAACAGAGAAGGGTTAATAAGGGATGAAGGGAACAGACAGACCAAATTAGAAGAAGAGATTAAAGCCGGGGCATGGTTGGCTTGGCAAAACCAAGAGGTGATAGAATTGCGCTGTACAATTTCAACAGGGAAATTATCTCCAACAAGAGCAAAGAGCTATTTCAGCTTAAGGCAGTAATAGCAGAAGTAAAAACGGACATAACTTGCCCAATAAGCAGAGGCTGGAAAATAGCAAAAAGCTTGCTGCTATCAGAGGAGAGCAGTCCTGAAGCAGCCTCTCACAAGGAGCAAGACAGGCACGCGAGGCACTGCGCTGGTTTAAAGATGGAGGCTATGAAAACCGCTCTGAAGATGGAGGTTACGGGGTTACGAAGGCATCTGCAAGCCACGGCTGCGCTCTTCCTCTGCCTGGCTGCTCCTCAGGGCTCAAAGGGCTCCTGCTGTGCTGGGTCTGGCTCCCTCTGTGCATGAGCTCCCGCCAGGCGACATCGGCATCGCTCCTCTCCCAGTTCTGGGGGGAGAGGAGACTGCCGTGTGCTCCCAGCCAGTCCCAAAACCCAAAACACTGCCCGGAGGCTTCCTCCTGCCCCGCTCTCACCTTCCTAACGTGATCCAGGAACTCGGGGGCGGACAGGCACTCCTGGGGGCTGGCAAACTGCTTGCAGTTGTACTGGAAAAGGGGCAACAGGTCAGGGTCCAGATCAAACAACCTGCAACAGCGAGAGAGAAGCCCCCATCTCCTCACGTCCTTAACGTGGTGCAGAGTCCCGCTCACCCCACCAGCAGCACCCCGCCGCCCCCTTTCCTCCTGCTGCTCGTTCCCCACCTGCGAAGGACGTGGAAGTCCCAGAGTCTTAGTCTGGGGAAATCCAGATTATCTACTGGCAAAAGCAGCCCTCCTTTCCCTAGCCCAAGGTCCCAGCTCTCAGACCTGTGGCTTTGGCACCTGTGGATCCGTCCCAGCCTGCTGCGGTTCCTCCCAGCCCGGCCCCGCTCCCCCAAATGCTGCTCAGTGCCTTCCCCTTCCCACCCCACGATCCCCTTGAGCTTCAAAGCTGCCAAAACCGGGGGAAGCCTCGGTGCTGAGGGGAGCTCAGGTGCACCACCAGCCTCCCTTCTCCCCACCCCGCACGCTGAACTGCAGGGTCCCCCATCCACAAGGCTTGACCCTGGCCCCCCGCTGCCCTTTCCTGGCGGTCACCAACTCTCCGCCGGGCTTTCGGGGCGACTTCTCACAGGTTTTTTCCCTTTTCTTTCCCCACAGCCGAGGCGTTGATCTCCTCAGGCGAGGGGCTCACCGGGGACCCCCACATGGCGCGTCCTCTGCTCCGGGACCGGGGGGGGCCACTCGGGCGACCACCACCAGGACCACCACGACCACCACCACCACCACCTGCACGGGGAGGCCACGACCCGTCGCTTGGTTGCCCCCCGCCCTTGGGCACTCACCTGGAGAAGAGGACGAGGCCGTGCTGCACCGGGCTGCCGCTCACCCGCCGCCAGCTCTCCCGGATCAGCGCCCGCTGCGCGCCTGACAGCATCCCGCTCGCCATGGCGGGGGCGGGGAAGGGCCCGCCGGGGGGAGCTGCCCCTTTCCGCCCGCCCCTCGCTCCGCCGCCACCTCCCCACCGCCCCCCCGGCCCCCTTCACCTCGGGTCCCCCCGCCCCGGAGCCCCCCCGGGGGACAGGCCCCGACACCGTCCCCCTTAGAGCCCCCCAGGAACCCCCCGGCTCGCACCTCACGGGTAGGGCAAGGGGGGGACAAAGGGGGCGACCCCGGCCCCCCCCAGAGGAGAATTGGGGCTGGGGGCGCTGCTCCCACACTCGGGGACCCCCCCTCGCCCCCTGCCTCCGCTGGGAGAGGGGTGACTGAGGCAGCCGGACAGGCAACGCTGCTAACCGAGAGAAAGCAGCTCTGTCACACACCTCCCGGACACCCAACTTCTTCCCTCTGCCTCCAGGACACCCAACTTCTTCCCTCTGTTGCTCAGAGGGAAAGGCGGCGTTTAATTTGGCCCAGGGATGGAGGCAGCACAAAGGAAACTTAGAGCGAGCAGTCGAGGGCTGAAGCAGCACGAGGGAAAGCAGAGCAGCACACCAGAAAGCAGACAGCCACAGCAGTCACGCAAACTGAGGGTATCAGAAGGATGCAAGCAAGACAAAGCGCAAATGGTACTGAAACCAGCAGTCTGCTCTGGAATAACAATTGTGCTGATCTTATTACAAGTTCTGCTACTACCCGTCAGGCTTATTTCTTGTCATTAGGAGAGAAGACGGCAGCCTGGGACCAAAACAGGAGCATGTTGACTCAATGGATACAGAAAGGAGGCTCTTTGCCTGAGAGTACTGAAATCCAGCCCCGGAAGGAGGCAGGTTCAGTGGCACAATGCAACATCCTCAGCCCCAGCCACATCTCCCCTCCCAGGGGTCTTTCTCCAAAAGACCCAGCCTGACAGCACGGACTGCAGCAGCAGCAAGAAGCCACAGGAGACATCTCTGGAAATTTATTTATAATATATTCCAGCACAAATTACCTGTTTTCTCAGACTTCTGAGACCCCACGTTCTCACTGTAGACCAGGCAAGATGCTGTATGGGAAAAGCTCCGTGTATGTTAGAGGAAGCTAGAGATCTCTACCTAAATTCAGGCTCTTGAAGAGTCCCACAAACTCACAAAGAAATTGAGCCATTAGATGGAACTATAGAGCCCCACAAATACTTCCAGATCTCTGGCTACTGAGCCAGAGGAAAATGTGGTTCCAGGTTCTCTGTGCTTTGAATGTCATTGCTAGAAAAGCCTTCATTGATGTCAAAGGTCTCAGGTCCCAGCAAGACACACATGCAAGAATAGTTTTCTCTGTTGAAAATACATCATTTTATCTTTCATGATCATTAAGAAATGCCTGAAAAACACAATCTCTGCACCTCTAAATTCTTGTAGAAGGGAGGCTAAATAAGAACCATACAATACTGAGGAAAAGCCACAACTTATCATGGCTGGGCTTCTGGAACATACAACCCTCAGTGCTTCCCACTGCTGGCACCATCTTCTGGTCTCCAAGCTAATGCTAAAAGCCACGTCTTGGCCATCTGGTTGCAAAGGGAACACATGCTGGGGACCAGTGATAAATCACTGCAACTGCTGGAGCTGCAAGGAGTCAGAAAGAGGGGCTAGGACAGAAGCAGGAATACCAGGTTAATCTGAGCAGAGCTGCGAACATGAACCCAGCAGTGGCAACACAAACGTTAACCTTTAGCTATCTTGCTGCTGATCGAGCACACCAGCAAGAAGCATGAAATGTCATCCCATCTGGAAGGATGTGTGTGCAGTCAGAGCACAGCCTGGGCTGAGTATTTGCCTAGCACCATTTTGGATACAGTCAGAGCTGGGTGACAAGAGAGGAAGAGAAGCACCCAAAAAACAGGCTATTGAAGTTAAGAGTGATCAGCTCCTGAATGCGAGCGGCATGGATACAGAGGGTGCACAGGCAGGAGGGGAAGATGGCTGGAACAGGGAGACAGCGCAGCGAGGCTTCCTGCAGTTTGGCTGCGATACGGGACACCTTTCCTCAGCTCTGTGCGGGCACCACACCAGCTGCCGTGCCCAGGGTGACAAGGAAACGCAGGCCGAGCTGCTCTTCCTGGTGGAAAGGACATCTCGGGCAGCAGCACTGAAGCCACGATGGCAATAGGAAATGGTGGCTTGCATCCAGCTTCCCCTCCGTGCCACAGATGGTGGCTGCAGGCCGAGCGCTCACTGTGGGTGCAGACAGGACCACACCGGCAGTGACACCCGCTGAGCCTTCTCCTGTAGAAGATGTGGAGCAGGGGCAGTGAGGTGGCAATACCCTGCCCACCTGCGGGCACCCAAAGCCCACTCCAGTACTAAACCCAGCAGAGGCTAAGAACCAAAAGGAATTCCTTCCTTCCCCCCACAGCACCAGCTCCTTCTGGGCAGGATGTGGGCACATCCAGGGGCAGGGAAACACCACAGAGAAGCCGTTCCCCTGCTGCCTTCTCCCACTGCTAAGGGGGCTCTCAAGAGCATTTTTTCCCCTATGACAGCCTATGTCTTCCAGCACAGGAGGAGGGAGCTGAAGGAGGGATCTGAGGTGGGAGACTGGAAGAACTCAAGGGTAAGAAACACCCAGAAGCCATTTGCATGGCTTAAAAGAGCGAGGGCTCAGGACTGGAGAGGCACGGTGCTTCTCCTTGTGTGCAGGGGAGCTTCTCCCTCACAGCTGCGTGGCTGTCAGGGGAGCTCCTCCTGCTACCACAGCGCTGAGCTGCTGACAGCAAGAGTGAAGTCCAGGGAGGATCTGAGGTACAAGGAAGAACAAACAAACATCCCCCTGGTTCAAGTATTTAGTGAGCCTTCAGGCATACGGAAGCCCCAGGACGCATCAAGAGGTTGAGCACTGCAAACATTTCCACAGCCTGTGGGTTTCCTGCCATGGCTGATCCCCAGCTCCTTTGGCTCCATGCACCTCACCAGGGCAGCTCAGCTGCTTTCTGAAATGTCCTTGGATTTCTGCAAGACGTTCCCTGAAGCTGTCATGAGTGAAGAGCCACCAGGTCAGCAGCACAGACTGCTCCAAAATCATCTCTAGGCCACCTGAAGAAAGGGGAGGTAGATTTCCAGTGAAACATACCAGTCTCCAATAAAGCCCTACTGTGCTTCAGAAACCACATGACTACGTTTTAAATTCGTGGTGTGTCTCATTAATCTAATCTACAGCCCCTCCAAATTACAGTACTGACATTCACAACTTCCCTTGCCAAGTGCCTGCTTTACTTGTTCGGTGCCTCAGTTTACCCATGTGGAAAGAAACTTCCAAATCTCATAAAACAGTACAACAGGACAGGGAATAAGCTCCAACCACCAACCCCCAGCCCTGCCCTCAAGGCCCAGGGCACTTGGAGAACAAACCTCCCTCCCCAGGGAGGCCACTTAGGCCTAGCCAAGGGGTGACGGCTGTGCGTGTGCTGCCGTGACGCTGTCAGGTTTTGTTCCAGCTGCTGTTCGAACAAAACCAAATCCCCCTTTGGACTCCTGCTCATTTCCAATTCTACATCCGCGAGTCCTCACGAATAATGCCCCTCTGATCTAGTTGCTTCAGGCTCCCTGCTCACCTTGGAGCCAGATTCCTGGGCTTGACTAATGCCCCTTTTCCACCCTTCTCCCCCACCTCAAAAGCACAGGCCATGTCGTCTCTTCCTTGCCCCAGCCCCCCGTCCCCATCCTCAGGTGGGAGCAGGAGCCCTGCCACGTTTGCAGCAGTCTTCTGAAGCTACCCCCTCAGGCCACAATGCGGCACAGCTCAGTGGCAAAGCAAATCACAAAATGCTGTTGCATAACAAGAAGCAAAAGAGATGCAGGAGGGAATAATCTTACCCATAAAATAATTAAGGCAACAGCCGCAGAGCTCGCTGACTGCCATGGTGCCTGCAGGGAGAGCAGGGCAGCACCACCGACCTTGAAGATTTGGGGTAAGGGGGGAGGAGGCACAGCATATGAGAGAGAATTCGAAAGCAGAACAAAATGAAAATGTGTTTTTTGATGTCCTTTTGGTACTAGGCATCCACAGGTTCATCCTAGGCCTCCCAGGGCTCAGATGGGGAAAATTTTTTGCAGATAGGTGAAAACAAACCAAGGGCTGACAAGGCACGAAGCTGGGAGAGAATCCAAAGGAGGCCACACATTGCTGCCAGCCTGAGTATTCCTGCCTTTAGAGAGAGGATGCCAGACCAGGTCTGGCAGCTACAGATGCATGGCCCTTACCTTGGTTGTCATTCACCTCGTGCCCTCTTTAGCACTGTTGGTAACCCACCAGTTGCTACCCGACCACCAGGCCGTGATCTTGCAAGAAGCAACCTCTGCCAGCACGCCTGGCCCCTCAGCAAGCACAGTGTCAGCATGGTTACCTGGCTCCCGCAGGCTTGGATCTTCCCCCAGCTGTCCTTACACTGGCCTGGATCATCTTCAGCTCCTGACACGTCACAGCAAAAGCTTGGTGGAAGAATGCTTTATCCCCCCGAGAAGCTTCCTCTGAAGTTCCCCCACTGGTCTTGCCTTGTATCAGAAGCAGTTGATGCCAGTCTCTGAAATGCTCATTGATCGCCTTTCCTCTGATCTCAACTCTGTTCTTTCCTTCTTCCTTGCAATCCAAATGGATACTATTGACCAGCGCCTCTCCTACAATCATTTGTCCTACAGCAGTTTTCTCTGAGAGCAGTGCCTTTGCCATGATTTATTAAAGCAGACATTCTGCCTTTAATTGCATCCCTTTCTTCACAGCAAGGCTGTGCTAGCATCACCACCTTTCGGCTTTGCACTCCGCCATCTGCTTTCAAAGCAAACCCCGTGTTATTCCTTCTACATGTACGATCCTTTTCTTGAGGCTTCAGGCCTTCTCTTCACCTAAGCCATCACAGTTTTTTGTCCCTGTCAAAAATATTCCTCCAGTTCAGCAAGAAATTTTGCTGAACAATTTTGCTGATCCCCGGTCAAAATGTGTTGTGTTGAATAATATTTTGGCTCTGTCTTGAAGAGATCGACATACTTATGCTACATCATAAAGCACTTTCCAATCCATTAGTAACTAAATAGGATATTAAACAGCAATCATTAGCAACAAAGACTTGAAATCAGCAGGCACAGATAGCTTGCACCCATGAGTCCTACAAGAGCTGCCTGAGGATATCTCCAGCCTACTTACATTGTTGTTGTGTTTTTTTTTGTTTTTTTTTTTTTTTTTAAATAATCCTTGGAATAAACAGAACCTTCAGGAGACTTACTGAGTGTAAAAATGCACTAATGCACAAAAAGGCCAAACAGGATGATTAAGTAAGGAAGAAACCAACGAGCCTGACAAAAAACAGTGTAGACAAAATAATAAGAAACCCAGGAGGGCATTTATAATAAAAGCGTTTGATGATGGGTGTGCAACTTCTCAGTGATCTGTTAATCCGTACCTTTCCCTCTCTGCCAAGTAGTGGTCTAATTCTTGATCCATCTCATACCATGGATGTCCTGATGGTTCTTTGCTATCTTTGATATTCCTCACTGCATCCTCCTTTTGTGAAGCAGCCTATTTTGCTTTCCCCCTCCACATGGCTCTTTCACAGCAGCCCTTAGTAACTCAACAGTTTTCACTTTATATGCTTCTCTCTTTTGCGTTTGAAATCAGTTAAGAATGTGCTACTTAACTTCTGATCTTTAGCTCTTCCTGACCTTGCTTTGCACTTGGACAGTCGCTGTTTGTGCTCTTGTTATCCTTTATTTAAATCTCTCTCATCAGACTTGCTTCCCATGGGATTTTGCCTGGAAGTTATCATATTGCTTAAATTCACTTTCTTCAGCTGCACTGGCTTTTTTTGGGTTGTTACCACATAGTTCATAAATTTTACTAAGGGACGTACCATTTCATGTACCTTCACAATCTCATCTCAACCATCTCCTCCCCATTTGTCAGCCAGTTTCCTTCTCCACCTTGTAACCAAACAATTATTGTCTCTAAAGTATTTTAAGGGATCAGCACACAGCCAGGGTGGGACTCAGCTGGCCCAGCACAGACACATTCATCTGGGCGAGGAACATAAACTCCCTTTCTGGTCAATGGAGAAACATGGGCGCTCCAGAACTACCTCATCCGAAACTAAATGGTGAATAAAAGTTGGATGAATGAAGCTCAGGAACTACCCTTTATCAACTGCAAGGGTGTCAGCTGCAAGACAGCAGGATAACAAGCTTTGGATGAAATCTGGAGATAAAAGAATGACTGCAGGAATGATAGATATGGAAAAAGCATTTTCCAGTAACTATAATGCTTGGTAGGCTATGCCCATTCAGGTAAAAGCACAACCTTTGTATTTCCAAATCATGCATTACATGGGACAGAACTACAGTTTAGAGAAAACGACTCCGAAGTCTAAGACAATCACATGTAAACCAGGAAGTAGTGGTAGGAGTGATGAAAATTTATTTCAGCATATGGAACTGGGGAGACTGATGTTGGAAGACAGAACAGTTTGGGAAACCACAGAGGTAAACTGAAGAAAATGAGAAAAGAGGCACAGAGATCAGAGGGACAGAGAACGCAAGTTAGAAATTTGCAGTAAATGTTTCTACATTTGGTTAGCAAAAAGATTAAGCAGCAGCTTGAAGACAGAGCACAAAATCTATGCGAAGAGAAAATATCAAGTTATATAAAAACCTCATTCTTGTTGAGTAACATGAAAAGGAAAATGGCTGTAATTTAGAGACACAGAAACCTGGCAGATTCAGAACAAGATATAATGAAAACCACGTACGGGGCATTATGCAAATGGCATCAGTCATCACCTCTGTGAGCTCAGTCACCTGAAGAAAGAAGCTATTCTTTTAGAGGGCAGTGTGAAGTTTTATTTCAGCTGTAATCAGCATACGCTGAACAGTATTTCATTCCTCTTCCTTACAGTCATCTCCCTACACCCTAGAACAGCTTCTGTACCAGGAGTCCTTCCTTCCAGAATAATAGCCCGAATCAGGCAATACCCAGAGACCAACTTGCACTTTCTGAAACAGTACAAAAGTATCCATGGGCTTTCCAGTAGCCATCTGTCAACCTATTTTATCACCTTGTGCAGGTCATAGTCCAGTTTCCAGCTGTCCTGACTTTACTTCAACAGCCCTTGGACCATGTCTAAACAGACCGGTTGGCTCTCCTCCAGCAATGGTTTAGGCATCAGTGTGTAGCCACAAATAAGGTGGCTGTATTTTTTTTCCCCTTCTAGTTTTACGTTAGTAATGGAAACCCCTTGCTATCCTGTACTCAAAAGTAAACACTTCCCTGTTACTACAGCCTGGCGTACAGCCTGACTCAGATTTACAACATTCCAGTTTTATTACGTTCTTGCACTGTTTTATTAGATTTTTGCATTTAGTTCACAGCAAGGGCCTCATTTGTACAAAACTGTCATCAGTCTGATGTTACGGACACTACACACTCTAAGAATGACTCATAGAAAAATGTTGGTTCCTTGAAAAAATTACTCGATCTGTCAAGTTAAATGTCTAAAGGCAACCTACCAGAAGTCTGATGAATACACCCATTAAACAGGACGTATTACACGTACTTACAATTTAACACAGTTTTACCATAGAGAAATAAATCCATGTCAACAGACAGTACTTCATCTTCAGCCAAATGTACCAGTTTCGCTTCCTGCTGTGCTCATCAGCGCATCGCTTGGACTGCAGCAAGACCCGACCTCCGGGAATTGCAGTCCAGCAACATTTGCATGCTAAAAGCTGATGCTGGCAACGACTTCTGGTTTGTAGATCACTGCTGTCCTAAGTCAGATTCGCCATTGGAGAACTTCAGTTGTGCATGTGAGGAAGAGAAGGGACTGGGGTGGGGGAGCTGAAACAAGATATAGCCCAAAAGAGAATGCTAGAAAGAATAGGTATTGAGAGGTATTTATTACAAAGTTGAATTCAAAATTCTACCACATTTTCCATGATTCCCTGTACAAAATACATCTATAGCTCAAGGGACCATTTTCCCTTTCACATCATACGGTGCAGTAATCCCACTTTTAGAACATGGACAGATGGACACATGCACACACACACACACACCAGCAGCATTAGTAAGAAAGGCTCGGATTGTAAGACAACTACAAATGAGCCCCTCTCACTGCTGCTCCAAACTCTTGGTCCGAGGGGGGCAAGTTCTCCAGGATGGTTCTAAACAGTTCCTCTTGTAAAACACAAACTCATTTGCTGAGGTTTTAGGACCAAACACAAATTCAGCAGGAGTGGTTTCAGAGCTAGTACCTCCCCTACCACAGCTGTTACCAGTGACAATCATAGCCCTTGACATTCAAAGAGAAGAGCGCAAGTGAATTAAAGAAGTTAAGCAACTCACAACCAACCATGCAACTCAGGTCTTAGTGCCTTAAAACAGACAATTTTCAGTCCTGACTGCTTGCAGCCCACAGCACCATGAAGACAGCAAATACGCGATGGAGGTGGTCTTCTCCTCATCTTCCCTTTTCCAGCTGGAAAGAGCCTTATGATATTCTAACTGTCCACAGGTTTCCACCTTCATAGCAGTTACTTGACCAGTTAAGTGGGGTCGAAGGTCACTCCACCACCCAAGGAGTGGTCACTTGCTGTAAAGGGGAAAAAAAAAATCTTACCTACATTCCTCAGCTGCTGGAGATGCAGGACCACAGCCAAGGAGATTTTCACATTGCTGCAGTATCTTGAGAGGAGGAAACGGTGTTACAATGGTACTTATGCAGAGTGCCAACTCAGACTAAATCACACAGGCATGGCCTCTGGAAGGGAAACATCTAAGTGCAACAATGGAGAATTTCAGGTAAATGCCTGTGTTTCCACATTAACAGCTGGTTCACTCTCAAGTCCCTTGATAAAGATTCTCAGAGGTATACAGAGGGACAGTTGGCAGAAAAATCCTACCCTATTAAACATTTCTTTACCTTTCCATAATTTGGTTCTGGTTTTACTCTCACTGCAAGTGATAGGTTCACTCAGGATACTATGTGGTGTCCTGTCCCACCCCTTGTTCTGACTCCCCTAAGAAACAGATGCACAACCTAAAAACTTGGAGGAAAACCAATTACATGTCCTGTACTGTGGGAAGCACTTGAAAAAGAAGAAGGGAGGAGAGAGATATAAAGAGGTAGAACATATCAATGCTCTCTGTGCACCACCAAGGCCACCCAATCAATACAAAAAGAAAACTCTCCACAGAGGAGAGTGGTGCTGGTTGTCCTGTTCACAGGACTGTGAATGAGGCTGGCAAGCAATGCATGACATGCAATCCTCCACCTGGACTAAGGGTAATACTGACAAAGGAATCTCCAGTCAAATCTTCCTCACAGTCACAACTCTGAGCATGTATAGTCCACCTCCTGGACACAGGCCAGTCCCTGCTGCCAGAATACGTGTGCGCGCAGAGGTATCCTGACGCAGCTGTTAACACAACCTTTTTAAGATGAATGGCTTGTCTAGGATAAGCCAGGTGAGCCTAGAGACCATCTATCTATCCTCCAAAGACTGAAGAGGTGAAAATATTTTTTACACACACGCACAAAAAAATTTGAAACAGGGAACCTGGAGGCTTGCAGCTTTGTGTGTTCTGAATCTACACACGCAGTTTGATGGAACACTTCACTAGTGATAAAAGGAGCCCTGTCAAACAAACTTCAAAGCAAGCAGCTGCTCCAGAGAGCAGCACCTTCTGGCCCTGAAAAGCACCGCTAGCTATTTTCCACATGACTTGGGAAGAGGACTAATAAGCAACCCTAAGGATGAACCTGAACTCATTCCACAAACATTTATGGAAAAGCTGAACTAAGGCAGCCCAAATTCCATTCAGAATGCAAAGAGTGCCCTGTACCCCTTACCTCATTCCTGCACCACTCTGAGACCTTTTGTATCAGAGTCAGTTAATGGAATCCTGTTATATTTTAATGATCTAGCAAGATAATGGTTACTATTCTGTTCTAGCTATGGCCTGACAAGTTGTTTTTTTGTCTGTATGTTTGTTTTTGAGAAGCAAATATTGAGGATCAAACACTATTTTTCCAGTGTTGTTCTACTGTAAGAAAGCAGCAACATCCACTTACACTTACTTGAAAACCCAAGCCTTGGAGTCCAGTGGTTGCAGGTGAAATGTGTGCTTTTTTAATGTCTACCCTCTAGTCTTCAAATGTAGACCTTTCAATACTATTAAGTACAGACAAAAGAGATTCAGCTGGACATTGCTCCCTCTGGTGGAATATCTGGATTTTTTCCACTGTATGCCTCCATCCCATTACCAGCACACAAGACCTAAGAAATAGGGTAGTCTCAATGCCAATCAAGTGTTCTCAGAGAATTTCTGAACTGGCAATCCTAAAGAAAAAAAAATCCTGTGTCTATACTGAAACAGAAGCCGGGGGGATGGGAGTAGGACAACTACCACCCTTCAGCCAGCTAAGCCCCAGACTCAGATGCATTGTGCTATTGCGTAACACAAGTTTCTTGTTTTTTATTTTTATTTTTTATTTTTTTTGCCATTAGTGTTAAAGACAAGTTAAAGGCTGGAAAAAAAACTTCACTTCAAATCACAGCTTTTATCAGTTCTTGTGGAAATTCCTCCCCATGGCAATGGAACTACTGTAAGAAAAACTCCGGATCAGGATAGCAAAGCATTGGGCTGATAATCTCACCAAAAACAGATGCTGAATCACATTGCCACAGAGGCAGCACTGCACAGTCTGTCTGCCATGCTGCCAGCAGTTAACGATTCACAGCTCCTAACACAGAGCTGGATCTGAAGAACTTTGCAGCCTTCTCCCCCATCTTTCTTTCGTAGATACCACCTTTGTGAACCCCTGGCTCATGCAGGTGGGGGCACTTCCTGCAACAGCCAAGTGGAAGAGAATCATCAAACCCAGTAGCTAATTAGTGCAATGACTTCCCACTAAGAATTATCAGCAGGTAATTAACTCAAAACCTTTAGAATCAAAAGCATAGACCTCTACCATCTGAGTTAGTTTCTATAAGAGCCAAATTCTGGGGAGAGACGTGGCACTTCACACCAGAACCTTACAATAGCGAGCAGCTGCCTTACTGAACAATCCTATGACTCCTCTATTAAAAAGGAATGAAAGCCAGTGTGATGGAGTCTCAGTCCCCCACAGAGAACAACTATCCTGGGGATGTTAATGCAGCCCTTCTGTGCTGTAGGAGTTACATCAGAATTCAAGGTTTGATAAGAGAAATGAATGTACATCTAAACACAGACACACACGCTGCTCTTTCAGTACCCACAGTTTTGATGCACGGCTGAAAAGCAGAGCAAGAAATCTGAAATGATAGGCTTGAGTTCCTTGAAGCATACACAAAAGAGTTTTGCAAATATTAGTTCTTGAGACAGGAACACAGCTGGGGTCTAAGTAGTGACCATGAACTGTGACAGGAAATTGAAACTGGGCAGAGCACAGATGGACTAAAAGGAACAATTCACACAAGTAGACCTAATAGAGGAGAAAGGCACCTCAATCTTCCACTTTCTTGGAAGGGGTGGATTCAACATTCAAGAGCTGTTGACACTTAAAGAAGTTTTGCCTGGCCTCACATTTCCTTCAGTGCAGTGATTAATTAGCTGGACAGCCATCTATGAGAGGGAACTTGCTCAGTATTGGAATATGGAGTGCAGATACCAATGGCCAGTTCTGTAGCTGCCACATTCATTAAGATGAAGCTTTTTTCCTAAATGCCATAGGTACTGGCACTGGAATAGCTTGGATCAGAAGACAAATGACAGCTGTCTAAAATCTTCAAGCTATCATTTCAGTCACAATCACACACCCAAAAGGCTCATCTTCACAGTGTACTGGGGCAGAAAATAAATCACCTGCTGTTTCCACTGTAATTTCCTTAGCAGTTTCAGAAAGAACTGCAAAGCAGCTACAAAGTGCTGAGCTGGAACAGTCTGGCTCTGAGCGCAGGCCTACTAGGTGATTGCTCTAAATGATTAAAGGTGACCAGAAAGCAAGGCAGTATAAAAGGATAAACAATCTCCATCTCCTCTGTCAGCAGAGGGCCTGGGAGACAGACAAGGCACAGTGGCTCAGGAGATTTCAAGCAGACCCCTTTCAGTCACATTATAAAAATTCAGGGTCAGAACAAAAAATTCCAACAGCCAGGGCTGAGCAGCATGGAGATCCCCGCATGCTTATTTGAAGCTTTAGGAAGAAAAACCTTGCCGTAAGAAAGGTCATTAAATACAGTTTAAATCCCAATGCCTTGGACACTACCTGGCTCTCACACTGCAATGGTACTTACATTGCAAGGAGGAAGACAGACATACACACGTGAACATGCAACTGCACACACTCCAACTTGTCCTGCTCTGACTGCTGGAATGCCACTGCTGTTTGCCTGTCAAGAGTTCTGATACGCTGCTCAGAAGAACTGAGAGTTAAGCAGCCCACTGGCCAGGAATATAACTTAAGGATTCATGACACAAGTCTTTCTAAGAGAACCTTCTCATGGTCAGCTTTTGCATCCCCCAATGCAGGCAGTGCAAACAAATGCCAAAATAACAGGGCTACTAGACCCAGAGTACGCCAAAGAGAGGGCATTTTACAGTCACATCTCCAAAGTGCCAGAATCAGTTCGACACCCAGCAGTCCTCGTGCTTCTTATTCTCTGTTCCAGGCTCCCTTTGCTGGCTCTAGAACTCCCAGGAGTCCATCCATCGGAGCCCTGCCATGGGGCTGCTGGGGTCGGAGGCCATGGGTCCTATCATCCCGTAGGACAGAGGATGAAAGAGGTAGAAGCTGTGGAAAGAATCCAAAATCAGAAACAGCACAGTGTTCTGTCTCAAGAACAATGCAGCGTGTTAGTCCATACAGATGTCCTATGGGACCTTTGTTTTTTGGATGCTCTGAACTTCACTGGTGACATCCTAATCTCTGCTGAGCACAATATACACATAATACCCAGTTTCTTCACAGGTATTATTTTCTTTCAGAAAACAGTAGCTTTGAAGAACAGCCAGCTGAGAAAGCCTACAGCAATGAAGAATTTGCCTGTGTTTGAGGGATCTGCCACCATCTAGCATGGGGATTAGAATCAGAGATCACTGAACTTGGAGTTCAGAAGAGAATGGAGCATTCGTACTGAGTGGTAGAATAAAAGAAAAGATTCCCTGCAATGGAAAGATGTTTTAAAACATGTCGCTGGGACACAGATGCTGAATCTAATCAAATTTGAGAGTTTAGGTTTGGGCTTGATGTTCAGCAGAGATGAGAGGCAGAGACAAATGCTAAGGGCAGTTAACAGGCACAAAGGTTCCACTGAGACTGTGGTTGTTACACATTCAGCAAAAGTTGAGCTTTCAGCACTCACCTGTACATGATGAGCAGAACCAGTGCCAGGATCCCACCTCCATATACTCTTCTAGCTGCAGTGCTGGGGGACAAGAACCCAGCAAAGAACTTCAGTAGTGTGTCCCAGGTGATTCCTAGGAGAAGAATGAGGCAAAAATCAGGAGCAATGCAGAGGCCAAACAAGTTGCTACATTCAGTCAGACTGAGCTGACCAAGCTCTATTAACACCAAAAAACCTTGTCAGTTTTTAAATTCATTTACCTTGTTAACCTTCAGAAATACAGAAATGGTTTTCTATCAGCAGGAAGTTATTTTTCCTTCCTTCCCACTTGAATAAATGCAAAAGAGATCTGGGCCCCAGCCTGCTAACTAAGGTGGCACAAAAATCACAGTAAAAACTACCAAGATTGAATTACAAATGGACATGACAGAAATCTAAGGACAGCAAAAAAAAAAGGAAGTAACACGTATAAAAGCACATAAAATAACAATGAGACAACAGAGAATAGGAATCACATCTCAGTTCAAATGCCCTAACCACTAGGCATGACTGCCTCTTCAGTGTGGCAGTGAAAGAGAGAGAGTTTGGCACTGCAAGCTGCTTTGTGAAAAACATTTTCAGCTAGTCAGTGCTTTCAAGCACTTTACACAAGCAGAAAAAAAAATATGAAAATATACTGTTTAGTCTGAAAAATTTCCATTTAACAGAATTTCACCTGTTTCCCTGCCTCATCTTCTTTCAATCTTCTGTATTTACCTGTCAACATGCTGGAAAAAAGCATGGCAGGAAAGTAGTGGTGAAAGTAGAGAACTCGGCCCATCGTAAAGAAGGGGAGGTAATGAAGGAGCCAGCCCAGAGCAATCTGCCCTCCACCACGAAGCACAACTCGGGACAGTTCTGGAACACAAACAAACACGCTTCAGCAGAAAAAAAAAACCACAACAACAGATCCTGTTTACAAGCCTTGTCACAGTAAGTAGCATGTGAATCACAGCAAAACAAACAGGAATGATCTTTGGAGTAAGTCATGCATTGGTCTGAAACTGGTCCAAGCCTCTGCACTATCCTAGCTACTACGTTCTTTATATATATACACAAACATTTTCCAGGAGAAAAATGAGCATTAGATATTATATACTACATCTATGTTTCTATTATTGCATTTTATTATTATATAGCATTTTGTATGTTGTATTACATTTTACATAAGAATTATCAAAAAAGATATATTAAGACACAAGTCTCAGTGGACTGGCAGGAGGTTGCCCTAGAGGCTCTACGTTAAGAACAGATTTGCAGTTTCTCAGGATGCACATTAGACTAATGAGGTCATTCCAGTTTCCGATGTTTTATGTTCTCTGCAATGAGACTACAAGCCATCTAGATGATCACTTTGCCAGCCTTTCCTGGAAAGAAATGCTGCTTAGCTTTCACAGCATGGGGAAAGGACTGAGAGCTCTGATGTCTGCATGCAGATTAGCTAACAACTTATTATTTGACTTAATAGTGTCACATCACCTTTGAGATTTCCCTACCAACACAGAGATCTACAAAAATAAGTAGCCATCGATGTAAACTGCAATGTATGACTTCTTAGGATTTGCAAAAAGCTGTATTACCCTGGCTGCGGTCAGTAGCTCTGTTAGAAAAAACATCAGATTTTATCACCTTTTCATACTGGTATGCCAGATCAAAAACAGCCTTTCCAACAGATATGCATCTGGTCGTTTCCAAAAGGCAGTAATGTCATGGTTTTGGCTGGGATAGAGTTAATTTTCTTTATAGAGGCTTGTACAATGCTGCGTTTCATATTTTTGATGAAAATAGTGGTGATAACACACCAGCGGTGCTGAGCAGTGCTCACAGAGTCAAGGACTTTTCTGCTTCCCGTGCTCCCCTGCAAGTGGGGAGGCCGGGGGTGCACAAGGATCTAGGAAAGGACACAGCAAGGACGGCTGGCCCAGATTGACCAAAGGGACATCCCATGCCATATGATGTCACGCTCAGTAATAAAAGCTGGGGGAAAAGAAGGAGAAGGGGACATTCAGAGTGATGGTATTTGTCTTCCCAAGAAACCACTGTGTGTGATGAGCCCTGCTGTCTTGAAATTGCCTGCCAATGAGAAGCAGCAAACGAATTCCTTGACTAGCTTTGCTTGCACATGCAGCTTTTGCTTCACCTGTCTTTATCTCAGCCCGTGAATTTTCACACTTTAACCTTTCTGATGCTCTACCCCAGTATTATGTTCAACTTCCAGAGGCTTTAATATGACTTATGAGAAAGTTTTTAACACAGAAATCCTAACGTCAGCTTTTCTATGCCAGGAAACCAGGGTGTTACAATAGAGATTCTATAACGTAGGATGCATAGGAGAACTGACCTCACCTTTGAGTTCAGATGACAGCTGGACACCTCTCTTCAGTGCCACTGCAGTGGAAATCGCTGTCAGAAGATACAACCCAATAGTGAACAGATTTAGCCACCAAACCACCTATGTAGGAAAAGAGAAAGATTTAGGACTTAAGGCTGGAAACAGGAATGAACACGTGAAAGGAAATGAAAAGCTACATGCAAGCATAAGAATAAAATGAGAGAGACAGTCCAAAAGAAAGAAGAGTAAGAGAATCATTGTCACTGGAAAAAGCACGAGTAAGCTAAAATTTGCTAAGGACGCTGTCTTGGAATCTCCTGTTCCAACTTACCGGGTTTCCCAGCAAATAAACCCGATAATCTGTCTCGTTGACACCAGAAAAACGTAGACCCTGAAGAAACAAACCAGAAGTAAGCAAAATGGGTTTGAATCAATGCAGCTTATTCTTATTTTCTACAGTGTCAAAGGTGAGACAACTTCCCTTCAATGCAGCTTCAATGTGATTAAGAGGTCCTGTGCTTTGAGAAGCATTGTAAAGTACCTGAGAACAGAAAGGAAGGTGGACTGATCAACACACCTGGTAGTTGATAGGCCAGTGCCAGGGTTTGGATGTAACTTCATTGTCCTTTGGTTTCAGGCCGCTGTTCCCCTACAAATAAATCAAGAAAAAAAATGAAATGAGTGGGCAGCTGTGCTGCAGAGACTGCTCAGAAACACCTGAGTTTACAAATATACAAGAATACTCTTCCTGAGTAAAGACTGTTTTCTGACCACATGCACACATCATCTTCTGAAGATAGTTACAATGAGGACAAAGAACGTCTTAATACTATTGAGCAAGTGAAAACATTCTTTGGGTATGATTAAAGGCAGTATTTTCTATCACTAAGGATACATGTTGCATAAGTAAGATGTCTGTTCAGTAAGAGACTGCTTCAACAGGCTTCCTTTCACTCAAAGGAAAACCTCAGAAAGATTATTTCCATAGAAACTCATGCAGGTGCTTTCTTACCTGAGACAACATTATCACTGGTTGCCATGGAAATACTTAACATTAGTAATAAGTTGTTTGACTACCTTCTTTCTTTTGCAGATTTGAGATCACCTTTACAAACAAACAAATTAAACCTTAGACTCCCAAATCAAAGTGGTACATTCCCATTCTTCAGGGCAACAGAGCTGGTAAAAGGGTTAGGAAGGCATGTCCTATGAGAGGCTGAGGGTACTTGTGTTGTCTAGACAGGAGAAGAGAAGGCTCATTGTTCTCTACAGTTTCCTGAGAAGGGGAAGTGGAGAGGGAGGTGCTGGTCTCTTTTCCCTGGTAACTGATGTCAGGACACGTGGGAACAGCACAAAGCTGTGCTAGGGAAGATTCAGACTGGACATTAGGAAAAAATTCTTTACTGTGAGTGTGGTTAAACACTGTAACAGACTTCCTAGAGAAGTGGTTTATGCCCCATGCCTGTCAGTCTTTAAGAGGCATTTGGATAATGCCCTCATTAATATGCTTAACTTTTGGTTAGCCCTGCAGAGGTCAGGCAGTTGGACTAGATGATCTTGGGAGGTCCCTTCCAACTGAACTATTCTATTATTTTCAGATGGAGTGAGAAGCTAGAAGCAGAAGGGCTGTGGCTAAGATCAAAGAACAAACACAGGGAAAGACCACACGACCAATCCACCCTGAAAATATTAAATCCATCTCTCTCTTTTGCACATATCTTTAGGCATAAAGAGGAAAGCTGAAAATGCAACATCTCAATGAGCTTTAAAAAAGTAACAGGAGTTTTCCATTTTCAATTCAAACATTTATTGTGCTTTTAAGTGTCTGTTTACCTAATTTTCCTGAGTGTGACCACAGTAGCTGACCATAGTAGTACCCTCCTGCCCCACAAATACTAATTTAACTTCAAAACCTTCTGGTAAGTTAGGAAAATATCCTAAGCTCTCCTTTACAGAACAGAATTTCAGCAGCAAAGAGATTACAGAACTAGGCTGTAGCTAAATCACCTTAACAGCAGAGCTAGGCATCAAGCCCAAGGCCTGCAAACTTTTGGAAAAATTAGCCTCAAGACCACCTCTTTTTCTAAGCAAAAAGGCAAGTAGGTTGCTGGGGCACATAAATTCTGCCCTAGCTTACAGCCATCACCCAGATATCTCAGAAAATGCTTTTTTTCTTTCTTTCTTTTTTAAAATGAGAGATAAAGGAAGAGAAAATGATCATCTGGAATTAATGGTATCTTACCCGGATCATAACCATGTGGGATTCTAGCAGAATTTCTGCAAAAGAAGGCTTCAAAACATCCAGGCTGATATTGGGCACTACAGAAAGAGAGAAAAATAGATTAGAAATCTGTATGTTTTATTTTTATTTGCCTGTTGCATAATAAAACTAAACTCTCTCCTCCTGTGACAAATCTGCTTCTAGCACCTCTTTTAATTCCCTATGCAATTCATTCATATTCTAAATGCAGAGGCTTGAAGTCAAAGTATCCCCCAGTGAATTTCACATCTGATGCACTCCTAGATTTCCTCCTTTACTTCCAGGAGCAAGAGAAATATGTAAGTGTCCCTGAAATAAACAGATCTCTATTTCTAGATGAAATTAGAGACATATTGCTCATATGCTGCTGTTTATCTGTAAATGAGCCATGAGTGTGGGAATACAAAATGCAGTACAACAGAAGAGGAAACTCTACCAAGTCAACAAGCCCAGGATTCCTTTCCTCCAATTTGCACAGTTGCTCTGAAAAGGTGAGGAGCACTACTTCTTTGGTAACTCGGAACTCAGCCCAAGTCATCTGCAATTCATGGGAGGAAAATGATACCAAACAATCCAGGCCAAATGAGGCTGTGACACATATCTAACTCCTGGATGAGGCTGCAAGGCCCATCTGTCGTTACTGGCACACAGTTCTCTTCCCAGTCTTTGTCATACTTCTACTATCTATTACTTGATGGCACTGCAAAGTCATTATTTACATACCCCATAAGAGAAGGAAGAAAATATACCAGAGCAGGGTAGATCTTAAAAAAAAATCTTTAAAATATACACAACATACTCATATTAAGAGCAATGATTCCCAATTGAACCAACGATGTTAAAAATAACAGCTTGCACCACAGTGCCTATAAGGCTTCATACTTTTGTTATCCAGGACAATCTCAAAATCCTTAAAATGTGTTTTTATTTTCCACTACGCTTGAAACATTATCACCGGCTTAATGTCCAAACAGTGAAGTCACATAATCATAAAATAATATGAGCTGGAAGGGACTGTCCCATCCAAGTCCAAGCTCCACACAGCACTACCTAAAAATTAAACCACGTGTCTGAGAGCATTTGCCCAAATGCTTCTGGAACTCCAGCAGGCTTGGTGCTGCGACCACTTCCCTAGGAAGCCTGTTCCAGTGCCTGACCACCCCCTCAGTGAAGAACCTTTTCCTGCTATCCGATGTGAACCTCCCCTTGGCTACGCATCTCTGAACAACTGGCCCAAGTTTAGCAAGTTTGCTCCTGAGCTGTGGAAGAACAGACAAATCCAAAACGCTGACTGCCAGTTCTTGCCATCTGATAGCTCATCCTTTCCCTTAACAGCAAGCCAAAATGGACCCTCAAAGTAAAGGAAAATAAATGACTCACACTTTGGGTTGATATGATCTTCGAAGTTCCAGAGGGAATTGGGAGTGTCCTTCAGGTATGGTGTGCAGGTGACTTCCACTTGTTCCCAGCCCCTGAGGAACAACAGGTCAGACACTATCCCACCATGTAGAAACCAAAACGGATTTGAAAGGAAGCCTACATAAAAATTCCACAAAATATATGGGCCACATTTCTAAATTTGGGTGCCTAACATCAAAACACTAAGCACAAAGAAGCTGCGTGTTGACAACTTCAAGTCAACCCTTACAGTCTCTCCAGAAAAAAAAGAAATCACCATCATTAAGTCAATCCATGCGTACGGAAACTTTTACAGAAACAAAGGATCAACTTTAGAGGATCCCACCAACAGTTCACTTGCTCTGTCGCCCTATCTCTAACAAGTCACACCAAATACTTTGGTTAAAAGTGCATCAGACCCTGCAGTAATCTGACAGATTAATAAGGAAGTTTCTCCCTACTGCCACACAGCAAGCTTACTTCCACTAATTAATTAATTACATTAATTAACCATCACTTAACTCTCTGAAGGACAGTGATTATTCCCCTTCAAACTCTTAAAAAAAAATCTTTATTTGCAGTTACCTGGGTTTTCTTCCCCCTCAGCTCTTAATGTCATAAATATTTTGCAGCAGTGACTTTCACTCACGGGGTAAGTTTGTGTTAGTACAAAAAAAAAAAAATAGCTCCCTTCCTGAATGCTGTTGTCAGAGACAGTGATTTATTTTTTTTAAACCAAACACATTATTTACCCATGAACCCAGTCTTGCTGAAAAGATATAAATGCCATTTGCATTCCTGACCAGGCAGTCACCAGCAGAGGTATCTGCCTGCACTCACCATGATTCAGCATCCACTGGATTTCTTAGTAGCTTTTTTTTTTTTTTTTTAAACCATAAAACAGTGAAGGGAAACCTAAGCTATCAGTAACAGAGGCAGCTCGAAGCAGAAGCCTGCTGCTTCAGGATCTGTGTTAGCATCCCACACAGCAGAGCTGTGCAGATACAGCAGCTTGTTTGGCATTAGTCTGGATGTCTCTGCATGCACCTCATTTTGTGATGAAGATATATAACCCGTGAACATATTAAAACCCATGCCCTGTTAACATCAGATTGTTACCACTGCCCTCACACTTCAAATGCCTCACATAAAAATGGCAGAAGAACTTCCAGCAACAAAAGAAGTTAACACCGATAACAATAGGTTTGGAGGATTATGGTATGGAGCAGCATGAACTGCCCCAGCTTCTAGCAATTTTGGTGAACGTTAAGGCTAAAACAGGCCTTGAAGAACACGGCTGTCATCCCCTCCTGATCTTAACGCATGACAAAATTATGCCCATGCCAATCTTGGATCTCTTGGTAGGGGATATGATTTTTCAGAGCCGCTGCCCAGCACGCACCTTCACCATAACAAGCTGCATAACCCTAACCCTGATCATCTGGTTGTATTTTAAGTACCTTTTAAGTTATTTTAAAGGTTTTTTTTATTATTATTATTCTTTTAAAGATAAAGAAATGGAGGAAACATGGTTACTGCTTAGTTTAAATTTAGAAGTACCAATAAGCAAATGAACATGGTAGCTCCAGGCCGTGTGGGGCGGGGCAGGCAAGGAATGCAAGCTACTTACCATTTCGGCAGAGTCTTTCCAGAAGAGCCCAGTATACAACCTGTGGCCACATGGGTTAGCCGGACCTGACTCCGCAGGACTTTGATAAGCTTCCCGGGCTTTCTGCCCACCACTTCAATCCGCCAGAAATCATTGGAGTCTCCTGTTCCATTCTATCATGGAAAAACACCATAGGAGAGAAACAAACAAACAAACCTAACCAAAAGACACACGCAATTGAAGTACTGCAAATACGAACTTCTGAAATTCCAGTGATGACAAAGCTAAACAAAAGAGCCCACACTACCATCACTCAGACTTCACAGAAGAGATTCCCCATAAGAAACGGAGGATTCTAGACATGAGCAACCACCACAGACACATTTTTATCTTGCCAACCTTTTTTTTTTTTTTTTCTTCAAATTCATACTTGACTGTGGCTCAGAGTTATGTTTCAAAAAGGGGGCAACTTGGCTGCTTCATAGAAAGGGTTTAGGCAACAGCCTTTGGAAATTCAGCCCTCAAAGCAGATTTCATTTTCATGATTCAAAATTCTGTCATCATTCTGTCAACAGAAGCCAGTTGTCTACGTGACAAGGCCAAATACATAAAATAATACTTGTCAGAGCAACTTCAAGGTTGCTCAGTTTGGCATTTATGGAGTTGAACGCTGCCAAAGCTAGACTGACATTAAAGCTTAAGTTATTTTCTTGTCTGTGTTCATATTAAACAGACCTTAAATAAGAAAAGCTATTTTATACTAGACCAACTTCTCCTCCAAGCCGGTAGATCTACATCTACACATACCACCCTGGCAAACAAACTAAGAGCAGAAATAAATCCCCCTGGCACGGTATGAACTCCCCCTCCTCCCCCCAACAAACAGCTTTTGCTTCCTCTTGCCATTCACTTACTATTCCATAGCCAGTGACCTGAAAATGCTTCCTCGTCAGGGGAGCCTCGTGCTGGTGACTGTGAAGATTTCTAGAAGTTCTGGAATGAAATTAAAAGTTAAAACTTGTTTGTTTGTTTAAAATGTCTCAATAGATTTGCGATAAGATCTTTGGTTTGAGGCATTCAGAGACAGCCACCAGCACTTTGACCACCAAATTCCATCGAAGGGCAGAGCAAGATGCAGCTTCAATAGCAATGGGGCCACAGAGTGAAACAGCCACTCCCCACCATGTAACTCTGAGTTTATGCCACACTGGGCAGTGCTGGCAAAGAAGGACACCATGAATAAATCCAGCCCTCAGGCTACAAACCACCACCTCCAAGTGGTAATTTACCACAGCTCGTAAATCAAAAACATTTAGGTGAAACTGCACTGACGTCCACCCACATACACACGTGCTTTTTTTCTTCTTATGAAAGGAGAAAGGTGGAACTGCCAGTCCTGCTCTTGCGAGAAGCAGAACAAGATCCTGACCTCTCTAGATTATCAGTTTTACTGTTGAGGGGAAAGACTGTACCTTTTGGTCAGATTTAATGAGGTGGGGGATCATGGCCCCCATTAGACCAGCCTCTCACTCCAGCAGGGACTGCTAGATGAGGCAACCAGAAAAGCCTGGCCATATCCTGGTCAGTTCTTACTAAATCTACTCATTATGAGCCTCCCTCACCAACAATAAAGCAGCATCTAGCTCTGCCTTATCTGCACACAAAGCCTCTGCCCACACTTGATGAGATCTGTCTGCAAAGAGAGGAGAGCCACCTGCTGGATCTTCTCCCTAACGCTGCAGTTTTACCTCCCGTTCTGCAGAATTCCCCTCCAGCATGTAAGTTAAGCGAGCCCAGTATTGCCAAACCAAGATTTTACCACTTTCATTATCGTATACTTAGCAGTAAAACCCAAAGTTCAATGTACCTTTTTTTTTTTTTAGTCTTGAAATCTTTTTGGAAGACTTACGCAATGATTTGTCAATGTGCAATACTGCACGCAGTAAGACATGATTTCCAGGCTCACAAATATAGAACTTCTGTTAAGAAATAAAAGCCATGAGAGCACAGAGCATTACGGCACTGCGACATTAGATGAGATGAAGATTAAATATCAAGTCGCTAGGGCTCCCCTACTTCCCCCTCATTTATTCATCACGAAGGCAAAAGCCAACATTTTCGTTCAAAATGTCTCAGCGCCGTGATCTCAGTGCTGCTTTTGCAGTGGATACTGCCTATACACACAAGAACAAGCCACTTGCAATACACTGGCAGAACACCACACTCAATTTGCCTAACAAACTCAGAGAGTGGACAAAAATGACAGAACGTGGGTTTTGAATTGCTTCTTTGCAGAAGAGTTACCTTTACTATTGCACCTCGCGTAGCTGAACACATCCCTGTGCCGCTTAGGTAGGTACTGCTAATGAAGTTGTGTGCTTCTGTTAAAGGTTTCCCATTTTACAGACACACACCAAAACATAAACCAAAGAAGAAAACCTCCACAAAGCCCACATTGCCAATGCAGACATACAGACACCTCTGCCCCAGAACCAGCTTGTGCTGGCCTAACCATGTAGTCTTTGGCAGGCCAAATCTCCCTCCAGTTCTATTCAATCACTCAGTCTCTTCACACCCCAGAAATCGTCCTTACTCTTTATGTTCCAGGCGAATAATATCTCCATGCCTCACAAACTCCACAGGGCTGGAGGGGTCTGACGGATCTGCTGGAGGAAGAAAACTAATCATACCAAAGCACTGACAAACAAATCAGGATCTCAAGGTTTTTTGGGAACATTCATGCCTCAAGCAGACAATACAAGGCAAACTAGTTTGTGTAAGCTTATTGTAAATCACTACTCTAGTCTACTCGAGTTTAAAGAACAACCCTGAGGGTTACTCTATAGAGTAATATGACCCGAAGCAGCACGTAGTGCCCTTAAATAAAGAGGATGCCTGGCTAGGCTAACTGAACATCAAAACTAGATATCTACATTTCAATTTCATGGACTATAAAATGACACTTGTAGGACTGTTTATAATTTTGTAATAGATAGGGTACTTGCATTTCTTTGTTGTTTAGAGTGTTCCTTGTCAATTTTTATATATGTGTGCTGCAGGTGTAGAAAGGAAACTATCCTAGACCAAACATGCCTCAGCTACACTAACTGATATTCTAAATCAAGAGAATATCACCTTCAATAATCTATGTTATCCCAAGCAAGCATCCATGCAAATCACTTGAACACCATGTATCAGAACATACCAGGAACCAACTTCTCCAGGACTCATAGCCATAATAACAGACTCCACAAAATATTAACTGAGCTCAGATTAATTTCCTCTCCGTTATTGGCAACCCTACCTGACTGAAAAGTTGTCAATGCAACCTTCAGCCAAAAAAAGCTTAATTTACTTTTACTGTACATCCTGGAGAAAAAATAAAATAAAAAAATGGTAGACACAAATAGGGTTGACGAAGATGGAGTCAGATTCCCTTTGTTCTTCCTCCTCCCCTCCTCTTATCTATGAAGGATACTTTGCCCTGGAGGGGCATAGCATATTTATGTTAAAAACTGAAGCAGCAGTTATGAAAGGCTCTTTACTGGTATTTGTTACCTGCATCTGAATCATGTTTCTTTATAATCCACAGGTTATTCAAATCTTTATGTAAGTAGGCAGTGACCTAAAAGCACAGGATAAATTATTTTACCAAACAAGAATAAAGTCGGTGATAGCAAAGATGCATCTGCCAGCAAATCAAAGTCCCAAACAAATGCACTACTAACAGAGAAAACCTAGGAAGACTTCTACAGTATTTCACTTCAGAAAGCTGGTTACTGACCCAAGTTAACCAAGATCCCACCCGTTACTCAGGGTTCAGCACATCCACTCCGGAGCACTAGAGCACTACACTTAAAGGCGGTTCACATGCATCATGAGTTAACATCTTCCAACCATACAGCTTGCCTTTAGAGGTTCCTTCTACAACAACAGGATATCGAAATCTGAAGTTTGTGAATAATCACTGACCAGTATGAGTAGATGGAAACAGCACTGGCTTTACAGACAGGCATCGTTGGTAGATATTTATGACAACAGACTGCTTATGACAATCATAATACTTCTGCCAAAAGATCCAAAGTCAGAAGAATTCAGGGATCAGCTGTTAAAGCAGTATTATAACCCAGCTATCTTCACCAGCCTGCTCAGCCTCACATAGAGTAACTGCTCTTATTGCTACCAAGAGCAGGGGAGACCTTTCGGCCCCAGGGTGCTGCTATGGGAGGCTACCTTCCCAGCAGGAGGAACTGTGCCCTCTTCACTCACTCTCCCCTTCCAGCCACAGAAGCAGCAAGCCCTACTCTCCAGGACCCAGTCCCAATCCCACACCTGTGCCTCCCACTCAGATGCAAGCAGACAGCCCAGCAGGTGGGTGACTGAGGCAGAGCATACAGGAGTATCTTCGTGTGGGAAAAAGGGGGAGTTGGAGACAAAATCTCTTACTTTGAGGTCGTATCATCATCAGAGGAGGTGATGGAGGAAGCAAAGAGAGATCACAGTCTCCATCTTTTCCTCCCCCAAATCTCCTCCAAGCTCTGAACTCCTTTCCCCTCTCCATACCCCAAAAACTCTCCGAGTCCCCTAACTGATCCCACTGTCAGGGTAGGGATCACAGGGTGGCGGTGGCGGGGAAGTCTCTACCTTGTCCCATTTACTCACTCTCAAAGAAACTCTCATCAGCATCCTCCAAATCCCCCTCGCTTGCTTTTACTGTCAGGAAGCATGCTCTGCACTTTAATTTGGCCTATCCTTGAGCAAGTTTTGGTATTATATCTCCATCTACAGTAATAAACATCAATGTTGCATGACAGTATTAGAATTTTTGGTTGGCAAGAACAGCAGGAAAACATGCTTAATAAAAAAATGTTTTTCAAAACCTCCTCCTCATAACAGAGGCTTCATGGAGTTAAAAACAAACACCTGTTTTTCTCTGGAAACTTTCTTTCAAAGAGTTCAGAACAATTTTTAGACACTAACATGCAAACTGCAGAGTGTATCTTGGGAAAGCCACAGAAGCTGCAAAGATTTGTGAAGCCCGATGAAGACAGACAAAAATAAGAAATGCACTTAATTTCTCTAAGACTTAATTAGCAATAGTAATATGGTTTCTGATTTACACTTTGATTTACTGGTTTGTCACTTAAACGTAAGCCCCTAAAGAGCTCAGCTAAGCACTTTTCTTTATGGTTAATGAATGGCTTACAAGTATACAGATAACCAATTTAATGAACAAAGCCTTACAAATTCCCTGCTGACAGATGAGGAAAGCAAGGCACAAGAGGAAGTAATTCACATAAGGCCACAGAGCCCGTGGCAGGAATGAAAACAACACCCAGCACTCCTATTCTGTTGACTTTAACATACAGCAACAAAACCTATAAGGGAAAGTAATATATTTGTTTTAAACCTAAGTTTTACTGCCTTCGTTGAGGTAACAACAGCACTTTCATTACAGAACATTATTTTTAAGTCCTCAAGGCCACCGTCTACAGAGAGTGGTCTTGCTACTGCAATAAAGTTTTGTTACTGTAAGTCACCTCTTTGGTACAAGCTGGTGGGCTCTCAAGCATCCTTTTTACTCAGGATTCCAAGCCAAGTGCACAGCCGTGGCACCGAGAGGATAACAGGTGCTGAGTAAATACACAGCTCCTGTCACAATGGCAAATAATGTTAAGTGCAATGGGAGTAAGATGGTTGCAGTCAGAGGCAGGGCACTAACCTGCTGCTGGCGAGCCCCTACGCCCTCTGGGTAGAGGTGCCAGTGGGAGTGAAGGTATCCCCCTGCCATCCGAAGGTTCTTCATCGTGATCACAGATCCGTATGCCAAATCTAAACGGGAAGGAACAAGAGAAAAAAGCATAAGGCAGCTCTCCTATAAATATCTCCCGCAGCCAGCCTGCTGTGCTCTGATTAGGCATGTATGTTCCTGCTTTGTTTTGATGAAAGCTCGCTTCCTGTTTGACATATTACTCCAAACAGCTCATTGCAAGCTTACCTTCCAACACCATCCACTATTCAGTAAAACTGTTACATAATATATGAACCTTTTAAAATTCTCCATCTATTCTCCCATAAACAGAAGCGATAGGTTAATTGTATGCAATTTCCATAGAGAGAGGCTTGAGATACCTTTCCATAAGCGTAGCTGGTCAAATTAAAACACAATCAATTTTGAAAAGCACATGACTAGTTTGAAGCACTCCATCCTCCAACCCCTACAGCAACACAAGAGGGAAGGGAGGCAAGCTCAGGCAGCTATCAGCTGGTACTCTGCCTTAAGACACCTTCTTCCTTCACAACCTCCCAACACAAGTGGATCATCTGGGAGAAAGGACCTGATGCTCTTCCAGTAGCAGCTCTGGAGCAAGGAGCAGACAGAGAAAAGCTATAGTAATCAGACAGCAAATGCATAGCAAAGACTCAATAGTCCCTAGTGAACCAGAGGATTAGGGAGCAACCACAGAGCCACCACTCTCTTAAGTCCATATGCATGCTGACTACAAAACAGCAGGACCAGGGGCATGCTGTGACACAAAGGAGTAGGTAGTTTGAATTTACACTCTTCTTTTGGCAAGAAATCTCATATCCGAACACCTACAAATCTAAGCTGAACAGGACAAATCTTTTTGTTGTCTCAAGCAACACTGAAGGCCAACAAAAGAAGAGCAGCTGCATGCACACAACACTGTCAAACCCCTCAAAATGGTGCCTTTCCCTCAAGAAGTAATATGAAGAGGCAGCTAGTGACCGCGCGTTAAGCGCAATCTAATTTTCAGCCTTTTTCTTTTCTGCTGATAAATCTGTTAATAAAACCATACAGAGGAACAGCATGGACCTGACCATGACCACAAAGGCATGATCTGCACTGTCCTGCACTGACTCACAGAAGATGTTGTTTTTACTTAAACTCCCAAGTACATCGACAATACTCAGAGCAGTTTACTCCCTGGGACACTCACGCTCTGGAATGGAGACATTATGAAGATTGTTCCCGATCAGCTGGGACTGAAAGGCAGAACTGAAGAAACCGTCGCCAGGACCACTACAAAATAGAGCAAAGAATATGACAATTTGAAATCTGGCAAAACAAGCATACAAAACTATCCTGCACTACCAATTTGTTTTTACAAAGGAAAATGAAAAAGAAAAAAAGACAAAAAAAGACAAAACCAGATGGCCTCAGGAGAAGACTGCCTGGATTTGCCTTAGATGCACCTCTAATGCTGTGAATCACAACAGATACATGATACACACACTCTTGCACGAAATTGCCCAGAGTTGGAAGGACTTGAGAAGACAACGATGTATGCCTTCTGGCACCATCAACCATCTTTCGAGGTGTTCTTCTAACAAATAAATTGACCCATTGTCAGGTCAGATATAACACAGCCTGTCCCTGTGGCTCCAGAAGTCTCGTATCCACTAATAGGTTAGAGGTAAAACCAGCTGACTTACACTGAAAAATAAGAGATTTAAGTTTATATTCTTTTTAATGCTTTATTAATCTCATCTCTTAACATTAGCATGTGGGAAAACATTACTTGATGATTTTACTGCTGTTGTGCCCCTTCCACGTAAAAAGCATTCCTTAGTGGCAGACATTCAGAATAGAGTCTTTGGGCACACTTACTAGACGTTTTTAATCACAGTCAAAGCTTTTTTCAGGAATGCAATGCCTTTTTTTTTTTTTTTTTTTTTAATAGTTACAAAAAGGAATGGAGTTGAGACATTTTCAGGTCCAGGAAAGAAAGGGAAGGAAGAAAAAAAGAATACAGAGAGTTTGGTTAGGATACTTCCTTGGCACATCAAAGTCTCAAGCTCAAACTCTGTTTCACTGCCAGCTTGACCAGAGCCTCTCTTTAAGAGCAATGCGGGAGTCTGGGAAGGGAACTAAACAAAGACACAGCTTGTGGCTGTGCTTCTGATGCTGAAAATGGAGAAATCCATAATCAATGGTCTTTAATTCAAAGCATAGACAGATGATTTTTCTACTGGAAAAAAAAAAGAATTATAAAATACCTTTTATTTAACACTGTAAAATGAACAGCAAACATGGCCGTGTAGAGGGCAAGCGGGAGCAGGATGAGGCAGAGTACACGAGCCAGTAAATGCTTCCCAAACATGACCTGTAATAAACACAACCAGGATCAAACAGTGTAGCTACAGACAACTCCACTCCATACTTTGCAGGACTCTGAGTAGCAGTCTGCCACGCACACATGCACAGCAGGCTAGAGAATTACCTCAAAGAGGCCTAGAGAAAGGTAAAAGTTTGGGCAGTTTGCTGTGCATCTCAAAAACGCGGAGCTGTGGTAACCTTGAAATTTCAGGCTCTTGGAGGGACGACAAAAAAGACAATGGGATATTTTAATTTCCCAAAATACTGAATATCCCTAACTTTAGGGAAGGAGGTTGGGCAGCTCCCATTGACAAAACTTTGAAAACAAGGACCTGTTTGGTCCTTGATTCCTTTGAAAAGGAAAAACCTGTTCACCAGTGGTACACATCTTGACATAAAATCACAGCAAGGAGAGGACTTCTAGAATAGCAATTCTTAAAGGTAAGCAAAAGGGAAAATGAAAACATGAGCACACAAGCTGCTACATGCACTACTCCCACCAAACAAAGATGTGAATATAACACGGGCTAAATATGCTTCGTTCACAGAAACCAGCTCATTTAGCAAGGATACTTTCATACTGCAACATGTTTTGCTGCTCCTCAGCCAGAAGTTATAGAAAAGTCAGTAGCAAATCCTACAAGCATTTCAGCTGCCTCAACACAAAAGCAGAGCACTTGATTTAAATCACTGGGAGAGGTCGCTTGTACACAGGTGGCCAATATGTGATTGCACATCACATCCTACTGACACTGCAGGTAACAGAGCTCATAATCTAAAGTACACAATGGGTAATAAATAGCTGTGGGAGAAGAAAATACCTTGAACAGCAAAAATTGTTTGCTAAATGTCCACATCTAACTACAAAGCTGATAAAGGCAAACGCACTTACTATCTTTTTTTTTTGTGATACCTATCACACAATCATTAAGCTAATCATTTTCCATCCATTAATACCAGATCCAAAGATTTCAGAAGTAATGGGGAAAGAGAAATGGTCTAAAATTTTGGGCAGACCTGTGCGGTGCCAGGAGTTGGACCTGATGATCCTTATGGGTCCCTTCCAACTCGGGATATTCTATGATTCTAAGAGCTGAGTATTTTACAAAACAAAGAACCTACTGAAGCCAACAAAAGAAGCAGTTGCTCAGCCCAGGTGCTTGAGCAGAACATTTGATAACCACTGGACACTTGGAAAAAACGCTGACTGATGGCACATAACCACATTTCTGTAGCACAGCACCATATGAGCTAACCTCCAGTTCCCTAGTCAAAATGACTGAAACATGCTTTAATCTGCGTGAAAAAGATTTCTCTAACTACAGACTTCAATGCAAAGTCCAAAAAGAAAATGCACATGAAGGACAACATCAAGCAAAACAGAAGAGCGGTCCAAGTTAAGCTGAGAATTCTAGAAATCAAATTAATCCCCAAAACCCTGCATGTAAATAATCATGAAGTTTCCTAACATATGCAGAGAGAAATTATTCAGGCTTTGTGGGTTTGATCCTTGCTTCCCCCCCCCCCTTCTCAAGCGCTACAATTGCCAAATATTTTGTTATTCAGAAAGCATCTACCTTCTGGAGTAAATTTCTTTACATATTCTAACACTCAGGAGCTTGCTGCCTTTGCTGCCAGCAGCACAAATGAAATCACTGTGCAGCCGTCTGCTGGCAGAAAGCTTAGACATGATGGATTTGTTCCATTTCAAATGCAATTAACTGACTCTGCTCAAGAAGTGCTTCTCCGGAGCCGGAACACTGCATCTTTGCAGCCCATGTTGATTCACATTAATCAGAGAAAACAGATCACACAGCAGGAATAGAAAAAGTCCCCCAAATCCCCCACTGTTTATGAGACAGGACAGAAGTAGTAAGTGAAAGAAACAGGATTTTTAAGTTTCAGAAGAGGCTGAGACAAGAGGCGAACTGAACACCTCTTAAAAGGTGTGCTTGAAGAATTACATTTTTTTTCCTGCTGGTTGCCAGATAGCAGATGGGATATCAGGATATTTCTCCAAATATCAGATTTCATTGCCCACAAACACAAAATGCAATAGATTAGAACAGGGCACCCAAATACACTAGTGAATTTCTTAGAGCTTACAAGAACTAGATGTGTGTGAAATCAAGCAGTCTACAGCTCCCTCCATCCTCAGGACGAGCTACAGAGACTGCGTGTTACAGAGCTTGCCTACGACCCACCTACAGCACACCACTGCCATGCAGCCTAGGCCACCGCACTCCCATCAAGCACAGCCTGAGCTTGCTCTGCTCATGTAAACCAGGCGCTGCACGACATGCCTGTCTGCCAGGTAGCACGTACTCCTCAGAAGGTCACAGAACAGTGTTGGACATCTTGCTCTGGGCCGTTGTACAGCCATTGCCGATGAGCATTTTCAGCCTAGCCTGAAATAAAACTCATCCAACTGGAAAGGTAATAGTTTCTCTCAGGAAAAAGCCACAACCTCTTTTTGTGCTCCTATGAGATACAGGATACAGAGATATATCCTGTTGTAGTATGTGTTTCTTAAAAACATATGGCAATAATTTTCCCATTGTAACTTTCACCTTTAATCTTTGCCATCTACCTCAGGTGCCTGTTTGCTGCAGACAGAGCATCGCTGTTTGCTTCCGTGGTTGTCAAAAACTAGGAGACTTATAAAGGCAAAAGAAAGCAAAACAAAGAAACCCTTAGCATAAAAGAAAAGTTTTTGACACTCACCAGTGACAGGCTGAGGTTCCCCAGCAAGTCCCACAGATCATAGATTGTGTTCAGACCAACCAAGAGGACTACAAAAAGGCCAACGAACTTTACCCCCATTGCTCCAGCAAGGTTCACCCCAGTCAGGCTCAGCCAGAACCACCAGGAGGCAGAAAATGGCCTGCGGGACAGACAGAGCAGGTCAGAGAACAAATGGTGGCTACAGGAATGGGAAGCTGTGATCAGGAAAACAAACACCAAATCACTATCCTGCAAAGTTACATTCCATCTTCTTCTCAGGAGCCCATGAGGAATAGAAAGAAATGTTTTTTCTTTAATTTCAGAACGATGCAAGGATACACTCGATACACAGCTCAGACAAGCCCATCACTTAAGCCTAGGCAGCCCTGTATCTCCCCTTTAAGGAAGGGAACACAGATACAGGCATAAACTGAACTACTAGTACAAAGAAAATCCCACACGTGGAAAGTCTGAAGATTAGGACTTTTGCTACATAAAGATGCAAGCTTACATCACTCAGAAAGTTAAGGACACAGCGGAGGACGGAACAAATAGAGCAACCACTTTTGGTAAAGCAGAAAGGCCACAGTGGAGAACATCTATCCAAAGAACAAACAAAAGTTGCAGCAAAAAGCAATAAAATTACAAACTAAACTAAAACCGAACCGTAGAGAAACGATGAGAAAAGACGACCGGAAATTTAAAAGCTTTCACTGCACAGGCAAGTATCAACTTCAGAGTTGCATTTTAACTAAAAATCCTTGTGCCCTGCTAAACAATACGAGAGAGAGCTGGCTTTTAATTTACATAAGATGAACTAGTTAGAGCTAATCCTGTTTTCTAAGACATGAGAGACAAGTTCAGGTCAAGGCACACAGAGCTACATCACGAGCTGATCAAAGCCTGCCCTATACCTCAGTGCCTGCGCTCCCTGGGGGATGTGTTGTAGATGGGAACAGCCTTAGATGGCCTTACATGACGCTGCAGGCTGTGCTTCAGCCATGTGTGCTGCAATCATGCTAAGACTTATATGAGCAGTACTTGAATATTGCATGAAGCAAAAAATGCTCATATATAACACAATATTCTAAGCTTTTATGCCTTCAAATTCTGGATGTATTGTGCAGTAACTACTCTGTACAGCCCAAACACAAAGAAGCCCTCTGACATATCCAAACACCTATAAACAAACATTCCCCTCTCAGTAAGTCTATAGCAAATATCCTGAGCAATTCAACTGCTTTATTCAGAAACATCCTGGCTGTATTTCCCTTAAATTTTTGGTACCAATTTCTTTAAACCCAACAAATGACACTCTTTACCTTGACTAGCAGGATTTTATAAATGCTCACAGGATTACAGTCACTGTTAAGCTGCGTTTCTCTGTTCTGCAGACAAAGTGACTATGTCAAAATGGTGTATTAATATTTTTGCCATTAAGGAGCAAAGCTTTAAACAGGCTATAAACATCTTTCATTCCTATGCTTCCAACCTACAACGCCCTATACCACATTCTTTCCTGTCAAGAAGTTTTAAAAAGCTTTGGCATTCATTTTCAAGATTTGCAGTTCCATAAACCATTTCTGCTGAAATTTCCTTCCCATGTAAAAATCTATTTAAGCTTCCCTCCTGGTCTACCCTAGCCATGATACCTTCTCCCTTGTTTCACAAACCTTTGTTTCACAGTTTATCTCCCCTACCATAAGCCATTTTCACCTCCAAGTTTCCTGAAACAATCTGATCTCAGCCATTCACCCAGACTATCAAGTGTCAGACAGGCTCTAAGACTTTATTCATGCGAAAGCTGAGTACCAATAGTTTAAAAACAAAAAAACACTTCTTTATCTTACCTATCTGCACAGGCATTACATTTCACCATACTCAGAACAGCTCCCATCAGGAAGAACATCAGAATGGGGTCCAGCAGAATATACTGGGACAAAGTAATACAGCCCGTATCTGCAGACAGACGCAGATGTCAGAAATGGGACTGCCCATTAAAAATCGTCATATAAAACAGAGTAACTTGGCTTTTGGAAGCCTCCCTCATTAAGCACAGTACCCTGCAAGGTACCTCATGATAATCCGGAAATGAAACCCTCTGAACAATTAACCAGTTCAATTTTGCTGTAGCAGGAACACCTACCAAAAATAAGGATGCAAGCTGTGAGTAAGGCTGCTGGCAGCGACTTGGACAGTTCCAGCACTGTGAGGTAGGCGAAGGGAACCAGGCAGGAGCCAAGGAACGCACAGAACTGCAAGAGAAGAAGATGATGGGAGAAGTTATACCCCTCTCCAAGGTGAACACAAACACACACAAACCCTTTCCCTTCCTTCATGCTATATACCTACCAATTACAGGGGGTGCTGCAGTTACTGAATCGACTGAGATCATCAGAAAAAGCCGAATGATCAAAGATATATCATTCAGAGAACAACAGCTGCTTACTCTGCTCTGTCTCTAGAGGTGTCAGTAACAATAGCCATCCTCTTTCCAGACTGCACCAGGTATCCATAAAAACATGTCAAGTAGACCCATTACGCATCCATCATACTCAACTCATTTTAACAAGATATTACCATACGAAATCTAAGAATAGAATATATTGTTTCTTATATCTATAGCAGACCAACATCACCTCCTCTTCTCAAATGAGAGCGAGGGTAGTTGGAGGAGGAAGAACAAAGCAACCCAAAAGAAAGTAGCATCGCAATAAAATTCTCCCTCTTTAGCACTTCTCCCACTTTAGACTCAGGGAAACATAGAACTACGAATTGCTGGAGACTTGGAAAGTAAACCAAGAAAATACACCTTCCCGTTTTCATCCTTCTTTCTAGGCACCAGCAACTGGTAACTTTCTTCTTTTGACTTGTGTTATCTGCTGCCAGGTTTATGGCTCTAGGTCTTCCCAGATAACAGCACAGCCATGGTTTCAGGTAGAATATCACTTAATAGTAATTCCTCCCATCAGCTCATTCAGCTCATCGTCAGTGGCGGCGGCAGCAAATGATCCTGGCTTTCTTGAAGTCCTTGGCTCTCAGCCAGCAGGGACTCCAGCAGAACAGCCAGCCACGACAGGGTGAGCAGAAGCCCAAGCTCAGCAACAAGCTCAGCCTGTAGGACAGGCAACATATCCCTCCCACTCAGGAGTCTAGTCCCTCTAATTAGAAGCAAGAGATTCCCTCAAGAATCACCTCTCTTTTTTACCTGGCCTCTCACAGCCAGACATCAGGACTTATTCACAATACAACCACCAACACTTCTCTAAGGAGCTTAGAAACAAGGCACAAGGCTAAAGAGACCTCTGACCTAATCCACTAAAGCTGCTCTTAAGACATAATGCTCTTACTGAAAAGCACAGGAGAGCTAAAAAGCTTGATACTAGCCTGTAACGCCTTACCCCTCTCATTCCCATGTAGTTGTGCTGCTCGTATCTGTCCCCTGGCTTTTGGAATGGAAATGTGCCATCATATCCACTAAGGTAGCCAGCAAGTCCAATCAGCATCTGAAGAGAAAAGAAAAAAGTGGAAAAAATGGTCAGGGAAATCACACTGGAGGGAGAATCCAAGCCAGCAGCTGGTAAGATTTTGATACAAGGCCAGTCTGATTCACAGGATAACAACTTAATTCTGACACACCTCTGAACAACAGCTTCTGTACAGAATTCATATGCATCCATATTGCCCTTATCTAAAAGCAACATCAGAAGGGATCATAAGAACTTTAGCTGACTGTAAGTACAACTGCAGGCTCAAGAGAAGTAACCAAGCATGGGATTTATCAGAGAGAATTCTGTCTCTGTAGATTCTCCCCTAGCTCCCTATTCCCACAGTTTAAGGGGGCTCAGACTGAAAGAAAGACAACCTGAGGTAGAAGTGATACATCAACATCACTACACAAAACTTCCTTTACTGCTAGAACAAGTTCTTCCATTGCCAAATAGCAACTCAAGGCTCTCGAAGTCCTTTGTGGCAGGCATCTGATTTGCACACAAGCTGTCAGAAACTGGTTGGTTCCTCTGATCTGTAAGCTCTGATTAGACACACCCTCTAGACCACATAGGTCTCACATTCATTTTTTAACTTCCATCTGCTCAAGCCTTTCAAATACCCAACGGGCAACGCTGTTTTGCTTTCCCATGCTCAAAGCATTTTCACAGAGAAGAAAAGCTGCAAGCTGAAACTCTGAATACAAAATGCAACTACCATGATGCCAACAACAGCTAGGAGAGGTATTGATGTTTACCACATCATTTGACCAGAAGGAAGGGAAGACTTCTGTTGGCCCATTCCCGTGACTTCTGAAACACAACAGCAGAGCAGTTTACCTTCCCCAGAGGAGGATGGACATCAAAGAAGAAGGTCCGATTAATGTAGTAACTTCCCATCTTCCCAAAATGGGTTTCATCCCAACTGGAAAAGATAAACACAAAGCACAACCTACTACAACGCTGAGGATGGTAAAAATCCAGGAAGGTGTTTTTCCTCATATTTTTTATCTTACAAGGGGTTATTGCCATGCAGTCTATGTGGGACAATTCATTCGAGGTCCCCGTACCTCGGGGACCCCCAACCCGCCGCGCCCCGGCACTCTGTCCCCTCCCCGCCCCCGCAGGGGCCCGTGGAGCCGTGCAGGGCGCTCTGTGGCCGCCAGACCCCGCCGCCAGCCCGGGCACCGCTCCGCACCGGCCGCGCCCGTACCAGACGTGCGGCGGCTCCGGCAGGCGGTGGAAGCGGGAGGCGAAGCTGAGGAGGGTGACGAGGGCCAGCGCTGCCCGCGACCCCGCCGGGGCGGCCGGCGGCCGAGCCCGAGCCGCGGGCGGAGCGGGAGGGGGGGAGGCGGCCCGCGGGGAGGGCCCCGGCGGCCGGCGGGAGCCCCGGGAGCGCAGCGGGCCCGGCCCGGCCCGGCCGCCCCCCGCCGGCGGCATGGCGGGGGCTCGGCGGGACGCAGCGGCGGGGCGGCCCCACGGCGGCACGGCAAATGGAGGCGGGCGGGGCGGCGCGGGGCACGCCGGGAGTTGTAGTCCTCGGGCCCGCAGCGATGAGCTCGGCGGCAGCAGCCAAGGTACCGGGCCTCAGGGCGCGGGGACCGGCCCCGGCGCGATGGGAGGCGGGGGGCGGGCGGTTCTCTTCTCTTTCTCGTCTTTTCTGCAGAAATTCTGCACGTGGCTTCAGTTTCCTCAAGTCTGATTCCCAGGGCTGCATTTTCGCGTTGGTAACTGCTGAGGGCCTGACGGTCTCTCTAGCTATCTTATTTATTCCGAACAAAAAGCTAGAGACAGAAGCCAGGTTCCTAAATGTCTTCCTGACCTCAAAGCGCGTTGGTAAGTTCTGACACCAGGGCTGGAGCTGCAGCAGGGCCCATGGGGACGCACATACAGCTGGCTACAATTCAAAGGCTTGAACCTGCCTGGCTGTGTTTCTGTGTCCGGGGCACAGATTTGGGGGCATGGTCCTTTTCTCATTGGCTTTAGGAGATAAGCCTTCCCCCACCCCAGCTGAGTTAAAAGGGAAAGGCAAGAGGTGATTTTTATTTCCTGGAGTAGATTGCACGCAGTGACCATGGCATCAGAAAAGGTAAGAGCTTGGGTGGGGTGAAAGCATCAGGGAGGGCTGCCTTGGTGCTGGAATTCAGGTGAAGATGAGTTGTCTGCCCTCTTAGCGTTCATCTCGAACAGCAGGAGCTCCTCTCGTTTGGAAATTGGTCTGGCCCTGCCCTCCTTGGCTGGAAAAGCTGTTTTATGCCACTCAAATACCCAGTGCAGGTGCTTGGCAAAATCAGTGGGGAATTTGCTTCAAGAATCCATGACAGCATAGAAGTCAGCAGCATCTGGTAGGTGCAAAGAGGGAAACTTTGTAGAGGATAATTTTAAGATTGCTTGTGCGTTCTTGAAAACAGATAAAACTAATTAGAGAGCCAGCGTGAAAAACAGTGGCACTACCTGTACACCCAGAACAGGAACACTCGCTTCTAGAAAGGCACCCTCTCCTCCAGCAAAACTTGCTCTGCTGTATCTTAAACTTCCTGAAATGCACTGTCCTTCTTAAAATACTATTTTATTCCCACCATATAACTACTTTATCTTTCTCTTATCAGCCGATACTTTATGGTTATTTCCGAAGTTCCTGTTCATGGAGAGTGAGAATTGGTAAGTTCCAGTTTTACTGCAGCATCCTCCCCTTCACTAACTGAATTAATCGGTCACTTATTAAGAAAGAGATCAGCAAACATGAACCTGGGACAGTGACATTGCATTTTCTCCACCTTCTCTAGAGTGGGAGGGGACACCACAGCGTACCTGGAGCTGGGGGAAGGGATAGGAGCAGACAGGAGGATTTCCACTTAGCAGAGAATTGAGAATATCTCCTGTAGCCATCTGACATTCAAGAGGCAGTGGGAAGTGGGATGGGAGTACATGGTTTGTGCAAACTTCTCCCCAGCTTTCCGAACCAGAGGGCAGAAGCAGCAGCAGTTCCTTGCCTGTGGACAAGCCCTGCTTGACGGGCTTTGGAAGATCTTTCCCTTCACTTGGTATTTTTTGGAGATTTGTCTGTGCAGCTAGTTAGAGAGAATTACTCTTTTTGTAAAGCTAACGTGATGCAGATGGCTGTTTCTGTCACATTATTTAGTGGGATCCTACACTCTGTGTGGACACATCAGACTGTGATCTGCCTTGATCCTGAGAGCTAAGCAGGGCTGGGAATTGACGCCGTTTAGACTGAGGCAGCCTGGAAAAGGGTTTGGGAGGTGAATACAGGATCCCCTGCCCTGCCTAAGCCCCCATCAGGAAAGGCTATGCTGCAAGGAGTGACAGAGCTTGTTTTGAATAATGCAGTGTTCTTGCCAGGACTGATCTTTAGTGCTTTGGTCCTTCATTTGCATTTGGCCTTTCACAGATCACTATCTTCTCATGGGATTCAGGCTGCCGTTCTGGAGAGATAGGGTCTTTTCTAGTTTTAAAGCCCTCTTTTTTCCCAAATGGAGATGGTAACATTCCCTTGAGGCCATTACCAATGAAACTTGCCTCAGTGTGTCTTCTGAAGCTGTATACTCTGTTTTCCCTAGCACTGGCCCTGAAAGGGATTGCCTATGACCAGGTGCCAGTGAACCTCCTGAAGGATGAGGGGCAGCAGGTAAGGATACAGCTACTATTGGTCCCTCCAGGGGTACTGAACTTGGGGATCATTAGGAGAATTGGGATCAGCACTAGAAAGTTCACAGGGAAAGTCACTGCATTCCACACTGCTTCTCTGCAATAGTTGCTTTCAAACAGCGTTCCCTGGCATGCAAGACAGAAGAAGGTGACTGCAGGAGACCAAAGGTTTTCTTCTCTGTCTTAAACATTGGTGACTGAATTTCATAAGGCTGAGGATCTTTTGTTCCTGCTTAGCATGATATAACCAAACATATCTAGCACGCAGACTTGAGAGAAGCTGCACTGTAACATAAGCACAGGCTTCACCTCACTCGCTACCAGAAGGGGTGTCCAAAAGATGCTAAATAATATAGCACGGTGCTGCAAAGGAGCTGCCAAAGGAAGGGGTGGGTTGCCGGAAGAGATGTCCACAGAAAACTTACTCAAGGGGGATGCAACTGGGAGTCATGTGCCTAGCAGTACCAGCAGCTTGATGTGCCAGTATAAGCTGAGATGGAGTTGGAGAACTAGAACGGTAATAGTAAAGCTGCTGTAGTACCACCCATCCTGAGCTTCGTATTGATGGTTTATAAAGAGGTAAGGCAGTCTGGCTGTGGATGCAGTGATCCCTGAGCCCCAGCAAGAACTTGCTGTAGGCTAACAGTATAGCGTAATGTACTGTGAATATTAGTACTGAGGTAGAAGGAAAAGCCAGGTTAAAACAAGGAAAAAAAAGTGCTAACTGGGTTCTAGGGGAAGAAAAGAATGATAATTTCTGGTTGCAGTAATCTCAGGTTCATTTCCACAGCTTTCTGATGAATTTAAAGCAGTGAATCCAATGCAGCAAGTCCCAGCCTTGAAAATTGATGGCATCACCCTTTCTCAGTCGGTGAGTTAACAGCCACTTTCTTGCTAATCATTCACCCTAGCCTGCTACCCAGACTAGAGAGGAAGGCTTTTCTTTGTATCTTACCCCAGAGCTTTCATTTGTGCATTACAAAACACACAGCATTTGTGATAAATAAAAGAATACCACTTGGGGGTAGAAATAGCATGTAGTCCCTACTAGGAAACTCCTATTTAAACTCAACTTGGCTTTGGTTCAAAATCCCACCTTTTAGTGAACAGTTTGTAGTCTGATTTAGAAGGCTGTGCTAGGGTTTGCATGAAATTACAGCAAGACTAAATCAGAAGGTCTCAACAAAACATCCAAGGGGATATGCAGTTGCTTGGATTAGTAACAAACTTCAAAAGCTGTTTTATTATGTTGGACCAGCTAGAAATTCCCCTTTCCTAGGTGTTGAGGATGCATACTTTTCCTCCGCTCCCCAATAACCTCCCCTTATCTCTTTGTTCATTGCAGCTAGCTATAATTCATTATTTAGAAGACACTCGTCCTAACCCCAGACTCCTGCCCCAAGATCCAAAGAAGAGAGCCCAAGTCAGAATGATCTCGGATCACATTGCCTCTGGCATTCAGCCGCTCCAGGTATTGCCTTTTCATATCCATACAAATGAGAAAAACAGGATGGATTTCCAGGAGTCTGTACCTCTTCAAAGCTCAGTCTCTGCTACTGGCCAGTAGAGTGACAGACCTGAAGGCTGTGTGTTAGCAGATGAAATCTGTACTTAGCCTCTGCCTAATCTGTGAATAGCAACAGAATTTCATACAAAGAAAATCCCACAGCACCCCAGGGTTCTTTCCAGAAAGAACTGAACCCATATGGTTTCACTGCAGGGTCTACAATGTTTTAGGAAGAAGGAGTGACCCCAGAGGCACAGGCAAAAGGATACCCTGGCAGCTGCTGTTACAGAACAGACCCAGGAGAGAGAGCGAGCAGGGTGCATTGTTCACTGAGGGTGAGGTCAGGGCTGACTCAGCAGGCTGAGCTCAGGCAGGGCACTCAGGTTTGGCACCTCCTCATCCCTCCTCCCTGCCAACTGCAGTCAATCTAACCTGGAGATTGCTTACCTTCACAGAACTTGAGAGTCCTGAAACAAATGGGGGAGAGAAAAACGGAATGGGCTCAGAAGTGCATCGCGTCTGGCTTCCAAGGTGCATCCTGTCTCCAAAATGATCCACACTTTGAGTACCTTTCAAAACTCTGTGGGTCAGCATACAGGGGCCCTACTTTTTCCTCAACCAGAGCAACAGATTGCCTTAGGCTCTTGTGCTGGGTGCTGCCCTGCTGGGAGGCAAAACGCTCTTCCTACCCGGAGTCCCATGTCGAGGACTGCTAGCTCTCCAGGGTCTTGGAGAAAAAGCTCGGGACCATTCTCTACACTGCAGCAGTTGATTCACCCTGAAGCACGAGGGCTGACAGCACTTCTTTTCACCCAGCTGCTCCCAAACTAGTGGCTTTTGCTTTGAAATTCTATCAACCAATATTGGTATGATTTTTTCTGTATATAAAAGACATCTGACGGCAAACTCCCACAGAATTTAGCAAGTAGAAGAGTATTTCTTTACTTCCCAATGAGAAATACGGAGTTTTTTGTTTCCTCAGAACCCTTTCGCCCATACGCTAGAATGACAGGCCTATCTTCACTTCTAGCTAGAGTCTTTGTAATTTTTCTCCTTCCCACTCTCACATATCTCCACATTGTGCTCTTAGTATCTCAGCTGCATTGCCTGAAACAGCTGAAACCACCCTGGATACTAAAATACTGAAGGACACTAAAGACTCTCATAACTATACTGTTGTAGGATTTCCGTTCTTTCTAGATTCTGCCCCAAATTGCTCCTTTTTTCATCCTCAGCTCAGAGTTGAAATGCTCTTGTTCATAACTCCCAGTCTAAAAGGTCTTTGGGGTTCCTTCCAAATGAGTTTTCAATGCCTTACTCCAATGTACCCTCTCTTGACAGCACTGGAACAGGTTCTGCAGCAGACTGCTGGACGCTACTGTGTGGGAGATGAGGTAAGTACCTGAGAAAGTGTTATGTATCACTGGAGAACTGGAAGCCCCAGCATATTGCATAAACTAGGAAAGGGAATTAGTTGTGGAGAGACAGCACAACCACATCCTATGTCTGAAGTTACATACTGTGCCTACACCACAGGCAAAACAGCTGCATGGATCCTACTTTGGCCATTACTGACTTGCAAATAGTTATAAAGACGTTTATTTGTTCCTGCCTATAACATACTCATAGCCAGATTTGCAGCTCTATCTAGGATCTGGGAACTGGCTGCCACTAGATGATGTGGGAACAGTTTAAATATCTTTCATCCTTAGTAGATTTGGAGTTCAAAGTATCCTGTGGTAGGGACAAAGCTTGGCTTAAGAAACAGATTCATTTTTTTAACTTTGTCCTGTGTGAGCTTTAACCAAGTTGTATAATTTTCCTGCTCTTTCTTCAATTTTATCATGGACAGATTTCAGAAAGAAATTGCATACAAGCTGTTCTGACCCTTCCCAAGCAAGAGACACTTAGGTCTTTTCAATTTAGCAGTCCTGTTTAGTGGGCAATCAGATCATTCCTATAAAAGTCTGACAGAAAAGGAAGGCTCCTGCAATATGCTGTGATGCAGAGGATTGTATAGCAGGAGCATTATGGAGCTCTTGATGGGCAAAGACTAGTTAATGAGATCTTAGGCTGAAAAATGTGTTCCCAAAAAGATGCCCGGAGTTTCATGACCTGGGGAATGGTGTGGGCATCTTTTGTGCAGATAGGCAGCTAGATGTATTATCCTCGAGTCATCTTTTCAGAATGAATCCCTGAGCTTGTGTGCAAAAGTCCTATCATTCAGCTGGTCTTGATCTTGTTGGGAGTTTTTTGATGCTCCTGCAATGCAAGCAAGCGAAATTTACACATCTTTTCCCAGCCATGCAACACACACAACCCAGCCTCCTCCCTCTGCAGCTTGCCAGCAGACTTGTTTGCTCACTGGTGGTTGCTATAGAAGCAGTGTGTGCTTGAGGTCGTCATGATCAGCTGGTAAATACAAAGATCCCTAAAGGCTGGTAACTTCTTGTATTAGTGATTTCTGTAAGTTTCCCGTCCTTGTACTGTTGTAGTATTAATGCTCATTTAAATAATGGGATTATTGCAACAACTCCTCTCTACACAACAATTTATGAAATCTTATCAGATGCTACTGGCTGATAGCGTAATTACTCTGACCCCTTTTCTCTGTGCTCCATTTGCAGGTTTCCATGGCTGATCTGTGCTTGGTGCCTCAAGTTGCCAATGCTGAAAGGTAATTAATGCTAAGCTGTTAGCCTTAGGTACTCTTTAAGGACACCTAATCTTGGAAGTAAGGAGCTGGGCTGTCTTCTCAGAGGCCCCTGAAGGAAACCTGATCTAGGTCCTTAGAAAAGCTAAGGCTGCTTGCACCCCACATCCTCTCTCCCTCTTTGCCCTATGTTTACTCTGCATGTGAGGTAGGGGGTGGGGGAGAGTAATCTGGCTATATTTGTTGAAAAGCCTAAACCTATGCAAGTAGTGGCTGCGTGATTCCCTGGCAAGCCATAGTGCCTTCTTACCATAAGCTGAACACTATGTAAAAACATACTGAACTTGGAAGAAATAAGTAGCCTAACTTTCCTCTAGCATTTATTTTTAAACCTACAGGAATTAATCTTTTCTCTTAAGGTAAATGCACCGCAGCCCATGAGATTCACCCACACTGGGCAGGCACAGCACACTGCTCTATCCTTCTGCTCAATGCTGCACTGGCTGGCTGACTGTGCCTCACAAATCCTCTTCCTTTTGCAGATTCAATGTGGATCTGGGTCCATATCCCACAATAACTAGAATAAACAAAGCGCTCCTGGAGTTAGAGGCATTCAAAGTAAGCCACCCATCCCGGCAACCAGACACTCCTGCAGAGTTGCGAGCTTGAAGCCCTTCTACCCTTTAAATCACGTAAGCTGGAATGGCTAAGGGAACAACAGCCACAGCTCAAGTAGGACTTTGGTGCCAGCCAGAAGCCCTGTACTAATGTCTCACTGTCACTTTGATAGGAAGGAGGAGAGAGGGAAAGCCTTACTGCTGCAGAAGTAGCCTCGAGGAATTACAGAAGCTGTGCCTGTGCTGGAAAGCTTGCAGCTACTTCTGAATATGTTTTTCTAACTTCTGTATGTCCATGAAACAGATTAAAGCAGAAATATCAGAATGTAATTATCAGAAGCCCTCTTTGTATAACTTTGTACTGTGCTATGTAGCCGTAGACATCTAAGGGGCATTAAGCCAATTCCAGACTCCACACAGGGGCTTCTCCTTTCCACTGTCTACAGAAAGGACATAAAGGAACCAGCATACATAGTGCACTACTAATGCAGCAGGCCTCTTGTCCTTGCAGCTGCCTCAGAGCTATGGCACAATCCTCAATGCCATGGATATGAACAGTAAGGGCTAATACCTGAGAGCAGAGAGCTTATTCCTAACCCACGATGGGTCCCTCTAGTCTTGAGAGCCAACAGTCAGCAACTCTGTCACTCCCTGCAAGAAAAGTACTACCTGGCACAACTGATTTGTACCTCTTCCACATATCCACAAGAAATCTTGCAGAATTAATAAAGGTCTGTCTAGAGCAAAGCAAAGCAGTTGTGCTGTAGTCAGCAAGACTACAGCTCACTCCCATGTGTTGAAAAGGATGGCATTCTTTTCCTTTTCCTATCCTTAGACACTGCTCTAGGCTTTCTCCTAGTTCTCAGCTGCAAACTGTTTCCCAAGGGAATCCAAACTTTATTCTTTCCCACCAAGCCAGAAACTTGCTGGTACTTTGACACTGAGGAACTTCCAGCCTGCAGCATTAAGTCCCATCCCACCCATCCCAAATGAAACCACACAGCTGAGTGATCTTCAGAGCACCCCAGAAATTCCAGCCCAGAAACCTGTAGGTCAAGAAGGAAAACCAGAAGCCTGTGACTGTGTTTCTGTGCAGGCTTCGCTCAGATCCCACTGAAATTTCAGCTACCAAGCCAGTGATACGGGAGGGCATTTCTGCCAATCTAATGCTGTGTATCAGCTGCCCTAAGAGGGCAATACCCACAGCATTCAGAAAGACTTCAGGAATCAGTGATATGTGCCAAGGCAGCATTCACCTGCATATAGAAACTTGGACTGCCACGGTGCTTGGACTCATTTATTGCCACCCTTGTCTTTATGCTGGTGAAGAGTCCTTGCAGTTCCAGACTCATTCTGATTATCCTGCATTATTCTAGGTCCAGCTGGATCTTGATTGTGCTGTTGTAAAAGGTCCCGGCGCAGTTGGAGCCCCCAAAGACCAACACTGTGTGCAGGTTATGCTCATCTTTGTTCTCCTTGCCTACAGCCATCACGTGGGGGGAAGTCAGATGAAGCAATGTGTGGCCAGCTCGGGGCACAGAGCAGAGGCCATGGTGGCTCACTGTACTCCATGAAAGAGTATCTGAAGTAGAAAGGGTCTATCAATACAGGAAAAACAAACAAACAAAAATATTCCTAATGCACAGGGCGAAACAAACAGATCAGACTAGGTGTTCAGAGATGGCACTGCAGTCCAACAGTCACTGTCAACTATGGAAATAGGGAGGGAGATTCACTTACCTAAGTGAAAAACAAAGGCGTCCTGCAGGGCTCCCCTGGCATTGCAGCCTCCGCTGATCAGAACCTTCCAGTCCGACACAGCCAGAGCTGCATGAAAACTGGGACCAGAGCGAAACCTAAAGGTGACTATCACAAAACCTGCTGGGGTTGCCTCAATCAGGAATGGGCAGAGGTGGGCAGACTTGAACATCAGGCTGGGGGCTTAAACAGAAGAATGAAGTTTTCTTCTTGTCCTCTTCTGCCCTGATTTGCTGAATAACCCTGAAAAAGCTGTTTGTTTCCCTCTACCAGTCAAGGAATCTATCAGGCCTGAAAAGCACCTCATTACCCCAGAAGAATCCATCAAAACTTCTGTGTTTTGCTGTACAAAACGAGATGAGAGGCTAGATGGGCTTTGGTCTGATTTAAGTCAGTATTTTAGTGGGTGATAGAGTCTCTTAAGGAACAGCACATTCCTTTATAAGCGTTTCTTCCTTTCTGGGGATCTCTTATACTCCAGGTACCATGGAGACCAAACAGCAGGCAATACAGTCCCATTAAAACACAGAAGAAAACTTCCCTTAGCCTGAAAGGCAGACTCCCAGGGACCCTAAGTGATCTGCACCCCAACACCTTACAAGCACCAAGTAGTACAGCACAGGAATTTCTGGTCCCACCATAGAGGAACCACCCACTGTATTTTGACTAGTGGGGCACAGATACGTAACTGGGTCTGATCACAAACACCTTTTAAGCCTGGCATCACAGAGAAAGGACAGAGGAAGAACAGAGCTCCTGGGTCTGCAACAGGATCTTACCAACGTGCAGAAGGCTGTCCTGCAAGGAGAGGGACTGGTGTGTACTCCATGAAACCTGAAAGCCAGGGAAAAGGCAGACAAAATGTCTAAAAATCACTCCTAGTAGCATTTCTCAGCCTCACAACTAGACAATAGCTTCCAAAGTCTGTCACATCAGCAGCCTACCTTTTCTGTTACCTGTCTTCCAAAAAAGGAGTTTCTTATTTTTCCCTGTTCCCTCCCCTCTTATCCCACAAAGGGTTTCTTTAGCCTGTAATTCTCCATCTCCACTGATAAGTAAGGATTTTTACAGTGCTAATGCTGCCTTCCCATCCTGCTTGCCTCATTTCCCAGTCCTTGCCTTAGAACAGACCCTCCAAATGTGGCTACCTGGAACAGACTTTCTTACCCAGATCCAGGATGTGCATGTCACTGAGGTAGAGAGAAGTCCTCTGACCGCCAAAAATCAGCAGCTTGTTCTTCAGCAGAGTAGCAGAATGCCTGAACAAAGGAGAAACAAGCGAGCAAAGTGTCTTCAGCAAGTTCCCAGAAGTGTTAGTCTTAGTTCACACTGCCTTGGCTTCTCCTAATGAGCTGCAATAGCTCCCTCCATCTGCACCTGCCCCTACCCCCAGCTATTGCAACCCACAGAACCCCATCAGGATTCATGACAGCACATTACTCAAAACACAGGGCCATTTTAAGGGAGCAAACAGTGAAGATCACCTAATTTTTAGGAAACTACACTGGGATGGGACGGAAGGTGGGAAGAGGCTTCCTGCTCTGTTCTGGAGGGCTGGAAGAAGAGCACTCTCACCCAAACCTAGGCAGAGGCTTCTCCCCTTCTGAGATGGGCTGGTACCAAATTTCATGCTCTGGATTGAAGACGTAGAGCACATTGCTGCAGGGTCCAACTGCCTGTGATGCCGTTTGATGGAAAGTCCCTCCAAAAACAAAGAGCTCCTTGCGGTAGATAGTTGCACTGTGGTAAGTCAGCATTGGCATCCGCCCTTTAGCCTGGGAAAAGTTCAGCACATGTTTGTTAGGAGAAGTGCATTATTTGCTGCATGGCCCATAGGAAAGGGGCCCACAACATGCCATGAGTTCTGCAAGTCTCGATTTTCACTTTATTGGCTCCCAATCAGATCTTTGCCACACAGGCATACTCTGCATCACCAGAATGCTCTGATGAGAGCAGGAAATCGGCCTCCTACCCCAGCTGCCTCAGAACAAGACAGGGAACAGAAAGACCTCATCCCAGGATTATTCTGTAAAAAGCCATCTTGTGCCAGGAAAGAGACAGTCCTTAGCTGACATGGTGCTCTGCAAGGACATGACAGAATCTAAATTGCTCAGAGATCTGCTGTGCTCACAGCAGCTCTCTGATTTGGAAAGACCAGTTCCTCAGTATCCAACGCAGCTCTGAATAGCACCATATAAAACGAGAGGCCATTTCCCTCCGCTACTTGCACAGTACCTCCCACACACCACCTTCGTCAGACACAGCACTCCGCAGCAACCGTTTTTTCACCTTGCTTTATTCACTGTAGGCACAGCCTCTGGTTTCTGCCAAGCCTGTGGCCTTTCAGCACGGTTGGGATTGACAGATACAAGAAGACTAAGCAGCTCAGACAGCCTGCAGCAACAGTGGACCAAGTCTGCTGGAGTACAGATACGGGCACACCAATTGCCACATTCAGGCAGGACCTGACACCCTTCCTCTGCTTTTATCTTAGAAGAGCTGCAGTACTTACAGCCACAGGAAGCCATTTCCAGGTGACTGTGTCCAAAATGTAGATGCTGCTGTAGTCTTTGTCCTCCTTTATACCCCCAAAGACGTAGATACGCTTGGTGTCTGGGTCATACGTAGCAGTGTGACCACGCAAGCATGATGGCATAGCATTTTCTCGCTGGAGACCCACTGGAAACCAGAAATTACTGTCTGTGGAAGCAACACCAGGCAGGTGGTATGAGAGTTTGAACATGCTCTCAGTTTTTCTACATTTAAAGAGTATGTCGTAAAATCTTTACTCAAGGTCTTGTTCCTTTTATCTCCTCCTCTCCTTTCACGCAGGGCTAGAGAATATTTACACAGCAATGTTTCTGTGTAAGGAGTGCAGGGGAATACTAACTAGGTGGGAAGTAGAAAGGTGGCCGAGAGGATCGATGAAGTGCAGAAAGCTATAAGGTACTGCAATTGTCTCTCACGCTTCTCCACCTGTCATCACACACACTGCAAACAGTGCTATTGCTTTTGCCCTTTAAAAATCACCCAGCTGCATTCAGAATTCAAATGTAAGCTCCTGGAGAGCTCTCACATATAGCCCCACTGCCTCCGAGGGCACTGAGTTGTCAGCTTAGCCTGGTGCAGCACCAGTGGATGCCCAAGGACAAGGGACATTAGTGAAGAATGGGATTTAAAAAAAAAAGAAATATGGAAAAGTAACAGAGGGTGGGTGTGGCAAAGAGAAACAGTACCTGAGAGGTGGTAAGGAATGCATGCTCCAGCCGAGTGACTCGCAGTCAAGACAAATCCACCCAGCACCTGCCTTAGCAAAGATCCCAGAGGACACCCTCCCACCCAAGTCGTCCTGGATTCCCATCCACCCATTAACATCCCATTGCCTCCGATAGCCCTAAGCTCCTTACCAGTTTCCAGTTTCCAGAGCGCATCCTTGCAGGACCGCTGATCGACGCCTTCTCCACCAACCAGAACAGCCATTGCTGGGTCACTGAGGCACATGGCATGGCGCCACCGCGGGCTGGGGCTGCCTGGGGAGGGGAGAGCACCGTGCTGGGAGCAGGCTGAAGAGGCGCCTCCAGCTCCCTTCACTGGGGAGAACAAGGCAGCTGAGGGCTCAGAGGGGGAAATGAAAAGGGAAAGGCTTCAGTTCCCTTCTCGTTGGGGTGGCAAGAGGCACAGCTCCCTGTGGAAGATTTTCTGTTGGCTTTGGGGAAAATCTGCTCTACTAGGAGAGTCATCTGTAGCAGAGGGAGCCTGCAGAGAGGAGTCTGGCTGGATACAGGACACAAACAGGCTGCCACTTCAGAGACAGGCAGGCACAGGCAGACTTAGATCCCACTGAGAACCTGTCCCCAGAAGGATATCTCGTTTGTGCTGTGCCCTTGCATTACTGTTCACGAGAGCATGTAGTAGGGCTACTGAGGAACAGCTTGTCAGTGCCTGAGACACAGCAACCAGAAGCCTAGATCTGCTTCCAGAGATATTCCTCCTATCGCCCTGTTTCTCCTCTTTTCCCATCCCAACCCCTGTAGTTTGCTGAGCTTACCCTCTGTCTCAAAGGCCTTATGCACCCAGAGGTGTGCCTGAGGTTCAAAGGGGCTACAGACACACATTGGAGCGCCTGACAGTATTGGAAGCACCTACACAACGGTATCGAGGACACAACATATACACACAACCTGTTTGCTGTTCCAAATCACTGGGGAGATAAAGAATCAAGCATGAGAGGCCTGTGACATTAAAGGGAATGCCATCACCAAAGCTGGAAAGACAAACCAGGGTCTAGGAGACAGATTCTCACCTTGCAACTCCTCCACTGCCAGATCTGCAAAGGAAACACAGAGATGTCCCATAAGGAAAGCAGCCAGCAGACATAGACCACAAGTGCTCAGCTCTCTGGTCTAAAAGCCCTTTGGCCTGCCTTCCTTCCTCCATCCCCCAGCAAAGCTACCTCATAGCAACAAAGAAGGTGCAAGACCAAGAGTCCTGAAGAAAGTCTCACCTGTCTTCTGCATTTCTTCTGATAAGAGCAAGGCACATTTCCTTTGACTGCCGTCATGCTGTCAGTGTTGCATTTTACTCCTCTGATAAAGGCTCATTCCACCCCCCTCTTCCCACACCACCTACAGCAGAAGCATCTTTATGATGAAGTTACGTTTGTCTTTGTAAGAATCAAGTCCCAGTAAGTGATTTCACATGGGAAGCACTAAACTATTGTCAAACAGTTACGCACAAACTTGGTCACACCTTGGAGCTGACTCGAAATCCACACTCCAGAACCTAAAGGTTTCATTTCCAAACCCCTTGGCAGCTACCTTCCCACTACTGAAAAGTCAGTACAATTATACTATTTATATATATGAATATATATATTGCTTCTTGTAGTTGTTATAACATGAATAATAACCAATGTTTTCTACAGAACAAGTAGTGGTATGCTGTTAGCAGGGGAACAAAAAGACTAATGGATAGGTCCCAGAACACTGTGGTAGGTTACTTTCTTGTGCCTCAGTTTACTCTTTTGTAAAACAAGGCTAACAATACTTGCCCTCATTTATAAAGCTTTTACTCATATGAAGAGATAAAAGATATTAAGTTATTGTACAGAGCATTGGCACTAAGAGTACCCCACGTTCTATTTGTCTTCTTCCCAACAGGTAAAAAATTATTAGGCAGTTTAATCAGGACTAAGAAGCAGTTCTCAGTACTTCACAAGGCACGGACAAGCCCACCTTGCCTTGGTAGTACACTGAGAAATGCACTGGGAAGTTATTGCCAGCAGTACTGGGAGAGAGTGCAGACAAGACCTGTAAAATACACCTGGAAGGTGCCAGAGTTACCTTCTGCATCCAGATCTTTCTCAGATGCTCTGGGTTCAAATAAAACTTTCCTGGGCTTCTTAGGGCAGACAGGGCTCTTCCTCCAGGCCTCACTGGGTTCCATCTTGCCAGATGGTGACTCCAGGGCACAGGGTACCACCAGGGTCCTCAGCAGTGGGCGGAAATCCTTCTTCCCAGGCCTGGGAGCTCTAGCAGCCATCTCTGAGCTCTGACTCTTGACCTGTGAAAAAAAGTCCTAGCTAGTCAAAGCAGCTCCAAAGAGAAAGATCTGAGGCTACTTCACATTTGTCTGTTACTGGGCCAGAGATTAGTTTCACATTTTCAGGCTTGCTTTCCTGTTAAGGGCCAACAGCCTTCAGCTGCCAAACATATGCCAAACCACACAGCCTCCTGCTGCTAGGTGCCCAGCCAGCGGTCTGCTTTCAGACTGCTGGCTGCCATGGGCACAGCTCGCACAGAGGCAATTGGAAAGGCAGGAAGGCCATCTGTGCTAGGAGTAGCCAAGTGAACTGATCCCATCAAAGGCTGTTAAATTCAACCCATCCAAAGGCATTTCACCTGAGAGTGCAATTAACCAATTTCTGTAGCCTAAGTGAATCTTTAACTCCAAAACCTGCTTAACCAGGCCTTCAGTAAGAGAATGGCAGCAAGTGCTGCTGCTAGATGTGAACTGAGCAGCTTCAAGGGAGGGAGCATATACTAAGGAGGGGTGAAATAATGAGAGGAAGTATCCAGAGAACACATACAGCACAAGGATCCTCCAGGTCCTGACTGAAGGGCACATCATCAGCTGGGAGCACGGGGGACGGGGTCATCTCCGGGACCAGAAACGGGCGGGCAGGCGTGCTGCTGGAGATTCCTCGGAGCAGCTGCAACAGGACCAGTGATGGGCAGTGTAAAAATAAAAGAACAAGTTAGTTTACTAGCTGTCAGCCACAAAGGGTGAGCAAAAATAAGTACTGCAAGGGACAGGCTCCCTGCAATGGAATAGCCCATGTTTTTTTGGGGAAAAAAGAAAATCAAAGCCAGACACTAAAAGATACTAAATCCAAGAACTTTAGCATGGTAAAGCAATGGTTTATGTACCACAAATCCAAGAGAGAGGAGAATTGGAACTGAACCCATACTCTGTGGCATACCTGCTGCAATACATGGGGCATTTTAGTAAAGTTGTGTTTAGGGAAAAGTACTAGAATATCAAGAGAGTTGAGGTTCAGTACAGACATGTATTAATAGATCTGTGTGACATGCCTCTGCCTTGAAGTAGTAAAGAGAAGAAAAATAAGTGGATAGAAAAGGAAGTCTGTAGTTCCAAGCTGGCAAAGCTGAAGTAGTTTGTGACCCAGTACAGGAAGAGAAGAGGTTCTTGTTTCTTTTACCTGTCCATCAACAGTCAGGACAAGTTTCACAGAGTTGCCTTTGTCCATCTCTTTCAAGGAGGCCATAAAAATATCCGTCCTCCAGTCACCTTCCCACACCAGAGACCTGCACAGGGGACCATGGGTTTTCAGCCCACAACCGACACCAACCAGTGAAGAATTCTTGCTCCTGTACTCACAAATAACACCCCAAAGTGAAAAAAGACCCAGCCCTCAAAGCAGCTGAAAAGAAATTGAAAACATCACAAGAAGCTATAGAGACTAGCTTACGTTTAGATGTACAAATATAACCTCACGAAACAGAACAAAGTAGGAGCTGTCTCTGATTTTATTTCACTCCATTACCAAGACGCAAGCTGGTCTGGGAACTCATACAGCCTATAAGAGGCAAAGGGGAAATGTTCTGTACTCTCTCCTATCCAACTAGTCTTCACAGTAGACAGTTAAAAAAAGACTTCCTATCCTAAACAGATTGTTTCACAGGATCCATGATACCTTTAATATAAACAATGCACCTGTGACATTTGGTTGCGTCCCACAGTCCTGCTGCATTTACCCTCCCCCAAATCACCCCAAGAGTCTCTGGTCTCGTCTGTATAAAGCCAAGGGAAAGGAAAATAAGGAAGGCAGAAATCATGTTCCTCAGGTCCACCTCGTCTAGGACCAGCTCTGCTTGCACAAATCCTGCCATCATCCAAGTGGTTCCCAAAGACAGAGGCTGTATACTGCTGACCACAAGGCTGCACCTACTTTCATTAGCACAGCATTGTTTACAGCAAGGAGCTCCCTGTAGCCCCATCAGCTGTCTCTGGGGACAAGGGGAATGCTGAGGAGCATGATTTGGCACCTCACCTCCTGTCCTTGTCATCTCTTACCCCTAGATGCTGATACTGCTCAGAAGACACCCATCACAACTTCACTGCTGAAAGACTAGTAATTTACGTCTCCATCCAGAAAAGCATCTTGACGGCACCAAAGTCAAGGTCTCACCACCCCCTGGTGGGACAGGACAGCTGCTTCCTGACCCATACCCACCCTCAGCCCTTACCAAAGCCCCTCTGGCCACTTTCCCTCTGAGCTGCAGAGAAGACTCACAGCAGGCTGGGAGGACTGGCAGGGCTGAGCGGCCCGGGGAAGGTGCCAGCAGCACCCCATGTTTTTAGGGCACCCCAGTGACACCCAACAGCACCCAGTCCTGCCACTACCTGCGGGTGGGCCCCAGCGTGCCGAGCCGCTGCGCTCCGACACCCGGCGCCACCAGCACATCCACGGCGATGCTCGTGTCCAGGGAGTATGAACTCCAGTCCCCCAGCCCAAACACTACCAGCTGCTTGGGCAGCGGCAGGGGCAGCCAAGCCTGGTAGCCCATCTTGCTGGATTGGCTGGGAGAAAAAAACAAGGGAGAAAATCATAGAGAAGTACACAGAAGGCTCAGAAATGCATGAAAAGGTGTGGAAACATCTTTATACCGGGGGAGAAGAGAAGGAGAGGGTTTGCTTTGGTTTAAGAGGAGGTTGCACAGGGTCATGACAAAGCAAACAGATGGCCCGAGAAGGGAGCATGGCCGCAGAGAGCCCCCGGGCCCGAGGGGAGCCCAGCCCGGCCGCACCTGCCCAGCCGCCGCGGCGGCTCCCGCAGCCCCCACAGCGCGTAGAAGGCGAGGCCGCCCTGACGGGCACCGCCGCCCGCTGACGGGCCCGGGCCCGGGCCCGGACCCAGCCCCAACCCGCCCCAGGCGGCGGGGCGGCGGCAGGCGGGCAGCATGGCGGCGGGGTGGGGGGAGAGGAGTGAGGGGCTGTGGGGTGCCGCCATTAAGGCGCTGAACGGCGGCGCAGCTGCGGGCGGCAGCCGGCCATCAGCCGCCCCCCCGCCTCCGGCACTGCGGGGAGAAGGCCCGGAGACAGAACTGGGGGACGGGGAACCGGCCCCGCTGCCCTCAGGCTCCGCTCCTGCGAGCAGGAAGAAGGGCGCCAAGCACCGCCGTGCCTGCGTTTCCCTGCTCGTGCTTCTGTGGCTGTGACCTGATGGCAAGGAGGAGGGACAGCAAAGTGCTCTCACATCCTAAACCAGGCCCCGTCCTTGTCTCTGTAGCGAATTATACACATTTCTAGAACCCGAGCCACGCATCCCCTTCTGGGGAGGAATAGTTTTCTGATTCCTCAGTAATGTTATCAGTGAATATTTCTTGTAGCTTGCAAAAAGAGGAGCTTGTATTCAGCAATCGGGACTACCACCAAAAGAAGACAAGACGGGAGTAAATAATAAAAAAGCATATTCTTTACTACAGAGCGTGTATTCCATTGCGTATCCAACCCTACTACTACAACAGTGAATACCACTAAGTTTAAAACTGCTGTCGATAACCAGACAACACTGAAATCAGTGACAGGGCTTCAGTGGCCAAAGGAACAACGTTGCCCACACACAACTGGAAAGAAGAGTGGCCTCCCATGCAGGGCCAACCCAGCCCACTCAAGTGAGACCTTTGCTGAGCTGCATGAGATCAGACCATTCCTGCTGCAGTCCAACCACAAAAAATATGGAAAGGGTAGGAAATGACTAACCTTGTGAAATTTCACATCACTTCTCTGCATCCCTACCAACTTGCTTTATTGTCCTCTTGGCCAAATGCCTGAGCCATGACAGAGGACAGAGATTCATAGTGAGCTAATGGTTATCAAATAGCTGTAGCACTGTTTCTTTTATGTGCTCTTAAATAAATAAATAAAACAGATGAAATGTGTAACTTGGCAGTCATCTATCCCTTTGATCGTCTTTCTGTATGATTGCTCCTGCCCATCAATTATTTTGTAGAAAAGTTCCAGGCAAACACAGGATGAGAACAAAGACCTGTGAACTTCTGCAGTACTTGTCCCATGGGGTTTTGAAACAAGACAAAAGAGAAGGGATGGCTAAAGCTCAGTTCCCGTTTTGACCAGGAGGTGTTCTCTGAAGATATTTCCTTCAGGCTGTGTAAATACAGTCTTCATAGCAAGATGAAGCTGACGGTCAAGCAGCTATGAGGAAATTGTGAAGGGCACTTTTCTTTAGATAATTTCATCAGTATGTGATAACTGAAAGGATGTTTTTAAACCTTCAAATTGAAAGCTTTAGTAACAGATTAGTTAGCCATAGAGGATCTCTGCAAATGGAGGTGAAAAGTACCAGTATTAAGCACTGGGAAGAAGACCATTCAAATTCTACTTGGTTAAAATTATATGAGCTTGGCTACTAGCTTGTTCCCCTTGAGTTCTTCAAATATTCAGTATAATCTCAAGTGCTGCAGAGAATATGAAGAATAAAAAATCCCTGACACTCATTTTAACAGACAGAAAAATTCCTGGCTAAAGCCATAATCACTAGCTGACAACAGAGCATTTTCCTATCCATTTGCAACTAGAATGTTTGGTACACTCCAAAGTACATCTTTAATAGCTACTGCTTCTTTGCTCATAGAAGCTTTATTGCATTCATGTTTTGTTGGAAAGTCTGTAGTTTGGTTTCTCATATGAAGACATTCACTTGCTTTAAACAGAAGACAAAGGGAGTGATTGCATAGTGAAAAGTTTATTTAAAGGGAATAAGTTCCAATATACTATTACAAATCAGCCACAACACATTAAATATAAACAATACAAACCAAGCCCAGAAGGAATGCAAGCACGCTATAAATATATCTTCACATGTGCCCTTCAGCAAGAGAGAGTCAGTGCCACCTCTCGTTAAAATATCCTGTTCTCCACTTAAAAATCATCTCTTGGGAGGAGATGAAAAGCAACAGGTTGCTGCAGAGAACTCAGTTTTGAGATTACAGGACATCATAAATATATCACATAAATAAGGACTTACAGACAACCATTACAGTTCACAAGAATATACATCTGGGGGAAAAAAAAAGGCAAAAAAAAAGCATGACCAGCTACAAGACACTCTCCATTGCAAGACTATGCTATCAGCCTGGAGCAGCGAGTTGAGAGCAGATCGTTTCACCCTGAGGTGAGCAGTTAGTCACTTGGGCATCCTGGAGGTTGCACAGAGATCATCACCAACTATTTAGTTTCTGAGAACAGTTCCTAAACTTCAAGGATTTTGCTTGGCAAAGTCTCTTTAGCTCTGAACTTAGTGGTTTGGCATCCAGCTTCTTGTGTAAGGGACTTGACTCACCAGTCCAGATGGGCTTAAACTAGATAACCCTAACCAACAAATCACAGAAGTCTTCCTCGCCCTGCCTGATAAAGGGTACGTATTTCTTGTGATGGTGCTTCTGAGAAAGCAACATGTAAAATTCAGAACAGAATACAGAAATGTCAAGTGGAGTCAGGTTCACTCAGCTCGATGATCTGTCTTCAGCTGCAACAGCACAAGTGTTTCAGAATAAGATGCCAGAGACTCTTTGGAGGCAAATATGGAATAGTCCCACAGAAAATTCTCCTCCTAGCAAGATGTGTTTGAACTCTGCAGTTTGATGTATGCTCTAAAACCTTATAGTTAGTTTGTATTTACTGCAAATGCACTTATTTAGATGACTTAGCACTTTGACTCCAGCTCAACTCCTGGCTTCTTTCACAGTCCAATTAGCTAACATATTTAACAAGATCGGTTAACAGTTTTCCATTCTACCAATTCAGATGTTCTGCTACATCTACATGACATTAATCATCACATCCAATATTTTTCCCAGATATGAGAATTGGAGAAATTTCTCTCCCATTTGGAGATCATAAAAACTTTGTTGCTTTGGTCTCTCACCTGGTCTCAATACACATAAGCACACACCCCTCAGCACTGGATTCAGATGCTTCTTAGGGAAAATGGTGAATGGCCACAAGGAATGCTATCTATGTCTATCTATCTAGTGTTTTTCTGGTCCTCAGGCTTAGCATCAGCATATCAAAAGGAGTTGTCCTCTGGTGTTCCCCAATATCTGACAGCAGCATATGATTTCCAAAGGCAAAGATCCTATGGTGCCAGAAAACTCAAACACAATTTTACTACTCATCTTACAGCAACAAGGCAGTCTAACAAACAGCTTAAATCTCCAGGAACAGCCTACTGGGGCTCTCCTTGCTTGACCTTAGTTAGTGCTTCCCGTGTACTTGAACGGGCAGAGAAACAGGGAGAAGAAACCCCTTCGCTTAATGACATCTATGGCTCTTATTTCAGACATGCTCCCTGCTCCTAAGGCACCTTGTGATAAATCCTCCTCTATAGAGCTGTTTTAGTTGGGGTAGTGAGACAAGGAAGAAGGGTATAAGCAGTGGGGTTAAAAAAAAAAAAGTGAATTCATTTAGGGATTCATTCTCTACCCCAATTCTCAGCTCACAAGAATGAGTACTACTTTCAGCAACTGGACGTGTGACAAGGGTCACCTGTAGCCCACCCTACCAGGTCCAGCAGCACAACTGGCCCCACTGCAGGCCGTACGCGGTTACGTGCACACAGTTACAAGGAGACAAGCGCACAGGAGGGAGCCAAAAAGAAAAGAGCGTGGCTACCTTTTAGACCGAGTTGCATAGTAACTCAACTTTCATCTTAGCACCTTAAGTCAGTCAACTAAGCTCTTTCTCTCCTTAGATTTAAACACACATTTTCATCTTATCTGTTTGTGTAAACGGCTCGTTAGCAATATTAATTTACATAACTATTAAATGGGTCCCAAACCTTAATTTGCAACTAGCCTATGCCTGCCACCAATAATCTTTCACATGAATCCATATTGCAGGCCTCCAAAGAGTTTGTGAGTAAATTCAATCAGTAACGTGGTCCTTGATTAAGCAATTTTAACTCCTCAGTGAAGTGCATACATTTTAAACTCCTGCTGCTACACTACTGCTAAGGGGGAAAATAAGAGAAAACAATGGGTAGCTTATGACCTTCTTTGACATCAAAAAATGTCCAACAGATTGTAACAATTATTATAAATAAACAATTATACAACCTAATTTTTATGCAAGTCCTATGCTACAGGACTGTCTAATGTCTCTGGCTGAACACTGATATCTTATTTTTAGATCTAAATTATATTCGAAACAAAATGGAAAACAATTTCGTGCTTTTACAAAAGCAAACCCAATTTAAAAAAAAAAAAAAAAGACTGTTTGCAAAATGCAAAAGAAGCTTATCCCTTAATTGAGCTTTTTGAATTTCTAGACACAATCTACTGGAAGAAGAAACACATTTTTTAAAACTGATCTGAAATCTTCCTTCAGGAGAAAAATAAGAAATTTTCCTTTCTTGAAGATTAATTTCCCTCTCTGAAGTGCAACTGCCTTTTAAATTCATTTTTCTTTCTAGACCCAAGGTCTAGTTCCATAGGCCTCCAATTAAAATAAGAAGGGCTTCCATCGCTGCCTCAGCAGATAGCAGGATTAGATACAAGTCCAGGAGACACAGAAGGCAGAAAAAAAGACACATGAGAAATAAGATTACTTCTTTGAACCAACTGTGGGTTCAATTTTGAATAAGAATGGCTGCTGTTAATCACTAGCCATGCAGCCAAGCTAGTGAATTTATCAGAAAATGAATAAAGACTACATATCCTTCCAAAGAGAAGTTGTCACTTGGATAATGAATGGTATTTGAATACCTGAGAAACAACATATTCACGTAATGTGGAAATTAAAGAATAAACAAAGAACAATTATCCTGTACAACTGTGAAGCTTCTGTTTCCTGCAGATGAAATATTCCATGTCTAAAACTATTTTGTGTTCTTAAGAGATACCAGATACATCTGGGAAACCGAAGTATCAAAATAACACACAGCAAACACTTTCAGTTCCACTGCAGCAGGCCTATTTATGGGCACAGTGTGTTTGCAGGACAGGCACATACGGATTGGGATGACGTACCATATTCAATGCTACTGTTAAGCTTAGGTCAGTGGGACTAGGAGATGGGGACAGTTCCAAACGAGTGACCTGAGCCTCATTAAAAGGTTGTCCCATGCTTCAGAAAGCTAGAACTGAGCAATCGGATCACCATCTACAAGGCAACTTATATCTTCACTAAAACCACTAATACCTTGGTAACTTGCACATAGTATTTGGTTCGGGAAGGAGCCAGAACTGGTAGCGAGGCAGGCCTTATTAACCTCTTACAACATGACAAAATGTATTTTGAATCGTGATATAAGCAAAATATAGATGGGGGTGGGGGGGGAAAGTGGCTGTGAATTAGCAATATGGAGGCCACATTATAGGGGCAACAGTTCTTTAGTGGTAATAACACACTAGTACAGAGTAAGTTGTATAACTGAGGGTCGATAATTCTAGAAAATCTAATGTGTGTACAGGTCAAAATTCCCTTTGTGATAAAAAAAAATCCTAATTAGAAAGTGGACCAGGTGCCAGACTGTGCCTCATACATTAAGCAGCAAGTGCACACAGCACCCTGCAGATCATATCAGAAAGGACCAAAGGCAGTCATCAAGCGGGGTGACACTGACATTTTTGGTCAGACAGACCAAAAGGCCTTTTCTGTCATCTTCTGCTTAGTGTCTAAGAACTTGATAGGCAACAGAAGAAAAAAGGGGAGAACCTTATGCAAGTTGCTCAGGCCTGATTCAAGTGCTGTACAAAGGCTGTAGCATGGTCCTTTGTCTCCCCAAGAGGGGCTAAAGGAAGGAATAGTCCTCCCCAGGCTGCTAAATGAAAGATCACCTTACTCTGGCACATACCGAATCCTACTGTTCTACCTCCCTGTAAGATTGTCCTATGCTTCCCTCTACTTGAATAATGCAGCTTTGCAGTTCCCCTCGTGCCAGGTTCTCTCTCCTTTGAGAAAGGTGACTGCTTTTCCCTCCATCACAGGGCCCAGAGTGGCAGCAGCTCTGCTGCTTACCCTGATCAGCTCTGCTCCCTGCCTGCTCACCCTGAAAGTAATCGTGATCCAACCAGTCTTCTGGTTTCCATTCTCCTGTGCTCCCAGCTCCGGCTGCTCCACTGTAAACTTCTCTCTCACACCTTCTTGACCTCCTAAGTGCTCTGGGGTAGTGAAAAAGTACGCAGAGATAGTAAAAAGAAGAGCTTGAATATAGAGCAAATTGCACAGCATTACCATATAGCCTCAATAGGAAATATGCAGCCCTCCTAGGAGAGTTAAATCTTTGGCTTTAACTACCCAAAAATCATTTTGTCCATCGTTCCCTCTCAATAGAAGGAATGGACCAAGTAGAGGTGCTTTACCTGGAGGATTTAAAAATAAAACTCAGAACTCTACTAGAATCACCATGCAAACAGCCATTTTGTGTCCCTGCAAAGAGGTATCAAAATGTAAATACAGCAGTATTCTTAAAAAGAGCACGATTTTAAGTTAAAAGTAGTAAAATAAACACCACTTACAGATAAATGTGATTTAAAATTAATCTCCAAAGGATTAACTTAATCCTTGTTCAACTCTGCCAATACTCGAGCAGAAAGTGATTACTAATGCCATCGCTAGCCACCAAAACAGGCAAGGAACTCCATCCTTTGCCACGTGGCCAGGGTTTGCAATGGCCTAGCTGATTCTGGTTTACAGAAAGGATTGGTTAAATTCCATCCCTTTTGATTTTCTGAGCAGAGATACTCTTTTGCAACAATACCTTTGTAATAGAAATAGCAGCTGACAAACTACACTTCCCTGGGGAGCATTTTCCTTGCTACATATGCTATTATCCAGCTGGCAGCAATACCAGTGAACAAACATGCTGCTACTGAGAAACATTTCCTGTATATTTATTGGTTGTATCCTAGCCGTTTTGTACTTATTCAACACAGCAGTAAATCATTTCTTCTGTTTTACATCTGGATGACAGAAGGGGAAAAAAAATAAAAATCTTTTGGTGGTCACCAGAGCTTTAATCATAACTTTTATATCCCTATAATCAACAGATGCAACATCCAAATCTTAATCCATAGGAAAATCCTCCTATGAACTTCTAGGTGTGCGCCTTCCTCCACAGCTCCCACACCCTATCCTAACCCTACCGTAGGTTGGGGCTGGCTGTTGTTAGCATGACCTGGCTGCCACTGGCCATGCTGCATCCCCTCCCATGAGAATGAAGGAAGCGCTGGCTGCTGGTGACATTAGCGGCGGTAGGTGATAACATTATCAGTGGTTAGGAGACAAGCCAGCCATGCTTTTGGCTCACTGCAGCTGACAGCTGCCCTCTAGTGATCCAGATGCAGCAGAAGAGTCTAAAGACCTATTTACAAAACAGTAACATATCAAGAATATTTTGACTTCATTTCGTACCAGTGCAACAGAACGAAACCGTGACCACCTGAACCTGGCCTCCGGGCATTTACTGGCTACAACAAAGGCCCAGCCGGATGCCCGCACAGAGCAGGACTTGTGAAGTTTTACAGAAAGAACAGCTGCCCATGGACAACCAGAGAGTCACAGCCACCTTTCTCCACTGGGACAGCTGGGAAGGAGGATGCGAGGAGAAACCAGGTTGTGTCTGAAGAGGAGGTGGCAGAGTTGTGCCTTGGTTCTGTCACACAGCAGTGCCCATCGGGGAGTACCAGGGCAGGGCGGCAGCCTGCCACGCTCAGTACTGCCTGCCTGCCATCCCTGCCCCTTCCCATCCCTTCAGCTAGTGTAATAGACATGAAAGAAGAGAGTCTTATTGCGGAGGAGAGAGTAGGAGTTATCAAATTTCAGCAGGTAGATGCCCTCGCCTGGGTAGTCGTGGCTGCCTGCCTGCACCTCCCGATGGCTGTCCCTTCGATACACAGGCATGATCTCTCCGTAGCGGTTCCGCAGGTAGCTTTTGGAGCCCCTTTCCACATCACCCACAGGGGCGAGTCCTGAATGGGAGAGAGCAGAGAAGTAGGACAGAGCCTGTTAATCTGCTAGACAGTCCAGAAAAAGATAAGACCAGATTACAGAGACCCACGAATACATGGAGGGCTAACTACAATAGCATTACTCATAGTGTCTGCCCTGAGCTCTCTGCCAATACTACTAACAAAGACCCACTTCCCTTACCATGGCAAAGGGCGTGCTGAGAAACAGTTCTCTTGGGAAGACAGTGTACACCGGCCTGCCAGACTGGTCTCCTCTCCCTGGACTTACCTTCTAGCCAGCTCACTCCTTTTATACGCGCCACAACAGGGACTCCATAAAGCGCTCCACTGATATGGATGTGGAGCAAAGGAAAGGCAGGAAAGGTCTTAGCTATAACCTCACTGTTTTTGTACAGCTTAGATTCACTTCTCCAAGAATAAACTCCTCACATAGGAACTTATATACTTTGGAGAACTTGCAAGAATAATTTCAGACAACAATCCCCCAGCTGCACTAGTCACAAATACACTTAAGACAAAGAACAGGTAACATGCTTCTCACAGCTACAAGGACACAGGCCGCAGTCCTCCCAAATGCAGTCAACAGGAGCGCCTGATATACTAGGAAAAAAGACACAAACAAACAACAAAACACACACACACAAAAAAAGAACCTTTTTGCTCCCACCTGCCACCAGATATTTCTCAGCCTCAGAGGCTGAGCAAAACACTCAAGTTAAAGTTTCAGACCCTAATCTCATTATCGGCTGGAAGCTGAACAAGTGATTTCTGATTTATTTTTCGGTGTGCTGAATTTCAGGAATGTTCTTGGAGAATAACAGCCACTGACATATGCTAGAGCAGGAAGGGTTAAATGCTTTCTCATTACAGCCTAACCAAAACTCAAAAGGCTGCAGAGATAAGCAGTCTGGGTAAGCAAAGTAGATGGAAATTACAGCATCTGACAGACATGCAGCAGCATGGCAAGAAGCACCACAAATTAACCTTCATGAGCTTTGCACCAACCTTCAATTTCTTCTTCCTCCTCTTCATCCTCCTCATCACTGGATTCGCTGACCTGAACAGTAATGGCAGTGCTAGTAACAGTGGTCCAGTCAAAATAGACTCCAAATCCAATGTCGTAGTCATCTGTAGCGAACTCCCAGCAAAGACGTTTCCCATCAGGATGGGTTGGCACACGGACCGTCACCACCTCACCTCGCTTCACCACCATCCTAGCATTCTTCTCCTTTCCCACCTTGGTTTTGAATTCCTTCATCTTCCCCATGGTCCACGTAGTGGGTGGAGCCAGAGGGGGAGGCTGAGCTGAGACAAGGGAGAAAGATCAGCAGCTCATCTTACTTTTCACTACCGACAAACTGTTACATGAAAACAGCGAAGCTATTTCTGATAAGACTCTCTTATCCTGGAGCCTGCTCCCAGAAGCAGATGTGAAGTTTTCGCACAACACTAGCCAAGAACCCACACTTCCAGCAGGAGTCAGCAGTGCCCCTGACACAGCCTCTGCTCTTCTCTGGCCAAGGCAGGCACTGGCACTTTAAAAGTGCCCACAGAGTCATTGATAAGTGTTGCCCTTTCAGGCCTCACCTTTCCTCTGCTCCCCAAGGAGGTCTGCAGTCTCCAGCTCAGCAGAAAGGATATCCACAGCACCAGTGTGATCCGACTGAATCATGACTATATCCCCTCCTCCTTGATGTATGTGGTAGTTGGTCATTCGAACAACAGCTTCCTGCACAAAGCACAGAGTCACACAGACTATCAAAATAAGAAAGTCCTCAGCTGGACTTAAAACAAATCAGTAATAATCTAAGAATCTTTCTGAAGTCAAGTCGGATCCTGCAGAAGCTTCTGTTACAGCTGAAAAGAAACAGCTGGTTCTGAGGCACCTCTGCATTATTCCCCGCCACAGCACCAAATTCATAAACTCTGGAGAAAAATGCTGCATTAATGTCACAAATTACAGACCCCTCAGCCTCCCCAGGAGGCTGGGCAGGCACATGTTTGCATCTGCCTCGGAGCTAACTGTCATCCTTCAGCAAAGCAACAAACAGCCTTGCAGATTTAGAGGACTACTCTTGGAAAGCACTCCCAAGGCACTGTCTCTCTAGGGTGAGCTTTTCAGCTCTGTCTGCATTTAGACTGCACCACGATCACACCGACATTCACTGCATCCTGGGTAAGGGTCCATCTGGTTTATTAGGGCCAGCCCTCTCTCCTAATGTATAAAAATGCACAGCTCCTGAGCTGCATGCTACTTGCAAAGCATTTCCCAAATGTATTTGTAGTGCAACCAAATTGGCTGCTCACCAAAAGAAACGAAAGATGGCAGATTCCCTTCAGCTCCCTCTCCCGTAAATCCGCAAGAAGGGAATCCCCAAAAGACCCAGACAAGACGCAGAAGGTGAAAATAACCTTGAAGCCTTAACAAGCCAAAAACTGCAGGGAAGTAAGGACTAGCCAAAGACACAAGGGATTTCACACGGCTGATTGATAACTTTTACTTCCCACTAACATATAGAAGAAATATAACTGAATCTACGTTAATATTATTTTCATATTAACACAGTCCTTAAAGCCTCAGTCTCACAGTCATTAAGCACAGCAGCAGGGTGGAAGAAATGTCGCTGCACCTCTTTTCCTTTCTTTTAAAGTTAAGAAACACCCACTTACCTCTTTGGTGGGCTGGGTTTGGTCAGGCAGCTTCTCTTCTAGTTCAGCCGCTTCCTGGTCCTTCAAAGTGCAACCTTCTTCCTTCGAATCCTCTGTCACTCCGACACTCACAGGCGACCTAATCTGCGACCTCTCGGAGGAAGAGAGCACTACAATTTAGCACTTACACCCAGGGTACAAGTGGCAGAGCTCAGCCATGACAGGGCTCACTCCGCTCTGCAACTGGAATTCAAGGGGACAGGAGGCAACCAGCTTCCTGCGGTCAGCACCCACCACCTGTGCAAAGAGCCCTCCAACACCCCACTTCTGCCCTCATTTCCCCAGGAGGAACTCATAACACCGTACGAAGCACAGAAATCAGCAGTAACTTTTTCTGCTCAAGAAAGGACAACTTCTGCTATGCCAGCTAGTACATGACACCCGTATATTCCATCACAGGCCAGCTGGATCAATGAAAGGATTCGAAACAGTTTGGACAGCCATCCTGAAAACGCCCTCAGTTTAAGTGGTCCATCACAGCTTTCCCGTTAGCAATCCCAAGAAATACAGAGAACACACAGATCCCTCTCTGCTGTGTCCAAATATGCTACACAGACAAGCAAGCTGTAAGACATACAGTGGCAGCACAAGAGTAAAGAGGTCCAAGATCTGCACTGTGACAAGAGGAGATGGACATGTCAGAACAAAAAGAAATGTACAAAGAAGTAAAAGAATAAGCAGGAAAGGAAACAATAACCTTGACATTCTTTCTCTCGTGAAGATTTTTCTAAATTACTGTTTAAAAAACAACCTCCTGCATGTTGTATATAACTGGAAAGAGTTGTCATCCCAAATGAACTCAAATGGATGCCCGAACAAGTCTTCTCTGACATACTGTTAGACACTATGCGAAACCTCCATGAGAAGCAACCTAGTCTTTAGTAACAGTATCTTTTTTGAAAAGTGAAGCCTTCTCTCAGCACTACAAGACTAATGTAAACTGCCTCGGTCTGAAGGATCGTTAAGTGTGAGAACACAGAAGTAATGAAAACTACATACATATTTCCTCAAATTTCTCCTTTCACAAAGGACAAATATTCTCATTAACAAGAGATCAGACTATCAGTGTAGCCTGGAACAGTTAATTGATTTATTTTTTAATCGCAGCTCAACTCAGAGACGTTCCGTGCTGCATCTATACAGGTGACCAGAACAGGGCAAATGTGGCTTTTGTTTCCAGATCTGTACTCCGACTGGAAGAATGTACAAGCTCTGTAAGCAGATCTACAAATAAAATGTTCAGCCAATTCCTCTTCAAGTAACCCTTTTGGACTGTCCCCCTTCCTTTCAAAGGAGATTCAACTTATACAATTTATCAGGTAACATACATGAGCATCCAGCATCTACTTTGGCCATTCTGCTCACAGCCTACATTCATTCTTTAAAGAAAATTAGAGGACATAGTAAAGAGTGATATAAAAACACATTTGGGGTCAAGAAAGTTAATATCAATGTCATTTGCATCAAGCCAAGATGACATCAAACTGCTATTCTAGTAACTAGGGTCATTGGTTGATTTTTTTTTTAATTTTCTTAATGAGGTCGTTATTTAATGAATAGTGCGATCTTCCATCTGACAAATTTAACTTGCAAATTTCTAAAATTGTGTCGCATGCAACACATGCGTGCTAGTAAATGAAAACTCCACTGCATGCAGCGTTTGTGCTTGCAGCCAGCAGATTGACCACAAGCACCATCTGCCCAACAGGTAATAACAAGCCACATCTGATAAGGCGGTTGATCAGCAGCATTAAGGGAAGCGTGATGTGAAAGACAATGGGTGAAGAATAAAAAACAAACAACGCTGCCAAAAAACAGTAAAATGCATTTTCTAGCTCAGCTTTCACCAGAACTATACATGGTGGAAATGCTTAATTATTAAGCCGTCCTTCAGAGAGAACAGAGAAAACTTCCTGCCGAATGCTCATTAGTTCTTGTTGACTACAAAACCTACCAGCGTTCTCCCCAGCCTGACTGATTCTGTGATCCAAAAAGGTGAGCCATGAACTGCACTTCGCTATTTCATGGGCTTTAAAACAACCTTAAGCCTACGGGAACAACTCCTCCTACACTGATTCCAGTATATACTGTCCGACAGCCGACAACTGTCTCCCATCTCCTCTCTCCACCTTCACGGAGCCAGCTCTCGGACAGAGGAGGCGGCGGGGGTGAAAGGGGCTGTCACGCACGTGGGCCACACCGCACAGGAACGTTTCCTACCCGCGCTGCGAGGCGCTGGACTCCGAGGACTCCGCCGGCTGATCCGCAAGCTCTGTCTCTCGGGCTGCATCTTCGTTTTCTAACGACAAACAGAACACGCGGGAAGGTGAGATAACTCGCGGTACTTACAGACGCTCAGGCAGGAGGGAAACGACACCCAAACGCTGGCGAGGTGGCGTGGCTGCGGGACGGAAAGCTGCACCAGCCTGCCGCGCTGCAGGCTGCACCCGGCATCCTGCAGCACGAACGCTTTTAAGCGCCTCGACCGTGAAAAAGGGAGCACCAGGACTGAGGCGGTCCCGGCGCAGAACCGCTCTCCGAAGCCGGGGTAACGCAGAAGGAGCCAGGGCGGGAGTTGGCCGCGCAGCTGGGAGCCCCCGGGCCGCCGCCACGAAGCCGAAGCCTCCCTGGCGCCTCCTGCGCTGCCCCGAGCCCCAACCCCCCGCCCAGCACCCTCCCGGAGGGCCCCCTGCGCGCCCCCAGCCCCTCCTGCGGGAGGCGGGCGGCCCCCGGCCCCAGCTCGCCGCCCCCGCCCCGTACCTGAGGGGCCCCGGGGCCGCCGCCGCTCCCCGCCGTGGGGGCCGCTGATGCCGCCCGGCGCCCCGGCGGCCGGGGGCTCGAACCGGGGTCCTGAGGCGGCGGCGGGCGGCACGGCCGACATGGGCGCGGGCGGCCCGGCGCGGAAACGGCCGAGCGGAGCCGAAGCGCCCTGCCGGAAACACCCGAGCGGCGCCGGGGCAGGGACGGCGCGGGGCGGCCGCAGGAAGTGCGGGTTGTCACGGGAACGTGGAGCCCTGGAGCCCGCGGCGGGGCCCGCCCTGCCCGGCCCGGCCCGGAGCGCCGTGGAGGTGGCCGAGTGGGTGGCGCGGCTCCGCTTCCCCCCGTACGAGGTGCGGGGCCGCGGGGCCTGCCGCGCGGCGGGGGGGTGGGGGGGGTGAGCCCGCGGCTGACCCGCTCCGCGGCTGACCCGCTCCGCGGCTGACCCGCTCCGCTTCCCCCCAGGAGTGCTTCAGAGCCAACGGCATCACCGGCTGCCGCCTCGCCCTGGTGAACTGCAGCAGCCTGCCCGCCATGGGCCTCACCGCCTTCGGCCACGTGCGGGTGCCCCGGCCTACGCTCGCCGCCTTCCCGGCCGCCTCGGCGGGGTGCTCAGAGAGCGGGCCCGAAACTGGGCAAACAAATCCCTCGGGCAAGCGGGGGCTTGACGAGTCCTCGGGTGTAAATCCGTGGAGACGGCGTGCTGCCTCTCCAGCATGCCACAAGTACCTCAGGAGTGCTTGGCCTTGCTGTTAGCCTGCATTCGTCCTCTGACCCCACAAAAATCCCTAGCGAGGTGCACATGGCTTTCCTAGAAACTCCCTCAGAATTTCTTTTCAGTAACTTTCCACTTGCTGATCTGACTTGATTTGTGGAGCATCTGTAAATCTGGTCAGCTTTAACATGCAGCGATTGAAGCACAGCTCTCAAGCAGCAGCGGGTCAATTCATTATTGCTTCCTTGTTTTATGCCCTGCTGAACACAAACAACATCTCTGCCTCTTCCCTGTTTTATAAACATGTAATTTTCCTTTCAAGCCATCTTTTCTTTAACAAACAACAATGGTTAAGCTCTTAGCTATAGTTTGGCCTTCCAGATTCCCGAAGGTTTAGAAAAGAATCATTTCACATCTAAAATATATGTATGACATTTTTCTATCCTTTTAAATTCATTGAGTTTTCACTAGAACCATGATGGAGGAGCGTATTCTTGGATCTTTTATTGCCTCATTTAGGGGTGATAATAGGAAGCAAGACACCTTACCTAAACAGCTCATTGCCTAAGTATTACAGCTCAGTATTTGAAACACGCTGAAGTTTACTCTTCATTAAATCACACTGCTTTTCTACAGAATCGTGTAATTATATTAAAATCAGCAGAAGTGTAGTGGTATAAGATATTGGAGATGCTGGTTATGAAGTTTGGGTTAACACCAAAACGGTAAAGGACCCACTAAAACTTCTAGCTTTTGTGATTATTATGTTTTGGTCTACTTCCCATTAAAGCTCCAAACTTCAGCCAAAGCAGGCTTTAGCCAAAGGAGATGTGGATTTTTGAAAGAGGGCGTGCACGTGACTAAACTGTGGAAGCAGCACAGGTGTTGCCTATGTTTTAGAGTGTAAAATGGAGAAATTAATAACAATTTGTCTTTCTCTTTCCTGGGATCTGTGGTTTGACTGCTGTGGCTTGCAGTTACCACACCCTTAAAGTCAGTAAACACAACAGCTGAAGATAAATACTAGCAAAGAGGTATCTAACAATTAGCATGTGCCCTACAAAGCAGTAATCATCAACAGAGAAGTGCGAGTTTAGGTTTGTTTGAACGGTTCTGAGAGATGTTTCAGAGTCTTCAGTCGTGCAGGGATGGATCCAGTGTCAGAATCACAGTCATCTGCTGTTGGCTGTGGTTTTGGTTGTGCTGATCTCATGCTTCTCTTTAAATGCGTTCTTCCCTTTGACATCAAGCTGTAATCTGGTCTCTTGCAAAGTCAAACAGCTCTACCTTGAATCCAAACAGAGGGTAACATAGGCCTTTGTCACTGAAGAAATCTATTTATATACCAAAAAGCACTTTAAAATAAGAAATGTAGAAGGAAACCTAGATAAAACCACTTTAGGCTGATTTATGTTGTTGATATTAGCAGAGATGCAGCTAATACAGAAGGATCAGCAGGAAATCTGATATGGGATCAAAAGGTACTAGGTTTGAGCAGGAGTCTCAGTTCAAAGCAGGTATGCATACACCTGGTGGTCAGAGCCTTCCGAGCCTACAGAGCATAAACACAGAGACCTGGCGTGAGGTGTGAGCTCAGACTGCAACAGTGTGACTGCAGTGAGCATCAGCATCCCTGTGAGGTCCTCAGAGCTCTATGAAAATAGGAGCAAAGAGAAAAATAGCAACTCAAAATCATGTAATGGAACTAAGACAAGCCCAGGAATAAAACTGAGGTTTTGCTTCAGCTGCAAACTAACTTTGCTTTAGTTGCAGGCCTGTCTTTTGTTCCTGTTTTCAATATCGGCTGAGAAATTGAAACTGACCACACAAGTAATCCTAAAAGGGAAAATGTAATGGAAAGTTCAACAGATAAAACAGGTCCAAAATCCTTACAGATGTTTCCTGGAAGAGCAAAGCTCTTCACAGAATAAGGACAAGACTCTGGGTCACAGATGGGAAAAGTTATCTGGTTTTAAAAGAAAGGCAGTATCCAACTGCATTTTTTTCAGGGGTTAGAAGGGATAATTTACCAAGTTGTAGTACTTTGACAAAGCGGTTTGATTCTGCTAGAATTGATTCATTAATGCCATTCTTTATCAGTGCAAGTTGACTTAAATTTCGTTTTCTTCCTTCTCCTCCTCCGTAATGGAAACCACAGAGGGACTGGAGGCTGCATTTACTGAGCCAAGTCATTTGTTTCGCATTGTGATTTACAGTTGCTTTCCCCAGAGGACACAAGGTAGAAATTCAAATAACCAGGGAGAGAGAAAATCTTTATGCTCCAATGAATAGAGTATGAGCGCTGCTTTTTTATTCTAGAGCACCAAAAAGCAGTTTCACCACTACGCTGAACAATCTTCAGTCTTTGTTTGAAATAGAATATGCCACCAAAAACATTGATCAGCACCACAAGTTTGCCTGTTGGTCAGAGTTGAAGGCATCAAATCGCAGTGGTGATTTTTTCCGGACAGCCACCTTAAAGAGTATTTCTAGTACAAGCAGACACAACCTTTGTAGTCAGTCATTTGCACTTGCCAAAGGTGGCAAGTATTTTATATGCTTTTTAATCCTCACCCTCACATTGGGATACAGGGATTTTGTATGGTGGTTGTTTAACAGCTGAGAAACACTAAGCCACAGGCTAGAGAAATCAACTGCAAAACCTGTTATTTCTCCTGCAGAAACTTAAGAAGAAATTAATCAGAGCTAGAATAAGCGATAGCTGGCATAATTTAGCAAGCTGGGAAATGAGTCTCTTTCAGTAATGTTTTCTGAAGCTTGTAAGTGAATTGGGCACATCTGACAGACTTCAGTGGAACCTAGATGTTCTTGAAGACCATGCTCTACCCCGCTGTTTGTGTTTTCTACCTCTGCCCTGCTTGGCTGGAATCCAGGTTTGCAGAGCTCCGAGCAAACCGTGGCCCACCTGGGTCTGTCAGTAAGGGTGGACTGGAGCAGGTGCAAAGGTGAGGCCATAAACCTGTGCGCAGGGGCACACCAGCTTCCCAGTAAGAAATATCAACAAAAGGCTGTAAATAGTCAAAACCCAGATAGTTACCATAGAAATTAGCGTGATAGCGTCGGTTCAGTGACACAGAAACATTTTGCAATTTAGGGGAAATGGCAGTTTGATACAGAACTCCACATTACGTTTTGTGAAGGCTACTCAGCATGGACAGGTGAAGTTACTGCTGGTTTTAATTCCACTGTATTGGTATTTTGAATGATATCAAAACCACTGAAAATATCACTCCGGCGTTCTTTTGATTTCAGACAAGGTTCTTGAGAGTCAAGCCAAGGTTGGGGGAAGGTGTTGAGGAAACGCTGTGAAAGATGAGTAAAACCTTGAGAACTGCATTTCAAAGCCTCAGGCAGATCGGAAGGTTACGTTCTGAGAGGTGACTCAAAAATAACGGCAAGTCTCTTCACTGACAGTGCCAGGTCCAGCTGGCTCTTACAGCCACTCACCCATGATTTGAGCAATACGGTTTATTGGTTTAATTAGTTTTTCCACCTCTTCTTCTGTGTATAGACTGTTGTTGACAATATAACTTAGCAAACAGCAATGTTTTTGCATTAAGCAGTATAGGCTCCAGCTCAGTCACCCATAACTTGTTTGTTCTGCGAGCGCAAACAGGAAGGCCAAGCTGTTTGTGCCACTAAAGAGAGCAGCTCTGATGCTATCACCCACAGCAAATCTGGAGAATGAGTGGTCTGCTTTCCTTTTACAATGTCACGCCAAGATCATGGCCCTTCTGAGTTGCAAATTCAAGAGTGAAAATGTTCCAAAATTAAGAAACTCGGTTCATTTTTCTGCTCAGTGTATAATACGAGATATTGCCCTATGAAGTGAGAATTTCTGATGTTTTTGTCTTGTATTTCAGGTGATTTCACGACATGTGAGGGAGTTGCTGGGGATCGAAGAGCCTGTCTTCAGCAGATCCATTGCCCTCCCATACAGAGACAACATGGGCCTCTTCCTGCAGCAAAAGTCCCGATCAGGAGAGAAAGCAGATGCCCTCACTTTCTCACAGTTTGTCCAAGAAGCAGGCCTGGAGCCCTACTGCACAGTTCCTCCTTTGCAACAAGCCCAGACTGGGTTAGAGGCAGATGCTGTCCCTTTATCGCAGGACACCCAGAGGCAGGATTAGAGAGTCACACAGCAGTTCCACCTTTGTAAGAAGCCCAGCTGGGACAGCAGTATATACCTTTATTACCTTGCAGTAGGGAGGTACAGTTCCACATTCTCCCCATAAAGCAAAAGGCCAGTGTAGCTCTTAGCTGTTTGATTACAACAAACGCATCCCTACATCGCCTCTTTTCCACAAGGATTTTCTGCAGCCCTTCATTTGCTTCCAGGAACTAAGAGAAGCAGAACCCATAAATCAGGCATGACTTTACCACTGTCTTTCATTTCTGTTTTATAGTTGATTAAATAAAACACAAAAAACTCAATCATAGATGTATTTTAATTATCAGTGATCGATAACAATTTCACTAAAGCGCAAGTGAATAGATCTCTCGCAGGCTTTAGGGTCTGCAGACTGAGCTCGCTGTTAGACCCAGATGTAAGACAAATAGCCTATACAATAACTGGTATACATTTGTGGTGCCTGCTGCTGTCAGTGATCTGAAGGGGCTTAGTTAGAACATAAACAACCAATCCCTGTCCTCACCACAGAAGTGATTTCCTGTGAGACAGAACCCAGCAGTGGTTTGTCGTAGTGAACAGTACTGCCACACGAGGCAGGAAGTATGAGAGAGTACTGAAAGCTAAACTAGAGAAGTTAGGGAATGAAAAATGATTTGTCCTGGGTGGATCTAGACAGAATACCTAGTTAAATGTTTTTTCCCTGAAGTACCACAGAGTCTGTAATGGTGGGGGGGCTTTAATTTTACAACATATCTAGAACATGTACTGTCACCAGCAAGGAAGTACGAGTAAGTGTCGATTAAAGCCTGGCTCAGCAGAAAGAGTGCTTCTGACTAAATCATCACTATTTTGTTTGGTGTCAAAGCCTTGCTTGAGATCCCCCATGGGGAAGAAAAAAGAAAAGGACAGGGCCCAATCCTGATTAGTTACTTAGACCAAAGCTGTAGCCAGTACAAAGCAACTGTAATTCAGTTTTCCGCTGGAACTGCAACAGAAACCAGTGAAGCTGTATCAGGTCATAGTCCGAGATGACTGTGTGATAAGTAAGTTAAGACTAAAATAAGGCAAGATTTGGGCAGTCAGGAAAAAAACAAGTTTACCAAGCAGTCTGGTGTATAAAACTTGTAAAAGCAAATGCATAGATAACGTTGTTGGCTGGAACATCTTTTAAGGAGTTCAAGAACAAATAGTGCTGCTTCTCTCAATCCTCAGTCCTGTCTGAGGCAGCAGTCATTGTCGTATTCCACAGCTGTCCAACAAGACCTTTGTTCATGAGCAAAGCCGTCCTTAGCAATTTATTCGCAAACAGGCTTAGGCTTCAAGCACATGGAGAGGTGGTTCTTCTCTCAAAAGGTGAAAATCAAGAGATCTCAGTGCTGACACATTAGTAAAAATGCTGTTTTTATGCTTGGCAAAGCTGCAGATTGATGCAAAATGGTGTTTCAGAACAGAGGAAAAAGAAGGAAAAGAATGTAATTCTAGTGTATAATCATTTATAAGAGAAAATCTCCATCAATAGTTTGTATTACAACTGAGCAACGGATAAATAAATGTTTATTAGCTTTTTGGCATTATTTTTTTCCCAGCAATACAAAGTCCTTACAGTCTCTTCCTCTACCACATAAAACTGCATGAGTCCAGGAAGGGGAAATGATGGAAGAGGTTTATCAGTATCTCTGGTCTTTTATCCCTTTGGGATGAGATCTCAGCAAATCATTCTGCCATGGGCTTCATTATAGCTTACAAGGATTTAGAATCATAGTCAGCAGTTTCCTCTGGGATTTCTGAGAAAATATTGGAAGCAGTTGTGGACAGTGAGGTTTTGTGATCCAGCACCACGCCAGGCTCCGCCACAGCTGATATAAGAGATGTCTTGGTGCTGATCAGCCCACACTGCTTTGTAGGCCAGTCTCCAAAAGATGCCTGGTATAGCAGAGCAAGATGCTGCTGAAGAAACTCACTCTTTTCTAGCAGCTGGCTAAAGGGAGACTCTCACAGCTGTGCATCTGTCAGGTCAAACCAGGGGAAGGTTCTGGGAAGAGAGACCAAGCAGAATCTTTTATGGGCAACACCAGTCTGTTGCAGCTTGCTAATAACTTAACAAATAACGTCTTTCTTCAGTGTCTACTAGTCTTTTGTCTTTTTTTTTTTTTTTTGGTCTTTGAGAAACAATCAGACTCTGAGATGTGAAGCTGAAGTGTTCCAGGCATTACTGTGCCAGGCATAGCAGAACTAAACATAACGACTCTGTGGAGATCCTGTACCAGTAGGAGCCTTTTCCCTCAAATAGTGTTCCCCTGACTTTGCATCCTCAGTAACCCAGTCTTGAACTAATGTAAGTTCATTACTCATAAAAACCATCCTCTCCAGGTATTCCAATAGGACTTCTTTTCTTTTCTTTTCTTTTCTTTTCTTTTCTTTTCTTTTCTTTTCTTTTCTTTTCTTTTCTTTTCTTTTCTTTTTTCTTTTCTTTGGCATCCAGTGTCCCAGTCCTGACCAGCGGCTTCAGACAATCCCAACTACTAGCCAAACAGAAACCACGGACCAGGACAAAATAACTCAGGGATGATAGTCCTGGTCTTTTATTGCTAACATACCTAAAGCAATCTTTTCCTGGCAGGTGTGTGGTCCTAAGAGCAGCACACATTTCAGCACCTTCCAACCCAACAAGACAGCCCCGTGCTTCAGCTGTGGGATGTGGCAAGTTTCAGAGCAAAGAGAAAACCTGGACAAGCAGCATCTCAGCATTCAACCTTTTACTTACTCCTCTTGAGTCATTGAAGAGGCAAATTTTTTGCTGACAAAACTCTCGCACTCAAACCGTGGGCAGGAAGCTTTCTGCTCGGCACAGATGGGGCAGTGTGCAGGAAAACAGAGGTCATTGAGCAATTTCAATGCCTTCTGGTGAGGCAGGCTCTGCCACATGCTGCTGTTCAGGGCTGCATAGAAAATGCCCACCAGCCATTTGCCATTGACTCTAATTTTCCCTGCAAAACAAAATCAAATGTCAACAACCAATATGCACACAGGTGTGAAGAGAGATTCTCGACTCACAGGCCTGCAAAGAATTGCGTTAGCAATCAGAGCTGGTTTATTTGAAACCTCTGATTTAGGATCATTTCAGGTGAGGATATTAAAATTAATCTTTGCTATTGAGTTTAAACAAAGCGAGAGGTTTTACCCTGGGAGCTGAGGGGGCATGTTGCCTGCACAACAGCAAGGTCTTGCAGCGCTGCTGTGACTGTCCCCTTCATCCCCCACTCCTTCGTAGGCTCCTTGCCAGAGCATTGGTACTGTGGCCTCACGATGGCATTGTAGCAAAGGAGTTGCTTCAACCTGAAAACAAATGCACACGAAGAACCGAGTGTGCCAGAAGAGCAGGATATCTCAGAGCCCACCTCGTCCCAGAGCCCCTGGCCCCTTCCGTCGGCCTTGCAATCAGCATCAGCATTGCCCTGCTTTGGCTGATGGGGGAGAAGCAGGGTGGGGAGGAGGAAGCAGCTGTCCTGTGTGGGATCTGCAAACTGAAAGGAAATGCGGTGCACTGGGTTTGCTTTTTTGCCTGAGGAAAAAGCAGACTGCTGCCTTGCAAGTTTTTCGCTGCGTTACCTCACAGTTATCTTACAGCAGTAACCAGAGGCCCTGGCAGGAGCGGGGTTTCAGTACCGGTGCTGTGTTTGAGCTGGACCTGCTTTGACACCTCCTGACTGTGTCTGAGTTCATAGCCACAAAGCCTAGGGCTTCCTTTAGAAAAACAGAGAGCTGAAATTCTGAAGTGGTCCCATGAACCCAGCAGCTGGGGGCCTAGGGGAGTGACTGACCATGACCAGGTTCGCAGCAACGCTTTGCAGGAAAATCGTGAGGCACGGTAAAAGCTGTGCTCCCATGCAGCTCTGGCTGGGCCAGAGCACACACACTGTCCTCACCCCTCGAGCTTCGGGATGCAAAAATGGCGTGGGCCGTTTTACCTGGGCAGAGGGACCGCAGTGACGAGGCTGTACACCACGCAGGGTTTCCGGATGGCCGTCCGCACAGCGGAGCAGACGGACGCCACGTGTGACGGCAGGCAGCAGAGGAACAGGACGTCTGCCCAGGCCGCCAGCTGCGCGTTGTCGTAGAGGCAGGCGAGGCCCTGCTCCTGCGGGTCTGCTGCAGCAAGCGAGGTGCACGGGGCTCAGAGCCCACGGACCCAGCGCAGGGAAGAAGCACCCACGTGCGGGTGATGCACGACCACCCCTCCCAGGCTGGCTGCCCACCCAAAATGGTGCAGGGGGTCGTTGGCTGCCATCACTGCTCCTGCATGGCAAAGGGCACCTGCGTGACGGAGCAGGCAGCCTCCCGGCCAGGAATTAACATGCAGAGAGCTCAGCCCAGTTCATGCAGGCTGATCTAAAGCCATAGAGCCGAGCCCTGGGATCTGGCTAGTTTTCAGCATCTATAAAAAGCCACTTAATAACCCCTGCTTCCTCTCTGCCCTGATATGATTAGGAGGAGGAATTTTTTCATTGAGTCCCACTGCCGGGCCCTGGCTGGGGAGCACTTACCCAGGCTCTCGGGGCGCCAGGTGGAAATGCGGATAGAAGGGCGCGGAGCCCGGCCCAGCGCCAGCAGCACTCGGGCCAGCTGCTTCCCGAGGTGGCCCCCGCCGATAATGCCAACCTTCAGGCGGTGGCTGCCCACCAGGGAAGTCGGCAAGGCCTCCTCGGTCCCGCTTGGTCTGGGGAAGCAGAGGACCTGGTGTCAGCCCAGCGGGAGCCATGTTTGCCCAGACCACCTGCAGTCCTGCCCTCCAGGAAGGGTCCCATGCCACGAGTCCAGACAGCTCGTCCCAGCCCTGCTCCTCACATCCAGCCCTGGTGCTCAGCAGGGTTACAAGAGAGGCAGAGGCTGCTGGCTACAGCCTGGTGTGTGCAGCACCCATGGGGCTCAGGGCTGACATTACTTTCCCCAGCTCTGTACTTTCCCTGGTTCTCCCAGGGACACATTGGTGCTATCTGGACCTACACCAGACCGACTAGTGATGTGCCTGTGTCATGCTTTAGCTCAGTAACAATGCAGTAGTTTGGGAAGAGCTCGGTGCTTTGAGGTCCCCCCTGACATGACTACACCACCAAAGCAGCATGCTTTACCAACAGTGGGAGCTCACTTCACCGTACCTGAGGGCCTGGAGAAGTCTGCAGAAGAAGATGGCATAGGCACAAGCGTTCACTGCCAGCCCCTTGTGGCGCCTTGTCAGGTACAGCAACCCCTCCTCGCCTTCTATGGTTTCATCAGCCTGGAAGGACGTTGTTGTGGTTTAGCCCGGCTGGCAGCCGAACACCACACAGCCGTTCGCTCACCCTCCTCCATCCCTCTCTGGGATGGGGGAGAGAAACGGGAAAGTGAAGTCTGTGAGTTGAGATAAGGACAGTTTATTAAGACAGGGAAAATAATAACAATAATAATAATAATAATAATAGTATTAATAGTAATAATGTGTACGAAATATGTGATGCACAATGCAATTGCTCACCACCCGTTGACCGATGCCCAGCCTATCCCCGAGCAGCCGCCCCCCCACCCCGGCTAGCCACCCCTATATATTGTTCAGCATGACGTCAGATGGTATGGAATACCCCTTTGGCCAGTTTGGGTCAGCTGTCCTGGGTCTGTCCCCTCCCAGCTCCTGCTGCACCCCCAGCCTGCTCGCTAGCAGGACAGAGCGAGAAGCTGAAAAGTCCTTGGCTTGGTGTAAGCACTGCTCTACAACAATTAAAACATCAGCATGTTATCAGCGCTCTTCTCATTCTAATCCAAAACATAGCACCCTGCCAGCTACTAGGAGGGAAATTAACTCTGTCCTACCTAAAACCAGGATAGACGTGAAAGGCTCTGCAATGTCGCACATCTTAGCCCAGGACAAGCATCAGCAGCGAGGATTCAGAAGAGGGGCATGGCCTCCATCCACACAGCGCTGCAGCCCGTCCCAGCACCTGCTAGAGAGGAGGTGGAGGCAACATACGGACCCCGGCTCTTCTCAGGGCTTCTCCTTGCAGACACGGGACTTGCAGAAGTGGCTGGTCCCCATGTGCAATGCAGGTGCTGGGAACAAAAAATGAACCTGTGCTTTCCCTGAGGCTACAGTTCTCTTAAGTCCCAAATGGATGCAGCTCAGCAGCAGTATGCAGGTGTGGGAGCCCTGCTGGGTACCTGCAGTATTTCTTGAAGAGAGCCACATGGATGCTTTTGGGGGCATGAGGCACTTGTCACAGGAGTGGCTAGGAGCAGCCCAAAAAGCTCTGAAAACCAATTTGTGCCGATTGCCTCCTGCCCAGGGAGGCTGCAGCACCGCTCTGTGTACCACAAACCACACCAGAGATGGAGAGACACTGAGGGCTTTCAGCAGCACGGCTCCCACGGGGTAAGAGGCACCACCAGGACGGAAACACCCTCAGCCAAGCCTGAGCCAGGGACAAAGATGGCCCATGCCTGCCACACCACATGTGGTTGGGGTCCTGACCTGCACCGTCCCTCACCTGCAGCCTGCCAAGGTTCCACCCGCTCAGGGTCTGTCCCGGTTTGTGTCCCTGCTGCCATGACGAGTGCCTGGTTACCGGCTGCCTCAGGGGACTCTCGCCCTTCCTACAAGGAGCCGGGAGCATCGCCTCTTCCAGAGCCCAGCAGCTCCATTCAGAAATCCTACAACCAAGCAACGTCCTGGCCTGGGATACATGGGTAAGCCCGGCAGCAAACCTTACCCTAGCCAGCAGCACCCTGGGCTGCATTAGGAAGCGGGTCAGAGGCAATCCTGCCTCTACATCCAGGGTGCTGCCTCATTCTGGGCTCTTCAGTACAGGAGACGTGGACATACTGGAGAGTCCAGCAAAGAGCTAAGAAGGCTACGGGACTAGAGCATTTTTCATGACAGGCCGAGAGCTGGGACTGCTCACTCTGAAGAGAAGGCTGAGGGAAAGTCTTATCAATGTGTATAAATATCTGATGGGAGGGAATGAAAATAACCAGACTATTTGTGGTACCGGTGCCCAGGGACAGGATGAGGGGCAGCGGGTACAAATTGGAACAGGGGAGATGCCATCTGAACACAAGAAAACACTTTTTGAACACTTTTTTGTTCGTCTGTTTGTTAAACGGGGGTGGTCAAATACAGGAACAGTTGCCCAGACAGGCTGGGAAGGCTTCAGCTGTGGAGTTAACTGAAAACCCAACTGGAGACGGTCCTGGTCCACCTGCTGTAGGTAACCCTGGTTGAGCAGGGGGATTGGATGAGATGATCATGCAGTCCCTTCCAACCCTAATCAGTCCTACGATTCTGTGGGAAAAATAAAGTAAAACAAAACAACAGTGACCACAGAAACTGAGATTGCACTTAGTGCACAGTGCAGCAGGGGTCCTGGAGCCCAAACTTGCCCTCAAACCAGTCGGTACGTTGCTGTACATAACCTTCACCTCTCTGTGATCATCCCCAGGGCAGCAGATGCTCCTGCAACATTCAAATGAATTTATTTGTGCTGATGGCATGGAAGGTGTGAAATAAGGTACTGCTGCAAGCAAAGCCTCTTCATAGTGACACTCAGCGTGCTTTTCAGGACATGAGAAAACACCCCGCACACTCACTTTGCAGAAGGTGTGAGAAAGTGCTCAGGATCTACACAGAGTGGCAAAGTGCTCAATGTGGGAAGGAAATAAAAAGCCCAAGGAGAAAGAGACAGCTTTATTTAAGGAGTGGAAGTGAAGTCTGGAAGGATGAAGCCAGCAGTTGCCTGAGGAGTTGTTTTTCTGAGAAAGTGCAATTCAATCCTTTCTGGCATAACACTCTGAGAAAAAAAAAAAGAGTTGCTGGGGCCAGCAGGTTTGCGCTGACTGAGAAGGGTCGCTCCTTGCTCTCCATCCAACCCAGCAGGGTTCTGACCAGCTCCACACGACGTGCCCACTCTTCCCTGATGAAGGTATCTGCCGAGAGCTGCAGAGTGCCAGCATGGGGATACAGGCAGAGGCTGCTGCCCTGGCTCTGCAGGAGTTCATAAAACACCTCTTTTCCTAGGGTGAGCCACAACAAAACAAAGAAATGGACTTTAAGGTGCAGCTGGCCCTTTCCCCCATCCCGCTCTGATGCGGGGAGAACACAGCCCAGTTGGCTTTACTCTCTCCACAGCCATGACTGGTGATGCCGAAGCCAGCTTGAATGTTACAGGGACTGGTCAGCATTCTGTTGGAGACCCACGAGCGTGGCTGACCTCTTCCTCTTGCTAGTTATAAACTCAGACACCACACAGAGCAAATGTAACCTTGCCTTGCCCAGCAACTTCCCTCTGTAAACAAAAGCCATGCCCGGCTTACAGCCAGGTCAAAGAGAATCAGATTCCAAAAGGAATCAACCCTGGTGGATCAGTTCCATGGTTTCACTGGCTGCATCAGAGCCGCTGCCTTCAACCAGCCTGAACGCTTCTGTCCCACGAGCCGCGGGCACCCGCTGTCACTGACGAACACTGATCATGCAATGAGTAGTAACAGAGTTGCTCTGTTGGCGCTGGACCAGGTTTTGCAGTTTCCTCTCTCGCTGGCAAGGCAACGTCCAAGCAGGCTGCTCGCAGGTGCTCAGTTCTTCCATCGGATTTGCTAAAAGAGAGAAGGCGGCATGACTAACATCAGTGCTGACCGCAGATCCCTCAGGCCAAGCTGCTGAGGCCCAGTCCCTGAAAAGGGGAACTATAGCCGTAAGGTGCTACTTCTATCAGCTTCACCCTTCATTCCTACACTGAATGCAACCCCAAACATAATAGTAGCTTCCCAGAAGGGAGAAAAGAATGTAGGAGAGCCATGCCCTTTCTGCACACCTAACCAAGAGCCATCTATGATGAGAGTTTCTATAATAAAAGGTAGGTGTTTCTTACTGCGTTGTTGAGTACGCTGTTTATCTTCTCTTCTTCTGCAGAGCCTCTCTCCACCTTGCATTTATATGCCATCAGCTGGATGCGATCCTTTAGATCCCTGTACGTCTAGATAAACAGCAAAACCAGCACACATCTGAGCAAAGGGGACGCTTCCACAGCTGGAAGTTTTCCCAAGACTCAGGAATAAGCAAACCCCACCAGGCACACGGCAGCAAATTGGCATGGGAAAGCTGGGGAGAAAAAGCAGGCTTTTGTCCCCTCTCTTCAGACACACAGCAAGGACTCACATCTATGACAACATCGTGGCACTTGTATTTTGTGGCGAGGTTCAACCGTGTCTCCACATCCTCTACCAAGCGCACGTATTCCTGCAGCACCTGCAAGGGAAGGAAGAGTGTGTCAGCTCCCTTCTGCAGGTACCTCCTGCCTCATTCTTTCACTCCAGTCACAAATTCTTTCAAGGTCACTGGTCACACAGACTTGACTCCGTCCATCCTAAGGCAACAAGTGGCTGGGACAAGCCTGCTAAGGACTCCAAGGGCAGTAAAACTTTGCTCACAAAGCTCCAAGTCCTGTGCTACCTCATTTCTATGGATCAGGTTAGCCATTGCCAGATAGATGAAGCATATGGAAAGTAACCGTAGCAAACAAAGCTGGCAATGCACTGTGGAGAGCTTGCTCTGTGGGCAGCTCACCTGGGGAAATCAGTCACGTCTCAAATCCCAGTGAAGACCAAGAGGACACAGGCAGTGGTTCCTTGCTCACCTGGACAGGTGCATTGTTCCTCTGCAAGATCTCCACCACCCGGTGGAAGCCAATAGGTGCCTTCTTCTTGGTGTAGCCCAGCCAGTTCTGAAATGACAGCCAAACTTTTTGTTAATCCTAACGGGCAACCCCTCCAGCCACTGCAAGAGGAAGCAAGAAACTGGTTCTCCGCTGGTGAAGGAAGAAATAACCTCTCTCCAGCTGCCAGCAACGTACCCCATCAGCCACCACATGCACCACTGGCAGAGCCCTTCACCAGTGGCTGGGCTCAGGCTGGCTGCGAACCATTTGGGGAAAGGGCATAAGGGCAGCCTCTGTCTCTGGCCCAGTCGCTGCAGCCAGTCCAGGCCCAGCAGAGCTCAGGGAGAGGAGGAATATATTATAACACCCTGCTGGGCCCTGCTGAAATGAAACCAGTCTGTCTGGTAACTCCGGAACAAGCCAGCTATCAGCAGCAGATATCAGCACTTGGAACTGAATTCCTAGCAAGGCTTTCCCCAAATCACCTTGGTGGTAAAGAGGGCATCCACATCCTCCCAGGCTCGCAGCTTGGCACGGGCAGCCAGGGCAGTCAGCACATACTGCTTATCAGGAATCTGCAAGGCAGAGAGCTGCACTCAGAGCACTGGCACTGCTCAGAAGGCCTGTGTGGGATGCAGAGGAATGGCACCTGCCCCCAGAGCCTTGTCAGAAATCACACCAAAACCCAGGCAAGGAAGTGAGATACTGCCTGAGACCACTGTCAGCACTGCAGAGGGCAGGAGGCAGGGATTTGCAAGTGCTGTTGCAGTCAGTATGCATTGGCCTCTGCTCAGCGGGACAGCGAAAGCCTCCGCATGACTCCCACTTGCATTTCTGAGCTTCCAGAATAGGCCTGCTGAAGGAGAATACAGTGCCTCCCCTGAACCCCCGCCTCCGTGCTGAGCCTCTCAAACTCCTGCCCTGCCTCCTCACTAAACACAATTCGGTTGCCCACATTTTCAGCCGGTGCTGCAACACCAGCAGGAAGCTCACGTACCTTAAATGTTTTCTTCAGATTGGTCGGGCTGCTGAATGTTCCCTAGAGAGAGCAGACAGTCAGTGCAAACTCACCAGAGGCCAAGACAGAGGTTCAAACACCTTTCGTTGTAAGGCATTTGCCCTGCACATGACGAATCTCCCTGCTATCATAGTCTTCATGAGCTTTTTGCTCATTACAGTGACAAAGGAAAAACTGACAGAAAAGAGCAACTAACCTACTCCGTTAGGTCTCTGGTTTGGTTTCCCTACATTCTCAAGCTGTTGCACCTCCAGCACTTCAGAGACCAGAATCATACACCTCAGCCTCATGGTATTAAGGACTAATTTTAAGGACTAATTCTGTCTGCTTGGAGGCAGCATAAGACAGTGATTTCTTTTAGGGTGCAACTCAGTGATAGGCCACCCCAGGTTGAATGTCCTTTCTTAGAGCACATAAGAAATCTCCAACCTGGTCCCGGATGGCTGAGGTAGCTTCATTTCTCTGGTCTCTCTTACGGATGAAATATGAACCCCCCCTTCTTTCCTGAACATGCCCAGCTTAACCACCTCTCATGTTGAGGGCTACAGGGATGAGATGTAACCTTGGTCCTCTACCGCATCATCCTCACCTCAGCCTCTGTGTAGTGGTAGAAACAGGAATAGAAGAGAGTGGTCACTAGTGGCATGTTGAGAATTGAGGCCTTGCGAGGGTATTTCCGAAATATCTCCGACTGCCCAGCCGTCTCCAAGTGTCGATCATTGGCCTGAGGAAACAAACAGACAGAGAGGGTGAGCATGACTCAGGGCAGCTGCCTGACCTAGTTATGGGGTATAGACCTGGGCAGAGTGTTGTGATAGCAAAGCCCAAGCACAGCCTCAACACGCCACGCAGTCTGACGTCTGCTATTTCACACGTGGGTCTGGCACAGCAGCTTGCAGAGCAGTTAAACTACGCTAGCCAGGCAGGCTGTTTAGATGCAGTGTGGTATGAGTTAGGGACAGATGGGGATCTCACAGATAGTCGCAGTCACCTCCTGACCAGCAAAAGAAAGATTTCATACCTCAATTATGATCTGTCTCTCCAGCAGCGTATAATGGTCTTGGATGTGGGAGATATCCTCAGGTGAAAATGGCAGCCTGGCCAGACACGTGGGAAGAAAAGTCAGCAGCTCTTAATGCAGCACACTTGGAGGGAAGCTTTTCTCTGCTGACCACGCTCTCCACATACAGGGATGTGGGGAACACCCCCTGCTCTTCCCAGCCTGAGAGTAGGTAACTCAAGCTCTTGCCCCATCAACCCTGCCTCATTGCCCTCTCCAGCTGGCTTCCTCCTCGACAAGCTCCACAGAAGGAAAAATTATGTGGCGTCCCTTATAGAAAAACCTAAAGCTGATGTTACCAATTTCCTTAAGCGCTCAGGCACCCAAGCTTTTACCCTTCACAACCCGATCAGAAGGTCCACAAAGCATTTCTGTCCCCAATTAAGCAGCAAAAGATGCTGGACTAGTGATCAACACAAATTCCTCTGTCTGCATTATGTCCACAATACCTCGCTGCCACCAAGGCAAAGCCAGCATCAGTTTTGGAACTACTTAAGCTGCAGTACTTGGACAGGGGTCTGATTTTCTTTATTACCAGCTTCTGTGGAGCACCCATATCCGTCCCACCCTTTTTCGTTTTTCCTTACCCAATGCATCCTTTCAGAAATTCCCTCCTCTTTTCTACATCCTGGATGTTCAAATGCTCCCGATACTGAGAGAGCTGGAGGGAGAGGGAAAAGAAGCACAGTCTGTCTCGTGAATTTAGGACGTCCAGGACTCCAGGGGGTCAAACAGGGATGCAAAGCTCTCGCCTGACGACGAGACACCCTGCGGCCACCTCTCCCTGCCCTTTTCATGCTCAGTGCGCCCTCTTCACCACGTAAAAGGAGCTTCTGCTCCTGGGAATACTCACAGCAACTTCCTCAGTCCTGTCTAGGAACCTGCAAAAGGGTTGCAAAAGCAAGCATTAAATGGAGGCAGATACCTAGCAGTACCTGTGCTCAGATCTGCCACGGGGCTGGGCAAAGCCTCACCTGAGCAGATCCAGAAGCATCTTCTGCTCACCAGTCTCCTTGAGGAAATGGATCAGATGACACAAGGCCACCTGCCGCACTTCCAGCTCCCGAAACAAGATTTCTACAGGAGAGAGGGATGTGCACATGTGGGTAAAAGAAGTTAGCATGACCAAGCCAGAGGGGGTTACACACGGCGCGTGGAGCTGCAAGCAGTCAGCAGGATTCAGCAACCTCCCCCCACCTCAAAGCCTGGTCTGCAGGGCTATGGCGCAGAAGAGGCACACTCACTAGCCTGTTGGGTGAATTCCCAGCGGAGTGCTACTCCTACAGATTCATTCTCATTTACCCCATCACCACCACCACCTCCCAGCGTTTAAAGCTCCCCTCTGGGACCTTGACGGGCACCACCACCCCCCTCCCACGTTACACTCACTGCAAGAATATTTCACGCTCAGTAAAGCGGCAATACCTCAGCTGCTGCCTCTCTGTGACGTGCAGCTGGTGAAAGAACTAGCCTCTCTGTCCTTAACTGAAACCCTCGTCCCAGTCACACTTACCTCTCCTGAGCGTCCGTTTCAGGAATATCAGGACCTGTGAGCACAGAGAGGCAGCTCTCAGCTGAACATACCAGTCTTCACCAGAATTAAGACAGAGAGACAGCAAACTGTCAAGTTTGGCCAAGGTCTGGGGAAACTTTTGCAAGGGTGTCTGAAGGCACAGCTCTTACAGTGCTCAGCTGAATTCTGCAACCCACTGGACACAGGGCAAGCAGTGAGCCAGGGCCACAGCTGCCCGGCTTCTCTGGAGCTTAGCTTAGCAAGACCAAGAAAAACCTTTCCCTGAAGCATCCGAGGACTTAAAATACCTGGATGGGGACAGCTTTGACACAGCTCCACTTGCTGCCTGATGCTGTGGAAACCAGAAAAACTGGAGAAGTCCCTCAAATCTTCTCTGCTGCAGTGAGCAGATTAAACCTTGGCCTTTGAGAAGTTGCTGCAAAGAGCCCTTTGAGAGGGCTGAAGGATCGGGTTCCTTGTTATTACCTGATACAAATTCTGCAGACTGGCAGGAAAGCCAGCAGGAATATGGAACTTTCCAGCCTAAAGCTTTGCCAATTTTCAGTAACTTCTTCACCTGAACTAAAGAAACCCCATCTTGCAAGATGAGGTGGCCAACTGACTGTTCACACAAGCACCCTCTGCGGGGTCACCCAGGAGGTCCCAGCCCTGCGTGGCCCCAGCAGGACTCACAGCTGTAATGACATTCCCATCGTGCCCTGCCACAGCTTCATCCAAGAGCACCAGCTTGTCCTGCAGGGAGCGAAATCTCTCTAGAGAGCAGACCTGGAGAGAGAAGAGGTACAAGTAGGCATACACGACATCAGGCAAGTCCCCACGCTGAACCAAGCCCTAAGGTGTTACCCAGTCTTTCCACATGAGCCCTTCAGTAACACAAATAACTGCCCCACCAACCGCTGGAGAACTTTCCATTCAGCTGAAGCCACGTGCTGTGCGATCCCTGGGAGTCTGTCAGCTGAGGTTGTAGAGTTAGCCCTCGTTACTGCCTGGGTTAGGACAGCAGACACCATACATTTAGCACAAACACTCTCGCAACAGGGCCAAACTTCCCTGCATGCCACAAACCACCAGTCCTGACAGGAGGAGGGAACTCCGTAGCGTTCTTCCCATGGAGGAGAACGGAAAATTAGAACTGCACGACTGCCCCCTTCTTCTTATCCTGTAATTGTGGCCTCTCTCAGCCTTTGGTCCACCTGCCCTCTGTCCAGCACGCCTCAGCACAGCAACTATTAAGGACAGGTAGCTTCGAAGGCAGTTCTTAAGGGCTGCACACAGCTCCTGTGCACTCTCTGCAAACTGAGGCAGCTGACACTAAGATTCCATCTTCATCCCTCTGTTTGCCACCAACTAAGAAGTGAAACAAAGCCCCAAACCCTTGGATCTTTTCCAAAAACCAGGGAGTGGAAAGGGTAGAGGGGGGTGTAGCAGTTCAGGTACCTCCTGCCAAAGACTAGCTGAGCAGATGACTCAGTTAACAACCCAACAAAACCCTGCAGGTCTTCTGCTGCTCCTGAGCTACAGTGATCTCCACAGCGATCTCTGCACTGCCACCTGGCAAAGCAACAGACAGGCACAGCACCATCCCTGCCAGATGCTGCAAGCAGCATGGATCCCCTTCCTGCTCCTGGAACAGCCAGAAGCATGGAGAAACGTAAAGCATTTTGGGAGCAGACCCCCTCCTTCTCTCACAAGCAGACGAAAGAGGAATATTCTTACCTTGCCCCTCTGCATTCGCCTGACTGTATCTTTGGGGCTCCAGTCACTGCTGTAATCCTGCCACAAGAGAAACAAAGAGCAACTCAAGAGAACAATGAATTACTGAAAACCCAAATACAAGAGGGAAAAAAAACCAGCTGATCCAGTTCCTCCCTACCAGGGAACCGCTGCACACGAGTGTCTCAAGTCAATATATAAGTGGAGGTCAGATGTTCTGAGCACAAGGGCACAGAACAGCTGCTGGAAAGGCTCACAGAGTGCTTTTATATTCCACTAGCAGAATTCAATACTGGTCAGAGAGAAAGGAGGCTCAGGGTCTGGTTTGAACGCTGTGTGTTTATGTCTGCTGGTAAAGGCACTGGCTTCTGTCTGTGTTAATCTGTGTGGCCAGCTGTGCTAGCACTGTGCCTGTCTGCATCTGTTGGGAACGTGTGCTCAGCCTTGTTACAGTCTGGACCTGTGGACATGGAACCACAGCCTCACACCTGCTAGGCTGGGACAAGAGGACTTCACCCAGTCCCCAAAACCCCTGGATTCTGCAACACCTAGCGCTGCCTCTATGGGAGGAGAACACTCCTGCCAGCTGGTACCCCACGTCTGTGCCCTCCCTGTGCCAGTGATTCACGAACAAGAAGTTTAGAAACCTTAAGGTTTCTTTTAAGGAGCACACAGTTCATCCGACCAAACAGGAAAGCGGTTTATTGGCAAAGCACTATTTAGAAATCCTTTTCACAGAGACCGCTGGGCCTTCAGCAGGAGCAGGAATAACTAATATCCTCAGCAAAGCTCCCTACTTCTGCGTTAAAACAGGGAACGCCTAAATCAGCTGTGAGGCTGGGTCTGCAGTTGGCAGCTCCCTGTCCTAATCCCTGCATTGCCCTCTGCTGTTTGAAATAGCAATTAATCAATTCCCATAAAACCTTCAGAGCACAAAAAGCTCTCATCTCAGCACTACAAACGTGGGCTGCTCACCTTGTACTCAGCTTTCGGTCTGCGCAGCTCTGGGGCATAGTTTTTAACTCCTGTGTCTGAGAGGGCTGAAAAGGAAGGACAAAACTGAGGAGCACATCAAAATCCTGGCTCATATCTACTTCCAAAACTGCCCTTTCCTTGGTTTCAGGCATCAAACGGCAATCCAAAGTTGCTTTAAACCCACCAGTCATCAGTTGTACATAAATAGATTCCCTCAAATCATCACGCCAACCCTTTTGCCGGTTTGCTGAAGAACTTCCAGGCAACCCATTTCTGCGATACTAGGAAGACGACACTGCCCTTTTTTGGAAATGCTGTGGTTCATGTAAACCTGCACCCATCCCAAAATGAGGCAGGGGTTCAGAACTTACCATCTGAAAGGGACTGTAAACTGGGAAGTTTGTTTCGTCCTGCAATCAAAACAAAACTCATGAAAGACTTGTCTCTTCTCTGGTAACATCTCTTGCAGAGGGAACACGGGTCTAGACTGCAACCCGGTGAGCTGCAGCCATGCCAGTGCAGAACAGGCCACTCCACACAGATACATGCCACATTGGCACAGCCGGGGATCACCTGTTTGTGATCTAAGGCTTTGAAATGGCCTGTGCCATCACAAACCATGCTGCACCCTAGCCCCACCTGCCTTCTCTTTGCCAAAGCTGGGAGAGGTTAGAGAGGCTGAGTTTGCTCATCTACCTGCAGAGCGGAGGCTCCAGCATGCAGCACTGCTTAGGCCACCACAACACAGCTCTGCTCACCAGGGCTGCAACTCTGATGCCTTTTTATCACTCTATTATCAAAGTTGTTAGTAGAAAAACACCCCAGAGAAAGCGACGAAGCAAAAGCTGGCGTGTTGTCCAACTGAGAGACAACAGAGCTGAACTCGTACGAGCCGTTTATGTCCCCCCATGCCCTGCTGCACAATTCCCCCACCAGCCAGCTACGCTACCACTGCTGCTACCAGCAGCACTGAACCCATCAACAGCAGTCAGCTGAGCTCCAACTGAAGAGCACCCAACTTGTTCTCCCGACAGTAGTGAGGGTCAGATGAGGCCCACGTGGATCAAACCAGTCCTTTTGTAGCCTGCTCTTTTCCACCGTGCAAACAGATTGTGGTAAAGTGCTGTGCTCTACCTTGCTATTCTGTGGAACCTAGCTTACAAGAAGCCAAATCCCCAAAGCCACCTCCCACAATGGGAGAGCCGCCTATCTTCTGCACAAGGCAGGCACAGCCACCAATTTCTGACCAGTGACAGAGACACTCTCACAGTGAAGAGGGACCGGAGCTCCCCTGTTTTGTAATACACTTAATACAACCTATTTACATAAGGTAACTTGATTTCCCCCTTGATATTGTTGAGGGAAAAGCCATTTGCTCACATTGTGTACGAGGAACCTCACCTTTGAATAGGCTGCTTAGGGAGTAGGAGGAAACTTGCTTGGGTAAAGCGGCATTGGAGGAAGAGCCCTTCTGTAGGCTGGAGTCTCGGCCTTCCAGGGAGCTAGTGCTGCTGGAGGCGGTCTCTTTGATTGACCAGGAGATGCCTGTGCACAGACAGAGGTTATTCAGAACAGAGAAAGAGAAAACCGCTCTGTAAACAAAGCTCTTACGGCAGGGCAGGAATATTACCAAGCGTGTCCCGGTCAGTTCTGCACTAACATGTCCTGCTAAGTTTGACAGCCCAGCGCTGACCGGATGCACTGTGCAGAATCCCAATCTCATGTAACAGTGCTTGTCAAACAGCTGCTCGTTGCCCTCCAGAAACGGTTGCATTTCAGCAATGCTGTACAACTTGTTATGGATTATCTTAAAAAAGCATACGCCACCCAACATTTGTGTGTCTTTTATGGGGTAAAGCATCATCCGCACTCCAGAGGTACAAAGCAAGACAGAGAATCCCTGTCTTACCTCAGATTACAGACAAATAAGAGCATACCTCCCTGGACACTGGAAAACTAAGATAGTTTTCCTCCTCACACAGACAAAACAGCTGTCAATGTTCATATGCATTCATCCCTTTTTTTTTTGTTTGTTTGTTCAAGACAGTTTTCCCTTTTTTTCATGCATTTTTCACATGTTTTAGGACAAGGCGGTACAACAGAATAGCTGATGGGTAGAGACGTTGGATGGGAAAAGAAAAAGTCTGCACTGGTGGGAGGAGCTGCAGCACAGGCCAAGAACGGGCTCTTTGAAGGCCCCCTGGGTGATCTGTATTTAAAATGTCACCGCTTGGATGACGCTCACTGGCTAGCAAGCGCCACATTTTCTGTGGGTAATGAGCTCCAAAAAAAAGCAGATAGCATCGTGCGTGGGTCCTGAGGTTACGCCCACCACCACCAGAAGTACATTTGACAAAATCACAGAACCGCAGGGGTGGGAAGGGGCCTCGGGAGACCACGGGGCCTGCACTCACTTCCCACGGGCTCCCCGCTCCAGCTGACCTTCTCCAGCTCATCCTCATCGTCGTCAACGATGTCCCGCAGGCTGTTCACCGCCCGTTTGGACTCCTTCAGCTGCGGACAGACACGGGGCTCGCCTCAGGCCGCCTGCCGGGGAGCCCCGGGGGGCCCCGCGGGGCAGCCGGCCCCTACCTGGCACAGCTCGTCGTCCTCGTCGTCGAAGGTGAAGGCCCGGCACTTGGAGCTGTGCCAGTACTCCTCCTCGTCCGCCCGCGACCGGCTCATCTGCAACGGCAACGGGCGGCGGCCTCAGGACCCCAGCCCCCGGGTCCCGGTCCCGGCCCCGGCCCCCGCCCGGTCCCCGCTCACCTCCCCTCACGCCCCAGGCACCGGCACCGGCCGCTGAGGTACAGCCGCCTCCCGCGCGGGGCACGCCGGGACTCGTAGTCCGCCCGCCGCCCTCCCGCCCTTCCCCTCCCCCGCACGCGGACTACGAGTCCCGGCGTGCCCCGCGCGGGAGGCGCCTGAGGAGAGCCGGGCGGAACGAAAACTCGCGGCGGAACCCCGGAGCCGGGGCGGGGCGCGGCGGGGGGAGGGCGGCGGAAGGGAGCGTGCCGGCGGCGGAAGGCGGGCGGCCGGCGGTTCTAGCAGCTTCCACGGGAGGGAGGAGGAGGCGGCGGCGGCGGCGGCGGTCCCGATGGCCAAGTGGGGCGAGGGCGACCCGCGGTGGATCGTGGAGCAGCGGGCGGACGCCACCAACGTCAACAACTGGCACTGGTGAGCGGCGGGGCCCGGCCGGGCCGCGGGAGGCGCCCCCGGGGCTGGGGGGGGACGGGGCGGCCCGTGAGGGGCCCCCCCCGGCCCGTGAGGGCCTGTCACGGAGCGCCCCGCTTCCCCCCAGGACGGAGCGGGATGCCTCCAACTGGTCCACGGAGCGGCTGAAAGCCCTGCTGCTGCCCGTGCGGGTGGAGGGCGAGGAGGGGGCCTGCGAGGTGACCGAAGTGAGCAAGCTCGACGGGGAGGCCTCCATCAACAACCGCAAGGGGAAGCTCATCTTCTTCTACGAGTGGGCGATCAAGCTGGCGTGGACCGGTGAGTGACGGCTTCTCCTGCTTCCAGGCCGGGTTTAAGGGGGAGATTAAGGGTGCCCGCCTCGCTGGGAATAGCAGTAACGAGAAGCGCCGCGTTGTGATGCGCCGTCACGTTGCTCGCAGAACAAGCACAGTAAGAAACGTTGGCCTGGACAAAATCGCTGTCATTGCAGGCACCTCGAAGACGGGAGTGAAGTACAAAGGCTACGTGGAGATTCCCAATCTCTCGGATGAGAACGACGTCGATGAAGTGGAGGTAAGCCCGGCTAGAGGCTGGTGCTGCTGGATGCCCTGCTGTTCTAGGGAGAGTCCTCAGGGCATGTTTCCTTTGCGTAGAAATTTCCTGTGTTAGAGACTGCTAAGTTCTTGTTGTGTCCTTTGTCAAATTAATTTTTGCCTTTCATATATATGGGATCCGTCTGGAGCACGTGGAGGGTGTTAGGTAGATGTGTATGTTGCTGTAGGCCGGCAGTAGATGAAGTGAAAGGCTTTGTAAAACTGCACTGCTGCTTGTGAAAACGTAGCTGAAGTCCAGCTGTGATGTTGGATCAAGTAACAAAAGGACCGTGGAAGCACGGGTTTGTTAACCAGCACTTGTTCTTCTTGTTTAGATCCTTGTCAGCCTTGCTAAAGATGAGCCTGACACTAACTTGAAGACCCTGATGAAGCAAGAGGGTGCAGAAAAGATCAGAGATGCAATAAAAACTTACATCAGCACTCTCAAAACAGGTACGTGAGAAGGAGAGGTGTTGTGGGACCCTTATGGGTAGTGCTAAATAAGGGTTAGGGGTAGAGGAGAGGGGATGTTCCCCTCCTCAGGAAGGTGTTTAAGAAACAACCGTTATCTTTTTAGCTCTTTAGGAAATGGTTAGTGTCTGGCAAGAAGCACTTTTGTCTGTAGACACTGTAGCGCAGCCCAGGTTGACTTTGGTGGGAATCCATTAATAAAGAGTATTTTCTGATGGGTGTTTTTTAAAACTGGGACTGTTCTTCACCTGCTGAAGGTCAGCTATAGGGAAAACGAACCTGGTAACGTGTGTTTGCTACCATGGTGATGCAGAGTGTCAGCCGCTGCGTGTGGCACGATCTGGCCTTTAACGAGCTCGCTCCATTCAAAGGTGGTTTTTTTCTCTACTAGTGTGGCAAAAGAGAAAAGCAGCGCACTGAAAAGGCGTCTGGGGCTATTTGGATTTGAGAATAGCTGACAACTTGAAGTTACTCCGCAGGTTTTGCTGGTGTCCCTGAGTGAGCGGTCTCGGCGTCTGGAACAAAAACACTTTTTTAGAAAAATAAATCTCGGATTCCAGCAGTGTGCTTTGGTAGAGTTCAGCTCTGCTCTCTAGTACAGGCTGGAAACACTGAAGTTGCTTTTTGTATCTATTTTACTACATGCCACCACAAACGCTCGACGTTCAAGTTTCTTTCGGTATAAACCACCACAGGTCGCTGGATCAAGTTTCTGCGCCCTTGGGTTTTTAAATTTCACTGTTCAAACCGGGAGGGAGGTGCCGTCACCCAGAGGAAGATGAGAATGATGTTCGGAAAGAGCCATATGATCTTGTGGGGTGGAATAAAGAGTAGCTGGTGGGAAATGAGTATTGCAGCATTTGGGATTACAGAATTTTTCATAAAGTTCTGTTATACGATGGAATTTTGCCAGTTGGAACAGACAAAGAGGAAGGTGAGATGAAACCGTTCTGTGAGAGGTAAAGGCAGAAGTGACAGAGCTTTAGGAAAAGCAAACGCGATGACGAAACGGGCTGAAGCTTCTAGTGGAGTTACAGAAGTACCGGTGCTGCTGGGCAGGGCACCAGAGAGACCTCCTCCGGGTTTCTGTGTGTTGCCCTGGCATCTGCTGCCCAAAAGGATAAATTGAAGATGGAGTTAGAAGTAACTTTATTCTGTACTACAGCCATCTGAGAAATGGGGAGCCAGTCTGAAAAGCAACTTAAAGTTTGATCTGTTTAGATCATCAAGATAAAAGTATCTGAAACCTGACTGCTGTTTGTATTGGGGATTGAGAGGGGAAATAAGCAGCGTAAGTGCAAGGCTGAAGTTGGTAGAAAAGTGATGTGTACCATGGTGTGTGTTTAGGCTAAGAACAGGAAGGAAGTTCCTAACTCTTGCTGTAGACAGGTTTTCGTATGGCCTTCGGTGGGGAGCAGTGAGTGCAAAATGAGACCTGTTGACCTTTTTTTGTTTGTTTAACTGGTTTCAAGATGGGGCTGCCAGCAAGAGCAGGGGAGAAACCAGGAAGACCCTTTTGATTGTACGTTTCAAAGAAGAGATTAAAGGTCTATTGGATCTATTGTTGGTTTCATGGGCACGTTCCTGTCTTTCCAGAATTCACCCAGGGCATGATACTGCCCACAGTGAATGGTGAACACATGGAAACAACACCTCAGGTGGCACCTAAAGCAGAAGACCGCAAGGTAAATAAAACTGCAAACGTGCTTTTGGATCTCTGAAGAAGTGTATTAGATTCTGGGGCTTACAGGAACAATGTTGTAGGATGTGTGTGCAGTAACTGTCAATCCGTGGTTCAGGCCTGTTTCCATTTGTGGCAGAAATTATTTCTTAATTCAAGCAGACCAATAAATCCATCTTTTATACTCAAACACGGTGTTGCATGTTTCCCCAAGGCCTTTGTTTTTCCCTTGGATACATGACTGTTTACTGAGATGATTGAGAAAAGGTAGGTGTGTGTTTCAGTTGTGTTTGTTGTTTTGTTAGAAGGCTGCCAGCAGCGGTTCTGCCACGTCGCAGTCCAAGTCCATAGGAGTCAAGATCCCTACGTGTAAGATCAGCTTGAAGGACACGTTCTTAACATCTCCTGAGGAGCTCTACCGGGTATTCGTTACTCAAGAGGTAATTCCGGGCTCGTTCTGGGAGCTGTTTGTTGCACATAGGAGGTTGTTTGTAAGAAGCTTTTTAAGGCATTCTGTAGGACACTCACAATACGTGAGGATGCAACAAGAAAGCTGGTCTGCAGAACAGTTGCCTAAAGCTCGTGCGTGCATTTTTCCTGCAGCTGACAAGAGACTGTTAATGCCAGCCAGCAGCCAGCTCCAGACTGCTGTCAGCACCTGGCTGTAGGTGTGTCCCTTACTGCATGTGATCGCATCTCTTGGGGTTTACAGTTGCGTGCTTTTGGATTTTGTTTTTTCCTTTTAAGTTTCGGTGCTGTTAGCCTTCTTAGGGAATAGATCCTCTCCCTGCATACTTTCACATAGTGTTGGTACAGACAGCAGCATTGTATCATTATCTAAACATGGCCTTAGCTTTTGCTTAAATAAAAAATAAATAAATAAAAACATCAAAATACCATCTTTTCATCGGACCAGGTTTCGTTAAGGAATTCCTCAGGGTAAATCAAAGCATGGTTTAGAGAACAAGTGCGCAGAGCACACAGTGAAAGCTGGGGGTTCTTTTCCCTTGGTAAGCAAGATGCTGCTGTAGTGGCTATAGCTGTGCTTTTCTGGCCAGGGCAGGGTTTTTGTCTTGTCTTGTTGAGGACCTTATACTGTTAACTCACCTCCTCTTCCAGAAGTTTTGTAGCTAGGTGGGAGCTATTAGGCAATAATTTTGCAAGTGGGTAATGTCAAGTAATCCTGGTCTCCTGAATTCTTTTCAGATGGTCCAAGCTTTCACCCACGCACAAGCAGCCCTGGAGGCTGATAAAGGAGGCAAGTTCCAGTTGCTGGATGGCAGCGTCACAGGAGAGTTTGTTGACCTAGTAAGTACTAACTAGTGCAGGTGCATCTTGCTTTGGGGCAGCCCTTTTGTTTTTGAAGCAGCAGTTTTGTAATACTGCAATTGAGTTGTAATTCACTAGTCAGGAATCCCTAGCTTGCGTCTGGTAGTTACGTATAATTGCTGTGGGTATTGAAGGGTTCCCTATAGGATAAGTAAATGCATGGGACTGTAGCCTGGGGAGAAAATCTGGCATCTAGTCCTTCGTCTGCCCTGTCTTTGTGTGATTTTAATTAGTTATTGAGGGTGGGAGAGGTATTAAAGATAGCAGCTGACCCTTTTCCTCTTCAGCCCTTGTGCCATTAAAGTCTTGTGGACAGGGAATCTGTCTTAGTGACTTTCTTCCAGTGATACATAGTACCTGAACGTGACGTACAGTGTTCAGAACGTGCACCCATGTTCTGTGGGCTGCTGTTGGAGTCTGAATCTCTAAGGCTTCCAGAATTACTTTTTCCCATGTTCTTGCCCATGCCTGCTTCAGGTTTAGCCTGGTCTGCCTTCCTAGAAGAGGGGTGGAAAGAAAGTGCCACTTAAAATCAGTTCGTGGTGTTCCTGAGGGACTTCTTAAGATCCAGCACAGTTGTTGCTTTCAGTTAGACTGTGGGATGTGCAAAAACTACTACGCCTCAGTGTCTCTCTCTGTCTCTTTCCAAGGTCCCTGAGAAGCAACTTGTTATGAAATGGAGATTTAAATCTTGGCCAGCTGGTAAGTAGTCCAAAATGGACTCTGGTATTACAACTCGAGCCAGTGTTGGAAGGATTCTGGCCCCACTTCCCACACAGCGCTCCGGCTAGCGACCAGGGTGCCTTAGCCCAGGTTCGTATCCCGCACAGCGGGGTCAGAGTCGTGATCCACTGGTTAGCACCAGCCGGGGATCGGGAACAAGGAAGCAGCAGCTTCAGCTTGCTTGGCTGTGGCTGCAACTGCTTTGAACCCTATGAAAATAGAGCTCTCTCCTCCCTCTCTTTCTAAGGAAGGCCTGCAGCTGTCATAAATAGATCCTACTGGGGAGGATCCTGGGGGAGTCTTCAAGCAGTGCTGTCTGAGAGGAGTAGAGCGTACTGCATGCTGCTGACAGATTTGTTTTGGTTCCTCCTAGGGCACTTTGCAACAATTACCTTGAACTTCACCGACAAAGGTGGTGAGACGGAGGTGTGCTTGGAAGGCAAGGGCATTCCTGCCAGCGAGGAGGAAAGAACAAAGCAAGGCTGGCAGCGCTACTACTTCGAGGGCATTAAACAGACATTTGGCTATGGCGCCCGCTTGTTTTAATAATGGTTGTTGGAAAGGCTCTCCCTGAAGACTCTGCCACGTGGACTGATACATTTCTCACCTCTCCCTTTCTAATCTTGGCCCTGCTGCTGGGTAGAGTGGGATGACAGGTGATGAGGAAGGCCATTGAGCAGCACCACTTTCAGTCCCTCACTGCTTTGTGCATGTCTCGTGCTGCAGGGGATTCTCTTACATGTACATACTTCTATTGCTAAATAAACCTAACTTAAAAAAACACCACGGTACTTGCGTGTTCAGATCGGCTTAAGTTCAAAGGTTCGGTGGCCAGGCTGAGGGAGGGATCTGTCTGGAAAAACACTGATCAGTGAGGAGTGTTGATCCCAATGTGATTTACTCCTCACTTCTGGGTGAGTGGAGAGCATGAGCCTGATGCAGTTTTTAGTTTGAGCAGCTGCTTGCTTTCTCTCTGCTTTTGATCTGCTAGTAAATGTTTCAAACCCTTCCCATTTTTGAAGGGATCTAAGATCATGTTAAAGCTATCCCTCTCCTCCCTTGCATATCGCTCTCTAACCCAATCCTTTCATGCACTCATACTAGCCTGCTCTGCAAGAATGATGATTATTTTGTCACTCAGTGTCCAAGGAAATCAGCAAACCACTGCTGGGCAAACTCACCTACAAGATGGTTCTAGCAAGGGTCAGCTACCGCTAAGAGCTTCAGGCCAAAACAAACTAGACTCAATGGGGGTGGGATTTAGTCCTCTAAGATAAACAAGGTGCAGTACTTCTGGCTGACCCCACTTCAGGTGTCGCCTCTGTGGGTGAGGAAGAGCCATTAGCTTGTTCTCTTCTGCTAGTACAGCCTGTTCTCTGAGGTATCTTCCAATATAACACAACACACAATATAACATAAACTGGTTATTTGGGGGGAGGGAGGGGAGAGGTGAGTTCCACTTGGAAGTGTCACTCTGCCTAACCTGACTAGGGTGACTGAAGTGCTGCTAGATTTTACATTTTAGGCATCAGCTTCTCTTGCGTATTATGGTTATTGCTAGTGGTGATCTGCAGAGCAGCACCAGCAAACCAGAAGTAGTGTTGCTGCATGAGAATTACTGTGCTTTTTTGTTGGGTTGTTTTTTTGTCTTTTAAATCACTAACACGTAGCCATCCTCATCTGTAGAAGACAGGAAAAAACATAGCAGGAGGAATGTGGGAAACAGAAGGCAGGAAAAATATATCTATCTGTTTTTGTAAACAGACACGGTTTGAGTTGCCTTTTAGAACATGGAGAGCATTTCTAGCCTTTTTCCTCCCACTATTCTGGAGTGATTATTTGTGATATAGTGCTTATGAACATCAAGAAAGTGGTATGAAACAGTTCTATACGACAGAAAAGGAAATTGTAGAAAGCACAGGAACCTGTACTTACGGGAGGGCTTCCCTGTGTCATGTTTTCCTGGACATGTCCTGCAGGGCTATCTTCCTTAAAGCACTGTCTGGCTGGGAAAGGGGATGGAGATATTTTCCTGGGGTTCTTGTGCACAGGTGAGCTATTGGTATGCGTCTGGTGGGCTGCAGGAGTCTGACATGACGCGCACACCCGCTGTCACTGCCCAGCATGCCTATGTGCTGTGTTTGGAAATTCCTGGGCAGAATTATGGGAAACTAAACAGCAGGGCCCGCAAGTCTGCTCACCGACAAGACAAGAGCTTTGCTAAGAGCAAAATCATTTAAAATTGAGAAGACGAGCGCACTCGGAGTTAGCTCGAGGCAAGCCTGCCTGAATCCCCTTGTCCTTGCGGTGCTCGGTCGGCCGGCCACGCTGTGGCAGCAGCGTTCCCGTGCTGCAGGGCCCCGCTGGCGCAGCTGAGGCAGGGCGGCAGAAGGCAGGCTGCGCTAATCACCTGCTGCTGGAAGGTTAGGAAGTGGGACAGGAAGGCAGCCGAAGTGGAATTTTAATTGCCTTCCTTTCATCACAAACAGGGTTTACTTCGGGTGTCCTGCTGCTACTCTAATAGGAGACGCTTTGGCCTCAGCCAGCAGCTCACAGGCATGGGGCTCACGGGCTCGGGGTTTGCTCAGAGGCTGCCTGAGGGCTCTTCCAGCAAAACCGACAGCCGTAGGTTGTGCTGGTGCTGCACCAGCTGGCTCCCTGCCCCTCCGGCTGGCAACTGCCGTCCCCGCAGGATGTGTAGCCATGCCTTGGCTGCTGTTCTCAACACAATGTATGGGATTAAACCACGGCTGAAGGAAAGCATGCGCTCAAACATCAGGTTATGAGCTAGCACTTAGCCTGAGGCACAGTGAATTAGGATACGCTAACGCTATAACGGAGCACAGCAGCTGTAATGCCTCACAGTACTCCTGCTGTTCACTTGGTGAAGGTGATCTGAGCCTCACTTTACTGCATGCTGCTGAAAGCCTGCGTGTTCTCAGCCAAGCACCCTGCTTGTTCACCTAAAGCTGACATCTGCTGTGGCTATACAGATGCTAATGAGATGCCCTAGACCTCTGCTTTACTTGGAAGTGTAAGGAGATCCGGACACAGTTTGCAGTCTCTCAACTATCTGGGGGAGGGATGACTATGTAAGATGAGGAAGAAAAGCAAGTTCACATTCCCGTGCTCAGAGGCTCTTCAAGAATCTAACATGACATGGGCTAAGAGGGAAAGTCATGAGAATTTGAGAAAAAGTTGTTGGTTTCTTTTTGTTTAAAAAAAGAAAAAAGACATCAGAAGTAAACAGTGAATTTTTCAGTGATAAGAGGTCAGAGGTGAATGCTAAATGGCTACACAGTTATGAGGCACATGGAGATGATGAGTAAGGCATAGCCTTACAAATCAAGCAAAAGAATGTGGGGTCCCAACCAAGGGGAGTTGGTCTCTGAATTTCTAACAGCTGGTGATAGGGTGCCACTAAAAGTTTATGGGGATTCCGAACAGGAGTGGACAAATCCATGGAAGAAAAAAACAACCAAGAGCTATTAAGCAAAACGACCACCACATTTGACTCAGGACATCTCCTGGCCACCAGCTGCTTGCAACGAGGAAAACATTTCAGGAAAGTAGCAATATGCTTGTCCTTCTCTTTACTCCTTCTTTCTAGTCATCAACTGTTGACTACTGTAAGCATCTGCTGATTTAGGTGGATCTATGTTATGACCCATTTGTCCCTTGCTGGTGTGTTTTAATCATTTGTTTTTGTGAAACTTCTAAAGGAAAGTCAAGCCACAAATCAAAGAGGGTGAAATCCCCTAGTTTAGGTTGCTACTGAAACTGCTTTGAAACATCATCCCAAACCTACTTCAATACCAGTACTATAAGAACATAAGTTAAAAACCAAACAAAAACAAAACAACGGCAAAAAGTTAAAAGTAGTTGGATGTTTCCAGCATGACAAGGTCTGATGCGGTTTACCCTAGAAGACTTGGGGTAAAAAGTAACAACCAGCACACCTGTATCTTCTAAATGAAGCACAGCTTGTATCTAATTCCTGTCTTAGGTAGAGTATCTGGTCTTTATTAAGACCTGGGGCACTGCTTTATATGATATTTTTGTTAGTAAATAAGGGAAGGCCTAATAGAGTTTTAATGAAGCCAGTATGTTTCAGTATAGAAGATAATATGATTGACAAAAGTTTAAAACAATTTACACCACCACCAGTGCTGTAAAACCCTTACAAGACAAGTGTAGAATTGAAAATGTTCTTGAGCAAATGGAAAAGCGATCCAACAGAAAAGGAAAAAAAGAAGAAAAAAAAGAAAAAACGTACTTGGCCTTACTGAACTGCAAAGTTTTACACTGGTGCAGAAACAACCAGTAATATGTGTATGTGTACAAGGGGGCAATGACAGGCTTGGAAGCACATCTGTAAAAGATGTTTAGGCTGAGTGGATTATGGAGACCTTTCGAATGAGCATAAATTTAAATTGCGATGGGAGAGAACAAAAGCTGCCTGAACAGGCTGGTCTCTGTAGGTATTGTGAATAAATCTTTTCACATAGCATTAAGAAAGCTCCAAATGAGACCCTGTGGCTTTGGTTTGGAGCTCAGCACTTCAAGAAAGCTGTGACTTACCTGGAGAAAGTCCACTGCTGGGCAATGAGAATGATCTGAGGTCCAGAGGCACAGCTTCTAGGGAAAGCCTGACAGACTTGCATTTGTTTAGTCTAAAGATGAGAAGATGGGGTGGGGGGGGGGTAGGGAGGGAGGAACGTGGGGAAATAAGGAGTGCAGTGATAAAAATCTGCAAATATGTGAGAGGTAGGAGCAAATAAGGAAATAATATGCTCTCCTTGACCACTGCAGATAAGATGCAGTAGGCTTAAAATAAAGCAGGAAAGACTGCGGTTGGCTGCTAGGAAATTTATGTCTCCCTGCAAGACCAGTAAAGCTGAGGGATACGGTGGCACCTCTGTCAGTGCAGCACTTTAAGACCAGGAGTGAGTGAGACCTGTTGGTGAGGCATGATTTGCTCATGTCCCCATGGTGGGACTATGTGATTTCTGGTGGGCCCATCTAATTCCTTTTTCTGTGGTCCTCCACCCAAGGTGCAAAGATCGTGATGGCAGGGGGAGGACTTTCTCCTGGCACTTCTGAAGCCCTGAGGCGGCCCTCCCAGAGCAAGCCCCTGCAGGACAAGCCTGTGGGGCCCACTGTGGCAGGGGGATGCAGGCCGAAGGCCTGCGTGGGGCCTGGCAAAGCAGGGCTGTGGTCCCTATGGCCAAGCCCCCTTGCGGGGTGAGAGGAGTAGCTGATGTGCTTTCAGGGACCTGGAACAAAGCAGGGGATGGGCCTCACCAGCTGGGCTCCTCTCCAGCATTTCCAAGGGGCAGCTGGCCACTGCGGGGCAGGGGAAGGAGGGTGAGAAATTCCTTTCATGATTGCGAACGTGTGGGCCTATCCTCTGCAGGAAGAGAAGGAGCACATCCCAGCCCATGGACACGTTTGGCAGGGTCTCCGTGGCCTGGCTTCGCATCCCTGGGGCTGCAGCTCAGCATCTCTCGGCATGGTGTTGGTGCAGGCGGAGCAGAGGCAGCACCAGGCTGGGCACCGAGCAGGGCCCACCTCTGGGCTCAGGGGCAGAGCAAAGCCCAAGGCACCAGGTCATGCTGCAAGCTGCTTATCCACTGTTTGTGCCATGGGCAGCAAGGCAACTGCTGAAAAAATGCAGCCAATGGAATTTTTTTTTTTTTAAAAAAAAAAAAAAAAAACTCTTCAGTTTTAAGTTAGGACCCAAGGACTGTCACAAACACGTGTTGCTGTTTTCCAGCCCAAGGCCAGGCCTTGTGCACCAGGTCTGCTCCTCTCAGGTTCAAGTCAGATACCAGGGAGGTGGCACAGCTGAGCCACCTGAAGCTCTGCACCAGGCTGGCAAACCAGAACAAGACAACTCAACCCGTCAAGAAGTCTCGTGTGTAAAGCAGCGAGCAAAGATGCAGCTTGAGACTTTGCCACAGACTTGCTCTGATCTTGGGTGGCACCTGCAGCTCTGGTGCCTCTTTCCCTCACCTGCAGAACTGTGGTGGCCTTTCTTGTTTTCACATCCTTTCCCCGTGGGATTTCTATAGCACAGGGGTTTTGGAACAGGGCTCAGCATCCAGCACTGCAGGGACCTTGTCTTGAGGGATAAAGCAACAGCCATGTTACAGGCAGCAGTAACTACTGACCACCACACCAGGGGAAGAGTGACTTTGTGCTGCTTCTCCTGCAGAGCTGAGCTCAGCCCACTGCCCCCGGCTTGGGCTCCAAGCAAGTTTTGGTGCTTCAGAAAACCAGAGGGGAACTCACCGTGACGGAGGAGCCTTCTTCTAGAGGAGACATCTGCTGCTCCCAAGCAGGGGCCAGTGAAGGTGCCAGGCAGCTGTGGAGCAGAGCCATGTGCCGGAGTCCCAGATAAACCTTGTCAGATGTGCAGCCAGCACACAGCAAAGGAAGCAAGAGCAAAGGAGGGGAAACAGCTGGAAATAGCGAGAGCTTGGAAGTGGTCACAATTTATGCAGCAAATTAACAGCCACAAAAAGCTGTGATCCCTGGGAAGCTTTGCTAATCCCTCTGCTATCATTAGCTTCAGACTGTGGAGGTTGTTTGCCAAATCAGTTTTCCAGCTGGGGTGATGCTTTTTTTTTTTTTTTTTAAATCTGCTCTCATGCTCAACACCTGTTTTCAGCAGTGTGTTTGTGTAAGGTCTGAGCGTGGAATAAAACCTGACATCAGGGCTGAGGCACAAGTAGTGCACTTCCTTCTCAGCAGACCCTGATAATCTCATGGTGGGTTTCCATCCCTCTGAGCAGGGCTTCACACACCCAGTCGCTGCAGTGGCAGGCTCAGGACAGTGTCTGTTGGCTGCAGTTCTGGCAGCCCTCTTCTGCACCCCTCTGCCTCCCATTCCCAGGATGGCAGTTCCTGTCGTTGCTATTAGTTGAACTTCATCAGCACCTTACAGCTCTTCCGTGCTCATGGCACAGTAGACAAAGGCCGTGTCCCACCAACCTTTGACACCAACCAAGCCAGGAAATGGGGAAAGAGAGGTAAGTTAATAGACATGTGGAAAAGTGATGTGACTTGGTGAGTCACGCAGTAAGGTACTGGCAAGGCAAAGAAAATATTCCTCCTGCTTCTTATGCTGTGGCTTCATCTACAGGATGGGCTATACTGACCCCAGGCCTCTGGCTAGTACATGAGCTACATCTGCATCTCTCCACTGCCACTTCCAGGGTACGAAGCCTTGGGATGACCCAGGAACACAGGGAAACCAGAGGCTGCAGAAGCACAGCCCTAAGGCAAAATGCTTAAATCTGTTTGAATGAAACATGGATGTTTTGCACCAGACCCGCACACTCATGTATGTAGTGCTGCCTGCGGCTGCCAAGTTGGGAGCCCTGTTGTTTCCAAGCATCATAGACCAAACTGGCAACAGCAATCTTTATTTGCAAAAGATGTCTATAATACATTGGGTTGTTTTTTGTTTGGTTGGTTGTTATTTTTGGGGGGGGGATAGGGGAAGAGATGGATGGACAAAGCCTCTACATTCAGTTACGCACATATGCATGCACAAACACATGGTCCCTGTCCACCAGCATCACTCACCCCTGTTCTTCAGCTGCCACAATTGTCACAGACAATAAATACTGCATATAAAGGAACCACATAATATAACACCCTGGGGATGGACAAAGCTCGTGAAAAACAGGAGCTCTGAACTTTCTGCACCACCTCACAGTTCAAGAGTTGGGATTTGAATCACAGTTATGAAAGTATGTGAAGGTGTCCTGCTTTGCATCCCTCTGCTGCCATGCCTTCTTATTGGAAATGGGAGCATCAGAATGCCATCAGGTCAGGAAAATCAGATTCCTTTGAGCATTTGTGACCAACTGGAAATCGCTGTCTGCAACATTCCGAAGAGGCTGCATGCATCTCTGCTCTTCCAAGTGTGCCTGACACCATCAAATTCAAGTCAAGGAAGCAAAGTCACCAGGTTCCTTGCAATAGAGCTGTGGCCAGGGACCCACAGCATGCAGCACTCAGTGAAGTGTCATCCTGCTCAAACAAAACAAATGTTCTGGCAACATAAACTTCTGTCCTAACTGAATGACATCAGCAACACGTTTATATATAAAGTGCTTTATTGCAGTCAGAATAAAGAATTCTCTATCAAATTTTGTAGAAATTTAAAAATTATATATATATATTATATTAAAAACACAATAAATTTAGGGAAGGGAAGCTAAGAGATTCATCATTTAAATAGCAGTGAGCTGGACAGAATCTTTGATGGCATATAAAAATAAAGGCTTACTTAATGTCTACTTTTCTTATGGTGCTCCGCAAAGCCTCCTGGTGTGTAAGGTGCTTGTGTGAGGAACAACACTGCTTCTTGTTTCTCATGCTCCAGTTCATGCGTGTATCTTCCAGACCATGAGGGCAGCCAGGCAGAGTAGCCATTTGGCTTTCAAACAGATTTTAGTGGGGACTTAATGCAAGATATGTTTCTACTTGCCCTTGGACAGGAACTACATTTATTACAGAAATTATAGGTTAATTTTTGGGGGGTTAGACTGGTTGACGTCCCCAGTATTAAAAGGGGGAGGATGCAATTCCTGGGTAACAGTCCTTATTATAAGAGCACTTCCTCAGCAACCAGCCAGTCTAACGAATTGGCTGAGCTATTGAAAACCTCTTTGAAGAAAGACTATTTGCAGAGGGCCTGCTTCCATGTGTGGGTCTAGTACTGGTCACTAAGAACATACAGTTGGTTGTTTTACCAAAAAGGTCTGATGGTAAATAAACACTTTTGAGAGTCCTCTGTTGGTACTGATGATGTATGGTATGGGAGGAGATATGGAGATGCTCTGCTGGATGACAGAAGGCAACAAGCTCATCCTTCCACAGCCTCAGCCACCTGATTTGTTCACTTCCAGTACAAACACCTCTGTGTCTTCTGGTGAGCCTCCTTGCACAAGTCCCAGGCTCCCAGAACCAACCCACCATATCACTGCCAACCCTTCTTATCCACCTCCTTGTGAACTCTTTATAAGAAGCTAGGAAGCAAAAGACCACTTCGTCTAGGGAGCATGTAAGTAATGGTAGTGAATATTTACCAGGGTCTGGGTCACCATCCATGCCTGTTTGGTTCTATCTTCCTTCTTGTTTTTTTACATAATACTTGTCATTTTTGATTGCATGCGTTTTGGAAAAGGGGCTGTACCTGCTTATGTTTTGATAGTATCCATAACTGAGTTCGGTGGATACAAGTATGGAATAATAGCTAAACAAGAGTAGTTCAGCAATAACTTCATTAATACTTTTGTTGTACTAGTAATGAAGTCCTACATACTGATGACCATAGATGCAATATTCTATTAGTAACCAAAGCAAAAGGATCAACGGATACTCAATGTATATAAGATAGTCCTAGAAAGATTGCCCAAGGAGCTCCCTATGAATGCTCACTCGTGCTGGAGAAGGCTCCTGAAATAAGAACAGAATTAGCACAGGACAGTAAACCCAAGGCCATCTGAACCTACACAGACACTTTTTGGTCTAACAGTGTTCTGCACAAAAGGCGTGGAATAAACAACTGCCTTTGTTGAAATCTCTAGTCTAGAAATGACTCCATTCATTTGCTTGACTTACTCTTTTATTTCCTGATTCATAAAACTTGCTAAATGAAAGTAGTGAACAGCTTCAGCCATGTTCAACTACCGAATGTCCAGAGATAAAGGTGCTCAGCCCCATTTCTCTGTGGGAAGTTTGGGAGCTTGAGAGCTCCCCAAAATAGGATAGGAGAAACTGCCAAGGACCTATGAAAAGCTGGAAAAAAAACAGGCAACACCAAAGTGGCAACGGAGAGTGTCACAGTCTGTAGACACCGTGTATTGATATTAACCATTGTGTTTCTTCCTCATTTGGAGCCACGTTTGCTTGCCTGGCAAGCCTGGAGAGCAGCAGGATGTGACCAGGACTTGCTTTCTCTGGGCTGCCTCTTGTGGAGGGTTTGGGCAAACAGCATGGAGAAGGATGAAAGGTGAGCAGCAGACTAGAAAGGGGGCAATGCTGGGTGCTCCCAGTGGTGACTTGTCCCCATTTGCCATGGGGAACTTGGCTCAGTGATTTTTGCTCCTCTCCAGCAATGGCATGAGCGGTGGCTTGGCTGCTGTGGGAGGAAAATGTAGGACTTTCTGCTGAGCCATATTACAGTTGCTCCCAAGCACTGAAACCTGCTGGGGAGCTGAGGTGCAGAGCAGAGCTGGCGATGGGACTTGTACAAGTCCTGCCACCCTGCCTGCCTGAGCACTGAGGCAGAGGGGCTACAATGTGGACCTGTGGTGTTTCCCCATGACGATCTCCTTCTGAGGTCCACATCTTTCAAGCTTTGGCAATGAGTGCTCTCTTTCACAGCTAAAACCACAGAGGCAAGGTGATCTTGCCATGGAAGCCCGCGCAGCCATCCTTTTGCCCTGCATACTCCCAAGCCCTACTCGTGAGCAGGCCCTTTCCCTTTTCCCCTGACACTGGCCACCACCTCCTGCCCCCATCTCTGCGCTGCCCACAAGTGAGTAGTGGTGGGGGAACCTGCCCCAGGTGGCACGGCAGGGGTGACACAGTGACACTCCTGCACCCTCACAAATTGAGACGAGACCCTGCTCCATGCAGCCCCACAAGGAGCCCGCCAGCAGGGCTGGGGCTCGGAAAGGATGCACGAGGGATGGCTCCAGCCCTCGCAGCATGGGCCAGGGCAGGACCTGTCGGCAGCCGGGTGCACGGTGGCCCCGTGGCCTCGTGTCTCCTCCCAGCATGGCTGTGGCTAGTACTCCTTGGCCTCCTGCAGCTGAGAGAGGTACTCTTCCTCGGCCGGGTTGTCAGCACACCGCTGCCCGTTGTTGGGCGGCCGCACGGCGTGGTACCGGCTCCAGTCGCCCTTGCAGAGGATCCAGGGCAGCATGTCCACCTTGTAGTGCAGCTCTGGGGAGAACTCAGTGCTGATGAGGTTGGGGACGCCAGCGCCCTTGCCCCGGGTGATGAGGCGGGTGTGCTCGTCATAGCAGCAGTGCTGGGCCGCCAGCGTCGTGCTGTCCAGCGACAGCATGGAGCGCAGGCAGAAGCGCGCCGTCGGCTTGTAGATGTCCAGGCGCTCCTTGGGGCCGCTGGCATCCCGCCAGCGGAAGCTCTTGCCCTGCCGCTCGTCCCGCAGGTTGACGGCGCTGTAAACGGCCTCCAGCGGGTAGGAGCAGGGGCAGCTGGGCAGGTCCGTCAGCACCTTGCTGAGGTACTTGGTGAGGAAATCGCTCTTGCAGTTCAACCACTTCTCGCAGCTGTCCACGTCTGGGGGAGAGGCAGTGAGAGGGTGAGGGCATGAGCACGCCTCTTTGCCCCACCACCGCTTGCCCACAGCCTTGCCAGTCCCACCAGGAGAGCCCTCAAACCCTTGGCAGAGCCACCAAGCTCCCTTGGAGGGGAAGGACAGCAGCATCCCACCATGAGGCAGCTGCAGGAGTGTGGGCCACAGGCTGGCTTCAACCAGTGTGCCATGGAGTAGGACTGTGTCCACCACATCCTAGCAGGCTGTGGGAGTCACTGGGTGTCCCAGCATTGCTGCCTTCTAGCACCAGCCTGCACACGGCAGTGACAGGACTGAGGTTTGGACACCGGATGCAGAAGCCCTTGGCACTGCCCTGCCTACCAGCTGCATGTCCCCACAGGGTTTTGCGTGAAAGCACCCAGGCCCTGGTGTGAGGATGAGGCAGAGGCTGACCTGAGTTGAACAGCTCCGTGGTGTTGTCACTTCTGAAAGGAGTCTCCTCTGTGGGGAAGACCATTTCCCCCTCTGCTCCTTGAGAGGGAAAAAAAAGGAAAAAAAAAAAAAAAAAAGGAAAGCAAAGAGATGGACTGAATATCATGTTTCCTTCCAAAGGGCACCTCTCCCTCCACTGCTTTGGTGACACGGCCCTGTGCCTGCAAGGAGGGTCCATGAGGAAGACACGCAGGACAGACTGGGCCAAGAGGGCCCAGGCCCAGGGCTTATGCAAATCCCAGCGGATGGAGCTGGCTTTCTGTAAGCCTCGGGACTAGATTTCAAACTCCCTGTGAGAGAGGTGCAAGGAGCTGCATGTGGAGCTGGGCTCCAGCTCCACTATCCCTGGGCTTCACACAACTGCCTGTGGAGTGATGAGGCCCCACCAGAGCTTCTTCCTAGAAACAAGCACCCACATTAACCCAGAGCATATCCAGCTCAACTAGCTCTTGAACCATGAGCAACACCCTGGAGAAGAAGGACTTGGTACTTGAAACCTGGGCCTGTGCACAACATTTTTGGGAACAAGGGTCCTCTGGCTGACCTGTTTGCCATGAATGTCCCTGCCCTGGGCACAGCCCACTCCCCGTGCCCCTCTCCCTCCCCATGGTGCCCCAAGCCCAGCTGCAGCAGCAGGGGAACAAACCCGTGCTGGGGTGGGACAATGCCCCAAGGGTGCTCAAGCACCGGGGTGGCCGGGGGCTCACCAGGGCAGCGCAGCAGGTCACAGGTTCTTGACTCTGTTGCTGTGCAGGCATAGCCACAGGACCGGGTCCTCTTCTGGTTGCCGCTGCCACAGGTGACGCTGCAAGGGGACCATGGGCTCCACTCCTCCTCATCTTCATAGTCTGCACATGGCATGGGACAGGCAGAGAGGGATGAACCTTGCAGAAAGCCTCGACAGGAAGGGAGCCAGCAGCCACCCCAGACATCCCCCAGCTCTGTCCTGCCCCCAAGATGCCATTTACACAGGGCTACCCGGAGGTGTCTGGCCACATGGTGCCAAGGGCCAACCCTTCCCTTGCTGGCAGCCCCCAGGCAAAGGCTCGCATTCTTACAGCCTTGCGCATGGCCGTAGTGACCCAGCTGGGCACCACTGCCCATTCCCGTCCTCACCAGACCTGCCCGACACACCAGCCACAAAACTGCCGAAAAACGCTGTCTGGTTACACACTCATGGATGGGAAGCTCCAGGAGGAGTTGTGCTGTGCTCCCCTGGCCTGCCACCCTGCTGGTACCCACATCTAACCTCTGCAGTACCTCTCCTGGGAGATGCTCAGGCCTGCAGCAGAGGTTTCTGGCTCTGGTGTCACCTCAGAGAACTGTTACAAGGGCAGCAGCACTTGCAGCTAAACATTTGCACCATATTTCTAGTCTGAACCTGTATGCTGGAGCCCACGCTTTGTCTGATGACACACAAGGGAAACTCCTGCTGTGAAGCTGGTGTGCCAGGCTGCTGGCAACCCCAGCCAGGTGCTGCCCATGCTCCCTGGTGTCCCTGCTTATTTTCTAACAGGAGCTGAGCACAAGTACACATTGGTCCTTGGTGCAAGGGTGCTCATCCTACAGTGAGATAGGGCTGCAGTCAGGCCAGGCAGGGGAGGACAGTGGTGGTTTGCAGGCCAGGTGCTGCTGCTCATGCTTGAGAGGACTCACCGTAATTATATTTTTCCTTAAAGATCCAGTTCTTCTGCCCAGGCCACCGCTGATCCCAGTCACCTCCTACTCCACTGAGCATGGACTCCTCCTCCTCATAGTCTGCTGTTGTGTAATCTTCCTCCTCCTCTTCCTCCTCTTCTTCCTCATCCTCCTCTTCCTCCTCCTCCCTGTCCCCTACATCCAGATTGTCATCCTCTTCCTCCTCCTCCTCCTCCTCTTCTTCCTCAGTGGGGTCAGTGTATTCCCAGAAAAGAGGCCAGAAGAGGTCCTTGTGGGACAGCCACTCAGAGGATGTCAAGGACCAGTCATTGCTCGTCTCCTTCAACAAGTCCATCTCCATCTCAGCCTGAGGATCGTCCACTACTTCAATGGTCACCTGGAAGCCAGACACAAGGCAGAGCAGTGAGACAACGGCCTGGCCACAGGATGTCCCCTGGCACAGGGACCGCCTGTGCTCTGACTCCACGAACACAAGCACAAGAGGTCATCTCATCTGGAGGGGCTGAGCAGGGGCAAAGTGGGAGGCGCTGTTTGTGGCAGCTCAGCATGCTGACCTGGGGGTCTGGTGGTCACCCAAACAGCAGAGCCACAGAAACAGACCCTGCTTTCAAAAGTTTTCCTGTCAGGGAATCAAATCAGGCTGGAGAGCCCAACCCATCCCGCCCAGCCCCGCTCCCCACCTGGATGTTGGGGTTCTGGGCACTCAGGTCGACGTTGGCCAGCCCGGGCAAGCTCTGCAGGTCCAGCACGAAGGGCAGGCTCTCCTCCTGGCCAGCACCGCTGGGCTGGGGCACCGCCGGGCTCCTCGCTGCCTGCTGAGCCGCCCCACGGCGCCGGTGCCGCCGTGGTCCTGCCTGCCCGCTCCGCCGCAGGCCCCGCGCCTTGCCCAACGGTGGCAGCTCCTCATCCCTGGCGGCATGGGGGTCGGACGAGGCAGAGACCTGCAGAGGGAAGAGGCTGTGAGGCGGCTGCCGAGCGAAGGGGGATCTGGCAGGGACCCTTGGCTACGAACGGCTGGGCTGGCCTCATGTCCCTACGTCCCTCACCTCCATGCTGGCACAGAAGGGCGTGAGTCAGAGGGATGGAAACCGGAGATGGGAACAACTGGCAAAGCCCCCCGTGGCACGGGTGTCTCTAGGAAGGCCCCTGGGGCCCTGTGGCTCCACACGGGGCACAGAGGTGCCTGAAGCCCCGGCATCTCCGCCAGCAGCGTCTATTTCTGGCTGCCCAGCTGAAACCCCCTTTTGTTCCCAAGCTCTCGCCCTCTGCACCAGCCAAGACGAGAGCGGCGAGATTAACGAAGAGAGCGGCATGCCCCTCCCCACGGGGGATGTGGGGAGGCATTTCTACCTGCAATTAGAGCCAGATGGTTTGGGGAAGGACTCTCCTCCCTTTCATCCTGATCACTGGAGCACTTCAAAGGCAGCTGGAGCCCGGCCAGGCTCTCATGAGCACACACAGCCTGTCCCCAGCCTTGTGCCCGCACATCAAAGCCTGCGCCCCCCTGTCCCTGGGGGAGGGAAAAGAGCAGCAGGGACACTGCTGGTCCCTTGGCTGCTGACCAGAGCAGGCTGGATGCAGGGCAGAGCCTGTGACAGACTTCACCAGATGGGCCCTGAGGAGAGAGGGCTGCGGGAAGCAGGGAGGTTGTGCCACCCGCCCGGGAGGAGCCTTCGGGGCTCCCTCCTCTCATCCAGCACCGCAGGGTGCAAGGCAAATGGGGCAGAGACAGAGCCCTCTGCCCTCCTGTCCATGTGTTTTTGGGGAACAACTCATGGGAAGGATACTTGGCTCTGCCCCAGCTCCTTGCCATCTCTCCTCTTGTGTCAGGCCCTCCGTCACCCTACAGTGGGGCATGCTGCGGTAGGACACCCCAAACCTTCCCCGTGCTGCTCCTGGCCACAGCACAGAGCTGCGCCTCCTCAGGGAGAGAAGCATCCCGATGCAGGCCCTTCCAGGGACACAGGGGGACAGCTGGCCATGTCCTGGGTGTGCTCGGTGAGCACTGGCCACAGGGCACTGCTCGCTGGCACTGGGTTTGCTCCCAGCTGCGTGTGCCTAACGCAGCCCCTGTGCAAGCACGGCCAACAGCACACTCAGCCAACAGACACCGGTGCGTAGTTTGCAACGAGCTTAATGGGGCTGGGTAAGTTCATTTCACAGATGACCCAAATTTAATACACATGGAAACTGCGGTCTCCTCTAGCAATGAGATCTGAGCTCACCCAAGGACGTCACAGTGACCGAGCCAGGAACAGACTCCAAGTCTCCAAACTTACCCTCAGTGCCTAATTCAGATTTTACGCCCAAACAAGCTCAAGAAATTCAGAGTGCTGTTCCCACAGGGAAAATGTAAAACTGCCACAGGGGAACTGGCTGTGAGAGCGTTACCGAGCGGGCAGAGCTCCCTTTGCTCCCAGATCCTCTGGCCCCCATGGGTGACCCCCACTGAGCTGCACCCCTGGCAAGGAGCAATTTGTTCTCCATTTTGCTTCCAGCAGCCCCCAAGCCTGCCTCCAGCTCCTCCACAAAGAGCTTCCTGGCCCCACAGCTGCTGAAGGGCTGCCACCACCCGCGCGGGCTCTGCTGTGCAGGGTGTCACGGGAGTAACTCCTTCGGTGACAGTCACTGCACCATGTATCCAACCTTTCCCTCATCCCAACACGTGCATCGCTCTGAGGCTTTGCTGGGTTAAAAGTTGGCCCTACATCAGAAGATGTCCCTCCTGACCAAGGTCTCTGCCCTAGCTGATCAAGCTGTGGATTTTAGCCAGGTCTTGCGCAGCCCAGTGCGCCTCCATCCTGCTGCGTGGGTGCATCTTCCCCGTGCCACTGCGGGGCTCCTATCAGGGCCACGGGCAGCTGTCCTCGAGGGTTGCAGCCCCCCACGACACCCACCCTCTCCTCAGCCCTGCCCAAGCAACAGCTGGATAAGGCTGTCAGGTCTGGAGCTGAGCTATTATGGTGCATTAGCTCACAAAAAATAAGAGCTTGCCTGTCTGGAGTGAAAGTGATCTTAAGGCTCTGTTGAGGCTTTGCATGGGGTTTGTGTGCATGAGGTCACACACAGCTTCTCCCCTCTGGGCCAAACCTGGCCATCAGTAAACCACTGCACGTTCAGCAGCTCCCCTCTCCTTCCACCACCAGGAAAGCACATTTGCCACCTTACACCAGAAGCAGAGAGCACGTTGCCTGGAGCCCTTCCCGAATAGTCCAGGCTCTCCCGCATGTAGGGCCACCTAAACACTTCAGGGCACAAACTCAGCAAAGATGTTAGGAAGTGGAAGGAACTCATCAGCAATTTACCCGGTGCCAGGCCTGTTTTGTACATGAAAGGGGTAAAGAGGTGTATGGAAAAGGTATAGGGCAAGGCCACGCATCTTTTCTACAGAGACTAAAGGCTGATATTTTCCCATTTCTAGTCTGAACACCTCTATTAAAGTTGCTTGGAAATCTGAAGATGACAAAGAGAATAGCTGCAAAACCATTCCAAGGGATGGAGAGATTTTTCCAGTGAAAGACTTGTCCAATTCAATTTGTTTGTCAGGTTAAAAAGATAAAGCGATGACTTGATTTCCTGGTTCTTTAAGGAAATAATCCATCAGGCACCAGGGACTCTTTAATCTAGAACAGAAACGCATAATAGGAACCAACATTTGTGAGTCAAAGCCAGACAAATTCAACTGAAAAATAAGGACCATGCTTTTAGCACTGTAGGTGACTAACCACAGGAACAAGCTAACAAGGAAAGTGGCAATATCTCTTGTGGAGACAGTCCAACACAAGGTATGATCTCAACACATATGTACAGCATCTGTGCTGTGGAAGAAACTTGGAGATCTGATTATTTCCTCTGGTCTTAAAATATGCAACTTGGCTATAAACTTCTCTGAGACTCTGAACTAAGCCTGTGTTAAGAAACCACAAGAATGACATTCACACACCGCAGCTCTGACATAAAAATGATTAGAGATGTGAGATCTCAGACCCTACAGCACTTTAAAACCTGAAAGCGTCAACAGATCAGTCCCTGTGCTGGGCTGTCCTATGACAACCAGGGACACAACTTTGCTGCCACCAATAATCGCCGATACTTGTTCTCCCCACGTGTTCTTCAGCATCTCTGTAGGCACTGAAAGCTGCCAGCGCTCAGCACGTTAACCCACTGGCAGCGCTCTTTGCAGCTCCACACATCGCCGAGCAGAGCTGCTCTTCGTTACAGGGCTAAGCCCAAGCCAAGCACGCGTGAATCAGCTCTCTGGGGAGCAAAGCATCGCCGCAGACTGTGCATCGCTTCCACCCACATCTATCCTGAGCCAATTAGCAGGAACATAAACTCGTTTACCTTGAAACCTGTGCACATGGGAGTCAAATCGGAGGCAATGTCCAGGTTGTGCTTTGGGCTCGTTAACACTGCAGTGAAGAAAATGACATATTTGCTAAAGGCTGGTGTTGCACTGTGGGCTATAATTATAAGGAATGTGGTTTTTTCTTGCTTAATCATTACTGCTTGTATTGTTTCTTTTGAATGGCTTTACTGAAACAAGAACCCGACCAGAAGTATTTATCATTTCCTGAACAGAGCTGAGTCTACACAAGTGTCTTCCTTGTGTGCACAGGGGTGCAGGCTGATGGATTCAGAGGGAAGCCCATCCTGGCTGCAGCAGCTCCCAGGCTTCAGTCAGGGCATCTGTAGAAAGGCTCAGAACAGCTTTTGCCGGCCGGAGTGGGTGAAAGGGGATGTTATTACAGTACTAACTAGTAACACAGACACAGATTTGACACAGACACAGACACAGACACAGATTTCTAGGTTGGAAGAGACCTCAAGATCATCGAGTCCAACCTCCGACCTAACACTAAGTACTCCACTAAACCATATCGCTAAGCTCTACATCTAAACGTCTTTTAAAGACCTCCAGGGATGGCGACTCCACCACCTCCCTGGGCAGCCCGTTCCAATGCTTAATAACCCTTTCGGTAAAGAAGTACTTCCTAACATCCAACCTAAAACTCCCCTGTCGCAACTTTCGCCCATTCCCCCTCGTCCTGTCACCAGGCACGTGGGAGAACAGACCAACCCCCACCTCGCTACAGCCTCCTTTAAGGTAACTGTAGAGAGCGATAAGGTCGCCCCTGAGCCTCCTCTTCTCCAGGCTGAACAAGCCCAGCTCCCTCAGCCGCTCCTCGTAAGACTTGTTCTCCAGACCCCTCACCAGCTTGGTCGCCCTTCTCTGGACTCGCTCGAGCACGTCCATGTCCTTCCTGTAGCGAGGGGCCCAAAACTGAACACAGTACTCGAGGTGCAGCCTCACCAGAGCCGAGTACAGGGGGACAATCACTTCCCTAGACCTGCTGGCCACACTGCTTCTTATACAGGCCAGGATGCTGTTGGCCTTCTTGGCCACCTGAGCACACTGCTGGCTCATATTCAGCCGACTATCAACCAATACTCCCAGGTCCTTCTCGGCCAGGCAGTTTTCCAACCACTCATCTCCCAGCCTGTAGCTCTGCTTGGGGTTGTTGCGCCCCAGGTGCAGGACCCGGCACTTGGCCTTGTTGAACTTCATCCAGTTGACCTCAGCCCATCGCTCCAGCCTATCCAGATCCTCCTGCAGAGCCTTCGTTCCCTCGAGCAGATCGACACACGCACCTAACTTGGTGTCATCTGCAAACTTACTGAGGGTGCACTGGACGCCCTCATCCAGATCATCGATAAAGATATTAAAGAGGACCAGCCCCAGTACCGAGCCCTGGGGGACACCACTTGTGACCAGCCTCCAACCAGATTTGACTCCATTCACCACAACTCTCTGGGCCCGGCTATCCAGCCAGTTTCTAACCCAGCGAAGCGTACGCCAGTCCAAGCCCCGAGCAGCCAGTTTCTTGAGGAGAATGTTGTGGGGAACGGTGTCAAAAGCCTTACTGAGGTCAAGGTAAACCACATCCACAGCCCTTCCCTCATCCACCAAGCGCGTCACTTTGTCATAGAAGGAGATCAGGTTCGTCAAGCAGGACCTGCCTTTCATAAACCCATGCTGACTGGAGACCTAACGCTGTTAGGTCTCCTTAAAATAAAGGAAAAGTCTAACATTTAACAGTGGGGTCATCAACAGGAACAAATTCAGTGTGCCACTCCGTCCCTGCAATGTAAGGCAGTGGACACCTCCAGCTCCTCCTCTTCTTCTGCCCCAGGTGACAGACACCGCTGCCAGCAAAGGGCTGTGGTGCAGGTAAAGCACAGGACCGGCATCTCCCTGCTGCTCCCCTCACTCATCCACCAACTCACACAAGTTCTTTCTTTTTTGTTTGTTTTTGTTTTGTTTGTATTTTTTAAATAAAGACACGAGCAGCTCCGGTCACGTTTTGGGAGAGCTCTGCAAGTGCTTGTGGAATAGATAAGCCACTTGGTTACCGTTCTGCTGTGGGCAGATCCTGTTTATGACAGTAGGAGCTGGCAGCAAACTGTGGGCTGTGCGGATCATTGTTACGCCCCCACGTTTATAGTTTTCACGCAGTTATCAAAATACTTCAGATCATGAGGAAACACTCTCATCTAAATGGCCGCAACCCAATCGTCCCCAGCAGGGAGCTGCAGGAGGCAGCATCAAAGGCTTCCTCGTGTCTCTCAGTTATTTTCACGATTGTGACAGCTGCAATCTCAAAACTCTTTCCAAGCTCTGGGACCGTGCTGTCTCGGAGGCACAGCCAGCCCCGGCGTGGAAGACACCACAGCATGGAGAACCAACAGCACGCAGCACTGCGAGGAGCAGGGACACAGCGTGGTTGTGTGCAAGGCCCAGATCAGGGCGGGCAGGGTGCCCTCAGCGCTCCTCACCACACGTCCACAGCCGCACGGCCCGGACCCTTGCAGCAGGCTCTTCTGCGGGCACCTGGACCTGAAACGTGCCCACAGTGGCCTCAGCCAATTTCCCAGGCCTCTTGTGACATGAAGAAGACAAGTAGGAGCCTGGTGGCTTTTCAGCTCCTGTGGCATACTCAGGGATGCCCCTGAGGAAGGTCCCCGTAAAAGCTACCACAGCTCAGCTTCTCCTGAGGGAATCTCAGGAGGGATGCAAACAAACCACACCACATTGCAGGACGTCTAGTCGGCACTGCTGAGGTGTCCCAGCACGGCACCTGGCTTTCCTCGCTCCGGGACACGGTGCCCAAGGGCTGGAGCTGCTGCGACACAGTGCGGCGGTGGGTGTGGGACCAGGGCCCCCATGGAGACCAGGCAGAGGGGGGGACAGACACACAGCCTCTGGTGCTCTCAGGCAAAGCCCCTTGCTCAGGCACATGTTTTCTGTTAACATAGTTGAGCTGTAATATGCGTAAGCTCTTAATGCATCTGACTGAGTTGCCGTTAACTTGTTCCAGCTCTAAAACCCATGTGCTCCAGTAACCATTAACTTGTTCCAGCTAATGATATACATTTGTCAGCCTGCACACCGCAGCCCTCCAACTGCTCCAGCTGCTGCCTCCGCCACCACCGCAGCCTGGGCAAAGCCGTGAAACCAAAACCCCCCAAACGCAGCGAAGCCAGTGCCCCCGGTGCCTCCCTCCCCCCAGCCAATGCGCCATGGTTCCTGCCAAGCTGCCTGGGTTTCTTTTCCCCAAAGAGAGAAATTGGAGGAACCAGCTCAAAGCCAGCCACCCGCTGCAAGGGGAGACCCCAGCCATCACCCTGCTTCATCCCCAAACCCACTGGCGCTTGTCCCAAAGTGCGCACCACCACGGGGCAGGATGGAGGAGCACCTGTAGGGCAGCATCCCCCTGCCAGGATCCCATTACGCCCTTCGTCATGCAATGAAGGCTGCCCAGCTTGGGACGTGTTTGCAGCCCAGACCGGGCCAGCCAGCAGCTTCTAGTCCCCAGTGAGACAACCCTACCACAGTGGCCAGGCTGCGTGCAGCTGGGTCCCGGCCTCGTGTCCATCCAGCGGAGACCAGCGGAAGGTGGCAATAACCGGGAGGAATTTACTGCATTTTGTTCCCTTTGAAGCTGTGTCCTTCCCCTGGAGACTAAAGCAATCCACAGCCAGTGCCCTTCACACCAAAGCCACCTGGGACTCCCAGGCAGGTGGGTCACTGTCCTCTTGGCATCTTCATCTCTTAAATACCGAACAGCTTCTCAGATAAGCCCCAAACAGCTTCCCAAATGAGCCCCAGGAGTCCCAATGCACAAGGAAGGCACAAAAACTGAGCAGCTCTGAAACACCGTGCAGCCTGATGGTTACGGCTGGCCATGTCAAAGCATCCGATAGCCTAATGAAGGTTCCCTGCAAAAAATGTTCTATTAATAAAAAAGTCCTTGCATTTTTACAAGCTTCTGTCTGAAACGGAAACAGTTTTACACAGAATCACTGCTGCCATCTCTTCCCTGCTTCTTGGCCATGAGCTCCAGCATTTTCAATGAGAACTGAGGCTGTGTCTGATGCGTGCTCAGGAGGACCGAGTGGCATGATGCACCTTGCTGTCATGCCTGCAGGCTTCCCTATGGGAAGTGTCCGGGTGTCTGGCCTGGGAATTATCCTCAGTGGAAGAATATTTATCAATACCATGGGAAGCAGAAGGCTCTGTTTCCCACTCCCTGCCCAAGACACTGACACGAGCACAGGAGCTGTTACTCCCTGGCGCACGCACCACGCTGCCTCGCTTCTGTTTGCAGCTGGGCTTGAAGGGACCGTGGCTGAGGCACAATCTCCCACCTTATCTGTCTTTAAGGAGAAGGTCTGCAAGAGCCCGACACCCTTCCCCTATCCTGGCTGGTGCTCAGCCCCGGTTTCAGCTGCTGGGGAGCTTTTGGCCACTGCTGACTGGGAGCAAAAGAAAGGGGAGTGCTGCCCAAGGGGTGCCTGGCTGACTGGGAACGGCTGCTCCAGCTGGGAAGCCAGAGGGCCGGGCAATGCCCTGTGGAGCGATTTCTGCCTAATCCCTTCCCTTACATGTGCCTTTTACAGGAGCCCCTTTGATTCCCACAATGGGACCGCAGCAGACCCATGTGTGCGGTGAAGGGGGAAGGAGCCCCCTCGTTGAGTAGCTTCCCTACACCCGCTCCCCATTGTTTGTGCTCCTGACTCAGCCCCAGGGCGGGAGGGTTTTCAACTGTGTTGACTAAGATAATTTGGCACTTCTCAAAAGGAAATTTGCTACAAAGGGTAAAGTACCTCCCCGCGCACAAAGAGGCCCTTTCAGAGCGGAAGGATGCTTCAGTGCACGTTTTATACCCGCAAATCCGACCTCCGCCAAGGACAAAGCCAGGGACAAGAACGCTTAATTGCTGAAGAAATGAAAAGGTAAAAAGCACATCCGCAGGCAGAGCGACTCTGCTACTGACCCAGCCGCACCGCACGGCCCGGGGGCTCCCCGGCCCAGCAGCCCCCCGTGGCCTCCCCGGCACTTGGTTTTTTAAACTTTATTCCCTTTGCCACTCTCACTGCCCGTGCGACCGGTGAATGGTAAGTGCTGTTCTCCCTTCCTTAATTCTCACGGGCCAGGCGCCAGTCCCGCCAGGTGCTGCGGCCAAACGCAGCCCTCACGCAAAGCCTGGCGTTTCTTTTGTTGCCGTCCCTTACCTCCTATCCCGGCAGCCGGCTTGCAGCCTCAGACCAGGGGAACCCCAACAGCAAGCCCTGGCCTGGATTTCCACCTTGCAGCCCCTCAGCAGCATGGGGGACAGCTGGCAGCCCCCGGCGAGCCCAGCAGAGCCAGGTTTGGCACTGCGGCACGGTGTCACTGCTGGGACGCTCGCTACCAGGACCAGCACCGCTGCTGTCACTGTTACTGGTATTTCTGTGCACAGCTATTTAAGTGGGTGTATCTGAATGCAGTTTTAATCCCTTCCAGTGCTTGCCTTTCTGGTGTGCTAGAGCATCACTTATTTTGTATTTACCGGAAGAGCATGAAAACTGGTTTGTATCATCAGAAAGAAGCCAAACATCTATTAGCAATGCTGAAAGCCAATATTTTGAAATCCAGGGAGTTTATCGAAACATATTTTGTATTTAAACCCCCTGACTTCATAAATAAAAAAAGCATTAAGCAATGTGAAGAGCTGTCCCTTGTCACACAGGGGACACAAGCTTTTCCAAGCACTGCTATCCTGCTCTGAAGAGCCGCTGGCCTGTGTCACCGCCTGGACCTGCTGCACTTCTGTCCAAGTCAGTGAGGGATGCATCTGGCCTGCAAAAGTACTTCTGAAAGCCCTGCTGTACACTCATCTGCTTCTTTGGAGCCCCTGTAACCTTCTGAAATGCAGTCAAGAAGCCTCACAATTAATAGATGTCTTCTCTCGTTAGAATTTCAGTCATAGTTTGGGGAGAAAGTATTCAACTTTCAGCTGTCTTTTCAACCGCCAAAGAGACTGAAGAAATAAAAAATACTTTTCTACATCTGCTGCTTGTGCTGGACTCGGGTAATTAGGGCAAAGCTTTTCTGCACAGTATCACAGCAGAGGAAATGCAAATGCAAGTGCTTGGTCCTTTTGTAAAGGCTGGAAGTGGCAGATCCTTACCGAAGTACAGCACTTTGGGACATAGCCACAAGGCCATCACCCACAGACAAAGCATGCTTCCCTCCATCCTTCCAGCAATTAGAAGACTTTCTAACTCAAAAAGTTGATAACCTTAATGTTTTTAATTTTTCTCAATTGTTTTAGTATGGAAGGGCAACTGCGAGGCTCAGTACAGCTTATAAAAAAATCCCATTAAAGTTTAAACGGGAAAATTTTTTGCTTTAAATAAAGATGCTAAATTAGAGTAAGTCAATGTTAGGTAATTGTTTAATAGTTTTGATCGTCTATCTGCTCTGCGCCATCACTTCTTTGCTTCCCCAGGCCCCCTTCACTCTGCCCACATCTGCAGGGCATTACCCATAATGTAACCAATACTCCAGATGTGGTTGCCCTGCTGCCATAGAGACAGGACCTATCAGCTTTGCAACATGAACCATCTGTGCATATGACCCAAAATCACTCCGGCTTTTTTTCTAACCACCATACTGCTGCGCTTGTGCTGCCCGCTTGGCTACTCCAAATTCGTCCCCACATGCACCAGAAACAGAGGATTTCCTCCCAAAACGTGGCCAATGCATGCGATGATGCCTACTGCTTTCTGCCCACTGTGTGAGCCAAATGCCCCGAGCACGGAGGGGTGCAAGGGGTGCATGGCATGAGGAGGAACGGAGCAGTGACAGACCCTGGGAGGAGTCCTCCCTCTCCCCGTCCTCCTTGTTCCTCGGCTGAACCGCCGCCCTCCAGCCTGTGCCTACAAACTCGTTTGATGTTTGTATTTCTGCAGGAAGCGCAGGTCCTGGGGACAGAGGCTCTGCTGTGTACGTACCGATGTGATCTTTGGCCCGCCGCACAACGCTCCCCATTCAGAACCATTTACAAACTGGTACTGAGAGCAGCTCTCCCTTCTTTCCACGCTGCTGCAGATGTCAGATAAACACCAGCCTGAGGCAGCCCTGCCCCGGGGACCTGCACAACTCCGTAACGTGCTGGTTGTCCCTGCCCTTTGCTCATGGCCCCTTCTGCAACGTGGCCACGATCATTTTGTAGATTTCACACGTACATCCCTACTCTCTGCAGCCAAACAGCCTGAGCACGTTCAGCCTGGCATTTCCCTGGTGGTGACTACACTTAAGCTTGAAGTTTCACAAGAAGCACCGACGTGTCCTTACCAGTGCTATGGCATGCAACATCCCCAGCGGTCCTGCATGCATCCGCTCGGTCCCCACACCAGTCGGGACCACAGCAGGCTCAGCTGGCGGCACTCGGCAGGATGCAGCCCGTGCCCCCTCCTGCTCGCTCTCAGGCTCCCCGTGCCGCAGATGCGTTTTCACACTTGTTGCTTTCGTGCCATGCTGTCAGGACCGCAGTGCGCCCGGCGGGAGCTGCCTGCATCGCTCCCTGGGGATCAGCACCGTGGTTCAATGCAGTAGGGTACGTCCCCAGCGCTCTGCGCTGCAGACCAAACCTGCAGCTCCGCGCACCTCTGCGCATCACCGGCAAGAGCCGAGCCGCTCTCACTTAGCCATATAGCGAGTGCCACTTTTCCGAGCCAGCCCTTTCACCCCTTCCAGCGGTTGCATTCCTAAGGGGGCATTTCGAGCACAGCCCTGCCTCCCGAGCTTTCCAGAGAAGGGCGCCAGGACGGTGCGGCTCGCCCCAACCACCCCGGGCTCTGGCGGGGCGGCCGGCCCGGGGGGACCGAGGGGGCAGCGGGATGGCGGCGGGACCTGCTCCGGGCCCGGCCAGGCTGAGCTCCGCCGCCTCTTACTCCCGCGGAGCGGCTCCGAGCCCCGGCAAGCCGCAAGCCCCGTCAGCCCCGGGCTCCCCTCCCGCGGCCCCGTGCGGCCGGGAGCGGGCTGTGCCCCGCGGCGAGCCCAGGTGAGAGCCCGGAGGGACCCCCCCGCCCCCCCCGGCGCCGCCGCCTCACCTCGGCCAGCTTGGAGCTTCTCTCCCTCGGGCTGCTGCCGCGCTGCCTCCTCACGGGCAGCCCCCTGACGGCGGCCAGGAGGGTTGTCAGGAAGACAAAGCCGAGGAGCAGCACCACTTTCCCCCTGACCAGCGGCATCCCGCCCGGCTCGGCACGGCTCGGCTCGGCACGCACCCCGCCGGGCACGGCCGGCCGCCGCCGAGGCCGTCCCTTCGCGGGAAGGGGGCAAAAGGCAGAAAATAACCCCCAAAAGAGCACGAGGTCCCGCCGGTGGGGCAGGGGCTGGGGCCCGCTCCCTCCCGCCGCTGGCCGAGCACGTTTCGGGCTCGCCTGCCGGTGCCACTGATGCTGCGGGATAACTGCAGCGCCCCGCGAGCGTGTGCGGGCGGGGGGGCCGGGGGGAGGAGAGGGCTTCGCCTCCCCACCCCCCGTGCTAATCCCGCCGGCAATCTCATTGCCTTTCCTCCTCCCCCACCGGAGTCACTCCCCGGGGCCGCCGCCGACCCCGGCCCCGCTCGAGGGGCTGCCGGCGGTGCCAGACCGCCCCCTCGCTCCCCTCCGCTCCGCTCCTCCCGGGGGCTGCGTGGCCGGGGCCGCCGCCAGCCTCTGCCCCCCCGCCGGGCCGGGCCGGGCCCGGGGCTCTTTGTTCCGCTCCCCCCGGCTCGGCCCCCCCGCGGCACCGGGGGGATCCCGGTCCGGCCCCCTGAGGCGGGACGGGAGCGGCGCCCGGAGGGGCGGGAAGCGGCCGGGGCAGGCCCGGGCCTCCCGCAGCCTCCCCCGGGCAGGGCCCGGCCTGGCGGCACCGCGGCTCTGCGTGCCCCGGGGCTCGCGAAAGGAGGCTTCGGGCGCTGCCCGGAGCTCCCAGCGTCGGTCCCGGCCCCGCGGAAGGGTGGGGGGCTGCGTTCTGGGGGCCCAGGCTGGCAGCAGCCCTCCGGGGAAAGGCACCGCGAGGAGGGAAAAAGGGCCGTGGGGAGGGGACGCGAGCACAGCCCCACACAGCACCCGGGGCCCTGCCCGCACCCACAGCCCAAAGCAGGACCCCAAACTTCTCCAGCGCTGACATCTGGTTCGTGCAAACTTGGGGCCGAGGCAAATGGAAGGAAGTGTTTAAAACAAGCCCCAGACCGCAAGACAGATGTGAGGTCAAGCGTCCCATGCGAGATGGATCAAGGAGCCCTTTCAAACATTTCATTAGCAGCATGACAGCTGATAAGTCTGACAGCCACTGTACGCACTGGCAGAGGGAATCCCCTCCAACGGCACCCAAGGGCAGCAGGCAGCTTGCAGAGCTCCCCTGGGTGCTGTATGCCCAGATCAGTCATCTCTGCAGACCCACCTCTCCACAGCAGCATCCCAGGCCATGCTGTACCAGAGAGTGATAAGAAATACAATAAGAAATAGCCAAGCATGCATCTCACCTACAAGGGTTCCTGACTTGGGAGTCCCAGGACAGAGAGGGACACTGATCTATCTGAGCTCTCAAACAGGCTATAGCTTTTCTCAGCCCCATTGGTACAGCTTTAAGAAAAATCACAACAGAACTTTTATTTTTAAATTCTTTATTATGCAGAACATAGAATATATTTGAATGGATTTTTTTTCCCCAAGCAGTTTTTTTTTCTCCAGTGTTTTTTTTTCTTTACATGCATTGTTACCTTTTTAAAGCCAATGTACCATCTGTTTTATCTTTTCCCTGCCCATAGAGCATCCGACTTCATGTTAATCCCAAGTGTAAAAAAAATTAGACATCTGGCATAAAATATTTTGGGGGGAGCCCATTTAAAAATTTTATCTAAAATGTCTTATCTACAAAAAAATCCAATATATTATGTACATTATAGCAACACAGAGGCATAGGAATACAGTGCAATTCAAGACTAAGTGCTGTGACTTGGTAATTCTGCCCAGGGCTTGTGGAAATGTGGGCCACCATTGGCTTTGGGACTGCAAACCTAAAGCCTCAGGCTCCAACGTTACTCTCATCTCTCTCAAACTGTCCTGAAGTTAGCAGCAGAAGGCTGGAGATGCATTTAGCTTAATATACCGTTAGGGGGTAGCAGAAATACTGTCTGGACAGCATGAGATTTGGCAAAAAAAGTTAATGCTTTACAATGTCCAGATGCTTTGGTGCACATTTCACTTAGCCAAGGGTATTTCTGGAACTGCACCAACCCCTGGCGTATTCAAGTGAGACCTGTTCACCTAACGTTGAGAAAATTAATTTGCTAGCTGCCACTGCTTTTGAAGTCCCTGACCCTCTCAGTAATTCTGCTTTCAGCAGCCCAGGGACCAGTTACCAATGTTTGCTACACAGGAACATCAGTGCAGAACTGCACTATTTTTGGCCTTCACATACAAACACCTCTCCTGCTCCTTAAACAGCTGCTCGCCAGGCTCAAACACAAATAGAGTCGAACCTCTCCCTCCCTCCCCAAGAAAACAGCAGTACGTATTGCTTAACTAAGAGCACAGAGTATTCTTCCGTGGGCTAAAATCCACTGCATTCTTCAAGGTCAGTTTTAATTTCAATTCTTCATACCAAAAGTCACAGTTTAAGGCCTTCGACACACACCACACTCATCTCCTTCACCCAGCCCCTTTCGGGGATGTAAACACAACAGCTCCAATGCCTGCACTAAACACTTCTCTTCAAAGATAATGCACAGTACCTCGTCACACAAACACTTTGTCTGTGCTTTAAATTCACATCCAAGTCTTTCACAGGTAAACAACTTGCAAGACCGGGAATGTTTACAGGAATACAAGCCATCACAATGACATCTGAGTTGTTTTTTGTTGTTTTGTTTTCTTTTTGAAACCACGTTCAAGTTACACAGGTCATATGACCGGTGTTTCTTCCCAAATGGTGGTCCGATACCACTTGGGTGCCAGCTCCAGAGCTGAAGCCAACAATTCACCTGATGAGGGGTCAATCCCGGGCATTCACAGACAGTTCTGTGCTTCACTAGGGTTAGAACAGAACAGACCGCAGGCACCTCAGCTCTCCGTACAGAAGGTGCAACCCACACAGATCCCAGCATGCTTGGCTCTTTCACAGAGCGAGCACAAGCCGTAGGGTTTCAGACAGAGCATTTTACACTGGGGTAAATCTCCACAAGTTTCATTCCGTGATGAATTGAGGGAGCTTATGCATAGCACTCCAGATACAATGGTGCTAGATTTCTCTTAGATGACTCTTAGATGAAATGGGCATCTCATGCTCACAGCTTTCCTCCAACCTTTCCTATCATCTGTCTGAATAGATAATATGGCTTCTGCATGAGAACACTGCCATAAGCTGAGTATTTTTCAGAGGTAAAGAAATGACAATTTGCACAGAAGGAAACATTTACTTGGTGTGGAGAAGTTTTAGAGAAGTGTCCCTCTGGCCACTGAAAGTTGCATTCCTATCTTAAGGATCCTTGTTCCAGTACACATGGAAGATCCCTGTACAGCTGAGAGTAACTGGTGACTGACTGCCCCATTCCTCCATCTCTGCTGTATCAGGAAGTCAGATTTCCTTCATCCACATAGCACAGGGCCAGATCACTGATTTCACTGGAACACTCCCCTTTCCTGCTCTGTGCGAAGGTGCAGCTCTGACACTGGGTACCACTTCTGCACTCTCAGAGGAAACACCAAGAGAGGAATGATGAAGCAATTCCTTCACTGAATGACTTCATCATGGTAAGATGTTTGGTTGGTTCACTCCTGACTCTTTGCCTAAAGCAGAAGCATGCTACACCAATAATCCAAGAACCAGAACAGCTCTCTAAGGATGCTACTTAGAAGGAAAAAAAAATATAGAAACTGAACAGAATTAAATACACCATATACACAGATGCTATACAAGAGTTTGTGTTTTCTGTAGAAACAAAAACAAACACTTCATTACAAAACAAGCAAACAAATAAACAAACAACAAACAATTAAAAAAACTTGGTTTTCCTCTCTTCCAAAGAACTAAAGAGAAATTATGAATCAGGCTCCTTAAGACAAAGGTCTCCTACTTGGCAAGGCCAGATTCTAACAAGAAGCAGATCTCTTACTCTTCGCTGGGTAACAGGAGATTCTCTACTTTCTTAAAAGAATATGGCCATCAGCCTTGAAAACTATGATGTTTCTGAACTCTTCACTCAGCTCAGCAGAGTGAAAATCTTGCTTGCTAAGGTCTTCAGAGCGGTACTGGGAAGATAACTATTGTATATTTACAGGCAAGTTTAGCCAATGTACAGTACAGGGCAAAAATCCTTTGTTCAAAAGCAGCCTTCATTTTCTTTTGAATTTTGCATCTCTTAAGAAATACCAGGAGTCACTTTCAATTACAATGTCTCAGAGAAGTTGGCAGGGACTGAAGTCTATTTCTTAAGCAGCTTTTCTTCCTTTGTGATGTCTCAAGATTGGTTCTTTCATTCACTTCTACTGCCAGGACAAAAAGGAGACAGATTTTGGGTCAGTACATAATATCAAAATCAGCAATCCACCCTACACATAACTGTGACAGCATACATGCTGTAGGCTTACCTAGCACCAAACCAGTAGTGGTTTGCTTCTTAGGTTGTGGGAGCGGAGTTTTTCAGTAGGTGTGAAAAGATTTTCCTGGCTTTTAAGTTAACAATTCACTGAACATGAAAGTGCTAAATGTTAGACTGCTTAATTTTCAGAAGTAGTTTCAACAGGTACCAGACCATGGCAGAACAGGTTCCCCCAAATAAGAGACCTCCTTGGGTGTGTATGGGGAAATGTTGCTTCTCAGAAAGGATTTAGGAGTGCTGAAATGTAACCAAGCAGTTTGCAAATGCTACTAACTGCCTGAACGATTTCTGAAATGTCTTTGCAACCCAGAATTCAAAGTCACGCAGACAGCATAACACAGCAATAAGATACTAAAGGGCCAAAGTTTAGCATGAGCACTATCTCCTTTAAACAAGTACAAATGGAATCCCAGTATGGAGACAGATAATTTTAGAACACTGACAGTTCCAGAAGCATTACACAGGAGTTATCTGATTTATTGATATTTATCCAGCCTTTTCTCCTCCCTTCTAAAAATAATCTGCCCTAAAACTGAATCCCAGAGACAAGACTAAGACTAGAGACTTGTAGAATCTGTGACAACCCATCTCTGACTTAACACATCACAAGTTTCAAACTGACTGACTATGCAGTGGGTACCAGCACGCTGTACATCTGGGAAGGCTCAAAAGAGCTCTCCGCTGACCCATGCCTATGCCTTGGAGTTGGTTGGTTTTGTCAGCTCTTAAACTGTTTCATGATCGAGTCAACCAACTTCCTCTGGTTCCCTGCCACAATCAAGAAAGAAAAAAAGAATAGTTCTTTGAGGTAAGACTTCTCAAGTCAGAAAGCAGGTCACCTGCTGGAATGTTAGAGCTAGTCCTGGGCAGAATGCAGGTGAGAAAGGTCGAACTGATAAAGTAAGCTTATGTAAGTGCAGTTTACTCACTCTGTGGCTGAACAAATGAGATTACACCATAGCCATCAAGGCTGCACATGCAGGTTACAAACTTCTTGGACTGTGTACACACTGCGCTCCAGAAGGCTAGCAAACAACATTAGGGGGACTAAAACAGAAACACTTACCCAGGCCTAGTTTGAAAACAGTCAGTTTTATAGTTCTTCTAAAGTAATTAAGTTTCTGAAATGCAATAGTGAAAAACTGAAACCATGTTTTGTAGTGCCGTTACATTAAAACGTAGTAAGATCTATAAAGATGTGAAGATAGATATTATATAAAATAGAAACCAATTCTGCTTTAATTCACTAGATGTATTTGCAGAACTGCTTGGTTCCAGTGACTGAAAAGCTCCTTCCCCATTAGCCAAAGAGTGAACATAAAGTAACATATATTTATTTATAATTTATAAATATATAAGTAAATATATGTGTGTGTATATATATAGCAGCACCAAATTGCTTTAAGCTGCATTCTGCTCTAGCTTTAAGATGAAGAATCTGTTTAAGAAACTCCACTGTCACCTGCAAAGGGCATCATGCTAACCCAAACTCAAGAGCTGGCCCAAACCCAACTGACACAATGTTAAAGCATTACTATTTTTGCAAATAACCTACAAGTCCAGGGAAACAAAAACACACCAAGAACTATACTGCAACTGACTCCTGTTGTAACTTTTTTGGTATCTCTTCAATGATCTGTTCTGTTCACTGAGAGAATTCAAGATGCGGAGCAGACCACCTCTAAGGTGCACTAAAGGAAAGGTGTCTATTTTAAACTTTGATCAGAGTAAGACAGCGTGGAACTTGAAAAATAAAGATTCCAAACAGCAACTGGCTCAGTGAATATTAATTTGATCTCACAGTAACAGAAATGGAAAAACAAAGGCCTCAAACCAAATGCAGTTGTGAGGACAGCTTCTGTTTGGGGAAGGCCTATATAGACATACAGCTGCCAGTTAGGAGAATTTGTTGGCTAACTGAAACATAACATACAAGATACAAGCTGTCTATACTCATTGCATAAGAGCCTTGGACAACAAGGACAAAGAAGAACATCTCATACGTGACAAGAAAAGATCAGCGTGGCAAAGGGCAGCAATCATTCTTTCACAGGTCTGCATGAAATAAGTGGTTCTCTAATAGCCATTCATTGTACAGGCCTGCTTATTCAGAGGTTCTGGTCTTAACAGGAAGCACAAGGCTTGCTATGGTTTACTTAAGTCCAAAAGCACCCTTCTAGAACCTATCCGCTACCAGATATACTTGTTCATGGTTTTATAATAGTTCTAAAGCAAAAGAAAAAATAATCTGAAGATGAGAATACACAATGAATACACACAAAAAACATTTTTTAAAAAAACAGAAGTATGTCAGAAGGAAGACAAATCATCCCATTTTAAAAATAACTAACACAAAAATCTCTCCATCACTTACCCTATATCAAGAGGACAATTACTGTCAAAACCAGGAGACAATCTGATATCCATACTGGGAAGGAAAAGAGGCTAGAGTCCCCGAAGTCTTTCTGCCTGCGGCTTACAGAACTAAATAATATTTGGAACAATGGTCCTGTCAGTGACATGTCAGCAACACATTTATTTTAAAAAAAGCTAAATTCAAGTTTTAAACACAAGTAACTGCAAAAGGAAAAAGCTTTGGTTGATTATCCATCTTGTCAAATACGCCAAAGTTAGCAATCAACAGTTTCTCTAGGAAGTTTCCAATGAACAGACAGGTTGGCTCACTCCTTACTGGGAAGGTCAGACATCTAGCAGTGACACTGGAAATGCTGCCATGCCAGCATCACACATGCTCACAACATCTCAGCCAGCATTTGGGAGGCTAATGGTGCATACAAAGTCTGAGCTGATCAGCCACAGCCAACTCGGGTTGCTGTGAACTTATTGAGACAAATAAATAAAAAAAGCAACATGAAAAAATAAAGCCAAGCACCTCTAGGGCCAGACCCTGAAGACACAGGAATCAAAGCTTTCTTTTTTTTCCTCTCCTCTCCCTATTTACAAAATGCCATTTAGAGCTGATGTGGCCACTTCAGTACTGTGAGGAAATGTCTTTTATGCTAAGCAGTCATAAGTGTGTTGTTCACAGACTCTGCAGGCTGCGTGGCAGTGTCCCACAGGGTGTGTCCCTCCCACCAAGGCACATGGAGGGAGTTCAGTCTTCTGTTTCTTCATATGTAGTCTCATCAAATGGCCGGTCCAAGAGAGGTACCAAACGGTGACGGGAATATTTCAGTTGCAAAAGGTCCCCAACTTCACTGATTTCTTTTAAAGCCTGAGAAAGAGACCACAGTATATCAGCAGAGGAAACAGATGCAAGAAAGCTATCAGCACATCTTCATTTTTGCATGCCAACAGACCACTGACAGCAAAGTAGGATTTCACCAGGCTGTAAGTCTGTAGGTTTGGAGGTGTGCAGGATTTGTTTTTTATTTTTGTATTTGGAAGCCTCTAGACCAAGTGAGCAGCACTAGTCATTTAACTGAGAGTGACCTTACACCTACCTACCTGACTACTCCAACTCCAAGGCAAGAACATAAAACCCATCAATATTACCCCAAACTTCACTGTCAGCCAAAATAAAGCCATGTCTATTCATAGACAGGTCAACTGGGAACAGTGTTCCTCCTGTAGTCCCAAGTCCCAGCAATCAATTATTTATTAAAAGACCTTTGTGTGGATTCCAACTGTGTGCTTATTGGTGGGATGCACCAGGCACAAACCTACAAATAACACTCCCTTCCTAAGGGGTTAATAAAGCTGAATCAGAAAAAAACGTACCTGGAAGTTTGACTCCTCTTTTTGTACCATTCAGTATGAAATCATTGTGCATGCTAATATACTGTGCCTGAAATACTATTGTTTTTAAACTACAAGGCAGTGAAAAGCAGCTTGTGATATTATGCTAACAGCTTCTGTTGATGTATTTGCTATATCTGCATTTGACTAATTTGAGTTGCTCATATGCAACTAGAGATGCAAGCTCTACATCATAAATAATATTGTATGGGAGATTTTTTTTCCAAGGAGAAGTCATTCAAGGTAGGACCCCAAGTATTTTTTTTTATTGTTTTTAACTCCCTGGAAAGCAACCCTCCCTGACTGTTGCCACAAAGACACCACCTCAGCAACTGATGGCCCAGAACACTGCTAGTGAGCTAACAAAACCTTTTACCATATGATACGCATGCAAATCATATGAAGTTTACCAGAGATCAAGCATCTGCAAGCATAATAAGGAAAGTCAATACTCATTTAATCGTGCAATCTCTTTGATAAGAGAGTCTCACAACAGGATTTGTTAAAAGTCTAAGCTTCGATTTATTTCTCTACAGATCATTCCTGGAACAACGTCCAAAAATAAGTCAAGTGCTGCAGACGAATTTCTAACAGTATGTGATGCTAATTATCTAATACCTGGCAAGTGGCAAAGATGTGCGCAGAAGATGACTTTCAAGTTCAGTGTGAATTTTGAACTCAAATGTTGGTATTCTGCACTCCCTTGAATTTTAAATGTGTTCAGATCGGTACATTCAACATTCCTTTAGAATGTTATTGATTCAACAGTAACGCTCTAATTTTAACATGTTTTGGGTCAGATGCCTGTCTCCTGAGAATAGTTGGCAGACGGGGGTTAATATCCCTACATACTTTTCCTTCCTGGATGAACAGTCCAAGTTTTTGTTTCTTTAAACAATGGCCCCTCATGCTTGTTATATCTGGCAGCAAGAACTTCTCCACTCTAAAATCTGGGGGAATGACAAGCCCAGAAGTTGGACCTCAGTTAAAAAAAAAAAAAAGCACAACAAAACACCAAGGGCATGGGCATAGTTTGCCAGAGCTTAAAGTAAAGACCCCATATGGAAACCATTTAAGGTTGAATTTCTGTTGAAAGAGTCTGTTAACTGTTATTCTTGAACACAGATTTAGGATTTTATTAATTTAAAACAAAAAGGTCCATGTGACTAGCAAAAAGTACAAAGGAAATGGCATTGGTGAACTCTGACTTCAGGAGAGTGTAATATATTTTTCATCACTGAAAAGAAAGCACCAGCCCACAGGGATGCAGGTTATGAAGGACTTCACTCTGATCCTGAGCCAAATATTTTCAGGCAAGGAAGTTTTATTTACATAAAACAGTTAAAATTGTAACTGAGAACTGTTCCCCATCACGTGGGTTTATTTAATAAGAACAAGGAAGCGTTACAAATACCAGCATTTACAAGACAAGCTTCTCTTCCCCATAGTCCAAACCTGGATTAATTTTGTTTAGAAAAAATGCCACGGTAACAGCACTAGTTAGCATCCATGCACACGTGGATGGGCTACCCAGTTCTCCTGTCTCAGACTTGTAGAAGCTCTCTGCCAGCTCTTTCCACTTGTACTCATTTCAGTTTTTTTCCTCTTGGATATTGTTGCCACAGTTCAGCAGAGGAATCAGATCTGATGCTGCCTTAATTACAAGCTGCCTGAAATCAACTCCCTTTCACTACAACACAAGAAAAACACAACACAAAGTCACCGACACAAAGACTTGCTCCTTATTAACTCCCCTTGCCAGTGTTCTGGGTTCAGAGCATTCAGTTGTTTTGAACTTTGAAGTGGTTTACGCCAACTTGGAACAAAGCCTCCACATACTGAATTAAATCAAGATTTCTTCATTCACTTCAAAATTCACACCTCATTTTCTCCTTGATTAATTTTCTTAGACACACAAGCCCTAATATATTAAACAAGTATTTCTTTTAGTTTACTGCATTTAGCACCTACATGGGTACTGCAGAAATGAGTCTTCAGAGCTAAATGCACAAAACTTGAAATATTTTCTGGAAAGTTGAAAGACTTGTAAGTAGATAGATTAAAAACAAAAAACTCTTTTCCTAAGCAGGCTAATAAAAGTTGCAGATTGTTTTTGGAAAAGAGCAAGTGTAGTACTTGTAAACATTCTGTGAAAACAGCTTGTTAAGGTTAAGACTCCAGCTAGTCGCTAACAGAGAAGACAAAGACTAGCTGACAGCAAGAAGTTCTCTGGCAGCAAAGGATGAAAAGTTTGAAACCTTTTTTTGACTTGCTGGTAAAAGTCTGTTTATATTACAGCTCCTACTCGCTGTTCATGCTACAAAATGTTACTGCCTGATCATACTTGGACACTGGCCATGATTTCCCCTTGATAATTCCATGATGACTATTCCCAGCCACCTTCTTGTCCATAATATATTTGGAAATACTTTCAAAGATTTCTCACTGACCTCATGGGCCTTCAGATTCTTCAATGCAAGTCTTATCAGTAAGGACTAAGGCAATAAAGGTAGCACGTAACTTGACTTTTTCCATGTACTTTGTCACTAGGTTCCTATGCCATTCATCAGCAGCCCCACATTTCCCTTAGTCTCCCTTTTGCTACAAATATCCCTAAAAAAGCCCTTCTTGCTGTATTTCATGTACTTCAACACATTCAGCTCCAAGTGGGCTTTGGCTTTCCTGACCTCATCTTTGCATGCTCAGGACAATGCCTCTGTATTCCTTTCGGGTCCTGCTTGCACCTCTTATATGCTTTCATTTCATGTTTCAGTTTTGTCGTTTTGTTCATCCATACAGAACTCCCACTGCTTTTGCTTTTGTGCATGTCAGGATAGACCATTCTACAGCCTGGAGATAATCACTTGGAGGAGTGGTGGGGGAGGAAAATCAACCAGTTCTCCTCACCCTCTCCTCTTTTCAGGACTGTATCCTACGTGATTATTCCATGCAACCTCTGTAAAGGGCAAAGTCTACCCTCCTTAAATTCAAGGTTGTGACTCAGACTAACTTAGGCTCTGAGTCAGAGAACAGCAGAACTGGAAAAATCACAATGGAGAACTTTGACTGAGCCTAGGACAGACTATGTATATGTCTATCTTATTTAGAAGACTCAAAAATGAATGTAGTTACCATATTCGAAATGTATAGAGGATAGTCAGGTTTATTCATAAATCCCCTGTCAATTATATTAGTCAGAGAGTAACTCCCATCCTTAATTTTTAAAGTAGCATCTCCTAACTGAAATACAGACCTCCTTTAAGAGAGTTGCTGCTCCTGCTGGAACATGCCTAGTGTGGGCAGGAGCCAGCAAGGCATTGCACATGGCACAGCCTCATTCAGGAGGGGATCATGCATGATACAATGCTCTGAAGCCATAAACAAGAACTGGAATAGTAATGTTTGGAATAAATGTGCTCAATGGTAAGCCACATGAAGGGGTTTGCAGTTGCTCTTGAAAAGAACGCGGATGTTCTGTGGGACCTTAGACTTTTTTTTTTTTTAAATCAACTTGTGTCTAGTATCAGAAGCAGCAGATTTCCTTCCTTTTAAAAGATTCAGTTTCACAAGCCCAAGAACTGAGGGCAGAGCCTCTAGAGAAGGGAAAAAAGCAGTGCCTCAAGGGAACAAGACTGTCCCTCTTGCATATTTGAAATGGGAAAAAAGTTTCTGAAATTTACTGAAGGCAGCCATTCTGCTTTGTTGGGGAAAGGAAAGAGATGGTGTTGTGTTATTGCCAGCTCTACTACACAAGGCTTTGAACATTAGGTTCAACTAATTTGCATACCAAACATCAAACCAGTCTACAAAAAAAACAACACAACAATTGTTATCTCTGTTTATAGAAGGCATAAGCAAGAGGAAGACAAGATGAGACACTTACCGTATCGAGCATCTCTTTGGTATGAGCTGCAGACAAACAGAATCTGGCTCTGGACTCGATGATTGGGGTTGCAGGGAAGCCTACAACCACAACACCGATGTTCCGCTTTAGCATCTCACGCCCAAATGCACTACCAGAAAGAACAAGGAAAATTGTCAGAATGATACCGGAGGAGATAGAACGTCAGCATAAAGGTCTCAGTATGTTAACCCATACTGGCCTTTATTAAACAAGCCAGGAACACTGAAACTCAGAGCTTCTGGTGCTTTCTTGTGGAGGTAGAATGTCCAGTCACAAGGCCCTCTACTTCAATCCCCAGGTGGTAAGCCAGGGATGACCATATGTGGCAGAGGCTGGTCTTTTAGCAGGCTGTTTCCAAATGGATTTGTAACCTAAACTTGAAAATATTTCTGATAGGAAACCGAGACTTAGGCTCCGAAGTTTGACTACACAAGGAATTCACCCCTGCTGCAGATGATACTGCTATTTCTAAATGGTTTGTTTCTACCAATTAAATTAAATTCAGGTACATTACGGAGTCACAGAATGTATGACTTTTTAAGTGCTTATCATGGGAACATTCAAATTGCCACCATAAGTCAAGGTCATCTAATGTAATACCAAACGTTTTTAAGGAAGGTGCAAAAATCTCAACCAACAGTCACAGAATACATTCACAAAACTAATGATTACAATGATTAAAGAAGTTAGTGGCTGTGACGTATGCGATGAGAGGAATGAGTATCTAGATTCTTTCCGTAATGGCAGTGCAATTGTGGGTGTTTCTAGAGGCCACAGGAAATGGTTCAGCCCTTTTAAACTGACCTTCTTGTCTTTAGAAGTAGCAACGAGCTAAGATTTATGAGTATCTACAACAATAATGCACTTTTATTTTTTTTAATGTTTTCTGCCTTCTGCTGCAACAATTTTTCTTATTTATAAGTATATTCTGGTATACTTTATTTTGTATCCAGTTAGTACTCTCAAATTTAAAACAGACTTCAAGAGAGAAAGGATGAGGTAGATCCAATGTAGACCCCAATGGCCAACTGTCAGAGCTCTGTGCTCTTGCCTATTTTTAACCAAGCTACTGGCCCAAATGCTCAGCTAGCAGACATTGCCATGAACATTTCCAGGGAAAAGATTGCACTGATTAGTAGAACAGCTGGAAGGTAGACACAGTACGTACTATGTGCTGGACAGCACATATCGCAGGCTCCACAGCACCCATAAAGATTATGGGGCCTTTTAAATTTGGTTGCACTGAGGAGGGTGGAAGACTACCATATCTAGCTTCATGAAGAGAGCTAGATGTTTGTTCCCTCATGGAATCACAGCTTAGCCAGACCAAAGACTAGCTGAGCTAGAAGAGCACTAAAGGTATTCTGTACTGCTTAAAACGAGGCTATGCTTTTCCAAATCTGAAAGTGTTGGTTGAGCACTGCATTATACATGGAGACTAAAAAGCAGCTGTCAAAGCCAAGTTGTCATTGAAATCAGGATGTTTACATTGCAAAATATTTTAATATACAAGTTATATCCTGTTTGCAGAATTTTAGACTTAAGTATCCACACAGCAGCCCACAAGCATTTCTAAAAAAACATGTATTAGCATTCTATTTGCACTTACAATAATTATGCCTTAGCTATTAAATCCAGACTACTTAAAATACTGAGGATTTATCACTACAGTAGTAGTGTGTTCCCCCTTCTCTTTTTTATTTTATCACTGTTATTATTTTTTAATTTTCCAAAGTTCAGCTATGGAAATGTTCGCTGCTTCTGATCCATGAACTGTTGAGAAGTTCTTCCAGTAACATTCTTATATGAATTTCCAATCAATTCTGACTTCTCTTTAGTGCATATATGCACTTCATACATAAATAAGACGAAAGCTTTACTACTGCATGTCACGTTTTAAAAATTGCTTCTCTGAAGTGCTCTCCTGCAGCCCCAAGCTACAAGCCCCAGTTTTATCCAGATCACTTATAGGAAGTTCCTACGTTTTACAAAACTTAGTAATGGTCACAGAAGTAAAAAACAGAACAGTCTTTCCTTACATTTACACAAGTCTTAATATTCTTTTAGCATCCTAGATTTAAAGTAGATAGATGAGAAGTTACCTTGTTAAACCTACCCAATTTTTGCTGGCATGTACAGCATCAGAGGCACAACAGGGGAATCTTCATTTCCGTAGATGATAAAGCCCATCTCTTTCAGTCGTCTCCTGAAATACCTTGTGTTCTCTGCTAGCTGCTGCACACACTCTTTCCCTAGAAAAGAAATTAAGACCATGAACACAACAGTCCTAAATCACATGTGTAATTGCAGCACAAGACCTCTAGCTACAGTACAGACTATGAATGTATCATTTGTGCTTATGGAAGTGTTAAAGTTAGAACAAACTGAATTCTAATCTGTATTTTTCTCATGTAATCAAGATTAATTACTCATTTTCAGATAATGCTGTAGCTGAATGGACTAAGACATGCGTAATGGACAAGCATAACTGTCAAATCCAAGAACTCCCTAGTTTGTTTGCATCAGAATTGTATCAAGAGATACAAATCTGACAAAATGATATAGAAGCCTGCTTTTAAGCAAGCTGCAAAGTTTGCTCAAAATTCACTGATAACTGCATGTTGAAGAAGAGTTTGCTTACACTTGGAATAGTTACTGAACAAGTATCAGCTCAAGCTCTTCACTACATATTATCCTGCCTGCCTGTACTGATGGAATTTACCATTTTCCTCCTGAATCTGCTTGAACTGATCATGTGGCTGCTCTCTACCCTTTCTCACTGAAAGTGAGCTGGGTTTAATTTAAACAGATTACCTCTGATAATCCAGATCACTTTGCACAAGCAACAGCAGTCAATTTATCATGTGTTCAGCCTATTTTTCTTTTTTTTGACATTTGGCAAAATTAGTACACAGAACATTGGATTGCTGGTATACTTTAAATACTCCAGCTACCCAGATACGCATTGGGCAACCTATCTATCAGTTAAATTTTAAAAGATCCACATATTCTCACCTAAGTAGATGAATGCAATGATGCATTTCTGATTAACTAATATTCTAATGTGTTTAAGAGATAAAACACTGCCATAAGACTATGATAGGTAGGTAACATTTATAATTGCTTGTCTCTGGTCCACAGAGTATATTTTTGGATAACTGATCATCCAGACACAGCCTTCACTAAATGAGTAATTCATATACCAAAGCACTAAGTCTTCCAGTGCTGATATATGCCACATAGTGAAGTTGGCTGCTAGATATTAATAGTCTCCCTTTAAAGTCATAGCTAACATAAGGTGATTACCCAAAAGGAACGCCAGGCCTCAAAGAGACATCCACACCCACATAGCTATGCTCCAGGCCAGAACAAATGTAGTTTTAAGAACCTATACGGTTTTTGTAGCCAAAAGTATCAGACATTCCACCCACAACCATGCAATCAAAGGCAAAATCCCATCAAAGGCAAAGCATAAGAAAAAAAAGAATGAAACCTGTTTGCAAAACTTGGCCCGTCATTAGTGGGCAGGAACTGGTATTTTTAATTGTACTCACTGCCATTTGAAACATCTCTTCTCCTCCATTAACAGCTTTATTTCTTAATCTTTTATCCCCCAGAGTTTCTGCAGAATCTTAATTCCTCTTCCCCCCAAAACAGCAAGATTTCAGTAAAACACAAATGCATTTTGTGCTTACAAAACTTATTTTGTATCTGGCTCACATTAGATCAGATCCTCTAGCTGAGACCCAGCTTTTTCTCTATGTTTTCAAACCAATTACTTGGTTATTTAAATACGCCAACCTGCAAAACGAGGTGAAAAAACAAACAAAAATCTTCAACCTACTCCAGGAAACCAGAGATAGTAGACCAAATGTCACTTCTTGCATTTCTAACATTCAGGCAATCAATAAAAACACAGATGTCCAAGAACAGCTGGAAAGAGCTATCTACAATCAGGGGGAATAAAAAGGTACCATGGTACCTTCTGAGAAAGCTGCATCCACTTGTTCCTACACAAAAATGCACAACTTTTGACAACATTTCAGGTCAGTGATTTATAATCCCATCAAAATAAACATGAAATTTCACCGCTGCAGGAGTGGTAAGGTAATGAACACGGCTGGGTATCACTGCTGTGATCTGCCCCTCTCCCACAGCTAGGGATGCAGATCCTCCCATACCACACAGCAGGAAGTTTACAGTGTATCAAGCAGGAGAAGAAACTTCTGCACCTTTATAGTTTTCCCCTCTATATACTCACACCATTTTCCAAATTGCTGGGAGCCTTCCAGGCTAAAGATTAAAGAGCAACCTTAATTTGTAGTTGGCAACTGCTTCACAGTCTTCCGTAAACTTTTTCCCATAAAAAGAGTTTATGATTCTAGATTTGTCCTTACAGATTGAAGGGTGCTTTGAGATGTAAACAAGTTTCATGTGCAAATCTCTCAGTTCCCTACACACACAAGCACCTATTACAGCAACCAATAGATGTGGAAGATGCTTACAAACTTCAGGTTTGTGGTCTCAAAAGCTTGTCAGCGTTTACTCTGCTCCAGAATCATCTGTCAGTTTAATGAAATAATTACCTCTCTAAAAACTTGCCACCACGGCTACAGCAGTATTACTGAGAACTTGAAAGTGTATTTAGTGGTGTCTTCTCACTACCACCTTCTGAAAAAGAGCTGTAGGTAAGCACAGCACCCAGGTATCGAACAAGAACCTGGCAAAGGTTCCTTCCCCTGCACTTTCCTTTCTCCCTGTACTGCATTCAGCTCCTCTCTCCTCTGCATGCCAGTGTATTTCGTCTCCTAATCCAATATAAAATCCTGCACTTGAAGAGTGATGCCACATGCTATTCAAGTAGGATTTACAATATTAGGCAAAAAGCATGCACCCAGTCTTAAGATCTGTTAAGATGTGCTGGTTCAGCCTCACTGATGCACAAAGGTGGAGCAAGCTGTTCAGTGCTACTACAATTTTAGCTGTGGGTCTGTGACCACAAAGTTGAAGCAAGCAGTGCTCTGAGACAGCAGTGACCAGGTAACCAGTACCACTAATCCCCCTCCTACCCAAACCATGTTCAAGCATTCAAACAGGACTTCAAAATCCCTTCCCAGCCCAAGTATTTTCTGAAGCTCAGAGCTCTGTCCACGTCTGCTCAACTGAAGGCCTAGAGAGACTGCCAGGACTGCAACACTCTTCCAGCATCTGGCTTTCTTGGCAGCACGCAGCTTCATTTTAAGACCACTCAAAGAAGGCTTGCTCAGACACCACCCTGCCAATTGTTCTCAAATAGGAGTTGTGCAACAATTCCGGTAACATCCTTTAATCCAGGAATGTGATGACCTTCAGGGAGGATTACTGGAACTGAATTCTTCAAAAGGCTAGAAAACTAGAACCCCTTATCACAGCAACTGATCTGAAGTCCCTTATAGGCCCCGTAAATAGCTTAAACCAGCTACTGACAGACCTTTGCTGGAATTGGAGTATTAACTAATAACTTATCCTCTGCTTCTGTACCCTTTTACAAGTTTACTGCAGTCATAACAAGATTGCTCTTACAATCGAGTAAAACACTTTCTTGCTTGTAGCAGTCGGGACATCATTTAATCTAAAGCCCACATTTATCCCCTAAAGCACGTGCTGCCGTGGTATCAGAAGTAACGGTCACACGCCAGCTAACGGGGAGAAACTCTCCCTTTACAGCCCTCAGCTCAGAGCTGTAGTTGTGCGGATTCAGCAGAGAACGAAGCAAGAACAGAGAAAAGAAATGCAGTAATTGCCTCTGCTTGGGTAGCTAAGATGAGCTCAGTATTTATAGCTGACAGAAGAAGAATGTGTTTTTACTTGACACAGCCTTATACCAGTCCACTATGACAACAGTCACTTTAAACTGATTTGGCTCACCTCCATACCAACATTTTGCCCCACACATAAGTGCAGAAGCACAGAAGACACGGTGTAGAGTTGCAGCCCTCCTATCCCAAGTGCTAGTAACCAAGCATCAACTCCGGTATCAGCAGCAGCTTTGCGGAGAAAGCTACCAAGAACTCCTCTCAGACCTTTGCACTGCCCATAACACCATGGTTATCAACTCTGCGTGGCCAAGAATGCCAGATAGATGCTTTTGCATTTATAAACTCTAAGCAAATTACTTGCCCATTCTGTCAAGCGCAGTTACCTCAGGCTTTTAGAGTTTCTGCAGCAGAAGCGTTCAATACTCCAAGCTGGACCAATACAGTGGGTAATGGCTTAATGACTGTAGCATTTTCATCATTCTTCAAATATTTAGCACATACCTCCAATATGAATAGCAATTTTTGCCCACTTCTAAGCAAGCTTCAAATGACGGTGTTTCTGGATTTGTGCTGAAGGACAGTTTATCTACTCTTTTCGGGTATTTTACAATAAATGAAGAGCAGCATATTACATCTTACAAATACATAAGGAGACAAGCAATAATATTAAAACAATACAGCTAGTGTCTTCCAGGGGAAAAAATCCACTCTAGAGAAAGCACTCAATTATGAATCTAAAGGCACATGGGAAGTAAATCAGGACCTTTGCCAGGACAGAGTCCTACAGGTGAGAAGAATGATACATCATCACTTGTGACTGCCTCTGCTTTAAAGGTCATATCACTCAAACATAAGTTACAGTGGAAACAGAATCTAGGAGAGATTTAAGAAAGGATTTTTTCAAGAATTTTAAAGCAGAAATTAAATTGATACTTACCTTAGTTATCTGCAGAATAAAAAAAGATGGTTGCACATTCCCCCACACCAAACCTAAACTGTTCTTGCAATGGGTGCTTTACCAGTGAGACAGATGAACAGAGATGGCTAAATATTCATTCAGCCACAATGCTCTTCACATAGAAATTCATGCTTACACTAGACAGCCAAATACTGCAAAGATTTGTACAAGTATACAAGACAGCTCTTATTTAGCAAAATTCAGTTCAATGAAAATTGCCCAGAAACTATTTTTTTTTTTTTGCATGGCCAGGATGAATATATTCTTGGCGGGGATCTCTTAGATCGGAGCAACTTCTGTATTTCACACTAAAAATCGTCTCTACAAAGAACAAAGCTGCCCTAGCGTTTGTGGAAAAGACTCTGCTAACAAAGATCTACTATTTGTATTGTTCCTGTCATCTATTAAGGCTGACGAATCAGCTATCATAGATGGTATTGGACTTGAGAGAAAATTTAGTTCAATTAGGATGTATTTGTTTTTCCCCCTTCTCGTGATCTCAAAGCAGTAATGGGAAAGCAATCACAAATCTGTCCTTCTAGACAATGCAACACTTCATCAGCAAGGCTTCTTGAGAAATAAAAAGGCATGTTGCATTGTACACAAACTGCCTACCAACTGACACGGAACTCTTAGAGGGGCAAACCAACTTCAATTGGGGAAAAATAAACAAAAAACCCACAAGTGGGATTTTATTCTCTTGACACACTAGGGATCGCTGTCACCTGGATCTAAAACACAGATACTTGGAGGAATACATGAGAAGCTAAATGTTTAAATCTTGAATCAACTCTATTTACAGAGGCTTCAAAGCAACATAGTAGGTCATCTTTAAAAATGGTTCCTGAGCAGTGAAATGCATTTGTATGCTCAAGCTGCAGTACAGTGCTAGTTAGTGAACAGATACCTGTTCAATGGAAAGTGTCACATTAGATAGCTATCACAAAATTACTATACACTTGTTCATTAACTAATTTTATAGCTCTTCAACGCAGTCTTCATCTTGCAGTTTTAATTTGACCCATTTTTTTTGTTGCCGACACTGTCGAGGTTAAGATGAGCAGTTTCATGCCTTTATCTTACATACCGGTGACAGCTAACATCTTCAGTTTTAATGATTTAATGGAAAACTTGGAATAAAAGAAAACTCTTGATATGAACAGACTGCTATTCATTACACGCATAATCATCCCACTTGTGATATTTATTGCCCCAAGTACTCAGTTTTGCTGTAACTACTCAAGCTGTAATATAACGGAACGTTCTCAGTTCCAGTTTCTATTATGTGAGCAACAAAATTCAAACATTTACTAGCAGATATTTCTAAGATTTCTGTGAAAACCTGTGATGATACAACTCTGATAATAGCACACTGCCTCTAATAAGAATCAGTATGTGTCTAACAAGAAATATGTTTTATTAAGAAGATTGGCTGCAGCATATTAAGGACAACTTTTAAGTTACCAGCTAGAAGTAAAGGTTAGGGCACATTAATCTTGATATCAAATCCATAAGGTCTCTGAGATGGAAATACTCCATTAATTCTTAGCACAGGAGTTACTTTCAATCTCTACTGTAATTTGTTTCATATTTTTCAAGCTCGTCCCACCTTATAAACTCTTGCTAGTGCAGAGGTGTTGGAGGTGAGAAGCACTAAGCCACATACTGACAGATTTGCATCCCTGACAGATTTTCCATCCCTGATTTGCAGCCCAATCACTTCTCTTCATATAGCTTATTTCAGTCAAGGAAGGGGTTTACCCCAGGGTAAGTTTACCCTGACAAAAATACCACAGCTTTACTTATGTAAGGATGACCTCAGCAGGAGAACTTTGCTAGGAGGTCTACTGATTCTGCAGGACTCTACCTGGGCTGGCTTCTTATCCTCCTCTTCTCCTGGTGGCCACAAGCTAGGGAATTTAATAAAACTTTGCTCCCATGTATAAATGTTTTCCCAAGATTAAACAATTTAATTTTGGGATCTCTTAACAAAAATAAAATAAGCTAACTAAAAGGAAGCACTCAGTCCAATAACAGTGCTTGTGCAGATTATGGTAGCTGGGGAGGGGAAACGTGTGTGTACACGTGTCAAAAAACATCAAAGAAGCAGATCTCAACCTCCTTCAAGAAACACCACTGGAAAGCATTTTATAACCCGAGCAGTAATGTTTACTGACTGTTGTTAGTTACAACAGAGCCTCCATGTCCTTGCATGGAATAAAAAGAACTAGCAGAAAGGGTACGTTCTGCAGCACCCACCATCACTCCAAAATGACATGGCTAACCTACAGCCCAGTTTTATGGAAATCTTTGACTACGCAGCTTACTAACATTTTTACCAGACCTGTACATTTAAAGATCACAAAAAATAGTAGGATGTCCAGCTACTGCTGAAAACAGAAAAAAGCCACAATCCCCTATAAAGACAGAACAAAGCGATGCCATCATGTCCTGCTCCCCAAACAAGAGATAAGGTGGCCAAACATGCTACGTGGAAACAACATGGATCAGGTTGCAACGTTCCTGGTTTGTTTTCCTGGGAGCGTCAGCATCAATGACTGAAGATTGAGCATTATTTCATTAGCACAGAGGCTCTTCTCCTTATATGCTTCTATCAACGGGCCAGAGAGAAGAAAAAATGATAATTTCTAATTCAGAAAGCCTGTGGCTTCTGACATTTGGAACTATTTAAACCAAAGTAAGCTGGTGATGAAAACTTGGTTACATATATCATTCTCCAGAAGTTTGTTTCTTCAAATCAGAGTGATGCTATAATATATTCAAGCCTGTAAATTTTTCCACATTAAAATCCCCGTGTTTTTACAAAGGCTTATACTTCCATTCTGTTTATTATTCCTACATTTCTGTCTTTTGGTTGGCTGTTGCAGTGGAAGACATAATTCAGTATACTCTGTTTTGGAAACAAGCATTTTTCAAATCTCAACCAGGAATTCAATATTCCTCTGCTGATTTAACAGATTCTCCACTAAGCTTTCAGAAGCTAAGTTGCTTCCCAAGGGCTTATGAAGATCTTTTGCAACGTCAACATAATAATTCAAGCTGTTTTCTGGACACTGTAGTTGTAAATACCTCATCATTATAACACACAACAGACAACTTTTTAAGTAGGCATAAGAGCATTTTTTTTTCCCTGCAATGAACATATTTTTCATGGAAGGTATAGAAAACTCCCTCTTTAATGCTTCTGAAAAATGCAAGTCAAGCATGACTTGAGGTAACATTTGCAAAATGAAACAAAGAGCAAAATGTTTTTAGATTTGCCAAATGGTAGAACAGACAAGCGTGAGTTAAGAACATCTGACTGGGAATGTGGGTTAGATGCAAAACAAGGTAGTACCTACTGGAGTGCTACAGCCAGTAAGGTGAAAACTAGAGGAAGGAGAGTGAGATTTTAAAGTAAAGAACACTGGAACACTGAGCAAAAATCCAGTTCAATACTGATTAAATGCCACTTTTATCTTCCAAGCAAAAGTTGCACGAAATGTGATGTTGTTAAAATGCTGTAATAGATGTTTAAGGACCTGTGATCACAGTATCTGCTAGAATTGATTTTAAAAGACTTGTAACATAACCTGTCAGGAAGATGACTTGTAACATGCACTCACATCCCAGGGCAGAAAGTGGGAAACCAAGACCGATTCACATGGACAATCCCGCCAGAGACCCTCACCTACACAGAGCCAGAAAGGTCGCCCCCCTACAGCAATCTAGTCTGTTTTTCAGCCTCCTGAAACCAACATTTTCGCTGGTTTCTACTGAGAGATTATACTATAAAAGCTAATGAAAAGGAGTTAGAGTGAAAACTTCATTATACATACACACAGGTTTCATATCTTTCAACATACTTTTCCTATCTCGCTGTTTAAGTTCTAGGGACATGGTGGCTCCACACGTATCAACCTGTTTCCTCTGAATTCGCACTCAAACACTGCATGCTGCCAATATTTGCAATAAGAAGTCCACATCCTTCGCTTCAGACGATGTCTGAAGATTTTCATTACAGATCTACAGGAAGTATTATACACAATTATACTATGCAATCTGAGATCGCACAGAGACGCATTAAAACGGGGTAGTCACAATGCTATATTCCCACAGATTTGCTTTATAAAGCATCGGTTCGCACAGGCAAATGCCAAGAGAACCTGGGAAAACTACGAGGAACTTTGAAAAGGAAATAATTAGCATCATCCTTTAATCCAGTGCTACAATGTGCATTACTGTTTAATAGCTCAAACTCTAGTTTTTAGCGAACAAAGCCAGAAGAGAGAAGCAACTCACTGGATTTTTCCACAGCTCTGCTGGGTGATCCAGGTTTAAAAGCAACTTGGAAATGGGAACTGTGCTTTACGGGAAGAGCCTGAGCAGCCTCCACTAGGGGCCACTGCTACACAAAGGGAGCCTGGAGCCACGCTCAGGTCCTGCAGCTGTGTCCTGAGCAGCCTGTCAGGAAGCACTCCCCCAAACCTCCACCACATCTCCAGCACATCACGGTAGAGCCACGCTTAATGCAGCCAGGAGACGATGCGAGCACTAGGGAACCGCTAACTGGGGTGGACAGCTGAGTCAAGTTATTTATTCTTCTGACACATTTACATGCTTCCCAAGTTCACCACTCAGGAGATAAACTACAAATAATGTGGGAGGAGAAGCCTTGTTTAAGAGCCAACACACTTGAAAGCATGAAATAGGAAATCAAAAGACTGCTGTGAGCTCATGTTTGTTGGCCACATGGCAGCAGCATTAGCAGCAATTTATTTTAGGAGAAGCAGCGAAGGGCTTGGCTCGTGACCATTCCAAGTTAACCCCATGCCTATGGTTTTGTAACAAGATTGTATGCAGGGGATTTGCCTGGATTACATGAGTGCGCCGAGTATGGAGCCAATGCAGAGGTGAGCGAAACGCTCTGTCCTTTAAAGGAGAGGAGAAAACAGTTAAATCAGATTTAAAAGAAAAAAAACACATTGGTGAAGACAAAGAGATTAAGAAATGGAAAAAGGAGAAAAAAATGATGGTTGATGTTCTTGGCATTGAAAGGTCTCTGAAAAACAAAATTTATGCTAATGCTAAGTATCTGTCACTGCATTTGCTATTAAGCTAAACAGTTCCAGTGGAGTTTAAATGCATGACAAAAAACAGCTGGGTGCATGTATTGTGTACTCATTGAGTTTACATATACTGGTGAGATTGAAGCCTTTGGCATATTCCAAAGCCCAGAGGAATATTTTTATATTTGCACTTTCCAATTTCGCCTGTAGCTCCCGGCTGCATTCAGAGAACTCCAAGGCAGCCTGTTCACACCACAAACTTCATCATAAAGAGATGCAGTTCTCACCATGAACAGATCATGTCTGTTAATGAGAATGGAAAAATTTGATCCGCTAAAGAACTTCAATTTAAAATACACAGACAAACACATTTTAAAAGAACTTTGGTGATGTGTAATGGAGGCACTTCCCCAGTTTGCCAGAAACTCTACAATGGTTATCACAAAGGAGCCTGACTGAGCAGGTTGCACATGCACTCAAAACATCATAAGGAAGTATTGTCTGTTTGGTTATTTTTTTTAGCCAATCAGATAGTGTTTCTATTCATTTTCTTAAGTCTGATTTCTTCATACTTCCCTGATCTGTGTATCACTTAAACTGTAAGTTCTTTAGAACAGTCTATCTCTGTACAGCAGCAACTACGTGGTCTTAGCTCATGTGCAAGGTTTTCAGAGATATGACAAAAAAGATGCTACAAAACAACATGCCAATAAAATCAGCTAAAGTGGCCACTCGTCCATGTACAGCCATGACAATATTATGTCTATTTTGACGATTATTTTTCATCTTTTGCCTCAAACAGCAGGCTTTTTTATCTGAGCAGAGACACTTTGAAGCAAGATATACACTTAAAAGAGGCCAGCATGAATAAACACTTTAAGGAGTTAAGTAACAGCAGTATTAAAAAGCAATTGATTTAATTAGGCAACGTTTGCCAAACTAGAGGGGAGCACTTTTCTACAAGAAAATCCCTTTTGTAAGAGCCTGAAAATTCAGGCTTTAAGCAACGGAGAGTAAGTCAGTACAACATGACTGATGTCAGACCCACAAAAACAAGATGGGTTAACAGACCATCCTGCCTCAAACCTGGCCAGAGCTGGCTCCTCAAACCACCAGCTTAAGAACAGCATAAACAAAACATTCAGTAATAGACACAAAAGGAATAAGTTCCATTAGAAACACAAAACTTGAAAATTATTAACCTTTAGTCATTAAAGTGAGATTAAAAATCTTTTTGCCTAGACTCAACTCAGTACCATTTTTATACAAATGAACAGCCAACAAAAAGCAGCAATGACTAATAGGGCTTTTGGGCTAGAAAAGTAACATGGGCATGAACTCCAGCTGTGAATTTCTACCACTACCATGTGGCAGATCAGGATTCACACTTATTAACCACTTATGGGCTGTCTACCAGCCCCCACAGTACATATCATTTCTGCACATAAGATGAACTAGATACGCCAGTGTTTAAAAGTATATCCCATCTACTTCATAGCTCCTTTCCATGGCAGTGGAAGGCATCTCATATACCAAGGCTCTACCTGAAGCAAGAGGCTGAAAAGGTTTTGCATGCTGAAATTTGTTAAGTTAGAAGAAGGAAAATGTTTTACTAATAACCAAGTTCTTTATTCAGTCTGCATGTATATTTAATCTTCTGGGTACACCAACATTATTGGTAATCAACTGTTATACTTTGTCTTTGCAGTAAGCACAGCTATATAGCAACCTGCATCTTCCCAGTGTAACTGAAAGGAAGTTAATGTTCAGTCTAACACATGTTCTCTATAATCTTTTAATATCTTATCAAATTCTACAGTTAAGGACTCAAAGGGAAGTTATGCATGAGAACAACACATCCTCAAGCATTTACATTCCTCAAAAACAGTATGTCTACAAATCTACAATGTAGAAGACTAAGCACTCCCTGCCATTACAATTAGCCAGCAGTGGGTCTGAGTCATTAAGATGTGAACATAGGGCTGCTTTATCAAGTGTAGCATCGTTACCAGATGCTGCATCAGTGGCAGTGATTTTGATGAAGTTGCAACAAACATGAGGTGACTGACCTACAGGCATTAGAAAGACAGTTTTAGTTAGCTCAGGATATGTCAGAATATTTTACCCAATTATGCTTCTGCTACTAGAAGAGAATCTTCTGTAGCTAATCCCAACAGTCTGTGGATAGACCAGAGCCACTGATAAACTGTCTTGGACAAAACTTTAATAAAGCAGGCTTGTAAGGTAGATGGAGAGAGACTTTTTACAAGGGCATGCATTGATAGGACAAGGGGTAATGGCTTTAAAGTTAAAGAGGGTAGATTGAGATTAGACATTAGGAAGAAATTCTTCACTCTGAGGGTGGTGAGGCACTGGCACAGGCTGCCCAGAGAAGCTGTGGATGCCCCATCCCTGGAGGTGTTCAGTGCCAGGCTGGATGGGGCTTTGGGCCTAGTGGGAGGTATCCCTGCCCATGGCAGGGAGGTTGGAACTAGATGGTCTCTAAGGTCCCTTCCAACACAACCCAACCCAACCCATTCTATGACTCTGTAATCATCAGGAAGAAAGAAACTATTACCAAAAGCTGTGAGTTGTTCAGCTACAGGAAGTTGACCAGAAAATGAATCACAGAATGCTTTGCATTGAAATCCTCATAGAAGTGCATAAAAACAAACTTACACTGAAGAGACACCTATCTAAGCACAGTAGGAATGAGAATTAGAACTTGCCTTAGATATTTTTTTTCCCACTAAAGGAAATATTTTCAGTGGATTGCTTTTGGTACTTCAGAGTTACAGGGTGACAGAACACAAAGGAGAGCATCTTGAAGACATAAGTGGCTAAGGCAGATGCAAGAAACCTGTCTAGACAATGGGTAGATTTGGAAGACAGTAACCAAACAGCTTCTCCAGATGTGCTGATCTAGGGACATGTAATAACCTGGCCTAGTCCAGGCACAAAACAGACTTGGCAGAATAAGGTTGTCCCACTGAATCCTGCCTGCTAATTAACACATCCTTCGTAAGCATAACAGAAGTGTACTAGACAGGAATATCACCCAACTCCAAACAGACGTTCCTTGTATTTTGATGAGCAAAAACTGAGTTATTTGCAATCAGATCTGTGAGTATCTAATATATCTATATAGCTATATGTAGATACATCTAATATATCTACAGCCTATGCAAGAAATGAAATGCAGAATTATTCTTGCCAGCCTATGTCTAGTAAGATGGCTACTGCCACATAGTATTGACTTCTCAAAAACCATCAGAAGAAATCTGGTCAAAGGACAAGTCATCTTCCCTCACCACAGTTTGGAAGCATGTGCAAGCAAACACAGACATAAAACAGCCATGAAGCAGCAGGAATTGATATCATTAAGAAGCGTCATTGCAAATTGCAAGGACAATTACTCTGGAACCATCCGCGCTGCAGTTTTCCTTCATGGACCAACAGCACTGGAAAAGGTATTTGTAGAATATAAAAAGAGCACTACAGGTCTATCATATCCTATATAAAAGAATAAGTGCCCCAAGGTGCTGAAAAACGGGTGTTATCGTTGTGCGAGGTATCACTTTCACTTTTCACAGAATTCCTTGATTTGGAAGAGATGTCTTGAACTTATCTAGTCCAATCCTCCCCTGCTCAAGGAGGGTCAGCTATATCAGGTTGCCCAGGACAATACCCAGTTGTGTTTTGACTACGTTCCTGGATGGAGACTCTAAAACCTCTACAACCAGTCTAGTTCCAGTGTTTGACCACCCTCAAATTTCAGTTTTCAGAAACTCTGCCTCATTCTCTTTAATAAAACCTAAAATTATCTGAAAGTTATCATTTATTAGACACAGAAAACAGCTAAAATCACCCATGTTAATTCATTTCCATGTACTTGTGGCTTGTACTTTAAGTCACCTCCCACAATAGGTGTTAAAATTTCAAGCCTATGATTTTGACAGACTAGTAATAATGAGCACTCCGCAGAGCTTTTGCTCGTCAACGTGCTGCACATAAGAGATGAGGCATCAAGCCCAAATGGCTTGAAGCTGCTGAGGTATTTTGCCTGCAAAAGGTGAAGGCCCAAGCTGCCAAACCCCAAAATAATACACATCCGCTTCTTATATATCCTGGCAGCCAAAGAGTGAGTCAAATTTGCCAGGGCACTTTCCTCATTATGCATAAAATGCTTGACTGAGTTTTAGTTACTGCTCAACATGGCTTCAGTTATTTTAACCTGTGGCCAATCCCCACATGAATGTCCAAACTGCTTAGCCACAGAAATAACAAGCATAGCAAAGTCAGGTTCAGAGTGTTTTCTCTTCACATCTAAATCTAAGATAAATGTTATTCATGCCACACTGTGCAAATATATCTGCAAGGACTTCAGCTCTAAAAATAGAAGTGGTAGGAAAGTAAGAACTAGTAATGAGTGTTATTACTGTTACCTTTGCCCAAGCAAAAAAAAAAAATACTAAAATGCTTTGCAAAGCTAGATGATGACACTTTCCTCTGCAGCAATTAGCCTCATAAAAGGTATCAACAGAACCCAGCAAGAAAAAAACTTCAACGTGGTGTTGCTGTGATTATTACTTAAAGCACATACAGCAAATGGAGAGAATTTGTGGCAAAAGAATTGAGCATCACATTCTGAAGTAAAAGAAACATGGAAGTGGAGAGCAGCCAACATTCTCAACACATCAGACACTACAGTAAGTCTCACATTCAATATGTTCCACTCGTAAGTGTTTAACCCCATCTTAGAGTAGGGCTATAATTTAGATATTATGAGAACCAAAACTGCCTCTCCTCTCCAAGACCCTTGCAGACATTCCTGTTTAACAATCATCATTGGCTCAGACATATTTTTTGGCCAGAGCACAGAACTGAGCCTGAATGTATCACATAATTAGGCAGGTTAGAAGAAATAACACTTTGGCTGGGACAGCAAGAAACAGAAATAGCTGCCAGGAGGACCAATTAGCTAGCAAGCTGCCTAATATCACTCTGAACTTTTACTTATAGATGCAAACTGACTACTTGGCAAGTTATCAGGAAAGGAACCTACCTCCCTGAAGCTACAGCAACCAACAAGCTTAAGTACTACCACTCCTTGAGGAAAAACCCTTTAATAATCTGCACTTTCCTTACTGCTGGGTGAGAACTACAGTAACAGTCCTTGGGTGGTAAAGTACAGTAAATGGTGCCAATTACACTTGAAGTACACAAGATTTTCATCACCAGTTATTCCAGCTCTCCCTCAAGAGATTAAAGGAATTGAACCTGCAGCAAGAATTAGCTGCTGAAAAATCCCATGCACTATCTTGCTTTCTGAAGTTTTCCCTTAGAGGTACATTTAAGAGACTTAAAAAGAAGCAAAGGCTTTTTGACCAATGACAGGGAAATACGTCATTTTCATAAACAATATATATCTCTTATTTTCTAAGAATCTGGACATGAAACATTTAAGTCACCATCGCTACCAAAAAGCTGCTGCCTGCCAGGGCCATGTGATTTATCACAACCAGATGGTGTGCTGTCAATAAAGGAGGGGCTGCTATCATTCCAGGGCAGAATAATTACCTTCCCTTTGAACCAAGGACAATGTTTTCAATAAAAACCCAAAGCTGTTTAATGCAACTTCCAGTCTGTCAGACTCCTACTGTGCAGCTCCAGGATTCATTAGACTCACAGAAGTGAAGGAGAACACTTGCTAAAAACATAGCACAATTCTCTCGTGGAAGACATTGATGGCATACAATTAAAAATAAACTTTTTTATTTTTAACTAAAGAGGCATTTTGAGTAATCTTTAAAAGCTGTTCACAAAGACTTCATCCATCACAAGTTTTACAAGGAAGTTAGCTGTTCTGCATTAAGCGGTCAATGACTTAGACAGCAATTTAAGTAAACCGTAGTAGATCATCACTGCTCTGGTGTGCAGTCCCTTCTGACCCTGCATTATTACATCTCTAAAGCAGGAATAGCAACATTTATTCTTTGAGGAAGACTAGTAAGGGTCCTGAAACACAAAACTAAAGGCCAGCTAGTAAAAGCTAGAAGGACCAACAGCTTTCCCTCTCTTCTAGACCAACACACCACTGGACACATCTGGAAACACACCCCAACTCTACTTGAGTAACTCAGAGATCTGGACCTTGCAGTGTAATTAAGCAAGTTATAGTACAACCAAACAGTACCTTGACTTTGAGCAATGCAAGAGACTGGATGAATTTCATTACGTACTAAATTGCCCCTAGAGCGTCAAACTCTGCCAAATGAAAAGCAGCAATTATCTGAACACTCAAAGCAGTCTGCTTCCAAGCCAAATTTTGACTTTTGGCTTCCCCTTCTTTCAACGGTACATATTTAATGAAGTGGTTAAGAAACACATCCTCTTTTCACAAGAGCAGAACATTTTGTTCATCTTGGAAAGCTAGAGTAAGTATCAGGCCTGGGAAATGAAAGGTGAACTGCAAGCCCAAGTTTGACCATTTCTAGGAACTGCATGTAACAGAACAGAATGGATATGTTCACGTAGTTTTAATTCTAGGATGGCAAACAAAATATCTTGAAAGTGTTATTGAAAGATGCCTTAGCCCAACTCACTCTTGAGCAATCCTCTAACCAAAATCAAATCAACGTATTTTTATCTTCTTACAGCAGTTGGCTAAAGGATGCTACTCAGATTCTGTTTTACTTTACATATGAATTACAGCCTTAGAAGAAAAAGACAAAAAAGAGAGGAAAAAGAAGAAAAAGAATACCAAAACTGAAAAACACTGATGACTTTCCGCACATCTCAACTGACTCGCATTTCTGTACGTGATGTAACTTACTTCAGTAACTGTAGTCTGTGGCTGATGGCTTACCACCCAGAAGACTATAACTCCTCAAAAAAGGGGGGAAAAAGATAATAACACAAGATTTCTCACTCCTCTAAGAAGCAGTTATGTGCATGAACAAAAAGCTCTACAAGGAAAAAAGTTGTATCCTTCTCTATATGAATAGGCAAGGGGTGATTTTACCCTAGGATAGTAGGGTCTTCAGTGGTCTTTATCAATGAATACGTTCAGTGGGGGCATAATACAGAGGCAACCAGTAATAAGCTTCCATAGAGACAGAGAGATAGAACTATTTCTATGAAGACTAACTCTTCTCGGAGTTTGAGCATTACTTGTATCTGTGCATTAGCTTTCAACGATAATTTTGCAGGCTATCCCAAAGACCACTCAACGTTGTGTGCCAACCCATACTGGGAATGCACAGATGCTCACAAGGTAAGGGCCACTGTTCATTTTCCAACACATGCCAGCTAAGTAGTCTTACCTTGATAATGAATCATTTATACTGTTCTTGTTTTGTACTATAGTGTTCTCTCAAGCTCTGCTGTATTACACACAGTCTACTAAAAAAAATCTTCTGAGATCCCTGCCAGCTATAAAGCATTGGTGGTGCCACTGCTATTAAAGCTATTTTAATGAGAAAGTAATGAAAAGTTAAGTACATACTGCATTGTCAGAAACAAAGCAATCCAGTCAATCAAGCTAAAGGTAAGTGAAGCAGTGTATTGTTATACAAAGAAAACATTTTCAGAACTATCAATATTAATTAGTGCATGTTAGTTACAAAAAGACGCAAAGAAGCACAGGCTATGCAGATGATCAGCTGCTAATTATGCCATCACTTACACCAGGGCAGAACTGCATAAATATATGACTATATATAAGACTATAAGTGATTAAAGAAGTGATACCAGTTTCTAATTAACACTATATTAAATAATTAACAACAAATGTGTCTGAACAATCTTGCTGTAGGTTTTGCTATGACTTCCTTTCAGTTTGCACTGTATATTTCCTAATTAATCTGAATCTTCTAAAGCCAGCAACTGAATTAATCAATTTTATTAATTGAAACTCCCCGGTCCTTCTTGCCACACAGTTGGAATGATATTTGTATTGAGATGTCACTAAATTAAACAAGGAAAACATAACACAATGCAATTTTGCTGAGCTAAGTCCAGTGAACTTTACTAGAGCTCTGGGGAGTTCAGACTTCTAAAGGCTCCACACTGGTTTATGAAATCATGGGTATAAAAATAAATTTTCAAAAAAAAGAGATTTTCAGCATTGTGACAACGAACAGCCGATAACTCATTCTCAAAATTTGTCAATGTATTCTTTCAAATCTCTCTCATTCAAAATATTATTCCAAAATAGGAACACCACAATTCTTTGGTACAGCCAAAAGACAGGATTATTTGTAATTTAATATGGAAACATTTCAGCTGTCATAATACCAGGATAATTCCTACGTAAGCCTGGCATTCAAGACATGCCATATATTTGTCACTGAAGCAAGTGCATTTTTTTTGCCCTTATATGTGGACCATTGGATGATATGCTGCCCAGAACAGTACCCCCCTCCCACGCATTTGCTCTCACATTACCAAAGAGATTACTGGCCCTCTGAATCTAGAGCTTGTAAGTCAGACCATTTCTTTCCACAAGGCACCATACAGTCCTCTGGAGTTCACAGCTAAAGGGACTCCAACAGCCTATTCTGGCTGTGAACAATTCAGAAAAAATATATGTTTACATTTGTAAGCCTTTAAAAAAAAGATAGTAAGAACCATTGGGTTTGGAGCAGTAACCTTCACAAGGTTTTATACTTGGGCTACAGTGCTGCTTTTTTTCTTGATTTGAAAAGCTGCCCTTTACTTCTATATAGATAGAGACACACACCAGGGATGCGGAGCCATTAGCATCTCAGACTCCCTGTGTGATAATTAGAGGAAATGATTTGCTGACCTCAAGCAGTCTTTGAAGTCTGCCAAAGGAGTAGCCAAAGAAAAGGGAAGGATTATTCAGCACAATATACCATCCCTTAGGTCTGCCTCTGCAAAAAGCTCTGCTGCACAGATTCTTCTGTCAAAACCTAGAAATACCTGGGCTGCCAAAAAATGTGAAGTTATAGGCAGTGTTCAAGGACTGCAGAGAAGAAGAGTTTACATATCAGTGTTTTATCTTATCCTAATTGCTTTGCAGAAGCCTGAATTAACACTAAAAAACCCTATAGATCTGTTTAAAAAACTCAGCATGATCCCATTCACATTTACACTAACTTTTATTTTACGTAAAATAGGATGCAAACTAAAATGAATTGCTCACATTGCTTATTATCAGCAGCACACAAATTTTAAAGGTACATAAATTACCAAATACTAGATACATATTGCCATAAGTAATCTGAGTTAACCATGTAAGAGAAACATCCTCAAACATAATGCCAACAAACTTGTATTTATTCCAAGAACTCAGTCTCAAGAGATGGGAGAGTATAATATAATCTTGACATTTCTATGCATATTAAACAAATGTTTTTTAAAGACTTGTGAAAGTACTTTCTGCTGACAAGGTTGCTGGTGCCACCAGGTTCCTTAAAGATTGCAAGAATACAAAAACCAAGTTTAGCCTGTATATGCTTAATTTTTTATTTTTTATTTTTCAGTAGTAACTACAATGTTATATCAGGTCAAAAATCACTCTAGAAATAGAAGATGTCTACTTTTGCATAGTGTTTTTCAACTTTTTCTTTTTAAGTTCACACAATGGAGAAAAATACCCTATGTTTTTCGCTTATGTTCAGTGTGAACTCCTCACAGGAAATCCATCTAGATTGAAGCAGGAGAATGTCTTTGGTGAAGGATAGATCTTGTCCAAGGCAAAGAAAAACAAAAGATAAAAATCCTATCACCTGCTGTGAATGTCTGTCAGAAACACACAAGCCTCATTCCACATAAAGGAAAATTCAAGATAATGCCTGGTCTGATAGAACTGATCAAAAGTTATCCATCAACTGTATTGTAGCATAAAAAAGAGCAAGAAAGTGACAGCATGTGTCTGGGTGTCTAAATAAATAAGACCAAACACAAAGCTATTTCACATACAAAGGACTGCATGGGAAGAACAACTCGGTTGCACGGCCACATCTCCTTTGCTGATGTTTTTTTTAAGTCCTGTACATAACATGCTGTAGTGACAGACTGGGCTCCTGAAGGGAACCAGTGGCAGTCAAGGGTCACCCTAATTCCATCTCTGTAAGTCATCACATGTTTTTTCACAAAGAACTTTTCCAGGAGCTTAATTTCTACTGAAAACAGCTTATTTCTAGAATATTATAACTAAATAGAGTAGCTATGCAGACAGCATCAAGTAACTGTCCTATAAGAGAAATTGAGAACAACAACAAAAAAAATCACACTACTAGCTCAGCAGATCCTTCAGCTAGTGTCAGAATGAAACTAAGGAACAGCAGTATTGCCTGAAGCAAGTAAATTTATTTGCACAGGTGAATCTAAAAAGCAATTTGTGAATCTCAGTGAAATAATTCACAAGAGTAGCATTTTTCCATGATTGTGTTATGTTTAGCTGTTCATTCACATTTAATTACACTTTGTTAACCAACTCGTTACACAGCTGCAATTCACTGCATCCTAATAGTTATGATTTACAGACATCTTTATTTTGAATACAAAAAGCATTGGTTCAGATGGATCCATAACTGTAAAGAATGCAGATAGGGCTATCACTCCAGAGCAAAGAAATTAAGTTTGTGTTGCCTGGGTACATGTAATTATCTAACTCTGTATATTAACTGCTGCAAGGATTTGTGGGACTAGTATTAACACTACTTACAAACAAGTTGCATATGAAATGCATAGTCATGAAAATAACATTCGGTCATCACAAAGACAGCTGTAAATATCCTGCTTGACACCTATTCTCGTGCCTTGCTGAGACAAAAGGGAAGAGAAATGTTTGCTGATCAGACTGTTCTTCTAAACTAGTCATGAAGCCTCTATGGTAAAGAGGAGAAAAACACAGAAGAAACCTACAGTTTCAGTAAAAATTAACTTGCCAGACTAATGGGATTCTAGAGAAAAGAAAGCATTTTAAAACTTTCTTTTGGTACCTTGGACACCAGAACTTAAAACGCACATCTCTGCTCTTAAAACCTCATGAATAAGACAAAGCATCAGTGAGGAAGAGGCAGAAGGAAACAGAATCAAACCTTTGTAGAACACAAATAGGTTGGCAGGCCTTTATGGCTGAAGTCGCCAAGAGAAAGAACATCAGGAACACATACAAACACCACATTTCTTTACAAGCTAAAGAATGTGCAAGCTTTGACAAAGCATGTTATATAAAGGATGTTTATAATTGACATCCATGGAGACAGTTCAGTAGCTTTACAACGTAGCAACAACGAGTGCTAACTATATTTACCATCTGTTTTGTGCAGACTGTTTTGTACAATGGAAGCCAGTATCAAAACTAATTTTTCTTTGGGATTTTAAACAGCAACACAAGCAGGATGAGAAATGCTCTTTGCCTTTATAGTACAAGAGAAGATGATCAAGGGTATGGCCTCTTCATGCTTTTCAACCAGGAGGATGCGTTGCAAATAAATTGGTAGTCACCTAGGTTAAACTAACATCACTAACTGCCTTTACTCATTGTAAAATATCACAAAGACATGAAATACCATACAGAACCAGATGGACTATCACCTCTGGCTGAATATCTGCCATAAGAACAGCCAGTCAACCCACTTCCACATTGCATGACATCTATAATCAAAATGAAAGATACATTCAGTAAGGAACATGTATTCAATTTTAGCTTAAGTGTTAGAAGAACAAAAGAGCATTCTAAGAAATCCTTTTATCTCCAAAGCTCACTTACAGTGGGGCAGTATAAAATTTCTTCTGAACTGTACACCTCAGAGAGAACAAAAGCTACTGTACTGCTGTATATTGTTAGTGGTATTGCTGCCTTGCTACTGTCATGCTGGAGCTTATTCTACATCGTGTAGCATAGATGTTCTCTACTTATATTACAGCACTAGAAATAGTGTAAACTACATTATTTTTCACCCAAAAGTATAGAAAAAAGCTGTACTGCACACCACCTTTTCCAAGTAAAGGCGCAGTACTGAAGTTTAACAGGTCTGATCTACACGGACAATGATGTAAAGAAAAAGGCACTAGAAACACTCCACATCAGATATCATTATAGGAAAAACACAAACGTGCACGCATTGTACAGGCCTCATTGCCACACGTTAACCTACACTCGAACCTAAAGGGAAGTCATTGAGTCATTTACAACCTAATTTAGAAAAAAATCTTTCTGTGATAGGATCTCCCCAAATTCACCTATACCAGCCTTTGAACAACCTTTTAATCTCACTGAGTACATCAAGAACTTTGATAATCTACGTGTTTTCCCTGTTGTCTCCCACCTCTTTGTACAGATGCTGTTCTACCTGCTTCCCCTCAGCGTCTCTGTTACTGCTTCAGCAGAACTCAGTTCGTCAGCTTCTGACCTTTTTCAGACCTGCAGGACACAACTTTAAAACACTGCTTCATCTGAAAGAGCTGGCCACCATTCAATACATAAATTTTGCTATTCAAAGTACACCTGTGTGACACTTCTAGGAGGTAATAAAACTTTACACTAGGAAGAATTTATACAGATAACTGAAGTGGCTCATCTATCCTTTTACAAACTTAACCCGAACTGCTCCTTTTGCAAATAATTTCAGTACCTCTCATCTTTCAAATGTACTTTTTCCTTCTGTAAGCAGTAAGACCACTGCTAATACTGAGGGCATCTCAAATGGGCCTGTTGAACTAAGATTTTGTAAAGTTTGAGAAAAATGAAAAAACAAGAGATACAATGACAATGTAAAATGAACAAATGAATCAAAGACTTTGTTTTGTTTAACAGTTCTAGCAGTGAAGTTGCACAGTAAGCATACTCTGTACCATGTGGCTGCCAAGGGCTATTTTCTTTGCCGAGATTTAGCAGAGTAGACAATCTCGAACGTGGTTTTGACTTTCACAAAACTGTACTTGTAAAAGAAGAATCAAGCTTTACTGTGTCCAGATAAACAGCAAAGCAATTCTTCTCATCTTGAATTATAAAGTACAAGAACAGTCTTCAGGGAAAAGACTCCCAGTGGAATACAGTTTGTAGAGTTTTAGGGAGAGTGCATTATTTATCAACAGTATTAACATTTAGTCTGAAAATATACTTATCCGGTCATTAAGGCAGATCTAAGGCAACCATAAACACTGGAATACTGTCTTCTGGCCAAGCTGAACAGAAGTCAGCTCCACAAAGAAATGATATCAGGAGCACTATGAAACAGGTTCCATGTGCTTGAGATAATAACAACATGAAGTTGTTCCGCCCTACACAAAGTAAGCTCTTACCAGTAACTGATAACGTAAAATACTACAAGAAGAACATTTTGTGTTAGCACTTACGCTGAAAATCCAGGAAAAACTGGTGGATGGATCACTTCTACTGATAATCTCTTGGTAGAAGGATCCATCAAGGTATAAGGAGAGTGAACAGAAGAGTCCTAAATACCATCCTAAATACACACTTTTTCTCAGTGGTACTAGATGGGACACCATGCAATGGAGCACAGTAGATGCATATAGCTGAGAAGTTCATCTCATAATCAAAGCTATGGCCTGCAAATCTGCCACCACGCCAGAGCCATGTCTGCTTATGTGCCTGTTACAGCAGCCATAATTGTCCTACTCCAGGGCACTCAGATTTACTCTAAAAGTCTGCAACACTTTCAACAGGAACAGTGGTGAGCATTCCCATGTTAGAAAGTTGTATTTGGCAAGCAGCTCCTGGTAGCCTGCCACCGGGAACTGCACAGTGGTGGAAGAGTAGGCTTTGTGCCTGAAAAGGCCCAAACCCTGGAGGCCTCGTCTCTGCTGTGACTTTTATAGACTTGCTTTTCCTGTGCTGCTATATTTTCCAAGGATCCTAGAGAGATCAAAGCTCTGTATATAAAACCCACAACTGTCTCTGCAATGCCAGGTCCTGAACAAAAAAAACTTGTCAGTAATATAGCAACGACCCTAGAAAAGACAATTTACTCAGTAAAGATCGAAGGTACTCAGTATTCTGCTTCCAGCTTTTAGTACAGTTACTCTGCGAATGTATCAAATCTGTTTGCACAGATTACCTTAGTTCTGAAGATGTTAGTAACAGGGCAAATGAGTTCTCCACTACCAGATGTTAGTAACAGGGCAAATGAGTTCTCCACTACCCGTTCAGGGCCTGATTTGTGTAACACGTTTATACAATACAAAGTTGACTAGTAGGAAGGCAAACTTGGAAGTCTGAAAAAGCTTCACAACAATTTTACTATCGTTGTTGTTTTTAAATCCCAAATAGTAGCCATAAATGAACAGCTAAGAACCCTCAGGAACTGCTAGCCAACATGAGCATGAGAAGTGCTCATGTTCTGTAATGTATTTCCCCCACGCAAACAGCCTTGCACCTGCAACTTTTTCACTAAGCAACAGTTGGGTAACAACCTGCTCATTAATACAAGCTTATCCATGGCAGCAAGAAACTCTACAGGTTTATCTTGTTCTTCACAAGCCAATTCATCCTTACCTGAACCCTACTGTTGAAGTTATACTACAACAGAACCTGAATGATCTTCACATGGTCTCAAATCACTTCATTGGCTCTTAAAACACATTAATTGGCATAAATGTTTTCCAGCCAGCTCCTCCCTTCAAAGATTAAATCTGTACTATCTAATAAAATTTATTAATTCTGGGACATGAGCAAACATCTGCACACCAGTAGGAGTTTAAGTACACATCTTAGATTGTCCAGATTGTTCATGTTTGGCAATCTGCAGTAGATCAACTACAATGAAGTGAAATGGCATGAGTTGACAGGTTTTGATGTAAAATGCGACTGGCACCATAAGAAAATAGGTGAAGACGGCATTTCAACTGGTCTACGAGACCCACCATAGCCTAATATACCTGCTCACGGAAAGGCTTTCAGTTCCAGGTATGTTTCCAAAGAAGATAGTAACATTTACATCACATGCACTTCACAGATCCAAGTTTTTCCACATGTCTATACATTACAGACACTGTAAGAGTAGTATTTTATTTATTTATATATACATACACACTTTTCTATGTAGAAAACCGCTGCAGTTGCAAGGACTGTTGATAGAAAGTGGTGCTTATGCAGGTCATTCAGGTATTTAAAAACAAAAAACTTCTAAAAAACACTAAATTATGTGTCATACTGTGAACCACAAACTCAATTTTGCACTAGCCCTAAGAGTGCACATCACCTCATACATGCTTACTTCTGTTCAAATGCTTTATTTTGACATTCATGCTAAGATACATTTTAGTCACACTGCTGTTGACAATATATGCTAGTGAGCTGCTGCCCAGTATTTTCTCCTTTCCCAGTATGAGCAGTATACTAGAAACATACTGTAGAAGTGTGGCACCTCAAGTGTTAGAGAGGAAAAAGATACCCATCCATTTCATGTCGAATGTAGTGTACAAAATAAAGCAAAGTGGAATTACTTCAGCAAAACCACTTTCCTAGTTGTATTTCTGCTGTGACAGATCAGTGTTTAGGCTACGCAGATAGAGAATGACAGCTTGCACCTGAACAGAAATAGCATGAACTGGAACATTATTAGAACAAAGCAGGTGTACAGTTATAAAGCTTTATGAGCTCTTGTACAAACACCACCCACAATGTTGATTGAAGTCCAGAAGAAGAGGCACTGAAGAATTCTCACATTCCAATGCAAAACACAAAGGGTACAGCTCTGTTAATGTCTGTAAACAGTCTTCAAAGCACCAAGGCTGAAGGATTTCTCCTTCCTAGCCCAGGTTACAGCAATTTTTCTGGAGGCTTGCCATGCATTGTGGGAGGGAGCAAGGGATGCAGCAACAAGCTGGATTTAAAAGATCCCCAGCTGGAAGCACAAATACAGAGAGTGATGTTTAAAACTGTCAGTCCCCTGGAGAGAAGCAGGAAACTCTCTTTATGACCCCCAGAGTATTTGTTTTTCCAACAGTTTCCCAGCTCAGCTTGAGATTCTCAAGGGCAGCAACAAAAAAAGTTTTCACTTTGCTCAAATTAGTTTTGACTGGTCCCCGGGTTCCCAAGGTGATAATTTAACACCTCATTAACAAGTGCATTATTGGAGGAAATTCAAATGAACCGACTTTAATGCTAATTGAATGTTTTCAACCTCAGCCTGCACAAGGAGTATTTATTTCCCTTTCTATTCCCCTTTCAAGTAGAACAGCAGCCACTGCTTCTATTTGCACATCTACTGCTAACAACGACAAAGGACAAACTTCATTTACAAATATCCTGTAAACCATGTAAAATTCTATACCAAGTAGTATAGTGTCAGCTATTCCTTCATTACTGTTTACATTTTATATTTGCATATACTTATGGCTGATCTTCAGAAGGAAAAGAAGATTATTTATTTATTTATTTTCACAGAACACCTGGCTTGAGGAAACCTACTGATGAGGCAGCTGAGTTAACTATAGAGGTCATATGTTCACTTGAGGGCCTGATTAACCACACAGAGGTTAAAACACTAATTGCAGTCTCTTCTCCCCTAGAACTTACACAGACCAGGCTTAGTTCTGTTTCCAAGATGCTTCTCCCAGTGCATATTAACAGTGTAACAATGACCCAGACCTCTGAACTGGTGAGTTATGCTCAGTTCTCTGCAAACACAGCTATGCATCCTTATTCCTGTTGGCTATAATTTAACTACCTCTTCTGATTTAACTCACTCAAGTTTGTTCCATGCAGCAATGGCAAGATTAGAAACCAACTTTTTTTTTTAAACTTATAACTGAGCAGATGTACTACAAGCTTTTCATATCTGAGGTGCTAAGATGTCAAATCCCTGTCCAGCTATGTGCAGTTAACCGCCTAGCCTTCAAAAATCAATTGTTTCTGACAGTTTAGCAGCTGGGATGAATATGCAACTTCCACCTCCATTGCCTGCAACATTAGAGCTATGCAGGATAATAAACCTTACATTCTATACAGTGCTGCAGCCAACGTTCAAACAAATTTGAAGTGTCACCTTGTGCAAAGTCTCTCCACTACTAATTCTATACATGCTATTTTAGTATTGCATGGATTGAGTGCGGGATATTTGCCTCCTGAAAATGAGACAGTCGACAGTAAGCTTGTTATAAGCATCAATGTACATATTTACTATTACTAAGTTAATGCCCATGGACATGCAAGGAAGTAGATCACCTTTTTTACAAGCTATTAACAGAGACAGCTTTAGTTCAAACTTAAAGCACTCCTAGATTTAATGCTTACCTTCATTTTTCAATACACAGGAAAGTAAACTAAGTTTCATCTCTGAAGGAGGTTAACCAGTCCCTAGACCGGTTTCATCTTGCATGTTTTGATTTGCCCATGTCTCAGTCTGGTTACTTTATGATTTTTTCCTATTTGCCCCCAGCAATGTTATCAGGGCAACAAACAGGCTGGGTCCTGAACACCAACAATAGAAGCAGAACCCCAGTTGCACAGGAGATATTGCTAGCTCTTACACAAGTGGCAGAAAGGAGCCGACCAGACTGCCTGTCCTACTGCGTTTGTAACAGTGAAAAATCCAGCTTTCAACTCAAATCAAACAACTGAGGCTGAAAAATTCATCAAGGCAAATTAAGTACTTAATATCATAAAACCTAACAATGTCTAATTTATCAGGACAAGCATCGAGCTGGGTCATTTTCCCCACAGTCAATTTAAATAACCCAAACAGCACATGAATGGTAACAATCAAGCAGCCCTCCGCTATGCATTTCCAGAGCCCCATTCCAGCAATCAATTTTGTCATCCTTGTGTATACTGACTGTGACCCCCAAAAAGCTGCTTATTAAGTCTTTTTTTAATTGCTATTATTGTTAAGAAAGCTCATTCATCTATAAAACCATCTACAGTTTGTGACTGAAAACAGAGAAAGAGAAGCATTCACAGAACTGCTGACAAGCTTCTGCAACACTTGCCTGTCTATAGTTCAGCTATATTGACTTTGAAGTGGAGAACCAGCTCAAAAAATTCACTCTTGTTGAAAGAATGAATAGCAGAACAGCTGAGGTTGGCAGGGACCTCTGAAGATCATCCAGTCCAACCCCCCTGCTGAGCAGGATCACCCAGAGTACATTACTCAGGATGACATCCAGGGCAGGTTTTGAGTATCTCTAGAGAAGGAGACTCCACAACCTCTTTGGGCAACCTGTTCCAGTGCTCTGTCACCCTCACAGTAAAGAAGTGCCCTCAAAGAAGTTTTCTCCATCTCTTCTCTTCACTCTAGTCTACTATATATCAAAGTCAAACGCGATGATATGTGAAATATCCATGTATATTATCACTGGAGAGTTCCCTGAAGACATGCTGTGTGCCCAAGACATTCAACACACTCAAGGATGGTTCTGCTGAAGAAGTTCTCAAAGCGATCACAAATCAAGTATGCTTTGTTCAAGACCGTACAATGGTCTTCAAGCCAAGTAAGTGTAAGAGAACTAATGCCAAGCAGAACAGGAGAAACATACGACATTGATCTAATAGTGTAAAGGACTTTCAGAAGCAGTACTGGAAGTATCATTACCAAGAACCCATGACATGGCTCTGCCATCACGTCAGCTGTTGAAGTGTTTTTTGTAGTCTGGATGAAGGGGCAAGCAATATACTTGTATTCATGTATAAAAACGTTCCCATATCTGTCTTCAGAGAGACTGAGGTTTGCTAGTCACTTACATTCATCAACAGTACCTAGAATTACCAGAGCAGTTTGAACAGAAATCAAGACACAAGAGGCCACTGTCCTAATCCAGGTGGCACTCTGGCATGCTATCAGTCCTATGTTCTCTGAGAACAGCCACTTAGCTTTTCATAGCATCTGTATTTTGTCTGTGCTGCCTCTTACAAATGCCTTACTTAGTCACTGGCAGCTTGCTAGAAAGATCTGAAAGTAGATATTTTTCTTTTATAGTTATGTAAAGTTTTAGTAACTACAGTGCTTTACACTGTAAGCTCAGAGCCTCCACATATTTTACTAGATTCAGAAATAGTGTAAAATAAAGAAGAAAATTACTTTATTATTGCAAATTAATAAATAAAAAAATCTTTTGTCCTCAAACTAATTACTTCCTGTTACTTATTCCTCATCTACAGACCATCTCAATCTGATACCACAATTTCCAAAGGCTTGATGTCATGGAGAAAGGTTACTTTTATGAGTAGTATGTGGTGAAAAGAAACAGGTAGACAAAGTAGCAACAAAGACTGTTTTCAAGCAGGCATTCCTGAGGTCATTAAAAGAGTTAGCTGTGAATCAACACAGGGTTGGGAGCTAGCTAACAGTCTACTGTTCTGATTCCAGCTCCAACTCCTGTGCCATTGGAAAATAATTGTCCTTTCTTAGTTTACGTGGATCCATTAGTTCAGCTTGACTAATTCGAAAGCAGTAAATTTTTTGTAATACTTGGTTGATTCAGAGCTGCTTACCAGTGACCCAGCTTAACACTATTTCTCTGCTTGTTTGCCTTCCACATTTAACACCTCTCATCAGCACTACTCTACTTTAGACTTACTTGTGGTCAAACAGATTGCAGACAGCAGTCCTTCAAAGCCCCACCCCATAATTCCACAGAATCAAGAGATTTTTTTCAGCCAAAGCTCTTAAACAAGGAAAAGATTTCGTCACGCTGTCACTAAGCAGCTGTTCAATTCACACAATTACACCTCAGCCAACTTCATCTGAAGAAAACGCTTATGAAGTATTACTATCTTTAAAGTCTCTAAGAAATTAAAAAAAACATCACTGGGAAACAGAACAGCACAAAAAAGGAACAGAAAAACACTTTCAGGCAGGGATCATCCTAGGAGGTGCCTAGATTACCTGAAGGCTGTTAGATAATTAAGACAGACCATAAGACTTTGATGATAGCTGTAGCTGAGAAACCCTGAGTATGAGTAGATGGGACTTTGGCTTCCCATTTTCGCTTTCTTGTGGAAAAAACAACAAAAAACAATAAAACTCACACAAATGTGAAACACAGAGGCTTCCTTGAAATGACACAGCTTTCAAACGCTAAAACCACTTTTTTTTTTTTCCAATAGAAAGTGGCTAGGACTTCTGGTACTCCTTAGCACCAAGCTAGTATATAGGTTGACATGCATATTGAGAACATGACAACAAGAAAAAGGCCTTTTGAGTTTAAGGCGTTTTTTGCCAGATTGGTTCCGGATCTAGTTCTGTTTTCAGCTCAGATGGATTTTGATGGCAGAACAGCAGGAGAAAAGCCTAGAGCAGAAGTTGCTTCCATTCTCACAGCTTGAATGAGCATTACATTGTAGCCTCAGAAAGGGGCAAAAATGCCTTAGTTTGTAACTGGTTTCTGTTTGGAATATTCACATTCCTTGCTTCCCACTTCATTAAGCAAAACAGATATTGGAAGAAACCCAAAACAAGCAATGCTTGAGTAGACCACAAACTCTTGGCAAATCTTTAGCTAGAAAGAGCTCTGTCATTTGTAAGAAGATGGCAAGTCCCAGCTCTTTGGCATAATTTTTCATGTAGTTTGAAGCTTGGTTAATATCTGTTCTGAAGGCACTACTGGGGACAACCCTTGGCAGGTACAGGTAACCCACATCAACTAAATTGTAACACAGATACAAGCTGCTGCCTGGTTGTACTTGCCTCATGAATGACTTCTCTATTGAGCAACCAACACCTATTGCTGGCACTAAGCCTCTTCTCAGATAATGCAAGCAAATGAAATGAAACCTGTTATAACAGAAGAGTTCGTAATTACTTGTGCAGCAAACTTTTTCACTGTTGGAGTTATCTGTCAGGTTAGTTGGTCAGGTGACCCATGTTCAAAAGCAAATACAGTTCTTCAGTGTACACCACCACCTCGTGGCCAGATGCCTGAAACTCCTATAATTGAATATATTAAGGCACTTGAATTCTAAAAGCATCTGAAACAAAAAGCCATGGAGAAATCCTCGGCAAACTACCGACTTTGAAACTCAAGACTTACACAGATCTCCCCTTTCTTATTTCCATCCTGAGAAAGTAAAACTGAATCAAGAAATCTGAATGTGCCTTCTCCAGTGTATTGTCTACCGATCTTGAAAACTGCCTATAGCTCAAGTGAAAAGCAGTTTCAAAAACATCCTCATATTTACTTTAACCAATGTGCAAGCATCAAGTTATACTAGAAATGAAAATCAAAACCATCGCCCCCTACAGTAACTACGACTGTGAAATACACAACAAAATACTCTGAAAGCAATCTAAAAGGATAGGCAAATAACAAAGGACAGAAGAATAGGAAGAGCAAGAGGGAGACCTAGAAAAGCTAGACAGAACAAAAAATCAATTGGAGACAATACTGTCTCGTGTAACACTAAGATGACTTACCTTTAAATGTTAGTTCTTTATACCTTTATTAAGTTGATCTGCCAAGCAAGATCTTAAATTGTTTTGTCGCTCCGAAGACTCAAAGTCTACGTGAACTAACAGATAATTATGAATGTGTACACTGAATGAGTTATCTGTCAAAGCGAGGTAGGGGTTCTGTTTGGTGTCCCCCTTCCACATGCTTAGTGTTCGAAAGACTCACCAAAAGTTGTACCATCTTCACCCATAATGCACTTCATGGAGGTGATGATTTGCTCCACAACAGGAGGTGACAATGATGTTGCATACACAGCACTGTGAGAGTACGTCCTGAGGTAATCAATCAGCTCCTAGTAAAACAAAAGACGCCATAAGACATTGCTTTCCCAGCATGCAAGAGAAATGCTTTAACCACACAGTAAAGTGGGCCACTACTACAACGAACCTCTCCCAGAACATCTTAGAAGAGAACAGGTAGCTCAAGGATTTATTTTATATTATAAGTAATAAGCAGCTGAAGTGCAGACAGGGACATGACAATCCATAATTATGTCACAGGGCAAGAATATCCATTGATCAAGGACAAATGACTATGACAGACTTGTTTAGCTAACAATACCGGCATTAGATTGCAAGAAGGTGTTTGCATTACTCAAGCTGTGCGCAAGGCCATGTTTCAAGAGTGTTTATTGTAACAGTGGGAATATAAAACAAGTGAAATAGTAGGGAGCAGGATCTATGAGTACTTATGTATCATGCTCAATATAATTGTTTCCCCACAAAAGTCACCAAACAGGGCACAGGTCACAAAATACTTTCTCCTATTTACCAGCACAATATAAATTACATCTGCTGCTTTATTTAAGAGTGCAAGAACCTCAGACTACCAGTCCTGCACTTCCCAGATAAATGTACCTTCTAGATTTGTTGGAGGATAAACACAGGTCGTATGGGAACAAAGTACAAACATACCACAGATCTAGGCTGCTTGTGGTTTAACTGTAACAAAACCCTCTATAATAGCTAGACCACTCCAGTAAAATACCATAAAAAACAGTACAAATGCCAGGACAGATTCTGCTGTCATAAAATTAATAAGATCACCCTGTTGATAGCATAAACTCTGAACGTATTATAAAAATGTGGAAGTGCTCAATTTTATATTGCTGTCTGCATGGAATCAGAGTTAAATAAAAGTAAGTTGTAAAGGGATTTTGAAATAAACCAGGTAGGAAGATTTAAGGCCTCTTATTTCTGAAGCTCTCTCTTAAACACAGTTGCTAAAATACAGCCATGAAGGACTCCTGGCTGCTCCACCTTATGCCAAGGGAGTTAATCCCACTGGCTCACTGCCTTGGAAAAAGAATAATATGGTGCTTTGTTCTGGGGAAGATGTCAGAGTCATTTTTGTCCAACTGGAGTAAACTATTAAAGAGGAGCATCTGCAAGTCCCATATCTATTTGGATGAAGTAATTGTCACTATTAGCATCTAAGGAATTATTGTCCTGAAAGGGAAATGGTAGAGGATAAGAAATGGCAAGGATATAAGGAAGGGGACACATGTAACTGTCTACACCACCCCTCTCAAAAGGAGGAGTTTGACAACTGGCAACACTTTCTAGCAGAACATTACTACAGAGAAGGCTCAAAAAAAAAAGTGTCTTTTTCAAAGGAAAACTGTTCAAGTCCAGAGGGAATCAAATCCACCAGGCTAAGCTAAGAAGGGGATTTTCCACCAGATGAGCTAAAGAACTTTAGTTTTTGGCATTCTTCCTGCTACTCTCATTAGAAGTAACATTGAAAAATTCCTGCTTCCTGGTTCCTAACACTTCCTAAAAAGATTTTACACCCTGACTGTACATTCTGCAAACTGAGCTCATCACTGACCACGTGGGATCTATAAAATTGAGGTATTTTATTAGACTAGGCTCTTCCGCATTGCAGTCTTTCACCGTACTAGACAGCATGTAAAATTATGAAGCAAATGGACGATCAGGGCAACTTGAGAAACGAATCAATATTGAAATGCTTAGTGAAGCAATCCACCATCAGCCTGAAACAGCCATGACGTTTCCAGCGTTTTACCTTCTTGCCCCCAATGTATCCTCCAGCAGCTCCAAAGCTTTTGGTGAATGTTCCCATCATAACATCCACATCTTCAGGATTAAGTCCAAAATACTCCACTACACCCCGGCCACTGGGACCCAGGGCACCTATACTGTGAGCCTCATCAAGGTACAGATAGGATTTGTACTTCTTCTTAAGGGCAATCACTTCAGGTAAACGGACAATGGATCCCTCCATACTGTTGAGAAACAGAAATTTATTTTAAGTTGATTTAATGGTTGGGACCTCTTTCTAGAGCCCCAGATCACTAAACTTGCATTTTCCCCCCACTCTCATTAACTGTGATCACATAAGAATAGCTATACACGTTTATATTCTGCAGAGAAATGAAAAATACATCCTCTTTGCACCTAATGTCCAGGTAACTATATTCTACTTGTTTAACCTCTCTGGGATGTTGACATACTGAATAAATAGTAGCAGCAACAGTAAGTTAGAGGCAAAGGAATGTGTTCAGTGATTATTTTACAAAGATAACCTTTTTACTTCCACCCTCATGTCAGTATTCTGATCTGCCATCTTATTTACCTATTGTTTTTAGATTTAAGAGCTGACTAGGTTTTCAGAAACAACACTCCAAAACACCCCATTTTGTGCTGAAACTCACCGTGATTTAAACACTTAACACGACTAAGCCTACTACATACTCCTACTCACTCAGAAAAAAAAAAAATATTCTATTTGCGTAATTCCATGCACTAGCATCATCTAGTGAGCACAGAAATAATGGAATAGACAAGCGAATTAAGACCTCAGCTCTGATATAAATAATCAATTTAGATCACTGATATAAATAATCAACTTAGATCAGCTTCTACAGTCTGATCAAGATGTGGGCAACACTGTGACAACACCATGTGCAGCTACAATACTAGCAACACAATGTCCAGGATGTGAAATATACATACCTCAGCTTAAATCTCACACATGAGATTCATGAAATAACTATATAAGTGGTTAACATTGTTTTGACAAATTTGACAACGGAACTCAAATACTAAGCAGCTAGATCTCACGTGCAGGGTCTCAGGAATATAAAGAATAGTTTGTACCTGTATATTCCTTCCACCAAGATAAGGATTTTTTTCCAGGGCCTCCGTGTACGAGGTTGCCCATGCACAATAGCATCTTTGAGCAGCTTCTCCAGGCTTTGCATATCTGCACCAGAAATTACTGTTAAATGGTACCAAAACAGCTACTGGCTTGAACTTTGACAATGACTAAAGACAGCAATACCACAGAAACACATAAATCGGTCCAGTGGGGAGGACGGACCATACATAAGTCAATAAGCATGAACTTCATCTAGCTGCGGGCCTATAGGTGAGATTAAAGGGAATGGGTGACTATGAACTGCAAAGAAGAATTTGACCATCCCAAGTTAAAAGTACAAAGCAGCAAGTGAGGGGAGGGGTGAGGGGAAAAAAGGAAAAAAAGGCATTTAGTTGTTAGGAAGAGAGAAAGCAATTTATGGAGCAAGAGTGTCCTTGCAGATAGAAATAAGTCAAAGAACAACAAGTTCAAGGATAATCAAAGAAGATAAATAGAAGACAGACCAAAGTGCAGAACAAGGAAAGCAAGTGTACTTCTACGTCACTTCTGTTTAGAAGCTGAAGAGACTACACATGTGGAACAGGAAGCTACTAAAAACAAACGGAAAGGGAGAAAAAAGGAAGAGCCAGGGTGGGGATGATGACAATGCTCAGCATATCAGAAGCTAGACAGAAGGTACTGTTAGTTGCCATGTAATCTGAAACCTTATTAACCTCAGCTAAAAACTTCATATAATCCAAGGAGATCTGACAGAGTAATGTGAGCAAACACATACACCTGAAATCAATCCTGGAAAGGAGAGGGGCAGGGGAAGCACTGAGGAAGAAATGGAGATGGGAGTAATCCAACTACAGTAGTTAAAATGTTGAGTAATAGATAGAAACACTAGGACATGAAAAAGAGCACAAGCAATCATGAAAAGATGATTGGTAAACTAGAGCAGGTGTAGCAGCAAGAGCAGCTTATGAACTAGAACTAGACTAGAAATTCGAAAAATAGTTCAAGTTACTGTTGGAAGATAGTGTTCAGGAAAAGATGAAGTCAACTGTCTCCAACATATCTCTCAAAGAAGAAAGGATGAAAGAAAGGATGAGTTTAGTGCAGTTACGGAGCACACTAGAATAAAATACTTCTGCTCTAATCTCTCAAAGAAGGGAGGTCTGAGAACTAGGTCTGACCTTAATAAACAGGACAAACTGCAGAACGAGGTAAGAAAAAAAATGAAAATTTCTAAAAACTGTATGAATGAAGCCAATAACATCTCAGCAAAATGAAATGAATTAAAGCAGGATAGAATATAACAGGAGTAGTACTGAGAACACATGCAGTTTATTGCTTGCATTTTGCCTTCTGATTCTGATGTGTTACTCCATTCTCTTCCAAAGATCCACACCATCTATAAAGCTTCTAAAATATCCCATAACCTCACCATTACTAGTTTGTACCCCACGCCCACAGATTATCTATCCCTCCATATAATAACGGAGCCTCTAAATCCCTCACAGAATGCATTTGTCACAGGTGTTCTCTAAATTGCTGGAACTGGACACGACATTCAGAAGTATGCCTACACAAATGCAGAAGCTGAACGCAAAGTTTTTATGATCTTGCCCAGCAATTAAGCAATGCTGCAATCAAGGCTAATGATAAACCAAAAAAAATATCAAGCATTACCAGTACACTCTACACTTTAAGGAAAACTCTTCAAACAACAGAGAACAAGAGAAACAAGAAAAACAGTAGAAGATTCACTATCAGGTAGGACAAAGAAAAAAAGAATTACAGAAACCCAAGCTTTGCTATCTCCACCAGAGGTTTCAAAGCAAGTCATCATGATCTCAGAGAATGATAATATTAAAAGAGAAGCTAAAGAATGAAGGTAGTGGCTTTATGAATTAAGGAGAAGCCAGTACTTCTTTCACTGAGAATAGAAAGAAAATTATTTTTAAATCTGAGAATTATTCTAAATCTCTCCTTTGGAGGAGGCTGAAAGTAGCAAAACGATAACTAAGTATTTGTTTCCAAAACACACAAAACAAGTAATCCAGTTAAATTAATCTATGCCTCACGTCCTGAAACACCCTTTGTAATTACATTGTACGAACACATAGCTCTCAAGCTTAGCATTTGTATTCTTAACGTTTTACCCTTTGGCTAAAAACTTTACTTGTTTCCCAAATTGTAATTTAGACCACTACAAGACCACATTACTATATGACTTTGACTGTTAGATGAGTCTAACTGTGCTGAGCTATCAAAGTAACAAGAAGCCATGTTAGAACTCTACTGCCCCTGACTGCCAAAGAGCAAAATGTTCCTTTTCACATGCAGAGATGTAAGCCAGCACAGCTTCATGATAAAAGTGATACTAGTTGAGACTGAATACATGAGGGATTTCCAATCCACCATGATTAAACAGTAAGTAGCAGCAGTCTTCTGACCTTTCAGGTAACCAGCAATTGATTTCCTTGCATGAAATTTGATTTCCAACTATTAGAAGATAAGACGGATCTGACCCATAGCCCCTGCAGAAAGGCAGAGTCCACCATTTTATACTTACTGTTGTGCTTAAAGATTCTAATAGTTGCTCCTGACAGTCTTGCTCCAAGCACTAGTGATGCATGATTCAGTTCATCACTCAAAATTAGACAGCCCTGAATTAGAAGAAGAAAAAGGAAGATATTGGAAAGGTTATGTTTTGTAGTCAAACATACAACACCATTCAGATCTGAACTGCACATAAATCATTTAAGAACAAAAAAAAAAGAACTCCAACATAAATGTAGCTGGTTCAGGCAAGACTGGCAAAGAAACAATTTGCAGCCTTAGTATGGCAAATGAAAATACACTGTTGTTATTAAAGAATTTCTTAAATTTCACTATCTAGAAAACCTGCAGCTGAGCATGCCTGAATGCTTCATGATGACTATCAGCACTCATCTTCCTATACAGCCAGGTAAAACAGAGCATAGCAGCTTGCCACAGTTCACTTGGCAAGCCAACAGCGGTGCTAAGAAATAAAATCCAGGGCACTGAGTTCCTAGATTAATGACTTTATCACTAAGCTGCATTGTTTCTTACATTCAAAGGTAATCACTGACTAAACCTGTGTTCAGAGTGGTTACAAAAAGCCTAATTTTCTTTAACGACCAGAATTATCATCAAGTGCTTTGTAGATTGAGGTAACGTGCAAGAGACAGTAACAGGAAAGCAGAAGTAAAGAGAAATTCCAAAGTTTTCTGAAGCCCTTAACCATTACATTTATTATTTTTCCAAAAAAGGAAATATATATATTCTTGAAAAGATACCTTAATTGGACATGACTGTTTTGAAAGCAGCAACAATTACACATCAATAGCTGATAGTGCCTACAATTACAGCTGATCAATGCCTACAGTTACGAAATGTGGTAGCACAGACAATAGGAGTATTTTCTCCACAATAAGGGAAATTTTGCACTTGAATTGCAATGTATCTAGAAGCATTCTACATTCTTGGAAAACCTGAGACTGGTCTTCCCCATGAACGGCACTAAATCTTAAGTGTTCCAACTACTGTTACAAGAAAGGTTCACCCTGCATATTTTGGAGACTAACATAAGCAGCATGGAAGTCTCCAACTAGTATTTGCTATTTGGAACAGGACATGAGCATGTATACTATGTCACAGGGTATTGCTGTTAAACACAACTATAACAGCTGAATAAACCAGTACTAGCATCCTTCTTAAATGGTAAGAAGTAGGAAAAAAAAATGATAGATTAAAAAAAGATGATGAGATTAATAGTCTAGAACAGGCTTCTCCATAAGTACCCATATGAGTGGTTGGTAGAGAAAGAAGATACAACAAATTGTTGAGTAGCCCTTTATTTGGCCCTCTGTAGCAGAAGGACATTCAATTAGACCAAAAATAAATAAATAAAACTGAAGCAGAAGTAAAGAATCTAATAATTCATGCTTCTCAAGAAAGGACAAAGTATCAAAGAAATCACTGGTTCGGTACAGCAATAGTAATGTAGGTACAGTAATGTATTTAAAACGGAGGAGTGATGCTACCACAATAAGGCTTTGGTTGCATTTATCAGCCAACTTACATTTGAGAGAGTAGCTAGGTGACTAACACTAATTGGGGATCACACTACAGGTATCAAGAGCAATATATGCCAGTAAAGATCCCACAATTTGTGTCCTACAAAGCAGAAATGAAAACTTAAGTGAAAGCCACATTTTACCACAAAGTGCTATATAAATGACTTGTGGAATTCAGACCTGAGCACTTAATTTCAAACTGACTATACACGGAAGTTAATTTGGTTGGTTTCCTAACAACCAAAGTAAGATCCTTCGAGCACCATTGCTTTAACTCCACTATCTAGCCTCTGTCAGTCCAAAGCTATGATGCAAAGCTCTGTGCTAAAGGCAGTACAGTATGCTATTATTAGCTAGTTACTGTAACAAGATTAATGACACTTACTTCAAATTAGGCAAGTTTTGTAGCCTAGCATTCTCTCAGTCCAATGACTTCTGACTATATAATCCTTAAGTCCCACATTACCTGTTGTCCACGGTCACCATACTTGGCAGTGACTGTACGAAGCAGCTGACCACTTGTCTGTTTAACAGTGGGTCTCCTGTTGAAGACCACCAGGTGCAGAAAGACCTGGTTTTAGTGATGCTTTAACAGTGCTAAAATACAACTTCCAACGTATACCTAGCTGTACCTCTTTTCAACATTTGCTTAGTAGAAGTTACTGTTGACAAGGCACAGTGCACAAAGCCTGGGTGATGCTGAAGCTTTTGGATTCTTTTGGTTGACCACATTACAGGGGTAGAGTAAAATCCTAGAATTGTCGGGTCATATTTGTTGCTATTAAGAGTGGATTACATAGCAGTGTAAGTCACGTATATAAGGATTCTGCAGAGCAAAAACAGAACTGGTAGTCCAGTAATACATACACAAATAACTTTATTGCAATGGCTTGTGTTTTAAGCTAATTAGTAAGTTGTAATATAATTGCCCAGATATAATGTAAATAATTAGTTTCAAGTTGTATTAGTGACTGCCAAAGAAACAACTCCTGGCCAAATGATATTGTCATTACTGATTATGTTTGTAATAAGTAATATGTAATAAACCTCCAAGAACTCATGTTCCAAGAAATTCTGTACCCCAAAAATCTATCTAGGACATGCAGAAAAACACAAACAGTCGTGAGATGAGAGCCCAAAAGTTTAATCAAGCACAGGAGTCCCTCGGCTTCACTGAAGACTAACAAAGCATTGAAAAAACAGGCTATGCACACCCAGCCAATCATGTACTGGGTGGTGCCAGAACTCAAGATTTGATTTATGTGAGTTTTTATTTGCAGACAATGAAGAAATCAAAATTGCAGCAAGGAGCAATGTTGGGCAGCCAAATGAAAACGCATTTAGTGAATGTTCCAAACCATTAAATGGTTCATTTGACAGGAACTCTTTTCTTCTGAAGAGAACATTTTCTGTTTGGAGTATTCACTTGAGTATTAGGGCATTTCTAAGGTTATGAGGCAAAAACTTCTTACTACTTCAAATAAAGTGCGCAAAAACTAAGTAGGCTTATTACTAACACAGTGCAGATTGTTGTATCCATCTGAACATGAAAAGAGCTGGACTATTAAACGTGCAAGTCCTGCATGAAAACAGCTACAATACATACCTTGGTATTTACTGTTCAGATTCTTTCAGTGATTGTAAAAAACAGTTAAAGTTCAAATGTGACAGCTAAGGAGCTGCGTGAGGTGTCTCAAGGATGTTCTGATAAGCTATTAAAGATATAGTGGGATCCGCATACACAAAAAGAAAGGTTGACTGTGATAATAGGCAATTTCTGACTTACAACAGAACACACAGACAGTCAAAGGTATGTTTAAGTAGACTTCTAAATCCAAAAGTTCTCTCAGAAATTATGTATCATTTTTCTATCCAAGAGAAATCAGGGAGATGTGGGAAGACAAGAAGCAGCGAAAACCGAGTAAAAGACATAAGGATACATCATTAAAAACATAGCTTTTGTAGAGACATTTGACTCCAGAAAAGACTAGATGTGAAACACTGCATTTCTCAGGCATCATATTCAAAATAAATTAAAAAAAAAGTGGAAATCTGGTATTTCAAACATAATGCCTCTTCTCTCTTGGTGTGTTAAGTAGACACTGTTGCTTCAGAGTTACAGATAACATGAAGAGTAGGAAGACACTAAAGCTAGTCAAAAACAGAATCACCAGGAGGAAAAGTTGCTGTGAAGAACAAGTGCAGCAAATTCATAATCTGAAAGTGATTTCAGAAAAGAGAAAAATAAGTGGAATAAAGGAAGAAATAATTCACTACACAGGGACAAATAGGTTTGTAATGCTAGGCTAACAGTGAACCATCTTCAAAAAGAATAAATAGTTCCAGTACTTGTATTATTTTGCTCAAGATAGCAGCTAAGGGAACATATATTTTGCACCAGAAGATACAAAGAACTCTGTTCCATTTCATTTTCCAATAACTTTGAAACTAGTTTGAGATGCAATACACGCAGGCTGCATTGCGTACTGTTTTAAGGGGCATGCAGTAGATATAATCAGTGTTTCCATTTCACCTTACTTCTCTTGAATAGCTTTTCTAGGAGAACTTAGCTCCTTCAAAGTAAGGATTTTCCAGATGTCACTCGAACAATAAATCCTTTATGTACCAACATGCAGTTCAGCTCATCTGTGTGCCTCACAACAGTCACTTCTGAAGTGTCTGAAGAGCATCAAAATACCTTCAGTCAATCAGCCACCACTTCATATACTAATGACTAGCCTGAGGAAGCAAGCCATAACATGCTATGCTTTCTCCCAGAAAGAGGACGAGATCGAGTGCTATCATTTCCTAGAATGCTGTTGCCCAAAAGATTTTGGCAAAGGTCAGTGATGCATACTGCAACCTATAGTTTCCACAGAAAATATCTGCAAGGGCTGTCACTGAAGAAAAAATAAATAGCTTTTAGAAAACTGGACCATCATGGTCTTTGTTAGCCATGCTTTTACTAGTAACGTGAGCCATACCTTGCCAACTAAAGCAGGAATGTTCATAGAGTTGGTTGCAAAGCCCATTCCATATGCCATTGCAGATTCCACACCTAGAAATCTGGCAACTAGCTTTTCCAGCTCCTCATGTTTGTCCAAGTTTCCTGCACATAAAACAAATTCAGAGTGAGAAGCTTTCACTACTGCTGTATTCTGCAAGAAGTATTTCCATCAACCAGTATGTGGTTTCGAATAAAGACTGTAAGCAACACTAAAAAAACTACACACACACACACCAGAAAAAAAAGCAAATAAACAGCAGTCCTGTATAAACTACACCCAGCAAGTCGTCTCCACTAAAGTAATGACTCTTTTATTGCTTAGTCTGAAGTTCAAGAGCTGGAACAAGTAATGCTTAAAAGACCTGAGATCAAATTTAAAGACTTTGAAACATACAGTCAGGAAGCATCCTATCTTACTCCAACTTACCCATCTCCTGCCTAGTGCTGCACACCCCAGCTCCATACTGGGACAGAACTTTAGCTGCTGCTTGTTGGCAAGTCCCATTGTTCTGTGCAAATCCAAGGTAGTTGTAGGAACCCATATTAATAATGCCCTTTATCACTTTCCCTGTATACCTGTGTTTTAAAAACATCACAAGTTAGCACATATACAATTGTAAAACTAACTACACCAGAAGATTCTTATTTCTGTTTCCTAGAATTAAACATTAAAAAGTCAATAGAACCAACAGCATTTTTTTCCAGTGTCGACCCTCATTATGAAACTGAAATTATCAGTAAAAAAGATGTTCTCCCTCTCTTGTGGTCTCAAACTAAAAGTGGAAGTTCCCACAACAGTTTACACATTAAGAAGCATTTATGCTATTGTATCTAGCATTGCTTGAGGCTTCTCAATCTATTTGTTGTTTCTGTGACATGTCCCCCTTCACCATCCCAGGAACATACAACTTTCTTCCCGATTACAAAATACGGACTCTAGATCAATTAACTTGGCAGCCCCTCAAGCAGGATATCCTTTAACTGCAGAAAGGAAACACATCTGGCACTGCTGTGCTAATGCTACGTGACAAGGAGATTAAGGAAGAAGTTTACTGGAAAAAAGTTTTAATTATTTTCCTCCTGAAAGCTAAGGAGAGACACGACTAGTTTCACCAAATGCTATGCTGCAAACCTCTTCACACAAACTTGTGGTATGTCATTTCCAATTTGTAAAAAACCCTCTCCTTAAACTTCTCGTTTTGTTTCCTCAGTCTATTTCAGTTCTGACTCAAATCAATCATGCTAAATTCAGTTTCAGCATCAACATTTAAATCAAGTATCTGGACTAATTCTAAACCAGCACAAAAAGTCACAAGTAGTAATGCAATCTGAAGTAACTACCTACCCCAGCTTCTGATCATCACACACAAAGACATTAATTTTACTATAGGAGCAGGCCAATTAAATCTTAGCATAGTCAGAGGCATCAGTAGGTGTTAATACCAAAAGATTATATAAAAATAATGTTGGTGGCCAGATGTGGTTCAAAACAACAAAATTATTTAATTCAAGCCAGTGGACAACTCAAACATAATTCGTCGCTCCTTTAACCTCACAGCCTCTAACTTGCTCTCATAGACTCCCTAACTAAAAATAATGGTTGGAAGCCTTTCCTTCAATTTTGACTCACGTGAATGTCCAGTTATAGTCATGGGAAACTCTCTCCATCATGTCCACTTTGGCCGCTGGCACACTGCAGATTGGACGGTTCCAGCTGTCTCGAATGCGCATGTAGAGGTTTCTGGTGTAGAAATTTTCAAAGTCTTGGTACAATGGGACAAAGTCCTGAAACACATCAAAAGCACTCCAAGTAAGAGGAAAGAATGTATCACAGCAAATCGGAAATAAGAGGAATAAATTGTTTTCTGAAACAACAAGTGCAATTTGTAAAATGAAAGGTCAAGAAAACACAGGAGAAAGGTAAGAGCTCTTCACTCAACTCCTGAAACCAATTCCACCCAAAGCATTTTAAATACAGTATTATTACTTCTGCAAGTACATACCAGCACAAAATTACTTGAAGGTGATAACAGCAGCAAAACAAAGACAGCAACTGAAGAGGTTCAAGTAGTGGTGCAAAGTCTACCTGCTAAATGTGATTTTCAAATTTTTTCAATCTGCAAATCCCCAAAGATTCCCCAAGGATTCTGCCCCAAAGGTTTCCTCAACAGTCGGTGCCTATTTGTGTATAACAAATAAAAAGCTTAGTAAAGAACAGGCATGCTTTTTCTAGTTACTTTTCATCAAACCTTAAGTAGCTCATATCATCTAGAAGCCATCAATCACAACTAGAAAAAAAACAGTCACAGCATTAGGTCATGCTTCAAGTTGTAAAGCCTCAAAAATTCTGATGTATGGGTGAGAGTGTGCTAAAAGCAATACAGAAACTGACTTGGAAAGTCCTAATGATGCAACGAGGTCTTGTTCTCTGAACTTGACTGCGACTTGAAATCCCTTGGCTCTTGTTCCAGCTCCATTATCAACCTGATGGCCGACTTCATTGGCTAGTCAAGGAGACAATCTACCTGGAAACTAGCAAAAACCCACTTTGTGGGATGCATGGGTGTATAATCTTTACAACAGACTTGGATTCAGTCTTCAGAATTATGCAGAGCAAGGGAATATGCAATCGTTTTTTTTTGCACCAGACAGTATGCATTGCTTTCCTGAATATACAAAGACTTAAAACTGAGGTACTCTGCTATATTTTATTTCATACGTAAGAAATGCATTTAATATAGCAGCATTACTATTATCAGAGAGTTCATTCTTAGAGCTTACCACATTTTTTTTTTAGCACAGAATCCAAACTCTTAAGCTACATTATGGCACCTCTGTTCATCACAGCTTATCATCCATCAAGCAAGTCCAACAGGATTTCTTTGCATGAGCATTTCCTGAATTCTAGCTTCCCTTCCAACATTTTTCAGGAAAACTAAGTGGCTGTCTTGAATGGATAACACACAAAAACGTCAAACTAAGTGTGACAAGTGCAAGGACATCTGAGCATTCAAGAACATGTTTTTCTGGCCTACTTAAAACGCACCAAAGTCATAAGATTCCATTATTACTTTTCAATTAAAGGGAAGTTTGACATCCAGTGACAGTAAGAATGCATAATTAATTTCCTACTGTCACAAAAACATGCCTTTGTAAAAATCTACAAAAGGAAAAAGTAGACTTCATGACAAGGGTAAGAGCCAGCATCACATTTCTTCCTGTTTTTCACAATAGGAATGAAAACATGGAGAGAGGCGTTTTATTTTAGGTGACAGGATAGGCAAGATAGAATATCTGTCTGACCAAATGCTAGTACTAGCCTGACATTTATACTACTGAAGCAAAACCGGGAGTATTTACGCCAGTTTTTTAAATAATCTCAAACAAATGAGCACTGACAAGCTTTTATGTGCAATGCTCAACTGAAGGAAGAGGACTTTTTTTCCCTTTACCTTCCACATTTCATGATTTCACAACTTTCAGCTTAGAGTAAAAGCAGCATTTAGGTCCACCTCTTAGCATCCTCCTACCAGAAGCTGCACAGGAAAGACAAAGCCCCAAAGAACTAACTCCCAAGTAGACATAGCTGCACCTAACTCCCCCTCTGCTTTGCCTGTGCATAATGACATGCCCAAAAGGCACAAAGATACTCGTTTCCATCATTTCAATTATGGAAAAACAAACCAAATTTAGCCAGTGTTGTCTCCTCCAGGGAATCACAAGTATATTCTTCCTCAAAGGCAGGCAGCATTTCTATGAGCTAAGATACACCAAAGGGCAATTATTTCTTCCATATTCCTTTACTTTACAGTTTGGCATCATTTCACGCATGTCATGTCTTCTCTGAAAGTCCTCTGTCAAATGAGCTTAACAGGGGTAGCTAGTCAGGTGATAAAGTTGTAATCCTACAGAAAGCCATTAATTTCCTGAAGTAGCTACACAGTTCTATCCTTCCTCACCTTCAGCATCTCACTGTCTCAGGTAGAAGGTTAGTTTCAAGCCTGAACCACTAAAAAACTTGGCCACTGCTACAATGGAGAAAAACACCTGGGTATCGAAAAACACATTCGAAATCTGCATATATGAAAAGTTACATTGCTACTGTACTCTGATACACAGTCCTGATATGCATGACAGTATTTGAGGCAATAGAGTGAAATCCTGACTCGTGACACAGAATCCAAATAGTTATCCAAAAGCATCCAACTCCGTTAGAGCATTTTATAGGGCTAGGGGAAGCAAAGAGGTTAAATAAAAATTGGCACATTAGAAGAACAATACTTGAGGGATTTGAACGTATTACATCTACTTATAAGCTACTGAAACATTTTAAACCATTTTCAGCTTTTCTTAACCACCCTTGCTTGACAATTCAGCTTTGCAGCAGTTATTCAAGCACACTATGTGACCCAGGAAATCAACTGAAACTTCATCCCAGGTTCTTGGCTAGGAGTGGAGGCTGGAAGTGAGTCATTGTACTAACTCCAGCAGGTACGCCTGGGCTGATACAGTCCAATCTCACCTCAGATTTCTGATCAGATAAAGTATGCTTTATTTTGAAAGCCAGGCTGACAAAGCAGGAAGAGTAACAAGCTCAGCTGGTGAGATAAAGATGATCACCCACAACAGGTTGACACCACCGAGAGATATAATGCAAGTAGGATCTTACAAGCCAACAGCATAACTTGAAACTGATTTAACTGTGAAGTAAGAGTTCTCTAAATCTCAGATTATCCTAAGGAAAAAAGTGTCTTAAAACTCAACAGAAATTCAAGGAGCAAGTTATGGGTAAGGGAACCAATGTCTAATACAGGATACTAGCCTTACTTTCTGGGGGTACCAGGGAAGCACCAAGATTATAGCAATGTGCTTTACGTGACGCATCAGCTTAATGTCTGCCCCTCCGTACATCCTCCCCTTCACCCCCAGCAATAAGCCACTCCCAGCTAGCTCTTATAAGAGGGTTCCTTGAAATAGGATAAACAGGTAGTGCCATCTTGGCATGAAGAAAAACTGAACTACCTGTTCCCTCAATAATCCTAATCCCACCGAGAGGTTTTCTTGACCCACGCAGTTGAGAACACAAAAACGGGAGATGGTAGGGATACTGTACCTTTGTAAACCACTACAGGCTTTCAACTACAGCAAACAAGCAGCGACTAACTGTCTGTATGCTTCTACAACTACTTTTCAGAAACAAGTTTGGAGTTTGAGAACCCTCTTTCAGAGCTGGCACACAGGGTCAGATGGTTTGCCTGCTGTTTGTTTGTTTTGGTGGGGCATTCCTGAGAGAGAGCAGCAAGGAGAATAGAAAAAAGGCCAGCTGAGTTCCTCATGGAAATCAAATATTTTCAAATCTTTCAACTACGAAAAAAAACATTTTGGGAAGGCAAAAATCTCTCAATCCATACTGTTTCAAATGTTTGGCATTTGTAACCACAGTGCTTTATTGCAACTAGGTGCTAGCTGCTCTGCTGGAAGCAATCACTGCTCCATTTAAATGATCTTCGGAGCTTATTGTTATTTATTCCATCAAGTTCTCATCCTATTCCCAATCCACCAGTCTTTGTAGCCAAAAAGAGATATCGACCTTAGGTGGAACTGCTTTATTTGGAGGAAAAACGTTCTAGGAGTAAGCTGATTCTTTGAGTAATCTTCCGAGTAACCATCCACTCAAACAACTGCAAAGGATATACTGTTCCCAAATTAGGGAGCAAAAGGAACATGTTCTTCCATCTGAAATGATACTAACACGGAGCTAAGAAATCCTAAACAGTTCTGTTCCTGTCAGTTGAAGCCTAGAACACATCCCACTTAGTAAAGTGACGCCAGATGCAGAAACCTAAGTATTAGCAATCTCCCAGAAGCCTGAAAGATACAGCAATTTCAAAAAAAAAAAAAAAAAGAGTGAAACAAGGGAAATACAAAAGTTCTCCCTTGAGGATGTAGCACCTTAGCACAGGTGATTTGTAAACCCAAGATTTCATCATATTGTAAATTAATACTACAAATGAAGGTCATAATGAGGGCTTTGTAACCATTAGCTTGGGGCATGGCAACATGCAAATGCAGCGATTATGTTGCTTTTATAGCCAAGTTCTCTCGGCATTGCACCTAAGCTAACAAATGGTGCTATGAGCACCAGCAAGGCTTATCTGCAATTCACATAAAGCATTCCCTGATAATACAAAACGAGCTCTGAATGGAAGTCAAGTCAACACTTACAACAAACTTCAGACTTCTGAAAGGAAGCAGAAATACTAGTTCTATCTCCTGCTACGTGAGTCAGGAAAACGTGGAGCAACAACTGTGGGTAGCCTTTGTATCCTCAGTGGGCCTACAACGAGCTGTACAGATGCTAAGACAACACTGAGGCAAAGGACTCCAGCTTACTGCCCCTAAGATACTTGTTCACAGGAATCCCGCTGAAGACCCCAAATGAATCACAGAATGCTAGAAGTACGTTCTACATTGGCAAGAAACCTCTCCACGCTCAGAGTTAGCACTCTCATTTAGATATTTGCTCCCATATACAACATATACAATGTAATCAGTAAGGAAATCAGACTGGGATAAATGTAAAAGCGGCTTTCATCCTACCTGTAAACACTACGAGCACAGCAAGTGAGAAGGTTATGACTAAGCATTAGGTTAAACTGGATATGCATAAACAGACTCCAGGGTAATTGAGAACTGTTAATCTTTCCACTCACCCGTGCCTAAAAGAGGCTGATAATGTTTCTGACAGGATGTGCTACATAACAGGGGGTTCCAGGAAAAGCCCAGCTGGATAGGTTTTAAATGAAGCCAAAACCCATCAAAGACTAATTCCTGGAAATCCGTACTAGCAAAGCCTGTTCCTTTCTACATTTTTGTGTATCGTTGGTGAGTGAATATTAGTTTTTCTAGAATCACTCATTGCAATGCACTGCTGTCTAATAAATAACAAGGAATTTACCCACTGTCAGAGACAGTCCCAATATAAACCTGTTAGAAAGCCTATTCTTTAAGTTAGTCCCATCCACTTTCATTTTTTAGTTCTGGTACACATGCTGTTAAGTGACTGTTTAAGGAAGGATTTGCTCTACTGAAACGAAGCACCCTCCAAAACATACAAAAACTGAAGGGTGTTTTTTTTTTAAATGTTTGTGTTTTTTTTTTTAACACCACATTTTACACCTAAGCTTACTCTATGCTGTACACTGCAATCACTTTCAGGAATACACCACAGAACACCGACATACTTCAGTTCCATAACTTTCAGGACCAGTTCATTCAGCCCCGTATGAAATCCATCCTCACACTACGTAATTTAGTTCTGCTCACACAAAACATCTTTGCACACTGTTCATTTACAGTTACTCTCAATGGCTTTGCTTTGAACTCTTCAACTACAAAGTAATTTAAGAATTATTTCAGAAAGCTAAAGCTAACCCTTTTGCCTGATACTTAGGAAAAACAATTAGCTAGCTCTTTAAAATTTATGTACGAAAAATGTTGCTTTCCACACAGAGGTTACAAATCTGCCAGACACTACTTCAGAACAACTGCAGGGCTCCTCTGAACTACATGTATTTAAAAAAAAGTTTTTTAAGTAATTTTATGCACATTGGTATCTATTTCCTTACTAAAAGATGATTGGGCTGTCAGCCAGCAGCTTGATAGATTCAAATATTTGAAAATCAGGACAAACTGTTTCAAAAGAAGTCATTGAGCACCCTCCTATACCAAAATAAAACCTGGCTCCCACACTAGATACACTGCAACAATTCATATGCAGGCAAACAAAGCTCAAAGCACCGAAGTGTGAGGTTAAGTGCTGCAGGTTCTGGATCTCACATGATCAATTTGCTGTTTGTCCAATATTGGAAACAGCTGTTCCTACCTAAGCACTAGAAGCTTGAGTTAGGGAAGTACACTACACTGGGATTTCTTCAACACCAAAACTCTTCTGTACAGGATTTCCCATTTTTCACTCTGCTGCAGTATTCACTGAGCTACTCATGACATACCACACAGCAAACAGATTCTTCAGATAAAAAGCTCTTCTCACTAGATCCGTCCATGGAGATCCTACGGACAAAACAAGAACAGAACACACGTAGCTCTTCCCTGCAAGCCATGATCCACAGACAAAGGGTTTCAATTCATCTGTCCAGGAGGTATGCTTGTTAAACAAATCTTTCAGGTGAGGAAGCAATACTAAGATTTCTTTACAAAGGAAAAAAAGGTTAAGACTATATTTCTTTTAGAACTAGGAAAATCAGTTGCTAACAAACTCTTTGCTTGTGTCATGTGTGACAGTCTTTATGGAGAGCCTCACATCAATAATATACCCCCAAATTACAACTGCTGCCCGAGGTCTCCTCCTCATGACTGCTCTCACAGAAAAGGGCTACTGTAAGCAGGATTGCACCATACGTGTTTGTAACACAACAAGCATTTAACCAAAATACAATAACTACCGTATAGAGTAACTGATCTAATTTGCACCAACACCCTCAGCTGGCCCTTTCAAATCCTCAGGTACCATGAGTATGAGCCAACATTTCAACTTTTATTCTGATATCTAGCCTTGGTATATTTCTACAGCTGTTTACTCTTTTCTGTTTCTATTTCTAGCTTACACATACAAAAATACAGTGTCTCAGGTGATATAAAACAAAGTAGCTGAAACGAATTTAAAGAACACATCAAGTTACAGAGATTTAGCTAGCAATGCTTATTCAGATACTGTAACTGCTATAACAGATCAAGATTTTACTTCCTGATTCCAGAAGTCAGTTTTGGAAATAGTGTCAATTTAACTTCCTGTACTGTTAATGAACATGTAGTATCTATTCTTCATTAAATTCCTATAAGGATGTTTCTGTTTTGGAATTAAGTGCCTTACTATGAGTCAGCTTAATTCCACCTCACAGTACTTACACAAAGAAGCTGTGAAACGATTTTAGGCATTGGTTGCTTTACTGTATCTTAGCTGATCTACCATAATATAATGTCAACTTCACCCCAGTGCTGCCTCCAAAAGGAGTCTTGTCTTTTCTCCTCCACCCTCCCATCCATAGTTATTTGTTTGCATTCCTGACCTGCCTCCCCCCACCCTTATTTTCTGATAGCCAACTGCTCGCGTGGCCACCCAGAGAACCAGAAACCAGCAAGCGAAAATCGGACTGCCTTAAAGTTTATAAGCCAGATCAGTTCCCCAAAGAGGCTGAGAAAACCAGAACCCCAATGAGCTAGAGTAAGCCTATCCACTCCACTTCAGGAACAAAGCTCACTGGTATTCACACTATGCTAAGAGGGCTCACACAGAGTTAGCAGGAAATGCCTTGTGAACTGCAAGTTTAAATGGCAGCTTTTTAACTGTAACCTCAGTGGGGACTAGAGTGGGGACTCTAAAAATGATTTTAAACAACATAAAATTATTTATCTCAGACTAACTGCTGGAGCTGGCAAGACCTTTTACCTGGTAACAGCAGCTCTCATTAATAGTTTTTTTTTTTTTTAAATGCTATCATTAAACCAAGAGTCAGTACCTCTAATTACTTATTAGCTAACCCACTAGTAGTGTCTTGGACCTCATGTGAGTTTAAGATCACCCAGCTTGTGCTCAGGTTCTTACACACAAGATTTTCTTTGCAACTACTCAAGCTAAAGAGAATTAATAGCATGTTTCCAAATCAAAACAGATGGCTACCAGAGCAGCATTAGAAAGCCTCCCACTGCTGTGAAACTCAAACCAGATCACAGAATCGTCTAGGTTGGAAGATCCTTCAAATAGCACTTCTGTAGCTGCTGGTGCTGGCAGATCAAGTCTCTCTCTTCCTCAAACCCTTGTTTCTGCTGCTCTCAGTATGCTGATGTAACTGTTGATACAGCTTTGCAGTGAAGCAGACAACGTAACTGGTCCACCAAAAAATAACCCAACTCAAACACATTTTTGTATAACAACACACCACTAGTAGCATAACATATTGGGTATTTAGAAGATAAGGAAAACAGCAGAAAACAGAGCAATACTGCTCTACAAAGAAATACTTGAACTGTAGCCTCAGCCACACAATGTCCCACTAAACATTGATATTTCCCAGTGGTTACCTTTTGTTCTTCTCTTTCTATTGCGTTTTGACACTTCTCGATCTTCCATTGCCGCATGAAGTCTCGCAGATACCCAAAGAGAGTGAGAACACCATAGCCTACGTAGGTCAGCACAGCAACCAACATCGGTGTTTCTTCAAAAGCTTCATTGAAAGGCCTTTTGTATAATCCTCCATTGTGCACAACATGATTTACCTAAAGCAAGAATGCAAAGAGAGGTACTTGTGAGATACTCATTAACGAAACATCCGGCAGGCATTTCTGAGTAGTCACTCTGATGGGTTCCAAGTTGTGCATTCCCCCTGCCCGTCTCAAAGCCCTTCCAGCTAGGTCCAGTTGTTATTAACAAACACTATCAGCCCCCATACACAAGGTTGCTGTGACAAAGCCTCCTCGTCCACCAAGTTTTGATATAACCAAAGTCACAGAAGGGTGAGACTTCCCAGACATACTGCAGAGAAAACACAATCAAAAAATCCAGAAATAGTAATGAACAGTTTTATTAAGCTAAACAATGCATTCTCAGGATTATGAAAACTGAAAAACTAACTGGACAGTATCAAACGAGACTCTACTTGAGAAACCTACATTACTGCAAGAAAACAAGTATCATCTGTGTGTCTCCATAGCCTTAGCCTAAAGATGCTGACGTAAATGCTGCCCTCATCCATGTGGCGGACATGTCAGACAAAATGTCATTGTGTACAGGCTCCACATTGCATATATGTCAGCACCCAGAACAAAGAAAGGCTTTCTGTGCCAAGTACACACTACAAGTGTGTATGACCACAAGTCATCTTGTTACTTCAATACTACCTCCTGAAAATAAGAACTTGACCTGTTGTATAATACATGGGCATCTCAAGTACGATCACTGCAATGTATCTTATTTGAGACTATTCCAGAAAAATCTCTGCAGCTACAAGGCTCACTCGACATAACGTTGGGGTGGGAAAAAATGTCATAGTGTTAACTCATTCAAAGAAACAAATTAAAAATCCAGATCTACTAAGTGGATCAAAACCAAGAAACCTTGCCCTAGATGCACATTGCTACGTGTATTTCGAAGTTACAGAACAACCACCCTATCATAGAACAGCTGTGTGTGAAACAACACAGTCCAAGATATAAATCCCCTACTTCCAGCAAAGCTGGGAAGTCTTACTCCTTGCAGAACAGATTTATTTATTTTTGCCAGTACTACCTGGCAGAAGTCATAGCCATTTCCCTAAGCCTAGGAATCTAGACAGATTAAGACTACTTACTGGCATATAATTCTGTAACTTTACGGTGTCCAAATACATTATGAAGGGTGTTGCCAGATGTGGATAGGAATAGCTGGAAGCCAAGATCAGCTTCAATAAATGCCTATATTAACAGCATGCTGAGAAGATGGCTGGGACAAGGATTTACATCGGACGCCACTTGAATTTCTCTGGACTGTACTCAAAATGCAGTTTATAGCCAAATGTAAGAAGAAATGTATTTTTTAAATATTCCAGCCAAAGAAACATCAACACCTATGGAAGAGGATAGTCTTAAATACATCAGGAAAGGACAACAGCAGAGTGAGGGGTGGGGGCCAGCAGAACAACCTAAGTTACTCTCCCACCGCATCCACACTATTATCACATGGGAAAGGAAGCCAGAGTTGTACTAGCCTCTCTAACAGCTAGGAACCAATGAAAGTGCACACACTTGTTTGCCTAACCACACACCACATTATTTGAAAACCAGCAACTGTTCATCCCAGATGCTGAAGCAAGTCTGCATTTCAAGCCTGGTATTACTATCTCGAACATAGTTTTCCAGAAGCCAGGGTCTGCTCTTAAGACACAATTATGCTATAGCTATGCAGTCAAGAATTGAGCAACAAACTGCAATGCCACCTTTCCCCCAGTAGTCATTTCTGCCTCTTCCCCTTTGCCAATACACATCGAGATAGCAGCAGAGCAAAATCAAGTTTCAGTCCCAGTTCAGTCACTGGGGTTGTGCAGGTTTGGAATTGGGGCATGCACGGAAACAATACAGCAAAGACACCACGGGAGCATCTTTTAGCAGCAGCACTCGTGCCAGATGTAAATAGCTAAACTAAAAATAACTGATGTGCTTTGAGGCAGGGTTTAATACTGAAGTATCTTTAAAACCATACTGCCTACAGTGGTGGCTTAAGTTCAAAACTTTCGAACAGGTGTAGGAACCACCAAGCTTACCACATTTCAGCTAAGACGAAGGCAGTTTAAAGGTCTTTAATCAAGGCCACAGCTTCATAATATGCCTTCCTCGGGAACAGTGCCAACCAAAAGGATCTCCCCTGTCCCACTCGCTTCCACCTTGAGCCATCTGCATTGCTCATCTTGCACAACTAAGGCTAATCTGATTTTCAGCGTAGCATCCCTTCAGTACTGAACTGATCCAGGCTGGATATACAATGATTTGCAGAGGGCTATTTATTAGATCCAAGCAACCTTCAGGCCACAAACTCATTCAACAGCTCTCAACATACAAGAATCAACAGCTGTTAAGGGAACAGGAAGGGCAGAAGCAGCATGACAACCAACAGACTTGGTGACGCAACACTGCAAAGGAAAACTGATGAAAGCTCTCTCTTCACTATTACTCTCGAGATCCCTCAACTGTATCGCTACAGCTCCAATTCATGAAGCTGTAGAATTTTACCACATCCAGACCTGAGAAAGATCATGCAGCAAAGCTCCACGTTACTACAGTCTCACAGCTTGATGAATTACAGACGAATTTTGATTCCTCGCATTGCCAGACTAGCCTGCGAACAGCAGCTACTTGGAGGAGACATATGACATGTCTACGAGGAGCTGATTTCTGGATGTGCAGACAGACAAATGGTAGTGACTACTTCTCAAATTACTTAGCATCTAATAGAGATCACATCAAGGCTTTTAATGTCTTTCACAGGTAAGTGGAAGTTCACCTGGAAGAGATGAAAGGTTATAACCTAAGGGTATGCACCTGAGGTTAATTACTACCAAAAATTAGCTACTATAAAAATAACGTATATAAAACGCAGTTTTAATCAGAAAAAAGTACGTAAATATTATTTTTTCCAGTTCTTTAGAGGTGCCTCTGCTTGTGGAAAATGCTAAAACTAAACAAGCTTTACATTGCCAAAAGTAACATTTCACTGAGAAATATCCTTTTGGGAATATCTCTGTTGATTCAACACATACTCAAATCTATTTCACCTCTTGGTATTCTTCCACCAGTGTGCTTGTACATCCTTATACTCTTGTATCAGCTACAAGATAAGCTGGGAAACATCTGTGCTATCATATCTGAATTAAATGTTAAAGAAATACTCTGAATACAATTATGTGGACTCTTCATGAAGCATATAATGACTGTACATACACTGTGGAACTGCCTGTAGAAGAGATGTTCATAGCCACCTTTTAGGTACAAGCCTATTTGTTCAAGAATGCTTTAGAAGTCCATGTTAGCCTTCAAAAGCTTACATGCTACGAGCTCCAAGTGTGCTGCAAAGATGAAGCACATTCAGTTTCAGAGACCAAGAAAAAAGACAGGTACAGATTAGTTTCAGAAAAAAAAGAGTTGCAAGATTAAGACTTTTATGGCTTCAGCAAATAAACCTTATCATAGCAAAGCAAACCACGACCTTTGAGCAAGAATTTACTGCACATTTAAGTGGAGACGACAAAGTCAGTGTTCATCTATGCGTGTGGTTCAAAAAAGCAGGTATATGCTCACATAAATGTATGTTTCCTGGGGTAACACTGCCCAGACATACGTACACCAAAGAGCACCATCCCATTAAGTAACTCAGCTGCAAGAGAAAAATCAGAGCACCAGGCAGCTGGTCACGGAACGCAGCAAAGAAAGGGCATCCCAAATCAGCTGCAGGTAATGCCTGTGCTGCTCCAAGCTTTGGGGGAAAACAAACCCCAGGAAACAATATTATTGCCAACAATTACTGAGGAGCAGCATCACATAGCTACAGCCAGAAAGAATTGCGTTTGTGGTCTAAGCTGAACACATCAGTGCACCTAATAATAATCATCTCCCCAGCCTGCTGACAAACAGCTCCAACTCACAAGGCACTACAAAACTCACTTCAGATCTGGTTCATCCTATAAATGAGAATCCCTACAAGTAGCGGGATAGTATCTCTGGTACAAAGGGTGGGATTGTGGCTGTGCACACGCGGCGCAAGTACACCTAAACTCACGTTCTTGCCCAACTACTGCACAAAGCTGTACGTTAAACAGCCTCCAGACAGCATCAGATCTTGCAGTGCCTTCAGCCAGGGGATCAAGCTGGGAATCAGATTCCAGCTCCACACAGACAGAAAAGCATTTTCTGCCTGTCTCAAGTTATTCAAATTATTTTATGACAAGTATAAAAATATCACGTGTAATAATCTTACTGCGCTATCTCTTACAGTTACCTTAGCATGATTACAGGCCATCTGACATCAGGGACAGAACGGTGTCACCTACACAAAACAGTTCCCATTTAGCCACCCCACCAAGCATAAATTCACAACTAGATATGTAGCTAATCACAAGCTTAACCAATTACAACCTCTGCTATCTTACCAGATGTGCAGACAACTCTAACTGTTATCGGGGTTATGAGAAAAATGCAAACAATAAAAAGCAGTTAACAGAAAGCTTGTTTTTACTTGTGCCTTGCACTAGTTTCCTTCGCCCAGATTCAGTTAGATCTTCAGAGAAGGAGCACCGTACCACATGTCATGGATTTACGAAGTGGGTATAAGGAATCCAGCGAACAGATACAGACTTCAGCATTATACTCCCACTGCCAGCAGCCACGACAGGTCCCACACAAAGCTGGCGTTATTCTGAGCCTGACTTTCTGCTTGTTAAAAGCGCCTTTCTGAAAGCCGATAGGAAAAAGGGGTTTCAGTGTATTTGTTATACCTGCGTCAGCAGCCAGCTCGGCTGAGAGCTAACTCTAAACAAAGCCCGCACAGTACCAGTGGGCAGATGCACGGGAGCGCCCAGAAGGCAAGCACTCAGACCGAGGGCAGGTCACCGTGCTGAACCTCCAGCAGCATTGCAGCAGCTTTGTCAGAAGACAAAAGCCTTGCGTAAACACGGCAACACATGTGGACACTACGGCAGACAACAGAAACAGGATTTGATCTAGGAATCTTTTACATGAAGTTGCTTATTAAAAGCATCTGCCAAGCTAAATATCTCGTAGAGCAGGCACGTACTTCAGGGAGAGCAGATGTCACCAGTGCAACACGCAGGAAGAGTGATGGTTATGCTGCTAACCTGGGCAAACCACAATGTGCTGTGTTAAGGAGACTCTTCTATTTCTCGCTGCAAGGAAAAACAGTCTGATGAACCTGGTAGACTTGATGTAAATACCTTAGAAGGTATATTTATGCTGGAACACAACTTAGCACAGCTCTAATTAAAATTTAGTAGCTTCTCATTAACACACACAACACATACTGCAGGAATTTTACTAGCAGGCTTACACCTTCTGTTTTTAGGTGCATGATCTGGAATACTGCTTCCAAGTGTTGATTGCTTTTTTGTCAAAGATTCCTGCCAACTACAGGGAACACACGGAAAAACACTGAATGCACCTCTCCTCTAGGATGCATCTCTGCTGTCACAAGCAGTCACGTTGATTAAAAAGAATTACGAGAATCAATCACTAAAGGAACTACAGCATTAAGCGATCGCTCCCCATAGGCAGCTACATCTAAGGTATTACTGTATTCCGTGGTAACTTCTTCCTGTCACCTCCAGTCCCTTTTCTTGTGCTGCTTTGTTCTTTGATTTCAGATCTCAAACTGCTGCAAGGGTAAAAACACTAAAATGTGTTCGCTACCAAAATTAGAAGGCACTGCTCTGAAACACATTTAACCCTTCAAAAAAAGTCCCAGGAGGGAAACTTGTTTTACAGAACAGACTTTAGCACTCTAACGTATTCCTAATTAAATATTTGTTCTTGTTAGTAGGTATTATCAAGTATTTTGGCTTGCAAGTATTGATTCCCAATGAATTCCTCACTCCTTTGATAACTAAGATGTACTTGCCACATCCACACAAACAGGAACAATCTTCGTAACTGAGCATATGATACAGGTACCTTAATTACCTTAAATCTGGAACATTACCTCAGCTGGTATGTTCAATTGATTTGAGGTGTACAGCATGTTGATAATGACTGAATGTATATATATATATATATTTTTTTTTTTTTAAGAGTGCAGTTTACAATGAAGACTTTCAAAGACAGAAGTCCAGTGGTTCACTAACAGACCAAGCCATAGGCTCTCAGGTACCTCTGAAAGCGTTCTTAAAGTTCATTAAAACATACTCTCGTTTTTTTGTTGGTGGTGGGTTTTTCGTTTTTGTTTTTCTTTTTTTCCTTTCTCCAAACATGAGAAGTTCAGGAAGTGGTGGGTTTTAAACTCCTGCTTCTTCAACTATAAGACGACTTCAAGGTTGCACTTTTCAACTAAACATAGTTTTGTTTTGTTTTTCCTAGAAGTGATTTCTTAATGAAGGTCAGTAGTTACATCCCCAGCTTCAACAAGGCCTTCAATGTTTCATGCCCCTACTAGAGAAAAGTCAGTAGATAATTGAGATAAAGCTTTGTTTTTTTTTTTTTTTGTCAACAATTGGAAAGCATGACATTTAGGAACACATAAATAGCTTTTGCTGTACAATTAGGAAAATACAATGTATTACATGATGACATCACTAAAGTAGGTACACTAACAAAAAGTGAACTTGCATATATTTACAATTTATTTTAGCATTTAAGACTTATCACTAGCCTAATTTGAAATGACAGTCCCAATATAATTGAACGATCTTAACATTTTATCCAAACTGGTTTTCCAGTAACACACACTCAAATGTAGGAGAAACCAGCCACACCAGCAGCTACCACAAGTGTTGGTTCCTATACCAGGACAGATACACAAATTTTCAAACACATTTGACAATGACACTACATCTACTAATTTAATATGATGGCTTCTAATTTTCATTTAACCAGCTAAATATTGTGCAGCTATTCCTTTCACAAAGGCTCAGCCTTTTATAATTAAATTTGGTATTAGAGAAGTATCCTCATGTACAGATAGGCTTTTTCAGAAACACAGTTTTATCAATTAAAACCATGTGAAGGAGATCCCAGTTTTTTCTAGGTCAGCCAATTTTCCACTCAGTTCAGTTTTCTGTTACTGATGCACTACTCGCAGTCAATCAAAAAGCCAAGCAGGAGGCAGAAAGTAGTAATTTCTTTCTTCGGGCCTGACGCAAGCCTCAGCCTTTAGCCTTAGGCTAAAATCCCTAAGGCATACATTTTTACAGGGGTTCAAGGATTAAATGCTATGTCTAAACTTCGGCATACTCTCCTGCAATCCATCTATCTGTGCTGTCACGGAATAACCCAGGTTGGAAAGAGCCTCCAGGGGCCACCTCGTCCAACCCCCAGCTCCAAGCAGGTTGCTGAGAGCCATGTCCAACCTAGACTTGAACTCCTCCAAGGATGGACAGTCTACCACCTCTCTGCTACACTCCTCCTCCTATTTTCCTGCTTTCATGGAAATAATATTTGTTCTCCTGTCTAGTAAAAGTTTCCCATTCTTCCAAAAGACATCCGTTGGTTCTCATCCCATTGCCACGCAATTCCAAGGAAGTCTAGCACCATCTTCTCTACATCCTTGACCTAAATAGGCCTAAATGGGCAGCAGGGAACCTTGAGGCCGAGCAAAGCCTGCCTCTCTCAGCCTCTATTCATGTGCTCCAGCCTCCTCAGCTTCTTGGCAGTCCCCCAGTGGATTCAGAGGTTCATGCAGATATGTCACTGCCTTTCTAGGGAGCTTAAAACTGGTCACAGTACTCAATGCGGTTTCACTTCCTTGTGAATAAGTTTATGAAATTTAGTTAAGATACAAGGCTTTTTTTTTTCCTGTCTGTCATAAGTACTTGCAATTTATACTTGCACAGACACTTGGAAAAAAAACAGAATTCTGTACTCCAATTCCTTTCTATATTAGTGCACAGGGCAGTTAATCAAAATCGTTATCTTATCATAGCCTTCATCTGAAGTAAGGTTTATTCACATCGCTGCCGTCATTAACTCCCTGTAATGAGAAAAACTTCCTGTATTTGTTGCACGCAGCTTCATAAGCACGTTCTCCCAAAGAAGTCACGCTCAGTCTGACACCAGCCAAAAGTGTCTATAAAACCAGGACGAAGCCAGCATCCCACTGCCCCCTGAATCATCTCAGGAGACGAGCCTACAAGTAATCAGCCTGTTCTCTTAAAAAGCACACACACAGATCGCAGGACAGCGAAAGCTATTTTCAGCACGTACACAACAACATTTTCAGAAAAAAATCCATGCTGCTGTTTTTAATAGCTGTGAAAATTCAGGATGTGTAACAGCTTTAAAGGAAAGCAACTCCGTCCTCCTCCTCTCTTTAAACCAAACTATTCCTTCCCTTCCTGAGGAAGTAGTATGAAACTCTGTTTACTAAAGGACGTGTACAATAAGTATCTGGAGATTGCTCCAGCAGAGCACTCGAAGACCTTCCAGAATCATCAAGGAATTTACAAGTTGTTTGTATCACTCCAGCTCCTATGTGACTGACTTGAAGATAGCGTGCACAACAGAAAATAAGAACTTGAGAACTAAACCCTACGTTCCAACTATTTGTTTAGTTTAAGATTATTTCTTCTCCAAGTTCTACAAGTATAATAGAAGCCATTCTAACAAGAGAAGCTCAATTAAGACGCCTAAAAAAACATATTACTGAAATTCTGTTCACAGTAACAGGCAGATTGCTGTAAGTTATCATGGAAAATAAGGGCACCTTGTCCTGTTCAACATGCCCCAATCTCCCTATTCCAACAGGAACTTATTTATTCAACGAAGTCTTAAAAAAATATTATCTGTTTGCTTCAGAGCAAAACACTGCATTGGAGAAACACATTCCAGTCCCAAATTGTATTGCAGGAAGAAACAGCAATTTTGCCTTCACTCTATTATTCCCACAAGTGCCTCAATAGATCCCAAATAGCATTTCTCCAACAGACCAAAGGACAGAAGAAGCAGAATCACGCGCAGCTTGGAGAGGTAACTTCATTGTTCTTCTACTTGACTTTCCTTCTCTTGGCTGAGTTCATTTCCTCCTGTCAGGACAATGCCCTTTGGGATGTCAGGCCCCCATCTCACACGGTGTGGTAGGTGTCACATGGCACTACAACAGTTTTGAACCCACTCATAAGTTACTACTTTTCCTAATTATGCACTTCCTTAACTGTACACAGAGTCAGAAACAAGTTACTCACTTTTTTTGAGCGTCCCACAATTTTTAACCGCTAGGTAGTTCTTTGACCTGCTCTAACAAAGGTGCCTACAGTGAGGTTGTTGCGCTCGCTGCATTTGAATTTCTACAGAGATGAACTGTTTGCAGAATCAAAGTAATCGGAACGCAGGACTTCCCAGGAAAGGAGGAGAAAGAGCTGTTGTTTAGCTCAGCATTTCAACAGAAGGGTTTCTATATGCTGAAACCCTAACTTCAAATTGTTCCTCTCCCAGCCACTGCTGGTATTTCATTAATCTCCAAGGCAGCCAAAGTCAGCTCCTGCGCGGTTTTGGTAGGCGGCAGGTTCCCCTCTCCTCTTACCAAGGGAAATGAGCAGCACTTCAGACCCCAGCAGGGGACAAAGTAACGCAGCCTACATTAAGGTGAACATTTTCACCCTCTTCCGTTCACGCCAGAATAGCGGTAAAGGGCCAGTGGAGTCTCTCACCACAGCGGGAACTGTGAGGACAACCTGAAACCTGTGGCGTAAGAATAATTCACTGGCACCTAAACTTTTATATATAGAGAAAAAAAATCTAGTAAGACTTACTCTAGTGACTTACAGCAGAGATGCCCTAGGTAGGGTTAAGCACATTTTTTCACATTGTTTAAAACAGGCAAAGCCTCCCCGCCCCACGAAGCCCTCCAGGCGGACACAGTGAGGTACTGTCCCCTATCTCAGCTACACTCTCACAGGCTCCAGGCTTTTCGGGACACATCACCCGCGTTTGCAACACTTCCTTGTACCAGTGCCTTCCCTTCCCCTTCCCACCAACCCGCTCGCGTTATCTCCATCTCCCATCTCTTCTCGCCTCTCTCAGGAGCCCAGGCACAGGCGTTCTTGCACAAGCATCACGTCCCCCTCGGTCCTTACTTTTCTCTCTTTTCCCCACCCATTCGGGACGGCGCCCACACGCGCGAGCTGCCCCCGAGGCACTTAACGACCGTCCGCTCGGCAGCCCCCCGCTCCCAGCGCTGTGCGACAGCGCCGCAGAAGCGCCGTGCCCTCGCAGGACGCCCCCCACCACCACGGAAGCCCCCGGCGGGGCTCCCTCGCCGTGGCGGGGCCGCCTTCCCCCGCCCGCTCCCTTCCCCCCCCGGTGCCTCCCAAACCCGCTCCCTCCTCCGGTGCCCGGTGCCGCACCCACCTGCGTGCCGGGCAGGCCTCGCACGAAGCCGTTGCGGAGCGCCCCGTGCCCCGCGCCGCAGCCGTTAGCGCGGGGCTGGGCGCCCGCTGCCGCCCGCCCGGGCCGCTCCATGCCCGCCGCCGCCTCCCGCGGAGCTCCCGCAGCCGCCGCGCCCCGGCCGGCCCCGCCGCGCCGCGCCGCACCGGAAGCGCGAGCGCCCGCCGCCTCGGCCAATCAGCGGCGGGGGCGTCACGTGAGGGGCGGGGCCTCGCGGGGAGGCGGGGGAGCGAGCGGGGAGAGGGAGGCGGGGCTCGCCGCGGGGGGGGGCGGGGCCGGCGGGGAGCGGGCCAATGAGGAGCCGTGCGCCCTTCAGGTGGGGAGGGGGGAAGGGGCTCGCCCCGCCTCGGAGGGGAGGCGGAGCCGGAGGGAGAGCGCTGCCCAATCAGCTGGCGGAGACGGAACCGGGAACGGAGGGAAGGGGACGAGCTAGCCAATCGCGGCACGGCGGCGGAGGGAAGGGGGCGGGAGCGGGCAGAGGGCTCCGTCCAATGGGAGGAGGGAGGAGCGGGGCGGCAGCCAATGGGCGGGCGGCAGGGCGGGGCGGGGCTGGGCGTTGGGCGGTGGCGGCGGCGCGTGAGGTGCCACAACGGCCGCGGGGCCGGGCGCGGCCGGAGGGGCGTCTGTCGGTCCGTGTGTCTGTCAGTCAGGCCGGGTGTCCGTCAGGCCGGCCGCCCGCCCGCCCGCTGCCTGCCGTCAAGGGGCCGGGGCCGCTCTGGGCCCTCAGGGTTCGGGCTGAGGCCCAGGCCCAGGGTCCGGGCCCGTTGAGGTCCGGCTGTCGGCCGTTAGCGGCCCCAGCGGCCGAGCTGCGGGCACGGCTGCAGGCAGCGGGGTTGGCCCTGGGCTTGAGGGCCGGCCCTGCTCCGCCGGCACCCCCGGGAGCTTGGAGACGGCCCCCGTGTGGCTGGGGAGGCCAGCGCTGGGTATCCTAAATGCCACGTTTAGTTTGGGGTAAATAATGCCCTTTTTAGTAAAGTCTGGGTTAGCAACGCCCTGCAGAGCACACCACAGGGAGGAAACCCCAAAGCGTCTGTGTGCCCTGCCATTTGTACAGCCCGAACAGGCTCTGTGCAGCGCAGGGAGAGGCGAGGGGGAGATCTTTACCCTTCTTTTCCCCCAACACTGAGGAAGAGGAAGCGAGCACAAGGCATGTACCCACCCACTGAAGAGGTGGCGGTTCGACCTTTGGTTCCTGGGGTGTAATTGACTGGGAAGGGCCGTGGTGCTTCCTAGAATGTCGCTTGGAACAAATCTCGGTTAACACAATGACAGCCAGGTGAATTCGAGAGAATATTCTCATCCTTTCTAACTTGCTTTTATTGATAGTTATATTTCTGCATGATGTAGTCACATCTTGGGGCCTCTCTCATGAATCTCACTGCAAATTCAAAATGAATGTAGGGCTACTAGGACAAGTGAAGTAACTTCCATGAAGGAGCCAGTCATTTTTCCTTCCCTTAGAAGACTTGGGCGAGCTTTATGGCTGGCTTCAGCAGCACGTGTCCAATACGCTTCATATCTCCAAGTCACCTGTGGAGAAGAGATCTTTTTGTAATGAGGGTACAAATGCAGGCTCGGAGTAACAAGTCCAGGCGGGGTGTGGGACCAGGTAGGGTTAGAGCTGTGTGAGGCCCCACTCCTTGTCGTGCTGTCTGCGGCCACTCCCATATCTTGACTGCCACGAAAGCAGGTTTGGACTTGCCTGAGAAACATTCTTTCTTCACCTGGTTTCGGTGTGCAGCCAGCCAGAGCTGTCGGCTGAGATGGGATGGGCCGTGTCCCCTCTTGTGTTACAAGGCAGGAACATGGGGAAGACTGGAGCTGCTAGGGAGGACCTGGGGATCAAAGGAGCAATTGCCTGTGCTCAGCGTTTGGGTGCTTGTGCAAGTGGACTTGCTTCAGTGCAGGTGCAGTTACTAGTGCTGGTGGAGAAGGTGCGCATGGACTGCTCTTGCTGCTGAGCTTTTTCTGGACAAGGAGGGGAGAGTTTCTGCGGAGTCAAAATGGCTTCTGAGAAAATTAAAAGAAGATAGTGAATGAAAAACGAAAATAAGTGAGCATATGAGAGACAAGTGTACAGGAGAACTACATACTACAGAACTTTTTTGAAGGATTTTTCCCCTGATGCCATAGTCGGCTGCTGGTATTTTCTTCATGGCACCTCTCCTTTTGGAGCAGATTGAATTGTACTGAGCAGCTTGCTCTACGGGGGGCAGATGGCCCGCAGGCCGAGGCTCTCAGGGTGCCCCTGCCCACCTGTATGTGCAGGAGCTTCATCTACTTACGTCCTGTTTCTAGAGTGGATAAACTGCTTCACCTGCCCGGCACTGGATCTCACCGCCCCGTTGTTTGTTCAGTTAGAGCCCAGACCCCTTCCACATGTAGGTGCTTGAGGGACACCTGCCCCCCCGGCACAGAGGAAGGTTGCTCTCACCCTGGGGTTGTAGTGAGAGGAGAGGCCGGATACCCATGGAGACAGGTCCCAGCCTGGGGCTGCCACAAGCAGCACCAAGCACATCCCACAGAGCTCCTGGTGTCACCTGGGCAGCTCTGACGTGGCTCAGCAGGACACACAAGATACCTGTGTACGCAGGTGGCTGCAGCTTGTCTCTCTCGAACTACGTGGCTACACAACGGAGGGTCCAAATAAACTCAGAGCAACAAATTCAAGGTCTAATTTTCCTTCTAGGTCTCAACAATACTATTTCCCTGAGCTGGCAGAGCAAACAGCTTTACTCAGCCAACTGAATGAAGCAAGGAATTGTATCAAAAAATGAAATGAGTCGAAGGGAAGAGCAGAACGTAAGTAACAAGTCAGACAGGCAGGGATTGCTGCACATCAGGCTCATACCGACAGAGAGCTTGCATCACTGACATGAGTCAATGCGTACCGTTGCTAACCGACTGCAGGTTTGGGGATCACTGAGTAGAGTCGTGAACTTTGGAGACAGCAGAAGGCAAACTCAGGAAGGAGCAGTTGAGTGACCAGTGGGACAGAGAGGGGTGGCAGGGAAATTTTCTGTGCCAGTGTCTGAAACAGACAGAGCATGGGCCTTCTACAGCGATTAGAGACAATCAGAGCTTGTGACCGAGGGGAATAATTTCTTCTGAGAATGGAGAGAGTTGACAACTGAGAAAAAGCTGGGCATGTGAACAATGCTAGCTGCGCAGGGAATCTCGATGGAACATCTCAAGGTGGCTGTAGTCAGAAATAAGCCTAAATCTTTGACTTTTACAGTTGCCACACAGACAGAATAAGCAGTGACTCAGCCCTTGCATTTGAGGCAGTTAATAGCAGGTGGGCTGCTCTGAGAGGGACCAGTCTGCAGTCTCCAGGTGCCTCTCCTCTTCTTCATCTTCAGTCTCCAGGTACAGGCTCAAGTGAGCACCAACTGATTGTTGAAGGTATAATTGAAAAAGCTACAGTTTGGGCAGACCTACGCAGTGCTGTGAGGTGAGTATTGTTTCCTTTTTTTTTTCCCCCACAGTTACAGTAACGTAGCACCGAAACTTCAGGGACTGCGCAGGGAAATAACTCTAGGAGAGCTCTGAATTTTAGCTTGGGTCTGAATGGCAGAATGCCTGCCTGACCCACCGAAGACGTAGCAGAAATGCAGAAAGCTGTTTGAGGAGCTCCTAGCTAATTAAATAGCCCTTGAAGAAAACACAAAGCTCTAACGGTGTCCCAGGAGAATTTGTCCAGCCCTTAGCTAAACTTCAGGGAAAGCTGGAGAGGCCTTGGAGCAGCTCATAGGAGGAAATGATGCTCGTTTGGAAGGTTGGCTGGTCTGGTGTTCGAGTAACCATCTTCTGTCCTCAGCTTAAGTAAACGTTGAATACCCACGGCAGATTGCTTCCTGTGGTTGGAGGCAAGGGCAGAGAGGTACAGCTCTTTTTGAACAATGTAGGGGATTGGTTTAAATTTAGCTAAGCTGAGAGTTATGATTCCGTTCTAGGAGAGACCCTCCCGGTCCTTAATGCCTTCTGCAGAGAATGACGCAGTTCCAGGCCCACCACAGCTTGTGTTTTACCTCACTGGCTCTGAGAGAATAATATTATTAAAATAAATAATATTATCTGGAAATAAAGTAAGCTCTAAATCTATGTAGTGCTAAAAAAAGACCCTGCCCAGGCTATTCTTTTCTCTCTCTCTCTTTTTTATTTATTTATTTATTTTTGTATTGAAGCCTTGATTGAACCCGTTCAAGGGTTCTCTGATTCGGGTGATTTGGGCACACTGATTTGGACCAGAGTTTGTAAACATGGTGAAGTGTTTGCTGCTCAGTGTCTTTGCCTGGAGAAACCAGCCAGGCTTGTACAATGTTCTTGTGGTGAAACGGGAAAGGTGTCGGAGTGGGAGATTGGTGATCGGAGGTGCAAGAGGCCTGAGAGGATGTAGGTACTGAAAGATGTGTATAAAGGCTGGTCTGATGAGCCAGAGGAAAACAGAGATGTAGGAGGGGGTGGGATGGAGGATCAGGGTGTTGGCCAGCAAAACAGGGCATGGGAGGGAATCCAGTGAGTTAGCAGGGATTAGTGACAGACTAACTTAACCACCTGCAGTTATTATTCCTTCTGATACGTACAGCTTTAATCCTTCAGTTAAGAAAGAAGTAGATAACTGTACCAAACTTGTTTAGCTTCTAGGCTTCAATCGAGGCTGACTGCCAAGATTGTCCTAGCCATTTTTGCAGCCTTCTTGTCTATGCTTTATCTGTTTTTCCTTGTGTCCCTATCCTCAAGACTCTGTAAAAAATAGTATACAGAAAATTCCTCCATCTACACAGTTCAACTTTCTGAACGTTTACCTTTCCTTTGGGCAGTGACTTGGGTAGTGTTTTGGAGTGGAGACTGACGTTTCTCCATAACAGAGCCGGGCTGTTTGTCACAGCTAACTTGAGGCCAGCAGCAGCATCCACCCACTTTCACTACATTTCACCCAACCCTTGGCAACACCTGCTTTTTCTGGAGGCTTAGCTCTGAATCTTTTCTTATGCCAACACAGTGGAGATGTGTGGTGACGTGTCTTCTCTCAGGTCGCTTACTGGCATTGTAGGGCCGACTAAGGCTGCAGCTCCAGGAGCCCCTGGATTCACCACCGAGAGAAGTTGCTATGGGTTAAAACTATCCTAGCAAAATTGGTGAGTTCTGTGGTTTAACTGAGCAGGAGAGGCAGCTTTGGGAATGAATGGCTGAGATGGAATCTACTACTTTATCATCATTCTTGGCTTTTGTTGGCTTTTGTTAAAGGAAATGTAGCCTGAGAGAGTCTGTGGCCAAGATACGGGAGCAGTGGCAGAATGGAGGTGATTTAAGTGCACATACACTTGGGAAATAGCGGTTGGAAGCAAGGTAATTTCAGCAGCTTCTGGTCTCATATGTGGTTCCTGTGACATGCTGTTAACCACTTGTACTGCTTCAGCTTTCATGTTCCTCCTCCGTGGACTTTCATTGCCACTCGCGCCTGTTGCTGCTCAGTTTGGTGAGTGGTGAAGAGCTGTAGCAGAAACTTTCCTTAGGTCTCAGATTCATTTCCTTGTCGACAGTGCTTCCTGCATCTAAACAGGCCTCAGTCTCCCGTCGGGTTCAGGGCTCTCTGGAGAGTTCACTATTGCCTCCCCCAGCTCCAACACATCAGGGGTTTGACCCTGCGTACTTGGTGTGTTGGGGGCTCTTATTTAATGACACTTGTCTCCCCAGCTCCAGCAGTGAGAAAGGTCCTGTCTGGGTAGCCAGTGGCCAGGTTCTGTGTCTTTTCTGCCGTCCATGTAGGGTGATACTGAGCCAGAGGGTGTTTTTTCTTTTTTTTTGGTGCATTGCTTTCTTAGTCTCTAAAACGAGGATAGTGAGACTATTACCCCCCCCATCCAGGATGAAGTGAAAGGCTGCATCTGTGCAGTGTAAACAAAGCCCTAATTTACATGTAAATGTGTGTGATATCGCTGTAGCAGCAGAGTTGTACCAGTGGAGCCCTCCTTATGTGCAGGCAGCTTATGTCAGCAGAATAGGGCTCTTTTTTCTCTCTTTTTTTTGAACAGAACTTTTCCGAGCACTGTCAGCTACATCAGCAAAAAACATTCAATACCAATATAACTGCATTCTCATCAGAGCACAGATCCCCATGACGGTTTAATTCCTAACTTCTTTTTAAGCACTTCTAAGGGCGTGCGCCTAAGACTTTTGGCTATATGGAAGAGACCCCAAACACTCCTCCCATTAGTACCCTGGCAAACGAGCTCAGAGCAGATGTGGCCTCATTTTATCAGTAGCTGCAGGGCGCTTTGAGAGATGGTTAAAGGCACTGAGCCTGGCAGAAGCTAGACTGGACTGTTATGGCTGACTTCAAGGAGGACCACAGCGGTTTCTGCTTCTTCTGACAATATTGTTGGTACCGCAGGAGTCTGCTCAGGATCCCCCCCTATTCACCTTTTCCCCTGTGAAGAACAGAACGAAAAGGCCCTGTAGGCCCCTGGCACTATTGATGGGGGAGCGGAAGAGACTGTTCCATACAGCGTCACTTTGGTGGCAGTGCTTGTTCCCCGTGTGAAGAGCCCCTGACTGCTGCAGCCCCTTGGTTGCAGCACATTTGAGAACCACAGGATGCTTGTCCTGTGCTGTGGCCTCCTCCCATGTAGCTGCTACCCTGGCTTCCTTGGCTCAGCTTCAACCCTCTTTGTCCCTTTAGCCCCCAGTTTCTGACTGTGAAGATATCGGCATTAATAATTCTGGTCAGCTGGGAACACCCTGAGCACTCGGTACAAGTCTGTAGGAAGTCTCTCTGCATGCAAAGAGTCACCGACCTTTGGCCATGAGTTGGCTGAAGGGAAATAAGCCGCAGCTCCTCACCCAGGCAGTTCGCACTGAAGAGCTGCCATAGGGGTTGTAGAGCAGCAGGGTGGGTGGCTGAGGCTGACAAGAACAGCGTGGTGGTCAGCTAGGTCAGTCGGCCTAGCAGAGAGCTTCATCAGCCGTGGAATTAGTGGCAGCAAGCATTGTGTGTTTATTGTGAGCTGGGATGAGGTATTTTGTCCTCTGAACAGAGAAAGAGGGTATATAAGGCTATAGTGTCCCCTTGAAAACACGTCTTTGTTGATGGTTTTCATTTTGTCCCTTTCTGATGCTGTTAAAAAGGTGGCACATGAGAAGAGAGCATCCTAAAGAGAAGGAGAGAGATAGCAAGTACACCTGCACGTGAGCAGTGACCAAACCTTAGCGTGGAGAAGGAATGAAGGAAGGAGCAGTTTGTCCCCCTTCAGGTACCAAGCACAGTTTTGCAGGTTTCTGTTCTCCTCCCTTCCCTATTTAGAAAAATCTGGATGAAGGGAGATAGACGAGCTGACAAAAGACATAGCTAAAGCCCAGAGAAGTTGCTGCGGGCCTGAGCGGTTGCTGTATCAGGCACGGCCGTAAGAGGGAAGTGTGTGCTCAGGCATTAGGCGCCTTTGCTGCGTGCTGGAGCAATCCCAGCTCGGCTGCAGGCAGGCAGCAGGGACCCTGCCCGGGTCCCACCTCCTGTGCAGGGCTCACAGCAAGGCCTGCGCTTCTGGAGGCCGCGGAGGCCAGCCACAGCCAGGTGTGCAGGTAGCCATGGTGGCGATGGACAGAGGGGAGCTGGGGTGGGGACGTGAATTGCTGTGTGCAGGTCCCTGTCACCTCTTGGAAACAGGGGAGGATGGGCTGTGCAACTCTGACCACGACCGGGAGAACTGGGGCCACCTTGTCCAGAGGAGCTGGGCAGCCAGGTGGGGAAATCTCACTCCAGCTGTGTCCTCACACACATGCATCAGAGCACTGGCTCTAACAGCTGGATCACTCAGGATTAGGGCATTCAGGCTTGAGGATGTTGATGCTGGGATGCTTTTAGGAGGGGTAGGGAAAGAGAAAGAGAGCCAAGTAAGCGGGGTGAGCTTGAGGGCTTTACGAAGAGGTGGATAGGTCCAAAAGGATATGGGCAGGACGTGGTTTTAGCAATCCCTTGGACCCTGGTGGCTGTCACCCTCACAAGACAGGCCACTCGTGACCATTTGCTAAGTGCTAGTTAAAGCTCACGGCTGCACAAGGCAGAAAAGGACACCGGTACTGTGTGAGACGGGAACTTCAGGCTCCGACAAGTCTGTGCCTGCTGGCTCTGGTGGGCCCTTTTAGCTGGAGCTGTCACGTATGTATGGCTGAGGGGTTTCTGCTCGCCACCTGGCCTGGGTGAGGGCTGGTCTGTGCACAGTAATCGTGCCCAACCTCTAACCATGCCGGCACCTTCTGGAAGAACTGGGGAACCCGCTGTGACAGTGGGAGCTCTGGAGAGGTCTCCAGGCTGTGTCTGGTGGTGTAAATGAGATCTGAGTTTGAGCCGTTTGATACGGAGTGATACCTGGCTGTTGCACGGCAGAGGGGTTAGGGACGCAGCTCCTACTATGCTCCTGCTGTGCTCCTGCTATGCTGCGAAATCAGTCGCTGCTGTTCTGTGCTTTTGCTATTTTTGATAGCCCTGCTATCAGCAAGGAGCTGAGCCACAGGGACCCACAGGGTGCTTTGAGGAGAAACAGAATTGAGATTGATTTCCTATAGTCGTCTGCCAAGAAATGTGAGCAGCAGGGCCCAGTGAGGAGCACCAACTGACCTGACCACCAGCTTCCCACGAGTTTGTACTGCAGAGGGGCACACAGTCCTGTTATAGATTTGTTTCTCAGGGACATTTTTTTCTTTAGAAGCAGAAACAGAGGAAACTGAATGAGACGAATCTCAATTTATTCCTTGTTCATGCCACAGAATCAAAGCAAAACACATCCAAGAATAAACTGCACGAGAGCTGTGGGCAGGTGCTGTGGCAAGGCTGGGGGAGACAAGGAGTGTGCATCTTTTGGCAGCTGGCTGGGCACGTGTTGACTCTTGCGCTTTTAAAGCCTCGTATTCCTGCACAGCAGCAGGGCCTGTAGCTCCTGTAGCAGGAGCAGGGGCTGCGAGTCTGGCTGGTATCTAAAGGCACAGGGGATACGAGGGAGAGAGAGCTGAAGGAATGCTTATTGCTCAGCACGTGCCTGTTGTGTGCGTCCTATGGGGGGAATGCTGCCCAGCAGGGGATGCGGTACGTCCGTGCCCCGTGTGTGGGGCGGCTGCGGGCCGGGGGCTGCTCTGCGTGTGGCTGCCCGTGCTGTGCAGCTGTGTGGGAACGGCTGCATGTAAGGACACAAGAGGTTACTTGGCAGTTCAGTGAGGCGAAGCATTGCCATGGTGACCACACTCTGCTCTCCTCTCCCTGCCAGATGCCAGGCTCCCAAGCACTGATGTCTGTGGGTTGTTCTGGGAGGCCCAGAGCACTCTCCCTCTATTGAGAATGAATGAGGACTGTGCTGCCCGCTCTCCAGACTGGGAGAGTGGTAAACACAGGGATGTCTCTTTTTTTCCTTTACATTTCATCAGGGGGCACTGTCTGGGTATGCCCTACTGGTTGGTGCAGTGCGGTGCAGTGCAAAGACCACCTACTGGTGGCTGGTGCAGTGCAAAGACAGGAGGGCTGGGGTTTGAATCGCTGTGATACTTCATTGTCCACGCAGTGTCCTTGCGAGCAGTGAGGCGAGCCAGCTGGCACTTCTTAGGCACTTGGTGTGCGTTTGCAGAGAGCTGGCTGTTGGAGGACCTTGCACCCACACTGCGAGAGGAGGTGCTCTAGGGAGCTCCACAGTGAACCACTTCAACCCTAGCACCACCAGGAGCTTGGAGCTCACCAGCGATAGGCACTGCAAGACTCTAAGGACAAGGCAACTGTGCACCAGAGCATACTGCCTCCGTGCACCGAGTGTATTCACATTTGCTATTAGTGCCCACACAGGTTGTGTTTGCTGTTCCTACTGAGTTGGATCAGATCGCGTTCTGTGCTGCAGCCCCTGGCAGAGAAAGTACAGCTGCATTTTCCAGGGACCAGAGGAGCTAAAATGCATTCCTCAGAGACCTTATTCCTTTCATCTTCAGAGACCTTACTCCTTTCATCTTCAGAAGGCTTAATTTTTTCATCAGCTCTCTAGGTTTAGTACTTGGTGGGCTGTGAGGCCATGTTAATCATCTCCCTCCTGTGCTCTCAGTTAAAGGTTTGGAGAGCTGGCTGCTTTGTGGTCTGTGGAGAAAAAAATGAGAAAGAAAGGCTTTGTAGCCTAAAACGTTTGGACATGCGTGGGCTGAGGAAGAACACTGATGCTTCTTGCACAGACCCATATGCAAAAGCTAGAAAGAACAAACCAAGTAGATGGTCACCCCAGTCCTGTAGGCCGAAGTGCCACAGGAGACCAGAGAGGTGCTGTAGACCAAAAGGTAAGGTCATCACGTCCCTTCTGCTGCACTGGAACATGGCAGACGTGCAGAACACAGCTAGAAGCTCCTCACTGGTGTGCCTGTTGTAGCATATTCCACTGGGTACCTGCCTTTTGCCTTTAAGGGTTTTTGTTTAAAGCACAGAAAAGCATGCTAGACACAGACAAACAGGTATTGTCATCTTGTCTCTTCTGGCAAAGGAAGAGAGAGCTACATTTCAGTGAAAGTAAAGCAATCTCTCTACTCAGCTGAGATTTGCTAATTTGCGCTGTCATGAGGTCTCATTGGAAACATATTTTTAAATGAAAAAGCAAGGAAATGATGCAAAATAGATTTGAGCATATTCCAGGAGATAGCTAAATTTTTCATAGTGAAAACCAATAATAGATCAGTCTGTGTGCTGTGAACATCTCATCACAAAAATACACTATGGGAGGCTTCTGCTATCTATTCTTGGCTGAGCACTGACCTTGGCTATTAGATCTTAATTAAGCAACTCTATGACTAATGTTTCTCTCCCTCTCTCCTGCTTTTCTGCTGCAGAAAATAATTTGCAATGATGTTGAATGCTGAGTACCTGCACACTTGCTCTCCAGATGGGACCCATGGTTTCTTCGTAGGCTCTAAGTCACCTGAAAAAAAAACAGCATTTCTTGTGTGATTTCCAGGGAAAGGAGGTATTAAAGATCTGTGGAGACAGGGATTGCAGCCTTCAGCATCGAGCAGCCTCTGCTGTTCCCTCAAAAGCACGCAGTGATCATTGCAGCTAAAGGGAAGGGGTGAGTAGGCCACAGGGATCAGAAAGAGCGTGCCATATCTTTGCTTCTGTATGCTTGCTCACCTGGGATCTTATTTTCCTTTAATTTCTCTCCTATCATTTAGTCCTAGGAGAAGGGAAGAACAGACAGTGGAGTAGACAATGGAAGTGATAAGACTGCAAGACTCGCCTTGCTGCATAAACCTGTGATGAGGAGGGAGATGCCTGCGGACTGATTCCCCTTTCAGCCCAGGTAAATGCTGAAGCATCAAAGCACTGTGCCAAACCCAGATCTCTCCTAAAGCACACGGACAGCACTGCGCCAGGAAGGGCTTAGAGGTCCTATCTCTACCCTTCTGTTTGACCTCCAGCAGCAGCCATCAAAAGCAGGAGCAGTCCCAGAAACCGTTGCAGGAGAGGTTCTGCTGTTCTCAAGTGTGGATAGGGTGTCAGGAGTGAAGAGTTCTCACTGCCAGCTAGTTGTGTGCTACCTATGGTTGGGATTCAGGCAGGGAACAGGTGACATGGTAGCATCTTGGCTACAGTGATGGAGGAAGTAGTGGGAAAATGACAGATCTTGTTGCCCTTGTAGCACTGCTTGGAGGGAAGAGCAAGGGGAAAAAATGGGTTGCGAGCAAGCATGTAGTAGCTCCTACAAACTGCCATCCCAGTGTGAGGAGCAAGAGATGCCAGTTTTTCACCAGCATTGGGATGAGGATTTGATAGAGCAATCAATATCAGCGCAAAGAGTAGAAGACAGGTCTCCTACATGGTGGAACAAAACCCTTGCTTTGCAAGGACCTGCAACATATTTTCAGCTCTCTGGACTGAAAAAATGGGTTATTTGCATGCAGCATTCAGCTGGATTTAGAATGGCTACAGCCTGTTTGCAGCAGTGGGGCTAAAATCTTCCTGACTACGTGTCACAGACATCTGATAATCAGCACTTTTGCAAAGTCAGGTTTCATCATAGCAATGAGAACAATCAGACAAACCACTTATTACAAGATTAGCGCTATTTGCTCGGAGTCTTTCCAGGTGCTGGATATATTTGACAAAGGTCAGATTAACATCTGACGTCATTCTTAGAGGAATGCTGCCTGAAAAGCCACAGGGAAAAAGTGTATATGAAAGTGTGCTGACTGCAGTGGCAAAAAGCTGTACCTAGGCTTGATCTCAGTCACTGCAACAAGGCAAAACAATGCCAGATCAGTTCTCTCTGTTCTAGAAAAGATGGGACATGCTATGCAACAACTGGGAGTGAGAAGGGTGTTAGATCTTGGTGCTTGTCCCATATTCAGCATATAATTGCTGCCTTTTCTTTGCCTACTTGGCTGTGAGCAATGGCATTTTTTTTCTTCTTTGGAAGAAACTATTTACAAATAATTTGTTGTTACCACCACTGCTCAGAGTTTCTTGACACTCAGGTTTACTTATGTTCAGCTCCATCCCGTGATTCCTAGCTCCACAATCTCAAGATGTGTCTAAGGAGCCATCCCCTTACAAACCAGCAAGTCTCTCCAAAATTTAAATTCTGTTTGAAAACAAAGCTAACTTCAAAGTTTCAGCAACAACCAACACCTTTGCCCGGACTGATTGTTTTTAAGCAAGAACAGTGCTTTGAAAGATGAGTCTTCTTTCCAGTCTGTGTGTTCTCCTCTGGCCTCCTCCATCATTTCAAAATCAATAGCTGTCTCTGATTGCCCCCCTCCCCTCCAGACCATGCTCTTTGCTACCTCATTTTGGTTTTAATTTGCCACAGCAAAATTGCAGTAATTTTTCCCCCATATTAATTAAGAAACCTATCCATTAAGGAGAAAGAAAACAAAAACAAAACCTTCTTATCTAAGCCCTTTGTGCGGAACAGAGACGGAAATGATTGGTGAGAAGATCAGCTCTAGAAAGCCAAGCCCTTTATTGATTCTTCTGGCCTTCCTCAGTAAATACAGAATGAGTTTTAAATTCACCTAGAAGGAAGCTAAAAGCTAGTGTAAAGCGCTGAATTCCCAACATCAAAGAAAAGTGAAGCAGTGTGTCTTCTGGTCTGACTCACTTTTTACTCTCTCTATAGTTTCAACAAAAATATTTGGAGAATGTTTCATTGTATCTTGCCTCACTTCTGTTTCTTTTTCATCACATTTTGTTGTAAATTAGCCTTGCTCTTAACTTTCCAGAGTGTAATGGTTCTGACCTATCTTTTGGAAGAGCTTTGAGATGTGTACGTGAAAGAGACAGGAAAAATCTGTATTGTGAGCAAATGTCCTCCTCCTTAGCTCACCCACCAGCACTGAGTACTTGAGTTAAGGAAAGAAACACCGGGTGATGGTGAAGGAGGGCTCAGCCTTTGGGCCATTCAGTTCATCGCACACTACTGCTAAGCTGTGTTCTTACAGGCAGAAAAAGGGAAAGAGAGTACCCAAAGAAATTCCCAGGTATTAGACAGGAGACGGTGCACTACACACGGGGATTTTGTGGGAGAGGGTGCTCAGCAGCAACATAAGAAAAGGCCAGAGGTGGAATAGAAATAAGATGGGAAATGCCTACCCAGGGTTAGAACTTTGACTATCCAGAGGACTTATCGTAAGCCTTTATTCTGAAGAGAGGGAAAGATACTGCACTTCTACAGACTTCATCCCCTCTCCCCTTCTCCCTGGAGCAGTGGAAGTGGTTGATGCTCTCCGTGATGCCTATCTGAGCACAAGCCCTGGCTGTGAACGAAAATCAGATCTGACTCCCTGCCATACTCCAGACACTTACCGTCCTGGGGAGATGGACGTTTAACTGATTAACCTGTTCAGTTTCTGTGCATAGGCAGGTCCTCCTAAGATGGGTCATACGCTTAAAATAGCAGGAACAGGATGGGGGTGATGCTATCGGGACTAAAATTATACCAATATTCCAGACTGTTCCTCTCCCCGCTGCGACCCCAAAAGCAAAACACCCTAGGATCCAGTGGATTTAAGTGGATCTGGTGGATCTTGTGGGTTACGATTCAGTGGTCCACTTGTTGTTGGCATCCTGTCTGTAACAGAAAAGCAGTGGAACCAAACTCTTGATAGTAATAGATGGTTATAAAAAGGCAGAGGGAATGTGTATAAGTTGTGATTGGAAACTCGAGCAGGACATAAAAATTCTTCATGTGAGCAGGGCAGCACTGGCACAGGCTACTGAAAGGAATGGCAGGCTCTGTCATGGGAGCTTTCGAAGTGTAGCACGGTTAGCCTGTCGGCAACAGCACTATTGCTAGCGGGAGGTTGGGCTCGACACCTGCAGAGGTGCCTCCAACCACTGCTCCTGTGGTCCCTTGGGTACAGGTATCGGAAGGTGATGCAAGGGAGCAGCCTGCATGAGCTAAGCTCTGACTTGCATGTGGCAGCTCTCATCTCACCTGGACTCTGTTAGAGTAAACGTGAACGTATTAGTACTCAGTGTTCAATTCTTTGTATGGGAAAATGGTTTTGTTCAGCTATTAGTGATTATCATCTGCTAAATATAAATAGCTGAGTTTTGTACCACGCTAAACTTGGGTCAACAGCACCTTGTGTCTCTTGTACCAGATCTGTAGCATCATGCTACAGATTGCTTTCAACTAAATTTGGTTATTAGGATGTGCAGAGGCATTGTCAGACATTTTCTACTAAAACCTGTCTTTGCACAGAGATGATACGAAGAAGACTTTTTACATAGGGGTCTTTTGAGGCCTCCAGTAACTTATTTTTCTGGATCATTAATTTCTGCGGTCTACATATACCTGTTAACCTTTTGAGGTAACACGTTCAGATGTGGGCAATTTTTACAATTTCATCAGAACTGAAGTATGCTTAAAGCACATGGAGTTATAGCTCAATTTTGCATCTTAATTAAGTGGGAATATGTCTTGTCACCAATGAGTTTGTTCTTTGCGTTTTATCTGTCCTGGCTGAGCTGTGATGCAGAGAATGGGAATGGGTTATGTGGGCAGATGGAGACAAATCCAAGCTTTTGTCTGAATTTTGGAAGACGCAAACCAGTTCCTACCCGGACCTGCAGGCATGGCAGTAAGAACAGCGAGGAAAAAAACGACGAGCTCTCAAAAAAAGCTGGGATCAGAATCTTCCAGGCAGCAGGCACAGCTCTAGGGACTGCTTTGCCAGTAAGTTACTGCCTGCTGGGCATGCAGAGGGCATGCAGTAAATCTGTCTTGGGCACTACTGCGCAGCCCAGTTTGTAACACTGAATTTCCCTAGCACAGTACTCTCGGGAGGACTGAAATGGTAAGTTTGTACAAGCAGTTTCCTCTTCTGCTTCCAGCATTCATCTCCCTGTCCATTAATTCTGATTTAACTCTGAATTTTATTTTTCCTTTACTCTACAGTACTAAAAAAAATAAATTAGCAACTGTTTAAATTCTGTCAGACAGTTTATCTATAGATCACACAACAGAGTACACAGGGTAAACAACATGTTTCATTTCCAGGTGGCCTTTGATTAAACACATCATTATCTTCTGGTAATCAGCTCATTACATAAATTTTCTTGCAGAGCTGGCCCAGATGACCTCTTCTTTCTCTCCCCTCTGCTGCACACAGCAGGGCATCCTAGAAGCCTGCTGCCAATGGCACCGATGCCATTTTGTGCGTGTGGCCCTTGGGCAGCACATCTCCTTTACAAGAATTAAGGGCTACAGAGAGTATCTCAGCATGTACCTATATGAAGAGAAGTAAATATTTGTAGTATCTATAGATACAAAAACTTGTGCTACGATAAGTGCTGCTGTATAATCACAAATACGAACAGATGAGGTGCAAATGCCACAAACTGATAACTGTGTAGACTAGGTCAGTGGTTTCCAGTCAGTCTGCCCTGAAAAATTTAAGAGCATCACTGGGTACAGCCTTATTACTCCCTTTCTTCCCAGGGCTGTTGTTACCTCTTGAAAACCGTGTTCTGGAGCACAGTTTACAGAGCTCACAGAAACGCTGTGGTTTGCTCATTTGTACTCCAGTCTTTGCTGCTAATATAGTTGCAGTATCAATGTTGTTGTTAGACTGGCAATTCAGGAAATTCTCCCTTCTTACACTTGTTACTCTTCATTCATGGGTGACTATTTTTTCGGGAGGGGGATAATTTCTGATAGGCCCCTCTCTGGGTCATGGATTCTTCATTTTCTGGGTGCCTGGTACAGAATTAGAGCAGGGTATGTCTCACTCCCAGTAGCATTAGATAACACGTTTGAGTGTAAATCAGTAATTCAGTAGATTCTCAGCTCAGCCACATTTAAACACAAGGGTTCAATGAACCGGATCCCTCCCATGAACAATTGCTATCACTGTTTTGCAGCGTTTACTTCTATTTCAAAATGCGGAGAATAAACAGTATGATTGCTTGTCCTTGAACCACAGAAACAACTGAATGCTGAAATAAATAAATGCTTGGCATTTGTCGTGTTTGTAGGGAACTGAAGACATGAAGAAATGGAAATAGGAATATACTTAAACCTCAGCCTGCAATGTGAAGCAACCAGTGCCACTTGGTTAATAACCGTTTGGTTCCATGAATCCTGTCTTCTCTAGTCTTTAGTGCTGAGGGAATAGGTAGATTTTAGCTTCGCTCTGAGTTAACAAGAGAAAGCCTGTCTTCTCATTGGTATTGAGACAAGTGTTCCTCTCCCTGTCCTCTTCTTCAGGTGCCACTAAAGGAGTTCTGCTGTTTCCTGAGACTTACCCAGACAGTCAACATTCCCTTCTGGTCATATTGTAACCTCTTCTCTGTACCAGTATGCACTTTCCCAGGGCTCAGCTGTCAATACAAGGCCTAAGATATAGAAAGGACACACTTCTGGCATAGAAAATGGAGGTGAGATACTAAACCCCACATCTAATTATATTTTAGTCATTAAATTACTGTAACTCATTGCAGTATTGCATGTAGAGGAATTAATTGCACAGATGCACAAATATTCACCTGCAATGAAATAAACAGATCAAGCACACACCAGGAGGCAAAGATACCATATACATATTAAATTGGACTTGGATACCACAGGCAACACCCCTCTGAAACTACCCAACAAGCCCCGAACAGCCCATAAGCAGAGTGGCCCTGCAGACAGAGATGCAGGGCTTCTCCACCAGAGCTGGCAGATGGCTGAGGCAATAAATAGATCCAAAAGAAGCCTGAAGGGGAACCGCACAAGGGATGCAGCAGCATTAACAATACATTGAAATAAGTAACAGGAAGGAAAGTAAAAGGAAAAAAAAAAGACAAACTGATAGAGATCTTTAATTTAAAAATTGAGTAAGTTTATTCATTGGGAAAGTGCAACAAAATACCCTGGGGATAGAGCATTCCACACCAACAATTAAAATTGCATTAAAAAGCAGATAGGAAGGTCTGAGTCTTAAAGAGAATGGGCACAAAAGCCAGTTCTTTCCTTTGTTTCAGTGTATTTATCTTTGGGTGACAGAGATAGCCAGTGATTAATTTCTTTTTTAGGTACTCAATTTACAACTTCATTGCTTCAGCTTGCAAGTCATTGTTCCTTAAAGATACTAGCTTGGGACTGCAGGACCATAGACCATAGACTGCAGGCACTTAGAGGGGGCACTTTTGTAAGAATGGGGATGTAGGGCTCAGTCACATATTAACTGTTGGGAGGAGACCTAACTGGAATTACCAGGTATTCTGAGTAAATATTGCCCCCAAGCATTTCCCTTTAAAATCTGAAATATGCAAGAAGTCCAGATTTACTCAAAACCAGTTTCTGCTGCAGCTGAGGGGTGCAAGCAGGCAAAAGGACAGCACAGAGCTACAGCAAGCTTACAGTATGTGTTGCTCAGGGGAGCTGCTAGTTTCTGATCACTGAACCAGTTTTTGCTGTATAGATAATTCTTTTGGAAGTGCTGCAGGTAGGTTTTACAGCAACCTACTCTCCCTCACCCTCATTAACGCACTTCAGTTGAGCTTTACTAGGCCAATGGGCTTCTTTAATGCATACCAATTGTACCTTTTGCTGGCACTTTCTGCCCAACGATTTCAAAATATTTTATGAGCATCACTGAACCGAACTTGAAATTCTGACATACACGTCAGAAAATTATAGAGAATACATGAAGGGAACGAAGTACAATGAACATCTGCAACAGAACTTCAGAGTTCATCTCCGGTGTCCCAGTCCTAAATGTATCCCTCTTTTCTGATTACGTTCTCTCCCTCCCTCCCCCGACCTATTTCTTACAGCAAGAAGGACAGCATTGATTCTGCAGATGTTCCTTAATGCCCATACAGATGGGTGACTACGATCATACTAGTTCCCAACTCCAGACAGAGGTTGCCCATTCAGTCCATGTCAACACGATCTCCTGGTCTCAGCTGTCAGTATTTGGTTTACGTCTCTTGGCTCTGCCATTCTCCTGATGGTGACCGTCTTCAGAGGGTGCTTGACCCTTTATGTCTGTTCCAGACTCCTCTGGAAATTTCTGACCCTCAGCCAGCACCTGCCGAATAGTCATGTTAATGCGGGAAGACTGCAAGTACTTGGCACAGACCTGCCAGTCCTCATCAGAGCTGTGCTCAATGACCGAGCCAGCAGGAAGGTCTGAAGAAAGCGCTTGGTCCAGGCACGAAGGCAAAGCTGTCCCTTCGGGGTTGGGAAGGACGCGGGGGACAGCATGGTGCAGCAGGCGGCTGAAGCCAGACATCACCATAATATCGCCACTGTGCATGAACATAGCTGTTGGGGCCTCCTCCCGCTTCAGGCCCCCAAGCAAAAATATGGAGGACTGCCCAAAACTGAAGACGGTACGATGATGGAGAGAGAAGAGAAAACAAATTGAGCTATAGAAAATTATATGGACAATAGGAAAATATTAGCACCACTTACATTTCTTCAGAAAACAAACAAAAACAAAACCCCAGATGGACTCCTCATCTTGACTTTGTATCGAGAACATGGAAAGCAAACCAAGAGGCCTCGTTAAAGTTATGCAAAGTGTGAACCTTAGTTCACAAACTGTGTGGCCTTGCCCAGTTTGAAGCTCTGCTGAGGTATTTCATGCTTGTTGATCAGTACCGAAATTGCTAGTCTGCCACTTCAAAACAGAACTGTCCCCTGTGAAAAGAGCTCTTCCACAGAGATGCCACGTGCATGCTATTCAAGCAGTCTTCAAGAAACCTATGCCATTGCGCTACAGCTTCCTAATATTCATGTCTTCAGAGAGTGAAGGTTATAAACCCAATTAGCAAACTACATCACACCAACTTCCTGTACCTACGTACAACCAGAGGGGGAAAAAAAAAAGCCACCAATCCTCCCACAACAGTCACAGTGCACTCACCTGAATGATAAAAGGGGCCGAGAATGGTCTAGTTCAGACTCATCCACATGAATTCCCAGTGAAGAATCAAAGTGATAGTAGTTCAAGATCCCCGCTTGGGCTTGGAAACCCTGGAACCCGCAGGCTGCAGCCACTTGTTCTGACAAGAATGCGAGGTCTGAGGGGAAAGGAGTGTGGTGATTTGCTGTGTACTTCTGGAAGAAGGAGAATGGGAAAAAACAAACAAACCCAAAACATCAGGACAGCACATGCAATTGAAAACAGACAGTGAATGCGATCTCCGAAGTCTGGCTGACAGTCATAGAGAAGAACATCATATCTGCCTAGAGAATGACTGCAATGTAAATAGAACTCCACAGCAAGTTTTCCTCTTATTGTTTAATTCTGGGCCTATGCTGAAATTGGCAGAGTTAATAGTCTTGGATTTTAATTGTGGAGTTAATCATTATTATTAAACAGGAAGTCAGTAAGAGTAGTACCAACATCCTGAGGAGCTATCACGGGTCACTTAGTCACCACCTAAAGCTTCTGATGGAGATTTCTTTATCTTGTCAAGAGAGCTCTGAAACAAACATCTTTTTTCCTTCTTTGAAGGATAAGACAAACAGGCATCAACTGCAAACCTACATTTTCCTCTCTCGAGTGATTTTGACTGAGAAGAATGGAAGAGAGTAACCAAGTTTTACTGAGGCCACACAGTAACTGGCTGCTCTAGAAAAAAAAAAAAGCTGCAATCTGCTTTGGTTAAGTATCTGCAATATACTGATAAACTGCATATATTCACTCTGCCATCTTTTCTCAGCCTTCATCTGACTCCATCTGCTGAGAAAGTTTATTTAGGTCTCCAAAATGTTGAGGAGCTCCAAAATAGCTGTTAGTTGGTGAGACTGTGCTATACTGCTTCAGATTATAGGTTGAAAGTCACATCTTAAGTAGTCTCTTCTGGCTCTCTCTTGCTCCTCCATCAAGGAGCAGCATTTCACAGAAGCACTCAAGGACACTCATACTCTAAGTAGTTAACAATGCTTCTGAGACTATTCCTTTTAGCAAGGTAAAAATGCTCACTTACCCTGAAATGGAGTCAGGGGTCTAAAGCAAAGTATACGCTACCATATTACCTTTGAAAGCAAAGATGGCAGCAATGGGCTTTTGCTGTTAAATCCTCCTTAGTGAACTCGTACGTATTAAAATGTTCTTAAAAGCATGGTTTGTTACAGCCTTTCCTCAAGCCTGTCTTGCAGGATCATGTGCATCTTACTAAATACTAAATTTTATTCCATAATAGCCTCTTCTGTCTGCCTGAGTACTTACATTGAAGAAGAGAAATGGAGAATTTAATTTTGATACCTTGGTATCCCAATTATAATGGTAACCGAGGGTCACCCAGCGCAACTTCTCCAGTAAGCTTCTGGGCTCACATTTACTGGAACCTTTCCTTCTGCAACGACAAAATAGAAAGAAATAGGATAAATGTTAATTTCTGAGGGGTTTTATGGCAGTTAAGCACACAGTAATGAGATTCATTCATCCACATGACAGCCTATTAGAACGATCATTGCTAAACTTTTATTTTCAGTGACACTGTTGTTTCTTTCTAAGACCCTGAAAATTCAGTTCATGCAATTAGTGCAAGCTGTAGGGCCTACTGCCAATTGCTGTCAGTTTGAAAACCTGTATTTACTCTGTGGTACCTAACAGGGGTTATCAGATGGAGACAACATAGTGAACTGGAGCAGATTAAGACGTCAGAATTAAACATGTATTATTTACGCACCTGCAAGTGAAAGAACAGAATCTGTAAAGATCTAAAGATGTAAACACAAGGAAAAAATATTCTGGTTACTAAATGGAAAACTACAAGAAAGGAAACTGCTTCATCTGACAGTGAAGTATATCAAGCTGTATAACATTCCCCTAAGCAGAGGTCCATTAGTTCTACTGCTTGGTACTTTTACAAGAAGTGCTTAGGATGAACTGACTCGGTAAGACTGCTTTCGCTATGACCATACACATCTTTGAATGTCAAGAAATCTAGATTACAGGTGTCTCCTATCCAGGCTGCCATGCAGGACAAAAAGCACAGTAGATGTTTTAGGAAGGAGCAGCATAATGCATGTCGAAACTGTTCTCAAGTGACAACCCTAATTCAGTGGTCCAGCAGTCTGAAACCTCACACAGGGACGGGCTTTTATTATGGCCTATGGAAAAGTCCTCAAAAAGTTACCCCAAAAGGTGTTACTCTAGTATATCAGGCAGACATAAAAGTATATCAGGCAGAAGCATGCTAGTGACAAATATGAAAAGGAAGGTACACATATATCTTCTAGTCCAGTTATGCCAGCAATTTCAGCTTCTTTTCTCATGCTAAGTCATATGTTATGGTAAAGAAAGGAAAGGGAATGTACTCAAAACATGATGATAAACAGTAGCACCAGATGGTTGGCTCTCATTTATAGCCTCATTAGTTCAGTAAGACATGCTCTCCTTTACAAAGCAGGATTCATAATATTTGTGCTGCCATGGTCAAGTCTTAGCCAAGTATCTGCATTTCATGTGCATTCCTACCTGGATACACAGCTTGTTTCTGCCCTTCACCTATACTGATCTTCAGTATTAATAGCTTAAAAGCTAAACCACGCAGGGCAGTTAAAGGCTAGTTTCTTTACTTGCAGTGATTTTTTCATAGCTCACTGAATACTGAAAGAAAGTAATCTTTCCAGTTTCCTTCTTTGTCATAAGGTAAGAGCAACTGCGATTACCATAATGCAGCAACGCAGTAACTGTCAAATACATGCTGCTTGGAACAATTTAGGGAGCTACTAACAGGTAACACAGCATTTAGAAAAGGGAGAGCCCACAACTCGTTCCTCTACATCTTTCAACCAACAAAGTTAATGTTCATAATTAAACATTTTTAGCACCTGCCTTTTGAAAGTGCCCTTCATCCTTTCGCTGCTGTGTTAGTGTTTGCACAACAGCAGGAACTCCAGCTCAATATGTCCTTATTCCCAGAATTTAGTGTTTTGCACGTGATTTCAGATGCGATTGCTAAGAAGGGGAAAGTCTGAGTGTTATGTATTTGGAAACGGTAAATTCCTAGAGCTGTAGCAGCAGGTGCTCCTACAAGAAGACACTGAGAGATTCTGGTGTAACTACTTCAGAAAGTGAGCAAGACTGAATAGCAGGGGGGGTTGTTCTGAAGCACCCTTTTTTCTTTATTCACTGGTAAATGATTGCATCTATAAAATCTCCCCCAGCCTTTTTCTTATACAGAGGAATATATATATATATATTTTATATATATTATAATATATAATATATATTATAATATATATATATTATATATATATTATATATATATTATATATATATTATATATATATTATATATAATATATATATATGTATCTCCTCTGTAGGGATGCTCTACCCATTTGATACTGCTAATCATCTTGAACGCTTCAAGAAAATACCTGAACTCCACTTTGTGGAGAGAGCATGGCATACATTTCTAGGAACTATGTGGACTCTCCCTACCCTGTGATTCCTGCATCCTGCAAACAGCAGATATGCTATGACCCAAGCAAGACACGCAAGGTATCTTCCTGATGGAAGATGAAAAAGTATTAAGAAGATGGAAAGATAAAAAGCATTAAAGCTGTGTCCAGGCTTGGAATTAGACCTCCTTTTAGTTAAGCACTCTGTTTCTCCCCTCTCTGAAAAGCTCTCACTCTTAATAACAGACAAGTTGGCTAGTTTGATCCGCTTTCCCCTAGGGTAAAGCAGAAATACAGCAGTTTGCACACTTGAAGACTAAGGCAAGTGCTTAATAAAACTGCCAGTGTTGCTGCCAGCCATCACTCTTCCAAACACTGTTTTCAACTGAATTAGATTCAGCTGCAAATTAACCTCTATTCTGATCATTCTCTGTGTTTGCAGGAGGTACTGCTGGGAAAGGCCTGTCAAGCTGCAACAGTACTCAACTTTTTTCAGCTGTAGGGCACAATTCATAATGTTTTCAAAGAACAATTTTTCATCCTTGATGGAACACAAATGTAAAAGTCAATATTTTAAAAACAAAAAAAAAAGGCATCTGAATTTTTGTAACTAATTCTGACTGAGCCTGGAAGAAACAAGTATGGTCATAACTTCTCTCCTAGGTGAAAATATTCACAAGTCCAAACCTCACTTGTGCAAATCCGTATCTTGTGGATGTTAAGAATGTATTTTAAAAAAATCTCAGCAGGTCAATTTCCCTAACAGGCTATAGTGGAAGATGAGAGCTGCAGGGGAAATCTGGCCACTCCATCACATGACACAACCTTCTTGAAAAATGAGCAATGAAATCAACAAGGTAATGATAAATAACCAATAACTAAAAGATCATGTACTGTAAGCAGCATCTAACTTGTTTTTATTTTTATAGATGATTAATTAAAAAAAAAAAGCTTTAAAACTTGGATTTTACTTTTCTACTTGACTTTAAAACTTCGACAAATTCTCTATTAGCCTCCAAATTGGGTAGAGGAAAGGCAGCTGCGTCTTCCACAGAACTCTGATAGCGCAGAAATCTTTGAGAGTAAACTAGATTGCCATTAAAGTGTTATGTTTCATCTCCATCTCAGATCGCATGAAAGAAAAATATCTGAAAGAACACCGTGGAAAATAAAACATGGAAACTAGCAGATTTGAGGAGTTCAAAAAGTACAAATACGGCCTTTCAGTTGCAGCACACTAGATCCAGCATCTGACTGGAAAGAGCTAGCATAGGCAGCATGTTTGGAAAAGATCTGTTTTGCCTCAGGAAAACTGAGGCCTAGAGGGACCTCGTGGTTCCACTCGTTGCTGAGCTTAGCAAGCTACTGAGCACCATGCCATCAGCCAGGGTCGCTATTTTCCCCTAGACATTTAACTGATAGATTTGGAATAATTTACTACTGGAAAATCCCACTATGAACATGAAAGAAGAGACTCAACAAGGATGGACATCAAGCCATGCAATAATCCATCTTTAGATTGGCATGTCTGACACAACCTGTATACTGCCAGCACGTACACAATTTTTTTGAGCCTCCCTTCCCTGGTCATTTTTCTTCAGCCTTCTCAGAGCTGAGCACTTCTGGCTCTGTTAGTTTTGAGCCAAGGTTATTCTGGACTCACCTCAGCTGCTCCTTGCTCTGCCCCCACAGATCAACGGTCTTCTCAGGAGCCATGTGCAGGTCCAGGTTGCAGACATTGGGTTTCTGGGTGTATAGCTTGAGACACTGTTTCACCCAGTGACGCTGGCAGCCGGGAAGGAAAGGGTTTCGTATGAAAATAAACCCTGACCATAAAGAAAGAGGGAGAGGGTAGGGAGAAAGTACAATTAGGCATATCCCTATTTTTTCTAAAACCATGGGAAGAAGAAGAGTGGGAGGTACTGAAAGAACACTTTAGATGTACAGCTCCTGAATTTGTAAGCTGATGAAATCTATTAACAGGTCTGAATAGTTAAGACCTGCTGTTTCTTCATTCCAAACAATTGGTGGCTATAAGGTAGAAGGCAGAGGGGCAGCCACAGCTGGTCTGAGTCAAAAATGGCAATAAAGGACATATCTGCATAAGGCATATTGACTACAGGTAGATAAAGGGTTGAGAACTTGGAAAGCCAGTTGCTTTGGAGTAAATTTGATATTGAATTGCTCCAGCAAAATTCTTCTCTTCAACTCTACAAAGTTAAAATAATTCTAGTTGAGTTTTTACAGACTTCAGACGAACCTTGTTGCTACCTCAGAACTCACTGTGTCTTCTTACTGCTCCTTCAGTGTCAGGAACTGCAGAGAGCAGTCTATGGACTGAACAAGTGCTTAGTAATGTAAACTGTTTCTTTCATTGGTTCATGCTTGCTTCCTAGCAAGTCTGGTTATATCAATCTTTACATTTTCATATGGTAATACTTAAATGGGATGAAAATCAAATTATAACCCAAACTGCCTGTTGCTGTAGTCTTTGTTGATACATTTTGCAGTCATTGTGAATTAACAAAATGAAGTAAACAGGTAGCTAGAGTGCACATTCGTTTAGCCAAGCATCTCAGGCAGACTTTAAGCAGCAGCCCAAATAAAAGTGTTAGCAGAGATGTAATGGATCGATTTGGTCCATATCTTAACAGACAATAGTCCTTGACATAAGATATACCATTGTGAGAAGAGGTAACAGGATTCTTCACCGGAATTTTCTCCCCAGCACCCCAGGGGTGTTTCCTTCCAGGCCAGGACTGACAGTATCGATGAGCGAGCGTGCTGAGGGGAAGATGCTATTAATCTGTATCGTACCTACTCTGAGAATCAAGGCACTCTTTCAAGACTGCCAATTCAGTAAGACTCACCAACACAAAATTCACATATAAAGAGAGAGAAGGGTTTAGGGGGAACAAAGGAAAAGGAGGTTTCAAGGTTTTGCCCTACTGTGTCTCTTTGAACTTCTCAGTCATATCAAGTTAAACAGACAAAAATAGATGAAAAAGGAAGAAGCAAATCTAGGAGTCTCAGTAGGCTGCAAACTTGCCTTGTGGCCTTTACGAAAGCAGTAATAAAAGCATGGAAAAAGCTTCCTGCCAGCGTATCTCACAGACCTCACAAGATTAAATTAACTGGTTAGAAAAGAACCTGCAGTGTATTAATAATACACTGTCATTCATTTCACTCCATTCCCTGCACCTTCAGTCTATGGGTAGCTTTCTTACAGGTCTGATTACAAGAATTTTCTTTGCCAGAAGCATTAAATTTACTTTCTGTTGGCCTCTGTGCAGAACAGAGTAATAACATTGCCCTTCCTGTCTACAGCTTTTGATGTGTGTTTCTCAGAGTACTTCACTACATACATGAATTACGCTGTGCTATGTATGTATTGTCTCCAGGTATTAATGAAGGAACTGAAGCCTGAAGGGCAACTACTTACACACGGAGCTGAGAACAAGAATCCAAGTTTTATGACTCTTGTATCAGAAAGTCCAAACATGTTCGTGTCTCTCCAAACCTTTCATTGCTTGTAAGAAATCAGATTAATCCAGATTTACAAAAGGGAGAGCAACTACAAAGCAGGAAACTACTACGCTTCTGATTTCAAAAAAGGCAAAGAAGCCTGAATTTCTAACAGTTGCTGACTTCTACTATAAAATTTTACACTTGTATTCAAGACTAAATAGTTCCTCAGAGGGCTAATTATGCTAGAAAGCAGAGTAAGCCACACATGGGAGGGAGATGAGTATGAACTACAGTTCTGTAGCAATCTTTCTGAGCTGACTAAAGAACAATTCAAGCTTTAAATGCAACATAAATGAACCTTTTGGCCTTGAAAGAGTTGGGCTGAGTAGAATAAGCAAAGGAGGAATTATTTGGCAATCTGTATACTAAAACAATCTGCCTTGGGAAAGCAGATACAATTCTCTTACTGCATCAAAACCTTGCAGCACACTAGGTATTATCATACACCTAGTGAACATGATCTCCAACCTCCATCTGGGTAAGACATGCAAGTGTCTAGCAACAAGAACAACCCCTCATAAAACCAATTTGTCTCGGAGGACAAATTGAGCATGAGTCAGTAGTGCACCCTTGCGGCAATTAAGGCTGATTGCACACTGGCCCGTATGACTAAAAGCTACCTGGAGCCAGATCCTTCTCCAAAGCACATAGCAAAATTATAAGAAGCAATAGTCACAAACCACAGCAAGGCAAATTCTGATTATATATACGGTGAAAAAAAACATCACAATGAGAATTGCTGAGCATCGGAACAGGTGCCCAGAAAGCCTAAGTACTCTCTGTCCTTGGAGATTTCCAAAACTCACCCAGAGCTCTCAGCAACCTGATCTAACTTTCAAACTGGTACTTCTTTTAAGCAGAGAAGTTGAACTAGAGACCTCTGGAGGTTCAGTCCAACCTAACATCTTTCTGTGACTACCAGGTGTCCTGAAAACCTAATATCCATTTCAGTTTTTGAAATAACCCGCCTAATTAAATTATTCTGTACCTTGAATAGGACAAGAGGTTCATATTCACTTATTGTACACCAGCTGAGACCACACTTCAGACCTGAAGTGACTGTATTTCAGTCGCTTATCTAATGTTCATGATATACATGGAAGAAAAATGGATGCTGCAGAAATACAAAATCTCTTTTGAAGGCTACAGGAAGCGGAATCCATTCATACAAGGGATGGCCTGGTTGGTAAGAGACCATGGAACAACTGGTCCTTCTGTTCTAAGCTCCGTATGTCACTACATCCCACCCTTTAACTGAGTCGTTTGTTCTCCTGCATTTAAAAAACCCACCACCACTGTTAAATTATGCTGAGGCAAACCAAAATATATTTTTTAGGCAGGGCAAGGAAAATAAGATGGAAGGTGCCTGAATGAGAAGCAATCAAGTTGCATTAGATTTTTCTTGAAATCAAGAGGTACCTACCTGGATAGCCACTGAGGCCGTAGGCTTTCCACCGGCTAACCGGCTGTAATCCTGCTCTGGAAGCATCTTGGTCACTGACTGAAGAAATACTGAGATGTGATCTGAACACCTGGCAAAAAGAAATGCATCTGTTAAAGGGAGGGGAAAAGAGAAAGGAAGAGAGACAAAACTCATCCAAAATAGGACCTGTATGAAAGGAAGAGTACTACCCTATTCCAGAACATCATACTCAGGGAATCTTGTGAAAATTCCATCTGTACCACAAAAGTATTGTCTGAATAATCATGACCACAACAAGGCAAACAGCTGCTAACAGGGCTGGTAAGCACTCAACGAAAGACTTAAAAGTTACCCACAGTTTTTACAAGACCTAGGAATTAAGAGAGATGTCCGTCATTCATAAGGAACAATTTATGAATAGGAACAAGTAAAACAATAGGAACAAGTAAAAAAAAATCTGCACTATTTGTCCATTTCCACAGTACAGCCTCAAGGCTGTAAAAAAAACATTCTGCCAATTATCAATCTCCATGAGAGAGTGCAATATTTACTACTCGTAACACTTCATACCTTCAGAGCATTTTCCAAGTACTGTTTTTTGTTCATAATTCCGTAGGGTGGATAGCTATCCTCATTGGTAATTTACAGGAGAAAAGATACAGTGATAAAATACGCAAAGTTGTCTGATGTGAAGGACTGCAGAAACCCTTTAAATGCTGAATACCACATTGTCACTTTTGTTTCCTACACAAGGGTCAGCAAGATGTATTTTCTCAATGTACTCTACTGGGTCACAATAATGTGTTTTAAGCTGCAGTAAGCCTGCACTGCTGCTGAAAGAAAGAAACTTATCCACCAACTTCTCATTGCCTTCTTCCCTTAGGACTGCAAAGTTTCTTAGGGAGGACAGGGTTGAGGCAGGCTGGTTTTGTTCCAGCTCAGTTCCCCAGTCCAGCTCTCAACACAGCTGTGCAGAAGTACAGGCTGGTGTAAGGAAAGAGCTGGGCAGGCATTGTAGGAATAAGCAGGCAGAGGCAGGCAAGATTTGGCTGACACCAATTTGAAGTGTATATGAAATTAAGGCAAGCACTCAGATTCTGCAGAGGTGAGCAAGGCATAAATTAGTCTCTCTGCAGGCTGACCGGTCTGTTTACAATCTTCTGAGCAATGGGTCAAAACTGCATACATAACATTTGTGAAAAGATGCAAAACTAGTGCTGGAGAGCAGTTTCTGGCAACGTGCTCAGTTTTTCCAATTTTTCAGCTATCTGCCAAAAGCAGCTCTGTGACTGCCAGCCTTGAAGAGCTTAATTCTGAGTCCTGTCTGTAGAACACCCCCAGGAGGGCAATTCCTTTGACTGCGCCTTTGCCACCTCCGTCTCCTCAAACTCTTTATACACTGGCTGCTGCCAGGGCTTCCCGAGAACAGGACCTGTTTCTGCGATGAGGAATTACATGTGCTGAATCAGTTAAATAGGCTTTGTAGCAGGGCAGCTGGGGTATGTCACACTTCACTGAAGAGCTCAATCACTTGAAGCACTTTTCTGAGAGAAAAGGAACAATAGTATCTGGGTCAATCTGGCTGGCCTGTAGCTCTTTTTTAAGGGAAAAGCCACATGTTTTTAACCTGGGGGAAAAGAGGAATAAAAGATGCTTTCACCAGTAAGCTATCAACTGATCTCAGAAGGTAGCCTGCACAAAAGAAAGACATGGAGAAGGGACAGATGCTTGTGGTGCTTTCAAGGACTATGAATTTCCCAGAAGGGTTGTAAGGCTGGAATCCTTTATTTGATAAAGGATTGCTGCAAGCTCAAGAAAGGCTGAAATGTTAACAACTCCCTTGTTTAATGCTAACGCCTTGAACAATTTCAAATAGGTCAGGTTTTGTGTCCAGTTAACAATATCAGAATTATTGTCTGAAAAGATAGAAAAATATATATTTTAAAAGAATGGTAAAAAGAAAAGACTAAGCATTTGAAATATGAAAATTAGGTCGAGTTTCGTTTTAACTATATTCTCTGTGCCCTGTAGTTGTATAGGTTCATAGAGAATCCATGTTTAACAGTACTTTAGAAAATATCCATTATCCTTCTGTGACGTGACAAAATGGAAGATGAGTTTAAAGGATCACTTCTTAGTAACTCAAGACATTTCAAAACTACTAACTATGATGAACACTACTTTCAGATGCACTCCTGACTGCTGCCCGAATTGACAGCTAAGCCAGATGTTTATGATGTGACAGGAAGAACGGAGAAGAAACTTTATTAGGGGAAGACAGCCAGAACTCTGGCCAACAGTTCCTCAGGTGGGAGAACCAAAGCCTGGCTTCCTATCCATCTCACCCAGCTATTTCAGGACCAAAACATCAACTGGCAGGCCCAGGAAATAGCATTAGCTCTAACATAAAAGCTTGCCTTTTTTCAGTCTGCATGATGCTTTGATTCCCTTAAATAACATGTGGTTCTATTACAGACTTTAGAGATGACTTATTGGGGCATAAAAAGTTAACAATAGCAGTAAATAAATATAAGCAAAACCAGAAAACCAGCAAATAGGATTTTTGTTACTGTGGCAGCTTTAGATATATGCCCATATACAAGAGCACCTGTCACGATCACCCATTCTTTGAAAAGGAATACCTGCTCAGGCACAGTCGTGTGATCACAGACTGACTTCGGTACCATCCCTACTCAGGGGATTCACTTCTCGCGAAGACCCATGATGCACACAGAAGTGAGGCAGCAGAGCCCGATGCCTGAAAGCAACGTGCTAAGGCTGGGCGAGGTGTCAGGTCTCCCACCTTCTGGCAAGTGCTGCTCTGTCACAGGTTGGGTCGTTCAGCTCACTGAAACGTTGGGGGCTACTCGGGTCCCCAACAGACACAGCGCTACCCACGGGCTCTGGGGGCTCCTCTGACGCCTCTACATCGTGTGGGCCCAGCTCCCTCACAAGGCGCTCGCCTCAGTTTGTGTAACACCTTTTAACATTATAGCAACCCGAAAGGAACTCAGTACTGGAGACCACGGTCTGCTGGCAAATAGCGGTACGGAATCTGAGATCTGATGCCCTACACAAAGGGAATAAGCTACAGCAGCGCTGACAAAGCCCCTCGCTACAACGCTAAGCGGGCCCAGCCGGCGGGATGAGCGCTGCCCGTGCGGGGGAGGCCAGCGGGGCCGTGCCGTGCCGTGCCGTGCCGTACCATCCGGTAGCCTCCCCTCCAGCAGAACACAGCTGAGAGGATCTCGGCGTTACCTGCCCTCCCGGCGCGGAGAAATCCACCACGCCGCGCAGGTCGGAGGCGTCGCGCTGCCGGTAGAAGCGAAAGAGCCGTCGGAAGGCGTCCTCCCCGCCCTCCCGGCCCAGCGCCGCCGCGGCCGCCCCGGCCGCCATTTTGGGCTCGGGGCCGCGGGCGGGCGGGGCGCGCTGCCGGGGCGGGCCGGGCCGGGCCCGGGGGCGGCCGCAGCACCACAAGATGGCGGCGGCCAGGGCGGTGCGGGCGGCGCGGCGCGCCCGGTGGGTCTTCGACATCTTCGTGGCCGATGTGCCCTGGACGGTGTCGAGCAGTGAGTGCGCCCCGCTGCCCCTTCCCTCCCCGCCCGTACCCGCGGTGGGGCAGGGTGGGGACTCTCTAGGGGTCGCGGGGGGATCGGGGCCCGTGTAACCGCGCTGCTTTCCCCCCGCAGAGGAGCTGAAGGAGTACTTCTCGCAGTTCGGGGCCGTGCAGAGGTGCCAGCTGCCCTTCGTGAGTAGCCGCGGCTGGGCCGGGACGGGCCCTCGGGCCGGGAGCGCTTTCGGGAGACCCCCGGGAGCCTCGCTGGGCTCCCAGCCCTCGAATTCCCTTCCTCCATGGCCGCTGGCTTTACTCTGTGGGCTGTAGGCTTCGTTCGAGTCTGATGTTTTTCATCCAAGTCTTAGAAAACGTATCCCTCGGAGTCTGCTGTTATTGCTGTTTCTCAATAATTAACATAAAAATGCCTCTTATTAATTGACCCAAAGAGGTTCTCTACTGCAGTTTCGCTTTATTTCTGTCAATAAACCCACGTGTTTCCTCTCTTGAGCCTAGCAGAGAGGTTTTTGCTTGTCCGTGGTGCTCACACACTGTCCGGAGAGAGGAACTAACCTGAAATCCTCCGGCACTCACACGTGCTCCTGAGCTGTTAGCTGTGCCTGCCTCTCTGCTGTTTGGGTTATCCAAATTAGAGCATGTAGATCATGGATTCCAGTGTCTGGTGCAGTTTCTTGGAGAGAGCAATAATAATAATAATAAAGGTATCCATAACAGCAGAAGAGGAATGCCTACAGATAATTTCTGAAGGAGCAGAGGTTCTTCTGCCTGTCTGTGAAGTAATCTGTTAAATGAAGCTAAGTGTGTAGTGAGCTTCTGTTAAATTAGATTTATTATCAGTTGAAGAATGGTTCGGAAGTGGAGAAAGCCAACAGTCCAGTTATTTCTGAAAACTGAGGTTCAGGGCACATGCAGGTGGTGTCTGCCATGCACATTTTCTCAGGTTTGGAACAGAATGTGTTGCTTCATTGCTGAGGTAGGTAAGGTAGCTTACCATAAACCTTCCTTCATTGTTGATTAAAGCCAGAAGTGCTGCACACCTGTATGTTTTGACATGGTGATTACTTTAAGAGCATTCATTAATCTGTAAAACTGCCAGTTACAGAAGTCTGCTTGTAGACACCCTGGTAAAGACTTCACTGAGATAATGAAACAGGGCAACGTGACCATAATACCCTGTGGGTAGAAGCTTCGCTGCTATTTGGAAGTGCTGGCAATCATGCCTGATGTTCAGTGAATTCAGTAGCTTGGGATAATAGGCACTTCAGTAGACCTGACCCTCCTGCACCGATCGCTGCTTTATTGACAACTGTCTCCTCAGACTGGCAAATTTTTCTTAAAAAAGAAAAAAAAACAAAACAAAACTTTTTTCTGTGCAGTTAGTGCTTGTCATCTGGAATTGCAGCCTGCTTTTCCAGTATTGAAAGCAGCTGCTTTATCTTGCTGAATAGCTTTCAAGTAGTTGAGCAGGCTTATTTTCAAATCAGGCAGCCATTCATATGTCAGTTCTGTTGTGACTGGCTTAATAGCAGGTAATGACAATTTGAAACAACCAGCTATGCATTATTCCAGTCTTCAACTATAACTTAAAATCTTAAATTTTTTTGATTGCTGGACTCAAATTGAGAAAAAGGGATGCAGAACAGCCTCTGCTAGGCCCCCGACATACTGTCTATGGAAATAAATGTCTTAAAGTATGAAACAAGCTTCTGAAACAGGTACACTAAATTTTCTGATAACTTCTGAATCCTTAAATCGAACATTAATAGAAAGTTTTTAACTGCCTATGTGAACACTTCCTATATTAACTTTTTTTCTTTAATTGGTAACTAGGACAAAGATACAGGCTTTCACAAACGTTATTGCTTGATTAAATTCTCATCTCCAGAAGATGTTCAGAATATACTTCAAAAGGACTCTCACGTACTTGAAGGTTCCAAGGTAATAGATGTCAATTCCTTTAATGAAATAACATAATGAGCTGGGTCTTGAATTCTTTTTTTGGATACAGTAATGTCAAAAAATTGCCATACAAATTCAAGTGAGATTAAATGTTTTGCCACTTAAGTATGCTTTTGGTGTGTTTTAAATAATTAATAGTTGTTTATTCCACCATCTCAGCTTGACTAATTAAGGTCATATATCCATAGACACCGTAGAGATCCCATATCCAGAGATCAAAGCTTTTTCCTATGCTAAGGTAAAGGAACATGAACGTGGTAAAACTGTTCAGAAACCGCTGTGCAACTTATTTGTAATAAAGCTTTCTGTAGGCAGACTCCAACATCTAATTCTTATGTTGGGGAACAGAAGGAAGATGACAGAATAAAGCTCAGCTTTAAACTTCAGTGAAAACAAATGACGGAGTGACAGCTAGAAATTCGCCTTTGGTATGGTCACTAAATAGGGGGGAATTACTGAAGGGATTTCCTTGTAGACTTGAATGTGCTTCATCTGACCTAGCTTCACTATATAGCACAACAAGCAGTCTGATCAGTTAATGTCTTTGAACACTCAATAAGAATCCAGCCACATTGTTCTGACAGCTAGTCTCCGGAAACTTTCAATGCAGAGACGTCAAGAGTAGAATAAACTTGCAGGATGCTGCAAGGCTGCCAGCAGTATGTTGACTGTGGTTATTTCAGGACATACTCCTAAGAGCTGACCTCTGAGTTAAACTGTGGTGCAGAAGGGAAGTAGAAATCAAGCAGTGGTTTGCTGAATTCAGTCTTGAAATGTGGCAAGCCAGACCCTAAGCTACTGTCTTAAATTGAGTTGAAAGTAACATAGTTGCATACAGCTAACATCCTATTAAATTAAGTACTATGACTAGCTGAGAGGAATAGTTAGTGTCATTTTCTCCATTTCTGGAAACCTGGAAACATTGCCACATTTTATTCTTGAAGTTGTAAAATAACCACCTTCATTTACCTGCCAGGGGCGTGCGTGTTGTAGAGTGTAATCTAAAAAAGAGCTAAGATGCTTCTTTACAGTGAAATGAAAACGAGAAGGCAATTAGGCTTCTTCATTTTCTAAGAAGGGCAAGCTTCCCCAGAAGGAAAATATATGATCACGTCTCCCATTTTCTGTGTTAGCTTCTGTTCCACTTCAAATTCCAAGCTTAGAAGAGGTTTTGCTGAGAAAAGTCACTGTTGTCTTGTGAATCTTTTTAACTTTCATGTCAGGAACTTAGTATTTGTGATTATAGCTCACACAAGAGGAGAGGTGTCTTCCATACAAATGTTTTAGAATATCAGAAACTTAAAAAAAATAATTAAATCTTCTTGCCTAATGTGAATAATTTCCATTGTTTTCAGCTCTCTGTCAAACTGCAGCAAGGTAGAAGATACAATCAGCAGAAGGAAGAAAAAGACTAAATGAGTGGTGGAAGGAGGCTTTATTTCACTAAACGTAAAGAAACTAAAATAAAGATTATGGAGAAACTATGAATGAGTATTTGATTTAAAACAGAATCCAGCTGTTTCCCCTCCTTGTTCAAATAAACTATAGAACCACACTAAAGAAACACTGAACCATAAGCTCTCTGGCATCCATTATAGCATGAGACAGTAATTATATACAGCAGGAGAGCTTTTTAACAGATGAAATAAAAGCTTCAGCTACATACAAAACCTAAAGCTGGAGGAAGGGGCTACGTTCTTACCCTGAGATGCTGGGCAACAGGGAATTGGTAAAGTCAGATCACTGGCTAGAGCACAGTTCCCCTGTGAAATGTTTCAAAGGGGTCTCCCTTCTTCTGCTCTCCATGGGTAGCTGTCCTATGTCAAAGAGCTAACGTGTACATGTATCTCCACCTGACACAAGAGTTCTGAAATGCTTTATATAACGCCATCCCCCTACACACCTCTGTGATATTAAAAATGCCTTTTGAAGGAAGTCCAAGCAAGTAGTCCATTTCTTTGCTACTCAAGGAACGGAGGCATTTATTCCTTCCTCCGCTTTTTGCTCTCGTGCTCATGTTCTTTAGGGCGGCTGCTATCAGAGGGCCGTTTAGAACCACCATGTTGTTTGGCTTCTTCCAGAAATTTGTCCAAACCAAATGGATCCTCCTCAAATTGAACTGGTCCATCTCTGCCTCTCCCTCTGGTGTTACGATCTGAGTTAGAGAACTCTTTGTCGGGAACAAACCTGGGGGGGGGAAAGAGATGATACTCAGTTGCTTTTAACTTCAGAACCCTAATTAAGAATATTTTGTATTGTTTTTCCCCTTACCTATTTGTCTTTATTCGAGCCTCTAGATCATCACCATACATATCCTTATCCACATTTTTACTTGGTCTGTAGATGTTTTGGGCCATATCTTTTCCACTTCTCCAAGGCTGGTCATAAACATTATAAATTTCATCCTCCCCTCCAGCAAAGCCACTGTCCATACCCTGTGAAGAAGAAAGATGTGCAGCTGTATAATACAAATAAGTACAAAACCAGCTAAATTAATTTTAACATGAAGATACAGGCATGCTGTCAGACAGATACAAAAAGATGCCTTTGTGTGATTTACTACTGATTTCCAGCGAGTTCAAGCACTTCATTAGGGTATGAGTAGTTTTGGCTCTGGGATTAAGATAAGACAACATGACACAATGATTACCAGCCTCAGTTAGGGCCACTTCTACTCTGTCAGAAAGCAACAGGAAGGATTGCAGGTCATTCATATTTCAGAATAATGGATCATGTCACTCTGCCCCGCAAGTACAGCTGTCTACAATGGCCAAGTACAACCACACAGAAATGCACGTTATTCAGAATTTCTGGAAAACACGATTTAAGCTGACTGATCCAAATCACACGAGTTTATGTAAACCATGAAAGTAGAAGAAATGCCTGCTTGTTCAATTTTGATTCGTCAGCTTCCCATTCTGCCTGCAAGTCTTTCATTGGAGACGTGAAAAAGAATGATTGACACACTGCAGGACTATTGAGGGACTTTTTAAAGCCTAATCTACTTTTTCATCTCTCAATAGTACAAAGTTCAGGGACAACAAATGTTGCTGTTCACTATTTATATCTTCAGAAGGGTTTTTTTTCACAGAAGCAGTAATGGGAATGGCAAGTATTTACTTGCTTCTCTTTCAGAGCACATTTCCCCTATTCAATCAGTGCATTTATACAAAAGAAAATGAAGTCGCTGCAACTTGAAGGCAAAACACATACACTTTCTCCCCACAAACCCAATCCACTTCAATCCAGTTATACATTTTGAATATCCCATTTTTGTGGCATCAGCTATGGATAAGGAAGATCAGTAGTTTGCTACCAGTTATGTAGAGGTGTCTTTCAGAGCTCATCCACACCATCCATAAAAACAAGGTCCCTTTAGGGCTCTAGCCATGCTCACTAGGGCAGGATGAACTGTTGGTGTGTTCTCACAGAAAAATATACAGCTGTGAAAAGGTATTTTTACCTTGGTCTGGTTGAACAGCCTCTGGTCATACTGGACCTCATTGGATGGCCTAGGGTTGGGTACGCCTAGGGCAATAACTTCACTGATATCTCTGTTTTCATTTCTCTGCAGCTTCGACCTGAATTTGAAATTTTAATCTTTATTAAATCAGATAAACCGTATTTGCTGATATAGTCAACTGCAAGCCAATTTTGTATTAGCTGCTAACAATTTGCCCCAGATACCATATGTTAGCCATTACTGTTCTTTACTAGGTAACATTTAAAATTTGTCTCCTAGAAAAGGAAGCATTTGCAAAGTTATGTTCAGCTGGGATTAACATTTAAATTTACTTTCCACTATCTGCAATTTATATCCAGCTGACTTGGTCTAAAATGTCGTATTTATTTTTTTCACAAAATGGTGTTCATTATATTCTAGAAAGGCTGTGCAATCTACTTTTAATATATTAGAGATTTTAAGCATACAGAAGCCATTTGTACTCAGAAATCTTACTGGCTGAGAGAAACAAGATACTTGAGCTTACATTCATAAATCTAAGCTCACTTCCCATTAACAGCTTCAAGGAACAAAGCCACTGATACTGTTTAGATCTCATAGAAAATACAGGATGTATCACTGTGACTCACCTTTTGTCAGGGGCTGCCCTGGAGAGATTTCTGTCATGCTGTCTCTCTTTGCGCCGGTCATGTCTTATTTCATCCCTTTCTCTAGCTTCTCCATCCTCTGAACAAATGCAAGATTGTTCATTATAGACAACTACTGAAGTCTGAATTAACTATGGCACAAGTATTGGCACAGTGATGAATTCAGTATTCATTTCCAAAAGAGAATTGACCCTTAGCACTGTTTAAAATGTTACATTTTAAATAAACACCACATGGAAAACTTTCTCATGCCACAAGCAGTTAACTGTCCTTGACAAGAGACCCAAAGTATAAAAAGATATATATATATATATATATAAATATTTAGTATAGTATAAAGTATAAAATGTATAAAAAAGTATAAAAATATTGTTCAAACACAAGCATCTAAGTGCCTGGAAGAACCTTCTGTGACTCGGTATCATTAGATCACTTGGATTGGAAGGAGTGTCTATTTCAACCTCCTGCCCAAAGTAGGATCAATGCTGAGATCAAACCAGGCTGCCATTAGGCACCCCCAAGCCATCTCTTCCCCAGGTAGAACAACAAAGCTTCATTCCTCTCAGCATCTTACTATGCAGATGCTCCAGCCACCTGACCATTTTGGCGACCCTCCACTGAACTCACTCCAGTTTATCAATGTCCATCTTGTACCATATTCCAGGTGCAGTCTAACCGACGATCAGTAAAGGGAAACTGTTCCTTTCCTTAACCTCATGGCTACATTCCTGCTGACGCAGCTTAGTATGCCCCTTGCAATATTGCTACTGCCAGGGCACGCTGCTGGCTTATGTTCAGCACTCCCGGGCGTTTTTCAGCAGAGCTGCTCTCCAGCCTGCCAGTCCCCCTGCCTGCACTGTTGGAAAGAGGTGAGTCCACCCCAGCTGCAGTATTTGGTACTGTATGACCATATCCTCCACCTTTTAGCAAAGTAAGAGAACTGTTCTGTAAATTCAACAGCTTGATCTTTGAAATGTAATTTAAATCAAGACATAAGATTTACCACAATGGTTATGATTTAGTTAGGTTATTAGATTTTGTGCCTAGTGGCCAACAAAACTATAGCTTTATAAGACCAATTATAATATGAGACAAAATATTATTTATCATCTTTGAAAACTTAAAGATGGTTTAGTTCTCATAGATGAAGTCAGAACAATTGTTTTCTGAAAAAAATATCAATTATAACAGTCCATGAAAGCCATTACGTGTACTGATCCAGTTGCAATTATGAATTTCTCAAAAGTCCTAAACCTGTACACACTCAACCTCACAGCAGTGTATTAAACTCAGATCCCACCAAAACAGACCCCCACTAAGTAACCAAATACACTGACTGTTGAAGGGAAGACATAAGAAGAGATGTCATGCTTATAGTTGACATGTAAGTATTATAAATTCTCAGGTTATTTCTGCAAACTCGCACTTCAGAAAGCGTTAAAAAAAACAACACCGCAGCATCTTCGTAACAAAGAAACGTACCTTTTTCAACATGGGTTTTGATCCCTGCTCTTCTCTCCCTTGCTTTCTGGGCCATTTCTCGGAGCTTTTCCTCATGTTTCTCCTTTTCTTTCTGAGCCATTTTCCTCTCCACCTGGGCACGCATCTCTACAGCCTCACGAGCCTGTACACATAAGACCCCTAGTTAAAATGACAGAAAGCTAGCAGCTGGGACGCAAGCAGATCATCTGTCCTAGAACTACACAGTAAACAGGGAAGGAACTGAGCTGCATAGTTAAAGTTCAAAGCCAGATAACCACAGCCCTTCAGGCTCAGAAACAACAGACACCACATCCAATAATTTAACCCACACTGAGCCACTGACTCTAAGATACTGGGGATAAAACCTTATGGAAGCCCAGAAGCAGGACAGACCAAAACGCTATAGCCTATTCCCAGTTGATCTTCTCAAGGAAATAAACATATAATGAAGGTTAAAACCACATGAAACAGAGCAGTTTCAACAACCACCTGACCTTTCTGTCAGCTATATAGAGAGCCTCAGCGAGCTTGGCAAAGTTTTCATTAATATGAACAGTCTGCAATCCTCTGCCATCTGCAGCCAGACGCTTGTCTAATGGAATTGTGTAACCCTAAAGTGGAAACAGATAGGCAGTTAATCACAGACATTGACATTTTTAATAGCAAACTATTAGATTCATTGTGTAAGAAAAAAAACAAAACACACAACACAGAACTTGGCCATTCATAAATAGGCTGCAATAAACCTCTTTTATACGTACTCCAGATTCATACCAGGCAACATTAAGCTTCCCTCCAATTCCACCCCATCTCAAATCTAGATCACATTTTCCATTCAAGGTGCATCTTCATAGAAATGAGAACGAGCTCTTGATTAATAAGCTCCACTTTTTCTTTTTGTTTAGAACTACAGATATTAGCTTTCTTAGTCTCTATACGGTTTTACTGTTTGTGCTTAAAACTTTCCCCAAACTGTTTTCATACCTATGAAGAGGTCAGCTGATTCAAAAATGAGAAAGTAAGGGGCAAGGCTGCTAGCAAAAGCAAAAGACACTAAATGCCAGCTTTGCCTTTAGAAGCTGAAAACTGGAAGTATTTATAGAAGATATTTTAAGATTCTTTAGAGAGCTCTACACATTTTTTGCTTTGGTATTAGCATCTGTAACCTAAAATTCGATCTACTAATTAGTGTCAGTCCCAGTTATACAGCTGTGTTTGGGTAGAAAAATAACATCAAAACATGCAGCCTTTCCTTCCTCCATTCAGAGAGGCCTCCTCACAACAACAGCTTGTTATGTTTGAGAACAATTAGACTGGTCATTGCAGGATATTATATAAATTCTCCTTTCTCTCTGAACAGAAACTTAGCTACTGAAAAAAAAAACGAAGGTATAGGACATACCTACTCAACAAGAAATAAAAATAGCTAAGCTAACCACTAATAAGGATAAATGAGTGCAAAAACACTAAAAGGGTAACTTTCCAGAGACTGACTATAGCACAAAAAAGAAACATGCTTGGTTCTCTAAGAATTACCTTTCCCTTTTTCAGTGTAGATCGCTTTAGTTTGTGAGCTCCAGAGACTTTGGTTTCAAGCTCCACATAGTGCACTATTATAGGGATTTTAACTAATGTCATTTTTTTCCTCTCAAAATGTATAATCTCAGCCATGAAGTAATATATTCCCTCTGCTCTGTACTGTTGTCAATTTAACAACTCTAATATGCCAGAGAGAGAAAAACTGAGCTGTACAACCGTATGTTCTCCACGCTGGAAGAAGCCACTTTATGTCACTCTAGGGATTTAAAACCAGTATTATTCAGGCTGTACATCATTCAGAGACGTCCCCCAGTAAGGTGCAGTATTAGAAAGGTGAGTTTATGACAACTTAATTACCTTTGCATTTTTCCAGTTTGAAATGCATGGAGGAATTTTCCACTCTTGTTGCTCTTTCACAGTCATCTGATAGAGGAGAGAAAGCAAAGTCATCTTTAGATTTATAGCAAAAGGACATACTGTTTTCTTTCTCAAAGGCAGCTATAAAACTATTGATGTGAGTTAGAGTACAAGCTTCAGGACACCGCTACAAGAAAACAACCCTTCTTAGCAGCAAGGAGATGTTCATTTCTGCACTGTACCTTTGATAACACTGAAGGAAGTTACAACATAGCTATTCAGCCACCCTCTTAAGCTGTCATCACACAGACCAGAACTTACAGCCAGCTTGTTAACGCTTGAAAATTTAATGGCAGTTCAACTTGTAAAAAACTGATGAACCACTACGCTCATCTCTCAGAGAGAAGATAATCCTTCGCAATACAAGAAAAGCCCTATTGTGTTGTTTATGAGTAGCATGAGTACACCAAGGCTAAAGTTTGTGTACTCATTCACACCACAGACAACCCCAGCAATAAAGACCTGCATAAAATCCGTGAGAAACCTACTCAAACTTTGACAAGTTACATAGGAAAAGAGGTACTTTCAGAACTGTCCAAATGAAAAAATAATCTTCGCTGGGCACCAACCTACCACTTAACATCATGTTAAAAGGACAAGGAAGAGAAGGTGCACAGAAATGAACTGGATCAAAGTAGAATTTGGGAATCCACCTAGAAGTTAAAAATTAGAACAGCTATGGTATTTCATACCTTTCTACTGGGAGAGTGCATTACAGGCGCTGGAGGAGAAGGTGGTCCACGTGGAATCTTCTTGTTAATTCTGAACAATTAACAAAAAAACTACTATCAGCATGTTGTATGGGAATATACTTCAGAATCTTGTATTTTTTATGAAGAAGTTTTGAATACTTACTTGAATCTTGGAGGCTCCATAGGATCCTTCTGCATTTCCACCATCCGAATAACTCTCTGTTTTGCTCCAGAGTTGAAGGCAACGCCTTGCTGTGACGGTGTGTACCTGGATAAAACAAAGCGCTTCAACTCTCTGCGGGCAGCCAGCCGGGTATTCCCTTCCCACCTCAGATTTTATTCAATTTACTGCTCTAGCTGCATTTTACTTTTATCCACACCAGTTAAAGACTCTTCCACTGTAAATGCCAGGAGCAGGTAACTGCACGGAGGATGTTGGACTATATGCAGGTAATCAACTACACTAGACAGAATGCATCTTCCCAGGGCCACATTCTCCTGTTTCAACCTAGATTCAGAAAGCCATTATAAGCAAGGACCAGCTTCCTAATAAATCCAAATTTATTTTTTTTTTTAAATACACAGGAAGAATCTTGTTATATCTTGTTTTAGCTTGTAATTCCCAGTAAGGAGTCTGTTTCCAGGGCAGCGTCATCCATAGTCCTCCCTGACAAATCTGTATTTTGTTGCTACAGCAATAAGCCTCCTTAAGTGCCACAACTCATGACATGTTGACATACTTTAGCACACTTCAAACTCTGTTATCATCAGCGGGCTAATTCAAAGTACACAAACTAGTTTTATCCTACTTACAGGAGAAAGGAATTTAAGAGGAATTTCTGTTCTCATAAATTATAGGAATATTCTGATTCTATATGTAACATCTTACACATGCACCAGCAATACATACCGGATGTACTGCGCAGGAGCTAATTTGTCAGCTGCTCGAACTGGCATGGCTGCTGCAATTTTCTGTGAGACTGATTTCTCCAAGGCTGCTCTTGTCTTCTCTGTTATCTGAAGGCAAAAATACCACAGTACGCATCTCATCAAATATGCAAGACATACAATGTACCTCCGATAACCAGGCACATCAGTGCCTACAATACCTCTCTAATTGTCTCCTCATCTGGTCTTTGCAGTTCAGGATCATCCACATTCATGACCTCTTTTGGGACAAGATCCGTGTATTTGCTGTAAATAATCTGAAAGACAACATATTTTATTAGTGCTGGAGAACACAAATAAATAGAAGTATTGCAAATGAATATTTCAGGCCTTGATTAAGTTTTAGGTATTAATTAAACTGTATACAACAATTAATTGTAATGCATTTATTGTATACAATTACACATTGCTCAATGACTTCCACGGAATAAGAATGTATTCTTCAGTCCAATTCACAGATGGGATATTGGCAAAAAAACCAACAGCAATCTGATGAAATACAATTACATAAATCACTTTCAGAACTGGAACTAGGCACAGTTTCCTGCTTCCCTTTCCTATGCTTCTCCTTCTTCAGGCTTCAAAACAAACAGAAAAGTCAAGTTTATATTTCTGTTCTCAAGGATTCCTTAAGATTTTCATACACATCTTTTTCAGTATCTAGAATTTTTCATTTCATTACATTTCCTATGTTCTTGGAAAAAAACGCTCAAGTAATCTTTTCTCAACACTTTCCCTTATACAGGCACTTCAGTCTTCATAGAACATGCAACTAGCTGTCACCAGGTTTTAAGTCCCAATTTAAAATGTACGGAAAGTATGTTATTAGATAATTACAGGGGGAAAAACTCTACTATACTGCACTGATGTTTCACATTTATCCAACAAATAACATCAGAAAGTCTTAATTCAAAAAGTTAAAAGTTATTATAGCTATTATTTCAAGTTTATTATAAAGTACATGTCCAACTATGAAATAGGCCTTTAGCCTCAGTATTAATTTGACACATGAGCCATTTACTGCTTCTCATCTTTCACTCCTAAAACTTTAATCCTTTACATTAGCAAAAACAATATCTCAGCATCTTAAGAGCTGAATGAAAGATAACTGCAGAGCAGCGGTCCTCTATTTAATTCTAAATCCAGATGTCTTGCTGAACAAAGAACCAGGTATGCTGAAATCATTCGGATTATCCCAAAAGACAAAATAGGAAAAAAAAAAATTTAAGAGGTTCCCTCAAAACTACAGCATACTGAGGTACAAATGAGTTACATGAACTAGTTAAACCCTAAAATAATGCATGCAAACGGAAAGCTGCAGTAATGTGGAAGAAATCAATAACATGCATGAAATTTGGCTGAAACCACCACATTTTTTGTCTTCATCAAAACCTGACACACTTGCACATCCTAACTGGAGTCCTTTTTCTGAGGTGATACAGACAGGCAAATGAAAGATGTTGTTGCACTGTGTTGTTTTTCTACACATTTACACCATTTTAACATTGAAATTCAGATGTTTTATTGATCCAGGATCAAGAGGAAACTGGGTCCGTTTGATATTGTAATATGCTCATTCCCTACCATTTTTCATGTAGGGAATTTAAAATGAAGCATTGGCCTGAAAAGCAGAATCTCCTAGCCGCAAGTGAAACACTCAATTTTTGGTACAGACAGACAATTCTTTTTCTGGATGAGGCAGCCTTAACAGGCGGCAATTAGAAATCTACATGCCATTGTACCATCAGAAAAAGAACAATCTTACCTAACTAGCTCATGGTAGGATTTAGTCATCAATCGCATTCAGAGTTCCCACAAGACACCTGACAGAGGCAAGTGTCTTGACAGAACGTTCTTCATTTAACACTGAAATCCTTCCTCTCAATACATTTTATTCTATATATCCAGAAGAGCTCTGTACAGTGCTCATCAATCTTACATATAAGTCAAGAAGCTACTATTAAGCTTTGCAGAATGAGTCCCTTCCTCTGATTCCTCCATATGAGGCACGTAACACCTCAGAAGTTGTTACAACTCTGTTTCAAAGCCTGACAAGCACACCACAGGAAAAAAACAGGCAACGAGCTCTCAAATCAAACTCTGTGAGGAAGGCGAATATGTTATGAGTAACGAGTACTTTTGAAATTATTTTAGTTCTATTCATGTTCTCTTAACCTGTCCCATTGCTGTGACAGGAGTTCCTTCAGCGGTGGAACTATTCCCTTATGAATGTTTCAACTGAATTCACTATCTTGAAAGAAAACCGTAGACAAGATTTGTGGTCCTTTTTTCTCTATTCATGTCTAAGCCACAGCCTTGGACCAAAAAGAAGAAATCTATCTCCTGCACAGAAAAATCACTCTTGCCAGGAAACAAGTAACGGACCTAATAATTCCATTCTTTAATTTCACTCTTTTTTCTGCCCTAATAAAAACGCAGTAAGCAATTACATGTCCTTTTTTTTTCCTATTAAGGAGACAGAGCATTAGTTTCACCATTGTATGTCAATTATTGATGCCCCAAGCCTTATTTTAGCCTGTCTTCCAGCCACATGAGTACAGGAAGTATTGGCAGAATTCACAGCAGCACAAGAGCTAGCCGTACAGCTAGTGCTGGAAGTCTTTCCTCTGGATAACCACATGGAACTGCATCCCTCGATCCATAAGGTCGTGCATCCAGATCTATCAACATTATGCCGTCTTTCACATCTAGCAGACTTTCTGCCAGCCCCAAACAGAAGGCTTGTCAGACTATCTCCATTATGTCAGCATTTTTCAAGGAAAACTCTCTGAAGCAACTATTTTTTAAATATCTAAGGGAACAGATGCAAGAGAGATGAACCAGTACTACAGCAGAAATTGCTGACAAGCCACCTAGATACAGGGCCTGATGATGGAACTGCTGCCTCTACAAGCAGGCAGAACACTAAATTCAACTTCAAAAAAATCCATAAACTGTAGCAAAAGCAAAGTCTGCTTCTTAACTCAGACCAAACAAGTAGCTCACAGAACAGTGTCACAAACTCCATCTCATTTCTCACAGGCTACTAAGTATCTGTTTCTCTTAACTCTAAGATTGAAGAAATGTTTAAATTATGACTGCTGCTCTCAGGATAGTAAAACTTTTCTATGTAATCCTACTGACACTGTGCTATCAAAACCTCTATCTTACAGAAAACATTTCACAGTATTCAACTCACTACTCACTGAAGAACTGCTCCCTATGGCATATTTACTAGTATCAGGTCTTCCAGTGAAATTGTTTCAAATACCTAATCTTCCTGCAGTTTTACTCTCCCTTAAGTCACAATATTTTGTCTTTAATCTCAGCATTTACATTCTGCTGGATGCAATTGGAATTAAACTGATCCAGAAGAAAGAGCTGAGAGAAGGAAGTCAGGAAACCCTAATTCCAGCCCAGCTGCTACCAGAGTTCAGTTTTGGAAGAGCTACTCATCTCTGCCATACTGCTCAGTATGGCCACAAAATGAGAAAATGCCTGCTTTTTATAGATTCCGTACAGATAACTTAATAAACGCTGATGCAGATCTTCATGAATCAAATAATGACAAACATTAATAGCTTAAATTTAACTTTGCTAGAACTTAGTTTCTTAACTGCTTTCCAAGCTCTTGCTTGAGATTCTTTAGCAGCAGAGAGCAATGCTGGAGCACACTACTGTGAAGAAATCTTATTCTTTAGAGCATTTTCCTAATTCTGAGCGAAATGAGGCACAGCCGAAGATCAGTCATTCTGTTCCGAAGTTTATCATCATTTCTAGTTCTTTTTCAAATATACTTAGATGCTGATGTTCAAATCCAAACAGGTTTACTATGTGAAAACTGAATCTGATCCTATAGGTGAAGATGTATTTTGACAAAGTCGTAAGAATTGGGGTTTAACAACACTTTTTTCTTTTTTTCCCTTCTTATTTGTCCTAAAGCTTCTCCCCAAAAAACCAGCATGGTTGTTACTTCTTGCGTACTCTTCTGCTCCAATTTTTTTCCATTTTGGGATAAGTCAAATGTCTATTTATTCTCAAGTATTTAGCATCACAGAATTCTATAAATGTATTTTAGTATTTTAGCATCCTCCTCTTGACAAATAATTCCAGACGCTAAGGTCTGATCAAAATACAATGAAAGTCCCCGCAATAACAACGTTACCACTGTATTGTTTACATTTTGTCAGACTACTTTCTATCCATATGACAGCATGGAGTCTAAATGATTTGAACTCATTTCTTTTTGAAAGGTGTTGCAGTCTTTTAAGATAAACAGGACTAGAATATACAAGATGTAACACTTTTGTTACTCAACTGAGATACAGTTAAAATACAAAATCCTACAGACATTAACTTCCTGCAATTTTGGCAACTGTACAGGTAACTCCTCCAGGTATACATCCCAATCTAGGCATTTGAAAAAAATATTACCTTGTCCTTTGATTGTCCTTGTCGAGCAATTGCATCGTATTTTATTTTTCCTTCCGCATCCACCTGAACAGCCAAAGCATTGGACATTTTCTTCTTTCGGCCCATATCCAACGGATATTGGGCCACATGAATTTCTGGGAAAGCACCGCCATCTCCAAAATCCTACACAAAAGAAAAAGTTGTGAACGACTGAAAGACAAAAACATAGCGTAACATTTGTACTGGCGGGAAAGGAACAAAGCAATGGATTGATTTTAACAAAATGAAACTGATAAATGCTCTAGCAGATTTACAATATTAGAGCAAAATTGCTCTTGTAAGAGAGCAATTGACTACAGAACTTACACTTGTTAAAAGAAAAGACATTAAAATGCATAGACATCTTGCAGAGAAGTATCTTGAATTATTTCTTGCACAGAGAAATAGCCTATATCACTGGCTGGAACATGCAGGCACTACAGTATGACAGACAGTACGTGATCAATTCACATGCAAGTTATTAATTAGAACTTCAGGAACTTATCTGCTGTAATAAAGCAACGGTGGAAGTAAGAAAAAAATAACCAGTAGAGATTTTCATCATAAAATTACTACTATTGTAATTTTACCTATCACACCATAATGAAGTGAAGAAATTAAAAAAGCTTTCCGTTCCTTTCAAGCCTGCAGCTCATGGCTGTACAATGGTACCGATGCCAGCTATCTCCTTATTTTCACATGCGAGTACATTGAAAACTGGGCAAGCACCCAAAAGCCCAGTATTCTTAACAGTTTATTTCTCCTCTTGTTCAACCTGTTGCTCTAAAAGCCTCTAAGGAACACAAGTAAAATAAAGACCTCTTCGAACAGACCACGCTGACTCAGTAACACTGAAGACACACATGGAATTGGTACTGTTGCTAGACCAACTTCAGGCTATGGCTTCAAAAGCAGTTCTTCAAAGGAAGCACTTGCTTAAAGCAGCACCAGTATCTCCCCACCCTCCGTTGTGATGGCATTGCCTTTTTTTTTTTCCAAGGGAAAGGAATAGTTGTCTTAGGTAGACTGATCCCCCTCCATATTCACCAGGGGACCAAATAATTAACACCACTGCAACAGACAGCGTGGACTGAGGCTGGAGCAAGCGGGCAGAAGGCTTCCTTCCAAAGCAGCACATGCTTGTGCTGGCTTCAAGTGCTCCCTGAAATACAGCTTCAGTTATTTAAAGCCTTCCGCTGGATGTCCCACATTCAACACGTAGTTACAGAATCAATGCTCGAGCACCAGCCAGAACAAAAGCCAGTCCTTCCTCAGATTTTTTTTTACATAACTGAATCTACTAAAAACGGATATTGTTTTTCAGTGGTGGCATTCTAGGATCACTGGATAAAGGCTGTATTTCATAAGCAACTACTACTGAAGAATTTGCATTTGTTTATGAGGCAGAAAGGGAAGTCCCTGACCCTCTTTTGAGATGTCTATCATTTTGTGGCCTGGTGATGCTGGAAACTGTTTGACCCGACTTCTTAAGAAGTTGTTTTTGCTAACACTTGAAAGAATAAGCATGAAAATTTTAACTTTAGTAATGAAAAGTGTAGGTGGGAACTGAAGTGAAAGGATAAATTTTAATACCCCACGCTTTATTAAACGCGGAAACCCCATAACAATATTTTAGTTCAGACAACCGCAGGAATTAGCGTTTGAAATCACCTTATCTACCACTAATGGATCCCCAAGGTGCTGCATTAATCTTTAAGACAATGGGACTAACTCAGAAATATGAGAGTAAGGCTGTTAAAAACTCATGCAATGACAGCATTTGGGAACAACGCAGGATCACACAAGAAATAGCAGGATCATACAAGAAATACTGTATCAAAACCTGGAGAGCGTGCCTTGTCCCAAGAGCAGTGGTTTCTGACTCATCACAGTAGGTCTCAGATGTTACGTCAAATACCATTTCAAAATCTGCAAGGTTTTGTGGCTCACAGTGGAAAAACTGCACCAAAACACTTTGGAATTGGAACTACACATCTGTATTTGCCGTTCTACCTTTTAACAATTCTGGTTGAGATCACATTGAACTGACAAGGATTATAGCTAAATACACCTAACACCATCCAAAAGCATTTTGCCAGTAACATACACAAACAATGCATATCTGTCAAATTTAGAAGTTTTCTCCCAGCTCTAACATGAATTTCTCCCTCCCTATCCCCCAGTAGCAGCTACCTTTTTTTTACCCTAAGAACACAATACACACAGAACCACACGGCATTCTGTTCTTGGCTACCTACCTGTTCACTTATTCCAGCTATAATCTGGGTGTGTATTAAACAAATAATGACGGAGGGATGATATGGATATCCTTTACAGAGCATCATTACATTCACAGGCCATAAACCAGAAGTACCACAGACCTATTTCCATAAAACAACCTCTGAAGAGAAGAAACCTTATAACATGCTGTTTGGCATCAAACTTTTAAAGTAGCTCGGTTAATTACAGCAACTTCCCCCAACCCAAGAATACATCCCTCAGGCTGGACGGGAATTCTGCATGTAGTAAGGCTGCGCACAGTTCTCTGCATTATGTTTGTGATGCTCAGAGTTTACTTCTCCTCTAGAAAAGATATTTCTTTTCTCATTAACACATACATACTGCTACAGTGCCTGTTTAAATATCTACCTCTAGTACGCGTGGTATCCATCCTTTCCGGTAACCATACGGGGGAGGTTCCCTTCGTGATGAGACTAGAGCAGTCTGCCTAGATCTCTGAGCTCTTGCTCTTTCTTCTAGTTCTAGCTGGTCTTGAGACAGCTGGGTTGGAGCTGGTAAAAAACTGCACACCCATAGACAGCCACCGGAAAAAAAAAAAGACACAAAGTTAATTCTCAGAATTTCCCACAGTCAAACTCAACCTACACTTGAGTCTACTACTAATTTAAATCTATTTAAATTATTAAATCTTCTCTACCATAGGTCTATGCAGACTTATTTAGAAACAATTTACGAAACTTATGCATCGCTCTCATAAACAAGAGAGGTTTTCTGAAATGGGGAAAAAGCAGCTTGTGCTTTCTCAGCATTCTGGAGGACTCCTATAAAATCCGATGTTAAATCCACCTGTATTCCACCTTGCTTCAACTGGTGTGTGACAACGGCCATTCTCTAACAAGAGTGTCACACACCTCTGCGTACTCTTTCCACCAGCATCGAACGAGAAAACAAAACAATCTAACCGACTCTCCCTCCCCTTCTCTCAAGGCAAATGCCCACAAACAGACCTGTCGACAGCCTCCCCCCAACCTTAGATACCTCCCGGCCAAAGTCGAGAAGCCAAAACCCTATTTCCCGACTTCCTATTTTCCAGCTCACGCAGACCCCGCAGCCCTTGTACGCGCTTTGTCAGGCAGCGCTCAGCTCCCCGCAGGTCGGCCTTTCAGCCCAGCGGAGCGGCGCTCCTGAGGCCTGTAGGCGAGGCAACAGCTTGCAACAAAGCCCCCAGCCCTCGGTAAGGAGAGCCGCGGGAGAGCCCCAGGGCTCCCGTCACCGCAGCCCCGGCGGCGGAGCTCCCCCTTCCCGCGGAGGAGACGAGCGGGGGCGAGACCCCAGCACCCCCCTCCCCAAATCCCCCCCCCCCCCCCTCCCCAGGCCCGCCTCAGCCCTCAGCGCCCCGCGGCCCGGCCCCTCAGCGGGCCCGGGGCCTGGGGGGGGGGGGGGGGGGGGCCGCGGCCCGGCAGAACACCCCCGGAGCGCGGCCCCTATCGCCGGCTGGAGCCTCCCACAGCGGCCGGGGAGCCGCGGGGAGGCCGGGGGGCGTCAGCCGGCGGCAGGGGCCCGGGGGAGGCCCGTGGGGGGCCCGCGGGACACACCTGGTGAGCGCCATCTTGCCGCCGCCGTCTTCTCCAGAGCCAGGCCGCGGTGAGCTGGGGGAGGGCGCCCGCCGCTGCGGCGCATGCGTCGGGAGCGCGAGGCTTCATGGGAGATGTAGTCCGGCCGCCCTGCCGGCGCCTGGCCGAGCCTCCAGGCCGGCGGGGCCCCCTGCAGCCCCCCGGGAGAGGCGGTGCCCGGAGAGTCCCCCGGGGGTCCCCGTGGGTCCCGGTGTGCGCCCGCCGCCTGCGTCCGGCAGCCTGGGCCCTCCCGCTGGGCTCCCTCAGGGGGAGGAGGTCTGGAGGAAGGTAAGGACGGTCCTGCCGGGGTCCTGTGCACGAGCTCTCCTCGTCCCCGCCGGGAATGGGTTGTGGTGACACGAACGCGACCGGCCTCTCGTGAGAGCTCTAGGCAAAGCTTCAGATACAAAGCTTTGAAGTAAATCGTTTATCAACAGTTGCCACGAGCGAAACTCCTCTGTCACCCCTCCTACCCTTTTCTGTCAGCTATTCCGCACTGGAATTGTCGTCGTACCTGGCCGTGTTGCCTCCTGGTTCAGGAGCTTGTTCTCGCCGTTGGAAGTTGGCACTGTCTCTGTCTGCAGCTGTTACACTAGCTGCAGTTGAAGAGCTATCTTTTTTCCCTCCTGCTTTTGCATTCCTGCTTCCTCCTTTGCTGTGAGCCGTTACTTAATGCTGTGTGGTAAATACACAACTCTGTGATCTAGTTTCCAACGTGCTCTGTAAGACAGATGCAATATAAAACTGTTGTTTAAAAGGTACAGCTGTCTGCGAGCAAGTTGCTCCCGCACCAGGGAGGTGCTCCATCCCTTTCCTCAGTCTCACTGCTTGTCCTTTCTCCATGCAGACAGCAGGCTGTTGGGGTTTGCGGATGTTTATACGTGTCTTGGCTATGAGCAACACCAGTTCTTTTTAATACTTAATTTTCTTCCCCTTGAACCTGTTTCTGTGATTTAATTTTGATGTGCAAATGGGCTAACTTAGAGTTTGTGAATACGTAAGGCTCTTAGCACTCTAGGTAGAGTGGACCATATGGTACGAAGGAGCTGTACAAGCTTATTCAAAACCATATGGCTTGGTAAACACATCTACATCTACATTTTAGGCACGTGCTGCTAATCCAGCTGTGAATAACTTCTTTTCCCTACCCTGCATTACCTATCATGTATCAAAACTAGCAAGTGCTTACATAAGTGGTTTAACTGGTCAAAAGTGTTTACTGAGATTTTTTTTGGAAAGTTCTGAACTCAAAAAATGTGGAGAGTTTACAAAGTGTGAATATTTTTCAACATTTTCAAAACGAAACATTCAGACTTTGCTTTAAAGCAATGTTCGTTGGCCAAGATTTGTCTGAATGTGCTTAATTTTTTTGCAAGTGGGTAAATTCTTAAAACCATAATGTTTAATGTTTAATTTCAGATCTAATACCTTTTATTCCATTTAAAACAGTGTGTGTTTGTTTCCCTTTTTCTTCTTGAAATGAGAAAACAATTTTTTTTTTATGTTAGGTTAGCCACCAAACCAAGAAAATGAATTATTCACATGGTTTGTCCCTGAACCTGACCTGGTACACCTTCCATTACTTCTTTCTTCTGCTTCTCTTGACACTTTGATTAAGGAAGTAGCACTGTGCAGCACACAAAGACGTGTGCTAAATGGGTGCTGAATTGGCTGGCGTATCAACAAGTGAGGGAATCATCAATGGGGGTCAACACTGAGTAAGGGTATTTCTGAGGAAGTTCAGACAAAGGGACACTGGGACTTCTGCTAGTCACCATTTTCATCAGCTGGCAATCAATATGAAATCATTATCCAGAAAATGTACAGCTCTCAGAAAGAACGGCAGAATGTTCAGTAATGCTGAGAAGAGAGTCAGACAGATTACTAGATTACTTGGTAAGTGGAATCCGTTTAAACAAAATGTGTTTTAATACCACATCATGCAAGCTTTTACATATGGAAGTATGAAATGGGGGGCTAAGTACAGACCGTGCTGTCCTGGAAAAAGTTAATCTGACAAGGATCTGGGAGGGTGAAGACAGAGCAGCAGCTTAACATGAATTTGTTGTGCTATAAAGTAACAAAAAGCCTAATGCAGTCCATGGATGTAAGTAGGGACATGGTGAACTCTAGAGGGGCTCTGTTATCCTGGTGTTCCAATTTTTAAAACAATATTGGAAGATTGAAGAGGGTTAGGAGACTACAAAGATAGGTAAGGCTAATGTTAACTGAAAGTGTATAAAAACGTAGACTTGTTCTGTGGTGAACTTTTAAGAGGTAAGTGTTAATTATTAAATTCAAATGGGGTGAACGCCATTTATCTGTCCTTATTTTCAGTTACTTTACAAGGAGAAATAACCTGAGTGAGCAAATTGAAACATTTAGTGTGTTTTACTCATTACAAAAAGATAGAGAGGAGATTTGGTCATCATATGTGTACACCTTTACAAGTTAGGGAAGCAAGATCTGAAAGTGTTCTCCAATCTCCTAGCGGAAAGTATAATAAGGACCGGTGACTGGAAGTTGAAAATAGAGAAATTCAAATGGGAAATTAGGCGGAAATATTTAATGACGAGAATGATTAACCGTTGGAAAACTGTGGAAAGTGCTTACTTCTCCATTCCTTGTTATTGCAGAGTCAAAGCTGAAAGTCTCTCGGGAGGAGATGCTGTCGTTATTACAAGATCTCCTTTAGGCAAGCCTGGGCTCTTGGGGCCCGTACATGAGTAGCCAGGTGAAACATAATACCCCACAACATATACAGCATCAGGCAAGAAAAGTTCATATTCTCTTCCAGTTTTGTGAACTGATCATCTCCATGCATCTTCTTGTGTCTGGGAGTTGTGGACCTTTCCTGAACCAGACTTGGTTCAAAGATGCCAGCTCTGGCAGTTTACGCTTTGATAAGACGAAACATTAGGCAGGGAATGGTTCTGAGATCCTTAACCCCATTTTTCCTAAGTGTATATCTGCCTTTAAGAAAGAAAGATGAGTTCGTTTCTGTTTTTAAAATGATCTTTTTTGCTTAATATGTCTGGACAGTCATGCTACCAGGTGTCTGTACACATTACTTTTCACACATACACCAAAATGATCTTCTGTATGGTGAGTAAGGAGTTCAGGCCCTGCGAGTACTTCATCCTTAGCGTGGCTGCCAGTGGGGACATCTTTAATTTGATTTGAATACCACAGCTGGTTTTGAGAACACTTCTTATAATGCATACTTCTGAGGAGTCTTTTGGGGTGGATTTAGGCTGTTAAATCCTCTGCACCTTTTTTTATCTACTTCAGCACTTTTCACATTTGCAAATGCAGAACTAAATGGCTCATGAAATATCTTGTAACAAATGAAGATGACAATACAAAGTAATGGAATAAGCTATGGCTAATATCAGATATCTGTATGCCTAACAGTCACTGCACATTGTGGGATAAAAATGATCAAAACAGACGACACTTCTTAACTCAAGGGATAAATTATGCCACAGGTAAGATGCTAAACAGTGGAAAAAGAAGAGATTTACCTAGATGGAAAGGTTCAGCCACATCAGCAACCCCTGCACTTCACGTTCCCTTAGGGGTTACAGGCAGCATTCAGAAGGAATAATTATAGCTAGGGGAAAAAGATCAGAAGGTCTATTAGATTAGTGCTTTTGTAAGAATTTTTAAGTTCTTCAAGCCACATCTGCGTTATCTGGAATGACTTAAAGGGAGAATGGCTTAAATTCTGTTATTCTTTCTAGTTAGTAGAGAAGTAAAATTTTGCAGATATGCAAAAATCATCTCGTACACTTCTGTAACACCTTGCTGTTTCCAAGGTGCTTTGTGAACTTTGTTTTGGAAGCATTCCCCTCCCAGCTGATGAACATCCTCTGTTGACAGAGGTTGTGGTGGCCCACTGAAAGTTCCCAACAGCTTGCGAGAGGAAGCGCAATATCCTTTAGCCACCAACTACTTTAGAAAACAAAGTGAAGGGAATATTTATTTATTTTTTTGCTAGCAGAAATTATGAGAGATGGAGGTAGAGTACAATTGTCTAAAGTGATACTGAACAACAGTGCCGAGCAAAGGCCGTGACTCTTGCAGGAAGGAACAAAACAACTAGTGGAAGTGGATTTTGAGGCTCACATAAAGTGCGGCTCTCTGAGCAGCACATCACTTTGTGTTATCCCATTCAGGCAATTTTCCTTAGTGATTGCATGTACTGACTGACCTGGGGCAACGGGCATTTTTTTCTCCAGAGATGTCTTATCCAAATATTGGCCGTGTACAGTATGATCTGTAAGAAGACCCTAATCTAAAGTTGGATGGCTCCTAGAGTCAGCTCTGGGCTTTCCATTGCTGATACAAAGGCAAAATCTGTCAATGTCTGTATAAAATTGGACCAAGAATGTGGGAATGTTTGGCCCAGTGGGAGAGCTGTGGGAGTACGCTGTGTTATGTTTTGCAGTCAGCCCTAGGTAAGTTTTCCATGTTGATTTGTGCAACTATCAAGCCTTATACAGAGGTGTTTGGAGTATTTCTTCTGGTGGCCTGAACCAATCAGAAAAGAATCGGAAAATATTTCAGAATTAGAGATGTCTAGCAGCAGAGATTCCGCTAGCCAGATCTTCAGCACGTATGAATTGGCACTGGTGCACCGACTCTTAGAGCTGAGCTAGTTTATAGGTGCAGAAGATGCATCTGCCTCAATATTTGTACTGGTACCCATCCACAGAAGGGCAGGACAGATCAGAAAAGTGAAGAAGGGCCTGCCAGGTCATGCTCTTCTCACTCTGCTGGTAGCAATTTCTCCCTATACCTTTTCACATCTTCTGGTTAAACTTGTTCTTTGGATACACAAAATCATAGGGTCCCCTGTTTTCTGGGGCTGCTTTGGTCTCTTCCTCTCAACCATACATTAGGAATGTCTGGTGTCAGTGAGACCTCCCAGATATCGTTCCATATTTTTCATCAAAGGAAATCTAAAAAAGAGGTGGTTTCTCAGTAGCGAAGGCTGGTTCTCTGTTCAAGTAGTTTGACTGCTTGGGACAGGGAGGCCTGAGGCTTTGGGTTTGTTTTAGTGCTTCATGAGATACGCACCTGGGATGCAAATGCCTTAAAAACGAAAAGGAAACGCTTCTCGTGTTTCGTCTTTCACAGCAAATTGGGGTAATCTGAGATTTAATTTATTCACCAGTTGAAAGAGAAGTGGAAATCAAGCCAGCATCTTTCTTTTGAGCCAAGCTCTTTCTTGTGCACCCCCGTGGAGGCTCACACAAAAGAGCTCTGATCACTCTAACTAGGTGCTTGTTCTAATTATAGAAAGATTTAGCTTTGCTTTCATAATTGCCCACTGCACTTGGGCACATGGCATTGTTATACTACAAAAGCCTCTTTTTTTTTTTTTTTTTTTTTTTTTTTTTTTTTTTTGTCCCCAGCAGGCCCAGCATCAGCCTGTTTAATGGAGCTGCAAGGAGCAGTATTACTCTGAAGCAACCTCACACAGTTTTTCCAGGAGAGGCCAACAAAGTCAGCTGCTGACCCGCTCCCTTGGCTGGGAACGTTGCCAGTGCCTGTGACCTAGCATTTAAAGCAGGGGGTTCAAAGGCTGGGCAGCCTGGGTTGAACCAGCAAGCTGTGATCAGGAATCAGGGATAGTGCTGGGCACACGGCCTCTGATTCAGATTTTTCTATGCAGTAGCATGGTAGCTTTAGATGGGTACTCCACTCTTAGGCCCAGTTTCAGCCTCAGCCATGGAGGTCGTGAATTTACGAACACCAAAATCTATAGCAGAACTTCCACAGGTTCAAGAAGACAGGAAGAGATCTTCCCGTATGTCTAAGCTTGTTTTATCCTCAGTGTGTTGGCGGGGTAATCACCCTGAGCTCTGCCCTTGGTGAGTTGTAGATGCTTTGTATCTTAAGAGAGAATGTTTACCAGTAAACATGTGTCAATAAACTGAGACCATTTGTTTCATAATCTGAGTATTCCTAAATCCCCTTTTTTCCCTGTCTCTGCCTTTTTGTGTGCAACTGTATCCATGCAAATATGAGTGGAAACACAGCATGGAGATTGTTTCCTGACGCTGTTTCAGTGTTTGCAGAATGCTGTTAGAAACAGTAACTCTCCAAGAATTATTGATTACCTGTTTGGTCTCCTTGCAGTTTTGGTTGCTGGCATGCTTTTAAAGTATTTTTGCTTGGATTAATTGTGGTAGCAGTATCCTTCTCAAACCCCATCCGAAATATTTCCAATTTGCCACCAGGGATTCCCAGGCATTACTGAATTGCAGGTTTTCTTAGCAGAAAGACACTGACTGGGAAACAACATAGTTTCCTTCTTCTTGCAATGGGAGAAAAGTTCTATCAGGGTGATGGAGCACTGGCACAGGTTGCCCAGGGTGGTTGTGGAGTCTCCTTCTCTGGAGATACTCAAACCTCACCTGGATGCCGTCCTGCACAACGTGCTCCAGGTGATCCTGCTCGGCAGGAGGGTGACTAGGTGATCTTCAGAGGTCTTCGGGTCTTCCAACCTTGGCCGTTCTGCGATTCAGAAATGCTGAGTTTCGCAGGGGTGACTACCAAGCTAGGTGTTGGTTTCAGGGAATACGAATGCTTTATCAGAAATAATGTGTATTTATGACAATTCAGCAACGTTTTGCGTTCTCTGCTCTGTGCCTCCTCTCCCAGGCACGGCAGAAGTGGCCGTGGTTTTGTTCACCTGTCTCTCAGGCCTTTTATCCCCACCTTTATTGCAGGAAGGCTGTGGTGGAGAGGCTTAAAAGACGTTTAGATGTAGCGCTTAGTGACGTGGGTTAGTGGAGGACTTGTTAGTGTTAGGTCAGAGGTTGGACTCGGTGATCTTGGAGGTCCCTTCCAACCTGGGTGATTCTGTGATTGTTGGTTTTGCATAGCGCCTCGAAAATAACGTTTATTATCAGTTCCATTTCTTCCAGCAAGGACCTAAAAGGGAAAGCTTCCTATTATCATTATTTCTCGGCTCCGCGACCACTCCCCTTGTCGCCCCCAGCCCTTCCATCCCCTATGCCCACAGCCCGCGCACGGGGCCGGGCCGCGGGCACTGTGATGGCGGCCCCGCCCGCAGACTACATTTCCCAGCGTGCCTCGCGGGGCAGGGCCGTACCACGCGCGGGGGCTGCTGCGGGGCTGCGGCGGGACGGTGAGTGCGGGTACCCCGCGGGGGGGGGCGGGGGCACAGCAGAGCGGGGTGTGGTTAATTAGTGCGGCTGTTAATGAGGGGGGGGCGGCCGCTGGGGTGCTCCCGGGTGTCACCGCGGGCTGCCCGCGTGCAGGGGGCTCCTTCGAGGTGCAGCTGGTTCCTGGCAGCTCTGCGTCTCTGTGGTGGTTGGAAGGGTTTCGTTTATTTTACCGTGCTTTTTGGCGCCGCAGCACGGGAGCGTGAACCTTGCGACGTGGGAGCTCTGCTGGTGGCGAGCTCGGGTGCTGTCCCCGTGCATTTGTCGCCCCAAGCGCTCCTCGTGCTCGTTGATGAGCACATATTTTATATATTAATATAATATATCTGATATATTAAAAAAAAAAAAAAGGCTCTGTTTGGGCCTTTCACCGTCCAGTGAATGAGATTTTACACAATCCTGCAAGGAGCAGAAATGCTTTAATTAAAACCCATGGGGGAAAATGTCTTTTGAAGGTGCTGAGGGATGCAAGAGATCCCCCAGGAAGGAGCCCCCAGCTTCCTAGCACGCCGTGAAGCAGGGGAGGAGGATGTTTAATTGGCCGCAGCTGGAGGTCCAGGTGTATTTTCTCTGCGTTTCCTCATAGTTCAGAGGAGTGCTGCTCAGCCAGCTTCCCCTTCCCACGTGAGAAAGAGCTGGGGTGCTGCAGGCAGCTTTGACCGGCGCTGACAGGCTGTGTTGTGGCTTTTCTGTCCGAGAGCTTGTAAGGAAATAAACAGAAATAATGAAGTTTAGGTAAGGTTCATGTACAGGGTGTCTTGTGTTATATTAGCCTGTTTTGCTGATTGTGTTCTTGTGAACTGTTTCTGAAAGGCTTGACCTATGTCACTGTATGTGTTTTTTTGGTTACAAGGCTTCCAAGAGAGAAGGCACAAGCCAAACTGACCCCACTACGGGGTCACAGTAAGAAGTAGGAAACTTTCTTGATCAAGTCTAGCTGTAGGAGAATGAGTGGACTCCATCTCGATGGGGTAAAAAGTCCACAGTCATGGATGCTCTGGAGAGCTTGCAGAGCAGTTGACCTGTGTTGCTTGATCCGTGGTGTAAACAGAAAGACTGGTTGATCATGTTTTCTGTCTAATACCTGCCTAAGGGAAAATCAAGAGAAATACAGCTAGCTGGTCATCTTTTTCAGGTTTGAATCCTCTAAAGTGACATAAAGAGTCACTAAATCTATGTCATATGTTTAATGAATTAGATGTTCACTCCAAGGAATGAGTACAAGTGCTCTAAAGTTGTTAGTGTGGTTAACACGTTTTTTTTTCACACCCTCATCTTCCAGGGAAGGGGTGAGCGAGGAGAGGAGTGACGCACCTCGGGCTTACGCCAGGCCTGCGAAACAGCCAGGACTGGGTGGTTGATATCCGCAGGCGTCTGTCCTGGCAGAGCAGTCCCTGCCTGGCGCCTGGATGGGATGGTGATGATGAGAAAGTGAGTCTTGTTCAGCCACCCCCATCAGGTCCCCTCCTCTGCCCTGTGTGTGGCTGTCTGCCACTGACCCCTGGAGCCCGTGGAGGGCTTCCAGGGATGCATCGTGTGTTCTCCCCAGTGCTCGGCAGTGCTGAGGAGCTTTTGCAACCAGTCTGACGGAGTTTCTCATCAGTTTTGGGCTCTCTGAGTGTTGAAAGAGCTTTCTTTAAACCCCGCTTTTTAAAAAAAAGTCTTCTAGTATCCCCTTATAATCTGCCTATACCTTCAAAACACGTGCAGTGAAGGGGCAGCCTGTTCCTGTGATCTGAATTGACTTCTGGTGAGCGCATGCTCCCTTCTCTCCGACCGCCTGTTGTTTCTCCTTGTAAAACCGTTGGTACCAAGAACAAATGTTGAGTTGGTGGTTATGCAAGGTCTAGTGCAGTGAGTTACTTCTGGATTTGCGGCCTATAGACACTGTTGATTTAGAAATAACGATGGAGTCAGAGCAGAATAGCTTGTGTTTGGTTGCTGCATGACCTCTTGGTTGGGAGCACTGCTAGCAATGCATAATTAGAAAAGGAGAGATTAAAACTTGAGCTGTAAGGTCCCTGTAGGGGGCTTTTCTACGTCATTCTCAGATGTTGCTTTTTTGTTTCTTGGCAGGGTTCATCAGTCATGGCACGAAGGGCCTTGAAACTTGCCTCACTGGCAGCAGCCACTTCTGGCATCTATCTGTATGGCAACAAGTTCCTGGATCCCAATGATTTTGGAGTGGTTCGTGTGGGCCGAGCCATTGCCACAGTAAGTGTCATACAAGTAAAGTACAGGAAGATTGCTAGGTGGGTAAGGGAATTGGAGTTCACAAAAACTTGGGATTCCATGCGGTCCCTCTCTCCTTGTCCATTTAGCAGTCGTCTCCAGGAGTCAGAAGGTCAGTAGGGAGCTCCTCAGGTTGTTGACACAGTGAGGAGAAAAGAGGTGAAAGCATAGAAGGAATAAAGCTGTCATTTGCTCATTTTGGGAAGAACCAAATAGAGATACTGGGCCGCAGAGAACTGTCTCTGTCTCTCTGGATTGGGTGGGGCCTTCAGAAGAAGGGCTCACTTTGGGCCCACATCTCCATCAGCCACTCTTCAAGGTCAGTTATGAGGGTGGGGTCTCCTGCTGCCTTTAAGAGTGATGTAGTTCAAACTGCCTTGTCTTGATTTGTAATTTGCATATGCAGTTCTTTACAATGGAGCATTTTGTTTAAAGGATGGAGGTGGTTGTATTGGTGTGCTACGGCAGCCATTGCCCTGAGGCCCTCGTTATAAGAAACTTGGGTAGAGAGGGGCAGGTGCTTTGAAGATCATTCTCGAAGTAAATGTAAGGTGAGGGTGGGAGATGATATGCTCCTGAGATTGCATTGGCTTCCAGATCCAGAAAATAAATCCTTGTGTCCTTAATAAAGGCGTCCTAATAAACCTTCCTAGCGTCACTGCTATTTCACCCTTGCATCACTGCTATTTCGTCCTTGTGTTGATCACAGCCTCAGAAAACCTGAGGACGGAGACTGCCAGCCAGGCTGTTGCCTTCTCCTGGGGGGCATTCACTGATGAACCCATGAGCAGCCAGGAACAAGGAGAGCAGAGGCTCAGGAGGGGATATCAGTCTACCTGCACCTCACTTGCATTATGCACCTGTCACTTCAGGCCACGATCTCCATCATTTACAGACCCCCAGTGCTAAGCCTCTGTCTGTCTGCATGTTCTATGACTTTTAAGCACTTAATTAATGAGTTTTACAGGCGGTTAGCTCCTGAGGGCAGATGCAATATGAAACAAGCTCTGCTGGTTGGCTCGCATGCCATGCCATTTATATGCGAAGGCTGCGCAATGAACTGTTGTGAAAAAAGAATGATTATTTTGAAAAGAGCGAGGGCAGAAATATGAACTTTAGTCTTTCCTTCTTAAAACAAGTGTTAAATTTTGTGCTCTGTCACTAACTCTAAGGCAGCACTGCGTGGTGGCAGGGAGCAGCCATCGCTCTTTTACTGCACGTGAACCTGGGCACAGAGAGGGAACAGATTATCGCAGCTTGAGACGAGTCTGTTATCCAGGGTGTTTGGGCTGCCCAGTCTGCCCATGAGTTCTGCCTGCTTGATCAGTGCTTCTTGATCTTACTTGAAATCGGTGTTCTTTGTGTCTGTTTCCTGTTTAAGGCAAAAAAGAGTGAGAAATGTGCAGCGATGAGGCTGTGCAGTTGGTCTGTGTTTTGAGTGATGGCGAGAGAGCATTTTCCCAATGAACAGGAAGTAGGGGAAAGAAGATTTTTGTCACAGAATGGCTGAGTACCTCTGGAGGTCACCTGGTCCAACCCCCTGCTCCAGCAGGACCACCCAGAGCAGGTTGTCCAGGCCCATCTCCAGCTGGCTTTTGAGGATCTCCAAGGAGGGAGACCCCGCAGCCTCTCTGGGCAGTCTGTGCCAGTGCTCTGTCACCCACACAGTACAGAAGTCCTTCCTCACGTTTAGACAGTGTTCCTGATATTCCTTTGCTTTAGATGCCAGCGAATCTAAAGATGTGCTTGACTTTTATGTCCCCTGCCTTCAGGGAAGTCATAAGTCATGGGCTGAAAAGCACTTTGCTGGCCCTGCTCTCGAATGCCTTCGAGGGTTCTGCACCCATGGCTACGAGCCAGAAGTGCTGCCAGTGCTCTGATGGCAGCATGTGCTTGTATCTCTGTGTCTGTGTATTTTTCAAACAAGAATTTTCCGTCTCTTTTTGAAATTTCTGTAGCTTTAATACATATGATTTCATATGGTCAGGTTGGTCCTGAGAGATCCTTTAGTCCTGCTGCACCGGTGATCTCTGCCTTCCCACCTTGAGGTCTGCTCCTAGCTGGAAAGGCAGGGGTCAGCCCTCATCTGAGCACTGGCAGCCCAAGCTGGTCTTATTCCTGGGCCATACACAGGCTGAAGCCAGTAGAGCAATTAGACATCTTCATTTCTAAGAAGCGTTCAGATTCTTGGGATTGCTTGTTCTGTAAATGAAAGCTGAGGTTCTGTAGCAAACTTCAGATACTGGTGGTGTCTACATGGACCTAACGTGTCTGTCCTTCAGTCTAGCCTTGGCCAGGCTTCTTAACTGGATGCTTGACTCTATCATGGGACCATATTCCGACAGAAGCAGGCTGTAATTGAAGGGCTGTAATTCTTAAGAACTGAGTTCAGCAGCATCAGGTGCAAAAATGTAAGATAAGTTACGGTGTGGAGGAAAAAAACAACAGCAAAACTTGAAAAAAGAACATATGGAGGTCAAGAAACCTGGGTTAGAACTTCAAGACTCCAGACAGTTTTCGCCTGAGTTAGATTAGAAAGATTTGAGTGCGCTTGTATTTTGAGCGTGTTGGTTCAGTTGTCCTTTGCAGACTTCCGAAGAAACTTGAAGTTCCCTAGCAGAAAATTTCTTTCCCGAGTCTCAGTTCAGGGAACTGGCTTTTGCTTACATATGGATAAATAACTATTCAGAGAGAACATTTTGCCACAGTCTGGTGAGATCTGAGGATAGCTTTAGGGGTGGTGGGGAGTGTGTAAGGAGTTGAGAGTTAATGGAATCAAAGTGGAAGCCCAAGTCGTTGGGACGCTTATCGCTGGATTGGGTACAGGATCTGTTAAAGAAGTAATCTGGCATTTGTAGGGGGAGGGACTGGTTGATCTCACAGGTGTTCTTATGTCTCTGAGATCCAGCCTCACGCTGTAACATAAATTATGGTGCTAGTCTTGTATAAGAACCAAGTCAGTAGACTGGATGGCATCACATTTCAGACACTGTGCGCGCTCTGGTAAAGAAACCTGGCGGAGCAGTTGTGTGTTTGCCATGTTTCCTTGAGGGGCTCCTGGTTGTTTTGGGTGCGTGGAAGGAATGTTCTGTGCTGTAGCTGGAATATATCTCAGACACTAGCAGGGATTTGGCAATGTCAGGGTTGCCTATCAGGATCATCATAATACTAATTTAGTGTTTAAGATTATGATGTAATTAGCAAATGCTAAATTAATTCCCTCTTCCTCTGTAATACAGGCCAATCTGTTAGCTGCTTCTCTTCAAGTTGGAGGTGATAATTACCCTCGTGGGCCAGAGATAAAATAAGAACCAACTCAAGCATTCATGCCAGGCTGATTTGAACGTCCCTCCGCTTCAAAGTTATTCTTTGAGGTTGGAAAGATGCTTTGAAAATTTTTTTCTTCCAAATGTGTGTCTGCATAGCGGTGTAGCTCCTGAGTTCATCATTAAGGGCAAGAGAGCCTGAAAAGCCAGAAGAAAAAAAATAACATTGTACTCAGTTTCCAATCTGGAAAACAGGAAATGTGAGAAACCTAAGCTCCAGATGCAACAAGTGTGTCTATTTTTAACTGATTCCTCGTTGATTTCCTTGTGGAAGCATCTCTGGTCTTGTGACTGTTTCCCTTGTGTCTGTTCCAGTAACTTTGTTTCAAACCAGACTCAATCCTATCTTCTCCCTGGCTCTCCTGATCCCTTGTCTATGCTTTGTGCTTCATCTGTGCCCTTCCTAGGCATGTTTGCAGTGAAAGGGGGGCTATTATCCCATCCTGTTGTTCCATTTGCTGGCTTTCTAACTGTGGAGAGAAACTTTAGGCAGAGGATGGAATTGTGAAATACCCAAGATCCATTTTCAGAAATCATTAGGACTCTTAGGAATCTAATTCCATTGTCTGTGGCTATATTTAGCTAATAAGCTTTAGATGGATCCCCATACTGTCCTTTTGTAATTGGGTATCTGACCCTTTTGCCCTCTCGTCCTTCATGAAGTTGAAGATCCCAAGTACTGCTGCTTGTGCCAATCAGTGAGCTTCTCTTCAGCCACCCTGTTCCCTGCTGAGCCGTATAACCAGACTGAATTCCGTGTGCACCGGTGTGGTTAGGCAGGCAGGAGGTGTAAAGATGAAGTGTGGGGTAACTGGTAGGGCACAAACAGGACTTCATGATCTGCCTTACTGGCAGCAGACCTTATTGTGGAAATGCCAGATGGCTGGCTGAGCACAGGAGCCACAGTTCAAGGTGCCCTACAGAGATTACAAAAATTCTTTGAGCTTCTCATATGGAAGATAGTATAGGAGTGCCAAGCACTGATTTTTTTTTTTTTTTTAGGAGGTGCATATCAATGAGATCAATGCATTGCTTTCTATAAATGGTCATTGAAATGTATTTTTTTGTTTAAATTCTTATGAGTCTGTTAGTGTAAACTCCACTGTAGAGTCTAGTCTTTGGAGCCTAAGCTACATACACTTCTCCATAACAGAATTTATTGTTTTGATCCAAGATATCTGCAGAGCATGCTCAACTTCTCTGGTTTAATTTGCAGACGGCAGTTATCACCTATGACTACCTCACCTCCCTTCGGAGCGTCCCATATGGATCACAGGAGTATGACTTCCTTAAATCACAGGTAGGTGATACCACTGAACTGTGTTCCTCGGAAACTCCACAAGGCAAAGATGTGTTGCTAAAGCCATTGCTGTAAAGCAAACTATCAAGCTGTCAGCTTAATAATTCAATATGCCTTCTAAATTGTTCATAAAAGCAGAGCCAAACTGCAGCATATTGAATAAAATCTGGCAAGACCTACACTGCCTGATGGAGAAGTTGCTTTGTCAAGAACAGGCATGTGCAACCAGTGCTCACTTATGCCCTTTAGAAATTCAAGTTCTTAGTGTATAAGGTAAGATGCATTCAGACCCTGTTACCAGATCCCTGCTGCCCAGACTGGTAGTGTGGAGGTCAGCTGCTGAGAGGGGTCTGGCAGTGGTTTCTTATCTTGCTTATCCAAGTAGGATAATGGCCATAACATGAAGGCTGAGAGATTGAAGTAAAAGGAGTGTGTTGGATGGAAAATCACAGGGGTGTGAATCAGGCTTGCAAATCGTTAAAGAAATTAGAAGTAATTGGGCAAACAAAGGTAGATCTCACTATAAGACCGTGTTCTGTTGTGTTTTCATGTGACTAATTAACATGAATAGAAAAAGCATTTCTAGTGAGAAGTAAGACAAGCACCTCTGCTGCTCCTCTCAGTCCTGTGCTGCACCTTTTGCTCTGTCCTGCAGCCCTACGATACCCTGAGCTGTGAGTGACACTGAGTTTTACTTGAGTGTACGTGGTGTAGCCAGTGTCCCTGCTAGTGCAGCTCAGGGGCTCTTTGGATTGGGAAATATAGGTTGTGCCGAATTAGACAAGTCTGTGTATATTTCTGAAATAAGACCTTTAGCCTTATTTTTCTTCTTAGTACTTGTTGCATTTGGGCAACTGGTGTGGCCGCAATGCATTGGGTAATGCTCTCCAGGGGCTCTCAGACTGGAGGGACTCTAAAGCTGGAAGCAGCGATGGGCCTGGCTTACGGTTGAGCAATAAGCTCCTTTTCATGCATTGTACCAAGCCTGTGTCAGCTGTGCTGATTCAGACCTTGTCCAGAGGTAGAAATCAATAGCGCTTGACTTTAGTATTCCTCTGGCAGAAAACCAACACCACCAGTGTGGTCTTAAAGTGTTTGGGACAGTTTGTAGAGGATGTTTCCTGGGCTTTTTCTTATCCTCTGCTTCTGTGTAAAGACACTGAACTGTTCTGCTGTAGCTCCTCATCCCAGGTGAGTGGTGCTGATGCCCTGGCATAAATAGGGATAAACACGTTGGGAGTCCAGAGCTCTGCTTTCCATGTCTCTGCCACTTGCTTTTGAAACCTGGTTTGCAGAAGCTTTGTGGCTTTCTTGAGCGACACCCAAGTTATGGAGTTACCAGTGCTGTGGACAGCTTGTTACTTGGCAGCAGCTCGTAGCAGCCCTTGCAAACTCCTGACCCTTCGCCATGTGCCTCCGTGGCTTCAATAACCTCTGTCATGCAGGCTTTGATGGTTTGTCAATTCGTGCCCCAGGCAGCCAGGACAGGCCCTGTTTGCTGGCACTGCACGGCGCTGTGCTCTCCCTGCTTGGCAGACAGGACCAGCTGAGTCAGCCTCTGCGTGTGGCACGGCCCCTGGCTCTGTGGCATGGCCAGCACTAGCCTCTGGCTGCATCAAGGAGAAAGAGCTTGGAGATAGAAAGAAGAAAGTAAGTTCAGGCATAGCATGATTTGACAAAGCTCTTCGGCTTTTGGAGACCTGTCCTGCTGTTGGTAGGTATTTTGGAAGGCCGCCACTGAGCCTGAAACTAGCAGTAGTCGTGGGTCCCTCAGCAACAGCGCTGCAGTGCTTGTGCTAGCACAGCATCAGCTTGGCAGCAGAGGATTTTTTGGGCCTAGAGCACTGCACGCCAAACCCTTTATCTCATCTCCAAGTGGATGGCAACCAAGTTTTTACCATCTTGCAGCTCTTTGAACAGCTTGTGGGAGCTGAGTTTGTTGGCGTTGGACCAGCTCAGAAGCGGGTGACTTTTAAGTTCTGTTGGAGTTGGTACTGAAGGTTAATCACTGGATGGGACCAAGAGGATGTGAATGACCCTCCCAAGTATGTGTTGTGTGTAAAGGATACTTATTCAGATGTTACTTGTACTTGCCTCTCTCCTGGATAGATCTTTGGTGCTTTCAGACATTCATTGTATTCGTTTGGCTTGCTGTTCCTTCAGTGAAGCCAGCTGCACCTCCTCTTCATATGCTGAGTTTGGACTTTGCTTTGAAATGTGTGTGTGAATTGTTTACTGATTTCCAGCTTCATTTTTGGTGCTGTTTGGAATGGGGATTCTGTGAGGCAGGACCTTGGTGTCCCTGGGGCTGTGGGTAGTGCCAGCAGGTCTGGGTGCAGCTGCTGGGCCTCTTCTTCTGGTGAGGGGGTCAGCGCAGCTGCATGCGTGTCTGAGACGGGCTTGCTTCTGGGAGTGAAGAAGGGCTCCCTTCTGTGTAGTTCCTCCTGGTACTCAGCATACTGATGGGTGCTACTCGAGTGCAAATGATAATGTTTAACTCTCTGTGGATTCCCAGCCAGCTTCCAAACCAGGGCTTCTAAATGAACCCACAGGCTCAGATGGGAGACGGGAAGCCTCAGAGGCAGCACCAGTCCCTGAGTCTGCTGGGGTGAAACAGGGACATAGTCATTAGGAAGCAATTAAATGCAAAGCAGATTAAAAAGGAAATGGGTTCCCTGGGGGCTTTTAGCCAGGTTCCCACATAGCTGCAAGGAAAACTCTTCAATCTTACTCTATTTTTCTGTTCCTCACACGCCACTTTGATGCTAATGTCCTCAGCTAGTCAGATCTCAGCACCTTTTATGGTCAGTAGATCAGGGAAGTATTTGCTGCTTTCCACAGGGCAGGAAGCAGTAGCTGGAACGTCACTGTGTGTCCCTGGGGCTGGTTTAATCACTTACGCATCTCTGTTTTTTCCATCAGCCAGGAGACATGAGGAACCACCTTCCTGAAGGCACTCGTAGCTCTTATTAAACAGCAATGAAGAGGAAAGAAGTCTTACCTTTTCCATTGCTGCCACCGCCTTAGCAGGGATAAACCAGTGCTTGCTTCAGCTCACCACTGGTGGCTGGACCTTACGTGTAACTTGGTTGTTCTCCTGAGACCTTTCCTGGGCTAGCTGCCCTTGTCCTGCTTGTGGTGGTATTGCCAACGTACTGATGCCAAGGCCAAGTGGTAGCCATGGTTAGCCCCAAGGCTCTGGACGTCTGTAGGTCTAGTGTCAGAAACATTTGGGGAGCTTTGAGCTTTCTTCAGTACTTGTCTCTTCCATGAAGTGGTTCTGACCATCTTTGTACACGTAAACTTGGTCATTTCTTCCTGTTCCTGCCTCTGCTTGTACTGAGGATCAGAGGAGGGCACAGAGCCATTTCCCAAGTGGGGCATTTCTTACCTATTGCTTTCTCAGCAGTGTTATTCTGTAGAGGGCTGCATTTCTCTGATATTCTTCTGCCTCCTTGAGTATTTGTCTCCCCAGTCTCGAGTCAGCCTACTCTGTGACATTTCCAGCGTGGCTCTCATCATAGCACCTGCATGTCTTGGTTGACACTGCCTATGTTTCTGGCATCAATTTCTGTTGATCCTGCTGTCAGTCAGGAGGTGTCTCACAACAAGCTGTTTGTTTCAGGGCTGGCATCAGTGGGTTCCGACGTTGTTGTCATTGTAGTAAGAGGAACGCAGTGGGTCAGTCATCTTGCAGATTTCTGCACTAGTGGCCACAGTTGAAAATCTTGTCATCTTCCTATGTACGACAGAAGGTACTGCTGCAAATGTTGATGTAGGTATTTTTTTTAACTGAGTGGAGATAGCAAGGAGAGAAAGGATCTCTGGTCCAGGTGTCTCTGGAGACAGTAAGAATCCATTCTTGAATTAACTTTGCCGGCAACAGAATTGCTTTGTCAGGGAAAAGCCATTTGGGGAGGTTAATTAACTTTCCTCCTTATGAGAGCAGAATGTGGATGTTCTCATTCAAACTCTTGGTTATTGGGCTGTCAGTAGCTGGGCAAATATTTGGAAGGTGTAATCTTGTGCCATCATTATACAGAATAGGATTTCTTGCTCCTTAAGAGTTGTTCCTGGCATATGTTGTGTTTATTTCTCAAAGTGAGGTGGGTATTATCAAAAAAGAGATGTTTCACAGTGAAGTTGCCTGACTGAAGGATCCTACTGCCCTGGAAAGAAAGAGTGAGCATATATGTGCATTTTCTTTGTTTTTTTTTTTTTCAAAAATAGCCTACAATTCCTGGATAGCTCAAACCAGTAAAACAGCCAGTGTCTGCAGCCCTCCCCCATGGTTCAGTAATGCTGTGTGCCTTAGTAGGAAGGGATATCTTAAAATAGTTTCTTCATGATGGAGCTGGAATGTGTCTGCAGAGAGAAATGCCTGGGCGGTCTCCATGGCGTTCCTTCAGCCCTCTCTGAGCAGGGACTGGGGGCTGTTCTGCACCACAGCCAGTGTGTGCAGTGGCGGTTCTCTTCGACTTGAATTTGTGGTGAACTGGGATAAGGAGCAAAAGAGCTTCCTTATGAGACATGGAATAGCCATTAGGTGGCAGTGACTTTCTGTCACCAAGCTAAATGGGAACCAGTAAGAGGTGAAGAGCTTCACAGCCCATCTACTGTCCCTGAGCTGATCACGTGAGGTTGCCGTATTATGTCCTCCCCAGGATATCTCTTCATCTAAAAGGCATGGTCGGTGCTAATGCAGTCTAAAAAAGCTACTAGCAGGGCCAGCTGTTGGCTTGATGACTCTCCATTTGAGCGCTGCTGTCTAGCAAACTTCCTGCCAACACACAAAGCATGAAAGCTTTGCACTGAAAACACATAACAAGCTGTAAAATAAATCTTACAATTATAAGACGCTTCCTTTTCCTCCTTCTGCTTTCTAGAGTGCTGTCAGCTGAATGTTATGGCCACAACATCTCTAGGTTTTAATTTAGTAGCATTGCAGGAAGGTCCATTTTTTGGGATGTGTGCCTACAAAGCAGGATGTTCTTCAGTCCTCTGCAGAGATTTATTCAGAGAAATAGGCCATTGTGACATTTTATAGGAGGAGGAAGGAGAGAGGTGAGGGGAAAATAGGCAGTGCCTCATCTACTGCACTTTTCTTGCTGGCTCTGCACCCTCATTCCTGAAATGCTTCTCTCCAGGAGCATGTGTGAGGTGTCAGGCATGCCACTGGTCTGCACAGAGGCTTGCCTTGAGGGGTCCTGCACGTTGCTGGCAGCTCCCCAGCAGAATGGAGCTGTGGGCCTTGGGAGCATTTTGCCTTCTCTCCTGCAGGTGGGGCTATCCCTTTGCATTTGAATCCCTGCATCCTTACAGCTTCTGAAGAGGTACGTAATAGCCAGAGGAACATCTGAAGAACATTTCAGCTGGTGCAGTGAGCAACCAACCCATCAGGGAGCTCTTGAAGGATGTAGGCTGCAAGGAGCTTGCACCATGAGGAGCACTATAAAAGGAGCAACTGGAAAGTGAAGAAATAATTTCATTTGATTTACTGTTTGGACTACACCTTAAGTCCTAATGTGAAGTGAACACTTAATGCAAAGTCAGAGACTTGGAAAGAGAGGCTCTGAAGAGCTCGTGGCTGAGGATTATTTATTTGCCTGGATTTTCACCCCAGATGTGAGTGTTGCAAATAGATAGACACATAAGATTTCTCAGAAAGTTGAAGAGGGAAGGAAGCAAAAAGAAAGCAGGATTGCATAGGTTGCTACTTTAAGGAACTTAAGACTGCTCCCATTGACTTTGGATCAGACCCTATGTAAGGATGTTTCCTTAACGAGGGACTGTGTAGCCTTGAACACAAGGTTGGTTTATATAACCTCAAAGAATCATAGAACAGCCCAGGTTGGAAGGGACCTCGGAAGAACATGGCCCAGCCCTTCATGGGAATTGACAGAAGCTGAAACAACTTGGTTGTTGGAAGCTGCCTGCTAAATCAATAGAGATGACCGGTAACCAGTGCTTGACCTATTTTAAAAATAAGAAGGCAGCCGTCTTGAGAATAGAAATAATATCATATGAGATTAGGAAAAGTAGATATCTAAACATTCAGTTGGGGATAGAGTACAGCAAAGTCAAAACAGGTAGAAAGACCCATGTTGCGTGCAGAGGATATCTCCTATATCAGGCCAGGTTGGGATTGCAGAGAAGAGCTGAAAACTGTAGATTTGCTCTGCTAAACCAGTGACCTTATCACGTTCTCCCCAAAGTGTATCTGATAAAAGAATGTGCTGGAGGGTAGCACACAATTATCTTACCTGTCAAGCCGGTGGCTTCATTTAGTCTGGTAAGTGCATGCGGAGAGAATTGCTGTGCTGGGTGGTGTCTTGCAAACACTTCCCTGAAGTTCTTGCAATGTTGAAGGCATCTTGGTGGGTTTCAGGCAAACCCTTTCACCTACATGAGGGCTACCCAGGTTGCATGCTTGAGGTCAAGGTATCCCTGAAGGCAACTCTCCTGTCTTCCTCCGTCTAGTGCTGTGGGGCCAGGCCAGACTCTGTCAGGCTGAGGAAGCCCTGTGGGCCTGGAAAAAGGGAGCTGTTTCTCTGAGTTGATCTAGAGACAAAACAAAATGTAGAATTCAATGCCAGGCTTGGAAGCTAATGCTTAATTTATTGACTATGGTGTTCAGGTGCCCTGCCTAGAAACCCACTGACGTGAACACGTCTGCATTTTAGTAGATCTGGACGGAGGTGTGTCCACATGTGGATGTGTGCCTGTGCGTTCAGCGTGTGAGCATTTCTGTTCAAGTAGCCACTTCCAAGACAGAGTCAAAGATGGCTTTGGAGGAGTGAATCCAAGATGGTAATCACATTCCCTGCTACCATAGTGAAGTGTACTTTTGGTCCCCATAGAATTGGTTTTGGGTTTTGCCCCTTCCTCCCTTTTTTTTTGTGTGTGTGTGTGAGAGAGAGAGCCCTGTCTGAGTGACTGCAAATTCTGCTGATGGTGCACCATCAGAACAGCTTGCTCTTCCCTCCTCTGCAGCAGCAGCATCTTGGCAGGTCTGACACCAGTAACAACTTGTTTTTGTCAGTGTACTGAGCTGATGTGACTTGGAAGGGGCCCACAGGGAGCAGATAAACATAGTGGCAAGGGTCATCTTCATACAGCCTCTGCTCTGTTCCTAGCTCCACTTCAACAATGAATCTGCGTGTGAGCCTGCACATACACACACATGCACGGTGCTTTATGAAATGCCTCCTGCCAAGCCTGGAGCCATTTACTGCCTTGCCAGCTTTGCTGAATTTAGAGGTAAATTCACTGAAAAGGTCACTAGCAGAATTGCTTTTCAAAAAAACCAGCTCCTAAAATGCCTTTACTGCCCCTGCAGTTTCTGTTGGAAAATATATTGGTTTTGAGTTGCCTGTGAACTCTGTATCTGTGCAGCCTGTTTGTTATCGTAGGGTTGCTCTGAACACAAGTTGTTTTTTTTCAGCATTGCTGAAGGGCAGCAGGCTTTGCACTCCTATTTGTTTATTGTAGGATTGTTGTGTGAAAAGAAGTAGGGGAGATAGGCTTTCTTCCCCGGAGCCCTTTCCTTTGTGTTCACAGTCAGGCATCACAGCTGGGCATTTCCAGAGCCCAGCAGGAGCTTTCTCATCTCTGCAGTGCCCTGGTAGTGCCTGTTCTCTATCTCTTCTTCTTTTACAGGACAGCTTCCCTACTTGTATTTCCTTCAGTAAGCTGAGGTTTTGCTGTGGTAATCTGAATGGGGAGTCATCCATTGCCAATACACAGAGCGGTGGTCCTTGACTGAGCAATGTCGTCGTAATGAAATGGTTGCTCCTGAGCGATGGGGAGTGAGCAGCAACAAGGCTGTTAGCTGGGGCCATATTTTCCTCACCCTGAGCTGGTGCTTGTGCTGGGCTGTTCACTTGAAGATGAGATATCTGCAACCTGCTGCGTGTGGAGGGCTCCCAGGAGCTGTACCAGCTCCCAGGAGCTGTACCAGCTCCTGCCTCCTGACTGGCAGGGCTTAGAACCACTGCAGCTTCCCTCCACCTTCACTGGCCCCAGAGGCCACGGGTTAGGGACTCTGTGTACCAGGAATGAGGGTGATGTTTGATTCTTTTAAACCTGTATTTTGATTTTGGGGTAGCAAGAGCTTGGTGGTGTGGCTCAGGACTGGGCAAAATGCAAGCAGCAGTAGCTTTACACCGGCACGTCTCCTGGTGTATTCCTATCTGAACACGTGCAGCTTCCTATGCTGTCCCTGCACAGACATACTCCACCCTCCCCCAGGGCTCTTACCAGCTGGGGCACAGACTTATTCCACCAAGCGTTGCGCTTACTGGTGACTCACATGGCAAAGGTTCACCACAAAATTGATTTTCAGAGAAAATCAAGAGCCAGGTCCTGGGTGGATTTATTGCCAACCCCAGGCAGGTCTTCCACGCTGCAGCTTTGCGCACTTGTGTCAATAGCAGCTGAGCCAGGAGATTTTCCCTTCCCAGTCCATTTCTGGAGTAAGGTTCCCAGCAATGGCTGAGCTTGATCTTCACCTGGAGAGATGAGCGCCTACGCATGTCTTAACTTCTTTCCTAGAAATCTCACTCCCAAAATAGTCAGACATCAGGTTCCGTAACGTGCTGAAATTTAATGAGCTTCCAGTCCAAGAAACTCCTTCATTTATGAGCAGCCTACAAAGGCTGTTAAATTTCATATTAGTATCGAAAGACTAATGCAAGCGTTTGGCTTTTATTTGAAGGATAGTAAACGTAAATAAAGTAACAACAAAAAGACGGTATGTCCTTTTGCAGAATCTTTGAATTGGTCGGACATATGCGCAGCTAATGAAGGAAGGTGGCTTAAAATATCTCAAAAAACATTTACTGCTTATAATTATTGGACATATGTGTAACTAATTAAAGAAATAATGTACAGATAAGACACAACCACCATCCCAGTAGCAGATGCCCCTCCTACCACCTGCATTGCTCAACAAATTTCATCTCAAGAAGGGAAATGAATTCTCAATTGCAACGTGCCTAGTAATTAACTGCACTGTAATTCCGACATGCAGTGCTGTCACCCACCATCGGGTGGGAGTGGAAAAAGGCACTGCATTTTGTTGATGGTTGAACATTTGTTTTCCTCATCATTTTGACACCGGAGGTAATTGCCATTCCTGAAATATTCTCTCGCTATCATTACAAAGCAACTGTTAGGGACAAATTAATTATGAAGAGTCTTGTTATGACAGATTAATAGGCCAACAGAGGAGATTTCTTTTCCTCCTTTCAGGCAATTGAATAGTAAAATCTAACAGCTCCCATATAACTGTTAGAAATATGTGCTTTTCTATAAACCAACACGTATTTTGCTGGAGATGCAAACCTAGGAATAGAGTGTAGAATGTGTTTCCAAACTTGCTTTTATTGAGCTTTTGCTTTCGCAGTATCACGTGCCAAAACAAGCATGAGACAAGGCCTTGCCGTATGGAGGGGAAGTCTTCATGGTTGCTTCATGGGTGAGCAGTGTCATGAAGGCTTGGAAGTGAGGAATGCTGGACGTGTGGGTTTAATGGATTTTAGTACAAGACATAAAACAGTCTAAGTAATGACTTTATGGCCACTAAGGGTTCCTGGTGTGAAGAACGTCAGATCTGATGTGCTTGTTGAGTTCCAAGTGGCTGATGATGTTCTGCCTGCCCGTGTCCCTCTGGAAGTTGCAGACTACCTGTCCCAAATTATTCTGAGGACTGTTGTGAGGTGTTCCCAAGGCAGCTGCCTTCCTGTGGTGGGAGTGACTGAGGCACTCTGCATCCCTGTGACTGAAGTGTTGTCCAAGCCCAAGAGAGCAGGAGTTAGAAATACCTGAATCGCTCATAAGTGCGTTTAGAAGCTCACTCAGCTATGTGTAGTCAGGACAACAATTTATGTAAACTTGGTTTTTGGGCTTTCAAAGAGGCAGTGAGATCTGTATCTCATCATTGGCCGACTACTGTGAGATGCCAGTGAATCCCAGGTACTGATGAGCACACGATTAAAAAGGAGCTTATTTTAGGATCTAGAACAGGCTTAATATGGACTTACAGCAGCCTCCTGGAGGAGGCCTGTTCATGTTCCCAGCTTTGCCTCGTCTCAAGTCTCACTCGAGTCATGAGGCAGCAGTGACCTGCCAAAGGATCTCTCTAGTCGGGACCAGCAACCCCTCTCTTGAGTTTATCAACTCCAGCCAAGTGTTTGTACGTCAGCACTTTCTCCCATCCCTGGAAAGGATCGAGTCCTCAGTGGCACAGCTCTCCTTCATGCCGTGATCTCCTTAATGAGGGAACACTGAGTTCCACTCTTTCTAGAGACAGAACCAAGACCGTATTTATCACATTTTCCATCCTTCCCTGCTTCCTGAAGTCAGCTTCGTGTTTCACTGTGACTTCATCCTCCTTCATGAGATCTCTGCATCTCAGTGAAGTATGTGAATATTTTAATCTTAAAGGTACTGGAAGTCATAGGTGGCAATGCTTGTGGGTTGCTAGCATCTGATTTCTTCTCATTGTTTTGCTTCACGTCCATCTTGTGCAGTGCTAATTCTCTGAGGTCTTTTTTGGCATGCAAATTTTGTCTTTGGGACTATCCACAGTGATTGTATTTTGCCAGCAAGGTCTAATTCTTCAGAAAGTCCGTGTAAGTATTATTTTTGTCAGGTTTTGTACTGATTACCTTTGTGATATATCTTTTGTCTTGAGTTTACCATTTACGTTCTAGGCAACATTAGAAATTGCCTATTTTTGACTGGTCTGTTGATGCCAATTTTCTCTTGCCTATTGTCTCCACTGCAGTGTCACTTTTTTTTTTTTTTTGGTCTGGTGTTAGTCTCTTATACCAGGTTCTTGTCCTTTTGACAAAGGAACATCAGCTTTTGCTATGTGAGATTCAGGCTGAAACCTCCTAGATGGTGTTTTGTTGGTGGTTTGTTTCTCAAATTGTGGCAGGCACTGCCAGATTTGTAGTTTTGTCCACAGAAGAGTTGTAATTGAGTAATGGTGGAATAGGCTTTTCTTACGCTGCCCCTTGGGGTACTTGCAGAGGTGATCTGTAGTAATCAGCACCTCATATTAAGAAAAGAACCATCCTAGATTTCCACTGGATAAAACCCATTTCTTGCTATTTGTAGGTGCGTCTCTGGGAGCGTGGGGGATAAGGGTATGGATATTCTTTCACAGGCAATTGGGCAGAAATCTATTTCAGAATGTCCTAGGCTGAACCACTCTTCCAGACTATGGACCAGTCACTGTAGCCTTGGATGGGTTAGGTAACCTGAAGTCTTTCTGCTCTTTTTCTTGTTGGCTGTGTGCCCATCTCCCCATGCACTGACAATATTTCTTGTTGTACCCAGTTCCTCGTAAGTAAAATAGTGGCTTACAGCGAGTCTGCAGGTGGGGGGATACTCTGTTTTCTTAAAATTAGAATGAAAGAAGACATTCAACAGCTTTACTGACTATTTTCCTCTTGTTTCTTTTAATATATTTGACATTTACAAATGCAGCATCCCTACCTTGTGGATGCTCATTCATCTCTTGGATGAGAGAGAAAACTCAACAGCTGGCAATGGAAAGGGCAAAATGTTGAATATGTAAGTGTATATAAAGATCTCAATTTTATTCCCTTCACATCCTAGGTGAGCCCCAGCCAAGTGCAGGGGAAACACATGCAGTGTGTTGTTCATTGTGATACCAACTGCAATAAAGGCAATTGTCTCTGGTACTGCTGGGGGTAATTCCTTCTGCCTATCGCGGGAGCAAAAGTATCTGCTCTGGATAATGACTTACCAGCATACAGGTTCACCTGGGCTGTTGTTTTGTTCATCTCAACATGATGCCATGTCAAATATTTGTTTCTTTTCTTATTCAAACTGCTATCTCATGCCATTTCTTTTAAGTGGTACCCTCAAAGCCAGTATGGGTTCTCGCTGTTGCTTGTGTTCCTAGCAGTCAGAAAGATTCAGTAGACCAAGTGCCACCTTCAGTGGCATCCACATAAGCCCATTTTTTTCCAAATCCTGCTCCCATTGGCACCTATGCAAACCTAGTGTTTCCAGTATGAAAGCAGAGGAGTGGCTGTGAGGAGGGGTCTGACCTTCTAATTGCAGTTTAGCAAGTCTATTGATTGTACAGGAATCAGAAGAGACATCAGCTCAGTCTCCCATAGTGGGGTCATTGCTGGGGTGCTAATAGGTACCAGCAGCCTTGCTGGGTGTGTAGCTCTGTGCTCTCAACTGGAGGAAAAAGCTGGAGTAATTTATGTATTTTTCGCTGAAGTCAGCAGCTCTGGCTGATACCCAGAGGGGAACAGATCTGCTGAGTAACAAAGGGACTTTTCTTTTTTTTTTTTCCTCTTCATCATAGGCCTTTTTAAATTAGGACCGCACTATACCACTGATAATGACTTAGTGCCACCACAGCCACTCTCCTCCTGTTGGACGTAGTACTATGACAGTCACTGTAGGTTTTTGGAATTGACAGCATAATCCCATGGTTGTTATCTTTCCTGACTTCCTAGTCAATCTAATTTAATCACTTCTAGGTATTTCATGTGTTGCTGTCTCTCTGCTCTTCAGGCACCCTGTTCCTCTGGGAAGAGGGCTGTTCTTTAAAGGTCAGAGCTTCTCAGATTAAAGAAGGGGAAAATAATCTGCCTCTGTCAATTTGGTAAGGCAATGTCTTATTGAGGTCTCTAGAGTGGCTGCAATGGAAATTCTTCTTTCTGTGCTCTGTGACCAAACTGCGAGTGCTGGTGCTCATCTGTGTGGCTGTGACTGAGGGAGCCTGTTTGCTGTGCTGTCCTGGCCGTTGGAGTGACCTGCCAGGAGAGAAGTTGCATATGTACAAGGGGGAGAAGCTGCTGTCGCGGGGCCTAATCGCCTGACGTTGACTGAGATACGTCCTGACTGGAGGTCAGCTGTGACGTGCAGCTGGTAGGGTGGGATTCGACTGTTGGGAAGAGAAAAATGTCAGCCCGGATTCTTTGGTGTTGACAAAGTGGATGTGACGATTTCTCCCCTCCAGCTGCAACGGCTGCCTGTGCGCTTCCTTCTTCCCTGCACACCCACACTGGGGAGAGCAGCCTGTGTGACGCTACCCTGTGTTGGCCCACTGCTGCCGAGCTAGGTGAGACTTTGCTGAGCTTTCTCCATCTTTCCTTCTGTGTTTGGAACATCCATCCTGACATACCTCGCCTGTCAGTGTGGTTCCTTTGGACTACGTGGCTTTTACAACTCCATTTTATTGCAAAATACGTTGTCGGGAATAAGGGAAGAAGCTGCCAGGTGCTCATCTTCATCTCTGCAGCTAGGCTCCTTCACTTTCCTTTGGAGGCTAGGAATATTCAGCTTGAACAGATTCCCTTGATACTGATTTTATCTCATCTTCCACCTCTTTGCTATACCTGGTAACACTCTGTATGCTTCCTTTCCCATTTACAGTGTCTGACCTCTTGAGTAGTTGGAAAATGTTACCAAGTTAATCTTCTTGGTATGATCTAGTTTTATTATTGAGGGCAAATCATGAAACTCTTTCTGATACCATTCTGGTTCAGCTATCTTGTAGGGGCTCCTGACGTACCCTGCCTTGTTTGTTTTGCTTGCTCTACTTGATCTGGGACTTCGGACTTATTTTAAGTGAAGAGACCACCTCTATACCCCTCTCCCCAGTGTGCAGACTCCCTGTGCGTGGCCATAACTGATTCAGTGGCAGCTAATCCCTACTTGTGGCCTTGATTGAGCTCTTTTTCCGACCCTCCCCATGGCCCAGGACCAGCACTCACTTTCCATGCTACTGTCTACCCAGTGTTTCCTTGCATGCCTATAGCTGTCTGGGGAGCGTTCTCCCTTTAGGTAATTTTTGCTGCACAAAATCATCTCTTGCTGTTAGGTTGTTAGTCTCTGGATTCTGTAGGGTGTGTTGTCAGCAGTTTCTGTTTAGGGAACACTTGTGAATATAACATAGCTCAGTTGATCTTGTTCCTTACAGCAACTGAAAATAGCAAATAAAGCAGGGCTTAATAGGACTGATGGCTGGGAGCCCCCTCACCATAGCTAAACACACAGACGTTTAAGATGGTGTCTTTACAACCCTCAGCTTGTTTTTACTGCCAACCCACATGATTTGATCCAAGCTGAGCTGAATTAATTTTGTTAGCAAGATTCTGAAAGATGCTGTGTCACATTTATTATCGTTTCACCTGCCTCTGTAACAGGAGCTGCAGGCACTGTGATCAATGGATTAAGACACGTGCAGCTTCTGCATATGTCTCTGTGCAGCCGTGGTGCTGAGCGAGTTCCTCTCCTCCATGGGTGCTTTGTAGTGAAGCACAGGGCAGGTCTCTGTATCCCAACCTGAACAGGACACTGAGAGCACTTCTGGGAACCTGCTGACTTTGTAGGTAGCTGAAACATCAGTCCAGGCTTCTAGATTTTTGTGTACGTAGGTCTGGGCTTTCCTTCTCATGTAGACCTGATCTTATCTTCATGTGTAGGTACCATTCATGTAAGCGTACCTACCGCAAAAGGGAGCCTGCGTGAAGGATCTGCTGCGTCACAGGTATTGTCTTCTGGAGAGGGCTTCTCTCAGGGTTGAAAACAGCTTCAAGAAAGAATGGACTTCATGTTGTGTCCTGGACGCAACTCAGCACTTTTCCTTTCCAACAGAGAAAGTGTACGCAACAAGACATTTCCATACCAGTGTGTGAGATCATCTGGGGGATGGGTGTAGGGGCAAGCCTGCATATGGCCTGTCAGCAAAGTCCTGGCGTGTGGCACAGTGCATGCACAGCCCCTGGAGTCCTCTGCCAGTCCAGGAGCCCAGACATGTGTCACGCATCCCTGATGGATGGATTGCAGATCTGGCAGAACCCTATGCTCAGCAAAAAGGGTTCATGAACATCAGTGGCATTGTCTTACCATTGTAAATAAGAGATACAGGCATTACGGTGTTAAGAGGGAGCTATGGGAGAGCTTCACTCGTACATGTGAGATACAAAAAGTCTGATTTAGCACATGGAACAGAAACTAGCCTTCATTTTGCATTGTTGCCCTCCAAGCTTCCTGGGAAATAGTTCAGGCTTTGGGGTATAAGTTTCCCATACTGCTCAGAGGCTTTAGAAATATTACTGTTGTAAATTTCTATTCCCTTCTTACCTTCCGAAGTTTAACTTTCATATCTGTAGTGAGGCGATACCTGCCCTGGTGTTACTTCAGTGTGTATTTACAGTAAATCATCAGCTTCTCTAACTGTGAAGGAGAGACCATCTGAAACAGACAGCCATAGATGCTAGAAGCAAAAAATGTCTCTAAGATAAACCTGACTGGTAAGAGAGAGTCTTTTGCACAGTTCTGCCTGTCTTTTTGTGTTGGGTGTGTCATGTAGGTAATCTAGCACTAAGAACAGAATTGGGAACTTGGATTTTTATTCCCAGTCCTGCCAGTGGTGTTCCTTGCGGGACCCAGTTGAATTATTTCATTCCTATGAGTTCATTTTTTTGGATCAAAGGAGAAGAAAGAGGGTTTGCCTTTGTGAAATGCTTTCAGAGGTGTATAAGAAGCTGGCAATTAAATGAGTTTTAAATAATATTACAGTAAAAAGTCCTAGACTATGAGCCTGTGTAGGGACTGCTGCCATGAGTGAGTGTTTGTTCACAGACAGTATCCTCTAGGAAGGAAAATGAGCCCTTTGTTTTCCCCTTTACTATAATTTTAGCAGACAAAAGATGGCATTGAATCTGCCCAGAATGAATGGTCACTTAAAGATTGCTCTGAAACTCGAGTGTCTTTTGGCCAAGGGTGCATATCAGTTCATGCTTCTGTTCAGTCTTTGAATGTATCTGAATCAGATCTGCTGAGTTTAATTTTAGCAGGTTTTCCTCCTGCTAACCTTTCTGAAGCCAGTGTGTCTCTGGACTGGTGAGCTGGATTTTGCTCACACACCACCTGTGTGCTGACAGCTGCTTTTACAGCTTGTGTCCAGTACAGCAATGGTCTCAGTTCCTTTACCTACCACAGGAAATATGCCAGCATCTCACATTATAATATGTGCTTTTATTTCCTCCTAGTGGGTAAGTTAGTGAGATTACCGGGGACCCTACTTCTGGTCTGTGCTGAAGAAAATCTTACCTACTTCTTGCAGCAGAGATCTAGTTTTCTGAATATTTTCTACTTGCAGGTCGCTAAGATTGTGTGTGAGGTATGGGCTTGCTGTCTGCAGCACCAAATTCATGTCCTTTTTGGCCCAGCCTTCGCAAACCAGAACCTTGTTCACTGGAGGTGATGTCTGGAGGCAGAAGGGGGTCAACTTGACTCTCAGTTTCCTGTATTCAGCAGTTGGATCTGGAACCATTAGTTGGTGAGCTTCGGCAGGTAATGCCATAGCCGTAGAAGTGCTACATCCCAGTTACTTCAGCTGTTATTTTTCCCTTGTCTCTGACCATCCCTTCTGTGTGCTCCTTGTTCTCCCTGCTAAGGAGACTTAGAAAGAATAGTTGCCTTGTATCACAGAGGTGTTTAGACGGAAACAGCTGCTCCCTTCTGATTTTTCTGCTGAACTGCCCCACAGATAACTAATTGCAGCTCAGTTGCTTCTATTAGCTATTTACCTAAAATTGAGCTGGCTAATGAAAATGTTTCTAATTAATACGAGGCAGATTAAAACTCATTACAGCAAGGTCGTCAGTAATGAGAGATAATCAGAGCACAAATGACCGAGCTTGGAGCAAAATGAAGATGGAGCTCAAGCAGCCGATCGGCGCTGGTTGCGCCTGCACCAGCCGGCGGAGTTCAGCAAGGTGACTGCTGGTGCTTGGCGCTGGGGTCGAGCAATGCTGCTTCCTCCTCCCAGCGCAGCCTGGCATGAGACTGGTGGAAGAGAAGGACCTCAGCTGAGTGTAAATGGTTCCCTAATCACGGGGTATCTCTAACTAGGGCTTTGTACTAGGCCTCCCTTAGTCACCAATACTTGAAATGGTTAAGAACCACCTTGAGATACTAGTGTGGGAGTAGGTGCAGTGTAGGTGGGAGGTCAGTGTCTCTGTGTGCTCGTGCATGGAAATTCAGAGTCCTGATGGTTCAAAAGGTGGGAGCTTGCATATCTGCTCAGTGGGAAGCACGCTGGCTTGGAAGGTTTGGAAAAGTCTTTCCTGATTTCCAGAGAGGATTCCCTTGAATCACGAAATGTGTCCATTTGCTTTAATTTCAGTTGCATTAGCGCTAGTGATGCAAGGCCCCAGCACCAACACCAGCTTTCAGCTGACACAGGTTCACTGTGTATATCCTTCCATTTGTGCAGAGTTCAGTGGCCATCCTGCTGGTTGTGTGACGGCCTGTTCTTGTATTCATGGCACCGAGAGGCTAGGAAATGGTCAATTAAGCCTAAGGGGTCATCTCTGTCCTTTATCCTTTGCAAGCTGTAACTCTCTTTTCTACTTCCTGGCTGTCCCACTGGCTACCTGCTGTCGTGCTAGAATTTCTGAAGGATTTGGATCTCTGCTAGGACTCTTTTGAGCTATGGTAGTCAAACTGAGAATTGGTGGATGCCTTTTTACCCAGGGTTTGCCCTAAGTGAAGCTAACTAAAAAGTACAGGACTAAAAGGGTGACAACATACCTGCTTAAGTGAGGACTTACGAAATGCCCCGGTATCCTGGGGTTAGACAGACACCCATAGGTTAACCATTATGAATGTTATATGCATCTTACACAAATAAAGAATTATTAGATTGTGGGGTACACTGCACCAGGAGTTACTCCGATTCCAAAGATGCGTGCTCGGCCTGCGATCAGCAGTGTGATCAGTCAGTAATACTGTAGGGAAGCGTTTGAATGGGAAATATCTGGTGTGCAGAAGAACAAGCTTTTGTAAAAAGTAGGCGGAAGAGGTAGTATATAAAGGAGGTAATGAGAATTCCATTCAGAGTTGTGTCTCAGTGCAGCATCCCTGCTGTCCGTCAGTTTGATTACCAGGCTGATAGTGTTAGTGAAGGCTATAGTAGTTTATATGAACTGTATGCTTATTCACATTTGTTGGAAGAGAAGGTAACAGCCCCTTGGACACAAGCATGCCTTTGCTGCAATGGGTTCTAGGTTTCCTATTGCGGTTTTTAAAGGACCCAAGTACCCTATTTGCTTCGCAAATAGCTGTATGCTCCCTAACCGTTTCCACAGACACTTGGCATGGCACTTGCTTTAAGTCTCTGAGTGTGTTAAGTGGGAGGGGACTTCTTTTTGATCTTCTCCAGTTTGCGCTGCCCTGGGTCGTTTAAAGCCATTCTATAGTTCTACCAGTCATGTGCACGTGGCCCTGTCACCGTCAGGTGTGGAAGAGAAAAGGATGCAGCTAGATTCCTTGCCTGTCTCCCGTGACATGTTTTCTCCATCCCCTGCTTAAGGAGTTTTGGGGATGCCCACTGGTGGTGATGCCATCTTCCCTTCCACTGTGTGAGACAGTGGAGTCCAAGGGACAGCCCGGCTCTTCCAGTGCAGTCTCCTGCTGCTGTAGACATCCCTGGGAGAGCTGTCTCATGCAGGAGAGCTCACAGGATACGTACCTGGGATGCTCCCACACACCCTGCACCACGAGATACCTCCCAGCATCCAAAAGGCTTAGTATAAAAGACCATAAGTGGTGCTTCTGCTGTGCCATGGGAAGAAAGCAAGGAGTCACAGACATAACCAGTGTCCTAAGTCCTTGCAGTGGCAGAGAATTTAGCAAATGCAGAAGATCCTTGGAAACCAGTTGAACCCCCAGCAGAAGAGGTGACCGATATAATTGGAATGTGGGAGATGAATGCACCAAATAGGTTCTTTAGAGATTTTAATGATGCTGGGAGCATCAGTGCACCCTGTTTGCATTCTGTCTCTCACTGTGGCCGATCAATAGGGTAATTTTTGTCTTGATGCCTTGAGCAAGAGTGTTTAAAGCCCTTTAGACATTTTATTACGTGTAATGTTCTTATGAGTCTGTAAAATGGGGGATAGCGATCCTGAGTTTTGTAAAGAGCTTTGTAAAAGCACTTTTAGAGATGAAAAGCTCCATATTAAATCAGGTATGGTTGTTTTTATCATAAATGTCTGAAGCCTTTCTGAATTCCATTAAGCTCTTGGCTTCTCTATCCTCTGACAGTGAGTGCCATTGGTTAATGCTGTACTGTGCAAAATGGGATGTAAAAAAAATAACTAAAAGGGTTGTTGCTTTGTGGAATGCCCTATTTGCTGGTTTTTGAGAGCTGGAAATAGGAATGGGAGATTTGATTTTTATTATTTCATGTAACTCCTTTCTTTCTTACGCATCAACTCTCTAATCAAAACAGCCCCCTAACATTTCAAATCTCTATGGGCTCTTTTCAGGGCCATGGTAATTTTTTCTTCTCCTTCTCTGTCCTCTTTGTTTTTTCTTCAATACCTCTTTTTGCAAGGGTATGTCCAGCATCCAAGGTGAGGTTTGCACTTTCAGTTTATACAATGGCATTTTGATATTTTAAACATTTTTCTCTTTCTCTTTCCTAATGCAGTTAAGCAGCTTGTTTGTTTTTTTTCCTGACCCCCACTGTGCGTTGAGCAGGTGCCTTCACTGAGCTGTCCACAGCAACATGATGCAAGTGTTCAGTGGTTACAGTAAATTTAGAGCCCATCAGTGTGTGCAGGCAGGATAAATTGCTCTTTCCAATATGTGTAACCTTGCAGCCATCTATGCTGAGGGTGATCTGCCAGTCTATTGATTGTTCACCAGTCTTTGGTAGGGATGTGGCAGGGCTTATTTTCCCATAGTGGTGAATAACTTCTGTTGCATCTCCTGGAAGTTTTGTCACTGCACTGTTTTCTCCTTCCTACCACTAGCAGGGAGATTAAACTTTGGTGCAGGAGGGGGTGGAACAGGATGCTCTGATGTTAGTTTTTAAGTAATGCAGGGCAACTCGTTTGTAGCAGAGAGCCCCTTCTGGGTACTACCTGTACCTGCTTCTTTTTCATCACGTTTCTTGGTGTTTCTCCTGCTAGTTCAGCCTCCCTGGAAGTAACAACATTGCAGGTGCTGATGTGGACAGGGCTTCTGCAGTATCACCTTGTCTAAAACTGCTCAGAGCAGGCTGGAATGAAGCTGTGGTAAAAACACCACTAAATGTTGCACCTTTGTCCTAACTAGAAAGTCTCCCACTGCTGCTTTCTGTAGTGCTGGGCTTGGTGTGGCAAGGAGGGAATTTTGAGCAGGGAATGGGATGAAATGAGCAAGTAGAAGAGTGTTCTTGCATCTTGTCCAATAATTACTTGATTTTCTTTTTTTTTTTTTGTGGAGGAATTTATTGAAAGCCACTTGAAAGTGCTGATAAATATCTTCCCTTTTACTTTCATTGACTGTTGCATTAACATGTTCAGAGTATTTTAGTGGACTGGTGAAAAATGATTTTTTCCTTCTAACCTCCCTGTTTTTTTTCTTTTTCCATTCATATCACATTTAGCTAGATGATTTTTGGTACTCTTTGTAATTATTGTCTCAACTAATTTAGTTGAGACAGAATAAAAGCTAATGGGGCTATAATTTCCCAGATTACTCTGGACTTTTCTTAAAAACAGGGCAACATTTGTTCCCCTTCCTAACACTTTTAATGTGCAATCCCCTTTTTGTTATGATTATTAACATTTCAGCTACCTTTTAAATTCATCTGTAATTTTTATATGATTGAAGTGTTCAAAGTATTTCCTGGAGGCATCTTATATGAAATACTGTCTTGGAATCATCGGTGGCGTGAGCGGGCATCTCCTGCCTTGTTCAGGTAGGGAACGGGTAGCATGTGAGTGGGCAGCCAGGTGGTGTGGAGCTGGTCCTGCTCACCTGTCCCAGGGTGCTGTCTGGTACAGAGGTAAGTGGAAGGAGCAGCTTTTCTAGACCTGTCTTCCACAAAACCCAGCCTGATGTCCTTTGTGAGGCATCTGTGTTTGTAGGGTTCCCGGAGGCAGCAGTCGTCATCAGGAATTTCTGGTGACTTGTTTGTTATGTCTTTGACTAATTGCATTTCAAATTTTCACTCTGCATTCCTAATCCTCATTTCACGTTTTGCCAGCTGTGAAGATGCCCCTCAGGGTTGGAATGACTTTTCTGAAGGATTTTTCATAGGAAGAATGGCTTCCGCCACTTACCTTACTGTCTTCAGTGGCCTTTCTGAGCCCTTTTATCACCAGATCTGTCAACAAGTAAGATACACTGGTGCAAACCTGAGTATTTTAACTGTGGTATTTCTTTTCTTCTAAATTAGTTCCTTTATTTTTTAAGGCCAGGTAAACGTCTGCCCATTTGTGACACCTGTGCATCTGATGCTCTGAAGAACAGCTCTTTGCCCAGGTCTCTGTGAGTAAAGACTTCTTCAAAAGCATCAAAATGACTTGAACAGAACAGATCTGTTTGTACATCAAGGGTAAATAAAAAAAAGTCCCTTTGCATGTCTGCTTGCAGAGTATGTGCTTCATCCCAGAGGTGCCTCCTCTCCACACCTGAGAATTATTGCTTTCATTATGGCCCACATGGAACCATTTTAATAATCAGTGTTAATTCCAGTCTACCCAGGGTTTAGGCAGACCCTATAGGTCAGATAGCCATGCTGTGAGGCAATGGGTAAACTTGTCCTGCTGAAATTTGAGGAAGGGGGAGAGAGAGAGAGGGATGCCCATGTGGACTGGGGAAAGAGCCATATACACACTCAGGCAGCATTTGTGATCTGAAGTGCTTCCTGAGGGAGGCTTATTCTTGGTAATCCTCTGTATGTGCAATGCTTCCTTTCTCTACAGGGTGCTCCTAGGCATGATGCGTAGAAGCAGGTCCATGTCTAACTAGCTGCTGTTCCCAGCTCTTTTCCCTGATAAGAAGAATCTTCAAAGTATTGCTTGTGTAACAAAGAGCAATATCTTAAGAGATTTCTTGGAGAAAAGCTCTGAGCCTTTCTGGGGGATTTCCATTTACCCAGTGTCTTAAAGGTAGGACAGTAACGTGAGTCAAGAGCATCAGACACTGTGGAAGGAATGTGATACTCTTACTTATGATTAGGAAAAGGTCATGTATCAGAGAAACAAGTGCCATGTCTGGACCATGACCTGGCTTGCAGAGATCCAGGCAATTAATAGATAATGTTAGGAACATTTTTCTGCTAAACATCCTGACCTGGTTGATAAGAGAAGACTTCGGAAGCTGGATTCACAGTCCCACTTCATTCTCAATTCTGCCTTTAATGCAGACTGCAGTTTTGTTAAATTCAGGGCTACAGGTAGACTTCCTTCTTCACAAACATGTCTGGCCATCTCTTTCTCTGACACTGGCAGGAGCTGGCATTCCCTGGTCCTGACAGCCATCCAGGGTGGCTGTCTCTCATCTCTCAGGAGTATTAGTCGGACCAATCATGAAAGCACTGTGGAGGATGCTATGCATAGGGTTTTTGATTTGTTTTGTTTCTAGAGCCCTCAGTAAGGATGCCCTCATCTCTGTTGTTGAGCACTGCTGTGTTCATAAGGCAAACCAAGTTCTCTGTAAGATGGATAAGTTCGGGAGGGCTGAAATTTCCTCTTCCGCTGCAGGCATGAAGTGACAGGCATGACCTTGTTTGTATCTGTGTGTATACAATGTACATTCAGCTACTTGACTTCTCCATCCTCTTGGCTGCTTTTGGTCATTTGCCAGCCCTTGGTGATCTGGATGGGGCAGGTGGGCACACTGGAGCCAGTGCCTCTAGCCCGAGCTGGCTGCCCTGGGGTCGCTGGTGCTCTGCCCTGAGCCACGCAGCAGCCTGGGGTCTCTTGATGGGCTCCTGCTGCATCTGGGGGGATCGCAAGCCCTGGCTGGCCCTCGCTCAGTGCTGGGGCTTTCTGAGTGTTATCTGCGAGGAGCTGGGCCTGGCTCCTGCCTGTGCCCTGGGCTGCAGCTGGCCCCACACCCTGGGGGGAGCTAGGCACTGCTCTGCTGTCGGCAGGGGGGTTCCTCCCCTGCTGGAGGCAGTGTGCAGAGGGCAATTATTGGAGCTGCATTAAAGCTGTTTCCCTGTAATGGGCTGAACTCCCTGTGCTGTGACAAACTACCCAGCTGCTCTGGCTCCCTCCCTCCCACTGCCTTTCTCTTTCATCCCATTACTCCCTCCCTGCTCTTCTTGCTTTCTCGTCTGCTTTCGCAGCTCCTTTTCCTTATTCCCTTTTGGCCTGCTTTTGCCTCTTTGCACACAGAGGAAAGCAGAAAAACAGCCAGGGCAGAGCCCTGCTTGTTACAGCAGGAGCTTTAAAGCAGGTATGTAAAATGCAGCACAATAATAGGGGAGGCTTCAGGGATGCTTGTGGAGGTTGTTTTCTACCTGTGCATCTGAGTATTTTGAGCAGGCCATGTGCTGGGATAAGCACGCTCTCCGAGTGCCAGTTCTGCCTGCCTGTGTGTGCCCACGTAGGAAAGTGCGGGGGGGCGTGTGTGTGTGCGTGCATCAAGCTGTCAAGTCTCTCAAACCGAGTGTGAGACTTTCACATTAGGCTTTCTCCTCACGCTCCCCCAGGCCTGTATTTTATGCGCTTGCAGCTCAGCACCCAGCCTGTCCCCTGACACGTTCCCACAAGCGAGACGTTCACCCTGTCCCGTGATGTGACACAGCACTGCTTGGCGTGGAGGGCAAAGGTAGCCACTAAATGGGGAACAGTTGTGTGTGTCTGTGTAAGGCTTTCGTTGGAGTCCTTCGCCACAGGATCTTGGTGTCTCCTGGGCAGATGAGGTCTGCAGACACAGGATTTGACCTTCAATGACACGTGACGTGGAACCCAGAGGAATGAGGAGCCTCCATTCAGATAGGTGCCAGGCATTGCCAGGAGATGGGTGCAGAGTAGTTGTTTTTTTTTGTCATTGATTTGCTTAGATTTTATTAATGTATCGGGCTTATCTGAAGTTTATTAAAGAATATTGAGTGTAGCTGTGTCCTTGGCAGGAGGCATTCCTAGTGAGAGCAATAAAGGCAGAATAAATCATTGTCACTAAAAGATGTGGTGGCTGGTCTGCTCTTGAGAGGCAGAATGAACTTCAGGAGCTGAAATCCAGACTGGGCAAGCGGTGGGTGGTAAGTTTTGTCATTTGGGTGGTTTTTGGCCAAAGTGAGCAAAACTGGCAAGTCTCCTAATTCTAAGTTTCTAAAACTACTGTCTCAGTGGACTTTAGCAATGTGAGCAGTAAGACTAAGATGTGGCTTGACTGGAGGGATGTAATTTCCCCTTGTGGTGTTTTGAAGTGAGCAGAGGAGGATGAAGGACTGCCCACATACTGCCCTTGCTCACTGCCAAAGAGACATCTGTAGCACTGGTGATTTAAATGATATTTTCAACACTCTTCTTCCAATTTTCTAGAAGTTCTTGGGATGGTATCTGGTTTTCTTCTCACTTTATTTTACTGCGCTCTCACTGAGAGTCTACTAAACATGGTTATGGTCCTGACAATCGCGTTTTGACAAGGGTTTGTAGCAGTGGATCACAGTGATGAACCAGTGCTGTCTATGGGTGGACATCTTGTTGTGCTCAAGGATGTAGCCCAAGGCAGAGCCAGAAACTAATTTTCTGTCACGGATCATGGTGCCTGTGCACCATGTGCGTGGTGCAGATACATGTGGAAGTCCCTTCTGCTCTGTAACAGGCAGCAAGGGGGCTTGGCTGATGTTCTGATCTCTCTCCGCAGGTGCACCTGCGTTCTGCTGAGCGCCTCCGGGAGCTGTGCTGCGCCAACCGAGGCACCTTCATCAAGGTGGGACAGCACCTGGGAGCGCTTGACTACCTGCTGCCCGAGGAGTACACCCGCACCCTAAAGGTGCTGCACAGCCAGGCCCCGCAGAGCACCAGGCAGGAGATCGAGCAAGTCATCCGCGAGGATCTGGGCAAAGAGGTAGGGGCTGTTCAGGACAAAGATGCATTAGCAGGGCTCTGGGAGGAAAGACTGCTCTCCCCTGGCTGCAGTAGACCAATTCCAGCTGGCACTGACAGCCCTTTACTTTCTCGAGCCCCTAATTAACCCCTGAAGAAAATAATAACATAAATCACTTTTGGTGCTTGCAGTCAGGTGGCACACTATCCAAGGAGTCTGTGTCACCGTTAACCCTCAGCAAGCTGCAGCACTGAGGTCAGAGGTGGGTGCCTGTGTTAGCTAGGTATAAAGGAAGTAGCCATGGCATTTAGAGAGGGCATTCTGCTGCTTGGAGTCTTGCTCCGTATGAAGGGAGGTCTCCTCACAACTCCCAGATTGAGGAGAGGAGTTTCAAGGAGCACAACTGACATGGTGAGAGGGAGGGAGGAGGCAACAGTGTGCAAAGGTGAGAGTGGAGAAGATGGGGGCGTGGTGGGGGGAGACAGGTGGCTGAAGAATGGAAGCAGCATGTACATGTGTAGCTGCTCATATACAGATGTTTGAGGCTGTTTTGGGCAGTCTGACTGTGTGTTGAGGAAGTATGGGGAGAACGTGAAGGGGTAAGTGAAGTATTTGCACCTAGTGGATATGTCATGGATGGATTTGGGTGGGGTGTGTCTGCCTATGTGTAGTTTTAAGGCCTAAGTATTGTGTACAGTTCATATTTCCCTGCAGTTTAATGGCAGGATTAATGTCAGCCCCTGACCTGCCTTCCCTTCGCCTGCATGTGAGCCAGCTCCTTCCTCTCTCAGCGCTGCATCCTTGTAGCATGGCCGGTACCAGCTGTGTTTCATAGCTCACTGGGTAGATGGAGCAGGGCAGGCTGTCTGCTCCCTGCAAACCCCTGCTGCTCCGTGGGGCTCCATCCGGCAATCTCACTTCTGCAGGAGCTGTGGAAAGCCACCCCGAGGTTAGCCCCTGTTAAATTACCAAGGCAGGCACCTCTGCCTGTCTGCGTGGTGTGTCTCAGAGGCTGAGCCTGGCGCTCAGAGGTGGGCCCCCTTCTTTCCTCTCAAGTGCATATTCAGCTGCCACTGATACGCCCTGGTTTCTTTCAGCATTTCGGGAGCTAGACGAGCCCTCCATGCCTCATTGATTCCCAGCGAGGCAGCTCGAATCCAGTCTCCACAGCAGCCTTCCCTCTTAGCATTCACATCACCCACATGGGCAGTGCTGGGCAATATTTAATTTTAAAGAGACAGAGGAAAAAAGATAGAAATGGGAAGAAGGAGAGAGGAAATGCTAATGAGGATGAGAGCAATGGTTACATAAAGACAGAAATTAAGAGAATGAAATGTATATGAGTAAAGTAGCAGGTAAAACTCAGCAGTATTAAAATCACAGGTAAATGCCCATGCCTATTAGTATGAAGGTAACAAATCAAAGTATTCAAAAACAGAAATGATTTGGGGAACCTAATGCACCAGTTTTCTTTCCTGAAGCCCGGAGGATTAATAGGGCTACATCAGGAACAAATTTAACTCCAGTGTAGCTACATCCTCCATACATTTTAAATACAGTATCCTTAGCTGAAATATAGATGGCAGAAGGGCAAGGTGGAGTGTCAGAGCAGTGGAGAGTGCAAGGAGGGATACTGAAACCTTTCCCCTTGGGGCCTATGTCAAACCTAGGAACTTGCAGATGAATCCAGAAAGAAGAGAAAATAACAATGAGGGAATCTTCCCATGGGGCCTAGGCCTAGCTAGCCCTGCTGCTCTCAAATTCAGTGGGAAGACCTGCAGTTCTCCCTAACAAGTACAAGAGTAGGCTCCTCAGATAAATCTCATGTGTATGCAAGAAGTAATTACATACAGTTCGGATCAGTGCAGAATAAATGGGGGAAATAACAATTGGAAAGGCAGATACACCTAGGGAGGAATGTGGCAAGCTGACAAATTAGGCAAGAGCTTGGAAAAAGGGTGTAAAAATTAAAAAAAAAAAAAAAAAAAAAAAAGGCAACAGACCAAACATTATCACATGTAGAAGGATTGCATCTCCAGTCAATTAGAAATAGCCTGTCTTCTGTTGTGACCTACTCCTGAGAATCTTATCAGAGGCTTGGATGATTGGAAAAAATGGGGTGGTTTTGTGGAAAAAGTGGTCTAAGTGCAGAGCACAGTGATGGGACTGATCTTTGAGCAAAGGCAGAGGGCTTGTGAGGTAGGCTGCAGCCATTCCACGTGTGTTGTCGCCGTGCAGACTTGCACAGCACCCTGCTGATAGCAGAGCTCCCACTCTGGGCCAGCAACGTGGGTGGAGACTGGGAGCTGCAGCAGGTAGCTCTGTTGGGTGAGCTAATGGACTGATTTTAAGTTGAGTTGCATGTGTGTGCAGATCTGAAACAGAAAGGGAAACATAATATATGATGGCTTGTGGGTTGCCCTGTCAATCCCCGTTTTAAGTCTAGGGGGGTTATGTGTACCTATCAGGGATTATTGGGATAAAAATAATTAGTAGCGACCAGATGCTGTCTCTCTCATCTCAGCCACAGTGGTTTGGCTAAGTGATGGTGTGAGGTGATCATTCCCTAGGGTATTGTTTAAAAAGAAGAGTGTCAGTGAGAGAGCAGGCTGCTCAGGACAACACAAGTAGTAACATTAGAAGAAACTGCACAAATAAATCTTTACAATGACTTTTGGAAATGCTTACCAGAAAGATCACAGAGTAAGAGTCTTTTGAGGAGACAGTGGAGATACCACAGGTTGAGCTTGCTCTGGATGGATTTCCTGGATGAGTTGGGAAAAGCTGTGTGTGTAAAAATAGGCAATGGGATATGAATGAAAGAATCTCTTTTACCTCTGCTTTCATCTTCCCTGCTTGAGGAGGATCCTGAAAGTAAAAATGTGTCATGTTGAAAACGAATGAGAAATGAGTATGTTCCCTGCCCCACAACTATAATTTTCTCTGCAGGGCTACTGATGACACATGGGAAGATAGCTGGTTCAGCTAAATTCTCTGATTCAGCAAGGTGCATGCAAGAGCAGAGCCAGGCAACTTCTGGTGAAATGTGGACACCAGACGTTTAAGGAGAGAGAGCGATAAGGGAGTGAAGGTGAATCTTTCAGAGTGGCAGCACCTTAAAAGTGCAAAATCCTTGAGCTTTAGAAACTGAGAAATGATGGAAGAACTGTTTGGCCAGCACTGGGATTAGAAGCACTTCCTCCCTCTGGCAGATATGCTGGAAGAGATGGACTTGTGGCTGTGGAATACAGGGATATTGGGGAGGTGATGACAGTTTGGTCCCAGAGCAAAAGTACAGGACCCAGGGCATCTCTGAGCTTGGCTAAGCCAGACAGCCCTTTTGTGTCTGTGAGAAAGGCTTCCTGTAGGTCTTTTACTGTGTGATTTCCATGGACATGGTGCTCAGAGGAGCTAACTGCTCATTGCTAAGACTGATCAAACTGTTGTGAGACTCTTCCATTCAAAAGTACACTTGTTGCTCTCTGCTCTGATCAAGGCCACCCCAGAGCATCCCTCCTCACAGGCCTCTGTGGCCGCAGAGTGTCTTCAGCGTTTTTACAACTCTGGTCTTCCAAATATCCATGGTGTCTTTCTTTTGTCTGGCTTTAGTACTGTCTTGTGCAGTCCCTACTGTGGCTCTGTGGAACTCATTTCTCTTCTGCTGTGCAATGAACAGTGAGTCTAGCTACTGTCACTGGTGTCACTGCATAATCCTTCTTACCCCAGCATACTCTTTTACCTCTTTATAGGCCCAACATACCTCCTGGTTTGCTGTCATCCATCTGGTCATAGCACATGTCCCAGTAGTAGCAAATCTCTTCCCACTCAGCACCGATGTAATGCCTATCCAATGTACAGCAAAATGGCTCTTTCCAGAGCCTATTGCTCGCCAGCTTCCAGACCATCTTCACACATCAGCATTTCGTAATCAGCTTTCTGACCTTTCCCCAAGACTCCTCATTCTTGCACTTCATGTGTTTATGTACTCTGTATTCCACCCAGGTTTTTAGTCATGTTGGAGGTGCTTTTTCTTGGTGGGAGCCATTTCTTCCCCTCCTTCCCCAACGTTATTCATACAGAAATCTCCCAGATCCTTTGGTTTTGCTCTTCTCTGACAGCTTCCCCTTGGGCTGGTCTTCTGCTCCCTGTTCCTATGTTTGGTCTGGGATTAAGCAGTTGGGAGTTAGGGCAAGGATAAAGTTAGCACCCCTCTGAGGCTAGTGTGATGCCACGTAGGGGCTTTCCCATGTTGGCAGGGTGCTGGTACTGTATGGCTGCCCAGGTGCTTTGGGCCCAGGCTGTGTCCTGGCCTGTGGGGTAAGGGTCTGGCCTTACCTGGCTGTGAGAATGAGGGTTTCTCCTTCCTCCTATCCCCTTGACTTATCCTCACATCTTCGGCCCCTCACTCACAGCTGCTGAAACTTTTTCAGAGCTGAGTGGAAACTGCTGAAGCTGGAGCAGTCTCATTTGCTATTAAGTCAGGGGTCTCAAGAAGTTTTGACCAGCTTTGTGTTTTTTTTTTTTTTTTTTTGACCCCAGGTATCCACATCTGCACACACACTTATACAACTTCTGGAGGGTTTGCTGTGCTCCAGGAAGACCAAGAGGCAAAACAGGCTCCCTGCAGAGAATATGCCAGTGATTGAATTTGTTGCTTCCAGTGCTCACTTAGTTCAAAGCTGGGAGAAAGCGCTGGGGAGAGCCCAGGGGTCAAGGCTTCACTGTGATGAAGCCAAATCATATAAGGGGTTTGAATAGATGGAAAGCCAGACGTTTAGAAGGATGTCAGTCCAGCCCTGCTTTGTGGGAGCACAGGTAATGGGAAGTAGTTTCTAATTGCTTGATTAGCCAGCACCTCCAAGGAGACCATCCTTTTCATCCACAGTTAGTTAATTGTGGCTTTTACCTGTTCAAGGACTATTTTGCCATTTGTAAGAAGCCTCCTGCAGCCGTGCAGTAATGGAGCTTGCTGGTCGAGCAGGGCAGGATACGCCAGCGGTTTGACTGTGATTTGTAACCAAAGCACGTGTGCTAGAGAAACCTCCTGTGCTGTAGTTGTTGAATCAGAATTTATTTTTACAGACAGTGGTGTATGGGGGACCCAGCCTTCAGTTAAAGGGCTTTGCTCTCCTTGGTTTCCTACCCTTGTACCTGGCAAGGCACCGCTGCTGTGCAGTAAGAAACAGATGTGTACTCTGAGAAGCCGTTGTACCTGCAGCAAAACCATGGCTAAGAGGGAGACTAACCTTTGTTCCTCTACCTTAAATTGCTCACAAGGTTCCCAAAGTGTTTTATAGGCTGGGTACGTAAGGTTTATTCACCCCCTGTTGAAATATACCCATATACACCTGGGAGCATGGTCACTACAATGATGCCCAGCAATGCTACACAGTCATTTGACAAGGAGGGGCAAAAATCCTATGCCTGTGTGAACCTACCAGGGAAAGGAGCTGGAATAAAACTGTAGCAAGGTACTAATGTCCTGGCTTTTGCCATGACAGCCTTAACCACTGCAAGAAACTTCCCTGCCCTTGAGCTGTTGCAGTCTGAGAAAGGACAGAGGGAATAGGAGAGACTTCTTATTTCACTCCTATTTCTGTAGGCACTCTTGGTACAACACGGCAGCCTTTGCTGTGCCAGCAAGAGGGGGGAGGACAGACTGATTCCTTTCTTTCTGGAACTGTTTATCAGCACTTTAAGCTCTGGCAAGACATATGCTTACTTCTGATTTGCAGAACTGTTGAAGCAGTGTGCAGCCCTGTGGAAGAGTAGCTCAGGCTTCAGTAGGCTGTTGGGTATTACACTGCATGTCCTACAGCATCCAAGTTGTTCCCAGGGGAACGTGAAACACTTTTTGTAGCTGGCTCCATATGCTGTCCTAGAGAAGATTCACTTACCCTACTGGAGGACAAGGTCTTCAGGTAATGATGCTGCAGATCCTGTCGTGACCCCAGGAAGCCTTGTTGCAGGCTGGCGGTGTTGTTGAACTGATGTAGGATGCCAGGAGATGTGCCTCCTTCCTCCAGAGTTGCAAAGGTGGGGTGTACTGCCTGAAAGTGCTGCTGCGTGGCCCAGTCAGTGCGCACACAGTCACTCTCATGGTTTCTCACAGAAGCATCTAGGTTGGAGGAGACCTCTAAGATCACCGAGTCCAACCTCTGACCTAACACTAACAAGTCCTCCACTAAACCATATCACTAAGCTCTAAATCTAAATGTCTTTTAAAGACCGCCAGGGTTGGTGACCCAACCACTTCCCTGGGCAGCCCCTTCCAATGCCTAACAACCCTTTCAGTAAAGAAGTTCTTCCTAATATCCAACCTAAACCTCCCCTGGCACAATTTTAGCCCATTCCCCCTCGTCCTGTCACCAGGCACGTGGGAGAACAGACCAACCCCCACCTCGCTACAGCCTCCTTTAAGGTACATGTAGAGTGCGATAAGTTCGCCCCTAAGCCTCCTCTTTTCCAGACTGAACAATCCCAGCTCCCTCAGCAGCTCCTCAGCGCTGAGTGTCTGATGCCAAATGACTCTGTTGAACAGGCTGTATGTCCCATGGTAAAACCTCGAAGTCTGGGCCTCCTGTAGCTTGTGACCCTGGTTCTTTCCCCATGTACCCCACTCCAGCAATGCTGTGCCTTGGGCCTGCTTTGAAGTTGGCCCTCCTGTACATCACCAACAGGCATGGGGAAACTAGGGTTAGGTCACCAAGAGCCTCTTCCGCCTGCTGTGGGCTTTAAGTCTAGCACAGGCAATCTTCTTTTCTCTGACGTTACCCACCCTCATTGCCCACCAGAGTGGAGACCAGGCTGTGATGGTCATGACTGTGAGGGTGCAAGCTGCTGTTGTAAGCACGGGGCTGGGGATTTGGCCCTTTTCCCACCCCTCTGCTGGTCTCTCTCAGTAGGCCCATCAGGGCTTCCAAGCAGTTGTCAATAAAAAACACATTTGTATTAAAATTATAATGAGGAATAAAAAGACTTTACTTTTTTTTCAATAACTCAGGATATAAAAAAGAGATTTTTATCAATTATGAAAAGGATTTTGGCCATAAAAAGGTAATTTAAAGAGTCTGAGATGGATGGCGAATAGCATTAATGTCATCCAGAACAAATGGGCCCACATTACTCAACTGGAAGGCAGGAGCTGCCGCTGCACTGCTCCTGCTGCTGCGACTGCCTCCACCGGGCCCCGTCTCCGGGTAAGAGGAGTCCCTTGTTTCTGTAGGGGCTCAGTGCAGCTGCCCCCACACCGGGCCTGTGCAGGTGGTAGCTGCCCAGAAGCAGTGCTCCAGTGCTAAGAGTGGACAGGGAAAGCAAACAGACGACTTGGTGTGGCTCAGGTGGGCTGCCTTGCTTTGTCCCTCGTGCCTCTGCTCGCTCTGTTTGCAGGCTCCAGAGTTATTGATCCTTAATGTCACACCAAGGGCAAGCTGGTGTCCTTATTCCCAGGGGAGCTTTGGGACAGAGTACTCCCTCCTACCACGTGTGAGATGGCTGTTTACTTCTCCCAGATGCTCTAAGCCCCATTGCCCATGAGGAGGAAGGTTGTGGTGGATAGATTAGAAGATAATCTTCTTTTCCTTCCTTTAAGCTAATGGTTTACAATACAAGAGGTTGGGCAGTGGTTTTTCTGAAGGAATTTTTTTTAATCTTCTGTGAGAAGTTGAAACATCCGAGACCAGAAGATGGAACGGGGAATGGCCTGGTAAGGAGTAATTCTGATTGGCATGCTTAGTGACGTTTTTTTCTTTAATTCACAGATTGTTTAGGTGCATGGGGATTAGTATATGATATACCTGCATGGAATTTGTTGGCTCACAGCGTCTTGTGTGCAGATGGTAGGCTCTCTTCAGTATAGTTTTGAGAGATTTGATGACACCTGAAGTGTTTCTCTGATGCAAGTCTTGTCTGCCAGCGCGCAGCACAGCTGTGTCGGGCTGTGTTCAGGGTCCATGCGTGTGGAGGTGGTGGATATGGTGCTCAGCAGTGCTCCTTCCACAGGCAGAAACCGTATCTCAACACATGGGTCACCCTTCCAGTAACAAACAGTCACTGGAAACCTCTATCTCTAACTGGGATTAGTAGCCCTTGGGTGGCCTTCTTGCATGTGAGGACTTTCTTTTTTTGAACTCAGAGTGTATCTCATTTGCTCAAAAACGTCTGTATGCTTTTAAGACCCGGCAGGATCTGGGCAGGGGCAGCAACCCTGAGCTGCCATGTGGGGGGACTGGCTTCTGTTTCAAAGCCTGCTGCTGGTACACTCAAAAATATTCCCACTTGGTGCTCAGATCTAGGCAGAGGCAGATCTAGGGTTTAGTATGCCTGATTTTTCTCTTAGGGAGCAGGGAATCTTGTTATCTGCCCGCCCACTGATCGTCTCATTTCCTACTTGATTCTGCCTCATTTGCATCTCCTGTTTTCTTTCAGAGTTTTATGTCTGCACAGTTATTTGGCTCTTGACCTATCAGGAACATCAAAACCTGGCACAGTGAGTCTGATGTCTTTTGGCAAAAGGTCATTTGAAGATAAAACAAAAGAGAGAAGATGAAGTAAGGAGTTACAGGGCCTCAACTTGGCCTATCTGCATTTTCCTAACACACAGAATAGACATAGCATTTTTTTTTTTTACACATTTTTGAGGTGTACATGCAATCTAATAAGTTCTGTTGTCTGGCACTTCTGGGATCAGTCTGAGTTCCTTATTTTTGGAAGGACACTGAGTTATAGAAAGGACTTCAAGCCTGCCTGCAGGTTTTCCTCCCTCTGAAAAAGCTGCTGTGAGTGAGAACGTGGGAAATCCTCTTCACTGGAAGCCTCACACAACATGTTTTGTGTTTTGAAAATTGAAGCAAGAATTGGGATCTCAGGGGTCTCAAAGGCCTTTCCACCATTAGCAAGCTAAGTGTTTCAGTTCCTAGTAAGCAGGCTAGCCTGAGAGAGAGGAAGTTGTCGAATGTTCTCTGTGGAAATCAAGTTATGTTTGTGACCATTATGCACATTTTGCACTTATTTTCTGTAAGCTTTGGTTTTACAGGACGCACGGTTCAGAGCCAAACCTGTGAAGCTGTCTGTGACAATTGAAGCAATAATCTCATGTGACCTACTGCTGGTGCCAAGAGAGCTTAGCTGAAGCAAACCGATGAGTTTTTCCCTTACACAGCTCACATAACCAATCCGTTTCAAATGGGCAAATTCTTGGAAGAGGCTTTTCAGCACCAACCCTTCCAAATTTCAAATGATTAGTAGAAAATATACATTAGCTGGCTCATTTCAGAAAATGGATGAAACTGAGGTAGTATCGGTTGTGAATGGAGAACAAAGCTAATTTTGCCAATCATCTTATTGGATGTAACTGATTGGTTCAGGTCTATTAGGCATTATTCCAATTTATCAAGAAAGGGTAGGAAGAGACTAGAGCAATTAAAATTACCAGGGCTTGTTAAGCGGGGTTATACTAAAGAAGTCTTTCTACAAAACTTATACTGCCCTGTCTTTTGTTGAACTGCTAGTATCTTTGCCCCTGCTGGCAAGGAAACATCTAAGCCCCTGAGGGGCTCCTGTGTACCATGCCACCTATCCCAGGCTGTGTTTGTCCCTTGGACCATAACCTAACCTCTTCCTCTTCTTTATTTTTTTTCTTTATATTTATTTATTTTGTTTGAAAAAGCTATGAGAATGGTTCTTAATAGCATATCCTGTCACTTATGCCCTTGCAATCACCAGGACCAGCTCAGGAATTACAGGTTGGCAGCACCAAGCTAACCATTTGAGATATGGGGTGGTTCTCAGTGGGTGAGCAGGGTGGAAGTGAAGGGTAGTGACCGTACTGGCTCTGTGAGTCTTCTCTCTCTGTTTGCTACACAGCCATAGCACACTGCTGATAGTGTGCTGGGCTGAGCGTCTCCAGTGACTTAGTGTCCTTTACCCGATGAAGAAAGAGGTGCAGCCCGATCAGTGGCTGGTTCTGGGCCACTCTCCCCTGGCACTGCTGACAGGGGGGCACATCTGGAGTGGATCTCAGTCCTCAGCCCTCCCTGGTGAGGTGCCTCCCTGGCTTATGATGAGGGGTTTTTTTGAGATGGGTAATGTAATTAGACCGAATCCACCAACTGCTTCACTTCAGCCACAGGAGCCCAATGATTGTGAGCTAGAAAACAGAGCTAGATAGCAGGAACTGTTTAGAGGCTCCCTGTCCTGTTCCTGTTCTAGGGGCTGGCTCTGTTGCTCTATCTGTTTTTGAGCTGCAACAGCTCTAGGGAGGGACGAAGGGCAATTGGATTCTGGCCTTAGAATAGTGGGTTGCTGAATTTCTCGGAAATGCTTATGAATTAATCAAAATTAACCCCCTACCTTTGTTTTCTTAGCCCACTTTTATCCTTGTAACAAGCTCTAGCAGTACACCCTGGGGGTGCCAGGCAAGAACTTTACTTTCAAGGTGGAAGACAAATGAGCTGTTTACCACTGCACCCCGGACTGGCAGCCTTTCCCTTTGCAACGCCTGTCACCCTGCAGTGGCAGCAGCAATGCTAGGCCTGTAAGTGCAGTTGATTTATGTTAACTGTTGAAACGATAATGTTTAATCTGTAAAGTGCTAATCTATTTTTTATGTTGATTATGAATAGGCCAGCTGTGCCTACTTTCCTATTCATAGAGTTTAGTGAACAAGCCCATTTCACAGGCTGGGTTTGGAGGGTGATTTACGTGAGAGCAGACATTGCTTTAAGAAGGGTAAATCAGCTGAGTTATGTCACTGAACCAGAGACCTGGCAGCCCAACAGGAAGATTTGGGGGCAAGGGAAGAAACATGGAAGGAAGTGAAGGAAGGCGGAGAGAATAAGCAAACTGTAGAAGGAGCAGGTAGATCAGAGTAGAGGCATGAGAAGTAGAGGAAATACAGTCAGGAGAGGAAAGGAGAGGTTGATATTCAGAAGGAAGTTTGACAAGGAGGAAGCAGGAAATATGTGGCTAGCTTAGCATAGGACTTTCCTCTCTCAATCAGTGCAGGGAGCTCTGGGCTGCTGTGATCATATGACTGATCATTAGGGGATGTATGGATGCCTTTCCCCAGCACAGTGCCAGTAATGCTGTTGGCAGAGAGTCTGTTGTGGATTTCATTTGGTGTGCAGTTGTTTCTCTTGATTGACTTCTCTGTGTCTCCATACGTTTTGTCTGAGAATAGCAAAGGATACAAACTCCTGGGTACCATCCAGATCTCCTTGTAAGTTATTCTACCTCTACTTCTTTTCAGTCCCAGCACCCTGTTCTCTGTGGTGTGGGCTGTACAGCTGGGTCTCTTTTTTCCATTGAGTGGTCTGCTGGGTGTGCAGATGTTTCTGTATCCTGTCAAGGCACAGTCGGTAGCAATAACTAGCTCACTAAAAGAGGGGAGATTTAGATTAGACATTGGGAAGATAGACATTAGGAAGAAATTCTTTGCTCTGAGGGTGGTGAGGCACTGGCACAGGCTGCCCAGAGCAGCTGTGGCTGCCCCATCCCTGGAGGAGCTCAAGGCCAGGCTGGATGGGGCTTTGGGCAACCTGCTCTGGTGGGAGGTGTCCCTGCCCATGGCAGGGGGGTTGGGACTGGGTGGTCTTTAAGGTCCCTCCCAACCCAAACTGTTCAATGATTCAATGATTCTGTGATTTATGAATTTTACATCTTCTGCAGGGATTTACTACCTTCTTAGCATCTTCCTTGTAATGTAGTGACCTCATTACATCCACTTCTTGATATGTGTTCCATTCAGGCAGAGATACCCATATCTGCTAGGCTATATGTACTTCCATGTCTACCTCACATCTATGCTCCTGCATCTGTTACCTGTATTACTCTGGGGTAATGCTGTGCTTCAATAAAACTTTATCACATTTGGATAAATTTCTGATAAATTTTGGCATCGATGTAATTATGGCCAAAGCCAGAGGAAAGGACATATCTAGGCAGAATCTGGCTGAGACTGGGCTTTGTGCTCTCCCTGCTTTCATTGTGCCATGCCTCTGTTCACCCTGGTGACAGGCTGCTGGGCAGTGCAATGCAGCTTCTGCTATTCCTGCCCTTTGTCCCAGGCCTAGAAACATTTTACCTCATCCCTTTCTGAAGAAACACACCTAAGTATTCCTTGTAGTACTCACAGGAGCACCCATCTCTCCTCCCTCTGCCTCTCTGTCTTTCAGGAGGTAAATAGGCCCGCCAGTGTAGCATGTACTCATGTGTAAGCAGTGCTGTCCTGGCAGGTATGTGTCCTGCAAAACAGCGCTCCGCTACCCATGCACACCCTACCCATGCACACACTGAAACACCCATCCTGGCCCTCTTCTTCACTTACCTCTCTATGGGAGGAGGATTTTGCCTACCATTCCCCACACGAGCTGTGCACACAAATGCACTGCCCCGTGCCACCTCCTTACTTCTTTAGGTACAGCTTTGCTTGCCAGTAAGGTGCTTGTAGCCCACCTCTCCTAACTGTATATCCCCAGAAATCCCCTTACCACTCTGCATGGTCACATAAACCTGGTCATAGACATTCCTCCTCCCCACCCCTTCTCTCTTGCACTTCTCAAAGCCCTGAGGCTTCAAAAACTGAATCAGAGGCATTTAAGATGAGGTACAGGTGATGTCTGTTCCCGAAGGTCCCTACGTATCCTCAGGCTCTGGCAGCTGGTTATTTCTCACAGGACTGCTGCTGTTGCTCAGGTTTACAGCTGACAGGGCCCTCGGGGCATCTCTGCAGTCCGCGGCAGAGCATCCCTCTGCCTGGCTGTGACTAAGCTGAGCCTGTTGTTGTGGGTCCGTTGACCCTTTCCTACTCTGGTTTCAGCCAGTGTGTGGCAGGGACGTGTTTATGCCAGGAGTCAAAATTCTCTTGGAAATTCATTTGCTTCTCGGTGCTTTCTTAAATCTCATTTCCTTGCTTAACGTGCCAACTAGCCCCATCTCTGTGGCGTTTCCTTCCAAATGTGCTGCTGGCATCTGTAGGGGTGACGTGTCATTTGGGAACGTCTGCAGGAGTTTGAGATGCTCTGTGTGCATTGGAGACCCGCATGTGTCTCGCTATGTGCGTGGCTCAGGCGGAAGGGGAACTTTGGGGTAGAAAGGAGGAGAACAGTGGAATTGTTGTCGCCTGTCATTTGTGAGCACTTGTACTTGGTGCTCCAGTCATGGGTGAGGAGTTCACTATGCCAGGCTCTATACAGGTGTGAGTAAAAATCAGTTTCTGCCCTAGAAAGCTTCCAGCTTTGTTAGAAAATAGAAGACAACAGATCAACGCACAGCATCAAAGTCAGGGACCATACGGGACTACTAGATAGGTTGAAAATAAGCCCTGAAGACATGAAGGTGAAGGAAAACAGGCAAGTTTGGTCAACAGAGCAGAGGAGTTAGTGGAAGGCTATAAACAGACTGTGGTGAGGCCAAAGGGGTGAGACAGAGCAGCAGTCTTTACCCTGCCTTGGAATAGGTGTGATCCTTGGAATAGGTACGGTCCAGGCCAGACTAGTGTGCATGTGTCAAATCCAGGGGCAAAAAGGTGTTTCAGTATCAAGGTGTGACAGGATGGGAACTGGGCTCATAGAACAAAACATTTTGGGGGCGTCGGAACATGCTTAAGGAACATGCAGGATTTAGACCCGGCTTGGAAATGAGATCGAGAGGAAGGTCAGTGTTGGTGAAAAGGCGAAGGGTGCAGGCGTGCTTGACAGGTTGGTTACACTGCCTGTTGTAGTGAGAAAGGAAACAGGAGGGTGGTTTGAGGCAGAACTTGGTGGAATGTTTCCAGAAAGCTGGGAGGGAGATAAGGAAGCTGCTCAGACGTGCTAACAGAGCTGTTAGGAAAGCAGAAGGCTGTTGCTGCTGTCTTCCTTAGGAGCTAGAGGGATGTTCCTGCTGCGTTAGCACTTTCAGCTCTATTGCTGGGGAGCTGAAGAAGAACTTAAAGGGAATGAAGTAAGCCTCAAAGCCTAGGGTTTTGGTAGAAAGGGGCCACCACTCCCTCTCCTGCACCATGGAGTAGGAGAATCCATTTGGGCAGACAGGATGCAGAAGGAGGTTTATTGGCAGTTCTCACTGCTCACTAGTGTAACAAGGATGGGGAGCTCCTTTATTATCAGGAGAAAAGAGAGTGAGGTCTTTCAATTAAAACAAAAAAAAAAAAAAAAGGAAGGTGGTGTGGAGAAGTGGTGTGCTCTTGAAGAGTTGTGATTCCAATCTGTCTCAAAAATTGACAGGTATGGCTCCATCCTCACAGACAGGAGAGGTGCAGGAGAAGTAATATTTCTCCAAAAAGACAGAGATAAAACAGTGGTTTTAATGAACACTGTTCAACTCAAGTGGAAGACAGCTCAAGATGAAAGAGCAGATTAAGAGAAAGGGAAGCGCTTGTATGTGCAAGGGGAGGGCGTGGAACGTGGGGCAGATTGGAGCATCTGCGTGCCCCATGGCTTGCACCGTTGGAGGGAGTAAGTGGCTCACACGTCACTGCTTGCTTTTTCGGCATGATGAAATGGAAGGAAGTGAACAGGAATTTATATTTGTATACGTGCCTCAGCTTTACTCTGTGTGTTTTGTGTAGACTAAGTTGCTTATATCATGCAAAACAGTGTGCAATGACACTATTTAGTGTGCGTTTTGAGAGACAGTTGTCTTCTACCTTCTGTTCCACAGAAGCACAGTTGCTGGTGGACTGTGGCTTGACTTTTGATCAGAAAGCACTGGCTGCTGTTGGAGGCAAGTCATAAAGTGGGTTTGGGAAATTGTTTAAGATAGCAGGAAGGCAACCAGCTGCACAAGAAGCTTATTCTGAGGTGGAAACAAGGGGGCTGCTGAAGAGGCCAGGTCATTGTGCTGATTAAATGCATCTGCCAAGAGGAAGTGGGCATTGTCCCAATAGTGACATCAGGGCGTTAGAGGGACCAGTAGTTTGTTATCATTCAGGGGGATCCTGAGGAAATGATTCGTTTCAGTGATGCAAAGTTCTTCCTAGCTTCTCTATAGGGAAGTGAAGTGGATTTGCAACTTAAAATTGTGATGCAGCTTCTTATATCAAAATCTGTACCTTTAGTAATGGACATCTTGGAACGAAAGAATTCATGGAACCTAATTCTGAGCATAGGATTACAGGTGTGGAGGAAAACTGTCTGCTGAAATGGAGTGGTTTGACCAGAAGTAATGTTCACACTCATGGATGGTTTAGAGGCTGGGTCAGAGGCATCCCAGTTTGACCATTTCTTCTCTCTGGTTTGCCGTATGTGCTTGTGATGCCAAAGGATGTTGTACGAAGACCTGTGGTAATGTCTGGATTCTTTGTTTTCTCACTATCCAGCAGGATATCCATCTTATGTCAGAAGTGTAATGTGCAGTCTCTCTGCTTTAAGAGTGTTTTGTAAAACCGGCACCTGGACGATGAACAGCACTGGCAACTGAGTGGAAACTCAGCATGGAAGAGGCTGTAGTGATGCTAATAGAAAACCTATACCCCTCCAACTGTTGATAGCATTTACCAGGATGCTGAGCTGAGTTAATCTTGGTATTCTGTCTCTCTGGAAGGTAGCAGGACACCCAAGAGCTTCATTGATGAAAAACATTTATCTCCTTGTGACAGTCAGAAGGATGTTCTTGAGACAGTGAGATTGTAGTCTGGCCATGACAATCCTTACAGTTTATGGGAATGAATTTTGTGATTTCCTTTGTTTAGAACTAAAGCAACTTTTGTTTTATATTTAATCTTACCCCCTCAGCAGCATAGGTTGTAAGGAATCCAACCAAGAACCAGGTGGCTTGATTTGTCACAGTCTGATCATACTGCTCATTGAATGTTTGAGGCTTCTGTCCTGCTTGTTCAACCTGGTGTGGGACATCTTTGTTTTCTGAATCCTCCAAGGGCAGCTAGCTGCATCTTACCAGTACTGAAGGATTGTTGGCTGACGTGGGAGGCGCAAGGCTGGGAAGGGCAGGGCCCACTGGAACCTGGGCCTGAACTGTGGGATGCTACCTGATGCTGACATGGGCTGCTGACAAAAACACTCTTCGGATAACTTTCTTGCAAGAGTGCATTTTCTCACCATCACATTCATGCTCTGGAATTCAGTCCAGGGGAAAAATAAAACTTGGAGAAGAATGAGGTTGCCATTTGATCTGGATTATCATGATGAGCAGTATTTAAAGGTATTCTGGCTAGTCTTCCAGGGCTTTGGATTATTTTTAGGAGCAATGGGTAAGTGGCTCCCCTTTCAGAGAGACAGGAGATGACGTTCACCTCTCAGGCTCTCAGGTGGGATCTCAGGAGATGTGTATCAGCTCTGTTTTCTCATTGCTGTTACTGCCTGTGGAGCTGTCACCACTGGGATTGGTTTCGATCCAGCATGAGTGATATTCGCAGACAGATCTAACTTGTCTTAAGGATCTGACTTAACTCGGGAAAATGAATGAAGGTACTGTGTGTGAGCCTGAGCACAGACTATTAAGCAGGAGTAATCAGGGATGGAATAAAAGGTGCTTTTCCTCAAAGTATGGCTCTCTAACAATTGAAGTTACTATGGCAAGTAGACTGGTACTGTTGCTGTACAGCTCAGTGGATGGATGAGATGAAAGCAAGGGTGTCTTAACATAGGCTTTCCTGCTGCTTTTCTAGTCACAAGAAACTACAGAACTAGGATGGTAGGTGAGCAGAACAGGGTACAGGCAAGATCCTAGGTATGGGGCAGTGGAAGAGTAGACATACTTTGGTTTCCAGATGAGGGTATAAAGGACTCTTCCTTTAGCAGAGTTCTTCTGTAGCATTGGTGGTTTTGTGACTGGGAAGCACTGTTGATAGGATCCCAGAGAAGATTCTCAGTGGTATATCTGCCAGTAGGCTGTAGAGTACCGAAGTGGTACAAGGTACAGAGAACAGGAAAAGATGAACTTCATATTCCAGCTTCATCTCAGCCCTTTCCCAGAAGACTGGTCGATGGACAGCCCTCAGTGGTTTTGTGATATTGCTGTGCAGTGTTAGCAGTAATTAACCAAGTTAGCAGTGGTTCGCATGCCAGGAGCAAACTCATACCATTGGCAGATGAAGTTACATGTCAGTGGCTCTTTGTGTGACAACTGTTGTATATGTATTAGGCAGACAGGTTTAAAAAAGATATTAAAGCTACAACTTTGGTCCTGAGAAATTGGTAAGAGCAGATTTATAGCCGAATGGACAGCCCTAATTCTGGTCATCTGGGCATGAGCTCTGCAACGGCGTGTGGCCCAGCATCACACAGGAGGATACCGGGGGAGCCAATGTTAGAGCTCAGCTCTTCTGAGCTTAATGTGCATCATGTCTCCCCTGGAGAAGGACCATGTTGCTTTCCCTCCTGTGCACTGAAAGTTGTAGGGATTTTCTGTAATAAGCCGTATGTTGTTTCAGTGCGTCAGAATACACGTCTCTGTTACCTGGATTCATTTGAATGCAGCGTATACCTCTATATACTTGGACACTTACATGTATATGTAATATGAACACCATGGAATCCACTCAGAAGAAACCAGTATTCTGCATATATCTACAATATCATTAAAAATACTGAGTTAATAAATACATATTCTTGACAGATGCATTTAGGAACCATCAATTAGGCTTGGCATTCATTAGGTGGGGAGAAGTCCAATCAGATTTCACTGACTCAACAAAGCCTCCTATAAATTCTGGGCTGTTTGTTCTGACGTTTGATAAATTATTCTTCATAATCCACTGTCTGCTGCGATAAATCTAATCTTTCTGTTTTTGCTGTCTTAATAATTCTTGGAGCAACACTGTGACATTTTGTTTTCATAGAGGGGATAGAGAGGCTGGAGCAATAGGAATAAAATGTCGTTTGCTGTCTGAGAAGTAGCTTGCTGTACTCCAAGGTAACATTTTCTCATACCTAGAGAATGGTCTTGCAGTCTTGCAGAGATCAGTGATTCCATGGTGCTATGGACAGTTACCTGTATGTTCTTGAAAAGGTGACCAGTCCACAGTGAGGTTCACATCCCTTGGATCTACATCCAGGGAAGGCGTTTTGAGAGCAATAGAGTCCTTGTGTCAATAAAAAGAATTCCAAAAGTTCTGGGAGCCATGAGTCTTAGAAATGTTATATCAGGCTTACAGCTGAGTAACTCTTCAGCTATTCTGCCACATGAATTAGAAGGGACCCTATCCTAGGCAGTGTTAAGATGGCAGCTACAGCCTCCAGAGCTTCCCTGGGAAACCTGCTCTGTTCCCAGAGTGGTATGTGTGGTTCTGTCTTCCAGCAAACTCACAGATCCCATTATCACAGTGCTCAATGATGTTTCATCTGGGAGGCTATGAGACGGCACGATCCTTGTGTAAATCTGAGAAGGTTCTTGCAGACTGGGCTCACTTATCTTAGCAAGTTGCCATCTGTAGAGCCATGATCAAGAGGGGAATGTTCAGTGTCATCTCTATCAGGAATGGAAAAAACAGATGAATCAATTCACCTTGTCAAAGGAAATCCAGCTTGGAGAATCACAGCACAAGGAGATGTGCAAAATTTGCCTACCGTAAGCCCTCTCTTGCTGTCATCTTCCTCCGTGGACCACTCTCCCAACTGTATGATCCCCTTTGTCTTGAAATGATTTATAGCCACTCCCCCACGTGCATCTTCCTGTGCTGCTGTCTGGCATCCAAATGCTAGGAGGCTGAAAGCTGCTCCTGGCCATCAAAACCCAATCCTGTTTGTTAAAGGAGCCCTGTTGTATCATGGCCTCTGAGGTAAGAAGTTCAAGTTAATCGTGTATCGCCTAGTCACCCCTTCAGAAATAGCAGGACTTCTCATAGATTGCTATCTCCAAATATAAAAAAATTGCAGGGCTCAGGAGCAATTACAACATGCTGTGATCATAAGAGGACATCTGCTGTGAAATTGTGGAGATTTTGAATGTTTCAGTTTGCATTGATTTTTGAGGATAAGAGAATAGCATCATCACCCTCGGGTCCCAGTTTGTCGATGGATTTGAGTGGATTTGATTGGGGAAGCTGAGGAGCACAGGGAAGTATCTACAGATGGCCTCTGGCTGAGATGGTTTCAGCTTCTGCTGCAGTTTTCTCCAGATGTGCTAGGCTCTGGCACAGTTCCCTGATATGGGCATATTTATGCTTAATACTGGCATATTTACAGTACTTTTGGTTCCAACAGCAACTTTATTATCCGAATGTTGCATGACAGGCATTTCATGAAGCTGCAGTGTTATCAGAGCTAGAGCTTACCCTGGCGAGCGAGCCACCTCCAGCTGTTGTTCCCCCGCACCCTTTGCGCTCCTAGAAACTCCACAGTCTGTCAGTAACTTTCCAGGCTGTCAAACAGCAGCTGAGCCCCGGGCTAGCAGCAGGTGAAACACCTCCTGCGTTTTCCATCCTGCTGTCATCGAGACTGGTCAGTGTGGTGGGAAGAGCTTCTGAAGAACATAACGATGGAGGTACTCGTACCAGGAGATGAAGCCACTGCTCTGTCTCTAAGCATAGCCAGTGCTGGCCAAGAGTCTGAGGCTGTAAAAGCATGGCAGGCATACAATTAAACTTTACGTGGTATGATCTCCCAGCTTCCTAATCTGATGGTTAGAGATTTCCTGGGCAAGGGACTGTATCTTGGTGTTTAATAATTTGTGCTGGATTTTCTACCCACCTGGACTTCTGGAATACTTCTGGAATTCATAACACCCTTGGCAATGAGTTCCATGGCTTACTTAAACAGTAGAGGGGAAAAATACTTATTTTTGCTGGTTTTAATCCTACTGTCAGCTTATCTTGCGTGCTAATTGACAATTTGCTGCTCCTGAGTTCTTCTACAAAGCAAATGAACATTCCCAATCCTGTTCTCTATGACTGAAGTGATTTTATAGAGCCCTGTGACATTCCCTCCCCATTGTCTCTCTTTCCACACTAAACAGTCCTTTAAAATCCTTGAAAAAAAGAAGTTGTTGAAGGCAGTTTTCAAATGCTTTGGTGAAGGACTCTCCCAGGGAAGTGCTGAGCATTTGAAAGTCTCCTGTACAGTGCTGTCACCCACCTGTACTGTACTGGCTCAGTACAAAAACACCCTGGACTCTGCTGGAAACCTCCTGGGTAGGATACATAAGTGCAAAAGATTTTTATTTAGATTTATTCTGGCTGCACCACATACAGGAGTCTGGAGCAGCATGCTGGAAGGGTTCAGCCTGCCAGCTGACCAGGGCTGAGCATTGAGGCACCTCCAATTAGAGAATCACAGAATCATTAACGCTGGAAAAGACCTCCAAGATCATCTGGTCCAACCGTCCCCCTACCATCACTATCACCCACTGAACCATGTCCCAAAGTACCACATCCAACCTTTTCTTAAACACCTCCCTGGGCACCCTGTTCCAATGATTAGAAAGTCTCAGCTTTTAGTTAAAAATAAAAAAGGGCATGAGTGATCCTGCATCTCACTGCATCCTGAATTTGTCCCGAGCAGACAGCTGACAGGTGACATCCATCTGCTGATACGTAGTGTTGGGCCAGGAAGAGGCTCCATGACTTAGGCTTCTGCTCCAGGGTACGTTGTTAGCAGCCTTTCTGGGGAGCGAAGGAAACACACCTCTCTGTGGAGCAGGCAGGTTGAAACCAAGCTGTAATATTAGATCATTTGCTACAGCACATGGATATAAAAAGGTTGGGATTCAGAGGCAATATATTTCAAAAGAAATTAGCTAGCAAGACATGCACATTTAATGTTTATGGTTTGAAGATTAAGACACCGAGCTGTAACTCAGGATATCTGGGTTAAATCCTAGCTCTGCCAAAGACTTCTCAGAACATGCTGGGCAGGTCCTGTAAGGCAATGCTTTCAGAAAGGACTTAGGAGCTTAAATCCAATTGACTTCCAGTAACTTCCTAAGTGTTTAAGGACGGGATGCACAAAAAATTCTGAGGCGTCCTGGTGCTCAGCATTGCAGCATCAGCTAGCGTGTGCCACAAAACTTGGGCAGAGCCGTGTGTGCGTTGGGAAGGCACTTCAGTACGCGAGGAGGCCTGTAGGTGACAACCTGGGACACCTGGAGTCTATGAGCTTGTACGGGGCCCTCAGTGGCTCTGTACCTCCTATAATGGCACTCTGGGCCTAATGACAGTCTCTAGGTGCAACCTCAGCACAAATACATACTAATAAGTGTCTAAGTATATAGATCCTGTAAGAGCTTTTATATCGGCTTCCTAAGGTATGAATACTAATACCAACAATCATGAAAAGATTTTGCATATTTTAAATTAAACAAGCTTCGTTCTTTAGAATTAAACAGTCAGGGCTGTGTTTCCAACCAGTAAAGTACAATGACACGTTCATTTGCTGGTTGAGCACGTGCCCGCTGGGCAGCTGGATGTACAGCAAGCTAATGAGGGAAAGCACCTGTGTGCAGGGGTGCTGCTCACCTCTGCAGCTGTAAGCCTGCAGCTGGCTGTCCCGCTCATTTCAAAGAGCAACCCTAAAGTTCCTTCTCTCTCTTTTAAACCTTTATTAAACCTGTCTGGAAACTGTGCTTGTTTAATCTCCTGCCAGGATTACAGATGGTAACAGCCAATTTGATAAGGCCCTTTGAGACCAGCTGTGGCCTGAAAGAAGCTTGAGAGTTCCTCAAGTACCCTGTCAGGTGGGCTCCAAGGCCGTCCCAGACCTTTGCTTGCTAATTATCCACCCTGGAAATGATGGATAGAGTTTTTGTTAAGGGTCCTTATTAACTGGGTACTTGTGAGTATCAAGAGCCTGCAGCCTGCTCCAGCAAGTCCATCACCTGCATGAAATGGGTGCAGTGCCTTTCCTAGGGAAGGAGCCCCATGCTCCGGCACGCAGTGTGGGAGCCTGGCTTGAGCCTGGCTCACCCCCTCTCTGCTTCCATGTCATGCAGCCTCTTACTCGCTTTTGCCTCTTTGGGACATGCAGCCTGCTTCAGAGGCGCTAGCTGCCTCCAGTGTGCTGCAAAAGGACAATTTCATAATGAATGAGGGCAATTTGCTAAGTGGGGTCCTGGAGCTCAGCCGTAATTGTGCTGCTGCTTTATCTCAGCCTCACACCTGCTCGTGTAATGGCCTGGCTGTGATCTGCTCCCTCCCCCATATGCACGCTCTACCCTTCTGCTCCTGGAGGAGCCATCAATTCTCTGACCCTGGTGCAGTCCTTCCCCTTGCTGCCCTGGCCTGGAGCCCACGGGGGCGCACAGATTTCCCCTTGAGCTGCAGCAGGGCCACTGGGCTGGCTCTAATGGACGTGACTGCTAACCTGGCTTTCCTCTTCTTGATAACAGGATTTTAAATGAAATCCTTCTGCCCAAAAAATTCCTCAAGACAGCTTTCTTCAAATGGTATTCTTCAGAAAACTTAGTCGCGTAATAATATTGTATATATTATTCCTGCCAGAGGGAATAAGTGCAGCTTCTTTTTTCCTGCATGCATTCAGTAGTAGTGAAAATGGTTGGATTGACAGCGTAGGCAATTAAAAGCTTTTGAAATCCAGAGCAGGTGGAATTCTATCTAATTTATATGCAGTCTTACAATAAACGTACCTTACGCGGGATTCAGGCCGATGAACTCCCAGTTCTGAGCTTTAACCTCTAGAGGATGTTACCATCTTAATGACAGGTGGACTAGTGATCTTGGCTGGTATTCTGTAAAGGGTACATCCCTTTAATATGAGGATGTAGGGTAGTGGAAGAGGGAAAGAAAACCCCAGCTTGACCTTATGTAGCAAATTCTCTGTTTGGATTTTTTTCTTTCCTTAGGGATCTCATAGCCCAGCATGCTTCTCCTGGCCGCCTTGAGTCTCTTCCCCTTAACAGTCTCTCTGTCTGATAGACAAACTTCACAGAAGGGTAGAAATCCCTCTGTCTTGAACACAAATCCCCTGAGCCATCTGTCGTCCTGTAGGTGCTTCTTTATACTAGTCTGAAACAAGAATCCCTAAATGTAGTGAAGTGAGAGAGAAAAGAAAGAAAGGGATGGGGAGGAGAGAAAAACCCTTTCTCTCTTGAGATGGGAATATCAATAGGTTTGAATTATGGACCTGCTGTAATTAAAAAACACGTAACTAGTTGGTTTTAAATGCAGTTGTTTTGCTTAATTGATTTTGCTGCTGGGACCAAATGGAATTAAATAAATAAATGAAGGCACCTTCCTAGTGAATTATTGGAGGCAGCTGAGTCTCTGTTGGAATCTAATTGCTGCAAACGCTCCAGTTTGTTGCTACCAATAGGGTTCTGTGGAAGGGGCTGGGAGAGAAGGGGTACGGTGGTGTGGGAGGGGGCTCATTCCCCGGCAGCTGCAGGAGGGAACAGGCTGCTCCTTGTGTAGTGTTTTTCCTCCTTGTCAGCAAAAAGAATATTCGTTTAACACTTTGCATCAAGACTTTGCTTAGAAAGTCTTTATTCATATTTAATTACTAGCTCGCTGCAGCTCCCATCTTTAATTACCTTTTAAAAAGCAGGTTATAAAAATGCACTGGCATTCTTTCTTTTTTGGTGCTGCATAAATTACAGGCTTCTCAGCTGCTCACCCGAGATCAGTCCAGCCCAAGGAGATGGTGGGGAAGGTTCCCTTTGCTGAGTCTTCTGGAAATCTTAGTGCTTGTCTGCACCTTGCTATACAGAGCAGGACAGAAACCCTCGACCAGCATTACATGAACTGGCTCTGTGCCAGAAGCAGCAACATAACCATGTTGACACCCCCTCTGGGCTTAAATGTGCTGAGGGGCCTGGCTAGTCAGCCAGAGTGATAGCACACTACGGTGGTGATAGTGTCCTCAGGGTGGCACTGAGGGGCTCTAGCAGAAGGCTGCATTATGCAGGGCAGACTGGCCTTCGCCTGTCTTCCTTTGCCTCAGCCACATCTGTCTAGGTTTTTGCTTCCTGAACATCCCCCTGGTGAATCTACTTCCTAATCTGCAGTTTTCTTTATAGTCTAGTCCTGACTTACACGCCCAGAGCTGCTGAAACTTTCCTCTCTGGCCCACAAAGTGCTTTGCTGGCCCCATCTGGTGCTTTTTCTGAGCTGAGAGTACTGATCAATTTCATTTGAGGCATGAGAAAGTCAGTCACATAAAACGTATTTTCAGGCCAAGTGACGGGTGTAAACTGCAATAGGTGTAAACTGCATTTTTTGAATCCAACAAGTCCAGCTCCTGGTTGTGTGCTGGCTTCACCATGTAAGCTGGCTGATGTTGCTGTAATCGATGGGAGCGTGCACTGTGATGTTTCAGGAGGGTGATGGTGGGCGGTATTAAATAGCTGCAAAAGAATGACACAAAAGGGACAACTGTAGGCCACTGCACCCAGTAATAGCCAAGGTTGCTGACCATAATCGCTCCAACCTGTTTTCAGGATAGCATGGAGGGGTACCTCAGATGCTGCCTGGCCACTCCATGTCCTAGGTGAAATGTGCTGCTGGGGCTCTGACACAAGTTTCCATAAACAGAGCATCTTCAAGGCACTTCCTTGGCGAGCTTCGCTGGGAAGCCAAGCAATGACAGGGATCAGGCAGGGGACACAGGCAGGATGAAAGGGCTGAGTCTGTCCAGCTTTGGTGCATACTTGTTACTGGCCTGTGGTCAGGGCTTTACGAAGGGATAGTTTCTGGCGCCCCAAGCTAATGCCTTTTTCTCTTCTCTTGGCAGATAAAAGAGCTCTTCATGAGTTTTGAGGACACACCCTTGGGAGCAGCATCACTAGCCCAGGTGCACAAGGCAGTGCTGCAAGATGGGAGAACGGTGGCAGTGAAAATCCAACACCCAAAGGTCCAAGCTCAGAGCTCCAAGGATATTTTGCTCATGGAGGTAAAGTTACCCCTTGACTTTGACTTAGAGAGCAGTTGCCATGCAAATGTTTGGGGTACATGTTCACCCAAAGCGTGAGCAGCTGTACCAACACCATCCTGTAGCTCTGAAACCTCCACAGAGGTAAGTGCTGTCTTACAGGAATAATACAGAAAGTTGGTGAAGATTGCTGTAAGGGCAATTGTGTGAATGGAGAGACTGAACAAGAGCTTAAGAGTGAAGGAGGGCAGAAGGAGAGACCGGTGAGCATGAATGACATCTGAATAAGTCCTTCTGAGATTTAAAAATCAGTCAGCCCCAGATGTCTCTCTACTGCCTGTGTGCCAATTAGCTGGTGGATTAAACTGGTCTCAGTTTCCCTAGCAGTCAGGTCTGTGTAACCAAGGAAAAGTGACCAGCATGTTTTTCAGTTACATTTCAGTATGGTCTCAACAGCGGCTGAGGTTGCTGGGATCAGTTCTGTTTCTTGATCAGCCCCTAAAGCTGACCTGATTCGTGCTGGAAACAAAAACATTGAAATATGGAGAGGGTCACGTAACAGGGGCAGACAAACAAATGAGGGATTCAGCTAGGAAATAGTTCCTCTCCTGAATGGTGGGTATCACTCATGTTCCCAGTGCGATGCTGTAGCTTCTCCCAAACTTCTGAAGTCCAGCCCATTGGAGGGAGGAACTGGGGAAAAGCTGTGGCATTGCACTGCATCCGAATAGTCAAAGATGCCAGTGGTATGGTAGGGAACAGGAAATGGAGATGGAGCTGAGGTGGAGGACAGGGGAAGGATTAGGTCTGTAAGTGATAATGCTAATGCTTTTAGCTCTCCTACTAAGCACACATACGCTGTATGTATAGCACCGCTATTCAGTAATATGCACACCTATTGGCAGACATTATGTCTGCCAGTCCTGCTTGGGGTGGGATAGCAGACACTGAGCAGTCAAGGATGAGCAAAGTATTGAAAGACTGTAAGATCAGGGCAATAAGAGGATCGTGCATGAATGAAACAGGACCCAGGTTCACCTTGAGATGTTTGTGCTTGTAACAGGGGATATCAGAGGAAAAATCTCCCCTCATTCTGTGATGCTCTGATTGGTGGTTATACCGTTAAGAGATATTCAGACAAATAATTTTACAATGATTCCTGCTTTTTGTGGTTTTAGACTAATCGTCCTGGGAAACTTTAAACTAAAAGTGTATTTCCTTTTGGCAATTCATCGTTGTCCTTGCTTTATAGACATCCTGTTTTGTCATACTGGAGATTTGTTGTGTGCACACAGTTATGCAAAAGTAGCTCACAACATGACACATACAGCCTTGTTTTTAAAGGGTCTCCTATGGACTCTTGGTTTACATGCATCATCATATCCTTGTATGGAACTATGTTTGTGTAGGCTTCACTTAAGGACAGATTATGTCCCCTGAGGTTCTGGTCCTTTAAGAATCAGACAGCCATTGCAGCTAGGTAGGAGGTTAATTGAAATACTTGTGGAGATAGTCTCCTTTAGAGATTGATGGGAAGGAATCTGAATGGGAAAACCTAGATGGAAAATTCCTAAATTCACTTGAGGTTTCATAATGTCAGTGCTGACTCTTTAAAAATCAGGACAACATCTGATAAATCCAGAGAGAGATCCCTCACTGCTCTTACATCAATACTTGTTTCAGAACAATATGTTAGACAGATGTCAGGAAAGTGACAGGCCAAATACTTTTTAAGTATGTCACTGCTGATGATCAAGTTGGCAAATTGATTTGAAAGAGCATTTAAAGAAAGCGAAAAACAATGTATGAATTTTCTCACATCAAGCACCAATAAAATAATCCTGCAGCCCCTATGAAGTTTATGTACATCTTCATGAAGATCGCTGGTTACATTTCGTTTGGGTGACATAAATTTGAAAGGATTTATGCTTCTAGATATAACAGTAGAAAAATCATTCAATAGTGTCTGGAACCTGGTGATTACATTTTAAAGGAACATTGAGCTTGGTACTGACATTTAGATAAGAGAAGTAGAGACAGAGGTGGAGAATAAATGTTTTTGCACAGCTGAACAGGGGCAGTGACAGTTCATGAATTTATTTTTTGTCATACATTTCAATGACAAGAGCTTTCTGTAGATGTGTTTTAATGTTCCTCCTGCAGTCCAGGAGTTCTCACCTCAGTGGTGGAGATCTAGAAAGGGAAACTGTCCAGGAACACACACCGATAAGTTGATTTTCATTTCCAGATGGGCATACAAGTAAGATAAGGACAGAAAAGTAGATTGTGCTTTAAGATTTATTCTTGTTTCATGACTCAAATAGTTAAAAAACCCAACAGATTATTTTTCTTAATATATGGTCCAAATTGTCAACTTCTGTAAATTTGTGACACTGGCAGAGAAACTTGCCCTTCATTTGAATAGAAAGCATGCTTGGCTGCTGTGCAGCCTTGTTTATGCCATCCAGTTGTATAATCTTGATTTACTTCGGGAAGAACTGCCTGTCACTTGCCCCTTTATTAAATGTTGCTGCAAACAAACATTTCCAGAAACTTTTTGGCTGGTCTTTTCAAAGCCACGTGCAACTGAATGCTTAATCTCCTTAAGAAGAAGAGAAAGCCAGTTGGTGGAGATACGGTACTTAGAAAACACCACCTTCAGTGTTGCTGAGGACGTCTGTTGCTGACACTGAGGGGCAAATGCCTCTCTGACCTCTGAGCAGAACTGCCCTTTAGAGATCTGTAGCCTACCACCTGTATCTGAACTCCACTGTCTTTTCTGAACTGCCTGGTGGGTTTTCTGTGTCATCAAAATTCTTGCTCAGAAGTGGAAGAAGTGGCATAGAGGTGAGAAGCATTAGTTTTAGATATTCCTCTTTTGCATTATCTGAGGGCTGTTCAAATGAAATCAAACAGTGTCTTGTAGAGTTAGAGGAGTTAGAGACTCAGGAAAGAGTCACTTTAGGGGTATTCCCTAGGCAAGATCTGGCCTTGTCCTCTCTTCTTCAGGGCTTTGCTCACTTATTTCTAGGTAGAGGGCAGATGGGCTCCTAGCACTGCCCTTTTGTGTCTGTTCCATCAGGCAATTTATGGGTGTGCCTGTGTGGAGGGGCAAGCCAAAATCTGTGTTGCAGAATCAAGGCATGACACCATATGTTGTACTATGTTGCTGCAGGAACCCTACAAGCACTTAGGGTGCAGGAAGGTGTTTTTTGGGGGGGGGTGGGGGAGGGGGGGGGTGTCTGTAAGTTACATGGAATGAATCTGTCAAAACAGCATCTGCTTTTTGTAGCTACCAGGGCAGCACTGTGTATAGCTGTGTGGCTTTGGAGCTGGCATGTGGCTGATTTTCTGTTTCATTGTTCTCAGGTTCTCCTCTTGGTTGTGAAGCAGATCTTTCCAGATTTTGAGTTCATGTGGCTGGTGGAAGAAGCAAAGAAGAATCTACCTTTGGAGCTGGATTTTCTCAATGAAGGCAGAAATGCTGAGAAGGTTGCTCATATGCTGAAGAACTTTGACTTCCTGAAGGTGAGGGAGTACATATTCTCATGCATGTACGTGCATTAATAGTCTCGCTTTATGCCTCTCATTCACCTCATTCATCACCTGGAAAAACTACAGATGGAGAGTGGAGTTCAGTCTCTTTGTGTTGTTCGTCCTAGGCTGTTCTGCTGATATGGACAGCAAAAACTAGAATGACGCTGATGATGTCAAGTAGTGTTGGGTGTACTGTGTGCATATCTCACGAGGAAGGTTTGCATGAATCTTTTCTCCTGCAGAAAAGCATGTTTTCACTCTGGAAGTGAGGATACATCCTGCATACACATCTATGGCTAATGCATTCATGTTACCTTGATACACAAACTCAGCTGCTCCCATACTGCGCTCTTCCTTGGTGATACACATATCCCACATCTCCAGCCCTGCACTGGCAGAGGTCACTGACAAATGTCTCAAGTACAACCAGATAAGCACTCATCCCCATCTCTGTAGACATATGCTCCCATCTTCAAACTTGCACATGAACATCTTCTGCTGACATACACGGGGCACAAGCTTCCGCTGTGTGTATTCTGTAACTACACAAGTACGATCAAGCCCATGTAATGCTGTGGCTGCAGTCACTGACATAACTGCATTTGCACATATATAAAGGCAGCGAAAGATGCACACTCTTTTGGACGCTCCCCTATACGCACGTTAGAATGAGGTTTTAACCTCCTGTTTGTTCAGAAGTCCCAAGTTGGAAGTGATGGATGCCTGAAATGAGGTGAGTTTTTGCTAGACTTTACAGGCCAATGCACCCATTTTCTCCTCATTTCCTTCATGCAAAGACTATAATTCCTTGTCACCTGACTCCAGGTTTGGGGCAGCCCTGTTGGAGCCCAGGGGCAGGAAGCGGCCTTTCCATTGGCACAGATAGCTGAAAGCCACCGAGGCTGCAGAGGGCCAAAGGCCAATGATTTTGCTGAGTGGGCGCTTATCAGAAGTGATGCACCTTGGTGAGCTGCAGCTCTGTTGCAGCTGTAACTAGGATACTGGGAAGTAAATCCCCATGGAGACGGCCAGTCGCCTTCTTGCTGGGTTAAGGAGCTATCATGATATCAATATGTGTAACAATAACAAATGGCTTGAGATGGCTAAATAATGGATCCTCCCGTCTGACCTGCCAATTCAGAGATGTGTTCATCACCCAAAGGCAACGGAAGAATTGGGCTCTGGTATCATTAATTTTCCTAAACACGAAGGAAAGCTGAGAAGTGGATTTTGTGCTGTGAACCTGGTTGAGCTTTTAAAGCCAGAGATAAATTGTTTCCATGCACTAACATTACAGCCAAACATCTGTGAGTAATTAAAAAAATCACTGAAGAATTCATCTGTGAGTGAGAGAGGCATTTCCAAGAGCATAGATGGTGCTTTGTAAGCCCTGTGACTTGCCCCTGTAAATCCTGAGACAAGAATGAGTGTCAACTGAAATGATCTAAGGCAGCAAGGATATGTGAGTCTGGGAAGCACACCACGGAAGCTAGAAGGGCTAGGGGACTGTTAGTTTTGGAGTTGGTTTGTTCCCTTACTAAACTCTGCAAAGAGTGGACTTCCAGATAAGCTGGGAAGGCTGCTGTATTGGGCTTATGTGGCAATGTTTTGGTAGCAGGGGAGCTGCTGGGGTGGCCTGGCCTCTGTGAGAAGAGCCCAGAAACTGCCCCGTGTTAGATAAGAGACAGTTCCAGCTGGCTCCAGGCACGCAGCAGCAGTTCCCCTGCGGCCTGTGGAGAGGCCCCTGGTGGAGCAGGCTGTCCCCCTGCAGCCCATGGGTCCCACATGGAGCAGATCTCCATGCTGCAGCCCGTGGAGGAGCCCCCGGTGGAGCAGGTGGATGTGGCCTGGAGGAGGCTGCGGCCCATGGAGAGGCTGGAAAAGGGGGAGCCAGCCTGAGTGAAGGCTTCTCTTATGCTGCGTCACTGCCTCCCTGTGTGACACAGGGCCTCTTACTTAGACCTCACTCAGCTTGGTTTACTGCAGATTGAATGAAAAGTGCTTTGACATTTTATGCTCGTTACTGTGTCACGTTGGCAATAAGATAGTTAAGGGTCTCCCAGGGTTTCTATGACAAGCTCCTTATTTGTGACACTTGATTTTTCTCCCAGTTTGATTGCAGATGGCCTAAGTACACAGGGTTTGTCAGCTCAAATGCGTCTGTGTTCCAAGGGGCACTGCTGAGATACAATTTATGACGATGGCTTATCATTTTTAGAGCTGCATAAGTGAGCTCTGTACATAGCAAACGAGATGCAGTTCCTGCCTAAAGGAGCCAAGTGGATGATTCAGGAAGTTGCAATAGGTGCTATACAGGCCACTTGTAGGAGCTGCAGAGCAGATAAGAAAGCTATCAAACAGTAATGGGAGAGGGAAGTGGTGAAAATTTTGTAAAGTGGGGCCCGGAGTGTTGCACAAGCAATTTTTCTGCTGCCATTGTATTGGTGTGTTGTCCTTGCACATACTGCTGCTGGCCTGGGGAAGAGGCCTGCAGTGACAATAGTTGCATTTACCTCCCTTGTGTACAGGAAAGAAACAAGGCCTCCCTTCAATCTCTTCCTTTTTCACTCCTTTCCTGGGTTGTGTGTGATATGTTCTCCTTCCTTCCCCAGCCTGTTGTTTGACTTAACCCATCTTCTCTCTTTTCAGGTCCCCAGGATCTACTGGGAGCTCTCAACAAGGCGTGTCCTTCTCATGGAGTTCATGGAAGGGGGGCAGGTGAACGACAGGGCGTACATGGAGAGGAATGGCATTGATGTCAATGAGGTAGCTTCTCAGCCGTTTCTGAACCGGGCATGGTGGGCAATGCAAACCTGATGTTGGACACAAACGCTGACAGAACGGGAAGGGGCAGAAAAGGGAGCACATACAGATATGAACAGAGCAATTAATCTGAAAAATCTTGTTTCTTGTGCTCTTGGGAAAGTATATAATCCCTTTTGGGGAACACTGTCCTGTAGGATTGCACAGCTAGAGATATCTTCAAGGAGACAGATTGCAAGTGATAACCATGCTCTTACATTAAATACACCGATGGCTTGTTCCAAGACGGCAGTTCCTGTTATCCTAAAGGAACAGCTTCAGCCTCTGATCTTTTTTTGTCCCTTGTCTTCCCCTCTCTTTTTTCTGCATTACCTTTCTCTGGGGCAAATGCATGGGATGTAGCCTTTGTAACCCAATAGCTGTGTCTCCTTATAAAGGAGATGTAAATTACAGGCCTTAGGTGATCCTTGTTGCTGGAGTGCTGAAATCTCAGCCATGGTGGTTTGCATAATATTCTGCCGTGTGTTGTTTTGGTCTGCTTTCCAAAATCTCCCTCTTTCTTCTGGATGCAACTGGGTACATTTCTCTTTGCTTCTTGGCCCTATAGTGCTGTGAAGTTTTGCTGCCCTTCATTAAATAGCTGCCAGATTTCATTCCTGGAGAACCTACATTTCCCCGATGAGTGAAATAATTTGTATGTGTGGCATGATGTCGGGAGAGTGCTGGGGATTCTTTGTTGCTAAGAGATTCTTGAGGAAAAGAAGGCATTACTTCCAAGAAGGTCTGAGAATATGCCTGGGGAAAGGGTTTTCAGCCATTCAACAGTGTAAAGCCACCCCTCTCAGTCCGTGAGTGCTGATTGAGGCAGTGCTCTTGTGTTTCCCCTTGTGCCCTATTGATGAGCCTCAAAGCTTCACTTGGTTGATTGGCTGTCAAAGAGGTACAGCATAAAATCAATTGTACTTAATCCGTCCATACACTTAATTCTGAAATCTGAACGCTTCCTCCCTCTCTGCTCTTCTTCCTCTCTGCTCCCTTTCTATCTATGGCAAAATTCATGTGGCATTGGTTAAGACATACCAAAGACCTTTCAGGGAATGGGAAATGTGAGTTTGGTATGCCCCACAAGGAGAGAATGTTATGTGTATCTTCTCAGCTGCCTCCCTAAGTCAGCCTGAGGTCAGCCAAATTACAGGACTGAGGACTGAGCAACCTGCCTTTTTCTCTGCATAGATCACCTCTTCCTCTAGTCTTACACCCAGCAGAAGCCGATGAGACATTTTCTAGTAACTTCTACAGGCAAAAAGACAGGCACCTTGTCACGTGTTTCTCTGCTGAAATACAGGAAAGGAAGTTCAAAGGTTAAAGTAGGTTTTAAGACTCTTTTTCCATTCTAATTGTGATGAACAAGCCAAGGTCAATGGGCAATAGTGAATGACCTTCTCTTCCCAGCAAGATGTCTGGTCCATTTTCATTAAAGGGACTTCTTAAATGACTCACCTGTAGACAATGCAGTCTCTAGTCTTCCACATCTCCATCAGGAAGAATTTGGAACATTTGGGTCACTAGTATTTCTCCTCCCTCCCAGCAAGGGCATCAGAGAGATGTTTGTCAGCTGTTCAGAGGTAGACACAATTCTTTCTCTGTGTCTATTTTGTGCTGATGATCTTTCTTTGTATCTACCAAGGTAAGTGCCTCAATGATGCATCTGGTCTGCAAAGAGCACCATTGTGTGACTCATGAGAACATGATAGCTCATGTACTTTGTTATCAAGAGATTTAAAAAGTCTGGTCCATGGCAGAACACCCAGTCAGCTCCATTCACCCAGACAGAACAACTGGTCAAAAGTGAGTTGTTTCTTTGAGTGAACATGTCTTACATAAGTCCTTTTCTTCTGCTGTATGGGCAGAGGTCAAATCTAGCCCACAGCACTCAGATACAAAACTGAATATTTCTCAATATTCAGTCTTGAAACTGTCAGAAAGGCTTGTTCTGATGCATTAGCAGGAGGACTCTTGAACAATGTTCAGATTTTGAGCAGGGCTTCCTCAAAGTTCTTGGGCAGCAGATCTATTCTGATAGAAGAGACTTAGGATGAAAATTTAGCTCTTATTTTTGTTCATCCACCCCTTTTGAAAGGTTGTTTTGTGACATCTTGGCACAATAGGTTCCATGCAGCAAGGAAACCACATATTTTGCTGGTCTCTAAATGATGTCTAAAATGTAATTAAAAAAAAAAAGTCAACCAACTCTTACTACAGCAAGGTATAAGCCTCAGAAGTTTTGGCAATCTGTCAGGTATATGATGTTACTCAGCTCAGTGGTAAGACTCGACATTTCTGCAGTTTCAGTACCTGTGCTGAGCTGTTCTTTGTCCTTTTTCTCTCTCTGCCCCCCCAAATTAATGATTAGCTTTTACTGATTGCCAATAAAGTAGTCAAAGGAGGGGATACCAAGACCCTCAGAAGCATGCGATGGGGAATAAGGGTCTGTTGTTATGGCCACAGCGAGATGGTAGGAGCCACGCACACCCCAGACCACTTCTCTGGTGAGGTGCAGCAGATGGTGACAAATACAACCTGGGTCCATTATCAGCTGCTGCTGTTGATGCCATGGGTAAGGAGCTTCATGGCATGGTGGCAAAGTGAACAAAAGGCAGTAGGCACTGAAAGGAGCATGAGGAGGGGGTGGCAACAAAGGTTTCAAAAGTATGATGTGACTTAGGCAGCAGTTCTGGCTTTTAAGAGATGCATTAGCTCCCTATAAATCCCCTCAATCTATCTATCTATCAACTCCGCTATCATCTTACTCCATTTTGTTTTACTGGGCAGAGGAAGACGAGTCTTCACTAAGCAGGATTTCTCTTGTGTGACAACGCACCCTTGAAAAGCAAGCTGAGCCTCTCTCCTCTAAATGGAAAGGATCCCTGAGGTGAAAGCTCGCTTCAAACCAGGTTACTGACATTTACTTAATACCGTCTGTAGCAGGATTATCATTAAAGCTGCCCAAAAGCACATTAATCTCTCTGGATCCGTCCAAGCGCTGGACTGTAATGGCATTTAATCAGAGAAGGCTTTGATTTCTAAAGACAAGTGCAAACACTGAAATATCTGCCTGTGGAACAGTTACTGATTCATGTGTAAGTGTAGCCGAGGATGAGAATGCAGCTAGGATATTGACAATGGGAGGGAAGCCTGGAGAAGGGAGTTATGAGGGAACGAGCTGGTGTGAATTTTGAGGGAAGACCAGGGTTAAGAAAGGGGCCACTTGGAAACTGGGTTGTTCCTGTTTCAAGACACAACAGCAGTTACATTCTTGCTTGGGAAGACACATTTGGAGATGCTGGGTAGAGCAGAGAAGGGAGGAAAAATATAGACTGAGGGGCTCTCAAGTTGTTTGTAGCATACAAAGGAGGAAAGGAAGGCTGCTTAGAGCAAGGACTTCTAAGGAAGACCTCAGATGGCACACACGCCCCCTTTGCACCTATTCTGATTTTAACTGATCCATTTAGAGAGACCATGTCCATATACAAATCTTGACATTCTCTATGGTCTGCTGCATAGGTCCTCCTTGTCCTTCCTTGTAGGTGCTCTGACTATGTCCACAGAGGCTGCTGGATCAGCGGGCTATGGGAGCTGTGGAGCTTAGAGATGTGCTTGTGCTACATGCTGTATTGCCTCCAAGTAACCAGCCAGTACTGGCAGGCAAGTGGAGAGCTCTCCATGATTGCCGTGGTTTGTGTTTGAGTCAGGAAAGGAAATGGTGCTGTGTGCTTCAGCTCACTGAGTGCCTGGTCATGGGCCGTGGATGATTCAGAAGTCAGTGAAATGTTTTGTCCAGCTGAGAAGTGAAAGCAAACAGCTAAGATACTTAAGATGAGCTACTGTGTGCAATTATTGCCATCTGTCACTTCATCCTATTGTGGCTTTTTGCTTCCTTCTGCTACTAAATGGAATCCTCACTGCAATGATATCTCTTAGCTCAATAAAGAGCTCAGCTACCTTCTGATGGTTGACAGCTTTGCAACCTGAAATATGCTTTCAGTGTGGGATTTACCATTCTGCCAAGAGCCAGGAGCCGCTGACTTGGGGCTGCTAAAATTTAAATGGGATTTCCCAGGGTGGAATCCTTTTGTCAGTGCAAGTATGGAAACCTCTCATGTCTCAAGTATTTGTGCTTATAAAACTCAAGTGTTAGACGAAATGGAGCATGGAGTTCCTGGGGAAAATGGTTATTCTTGCTCTTGGCACCTGCTGATTTAGTCTGGGGAGAGGTTTCCTTACAGATTCTCCTACATTTCTTCTTGCCTGAAGCTTAATGACAGTTCACAAGGCACTGGTAAACAAGGATGGTGACCTCCAGCATTTCCAGCTTCTGAACTATGCAAAGACACCACATAAAGAGTTAAATAACACACAAACCCTTCTCTTACTGAAAGTCAGTCTCAAGCGTAAGTGTGAATCAATTGCTCAAGAGTCTCAGCAAGATGCTTTACGTTAAATCCAAGGAAATACAACAACATATAAAGCCAAGGGAAAATGATCCCCCTGTCCATTTCAGGTCTGACAGAGATGCAAATAACAATTAAATGAACAACAACTGGTCTTCTCTGTAGAAACTTACTAAGCTAGCCCCTCAGTTCCCTGGCTAGTTAAGTCAGAATATTTCTTCCCATTTAAATGCAGTAGAATGAGCAGGAAAATAATTTCCTCAGTTCCCAAGAGAGAGTATGGGGCATGCTAGGAGTACACTCTGGAAGCCCTAAAAGCTACTCCCAAATCCTAATGACATCTTATGTGTCCAGATATCACTTTGCTGTGTTGCTAGATCAGTAGATAGCAATAGTGCTACGTTACAGAGCACTGTGTTTTGATCCTCACAACTGCATCATAGAGGACAAAGTGTGAAATTGGATCTCTTGTGTGTGACCATCCTAATTTTCTATGGACAAGAGCCATTTCAGAGCAGAGACATACAGCAGGCTTCAGATTGTGGCTCTTCTCAGTCCACACCCTTTGCTAATTTGACACCAGTTTAATTGGGCAGGATTGTACTAGCAGGATTAAGCAAACCCTTAGACGATGGCCATAATAACAACTGCAGAAGAAAGCAAAAACCCAATACACTCTTCAATCCAATTAACCTTCGATTAAGGTTCCAAAATCAATGCTATTCTTTTGGCCTGAGGAGCTAATATTGAGCCCTGAGAAATGAGCTGCACAACGACCTTTACTTTTAATGAGATCAATAGAAGTTAGTGTCGCCATGTCTTAAAATAATTGGCAAATATTACAGCCAAATTAAGGCTGGAGACTAGTATCTGCTCCTGATCTAAAGAGACAGTCACAAATGGAGGTGGGACAAGAAAAGATAGTGCCCTATCAGGCAGTTTCATCTGGGTCTTATTAGAGGCAGGCAATGAGATCAGCTCTACAATGACCATGCACAGGATTTTTTTCTTTGCCCTTCTTCTTTGTGTCAGTTGGAGGCATGTAGCCAGGACTGCTGCAGATTACTCAGGAGGCCAGGAAAGTATCAGTCACTCTTCCTGGATAACTCTGGGCAGTTTTTTACATTGCAGCTACCAGTGAACATGGTATATCTGCCATCTGGTTGCTAAAGGAGTATTCATAGGCTCAAATTTGCACTCACTCATTTCTTTCTTGCTAACTAGGCATATCGGCCTGGTGTTTGTAAGGGTTTTTATTTGTGATGGGCTTTCCAGTGTTTTGTTAATATCAGGTGGTTCTGTCAGCTGGGCATGCTGTCTTGTTAAGAGGTGGGTTGTATATACAAAAAGAAACACATCACTGCTGTTACCTGTGCTATGGCTTGGGGTCCTCTGAATTAGATGACAAAAATGCAGTAGGCGTACTTGATACACTGGATATGAGTCAGATAAATAGAAAGGGTGGGGATTGGTAGGGAAGTTGCAAAGTAGGTGAGAGACTGATAGAGACAATGGTAATGAGAGAAATTATCACAGTGGAGTTTTTCGAGGTTTGCTCTTCAAACCGATCTTAATAATTTCAGTAATGACCTTGACACAAACAGAACTTTGTGGAAGAGGTTATGAATGGCACCAGTTTGGGGTGTTTTGTCATTGTAGAGGAGGGTTAAAGTAGCAATAGCACCTGGTGGCCTTGAGGACTGGAGTGATAGAAAGGCATAAAAATGAGAAATACCAAGTGAAAAGCCATACGCTTAAAAGCTAATGAGAAGAGTTTCTTAAATATGCTGGGAGTTTATCAGAGGGAAGTGAATGGAGTCGAATCCTGCTGGACGCTGGTCACTAGTGGTGTCCCCCAGGGCTCAGTATCGGGGCCAGTTCTCTTCAATATCTTTATCAATGATCTGGACAAGGGGATCAAGTGCACCCTCGGTAAGTTTGCAGACAGCACCAAGTCAGGTGTGAGTAACCTCCTACCTGCTCAAAGGTAGGAGGGCTCTGCAGAGGGATCTGGATATGGGACAGCCTGACCGATGGGCTGAGGCTACCTGTAGGAGGTTAAACAAGGCTCAGTGCCGGGTCCTGCACTCAGGACACAACAACCCCATGCAGCACTACAGGCTGGGGGAAGAGGGGCTGGAAAGCTGCCGGGTGGAACAGGACTGGGGGATACTGGTTGATAGGCAGCTGAATATGAGCCAGCAGTGTGCTCAGGTGGCCAAGAAGGCCAACAGCATCCTGGCTTGTATCAGAAGCAGTGTGGCCAGAAGGACTGGGGAAGTGATTGTCCCCCTGTACTCGGCCCTGGTGTGGCCGCACCTTGAGTACTGTGTTCAGCTTTGGGCTCCTCATTACTAGAAGGACATCGAGGTGCTCGAGCGAGTCCAGAGAAGTGCAACGAAGCTGGTGAAGGGTCTAGAAGACAGGTCTTACGGGGAGCAGCTGAGGGAACTGGGGTTGTTTAGCCTAGAGAAAAGGAGGCTCAGAGGAGACCTTACCATGCTGTACAGTTACCTTAAAGGAGGCTATAGCAAGCATTTTTATATCCTGTAAGCATTTTTTTCAATATTAAAATATTGGGTTGAAAATGTGTAGTTTGCCTTAGACAGTGTCATGGTCATGTCATATCATGTGGCAATGGCAGGTTGCTATTTGTGTTGGCTGGTGAGGACACGGGCTTTCTTGGTGGCCATAGTCATCACGTTCTGCTGCAGCACAGACAGACAAATTGAACTTCTTTTTGGCAATAACACACCTTCTGGCAATAGGCAAGGATGTGCCTCTGGCCAAAGCCCGAGTCTGGTGTCAATCTGACATACCAAGCTCAAATCTGCTTGCTGACTGGCATGTTTTTTTTAATTTTTTCTTATAATGCCTAAATTATCCTATTCTTGATTATACCTGCTTCTACCTAGTTATATTTCTTGTAGCACATTCAGTGCTACAAGTGCCTCTTTCCTTGGTATTCAAACCTTTTAAAATTGATAGACTGTCTCTTCTCTGGTATTCTTTAGCCAACTCCAGAACCTTCAGCTCTTTTAATCTTTTTTCCTAAGTAAATTCCTCCTGCATCCTGCTCATTTATTTGCTTTTTCTAAACTCACTCCGTGTTGTCTGCATCTCTCTTAATGAGGTGTCTTGAAGTGAATGCAGGATTCCAAGGATGATCATTATTATTTTTTTTACCATGCGCAGCAGAACAGTGCTGGGAGACCCTGGTAATCATAAGGACCTTGTGTTGGATGATAAACAGGGAAAGGAATGATGACCTCACCGTGTCATAACAAAATGCCTGTGTGTTTACTTTGGTCTTTGCTTCTGTAAATCATTGCAACCTTTTGTCTAATTTGCTATGCACCTTCACCCCAAGGTCTTACACAGCCTGAACGCATGCTGAATTCCTCTCTTCCCCTGAGTAGAGGTTTTCACATGTTTGTTTTCTCATTTCACCTAACTGCATTCTTCCAGAGTGAATTCTTTGTAAGTTATTTGTCCAGTGGTATTTTCAGTAAGGATGCACTGAAGGCCAGTAGTGATGGGGCACTGTACTGGATAAAGCAAAACAGGGGTCAGCATCTATGGGAAGTTTGGTGGCATAGATGACAGGTTCTTCCAATTGCTTTTCCACAAGAGTTTTAAAAACCTTATTCCCACGAATATTCAAAAAGCACACTGTGTTGTTGGCTGATGATTAATGTGGAAAATCATGCACTGCTGTTAGTCTTCCCTGACCAGGGGAGCCTGTATACACTCCAAGCACCAAGACAAACTGGTCCCCTAGGGCTCCCTTTCTGTGAATCTCTCTTGAAACTGCTTAAAGGGTGTCAATAGAAGATGAGTGCTTCAGAGTTTAGGGGAGTTCACTCCAGGCAAATTACTGGGAATCATTGCCGGTAGTCACTGAGGTCTCAGAGAGAGAAACTCAAAAAGCAAGCACACGTGGAACAACAGACCTACAGTTATCCATGCACGATCAAACACTTATTGACATATACTTTTTCTGATACCAAGAAATCATATTTTTGCTAATATACAGGCACAGAACTGTACCAAACATATGTACCAAACCTGCTCCCCAGGTTGTAGATGCATAGGTCTTTTGCATAGCCTTGTATCTCATCCAGAGAGCAAGCTGTGTCAGTGGAGGTACTTGTCACTGCTCACTGCTGTGTGTAATGATGATGCGAGTGCCTAGGAAAAAGATGAAAACTTGAAGAAGGAATATATTTACCTTTATTTTTAGTTTTCCTTTTCCTGTCCTGGTCCCCTTTCTCTGGCCCCTTTGAGATGTAGAGCTAGAAAGCTGGGAAACTGAGAAAAACAGAATTCAATTTTTACATTACTTTTTCTTTTTTTTCCCTCTGAACGATTAGTGAAAGTCTTTTTGTACTAAGTTTAAGAATCCTATAATAATAGCCACGTTTCAGTACTTCAGCAGGTGCACGTTAGATAACTGTGTACAGAAAATGAAGTTATGTAAGTAAAAAAACTTAAAGCATTGGACATATGACACATCTGTACCAAAGGTCCTATATATAGTATATGTGTCTTTGAAGACTCATGGAGCTATATTGCAATTAATGTATGTAAAGGTGTCATGGTTATTTCTTAACTTTTTGCTCTAGAAACATGAATTCCTTTTGTCTGAATTATAATGATGGGTCACCATTTTTATTTTATACTCTAATTTCTAGAAATATAGCCTTCCTTTTTGTTTAGAACTCAACAGCATTGATGCTTTCTATCTTAATTTCTCTTCAATTTTAGAGGTATGTCAGCAGACAAAAATACGCTAAAATACTTCAGTGTGCAGCTCCATCTCTTACTCTAAGTAAATTTATTTTTTTCAAAGGTAAAGACTGTTTTATTTTATCGTAAATCCCTGTGACATATTTTCTGTATGCTAACTAAATTGTACAGAATGCTTTCCTCTCTCTTAAAGAAGCTGTAAAGTTTAGTTTCAGAGCATTAGCTACTGGAAATATTCAAGGCTGTACTCTGGTGAAATAAATATAAGTATGGCAGAGAAGGGAGACGGGATGGGGAAGTAAAGGTTGTCTTGTACCCATGACCCAGCCCGTGGGTCTGAGCAGGGCTGTGACCCCTCTAAGGTGACCCATGGTAAGGTGGGAAGATGAATCCCAAGCTTCTGTTCTGTTGTGTCTTGGGCTGTAAAAGGCTATGACCACAGATAGTAACCTGTCTGCTGTTGGTGGCTGAAGAGAGGACACCTGCCCTGCACCTGCAGCAGTCATGATGTCCAAGTCCACTTCTCCTGGTGTGCAGGTCCCTGGGAGTCTGCATGAGTGAATGATTAGCTCAGGACAGACTGTCTGGCACATCCTTGGACTGCAAGGTTCTACTTACCCTTTCTAGGATGTCAGAACACCTGGTACTTCGGACTTACCAAATTTTACAGCTAAAGCACCTGCATGGGTGATTTGGCATGGGGGCTGCATCCCCATGATTCAGTAGTCGCTCCAGGTCCCACCTGAGGGAAGGAGGGTTGTCCTACCTGGTTCTACAGCTGTCCCTGTTGGTGTGCTGCAGGCAGGGTTCCCATGCTTCCTCCTCACTTGTGGTTACTTGGGCATTGCTCATCAGGATGCTGTTCTACACTTGGCTGCTCTGCTTCCAGCTGCTCCCCTGGGCTCTTGGTGGCTCAGCCAGGCCTGGAGCTCCGCATGCCCTGTCCTGATGCAGTAGCGTGGCATTGTTCTGTGGCTTCCTAAACAGCCACTGCGCTCCTCTCAGAGGTGGCTGCATTTCATACGTGGGTAAAGCAAGCCCTTTCCTTGCTGTCAGGTTTTCTGCAGGACAAGCTGTCGTTAGTATAACCATTACCTCTTCCGCCACCTCCGCTTGTGGGGACAGCTGCCTGTTTGCTGCTTACATCGTGTGTCTGCTTGAAATCATTTGTAACGATTGACTTTTAATTGTCTTTTAATTGCTTGTTCAGCACTCTGCTGTGGAGCACTGTGCCACTTTCTGATGGCAGGGAGGACCAGCAGTGGGATGTCAGGGTGAGAGGTTGCTGTGCTGGTGTGGTGAGGGATTGATCTGAGGTCCTGGGGATGTTCACTAGCTCCTAGGAGATTTTAACTGTAATAACATCTCTGGGTGATGAGAAGCAGTGGCATGGAGGGACACGGCAATGACAGGATGATTTAAACAGCTTTTCTGTGCTGCTTCATCTTCATAGACATCGTAAATCTGATTAGTGTGGGACTGAGGAAAGAAAGGGGGAAAGTAGGAGACAGTGTGGTGGAGGGAGGGCAGAGGGAGCCTGCGTTCATTCCGGTAAGCAGACAGACAGGCTGATCCTCTCCCACCTCTTCTCCACTGGGCCCTGCTGTCATCCATTGAAGGAAACACCTGAGTCTTCATACAAGTGGCATTCCACCCACCCCAGCAGCTTCTTCAATACCTTCCCTGTCAAGGACTGTCTGCCACTATCTGCTGTCTCATTTTCCTCCTCCTTACCAGAAACCCTATTTTTCCCCACAGGACCAGAAACCTCATTCCTACCCATTCCTAACCCACATTCCTACCACATTCCTACCCTTTTTCATGCTAGATAAATATTCTCAAATAACGCCTAACCCTGCAAACATCTTCGTGATACCCCCTGCGTGGATCCTTCCCTGTGCAGCAGACACCAGCAGCCGTACCGTGCATTTGTCAGCATGAGGGGTCCCCGAGCTCTGTGTGGGCACGTTGGCATGTGCCAGCCCCTTGCTCCCCGCAGTGCTGGCACACAGGGGCTGCCTCCCCTCCCTGGCACGCACCCTGCTGGGGGTGGCAGTGTGTGACCAGCTCCTCTCTCCTTACAGATCTCTCGCAACCTGGGGAAACTCTACAGTGAAATGATCTTCGTGAATGGCTTTGTCCACTGTGACCCGCATCCAGGCAATGTGCTGGTGAAGAAGTGCCCAGCCTCTGGCAAGGCCCACATCATCCTCCTGGACCATGGGCTCTACCAGGTACGTAACTGGGGGGGGCTTCCAAGGCCCTGCGAGCTGCCCGTGGGTGTCAGGCTGGAAGAGCGTACCCAGCTGCAGCCTTGCTCCTCGACGCCCATATGAATATGTTTTTCCTATTACTCCCATAACCCTCCAAGGAAATTTCCTGACTCTGAAGTGGGGGATAGGGCATGGCTGGGGGGCACAAGGCTTTCCTCCTTGTTCCCTGCCCTCTGTGAACTTCTGAGGGCTGTGTCTCCCTCCCCAGGTGCTGAGCGAGTCGTTCCGCATGGACTACTGCCGCCTTTGGCAGGCCCTTATCAAGGCCGATATGAAGAGGGTGCAGAAGTACAGCCGGCGGCTTGGGGCGGGGGATTTGTACCCGCTCTTTGCCTGCATGCTCACCGCCAGGTCCTGGGAGTCTGTCAACAGGGGCATTGACCGGTCGCCAGTCTCAGCCAGCGAGGTAGGACCTGTGTGCCCTCCCCTACTGCCTGTCCTCCTTCTTCTCAGGTACCTTCCCTGTTCTAACCACTTGTATTGCTGATACCAGAGTGATACTGGGCAGCCCCTGGCAGCTCCATAGCAAATTCTGCATTGACAGCTGAGCTAGAATAAGCCAGGAATCCTTCTATACCATGTGTTATAGTGGCTAAACTTAATGTCCCAGTTTTACTTGTCATGGGCTGCTTAAATTTTGTATAATATTTTAATGGCTAAGTGTTCACCAGTTCTGGCAGGAGAAACATTTGTAGATCAGCCTTTTCTTAAAATGAAAAGAAGTGTTTAATGCAGCTGTGCAGGGAACCAGCGAGGAGGATAGGGTGAGGTAGAGGAGACATAAAGGCCTAGTGGGAAGATATGAGAAGGATAATGCATTATCACTATTCATGTAAATGACTATCAGCACTGATACAAACTCCTAAAAACCCTCGGAAATTACCTCCCAATCAGAAACCCTATTAACTTGGAGTCAAGGTTGCTTAACTGCAGATTCTGTCAACTCAATCACTACAAATCTAGGAAATTGCCACTTACATTCTCCCTGCTTTCCTATCCACACATGCTGGGATCCTTCTCACGCCTGCTAGCACTCCTGACACGCACACATTGCCTTAAGAATAGTAGCAGCCCCTGCCAGCTGTGCTTTTTTTAGAGGTGAGCCTATAGTGATGTGATTTCAGGAAATGGACCAGAATCTGTAGGGAGAAACATGTTGTATCCTATGGTTTGTTCTTATCTGCACACATTTGTAGTAGATAGAATGAAATTAATTTAACTAGCATTAAAATATCGTTCTGTGAAATCCTCTCCTGGAAATTCCTTGGGGTTGGTGTTTCGTTTTGATGGATGGGGTTGAATTTGCTGTACTGGCTTGCCATTACCCACAGCAATGAGTAGGTCAGATACCTTGGGTAATGGAACCCCCCCAGTAATTTGATCACTTCCTACCTGAGTTAATCTTCCGCATATCAGAAATAATATAATGACTGTTTACCAGATCTGTGCTTGATCTGCTGAGTTCTGGAGTTGGTAGCTCCAGAAGAAAATTCAGACACCACATTGAATCTACACAGAGCTGGCTCCAGTGCTATAAGGCCAGTGTTGAATCTGAGCTAATAAGTGATGTTTGTCCTAAGCTGGCTTGTGTAAGTTATGCAGAGATGTGACTGTGGCTGCACGGTGCACTGTGTGGGCTAATGAACTTTGTCAGAGCCGAATTGCTTGTATGGAGCCAACTCTGTTGTCTTGGCCTATATGACACAATTAATGCTGAAACTGGATAATCCTGCAGCAGATAATGGGGAGCTGAGCAGATTTACTGTGACATTAGGAAATGAGCTGCTGTTTGCCCTTAGTTTAGAGGTGAATTGGAAAGATCGTATCAGCAGAAAGAGCCAAGTGCCCCTGTAGGCAGGTGCCATCAGCATAGAGCTCGGGTGGATGTGCTTGAGGATGGATTGACAGCAGAGTGGTCTGAGAGACAAGTAAACCCTCCTGATACAACATCTTAGCTGTCGTGTGCTATGTCCAGTCTGGGGCACTGCCTCCTGAGAAAGGTTTGATGAAAGTGGGAAGAGGCCAGTGGGAAGCTGATGGTCAAGCAGGTGCAACTCATGAGCTAAGTCTGAGCAAGCTAGGGCAGAAAAAGTCCAGAGAAGTGCAGGTTGAGGGAAGATGTAAGTGTGATTTTCAAATCTGGTAAAGACAGATTGCAAACAGGACAAGAAATAATGGGTTTAAAGTTCAGCTAAGGAGATTTTGGTAATAACACGAGTAAAGCAGGATCTAATGACAAGGCTAGAGAGACGCTGGTGTGGATGGTCTGGGGAGGATGCGGGTCACATCACTGAAGGGTTTTAAGAGCAGGCTAGGCAAACTTGTGAGGGTTGCCATAGGTGTAGTTGTTCCTGCCTTGAGCCAAGGCCAGGCAGCTGACCGCCCAGGGTGGCTGCTAGCCTTATCTCATCAGCTTTTATGTTTGTGTTTTGTTGCATCCTGCAGCAGCCTCTGCGATTGCAGCCAAGGGGCTTTTCTCAGTTCCTGTGGCATAGCTCATTTCTTCCTCCGTGCACAGGCTTCACCCTTCACAGAAAATGACAGTTCTGATGACAGATCTTGTGGTTCCTTTGTGATGTGTACAAACAGCTGGAGCTAAAAATAAAAAGAAAAGGAATAGAAAAGAAAACCTATGCGTGGAAAATAAAGTAGCCTCTGCAGTGATGCTGGCAAGGATGAGAGATAAGAATATCAGGAAGGAATTTTCTGCCAACAAATACTGGAACAAAACATTTAACATTTAGGAGAGCTAGGCATCTTCTTGCTAAGATTTGTGTGTGAGATTGGTGATGGAGGCAGGACAGAAAGATTTATGTGTCGACACCAAAGCAACCATGATGCTGTGTAAGCTGGATACACCTCTGACCATCACGGCCTGCACACGAGATTTGTGTGGGTCTTTTCCTCTGTAATAAGTCTGAAGTTCACAAAGGGTGGGTGTCACATCCCGTATCGTGAAATATAGACCTGCCATCCCTCATTCCACAGAAGAGAAGGTTTTAGAGCTGTCCTTTCCCCCACAAAGGAGCCTCACTCTCTGTAAGAAGTCATTTACTTCCCTTTGCATGTGTCCTGCTGGTTTCTGGAGGCTGCAGGTGTCCCAGGGACTTTTTTTTTTTTTTGATTTCTTGATACGGGTCTAGATGGACCTATAGTCTGACACAGATGACAGTTCTGTGGTCTTTTGGGTTAGCATGAAGGTCTGCATAATGCTTTCACGCCTCCACTGAGCTGTGTTGAGGACAGGGGACTAAGCTAAGCTTTGGAAAGAGCTCCATCAGTATATCATGAAGCCATCAGTTGCACGGGACAGCAAAATGCACATGGTGAGGAGCAGCCTGGTTGTCCTTGCAGCATGCCCGACTTCCCAAGCAGTCCTGTGGTACTTGCAGCGCTGCCAGCATTGGGTCTGCTGAGGTGACACTCAGTCAGAAAGCTGCAAGGGCAGTAATGAAACATTGGTGTGGTCTGCCTGGGCCAAGAACTGAGATAGCAACAAACGCCCTGCTCTCCTGAGAGGCTGTTAATGCTGCCAGTAAGGTGAAGGGGCCTTACCTCACTGAAGGGCAGGTGGAATGTAGCAAGAGTGATCTGTGCCTATGTAATGAGTGCTTGGGACAGCCAGCTGCCTGCTGCAAAACAGCAGGAAGAGCTCTTCAGCACCTGGCCGAGAGTCATGGTCTGGCAAAACGCTGTCTCCTCCTGCCAAATCTCAGCTGCGTCTGGACAGGGGTTTCCCGTGCACTCTCAGCTTCTCTCTCCTTTCTTTCTGACATGACCTGGCTGACTGCAGGATGTGGAGATCCGGTCCAATGCTGCTGCTTACCTACCCCAGATCACCCAGCTCCTCAACAACGTCCCCCGCCAGATGCTGCTGCTGCTGAAGACCAACGACCTGCTAAGGGGGATTGAGTCAGCCCTGCACACACGGGCCAGTGCCAGCTCCTTCCTCAACATGTCTCGCTGCTGCATCAGAGCTGTTTCCACGTGAGTTTCCTCTCCAGGCACCGGGGTCCAGACATGGAGCAGCCTCCAGATATGGAGGGCTGGCTGCTCCCTAGGGGCCGGGAGCCAGCAGGCCAAGGACCAGTCCTGAGCAAGGCAAGCAGGACAGACCCTGTGATGCTGGCCGGGTTCAACCAAAAGTCTGTATCATAATGCAACATCACGGGGATAAGGCAGGTCCAGGGGCAAACAAGGAAGGTGACCTACAGAGCAGGCCTAGTAGTTGCCAGACAGATCCTTAGGGACAGGACAGGGCTGAGGTTAAGCCAGGAGGTTCACACCTAGCTTAGGGGCCCTCAGAGCAGGGCGTGAGCTGGAGACCAGTACTCCTCCAGTACTAGGCACGCACTGAAAACCTTCAGCTTAAATAATGCTCCTGGGCCTATAAGCAGAGAGTGTGGAGGAGGCCCCAGGCTAGCCAGAGCCATGAAGGCATATTAGGGCCCTCCACTCAGGGCCCTGACAAGGCCTGACTTGGATCTTGACCTCTTACCCTTAGCAATGGACCCCTCCCACTCATTAGAGCATCTGCTGAGGTCTGACCCCTGCTCAGTTATACACCTTAGCCTCTTTCTGTGCTGTTCCTGCTCCCATCAGCCTCTCCACAGGGCAGCTGTGTCACCCTGCAGCTGGGGACAGGGATGGGGGTGCAGCCGTAGGATAAGGTTTTAGGGTTTGGCCCTGTAATCCAGAAGAGGGGACAGGGCCCATTACAGACATCAACACTGGGAAGTATTTGTGGGTAGGAAAGATCAGCAAGTTCACTGCTGCCTGCTTCTGCAAGGTGTTGGGGCTGACTGTGAAGATCAGGCTGGTGTTTAGAACCCAAGAACAGGAATCAGGCAGCTGATTTCCACCCGTGAGTCAATTCACTTCCCCTACCTCACATTCCTCCTCCTTGCAGAAGAAATAACGTATTTGTCTGAATGATGAGGGAAATGCAAGGCCCAGTTACCCTTTGCTTCTAGTGAAAGGTGGAGAATTATTTTTCGGAATCAGTGTGTCAGGATTGTTGGACTCCTGTGAATGTACTACCAGGAAAGGCTACAGGGGTGTGCACCTGCGCCTGTGAGCTGAAGTGAAGCTGGGCACAGAAGCAGATTTTGCCGTAGCCCAGGCTCACTACATGCATCGGGAAGGGAACTGGGCTCGCACAGGGGCAGGCTGTCTCTTCTGCCAGATTTGTGCCAGAAAGGGAGTCCCCAGCTCCTCAGGAGCATCTACTTGGATAAACCCCCTACTCCAGGGGGTGATTCTCCAGGGGCGGGAGTCACCTCCCCTGGGGAGTGTTGGTTGTACTGGAGCTGCAGGACAGGCTGCCTTCCTGTCGGGCTGCGTCCTGCCGGAGCTAACACGGCTGTTTCTCTCGTTCTAGGTATCAGAGGAGCAAGAGTCACTCACTTTACAGGAGGGTCCAGATCTCACTCACAGAAGGACTGAGCCTGTGGCAGATCAACTTGTATGAACTCTTCCTGTGGCTGAAGGGGTCCCGGCTGGGGAACTGGGTCCTTTGTCTCCTGAGCTGGATGCACCATTCCACATACTGACAAGAGCTGGTGGGAGAGGCCTGCCTGTTCCCTCTCTCACTTCTGCTCTCCACGGCACATTTGCCTTTCTGACTGTTTCTGTCTATCCTGTGGGCTATTTTTGGGTCTTGTTCCTTGTTACATGCTGCACTGTTCTTGCATGTTACAGCATTAGCTTTCTCTGTGGCAGCAAGAGGTGGATTAGGTACCAGGGCTCTGCTGATTTGTGGGTTAGGAAAGGGAGGTGTGGGATACTGTGTGTCAAGAAGGGCATGGTACTTTCTCTCCCCGTTTGAACAGGGGAAATTCCACACAGATTCCAGTGAAACTGCCTTGGAAGCAAAAGCCTTTCCTAGGCTCTTTCTTAAACAATCCTAAAAAATTTAAGAGAATCACAGCCCTGCCTAGAATACCCCAAAACATTTGTCTGACCCTCAGAGAAAGCTGGTACATCCCTTAAAAAATCCGATAGGGTTTATGTTAGTTATTGCAGAGTCTCCCTGCAAGTGCCTGTGTGTTTCTGGACTTTCCCAGTCCCATTTCTTTGCAGTTGAAGTGGGGGAAGGGGACAGTGGTCCTGCTTCTTTTCTGGGATTCAGGGAAGGCAGGAAGGATGACGACTCAGGGCTCTGAAACTGCCGGTAATGTATGTGTACTGTACAGCGCTGCCACACAGCAAAATAAATGTGTTGCATCAAAGACATTTGTGGGAGGGATGCTGGCTGTACACTCAGGGTGATGTTGTGGCCTCTGACCTCTGTCCTGTTCCCGTTTCTCCATGGAGTGAGTGATGGCAGGCAGTGCTTGTTAACTCCCTGCAAGTCAGATGAAATGCCATCTGGCTCTGTCCTCTGCTCAAGAGGTTTGTTCCACAGCTGGGTCCTCTGGTGCTGTGTCAGATGTGTTGGGATGGGATGGGGTGTCGTTCTCCTGGGAGGGCACACCACTCCTTGCCGCCCAGATCCCTGCTGAGCCTGCCTCCTCCCTGGCTGCAGGAGCGCGCTGCAGCACATCTATGAGGCGTCATCAACCCCGTGTTGCACATCGAGCATTTTGCCTCGTCCCTGCCCGTGACATTTCACTGGTCCTGCCTCAGATGGAAACCTGCCACTTGCTCAGTGGTGCAAGTGACAGGTCTGATGGGTCTGACTCTGCAGCTATGGGATGGCTACTAAGAAGCCTTGCCCAGAGGCCTCTCTTATGCCAGATGTATTTGGGATCCTGGGAGACATCCCTGCTGCTTTTGAGGATTCCCACAGGCAGCAAGGTGGAGGTGACTGCTGAGATCATTTCAGCTTTTTTATAAATGGTCTTGGTGAAAAGTGGCTTACATGCAGGGCACAAAGGATGGGGTGGGAACACCCCTTCACTACCCGCAAGCTTGCTCAGCAGAGGTGTGTTACGCAGGCACCAGGCCGTGCCTGAGTGTAAGCCACAAGAAGAGCGTGTGCTGTCTCCATTTGCATGCAGTTTCCCAGTTTGCACGGGTGTGACACCTCACCTTGCAGTGTGCGCACTTGGGTGTGAGGGGAATCAGGGGGCAGAAGTGGGGGTGAGTGTGTGTGTCAGTCCTCAATGGCTCTTTTTGGCCTTGTGGGAGAGGGAAGGGATGTAATGCACAAAAGGTACCCGACTGCATGAGTGCTTGGGCATGAGGAGGGAGTGACTGGAGAAGGCAGCGACTGCCTGCGTGCCCCTGCACAGGCAGCTGGCTTGGGACTGTCAAAAAGTAGTGTGTGATTGGCGGAGTTATTGATGGGGAATTACTGAACGTGGGGTTTTGGTCTCCTATGCAGTCAATTGCCTGACCCTGCTGTTAACTCTCTGATCCCTTCCCATGAGAGGGACAGAGGCAGGAGTGATGTGCTGCCTCATCTTTGCTGAGAGCAAAAAAACAAACCTAGGTAAGACCAAATGTCCTTACAAAGCTTGTCCCCAGCCTGTGCAGTGACAGATCAGTGATTCCCCCTACTTGTGGGTTGTGCAACGGTGCCAGGGAATGGACTGGAGGTAACTGCAATGGTGAGACTCCTGAGTCAACAAGGAGTCACAGGGTTAGTGGTCCTGCAGCCTGTATGTGAGTAATCTTTGCTTATGTGAGCAGTCCTGCTGAATCAGTGCCTCTCTTGGGTAATTACAGCTGGTAGGCCGACCACTGCGGGTGGGCCTGTCTTCTTCTCTTCGGAGGTAGAGCTCTGCTTGAAAAATTGCTCAGGTGCACTCAGTGAAGTCTGGGAGACCCTCGAGTGACGGCGACCCACTGTGCAGCCCCTTCTTGTAGCTGCCCCCACAAATATCTTTGCTTACCCGCATCTGGGTATACTGACCAGAGCACTGGTCGGGCCTCTCAAACATCTGTAGGAAAGCTCATCCCTTAGCGGGACCCTGGTCATGTCCCTCATTTCCAGAGGATCCCATGGCATGGAGAGGCTCCCCACAGCTGACGTTTGCACCGACTGCTGAGCCCACAGCCTGCTCTCAGCCAAGCCCAGTTTTTCACCTCACCACACATTCCACCAGCCATGCAACTGCTAACGATGCCGCTTTGAGGGTGCAAACTCTAAAAGTGGATGGGAACCAGCAGCTCCTCAAACTCATTTTTGGGAGCAGTCAGAGAGCAGGGTGTATTTGAAAGGGCTTTGTCTATTGACATTATTCTCTGCCGGGAGGCTGCGTGCTGCAGTATTAGCAGTGGGGCTCCTCAGTCAGTTTCGCTCAGCTCTCACCATTCCCACAGTCAATCAATGAGGGTTTGCCTGAGGAAAGAACAAGCAAACACCCCGCGTTTGACCCTTTAACATTCCTGCCTTGTCTTTTCGCTGAAAGCTCGCAAAGGTGAATGTGTTAAAAAGGTTTTGAAAAGACACCTCCTCATCCCAATTGTGGTTGTCAAACACAGGTAACCTGGATCAGCTCCGTGCACTTGGCCTTTCCTTGCAGCCTGAATTTATTGGTGTTCTCACCACCAGCAAATGCAGGCTCTGCTGCTCTGCTCGCAGGCGGCGTGGGGGCTGCTCTCTGGCTGGGTTCGGCTGTGAATGAACTTCAGAGTGCTCCCTGCTTGGTGCAGGCTCTAAGCACGTGTCTTGAAGCAGACTCCTGAACCCACAAACTCCGTCTCAGGACTGACGAGGGGTGTGGTTGAGCTGAGAGACACCAAACTGATGGGCAACTTTCAGCTCCCGTGATGTGAAATTCTACGATGTCGTCTGGTACTGTCTCCCTTCCTAACGCTCTCGGTGTGCTCCGAAGTGCTGAGGCAGCAGCAGCCATTTCAGCTGGTATTTAAACATGCATCATTGGGTTGGCTGGAGGTGGAAAGGGGGTAGTCAGGGTAAATGGTGTTACCATGTAAAACTGTGCAGGAGTTTAGGGTAGGAAGTGAACAGGCTTTTCCCATACCCAGCTGAAGAAAAAACTCATTAAGAGCATTAACTCATAAAAGAGCATTAGTCCAGGCTAACCAGCACAGCCTTTACCTAACACATCCAACGAACTTTAATGATGACAGGTAGGTGGCATACAGATTTGCAGATCAAGGCTGCAGGGTGCCCTCTGCCATCTCACAGGGACGTGTGAACCCAGTGCAGTCGCAGTGCACAGGCTTTCCAAATGAATCACTGCTTGCATCCCGTAGCAAATAAACCGAGACCAGCACGCAGCCTGGCCAGCACCAAAGTCACTCCCCTTCCAAACGACTCCCCTGGGGTCACTGGGGCTGCTGCCTAATGCATCTCTAGGCAGAGCTCTTGCCCCCTGCCACTCTTCTCTCCATGTCCTCCCCCTGCCATGTGTGATGCGAGCCGCCACAGCCATTCCACGCTCACTGCCTCGAGCTGTGCTACGTGCAGTCAGCCTGCCAGGCCCAAAGGCTTTCTGCTCCTGATCGCCAGTCCTTGGGCACTGCCAGATGGATGGGGCGATGCCCATCCTGCCCCTGCCGCCTGCAGGAGGAACCAGCCTCGGCTGTTTTGCCATGGCAGGGCGGTGGCCAGGCTGTTAATAGCAGTGGTGGCAGCCCTGCCAGGCAGCAGGCAGCTCTTAGAAGGGCAGTGTGAGGATCCCTGTGATGATGTGTGCTCCCAGCAGTTTTATTTTCCTAGCGAGGGTTGGGGGTTTGGGGCTGGGAGGGGAGGAGGGTTGAGGAAAGGAAAGAACAGAAGTACAGAAGTGCTCCCCCCTCCCTATTTTGTGAGTAAATACCAAAAAACAGCATGACTGTAAACTCATTTGTGATCTTTAAAAGCTTCTGGATTACCCTGTCTGCCTTTTGTTTTGCAGGTCACCCAGACACTGGCAGGCGCACTGAAGGGTTCCCCCTCACTCCCACAGCCCCACGTGCCACTGTGGCGCGGCATGATGCTGGGTGAAGCGCAGCCCTTTGCAGGCATCTCAGAGCCTTTTTTTGGCTCCGTCTCCGTGGAGCTTTCATGTGGCTGTTTCTCTCCCTCCCCCAGATGGGACTCATGGGCTTTTCTAAGCTTTTTGTTCCAGCTGGTCAGCCAGCAGCTGTCTCTTGCTGGGGATGATGGGCTGGCACTTGCGAAGCCCCCAGTTGGGAAGGGATGCTGGGCCTGCCTCGGCTCCCCGTGGTGCGGGGCTGAGTTGGCCTGGCACGGCAGGGCAGCCTTCTTGTCTGTCTGGCTCCTGCTGGCGTGGGGCTGGCCCTCCATCAGCCCCACCAAGGTGCCTGGGGGCCGGGGTCATCCTCGGTGCTCCAGGAGTTGCTCAAAATCTGCCCAGGACTGTAAAAGAGCTGGACAGTGGGAGAGTGGCATTAGTAATTCATAAATTACCCTCCTGAGAAAAATCATCCTTCCCAAGTGTCGTAGGGGTGACAACAAAGCCTCCTGACTTCTTACTCTGGGAAGTGTCACTAGGACCTTTCTGCTGAGAAGAAAACCTACCAGCAAAGTCACGGCCCTGCCGAAAAGGAGCAAGGAAGGGTTGTGGTGGACCCCACACAAACATGAGCTCACAGTGTGCTCTCACTGGGGCTGATGAAAGCTACATCAGGAGTGTGGCTGGTGAGGCTGCTTGTCCTCCTCTGCTTGGTGCTGGTGAGTCCTCACCTGAACCAGCACCTTCTTTTGGGTCTTTCAGGTCGAGAGGGATGCTGATAAGCTGGGCTGCATCTGATGGAGGGCTAGTGGCATGGCGAGGACCTACCACCCATAGCCTGCAAGGGAGATGGGCTTGTTTAGGCTGGCAAAGAAGCAGCGAAGGGATGATCTGATAACGGCCAGCAATTCTGGTAGGGAGTTAGAGAGACAATAGAGCCAAACAAGGGCTGATGGCCACAAGTTATGGCTTGGACAGTTAGATGGGACACAGGGAAGAACTTCCCCACACAGGGTTTATCTTTGCTCTGAAGCGATGCCCAGGCCAATGCTTGCCAGCTATTTCACTTGCAGACCAGGGCTGTGAGCTTGGGTGTCCTGGCCAAAAGCCAGGCTGGGTAGCCCACCTCGCAGCGTGAATCAGTCAGGAACTTCTCAGTTCCTTCCTGGGTAAAACCCACGTGTTGTGGTGCTTTCATGTGCAGGGGCTGCGTGCTGCTCTCTGGGATCCTGCTGTGGGCCCTTTCGTTCACACCAGGGCCGCCTCAGGCTTTAAAGCAGGAGTAAATTCTGCTTGCATACAGATGAAGGCTGCTTGAGCGAGCTAGAGAGCTGTGAAGTGACCTTTGTGTAACGGGAATTGGGGCCTATGGAGAAAGCATTAGGTATTTCTCTGGCTGAGGGCATTTGGTCTTGTTCTGTCAGGAGCTGCACCCAGCCGAGAGGCCTTCCCTTCCTGGCCTTGGATCCTTGGGAGGCTGCAGCCAGTTCTCCGAGGGGTAGCGATCCAAGGCTCTGTCATCTTCAGGGATCACTGCAGTGTGTTTGCCCTCGGCTAAGCTTGAAGGAGCCCTGCAAGCTGCAGCTCAGGCAGGAGATGATTGTGCACTTATCTGTGCTGCTTCCACTGAACCTGTGACACACTCGGCAGCACCAGCCTCCTGCAGGAGCCTGAGTGCAGCTCAAGGTGACGTTTTCAAAGGAGAACAGCCTTTCTGGGTTGGCTTGTGTGACCTGGAGAGCTTCCATCTGTTTTCAGTCCTCCATGGCACTTCAGATCAGTGACAGTATCAGACCACTGGCTGTGGTCTTTGCACAGCTTCCATCTCGACCCAGCTTGCTGTAACCCAGGTATTTTGATTTTTGGTGTTCTGGTGAAAACTGCTCATTCAGCCTGCACAAGCAATATGGAGTAAGGAGAAGCTTTGGATTTTTTTTTTTTTAATTTATTTTATTCTATTAATTCTCATTTGATTCAGATTCTTTGCTGAGGCTACTTTCCTTCACTCTGATAAATATAAGCATAAATAATGCTCACAACCCCCCCCTTCCTATAACCAGAACACTGCAAAGAAGGGAACAAGAATTAGGTCTAACCTCGCAGGACGTGTCTGCATGCACCAGGTCAGCTGCCGGCAGTTTACAGCCCTGCAGTCGCAGGCTCAGAGTGGATATAAGCAAGCAAGCAAATGCCTTTCCAGGGTGGCTGTCCCTGGGGGCTGTCGGCTGTGGTGCTTGGCCACAGGAACCTGCTGTCCTCTCAGCTGACGGCCTAATAGTGCCTCTGACTTTAATAAACCAAAGACAGAAGAGATTACTAAATGGTAGCTAATAAACAAAGTGACATGCATGAAGTCTGGTGATATAATATTGCTCTTAAAGAAAGTATGATAAATAGTAATCACGGTCATTGTTATTACTGTCTTGTCCTTCAGCAGGCTTAAACTATCCATCATGCTGATAAGGCTGAAAGGAACACCCGGCAATATAAGATGCATATATCATGTGGCTGGCTGCCTGCGCTGCGCCTGGTCTGCACTGGGACTGCATTTGCTCCTCTCCAACATGGGGCCAACAGATAAATTTGAGCAGAAGTGAAGCAGGGAGAGCCAGCCGACATAGCCACCATTTGCAGAAGATCAGCACTGAAACAGCAGCTCTGCAACAGAAAGCACGGAGGCCTGAGCAATGAGGTGGCATGGGCTGGGGATTGATTTTGGTGTAGCAACACACCTAAACCACGAGTGTGAGCTGGACCAGCAGAGGGAGGAAAGCAGATTGATTTATGTGGTGTGGGCAGTCAGCTAAGTGTTGTAGCACTGCTAACTGCAGGCAGGCCGAACAGTCAGTTTTATGGGAGAAGAGTTTAGCACTGGGTAAATTGTAGATGACTTTCCAGTGGCATGTCCAGAGAATAAGAGTCACTAAAGATGAGGACAGGACGGACAGCTGAATGTGCAGTGCCAGGCGCTGGCAGGCGCCTGCGCCCTGCCGTTTGCCCTTCAGCCCTGTTCCTGCCAGGCCCAGTGACTCAGGCAGGGTGGGCCTGGTGGGCTCGCTGAGCCTCACTGTCCACCTCTGCCCGCCCTCACGGCAGCAGGCTCCGCAGGCCGGCTGCCCTCTGGGACACACAGTGTGTCCCCCTGGCAGCAACCAAGGCAGCTTCGTGGCCTTGGTGCTGGATTAGGGCCGACGGCCTCCCCCGGCCTCCCGCTGCAGTGCTCGCCTGGGACGAGTGGCCCCGTCCGTCGGCGCCGCGCAGAGGTGAGCATGGCTGCGATTACGAATGCGCTTCTTGTTTGTCTTTTCTGTGCCGAAATCCTGTCAGCGAGGAGAAGCGATAATAACATGCTATTAAGTTCTTTCTGGATAATGTAATTCAGGAGTCAGGAGGCAGTTTGGTCATTTATGCCTTTGAAAAGCTCAGAATAATTTTCAGTGTCATTATCTTCCCTTTTAAAGAGCCCGTCTCAAACATCAATACACAGAGCCCCTCTCCTCACTGCCTCATGCTCGCTTTTGTGGTTTTCTCCCACCTTTTGTTCTTGTTGTCTCTTAAGTTTTCAGGGATTTTGTTTTTGTTTCCAGTCAGCCATACGCCATGAAACACATACCACACCCAACTTTCCTGTTATATATATATATTTTTAAGCTTTTTCTTTGCTAGAGGGTTTGGAAGCTCATTCCATTTTTATTTCGCAGCTCCGGGCAGGGGTTGGTGAGTGGCTGCTGCCTGGCCCCGAGATGCCGCTGAGCCCCGGGCAGCCATGTGCGTACCCAGCATGCTGGGCATGGCCTCAGCAGATGAGAGACGTGGAGTGTGGTGCATCCTTACGTGATTTCCTCATGTTTTTGTCAAGTGTGTGCTTCAGTGTAAGCAGTTAACAGGCATTTTTGCCCTGAAATAGCCCCCAGGATAGGGAGCACAGCGGCTCCTTCACAGATGCAACTTCAACACCAGCTTACGCTGCGGGCATGAAAACAGACAGCTGTCTCCTAGTGAATGCAGGAAAAATTACTACCCAGAACTGGGGCAGGAGAACAATCCAGCTCCTCTCCTGCATGCACAGGGTGCCAATGAAAAGGAGAATTTTATTCATTAAGTTAATTGGCAACAATCCGTGAAATGCCAGCCTTGATCTTAAGTTTGTTTCTAGTTTTGGAAAGCATCCTGGCCCTTCTGTTTTTAGAAGAAGAAGGTATATGACTCCTTCCGTTTTTGGTGCACTGGCACTGCTGTTGTTTCAGTGTGAATAGGAGGGCTAATGCCTTTCCATAGGCTGCCTTCTGCCTTCAGAAGGGAAATGGGGTCTCCCAAGCAGATATAGAAGATCTGCGGGGAGCAGGAGGGAGTCACATCCGTCATTAATTCTAGTTCATATTGTTCAGCAGCTTCTGAAGGAACTGGCTGGCACTCACATGCCAGCAAAATCAGTGCTGTAGTACGGATATGACCTGGCACGAGCTTATTTGCAGAGGGTGTGGGAAGTCTCGCACAGGGAGCGGGAGCATCAGCAGCACAGCGTGGCCTCATCAAGGAGCTGGCCTGGCATTGTTAGCATGGGGCATGCAGTCTCCTTTGGACAGGTGCGAAGAGGAATGAGGACGCCCTCTCCTTCTTGAGGGATAAATAGGCCTCTTAAACACTTACGGCGCTCCCAGACTTTAACGCACGGTTCAGTGCTAGCCAGTAATGCCGGGAAGGGAAACCACATGAGAACAAACATTGCAACGAATGCAGCTGGTCCCAGATAGCTGTGTGCTCTGACTGCCCAAAGGCCATGGGAGCAGGGACCCAGTGCTGGCCCAGCCATGACAGCCGTGCCTGCCTCCATCACCTGCCAGCTCCCTGCTTCCCATGCCAATGCAAGTGCCCTCATGAGCGTGGGGGCCATGAAATGGTTCCTGTGGCCTGTGGTATCCATGTGGCTTCTCCCAGAAGGGAGTTCTGGTGCTTGGTGTTTTAGCTCACACTGCGACCTCTCCCACAGTGGGGACTCTCACAGAGTCCTTCTCTCCTCTATCCACCCACCCACTGCCACTAAAGCTAAAGGACTTTCATTATCTCTGGGATCTCTATGCCTTCTCTTTAAGACTTGGTTAAAATTGGAGAAGTATTTGAATAAACACCTGTCAGTAGGGATAGAGCAGAGGGTCAGAGAGCCATGCCTTCCTCTCGGGGCAGCTTCATGGGATTAAACAAACCCTGACTAACAAGGGAGGAATAAAATAAAGAAGAGAAAGAAAAGATAGTGAAAAGCAGAGGAAACTGGAGTTCTTAAATGTCATGTTACAGTGGCCTGATCATCAGGGCCTGCTCTCCATTCACTCCGCAAACAGCCTGCCCAGTGTGGCCCGCTCCCAGCAGGCAAGATGTCTCCTGGCGGCTAATTCATTCCTAAGTTCTTCTTCCAGCCATCTGCTGGGAGGCTGTTGGAGCTGCTCGCATGAGCACGCGTATATGTGCTCACATTTACGTGGCAGCGGGAGCACCGAGCTGCAGCCCGTGCTGGTGTCGCTCACAGTGCACTGCCTTCTCCACGGTCTGCCAACCCTGCAGCCAGAGACACCTTCCAGCCTGAGAGCCACAGGACTGCGTCAGACCCTTGGGTGGCAGCCAGCTGTTTGGTTGATGGATTATCCACTCTGAACAGGAGACGGTAATCTGCAGAGGAGCGGACCCAGAGACAGTGGCAGAGTTAATCTTTACGAGTGTGGACAGCAGTCAGAGTGGGATAAGGTGGACAAATCTAAGAGAGAACAATGTGGTTTGGAGGGCAAGTGGAAGCAAAAGGGAAAGTAAAAGCACAGACAAAGAAGTAAAGTTGCTTGGCTAGGAGGGTCAGAACAGGACTGGTGTACTACAGCAGGATGGGACTCAGCCTCCACCAGCATCCTCCTTTTGTCACTGATTTCTACGTTCAATGGAAATGAGCTGCCCAGGATGTCTCCACAGTGGGACAGCACAGCCTCTGCACAGAAAGCCAAGCCACATGGTTACACCACGGAGAACACAGACCTCTCTCCCCATCGCCTGTACTGGGAAGGCAATGAGAAGTGCTCAGGCGGGTATTTTATGCCTTTCAGGTTCAAACGTATTCTGCTTGAGTGTATACTTAGAAGCAGGAGAATTTAACTTATGAAGGCAGCTCTGTGTTACTACTGTATTCACATAAAGATGGTTTTGAACTCCACACTACATTACTCCAGGGAAGCCATTCTGGGCTTCACACCAAGCGAACTGCATGTTGGACAGAGGGTGCTGACACTTTCCTGTACATCTTCAGCTGGGTCAATGAGTATATTAGCCACTATTACCCAATCTGAACGGGTTTGTGTTATCTCTAGGCTCCTGCCAGCCTACGCAGTATCTCTCTTTCCACAGAAGTGCTTTGAAATCCATGGATTAAAAGCATTACAAGTGCTGAGTATTAATGCCTCAGTTGAAAATGTATAGCCAGTGTCAAGAGACAGGATGTGCTTATATTGTTAAGGCATGTGCCAGTTGACGATCCCACTACACATAGTCTTTCAAGTTATTTTCCTTATGTTTGGCCGTGGAAGGATGTGATGTGGCACTGGGGTTTTAGACAGAAGCCCTAAAAGAGAAAGAGCCGTGTAAAGCACCTCTGTTCTGCTTTGGTCTTTTATTAATATATTTCAAGGGGAAATCCACACCTGTCCTGGACTGAGGTCTCCAGCAGAGCCCTTGCAGTCTCTTTAACATGTCTGCTCCAGGGTTGTGTAAATGGAGAAAATGTTTAGAATATTCCCAGGTACGAATCTTCTAGTTCTCCTTTGCTGGAAGGACAGGCTACAATGCCCTGAGTATCTGTCATTGCACAGCTGTGGTGATGTCTGAATGGTAAAAAGTCATTAAAATATTAATATGATTTATAATTAAAAGCCACCATTTCTAACATGGAAATGGACTCCTCATGGCCAGGTAAGACCAAATGCTCCATCTACTTTCCAGCTACTGAAAGTAGTGCATCCTGGCTGGTCCAGGGAAAGGTGGAAAAGCCTCATAAATGGAAAAAACTTAAAACTTGCCAACTGGAGAAGTTTCCTCCTACTCCATACTTCTCTTTATAGTAGGTCTAAACTTTTAACAAGAAAGCTTACATTTCTTATGTTAATACACAAAAACACATACTTACATATAATGCAGTTGTGTTGCTTTTCAGTGATTACCGAGCACTTTGAAATCTTTATGACAAGTGCAAGGCATTGACTAAGAATTGGCTATGTCTATCTGGGCCCTGCCACTTCTTATGACACAGCAGTGGCAAAGACTGAGTCAGAGTGGTCACCAGCATGTCCTGTCCAAGCCCTCCTGGTCAAATGAGTCACTGGGCTCAGTCACATCACCAGATCGTCTTGGGCACTTGGTTCTGTGGGCTGGAGTTGAGTCACCAAGACCACATGAGGCATCTCAGTTCCTGAGATCAGTTCAGTCACTCCAGTAAAGTGCAGGTAAACTCAAAAGATGGCCTTTACAAATACAATAACTTATGCTCCATCTTAAACGTTTAATCAGAGCAATTAGTGTTTGTTTCCTTCTACCCAAACTGATGCTGCCTGTGACTGTTGCCTCAGCACACTGCAGTATGAGGTCGTGTCATAAAGTAAGCTGGGCTTGGAGAACCTCTCCTGCCACCTTCCGCACCTTGCCTTGCTTTACTTATGGCTGTAAAAAGGACTGTTGTGAAGCTGGAGACAAGGCATTGCTTGGCACTGTGGAAGGAGGAGGAATAGCTTGATGAGAGGAGCTGGTGGCTGTCAGGGCTTTTGGAGAAGGTGTCAAGAATGAGGAGGGCAGCAAGGGAATTCTTGGCTGAAGAATTTGGAAGAGGTAAAGTGGAGGGCCTTGAGGTGGAGACAAATGGACAGGAGCTGAATGTGGAGGACTCCACGTTTCAGTCACCATCCCTGGAGGTCTTTGAGAAATGTGTAGATGTGGAACTTAGCGACATGGTTTAGTGGTGGACCTGTCAGTACTAGGTTAAAGGTTGGACTAGGTGATCTTAGAGGTATTTTCCAACCTGAATGTTTCTATGATTCTATGACTCTTCCATGGCGTGAAGTCTCAGAGTTTTGTTGTGGGGTGGAGAGGGGCTGGCTTGTCCTATTGACCAGTACTGCCTGCATGGACCTGCAGTGCTGAAGGAACGTGTAGGCTGCCAAGGGACAAGGTCTGATGGGGATGTCTGCATCCCAGGCTGAAAGAAGACAAGAAAACGCTTGAGTGATTCAGAGAGTGCCCTTGGAGGTATGCCACACACCCGCCCTGCAGGGAGCCTCCTTAGAGTGATGGGATGTTCCCTATCCTGGTCTTCTCCTGAGGCTACCAACAGGGAGGACCTCTGGGAGAAGCGTGGCAGTGCCTGACCTGCGTTTCTGCCTTGGGAGGAATGCAGCCCATGCTTACCTTGTATGCATTGTTGTAAATATATTTTGTGCAGTTTTCCTCTGCTGATGAGATTGCCTAACGGTATCCATTGCTTGAGGGGGTGTTTTTTTAATAGGTAGACTATAACAGAAAAACAGTGTCCTGTTTTTAAACACCTGTTGAGAGATCTTAAAACCCCAAACCCCAGCACTCTCTGGGGTGCAGCGTGACTCGGTGGTGTCTTTGGTGACGTTGCTGATGACTAAAGTTTCTTTCCCAAGCAGGAAAGAGCTTAACCCCTAATTTACAGCAAGGGCTGGTACATTAATACCAGCAGTATTTCTCTCTTGCTGCTGTCCGGGTGTGGTGCGGGTTTGTGAGGAGTGTGTGTGCCTCTTCCTGCGAGGCAAGCAGGAGGAGATTCAGAAGGCATGCCAGAAGCTGCCCCACCACTACAGGTGGGACAAAACACAAGGCCAGCTCCTAATAGCCAGGAGCTCGTTAAGGATTCTAATCAGGCAGAAATATTTTCCCGTTAGCTCGTTATGAACTGTAATGAGGTTGCAGCTCTGGGTCGTGGCTGCTTTTTCTCTTGCTGGAGGTAAGGAGTGTGCCTGCTGAGGGCTTCAGGAGCTCCGTTGGTACAACGTGGGTGGTGCGGAGACAGGAGGGAAGAAGGGGTTAGGGGGCAGAGCCAGGAGCAGTGGGGCTGCCCCAAGGAGGCGGTTGTTTTGCCTGGCGACCCAGAGGAAGGCAATTGTTTCTTTGCCTCTCTGTCTGGCAAAAAGTCAAGGGAAGTGTGGCCAGGGAAAGCCCTGCTCCTGGAGGTGGTGGCAGCTTTTGAGTGTATGATAGCGTATCTCGCCTTGGGCTTGCAGGTCTGATAATCAGTACGTGACGGGAGCTTCGTCCTGCCTTGGGCGTGGGTTGTGGCTCGGCACGGTGTGTGATGGCAGCTGAGGACGGGTGGGAGGAAGCGTGAGCAGTGGTTTGGCTTTTGGGGGGTGCCGTGTTCTGCAGTGATCTCCACCTCCCCGTTCTCTTCCTCATGCCACATCACTGAGGGGAGTTTTGGCTCTGTGCACCAGCCACTGCTCAGACCCAAAGCACTGCGGCCCGCTGGCCCACCGGCACCTCTCCTTCCCTCTCCCAGGACTCTGAAGGGGTTTGGCCATGTGAGGAGCAGCTTGCAGTAGAAAAGTCTCTGGGAGACTCAAAACATAAACCATGTTGTAATAAGCAGGAATTGGCATTTGTGCTGAGTCTAATGCTAGGTCTTACTGACTGACACAACACTACTGAGCCCACTGACCCTGAGAGGCTTCTCTTAATATGGAGCCTTGTGGCAGGCTGTATTTATTGCTGAGATAACCCATGCTCTTGATAAGCCTCCCATGTCAGCTGCTGAATAACCTCACGGATGCCTTTGGATCTGCAAAGCCATCTATTTGCTGAGACAAATGTCCTCCTTTCCTCCCATCAGTGGCAAAGGTCGTCATCAAGGTGGAAGCAGAGAGCCTTCGTGAAGTGACAGAAATTTGTGGCAAGGCTGCTTTGGGAAGAAGATGTCATTCTGTAAATTCACCACCTGCTTTGCTATCAAGAAGCTAAATAATAGCTTTTGCTCATGCAGACCCATCATAGAAGTCTTGGCTTTTATAGGTTCTGCCGAAAACCCTTGTTGTGTGCTTCATCCCCTGGGCTCCTCTGTGCCTGATGCTCTGTGGCCACTGGGCTGGAGATGCTGCAACGCATCGGGCAGATGTTTCTCTTGGCTGCAAGGGCCCACTAGAAGCTTGAGGAATAAACTGTGTCAGAGGGACCATATCCAAGACAGATACGCAAAGGTTAGGAGGCTGCTATCCAAGAAGAGTTTGCAAACAGAAAGGAACTATTGAGGATGAGCTAGAAAAGCACCCTTGGGCTCTATTGCTGCCTCTCCCGTACTGCAGAGTCAGGAAATGAGTCTGAGAAGCATCTGCTGGGTGCAGTTAACGTATAGTGGTGCATCTTCTGGGCTGTATAACCCTCCAAGTAGCCTTTGTTGAAGGATGGATAGTTATAGCTATGGACAGAAAGGATTGAAGGCACAATCTCTACTATTTTTCTGTCTTTCTTCCGAGTCCACAATACGTAAGACAAAAACCACTCGGAGTTAAAATAATGCTGTTGTGATGTGGTGGCTAGGTACCAGCTAGCAGCAAATGCTTTCAAGGAAAAAGGCACTTGCAGTCTGTTTGTGTCGGGGCATTAAATTAAATTAACTTGGACAGAAGAATGTTAAGTACAAAAACTGAAATGAACAAGTAATTAGCATCTGAGGTTGCAGGAAACAATTCATCTAGCAGTCCCACAGTGAGCTTGCTGGGTTTAAGGTTCTTGGGCATGTTCTAAGTATTTTTTGCTTCTGACAGTCTTCCAACTGCTATCTCTATGCTACATTGCTTCACACCTGGATTGACCTGCCTTTGTAATGTGTCCTTGACATCCAGTCAAGGTGGTTTGAAACAGAAATGCTTCTCTTAAAATGTTAGTGGGAAACTCGAGGCCCTCTTTCTAGTGCTAATAACAGTAATTTTGTATCCTCCACTAAAGTGTCCCTGCTCTTGTGCTCCCAAGTGACCCTTTCCAGAGTCCCTGGATGTGGCTGGCTTTGTTAGGAAGCCTCATTTGCAATACTGAGTGAGTGTGTTGGAGCTGAGAAGGGGCACCAACAGGACTGGTGTCCAGTCCAGGTCTGGTGAAGTGCCTGAAGACGAAGAACCAAAGCAGTCTTCCTGGTGACACTTGTGCCACTTGCCCTTATTCTATATTTTCCTGTGAACGATGCTGTTTCTCCACCTGAGGATGAGGAGGTAGAGAACTTGGTGCAGAGACTGTGGAAGCCTTCTCTGCATTACAGGATCTACCAGGCAACTTGCAGGTGCTCCCAAATTCCCTTCTTCCTGGTCTGGAGGGCACCCAAGAAGTCACATGGCCGCGTCGTGCTGCAATGGCTGCGCAGCACAGCTCTTCCAGCAGGCAGCCTGTGCAGGCTGTGGAAAGGAGTGTGATGAGTAATTACGTGCTGTGTTACAACACAGCTACACAGGGAGGTTTGAATGGCTCTTTCCAGCTATTGCCTGATTGCCGCTGTGTTAACGGGAGCAAGGATCCTCTGTCTCTTGGCGTTCGAACTCCCTTCCCCCAAGTACACGCTACAGCATCTGTGGCAGAGACTTCAGCTTTGAGCTAATTTTACTGCTATTTTCGTGATCTTCTGCCTTCGCTGTGGTCTCTATCCTTCCTTTCCAAATCTGTGTCATGCCTGCTGTCCATCCATCTATTGCAGCCCCTTGCCTGCTGCTCGAGATGTTGGCACTAAGGCATTAGAGAGGCGGGAGCATTGCTTGGCAAACAGTTTTTATAGCAGCAGATTGACAAGAGAAAGCCATAGGAAAGGCGCATTGGCTCAGTTTCATTAATGCACTTGGCTTTAGGAAAGATGAGACATTTCTTGGAGCAAATGGCCCAAATCAGGCTGCAGAGACACTTCAGATGCACGGAGATCTTCAGGCTTTTAACTTTGGAACAGCTCTACTGCAGTCTTTTTTTTTTCTTTCTTTTTTCTTTCTGGTGTACTTGAGGATGGTCCCCAAAAGCGACTTGAAGGCTGAGGTTGTGCTTTAGACAATACTCATCTCCCACCAATATACTCAATGTTTCCTTCTACTTCTGTATCAGCTGGGAAAAGGGAGGCAGAAAATGTAGTAGTAAGTTGGTAAGATAGCCTGGCTTGTTTGCTACATTAAAATCCTGTTTCCTGAAGCATTAACGTGACCATTTCCAGCACAAATCACCTGCAGGTAGCGCATGCCCAATTAATACCCTTTGAGTGGCTGCTCATCTCGGTGTCCTCAGCCATCAGCTGAGCCACGCAGCCAGCCTCTGCCTCGGATATATGTCCCATGGGGTGAGTAACTGGAACTGATCTGCTTATCTAGGCTCCAGACCAGGAAGGAAAGTTAGGATTAATGCATGATCAGCCTAGAGCCTGGAGTTGGGCACTGGGTCGGGAACACGGGGCAGGAAAGAACTGGTGTATTATTGAAACTGGTAAACCCGCCTTATCACAAGTCTATGGTAGCAAATTTGGGGTGGGATTTTTTTTTTTTCTGGAGGGCTAACTGAGAATGCACAACCTTGGGGAGGGCCAAGATGCATACGGTGTGGAAGTAAACACCTATTTTTGTTACAAAAAGGTTGAGCAGTTCATCCCGGCCTTCTAGTCTCCTGGCAACTGTGAAGAACAGACCATACTGGGACCACTATTTTAATCAACCGAATTGCAGGTCCTTTCTCTCCTCCCCCAGCAATCAGCCTCCTGCGAGATCGAAAACCCTTCTGAGCACGTCATCTCCAGGACTTGGAAACTCTGCTTTGCTAAGCTGCAGTTACAGGTTGCTCAGGTCCGTGCAGGGCTCTTGCTTCGTATTTCTTGCCTGAAAACAAGGCATTACTTTGTTGTTGTTGCTATATTAAAATGAATGTGTTGTATTCACTTCACAAAAAAAAGTCCACTTTGATATTACCTCAAAATAGGAATACTTTACACTTCCAGCTTGTTTCCTTGTCTGCCTCTCTGCCCGTGATGTTCAGAAGTTCTGTCTACCTTCTGCTCCTGTCCATTCTCTAGAAGTGCTTTCTTGCCTAGGCAGATATGCAGAACAATAAACATTTTGTGTACAAAGCATATGATGATTAAAAAACGTCTGCTCTGATCATGAGAAACTTCACCTATTTTCAGCCTTATAGCCGAAGTATCTTCTAACACTTCAACTTGCTCAGCAATCAGGGCAATTAGCTGAATTCTCACCTGCTCAAACTTCTGGACTTCTGCGGCTATCCGGGCTGCCTTTCCAGCACAGGCAATGAGAGAGATCAGCCCTGGAGCTGAGTAGCAGAACATTGCACTACGGGCAGTTCTGGTGTCCAGGACGATAACGTGAACAAGCTCAGGACTGCGTGGCTACACCGACAGGCTGGTGTAAGGGCTGGGGTGAACGTGCTTCAGTTCACTCTAATTAAACTGCTGCGCTCAGTGCAAAGGAACCAGGGAGTCTGTTTGCCCCTTGCTCTCTTTCACTGTCTCTGTCTGTTGACCCTAAAAGATGAAAATAACTCTATTTTCTACTTTTCTCCTTGGAACTGGTATGCCTTGTGTACGCAGTACTGGGTATACAAAACCTATTGCCCTACCTCGCTGCCCTGTGGCAGCGGTATGGCACAGCACACAGGGAGGCACAAACCTGAAAACAGGAGGCTGTTTCTGTCCCCCTCCTTTTTTTTCTTTTTTTTTCTTTTTCCTTGTTACGCTTTTTCCCGCTTTGTTCAAAGGCTTGACCTCAGGTCTGTCCTTATCAGGCGGGTGACCTGAACCGCACACTCCCTTTCAGCTCTCCTCGTTCAGGGTCGCTGCTGGAAAGCCTCTGCTCTCAGGCATGAAAGCAGGCTTCTGCTTCCACAGCTGATACTGCAGCACCCCTTGACCCCAGAAAACCTGCTTGAGAAATGCGTAGGGCCAGGCACCGAGAAGATCAGTTGCCGGAGGATCAGGGTTGCCTGAGAAAGCTCTCCTGCCCTCTGCAAGCGTACGCTGGAGCACCGGGCAGGATCCTCAGCTCTGCTCTGAACCCTGATGGAGGCAATTTGGTAGGAGGGGGGGAGGCTGATGCAATTCTTTCTTTTTTCCCCACTCTGGTCTAGTGCCTGGAGCCCAGCAAAGGCCTTCTTGTCAGAGCAGCGTGTGGTCCTCCCAGGAGCACTAAATAAAACACCAGGTGCTGTTTAATGGCTCCTCAATTCCCGTTGTTGCTACAGGAATTGCAGTTTCTTTTTTCATTTGTATCTTTGCCCTCCCTACCCTTTTTCTTTTTAAAAAATCCACTGAGTGATTAGATTTGCAAATGAACGGGCAAGGAAGTGACAACAAAAGGGAGCTGGAGCTGAGGAGCGCAGGTATAATTACTGTAATTAACTCAAGCAGCAGGGGCACAGCCAGCGCTGGGAGCATCACTCAGAGATGCCGTGGGCGAGAGATGGGAGAGGAAGGATGGCCAGCCGCAGAGAAAGGCCTCGGCCTCACGGGTGCCTGTGATGGTAACAAAGGCTTAGTCCTGCCCATCCCTGAAGCACCACCACACAAACATGCTGCAGTGACCCCATCTCCCCAGACAAGGTGCAGTGGGACCTCGTTCTGTGCCGTAAGAAAATGGCTCTGTGCTCTTCTTGGGCAGCCCCTAAGGGCTGTTTCCCCTCTGTTTCCCCTTGATCCCCAGGAGCAAAGGACACCCTGTGTGCTGCAGGATTAGCCCTTGCTTGGGAGACAAAGCCTTTTCCCACGGAGGAAAACGCTGCAGCAGCCAAGGCCTCACAGGAGGAGCTGGGATAACTGGCCCAGCATCTCTCAGAAGCTCTTTAGCATGAAAATACATTACTCCTGGGCTTTGCTAGGTGCTGGCCTGGGACTTTATGGTTCATCTAAGAAATGGCATTAATTGTCTTCATCACTGACAGGCTGAACAGGGAGCACAACCATGGGAGGACACATCTATAGAGTGGAAGCACGTGTTTCATGCTCTCCTGATCACTGCAACGCCAGATGTTTTACGGTCACTTAAGAAGGAAGGGGTATGTGCTTGTCTGTCCTACTTCTGCTAGCTGCAGTCAGTCCTGTGGTCACTTTTTCTCCTCGTGGTAGCATGCACGTCCACAACCCAGGCGCTGCTCAGCTGGGAGCACGGCAGGACATGGTGGTCCCAGCAGGATCTCCCTTCCCATTTCCACGGGAGTGCTCTGTGCTTCAACATGACAGCGTGCACAACAGGTTGTGCTACAGCTCTAGATCTTCAGACAAGGATTTATCCTATTCCCTGCCTCATAAAGAGACTGGTAAAGGGGACGTGATTTCAAATACAGTGTGATGACATTGATCCTATACTTGGAGTCTGTGACTGATACCAGTTTTAGGGTTCTGTAATTGTTTTAGCCATGAACTTTGCTTACAGGGGAGATACTTAAGATTTAACATGTGAGAAGTTTGCAGACCGGAGACCCTGGCATGCAAATGCTTTTCCTAGCTGGGGCTACTGAGCGAGGAAGGCACATGCAGGGAGCTGCAGGGCTCTGTAGCCACCCCTTGGAAGAGTTATGCAGGCTTGTTAGGAGAGGCCTGTGTTCCTGCTCCTGAAAGATTAATGTCCCAAGCGCTGTTTGACATAGAGTTGAGAGCACCTAAATGTGTGTATGGTATATATGGTATATTTAGAAACTGCTATGATTACAGCCCATAGATTTGCTGAAGCTGCGTAGCTGGTGTGTGTTTTGCTGCTCTGTAAGAACTTCAAAACTCACCCTTTTCATTGTGAAAAGTATCTGATACAAGGGAGGGGGAATGGAGAGGTCTGTGAACAGCTTCTGCTAAAACTTGCTACTACTGATCAAAAAAGCTATAGGAAACAGGATTGGGAGGGGCTTTGAGAGATCATCGAGTCCATCTCCTTCCCCCAGGCATGTTCAGCTGCACCTCCTTTGCCCTTGAAAATATTCGACCAAGTTCTGAGCATCTATTCCAGTGCCTCCCTAATTCTAAACAGATTAACCCAAATCTTCCACGCTGAAGTTTAACTTATTGCCTCTCTTACTCACCATGGGCATGGAAAACAGATTATTCTTTTCCTTGCAGAAGCTTTTCAGATATTTGAAAACTGTCAGCGTGTCCTCCCCCAGACATCTCTTCTTTATCTAAACATCCTCTCTCTGTTCTGTAGCTCTTGTTGGCCAGGGTTCCTAAACTTGTGACCATCCCCCTTCTCCTCTCCTGGCCTCTCTCCAGCTGGCCTCTGTCTCAGAGTCAGACACCCAGCACTGGACATAATCCTCCCTGGAAAAACCCACATCACAGGTCTGTCAGACTAACCTTCTTAGCATCCCAATCCGATACTTGCCATCCTGCGGATGTGAGATGCTTTTTTGTCTCCTTTTCAGCTTGTGACGTACAGTAACTTCCAAACCCCTTTTTGCAAAATTGCCATCTAGCCGCCCAATCCTTCTTCTGTGTTTTTGAAGTTGATTATTCCTGCTTAAGTCTAATTACACGAGGATGTCCTGGTTGAATTTCATCTTGTGTTCTCAGATCATTTGTCCAATTTGCTGTGATTGTTTCGTATTCTATTTCTGTCCTCCAGCATGTTTAATCCCTCCCAGCTTGATGTCATCTGCAGATTTAACAAGCATACTCTTTATTCTGTTATCCAAGTCATTAATGGAAACACTGCCTAGTGCTGGACCCACCAGCTAACAACTGTAGAATCCACTCAATACATCTTTCATCTGGCACTGAAATAATGATAACTATTTTCAAGAAATGGTTTTCTAGCCAAATGTTATTATGACCCCACTAGGTTCATCTAGACAATCTTTTCTTGAGTATCGTGAGTCAGATGTCAAAATGTCAAAAGCTTCACTAGAGTCGAGACACAGCACCTGCTACCTCCCAAGCCTTGTTCCTGTATAGGAAAAGGGAACTAGATCAGAGTAACACTTGCGAATCCTTATTGGCTGTTATGCGTCTTCATGAGAATAATTTCTGCCTTAGGCTCAGGTTCCTGTCCCGTTGAACGGGTACGGCTCAGCACTTTAAACCAATAACCTCTCAGCAGCAGCATGTACACTGATAAAATCGGTATAAGCTTCATGCTTGGAGGTAGTTACTTACTAATAACATTATTTATACTGAAGGGAAGGATGAGTCCCAGGAAGCCCTGGTGACCTGATCAGTCACACACAAAGGCAGCTGAATCTACAAACTGACCCCGGCAATCTCATCCCTAGGTCCAGGTCCAAAAATGAGCAAGGATACATGCCCTGGTGCATGTGGGCAGCACCATCCCGCAGCAGCAGCTTTCTTCAGAGATGCAGCCACCAGGTCGGGCTGGTTGTGGACACCAAACATCCTCAGGCTGAGGAGGCTCTGGCCAGCTGCTGCAGGTATTGGGCTGCCTAACATGCCATGTAGGGGTGGTGCTTGAAAAAAGGGTCCCACAGGTGGAAAAAAGCTGAAAGACTGATTCCCCTCTGCCCCCCAGTAAGTGCAGTTGGGTATTTTTAGCAAGCAAACATGCCACAAGGCAGAAATTGCTAAATATAGAAAGTCTAAACTTTTTTTTTTCTTCTTCTTCAGATCTTATCAATGAGAGCTCTGCCTCACATACTTAGAAAAGAAATGAAGCAATTCAACAGCAATGCATTTTTTTTTGTGGTTTGCGGAAAACTTTTAGTTCTGTGCCATTAATTCCCAGCTGTATTCCAACATCACCCTCCCTAGGTAACATTAGCAAGACTGAAGGGGCTCTCTCATTTTAAAGTTAAGATTTTTAGTTTCTCAGCTCTGCCAAGGAAAAACTCACCTGTCACTGTACCACGTTGAGAGTGGGTGAGATCTGAATGGAAAATTCAGAAGAAAGGGAAGAAAAAAATCATAACAACCAACATGTAGAATACTCTCTTACATGTCCTGGGTTTTGTCCCATTCCTGCCTATCCCTTATCCATTTTCTTACCTGGTGCCGTGATGCTGAAGCCAAACTCCAGGTACATGTGTAGGATCAAGAGGCTCAGACTGGAGCTTTTCAGGGCAAAGACTCACTAATTAGATGCTTGAAAAACTCATAGCACACTTTTAGAAATAATTGGAAAAATAAAGGCTGATGCAAATTTGAAATAAAATGGTGTGACTCATCAAAATGTCATCAAATTACAACCAAAAATGTTATCCTGTTGCTTCTTAAATTAACTTTAAGCCCAGTAAATATGCTGTGAGGCACGAGTCCTACTGGAGCATATAATAGTGCCAGCAGAATTGGGATGAATATTTGCTGTTACAATAGATCAGCTAGCCACAACAGATCTAGTTTTCTGGTGGCTTATACTCTTAGAAATTGAGAGTAGTTGCAAAGTAGAGCACAGGTGCTCTGGTCTAAGGAGATGTCTGGCCATGGGCACCAAAGATCTGCTTCCTTACAGCTTACATTTTTTCCCCCCCTATGTTTCTGACATTGACATGGTGCTTGCTTTTGCCAGAGCCCTTAAGGCAAGGCTGGGGGATGGTATTTGAAAGGCACAATGTATTGCCCTTTTTGGAGCTACCTGAATGTGGAAGGAATATCTAGAGGTGTTTTTAGCAGAACAGGATTTCCTGTCTCCCTAGGGAGGTAGGAGCTGGGTGCAGGTGTAAGCGATCGAGCTTTATTTCCCTTCTGTACTGGAAACATCCCCCCTGGCTGGGCACAGCCCCAGCAGGAGGCAACAGATTAACTGGGAAATGTGGGAAGCAGCAGAGCCCCTCTCTTCCTGCTCTGGGGTGCAGCACCCCGGCCACACACAACTTCTTGGGTCACAAATCTGCAGAGCTGCAGCAGATTCTTGGTTCAAGGCGAGATGGTGCAGGAGAGCGCCCGCTGCCCGGGGAGCTGTGTGCTGAGCTCACGTCCTCCGCAGGGGGCAGCCCACCCCTACGGCTGTGGGGGCTCAGTGGTTATAGGGCATGGAGAGCCAAAGGCTTCTTCAAAGAAAATGATTGCTGGGCACCTGGGTTTGCACTTGTCTCAGCAGGGCTCAGCTTGCTGCCTCGGCTTGCTACCACCTCAGAGGGGACAGCTCCAGGGAACGGGCTCAAAGAGAATCAGAGGGAGAGCAGGTATCAGCATGGACTAGCATCTGGGGCACCACCATGCTCAAACTGTAATGGTTTTGCTCAACGACTGGCTGAAAAACTGCTTTTCAGAGAGTTGGAATTGGAACTTGGTTATGACACTTATTGATAACAGCACTCCCTGTTGGGGTTCTCTGCTGGATTAAGGGTAGAAGTCACATTTCAGCATGTTTCTTCATAGAAATGTGGCTTCTCTATCTGTTTTCCTGTTTTCATGAAGCTTGTGAAAATATAATACCAGATGGAGATGTAGCCATGTTAGAGATGTAGCTGAAATTTGCCCACAAATTTAAAAGCCGTGGTGAGGTGGGAGAAGCAGGAGGGATGGCAGGCTGCTGTAGCTGCAAGCAATATACCTATGTGAGCCGGGCTTCCCCAGGAAGTCTCGGTGCATTTAGCAAAGTCCCAAGCAAGCTCTTCCTTGCTCTTGCTGTCAGTCCCCAGAGGGTGCCTGCAGCTTGCCTGCTTGGGATGCCCTGGGGATGGCGTCCTCTCCCTCTCCTCCTGGCAGCCCTTGCAGGGACTCCTCTCTCCACCCACCCCCATGGTCTGCACGCACCCCGTGCCCCATCCATCATGTCCTCTTCCCTGCCCTGCATCACTTTCTTCTCTCCTTCCAACAGCCCCTTGTTCTTCTTCCCCTCTCTACCTCCTTTTGTCCCTCGTCCCTCCTCCCTCCCCTCTCACAAAAGCCTCCTCGGGGAGCAGCGGAGAGGGTTCAGCCTGCAGGGCCTCCTGGCTGCAGGAGCACTGGTGGCCTCGTGCACGGCAAAGTGCCTTTTTGGCATGCAGAGCCGTGAGCAGCCTGCCTCTCCCCCTTCTCCTCCTCAGGCTCTGTGCCAGTGGGCAAGCGTTTGCGAAGCAAAATTACAGAGCTCTCCGGGTAATGATCTGCCCGTTCCCGTACAGCAGGTGGCTGGAGGCTGAATCCACACGGCTGCCTCGCAGCCCCGCTCCCAGGCACGTCAGGAGGAGGTGGCTCTTCCTCCCTTCCAGCTGCTGCCAGCCAGAGACGCCGGCAGTCACCCTCCCAACAGGAGGACACCGTGGGCGTGATCCTCTGCAGTGGGCTCTCATCAGAAGGCCCCAAATCAAATCCCAGCTCTGTGCATGGGCAGAGAGGAGAAGGCCAGACCAGCTATTCCAGGAAAGCTCAATATGTGAGGGCTGGCATTTGGATGCCCAGAAGACCCCAGGCACAACATCAGTCGTGGCCCCGAGAGAAGCGCAGCTTTCTCTCAGAGACAATGTGCGTGTACAGGAGGAAGGGGCAGTGGAGGCCTGTTGGCAGAGCACGGGATGCAGCTGTGTTACTTCAACCTGGAGATTGCTTTTTCTCCCACCCACATACATTTTGCACCCACATACTATGGCCTGGCTCTCTCCTGCCTTGTGATATTTGAAGTTGCCAGAGTAAGGGGTCGTTCTAGGTGAGGAAAACAGAAGTCATTTCACACCACTGGTGGGGACAACAAAGGTGTCTGGCTCCAGGCAAAGAAGGGCATAACACCCATGAGCATGTAAGATCCACTATTTTTTGGCTGCTGGGGATAAACTCTGAGAATTAGGAAGATGAAACTGTTTATCTTTTACACTGTTGTAAAGGATGGATGGTGTATGCTGTTTGGGATAAGAACTCAGCCTGGATCTCTGTACCCTCTTTATACTGAGACATTTCATACGGAGACTCTGAGACTCTCTCCTCCCAGAAGGAATCCCGACAGGAACTCCTTATCCACATTTATCTTGCAAAATAAATATTTAATAAACAAAGCCAAATACCGTTAAAGGGCATTCTGAGACATTAACTTATTCCCTTAAGCAGTAGAACAAACAAAGCAACTTCATTAGCAGTAGTATATAATGTAGTGCCCGAGTATCTCCCGTTGGGTGGGAGAGCAGGGCTTGCACAGGTAAACCTGAGCATCCGGGGACTGGAGAGGACCACATTTTGTTCTCAAGGATGGAGGCTCTCCTGCGGCACAGAGGTGAGGCTTTCCTCGAGGGTGACATCAGCCTGGCCCCTTCAGAAAACCCATGTGGCCACAGCAGAGCTGGGAGCCCCGGGCTGATAGCCCTACAGCATCTCCAAAGGGCAGGCAGTGTACCTGGAGGAAATACCTGACTGCTGCGGTCATGGTGTCGTTGCCTTTGGGTCTCCGTGTTAATTCTTACTCTTTTTGGCTTCTGCATGAAAACAAAACCCAATGAGCAATCATTTAATAACGGCGGAGGGAGGAAGATAGGGTGAAATGGGGGAAAATGAAACTGGATTGGAGTGAAAGAGGAAGAAAGGGGAAAAAATGAACACATGGAACAAATGAGTCTAGGGAAAAGAAATCTGAGTTATACTCCCTTCCTAGTTTCCTTTTCAAAGTTTTGCTCTTTTTGATGCAGCGTGGGTCCTGTAAGAAATAATGTATGATAGAGCTCATCTTTATATGATAGTGCATGAAATATTTTAAAATTTGCTATAATCTGATAAAACGTTATATGCATAGTAATATTTTGCCTGCCTCTTGCGTCTCCTGCCTGGTGATCTTAAAGCACATTGAAAACTTTCCATTCACCAAGTTTCTCAAAGTCGTTGTAGGGCAGGCTTACCTCTGGGTTGCAGGTACCAAAATTTGACCTACAAGTTCATATGGCTGAGCTATGAAAGTGACCCAGCAGCGCTGGCTAACGTGAGCCTGTCCATCCAGGCGGTCAGTCGCCTGTGTGGTTGTACGGGAGGAGCCCACGGCAGGATCCACGGAAGGGCTGAGGAGGAGGCGGCTTGCGGTGCTCCCTGCTAGCAGACGCTGCTACTCCGCATTCGCACTGGCACCCTGTGGGAGAGCTTCACCCGTTGGCACCGGCTGACCCCAGCACAGACCCAGCCGTGTGAGCAGGCCCCGGAGGGAGCTGTTAGGCGCTGAGGACACGGCCCCTTTGGGCTCTGAAGTCTGCGGCCGTGCTCAGAGCAGGTCCCTCATCGCTGGGCCCCCCGAACTGGCGCAGGCTCCTGCAGCCCTTCTCAGTCCATTTGCTGCTGTCATCTCTGCGTCGCTCAGCCCAGAAGCGCACGCTGCCAGGGAGCAGGGTGGCTGTGTGCGCTGCCTTGCTGGCGACACCAAGGCGAGGGGGCTTGGCTGGTGCTCATTTTGCTCTTACCACTGTCATCTGCGGAGAAATAACGCAGCACCGGTAGAGAGAGATCTGTTTCCCTCGATACGTGATGTACTTCTGGCAGATGACAATCTGGTATTTGACACAAGAAGAGGTGAAGCTAGGGATGGGTAATTCAGCCCCATTGGACCTCTCCTCTCTCTCTCTCTCTCTTTTTCGAGAGCGGTGGCTTCTCTGCCTCTCTTTGCTGCTGGACAGCCCTGCCACAGCCTGTTAAGTCAGCCACGTCTCGCAGCGCTGCCCTGGCCTTCACCGCGCTCCCTTGTGCCGGCGGAGTTTGTGTGCGTGCTGTAAAGGGACGGAGGGTCCAGGGGCTGGATGCCTAACCTAGGATGCTCCTACCTAGCTGGGCCAGCAGTGGTGGCCTGGGGGAGCCCAAAGAGTGGGCTATTTGCAGCCCTGTTCCCAGGTCACCTCGTCTCAGAGGTTGCTGCTTAAGCTCCCCTTGCCTCTTGGCTGCCCTGCTCCCCTCGTTGGTAGTCTGCCTGCAGAGAGCAGCAGTGTGGGGCTCGCTGCGAGGTCACTCCTGTGGTCCCAGATCTGGTGGCCTTCCAGCTCCCCAGGGAGCTTCTGCTGCTGACTGGGGGCTTGGGTCATTTCTGTGAATAAAGAGAAAGGCAGGGTTGGATTTTGATCTCAGATACAAATGCAGTGAGCCAGAACTATTGATCTTTGGTAAATTGGGGCTGGCTCAGGTCCTCTGGGCCATCAAAACAATGCAATTTCACCAATTCCAAGTTCTCCTCAACTAAAGATATCCCCACCCTCTGGGAGGATGCACGGTATCGAGGTCAGTCTGGCTTGGAAATGGGTGCCCGGTCCAGATCCCAGATCCCAGATCCTGGCCCTTTCCTCCCACTGCTCTGCCCCACACTCTCCTGAAAGAGATTCTTCCCAGTGTCCTGCACGTGTGCCAGTGCGTACGGAAGAGAAGATGCTGCCAGAGTTCACAGCGAGTGCCACAGGGATCTAGAATAAATACTGCCATGTAATAGATTTTTATCCACTGCCTTGCCGTAATCCCCATCTGAATCCCTTCCAAATTGCAGTCAGGCAGCTGTTTGTACAAGTCAAACATTGATTCAGCTGCTCTCGAAAGGGATTCGGGGAGCGCAGGCTGGAGGGAGCGCTAGCCAGGGAGCTGGAATAATGGGATTTATTTGTTACATGCTGAAGGGTTAAACTGTTTTCACAGCGCCCCGTGCCAGAGTATCTCCGCTTTCCACACACAAGCAGGAGGTATTCACAGAAGGGATAATTGCTTAAGCAGCGAGCCTGGCACCTTGAGGAGCTCTCGTGTCCCTGCTCGCAGGGATGTGGAGGGCAGGATCGCAGCCACCTGCAGCAGGGCCATGAATGTGGCCATCTTACAGGGGTCTGCGGGCTGGAGACTGCGTGTGTGCTCCTCTTGGGTCACAGCAAGAGGCATTTCCTCAGCATCCCTGGTAGGGTGCATGGGGTTTGTGTTCTGGGTTGTATCTGGAGCTTAAAACAGTCCCCGTGGAGGCCCTTGGCTAGGATTGCTCTTACTTCTGGTGCTGTTGGGTTATGGGGCATGATCTGGTGCCTGGGACACAGGGCTTGGCCTGGGTGTCTTTAGCACATCTCAGAGCACCTGTGTGAAGGGGAGGAGTCCAGGAAAAGTCCTGGAGTCCTAGGCAGTGGTTACTAGTAACTCTCTGATCATGTTATCTGGCTTTCTGGTAGGTTTAGATTAGACATGAGGAAGAAATTCTTCACTCAGAGGGTGGTGAGGCACTGGCACAGGCTGCCCAGAGCAGCTGTGGCTGCCCCATCCCTGGAGGAGCTCAAGGCCAGGCTGGATGGGGCCTTGGGCAACCTGCTCTGGTGGGAGGTGTCCCTGCCCATGGCAGGGGGTTGGAACCAGGTGGTCTTTAAGGTCCCTTCCAACCCAAACCACTCTGTGATTTTAGGGCCTGCAAAGACTTTCTCAGGGACAGAGCTTCTGACCCCTCACTGTTTTATTTCTACTTCATTTCCTGTCTCCCCACCGGGCTTTGGCATCATGCTTTTCTCTTTGCCCAGCAGTTCCCTGTCATTGGCAAGGTCAAAACACCTGGTTTTGGGCAGCTCACAGATGGGTACATTTGCTCTGGTACAGACCAGCTCCTCGCACCAGCCTCTCAGCTGCCACAATGGTGGAGGGTCATAGTGAATGCAGAGCAGGCAAGACCAGGACGGTTTTGCTCCACCAGCTGCTGCTGTATCACTTGACATCCCTCCAGCAGCGGTGACTTCAGCAGGGCTCAGCTCACAGAGTGCTTCCATACCCATGCCATGAGCACAAGGGGGGAAAACAGCATAGCCAGCTGCAGGTTGAATAGGCATATCCCCCTTCCTTAGACCAGGGTGGGCTGGAAAGAAATACCATAGTGGATTATAGGTCAATGGGGCACAGATCAGTTCTTGCCCCGTGCTTTGTACAGTACTGAGCCCAGAATTTACTGATTAGTAAGAAATTTTACAAATCCTCTTTCTCTTCTGCTTGCTCCAGATGGCCATGCCTGCCACTTACAAGGGTCCTGCTGGTACTGGATTAGCTATGCAGCATCTCCAGGAGGTAAGAGCTCAGTGGAGGTGTTCTCCTCCACGCATTGTTCCATACAGGATTCATGAGCACAAAGCACTTGGGGCCCATACTGTATGGTCCCAGGCACCAGGCACTCGGCCTAGGCACTGCCACCTCGGGTCGACAGCCGCTGCTATTGCCCAGGGCAGAGCAGAACAAACAAGGTAGAGGGAAGCAGAAGCAAAGGATGCAAATTCCCTGAATGAAAGATTGCTGAACACTGTTTTAGATGGGGATGGGGTGGGGGGTAGATAACTGGCAATGATGGTCAGCTGGGTAGGGGAAAGAGATTTCTCTGGCTGCTGATCACCAACAGACAAATCAGGTTTAGTCTAACCAGAGCTAGATCTGAGCAGAAACTCAATCCACCTGACCCTACTAGGAGTGTTGAGCTATCAGAGAAATTGCTGAAGAGTTTCTGTGTGGGGTTTTTAGGCTCATTTCCACACCTGCACCAAACAAACAGGATTGTGGTGCCAGTAAGAGTGGTTAGGGGCTTGGGCAGCCTTGGTAAGGGAGCCAGGGGCATGCTAGCAGCCTTTGGCTCCTACTTGGCTTCAGCTTCACAGATCAAGTCAAAATTCATTGAAGGAGAGAAAACAAAATAAATCATTTGATCCGGGGAGAATCTGCTGCAACCAGACCGGCCACAGATTCAGGGTCATCTCAGGATGGGAGGGAGAGGAGCGCGGCTGTCCACTCTCCAGGAGAGCAAGAGCAAGAGGCTTAAGGCTCCTCAGCACTAGAGAAAGTAACTGAGTGCCCTGGAGCTCGCAGCCCTGCTTGAAAATGATGGAGGCTGACAGATCTGGGATTAATCTAAAGGTTTCAGCTCTCTGAGCACCGAGTGGAAATTCGCCTGGAAACCACAGCACAGGAGCTCGGCGTGACGAAAGCACTAACTGGAGCGGGGGGAGGCGGAGGCGTGCGTGGGTCAGATAGCTTGTCCCGCCTGATTATGCACAAAGGCTGGAGCCCTCGTCTTCTGCTTTCCCAGCGATGTGTCTGGGCGAGGAGGGAAGGCATTCAATGCTAATAAGAGCATCAGAAAATAGGCCACTTTTTTTTGGACACTAGGCCTAAATGCATAGTCTGTTGTGGGTGCAGCTTTGCATTGCTAATTGGATGTAGATGCAAAGCTGTACCCGCAACGAGCAGCTCTCCTGGTTGCACCTGGGCACGCTCCTGGAGCAGCTGGGTGTTTGGGTGGGTCAGGCGGCCTGCACAAATACTACAAGCCTAAGTCAAGGACTACAGTTTTACCTGTGCAGGTATTTGTAGGTGCTGGGCTGCTTGTGTAGGATGGGAAGGGAGAGTGGGAACTGGCTAAGAGCTGGAGCCAGGGTGTGCGGACCTGGACTTCTGTTCAGCTGATCCAGCTGCATAAGGTAAAGCCTACTTCCCCCGGTGTCTACAGCTTTCCTGTGAGGCTAGGTTGCTGACTTAGCTCAGTCTTGAATGTGGAAGACCAGAGCACTCTTTTTGTCTGATTCAGGATCCACTAAAACTGCTGCTACAGCACACAGGTTTGTGGGCGCACACATGCTACATACTACATCCAGGAACAGCCTGCAAAGATGGATGTTATAGGTGGGCACACATATGCTCCCCTGCCCTCAGACACCAGTAGCCTACAGCTGAGGTTGCTGAAAGTCTTTTCTCAGAGCAAGAAAACCACAAATTCCCATACATCCTGCACTACGCAAGTCCTCGAGTATTAGCACAGCTGTCACAATGCTCAGCCATGTCTGCACGTTCATGCCTTTGTATCTGATTTCGATACAACAGTGCCATCACCCCTGCTGCTCACCTCAAAGGACTGAACGCATCACAGTGCACGCTTAACTCCTCTAGTCTGCTCTATAAATGACCCACGGTGAGCAGGCATGTGTAATATATACCTGCGTACACTTCTGCTAAGTGCTGTGGGTGGATTTGCTGATCTGGTTGTTTTGTAGTCACTGGACTACATCTTCAGGAGTAGATATAAACTTGTGCTGCAAAATGGGGTTGCCAGTTTATTCTCGGTTGGGGTCTGTTTTTCTGGAAAGCGTAGGCATTTTGAGTGTGCAATCAAACTGGCATTTTATCTGGGTTTCTGCATGGTATAATTGTAATTTCCAGATGATAATTGTTATTAAATTATTAAATAATGTAGCAGTGGAAGGTTAGTTTAAGGTTGTGGTGTGATTTTTACTTCTTTGATGTGATAGTCAAACTGAAATCAGCGTGGCGATATGTCCCAGTGCACAAACTGGGTACGTAGCAGAGATGATCACAGGCATGGTTTCAGACAAACCAGCCAAATCTGAACGCATGTCCTCTTCTAAGAAAGCAGTTCAGGAGAAATAATTTTCAGCTTCCTGATCCACACACCCAGTCATTATCACAGACATTATGATGGTCTCTCCCTGCTCGTGTTTTAGAAAAGCTCAAAGGCTGAATTGCAAGACAGTCGTTGCTAATTCAGAATAAGTGGGCGACACTGGAGCTGCTGTCTGTTTGCCCATCTAATATATGAATAGCAATCGATTTGGACTTTTTCTCTAAATGTGATGTGATACTGAGTATGAGATCATTGCCAAATCTCCTTGAGGAATTAAACTTGGTTTAGCAAGGGGGCCAAGGCAGCTTTGTCACCCTGTTTACGGGTGAAGCCTAGAGTCCCCTCCAGCCTGGAGAATTGTTTCCCCATGGATATCTTCCTCTGTATTTAGCTTCATAAACTAAAGCACCTTGTAGCAAACAAGGGAAATTAGTGCTCCAGTTCTGATTCCTGTACTACATGGATTTCCAATAAATTTACGCTAATATTCATCTTAGGTTTATGTTACGGCCTTCTTTTTGTTCTTTTCCGTTTTGTTCTTTTCCATAGTTTCACCCTCATATTATCTCTTCTCCAGATGTATTGTCTGCCAATATTTGAAGATGATTGCCTCTTTAATTCTGCTGTTGTATGGTTATTTTGTATGATGTATGGTTAGTTACTGGTAATCTTATTAATTGCTATCACAAACATCTAGTAGCATAGGTACACCAACTGTGTTTTACAGCTATTTTAAGCTTGTTTTATTTTAATTTGTAAATCAGCTCCTTCAGTCCCATTGTCATTGATTGCTCTTTCCTGAAGTCTCTTCTAATCTGTTAATCTCATTCTGGGACCGAGGTGTGAGGAGAAGCCCTTTGCATGATCAAATTGACAGCAAGCCTGCTCCTTTGAGATCTGAGGAGGGAAAGCACTGCATAAGTGGCACATACTGTTGGGAACATCAGAGGAGTAACTCTGCGAAGCAGCACTGCGCTTTGTGTTTATTCTCCCTCGGTGATGTCCGCATTAAAGCACTTGGATTGAAAGTGATGACAAAGTTGTTCTCTGCTGCAAGCTGAGCCTGAAGGCAGGAGGCCAGTGTGTGATGGAAAGCTCTGAGCTTCTCAGAACGATACTTTGCCTTCGCTTTCTCACAGCACACAGTTTTGAGGAGGGAATTCTTTGGCTTGATGTTTAAGTATCAGAGACAGAGTCAGTGATGCTGGGAAGAATTCAGGTGTAGGAGGGAGGTAAATGAGCTTGGATGAATCAATAGCAAAGTTAAATCTTTGATCAAAACATGAAGTGACATGCCTGCCTCCTCCCTCCCTACCGCTGTCTGTGCCAGGCTTGGATGAAGCTCGGGGAACTGGGGAGTTAATAACAAACCATTTTTCTGTATCAACTGACTTTGCATCTCTACACCATCTAAACATAAGGACATACATTGTGCCAGTCCCTAGGATGATGTAATATGACAAGTGAAGAGACAAAAGATGTCCAAACCTCATGTAAGAGCCCCTGTACGATTTCTGGTTTTCTTTTCCAGTGTGTGTGGAGTGAGCTGTTCTGCACATAGGCATCCCAGCCAGAGAACAGCAGAGCTGGGGTTTGGCTGGGTCCCGTTTTCTTCTGTGCTTGCTGCATGTTAGGGAGGAAAAAGGCTGGGCTGCCAAGATCTGAGTGTTGGTGCTTTCCTTCAGCCTGGTGCTTCTGTTTCAGTACTGGCCTTTCTTGCTCAGCCTCTCCTGTGTGTCCTGCTGTCAGTGGTTAGAGCCCATCGCTGCTTCCCTGCCCTCCTGCCAAGCCTGAATTTCCAGAGCAGGACTTCTGGTGCTGCCTTTTCCAGATGGAGCTGGAGATACCACCAATGTGTTGGTTCTTTCCCATCCGGTCCCTGCCAGGGTGACAAAGGCAGCACTTGGAGCAAACATTGGCTCCTGCAATACGTGAAGCTCTGAAAAACGGGCTCTTCTGAGCAATTCATCCTTCCTGGAGGATGCAGACTCTGCAAGGCCTGCAAGAGAAGGAGAACTCTCGGGGCTGGGCAGCCACTGGCCATGGTTCTTGGCACCATGAGAAAAGCAGTAATGTGCTTTGGAAGCAAATCGGGACATCACCTCAGGCCCTTGGCTGGCTGGCTGCTTGCTGGCATGAGGTCACTGTTGAATTTTGGTTTTCCACATGGATTTCAGAGCTGCTATAATGCCCTAGCCTCTGAGTTTTGGCATTGTGCTATTAATGCCATGATTTTCCTTCATCAAGGTGGCAGAAGGTTGCTTGTGACATTGCAATGGAATGAAAACAGAAGAAAGTGGGTGTAGTTTAGCCTGGCGTACCTGACTTTTGAAAGTAGGCTTTGATTCCTGCAAGGCCCCAGTTCCAGTGGGAGCTCCCCTGGACTTATGTGCATCCCTGAGGCAAAGTCTCAAAATAACAGCACTTTACACAGATCTGGGCAAGGGACTTCCAGTTGTGGAAACACCTCGGTGTTTGTGGTCAAAAGCTGATGACTATAACTGCCAGTGAACACAGGCCTAGTTTGGATCTTAAATCTAACACACTACTCTGCAGAAGTTTGAATCTAGCTTTATTTTTGGCCACAGGACACCTAACCTGCAGGACGCCTTTGAGCCCACACTATAGCCCCAATGCTCCTTGCTGCAGGAGTACCCTGAGTGAAGAAGTTGTTTTCATGGTCCTGCTGGTAACTCGGTGCCCTGTTCTGCCACCACCATTGCTCCTGTCTGGGCATTGCTGGTGTGAGCCCGTACTGGAGGGTTTTGTTGACTGAATGGAGGTGAGATAAAATACTCTGTCCCTGGCTGTGTCAGTGCACGAGAGCACCCATCTGTCAGTGGGTGTTTAGTCAATAAATCACCTGCATTTACTCCCTGGATGAGTCTGTAAGGCTAGAATTGCAAACAGCAGGCTGTGTCAGTGATGGAGAGTCACCAACAAATATGGACACCATGGGAGTACCATGCCAAAGTTTCTCCTTGAGTTCTAGTAATACCCAAGCCAACATGCGGAAAGGTGCTAAGCTGGGAGGAGAATCTGTCAGAGTTGTGTTTGGCACAGCTGGTGTCTGATGTAGGGAATGTGCTTGAGTTTGGCTGTGCTAAGTTTCTTCAGAGATTGACATGTTTGGCAAGTCTGAGTTTGCATCTGTGTTTGGAAAGCTCAGTAAAGGTTGCAGTGGTGCAAAATGCAGGAACCACTGCTTGCCAGCCTGTCTTCTCAGGAGCCTTTGAAATTAAAGACAATGAACCAAGCATCATATGAAAAGGGATAATACTTAGGACTTCTAATCTTCATAGTACTTCACAAATAATACCCAAATAAATCTCCCCATGTTGGTAGACTCCATGCTTGTCTCTGCTGTCAAACGGGTATTTTCCCTCTAAGCATGCCTTGGTTGCCCTGTTTGTCTCGTGGGGGCAATAAGACACCGTCTATTACCTGGACAAGCTAGAAAAGTGGGCCCATGTGAACCTAATGAGGCTCAGCAAGGCCAAGTGCAAGGTGCTGCTCCTGGGGTGGGGCAATCCCAGACATGAGCACGGACTGGGTGAAGAACCTGTTGAGAGCAGACCTGTGGAGAGAGACTTGGGGGTTCTGGTGTACAAAATGCTTGCCGTGAGCCAGCAGTGCGCACCTGCAGCCCAGAAGGCCACCTGCGTCCTGGGCTGCATCAAAAGTGGCCAGCAGGGGAGGGAGGTGATTGTCCCTCTCTGCTCTGCCCTTGTGAGGCCCCACTTGGAGTGCTGCATCCAGGTCTGGGGCCCCCAGCACAAGAAGGACATGGGGCTGTTGGAGCAGGCCCAGAGGAGGGCCGTGAAGACAATCAGGGGGCTGGAGCACCTCTTCTGTGAAGAAAGGATGAGAGAGCTGGGGATATTCAGGCTCGAGAAGAGGGGGCTCCGGGGTGACCTTATTGCAGCTTTTCAGTACTTAAAGGGGGCTTATAAAAAAGATGGAGGACAACTTTTTGCTCAGGCAGATAGTGATAGCACAAGGGGGAATGGTTTTAAAATAAAAGAGAGGAGATTTAGATTAGATATTAGGAAGAAATTCTTCCCTCAAAGGGTGCTGAGGCACTGGCACAGGCTGCCCAGAGAAGCTGTGGATGCCCCATCCCTGGAGGTGTTCAAGGCCAGGCTGGATGAGGCCCTGGACAACCTGATCTAGTGGGTGGCATCCCTGCCCATGGCAGGGGGTGTTGTAACAAGGTGATCTTTAAGGTGTCTTCCAACCCGAGCCATTCTATGGTTCTGTGATTCGATTGGTATGAAGGGCTGTGAGAGCCCTGTATTAGATGCTTAGCATTATTGTTTAACATGTTAGAGTCTTCTGGCAATAGGCAGGGTTGAAAATTAAAAGGATAAGTATGACAATAAATGAGAAAAATTAAAACCTAGCCAACATTTTCAATTAATTAGCTCATGATATCTGCTATGAAGGAAAAACAGCCTTTTAGAAAGGCCATCCACTTCTCCTTGAATAGAGTTTCTTTCTGATGTGTTGTAATACAGGCATACCCAGGATGAAATGAGAGCCTTCTTTGGCTGCTTTCTCATCTTGGGCCTTTCTGGACAAATCTGTTGTCATATGTGTTAATTTCTATAGTAAAATCTGCAAGTATGATCCTTTTGTGATCATTACAACCTAACCAATTTGATTCTCTCTACTTAACTGATGCACATTGTTTTTCCTATTCACTCGGTAGGGAAACTGAGGCACAAAACAGATAAATGAGGCACCCAGCACAACACACTGAGCCATTGTCATTGTTCTGATTGCTTCTGTGGACCCTCCACCATCCAAGTCACCAGAAAAATCGACATAACTTTATACTCCAGGCCAGTTTTGAGTTAGCTATCAAAGATTTGAGCAAGAATTTAGCAGAACACTGAAATGCATTAGGCATCTGTCTGGATAGTGGAAATATTTGCAGTCACAATATACTAAAAATGTGTCAGCTAGCTCTTGTTTGGTGGTAAGAAAGAATTTCCTGATAGGCAACTTGTTATATAGTTATTCTTTACTGGTGGTGAAAACTTCTTCTGAAGCATCTGGTACTTACAAACATGGAAGATACGAGCAAGATGAACTAATGGACTCATTAGATATGAAGATTCATGTGTTTATCTTTAATGAAGAAGGTGCTGCCTATACAATGGACCTCTCCAACATATAATATGTTGCCATGATTTTGGTCACTCTATGTTACAGTCTTTGAAGGCTACACTCCTGTATTAAAGATGAGAATGCTGGTTTCTGGTCCATTTTATAGCTTTGTGTGCCTTCCTGAGCCAGGGTTGCAGCCTCACAATGGTGTAAGTATATCAGGCCTTCCCTTGGGGCAGCAGGATGGGTTATATAACCCTGAAAGTCTCCCTTCCAGACCGATCTTCCACGATTGAAATGCACATGCACCTTGGAGGAATATCTGGCCTGCAGCTCCACTGCACTCTCTCCACCAACCCTTCCCTCAGTGCCTCCTTCCTAGATGCAAATCCTTTACCCATTCTCTCCTCTCTTCTGCAGCTCTCTGCTTCTCCTTAAGCAGCTGCAATACCATTGCTGTGGGAATAACCGTCACCGGTTCCCCAGGAGGCAGCGTAGCCGTGTCCCTGGCCTCACGGTGGGACACCAGAAGGAAGATGCTCCAGAAGCAGTGTCAGCTTTTTTCTGCCGCTGAGCTGTGCTGTGGCTCCCCTTCCCCAGCTGCTGCTGGCAAGGCAGCAATTATGCTCTCATCGATCCCTCCTCTCCTGGAATCGCCCTGCGTGCACCGGCACGGTGTCACAATCAATAGCCCAGCCCTCGTGCAGAGACAGTGAGGGGGCCAAAGAGGCAATTTGCTCACTGGACAGGTTACGATGAAATAATATTGTGTCAGGAGGTGAAGCGGCAGAGCTCCTGGCACTAAAGATTTCCCTCTGTGGCCACAGGGAAAGGCAGGGCTGGATGAGATTTAGAGTCAGGCTCGATAGCTGCTGCTTAGATCCTGCTGGTGATAAGGTGTAACTGAAATACTGTGAGGAAAAGATTGTTCAAGAAACAAAAAGTGATGTGGACCTTTAAACCCATCACTTCAAAATTGTTATGGCTCTGTAAGCAGAGGGGGAGAGAAAATGCCTTTGTTTTTTGACCTCTAGCCAATAGGCATTAGATATGTACAGGGTTCATAGCAGACAAAACTCGTGGCTTCCAACAGCCAGACTCAGTCAATTAGTTTATTAGTAAACAGCAAATATTGCATTCAAAGGAGGCACTTGCCTTGACAGTCACTGCTGTCATCCTGTGTTAGACACGTATTGCAAAGTAGGTAATCAAAGGTACCACTTAGATTTTCTGCCAATTTCTGACAGACAAGCCAAAGGGAGTTTCAAGAGTTCTCTGAAATGCTTTTATTTTGTTTTGAGTAGCCCCTTGACTTTGTATCCCAAATGAAATGAGTAAATAGCTTTATGCCTGTTACTCTATGATGCAAAGCTCATGCTTGTACGTGATAGCCATCTTTCCCATGTAAAGTATGTTGCAGTCTTCAGCTTTGTTTAGTGTAAGCAGAGAGGGCACTGTACATACAGCTTAGCTCAAGGGCAGTGGTGCTCTCAGCACTTATTTGCACCCACTGCTCTCTTCCCAACACATTTGAAATACTTAGAAATACATACAACCACTTAGAAACCTAATACTGATCTCTAACATGGAATCTATGTTAATATGTTTATATAGAATTAACACGGGGTCCTGTATCATAAAATCTCCAGTCAAAGGTGGGCTCACAGGATGAGAAGACTTGGTGGTTAGACCAAAGAAACTGCCTGAAGATTGTTGCTGCTCCCAGCTATGTCTTGCCCACACTTTGAGACTCAGGCATATCATTTAGACCCAACTTTTCAAATCTGTCCAGTTATTTGAAGAGCCTTATTAGTGATAACCCAGGTGTAGATCACCTGCAGATCAACCTCTGAACAGCAGGATCTGTCAAGGCTCCACACATCTGCCCATCAGCTCCAAGAGGCCTGCAGTCAGGCATCTCGCAGTTATAATGGAGGCTTTCTGCTTTCAGCACCTCTCAGTTCCCACCTCTGTGAAATGGAGGCAGTGCTGCAAGTGCGAAGTCTCTGATTCTGGCCTTGAGTCCGGAACAGCCTGTTCACACTGCATGGCAGCAGGGAAACCTTGGGTGACTTGGTACTCCTAAGGAAACGTGGACCTTAGGAGTCATCACAGTCTATACACCCCAGGAAAGCCTGGCCTCCCCTGACACTGCAGAGGGAGAGGGTGAAGTGTCAGCCACCCTCTCTGCTCTGCACAGCTCCCACCTCCGCCAGTCTGATGGTGCTTATTTGTTGCTGCTGAGAGTAAAACCCAGCCATGTGCAAGCATGATATCTGCTCGGTGGGCTGCCCCCGCTTGGCACTGATCACTGTGCAGCGTGGCACTGCTTGCGGACCCAACGCAGCTTGTCCTGGGGGCTTTGTAGTAATGCTGGCCACAGTGGGTCCCAGCACAACGAGGGACAGGGGAGGACGTGCTTCACACCAGTGGGCTCAGAGCTGCTGCATCCGAGCCTAAAGCAGAGCCTCCAGGTGGCTGAGTAGGGATGTGAGCAGGTACCCAGGGCCGTGCCTCATACGTTACCTCCTTGTCCCTAAGGGTTAGGAGGTGTCGGGCAGAGCGGGCTGGCAGCCGATGGGTGTCCAGCCTGAGAATTTGGATGAGGTCTCTCTCCTTCTGTGGGTTAGCTCCTGCCACACAGAAGGATTTAATGCGTTTAACAAGACTTTTGAAGATTTCTTGATTATTGTCCTTCACAGTGCAAATGGATCTGACTCAAATCCCTAAATGCCAGCACTTCTGGGGTACTGATTTAGCTCTAGATATGACAACAAAGTCTTCCCCCCCTCCAAAATAGTACGGCTCTATTAAGCCATGGCACAGCCCTGCTTTGGGGCAAGGGGCAAAAGGAGAGGGCTTCTGTTAAAGGTGGGAGAGCTCTGCCCCAGGCATGGGGCAGCATCAGCCCTGGGATGCACAGGGCATCCATGGGGAGCAGGTCTCCCACAAGTGAACTGAAGATCCCACGCCTGTTATCTGTATCTGTGTAGTGATGAGGGCTTTCCACTAGAGAGAGACATGAGTACACACAGAAAACCTGTTTGCTATTTGTATCACACAGTCCACCTGGCCAACATGGTGCAAAAGGGGATGGCTGGAGCCAAACACAAAATGAGCTTTTTCCACTCCAATATTTTTATTTATCTTTTCTGACTGAAACTTGTCTTCAAGGCTTTTGGGTTTTGACAAAGAAAATCCTCATTTTTCTTCATTCTTGCTTTATTTTTTTTAACTGTTTTTAGTTCTTTCATTAGAGGCCAAAATATTTTCAAATACTGGACATTCTTAAGTAAAATTCAAGAAGCTTGTCAAAAATATTTTATCAGAAATATATTTCCAGAGAAATTTTTAAGCTGGTTGCTGTTTATCTGACAGGGAAACTGATATTACCCAGCCAAAACTGGCAATGCTCATGGACCTTTTTGTTTCTGTAGACAAAAACCCAATTCAGTGACCTCTAAAATATGAACTTCTGTGGGAGGACCATGGCAACTACTGAAGAGCAAAAGAGCACCTTTATGGAGCAGAAGAAAAGAATAACTTTCTTAGATGAAAATCCCAGGGAGATAGAAATATGGCTAAGGACAGTGGTGTTAATAATACTGTATGTCATGCCTTAATCCTTGCAGGCAGCCAGGCCTGTGCTTTGCACACAGGAGGGAGCTGGTCCTCTCGGCTGTTTCTTCCCAGAGACGTGGTGCAGCCAGCAGAACCAAACCTTCATAGCACCGTGCTGGAACAGTGCCCATTTGGAGGTAAGAGCACTGTTGAGTGAGATGCCTTTAGCACATGATATATATATGTATATATAGGGTAGGTTTTCCTTTAGGGTCATTTACAGCTGTCAGTGAGGAGGGTGTGTAGCACCTAACACTGCTTTGCCAGGGATTTCTGGTGAGTATGTAACTCAGAGTGACAGGGCTGTGAGTCACACAATTTGTTCTATTTTGGGTCCTGTTTTGAATGCTTTCCCCTGTGGTATATGGGTGGTTGAAGGAAACACACACATGCAAACTCCACATACTGCAAATAGAAAGTCTGCATTTAAAGGCCTCCTATTGCTTACTCACAGACCCTGCCAAGTTTCAATTTGCTTGTCTTAGTAAACACACCCTCCTGTGGTGTTGCTCACCAGGAACAGATGGTCCCTTGGGGGACAGATGGCCTGGAGCTGGGAATTTCCAGGGGCTTTTGATGGGAGATGGGATCCCATCCTTTACCTCACAGGCCCATTCTAAAGGCTCAGTGGGAGCATTCTCCTTTGGTACTTTTCTAATCCCATGAAAAATCCCTTTTCATTGCCATCAGGTGTAGGCAGGTAGATCCTCATCCTAACCCATGCTGAAGCAGTGGGTTCCAACATACAGGTAGTGTCTTTCCTTCTGTGGGACGTAGGAGAAATCAGGGGAATGAATAGAGAAATTTCTAAAAACAGAAAGACTTGAAGACCATGAAATAGGGGCCTTTTTCTGTGGTACCTCCAAAATGGCTTCTTGCCCCCAAAGATGCTTCCTGCACTACCCAAGGTAAGACCACAGCAGATCTCCATCATGACTGGAGGCAGGAGTGTAAATCTATGACTTTAAGAGTTTGTTGTGAGTTCATGTGGATCTGAAAAACTCTCTTTTATTTATTTATTTATTTATTTTAAATCTGCTCTTAAGTTACATTCTCAACTTTGCTCCATCTTATCATTTTGGGGGATCAGAGATGCAGGACTGAACTGATCCCTTCAATCATCGGCAGCCATTCCTGGAAATGAATCCTTTTCTCTGAGATTGTTTCCTGGATACTTTCCGTAGAAAGTCTGATATCTCACAGAGATGTCTTCTCCTTTTCTGTTTATCTGCACTGGAACTATTAGGATCACAGTAGCTGCTGGATTCAAAAAAGCAGAGGTAGCAAGCCTGGTTGTATCGTGCCTAGTGCACCCCCCTCTCCTCCTGCACCATAGTTTCCTATAGCCTTTTTTCAAGGCTTATGGACTAGACCCAACAAGGTTGTTATGCTCCCAGTTCCTATTTGTTCTTAATTTTCCTGTTGAAAGCTAGTCCTAAAGGTCTCAGAAACGGTAATCCTTTGTTATACCAAGTTTTTGTTTGCTCCAGCTTGAAGCACAGCTTTCCCATGGGGAGATAATACCACACGTAAGGGACTCACAGTGGAGAGGTAATATAGTTGGGAATTTTTACCTCTCAGTCATATTTTATTGTAGATCACTTTCTCCCTTTGTAATCCCCCTTCGGGCCTCCTAATAAACCTTTCTCTCCACTTGTTTATGGACTCTCATTCTGCTTCAAAAATCTGGTAAATGCAGAAGCATTTAGACAGAAAATGTAGACTAAAAGCTGCTCTAAACCAATGTTTCTTCCCTTTTCTTTGTAAGCCCAGTGCACATTAAATGAAACTTATATGTTTCTTGAAGCTGCCTGTGTTATTATTGGAACTGATGCACATTCACTCCAACCAATCTATTTTTATTTGAACCACTTACGCTGCATGAAACCAAGCATAATAACTACAGTCAATATAGATATATTTGTTTTTATTTAAGCTCCTAAGTGTGCTAAAAGCAATAAATGCTTTTCCCCCTGAAAACCAATATATACGTATAATAGATGGAAAATGTATATATCAGTCAAAACAGGAGTGACCAGTGGCCCACAGTGCTGCTCCTAAAATCCATCCTGCACCACCATTACAGGTGGCTGCAGGGGATGTGGGCGGCAGGAGCTGTGTGCCTGCTTGCGTCTGACCTCTGTGGTCACAGCCAGTCATAGCCAGTTTAGGCCAGTTGGTTCCAGTCAGCCAAATCTGATTCCAGCCAGTCACGGCCAGTTCCAGTCAGTCACGACCGGCTCCACCCAGTCAAGGCCAGTTCCAGCCAGTCAAGGCCAGTTCCAGCCAGTCATGACCAGTCAGTTCCAGACAGCCAAATCTGATTCCAGCCAATCAAGGCCAGTTTCAGCCAGTCACGGCCAGTTCCAGTCAGTTAAGGTCAGTTCCAGTCAGTTGTGACCGGCTCCATCCAGTCAGGGGCCCTTCCAGCCAGTCACGGCTGGTTCTGGCCAGCTCTGCATGGCCCCACCATGGGACATAGCGAGCCCTTGGGAGTGTGTGGGGCCTCTAAGCCAGGCAGGGCAGGTTATGGCTCCTCAGCGAAAGTGTATTTAAGATAGTAGACGACAAGCTAAGGGAACAATGATGCCAGAGCAGGGAGAGGAGGCAGAAGAAAAGCCCAAACCTGCTCTGGTGCCACAGGAAGAGGAGAGCAGCTGTGGGGGCAGCAGCCTGAGAGAGGCCAGGAGGTGCGACTTGGAGGGGTCAGGGGGAGGGATGGAGTGTGAGGTGTGGGAAGGGGGCCAGAGGTTTGGCACAGGCAAGAACTGTTTTACCTACGTGTTAGTTTGCTTCTTTCAATACCAGAATCAGTAATTAGAACATTGTTAACTGCCAGTAAATTAAATTGATTGCAAATCCCCCCAGATCAGTAAACTGGTCTCGCTTACAACACCACTATGCCTTTATCAGTGTTATAAATTAACTACTCTGGGGATGGGCTTTCACCCAGGGACATTGGAAGCAGGCTTCATGCAGGTAACAGTCATCCTTCTTCTGCTGTGATGGGATCTGCTCTTTTGCTTTTGTTTCTCAGGCAGCTTGTCAGTTTTCATCATGAAGATGTTAATAAGTAGAAGGAAAGCTTCAGGAGTGATCAAAATGGCTGATCAAGGTTGGAAGAGCAGCTCAAGGTAAAACCCAAAGGGGTCTGTATCTGTCCTGGTTGCTTTTGAAATGCAAGGTTACATCTTCTAGCCTGACCACAGACACCATCAATTAATACTTGCACAAAGTACAAACACCTGCTTCTGCTTTTTGTATCATTTATCCACAAACATATAGTATGTCAAAGGTAAGAAATGCTATCATCTGATATCACTGCCATATATATCCATGTTCTGCAGCTGCTCCTAGAGCTCAAAGACCATCACCTATGTTTCCTTATACTTGCCTGTCTTTACCGTTAGAGTAACAGCTTTGTTACGCCTACTCTTCCACAAAGAGGATTCAAACCCTCTAGTTTGGTTACCCTGTTTCTATGCCCCTAGGCAGCATCAGTGCTCATTACCAGGCTCTCATTAAACACACTGAGTTGTGAATGGCATGTTTCCAACTGTGGCCTTTGTTAGGCTATTAAATCGTTGTAGAAAGAAAGCTTTTGGGGCATTTCAGTTGGCCAACAGCTGCAGCATGTCTGTATCCTGAATGCCACATGTTGTTCATTTGTTAATGTGACTTTTGTATTACCTGGAACTGCTTTCCTTATGTCCAGTGGCCTAATCCAGGCAGGTGTGTACAGACAGTTCATGCTAGTTGGTCATGGCATCAACTGATGCACCAATAGTTTTCATTCAATGCAGTTTCTAGCTCTTTAGCATGTACCAATCTTTCAGAGACAGATGTGCATATTCAGCTACTGGATGAAAAAGCAAGTTCAGTGTTGCTGAGTGAACCTGCAGATAGCATTTATGAGCTATATTACTGTAAGCACTAAATTTACATTTTGACTCATTCACGTGTGCTTTAGAAAACAGCATGCAGTGGACTGTCGCTCCTTGCAGTTTGGGTTCCTGGAGTGGGTGACTTGCGCCACATTCTGGCTTACAGAAAGTTCCTTGTTAGCTTTGAAAAGTGAAAGACACTCATATGCATGCTAGATGGGTTAGTGCATAATTAGTGTTCAGTAGTAATCAAAGATCTAGAAAGCATCAACAGTAACGTAGCTTTGGTTTGGATGAAGTCTTTTGTTTAGAGAGGAGGTTTGTTTGGATAGCAGTACCTATGCTGGCCTTGCACTTCATCATTGACCCTTTGTGTAGCTGTTAAGCAGTATGAGTGCAAGTATATCTCCTTGTGGCGAGCTGTTTTATTGTCTGCCTTTAACCATCTCCTTTGTTTAGTTTGAGGCAAAATTGTTTTCTGTTGGGGCTGATGCTATCGTATGTGGACACTTGGAGTGTGGAATTTGCCACCAGCAGAGGTAGGCACCTGGGTATCTGACTTGACCATCATGGTGCTGAGCAATCCAGAGACATTGTTCTCTTCCCTTCCCCTGAAAAGCCTAATTTCTGGTCTGTTACCCACCTTAGTACAGAGTGAACCTTTATGTCTAACCTAGTGGCTCTGATGAGGGTTTACATCCTTACTTTGTCTCCACAAGAAATGTGGGCAGCATGTGCCAAGGTAAGCCCAGCTGTTCTCATGAATTCCATCAGAATGAATGGCTGGTTCGGGAGTCAGCTGATATACTGATGTCTTGTCCTGTTCCCGGTGTGCCACAACCCTCACAAACACTAGTGCACTGTGGTAATCTCCTTGTCCGTATTAGAAAAAGCCAAGGGCTGAATGGACCTTGCTGCTCATTTTGGAGAGGGTTTCCCTGGCCATGGAGGAAATTGGATGGTCTCTCCCACACAGCTCCTGGTCTGTAGAGAAGGTTTTCAGTAGCAGAGGTGAGCACACTGCCCAGCTTTGGTCCTGGAATCAAAATGCCTCTTGTGCCTCTGCTGTTTGCTGCCAAAGTGTGCCAATGTGTGTGGGAGTCTCTGAGGGCAGTTCTCTGATGTCTAGTGTATAGGGCATAGAACTACCAAAAGCAGTGACTGTCTGTGCTGCTTGGTCTGGGGCAGTCCAGTAGCAGGGCACTGCAACCTGGCTCAGAAGCCCTCCCAGCCAGCTGGACACACGGACCTGTGCTCAGCACCAGCGTGGACACAGAGTTCTCTGGCTGCGCACGGTGTTGTAGTAATGGCACACCTTAGTCTCTCTCTGCCTCAGATGTCTCAGCTTTACAATGAATTAGATACTAAAATAAGTGGTATAAGATGGATGGACAATATGGCAATAACAGCAACCTCCAGGGGATGTTTGGAGGCTAAATTCATGTCTGGAAAATGTGCTATTAGGACCTAAAGATGGAAGAGCATTATTGCTATTATTGATATTGCAATAACGTCTTTGAGGCCTCATTTTGGGACCTGACTGCCACTGCGCTAAGCTCTCTGTATACCCATAAGAGAAAGATAGTCCCTGCCCCAAACACCTTTCAAAAGAACAAAATGACAATTTCTGTAGCATGTGGCGATTAACCAGAAAATGGGAGAGAGGACAAGGTAAAAGTGAGAAATCTGGCATAATAGTCTGCAGTCGTGACACACCCACTCCTTTGCCATTGCCATGTGTTAAAATCCTGCAGCGGTTCATCATATTACCAAGCAATTAGCTCCCTCTTACAGACCAGATATTCTTCCTCCCTTCTGCCTCTCTTGGAAGGAAGAAGCTATACCCAGCATGCCACTGCACCTGTGCTGAACCCCGGAAAGACTGGGAGGAACTCAGACCGTTAATGTTGGTACACAGGGCTGATTGATCCAGGAACATCTCTTCAGGCACACTCCAGACCCCAGTACCTGCCAGTTAATCCATTTAGCAGTGTGTTTCCATGTTTGCTGAGGTATTCAAAGGGGCTTTATGAAAAAGAGGAGTTCTCCGTAATGAATGGAAACAAACAAGATAAAAAGATAGAGATAAGCAAAGAGACAGGATTCCAATCCTAACCTCCATTTAAACTGAGTGGCTGTCAATACTAATAACGTAAAGGCAGCAGTGAAGTGTGGCTGACACACGCCAGGTAGAGAATGCTCAGAGACATCTGAAAATCCCATCAGAAACTGCAATGGCAAACGTAATCAGTACATCTGGAATTGTCTAATTCATTGGTTTTATATTTTCTTTAGAAGCTGGCAGGAATCCTCTGCACATAGCTTGTGCAGACACAACTGTGTCCTTTTACAGTCCTCTTACCTCTTCTGGGTACTCTGTGAATGCAGGTGGGGGGTGATGCTAATGCGAGGTGTTCCTGCCCACAGGATCACCGGGTGTTGCTGCTGCGTGACACACTTCCTCAGTGAGCTCAGGGGTCAGCAGCGGTTGAAATTGCAGACCCAGCATGTCAGTCCTGTATGCTACAAGAATTCGACTTTGGTCTGTCTAAACGTGACGTGATGCAGGTCAGGGGGGAGAGGCGCTGTCGGAGCAGTGTGGAGGCCGGTGGCTGCAGTAGCTGGACGTGGTGTCGGCTGGGACAGCAGAGGTGTGTGGGGAGGCACAAGAGAGGCGTGTGAGGCTGTTAGTCCGCTGAGGGTAGCTGAAGTGACAGGGGGTTAGCTACACCTTTGTAGGACTGTGCCCAAATATTGCTACAGCACAGTAAGGAACAGAAAACCAGTGGGTGAGGGGGCAGATCGGAGAAGTCAGAGGTTACAAAGGAAATGCAGGAGCCCAAATTGCAGCTCAATATATCCTCAAGTGCACATTTAGCAGGCAGTGGTTGATGACAACACGGGGATTTGGGGGCTTCACAGTAAATATCCAAAGCCATTTGCACAGTAGATTAGTGCGTGACCCAGGAAATCAATAGGCAAAAAGTGCATTTTTTGCTGAAGCTTGCAAACAGGTACAACATCACAGTAAATGGATGCAGAATGAGCAGTAACCACCTGTGGCTGACGCTGAAAACTGATTGTTTCACACAAGAGATGCACTTTGAGCTACGCTGACGTGTCTGTATAAATACATCCAGTGGAGTTGTGGGAGAGATACGGTGTGTTCAGCTACATTTTTCTGACACAGCTTTGGCAATGGAGAGGGAGCCTCCACTGGAATATTTGGCAGGATTTGAAGCAGTAGTGGTGGCAATACCTTGTGAGCTCAGGGTGGAGGGCAGGCTGCTTCCAGTATCAGACAGGGTGCTGGCCTCATGCAGGGGGAGTGAAAAAACAGCTGTAAGGAGACGTAATTTGATTTAATGAACTCATCCACAGAAGTACAGGGCCAATATGACTGCTAAAATACAAACACTACAGGGAAATCCATTACCAGTGACTAAACTAAAAGCTGAGGTGGGAGCGAACCACAGACCCAGCTGTGACAGAGCAGCGGTCCCTGGCCACCAAGCCATGAGCACAGCACAGAGCACTCAAGTGAGTGGACATTGCTAAGCCAGAAACTCCTGACTCGTTCTGGAAAACGTATTCTGCTTCCAGTCATATCTACCAGCTGAGGGCCAATGTTGGCACCACTGTTGTCACCTCCAGAGCTGGTGAGGAAAAGAGGAGGCAACGCCGCAACACCAAACCAGGTAGACAAGCAGCGTAGATGGGTGGCACAGGTTGCACCCAGGTGGCACAGGCTGCAGGTGAATGGAGGAGAGAAGACGGCTGTGACAACAGCTGAAATAGGATAAAAGGGCTGAGGAGGTCAGCTAAACAAATGCAGAGCATTGCTTCATTTCTTAAATGCAGCTCAGCTGCAGAAAGGTTCCCCTTGAGTAAATAGGGGCTGCTGCTGTAGCCTGGAATCACAAGCAAGGAGGATTGATGAACAAGAATAGATTTGGTATAAAATAGTTTTAGAAGCTGAAGAGTCCTGGATGAGCAAGGCTGGAAAGAAAGAGACTGGAATAAGGCAGAGAAAAGGCAAGGGTTTGCTGGCAAGGAAGCACAGACTAGCTTTCCAGGTAACTTCTAAATGTGGTGATCCGTTGCCACGCTGGTATTGCAAGATCAAGTGAACTGCAGATTTTGCTTCCCTGGGGAAAGGGCTAGAGCTGGAATAACTCAGCAGCCCTGTGCTGGTGCATTTGTTTTCATTTCGAACAATGATGATAATATGTCCTTCCTCTTGCTGCCCTTTTTTCTCAAATGTTTAGAGTTGGTGTTTCTGTTATAACTGGGTCAGGGAACCTAAGTAGGTCACGGTTACTCTCTAAACGTGGCAAATCTTGAAGCAAAGCTGGTGAGGGAAGACCTGACATTGTGTAAACAAAAGGCAGGAAAACTTGGCTTAGGGGGAGGGATGATCCCAGGGTGAAGCAGGGAGGGCCTGAAGATGCCCACAGGATGTAGGCAGGGGTTGGGGCTGAGGGAGTGAGAGGGCTGGGGAATGGGCTAGAGCTGAGGGGAAGAGAGGGGCAGAGAAAGGGATCACAGCTGTGGGCATGAGGAAAGCAGGGAAGGGTGTTAGGACTAAAGACTTACACGGAGGGTGGTTAAGGCAGAGGGGTGGGAGAGCAGAGATGTGTAGGTAGGAGCAGCTGGGAATGGGGTTGTATGGGGGAAAATGGTGGGGAAAAAGACTGAGATGTTGAAGTGAGAGCATGTGCTGGGGACTGGGATGAGAGTATGGCCTGAAAGAGAGGGATGGAGGAAAGGAGTGTAAAGGGATTAGTTGAGGGATGGGAAGCAAGACTAAGCTGAGAGAGCAGGGACCAAGTTTAATGAGAGGGTGAAAAATGGGAGACCAGGGAGTGTGAGAGGGAGGTGGAATTCATGTACTGGGAAGCTGCTGATTCCAGCAAGGCTATGGTGAAACCCTCATTGTGTGCCTTCCCTCCTCTCCCCGGGAAGGGAGGCACGTTGAAGGGAAAAGTCACAAAAGGAAAAGGTGTCCTAAGTCTGCCCCTGCTTTATAGTTGTCCTTCATTTTGTGTGGGATTTGTTCACTTTGGTGTTCAAGTTCTGACTTCCATCCAAAGTTTGCTGCTCATCTTCTGGAGTCATGAAAATATCTTTTCCCTCAAAACTGAAGAATAATAACGCTGCAGCAATAGGAAGAGCTATTAACGCTAAAAGGAGAAACCCTCAGGATTTGAAAATTAATCATTTTTCATGTGCCTAATTTTGGGCCTCTGTCATGCAGCATCTTGCACATTTGGGGTTGGCAGGTTGAAAACGATGCGTGCTCCCTGTGCTGCCCTGCAGGACACCTCAGGCTAATGTTCCATGGAAATGAGGAGACTTGGTTCCCCCATCTGCAGCATCTCCCTCTGTTATCAAAGTGCAAATGTGGCATGGGTGCAAAATCAATGCAGGCTGAACGTACTGCGTGGGGCGTTCTGGGTGTGTTCCACGTGCTGGGAAATACTTCTTTCTGGACCCAGCAGGATGCTGCGTTTCATCGTATTTGGTGGTCTCCTGGGCAGCGTACGCCTGCACTCAGCCTGGCTCCCCCAGCTCCTCTCTTGATAACGTTTGTGCTGTCCCATTATGGCATGCATGCAGTTGCTCAGAGGACAGTTAGGGTAGCAGCCTGCAGGGAGGGATGTCCAGCTTTACTGCTATTGTCTGTAAGGTCCTCTGGGGTAGCGTCTGCAGTGGGATAGCCTGAGCTGTCATTTATGGCTTGAGCACAGAGATCTGCTGCACCTGAGCCCTTATCCCACAGCCCTGACTGCTGTGCTTCCGCTAGCAATACTGAGAGTGTTTTCATTTTCTTCTGTGGGGAGTATTAGTCCTGACTTAGCTGCTGATCAAATCATAGCCGCTTTAGCCTTTTCTGTTTGTTTTGCATAGCTGTTACATGCAGTTCTATAGAATTTTACCTCTTAAGGCTAAGAGCAGTGGATTTGGATGAGAGGGAAGAAGGACAAAAAGGAAATACTTGTTGAGGGGAGTGTCTGTTCATTAACGATACCAACCTGGTAAGCCTTTCTTTCCCTTCTGATTAGTACAGATGTTGCTGTGAAGGGGATATGTGGCTTTGATTCTAGCAGCAAAATGCACTGATCACCTGTGGGCCATTGGCAGTTCTTGTCTGCAAGATCTATAAAGTTACCTCTGTATAGACGCTGGAAACAGATGCAATCAGTTGGAGTCAGTATGAAGATAGTTACACAGAACTGGTGGGACACAGTGCTGTAATATTAATAATGATTCTATGCACGGTCTAGTCTGACATTATCCTCATGTACCAGTATATACATCCTCCAAGAACAGGGCAAGAAAAGCTTTAGGATTATTTACTTTTTAAATGTTCTTTTCAAGTGGAATCTGCGTGAATTCAGGAGCAAGATGGGGCATGTACTTCTCACTCAAGTAAAACAGTTTTGTCTGCAATATTCAGATGGATAGAGAACAAAGTCAGATTCTTATTACAGAATGCTGCAGATGTCTCGGACGGAGATGGTCTTCAGGACAAATAAAGCCTTTAGGACAATTCTAGCTTGACTGTATTTCCAAAACTATAATTTGATGACATACTCTAGTGACCAGGTTAAGAGCATTAGGTGAGAGTTTTCAAAAGTGCAAAACAAAATATTTTCCCCACTTACTTTAGAGCAGTAAGTGCATTGTTCAAGGGGGAAAATTTTCCTCAATAATTTAATATACTAGGAAAATGGAACTAACTGTTTAAATACCTTTTGGGGTATGTGCTTCTAGCCATTTGATCTTTTTCTTCATCCCAGATATTTCTACTGAACATGAATGCTTACATTGATTTAAAAAAAAATAAACAGACAACAACAACAAAAAACAGTAAAAGAATTTTTGAGTGGTGGTGGAGTCTATCTGGAGTAAAAATATTGTGGTTAGAGATTTTTCCAAATACTTCGTTGTCTGAAATGCCATGAAATCGTGTAGAAAGTGGGATGTTGAAGTGAAGCTGGGAATTAATGCCCCGTCTTTGTATTTTTTTTTGATACAAATTTTGTGAAGTTGGTAGAAATTTCAAGAACTGTGATGACAGCATTTGATTTATTATTACCCCTACTATTATTATTATTGTCAGTGTTAAGCTTTGCCTGTCTGCTTTCTTCTGTGCAGACGTTAAGAACAAGGGCCACTCTGGGACTTCACAGCCGAGTTCAGACAGCAGCACAGTGGTGTAGTTACATGCATTAGACATGAGGAAGATTCACCACTGTGATGAGGCAGACGCCTGGGATTTGTGATGGGCAGGACCAGTGAAATCTTTCAGGGTACTGATACCTGTCAAACAGGACCAACAGTCAGTGAAGTACAGAATAGTGCTGTGCTTTCTGGGTGGAGATCTGTAGCAGTTCTCAGAGTTGGTCTTGTTTCTCTTTCTTTCCTCTGTGTTTTGGTCTCCTCGCTCCCATTCATCTTGTTTGTTCCAAAATCAAACACAGAGTTCAGACCCAGCTGGGCTGAGTCTCCACCTGGATAAATCTGTTCCTTCTTCTCCCAGCTCCCCGACATTTCCTTTACCTGCTCATCTTGGTGCCTTCACAGCCTCCCACCCAATCCCACTTCCACAGCTGCTCAGCATGCACTGCTGCCCGGACAGCCTGTTGCCTCCCAAAGGAGGCTTTATGCGGTGGGTATAGTGCCCCCTACATTTCCCCTCCAGTTCTGGAGAGACAGTGGGAATGCGTTCTGTGTCACTCCTATCTTCGGGAAGAGTCAAAGGAGAAGGTCTCAAAGAACTACAGGCAAGTCACCCTCACCTAGATCCCTGTGATGGTGACAGAGCAGCTAATCCTGCAAACTATTTCCAAGCTTACAAACCGCAAGAAAATGATCAAGAGTAGTTGGCTGGTTTGGCAGATGAGGAGAGAGCAGTGGACGTTGTCTGCCTGGACATCAATAAGGCTTTTGACACTGTCTCCCATACGATCCTCAGAGCCACTGTTGAAGCATGGGCTGGATGAGCAGGCAGGGAGGTGGACTGAAAACTGGCTGACCAGCTGGGCCCAGAGTGGGTGATCAGTGGCACGAAGACTAGTTGAAGGCCAGTAACTAGCAGTGTGCGCTCGGGTCAGCATGTGGTCTAGTCCTGTTTAACATATTATTTAATTTAAAGCTGGATGGTGGAGCAGAATTTACCCTCAGCAAGTTTGCAGGTGATACAAAACTGGGAGGAGTGGCTGCCATGGCAGAAGGTCGTGCTACCCCCCGGTGGGACCTCAGCAGGCTGGAGAAAGGGGCTGACAGGAGCCTTGAGAAGCTCAGAAAGAGGAGGGGCGAAGTCCTGCCCCTGGGGAGGAACCACCCCAGGCACCAGTACGTGCTGGGGTCTGAATGGCTGGAAAAAGGCCCTGCGGCCCAGGTGGACACCAAATTGAACATGAGCCCACAATGTGCCTTTTCCACAAAGAAGGTTAATGGTATCCTGGGCTGTAGTAGGAGTGTTGCCAGCAGGCTGAAGGTAGTGATCCTTCTTCCCCTCTACTCAGCACTGGTGAGGCCACACCTGGAGCGCTGCATCAGGTTCTGGGCTCCCAAGTACAAGGGACATGGGGCTACTGGGGAGAGTCCAGCAAAGGTCCATGAAAACGACTAAGGGACTGAAACACCTCTCCTGTGAGGAAAGGATGAGAAGTCTGGGACTGTTTTAGCCTGGAGAAGAGAATGCTTGGGGCGATCTAGTCGATGTGCACAAATGCATGAAGGGAGGATGCAAAGTGACTAGAGCCAGGCTCTTTGCAGTTGTGTCCAGTGACAGGACAAGAGCCAACGGGCACAAAGTGAAACACAAGAGGAACCATCTGCATGTACAGAAACACTATTTTACTGTGTGGGTTACTGAGCACTGACACAGGTTGTCCAGAGAAGTTTAGGAGTCTCCCTTCTTGGAGATATTCAAAATCTTCTTGGACATAGTCGCCTGCTCTAGGTGGTCCTGCTTGAGCAGGTGAGTTGAACAAGATGACTTCTAGATGTCCCTTCCTGCCTCAGCTATTCTGTGATTCTGTGGAAAAAGCCACAATGAGCCAGGGCAGGTGAGGCCAAATGAGGCTTCAAAGAGCAGGTCAGAGGGAGACAGTGCGCATCACAACCTAGCAATGATAATACTGTTTGCTATCAGGAAGCCAGGATAGCTGTGCCACTGAGGTATCACCAGCTGAGATGATGGCTTCCTTTTGAAAGACTTAGGTAGAAAGTTTTTTAGGGAGAGAGATGAAGAAAACATGTTAAACTCAAGGAAGGGGATAAGTCTGATCATATGGAGCAGCAGGAAGCATCTGCAAAGGAAAGAGAAGGAAGGTTAAATGAGGGTGCTTAGCAGGAGTTGGTATAGAGAGTAAGAAGAAAGGAAGGTGCAGGCATGTAATTATTAAACTGCAACCCTGACAATCTGTAGCACTACTAGAATTTTAAACCTACTAATATGCCTTATGTTAAATTGTAAGGACAACTCTATGGTTGCAATTTGTTACTTCTGAGCATTAGACACTGTGTTGATGCCAGGTCTTCTCCTGGACTAGTACTATGCACAACAGGAGAAGCCTACGCAAATGTCTTTGTCTTACACGAGATATTGAAAAGGCAATTTGTAATTCTGCAGGTAGATTCTGTGTTGCTTTCCTGTTTCCTTGATCTCTATTTACCTGTTTCTTTGAAATTCATCCAATTCTTCCTACAGATAAACCGAACACGAGAAGTTCAGTTCATCTCCCTTAGCACACATTCCTGCAGAGTGCCTTATAATACGCTCAGAGTTTGATCTCCACTATGCCAGCAGGGCAGTAAGATTTTGTGTTCCAGGCCTTGACCTGCAGCTCTGGAGATCTGCATTTAATTTTCAGCTCTGCCACTTACTTCCCAAGTGACCTTGTGCAAGTCATTTATTCTCTCAGCATTTAATTATCACCCTTTTGCAGATGAGAAGTTGACACTTCTCTGCCTTCCGGAGAGTAATGTGAGGATAAATTTATCAACCTTCATGTTCTGCTGTGAACAATGGGAGTTCGCTGAGGCAAAGCAAAGTCCAGCAGGGGAGATGAGACAACAGAGGGAAACAAAGCAAGGATGAAGCCCTTTTTAGCTAGTTAGAGATCTATCCTCTATGAACAGCCTATGATGTCTTGCAGGATTTTACATCAATCCCGAGTGTACGATGCCATGACTGTACCATCCGATCCTTCCATAGAGTGCGGTGACAAAACTGGAGGTGGGGATCACGAGATTACTTGTGCTCTTTTAGTAAGTAGTCATCAGATGGCTCATTCGCTTATGTCACGTCTTTATGTAGCCTGAGCCTTTTCATTTCTGTACTTAGTCTGAGTCAAGCATGGAAAATGGTCATTTACTGAAATTGTGTTGTGAATAGGAGAAAATGGTGCAAAGCAGTGACATGCTCTCTTGGAAGGAGGATGCTCCATGTCAGTCTGTGTTGTCATTGTACTTCATTGCCCTAGGGCAGCCGAGCATTTGTACTGTCACTGCCGAAGGGCTTGAGCTGTGTGGGACACCTCCCGCATTTCCTGGGGAGTTAGCTTTCATTCATACAGGTGACAGTGGTGGGCCTGGAACGCATGAACAAGCACCTTGACCTGGGGATGGAGATATTAGAAAGTAGGTGCAATTTAGAGGAGCAGGACTTACTGCTGAGGTGTTGGAGTCAACTGCTTATGCATCTGCTGGACCACTGTGTTCAGTCACTAGCAGTATCCATCTTTCAGTCACTAAGTGCACACCACAGACACTTAACAGTTCAAGTAGTGCCTCCCTTGAATGGCTTCCAAGATCCACAGAGGACTAGCTACCCTTTCTTCCTTCATATCTACTCCTCCAAGTAAGAGGTTTAACTATGTTAATGGCAGAGCTTTTGCTTTTCTTGTGTTCAGAAGGGTGGACTTCAAGTACCTTTTTCATCTTGCTCCTTCACAAGCAGGTGAGCAACCTTCTGTGTAGCTAGTGCAGGAGATGAAGTTTGAAGAAATTTGGGATGCCAGGTTGCATATGGCAGCTTGCTTCTTTTTAGGTAAGGATGAGGGCAATTACTTGCCCCCAGTATGGCAAGATAAAGTTAGATCGGGGCTGTCTGCCCGTCACTTTGTTGCCCACAGCTTTTATTAAAGCTAAATGGGCCTACAGGTTTGCAGCATGTTGGAATGACACATTACTGACTGTGTGGATGAAAAACATTTATAAAGAAGCAGACTGCATTATTATTATTATTATTTTTCAAGTAGTGAAAAGCTACCTTTCCCACTGCTGCTTAGTATTAGATTAAAAAATAAAATCCTTGGTAATTGATTCAACTTCGGAATGATGTTCTCCTGCTTTTTGGCTTCCAGGAAATGTGCGTAGTCTGTCTGGACATGTGCATTCTTAGATCTTTTGGAAGCCTTCTGATTGTGTGAGCCTCAGGGTTTTATAAGCTAGCAGGGTCCAGGATGTAGAAAGTGAAGTGAAAAAAGTAATAGAGATACTGGCGCCCCGATGTTTGAGTATTTCAGTGACTAACTGTAATCTAAGTCAGTTTCAATTAGGTACCTGTATATTCTTAAACTTGGGGATCTGCTTTGGGGAAGCAAGTTTGTTCTTTATTATTCTTATTTTTTCTGTCCCACTGACATTTTAAAATCTCAGGGATTAAGGACTCTATTCCTGCGTCCTTGACCTGACCAGGCCCTGATCCCCAATTGCCTTCCCGGTATTTCTTAAGCTGGGGATGCATTCCAAGAAAATCAAGCAGCCTGTGAGAAGTAGATGCTGTCTTTACTTCATCTTCATTCTGGCTTCTCTGGAGTAATCCTGGAGGGGTATAAAACATGTTTCCCGTTAGGAGAAAACATGCTGTAAAGAAAGGAGTCTAAGTAAATATACAATAAAGAGATGAATAAAAGTGTCTGAGAGAGACAATTCATGGCTCTGTTAGGATCACAAGGAGATTCTGTTTTGGGTTTCTATAGGCCATTTCTGCAGTTCAGGGAATGATTGTTGTGCTAAACTTTACCTTTAAACCCCATGCCGAAATCAAACAGCCAGCACGTTCTCAGCCTATTCAGCACCTCTGTTAAATAAGGGAGCATAAAGAGGTGTGCTGTGGCTATTAGAGGTTTGGCACACACATGGTGTTGCTGTCACTGGGAAAGGTTTTTATAAAATGTGCTATGGAGCAAATACGGTGCTGCTGCTAACAGTGAAACAGCCCCAGCAAAATGCCTTTGGAGCCCACGTGAGCTGTGTAAGGTAGGAAAATGCACCGAGACCTTCTGTCAAAATATTTCAGAGTGGGGGGTGAAGAAAACGTTCCTCCTCTCGCAGTGCAAACCAGGTTGCATGGGTGGGTGCAGCTGATGCTCAGGCACACGCAGCAGAACTTGGCAACAGGAAGTGAAGTCACATGCTTAGCAGAAAATTCAAGGGCACGCTCGGGAGACAGAATGTAATTACTCAGTTTGGATTTTAGCCATGACACTGAGTTAACCCTCAGAGTAAGTATGATTTTATTTCTCTTCCATCCTGAGAGCTCCTAAGATTAGAGGGAGACACGGAGGATCCTGTATTTAATTTTCTTGATAAGCTTTCTCTGTGACCTGTATTCTTGCCATATCTGAACCTTAAAACATGAACAAATTTAGTTCCTCACCTCTGTGAGGCTGGGAAATACTTTCCCAGCTGCCTTTTCATGCCTGCAAGTGGTCCCTGAGAGAAGTGCAGGGCTGGGGAGGTTTGGTTTGTTCCTTGCACTGGGGATTACAGTTTTAGTTGCTGTCCTTTTCCACAAGGAAAGGACATAAATATCCAGGTTAGGAAACAATTGGTAATTTAATGAGCCTCGGAAGACTTGAGGGGAGAAAGGGCAGTTCCCCTCACTGACATCCTTGTTCTTTGTCATCTCTTTTGAGATCAGGCAGAATGAGGGGCCTATCACTGTATATTTCATGAACAAAATATCAGGTTTGTTCTTGTGTAGGGTATGGGATGCTATGCAGCTGGCTTGTCCCCTCTTCCTCCTGGCTGACATTAGGATTCTCTGCTCAGGTAGGTTTTCCTGTTATGTGAGCCGTACCTGTGGGGCACACATAGGAGGTGAAAGAAAACAGGCTTTCTAGGTGTTGCTTTTTGAAAGAGATGAGATGGTTTTCCCCCATTTTGCAGGCTATTTCCTGCAGAACAGCTGCACAGTTTCTCTGGAGCCTGCTGCTGGCCCAAGTGCCTGTGATCATAGAAATAGCTGGTTAGGAGGTGACCCAGAACAAAAAGAAAAGGCAGGTAAGGTGGGGACACCAATTCCTTCTCTGTTCCTCCCCTCCAAATAAAAGAAAATAATATATATGTATATTCAAGCCAGAGTACAAAGCTATAGATCATTCCTTTACTTTTCAGGTGAATGGACAATGGTTAGGAACGTAAGTAAGGACATCAGGGTGCATAATGCTATTTGAAATGTTCCACAGCAGGCTTCCATACCCAGAAAGAGTTAGACCCATGGCAGTACGTAACTACTTCTGTCATGGAAGTGGAAGGAGTGATGTGCATACTCTGAGGTCAGGTGAGATCACAGGGCAGTCTTGACCCTGAGCTGCCCCTAGCACCAGGGAATGGCTGTGCCAGTGAGTGCCATTAAGCAGGGACACACCATCTGAAACAGAACCAAGGCTCGTAGCTCGGGTTTGCCTGTTGAAGCAATCCAGTGACGCTGCAGTTATTTGCGGGAGCTCTGTGGTGCAGCCCGGGCAGCGTATGGTGTGGAGTGTGCGGCCCGCAGGACCTTAGGGCCGCGCCGCAGCAGTGAGACCAGAACCACCCTGAGGAGCGGGCACTGCATTTGGCACCCTGGCGAGAGGTGCCGTCTGCCAGGGCACAGGCGGGTGCCTTGGAGCCCCTGGGTGCTTTTAGGAACGCTGGGCGTGCCACGTGCTTGCCAGACATTCGCCTGTTTGCAGAGCTGGAAAAAAATTAGTAAATTCGAAGCTCTTCATGAGAGCACTCGGCAAAACGGCAAGTTGAAATCTGCACTTGGGCAGCAATTTTCCTGCAAGGGTCTTTAAGCACTATATGAATATTAATTAAGCCAGCTGCAAAACCAAATCATGCTTGTATAATCGAGGTAGGTTTTGTTTTTATCCTTTTCTAGTTGGGGAAACTGAGGCAGATGAAATGTGTTTTGCCTCAGCCTGTTCAGCCAGCCAATATCAGATCTAGGAAATAAAGATTATGACCCTTATGCTTTCGCTAATAGAAATCCATACAGCTCCTACAGCTCTGCTCCTTTTGATTTTAAGAGATGTATTTCCTTCTCTAAACTACCATTCACTTAACTGATCTAGATTGGCAAGCTTACGGCAAAGGATTTTCCAGCTAGCCCAATTACAGCAATTCTCACCTCCTGCCCTTCTGTATCCTGAGGTCTGCTAGTGTTTTGAAAGGGATAAGAGGCAGTCACTAGCCTTATTTCAGTTGCGCATCAGTACCTGTGTGGTGCTGGGTTTGTTTTTCTTAGTCCTGGAAATTTTAATTTGCAACAACAACTTGCACCCTTAATGCTTAGAAATACATAAATGTTTGCGCTGCTTTGCACTCAATTGTCAGGCATGTCCCATGCTGTTTTGTTGTTTCCCCGGACAGGTGGAGATGGAGCAGTTAGGCACTGACGGCTTCTGTCTGGTGAGCTGGCTCTTGATTGACTGATTAGCTTCTTTGTATGGCAGGCGCTTCTCAGCTCCTTCATTAAAGATGCATCATACCCCCTTGCAAGGGTTTTTTTTTTTTTTTCTATTTTATTTTTCCCCTTAGAGACGGAGAGAAAGAGGGACAGAGGAGGAGTAATTGTGAATGTTTTACGGTAGGGAAACTTAGTATTGGAGGTCTTTAGAGATGGAGCGCAGCCAGGTTTCTGCCTCCAAAACTACCAGAGAACCCCCAACATGCAAAACTGGTGCATGTGTCTGTAAGCAACTTCAGAAAGAAAATGTTAGAAAAAAAAAAATAAAAATAAAAAAAAAAACTGAGTCCATTTCCAGTAATAACTCTCATGTCTCTCAGGATTTTTCCCGTATATCATGCTATTAATTTTTGCCTGAGGAAGCTTTCTTTAGTATTAAATAGTTAACCTTTGGAAAATGCTCGGGAAGGAGCTGGAGAGGTACTCTTCATTTTACAATCAGATAAAATGAGGCACGGAGAAGGAAACTGGCCTACAGACATGATAGCAGGTGTCTGGACTGTCAAGTTCCAGCTCTCGGTTGTTTAAGCGTGACACGAAACCATGCTTTTCTTCCCAAGGTGGGAGACAAGACCCAGGAGATGATCCCATTTCTCTGTCATTGCTGTTATCTGATGTAGCTTCTTTCCACGTTGCTGTTGATAATGCTCTGAAAGTCCCATATCTAATAGGTTGTCTGCCTGGAGAAGTGATACCAGTGTGTGTAAGTCTAAACTTAAATTGATATGCTAGTATAACTTCATTGTTTTGTTATAAGAGAACTTCTTTCAGATCATCTTGCATCATTCTGAAAGGAGTTTAAGCTAAGGAAAACAAAATAGCAACTCCTATTCTGCAGCAAGCATTTGCACAGGGAGTTGTAACACTTGTTTGTTAAACAAGATTTGTGAAATTATACTGATAAGCCCAGTGAAACTGTTTCAGACAAAATCTAGAATGATTTACTTGTAATGAAACACTTCATGCATTATCCTTGCAGATGATGTGATCTGCAGTGGTGGTTGCTAGTACCACAAGTAGATTTAGCTGTAGTCCTAGGATTGTGCCTGGCAAAATGGGACAGGATGATCAATGTCTTCTGTCCGCAGGTCAGTATGCTAAGTCGGCTGTGGTTTGGAGAAGAGTAGCAGAAAACAGAAGTGTAGTTGGATTGGGGAAACCTAGTGTCTTCTCTTATAAATTTGTCCATGCATAGAGTGATCATAAGCTGTGCTTCATATGATCGCTGTGACTCCTTGCACGGAGTTGAGCACAGTATGTTCAAGGCACTGCAGTTCGGCTGCAACTGACACATGCCATGTTCAGGCTGTAATAGTTCAGACTTAACCCCTGGGGCCTCTCGCTGAGATGGTGACAGGCTAGGCAGAACTTTGTTAATTAGAACCTGTTGGAAACCTTTTCTTTTCTTTTTTTTTTTTTTTTTTCAGATGGTAATATGAGATATAGCAGCTGCAGACCCAGTGGGTCTTTGGGCTGTTTCTTCCCTTCAGCTAAAGGATCGGTTCCCATAGAAGGATTCTGACTCACACTTGCAATAGGCCAATGTAGAGAGGCACTGCCTTATCATTTAACCAGGTACCCCCATTGTTTTATTGCATTTCACATCCCTGATCCGAAGAGCATAAAGGTTCAGTGTCTCCAGCATGAAGTCTAGGGATCCAAACAGCATTTTGCCTAGCAGGAATATGCTTATTATAGAAATGTAGTGGTAATTCTGTATTAAGCCTGCATAAGGATTCACATAGCTTTCTGCATGGTGGGGATCAGGTCTATGCAGGCATTTAGACAACAACATATGGAGCTGTGTTGGGATCTATATGTGGTATAAATCTGAGATCTGCAAATCTGAAGTTGTGTATTAAAATCGTAGGATAAATCCTGTCACTTCAGAGCTCTCCATAGTGAGGACCTGCTCTCCACTCAGAGCTGGACATTAGGCATAGGTACATCCTGGGATGTAGCATGATATCTGGTTTAGTATATGTGTGGAGAGCTGAGAGAAAGCAGTAATTCAACAGAGCTTGACATTGGCTTCTTTTTAATTGTAAGATAAGTTTATTGGCTTCTAAGAATGTTTTATTCAGTCATCTTCAGTCAGGGGAGTATTGATAGCGATGGAGTATTATGGAGCTGTATTTGTGGTGGTGTGAGAGGTGCGCTGTAGGAGGGCTGTGGAGGCTACTCTATTTTTGGGATACAAAATTGCAGTGCAAGTAGGAATGGATGGCACCTTGCTGTGAAATAATCTAATTTATACCCATTTCTTTACAGTATTGCCCTTTGAATGGCCAGTGACATGGCAGCCTGGTCTAAAGGCTGCTGCCCAACTCCTCCCCTGCTCATCCATGTTCAATGCAGACTTTCAGCTCTGTTAGGAATCGTTTGCATGCAGCAGATCTTGTTCTCTGTGAGTTGCATTGGTGCAGTGCCAGTCAGCTTGGGGAGGAAAGGCAAACCTGCTAACAGGAGCTTTCGCTTGTTTATTGTGTATTTTTATCTCCCCTTCAATCTCTTTTTTTTAATTTAAATATTTGATGTCAGTTCATTTATTTTTATGACAAATGATTTTTTTCATTCCAGAAACAGAAAGTGCTAGAGATGCCAGCATCACGGGGGCATCTGTTCTCTACTTTTAATTAGTCCTTTCTCCCCACTCACTTCCAGCCCATATAAAGAGCTGTGTGACTTTTTTTTTTTTTTTAAAGTACCTGTGTCATCCATTACAATGTACCTATCTGGGTGCTGTGCCAAAGACAGACCATCTGCAGGGTCTTAAGCACTGGTAAGGAATCAGTAGAAGCCTTTTGCATGCAGTTTGTTCCAAAGGGTCAAAGTCCGTGTTGTAAGGTGTGTCCTCAAGGAAGATTCTTGTTTTTTTTCCCTCTTAAGTGCCAAATATCCATGATGCAGATTGATTATGAACCTGTTACTTCTGTTGCTATATTTAACCTCCAGCCCTGTGCTATCTGTCATTGGCCCCTGTGAAATACCATAAATATCATGTACCCTCCCGTTGCCTTTTCTTCCTAGCAAGAAGACCCGATGTTGTGCCACCTTTACCTGCAGTGCCTTCACACAGGGTCATGTCTCAGACTTAAAGGGGATCTAGGAGTACCTTCAGGATTGACCAAGTTGTTTAGTTGAGATGTGATGGACTGTGTCTATCCTGGATGCCTTTATGCTTGCTACTCCAAGTTGGGGGCTGACTTGGTTGATGGAACAAAGGAAGGAATCCCTTGGGACCTGATGTCAGTAGCCCCAGGCAGCTTTCGATAGGAGCCTTATGCTGTTTTCAAGGAAAAGAAGAATGAAAAACCTGCATCAGGAAAAGGAAGCATGAAAGTTGGACCATTAAACCATGCAGGGTATCATGAGTTTAATTTGAGCAGGGAAATATATAGATGTAATGTCCCTCAGTTCATGCCAATAGGGAAATTTATGAGGCTCTGAAAGGGCATCAGAAGAGGCGGTAGTGAATGTTATGAATTGCATGGGAGAGTTTAAGTGAGGCAGCGATAGCACCAACAAATAGATCATGGGGAATAATCCTGCTCTGACTGGGAGGGGGATGGATAAACCATCACCTTAGCTGATCTTTCTCACCTGTAACTCTCATATGGATATGACACTTTGAAGTGCTGAGAAGCCTCAATATCCACTGAAGTCTGTGATAACTAAAGGCATGGATCATTCTGCAGCCAGCGGTATTGCTTCTGAAAGTCTGAAGCATCCCTCTCTGTTCTTCCCTGCCTCAGACATAGCCCACTTTTCTGCGTGTTCCAGCACTCCATGTGTCTTGCTTGCCTCCCTCTCTGCTTTGCAGATGCTACATTAAATCTACCCGTGGACACTTAGAAGATGCTATGGAAATGTATTGCTTGCCTTCAGCAATAGCAACGGCCGGCTGGTCGCATTGCTCCCCCAGCCCATCAGCCCTAGCACTGCGGTGCTTGTGTTTGCTGGACTGTTCCTTCTCAGTGTACGGAGGTGAACACATGTTCTGTATTAATCTTCATTTCAATGAAGTTGTTTTAGTTCATGCTTTATTGCAGCGCTTTGTAATAATGCATCTGTAATGGCAGCCCTTGGGGCAGCAGTTGCATGTGGCAGGCTGAGTGCCTGAACTGCTCCTGAGAATGACTCCAATCATACAGAATGAGGCACTCCCTGGTGCACCATCTGAATTTATAATACCAATTTATATAGTGCCCTAAAGCAAGCTTTGTATTTGGTCTGGGACACAGGGGCCAGGCTAGAGGAGGGAAACTGCTCTCCATTTTGTGCTGTCCCTTTTTCAAATATATACATTTGTCTAGCTTTCCAACCTGCCTATCTTAAAGCCTAGGCTGAGCCCTGGAAAGGCAAGAATATACTCTGCCTCACGGCGGTGGGAGCAGAATTGGTAAGTGGCCAAAACAGGGCTGCTGCCTCACGGCCTCAGTCAGAGCCTTTCAGTGGGTGCTGAGGGGCGATGTGTAAAGAGATGGGCCTACAAACAGCGCAGAACAGAATCCTGCTCTGGCACTGTTGGTTCACTGCCTTCATGCTTTTGTGGTTGGGATTCAGTGCTAGCTTAATCTCCTTTGAGAAAACAGGTGTTGGGACCCAAGCCACTTAGGATTCAGTTTCAAAACTTGGTTAGGGTTGGATTTTCAAAGATAGGTACCCAGTAGGATTTTCAGAAAGCACTTAAATACCATGGATATCTAATTTGTATTAACTTTGAAAAAGGAGCATATAGTACTTTAAAGGTCAAAATCAATGCTTTAAACTTGCCATGGAGACATGCTACACCTATCATTAAACACGGGCTAAAAGGGTTTTGTCAAAAATACTGTTCGCTAAGTGGAAAGAAGGTAGGTTTTGTACTCTTTGGCTCCTTGGAGGATTTAGCTAATGCTAGAAAATTCCCACCCCCCAGTGTTTTATAGCAGCAGGGAGAGAATTCTTTCCCTCACCCTACTTTTATTGGAGTCTTGTTTGGGGTTTGTAATCTCATTTTAAATCTTCTAGTTATAGACTCACACAAAAATCAACAAGTTTATTGTCATCTGAGTCAGATAGCCTGCGTTGTCCTGCACCGACGTCCTTACTCCACCTGTGTTTCTTGGCTGGGGAGGGTTTCTGTCATGTGTGGGTAAGCAGCCAGCCACTGATAAGTGTTTGAAGTGAGATTGTTAGGGGCTGATCCTGAAGAATGAACACAAGACAAGATACAACCCCCCCAGTCTGACTGTTTCCTACATTGTTTGGAGTATTATCTAGTGCTTACAGCAGGAAACGTCCCTATCTTGTACCACTGATAGTCAGCAATCAAGGGCTCTACTTCAGTGTTGCTGAAGGGGTCAACAGCAATGTGGAAATAATACTTAATCTTGGCTGGGGAGTCGCTGGAGCTCTTCAAGGAGTAGCTTTTAGTACTCAGCCATACTCCTTGCAACATTTCCTGTTCTTACCCAAACCTGCTGATGGGCAAGCAGGTATGGCGTGGTATTTGTTGCTAGGGAATCACACTGATGTCATTGGATCGTTATTACAGCTCCATCTGAGGATTCAGGAACAGAAAGAGGACTCAGTTCAAGTGGAGGGGGTAATAAACACCAAGGAGCTGCTGGGACCTAAAGCAGAGGGGGCCAGTGACATCTCAGAAACTGGAGGGATCACACTGAGTTAGAAGATTCAGCAAGTAAGAAAGGTTGGAGTTCAAAACTGGTGGAAATAGTCATTGGACGGTTTATGGGTTACCTCTGAACCATGCCTTTGGTCTTTGTTTTTCTGGATGCTGCCTGCTGGACAGCACAGAGCAGGGTTGGTTAATTCCACTCTATTTTTGCATGAGGGCCTGTAAGGCTGTAGAAATGGTTGTCTTGAGCCAGCCCTGAGTTAGGGTCATGGTGGAATTGTTGACAACATGAAAGATGGGAATGGAGGTTTTTCTGTTGAGAGCATGTGATGGGGGAGTATCTGTCTTAAAATGAGGCATGGATACAATAGCTGGTGGTAGAGGTTATAAAGTCAGTGTAACAACCATCAGATTTTATACTGCTGCCTGAAAATGTACAGCTTTTCTTTTTCTTTGCAAACTCGTGTGCAGGTATCATCTGTTGTTGTTATGCTTACATATTCCTAAGTGTAAACACACATACAGAAGACACCCCTCCACAATGACACCTAAAGATAGCAGAAGATGATGTGTAAGACTTTGAAAAGGACTTCACCTTTTTTCTCTAAAATATGTTTATTGATGTAACAAAATACGCTTCCTTTCCCTATACATCTTGCTCTGATTGTGCTCCTTTGGTATTTGCACACTTGCGAGCCCTAAGCCCTCTTTCACATTCCTCCTCCTGCAAGAATGCTCTCATCTGAGTGTGTTCATCCTTACATGTATGAGTACGTGCATCATTTTCTTGGCACATTCTCTCCCCTTCATAGAAGGCCACACACATGTACCTGTATACTTTCTGTCCTCTGCACAGTGCGCTGAACAAAGCAGCGCTCAGCAAGTAACTCCATGCAGTCTATTCCTATGCAGGAAACTTTTTTATAGCTATTAAATAAATGCAACACAACGTGCATTTAGGAGAAAGAGGAAAAGGGCTGTGAATCAAGAATAAAGAGATGCCTCCTGCAAGTGGCCAGAATAATTCTGGAGGTTGGATCACCTGCCGGAGTGAAAAATGACGTTTACAGGAGGAGAGCTTAGACCTAACCCTCTGAAATGATGGTAAAGTGAGTTCTGACCAGATGCTGTCATTATTACCCTTTTCCCATCTGTTTTTGCTTATTATTGTAATGAGTTTTGCTTTCTCAAGTAGGATAAGGTCACAAGTGAGATAAGATCAGCTTTGTTTGGCACGACCAAGATGTGATCGTGGTTTGGACTGCAGCTTCTAAATTCTCCTTGGGTATTAACTTCTGGGCAAAAAGACACTGAAAGTGCTAATGTGGCCAAAAAAAAAAAAAAGCCAGAGATAAATTGTATTCTTGCCTTATTGCACAGATTTCTCTGCCACTCTTTCAATGGCCTCACTTCCATTAACAGTACCACACAAATGCTTGAAATCAATGATTTGGTGAATGCCATTGAGAGAACCAAAGGAAAAAATGCAGGAGGTGATACTCAGTGGGACAAGATTGCAGTGCGGCCTCCTTCCCATCTACTGCTGCCCTACTCGGGGCATTTGTTTATGTGGGATCATCCAGTCTTGATGTTGCAACACTTGCAGGTCCTGGCATGGCAGGTAATGCCTCTAACACCAGCATGTTCTGCAGGGCCTTTTCCAGGCTTTGGTCCCTTTCTCATCACCCTTGCGGAGTGGGCGGGGGGGGAATCAGGAACCGACGACGATGGCATACGCACAGGTTGAGGTGTAGGTAGCTCCGGTGAGCCAACTGCTTCCTCTAGCAAGATGCCAGAGGAAGCAGTGGCGTGTGGGTACGACAGCCACTGTCCTGAGTTAGCCAGCCCCCAGATCTCGGAGCAGTGTACCTTGAAGAGGAACTGTCTGACTGTGCAACTCGTTGAAACAAGCACATGGGATTGGTGAAAAGTTTGCAGATTTATTCTAAAGGAAGCAAGCAAGAGAAGATGAATGACACGTCTGTGCTTGTGTATGCTTGCCTTTGCCTCTTCTCTCCAGCGGTGGGAGCAGAGAGCACAGTGCCTGTGTCGGGAGGGGGTGCCCAGGTGTGTAAATCTGCTGCTGTTGGTCTCTGGGGGGCTCTGGAAAGGGGTCTTGCTGCCGTTGTAACGGAGAGACCAGAAACAAGTTGATGCACCTACTGGTGAGCTAATGGAGAGGGCATGCAGGTGCGTGAGCTTGTCATACATCTGGAAGTCATCACAGTGCCAGTGGTACGTGCTGGGGAGAGGAGCAGCTTTAGAGGGGGCTGCTGCAAACCTCACTGGCGTGATGGTTTGTTTTGCTTTGCTTTCCTCTCAGTACAGCTTGTTTGCAAACTGCAGGGCTAAGCTAGAGATGTGAAAGAAGGAATTAGAGGAATTAGAAAAATCCACTCCCCTATTGAGCAATTAGAGTATTGCTTGCTGGACAAAGAACTTCTCCTTGTACTGTGCTGTTTTCTACTGCCTCTGCTTTGCTCTACATGTCAGCAAAGTGTCTTGCAGCCCTGACGAAACTTCCCCGCTCTCCTAATATTTTCCCAGTACTCTCTACCTATTTATAAAATGATTTCTGCTATTTTAGTACCTCACTGTAACAATTCTTCAGAAGTAGAGGTCTGTGTGTCCGAGTTACGCCCAGTAAGATTTTTTTCAAAGCAGACGGTACCTTCCTTGGTTCCTACAGAGCACCCTGAATAGCTCCTCAGATGTAGCCTCCTATCCCCCTTTTGGACTTGTAAGCGCTTTATACGTTGGGATCCCTAGATTTTCTAGTTGAAAAAATCACGTGCGGATGAAAACGAGTTTGCTGTGCCAAAATCTTCCCAGGCTCACTTTACCTTTCTTGACGAAGCAGGCTATAAACTACCGTTGCTAGTTTCTTTTTCTCTCCAGGTACGTGCTGTTTGCTGCCTGCCAAACTGAAGAGATTTAGCTCGGAACTGGAAGTGGGGACTGTGCTGTTGTCATTGATTTTACAAGGAAGATGCTCTGGTGATAGGCAGCCAGATCAAAATCCAGTGCGAGGACGTGCACGGTCTTAGAAGACCTTGGAGAGTGAAGGGCCAGAGGTGGTGTGGTTTCAGATGGCTACCTCATCAAATTATTACTTTGATAAACTGCAAGCTGCGAAATGCTAGTTCTGGCAATCTATCAGCAGGATAAGAGAGGGACTAGCAGCCAGGTTTTATTGCCAGGTGCCCGTTTAAATCTGGAGTTAACTATTGAAGTAAATAAAGTAATACCTGATTTTCTTCACAGTAATTGAGACCGGGATCTAATCCCGTGCCCTGAGGAGGGATTGGTAGTTCTCACCACTGCTCTGTTGTCCATATAAAACAGGAAGCTGAACAATAACCTGTGCTTGCACAGACATAAAGGGATAAATTCTTGCTCTAGGGACTCCGATTTTGAGTCTGGAAGATGCCTCTCTGCTGGGCTGTTGTCACCTCGTTGAAATAGGTCTCTGTTATCCTCCCTCTGCATGCGTCTGAATGTGTTAGGAGGTGTGGAACAGTGTGTTTTCCAGAGCAACTTCCCAGGGGGCTCCTAATACTACCTGAAACTATTATTTAGTGTTTCTGTGAGGCTATTACACACCCCAGACACAGCTGCATTTTGATAGTGGGCAAGGCGATCAATACCTTTGTATAAAATAATTATTTACCAGCTGCTGTGAGTGAGCTCTCTCCTATGCAAAACGTAGAAAAGGACAAAAACCTTTGCGTACATGACCAGAAAGGGAAGGAAAGGCAATCAGCTTTCCAATCTATTGGAGGGCAAATGCAGTTCCCCTCGTCTGGCGTTGCGGGGTGAGCATCGCCCCCGCATCTTCCAAAATCAGAGGCTCGGGAGAGTGGGGCACGGGGTTGGGTTCTTGGCTTGGGGTTTCGTGTGCCCTGTGCGTGCCTGCTGCTGTTCTCGGAGATGGGCTTTCAGCAGGGTAACACGCTCAGAAACTTCGCGGAAGACGCTCTGAACGAGGCCGTTTGCCGTGCGAAGCGCTGAGGGTGCCACAACGCCCAGTTACAGCGCCTGGGCTGCCGCTCTCCCGGTACAACGCGGGCCCCAGCGCAGCCGGGGGGCGTCGGCGCCGTCCCCTCCGCTCCCCGGGGGTTACGGGTGGGTACGGGGCTGCCAGGCGGGCGAGGCCGGGGCCGGGCTGGACGCGGCGGGCAGGGCACAAACCGATGGCTGGGAACTCGGGGGGGTCCCGGAGGGCAGCGGCCGGGCTGGGGCGGGCCGCAGGGAGCCGGGACCGGGGGGAAGCTCACACCCCCCGGCTCGCTGTCCCGGGGAGGCGGCCCCCTGACCCCGTCCCCGTCCCGGGGGGGGAAGCGCCGGAGCGGCCGAGGAGCCGGGGCAGGTGGCGGCTGCCCGGAGCGGGGCTGAACCGGGACCGTAGCGGGTCCGTGCGGGGCCCCGTGCCCGCGGTCTCTTTAAAAGCCGGGGCCGGGCGGGGCCGGGCCGGGCTGGGGGCGGCGGCGGCGTGCGCGGGGCTCGGGCTGCTCCGGCACCGCGGCGCGCTCAGCCCTGCGCAGCTCCGCCCGCGGCTCGCACGGCTCGGCTCGGCTCGGCTCGGCTCGCCACGGCCAGCCCAGCCTCCCCGGGACCCCCCGAGCCTCCTCGGCTGGGGCCACGCTGGAGCCCCCCGCCCCGCAGCGGAGGCGAGCCGCGAGTTGGCTGCGGAGGTGAGCGGGGTGGCGGGCGGGGGGCGGCACGGCTCGGCTCGGCTTGGCACGGCGGGGGCTCCCGCCCCGGAGGCGCTGGGCTCCGGAGCCCCGCGGGTGGGCTCGTGCTGCCCCCCGCGAGGCAGCTGCCCGGCTCCCCTCGGTCCCTCCCGGGCGCTGTCCGGCCCCGGCGGCTCCTGCCCGACTTTTTGGGAACCGCGCTGCCCGCGGCGGGGCTCCTCCGAGCGGAGAGCGGGGGGCCCCGCGGAAAAGAAGAAGACACCGCGCTGAATTACGGCCGGGAGACGCTTAGAGAGAGCCTCCCGTTTGGCTAAAGCTTAAGGATTTCTTCCTGAAAAAATTATTAATGAGGAACGAAGAGAGGCTGAAGATGAAAGTTTTTTTTTTTATATATATATATATCTTTTTTCCTCTTCCAAGTCTTCGGATCTATTACAGTAGCGCCTTTCCTCCCCGCCTTCCATTTGTTTGTATTAATGATTTAGTAGCCGTCTTGCCTGAAAACTTCCACCGTGAGCGACTGCTGTGGGTTTTCAGGCAGTGAGTGACCTTAAAGGTTGGTTCAATGCTTTCTTCGTGCAAGATGTATGTGAAATACCCACCTCTTTTTGCCTTTTTTTTTTGTCTTCTGTCAAACAAAAAAAAAATCACCTGCTTTATAATTTAAAAGAGAACATCATTCAGTCAGGGAGTGATGTAATTCTCCTACCTAAGGGCACTGACTCCGGTGCTTTGCAGGTGACTTGTCTTTTGCTTACTCTTTAAATTCATTTTATTTGCAGTCCTTTGTAGCTAGGAAGTAACATATTTAGCCAGGGCTCCATGAGGATGCATTTTGTTAAAATTCAAATCTCTCTCTTTCAAAAAAAAATAATTCCTGATTTCTCCCCCCCCTCAAAGAAAACAATAAAGAAGATTAGGCATGAGATCAGCGGCAGAAAAACCAAAGCATCGGGGAGGCAGAACCCAGGCTAAACCCATCAAATTGTTTATAAAAAGGACACTTCCAGCCTTTCGCTTTCCCAAGCTCTTTCCACCTTTCCATGGTTGAACCGTTCAACGCTTCGTTGAAATAGTTTTAAGAAATTATTTTTGTTTTTTTTTCTAAATATTAATTGTTCCTCCGGTATTTTTGCCTGCACGCAATTGTTCTGTGGTAAGCACGCAGCCCTCCCAAAGAGGCGAGTATTGACATGACCGCTCACCAGCATCGGCTTATTGCGTGTTTCGAGGGGCTGCTTTTTGAGGGGGGCCAACTCTTCGCTAGGCTGGCGAAAAGTCTCAGGGAGATGTTGAGTAGGTGGGGGGAAAAATGATCACAAAAGGTTTTGTTTGCCAGGCTGATAGAGCCGGTTATTAAGCGTAGCGTGAACCAGAAGGGTGTTACGGCTGTCATTGGTTTAAGTTAAAATGGTCATCGGTATTAAGTTGGGTGAGTTTACCTACGGGTGAGTGGGGCTCTGGGGGGAGGAGGTCGCCGAGATTATTGCTTTTGGTTTTGGGACTGGGCACGCTTCTATCAGCTGAACGAACTAGACTATTGTGTAGAGCTCATTTTCCATTTCTCTATCGGTTTCTTTTTCGGTCTTCGGCAGTTTCCTAAACAATTGTCTGTCTCTAACAAAGTGTCTGGTTTTTGGGAGTGGGGAGGTGCAATTGGGGATGTTTGAAGTTTGGGGATGATGGGAGCAACAGGGCTGTATGTATTTATTAAAAAAAGAGAAAAAGGAAAAAAAGGAAAAATAAAAGAAAAAAAGTTAGGAGGTAAGGCTTCTCTTTCTGGAGCATTCGGGCACCTTCCGGTGGGGTATGTCTGTGGGCTTTTAATTATTTATTTCACTTTTGTCCTTTAAAAAATGAAGTAGAGCGAAACCAAAATGAAAACGAAATAGAATGAGAGCAAGCGTAGAAAAATAAATAAATAAAGGAAGGGAAGGGCTGAAAGCCCAGTACTTGATTTCATCATCCCGGTGGTGATGGCTTCTCGATAGAAGCGATATCTGCCGATATCACCCCTGTTCCATGGCTGTAGCCTGGCCTCATTTTACGCTGCCTTTCCACTGAACATGTTGACGTGCTGCTGCTTATATAAGGGGAAGAACAAATTCAAGCGGATTAGTGCTTGGGATTTTGAGATCGGCTACCCAGATCGCGTTGTGGGTTTTTTTCCTTTCCTTGGGGGAGCTGATGGGGGAAGGCTGGAGAAAGATGGGAGGGGGTGAAATCGGGATGTGCGGTTGGGGGAAGATGGGGGTGATGCGGGGAGCAGCTTATTTGCATAATGTCTGCGTTGCGTCCCTTTTTCTTTCCTTTTTATAAAACCCATTATCTCTAAAAACACATTATTCTTTAGCCCGGTCTAAAAAAAAAAATAGTGGGAGGGGTTATGATAGCGAGGGGGTTTGGTATGGGAGTCATTAGACCCACTGCTGCAAAACCAAGATACAGAAATCCATCTGCACCAACATTTCGGGGGGAGGGAGGGCGTAGAGAGGGGGAAGGGATGGATTGTCTATCTTGGATTAGCGAAGTGGAGCTTTGTATTCTTCGTTTTCCTCCCCATTTTCTGCCGTTCCCCCCCCACCCCCCCCATCCGCACACCCGCTTTCCTCCTCCCAGCCCCCACCCCCCTGAAGGTTTCTCGTCCCTTGACGAGAAAATTCTGTGTTACATCCTGATGGCTCTGCGGCTTTTTTTTTTAGTGCATCGCAACGGTGGCACGATGACCTTTGCTTCATGCCACGCAGATTCGGGCTCCCGATAGGACTGCGAGCGCAGCTCGGGCACACGTGCACACGCTCGCAGACCCGTAGTCACGTACCTAGGACAGGCCGTGATTTAATCCCGGTTTTTGCGTGCCCGTCTTTGTGTGTGCGTGCGTGCGGCTGATAAACGTTGGCAGAGGGTCGGGAACGCAGTAAATGCCAAAGGCACGTCCATCCATTTCGCCAGCCCATCTCGCCGCGCTCTCTTCCAGCACATCGTGAGATTTTTGTGCCGGGGAGGGGTGTGCCCTGCGTGGGCGGTGGGGACCCGGGGCTTGGAGGGAGCATGGATGTACTGGGGAGGGAGGAGTGGGGGGCGACGGGCCTGACGATGCTAATAACATTATTTTGGTCAAATGAACGTCTGGTGATAATGATTCAGTGTAACCATCCGTGAAATACATGCTTGCGACACACTGGAATAAAGGTTACTCCAGGGAGCTCCGGCGGAGCCAGGCATGCTCGGGGGAGCGAGCCGTCCCCTTGATGGGGGAAACAAAATTCATAGGCACCCCAGGCCCCCTCCCTTCCCAGCGCCTCCTCACGTGTCCGAGCTGGAGGGCATCGCGATGGAGAGAGGGGGCGGGCTGCGCTGGAGCCAGGACCTAACAAAGCCTCCCCGCCTCGCCCTGCCATGCCATCCTGCCTTGCCCTCTCTCAGCTCGTCCGTGCGGCTGATCCAGACGATAGGGGAATATCGCCATTTCCAGGCAGTCCCTGCTGGAGGCTGGTGAACGGAGAGAGGCGGGGGAAAGCTCCCTGTGGTTCTGTGGTAGGGTGTGCAGGAGGGACGCGGCTCTTTGGGTCTGGGTGGAGCAGGGAGAAGAGGGGGGGAAAGGAAAGAAAGATGAATCCCTTCTTTCCTTCCTCCCTTCTTTCCTCCCTCCCTTCCTTCCCCCAGCTAGAGCCAGGGGAAGAGCCCAGCCAGCCTCAGCTGGTGGCCGTGGGCGGCTGGCACGCAGGGGTGGGGATGGCAGCGGTGAGTGAGGCTTTTCCTGGGTGTCAGGCGGTCAGGGCCCCCTTGGGGCTCGCAGACCTGCTCAGCACCTTCCTCCTCCGGGCACGGAGGCCTTCCCAGCTTGGTCGTGGGCTGCTTGCACGCCGGGCGGAGGGAAGCCGGGGAGGAAGACTCCTGTGGCTCTGCCAGCCGCTGCTTCTCCTCTCCTGCGTGTGGTTGCGCCTGCTCCCAGGTCTCCATGCTTCTGGATCTTTCCACTTCACGGAGCGATAGCAAAAGCCTAACAAATAGATCTGTCCAGGGCTATTGTGGTTTGCCGGCCGCTGCTCTCCTCTCTGCCTGACCTTGAGGCGCGGTGGTGAGCTGCGGTCAGGAAGACGGGGCAGGGACGCGTCCAGTACTGCTGCCGTTGTGGCTGATGCCCGGAGAGATACCTGGCTCCCCCACTCCCCTGCCGTGTGCTCACCACAGCGATCTCACCTTAGCTGCCTGGCTTCCCCAGAAGCTGCTTTTGATTTCCCTTCCCTATCCCCAGCCCCTTCAGAAACAAAACGATGCTGTGGTGCCTGTGTTTGTGAGCAGGGCGGCTCCTGCAGCGGCCAGCTGAGCACCATGCAGCCCGAGTCTGCCTCCCCGTCGCCCTGTAGGCTGAAGGTGGGCCCTGGTCTTACGGTTCCTCCATTTCCCCAGTGACTAAGGTGCCAGCATGCTCTCATGGCATAGTTGGTCTCTATTTATTTGACACAGGAGTAGAGAAAATTGGGAGGAAGTATTATAGAAGGTAAACCTTAAAGACTTCAAAGTCTGGCTGTGGTGCTCTGTCCGCGCTCAAGCTTACATAGCCAGCAGAGCAGGGTGAACTGCGCTTAGTGGAGGGACTAGCTCTGCACCCAAGAAGTGAGAGAGGAGCTCAGTTCCAGCAGAGCGTTCAGGGGGTGAGCGATGGTGCAGGGGTAATCGATGGTAGTGATAACCTAAGTCCCTGCGCAAAATGGAAGTGAGCTGGCAACCTCTCTCCCCCACTTCTCCCCCTTTTCAAGCCAGTTACCAAGCCGTCAGGCAATTCTTAGTCTCTTTGTGTTAGGATTGGATTCAGACTATCACCTTAGAGGACACCTTCAAACTGCATGTGATCTGGCTCTAGTCTAGAGTGTTCCTGGGAAGGAAGACTTCATTCAGTCCCTTGCTTGGTGTAGCAGCAGTGGTATTTCAGCAGATCTACTGAATTTCTTGCTTTTCTCTTCTACAGCTTCGTCCAAGGCTCCAGAGTTTACCTGTCTTGAGAGAAGCAGAGTGCGCTTTACCTCCCTGATCAGTTTTCCTTTGCCCTCTCCTCTCTTGTAACAGGCTCTGGGTGTTCAGGGGAAGGTGTGAACGCTGGCTGAACTGTGATGTGCTGTGTCAAGGATAAGGACACACGGTGGCCAAGAACAAAATGCTACAGCCAGGAACTTTGTGATGACCAAAAATCAGGAAAAGAGAGGACTTCTGACAGTGATTCAAGAGGCACAGTGTTTAAATTAAAAACAAAAAGCATCTAACTTTGTCTGCCCCTGCTCCCACCAGCATGATAAGGAGACAGGCTTTATTTTGGGACTATTGCCAACGCAGCTGGAGCCAGAAATTACCCCAATTTTGGTTAAGCTTTGAAAAATTCTACCAGTTCTCTTCTCCCCCTCATCCTCCTCTTCTAGTTAATAGCAGTCTGTCAATCTAGCATAGTCAGCTCTTAATTCATACAGCAAGTGCTGAGGAGAATATTTTGCATTTTGGAAGCCAAGATGATAGTGGGATTGTTGGTTGCTTGAAACCAGCACTCTACAGCGTCTTGGTCAGGTGATTTGCTTTCTCCTTCCTTTGGTTTATCCTCACACCGTCATAGACCGAGACAATTCACATGTGTAAAGGACTTTGAGCATGAGAGATGATGTTTTGACCTCTCAGCACCAATCCAGGCAGCCAAAACAAGACATGTCTGTAGAAAGGCAGCACGGGAGAAGTTTGTTCTTCCTTTCTCCTTGTTGTGGGCAGTGGATGGCATCTTTAGTGCTCCATATTTGTACTGGCTTTTATTGTTTTGGCAAGGAAAAGCCGTAACTTTGGGCTTGGCTAGCCTGACTATGGTTTTACTGAGGTCTGTGAGGGATGAAACGCTGTGTCCCTGTAGCGCTGTGCTCGAGAAGCTGGGCGGTTGGACTCCTGGTGGAGATATGCCAGTGGTGTTGGAAGATCTTGAGTTTCTTAAGAGAAGGTGGGGATGCAATGTCTTGCTTTGCCATTCAGAGAAAAAGGCTCTCTCTGAGCACTGCGGGCAGCTGCTGGGAAATGCACACTGTGCAGCCAGCTTGGCAGAGCCCTCTGTCTGGGCTCAAGCGTGCAGCCTCTCGGGACTCTGGGCTGCTGCAGGCATCGCTGCGTGGCTTTGCAGAGGGTGGTGGAGGAGTGCCCACAGCCATCAGGAGCTCGGGCCTGGCTGAAACGTAGCCCCTTGCTACAGGGGTTAGCCCTTCATCTGCCTCGGTTCCCAAAGCTCAGAGCTTTCCCCTTGTCTCTCACAGCCCTGTGCCCAAATATTCCCCCAGGTGTGCTCCCCTGCATATTTCTTGTCTGCCAGCAGCGGGAGCGAGCCGGGGTGATGGGAAGGGGGCGTCAGGGATGAGGGGCCTCTGTCAGCATACCTGGCGTCTCTCAGTGGCGTGCTTAGCTCCTGTCTTCTCCGGATTCCTTTCCTTTGCCCTTGATGGTGAGGGACAGCTTATTTCGAACGCGATCTGCCTGTGTCATTCCTGGCCCTGCCGCTTGTCATCCATCACATCACGGGAACTAATTAACACTAGTAGCTTTGGATCCTGGGAATGACAGTGCTGGGATAGTAGACCCTTTCAAACATCCTGATGTCTCCTTTTCTAACTAGGGCAGCCCAGCCCAGGAGTTCGTGGACTTCGTTGTCTCTCCCCTGCTGTGCCAACCCTGTAGTGAGGGTGCCGGTGCGCTCAGCAGGGAGGGTGCCCAAGGCCTAGGGCCTGCCTCGTAATGCCCTTGACAGTGCTGCAGCATCCCCTGCATCCAAGTACCTCCCAGCAGCCGGATGAGAGCCAAGGAATGGGCTAGAATAATAATTGGTGAGGTTGGGAGGAGGCAATGGGGGGGAAGGCATGATGTAAGCCTTTTGAAGCTGCCGGTAGCCTCTCGGCTGCCTTTGGGTACACATAGCTGCGTGTAGTCCCAGACTTTGTGAGCTTGACCCTGGGAGCACCCCCTGCTCATGGCGAAGCACGCTGTCCGGTTACCGCTGCAGCGCTCCTTCTGCTGCCGTGTTGAGGTGGGGAAGTCACCAGGGGAATCAGTGTGCTGCTCCGCTGGGGATGGCAGGATTAAAGGGGAGGCGTTGGTCATGCTGCGAGGCTACACAGAGAGCACTTGCTACCCTTCTGCCTCTACTTTCTGCAGCGTGATCTTGTCTTTCCTGCTGTTGTGAACCACCTCGAAGGAGGGAAGGATTCCCCTAGGGATGGGGATGCAAAGGAAGGTAACAAAGCAAAAGGATGATGTTTGCTGGCAGCTGAGTGACGATGAGGAGAGGAAGAACTCTCCAGTGGGGTAACTGTTTGATGGGACTGGCTGCATCTGCAGAGCAGGGAGGTGCTGGCTTCATTTCAGTTTGCTGTTACAGCCTTTTTTTTTTTTTTTTTTCCCAATAATGTGTTAATTAAACATTGATTTCAGGGGAAAAAGGAATCTGCTTGAACTGCAGAAACTAAATGGAGTGAGGAGGAATGGGATCTGGAGAGGGATGTGTGGAAGGCCCTTCTGTCAGCTGTCTTCGTGACCAATCATGGAGGGAAGCAAGGAAGGGGCTGCAGAAAAGCCTGTTCACCTGAAGTTTAGGGCCCTTCACTTGTGCCAAGGGGGAATCTACAACTACGCAATTTTCAGTTGGTGTGTGCTAGTAAGTTGCCAGGTAGTCAGTTGTATTTTCTTAACAAAATACTTCATTTCTTTTAAAACGCAAAAGGGAAGAGAAATCTTCGAGGCAAGTTAGCGTTCAAGAGGCTTTCTGATCAGTTTGATGCCTTCGTGATTTTCTGCTCTTGTAGTTACTGTTGCATCTCTAAGTTAATTGAGCTGTGGTGCAAGTTAAAGCACCGGTCATACTGGTGTGCTTGCTCTCCTAACTTCTTGATAACTAGTAGCTCAACTGATCTTCATTTACTTCATGTAGATAAGTCAGTTGCTGAACTCAGGTATAAAATTATGGCATGCTCACTTAACATTTTCTCTTCTGATCATCAGAGCACTGGAAGGTGAGACAAGATTATATCACTCTCCTTTACTTGGCAGAACTCTCTTCTGTTCACTAGACTGGAAGAGCCAGTGGGAGGCCATGCTGCCCTCCTTTCCTTTTTCCATGTGCTAGGGAGCCACAGGGAAGATGAGTCCTTGTTTTAGTTTGAGATCTTATCTGGAATAAAGCTCTCTGCTGATGTGAGCAATATTGTATTATATGTATGGCATTAAACAGTTTGACTTGAATTATTTTGACCACTGTGTTTTCTGTCTTCTCTGCTTCTGGGAATAATGGGAAGGGGGAAATAACCAGTCTGATCTTTCTGAGCATTGCAGAAGTCTGAGTTAAAGTGATATGGCAAAGATCTTGATCCGTTTGTGCAATAATCAAAGTGGAATCGTTGTCCGGAGAAGGAACTCATCCTGGCTGCTGAATTTCTTTCTGCACCATCCCTCAGTATCAGATGACAGGAGGTTCTGGTGCAGCGTCGGGGCATGTTTGAAAAGGAACAGATTTAAGCCCCAGAGGAACTATTATTCAGGAAGAGTTTTGACCTGTTGATGACTGGTGAAACCCATAGAATTGTGGAGGTTGGAAGGGACCTCTGGAGATGATCTTGTCCAACCCCTCTGCTCAAGCAGGCCCACGTGGAGCAGGTGACCATGTCCAGATGGCTTTTATATATCTCCAAGGAGGGAGACTACACAACCACTCTTAGCAACTTGTTCCAGTGCTTGGTTGTCCTCACAGCAAAGGAGTGTTTCCTTATGTTCAGACGGAATGTCCTGTGTTCAGTTTGTGCCCATCGGCTCTCATCCTGTCACTGGGCACCACTGCAAAGAGCCTGGCTCCATTCTCTTTGCACCCTTTTTTCACGTATTTGTACTCATTACTGAGTTCTGCCCCATGAGCCTTCTCTTCTCCAGGCTGAACAGTCCCAACTCTTTCAGCCTGTTCCTCATAGGAGTGGAGCTCCGGTCCCTTAATCGTCTCTGTGGCCATTCACTCACTCACCCCAGTAGCTCCACGTCTTCCTTGTACCGGGGAGCCCAGAACTGGATGCAGCGCTCCAGGTGTGGCCTCACCAGTGCTGAGGAGAGGGGAAGGATCCTCTACCTTGATCTGTAACACTCCTCCTCATGCAGCCCAGGATACCATCAGCCTTCTTTGCTGCAAGGGCACACTGTTGGATCCTGTTTAACTTGGTCTCCACCAGTACCCTGAGGCCCTTTTCTGGGAAAAAAGGCAGGTGGGGCCCAGCCTGTACTGGTGCATGACCCATGGATAGCACTATAGTAGTAGGAGGTGTCCGCAGAGCAGTAAGGATGGTCCTGCAATTAAGGTATTAACTGAAGAAGTTTGGTGTTCTCTCCCTGAATGTGTCAAACCAGCTTTTCACACTAGTCCCACCTTTCAAAATTCAAAACTGTCATTTGTAAAGTATTATGAGTTTCTTGAAAGGAAAGTTTCATGTATCTGAGACAGATTCCAGTTTCTGTAACCCTTCTATTATTATAGTGGATTGCACCCTGAAATCTTTTTGTACACCATGAAGAGAAGAAATTTTAAACTATCAATAGTTTTGCCTGCATTTTGGATGGAAATGGGGAATGCAGGAATTCTGTGGTGGGACTGGGGTAAACCTTCTTAAGGGACTCCATATGCCTGATACTGTGTTGAAGTCCTGGAATCAAAATCTGCTGGCTTGTCTGGTTAGCTCATGCAGTACTTAGAGGATGTGATAGAATATAATTCCAGGTAAATGCATTTAAAATACCTGCGACATCTCTAGAAGCCTAAAGGGCTTTATGGGAAAAAGCAAGGAAACAAATTGATCCCCATGTAATTTCATACAAGTCATTAATCAAATACATACTTGACAGTGTATCTAACAACACTGGACCAAAATGCATAATTTTGTTGAGCTGGGTCTTAAAGATTTAGCTCCTATAATTAGATGCTTTTTCTCTTCTTTTTTTTTTTTTTAAATATGTCCTTTGTCCTCCTTGTTGGTTGATGTGACCCAGTTAATGAGCTGCTAGCAGCTCTGTTTGGTTCCAGCTTGGGTCAGAGTGATGTGGTGCTTGGGATATTGCAGTCCTTTTTTGGCAGTGGATTATAATTTTATTGAATGAATTTATATTATAAAGCTTCAGTGAGCTGCTGGTTTCTTACTAAGACCATGGGGTATCACGTAGAGATGCAGAGTGAAAAGGAAGTGACAAATTGATAGGCTTGTGATAAGACAGTAACTCTTAACGTTTGTGTGAGCACAGTAGTTCTTGCATGCTCTCTTTTTAGCCTGTGTGTAACACGAGGCAGGAAGTTGATCTTCCTGGCACAGCGTAGGTCACACACCTATTAAACTGATAAACTGGAAAGCAGTCTGAATTCAGTAAGAAGAAATTCACTGAAGACAAATGAAAAGTGCTGCACTTGGGAAGGTGAAATCAAATGCCTACATGCAAAATGGGGAATAACAAGCCAGGCAGCAGTACTGCAGAAAAGGATCTGGGAGGCACTACAGTGAGTCAGAGACTGAATGTGAGTCAACAGTGTGGTGACATTGCAAAAAAGTAAATCTCATTTTAGGGTATATTTAACAGGAACGTCACGTGTAGCACACAGGCGGTAGTTTTTCTACTCCAGCAGCCACAGCAGAGCACTGTGTCCAGCATGAGCAGCAAAGCCAGGAACGGTGGAAGGAGATGAAGAGAGGGCAGCCAGCTCAGCGAGCGTCACCTGCAGGATGAGGCTCCACGAGCTGAGCTCCTTTAGTCTGGAGAGAAGATTGACGAGGGACATGAAAAGTCTTCCGATATTTAAAAGCTTGTTCTAAGAAGACAGTGATTAATTGTTCTCTGTGTCCACTGGGGATGGGACAAGAAGTAATCAGCTTAATTTGTTGCAAGGAAGATGTGGAGATAGATGCTAGGAAAAGCTTTGTGACTGTTTGGATAGTTAAGCATGAAAACAGATTCCTGAGAGAGGTTGCGGTGCTCCCATCGCAGGAAGTTTTAAGAGCAGATGAGATGGAGAGCCACCAGATTTTAACTAGTTTGTTTTGTTAGAATTTTGACCTGTTCAGGGAGGGAGTGGGCTACCTGAGCCCCCCAGCGTCCGGTCCCTATACATCTTGGGCTACCTCAAAAGCAGGCTTCTCCCCTTGCTGGCAGTTGTGGTGGGAGAGTGGGGAGGCAGGGCCAGGGTGAAACACTTCCTCTGCAATGCCCCTGTAGCACCTTCCATGTCCCTGGCACAACCCGGTTTTACAGTGCGTGTCCCAGAAAGGCTTGAGCAAGCTTGTGGGTTTTGACAGGGCCACATACTTGTCCAGCACTGTAAGTCTTTCTGTTCCTGCGGGTGAGAAGCAGAGGGCTTGCCCAGCTTTCTCTGTCCTCCTAACTAAGAGGTTCTTATCCTAGTTGCTTATTAATTTAGACTGGGAAGATTTGGATAAACGATTTGGAGATGAAAAGGAAGACTTCCACCTCTGCTTTTTCCTGTTAAAATCTACTGCAAGTTTGTATAGTTTGTTGCAGTTACTGCAAGATGATTTTTCTGTGCTCTTCCATTAAATAGTGGACAAGGGCACGGGGTTTTCATCTGTACAACAATTTCTTCTTCCAGTTACCTAAAGCAGAGTAGTGTGGACTAGGCATTGCAGGGAGGTGTGTTAGCACCCCATGGGTTAGAGAAAAGGGAGCCTAATGCCTGATCCCATAAATACTTCGACTTCAGTACTTTGTGAAAGGGGCTCGTGGTACTTCCAGAGAAGAGGCACTTACTCAGGGAGTGGGGATCCACTTCTCTGAGGGGCTCAGCAAAACTCTTTCAGTGGCTACTGGAAAGTAACCAAGGCATATTATGTGATATTTTACTTACATTTCTTCCGAATCTTAGATTTACATGAACAGGCAGTCTGTAGCCAGTTGGGCCAGGGGTGAATTTCTGAGCAGATCCAGTACAGAGATCCAGTTCCTCTGACAAACCCCAAAGAAGGAAATTTCTTCCTTTTGTTTTAACAGAACATCTGTGAATACATGCGTGTTGAACTTGTGTGAAGCCCAAACAGTGTTGGGCTTGACCACTGTATGCGTGTGCAGTTTACAATATAACCATTTTTTGCCTTCTTACATAAACTCATAACTGCAGGCTGCTGCCATTCTTCGAGTGGAGGATGAAGATATTATCCTCTACTTCTTGGCACTAGGAGTGAGTCAGGGTTGACACACAACAGTAGGAGGCAACAGTTTGTGTGTAGGAAGTTTGTTCTGTCCAGGGAAAAATCTGTCTAAGGGTTGCATGCAGGGCATTGGTCCTGCTGCACCGCAAGGCTGGTATCGTCCTCTGGAGCCGAGTTCTCACACGCTCACCATTTGAAGCATATGCGGAGCTCAGCGGATTCAGGCCTGAAGGGACAACTGGTGAAATGGTCAAAGTTAGGCTGTGGTGTAATTATTTGTTTACGAGGCCCCAAATAGTACCAAGTAATAATTTTTTTATGAACGCTGCTGTGAAGTCAGGAGGGAAACATTCCAACCCAAGGAGGTAGGGAGATATAACCTAATTATTGTTGTTATTCCTGCCTATTGTGGTAGCACCTACACAGTCCTGCATCAAACACAGGGCAAAAAATGCTCCCTGCCCCAAAGAGCTAGCACACTAATAATGAGACAAGAGACAACAGATGGACACAGATAACTGGGGGAGTACAGAAAAACAAAGATTGGTCAGCAGGATGGGTGGTATGATAGCATGTTGACAGCTTAGCTGTTGTCAAGTTTTCTGTAGGCATGTGGCAAAGGATTACAATAATAATTCAAGCTGGGGCCGTTGCTTCGGAGTTTTTGTGTGTGCATCTTCCATCTGTTTTATTTACACAGCTTACTTTTCACTTGATGAGGTTTTTCTGTCCCCAAACTTTCCACCATCCACCTGATGTATGTAGGGAGACAGGCTGGCCCATTAGTGAAGTGACCCCTGCAGGTTTTAAGGGAAACAGGAGGTTTTTTGTTACAGAGAGAGAATGAGACAATAAGCGTGAGTTTGATGCTTAGTGTTTAAAAGGATACTGGGGAAAAAATGAAGGGTCTCAGCAGAATGAATGTGCAAAGTAAGTGGCATAAAGCAAGAAGCTTGTTGGCCGGAATGGTGTCCTACCAAGGTGATGCAAAACCTAACTAATACCAGTGCTAGGAAACAATGCTGTCTGTATAGGTTATGTCTTTGGTGCTGTATATGGGCGAGTACAAGACTGCCCGAAGGGTGGAGAGCTGGGAATTGGCTGCCGAATGAGCAGCCGTTCCAGCTGTAAGGCTGTACCATGCTGCTGGGGAACTTGGCAGGCTTGGCTGCAGGAGCTCCGCCTGGGCTGGTGGCTGCATTTGCGCACATCTTGCTTGGACAGTACCTCCGGAGGGCCACAAAATGCAGGGTAGGCACTGGGTGACTTTGAGGTGCTCTTCTCTCTGAATTTAAATTAAACTGTGTGACTTCGTGTGGTGCTGTGATGTCCTTTGTCATTTAGTGTGTGATGTGGTACCATTGCACAGTATGCCAACGTGAAGCGTGTTACAAACATGCCTGCTGTTAACCCATATGTTGCAAACCCCCACCTCCTTCTACTTTGGCCTGCCATGCCATTTATTGTTCTTCAGCAGCCATGAAGTGGCCGTGGGACACTAGATGTAGCTGCATGTTTTATGGTATGCAGTGACAAACTGTTAAAATGCTCCAAAACTTGAAGCCTCAAACTTCCAATGAAGTCATATTTAAACCTTCTTATCAACTCTTAGGGCCAGGTTGGATGGGGCTTTGAGCTACCTGGTCTAGTGGAGGCGTGGTTGGAATTAGGTGGTCTTTTGGGTCCCTTCCAACCCAAAGCATTCTATGATTCTGTGATTATTTAACTTTTTGTGGGTGAATTATTTTCCAGGAACCCTTCAATATAGACAAATTGCAGAGTTATGGGACCATAAGTGTTAGAATACATTTATGGGGCAAGCAATTATGGACAAGGGAGTTGTCTATCTTGGGGTTTATCCCTGGCTCTCCTGTGTACCTTTGGAAACAAGTGATAAAAAGTTCCGTCTTTTTTGGCTCTTAAAACCCCATCAGCTTACTGTGCACACTCCTGGCCTTCCCCATGCAGGGAAGACATTGACAGAATGGAGCAAGTCCAGCAAAGGACCCCTGAGTTACATTAGTAACTGGCTGCCCTTGGGTTGTTGTACTGCCGACCCCCAGCCTGTGAGTGCAGCGCTCCAGTCATTTTTCCACGTGCTTTGCCATACACTCATACAGTTCCAACTCTCTAAATTGTTTACAATGATCCTATTGGAAACTGTTTCAAAAGCTGTTTCTTCACTAAGCCAAGCTTCTCATCACGTAAGGCAATCAGGCTGAGATTTCCCTTGGTAAATCCATGCTGACTGTTCCCACTTGCCTTCTGGTCATTCATGTGTTTGGAAATGGGTTCCAGGAGGATTTGCTGCATAATCTTCCCAGGAACTGATGTTAGGCTGACCAGTCTGTAATTCTTTGAATCCTTCTTGCCCTTCTTGAAGAGAGGTACAACATTTACCCTTGTTCAGTCATCAGGAGCCTCCTTCAATCACCGTGACCTTTAAAACATGACAGGGTGACATCAGCTGTTGCTGCATCCCTCAGTGAGGTTGGGACATCTTGTCTGTCCCAAGGACTTAGGTAAGTAAGCCCTGCTTGCTTAGGTGATCTGTAATTCAGTCTTCCTCTGCTGTGGGTAGTACTTCTGGCCCCTGGATACTTCCAATGGGCATGTGAAACAGGAAGGCTGAGAACAGTCTTCACAAGTGAAGACTAAGACAAAGAAGGCATTGAGGGCCTAAATATTTTCCATACCCTTTACCACTGGTCCCCTGTCCCATTCAGCTTTAGGCCCACAGTTTGCTTAGTCGTTCTCTTGCTACCAGTGTGCATTCTGAAGCACTTCTTACCACCGTTCACATTTTGTGAATTATCATGCAATTTCAAGCTTTCCTAATTTTCATCCTGATGTGCCGAGGAAGTTTCAGTATCCTCCTGGAGAGCCCACCCCCACTTTCACTTTCCATTTGCTTCCTTGAGAGAAGAGCTGGGCGATCACCAACCACATGAAGTTTAACAAAAGCAAGCGCCGGGTCCTGCACCTGGGACGGGGCAACCCTGGCTGTACGTACAGACTGGCCGATGAGACGCTGGAGAGCAGCCCCGCAGAGAGGGATCTGGGGGTTGTGGTTGACAGCAAGTTGAATATGAGCCAGCAGTGTGCCCTGGCAGCCAGGAGGGCCAGCCGTATCCTGGGATGCATCAAGCACGGCATTGCTAGTCGGTCGAGGGAAGTGATTGTCTGGCTCTACTCTGCGCTGGTGCGGCCTCACCTTGAGTACTGTGTGCAGTTCTGGGCACCACAGCACAAAAAGGACGTAAAACTGTTGGAGAGTGTCCAGAGGAGGGCGACGAAGATGGTGAAGGGCCTAGAGGGGAAGACGTACGAGGAGCGGCTGAGGTCACTGCGCCTGTTCAGCCTGGAGAAGAGGAGGCTGAGGGGGGACCTCATCGCAGTCTACAACTTCCTCGCGAGGGGGAGTGGAGAGGCAGGTGACCTATTCTCCGTAATCACCAGTGACAGGACCCGTGGGAACGGTGTGAAGCTGAGGCAGGGGAAGTTTAGGCTGGACATCAGGAAGAGGTTCTTCACCGAGAGGATGGTTGCACACTGGAACAGGCGCCCCAGGGAAGTAGTCACTGCACCAAGCCTGTCTGAATTTAAGAAGAGATTGGACTGTGCACTTAGTCACATGGTCTAAACTTTTGGGCAGACCTGTGCGGTGCCAGGAGTTGGACTTGATGATCCTTATAGGTCCCTTCCAACTCGGGATATTCTATAATTCTGTGATTCTTTTATGTTTGAGCTCCATCAGGAACTTCCCGTTCAGCCACCTGCTTCTTTCCACACCTGCTTGGCTTCCTGCACATCAAATTCAACTGTGCTTGTGCTTTGAGGATGTTGTTCTTGAAGATCAACCAGGTCTCCTGGGCCCCTTTGCTAGATTATCCCATGTAAGTGCTCAGTGAATGATTTCTTAAAGCTCTCCAGTGATTCTTCTGTCACCGTAATTGTGCTGAGAAAATGGTTCTGTTTGTAAACTGATTTATATGTCATTTCAGATTTGGTTGTTCTTTGTAATTTTTGTCTCTCCCCATGTTAAACACATTATACCTCTTTTCTCTATTTCCATATAAGTCTTTTCTGTCTGCTTTATAGCCTTGTTTTGCCGGACTCTGCCCAGATGTTTGCATGAACTTAAATGCAGTTTTTTTTTTTTTTCCCTGTCGAAGCCTCCATTCTTTATACTGTGAGAGGTAAGCAATCAAATGGAAGGGGCAGGAGGCAAACTTTTTTCAGTCTGCAATTGAGTTGTTTCGTGACAAGAGCAAATCGCTATCTCTATTTCTTATCTCTAAAATGGGTCTCAAATTCAATAGAAAGAGTTTAAATTCTTTTTGTTGAAGATCATAGACAACAGACTGATTTATTTAATCACATTTAGTACGCTCTTCATCTTAGGATTGGTTTGAGATTCTGTCCCAAACTGTTCTCTACATTAATGGTTGTCAAATTTATCAGCAGCAGATGCTGCCAGCCTTCAAAATTCTGTGCTGTGCACATGTGCCTTTATCCTTAGACTTTTAATAACATTGCTGCTGAAAATCCACCGGAAATGTTGCAGTGGACAACCTATAGATTGATTGCTAAGACCCTGATGACCACCACGTATGTAGAAGCTGAACTAATCAAGTTGCATATTGCACGTAATAGTTTTGCCAGCAGTACATCGAGAGTCCATGCCATCACTCAAGAGAGTAAAGATGCGTCTTCTTTGTTTAAAAAAGATAAAAATGACTCTAATGATTAAAATAACATGCATCTATCAATATTCTAGTCCTCCAGAGTCTTTGGAGAAAAATCCAACTTTATATTGTAACTGTATGGAGAGGAGACTAGTTTAAGCAACTATTATCTATTTAATTATTTTACCGTATTCCCTAGTCGGACATGAGAATTGTATTGTCCTTGGTGCTGTCCAAATGTGGAACAAAAGGTTTTCATTCTGATTTGTGTCTCTGAAGCAGCACAGTATGTGATACCAAATTCCCGCGTGCCTTCTCAGTTCAGAAGTATGTTGTAAGAGCCAGGGAGTTTCAGGTAGAGAAGTTTATGGATCGGATAATTACTTGTAACTTCAGACAAGTCTGTTCTGGGTTGAGTATGGTTGGAGAGGGGTATGCTGGGTGCTGTGGAGAGGTGATACGAGAGCGGTATGCAAAGGTAGCATCTGGACATGCAGGTAATGGTATAATATTGGCCAAACCCCTTCTTTTATCCATCTGTGTGGGGCTTTCTCTTGTACTCCTACTGTGCTAGGCAGTTGTTGGTGAATAGTAAGAGTGTGTGGTGTGCCCCTGTATGTGTCTGTAAGGTCTGGCTTTGTAGTAGCCTTGCAGAGAAGGAAGGGAAGGCAGGTGAGGGAGGCTTTGCTTTACATCTCTGCTGAAGTCAACCACAGTACTTATTCTAATGCCGTTGGTGTTGTGTCTAATCTCAAACGTGAGCAGACATAGGGCTTGGTAAATTGATGACCTCACTGTCTTCCCATCTTTCTCTCCCAATAACTAGATGGCTAAGAGGCTCAGACAGTGATAAAGCTGAAAAACTCAAGCTCACCTAAATAAAGCTTACATTTTAGGTGGCTTAGTATGATTAATTTCTTTCCTGAAGTCCTGGCTTCAAATGCTGGTGAAACCATAAGTGAAAAAGGCATCTGAAGGTCCTCAGTTACTCCCTGCTTGGTGTTTGTGGCAGAAGTAGCCCAGAAAATTTGATGTATGGCCAGTGTAGGAGAATGAAGGGAATCGTGAGGAAGCATTACAGGAGAAGAAGGGTTGCAGGCTGCTTGGCACACGACTCTCCTGTACTTTCCCCAAATCCAAGCAGGCATGCGCTCAGATGCTTGCAGAGTTTGCACGTTAGTGCACTGTGGTTGTGCACGCTCCCTGGACGCTCTGCCCCTGTGCCAGGATGGCACTTAGTGGCTCCTGCTGTGATAATGTCTGCTGACTTCTGCCTGTGCCCGGCACAAGTGAAGCCCTTTGTGGAGCTGAGGCTCATGCTGGCTGTGACAGTGTTTTCATAAGGCTCAAACTTCTATTCTCCACCTCGTTCCTTTGAACTCTGCCCACCGCTCCGTGAATACTAACACCAGCCTATAAATTATCCAGCAGGGCTCTGGCACTTTAGCAGCCTGTGTTTTCAGTGGCGTGCATGCATAATCGATCCAGGAGGCTGCCTCTGCTTTTAACTCGGGCGTTTGCAGAGACCTTAGACTTTCAGAGTTTTCAATCACAGCTGCCTGCATGCTCGCTCACCCCTCTGCCTGCTTTCTCCTCTGCCACCCACACACCCACCTTTGCATTCGTCTGGGTAGCACACGTGGGGGCGATGCTCTGAGCAACCTTCCCGTACGGTCTGGAAGCAACAGGTCGCTGCCAGCAGCTGTCACATGGAGGATGATGCACCAAACTTTGAAAGGCTCCATCCTGCCTCACTTCTTTGGGGTTGTGTGTGTGTCTTTGCTGTTCAGCCTGCTGAGCAGTTGCTATGCTCCTCTCATTTTCCAGGTGAAGATCTTAGTACCATAAATGCTGCCTCTCTGACTCATTGCTCTTAGCTTCTTTAAGTAGCTTGAAAGTTGCTTTATGCAGTTGCTTGCTGACTGCGTAGAGTTCAAACTCAGAAGATGTAAATGGTCGCTGGGGATAGCTGGTTTGACTTCTCTTGCCTTGAAACTTCTTGCTGTTTTCTTGCTTAACTCCGTCCACGGCCAAAATGTCTCCGATGATTCTTCTCTTCTCTTAAGTTTCTAGGGATAAGTTGCCCCAAAACAGTCAGCCCAAACCTTTGTCTTAACTTCAAATGGATTCGGCCTTGATTATCAAGGCTTTGCTCGTCTCTTCTAATCAGTTCTTGGTAAGCCACCCTCTTAACGCTGATACATCATAATGTACCCCTGTGAAAAGGTTTGATGATTGCTTCCTGGAGGAGCAGTCAGTTCCCAGTGAAGGTCTGTGCTATTTGAGGGGAGGAGGAGACGGCATGGGTTTGTGTTCGTGTCATTGAGGACTGGCGGTGCTCGGACTCAAAGGAGCAAATGGGGAAAATTAAAGGAGTCTAACAAATGATTTAACTGTAGAGGTCCTGGAGACATGGTTGGGGCTAAGAGCACAGGTGGTAGTCTGGTAACAAAATAAGCCAGAGAAAGTAGCTGGAGAATAGGAAAGAAATGGGAAGTTTTGAGAGCAAGAGAGAAAACATGAAGAAAATTACCAAGCTTTGGCTGAGGGAAAAGGATGTAGGGAAGTAGGAGAAGTAGGGGGGAAGAAGGAGGTAGGGAGAAGTACTAGAGAAAAAGCTTCTGAGTGAAGAGAATGACTAAGAGAGCAAAAATCAGCTTTCTGATGGATGAAGCATACATCAAACAGAGCTTTGTGCATGCATATGTACCCTACTGACAGGTGCACATGAGGCTGGTCACCTTGGTACAGGAAGGCAGAGAGAGCCAGGAGGCAGCACTGGAGGAGGTGACCAGAAGGAGCACAGGGGTAAGGAGACAAACTCTGGGACAGGAGAGAATGCCAGGCAGTGGGTTGGAGCTGGGGAAGCGTGGGGAAGCGTGGAAGGGAAACATTAAGTGACAAGACTCGTTTTGAGGAGGAACAAAATCCCAGAAGAAACACAATGCTTTAAATGTTTTTATTCTTTGATGAGAAAACATTCAGCATGCCTTCCCCCCAGGTGTGTGACTGGAGAGGTAGGTTGCAGAGTGAATCATAGAGATCTCGTGTTTCTAGGGTAGGGTGTGCGAAAAAGCAGATCGCCCGCTTTACTGAAAGGAGAAAAAAGAGACCACTGCCAATATTGACACTGTCTGCTGAATGTTGAATATGTTTTTGTGCCTGATGGGAAATGTGTGTTTATTTGAGGCAGAGGATTTTCTCTGTGTGTGTGTTGTTTAAGGAGTACCCAGCAGCTTCATTTTACTTAGCTGAAAAAAGCAGTGCTATCCTTGGGCTTGCTTGCTAATATTTGAGTTTCTGCAGTTACATTTCCATATGTATTTTTCTTTTCCTATTTGTGTGGGTCTAATCCAGCTCAACTAACAGGGGAGCTGACTGCTTTTAAGAGAAACAGTAAAACTGACTTGACACAAAATGCTGTCAAATGCATGGACCAAGGATTTAGGTGAAAGGCATTTTCCCTTCTAATCCTTCAGTTCTGTTAATCTTAGGTGTCTCTTGTAACAATACCAAATAAAAAGAATTCAAATAGAATCATGATTTTTATTTTAATTGGTAGTATCCTTTAATGGAATATAATTTGCCACTCACAATGTAGTTTGGGATCCAAGAAAATAGCAAGAAAGCTATGTGGGTTTTTGTTGTTAGTTTTAAATATGCCTGAAATCACAGGGTAAGATCTGCTAAAATTTAGAAACTTGCACTTGTTTTTAAAAGCCTGCTAGCGAAGAACCCCATGATGCCAATTTTTTATTCAATTATTATCAACTGCCTTGATCCCGCTCAGTTGTGGCTTTCTATGTATTTATGTATTTATTTATTTATTTAAATATCAAAATCTGGATCCTTGGTTTGAGGAAACAGCATTCTTAAATTGTAGGACAAGCTAATCATTTGTAGTGAGGAGAAGGACATGGATCAGCTGCATAGAGGGCTGCAGGAAATGAAGAATTTGGAAAGGCCTCTTGGGAAATGGGAGGAGAGCGCAGGTTTTGTGTGACATAAAGGGGTGATGTTCCTTCTCTCAGTTCGTCCTGTCTCTACAAATGTTCGTCTGACCAAGTTCCTAGAAAGGACTCGGCGTGCAGCTTGTGCCTGGAAGGACAAAGCATGGATGTGTGGTGAGGGCAAAGGGTCTCTTGGGGAGCTGGTGTTGCCACAGCTGGCAACGTCTCCTGACTCTGACAAGGAGGCAGGAGCTTGCTTGTTGGAAGCTGGTACAGCAGTGGGGAAAAGTAAAGCCCAGCAACTCTGCTGAGGACAACAGGGAAGCACAGAATTGGAGTGACTTGAAAGTAGTGTATATGATCTAATTTCTTAATCTCTGCAACACATCATTAGGTTTAAAATATAAGATCTACTTAATACTGCGATCCCTTCTCTCTCTCTGTCTTTTGATGAGAGGGGAGAGGAAGTTGAGCATGCAAAGCAACACTTCACATGCAGATTGAGACCTTGGAGACACCAGTGAGCAGTATATGTTCAAGAAGTGTTCTTGAAGCAAAGCTATGGGGAGACTTGAGAGCCTACTGCCTTCTTCAGCTGAGAGAGCTTTGCCACATCTGGCGGGATTTTCCTGAGCTGAGTAGTTGGTGAGGCTCCCCATCGTCAAGCTGGTAACTCAGATCTGTGCTGGTAGTGATAATCAGCGCTCTTACCATCCTCCTCTGATTTAGCGGGATGGTTCGTTTTCATACCCTTCCTATTTCTTTCTTACCATCTTCCCTTTATTTCTGTGTGAATAGGAGCAATGAGAAGCGACGTGGGCAGGAAGGGTCTCTCTTCTGGAGGTGGAAGGCATTCACCGTATTCTGACAAGGAGGGCTCATGTGGAGTTTTTGGTTGACACATCAAGCTTAAAAAATTAGCAACTGACCATCCCAGAGGAGGGGGAACAAGGCATGCCTCTTTGCTGGCAATGTAGCTGCTTTTGCATTGGTAATGGCTAGATAAGGTGGGCTTCAGCTGACCGTGTCTCCTCTTTCTTTGAGAGTGCGGGGAGGCACTTCAGGTTTGTTGGAGCTCTCTCTTCTTGTGTGTCTGCTGTTGTCATATGTGGCGATGAATCATACACATGCAAGAGGTACGAAGTGGAGTTTCATGTTATGTTGTTCTCTGGTGTCCATGTTCCTCCCTTATGCCAAACGCTTCCTCCTGCTGCGGGCCGAGCTGCCTGCAGCACGTTTCGCTGTTCCTCTGAGGCTCGAGTGACGGTTGGCTTCTTGGCACTGGCCCAAGACAGGGACATTTTGCTTCACTGGGGACCATGGTGCAACACTTACGGGGAATAATGAAGTCAGACTGTGTGAGAAGCAAATACGTGCTCCTCCCTGCAGTTCCTGTGTGATGTGTCATCTGAAGAAGTATATGGAGAAGCCGGCGGAACCATTGTAGCAGAAGCCATGCTGGAGAGTGCCACCCTTGAAAACAGAAAGAAGCTGCTTCCCTGCCGTCTACTGAGTTTTTTTCCTGTTCCTGTGCCACGCTTGCAGTCTTACATGTTCAAAGATTTAAGAAATTTTCCCAGCTGGTCTTTTTCCTTTGGGCATAGAGCCAGAGGGCTCATCTGATGAGTGCACAGTGTCACCCCAGGAGAGCTGGGTTAAGATTGAACCCCGGTCCCAGGCACAGCACATTTGATAAGCTGTGCTTTCCCCTCAGGGACTTTTTTCCCCTTCTCAGTAAATAGCTCTCGCAGATCGGTGTGTCCACTCAGGAGAAGCAAATGGCTTGAAGTCAAACACGTTGGCATGGACAGAGACAGAAGTGTTTTGGGATGGAGCCAAACAGTGAAATAGAAAGGCTTCAGGGTTGTACCTGCCATCAGTTAAGTGCCTGGGAGCTGTGGTTCAGCACAGCTTGCTTTTGAATTGTAGGCCTTGGTTTTCGTGTGGTGCCGTGGCTAATTTATTCATGTTGTTATGGCCGTGTTGTGTCTCACCTTGCCCCATCTGCCTTCACTAGGTATTCCTCATTTCCAAGCCTCCTTAATCGCTCTGAGGCCTGCCTTCTTCCTCAGGCTGACCTGCCATCTCAGAGTTTAGGTACAACACACAGAGGGTGGAGTGGTGATGGTGAAATTGGGCAGCATGAGCTAGCCCAGAGTTTCCTTCAGCTGAGCCTCTGTTTTGTCAGTCCTCCTGCTGCTTGCTTCTTCCTTGACAGTCCTCTGTGGTGTCATCTCCTTTACTCCCTGTGTGGCAAAGGTTAATGTTAATGCTGTCTGTGAGGGAAGAAGTCCCAGCCGACACAGGAAAAGAATCATTTGATAAAAAAGTAATCATTGATCAGTGGCTCCAATTCATCAAAGGTCACTTGTCGATCCATCTCTCATTGTGGGTCAGGCTCTCTCTTTTAATGACCTCACTCCCCGGTAAGTTTCTCTGTTATTTGGGGGAAGCAGTGTTAGGAAGTGCTGCCTCTTCTAGGAATGTCACTCTTGACATATGATGCCAGGGAAAAAAGCCTTGCAGTAATCTCAGCTGTCCTTGCCTTAAAGTGCTCCCAGTCCTGCTTGCTTTGTGCATTTGCTATCTCAAGAAATCCAAAAGTCGAAGATATTGTAGAGGTTAAATGACCTCTTAGTGCTGGGGAAGTCTCTCCAGGCCAGAACTGAAGTAGAGGGTTCTCCAGGGGTGCTGAACAGGGGAAATGCGAAGGAAGGTGTGGGAAGTTGTAATTGTTCTTTGTACCCTAATTTAGTTTGCAAGAAGGAAGGACAAATATGAGAGAAGGCTCCAAATACCATCAAATATTGTTAAAAGTGTCTGGCAGGCATTCCTCTTCCTTCTGGCCCTCTATTATGAGCTGTAGGAGGGCACAGAATGAGATGTAAAGTTGTCACATTTTTGAGTGGATACAGAGAAATTGAAGAGCAGCATGTAATCCACTCCCTGCAAGGGACAGCATTCACCAGCACTTTTCATGTGCTAGCCACTTGGAAACCTCCAGAGATGTAAAAATCCTGTGGGTCCAATGAGCTGTGGTGCCTGTAGGACGATACGTTCACAGCGTTCTCTGCAAATCCCTTCCAGATGCCGGTTGCCAAAGGCTGCTGCACCTGGATGGGATCGTTCCCGCTTGCCGCATCTCTCACTTGTATCCTGTTCCCATACAGTGCAAAAAGAGATAATCTGATCTTTTGCATAGAGTCTTTTTATAGGCGTACTAAAAGTGGCATTAAAAATATAGGACTTAATATATCCTTTGCCGCAAGTGTTGCTACATGTAATATTCATATCGCTCTAGAGCCTGTGCGCAGGTACGGTGGGTGGCTTGGAAGCGCTGTAGCCTGCAGTGCACGTCTGGGACAGGCTGATGGAAAGAACAAGAGGAGCCCAGGCCAGAAGGGCCGTGGCATGAATTGACGGCAGTGGAACGACATTCCACCGAGATGACATTTCATGACATGATGTTGTAAAGCTAAGAGAGTTAACCGGGTTTTATGTCTTTGTCTACAATCACAGTATCTGAAGCAGGAGACAGAGGGTTGGTTTGAACCAGAAGAGGAGGCTTCTGGACTGGAGATAGAAAGTGTGAGTTTCTGTGGCAGTTTGCATCCGCTGTGGTGTAGGCATCCTTGGGGTGCTTCCGGGGCTGCATGTCTCAGTTGAATGCAGAGGAGGTGCACAGATCTTTGGGAAATGCCCAGGTTAAACTTCAGGAAAAAAGAGCAGCCCATATTTCCGTTTTCAGGGCTCATTCACTTGTGTCTTTTATTGTAAAGCATCTCCTGCATTAAGCATCTGATAAAATAATAAGTAAATGGATAAAAAGGAATTTCTAGCTTTACTGAGGCCAACGAAAATTGTTTCTCACTTCAACAGAGCTGAATATTAGTTTATTTCCCCTAGTTCTTTGGATAACAGGGCCTTTGGATAACATTAATCACCCTTATTGTGTCTGAGAAGAGGAGCAGTAATTGAGGGAGTATCTATCATCTGCTGCAACCGTAACTTCTGGCCTTTTCAGTTGTGTTGCTGGAGTAATGAACATCTCTACTTTCTTTCTTTGCATCCGTTGCTTTGCTCTTAGAGGCTGATATTTAGCTCCTGAAGCATCTCTCTCTGAATATCATATACCTCACTGAACTTTCGAACACATCTTGTGCAATAAATGTATCGACGCCCTCCGCAGGAAGGTACAGTTTGTACACGGTTGTATTTCACCACGTGACATGAGTAAGTGGGGGTCACTGATTTTTTCCTTTTTGTCTCTTGGAGGAGCACATGTGTGTGGCACCTCTCTGATATTCCACAGGGACCGAGCTTTCAAGCGTCTGGTAGCGTGTGAAAGGTGCCTATGTGTGTGGCTGTTTGGGGTCTCTTCAAACAGACGTGCAGAGTTACAGGAAGGCTATAAAATCTCTCTGGGGATTTCATTGTGAGCTGCTGGAGCGATTAATGAATAGCAGCAGGGAGCTATGTGGGTGTTTGCTCCAAGGCTGTCTCTGATTAGACAGGACAGGGACTTGCACTTTTTCACACAGAAGAAAAATGAAACTGTAGTAGTTTTCTGGGGGATTTTTTTTTTCTTTTTTGGAGTGAACATGCTGTCTTACAGAAGAGGAGCGCTGCTTCTCACTGGTGTGTGGGTGTCAGCTGGAGCCCGTACAACTGAGCTGCTCAGCGCTGTAGTTCAACCCAGACTACACAGGTAAAGAAAGATTTTGGAGAGGGAGTTTCTGCTCTGGTCCCTCTCAGGTTCCATTATTTTCAGTGGTTGTTGATGGCCTTGTAAGTCTCAAGTGACAGAGCAGAGTGGAGCAGTTAAGTGAGTTATGAATGGCCATCAATTAATGTTGGAAATAACATACCAAGAGCCGGTCCCTGTTAAACCCAGCTAAAAGCAAAACCTGTTTTTAGTCTTTGAATTGACAGGGACTTGTCCTGCTTTGCTTAGGTTTCATTTAAGGTTGTGGAGGGACTAGGGTGGCTGGATACATGGTGGAAAACAACTGGGCTGTAAGGTGGCAGAGAGGCAGGCCTGGGAGTGGAAAAGGAGCTTGATTCTTCTTCTGACAATTGAGAGAGAGGAGGAGGAAAGAAATAATGGATAATACAGTGCAGGGAGTACAGAAACGTGGATGTAAAGTAGTTTGTGGTGCGTGTGTGACACAAGTGAACATGTACTCTGCTTCTTGATGGGCTTTTTACTGGTTCCAGCTCTGGGTTTCTGTGTCTCCTCCCGCAGCAGTGGTTTGTGTTCTTCCTCACAGCACTGAGGTGCGGCCTTAGCAGTGCCACCAGCTCTCCACACAAAAACACACGGTTCTGCAGTGATACCTTGGCAGGCCAGGGAAAGAGGAAAAAACTGCAACCTTTTTGTCCTTTAAGTTGAAAGATGTGATGGATAGTTTGTGGCTACACAAGGCAGGCAAAGCAAGCGAGGAGTAGGATCCACTCCTCCAGCCTTGGGCACTTTGAGGAAGAGCTTATGACACACAGCTTAAACAAAACTTAAACAAAAAAGCACTTAAACAAAAAAAGCCTCCAAACCAATCACAGAGCAGCTTTCAAATGCCATGGCCTCGATTGTGGCCCATGGTCATGGAAGCGTCAGCCTTAGTAGCTTTGTCCATTCCCTGTCTGTAAAACAGAACTAGTGTCGTTTTAGCCCCTTTCCTGGTGTTGAGGAGTTAAATTTTGTGCCACACAGTCGATTGCTTTGAATTAACATATGGGGCATCAGTTGGTCTGATGGTCACCATCCATATGGTGGTAACGCTGTTATTTATGATGAATACAAGGTACCCTTACATGGCTTAAGCATTTCTTGTTAGGAGCTGAATTAAATGGGCTTATTTGCTGCTGACCAACAACATAGACCCATAGAGCCCTCAACTGATGGATGCTGCTTTGGTAAGTCACAGTGCCTTAATTGTGTGTCTGTGTTCCTAATGTATTACCCAAACCTCAGTCGTAGTGCTCCATCCAGCACTGGCTCTTCTCCAGTGTTTTTCCTAGCTTATAGTAAGAGATTTTTGCATCAGAGAAAGACTCAGAACAAACAAGCTGTGATTGACCTTTTAAACCAAACAAGCTTGCATGTTTCCAATATGAAGAGACAGCAGACAAGCCTATGGCTCGAGGCAGAAGATGGAGAAGAAAGGCAGGGATAAATATCAGAGGAGTAGGAACAAAGAACATGGCCTTACTATGCAGAGCTGAGAAAAAAACAAACTTCTATTTGCTTTGTTAATATGTCTGACATGTTGCAAGACACTTTGTAGTGGGAGTCTCTGCTCTGTGGAGAGGAGAGGAGGAATGTGGCTGTCTGTATTTATAGACCATAAATGTTTGTTTTGTGTAGGTTTCATATACCCTGTCTCATCTGAAGATTCCCAAAGTTCGTCTAAAACTTCTGTTCAGCCACGTAGACAACTTGTGCGCATGTAAAGTCTACTGTAGGTAGGCTTTGGGTAAATTTGCCCTCTTTGAAGATCCCTGGGCAAGGAAGGTTTGCATTTCATCTGGGGGTTCAAAAGGAAGATGCACTGAGTTAATGTCGTGTGTGTGCTCTGGCCCCTGCCCATCCTCATTACTTTTCCTGATTTGTCAACACTGCGGACTGCATCTCTTTGAGGGGATTTTCTAGAGGAAACAAAATGTTCGCTGTATTAGTGTTTTTAAGGGATTTAATGTATTTTGTACCTGGAGTTGGGCAGCAGGGCTGTCTGGTTGAAGAGTGTGCCAGCTGAACTTGCAGAGGGCACTTGGTGAGGTGGAGTATAATTGCAGGAGGTGAAACATAGGTGGGACAGGGGTTGTGTCTTCCATATTCCTGTGGAAGGGCTTCTAAGAGTCGTAGTTATGATGCATTGAAAGCTGTCTGAAAGGCTGCAACTACGCAGTCTATATTCATGCTGTCTTAGGATAAGTGCTTTTTGCTCCTTATCCTGGTGTTAAACTATATTTACTATAGTTAGTTTGCAGCTTTGACTTCTAGTGGTGTGTTCTTTCATTTTATATAGGGACTTGAGCAGCCGCATCTCCAGATCATTTTAAATGGTAACAAAGAAATGCAAAAACCAAGTGCTCTGAAGGTGTCCCTAGGCTCTTACCAAATACAGATCAGATGTTTTGGAGTTTGTTTCACCTTTGTATGAGCCCTAGGTCAGGCTGTGTTTCCCGCCCAGGAAAAAAATTGAGATCTGCATCAGCTGTCAGATTCAGAGTGCTGCGTGAATGGGAGTAGGATTTCAGGTTTTCTGTTGATGCTTGTATCATTTTTACCTTGCCTTGTGATCCATGGATTTTAAGGTCAGAGGTGGCCATTAGAAGAATGATCTACTCCAATTGCTTGTGGAATAGGGGCTGCTGTATGAACGACAGCGTATTCTCATATACAGTGAAACTTTTTTGGAGGCTTTAACTGTTCTTGGGAACAGTGCACTGGGGACATTTTTTCTCCTCCGCCATCTCTTGGCTTTGTCTTAAATCCTGTCTAATATTTATTGGCTGTCTAGGGCTCGGCCTGTGCCTTCTCATGTTTTTTACAATGTATACCTTGATCAGGCAGGAACACAGGACTGCAGAGGACCTCCTGAATCCCAGGACAAGCAGTTGTAAATCATCTGAAGAAAATAAAACCACTTAGTTTTGTGATGTCTGATCCTTTCCTGGATGGATGGCTATTCCAGAATTTCAGTCCGCTGATTGTTAGAAATGCTATTTTAATTCCACCAGTTAAGTGGAAGTTATAACTTATAAGCAGTTAGTTAGCTAGCTAGTTAGTTAGCAGGAAGTTATAAGCAATTACTTATAACCAGTTTATATACCTTTGTTTTGGTGACAGTATTGCTCTTCAGCTTAAATCTCTCTTCTTCCCTGTCCCCGAAGTATTTATAGACAGAATTCATCTCTGCTCTTGACCTTTGTCTTGCCAGGGTAAAAGTGCCATGTTGCCTTAATCTCTTCTTATGAAATAGGCTCTGGGCTCTCCGGAACATCCTTGGAGGTATTCTTGAAACTTAGTCTGTCTTCCTCCTTCATGAGCACAGGTGATCGGAATGTCAGAACACAGCACAGAGCCTTTGGCTTTTAACTCTCTGCACGAAGTTATTTGCTAATGTGGTGTTTACAGAGCAGAAGGATCTGGTTTGAACGGCACGGACAACGGCTGTTGGTCCTTCGGGCAACATGGACCCAACTTCAGCTCCAGAGGTACTGGTGGGATTCCCTTAGGCACATAGGTTGAGGGTAAGATGTAATTGGGCAGGTAGCCAGCATACCACTACTTCCTAGTAGTGCATCTGTGCTAGGCATCTACCTAGAGTCACTGCACAGCCATGTTGATTTATGAGGGCAAATAATCAGTTAGACAATACACTTGATACCTTTAGCATAATTAAAAGTAACTCTTTTCTTCATAGCATGAGGATCTGAACACGTAATTTTTTTGAGATATTGTGTGTAATACTTTACATAGGAACCTAAAGATGCCTCAGATATGGATAAATGGGGAATGATTACATGAATATACACTTCTAATGTAAGATTAGATATCCATATAAACTATTTGAATCTGGTGTTGACAGTCCCATTGTGTGTGCATACCACCCTATAAGGTGGTAATATAGATGAGAATTTAGGTACTTAAAGCTAGGAAATTCAGAGGTTCTTTTCCCGAAACACTACTAAACTCTCTTCTTGGTGTGGTGTGTTTAAGCTGTAATTATAATATCATCTACAAGAAAACACAAAAGCTTGCATGTGTATTTGGGGCTAAATCATGGTTATAGTGGGAACTGGATGTTCATAGCCTCTGAATTTTACACAATTAAATACTCAACATAATAAATAGGCTTGCACTGCACATGGCACATTTTTAAGAGACAAGCCAGGAAAACATTATTATTTGTAGGATGCAGTCATTACATTTCCTAGTATCATGTTCAATGGTTTCTTTGTGTGAGTGTGAAGTTTCGAATGAACAGATGCCAGGACACTATATGTGTCTCATCCCTCAGCAAATACAAGTGTTGCATATTGTCTTCCATCCTTAAGAGATGGAGAGGGGGCTTTACAATAGTGGGTGCTTCAGTCGAGCAGACAAAGGTATATAACGAGATCAAGTGGTTAGAAGCTGAAATAGACAACTTTGGGCTAGAAATAAGGTGCACATCTTTAACAACTATGATAATTAGGCCCTGAAAAAATGTTCTAGGAGTTGTTATGAAGTCTCCATTAATAGAAATCTTTAAGTCAGGATTGGATTTTTTTCCTGCTTCAAACAGAAATTAATTCAGAGAAGTTCTCAGGCCAGATGACCCCAGGGATGTTCTCTGACTTCGTAATTTGTGAATCCTCCATGAGTCATATTCCAAGCTTGGTTATACAAAAAAGATGATCTTTGTGGTCGAGAGAAACAGAAAAGACAGGTTTGATGTGTGTTTCCTCCACACAGTCCCTGTGTGACACTGGGAGTCACAAAAATTGTCCATGGCTCTCATTCCAATCTGTCAGGTAGATGTAATATATTTTTCTTCATATGGGTATAAGGAATGGAGATGCTTCTGTCCAAAGAGAATTGGGATCTATAGTGCTGTGTGTCTCTGGGTCATGCTGGGTGGTTTTCTTTCTGCCCTTAGATGTGTGCAGGTAGGACTCAGAGACTCTCAGCTCTCTGTTGTTGAACAGTAAGGGATCATCTGCCAGAATGTGGTGGGGCAGAGGTAAATTGGATCGGTGCATCTGACTACCTGCTTGTCTGCATGTGTGTGTGGAGGCCAAGTGAGAGGGTGACCCTGGCAGACAGAGCCGCTCTTTGATGCTTCCTTCATCTGCATCAGCCTGTGTTCGGCATTGCCAGCCTGACTGCAAACAGGAACATGGAGGTAAATGAAAAAACCTTTCTGTTTCCGGATGTTTTTTATCTAGATGATTCAGGTTCCTCAATGCCGGCTCTTTGCCAGTCCATTGTATTTGGGGGTATAATGGAAGCAGAGGACTGAAGTGGAGGGAATGGCGGAGCTTGTAGGGTGATAAATGAACCTGAAAGTTACCCATAATTTCGTTGCCCTGTGTTTGAGGTCATCTTCACTTCTGCACTCACTCGGGGAAGATGACATAGACATTAAAAGTCAGCATGGCCCCTTAAAATTTGTGTAGAATTCAGACTCAGCAAGTCCTGTGCCACAAGCAGTGAAAAACTTCTGCCCCAATATGGAAGGGCAGGGCTGGTTTACCCTTCTGCCACATCACTGTTGTTCGATTCCCCCTTGCTCCTTTTCCCACCTTCGGCATGCATAAGGCAAGTTCTTAGTCCCTTCTGGCCCTGGGGTTACCCTTGCCAGCACCCTACACAGCCCGCTCAGCCTGCCACCGTGCGCCAGCAGCTTTTCAGGAGCTAATTGGATAAAGCCTACTCTAGAGCCCATTGAACTTGCCTGTAACGGTGCTTAATTAAAGTGCAGAAAGTTTGAAGAGATAGCAAGTTAAGGCTTAATGCAATAACGAAATGGCACTATTCCGCCATCTGCTTCCTTCAAGACGTTAATTGCTTCCTCATATTTGTTTGTTTTAATTAGGAAAGAACCTTGATTAAAATGGAACAAGGAGGGGTGATGGTAAAGGAATGAAAGGCTGGGAGGAGAGGAAGAGAGAGAGTGCAGGAGAGGGAGAAAGGAGTGGAAGATGAAGGTTTGACCATGCTGCTGAGTGCTGAGCAGCAGCTCTAGAGTAACCAGCTGGGAATAAATATTTTGGCAGTCATGGATACAGCTTGGACAAGCAACATGCAGAGCACTGTGTCACTGAGAAACTCAGTGCTTAAAGAAGTATTTATCATGGAGCAGTCATTTTGTTGTTACCGCTTCTTACCCACTTCTGCAGAATCGTCTCTGATTGCACGCGCTGACTGCAGCGCTTTGTGCTTTTTCAGTCTTGAATATTAACCCGAATGGAAGAAAATGTAACCAGACTATCCCCATGCTCACGTCTTCTTCCTCTCCCTTGAACTACCATCTATCTGCATTAAGTTCATCTTGGAAAGACTTCAATTTCTTATGAGCAGCTCCAGATAAAAGCATTTTCTAATGATTGATAACCGTGTCTGCTTGAAGAATAATGTCAGCAATTTTCTGAATAGATGACCGATAAAAAAAAAAACTAAAAAAATAATTAAAAAACACACTTCCCAATGTTGCTAAGTAGTGGCTTTGGCTGAAACTTCAGGAATAGGAGCTTAGAAATTTTTAATTGGATTCATCCACCTTACCTTTGTCTCTTCTTTTTCTGTTTCTTTTTCTCCGTGTCTTTTTTCCTTCCGTTTCCCCTTTTTAACCCTCTTGAGAATGAAGCCTGATTTCCCAAGCAAGTATAAAAGTAATTAAAGTCAAACACAGCTCTTAAAAAAGGGAAGCGACTAATTTCTTTTCTGGGCCATGGTATTGTGGACAGAGCTTGATAACTGAAAAGCACCAACAGAGGAGCACAGAATGGGGATATTGGAGTCACTGAAATAACAATATGTTTAATAGAATGATGAGTAAAAATGCTTGTTTACACAAGGCTGGGACTGATCCAAATCACAGGCCTCATGTTATGCTGTTTTCTCTCCTTGATCACCTTGAATGGATTGGTGAACATTTTCTTTGATAAGTGTGGAAACCGTACATGGAGGTCCATGCAGGCTTACATCGCAGGTCCATCACCAAAGCTTAGCTCCCACCAGCTGTAGCACTGGCTACTTTGCTTTTACTGCTCTTGCAATTGTATGGATGGATGACCGGTCAGTAGGACCAGTCATTTTGTAGCAGAGAAGTATATATATTAATAATTATTATACAATATGTATGGACAAATCTTTTGTGGCTGGGAGGTTTAGGATGAAGACAGGAACGGGGCTTTTCACTTGTCAATCTCTGATTCAAAATCAAATGCTTTCATTTTGTCCTTTAAAAGTAGTGGAATTGTTTCTTTGGGGCATGGTGGGAGACTCATGCTGGATCAATTCTAATCACATTGCTTAATGTGTTACGCACCTGAATAGAAGAGCCAAAGGAGAAGCCAGGTTAGTATGGACTGCAGATTAGATTCAGTGGTACACTGTGATACCTTGGGTTTTCTTTGAACATCTCCTGGTCCTAACTGAATTGAGTTCCTTTCTGCATTATAAAACTCATCAAAATCCCAGCCAGTATGACACAATTACTAGCTCCGTGCAACTAAATTCATCCCACCTAGAGGAAGTATGGAGAAAATTCACCAGACATGCAGTGATGTCTCCATGAAGAGACATGGAAGGGCTGGGAGTCCGGCTTGTGAAAGGAGGGCTGTGGCAGGGAGCAGTCCACAGCGGTCCGGAGAAGGGGGAGCTGGGTTATAGCCAGGACTGAACAGGAGAGGAGAGGCTTTACTAAGAGCGTGTGTGCATGTGCCTAAGTGGTGTAAGTGGGATGTAAAATGGTGGAGTGGGAGGGAGACTCCTGCTGTGGCAGTGGGCAGTATGGGCTGTCACTAAGGGAAGAATCTGCTGAGGAGGAAAGGAGGGAGCGTATGACGTTCCCTTGTAATGCAGTTACTGCTATACAGACAGGCTGATTTCCAGGTGCGTGGTCTTGTGCTTTGGGAGTGAAAGTACCAAAGGAGTGGGGTGGCTGAGAGGCATCAGTGACTAGTTGGTGACTGGAAAAACCTTCAACAGCAGAGGTTTCTCAGGCCAGTGTTAAGCAGGAAATGGTGAGTTTATTGGGAATGAGTATCTTGGGAGAAGAAGATGGCCCCATGGGATTTGGGATTCTTAGCTTTTACGGTTGTGAACATTAAGGGAAGTTTGTTCTTGAAGTCTGTGAAATCAATTGAATCTGCATGGTTTTTTTTCTTTTTTTTTTTTTTCTTTTCCTATAGGAGTGCTGCTTAAAACATTTTTCTGACTTTATTGCTATTTCCTACCTTAATAGCAAATCCTCTGCTGAACACCACTCTTGCCTCCTTCCTCTGCTCAGTCATGCACTCTTGCCTCTGTGGTGCTATTACCTCAGACTTTATTTTCCTATCATGAAACTGCCTCCAGTTCTGTGGTTTAAAATCAACTAGTTGTGTAGTGAATGGCAGGTGTAGTGTGGTACATGTGTGATCTTAATCTCTCCCACTAGTTGGAAAAAGCTATAGGGAATGGATATTTTAGGAGATACACTTTCAATGCCTCTAATTGTGCTGCCCTGGATGAGCACTGTTTGTCATGTGAAGCTGTATAGGATTCTCTTGGGAGACATCTGACAGAAAGCCAACAGCGTGCTGTAGTCCAAGACAACAGACTGCCTCGGTGCTGCACGGTAACTATACACCTTTTATCGACATGTATTTTTTAGCAGGTGACTACTTCTGGCCTGAATTTGCAAGGTAATTGGAAGACAGTAGTAGACTGATGGGTTTTCCTAACCCTATCCTCTTTTCATTTAATTTTATAGGAAATCCTATGTTTGGGATTCTTTAAAACCAGTTTACGATGATGCAGGTCTCCCTGTGAACTGTGGAGGCAGTTCTACTTTACACAGTACTACACGTTTCACATATCTGAAAGCAGCTTTTCTTTCTTTCTCTCCCTCTCTCTCAGCAATGTTTTTGATTAAACATAGCTAAAACCTTGTATTTTCTCATAAGGCTAACATCTGTATACAGGCATACAATTTGTAGCATTTTTCCTTTATTTAGGTCTTAATTAAATACATAGAGTACACAGAGATTTTTTTGGTGTTAGATTCATGTCTTTTTAAATTGCCTTTATTTTTGACTTTTAAAAGCTGCAGAAAAGTGGAGGAACAAGCAGAAGTGTATAAAGCAAGCTTAAATAGCAGGACTTAGCTGAACCTCAGTGCTGGGCAGTGCTGTGTATAAGAACCCTGCTGGACTTGCACCTTTCACTTCCTTGGAGCCTTTCAGATGGTTTAGATTAGCAGTGATGAAAAATGGAGTTAAACCAACCCATTTTTCCACCCAGATGGTCAATCACCTGTCTTTGTAGCTGGAGAGATGTGTTCTCCTGTAAGCAGGCTTTGGGGAAAAACGAGGGATTGCAGAGCTGCCTGAGCAGCGCACCCAGCGTGGGCCATGATTCCTGTTGAAAACACCGCGGCCAACGTACAGATTCCCTTGATTTGTATTTAAATGGGGAAGGTGAGGCTTCCCGTGCTGTATCACAGGCAGGAGGTATCGTATGGCCGGGCAGGCAGTCCCCAAGGAGGAGCAGACCACACCAGCTCTGTACCAGAGAGCTGGGGAACCTGGTGGACTGGGAAGGGCCGGGTGGCTGCAGTGGGCCAGGAATGGGGGCGGCTGGAGGCTTCCCCCAGCCCACTGCAGCCGTGCCTTTCTCCCCGCCTGCTGAGCAAACCCACGCCTCCTCCTCAGGGCTGTGCCACCAGGAGTAGCAAAGGAAAATCTGCTGCGTGTGATGGATGCATCTTCCCTTGCTGCGCTTGAAAGGGGACTATTAAAGTCGTGAAGGAAAATTGGGTGCTCTTCTGTTAGCTTGTCTTTCGAGTGGGTGGAGCACTTAACAGTCACTAATTAAACTTTCCAATGTAGTCCTAGCTGTATCTCCTGAAAGAGCACTTTGCCTGAGGCCTCGCAAGCAGGCGATGAGAGTTTTTCTTCTGACTCAAGCGTGTGCCCGGACTGCTAGGACATGAATCCCATTGCATGAGGAACTACTAAGCAGCAAAATATTGGCAGCCGATAGCTAGGTACCGCAGATAAAATAAGTTAAATTAATGTGTGATGAAGTTACACGGGGGAGAAGTTTGGCCTAGAATCTGGCAACTGGCAGGTTGCAGGAACCATCTGTTGCCTGTGGTACCAAGTAATCATTTTCCATAGTTACTTCTAAATCTCAGTTACTCGATGCAATTTGGAAACAGAAGTTGTGCCAGGTTATTACGAGCACTTCAGGTATCTTCCTTTTAAGTGTTGATTAGAGAAGCTTTTCCCTCCGTTGCTCCTGGGCTTATTTTTGTACTTGTGACAGGTGTGGGGTGGGAAACTGGAGTGCTCAGGCTACCCAGGAATGAGTGCTCTTGCTGTTTTCTTCTCCCACGTTTTAGCTATGTCCTGGGCAGGGTGGCTCCTAAGGTGTAGAGATGATCTTTATCGTTTGTTCTTCCACTGCTTGCTGTACTCGGTGGGCAGGAGAAGAATCATGGCCCGTCCTGGTGAGGGGGTTTGTGGTGTTTCATTTAGAAACTAGGGCTAATCCCCCAGCGTTTCTCATCGGCTACCAATCTGCTACCAGCTAGCAAAAGCTTTCAGAGCAATTTACGTGGAAAGAGGAGATAAAAATCAGTGCCACCACTTCACCACCAATCTGCAGAGCTGCGCAGAGCTTCCCAGCCAGACGCTGAGCCCAGCACCGGGCTTGGAGTGATGGGGAAAAAGTGGGCGCTGCTAGCAAGAGCTGCTCTTAATGTTTTTGTCAAAATAATGGCTTTTCAGACTGTGAAAACAATGTTAGCAGAAAGGATGTATTATTCAGAATGTGCAGATTATTGTTGAAAGGGGGGAAAACACATTTAAAATTGATTTGAAATGAAAAGTTATGCAATTGCTAGGAATGAAGCTATTTATATAGTAGTCTCAGTTTTCCCACTTTTCCTATTCTGTGCTCCTTTCCCAGAAGAAATAAAAGAAATAGCAAATAATGACTGGAAGTTACTATAACGAAAGCCAGTTAAATAGGAATATTTCCTTTTTTAATTAAAACCTGAAAATTCAATGAAAATGCCTTAACATGATACTTTTTTTTTTGTTCTTTTCACTAGTGTCTTTCACAGCAAACAATTGTCCCTTGTCAGCTGTATTGCTAACAGTATGGGAATATTTAGTACATCAACACACCACGTAACAGAGATGTTTTCGGGCCCTTGATCACATCTGTACCTTCAGAGAGTCCGTCCTGGCCATTTGCAGAAATCAAGTCTTTTCCCCATCCTCCCTCTCTTGCTTCCTCTCTTTTTTTTCCCCTATTTTTAAAATATGTGAGTTTGGATCCTGACTCAAGCAGGTCGAGCTGGGATTTTGAATTCGCAGCCCAGTCACTCAGAATGTCAATTGTCTTCCAGGGCACTGCACTGTGAGTCCCAAGGCTGGAAGCTCTTTAAAAGACCGTCTGATTTTTAAAGGAACATTTGTGGGAGAATAAATATCTTTTAGGTCTTTCTGAATCTACCAAGTGTGATTGATTTATCGATATGCAACAAGTAAAGCTTATCTAAAGCACGTCTTCTCCACTGGTGTTATAACACTTCATTAGAAAATGTGAAATAATTTCTAATGAAGTGGTGATTTCCATACCACTGTTGTTAGCTCCCCCCTGCCTTGGCTCACCTGAAATATTAAGCTGGCTGCAGCAGCTTTTGCATTCTGGGTCTGTGGCCCAGGCTCTCTGCTGCCTAGTTTGGGGTTTTTGGCAATGACTTGCACAACAGAGGCAGAGAACAGAGCTGTGCTGGTGCAGTGTCCCCGGTCTGTGTCTCAGGTGGTGAAGGGCCAGTCCCTGTTAAGCTAATTCCTCATGCTTTTATGCAGGTCCATTTGAAAAAGTATCAGGCACTGGTGCTCCCCCTGCACCTTCCTGCAGGTGTTCCCAAGTGCTTCTGGCAGCCGGGGCTGTGCTCTCTGGCTCCTTATTTTACCCAGCATCTGCCTCTTTGCCATCCCATGCTCACAGCGGTTCCTCTTCTGCTACATGTGCTCATTCTCTTTCCCCGTCTTTTTGACTAGTGGTGTTCTGCGTGCTCTGGGAAGTGTCACTACCTCGTTGTGAGATGGTTCCACTGAAATAGGTGAATCCTTTATACCTGAATTTTGTAAAAATCATTTTGTTTTACACAGCTTAACGTTCATTTTTAGGCTTCATGTTGGTAAGTCTCTGAGGAAAAGGGCCATCTCGAGAGAAAATTCCCAGAAATACAGCCTGAGAAGACATACATGAATTAGGAAACAACAGCAAACCCCATCCTGTATGTAACTCCTCCTGCTCTCAGGACTCCTGGGGTCACAGAGCTCTTAAGCCTCAATCTATCTCACCGGCAGCCTTCCTCCCAGAAGAGGCAGTGCCATCAGCACTGCCTTCCTGCCTTGAGGGCCCCCGGGGCCGGGCTTTGGCCTTTCCCAGAGCTGCTCTTGGCCCTTGCTTGTGAGGCCACTGCAGCGGCAGGGCAGCGGGCAGGTTCTTGCAGCCCGGCTGGCCCAGCTCAGTGTGGGGCTGCGTGGCACACCCTGGCAGGGCACCATGTCGTGCTGCAAGGACAGGACAGGTTGAAATGATTTCTCACAAATGCAGTGTGCCTACCGCATTTCTTACCCATCCCCACGTTGCTGGTTAGTTCAGAAACTGGCCTCTATCATGCAAAGCTATAAGCCATTTCCTTGATGATTTGGAAAGCTTTCAATATCCTGAGCCGCTTCAAGGACTGGCCTTTTCCAGCCAAGACACCAATGCTTAAAGATTTTTGCAAGCAGTCTATCCTGGCAAAGATCTCCACTTCATTCCCTAGCACGCTACAACTGAGAACCTGTCTGTGCGTAACTCCTCATCACGTCTCCCTGATGACCCTTAGGTAGAAGGACGGAGGGGGATATGGGGGGAGCAAATTTAGGCAATAATTGTATATATCAGAAGACAAAAAAAACAGAGAATGGAAGAATGCACAGATTTCACACGGCAGAGGATTCCCAGCCTGGTGTTGTGTATATACGCACAAAAGGAAACATGTTTGTGGAGCTAGTGGTAAAGGATGGATGTGGTTAGGAAGGCAGACACCTCATCTCACAGTGGCTGTAGACTTGTAGAGGGTTTACGAGCTCACCGAAGTCTTTGCTCCCTCAGAGCACCAGTCACTGCAGGATCTGTGTAAACGTGAGTCCCTCACACTTCAATTCCAGCATTTAACTTGGCTCCCTGAAAGCCATTCCTGTTTGTCTGTAAACAGAGCCTCAGTTACTTAAGGTGCTGAGCAATTGGACCGAATGTCCCCTGGGCTGTTCGCAGCCCCTCACACCTCCTTGCTAGGTTTGTGTCTTAGTGTTTGCTTTCCAGGAAGCTGAGGAGAAAGTTCTGTGTGAGATTATGAAGTCGCAATAAAATAGAGTGCTACATGTTACGTAATGGGAAAAGGCTCTGTAAATCTTTAGATGTCCGTGGGCCTTTTATTTCCTTCCCAAGTGGATGCTGCTTATTTTCCCTTGAGCCACCAGTCAATAGGGGATGGATGACCAAATGAATTACTGGACATGTTAATGACAGGGAGCTCTGGCCAGGTGCAATGTCCCCGTCTATGCATGATATGTTTCAGTAAAAATAGACAAACCAAACCGATAGCATCGGTCTTCACTTTCAGTCATAACCTAGTGTGATGCTTAAAATCATGCAAACGTCTCTGACTTAGTGGAAATCAGGTTCAAGAGTGTAAAAGTGTGGTGAACAAAGTGGGAATTCACTGTGCTTTGTAAATGTTTGAAAGATTTAATTTAACTTTTTGTTCTAATTCTAGCCTTTTGGATAGTCCTTGTGAGTTTTTTTTTTTTTTTTGAACTAGTGCACACTAGCTGGAGTGTAGAGGCACTTTAACAGAAAATCACAATTATTAACGTGTATTCAGTGCCTAGGAGCTCTACTCTTGACTGTGTTGTGCTAGGTTCTGTCACAGTATAGGAGCTGCTCTTGCTTATGAAGGACTTACAAAACGCATGTGTGAGGAAGAAGCAGATGGATAGACAGACAGACAGGAAGAACAAGGTGTTATTTATTGGTATGCCAGCCATTAGTTTTCTTTTGTTGTTGCTTTGTATTTTCTGTACTTTTTCTCTACTTTTTCCTAATGCCAAGTAGCTGGTAAAACAGTGTGACGGGCTGCTTTCCTCTTCTGGCTGCTAAGGTGGGAGACCCGCACACTCCAGCTGTGTCCTCTGAGGGGTGCCTGATGCAAGCCTCCCTCTGTGGTATCACATCTGTTTTGGGGGAAAAACAAAACCGTTTTGGACTGTTAGTCTCAGGAAGGTCTTCTTGGGAGAGGCCTTTCTTTCAGGCATTGATGACACACTCAAACGCCAGTTTTCAGCACCGGGGAGCACATTTTCAAGAGTTGGTTTTTATTCAAACGGGAATACGATGTGTGTGTCGGATACAGAATCTGGAAGAAGTTTTGCCGCTTATCAGTAGCGCCAGCACTGCAAGTTCACAGAGTCCCCTGCTGCGATGTGTGCAGCTCCCTTCTGTGCCCTTGGTCTATTAGGAGCTGGAGGAATAAACAGTGCTGCAGATCCATCCAGGCTTCGTGGTGGCAGAAAGGAGAGGACATGGGGGACGGAGGCAGACCAGCTATTGGAGGAGTGAAATAAATGGTAACGATTCGGAGCTCTCCAGTTGTTGGATTTAAAAGTCTTCAGAAAAGTGGGTACTCTTCGTTCTGTTTTAAAGATGGTGGAATTGAGGGAAGGCCAGTGTTCCCAGCACAGCTGCCCTGGGAATTACAATAAAAGCTGGTAGGTTTGCAGAAATCACTCTCCTAGTTAGTACCAGCTCGGAGATGGGGAGTCTGGCTTCTCCTGCGTGGCAGTACAGAGCAATAACTGCTCAGCTGCTGCCAACGCTTCCTTTTAGCTAGTCCTTGTTAGTGGAGAGTTTGTGGTAATGGGAGTAATTAACACACTGGGAGTCATTTCTGTGTCCTGGAAGGGAACAGAAAGCCATCAGAGCAGCCCCAGACATGATTGCTCTGCAGGGTTATTTTCTCTCTCTCTTTCTTTCCTTCCATTGTGCTTGGGTTTTGATTTTTCTTCTTTGTGTTAAGAAAGCTGGAGAGCTGAAATGGTCTGTAAATTGCATTCCTGCTGAGCTTGGGCTAGGTAGGCTAGTTAAAGGTCAGTCTCGTGGACTACACGGACTCCTCTCATGGGGTGGGGAGAGTGTTTAAGAAGGGAGTCGCGCTGTCCCTTGTGGCTTCTTTAACCCTTCTTCTTCTGGTGTGGCTTCGGAGAGCTCTGCTTCTGGACGGACTTTAGGAGGCCCAGGAGGCGAGACCCTTGGAGGGTGGCTGTTACAAAATATTGACTCTTCCAGCGGCCAGGTGGCTGTGAAGTGTGAGGCTGTGCTGCCGGGGTCCTGTGCCTGCTGCTGAAATGAGCACATTACAAGCTGGCTCATATCTCTTCTGAGGCCACTGGTGGCATTCCAGCGGCGTGTCTTGCGAGAGACGAGGGCATGGGAGCTCAGCTCCCCAGTGCATGATTACCCAGTTGGGTATTACACATGCCCAGATAATAGTGTTTCTGGAGGTGAGCTCCAGGAGGGGACTTGTAGCAAACCCTTGCCTTCCTGACTGAGAGCAGGGGACAGGGTGTTGTGCTTTAACCCGGCAGGCAGCTCAGTACCACGCAGCTCGCTCTCCCCAGGTGGGCTGCGGGACAGAACCAGAAAGGTAAAAGTGCGAGAACTCGTGGGCTGAGATAAGGACAGCTCACCAGGTAAAGCAAAACCACACGTGCAAGCAAAGCAAAGCAAGGAATCCGTTCACTGCTTCCCGCCGGCAGGCAGGTGCTCAGCCGCTCCCAGGACAGCGGGGCTCATCGTGCGTGGTGGTTTCCTGGGAAGCCAAACGCCATCACCACCAATGTCCCTTCCTCCTCCTTTCCTCCCAGCTCTTATTACTCAGCATAGTGCCACATGGCATGGGGACACCCCTCTGGTCAGCCTGGGCCAGCTGTCCCGGCTGTGTTCCCTCCTGCTCCTGGGGCACCCCCGGCCTCCCCGCTGGCAGGGCAGCACCAGGAACAGGGAAGTCCTTGACCCAATGTAAGTGCTGCTCTGCAACATTTAACATATTGGTGTGTTATTGATGCTTTGTTCTTCAAAGTTCCAAAACACCCCCTTGTACAGGCCGTTACAAAGAAAATTAACTCTATCCAGCCGAAACCATGATGCCGGGAGAAGCAGGGCAATGGGCTTAACCTGCTTGATTGCAAACCAGGTGTCTGGGTACTGGGAAATGAACCGGCCAACCACCACCAGATCTCAAGTGACAGGGTGTGCACGTGCGTGTATGTTTCTTAGTCTGCTGGAGGGGAATGGAGACAAAGAGAGTCTAGCTTTTGAGTCTAGTATTTTTTTTTTCCTTTTAAGAGGACACTTTTGGATTGCAACCCTAGACCTCCCCTCCTCCTCCTGAATGGTAGCATCTCCTGTTCTTGCATTTTGCTTTGATACGAGTTTTTTGCTACGGTCTCCTAGGGAGCTCTGCACTGAATTCAGATAAAGAGAATCGAGCGAATCCATATTCACTTTCCAGCAAGGAAAAGCTAAGCCTGCACATTATACCAGTGGTGGAAAAAAACTATGATCATAAGAGTAGGCATCTTCTCTTTGGGCGTGTGGTGGAGCAAAGGCATGTACAATTCCCACAGGGATGTTGGAGACTGGCATGAATACTGTATCCCTAGAAACTATCCAAAAGAGGTCCCCAGGTGGTCTGTGTCACCCCCAGTCCCCACTTAGAAGATGCTGGCCTTCATCCTCACGTGTTTCTCAACATCCAAGATAAAGGCCTAAAGCTCCCCCGTTTCCTCTTCCACTTCCCTCCAGCAGCGTCATGTAAGTGCTGCCTCCTGTGAAGTTCTGCCAACTTCAGCAGGAGCTGGGTGTGCTCAGCTGTCTACAAGACAAAGCCCCCATTTTCAACTGTGCTTGCAGCCACTTCCCTGAGGAGAGCCCACCTTGCCTTATCCCTGACCCCTGCTAGCAGCGCAGTGCCACCAAGCCCTGCCCTGGGTGTAGCTGTCCTTGTCTATCTCCAGCCCAGTTTATTCATCACAGCTCCGCTGGCACCACTCCGGAGTCCTCTCGAGCCCAGTAAGGGCTGAGCCGGAGTCCAGATTTATAGCTGAGATGCAGATGCTGCTAGAGGAATTAAAAACTAAATTAATCTGCGTGGTTTTCTCTGGTATTTTGAATTTCAGAGCCTCCCTGTCCCCTCTCAATTCTCCGTAAACATCTCACCATGAGTCCTGGCTGAAGAAGCTATGAGATTGGGAGGATTTTTCTGTGTTCCCAACCCCCGTTTTTTTCCCCCAGTGATGGTAGTAACTCACGATGTCTCCATCTGCATTTTTCATTGGAAGATTTTTTTCTTTTTTTTCCCCCTTCCTTCTTTTTCAGTCACAACTCGGCTGAGGATGGAGCAGGCAGAAAGATTTCTTCGTATGAAGAAATCTCTCTGTGGAGCCCCACACTCAAGGCCTTAGCCAAAAGGATCCTGTTCCTCACCAGAGAACTGGATGAGTGAAGACAGGCTGAATAAATACTATTAATTCCCCATTTCTCTGCCTCTGGCAAGCCTGGCTTTTAATATCAATTATTGATTGTGAATCTCACTGGCTCCTCTCAAGCAGCATATGTCACAGAGCCGTAATGATCTGGTAGCTGTGCCTTGAGCCGCCTGTGGGAGTGCCGATGGAAGCAGAGCCAACGCTGGGCCCTTCTTACCCCTTCTTAGAGCTCCTCTGCTTCAGTGGAGGCCAGGCAGAAGAGCAAAGCATTCTGTTTTCTGCTTTCCTAGCGAAGGCAAGGACAAAGATGATTTTACATCGGGTATAAATTTGTGGATCTTAGGTCACTAATGTATGTTTTTTCACTCCACACGAAGCATGGCATAATGAGCGGTTTTGGCTGAGGAAGGGGGTGGCACCAGGGGACAGTAAGTGTCTCTGATCGGTGTCAGTGGGGTTTTGTCCAGAATCCTTAAGTGGAGTGACAGGATGCACGCAGGCTCACTCCGGGCTGCTGTGCTAGGGGTTTGCGAGGGAAGCCAGCCTGTCCCTGGCTTCATCCAACTCCATTATTCTTTCTGCACTAGAAATTGCTGAAAATTACGCTTTCACAACCAAAAAATCCATCCCCAAGCAATTAGAAGGCAGGGAGGGAGCTGGCGAAGGAGGGAGGGCAGGGAGCAGCAAACCCATCTCCTGCAACCTTTCCGCACGGCCGGGTAGATAGGCGGCATGCCCAGCTTCCCTCTCCATTTCCCAAGCAGGTGCGTCTTGAGACGTTTGCGAAGATGTTAACCCCACATCCAGAGAGTGCCAGTCAGTAATTATGGAAATTAGTTGGCAATTAGATAATGTCACTCACTCTCCGCGTACAGCTGCTAAGCAGTTGAGAGGCACTCCGATGCGGGCGAGACCCCCTCCCCGGGCTGCTGAGCGCGTGGCTCCCACCCCCTGGCGTTGGTCGGCTGCCCTCGAGCTTGGGAAGGGGCCCGGAGGTTGGCAGCCTGCTGGGGAAGTGGTGCAGCCCCAGCAGCAGCCCCGTCAGTGGGAAGTTGGAATAGGGCAGGCGGGTGTGTTTCCTACAGCGGGTCCCGCGTGTGCGAGGTGCTGAGCCGTCTGTTGGGCGTGCGGGCTGCTCGATGGCTCAGCTCTCGGGGGAAGCGCAGGCTGCTGGCGTGCAGTGGAGGTGACTTGGTGGCTACCTCATTCCTTCAGGGCACCAAGTGCCTAAAATGCTCTGCAAAGACCTCGCCTAGTGGTCTGTTGAAGGGCTGATCGCATCAGCCTAGCTCTCGTTTCGTGCTGCTAGCTCACATTAAGCCTAAAATATAACCCAGCACATACTTGTTATGTTGCTTTTCCATCTGAGCAATAAGTGGAGCTGGAACAGGGGCGTTGCTGCTTCGTGCCTGGAAGAGGCGGTGACCATCATGAAGTCTTTTTCTGTCAGATGTGTTCACACTGTGACAAAGTTTGAGATTTCTCAGAGATAATATATATAAGAAAATACTATGGGATTCTATAGTTATTGTCCCAAATTGCAATGCATTGCTATGGTAGCAGCGTGCTGCATGAGGCGGCTAGGGTAGTATTTATGCTAAAAATAAAACGGTAAGAGCAGAAAATTATTTGTTCTCGGTGTGTCTTGGAGGATCATTGTGGGGAATGGGTAAGGCACAGGTATGTTGTGTCAGGATTTGCTCTCTCAAGGTTCAGATTCGTGTCCTGGCCAGTGCTAAAATGAGCGCTGGGGTTCCTTGCAGGCCTGCTGCCGTGTGGTGAGGAGGAGCACGGCTCTGCAGGAGCCCCAGATGGCCCCGGCCTGCTCGCAGCTGGGTGTGGGCAGCCTTCCCAAAGCCTGCGCTGTAATGTCCAGAAGGCAGTGAAGCACCCCCAATTACTCCTGTATTTCATGATTTTTGTGTCATCTTCATCTACCGAAAGAGCGCTGGCTCTGTCTTCTTTCAAAACAGATAGAGAGGGATTGCCCCGGATTCCCTCAGTCAACAGTTCTGTCCCTTTTTAACCATTTCTGCCTGATTTAAGTGTCCCTTGTTGACTGTGGCTTTGTCGGCACCTGATGAACACGTCTCAGTGTTACAGAGATCTGTACCGCAGAGGCAGCCCTGCTCCCTTTCCTGCTCCTTGGAAATACCCCAAGGATTGAAGCATCCCGTGGGGACTGAGATTTCTTTGCATCTGTAAAACAGCCTGGGGTTGGGAGGCATAGGTGGGATTCTGTACAGGCATTTGGGCTGTACTGGGGCATTCGTATCTCATCTGTGACTGCCAGGGGAGCGTTCACATGATGCTAGGATGTGCACCGTGTTCCACTGGTTCTCAAAGAGTTAGTCCTTTAAAACAGGGAGAGCCGGGTGGCCAGGCTGGGGGCTACGCCTGGTGCAGGTGCTGCTACCCGCCCTGCCCAGGGGAATCGGGAGCTGCTGTGAGGGCCCCTGGGGGTGGCGGGTGCCGCGCTGGGCTGAGCACAGAGCCGGCTGACGGAGCACTGGGTTCTGCTGCGGTGCTGGTAACTGTTCTGGGGAGCCGGGAGCTGCCGGGAGCACATCGCTGGCTAATTTACACACGTTATTATATTCCTATTCCCATCTCATCAATAATTCCGGGCTTGGGTCATCACTTTCTCTCTTCCCTCCCTCTCACTCTATTCTCCTTCTCCATAAATCATGGGCTAAAAATTTTAGTGGACTCACTGGGGAGCACAGAGGAGAAAGGTGAATGGACAAGAGCCACATGCTTTTTCCTCCAGTTGATTTTTACAGCCCCCCACAAAAAACATGAATTGAGCCAACACTGTAATTATTGGGATGACAGATGATTTTAGCATTTGGATCTGTTTTTTCTTTTTCTCCCTTTTACACCTCTCCTAACACCTCCTTTTTCCTCTTTCTATTCTCCTGAGCCAAGCTGTTAACAATTAAAAGGAATTATCTTCCCTCTGGTTTTGACTTGATTTTATTTGTGTTTATAGCAGTTTAGCTAACAAGCTCCACTCAGGCAGCTGCAGGGAACAGGCCTGGTTTCCACTGGGCACTGAAAGCTCACATTACTCTCTAGCTTGCAGGTTTTCTTTTAATTGATACGTTTTGTTTTGTAAGTGACTTGCTTTTTGTGCTGGCTAAATTTGCCAGATTGGCAGCCCTGGAGACATACGGCTTCTGCAGGTCCCTGGGGCAGGTAAGGTAGAGGCCGTGACTGGGCGAGCTGTCCCCTCCTTTGCTTGGTGATTCCCCTCCAGCTTAAGCTCTGCCCTTACCAGACAGAGTTTTTAATGCACTGCCCGTTTCTGCAGTGTCTGGGGGTCACCTCCTTTGGAGCGAGGTGGGTGGCAGGGTTGAAAGGCATCTGCTAGGAGCAACAGCCCCAGCCACGCTCATCATTCACAGTGCAAAACACCTGTCCCAAGCAAAATGCTGTCTCACAATATCTCACAATATCTGTGACCCAGTTTGTGAAATCCGTGCTTGTGCTGTCTTCTGCGAGGTTGAAGGCCGTGATTCTCATCACCTTCTTTCCCGCTTTGTATCTGTGCTAGTGTTAGCAGTTCCCAGAGCTTTTCTCATGCCCAGCCTGTGAACAAGCACCTTTGTTAATGGAAAACTTTTTTTAAAGCAGGATTTTCAAAGAATGAGCCCTAGCTTTGTGCTGTCATTAGTTGTCATCTTAAAACATCCTCCTACCCTAGGCATACAGTCACCCACATGCAAATAGGCAGAAGTGAATTATATCCCAGTGCTAACAGGTGTAGCTCCTGCTCGCTGAAGGCAGCTGGAATTGCTTGCTGTTAGCTAGGGGTGAATTTGGCCTTTTTGCCAAACCATTAGACCAGGGTAAGTGGTTAAGTGCTTAGACAGTTCTTATCATCTAAGCTACAAGTTTCCTATCATCTAAGCTGCAGGTTGCCATATATAATTTGCATAGCACATGTTTCCAGGTTGCAAAGGTCCCTGTTAGAGCCTCTGAAGTGTGCAAGACATGTAAAGTAAAAGCAGCTATTGCATGACAGCCTGACAGCGGGGTTGTCTTCTCTAACGCTTGCTTGGTGTGCTAGGAAGCATAATGAAAGCAATGGAAGGGGAAGTTTGGTTAATATCTTCCTTGCCGTGCATCAGCTCTCAGACTCTAAAGGACTGTGGTCTTTGCCCTAAGCATTTCCACTGAGAGGTAATTGTTAATGAGGAAGCTTCAGCAACGTTTCTCTCAGTAAAGTCACTGAGATTGCCTTCATCCGAGGGGGTAAAATCCTTTGGTGTATTTTTTCATTGCCCAGTGTTGTGGTTTGTGCAGATCCCTTGGTGAGTTCTCTATCTGGTCCTCTTAGTTTTGATGATGTAGATGTCCCTGGTGCTTTGAAGGACAGTATAGCCAACTGCAGGCCTGAACAAGTGGCCAGAATATCAAGAAATGTAAATGAGTTACTGGACAGGACCTTAATAAGCTTCATGGTAAAAGTATGGCTAGTAGTGGGATCAACCTTTTCTTTTTTTTTCTTCCTTTGACCCCACAGGTCCTGCAAGCTCTCTGAGTGCCAAGCAGTGAATTATGGGCTGGATTGCCACCAGTTCACCATGAAGATTGGCTTCACTTTTGCCCTCCCAAGGATCACGTACTTTATGAATTCACTTTCTCTTCCACCTCACTGCCACCTCCGTCAGTATTGTCATCCCTTCTAGGAAACCAGAATCTGAGGCTTGGGCTTTATCCCGGCCTTTCCTCCCTCCCAGGAACAACCAGTGTCACCTTTGTGTTCTACCAAAACAAACCACCGTGGGTTCTTTTGCCCTTCATGAAAGTACACCGGCTGGAGAAGTACCTTCATATACCCTGTACTTCTGAGATAAAGGCCTCTGGATCCTAAAGGATAATTGAGATCTTTGCTTGGAGAGGAGACACTTCTTCTCAGTCACGTGCCCTTGCTATCTCTCTTTCCACCTGCTCTCCCTCCCTCTGTCAATCTGTGCTCTCCTTCTCTTCCCGTTGGATTTAACAGATTCAGTGTTGACTGCTGGGGTTCTCCTCACAGTAGTGTGGCTTTTGTTTTTCTCCTAGTGAAGAGCAGATTCTTGAAACGATGGGCTTCACCCTCCACTCCATCTACTTCACTTTGAAGGTGAGTTTGCTGCTGGGCTCCTTGCTGGGTCTCTGTTTGGGTCTGGAGTTCATGGGCGTCCCCAACCAGTGGGCCCGCTACCTCCGCTGGGATGCCAGCACTAGGAGTGAACTCAGCTTCCAGTTCAAGACCAACGTCTCCGCTGGGCTGCTTCTCTACTTTGATGACGGTGGTGTCTGTGACTTCCTCTGTCTGTCCCTTGTCGATGGGCGCATCCAGCTGCAGTTCAGTGTGGACTGTGCAGAGACTACAGTTATCACAGACAAGCAGGTCAACGACAGCAACTGGCACTTCCTGATGGTCAGCCGCAATCACCTTCGGACAGTGCTAGTGCTGGACGGTGAAGCCAAGCCAGGTGAGGTGCGTCCCCAGCGCCAGTATATGAATATCGTCAGCGACCTTTTTGTGGGTGGAGTCCCACTGGACATCCGTCCTGCTGCCTTGACCCTTGATGGCGTTCTGAGTGAGCCTCCGTTTCAAGGATTTATCCTGGATCTGAAATACGGCAACTCTGAGCCGCAGCTCCTGGGCAGTCAAGGGGTCCGACTGGAAATGGAAGGGCTCTGCGCAGAAAACCCCTGTGAAAATGGTGGCACTTGCTTTCTTCTGGATGGCGAGCCACACTGTGACTGCTCAGCCACTGGGTATGCTGGCAAACTGTGTTCTGAAGGTAAGAAAATACATTTGTGCTTCCCATTGGTCTTTGTGCAATCCAAAGAGTTAATTTGTCACTCAGCAAGGCTGTGGCTGAGCTCTTATCCCTGCTGGTGGCTATCAGAGGAATTAAAGTTCCACCGTTCTTTTTCCAGCAGGAAATAATGAAATGGGAGTAGACGGAGGGCATGAGCAATTGCAAAAAGTGCCTTTTTGAAAGGATGCTGCATTTGTAGCATGGGCAGATTTTCATCAGCAACTTATTAATAAGGGTAGAAAATGTGAATCGGTGAACACAGAAGTACCCTAAGTTGATGCTGATAAAAGCATAGGTAAGAAATGATCTTAGCTATCTGGGTTAATTCCACAATTTGGTGGCCCTAATGGAGTGTTGGTAAATTGAGTGAAGTGTTGGTAAAAATGAGCAATGTGTGTATGGCTAACGTAACTGCTTGACAGGACACTGCAAAAGTTAGGCCACCTATCGTGTAAGCTGTTGCTCTCTGTGGAAGCCCCATGCTCCCTTTCAATTATTTGCGTACTAATTGCTGAATGGTACCTTGATTGTTTTAGCATCCTTGATTAAATTGCTTTGAGACATCCTTAATGATCTCTTTTAATATTGTAAGAGGAAGAGGGATTTGTAGCCATTGTTTCATACTACTTTTTAAAATTTCAGTCCAGAAGGCTTAAGTAATGCAAACTGCATAATGAAGTGTATTTCAGGGTTTTTTCCTCGGTGTTTAGCAGTGCCATGGTAATTAACTCTGTACGTGCAAGAGACTTAAGTAAGTCGACTGGAAATCACAGTGTGAATTCAAGAATCTTATCACAGCATTTTTTGACATTTGGGTTTAAACACAACAGTTTGAGCTTAAGCCAGAGATGAAACTGGGTAAGAAGAGTCCAATCTGAAGGGAAAAAAAAAAAACACTGAAATTTTGTCAAAATGGAAATACTTGCATTAATATCTTACATATCATAATTACCATTCCCTTACTTATTTTGGGAATGGAAGTGAATTAACTGGAATTTAGTAAGTGGAATGTGAGAGGTGCTGAAAGTAATGTCTACATACTGCTGATAGGTAAGCATAAAGGCAGTCAGTACCCCTACAGAAATACTGTGGTGGAGAAGCAAGCATGTTTCTACAGGAAGAGAGAGTTTGGAAAGTAAACATGACATCTATATTTGCATTAATTTTAAGGTGCTATTAACGATAGAAGAAAATTTGCCTTTATATACAAATATAATAATAATATACATTATCATCGTACATAAGTCATCATTCTTGACCAAAATAGCCATCTTAGAGACAAGACTAATATGCCGTCTGGGATAACATCGGCTGTATGTGCTATAGAGATCTACACTCTGATGGAGAAATACCTCCCTAATGCCAGTTTCCAGCATTTTTCAGGTACAGTAATAGAATTTGATGCATTTATTAATTATAAATAACAGTTTAAAGTACTGAAGTGCAACAATAAAATCGCTTTCAGAATGACTGGTGAGGGACTGTCTACAGTGATTTTCCCTCCCATTTTTCTCCAAGTTTTCCAAGCTAGACTTGTATTTTTATACTCCAAAGCTGTTTTTTTCCCCATTTTTTTGGTCAGCACCCATCTGGTCCATATCAGTAATGAGCCAGAACTGTTTCCTGTGCTTGAACCATGAAGCATGTGGAGCTGGTGAGACTGCTGGTTGTGACTGAGCACTTGAATAGCTGGGCTGTAGGGCCTGATCCTCATATGCTTACAGAGCAAAGACACCTCTTGTCTAAATGCAAGTTTTGGGGGATGGAAGATTGCAAGAGCCACAGAGGCACGTGGAGCCTGAATTATAAAGATATAAGCCTCTTTATGCTGCTGGGATGATGGATCAAGATTTCACAGGTCAAGACATCAACAGCGTATGGTTTTCATCAAATGTCTGGAGAAAATACTGTGAGTGAGGCTTCTGCATACACACCTGTGGGGGCAATCTCAAGGCTCTGCTGGTGGGATTTCTGTATTTCCTGGGTGGGTGGAGCAAGATGAAATCCATCTTCTAATGAAACCAGGGATATTTCTGCTGTAGAGATCACGGATCAAGCAGTGCTATTGTTACCTTTTGAAGCCATGCGTCACCATTGCTGTTTGTTTCCTCTAGTGATTCATCAGTTTTCAGCCCAACCTTCTATTAAGAGTGAGCAAAGAAGTTTGTCACGATGTACCTTTTTAAATAAACATTTTTAACTCACTGTTAGCTGTGCTCTGTTTGCTCACACATACGATGCTGTGCAGAGAACTTTTCCAGTGGAACAAATGTAGATTTCCACAAACAATTACCACTTTGTCCAGTCCTGCTTTTTCTTGTATTACTTCATGGTGTCTATTTGGTTTATGTTAATATTTTATAATCAGCCTTGTTTTCTGCCCCCTTTATTCTGCAACAGTGATGATTTCTGTGTGTTAAATGCTGTCGCCCAAAAATGTTACAGTGTCTGTGTAGACTGTGAGAAGGGGAAAAATAGAAGAAAAGCTGTTCAGTAAGTGGAAACAAGCAGACAAAGAAAAGTGGCAAGGAAACTAAAAATGAACCAGATGAAGTAAAGCTACCTTTTTGTTTGAGATTGACAAACTTAGCAAACTTCAAAGATGTTGCCTTGCAATTGCCTGAATGTGGCAGGACCTCCATTGATTAACAGTAGGATGTGGTAGGAACAGCAGGACTGGATGCAGGCTCTTCCTGCCTGTGGCTTGATTGGCCATTAAGCATCTTGTATTTTCTTTGTTTGCTTTGTTCCAAGAGATAGAAATGTTTGTTTGTCACTGAAACTATTGCCTTTTATTTTATTTCCTTATCCTGCCTCTGGATGTTTGCAGGAATTCTGTTCAACATGGTATTTTGTTCTCAGTCGCGTTTTCAGAAGAGACATGCTCTTTCAACTGCACATCAACTCCCTTTTTGGGGATGATCTTCAACTCCATTACAGTATTTACTAGTCTGCAGTCTGTGTGTGTATTTTCATTTGGTCTTTCTCTGGCTCTTTTACTGGGAACTGATGGGATCCAATCAATAACAACTGTTTGAACGGCTAAATGCAGTATGTACCTTTTTCATAATGACTTCTCTTGACAGGGTCTAGGCCATTACTTGGCTATTGACTGATACCTATGTCTGCAGATGGTAAAACCACAGCACAATCATCTATTCTGTGGCCAAAGAAATAAAAAATAAATAGAGAGTGGAACCTCCTGATCACGTACTGTGACGGAACGAAGCTCCATTTGCAGCATTAGGGGTTATTGTGATGCAAAGTGAAGTTACAGTGAACCTCAGCAGAAAGCAACCATTCCACACTGAGACAAAACTGTAAATTCTGCCCAGAACATGCCCCAGTGTGCAGAATGCTTTTTAGCTCTTGTTATGCATGCGGAGTTGCCAGGATTGTGTATGTCTTGGTAGCTACATGCCCAGATGGGTAGCTGAGCTGATCATTGCTGGTCACTGAGAATTACGATTTGTGTGCCTGAGTTTATACCATGGGTGTGCAAATGTGTGCACACTTTGGAAGATCCGGCCGTTTTGAATAAAATGTGATACTATTTTTACTGCACTTGGAGTAAACCGGTTCATTGAATCTGACAGCTCTGTAGGGTACAAAGGATGGCTGATTTGAGTAGCAATTAATTTGTATGTTTCTGGGCAGTAGTGGCATTAGACATGAAAGCTGAAGTCAGAGACACCTTCCCCTCTAATAAACCTCATCAGTCTCTGTGAGATCAGGCGGCTGCCAAGACAATGCGGTTCCTGTAGAATTTGAGCAGCACAGATAGATACATTCACGTCAGTGAAAAAAAAAGAAAACAACCCAGAACACACAAATCAAGAATGTTCTCATTCCCTACGCAAATTTTGCCCACAGTGCTGCTGCAGCAGCCAGCTGCGCGTGCTCACATCTCCCGTTCAGGACCACGCCGCCTTGCTTAGTCTGCGAGAAATTCTCTCTTCCTCCGCCATCAAGGTGCGGAGGGTGAGTCCACTGATGCAGACAGTGAGTGCAGCATCCTACGTACAGCAGTGGCTTGGCCCACGACCTCGCCTCTCTCCTAGGCCCCTTCTGGACTTTGTGGTGAAGGTGAACAGAAGATGTGCTTAGACGTGACATTAACTCTGCTTGTAGTTGCAGAACCAAGACGTTGATGTGATCACCGACTTCACAAAGCACCATGCTGAAGCCTTTGTGTTGCCTGCAGGGGCTGTTTCTAAACGAAGCCTGAATAGGGGCCTGATTGCACCTCTTCCCTTGATTACAGAGCAAGATTTCCTGGGGATGCTGCCTGCTGAATGACAGAGGAGCCCGTTGCTCTGTAATTATCACACTTCTAACTGCAGCGGGAACAGATTTTTCTATAGCCCCTCAGCTTCGTTTAAAGAGACAAGTTACTGCAGGATTTATCCTCCACCTGCCCCTTTGGAGCAGCCAGTTTTGGCTGCATCTAAAAGGACGGCCGAGCCTTCCTTGTAATCACCGTATCTCCCCGCCTGCCACCCCAAACTCTGTAACGCTAAGGGCTAATTTGGTGCTTTGCCATGAGCCTGATGGGTGCACTTAATTTGCATATGCATTTACATACATTTTGTAATCAGAAACAAATGAACATGACCATAATATTTGCTTCCACTTGCATATTCCTTGATAGATGAATATAAATTGGTTGTCGGTGGATTCACCAGCAATAAACAGCTGCAGACCCTCCATTTGGTCTTGTGCTCTGCACTTCCAGGACAGCAGGCAGCTCTGGGGGGTCCAGATCTTCACTTACCAGTGCAGAGCTCCAGGACTGATGGTCTCCAAGGGCTGTGGAGTAAATGTTGCAAGAGGCAAAGCTGTTCTTTTATGACACTTCGTATGCCCCAGCTCTGGCCATTGAGCAGAACGCCAATAAGAGCCCTGCTCCTGACATAGCTCTGCAGCAGCAAGTTTATTTTTTCCCAGCTCTTTCTCTTGCTCATTCTTCTTGGATTAAGTTCATTTGGTTCTATTTAAAACAGTATTTTTTTTTCCAGTCTGGTTGTAATTTTTTGATGCAACGCCAGATGGGCACCAGAGAAAGATGATGTGTTAAGATATTAATTAATGTTTGCAAAGTGCTTTGAAACTCCAAAGTGCAGTTTAAGCGTTGTTTGTTACTCGTAATAATGAACACCAAAACTGAGCAGAAGCCACAGAGTTTCGGTTGGGATCCAACACACCCCTTCACAGAAATGGCCCAGGTCCCACCTCCCCCGCCGAGTGGGGACTGTGGCAGCTCCAGGCCTGGCCGGGTTTGCTTCCTCCCTCCCCTGCTTTTGGTGCAGGGGCGCCGCAGGGAGATGGCAGGCCCCTGTAGGAGGCGTGCCGCTGGTTCGGTCTCGCTGCAATACATGCTGACAGCTATATTCTTCTTGTTTCATTCTTCTGTATTATAGATGACCATGAGGCTACGGTCCTTTTCTGCTTGATTGCAGATCAGCTGCAGCCCTCAGGCAGCAGACAAGTTGTAGCCCTCAGTCAGGCTAAGCCTGGGCATTGCCCTTACTGAAAGGAGGCAAACTGCAGTTGGTGCAGAATCAGACCGCCGCTTGGTGGGAGCTGGTGAAGGGTGAGAGCAGTTTGTAGGCGAGGAGGAGGTGGGACTGGGGTAAAAACAGGATGAAAATGTTACTTTATGAAAAGTAAGCCGTAGCTCACAGAGGCTGTTTCCAGCAGCTATTTGGTCCTGGTGTTACCTGCCGCACAGTGTAAGAGAACAGTTCTAGGCTGGCTCTGAGAGGAGATCTGAACGGGCTCAGTGAACTTCTGGAAGACTGAATCTGGCTGGAGTTTAGACACCAGCTCCCTCTGTCAGCCTGCAGACCAGGCTGGTGGCTCCTGCTCCTTCCCAACCTGTGCACAGCTATGACCTAAACTGAATTTTGGGGTGTTAGTAAGAAACTAAAAGAAATAAAAAGAACTCATAATAATTATGAAAGTGAGTGGAGCCAAAAATTTCCCTTTCCAACTTAGGGAAAGGAAGGGTGGAGAAGATTACTTGATTTCAGGAGGAAGGTTTATTTTCCTTTGTTTTTCCCTGGGAAAAAAAAAAGGAAAAAAAGGAAGCGTTGGCCTAGTATTACTGTCCAGGCTTCTGCTGAGCTAGGCAGCCTGTCACAGAGGTCAATCAGCAGTAAATACAGCCCCAAGCAAGACAGCACATGCTCTAGCCTTGTTTTCATCTGTACTCCAGGATGGAGGGGTGCAGGTCATTTGCCACAGGGTAATTTTTGTTAAGTTCTGGTGGAAAATGGGGGAACTAATCCTCCTGGAAACCTTGAGGATGCTGGCAACCACATGAGAAAGCTGCAGGGGAAGAAGCGGAGGAGGACGTCCGTCCAGCAAGCTCTCGCACTGCCGACAGAAGATGGGCCTCGGCACTGAGCACTCCCTGGCCTGGGAGGAGGTGGTGATCCACGTGACGAAATGGTAGAGCAGCCACCTGTCCTGGCTGGCTTCTGATCTCACTTCACCTCTTGTTCCTTTGCTGACCCACTTTGAACTCGATGGATAGCAAAGCTTCTTTCTGCACCTCTAGAAAACAAGGCAACTGCCATGTTATTGCTGTCCAGAGACAGCAAGGTGGTTTTGGGGTGTATGCGTGTGTCTCTCCCACAGTCCTTCATTGCAGACAAGCTTACTGCCCTTGTAAACCCGCCCTGCAGAGCAAAGCATTTCCCCTCGCTCTACCTGTGAATGGGTCCAGGAGCTGACAGCTGGGTGCAGAGCAGTCCAAGGGCTGAGGCAGGTAGGTGTGAGACACAGGGAGGGCTCTGAGTGTCACAGACTACTTGAATACATTTTGTATTTGAGTGCATTTGTTCTGAAATGGGGCTGGGACCTGTGTACCCTGGTTTCTTACTTTATGTTGCTGATGGCATTGCTGGTAGTGCTGTTTTAGGTGGCCAGACCCTGTCTACACATGCAGTTGCTCACCCTGTTATCCTGAAAGGAGGCCAGGGTGCAATGTGTAAAGGAAGTGGATTGGTGCAGCAGCACTTTTATCTTTGGCAGGAAAGGCTGGTGTGGTCATTAAGGCATTAGTTGAGCACCTGAGACTAATTTCCAGTTCTGCCACAGGCTTCCAGTATCCCCAGGATGATTTGCTGGCAGACTGAAGGACTCAGGATTGAATTGCCTGAGCTTACTTCAGGGGGGGTATGTACCGGGTTACCCTCTGTGCTTCATTTCCCATATCTGAAGTATGTAGCCAGTGGGTCTTCCTATCTTAGGTATTAAGGACCTCACACCATGCTGTATGACAAAGATAGAGCCATATAAATAGCAGGACAGGTAAATTATGATAATTCATGAGTACCCAGTACAATGACTTGGTTTGACTGACGGTTTTCTGACTTGGCTTGCAGTTAAAAATTAAGGTAGCTTTCCTTGCTGAGTAAACCGTGTCTGAGGAGTGTTCCTCTTCCTTCCTTTTGACTGAAGTCCCCCAGTTTCCTGCAGCTTTGTGCACTGTCATGCTATGTGCGCTTGGAGCCTTCCCAGGCCAGGCTGCAGCTGCACCGCTGAAGACAGAGCCCCAGCAGCAGCGTAGGCTGTTGGGTGACACCGAGCAGATGCCGCACTGCAGGGTGCTGATAGGAGTGATGGGAGAAGGAGAGCTTACGACTTTTTTCATTTGTGTCCCATGTGCTCCAGTGGCTCTCCCCAGATGCCCTCTGTCGTGATCCCCAGGCACTGACGAGATGCTTTTCCTTGTGCAGTGCCCCACCTCTGCCTACCTGTCTGCCTTGGTGCTATCCCTACTACAGCTGCTGCTTCCAGCCTGGCCCCTTTTGCTCTCCATGCTCAACTCAACTCGACCTTGGGCTGTCAGGGAAAGCAGGGAGGGTATAAAAGGCCACTAGAGCAGAATTGCAGAGTTTGCTCTCCTTCTGTTCTTGCATAAATCATTGCATAAAAAGCAGGACAACAGAGTAGAACAACTCTGGGTAGTTTCTGAGTGCTTTAATTAGCGCAAAGCTGGCAAGTGTTTTGTGTTTCTTAGGCACTGGAAAGGAAAGTAAAATCTTCTTGCTGTATTTCTCTTCCTGTAAGCTCTCGCCATTGCAAGTCTAACTGCTTATGAGATGTAGCCAGTGTATTTGTAGCTGATCGGCAGTTTGCTATGTAGGCCAAGGAGGGAAGGTATGCCTTGTTATCAGGATTTACTCTTCAGGTGTGATCTCCCTCTTCTTGCTCATGGAATCCAACCAGTAAAGTAACCTGAGTGAAATGATGGGCTGGGTTGGCTCTGAGTATTTGGCAGAGACTTGTATCAGAACGGAAGAAACAGTTCGCTGGTGGATGCAGAAATTGTAGGTTAAAACCTGACTTCAATCTCTAAAGCTGCTGGCATGCCCCAGAGCTTACTTGGCTGCTGCTTATTCAGAAGCCTTTCTCAGACTGCAAAGTCCCATGGGTGGATTTTCATTTCTTCTCAGTTTGTTGCCTTAGTACTCGAGAAAAATGACACTCTCTGAGTTTTCCAAACCTCTGGTGTGTCTCTGCACATGTGTTTGATTTTCTGGTCTTTCCTGCTGCTTCCATCCTGCCAGCTCAGCTTTCAGGGCCAGAGTGCCTCTCAGTACCTTTCTCCTCAAGGCAATATAGGAGAAATCCGAGGAGCTCGAGGCAGGTTTGTCCGCTGAGGGTGCTCAGAAACCGCAGCTGAAGCAGAGATGGCTAGCAGAGATGAGAGCAGCTTGTGTTGTGATCTGTGAATTTCATAGCTCAGTGGTGTTTGCAGCTAAATTCCTTAAGCTCCTTTCTGTATGTGGCTGAAAATATATTGCTTATATTCCCCCAAGATTTTTTTATATGGGGAAGAAGCCTGTTCTATCATTTCTTAATAAATTGCTCTTAAAAACAAGACAAAACCAGCACCAACAAAAAGGTGAGCCTGGTGAAGAGGAAAGGAGAGAAAACTGAGAGATTAAATTGCTTGTCTAGGACCACCTGAAAGACAAAGCTTGGAAAGTAGCCAGAATTTCTGTGTTTTGTCTTCTGTCTTTTGCCCTTCCCTCTGTGGCTCCTGCTAGAGCTGCCTTGGGACTCGCGGCTGTAGGAAGGGGTTTGCTGCACAAAGGGACCGCCCTGCACGATTCTGGACAGACCTTTGGTGGAGCTGGGGATCTGTGCAGGTTCCTGTTATTCAGATAGTTTTGACTTTAAGGAAAATAACAGCAGATCAGTGAACATGAAAAAAAAAAGTGGAAAAAAAAAAAAGATACAGATTGGATATGTTGCCATCAGGAAGCAGTAGCCTTGCTACATCTGTCATAGAGGTATATTTATTTTAGTGTCAAAGATGAGGCGTGACTAATGGGAGCGTGTCCAGCTTAAAATTTGCTAGCTCTGGTACTGGCGGCTGTGTGAAGGTAGCATGGAAGGTAGTCATGTGGCGATAGCGGTATGGCTGTAAGTTTATTACTGAGTAGAAGAAGAAAGTTTTCCGAGAAAAATATTCGATGTTGCAGAAAATGGCGAAATCCGCTTTTCAGAGTTCCTCTAGCGGGCACTGCACTGTTGGAGAGCTGTTTTTTTTCTTTTTTTTAATAATTAAAAATAGAACAACAAACATTAGGACTTTGAAGATCAAATTGTAATTTAGGTTACTGGTTTAGTTGTTTCCTCCTAAACTCTTTATTTTCTTTTGTTACTTCAGCTGAGATGCTCAGCTGCACCTCAGCTGCAGCAATGAACACATCTACAGCAAACCCCAAGACCTGCTGGGCTTAAACAAATATTGAGCATACACACCTATGCACTTTACTTCACATCTTGCAGTTAAATCTATAGGTAAGGCAGTCTGGTTTTGGACTGCCCTTATCCTGTGGCATGTTCTACTGAAAGACATGTGAAGCAACATTTAGACCAGCTAAGGCACATCAGAATAAGACAGCTTGGAAATGTTTTTCCTCAACAGAAATAGTGTTTTCATTCAAGTCAAAATATTTAGAAAAATACTCATTTTGATGATAGCAGAAAAAGAGATTCATTTTTATTTCATAGAATTTTTGGATTCTGACTTTGTATAAAATATAATCTGTATCAATTGTCCATATATTTCTACCTTATTTTATAAGTTAATAGCATCATTGTCCCTAGTGAGCACACTAATGATATATTGCTAAAAATTGGAAGTGTTTTAAGGAAGAAACATGTGCTCCTACACCAACTAAAAAGCTCTAATGAAACCCCGTGGACCGAATCCTATTCTGCTACAGCTGTGGGAACTGTTAGTCCCAGAAGTGGAGGCAGAAGGAAAGAACCTAGCACAGGTTAGACTTGACCAGAGAGGAGAACAGATTTCCAGCTCTCAGTGAGAGGAGCCTGGAGCACAGGTAGGGTGGTGATGAGTCACATCGATGCCCTTTGAAACCTCCCAGGAGGGAAGAGTGGTGTGAATCCATGTTGTCATTTAAGGTGACAGATCTGTAGATACTGCTGGTTGTTAAGAACTCCACTAAATGAAGGGCCTGAGGAATGATCTTGGGTGGACAGGACTTGGGTGAGTTATTCCCCATACGACAGCTCAGATGTCCCAGTATAACTGAATAGTGCAGCCTCTCAATAGGGACAGTGAAGGCAGCAAGGCTGCCTATATTAAGGAAGAGCTACAACTGCTGATTAGAGAATTTGGGATTGTTAGCAGTTTGGTCTTTAGCTTTTTAGTGTGTTGAACTGAACCCAAGCAGTTTGCAATGTAGCTGGGCCTGATGACTGGGCAGTGGACATTTCCAGAGAGGAGCATAACAGATTTCTCTCCATTCAAGAATTTTTTTTTTTTTTTGAATTGCAGCCACCCCAAGCTGAGATTTGGGCTGGATGAGCAAGGCTCTGCCTTCAAAGATCTCTTGGGAATTGCACTTGTATGGCACGACAGCCATTCTTGAGCTCTGGGATGTTTTTCCCTGTCATTGCCACTGCCAGTGTGGAGGCTCCCAGTTTGCCTGAGGCAAAAGATATCTAAACCAAAGTACTCAGTAACAGATCCTCTATCTCGGGAGAACAATTGGCTGTGATTTCAGACCTCATTTGTCAATGGTGTTTAATTATAGGCCTGCTACCACTTACAGTGGAGGTCACTGCTCTGTTGTAGGTCTGTTTAATGTTCCCTCTGGCCTTAAACATCTATGAATCTATATTCCACTATTTGGGGATATTTGTAACAGTCTTTACTAGTTTTCCTCCAGAGCTGAAGTTGCTTAAGTTTCTTCTTGTTTACTTGACAAAACGTTGCTGTGGAAAGCAGGCTAAAATAATTTAAGCTACTTTTCAGGTCTGGGAATGAGACAAAATGTGAGTTTCATCTGTTCTATTTTCTAGGCATACGCCTGCCCAGTTGTTTTCTCCTTGTGAAGGATTGACTCTGCTGCAGAATGTGTGTACATCAACTATTTGAACTTGCAGATACAGTGTCATTAACGAGCAGTTATGTGAAAAATACATCAAATGTATAGACCATTGTACAGATTTTTTTTTATACGCTTAATAGTGTTCACCTTAAAATTAACCTCATACACTACGTACTCGTTAGCCAGGCAAAACCTTCATTCATACCGCTGAAGGATGTGCTGAAATAAGAACTAAACCCAAATCTACTTAGATTTGTTGGTCTTCTTTTAAAAAATGCTACTTTTAATTCCCAGTTTGAAAAGTGACCCAGGCACCTTGGAGCTCTGAGACTGACTTGGGCTTCTAAATAGTAATTTTGATCATTTAACCTTCATATAACATTTATTTCCATCCTTTTTCACCTCTAGAGGTTTGGCCTAAACAATTTTTCTGCTTGAGATTCTTTCCTTGCCTGTGTGCCTTTAATAATTTTAATGAAAGGACACCAACTAAAATCAAGACCATTCAAATTTTTCCTTTTAAAAACTAAGTGAAAAAGAAAAATTAATTGCAAAAATCCTGCTTTGATGTGGTGCTAAGGTTGTGAATTTCAGAATTAAATGATAGTACCTGCTACAATCAAAATGCCACATGGCATCCATTCAAATGTGCTTCAGGCATCCTGCACTTGAATTGTGTGCAAGGCAGGAAAATAAAAGAGCTAAAATGCTGTCAGGTTAATAATAAATTGTGCATACATGTGGCACATTTCATCAGAGTATTCCTAAGCATCTCACAACTCCTGATAAATCAGTCAGCCTTCACATCGCTCTACCACACAGCGAAATGCATGTTATCTCCATTTTACTGATGGCAAAACTGAGAGGCAAACAGAATGTGATTTATTGAAGGGTATCGTGTCAGAAGCTGCCTGAGGTGGGATTGGAATCCAGAATGCTAAATCCTAAGTATTAAACAATATAGTAGTTTATCTAGTTTCTTCCAAGTGTGCTAGAAAAGCCACAGAATACTGTGGTTTACATTGAATGTGAAGCTAAAAATGGAGCTTTGGATTTTAGGGATTCGTGTAAAATTTCAATTGATTGAAATTTCAAAGAAAGATCTCTTTTTATTCTGTCTGGTGGAATGGATTGTTCATATCCAATAAGCTCTGCCCTTTGTGGCTGTTGTCATACAACTGTCAGCTGAAACCATCTTGAACCAGCTTGTTCCTTACCCCTTGCTAGGGTGTTGCACTATTTAGGCTATGTCTGGCTATGCTTTATGCTTTCGTCTATTTAGTATAGGTTTATAGTTGCTAATGAGGAACAGGAGATTTAAAGCAGTTTCAACTGTTTTTGTCCATCTGTGGTTTATGGGCTCCTGAATAAAAATGTCAAAACTGGAAAGAGAAAAGCCAGTTTCTTTAAATGTTTCCAGCAGAGAGATGTTTATGATTTCACCAAAACAAAACAATACAAAAACAACAAAATGAAACACTAATTCCAAGTCTTGGAATGTTTTACCAAACATCACCTTGGATGGAAGGTGGCAGAAGGAAGTATAATGGGGTGATTTCTCTTTTGCTTTCCCTCTGCATTTCTACCAACTGGCCAAGGTGATGCTCTCATGTAACCATCTCTTTCTGCCCAGTGTTCATAATCAGTACAGACTGGGTTTTACTGGAAGCTTTACTCCACAGTGCAGTAACTCCAATGAACCACTGCAGGCAGAACTCTTTATGTGCTGGGTTTCCAGCTGAACTAGATCTGACTTTCTAGACGGTTATTCATAGGTGACGAAAACAGAAGAGTTTTTGTTTGGGCTTTTGTTTGGTTTGGTTGCTTTGAGAGAAGGTTGTGTGGACAAAGAATTCCTGAAGAGACCTGGGCTTTTTTTCTTGGTTCTCTCTGAGCAGCCTAATAAGAACATTTTAGAAGGGTTCCTTCTTCAATGTGTTTCTTGCCCAAATGTGTCTTCTTTAGATGCTCAAAGTGGTTCCAGTATGTCCCGTTTCTGACACTAACCTTGAAAACAAATTTGCCTGACAAACACCAGCTACCCAAATGAGCAAAAAGTCCTGTACAGAATGAAGGTGATGGCAGATGGGGCATGATGCCCTTTCGCTCATTGCGAAAACTGTAACATACCAGAAAGACTTGAGCAGAGGCTCCTGAGCCCAAATGTGCTCTCTTAATTTCTGTGTAGTACTGACATGCTGCATTTAACTATACTGTCCTCTGACAGGTAGCCTCTTTTACAACAAGGGGTACAGGAGTGTGAGTAGGACTCCTCTGCTCAGGGTTAACTAATATTCTGACCTGGTATTTGTTACAGAAGCTGTTTAAATTTATATTAGTAGAAGCTGTAAGCATTACTTATAGGTTGTTTTAGTACAGTGCACAACAGAAATTTACTGGTTGGTGCTGGGAAGAAGCACATCACTGGAATTCCTTCAGGCCTATAATAAAGCTCATCAGCAGAACTAGGCCAGAAGTAAACAGATCTAAACTAACAGGCAATGCCAAGATCAGGAGTGACATTTGTTGGTAGTGCTGTCAAAGTGGATCCCAAGTTAGTCAAAGAAAAAAGTGAGTGGCCAGTCCAGACGGAGATGTATTGCTAGAGATATTAGCTCCATTATAGGCAGTTGGAAAGTGGTCCACAGATCTGTGACTATATGGATCTTTTCCTTAAATCTTTTTGTCAGTCTTTCATGAGTCAAACCACACCTAAACACTGACACTTGAGGTGTTCCTTCCCCAGAGCAGAAGTATGATGAGTTGATTTTTGTAGCTGCTTATGACTCTGCTGCTTTCCCACAAGCCTAATTGTCCCATCCTGACTTGACCCTGCCTCTGTCAGGCTCCTCACTCTGTTGGGATAGGATGGAAGCAGAGAGTGCCCTGACTTTGGCACTGTGCCTCTATCCTCTTGACCCCAACCCTGGTAGATGGGGGAGGCTGATTTCAGGAAGGGTAGGTGGAGTGAGAGAGTTGACAGATGATGTGAGGAGAAAGCAGAACTGTCAAGATGATCACGGTTGGCAGGGGAAGAGCCTCCCGGTTGTGACTGGCCAGGCCAGCTTTCGCATGCTGGCACTGGGAGGCAAAGCAGTCTCGCTGAGGCAAAGCTACAGGAGGACGGGGCGTGGGCTCTGCAACTGGAGAAAAAGAAAGCAAGTCAGCAAGGGAGAGCCTGATTTCTGTGTGTTTGAGGTGGGAAGTGCCCAAGCATGGAAAACTGGTCAGCCTTTAAGGCACCTGGTTGTAAGGTAAAGCAGCACATTTGCATCCTACTATTTGTCATCATCTAAGTGAAGCATCTGTATCACTTGGCATTATACTCAAGATCTGTTCCCTGAGTAAGATCTGTTTCCTGAGTATCTGCTGGCAGGGCTCTAGAAATCCCTCCTTTTGATGGATTCCCATGCTGGAATTGGTCATTTGATACTAGAGGAGAGATGCTCCTCACACCTTCCTAGCCATCAAAGTTGTCCAAAGGACCTTGCCAGGTATAAGAAAAATACAGCAATGCAGGCATCTCTTTTTTTCTACAACAGTCTTTTGATTTTTTCATCCCTCTGCTCTTGGAGTTAGCCTTGGGGATGGAAGTCTTGTAGGTCTTCAGATGTCACTATGGATCCTCTTGGGTCCACACATTCCACTTGTATGAAATTAGACTTGTAGAAGCTCTGAGCCTCCTTTTCCTTTCCTCAGATGGCCTGAAGGTGCTGTGACCTTCATTCATTTCCCTCTGGGCCCTAGGACAGAGAGCTAGAAACTGGAGCATGTCTAACACACTTAAGCTAAACTCATTTCTAGGAAAATCTTCATCTCTCTTTGTTACGTTCTAGACCATTTGTTGTAAATTGACCCTGTCTGTCTGAGCTGACTCCTACAGCTCTCCTACTGATTCCTCTGGGATTCAGAGCCTGCCAGGTTTAGGTGCCCTGTATTTTCCAGGGTTAGTCGTTGTAAGGAATGGACTCACCAGGCATCTCTGCTTGTGTGGGAATCTCATAAAGAAACAGATGCCTGATTGTCATTTTCCACAAGAATGTGTAAATTGCAAGACATGAGGTAAAAGCTCCATCTGCTGGAACAGTCTTTGAAGGCCCTGTTGGAGATAAGCTCCAGCCACCTTCTGGCAAATGTGGTGGCTTCATCCAGGGCCTCCTGTGGCAGAGAAGAAAGCAAAGACCAGTATGGAAAAGATAGCAAGCAGAAAACTGCCAGAGCTGATGTTACTCATTTGCTGAGGTAGCAACACCATGGCTGTCTTAATCATCATTGATACTGGAGGCAGGCCCTGTATTTTGAAGGTGATTGCCAAGGTCCTGCCTCGAACCTTCTCAGGAATGGCCCAAAGTTGGCCAGTGTCCAGCAAACCAATCATAATCTGTATTTCATGAGATGGAGCACTGCTGAGTGATCTGGAGTCTGTAAGAAATGAGTCTGCACTGCATTTGGGGTGAAGGAAAATGTCTTCCCCCATTGGTAAGAGAAAGACTGTGAAGAGTAAGATCTAGTGACAAAGCAGTACTAATGCTCGCTACCAAAGGAGTGATCATATCCTTGTCATCTGGTGAAGTAGTATCATGAAGAGCAGGGTTTATTAATGTGCTCAGAAGTTGTTTGTAAGAGGGTCTGGACATCAAGACATCAAGGATAGCTTAGAGGATGACAAGTGGCCCAACTGAAATTGCTGTAGTAACAAATTAGGCCTCTTTGACTATACTGAAGCTATACAGCATCAGCTGAGGAACACAGTGCAAAATGAGTGAAGAAGAGATACCAATTCATCCTGTGGGACTGAATATAGTCGTTGCTTTTGGAAACATGCTTTTTTATATAAGAGAGTCGCACATTTCCTGAAGGAGATCCTGTAGGCCATAGAATTGTAATGAACAGTCAAAAGCAAATGGGACTTTGAAGAACTACTGAAAGATACCACATTTTTAACAGTGAGACATGTTCAGAAATTATTAAAGAGAGGATTGGCCAAGGTGGTCTTTCAGATAGCACTGGATATCCCAAACACTATGGCTTATGGCTACTATGTCAGCAAGGTGCTTCCATGGAACATTAGACATTAGATGTTTAAAGAGGTTTAGTCCAAGCTTGAATATTTTCACTTTGAGACTACAGCTGTAATGCAGGGCAGGACTGTGACTTTGTAGCTGTGATACAGGACAGGACTACATGTTCTGAAATACCAGAAGGCCTAACTGATGCTTTCTAGGGTTTTGCATTCTGCCATCGAATTGCAGTGAATACAAGTCTCAGATCAACAGATCTTACTCTCTTAGCAACCTGAGTATCACACCAAGAAGTTTAGTGAGATATTGGAGAATAACACTCTTCTTCTTCCCTAATAATACAGCCCACTCACATTATACACCTGTAAATTTGTAGTGGTGATTAGGAGCACTTTCAGAGTTCAGTGAATAAATCTTTGGAGACCGCCTCATCCTCTTTTGCAAAACATGGTATGGCTGTAGCATTCTGTCCAGTTTAATCTTTTATATCCTTTTCCCTGTTCTTTTTAAGGGTGTCACTCATAAGGAAGCTTGCCCCAAACAGAAGTGGGCGTTGATTCCTCTGAGAGTCATACAAGAAATTATGTAGGAGTGAAGAAGCAGCTTTTGCTCATGCTACATTACACTAATTAATAAGGGAGGTTGTTGCCCTCTTCTAGGTTGAAGAAATGTAGCAGATAGATATATATATTATCTTTTGTCTGTAATTTAGGATAGTAAAGTGGACCTTTACCACTGACATCTCCAAGCTCAAGACAGGCTCACAGTTCTTGCATATCATCACCTGGGCTGTAGGATGTACCTTGGTGTGGTACTGTTGGTCTCTGTGTTCCTAACACAAGGCCTGTTTTTTTTTTTTTTTTTCTTCTTCGTTTCTTTTTTCTGACTCTTCAGGCTATTTTGGGGGTGTTCATCAAGCACTTAGCATGTAGAGAAGCAGAAGAGCCTTCTATTTCCCCCAGTAGACAGAAGCTACAACTAAGCTTTCACTCATAACAAGCAACTAAGTTCGTGGATATTATGACTGATAGGCAATATCATTCTCCTCTCAGATAGTTTCTTTTTCTGTAGACATTGACGAGTGGGGATTAAACTGTATTGCATGGGTAATAAGCAGTCCGTGCCTCAAATGTTGGTGTGCAGAACTGGTAGTATTTGTTAGGCTTCACCTCTAGCCTTCTGTAGTTTTACTGAGGTCAATATATTCTGTCTAGGCACCAAAAAGCAAGAGGATCACACATTTCCACCTCAGTTTTGTATGGTTAATCCTGGAGAATAAGGATGTTCCTTATTGTCCTCCCCACAGTGACAATGGTCATGACCATTCCAGGGCAACATTACTGTAAGGCACGGATATCCTCTTGAGTTATTTGTAGTGATGAGTAATGTGCTCGCAGAAGGAGATGAAGCTACCTTAATGTCCTTGAGTAGAAAGCTGTCAGGTTTGTTTGTATAGTTTTTCTGCTTGCTTCACAGAATTCTGTTGTGGCATGACTAACAGGCAATATGTACATATAATGTTACGTTATATAAACAGCCAGGGAGATGTACTCAATTATTCTCCCACTGGGAAATCATCAGGCTCTGGATATAGTGGTATCAACACAAAATAACCCTGTTCCTCTACTACTCCAAGCTGGCAAGTTTCCTTAGCAGAATTTTGATATTGAGCAACTGGTGGTTGCTGAAAAAGTCCTTATAAATGTTCTTGTATATGTGCTATTAATACAGATCTTCCATGACAGACTTGTTTACCATAAGGGAAAATACCATGTGCTTCAACTGCTGCTCCATATACTGCCTGTGCCCAAGTTCCTTGCCAGATATTTATTAGCTTCATTTTATGACAGTGTAGTTTTGTATTACTTCCCCATTAATTGCTGTTACTTCCCATATATGCTGGCTAATATCCCAGACTAGGTGGGATATGAAGGCTATGATTTTCCTGGTCAATTTCTCCCAGGTTACCTGTGTAGATACCCAGCTATCCCTGACACTTGTTCCATCTTACGTAGATGTATACCAGAATGACCTGCAGGTAATGTTCCTAGTTGAGTAGCTGCTGTTCATGACAGATGGGAGGTGGGCAACTGAAGGAGACTACTGGTTTGCTTCTTACAGATTCAGGAGATTGTCATACAAACCAGGAAGTTCTCATCCAGGAGGAGTAACTCCTCACAGTACGAGTGCTAATGACCATCATTGAAATCCAAAGATGATTGTGTCTCTGCTCCCTAAAGGTTATTGTTTTGTCTCAGGTCTGTGTATCCCTAATGAAGAAAGTTTTTGTTAGCTCTTTATTATGGGACTGATAACTCATCTTGCAGTGAATGAGGCTCTGTAAGATATGGTCAGAATAGGTTGAACATTTTTCACTGGTTCATGCTGTTGTATGGGCCTTGAATTGTCTGGGAAATAGGAGAGGGCCGTGGCTCTCCATGACCTCATCTCAGATGTGGAGGTACAAACGCCCCAGGACAGCCTGATGTATACTGCTGGTCATAACACCTTATTTTTCCATGCTTTTGGTCCATTAAGACTTAGAGCTGGACCCCGGCTTGCAAGGAATCAGTTCATGTGGGAGAGGTACTAGTGTTTAGTCATGCCACAAGCATACAGTGGAAATTTTCCTTTTCTGCTCTGATATTATGACACAGCTTAGCTGCAAAGATACTGCACTTAGAAAGAAGGGACGAAATTGTGTTCTTTTTGCGCTTAAGACCCCAGCAAGATATCAATTAGTATCAATGTTTGGCAGTGTGTTTGGCAGTCTCCTTGGTGTGGGGCTCTGCTTTCTCAGTTTATGCAGTGCTCAACATGTTAGTGCACTGTTGGAAGTCAGTAATTATGATGGTGGCTTTCCTGTATTCAGATATCAGCCAGGATATGAATTGAGGGCTGCACTCATCTCCTTTCACTTAGGTCATGGAAGGACTGCTAGCTGGGAATAACTTTGAATCTCTATCAACATACAGTGGATTTGAATTAGTGGCTTGGAAGTGAAAAGCTTCATACTGCTCAGCAGTGTCTTTTATATAGCAGACCTGAGAAAAATGAACATGGAAGCTATTTATTACATACACTCCTTCTTTTCACAGATTTAAGAAAGAGTAGAAATTCTAGAACATTTTTTCAATATGAAAAAGACGTCGAAGTCTTTCCCCTACATCTTTTCTAGCTGTTTTCTGTTGTTGTGGATAGGGACGTATGTGTATTATGTTAACAATAGTCAAAATTATTTTGTGCTGTATATTAAAAAAAAAAAAAAAAAGGAGAAAAAGAAGAACATCTTCTGCATGCAAGTGCTAGTAATTGTAGGGGCTTGATCCTAGTCCATTCAATGAAGAGAGACATCTGCTCAATTCAGTGGGTATGAGGTCCTGCCCTGACCTGTGATTATACACTTGGGTCTGCATCTGCGTGGATCCCACTACAAGCTGGAGGTCTACATTTAGACGTTTATACAAGAAAATTTAGCATTTTGAGAGATGCAGAATGCAGCTGTTTCTCATCATTATGTTTCACATTTACTTAAGTCAGCAGTTACTCTTTTCTAAGCAGCAAATTTCAACAATAAACAAAGCAAATGCTTCCAATAGAACCTCTTGATGACTTCTATTTAATTTAAATATATATATTGTGGCAGCAAATACAGCAATAACATGGAAAATAAAACCCACTAACATATACTCTAAGAATGATATGTACGTGTAGGAGGAAGAGGAAAAGAAGATGCATTTCTTCTGATTACTCACACTGTATTTAGGGTGATTATTGGAGGAGCATGCACTATATATTTTTATGTGTAATAAATAGAGTTCTCACTTTACAGGCACACTGGAATTCCATCCTAATTAGAATTGGAATGAATGCATCAATAATTAGTTGATACTTACTTATACCAAACCCAGAGGCATGCTAAGCACATTATGGATACCAACTAAATTTCAGGATCATGGTCTTTACTTTCAAATCACTAGGCAATTCAGGAAGAAGAGTGTTTAAAGCAGGAGGCTGAGCAGTTCCTTGGCCAGAGAGATCTACTGAAGCACGAATGTTAGCACCTGATGGCACCAGGTGGCTGAGTAGCACCATGGCAATCTTTTCTGAGGACTCCTTCCCTTAGAGCTGTTCCGCACTGGGGAGCGGGTCGGGGTGAGAGTGAGATGGGGCAAGGATTTTCCAGACCTCAGGAAGAAAGGCCTGACAAAAATGGAATAATAAAATAGTGGTTTTAATAAAATAGAATAAAAAGAAGAATATAGATAACAAGTAAATCCTATATCCTAGCAAATGCAGGGAACCCTGCTTTTATGTGGCATCATATGGTCTACAGATGGATTTTCCTTCTCCCTCCCATTCTGTGGTGCCTTTTATTTTGCGTAACAAACAAAATCGTCTATCTTCTCCTGACAGGTTGGGATTTTATCTCTGTCATATCATTCACCAGTGTGCAGCACAGAGCAGCACAAGGCACACCAGCAGATTCCCTTACTGCAAATACTCATGCTTTAAAGTATGTTAGCATATTTAAAGTATATTAACATTTCAAATATGTTAGCATAACTGACTTTTAAAGCCATAAGTACAAGGCCCAACAGAGCAGATGTGGACTGGTCAAGATCGCCAGCCACTTGAATATAGCGTCTTCTGCAAGGCTCCCAATAAAACATAGAGTTACGTATTCATCCGGGCTGAGTCTTGTAACAAATCTAGATTTAATTCAGTATTAGTTATAATCAATACTGAAAAAGCAAGATGGAGTTTTATTTCCAGTGTGAGCTGGATTCAGTGGTATAATGACAACAATGATACCTAGGCCTTAGGAAAAGGGCCCCCTCTTCCTGATCCTCCACCCTTGCTGACTAGGCTAGGCACAGCCTTCTGTGGCTCCAGCTCTGCTGCTTCAGATTGCTTTGGGGGGAATATTAGCATCCTCTAATAACTCCGTCAGACTTATCGAGGGATTTGTTTTATAAATTCCAAGACTGGGTACAGCAAATAGATTATAGCTTGGACCACTTCATAGGCTTAACAAACCTTTTCTGCGCTTACTTATTGCTTTTTTTTTTCCCCAATTCTTCCAGTGTATCTTTGTTGTTCTTGGTGTTACTACTTATTGAATGTCCTCAATGCTGTATATGTCACAGGGGATATTCCCAAAGTTCATTTCTGTCCATCGTTTTTTGGATTATAAGAGAGGAAAAGAGATGGCACAATTTGTGATGGATTTGGGAGTAGTAAATGCGTTTGGTAGCTGTCATGGTGATAGTCTGAGAACAAGACAAAGCTGAAAATATTTGGCATGTGTGCAGGGTCTTGCTCAGCAGGACAGAAGGTGCCCTCTTTCTGTGGCATACGTGGGTAATGCCTTGGTTTCCAGTCTCTGTGCCCGTCTTGCAGGTGATGCAGACAAGGGTGAAACACCGTGGGCCCAATTTAAGTGCTTTGAGCAGATGGCAGAGTGCCTGCAGTGAAGCTACATTTAGCTTCTTGTGTCGGTTCTTGGTTTGGCTGGTTCACTTCAGTCTAACTGCTCAAAAAATAGGTTATTTTTGTGGTGTTCAGCATGGGGTAGTTTGCTGTTGCACACCATCAGCAGCAAGTTCCTTGTCATCTTTATGTCCTGATAACCTCCTAACGTTACTGCTTTTGCTAGATCTTAGAAGAGGTAGCTAGGTTGGTAAATCCAGGGAAGGCCTTCCCTGTGGGGAGGGCATTTAGTACAGGGAGCTTCATCCAATTCACATCCGTTCCTGCTGCTCAAGTCAATTAAAATAGGAAGGTCATAGGAGAGAAACTGGCCCCTGTATCCCTAAGGTCTGTTGTGTGAGTCACGTCCAGCTTACAAGAACATCTCTATGATGTGCTGCAGCCACTAAAGTGTCACACTGGTTGATTTAGTATATGTTAAACTCCAGATTGGAGAGAAAATTAGGCTTATAATGGGAAGCTACTTTCAACTGTAGTTAGAACATGAAGACGCTCATGAGGAACTGTCCATAAAAATGTCACTATCTTGCAAGTAAGTTTTGAAAGACTTTGTGAAGTCTAAGGCTCTCCTACTTTGAAGGGATTTCTGAATGATGGTAGGAGTATGCAGCCATAAGTATCTGCATGAAAGCAGGTACAGAAATGTCTAGGTAAGGCTACAGAAATGTGATAAAACAGGTAGAAGTATAAATATTGTGTAATTTTAGAGGGTCTTAGTTTCTAGTTTCATCCAAGCTGGAACTTGTTGAGAGGGAAAGAGAAATCATCTTCCTCTTCTTACCACTGAAGATGATCTATTAAAATGCAAAAAAAGCCTCTTTCTTTGTAACCCTGTGACTGCTCATAATATATGAATGGTTTAGAAGTAGTGGTTCCAAACATTGTAGCTTAAGGCAGGGAAGTCATTTAGTCTTTTTTTTTTCTTTTTTTTTTTTTCTTTCTTTTTTTTTTTTCTGAAAGGCCACTTAGGTGGAAAAAGCTTTGGCACTTCTAGTATGTAATATGATGAACCATATGGTGGCTTTTGCTGTTTGCACGGAACATTTAATGGTGACAAATTGTAGTCTGTGAAGAAGATTTCATGTGCACTTCATGGGCACACGCTATCAGAGTATTCATGTTTTTCTGACATGATTTGTTTGTCCTCTGATATCTAGTCCTTTTTCTCAGGAGCTATTGATTTTTCTTGGTGCCAGTGTTGCAAGTGAATTTTAGGGCAGAAGACTACTCTTTGTAGGGCTCAGCGTGCAGTACTGGTAAACAGAAAGGTAAGAGGGGTTGTGGATCTGCACCAGTCCCTAGTGAGGAGCAAAGGTCTTCAGAGAAGTGGAGTGCTCTTAGGCTGATTTGTCTGAAAACCCAGACCGTATTTCTTATTCATAAACTTGTCAGCCTGTGTTTCTGACAAGAAGGACTGCCTGGCTCTCACTGGGTTTTTGGCCCAATCGAATATGCCTCTCAGGGACGGACAGGCTTCTGATGGATTTAGATCTGTGCTAAAAATGACTAGATGAACGTACTGTCCAGTACAACTGAGCCCAGGGTAAAACTCAAAATTGGTCCTACTGTAGATAAGTTAGGTGTCTTTCACTGCAGGCACAGAATGGCAGCCATATGCAGAGGGTCTTGATGGACTGACACTGCAGTTTAGAAAAGAAGTGACTAAAACTGGGGATGAGGTAGATCGTAATAATAAGTACGCTGCAGTGGTGTTGAATGCCGAATGATTATCCATAATCTTTTAGAAAGCAACAGGTACGGGATGCCCAAGGTGATATATTCAGCTGTAGGTTTTAAATGAACAGATGAAAATGGTTTCACACCACATCAATTCTAGTTCTGGAAGAGGCCAGACAAATTCAAAGAGGGAAAAGTCCATTAAGGACTATTAAACATTTTGATCTTGATGCAGTCTCTCATTGCTGGAAGCTGCAAGTAAGGTTACTGCGAATTTTCCCAGTTCCTTTCACTCCTCCCTGAGTACAGGTGCTTGGCTGCTGTCAGAGGCTCAGCCTTGCTGTGATGTTTGCCCTGCTCCATTACTGAAGCTCTTAGCTCCTGATGCCTGGCAGCTGCTACTGATGGGATTGCATGGGGAGACTGTTTTTTAAATTAGAATAATAAAATTGTAAGAAATGGGATTGGAAGCGGTCTCAAGGGCCAACTAGTCTTTTAAAGACAAGATCAGGTGTACCTGAAAAATTAATGAGAAATAATTCTATAGTCTTTTCTTAATAGTCTCCAGTGCTGGTACCTAACTCCCAGTAGCCAAACTATTCCAGGGCCTCACTACCCTATTGCTACCATGTTTTTCTAATGTTAAACCTAAACTTCACTTGCTGCACCGTAAATTTCTTCTCATTCTGTCTATGGTGAGTTTAGAGTGCAGAGTATTTTCGTCTGCTTCCTCCTGCCCTTCAGAAATTTTACAGTTACGTATCTTTGTGTGCAACACAGGACTGTGGGCACAGGTGGCTGAACAGAGATGTATGGAGGTGCTGTGCAAAATAACAGTGAGAAAATCCTCTTTTTCCTTTCGTGTCCAGGCCTCTAGGATGAAACACCAGAAGCTTCATCCTGGAGTGATCAGGCAACGTAGCTAGGCAGTTTAAGTGAAGATCAACAGATTGTTTGGGCGGCACTGAGTATCTAATTTCTGGTTGGATTGCCTTGAGGAGAAAGCTTGGCCCCTTGAAATTAGGATTTTTTAATTTTATTTATTTTTTAGTAGGCGTAGAAGCTACTTACAGTTTTTATGCTTTAGAGGGTGACATACTCGGGCACATGTCAGCCAACCTCACATCTGACCCTGTGGAGTGCTCATGGCATTCGTAATGGTGAAAGTATGCAGAGTGTGCAGAACAGCATGGAGGCATCAAACCAATGTTGATCATTCAGATAAGATTTGAAATCCAATCCCTCCACCTAATTAAAATCAAAAGTGGTTTAAAATCGTATGGTACTTTTAGTAAAATCAGCCAAGTTAGAGTAAGGTTTCATGCTGCCTTTTTAGTAGTTCTTGTTGTTCTAACTCTGACAGGCTAAACTGCTGGCGTTCCTATAAGCTGTTAAACATCTGTCTCTTTCACTTCAGAGCTGACTGCACTTCAGTATTGGATGAATGATTCTTATATTCACAGCTAATAAGTGCTTTGGGATCCCAAGTATTCACTCTTTACACAGTACCACAAATGTATGCAATTCTGTGCAACATATGAAGTGAGTACTATTCCCAAGAGACTGAAGCCTAAGAGATCCCATAGGACAAAGGACACAGAGAAATGTAATTGATTGTAATGAACTTGTTTGTGTATGTGTCACCACTTGTCTCTACTGAATAAAATCAGAAGTGTTCAACACTCCATTAACACAAATTACAGGGTCCTGTTCTTCTGGAGTGAGACAATAAGGTCCACACCTGCTAGTACTGTGAAGTTCTTTGTGATCCCAGCATGCTGCTCAGTAACAGACATTATAGGCTCAAGTGGTCTTGGATTTGTCTCAGTATCATAAATGTTCAACAAAATAAATAGAATTGGTTACATTTATCTGTGTTGCAATTCTGTCAGAATCGGTGGAAAGATATCAGGGATGGAGCCTACTGAAATCATGACACTATCACAGTAACTGTCAACTCTTTTATAAATTTAATGGAGCCAAGATTTTAATTTCATTAGCCATACATGTAACAGTATACAAGGTGCCTATCCCCTGTGGGAGCACAGGCGCTACAAGGATGGTGGTCTTGAAATTGGTCTCATTACAGAGAGCATCTTCACCCAAGCAAAGTGTTGTTTGAAGCTCATTATACAAGGCAGGTGTTATTTCTGTCTCCCAGCTGGCTTTGAACCAGTTTCCTGAAGAAAAAGACAAGGAATCTGGATGGTTTTGCACCAACAATGGTGCCCAACAGTTTGATACAGGAAGTGAAGGAAGACCATATATTTACCTTTAAAAGACCAGATTAGGATGACATGAGACTACTCAACAAATCAGCATCTGTAATTTGCACTTTGTTTGATGAAGTGTCAAATTAATGAAGACTTCGCTTATTGCAGTTTGAGGGTTTTCCACCTCAGCCAAAATGCAGTTCTTCATCCAATTATTAAAATGTTGCATCAGAGCTCAGTTAGGAGGAAATCACCTGGTTCTGAGTCACCAGCATCTCTTCCTACCACACCACAGTAGTCCAGACTGGCCCATCACATATCTTTTGAGTATTTTCAAAGGCTGCCGTAAATGCATCCATCTGTAGTCTCTGAACTGCTTTCATATATATCAGTAAGTCAAAGTAAGTGACTGAGAGTTCCCAACAAACTATACTTCTGCCAATGAAATTGTACCCGTATCTATTGTATTTGCAGCACAGTGAGTGCCAAAGCTGCTTCAGAAAGGCTTTTTCAGGTGCCCGCAACTGAGTTAACTTCAGAAAAAGGTCATTTTCCTGTCTAAAGGCAGGATCTCCTTTTATCTGGGAGTTGGTATCCTGTAACAAAAAGATACCTCTGATTTTAAAACTTTTGCCTTCCTTCGCTGCCCAGTTTCTGCTGGTTTCCTAGTGCCCTCCACACACTGGTATTCAGAGACAGGGTAACTGGAGAGCACTGGAGGGGGATGCCCAGGGCTTGAGGGACTGACACTACAAGACAGAGCCGTTCTTTTCTAGGCTATTGTTTCCAGTTGGCCTAGGGTGCTCCTGTCTGATGGCTGTTTTATGACAAGAGGATTCAGTCAGTAGCTATCAGTTTGGCTGACAGAAGACAGGTGTCAACAGCCCATCAAAGGGGGGACAAGACTGAGTAGACTACAGGGATGGGAACTAAAACAGGTCTCTTCAGGTCAAGGTGATGTATATCGATAGGGCTTGTGTGCACAGACAGCTTGTGTGCTGTTCCTGTCCTCCAGGTAGAGAGAACAGTGCACCTCGTGGCGCTTTCCATTATTGCTAAACTTCTTCTTAAAAAATGTTAGAATAAAAAAAAAAAAAACTTCAGATGTTTCTGTTAGAGACACTGGAGAGATGTGATCTATAATAATATTTGCTTTGTTCCTCACAATCGCCTTCATCCTCCTCCTTCCCCCTCCACCCCCCCAGCTGGCTGGGGCTGCACCAGACAAAGGCAGCAACCCCGCTGATCCCTCTTTCAACCTAGCTATTAGCATCAAAGAACAAAAGCAAACAGCACCGGCTTGTGGCTCAGCCATTTACAAAGGCGCAATAAACGGACTCTTGTGTATAGGGTAAAGCAAACCCTGCCTTGTGTTTTGTTAAGAGGCAGGACTTTCCGCGTTTGAAGTGCTCTGAGATGGGGAAAGTGGGGAAACCTTCCTCTACGTGGCAGTAAGTGCCATGGTCACTGGGACCAGAGTTAGCCATGAGTTCTGTGTGCTCCCTGTTTCATCAGGGAATGCTGTACCTCTTCAGTGCCTATGTAGGTAGGAGATCCCTGTCATGGAAGTAGGGTAGGGCTGATGGAAGACGAAGAAAGGGGGGACATCTTTTAAACAGTCATTTTAAAAACGAACCAGAAAAAGCATGAAGAGAATTTGAGAGAACGCCTCAGATGGCAGGAACTCCAGTAGACTCAAGTTAGCTCCCTGATCTGGTCACTGTGGCCATTTGCCATCTCTGTTCTTGAGCCTCTTTTCTAATTGCAGAGGCACCAGTTGTGCATGAGCTACAGCATCAGAGTGCACTTGATTAAGGGTTCCTTTTGCAGTATATGCAACCACATTTTTAACTGCACGCTAGAGGTGAGTGGCACCCTGTACCACAGAGGTGTTATGGGGTTTCCTGTGAGGACTGGCACGGCAATTTCAATTGTAAGCCACAGTGGTATTTATTGTAGGGTCTTTTGCGAGGGCTGACTGGCTGCATGCAATTTTTGTCTTAACAAAGAAAGCAGTGCTTTCTTGTGTGTGTTTTAAACTAAAACCCAAGTAGTTTCACCATTTGAAAATCAGCATTTGCTAGCAGGTACCACATGGGGGGGTGTCTGCAATACAAGAAATGGAGTGTATAGTATAGGAGGGAAGTGGCACTGATGACTTTGGCTACCAAACAGGTAAATACTGCAGAAGTTCACAGAAATGTGAACAGTGTCTTTTCTGATGCAACCAGTGCATACAGAAATTGTGTTGGGTGAAGACATTCCAAAAAGACAGAGGGAAAGGAAAGCTAAGAGTAAAACTGGTCGGGCTCAGGGATGCCTGCTCCTAGGGACATCTGAACAAAACGTATGGGTAAACAAATGGAAAGCCCCTTGCTGGCTGCCCCCTTACTTGCCAATGAAAAACTATGTTTTGGAGATGCTCTGTAGCTTTTAACACTTAATTGTTCCCCTTTTTAACAACTTCATGACCTGTTTAATTCACGCACAGTTAAATAAGTATTATTTAACGCAGTAGATCAGTTACAGCCTACTGCCTGCCTCTCCTCTTATTTGCTTAATGTGTTTATCCTTTGCTCACTGTTGGTTCCCTCTTTTCTCTGCCCTTTCTGTCTGGTGACCCCTTTATTCCCCAGACAGACCACTGATTCCCTTCTGGAGCACAGACACCCTGCTGTACCTCGGGCTGTGGCCCTGCCTGCTCCCATGGGCAGCGAGGCTGAGAGGGTGCAGGGGTCTGGAGCTTTGTACCTGTTTGGAACAGGCAGTGGGGGAACTGCTGGATTATCAGTAGCACATGTGGTGACTTACACTGCTCCCTCCTTCCTCTTTTACTTCTGACATGTGTGATCATCTTCTCTGACTGTGACTCTAACTTCCCCGCAAACACCTCAATTCAAGTTCTGTTGTGGACTCGTTTCTTTGGCATCGTGTTCTCATTCTGCAGTGGTGGTGAAGGGTCTGCTCTTTCCTTCTGCCCCTGCTCTCACTTTCTATCATCAGTGCGTGTGTTGCTGCCTGACACTTGTTTTTCTTTCCTGCCTAAAAATAATTACTCCGAGGCAAACTTTCAGTGCTAGGTGTCCTTCCAGGTTCACATGCAAAGACACCAGATCTTAGATACCATTATGTGCTGAAAAAGGAAAGGCAACAAATAACACTCATCAGATCTGACATACATATTTAGTGGAAGCTACGGAAATTAAATGAGTTGGTGCAGCAGTCCCTCCCCTGTTTGTGCATTGTTTTATTTGGGTTATTACTTCCTTAGCGAAGGATGGCTTGATATATGTGTGATGTACCACAGGGACTTTTCCTCAAATGATTCTGGAACCATTACAAAGTGATGAACAAAATGCAACAGAAAGTGAAAAACAGAAAGCAACATCCACAGGAATCAGTCACTCACCGCTGAAATGCAAGTGTCTTGGGAAGACAAGTGGCACTGGTTTCACGGGAACATAGCTGGTTTGGATGGAAAGGGAGAGTGGTGATGGAAAGGGGAGGGGATACTCAGGGAAGGAGAATACGTTCTTAACCTCGGTGTGTAGCCGAAGCACCCAGCATGTCATGCTCCTGGACTCATGGCAGAAATGCTCTGGGACCTGTAGTAACCTGAGGGGATAATGTATTGCTTTGAAGCCTTACCTGAAGGACGGTACCTGCAGCAGCATAGCTCATGAGCAAGGTACAGGAAGATTGCTACATTGGGACTTGGCCCCACTGTTTCCACAAGCAAGTTCATGTTCCTCTTTGGAGGACTGCCTGGCAAGGAAGGTATCGATCTAGTCTAACCCCATGAGATTTCAGAGGTTCCTCCCTCATGGTGTTATGATAAATGGGGCTATTCAGAACAAGACTAAACTTGCGATGCTAAAAAGATGTGAGAGGCATGTTTTAAAAGCACATTCCCTGGGGCTGATGAACTCTGCCCAAAACATATACTACATTCAAAGATACGCCTTTTCTGTGACTTTTCACTTACATAGCCTTGCTCCTCTGTTTTTTAAAGGACTAATTTATTCTGGGATTTATGTGATTGATTCCTAAAGAAGTCTTGTGTCATGGCTGAAAAAATACTGATTGAAATTTGGTCTGATTTCCACATCTTGTGAAAAGACAACACGTGGGACGTGCCAACCTGTGGCACTCCTTCTCCCCCGCCCCCTCTGCTGTCTGCAATGAAGGATGTTTTGTTTTTTTTTTTTTTTTTTTTTTTGAGAATGATGGGCAGGAGGAATGATAAGGAGTGGGCTTTCCTCTAAGGGCTTTCGGGACTGAGTGTCTTGCACCTGATCATAAATTCACATGGCCCCTTGTAAAAGGGGAGCAGGTTCTTTTCTTTTTTTCTGAAAACTTGCTTGAATTTATGTGCTGTAGTAACCTGCAGGTAGGTTTTGGTTCTTTCTCTTGCATTTGTGTGTGAAAAAAAGTAGAATATTTTAACCAATATTCTTACAGGAACTGATGTGGCTTGGATCTATCTGATTCCAGGAACTCTCTCCGGACAGATATGATGGTGGATTTACTTCTACATGCACAGTGGAGAGGGAGACAAAGCCTCCTCCCTTGCATGGCTGGGTGCTTGGCTGCAGATGGGTGGCCTTCAAACAAACCTAATTACTTCTGGTTTTGCATGAAATTGATTTCCATGCAAGGATGCTGAGTTTCTGTGTGAATCTCTAATGGCTTTTCTCTCTTCTCTCTCTCTCTCTCTCTTTTCCTTCTCTCCCTTCTGCTTGCCATGAAAACACCTCGACAGATGTCAATCATATTCCAGGTAAGTGTTACCTTTGCTGAGCTGAAGGGCTGCTCTGTAAGGAGTGGTGGTGGGCAGGTACCAGGGGCAGAAATCACAACCTGCCTCCCGAGAGTGTTCAGCACAAATCCTCATAATGGACATCACAGGGTCTGGATTGCAAGGTCTTTGATAAAAGGGGAATTTCATAGTAGCAAAGGTCACAAACTTTTCAGAGATTAAGATGTGATGGTCAGTTAAAGGGATGTTTTCTGAATGAAAATTGCATTTAAAATGGTTGCTTGTATTGCTAATAAGCTGGCATTGAACATTGCAGAATATACAGCTTATTTCTTACACGGCTATTTGTAGACATACAGATCTAGTTTTGTCATTTTCCTAATCCCAGTGTAGTCCACTTCATTTGCTAGTCCCACTGATAACCTCCTCAGGTTCATTTCCACTAACAAAGGGTTTTATTGTTCTTGTTTTATGTTAGGTTTTAAAAACAAACAAACAGTGAGTATGTTTCTGGCTGAATGTGAATGTATGATCTTATTTAGGTCTCAAGACTTTCATGCCCCACAGTACAGAAAAGATTCATTCAAAATTAAAAAAAAAAAAAAAAAAAAGGAATGTGTTTCATGTGCATCGTTTATTTGGGGAGTCCTTCCTGGCGGAAGCGTTTTACCACAGAGAACTCCAAGCCTCCCTCCCCGAGTTGCTTTCTCATTGCTGAAAGGATCTGATTCCCCCAGCTTCAGCTACAAGGGTTAATCGGACTAGACCACCTTACTCTGCCATCCACATCCTATTGCCACTGAAGCTTAAGAAACCAATTTTTACCTCACGCTCAGGCAGCTCTCCACCTGGTTTATCATTATGTGAAATGGAAATGAGGGCCCAGGGAAGCAGCTGGCATTGCCATGGCTGGGGGTGGGATGATGGGCGAGTCGAGGCTTTTTTCTTCTCAGCTTTGTGCATAACTTTGGCTAAACCCGACCTGGACCTGGAATGGGTTCTCCATTCAATTTGCTTCTTTTCTACAGTTGGACAATCAGGTTTTGTGAAATACTTCAGAGAAATGCAGTGAGGGCCAGCGGCTCGGGTAATTTCCTTGCATATTTAGCCCTTTTGGCTGCTCTCATCAGTCCCCTTTTTGTTCTGCTGAGATCCCTTGCATTCTGTCTGCATCTCAGCTGGCAGTAATGGGGATGAAAGTGGCCAAATGGCAAACATTGCTTGGCATGTCTTGGAAAGAAAGCCTCTGTACACCATAACCTGCAGGGCTGAACATGTACCTTCTCTACTCCAGGCTGAGGTGTCCAGGAGTTCCCGTCTCCTGTCACCAGGCAGGATCTGACAGGGCATGCATTAAGGGCTCGGGGTCACAGGTCTCTCCACCAGCTCCTGAAGCTGTTGGTGTCTGTGGCAGAGGAGGATGGTTGAACTGGGAAGGTATGGCCTTGCTATGCTCAGCCAATACATGGATATTTTATTTCTGTGATATGCCATGAACAAGTATTGCCTCACACAGCAGTGAACAGCTCTTCTGCCCCACTGCCACCTTATTCTTCTTATTTATATGCCTGGACGTGCATTTTTGTTCTCCCTATCGCTCACATACATATGTTTTTGTTCTCAGGACTGCTTGGGTACTTTCTCACGTGGATTTCTAGTCATACTCGGATGCTCTTTTCCACGTGCTGTCACAGGCATCTCTGCATGTTTTCATTCTGACAGTTACCCTCCCCTCATTACGGGGCTCTGCACCTGATTGCTCCTAGACACCCAACCCCTCTGCTCAGCCCCCCGGGGAGCACACTGGCGCTGCTGTGGGCCTGGGCTGCGACGTGGACCACGGGGGGGTTTGGGTGCGTGCCTCCCCTCTGCCCAGCTGAGCCGAGGTTCTCTCCCTGTCCAGCCATCCAGACACCCGCGTGGTGAGAACAGAGCCCCAGGCCCCTGCCAAGATGGTTGCTTTAACTGTTCACTGTTTGCAAGATAAATTAAGTATTTTATGAGCTACTGGTAGCTATTTCCCCACAGGCAGCAGAAGGGTAGTAAGGAGGCTATCGATTAACTGAATATTTTTTCTTGTCAAATAGAGTGGTTAGAACTAATTCCCCGTAAGAGAAGGTAGCTGGGAATGGGCTGGGGCTGGACCAAGACATGGGGCTCTGCTGGGTGCAGTTCCTGCAAGGTGCAGAGATGTTGGTCTTGTTCAAAGTAAATGGAAATGCATAGTGTGAGCCTTCCTCGGCCGCGAGGTCTCTGCTTGTGAAGAAGGGGCACTCTGGCAGCTGGGCCTGGTGTGTTACACTACTTTCCAGAGCCAGCTGAAGATCCCGTCTGGTTTATTTCACAAATGAAAGGAGTTGGTCAGTTAGCCCAGTTGCCCTATAGGTGTTTTGTCCCAGTCACAAAATAACACCGCATTGTAAGGAACAAAATTGAGTGTTTAGAGCAGGGCCCTGGATCTGGGAGCGTTGCTATCTGTGCTGAGTTGAATCACTGACTCGCTGTGTTGTTTAGGGGAGAAATAACTTCTTTCAGTACTTCAGTTTTCCCTCTGGGGTTATAGCTACAGCCTTATCTCATCTTCACAACAGGCTTAGAGATCTTAGGCTGAATGTTATGGAAGTTAAGTGTCTTTTTACAGAGGTTAAGAGCCTTAGCTGGGGAACAGTGTGCAGCATGGCCAGAACGGATGCCTCCGTCACCTCTGCACAATACCTGCCCCTTTCTTTGCACCTTCTGCTCTTTGCCAGGGGTCTAGGTGCTGAAAGGCAAATTGTTGGGGAAAGACCAGTTGATCAAGCAGCTAGTGACGTGCTCCCATCTTATTTATTTATTTATTTATTTTTCGGTGGAAGAATATATGAAGGAGAAAGGACTAAATATGGGTCCTTAATATTATGGTGACTGGCACTGATACCTGGTGGGTGTCAAACCCGAAGGAGTGCTTTACCTGTCCATGCCACGTTTATCCCCTTTTTGGGAGAGATCTTCAGATATTCCGGAGGAGAAGGCTCAGAGATGAAGTTCTGGTCATTTTACTGTCATGATTTTACTGCTGACTAGAGCTTGCATGTAAATGAATGGGCACAACCCTGTAGAAATGACCTAGTTAGCTGGGGCCCTGAGGAAAAATCAGTCCCTGTTTGCCTGAGCAAGTCTTCCATAAGGATACAGAGGTTCTTGAAGGCACAAGCATACAAGCACTTTTTTTTCGTTCAGGTCTTCTTATCTTTCAGCCTCTATCTTTTAATACTCCTTTCCGTTCTTCATTTGAGGGCTGATATTTTAGTCCATCTTCCTAACTCCATGTCATAGGGTCATTTAAGCAGTACCTGTATGCTGTGTTCTGCGTTCTTGAAGCTGAATTATGCGTTTTGGGCATGAGTGTGTGTGAATTGTGTTGCTGCCTGTTTGAAGTTTCCTATTTGCAGAAGCTACTAGGTAAGAGTACAACTGATAGTTGTACCACCCATGCCGTATCTTCAAGGTATCTTCACATAGGTGGTTGAAACCTCTGTGTATATACAGTTTTCATAGGTGCCACAGTTGTTCTCATTCTTGCATGCCCTTTGTACAGGCACTGTCTACAAATGGGATTCTTCTCACTGAAAAGTTAATGCTTTTCAGCTCCGTGCACACCCATTTACAAGAACATGGCAGTAGTGATGGCTGGGTTCAGAGCAAGAATTCCAGGCCCAGAAACCTCCTTTTTATGCAAGTAGATGCTTTGGAACAAGTTTAAGAAACAAAATTAGCATTGGTCTTTCACTGATATACCTTTGTGATTTCTGGTTGTCACTGCTTTAAGGACTTTCTGACCTGATGACATTGTGCCTGGTGTTTTACAGTCATGGATGGACCTATTTTCTTTGGTCATGTCCAGTTTTTATTTTTCTTATTCCACTTAAATATTTTTCCTCCACAGTATCCTGTGATAACAAGTCCTGTTTTTAATTATGCAACTGTGGAAAGTACTTTATTTCACTTGTTTTTACAGGTGTTAGTTGAAAATACCATTCAGTGACTCCTTCTCCTAGTGTTCTGACAAATAAGAAAAAAAAATTCCCTGTTCACTTCCTCTGTATTATTTAGGATTTTAATTCTATCATGTATATTGTCAGACATTTCTGTTCCAAGCTGAGGAGTCCTATTCCATGTCTAACCCTTTCCCACTTGTGCACCTACTTGGTCAGGTGCTCTGTTTTCCACTGATACACATCTTCTTATCTGCCAGGCATAAAATGCATTCACCCCCAGCTCTTGCCATCTGCACACGTTCTCTTGTGCATGCAGTCATCTTTGCAAACACTTGCATGTGTATTTTTGTGCTTCAAACACCATCCTCCTCCTAACCCTCCCCATGTGAACATTGCACTAGGCATGTGCCATGTACAAAGTCTGAGTGCTGTTTCTGCCATGGGAGAAAGGAGATTGTATGGTTTGATCTCTCTCTGCCCATAGATGTTGGGATAAAATACTTTCTCTTTGGCTCCCATCCCACGCTATTTTTCCTTTGATCACCCAGACTAGGTGCCACTCACCCTGACTTACTGCCCCCGATAATGACAAAACCTCTCCTGGAATCACATAGCAGAGGAAGCAAAGGGGGTGGAAAAGAGGAGCTAGCACAGCTGTTGTGTATAATTGGATTGGAAGTGGGCCTCCGGCTACAATAACAGAACTGCACTCCCGGCTGGCCTCACTGCTGGGGCCTGCGAGGAGCCCCTTGGCTGTTGAGCACGGCGTGGATGAATCAAACAAAACTGACCGCTCCCTAGCCTGTGCTACTGCTTTGCCCAGGTATAAAAAATGGGTGCCACGAATGCCAGCAGCCAAGAAATCAGGTCATCCTCTTGGCAGAGCTGACCTGTCTAACAGGTAAAAGATTTGAACTAGAACTCAGAATGATTTTTCCTTTTCAGCTGTCTCTTCGAATGCCCCCAGACAAGGGTTTTGCATGAGTCGTGTCCTTTGGGCTTACTGGGAACGCCCTGGTTTTGGTATGTGGGGTCTCTTATGGACGTTTCCTTGCTCTCTGAGTTTTAGAAAACCTCAAGATACCTATTTTATCTTAAATATCATGGGGGAGAAGAGGAACTTGTTAGCTCTCCTCCTTAACTAGAAGAGGGAGCTGCTGATGGAGCTGGAGTAGGAGGCTCAGAGGGGAAAGAAGCCTATTTCTTAAGGAAGTACTAGGTCTAGGAAATTAGGAAAGGAAATGTAAAGAACAGATCGCATCACTCATTAGAGCGCTCTCCTTTATAGTAAGTGTCATTTTATTTTTGGAAGAACCCCTGGTTTGCACAATTTCTTTCTTCAGCTCCACCATAAGGGATTTGCATGTGTGTCCTGGACCAGAGGGCTTGAAGCCTTGGCTCAGACACATATTGCAGCTGGCCCTGTTTTTGTCTGAATGGGTTGTGGAGCCTGATACCCAGGAAAGGATCCTCGGGGGGCAAGCCTGCCCCTGCAGAGAGCTGGTCTGCTGCTGCTGCTGCCTGGCAAACTCTTTTCCTTTCCAAAGAGCTTCTGGGCTATTCTTCTGGCGGTGTCATTAAAAGGGAAATATCGAGGCTGCCCACCTGAACAGAGCAGTTCAGCAGCGCACACACACATGCACACACGTGCACACCCCCAGAGCATGGGCCCAGTAATGTGGGAGAAGCTATAATTAACTAGACGAAGGAGTCCATTTTCCTTTGTTGCTGCAACCGGTTATTACTGTCAGCTGTGTTTTGTGCTCTCCACACTTTCTTAGGATTTGTGGGTTTATTTTTCCATTTGAAATGTTAAGTACCCAAATGCGGTGCTGGGGGGAAAGGGAGGTAAGCTTCAAGGTGGCTCCAAGGTTTTCTTCATTTCCTCCTCCACCCTGCAAATTGTCCCTAGTACATTCTTAAAGCTGAGGTCAGCTGCTTGATTACATTGCTCTTTCATATTGTACTCTGAAGTTACTTGTAAAAGTGTCCTTTTGGCTTCATAAGAATCCAGCAGTGGCCCTTGATACTTTGTACAATTAGAGCCACTTAATTCTCCTATTTTGATATGGAAATCAGATGGTTCACAATATTTTTTTTAAATGTAGTTCTTTTAAATATTACTTTGAGATCAAGGGAGATTAATATTAACCTTTAAGAAAATAATATTGATTTGGTAGCAGGTTAAAGAAATATCAAAAAAGCCTCCCAAGTCTAAACAGAAAAAGTCAATTGTGACAGGCGTAGATCATGGCCAGAGAGCAGAGTTGATGTCTGTCTGCCCTCAGCAATGGAGATATTATTTTAATAACAAACCTATGCTCTGAAGAACCAGGCCACTTTCTCTTCACATTACTGCTGAAAGTCTGAAGAAGCTGCCGCTCCAGAGGCTGAGCACAAGCAGATGCTTATCGTTATCCAAGAAACCTGTTGAGAGCCTCCCTCCAAAGCCATGTGTTTGTCCTTACTGTAGCTCACATTTGACATTCAGTAACAGCAAGTCTCCAGCTTGCTGGCTTTGACATGGAGTTTCTTTGCAGCAGATAAGCTGTTTATTCTGTGCTTTTCCTGAAGCTTTTCCAAAGCTACCCACCATTTTTGGTGGTAGTTGTGCCCAGCCAGTAGATTATTGTAGGAATGACGAGATCTGCTTAGAAAAACCACGCAGCACCTTGACCCTGGTGGTTCATGCAGGTTTGTGCCAACGTCTTCCCAGATCTGTGCTGTCTGGGATTGCAGCCCTGAGGCTTCAATCTTTTTTTTTTTTTTTTTTTTTTTTAAAAATCTAGGATTAAAAGGGAAAGCTGAAACAGTGCACGTTTCAACTGATTTTAGATGGAAATTCAGATTTTCCTATAGGATTTCCCCCAGAATGTGATGCCTATTGACCCAAGCAACGGTTGTACATGTAAATGTACCGGCTTTGGGGCCTGATGAGTTCATTTGGTGTCCTGAGTCAGCTGAAAGCTTTTCTGGCCTTTATGGTAGAAGCCCAAATAGCACGGTGATAGATGTCCCCGCTGTTCTGGCAAAAGCCGGTCTAGTTTTCAGGGCCGCACGCCTCTCAAACCTCTTGCATTAGTTTATTGGATGCCCTCGCAGTCCAATAGCAAGTGCTACCCCATGCCACCTTGAGATGACTTTGACTTTTGATTTGAAAATTGTTTTAGTTTCTTGTCATATCTTGAAACTGATGTAAAGGTGAAACAATGATGCCAGTTCACATTTTCTGTGTTGATTTTACTGTGACGAATTTGAGGCATTCGTTACAAATGCTGCAAATGTCACAGACTTAAGATCTCTGAAGTTGAAGGTTTTGGTTGTTAATGACATTTTGTTGGAGATAAATTCACTCATTTTCACTCCTATTTTAAATTGCAAGGGGAAAAAGTTTTCAGATGAGGAAAATTGATATGTTCTTTCATTATTAAATTATCATTATATCTAATAATGGATCTTGAATTCTGTTGGTGATCTGTTAGTTAAAATAAGGATCTGCATCAATGGATGAAATGAGAGCTAATACTGTGGATTTTTTTGCTCTATCTCCAAGTCCACCCCCCTTTTCCTTCCCGATTTAAAAAGGAGAAGGTTGCATTTGGGGGGACACTATTTTTCTTTAATCTTGTCACTTCTGTTGCCCAGCTGGGACTAGAAGATCAATAGAAGCACTCAGTACCACAGCTTCTGTATTTCAAATCTGACGAGAAGCAGGGGAGTCAGAAGACTTCTCAGGGAGATTTCATCCTGCTGGTGTTTGAACCAGGGCCAAGGCAGGGGCCAGAAGGGTGGCTGTGCCTCGGAGGTGCTCACCCTGACAGATAGGGCACACAGCGCTGGCCTTCTGGGATAAGGGCAGAATTCCCGACATTTGGGATCTTTATAGCTCCTCTGTGGCTTGTTGAGAGAGAAAGAGGTGTTACTTAGGGTGCGATTCAGAGTGTTTAATGCAGGCTTCTGCTGTGAACCCTCTCTGGAGGTTCTCTTTGTCAGTGTCACTTTTCCCCGAGCGCACAAGGCTCCTGCCATCCCCGGCAGCTGCGCCTGTTGGTGCTGAGCCTCGTAGCCAGGCTGTCCTTCCCCCTGGTACCTGGGGCTGAGGGGCTGCGAGCCCTGTCTCTGCTCGGGGTCTGATGTTAGCTCCCTGCTGGGCTCGCTTCACCTACATGCCATACTGCCACCTTCTCACCAATTCTCCTTTTTCACTGTTGCTGCTGGGCCTCTGTGCTTTGTAGGTTCTAACAATTACACTTCTGTCTTCTCCTGGCCTTTTCCAGTGCCTTTTCCAGTGACTTTCAGGTGCCCAGTTGGCTAGACCTAAGATTTGCCTATCAAGAATGATGGGCTCAGGGGCCATTAATTACAGACACAATTTCAACCCACTCTCTTAGCAGAGAAATTCTATTCAGTGAAATTATATCTTGTGATGTAGACCAGAAATATGTTTTACAATATCAAATCTGTTATGTTTATTTATAGCTAAAACTAAACTAAAAACCGTCTAAACCTATGTTGTGTTTCTGATTACTTTTCTAAATCCACAATAATCTTCAGGAACATTAAGATATTTGCATTCCTTAGACCGTACAATTATTAATCCCCTTATCTGGCTTGGAGTTCTCTGTGGGTGAACATATTCTTGGGATGATCTGGGTTTTAGATTTCTCCAGCAGACACGAAGGAAAAAATATAAAAGAGAGATAAATAAACAAATTCAAACTCAGCATGCTGCTTGTTGAAAAAATCTCATTCTAATATATTCATTTGACCTCTCAGTCTCCGTGAAATTAAAAAAAATCATTGCTTTGTTTGATCAATAAACTGAGTTGAGATAGGGGTGTGTGTGTGTGTGTGTGCGCGTAAGTAAGTACCAAAATCCCTGCCATATAAATGCTGCATGAAGTAGGAGATGTGGAAAAGGAACAAGCTAAGGGGAAGAAGGTCAGGGAATGAAATATGGAAGGGCTCACTCATGGTTCAAGTGGGTAGGGCTTGGTTTTTACATATGTTACTTCTGTGATGTCATGTGTCACCAAATTAACTGATGGGTCAGCTGATGTTTTATGGATTTGGCAAAAATATATTTTTAGTAGTATCTAAAGGATATTTGTATCAATACAGCTGTATAGTAAACGTATTTGAAAATTGGGGCTGGAAACAGGTTGTAATTGGGACAAACAAGGTTTATGCCAGGAAGAGTTGCTGGGCAGAGACTGCAGCAGGCCTGGAGACCACCACAGTCCCCTCCACAGAGCTGGCAGTGGCCGTCACTGCTGAAAGGAGCTGTGCTGCTTCCTCGCTTTATATCTCAAATTATGAAACCCAAGAGTGGCTTTAGCTATAGAGCTGTGAAGTAACAAACTGTCCTCAGAATTTGAATTTCAAGTTCTTACCAGAAGGGAAATGGATTAGTATTAATAACAGGTTGGATGTACGTCTTTTAGTCCTTGCCAGATCTGGTGTGTGTGAGGAGTGTTGATCAACTAAAAATACATGCTGAAGCCACCACATTTATGCGTGAGGATAGCTTTGTGTGTGTGTATAAATACATTTAGCCCAGAAGTTTCCTCTGAAGCAGATAGGGTTGAATCATGGCCTCCCTTCCACGGACCATCACATCTTTGAATTTTGGAGCTGTAGCAGGGGAGAAGCTATTTCTATAGCTCTCCACAGGAGCCCGTGCTCCCTGTGGAGCCCCATTGCAGCTCTGGGCTCTCCTTGTCCATTAGCTGTACTGGTGTGCGATGCCTCCGGAGTCACTCCCCGGGGAACGTGATTAGCCTCAAATGCAGTTTGAGGCCACAAACAGCAGGCTTTCCTAGCTGTGACAGAAGCTTTTCCTCTCAGCGTGGAAAGCAGCATTCGTGTGTGCCCTGTGTGCTACACCCATACTTGATCTAGCTCAAGTATGTGAGCTCCAATCCCGAGAGGTATTGGACAGCAATCAGCGTGCATGTATATTGCTGCCTCTTCTCGGTTGTTCTTTTCTTCTTACTTCCTCTCTTTTCTCTCTCTCTTTCAAAGGCCTCTCACACCTGATGATGGGTGAACAAGGTAAGTCCTTCACCTTTCTCTTTTTTTCAGTCACTGACTGTGGAAAGAGCTTTGTGCTTCTTCTCTGAGCTGGGCTTTGCATGAGGTGCCTGGAACTGGGCTTACTGGTGCCAGTCAAACCATTTGCATTTTTGCCACTCTGGGTCCCATGTGGCTACTTGTCAGCCTGGGACCCAGGAGGGAGAGTCTAGGGAGCACAAAATGATCCTCTGGAGGTAAGGAGGGATATTTTCCCCCTCTATGCAGTCCACCTGCATTCCCATTTCTTTCTTGTGCCAGCTGTAATGACTCCCGCTCCTTCTTGGTAAATGTAAAGCTCAATGTTGGTCTTTAAGAGTGCAATTATTACAAAAAATATGCTAATAGCCCTTGTGGCACGATCCTAACTAATTATGAATCCCGAGGAAAATTGCCTATAATGGGCTGTAAGTCCTGTGCCTGCAATTTAAAATATTCAAATATGCAAAGAGCAAAATGGTTTAGAAAAATACCAAGGCTAGCCTCAGGCTGGGCTACAAATGGGGTCTATGCCTGTATATGTTTTAATATCTCAGCCTGGATTGTGTTATTCATCTATTGGTTGTGACATTATGGGATCATTAGTCCCATTTTGCAATATGGGGGTGTGGAGCAAGAAGCTGACGAGCAGAAGCGAGGCAGGAGAGGGGTGATCCTGTTTGCCTTGGACAGCATCAGCATCTTGCTGACGCAGTGCACGGGGAGGAGTTAGCAGCACTGGTGGAGCACTCTGATCTTGTGAATAACACTGTCAAATCGATGAAGTCTTAGGCAAGGTGTGTGAGGAGAGAGACGTGTGAGCAGGACAGGGCAACTTGATCCCAGAACACTAGAAAGACCAGGCCAGCAGCTTGTCCATGGGGAGAAAATGTGAGCATTGCCTCTAAAGCCTGATGAGGCCTTCCTAGACTAGATATACGGAATTGTATTCTTGCCATTAAGTGAACCCGAAGAACGTAGTGCCTCTAGAGGCTCAAAATTAGATATTTGAATAAAAAGGACATAATATCTCAATGAAATCTAGAAACAGTTAGGACATAAGCAGTTTTTATTCTGTAGTTCAAGGCAGATGTCTGCTATGAGTTCATGACAGCTTGGGAAACAGAAGTGAAGCTGGGGCTCAATGCTGAGGGAGTTAGCATCCCCATGGGGTAGGCAAGTCAGCTCCTTAGGACTGCATGTCAAGACCATGGTGTTTGGCATGTGAAGCATCTGGCTGAGTTCTGGGAAGCACCGAGCTACTTCTCTGTCCCTGCTTGTTGTTCAGCTGGGCTCATGGCTCAACAATCATGCTTAGTGAAGGATCATCCACCAGAAAAGTCCCTCCAGCATATTCTAGTTGCTGAGGATGCAGCTGAATATGGCAAGCTATTAGCAGAAGAAGGGTGATGGCGTGTTGGGAGTGATCAGGACAGTGAACTTTCATGGCTACTTTCAATCTCAATAACACTGAACATGTCTTTATAGTGGTCTGTGATTTAGCACTGGATTGCCTAAACAGATGGACTTGGCCATTTAAATTACAAGTTGCAACTCAGCTGGCTCCCGAAGACTCGCACAACCTATTCTAGACTGTGATTGCCATCAGCTTTTTCTATACTCTCTTGTCTGGAAAAAATGTGAAAACTATTGGTTTCTGGCAACGTTAGCCACACTTATTTATCCATGACACATCAGGGAACAGTGGCCTCTTTTCTTGCCAACCAACTTAGAGATGCACCTTTTTGATAAATATTTACTCTCTATAAAAATACGATGGATATAAAATATGTAAATGTATATATGTATGTAAATATGCAATGTCAATGTTATATACAAACACATTAGCTTTGGTAGGTGAAATGTGTTTAGCAAATATATTATCATGAGATTTATTTTTGTCTGTCCTACTCTGTTGTTTCCTTTGCTGTTTTGAATTTGACGTGGAATGAGGCATATCACTGCCGTGCTATTGCATGAAAGGTTTGCATTTCTCAGTGGAAAATCAAATTGAAGCAAAAAGGCAGTTTCTGGTGGTGCCATCAGTTGTTTAAGCCTTGCTTTGTGCTTTACTTGTGGTGTGACTCTTGTTTTTCTCTTGACACTGTGTTTTGGTGGCTTTGGTTGCTATAGAAAAGCAAGAAAATGAGTGTATTTATAAGTATGGCCAGTGACACCATTTTCTGTTTTTTATGCTTCTTCCTTTCTTCTCTTTTGCCTCCTCCGTGACGGACACCCCTCTTGTTCCTCCTCTCGCCTGGACGCACACCTTCCTGCCTGTAGGTAGAAGTAAAGGTAGACATTGCATTCTTTCTAACACTTTGTTGCTTGTAAAATGCTTGTCAATGGACACATTGTGTTTTTATGAATGTGGCTTACATCGGAATTGAATGACATTACTTTTGAACATACTTTGCTTTGTTTTATAGAAGAAACAATTAAGATGGATGCTTTGAGGGTTGCTTAACAGATGGTATTTCCTCCCTATTCATACTGAAGTGTGGGCCATGCACTGCCAGGCCCTCTGTAGCTGGTGACGCTGGGGTACAGAGCGACAGTCACTTCAGTCAAAGACAGAGCCAGAGGCCGGAGGCCTAAGCTGGTACTGGTGGCTCCTGCACTGGAGCCCTGCCACTGCTGGGAATTTTGACACCGGTGTTGGTGGAAGCAGGACCTGGCTTTGCCCAACACTTCTCAACCATGGAGGTCTCTTCAGCAGTCATTTCTTCCTCTCTGCTTTGTTCCGTCTCCCTGTTAGCAAAAAGGTGCTTTTCAAGGAGGAATTGAGTTGCAAAGAGCTGCAGAGGAAACAAGAATCATCAGCATTGCTAAACAGAGGAACCATTCTCTTTGCAGCTCAGTACAGCACAGAGCATGAAGTGGAAAGGCTGCTGTGGGGCTCCGGCTTGCTTTTCAGCATTTCACACCTATCTTTAGCATGCAGAGAGCAGTCATCCATCCCTAATCAAAGCTGTCAAAAAGGCAAAATACTGCAAACCTGCTGTGGGTCTCTGGTTGGAGTGGAGGGAAGGGAGAAGATTAATTGATAAATTATAAGCACTGCTTGAGTAAAATCCATTTCTTTGTCCTACTTTCCAATGAGATAGAGAGATTAGAAGGTTTCATTATGCCAAGGCTTACTCATCTTCAACAAATACACTGCTGAAGAATCTGATCTATCAATCAGCAGGATTTGAACACATTGGAGGATGTTGGTTGTGTCCATGCCAATAAGACATTAGGGGATGACATGACTAATTGCCCTACTATGAATTTGGGAGAATATGATAGCTTAGAGGATTTTTTCATGGTAGCTTTCTTTTGAGACACAAGCAGGCTCTGCCCAGTGATTGCTACTCCCTTCATACCCGAATTCTGGGGAGCACGATGCCATGTTAAACACTTTCTCTCTGTATGAGGCCTTGCCTTCTTCTAACAAGTTTGTATTGCTGAATTCTCTGTGATGGGGTGCATCATGTAATTAATATTGTTTGTTCTGTTTTGAAGTTGAAAAAATATTCCACTAATTTATTTCAGAGCTTTTCTACTCTATCCAAAGTTGGGGGGCAGAGAATAACGTGTAAGTTGTACTCAGAGCCATCTTCTTAGCAAGCAGTGAACATGAACTTAATAATCACATATACACACCATAAAAAAATTGAGAACCTAAAGCTGTAAGCACACCATACAAAATGTTACTGTGACTCAACACAGCTGCCAATAATTGAGTTGGCTGATGTATGCCTTAGTGTGATTTAAGGGTCAGTGTAGATCAGGGCAAGTCTTGTACGGCGTGATGTTAGCTCGTGTTGCTCCCTTCTTTTCTCAGGTGGCATTTATGCTGCAGAACTAAGCGGAAAGTCTTTTTAACGGAAAACTCCCATTTGAGCCTGTACAAATGAGGATTATAACATATAGTCTACAATTAATTTATATGCACGGAAACAATTTATTGTGTCATTAAGTGAAAATATTGTTTCAGTTCCCAGCTATGTGTAATTTCTAGCTCTACTTATAACAAGGGACTTCATTAGAGAACCATCACTCTTCGTGAAAAAAGCTGTGTAATTTTGAACCCACGCGTGGCCTTCAGCTCACAGAAAAGGTGGTACCAGATACCATAGTGATCATACCTAGAAGATTCATATTTTTGGGGCATCCTTGTAGTTTTTAGCAAAAACTGTCAGCCACTCTGTCTCATGCCGTGTATGTAGCCAAAGGATATGATGTATGTGATTTCATAAAACCTCTTCACAAGGTATAGCAGTCTGTGACCTTGCATTCATCAGTTGGAACAAGTCTTTCATTAATTGCTTCCACCGTAGTGAATAGGCTTCTTCTGCATCTATTATTTTAAAATTATTTATTTATTTATTTATTTACATAAGTTCCTGGAAAGCTGAAGAAGATGAAGTGCAGGTATTTTGGGGTAATGGCTGGAGCAGTCAGATAGGAGAAATGCATCAATGCATCACTTCTATTTTAACCTGAACTAAATATATTTATACTGTTTGTGTTTTTATTAGGTGTACAAAACTGGTCACAAGGATGAGGTAAATGTATGATGATCAGGAAGGACTTTTATTTTGTTTGGCATGAACTGCTGAATGCAGCTTCTTTTCTGGAGAGGAACTGACAATTAAGGAACAATTATATTGAGCTTATTTCCCTAACACTCCCCAACAAGACAATGATACCAAAGGAGAATATAAATATCCAACTCTCTTTTGCTATTGAACTGGAAGTAATGTGTAGTCATGTTCTTCCATATCATTTGTTCTCTTGACAGCTTTTGTTAAGGAAATGATAATTTGCATTTTTGCTACCATTCACCATTCTCTATATATGTAGTGATTTTTGGTTTATCACCACTCTTGTTTTGGATCTTGCTTCTACTGAGGTTGGTGCCTCCAAAGGAAATTGGCCGTATTCCAGATAGGACCCTCCTCTTTTCACTGGCGTTCTCTCAGGAATGAATTTCACCTAATCAATGAAGTCCTGAGTCTTCTCAAAGGCAATAGCAACATTTCCATTGAATTTAGAGGGCCAAGATTCACCCAAAATCTCAAAAGTCCCCAATGTCCCTTCTGACACGAAGAATGACAGTGAAGCGTAGCGGGTTTCAGGGTGTGCACCACACACCTCCGTAGCATTGGTGCAGCTTTCAGGTTCTCCTCTAAGGCACTGGGTCCTTCCCACCATCAGTAACTGTGCTCAGGATGAATAACTGCACAGCTGCACACTGATTTTCAACATGAAGCAGTTTTTTCCCCCTTTTTTTTTCCACTCTCAGAGGGAAATGAAAAAGCACTCACCTGTTTTATGGATGAGACATTTTTTGAGGCACAATGCGTAGACCAGAGATTAATGGCAAATTCCCTGTATAGTTTTCAGCACTGCAAGATCAGATTATCTCTCTTGGCCCTAACTACTCTTAACCCAAGTAAGTCTTTCAAGTCTTGTAATGTTCAGCATTGCTCTCAGTGAGCTGTGTGAGGTTGTTTTTTCTTTGAATTGTTCAATAATATTGACCAGGAGGTAATGGCACAGAAAAAGCAAAATCACATTTGTGGACTTGGATAGAAGGAAAGGACTGGACTTTACTGATCTGGAAAATACTTTCAAGTTCTTCTTTGCAAGTAATACCATTAGGATTTCGGAGCCATGTGAGTAAGTTCATCTGAGTGGCCAAGGGTTTATGCAAATGTTCAGGAGAAACATCAGTAACAAATTAAATCATTTGTGCTCTCTAAATATCTAATTATACAAGGGGAAAAACAACACTACATTCATCTTGCCAGCCTTGGCAGTGGTTCTTAAGCTCTGGTTTGCCCTTTAAAATATCTTAATATTTGGGTTTTAAATTCATTGTACGTTTTTGGTTTCTATAATTAGAGTCCTTTCTTTAATACTTTCAAAGTGGGTGGTTTTGGGTTTATTTTTCTCTTCAAAAATAAAAATTCCTGCATTCTGATAAGGATGGCTACTTTCAGTTTTAAGTTCCCTTCTAATCACTGCTTAAGAAATAAAGCATTTCATTTTATGGCTAGTGAATACCCAGTCCATAAAACATCTTTGACAGAATGAAGGCCTCTTAAATGTAGACTTCATTCTTCTGGAATCGTTTTTTGTTAGCAAACCTTTGCTACTGGTTTCATATTTTACTTAGGAAAAAACCACTATTTTAAAGTAATTCTTCTAGCTGTAATTAGGGATGATTAATAGTTGATGAATTTCATATTGGGGGATACTTCAACAGGACATTCATCCTATTTCTTTATATTCCAGAACTGATGACAATTGAGGACTTCGGTGAACAAAATCACTAAAATATTGAATACTAGCTAACAGAAAGGAATGGATAGATGTCTCATAGATCTTTTTTTTTTTTTACACCTCTCCATAATAGATTTATGAAGGCAGACAAATGTGACACTAAATAGGACATTTCTGGTAAATTATTTTTTGTTTGGGCATATGGGCATATTTGTGTTTACAAACAATGTGTATGCATAAAATATTTAATAATGCGTTAAGTATTTTGTAGTTTATAGGTAATTTATTTTTTCTTACAGGCTTTCTTGCTGCTTTATTTCAAGCCTGTGTCTTTCTAACGTGTGAATAAACAGCTGATTCTTGATTGGCTTTCATTTTTATGAAGAAGAATGATTCCCGGGAGAGTTAAAGGCATTGTGGCTGTGTTGTGTGTAAACAGGAGCTAAAATATTGTCCTCTCATGCTGTGGTGCGGTCTTCTCTTTTTGATGGGGATCAGGTTTCACTCTTCCCCAAGAGGCTATTTAATTGATATCATTGAAAGGCTTTTTTTTTTTTTTTCTCTCTCCCCCTCTTTTAAAATTGGAGGCATTCAGCAGTGTGTAGAGATGCAGAGGCAGCGAAACAGGCCATGTGCTCGGTAAAAGCCAGACTAATAGTGCTTTTGATGGACGTCTGATTTTTAAAGTGCTGTATCTTTCATTAAAATTTACATGTAAAGTAAGCGCAAGCACAGTGACAAGAAAGCTAATGGAAGTTGCACATCTTGACATAATAACAATCACAAGAAACTGGAGATCCCAGATGGCAGCTTGGCCTTTGCCATCCTTTTAATAAGCTACTAACTGCTAATTATTGCACTCTTATGGGCAAGTTAATTTACTGTTGACTCTTAAAGAGACATTGTGCCTTTTCCTGGCATTTCGTTTTTGCAGTGGGAGAGTGGCTTTTCCCTGCAGACTGGAGTCCTTCCAACGGGCAGTAACAAAGAGGCAAAGAAGCAGAGAGGGAAATGGAACATAATAAGCTGTTTTCTGTGATAATAGCAGAATGTAGGTTTGTGGGTTTTTCCAGGGCATGGGTTTAGAACTGAAAGGGACACCAGCATGTGTATCAGATCCAGGGTTTAGATTTTGTATTTAAAAGAAAGTCATTACTTCAGAGTTAGTATTATCATTCAAATTAAAATAAAAAGGAAAGTCTTTTCCTGAAATAAATGAGGCCTCAGATTCTGAAAATGAAATAAACTAGAAATAGAAAATAAAAATTACAGGTTCATTTCTGTTGCCAGAGATGATTTGAAGGCAAAATTTAAACTCACAATTCTGAAAGATAAATAGTCTGCTGAATTTTAGAAAAAAATATTTGTTTTAACATTACTTACATGGTTGTCATAATTCAGGGAAGGAGTTTATCTGTAAAACATGTATTTTTTTTTTAAACGATCTTTTTCTTCTTCCAGTTGAAAGGGACATTTGATAATGAGTCCAGTCAGGGAGAAGTTTTGATCTAAGAACCTATTTAGGAATAAAGGAACAGCTGCAGTTTAAATGGACTCCAATTCTCACTGTTAATGCTGTTTTGTGAATGCATGATTCTCTGTGATAACATTTGGGAGGAGTGATGGTAGGTAATAGCTTATTTCCTGGGCTTTATGGTAATGCAGCAAAATGGTGATAATGTCATCGGGAGCAGAAATAGACCCCTGTCACACACATCAGATGTCCCTGCAAAAATATGAAACCCACTGGAAGAGGGGAATTTCCCGTTTTAAGGCTCATCGTGGCCTTTTGTGCACTACAGTGATAACATTATGGTACAGTTTAGAAAATATGTGCCGTGTAAGCAGGATCTTATATATTAGAAGTAAGTGCTTAGAAACAACAGTGTTATTTGCAGTGCATTACTAGATAGTAAATATTTTGACTAGACATTAGTGGATAACACGCCATACAAAGGGTTGTAAAACTATTACTGTGAAGAATGCCATGCTTTCTCAAACTGTCTGATATAACTCACACAGTTATCTTCTGTTTCAGTTATTAAGTCATGTCTAATGGTGTGTGATTTCCGCCACATCTAACAACAACAACAATTGCTATTCTGTTTTTGACTCCGTTGCGCCCTTGCCAAGTGCTGATGCATCTGTGACACCCAGCACTTCTCGTTTGTTTGGCCATGCTCACCTCTTCCACGGAGCTAGAGCTCCTTCTCATGCTTGCTTTCATTGCCACGTTTGCTTCAAAAGCCTTGATAATTCCAAGTGTAGGTATCCAGATAGAGATCGGTACAGACAGGCTATGAAATAAGGGAAGATGATAGAAAATACCACCACAGAGACCAAACAATCCAGCACTTGCAAGTTGTAGTGTGTTCATTTGTTTTCAAAGCCGTTTTGTTTGGAAGTTCATGCTACAGACAGTTTATCCTGCAGGTTGATTTGCTTATGGTAGTGTGTTCCCTGAACAGCCGGTGAACCCCATGGACAGTAAAGGTGTTTTGCACCCAGGAATGTGTTGTGTACATGCAAGGACAAAGTCCCCAGTTTTCATTCGTAGGGTTTTCTGCAAGATGCTGGTCTCATCCTATATATGCTTTATATACCCAGAGGTTTGATGTAAGGGTATCAGGAGCCGTATTCTTCACAGCACTGCAAGACTTTTATTGTGGTATAACTGATATCAAAGCAGGGGAATTGCTCTGATGTAAAAGCAATAGTGCAGGGAAGAGTATGGCTCTGAGGCTGTTCTGACAATAACCTGAGGGATTATGGATCATTCTTGCTAAATGATGGCCTTATTTTTGCTCTTGTTAAAGTCAAAGACTGCAAAGCATTTAATAGAAATGGCCCTTTACCAGCACTGCTGTGTGGGGAAAGGCTTCAAGCAGAACTGGTACTTTGAGAATTTGTGTACACAGTTGTCACCATTAAAAAAGTCAGCAGCATTTGCCAAGCAGTACCACACTGTGGTGCCTGAGATATCGCTTTCTCTCCTTCGGTAGAGCAAGAAGAATGTATGTAGTATATGTAGGTAAGTGTTTACGATTCGATTCTGTCAATTGCATGCATTTTAATAGAGCTTTTCTCTCAAATCACAGTTTGATTTGGGAGCTGCTTATAGGTCAGATTATTTCTAAAGCAAAATAAGGCTCCTTTTAATTGATCAAATTCTTTTTACTGAAGACTCTAAAAACATATCAGTATTTGTTCTAAAATCATACAGCTCTGTGATTGTTAGTTGTTAGTGGTGGTAACAACAATGTATAATTTGAATGTTAAAATAATTGTATTTTAAAAGGAGCTGAAGTCTTATTAGGTACAGCGGAATTGTATTAATCTAGCGTTATAAAGCACACACCTTTATTGCCCCTAATTACTGGTGTATTAATAATGACCAGGTTGATGATGAATGTGCTGATCACCAGCTGGGATCAGACAATTACAGCTGATTATGTAAAGAGTTAGTTGCTATAAGCCTTGAAATATTAAAACTTGGCTAGAATAAATATCACTGAAGAACCTTTGTCTTTTATGTGTGTATTCAGCTGCCAGTTCTCTGAGCAATTCTTGGTTCACCCGGTAATGTCAGGAATCAAACTGTGAACAGTTATTTTCTAGCCCTGTGAATGTTGATAAAAGGATCTTGCATAGCTGTTGGCTTGTCCTGCGAGGGGAGAGCACGCTGCTGCATCACGGCACAGGGATTACAGGCTCTCTCACTCAGCTCTGCATTAAAGATGTTGCAGCTTTTATAAAACCCAGGGCAGCACCTTGCATCGCTGTGCATTTGCGTTTCCCAGCTCTGACGAAGGGCACACGTCCCAGGTACCAGTGCCTTGCAGGACTGACCAACTGCGTCATCCAAATAACACATTTATCTGACCGTTTCCAGCTACACATACTCACTTGGGAATGGTCTTACTCCAAAGAGCGTCACAATGAAGTCTGTAGGCAAGTTGCACTCTCTGTTTTTTGTCTCTTAGGGTATGAAATTTTTCTTTTTTTTCCCCAGAATTTGTTTAGTTCCTAAATACCCATTGACTTCCCTTTCCTCTGTTGCTGAATTGCTGAAGAGACTCATCCCTTTAGCTACTAGACTCCTGGAATACTTTCATAAAGAGCACTTGCTGGCACTGGTCATCTGCAGTTTGAACAGAATATCATTTTTACCAAATGAGACAGACTGTGAAAAAATTCTTTTTCTAAAGTTGGAAAAATCATAAAGTACAAATCGTGAGGCTGTCTTTAAAAACAACTTCCAGTACGTAAGGTACTCAATTCTGTACTTAGCATTTCAATTTCTCAATTTTTTCTTACTAGATATGATACCAGAGGCATCATTAGTAATTTTTCTTTTGTGTGTTTTTGTACTTTATTTGTTCTATCTATTGACTCTATCTTTAATACAGATATATTTTAAGAGAAATCTGTGGACACTTCATTTCCTGCTGTGCTGCACTGTATGTCCATAATAGAGTGAATACATTATGTGGTAGATGCACTTATTGTATTGTCAGCCAGAAGTATGACTTCTATTAGTGGCAGTTCCCTTTTACTTTCCAAAAACTGATTTCTTTTTTTTTTTGGTGGTGGTGGGGTAGATAATATCTGATTTTCTTTCTCTTTGTCTCCTAAGGTAGTTCTATTTAAACCAGTGTATTTTTTTTTTTAACTAATTTTCTCTTTCAGGTGTTTGCTAACAGTCTGCTGGGTTAAACTTTGTGCTATTCCATCAGGCAAGTTTGGTAAATGTTGATCAGTGCATGAAATCAGTTCTTAAATGGTTGCAAAATTGCCTTCCTTCAGACTGTTTTGATCACAAGGGCTTTCAAGTGTCAAAGTCATTTGGAGAACTAGATAGATAAAATGCATGAGCACTAAGCTTTTTCCAGGATAGAATAAATAAATGTGTTTTCTACTGTGCGCTCTGCCTTTGATAGTGATTTGTTAAAAGGGAAAAAAGAAAGGCAATCATATTAAATATTTACAAGAGTGATTTAGTTGTGTAATCGTGTGCTATGCATCCCTGTTTAATAGTGAAATCAGCTACTGCTGAAGTAAATGCCATTAAACTGGTAGCGCTGTGAAGGTCACTGCCTATACAATGTCAAAGCAATTTATAGAGAATAATGATTTTTGTCGGCTTTCCAATGTACCGACCTCCCTCCTTTTTGTCTCCTTTTCCAAAAATAACCAAAAAGAAATTTATTTCAGGACTCACTTTCTCTCTGACTCTTCTCCCATCTGACTGATTTGGGAGCTTGAAACCTCCTTACAAGTTTTCCTATTGATGTGCTCAGTGGATAGGCACTGATTCCCTTCTTTCCGGCCCTGAGCTCGTTACAGCTCTATTTGTTGGGATTTCCGGTGGGTCATTTCTCAGCAGTTCGTTTTAAGAGATGCTGAGTTATCACTGCCTCTTTTTTGAGCAGCTGGTTTTCTCTCTTATGCTGTTTCCAGCCATGTCTGTCTGTAATTCTCCTGAAAAATACTTTCTTGTGAGCTCACTATTTGTCATCATCAGCGCACACACTGTGCTTTGACATCCCACCAACCTACTGTCCTGACAAGTGTCTCTGAGTGCTTAGAGTACATTCCTAAACAGCATCGTACTTAAAGGAGAGGCCTCTGAAGTGAGAGGTGGGTGCTTCGCTCCCAACTGGCTTCCCCTGTGAATTGTCAGGGCCTTTGTGCCTCTGCCTGGCAGTGGTGGGGTGAGGACAAAAGCCCTTCATTGCTGCTCAAGGAGGCTGCCGCATTGACACAAAGTGCCCTGGAAAAAATACACAATGAGTACAAATATTATCATTCAGCTTCATATCCATCCAGTAAGAAGGTTAATTATTTGTTTTCCTTGTTTTACAGTTGAATAAGCAGAAGCACAGAGATGGAGTGAGCTGGAGAACAGGCAATAAATGCCAGAGTTCTCTTGTCCATTCCCATTTCTGTAACCACCGGAGCAGTGTATCTTATAAACCACTGAATAACTTGCTTGTTCTACCAAGGACTGTCCCAATTAGATTCTACTTGTTAAAGCAATTCTCTAAGAAGATTAAAACTGTATTTATCTGTTGATAAACATGTACACAACCGTATAAATAGCAATCATATTTTACAAAGGGAACAACACATATTCTCCATGACAAAAATCAACAGGATTTAAAAAAGCCATAATGCAGAGGTGCCATCAGTGTACTGCTTAAAGGGAGTGCTGGAAAGTATATCTGAGTGCACAGAGGCAGTGTGGGTTTCTCCTCAAAGGCATGAATTTGAAGGACAAGTGGAAAAAAAAAAAGGTACTTCAAGTAGTCAAGGAGTGGAAATGTTTTTCCCCAGTTATAAGGAAGAAGAAGGGAAGTATGGTATCTGCAGTGGGAAGAAGGGACAAATGGAATGGGCAGGACATTCCCCTGCCAAGGGAAGGGCAGGAGGAACATATGAGCGCCTGCTTCAGAGGACCAAAAGAGATGGGTTGGGAGGAGTGTCCCAGGTAAAGCAGTGGCAGAGGAACCTGCCGTGAACACTGGTCTTCTGGACCGAATGAGGTGGGAAGATAGTCCTATGCCTTATTTTTTGCTGAATTTTAGGCAGATAGGCAGCTTATTTAGGTTCTTTGATTTTTGTAGCATTTTATTACACAATGCATACAGGAGAAGACTAAATCCTTGATTTACTGGCTTGGCTTTTCTCCGCCTTCTCCTCCAGCCCCATTAATGGGCCTTTCATCTGTTAGTGAAAGAGGCTAGTTCAGCAGGGTGTCTGGAATAGATGTGTATGTGCATGGTTAATTCAGGCCCCATGATTTCCTTTAGTCTGTTTTATCTGGTTCTTTGTCTCTTTGTATGCAAGTCTATGATTAGCATTGAGTTCTTCCCAGAATGCTGGCAATTATCTCACAGGTGGAAGGATTAAGAAAGAGCAGTGAGAATTACACTGGGATTAAATATGAGTGCCTTTGGAGTGTGTCTGTGGATGTGCTTTTTTTTTTTTTTTTCCTCTCTATGAGCAAAGAGAAAGAAGAGAGACTCCAGCTCAGCCTTCAGGTCTCTCTAGGGAAGAAAGTAATACCCCTGAATATGGAAAAGTAGCATCTCAGCTTGGGAGGAGGTCATGCTGAGATAGGAAAGGTAATGTTAAGGCACTAGATTTAGAGTCCTCAGTTCAATTCTTGGTTGCTCTGGTTTTACTTCAGGCTGTTTTGATTGCCCACAGTGAAGCTCAGCTTGTCCACATATGAAATGGAGGCAATGATGCTTTCCTGTCTTATGTTGCGTCAAACCAAATTAATTAGTCTGTAAGTGTGCTGGGTTTTTGGGTAGAAAGTACAAAAGAATAGAATAGGGTGTGATTCTCGTGACTCATGCTGTAGGTGCACATTCAGCAGTGGTGTCAGATGTTGCTGGTGGTGGGTTATTCCTGGCTGTCTATTCCATCTTTGTGCAGTAAGTGGGAACAACACCATGCTGGTACAAACAGGGGTCTCAGCCCTCTTTTGGGATGAGAAGAGGAACTGCTCCTTGGGAAAGGCAGGCCAAGTGTCCCAGACTCCAGAGGAACAGCACAGTTTGCATTCTGGGCCATGCTGTACCTCATCTGCAGAGTGGCCTGTGCTTGTATGGGGCCTGGCAGATGTCACCATTGATGGGAGTGTGGACTTGGGGCTGCAGCCCTGGGCAGAGACTGTAATTCACTTTCAGCCCTGGTCTTCAGCTCTCCTGTCTCCAGTATATCTTGAATTTGCAGTGTGAGAGGTTGTGGCTTAGTGCAGAGAAACCAAGTAGAATCCTAGAATCACAGAATATCCCAAGTTGGAAGGGACCCGCAAGGATCGAGTCCAACTCACAGCTCCACAAAGGACCACCCAAAACATCAGACCATGTGTATGAGAGCATTGTCCATCCAACTGTGAGCTTCTTGGACTCCAGCAGGCTCAATGCTGTGACCACTGCCCTGGGGAGCCTGTCCCAGTGCCCGACCACCCTCTGGGTGCAGAACCTTTCCCTAACCCCCAGCCTGACCCTCCCCTGTCCCAGCTCCGTGCCGTTCCCTCGGGTCCTGTCGCTGTCCCCAGAGAGCAGAGCTCAGCGCCTGCCCCTCTGCTCCCCTCGTGAGGGAGCTGCAGGCCGCCATGAGGCCTCCCCTCGGCCTGCTCTGCTCTGGGCTGAACAAACCAAGGGACCTCAGCTGCTCGTCATACATCTTGCCCTCCAGACCCGTCACCATCTATGTAGCCCTCCTTTGGACACTCTCTAGCAGTTTTCTATCTTTCTAATACTGTGGTGCCCAAAGCTGCACACAGTGCTCGAGGTGAGGCCACACCAGAGCAGAGCAGGACAATCCCTTCCCTTGCCCGGCTGGCAGTGCTGGGCCTGCTGCACCCCAGGGTGTGGTTGGCCCTCCTGGCTGCCAGGGCACACTGCTGGCTTGTGTTCAGCTGATGTCGACCAGAACCCCCAGATCCATTTCCATGGGATTGTGCAATATGGAGTCCACACAATGAATTTGGACTATTGAGTCCACACAATGAATTTGGATGGAGTTATTGCATGAGCATTCCCACATGCTTTTTGGAGCTTTTCTGCTATTTGTTCCGTACTCCTTCACATAAATTAGTTAACTGTAAATCTTTTCCTCTTATAATGTAGATCTATTGGCTTTGATTGGAGTGTGTTTGGCTGATTGTGCATCTTGGGGATGGGAACAGAGAGTTCCCAGGGCTTTGGCTATGTAGAACATGAATTGTGGAAGTTATAAATAACAATTTTCCATGAGGATTTCAATATCCTTATACTATTCTGCCATAATGATTGCCTCAGCCTCTGTTCTCTTTCCATCTGGTGATCATTATTTTCCATTTTATTTTTGATTCTGAATTTATTCTTAGTACATCAGGTTGTTTTCCTTGTTTGTGTTGATGGATAGCTGTGATTCAAAAATCTATTTTCTTCCGAGTATATTTTTATCAGAATAACCCTCAGTATCTTCCCATGTCAAATATCTATGCCAAACACTTTTTAAAGTGTCTGCTTGCGTTACCCTGCTTGAGTGGATTGCCTCACAGCTCCCCCACACACACCTTGAATTTGACATGCTCTGACTTTCCATCGCCAATAACGCAGCTCTGGGTCCCTCTGCACCCTGATCTAGGGCATTGTTGCCATTTCACTGCCAGGCCTCACTAGGCTGGCACACTTCATTCCAGCGCTGAGAACTTGGTGGCACAGCCGAGCTAGAAACGAGACGCACTGGTAAAGCTGTGAATAGGAGGTATTGTGTAGTCACTCAGAGCGTTAAGTATTTCCCACTTAATGGAAGAAGATAGTGAAGAGCAAAGCAAAATTTTCTTGTATAGCATTTTCTTAGTCTTTCACAGGCAAATTATATTAATAAAAAAGTTCCTGCTGCAGATGAAACACTGGCTTGCCAAGGAACAGGGATATTAACTTTCATCGTACATGGAGGTTTCAGTTTGTTAACAGACTGCTTTAGAGGAAAGGACGAAACACTGGAAGAACAAGACTGATTCAAGAGTCTCTCATTACAAGATTATCTGTCCTTTTACTGAGCTGCCTATTTATTACATGGCAAGGCTCTAGTTACAGGCCAGTGATTGCCTGGGTTCAGGTGTTTACCTGGTGGCTTCTGGGATGCCACATAAACAGCTGTAAATAGAGCCAGTTATTCAATCCACGCATAAAGAGGTTAGATTGTCAGTCTTCAGGCTTCCCGGGTACAATGTCAGAGCCAAAACAGGCAGCAAGCTGTCCTGCCAGCTGACAGAGCTCTCTGCTGGTGTTATTACTGCTGCTGCAAGAAAGATTTAGAAATATTAATATGAATTTTCAACAGGGGTAAAGCAAAAGGGGCTGGGGAGAGTTGGCACAGCAGGGATGAGGCAGGGAGGTTCAGAGTCTCCTTTTTAATCCACTCAGGATACCCCTTACTGTCAGGTGTCGGCGTTGCAGGCTGCTCAGGGAGGGAAAGTGCCGATTCCTCTTGCTCTATTGCAGGATCGTAGGTATTCATACTCCTCCCTTTCCAACCCCTTTTGCCTACCTTGCTGGCATTACTTCAAAGCATGAGCTTGCAAAGCATAAGTCCACCTCTCCTATTATATTTTCTGGTATGTGAGACCCTGAAGCCCCCAAGATCTCTTCATGCCGTATAGGATGGATGTGGAAAGGGACAGACCCTGCTCAGAAGAGTTCATGCTGTTAATGTTAGTTGCAATGCCAAATATTAGTATAAGACATAGAGGCATTTCTGAAGAGAAGCAATAAAATAGGTCAGGTATTTAGGTAAAAAATCTTGCAAAATGATAGCAAAAAAAGACATACATACAAGAACGAAATATATAAAAATTAGCCAAATCCACAGGCCCATCAGGCTGTTGTTTTGTGAGGCAGCCAAACCTTTCTGGGTTTGTCTAATAGTTGTGATTGCTTGTTTGTATGCCTCAACTATATTATCAACAGTGTAACCATTATAACATAACCTCTGGTCCTCATCTGCTCTTGTTTCTTCTGGTTCTGCATATTATGCTGAGGAGAATAAAAAGCTCTGGCAGCTTTAAAACAGTTAGATTCTGAATACAGCTAAATTGTAATCCCTCCCCTAACCCTTCCATGAATTAACTTTCAAACAATTTCTTAAAAGCCTTATCAGCCTCTAATAAAATAATGGAAGGAATATTAAGAAAAATTAATCTATAACTATACAGGGTAACAGAACCATGAACAATAATCAGCGGCATTTAATAAACAAAATTCATAGCTGGCATTTGATTACTTTTGGACTGAGTTACAAAATTAATGGATGAAAGCAAGACAGTGGTTGTGATATATCTAGACTTCAATGAGTTATTTGACAAAAAGCCCTATATAATCTTGCTTGGAAAAGAAAAAACAATTAAAATTTGGCTTTCACGTGAAGTGTTTTCTAAAATAAATTAGCAATACAAAATGCAACAGCATTTTCATGAACTGGGAAGGCTAGACAAATTGGAAGTTACTCTCATTTCTGTCTAGTGCTTTTCTTGGTGATTACAAAAAGGGGAAGAAATGACATTAATGAAATGTGTAGATTTGACTAGAATGAGAAGAATTGCAATCATCAGTGTGGATAGAAAACAGCATAAATGTCGCGTAAGTGCAGTGACATCCTTCATAAAGCAGTAGGTGGATAATTCATCTGTAAAGAGATCTGATAAGCTCTACCTAGACTAAACTGCTAAGGGCCTTAAATACAGTAGGGTGGAGATATGTCAAACAGTTTGTAAGAATTTTGAAAAGGCTTGATGATTAAAATCGTACAAGGCTTGATTATGAGGGAACAGTGAAAGACCTAGTATGTACAGCTAAACTTAACACTGAGAAAGTGGCAAGATATGAATGAAAGCCATCACTAAGCACCTAGAGAGCATAAATGTAAAGAAGAAAAAAATTATCCTGGTATTGTCTCAGGAGAATTAACTGTAAGGGGTGCCACTCAGTTGTAAAATGTGTTTTAGGTCCCGTATCAACAATGATCTTAACAATGAGAACTATAACTTCAGTTTATAGAGCGATTTTCCAAGTGAAAAGATTGAAGCCACTGAGTTTTTGACAATTGGATTAAAAAAAATACCAACCACAACTGAAGTTCTTGTTCTTGAGAGCCAGACTTTCTCTTCCCCGTCTAGTGGATGAGATAGCGACTTACAGGTGCACTACTTCAGTTTTTTCCCTTCTTCAGAGCTCAAATGTACCATACTAAAGATACGTACTCTTCATTTTTCTGAGGATCTTTGTCTGCTCCACAGTGAAATCCTGTGTGTGTTGCACTTGTCGATGTCTGTATCTTTGCGGGAGCAATAAACTGTTGTTGTATCAGTTAGTGATATAAAAATAGCCCACCAAATGCAAACAGAATGTTTTCATAAAGGAAACTGGATGCTTTGCCATAACTGCATTAGTTCTAATGCACTACCAGTTCTCTTTTTTCTTTATCCATGTGTTAATTTTGTTCTTCAGTCTCCCCATCCCTTCTAGCTTAATTACCCTCCCCAGACTAGAGGCTGCTGCTGCCTTTTGGCTTCATTACCAGCTTTCATTTTCATTAAGAACCTTGCGCTAATGGACTGTTATAAAACACAGTCATCACTGGCAGGTGTTGCCAAATGACTCTCAGCATGATGGCATTTCTGTGCAATGGAGCAAACAGTCTGGACATTGGATTTGTGGAGCATCCAAGGGCTTGGGATAGAAGGCAAAGAGAGAAAAGTTTGGTGGATCAGTACAAGGAAACCCTCAAATGTTCACGTGAACAATGATGGAAAAAAAAGCACAAAGAGTAAGTGGGTTCATTTTGAGACCTCCAATAGTGCCAGCATCTGCATCTGCTCAGGTTGCAAATATCACAGAAGAGCTTCTCAAACAGTTTTGTAGTAGTGGTGGAGCCCATTATTGTAAAGTACTAATCCTTACAGCCTTCCAGTTTAGAAGGGAATGAAAGCGTACATACTATCTCATTGACTGAGTGAAATCATGTATCAAAATAAACTTTCTGACTCGTGTCATCTAACATCAGTAGTGAGAATGCACATTTCTGCTGCAGAGATATCTGTCATAGTTGTCTGTGTGTGCCCTCTGAACCGTTTAGTGACGTTGGAACAAATGTTCATCAGGAAAGTGCAAGGACTTCCTTTATTGTCCTTCAAGGAGCTGATTGTCCCAGTCAAAATAACTTAAAGGCATGTCCCAAAAGAAATACTGCCAGATTTTGACTCTTAAGAGGGGAAGAAGAGTGTCTCAGCATTGAAGAATTATTCTTTATTGATCTAAAGTCTCTCACCTTTTGTTATTGACTTCCAAAAGACCATAAAAGCTCCCCAGTTATGTACGAAAGCAAACACAGAGCAGAGGGACATGATGGCTCCACTTGCGGATAGGCAAATGGTCCACTTTGCATATTATTTTCTGGCTTCTTTTGGATTTGGTTGTGTTTCCCATTTGTGCTCCTCTTTCCCTTCTTACCCAACACAGGTTTTGTGTCTCCTGTGTGATCTATCTATGCGTTAGCAGCGAGTGACAGAGTGGCATCACTTGCTGAGAAGTAGTGACTTTCTTCTATCAATTCTTTTCATTGCTTTCTCAAGGCACTGCTCCCCTGCAGTAAAAAGTCTCATTTGCAGATGGGCCAATCTCACAGGGTAGGCAAGGAATGCTTTATCTGGCTGACTGCAGGCTCTGTGTTTTGGCTGAGAGTAAGAAGGTGTGCTTTCGTCTAATTCTTGACCTTTTAGCAGTCCTTGGGACACTTTTAAGAAAGAATGGCTTTTCACAGACCAGTGCAGTTAGTGTCCAGCTGTTGCTGAAGAGAGAGGGAGTCATCCATACTGACACATACTGCAGGGCTGCATCCAGTAGCTCTTATTTAAGCAGAACTTTTAATGATTGTGCGCCAGATGGGATTTGTCGTACTGGTTTCTATGCCCCATCCTTCTCTCCTTCAAGGGATAATCTCAGAAAATACCTTCCAGAATAAGGGAAAATGTGTTTCACTGGGGGGCTGGAGCAGTGGCAGGAGGGAGAGGACCTTCTCTGGGCAGTGGGGCTGGCAGAAGAAGACTTCAGTAGCACAATAGACTGCAGCACAGCGTGGCCATGGCAGACTACTGGCAGGCGCAAACAAAGAGCCAGGTCCTAGAGGTGATGGAAGGATAGACTTTTTCCCAGAGACCCTGTTAGCGCTGTGCAGGGTGTGCTGCATCCAGAAGATTGCTAAATTGTGTGTTGAGACAGGGTGGAGGAAAAGCCCCCCAGCAAAGGCAAGGCAAGTAACTTGAAACTCTTTAATAATCTGCTGTATGTCCTCGCTTTAATTTTCTCCATCCCCCAAAATTTAATAGGCCTAATTCAAGTTCTAAAACAGCTTGGTTCTGAGCATAAAACATCTGTAGTCCTGCTCACTGCTGAATGAGCCTTTAAGCCCTGATCACGTCAGAGTCCCATAGTAACTCAAAGGAGGCTTCTGACTGAGAGCAGTGTGTGCATGCCGGCATGTACCACCTGCATGCCATCCCAGCAGGTGAGGATATTTGACCACGGGCTCTACTGGTCTTCTGTGACTCTGGCTCTTTGCAACACTGAATAACGCCAGAAACTTTCTGTGCACCTGAGCTCCCCTGTGGAGGCACAGCTGGTGGACTTCCCTTCTGCCTTTAACCCCATCAGACATTAACTCTGTGTCATCATTTTCCAGGCTTAAGTGGCTGCAGCCAAAGTCTCATTTTCCATCTTTTATTTAAGTAAACCTTATAGGAAATTTTAGTGTTTTAGAATAAGGGAAAATTACTCCTAGTTAGAAGAATTTGTAAGCAGGTATAAATCTCTCTTGCCTTTTCTCCAGTAATTCTTTCTAGGTCACACAGTGGAGCTTTGCCAGTACACGCTTAACTCTGACCCCGTGTTTCTTCAGTGTCTTTTCCTTGTACTTGCATAATGTTGTGTATATCTGGAGGATTCCAGTCTAAAGTGATCAGAGTTAAATGTGTGAAGAAACTGGAGCTCAAATCACTTCAAAGTGGATTAGGCTAAATAATGAGAATACATAGCTGGAGAATAATCTTACAGTGAACAGCAGGCAGCATGGGGCAGAACTTAAGTTGCTGTAACCTGATAAATCATAGGGAAAGGTGTTAAAGAGCATCCTAGTGGCGAGTGTTATTTGTTAACACTTGCTTTTATGTTCCATCTTTTTTTTTTTTGTTGCCCTTCATCTGTCAGGCTCTTGTGATAGGAAGAGTTTTGTGGTAGGAAGGGTTTTTCAGTACATGAGTTCTTTCTCCTAATCCTGTCTCTTCTATTGTGTTTGAGCTGAAATTGTATGAAGGTGTGAGGCCAGTACTCCTTGCTCTGTCAGTGGCACCTCCCCTCTGTGAGTCACATTTCTTTGCCAGTATTGATTGTGTTCCCACAATTGCTGTGTGGGTTAGGGGATGACTAGTGCCTCGTCTTCAAAGGGGAGGAGGATGAAGAGGGTCCCTTACGGAATTAGAAGCACAGGAGGGAACGAAACCCAGACACTGTTGCCTATTCGGGGGCATTAATTGTATGCATACTCTGAGATTTCACTATTCATCACGAATGGGGCAGAATTTGGTTTAATAGGTTGAAAAAAGCCCTATGATGGGTAGAGCTATTATCTTCCTCCAGAAGGTGATTTACTTGTTATTGCTGGGCTGTGACTCAGCCCTTCCTTTCTGAAGGGATAAATCATTCCTAGCAGAGTAAATGTCGCATGTAGATGTATCAGTGACTCCAGAAAAAGTTGCCCTTTTACAGCTTCCTGGTAACATTTCCCTTGCAGCGCTTGGGTAAATGCAGTGACAGAATAAAGGGAGCATCTATCCCCTTCCTCTTCATCACAGCCTGTCATTGCCACCTCGGGGCCACGGTGTCCTAAAGGGAATGACTCAGACCACTGGCAGAACGGATAATGCCACCCCGAGAGGAGCTTGGGCAGCGTGTAAATCTCAGGCCTTGGGACAGGAGCTGACTGGGACCTGAGTGCGTAATCGCAGAGGCCGTGTTCCATGGTGGAGCGCGTTGAGTCAACTTTCTTGGAGTTCAGGGGACTTGTGCTAATTCATGCCAAAGGAGAATCTGCTTGACAGATGAATGGAGCGGGGAGCAGGTAGTGCAGGGAGGGTGGGAAGGTCACGGTGTGGAGGGCCATAAGTACTGACGAACTGGTTGGTACTTAAGTTTAGGGTTGTGAGCCCATAGAGAAATCATCTGCCTCAACGTTCTTGCATATACCCTCCTCATCACCATAATAATGTCTGATCTTTTTATGGCAGCAGGCTTACACAGAAGAATCTGGCTAGATTAGGGAACAGAAATGGGATCTTTTACCCTTTTTCATGCAGACCATCACTACAATGGTAGTTACTGGCTGGCATTGATTGTGCCTTCCATCCAACAGCTCTTTAGTGACCTCTGCAAAACGAGGTGGTGAATTTTAGTTCTGATGTGAACGAGAAGGGATAGGTGTCCTCCTCATAAGGCCTTGCTTCCTTCTCTGTGGTAACTTTAGAGATGCTCCAGAACTGCATAGTTATCATTTCTCCTTTTATTCAAGTCTCTTGGAGAAGTCAAGGGTTGGCCCATGAAACAGAGCCAGCTTCCAGCTTGAGGAAACCACATCAAACCTTTCCTCTGAAATCTTTAAAAAATGAACATTACATTAAGAATGAGGATCTGTGGATGACTTGTGTATATATGTGAATGGGTGCTACAGTGGTGGATGTTGCTGTAGGCCTCTGAGGTTGATCTGTAGGCAGGCGTCGGTATTTCTCTCACGGCGCAGACCAAAGCTGGGTCACAAGAGGCTTTAGAGTGTTTTAAGTGTGGTACAGGCAAATGCAGTGGAGATGTTAACTTAGCAGCATGCTTAATGAGATTGATCATCAGAAGGCTTTTTCAGGGAGCAGGGAGAAAGGAGGAGAGTTCAGAATGGTGACAAAATGCTCCTGAATTGCTGTCTAGAGAAGAGAGACTTTCCTGATTTACTGTCTGGAGAAAAAAAACTTCCCACGAGTGTCAGTGCTGCCACACAGCTCTTCAGATAACAAAAGTGTTGTAAGAGAATAGAAGTAGTTACAGGAGTTTATTGTCTTACTGTACCTTAGGGTCCAAAAATGGGAGAAAATTTGTAGTTGTGATATTAATCACCTTTCCTAACAGCAAATGGAGTTTGCTGCCAAAGAGCTGCAGGCTTAGCAACTGGGAAAATAACTGGAATGCAAAGATGTCTTGTAGTCAGATGTCCCAGAGTGCCCCTGTTTGAGCCCTGCCAGGCAGACCCTACAAGAAGTGGGAATAGCTCTGGACACTCTCTCTATAGAATCGTCTCTCTGTGGATCTCAACAGTGGCTTCTAGGTTTGTGCAGCTGTAGTGATTTTGGATGAGTGAGTTCTAGAATTGACTATTGGATCCTTTGTGAATTCCTCGAAGTTTTGGTACTGGGGTCTGGCAGCAGAAGTTAATGAAAGAGGAGAGTGAGCGATTTTTCTCAGGAACCTTGAATAACATCCCTTGAGGTTTAAAATTTCTCTTGTTTCAAACTCTCTGTGATGTCGCAGCTGAATTAGTGAGTCGTGTATCTTTGTTTCTTCTGCTGATAGAGCTCAGACATTCCTCCTCTTCGGACAGTCCTAGAACTGCTGGCACAAGAGCATTTTCTTGACCAGCTCCTGGGCTTGGAACAGCCTTAAGTGTTTCAATTTCCTTTTCCCCTTCACCATGATTTAATTCTACCTGTTTTATTTTATTACTCAAAACTTTTCTTCAGAGTAGAGGTGCTATGAAAGAGAGAACAGAAAGTTTTGTTGGACTGATAAAATCTTATACACCATCTCCTCTATATGTTCTCTTTGGTAAGAATCCAGGAAAGAGCAGAAGTATTTAACAAGTAAGCTAGGTACAAAACTAAGTTTGTAAAGAGAACTGTGAATCATAGGAGTTAAAGATCTGTGGAAGCGCCTCATCCATCTCCCTGCCAGTGCACTTCTGCTTTGTACAGCATAAAGTGAAAATAGTACTCTCCTTGTAATACCGTTTCTATTGGTATAGTTATCGTATAAAGAAGAAATGAGTGTGTGTGAGTGTGCGTGTGTGTGTGCACGGGTTGGCAGTTGGCTCATTTGGTGCTTAAGTATTCACTGGCAATTGCCAACATTGTTCCTCATTTTATTAGCTTTTTCCAAGTAGTTCCATTTTTACTAAGGGCAGCAGGGTTTATGGCAGCAATATTTCTCACCGTGTCAGAGATAAAATATCAGGCTAATAACAGAGTCTCTGGTAATGTAAATTGCAAAGGGGAAACGATCTCATTTTGAGGAAGTCCTGCCTGGGAAGGTTAAGTCTCCTGTTTGAGAGGCAGTCTGTGGAATTTGGTATGCTTCATGCTCTCTAGGAAGATAAATGATGTCTTAAGTGATGGGAGGTGAGGGGAGATCCAATTTCAGTTACTGCTTTCCCTGGTAGATAATAACTCAGACTCTTTTACCAAGGGCCTCATCCTGAGAGGAGCTAAGCACCCACAACTCCACCGGTGTCAGAAAGGGCTTGGAGTGCTTGGTCTCCTGCTGAACAAACCCCTGCAAAAAATGCTTTCCGAACAGGCTTTCCCCTGCGGAAGTCGGGTAGGGAAAGGAAACAAGGACAAAATGGTTCTCCCTTGCCCCCTTCCTTTCTCCTTTTATTCTCTCTAAAAGGATTTTTTGCAAGATGAAGTAAAGTTCCTCCCTTTGGCTTCATGCAGAGCTAGATCTCCCAAAGTGAAATTAAGCAGGGAAAGAGGTGGTAATATGTTTTTTTTTCTGGGGTAAAAGGCATTGGTACTACCCTAAAGTTATGCAAGTCCCCCAGTATAACTTAGAGCTAGGCTGCAGAACAAAATTTCTTTCAAGAAATGGAAGTCTAGGTTTGTTTCTGCTAGAACATCTGAGCGTTATGCCCTACACCTTGCTTGGTTTGTTCCAAGGTCTTATAACTTGACTTTTCGGAAGACCTCCCTAGGATAACGCATACATCCATAAGATAGTATGAATATATCACATACAGTACCTAGCATGCACTTTGTGTGCACAAATATTCTAGGGCAATTGTAGGAGCTGCTGTCAATCATACCACTGTCAGAATCAGAAAATGTGGAGCCTGAATTGGGTCTTTAATGAAAAGCAGAGCATGAGGAGAAAAAAAAATAAAAAAAATGGGCAGAGTATCTTAGAGTAGCACAGAAGTAATTACAAGCTGGTGGGCTGGGTATCTGTTTGGAAGAAACATCAAGTTTGAGAGGGAGAGGAAGGTACAATCAATTGCATAAAGCAGGCTGAAGTGAAATCTACCTCATCTTGGCAGGAGCTCAGGCTCTGAGTTTTTAGAACATTAAAACAATGATGAAATTAGGCCACTGATTCTACTAATTCAGCCTTGATCAGCTTCCCCACTTCTAGTAACAATTAAATGCTTATCTCTTTCCTTTACATGCATTAAATTAATCAGCCATGAGCTAAAAATAATACAGTGCTTAGACTGAGACCCACCGCATTTTCCTTGTAGCTTGGACCTCTGCTGGCTCAGTATGTGTTCAGAGGACTGAGAATATCTGTGGAAAAACCAGTATAGTATTTCTTAGAACAAATATAACATTATAGCACTCAGTTGTGCCACATTGGTGAGAGGTCACTGGCGGATGAGAGATGTGGCACAATATTCAGCTGGGGAGATGATGATGATGGTGTATGTTTCAGCAATACTTATGTGTTAAGCTAGGTACTAGCCATCTGCTCAGTAAGAGACAATCCTTGAACTAAAAACTATAAAGGCACAGGGCAAATAGAGGTTGGAAGAGGAGAAAGATCAGTCATTAGGAGATCCAGAAAAGAAAGGAGGTCCAACTTGTCAGTTCTAGAGTGTATCCCAGTTGCTTGATGAGCTTTTGTCTGTGGACCACAGAAAAAACTTCTGCTGAAGTCAAATAGATTTGAGAGTACATGCATTTCAGGATATGTGTGTATATATATATATATATTTTTTTTTTTTCTGAGGTATAGCTGTATGTTCTGGTGAACCATACAGCCATTTCCTTCTTAATGAGTCGTCCAGATGTGAAGATTTTCTCCAGTGTTTTAGGATAGAGGACTTGACACTTGATGCTCAGGAGTTGCATTTGACTTTTTAGTGGAGCACCACACCTGAATTAAGGTGACCACACTTTTTTTTTTTTTTTTTTGTCCAGAACTGGCTCCCATCCAGTCAGCTCCAAGCATGCACAGAGGCAGCTTACAATTGCCTGCTGCTGACCAGGTGGATGTGCCCTTAGTTCCTAGTGGTTTTGCCCTTCCTGGTGAGGCCACAGTTTGAGAGACAGCTAAGGTGTCTTTTGGTTGTACGTCTTAGAATCAGATATTTCTGAGTTATCATAATGCCAGATCTGTTATTTCTACTTTTTGTATAGCTTTGGGTATGTCTCAATCACCCCCCCCCCTTTTTTTTTTTCCAGTAAGATGGGACTAGAAATACACTCTGGGATGCTTTGAGGATTAATTTGCTTCTGAAAAGCCCTATGCAAAGCTGTGAACATCTATACATAAAAAGAACAGTAAGCAAATTGTTTCCTTGGTGAAGCATGTTGGTTCTTCAAAACTTCAAAACACCCTGGTGTTTTGAAGCACCTTGTTGGTTTTAAATGATAATATGTGTTATCATTCCTTGTCATCCTGCTCCTAAAGAAGAACCAGCACTAGAAATTCAGGAGGTGAAATATTGCAGTTAAGATGCATCAAAATACGGTTGTGATATCCAAGCCTGGAGTAGCCCTGAAAGCTGCGGGTCAGATCACAGAGCCTCTGCAGAGATAAGTGTGGAGCTCAAGAGCAGAGCAGAAAGAGGCCATGTCCACAAAGGCTCAGCATCTTATTTACTTCAAAGAAACAGAGCTTTGTCTTTACGCAGCACACAGACTTCTGCCATGTGTCTGAGTCAGGCTTGGATTTTCCTCACCCCTCTTCATGATGTCAGTGTCGTCTATCTCATTTGAATTTGTTTTGGAAAGTCTTCAGAGTCATAAATAGCTCAGGAACCACCTACCGTAACTTTGGATGCTATAAAATTAATGACAGAGATAAAATCGTGTGCTACAAATAAGTGCAGCAGTGTACTGCATAGGGGTGTGGGTCAAAGAAGCTTACCCAGTTCATCTGCCTTTATGATATTAGCCCTTCAATTTTAGGTGCCTTACATCTACTAGTAAGGGGCAGATTTGCTTAGTGCTTTACTTGGTGATAGGAAAGAACACCACTACCTCCTTAAGCAGTGTGCTGCTCTCTGTGCTCCCAGGCCAGGGTGGCGGTCTGCTGTGGCCTACATCTGTGAAATGCGGAGCAGAGCTGATAGAATTGCTCTTGGAATGAGAGGAAGCTCGGTCTCTGAGTTTTTGAGGGCAGACAAAATGGCAAGCAATGCTGTTCTCCGTATGAAACATCTCTAGGTCTGTTGGAAGTGCCAGCTGAGGAGCGGATTTGCGTGCAATGAACTAAGTTGGGTTTGAAGATAAGAGAAATCCCAAATGATAAATCTGGGAGCCGGGCAGGGTTGGAGGGCGTCAGTTAATGTTTAGCACAAAACCCCATTTGCTACCAGTACCCTGCCTCCATCGCCGGGTGAGAACAAGGACATTACCACGAGGTACGGGTGATTGATTGCCTCAGAACGTACATGTAGCACAAGTAGTAATGTGATATAGGGTGCACATTACAAGCAATTACAATATGAATAAGTTATCAATGGAAGGAGGTAGAGGATTGGAAAGCAGCTTTATTAACCCCCTGCAGTTATGTTGAAAAAGTTTATGTGTTGCTGTGAATTACAATCATGGTGACAAATGCCAGTGCCCAGAGAGTTTCTGATCACAGCCTCTCCAGCAGGCAGTGTTCTCCTGTAATAATTTAGAGCAGCAATCCATATATATTCAAAATAAAAGGAATGAGGAAGATGGTGTGTAAAACCCTGAGAATTTGCTCACCGGTGAACATACCTTGTAATAAAATCTGCTTCAGGTTTTCTTACTGGGTTCTTTGGCTTTACTGTCTCATGAATCAAAAGTTCCTGGTGTTATCCCTTGTGCTGTGGTGTGGTCTATTATTTCCAAATAAGCTGAAAACACAGGGGTTAAAGCCTTGGGGGAAAAGCTTAGTGACAAAATATTGGTCCAGATCAGTGTTACAACTTCGGGAGGAACAACTGGGAAGGCGCTGAGTGGTACATGAAAGTGTCATTATGGCTTTATACCAACTTTATGCCTCCAGTTGATGGAACATCTCATGCAGTGAGAGGTGCAAGCCTGCTCTTGTGTAACTTAGATCTGTCCACTTGCGGCTGCGCTTCGGGTGGCCTGCTAGTTGTGGTTCCACGCAGGAGCCATGTCCTCTCTCTTCATCTCTCCCTTCTGTGGCGTATCACACGCTACAGCCTGTCGAAGGGCAGCATTTCTATCCCCCAGGCCTCCTGTCCCCACCTTTTCCTCTCTGTGTAGTAGGAAGTTCATAGAGGGGCTGCATAAAGTAAAGGCGATCAAAATATTCTGCAAAATATATTTTTCAAAAATGTCTTTAATGAAAATCAATTTCTCTCAGGGGCAGTGGAACCTGAAAAAAATCTGTTAGCAGTATACATTTAAATGCTTAATTTCATTTTTCTATTAGCCACCCACAAAGCCACCTGATATGTTTCAGTGATCAAAACACTTCTCTGAATTTTTGATATTTTTCGAAATTCTATATAAAATAAGGTCAAAAAAATTACTACTTCTATGACAAGATCTGCCCCAAGACCAAGGGCAGAATCCGTCCTGGTGATTTGTTAGGCATTTTCCTTCTCCAAGTTTACTCAGAACTAATGCCCAGCATTGCTGCTAAATGTACAATATAACTGGTGGCTAAATATTTCAAATGAACACATTTTTACTTAAAACCACGAAAAATCCAGTGGTATTTTTTCTACGTCTTGGAGTTTTCACCCCCAGAGTCTTAATTAATTTCTAACTCAGGTGATTCAATTGCTGTTCTCCTTTTCCCCTACTGTTTCAATTGATTACAATTCAGTCTTTACGCCTGTCTCAAATATTCTGCAGTGTGCTTTTAAGCAGCCTCTGCTCTGTAACAGAAGTGGCTGCACATCAGTGATGGGAGCAGTGATTTAAGAGTTTGTAAATAAAATGCTTTGGGATCCCTGGTGTTGAAGTTGATAGGTAAATGTAATGCTGTGTAATTATTGTTTGGTAACAAGAGCCTTATTCAGATTATCTAAGTTTAGACTTGTTTCTGCCTATTTCCCTGGGTTTCATTAGTCTGTGTTTCTCTCTTTGGCATCCTAAAGCTGTTGTGTTTGCAAAGAGTGTACATGATAACCTTTAATGAATGCTTTATTTAGTTTGTAAAATGACATATTTAGATTTATTTAGAAGGTTTTTTTGTTTGTTTGTTTGTTTTTGTTTTTTCCCCTGACCAGTCTAAAGGGAGAAGCTAAGGAAGTATCTTCTTTATTTTCCTATTTTTCTTCTACAATCACCAAGTCTTCCTAGCAGGGAAATTGAGGCCAACGTAAGAAGATTTTTCTTCGGATTATGGCCTTTTAAATAATAACATACATCTCGGAACAGAAGGATTGTATCTCAGTTTCCCCTTTTGCAAAAGAGGCTACCTTATAGGAATACTTATATTTGTTATTATAATATTGTATCTACAATATTACAGGTGTGCAATCTACTTTTCTTGCAATTAAAAAAAACAAATTGGTGTCTCGGAGAGTCGTCATCTCATTGAAACTGCATTCAGACAAATCTTGATTTATGGGAAAGATACTTTGTTTTCATTGAGATTAAGCAATATGTGTAGAAAACTTAATTTTTTAAAATTTATTTTATTTTTATTTATGAAGAAATAGGCATGGGCTTGGGAGGGGAGGACTCAAATACTGCCCCCAGCGATGTGTAAGACCAGAGCTGCTCATGCAGAGGGATTTCATAGCTCATCTCTGTGGCCCTGGCTGTCACCCCTGGAGACACCACTGCTGTGGGGCATCTTTTGAAAGTACAGCATTGTGTGCATGGCCGTAGATTTGCTATGTTAAGTTAGAAAACCCTTTTTTAGCTGGAAATTGTTTGAAAGGCCTCTGAGACTCTTGATTAAAGGCCTTACGATGAGGGGATGTTGCTCTCTTGGTGGGCTCGCTTCCCGAAGAAGCCAGCTCTGGTCCTGCAGCGTGCAACAAGGAGGCACTGCGATTAGCCCAGCTTTGTGTGCGGTTAGCATGCGAAGGACAAACCAGCAGCCGATGCATTAACCGAGAACAAGTTCACTCAGATTAAAAAAAGTTAATGAACATTTTTGAGACATTGAGATCCTATCAGGGACCACCTGCCTGGAATGAGCATTTACCATATGGTGCCTTTGGAAGCTAGTATTGATTCTCATTATTTCAAACGATTGCAAACATTGCAGGTGTTTTGTAATAATCTCTATTGTCTAATTAGAACACTCTCAAAAGTAGATCATTCTGCCTGCTAACGAATATTGATTTGAGCAGCTGAGTTTGCCTTGTATGAGTGATGGGAGCGTGCTAGCTGACATTTAGCAGTCTCTTTTGCTGACTGATTAATCCAGGAAGAGGAGGCTAGAGCTGGGTGAGTAGATGTCTCGATTCACCCTGAGGTCTTATCAGCGCTGACGTCAGTTTTCCAGTCAAGGAAAGCATTGATACACTTTCAAAACTATTTTTTTTGTCTAATGGGGAATGAAAAAAAGAAGGAAAAAAAGTGGAAGCCATTGCAGAGAGGATGAGCCATCACAAAAATCTTTGTGTAGGGATGGGGTACTTGAGTTTGCACGTTTCTGTCATTCCTGACACACAGTTATTTCTGTTATTGCTGATGTGCAGTCATTTCTTGGAAAGTACCAGGTAAAGCTCATGAGCAAATAGCCCTGGTGAAGGTCACAGAGGATTTGACGGGAGTGCTTTTCTTTCCTTTTGTGCTTGGTAATACTTTTGAAAATGTAGATATAGATAATCAACACAGACTAAAGCAAAAATTTAAAAAACTTTTAAGAAGTGGAGGAACTGGTCTCTATGAACTTTTTCGGTGAAATCCAGGTGGCTAAATGAGCTGTTGGGAGTAAATCGGAGAGACTCCTCTCTCTGGTTCCTTGATGTCAGTTTGCTGCCTGTGTTAATGTGGGCAACTTTCTCCCATGAAGAAGATCATACCTGAATTCCAGCAGGGAGAGAATGCAGGTGCCAGGGCCCTTTGGCTTTTCAGCCCCTCTGGTCCATAAAGAATTAGAAATGCAGCTTGCTTGCATCTTAAAAAGATTTCTGATAAAGGTGGATGTAGATGAATGTTACTGTTCGTGGGCTTCTGAAACTTCAGCGTGGAAGTTGAAACCTTAAGTGTCAGGGACAAGTAGATATTCAGGCATCTAAAAGATGAGAGGGAAGGGAGATCACTGGTTACGATTTTTCTCTACAGGCTCAGTTATTTCACTGATTATTATAGTATCAGAACCCAGTGTTAGCTGTTAGGTAGTTGCTTTCTGAGATCTTGGGATGCAATTCTCCCCACATCTGCTTTGAGAGGCTCGTTTTAACAGCATGAGAGAAACACACCAAAAAATGATTGAAGTTCATATATTCAGAGCTGCCAAGTGTTGTTCACATGCCTGCTATGATACCTGCACTTCTGATAAGTCTTTCATGGCTTCGTCTGTTTCAGAGAAGATGATGTGGAAAGATCAAGTAATGTACCGCTCCACAGATCAGCATGTTGCCTGGGGTTTGGGGGATTTTCCCGTCTTGTCTCTGCTGCTTTTTATAACTCTGTCTTTATGGAGAAGTATGTATTCCATAGGATCATCAATAGTAACTCAAGTAGTTGCAGTATAAGAGAAATCAATCTCAAAGATGTGGGCTTAAATCTAATAGTGCTACCTGATAAGGGAGAAAATGAAATTACTGCTTCCTTCTTGCTTAGTGTAAGTGCTTGACTTTAGTTATATTTTAGTGGTCTTGTTTTCATTAATGGGAACAGGATTAGGTAGTGGGCTAGAGGGAGTTTGAAGGACCTGAAGAGCAAGGAAGATTTTTGTCTTGGTCCCAGAGACGAGAAGTACCTACCTAAGCTCCAGAAAGGTTAAAACTCGATTTGGTAAATTCACCTTTCCAGACAAACATCCTTAGTCTCAATGTGTGTGTCACTGACACATGTAATGGAACAAGTGCTGCAGGACACTACTAACATGTTATGGTGTGCTAATATGGTGTATTAACAAACAAACAAAACCCACAACAGTAAAACACCAACCAACCAAATTGAAACTTCAGCTTGAAATGCAGCTCAGATTCTTCCTGAGGCTGGAAGAGAATGTGAATGCTTTTCTGCTATCACTGAGTCTCTGTGTGGATCCTAGCCAAAAAGATTTTTCATTAGTTTGTTTTAATTGGCTTGCTATAGCAAGTTCAGGGATTTTCCCCTGTTTTAATCAGGACTGTTTTCAGGAAATTCCCAGCCTGATTTCTGCTCAGTACAGGGGATTTCAGCTACATAAGCAGAAAAAGTGCCCACTCCTTCTCTTTTCTCTTTTGTTGCTTCAAAAATGTCTGTCTACTTTCAGAAAAGGAAAATTGGTGAAGCCAATTCTTGGATAGTGCCTGCATTGTTTTAATGACTGTCATGATTCACCTCTTAATTAAAACATGTTACTTGAAAGCTCCAAATCTGGCTCTGTCACTAAGTCCTAAATGATAGCTGTTTCAAAAGTCTGGCAGTAGGGCACCACTTAGGATACATGTGATAGATACTATGTAGGTGAAGAAGCCAAGAGATGTCTTCTGCCCTAGACTAACAATGAGAACACGACCGACGGACTCAGGGGCTGCTGCAGTTCTTTCCTGGGGCATGGAAACGATGCTAGGTTTTTCTTGTTTTGAGATCTGGGCATAGGGACCAGCCTGTCCTGGCAGCATGGCCGGCAGCAAGCCTGGCTCCATACGTCTGTGGCTCCATTTCAGTGCAGCTGTGATAGCCACAGACTTTTATGAAACACTCAGCTCAAAGCGAGGAAATTAGTGTCACGGGGACTGTTTTCTTTATGGGAAAGACTCGGTTGGATGGAACAGCCAATAAAGATGTTAATGTATTTTTCCCATGCATAACCCACATATTTCCCTGGATGGGGTCTTTATTTCTGAGGTGAATGGTGGTGTTCTGAGGAACACTTAACACGTAGCTTCCAGGGGACTGGGAAAATGCTTGGTTTTCTGGTAGGAGAGATGTTCCATTTTTAAGATCTAATGATAACTTTTTGGGTTGTGGCTCTGGGTGAATAAAACAGCACTGCTTTCACAGTTAGGAAGATTTCCCCCTGTCTGAGCTGTTAGCCTATTGATATAGCAGTCAGTAATGTCTCTGTAAAGTCTTATGTTCACTCTCACCACTGTAGTTTGTCCATCATTATTTTGACCTTGGAATTCATCCTTTTTCTTATTATAATGTGAATTAAGCACTGCTAAAATGTGTGTGATTAACTGAACTGTGTGCAGACCGGTACCTCTGTCTAGACCTGATCAGGAGCATGGGCCCTGTCCCCTGCCAGTTGCATGCTGTCCCTCCTGCAAGGAACACCAGTTCCAGCCCTAGAACCTGGTGTCCAAACTTAATACTTGTTTCATATGCCTTGTTCATTTTTGGAGAAAATGGAAAATATCAGACTGTAACATTATGCTGAAGTCTTTTCTTGCCTTCCCTATGTACTTGCTGTATGTGCTGTAAGTGATTGCCAAAAAGGCTGCAGCTGAGGTCTCTGCTGAGGTAATTACACCTGCTGCGCCCTGGTACAGACCCCGGTACACAGGAATCTGGGGACGTTTGGGATGTTCTCATGAGACAGCAAAGGGCTGTCCATTACACAGGCTTCTGTGGCCTGCAGTGAAAGCTGTAGAAAATATTGTAGGTCAGGATCGAGGGTCCAAAATAGTGGTGTGTCTGGTTAAGCATGCCAGGGGACCCAGTTTGTGTTGGTTTCTCTCAGCATCCTGCAAGAATGGTGAAATAGCTTGGCTGTGTGCTGCTGAGGCTGACGGCTGCTAACAAGCTGGGCTTGAGGCCAACTGGTGGCCCAGAATATCTGGAGTGGGCACACACCACGGAAGGGGGCTGCTGGAGCTGTGAGAAGGCACTGTCTTCACTCTGTGCTAAGGAGAGGTTTGGGTTTTGCACGTGTCTTGACTAAGGCTGCACTGAAACCCAAAAGGTTATCCTAGACTGGATGAAATTTGGAGCTTGTTGGGGGCCTGTTGGACTTAGAATTCATTGCTGGGATTTTGTTTTTGCCCTTGAGACCGAAGACGGAGGAGCAGGTGTGATGAGCCCTAGTAGGCCTGGTGCGCTGCACCTGTGGGCCTGGGGTTTCTATTTAAGCTCAGCCCTGGGCCCTTATTTCTTCTTTGGGCTGTGTTGAGGAAGCATTGCTCTGTGGTGTGCCTGGCCATGGAGCCCCTTGATGCAGACCTCAGCATGAAGACTGATTGCTCAGTGTGGTTTTTGGCCCAGCTTCGTCACCTTGGCAGTGACTAGTAATTGCTGGCTGTCATCCAAGCCCTGACCTATGGATCAGCTTCTCCGTTCAACCCTGGACCTGCCTCATCACCGTGATACTACCTGAGGACCTGCACTGCTAACCGGACCTTGCTGCTGTCTCCAGGTTAGGCTTTTTTGTTGTGCTTGGTTACTGTGGGATAGGGTTCAGCCATACTGGTCAGGTTATTCCTCTCAGCTCCTGTCCCCCAGGGAACAGCTGGCTGTTGGTGCTCCCTGACGCTGAGTTAGAATCTGCAGGAGTCCTGGATTTCGTGTTAAAGTTGTCATCTTTAGGGTTTTGTGGGATTAGGTTGGGGCTGTGATTCATAGCAGGTTAAGGATAGGTTTGAGATTTACAGGGCTCTCCTGGGTCAACTGAAGATGGTAATCTGCAAGGCTTTTGAAGCCACAAGTATTGTTGTGGACTGTTGTAGTAGCCAGAGTAGTGCTCTGGAGGACCTTTTCTGAACTGTCATGCAGGATATCTTGAGATTTTGGTCTGAAGAGTTCCGTAGAGTACAAGCAATTTCCTGCAGTGATTCTCCTGATATTTCCATGTTTAGGACCCCGGGAAGAATCTTCTGGAACAGGTGAGCATGCACAGCCAGGATACTTGTCAAGCTGCTGTTTTGTTTGTGGAAGGAGGCCTTTTTTTTTGTTTTGTTTTGTTTAGATACCAGACTGGTTTTAATCTTGAGGACAGGAAGTATGGAAGTATTGTTAGGCTAGACTGAGACTGGGGCTGATGAGCTATGGCCATGGTTAACTCTATGAACTGTTGCAGTCTTTAGCGTAGCTAATGCTAAGGTTCAAAGTTCTCCTCCAGCCAGGAATAGCACTGGATTTTGAATGGCTTCCTGGCCTGAAATTAGGCTTAAGGCATAAAAAAATCCTTTTCCCTTTCATCTGAACTGTTTTGAGTCCTAAAACTGAAGATGTGAAGAAAGCCTTTCTGTCACCCGGTAGTCTTCTGTTGTCCTGCATCTTCTTTGGCAACTATATTGGGGCATAGTAAGAGAATATTTGATAGAGTGATGGGTAAAGAAAGGTAGGGTGAAATGTGCATCCTTAAACTGTTGTTTTTTTTCCCCCTGATTTTCAAGTGATTCTTTATAGTTTTCTTAAGAAAAATGAAGAGCTATTGAAGAATCTTAATAAAGATCTTACTGTAGGGACAAGGTTGATGCAATCTTCTATTTAAAATGAACTGAACCAGATTTTGGTAAATACTTAATATCTCAGTGATAGGAACTATCTCATCCTGTGCAATTTTTAATTTCAAGTATATTCTCCTGAGGTGTTTCAAAGTGACAAAACTGACCTCAAGAAGTACATGTACATAAGGTTAGATTTCTTCCCCACCTAGTCTTCTATAAGAAAATCCTTCTTTCAGTTTTCCTAGGAGAGCTTTCTCTTTGCCTTTCTAAGTGTGTATCTGATTATTGGGATCCTTGACTTTTGCTGATCTCTGGGTATTTACTTTGATCTTTGGTAATACTTTAATTTGGTAATACTAAAGAAGATCAAAATTACTCTTTGCTTTATTGGGTTCAGGTGTGACAGTGTACACCTGAATATATTGTGTACTGTATATTGTGTATGTGTATACCATTTTAAAGTGCCAAAGGGCTGTTGAAATAGCATAAACCTGGGTAAGTAAGACCTGAGGAATATACTTTTGCTGGTGATATGTGGTATGGCTCTTCACAGGTCAATTATACTCACACTTTCAAACTTGTGTACCTTCAGAAAGATATCTTGACTCCTGAACTCTTGTTGCTCAAGGCATCTGCTAAGCAAAGAAACAACGTAGGAACTAGGGAATTGAAGTACAGGCTTTGTTTTGCTATCAGTTTGCTATATGACCTTGAGTAAGTTGCTTATCTTTAACTCTTGTGAATTCTATCTCGTTAGATAGCAAACTAGAGGGATGGTAGGTGTCTTTTGTGTTTATATTGCACCTGTGTCCCGGGAGATGGAGATTACCATGGACAGCTCTAAGAACTACCATGAAATATGTAAACCAAATACAGTAATAGTAAGGAGCTGATAATATCGTTGGTGTCTTGCAATGGAGACCTGTTTTTTCAGGATCTGGTTATAATAAAACAGCTAACTTCACAAAGACTGCTATGGTGCTGGATGTAGGCCACAATTCAGCTGGTCACTGTGATAAAAAGCATAAAAATAGATAAGTGGCGGCTCGATTGGATAGTCCTAGGGCTGAATTTTCTACCTGTCTGTGCGTTGGTCTTATTGTTTGAGCTTACCTGGAATAGAAATCTGAGCAGGACAGAGTAAGGGTGGGAGGAGAATGGAGCTGTACTTGGCTAACCAACAGCAGTTTCAGCTGTTTTCCTCCCTGCCACCAGCTGTTTGGCTGTCCCTTATGCTGTTAGCTGTACTTGAGTGTCCATCTGCACACATACGGTCTCCCAGGGAAACTGCTGAGAAGGTCTTATTTACTGCAATGGAGATGGAGAGCACATCAAACACACCACCAGTCTTTGCTCACTTAATGGGTGGCAGCAGCCACTTTTTGTCTATTTCTTTTTACTGCCATTTTATGCACACTAATATCTGAGATGGCTAGCTAGAATGGGGAGGTCTAATCCCAAGCCTTTCCCAATGGCATCTCCCATTGTTTCCTCCTGGCTCTTGGTTAGAGGGAGGTGGGTCATGGATGTGGAGTGGAAGACTGGTCTTGTGTCTATGTTAAAGGAAAGTGGTACTAAACAGTTCACTCTTCGATTAATTAGAAGAAGCTCCCCTAACAAGGGAGATCCACTGGAGACACTGTTTTTGTCTGCTTCTATTTACTCTGCCTTGTGCTGTGTAATTGCTGCAGTGGCACCCCTTTGTCCGCAGTGAAGAGCCTTTCTGAGGATTAAGGATTGTTTGCCAGTGTCCTGCACTTCTGCCACTGTTCTTGTAGAAATGCCTCTCTCCCTCTTCTGAGCAATTGAATTCTCTAAGTGATAGCTTGCAGGAAGCTTATTTGTAAATAAATGCTCTATGCATTGGCACTGAACCTTTCTGCTCAGATAGGAGTGGCTTGGTACCAGTAATTTTCCTGACTTAGCACTAATGAGCTCTGGTACACACTGTGCGCCTGCACTTTCTGAACTTGCACAGTCCTCTTGCCTATGCTTAGCTGTTGGCTTTCTTGTACTGAAAAGACTGTTGTGGTGGCTGCCTGGTGCCCCAGGAGCTCTAAAAAGGCAAGTCCAGATATAGCTTGCATTCTGAATGAATATGGTGTTTTCCTAGTTTCTTTCTTTTTTTTCACCCCAACTATTACCTTCTTTCTTAATTGACAAGCACAGTAACTTTACAACCTGTGACTTGCTCCTGTTAGAGATATGTCCAGCATGTTAAAACAAAGCCGTGTCCATACAGGACCGTTGTGTAGCTAGATCTCTGGACCAGATTCTTAAAGCATAGCTCAGTTTCTACTCTAACACGCAGTTTCTGTCCTTCCCTACTTTGTCTTGTATCTCTTTCTGATTATACTTTCCCTCCAGTCTTTTCTGTGGTCTTTCAAGAAATGATATTAGTCATGTTCTTGGACAACTGAAAGGACAGTTCTCCTTAGCAGAAAGACTTACTTGTTTCCTCAGTGGGATTTGTAGTAGGTAAGGATTCCAAGTCTAGTAGTCATGGGTAATCAATAAAAAGTGAACAGAAAGCAAACAAGGGGTTAATTGTTTTATTATAATTATTTTTTTAGGAACATTGACTCTCCCGAAGGCTTATGTGAGCAGGCTGCATGTTGCCTGAATTTGAAATTCAGCAGTGAAATTCCCTTTTCACAGAGGGGCAAAATGATTTGGTTACCTTTTAACGTGCAGAACAACACAGCACAATAGTTAACGGAGATGGAACCTACGTTGTGCTTCCTCTTGGAAGATCACTCAAGATAAATGCTATTCATTTGGTGATCCAGTTTTGAGAGAATTACAGTGTGAGCAAATGGGACAAAGAATGTGCAGGGAATCTGAAAATGAGATAGTCCCCAGTTCTGCAGAACTGTGTGAATAGGAGCGATAAGAGAAAGGAATGGGATACCTGCCTGTGTTCAATTGCCTATGTGAAAAAATAAAAAGGACAAGCTAGCTGTGCTTGATAAAATCAAGACTGGCAGCTTACAAAGCCGGGACAATGTTTGTTGTTTAACATTCGTAGATTAAAAAAACCCATTGGATTTTTGAAATATGCTTGCATTTAAAGTTAGGTTTTGTCTGTGCAGTTGTTTAGTTATTTCTGAATAAAATGAATCAAGCAGTGAAAAGTTTTAACTTGGTGGCATCTGTAGGAAGAGGATTGCATGAGGGAGTTATACAGCTGGGAAGACTTTCCTGAGCATCTGCCTTCCTCCAGCCACTTGTAATCCAGTCATGGCTGAAGTTCAGAGCACTTGGGATCTCTTACTTGATACGTGTGTCCTCCATAGGACTGGAAGTCTTCCGAGAAGCATGTTTGATAGGTTCTTGGGCAGACTTGCAGGAGACTGTCTTGTAGACACCAAAGCTATCTTCTTTCCTTTTTACTCTTTCCTGCATTTTGATTACAGTACAGAACTGAAATTTAGTTTTCTAGTTTGAAGGTCTTGGTAAATTTCTCAGTGACTTTGAGTGAATCATGAGGTTGCAGAGAATGATGGTTGAGTGAGTCTCTGGTATTAGCAAATAGGAGGAGACTTGGTGAGGAGAGATTTGGTGGAAAAGTGGATAGGGACATATTCAGAAGTGAAAGAAGAAAACATGACGGATGGAAAGAGAAATGAAGTGCTAAGGTGAGAGAAGAAGACACTGCATCAAACACACAGAAAGATGTACCATGTTTTGCAGCAAAGAAAGGTTGGAATGAAGTGGGGATACAAGTTAAACAGGAGTAATTGTACATTTACTAACTAGAAAGCTGAATGGTGCTACAATTGCATATAGTTACAGTTTGACTTCAATTTGAAGAGTGACTTAGGGTCATTAGAAGTTAGCCTCGTCAAGTAGAAACCGATCTCAACTAGTAGATATTCTTAGCCCTGGACCATGGTTTAGTATATGAACGGGAGAGAGAGACTTCTGGCTCCTACCCCTTGAAGGAAATGTGATTCGTTAAGTACAGCTAGGATTGTGGGTGTCAGTGGCCGTTCTGGAGGTGGGAATCTGAAGCAAGGAGAGATTAAAGCCAACTGTCAAAAACATCTGCAAAGTTGCATCTCCAGTGTAGCACAACCAATGGAGCTGCTTTGGGAGATTTTTGTGCGGTGACCTAGCAATCATCTCACTGCAGCTGCTGGAATATTGGTGTTTAATGCCTCTAAGCATCAGGGCTAATGTGGTTCAAGTCAGAAGGACAAAATGAAGCCATTTGAAAACAGTAAAAATTTAAAATATTGGACTCAGTGACTTGCCTAAGGTCACTAACCAGTTCAGAGTTTGGAGCAGAACACAGAAGTCCCATCTCCTCCTACTTTGCCTTGGCTACTGTGAGCATTTGCATCTGCACACATTCTTCCGAGAGAGAATGTCATGTCATTTCTGGGGCTGCTGATGGCCTTGTATTTTCTCAACCATGTTTGTTTCAACCCTTCCTTAATCATCCTTGGGCATGGAAGTTTATACAGGTGTGGTAAAGAAGAGTGCAGACAACCCTCATTCCTCCTGTCTTGGCCCTTCTGGGATCAAAAGGAAAAAAGTGAGTTGGGAGGAAGAGAATGCAGTCATATCCCAATAAGAAAATAATAGCAACATCAGTTAACAAATAGATATTTAATTCCTGGTGAATTTGAATATTCCAGTTGCCATAACAACATGCTGAGACTGTGGCATATTTTACAGCACACGCATTTAAAGAACTTTATGAGCCATAACCAGAAAATTCCATCAGGATTAAAAGCAAACAAAACTGAAAACACACAGTTATTAGCTTTCTAGCAGCTTATGTAAAACCTAGGAAATTGAGGGTATGTGTTCTGTGCTCAGATGGAAGTAGCCCCACGGAAAAGCACACGGAGGTTATTTTGTCATGCTGGTAATGCTTTTGCCCATAGATAAGTAAGACTTCGGAGGCTGTCTGCCAGAGGGGGCCATCTCATTTGTGGGAACTGTTGTGTCCCTGACTTGGCTCGCAGAATGAACTGGGGAGAAAATGTTGGTGATTGCCTAAAACTGAGTTGTTTTTTTGCTTTCATTCCAATTTTAAATTCTGCTGGTTTGGGTTTAGAGCTTGGGAATGGGACCTCTAACCATCCTACCATCTGCTGGCTGTGGGGCCATGAGGGGAGATACTGTTGTGAGGAAGCCTCCTTGACACTAAGGTGAGGGATCCTAGCTTTCTTTAGCAGCCACCATCTCCCAGGGAGCAATGATCACTTTCTGTGGTGAGTAGGCAACCTTCATTTCCAGTCAGAAGAGCAGCAGTTCATACGTCCTGTTCTATACTTTGAATCCAGCATTTGCTCCTTTGCACTAGCAGAAGTCTTTCTCCCCATCATATGTAAATTGACGTAACCTTGCCTTATTGGCTTAACCAGCTACAAATTTGGCTGTGGTTTTCCTAACCTTCTGTTAGTGATGACACCCTTAAAAAGAGCCAGAGAAGAGCTAACAAAAGGATGCCTGCCTGTGTCTGCAGCCTGGCTGGGAGTCCTTTTCAGAAGAGCGGGTCTGCCTGGCTTGTGTGGCCAGTGACTGACCTAAAAAGATGGCTTAGTGTTTAGTTCTATTGCTCTTCCCACTGCTGACCACATCAGCAGAAAGGTCTGCTCTGAAGAAGCTTATCCCACGATCTGAAATTACCTCCCTGACTCCCTACTGCCAAAAGATGCTGCTGTTACCTGTGCAGTTACCAAAGCATAGTTGGCTCCCACTCAGTTTCTTTGGTGGAATTGCATGGTGTCAGTTCAGAAATCCAAGACACATGGAAAATACTTGGATAGCACTGAAGAATGGAATTGATATCAAAACAAATAGCACAGAGCAGTCACTGTGTCCTCTGTATGTTTGGTCTCTCTCTTTCAAGGAATTACTTCTTAAATTTTTTCCTTGATGTGATTAAAATCACATATTTTTGTAGTGGTATTTTGATTTATCCTTTATGATGGGTGATTTTGAAGTTTTCCAGAGGTTCTGAAGATGTTAAAATAAATTTTATTTTGAAGTATATAGATAAAGTAATTACTTGGATTTTTTTATTTAATTTGGTTTGGGAAGGAAGGTATTTAAGTTTGCCTGACATGAGCCGTGATACATTCAGGTATTGTGAATATAGTCGGGATTTGGTTTAGGACTATTTTGTTGATTAAGGAGAATGTACAGGTAATTCAACACCCGTTGCCATCAGTGATTTCATCAGGCTTTGGGTAGGGCTCTCATGACATACAGCATGGGGAAGCTCAGGGTGTCACGCATGGATGAGAGTTTGGTGCTGTATGCAGCCAGAATAAGATAATCGCAGATAAGAAGTTGACAGTGGGAATCAGAAATAACACCATAGGGGTGTTGTGTGTGGGACTGGGCTGGAGGTGTGCTGTGCTTCACTTCTCTTTGCCTTTCTTTTGGAAACCACCTGGCTCTTTACTCTTGGAATGGGTCAGTACACAAATGCCACTTTGACCAGAGATGGATAGGTGAAAATACTGCTTCACATGCTTGTTGATGGTAAACTGAACAGAAGCAGGAAGGAAGCAGGTATGTGGTAGGCAGCCAGGTCTAGGTAATATAGAAAACTACATGGCATTGTTTTATACTGTCCTGTTGGTCCGCATCTCCCTGGTGCTGCCCTTTTTGTTACAACATGTATGACTATCACAGCTTGTTCTTTCCCTTTCTGATTATCACGTACGTTCGTGTGGTTCCTGTCTCCCTTGTACACCACTGCCTAGCTCCCCAAGCCCCAGTGTGGCACTAGCCTTCCCACCGCCATCGGGAGGTCAAGTCCCAGAACATCGCTGTGCTTGGGCTCCGCTTCCTGGCCCAACAGGAATCAGTCAGATACGTTTGGGTGGACAAATAACTTCCCAGCTAACTTTTCCTTCCTTCAATAATCCATTATAGGGTTACATGATCTTGTAAAAATTTCCACCTATTGCTTTCTCTAAGCATCATAGTGGCTGCAAAGTTTTCCCGTGATCTGGTCATTGTTTGCATGAGAGCAAAAGCCAAACAAGTTCTGTTTTATCTGAAACAGACTTCTTGCATTGCTCAAATGTTCCATGTGCCTTAAAACCTTTTCTGATATCAGCTCTCTTTTTAATTTCTTCTCCTGCTTTGTTAGTATGCAACCCTGTAATTGCATCTTCAGATCTCTAGAGGCTTTCAAGATGTAGAATTTAAGAGAGGACCTACAGGATTTAAGTTCCATGTATACTTTCTAGATACTTTAAATTGTCTGAGGGAGCACAAGAGTAGTAATAATCCAGAGTAACTTTGGAAGCAAACTTTAAAATTGATTTTTCCCCCCTCTTTCTTTCCCTTGCTAAAGTTAAATAGAGAAGAAGCAAAAGAAGGAGTGGGGAGTGAAGCAATTTTCAGGGAAAGTATTCCACTCTGAATATCAAACATCCTGTGGTAGGAGTGGATCTGTGGGGCTATGACCACCATCTCTGTCTTCCTCCACTTTGCTTTCCATCTGTTACCCATCTCTTTATTTAATGGCTCCATTCTTATACTGGAAATGGAGATTTGGTGCATCTCCAGTTGAAAGAATAATTATCCTATTCTCTCCTGCCTAGATCAAGGTAGGAAAGAAATTGTTAAGAAGGGGAGGTAGGGACCACATTATGCTGTTTGATATAAAACACTTTAAGGAAAGAAAGGGAAGTGTTCAAGTTGCAGTCTGTTCACAAATCTCATTACTGTAAGATCCTTCACTTCTAGGGCACTCGATCAACTCCAATCCAGCTCTCATTTCACTGGGCCGCTGGGGACACGTACTATTGTATAGTCAAGTCTGACCCATGTTTAAGCAAGTGGTTGGCTGTGAGGAGTTGTGGCATGGCTTGTAAGGGAGTTAGAGTCCAACTGAAAACAAGGCCCAAAGCATCTCTGGTAAGAAAGTTATCATCCAAAGCTTTTTGACTGATAAGAAATGGATCGTGTACGTATGAAAGCACGTAGGTGTTGAATGGGCTCTCTGATTTATTGGTTACTGTCCTGAGCTCCTTGCTGTTTTTTTTTTTTCCTGAGGTATCAGAGCAGAAGCTGACATCTGGGCGAGGCGGTGACATTTGCAGACATTAGCCAAGCAGAGCTGCCCTAGGAAGGTTGTGGGGACGGGAGTTAATGGCATCCAGTGGGCAGTGGTGGACTGGGAAAACAGAGTCTCTGTCGTCCATCATGTGGGTGAGGTGACTCTGAGACCTTTCAATTGAATCTTCCTGTAATTGTGTTCTAGCAAGTGCCTGATTTATGAGCGAGCTCTTCACTGGTTTATTATCTGCTGATTTGACCTCTTCTTTGGCTGCTGCTGTATTCTGCCGCTGGTGTTTCCAGAGGCACTGGTCTTAGCTGGTGAAAGGTGTGTGATCAGGCCGATGGCTGTTGCACTCACAAAAAACAGCGAAGAGCTCCTGTTTTCCCCTCTGTTACTTTGGGTTTCCCCCAGAGAGACTTTACAGTAGCCTTCCAGTTCCCAACAGGCAAGAAGATCCTACTGCTACGGTTTCTGTCCATCTTAGCAGTGGCTGGCTGATATTTCAAAGCAGCCTGCCAAAGTCGTGCCTCTGGGTGGATGCTGCGAGTGTGCACTTGGGGCTGGAGCTGTGCAGCAGAGGAGATGCTCGCTGGTGTGCTCTCAGATGAGACTGGCTTGTTCTGGCCTTTCTGTAATCCCTCTTGTGGCTTCTGGAGGACTGGATGAGTAACCGCGTGTGCTGGAGTGCCGTACCAGTGAGTGCCTGCGTGGGTTATTTCTTCTGCCTCCCACACACCCAGGCTTTCAGCTTCTTCCAGGAACATTTGCTCTTGCGTGAATGGAATCAGGGTCATAGTAGGAAGAAGTAACGATGTGCCTGAGTTTTCTTGTCCATGAGTCATGCCATAATGACTTCATTTGACTACAGTGTGTTCCTCAAGATGGATCTCTATGCAAAAAAGATTCCTTCCTCCCCTGTGCTTGGGGGAAAGACAGATGCTTCAGACTGCTGTAGACAAGAACAACAGAAGACACTTAAGGCTGAGTATGCCATTCACCCAGCTACACCCAGCTACACCCAGCCTGTGCAGGGGGCTTTCTGGTGCTGTCTCAAGTGACCCAAGCAGCAGAATTTCAACCCTTCTCTTTGGGAAGATTTTCTACTTCAGTAGGTCTCTTGGTAGCAAAGATACCCTTACTCTGAAGCTCAGGTCCTCTTCTGGATTTTTCTGTGTAGAAAAATGTCAAGACACAGCAAACCCCAGATTCTTGTAACTGTACTACGATGTCTATGGAAGAGTGGGGTGCAGCCTGTTTGTGTTGGCTTTGAAGGCAAGCTGCTTGTTTTGGGTGGGATGTTTGGTGATAACTGCAGACTGTGGTGCTTGAACCATGTAAGACTTTACTCATCTGTGTAACAAAACCAAATTAAAAAGCATCATTGCTGTTTAAAAAAGCTGATATAGTTAGCACGATGCTAAAGTAACTAAAGTAAGTACATACTTTAAAAAATCCTCTGTATAACTAAGGGAATAAACCACAGAGTTTAAGTTGTTAAATGAGGAACAAACTGCATGTTTCCTAAGCCTTCACGAGGTATTTATTTTTGTGTGTTTTAAGTTGGAGAAACTTTAGACTTTTTGAATGGGTTTCAAGCATACTCTCTAAGAAATTTGACTTACTTGTAGCCTGCCTTCTGTCTCTTGGGAAATCTGAGCAAATTTAGCTTAGTAGTACTATATCTGTTTGTTTTTCTTTTGTAGCTATATATTGGCCGAATTTAAAATCTGTATGATCAAACAGTTCTGTAGTACTACTGCTCAGAGTGTTTGCATTTCATCTTTTTGCTGTAAAAATAAATCCAGTGGCATAATGATGCTCTTGGTTTTTGGCAGAGATCCTTTTCTAGTAATTTCTAACATTTGCTTTGATTTATTTATTCCACCCTCCCCGCTCACCCCCTTACTCCTCCTGGGCTTTCACACTGTGAAGCTGGAGACGTCCAGCATTCATGTCGGGATGTGACTGGTGGACTTGCTGACCATGAAGCAAGGGGAGCAGGAGCCCGTGGTTTGCTGTACACTGAGCAGAAGCTGCAGGGCTAAAGCTGCAATGCCGAGAAGGCTGCTGGCCCTGCTGCTCCCTCCTGCACTTTTATTTAATTCTGATTGCAGTCAATACTAAATCTATATGTAAAAGGGTGTGAGAGTGCGTATGTGTTCATAATGCATATCTACACAAATATATGTATAGTCATTCTGTGATTAGTTCTCAAGTGTGGTGGGTTTCCTTATCCACACTTATGTAGAGAAAGATATGTGGATGTGTATATACAAAAATGCACATATGTGTCTATACGCACAAAAGTTGATACTTTTCTCTTGATTTTCCTCTTCAAATCAAGTACAGCTCTTCAGCAACGTCATATCCCCCAGAAGGAGGGATTTTTTTAAGCAACAGTATATAGAAAGTGTCAAGGGAAGGAAAAGGAATGAGGTGAAAAATGTTAAATGTTTGGTGGGGACATACATCTCTCTTCTCATTGACGGGGAAAGAAATGGGAGCCAAGTTCAAACCAATCCTTTGTCACTTGGAATTAATAGGTGTAGCCTTTCCGAAGGGCTGGCTTCAATCCTTTGAAGCACACACCCCTCCACCCTGTTCATAAAAATGCAGCTGGTGTCTCAGCTGCGGGTTGGTCTGTTTAGTTGTGTGCATAAAAATTGTCAGTAGGTATAATTCCCACATTAGGGGAAGAGAGGGAAGATGGGAGCAAGAAAAAAAGTAGCTGACAAAGTGATTGAAAATGTAATTTAACAGAAGAACGGAGATTAATAATCTGCTCAAAAGTGTTATTTTCTTCCTTCCCCACCCAAACGCTGGGGGCTTTTGTTATCCTAGGTAAGCAGACTATGCAATGCTCTGTGTTTACTCCCAGGATTAGGGAGGACATCAGCTTCAGGACTTGAACTTGTTTTTAAACTTCCCCTCCTCCTCTCCCATTTCCCGAAGGGCTGGGCTGATAAAGGTATTTGGAATGTTGTAAGCGTTTATATAACTATAGTGAAATCTTTTCTGTTTTATTTTCCTTTTTGTATTACTAGGAGTTTGCTGCAGCACTTTCTGCTGGAAGCGGGAGAGCTCTGTGCCATGTACTTCCCCATTGACCTCTCCTTGCCCCTCCCATAAGCGATGGCATGGGAGGTCCTTGCTATAATTCACGGCTTCACCTTGTCTCTGCTCCTTTCTTTTATTTTGGTAGACGCCTTTCTGGAGGAGAAGGCAGACAGGTAGCTACAAATTGTCGATGCAGTCAGCAGAAGTCAATAGGAAGGCAGGCGGGAATGAGATTGAGGGAGGCAGCTATAGATTTCTTAGCTGATTTCTTGTGAGTTTTTCAGAACTTGTGTGATTCACTCTTGTCAGATACTATTTTCAGCCACGCAGAGATGAGCACATTCCCATGGTGGAAAAAAAGGCTGTTTGCATTCTCGCTTTTTTTTCCTTGAAAGTCCCGAAGCTTCATTTTTGGCAGATCCTTTAGTGGTAGGGCACGAATGGGAGATGGCAGGGAGGGGGGAAATCACCTCTGTCCTTCCTGCAACGATGTGCTGCACTGAATGCCTGTGAAATTGGGGAAGGCAGATAGAGGCATGCTGGCAAGTGCAGGAACACAGGAAGAAAGTGATTTCAGTGCAACTGAAAGTGAAGAATGGGTAACAGGAGTGTCAGGGCAAAGAAGCATTTGTCTGAATATCAAGGAGCAGTGTCTTGGTTCTTAGACTGATTTGAATCTACCAGCCCCCTTCCAAGGTGCATTTAGAAGTTAGATTGTTCAATGCCTTTAAATTCAAGCCTAGAGAAAGCATTGTGTGTGGAACAATCCTCTCCCAGCCCTGACAGGGACTGGAACAACCTCATGGACACCTTCTGTCCTTACTGCCTGTTTTGGCTTTCTAAAAGATACCTGAGAATTCATTTTACTGAAAGAGTTTGACTCTGATTTGTTTCTATCGTTTGGGAATTTTCTGATCTGTCTGGCCTGACTTTTCCAAGCCCAAAAAATTGTTTATATTTAATTTGCCTTTTTTAAAAAAACAGGAGGAGATAATGGAAAATTAAGGCTTTGTTTTTGCTGTCTCAATGTTGAGGTTTTGGAAAACCATGGAAGTCAGCCTTCTGTGTTGTATTTGGGAAGTAAGATAAGCTGGAGGTGGGAGAAGGTCTCGTAAGTCATCCTCAGGGCAGGAAGCCCCAAAGCTGTTCTTGGGAGCCTTGGGCCCTTAGGGACAGGCATTGGCAAAGAGCAGTAGGGTAGTGCAGGAGAACTGGCTCATTGCTGTGCTCCTGCCCAATTGGATTACCTGCTTACTCATCCGTTCTCCTGAGCAGATGTCAGAGCAAGGAGGTGACAGAGGAATTCATTAATACTGCAGGAGGTCAGTAAGCTTGCACGGGAGAAGCTGAAAGGAATGAGACATCCTCTGTGTGAGTGTGTACAGACATGTGCCTGTCTCTGCCCTGCCCTAGGCCTGCTGGAATTTGCTTTAGAAGCAGTTGCAGGAGCCTGCTCTCTCCGTGGAGAGCACTGACGTTGCTCCCTCCTCTGCCAGGGGATCGTGTGGCTGGCAGTTCGCATCACCCCCAGCGCCTGACAGGAGTGCAGGGAACCAGAGGCAATGTGTATCCCGTAGGCACCTCAGAGGTGCTTATTTTAGAGTTGCAAGACAAGCAGTTGCTTGTAGAGAACACAAGTGTTAATTCTCCCAGTGGGGAGGGAGGAAGCTGTGTTCCTGCAGGGACTGAGATGTGCTGCTGGTAATGCAAAGAGGCAACTGCTCTGAGGAGCCTCAGCCTTCCTCTGTCCCTCCGTCGCTGAGAGCTGCAAGGATGTGAAAGCTCCGCACAGCCAGGCAAAGCTCGAATTTTACAAGGAGCTGGTGTGGAGGTTTGGGATGGAGTATTCGTCCCTCTGGCTACAGCTACTGTTAGCCCCCAGACTTGTTTCATTTAAACCACTCACGAGACGAATTGGGTCATTACCTGGCTTGGAGACTGAACGCGTTGTCCTTTCCTCTCTTATGTCTTTCCCTGTGGCATGGTCTCTGGGAAGAAGACAGCCTCGTTAGTTCAGTCCTCCGAGTCCTTTATGTGATACTGCCAATTTCTTATTGGTAGTGACAACAGGAGGAGAAATCCATTTGAACTGTCTTTGAATGGATTTCAGCCCAGAACTTAAAAGTGAGCCATCTCCTCTTTCTGGGGAGGGCGTATGAATAGAAAGGGTACGAGCTGCTCTCCAGGAATTGGTTTCCCTTAGCTGGATCACCGCAGCATGTGCAGCTGATAGATGCCATCAGCAAAGAAGGGTGCTACTTGCTGGGAGACCTTTAAGGAAATCCCAAATACTGCAAAAAAAAGATGTTCTGATGAAGTTCCTGAAGGCTTGGAAGGATGTAATGAGATGTAATAATATGAAACTGTGCACAGGGATATTCATTTAAATATTATATAGAAAAAGGAAAAAAACACAACACCTTTGCAAGCCATGAGACCTCTTGCATTAGTAAGAGCTCATTCCCCGAGGTAATGCTGTTGCTTAATTAATCTGAACTTAGGACAAGTGAGGCACGGTGCAGCTCTTTTAAATTACTTCTTGTGCGTATTTGAAGTGACAGTGTATTTTACTAGGCGAAGATGCTAATTCGGCATTACCTTGTGTGTTCTTAGCTCTGGCTGCCTTGTTGCAGCCCAGTGGTACACAGGTACAGAGACATTCCTGCTTTCTGTGGGGTCGAAGCGTTTCGTTTTGTGTGTATAAAAGCAGGGGTAATGTGCCCACCTTCTATATGCAAGCTGTACAGCTGTTTCCCTGTCTCTCGTGAGCGTTTTAGGGACAGAAGACTCTTTCCAGGGAAAGCAGTGACTTATTCAGTGGGATGTATGAGAACAAGTGTCTGATTCCAACACTGCAGTGACTGCTTTCGTGCCTGCAAGGAGACCTGCCTGCCTCCCTGCAAGACTCCCCAGGGCTCCTGTGCAGGGCACGTGCTGCTGCAGGGTGCCTCCGAAGTCTGAGGTGTCCCCAGGGACAGGGCTGCTTGTGGGAGGTGGAGGTTAAGGACCAGGAGGGAAGAAGGTCACAGTAAGCAGCAGTATTCTGAAGCTTTGAGGGAAGGATAGGGGAGAAGCTTGCTATAGTACAGGTTAAATGATTAAGGGGGAGGAAAAAAAATCCTTCTGTATTGGGTCTCCTCTGTGCTTTAGAGTTCTTTCATTTGTTGAAATAAGGCAGGTTGATAATGCTATTTTCTCTCAGTATGTTGGTTAACAAATTATCGCTGTGTCATAGCTATTAGATTAACCTCTGCTCACCATCGGAGCCCTGAGAGTTATTCTATAGACCCCTGGTATGTTAAAAAGAAATGAAAAGTTACTTCTAGAGCTGAACTGGAGAAGTACAGTCTCAGGTCTCTGCCAGTTAAGCGCAAGTTTAAAAAAAGGCACTGTCGAACCAAATGATAACATGTTCAAGTCCGACCCTCAGAGAACTTGTGTGCCTGGGAGCTGAGCACTGAGAGCAATTTAATCTTTTACTGCTACATCAAGAAAGGAAATCAGAGATGGGCTGTGGCAAGGGGAAAAATCAGCTTGTGGGAAGAAATCAATTTATTATTGAATAAATGAAAAGATTGCAGTACTCGTTGCAACCATGCCTTAATGGACATACCACAATTGTTCTTGAGCGTCTTTCATCTTGAAGGATCCCGAAGTGCTTTCAGAATTGTGAGGACTGGAGGATTTATTTGCTCGTAGCTGATGTTTTGTCACTTAACAGCACACTGTAATTCAGCTTACGCAGCTAAGGACAGGAATGAAGAAAAATTCCCCATCTCATTGAAACTTCAAAGGGGATAATTACTGGTGTTGGTAAGTGGCCAGGACATCTGAACTAACTTTCTTCTTGAGATATTTAAAAGAAGATGTGGGGAAAGCCCACACTCTTTATCTGTTCCAGGGGGTGTCCTCTGCAGTGACGTTGCGACCTCTGGTATCAAACCATGATCAGTGTGCCTTAAGGTCAGAGAATTAACTAATACCAACTTACCGGTGTTACTGAATTGTAGCAAGGTATTTCTGTACGGAGGTGTTGTCTTATCACTGATTCAAAGAAAGTGCATCTAGATTTTTGGGGGGTTCTTTCTGCAGACAAGTAAGCTCTGGAGGCTAACCATGCAAGAACAATATTAAAGTGTGTACCTGTAGCCAGTATTTCCATGGTTGTCCTTTTGAAGGGAATTGGGTGAAACAAGCTGTTTCCCTATTCTGTTCTAAGTTTTATCCTGTCGTACACATAAGTCCCATGGTTCTCAGACTTCAGTCTTAAATCATGTGGGAGAAATACTGTCTAAATCCAGTCAAAAAGGAAAGCTAGAATACCAAAATGAAATGGCATTTGTTGCACATAAATCTGAGTTAGTAGAAAGATCTGATGAAGTCGGTCTTCAGAGGGCAAAGGTTCCCACTGGCTAATTGTTTATGAGGACAGATTCGTTAATGACTTGGAACTACTGAAGTGTTGTTGACATTTACAGCTGAAGCTTCAGGGAAGAGTGATTGATCTCTGGGCCCATGGAGGAGAGGCAGTATTTGAAGCCAGTGTCCTCTCAGGTTCCTCTGACATCTGCTCTAGCACACTTGGCAGTGGCTTCCAAATTACTATCACGTGGTCTGCTGCATTTGGCATTCCTGTAGGTTAGTATTTAAAAAGAAGAAAGCAAGAAGGAACAAATTCCTCACCACCAACTCTCTCAGATTATGCTCTGCAGAACCACACTGCTCTGAACTTTGCCGGTGACCGCAGCTGTATTTTCAGATGTGCTAAACATCTCTGCCAGTCACAGGGTAATTCAGTCAGACCTTGCCGCAGCGCACAACCAGAAGCTCATCAGATAATCTCCTATAAGGCAGTACCGGCCTGTGATGGGGTCTCCACTCCGTTCTGTTTCATTCCTCTCCTAATAAAATCTGGCATTCTTTATGCAGTTTTGCCAAGCTGGAGATCCAATTGTTTTTTCTAAAATGTTTAAATGTAATAATCTCTGATTTCCACATTATATTAACATACGGAAAGACAGCAAACAAGCTGCCAGGAGTTTTCTGGGATTTCTTCCATCCTTAGACTGACAGGGCTTGTTTAAATCCCATCTGTAATGGCAACAGACATGGTTTTTGCATAGACACATTTTGCTCTCCTAAGAAATAACAGAGAGGCAGCAATGTCATACATACAGATTCCGACGGGGAGCTTTCAAGGGTAACCTCGAGGGCTCCCTTACTTGCGGCTGATGGAGTTGTCAGTGTTTCTCAGTAGAAGCACAGCCTCACGGTTGCTTGTCTGGGGAGAGATGCCCCTGCCCAGCATCCAGGGAGCGTGCATCTTCTCCGCCTTGTGTCTTCCTTTAAATTTATTCTTCCTGTCCTGTCTTGTTGCTTGTATTTGGGACCGCAAAATAAGCGAACTGTTGAGCAGTGATGTGACCCAAATGGTCTGGCATCATCAGCTGGCTGACTGGTGAGACTTGGCTGCAAAATCATGAGATCCAGATCATGCAGCTCCCTCCCACAGATGGGTTGCTTCATGTAGCATGTAAAGAACGCGCACCAAGCTTAACTGGACTACATAACTTATTTATAGGAAGAAACTTTGTCCCAAGTGTAAAGTAAAACACTCTGCAACTTCTGGAAGTCAGTCTCAACATGTTTGTTCTGCAGTTACCTTAAGCAGTATGGCACCAACAGCCAGAAAACGTCATAAAGGCTGCTCCTATGTCACCAGCTCCCATGTCACTACTTATTGCAGAGGGACAGAGATGAAGGAGTCCAGTGCACCTGTGCCTTACCGTGAACAACAGGGTTCAACTGTACATAGGCAACTGTGAAATAGATGATGAGGAAGGATGAAGCAAGCAATTAAGGTAATTTGTGCTAATGTAAACCATCTATATTCACAGCTATTTCATATGGTGCCTATTTGGTGCATAAAATATATTGATAAACAGTTCATATGATTTTCTATCAGAGGTGAAATCCCCATTGACCTCAGTGGGGATTTTTGCTTTCAAACCTGTGACCATAGCTAAGTCTTTCCACTTCATTTCCTCATAAGCTCGAGGTAAAACCTCAAACGTTTGGTTTATCTGCCTGCTGATGCACATAGTAGAACTGTTAATGAAACCAGCATCCACAGAGAAATGTGGGTAGGTTCTGCAGAGGACACTGACATAGGCAGTTTTCTGTTGCCAAAGCAGTTTATGCTGACTGAGGCTGTGGTCTTGAGCAAGTCACTTGAGTCCTGCATGTGATGTGCAACTCGTGAGAGCAAAATGCTGCACTTAACAAATATGTTGCAAGGTGTTATGTAGGATGCAAAGCAGTCTGAGAGAAAATTGGGAGCAGGAGGGTGCAAATCATGGCTGTATTAATGAACAAATGACTTGCAGGTCATCTCACACACCTACTCGAAGTACTCAACACACCTCACAATCTGTACAGAGGAGTCTGTAATCACTTGCCTGTATTACCTTCAAGTTCATTTCATATAGCTTAGTACATGAAATGGAAGAGGGAAGAATGTATACGTTTGACATGTTATGGAAAAATCTATTGTAGCATTATTATTTAACCACATTTCAGTTTATAATACTAGAGTTACACTTAAGATTTTATAAAAAGGCAACGGGCTCATTAATATGAATTCTTCTGTGAGCACAGAGTTGTTTTAATCTGTCGATTCTGAGGAATGTTATAAATGGGAGCTAAAATGGCCTTGTTTTATTGGTGGGTAACTTACAGCATTAAGAAATGTTGTAGTTTGGATGAACTTGGAGATAGTCAGGAGTATAGGGCACATCCAGTCTGCTCTGCCTCCATCCCTGCTGGCCATGATCTAAGATTACCTTTGGCATGAAATATCTTGCTTCTGACCCCAAACTGGGGAATGAATCATAAGGAGAATATCGAAACCAAGTGAAGGCAGTTCTTCGATTAGTGCTTTGGCTGCTTTCTGAAGAAAATCCATTTCTGAAAGCATTTAAGGATAGGGAACGCTACCAGCCTCTTGCTGCTTAGAGAGAGAGGCTGGCCGGTCTCTTTGCTGTTGTGACTTTTCCATACATGAGACAAATCTTATTTTCCTCCTCGCAGACAGTAATTTGAGCCATAAAGAAACATTGTGCTTTATTTCTAGAACGTTATTTTTCTCTGCAAAGGAATAAATATATGTAAGATAAAAATTGAGGCTAGGATGATATATAGTAGAGAAACACAATAGCGTTGTAAAAGAACTAACAGCATAGAGATGAACATGTGGTTGCAGGAAGAATCATTATTTGAAATCCTTTCCTTGTTGAAGTTAACATTGCGTTGGGGCTCTTTTTGCCCCATTTTCCCTTTAATTTCGCTTTAGAGGAAATTTTGGTGATACATTTCAAAGATGCACGTTCTTACTTCTAATAAAAAGTTTTAGTTGTGTGGATACTAAAGGCTCCCGAATCTTCTGCTCTGCATTAATGTACTGCTTTACTGTAGGAGAAGGCGGATGATAGGACTGCTGTTTTTTTAAAGTGCAAGATTTGCTTCACACTGTTAGCAAAGATAACAGGAGCTCAAGACAACCTGATGTGAATATGCTGCAGTGGCTAAATACAGTAGTGGCATGTATTTTGCAAATATGCCGAAGTACGTGGATTCTGGTTTTGAGTTGTGTGTGCTTAACTTTTGCATTTAAAAAACAATCTCCAAAGATTTTCATTCATTTTATTCTTAAAAGCAAACAAAACCCATATACACAAAAAGAAATGTGTTGGGGGATTACTCAGAAGCAATTGCTTTCCCTGGAGATCTATAATCATATGAAAAATACAAGCTTATCCACAATAGCAGTTTTTTCATTTCTTCAGCGGGTTTAGAGGCGTTATGCATCCGTTCCTAAGTGAAGTTAAGCTGAGCAGAATTTGAAGTGGAAAAACTTCCTGTCACCAAAATTTTTTGAACTTTGATAACTTTTCTGAGGGAAGAGAGAAAGAAATCCCACTACCATTGCTTTCTAAAATGAGTCTGGATGAAACACTAGGATAGCAAATGCTCGTGAGTTGTCTTATGCTTGGCAACTGGAGCCAAGTGAGCTTTTCTGTGGTTGTTTCTGCATCTTTTGGTCTATATGCTTTTTTTCAAGTCTCCTCCTCCTGTCACTGTGTTACCTGGCAGATCTACAGGATCCGGAACTGCTCTTGCCAAGTCAAGTAACCCCTCCTTAAGCTCACCACACTGACAGACTTAAGGATCACATAAAACAGTTTCTAGCCTGTGTCCTGAAGAAAAGACATGAAAAGAATGTTGCTAGTACCACGACTGTCCATTGCAGCCAAGGCGTAGGGATGTGCCCAGCCAGAAACAAGCAATTTGTCAGTCTGAGCAGGAATGCCACTCACGTACTACTATCCCCATAGTTTATGAGGAATCTGGACCTTGTTTAGTTGTAAAGTTGAGTGCCCAAGAGTGTAATGCATATCCAGGTATGTTACAGAGATGGGAGCAGCAGGGTGAGATGCAGACTGCTGTCTTAGCAGCACCGCTAGTGCAAGGTGGACCTAGAGGGGGATTTTTAATGTTTTTTTTTTTTTTTGGCTGATATGGATCATCAGTATTGAAAGGGAGTGCTGGTGCTGAGGTGGTAAAAGACTGCTGTCTGTGTGGGTCAGCAGGTAGCAGTGGTAGAGTTTTTCTGCATCCTTCTCTTTCTGTATCTCTTTCCCTGCACTAGAGATAACAGCTGTGTAAGACGCTTAGGCCATTCAGTCTGGTATCACATCGCTCTGGTTTTCCACCAGTGTAACTGCTAAAAGTATTAGAGTTACACTAGCATCAGAGTGAAGTAATGCTCTGATGGTTCAGGCCATTAAGGTTTAAAGCTTTCTGTAAAAACACTAAGTTTGGTGATTATCTGGGGCTTGAATCTGGATGCTGAATAAAATGCAAATATATTCAGGCAGTGTCTCTGGACATTTGTTTAGGGAAGGCGGAGCTAGAGAGGGAGAGATGCAGGGATAGTGATTTGATTTTTAGCCTTCTAATTTATGCCTCCTTGAATCCACTTAGCAGAAACTTCTTAAGAATAGTGTTCTGTTCGTTGCTACTCTTGCTCATTTTCATTTTACATTACTGCAGGCTCACACAGCTTGCTGTACAAACTGATCATGTGGATCTTGTGGCCGCTCTAAATCTCACAGCTTTATCACTATCTAGGACAGAAGCTTGGTCCTCTGTCTGTGGTGATGCATCGGGTGACTACTTAACTATTCCTTTTACTTCTAGAAATAGCGCGTGAGGTATGCTGAGAAGCGCGGTACCCTGTGAAGGGTCAGTGTCATTGTTTGGGGCCAACAAGGCACTAGTGCTCCCCTGCGTGTCCTGTGATATAGCGCTTCAATCCATGGCCACCGATCGTATTTTAAATCAATTTCTCCTAAAAACGCCTTCTCCGAAAAGTGATTTTGAGACTATTAAGCTGTAAGATTGAGAGGGGACCCCTCAGATCTGGGAGGATGTTATCTCCCTGCGCACAGGCCCCGGGAGGGCGTGTGGCTCAGGAGATAAGGCTGCGACCTGCTCCACGAGGACTCAGGGCCACAGGATGGCCGTGCTCCCCTGCAGCTCTGGGGGGGGGTGGGACGCAGCCCCCGCAGGCAGCGGGAGGGGAGGGCAAGGGGAACGGATCAGAAATCGGCACAAACAAATGCCTGGAAGAGTTAGAGCTGTCTTCCAGGAGCTTGGCACGCTTCCCTGCTGTTGCTCCTGAAAGGGCTCTGATCTCATTCGTTTTATAGCGTCAGCCTCCCTCAGTTGGTCTGCTGGTGTTTTTGGTAAATCACACGAAACGCAGGCTGTGTGTCAATTAATGAAGCAAGTTGTTTGTGTTCAGGGAGGACAGGTGCATGTGTAAGGTATGTCACTGTTGGGTTTGGTATTGTTTCTACCTGTAGGAAGCTCAGGGTGGGAGAAGAGGGACTCTTTCGAAACCTCTATTGCTTTGTAATCTGATTAATGGTGTATTTAATTGCTCCTGGAAAGGGAAGTCCTCTAGCAGATGCTGTCAGAAAGGCTAGGTTATGTATGTCAAGTCTTAAGCTTTGCAGAGCTTAAAAATAAATACATAAATAAAAAGTAGTGGTGCATCCCCAGACGCGTGGGTGGCAGAAGTAGCTACGTACTTTGGAGATTCTGAAATTTCCTTCCTGCTGTTCCTGTGAAGTCTTAAGTGACCATGTTATGTGGCACTGAGATGGCAGGCGGGTCTGAAATCATTGTGAAATTGCTGGTATTGTTTATTTTACTTTTAGTGTTTACTTCCTTAGCAGAGGCTTCTGTATTTGATGGCTCTTGAAGCTCCTTTTCTGTTCATTTCACTGAAATGAATTATTTTGTTTTCTGCTCTCCAGCGAAAGAAAACAACCAGAGAACAGACTGTGTCGGTGGCTGTGGGTGTCTTTGCAGTTTGCAGAGACTTGTGTCAGCACTGAGGAGGAATGGAAAAGGATTCTAATGCTTTGTAGTTAGTGCATTTGTTTGAGTCCATAAAGGAGCTTTACTGGTCCAGTTGCCTAGAAGGGGCAGCGAACGCTCTCTACCTTTGCGTAAATAGACTTTGGGCTGTTAATTTTTTCATCTTTCTCTGGAGCGCTGCAGATTAGATTCAGCTAGAGATAGTCTGCAGGCTGTGCCGGGCACGTTGGTGCTCCCATTGTCACTGCGTTATCCCCGGTGCCTGATTGCTTGTCTTGTTCACAATGTCAGGATTAAAGCAATTGCCAGATTTGGGGTGAGAAAATTCAATTTCTTCTGTTCAGATTGTCAGGCTTTGTTTTGTTAATTGCCTTCCACTATGGAAACGAGCACAGTTTGTTTCATGAGATTGTAAGAGGCTCTCTTTAACATATTCTCTGCTTGAAAGAGAGCTGGGGTGGTGGTGTGCTCAGTCCCTTCTGCTCTTGCATATTCTGGTTGTAGGCTGCAGTGTTTGGGCCATGATGTTTGCCGGAAGGTACTGGAAGCCTTCTGTGGCCTGCGATGTTCGGGCTCATGTGCGAGAGGTGTTGGTGAAGCTGGAGTTGAAATGGAGGAGTTCATGGAGTTTGGCTGTGCTACTTCTGTAGTACCCATGGGGCTGACTTCTGACAGGGATGCAACCTCTAGCCCTGTCTCCATGAAGTGATAAATTCAGATTTAATAATATTTCTGCTTTCAGTAGTCACCATCCTAAAGCTCTTCTGAGGTTGAATATTGGGTTAATGATTTCAGGGACAGTTTCCTACAATTTTTCTATATGCTGTCAATGAAATAAAACATCCAAAAGCTGTTGCTTAACAAGGCACCAGTAGAACAGAATTTTTCAAGTAGCACGGAGCTGCAGATGTGCTGGTCACTGGAGGCTTGGAGACAGCCTTGTAGACACTTGGGCGTACACTGGTGTTGACTGAAGGTGCCTGTGGGACGTAGTGGTGATTTTTGGGACGAGCTCATGTGACTGTACAGTCCACGCGTGAGGGCCTTGCTCAGGAGGCTGTGGCGTGGAGCCTTGGTGTGGCACTTCTCCTCCTGCCTGGGGAGGTGGGACCGGGGTAGGTGGTAGGGCTCGTCCTGAGGAAGGCTTCCAGCGCTGTGGTATCAGACGCAGCAGCGGGGCGCTGTCTAGCTGCATGAAATGCAGCGTGTCGGTGCGTGATGAGAGGCTGGCGGTGTGGGGAGGGCCCTGGCAGGGTTCAGCACCGAGCCCAAGGCCATCAGCCTACCAGCTCGCTTCTGTGTGCGCGGTGCTCCTGCTGCTGTGGGCTTACGTAACGCGTTTGCAGGACTTCATTTTCCACTAGATTGAAAGCAAAGCCACTGTTGATTTTCTCCAAAAAGATCTATTTGAAAGTGCAATTGCCTGGAATTACATGGTGGCAGTGAGAGGCCAGACCTCGCTGTAAATAACTTTCTTCTCAGCCAAACACACTGAGCTCTGCTGTCTGCTGCTCTTTCTCTTTAGATTATTTCAACTGAAGGCAGGGTTTTCGGTATTATTTTTTTATGCTGTGTTTATTCTTGTCAGGAACAGATTCTCATTTTCTTAGCTTCCCCGCTCTTGCTGAATTCTGTGATTAGGGGGGACGGCAGCCCCCCATTCACTGTAAGACTTGTGTGCTTTCATAGCACAAGTCCATATAGGGACCGCTTTACCTTTGCCCGTGAGTAGCCCCAGTGCCCTGTGTGCGCTGCTGCGTTGTCTCGCTGCTCTGCCAGGGGCAATGGCAACGCATCAAGTTTTGGTGGTGATCAGCGCCTCCATGACAGTGATGGCATCATAGCGATGTGCTTGTGTTAAATGAGAGCGTAAATACCTCTTACACCACTGCACAGCATCCATTTTTTCATTTTAATCTTGCTAAGCTGTGAAATGTCCCGCCTGCTTGTGGGACGCTTTCTCCATAGCCCTAACATCTTTATATGAAACCTCATATTCCCTATTGAAGACAGAGTGCCAGTAGCTCATGTGTCTTAATCTTTGAAGCCATTAGTCTCCAACAGTGGATCTTTAGCCTGGATAAGAAAGCAGTCCTGTGTTCTCCTGTTGTGGTGGCTGAAGGGGAGCAGAGCTGTTTTGGCTGTCAGCACCTGTACAGGAGAGCAGTCAATTTGGGCTTTTTAAAAATGGCATTTTATGGGAAAAATAAGCTTGTAATGGACAGCTTCATCTCTAACCCTTACTAGAGATGAGAATTGCAAAGAAAGGGGAATGAGTGTTTGTGAAGGAAGGAGGAGGGGACAGGTAGGGGCTGAGTATCCCCATGTGGGTTAAGGGAGCCGGGGTTAAGGCAGGCATGGCTCAGTGGCAGCGTGTAGCACCAGGGAGGTTGTGCTTGTAGGACCGGCACGGAAATTAGCGTGACAGCAAGCTGAGGGAAAGGAGAATGTGGGGTTATTTGGGAGGGATAACGACTATGTTGGACAACTGAAGTTGTACAGTTTCTAGCTTTGAGCACTTCAGCCGAGGAACATGCTTGGAACTCTGGTTCAGTGTTCCTTTTCCCTACAAATGTACACATCCATCCTAACTTCAGCGGCTTATTTTATTTGTTTTTAGTTTGCTTTTAAGCTTTTAAAGATTCTTTTTAACATTTCCTGAGGTTTTTTATCCCTGCAGTTTCCTGGTCTTTCCCAGTATCTTTTTTTTTTTCCCCCCGTCACTTACGGTGCCCAGAGCATTAGAGTATATGAGGTGGGAGTTGCCATTGATCAGTACCAAAAGGGACTCCTGTATGCCTTGGATGCTTATATATCCATCACGCGTTGCCTTTTTCTTCCTGCTTTATTGCACTACAGGTTCATCTTCACTTTGCTCCCTCCTAGATCTTCTGTTAACCTTGAGTGTTCCTCATTCAGTGGGCAGCAAGCAGGTAGGCTGTGAGCCTGACACGCGGCCCTTTTGAATCTCCAAATTAGCATTCCTTGCTCATACAAGTGCTGCTGGTGCTGGGCAAGCAGCCTTGCTGTTGTCTTGTGCAGACGCTGCTGGCCTGCCAGAGTGCAGAGGAAAAGGGTTCAAGCAAAATTCCAGCTCCCAGCCGCTGCGGTACAGAAAAGGGTCAGGGCCTGGAGCCAACTAGACTTCATTGGGAAGTTGAGTCATCTAGTTTCCCAAAATAGCAGGGGAAAAGGAGAGACACAGCTGCAGGCGAGGCGGAGGAGGCAGTGGTGCTTCCAGGATGTTAATGAAGTTCTATCTGCGAGTACAAATTCAGTCCACCTGCGCTGTGCTTGTTCTTTTCTTTTCCCCCATGAATCAGCTTGTTCTCTACCTGCAGCTGCTGTACCAGCCTCCAGAGCCCCAAAGGACCAGGGTTGTTTCAGAGAAATAAATGATGGAAAACGGGTTTTTTGGCCTGCATGGTGCCTGAGTCTCCTGAGCATTTGCTCCCTTGGGAGAACCTTGCCAGTGGTGCCCAGAAGGTCTGGGTGTGATGCCATCTGCCATCAGACAAAGCAGGGGTTAGGCTTATGTGTTTTTTTTTCTTCACACAGCTAGGTTAGAAAAACTTCAAACTGACCTGTAACAGAAGAAGCTTCAATTCTGCTTCTCGCTGAGATCTTGCTCAGTGGAAGGTAGAGCCAGTTTTTCCATGCCTCTCGTTCAAGGTGCAGATGTTCAGAAAGCTTTGCAGCTCCCTGTTAAAGCAGGTTGAGGACCATCCTGGTCTGTATTGCAGCGAAATATCTCTCACATAAGAATGTCTGTGTTTAAGTATTGCCTGTCCAGTTATGACCCCTGTCTCTCCCTACAGCTTCTGTTGGAAATGGCCACGTATTACCTGCAAGTTACTGGGCTTTCCTGGCAGGAGGATCTCTTTCTTACTGGCATGGTGATTTGGCAGCTCCTGTGTACTTGAAAGGCCAAATGTGGTGGAGTAACTGAATTTCCCACTTCTTCCTCAGTGCTTGGGAAGACCTTTACAAAGCCCCACGAAGAGGTGTTTTTGACACACGTCTGCGCAGGGTGTCCAGTTTGTGGGGGGCCTGTGGTGCCAGGCTGCAAGGGAGAAGTTAGGTTTTCCAATAGCACATGGCTAAATAGCACTGTCCTTGCTCTGGCAATTTCTATGTTGTGTGTTTTTTCCTGATGGAACTGCAGCCCGTAACTTTTTGTTCTGTTTGTTTGATTACAGAGGAATAATAGATTGTTCTCCTAGAATCCTTCTCTGTGGGTATTTTTTTGAGAAAGTAATCCTCTCTTCCTATGTGCATATTCTTATTTGTACAAAGATGTAGTTGAGTGAGGTGGGGTCTGGTTTAGGTAAGTTCACTGTGGTGGATCTAAGTTGGTTCCTGGCTCTGTTGAGAATTATCTTGGGCAAGCTGCTTAACCAAAATTTTGCATGTCTGCTTTGATACATGTTGGATGTTTATTAGTCCCATCTGATACACTGTAGTTCCCTTCTCTCCATTTCTGTTCCCTTCTCTGCCCTTTATGAAGGTGTCAGTCGTGACAGTGACAAGGGACCGAGAGTGACTGTCTGACTGAAGCTCTGAGTGAGCACTCAGAAGATACCAGCCATTAGGTGTTCAAAATCACATGCAAAATGGGTGAGTTTTACCATGTTGGCAGCTCACCTGCCTCTAGCTGAACCAAGGGCAAAAAAAAAAAAGACCACAGCACGAAATCTGGGAAGTGAAGTTGATTGTATTTTTAAAATCTCTCATTCTTTATAATCTGCCATGTTACTAATAACATGAGCTGATTTTTTTTTTTTGTTTTTAATATCTGATTTCTATCTTCACTGTGTGCTCCTTTAACCTTCCCTCAGAGATTTTATTTTCTAAACCTTTGATGGATTTTGCTGACCTCCCGCTGATGTTTTTCATTTATTGGAAGAGAATAAAATAATTATAATAAACCCCACTATTTTGCTGGAGGCGATTCACTGGTTGAGGTTTTCATGTGAACCCAGCCCTCTTAATCCTAGCAAACAGGATTCTCCTCTTAATCCCTAATCCCCAAGTACTTTAGCTATTAATCTTGAGAAGCGTTTTTCCCCTCCCCATTTCAGATTAACCAGAGAGTGGTTACCCAGGTTACTGGCCCCTTTTTTTCCTCCTGTGCTCCCATGAGGTTTGGAGACTCAGGGAGATGTGTGCCCAATTCTGGGCCTTTGATTTTGGTGTGCTCAGTTTCTGGATGCTTTCTTTTGTCTGACTGGTTTGCTGGACGCTTGTTCAGCAGGGAAAATATAGACATCTCATCAATTGGCAGCTCCTGCTCAATCAGAAACAGCAGCATCTGAATCCTTGCTTTTCTTTCAGTGGAATAGCCAGAGAGAGCTTATTTTGGCTTCCCAAAGGAGATTTTTTTAAATGAAGGACCTCTTAAGGTGTTTAACTCATTCCCGTCCTTTTCCTTTAGACAAGAATTTTCTTTCCCACCATCTGGTTGAGGAATTGTAACGTGAATTTCTGTTCTCTGCCACATTTCTTTCTTTCTGAATGTGTCAGGTTGTTCACTTATTTTCTGTGTGTTGCATTATTTAGAGGCTTTGAGGGCTCACCGTTGGCTTGCTCTTGGGGCTCTCCTCGTGGAGCTGGCCTGTCACCTTGGGGTTCCTACTGCCCAGCGACCTGCACAGGCAGAGCCACAGACTACTCCCAGGTTGTTATTTCGAGAGGTGTTGGAGGGGCTGCCTACCTCCAACCACTTGACGCTTTGTTTGCATCTGTAGATCCAGGCGGCAAAGGATTTGCTAGGCCAAATCCTAGCAGTCTTCAAATTCGTACCTTCTGCCTGTGCCTGACTGTTCCTTCCTGTGAGTTTTGGGGGCCCCACTTCTGAGGATATTCTTTCTGTCTCCTTATGGTGGGCTCAGAGTTACTCTTGAAACCCAAGTTGCTTGCTCTGCAGAAAGCAGTTTTGTGAACAAACCTCAGGGGGTGTCTGCCCGAGCCTCCTAGGTGCCAGCATGGCTGCAGGCAGCTTTTGGGAAGGCCACAGCCTGTTCGCAAGGCAGCAGTCGTGGGCTGGAGCCAGTGTGTGCTAAGCTGAAGGCTGCTGCTGGGGCTGCTGAACAGCATGGACTGCTCTGAAATGTCCGGCGACGGACTCAGGGCCTCAGCTGAGGAGTTTGTTTTGTAGCCCTAACCATTGGTAAACATTTCCTGACATTTTTCCAACTTGTGTTCTCCTCCCACCTGCGTTGCTTTAGTTATGTGGGAAAGCAGAGGGGAGTGTGAATGCAGCAAAAGGGGACAACTTGGGAGGAAGAGCAGAAGACTTGCATCAAAAGTAGTGGGGAAGTTATGGGGAAAACAACAGAATAGGAAACAAATAAGGTATTTGTTACAGGGATGGGGTGAGGCTTTAAACTCATTACTCTTCTGGCTTTGGTGATTTGACTAGAAACACAGGGTGAAATAAGTGCACATTTCCTCAGCGTTCTTGTGCCCCTTATCTCTTTGTCCCAGGTAAACAGATTAAATTCACTGCACCTTTTAAAGCAAGAATTCAAGACTGTAATAATTTCTTCCTCTATGGCACACACAGTTCCCAAGTACTTAACAAGTTATTTATGCAGGAGTTGTCCTTTCACACCTGAAAGGCCATGCCACCACCGAGTGGGAAGAACACACTGCTCTGCAGCAGTACACAGGGAGAAGAAACTTTAGTTTGCTTTAGGTGGTTGAGAGCTTGATTGTACGTTTCAGTTTAAGCAGGAAGGCCATCTCCTGTGCCATCACAATACTCCGGCACTGCCTGGAGGTGGTGGTGGCACCTTCTGACTCACTGCTTTGTGAGTCCCGGACATTTTGACTGTGTTCAAGGTTGATGAAGAAAAAGGGACTTGTGTAATAGTGATAGGTGCAGATCGGAAAGGAATGCATCAAGTCCCCCGTGAGCTGCTTTGTACTCTATGTAGGAAGCTGGGTACCAAGCAAAGGCCTAGAAGATGGAGTTTCTTTGCTTACCCTCTGACAAAGCGGGCAGCCCAGTGCTCTCCAGTACCACAGGGCACTGGCACAGCACACAGGTATCGGCTCTGCGTTGGCAGGTGCACAGCTTATGAGCTGTAACGAGAGCTTCTTAGCAGGCAGAAGAGGAGCAGCACAGGCTCTCCTCCCAAGACAAAAAATTGCATTGAGTCAAACCTGAAGAGTTTCCTATTTGCCTTGCCGTATGTATCTTTGAATTAATTCTACTTTGTAGTTTCAAATGCTCTCCCTGAATAAAATACACTGCTGACTGTGGTAGGACTGCTGTCTATTTCATTCCACTGCCATACAATGTTTTTCCAGCTGTGTCTCCTCAAAGATCCTTTGATTGCAAAGAAACATAAGCAATAACAGAACAGATATGGCTGTTAGCAGTAATGCTGTTCCTCGTCATCAGTCTTGCATCAGAGACACCTGCATCACTTCATCTCTCTCCCCTTGGCTTCTGCACTGGATAATGGCACTGGTTTACTTTAGGGAATAATAAAATAGTAAAGATAAAAACATACTTTTTTTCCTTTTAACCTCACTGCTTTACAAGGAGAGTGTGGCAAGATGAAAGAGTGAAATCAACCTTCGGCTGTGACCATTCCCTTAAGTCAGTGACCTTCCTAATGAAACTGGTGTAGCTGGCTGCATCTTTGGATGACTGCAGCCATGATGGGCTGACCCAGGATTCAGGGCCTCGCAGAAAGGATTTGGAACTTATGTCACTGATATTTTAGCTTTTGGGCCAGTGGGTTTGTCTGGGGCTCAGTTATATTTAGGGGCCTACGAAGGGGCTGGAGGTCTCGTGATAATTTATGTTCATCCTCTTGCTGTCGTTCTAAATTATTTCAGGGTGGTTTTAGTAGCACGTGTGATAATACGTTTCATGGGCATATCCTATGGACATCCTTCTGGTGTGTACATAGCACCACAGATGGGCCCCTCTCACTTCATGTGTGGACGTGCCAGGGAGGAATTAGGCCAGGCAGAGGTGCTGGAGCATTTCCTTAGCAGTACAGCTATCAATATGCTTGGCTGCCTCTGCCTCCAGCAGGGAGTTCAGGTAGGTATCAACAACAGGGATTTGTGGGGTTTCCCCAGTGCCACCTTGACCCAGAAGCCAGGCATTACCAACTCCTTGCTCTTTCGGATTGCTGTGTCCAGGTGACAAACACATGTGAGAACCAATTCTGAAAGCTTTATTTTTTTTCTCCTGCCTCGGTTGTCGTTGGCAGGCAGCCCCAGGTAGCTTACCTTCATGACCATATGGGACCAAATAGGTTGTAGCAGGAGCTTTGTGTGACAGTCCAGCAAGCTGTCAGTGTTTAGCAGCGATTAGCTTTTTTAAAGAGCCTTTCCTTTATCTGCCAGAGTTTTTAATTTTTCCCTTTCATTGCTTTGCTTCTTATTGATTTAAAGGAAAAAAAGAAGGAGCTAAAGCCCTGTTTGGTAATAGAATATTGATGAGAAGGCTGGGGAAAGAGAGAGATGGTGGAAGTCTTTGTTCCTCTTTGACAAAAGATGGAAAATAAGGGGGGAGAAATGTGAATTTATATTGGGGGTGGGTGGGGAGAGAAGAAAGAGTTATTTAAAATTGCAGCTAGGAAATCACTCTTCCAGTCTATGTGGCTGCAGCAAGATCAATTTTCAATTTCAGTTTCCCTGCCTTTTGTGTTCCGAGACACTTGCATGCTGCTGGAGGTGGGGGATCTGCCAGTAACCGTTGGGTTGAAACAAATTGTCAGTAGGTATTTCCTTTTATTTTTGGATGCCCTGCCTCCTGGATCAATTTAACATGATGTAAGGAGGAAGGGGGGAGGACCCTGAGTCATGTGTATAGTAATGCAGCCCCAGCCATGCCCCTGGTTTTACTTCTCGGCTTGGTGTGAGGAGCGGATCGAGCAGGCCCCTGTTTCATAGATCCATTTAGCGTCACGTGAGGTGTGCCGAGTGCGAGAGAGAAAATGCACCAGGCACAGTTGAATGGCTTGGTTTTAAGCAACCACACAGCGTTGGTGCTTTGTATCTCTGTAGGATCTTTGATTAACAACAGCCCAGCTCTTTTATCTGTTGCCTGGTGTATGGCCATACAGAACAAACACTATTGATGAGCAAACCTGCGGACCAGATACTCCACTGTGTAAATCAGCGCTGCTCATTTCATGCTACTCACACATGTGAAGGTTTTGTCCGGAAAGTTTAAAGCAGTGTTTGACATACATTATTATCTTTGCTGCTGCTTCAAACCAGTAACAAATTTGAGAAGCAAAATAGCTCCTTTTCCTGACCCGATCAATTTCTGAAGAAACTTTATTTAAAGAAAAAAAAAAAAGTCTGTCAAAATTTGGAGACTGGAAGAAAACCATTTGTCCTTCTCATTAATGAAATCTGTTGTCTGTCTTGTTGATTTTTTTTTTACTAATTTTTGTTACTTTAAACTGTCTCAAATCTGAAAGAGAACCCTAGGAAACAAAAACTGGAAAAAACTGTAAATTGATCAACAGCATATGGTCAGGTAGATTTAAATGAGGCTGAATTTACAACACAAAATCACATATTCCAGTGTGTTATACCTTTCAGTGCTTAATGAAGGTGGTACTTGAAACTAAATAATTGGGTGGGGATGTTGTCTTGGAGTGAAATCCGTGAGTATTTTTAGGCCAATATTTAGTTTTTCGTGTTGCGAATGGGCAAGTAGTTCCTCCTAACAGTCACGGTAATTGCCAGCACAAATCACTTCGAAGCTATTCAACTGTCTTTTGCACACAGAGCTTGAATAATTTTGCACGGGCAATTCTGAAAACTTGGGTCTGTAATTTTGGACAGGAAAATCAGAGCTGTACCCTGCAAAAATACTGCTGTTGGTTTACGTAATCCCACTTTCCAGATAAATTTAATTAAGAAACAATAAAAATACCTCATGATTAATGTTCCTATAAATCAGTCCCTTCAGCCTATTCATCCTTCACATTGCTCATCTCTGAACTCTTGCTTTTGACATCGCACATTATCTAATTGGCACACGCTTGGTTATTGTGTTGTGCAAGTGCGAAACCCGTGCCTGAGCATGGAGCGGCTCCTGTTTGTGCGCACGGGGTAAAACTGAGCGTTGGGCAGTGTGAGCCCTGGGGTGTGGGGTGCACAGCAGCCTGGGGCACTGTGGCAGTGACTCAAAGCCAGGCTGGCTGCTGCTGGGACAAACTGGGAGCATGTGGGGAGAGCAAGAGGGCTACTGCTGCAGCAGGGGGGCCCTTGCCGGCAGTCATGTCCTCTTCAGCCTCTGCTTCAGTGTTTGTAGCAGCTGTGAGAGCATCAGGTCAGTCTTTGCAGGGCTCATTCCTGTGTCCACATCCGTTCCTTGTGCCCTTCCACTTCTTGGGGGTACAAACTGTTCAACTCCTTCAAATTTACGTTTTCTCTGTACCACTAAGAGGCCTTAGGCTAGTTCATTGTAGCACTCTCCGTGGGTTGCAGTGAGATTAATCAGTCTTTGTGCCTGTGTTCAGAAGCAGTCCAGATGTCCCCAGAAACATTACTGAGAGATTGGACTCTCTTGGGGAAAAGGTCATTTTCTTACTCTCCTTTGACTGGTGGTGGCTAGCCCAACAGGGTAGAGGCCTGCGATCCTCCTCCTGGGCTTAAAGGTCTGATAAACAATGTTTCCCCCATCCGGTATTTTTTAGTGTCCAGTAGAAGTTGGTGAATTCTTCATGAAAATTCATTTAGTATCTGCCGTGGGCCAGGTACAGAGTCTGCAAGCCCAATTATTTGCATCTCTGTCAACATATGTCAGTCTTGATTTATAAGTGCTTCTGATGTTTTGAGTTCAATGGGATGTGCATTTCTGCCAGTGCGACACTACCCTAAGTGTTCCTGTTCTGCTCTGAGGTGCCCACAGAGCTCTGCTGATGCCTGTCAGTGCTGTGCAAGGGGGAAGGAAATACAGTTTATGCCAGCTATAGGCCAGATAATGATAGAAGATGGAGCAGCTCTCACAGAGTTTAGGGAGGTGATAATAGCAAGAAACTTCTAAAGGTGCTAGGGGTGAAATCTTAGTTCTGCTGACCTTAATAATAAAACTTTGAGTTCACTAGTGTTGGAATTTTACCAAACCACTGTGAAAGGATGTAAGGAGTGCTTGAGACTGAAGTTCCTGAGTTCAGGTTTTGACAAGTTTATGACAAGTGTGAAGGGATTTCACCATTTCAAAATAATGAAGAGAGAATCTGTAGTTCTGCGAAGGCCACCTTTCTGTAATATGTGGCAAACTTGGCCAAAGATGCCTGAATACCTGCAGCTGTCTCGACTGCTTTGGTATTTTAACCTTGTGCTATCTCTGAGCTGCTGCTGGCTGCGTACCTTCTCCCCAGCCAACAAGGGTGTTCTTGTCTGATTAGGAGAAAAGGTGTTCGACACGGTTGAATTACTCCTTGTTTGAGACTGTCCTTTTTCCATACAAATTGCAAGCTTGGGCTGCCCCCTGTTCCTTTTTCTGTTCCATTCTCTTACATGCTTATCTCTCTTTCTCTTGCTTAAATTTTCTTAGGATAAGGTGACTCCTGCATTTGAGGGACAAAGTTTTGTCAGTATTGCTGCTCAGCTAGTTAATGTTGGTACTGAGTATGAGCTTAGCCACTATGTGCTTTGCCGTGGGGGTCTTTTCAGGTCTTTATGCTGAGAATGCCATTTTGGTCAGCAGCAGGGTAGGAAATGGTGATTCAGGAAAACAGTTTGTTTCTTCATGTCAGAAATTTGCTAGAGATCAGAGCTACTTTGGAGTTAATGTTCTGGAGTTGCTCTGCTTTGTGTGAGAAAGGTTTGGATCATGGAGGAACTCACAAGTGTGGGCTCCAAAACGTTCTTTTGAAGCTGACAAAGTGATAGAGATCACAGTTTGACTGGAATATAGAGCCTGTTATGTTATGTCAGAGTTGGTATGGATAAAGATACAGCTGAGACAGATCTTGTGTATCCCAGCTCTGTGTCAGCTGTTGGTTAGGAGCACTGGGTGGGTCACTTTGGGTACTGCTTCCAGAAGCACTGATGGTGTTTTGGCACACTGTTTTTGGCCTTCAACTTAAGGTGTATTTGAAGCTGATATTTTTTTTTTCCAAGATAGATCAAGCAGCAGCAGCACTTCTCAATGAAGTCAAGATAGACTACAACAAATAGGCATCAAAAACCGCTTGAGCATTTGTCAGCAGCAGGTATTGTACCTAAATGGAAGAGCTGCATGTGCCATTTGCAAGGGAGGATCATTTTAAAAATAAATCTATGAGTAAAGGAGATAATCATATTGCCAGTGAGTTTTATTGTTATTCCAGCTGATTACTGTTCATAATGAGGATGAATTAATGACAGGAATATAAGCCACTGTACAGAAAATGCATCATGCAGCAATGTACTTTCTTTGCTACGTGTATTTTTCTAGTGTCCTGCCTTACATTTTGGTTGCATGTTCTTTGGAACCGGGACTGCCTTTATATATATGCTGTGTTTGTGCGATGCCCGACTTGTGGCTGCGGGCCCTGGTTGTGCCCAAAATATAGGTGGCTGAGTGAGCACTGCTGCTGCCAGCACCACCAGGTGTGCGCCGGCCATGTGGTGCGGGCTTTTCTGCAATGAGAGCGTACAGGGGTAGTCTCCACAGTGCACTGTGGGAGGGGAAAGACCTGAGCTGACAGGGTCCTCTCCTTTACCATGTTGTTTCTTTAGGGATGTGAGGCACTTAAGTGATGAGATATTTAGTACGTAGCTGGTCTGCTCTTCCCATGTCTCGCTGTCAGCATGGTGCTGGCTGAGTGCCTGGCTGTCTCTCTCACCTTTTTTTTTTTTTTCTCCTTGCTGAGCTTATTCTCTGGGTCCTATTTAAAGGAAACAGTGGCTTGCAGGGAACATCAGTCCCTCACTCTGAGGCTTTCACTTCGTGATGCTGGTGACAGCTCCAAGTCGGCAGGCGGAGGGGAAGGCTTCTCTGCTGTGACCTTCAAAATGGCTGACGGCAGCAGGTATTGCGTGTTTCGTCCCTGCCAGGGGCCGCTCGCCTCCCTCGCAGGCTCTCCCTTCCTTACCTGATGGAAGTTGGAGAGGTGAAAGCCAAGGCTGCTCCTTTCTGTGGGAGTCTCTGGGGAGCAGCACTGAGGTGGAACCACCAAGCCTGAGCTGAGAGGAGAATGAAGTGATGAAAAGGAGTCATCGCAGCCTGCAAAGTGGGGACCGCTGCTGTTCGTTTGCTGGGGAGTAAATAAGGAGAGAAACGAGGGCAATAGTTTTATGAGAGGGGACAGGATGAGAAAATGAAGAATAGGCAAGGAGGTGAAATTGAGATAGGGCAGGAGGGCACAGAAAAGTTGTAGAAAATAGGAATGAAAGTGAGTATGGACTCCTTTTTGGGAAACGAGCAAGGTAATTTTCAAGAGCTCCTTCACTGCCTGTTGGGGTAAATCTCTTGTCCCATTTATTCAGCAGCCATTTCACAACCTCCTCTTCCCCAGAAGATGCTATTTTGATCCTGCATACTTGAAATAAATCTATGTTAGCAGCCATTTAAGATCTCTTACCAGCATGGCCTGCTACTGGAGTACAGAAGGCCATGACAACTGAAGTAGACATTAAGTAGAAGTAAGTAGAAAGTCTAAATTAAGTAGACAACTTGATGATGATTAGAAGATTCAGATACCATTGTCAAAGACTAATGCTGTGCTTTAACTAAGAAGTGGGCAAAGTACGGCAATCTTAAGTCATCATGGTTTAGCCTTTTCTTGATGGGTGTTTTCCAGAAGGAAGCAGGAAGTTTTGTCTTAAGGTCAACTCCTGTTAGTCCTTGTGTTATCTCCATTCGCTCTACAGAGAAGTATGTTTTCCTTAGAACTGGACTGTGGAGCTAAGAGATCGATCAGCTAAAAACATTTTTCCATTGTGCCCCTAGTAACAGAAACAGGGCAGACGAATGCACATAGGTCAGCTATTGCATGTGGTGGAAAAAGACCCAAAATTTATTCATGACTATGATGTGCTACCCAGCTGGCTTTGTATTTCTATGTGAATGGCTCAGCTGGACGTATTTAACTTTTGCATTCGTTTTTTGGATGAGTAGCTACTTAGGTTCTGATTCTTGCATCCCTGCTGCTGCTCTTGTGAGGATGGATTACTGTATCTTAAACTGTTGAATGACAAATTTTATTTCTTCATAAAATGGTCAAATATGAGTTGGAGAGATAAGCTCATACCTAAAATGCCATTTCCACAGGTTAAATCCTGTAGATACTGTTGTGTTAAATCAAAATGTTGGGCAAGGTGCAGGATATGGGAGGTGTCTCAAGAAATTGGATGATTTTTACAAATAAGCCAGTAATGAAAACTTTAGCACTCTTCAACTCTGTACCTAGTCTTTCCACAGACTTGTTTTTGGACCTTATACCAGAAGTAGTTGGTGACTTTGGATATTTAGTTTGGGCTTGATATGTTTGGTTCATGTATAATTTTCTTTCCTTACTTTTTCCTTCATTTCGAGTGCTGTGAAAATTGAGTCCCAGCTGTCTTGTATTTCATGATTCAAAGAATCTAAAGTGAGCATTACACTGGAAAATGAAGTTCTTCATCTGTTCGGTGAAAGGAAGGACTATTCAGCTGATGTGTTTTCTAGGTGTCTTAAGAAGACTAGTTAAAGGTTGGGATAAATATAGTTGGTTGCTGTTACAATTGGATACATTGTTTAGTGTGACAAATCTGGTCATGGCTCATTAAGGAGAGAGAAGGCTATGCTCTCACAAGATAGACATAAGACTGGGAAAGATCTTCAAGGAGCAAAACAAAGGCTTTATCACTTCCTTCCCCAAGAGAAAGGGACCCATGCAAACTAGTGCCTGATAGGAGGCGGGGAATAGACTTGGCTCCTCTGTAACTTCTCAGTACGGTATATATAGGACCCGAAACCATGTAAATGCATGTCTCTTTCCTGACTCATCGCAAATGGAAGCGGGAAGTGTTTATCAGCGGGGATGTTTTTTTTTTCCTGTCTGTCAGAATTGCAAGTTGAAGTATTTGTTATTTTTTAGGTAGGTGACTAGTCTGTTGAGAATTAAGGAATCATGGTGTTTCCTTGGGACTTCTCAGATCTGAACTTTCCACCTGCATTATCCTAATGGAACACTAATGCCTGATAGTATAGCAAAAATAGGTTAACTTTTTTTTAATCCCTTATTGTTACTCTCACTTCTTGTTAAATGTGCCTGCTATGGAGCTTCCACTTGAGTTGTTTTTTTTGTTTTGTTTGTTTGTTTTTCAAAGGTGAGCTTGAATTGGGTAATGGTGACTTCAGCTCCCTAGTAGCACTCTGTGGATTTTAACTACTATCTTAGTTGTGTGATCTTCTGTTGCCATCACTGGTATTGTGAATTGGGTTTCTTCTCTCTTCCACGTCAGTACTGAGATGCTGGAGAATGAAAAATAGTTACCAAATTTTGTCAAGGAATGCTGACTTTTGAGAACAGGTTATAAGTAATACAGACATAGAATGATAACAGAGTTAGAGCAGCAGCTGGAAGGAGGCAAGGGAGTGAGTAAGCAAAAAGTGGATTTCACAGAAAAAATATCCTTTCTAATAAAAGAAAGTATTGTAAAGTGGGATCAATTACCTGGTATTTCCTTTTCTTTCCTTTTTCATTTTGTAGCACTGTTGCAGTGGTTTAAACTATCACTGAGCATGGAAGAGCAGGAGGGTAAAATCTGTGCTTCTCTGTCAGTGATCTTCTAAGCCTCTTCATGCATTTTATTCCTTTCCTCATGGTCATTAATGGATTCATTATTTGGGCAGGGAGTTAGGTGCCCGGGCATTTCCCAAGCCAGTTATTTCTTCTTCATCTGGACAAAAGTGTTTGTATTAAAAACCTTTCTCTAGTGTAGGGGGAGGCCCGGGAGAAGGAAGAGACCTGAGCGAGGGCAGAAGGTGCCAGGCGAAGTGCAGGGAGTGCGAAGGCTGGCCGTGGTCCAGCAGGTGCACCAATTAGATGTTCTCTGCTCTGAGGTAAGGCAGCCTTTGATAGCTGACCTGTATTCTTTGTGAGAGTGGACTTTTTTTCATGACTTGCCTGTCAGATAAAATGAGTGTGTGTGTCTGTGTGGGGAGAGGCTGAAATTAATTACTGTCAGTAAATGAAGCATATGGAAGCTTGTCTTGACGTTACAGTGGTTGTGAATTAGTGCAGAAGAAACTGGAAAAGCAAACAGTGAAACAGTATTTGAATCAGAGCTAGCTGTGTCAGGACTGTTAATGTGTCTGTCCCCTGTCCCACCATGCCCCAGCATACAGATGAGGTGTGCTCATCTAATTAGGTGTCTGCTAATTACACTTGTATTTTCGCTTTGCTGCTGTTGGGATTGATAAGGTAAGGATAGGACATCGCAATCCAGTTCATCTGTGCAGTTTGCCCTGGCAGTTTCCCAACTGGGTGAGAGGTGCCCAAAACATAAATGGCATGAAAGAGAATTTGGGGTAAATGTTCAGCTTCACAGCTGTGCAGAAAGAAAAAAAAATCCCAGCAATGCTGATGGCATTGATATTGTAATGTACACTTGCTAAAACCGTCTCAGCATCTCTTCTGTCTCAAAAGGGAACACGAGTTAAATAAGAGACAATAAAAGCTTTAGCTCTCTCCTATTGGAGCAAGTATCTGAGCTGCCACTAATTTCAGGGAAGTAGAATGCAATCTAATGGGATAAATGATTATTAGAATTCATTCATGAGAGCTTCTTGGCAGCTGTGGGCCACCTAAATCCTTCTCTACTTTAATGCAAGTTTTGTATAGTTCTGGCACAACTGAGGACTTGACTGTTGCACCCAGAGCAACTGTTTGTCCCAATTAGAAAGATGCTTAATGTAATGTGAGCCTGCTGAGGTCTTGAGTTGAAGTTATGTATAGCCAGATCTTAGCTAAGTTTCCTAAGCAGAAGCATTTTGGCCCCCCTGAGCAGAATTAATGTCTCCTGTTAAGTGGTAGTTATTGCTATTAAGTTTTGCTGGCTTAAATCAGGTCCTTGTGGAATCCAGTAGGTAAACGTGCTTCCTTGGGGAAGCGTGTCCCAGTTAAGTGGATTACAGAGCAAATGATAGCCAGTCTAATGCGGCGGTGAACCTGAAGCAGCTTCTGATGATGCCTGTGCAGGCTTTCAGCATCAAGTCTTTTGAGCTAGAGAGTCCTGAGCCACACTGATACACTGAAGATGGTTTTAGTCAAAGGTGTCAGCTGTTGTTTTAAACAATTACACAAGTAAACTTGGGTACATGGGTTGTTAAGAGAGAGCACACAAAATCCAACGGGTACATGAGGATTTAAGAGCAGATCTTATTCTGATCATGAAGTTTGACATGCCAGGATCAAGGGCTTCACTGTTACTGAGTCTTAAAAAATGTCTATCGAAAACCAAGGCAAAAACAGTTTTCACGTACGATGTTGTATGTCTTATCAGAGGCAGGAGGTCTTTAGTGACTTGCTTTCAGCCTGAACATAAAATCAAGCTTTTTGCCACTAGAGAAGTGGTGATACTTTTAAAGTCAGTTATTTATTTCTCTATGCTAGCCAAAAAAACACCTTTTGCCCCTGCCTCTCTCGATGCCCTTCTGCCCTTGTTCTCCACTTGATGCAGAACCCTTCTCTGACTCGCTGTAAACTCTTGTGCAGTGTCACAGAGCAGCTACTGTGTCTCATGGCAGGTGGCAAAGGTTGCATCTAGTGATATTGAAGCTTTACATCACTTTCAAAATAGCACAGAATCCACCAGAATAAAAGCAGTTACAGAAGTACAAACATTTTTCCTCAGCATCTGTGTCAGATGGAGCAGAACATGTTATTCAGCATTATTCAGCACATCTGGAGTTTGGTAGAGAGTGTCTGGGATCTAAGGGCTCAAGAGTCAGCATCACCTCATCAGCTGTCTGCAGGATGATCCTTCTTTCTTTTGCCATAAAGTACTTTTGGATGGAAGGGAGGGAATGGCAAGTTCCTCAAACACTGACTGACTTATGACTTTGCTTTGCCTTTGTTTCCTATCGTGGGGGAAAATTATGAACCTCTGAAACAAACAGACTTCTGCTATGGGAAAATATAAAGCGGGTGTGGGTGTCTGTTGTGGGGGCAGAAGTGGAAGAGAGAAGCTGAGCTTCTTGAAAACTGGCCAAATTTCTTGTCTTGGAATCCCAGGTGGTGGGAATGAGGTTGTGAAGTGTGAGCTGGAGGTAGGTGCCTGTGCTTACAGCTCTTTGGTTGATAAGATGTTGGTCAGTAAGCCAGGATGAAGAACCTAAATATTAAGTAAACATTAGACCAAGAGCTGCTCCTTTTAAAAAACAAGCCACTCCGTTCTAGTCTCTTGGAGTATAATTTGTGCCATCCAGTATAGGAAGCCCTTTGTTTTGGCAAGTGTATTTTCACAAGATAGCTGCCTTGGCACATACAGGACTCTCGAGGAGAGGGCAAGACTGTTCTGCCTGCCCGGGGTGGCATCCCGTGGTGTGTCGGTGGTTCATCTCCTCGTGTGCAGGGGAGATGTGCTTGTCATGCAAGCACTGTTACCTCTGGGTATTTCCTTCTAGGTGACCTAAGTGACACGGTTTAAAGACTGTATAGAGAGAGTCTTGCAGGTGCTTCTAGAAACCACTGCCCACAATCATCTAGTTCCTTATCGGCTGGTTACCAGCTCTGCTGTGGAGACAGGAGGAGATGCTTCCAGCTCTGTGGCTCAGTCCTCATCTGCACAATGGGCTCAGTGGTACTGCTGACCTAGTGGAGGTGGGAGAACATCTACAGGACTTGGGAGCGAGTAAGTGCGAAGTATTGCAGCTTGTCTGGAAATACACTATTCGATTCAAGACACACAACACTGAGCCGCATATCTTTAGATGATGACTGCTCAGAAATTAAATGGAGTGTGATACAATTCGGTGAGATGATAAATGCCAGGAATTCAGCCCTGGGTAGGTGAGGACAGGTGGATGAAAGTGGGATAAAGTTGCCGATAAAAGCTGTGTTATCTCTGGAAGCCTTGGTGCAAAAGAACATATTAATCTGTAGCTGCAAGGCAGCAGTGGGGTCAAGGGAAGGGATCTGCCACTTCAAGAAAGCTAAAACAACATGTTATAGAATGAACTGGTGGATGATGGGTTCCTGATCTGCTTGAAATTAGTGTGGGAAGGGGCCACTCCTGCAGCACAGGAATAGCTGTGTTCAAGCTGTGTACCCAGTTCTTTCCTCCAAGTCCCAGCTCCTTCCTGAAAGCTCTGGTTATGCAGATACCGGTTTTGGCTGTGGATTCCCGTAACAGGAACATACTCCTGTTGTACTGTGTTCATGTGAATTTATAAACATCTTCATAAAATGTAATGCCTTTCCTAGAATATGCATTTGCAACCTTTAGGCTGGAAATATGTTGTTTTGAAGGATGCAGAAGTTATTCTGATAATGCTTGTTGGGCTTTGATGGCTATTTGATTTATGGGTACTGAACATTTGCTCTACCTTAAAATGTCCAATAGATTAATTAGTTAATTGACTTAACCCATAGTGTTCTAAACAAGCCATACGTAGAGAAATCCAAATGTTACATAAATAGTAGTGAAAGCTACTAACTTGAATAATGCTTCCTAGAATGCTCTTTCGGGTGATGTACTTCGGGAAAAACAAACAAAAACATTTATAGGATGAGGCTTGCAAAGGGAAGTGCACGGTGACCAGTGCCTGCAACTTGATCTGAACATGCTTTGAGCATCTCGAGTACTTGGGCCTCAAGATTAGTTCAGTGTAAATCCCAAAATCCCTTTTCTCTGCATAGAGCTTGAGCCAGACTTCCCCAAGGGGTAGGAATATTCTGAATGCAGCGTTTTAATGCTTCCTTTCCTAGCAGGAGACCTGAGGTGGAGAGCTGACATGAGGAAAGGGGTGTTAATGTTACTCTTCATAATCTCTTGAAAGCATTGCTTCTGGCTTTCTTTCACTCCTAGAACAGCACGCAGCTTCCTTGTTCCCTCTCTGCTTCCACAGACCTAAGGAGCAGCTTGCTCAGGTGCTGTACCTCCTTGGAAATGTTTGCAGAGAAGCCCCAGATCACATAATCTTCACTTAGTTCTGTGATTTGTGGTCCTTTTGCAGCCAGTTGCTGTCTGAATTCAGAAGTATTTTCTGGGCACTTGGCCTGACTCTCAGTTTTGCATCCTAATTGTGTGGAATTTGCAGCCCTTTGTTCTGGTGTGCAGCTTGGCTCCTGCAGCAGGGTTTTGCTTTGAGTTCTGGAGCTCGTGTTGTGTTTTGACTGGAAGGAATTAGTCTGATTTAGCAGATTCTTTATTCACGCAAACACACCAAATTGTCACAGCTCCTACCAATCAATTACCAGTTCGCCTGTCTGCCTGTCACCGCTGGGTTAGTGTGCAAGTGCTGCAGGCGTTCCTTCCTCCCTTGTACGCTGCTGCTGGCAGCAGTGCCTGGCTCCTCTGCTCTTACACCTGCTTTGCACAGGTAAAAATGACTACAAGCTCTTCACAGAGCGAGGACGGAGCTTCTCCTCTTCCTCTGCTTTGCTTTTCTTGCCTGATCTCCCTCTAGCGTGTGCAAGCACTGCTGCACATCCTCACTACTGTGCTGTTAATTCTGCAGCAGCCCCTGGCTTGAGCCAGGGAGCTCTTCGTTTTGGAGGCTGTGCGCCCTGCTCAAATCTGAAGCAGGCCGTGGTGCTGGCCCTCTCAGGGTGCGTGTGAAAATGAGCAGAGCCTTGGAAACCAGCAGTGAAGGCATCCTCCATTCCCAGCTAACTGGTTCACTTCCCTTCCTCCCCAAGACAAACAAATTGTATTGACAGACAAAAGCAGGATTATGGTGAGGAGATTTGCAAGACAACAGGATTATGGAAGCTAAAACAAGCAAACACTGAGATTATGTTTGGGGTGTGGGTGGGATGGAGTTGGGGGAGGACAGGGACAGGGTGGGAGCAGTAACCGGGCTGTGCTGCGGCTCCGATGCGGTGGTGGTGAGGCAGCAGGCAAGGGGGCTCGAGATGTTTGAGGAGAAAAGCTAAGTGACTTCTCCCTGTAAACTCCTCCAGACGGAAACCAACAGATCTGCATTACGGTTGTTGATCTTGTTTCTTGGGAGTGTGAGAACAAAGAGGTAAAGTGCAGGGAGAAGGGCTGGCTGGCCTCAACCTGCGAATCCTGAAAGCTACCCTGCTCGCCAGGACAGGATAGGCACCAGCTGTCAGCTGATCTGAACAGAGATCAGCTGTGACCTAATTATTGGCCTCTTAAACCTGCATTATTCCTTTCATTTTCCAGCTCATTGATGTTGTATAGAGAGAGGGTGAAAGAAGGCAGAAAAAAGAGTTATTGATAATCTACTTCCTATGTGTTTGCCACTCAGCCAGGGTCATGGCTGGATGGCGTCCATCAAGGAGAATGAGGGTGGCTTTTAACCCCTTCTGCTCCCCTGGCAGGAGGAGAGCTTTGTGCGTTTGGGGGAATGGAAGCTTAAAACAATATGAAATAAAACAGCACCGTGCTCTGGGTCAGGGAGATTTTGTTGCTCTTGTTTGCTCTGAAGGGAGAGGAAATGAGCAGTTGATAACCTATGGAAGGAAGAAATGTGCAGAAAATACTCACACCCCATTCAGCACCCAGGCAGGTAGAGTCACAACTAATGGGTTTGTAACCTTACTGCTAGGGGAGGCGTTCTGTGTGTCACTGTACAGTAATAAGTAGACATGTCTCTTACCATAGACATGTTTTGGTCTTTTCGAGGTCTGCGCAGGTTATTAGAATGCTTGGCCTAGGCAGCAGGAAGGCACTGGCTTTGAATACATAGAACACATCATCTCACAACTTCTTTCTGGCTGCTGGTACACCAAGCCTTGTTTTACCCATCCAGACTGTGATATTCATGGTAAATACCCTCCTTGTGAGAGGTTAAAACAATCAGATTCCTGTTCCTGGGCAAAAAGAATAGCGTTATGGTGGTGGCTGGGAGGGTGTCAGGCTGGTGTGTGGCACAGCACCGGGAGCAGAAGACCAAGGCTCTGCTTTCTGGCTGCAGTGACAGGGCCTAGGGAAGGCACACTTCGTGGCTCTGGAGATTAGTGCACGCTGAAGGGAAGAGGAAGCTAGTTGGGGATGAATAGACTATGTAAAACTGTCAATTTTCCCATACAAATCCACTTTCCAACTGCCAAATCTGTGCATCTTCCTCCAGTAACTGATAATCCCCCCAATCAAATGACCTTCCCAGTGATTACAGTGTCCATCTCCTGCTCACTGGTTTGTCACCAACACAGTCTTTTCAGGCTTTTAAACCCTTGTGCAATGCTTGCTAGTTTGGCATGTGCTCTCTTAAGTCTCCGCTTGCTAAGATTTACTGACACATGCTTGTTTGCTGCCTTATTCACCAATATAGGTGCCCCGCACTTTGTGCCACCTCTGATGTCCAAACCTGCTGCTAAAGAAGGGAGGGTGGGGAGAGCGGGAGAGGAGGAGACCTCCCCTATTGTATTATGCTCTCTAATCCAGCCAAATTGTTGAGACTGGCTGTAAATTGCTGGGATAATTGACCTTGAATCTTTTGAAATACACTTCTGGGAGTGAAATACATTTTACATTTTTTTGTTTGTTTGAAGCCTCTTGCAGCCTTTCCAAAGCATCTTCTGACAAATTTTAATCAATAAGGTAGTCAGTGGTAAGCCTGAATCTATCACATCTATTACCTTGATGGCAGTGGTACTGGCTGCCCTTATTCCTCCACTTTTGACATCAAAGCCAGCAGTGTGGAAGAAAAGAAAAAAAAAATACAAAAAAAAAAAAAACAAACAACAGAGATTAGAGTTGAAGTTAAATTGGGATGGTTTTAAAAAGCTAGCACTTTCTAGCCCCTCAAATCTATTACAGTTATTTAGTATTGACTAGCGCTCATTGCACGTTTAGGGATGAGTGGTAGACTGAATTCTGTGGTCACTGCCTCTGGAGCCTCAGCTTTTGGGTTGGAGCCGCACACTGCAGGTCCAGAGCGTGCAGCAGGCGCTGAAGGTGCCAGTGCTGCCCGGTCCTAACTGCCTGGGGGGAGCCCGGGCCACCACCGCTTTTGTCCTGTCGGTACACATGCATTATACTTTGGTGTGGCCCTTTTTGTGTTATTTCTGTTGGCGTTGTTTCCTATTGCTCTTGCTTTAATGAAAGGTGGAAAGTTCTTGATGTGGTGAGGAGGTCTTTTTCTTTCTGGTAAAACTGAAACATAGCACTTAAAATATCTAACTCAAATATATCAATTATGACCTCACAGAAATAATAAATAATAACAACAAAAGGTTCATGTGTAAGAGATGTGCCGGGAGATGCATGATCTCATGGCCTGTGTGTTGAACAGGAATTAGAGCAGCTTGCCTCTATTCTTGAGCTTCTTATTGACTTCTTTCTCCTTTTTAACAGCAAGAGCAACAGAGCTGTAGCTTGTCTTCTGTGGGATGTTTGTGAACTAAATGATTCTGCCACTAAATGGTTGTAGGACCAGAGCCAGGCTAATTGGCATCCCTTTGCCACAGTGTAATAAATAATGATTTATAAATCTGGATTAGGTTTGTAATGTTTAAGTGCTGTGAGATCTTCAGAGAATGCACCTTGTTAGTTTTTACTGGCTGCAAGGAATATTAAGGAATAATCCTGTAGCTCCAAACGGTGGAGCAACTGAAGAACCTTTCCTTCCTGTCGCCATTTTGTGGTTTACATATTTTAGGACTTAGGTGTGTAATTTCCCTGCACTTGGAAGAACAATACTGAAAACAATCACTGTAATGCTGCTGAGTAGCACCGTATCCTTCTGCAGGAGCAGGGAATCTGGCCAGTCTGTAAACTCTGAACCCTGTGAAGCATGGCTCCTGTGGGAGGATGCAGACATTTATAAAGGATTTTCAGAATCAGAAAACTTCAGGGTTCTGTGAGGAACCTTACAGCTGGATATTATGACTTGGGCATCTTTCTGCGAAGGACTTCTTTCGAATGTCAGTTTGGAAAGCTCAGCTTCTGGGAAAACACAGGCTTGTTCCAATTCTGAGCACTGCTTATAGGGGGCATGGGTTTTGGTTTGGGATTCTCTGTGCCTGGATCAAGACTCCATTTTTTTTTCCACAGCGGTTCTCTAACTTGCAATAGACTTACTCAGGAAACATTTCAAGCTTGGGAGAGGCCCCTGGATGATGATACAGTGCAGTCTTAGATAGCTTTTCTAAACTTCTTCCTAGATGGACCATTAACTTGAGGCTCCCCCAAACCCTGCCAGTTCAAAGCTGAACTTCAAACATCTTATGAACTTGTCTTCATACACCAGAGTAAGGCATGTCTAATGTCCCTCAGTTTAACATTTGGAGCTTTTGCTATTGATAACGCTTGTTTTCAATGCCAAATCCAAGCTCAAGCCATCTGAGATTCCTGAGTGGAAGAGGCAGTTGGGGGTGCCAAATGGTAGGGTTGTTGTAACACGTGCTGGAGAAACATGCCGCCCTGAGTTTGCTCGCGTCTAGCTGTGTGAGCTAACGTGTCACAATATGGCTGATGGTGTCGCAGTCACAAACTGCCGTGTGGCCCTTACGGAGCCAGTGGGCAGGATGGGCAATGTGTGAAATGGGCGCTCAAGACTGAGGTTGGCCTGTGAGTACAGAGTAACACGGGGTTTGGCCGTGGCAGCCTCAGCCTACAGCACGACTCCCAGATCTCCCTTGTGGTGCTCTTGGGAGAGGAGGTGGGTTTGATGGTGGGTGTGTTGGGTCCTCCCAGCTTGCAAGGCCCCAGCACGTGGTCCTGGCTCTAACATGGTGCAGTGCCCTAAAGGGTAAACTGTTCGCACAGCAAGAAGTCTCCTGAGTCTCTGGCAAAGGAGGTTTATTTATCACCCCAGCTGCAAACAGCAACACCCTCTAATAGAATGGGCTGATGCCTCAGGCCAGTCTATACATTTGTTATAAGTACATTAATAAATCATCATAAAAATGCATTTATTGTCATTAAAAATTTACATGGAACAATTGTTATCTGTATCCTCCCCCTTCTTTCTTCCTCCTTACGCTCACATGGCCACTGACATGGATCAGACACCACAGGTATGGATGTGGCGGAGGAATGTGGGGCAGGTACGGACTCTAGAGGCCAGGGCAGGCAGCAGCCCAAACCGAGGCCTTGGTTTGCCTCTTCATCCATTTGATGGCCTTTGTGCAGTCACTTACCTTCTGGTCATGGACCCTGCATGTCTCTGGGGCTTGGAGAGCCAGGGGGAGTGGGCCAGGGCCTGCCACCCGGAGAGCAGGCTGACATTCAGCTGGTGGGGTTGCTCAGCCATGCTTTCAGGTCTTGTGCCTCAGCCTGCGTGCAGTCACAGCACACCAGGGCCTGCAGGGCTGCTGCTTGCCACCATGACTCTGTTAGTGGCCCTCGGGTGGCGTGTCAGGCACTAGCTAGGTCTGTGATAATGTTGGAGGGACTGGATAGTAGCTTCTGGAGCGCGGGCTCCCCTTCGATAGGTACTGAGTGACTTTGTAGGCCTGCAGGCTTTCAGAGAGGTCAGAGTGTGTCTGAGGCGCAGCTCCTGGAAAGGAGTGTGAGGGAACCTGCTGCTGTGATGCTTCTAGCCAGACCTCGAGCTGCTTCTGAGCCTGGTCACTTAGACTGATGGATCCTTGTTAGCTTTTGAGGCCACGGCTGGCATAGCAGAGGCTTTGCACTGAGTTTAACAGCAGCCTTTCATTTGTTTCCTCGTACTGTTGCTGTTTTATGAGGGAAGCCGCCCGGGAGTTACAAGTCTCCCAAAGAATCCAGCTGTGATTTATGAATTGGCCATCAACAGTTATTATGCCAGCCACTGCATGCATCCATTCTAATAAATTTCCTGCATCTTCTTTAGCAGTCTGTTTTACTCCTGTTTATTGATACCATGGTCTTAACAAAAGCAGCACATCAATTACAGTAATTGCATTCAGCGCTGCTGGAGATGTGGTCTGAGGACAGGTTGCGGAGCCTGGGCTGCGGATTAAGGGCTATTGGAAGGACCCAGACAGGAGAGCAGAGATGGAGTTTGATGCCCAGGTGGATTTCCCTTGGTGCTTTCTATTCCTTCACTTTTTGATGTGTTTCTGAGAGAGAGAAGCAAGATCATTGCAAATGTGGCCCAAATGGATCTTGCCTGCTGGGCTATCTCAACTGTACATTTTCACATATGAGATGTTAATCAGAGGTTTGTGCAATCTCTAATTGCCTTTTTTTCTGTTTCATTTTAAAAAGCCTTTTAGTGATTGAAGCAGTGAATTGAGAAGCAGGTCACCCAGTTTCCTATTTCTGGATCAGGAAAGGAGTTTGTGCAATGGCGTTTAAAGCGCAGGACTTGGACAGAGCCTCTGGTTCTGCCACGGGGTCACTCTGATCTCAGGCAAGCCCTTTAACCTGGCATTCACTTTCCTCCCATGAAAGTGGAGTAAAACTGGTGTTTACCACCTTCACAGAACCTACGGAAATTTCTAGGCTGATGGTGATAAAAATCTACTCTTTTTATTACTTATCTTTCTTAAAGCAGGAAGAAATTTTCTGAAATGTGTATCTTTCCATATGATATCTTTGGGCAGAAGGGCTAGAATGCCTGTGCCCTGCATTGCTACTGGGGAACGACTGCGTTAGGATTTGTGTGTTCCTCTCTACCATTTGATACTGTATTTGCAGAAGATGTTTGCGTATCTGTATTATTTGGGATTTCTTTCAGATGAAGAAGTGTGCGTAACCATTTGTACATAGATGATTCTCTGAGATGATTCTCCGTGTTTATAGATCATAGATGGTTCTGTGTTTTGTTTGCCTTCCTAAAGGAGCAGCTTTGCTTTGTGTAAGAGTTATTTTTTTTCCTTTTGATGATAGACAACACAGGATTCTTTAGAGAAAGATATGGCTGTGCTGGTGGGGTTGCCACCCTATACTTGATATTTCATGCAGTTTGCTTCTGGATCAAAAGTGCTACAGACATAATTTGAGATGCATCAGTATGCTTTTTGCTTTGAGGCTCTGTATTTCTTGTGAGCCAGGGGTACCGTCTTATCAAAGTTGCTTTTAACCATAGATGTGACTTGTCACTTCTTTTCTTTCATTAGGTGTTATGGCAAATAGCAAACATAACAGCACAGCACTGTTTACACACTGGTGTCAAGCTGTGCATTTAGGTTTTCAGCTCATATGTCCATGAGCTGGGCCTCATTTTCTACTTTTACTGTGCTGCTTTATGTTACTGCCCTCCCTGTATACAGTGGAGCGGTTATCATGTTCTTGTTTATTGGTTATTAATATTCTATCACCCATCTGTCGTGTATTTCTTTATTGCTTTATCCACGTGATAAGTACGTGCTAAGGCTCCAGTTTTTTATGTTTGGCTTCTGTATTAGGCAGTGTATCTTCAAAGGCTGTATCTGAACAGTTCCTAGTCCACGTACCCATAGTGTGTGATGGCCTTCTTATTGATATTAAGATTGAAAACCTTTGGTCTGGGTTTGCCCTGCTATATGGTGAGTCTAAACACTTTGTTTTGCAGTGATGCTCATCAGTACTCCTCCAGGTGACTGAATTAAGAGCGCCCTCCATAACATTCCTTTGCAGAGTAGACCCCCACCACTACAACCACAGGCTTTCTGCTTTTATTCCTTATTCCTGGATTTATTCCCAGTTTTGTCTATGAAATGATCATTTTAGTACATGAGCAATATGCTGATTTCCCCTTATGGTTATTGCATTCACTGTTGATAAATGAGGAATTAGTTTGTCCTTTTTGGGTCTTTCTGCTTAGTAGCCACGGATATCTGGTCTGTGTAATCTAAGGAATCTTATGAAAAATAGTAATAGTAGATGGTGAAAGAAGCAATGTCTCCAGCAACCTCTCATCCCCATCAGATCCTGAGGGACCCCCCCCCCTTTTTTTTTTTTTTTTCAATTTTCCATCCTGGAGGCCCACTTGCATCTGTCACTTGCTGATAAGGGACTCCTGTGCTGCTTGGTGGTTAAGAGATAGGCAGGGGCTGGAGGGGAGGAGGGGTTGGCTGTCAGTCACCTGGGATCCATCTGCAGTCCTGCCACTAAATTGTTCTGTGACCTTCACCTCCGTGCATACCAGAATAATTGAAATCAGATATAAAATAACTCTAAGCGATCCAGTCAGTCCATTTCACTGCCAGTTCAATCCCACACTGCTGCTCCGTAATGCATATGCATTTTGTTTTGTTAAGTTTGAAATGTCTTAAGTGCTTTTCTTTGAGCAGAGCCTTGTTGAAGGCCACATTGGGAAGATTACAGCAAGTGTGCACTGTGAGGAGCGTAGAGGGCATGGTTCTTTCATCTCCAGTACTATTTGTTTTGGAGATTACCAGCTGGAGATGCTTCTGCTGCATGAAGCACACTTTTCTCTTTCCCTTGAGCAAAGCAGCTCTCCATGCAGCATTCACCTCCCTGGCTGATCCAGGGCGGGGAAAGCCAGGGGCTCGATTCTGAGCTCTGTTTTACAAGGCTCGCTCCTTTATCCTCGCTGCTGTTACTTCAGAGAGAAGAACACAGCCCCAGAACTGTAAATCCTGGATGGTCTCCATCAAGGTAGGGCAGAGATCATTCTGCATTTGGAAGCCTTCTGTTTGAAGCTTCTCAGGGGAGCACTTCTCTTCAGGAAGGTGAAGGAAGGTGTGTAGCTGCACAGGGAGGAAATGCACCGAAAAATAGGCTGCTCAGGAATGCTGATGGTAAGTGTGATTTGGGAAGCAAGTGCTGGAATTGTCAGCAGGTAAATCCCCACACATAGCTACTGAGGCAACAGCTCTGCGTGAAATTCAGTGCTGCTGTCCTCGTCTCTGCAAGGGTTTTCACTCCTCTTGAAAACATTTGGTCCTTTGGAGAAATGTTTTTTGCAGGAGGATGAAAGATGGGGAGAGACCTCCTGACTCTTTCCTGCTGGGTCCCTGTGCTGATGCACAAGCCCTGGCAGATGAGAGGCCAGCAGGGATCCTCTTTGTGAGGCTGTGTTTGCCAGGAAACATTTAATGCTAGGAATGCAGGACTGGTTTCCGTGTTTTCGGGGCATCTTTGACATTGTTTCTTGCTGTGTCATCTTCAGTCTCTTTTAGAGGATTTCGAATTTGACAGTTCGTGGAGTGCATCGTGGGCTACAGGAGCTAAACAGTTAACCCTGCAGTGGTCTGCATTGTCTCTACGGGCTGGAGAGGAATAAAGAACAGCTTAATTGTAAGGAAACAGCTGTGAAATTCCTGTTCAGGCAGGCTTCCCCCTGTACCACTGAGCCACCTTGAACTCTGTGAAGTCGTGCCTCACCCACTGATTTCTTTTCCCCCAAACCAGGCTGTTCTTGCAGTCTTGTCTGTAGCGTGTTGGGGATTGAGGAGGGTGAAGCAGGAGCAGAGAGCCATGCTTTCTCTTGCTTGAGGGCATTATTGTCTAATAGGCAGTTTAGTAAGATGTTTGCTTAGATGAGAGTCAGGGGACCTTGCCATCTCTGGGGAGGATTTATGCAAAGCTGGAGACTATAAAAATGCCCCTGAGCGAGTGAGTTTCTAGAGATAACACTGTCAATTTTACTGGGAAATTAAAAATTAAAAAGGAGATATATCATGTTTTTTAAATATACCCTGCCATTTGTCCCTTCAGCCTTATAGACCATGTAAAGAGAAAATAGTAAAATACAAAAGCTACCCAAAGAGCCTTTCACTACGTTTGTTTAAGGTTTGTATTTCATTAGCGATGGACAGCTATCCTTTGTTCCTGGTTCATTCAGTTGTTGATCTATTTTCTGTAGCTGTTCAAGGTATTGTTTTGTCTTAACATACTAAGGCAATATATCCTGTACTTGTGTTATTTATGCCTGTGTGTAGATACATGTCTGTGCTGGGGGAATAAACATAGTTGCTGCTTTAACTCATTTTCAGTGCTGTTCCTTCAATGTGGAAGCTGAACAGAACAAGTTACCTCCACAATTTGGGTGTATTTGACATTTTAACCTCAGAACAAGAAGCCCTGTTAAAGCCCCAGCCACCTGGCAACGTGTGAATGTGGACTTCCTCAATATGGGTCTGAGTATGCTAATTTTTGCATTAGATTTTGTACAAATAGGACACAAATTGCACAATGTGTCATGGTACAGTGAAGTTTGAAGCAGTCTTTGAACTAGTGCATAGTTGGAAATGGTTAAATAAGGGGAAATAAGGTTGAAAAGATGTTGGCGTGTTTAGGGGATAGGAGAACTAGAGGGAAAGGGCTGGGAGGTAGAGCTGTAGGGTGGTCCGGCTGCTGGGCTGGGGGCACTGGGGGTGTGCGTGTCTGTATGCTTGATCATTTGTTCCCTGCAATCACCTTACGTAGCATTAGGATTGCTTGTTTTTGTGAGAGGTTGGGAAACTCCCCTATATATGTTGCGAGCAACACCTTCCAGGCCCTGTGGACAGAGCCTCCTTCCAACTTAGAGTTGTTGCTCAGGCAGTAACAGCTTTCTGCTGCTGGAGGGTGACAACAACGGGGACAGTCACAGGCACTGTCTCTTGGGGTGGCAGTGACCAAGCATGTCAGCTTTGAGAGGATCGGGGGGGCACAGAGCTGCTCCTCTCTCTGTACAGGCCAGCTCCTTGCTGTCCCGCAGCCTCCCTTGCTCAGGGCAGTGCAGCTACCCCATGCTTACAGCCTTGCTTATGGGGTCTTCAATTCCCTTGCAGTTAATGTGTTAATGCGATGGGTTGATTCTTTTCCTATGTGATAGGAGGAAAATACCTGATTTAAATAGATACCATTTTATTATAAATAAACTTGCTATGCTCAAGCAAGCAATGATTTGCTAAATCCCTGCACTAGCAATCTGTTAGAGTCAAAGTGTTCCCCGCTGGGATAGGGGTCAGAACATTTTCCAGTGTTTTAAGTGGTAATGCTTTAAAGTAGCTCGTGTCAAACTTCAAAAGAAGTTAGCCTGACCGGTCCCTTCTGACCAGTGGTCTCTTCTGACTCTAACAGCTATAAATCCTGTCCTTGCTGTGCTCTGATAGAATAATACGTTGTCACCAGTAACAAACTGGAGTCTTCACAAGTCTGAGTGTCATTGCTGGGGAAGGCAGTTATGTCATTGTCCCCGGTTTCTAAATGAGAGACAGGAGTTGAGATGGCATGGCAAGGATTGGGGATAACTGAGAGACATGGGAAAGAAACCAGACCTCCTTGTTCCCAGGCCATAAGTGTTCTTTTTTGTGCTGTCATGATAATAACTTAAAAATCGTCCACGGCAACAGATAGTAAAATTGTTCTTTCAGTCTTGATCCTGGGATGAGCGGTGTGAATAGGCTGTCGCTGTTGATGTATAACTGGGAGACAATAACTCTGCCTGTATGACAGGCTTTAAGTCATGGCTCTGTGGTCTATCAGGTGTATGACTATACCTAAGCCTGTGGATGCATTGGTTTCTCATTTCTGCCTAAAGAGAAAATCACCATGAACTTGCTGATAGCTAGCTTAGAGAACCACTGTTTGTTAGAGTAGATGGTGTTCATATGTGCAATGGTGGTGTGTGGGATCCATCCCGCCTGGCTGCGGGCAGGGGGAGGAAGAACTGAGGCGTACAGCCACAAAGTTACTCCGGCATCTTACTCCTACCAGGTGTCGGAAATCTGAAAGACATCCATGAAAGTTAGGTGCCTCTGCATCTATGTAGGCATCTGGGCCAATACCCACAAAATTGCTAGTATTTTTTATTTTTAGTACATTTTACTAGGTGCAAAAGTTGTTTTTTCTGTTTTTAACAGCCCTTTCTACATTGATTTCAGTAGATTGCTCTCTGCTAGCACTACACTACGCAATACTCCATTTTTATTTTTTAATGCTGAGGCCAGTCATAGTGGGACTTGTCTTGCCTGGTACTTAGGCAAAAAGAAGAAATAGAGAAAATTATTTGATTTTTAGAAAAAGTAAATTTGGAAAGATAGTCATGGGTATATTTGTTTAGAGAAAGGAAAAATAAATAGAATGAGCAAAATGTTAGAAAATGTCTTGTTTATAAGCATCCTAAAATAAATATAATAGTGGAACACAGTGAATAGGAAAGAAATTACTCTCCATCTCCCAACTCCATAATCTGAGTACAAGGGAGAATTTAGAGAAGGAATGAAAGCATCTTGTTCTAGTAAACACAAACGATATGATGGATATGTGGTTAAAGCACAAGATTGGAGTTAGAGAATAATTTATCTTCCTTATTATGTTGCTTACATCTGGTATGACCTTCGGGAAACCCGCTATCACTTCATGTGCCTCAACTTCCCAGTCGCTAAAGAAAGATGCTTGCCAGAGTGGAACTTCAGCAAAGCTTTACTGGGAGACTTCCCTCAACTATGTTGTAAATTATTTTGAAGCCACGGGGTGGAAAGGTTATAGAAGTAGAGGCTTTTATTTATAAAACAGAGGAAAGAAATACTTCAATATGTCGAGTTACTCTCTGAAACTCACTTTTGAAGGATGCTGTTGGAGCACCGTTTGTGACAGTACTGTCACAAGTTTTAGAGATCTGTGATGACTGTGCATACCTGGCACCTTTGGTCATGGCAAGTTAATTTCAGATCCCAACAAGCATGAGGCAGTTTCATTGCATTTAAGTTTGTATGTTGATGCATTTTTTCACTTTATCTTTAAGAGCTGGTTAATACCAAATAGGCTGATCTGGGGAGAAAGGTGAAGCATTGATCTTCTGGGTCTTACCAAATAAGCAGACTAAAGCTGGGTGGGGTGTAAGGGTTTGTTTTTAATGAACAACGGCAGGAAAGCTTGTTTGTTTCTGATACAATCCAGCAGAGACCACCATCTCTTCCCTACCTAAATGGGAACAGTAAAAATCTTACCTGAGACAAGCATATGAAAACTTAGTGCTGGGCAACCTGCCACCAAATGGGGCCAAGCTGGGGAAGTGTTTCTGGTGGAGTGAGCTGATGGGCCAGCGAAGTGCTTTGTTCTGTGCTTAGCTGCAAGATCAGGGCCTTTAGTTCCTTTGCTTCTTTATTTTTAGGGTACGAAACGTTGTAATTTACTTTTTCTTTCCTATGTCAGTATTGCCCTCTACTGGATGAAATCAAAACTGCCCACCTGTGTGTCAAACCCGATGTGTCTGAAAGATGATGCATCACCTCCTTTCACTCCTGTCTGGGGTCTCGTCGGTCCCCACCTTTCACAGAAGCGGCGAATGGCCGGGGCGTCCAGACGTGAGCTCCTGAACAGCTCCACGTCTGCTGCTATCCAACCATGGCGTGCCTTGAGTGTTGGCAGTTCGGGTTACGTGAGGAGTTGTACTTATTTCTCGGGGGTAGCATTGCTCTTGTGCAGTGAGGGGAGCGACTTAGCGCTGCTTGGAGTGAGATTTGGCAAGTGGGGCTGCGTGGGCTGAGTCAGAGATTCCAAATGAAACCGGTCCTCAGTGGCCAAGTTTGAAAAATGACAGCTGCTGAAAGCAGTGCAAACTGATGAGGCTCCTGAATGTTATCTTCTGCAGCAGCCTTGCTTTTCGGATCTCGTCAGGGACTTCTGGGTGAGATGTCTCAATCTCTTGGAAGAGCTAACACTGTGTTTATGTAGTTTAAACGTGAGCTGCTGCATGGATGATCGCTTTTAACTCATTGCTAGCTTAGTGCAGGATCTGAACAAAAGACATATCCAGAGCTGGGATGAGCCAGTTTTGCCTGCAGACCAAAGCCCGATGTTACAGGCCATGCTGTGGAAGCGACAAGCTGATTCTGGCCTGAGGGGCTTGGAGGGAGCTTCCATGAAAGAAAGGAGACAGAGGAGCAGCAACAGCTCCCTAGAAAGCTGAACCTAGAAAGGTCTCCGAGATAAACCACAGCTTGCAGGTAAAAGTCTGTACTCCTAAACTCCAGGACGTCTTTTTGCAAGCATTCACTTTTTGCTTCGTTATCTCTTGGAAATCTACCCTGTAGGTGTTCTCAGGGCCTGATGTTTTCTTTGCTTGTCACAGCCCAGGTAGAGTAGCTGTAAGGGATGAGGAGCCAAGGAGGAGTTTGGAGAAAGAGCCACAGGCAGAGTACATTCAGTGGAAAGCACATTGAGATACGGCTGTGTAAAAGGTGGAAGCTCATGGTGGTCTAAATGAATGTACTTGCTATGGCCAGTTTTTTCCCCCGATGTTTTAGTTGAAGCGTGCAGGCGTTTTGTGGCGCAGAAAAGCTTTGCATCGCCGTGCGCTGGCTTTTGTGCAGGGAACCCCCACGGGACCTCTCAGAGAGCCCCGTGGGCAGCACCCACGATGCCTTCAGCTAACCGCTCAGTCGGTCTGCTCACAGCTGGCCACGCACCAGCCCTGGTAGCACTCGCGTGCTTTTGCAGGTACCTCGGCAGGGAGTACCCTTGGATCTCCTAAGGCGCGGAGGGCTTACCTATGTTGTCTTAAGAGAATGCAGCGTTTAATCTTACAAGTCGTCCAATTACCGTAGCATCAAGGCAATATGCGTTCATATTTTCATTTAATATTAGCTCTCCGTCACTCTGGCGGTCGGTAGTGTGAGGGTTGGGTATGGCGTGTTACCAGTGCCCCCTCCCGGCTGCGGCCAGGCTCGCCTCCCGCTCCTCTGAGCAGCTCAGCCCCTGCCTGCGCCCCCTGGTCCTGGGGGGCCCTGGCCACGGTGACAGCACCCCAGGAGCGATGCTTGCATCGCTGTGATCAAGCGGGATTTTCCCTAAATGCAGTTTTTTAATTTGTCCTCCTGCACAGCGGAAGCTATCTTTCTCTGTGCAAGCCGAGCACTTGCTGCATTTATTCTGCTTTTGCTGCTCAGAAGCTAGGTAATAAAAAGGCCCAAACAGTACCTTATGATATGAAAACCTAGAGGGCTAATAATTCTTAACTCTTTGAGGATAAAGAGACGTAGCTTCCTATGGTAAAAAAAGGCTTCATAAAGCATGCTGTGTGCTTACTCTGGGCAGTAAAACTGAGGCACGGGAGAGGGGTCGCTCCAGCCGCATCTCCCCGCAGAGGCGCAGGATGCTCTCATCCCCCCTCTGTGCCCCATAGACTGGGTCCTGCTACTTCAGTTTAATAAAAACTACTAAGCAGAATGACAATTGATGAACATAAATTGTGGGATTTGGTTAGGATTTTGTCGAAGGCTTTAGTTTGTCAGGTCCTGTTGTCTGTACCCAAATTACCTTATAATTTGCAGTTTATCACCAGTCTCTTTGCCCATACCAGATGAGTGCTTGTCCCTGTGTGATTCTCCTGTCCTTCCCTCTCCCCTATTCCCTCTGTGTAAGATGTATTTTTATTAAGATCTGGTTGCTTTTCATCAGCAGTAATAACTTCTGTCCTGGCACGACAGCTGTTGAGCTCAAGTCTCCGTTTCCCTTGATAGGTGCTCAGATTGGGTTGTTTGCTGTTTGTTGTGTTTGGACAAATTTTATTTCTTGCATGTTGTACTGTTCAATAAATTACAGCCGCAGATCTCTGTCTTTAACAGGGCAATAAAGAATCCCTCACTCTCTGCAAGCCCATCTCCCATCATGGTCTCCCGTGGAAAATCTTTAGAGTTTATATGTGCATCATGCCTCAGAGGGAGCTATCAAACCAGACTTGGGGCTGTCCTCTGAAGGGGTTTATTAACCTGACTGATGGGAACGAAGGCTGCAGGGTACTGAGGGACTTAACTACTGAGGGTGAAGAGACTGTAGATAAGAACTGCGTACGGAAGGGCAGTTCAGCAACAGGCTGATAAAGTGGCAAGCATTTCACTCTCATGCAAGTAACTCAACAAAAAAAAATGATAGAATCACATAATATCACAAGTTGGAAGGGACCCGCAAGGATCATTGAGTCCAACTCACAGCTCCACAAAGGACCACCCAAAACATCAGACCATGTGTATGAGAGCATTGTCCATCCAACTGTGAGCTTCTTGGACTCCAGCAGGCTCAATGCTGTGACCACTGCCCTGGGGAGCCTGTCCCAGTGCCCGACCACCCTCTGGGTGCAGAACCTTTCCCTAACCCCCAGCCTGACCCTCCCCTGTCCCAGCCCCATGCCGTTCCCTCGGGTCCTGTCGCTGTCCCCAGAGAGCAGAGCTCAGCGCCTGCCCCTCTGCTCCCCTCGTGAGGGAGCTGCAGGCCGCCATGAGGCCTCCCCTTGGCCTGCTCTGCTCTGGGCTGAACAAACCAAGGGACCTCAGCTGCTCCTCATGTATCTTGCCCTCCAGACCCGTCACCATCTATGTAGCCCTCCTTTGGACACTCTCTAGCAGTTTTCTATCTTTCTAATACTGTGGTGCCCAAAGCTGCACACAGTGCTCGAGGTGAGGCCACACCAGAGCAGAGCAGGACAATCCCTTCCCTTGCCCGGCTGGCAGTGCTGGGCCTGCTGCACCCCAGGGTGTGGTTGGCCCTCCTGGCTGCTAGGAAAGTGCAGTTATAATTGTAACCTTGGTTTCAGGAGTAGATCCTGGGGGTCCCACTTCAGGAAGGCCGTTTTATGGTTTGTTAGGTTATTTTGATCCGTTTGCTGAAGTTCTGCCCTTCAGCTGTAAATAAGCCCTCCATGTAACAGCTGCAAAGTGTAGTGGTAGTGGAGGCAGATGAGGATTTCCTGGGAAATGCTTGCCAATCTGCCTCCTTAGACATGGGGTGCCTGTGTACATACACACATACGTAACCTTCTAATAATGGAGACTTTTTTTTCCAATTTGTCTTCTGTGGTATCTGATCCACCAGCAGATGGGAGTCTGTCAGCACAGCTCCTGCCACAGTGGTTAAGAGCATCTGAGTGCAGATGGGTTGCAGGGCTACTTATTTCCCTTTCATCATAGCAGGTCACAGAAGGTGACAACATTTTTATTATCAAAGTGGCTGGCTGTTTTCCTTCCTGTGTTTTCCAGTTACTGTCTTGTTCTCTCTTCTACATTAGAGGAGTTCAGAAACCATACCCCTCTGTCAAATGCATTGTTCCTTTGTCTTTTAAATAAAAAAGCTCTCTGGACAATATAAAGCATACTCTCAGCAAAGATATCGATAAGCTAATGTACTTCGTCTCTGAGGTGCTGGGTTTCATGGACGGTTCATTAAATGTAAGTTTGCACTTGTGATGTTCCATGCGTTGCTCTGTAGCTCAGAAATCAGAGGATGCTCAGGTTTCAGGTGCCTGACCTGCACTCCCAGCAGGGACGGTTAAATTCAAGACTAAGGGGTGTAGGGGAGAGCGTAATCATCAGAGTCTCAGGGAGTGGGTCCAATAGGGGTGCATTGGCAAAGCAGTTTCCAGAGTTCCAAGTTCAACATGAAATGACCTTTTGCAGTGCTGATCTCAATTACTTTTACCTAATTGGTCCCCCATCAGCTGTCCTACCAAGACAAGTCTTCAGAAATTCTGCTTACATTGACTGTTGCAGTTTTACATTGAGAGCATCGCGGCATCCCTGCCTGGTAAAATGCTGCTGTTGCCTCTGCTTTTAGCACAGATTTCAGCCTTAAAGGAAAGATGCTTCTAATTTATACTCTTCCATTAGAAGGAGTAGCTTCTTGGGTAGTCAGGAGGAACTCTTGTGTAGACAATAAATTTAGAGAGCTGAATTTACTTTCACTGCATCCAGCTATTGTTTGCTATTTTATCTGTTTCTAGTTTATTTTCTGTTGTCTTCGTTTCCTGTCGCCCCCTGCCCCCCCTTCTGTGAGAAGGAGGGAGTGGGATAAGGCTGCAGTGATTACTCGTATCAAAGGTAGTTGCTATAGTGTTAGAGCAGAAGACTCTTCCTCATCCGCGGTCAGATTCGTACGGGTAACGCTGCTGCTTCCTCCAGCCCCCAGCGTGGCGTAAAGGCTGTTCTGGTTCGGTGCACGTGGTAGCATGACGACAGCGAGGAAATCCAGGCCATCACGGGGAGGGGACGCATGTATAACGGTAGCAGGGGATGGGTCTTCTCCCCTCCTCTTGCAGTGTGTTGGAGGAGAAGCTGTGTCTGGCTGGGAGCACTAATTGCAGTGGGCAGGATTTCTCCGGCCCCCATGGCTGGGTGTCCAGCCTGTCACGACAAATCCACTGCAGCCTGGCCTGAAGGCCAGGGTTCGCAGGCACACAGCCACACAACAGCCACTGCTGGAACCGAAAATGCATCCCAGCAGGCCACAAGGTTGATTGAGGAAGTCTGTGGCACCTTGTTATTTTTCATTCTGCAGGGAAAGGCCGAGCAGCAGCGGTTGTAGGAATAAGCAGAGGTTATGTACAGAGCTGAGGTGATACAGATATGTTTGAAGCCATCGTGGTAAACAGATGAACGTGCTCCTCTGTGGAGTGGGCCTGGACCAAGACTGCTGATGATTGCAGAGACTTTCTGATGTGCCTTTTGCCTCCAGAAGCAAGCAAATGTATCATAACCCATTTCTCTGAAACCAGCCGCAGTTTCTCAGGCCTGTGTAGATGAGGTCTGTGGAGAAACCTGGAAATGAGCAGGTGAGAAACTCCCAGAGCAACTGGATCCTCAGGGCAGAGGCTTCTCTGGGAAGCAACAGGGGCTGTCCTGTGCTTTCCTCTAGGCCAGCTTCTGTACGGTCCTTGGGTGCTGCAGCCTCTCACTCCACACCACGAGCACTGGCCTTATGAAATAAAGGGTGAAAAGAGTACATGTGTGGGGGGAGTAACGGAGGTGCTGACCTTGGAGCAGGAAAAGAAGGGGAGAAGGAACCAAGGAACCAAGAAACTAAGGAATTGAATACCAAAGTTAATCTCTTTCCTTTCTAATAGCTTTGCACAGTGCCTGTCACCAGGCCCTAGTGAGATTTATAGCTTCCCTTGCATTATTGGTTTACTTTGCTATTTGGAGTCTAAACAAGGCTGAGGAAGGTACGTGGCACTCTTCCCGATTGCTGGCAAACATGTATCAATCAATTTAATTGAAGTTCTTGATAGAATCATTTATGTCAGGCAGAGTTTCCCTTTCCTTTTTACCTCCCCTCCTCACAGTCCAACACCTGGGTTTCATTTACTGGGACTAATCATTATGTTCTCAGTGTCAATTTGGGGATACTAAATCTGGAGATGGATGCTACAGGCAGTCCTGGACTTAGGTGGCTGTTACTGCTGATCCTGGGCAAAGCTGCTTTCTGTACTTGGCTCTTAAGTGCTATGTCCGCAGAAAAAAGGTTTGGTGATGATTTATGACTTCAGCTATACTGTAGCCTCCACTGAGCATGTAAACAAAGATAGGCCTGTGTTTGCTTTCAAACACAATGCACAAAAAGCAGGTTTCAGGAGAGAACATGGAGAGACAATGGCCTGGACGGAATACCGTGAAGAGGACCTTGCGTGACCTGAACTGCAGATGAATTTGGAATGATAAGGAGGGGTCACGAGAGGTTCAGAGGCAGTATACAGAGCTAAGTATGGTGTGTCTAAACACAAGTGCTTTCTAGAAGATAGAAACCTGCTGCTCCAAGGTTTATGGCTTAGTATGTCAGAGGTCTGCCACCTGTGGAATTACCTCGAGGTGACTTGCCACCTGTGTGTACATGTGTATTTACAGTTAGAGAGTCATTGCTGACTTTCTGGTTAATGTCAAGTGCCGGCACTTCTAGACTCTTTTCCATGGGCCATGTAAAGCTGATGTGGGAATGATTTACTTTTGGATGGACTTGGGTGGATTGTTATATAGTGTATCAAATTACCTGATGAATTCAGACATTTTTACAACAGATGAATGGCATACAAATCAGCTCATAACAGATAAAGATCACAATTGTTTAAAAAATATGATGTTTGAGTTTATTTCTGTCTATAGGGTGTACGCAGTTGTTCTCTTAGAGTGTGCTATCCATAGCATGACTATGCCCGATGAATAGCATAATGTTTTATGCTGAGTTTGCATATCTGTGGGTTTGTACTGACAGGGTAAGCAAATGGCGAATGTATACATTGTGGAAATATTTGATAGCTTCTGGATGCTGGTGCTGATTATATTAAGATCTTCTCCCAACATTTATAGAGGTGTAAATCCTCTTAGAAGACCGTCGGAAAATTTCTGTGGATAAATGTTTTTGATATGTAAGGACAGTACAGCCCAAATTGGATGAATTCAAGGCTGGGGAATGAACAATAATATTGTATAACTTGGTGAGATGAACCTACTGCATTTCTACAGACTTCCCCTACTTACCTTCATGTAGGTTTATCACATGACATTAATTATGAGAACATAAAGTGATTGAGAGAGAACGGAGGGAGAGAGGAAATAAGGACATGGAGTACTGTTAGTGGGGAGGGAGAGTTGGGATAGTTGTTCCTGATTAAGTTTAAAAAGGAATTGTGAGCCTGATGATCTTTGCATTCTCAAGGCTTCTAATCCGCTTGCTCTAATCCTCTTACAGCATCTGCTCTATTGGACTTTTATCTGATCGCTCTGTCTCTCAAACAATCTGGCTAAGCTTCCCATGTTGGAGTCACTTTTGGCCCTTTTCTAGGGAGCTACCTAGTATCCTCTTGCCCAGATGGGGTCAGTAGACTGTTTATTCTGCAGCCCTTGAGTCTAGTCTGAAACCGTTTTGAGGTATAGCCAAGGCGTGTCTTAACCCCCTAGATTTGGTGCAGTGCTGACAATAGGAGCTGTGGCACTCGTAGCTGTTACTGAAATGTAAACTTACTTTTGGGGTATAGTAGATTTTGGTGACTTTCAGCTGAGGGGAATGAGGATGAAGAATGGATCATTTGGGGTTTGATCTTTCAGTGGTGACTAAAACTTAAGTAACAGCTTCGGACTGAATCGGCTTGTTTTAGGCTTTCTCTGTTAAACCCCATGATGTAACTTGAGTGGTCGATCTACCCTATTCCCCCCATTGGCGTTATCTTGCAGATACTTGAAGATCTTCAATGAGTAACAAAGCACAATTCTATCAATATTAAAAGTTGTACTTTTGAGCTTGAAAGAAATTCCAACAGAACCTGCAGTAGACCCTCCAAAGAGAATGGGGATATGTCATATCCTTCAGGAACTGCATTCCTTTGGGTTGTACAGAATGAACAGTATAAGCAAACTCCTGGAGACTTTAGGCTTCAGTTATCATATCCTTTACAGTGTTTACATGTCCCTCGCAACTGCAGGATAAGATCAGGTAGAAACGGCTGGGAGGAATATATAGAGCCTAAATGAATACACAGAACTGCCTTTTTGATTCTTGAGCGTCAGAGGACATCTTCTGTACTTTTGCCTGGGAGAGGCTAATTCTATGCTGCAAACAAAACTGAGTTGCTGCTTGTGCTTCCCATACAGCTGCTTTTCCCAGGTTGTTGATAGAATGAACACATGCTTTCCGTGAAGGAGGAAAGAGAAGCAGTTTAACTGTATGCTTTACTAGACAATGGTTAATCCTGCAGGAAAGCAGTCAGCACCTTCTGGGAACTGTTTAACTCTTGGAGAGTTGTGTGGGGACCAAAGCCTTTGTCAGTACACGGATCTTAATCTGTCTCTTCTGAACAAGATGATCTACAACAGCAAAATATTTGGGAGTAGTAAAAAGTTCCAGGACCTTGTGTGGTTTTTGTTTTATTTTATGTTTCGGTTTTAACTGAGCATTGCATGCAGTGAGGCAGAAGCTTTGTGACTTGCCAAACAACACAAAACCTACTCAGATATTGCTATTTTTGAGGACAAAAGCCCCACATGCCCAACACATCCACAAACTGCGGGACTCAAATCCTGCTGGCTCTCAATAGCTTCTCCTTCTGGTCCCGCTGCCTCTCTGCCGGAGTGCCAATCCGCTGGCTTAATGAAGGCTAACGGTGTAATTAATCACATGCATACGCAGCGCAGTGGTTCATGAGACCTGAGCAAATGTGACAGCTGCTCTGAGGGAGAAAGGGGACAAAAGCCCACAATGATGACAAGAAGGAAAACAAGCTCTTTGGTCAAAAGAAAAGTCAAAGCAAAAAGGGAGAGATCAGCAAAGAGAGAGGCTGGGAACCTTTAACCAGGGCTAAGCCAGCCTCTGCCATACTTGTGCTATCGTAAAGGGCTTGAGATCCAGAAATCTACCCCATCTCCAGACATGTCCGTTTTTAAATATACCTTCTGCTTCCCCTCCTTCCCTTGGTCTCTACTTTCCTATAATTGTGCTTGAATGTTTGTTTGTTTCAATTTATTTTTCTCTCAGATTCCTTCCTTTTCTTGCTCCTTATTTTTCTACTTGTCTTTTTTTGCTGTTTGGTCTCTCTCCATGTAATTTGTGGTCCTCTGGATCTTTCATCCCTGATGGGCAGTGTGGGAAGGCTTTGCTGACAAGTGCTAGTTAGTTTTTTGGGAGGGATTTGGGTGTCTAGTTTAGTTTGGAGCTGATCAAAAGGCAATTTTTTTTGTTTGCTGTGATAGATGGACAATGGAAGAATGCTGAACTTTGTTCCTATTCCTGAATCTTGCTACCCCAATATTTTTCCGTTGTTATATGCATTTTAAGCATTTGAAGTCTTTTTTCTTCTGTTGGATTCTCAGTGCACCTTAAATCTCTTCTGATGATGGTGGCATAGGGCAAAATCTTTCTTAATCCTTTTGTGCATGATAGAGAGAGGTCTCTGCTGTGATCCAAGGGCTTTTTGAGATCTTGGTGGATGCTTCCTTTGCTAGAGCTGTGGAAATATCCTCGGGCTCTAGAGGTGGAGTTAAAAGGGGAAGATCTGGGATACCTGGTATTATAAGCAAAAATTTGCAAAGCTTCCTTATTTCTTTTTCTCCTTGCAAAGTAGTTTTATACTTGCTTGAATTAAAACTGTAGGAGTTAAGAAATGTTGTGCACAACTCAAATATTGCTCATGGCACATCAGCACCATAGTCTCTCAGCAAGCAGGTGATCCTGATATTTTTGGCACTCAAGATGCTTATAGGTATTTTGGGTCAGAAAAAGAAGTGAAGATGCAGGAAGAGATTGCTTCTGATGGCCAGAATAGGGTTCAAAAGATACCAGTTCCATTCCTGATTTCACGTGTAACTGTCTGTGTGAATTTGAGCACATCACTTCATATTATCTCAGATGGGGTTAAGGGGAGAGACCTTACAGAGAGTAGGTTAGCCTTACACCGAGTGCTACTCTGGGAATTCCCTGTAGTGCTGTTTCAAGGGATAACTTCTGTTCTTGCAACACCAGGGTGAGAGCAAGTGGGACACAGGAAGGTGTAATGCACGGGACACTGGCACAAGTTGTATGTTTTATTGCTTTAAAGTAAGAGGTGTCTCACCTAGAAAGAATTACCATATTAATTTTTGTGTTGCATACACCCCTGTGTTGGGGAGATATCCACTGAGGCAGTTCTATAAAATGGTTTGGGAGCTGATAACAAATACCAGCAAATAAGACTTTGGGCTACATTCACAGAAGATACTGATGTGCTCTGGTGCCATCTAACTGTCTCTCAGGTGCTTAAGTCCTCACCAGATCTTCCAAGTCTGCCTTTTCCACTACTGCCTGATGCTGAAGGTCATTAGGCTTCTGTTTTCTAGTTCCCGAAGTGCCTGAAGGTCTGTGCAGAGGTATTTCTATGACAGTGCTGCTCAGCACCAGTGTCTAGCTCACGTCTTCTGGGATCTTGGCACTCAGGCTAAAAGTTGCTCTTAAGAGTGCAGTGCCAGACTGCATGTGGAAATGATGGGAATGTCCCTTTTTGTCTGGCATCCCGGTGGGTGCAATGCATGTCCTGCTGGTGGGAGCCACTGGTTGTATAGTACTTCGCAGTCTGCTGTAGCCAGCAGATATTGTAGCGATGGAAGGTATAACAGTCTCTGCCTGATGCTGAAGTCTCTTCTCTGCTTGATATAATTAAATATTCATGGGGTTTGAGGGTAGAGTGAGAGGCAGTATGCTCACAAGTGTAAACATTTCTCTACAGCTGAGTGTTTAGGATACCCGCTGGGTAGGACTCAGAACCCTGTTATTATTCCCCCCCTCCCCCCCAAGATGAGGAATCTAATAAATACCCCCAAATGCGGCAGATCATGTTTTGACACTGGAAGGCCCTGTACGTCTCTGGGAGGCTTAGTGCCAAACCTACCTCATGGCAAAGAGCTGAGGAGTGAGTATTTGCAACACAAAATTATCCAGATTTGTTACTCCTGCTTGGGATAGCCCTGACAGTTTTGGAGGATGGTTGGAAGACAGACTTGGTCGCAGATACTGAATGTAACTGAAGAAATTCCCTGGTTTATCAGGGACTGCATGGTGGTCCCATTTCAGTAGGTCCTAAAGAGAATAGGAGCTTGAGCTTTTTGTAAAGATGGATGCTGCTCTCAAATATTTGTTGGTGACACACATTAGGAAGGATGGAAGGTATTATTACTTCTGTTTATTTATTTTTCCTGTTTTCCTTTTTCTTTTTAAATGAAGCTGTGATTGTGTCAGTAACTAGCAAAACTTTTTGCAGTGATAAATAAACAAACAAAACAAAACAACAAAAAAAAACAACGAGGGTTCAGGGGAAGGAGGTAGGTTGCTGATCTGTCTCCAGTACATCTGTGGGCCTGTTAATTTAATTAGAACTGTGCTGTATAAATATTGAACTCATTTTAATTTCTTTTGCAGCTCATTTGGTTTTCAAAGAGCTCTCAGTTCCAGATTATCCTTTTTGCTTTTCTGTATATTTGAGAAAGACAAGAATTAATAATAATAATAAAAATCCTTGTCTCCTAAGTTTAATCAAATGGAAGAACCATTGTTCCTCGCCTCCCTACCCACCCATCCCTCTTCTTCAAACTTGTTTCTCTCAGTTCCTTTCTCGTGATACAAAATGAGGACAGTCTCAGTGGTTCCAGGGGTGTTGCTTGCCTTTCTGTTGCCTTTGAATCCTGCTGCTGGTGAGAATTGGTTTGGGGCAGGACTGGATGGAGAATGAGCAGAGATCTGCTTGGAGCTGAGCTGCTTAGAGAAGCAGGCGGTGTCTTCGCTCTGTGGATAAGAAGTAGGTTAGGGGGCCTGTCTGACACAGAGCAGAGGAAGGGTGCTGAGAAACAAGGATATGCTAATGAGGAGGTCTAACGTGGGCAAAAATACAGGTGAGAGAAATTACTGGGGGTTGCTGTTTGACAAATTGTGTGTTGAAGAGAGATTTGTGGCCAAAGCACGGGCAGAAGTGATCAGGATGAGATAAGGGGCTGTTGCTGTCCTGGGCTATTTTTCCTCTTGTCCCGGGAGATGGTGTATTGAACCATTGCCTGGGCTCCCTCAAGGATAACGTGGTGATAGTGGCTCCTTGTGCTGGCACTTGGGCTGGAGGAGTTAAGAGTTTGGTCCGTAAGGAAGGAAGATAACACCTTTGTGCACAGCTCCCTCGATGCTGGGTTGTCCCCTTGGTGCTGTGCTACGCCTGATCGGGCAGGGCCGGCTCCATAAGGGTTGGTTTCGTGGGCCTCCGTGTGTTCCCTAGGGACAGCATGGAAGTGAGGTGTGATGCATTTGGGGGTTGTCAGGATTTGGGGTCATGCCTGTGTAACTGGGAGACTACCCCAGGGCTCTGCTGTCCTTCGTGGTGCACAGCGTTTTGGCCCAGCATTTCCCCAGGGGCCTGGAGGTGGTGGGCACGGTGCCACCTCCTTGGTGCAGGGCAGGAGGGCTGGACCTGGCGCTGCTGGGCAGCACCGAGAGCATTTTCTTTTGGGGTTGGGTGCAAGGAAGGAGCTCACAGAGAAAAATGCAATTCCTGCCTGAATGGCAAGTTAAATAAAGCTGCCTGTTGGAGGGGCTGGGGGACATGTGGGGGTAATCTTAAGCTTTTGGTTACAGCCTGCTATCAGAGACTTTTTCAACTATGGCCCTGTAAAACAAGGGGAAGAAAGCTTCACTGTGGTGGTGTGACCTCCGCGGAAATAGCAAAGGGAAACTTGCCTGACCTTTGTTTCTTCTTCTTCAGTGGAGCTCCATGTTCAGCTCTTAAGGCACTCAGGAAACTACAGGTTTTGGGGTGGAGTTGCCATGGAAACATTCAACTTCAGCATCTGGGAGAGCCTGAGGATACTCCAGTAGCAGGCTTCCTTGCTGAAGGCCAGGGAACGCTTTAGTGTCTAGGGCAGAGGGGCTGCAGCCTGTCAGGCTTCTCTGGAGAGTCGGTGCTGCTGCTCACAGGCTATCCCAAAAGGAGCCGGCTGTGGTGTGTTGTCAGAGCAGCACGGTGTTACATGGCATCCTGCTTGTTACCTCCGGTCCTGAAGGTGATCCAGCCCATCCTTAAAATAATCTGTTCCTCGTTTGTATTAACAGTACCTCCTGCCTGAACGTCAGTAAACTTATTTAGCATGCTCCTGCTTCCTGTGCCTAGTCAGATTTATATAAGAATTAAAGGCAATGTGCTTTAAAGCTGAATCCTGGGCAATAGTCTGACTCCTTCGGACCCAAGAGGTCTCCTGCAGGACCCGTTATCATCACTGTTTCAGCAAGGTTCGTACTCAGCTTCGGTTCTTCTGCCAATTCCTGTCTTTTCCAATTTAATGAGGAATGGCTGTGGTTATGGAAGAATACATGTATTTGAATATCTTTTTCACAGCTGCGCTCGTTGCTTTCTCTGAGTTTGGCATCGCCTTATAGTTCATTTTAGGACATACGTAAACTGTCTGAAGCTTGCGCAGTGGCTGTAGCCCCAAAAGATCTTCAGGGAAACGTATGGAAATTTTGTGCCCATGCCTGTCTGGTTGAAGAAAAAGGGAAGTGTCAGAATTGATGTTTAAGAGCATGTCTGCATGACTGCTTGTGTAAATGTGTGACTTTGGGTTTGTGATACCATGTGGAAGTGAAGTTGTGCACAAAACGAGTAAAGCTGTCAGTGTGTGGATGGATGGGCTCGTTTGCATGAGTTTACATGAGTGCGGAGCTGTTTGTGGAAGAATGTGGCTGTCAGTACACGTAGGTGTACATGCTTATGACAGGAAACTTAAAGGGATGTGTTTTCAGGCATTTTTGTTATCCATAAGCTCAAACTTCTGCACAGAGAGGCAAGTTCATTTTGGATTGCATTTGTACATCGGTTTTAGTGACCAGCTGGTGCAGCCGTGAAAGCAGTGGTTGGTCAGGCCGAGCATTGACACAGCTTAATGAGAATGGCTTAGACAAGACCACCCAGCTTAAAATGCCGTTTAATGGAGATAGGAAGCGGAGAGCTGGAGGGCAAAGGTCTCTGTGCTTGGAGACTAAGGGAAGGAATGCGCTGTGTGCCCGGTTAGAGCAGTGCTGTGTTTCCTTCAATGTGACAAATGGTGTGGTGCCCCACGCTGGGAGGGGGTTGGAACTGAAAATGGTCAGAGATCCCAAACATTTGGTGGATTTTCCTCCAGTATTGAAGCCCTTGTCTGTTCTCAGCCCCAGGCACTACAGAGCTGGCGTTGTAATGTTCCTGTTGCAGCTCACCATGAAAGACAGGATCAGCGTGCAGCTCGTACAGTTTTAGTCATTTCGGTGGCCTGGGTCAGAAGAAGAGGAGCTGCAGTGCTCCCTTTTGTGCTCGCTGCTTCATGTGGGGAATTGCATCAGCCTTCCTAAAAAAGGAGAGAAGTTGCTGGCAGCTGTCTGTCATGAGATGAGCATAACAGTGGTCTTTTCCTGGCTTAGAGCAAGTATCCTATCTCCAACAGTGTCCAAAAATGAATGTCTATGGAAGACTAGAGAAATAAGGCAGGACATAAGGTACTCCATGTCCAGCACTCTCTCATCTTCCAGCCATCTATTTTCTCCCTAGGGACATCTTGAGCCAGATGTTTCTCCTTGCTTAGTAATTCAGTGGATTTCTCTTCCGTGGTCTTATCCACTGTCTCCTTGAACATCTGTGGACTGAACTGCACCATCCTGTGAAAGGTGGTCTGTTGCTTCAAATGTATGAAGAAGTACCTTTTCTGTTTGAACCCTTGTCTTTATGGGTTTTATTCGAAGCTCCCAAACATTTACTTTTGAAGAGACAGTTAAAAGTCACTCTGTTTGTTTCTTCCTACCACTGTCACAGTCCTCCAAAGCTGTCTCTTTTCCAAATTTAGAGGACCTAACATAATTAGCTCTTATTTGTCCGGAAGCCCTAGCACGCGTCTGATTACCCTTGTTGTCCCTCTTTGATTTTTTTTCCATTTCTCCCATCTCCAGTTCGAGATAGAGATCACAGCCGTGCACAGTATTCAGATGAGAAATGGCCATAGTTCTATTCACTGGCGTAAAGATGGTTGGTGACTCGGCTGTATTCCATTTCTAAGTAATTCTTAACACGTGGTTTTGACCCTTACCATTTATTCAGTTAAAAAGGGTTGTGGAATTACTTGTCATAAATGATTATCAGTCGTAGCCTGAAAACCTGTTCCAAAGCTGCCATAGGCAGTTCAGAAGCTATATTTTTGTATGTGGTGTTGTACTTGCTTTTTCATGTGCGTTGCTTTCCATTTATCTACGTGAATGAAGATAAACACACATTTATGTATAGAAGCGTGCCATCTTCCTCTGTCTGCCTGGGAAGGTCAACTAGCGTCCCCAGGCTTGTGTGTCCGTGGAATGGGAATAATGGTATCCCTCTACTTACCAGGAATTGGTGTCACTAACATATGTGAAATGCATCACTGAAATTACAGAAAGGATTTTTTTGTACAGGAAAAATTCCATAAAAATGCCTTTGGTCGTGTATTGACCTCCGCTGTTTACATAAAAAATGAAAATGATCCATAAATTGTTATAGCCTTGGTTGCTACTGGCATGTGGTGTAACAGTGTCAGAGCAGGAGAAATACATGAGCTAAAGAGGGGGTTGGTTTGTTTTTCATGGGAGCTGCAGCACTGGCTCTAAGGATGAACCTGGGTCTCCTGGAGCAGCCCGAGGACGTCGTTCAATCTGTGGCTGATATGGGGCAATAAGCTCTGATGTTGCTGAGCTGCCCCATGGGGAGGGAGAGGGTTGTGCAGTGATGGGAGCCTGGAGCTTGATTATTTAGATGTTAGGTGGTGAATGAGGTGGGGTTCAGCTCAGGAGGCTGCTCTTTGGGCTGGGTGCCTCAGAGTATAATAGGGGAGGCTGAGGAACTAAGGAAGAACTATTTTTTTTTTCTGCCTTGTGAATTCAGTCTCCATCGCTTAACTTTCTTACAGCTTGGAAACAAAGACTGCTCGAACTGATGTACAGCTGTACATCTAGTGATAATATGGGGAGGCCTATGAGAAGTCTGAACGGGTCTTGATTTGCTATGCAGTTTGGTTCTAGCAAAATCTGCTGAGGCTCCGCTCTGTAGCGAATGTATTGAAAGGTTTGACAACACAGTCTCTTTTGACAGCCTTGTGCATGTTTGAGTTTGGGAAGCAGCTTGAGGTGATTCTTGTAACAAGCCAAATGGGATCATAACTAACCAAACAGAAGGCAATAAAAGGATAAATCAGTTTTAGTAGGACTCTTATTCAGACAATGGAGAGCTACCCATCATGAATGGGGACTTAGGTCAGATACCATGGAACTGAATGCTGCCTTACTGCTGAGGGGATAAGTTGATAGGAATATCAGAGGATTCAAAACTATTTCAGGGATTTCTTTTTAAGCTATATACTCTGCCGTGTCTGGCCACCTTCCCTTGCTGCAGATGAAGGTGAGAGAGTCTAGAAGAGCTTTAGCCACGTGTTCGTGGTAGACTTCTGGGACCACAAACAAGAAAGGATGAGATTTGTTCTTTCAAATCCTATTCTATTTACTGAGGTGACAGAACAGTCTGAGATGCAAAATTGTACAGTGTAACAACGGCTGTGTATGACTTCATATTAAATCAGATTTCCTGGGATTTAATGTCAGCTTGGGGTGTTGGATGTTATTTCAAACATATATTCTTATCTGGAAATGATTCTCACTTACCTTACATACACTTGACAGGGGATTGAGAGTCCATCTCAGTATGTACTTCATGATGTGAAACTATCAAAGCCTTAATTGACTTTTGAAAACATTGCTTTGTTCTCCCCCATGGTTGTCTCACGTGTCTATTCTTAAAGCTGAAATACTCATTTCATACAAAAAAATACCCCAGAAAACTCACAAAGTCAACTTAATTCTTAACTTCTTCCTTTGAGAAGACGGGTGACTTACTGTCCAAAATGGAGATGTTTGGTTATGTGGTGGGTGAGGAAAGGATTAAGTGAATTCCTAGCTTGACGGTTTTGTCAAAAGACACCTTGCCACAGCTCTTTCAGGAGGCACGCTTTGAAACGTGGATTTGAAGGCGCAAATCCTTCTGAATGCAGCAAGTAACAATCACTGAAGCTATCTAAATGTTTACCTCATCAGGGTTGTTCTACATGAATGAGATACTTGTTCTAATTTTTTTAAAGAGGAAAACTCTAAAGGAGAAAGTGCTTTAGCTGCAAGTGAACTGTGGCAATTGTTATGCTGAGGCCCTTTTAGAGGGGAATGAGCAAAGGTCTTGAGCAGATTAATTTAAGTTCTTAAATTATCATTATAAAGCTATTAGAGGCAGCGTGTGGCAATTCTGAAGGCAAATGCTTGATACACTGTGGAGATCTTGAGGCTGTTACGGTGTAGGCAGCAATTTGGGTGCTGTTAGGTTAGGGACCAAGCGGCGTGCGGGATGTAAACGAAGAGCTCTGCCTCGCACAGACACCTAAGACAGTCTAAATAAATCCATGCTTATTTTTTGTAAACTTGATAGATATTTGTAGTCCTTCCTACCTTCCTTTTTGGAGCAGGTGTGAGATGCATTTAATTCAACTGAGTTATAAACAACAACAAAAGTTGGGTTTCCAGAGCAGCTCTGGGAAGACAGGTGGTCAGGAGGAGAGGGAAATTCAGAGCAGGCCAAGTGGTGTGGTGGCCAGGTAATGGAGAATCACACCTGAGTTGTGCCTTGGCTTGCACTTTGTGTACATTTTGCTGAGCTTACTGACTGGAGGCTTTTCATAAAGGGGTTTCTTCAGGTTTGGGGTGAACCAAAACTAGGGGTTAAATAGCCTTTAATGGATTAATTGTCAAGGGCAGTGCTAACTTTTCCTCATTGCTGAAGCTCATGGGTGTATCCTGTTGAAAATTGGCAGAGGCTAATGACCTGCTTTTGGGTATTATTTAGGTGAGGAGAAAGGCTGTGCTGATTTGAAAACTACCTTTACCTACCCACGCTGGGTACAGTATTCCGGAAAGTGTCTTTTATCCCTTTTACGCTTGGGCCTTTCCACCACATGCACTTCTGTTTCTCCTTTCTTGTTGCATGATGTCCCCCTGCTGAAATGTCTGCCCAAATCCTCGCAGGTCTGTAGGGTTCTTCCAGGGGGATTGGTGTCCTGAATAAGCTGCGGTGGCTTGTTCTGCCCTCATTAACAGTGCTTGCTCTGAACTCATCACGCTTCCCTGCCCTGTCTGCGAGGAAGTTCTCACTGCTGTTCTGTAGAAAGCCCCACCTTCGGTTTGTGCTGAATTGCCCTGGGTCCCAGCACCTGCGTTTCGGTGGAACAGCTGGAGCGAGGAGCAATGTGCCCGGTGATGACTGGGGAGTGCAGCTTATCCGTTTGTTTCCGAATAGCAGCTTCTGTGGTTTGGTTTGAGGACAGCCACGCAGTGACTGAACGGGGTGAGAAGTGTGGGTTGGAGAGGTAAATTGTCAGAGAAGTGTTTGACAAAATTATGGATTTAATGCTCCAGAGGGGCTGAGATTGTTCTAGCCTGACTTCTCTATATCACAACATGTTGATTTTTACTGGCTTATCCCTGAGCCAAATTTCCCCCATGCATCTAACACATTTGTTCCTATTTTAATTTGAAAATCACGATTGTGTGTCTTATGTTTACAGGTGGGTTTTCCGGTGAGGAAATCTTGTCTCATTCTCGATTAAAAAGAAGAGAAGTCTAATTTGTTTTGAATTAAAAGCCTTATTCATAAATAAGGCTCTTCACCACAGCCACAGAAGGCTGCTATGGTGGGGGTGGCTCTGCTGGACACGTGGCAGGGAAGGGACTGTCACCCTGTGGCAGGGGACGTGCAGGGGGTGCTCAGAGTCCTCCTGCCTTCAGCGCGAGGGGACAGCGGGAGCGCTGGCCTCTCGCCTGGCAGGAGGGGGTGCCTGGTGGGCTCGAGTGCTGCAGATGCTTTGTAGTATTTCAGCTCTTTGTTCTGTCTGAATGGAGCAAATAAGGCAGGCAGGCTAATTTGAAAAGATGCTCGATTAGGCATGGAGTGTTTAATATTCTCCCTCGGTCCCTGGCTGCGGTAGAGCCTCCATATTGCCTTCCCAGAGCTCTGAATGGAGCCGGCTGCTTTTACCCCGCAGTCCTGGGCTATATGTGATGTTTGATGACCAACGGGCTGAAACAAATAGTCACACAAGCAGGTTCTCTGGTGAGCCCTCCTGCAAAACGCTCGTCTCCCTAGGATAGCTTGTGAGCTACGCTGGGACGTTGTGCTGGTGGGCAGCAGGTAGCCCAGGGGTCCACAAGGACCGTCAGCATCTGGCACGGAGCAAGCCAGAGTGGTTTGTCAATTAATGCGTCAATTAATTGTGGCAAGCCCTTGGTGCATTGCCCCTTCCAGATAAGTGGCCTTGCTGAATAAACAAGGATTATTGCCCTCACTTGTCAGCAACCTCTGCAGTTTTTGCAATGTGGGAATAGCTAGCCTAACTCGGTGCACACTGGGGACCCAAACTGGTTGCTGGCCGGACAGCACTGCCTCCAGCCCTGCCATCCTGGTGTACCACTTCATTGCTTCAACCTCCCCGTGCCTCTCCAAAAGCAGGAGGAACTGTTTCTGTACGGGAGGGACATGTAGCATTTAATGCTGGCTTTGAGATGGTTAGGAGTATCTAGGTGCAGCTTTCTTAGTTATCACTACTTGTGGTAAGCGTTAGTGAACATGTAAGAATCTGTTGGCTTTGCAAGACCTGCCTAACTCACCGTATTTCACAGCAACTATCCTTCTTCAGCTGCTCTTTCTATTTCTTTTATAAAAACCTGTTGAAGTAAAGCAAATTTCACATTGAAGTACATCATGTTTGATGGCTCTGGTAAAAGAAGAGAAAGTTGAATTTTTAAAGAGTTTTATTTTTCCTGATAATTAGTACACAGAATTTTCAACGTGCTCAAGATGAGACCTTCCACATGTGAGTGTAGTTTCCACTACTGAAGCAAATAGTTTGCAATAAGGGCAATATATTTGTCACTGCCTGTGTCCTAGTGGCAGAGTTCAAAATGAGAGAAAATTGAGTCTGTTTTTTTTTTTTTTTTTTTTACTGATAAAGAGCCTTGATCAGTTCTGGAAATTTCCCTGTTGTCCGTTCTATCCAGAGCATTTTGCAGTGCTGTTGCATTGCCTGTAGCATTGCTAATCTTGCTTACTGAAAAAAAAATTACTGCTCCAAATTTTCCATTTATTTTAATTTAAACACACATGTATGCTACATTGCCCAGGACAGTCCTTGTGGAAAGCACCCACCAAAAGCTGTTGGGTGCTGTTAGCTGGGACCTGCCGTTAGCCATTCGGTGTGTTGAAACATGCACCCACAGTCTTGCACACCAAGTACAACTTCTGAGCTTTTATAACAGTGATGCATGTAAACGTTGGCAGTCCCATTTATTTCTCTTTCATAAGTAAAGCCTATCTAATCACTCTGAGCAAATTTAATAATTATGTGCAATAAGTGAATTAGGGCTATAATTTAAGGGAAAAAGAGTTGATTCCTTGAAATGTTTGTCTTATCGTTTAATTGAAAAGTAAGTTCTTTCCTCCTCCTACATAGACTAAATGAGCTCCGTGTGCTATCTCAGCCTCTTTGAAGATGTGTCTTGTAGACATGCCGTTCGTTAATATTGGGAAAGGAAGTGGAAGTGACTAAAAGGAGGTATTAAGGCTTTCTCTGTTTCGGCATTGCTATGCATCCTGTAAGTAGGCAGTGACAACTATAGTAGGATTTTCAGGGTGTGGGAGCATCTGGAGCTTTGCTTATTGATGACCTTTGAGAATTGTTCAGATTTCAGTGTGTGGGCACCTAGTCTAAAAACGTTTGCCCTACGCCTGTTCTTCTGTAGCGTTACGTTACACTACTGTCTATAAAATCCACATATAATAATTATGTAGACTTAACTGACAGGTGTTCCGATCTTTTTGAATAGAATTGCAAAGAATTTATATCTAATTGTCATATCTGTGTATAATATCCAGCTCACAGGAAAGGCTGGGGTTTTAGTTACCTTTCCCACTCCCAAATATTATGGAAAAGTATTGGAGGTTTATCTATCTTTTTCTGCTGATTTCTTTGCTCTGGTGACTGGTGTAGGATGCAAGGGAATGGCTGAACGCTGCACTAGGGAGGTTCAGATTAGATATTAGGGAAAAGTTCTTCCCTGACAGTGTGGTCAGGTACTGGAGCAGGCTTCCCAGGGAAGTGGTCATGGCCTCAAGCCTGTTGGTGTTCAAGAAGTGTTTGGACAACGCTCCTAGGTGTGGGGTTTAACTCTTATGTGGAGTCAGGAGCTGGACTCAATGTTCCTCATGGGTCCCTTCCAACTCAGGATGTTCTACGATTCTTGCTAAAAAGAATGCTTAATGCTAATTGTAGAGGAGAGACCTGCAAAGTCCTTTCTCAGCTTCCTGCTGAGCCCCACTCTGGCCACCCAGACCTGGCCTGAGCTACCCCTTGGGTGAAGCTGTGCCCAGCCCCAGAGAGAGGTGTAGCTGCTCGAATGGATGTCGAAGTGGTCTTGCTGCAAAGCTGATCAGAGGTGCTTGACACTGGAAAGAACCGAGAGAGATTTTTTTTCTTCGTTTCGTTGCCCTGTTCCTCGTTGTTGTGCTCCCATACCTTCCCGTCTCTGTTATCTGGTCTGTTCCCCCCACATACTGGAAGTTCTGGCACCTCTTCCTCCCATTCAGCCTGGAGTCTTTGCTCCAATGTCATGCCGTGAGTTCTCTCTCTCCCCTGCCACGCTTCTCTGCCTCTGCTGTTCACTTTCACACGCTGCTCTTGTCCTCTAAAATCAGAGCTTCCATCTGGTTTATTATTATTCCGGGCAGTCAAGTCAGCAAAACCTGAAACAACACAACAACAAAATGCAGCGCTGCTTTCCCAGAGGGAAGCGCTGACACGCGTGTTCACACTGCTGCACAAGCGTGTGGGCCTTCAGAAGAGGCTCCAAAGAAACTTGTAATTTCTCAGCAGCTCTGGATTCTGTTGTACGACACAACTCGGGGACAGACGTTAACCTTCACCTTGGGATTTCTCTCAAGTCCCCAGCTTTTACTGGAGACCTTGTTCCCTGATGGCCAGGATGCCTGTTACTGGAAGCCATTTGGTCCTGTCTGTCTAGCTGCACTGTTGGTAGCTCACCCAGAACAGCTTAATTTGACGGTGTTCGTTGGGCCTTTCTTGACCTAAGGAAGATCTATGGGTAGGAAATGAGTCTGGAAACGTAATATTTGTCATCTACGTGAGGCTGTTGGGAGCACTGTAAAGATGTCAGTGACTGGTGAGGAGGGCCTCTAACGGTGAGCCGGCTGATGCATGAATCTCTGTAGTGTCTGTGGCAATAAGGTTTCTTATTTCCCTCAGATAATTGGGGTCTTGCCCTTTTGGAGCCCAGGGACTGGCGTCCTGTGCCCACCGTTCCTGGAAATCTCCAGTTGCCCTCTAGGTACAGCTGAGTCATGAAGTCACAGCTGATTACTTTTGTTTTTGTAGTATTAGGAAAAGCAAATAGGGAGAGGTTAGATGGTATGTTGTCATACGTGTCTTCAGCCAAGCCAGGAATAGAATGCATTTCCTAACACCCAGCCCTGTGCTTTAAAGGCCATTGCACAATTTACTTGCTAGACTGCAGTTGGGACAGTCCTGTGCTTTACTTCATGAAACTCGCTTCCATTAAAGAATATCTGAATGCGTTGAACTGATCACAACGGTTCCCTAACTTCAGGGAGCTTTGGCTCACTAACAGGCTCTGCTAAGATCTAAAATGCAGAAAAAGTTGCAGTGAGTGTATGCAGCTGAAACGGGGGGGTGGTAGAAGGGGAGAGGCAGTGAGAGGCCAAGGGCAGGACGACCCTATCTAGCCAAGTACTTGGTGAACAATTGTGTGGTGTAAAGGGAATGATGCACAGTGAGTGGCAAAAGCTTTGCTTGCTCTGCAAATCTTCCTCCTGTAGACAGGAGGACGTCGGGAAGGAGGCTGCGGAGGGAGGAGGAGGAGGAATAACCTGCTAGGCTCAGTAGTCACGACTGCGTGAGCTGGTGTTTACTTTGCAGATCCCCGTGGGTGGGAATATGTAGGAGAGTGCCTCGGCTGATGGTTTCCTCGTTGTTTTACCTGCTGCTGCTCTCTCTGTCTGCTGGTAAAAGGCAGGTTCCTCTTGGCTTGACATTTAGGGCCAGGCCAAAATGGATGCCACTGACAGCACGACAATGGCTGTCTATTAAAGTGAGTACGTGGAGGTGAGAACTGGGCCAGCAGGAGCTCTGTCATCCTCCCAGTAAGGAGCTAAGCCGTTCCTGAGCATTAGCATGATAACACTCTAACAGGCACAGCTCAGTGTGCAAAAGCAAACCCATAGGCATAGCCCAGGGCAGAAGAAGATATGATAAAGAAGCCCAGCCTAAAGGTGAGGACAGGAACATCCCTACAACATCAGCAAACTTGCCCTGAATCTTCCAGAGTGGGAGGAGGGCCTGCATGACGGTATGAGCTCCGAAGCTGCAGGAGGTTAATGCCCGGCCTCCTGGGCTGGGTCTGTTCTGCTTCACCTGCAGTGGCGGCTGCAGTACAGTGCCCTCGCTTATTTATTCTGACTGGCAGCACCATGTAATTGCATTTTGTGTTCAGTGAGTATCAGTGTTTCCGACGTGTTTTTCTAAAAGGTCATCTCATGCCAGAACAGTCTTAATGTCATGGTTGTCTCAGGTCTGATTTTTTTTTTTGATGCTTCTTAGCTCGCAATGGGAGAGAATGGAAAACCAATCTTGCCTCTTACTCCTTAAAATAACAACGATGTGGTACAGCCTGAAGGTGCTGCTGATCTCTGCTTACAGGTGGCTGTTGAGCTTCTGGCTGCAAAAGATGGACAATCTATACCTTATAATAGTGAGGTTGATTCATTCAGAAATATACTGCTTGATTCTTATCCCATAGCCTTTTAACAAAACTATCAATTGTTTCTGGCAGTGTCCCATTGTGGCTTCCCCTGGTTCCTTCTGTCTGATACTATGGGACTTGCATGCTTCTTAGACACAGCAGGTGCCTGGTGGTTCCCTAGTTCCCTTCCTTCCTCAGATGCAGTTTCTATTATTGATCTCCCATAGCGATCCGCTGAATGTACTTAATGTTAATTTGCTAGGGTGCGCTTTGCATAGTCCCCAAATGATTCTGCACAGCTGGGAGAATCTCCAACATCCCGTGAAGTGAAGATGATGAAAGGGCTGCTACTAGTCAACCGTGCTGAAAGAGAAGTCTCTGTAAGGGTATTTTAGGGAATAGACAAGCACAGGTATGTGGGAACAGGGAAAATTAATGAGTAATAGAAGCCAAGTGCTTTGAAGAAAGCAGCCTCCTGGAGAGGGAGCTTGATCCCATTGAAGAAGCGAGTATCCCTATACATCAAGGTAACCTAAAACAATACGGGATTGGTTCCATTACCCATATGTAGCCCAGTCTATTTCTAGAGCCATGTCAAGCTAAAATAGTCTCACTGGGGAGGACTTCAGTTAGCGAGAGCGAATATATACATTATGTAAAATATTCTATAATACACATATATATGTACATACACACATGGGATAAATTCTGTTTTTTTCTAAATTTTATTTTTCTCTAAATTCATCAGCAGTCACAGCAACTGAGAAGTTGAACTGGAAGTTTCTGAAAAACATGGTGGAGAAGTTTATACTGTACAGTACACATGTTTTGTACTCGACACCCTTCCCTACACACAAGCATAGTTAGCAGGAAGATGAAAACCAGGAGGTATTTTTCTCACCAGCCCCACTGCAGCGTGCGCCTAAAATAGTTGCTGAGACCACCGTAATTTGAAGTGATCCTGGGAGCTGCAGAACCAGGCAGGGGCTGCAGAAAATAAGTTACGCTTGAAACCGCTACCTAACATTTGTGATTGTCTTCATGTCCCTGTAGAAGCACCTGCCTTGTGGGAACTTTCAAAGCCATTTCTAAATTAAAAGTAATTTCTGGCAAAATGACTGGCAAGAGAGCTTCTATTTATTTAATTAAAAGAGAGAAACAAAGGAAAGGGATAAATAGAAGAGAATGAAGAGAATAAGGTGTCATTTTGTATTAAATTAGTGTTTGTAGGATGCCCTAGAGAGCTGGGACGGGGGTGCTGAGGACATGACCGTGTGCCTCAGTAAAGCCCCGGCAGCAGTTTCAGCTGTATCTCAGTGTTGGACTAGAGGCTTTTCAACTTCAAATTGGCTGAGTTCAGTACTTGAAGAAATGAATAGCTTGTAACATGAACTATAGATGGGGGAAACATAGGCTGTCATGCTCATGCATATGTTCATACACTGTTTTCCCACCCTGCTTACTATTTCCTGGGCTCCTACATACCCTGCTGTGCTAATGTCTTGTTCCTGCTGTATTGCTGCTACCCTGGAGACATTTTAGGGCTCTTTGTCACTGAATTTGGACCCCATTCTCATCCTTTGTCTTCCAGTTCTGTAACTACACCTGACCCTCTGAGAAAGACTGCTAACGAACCTCCTAGTACTTGTGCTCCTGTATTGAGCCAGCCAAGGTAAATGGCTCAGGGTTAGCTGAGAAGTATTCCCTCTCCTGATGTGGCTGATGCTACTGCACTCATTTTGTTTCTGTCCTCTGTCAATTTTCCTGTGTAATCAATGTCGTTCCTGCATTTGGATCTTGAGCTGAATGTATTTGGAAAGATACTGTGCAGTCCTGGAGCAGGTTCCATGTGCTGTCAGGTTATGGTGCCAGAAATGAGTACTGAAGGAGAAGCCTTGTGCTGGCAAGGTCTCTGTCCTCTGACAGAGATCTCAAACGCTGTAATATTGCACTAGGACAAGTGGAACATCCCCTGTCCCATCACCCTTCCCTGACTTTGATCTAATGCACTGCGTGCTGGCAGCACATCCAAATGCTGTTAACCAGAGAGCGGAGACTGAATTTTTGGTTCAGGAGTGTTTCAGTTCGGAGTGTGAAGGGGGCGGGAGGGGAGCAGTGCTTCTGGCAGGGCTGGCCTTCAGGGGTTTTGAGTGGGATTTCCTACTGGAAGCTTGTGACTTGTATTTCTGAAGAACAGAATAATAATAATAAAAAGGCAGATCTTGGCCACTCATTCATTCTTACAAACCATTAGGGCACTGTTTAACCACTTCTGAAAAGAATTGTACCCCTTCGGTGTGTGACGCTGCCAACAGCCTTTTGGACTGCACGTAGTTGCCCCGTGTGTCTCTGTGGGATACAGGGAAGCCCTTCTCAAGACAAACCTCTCTTGGTTTGCGAGACTATTGATTTTGAGGCCAGGGTTCATCAGGCAAGAGATGCAGTATTTCTATCATGCAACCTGAAGTGCTGTGATCCAAGTGTTAGTGAGCCTTCTGAGTGCTGCTCCTCTGAGTGATGTTGTGTACCAAGCTTTCCACCTGGAAGAACAAGCTGAAAGTCCATAGCATTCACAAGTCCTGTGCATTAGGTTTAATGGCCTGAATTGGGCTGTAGGGTTTTAATGGAAGTGAAATAACACCATGTGTTTCAAAATGCAAGGGAATAACACCCTGCATAGCAAGTCCACAAGCTGGAAATAGCAGAGGTTTGGAACAATCATTTTTGTTTACCCTGTTCTTATTTCTCCTTAGACACCCGTTTATAGGTCACTGGGAACAGCAACATTAGGCCAGCTGGGTCTGCGGTCTGACTGCTCTCCAAGCTGAGCATAGCAGCAGCAGCGATGGTCCCATCCATCCAACTAGCGCGTGTAATGTTCCTCTTTCTGAGCTGGTGGTATTATCAGCTTGCGGTGCCGTTCTTGCACCCCTTCTTCAGAACAGATCCCTGTTGGTTTCTGATCACTCACCACAGAACGAGTACTGGTTGTGGAATAATTAGCTTGTGGGGGCAGGGTCTTCTTGGCTCTCTGTTAACTTTGTGTATTTGCTTTCGGTTGCCTTTTCTCCCCGTTCCTCTGAAGTTAGAGCAATAAGGTTGGATCTGAAATGTCTCCATTTGAGCATACATTTATGAAATGTGTTGCCGTTGATTTTGTGCTTTATTTGTATTGCCCTATTTCCTGTTAGCTCCAGTTGTATGCTCTATCCCTTGTGCTTTGTTCTACACACAGAACAGCGACAAGAGCTTACCCCAAAGAGCTTAGGCTTCGGTGATGGTATAAAGAGAGAAAGAAGCTCATCAGACAGACAAACTTTATCAAGTTGTGTTTTGATCCTGCAGCTGACTGTTGTTGATGGAGGGTGGGATATATGCCACAAACCCATCTCCAAGCTGCCTTCCTGTAAAGTCACAGCTGTCTCGTGTTCATAAAGGCCAAGCAGAACCTTGCCATGTGGCAGTAGGTGCTGTGCGGTGCCTCTCTGCCTGCCTGGGAGCAACGAGGGCAGCTCAGGAAGGCAGGCCTGGCCCTGGTTAACCAGCAGGCCCTTGGGAGCTGGGGGCCTTCTCCTGGAGGGCAAGGAACCTTCTTATCTAGTGCATCCTGCTTTGAGGAAGCAAGGAGATAGCAACCGCAGCTGTACAGGAAGTGTTGGTTGGCAACTAGAAACCTAAAATCTAAATCTTAGATCTAGAAATATCTCCCTGCTCTTGGGGTAGGATTTCCCATTTCGATCAAGGCTGCTGATCGCTCTGCTGAGGTGGACAGCCTCATGGCTCAAACTCCACTTCAGAGGATGATTCCTGACAGCTTTCTCCAAATAACCTTTTAACCAGGGCTGTTCTTTCAAAGACACCGGGATGTTTCGCGGAGCAGCACAAGGTGCTGGCTCTGATACACACCCCAGTCTTTGCCCTGCTGTCCTTGAATAGAAAAAAACGTGTAGTTAAAATAACTAATTGGTGTTCCTATAGCTTTCTAATTACATCCTTGCTTGAATGCAGTTGGTTTAACCTGTGCATTTATGGGAACTGCTGGATTGACTTCCCTGCTCACCCACTAGACCAGCTCAGATGGCTCGAAGGCGCCAGTGCTACTTCTGAGTAAGGCAGCAAAACCCAGAGCAGCCAAACACTTAATAATTCTAATTGTGTGCCAAGGTTTTTTTCCTCTGATCTGGTGTTCTGGCACCGTCCCTAGGCTCTCTTCCCATTGAGAAGGAGCTTCCAAACTCTTCCCCTCACGGGCCAGCAGGCAGAAGCAGATCAGGGTGTGTGGGCTGCCATGCCAGGTTAGGCAGGAGGAGAGGCTGGATTCCAGCACTTCCCGTGCTGGAGCTTGGCGAGTCGGGTCACACAGTAGGGAAGGAGCTGAGGCCTGGTGCTGTGGCAGTGGGAAGAGGACAAGCTGCTTGACGCAGGGCTGTGTGACTTGCAGGAGGGAATGGCTCCCTGAAGTGGTAGCGACCCTGGGTGCTTTTGTGGGGGTGCTGCTGTTCCTGGCATTAGGGAAGGGGTTAACTGCTTGCCGTGCCTCTCACAGCTGGGAAGGGGCGACGAGGAGAAAGCTTCAGTTTGGGGAAAGTGGCTTTCCGCTTTGAGGCAGCAACAGTGATATTTCATGTCTTGTTTGGTGTCTCCTGCTTTTAAATGTCAGTCCCTGCAGCCAGCCTTATCTCCTGTAGCACATTTCAATTAGGTATTCCAAATTGTGCTCTGTTCTTCCAGGACAAATATGCCAGAGGTGATATTTACTGTTGCAGCAGCATTTTAAATACTCTGTGCTTTCTTGTAATTTTTTTCTAAACCAAGTGAATGGCAGTTACTCCCTTAATAAGAATTGTATTATTAATAATAATTTAATAATAATAGGAGAGAGAAGAATTCTGGGGCCAGCACTGACAGCAAAGTGATTTTAATGAAGAGGTTTTCTTTTTCCATGCTTTGCCATTCAGCTTTGAAAGCTATTAAGGCTACCTCTTCATCGAAGCACTCCAATACCTTGCATTTTTCTTGGCAGCATAAATGTTGCCGTGTGTTTTCTCTTGCTTTGTACAGAGGCTGCTTGGGTGATAAAGTCGACAAGACAGATATAACCAAACTCCACTGTCGGATTCAGAAACATAGACCTCTCTCTTTTAAATGAGGGACAGACAAAACAGGGTTGGGCAGAGATGGGGGTGCTGAATTTTCAGGCACTGAGGGGCCAGGGCATAAAGATGCAGGATGGTGGCAGTGGGTGCTGGCAGTTGACTGGGCTGATGGGTCTGTTTTAGATCTTGCAATAGGGCCTGTGCTAATCATGTTACCTCTCTGAAGAGGACAGCCAAGATCTTTTTGGGGTCTGGATGGGGAATGCTGAAGTGCAGCCCTGCAGGGGCACGAGGAGCTGCCCTTTGCCAGGGCTTTGTGTGAGAGATGCCAGTTCGTTAGCTGCCTTCGGGCTCACCCTGTCCTGGAGGCAGGGAGCCTTGGACGAGACATGAAGCAGCTTCTTGAAGAGTGAGAAGCTGGGTCTGGGATGAACAGAGTAGGGCAGCTGTGTGAGGAAGGGCTGCCTGTGGCTTGTCAAGAGCCTGTCCCTTTCTGATCTGTAGACTCAGTAAGCATTATTACAAAACTGCACACACGTAGCTCTGGGCATCTCATCCACAGCACAGTGCTGCTGTATGCACCAGGAAGAATGCAGCAACATCATTCTTGATTTTTTTTTCTAATTTCATTTAATGTATGTATCTTTCACCTATCTCTTACTACCAAGAACAACGCACACAAAAGCAAGATGATCTGCCATGTATTTTTGTCCTAGTCCCTACATTTTTCATTTATCTGGCTGTTTAAATACCGCATTTGTTTCCCCAGCTTCTCCATTGTCAATGCTGCTGACAACTAGGTGGGAAGCAAGATTGTTGTTCCATTCAATTTGTTTGAGATTTCAGAAATGTTCCCATTTAGTAGTATTGCAAAAGGAAGAATTTATAAAATGTTTCATGACAAGCGAGAGATGAGCAGACCTGCTTGCCCATGCTGAAGAAAAGCAACGAGACAGACGTATGGTGCACACCTCCAAACAGCAGCCCGTGTTGGAATGGCTCTCGTGCAGGGCACCGGAGTCTTGTCTGATTTAGGGAAGGGACAGATATAAATCCTCTCTGTACCAAATGAGCATCCCAACTATGGGACCTGAAACACGGTGGGATTTCATGTTGCATTTAGCAGGATCTGGAGGTTAATTAGTTCATGGCAGTCCTGTGACAGCCAGCTCCTGTGCAGAGGAGAGAGATGGAGATGTATGGCCAGACTTGCAGGGAGCAACTGAACCATCATTTTTGGCAGCAGTCTACACAAAGTGGTATCTTAATTTTTCTCTCTGCGCTCAGAAGATATTTAATAACTAATTTTGCCAGAGGAAAGGCTGCTAGAGTTTCAACCTAGAGCGCAGCTCCTGAACGCTAATAGCATTATCCTTGTAATGCTCACTGAAGTATTTCTTCTAATACTAATACTGACCTAAAAGATGCATCCTGGGTACACGTGCTGTGCCCCTGCTAAATTCAAGTTGTTGTTCCAGAGCGTGAAGGTCTTTGAGCTCCTTCACAGAAAGCAGCACAACATGTGAAGCAGCGTTTGCATAGCTTGGCTCTAGGAAATGGCAAATTGGGAAACGACTGAAAGCAGGTCCTCGCAGCCCGAGGGATTGGGCAGCCTTAGTCCTGGGGAGCTGGTAATTCCTTTGCCTCCCTGAGCTGCTGTCTGGGCTCACAGAGGTAAGCAGCGAGCTCGTGATTTGCAACGCGCTAAAGCCAAGCTACGGGGGCTGGATGAAAACTTGGATGATAATAGCAGCTCAGGGAGCTGCCAAAACACCTCCCACACACTGAGACTTGCTATTTCTGTCCAAATTGGGCAAGGAGAGAGGAAGGAAACAGGGCAGGCCTGTGTGATCTGTGCTGGTGTTCTCCAGAAACACAGCATACACACACTTGTGCCAGCTGCGGTTTCTTTTCACCATCCTGGTCAAATGCTGGGGATAGCATCTTCAATGCCGTGTTCAATTTTTATGCAGGCCTCAGTGACAGTTTTCTCAATGGGATGATTCATGTTTGTACAAAGACTCTTTTTATCATTTCCTTAGAAATGTTAGTTTTTTTTTTTTTAAAGTTACATGGGAATCCAGCGTGGTGACTGCTGTGGTTATTTCACCTGCACAAGAATCCTGCATGTAGTGCATGGTATTTAAATGGCATTACATTTAAAAAAAAATGTTTTGCTTTTGTCGTGTGTTTTGCCACAAACCTCTTCAGGGTTTAGTGGCTAAGTGGATGACTATTTTGTTTGGCTTCCCTAAGCCTTATGTTCTGCAATCTTTAGGTTAAATTGCTTTCATCTCTTAGTCAATTCTACTGAAGCCTTGAAGAAATAATTGGCTTTCTTTGTGCTTGGAAGAGGGAGAGAGATTTGAGAACGATAGCATGGACATGGGGTAGAGCAGCAGAACTAAACTGTGCCACTGCTGGTGTGAGACAAATTGTTATGCTTTAGGTTTCCTCCTTTGTTAAAAGAAGTTAATGTCACTGCTTTCTTCTGTAAAATGCCACGAGGCCTTTGGTTGCAAAACAACACGGATAATGGGGTATTGTCATTTGTTTCCATTGACAGGTATATTTTTTTGTTTAAAAAAAAATGCAAGCTGTAAATAAACTTGAAATGTCTGAGCAGGGTGTCTTAGCTATTGCTCTCACTGTTAATTCAGGTCTGCCTCGCAGTCTAGCAGCCCCTGCATTTTCCAGCTAGTTGTAGACTGGGTTTCCAAACAAGTGGTGGTGATAAAACAGAACTGCTCATTATTTGCATAGCTCCTGCCTGCATTTTTTCAGTCTCTTTGTTCAAATGTCGGTCCTGGTTTGTAAAACATGAACTGTGTTTTGGGGGGGGGTGTTGGGGAAGTAATTACACTTCACATCTGCTATTTCTCCTGACATGGAGCTGTACTCACGAAGCTCCCCTGAAGGTGGTTCACTTTATTCCATAGCTGTTCACATCTACACATTTCTGTTCTGGTTTCCTGATAGAAACTTCTCGTACAGGTAAGAGGTACTGCCTGCGTTGCTTGTACTCTTGAAGATGCTGGTTGTGCCTGGTCTATCAGATCGAGTAGATCCTGGCACACTACGTGCTTGTGGAGGTTGCCAAAGAAGTGCCAAAGCACTTGCCTGGTGGGACTGCTTGAACTTTGTGCCTTTAACCTGCGCTGATTCCAGTCTTATTAGAGCAAATGCTTTACCACTAGTTAGCAAAGCAAAACTCAGCCATGTACTGGGAATTAAAATAAAGCTTTCTCTCTGACAGGGCTTTGGTAAAGTACGGTATGCTTCAGGCTTTGCCACTGACCTCTAGGATTACTGTAGGGAAGCTATTTTCCCTTTCTGGGCTTCAGAAATAACATTTTCTGTCTTCAGTGAAATTGTTGATCACGAATTGTGATTATGTGCAAAAAATATTTCAAGATTAGATAAGGGGCACAATATGCTTGTGTTTAAATTTCTTCAGTAGAAGTCCTACTTTTGCAAGAAGCTGCAGAGAAATGCAGTGTTCAGTGCCCTGCACTGAATAAAGCTTTCCTAACTCTTTAAATTACCTTTGTTTCAAGAGGACTTGGGGCCATTTTCTCTCTTCCTGTCCTTCAGTGTTGGACAATTGACCCACAGGAACTTGTATAGTTTTGCTGTAATAGTGGGCAATGTTTCAGCAAAGAGGATGTAGGACAAAATGTACAAGTAAAATACAAAGAAAAGCACAAGAGCTGCACTCCAGGTTAAAAACAAGCGTTTCCAAAAGTCAGCTTGGTTTTGAACAAAGCTGTGAAGGTTAGGTCCATTATTGAACAGATACAGATGTCTTCAGATTATTATTTAGAAGATAGCATAAACTAACTATTCTTGTGGGATTTTATTTGATTTTTCTGGTTCTCCCAGGGGTTGTCCATCATGGTACAGGAATTAGGACACCCAATCCTTGCCTATGCAGCTTGAAAGGACTGAAGCTAGACGCATCCTCAGAGATGCTCAGCCCCCTTCATTCCTATAGCATACCTCTACAGAAACTGAAATACCATGACAGTAAATAAACAGGGAATTAGTTTTGAGTTTAGTATAAAAACACAATATTGGAAGGAACCGAGGGCACTAACTACCTCACTTGACCCTGCTTTAGATTGGGGGAAAAAAAAAAAAAATTTTTTTGGATTGATTTTCTATGATGGTCAAATTATCAGTAGTTGATGTGCTTTCAATGAGGTACAGACCTTGCTGGCCACCTTCAGCAATGCAGGCAGCTTTGCTCTTAAAAGGGACAGGAAGCCTGGCCTCGGTGGTACGGAAAATCCATGTCCTTTCCTGTAGTTGGAAAGGAAGAGCGTCAGTGCCTGGTGTGAGGCATTGCAGGGCCTCTTGAGAGAGAGATGGAAGGACTGGCTGTGCTGCAGGGATGGGAAGGAGCATGCATGTGAGTTGCAAGGCAGTACAAGCAGCAAGGAGGTATGTGTGTGCCACGTAGAGCCATTAGGATTGCCCGTGTTCCTTCTGCTCAATTCATTCCTCATGCCCTGAGCAACAGTGCTCCCAGAACCTCCTGAAAGGAACTCCTCTTTCTTAACTTCACCAAATCATTTTTTTTCTTCCTGTGCAAGCACAAACCCACAAACGAACTGAAGAGCAGGGCAGCACCCAGAGATGGCTCTGCACCAGAACAATCCATCAGCCCGTTCAGCAGGTCAGCAGCTCACACCTAGCAGCTGATTCTGTCTCTCACTTAAATGTGGGAGAAAGCAGTTGTATCCCCATAAATAGAAAGATTTTCAGGAACTTGTAGGCTAATGGCAAACAAGATTTTAGAGAGAAACTTAGAATGGAAAAATGTGAAAATGTTCACTGTTGACCCAATATATGTTTGTCAAAAAGGTACAGAAACTATTTTTCATAGAAATTTTGAACTAATTCCTTAAAAATATGTATTTATTTTGTTTAATAATGTAGTTATTGTAGTGTGGATATGCCATGACAGCGTCTCAAGAGGTGCATCTTTTCAAGTTGCTTCCTATCTTAGTTCTCCCTGTGATGTTCTCCCTCATCCCCTTGGATGCCAGGCTGCCATCCCCCTGAGGCCCCATGCCCACCCTACCTGCCTGGCCTGGAGGACAGACTGTGGTGTATCATGAAATACATACTTCAGGAGTCTTTCATTGAGACTGAATTTCTAAGGATCAGATTTCCAGCAATTTTCTCGAGCAGGGATTGGTAATATAAATATGTCAATATTATAACTTTTACTGAAGTCATTTTTTTGACTTAATTTTATTTTTGACAGCACCATTAAGTATTATCCTAAATCCACATTACTACTTCTGCTCCTATATTTGCTCCAGCTCCATCTAGCAGCTCTGGAAGATAATTCACAACTGAATGAATGTGAAAATTGCTTTTCAGGAATGTTTAGGAGTATTAATCTTGACGAACATAGTTATTTAGGACTTGCTGACTGTGGTCTGTAGTAGCATCTTATGCTGCTTTGTGGAGGTAGGTGCACGAAGGATCACAGATGGCTGTGCTGGGCCAACCTTGCAGAGGTTTGATCCCTGCTGAGATACAGAACCAAATGGTTTCTGCAGCTTATGAAGGGGATAGAAAAAATTAAAAAAACATTTTGCACTCACCTTTGACTAAATGGGGCACTGACAAATCAATCCCTTTGAGTGGAGTTTCTATTTTTCACAGTATGCTGATCTCTGCTGCTGTTAGATCAAGTTCATACAAATGTCAAACAGAAAACAGTAACTGGGATTTCAGGACTTCTGCTGGGGATAATTATATTACTGGAGAGGGAATGGTCTGAGCGTTTCTGCACACGTATAAAAGCTTTTAACGGGAGGTGGAGTGATCAGTGGCAGAACTAGAACTGGTCTATCATCCTCTCTGCTTACCAGGTCCTGCAGTGATGAGAGCAGCCCTCCTCCTGAGGGAGGCAGGTTGGTCACATGAAATTGTGGACATCCTGATCTGTAAATCCCTACCATCCTTTTTAAGGATGAAGTAGACAGTCTGACTAGGTAATATCTGCTTGCATTTGCCTTCAGAGCAAGTAATGATGATGTAGGAAAACCTATGGAGATATCAGCAGGACGCTTGCAGGAAAGGGGAGAGAAATCTGTAGTGGAAATGGCAGAAGTGGTTAGCAGCAATTCTGCTGCACCCACCCAGAGCGCCAGACCCTCCCAGTGCAGTTAAAAAAAAAAAAAAAAAAAAAAAGCTAAATATATCAATTTCTGCATTGCTTGTTGTTATCTTTCCGTGAACTCACTTTGCATAGTAATTAGCAGGAGAGCCTATCCTTAAGGCTGTAAGTAACGGGGAGCCAAAACTGCTGTGCTGCTGCTGACCTGACATTCTCATTTGTCACATGGAGGAACGTGCAATAAATGTCAGTAGTAAAGGTAACGTTCATGAAGTATAAATGTCAGTTTCCAATTTGGCATGAAGACCATGGGATGTGGTGCTTTTGACAGATGGTTATCAAACCAGTATACTGGTAATGATGCCACAATTCCCTTATAAAAGGGAGCTGAAGATGGCAGGTCTCACTCCAGCTACCACACCTCAATTAACTGTTGTCTTTTCTCAGTATCTCTGTAAGTATCTTAGAGAGTTTCTGTGTATTTAGAAATGGTTAAACATCATTTAATAGGGTCATGCTGTGACTGCAGCAGTTCCCGGTATCCAAATGCCTGTCGTACTTTGCATACGGCTGTGCCTGGTGGGTTCGGTGTCGTTCGGTGGCAGTGAGTTCCCGGCATTGTTATGCAGGATGTAAAAATATCCTAGTTTTCTTGCTCCTGCTATGTGAGATGTGAATAATGGCTGCTACATAATGCTTCTTTGTTTTGCATGCCTTTACCTTAGCCTTTATTTTCATGGGTAAATTAAGATTTTCTGTATAGAAATTCTCTCCTGTCTCATGTATATTTTTTTCTCATTCTCCTAAGTGTCCTGATGACTTTTAAAATTGAATGACCAGATACTGAACATCGGTCTGAAGAAAAATGTGTCAGTCCATGGTACTATGGTAGGGTTGTGTGGGCGTGTGTCCCACTGGCCTTGTATGTGGCCCTTGTCCTGTAGGAAGTATTTTGAGCACTTCCCTCGGGCTGAAAGTGTTTGTGTTTTCTGTACTGACTGTGTGCAAACTGATCCAATGTTCATTTACACACCAAGCAACATAAAAGATGCAGTATTACAGAGTTAGATGTTTTCTTGTTAGAGGACTCCAGTATCCAGAAGATCTTGTTTGTGAGCCAAAAATAAAAGGTTGCTGAGTCCCATCTGGCACAGACTGGAAAACCTGTGAGATTTCTTCTCCTAGCCCTCGCCCTAGAGGGAACAGCACTGGGATGGGAGGTCAGTACCGTGGGGGATGCCTAGGACTATGTGTGAGGAGCCTTCATGTGGCCTAGTAAAGTGCGATAGGGATCAGAAATACTACAAATAGGTAGCACAGGGAGAAAGTGCTCACCGTGCTGTTTGTGTTAATGTTGACCGAAATGCTTATTTCCTGAGTGACCATTGCCCCGTGGCTTACAAGCTGAAGAGCTGCTCAGACCAGTCAGGGAGGCCAAACCCCTGGTCTGCTGGAGGGGACGTGGTCGGTCAGTGGGAGAAAAGGGAAGGACACAGGAGGATGAATGCCTGTGCACACAGACACAGAGCTGCTATTTCAGATCACAGTTAAGCAGACTTGGTATATTATGTGCTCCTGGGCTGTGCATTTCTCCCCAGGAAATGTCGATGGTGATCCACCCTGTTCCTGAGGATGAACCTAGAAGAGAGTGCTGAAACCCAGTCTGTGTGTGCTTCGTCAGGCTTTTCCTGCTTGCACAGCCCAGTACTCGAGGTTGTGCATATGCAGGGGCTTAACATCTGATTGATTTATACACAGAAACTGTAGCAATATGTGCGCACCCCCCAAACACAATGCCTCGATGTATAATTGAACGTAGCTTCAAAATTTGATAACCCTTTAAAATAAACAGTATGTTTTATCTGCTAAATCACATTACAGTATCCCAACAGATGTGGTATGAGACTGGCATACATAATTTATTTCAGGCTTGATAAGTATTGTATGTAATCATATTAATTATTTATAACTTGCCTCTACCCTCAGATGTATATGCAATGAAGTTCCACTGCAGCGAAGCGCATTTAATATACGAAATATGATATTATTTGATTAATCTTTGCTGTGAAGGACCAAGCTGCATTTGAGGATAGTCTTGTAGTTAAGGCAAATTCTGAGGCATGGAAAATTTTGCTTTTTTTTCTGGCTAAAAGTCTCTATTTATGATTTTGGGCAAATCGCTCTCCGTATCTTTCTCTTGCTTCATTTGCAAATATTTTTATTGATGTTCAATAATCCATGGGTAGTGTAAATTGTATGAAACTAAATTAATGAATATTTTAAAGTGCATATACTTTTCCAGTTGGAAGGTGCTGTAGAAAAGCAGATGCTGCCATAGAAAAAAGTGGGTTCACTATTAGCCAACTCTTCATAATCTGTTGTGTGAGATTAAGTAGTTTACTCCTTTTCTGCTGTTCTGCTCCTGAAAAAGCTTTAGCCTTTTTTTTTAAAGAAGAGTTTTCATGCTCGAAATGTTCTTTTAGCTCTAGGGGAATATTTGAAAGTATGGATCTTGCAATTGAAATGCCAGCAGAAATCAGCTTGCATAGATAGTGAAAAGAATGGGAAAATACAAATGATTAATAGCTGCATTTCTCCTGTGAGGTTTAATGATCTTTATTTAGGGGGGAGATGCAGAGGGCAATTTAGGTGGTAAAAGAAGCAGCATCCTAAGATGCATTGGGTGAAGATGATACCAGCAGGAGGCTTTTGTATTAGTGGTGAATTCAGCCATCAGGCAATTTCTTCCTTTTGTTAGAGAAATATAATTCTGGTGGGTTTTGCATGAATGTTTCAATCTGAAATGCAATTGTAATTGTGTTATAAAGGCACACGCATTACGTGTGGGCTTCTGGCAAACTAAGCATACTTTGGTAGGGCAGATTTCTGAGTTCCTAGTAACTTCATAAAGGAACTTGGAAATCCGTCTTACCAATAGGACATAATAGTAGTAACTTCACAGGCTTCATGAAGAGCTTTGGCAAGAACTTCCAGCAGTTATAATTAAGAGAATCTCAGTGGTCAGAACAGAATTAGGAATGGACAGCATGAGAGATCAGAGAGGAAGATAATAGGGCTGGTGTTTGTTGTATGTGATAGTAGGGAAGGAGAATACTGTGCTGTAACTTCTGGAGAGACACGAGTCAACAAGTGGCTGTTTACCCAAGACGAAGATGGTTTGGATAAACTCTGCCTGTCACCCTTGAAACTCACATTCTCTTGTTCTTTTTGAAGTTATCACCCAGATTTTCAAAATAAATACCTCAGTTAAAACTCAGCAGCTTCTGCGTGTGCTGAAATCCAGGAAACGGGAGCTGTCAGTCACTCAGCTAATGGCAGGCAGAAAGTGCAGATAAATGTTTGTTGCAGTGTTTAGCTTGTTATAAGCTACTTAATTCAACTCTGCAAATGTCTGGAGAGAATAACAAAATTTATGTAAGGAGAGAAGGTATCTTCTACCCTTTTACAAAAAAAAATTATACGTAGCCTGCACATCATTCCTGCCACACTTTGCCTCATGCAAAACAAAAACCAAGCACACAGGTGCCTCTTTCCTCTTTTCCCCATTTACCTAAATAAACATATATTATCAATAATTTGTGTTATAAAGCTGTAAAGCTTTAGCTGATGCTTGTATCTTGTTGTTGCTGCAAATAGTCATGTGTACCACAACCGTGCTGATTATTAGGGAGATGCTTCCTTTACATAAGCAGTGTCACAAAATTGCCCTCTTCAAACCCGTGGATGTTATTTCTGCCCTCTCACTTGCACTAAGTTTCCAAATGATCACAGTGTGTAGCATAAAGCAATAATGAGATCGTTAGCTGTTGCAGTTTTGTTGGTGTATACATTTCTCAGAATATTTGCAAAATACCAGGCAAGTCAACTTTACAGGGGAATATAAGATCCTTGAAACAAGAGTCCAGAAAATCAGATTCACAGATGATGAGATTGGGATTTATTTTATTTCTATGGTACTCATTAGGTTAATATCTGAATGCCCTTTGCAGTCCAAATATTCCTTTATTAGATTTGTCAGTTTTTGTAAACATTGTCTTTTTTTCTCCCCACTTTTATTACCAAAGAACTGCTGTCTTGGACATAGCTTCTTAGCTACTCAAAGGCTGCCACAAGCTCTCTATGTAACTAAGATATAGATGCTATGATGGTCACTGAACTATGGTCTGATACCAGCATTTTTGGCTTTTGGGCAGCAGTTCAGTATTCTTATGCCAATTACTTGGCTTGCTTTGCCTCGTTTCCCTTGCTTTGTTTGACCTTGGGCTGAACATTTCCAAGGTGTCTGTCAATGGAAATCTCTTAAGTGAAATAAGAGAGCAGAAAATAGCTCAGGAGGAGATATGCTCAATATATATATATTTGTTAATTTGATTGTTTTCCATGGCATTTTTCCAGCTCTGTGTTTTTGGATGACTGTCATTCTCGGTGCCTGCACTGCTGATCTTGGATATCAGGGTGCTTTCCATGTTATGACACAGAGCAGCAGTTGGCACAGCTTCATCTCAAGACACATGTCCTTTCCAGGAATACTCGGGCAGCCAACATGTGTGTTTACTATACACTTGGCACACAGGGAATTTTGTAGTGTACCAGACTTGCTAGAGGAGGCAGAAGAGCAGCCATATGTCACAGCACAGACAGCGATATGTCTGGGCTACGAGATGGTGTGATGGAGCAGGCTCTCGGGTCTATCCAGCCAGAGTGCCAAGCAGCACAGGCTGCCTGGAGTGGTGCATCAGCGAAGCCCAGGGAACTGGGCAGCTGAAGGAAATTGGGCAGGCAGTAGTGCTCGAATGGGAGTAGCAGTAAGTGCTGCCTCCCTCCAGGCAGGCTTTGTAGATCAGAGAAGCGGTAGGGAATGGGAGGGTCTTAGTGCATGTGCTTGGCCTTGGAGAAGCTGCAGTCCTACAGGTAGAGGTTGAATGACCTAGTGAACTATTCTGGTTAAGTCACAAAGCTTAAATTTGGAAAACTGAAGTGGGACTGATGGTAGATGTTTTTATATGGTCTAAGGAGTAGGAAAAGCGTGAATGCCTGGGAAGTGGCTGCATAAATGCCTGCCCGTGACAGGCTGTCATTCTTGAGGATGGTCCATGAGGTGAGGAGGGTAATAACATGCATATCTATTGTCCCTGGCTTCCCTGTTTGGTGGTACAGCATGAACTAAACTGATGTAGCTGTATACACAGTACATACATATGTTTGTATTTAAATATGCATACTTGTTGCATGTGTGGATGTCCATAGAAGCTTTTTCTTCTAATGGGTATAGCTGAGGATGTGCTGTTGGAAGGCACAGGTAAGATTCCTTTCTGTCTACCATGAGGTGAGAGAAGCTCCTCTTCTGTCTCCAGCCACTTGCCAGTTTGTTCTGTATGTAGTCATCCTGGGACTCATCTGTTTCAGATCTCTTTGTGCATGCCTCTTGCTGGAACGCTGGAGATACTGGTTAGCTGCAGCCCAAGCCTTAGAGACTGTTTTGTTGGGATTTTTTTGTGGCCACCCAGTGTCTCTCTTTTTTTTAATCCTTCTCCTACTGTTCTCGCAAACTCCATTAGCCATCCCTTTCCTGAGTCAGCATAAGAGAGGATGTGCAGTCCTGCTTCAATGCTCTGGTCATTCAGGCTGCCTCATCCAGAAGTTTGTGTTAGCCTCCGCTGGAGGAGGCGTAAATTTCTGCTGGCCTCAGCCTTACTGAGTGTGCTATCGAAAACACAGAGCTGCATTTGGCCCTTGAATTTGCTACCAAAACATTTAAAAATAAAATAAAAGGAGTTTTTCTGGATGGTTGTGGTCAGCCTCAGTCATAACCAGAGTGTACAAAAACCCAAACCAAGAACCACCTTGTTACTGGATTTTTTAGTGCTGATATAGCTGAGTGACCTGCTTACTTGTCTTTAGTCAATGGGAACAGTAACCTGGAGGCCGAACTGTTTAAGGTCTGCTCAATTTGCATAAAATTATGTAACTTAATTTGCATATGTGAATCTCATTTGTAAAGAGTTTGAAAAGACTGGAAGGAAGCCATGAAAATGTATATGAAAACACAATGGAGACCTTTCTTCTGAAATTTACATTTGATCCTAAAAACTGATAAAAGCATATGTAAAATATATACTAAATGATGTATAGTTATATCATCATATATGTACTATAGGTATGTATACCTATATGTCAATCAATGCATAATTGGGTTGGAACTTGCTACATAGCTGAATTTAATTGAAAAACTTGTTGAATTTAACCAAGATACTCATAGAAATAATGAGTATCCTGCATTTTTATGTATATGCATGAAAAATTTTGTTGTTGGTTTTGTTTTTTGACTGTAAAAAAAATCAGTTCAAGGTGTAAAATCAGCTCCAACTTTTGGAGAGAGAAATAAAATCTTCACAGGGATAAATAATCCGATGTGCAACTCCTGGTGAGCCTTGATCTCTCCTGCAGCATAGGCCGCTTGTCAGGGAAGCTTGCATTGAGGCAGACTGCAAAGATACCTGTGCAAACAGCAGGAAGCTGCAGTGAGTTTGCAACTTCTATGATGGCATTGTTAAAGTACAGATTTTGTGATGGACAGAGGTTAGAGCAGTTCTGTCAGCTGAACTTTCCTCTGGCCATATTGGAGCTGATTTCAGCAGAGGCTGGTTTTAGCTCTTTGCAGAGCTCAGTCTCAGGGCCTCCCTTGCTCCCAGCCCAGCCGTGCCTCCAGACAAGCGAGCCACGCTCCTGCGCCTTTCATCTCATTAGTATGGCCTGCGGTCTTTCTGGCCACCTTTAAAAACAACAGAAAAACCAGTCCTAAGTGCCTGCAGTGCTTTAACCAATACATGGACACTGCAAATATGTGGAGTCATTGCTACAGGATCGCAGTATTTGTGCTGAATACCTTATGAAGTCTTATAATGGCTTCCTTATTTTCTAAAGAAACACAACAGCAGTGCTCGCTGTACGTGAGCAGAAACCCCTTTAGGTAAGATTATATCTACGTAGAATGCAGGCCCTCTGAGACTCGTGCCAAGGTAATACACGGGGATCTCTGAAATAGCATTGATTAGGAAGGAGTCTCTCACATGAGTCTGGGTATCAGAGATTTGAGCTGAATAAGTGCAAAGGAGGGTGGTTCGGCTCTGGCCTGTGAGTGAATTGAGAGGTCCTGGCCTGGTGTCTGAGACAGCGTTGTTTGTGTTGCAGTTCATAACTGCTCCCCTGAAATGCTCCTCCTGAGACAAGGGGGTCACTGTATCCCTGGTTATCTAACTGGGCTGTGAAATCAGGAAAACGTGTTTATCAGGAGAGAACTTGCTGCTATTCAACGTGCGAGCATTGCTCTGTGTTTCTTCACGTTTAGGAGGCAGAAGATACCACTGTCACGCTCTTGCCTGCCCCTTCTCAAGCTGCGCTGTGTGTATCTGCCTCTCCACGAGCACTAACTGCCAGGCCACGTACAGTTCTCCCCGCTCCCCCGTGCTCGCCATGGCAATCAGCTCTCTGGTGGCGGGTCCGGCGAGAGGAGGGTGCCGAGGCGTGGAAAGGCTGGATTGGCTGCCGGTGAGGTAATGCTGTGCAGCCCTCGGGGAGATGCAGGGGTGAGGACACATCCTGCCAGCTGTGCTCACTCGTTTCTGTGGACAAACGGAGCAGACAGGGCTATGTGCATATTTGGATGGTAGAGCTGGGCTTGCACTTACTGGGGGTAGATCTAGAATAGAGGTTCTTCCAGCTACTTGTCTCAGAAATAGAGAAATAGTAGGCCTCCTTTCTTAGTGTTGCATAATTTCTTACCTTTCTCCTCAGTTTTACAAGTTAGGGCAGCTGAGGCAGAAGGGACACGTGGGAAGAACTATGCAGGAAGGAAGAAGTGGTCAGAGCACATTTGGACTGTGCATGCTGCTGGTGTGTTTCAAGGAGGGATTGACTGACTGCTGTCATCAGGGCAGGATGTTGTTCCAGGAAAAGGACGGTCTTGGCAGGTTTTTGTGTTTATTTTTGTCTCCCAACTATAGGTAGAAGATAGTCTTTGGCTCCCACCACAGTTAGTAACCAGTGGCTTTGAGCCTGCTCTGTCAAGCAGAGCCCTTGCTGCACCCCGCAGGTGCAGGGCCGCCATTTTCTTTTCCCTTCACTTCACCAGAGCATCTGCCCCGAGGGAGCGTCCTCCATCCGGCTGATCGCCCAGCAGCCGAGGCAGTGTGTGACGTGGGACGCAGAGCTAAGCAATTTTCATTCTATCCAAGAGAGGGCACATTAACAAGGTAATTATAGCACATTACTCCAGCAGGGACACATCAATTTTAATCCTTGAAGCATCCTAGTGAAGTAGATAAGTGAGTGCTATTAGGCCCATTTTAGAAAAGAAGAGACTGAATTAAAAGCTAAAATGACTTGTCTGTGGCAAAGACAGTAATTGGTACGAAGGGCAGGGGTTAGAGGAGAGGGGACTGATTCACAAACCCCGCCAGGGAACTATTACTACTTGATTTTGGAGAACTCTCTACCAGCTTCAACCCATACCACTCCAGCTGGAGCAGAGGCAATGGGCGAGCTGGATGCTTGATTCGTTGTATTTTGCCACTCCATTTTTCTGCTGGCAAACTAATTGTAATGCTGTTGAAATCTGTTGATTTGAAATTGTTGATGAATTTCTTTAGCAAATAAGCCCTGGTTTATGTATAGTTTGTAGACAGGTCAGCACAGATACGCAGAATTTATACTGCTGTTAGTGACCTGGGTATGTCTTGGTGTAGAAGCAATTTAAAAGTTGAAAAATGGTTCTGCTCTCACAGCAGAGACTTTAATTGTTTAATCAAAGAGACCACAACAGTTCAGAGTTGTTTTTTACCTGGAGGTGAAAAGGAGCTATTCTAAAAGGCTAATTCTCATTGTTGTTGGATAGCTGTTCAATTTGAGTTGGTCTTAATTAATATTTAATTTTAAAACTTTTTTTTGCAAGATTTATTAGCTCTTGGTGGAATATTTTTGGTAACAAAACACAAAATGGTCTTAAACTAGGAGAGCCTTGCAGCCATGTTTATTCCCATTTAGATTTGTACATCACAGTGAAGTGTTAATGTGCAGTTTATCTCGTGCTGTAAATCAAACAGTCTTGTATCACTGACTGGTCATTTGACAGAGAAACAGACTGATTTCTCAGTCAATTGGCAGCATAATCTTATGAAAAACTGTATTTGTAACTAGGCATAATATTTATTATGGTCATATAGTGTGATTAGCCCTCGTTATCCCTGGGTTGGCTCATACAGGAACCAAACTTGTTCTAGCTACAAGGTATCTGTAGAGGGTATATATACCTTATACCTCTGTGCAGAAAGAGATGGTGAAGTGATCTAACTATGTTCATACAGCAGGTTCACAGTGAACAGACGTTCTGAAAAATTCAAGTTGCAGTTTTGGATTCACGAGTCGGGTCTTCAGAGCTCTGCTCCAAGTGCTAGGTTTGTCTGTCTTCAGCAGTTGCATATCAGATTGCAAATGTCCAGTTTTTCTTTGAGGGTTTAAATTGGGCATGCCTACTTTTTGTTCCAATACATTAGAAGCTCTGAGGACTCCAAGGGCTATAGCTTTTGCAATTTGCAAATATATTTGCTTTATTTACTGTAAATACATATTATTATTTATCAGTTTTAATCCATCCACGCTTTTTCCCCTTTTCTGTGATGAGCATACAGAAGTCTTCTCTTGCTGGAATTCACTATTACTGAAATAATAGTTACTGAGAATATTTTATTTTCCAGGTCTTTGGATTCAGTTCAGCCCCTGCTGTGCTATTAATATAGCTATTTTCACCAGCTATAAAAATCAAGGCAAATGCATATGAAACCATATAAGATTTTGTTCCTTTTCTCTCTCTAATGGAGATTGAAATACCTGCAGCAACACAAAACCACACCTGAGAGTCTGAATTTGAATTAAACCCCAGAGTCTCTGCTTGCTTTAATCTCCTGATTATGTAAAGTGCAGTTTAAACTAAGAGAAGCATTTTCCTTGTGTTGTAGTGACAGTTCTGGACCTGGTTTGAAGCTGGAACTGCAGGTGGATGTGGGAGTGGATGAAATTAATGAATAAGTCAGTCTGAAAATGTGTTTGGTTTTCTTAAAGATTTGAGAATTTAAAGGACGTAAGAAGAGGGGTGAACGAGTTCAGCTGTCCCTAGACTGCAGTGAAAATGGCCAATGCATATTAAAATAGTATTCTGAAGTCTGCTAGCTGGAATAGCTGCATCATTTTGCACTTGTCTGGATAGCAGCTCTTTCTTTGCTGTGGATGGTACCAGCCACCACCTAAAGATCTTACGCTGTGTCAGGGCAACTGAATTAGATTCAAGAACGAGTAGCTTTCTTTGTCCTTAAGCCCTCACATAACCGAGTCATTAGCAAGTCCTCATTGCATGCCTATGCTGTCTAAGCAAAAGAGAAGAAATGGTTTGTGCCTCAGTCTGTCCAGCAGCCCAGGAACACGTTCTGACCAGTTTTGCACCAGAGGGCTCAATCTCGCTGTATACTCCAGGTCAGTGGTGTAGGCTAGGAAGAGATTGTCCATGAGAAGGCACAAACTACGCTTCAGTCTCCTGTGTTCTTCCTGATCACAGTGGAAAATGCATTTCAAGTTGTAACTGAATAAAGGGTTCCTTTCACAGTGTGTGGTTCTGGAGCATATTGTAGTACTTCTGGGTTTTCCTACACGTTGTCTCAGTTGCATTTTGCCTCCTGTTATAGGCTCTATTCTAGTGAGGTTCTAAACTTTTTTTTTTTGCTTTTGTGGTCTCAGAGGTTTGCATGAGGTCCCTTTCTAGGCAACTCAGTTTAGGAAGTCACAAGTAGAGGATTCCTGAGGACACTAAAAATGGCCACTTTTTTTTTCCTTCCCTGTAGAATACATTCCCTTGATCATTGATCATAGAAGACTCCTCAACGCTAAACGAAAGGAGAAGATCATGTAGCAGTCTGAGAAAGGGGGGTGGAGAGTTGACTAATCTCTCTATCACTCTGCCTGTTAAACATAATTATTCTTGCTCTTATGGGACCTCTAAACAGTCCCAATTAGGAATTATGCTAATAAAGTCTTGTGTCATGAAAGCTCGCTTCATTGCTTATGCTTCCTTGTGACTGCATTTTAGTGCTCTGCAAAACATAATATCCTTTCCCAGGACGTTTTTGAATAGGAAGTGAGAAGCTTTGGTGCCAAAGGCTTGCATCTAGAGGACTCTGCCGCCTTTTCCAAGTTCTGCTGTAGAATGACTTGATGACTGTTAAACAGGCAAGGCATGAGAAATGCTCACTACTGGAGTCATTATGGCCTGGAAATCTGTTCCTGAATAGTGGAAACTGAGGCCAAGTTTTTATAGAAAGCTGACTGTGTTAGGGGGATCTTTGTCAAAGGTCTCTTCTTTGGACCTGTTTTTCTGATGATTGAGCTTTCAGAGTATTTAGAGTACTTGAAATATTCAAACTTGGATCCTTTTTTGATGTGCAGAATAACATACCTGTTTAGAGCAATGCACACCGTTCCCTATCAGTAGTAGCAATAAGATTTAGGATTATCATCATCAGAAGCAGAAGCCCCTGTTGGTGGAGCTACAGGGACAGCTCTGTGCAGTGCTGTTGAACAAGAGCATACAGGAGGATGATGTTAAGGGAGTTTGTTCCTTAGCACTGCATTGGTGTATTAAACATGGGGAACTTAAGGAATACCATTTCGCAAAGGCATGTGTTGAAAGTACAGCATCTCTCATCTCTTCCTCTGGGTGTTTGGATCTCTCTCTTACATTGAACAAATGAAGTCATCCCTATGTGCTTTCAAATGTGTATTTCTGTAGATGAGGGACTTAGCTTTTTTAGGTCTCAAAATTCTTTCCTGTAAAATGGAAAAAAAATGTTAGTACACTTGATCCTGTTTCTGCCGCTTAATCAGCACTCAAAGTATTCTAAGAGTTACGGGGGTGGCAGTAGGCATACACAGTGTCAAGTAGTATAGAATCACAGAATGCTTTGGGTTGGAAGGGACCTTAAAGATCATGTAATTCCAGCCCTCTTTGCCATGGGTAGTGACACCTTCCATAAATAGTGGTTATAGTGGTTTAAAAATATCGGTATCCAAGGATGCTGATAGTCGTGGTAGTGGTTGTCATTCTAATGAGTTCTTTTTAGTTGACCAGCACTTCCAGTTAAATACCAGTGGCTTTGGTGACTTATGGAACATTGATTTGGCCCTCAGCTCTGTTGCCTTGTACCATACATGTGCAAATGATTAAATGGAGCCAAACGTGCCATGCCTAGTTTTCATTGACTTAGCTCAAGACAGTGGGCTGTAGAAAGGACAATATCTATTGTAGGTTTTGGGAAGAGAGAGTGGGAAAAACGAAGATGCAAAGAAATAAAAAGTTAGTTAGATGTCTTTTTCTTTCCCCAAAACTTAAGCACTAGTTTCGTCTGCCAGGAATCTTTCCACAAAACACCTCTAGGGTGTTAGAAATCAATACTTAAGTTTAAAAACTGTTGCTGAATACATAATATGTCTGTAGTATCTACCAATTAGGTTGCTTTTATGGCTTTGTTGCCTTGTGCTGTTTCATAGCTGACTGAGTTGGGTGTGGGACAGGTTGTTCCAGAACTTAATCAAATTCCGTTGTTTTTCTGAATGTATTTCGCAATGTGAATGGGACAACCTAGCTGGTCCAGAACAAACTTATTTGTACCTGTAACCAAGTCCAACCACAGGCTCCACAGCTCTGGAAACTCCTTGAAATGACCATGAAGTTGATTGTGAGATCACTGCAGCATAATTGCCCTCTCCCTTTCCAGTTTGTCTCAAAGACTGCTCCATCTATATTCTGGTCATAATCGTTTGCTAACCAAAGAATACATTAAAACAATCTCTTTAATCTTATGGCAGATTTCTTTCTTCCCTTTGACTTCCATGACTTACTGAACCCAACACTAGTGTTATTGGCCCAACAGGCTAAAATGTTCATTAGCATTCATGTTTTCAATCTTCTGAATCAGCTGTTTGTTTCCACAACTGTTTGCAAAATCCTCTTACACTATAAAGAAGACACTCTGAACTTAGGCCTCCCCAGAGGAAACACAAGATCCTGCAAAGTCAGATGGCAGTCTGGTGCCCTATGTGGTGCTTAAGATAGTTCTGTATTCAAAAGCAAAAGGTCATGGTGGGGGGAAGCCGAAGGAAGGATTAGCATATAAGCAATTCAGGCAGAATATTCTTTTAAACATAGTACTGTTAAAATTTTGAAGAAACCCCTAGTCAGCAAGATAAGAAAAGATGCATTTAAGAGCTGTGCTGGAGAACTGTCGTAGGGATGTGGAATGGTAGTAGATAGTGATCATGGGGAAGATCTGCAGTATTGTCAATTAAATGTCACTCAAGAGGTTTCTTTAGAATGTACTTCTGAAAGTTTTTTCAAGTTTCAGAAGGCCCAAAGTAGTGAAGTTAGTTACTCTACACACGAAAATAACAGTAAGAGGGTCTGATGAGAAAATGCCAAGATACGGATACATTCATAGACTTGACTTGAGTATTAATACAATGAAGCACTTTGACCCTTTAGTTTTATTGCATCTCTTAACATGAAGCATGGGAGGGTTGGGCAGGACTTGAGCAACAGTGATTTTTAAATCACGTTTAGGAAAAAAAAGCTGCTCTTTAGATGCTAGAATTGCACGAGCAGGTCACTGGAAGAGAAAGCAATGGGTCATTGTAATGGACTGCACTTTTTATAGTTATTGATATTTAATGTAGCACAAAGTGTTGTCTCTTTCAATTCATATACTATTTCAGGTCAGTAGGATTCGAGAAGAATTTTATGTCCTTTGATTGCATTGCACCATCTCAAATATGTGCATTAGCTTTATTTGTGAAGCAATAGAGCTTTGACTCTGAATTATCTGGTCGATATTAGATTTTTGGTGTAGAAGAATGTGGAAGAAAGATGAACTCCATAGAGAACCTCTTTCAACAGTTGTTTGTGGATTTTCTGGCTGTGGAATGGTAGTTTTCTGAGAAATAGTGGAAAGTGGATAAATTGGGAGACTTGCTTATGAGCAGTTTCAAACCATAACCTTCCTTGGAGTGTTTGCCATTGACTGGAAGGCTCAGGAATACTTTTGTATGTCAAGTGGAATTACATTTGTTGAAGTGACCTGGATTTAAGTTTCTTAGGGGGCTTTTAAAGATAAGGCTTTGTGAGGAAGGCAGCATGAGACTGAACTTCACCCTACTGATTTCTTGAAATTATAGGATTTTTTCTAGGTATGTGTTCATGGATATTGTGAAATTTATTTGCTATGTGACGCTGGACAGCATGAACAAATGAGCAGTCAGATGAAGAAAAGCACAGAGAAAGCAGAGGGAGTGGAAAGGAGAAGAAAAACGGTGAAGAGAAGAGGGCTATCTAAGCTAAAAGGCAGCAGACAATTAATATATCCCCACCTCTAGCATTAGGGAATTGTGAGACCCTGGAAGTGCTCTTGGTACTTCTCTTCAGGCTATGATTTTGTTCTTGGGCATCCCATTATCCTTGTCAGCTTGAGTGAAATTATTGATCTTGTTTTCCTGTTTATTTGTTTAGGAGGATATATCTCAGCAGGCTGAGGTATGAGTATTCGCAGGCTTACAGACAAGGTATGGCGCCTTTGTTCTGCTCCTGCATCCAACTTGTTTAATAAGTAGAGTTGTGCAAATCGGGCCCTTGATGGAGAGTTAGAATGGGTGGAGTTACGATTGCAATGCCAGCAAGATCTTTCTCATTCTAGTTTGGTACTACTGTCCTGGCTCTCCCCTGGCTGGACTGCCTGGGTGTCTCAGCTGAGACAGCTGAGTGTGGCTGGGCACGTTGCCTGGCACTGAGGCAGGATGGTCTGTGTCTGTCCTCACAGACATTCAAAACAAGGTGGCCACGAGCAAACTGGGTACTGGGAGTGGTCGCTGGCGTATCGTAATTACTGAGCTATGCTCAGGAATCAGTGGGAAGTGGGCTAGTTAAGGTGAGGAGAATCATATTTGAGACTGTTCTGATTGCTTAAAATTACAAGCTCCATGTTTAAAAGTCAAGGAGTGCACCCAGTCTCCACTTAATTTAAGGTAGATATAATCTACTTTTTTTTTTTTTAGAACTGTGATAGTCTCTCCAGTAGATTTCTAAAACCCTTAACTAAAAAACAAAAAACAAGACTCTCAAGAAGAGATAAGCATCTTCCAGTGCGTGTGGGCGGACTGAAAATATTTACACTGGAGTCAGAACTGGCCTGCTGGTTCCTGGCGCTCGCACGCACAGAGAGGGCATCAAACCCTGTCTCGTTGTGCCTCAGTTCCCTGATATGTATTTTAGGGATACTAAAGTTCCTCGCCCTGCTATGTGGTCTTGGAGAGGCTTGGCTTGCCATGGCTTCCGACAGCCTCAGAGGTGCTGCTGCAGAGCTGTGAGCGAGGAAGAGAGGATTGCTGTCACTACAGCAAGGAGGGTGTAGGGTAATGAGAAGGGCAGAAGGATGAAGGAACAATCACCAGCACCTGTGAAAGTCACAGCCCCATGCAGATGCTGGTCACCAACCCCCCTGCATATTAATGGGGCACTGGCAGCGTTGGCCGGGCGGTGCCTGCAGGGCGGTGAGGGGCTGCCGCCCTTCCTCCACTGCTGCTTTCTGTCCTTTGCTCCCCTCGCATGCACGCGCCCCTCTGCTTGCAGCCAGGTTCATCAAAAAACAACCGGGTCTCCATGGTGACGGCGAGACAGCTGAAAAATGGCAGCTAAATGCAGCTGCCCCTCATTTAATATCGACTCTGGCACTGACAGAACAGATAATGGGCAATAACACACCATTATGCTGCGGGGAAATGAAATGCTTCAGCAGACGCTTGTCATGCTGCAGGGATTTATTTGTTACTGTACCAGCAGCGATTTCTCTCCCCTTCTGTCTATCACTTCTGTCATTCCCTCTTCTTTTTCTCGCTCTCCTTTTCCTGTTTCTGTCTACCTCTGCTCTCATCCCCTCTTCCTTCACTTCCTGTTGTTTCTTTATTTCCCTCCATCCTTGCTTTTCTCTTTTCCCCACCTCTGCTCTCTTACATCCCCCATCATGTTCTCCATCTCTTTTGGGTGTCTTGTTCCTGATACTGGAGCCATGCTGTGTTCGAAGCCCAAGAGCTCTGTGAAGCTCCAAGCTCTTTTCTCCTCTCAGGCTTCTCATTTCTTTCTAGTTTAAACCTGTCTCTGTGTGCACGTCAGTATAAATCTAGTAAGGATGAACTTTGCTTGACAAGCCTTCAGCCAACATGATTCTGTGGACCATGTTTTAGTTTGACGAGTTCAACACACCGTAATTGAAGTTTATGATGTAAGCGTGGAGGATGGAGTTAATGGAAGAGGTGTTCTCCTGCTTTTCTGGCACCAGAGTTTGTGTGCATTATTTACTGGCTACAGAGTGCCCAGAGGTGGAGCAGTTAGTATTGGGGTTGTGGATCGCACTGGTTTCTAAATTGTTTCTAACACTGTCTCGCTTTTGCATCTTAATTATCCACAGCTAATTTTACTTTGTGATTGCTATGGGGTGATTTTTCTAAAAGTCCTGCTTTTGTGAATCTGGAATGCCACAGAACCAGGTGCGCTGATGGCAAATGGTCTCTCTTGGGTCTTGTAAGAGGAGGACAGTAACTCCGTGGACATACGGCATGTCTGATTGCTGGGTGAGGTGCAGGGGCTTTGAACTGAGCTGTGAACTTTCAGGTACCCACATTTTAGAGGGCATGAATCAATGCATATGAAACTCATTGCTTCAATTAAAAAGCTGCTGTGACGTTAGGGAAGGACTGTCAGTGCGGATGTGGTTTATGTGAGCGAAAGCATAGTCTTTCCAGTACAGCTTATTTCCATGTCTCCATACAAAGACACGTAAAATCCTCACCAATTTGCAGTCCTGTGGGTGTAGCCACGTCTATACGAGTGACCTTTGCTGCCTGTCGGTGTCCAGACGTGCATCTGATGGCTATAGAGTAGTGAGCTATAGCATCTCCTCCTCCCACAAAATGTACACCATCTGTGCGGTATGCGGTCCTAATCACACCATGTGGCAGAGCTCTGGCAGCCGCCTAGTCCCTTCGTGCTGCAGTTAACATTGTCGCTGTGTCAGGGATCACGTTGATTCACCCCTGCCTGGTGTTGGTCCTGGAAAACCTGCGTGATGCAGGACCTCTCAGAGGCTCGTGCCTGAGGGGTCTAGAGACACAGCATGCAAAGAGCTGCTTTGAATACAGGTTTTCCTTATGAGTTCTTTTGCTAGCGTAGCTTATGCCTTAAATACCTTATCAAAAGAAACTATTACCACCAAAGTTGTATTTTCATCTAGTATAACAATATCTGTACTCAAGCTTTTTTCATTGTCAATATCATGATTACAGGAGATCTCTTTTTATTTTGTATACCCAACTGGAGTATCTGTGCCATTATATCTTAAGGTAAGAGTAGGCCTAAATTACCTAAGTGATATATTTATACACAGTGTGCCATATGGACCTACAGTAGGATCATTCATCTTTTCCCTAAGTGTGATGGAGTCAGCAAATCTTACTAAGCAGATTCTTAGAAAGTGAATCTTGCAGTGACTGAGCACAATACTGTTTTAAGCAGTACAGGTCTGACGTTCCTCTAACCCAACCTTTGATAAAGTAGATTGATCCTGTCTTGGAAATCATCTGCGTTCTCAGTACTTGGATCACTTTTATAAATTTCCAGGGCTGGGCAGGAAGTACCTATTGCTCGGATCTTACCGGTTTCCCAGAAACATTTACACCTCTGAGTAAGATCTGTACTATGACTCGTAAGTTCCCTGAGCTCGATGACCCTTGCTTTGGTTAATAACAAATGAGTGGGATGAGCCTTTAATACAATAGCAGGTAAGATTAAAAACAGTAGAGAAAACGAGGTAAAAGGGAGGAAGTAAGGATCCTTTTGACTTGTGCCCTTGGATGCCACCATCTCTCTTTAAGGAAGCTTATTCAATTAGAATATTTCCACAGTGTCAGCATATACCCTACATACCTGATTTTCTTTCCTTTTTTTTTTTTTTTTTTTAAGAGCATGTTCCTTAGAAGTCTTGTTAGAAGTCACACATGAAACAGGAAACTTTGAAACATCACAGCTTAATGTGCAGTTGCCTGGTAAAATCCCATTCATCCTCACTGATGAGGAGGTTTTGTTCCAACAGACTGTGGGAGTAACTCCTGGGCAGCCGAGTTACCCAGTCTTTCAACATTTTCCACAGCATCTTTAAAACTGACTTCTGTTTTAGGATATCAAAACAAGTGAGAAATTAATTTACATGGGGTTTACTGATTTTTCTGCTTTAGGTTACAGTGGAAGCAAGTTGGAGTTCAAAAATCCTTTATCATTGTCATTCCATCCACCTCTTCTAAGCTAGGAGATTTTTAGATATAAACCTTGTTCAGAGCTTTCTCTCCACAATTGAAATGTCATTGTGCTGACCCCTGCTCCAATTGCATTCCCTGCTGGCTTCTTGAGCCATGGCGCTTATTAATGAAATAAGCGAAGATGGAAGCGTCTGGGTTTTTCTTTCTTTTTTTTCCCCCTCTCCTCTCCTCTCCCAGCAAACCTGCAGTCAGTCATTAAGTGCCATCGTGTGAGAGGAAATGGCTTGTTAGAAAGAAAAGCCCTGATTTTTTTTTTTTTTGAAGAATACCATCAGGAACAGGCTATGATTAATACACATAATTGAAACAAATTGCAGCTAACTGCAGAAAAGCATCTCCCAGCTGTTGACAGAAGGAAATTGCTGACAGCCTTTTCCCATTCAGTGAAGAAAAAGAGAGAGACAGAGAAAGGAACCTTGCCCAGCTCATGCAAATGTGTGGCACCTGCCTGCACGTACATGTACAAAAGCACTCACACCCAGCATGCACGTCGTCATGTCTGGATCTATTTGCATGTACAGACATGTTACATGTGCGGGTCCAAACCCAACGTTTGCTGGTTCATTCCCCCATGTGTGTAGGCTCCTTGCATGTTTGTGCGTGCCCGCTGTGCTGAGCGGGCAGCGTGCCTGTAGTGCCGATGGAACGAGAGCCGCCCGGGAGGCACCGCCTGCTCCCCCAGAGCAGAGGCTCTGACTGTGTCTGTGCTTACGTGTGTGAGGTCGTGGATTCACCCAGGAAACAGCGAAGACCCCATCTTCTAAAGGGAGCCCTTCCTGTGGCTGCATTTCTTAAGAGGAGACGCTCATTTTTGGCGTTTTGGATCTCTGTTCTGTTCTTCTGCCCCTTTCACCTTTTGCCTTTCATGCTCCTGTTTACCACTAACAGTCTAAATAGAAAGCACTTAGATGCAAGATAGGAGTCCAAGGTTAGGAGAGTCACCTTGGATTGAAATGCCTTGCGGACAGCTGACAGATCAGAGCCTTGTGTGCTTCAGAAAGTTGCTCAGGACAGGAATGTAATACAGTTAATTCAGTTGATGGCTTCTGCCGAGGCAATTGTTGAGTGGGTTGCATTGCTTGTTTTCTGTAGACGTTTGTCGTGTGTGCACTGTGTATAACAGGCCCATCCAGTGCTCTTCTCCCCTGCAGACGTGTGATTGCCCCACAGAGGTGATCCACTTGAACGCTGGTGAGCAGAAGGCAAAGTCAGAGAACTCTAGCAGACTGGCAGTAACATCTAGGAAATTGACTGGCAAAACTGGAACTGAGGATGATGAGCTAGTACTTAACAAACCTCCTTTCTTGTGGTCATCTGTTGATTTCATAATCTGAGCTTCTCTGGGTCAGTCTGCAAGGGCATTTTGACTTTTATTTGGAGTCAAGCAGGAACATCAAGTATGAGTTATTGCTCTGGTATCTGCCTTTAAAGCTGATTGCTGGGGTGTGATACCAGATGGTAAAAAATAATAATAATAAAAATTCTGCCAGTTGTAGTTTTTCTGGTTGAAATAACGCTACGAAGCCTGTTTGTAACCACATGCATTTTTTAAGTGTTACAAAAATAACCTTCTTGAACTGGTTCCTAATCTATTATTCCCCTTCCCTTTGTGCTGATGTTCACTGTAAACACATCAATATCGAAGCAGTTAGCAAACATCCCTTTATCAGAAGTGTATGCTGATCCCAGTGGAAGCTCAGGACAGCAGATGCAGCAGCAGGGAAATAACTGATAAACTCAGATGTTACAGGTTATGGATTGTGTTTATGAGTTAATGATTCATAGAAGATGCAACCAAGGGGGTGAAAGAGGGCTGGAGCAATTGACATTTGAAGTTAAAATGAGGAAACCATGAGTTTGTCTATAGTACCACCCAGGGAGATTGGGAAGAGTCCCAGAACGTGTTAGTGAAAAACACGAATGCTGAAAGAATTAAAAATAACATCACGTTGGTGATGCTGGAAGGGAGGTAGCTGACTCAGACTGTTGCCATATTAACAAATCACTCTAAGGCAAGCTAGACTCTGATTTTACCTATTCACAATAACCACATGTGTACACTTCTGTGTACACTAAGAGAACGTGAGTTAATCTAGCATATTGCCATTAAAGTATGAGCTGCCTTGTGTTTACTGAAGGGTAAGATGATGCTTATGGAAGACTACATCAGACGCTTCACAGTATTCTACACCCTTGCTTATTGCTCAGAAACATGAATGTCCAGTCTCTCATGATCACTCTGACCATGCCTGCTTACCGTGCAAAGCCAAGTCTCCCATTGCTCTGATTTCCTTCTGCCCCTTTAAACTTCGCTTGCAGCTAAGAAGGATCATGTACCCAACTGCATTTTGTCCTCACTGGTTATGCAATGTTAATGCAGTGCTATGCGCACAAGATAGTCTGTTCTAGAAAGAGCTGTGTTTATGCTTTGGTTTTAGCAATTTCTTCTGTTTATAGTGCTGAAAAAGCAGGCACTTGTGAAGTCTGGAGGTGCCTGCAGGGCTGCAGCGCCTTGAAGGATAAGCAGAACTGGCCACAGTGCCCGTGTCCTTCATCACGGACTGTTCTGAGGGGTACTTGCACAACTATGAGAAATTGGAGTTGTTTCATGATTAAAATTCCCATCAAGGATCATTTTAGTCTTTTGGGGTCTGTCAGTCTCAGTTCTGTGAAATGAAATGAGTTGTGCACATATAAAACACACCGAGTCACCCAGGACTATACAGGTACTTTAGGAAGTTGCTACAATTCTCTTAAGAGCTTTGAAATGAGTCCTTAATTCACCTCCACTGAGAAGAAACACGGAATATTAGGGGCCAATGAGCTCGTGGTATCAGGATGCAATGAAGTCTTTAGGTCAGCACAAGTATTTGCTTGCTGGTCATATCCACTTGAGACCTTTTCTTTTTCACAACCGTTCCTTGCAGAGGCCATTCAAGGAGACGTGGCTGGTGAGGAAGGCAGCAGCTCTGCATATAATATATAATAATAATAAAGAATGCTGCATCACGCTATGGTCAGACCAAGCAGACTGTAGAAATTTGTAATCTGGCTAACAGACTGTCGCACAAAAATAGGAAAGTGAATTTCCAGAAATGTGCATACGCAGCAGCAGGAACAACTGTGATTCTCCATGTGCTGCAGGTGAGGGAGCCTAATGGTATAACAGGTCAGGAAAATGTACAAAGCTTTGGTGTTGGTATCGACTGTTCACAGTGAGCTCCCTTGCTGCTTTGTCTTCCTGGAGTAAAGTTGCACAGTTACCCTTTGTTTCTTGGGTTAAAGTGCAGTTACAAGCCAGAAAAAGTTGTGTAAAATTGAAAAAAATAATATATATATTCAATGGAACTTCCTTGAATTTTTTAGTTTTAATTGCCTGAGTGTAAGGATAAAACTGCATCTATATGTATATATAGATAGACTAATTATAAAAATTAATGTAATTATATATAATTTTCTTCCCTCTTATTTTTCTTAGCGCTGCAGAACAAACACAATTCTGGGGAAAAAAAAAGTTACCTTCTATTCTGACACATGTATTAACAGAACGGCTTCTTAAAGTGTAATGTCAAGGCCACTTCTGCCAGCAGTCCTCCTTCAGTGGCCTCCTAGGAGGTCACGGCATTAGGAAGGTATGAGTAGAACTTGGTCTGCCACGTCTTTGTTGCTAGAGATAGCGTGCAGAGAGATCCTGCCTCGTCTGTGACTCCACAAAGTGGTGGCAGACCTAGCAGTTATGGGGGGGGACGGACGGACAGGAGGACACAACAAACAACAACCCACACGCTTATTTTTATTCGAACTGAGCACATTTGATCAGATAGCTGTCAAGAGACAATTAACCCGGAGGCTCGGGAGGTTACTTTGGCAAAGTCAGTTTTCAGAATTGTCTTGTATTTTAAAAATAGGGATCCTCTCCACACAGCAGGGGCTTAAACGGTCCTTAACCCTGACCATACACAAGATTATGCGAGGGTTTGACCTGGGGGTCTTGGCCAAAACTGCCCTCCCTCCTTCCCCAACCCCCTGGCCAGCTTTCAGCTTGAAAATGGCAAGACCCCAGTGGCAGTGGGTTAATGGAGTTGTTAAAATGTGGCAACATGGAGAAGAGGGACAACACCTTGCTAAAATAGGGTTAGAAAGTATTTATAAAGCATACAAGTCCCCCTGGTGTTTAGATTAAAATGAGTCTTTGCTATTAAATATATATATATATATATATATATATATATATATATATATATATATATCCCCACCACAAAACCACAGAAATCAAGACCCTTCAGGGCAAACTCATCTCCAGGAAAATAATGGCAGCACCTTTCTGGACTCAGAGAAACACATTTTTCAACAGTAGTTATAACACAAGGGCTGTGTCACGCTTCCTGCAGGGAGATTTGAAAAGTCATTTTTGCAGCAGCTGGGCATTGCTTGTATGAGTAAGAATTACATCAGTTCTGACCTTCTAACGATGGGCTTAAGGAAAATAACATGAACGCAGGTACCAGCATGGTTGCTGTCTTACATCCAGTGGTATACCTTCACTGATTACCATAAAATTAGTCCGAATTTTTATTAAGGCCAGTGGGATCAGGATTTGGCTTATAGTACTGAAGAGAAGCTCTGGTTTTTATTTTTTTTTAGTTGACATCCAGTATCAGAAACTATAGATAGTTCTAATAAGATTGTTCTTTGCAGTAGGTTGAACTAACAAAAACAGCTGGGCTTATTCCTGGTGCTAAGTCATATCAAGATGAAAGACGTTTCATTGATGATATGAAGCTACAGATTTTGGGTGAGCTAATAGGATAGCTGTGATGATTATTCTGAATAGTGTTGATCATTTCAGAAATTTATGAAAACAGGTGAGTTGAGAATTATTCTAAGATATTTACAGTATATATGCAGCATGAATTTTTCATGTGTTAAAATAAATATTTATATATCTATGTATATGCCATGTATATTATGTATGTATCTGTAGATATATACAACATAAAAATAGCCAAGAAATAATTCCAATCTTGATACAACTGGTTCAGTTAAAGACAAAATCAAAAGCAAACCAAAATGAAATATTTATTTTCAAAGTCTTTTTGGTTTCGTGGGGTTTGAAGAGAAGATTCTGTATATTTCTAGTAATTAGCCAAGTTGCTTTTTGCCTAAGTAGTACCTTCTCTGTTCATTAGCATCTCTACCAGATAGATAGAGATGCTAAACTGAACTAGTTACTGCCAAACCAGAGCATTTACTGCACTGCTGCTGAGCTTCTCCCCCCTCTGACTTTTGTACCTCTTACTCCACTCCTGTTTATCAGTCTTGTCTCAATTTCATGTAAAATCTTCAGAAGTGTGCTTATGTTTTCCACAAGTGCCTAGGTGAATAAGAAGCTGTGTCCAGACGAGTGTTGTGGAGCTTCTGTCAAATTTTTATCCTCTGAACTTTCCTGAGTGTTGCCTAGCCCCAGTTCTGTACACCCAGGGAGCTACTGAAATGGACAAGCAGGGGCTTTTTAGTGCAGTAATAGCAAAACCCCAAACGTTTGATAATGATGGGCAAAGCTGTCTTTTGCACATACAAGGAGACTATCATGAAAAAGATTGCTGTGTTGAAATTTGTATGTCGTTTCTGTGTACCTAGCATTTGCTCTTGAAGTCTGAGATATGCTGGTCTGATCTTCAAGCATGGTGGTGACATGCAGCCATTACAGATTTCCTGTAATGTTAAAGAAGAGAGACTTCAGAAAATGCCAATTAACTGGTTTGACCTAGTCTCACCCTGAGCTGAGAGCGTTGCAGGGTTTCTGGGAGCCTTCCTCTGGACCACTGCCTATACCGTCTGCTTCATGTCTAGGTGCTCCTGCACCCAGGAGAAGCCATCTCCTGCTTACTTGGAACCGCAGCTGCACGCTTCATGGGATGAGCCTCCCTGTTGGTAGAGGAGAGTTGTTGACAGGTTTTATCATTGCTGAGGTTCCTAACTCAGGTGAATGCTGTTTGGTTCTTCTAATGAGTGTAATTATCTGTGTGCTGGTAGGAGCTAGGCCCACAACAGCAGAGGTATAGGATGGCAGAGTGGTGCTTGTCTTTGTCTTCTCTGCTTTGTGTAGTTTTGTTTTCTATTAAAGCTCCTTGCTGCTTCTGTCAGCTTTGCATGTATTTATATAGACATATATTTCTTTGTGCATGAGCTTAATACCATTAAATACCTCACAAGTGTTCCCTGTCCTCTTTGCTTTCCTTTTTTGTCTCACGTGGGCCTTGGTTTTGCGCACAGCTTTGCTACAGCCAAGCTGTAAGGGAGGTAATAAATCGTGTGCGTGGCAAAATAAAGTGGAATCAAACCCCCGTATAGCTGCGCTCTGTTACTTTTATGTGCATCGCTCTTTCCCTTCTGCCTGTAGTGGTGTCGGCAATGGTCTAGCCTTCCCTTCCTCCAGCATTATGTTTTCAGCATGCGTTGATTGTTGTGGGGTAGGGGTTTTTCAGCGGCATGCGGTGGGAAAGGTCAGCTGTCAGAAACAAGCCTGTCCACAACTGATAAGGCATTCGAGAGATTGGATTTGACTCATTAAGCACCCTCCCTGTAGACATGGAGTCTGCTCTGCTGCAAGGGGGGAAAAAAAAAAAGGCAAGCAGGAAGGGAAAAAGCCCAGGATGGAGTTGGAGCATGCGCCTGAATGCCCTGGCACACCCTCCCCTTGCCCCCCGACACGCTGCAGGAGCTCGGTGCGCTTCCACCACCTCCATCCCCGCACGCACCCTGCCTGTGTGTGCTTGTGCCCCGACGTTGCACACGTTCACTCCTGCAGTTACACCTACTCAGGGTGTATTCGTTTTCTCTGTGTACATGCAGGTGTGTAGGTTCTCAAGTGTGGGCTCCCCGAAGCTCTGTGGGGAGGTGTGGTTCATGCCCTCGTACATGCACTGTGAGGAGTATGAGGGTGTTCGTTCTGCCCCGTTTTACATGTGTGCATGTACAGCTGCTCTAACCTGGTTTTGTGCTTGTCACTCTTGTAAACCTCTTCCCACTAATGTGTGCTTCCTTTCATGCTGTAACAAAGGGTAAAGCTCCTCTTTCTGCGTGTATATATATATATATACACGTCACATTTGTTCGTATGTGTTTTTCCTGCTTTTCTGGGTGACTGTGCTGTGCAGCCATACTGCTTGTATCTGCATATACATACACTGGCTGCGTAGATATAGCAGAAGCCTAATGTGTTTGTCATTGCATACAAATGCACACATTTTTGCCCCTAAATAATTACTGGCCAAAGCTGCTCTGCCAGCTTGTTAACAGTCCCTTGCCTGTGGCTTTGTTTTGAGAAGAATGATTGTGCCTCAAATTGGGTTTGGAGACTGCTACTTCCATAAACGCTCTTAATGATTTCTCACGACGAACATAAACGAAGGGCGGCGGTGATGCTTGGCAATGTGTTTCAATAGCGCGGCAGTGCTGGGTTCGAGGTGTGCCCACTGCTCGGTGGTGCTGAGGCCCCGAGGAGCTGGTGGTACTGCAGTCTCCGTGGTGCCCGTCGTGTGCACGGCTCTGCCCAGCTCCGTGTCTTTTCCCACCTCACCTTGGCTTTCACCTTCCTTCTCATCTCCCCTTTCCTGCGGGCATGGCTTTCAATACTGCTCTCTGGTATTGAAAAAGGATAATTTTGAGGATCATTATCGTGTTATTACAGTGATTAGCTTTAACTATTTATCTATTCACACTTCGTGCTGGAAGGATGCCCACAGGGCCCCCTGCTCAGCAGCAAGCGTGACGCCTGCTGGAAGGCTGCAGCCAACGCAAGCGCGTGTGCCTACACGTGCACACCTCTTGCACTGATGCCTGTCGGCTCCTGGCTTTCCAGCACCTTACTTTAAGATCTTCCAGTAGTTTCCTAATATAATGCCCTTCCACAGAAGTAGGAGTTTCTCTTCCCACCATGCTGCTTGGATCCAATTAAGACCTGAATGAGCTTCTCATCTTCCTTTCTCTCTGTCTTGGTCTCAATCTTTTTTTGTTTGTTCCTGTGGTCAGATTTGGAAGGCTCCCACCAGCTGTCCCTGTGTTTTTTCCCAAGTAGGACTGACACTGCTATGCGTGCAGGTAATCGCTGAATGGTTTGAGTTGGAAGCGACCTTAAAGATCATCTTATTCCAACCCCCTGCCATGGGCAGGGACACCTCCCACCAGACCAGGTTGCCCAAAGCCCCATCCAGCCTGGCCTTGAGCTCCTCCAGGGATGGGGCAGCCACAGCTTCTCTGGGCAGCCTGTGCCAGTGCCTCACCACCCTCTGAGGGAAGAATTTCCTCCTAACATCTAATCTAAATCTCCCTCTTTCTTAGTTTAAAGCCATTACTCCTTGTCCTATCTCTATGCTCCCTGACAAGAGTCCCTCCCCAGCTTTCCTGTAGCCCCCTGTAGGCACTGAAAGGCTTCTGTAAGGTCTCCCTGGAGCCTTCTCTTTTCCAGGCTGAATGACCCCTACTCCCTCAGCCTTTCTTCAGGGAAGACAGCTATAGGTTTCTAACACTTCTTTCCCTAATGTTATGGCTTTTACCAAGGTCAGAAAGTTTGGAGAGGACCTTATCTTCAGTATGGTGAAGAAAAAATATGCCAAACACACATCCTGTTTTGTTAGATGAATATTTGTGCTCTTGCATCTGCACCCATTAAGAAACAGATCTAAATACCTACCAGGTATTAGGATAAGTTTTTAGAGTTTGACTTTTTTTTTTTTTAAGTAGACTAGAAGAGCAACAGTAGTGTGAAATTTGGGATTGCAACTAGGATTACTGCTGAAGAATAACAAATCTCTCTGAGCTGGTTAATATCATGTTGCTTGTTGGCATAAAACTTCCATTTTTTATTAAAAAAAAAAAAAAAAGCATGGTCCATGTAACTACATTTTTAGTCAGTAAAGTATGTGAGATAAAAAGATGGTGAGTGAACAGCTCAGCTGTACCCTTGCATGCTCCTACCCCTTGTGCTGCCATGCATGTTGTATGCATAACAGTGGAGGGGCAGTGTAACAGCCCTGCTGTAGTGACACCTGTGCAAAGAGTAAGGCTGGTGAATATGTTACATCTTGAGTTTTATGTTCATGGTGCTGTGATGTTCTCTTCTCTGGTCAGTTTGCATTTTGCTGTATGTTCAGTCTGTGAGGAAACGCTTCTTCTGGGTGTTACGTTCAAAGATTAGCATCGTTATGTTTCACAATGGTGCACTAGGAGAAATTCAGAGCAAAATAAAAACATGGGAAAAAATAAACACAGCAGTAATTGGAATTGTCCTCACCCATGCTCAGTGGTGAGGAACCTAAAGAAGTTCTTATGTCCAGTACATAGTCATGGGGTCTGAGCTCTTAACAAAATCAGTAACAATGCCTTGCTTTTCTTCCATGTATAGGAGCTTGGAAGGGAGGGGAGCAAAACTGTTCAAAGAAATGAAGAGGGTTAAAAAAAAAACGTGTACTTAATTCAGCCAAAAGAAATTGATAATTTATGTGAATATATCAAATTGTTTCAGGAAAATTAATTTTTTAAATTGATTTATTGAGCGCCACTTTTAAAGTAAACGTGTTTCATGCTTTTAGTGTGAAATGGAGCTCTGCTTTTTTACATTTTTTTGAAGAAATGCATTTAAGGAAGTGTAAAACAAAAATGTTACATTTCATTTGGGGTCAAGCAAGGTATTGTCACAGACTTGTTTTTTGTCTCCTTGGCCAGTTGATCGGAATATAAATAATGTGTACAGCTCTAAGCACTTAGTGCCATAGTTAGCCTGATAATTGAAGTTTGTTTCTTTGCAAATGACAGGCAATGCAAATTGATAACAGTAGAGCTGTCTACACTTAACGGACAATGGAAAATACGTGAAGAGAGGGATACCCAAGACACTCTGTACACTGCAAATACTCTGAATGGACACGCAGCTTCTCCTCACAGCTGTGGAACTTTCCTTGTTTTGAAGACAAATTCTATTAAACTTCCAGAGCACTCTTTTCCCATAGATCTCAAGGACTTAACCTATATTTTTGTTATCTTTGTAGTACAGATGGAGGCAGTTGAGGTTAATTAAGTGCCTCAGGTTGCACAGTAAATCAGTGGTAAAGTCAGGGATAAAACGCTCAGGTCCTGACTCCTACACCTGTAGTTTGTCATTTAGAGCAATTTTGGTGGGCAATTTAAAAGATGGCTCAAAAAGATGATGTTACCAACCATATGCTGTAATCTTTTGTAGGCATATGCCATCTTATTTATTCATTTCCATTATTGTAGTACTAATACTTTTGTTGTAAAAGCGTTTTAGCTAAAAGGCTTTATGAAAGCTTTTTTTTAAATCTATTTTGTGTGTTATTGAAGCGAATGATGCTGATGGCTGATTTGTATAGCAATTAGTTCATTCATGCAGGTTCGGATTCTTCTGAGACCCTTCTGTCTTCTGCTTCCCTTCAGAAACAGATAGAAAAGGTAACTTAGAGGGGCAGTAGGGGATGTAAGGCTCATTTTATTGATAAATCTAGATTTAAATAATCCCTGTATGTGTTAGACTAACTAGGAGGTTTCCTGCCATACATCTGATACTGTTTTTCCTATCAGATGAGGTTTCATTGAAGTAACTAACACACTGTTGAGTGAAGAAGAGTTTTCCAGGCACTGTCGTTTCTCTGTTTGCTTTCAGTCTCTGCTGTTCAGTGGCAAAAGTGGTCAGGAGAGGTAAACCACTTTGTGGGGCTGGCTGTGGGAATCTTAGGCAGCTTTTGCAGTGCAGGGAGTCAGAGACTCCTCTTTTTTTTGGAGCCAACCCAAAGGGCATTGCCCAATGACACAGCCAGCAGCACACAAAGACTGAGCCCGGGCCTCTGGAGCTCCAGTACAGTATCTCCAGAGAAAGCAGTTCTTCCTCCTGTTTTCACTGAGAGCTCTAGAGTTCAGAGGAATAGTAGATTAGTCAGGTTTGACAAAAAGATGAGCATTCGTTGTATCATTGTTTCCTTGATCTCTTCTGAGCTTCAGTTTGTGGACCTTTTCACAAGCATTCTCATCTAGACCTGAAGGGTAATATGTGAAGCAGCTGATAGTGGAGAAGAGGGCATGACTCATGCCAGGCAGCTGGCGTTCTCTGGTGTAAGTTAATCCTTCCTTTGCTCTTACTGGTGAGATGAAAGTGGTAAGATCAGAGCTGCTACAGCATGTGCAAAATTGGGGATCAGCACTCAGAGAGCCCAGTCTTGAGTGTCTCTCACCATTGCATTGAGCTCCTAGGCTAACGTTGTTCTTCACATCTCTTAAACGTGGTGAGAGATGTCCTCCATTGATTTTTATCTACAAAGTTTCTGATGTTGTTACTGTGATTCTTCTCTGCTTCCAAATTCCTAATTATGTGGAGACAATAAGTGAGAATGAGGGGACTGAGGAAACAATAAATAACACTATTTCAAAAAAATCAAACATTGCCTAGTATGGTTTAAACCTAGTAAGCATTTGGGAAACTATTGTTTTTACTGTGGCGCTCCAGCTCAGCACTTAGTTTTCTCCATTTTAACATAATTCTATGGTTTTACAGCCAACATTTTCAAACAGCAAAAATTCTTTTTCTTCTGAAAAATTATTCATAATAATTTCCTTGAAGTTATAAGTGATGTTCTTTCAGTAAGGTTTTACCAATTCAGTCAGTTTAACCATCTCATTATGCCATTAAGATGACTTAGATAGTCCTACTTTACAGTTTGTGGAATATAAATGCAGTATATGATACGACTCTCAAAGCTTGCACATATCAGCATCACTGTGGGTGAAGCTTAGAAGATGCTTTGTACATAGAAGAATGATTCAATATTTCTCATATACATGAATAATTAAATAAGCTTTGTAATGCTTTCCAAACAAATATTTGCTTTTGATTACTGAGAGCAGAAAAGTGTGAGACAGCAAGCATGGGACCTTCTGAGAGGATTTGATAAGTGGTGTCACTGATTCGATTGGGTGGTGTGAAGCACAGTCAGAGTACGAAAAAAAACCAAAAACAAACCCAAACTATCTGGGTACATTTTCTTTTCCTGCCTAAAGGCTAGACAGGAGAAATGCAATAAAAGGCCCTGGACAATTTAGTGGAGGATGCAATAATCTCCTGCTTAGCTGTTCCTGGAGTCTGTCTCCCTCTCTTTAAAGTAACAGTCTGATTATTATTAAACAACCCAGCTTTGTTTTAATAATGTGAATCCGAATGAGCTGCTTCGCTTCTGAGGGCTTTCATTAGGATTTCAACGTTCAGGCACTGGACAGCTCTTTCAGAGGGCTGATGGAAATAGTTCACCTTTTTTGTCCTTCAGAAGTGCTAGCTGACTTATTTTTTGTGACATTTGATGTACAATTTCTCCTCCCCTAACCTCTAAGGGAACATCAGATACATGTGAAAGTGACTCAGAGAGCATAAATCTTTCATTGTTCTGCGACATATTTGAGGATCGTAGATATTATAGGTGACTCCCAGGGCAACCCTTCTGCCCAGAACAGAATTACCTCTTAGCAGATTTCACAGGGTTTTGCCCAGGCTGGGATTCCACCCCATCCTCGAGGAGGTGATGCTGTGATCTCTCAAAGCTCATCATCTAGAACAGCTTCTAAGTCTATTTTCTCCTTGTTTCATACTGTTTGTAGCTAGAATTTATTCTTTCCTGACTTCACTATGACTCAGGTCGAAAGATTTCTTTCAGCTCAGTTAGAATTTTAAAACTCTAGGGGTATTGTTGTCAGTAAGAATTAGTATAGAAAAGGGGAAAAGATGTGTGTTCTGACACTGTGACATTTAGTCAGGTCCATACCCAGCTATATAGTGACAAAGCAGGAATACCTAGTAATGTGAACAGCACGGGAAGATTGCAACAAAATTTCTCCCCCCAAAGCTCCCAGTTCAGTTGTACTTGCTGGGATCATTATCTTACCCGTTCATCTGGTCAGAAATAAATTAGATTTTTTCCCTGCCACGCTGCTGAAAGCACAGCTGATGCCCAAGTGCCCTAAGTTCATAGGCACTGAGTACTGTGGCTCTGCTGCAGTACCCTACTGATGCTGCTAGCATATCTGCAGGTGAGGAAGGCCCATCCTGCGAGCAGCAGGACTAATGTCATCAGTGGGAGAGCCTGCTTTTTTTTTTTTTTTTTTTTTTCCTTTTCCCTCTTCATATTTAGGCCTTCTGCATGGCTGCATTTTAAAACATTGTGTTATATTCTTGTTGTGCTGACTTGGTTACCTATCCACAATATATTATGAGCACGTGGGTATTTTTTCTTGTGGTCTGGATTCCTGGTCAGTTTAACTGGAAGATTTTTTTTTTCTGTCTGCCATGGCGGAAGGCCATAGTGAATTTTAATGGTAACGGTTCTGTTGTCAGTGGCCAACTTTAGAAGCAGATTTTTCATAAGGTAAGTTTTGTACCTGTAGGATTTTCCCAAGTCACAGAGAACCATTGAATGCCAGGGAGAAAAGGGCAGTAAGAACTGTTTTACGTATGGACTCGTGTTTGACAGAAGGTCAAAGGAGTAACCAGCTGTTCTGCTGCCTCCATCAATAACATGTTCGGTTTTGGCAGAGAAGCCTGACACTTAGCAGTGTTAGGCCGTCCCTAGATTATCAGACAGCACCAGCTTTTCAGTGCAGAGCACAGCAAACCTCTCAGATAAGGTAAATCCCACCAAACACTGGAGTGGTTATTAATTCTGAAGCAGTGCAGAGAGTTTGCTGTTCTCGCTGACAAAAGACGTACTCCAATGTTGGCTGTAAACCAAAGCCCAGTGAGACAGGGACTGCCTCGGAGTACACCTGCAGTACAGTGGGCTTTGAGAGGAGGTGAGCAGTTGCCTTCTGTTTTTAAGAGAACTACCTGAAGTTTTCTTTAGGAGACTTCAAGAAAGTTACTCTCCCTTTTTTATAGTTTTCTAAGTATTTTCTAGTTGTCTGAGGCCAGAAATCCTAACTGTGACATGAGATGCTGCTTTTGTTGAGTTGCTCATGCTACCCATGGGCAGAATCGGTGCTTCTTGGACTTGTTATTTCCAGCTTTAAGAGCGTATTTATTTTCAGGTATCCTCCAAAACTTTGTAGGCTCCACAGTCTTTGCTGGGGTGGCTTCCTGACACTACTGGGAAAAATGAGAGCTTGCTTTTCCTCCACAAATATGTGAGAGAATGTATCAAATGAGCGCAAGACGGGGAGCTAGGAGGTCCTGAACACTACTTCTGTTACTGATTTCGTTGTTGTTGTTGGCTATGAGTAAATCCGTCAAAATCTGTGCATTCCCTTTTTTATACATGAGTCAAAATGTCAAGGTTTCTCTAGTTTCTAGTGATGTGAATTTTGAATATTTGAGTTATCCTTTGTAAGAAGAGTTTTGATAAGAGCACACAGCAACAGCTTTTCACATGAAAACAAAACAAACAACAACAAAACAACAAGGAATTTAAAAGCTACCAGCTGGCTCTCCTGAGTGGGCAATATGGCCATATACAGTATGGGAAGATCCCTGGTCTTTACCTGTCCTGAGAGCTGAGACTTGGCAAACTCTGGAGTTTCTGTAGGGATGAGAAGAGCCAGCAGCTTGGCTCAGGTAGTTGTTGGCCGTGCTTTGGTTTCTGCTCTTGCTATCAGTCTGTAGCACGTAATGGCAGCTGATCTGGGTATTTGAACAGGAGTAGATCTGAGACTTGCCAAATAAATAGGCTTTGCAGTGGGGTGGTAGTGGTGACTGCTTAATGTGGTAGTGGTGACTGCTTAATGTGCTAGCTGTGCGTGTTAGGTTAGTGATCAGTCAGAAAAGGCTAATGTTTTTCTCCTTCTGAAAGCCAAGGGATGACTCCATTCATTCCAGGAAAATGTCTGTAGTGGTCATTTTGAAGATCCTAGGTTTCAGTTCTACTCTGGCGATTTCTGTGAGTCTTTGAACATGCCAAGGGTTAAGTCTGAATGTGAAGTTTCATACATGTCTCAGAGGTCTGCAAATCCCAGCTGTTGCAGAGAATTTAGTCATGAATGTGTTTTAAAATAAATAATAGGGTTAGATTAATGTTAACAAATGAAATGGAAAATTTAATTGCTTACATCTGCCAAGTAACCTACTTTCACATTCTGATTTTTGTATTTCTACCTAATATTAAGTGAGTTAAAAATTAAATCTTGAGAATCATATATAAATCAAGAGTTTGCAAACATATTCTAAATGCTGTTTTAAGTAAACTTTATTTTTGATGCAGTGGAAAACAGCTGCATTACCACACTTGAACAGCTAGATTATTGCTTCAAGGTAATGTCATTTATGTATGCAGAGTGTTGCATCCCAGCAAAACCAGGGTTTATTCTATTGTTCCATGTAACATAAACCAGGGATTTCTGTTGACACGGATTTGGGTCTTACATTTAGCTATTCTAGTTTAGGTGCCTTGATATGCTGCAGAAACTCTTTGGTACAGTAGCACTGTTTAAGGAATATGAAAGCCATAAGTACTACAGGGCAATTTGATATAATTCTTTGAGCCCTTAGCATCTGATCCCCTTTTTGTGGAAAGTCTGTGGAGCCTTCAGAAATGTGCATCACAAAGGTCACTAGTTAACAAATGGCTCACAACTCCTTGGTCTTACAGATATCACTAGGCTGTGCCCAAAAGTACACGGAGATACTCTGAGATCCGCAGCACACTCAGGGCTTTTTTCTTCTAAATAATACATTGTGAAGAGAACTTATATCTGTTTTCCCATCACTTGCTCTCTGTTGGTTCTCACGTGCCTTCTGGTCACAGGCATTGCATACATCAGAGCATCCTAACATGCAGGCCAGCATGGAAAGGTTGTGCTTGATAAAAGCCTTTCATGTGCCAGGGCATGACAGCTGTGTCAGGCTGCTGCTGTGCTGTAGCTTGGAGGAACGCTCAGTCAAGCTCTTTGGAGCTTGGAGCCTAATCTGTGCACTAAAGCCTTTAATGTGGCCATGTGCTTAGGTCCACAGCCAGCAGTTAAGGAATTAGTGGTTCAGAGAATGTATTTTAGAGGGTATATTGACCTTGGGAGTTGTACTTATGGAGGGGGACAGTTGTGAAGTCTGATCGGCCTGGGAGCCCCAGGGAGATCTGAGAGTTGTGGTCATTTGCAAATTTGAATATTTATCCAGAGCAACCTGGGGAGGAAGAAAGAAACTTATGACAATATATGAAACAGAAGTAGGTCATGTTGTACCAAACCTCTTTGATATACCTGCAGGAAATAAGGATGCAAAGATGGATCAGGTGTGGGGTCCCATTTCTGATGGTGGTAAGCAACAGGTGACTGGAAGAAACAGGCAGGTGATGTAGTTGCACACAGGGGTGGGTTGATAGTACCTTACATTAAAACCACTGGTAAGAGTAAGAATGTAAGAGTTATCTCTCTCTGAATTTTCTGTGCCTTGGCTTGATGAGTCTGCTGTGGTTGCCTTAAATTACCACTTAGATTTCTAATCTACTCTTTGCCTCCTCCTTTGTACTGAGTAGACCAGTGAGATTTTGTCTAAGTGGTTGAGCAACTGTAAATGAGCCCTGTTAATATGTCTTGTAGTGAGTGAACAAGCAACCACCCGTGCCCCCCTGCCCCAAAGACATGAAATGTGTGTTCAGTGCCTCACAGATCTGTGGCTGTGGGAAAATGGCTCAGTCGTAATGATTGTGTTTGACTCCTGCCCTCAGACGCCAGCTCTTTGATCAGAATTACCTGCAGGTGTATAAAGCATGTGTCCAACTTGATTGTAACACATTTCCTTCCGATGGATCAGAAGTGACTAGGCAGGGGAATTATCATTGTGGAGAGTGTTGTTAAGTTCTTGGCTCTGACTTTGAGAATTGCAATCAATATCAGCCCTGTGCTTAGGCTGGTTGTGCATTGACACAAGCATATGAACTGCACTCCTTGGTGGTAGTTCAGCATATTCAGAATAGAATCACTGAATCAAGTAATTCGGAAGAGACCTCCAAAGGCCCCGTAGTCCAACCACTTGCTTAGAGCAAGTCCAATTAGAGCAGACAGCTCAGGAGCACGTGCAGTCAAGTTTTTGGTGTTCTCAAGGATGAAGATTTCAGAGCTTTTCTAGGTCTTTCCTAATGTTGGGCCATCCTCAAGGTGAAACTTTTTTTTTTCATATAGAATCAGAATTTCTCATGTTCCAGCTGTGTCAGTTGCCTCTTGACCTCCTTCTGCACACCTCTGAGATGAATTTGGCTCTCTCTTCTCTCTGCTCTCCCAATTAAGTAGCTGTAGAGAGCACCAAGGTTTCCCCTGAGCCCTCTCTCCTTAAAGCTTTACAAACCCAGCTCTCCCAGCCTCTCCACACCTATCACCTTCTCCAGCACCTTAAGCATTGTGGTAGCTCTTTGCTGAACGCACCACAGAATATTGAAGCTATTTTTATACTGGGGAGCTCAATACTGGGTAGAGGACTCCTGATGGGATCTAACAAGTCTCTTAGAGACAGGAAGAATTGCTCTCCCTGGCCTGCAGGTTGCATGCTGCTAATGCAGCCCAGGATGCACTTGATCATCTTTGCTGAAAGGGCACACAGCTGACTTGTGTTCGGCTTGTCCTCTAGGACCCCCCGGGTCTTTCTCCATAAAGCTGCTGTTGAGCCAGGTGGCTTCCAATTTGTACTGTTGTAGAGTAATTTGTCTTACTGTTTGCTCACAGGGGTGTGTAGACACACAGTACACTTTCATAAGCACAAACACACGTTACTGCCACTTTCAAAGTGCTCAGATTTTTAATGAATTTATCCTGTGATACCCTCAATTGAGATGGCAGAAGTGTGTGCTTAAAACAGCCCTATCACTTGAGGATGATATATGTTCTTGTTGCAGCAGTGCTGTTTTGTCAGTACTGTTTCATGCTGCGAGGGCACATATTTCATCACGCAGTTGTTTTTCAAGAAAGGCTATGACAAGTATTTTCCCTTTAGTCTTGTACTAACAAATTCTGGCTAATCTGTATTAGGATTACTAAATGAGACAAAATGAAGCAGAAAAACACTAATGTCAATGGCAATACCACCAGCACTTGCCTTATGCCATGGATTGTAAGCAATGATGGTTTGACTGCTTGTACCGTGTTCATGCTCAGAATTGCTTTTGTGGCTGGGAGTCAGAAAGCATATGGAGTGGGCAGATCTGTAGGTCTATCTAGACTCCATTGTACATACAATTTTCTACTAGATTGCATGAGTAGGAAGGGACTGCAGACAGTCCTCCGGGAAGCTTTACCATGACAGTCCCCTATTCCTTCCACTAGGCAAGATGAGGGTACCTGGCTGACTTGGGCCACACCAGTGCAGTATTGTGGAGGAACTGATTCTGAGTGATCCTGGAATCCCAGGTAGCAGGAGGTAGATTTCCAGCTCATGCCAACAATTTTGGGGTGTTCAAATGCTGCCTCTGGTTGCTAAGAGATGGATTCAGTGGTTTCCCCTACGGTACATAAATGAAATCTGTTTATTCATTTTTTTAAATGAGGAAATAATTAATGTCACATGCTCTAAAAAATCACCCATGTTTATTTTTGCTGTATTAAAAGCATGCCTAGTAAAGATTCTCTGGATAAGGTGATCAGACAAAGTTCTGGGACATGTTTACCAGCAGTATCATTTCTTACAGCTGTGGACAAATGTGTGTTGTGTGGACTTCTCTCATACTTTCAAAGAAGGAAACTACAGGACGTTTTGGCTTTCTTGTCTGCTTGGTCTCATTAAGTTGAAAGAAAGGGGAAGTTCTGTGGAGATTATATTTTGGTGCCTATCTTAGATTGCCTAGCAGATAGGTTAAAAGCAGAGCATTGAATTCAGCAAGGAAGCTAAATATCAGCATTTGGGAGACTTTGGTTCCTCTTGGAACAACATGTGATGGTCATGTTGTTAATATCAGAATTTTCTATCCTTCTCCTGATAAGGATGTACAGTGTCTTATAGCAGTGTCTTTAAATGTACTTATCCTAGGCTCTGCTGCACACTTGTGAATGGTCCCTGCGGTGGCAGTGCTGCAGTGAAACTGAAAACATAGTACTGAAATTTATGGGTACTGAGGACCCTGTTGTTAATTGTCTTGATAGCCATACTGCAACAGGAGCCGTACAGTCATTAGCATGTCATGATATATGGCTGTACAGAACATTAACAGTGTTGTGGGAATTCTCAGAAATTTCATAGCTAGCTTCAATCTTTCCTTGGCTAATGACTAAACAGTTCTTCTGTTTCCCTTCTTTTTCCAGCGCGAGATGAGAACATGGCCACTTTCCGTGGTTCTGAATACCTTTGCTATGACCTGTCTCAAAACCCCATCCAGAGCAGCAGCGATGAGATCACTCTGTCCTTCAAGACGTGGCAACGCAACGGGCTCATTCTGCACACCGGCAAGTCTGCTGATTATGTCAACCTGGCCCTCAAAGATGGCGCGGTCTCGCTGGTCATTAACCTGGGGTCTGGGGCCTTCGAGGCCATTGTGGAGCCTGTCAATGGCAAATTCAATGACAACGCGTGGCACGACGTTAAGGTGACGCGCAACTTGCGGCAGGTAATGGTGATGGGGAGAAAATGCTGGGGAAAACTGTTCTGTTTTATTTCGACAGGGGCAAAGTGGAGGGAGTAATGGGGATGTTTGGTGGGATTGCTAGAGTTTCTCCTTCTCTGGATGTCAATATCTAAAGGACAGTGGAAAAAAAACGTTAGTTAATGGGAATTTATCCCTAATGTGGTATCTTCATTTCCACTTTATTAATTTTCTGTTTTACTTGGTTTGATTTAATAATAATAATCTTGTGCCATAACTTTACTTTCATCTCCCTTTTTCTTTTCTCTATTTTTGTTCTGCATTTTTTATTTTATTATTTCCTTAATTATGATTCAATCTTATCAGTAATATTCTTGTTGCATTTAATTACTGTGGGAATGGAATCTTTTTTTTCTAGCAGCCAATGCTCTGCACCTCTATCCTTTTTCTTTAATTTTTGTTAATTTGTCTAGCCGTTGCCATGATGCCATAATTCTAATTATGGAGATCTTTATTTTTCCTTTACTTTTTTTTTTCTTTTGTGTGTGCATGCAAGTGTGCAGGTATGCAGGCTGGTGGGTATGTGTGTAATTATTTTACCTTTATAGCTTTTGACTTAATTGGCCGGAGTCTTTGAGTCTTCTTGATTCTCTGTTCTTCTTTTCTTCTTGTTTATTTTTCCCATTCTTTCTATAATGAGATTCTACTTTATTTCTTGTGTCTCTGCCTATGAGACTCTTCCGTTGGCTGTGAGGACTGGAAAAGTGGAGGGATCAAAAAAGCCAAGCAAACCCAGACCAATCCAACACCCTACAATTCCACTTTGGAAAAGTTTTTGTCTGATTTTACCACTGTAATTTTGCGCATTTGCATGCTGCCTTTCTAAGCAGACAACTCTACCAGGTGATGTATTTGGTAGTAGGCTAGCCTTAAAATCCTGAAGCCTTCCTTATGAAATATAAATTCCGACAAAAATAGATAAGATAAATTTAAATAACCTTGCTCTGAAAGTTAGTGAATATATCAAGTCACTCCATGTGATAAATGGGGTTTACACTGTGGATAGGAGTTATTTGGTGTCATGCTGATCGGTAGAGGCAGCAGAAATAGCTTATAAACTGAAATTTTAAAATCAATTTGTGACAACGGAGTGATCTATTTGCTCATTAATGTGAATATTAACACAACCTTTAATAGTTTTATTCAAGTTAATATAACATCTTTTGCTGAGAAAACAGCTTTTGTGGTAACATTTTACAGTAGCAGAAGAAAAAAGTATGAGTATAGGCCTATCTGTGAGTATCTGTGCCAGGGGCCAGAAACAGTCTTTACCAACAGATATTAGTGGATAATTTCTGTTGTGGCTATTTTACATCTGTCTGTTAAATATTTGGGTTTGAGGGTAAAGGTCTTTCCTATGTGAATTCCTGTATTTCTACATTTTCAGGATATTTGGTGGCTTGATGACAAATCTGTTGCCAAACTTTTATGAGACTGCAGGGTTCTTGCTGATGGCAGGATTAGTCTATTTTCACTAGTTTGTACGCAGATGCAGATTTAATTTCTAATGCAGTGGATGGGTCTTAATGATCCTATTTTGTGCAAATGCTCCCATCAGTCTAGTAGAGGGAGATACACCAACTGGTTGAGGTCTGTCAGTCTGGAAGGGCCCAAAATACTGCTTTATTTTATGTGTTTCTTATTTTCAGATGGTGTCAGAATGGCTGGTCTCTGAATATCTCAGTGTAGTTTACTGGTCATTTTAGTTAATCATGCCTTTTGTTTTTGTTAGAAATTAGTTTTCAATGAGAAAATGAGCCTGAAGCAAAGTGCATCCTTGCTTCATGACAGGTTTGCTTTGGATCTTGAAGTAGTAGAAAGTGGGGAAGGATTCCAGACAAAACTGTGGATGGGAAGCTCTCACTCTTTCTTAATCTTTCACCTAGTGATTTCATATTTTTTGAGTCCATGGTTAAATAGAAATATGTCTATGCCTCTTTGTCTTTGATTAGATCAGGACAGTGTTTTGTCAATTAAAAGGAATTTGGTGAGCCTCTTGCCAGTTAAGCAGTGCTGGAAATTTCTAATCCTCCTGGTCTATTGACTATGAATATTTTCCTGTGATTCGGAATTCTTAAAAGGGTTCAACTTGACTTGACAAGAGAGACGATCTTTTAATAAGATGGCTGTGATCTTTCCAAAGGAAGACCAATCTTAAAATCAAATAAAAAATAAATAGCAGAGATAATTTGTGGTCCAGTTCTAGCAACAGGTATGACAGAATGCAGTTCAACCCAAAAATGTCAATAAGGCTGGATTTTTTTTCTTTTTTTTTTGATTTTTTTCCTGTATACTTCTGTTTTAACTTTTGGCCAAGTTTGGTCTCAAAATGATGACATATACTCAGAATCTAAAAGTACCTAGAAACTGGAACTGATGAGGCCTTGAGGAGAAGCAATCCTGCTAGTCGTGAAAGCTGTCATCTAAAAAATATTGGTAAGTTTAAACATGAGGTTTCAATAAAGACAAGTCTTAAACGCTTTAGCCTTCCTGTTAGGTTCTGTGCATTCTTACTGCTAATTGATATTACCGGGGATGAAGAAGTCTTAAAACCATTCAATCTCTAGGATAAAGAGTTTGAAAACAAGTTTGACTGATATTTAGTTCATATCTGCTATAGACAGTTTTCAGTACACATCTGAGAGTGGTCATTTTGTATCGACCCTTTAAGGCTATGAATGTTCATCTGTTAATTTATGTGAAGTCCTTTAATTTCTTCATATAGAAAATGTAATAAAATCAAAATAGATTATTTACAAGGTAAAAAATTGTATACTTTTTCGTTCATTACATCCCATATAATTTTGTATGTAATACATTACCTACTCTGCATCTTTACTGACACAAATTGACCTGTAAACTTGCAACATTATGTAGGTCACTTGGAAGTCTTGTTTCCAGCTATGTCCAAGTTTCCTCAAAGAAAACAACCAAACAAAAACCCAACACCAAAGAATTGCCCATGAATATTGAGGCTTAAACTTTAAAATAAATTAGAAATTCCAAGAATATGATCCAAAGCTAAAACAATTCCAGGTAAATGGATTATTGGGAACATTAAGATGCCATCTAGTCTTCCCTGCTCTTTTTGGGGACGAGAGAAGGGAGGAGGATTTGCATAATTTTTTGGCTGTTCCTGGAATTAGAGCAGAACTTTAAATAGCTGGACTTTTGCCCAGTGCATTTTGGAATTGTTAAATGTTTTGTAGTTAATCTAGTAGAGTACTAAGTGCTTCCTCTTTTTTTGATCAAATGACTATCACAGCAGTTAATCTCCTTAGAGACAAACCATGTGAACCCACAGATTCCCTTGAGTAGTGATTGTTAATGTCAAAGCAAATCTTGTTTATTTATCTTATTATTTCAGTTAAAACTAAGCCCCGTTTCTGCTTTGTGTGAAACCTTTACTAGAAATAGGATCATGGCTGTATTTTACCAGGACTTTCAGAGTGTGTTTGGGGCAGTGTGGTTTGAAGCAGCAGAGGAGACTGAAGGTCAGGCTTCCCAACCCTGTCTTCAGCTCTGCTGCTGATGCTCCACATCATTTTTACCATGCTCTTCCCCTCCCCCACACGCCAAATCCCAACTTCCTTGTTTGTAAAAATGGGATTCCTAACACGGTAATGTCAATGCACAACTCTTTGAAATTTGCAAGATGGCTTTTATGCAAGGCGGCATAGATCTTCCATGTGTAACTTACTGTTATTCTTACAAACTTTGATTGCAAATGTGACAAGGAGTTGGAGTCTCCATAGGCTGCACTTCTATATTAGCACCGAAGCTAGTCACCGTGCAAAATTTGCTATGGAGATCTTGAGCTCCTGAGCTGCTAAAAAGCGAGCAAGAAGTGTGTAGGTTCAAGAAGTTGGCATCTGTGCACCTTTGGAGGGATTAACAAAGCATCTGCAGAGCTGCGCTAAACTAAAGCACTAGTTGATGAATTCTCCTTGCTCTGTAATATAGATGCAGTAAAACAAGAGACACAATAAATACCATCAATATTCTGTTTTCCAACGTTGATGCAAGTGACAGAATTCATCCTACACAATTTCTCAATATATTTCTTCCTAAGAGAGGAGATGTTCAACCCCTATGTGCTCAGGTGACACAAACACCGAAGTGCACACATTTTTATATGCTTCTCCTAAAAGTCACAAACTCACCTGCTGTAAAGAAACCTGCAGACTGAGAAACTTGTAAGGACAGACTCAGAGTCTTGGACTCGTCTTCAGCTGTATTCTCCAGCCAAAGAAATATTGGCCTGCCTCTGGTTCTCCATGACACGTGAGGGTAGTGAGGCCTGAAAGACAAACGAGAATATAGAGATGTTGGTGGGTGGAAGAAGGGGAGTCATGGTTGGATTTGTGCTGGAGGGGAAAACTAGCATATGCAACTCTGAGGGAAAGGTTGGGGGAAGCACCTTCATGGGTATCTGCAAGGTAAGTATTGCACTGTTTTAATTTTGCTTTAGTTCTGGATAATGTATATAAGAGTTGAAGTTAATGACTAATACCAGGGTGGGAAGACTGGGCAGCACCCTTCTTCTTTACAGGGTAGATGGCATGGTTCCCCATAGAGTCCTGGTCATATTGTCCTCTTTCTCACTTTGTGTGTGTCAGGTGCCCCACGCCTTTTTTTGAAAGACTAACACTAGACCATTCATGCAATGTGTCATTTTTACTAACCAACTAATGTACTAACACCCTAACGACTCATCTTTGCTTTTAGTTATTTTAATTAACAATCGTTCTGTTCACGATTTTTTAATTTCCTTTCTTCCCCCTTTTCCGCAAAGCACTCAGGCATTGGACACGCTATGGTAAACAAACTACATTGTCTGGTAGATATCATTCTTATTGTCTCTTTTTTTGGGTTTGCCGTGTGTTACCTGCCTTTTCCTTCCCCTACTCCCCTTTATCCCCCCTCCTTTATACTTACTTCTTTAATTTTATTTTGATTTCACTGAAAACACATTTCTTTTTCTTTATTATTATTTTTTAATGGAAAAAAATGAATAAGACAAGCAATAAACACAAATATTCTGGAAATGGGGTTTTGACATTTCTCTCATTGGTTTCCTCACCTCCCTATTTAGTTCATCTTTTGTATTCCAGTGATATTTTTTTTTCTTCTTTGCTCTTGAGTTTAGCTTTCTCTCTTTTGTTTTTTCTTCTTTTTTATCCCCTTTTGATTATTTTTTTTTAAAAACTCTGAAGGTTTCTGGATCAGAACCATTGCAGGGCCTCTAGTCCGTGGTGGTGAAGGCTCTCTTTTTCTCTCATCCTTTTGTTGTGGCAACGGCTCTTATAGGCAAAGTGGCCGGAGTTGTCCTCTTTCTCCCCACTTTCCCCCACTTCCCTCCCTTCTCTTTCTCTCCTCCTGCCTCTCTCACTTTCTCTCTCTCTCTGACTTTCCACCTGCCGTGGCCGAAAGGAGCTCAGCCGGTTGTTTGTTTCAGTACACACTCTGCATGGCATGTCCACGTCTGGTGACTCGCCCGTCTCCTACTGGCCTCAATATACTTTCCTCCATCTTCCCTTCAAACCACTAACAACATATAAGCAAAACACATCAAATTCACTTGCTCCTCTCTCTCCCTCTCCTTCTGTTCCCCTTCACTCGCCATGTGTTTGGGGTTAGAGGTTTTGGGGACTTTACTGTTTGTTTTTGAGTTTGTTGGATTATTATGGGGTTTGTTTGGTATTTTTATTTTTGGTTGCATGCGAGTGTGAAATAGTTTTTCCTCTCTCACTCTCTCTGTGCTATCTTTTTTTTCCTCTCATCTTTCTGGGCTCCAGATATAATAGCATGAGATATCAGAGCACAGTATGTGCATGCTTTGTGTTTTCTTTCTTTCTTTCTCATCTCTGCTTCTTTCTCTTTCTCTCTCATTGGTATGCGGTTGATTTATTTTATTGTGATTTATTTTATTTTGATTTCTTTTGTATTTATATTTTGGTTGAGTTAGTTTGTAAAATATATTTTTTTCTTTTAATTTTATTTTTGTGGTGGGTGGTGGGTGTGTGTGTCTCTAGGTACGTGGCATGCACATCCATAATGTATTGAAAGTGAGATCCTCTCCCCACCCCTCCCTGAATGCATGACCGTCAGTGTGCTGTGAGCAAAAGAAACATAAAAAATAAAAAATACCAACCTCGTCTTCATTAGTGCTTTTTTTTACTGACAACCATAACTAACTGTAATCATTAAAATAAATACTAATTAATCATAAAATCAACTAATATGAGAGATCTTTTTCAAGGACAGTTCCATTTTCTGGCCTGAGTAGACTGCAAGCATCTCAATGGGTAGACTGCTGGCTCAGCCTGAAAGTGCTGATATAGCAGAAAGGGAGAAGCAGATGCTGAAGCATTTCCATTGTGGGTGAAGCAGACCAGAAAATGGAGCTTGGTTGAACTAACAACAACAACAAAAAAAAAACTCTCAAAAACCCACAAAAAACAAATCTCAACAAAATCTTTAATAAAACCAACATAAAAATGTAAGGGAGGTGACTTGTTCTGTTCAGGATTGTAAGGTCATTGCCTGGATTTTTTTTGTCCATTGTGTCCCTTGAACAGGTGACCATCTCTGTGGATGGCATCCTTACCACCACGGGCTATACACAGGAGGACTACACCATGCTGGGCTCAGATGACTTCTTCTACGTGGGAGGGAGCCCCAGTACTGCTGACTTACCTGGCTCTCCAGTAAGCAACAACTTCATGGGTTGCCTCAAAGAGGTAAGTATTTCAAATTAATTATTGTTTCTGTGCTTTTTCTTTCTCAAAATCATTACATTTTCCCTCCTGTCATTGCACACTCAACGTCTTTCCTTTATGATAAATTTCATGCTGATACTGCAATGTCACTGTAAGGATAAACTTGTCATTCAGCTGGACAGAAGGCATCAGCTGCAAAAGTCATGAGCTTATGGTCAGAAAAATTCTGGTGCTTGAATTACAAGAAAAATAAAAAATAACAATAACAACAACAAAAAAGGCTTAAAGCAGTTTTTTGGGTGGAAAATCATCACTAGACGTATATTTTGGATCATTTTTAAGCTCCTGGACTTTACCTAGGAATGTAGTCAGTTGTGAGTTTTCCAGGAAGATACATGGGTAGGATAAACTGGAAAAATGAAAGATGAAGATAATATAAAATGTGTATGCAAATTAGGTGAAAAGAGTTGCGACTTGAGAGCATAATGCAGATAGAGCAATAATGCGACCTGTGGACTTGAAGCATACTGTGTTGGTAAGTCCATGCAGCAGAGCACTGCTGCATTGGCCATGAATAGCTAGCTGGCTTCCAAAGCCATGTTGTCTCACACTGGCTGGCTGCCCCTGTCACATAGTTAATCTACAACTTTGAGAAAATCCACACGTGGGTAACAGAGATTGGAGCGCCTGGCTGGCAGCAGGAACCAGAATAATAGACTCGTGTTCCTTGAAAATAGTAACAAGAATAAAATAATAAATGACAAAGCCACAGCCAAATTCTGAAACTTGGTGCAGTTGTTTGGGGTTATGCTCTGTGCAGGTGTTGTGGCCTGATGTCAGCATTTGTCATCTTTCCTAATTCTCTTATCAGAATTTGTGATGATCGCTGTCATTAATGGTGATATCTATGTCAACATCCCCAAAATGTGCTATAGAAAGCTAACTGAAAAAACAAGTTTTCTGTCAGTCAGCTTCCTAGCTAGTTTGGAATAAGAGTTTGCTGCAAGAAACTCCCGATGTTGTGATTTTATAGTAATCCTGTTTTTACAGGGTGTGGCAGGGTGGGTCTCATTTTATACGCAGCCAGGAGGGTTGTCATAATATCTCTTGGTGTGAACATTTAATATCAGAGGGGAGGCTGAGCCGAGTTTTCATGCAGGAGTCATGGAAACAGCAGTGCTGAGCTAGATGTTGTTCTAGGGCTGTAACTGCCTGACAAGTTACCATCCTACAGATGCTTGACTTGTGGTGTCAGGGGTTGTATCTCATGTGCCAGTCCGCTGATGTGAGTGATGGCTGTCGGTGTGGAGCTGCTGTCCTGCCTGACCTCTGCATTAGTTAGGGAGATGCATGTATGCTGGAAATGAGCATGTGAGCATCTTACATAGGAAATGGAACTGCCCTGCTGAATATAAGCTGTCATACAGGCATCAAATCCTTCTGTTTTCATCCTTAGAGCCTTGGGCCTGATTTTCATAGGCACTGAGCATCCCAGATTGAAATCAAGAGGTGATACAGCTTCTTAGTGTCTCTTTAAATCAGGATCTTAATTTTATTTATGGATGCTATGAACATAACACTTAGCAGAGGCCATTTTATGTGTGCTTTAAGTCAAGCCAATGGAGCAGAGAAAGCAGTGACAAGAAAATCTTCAGCAGCTTTATTATTTATATAATCATTTGTATTCTATTAGCTTGCACAATGTGCTAAGAGCTGCTTACATAGCCGTCCCAGTCTTATAATACTCTGTGTGAAAAAAAACCAAGCAACCACTTAAGAATGAGAGGAAGAGGGAGAAAGCAGATAATCAGAATCTGCTTTGTAATCTTCACTTGACTAGGCAGTGACAGGAGAAGTGTATGAGGAACTGTCTAGACTTACAGACAGGCTGTTGCTGGCTGGTTTTGAGCTACAGCCTGCTTAATAGCAACCTGTTCTTAGTAGTGGCCCACTGGTGCTTTCAGTTGCTGTGAAAATATGTGCAAAATGGCTTCTGAGGACATAAAGTATATATAATTCACCAAACATAAATGTGTAGCACAGGGTTGTGGTGAGGAGACACTTGGAAATGGGATAAATGGAGGAATGTAACATTTCAAAAGAAAGCCACGTTTGTAATGAACACTGCATTGCCAGCCTATGGTTCTTCCAGAGCCCTTAGGCCTCAGAATGAGTTAGTACTGCTGGTAGGATAGACCATAACAGCAAATATTGTCCCTGGGCTATCTTGCTTTCCTAAGAAGGCAAAGAATTGATGCAGACTTCGGGGTGAAACTTCCTGTCCTCACGCTATAACCTCTCTTGTTTCATGTAGATTGTGTGAGCCACCCAGTACAGCAACCAAACTGCTCACAGGGGTGGCTAAGAGTGCTCCTCGAGTGGAGCATTGTCTTCCCACTTCATCCAGGTGCTGAAATGCAATGGTGCAGAGTGCATAATGACCCTCTCTGCCCCTTTGCAGCTGGGTAGGGCTTCTCCAGTCAGCTGGGGTTGCTGGGAGAAGCCTGGGCAGCTCTGTCAGGGTGGTTGCTTCATGTGGCCCGAGTCTAAACCTTGACTAGGAGGAGCCTGGCCACTCAGAGGTTCCTCGGAGCTCCCTGGCTGCAGTATCCAGATAAGCCCTGGTGAAGGTGACCATGTTCTTCTGGAATTGGGTGAGACAATGTATCCTCTTTTCACCACAGAGTATATCTTGCAATATACCCAAATCATAAATCCATGTACTGAATTTGAAGGTGGTTTTTTTTTTAACATTCTAATATAAATTAAATATGTCCCATCGTATGGTATACTGTGTTTTACAGATCTCTGCAACCATCCTGGTGGTGTTGCAATGTACCTGGCACTGTAATGAGGGAGCAAGACTAGAAAAAATAGCTTTTTTTAATTAAAACTTAAAAGGCAGAATATGCAAATAGTGCAGTACATAGACATCAAACATGGGCATTGCCTCGTATTTGCAAAATCTAAGGCTTCCTGGACCATCAGTCTTAAGATAAATTACTCTAGATGAACTTTGGGGAGGATCTGATATTTCCTCTCATGGAGGAAACCAGGTATAGAGATGGGATAGGAGCAGGTACAGAGGCATGTCTGAGCCAAGTGGGCAGCAGCATTTTTCTCGGTGGGTGTCGGGGAAGGAGTGACAATGCTTTAAGAATCAATGAGTGCATAAACTCCACTCACTGATTCTTAAATATTTAAGAACACCTGGATGGGCAGGCCGAGGTAGAAAAAGAAACACAATGCTAACAGCTATGTTTTGTTTGTACTAGAAAGTCTCAGGGAGGGGGCTCTGGTAATCAGGACTGGATATGGAGAGAGGCTGCATGGGAAGTCTGACGGTGCAGGCAAAAAGGGAAAACTGGATTTCAGTCTCTGATCATTTGGGAAGGCAGAGAATCAGAATATTCCCAAGGCTCTATTAGGGAGCCAGCCATTCAGACTGATTTACTTGGAGCAGTGCTTAGTACAGATGGAAGTGGTTTAGAAGAGCCTAAGGTGGTCCCTAAAGAATGGATATGTGAGAGACGATTTATGAAATACTCACATTTTTCTATCAATGCTTTATTAAAATCTCAATTCTAAAAAATGTTTATTGGTACTAACAGCTTGATGGAAGCAGCGAGGTTTGCATATGGGTGGAATATGGCAGAAATGATTGCAGGGGTCAGGCACCATCTGGCTGTGATGGGAGAAAGCTGTGAAAGCTCAGATCATTTCTGTCTGCAATTTGACTGCCAGGAGCCAGATTTTGAAATGGTTCACGAGTGTGCCTGGTTGCTGCATATACATCTTGGATGCTATCTGCCAGCCAGGTCTTTTTTTTCAGTCCTATTTGCATGAGTAACGTTAATGATGATATGATTTTTGTTTAGGGCACAAATTTTTCCATGTGGAGTGTCACCCTGGGGAGGAGGTTGGAGGAGCACATAGAAAGAGGGCTGAAAAAATGGAGGCTGAGGAAAAACAGCCTGAGTGTAAAGAGAGCAGACAGAGGAAGTTTTGGTTATAAGAGTCCTGCCCTAAGAGGGAGACCAGATAGCCCAAAAGCACCTGGTGCCCAAGATCCTCTTCCAGAGCAGCAGTTTAACAGAGCCCCGGGAATGCACAAAAGGAGGTGGTGAGTCAGCAGATACCAGTGTGAGGGATTTCACTGCTGTGCTGCGGAGGCAGTTAGGATGTGGATGGCAATTGCCCACATGTGTTGGTCTGGCACTGTTGCTCCAGCTGCTCTATTGTGTTGGGACCAGTCTGTTTCTTATCTGTATTTGGGAGTCTAGTATTAAAAAAAAAAAAGGGGGGGGGGGGAGAGGCTAACGGTACTGTGTAGAGGCAGACAAAGCATGGCCAAAGGCTGGATATGATTAATCTCCTCAGAATAAGTCTTGTCCTTAATCTTCATCTCCCATTACTATTCCTGGCCAGGGCATCCTGAACAGCCCTGATGATGATGGCCTTTATTCCTAAATTTCCAGATTCAGTGGCCTGTGAAGTTTTTAGGTGCCCCTCACTCTTAATTTCCAGTCTCATTACCCCTGCAGTGGTGGGTTGCTGTGCTGATGGACCTCTAGGCTTTGCCTGTGGAGAATCAAGCATCGTGTCTCCCTGTGCACCTGTCAAGCATCCGGTGCAACAAGACCTTAACCATGTTTTTGAGTACCTTTGTTGCAGAAATACAACAACACAGTGGCTTGGGAGATGCAACAGATGCTCAACATTTTGAGCAATTGCTGCTGTAATTTGCTAGTGGATTAAGAAAAAGCACACTGCTGGAAAGATTTAATTTAGAGGTGGGAATGGAAGCACTTGGAAGCAAGAAGCTGAGAGTGTCCTGAATAGCCCCAAAACAGGAGGGTGGGGAGATAAACATGTTTTCTCATTAAATAATATTTCTAAGCTTAATTCCAAGGGTGGTTAGCATTTAGTATTTGTTTATTAGCTCAGAGTCAGGAAGGCTATATTGTTGTTTATTTGGGCAATAGGATATTTCCCAGGCTGCCTGATGGCTGCCAACATATGTTGCGTTCTTGGGCATGAATCCTGAAAGACTTCGGTGTGCAGTAAAGATTACCTTGTGCTTTCTGGTATGAGTGTGGGGCATGACATGAAGTCAAGGTGGGCAAGATGCTCTCTGAACTGGACATCTGGGAGCTGAAGCTCCATGCCCATCTATCCTCAGACTCTTTGGTAACACTGAAAAAGAAAGTGTTTTGAGGAGAGTTGTTTTTAAAAGTGCATTTTTGTCATACTAGAGGAACGTGTGTTGCCCTGCCTGACCTCTCCTGTGCTGCCAGGAAGAAGTGCCACTGTGCCTCCCTTGTTTTGCTTGCCTATATGTTGACATGCACACATCATCCTATAACCATAAAAGATAGGGTCATGCCAGCCTCTGTTCTCACGTATAAATACTAGAGTAAAATTTACCACATACCAAGTATAGGAAAAAATCTATAATACCACTCAAACCAGGCATAAATGTCTGGTGGTTCATGGTCCCAATGCTACATTTAACAGCGTGATGAATGTCAGCCTCTCTGGAGAAGGCATTTGATTCAGTTAATTTTGCTAGTGGCTTTTTTAGGGAATCATTTAGCAAGGATGGGAGAAAAGAGGAACATTCGTTCTGTAAAATGAAGGCAAGGCAGTCATTCCAACACAGAGCATACGTCCATACTGTGAGCCAGGGAGCAAAGAAGAGAGAGGATGCAGTTCTAGGTAGCATCTGTGGGAGATCAAAGGTCAGAGGTGAGTTTTTGTGATGCAGGTAGAGTATGTGGAAAGCATATTTTTGATTTTGGAGTATATTTGCTTAGTGTCCGATGAACTTTCTTTTCTAAATTGTGATCCTTGTGAATGGCAAAGATCTCACACAGAAAATCCAGTGGTATAGAGTTCGATGCACTGTGCCCATTTACATAGTAAATACTTGCACCGAAATTGTAATTGATAATGATTAACAGTATTAGCTCATAGGTCCCATCTGTTCCTACAGCTTGAGGCACAGATGTGATATGACTTGGTCAGCATCATATATCTTGCCACTGGTGGAAAGCCATGGATAGAACAAGGACATCCTACCTATAGTTCCATCTTTTTTTTTTGTTGTTGTTCCATTGCTCTTTACTTCCTCCTGGCAGGAACAGAGTATATCTTCAGCACAATGAACTGACAATCACAAATGACTGATGTTCTTACTGGATACTAGATGTTCCTGGAATTACTGCAACCTTGTTCCTGTGGGGAATTTTCATCTTTACCAGTAACACTTACTAATTTCTTCTTGTTTAATCTTTGATGTCTTTGTGCATTCCTATGAAAATGAGAAAGGGAGGAGTGTTTAAAAAAAAATTGAAAAGTTTGTAGAAGGTGCATAAGGGTTACTGCAAAAGTATATCTTAACTAGCCAGCTGCGCTGCTGCTGACGGCAATGAAACGTCCCTTCACTTTCTCTTAAGGGTCAGCTCAGGTGAGGAAATGGAGAAATCCGGAACAGATCCTACTCCGAAGTGATCAGAGCAACAGGTGTTGAGGCTGGGGACTGTTGAAGAGAGATCAGTTCTGATCAGGATCAGTCCAAACAGTGGACTTTGCAGCTATTTTTTTGAACCTGAGCAAGGTCTAATGGGAGTTTCTCTGCTTTGTTCTGTAGGAAATGCATCACAAGTGTAGTGCATATTAGGAGACTTCTTTAATGTCTGACCAGAAAGGGAAATGATCTCCTTCCAGTTATGGACCCAGTTAAAACTTAAACTTCTGCTGGATTTGGGGAGACTCTTCATTCAAGTATGTGCTTTCCAGAGGTTAATATTTCACATTCTCATGACGTGTTTTTAGTAAGGATTAATGGCCCAGCCCACAGGAACTCAAATCAATAGTCTTGTCAGGTGTATGAGTGTGCTGCCAGTGCTGCAGATTTGCTTTAGCCAGGGAAGTATTCTTTTCTTTGCATAGCTTAGCTCTTGCCTGTGTTACAGAAGAAAGGCTTTTACCAGCATTATTGCCTTGCATCATGCATGACACAGGAGAGAATTTTCGTCAGCTTGGCTTATTTGCATCTGCAGCAAGTGTTTTGCTGAAATAAAGATATTGGATGAGGGTTTGTTGCAAAATGACAAGCTATCCTCAATTACTGTTCAATCTGTTTGTAAGGGGAGGACTCAGAAGATTGGCAAGGAGTCAAGGACATGGCTCTTTTTGTGATTTAGTCCCAGTTCACGAAGTGAACATCCTGCCCAGATGATGATCCTCAGATCACAGTGGCCCTAGCTTCGAAGTATTGCAGTATTGTATTGTTCAATGTACGATCTTGTAGGCGTGATATGATCTGCTGTCAACAAGAAAAAGTAGGTAAGTTGAGGCAAGGATGTCCCTGAGCTGAGCCTTGACTGGACCACTAATCTGAGCATCTACGTGTCCCTTGCAACCTTCCATGCGGTTACTGGGGCTCCCTGTGCTGAGCGGAGTGTAGTCATCAATAAGCTGGTGGCTATCTAACCCCTAGTGAGGTCTTACACATCACCTGACGCTATCAAACTGCGTGTTTATTTCTGACAACCTTTTTCCCTACACTGTTTCATCAGATCTTTCAGACCACATATGAAGTGAAAAAATAGTGTACTCATGACTTGCCCATACATCCATGGAAAGTATTTACTCAGCCACAGAAGCATTCTTGTTTGAGTGCTTCATATCATTTATACCAAGCAGCACCTCAGAGTGAAAAAATCAGGGGCAGTGAAGGGAAGAGAAACAATTAAGTAAAGGCAAGGCTGGTATTTATTTTGTTGTAAATGAGATGGGATACAGGAAGTCTGACTCAGCAAGACCTACAGAGAAGGTTCCTCTTCTAATGGCAGGCAGTTCAGAGCAGTGACAATGATGCTGGTACTAGAACAACAGTGGAAACAACGAGAAGGTAGATGAAGGTTCAGTGAGTATCTCTGCACTGTTAAGCAGGACAATTGAAATTGCCTCGTGAAATTAGTCCTTAGTGAAGGAATTGGAGTATGAAAATGAGGTGATGGAATTTTGTGCTTAGTAAGACGTGGGAGATGTAAAGAAAGGAGCTGAAGTTTCAGCTGAATTTGGTAAAGGAGATGGAGGAGATGTTTTATCACGTGTACTGAAAAAAATCATTAAGCTCCTCATTTTTTTCTTGAATGGAATTCATAGCAAAGACTCCAGAATCTAGTGACAGTGAGCCTAGAAATACAAACTGTTTTGTTTTAGGATGGTTCTGTTCACATTAAACAAATATAGGTTCTATTAAAGGTCACATTTATTATAATATAATGTCTTATTCTCTGGAACTCTTATCAGCAGACAGACAGCAGCTTTCAGGCATTCTAGGTCGGTCCCAGTGCATACATTTTGTTGGGTGATTAATTTAAAAGAGAATGTCAACAGTTCAGTGGTGTTGAGTTCCTGAAGTTGTTACCTCACTCTTTGGCCATTAACTTCTTTTGTAAATGTTTTGATTACTGAAGTACATATGTAGATTGAGCATACATTTTAAAGCAAGCATTGATAAGCCAACAGATGTTGGAACTTTCTGTGAAGAAGGCATAAGAGGCATCTTTTTGAAGGGCTGTTTGAATGTGTCCTACCACCAAGCCCATAATCTAATCTACGGAGCTAGAACATTGTGTGCTCTAACCAGCTCTGTCTCCAGATGGCACTGTCCTAGGTACCTAGGGTTGGTGTCACCGCTACCACACCACTACCCAGCAGCAGTTAGAGGCTCCTGACTGAGCCATCCACACGTGACCCTTGGTCCTGGTGCTAGGGCCATCTGGGCTTGCTTTGCAGTGGGGCCATCAGGAGCAGGCTTTTCTTTCCTGCATAATGAACTCGACTCCTGCTGAGCTTCTGTACCTGCAAGGGATGTGCCATGTGCTGTTCTGCAGAAAATGAGTGTTTACAGGTGTAGAACTGTATTTGTATAGGCAAATTTAGAAAATGTAATGGGGATTGGAGCAATATAGCGTGTGCTTTGGGCACGTAATAAAGGTAATTGGAAACCCAGAATGGAGATACGAAAACAACAATCCTTACAAACTATGTGGTCTAATCCATTTCTATTCAGGAATTAGCAAACTAAGACAGGGTACAATTGTTTGATGGACAAACATGGCTGAGTCCAAAGTGGTCAGCAGAGTAGTGGTGATAGTCATGGAGGTTACTGTGGAAGAAGGTTTCTGGCTGCCTTTTTCTTACGGAAATTAGCCAAATGTGGTCCTATCCTTGTTGATGGTGGTGCTTATCTGCTGTGATCTTATCTTCAGCTGTCCAAAGCCTGATTCCTCAGCATAGGATGAAAGTAAAATGAGCTGCTCCTGCCCTGCTTGGCTTGGTGGTTGATTGAGCTTAAAGGACTCTTGGCTCTGGTGAGAAAAGTCAGAAAAAACAGTAGGAGGCACTCTTTTATTTGTCACTCTTTATGTTGCAGTAAAGAGATTGCTAAGGATGAATCTTATACTGTCAGATAGAAATACAGACAAGTAGCTTGGAGAGGCAGGACCTACCATAAACTAATATTTGTAAACCAAATTCAGCTGAAAATTTCAGCTGCAAAATTGTTTAATTACATGTATATAACAGGCACTGTCAGCCTAAGAGTGACTAGGATGCTCATCACCAAGGAAGGCAAAAAGAGAATGTACTTATTCTTTTGGCACTTAGGGTTTGAAAACTCAGCAGGCAGAGAGTTAATGACGTGGAGCATACACAGCTCAGTACATCCTCTAGTGCTATGATACAGCCTCCGACTCTTGACAGAGCTGTAATAGTGATAAGAGAAACACTTTTCTGTATTTGAGTGGCTGCTCCAAGCTCAAGAGTTAAAAGGACTCCGTTCCTTTTCTAATTGTATCCCCCAATGCACTTTCTTTTCATGAAGCTTGTTATGTTGCTTTTGAAAATATTTGCTGCCTTCACCAGCAGGACCAGGTACCACTGGGTTTAAGGCTAAAACTTCTCACTTAACCACACGTCAGTATGCTTTTGGAACTCTTAGCAAGTCCTCAGCCTTCTTGGTAATTATTTTTAGTCCTGTTGGAGTCTTCATTTTATTGCAATCTTCAAATACAGAGGTGTCCAACAGTGAATATTACACTGTAGCTGTGCTTTCAGGTAGGTTGTGATCATTCAATTGTGGTATGCAAGAGCTGGGTTTTGATTTTTAGAGCTTTAATTAGTGTGTGGGCTTTTTTGGCTATAGTAGTTTATTTCTCAATTGACAAGTGCTATGTTTTTGGGAACAGCAGCCACTAAACAAATCTTGCCTGACTCTGAAGGCTGTGCTATTGCTATGAAATGTGTGTATGTGCGCACGCGTGTGTGTGTTGTGAGCAGTAGGGAGAGACTGAGCTGCCGCTGCCCGCCTTGAAAAGCCAAGCTGCAGCAGCTGCCAGTAAGGGAGGCCAGAAAGGCTGCTGAGGTTTGCATGTTGAGTTGAGTGGGCTGGGCTCCTCCTCCCAGGTCCACCACTCCCTTTGTAGCAGGGAGCCAGCTAGCTGTCAAGTGTGAGTAGGACAGGAGGATGTAGGCAGCAATAATTGGGCAGTATTTGTTACATGAACTGCATAGGAAAGGCAGTGAGCTCTTTCTCATACAACCAGATTTTGTATTGTCTCTGATTTTCTTTCTGTTCTAATTCTTTGTCACTGCTGCTGTCTGGCTCTGCTCTACTATTGATGTTGTCTGTTTCACTGAATATCTGTAGTTTGGCATTGTTCTTTCTTCCTTCTTCAAGCTGTACCAGCAGAATTGATTTAGTTCAGAATGAACAGTGGATGTATCTGGGTCCCTAAGCAAATCAGTGAGCATAATGCAGATCTATGGAAAGATGCAGTTTAAGCTCTGAATTGCTTACCACAAGTTTTTGTACTCTTTGAGCTGTGAGTTCCATAAGTGGAGGTGCTAGAAGTGCTAAGTTCAGTGCTCAGTGATAAGTTAAGGTCAGCTCCCCTGCCCCTGCTTCTTGTAGCTAGCAAGATAATACCACAAAAAGTAATACCACAAAAAGAGGAATACGTTCATTTTATTAGGTCTTAGGGGGATGTCAGTAGGATTGCTGTATAGCATACCATGGCTACTGGTGACTTCACATCAGGAGAGAAAACTCATGCTTCTAATTCATAAGCACAGATCTTAGCAGCTGAGCATTTAGCACTGGAAGGAGAGCATTAATTATCTGTGAGCTGCACGGGGTTGATGACACAAAACTGAACAATAACTGCATCCAGGAAAGCAGTGGTGCATGGTGTGCTAGTCAACAAACTCCTCTGGCCAGGCTGGAGGTGACTGAGAGGTTGTGTCTAGGTTTACCACCCCGAGAGGTACCTGTGATGATACCAGCAGAGGAGGTTTCTCACTGTAGCAGTGTTAGCAAGGAGAAGGAGCACAGAGGTTTGGGAAAGGTGGCAGAGATGAAAAATGCTGTTCAGAAATGGAGCTGGGGAATGGCGTAATCATTCCCGTTAAATCTGTGCCTTTCTGGTTATTAGCCATTTTAAGTGGAATGGGTTTTGCATCTAGAACAAGTCTCTGAACAGATGATTAATGGTTTTATCTGTAATAACTTTACATTTTATAGAACCCTGCTAGGAGTCTGCATCTGGTGAGCCAAGCTATTTAAAGCTGTGTTAATTCTGTTAATTGCTCTACGTTTATTTGGATTGCTGGCACCTGCGGGCTTTAGGATAATGTTGGGGGGTGGGGGGAATATTCTCTCCCTCTTTCTAGCTGAGGAAAATGGAGAGGACCATTTCCTCAGCTAAGAACAGCAGCCTTGGCAGAACATCCTGGCTGGATTGGTTGTCCTTGAGATTTCCCTGTTTTTCTACAGCTGAATGCAGTGAGATGCCAGCCAGAGGCAAGATGTTCCCTTGATTGGGGCAGGAGGTAGGCAGACAATCTGCTTTTCGTGCACTTGCCATCATCAGGCGGTAGCAGCAACAGGGAATGAAGCCAGTGATTTTAGAAGGCTGTTCAGGTCCACCCCATTCTGATCTGCTTCTCAGCTGCCTGCCAGTATTCGTCTTCATTTTGGTTTTGGTTGTGAAGTGCTCCAGTGAATTTCAAGCCCTGAACAGACGTGAAGATAAGTGCGCTGTTGATTTCTGAACTTTTGTCAGAGAAAAGATGCAGGAGTGGAATTCAGAATGCTTGGGGTGACTAAAACATTGCTGTGAAATGCTACGAGGGCAGTGCAGAAGTTTTCACGTTTATGAGCAGGATTGGACAAACCACTGGAACAATCCTGACCAGGCTCTGAAACGAAAACCTTTTCCCCATCTTTGGCTGCCCTACTTCTGGGAAGATTCTAGCATAGAGGATGAGGGCAGCAAAATGTGGGAAGCAAAGGGTTTCTCTCACGTTGTTACCTGCTGACTTAAAAGTGTGGCAAATCCTGAAAAATTTGACACTGGGACACTTCTAGGCAATGGGATGTGCTCATAACTCCCAAATGAAGGACAGTGATATCACCCATCTCTCAAGGTATAAACAACTGTGAAGAAAATCACGTGTAGCACAGGTGAAAGCTTTTGCAGAGTTTGTTGAGCCGTGATCTTTGTGACTTGTTGCTCCTAAAGGACAAGAGTGCTGTGTGTTTCCAGCTTTCTTAAGTAGAAGCTTAAGTATCCAGTTAATTTATTCTGTCCAGGTAATGGTTAAACAACTGGAATATTGAAATTGGTTGTAAAGCGAAGCTTGAGAAGTTGTTCTCCTACTGGAGAATGGGTTCTTCCTCTGCTGCTTTGTACAGCTAACCAGGCAAGCTGTCAGCTTAACACTTTCCTCCGTTTTCTCAGTTTGTATTCCTGGGCTGATTTGTCCTGAAGTTGCCTTCTTCTGAGTGGACAAGAACACTAAATGCCTTCTTTCTCTTCTACTCAGGCTTGGTGCACCTGCTTCTCTTGCCTTGCCTGAGCATGCTTCCTATTCTTCCTTACCGTGTGCTCAGGGATAACGTAGAAATGTAGAATTGTCTCCCTTAGTATGTATTTCTAGTATGTTCTCTTAATTAGCATATGCTTAGCTCTTCTGGCTTCAGGCTAGTTTCCCTGTTTACCACCTCTGTGACACATTTTGTTAGAACTTCACAAATCATATATCACAAGAAAAATTAATTATGCATGTAAGTTATTAGGTTAATAACTTTCATCTCAACTGTGAGCTTCACATAAAGTCTATACGTTACACGTTGATAATTCAGATGACAGCTTTGACATTGAATGTATTTTCTAAATCACTTCTGTCCCTTCTTAGGAATTTTGGGTCTGTGGAAAATGCAGCTGGTTTCTGCATTTTTTTTTTTTTCAAATGCAGTTCCATTTCTGTTTCCCCATTCGTCCTAGATGTTGGATTTGCCAGTGCACCCTGCAGAGGACGGCAAATAAACATTAGTGTTCCCTTTGCCTCAGAGTAATCTTTTTGATCGTGGTTTTGCAACTAAAGCTTATGGAAAGACTTGGTTTGTACGAGGACACCTTTTGGTAAGAAGTGCAGCAGATTATCTTTGATAATGCTGCCAAGAACTTATGACTAGTTGCAGCTTTGTATTTTAACTGAGGCAACCAGGGAATTCCTTGGATTTACTGAAGCCATCAGTAAGTGTGTGGACTGGAGAGTTTGGGAAGATGTACCCTACATGTTAGAGGTGGATGTACCCTTTGGGCACTGGGTAGTTCCCTATGGTAGTAGTCATGGCATCAAGCCTGCCAGAATTCAAGAAGTGTTTGGAAAACACTCTTACACCTATGGTGTATTTTTTAGGTAGTCCTGTGTGGAGTCAGGATTTGGACTTAACGGTCCTTGTAGATCCCTTCCAACTTGGAATATTCTGTTCTACCTTCCGAAAGCATTTTGGTGAGTTTTTTTTTTTTTTTTTTTTTTTTTTTTGCCAAAAGGCTTTTCAAGAAGTAAAAAGGCAGTGGGCAAAGAAAGAAGGTCCTTGCACAGAGGAAGAATTGGTTGGAAGGCAAGAAACATAATGTAGGGCCGAACAGCTTTCCCATGGAAAGGCCTCACTGGGGAGAACTCTGGGATCCATGCTGAGGTCTGAAGGTTCATTAGTGGAATAATAAATAGAAAGGAATGTGGGTGGAGAAGGCACAGATTTTGCTAACAGTATGATGGTATTCGGGTGAGGGTTGTCTGTAGAACTGCAGAGATTGGCATAGCTATGCTGAATAACTGGACAAATGTGGTAGGTGAAATTAAGTACATGTAAATACAAAATGAGGTGGATAGTAGAAGAGAGAGAAAATAACCAGTTTTCCATATGTGATGTTGGACTTTGGGTTGGTTCTGATGTTTTAGTTAAAAAAAAAAAAAAATCCTTGAAAATATTTGCTCAGTGGTTAATATTGGTCAAATAGCATTGTGAAGTATTAGGAAGGGAATAGAGGACAATATAGAAAATATTGTCATTAAACAAAACCTTTCTGCTGGACAAGGTTATTTTGCACTTTTAATCTCAAAAATACACTGTAAAATTGGAGAGAAGGGCAACAAGGATCACCAAAGGTCAGGAGAGACTTCTGTACACGGAATGACCGAACAGACTGTACAGTTCTTCGTAACAGAATTGAGTGAGAGGATAGGCTAGCAGGACATAAAGTCATGCATGGCATGGGAGACGAATCAAACTGTGTTCAATGTCTTCTCAGATCAAATAGAGGCATCAAATGAAAAGGGCAGGGTGAGCTTCAGAACAAACAAAAACAAATCGGGTGTGCAGTGAAGTCACACAAATCCTTGCTGTGGGGTGTTATTGTGGGGGGAAGAAAAACCCTAGATGTTTTGTAAGATATGAAGATATTGCCTCCTGCATATAAACTCTTAGGCCCAAATTGTTGGAGTCTGTGAAACAGTTTTGGGGGAGTATCACTACACACCTGTTCTGTTAGATTTGCCTGGGTATTTGAGGCAATTTTCAGATATAGGGTGCTGGCCATATTCAATATGGAGGTTGTTGTGTGTAAATATTTCCTGGTGCAGCTACACCATTTCTCCATTTCTAAGATCCCTGTAGTATTTTCAAGAAGATATTGCACTTGCTCTGCCTTGCATTAACTAGAGTGTACTGATCCATCAGAGGCCATGATACACCACAGCGATGTTCCTTGCACAGGCTTGCACGCAGCTGGGGAAGGCAGCCGAGTGCTCGGATATTAGAGGAGCAGAGAGATAATTTGGTATAAGGACATGCAGGGTTGGGGAAATGAAGCAGCAATTTGTAGATGTATGGAGGAACAAAGACGGAAGGGTTTGAAGAAGACCGGACTGCCACATGTTGATCAGAGGTGTAATGCTGCCCCTTTGAATGAGAAAAAATGTCCGCGTGGCTATGTCAGGCAGGCTTCACTTGAGGAAGCTGATTTAACTGGAATGAGCAATAGGAAGGGATAGACTGAGTTACTGCAAAGAAATGGAAGGTAAGGTTGTTCAGGCTCCTCTGGCCATTAGTAATTGCTAAGATGCCCAAAGTAATTGATCCCAAGTGAGAATATTAACAAGTGGAGATGTAAAACTGCGTCTGAGCGTTGTTGCAGAGGTGGCTGCCCTTCTGTACCAAGCGATCTTTCCCTGTATGGAATGAGGAATTGTGTAAAGGCTTGGAGGGAGATTCAGTTAGAATAAGGAAATGTCTCCAAGTTAGCATGGGCTGTGGTAGCAGCAGACAGCTAGCTTGTAGACTTCAACTTGGGCTTGGGAATCTGTCCATCCAGAACGAATTTTGTGATTGTGTATTGCTTTCTCTGTGGCTCTAACTGTGGAAGTAACTGCTAAGAAGGTTTATTACTGCCCAGCTGGGCCATTTTTCTGAGTGCTGAATCTATGTGGGGTTGTCCTTTAAGGGAAACTTAAAAACCAAGGAGCGTTTTTTACTGCCTCAAAAAGGTGGACTGGTGCTGTGTAAAAAAGGGAGGAAAAGAGACTACCCTACTGGGACAAACTCCAGAGAATCATAGATATTAGAAATAGTAAACACCTACTAGGTCACCTTGTCCATCTTCTCCTGCCAGGAGTGCCATTGTTCCCTTTGGTGTATTAACTCAAAAATGTTTCTGCGAAGACTTACTCTCCGTGGTACTGTACTTGTATTTTTCTATGTGCCATTTGGGGCTGCTGAAGATGTTTTAAGGACAAGTAAGGCTTGTCCTCACACCTGGGTTTCTGTGCATTTTGGGTACTAGAGACTTAATAATAATAAAAAAAACATGGAAAAGCACAGATCGTTTCTTTGGAAAATGAGATATATTGCTGCTATTTAGTTAATTAACTACTGAATTCCTCAACTAAGAGATTATGAGATAAACTGTGAAAAATCGTCCAACAGACAAGTGCAGGATCAGGAATAGAAACCAGGAGCTCTAACTCCTGTTCTGTTTCTCAGCAGAAAACAAATACCTACTACTCAAAGTAAATCTGCAGTCATCTGTCCTGTTGTTGCTTGAGTGATTTGTGGCATGTAAGGGTTTCAACAAGTCAGGGGCTTTGAAAGAACCACTCTGCTCAGGTAGCTCAGCCTTCAGTCAATATACAATTTTCCCCACCTTATGCATAGTGTCAGAGTGTTCATAAGCAAGAAATATCAAGTGTTAATTTCTGCTGCTTCTCCTACATTAAATATAGTAGTTTGGGGCTTCTTTTTAAGAGCTGTGTTTAACTGGCCTTGATGTGAAAGCATTAAAACACAGAATCTGTTGCTTTCTTTTGTAAGTTGCTGTGAAGTGTAATTGCCCTCTACTTTTAAAAGACTGGGCTTTATATGCATTTGGAATTTCCAACAATATGTTGCTCCCAAATGTTGGTGCTTGTGATGAAGTTTTCTATTGGAACAAAAATGTTTCAGAAATTCAGTGTTTTTCCCTTATTCACAATAGTTAAGTCACTTCTTTAGATAAACTTTGAAAAGTTTCTCTCTTGGAAAAAAAAAAAATGAACAAAAGCCTTTTGAAAAACTGAACAGGTGGATTTATTTGTCTCTTACTCTAGGGAGTTTATTCTAGTTCGCAAATCAAGTAGAAGCCACTTGATGTATCCTTTGCAATTTTTTAGAGTCCTTTCTTTAAGAAAATGTAGACATTAGGTTTATACCTAGTGTTCTAGTGCTTATATTACCAATACCACATGAAGTAACATCCTGTTCCTTCTATTGCTTATTCTTGTCCTATATCCTGAGACTGAATGGGCCCCTTTGGTCATAGTGCTTAGTGGAAGCTCACACTTCCTCCTCCGATGTTTCCTCAATTGTTTTCAAAGCTGTTGCTTTGCAGAGTGCAGCTCCCTCATAGCTTCTCTTTCCTGCTTCTGTAGTCACGTCTGGTATTTCATGCCCATACACTCCTATGCTTTCATATTCAGCTGTTTTAAAAATTGTTTGGATTGGAAGGGCCGGGATTACCCTGCTGTATGGATGACTCTTTATGACTGCTCTGTCTTTACATGTATTTAGCGCTCTGTCAGACTTGGTCTTCCCTTCAAGTATTATCTTCAGTGCTTTTTATATTTACGTCTAAGTAATTGATAAAATGTTTAATGCTTGTGCTCCAAATATAGATCCATATGGTGCATGAGAAATGCCTCTTTTCAGTAATGATGCCCTACTGACAACTACTTTTCAAGACTGTCAGTGGAAGACCATCTATCTACTATCATGTCCTGGTTAGCTCTTGTATAGTGTTAATTTTAAGCTGAACTGTTTTGTGATATTCAGTCAAATGTCTTTAAAAACGTTTCATCTGTGCCATTACCATTGTCATTTAAATGATACCAGGTTTATTTGACAGAAACTCATTTTACACAGAGGAAGGTCTAATGACACTAAGTATTGTATTCTTATCCTTTAATATTTTTATTAAGCGCATTGGATAGAAGCTTTTGTTTTACTTCCTTCAGGGTTGATGTTTCCTGCAGGCTAAACCCTTCTACAGTTATACATCTTGTTCTGTTTGGCTTTTTAAAACATGAACACAACATAACGTTCCTTTGTTCATCTATTAGCTTCCTGTTATTCCAAGATTAAAAATAAACCTTAGTGGATCAGAAATCTCCTCATTCAGCTCTTTTAAAACTCTTTGGAGCAAGTGACCCAGGTCTGTGAAATTAGGAAGAAAGCATGTTTATTCCTGGTAGCTGATCAACATCCTCTTTTGTTCTTGTAGATTGCAAAATACTTTGTCATCCTCTTGTGATGCAAGCACTTATGTTCTTCATGTATTTATATCTGACAGAGCAAAAACGTTGAATACTTCATAAATTTTATAAGCTGAACCTTTAAAATAAATCATTGCAGTGATGGGATTTTGATGGACTTCTGTATCAAGATATAACCTTTTTTGATTTTTGATTCATGCGTCCTGTCATGATTTAAAGAATTCACTGGTTAATTAGCTCACTGTGAAACATTCCACTTTACTTTCAGACTGAATAGTTGTAATTTGACTAGCCGCTGTATATGATTACGCTTCATTATGCTTTTGTCTCCTAAATTAAAGGTGACATCTTCTGTCAGAAAACTTCTCCCTATGCAGATTCCTGGAGCGTGTTTGGACCAACTTGGAACCTGCCTCTTTTGGTGAAATAGTTGGAATTTATTAGTGTACCTAACATAAGATTTCAAGACTTGAAACCACTGTAGCAATTTTCTTTGCTCTTTGAAACTTTTTTAACATCTTTTTGAAAGCATAGACAAGGTAACTGACCACAGTATTATTAAATGGTTTCACTAATACTGTATACAGTCAGTATCTTCTCTCTGTAATTTCTTGATGTTTTCATACTTAAACGCTAAGGAATCACATTAGCCCTCTTAGCAACTGCTTGACAAAGGCATTTCATGTTCAATTGGTTATGCACCAAGACACATGCGCTCTTTTCGTAGTCACTATTTACAGGGCTTAGATACGGTTTCCATTGTGTGAGAGTTACTTACAGTCTTTGGTCCTAAATCTATAATCAAGTGTTGGGCTGTACTGAAATGAGAACATGTCTGGGTATGTATGGTTATATGTATGTCAAAGTGATGAGTAAACTGCATTTTAGGTATCTTCTTGTGCTTTTGCAGAATCTACCATAGGTGTCAAGACTGCCTTCCAGCATCTGGAAGTCACTCAGTTGGCTAGCCATGCTAGGATTGAAGCTTGGGGCAGCAGCCCTTTCCCCAGTGTCCTGCTTTGGTCTTGCTCTCTCTGGCACTGGGAAAGCTTGATTAATAAAACTTCTTCCATTTAGTCAAAAGCAAGGGTTAGAGCTCAACATTCCTGTGTGCATATTTGCTCTTGCTGACCTTATTTTTTTTCTTGTAACAAGGTATCCTAGGACACAGGGATGAACCTACAGTCCTAAGCTTTTGAGAAGTGGCACAGCTTGGCCTTTTATGCCTCTCTGTATCAAAAGAAATCCCTTCAAATGCTGCTTGCTACCTCGTCTTTTCACTGACCCTTCCAGTGCTTTTGATGTGTAATGACAGTAAAAATAATAAAAATTGTGTAAAAGTAATGTTATAGAAATAACGTTACAAGCATCGTATGTTCACCCTGGGAAAATGAAGCTTGTTTTTAGAAGGCAGTTAATATACATCTTCTCTCTTAGATGAATATGCATGCCAAATTTACCAGGTGCAATTAACAAGAGGGGCTTTATTTCTTTCCTTGCTTCAAGCTAATTTACGTATTTAACTTCTGGGATATACTCCTGCACAAGCAAGGAGAAATGTCGCAAGAAGCTGATGATCCAAATTCCTCCATTTGTTCAGAATGCTATGTAATCACATGTAGGCTCTCTTTTTCCCATGAAAAGTTGATGGATCTTTTGAGGTAGCCTCCAGCCTGGGCTGTTCTATGATTCTTTTGACCTGCTTTTAAGATGCATGTTAACCTAAGTGGGACATAACTTGTTGGTGGCACAGTGTAGAAATACCGGATGAGAACTTCTGGCTTCTCTGTGGCTTTGCGGGGACCAACAGGATTTTGGACAGATCTGTGTAATCCACCTTTTCTTTTGGAAGCACTTGAGAAATAATTCTTACCATTAGAAATACTATCAGTTGGCCCGCATACAAAAGAATGGGTTTGCAGAGAAAGGTGTTAGGCTTGCAGATGCCAGAACAATGTGAGATATTTGTACTTTCAAGGGCAAAGGGGTTGTATTATAAAAACCATGCAGACCCTATTGACAGAATGGCTGGGGAGTTAGAGGGAAATAATTTGTCTGTTTCTATTACTGTTTACATTGTTCCCAATAAAAAGTAGAGAAGCATGGGGTAGCTGAAAAATGCAGCCCTTGAAAGTACAGTGCTCTAGGGAAAGGAAGAACAGGAAAAGAAGATAGTGCAATATAGAAAACAACAGCTCTTTCAGCATGCGCTGGTCATCTTCTCTAATCTACTCCTTTTGAGTGCCTTACATATGAAGGACATAAGTCAGGCAGAACAATTCCTGCCTGGGAACAGCAAAACAGTGATGCTGGGCCTCATTGTGGGCTCGACATACGTTCTCTAGCAATGTGCTTTTCAGCACCTGCTTTTTTATTCTGGGCACTGTATTTTGTTTTGCTTGTTTGTCTGCGTTACAGTAGAAATATCAGAGCTGGCATTGGGTTATTTGGGCTTGGGAAAAGACTCCAGGCAAGAACATGGCCTCTGCAGTATAGTTCACACTAGAAATACTCTGCTTCGAAGGCCCTGATAACTCTTTGCTTCCTCCCTCATCTGTTTTCCTTTCAGCTTTGACCATGTCTGGATGACAGGAAAAGAAATGTGTGAAGGAGCTTGCTTTGCTCCTACTAAGTCCCATTCATCACACTGTCCGGTACCAAGCCCAAAAAAGTTAGTCTCATCTTCCGAACTGAAATCTCACTTGTAAATGTGCTGCCGAAGGGAAAGAGGGGGGTAGCTATATGGGAAGGCTGAATTTGCAATCACAAGGACTCTGTTGTGATCTCACCTCAGCTAGTCTTTTCTCTAGGAAGTAGAGTTCTCCATCCTTACTGGAGATCAATGAATAAAAAAAGGTGTTCTGCTTCCTGAACCACTTTTAGGATAAAAAGGATAGCTGTTACTGAATACATATGCCTTCTTGTGGTCAGGTAACAGAGCAAAGCCCACTTCCCACCTCCTCCTCCAAAGAAGTTGGCCCCAGAGAGGGAAGTTCACCATGTTTTGAGGCTGCTTGCTGCTGCTGCAGTACTGTCTCAGTGCCCAGTGAGAGTACAGAAAGGTGGTTGGGGCTTGAACATCAAAAGTGGATGGGCAGTCCAGTTGACCAGAAATGATGAAAAGATTTAAATGGAGAATTCTGGCCAAACAAATGACTAAGGCAGCTTTTGTTTTCTGCTTCTTAGTGTTTGAACAATGTAAACGCTATAGATCTGCGTAAGAAATTATGCACCAGGATAGTATTGAGCAAAACAGAAAACGTAAGATAACCCTGTACATTAGGCTTATATCAAATAAGCTTTCTTAGATGGGAGAGCAGTCTGCCTTAGATGTAAAAACAAACTCCATGCAGAGGAGATGGGAACCTTGTGCCTGGACACATTAAAAATGGCATTGTAGGAAAAGTAAACACACTGAGGGAAAAGTTTATTCTCACTTCATATTTATATTGTGGTATTTCTTATGTAAAGCTTTTTTTTTTTTTTACCATGGAGAGATCCAGCTCTGTGTGTGGGGATGCATCTTTTTTTTTCTATTTTTTCTTTAAGAAAGAAAGGAAAAAAAGCATAGTGATGGGGCCCACTCCAGAGGCCAAAAGGTATTGAGAGTGCTCTGCATTTTGCAGTATCAGGTCCAGTGTGCTGGGTGTCTGGAACCAGCTGATCAGCTGCCTTCTTGTCTGCAGCTCCGTGCTGACTCCAGTCCTGACCCCTCTCCTCACCAAAGAGCTCTCTCAGCTCCTGATTTTAGTGCCCCACCTGCTTTGAGCAGGAAGCATAACATAGTGCTGAATGGGGTGCTTAGGCCCTAATCTGTCTCCCATTTCAGTGCTTCTGCTGGAACATGTCACCCTTTTTTGCTTCTGTTTTTTTCTCCTTTCATGTGCTTTCCTTAATGCTCCTTCACTGCACCAGCAGCATGCTGGCAGAGCTGACTGCTTTTCCCTCCTGTGTTATCCCTTGGCAGCAGCTGGACTTGTGCTCCATGCACACAGCTTCCAGGTGAAAGCAAGTCGGGAAGGTGAAGTTCCACTGAGAGCCCAAGCGTGCTCCCCAGGGCCCCTGGGCTCTTCACTTGTGCTGTTTTAGTGCTGTTCCGCAAGAAGCCTGTAAAGTGGGGCTGGGAAAATGGCTTTGTCAGGAAGGCTTGAGACCATGCTGGTGGGTCAGGGGAACACCCCGTTCATAGCCTCCCTTTATTGGTCTCAGACACTGTTGTGCTAATGTCATGCCTGGTGCAGCTGAGTGGCTTCTAAGTGAGTAGATGGACAAAACTTCTTGCCATCTTGGCAGCTGGGATTCAGTGCCTAGCAGAAGGTATATTTGTTTTGTCTTCCATTCTTCAGCACTGGAGTCCTTCAGCTGTGCGAGTTTTTAGATACATGGGTACATGCAGGAGAACGATGTAAAAGAGGTTCTAGAAGAGGTTCTAGTTCTCTTCCTAGAGGTGGGGTGATGAAAGTCTTTTTCTCTTGATGCCACTTGTAGTTGGAGAATTAATTACGCTCTCTGCCCTCCCCAACAAATATGCAAGCAAATATTTTGCTCATTCCCTCCCTGTTTTCACACAACTTAAGGCCCAGTGCAGATGAAAGTTTGGGGAGCCTTACCTATTGAGGGTTTTAACTTTGTTCCATGCCCTGGAATTTGACCAGAGGTGAGCAAAGAGATCTTGAAGTGCCAGCGCTGGTAGGTTTTTGCATAGGACAACAAGTGAAGAGGGAAAAAAAAAGAGAAGGAAACCCCATAGTATTTTGGTCTAGATGAATGGAAGCAGGACCTCCTCTTCAGTCCATCTAAACCTGCGTAGTGCACTAAGCTGGTAACCTGATGAATAATGTTAGCCACAGGATAATGCCATCTTGATGATGGCGCCTCTTCAGTGGACCCAAAGGGTCTTTGCTCCATCACAGGAGGAGAGTCTGGCTGAACACATGCCTCTGTCTTTGGTTGCTTTTGCATATAGAAGGGGAGATGCCAATGCTCCTGTGACCTTTGTGATCAGGCCAATAGAGGGAGATGAATGTTGGGATGCGGCATCCCCAGCTGTTACCGCCCTGCTATGGACAGTGACACCATTCTGCTTCAAATAGTGACACACCATTTTAAGTTTGTGGACTAAGTCTACGCAATACTAAATCCACTAAATAGTTAATCTGTTGTCCTAATTGCATCATTAGTTGAGCCGTGCTCGCTTTTAAGCATGTGCTCACCCATATGTAATAGCAAATGTTTTCAATTTGTTTCTTGCTGGACAAGTGACAAAAACAAAGAAAATGCCACTGCGGTTGGCACTAGATGCCTAACACATTGGAAGCCCAGGCAGTGAGAATAATGCTTGATTGGCATATGGAGACTGGACTGGTCTGAATATACCTGCCAGGGATGTTCTTGCAAAGCAGGCTCAAGGCATATAGGCTAGGGAAGATAAGTAGCGGGGAAATACTGCATACCTAAGAGCAAACAATATCTATTCAGTATTTTCAAAGACTTTAAACATCAGTGTTCTCAGTTCAGCATGTTTTATCACTGAAATTAAATGCAAAGTTTCTGTCCCAAAGGAGTTCTTCTAGCCTACATTTATTTCCATTGCTACTGTTTTTTAATGTAAATCCCCCCAAATTTCAGTATTGAATTAATATATAATATTCTGATACTCCTAGAATCGAGTATTTCATATTAGTAATTTAGCTGACCCCAAATACTTTCGAGTTGGTTCAAGAAGAGCTTTATCTTCTTATCCAGAGAAGTTCCACATGGTAGCTGTACCATAGGATCCTTGTGTTTCATTCTACCATGGGGGTCTGAATCTTTGATTAAGCTGCTTTATGGCAAAAATGGTCAAGCATCTCTTGTGATGTCAAGTAGGACACTGCTATTGCATCACGTGAAAGTGCTTCTCTGGGGAGTACAGACAGAGGTTTAAAAAAAAAAAAAAGAAAAGAAAACGGGGATCACTGCTGAAAGTAAATGCAATGCCTGAAAAATAAAGTTTCGTAAGTTCATATAAAAGCTTTTCTGTAAGTTTGACAAAACTAAATATGCCATTTTGGGTTGCGACAACTTGAAGTAAGACATTTCGTTGCGAATTCTCCTTTAGGAAAATGGATTTCTGTTAGAAAGCCATCCCAATGGAAACATTCACCCAGCTATACTAAATGGATCTATTTTCCTGAGACAGATATTTTGTATTTGCACAACCCTAGGTGGATTTGAAATATAATAAAATCAGTAAGTTGAGTGTGCTAAGTCATTGGCTGATGCAGTTTTCAGTGTCTTGTGTAATAAGGTTCAAACCTTAAATGATCAGTGGGGCCATCCTAAAATATTTCCTCTCTGCCTTTGAGATGAAATCCTTAAAGTACTTGACAGTAATCATTTCCTCACACACTCATCACTGAACCAAGCTAGACAGATTTAGCTTGTGCTAGCTAGACAAATTTGAGTTTTCAGGATGAATTTGGAAAGAGCGGGGCATTGTATAACTAGCGAATATCTCTATAAGCTCAATACAGAACTGAATGTAATTGAAATCAGCTAGTGCGTGCTTGTAAATAAGCTTCTGTGATGTTCTGTTTTGTTTCAACCCTTAAAAAAAAAAAACAGTCAAACCTTTACAAGTGAACTACCTAGCTAATAAACTTGAGCCCTTCAGTCTTGTGAGATATCAGAATTCTGTAAATAAAAGGTTAATCCTTTCTGTGCATTGAACACTATCAAAGTCTTTAACTACATAATTTGCCCTTTCTTGTTCCCTAAAATACAGAATCATAGAGAATAAGACTGGAAGGAACCTTGAGAGGTTATTTAGTCCTTTCCACTTCTGCTGTCCCAAGACAAAATGAATGACATCCATGTGAGCCCTGACAGCAATTTGTTTAACCTGTAATTAAAGGTCTTCAGTGATGGTTGCTCCTCAGGCAATCGCTTCCAGAGCTTCACTGTTCTTAAATTTAAAAAGCTTTTCCCAACATCAATTCTAACGCTTCCTTGCTGTAATTTTTGTCCATTATTTTTTGTCCTTTTCAGCATGGATACAACAAACAGATTGTTCCTTTCCTCTTTGTAGCAGCCTTTTTGTATTGGAACAGTGTTATGAAGTCTCCTCTTTTTTTTTTTTTTCTATGGTAAAAAGAAGCAATGCTTTCGATCTTTCTTTTATTTCCTAGACGTCTGGTTATTCTCATTGCTCTCCTTGGGATTATTTTGAATAGGTCCACTGTTTTCTTGAGGTGTAATTTTCTGAACTGGGCATGGTCTTCAGCAGAGTACAGCACTGTCTTCTCTCACATTTCTCAGACCTGTGCTCTTCATACATTCCAGGATGCTTCCTTCAATCCACCTAGTGAATGATTTTCTGTGGGTAGCTATTGTGTGTTTCTTTCTGCTCTCCTTATTTTCCCTCTGCACTACATAGGCTTGGTGTAGAACCTATGTCCTCATTATTGTACACTCCTGACTATTGGTGAAATACTGACATACCTCCTCAGTCCCCTTCTTACATCCAGATAAATGTCCAAAGTAGAACTTGCTCTTCAGGGCTAGCTTGAGGTACACCTGTGTCTGTGCCCTGTGGCAGAAGCAAGGAGTATCATAGCTGGTTGTTTGGGCTTCCATGTCCTGCAGCTTTTATTCTTTTCTGTTACTAGGCCAAATGGAGGTTTGAACAGAACACGAAGCAGGAGGGAAGTTCGGATTTATGCATCTGAGTCCACAGTGAAATGCCTTAAATACTTTGCCATGATACAAAGGTTAATTCTACTACTGTCAAACATCAGTTACTTTTACAACTAAATATTGACAGCTAGTTTTGAGGAACAGACTGAGAAATCTTAGTCAAATTTTTCAGTGTTTCAGTTAGCACTTAGCGGTCAAGACAAAATCTCTTGTTGTCTTCACTTACAGCTTTTGCCTAATGAGCAATTTGCAAAACCAATCCCGTGGCCATGTTAGCCACCATGCTATGAAGAATATAATTTTGAAAACATTTGGGTTTAAGTGCATTTCTCACTGTTCCTTAGAAAGTCTGTGGAAGGGTGATATGTTAAGAAATCCAGAAACTATATATTTTTTTCACTCTTTCCAGAACTTGGAAGTTTCTCCAACAGGGAAGGAACAATACCTGACACTTTAACCGCAAATGAGCATTCATCTGCAAATCATAGTCTGTGCTACAACCGATTTTTAATCTTCCGGCTTCCTAGGCTGTCCCTTTTCAGTAGCTGAGGAAACAACTTTAGTCTCTGGGACTAATATAGAATCTTTCAGCAGCATTTCTCTTCAACTTTATAGGCTTCTTCTCCTTCTGTTCTGTCATTTTTTTTTTCCCGAATGCATATATATAATTTCTCATGTTCCCATTATCTGTCCAAAGATGCAATTGTACTATCTGTTATTCCCTTTGAGATGAAGTTTTTCTTCAACAATAGACCAAATGATTTAGCAGACAGGGTATCCCAGTATGGAGGATGCAGAAATCCACCCACGTGATAAAATAAATCCTATCCTTATTGCTACCTATTCAAAGGAAGGAATCCAAGAAGTAGGTCATTTCACAACACAGTGCTCTTCTGTAGCTCAGATGCTGCAATGCAATACCAAGAATAAGTAAGGCTGTAGAGCATTTGCCGTTTTATTCACTTAGCAATATTTGTAGCTAACTCAAGAAGCGGCAGGCTCAGTATATGCAAAATCATATTGTACAGCTCAAGACAGATATTAGAACGTCAGTAAATAACTGCAGAGTAGCTTTTTTTTCCCCTTCTTTTTTATTTTTTCCCCCTTCTCTTCCTTTTATTACTGGTTTAGAATCTCTCTGTGATACTTGGTTGTAAGCAAAAATATCTTAGATTTTATTCTAGAACAGCATATATAGTGATATTTGGTCTTTACCTTGATGTATTCCCAGGTGAAAGTTAAGGCAGCAAGATGGACTCCCTAATCTGTTTAAGCTTTCTCTGGGATGCCACGTGAATGATTTGGGTTGGTGTTCATTCTGCTACAACTGGGAAGACACTCAAACGTCCTGGAGTCTTATGAGATGCAGAGGCTTATTTTTTTCCCTTGAAGGGTAGTTGAGACCACAGTAAAGTAGTGGTTCCTCTTTCCTCAGTAACTGCTAAGGAAGCGTTATTTTTCGGCATGAGCCTTTCTGAATGATTTTTTACTGTGTTTTCATTAGAGCAGTGGAAAGAATTCCCCCCCGACTTTTTTCAGCATTTTTTATGCACACCTTGAATCCCTTTTCTTTTTCTTTGTATCTTTACAAATGGAGTGCTTCCCTGCATCTTCCTAGAATTCTTCTGAAACTCAAGATATTCTCTCTTCCTTTTTTTGCAGTTTTCTACTTAAAGTTATTCAGAACCTAGAATAGATTTATAATGTGGAAAAAAAAACCAGGGAACCTTGAAATATTCCTTCCTTATTGTTTAGGTGTTCTGCTCCCCGTATTCTTATTTTTAGCTAGGTAAACACATGTTCTTTGTTAAGCATTTCCAGATGAGTTGCAGGATTGCATTACTTTAGCCAACATAGCACAAATTGTATCAGAATTTCTTTTGTTTGGTTTCAGTTATTTATTCTCAATGTTCAATGCATTGTTTTTTTGCCAGGCAAATGAACTCCTTTCATTGTGGTAAATGGTGATGTCTATCTATAAATACCTGAATACAGTTGTTATCCCACTGAACCATCAAATATGCTTAGACCAGGTATGCACAATGTGTTTAGATAATAAATACACTTAAAATAAGTGCAGCAGCTTTAGTTATCCACCACTGAAGCCTTGGACTGCCGCACACACAGTCTGTCCCAAATACAAAGTAAACCCTTATTAGCTGGTGCATTGGCTTTTATTTGCCAGTTGAAGCAGGCTAGAAACAGGTAGTTCTGGTGAACCCACTGATAGGCTGTAATTTATGAAGATGCAAGAACGCTTGTGGTGCAGGTGCCTTTAAGGCAGCCTTAGAAAGCCTCTAGGCTGAACGTCTCTGTTACCATTCTGACAAGTGATGCAGGCAGTTGACGAAGGGGAGCAACTCATGACAGAAGAAAAGCGATCGATGACACACAGGATGCAGTAGGGAAACAACTTGGCTGACCTTCCCAGGTGGTCTTCCTAGCCAGCTGAATTGAAGCAGCCTTCAGGTTGACCTTTTTGTCATGATAGTTTGTCATCTAACTCACTAGGCTATCAGTGGCCACCCCGCTTTGCTGCCTGCCTGTGTCCAGCCTGCACTAAAGCCCATTTCCTGCTTACTAGCACCAACTGCAAGAGGAGCTGAATATTGGCTACTGGCCAAGCCTAGCACATCATTTTTTCCTCACTTTTGTTGCTCACTCTCTATCTGCATCTTCACTTGATTGCAGAGAGACACTTTTCATCATTGTGAAAAGCCATCTGATTAGAGCTCTCATTAACCCATGAGTGAAGCTTCTTATCGTAAGTTTAGATGGAGAAGTTCCTTGAATGCTTCAGGATTGTGAAGTTGCCATTTTTAAGAAACCTCAAAACCAGATTGCCAATTTGTTTTAGTTCAGCTTAAAACAAACTCTTCTTTCTCAGCAGATTTAAAGGAAACCTAATTTACTGTATATCTTTTACTCTTTATCCTGCTAAATGTCTGGTTATCATGGAATTCTCCCACTACTGATTATCAGAGACTTTGTATCTGTACTACCAATCCCTGACCATCCTTTTATATTAGTTCAATTCGTAAAGCAAAGATAGATTGAACCATCCAGTTATTCTTCTGTTAAACCATATCCAGGACCAGTCCTGATGGAAAAAGAAAAAAAATATGCTAGTTTTATTCTGAGAATAGAAAGTGATTTTTGAGATTGGTATAATAAAGATTACTTTTCAAACTCTTTGTACATAGCTTTTGCCAGTTTTTTTTTTTTTTTTTTTTTTTTTTACCTCACTTCCAGGGAGAATTATAAAGAGGATGTGTGTGTCTGCACCAGGAATCATCTCCTCGACTCATACGCATCTTGAACCTCTTTGATACAGATACATGGCACAAAATCAGGCTGCTCTCTATTTAAGCAGACATGATCAGCTTTGTTCAGAAAGCCATCTGATAAATATGCACAAATGAATGGGCACTACTTTCATTGCTGTGCTTACCTCTGAGTTGCCATGGAAGACACGTCCCCGAATGGCACTGGGAAGCTGTGTCCTAGCAAGGGACAGCCCTCTGAGTCAGTCATGGCCTGAGTTGCAGTTAAAGAGGTGCAGGTTTCAATCAGTATTTTGGAATACCCTGCAAGTTAGGTCAGAGATTTCAGGTAAAATGTAACTATGAGGCAGGAAGTGTTCTGGAGATGATAGGTTATACTGCTGGCTGACAGCTTCCTCAGTGAACATCTGTCCTCCCTGGCTTGTAGCAGGTGACTGTAACAAACTAGCTCTTGAAGGTCATATTTTTAGAACTACAGATTTTAGTTTCATTCCCTAGGCTTTTTACTTGCTTTCACTTTTAATGATAGGTTGCAAGCTGGAGTCATAAACATGTAATGAAGACTCAGTGAAAGCACTGGTGGCAAGTCAGACCAGAATCAACATAAGCCTCTTCTCCTTTACCAGCCACTTTTAACATTTTGCAAGCATGTGTTTCAACTGTCCTGGAAAATGGCAATGAAGCATCTGTTGATTTCATTAAAATACAAAGATTCATAGGTTATGAGGCCAGAAAGAGCCATTATGATAATCTAGACTGATTTGCTATATAATTAATTCCTATCTCAGTATGTCTTTTAGAAAAAACTAGATCCTGTTTTAATTTAAAGTTTGCCGGTAGCTGAGAACATGCCATAACCTGTAGTAATTTATTTCAATAGCAAATTACCTGCATATAAAAATAAGTCATAATGTTTTAAAATGTGAATTTCTCGAACTTCAATTTCTAGCCCCCGGATCCTATTATTCCTTTGTCACATGGATTGAAGAGCTCTCTATTGCCAAATTCCATTTTCTGCATAGGTACTTGTAGATTGCGATCAGATCACCCTTTAACCTCTACCTATTAAACGGACTGAATTTGAATATTCTTTGCTATGGGACATGCATTCCAGTCCTTTAATTACATTCCCTTTTCTCATTTCTTGAACCTTTGGTTTAACAATAAAACTGCAGATATTTGAACCTGCCGTAGCATTTCACTGCCCAAGCCAGAGGTGCTGTTGTCTCTTTATTCCTGGTCAGGATTCACCTGGCAAATACGCTCAAGGATTATTTTTAGTCTTTTTTTTACAGTGCTGAAAGTTCTGATGTACATGATTATACGTCAAGATCTGGATGTCCAAATGTGACTGTCATTGATACCTAAAGTCAGCCATGTGAATAGGGTTGCACTTTTCTTTATGCACAGGTGTTTTTAAAATTTCTCAGGCTATGTGGTAGGTTTGGGTTGTAATGTTTTTCTTTTTATTTAAAAAAGAATAACGTAGATCAACAAACATTTCAATGACAGATGTTCAGATCTGGGTGAATCTTTGAAAAGAACAAATTCAGAACACTTGTATCTATTCCATACCCTTTCACATCTCTTCCGCAAGCGTTCCTTTGTAGTTGCTTGTTTGGTCTTTTCTCCAAACTTGCTCTCAGATCCACAATTACTAGTGACTTCCTGAGCTACAAGTAATTCTGTGTATTTTTCTCTAAATCCTTTGAAAGTTGTCTATATCAAAGATTTTCAGTGGTGGTACTGGTATAACTAATGAAATGCATGGCAGTCTGCAGCAAGCCCCGGATAAACCCAGGGATGGACACTCTGCTTTTCCCCAAAGGAGATGGGAGCTGTTACTGAAGTATCAAATACATGAAAAGGGGAGAGAGCTGGAAGCTGCATGTGTGTGTAAGCGTGTTCCAGCTACCAGCCCTCATATGTAGGTACTGTGTTACATTTCTTCTCCTTGCATGGGGAGAGGCTCGGTTCAGCCTCTCCTGTGATACATTTTAGAGGAGAGTCAGTTTGAGGAACTGTTAGCACTATTCTATAAGAACAGTTTTCCTGTGATGGGATGGTTAAAGTCACACACTATTCATTCAGACATGGCATTCTCTCGCTCACCAAAGCAGCTCTATAGCAGGGTGAAACCAACAATGCAGAGTTGCACCAAAGTGGCACCAGTCAGGGAATCCCATAGGTAAGTGCTGTCAGAAGAACTCTGTCCACAGGAACCTATTTCCAATTGTCCTCTTTCCCAGGCTGTCCTTGCAGTGGGTTAAAGGGTGAACTGCACACAACCTACTAAAGACAGATTCCTGAAGAATACATGAAAAGCCCTAGTAGGACTGAAGAATCGTCAGTCCGTTTACTCAGTGTTCTGCCTCCAGCAGTGGCAGTAGAATTGCTACTAAGGGAGAGCATGTGAGCATTGCATTTCTCTTACGCTCCCACAACATCCCCTGTCATTTGATTAGGATTATCAGATGGTCTATCCCTTCCTTTTTCCTTTAATATCAATTTGTGGACCTGCTGTCCATTTATCTTTTTGGTTCTTTTTTTTTGAACCTACTGATGCTCTCTTCTCTGCTTCTGCAAATTCCTGCAATAGCAAATTCCAGAAGTCCCTACTGTGTAAATAAGTACGTATAGAAATCTGTTTTTAATTTATTTAAACAAATATACAAATTTCAATGAGTGCCTCTAGTTGTTATTGCTGGATTTGGTAGAGCAGTTCTACATTCAGCTTCTCCACCGTCTTCTGTAAGTTTTGATGTTATTCTTTCTCAACTTTCTCATTCTTTTCTAAATAGGACAGCCCTGGCCTTTTCAGTTTGTCCTCATAAAGCAGCTGCTCCATGCTATTTATTGCTCTATTTATTTTTCTCTGTACCCTCAACTCCAGCATTTCCGTGAGATGCAGAGACAGGACTGCATGCAGTGCTCGGAGCTAGTGTCTGTGGAAAGCACTGGACTTGTCACACACATAAAGCATGTGCAGAAGTCCTGGGCAGTCCACGAGTATATATGCATGGAGTACATCTCAGATGTAGCTGTGGCTTCTTTCTGGCTCAGTTCCATTCGTTTGTCTGTCAAGAGGGGGAGGCTGCAATGCACAGGCCTGCTGAGTTACTGGAAGGAGGTGTACGGTCTGTCTAGCCGGAGTATTTGACGTGGTTAATCTGCAGAATGAAACTACTACAGGCCCACAAATTGGAAATATATTTTATTCCTGTTGCAGATGTTAACAGGCTTGATGTGTTTGGAGTCTGTGCAAGGGCAGAGTGCTTTACTGGGAACTAGAGCAAAATAAGCTATTGCAGGTCAATACTGTCCTCTGCTGGGAGGAACTACAGTGCTGTGCCATGACTCCAAATGGGAATTAACACTTGGATTCCCCTTTCACTCTGATGTAGGGCATTTTGCCTTTGGAACAGGGAGATCTGATGCTGTATTGGCTGCACTGGGGAAATTCTTTAATGCTTCACAAAAGCTGGACATTCTTCACGTGCTACAACTATGTTGAATTGTGACTTCATTTCTTTTTCATCCTGTAGTCATCTACTTCAGACTCTTACCCTCCATCCTCCCTATTATTTGCCTTTTAATATTTACTGCAGATTTATTTCTCTGATTGCGAGCTAGTGTGGTGTTCCAGATTTTATTTCTGTGAGTTGCTACTGGGATTATGAAGTTCTGTCTCATTCTGCAAAAATTCTTCTCTGACCTACTTATGCTCAATCTGCTGGTGGGTTTACAGCCTAGAGAATATCAGTGAAGAAGCATTAACTGTTTGGTCATAAAGTGCCCCTGGGCCTGCAGAATGAGTATTGCAAACATGTGTCCAAACATTACATCTGCATGTTTTTAAGCCTGTCCATGCACCAGATCAGATGATATTTGTAGAATTAGCAGTGCATATCTCCTTTCCTTTCTCGTTTCATAGTAAATTGCTGACAAACCCTTCTGTTAGCAGTTCAAAAGCAGAAGAAATCAAATCTGTGTGCACATGATGCCATATGTAGTAGACACAAAGAATTTTAAAAGAATGACTCCTTTGAAGAAATCAGAGTTTCCAGTAGTGTTGCAGAACAGTAATTCAATTTAAATTATGCTATTAGCAGAAATGCTTTTTCTTGTTGTTTGTGCCAGTTCTGGGTTCAGGAAGCACAGAAGGTTGTTGAGAAGGAAGTGCTCTTTAGAAATACTACAGCTCTGTGCTTTCTCCAGCAACTACCTCTGGGAGAATGGCATGGGGCAGAGACAAGTGCTCTTTTGCAGCAGTTTAATTCTGTACCTGTGAGAAAGAGAAGGGCAGGACTTTCACCTGAGCCAGGCACGCTCGGGAGTCTTTGGCTGTTTGGGCCTCTGCCCTTGGCTACTTTCCATTCCTGTAGCACTGTGCAGAGTTCAAAGTTCTGGTCCTCAGCCCAGATTGTGTAAGAGCCCAGGCACTCAATATGTAGAGGCTTTTATGTGTTACACAGATGTATCCATTGCAGGTTTGTGCCTACTGTGTTTTAAGATATCTTGGTAAGATAAATTATAAGTCTTTTGTTTATGTTTTTCTTGTAGCTCCTTAGGAGCCACAGGGCAATCACCAACAGTTCTCAGCAACTTGTTTAAATATTTTACATCTCTCTTCTAGTAGTAAAGCGGGCTCATAAGAATAATAGAGAAATGACAGTGGTAGTACAGAGTTCCCTGCTGCAGTTAGCAGAGATGGACACGGAGGTTAAACTTGGTTATGTATTTTGTATGGAATTTATGCAAATACAACAGCATGATGCCAGACACACACTGTATTTTATATACAAAAGCTTTTACAGCAGAGTGGGTCTGTGATAGAGTTAATTGTTCTCCCTGTCCTTCAGTAAGTGTTCTGTTCTGCTTGCTTATCTGATCTATAGTCATCACAGAGTGCCCATTGCTGTCATTCCTAAACATGCTCCTGGTTCTGCTCTCTCCTTCTGTCATCATGTCAGACTCTTGCATGGTCTCCCTTCTGCTCCCCACTGCCTTTTGGGAGAAGTTTATCTCCCACGGATGAAAGTAATTGGGGTATTTGTACTGTATGCAGGATTGATGTATGATATTTTTCCTTGTGTCTGACAGGTTGTTTATAAGAATAACGATATTCGTCTGGAGCTGTCTCGCTTGGCACGGATTGGTGATACTAAGATGAAGATCTATGGGGAAGTGAAGTTTGTATGTGAGAATGTGGCTACACTGGATCCCATCAGCTTTGAGACACCTGAGGCCTATATTAGTCTGCCCAAATGGAATACCAAAAGGATGGGCTCCATCTCGTTTGATTTCCGAACCACTGAACCCAATGGGCTGATACTTTTCACCCATGGCAAGCCTCAGGAGAGGAAAGACGCCAGGAGCCAGAAAAATACAAAGGTAGACTTCTTTGCAGTTGAGCTTCTAGACGGGAACCTCTACTTGTTGCTGGACATGGGCTCTGGGACCATTAAAGTCAAGGCCACCCAGAAGAAAGCCAATGATGGAGAGTGGTATCATGTGGATATTCAACGAGATGGAAGATCAGGTAGAGTGGTGACTTTTTCTTAAGTAGATTCATCTTTCAGACCTAGACCTAGGGTTAGAAATTGGTCGTAAGAAGCCTTCAAAACCTGCTAGGTTTAAGTCACCTTCTTACAAAAACTTAATCTTACTCCATGACTTTTATCCAGCAAAACAAAGATGTGAATGGCCAGGTTTTCATCAAATGTCTAGTGTGAACTTCAGATAGCGCATCACAGAGGCAATCTATTAAAATTTATTCTGAGTCTTCTGATACTCTGGACCTATCTTGGCAATTTCATATGCAATTATAGTGATGGCTCCTTTGAAGGGCATGGTACAGTTTAAGAACCCTTGGACCCACTATTATATAGTCCTTGTTTTGAGACATTCTCACTGATTTATTTTGGATTTCTATTCAAAAAGGAACTGAATAGAAATCAAATGAGCTTTTTTGTTGTGATCTGATATTACCATCTTCTGGATCTTGTATCTTTCAAGAATGGGGGTTGGATTTTGTCATAAGGAAAATAAAATTAATGTGTACAAATGGTAACAAATCAACATTTTCATCCTATTCTGTTTCCTTTAGCATCTCAGAATTTTCAGTCAGGTTTCTTCTTCACTCTCAGCCTGGATACCAAGCCTGCAGCAATCCTAGTTAAAGTATCTGGGTCAGCATTCAGTGGATATTTTTCCTTTTAGCTTCTCATTTTCAAAAATGTGTTTTAGTTTACTTCAAATAATATACTTATCTTGCGATTACAGAGAGGTATTTTGTTTGTTTCTAATGCTGTTTATAAAGCTAGCATACTCATGGTGACTGTGAAATTGTGTAAGGAAACAAAATAAATAATGTAACTTCATCTTGAGAACATGTGAGCAATTGTACTCGAATTCCTCCTGGACTGGTGGGATCTGAAAGCCAGGCCATATGTCCCTTCAAAGGGAATTTTGCCTACATTTGCAAGTGGATTTGGGATTTGTCTGGAGATCTTCAGATGATAGTAGTAGATCCCTAAGTTTATTTTTCTAGTCACAGAATGTCCTTGGTACAGAGGAACGCAGCGCTAGAATTTGCTTGCCTTAAGTTTTCAAAAGAGCTGACTTTTAGATAGTATGCAAAGCCTAGCTGTTTGAACAGGTCTTTGCCTGAAGCTAGTTTTTTCTTTTGATGATGTAAGGAGTTTTTTTTGTATTTTGCATTGTGCTCTACTAGGGCTTAATATGTGTGGTTATATATTGCTATCTCTGAAAGACATCGATAGGAACATTTTATAAAAGAAGCCCTAAATAAATAAATAAATTGAGCTTTGATTTCTTTAGAATTGCTAAAATTTAATTAACTTCCAAGGATAAACTCAATTACTAGCATTCAGTACTGCCTTCAGTTTTGCTTGCTCACTTGGGGACTGTCTGGTCCCTGAAGAGGCAGCTGCAGGAGGAGGAGAGAGAAATGACACTAAACTCTGTGCTAAGGAAGTTGGTAAAAACCCAAGGGACAAGAAGTACCCATGTTTGTTCATCTAGGAGGGTGTGACAGACGGGATTGCTACTTCATGGATGACACTGTAGGACTGACTTGCTGGTTGTTCAGCAGAAAGGTTTGTGATGCCCAGAACACTGATTAGAGATAACAGGCTGTGAATTAAAAGCAACAAGCTCAACAAGAATGAACACGTTTGCATGTTCTCTCCTTTTTTTAAAAATACATTTTCTGCTGATGACAAGTGCTGGGTTAATGACTCTAGTGACTGACGATGTGTCTCCCAGATAACCAGGATACCAGCATTCAGTTTTCCACACCATACCTTTAGCAAGCATCAACCACGTTTATCGTGTGGTGCTTTGGTAGGTGTGAGGATCATCCCTTCTTTAGTCCTTGGCTTTTCTTCCACATGCAGACTAAAGAACAGCTACACCTTAGAGGTAGTGGTTTTTTTGTTTGTTTGTTTTGTTTTGTTGTGGTTGGTTGGTTTGTTTTTGTTTTTTAAATGCAGATATGTGGTGTCTAGAAAGTGAACTGAAATAATGAACTTACCAAATGTGGGCCACAACATAGCTATTTGGTTTTAATGAGCTAGTGACCTACAGGTTCTGATTCTTACTACTAAAGCAGCCAGTCCTTTGCTAGGTGTCATCTCCCTTACTTATTTCCATTTCAGGAACAGTCCAAAACTTCAGGCTCTGCTGAGCCTATAAAATAGCCTACAATCCAAATATTCACTAATGCTGGGGAAGCACAGCAGTCTTGCTCAAATAACCTCTGGCATCTCTAGTCCCTTTAGGATTTGTGTATGCTTTGGTCTGAGCTGCCTGCCAGAGGAACAAAAGCTGTTTTTCCTTCGTGCTCTGACAGAAGCTGACAGGCTGGACATGGACACCTCGTGTCCTGTAACCTTTCTGTCCTTTGGGAATGCTCCTACAAAACCTGTCACAGTTTCCAGCAGGAGAACACTGAGCATGTTACACAAGACAATGTTTTTGGTTGGTCTTTGGCTACAAAACATGTGATATCCTACCTGCTGAGACTCTAAAAACCTTCCTGGAAGGTTCTTTCTACAGTTTCATCAGTGTAGTGCAGTGCTTTGAATACAGGGATTTGGAAAAAGAAAAAAAAAAAAAAATGTTAGCCCATCTAACTCCTCCTTTGTAGGGTCAGTTCAGAATTTTTCCATCTCAGCAGCTTGGCTTTAAAAGTCCTGTGCGCTGGAGCTAGTAACACATCCTTACAGAATTAGTTGTAGGGTACAAAATACTGGCAGAAAATTTAGGCTGGTGTCTAGCCTGTTTGCTTTTAACATTTCCTTCTCTTGCTCCAGGTTTTATGCTTCTCCTTGGTATTCAGTATTTCTTCTCTTTTTTTGGGGGGTGGGGGGTGGGGTCTTCACATTTGTTGCTTTTGCAGGTGTTGTTTGCTTTCTCTGTAGTAGCAGCTGTCTGGAGCTTAGCCCTTCCAGTGTTTCAGCTTGTTCTAGTCTTTTGGGTAATGTGTACTCCATGTGCTGCTTTTGAGGAGTGGCAGTGCAGACACTAGAAAGGTCGCTGTGATCCTGTGGCTCTGTGACACGCTGCCGTTACAACTGTAGGTGTATTGTCACGTCTTCTTTTTTCTTAAGATGTAAAGGGGAAAATGTCTGCAGTGCTGCAGCTGGTTTTTATAAAATGATTCATCAAATAACCCTGGTTCTCTGTGAGCCTTTAATTTGTAACGCCTCTATTGCTTCTGGCACTCTGCTGCCTCTGACATTATTCCTAAGTTATTACTGAACATCACACACATGAAATACCTTGTCTCTGTGTCATACGTGCTGTTCTCCAAGATGATACCTATTACAGCTGAAGAAAGAGCATATGTACATGACTGCACTTTCTTACAGAGACACAAAATAGAACTAACTCTATTAACTAAACTCTCCCACCTTATCGTAGGGGTGTATGATAAAAATGCAATGATGTGGAATTAATCTTAAAGCATGGATTGGCCTCTCTGAGGACAGGCTATCTTAATGACAAGGCAATTGGATGTGATGATTTATTGCTAGGAAGAGTGAATTGCTGATTTTTTTGCTTAGAGTCTTGTGGGCAGATGTCCCTATCACAGAAGCTGCTGAGTGCTCTTCTGAAGAGTATGCTGCTTTGTGACAAGAGAGACCTGTGTGATGATCCCTGCTTTTCCTTAGACATCTGATCTTAAACAAGTCACTTGGCTTCTACGAACTTGTTTCATATGTTCTGATCACATCTGTGTATTATAGGTTCTGATTAATTTATGTGCTGTGAATGGCATCAGTGTAGTAGGCCCACAGCTTGCTTGGAACATATGGAAACCTCTACAGTTTTAGTAATTTTTCTTCAGAGATAACCTTTGTCTTTCTCTACTTCAATTTTCCCATTTGTAAAATGGAATTTAGAATACTTAACTTTCTTTGTAAAACCATAGATAATTTATTTTGGAACAAACCTCTGGAGGTTTCTAGCCTAAACTCTGCTGAAATCCATGTTTCCTTCAGTGCTGTGCCTGGCTGTGTTTTGAATACCTTCAAGGATGGTGATTCCACAACCTTTCTGAGGTTCCTGTTTCCAGTGTTTGATGACTCTCAAGGTGAAAAATGTTCCTTTCCAGAGAGTTGGAATTTCCTTTTCTGCAACTACGATCAGTGCCTCTTGTCACTCCAAGGGCATGTTGCTGGCTCATTTTCAAGTTGCTGTCCAGCATGTCCTTTTCTGCAGAGTTGCTCCCTACCCAGCTGGTCCCTAGCCTGTACTGATGTGTGGGGTTATTCCTCTCCAGGTGCAAGACTTTGCATTTATAGTTGTACATTAAACATTTCTTATAAGCCCTTTTCTCCGTCTTATAAAGGTTTCTCTGACTGGTAGTTCTGTCTGTCCGTTCATCAACCTTTCTTCCCAATTTGATGTCATTTGCTCACTTGACGAGGGTCTATTTTTTCCTATCATCCAGGTCCAGCTTTGATGAAATGTTTACTGTGACAGCTATGTCATGTGAATTAATACAGAATCACAGAATGATTGAGGTTGGAGGGGACTTGTGGAGGTCATCTAGTCCAACCTCCCTGATCAAGCAGGGTCACCTAGAAAATGTTGCACATTCAAGCAGATTTTGATCATCTGCAGAGAAGGAGACTCCACAGCCTCTCTGGGCAAGCTGTTCCAGTGCTCTGTCAACTTCACAGTAAATAAGTTTTTCCTCTTATTCAGATGGAAATTCCATTTTTCAGTTTGTGCCCGTTGCTTCTTAACCTATCACTGAGCATCACTGAAAAGAGTCTGGCCCCATCGTCTTGGCACCCTCCCTTAAGATATTTATACGCATTGATAAGATCCCCTCTCAGCCTTCTCTTCTCCAGGCTAAACAGGCCCAGCTCTCCCAGCCTTTCCTCATAAGAGAGATGTTCCTGTCCCCTTATCTTTGTAGCCTTCCGCTGGACTCTCTCCAGGAGCTCCGTGTCTCTTGTACTGGGGAGCCCAGAACTGGACACAGTACTCCAGGTGCAGCCTCACCAAGGCTGAGCAGAGGGGAAGATCACCTACTTTGAATATTCTTTTGCTTATTTTTCCTCTCTAGTTCTGATACCATCAGATTCCTGTATGTTCTCAGTACATCCTTGCTTTGCTGGATGAATACCATTGAATAATGCTCAGGTTTTACATGTTATTGTTTAGCCGTTGCATTGCTAAGCTTGTGATGTTATGTTACAAGGTGGTGTACAGACACATGCTGATCCAGTCACTGTATGGAAACACTTATGGCTTGGGGTTAAAGAGGACAGGGAGCTGTGTAAGAATCACTGTCTCTGTTAGGAGTGTGTTTGGGCAGGGAAGAATCTTTATTTTCTTCCACTGAACCTTAAACCTCACTCAATTATTGGAAGAAATGAACTAGACTGAGGCTGTAAGTTAAAGCATTGATTGATGTCTCCTTATCCTCCTCTTTTAGGTACTATATCAGTGAACAGCAGACGCACCCCATTCACCGCTAGTGGGGAGAGCGAGATCTTAGATCTGGAAGGCGACATGTACCTGGGTGGGCTGCCAGAGAACCGGGCAGGACTCATCCTTCCCACAGAGCTCTGGACAGCAATGCTGAACTACGGCTATGTTGGCTGTATCCGAGACTTGTTCATCGACGGACGAAGCAAGAACATCCGGCAGCTGGCAGAGGCACAGAACGCAGCAGGAGTTAAGTCCTCCTGCTCCCGCCTGAGCACCAAGCAATGCGACAGCTACCCGTGTAAGAATAATGCAGTCTGCAAGGATGGCTGGAACCGCTTCATTTGTGACTGCACTGGCACTGGCTATTGGGGTAGAACGTGTGAGCGAGGTAAGTTGAGTTTTCTGACCTCAGTTATGCAGAGCTGAAGGTGTGCAGGAGTACTAGAACAAAATCCAGTGGTTCCATCATACTTTCTCCTGCCCATGTTGGTCTTCCCAGTGCTGAGTTCTGGTCCCCACACTAAGAAAGCTCTCATCTCAGATGGTTTCTTTCCAGTCTTTTTCCACTTTCATTTCATGAACTTTCTTCATCTGCCACTTCACTCCCTAATTCTTAAGTCATTTTCTTCAGGTTCTACGGTCACTTCAGCTGAGTACAGTTGGATTTCTAAGGCAGACAATCCTGCTGTATATGACAAGTTTCAGGCATATTACCGGAAACGTTATCAAGTGTAATTTTGGATTATTGTGATATTTCTTGCATGAAACAGATGGCATACCCCAGTTTTGTCTAGTCTTCCTCTTTTTTACATGGTAGGATTTCTGTGATGGCTGTTTATTGGTAGAACTAGCTAATGGGATTGTGTTAACAGCAACATGTTTCCAAGTTCACCTCTGATGAAATCAGATCTGTAGGAGATGGTGGGAGAGTCTCTGCCCCTTATCATTATGTTATTGTAAAGACATCTGATTGGAGATGTGAGACCAGAGTATGGCTGGTACAGGCAGGCACATGTATATATTCTAGACCACAAGGAAGTGAATTCAGTAATGTAAGATGTCTGAGCTGTACACTCTTGAACACCAGGTGGTTCCATTAATAGTTGTCCTTAGTGTACTGGTGACACCCTTGGAATGAGCAGTTAAAAAAATGCAGTGCTAAGATCACTTAAAAAATAACATACTTCCTATAGAGTGTTTACTGGTATTGAAACCAAGTTTTCTGTTCAATAGGTGCTTATTAACACTTCTTTCTGGCTGAGCTGCCCTTACAGTACACCCAAGAAATAACTATAAACTGTCAGCCCTATTAATCTTAGGGCTTTCAACACATTCTTTCTATTACCTTTTTGGCACCATGGCATAATGGTTATAACATGTGTCTCAGAGTTGGAAGTTTGGATATTTTTAAGTTTCTGCCATAAATATGTAAGAAGCTACTTTTCCACTCAGTGTTCCCCACTACCCCTTTTTTACTGTAGATCACAGTACCGTATGACCCAAGAGAAACACTGTGAAAGTTAGGCGCTATGCACAAAATATTAGGCAGATTTGAGATTTTGTAATTCATTTGCTCTCCAGAGGATTTTCTTCTTTGCAGGGAGTTTTTATTAATGAGTAGAATTCTTTTGACAGACCGGGTAGGGTTTTTAGGCTTTACTGCAGAATATCTGTGATCATTCATAAGGCTTCTCACAGCCAGCAATTTGCAGCATGCTGCCCTAAGCAGCAATTGCAGTTAATTGCCAGTGGTCCTTAAAACAGCTGAAGCGTCAACACTGCCATCCGTGCTGTGGGGACATGGGTGAAAATGTCGCGTCATAAGATTGATGTGCATTGGCTATGCCAATGTCAGCTCAGCAGTTCTCTCTTACAGACTACATTGGTTTAGACGATTCTGGAAGACATCAGAGGTTTTCTCAGCCACAGACTTGTGAATCGTATTGGCCTGACTCTGTAGCCAGTGGCAAGTGAGCTTCCCATTCTTGATCATAATTCTGTAATGCTTCTCTGCTGCCTAGTCTAAATCAGCGTGTCAATCTTGGAAATCATGTGAGAAGAGCATTTTGGAACCACTATAAACATTGCAGCCTTCGGACAGGTTTCCAAAAAGTCAAAGATCCCCCAGTAGCTGTTGGAAGGGAAAGGTGGTGTGGCTGTGAGCAGGGTTGGAAAAGAAGATGTGGGATGACTGCTGGCTTTGCAAGTGGCATGAACTCAATTAGAGTAGTGTTCTGATCTCCTTCTTTAGATAGCTCTGATAAGTACTCTGAGATTAAAAACAAGTCGAGACCTGGCAATGAGGACTTGCGCTAAATACCGAAGTTCCCTGTGCAGTCAGAGGAAGGAGGTAGTTGCTTCTCAGGAGAAATCCAAAGCAATTATGTGATCTGTTTGCCTCCTTTTGTTGATTTGCCTTGTCTCCTTTCATTGATTATGTTGAGATCCTGGTCTGATAATTCACTACTGCTGCACTCCAGAAGGTGCTAGGGAGGAACTGAGTGCCAAACTGCCAAGGCTCCCAGATTGACAAAAGAGATGGTCTTGTTTGGGGTGGGGGACATAAGGCAAAGAAGATAGAAAGGAGGCTGACAGATAGGAAACAAGCCCTCCCGTAAATGATGCTTTGAGTCCCTTCTAGTCTACTCTTCCTAGTCTGTGAATGCTCATATTACAGAGTTCTCTGTTCCTGCCAAATGCCCATCTTTTTCCCCAGAACAACTTCCCTTCTTCCACCCTTGCCCAGATGTCCTCTCATGAGGACACTTGGACTTCCCAATAACGTGTCCTCACATGGCGTTGTGCCTGCATCTGAGATGTATGTGGTTATGATCTCCTTGCCTCACCCTGCTCATCGAGCTCCTATTATGCCTGATTAAAGTATGCATGGTGGAGAGCAAGATTTAGTCATGCCAGAGACTCCTAAAATGAAAGGTGTTTTTTGGGTTTGTCAGAAATAAAAGGCAGACACAGAGAATTGGATGTGATAGAAGTTATTATGACTGCAAGTATGTATTGTACTTAGTTTGCTAGGCCTTGGGTTGTGATGTGTCAGGCATTAGAAAAAAAAAAAAAGCTTGGAGCTGTACTCCTCATAGTATTTAGTCGTTCTTGCATACTTGGGTTTTAGAAGGAATAGGAATATCAGAGAACGGTGCAGTGAAGTCTCTATTTTAGAATACCTTGTTCCGTCTGGTCTGCCTTATTGCTAGTTAGTTTGAATAAAGGCATCAGACGTAGGGTGAACTTTGTGAGAGATGACAAAAAGGATCCTCAAATGCAATGGGTAGCATGTTTCCTCCTGGTGTTTGTGAAATACCTTCTCATATTGAACCCAGCAGAAATTAGGGTGCGTTGCAAGTCTGTCCGCAAGAACGGCTGGAGGGCTGATACAGACAGGCAGGAGAACGGGAAAAGGTGGAGTGGTTCAGCTGCCGTGAAGGTTCTTTAGTGGTTTAAGGTACTTAATGTCTTCTATGCTCTTTAGTTTCTAATTTGTTAGTACTCAACATCAGCCATGGCATCAGGTCACAGCAGCCCCCTGTTAATTGCACTAAATGGAAGTACTCGAGGTGGAAGTTGAGGTCTGGCTCATGGAGCGTGATGTGCTTCCTTGCTGTAATAACAGAGTACCTCCTCACAACCCACAGATTTTTTTTCTGAAAAGAACCCCAAGGCTCTGGCATTAAACAAGCAGGAGGAGATGAAAGTGTGTTGTATTCACATAGCTATTTCCTGTAGCTGCAGTGAAGATGCCATGAGCTCCAAAGGGTGATTGGGATCTGTTCTGCTGATCCTGAAAGCTCTCTGCAATGTTTTCCTTCTACCTAAATTTAGCAGAAGCCAAAAGCCCAGGAACAAGGCCATATAGAACAAGACTACTGAAAATCAGATAGTGTTAGGCTAGTGAAAATGTGAAAATTGAATGTTGTTCATCACTCACTTCTTAATGCTTTTTCCTACTTAATTGCCTCGGTTGGACTTTCTTTTATTACGAGGAGTATACTAATAAGATTAGAAAAATGCGGGTTGATAGGAGACTGCCAGCCATTTAAGACAGAAATAAAGGACAATGAAGTTTAGATTTTAAGCCTTTCAAGGTAGTTGTTCAGAACTGGCATACCTGGAGTCCTTTCCAGGTAACAAAGAAAGGTCTTGTTCCAGCTCTTTTCATTTGCTGAACTGCACCCAGTGTTTATTGCAGCAGACAAAGATATCCCATTCCAGTTCTCCCCAGGGCTGGAACCAGTGTCCTTTCCTGTTTGGGTTTGCTCACAGATGGGCGATTAAATCCGCAGCAAACCAGGCTTTCTCTGTGTTTTGCATCACACTGTTTGTGAACAGCAATGTACCTGCTGTTGGCAATGCTGATGTTGAGCACAGGGCTATGCATTCAGTTTTATTATCTGCCTAGTACCTTTATGGCAATATTTGCTAAGAACAGTTTAATGACAACAAACATCTGCCCATTATGTATGCAATAAACTGGGATGCTGTAAAATTACTGGTAATAAGAAATGCTACAAAATCATTTACTACATGGTTTAAGTGCTGCATCCGTTGATGTCTCAAGCACAGGTAGCAGCATAGATTTCATTTTTGTTTTAGTGAAGATATTTGATGATGATTACATATTTGAAGGTTTGTTTAAAAAAAAAAAAAAAACTCAAATATGTTGATGCTTTTTAGACAGTCCAGTCCTTCCAAGTCTACAGTGTTATGCTAGGTAACTGCAGAGAATAGATTTTCTTATAGGACTGATGGTTCCCAGGGGTGCTGGAAGTATCAGGAGAAAAGCCTTTGCTGCAGCGTTTTAATGCTTTTAATCCCAGCTGGATCTCGAATATTCAAAGACTTCAGGAAAGTCAAAATATCCGAATAATTTTTATGATTTCATGAGATAAAATCCAAGATGTTAGAGATCAGAAGGTCTATTCTACAACTCATTTTTTCATTAATTTACTAGTGCCAGGTGGGTCCCTGCTGTACAATTTGCGAGAATGTCTCCAAACAGCAGAAAAAAAAAATTCCATCTGAAATTGGAAGAAGTTCAAGTAATCCCTTCACACCCATTTGTATTTGCACCTTACTAATTTCATAGTAAAGTCTCTATTCAATACGACCTGAGGCATGTTAGCTTTGCTAAGGGCATTTGTGTGAGAAGTTCATTTTCTCACTTACCATCAATCTGTTTGTAATACATGGCTGTTTCCCTCAGTGGCTGGCCCAAGCAGCTACTACTGTGGCATACACTGTACACAGTTCTCAAGAAACGCAGGCCTGTGGTGGTTTTTGTTTTTTTTTTTTAGTACTTAACTCCCTTGTATCTCTCCATAATGACTGTCTGTCTCATTATAAAAGAGTACTGTTTGGTTTTCTAACTGCTGTTTTTCTCAACTATATTAAGCTCAGGCCTTTATGCAAACTCAGCTTCTAACTACAGATTTTGTAGTCTCCATCTTTACCTCCTTTTCTTGCCTTCCATCAGGTAATTTCTGTTCTAACATCCCAACAGCTCCCAAAGATGCATGAGATGTTGCTCTAGAGCCAGTAAGGACAGCACAGCCAAGGTGGGCCTTGTAAAGGAAGAGAAGCAATATTAAGAAACAATTTCAGTCTTCCAGTTGTGTGGAGTCATATTGTGAGCCTTTCTACTCCACTGTGAATATATATCACCAGGACAAGTGATGGCCTTGTAATGCCTTTGTGATATCCTCGGTACAGAAGTGTGCAGTTAATTCTGCAGTCAGGGTGATTACATCTTTTGGGGAAAAGATTATTTCATGGTCTTCAGGCTGTTTAACTTGAACTTTGAAGAGTCTTATTGACGTGACAATATCTAACAGCATCTGTTGAGCAGTTGGAAAATCTGAGACCATATAAAAATCAACTGATTCTCTCTCCTATATTTTACAATAATATGGTTATGAATTTTTATCTTGCCTTTGTCCCTTTGTCTTAATCCCGTCTCCATCATTGTATGCTCTTGATATTTAAGGACACGTCTGCCTTCCTTGCTGCATGCGAATTTGTTAGTACGCCAGGTGCTCTTTATTTCATCTTAATATGTTAATTAATGCTACAGAAAAATAATTTCTGCTATCTTTCTCTAAACTATGTTTCTGGCTGTATATTGCTAAGTGTAGCTATTGCAAGCTCCTCCTATTGAAGAAATATAATCATCCAAAACTATTAGATTTTGTGCCACTGTCAGTTCCTACAAAGGGCACTTGAACAACAAAACAGATGTTACATGGGTGGATCAGTAAGAATGTTTAGTTAATGCTTTTTAGCATCTTATACTTTTGCTAGTATAGGCCTCTTCTACAGGACTAATACTGTAGTGGCATATTTATCTGCCGTTTTATAAATGACAGCTCAGACCAATGGCTTCTTAATACAAACCACAAATTGCACCACATCTATAACTCAAGGCATGATGCTGCTCAGATAACTCTCAAGTTAAAGGAAAGGTTATCATAGCAGGTGTGTTTTGCTTGAATCAGACTGTATTGAGTGAACGTAACTTAGGAAATCTTGGACCATCTGGAGTGATAAGTCACCATGCAGAAAGGAAATACTATTTCATCTTCTCATCCTAACTCTCCCAGGTAGTCATATGTTGTACATGTCAGATCTATGATCCAGAATGGGCTTGCTTGTTTTGAGTATGCACCACGTCTGTTGTGACCGGTCAGGTGGCTGGAGATAAACTGATGCCATCTTGTGGAATAGTTGCTTCAGACCGCATGGTATCTTTGAGTCTTTGCTCAGTGGCTGGTCTCAGTCCCTGTGGCTTCAAAACCCCCTTTGCTTTTCATACCCTTGCATCAGATCAGTTTGTGTTTCTGCTGAGACTATCAGTTGTCCCTACAAGTAATGGCATTTCTTGATGGAAGTGGCCAGGATGAAGTAGAATCATTTGTCATGAAAAATTATTTCCAGTATTTAAAGTGACTGTGTAGGCCTTGGAGATGTTATCTATGAAATTAGCTTTCTCTGTCTCTGCACTTTGCCCAGTGGAAGCCTTCAAGCTGAAAGGCAGACATTGGCACAGCACTCTCATTTTCTCTCTCATTTCTTCTTTATTCATCTCAGGGGGAGAGGAAGGACTTGGCATTCATGATGCTCCCTTAATTGACTCTCCATGTGGAGATGGGCAGTCACCCCTTGGACACTGATTGATTGGATTAGGCTATTATGTGGTATGGAAAGGATATTCAAAAGCACAGACATCACCACAAGCATGGAAAGGTCGTATTTGGTGGTGTGTATTGGCTCAATCAGATCTGCTTGGTTTCTCTGCCTTTTCTCAAATGCAGTTAATCAACAGACCAGGTCACAGGGTGGTCCTGGTCAATCCTTTGCTAGGTACCAGAGTTCAAGGTATAACAGTCCTGAACTAAACCACTCTCACTCACTCTTCTAAAGGGCCTAAGAATACACAAAGGAAAGATGATTTTCACTGCCTTTATTTGCATCCTTACCAGCATCCTCAGTTTTTTTGGTACACAATCAAGAACAAGCAGGTTAAAATTGGGGGGTAAGGTAAGGTGCAGAAGAGGGAAGCTGTATCCTGAAAAATGAAATCTCAATATGAGTTTGAGAGCTACTTTGTGATGATTGCGTGTGGTGAGTAGGTAAAACCTAAAACTTGGGACATATCCATCACATTAGTGCAAAAGTCATCTCACTGAACAGGCAAGGAAGCAGGGAGAATGTACAAGAAAAGCAGCTTGATACTAAGTCCTGTTAGTTTCATGATGCTTCCATTTTTTATGGCCTGCAGGCACTGACTTGTAAAGTTGTGCCTGTAAGGCAAGGTCGTCTTGTGGTCAGCCTAGACCCCTCTGGGTACGGGTTTCCTTCCATCCTAATCTCGTGTTCCTTTGAGCAACTTAACATTTTTCTGTTCCTGAAGAAGGAAGAATTGTAATCCTTTATGTTGCAATATTTCTAAAGGGAGCAGAAGGACAGGATTGGTTGGAGGGGATTACCCTTGGAAGTTGTATCAAAGCAGTAGAGTTTAGGATTCAGATGGATTCATGTGAAAATGGACTTTTAAGTCTGGCTACCCCAATACCCACAGGCCCCATTTCAAACTGGTGAGAAAAGAAAAATACAGTATTTTAAATAGTGAATTTTTATCCAGTACCTTTCATTAAATGAGTAAAAATGGAAAATGAGAATTCAGCCGTCAGCTGAAAAGCATGTTAGATTGACAGCTTGGGGAATCCTATGCTTGTGCGCAGAATGAGAAATATATGCAGAGTAGCTATCCTTTATATGCCTTATTCCTCTCTTAGAGGAGTATTTGCGTTAGAGATTAGAAGGTAGGTCAGTCTTTCTGACCTGCTGGGTCTTTGGTAGAGTTGCAAAGTAGAGTAGTGAAAGGAAGAATTCTTCTATAGCTGATTTCCCCTCTGTTGCTTGTGTGACTGCAAGAGGAAAGCCGAAGGCAGAGCCATGAGGTACCTTCGTGCACCCAGCCCAGGGAGCAGAGCAAGGGGTGCTGTGCTGCATAGAATAGAAAGGAGTTTGTGCTGCATGTCTCACCTGCTGTGTTAGGACGAGATTTACCCCTGAAATAGTGACTGGCAAAAGGCATGCTTGCCAAATAGTGGGAAAAATGCAAGAATACAGAAAACATCTCAAGTATTTTATAACTTAAAAAAAAACAACACACACAACCTCTGGCATGAGTCTTTGTGACTGAAGAGAAACATGAGGTGAATGTAAAGACTCTCCTGATACAAAGCAATCTCACGAAACTGTAGAGTTCTTGCACTAACCTCAGTGTAGGAGGTCTGGTTCCTAGACATGGAAGGCTAACAGCTCAGCTTCTGGTTAGGGACGCATCCAAGTTTTCACCATTTCGTTACCAACTCCAAAGTGATGTTCTCTTCTGTTGTGGTTTCTTTTTGATGTAAGCCCCCAAAGTCACTGCTGCTCCATTTTCTGTGGTCAGCCCTCTTGTTCAATTTGTGCAAATCTCCTTTATTCTGCATTTGCATGTGTTTGTTCTATCCTCTCTGTGGACTGACCAGTGCAGAGTTTCAGCTTTTCCCTTCCTGTCAAGTGTTTCTAGAGGATGATTTAGCACTGCAGCCAAGGTAATTGCTGTGTTTTTAATAACTCCAGCTGTTCTTCTTGTTGACCACAGTGTTGGTGTGCTGAGGATGTGGCTAAAGAAAAGCACAGGTAATAGGTGGCGGTCTACTTTGCAGGAGTCCTGGCGTGATGCAGGGAGAACCTCAGTGATGTGGAGGAGCTGGCATTAGCCACCTTGGTGAACGGGGTGGAAACTGTCCAGGATTGAGCAGGGAGATTTACTTTTCTCCCAGACTGTCATCCTCCTTGTTCCTGAAGGAGCATCACAAATCTGCGTGTAGGCTAGTATCTTTTTCTTGCGTTGTTTTATAGCCTGCATCCCTTTCAGGTTAAGGGGATTAGAGTAAAAAGAAATAGAAATGTTTTATCATGCTGTATTTTAAGTGGCTCACTCAGGTTTTGCTTTTATTTTTTATTTTTACTTAAAGTCAAAGGTACTTGGGTTGCTTAAAACAAAAACAAGCGAACAAAAACCATAAATGAACACCACAAACAGCGATGTCAAAGAGTAGTGGATCCAGCAGCCAGAAGGACTTGTGTCCAAATAAAAAAAGGCAGAAAAGTGTAGGCTGGAATTGGTATTGACTGTGCAGCGTGCACAGTGCTAATGGACCTGCAGAAGAAACAAGAACATTCCAGCCATAAAATGAAAACCCGGTCCACTGTGAATACAGATGAGAGTAGGAAAGACACTGCTTTTATGGGGCTGTTTTTTCACACATGGCCTCTTGAGCTAACCTGCTTATACAGTCAGAGTGACAGGATGTAGATTAGCAATCAGTGTCCTCGTTTAGTCATTTCTCCCCAGGTTGATTTACACCGCTGTGATTTCTTTTTTCTTTTGTCTTTTCCTGCTGGCTGGTGACTATTTGCAAAACCAATCTATTGCCTTTTATACCGTTTTATTCTGAGAGAAACCATAAAAGTTAAAAGTTGATTGTTTACCCTTCTTTGTGTGCGTATTGCCTATAGTTCATTCCTTGGTCTGCACCACCAGCAAGGCCTCAGCCGGTAAGTTCTCCAGGCGGAGCTCTGAAACAGCCGCCACATCCCTTCTGCTGTGAGTCAGCTCTTCCCAGGCACCCCGTCACTCAGGTTAGGGAGGTGTGCTGGCCCGGGAGCTGTGGAGATCTACCAGATAAATGTGCCCCATCAAAGCACTGACCAATAAAACCCTGTTAGAGCTGTGTGACACCCGTAGCTCTCTTCTCCCATGTGGATCCCTTGCGAGGGAATAACGCGTTAGGCACAGAAGAGATGCTGCATGCCGGGAGATGGAGCTCAGCATCTGTTTGGGCACCTGCAAGTGGCTTTATGTTTTTTTTTTTCCTGCTTCACAACTGTTCTGGGTTACACACTTGAGCAACTCCTTGGTAAAGGCTACCTAGGAGGACTCCAGGGCAGGAAGGAGAAACCACCCTGATACAACTGGGAGGGAAGATACGGGGGCCTGGCATTAAGCTTGTTTGTGTTTGGGACTGAGACATGCTCGGTACTGAGGTGAGATGGAAGCGTTCAGGCAATAAATGTAACCCATGTGACACTTGTGCTGAGGCTGTGGTTGCACAGTGGTGACAGGTTTTACGGTCTTCTCTGCCACAGTAATGTGGGGCCTGCCAAATCACAATACTATCCTCTCTGTATCTCTCTCTCTGGAAGACAGAGACGGGGCTTGGGTCAATTTTTATACCCTTGTATACAAATAACCCATGGGAGAGCCTTCAAACTTACAGGGAACAGGCAAGGTCATAGCTGGGAGAAAGCTGGTAAGTTACTGACCTTTCTATCTGTCCTTGGGCTATCAGAATAAGCTAAACAAGTGTCACCCACATTACACTGTTCATAAGGATGCAAAGTGAAGATCCTGTACAAAGGGGTGTTATAATAGCATATAAGCAGATATAGAGATAGGTATCATTACCATTTTACATTTTGGGAAACTGAGACACAGACAATTAAGGTACCTACTCAAGATTACAAAAGTAATTAGCCACAGGTTCAGGTTGAGGGGGTTGAATTTACTTCATTGGGATTTAAATGTCTGAATCTAAGATATCAGATAATTTAGTCATTAGACTCCTAGGTCACTAAGCTACTTTTTTCACCTTGAAAAAGCTGTCTGAGGTCCCTAAAATAACACTTGCAGACCTCTACAGACATGGTGATATAGTCTCTAGTTATTTTATTAGCAGTTCCTGGAGATAAATACCTCTATACTGTGATAGGATGGAGATAATTCATATCAGAACCTGAGTTCCTTCATCTCCTCCTCGTCTGTTTTCCCACTCAGAAGAGCACTGCTGAATCACTTAGGCCTTTCAGCCAAGCAGTAATGAAAAGCTGATTACCGTGCAGCTCCCCATGGGCCAGCCTCTCTCTTATCCTGTATTGCACTAACTCAGCTGCTGTTCCCTGTGTGCCTGGCCGGAATCCAGGGGACTCAGGGACAACTAATATGTGTAGGAAGTCATTAAAGACATGCTTATAAGACAAAACTTAAGTTGCACAAACTATAACTTAAGGATTAAATAAACATTCAGGAAATGTTACATGACAGGGAGAGGAGACAGTGATCTCCCCAGGACCATGGGTAAAACCACAACTGTGCTATTACTTGCAAAATCTTTGCAAAGCTGCCTCACAGGTGCTGTTCAGAAGGTGTGCCACAGTACACCCGGCACAGAGAGCCACCTCTACGGTGTGCGCAGTCCTGCTTGCTCTGCAAGACTGCTGCTCCGTTGGCAGTACCTGGAGGTGAGCTTTGTGAGCACGGGTGGTTGTGTCATGTAAATTCTATGTCGCTGCTGGAATATTAAGTACATTTGGTCAGGGCTTCTTGCAAAACAAGCCTTGGCATATATGGGATATAACTAGTTCAGAGCTTCACGAAAATGCCCAATACACCTTTTGATTCTCTTTCTGGCTTACCAGCACCATCAGACGAGTTAGGTTTTTCTGTGCTTTTTCTTCCACAGCTGCAAAAAGCAGATATTTGAGACTTCCATAAGTCATAGAAGGGTTGCAAGGGGAACAAATCATCAGTCATTAGGTGCTTCAGATGCTAGGATGAGAAAAGCTGAACACCAGCAAAATGCTGATTTTAGTTAATCTTTGAATTTCGGTTTCATAGTTTTTCTTGAGCTTAATGCATCTCTTGGCATGAGAACAGGTAGAAAATCTGACCTAGTGATAGATATTTATTTTTGTGTTATCTAACTCATTTTCTTATTATTGCTAGACGATGCGTAGTATTTTACTTTTCTCATCAGTACAGATGTGTGTGCAGTTTTTGGTTTTGTGTATTAATAATTTGAGTTTATATCCCCAAAGGGACAATATTGCCCAGACCACCAGCATTTATTAAAAATCCTTAAAGGTCATAGAGATTTCCTTTTAAAACAGCAGTGGCTTTCTATCTTGTACTACTTTTCTATACCTTCAATGCTAATGCAATCCTTGTGTGGTTTTTCAGGCACAGTTCTGGGATTTTTTTTGGAGGTATACAAACAACCTTTTGTAGATCAAATGTCGTAGCACTTGAGCCACTCAAGGGGAAAAACTTCCTAGTTGCTTTGGCATTGAAAAGGTAAAATTATTCATTGCCCTTTATGAAGCACTAAACAAATGATGAGATTTTGTATGGTGTCAATGATTGGCTGAATATATTTAACTCAATAGCGATACGAGATTTACAGAGCACAGAAGAAGGGAGTCTTAAATACTTTTACCCATTGACCTTTGTCAGGATAATAATCCTGAATATTAACTGCTCACCAGTTAAATTGTGTACTAATGAAGTGCTGTCGGACACTTAGCTTACAGGCATGCTAGTGAGAATTGTTCGTAGTTTTGTTGGTAGAAATATATATTCAAGAAATGTGAGTATAAAAAGTGTATTCCCCCGACAAGCTTCTACACCTGCTTCCTATTAAAGAAAAAAAGGGTAAGGAGTCTCCTGTCAAGTAGCTTAGACTAAAATCCACCAATGTGAAGGAAACATGAAGAAAAAAAAAAAAAGTTGAAATGTAGTCAGGAGACCGAAGGGAGGAATTACAGAGAAAGATTAGAAGAGTTCAGTGTGTATTACTTGGTTAAATGATAACCTGAGGGGAGCATGATTTAATCCACACTGATGGGAGGACTGCCCCAGTAAGGGACTTATTTAAGAAAGTTCACAGGAACTGTGGAATACTGGCTTAAATTAAAAAAGGAAAGTGATGAGTATCACGGTAAACACCATGTTAATAAGCTTTAGATATTTTGTTTTACTTTGCTAGAACAGAAACCCCAGGGAAAGGATGGCAATCACATCAGTTAAACACTAGAAATTAAAGTGGCTACAAGATCACAGGTATGGCCAGGTTGCTATATTCCTTAACGTAATGTGCTTTGTAGGATGGAAGGAAGGGAAGGGAGCTGAATGATCTGTCTAGCTCTTCTATTTCTAGCTTGGATGGATCTTTGAAATGTATTCCTCTGAATAATGAAAACTTGGAAACGTCTTCCAACTTCAAAAGATCTTTTTCTTTCTAAATACCGCTAATAACTTGGTATGTTTTCCCAATTAGTGAGAAAGCGAATAAATGTATAAAATATGCAAGACACTGATTCCCAAAGTATAGTTTGTCTGATTCTTAGTGTAATTACTTACTATAATAACTCATTCTGAATTAGGAAGGGTGGAATAATTTATTATGTAAAAATAATAAAAGAAACACACTTTTGATACCTCAGTTTCTTTGCTAGATCATATTAAAGAATTGTGGAACAAATTCTATGCTTGGGCAAATTGGAAACAGTAGTATGTGACATGTTACGCTGTCAGAGGAGAAAAGGAAGCTATTAAAGATGTTTTTTTTTCTTTCCAAATACAGAGTAAGGAGCAGCTGTTGCCAGAAAAAACTCAAATCCCAATTAGAAGAGGTATACGCAGAGTGGTATGAGGAAGGGAAACATGGGAAGTGTAGCGTACCCCGGGTCTGTCAGTAAAGTGCTGGTACAGGAGAGCCTACTGTAAGGATTGTTCTCTGTGGGCAGTGTCTGAGGAGGAGCAGGTGAGGCTGGTGCTGCTCACTGCTACGCACCTTTGTGGCAGGCAGAGGACGGAGGCTTTTCTGACTGCCCAGCTGGTCTCCCAAAGATTGCTCATCAGGAAGGAAAAAGAGGGAGGAGGAGAAGGGGGAGACTAGTTTGGGCAGCACTAAGGGCAGTAGTCTGCCATTTAGTTCACTTGCATTACAGTCCTGCTCTGTCATGTGCTTTGTTTGATCTTAAACAAAACGTTTGGGTTCTGATGCATAAAAGCAAGAAATCCTGACAAAGCTCAGAGTTGCCCTGTGTAGAGTTTAGGGGACGATCTCTTGGAGTAAAATCCCCTTAAAATAAGCGACATGTCTAGAGAGCAAAGAGTTCATTAACGGTGAGAATGATGCTCACAACAGCCAGTGCACTGCCAGTGTCTGGGGGACAGCAGGGATAGGATCTAGGTAGTGTGTGTTGGGTAGAGGCTGTGCCCGAGTCCTCTCTCCCAGATACAGCTTTGCTCTCCTTGAACTTGGTGCCCACACAAATATGAAATTTACACTCTGAAACCTACTTAAAGATTTACAGCTGCAGTGTGTTGAGGCACTTTGGTAGTTGCTCTGTTTTACATCCCCTTCTTTCTGATAATCTGAAAGTTGCTTTGGTGCCGGATAGTAAACTGCTTGCAATTCTGTACCTTGATCTGTCCACACATCTAATTGCTCCCAGGATGTCCTCTGCTCTGTCCAAGGGTTTTGCAAGTGACTGTGCACCTATATCCTGTATCCTTTGTGTTGGCAACCTTGTACCTCATGGTGGATGTGCTAGTGTTGTGTTTAAAAGGTGTTAAATCTTGGGACCTTCTCAGACCTTTTATTTTTTATATATATATATATATATGTATGTATATATATATATGTATTTCACATATATATATTTATATATATGAATGATTGATTTTTTTCTGTTGAGCTGTGTCAGGACTGAGTGAGAAAAGTGCTATGATTTCCTCTTCCAGATGCAGGTGGAATCAGGGAGTTATGACAGTCCTGCAGCAATCCCTGCTGGTTTTGGTGTGTTTGTTGGAGCACAGCTGTGCCCAGCAGCTGGTCTGGAATCAGGGAACCGGGAAATTTGCACAGTTAGCAGATATAAATAGAGAATCTGTAACTATGAAAGATGCTTAACTCTGCAGTAAATAAGTCCTAGTCCAAATAAAAGGCTAATTGAAATCTTAAAAAACTGTCTTGTGCCTCAATTCCTCCCCTTTTGATTCTCTCTTTATCTGCAGAATTTGAAAGAGAAACAGGTGTTATATCTATAGAGTCTTACCATCTATGTTTCAAGTGATGTCAAGAGCTGTCCTTTTTCCCTTACAGATTTAGATATTTTTTTTTAGGGTTTTGAATTATTTTCCAGTTTCCAAGGGAACTATCGACCTCCTCATTATTTTGATTTCAGCTTGATATTCTGACAATTTTTCAGTGCCCGTCTGCTGAAGACTGGGACAAGGAGGGGCAGGTAGCTCTTGGAGCATCCTAAAAGGTGTGGAAGAGTGGCAAGGAGCTGGTGAAATGGTAACTCAGAGCGTCGGGTTGTGCTCCTGCACTACTGAGGTTCTGCAGTGTGACACTGGAGGAGCTTGGCTCCTATTTCTGTCTCAGTTTCTGCTGTGAAAGAAAGCTGCTTCAAAAAGCATTCTCGCGGGCACCTAAATGCTTTCAAATTGTGCTGGAGATTTCATATAAAGAGAATTGTGGGCAAGAAACCCAATCCATTAGGAGACCTACCCTTTTCCCTGTTTTGTCGCAGAGTATTTCAGCTGCTTATTTTAGAAAACAGGATGTTCTCTGTGGTGTGATCTTTAGCTTTTCCAGGTGCAAATGAGGGAAAGCTTCTCTCAAATTGATACCTGCTCATCCCACACTGGTACCGGTGCAGGTAGGAACTTGGGTCCCTGCCTGGCGAGCGGCACTGGGGGCAGAGCTGGCGGGGCAGAGAGGCTGTGCAGGAGGACCACTGGGATGTGCTCCGTGTCTCTGCCTTCTTCTTCACCCCATGAGGAGAGAGTGTTGCCCTAACTCCCTTGCAAGACAGGCAGCGAGCGCTTCCCAGCACTACCGGCAGAAGCGAGGAGTCGTTCGCAGCCTCCTTCGCCCTCTAACGGCCTCAGGCAGCGCCGCCTCCCTCAGCGTCCCAGCAAGGCCGCAGCGCTGGGCCCACGGCCTCCTTCCCCATCGCCCGCTCTGCTCTGCTCGCTAAAGTCCTATGGGTACCCCCTGGGGGAAAAGCTTTACGCTCTCCTTCATTTCAAATGGACGTGAAATATATACCGGAGCACGTTGTTTCCTGAATGCGCTTGCATGTGCCCAGCCTTTCCACCCCTCGGGGATCCCTCTCTGCCCTGCAGCCCCTCCACAGATGCTTAGGGGGAAGCCTGCAGCAGGCATGTTGTACCCTGCAAATACCGCAAATACCGTGTGCTCTCTGGCACATGGGTGAGCCTGGGGTTGGAGCCTGTGAATCACTTCATACTGAAAAAGGAGAGAAGTGGCTCTTGTGCATGGGAAGCTGTGTGTCTGCTCCTGCAGCTGGAGAGCTTAACATCCCTTTTCTCTAGACATACGGGGATTATCAATCATGCATTATTAATCATTATTAATTTCATTAGAAATTAAGACATTATCAGTCCTCAAAAACTCCAGGACTGAACTTTGGCTTTATTATATTCTTCATTGTGCAGTCTCTTATCTGTGGCATAAAACTGAGACTCAAATCTGCCAGTTTGAGAAAATAACGACATACCTGATGAAGATACATTTTGTCACTTAAAACATACACGTTTGCTTCACCAGTAGCCAGTGCTGTAGGAAGCAGCATATAATTAAATGTTGCTGAAGAAAAAAAAGTCTATCCACATTCAAGACGTGGGTCAAAGCAGCATTTTTGTAGTTTTTTGTGTGTGTGTGCTGGCTACTAATCCTGCTTCAGAGTTATAGTTTCACCATTAGGTGGCAGTTTCACGTATTCTTGTCTTTTCTCAGTGTGTTATACTTCTCTGAGGAATTGCCACTTTTCCTTCCAAACTTGAGGAAATCTTAACTCCCTCTGGTTTCCACACCATAGGCACCTCTGTGAAATTCACAATATCACCCAGCGTTGTGCTACTGTAGCTTTTTGCTTTCATAGAACCCAAGAAATATGGAAATCAATATTTCATCTTAAATAAATAGTGTAATTTAGTAATTAAAGGAATGACTTGTGATGCTGAGGAAGTTTAGATCTGTGTGAATCCATCAGTTACATGATATAATGGGGACTCTCTTCAGTATTTGAATTCTTACCTCTGCCCTTTTATAACTTCTTTTGAGAAAATGTGCACGCTCCCAAGTCCCTGACAGAGGAAAATCAGTTAGTAGTTCTCCTTTCTTGGTTTGACTAAGTTGTCCCCTCTCCCTATTGCAATCTTACTAAATGTCTGGGCTTCCTCTGTAGATGGGACTAAAGTGTAGGAGTAGAATCTGCAAACAAATTTATTTTTGAAGTCTTCTGCTAGAGCTGAGGGTAGCTAGACTTTGAAACAAATACAGCTCTGAGGTGCTATTTCAAAGAGCGTATCATAAGGACCTCGTTTTAAAGCTAGGCAAAGAGGTCAAAAGCAACGGCTGCAATCCCAATGCTTCAAAATAAAAAAATGTTACTGCGTCCTGGGAATGTTTAGACTGATCCTTTAAACTTTCTGTAGCTGAACTCTCAATGAATATTACATGCAGATCTTTTTGTGAACTTAGGGCTTAGAATTGCGAGACTGCTTTTCCTCAGCATTGGTTTAAGAGTGCTCCCATTGCATCCAAGATGCTAAGGAATGAACAAGACTCAAAGGCTGTTCTTTGCCTCAAAGTACAGTATCTCCAAGCCACAGTTAAGCCACATGATTGAGACACTATGGAAAAGGTTTGCATTTTGTAGGATTTTCGTAGTAGAACGGCACCTGCTGGTGCACAGCAAAGATCTCACTCTGCCTGGTTACTGGTACTGTTGATCAAACCCCACAGCTGTCACATTCCTAGTTGCTCAGAACTTGGCTTTCCACTTGAAAAAATTGAGAGCTTTGCTCTTCTTCATTTTGGCATGTTTTTCTCTTGTGTTCCTCCCTTCATGAAGGTGGTATTTAGTCCAGCTGACACCAGAGGAGTGTTTATGTAGTGCTCAGAGCAAGTGATAAGCTCTGGAAGGGCAAGTGGCTGCAGGTGTAGCCATGTGTTTCCCAGGAGGATGGGTATAATGTGACTAGATGCAACTCTTATTGCTTTACTATCATGCAGAATGTTGTTCTTACATGATAAAATTGCTGTTATGGCGTAGTCAGCCCCTTAACTCCCATCTAAGGTAATGATATTGTGTGTTTGGCAGCACTCTGCAAATCTTATTTTGTTGTTTTCCAGAGTTGGTTGGAAATTGGAAGAAGAGATTTGAAAAATATTATGAGGCTTGATTTCTGTTTAACAGAAAGGAATTTTCTGCCATGGTGGGTTTTGTCTTGTGCAAGTAGCTGGCCAGTTTTGCTGTTCTTTGAATAGGCCCAAATAACAGCTGTGGGCTTCCTGCACTGCTCTCTGTCTGTCCTCACCAGGGAGTTTTCTCTGCCTGGTGTCTCTTGCATTGGGTTGTGTTACTTCCTTTAAAGTGTGGGTGGGTGTGAGAATCACCTAAGTGAGACAGCTCGGGTCTGCCCCTGCTTGCCTGAGCAATCCCTGACTGCTGCTCCCCACAGCTGAAGGCTGTCTCTCCAGAGCCACAGCCCAGCTTTCTCTTTCCTTTCTAAGGGTGCAGAAACAGTAGGGGCGTAGACCTCAGAAAACCCAAAAGAAGGGTTTAGATATCACTAGAGCAGCTAGCTGTTGAAAAAGTGAAAGCAGTAAAATAAAGCTGCTTGCTGCAAGATCACTTTTTGCCTTTGGAGATTGTAATTATTTTTTTCTTCAGTTTTTGTTGGTAATGTTTAATGAGTTTTATCACTATAGAGAAATAATGTTTAAGACAGTAGAAAATGTCAGAATCTCTCTCCCTGCCCCTTTTTCAGCCTTGTATAATGAGGAAGAGAAAAATTTTCAATTCTGAAGTAAACACAATTTGCTGGTAGGGCCAGTTCTAGTCAGGCTATCTCAGACCCTGGAAAAACATCATGATGGATTTGCCACAGCCTTTACACAAGGTTAATCTGATAGCCACGCTCTCATCTGCTTTTGCCATGCTTTGTTAAATTGTGTTGGGCTCTGTTCTTATAATCTCACTTTCTCTGACACCGCTTTAGAGGTTTGGCCAAGTAATATGAGTGAAAGCATTTCAGTTCTCCAGTCCTCCAGACACACACGTGAGTGTCTGTCCATCCCCCAAACTTACCTTGGCTTCCATCTTTCAGTGTTCTCCTTGTTCTGATTCATTCCTTTCTACCTTGTTACCTAGTAAGAGTAAACTCTGTGACTACTTCATATCAACAACAGCTAATTGCTATAAGATAATTGTGCATCTAATTACCTTTGTGGGTAATTTCCAGTAAATAGATAGTGATTAGCTGTCCCGACCTTCCCTGTGATCCCACTCAGCTAAATGGGAGTTTTTTTGCAATTTATTCTCCTAGTTCTCTATCTCCTGCACATAAGAGTTTAGGAGACATTTTAGGTGAAGACAAACTGTTCTTTCCATCCTACACAGTGGCTGTCTGTGGCTATTACCTTTTTTTTTTTTCATTATTAAAAAAAAAAACCACAACAACAAAAAACAAACTTTTTTTTATTAGGATCAAGGATCTATTCTTATAGATTGAACTTCCTATCTGCCACTGAAATTAGCAAACGTGTCATGATCAGTAGCTTTATTCCTCCACCACTCGTCTAAGGTATTTTTGAACTCTGGTCTTTAGGAGCAAGTGTATGTTGTTTGAATTCACTGCACCTCCCTTGGGATGAAGATATTGACCATATTGTCCCTATTACTGCTCTTCTGAACAGTGAGAGAGCTAATGCACGTTGAGTGGGAGAATTAGTTCTTTCTTTAGTCAGGCATTGGAATGAGTTGTCCAGGGAAGTGGTGGAGTCACTGTCCCTGGGGGTGTTTAAGGAAAGGTTGGACCTGGTGCTTAGGGACAGGGTTTAGTGGGTGACGTTGGTGGTAGGTTGATGGTTGGACCAGATGATCTTGGAGGTCTTTTCCAACCTTTATGATTCTATGATTCTTGCTAATAGTTTGTGTGACTGTTAGGTTTAGCATGTAAAGAAGTTGTTCAAGAACCTAGAGAACCGTAGAATACCATGGTAAACGAAGCAGTGTCGTGCAGGAGGTGTAGACACTGATAAGCAGATTCCAAATTTTTGGTTTGAGTCAAATTACAGGTCTGTGGCAACCCTTTTCCCTGATGGGCTGCATTTAATCTGGCATAATTTGATGTAATGGGTCAGAAATATTGTAACAAAATACATCACATCTGGTTAGCTGCTAGCAATCTGGAGAGGAAATGTCCCTTTGGGCTGTATTACAGTGCACAGAAGTGTGTTAGACAAGATAAACAATGTGTACTTCAGCATCAAAACTCTCTTAAACTATAGAAAACTCTGAGTAAAAGAGAAGAACACAGGATGTGGGCACGTTTCCAAAGCTTGTCTGTAAGTGGATGCAAATGTCTTGATATGGAGGGGATTTTTGACTGGTTTCCTATTTCAGAAAGGAGCAGGAGAGACCCAAGCATTTCAGCAAAAGTCAAAGATACTGTAGATGGTGATCTGAGAATCTTCTGGGAACAAATGTACTGTATGATTCCCTAGTTTAACTCCATTTCAGTCACCATACCTGGTGATTTCTACATTTGGTCTTGGTTTGAGTCAGAATAGCATCAGGCCTCAGGAACTATCTCAGTGTACTGATAGCAACAGCTAAAGAAGATTCAGCTTTACTTAACTGTGGTGTCAGGCTGGTGCTTGTGGAGCATGACACTCTTCATTGTGTTCTGACAGCTGCCCTGAACTTAAAAGTGAATAAAATGGGCAGCACAGGGGTGAAGATGACAGTTTTAGGGTCACAGCTACTGTTGTAATTTACACATTGAAAGTCCTTTTGACTGCAGGATCTCAAAGAACTTGCAGACACTGACTAAACCTTCACAGCTTCCCCAAGAAGTAGAATTTATCATCTTTTACTGTCATTGGAGGCTCTAGGAACTCAGATGAGAAAAATGTTAATGGCAAACTCTTCTCCATGAATATAAATCTTTGAGTTTTGGACAGAGAGCTTAGGCTGGCTGCTGTTCTCTGTAGACCCATCCATTGAACGCTAGTCTATACACTTAGAAGACCCTGTACCATGTGCTTGGGCATTCGAGATTATACACAGTTGAATAAATACATGAATTTGCATAATACAGCCAGTGTTTTTTGGATTATGAATTGTTAACTCTGACCTTACCAAGAAATACTGATTTTGTAAGAGCAAACTACACTCGTTCATGTTTGGAGTCAGAGAGGGATGTCTCATGGACATTTCTCATACTGTCTAAACAAGGAAATTCTGGGTAGTTTAGGTTATCAGTAGCACAGAAGCACCATACATGCATATGTCAATTCTTTTTATCTTCCTTTTTTAAAATCTAAAATTCTTATTCTTTAAACATATCTGTTTACAGGTACGAGTCATACAGTGGAATGCAGTCTGCAGGACAATGATATTTTAAAAAAGCAGTGCCTGTTTCTTACTTGGAAGTAGGACTAAATTCCTTTTATCTGCTGGTGAAATTTACATGCTTGAACATATATCTCTTGCTTTGGCCCTCATGATCTTGGCAATATCAACTGCCATCCTGTGCCAGCTCCTAGTTTCTGCTTCTGTTTTCCTCTTTATCATGGTTGAGGTAATTGGCCAGTGGTTGTAATTAGCTGGGTGAGCAGCCCTGGCTATTGCATCTCTGCTGATGACTTCATTAGGAATGAGAATGGACAGAGCCTGTGGGACCCCTGGAAATTAGTGTCATTATTTCTGCACTGTCTGTGCTGCACCAACCGAGCGTTACCCTCAGGCACCACCTCTAGACTGGTGGTTTTGCAAATATTTTTTAGGGAAAGCAGCAGTTCTGTGATAGGAGAAGAAAAGGCTCTGAAAGGACCTTCCCCCAGGTCCTAGTATTATAAATGCTGTTTAGTTTGTCTTATATTTTAGGTTTCGAAGATGTAGTATGAAATCCCAAATTAAATGTTATCCTGCATTTTTTTGCAGCATGGCGTTGCTGCCCTGACAGAGCTACCTACTCTGTTGTACTGAGCTTCCTCCAGAGAAGACTGATTTGCCAGTCCTTTTGAGTGTTGTGATGTTCCTCCTTCTATGAAGCTGTTTGCCTTACATCAGTTATAAGAAGCTACCCTGACCCTCTGACTATGTATGTTCATCATGGCTGTCTCTGAACTCTCACTTCTGGTGTCTCCTAAATCAGAGATGTCCTAGGTTGAAGAATTTACTTTTTTCAAAAACACTGCAATGTACATTTTTTGTGGACAAGTTTAGCTTATTGCTTGTAGATCTATCTTTTCCCTCTGCTCTATATCCTATTAAAGCACCCTTTCCAGGACTTCAGATGAGAAAAAGGAAATAGAGTGTTGTTTTGGCCACACTGTGCACCTTCCTTAAACCAACAGCCAGTAGCAAAATATGGTTTACTGGTTTTCTTTCCAGTATTCAAAAAGAAAAAACAAACACAACTGAGGGGAGGTTGGCTGTTCTTTTATACAAAGTAATGAATTTAGTTCATATTGTAGATTTCCTTTCCCAAAGATGGTAGGCTGTTGATAACTGCCTTTTATTAGCTTTCCCAGTTCTGTGGATTTTATAGCAGAGCCCCCACCTCCTAGAAATTTGGGGAAACAAGCAAATTTTAGTGCTGAGATCCACCATTAGAATTGTCTTAGGAAAAAAAAATAAGCCTTATAAGTTTCACCTGAGATTCAGCAGCCACTGGGAGATGTTGGGTAGCGTGCGATGCACCAGTTCGATGAGAGCATACCGGTTTGTGGGCAAAAAGGACCAAAGGCACAAGGTGGATGTCATTAGTCCGTGTCATAGTATGTTTCTAACTGTAATTGTTATGAGAAGATTAAGTAGAAGTAAAGATTTGCTCAAGGACAGTCATTTCCTGTAAGGAGAGCGAATCTCCTGTGTCTTCAGTCATGACAACATGCAGTAAGCAGCACTACCATTAATACGATCACACACAGGGCAAAATCGTTTCCATTTCAGATCAGTAGCAACTTGCTACTGGTGCAGTGTCCAGTGAGATCAGTGCATTGTGGCACTTGTCATAGAATAGTCCTGGCTGAAAGGGATCTCTGGAACCGTATTGCAACTGCCTGCTTAAAGTGGGGCAAATCTCAAGAGTTGAATAGGTAGTTTGGGTCTCCAGTTCAGTTTTGAAAATTTCCAGACATGGAGTTTCCACAGTCTGCCCCAGTGTTCGACCACCCTCATCGTGTAATTTTTTCCTTTAAATTTCCTGGAATTCCCCTCACTGTAAATTGTCTGCTGCCTCTTTCTTACACTGTGCACTTCTGAGATGAGCCAAAATTCATGTCCACTATAATCCGCTTTTCTTGGTGAATGTACTACTGAAAACACACAGATCACATGCTTCATGTAGCTTGACACTATCATTAAAGAGGACACAGAGAATGATGCGGCTTCTGTTTAGTTCCAAAAGCTCTAAACCCTGACACATGTGTAATGTGAACTCTCAGACCATCATTTTAGCAGATTTCCCTATGCTTTCCCCATTTCACTCCTAGGCTTCGAGGAGCAATTCTTCTGTTCTTAACCTTCTTGCCAGAGATTTCTTCCCAAATAGTTGCACACAGCTCTGTAAATGTTAGTGTGACATTTGGACTAAGGTTGAAGAGCCCATGTACTCTTTCTTGGTTCCCCAGCCTCTCTGCCAAGCTTCAGTGTAGCAATACGACCTCACTCTTCACCTCCCAGGGCTAACAGTAACATTTACAAGCTATAGTTTCCGTCTGCAAATATTTCCACTATGCTGCTCAGTGGTGTTACAGCTCCTCCCTAGCCCACTTTTTTTTTTATGGTTACAGCCTGAAGAAGGGAGATATGAAGTTTATCAGATAATCAGATAACATTTACCTTTCATTATGGATTAATTTTTATTTTTTTAACCTCCCTATCAGACCAGTGCCCCACCCCCTTAATTAGCTTGTCCTCTTCTGTGTGGTGGTGGTGACAGGAGGAGGCAAAGCGTATAACAAGCCTGATGTGCATGGAAACTGATACATCCTTCTCTGGAGGGTAGTCACAAGTTAGCCTCAGGAGCTAGAAGGTTGCTTCAGGAGCTAGAAGGTTGCTTCTTTATGGAGTTCACACAAAAGTGGGAATCCAGAGTGGAAAGCTTTGTGAGGTCTATTAATGCAGGGAGATTTATAATCTTGGATCCTAATGCACCTTCTCTGGATCAGTTTAAAATTTAGAATGTCTCCATTAAAGTTTTTGTTGTAGATGGTCAGAAATCTGATGAGATTTTAATTTATAATGGTTGCTTCACAGATTTACGTAATTTCTTGAGATTTTACCCTCTTTGAGCTGAACATTGTCAAGACCAGTTTACTGGACTTGGGTATTATATAAACATTTTGATACTGAACTAGGAAAGTAAGGTGTTCATTTTGGATTCATGTAAAACTTTGTGGGTAGTTCTGAAATAAATTCAGAATTGGTTCTGTTGCAGTAATTTCAATGTCTTAACTTTATGAATCAAGCTAAAATTTTTATCTGAGAAAGGACATTACAGTACTTACGCTGAACCCTCCACCTTCATACAGATTTGTTGCCTGAGGCTGCTAATTGGCCTCTTTTACCTTTTCTACTTAGATTTGTCTTCCATTTTGTTGATACATAGGCAATAATTGTTCCTGCAGTAATTTGATATTTCTGCTTATGTTTGAAAAAAACAACATAGGAAACAGTTAGGAAATACGTAACATACTGGAACAGGGAGGAGATGGCGGTATTGCAAGGGAAATGGTGAATAGGGTATTTATTCTGTTCTAACGTTCTAGATAAATACATAGGTGTGGTTGGCACTTCAGGTGTTCTTCAGGAACTTCTTATTTTATGTGAACCCACCACCATTTCTAGGCTATTTTCAGGCTTAAATATATGTTGAAAGCCATGAAATTATTTAAATAATGCTTTACAATAAGTTTTGCAATGTTTTTAAAATATACATTTGATGAAAAATATTAATCTGGATTTTACCTGACCTATGAAAACATCTGCTAGCATTTTTTGTCTATAGACAAATGAGTGTGACATGTGACAGTTACATGTGACAACTATTCTTACTGTTCCACCAGTATTCTTGCATCCCTGAAAATGTGATGAATGCCTTGAAGCTTGCTCTATTATCTCTCTCGTTCGCTGCTCATTTAGAAATGTTTTGTACACATTATACTGATAAGGGTGTCTTATGTAATTATTCTACTTTCAGTGCTCATTTAGTCTTAACCGATGTACACTTCTCAAATTTGGAGCATTTGAATTTAAGAAAGTAGCAGACAAATCAGAGATAAGCCAGAGGTGAGAAACAGAACAGGCAACTTTTAGAAAATAAAACCTAAAGGTTGTTGAACTAATGCGATTTAGTTACTCTAGAACAGAGTAAAGGAGTTGGGGTAATGGTGTGCTGAGCTTCAGTCCTTTTGTAGAGTGGATGTATATCCACTGGGAGTAGGGAAAGAACCCATCACCTTAATTTGATGCAAAGAAAAAATTGGGATTAATGCCGCAAAAATACTTTGATATGTGAGGTAGTTACACACCAGCAAAAACAGCCCAGGTTCCTTAAAATTCTGTTGTGTCTATAAGATTTGCACTGTTTTATCTTCATAAATTTTCAGTGCACAACAGCTAATGCTATTAATATCTTGGCAGGCTGAAGTCTTTAAAGCAGAACAGCTTTGTTCTCACTAGTGCAATAAACCTATAGTTGCTGATTAGTGGTACTATTTGCAGTGCATTTTGCTAGACAAATAAAATGCCATCTTATTTCTAATGGTTCTCTTTAAGTGGGTATTTAAAGATTTTTTTGTTTTGTTTCGTTACTGTCTTTGCAAATGCTGGTGAATTACATTTACATCCCTTCTAGTTACTCCTTCCTATTTGACAGGCTAGGTAAAGTGAGGTCTGGTGTCACTTGGGTGGAAGATGTCCAAGGAGAATCCAGTTTGCTGCAAAAGGTGTTGTAGTGCATGTAGTAGACATCGGTTTTTCTTCTGGGTCAGCAGAGGGAGCAGTGTCAGAGCACCACCAGCTCCACACTGCCAGGGCCGTGAGGGCACCACCAGGCCTACCTGCCCTTGTCAGCCCCTGCTGCCTCCCCTACCCTGCCATGGTGCACTTTCAGCCTCCTAGGGCTCCTCACACCCAGCCCAGAGCCCCACAAGACCCCAAGGATGTCAGGCCCTGTCCCAGGGAGGCCTCAGCAGGGCTAGACTCCAGCTCCCTGCAGCTTGTCCCTTCCCAGCCATGGGCCCACTGAGCTGGGCCCACCCGTGGCCCCCCCATCCCAGCCCTGCCTGGGGGTCAGCGCACCCGATGATGGCCTTGACCTGCCAACTGACTTCCCAGCTTGACCTGGGACCTTTCTCATCACCGTGATGCTGCCTCGGTTGGTCCTGGCCACTATCTGCAGGCCTGTCCTGCCTCACGTGGGTGCGCCATGCCACCGCTGCTCTCGGCCACCAGAGAGAAACCCTGCTCTTGCTGCTCCCTGACATGCAAAGTCATAACTGCCTGTGAGTTTTTAAAAATCCAGTTACATTTTTTTTCCACAAAAAACAGAAGTATTGACTCCTGGGTCATAGGTAGATTTTGGCCTGAACAATTACATCCTGACTCCCCAAATTTCCTTTGTTTACAGGCAAGCAAAATGGTACATTTTCCTTCATCAGCTATTGTGCAGCAAGGTGGCACACTTATAACATGCTCCTGCACTCAGTTTTTGAGGAAACAAATCTCACAGGGATCAAGCCTGGCTTTTTGTGCATGTTGGCAGTTGTTTTGGATGATGGCAGCTTATTATGCTATTGCCTGAATGGGAGCATCTGTTCATGTAATATCCTTAAAGTTCGTAAGATACAACTTAAAATGTATTTTGCAACACTAAACTAACTCAAAATTGGTCTTGTTCTTTATGTGGTGTTTGGGGAGCTGGGTCAGGTCCCCGGGGTACCTCTGTACCTTCCTCTATTTCCTGCGGGTGTGTGGGGACACTTCTGGAGGTCTTTCCATCTGTTGATACAGATAAGATCCGCTGGGGTTTAAAATAAAAGTTTGTGGGCAAGTAGGAGCACATCTTAGCTAGCTTTTTCTTCAGCTTTGTCATCTCCAGTTGGAGATGAGTAGTTATGAGTAGCTAGAACTGCGTTCCTGCTTCGTGACCCACTGACTTCCAAAAGTCACAGCTTCCTCACAGGCAGCCTGCAGGGAGCTCGCTGAGGAGCGTGGAGGTACAGCCATCCACTGAGCCTGCTCACGGACACCCTGCTCTGTATGCCTTTGCAAAACAGACTCTGTCTAAACGTTCCTCAGCTTTTACCAGCAGGTATGGATAGCAGTTAAGTCCAGTCTGGAGGGCAACTTAAGCATAACTCGTAGTAAGCCATGCAAATAAAACCATTCTCTCCTCGTGCTCCTGGTTCTGCAGTGCCAGCAGAAGCAAGAGCAAGCAAAACGTGCATCTGTTATGAAATGCAGCAGAAAAGATGATGGTATATAAAAGACTTAGAGATGTTTTCATTTGCTCATTTTTTACTTGTGTCTTAAAATCCAAGTGAAAAAAACACTTTGGTGAAGTTTGTTTGTTTTTAAGTGTACTTTTAGTTTTCAATCAAGGCTGTTTTTATTTGTGGCCACGTGTCTGCTGGTGGATATACTAAAATAAAAGTTGGCATGTTTGCATGGGAATGGAAAGAGGTGTGCTGTATGCCTACAGGAGAGTTTTTTTCTGATTTGTAGATACAAAGCTCTGGCACATTTTCATAAGGTCAGCATCTTGAAGGATATTTGAATTTTTGCAGTCAGGCGGAGTGCTTGGTCTGTATTTCCTGTAGTTTTGAACTAGCATGCCTGCTCTTTTCCACACTTGCTCTTTGCTAGGTGTCTTGTGCCTCTCAAATTGGTACTGCTCTTCTCTGAAAGCTCTGTTCAGCAGGGACCAGTGGTGGTGGCCAACTCTCCCAAATGTAACTGTATGGGGAATACATAATATGCCCTGATCTACTATCATTGATGAAGTCATGAACTTTTCATGAAGAGGAGATATTTTTTTCCTTCTTCTTTCACTGTCCTCTTTCTGAAAACTTCAAGCTATATTGTAGTCTGGGAGACAGGGAAAAGAGAGACAGAGACTACAGAAAAGCTAAAAGGGAGAAGAAAGGACAAAGGAAAAGAATGAAGACTAATACAGAGAAAAGGTTAGAAAGCAAGAGAAAGAGCATAAGAGGGCTTGAATATTTTTCTGTGTCTGTATTCTAAGAATACGTCTGTTGCCATCTCCCCAGGAGGTTTATGCAGAACTTTGTGGGGAAGCAGCAGTGAATTGCTCCTTTGGATGCTAAGTGTAAAATGAAAGCTGGCAGGATCTCAGAGCACAAGATTGGGAAGCTAATCGCTCCTAATAACATATTGATTTTCACAGATCTCTGGCATTATGTCAGGTCCATTTTGAATCAGCACCTGGTTTCTTCCTCTTCCCATCTCCAAGCTAATGGCAATGAAGCTTCTGGCTTTGGGTTCACCAGTAAATGCAGCTCTGTATCTTTCTGTCTGTACAAATCTGGACATCTCAGCAACAGGAGTGAAACCTCATGTGCTACACATTGCTCCTATGCACGTGTCTGTGAAACATCCAGATATAATAGCTACCCTAAAAGTAGAAGGTTTGGAAGGAATGTGCATGTATTTTAACTTGAATAATCGTGCTGCTGCCTGTATTTATGGCACTGTACGAAAGTATTACAGTCCTGTTGCTGCAGTTGGCTGAGGACAATCAAATGGTTGCCTATTTTCAGGCAGAAGTTGCCAGCACAGGTGACTGAGGTCACCTAGTTGTTGCCAGGTTACATTCAACCCTGAGCAGATTTTCTGTATGTGTTGCTCAGCAATAAGATGCAGTCCTTGAGTTTTAGGGACTGATTGTCAGGACAAGGAGATAGGATTTATTTCTGTGACTACTACTTAGCAATACCCCCCTCTGAAGGGCTATTTTTGTAGCTAGAGGGAAAGCTCTGCTTACAAGAAGTTGTGCTGAAAATGCTCCCAGATACTTCAGGTGGTGAAGATGTGTGTGAGTGAAATTTCTTATTTTTAAAAGATACCAAGTGCAAAGGTGGTCTGAACTGGGACAGGCTCAGGTCAGCATAGGGCACATACAAGGACAGAAACTTATCTTCTCCTGTGGTTGAGCAGAGACTGTTTCAACTACTTCAGGCTATTTCATTTTATCTGCTGAGCTGTTGCAAGGATTCATTGCTCTGTTTGTAGTAGTCTGGCCAGAGAAGGGGCAGTAAGAACCACTGTGAGGTAATGCCTGATTGAGGCTGTTATTGGATATCAGCTAAAACATTGTCTTGATTTTCAGATTCAATTTTATCATCCCTTCCAACTGGAAGTTTGTTTCCAGTTTTCTTCTGTCCGGTTGGTCTCTTTTGATTAATTCTAAATTGGAATGGCTGTTGTATGGTGACTGGAACTACACTGAGAACTGGGTCCTCTTTGCATCCCCAATACAGCATGTTGTGGGCAGAGCTTAGGAAAGGCTTTGCTGTGCACAAACTCATTACTGGTTTGCTTCAGCATTTACTTGGAAGAACAAGCAAGATACTCAGGAGATGGGAAACAGAGACCTTGCTCAGTATGAGATCTCTTTTGCCTCTAACATTATCTTTCCCTTTGGGGCTTCCTTGCTGTGTTACTCATTACAAATACAAGCCATATTTACAGCATTTGAATCAGGGGGTAGTTTAGGAATGAGGATTATTTTCCTGACTTTTTGGAATTCAGATTTTGATTCTGAAACCCTGTTGAAAAAATGTATTTCTAGATTTTTGTGCCATCTTCTGCAATTATGGGTGTATTGCATGTTCTTCTTACATAAGTATAATAATGATAGTTGGCATTTCTTATCTAGGGATAGTAATTTTCTGTCTATGGGATCAGTGGAGCTGAAGGACACAAATTACTTATATTAGAAGGGAAGAGACTCCTTATTACCACTCTTGGTTTGTTGTCTTCTAGTGTCTGCAGAAAAACTCCAATTTCCAAAGTACCTAATGCGTGGCTCTGTGGGAAAGGAAGCAGCAGAGCTGGGCCACTTGTGTCAGCTACTCCCACTCGTACTCCTGATATTCTCCAACCCCCTTCTCACAGCTATTCAGGTGCTAGTGCAAGCAACTGTTTCATGCAAGGCACATCTGAGCTGAAGGCGTCAAAAGAGCCATTTCATGCTTGACTGCATTTTCTAATACAATCCGCAGTGAGAGAGGAGGGTAAGGAGGGTTTGTGTGTACATACGCCCTGCCTTTGAGTGTATATATAATATACAGTACATTTGGTTCTAGCTTGCAGCTGTGGGTGGCAAGAAAGAGTTGCAGACGTGAGGGGGAAGAGAATTGCACTTAGAAAAGAAGAAACCATTCCCCCACCTTGAAAAAAGATCTTGCTTTCCTTCTCTGTTTCTTGCCCAAGCGAAGATGCGAGTCCCCGGGGCAGCGCTGACAGCTGGTCCCCAGAAGGAGTATGTATGGTTGAGTGGGTGTTGCGTGTGGAGTGCGTTGTGTGTGCAGACCATGACCGTGTGGGAGGAGTGCAGCTGAGAAAACTGATGAGTCGGGGTGCTGCTCACGGCCATCTTATTTTAATGGTGCTCACAGAAAAGCTTTTTGGTAATGTGTTTGTATGTCCCATGACTGGAGAGGTGCTGCATACCATCTAGTAATGGTGGGTTGCTGCACTAGCACTGCCACAGTGATATCTGTCACAGGTTTCATCACCATATATACATCTTCTCTATTACTATATCAGTTTGATACTTATTCATTATTTACCACTTCTTTTGCATGTTTATTACCACACTAACATTTAGGCCTTGAGAGGACAATAATAATGGGCTCTGCTAAGCTTGCTATTTCCCTCCAGAAGTTTCACTCATGTCAGCAAAAAGGACTCTGCTGGAAAATACAAAAAACGGGCTGAAATATTTAAGAAGAAAATCTAGATTCCAAATATTTGTTGTTGCAAATGATGGGATGTTAGCCTTTGGTGGTGGTGGGGATGTTGGTGAGAATCCCAAGTAAGAGTGCTTTACGGAGCAATCCTTCCATGTGCCTAGGGAGCTTTTTTTGACCTCTGGGCTTTTTATACATGGTTTTGTGGTAGAAGTCCTACACGGAGCAGTCTACATCTCTGTCTTCTGTAGGAGCTGGCTCTGCGGAGATGGGATGCTCTGTTTAATACATCAAAACATTTATGTAGATTTGTAAATTTTGCTGATAAAAGTGCTTTATAGCATATTCATGGGCTGAAACAGCAATTGCCACGCCATGCTGGTTGCTGCAGCTCTATCACAAGACTTGAATTCTACCCCCTTAGAGAAGAATATCAGTTTCTGCTTGCAACCCCTTGAACAAATAGAGACTGTTAAGTACCTGAACTCCTTTCCTCAGCTGAACTCTCCATTTTCGTTGACAGCCTCAGAGAAGACAGAAAAATGTAATTTCTTTCCTTTCTGTTTTTTTTTTTTTTTTCCATACTCCTGGCTTTTGTTGTGCCTCCATCTCCTGCCATTTCCTGTGTTTGAGTGACACTTGAACTTGACATGGATTTTGATTTCTTCATTTGCATTGCAGTGCCACCAGTTGTGTCAGCAGAGCTCCAGAAACTTTAACTGTTAGTAAGGAGGGAAAAAAAAAAAACAGAACAAAACACAAAACAACACAAATCTGATGTGGGGAAAAAAAACTTAAGAAACCTGCTTCATACTCATAGATGTTTGTCTGCTGAGGTATCCCTTTCATTACAACACAGCTCTGAAAAAGATGAAATGATTACAAGTAGAGTGGATCTATTAACTCAATTTTAAATAATATTTCCTGTGTCCTTTTCCAAGGATTTCTACAGCCAACTTTTCATTATTTCTGAATAATGTGTACCCCTGGAAGCTCTTATTAGTGTAACTAACTTCAGCTTTGGAGACATATTTTTCCTTTCCTACTTCAGTCTGTTCATTTTCATTCTGCTACTTCTGATTGTAGTTTCCTGGATCTCTAGAATAAATCGTATGCTTTATAGAATTTTGTAGGTCCTAAATTAATGACAATTCACATTTAATGCCTTAGCCCAATTAATTTGATAAATGAAGTTCAACCGCCAGAAACAAAGGAACAAGTATAGGACTTAGTTCTGTCTTGCTTCCTTTGTATGCTTGTTGTCTAATCAGCCTTTTTTAGGCCATGAACACCTTTCTAGATGCCATTTATTGTACATGGTTTGCTTTTAAGAGGGGCTGTTCAGGGACAGTGGTGTCGCAGACCATGATTGTTTGCAGTTTTTCTTTTCCTTTAAAGGAAATTCCTCACTGAATAAGCAACAGCTCTCAAGCATATCAGAAATAGAAACTCTGGGCATTTCAAAACAAGACTAGATACTCTAGGAGAAGAGCTGTAGGCGTTATTTGAACTAGTCATTCCAGCTAGTGGTAGAGAAGGCTGGACTAATGGAGATCACATTTTCTGGAAGATGTGAGAAATAGAGATCGTGTGGAAGTGTAACTTATTTTAATTTTTTGAAATTGTTTACTGATTCCTTGCAGAGGCCTCTATCTTGAGCTATGATGGCAGCATGTACATGAAGATCATCATGCCTATGGTCATGCATACAGAAGCAGAAGATGTGTCCTTCCGTTTCATGTCACAGCGCGCCTATGGGCTGTTGATGGCGACCACCTCACGAGATTCTGCTGATACTCTGCGCCTGGAGCTGGACGGAGGCCGTGTCAAACTTATGGTCAATTTAGGTATCGTATGAAAACCTCCCACTGCCCCTTCACTCTTAATTTGGGCTTGTGATTAGTGTCTTTAAAAAAAAAATTGTTTAATTTCTGTTGGTTTGATTGGATTGATTTCTAAAATAGCTGCTGAGACCTTCATAATGATATTCTCTTGTGGAGATAAATTCTTCCCTGCATTGCTGCATGGAGATTTGCTGTCAGTTCTTCGTTATGGACAGTGTTGTTTTTTAAGTCTTTAAGTTCTTAAGTTTCCTTTCGTGGTCTGGGACTGGTGAGCTCTGTGTGAGACATGCTGCTTGGTCCATCTTTTGATCAGTTACATCCCTCATTCATCCAGCATCACTCAAAACAGTCAAAGCCAAATATGGAATTTAAGCAAAATGGATATGGTGGCAAGCAGAAGTCCTATGAATCCCAAGCCTTTTAAGAATCAGACAGTGTTTGATGCAACTTGATCTTAAATATTCTATTTTGCTTATTTTTTCTATTTCATAATTAGTATATCTTTCAGCCTTTAGGGCTTTTTATGTCTAGTAAAACAAACAAACAAAAGAACCGACAGATCTTTTGATTGTGCTGTTAAAATGAAGGCAACAGTAATAAAAGTGCATTCCCCTACCCAGAAGGTTGTGTTCTGTCTCCTTAGAGTTACACTTTCCTAGAAAATAATAAAAGACCATTAGAAAAAAGTCCAACAATAATGACAGTGAAAAAGTGGGGGGAAATTCATTCTCCTGTATCCATTTTCTTGCCAGTCTGTAAATGTTGTACTGAATGACAAACAGTCTTCTTTTTAGAGAACATAAATGCAGGAGGTAAAGCTTTCTTTCACTTACACTGATGCAACTTATTGCTTCATGTGAATCCAGCAATATAACTGAGAGATTTTTAGTCAGAGAAGTAGAACTATCATGATTATTGGAAATGTTAAACCTCTTCTAATGTCTAGGGTATTTCATATGAAGATGTGTGCATGGTCTGCAGAAGCTTGTGTCAGCTTTCAAAATTCCAAACCCACAGGAGCAGGCTTTCACTTTTTTTTTTTTCTCTGAGCTAACATCATCTTCAAAGCCCTGCTATGATGATATCAGGAGCAACAGTGTTATTCACCCATACCTATAGTAATGGCTTTGGTTTTCATCTCCTGTTCTAGGTAGATATGATAAATTTATCAAGGCCTTTGTGTACCATAGATGAGCTTAAGTGATGATTTTAAGGTTCCGCGTTCTCACCTGAGAAATATGTTGACCAGCAAGTGACCAGCTTATTTTAAAAATTGTTTTCTAGCTTTTTTTTTTTTTCTTTAAATGTGAATTCAGACCATAACCTCTGCTTTTGGGATAAGAGAATGAGGAGAATAAGGTGCATTTAAGCAAATTCATATGTCAAAAATAGTCTCCATCTATAGGGTATAGAAACACTTGTCACTTGTTCCATATTCTTAAAAAAAAAAAAAAAAAAAAGTGATATGACATGGTTCCTGTCTGGAATACATATGTTTTCCTTAGTTCAACTAGAAAACTGTAAAGCACCACTGAGTGACCACCTAACATAGGGCAGTTGGTGAACTATCAGCAGGTAGAGTGCAGAGAGAATAGATCGACTTCAGCTTTGACAGTAACTTCTCAAGCAGAAACAGCACTCTGATGATACCCATCTCTGCCTTTATCTATTTTTGACTGTAAGAATGCTGAACAGCAATTCTTTTGAGCCATTATACAAAGAAACCCTGCAAATCTTAGAAATTTTCCTTCAGCTGGGACTTTCCTGCTTTCAAACCAACAAAGTTACCTTGCTGTTGAAGAAAGAGATTTTGAGGAGGTATGACCTTAACAGAGCCATTCCATTTCTGTGTGACAGGAAGTCACATCTAACTCTTTAAGGAGACTGATCATAGCCAAAATGTCACAAATGAGAACAGTCTTCATCACTTGACCCTGACAAAATGCCCTTATTGGTGAGAAGCAGTCATGAGCACCACCTGAAGACCTGAGCATGCTTGGTGCTGACCAGATCTGTGCCACCATCTCCCTGAGCATCTAACCCATGACAGATGTGTGTAAAAAAAGACTGTTTTGAGTGGTGAGTTATATAATTGTGCTTTTCTTAAAAGTCATGTAAAACTATTATGAAGAGCTGTCTCTTTCTTCTCCTTTGATCTGTTACATTTGATTACTAATTATCATTTATGTGGTTATTGAGGTCTTTCCTGTGTTGTATTTTTTTCCTTTCTTTATTATTATTATTTTTTTTCTTTTTAACTCTTCTGTGTATTTCAGTTGTAAAGCTTTCCCATACCCCATCAGCCATAGTAAATCAAAAGATGGTATTCAACCCTTCAAAGGCCTGAAGCCTGCGGCCCGCACAGCAAACAGCCCTGAGAACAGAGCGTGCAGAGCAGCCTGCAGGGGCTGGCTTATCCCACCGCCTCCTCAGCACGCACCGACCCAGCCAAACGGGATATACACAGTACAGCAGGCTTCGGTGGGCTTGGGTGGGTGGGGGCTCGCTGTAGGACATGGGAGGGATAAGAAGAACAATGAGGAGTAACTCTCTAAGAGAAGCAACAAAGTTTTTTCTGACCTTTCTCGCATGAGTGCCAGAGGCACTGCAGTCTGCATGTTGACAGCAGCTCTCACAGTAGTTTGAGTGTTTGTTGTGTGAAGATAAGGAAGTCCAAATGTGACGCAGATCCCACTTCTGTTGAGAAGGACTCTAAAGAAATGGGTCTAGAGTGGAAGGGGGGAGAGAGAGAGAGAGAGAGAGAGAGAGAGATGAAGCCAGTCGTGGCTTGGAACATGCTTGGGAATCACTTCAGATGCTGAGATTTGCATAAAGGGAAAGAAATGGCTGGTCTGATAGGGAGATGCACATTCACTTTTTTTTCCTCCCATGGGTGAATGGAAAGATTACAGTTTCACTGACTTCTGATAAAGAATATTTCAGTTTTATTTCATTCTGGCCAGGCTCAGCTTCAAGGCTCTTGTGACTAGAAAAAATTCTGCCTACATCCTGTTAATCTGAGTCAGTTCTCCTGTAAGGAAGTGTAACCATCCTGCTCTTCTACCTTTTCTTAAGGTTTCTCCTCAGGGTTGTCAAAGACATCTTTGCCTCTCCAAAATGTACGATTATGTTGTATTTTTTTTAATAATTCCGATATACAAACACAGCAGACACATTTTCCATTTTTCTTTCTTAACTGTATGTGAACTTTTATACCAAATTTTCTTTTATGCAGATCATGCACTCATGTGCAGGTATATACCTATTCACACTTTTTCATTAATAACTTTTTTGAATAATAAATGCATACAGTGACCCTTGATTTTTTATATATATTTAAAATTATAATAGACATGAAAAAAATATTTGTCAGATGCCCTCTAATAGTTACAGGTGGGTACATAGTCTGAGAAGTTGGAGAGAGGCAAGGAGCCACACTGTAAGATGGGATAAGAGCATGTACAGGGCCTCATCTGGTTTCCCCCCAGGAAATAACCTAGAGTGAGCAGGAGCAGTCAGGCCCCGATTATATTTCACCTGAGAGTCTTGCTTTGGAGTGCTCTTCCATAACCATATGTGGATGCTCATCAAAAGGAGGAAACACTTTGTCCTCACCCAGCAAAGGTGACTCTCTCAACTAATTCAAGGAAAAAGACGGGCCAGGGCCTTAGCAATGCCAGGTAACTCAAATATCACCATTCTGTGGTACAAAGATACAAATGGTAAGAAACCCAGGCCTAATGCCCAGAGAATTCTGTCTGCTACTGAAGATACCTCCATTCAAACAGTGAATTCTTAGTGCTAGTTAGATGCAGTAGAGCTGTTTAACCTTTCTGAAGGAGAGGGTCTTTGGCCCTCTTCTGATGTGCTCTGGAAAACCTTGCTTCCAAGCATTAAGGAAACAGCATCTGATCTACACTAGGAATAATAACGAGAGAAAGTAACTGTAGAAGGTCCTTCCAGCTCACCCTGCTCCCAGTGTAGTTACAGACCATGAAGCCACTTTACTGCTGTCCTCCAAATACCTCATTCAGCAGCAGAACTGCTGTTGAGGCACGCTCATCTTTGAAACTCAAAGCAAGGGGAAACCTCTTTTGAGTCAGGAATGCAGCCATATCTAAACAAAGCAAATCACATCAGTAGAAGCTGGTAACAGTGCTGAGAGTCCTAGATGATAATTACTGAAAGTCTTACTGCACTGATGGGGATCTCCCAAGCAGTTTCTTAATTGTTCCTGAATTCCACAGCTGCTGCTGTTTTGAGCACAGAGACCTGGCTAAACTTGCACCCCGCAACGTACTGCCAGGGAAAGCATCCTCAGCTTTGGAGTTGTATACTAGTTTAGAGGAAAATACATATTTTCTTCCTCTCTAAAAACTGATGTAAGGGGAAGAAAACAGTTTCATATATTAATGATTGGAACTTGTTTTGGGCAAGGCTCAGAATTACAGAAATAGAAAGCACTGTGCTCATTCTTTGAATGTAGCACCTCTGGCTTTGGATGCCTCTCTTTCCGGTGACTGACTTAAGGTTCCTTTTAGTTCATTTTCCCAGAGCTTCTGGGCACCTGCGGCTTCCATAGCTTGCCTGACACCGGTGCTGTGAGATTTTTGTCTTTCTCTATAATACACTTCCAAATCTTGGAGGCCTGTTAACCAGATGGCTCCCTAGACATTCTAGTTTCTCCTCTTCCGGCAATTGCCATAGTGTTGGAAGACAGCACCTTGACTATCTTTCATTTGTAAAAGAGAAAAGGAGGCATAGGATCTTAGAGTACATCTACTGCGTGTAACAAGTGTTTTGTAGAGATAGCATGGTGGACTGAGCACCTTTGTGTCGGAGTGCAGTAGTGTTAGCCCAGCTGCAGGAGAGTGTGGTGGTGCTGGTGTAGCAAAACAGGCAGATGCAAGAGGTTTAGGGCCAAGTGGGGTCCCTACTGACCCAACTGGATCTAGTCTGGTTTAGGAGCTGGTTCTTCTGGAGGAAGTTTGGGCATTTCTGCCTGGCACCCCATGGTGTGGCATTGCAGAACTGTCATGCTTGCAGAGACTGAAGATCAGACAGTGCCATGGTAGTTATCAGGGCCACTGCCCCAGTGGCCTGGTCTGTCATTATCCTTTGAAACAGAAATCTACCAGTCAGTGTAAGGGCTATGTTGGTTTTCAGTTTAAAACATTGATCCATTCACCTGGGGCAGTCATTGACTGGGAGGAAGTCCTGGGACATGTAGTTATTTCAGGAATGCTGCAAAACAATTAAAAATGCAAAACTCGTCTGCAGAGATAAAATGCACAGCTATTGTTTTAATTTCTAAATTTGATGAATGTTGCTAAGGACCAGCCATGTTTCCTTTTGCAGCACGCTTACTGCTTAGCCCATAAAACATTCCCATGTTGTTCTAGCTGTATCAGCTCCCTTGATCTCACTTGCTTGCCGTGAGACTGGAGTCTCTCTCGCTCTCTTTCAGGCTGTAGAGGCAAGGGTAGCTGGCTCCACAGGTAGCTGGTACTCAAGAGCTCCCCTTACCCCACCCAACTCCTGCAAGGGATATAGCCACCACTGTACGGTGATCGTACCAATTGCTCCAGGGCTGTTTGCTCCCACTTTTCTGTTGCGGTTGACGACACATGACAAACCTAATCGCACAAAACCAAACCCAGATTTTCTCAAGAGAAGTTCTGCTTGAGAACAGACTCTCTCTGGCTATGCTGCTCCCAATTGGTATACCCCTACCCATTATGACTTTTTATTTGTAGTCTCTTACTCTTTTTTCCCCTTTTATTTTTAAGAACAACATTCGGTTGCAGCTGCTGAAATAATTTTCCTACATCTGCCTGAATAAATACAAAATTAGTCCAGTTAAGCAGCAAACTGCTTTCTGTTTCTCTGCCATTTTGTGTAATCTTTGATGTCCAGCCATATCTCTGTAATAAATATAAATAAATATCTCTGCTGGTCAAGTTACCTGGCAGAGTGTCCGGACAAGGGTGTCCAGTAGCATGGTGCTATTATTCCTGGCCTTGGTTTCCTGAGAGAAGGTCAGCATGTCCCAAAATATGTAATAGCACTGGTATGACAGTGTTCACCCACGCTGGACACCGCAGTAACAGATATTCACGAGGCTGTAAGTAGGCATTTATAAGTATAAAATCTTCTTATGGGTCATGTCCTGAGATATGCTGAGCATGAGTGTGTTAAAGTAGAGAAGCAATGCTCAGAAGCCCTCTAGCTCAGGCTGCTCTACATCAACTTTGTTTTTTTGAGCAGTTCCTCAGTTCCTATTTATTAGACTTCCCCAACCATAATTCTATTTTTATTTCCATATACCCCTTCTCCTCCCTCCCTTGTCCGTCAACTCTGAATGAAGCAGGGCTGGCAAAGGTTCCCAGACCTGCCACTTTGCTGCCCATTTCATCTTCTCCCTGAACGTTAGGAGCACCCTGTTCAGTCTTAGCGTTCGGACAGCAAGGTGAAGCTGGGCTTGGAGGAACTGGCAGGGCTGGGGACCTTTGCAAGAAATCCCCGTAGTCCCTGCAAAGCAAACAAAAAACCAAAAAGTATTCCCAACGTCCGGAACTAGCTGAAATCTGGGCTGGGCGTTCGTGCGGTTAGCTGTTTGCAAGTGGCCATTTTATGACAGGACACAACTGGGCAGTATATTAACCCTTTCCACGCCTGAATGGACAGTGTCAAATGTGGCCGTGCACATACTAAAAATTGTTCTGGGCTGGCACGAGGGGAAATGAGTCGAGGGTCTGTCTTTGGGAGAGCTGGAAAGGGTTAAATATTGCACCAACAAATCTATAGGCTGATTTTACAGGTATTCTGTGTTGGACAGATGGTATATTTATGCAATAACAATACGAATTAATTCAAAAGAAACCAATTGTAAAGGTTGACTTGAAATTTCAAGCTTCTCAGAGAAATTGCTAAAGGTTTTTAAAAAGAGAAATTACAGTGGCGTATGACTTGCATTTCAAGGGAGATCTTTTTGTGCCTTAATTGTCAATTTTTTCTTGTAATTCACATCAGTTCTTGTTCTGGAGTAGAAGATACTCTTAGATGTACAGGCTTCTATAAAAAGGAAATAGCTTTCTGTGTCAACATGTGGATATATATGTACATTGGTATATCTCTATACATATGTGTATATATATATCTGTGTGTGTATATATATATTTATGTAACAGATATTTACGTAGAATATACTGTACATATACACCCACTCCTGAACTTGTACAGACTGTATATAAATATAAAATGGCCACATCTCTTTGCGTGTGTCTGTCCCCGGAAGGGTGGACTGATTGTTTTTGGATGTCTGCAGCTGTTACCTTGAAGGATGCAATTTCATCTTTCATTTATTTTTCCCCATCTAGACTGTATCAGGATAAACTGTAACGCCAGTAAGTTTTCCCTCAAGTTTCATTTTGCTCTCTTTCTATATATATTAAAATAACTTTATTTTCTTTGCTGTTTTATAAGCTGTTTTTTCTTTGATTTTATTTTTCTCGTTTCTTTTTTTAAAAAATCCTCTGAAATTGAAAGGCTGGGTGGGATATGAAGCTGGGGGGAGGAGGAAAGACCTTATGGTGATTGTATGTGAAAATTTTGTGTTAGGTTTCTCCAAGGAGGAGATGAACTGTTATTTCATAGCTTTGCAGAAGAACACCTGAGGAACCTGATGAGCTGATATTGTATTTCACTGGTAACCTGTTGTCTTTATGAAAACTTTTAAAGAGCCACATAAGAATAACAACAGGTACTGTATGCACTTCTCCACTACAAAAAAAAAAAAAAAAAGCATGCATATTTAAACAAACACACAAAAAAACAAATCTTAAACTTTCACTTTATTTCAGAATGGTGACATCTTAACCTGATATTTATTCAAAGTCATTTGGGGGGGCGGTATTGAAGAAAGAAAATTACATCTTAGTTTTTGAGTATATTATCAGAGTTATATGAGAGCCTTTTATATAGCATTTACCACTCGTAGGTTCCATAAAAAAGTCCAGATGAATCTGTGTTTCACTGAAGATTCCCTTCAGTCCCTTCAGTCTGTTAAGGTAGGGAAGGTGGCTGTAGAAAGATGCTGGTTGATAGAAAACTGTATACCATTGCATGAAAAATAATATTAAAAGACCATATCCAATTTTAGTCTGTGATAAAGGAAACAATCTTTTCTGTTTACTTCAAACAGCTGTTTGAAGTTGCTGTAGGCTTAAAACTGAAACACTATTCCCAAAGAACGCTGTTTAGATCTCAAGTATGGCTTTAAGGTGTATCTTACTTGAAACCAGATTCCTTGCTGCACTGACAGATCCTGGGTGTTAGATGATTTATGGAAGACTGAACGTCACTTTGGAAGCGCTATAATGAATTAAGAGGTGAGGTTGGTCCATGTGTGGTGTAGGCTTGGGGAAGAGGGGCTAGAAAGCTGCCCAGCAGAAAAGGACCTGGAGGTGCTGGTTGACAGCTGGCTGAACAGGAGCCAGCCACGTGCCCAGGTGGTGGAGAAGGCCACTGGTATCCTGGCCTGCATCAGAAGTGGTGTGGCCAGCAGGACTAGGGAAAGGATTTTTGCTTTGTATGCAACACTTGATGAGACTACATCTCAAATATTGTGTTCAGTTTTGGTTCCCTCAATACAAGAAAGATATTGAGTTGCTCAAGCGTGTGCAGAGAAGAGCAAAGAAGTTGGTGAAGGGATTAGAAAACAGGATTTATGAGGAGCGGCTGAGGGAGCTGGGGTTGTTAACAGGAGAAGAGGAGGCTCAGGGGAGACTATATCCTTTTCTACACATACCTGAAAGGAGATTATAGGGAGGTGGGTGTCAGTCTTTTTTTCTCAGGTAACAAGTGATAGTATGCAAAGAAACAGTCTCAAGTTGTGCTAGGGGAGGTTTTGCTTTGAATATTAGGAAAAAATTTTCTTGGGCAGGGCAGTCAAGCATGGAACAAGCTGGCCAGGGAAGTGGTGGGGTCCCCATCCCTGGAGGTATTTAAGAGATGTGTGGGTATGGCACTAAGGGATGAGAGTTAGTGATGGCTCTTGGTAGGTCAGGTTGATGGTTGGACTCGATCTTGAAGGTCTTTTCCAACCTAGATGATTCTATGAGTCTGCATGTTTTCTAGAGGGTGTGGTCTTTTTATTTACCAAAGAGCCCCATCCAAGCTAGCAGGAAAATGGGAAGAAGTGTGTTGCAACCCTAAAAGCAGAGCTTTCAATTAGAAGTGGAGCAACACACTACAGAAATAGTTGTAGCAGCACTGAGGGAGCAAGAGAACATTGTTTCAAAGCATTTTCTTAATATATGTGCTATAGTTTTGGACTAAGAGTATGTTTGTATTGTTAGACAGCAGATGGTCGTGTGTCTGTGTCATGTGTTCCCCCCTATAGTAATAGATCAGCTTTCCTTCTGGGTCACTGCCAGATTCAGATCCTACTTTTCAGTAAAGTGGAAGCAATTAGTTTCTTGGTCTTGGGAGATGGTCCCTAGGAGTCTGCATTCAGAGAAAGAAGCTAAAGCATTGACCGATGTGTGATTATTCCATTTGTGAGCCCTGGTGTGGTGCAGGAGCTTAATTGTGAGTCAACAGCTTTGAGGACTGCTTCCTCCTTCTGCCCTGTTGCAGGGCTATGTGAGATTAGTCCTGTATGACTCAAACCTGGCAGCTCTTGTTGAATTCCTCTTGCTCATCTAAGTTTGAACACTGTATTTCAAGATGGAGCTGGCAATCAGGAAAACTGTCTTGAAACTCTGATGAGATTGCCAGTTTTCACCCAGCAGTAGCAGAGGGCATTTGCATAAAAATAGGATCTGCTTCCGAAAAGTTCATATGTTTTCGATGCTTAGCCACCCACAACTCTATGTAGATGCTTGCACCGTACTTCTTGTTCATGTGTGTCATCTGAGCATCCATACCAGTTTCTCTGGTATCATCTGATGTTGTTGCCATCATCTTCAACTGCTGATGACAGATGGCTATTAGAGGCTCATCTGTGGAGGACTTTTCAGGTGGGAAATCAGCTTTAGTAGCAAGGTGTGGTTTTCATACAAAATAAAATTTAGCAGTAACTGGAAGAAACATTTAAAAAAAAAAAAAAAAAGAAAACCAGAATCCTAAGATCAGATCAGTGGGAAGACAGTCTGAATCCAGAGTGTTTTTGTTCGTTTTCCCATAAGCATCAAAACATCTTGAATCATTTTGCTTCCATGCATTTTTAATTGTTGAGGTTGCTGCATTTTTAAATACAGTTTTCCTTTGAAGGTTGATATTTATTTATTAAAAAAAAAAACTTTGGATTTTCCTAATTTATTTTTTATGATGCTTTGCTTAAAATGAACAACCCCTGTCCTAGTCCCTCCAACACCTTGTTTCGTTGCTGCCTGTTGCAATGACTCAGGTCATCTGTCCTGCTTTCTCGAAGAAAACCTGCTGGGAACTGATTGATGGAAAACTGTATACCCTTGCATGAATAAAATACAGTTAGGCAAGAACAAACCAAATAACATTGTAGCTATTCTTGCAGGCACAAGACATTTACTTGTGCAGAGAGAGTTATCGATATGCAGATGAGTCTGCCAGGGTCTGTCAAAGTCAGTAGAAATGTTTTTAAATTAACTTGACAAATGGAATTCCCAGTCAGCTGAAGAGTTTCAGGTCAAGCAGTCACCATTGCTAACTGAATGTAAGGACCTGGTTTGTGGTTTTAAAGGTAAACAGAGCTGTACTTTGGGGATCTCATGGAATGTGTTAGGTTAAAGAGCCTACTAACAAGATCACAGCAAGCACTGAAGCTCATGCTATCCGAGAGGAGTCCAGTGTATTGTCAGAGGTAAGCATTTAGTTTTCAATATACTTGCTCTTAGTTTTCATTGGATAGAGTGAGAGGTTTTTGTTTGCATATCTTTGGGATGCCATATATCTGTTGTAAAATGCTATTTTCCATCATGTCATTTCTTCTTGCCGTCTTTATTTTTTGTCAGTCATATCCCACAGTTCTGGAATGGAAGGCTGACATGATGTCCTACAACAGGAATATTTTTTACTCATTTCATCCCCATTCCTCACTCCTGTTGTTGCATAAACTGATCTTATTTGTTTCTGCATGCTGACAGAGCTTGTATTTAGATGGACCCAACAGTGCTGTTGCTTACACAGATTTGACTAAGTAGTAACTCTGTTTTCCTCTTAATGTAAAATCAGCACAACCAAAAGTAGTATCGGGGCCCCAGAATAGAATGTGGAGATGCACTGAAAGATTCTTCAACGTAATGCAGACATAATGGATAGCAACATTTTGTTTGCTGGATTTATGGGGAAAATATGCATAGACTAAATACCCTTACATTTTTGCACACATACCTTTCTTTTTTTTTTTTTTAAATAGAACTTACCAAAGAATGTAGCTCTTTGACCCACCTCCTGTAAACTGATTCTTGAAATATAAAGCTCACTTTAAAGAAAGTTAAGGTTGCTGTGATAGTTTTATAATTTGTGTCATACTGTCTGGTGCTCTGATTTTTCTCCAGTTTTCTGAAAATATCTCATCTTTAATTTGCTTTATTCCCTTTTCAGTGATGACCCCCCTGCTTCATATCAGTCCAAAGGGGATAGTTTTCGACATTCTACTAAATAACAAGCATGGAGGACAGGGCTATGTGCTACAGATTCAGTGTCTTGTAGAGTGTCTTCAGTTTGTGTTGTTTCTAGGATAATGTTTGTGTTCTTTTTCTTGGTTCAGTTCCCTCTTCTTTTCCCAAACCGTTTATGTGGCGTGGCATTAGTCACAGTCACATAGTTTGACACTATGGTTATGGGAGGTTTGATCTTCCAAAGGGTCACTTTCAGCCCCTTTGGGGCAGTGAATACTTCTATCTTATCGCTTGGTATTTCATAACGAGGCCTCTTCTCCTCACTAAAGCATGCCATACAAGCCCTTACCTATTTTCATGTGCCTCATGAAGCTTCAGAAAATCCTGATCCTCTTCTCTTACCTGTTGCTAAAAGCAAAAATGGAAGAGAGTGAAAGAAGACAGCTGGAATATGAGATTGGTTCTTCCTTTTCAGCTGCCATGCTTACTGTATTTAGTGCCTTCATTCAGTGCAGTGTTAATGTTTCGTTTAAGTGCTTCTGCAACAACAGCAAATACCAGCCTATGATGTGTAACTCTGGGAGAGATTTTAAGTTTTCTGTTTTCCATATCCTCTTAAGTGAATAGGAAGCCATGCTAACTCTAATCTAATCAAAATGTTATAAAAACAAGTGCACTTATCTGATTCTTAGGGATGTTGCTGTCATTTTAATAAAAGCTTAATAGTACTCTAACGTGAAAACATTATTTGGAAAGTGAAGAGGTGTGATTAAACAGACACGTCGTATTTGTGACTCTAGTATCTACTAATGCCATTTAAACGTAATCAGGAAGAAATGAATGCTCATACAGCCTGAAAAGTGACAAGCCATTAGTATGTCATATTGTAGTGGTGAAAACAAACCTGGCATTTGTTGCATCTGTACAGCTTAGCCAGGCGTTTTCTCACCTTTGGGAAGTCTCAGACTGGTCTGAGCCTAGTGCTGCTACTGTTACCTATTCCCCAACTAGTCCAGCTGGATCCTTTCTAGTGGTCTCTCCCTCCCTCCCTCCCTCCCTCCCTCCCTCCCTCCCTCTCTCTCTCTCTCTCTCTCTCTCTCACACACACACACACACACACACGCTGAGCAGCCAACGAAACGTCCCTTTTTATCCCCTTACCCTTTTTCCATTCTTGTTCCTCCCCAAATCACCTAAACTCCCCCTTTGTCCTGCCATTGATTGCTGCTCGAGCATGCTGCAATAAGTCCTGGGCAATCTCAAACTGCTTTCTCCTGCATCCCATAACATGACTCATCCCTAGGAAGCAACCCCCTTAGTCTGAAAAGTGGTCCAGAGAGCTGCTCTAGTGACTTGCAGTGATGAGTTTCATTTCATGCTTGCGCAGTGGGGCTGGTGGCTCTGCTGGGACAGGGTGTTTGCTCTTTGGTGTCCTTAATTTGGGTTCTCACCTGCAGTTGTGCCCCTGGGCTCCTCCAGACTTGTGCAGATGGGTCTTTGATGGGCTTATGGCCCCTGTGGTGGGCCTGGATCTAGCCTGGCAGGGTATAGTTTGGGTTCCCGCCTCATGCCATCATCTCTCTGATGTGGGTGTTTCTCTTCGTGGGTACATAGACGAGCTTTGTCACATAAGCTAACAAATTTCTCTTGCCTGTGACAGCTACTAGAAAGTGAAGTATTTTGTCTCAAACTTGCTCGATGCAAGTCCACTCCAAGTCACTAGAAGACAAAAAACCCTCTTAAGTTCTCAGCACAGAGGTTGCTTGGTACCCCTCCACAGTGAAGCAGTGCTCCTGAGTTGGTTTTAAAGTGGTACCAACAGAGCCCCTGCAGTTAATTGCAATGGGGACGACAAAAAAAAAAGGGGGGGGAAAAAAGCCTTTTGGGGATGTGTTCCACATGGCCATCTTCCACCTAGGTCAGAGGCAAAAGGTGAAGAGCTTATAAGAAGCTGCTCTGCTCTGCTGTGGTCTAGACAATATATCTTCTGTAGATTAAATTCTGTAATTAGTTGCCCAAAATCCATTTTGTTTTTTTATTCAAAGAAAATTGACATAAAACTGGAATCTCATGCTTTAGGACCTGGGGGAAAGAGAGAATTTTATATGTGATTTACTTTGCCTGAGAACAACCCAGAGAGAGCATTTCTAATGAAAGTTTGAATAGTTAAAAAGAAAAAAGCAAAAGCAAACATGAATCAGCACAAGCCCTGCTTGCTATTTTGGGTGCTACCTTATCGGTACATTTTAAGGCGGTTCAGTGGATGCTGGGTAAGGAGTCGCTGGTAAAAAGGCTCTAGTGATTTATATTATTGGGTGCAGAACACTGTGTGTAATGAAAGAAAGGTGTTCACTGTGTCTCTAATCCTCATTCAGTCAGTGCTATGAAGGTCAAGGTTTTGCTATGGCATAATTAATTTTTGGAGCCCTAAACTGCATTTGCTGTACCACAAGGTCCCTGCATCCCAGAATATTTTACAGGCTGTACATTTGGGCTGCAAATAAAAGGCAGCCCATGGTTATCAGGTTTCAGTGAGCCCCAGCTCCTAGTTAGCAGCAGTCAGTCTTCGTCTTGGAGCTAATACCGCCATGTCCTTTGAAAGGCTCTAGGCTGATGCTACCTTTCTAATGCTCAGGGAGGGACTTCAGCTGATCTTTTGAGATCATCCATTTGAAGAGGTGACATTGTTTAGAGTGGAGCTTGCTAGAACGCTTTCTGTGTTAGTTTTAACCAGGTTGTGGCCGTGGGACCTAACAGGAAAGAAAACTAACCTTGGAAAATCTGCAATTATTGGTCAGGAATAAATGACCAGATTTTGTGAAACAGCTATGGCAATTTGCTGATTATTGTTCCCACCACGGCAGCTTTTCTTGACTCTTTGCTGCTTCTTGAGGTTGTCTTCATGTTGTACATTTTTATATACACAATTTCTCAATTCCTGTAGCCTCTGACCCCTTTCATGGGATTGCATCTCAAAATGAGAACTGTCGTATAGGGGAAAGAGTCAAAACATCTGAAAAAAATCGCCTTGTCAGTCACTAAGCTGGATACTCTTTGCTTAGTGCTGGAAATACCAGAAAAATTCTGGGTGGTATAACAGAGAAAGATTATGAAGTAGGCAGTGGTTGGGCAGATTTATTATTATTATTATTATTGTTTGTATTTTTGCTGAAGGAGAAAGATGCACTGAGTGATTTTTGGAGTAACCTTGGAAGACTTCTGGGGGTGGGATAAGTTTTGAAGTCCTGTGAGGCTGGGTTTTGTTTTAATGATGCATGCATTAACTAGTTGCTTGTCAGCACTGTTTATTCTTCTCCACCAGTTGTTAGACTCTGAGCTTCCTTTGTCATGTCTGCGTAGAGAAGGCAGGAAGACTTGTTTCCTTCTTGTTGCAGTATTTGCAGCGTCTCAGCCAGGGTGTTTGGGAAAAAAAGGCTTTGATAGAAAAACTTCTCTACTTCTCAGTTTATTTTGGCTACCTTATTTGTGTAAACTGATTTATGTTCCTTTCAGAGCAGCTGTCATCACTTGAATTTTCCCCAGTGCTGTGGGTTAACCCTGGTAGGCAGCTGAGCACCACACAGGCACTCGCTCACTCTTCCCTAGCAGGATGGGGGAGGGAACTGGAAGAGCAAAAGTGAGAGAACTGATGGGTTGAGATAAAGAGAAGTTAAAAAGTGAAAAAGAAAAAATGGAAAAAAAACCAACACACCACAGAATGAAACAAAACCACAAAACAAAGACCAACAAGTGATGCAAAAGCAATCATTCACCACCAGCCAAACAATGCCCAGCCAGTCCCCGAGCACTGGTAACCACTCCCCGCCAAACTCCCTCTGCCAGCGGTGTTACGGCAGAGCATGATGGTATGTTGTACAGTATGGAATATCCCTTTGGTCAGTTTGGGTCAGCTGTCCTGGCTGCGTTCCCTCCCAGCCTTTCGGTCACGCTAGCCTCCTCACTGGGGTGGGGCAGAGTGAGAAAGGGAGAAGGCCTTGACACTCTGTAAACACTGTTCAGCAAAAACACAGGTGTGTTATCAACATGCTTTTGGTCACAAATCCAAAAGTCAGCACCACATGTGCTGCTATGAAGAAAATTAACTCCCTCCCAGCCAGATCCAGTACACTCAGCTGGTGTGAACTGTATGTGAACGTAATCCAGTACATGAACTGGATCTGCACATGCAGCTGTAGTCCGCCAAGTTTGTGCTATAGGGCCTGAAAAGCCAATGCTTTGGCTGCCTTAAATTAAAACAAAGGACTAAAGGTTTCCAGGCATCAAGCATTTGACCATTTTTTTCCCACTGATTTTTCTTTTCCTACTCAAGGCACTGAGTATGAGGAAACTTGCTGTGTGAGTGGCAATATCAGGGAGCTGTGTAGGCAGTACTAAATGTGTTGCTTCCAGGATTAAGACGTGTCAAGCTGTTGACTGTCTTAAAATCAAACAATGACTGTATTGGGACCTAAATACTGGATATTGTTTACATGAATGAATAGTGAGAGGATTGATAATGACAGAAGTTGCCTCTCCACAGCCAGGAGATTTTCCACACCTAACAGTCCCCATGCCACACACCCCTTTTTTAAGCAGTGACTGCTGTTGGCCTGCTACCACGACCTATCGCATTGCCTGTGTTTTGCAGGTGGAGAATTCTGTGATTCTGTAAACTCACATCTTACTCCCCCAGCACTGTGCTCCCTGACAGAAATTTTCTACCGGCAGTGCCTTTTGCTGGACAGTCTTGCAGTTACCTTGAAACTACCCTTCAGTGTTTCTGTGTTTGACCATTGTCCTCCCTGAAAAGAGCTGGGCAAAGATGAGCTGTAGGTTTACAGCTTGTCTGTGAAAGAGGCACCTTATAAATATTTGCTGTTTGTGCAGGACTAAACGAGGGGCAGAGAACAAGATCCCTTCTCCCAGGGTTAGAGCTGATGCGCACTGGTGTATGATGCATCTAGCATGATTGTATTGCTCTAGCTTCTCTGAAAACGTGCCATTAGCAAACCTTTTGGCAGCTCTGTCTTCGTTCCTAGTTGCTTATCTTCTAGTCCTCTTACAAAAAACTGATTCTTCAGGTTTCAGGCCCAAGGAAGAAGTTGTGGACTTCTTGCCTCTCCTGTGCAAAGGAAATATAAAATGTGACTTTTGATTCCAGAGGGAGCCTGGTGAAGATGCCACAGATGTTAAACGCAGTGGTTGAGATTTTTTATATCATCATAAACCATTTTCTAGCTAGTGAAAAATGGAATATGCTGAATGTTTTCATTCTGAATGTGAAAAGTTAGAAAGCCTGAGAGAAATTCTCAAGTCATTTTCGCAGTTAAATCTCTTTTGACTTGTGTCACTTCAGTGGCTGCTGTATTAAATAGTTATGTGCGCACACTTCATTGTGGCAAAATAGCTTTTTCCTTGTGGTGGCTTTCACATTATCCAGGCCTGATCATGAACTGGAGGCCCAATCACTGGCTACAGTTTTAATTATCCAAGGGTATCTTACTATTTTGGTTTGCTAGTGAATGTGAAGTGGAGAATGACTGGCAAGCTTACAAAAAAAAAATAAAATTATACTAATTAACACAAGAGTAGGTTCAGGTAAGGGTTTAATTTTATATTAAGAAACTGTTGGCATGCAAACATCATTTGGACTAGTATTCTTTTTTATTTTTGTAGGGAAATCTCATTTGAAATTATTCAGTCCAGTATTTAAAACTGATAGGGAAAAGAAATGTGGCTGGCACTGCTTTTGGTTCATATCAGCATCTTTCAGAGTTAGGAATGTTGCTATCTCCACCAAGCTATTATCATCTTTGGGATTTTTTAGTGAAAAATGTTCTGGTGGTATTAAAACATTTAAACAAAGTTGCAGTCTCCTTTCTAGGACAGTGCTCTTCATGCATTCATGGAGTTCCACTATAGCTTCCTGAGGAGGGACAGTATTATTTTCCATGCAAAACCATAAATGTTTCTCAGCTGAATTCAGGAAAATTCTCATGTGTTTGATATTTCAACTTTAATACAAGAAAGGAAGGGAAAAAGCATATTTGTAGAAGACAACTGAGATTTTTGGTGGTCATTATGCAGTTGGCCAAGCTGTATACTGGTAGTTACCACTACAGTGTAACAGTGATCACATACAACATAATTACATTGCTACCACAGCACGTTCTGCCACATCCTTGCTCTCCCTCATGAAAATACTGACCACGGTCAGTCTTAGGATTGTCAAAATATTTATGCCACAAGTCTGGGCAATATCACAGTCCCTTTTGTTTGCTGCGGGCAGAAAACTAGCCTTGTTTAGTTTCATGCTTTCTTATACTAAAAAAATAAAAAATAAAAAAAAGGAAGAAAGCAGAAAGGAAGTTTCTAATTTAGTATTTTATATTTTCTGCTTAGCATAATTCTAGATGAAGGGGAAAATTTATAAGTAAATTGCTTCCTAAGTCATCATTGCTATTGAAAGCAATGTCAATAAAATTGACAAGTTTTTGTTTCAGCAAAAATTTTTAATTTCTCACTGGTCACACTTTGTGTTATTTCAAAAATAATAAAATGCAACAAAAAAACAGTGTGAAAACTATGAAAGCACAGGTTTTCTTTTTTCTTTCATTTTTCGTTTTGCATAGCTCTCATGCAGCTTGGTTTCCTGAAAGAGCTGAAAAGTTTATCTAGACTTTAAGGTTTTTCCCCCAGTTGCAGTAGGATCTCAAGCTTCCAGCCTGGCAGATTCACTCAGTAGTATTTGGTACAATTCCTCACTTGTGTGGTGACTTCTCCAGCTGTATTTCGCAGGAAACGCTGTATCCAGCAGGGCTGTGTAGAGAGAATCATCTGTGACCCCAAATGCCTGTGTGCGCCCAGGCTGACAGTGCTGGTTCCCAGCCCAAGCAAGCCTTCCTTCTCTCGTGGCACTCGCTGCTGTGCCTGTTACAGAAGGAGCTGAGCACCACCTCGCGGTGCAGCTGGAGGTTTTCTGGTCTCTTCTCTGTTTATGTGCTGAGCAGCCTAATACATCTACAAAGCAGCAGCAAATCATTTTGTGTTTGTTTTGTGTTGCTTTTTCCCATTTGTGAAAGTATCTGAGGTATGTTCAGGGCACTCTGTGGAAGGTAATAACGAGGAAGATTGCGTTCATAGGCATTTCTGCGTGAAAAGGTCTTGAATGCAAATTGGTTCCTGACTGTAGCATGGGGCTACTATATCAGATATGCTTTATAGGCAGGAAGAAACTTTTTCAAAGTGTGGACTGTATCACAGGACAGTGCTAATCAGCACGGAAAAGCAACAGCATGCTTCACTTTCTTGCACTTGCTCTTTTTCCTCTCGGATGAAAACAGCTGATGCTGCGGAGCTGAGGGTTTGGGGCTTAAGTGCTAGGAACAGCCCAAGAAAGGAGACTGAGGGGACTGCTCAGCCTCTGCCAGCTTGCAACTTGACAGTGCTGTGTCTTGGACAGCTGCAGCAAATCAGACCATCTTAACTTCACTACTCAATTCCCAGTGATAAAGCTAAGGTCAGGCTTGAAGTAGTAAGTAAAGCGTGCTTGTATAAGCATGTCCAAAACATCCTTACTAAAATATATCGTGTGGAATACCTATAGAAAAATGTAACAACTTCTGATTTCGGAAGCTTCACAGAATATATATATATATATATATATATATATATAGAACTGGCATATTTTCTAATAATTTGTATGAATATATGCATAATCTCTCACAATAGCAACAGCCTACAGTGGTTGTGGGACAGCTGACAGGTCGGTAGGCTAGAAAGGTAGGGAAAATATTTAATAAACTCAGCTATTGAAAAAACATAAATGATATTTGCTTAGCTGATACTCAGTCACTCCGAGCTGGTTAGGCAAGAATTCAGAAAGGGTTACAGTGGTTAAGTGCTGAAATGCCTTGGTTTCGGGTGAAATCCTTAAAAGCACATTAACCTAGCCTTGACCGTAATGGGTTGTAGGACCCATACATGAATACAGAGGCTGTTAAAAGCCGAGGATGGCACTTGGAAGACATTAAGTTACTTTAAACCCAAACCCTCAAGTGAAACAGCTGAAACCTGAGAAATAGAGAGTAGGAGTAATTAAACAAATAGAGATGTAGTCCATTTTAAGCTAATATAATTTCATCTGACGTTCATTTTATAAGCAAAAAATGACTTTTAAACCTCTGAAAGATCTTGTGCTTTGCTTTACCATTAATCCTGCTTGACATTGTCTGAGCTGAGTCAAGGTAAACCTGAGAAATCTGTTTGTTTCACAGCCTCACACAGTGACTCTGAGGTAGGCTTTCTGCCTTCTTGATTGCTGAAACTATGTTATTTAGTACTCAACTCCAGTAGGCAGTTAAGACTTTTTTTTCTGCTTTAGATGTAATTCACAGAGGTACTGAGCATAGTCAACTCCTGTTGACTTTCAGAGTGTTTTAGAAGCTCAGCATTTGTGAAAAATCAAATCTTAAGGCCCTTGTCCTTTAATAGGTCTACTGACCAATACTAAGGGGAAATATTCAGAACTGAAAGTATGACAAGTGAGAGAGATGCTGTATCATTTCTTTCCCGTTGTGAGGTAAATGAGCCAAGTGCGAGTCCCTTGGGGCATATCATGCCTTCATGTGGGCAGGTGGGCACAGGTTTTTGCTGAGGCAGAATGCAATGTACCTAATGGATTGTGTTTTTCCATGGGATTTAATTGCCATGACCTGAAAAATTGATTAGTTTGAGAAGGCTCAGTTACATTGCTTTGAATCCAAAAAAAAAAAGTGCATTTTAGCTTACCAAATGTTTATCTCTGGGGATCTGCATCATGTTTATATTCAACGACCAAATACGAATGTGTTTTCACGTGAGATTTCTGCTTTTGTTTTTTCTGATTGGGCCAGAAATGTAACAGAAACATCCTTTACCTGGTAGTGTTGGGAATGCAGAAGAAGGACCGAGAGAACTGCAGTAAATTAAAAGAGGAATGTATAGTGAGATATTTTAGCTGCCTCTCATTTTTGGGAGGAACATTAGCTTTATTTGCAGTTGGGCAAGGTAATGCATTGCTTTGTTTTGGCATTCTTCTTTTGTCACAGCACAGATAGGATATTTGCTTCTGTTTCACAGTGGAATGAAATTAAAAATCCTTTCTTAGGAATTCTTAAGCATATTTTGATCTTTGGAGTATTCATTTATGCTGATGATTTAGTCCTTAGAAGACTGCAGTGGTTGTGGCATTGCTATCCCCATGGAATTGCTGAAGGACAGAGTGTGAAGTCATTTTATGCAGAAGCAGTAGCAGCGACATTATGGGCTTTCAGCCCTGCCCTTACATAGCACCATTATCTAAGCACTTCTGACACTGAGGGGAAGCTTTGTTGCAGCTATTCAGCTCCGGTGCTACTCTACAATTTTTAGCAGAGATGGAAGTATGAGTGCAGACGAAGATTATACATTCTCACATTCTTACTCACTGTGTTACCTTATTGCACTGCTGGAATATGGAGGGATCCACCCTGCACTTGTAAAAGCGTTCTGCATGTAAGTTTATTTCCAACAACTTTTTGGAAATTTGCAGGCTGCATACTGATTGAAAGCAAAATGCTTAGCTGCTTTTCAGACTGCAATTAAAATTGAAATTGGAGTGTTTGCGACAGAAAAATATTCATTAACTGTGAACACTATTAGTTGTAGCAGTACTGGAAATAAATATCATCAAATTCTGCCTCAGATTACAATAGTTCCAGGTCTTTTGCTTCCAGGAACGTCCTGAAACTTTAATAGGTCTTGAGTGAAACCTGGACAGACTTTTCTGAGGAAAGAAGGAAAGAGAATCTAAGAAGAGGTATCCCAAGGACATTGAAATGAAACCTTAAGATGAACTTTTTCTGAAGAAAATTATCTGAAGCACTAACAAATTTGTTAGGATATGATTTCCACAGCTAGAGAAACAGAGGAGAAACAAACCTGAAACTCATTTCCTAGGCTTCAGAGGTTGTGTGGAAGTTTGAGTCTGTTTTTACTGTCTATGAGTGAAGAAAATGTCAAAATGGAAAACTAAATGGTACCGAGAATCCTGTACTTCAAACTTATTTTTGCGAGCTTTGAGAATTCTCTTTATAGCTTCTAAGATCTCCACAATGGATAGAGACTGCATCAAGCATCCTAGATATCACTCCCCAGTCCTGCATTGCTTCCATAGCATTGTAATGCTCAGCTCTTACATGGTCACAGATGGGAGAGACTATAATATTTGTAATAGGAAATGATGAGGCAGTTTAGGTAGGTGAACCAATACACATCAGGAAACCAATTACTGCCTGATACCTGTTCTAACATCAGGAAGTGCCAATACGTTGACATAGCATGCATGTAGTCTAGCCTGACTTTGATAAACACATTTCCTTGGTGCCCTCAGAGCAAAGGGTATTACTTTTTCTGTTTTCGCTTCTGTTCTGGAGACAGAAAATCTTAGTTTTGGTTCTTGCTGATAAGAATGGTATCCCTGTGCAAGCAGACATATATTTTTACAGGACAGCTTGGAGACGGAATCTGCACTGAAGATTTCATTATCCAAATGAATACAAGAATAAAAGGCACAGAGGGAACGTATGGGCTTTCACATTCAGTGTAGTGATTAAATTTACTCAGCGTTTTAGTCTGTTGAGACTTAGTCTTTCTGTAGTCAGTGGAGAGGACTAAGCTGTCCTAGAGTATTGTTTGGAGCTGTGAGCTGTCAGCCTCCTCCAGTGGGCAATTCAGAACCACCTGCACCTCCTGGCTGATCATCACGAGCATTGCCATGACATTTCTCATTGAGTAATGGACAGACTTCTAAAATCGACATCACCAGAAGGTCCTCCAGATAATAATAATCTCTACAATACTCAGCAGTAGCAAGACTTTGGGCAAGTCATTTATTTACCTGTAGCTCAGATTTCCAGTAATGTGTAGCTAATGATAGTCACCTGCTTGCCAGGAGGCTTCAGGATCTGCATTCATGAATGTTTGTAATGGCTTTGATACTACGAGTTCAAAGGTATTCTGCAAACAAATTTAGCATTTATGAAAGAATTATGAATTTCTGTTTATTACCCACCACATTACACTAATAAACTCCTGTAAGATGCAATGATTTCCAAAATATTAAAGGCCAAATTGTCCCACTGATGCAATTCCGTGGAAATATGGCAAGCAATTTTTTCCCTTTTATCTGTGGCAATTAGTTTCTTGAAAGATATCAATATCCATAGGTTATATGTATTTTTTAATGTAGTTATTTAAATACAGTACCATCAATTCAGTATAAAATGTCATACTTCCAAACAGTAAAAGAATAGATAGCTTAAACTGAAATAAAGAAAATGAACTTAAATGAGCAGGAAGAAATGGACATATTTACAAGAACGAAGTAACTGTGCAATGTTCTGTCCGTAGATGATCAAACCTCACCATTATATGTGAAAACATTATTAGCAGTTTGCTCTTCTCCTCTCCTCCAAATTGCCCGCATTTCTAGATAGTTTCCATAACACTGTATTGAAAAAGATAACTGTGTTTCTTACACCACTGTGTCATCAGGAACAGTGAGAAATGATGGGTCTGCTTCTTAAATAAAAATGAAACAAATGCTCAGTCTCTTACACCAGCAACTGGACTGCTCAAAGCGCAGTTAGCATGTACAGTTTTATAGGCTTGGGATTCATGCACTGTACTTCAGATTCAGTAGTAATTTCCATAAAAATGACAGAATAATTAGGGCAGAATAATGCGGTTGTCATTAATAAATGATGTTGCTTTTGCACATGATTATATGTCTCACTGTTCTGGATGACTGAAAAATCTGCAGACTGTGTAACAGGTTACCTGGTTTGTGATATTGTTACCTTCCTGTAAGTTAGCTTCCTTATGTACATGGCAAACTCTGATCCTGCTCTGAACTTTTAAATGCATCTTTTCAGCACCAAAGTTTTTTTTGCTGCTGCTGAAGTAATACTTAATTTAAGGTGTTTGAGTCTGCAAAAGCTGAAGTTTGCTTTCTTGGGTGTGTCAATAACACTCAGAGCACATTTTCATGGTGATCATGCTTATTTTACTATGCTCCTTTTATATAATGCTGTTCTTACTTTTGATAAAGTAGGCAATACGTGACAGAACAAAATCAACGTAAATAGATGTGGGGTGTTTCTTGGGTGTGTTAGCATTCTGACCCCAGTTTTGAACATTTCTTGAGCAAAAGGGAGATTGAATTATGGTTGTAAGAGTTTCAGTGGGACTAGTTGCTCTAAGGAGAAATACTTAGCAATATACTCTGACAAGCGAAAATTTGCTTGTATGGAAAAAATAAATCTATAAATAAAACCCGAGTGGAGATGCTAACTATGCCATAGCCGCAGTGGAATCTACAGTATGATCTGCTTACCCTGTGGAAGGGTCTGCTTAGTTTTATATCCGTGTAGTTTCCCTTTGGTGTACACAGTGGGAGATGTTATTTGAGCTGTGACTGAATGGCGTTTCAGGTGGCTTTCTTCTTCACACTCAGTGAAACATCTAGACCTGTGCCTCTTGTTTTCCTTGGCAAGCAGCATGAGGTCAGTGAAATGCCATTAATGTTAAACCTCACAGCTTTGGTGAGGTTCCCATTGTGGAATTTTAGATGGCACTGAAGTGTATTCTTCCGGTTATTTGTATTATGGTGTATTGCACATGAATGAGCACATGGTTCTGTCTATACACTCCGAATTTCAGAGGTTTTAACTATTTCTCATTGCTGGCATTTCATTACACGTACAGACGTGTGTGTGTATAGGACCTAACGCTACCCATGTAATGGGAATCTGATCCTGCTTCTTCCTGGGACAAAAAGGCAATATTCCCTCGTAATTTGAATCAGGAGAACAAAGTCAGCTGTTATCAGGGAAAAATCATAAGGGGTCTCCTGTATAAAGGAACAAAATTTCTCCTTTGATGAGGTTTGAAAAGATGTGGCATCTTAGCTAGGTAGAAGAGGCATGGAGGCAGTGCAGAGGAAGAATATCTTGTATCAGAAGAGAATAAATTGTGTGTGAGGAGGCAGAAGAAGATTGAAAAGAAGCCAGTCTTAAATAAGAAGTGAAGGAGGAAGGTCTAAAAATAAAGAAAGATGCTGTAGTTTTGAGGAGGTCAATTTTAAATATCTAAAAGTGGAGAGCAATCAGTTTTTCGCTGGATCTTGAAAAGACTAGGGAAGTATCAGAGGTATATCAGAGTAGAGGGTGATTTGGTTGTGAGAATAAAACACTTTTTTGTCTTTTTTTTTTTTTTTGAAGTTAATAAATCTCAAGTTAGAAAAGAGAGAGAATGAAGACTTGCACTTCTGATCTGTGTGTATAATATGTAACACGTGGCAAATTGGCTTCCAAATTTGCTCAGCTCGGTCTCAGCCTGTTTGTCTTGGAGCCCTCATGTACCTTGAGAATAATTGTTCCCTGCCTTTCTGTAAATAACCCCAAACAATAGCAGAGCTCTGGCAGCTGCTGCTTTGATCTGAACATACAAAGCCATGTTGGTAAGGCAGCAGCTTTGGAATATAAAAGAGGGAATCATACTCAAAAACACAGCGTGTGTGAGTGTGTGTGTAATTTTTGGTATAGATTGGAGCAATTTTTCTTTACCTCCTGACTCCTGGGAGAAATTCAGTCTTTAGAATTTTTCTGCTGCAATTGCTGAGCGCTCTTTTGTGCAGCCTGTGCATGTACAGTGAGTGCATCTATCAATTGGTGTATCAGCCTTAATGGTTCTGCATGTTTTTGTGTCTTTTCAAAATCTATCTATCTTGTGAGTCAGTCATTCATTTGGCCTTTCAGTCTGTCTAATCTTTTTATGATTTTATTGATTTGTTCATGCCAAGGGTACAGAAAAAAAAGAAGCCATTTTTAACTACTCTGTAACAGCCAGAAAAAGCCAGCTGAGTTTACATGTCCTGTTTTTTCAAAGCAGGATTAAGACTGTATTTCTGCTCCCACTTGAAAGCGTTGCCCAGAAAATCTAAGTGTTTTTTGTTTGTTTGTTGTTTTTATGGTCATGGGGCCTTGCATATCTCAGGAATTCTCAGGAAGGGTGCTAGACACAAGAGTTGATGAATGAGAGCTTTTTTTTTTTTGCCATGAAATAAGCTTATTGAAATTTATTACATATCCAAGAACTCTTTTCCATTGAATTTTTTGAAGTTTATTAAAGAACCAAGAACTCTTCCATTAATTTTTTTTGAAGAAGCTTTGCTCATAGTGGCTGACCTGAGGTTGTTTTGTTTGTCTCTTTCATGCTGAGGTTGATTTTGCTTTCCCTTGTCTGCTCACCTGATCCAGTGCTGCAAAATGTTTCACAGAAATGCACGAGCACTAGCATCTTGAATTTGCAGTGTCATTTTAGAAATATTTTGTTTCACAGACACTGTTCTAAATGCTTTTAAGTTGGATTATTGCTTTCCCTGGAAAAGGCTATAGAAAGGAAAGTATTAACTAGCAGGTTGATTGTGCAGAAATAACACACCAGTAATCATTAGAAATTTTAATCAGGAACAAGTATTTATTAGCCTAAATCCAAATAAACACCAGCTTTTATAATCTGTGCCTAGAACTGCTCATTGGACTTTGCCTTCTCCCAGGCACTTGGCTTCTTCTGTGTCTTCAGCAGTTCTTTGCTTAAGGAGAGGTGCGAATTGGACTGAAATTGTCAGTGAAGTTTACGCTGTACCTCTGTTGGAGACAAAACTTGGGCTGGTGATGCAGGGAACTAAGTGCTGGCATAGGAGGTACGTCAAGTCATGTGAAGAGATGAGTGGTGTGGAGTCCGAGTGAACATAAGGACATGCATGATCCTACTAGCTAAGCTATCCAGGATTATTACTGTTCTGCATACTCTCTCAGATGCAGCATGATCTGATAGAGGACTGACGGTACAATGACCGTTGGTATCCAGGGCTCTTTCCCCAAATCTTTGCTTTCCATCGTTTAAAGGACTCTACCTTCTTTAGTAGTAACAAGCAAGAATTTTGCTTGCTTTTAAAAGAAAGGACCAAATAGTCTGGTTCCTACCTCTTTGAACCCTAGTTTAATTTTTCTATTCTTGCTAATGTTGTTCTATGCTAGGCATAAGGCTGGCATGCCACTGTGGAGGTCCTGAGCTCAGCCTCCAGCTGTGTGCTGAGAGGTGCCAATGCCTCCGTGCTTTACAGGCCCACTTCTCAAGCACATTTAAGCTGGACTAGTAACAGCACCGTGACTATGCCTGCTGGCTTGTAGATCTGGCCACTACTTCATTACAGAAATGCTCCTGAGGATTTTTAAGAGCGGGCAGGCTTTATAAGCAAAATTGTTGTGGTGGTTTTACTGGGGTGGGCGGCCGAGCTCCACCACAACTGCTCTCTCACTCCCCCTCCTGAAAGAGGAACGGGGAGAAAATACGATGAAAAGGGCTCAAGGGTTGAGATAAGGACAGGGAGATCGTGCAGTAATTATCGTGACGGGCAAAACAGACTCAGCATAGGGAGATAGTAAGATTTATTACCTATTACTAACAAGCTAGAGAAGTGGGAAACAAAGGAAAGAAACCAAGAGCACCTTTCCCCCCATCCACCCTCTTCCACCTCCTCCCCTCGAGAGGCAGGGGGGAACGGGTGTTATGGTCAGTCTGTAGCGCTTCTTCTCTGCCACTCCTTCTCGGTCACTCTCGTCCCCTGTGCTGTGGGGTCCCTCCCACGGGATGCAGTCCTTGCTGAACTGATCCGGTGTGGGCTGCCCACAGGCAGCAGCTCTTCAAGAACTGCTCCAGATATGGGTCCATACCACGGGGTCCATCCCTCAGGAGCGAACTGCTCCAACCTGGATCCCCTACAGGCAGCAGCTCCTGCCAGGTCACCTGCTCCTGCGCGGTCTCCTCTCCACGGGCTGCAGGTCCGGCCCAGAATCTGCTCCGGCAGGGATCTTCCACAGGCCCCAGCCTCTGTCGGTGCAGGTTCACCTGCTCCACCGTGGTCTCCTCCACAGGCTGCAGGGTGGAACCCTGCTCCACCATGGTACTCCATGGGCTGCAGGGGGACAGCCTGCTTCACCATGGTCCTCACCACAGGCTGCAGGGGACTTCTGCTCCGGCGCCTGGAGCACCTCTCCCCCTCCTTCTTCACTGACCTTGGCGCCTACAAGACTGTTCCTCACTCCTCTCACTCTCCCAGCTGCTGTGTGGCGCAGCATTTTTTTTTTCCCCTGACTTAAATATGCTCTCACAGAGGCGCAAAACAACATCACTTTCTGGCTTAGCTCTGGTCAGCAGTGGGGCCCTTTCCAAACATGGGGCAGCTTCTAGATCCTCCTCACAGAAGCCACCCCTATGGCCCCCTGCTACCAAAACCTTGCCACGTAAACCCACTACAGTTGTGTACTCAATCCGTATGCTCTTCTAGTGGAGGGACACACTCAATCAAATCTCAAGTGTGAGACAGCAGACTGTCCTAGGTGCTTTTTCAGACAGGCTTAGATGTTCAAAACTGGTATTTAGCTTTTGACATATATGGCCTTAGGAGTATTGAACGTAGCACATCTGTCAAAGTTGGGAGCTGCATATGCTGGAAAACCAAACCCACATTTCTGAAAATGTTGGTACTTTGTTAGATCCCCTGTTAAGGCAGATTGCTGTGGCATTTTATTTTTAATTTATTCAACATCCTCTAGATGCGGTAAATGAAAGATTAGAAGGTTGTAATTTAAATATTCAGTGTCAGTACATAATAAAGAGCCAGATTCCTGCTGAGAATAAATATTTTTTAGCAGCAGTAGTTCAGCCTGTGGATTATTTTTTCAGTATTCATAGGAAGGGGAAGATGCTGACAGACATCACACTTTGGTGTTTAGCAAGCAACGGAGTGCCAGGAATTGTCACCAGGTGAGCTATTATAATGAGCGAAGAAAACAGCGTTAGATCTGTCAAGTGAGAAGGGGATGTTCGTGGGCTTTTGATCAGCAGCAGGTAGCCAATTGGTCCCGTTTAGTGCTACGTACCGTGAGACTTTCTGTTCATGAAACACTCGAGAATTCTTGGCTTGAGAGAAACATCGAGACAAAAATAATGAGCGGCAAAATTGTATTTTCCCAACTGGATCTCCCCTTTCGGAGCAAAATGAAAATAATTCGTGGCATTAATCTCTGATGATTCACATTTATGAGGTTGAGGGTAGTATCCAAATGCTTCTGTATTTTGAGGAAAACAATTCTCACCTTTGTCTGTGGGGAGATTGGAGCAAGCTGAATACCTTTTGAAGGAAGGATACTTCTGCATTCTTTCTTTTTTGTTTCAGCATTCTTGACTTTTTTATCCAACACCAAACCTGCAAGGCCTCTTTCTAGCAATGCTATTCACAGAATGTTATTAGAGAGCGATGACTCACGTGCTTGGCTAACACTGAATTCCTAACAGCATTGCCCTAATGGGACTGTGTGACTAATAACAAGACTTAAATTCAGTTGTTATACTTTGGAGCTAGTCTTAAATGGTAGGTTGAAGCATTTTTTTAGTTATATTTTTAAATCATAGTAACAGTGGTCAGTGTAGTACCAGGTACTGGAGCAAGTGCGATGCCTTAGGAGTGTTGAGGCAGTGGCCCACAGAAATGGTACAATGCACTTCAATGCCTGACAGCTCACAAACAGCGTGTTTTCCACTGAGTCATCTATCTTGAGCAAAACACATAGACACTGAATTATCTAAGGTTGTCTAGTTTCAAGAGTTTGACTTTACTGGTACCTCTTTAGGCATTATTATCTGCTTTGCATTGTATGTTTTGAGGCTAGAAGACACAATTATGATCTAGCCTGACCTCCCGTTTGACATGAGACTTAGTCATTTCTGCTTATAACTGCCCTCTGAGCTATGAAATACCTGTTTAGAAAAACATCATATCTGAATGCCTCACTGACTTCAGCACATTTGTCTTAAAATATGTATCTAAGCTAAGCATTTATAAGCCCCTTAAGATCATAAGTGACATTTAACAGTTACACAACCAATATAGGTAGAAAAGCCACAAATGAAGCCCAGGTTCCTTGAGTCCTCTGTCTTTGATCAAAGTAATCAATCAGGGATCAAAATAAGGCTTATGCCCTTTCCATCTTGGTTGGCATTATTGGATCTTCTGGTAGTATTACTGAAATAGTATCAAGTAGAAGTGGGGCAGAGCAGGACCTAGCACCATTTGCATGGACAGGCCATCCACAAAGTTTCTCTGCTTGATACTGGCAGGGCACAGAAGCTGTCTAGGTGTAACCCCAGCACCAGTTGCTACCCTTGCAGCTGGAAAAGTAACTGGATTGTTATTCTGACACAATCCACCTGTGTCTGCTAGGCTGAAGGCCTTTCCCCCAAGTGCTGTGGCACACTTGTTTTGTTCCCTTGCTATTCAGGGACTGTTTTTTTTTTTTTTTTTTCTTTTCTGTTTCTTTGGTGGTGGTTGACTGCCTTGCAATAGGTTCTGCCCCATCTCTGCTTTGTGATATTCTGGCTTTTTTTTACCCTATGTCCTGAACAGTTGTAAAACCTTACACCATTCCAGCATGTTGCATTGCCAAAGTTTTTATAGGCTGAGGCTTTCTGATCTACATCTACTGGACCATTGCACCTCTGCTCTTAAAATCCCTAGCAAATCCTACTCTTAAAAGGTCTCCCATTAATTAACAGGTAGACAGGGTCAACAGCTGCAGCTCGTGAAGTCCTGAAGTTCAGCTGGAGCTGGGGCATTGGAGGAGCAGGGGCTTGCTGGGGGCAGCAGCTGAGGAGAGTTGTGCTAATGGGGCTGCCATCTGCCTGGGAGACTCTGCTGGTACCAGTCTCATCGTTCTAGCCACGGGGTTTATCTCTCCAGCAGTGGAGCTCTGGGCGGCTGGGTTGTGCATAGGAACAGGTCAGTGAGTTTGGGCTTGTGTCTGACTCAGCCCTGTCTTGTAGGGAGCATGGTATTTGGGAGTGATTTTCCTTGTTGTGTGCAGTCCTTTCCCCTTTCCTTTTTTCCCCTCTGGAGAATTTTAACTGTAGTGTAAGTCAGGCTGAGAGGACAATATGATGATGTTCTATGGTTTAGGCAGGTTATTTGTTGCCTTAGATAAAGTATTTCTTTCCAAATGGAAACCTTGTTCTCTGTTGTAAGCTTCTAGGAAGGCAGGGACAGACTTCCTTCAAGTATTAGGAAGGGAGGAGGTTTTTAAAGACCAGTGGCAGACCGGAGAGTGGAGGTAGGGCTTAAAAGTCTCTACCCTGTGTTCAGAGCTATAGCCTGTGCTGATATTACCTGTGATATAGTTATAAGAAACCTTTAGTAGTCCACTATGCCAGATGGATGAAGTGTGGTGTTTGCTCATATTGTCTAATGCTACCTACTTTTATTAATCTCTAATACTGCACTCCAGAGGTATATTTGTAGTTGCTTGTCTTGGGTATAACTGAATCTGGTCTCCCAGTACTCTCAGTTGAATTCATCAAGATTTCCCAGTGAGTTCAAGGCTCTCTAGGTACATACTGCTTTCCTGTATCACTGCTGTCTGTTTTCTCATTGGTGTGCATTGAACTCAGCAGAAAGTTTTTTTCTCTGAGTTAGTACAGGGGGGCTGTTCAGTGAGGCTTGCTCTCAGATCTCTGTATTCCTTATGGCTGATGATGCAAACTAGCAGCACTGGAGCTGCTAGGTCATTGGGAATATAAAACTTTCTTTTTCACCAAGAAAGAGGTAAAGCTGTGTATAACACAGGAGAAACAAAACTCACAGAAAATAGAGACCAAAATCCAGAAGAAAGGAAGGTACTATGGGAGAAGACATAGGAATCTTGCTCTCTACCTATGTAAAGAAAAATACTTCCAAGAAAAACATAGCTAGTGGGCTTCACTGGCAGAAATACTGAGCTTATTGGGGAAATAAATATTGGGGAAAAAATAAGTGTAGATTCTTATATGAATAGTAAGAATAACTGCAACTGGGATTTGGAACCTGATTTATGATTTTAGGACAGTTTCTCGCTGGCTGGTGCTCTGGAAGAAATCCTATTCTCTAAGTGTCTTCTTCGTATGCTGACTTCTGTGACCTGTGAAATAGGGAATTTGTGAGCTGTGAACAATGTAGAATATTATTAACTATGAAAGGTCAAAATTAATGGATCAGTTCAGATTCCTGAAAGTGAGAAATAGAAAAAGAAGCGCTGGAATTGAAAGGGGGGGAAGTCATTTACTTTTGTCTTTCTTTTGTATTGGAGTTCAAAAATCTATCTTAAATGTGATGAACTGCAATGTAAACCTCAGTGTTTGGTACTAAGGGAGACTGTACTTACCTTCGCTGTTTCCTTGTGGTGAGCTGCTGTTCTAGGTCCAGTTGATTGCAGGTAATGGTTAGTTGGCTTCTGTTAGGGGAGCTCTTCCTTGAAAGCTCAAGTGGCTCCTTGCCATCTCGGAGCGAGGACTCTTTGTTTTCTGCAGGTACTGTGACTAGGCAAATGTCACAGGAACAATGCAAAATATGATAGTGGGTTTGGATGTAGAAGAGAATACAAAAGCACTTTATGTAGCTTTCTTAAGTTACCGATGGCAGTAGCTTCTAATCATCGAGTTGCTGTACTGAGACTGGTGTTCTGCTGCTAACTGGGTCTGTACACCTGACTTTTTTTTTTTTGCCACCTTTATTAAGCTTTTGTTCAATAGGCAAGAAAAAGTTAAAACTTGACAGCATTCCAAGAGATCATCCCACAGGGGAAGATTTAATGTATGCACTGGTAGCTGTGAAGTATTTGGGCTGCTGGTGTTCCTCCTCCTGACTTGGAGGCTGAAGGACTCCTTTCTGGAGGAAACTCGATAACAGGAAGCATTGTGTATGTCAAGGGCTGAGTTATTTGAAGAGAATGAGTCTGGGGTCTGTGGTTATAAAACGGTGAGCATTCCCCATTGCATTAAAGGAATGGGTTTGTAAGAACGGTTTATATTTTTCTCTGGTTTATGTGGCTGAGACATACAATGATGGTGACATGCGAGTTAGTTGAGATTAATTATGAGTGGTGTAGGTTATGAAAGTGTTGGTGGCTTTTTGTGTGACACCACTGTGCTACAGTAGAGTTAGGAAATGCAGTCTGCCTTTTGGGGGAAAGGTTGAGCAAATAAAAAGCAGGCAAATAAGAAGTGAAGCTACAGGAATGGTTTTTTGTTCTTTAAAAGAAAAGACAAACTTCATGATGGTGAGTAAGTTTGAAGTTCGAAGAAGGAATTAGTTAACTACATTAAAGGAAAATTTTGAAATGGAGTGTGAGTGATGAAGATTTTAAGTGACCACTTAGGGTGTAGACAAAGCAAAGTTAATCAGCAAATATATTACTGTACCTGGAAAGGTGCAAGTTGGTGATCTCAAAATAGTTCAGTGTCAATGATCAGAAAGTACTTCCATGTGTTTGTTAATATATTTTTAAGCCTTCATGGACCAAGTAATTGTTACATAAGTATGTTTCAAAGATGTAACTACTGATCTGAAAATCATCATTTCTGATTCCTAGTAAAATCTGCACTATTGAAAATAAGCTGGAGTATCAGTTAACAGCTCTTGCACTGCCACTGTTGTGGAAGGGGGAAGATGCCAAGAGTGGATGTGTGTTACATGCACACTTCTTTGTTACTTGTTCGAGAGCATGCAAGCTAAAACAGTAACATCGTGTTAAGAGCAGATAAAGGACACAGCGTTTAAATGTATTGCTGCTCCAAAAAGCTGATGGAGAGAAACAGTAATGCGTGAAGATCAAACAACCTAAATTTGTTTGAATAACAGGTTAAGTGGGCTCATCTGGGTAATTCTTTATACAGCCTGTGGCAAACCCATGCTTCGAGGAACAAAAAGTATTGCTTACTTTGGAAGCAGAAGTTGTGAAAAGGATCTGGGACTTGTTCAGCCAGTTGACCATATGCTTCCTCTAATTTTGTGGCTTAAGGAACTGGGAAATAAAAGCAGTGGAGTACCCAGGGAGAGGTATTACCCTGTGTGTGGAGTTGGAGACTGTTGGCCAAGTAAGGATTTCAGTCTTTTCCTTTGCAGCTAAAGTAACACTTCTCTGTAAATTGAAAAAGGTTCAGAACAGGGCTATAAAAATGATGTGAGATCTTACTACCTAAGGATGTGTACTTCAGGAGTGTCATAACATAACTTACGTAGTGACACTAAGAAAACTCTGTCTATAGAGTTTATAGAAGTGAAGGTTAAGAGGGGACTTGATGACAGCCTATTGATACTTACTTGGGGAAGAGATTTCTGATTGCAGGCTTGCTTAATCTTTTGGGAGCGGAAAATGTATAATGAGGATTGATGGCTGGAAGTGGAAGATAGGCAAATTGAGACTTAAAATAAGGAACCCATCTTTTTGACGGTGTGGGTGATTAATCACTGGAACAATTTTTCTAGTTGGATAGTGGATTTCCCATCACCTGAAGCCTCTAAATCAGGACTGAACATCTCTAAAAGATAAGCTGTAGCTCAAACTGGAGTTATGGACTCAGGGTACAAATCACTGGTTGAAGTGCTGTGGCCTGTGTTATGCAGGAGGTCAGTGCATATAATCATAATACTTGTTCTGCCCTGAAAAATGTATTAATCTGTTCCTGGCTCATCTGGAACTGACCTTGTTCAAATTTGATGTTTTTATGTATAAATGGATGAGTGATATTTACCTCCCTGAAGATACAACATTTTAGATAATTTAAATAAAAATAATAAAAAATCAGGCTGTGAAGGCTGCAGAAATACTGTCAGGAGAATATATGGAACTAGAAATCATGACCTGTTTGCTGGTAGGGCAGTACGTGTGCCCTGAAGCTATAGGAAATTGTGTGTGGAGACCCTGTCTACCACTGCCTAGCTGTCCTATAGCACAGGCTGGTTGTGGGAGAGGTGGGAACGCCTGGTATCATTTGGTGCTTCTCTCTCGCTGTCCTGGATATGTGCTAGCTCTAATTAAGTTTAGCAACATTAATGGTGCATATGAGTACTGTTATGGGTTCGCTAACAATAAGTCTGCAGCCAAGGCTGAAAAAGCAAGTCAACAGAAGTCTCCTTATTCAGTCAGTCACAACTTAATCGCTATCAGCTGGATATTTGTAGTGGTAAGCATTTGAAAGAAGACTTGTTCTGCCAGGGTCCAGAGTTTTCTGACAGAAGGGAAGGTTGTAATTCTCCCTGTGATAGTATTAAACTACAATTTATGATCTTAGAGCAATAGTGAATGAATAAGAGAATACTGGGTTATGAGCACTGTGCCCTTCTGGTGTTTAACCACTGCTCAAGTCTTGCAAGAAGCAAATCTAGTTGTCAGGAGGTGCTTTAAGTCAGGCTATGTCACTGTGTAATGTTCAAGATCGCTCTAGCAAGGCAGAGATGGGTTTAAAAACTCTGGCACAGAACTCATCAGCTCTGTCCAGCTTCAGTAGCTGCTGTTAGTTCTCCTTCTCAAAATTCATCAACAGTATTTCAGGTATAGAAAATATTAGTTGGTTTTAGCTAGTAACTTTCTATATTCTGTAGTTCAAATAAATAACTCCGGAAAAAAAAAAAATCAGTCGTTTGATTTTTAGCAGGCTTTTAATATCTGCAGTCATTGTGCTTCTCTGCACATCACGCAGAGCACAAACCTGCTTTTCACCCAGCTGAGAAATAGTTCAATTTACATACACAAATTAAAACAGCCTCTCCTGTGCCAAAAACTGGATTAGCTGCACTGGAAACGCAGTGTTCTGTATTGAAGGAAAATGTATCATTAGTCTGTGTGCTGCTCCTGTGCTTTTGTAAGTCCTGAATTTCATTTTGGAGGTAATATCTAGGTTCTTTTGTAATCCTTTCCAGAACTGGCACTTCTCCTTTCAGTATGGAAGGCTCCAGTGTCCAGGAGTTACTACTCGATATCGCTGCTACTCTTACGTTGTGCAGTGGGTTACTGTCAAGTTCTCTCAGATCTAACTCTGCAGCCCTAAACTGCTCACGTTAGTTTTCTTGAAATGCATTTCCTTAAATAAAAGGATTCTTGGTGAAGGTGCAGATTGCCAGGCTTGGATCTTAGTATTGTGCTTCCTTTTACTGCAATTTAGAAGCATGTAGCAGGGATACGTGTCTTTTATACTACTGTGCTAGTCTTGTCCAGAGCTGCGTCAGTTATTTGCAGAAGGGTGGTACCCTCATGGTACTTTAATATCTTGCTCCCTCTCATGCAGTGGAGAAGGAATCCATCATAGCTACATGGCTAGTGCCAAACTGAGTGAAGAGAAAGTTAAAATATTTTTTTCTTAGGACATTTGGCTAGAGGTGATGCATATAGTATTTTATTTTTAGAGCAGGACTTGCTGAAAACAAAGGTCAGAATGATGGATGTTTTGACACCTAGTCATTTTGTTGCTTTGGCTTTTAGGCCTAACTTATCCATTCTTTAAAACACTGTCAAGTTTTCTTTATTATTAGTTTTATTTTATGCCAAACTTTTGACATTTACTTTTTTTTTCCTCTGTGAGCATTTAGAATGTGGTGAGAATACAAGCTCCCCTTAGCTGGGCTGTATCTAAGCCAAATGGGAGTTGCCCACTGTCAGCACCTTAACGTTTAGTAACTGGACAATTCTTTGTAATGTCAACATTTGTCTGTCTTGCAAGTAGCACACATCTCCTCTGTCCTTTTGAAGCACTCCAGCTGAGACAAGCTAAATAAGCCGTTTAAAAGTGTTCCACAGATCTTCCTGTTCTTCCCTTCTGTTTTCTGGGGTATGGCATTGCCTCTTCCAAGCTTTTGTCCGATCAACCAGTTTGTTCCTATTGATACCAGGAACTTGTCAAAAATTTGAATGAGAGCTTTCAGGCTCCTGGTATCACAGAGCGGGGATACAGAGATGCCTTCCAGTTGAGCCTATTACTTACCTAGCCAAACTACATTGGTGAGGATGGGGAGTGTGGAATGGATGTATGCATGCTCTGTAGATTTGGTGGGCAGTGCAAAACTGAACAGACACCTGACAAATGCTTTTATGTTAAAACATACTCCTCTAGCAGGATATTTGAATGGCTGAGTAAGGATGACCATAACAGGAAGATGAAGAAAAGCTGAGGAATAGGATGGGTTCATATGAAGTCTGGGCATTTTTTTTTCAGGCTTATAGTGCTTAATTGCTTACCATAAATCTGGCACTTAAAAATGTTTTTTCTTTATTAGGAAGATCTTCTAAGAGTCTTCATGTTCTGTCACCCCCCTCCCACCAAATGTTTAATTTAGCAAAGTGGGCTTGTAAAGTATCTTAGATGCTGAATCTGCATCTCTGGAGAATCAGAGGTATTACAGGGGAAAAGTTTTCAACTTTCCTCTAATAAACCAGACTTCAGTACATTCATACTTCCAAATCTCTCCTTAAAGGCTGATTATTACAGAGTAGAAGAAGGTTAACCTGATGCCATTTCACTGCTGTCCTGTAATGCAGTGATACAGCTGGTACCAGGTATACTTGCAGTCTCCTCTTCCTTTTTGAAAGTTATTAATATCGGTGGGAACGAGCATTTTTAAGGTATTGACCTCAGCAAGTGTGGCTGGAGATCAGTCTTGAAGGGGTCTGCATGTATTTGAATGCTTGTGTTATTTAAGGTAATTGGCCTCCTCATCTATTCTTTAATTGTTTTTCAGTTTTTGTTCTTTCTGCCACTCTCCTCCAATGGGGCAATGTGTTGTGCAGTACGACTTTGACAGAGAAGTCCTCATATGAATACCATACAGATAGATGTTCAGTAATGCTCATGAGTTTTTCAGTGCTTATATTCCTCTTTAGATTTTTTTTTTTGTTTTCCCCCCAATACTTACCAACCACTATTTGGCACTTCTGAGTGTGTGGAGAGCTGAGCTGGTGGGCAGTGTTGACTCAGGCTTATACAGAGGCCGTTCTTCTCTTACCACCACCCTGTCTGTGTGCCACAGACCATGTGGCAGCTTTTACTGCAGTGCTGCATCTGGGTCCTCACACACCACACCTTTTCAAATTAATTCTAGCTGATGCTTTGAGTGATACAGTTCTGTCCTTTTGCCTTATTCTTCATACTAGTTCAAGTGAATGTATTACTGTATGCTAGTCCAAGGAACAGGAAACGGCTTCTTGTACTTGGTAGTTCAGTCTTTTTCCATGGATCCAGTTTCTTTCGGTGCCTTTTCTTCAAGGTATGTTCATCTAAAGAGCTGTGAATCTTGCTCAGTGTGCTGAGGTGCACACTGTCTCTTCTTCATGCACTTGTGTGAATGGCTTCTGCAGGATAAGCACAGCTTTCCCACTGAGTTCATGCTATGAGTCATCTTCTAATTATTTGTGTAATTTCCCAGTTCTTGTTGTTGGTAAATAATCCACAAATATCACTTGTTGCTCCATGAACTTGTTTCTTAGATGCATGAAGACAGTCTCTTGTTTCTCAGGAAAATTTTAATTTCTGGTAGCTGTTGCTCTGTGAAGAGCAGACTCTTCTGGGAGAACTGAGTTATGGGCTCATAAGAGAGGAAGACACACGTCTGATGGTTGAAGCAAAAGGTCAGAAAACAAAGCTGAGTTCTGTTTAGCTCAAGCAATACTTTAGAATTTACATGCGTATTAGAACCCCTCATTTTCCTTTCCTGTAAAATGGGAATGATTATGTTCTTCATTAATATTTATTTGAACTGCTCTTAGAGAAGGATTTATAGAATTACAAAATATTGTCGATACGTTTTGAGTCTTGGTAAATAAATGAAAGAGGAAATTAACTGAAACCAATCTTTACTTTTAAGCATATTTATAATTTTGAAGCTGACGTGTACGCTACTGATGTGAGATTTCATGGCGTGGGGGAGAGTTTTCTTCAAAGCACTTTGATTTGCCTTTATGCAGTCCTCCCTGAAGTGTTTCAGTGATACGTGATTGATATACTCTGTGATGAATGCCGCTGTACGTTTCTGTGGTTTGACTGCCATTAGAGCAATGTAACTTCTTATTGAAAAGACAGATGATGCAAATGATCAACCTGCCTGTGTAGGGACAGTAGGAACATTTCCTTCTGACACTAGATTATTGGTTAATTGTGTGAGATGTCCAACACTAGATTCTTAACAGTGTAGGAGAGTGTCATGTACCGATCCTAGGAGAGAGAGTTCCAGGGCTTCTGTAGGCTCAGGGATTCAGTGAGGTGGTGTGTCATGCAGGAAGGAGAGGGATACAGCTTTGAACATCTGGCCTGCAGCTGGCCAATGTAAAATAGGAACTTTGAGAGCGAGGACAGCTTTGCATAGGAAAAGCCTGGGGATTTGAGATAATTATCTTTATGATGTTTTGGTTGACTTTGGAGGAAAAAGCATGAAATAAAAGGTTGATGCTTCCATTAGTCCATTTGTAGTCTAAATGGTGCACATCTTGGCCTGTGTATTTGGGTTTTTTGAGATACTTGAGGAAGAAGTAGCATTTAGTTCTACTGTGGTTTTAAAATTATATAGTTCTAGTTCAGAATTGCTGAATATGTAAATATGAGCCTCAGCTTCATCTTACTCTGCTGTCACTTGCTGGGAGGCATTATGGACAAATAATTTGATTATAATAGTGAAAAATTATCCCTGATCTTGGATGTCACAGTTCTAAATCTTGTATGCTCAGTGTTGGGAGTTGCTAAGGACCTGGGCTTCAGTGAAGCAATGGGGTGCTTGATGCTACTGAAAACCAGGAATGTCACAGACAAACCCCTTAAAACCAAGTCATAAAAAAAACTCAGCAAAGCATTAGAAAGTGCCTGATAATCCATCTTTTTATTACTTTTCCTGACTGTAGAATGATGGATGTTGGAAGGAGCTGATGTATATCTAATTTCTTGAGCAGAATGTGCAATGCGCATGCAAACTAATTCCGGGTTAAAATAAGCAGAGCTTCTATACTGTAAATATCCACTTGATAACCGAGACTCTAATGCATGGAGATTAGCTTATTTCACTAGCATAATGGCTGCCATGGTAAGTAAAGATCAAGGCAGATAGAAATGTTTTGGAATTTGGGGATTCACCTGTTCCACTGCTGAATAGATAAACTTGATTTTGACTGTTAGAGCACCTTAGAAGAGTCTGAGGTATATGTTAGATTGAGTAAAAGTGGGGAACAGCAGCTGTCCTTACACTATACAGGTAAAGGTACTTTAAAAGTGTAGTTAGGACATAAGGCACGAGGTTATCTTGGAAGAAAAAAAAATTAATCTGAGGAAGTAGAGGCAGAAGATCCTCTTATATAGGAAAATATGCTGTTCTGACTAGTTTTGGTGCAAGTCATAGTTACAAGTCCACACTCCGTATAATTCCTTGCTGCTGCCCTCCTGCCCCTTATCCCTCATTATACTCCATTGACTTAGTCTTTCAGGATTTCTTACACTTTGTTCTTCTGACCATGTGTGTGTGACATGAGAGCAGAACCTGCAAAGGCTTCTGTAGGCATGTGGCCTGGTTCCCTTTTTTCCTGGTCTTCAGATAAAAAATAGGGCCCCATTAGTACAGCTTCAACATCACTAGTTGTGCTGGGCCAAAAGGATATTTTACAAATGTGCAGGAAACATGTTATTTGTTTAGCTGTTCAAATTCCATCTGATAAACCAAAGTTATCTCAGCCTACGTGTCATCCCAATGAATTGCTATCAGGGTGGAGGATGTACTCAAAGGATGTAAGATGCGTTAAGTGGCTCAAGTTGAGCTATGTAGAACATTAAAGTACTCAATTGCCTTAATCCTTAAAAAGTACCTACGAGACACCTTCCATCTTTCAACAGTTGTGGCTCTGAAAGCAGTCACTGCATCCTTCACACTTGTGTAGAATATTGGTCAAGACTGCTAAATTTGAGTGTATTTTTAGGGTGGTTCTTATTACAGTCTGGGCCGTTAGGATTTTTGCTGCTGTGACTTACTTTGAATCAAAAAAGCTCTCAAATGGGGAGTGAAAACATTTTTTATCATTGCACATTTGCATGGAGGAAGAGAAAGCTTTGGAACCTGTTTTCATTGTGTACGGAGGAGTGGAGAAGGCTGTGCCCTCTCTATGTATCTTCCATGATTAATAGAGGTTTGTTATCATGGAAAATCTTACGAGTTGGCTTACTGTATAACTTGTTGAGCTTCAGTATCTAGAGTTGTGTATCTATTATTTACGTAAGAGATATTTTTTCCCCCTTAAGTTCTTCATCAGACATGTTTTTTACTTGTATTTGTACCTGACTGTGGCCAAAGTGAACTGGATTTCTTTCCATGCTGTTAGCTTACCCACAGATCTGTATGAAACTAGAGACACGTTTGACTACATAGTGATTTCCCCTTCCCACCCCAAAAGAGAAATATAAGGTGCATGTTGGTGGCAGATATGTAGCATTCAAAGATTTCTTAGTAAAAGTTGTCTTCAGTTAGGAGTCTTCGTAAACAGCCATCCGCTCTGAGAGAATCACTTCAGTGTGTTCTTATTCACTGCTTCCCTTATGTTTTTGCCAATAAGCATTAGCAAATTATTATGCCCAAGAGAGGAGTGTTTTCTGTGGCTCAGGTTCACTGATGTGTTTTTTCCCTGCTCGGGTCCATCAGAGATCTGCAGGTGAAGGATTTTGCTTTAATATATATATATATATATATATATATATATAGATATAGATATAGATATACACATATATATATGGCTATGCATATTTTCCCTATTGGTTTCTTTTTGTTGGTCATCTTGAATCAGATAAGCATTTGTTACCTGTTTGTCTCTTATCTCCATTATGATCTGAACCCACTTAACGAAAAAGAACTTGAAAAGTTTTGTTTCAGTTTCTGCCTGAGGTTTAAATTATGTATTTCAAGTCTTAAAACTTTGAAGTAGTTATTTTCTTTCCATCTACAGGTTAAAAGGATCCAACAGGGATTGCCTTCCTATTGCTTTAAGATTTCAAAAGCTCTGTTTACTTTTAACACGCTTGGGTTTACAGCACAGCACTATGTAGTGGAGAAATGCATACGAGTAATTACGTCAATTACGATCAGCTCTATACAATTCTTCTGTGGTGCTATGTGATTTAAATGTCATTATGTGTCTGGAAAAGGATGGGAAATTGTTGTTGTTCACTCCTGTTTGCTGCTTACAGCTGTTTTTATGACTGGTTTTGCTCATAAACAGGTGTTTAGAACATTCCTTTGACTAAGTAATACAGTTTGTGCTGCTGTGAATTAATTTATCTTGCATGTCTGGGTAGCATGGCTTTCTTTTGTTTTCACTTCTTTCAAAATAAAACAAAAAAAGCCCACCAACACCAACAAAAAGAAGCAAGGCTCCAAGCAGCTGAGGTTGTTCTGGTAAGCCATGCTTGGAGAAACTACAAGCTATAATGATGAGTCAGAATGCCTCCATAAGGAGGAAGATGGCTTGCTCTGGATGTGTATAGGCATCATCTTCCATTTAAAATCTACTTTTATGTTGGTTCCTGTCCATTCCTGTTGAACGAACTTCTCCCTTTTCCATATGTTCTCTACTTTGGTTAGAAGTCTTGTACTTGGTTCCTTGTTGTATTCCTGAAGCTGACCTGTGGTAGGTGATGCAGGAATTGGATGTATGCACCAAAAGTAGGTGTGTGTTCAGTCATATTCCAAGGTGAAGAATTAAATAACTCCATATAAAGTGCTTTTGAAAAAACATCAGCAGATGGTGCTTCTGGAAAAGGTAAGGTGAATTCCCTAATCCCCCCACGCAGAGCTTGTTATTAACATCTGAAACCAAGCAGGGTGCATCCGGTGTAATTCTCCTGTATACCTACAGCACATACAGGTGAATGGAAGCCTCAAAAGGGCTTGTTGGATCCTGTAAAGTTTTAAAGCCATTTTCTATATGTATTTCATTCAAAAAGTACTGACCTCTGCTTTGGCCATTCCTTGCTAGTTATTCAGAGATGGGAAAAGCAGAATGCTTTTAACCCCGTTTGTCATTCTGTCATTTCATGTAAAATCTAGAAGACATTTAAAACAAGACAACAACAACAAAAAAATACTGAAAACGTGTGTGTAGTTTTTTTTTTTTTTTTAAAAAAAAGCCATTTCTGTGTATGCGTTCATTGGATGGTACATTGAGGATGTGGGGTGTTCTGGCTGCAGCTGAACAATTAGAAAAAACAGCATGTTTGTTAAGAGTGTTCTGGTTGTTATGAAGAATAACGTAATCAGGGGAGAAAAATGACTGACAGTTACAGATGTGCTGGGCAACAAGGTAGCTGTTAAACCATGGGCTATAAAAAATAACCTTTACTCCCACATACAGGGTACCTTTAAAATGTGTGTTGTAATTAATTTTGTTTTTGTGGGAGGGTGGGTCGAAGAGACATTTAAGATATTATACTTTAACTACATCTTAGAGGAAGAAATGTGCTGGTAGGAACATGTGCTTTGCTGAAGAGTCTTCTCCTGTGCCTCATTTCCACTGAAGTTCATTAAAAATATACTTGGCTTGGTCACATTTTTGTTTTTTTATACCCAATAAATTATTGTAACTAAAAATAAATGACATGATCACAAAGTAGTTGGGGTTGCAAGGAACCTCTGGAGTTCATCTATTTGAATCCCACTGCTCAGGCAGGTTCAGCTAGAGCTGGTTGCCCAGGACCACGTCCTCTTGAGTTTTGAATGTCTTCAAGGATGGGAGGCTCCACAACCCCTCTGGACAAACTATCCCCATGTTTGAACACCTTCACAATAGACACTTTTTTCCATTTTTTTCTATTCATATGGAATTCCCGTTTGTGCCTCTTGCCTCTTTTGTTTCTACTGGGCACTAATGAGAAGAGTCTGACTCGGTCTTCTTTACCCCTCTCTGGTGGCTAATACTCAATCTGTCGTGTTACAATTGGGAAAGTGGCTGTAATGCCAAAAATCTTATTCAAATGAGAAGCCAAACTAGGTTCAGACTAGATATTAGGAAAAAAAAAATCATTATTTTAAGGATGGTCAAACACCAGTACAGGCTTCCTAGCAAGGTGGTTGATGGCCCATGCCTGTCCATGGGTAAGAGGCATTTAGATGGTACTCTGTCTTTTTTCTTCAATGTCATTTGTCACAGGGTCACAAATGGAATACCTTGAGTTTTTTTTTCCTCATTTCATTTTAGATGGCAAATGGATTAACATGAGGAATGTTGAACATCTAAATGTAATTCCTGGTATATGACCTAGGGGCCCGAAGAATCGATTCTGTTATTTCTTCTGTTATCTCTTAGAGAAAGGAAGAATCATTGAGTTTTGTAACTATGAAGTAATTTCACCCCTTTCCTGTGCATTTCTTTTCCTAAAGTCACATAGAGATGCATATAGAGGACTTGCAGGCTCTTTATTTCTGGAGTTAATTGGTGTAGAACAGGGGCTGATTTATTTCTTCTTTTATGTAATGTCACATCTAATTAAAAAAAAATAATAGCTAAAGCCAAGTAGTACTTCTGTTTTAGTTCTTCTGTTGCATATGTGGTCTGGAAGCAAAGTTTCTCCTCTTGCGTATTTGTTGCTCTGCTTCCCACAAACAGGCTGCCTCCTTCCTTTGTTCCTAGTAGATGTTTATGCCTTTTGGCTATTGAAAACAATTTGTGCTTGTTGGTTACGTTTATAGCAAAAGCCTAAGGCAAAATTTATTCTAGATGCATCGATCACAGGGGACAGGGTAGAGGTTGAATATGCTCACTGTACTCTTGGCCCTAATCGCAATGGGTCACTGCTATTCTACAGATAAAATCTATCTAGTTGTATTTCTGTTGTCTGTTCAATGCTGGTGTCATCTGAGATTGGAATCAGAGCTATGCCTAAGGAAAAGCAGACTTAGCAGCAGCCTTTAGGCTCTGCTCAGCCTGCTAAAACACGCAGAGGCCGGCTGTATGTGGAGCAGCATTCGGACTGATGCCTGACAAACGGGGACTGTCTCTCTGTTTCACTTGTGTGTTTGGCCATTAGTTTCTGACACTTGTTTCTGTCTAACACAGTTATTTCTGCCACGTTTGGTACATTTAGTGTTATGGTATTTGATGAGAGAGAGACTATTGTCTTGGTGAATAGATTAGGAATGAACAGGTGGAAGTTTAAAGGCAATCTGAAGAAGACTTTAGGAAAGAACCCGGCTGATGTGTGTGTCCGAAGCTACTGCCTTCATCATACGGCCATTCTTTTCATTATGATTAGAATAGAAATAATGGGTCACCAGTACCTTACAGTCACAAAATGAAAGCCACTGCCTTGCTGTGTGTCCTCACCAAGATAATGATGAGAATATTTCTCAAATGTTTTTTTTTTTCATGCTCTGTTCTCGGAAATTTACATTAGACTTCCCTTCACCAAGGATTCTTTTATGAGTGAAATCTTTTACTTCTCAGTCAAGATCTGTACTTGGGAGAGGTGGAGAATAGGCTTTTGAGGGGATATTTTTGCTATTGAATGGAGAACGGTGCAGAAACATGCAAGGTTATACTGAACCAAGTCATGTCCCCTGTCAGTGCATCTCAATTTTTGGGGCTACAGACAATGGCTGTGACTTTCTCCAGTGTTCTTGTGGAAACTTGGTTGGTGAGATATTTAGGATATGTACACTGCATGGCTTTGGGAGAGGTAGACCTGTCCAGAAAAGTTTTCTGTGTCCCTGCAATGCTGTGGCCCATGACTTTTTTATTTTTTTTTCTTTGTGGACATGCAGAGTATTTCTTTTTTAGGGAATGTTTGGTTATTTAGACAAAATCTGAATTTCTTCCAGTTATGGTAAAAGATTTTGACGTGCACTGTTTTGTTTTCTCATGTTTAGTTTCAGTTTGTGTTGTCTTTAAAGGTATTGTATCTTTTCAATTGCTGGTAACAGACCTAAAAGCCCCTAGAGCTGTTTATTAATTTGGAATCAGAACAAGAGGAAAACTATGCAGTTAAATTAATATTTGGACAGTGTACTCTACATTGGGATTTCAGTCTAAGGTGTGTCAATGAATAAATCGTAACAGATAGCAGATGCTAACAAGAAGCTTCCCCGGTAGGTATTGTCACGCAGTTACTGGGATTTTAGCCTGGGAGAGCATGTTCCGTAAAATGAGGAGTTCTAACTTGAATTGATGTCTTGTCTGCCTTAGTCTGAATGTTGTTAGAGGTGTGTTGTTGTTCTGATTGTAGGATCCCAGGGCTTCATGAAGTCTTCCTCCTTATGTGTGTAAGAGACTTGTTTGATACTGTGCGTATTTGGAGCAGCAGTGCTGTGATGCTGATACACTGTGTGACTCTGCTGGTTCAATATACCTGCATAGCCTGAGAGAGGCAAACCTGTCTGCTCGCTGAGGATGGCAATGCTGAGGGGTATTGCAGCAATTTCTTCTTCAGCTACTCTTAATGCGATAATCTTTACTTGCTACGTTACACTGTAGTGTTGTGTTATGCTTAACCTAGGAGATGATGTTGTTCAGTAGTATGCAAAATGATTTGCTTATTTAACAAATGAATTATGAGCGCCCTGGAATTCATTTAGATGACTAACAATAACTATTCTGGGTGAATATAGTCGTCTTGGGGATGGAAAAAAAGCTTGAACCAAGACTTGTGGCTTAGCTTGCAAGTAATTGAGGGACCCTCTTATCTAAATAGATCCTTTTCTGGAACAAGAATGACATGCTGCAGGTTGAGCTCGTCTGGAATACTCCCCTGAGTCTCTGCTACTAGAGATCTTTGTGCCTAGCAATGGCTGGTGGTCAAACGCAGCCCCAGTTGCAGGCTGAGGACTGCAGTTAACTTAGTCTAGAAATCATCTTTTGATTTATGGAATGGATTATCTCCTTTGGTGCCTCTGGCATAAATTATGCCAGAAGACAACTGGAGAAGGGGAACTGGATGTGAGGCTAAAATGTAGTAATATTCAAATATTATTTAATGTCCTATTCCCTGGAAGAGTTAATGCAGAAAGAAAGAGGAGGGAGTGGGGAGGAAACTTAGGTCCTGTTTCTTTTATACTGCCTCTCTTCCAATTTTATTTATTTTTCTTTCGATTTCACAGCACTCAAGGGCCTTTTTTTTAATGCTGTGCTTTTTTTTTTCTTTTTCTTTTGAGTTGAAACATAAAGGATTAGAAAGGCCACTTTATTCTCTGCCCTTTATCTGCCTTCAGGAAAAGGAAATAGAAGGAAAAAAAGTCCATTGGAGGCCATAGTAATCAAAATTGTTCTTTGGAAAAGCATTATAGGTTTCAGTTTAAACATGGGAGGAGAAAATACAGGGACAAATACCACTTCAAGTCTCCAGCTAGTTATTAAATATGCACAGCAATTCAGGCTTTGATGTTGAAACTGTCAGTGTCAGGGAGATGAAAGATATTTAGAAGCATAATATTCCTTTTTTTAAGGGCTATTTTTTTGTTATTGCTGTAGCTGGTTGCAGAACAAACTTCCATTTGCTTGGAATTCTTACTTCATGAGGAGGGGAAAGAAAATGGACAATTCTGACAAATTTGAGTGTTATTTGGCACTTGTAGTTTCTGTGAACTTAATTTGCCTTCTACAAATACTTAGTTCTTGATTTCTGAAAATCTGAGGTTACTTCTAGCTATTTCATTTTGGCATTTCATGTTGGGGAGTAGTGTGAAGGTAGGATGTGAAAACATTTTTCAAATTTTAAGACTGTAACCATCTTTGGGCAGAAACTAAGAAAGGACCAAAGTATTTAAAATAATGAGTGATACAGAAAATATAGCTTTATGAAACAGAAAAAAATCTAATAAAAACCTGGTAAAAATTGAAATGTAGAATATATAATTGATAAAAGAACACTTTATACAATTTAATTAGGCTGTTATAATCATTCAGTTTGAAAACTTAGTGAGGCTTGAAAGCATCAGTCTTTTACATAGGTGATTAGGTTTGGTTTGCTGTTTATCACAGAGGCTTGAGGAGATTATTATACCTCACATCTCATAGTCAACCTCTAACAAAGAAAAGTTTGGAAAGAGACACGATGTAGAGAACAGAGATGCGCCACTCTTGCTTGATGGACATTCCTATAGCTGGCAGTGGCCAGTCAAAAATAGCATACCGGATTAAGCAGATGAGAGCTTGTTTTTTAACTGCAGGTTGACTACAAATATGGCATAAACTCTCCCCATGCTTAGTATTTGTACTTTGCTACTCACTGGTCATATATTTTGCAGTGAGGTGTTTCTCTCCATTCGATGCAACCAATATTCTTCCTTTTTCATATTTAATACTTTGGGTATATGTATTTGGACAAATATATTTGCCTTTTCAAAAAATTTAGCTACAACAGGAAAATTTCTTCTGACAGTATATATTTTTCTTTCAGAAGCGAGTGAGGGTAAAAGGTTGGCAACAAAGCCATAGTACTAGGAGAGACTGAGAATGCATGGAGTGTGAGTGGCAGAAAATGACAAAGCTTCTCAGAGTAATGAATGGTGCTCTTTTCCTCTTGAAGCAATACAGAATTCCAGTACACGGAACTTAAACTGAAAGGCAGCAGATTCAACTGTGTTTGATAAGATGCTTTTGTCGTGTTTCATAACTAACCAGTGAAACTCATTAGCACAAGATAGCATCAAGGCAAAAAGCTTAACTGCAGCTCTTTAATATTAAATTCATCCGGATAAAAGTGCATCTAGGATTAGGTTATAATTTTCTTTTTATGGAATAGAATATACAAAGGGGAGATATGAGACTGGCAGTCATTAATTTTTATGCAAGCATTTCCATCCTAGGGGCTTGAAAGATATTTCTCATATAAAGATTCCTCTGTGATTGCTTAGAGCAACTTTACTTAGTACCTGCATCAGGACTCTCTTTCCTGCTCTTAAGCACAGGGTGCTGTGAACAGTTTTATTGGATCATGTATCAAGTAAGAATCCAGCCTATTTTTTGTAATAGGCTTTGTCTACTGTGGACAGAGTTGACTATGGCATGATTTTGGGATTTGTTCACCTTTCCCCTCTCTACTCAAACCCAGATCTGTCAAAAATCCCAGATCCAGATGCCAGATTTAGAAAGGGCTAACCAATGCCCCAAAAGCGTCACGGGTTATGCTTTCTGCCGTTTGGGGAATTACTTGCTGTGGGAACAATGTGTGAGGCACAAAAACATCCCTGACTTCTTGCAGCATGTTTTTTCTTATTCAGGTGACTGTTGGACACTCAGTATGTATAAACTGCAAGCAAGGCCATGTGAATATTTTGAAAGTTGTCCATTAACAGCAAAATGCTCTTCTCTGCAAACCTTTCTGACAGCATCAACTTGTTAAGCAGAGTTGTCTTATTTATAGAAGCCTCTCTCCCCTCAGCACTTCAATTTCTTTGCAGTCCAAAATAGTATGAAATCCCTTTTTCAACTGTGCGTTTTTCTCCAGTCATTCTCTGATAAAACACGTTGAGGGGAGACAAGTCCCTGGCTTCCACAAATTTTACGATACTGCATCATGGCCTGTTAACTTATATATGGGAAGATGAAAAGAATTATTTCAGTAGCCACTTACTATTCTCGGTATTAAGAAGAGGTCTTTTTGTGATTTAGGCCAAGGACTAGAAATCTGGTTTTATTCTCGAGACTGGCAAAGCTGTAAAACTTGCATAATGTAGGTGTAGATCTCAAACCTTATAGACACTTGGTTGCTACTAAATTGATTGAAATATTTAAATTTTTTTTTGGAGATTTGGCCTGGTGAGGTTGATTTTTTTTTTTTTTTTTTTTCCTTTTTGTAGGACCTGAATGTTGTGTCATTCCATGTTTGACCTGGAATGTATTGTGTGTATACTGTACATTTAGCCCTGACCTTTCTACATTTTTCTCATCTAGTAAAGTAAGAAGTATAATTTAGATTTGCCCCAGTGGAAAAGATTATTCCCAGAAACAAGCTTTTAAGGCAGAAAGTCCTTGCACGGGGATCAGTCAGCTACGAGGATTATATGAATAAACTAAAATCAGCATAGAAAAGGAAGCTTACCTTTATGTCTCCATTTCCTCTCTCTGTATCCTATCAATCTGTTGTGATTTGTTGTTAAGAACATATAGAACCATTATAAAAAATGAAGCAAGAAAGCAAACAACCTAAATAGCTTGGCTGAATGTAGATGTGGTTCCTTTGCATTGTTTCTCAGCTCATGTTTCTTGAAATCATGTAATGTTTTGTGGCTTTGGTAGGTAATGAGCTCCATCTAGCGACACAGAACCTCGCATGTTCTCCTTGTGCCAGGGACGAGTCTGATTCATGTCTTGTCCCTGCTTGGCTGGGGTTTTTAAAATACACCTAAATGGTCAGCGTCGTGACGCTTCGTGGGAAGGAAATGTAAACAAAAGTGAACCGTCTCTGTGAAGGCATGAGTCATATCTTTACATGTACTTTTTTCTTATGGATTACCAGCACTTAACCAAAGAAGTTTTTTTTGAGGTAAAAATAATTCATATTAATTCATAATTCAACTCTGTATGCATGTTTTTACCATCTATAGCAACATGAGTACTAATAATCGCTTGATACTTCAAAAACAACTCAAGTCTTTCCCTCTAGTTTACCTTTACGTTGTGTTACAGCTGTAGTGATCTTCAGCAGAAACTGGAATTGGTCTTGAGAGAGTCAGGGTGTTTGCTATTGCCAGGCTAAAAGCAACAAGAGTATAAATGTCAGAGAGGTCTGACTCTTTCATGTGTATGCTGGTCTCAGGCAGCTCCACTGTGAGTCCTAGGATATTCATTATTCATAATTAATAGAGCATATCTTTTAGCTCATTTAACTGAAACCTTTACTTGCAGGGCTGAAACATGAGGTCTGTGCTGGCAGCTGCTCACGCAAAGGCAAGCTTATTACCTTAAAGTAATTTGTGCTGACTTCAGTGTGCCTGTTAGCAAGAATACAGAAGTCCAGGTTGGGTTGGAGAAACATTTCTTCATGTCAGTCATGCCAAATACCATGTTAATACAAGAACATTGCTTCTTTTACTGTGGTATCCCTGTTGTCTTCCCTGTGCTGAACGTTCAGACTGGCCTGGGAGCGAGAGGAAAGCTGCAGAGGCTGTGCTGCAGCAGGATGTTTTTCTCTACCTCATAAGGCTGAAGGCCATCTAAGCAAGTGTATGAGCTGCACAGAAAATGCCTTGCAGGTTAGTTTTAGAACTGTGGGGCTGTACTGCCAAGGTGCTCCCTTGGTAACAGCATACAAGAAAACAGCAGGGATAACTTAGCTCAGGAGCTGCTGAAAGGCAAAGACCCTCCCAACCTGAGTGTGTATGCATGACCTGTGGTTCCCAAGCTGCTTTTAGAGTAGCTCATTTCAGGTTAGTTTGGATATTGGTAGTATACAAATATGGGTGGGTATGGCTGAATATTTCTACAACAGCAAAGTAGGCTCAGAATGGTACTGAGAAGCAAGGCAGGCATTTGTGTGCAGTTGGTCTATACTGAACACCCTTGTGCAGATGCCAGATGATTGCCAAGACTTGTGGTAATAGTTGGGGCCATGATGTGATGATCACAGCAGCAACTGCAGTCTAAACATGACCTTGAGAGGGGAGAAATTAAAATATGCAAAGCAAAACTTTCTATTTTGAGAAAAGCCATCTGATGTACAGTCTGTCATGCAGCACAACAGCGATTTACTAGGCCCTCTTCATAAAGCTGACATCAGAGATTGGACAGTAGGAGGGTACAGTTAAATAATTCTGTAGACCGTATCAACTAGAGACAGCTCCTTTTCCCCTCTTTTATTTTAATTAAAATTCTTCATAGAAGAGAGGGTATCTATATCCCATGCACCATCTGCTGTGAAAGAATGCTTCAGCTCTCCCTTTCAAGTTTACAGTTTTTGATACTTTTTAATCTATTGTTTTCAGTGTTCTTTGGAGGAAAAAGAGATCTGCTGTTGCATGGGGGCAACAGAAGCTTCTCTCAGGTGCCACATTCTGCTGTCACTGTTTAACAGGAGACACACGCAAACACCTATCCAATTCTATGCAATTCTTTATCTGTTAAAGGAGGAACAATACTTCCTTAAATTGTCGTAACATGTTGTCATATCTGTTGCATAAAACAAGTGTTTTCTGTTCCACCTCATACCTGACTAGGGTATACTTTACGTTAGACAGTGTCTTGCCACTTCTGGGAAGGTGGAAAGAGCTTCAGTTATGCAGCACATTTTCTTGAGAGCAAAAGGAGTTAAAAGTCTGTGTGCAGTTACAGGGCTAAAGGGAGTTGCCCTAGGTGTGAGAGAGGCCGATAGGTGTGCAGATCTGCCTTGGGACAGGTTGGGGTCAGTCAAGAGTTTGAGTGAAGATCAGTGGGCCCACCAACACGGAGTGGGTATCTGCTATAAGCTTCCTGACCAGGAAGTAGATGAGGCCTTCTTCAAACAGTAAAAGAAGCCCCACATTTATAGGCCCTGACCCTCATGGGGCACTTTGTAGCAACCCTATCTGCTGGAAGGACGGTTCAGCAGGACTGAAGGAGATTTGAGTGCCATGTTGGCAATTTCCTGTCACAAGTAACTGAAGAACCAACTAGGAAGCAACAGGAATTAGTGCTGCTGGACCTAATGCTTAGAAATAAGGAATAACTGGTTGTGGATGTTAAAACTCAGAGGCAGTCTTGGCTGCACTGACTATGAAATGACAGAGTTCAGGACCCGAGGAGGAGGGAACACAGCCTTGAACTTGAGATTGGGTTTCAACCTCTTCAGAGATGGGCTTGGAAGAGTCTCATGGGATACAGCCCTGGAGAGAAGAGAGCATGTTTGAAATGGCTGGTTGATTTTCAAGGATCACCCTAGGAAGTAGGCCCACCCCAGGAAGCAGGAAGACAAGCAAAAGCAACAGGAGGATTATACATCTTAGCAGGGACCTCACAGGTGATCTCAGGTACTTAAAAAAAAAAAAAAAAGTTCAAGAGGTGGATTCAGGGACTAGTGAGCTCAGGGAAATATAAATTTGCTGTCTGATCTTTTGGGAATAGGGTTAGGAAAGCTAAGACTGATTTGCAGAAGCTGACCCTGCTTCAAACAGAACTGTTGGATTAGAAAAACTCAAAAGGTTCCTTCCAACCTAAATGGTTCTGTGATTTAGAGAAAAGATCTGCCACAGAAACAGGTGTTGATGTTTAACCTGGTGCTTTTCCCAATGCTGGCACTTTTCCTTCTGTGTTCCTCTTCTATAACACTGAGGGGTTGGTAGGGGCTTGACTTGCAGTGAAACTGCTGTGGACTCTTCTGCTATTGCTTCACAGGAAGTATTACTTAATCTCACTGCCAGTATTCCTAGTTGGTCCTTTCATAACTTTTTTAAAGTAGCGATTTATTTTTCAAAATTACATTTCATTTTAAAAAGCTGTTTCTTTCTGTTATCCAAACTTAATCTTGTGTAGTTTTGGGCCATTCCCTTTTTTATGTTAATATACTTAATCAGTCCCTTTTTAAGATTTGTTTAATGCAGAGTTTCTTGCTGAGCCATTTTTTTGGAATTTGGAAAGGAAAAACTTTGAAGTATATCTTTAAGAAATTAAGGTGTGCAAGCCTCCCAGGGCCATCTACTTCCTCCCCCCAGTGCACCTTCTGCCAAATGAAACAAGTTGGTCCTTGAGAAAGAGAGAGAAACACTTTTGCTCATGGGAAGCAATTATGGGATTGCAGTTTCTTTTAAGATCTGAGCTTGGGTGCCAATATATAATCGTGATGTAAACAAAATAAAAGTCCAGAGTGATAGTCCACTAACACACAAACAATTCTTAAAAATAAACTACGTTAGCTGCATATTGTTCATCTGCTACTTCTTATGTGTCTGGTAAATGGTTGGGCAGAGGGAAAGGAAATAAATGAGAGTTGAGGTATGAAACAGCTAGCTATTCTCATGAACTATGCATCTGTTTTTAGACCTCTCCAAACTCACTGTTTAGGTTTCCCTCATACCTGAAAGAAGTCTGACTGGCATTTTACTAATGCAGACAGATTTCAATGTTGATGTAGCGTGGGCTATTGTGTGTTGTTTTTATTTTTTACAAGATTAATGTCTCAAGATCTTAATTTGCATTGTAGATATACAAATATCTAAGTGTCTTGAGGGTAAAAGCAGATGCAACAAGTCTTGTGGTTGTGTTGGCATCTGAATAGTCTGAAGAAGGCTGCGTATGGAGGTTGCGGAAAAGCAAAGAAAAAGGCTGGACTGCAAGTACTGTCCTAGCCTCCTGCGAGTCTTATTTTATACAAGGATGAGTAGTCAGCTTTTAATAAATATTTGCTTTGGAAGGCTGAATAGGAAAAAATAATTGCCTCTATGTATATGTTTTATGACCATTCAAAGTCTATTTCCAATATGAAACATAATGGGAATGGATTCAAAATAACTGCAGAATGCAATAATTGGGGCACTTCTTCTAAGAGAAGCATGATAATAAAGGGTTTGTGTTATTTCTTTTTCCAATGTATACCACTTCATGAATGTATCTCTTTTTTGGTGCTGTCTGCATGGGCTAATTGAAAGGAAATGCTTAGGTTGAATTAAATAATGAAAAGTGTGTGATTTTTTTTGTACGAAGCAACCCACCCACCCCACCCTCCAAAAAAAAGTAGCCTATGTAGATTGTCCAAATGCTGCGCTAGGTAATGACATTCCTTTGCATTCCTTTGCAGTACATGCAATAAGTGATGTTGGCTTATAGGAAAGATATTTTGTAGTCTATATGGAAATGTAATCAGCTTATAGGTTTGCAGAGTGGGGGAAAAAAAAGAAAAAGTTGGCTTTGTGTTGTATGTGCTGTTAAGTGATGCTCTGTTTTTTACTTGCACTTGGAAGCTTGGGTCAGATGAAGCATCTGTTTACTCTTTTTTTTTTCCTTCCCTATCAAGTGAGGCTTTTATTCAGTACTTGGAGTGCTTTTTTTTTTGTTTTGTTTTCTGCCTTATTTGATTTGAACTGTAGTATAAAGGTTATGACTTGCTCAGAGCAATGAAATATGTCACCGATATTAAAGCACTCATCTGATGTGATACTAAAATATAGCAGGTATAATTTTTTATCCTTAAGCAGTCATGTTGATGTTGTTCAGATATTTGATTGAATTTAGATATTCTCTGTATACTGCTTAAGTATTTGTAAAGAGTAACTGTTTGAGCAGTTTGGGCGTTTAGAAAGATGTCATGAATACTTAGGCCAGAGCTTTTGTAAAATACTCATGAAGAATATAATTGAAGAGTGAGAGCAGAAGTAACAATATTGATTAGCTGCTGTCTGATGTAATGAAATGTCTTTGTAGCATTACAGTGAGAGAGAAAGTAGTGGCACAGATGGTGAGTTAGGAAGCCATTTCCACTTGTAACTACCGAAATCAGTTGATAATGACAGTAATAAAGCTGTTTCTCTACAGTGCTTTTATTTTTTTATGCCTTATTATATTAGATTGGTTATATTCTGTTTTTCTGCGTTCTTCTAAAGTGCACTGTATCTGGCAAGTCTCTGAGAAGCAGATTGTGAAACCACTCAGTGTAATTTCATTGCTGAAGCTGAAAGAGAAGCAAAAAGAAATCTCTTCTACCTTTCCTTAGTACTTTGTGTAACTGATAAGTGAATGTGTACCTAATTCAGCCTAGTGAAATACTGCATCCAGGTTAAGTGTGCACGAACGGGTATGGGTATAGCCCTCAGTGCACGTGTGCCTTGTATTATATATGGCACTTGGCTCAGTGGGTGTGTGTCATGTTTACTTTCATAGAAGATCTCTGTGGGCAATTGAAACAATAAAACAGTAAATACACCATATGTTGACGACATCTAGGTACTTTTGTCACGGAATGCAACAGACATGCCTGAGGCAGCAGTAGCTTCTAGAAAATGTTAGAAATCCTAGAATCTTAAGGAAATAGTGTAAAGTGAGGTAAAGAACTCAGAAATTAACAAAAACTGATGTTACTTAGAAAATTTTTTTTTTAAGTATGTACAAATGTCTCAGCAGGAAAGTATTCTGACTGAGTAGCAGAAATGCTAGTGCAAAGAATGTGATTGATCTGTGGTGATAAAACAGTACTGTACGCATCTAGTTCCCCAAACTAAGTGTTTAAGGAACTTGAAAACTTAGAGTAAGAGCTTGTGATGATTAACCAGAGATAATTTTGTCAGTGTTTATGGAAGGTACTAATCCACAAGAAGTCTTCATGTAGATGTAAAGTGTCGCTCCTCAGAACAACTGAAGAAATAAACAGTCTCTTGTCTTTGAAGTGTTTGGGGGTCCTCTGTGAAACTACTTAAATAATGAGAAATGGTCCATGAACTTTTTTTTTTGGAAGCTGGCAGCAATGATACTATTATGCTGTTGGGAGTACCAAGATGTCTCTTGAACTTGCAATAAATTCAGAAGATAGTTACATGCATGTATACATAGTCCTTAGTGCACCTCTCTGTAGAATATACTGTCTAAAGTGAATGAGAAGCTTCCAACAAACAGTCGAGACTTGTGATCCTGGTGTTAAATTTATGCATAGACAGGTAGAGAAAGTGTTGCCCTTGGGCTGTTGAGACAAACTGTGTTTTTCCCAATAGGAAAACTGTTTTGTTCCCAGGTGACTGTGGCATCCTTTCAGCTCATACTCCTGTGTGTTAATGCAGTTACGTGATTTTTATTGATGCAGTGGTGTTGATATTTTGCAAAATAGCTTACATTTGGAAGACTAGTGCGTAGTGCCACACAGACAAACATCTAGGTCTGCCTTGGTCACAAAGTAGTCATTAGCACCTGTTTATTGTAATAGAGATAATTCACCTGTCCTTTTCACACATATTGAAGCAACCATGTCTTGACAGGCAAATAAGGGTGCTGTATAATACTTGAAGCAATAATTAAAAAAAAATAATCCTTGCAGTGTACCAACAGCTGGTCTGGGACAGTTCTTTCTTCAGCTACTCATGAGGTTACACTCATTTGGTTACAAATGCTTTTAAATACCACGGTGTTCGATTGTTGGTGATAAGGTCCACTGATACTATCCTCTTTAGATTCCCTGCATTTTTTTTTTCCTTTTTCATTTTCTTTCCAACGATTCCCCTACCAAATAATGCTTGTGAGCTGTGTTGCTTTTGAATGAATTGCCTGGCCTTTGCTGCTTGCAGGCCCTGCTGCAGGAAACCAGGCAATGCAAAGACCTGTAATCCCCCTCAGAACCTAACACAGGCAAGTTAGGAAAAAGGAGATGGCGCTGAAACGGGACTTGGGATAGTGATGAGTTCCCATTCATAGCAGTGAGGCAATCTCAGTCAAATGTGACTGAAATCTGTGTTTGTAATAGGAAGAAAAAAGTGGTAGGACTCCATCTTCCAAAGGTGGCACAGGTTTAGTGATAAGACAATTTATGATTCTTCTCTGAAGAGAATTATGTGTGGCTTGAAAAGTCTGTTAGCTTGTTCCCCATGGTCAAGTGGCAATATTATTACAATTATTAAATTACAGATTTAAATGAGAAACTTGTGTCAGCTAATTTTCATTATTTTCATTAGGAAAGAAGTTGTAAAACCTTAATTATGAATGGATAATGACCAACTTGATATTTCCCAAAAAGTTTAACTGGACTATCAAATTTATTTTACACTATCCATGTGCTCATAGTGCAAAAGGAAAAAAAAAATTACTTTTCCTCTTTCCTGTCATTGCTTTTTTCACTGATAGGCGTTAAGCAAAGCAGTGATTCTGTACTCTTTAAGCAGTCACAGAGTGGTGAATGCTTGTGAAAATTGTCTGTAGCTCCTCTTCTCCCTCTAACTGCGTAACTATTAAAATGAATTGTGGAGCAAATTCTCTGGATTTTATGTTTGAAAAGTCTTTTGTACTAATATACTGACAAGAATTGCACATTGCTATTTTATGCTGTATCTCAGTGATCCCTACCTTGAAGTTTAACCTGTCTACTAAAAATATGGTTTTCCCAAGGAAACCTTTTCAAGTGTCACTTCACAAAACTGATGTGCCTGAGGTTGAAAGTTTTGTTTAGAATTCATTTAAATGTTGATTTGATCAACATGAGCTGTCAAAGTAGAAGTAGTAATAGCACTCTATCAGGATATTTTTGAGAAGAAAATCATACAATATTATTGTCTCAAAGTATCAGATATGTCACAGTTGTCCTAGATCATGTGCAAGACTGTGACACTGAGCAGCTGAGCTGAAGCCAAGCAGTCAGATGCTAGGCTAGAAACCCAATACCCAAAGTACTTTGAACATACCCTTTTAATATCTAATCCGGTGTGCTTCTGAATGGTTTTTAGAAGTGTCTGGTGATGTCTTAGTGAAGAACGTTTCCTATAGGAAGCCTACATCTTGTCTTCTTTCCCCTGTTGTTTCTAAATGTAATGACAACTCAGAAACAATATTAGTGTTCTATAGTTTGATATGGGGTTGCAGTAGTAACATGCAGATTTGTATTGGTAGGGCTTCTTTGATTTTGTCCCAGAGTGATGGTGAATGTATTTGTGCCCAAAAGCAGTTTCCATGATACTCTCCTACAGCTGTAGAAGGATGATGCTGGCTATGGACTATGCTTTTTTTTTTTTTTTTAGAGTATACAAAAGTAAATTGAATTAATATTAGGGAAAATATTTAACCCCAGTTCTTGGACAGTAACTTGATATGGAGTATTGTAATGGTTGGTATTTATGGAATACTTCTGTGCATGCTAGTAGCATCCCATTCTGACAATGGTAACGAACTGCAGGGAAAGTACAACTTAAATTAACAGATGATCTCCGTTACCACAACGGACTCATGATGTCTCTGATGTAAATGTACAGGTCATGATAAGATACTGATGGTTGACATTTTTTGACACTGAAGAACCCTATCTTGTTAATAAGAAGTCAAACATATAAAAGGAGGTCAAGATTTTGGAGGCTGATGTTTTGGTCTTGTTTTATTATTTTCTGTTTGTTTTCTAGCACTTCCATTATGATTCTTCAAGACTACAGCTTGAAAGGATAATGTGTTCTGTGTGTCTCAAGTAGATTACAAGTCCTAGATATGGATAAAGAATGATTTGTAACTTAACATTGCAGATACAAGCAGCTTGGAAAAGAGCCATACCAGTCATGCCCTTCTACTACAGCAGAGGAGAAACTGGCTTATTGACAGTGATCGCTGTTTTCAGAAATGTAGGTGAGGTTTGTCTTTAGGCAGCAGTGACACAGTCTCTGAAATAAAGTTCATGTTGAATTAGCGAGCCTTTCTAGGGAGTTATGCAGATGGCTTTTATTTTATTGGTACAGATTTACCTCCGTTTGCTTTCAGCCAGCTGTATGTTGCCTACAAAGCTTGCTAGTCAGCCTTTGAAGTTACTGACATCTGGATAGTAAGCAAAAGTAAGACTTTACCACCTATTCAAACTGCTGCTCACCAGAATGTGTCTACGTCATCTCCTCATATTATATTCTTCTGAACTCATTTGTGAATTCCTTAATCCAGTACTTTTTTTTCAGTTTTTACTTCCATGGGGAGAATGTTCTATGTGTCAGAAGTAGAACTGAGTTAAATAGATGTAAAAGAGAACAAGCTGATCACAAGTCTCTTGTGACTTTAGCTTTAACTGTTGACCATCTAGTATGTGTTGAGAATGTTCTACAGAACAACGTCCTGTTGGCATAATACCATTGGGAAATATACTGCAAATACAGATTTTTATCTTATTGTGTAGTGTTACCAAGGCAAGTCAACAATTATTACTGATAATTATTATAACTGTACTAAAACTTCAAAAATAATTCTTCTGCTATTTGAACAAAATACTGATTGAGTTCTCATGTTTTGTTCAAATTGCATAGAAAGTACCTGGATTTTTAAGTATAAATCAGTATTTACAGAGAAACACAAAATGATAACTTTTAAGCATGAGACCAATTTGTAATATTTTTTGAATTTTGCTGCTGCTTATGTTTTGCAGCTTAAATAAAATTAATTACAAATCTTATCTCATTTGAGTTGTGGTACACACATAGAGGTTAACTTCTTTCGGGTCCCTAAGCAGCATTGTACTAATTTTAATAACAGTGTATTCTTACTATTTTTGCAATTCCATGAGCAAGAGAAAGTTAATTGAAGAGACAATAATGCTGGTTATCTTGGTCTATTCCGGTATTAAATACTGATAGACTATTTGTGAGTAGTCTCTCCAGTGTCTCAGCCTCAGTGTTGAACTGGGGAGTTGCTCTGGCATCTGAGACACTTCCAAGTAAACCGAGAATTCACCGAAAGAAGATAGGTCTCCTCGCCATGGTGTGGGACTGCCTAGTGTCATTGGGAGGCTTCCTGTTCTTACTACAGATATTACCTTGTTTCTAGAGGCTGTAGTAATCTTGACCAAAGTTGTGTGTTCTTTCAGAGAAGATGTAGGCATAAGAGTTTTTCTGCATCTAGAAACTTAGCTTTCTACTTAGAAACTTTTAGATGAAATGTTGATGCACAGTTGGGGAATGCTTTGTGGAGTTATGCGGTCTACTATGTATCTTGCATTCTGCTAGGCTTCATTTAAGGTGTGTTGTGGCTTAGTGTGCAGAGGGATTACTTTCTCAGGTTGCACAAACTCTCCTTTCATCCACTACGTGCCTCTTACTTTTTTTTTCAGCAGGCTTCTATGTCTCCTATGTGCAACTGGTTGCTATTAGGATCTCATTTTTCCAGCCACTCAGAGTTTACTGCTGTCAGAGCTGGGCGCTGATACCAGTTCAAAGCATAGTAATGTTGGTGCTCTCAGGGTAAACCTTCTGGAGGTTCTTCAGAACTTTTTGCTGTAGTTATTAACATTCACATCCTAGCTCTAATGCTACTGCAGTTGGTCTCATATGAAAAATATATTTAAACTGTCTGTCTGTGTTTACTTTCTTGCATATCATAATAAAACATAGGGTAAAAGCAGTGCTGTTAAGGGAGATCTGTGTGAAATGTACCTTTCATTGCCATGGAAAGTCTTTGTGTGAACTGGGGATTGTGGGTCTCCTTTAAAGAGAGTAAGAGGACAGATAGGGGCTGGGAAGCAGCTTAATCGTTTCTTTTCACAAACTATTTTTACATACATAGGAAATGGAGTGAAAATTACCTAAGAGTTTTTCCAGTAGGTCTCCAGGTAAAGTAGTAAAAGACTGTAATTGCAGAAGCAAATCAGATCTCACAGAGCCAGAGGGCTCTAATCCCTTCAGTCCCATTGCCACCTCTCATTTCCCAGCTATGCCCAGCAGTTTCCATTACGAGGTGCTAAAAGTCAATCCAAGAACTCAGCCGAGAAGATTGATTAATGTGGCTTTAATGGGGGCAGTACTGAGATCAGTGTACCAGCAAGAGGCTTATTTTAATGCACTCTTCATTGTTCTGGGTTGGGAAGTTAATGTAGCAGTTTACATGCTCTGCTCCATTAATATGGTCCTTGTAATATAATGTGGGTAGCTCTTTGGTCACCTAGAACTAAGCTAATTTATGGGCCAGCAAAGGAGACCTTATTGATTATTCACCCAGAGAAGTGTCATGTAAAATTAGATCATGTTTCTTCAAGGATTTCTCTCTTTGGCCATTCTGCATTTCCCAAACTGAAGCATACTGACATCTCCCTGTCTTCTTGCTGAAAGGTTTATGTACGCTGCGTGAGTGTTGGAATAGATTTCTCAAAGGAGGACCATCCAAGGATTGGTGGGATTGTGTATAAATTCCAGATATCTATCTCCAGTTATTAAATTGCCTATCTGTAGTTACCAAGCAAACATCAAGAATGTCAAGAATACTGACTTGATCCTTTAGGGGAGGAAATACCTAATTTCTGGCTTCTTACCCCTTAAATTTAACCCCCCAATAGACTGGGATTTTATCCTTTAAAGGTGTGACATTTTTTAGGTCACGTTTGGTGCTGGTTTTATAGCCCTTTTTAAGCCTTGCACAAATGGAATTGTGTGACTAAGATGCATGGATTTACAGCCAGTGGAGTGTAATAGAAAAAAAAGTTTAAGGGTTTTAAATCTTACTTGCAATACTTGAAGTAACTTTTGCAACATGACATGCTGGGAATACGTATTGATACATTGTGTAAAGGTCTGCTGATGCTTCACCAGGGTAACCTGCATGAGGCACTTCTGGCTTTGCTGCTGTAAGATTATTTTTTAAAAACAATAAAACCCCACAACTCCAAAACAAAACCAACAGACCCACACAGAAGAAGTATAGGGCTGTTATATTTCCTTTCTCTAACTTCTATAATAAAGTTATTATATAATAACTTCAACTGTTGAAAGAGAAACTATGAGCTTGTAAAAACTGCATTCCCTTTCCATCTGAGGAATTCACCTGCAGGGTGACCTTAGTGATCCTCCTCTCCCCTTCCCCAGGGGCTCTCTCCTTGGACTCTCATTTCTTTACCTGTAGAAAATGGATGATAGTTTATTGAGGGTTGGTTTTGTTTGTAATTGCTCTGGAATTCTTACATCCATTCTAATTTTCTCTTGAATTTTAGAGATAGACTTCTGTTTACATATTTGCTCAAAACTATTATTACTTACTGTTGCGATTTGAGGCTATCAATTTCTTAAAATTCAGAGTAATTGTTACGTAGCATTCACTGACTGCTTGAAAGGCACTTGGAAATAGCTGTTCTCCAGTATTCCCATAAATGCTTCACTTAATTATCTTCTTTTTAATGATTTTTCACCTTGCAAACAATCCTTTGAACTGGTCAAGGTGGATAACTACAGCCCCAAACTAGCAAATATGATCCTAACTGCACCTTGCTTGCTTGTTTCTCTATTTCTAAGGCTATTGTGCATTTTCAGAACCCCATTTTCCTCCCACAGCAGGGAGAGGGCCCAGCCCAGAAGTGGGTTTCCATCAATTCCGTGGAGTCTGTTTGAAGGAAATGGAATATCAAAACACCAAAAACACCTGTTTCCTATGAGTACTGTTTTCTGAGGGTGTTGTGCTACTGGTTTAGCTCAAACCAGGCTTCTTTTCCTCTCAAAGGTGCCATCAGTACAACAGATGTAGTGTTACTAGGTACCCTGGAGAGAGGAACTGATATCTGATTACGAAGCTTGGTATGTATTCAGAGTCCTGAAGGATTGGATACTTGCTCAGTGTGCAGCTGAATGTGTTGCTTTTTATCAGTGAAGACTCATAAGAATTCCAGGGATGTGGAGGCTGACAGGTAAATGAGTTTTACAGGATGAAGTGCTGGAGAGGTTTCAAACAGCAAACATGGGAGTTGAGTGGAGAGTTGTGTAAAGCCCAGACACTTGTATTGTTCAGGCTCTTCAACTCTGTTGACTCCTGGTGCGGCTCATGGAATGAAGCACTTGAAGTGAAGAAATCCTGTGTCCAAAGGTGTAAGTATGAAGCAGCTCCGCTTACTGAAGATTTTTTTTTCTTTGTTCATCTCTAGTAGCCCTCTTTCAGCGATGTATCTTTCCACTTACAGTTTCCCTTTGGGAAGTGAGATAATTCCCCTCAAGTTCTGAAAGAAGTGTTGTCATGTGAGTGTCAAAAGTGCTAAGTCTATGTTTCTGTTATAGTGTCGCTGTCCTTTTGGATTTGGAACTCAACATGAACATGTTTTGTTGCAGTGTATGGAAGTGATAATTCATTTCTATAGTTTCCTTGATCATTTTAGCATCTGCAGTAAAATATTGTATTCTACTCTGAATGTGAATCTATACAAGGAAGATGATGAAGTGCAAGACTTACAAGAGCCCATGTTGAATATGTGCCTGGAAAGATTGGTATAAAAGATTAGAAGATCTTTACTGGAAAACTTAAATTTATTGTAGGATATTGGGGGAAATATTTTGGAGATCAGGGTGCTAGTGAAGGACTTGCTCTGGAATTCTTAGCAAAATAGCAATTGCGTAGATGTTTACAATTGTTTAAGACTGGACTTAATTAGATTTGGAAGGGAACACAGATGTAACGTTCCTCTGTTACTTAATCATTGCCCTGACTGTGGTGCAGACTACCTTCTACAGATATCCTCAGGATTAAGAAGAGAGTGCAGAGAATCTAGTAAATAGTGCAAATGGTGATAAGGAGATGATAGCATATAGTGAGAGTGTGAGTAAGCTTTTTTTATTCTGGAAGCGATGAAACTACTGTTTTTCTCTTCTTGGATTAGATTTTTTCAGAATCCAAGAGAATGCTTTGTTCTCTATAATATTGCCAAAGGGTGGTCAGGGAGACTGGGGAATGATCTTCTCTCAAATTCCTTCTCCCTTATCAAATTTTACAAAACTTGAATTTGGGGTAATATATTGATACTGATAGATTCATCCACGCTTACCAGACAGAAATAATCTAATCTGATATTTACTTACCTAAATGGGGAGCACTTAAACGGCTTTTACTTTGCCTAAGAGTTGCATAAATTTTACAGACAAAAATAATCCATTGATATCTGTATCCTCAGACTGAGTCTGTGGCTGTCTTGAGAAAAGAGTGAGTTTGCTTAATTCCAGCCTGGGGTCTGCTTTCTCATCATATAGGTTCCCCACATGCTGTTACATTTTGGTGACTGTTTCCTCACTCTCTCCATCTTTTTACATAGTTATAATTATAGTCTTCAATGAAGTTGGGGAGTACTGGTATTCACAACTTGCCCGTGATGATCTGAAGTGTCGAGGGGCATGTGTAATTAGCCTGCAGTTGCAGGATGTATGGGAGGTAACCCAGACTGCTATGTCTTGTCTTGCAGGAGTCCTCCTACCTCCCCTGCCTTCTGCCATAGAATGGGTAGAATAGTAGAGGAGAGAACAGTTGCATTTTCAGCATCTACAGGAATAATCAGTTTCAAATAATTTCATGATGATTTCCAACATAATTTTCAAAGATGAAGTACTTAAAATTCAGTCTTAGTGACGGAAGCACTGGTTTGGCAGGAAAAAAAATCTGAAAATCTTTCTTTAAGCTTTCTTTAATTAACAGTGTTTTTGATGAAAGATTTACAGAGATGTTACCATTTCATCTATTCCTAAACTGCATATGCAGAGCAAGAAAGTCGCTGATAAGGCCAGGAATAAGACATTTGGTAGTTACAGAGATTTGTGCCAGTGGTTGTTTTTAGTGTAGCTGTGTTGTTAGTTTGCCATTTCAAAACAGCCTTCTCCAGATTTTCCAGTGAAGTAACTTTGAACAAAAGTTTTCTTCACCAAAAGTTAATGGTAAAGAAGGTAGACCTAATGAATGTACTATAGAACCTGTAGACGTCAGGATTTCTTCTTATCTCTTCCCTTCTCTCCCCCCAAAACATGAATTTTGGATCAAGAATCCTCTTTTTCCCCACTAAGTGAGCCTTGTAAATTACAGTATTCCAATTTCGAAATGCCTTCCAGAAGTAGAAACTCTAGGGGTATGTATTCTATTATTGTGCAGTCACACACAGCGTAGAATTTGCTTGCAACCATCTACGTGATCCTCAGTCAAGTCACTCTTGTCAGCAGGAAACAAATGACTACTACTTCCAGTCTTTTTTTTTTAACAAGCATTTAAGTCTTTCAAAAGTAACTGTCAAATCAAGATCACGGTCAGAATGTCAAGGGTAAAAACCTTAAGTTCTGAAGGAATATTTTTATTGCAATCAAATTTTGTTTCAAGTCCTGTTGGTTGGATGAGGATGTATATAGCTGAGGATGACAGGCTGCTAAAAGAAGGGCTACTTAGCATTTCAAGATGTAAGATCTTAGCCTGTATGTTAACTTAAAATGGCCTGATTTTTCAGAAACTAGAGAACACTCTTCTAATATCTATTCTTTTTCAAACTATTTCATGTCAAGGAAGCACTAGCACCACAATTAAATTAATTTGAACCTAGTTTCTACCTTCAGTTTTGGCATTAAAGACACGTGTAAAAGATGTGTAGGCATGGTGCTTAGGGACATGTTTAGTGGCGGACTTGGCAGTGCTAGATTAATGGTTGAACTTGATCTTAGAAGTCTTTTCTAACCTAAATGATTCTACGATTTTCAGACTTTAAGGGAGCCTGTAACACTTGCCGTGGTTGAGCATTAGTTTACCTCACAATAAGCCAGGCATGTTTGCATTTTGTTATTGCTTTTATAAGATGTAAAGAAGTCTTTTACATGAGAAAGAACTTGAGTGCAAAGTGGTTGGAAGGCTGTTGACGCTAACAAGGCAGTGTTCATCAAAACCAGGAGTTTTTTAGGAGTTGGACTTGATGATCCTTGTGGGTCCCTTTCAACTCGGAATATTCCATGATTCTATGATTCAAACCATGCAGCAGCACTGGTTTAAGAACTTGCCAAACCAGGAGGAAGGATGGAGACTCATTCCACCTTAAATGCCAACACTTTTTGTGAAGCTAGGTTTTTCTCTCTCATCTTTTAGAGGAACTAAATGGCGGAATAGTCACTGTTTGTTGCACTCCCAAGACATTTGCCTGAATTAGAAACTTTGGACCCTGAACAGTCTTCTGAATCAAAATCAGCTTGTTCATTTAATTTCCAACACCATGATATTGTAAGTCCTCTTCAAGAATATAGTACCAGTTCACTGTTTAATTTCAGTGTGATTATTGTTGGCTTTCTGTTAATTTTATAGTGGTCCCAGAGCAGCGATTATTATTTATTTCTGTCTCCTAAAATACAGTCCAATTTACATTATTATTAGTTTAGCTCTAAGTATAATAGCTCAATACTCTAAAGAAAGCCTCTGAATGTTTTGTTGTAATGAAATATTTACCAGTGAGGGAAATTGAGCAAGCAAGCATGCTCTCTGTTCCTCATAATTTATTTTACTTACCTGTGTCATGCTGGATCCGCTCTGAAGTTTCATTCAGTATGGTTTCCATGTGTCAAACATAAAAAGCATCAATGGTGAATTATGGCAGTCTATGCTGTTTTGTCAAGATGGTTCTTACTGCATAGATTGTTGTGGCCCAAGAAATCAGCACATCTGCCTTTCCCTTAAAAAAAAAAAAAAAAAGCCAGTGGAATCAGCTGTGGACATTAGTAACAGGTCAGATGAGGACTTCTGGGCAAGATATTTTCTGCTTGCTTCTCCAGGGCACTGCACTATAGTGATAGGAGTTGCTGTGCCAGTTCATCGTTGTCTTTCTGAGAGAACTAATTAGCCAAATTCATCCTGGATGCAACTCCACTAAAATTACTCAGAGCCCGATTTCAGCTCCAGTGTGGTATTTCCACTTAGCCTGCTGTGAAGAGGCATACTGTGTTTCAGGAGGGTTCAGTAAAATAGCTTGTTATGCATGTGGAATGCACAAGATAAATTCATTACTGGCTAGTTTGCAGAAAAAGTGGTGTGTTTACTTGCTTTAGAAAAATCAAATCAGGACACTATAGATTCTGTATTTCAGAACCTGTTCTAGAATTCTATTAGGTTGTCTTATTAGTATGGTTCTGCAATGTAACAGATGTTTTTGGTAATTTAACGGTGTTTTTGACTTTTAATCTGGCACTTTTTCAGACTGATTTTTAATCAGGAGGGCAAATGAGTTACCTCCCCACCACAACTGCATTTGCTTTACTTCTGTTGATTAAGTGTATACCTATGAGTACAAATGTGTCCGTGTGCAACTTGGACATTAAATATCCAAGTTACATAAATCCCTGCATGAGATAAATTCAGTAGTTACTATAGGGTTATAACTGCAAATTATTCTCAGTAAAACCTTCACGTTCATTCCTTACTCCAATAAAAATGCATACATCTTCATGACAGTGCACATTTTTGATTATTTGATTGTTCCTGGGCTGCTATTGTACACGTGACAAGGTTACAGTAACCCGGCTTGTACGTGTGTTGTGGGAATGGCAGGCTTGTATTTGAATCCGACAGCTGATAGCTTATTTAACATTCAGCTGTGCTTCCAGAAAAGCCCAGGATACTGCTTGCTATTCTTTTCTTTGTTGTTCTGCAGTCTGAAACGTTATTTTCCTCTGAAGAAGAGCAGGTCACTTGCAAATGCTAATTTCAGCATGAAAGCCTGCAGTTTGTTGTTCTTACTCAGCTTTGTTCTTTAAAAAAACAATTTTCTACTGCTGTTTTTAATCTTCAAATATCGTGTTTGCACTGTATATCTAGCAAAGCATTTATTTTTAGTTATTTCTTCAGCTTCTTTATTCCCAAGGGTCTTGTCAAATGATGTAGTCTTTCCTGTCACCTGTTTTGTATCTTGTTCTTCCTCCCTCACAGCCTATCCTTACTCTTTCTTTCCTACAGTAGTTGTTCTCTCTGTGGGCTCTCCTTTGTTCCATTGTAATAAGTCATCCTGCCCCACTTCCTGTTCCAGTATATCTTATCTTTCACCCGTGTATCTGCTAACCTCTAGTGCCTGCCATGGTTTGCAGCCTCTCATCTGTCTTCCAGATACTATGTATGTAATTTTTTTCAGTGTAAAGGCGTTGCTACTGGGAGGTGTGCTAACCAGGCCAGTACAGGCAGAACTCATAGTACATCTTATGAGATGTTGCAATTTTTTATTTTTGCTTTTTTATTTTTTTAAGATTGCCCCCCTGTTGTGTTACTTTTTTCCCTGCCTAGTAAATTTATCAGTGAAGGTTTAAGTCCCATGGCAAAAATGTTCAGCAGCCTTCCAGATGTTCTAATGAACTTGAAAGTCATGGAATCAGACACTGAGGCATTTCAGCTTGATTTTTCTTGGGTCTTAACTCCTCCATCTCATTCTTCCTCCTTTCTTCTCCGAAACACCTTCTGGCCTGGAGTAGCAATGTTTATTGCCGTGTATTCTTCAAAGGTTATGTATAGGACAGTGTTAGGTAATAGTATTTCCATTATTGGACTTCTTATATAGCACAATGAGAGTATCCTGTATGAGATCTTAAATTAAGTTCTTTCAGATGACAAGATAAGGGCATTGTGAATAATTTAGCTTGTAAGGGATATCCTGAGCCATTAAGTCCAGGATGTCATGCAAAGTAAGTTCCATTAGATCAGTTTGCAGGGCCTTGTCCAGTGAAGTTTGAATACAGCAAAATATTTGACTGACATCTTGAGACCTCCACGTCTATTGCTATATCATCATAAGCTTATTTGACACCTTGTTGGCACACAAAAGGTCTTCGTGTCTTGAAAGTCTTACCGTTGGGCACTGTGGTGTGGAGATCACGTACTACATGCAGGGAGCTTTGCAAGAAGTGCCAGAGCCTTGCAAGCAAAATCTTCCACAGCATTCAGATGATTGCTGTGGTTTTAGTGACAAGCAGCTGAGAAAACATGCCTCAAGTACATGCTCCAGTAAAACTATTGCAGTTTTGCTTTCTCATAAAGAGCTCATCATGCTTACACAACAGTTATGTAAGTACCTTGCTACTACTGCTAAAAATAATAATAATAAAAAATCAAAACAAAACATAATGAAGTGAAAGACGAAACTAAGAAAACTGGATGCAAGACCAAGTAAAAATGATGAAAAGGTGCTAGGAACTGTCAAGGAGAATATCTTGAAAAGGACTGATGATCATAGGCTACTAGAACCAAACTTTTTGGAAGCTATGCACTTTGGCTTTTCTGTGGGGAAGTCTATGGTAATAGCACGTTACTGCTCTCATGTTTGTTTGGATTAAACATAGCATAAGCATGCTTTGCTTTCCTAAAATTATGCAGTCTTATTAGGCCATACAAACCAAAACTGAGAAAAGGGCCTGAAACAAAAGGAAAATTAAATGTGCTGGTCTTTGGATATTTTTCTTAGTGAAGGTACATGCTTCAGCATTCAGATCTGCAAATCAGAAGCTTATTAAGACTATGATTCAAACCATAAAAGAGGGGAAAACTTTACCTTTACGTATGCCTTGTTCATTATGAATGGTGATACTGAATTCTGGCAAGAGTAGGCAGCTTGAGTCTTTTTTGTGTGTGTGAATTTTACTCTAAGTACTCATGGAATGATGGGTTGACTTGCCCAAATCCCAAGCATTTTCCTTTATCAATGCTTTTATTAAATCTCTAAATAATACAGATGAGTATGTTTAGCCCATGTGAATTATGAGCAATAATGGCCGTTTGCCTCACTTTTAGCAGACTTATTTGTATACTTATATATTTTATATACTTAGTTATATTTGATCACTTTTCTCCAGATAAAACTCATTTTATGTGAAGTATCCAAGTTAGGTCTGTTTAGTGTAGGAATCTCGATTGTACTCTCCAGGATTTATTTAAACCTTCACTTTGTTCTAGGATTTACTTAAACCTTGACTTTGTGTTGGTATAGTGTGCAGAACTGATTTTCATTCCTGTGTTCTGACAGAATCAGGGGCTAAGCAAGAGGGATTTGCCTGAGCCTTATCAAGTTGGGTGGCCTGGCTGGAGAAAAAACAATGGGTGGAGTTGGCTGTTCCAAACTGTTCCTTCAGCTTGTGGCTTATCAATTTCTCATGGCTATCCATGTAGTGATTAAAAAAAAACAACACATTTGGTCAAAAGGCTAAAGCCTTTCTGTTTGTTTTGGGTCACTGTAGCTTGCACCCGTGGTGAGTTAAACTGGTAACCTCATGTCTACAGAAGTGCAGCATGAACTTCGTAGTGATACCACTTGATACAATTAAGACACTTCATCTTTTTATTTTTCTTACAAAAAGTGCACTGTACCTAAATGCCATTACAAATGCACTCCCATCTACTTGCAAAGTGTAGTTGAGTGTACAACCCTAAAACATCTGCAGGTGTTAGATCCCGGCTCTTCAAGAGAGTACCTCTTAACTTAGGACCTTGTGGAGGTGCTCAAGATTATAGTTCTTGTCTAGAATGCAAAGGATTTGGGGACATAGGGTCTTCTTAACATGGGGGTGTCATTCTGTTCTTGCTCTTTGTTACACCATCAGTTTCTGAGCTTGTTTTACTTCAGTTCTATCTTGCATAACTCTCTCTATATGCAAGGTGTCTTCTGGTGGAGATGAAAAGCATCAGGTGTAGTAGCAGAAGGCTTTTAATTTTCTAGCTGATTAGGAATTTCAAATACAAGTCTATCATACATGTTTATATTGTCACAAACTTCTAAATTGTGTATACAAAATATTGGTGATGTGTTCACTTCTTTGTCACTACCTGTAATTTTTGTCAGGAAGAGATTGTTTTGTATATAGAGGCTGACAGTACCTGGCTGTCTGACTACAGCTCTAGTTAATGTGCGAAGAAATTTTAATGAGAAGATTTGGAAACTGGGGAGTGTCAGGTATGTCAGGTCATATTTGCCACCCGTTCAACTGTGTTGCTTCAGAGTAGGCCATTCGTGTAATTACTTTTGGGAAAACTTTTTTTCGGTGTGTTCTTAGGGTCCTGAGCTAATCCACTGCTTCCTGATGAGATTGGCACTCATGGATCACAAAGACATTATGGCTGGAATTAATTGAGTTCCAGTGACAAGCGAGCTAAGGACAAACCTGTCTCTTGAAGAGTTGACCATGTACTGAACTAATGCTGACAATGTAGCACCGTTACAATTAGTAGTTTGCCTGGTCATGCATTCCTAGCATGATCAAACTGGTGATTCCTCCTGGGTCTTGGTAAAGAGTCAGAGGAATAACTCCTAGAAGTCAAAGATGCAAAGGGGTAATGTGAGAAAGCATTTTGGAAACACAGCTCCCCATTTTACTCAATTACTGTCAGGAACTAGGGAAACTGCGAAAGAACAAACTCAGGTCAATCAACTCTCAAGAACGTACCAGAACCTCACAACACATTTATACGTTATTCCTTTGCCATGCTAGTTTTATTGGCTCCTAATCATACCTTGGCATGGTTAGGAGCCATCATCTGTAGGGAAACATAACACTGTCAGCGCTAGAGAAATAAATCACTAATGTTCTAAGTGATAAGCAACCATTTAACTTTGCTAACCACCTATAAGGGAGAGGCATAGTATTTTGGAAGAGGTTTCTAAATGTTGCTGTAATGCAGGAAAAAAACTTTTGCCTGATATATCCAGAGAAACTTGAGTGTGGGGACTTCAGATTTCTCTTTCTCTCTGTTCTGTAATACCTCTGTAAGCAGAAGAGGAATGTGTCTGATTTAGTCTGTGACTATTTAAGTATAAAGCTCTCTGAGGTCACTTCTTATATCTGTTATGTGTCTGTAGTGACAGGGAAGTGCAATGCGTCAGCTGGAACTAACTCTGTGTTTGAGTTCTGCAAGTTTGAATAAATTTTGCATGTATTCAGAAGCCCAAATTCCCAAGGGCTCATGCAGCCTGTCTGCAATGTTGAAGTTTCCCTCCGAGCCTTCAGAAATGCTCCTTTTTCCTTTTTTTAACTTCATTTCATGCATTGATTTCTTCTGGGGGGACAGCTGAGTGGAGAAGATCCTGAAAGAATTCTGACATAAGGTAATCGATAGTTTCAGATAATTGTTCAATTGGAAGATCACTGATCGTGAGTTGTGCCTTTCCATTGATATACCTAGCCTACAGTTAGGATGCTATTTAATCTGTTCAAGTGGGTAATGTCCAGCTGATCTATATTCTGTGTAGGATCGTCTTAGTGTCCCTAGATGTGAAAGAAAATACAACATTTTCCATTTCACTGATACCTTCCTATGATATTTCCAGGGTATTCCTTAATACTAGTTTTTGTGTGCATTGCTTTCCAGGAAATTCTTGAAAATGCTTTTGCATCTTGAGACTTGCTGTGATTAAGTTTCATACACCTGTAAATTATTACAAATATATATTTTGCTCCAATGTATTGCCATTTTCATTAGTGTTTATAATGGAATGAAGGCCTGTCTGAGCGTTGCCAATCTGTACTCATTACTGAGATGCTTTATCCCTTGTGTCTCTGAAGACTTCACAACTAAAATCAGAGGGCATTTTATGAGTGACAGACTGCATGGCAGGACTGGACTGTTTGGTATATTCTGGCCTGTTGTAGTTCTGTTGAACATCCAGCATGTTGCCCATGTGGATGTAGATTAACTGCAAATAAAGGAGGCGGCAGTGAAACTTCAGGATCAGCACATTTGGAAAGTTACCTGTCTTTTTACTTTGCATTGCCCCTTCCTTCCTTCCCACATTACGTGCACATGCTTCACTTGCTTCAGAGTGGTGTCTAGCAAAAGCCTTCTTTGCATTAATGAAAGCCAGGCTAAACCCAGACTCTTGCTAATTCCACCCCAAATACCAATGACAAAAGGCACTGCACCTACTCAGACTAAAACCTACTCTGTTTTAGTTTTTGTGAAACTGAGTATTAACAGAGTATGTAGGGTACCAGCATAGCGGGTCTCTGGCCTAAAGCCAGGGAAGTGATTGTGTAGCATTAGTGTCAATCTGGCAGCCAGAAAAATTTATCGTTCTTTGACTGCAAGTCAAGTCTGGGTATAACAAAATAAATGCCTCATTTCTAGCTGTGATCACATTTCCAAATCTTGTCATGTTAATAAACGTGTTGGCACTTTGAAGAAGGAAATTGAGGACTTGTACAGGCAAAGTCGTGGTAAGGAGGTTCAGCCACTGCTCTGCATGGCCTTGCAAAGCGTGCTTTATATGTAGTTAACGGTATTTGCTCAGGATGAAAGGACTGTGGGGGAAAAGTGTCCTTGTGCTTTCTCTTTTAGAGGAAACTTGACAGGTCAGGTGCATTGGTAATATAGCCTGTTTTTCCTTATGCGGGCTGGTGGAGAAATGGACATGTTAAAACTTCCTCCCAGTGAGAGCCCCTGCATGTATTGCAGGATTCACGTCTAGTAACTGTGACTGAGCAAGACTTGAGTTGAATCACTCCTGTGGTGAGTGGCACCCAGTGGCGACGTGGGTAACTTTGTGGGACTGCTTGTTCAGGGGAGAGTTGGTGTCCCCTGAGGATGGGGAGTGTGGGAAGCACTTTGACAAGTCTCTCTGTATGAAGTCCAGAAGAACCAAGGTCATTTTGGTAAGGGTCAGCTGCCTCTGTTTACTGATGTTTATAGGTAAAAACGACCCACTTCTGTAGGGATTGCACTATACAATATTACACTGTAAAGACCCATACCTTTTTAAGGATACATTCCAAAAGAAAAATTTCGATACAGACGGTGGCTGCTGGTCAGTTGAAGTTCATAGACCTTAATTTATGGGACCAGTCATCTTGGATCGTAATACAGGCTTGTGGTGTTGGTTTTGATGTCTGATGCGAAGTACGTTTTTGTGTTGTTTGGTAGATTAGCTGAATAGATACTGGTAAATAAGGACATTAGTGCATAGGCTTTGCCTGAAATGGTTAACTTTATATGCAACTTCTCTGAATAGAATTTTTTCTCAAAAAATATTCTGTATTTTTCTCAGCAGTAGTACTGCTGAAAGAAGCTGCCAAGTAGAACTAGATGAAGTGTTTTCATTTGAACAGTTTATTAGCTGAAAAGTGCAGATTTATGTTGACTGGATCTATTTGTGAATTTAGTTTGGAGTTGGCAAGTGTTTATGAAAAAGAAAATGGCAAACATAAATATTATGACATTTAATATAAAAATATGTTGACTTCTCATTTTTAACAATGTCTCAAAATTAAATTTATTCTAAAATCATCTCTTTTCCCAGTCATTGAAAATACAACTTTTGGTTACCTGTGGAACAAAATGTTTTCATAAAACAATTTGGGTTGGAAAGGGATCTCCAGAAGTCTCTAGTCCAACTCATGGCTCAAAACAAGGCCAGCTTAAAAAAAAAAAAAAATTAATAATGAATAATTGTCACTTTGGACCTTCTTCTATCACTTCAGCCTTTCAAAGGCGGTAATAGGTGCTCTCGCATTGGCAGCGGCTGGATCCCTTGGTACATTTGGATGCAACCTCTCTGGTCCTGTGAATTTATGTATGTCGGGAACTTTGGAAGCCTGGGGGCAGACCTTGTCACTGACTACCACGGCACAGAAGGCAGTGACTGACTACTTCAGCCCTTTTCAGTTTTGACTTTTATAAACTCCAAGCAGAAGTGTTTCTGAAGTTGTCTTTTGAGGGGGCAAGTTTTGATCAAAAAAAAACAAGGACATTTTCAGATTGGCCTGACGTGATTTTTGTTTTCCTTCCTCTGATGTTTCCAATTTGTTCACTGAACCAAAGCAGCCTCCTGTTCTTTGCGTTCCTTAGTGCCAAATGTGATCTGTGCTGTGGCAGCACCTCTCTGGTCCAACTCTTCTGTGCATGTTTGCATATTCACCTTAATGTCATAATCAAAAATATATATGGCATTATTTTCTGTCAGCTAGCATTCTGCAGTAGCTAATCAGATGTGACTCAAAGAAGAAATTCACAGAGAAGTTGCATTTTCACATTCCATTTGTATGTATGCTGAGGGAGTATTTCCTTGTGACAATGGGAGAGGAGATGTTTTGTGCATCATTTTTGACGATGTAGCTTTTGCTAAGTTGACTACAAATATAAAAAAGTAAATCTGCTGATCCAGATGGTTGTCCAATATTGGTGTTCTGATACAAATGTTCTTTTCATTATTCTTTGCGTGAAACTGTCTCATTTGACACATTGTTGAAAGTCAGTTTTGGTATAAACTAGAAGCTGTTTTTCTTGGCGATGCTAGTGATGTTGAATGAGAAATTAGAAATCCTTTATTTCCAACTCATCACGGTATTCTTGACACTTCTACGCTCTACCTTCTTGAAACGACCATGGTGGCATTAAGTGATGTTAAAAGTGACCCAGTTGCCTGCAGGGTTGTACAAGTGGCTTGTTTCGTAGGTAAAACTTCCTTATACCTATTTGGTTTTAAGCATGCTCTTCATTACACAAATTCTTAGCTATCTTTTAAAACTGGACTTGAAAGTGAATAAAAGCTAGATCTGTAAACATTTGTTTCCTATAAAGTTGGAGATGAAATATAGCAGTGCTCTGTCATTTACTGAGAATTTAAATGTATGTACTTTGCTAATTTTCAAGAGCAGTGTGCTTTACTGTTCCCATTCAGCACCTCTGAAAATCAAGCCACCATTGACTTTGAGGCTTATTTTATTAGAACTGAGCTGCTCTCAATTTGAGATTAATCTTTGCAGTGAAAATGGGTCAGAACTCCATTTTTCTTCTCTCTCCAAAAAGGTGGGAGGGGGGGCAAACCCTGGAACCTACTTTCCTATAGAAAGGAGGGGGTAACATCCATCTGCCAGGCAGGTGCTGCTGGAAGCTGCCCTAGGAGGGAACAGTAAAATGCAACATGTCCTGTGTGCAGCAATGGAGCATCGGGGTTAGACCTATGCATTAACAAATAATAAAGCAATGTGTGTGATGTTGAAATATTTTTATTTAGCGGTCAGAAGTATTCTTCTTGGCTTGGGGTTTGGGGTTTTTGCTTGGTTCTTTGTTGTTGTGTACAGAATAGCTAGATGATGTTGGTTTCAAACTTTTCTTTACCTTCTTTCCCTTCTCTCTTTTGGTGTAGACCAAATAGTTGGCGCCAAGATGTTAAAATCATGATTTGTCTTCCAGATGCTGAAGTACTTTGCCAGGATATGTCACCAGCAGGTGAAACAGAAAGAATAGGATGTTAAGACTCTATCTGTGAGAGTATCACACAGATGTAGAGCACTCAGATGAGTATTTTCGAAGCAGTCTTCTGTGGTTCCTTTAACCATTAAGTGGTAAATCCCGGTTGAGTAGGGAAAATTTCTTGGCCCTCAGTTTCATATAGGCCATCCAGATATTTATCAGGCTGCTAACTGGAGATGTTATACTTGGTACGAATTTACGAACTAGTGAGAGAATAGTTCAGGATCCATTGATCAAAACCATTAATTAGCAATATTATTGAAGAAAAGAAAAGCTTGGCCTATGGTCCTGCGGAGTATTACACAGTGCTTGATTTTAGAAGAATTAGGTGAGATCAGGTGTAATGCTTACAGATTCGGGTTTTTACTTCTATAAAACCTGACTCCTGAAGGACAAGTACATTTCTAGATTTGGGAACAGGAACCTTCTGAAATTTGATCTTCATTCTCCAAGCGTGGGTCTGTTGAAGGTGTGGCCTGTGTAAATGGTAGTGGTGTTACAACATCGGTTCATTCCAATCGGGTTTTATACCATTTCATGAAGCTTGTTCATGAATGCATGGATTTCACAGTGCTCCTGTGAAGGATAAAACTAAGAAATAATGGTTTGTTCAACAATGCAGGACACTAGCTGTTCACTGGCTAGAAATAGACATCAAGGGGAAAAATACATGGGGGAGAGGCGTGTCTAATGTACCCATCCCTGTAATAACCCCTACCTCCTTTCCTAACAAGCAGCATGAAGAAAAAAAGAGGCTGTGCAGGTGGTGGTGGTGTTTTTGTGTGTGTCTTTTAAAATGCAGCATAGAGAAGTAACCTTATTCACAGAGTAAAATTCTGTCTTTGCAAATTTACAGTGGAAACTGAGTACACTTGTCAGTAAGCTTTCAGTGGGAAATGAAAGTGCTAGAGAGATGTTTGACCAGCTTATGCCATTAATCAAATTCTCCTCTTTGTACAACTTAGCCAGAGGCTAACATATTCTATTGCTTGAAAGTCAAACAGCCTTATTGCTTAAGTGCCTCTGGAACAGCTTGAACTAATATGTAATCCCAACACACCTAGATTTTTTTTTTCCTTCAGCATCTTTACAGTGCTGGGTACTACTGCTCTTTTAAATGTGGTACGTAAGAATTAATAAACCTTGTAACTGAAATGGCTAACATACCCAGGTATCAGCTGATCTCCAGAAGTTTACCACTTCTTTCCCTTATGCATTAAACAAGAATCTTTCTTTTTCTCTGTCAAAGATCTTCTCTGTTGAATATGAGTGTGAACTTGTGTGTGCTGGGCAAGAAAAGGAGACCCCCAGATGCTAATGGTACGTTTCCAGGAACCAGTCTACTTCCTGGTGGGAAGAGATTTGCTGGCTTCTGTCTTGTCTTTCCTCATCTGTTTCAGGATGCTTCCTTCCAATTAAGTGTCTGGTGGGTGGATGCAATCCTATTTAATTCCAGTGATAACAGGCTTACACGTGGATGTAGTATGAAATATATAAGGTTTGTATGAGGGCATACACATGAAATTAAGTGACTCAAGTGTGATATATTTGAGAAGAAGGATAGCATCTCTTTGGATATTAGCATCACTTTGGATATTAGAAACTGTTTGTCATTGGGAGCTCTGGGGACAGAGAGGTGTGGATGTGTTTAAAGCCACGTAGGCTTAGCTTTACCATCCATTTCTCTTCTTCCCCCAGGGTATTTTTTCCTTTACACACTCCTCAGCTGACTTGAAAGCTGTGACTTTAAAGTCTGAATTTCAAAGGATTTCTTAATACTTGCCTCAGATGTCATCTTTATCTGTAAATCCTCAACTATCCTTCAGTCTGCACTGCTGATCCCACAGTTTTCCAGGAGCATATGATCCTTCCTTGATAGCTCCTTAAGCTAAACCAAGAGCCTCTTGCCTGTAGGTCTAAGTACTGCTTGTCAGTGTCCTCGTCAGGGTTTCTCAGTTCAGGTGAAGGGGACAAGTTTATGCTACCAGTGGACTGGAGATTGGTGATATCTGTAAGTATCTGAGGTAGATTTCCATTGGTGATACAGATTTTGTTGCTATGACTTGGGTGGCTTTCTGCTAGCAAGGTCCCAATTCTTTTGGGAGTATGCATTGTGACCACTGCTGATAGGGTTTTGGAAGCAAAAGGGTTAAATAGCATGAAATGTATTATTTGAAGCTAGATTTCTAACCAGCTTATCTCATGGTTGCTTGGCACGTGTTTAGTCTTAAAGTCAATAGTAAGTGTAGATATGGCTTCCAAATTCCTATCAGGTTTGATAACAGTTTTGCAAAGCGTGTGAAAGGGAAAGGAGACTATTTATTCAAGAGGATCCAAGCTCTTGCTGTGACACTTTGGGCATCACAACTTGGTCTCATTTTCTGCCTCATGAAACATGGTCAGCAGTATCCCCCAGGTTTATTTCGAGGATGCATTAACATTATAGTGTCCGGAAAAAAAGGAGGAACTCCATAAATATTAAGACGTAAATGAAAGACTTAAAGGACAGCAGCAAAACAAACCAAAAAAGGCTTTTACTTGCAGCTCAAGAAGAGAAAGGACAAGGGGACATTTGGAGAGACTGTTCTATATCTCTGTATTGGACAATTTAGTAAAATCTTCCAATTGCGTTTTTATTGGGTTATACTTACTTTGTATGTAAGCTGAAAATGTGGTCATTACTGAAACAGTTTCCCTTAAATAATGAAGTACATAGCAATCCTCTGTCTACCTGGAATACCAAGATAATTTCAGGTAGGATGGCGTCAGATGTGTTGTCATGTGGTTACTATCTTGTACTAACCATTTCTACTTAAGGGCCAGGAAAATAGTCAATGACTCTTCAAAAGATAACAGCAGCTAAGGGCTCTATTCAATTTCATGTGGAAGATAACTCTTTGAGATAGGCTTTATGTCTTTCACATTAAACACTTCAGTTTGCACTGCTGATCCCTCAGCTTTCCAGAAGCAAGTGATTGTGATCTTTCTCTGATAGCTCCGTAAGTAAAAGGAGGAGTCTCTTGCCTGGAGGTCTAAGTGCCACTTACCATCCTTCTCCACCAGAGTTTCTCAGTTAGGAAAAGGGGACCAATGTGGACTATCAGTAACATGTGGTTTAATGTTAACATCTGAAAATGCAAGGTCTCCACTTGCAATTTTGGGTTGTTAGCATGATTTATATGAGTAAGATGTTCTACCTCACAGTATGTCTGGGGTTCTCAGACATAAATACTGGCTAATAGCCAACAGAATTTAAAAACTGTTTGGTTGGCACCATAGATTGAAATACGTGGCGGACTTCAGTAAGGAGGCAGCACTGTGAAAAGGGAACTAAACCTCAAGAGTGTATGCAAGGCTTTCCACTGCCTGGAGATGATGAATCCTGATAGTTTTGTAATTGTAGCTGGGCATAACTTTAACGATGTTGACTGTTATGCTGTTAGAGGGGCTTGAAGCTAGGTCATGTAATAGTCCTAGCAACCAGAGAAAACTCGCATGCATGTGTAATGCCTCGGGCAGCCGGGTGCCACAGAGGCACCTTAAGTGGAAAATGTAGGTCCTTTGTACGTTCAATGCCTCTGGTCTTTGCCCTTGGTATTTGAATAATGAAGTGCTTTGTGGCAGGAGTGTCTTCTGCTGATACTACACTGCTAATGAGGGTCAGAGTGTTCCCTAAACAGCTTTAAGTAACGTTTGGGACTGGAGCTCCAAAGACCTGTTTGTTTTTTTCCTTCTGACTCAACTGTCTGTTCAACCGTTTTCTTGGGAAGAGGAGCCCCTGTCTCTGCCATTGTTTTCTGTGCTCTAAGAGAGGGGAACAAAGATGCTATCCTGCTGTTAAAGTGGTCTCTGATCCCTTGCTGAAACACACAGGTACCATTACTGTGAGGCACTGTACTGCTATTCCCGTATTTTTCTCCATCTCAGCTGCTTTGTCTTGTTTTTCAGACTTAGATGAGAAGTATCTGCTATAATACTTAGGAAAAAAAATCACCACACACAGAAAAGCACAAAAACTTTGACAATCATCAGATGATTCCAAAATTCAAATAATTCCTTCCAATGAAGTAATAAGAGCCATTAGATGATAAGGCTCACCAAATGAGATGACACGGGCTATTCCAGCCTCTTGTAATGGAGTTCCTTACTAATGTAACAGCAGCAAAGAGCTTTTGGGGATACTTGTTGTAGAGGCTCACATATTTCATTCATGTTTTTTTCCCCTCTGAGTAGTTTGAAACTTATGTGCACGCCTGTGTGATATGTGATAAGGCTCACTCCAGTTGTCTCAGCCTCGCCTCCAGCATCTTTTTCTCACTATCATTGATTCTTGTTTTGTAGCATTTGTGGGGAGATGTGAAACTAAACACGAGGAGAGACTGTAATTACCTTACTGTTTGAGACACAGATGAACTGAGCAACCAATTGAGGGGATTAGGGAGAAGCTGTGTGGTTTGGGTACCCATACTATTATTTCGGCTCAGGAGTAAACAGAAGAATTCACTCTCTGTCCTCGTTATGCCCGAGGCTTGCTTTGACTAGCACTGCATCAGTGGAAAGCTAATCAAATGTAAAGCTGGCTTAAAACAGGATTTCTTTACCTCTTTATTACTGTTGTGGTCTGCAAAAATCTGCGCGCAGTCGTTGCTGCAATAGCTGGCTTACAGTTCTGTCCTGCCTGTCCACTGCGTGAGGCCGGGCGCTGCCCTCTGGTGGCTGCTCCCTGGCTGCCTCGCTGCCTGCCGCGCACCAACAGCTAGCTCTCCCTGAGCTTCGCTCTCTGTCAGTATGGCACATTTAAGTATTTCCTCAGGCAAACTGCAGATCAGTCACGATATAGCAGCTTCCGAGTTCTTTGCATCGACCCTGACGCTTCAGTTGTTCTCATCGGTCGGGGGCAGAAGGATGTTGTGTTGTGGCTCGAGTCCTTCGTGCCACAGTCCTAAGTAAAGATGAAGGTAAAGACAGTCTGACTGAGCTCACTTTGAAGTTAATGTAATTAAGCTGTTGTAAATCTTAGTTTTAAAAGCATGAATGCTTGATTTTTTTTTTTTTTTTCTTGTACTTACACATCCTTTTTTGACCTCACTGGCTAGGAATATAAATCACTTTCCTTAGAAGTGGGAATAACTCCCCAATAAATAACTTTTCTACTAAGAATGGGAAACCATCTGCTATCTATCATTAAAAATTAGTTTCTTGTATAGAAAATTAAAACAAAAATAACATTGAAAACTTCTTTCATTTAGCTATAACTTTAGACATATTGACCGCTTTCTAAGTCACAATAAAATCTTCTTTGGAAGAGTTGAAACATCACTACATGGAAATTGTAGTTTCCCCTTTAATCAGAAAACTGATCCTTCCCAATGATGGTTAACACAAATGTTTTCTTGATGTCTTTTTAAAAAATATTCTTTGATAGACACATGCAGTAGTTACAAAGTCTCTAGAAATGTTAAATACAGCAGTAGTGAAATTGAGGCAAACAAGGGGGATAACGCACTGCCCTTGATGGAAAAAGGCACAAGCACAGTCTGTGCCAGGTATGTGACCTGTGCCAGGTATGTGACTGGACTGTCTCATTTTTTCATTCTTAATTATAAGCTTTATTCATGCTGAATGCAAGACACACGATGTAATTTCTGCAGTGTTGTTTAAGAGCCTTCTGAACAAGCTGGTCTCATGTTAAATGCTGCTTGGATCCATCTGAGTCTTAATACAGGCATTTGTTAGGATGCATGTAAAGGAAAGCAATAGTCATACACAGTGGTGCTACCAGTATTTATAAAAATGCAAGGAACGTGTATGTATGTGCTCGTGTATATGTATGTATACGTATATATTTAATTAGGGTGTTGTGTTTTTTTTTTTTTTTGTAAAGGCCTTTTAAAATACATTGCATCTGAAGAATTAAACCTAGCTTAACTTATTTTTCATCAAGTTTCTAGGGACACAGAGGTATGTTTCTGAAAGAACTAGCAGAGTAGTCTTGCTGCTTTTGATTTATTTGCTGAATAAATTTCATGCACTTAATTAGTTTGGCTGCTGCGGTTGGGATTCTCATTTGCTCTTATGAGGATAACTGATTCAGGGGACATCTAAAGGTTTTTGTATATGCACTTTTATATTGCTGTACACATGTAAGTAATTAAACTTGGTTTCTGGGTAGACTGGTGTAAGCCATGTTCAACTATATTGATTTCCCAATGAAGCTGCTCTGTGCAGCTGTGAACATAACTTCTCTGTAAACCCTGATAAAAGTGTTTTAAGTGTATGTTATGTTTTGTTTAATGTATTTTAATACGTGGAGATGATAGTGTTCCTTGAGGAAATGGAAAGTATGGTGCAGGTAAGGTTGCCCAGTGAAGGTACTGTAGGGAAGTGAAACTCTTTATTCCTTGTTGGCAGCCTTGAAAAGGGGGATTCTAAAACCTGTATATGAGCAAAACAAATGTGTATGTATGTGAAAGTGTTGATTTGACCGGGTTATCTACTTATATCTGCAACATACCCAGAGTCTGGGGTTGCCAGTTGTTTCCTAGCAATTAACAATGCTCCTGAGTTGGACAGCAGATCCCAGTAAAGAAAAAGACCTTCCTAAAACTTCCTGTCCATACTACTGCTACCTGAAAACACAAACAAAATTCACACTATTGATTTACATTCATCTAAGACCAAAATGTGTTGAAGGTTTCCACAGCAGCTGCCAGATATCCTTTGGGCCCTGCTTGTATTTTGATGTTTGCCCTGTCCTCTTTAGGAACTCTTCACATTTCAGGAAATCATAAAGGGGTGAGAGCATTTGGCAGCTGCTTTGTCCTTGCACCCACTTCCAATTCCTTTTTGCCTTATTTGAACCTGTCTCTAGAAATTGTGGCTGAGTATCTTTGGGCCTAGAGTATCTTTTGCCTATCTTTTGAAAAGATAATAAATGAAAAAGGTTTGTATTTTACAGGATAACATCTACATAAAATATTTACCATACTGCGTAACATCCTGCATAATTATTTCATGTATGTTGCTAAATAAATATTCAGCATATATAAGGCATATATCTTTAAAATGTTAATATCATTTGGGGTGAGAAACAGGTGGAGAATTTTTGTATTGGAAAATATATATAGAAATAGAGCTTGACATCTTGCTGTAGCATCTTCAAGTGATGTTACAGTAACTGACTGCCTAACGTTCGTTATTCTCATAAAAATTTTCCAGTTCTTTCCTTTTGACTTTGTAACATGACCGTTCTGTGTCACACTCTTGGGGCTGCAATGAAGACAACCACTCTGCAGTTCTGCTAGCCGCATCTAAATATCCTTTAAGGAGTAGCTGAATAAGGTCTAACTGGGGTGGATAGGTTTCCTGAAAGCTTTAGGGGAATCTGTCCAGCTTCTCTCATGATTCATTCTCATGTTTCACAGACCTGTGCACAAGTTTTTCACAGTGAATCACGTTATGTTAACATGTGAGTAAAAACAGCCTTAATGTCCCTCCCCAGAAGACAGAGCAAGAGGAAAAAATAAAAACCAAAAAATTATCGTTGCCTTGGGATGCTGATGGCATTCTTGAGCAATGTTGCCCTGTATAAAACAGACGTAAAAAATGTCTCCTGCCAATGAACAAAGCTTTGATAGCAGCTGAGCATTCTAAATAAATTATTATTTTTTAAAAAATGATAAAACCTTTTGTTATTACTGTGAGTCTTCTCTAAAAAGTATTGTTTACCACTGTAGAATTATTTATTGTTGTAATTGTAATGAGGAAGAGCCTTTCTCATTCTCGTCAGTCTGACGATGTCCTTTCTGGTTGTCTTCTGATATGTTTGACCTCTTCTGTAATGTTTGATAAGATGTGCAATAATGAAGATAGCCTTGTTTCATGAAGTCCGTTTTAGTCATATAAATGGATCAGATAACGACAGCATGCACTGAGGGTAAAGGCACACTCTTTGATCCACCTGTGAGAAAATGGTGAGAGGATTAACCTTTCTCCTTTGCCTTTGAGAGTAGGGAAATTCTGTGTACTGGTAGTCAAAACACATGACGTTTTCTGAGCTACGATTTTAAATGCAGTCCTCTGACCAGTTGTTTTTTCTAAATGAGCAAGTTCTTGGGGCCAGATGGAAAGCAACTTATTTTCAGAGAGCAGGAACTGCTTTTTGTTTGTTTATACTTCAGCATGCCTGTTCTTGCCACTTACATAGTCTATTGGGGCCAAGCTATTAATTAGCAACAGTGTACCTGTGCTAGAGAAATAAACAATTGGACATGCTGGGCTGACTGGAATGAGTTTTTCCATGTTTGAAAGCATATACTAGTTATTTGTTATAAATTATATGTGCATGCTTATTGACTAGATTTCAAAGGATTCACGAGACCATAAGGAGGAGTTGTGGCAGCTGAGTCAACTAATCTTTGCTCAGGAAGCCTAAACTGCAGCTGGACTTCTGATAAGGTAGTGTTTGCCACTGCACTGAAGGAATACACACTAGCCTGCCTCACGTGAGGTTAAAAATCAGAGGGTAGTGATCATTTGAGTGATATGCCATTCATTAGAAGTCATTAGACAAGGAGGTGGAATGACCAAGAAGGCCAGTGAGACCCATGTTCTCTGGGTGGGCAAGACTCTGTTAGCTTATTAGTTAATTTATTGTAAAAGTAGCAATTTTGTCGTTCTTTTTCCTGTTACGTTGCATCTTACTTGTTCTCACTCAGAAATGAAATAAAATGCAAAAATTGCTTAATGCCCAGCTGCCATCTCATCAGAAGTATTATAAATAGAAAGTGTTGCCAGGCACCCAGCTTCTAACACTGCTGTCTCTTTTTCTGGTTCCCTGTCTTTTATGATAAGACTGTTGCACAAGGGGAAGACTCACATCTTTGACTTTCTTCTCTGTCCAGCTAACCTTTGCTTTGCCACTTCCTATACCTGCATTATAGATGAAGGGTGAGATAGTTGCAAGATAGCTTGAAGGGGGAGAATCTCTCTTCCTTGGCCAAACACTTGCTGCTGTGTTTAGCTGTAAGACCATAAAAATGCCTTACCTCATGTTCAGGGAGAGCACTTGATCCTCACCACTACACATGGACTATTTGTTTTTATTCCCCAGCACCCACAACTGTTGGATCAGAAGTCTTCAAGTCATCTTTTTAAAAGCTGACCACATATGACTGTATGGTAACAGCACATGAAGTCATCCTGCTCCGTGAGATGAGGCTTGGCACCCAGGTGTAGCAATCCCTCTATGCAGTTTCTGGAACTGCTTTGAGTTCAGTGGGAGTTCATGCAGGGAGCAGCAATTCATTTGCACGCTGTCAGCTGAAAAACTCAGGCACGATTTTGCAGGTTTTTGGGTCAACCTACCTGCTGCATAAATGTCTTCAAAGTATTTGAAAACAAAACAGTTTGAATGGAGTAAAAATACTGTTTGGAAGTGCTCTTCTGCATTTGATACCTGCTGAATGCTCTTGAGCATTCCCATGTACGCGTTGTTTGGGTAACCCTACTAAAAGAAGCTTATGCCTGTTATTCCATACAAAATGAAGGCTTGTGCATAAACTAAAGTATTTCAAATTTTTGTGACAGTTTAAATATTAAATTGATCAAGACATAGACTAGTAAGCATGGAATTGTTTGTATTTGCTGTGCTTAATTTTCAAATTTATTAGCCCAAACTATTAACCACTTCTAAATAGGAATCTCATTTGTAGACAACCTTACTCAGTTGCGAAGCCTGAAACTTTCCATTCATTTATTTCTGAATTGGTTAATGTGCATTTTCTGTGGATCTAGTCAGGTAGTTTCTGTTACTGTCACAGTTTTCTTTTGAAAGTGTTACAGTGGGCATCAAGTTAGTAATGGCAAGCCAAAGCAGCTCTTCTTGGCTGGGGTTGAAAGGGGGTAACAACAAGGTCAAGCACTTTGAGTGTCCGAACCATGGTGAACACAGAGCTGCTGCACAGAGAGTGTTGTGTTGTCAGGTAGCCAAGTCAGCCCACCTGGCTGTCTCTCTCAGTTTAGCCCCAGCAGCCACAATCACCCTGTAGAAAAGGGCACTGTGAAGCCATTTGCTGCCCTTGTTTTGCCTATGGTTTGCCTGAAGTCAGGTAGTGTTACAAAAACACACAGGTGGGGAGTTCATTTAGGCCGAGGAAGTGGCTGTGTGTAACTACAGTAACCGCTGCAGTGTGCTCTCACATAGGCATTACCTTTCTAGGCTGTCCAGGTGCATCCATTTGTAACATGCTCTCAGGGACAGTATCTACTCCCACTAATGTAAATCTAGCGTAACTTTCTTGGACTCCATTAAATGGAGTTTAAGTTCTGTTGACATAGACAAGTTAAACTTTGTGGCTATGATCTAGCTGTCAGGTTTGCATTTGTGGTGCAGTGTGCCTTTAGCACAGGTGGGAAAACTGCGGAGGTTACGGGACTCCTATCAAGGAGGCCTTGTCTGTCATTACAGTGTATGACTCCCTATCCTTTTAAATCCATGGATGACTATTTTTCAGGTCACTTTACAAAGACTTTTTTTTTCCTCTTGCTCTGTGGTAAAATTGGTTAGCAATTGGCTTTATTTGAAAGGGAATCGAGCTCCTTTTTTGTTAACGTGAACTGCGTGATCCCTTATTGAGAGATGTAATATTCATTCTGCTGTCATCTCATTCTGTAAGGTTTCCCTGCCATGCTATATGCTAGCTAAACGAGACATTTTCTTTGCCCACACCCCCCTTAGTAAGGTGCAGTTACAATAATGTTGCTAATTAGGCAGCATGCATACTGTGGGTTGCCTACTGTCGTTGGGTATGATTTCTACCCCTTCAGTTCTGTCTCACTCTGTGACATGCTACTCTTACTTGTTAGCCAGCACCACAACACAGATCAGAGTGGGTACATCTCCCCTGTGCAGAGTTTGGCTTGGAAATGCGTGCATTTTATACTCTTTCAGTGAAGTTGGACTGTGTGGTAACCAGCTCAAAGTATCTGAATAAAAAAGATGCTTTTTTGTTGAACAAACATGGAAAAACAGTCTGCATATCTGACATTTGGTTTTACCAGTGCAGTAAGGTGAGCTGTAGTAGCTCCCGATGTCATCCCTGTCCTGTTCCTCCTGCGTTCAATGTGTCGTGCTTCTCCTTTCTTGGTTTCCTCTTCTGCCATTTTGGGCAATAGGCCCAAACCCGATAAGCAACAATTTCTGCTTCATTTCTCTGATATTTCTCTGATATATCTACGTCAAAAAAAAAAAAAAAGGCAGCTGAGTACTGTACAGAAATGAGCATAGACAGTTTTAATTTAGCACACACCATTCTTCACTTACCATTTGACAGGAGCGAGGTGTTCCAGTCCTGTAATCTGAACAATTAATGTTTTAAGTAATTACCTGTCAACTGTGATGGGTAAGCAGCAAAAATGGACAAATATGGGTAGCACCAATGCTGTTCTCCCAGGAGCATTGCTTGCAAGGACAACTATGTGGCTTTACTTTTTGGAGAGCAAAGGGCTCCTCTTTCCCTTGTGTGACATGTAGTTCAGGGGGCACAGCAAGCACCCTGTTGTGGGTATGGCCAGGCTGCTCTACAACCGTAGAGGATTCAGCCAGGTGGTGAGTGGTGTTTGGAAGCCTTTCTGTCTTTATTATTATTATTATTTTATTTTGTTTGGGTGTTTTTTGTTTTTTTTGGGGGGACTGAAAGACTGAAACCAGCCTGGTGTTTATACCTAAGTGTTAGGAGACCAGTACAATTAACTTTGAAAAGAATCCTAAGCACCTTGCAGCTGTTGTAAATGAAAGCTCTTAGGAAAAAAAAAAAAAAAAATATGTAAAATGTGTAAAATGCTGGCTCTGCTCTAGAGTTATTTCTGTCACCAGCTTGTTTTTCTAATGCTGCAATGCCCTGTACAGTGTTATGTTGGGAAATGAGTACCATACCACAAGAGAGATTTCTGCCCCTTTTAAGATGCCTGTGACCACTGGGCTCTGAGGACCAAGGTGCTTCTCTGAGAGTAAGCGTAACCCTGACCTCCTCAGAGCTGGGAAGGTGTACCTGAGGGTTGATTGCAGGTCGCAATAAACCTACATGGTCTCCTAGCCTGTATCACACCAGGTTGATTTTAGTGACCTTTCCAGTTGGGCAAATACTAAACTTAATTTGGGGTCTGACTTTAACTGTCTTGCATATCACCATCCCCAGGCAAGGGACCTGAAACTCTTTATGCTGGGCAGAAACTCAATGACAACGAGTGGCACACTGTTCGAGTCGTTCGGCGTGGAAAAAGCCTTAAGCTGATGGTGGATGATGATGTTGCTGAGGGTGAGTGCAATGTATGGTAGTTCTGGTCATCACCTTCATGTCGCTGTTCTCCCAGTCTCTTCTCTTCCTTTACACACATTTTCCCTGTTCTTGTGTATCTTTTTTTTTTCCATGCCCCAGTTGCTTCTTGTATATTTATAAGAGCTATATTGAAACTAATGCTCAGCTGTGTGAGGCTAACTGCCCAGCCTGTTCCAGAAACTTCTATGACAATCATAATATGTAAATTAAGTGATTATGGGATAGAGGAGCTTGCACATACCCAGGAGCGCAAAGGTGCTGAGCATCACAGTCTCTTGTGCCAGGCTCTGTTTGGAGTATGTTGTGAGTATACCTCATTCCTGAGCTGCAAATGTGGCAACTTCCTGTGCAATAGGAAGAGATCTAGAGGTCTCTAAACCTTCCCTCTGTACAAACTTTTTTCTTCAACAGTAAAACCACATTTGATAGCTACATTAGAGAATATAGATTTGTCTCTGCTGTTCTTTTGCAACTTCCTGTGTCTGTGGCTCAGAGCCATCCAGAAGAAAAGGCGAATAGAGCAGTTTGCTCTCAACTTTCTTTGAGAGGTTAGGGAGGACCCTAACTCACCAGAGATTTGGATGGGTCTGGTGGAAAAGGTGTCCCTGCCCACGGCAGGGGGGTTGGAACTAGATGGTCTTTAAGGTCCCTTCCAACCCAAACTGTTCTATGACTCCTTATTTTATTCTAACGTACAGAATGTGACAGTCTTACTTTTTTTCTTGCATTTGCTAACAGCTTTTTGAGCTTATGATTCTTTTTGTAGAGAGATGAGGTTGAAGGGGGGAAGAAAAAATCAATCACTAAGAAAGGCGGGTGTGTCTCAAGTTAGATTTGCATTAAAATGACCCAGGTACTTTATACTGATCTATTTTCATTACAGAGCTTTAGAGGTGATATTTTTGGTCCATTTCCCCACAGCTACAGAAGTCATAAACTTTTTCTTTTTGAATGGTGGTTTAAAATTCTCATAGCTGCGTATAACTGCAGGAACTGGGCGTTTGAGGAAAACACCAGCAGTCTGAAAGCTGATAATAGAATCACAAAGAATGGTAACTCTGGAGGCGGCACTGATATGAGTGTATGCATTTGGTTGTGACCCATGCTGGTTTGCCAGATGCTGCAGATCCTCTTTCCTAGCTTCTACTTGAAAAACAATGAGAACGGCTGCCGTAGGACATAAGATCCTGGTGCTGCCTATCTCTGAGAAAAAAAAAGTTCTTTTCTACTGTGTGAATGCAATTAATTGTAGATAAAGTGTTAATTCAATTATCTGGAAAGCTATGAGCAGGATTTTGAAATAAGCCCAAAGATGTAGGTTTACAGGAAAATGTTTTGCCCTCTGAGGTAAATGTATTCTGTGCTGTAGTCTGAAAATTTGCAAAAGAGAGAGTCAGAGAAGAATATGGAAGAAAAAAATGCCTTCTCCATGTAGCAATTGGCAGAAACTTGATCTACACTAACTTGGAGGAAAGGGGAATTTTATTTAAGGGGGAACTCTCTGAATTAGTGAAATATGCTGCTAAATGCATCATCCTGTTTACTTTTGCATATTAAGAGAACAGATCTTCTGGATACGATTTTTAGCAAGCACCATGAGGTGGCACTCTCTACATTACCAACTCAGTCCCCAGAAATGCCATCTGTTTTTGAAGTCTATTTTTCATGAACCTGAGTTTATAAATAATAATGATACAATCCTATACTAAAATAGGATGTGCATATGTACATGTATATGAATTACATAATTAAAGATGCATTACAGCTAAAAATATCTGTTAAAAGAATACCATCGTGGGGAAGTCAAAAGTCAGAGAAGCCAGAGTTAAGACTTGCTGTTCAATCTGCGTTCCACTTCCCGGAGTAGATCTTAAATGATGTGGTCACATAGATTTTTCCACTGGATTCATGCTGTCTTTAGGCATAGATCAGAAGTCTAAATTGAGCCCTCAGTAAAAATAAACGGCCTATTTGATTGCCACCTTCGTTCTTACTGCTGGTTTGGAATAATGAACACCAACTAAATTTTGGTCTAAATATAGAGCTGTCGATTTTCTTTTTGTGTGTGTGTGCCACTAATCAATATGTTTATATAGAACTAAGAAGTTGTAATTGGATTTATTCCTGTGTTTGTTTCATGAAGTGAGTAGCTTTTTTTCCACGTTTTACAGGTTTGGAAACAGTGCACCAGATTAAAGATGGATGTATTTGGTACCAATTTGATGTGATTTTTAGTCATTTACATGCACAAATATTCAGTGTGTCTGTAAATAGGATCCTGTTAGCTCAACTGTGCTACCTGGAGAACTAGGTCTAGACAATTAATGACCACCTGTGAAAAATTTGTCATGAAGTGAATTGTGTGTCTTCCCGCAGGAAACCTGAGGCAGAGACAGCATCTAGTTTCCCTGGACAGCATTTTGCTGTCTAATCGTAAAACCCTTCTACATTCCCTCCCTCCTTCTCCCTACAACCAACCTCAGAATATCAGTGATAAATGAGACATAAGTACAGCAGGCATATTCCTCCCTACATCTTACAAGCACCCAAATTCTATAGGGAGGCTGGAATTTCTTCTGTCTGCTACCACTTGAGCTAACAAGCTGCTGATTGTGGTAGTAGTTACAATACTCTGTACAGACCAGGGTGGGAGAACGAGAGGTGAACTCTGCATGTGGGGCTGACAGATAGTGGATTTCACACCGTCTTTCTTTAGGAAAAGACATCTCTGTCCTGATTCTGATCTTGTGTTATCATGCACTTTTCAGCCTTTTGCTGAACTTCTATCTGTACTACCACTGCCATTGCTGTCCTGTATTTTTCTTAAGCCAGTCCTAGTATTGTCACTTCTTACCTTCTTTAAAAGCCTGGGCTCTTCTTTTCCATCCTCCCTCACTCCATTTCTTTGACACCCCTCCCTTTCATCTTCCTGCGCCCCTCCTTCCTCCCCCTCCCCCCCCCCCCCAATCTCTACATTTTAGTTTTCTAACCTTTTGAAGTAAAGAAGCAGGGTTTGATTATTTTTAAGATTTTTTTTCAGAAAGAATATACAATTCTCTTGGCTTGGAAAAAATCAAAATTTTGATTACACTAAAACTGAAACAATCCATATTAATCACAGTAGTGGATTTCAGACGGCTTGTCTAAACAGACTTTCCCATACACAGTTTCAGTTCCTATGAACTGACATTTTTCAAAATAAAATATCTCTGGTAAAGAACTGTTTTTTCTGGATTCAAAAACATTTGTATTAGTACTACAATTTGAATTTCTGAATAATCAGAGATATGTGGCTGATTTCATTTATTTATAAGTTTGTCCAGTGTTATGTGCTTAGGTTATTGCTTTCCATGTCAGTGGTCACTGTATAATTTGTATAATTGTATATTATTTAGATCTACTGCTAAAATTGTGAGTAAGTGAAAAATAAATTGATGTAGTATTTTTTCATATTTGGAGTAGATATTTGAAAACAATTTTTTCTAATAACTTTTTTCACTGCCGTTGTCCAAATGTGATCAAGTTTTTGTGAAGTATCAAGTATATATGCACTTTTTATTTGCTCATGAGAGGCGAGTTAAATATGCAATGTTCAAGAGGGCCTAAGCAAGACAGACTATCAGTTCACTTAATCTAACTCTCCATATACCAAAATTCAGGATGTATCATCCAAGCATCTTATAAACATTTCCAGCTTTACTTTTATCCTCAATGGGAAAAGACGTTGCAAACAGGACAAGTCACAAAAGGCCTATCAGTATGGTGGTGGTTTTTTTTTTTTCTTTCTAATGCCTGGGAACTATTTAGGTAAGAAACAGCAGGAGACTTCAGGAGATAGTAGAGAAGATGAGAGAACTTCTAAATCGCAGTGGATCTGTCTTGGGCAAATGAAAAAGAGAATTTTCCCAGAGCTGGGGTATGGTGACCGGTGAGACTCAGGTATAATCCCAGTGACTCAGATATACCTCCTGCGGTGAATAGTCAAGTTATGTATATACGCTAATTGACCAGCAGATGCAATCATGCAGGATATTATTGATAAATTCTTCCTGTCTGTAGCCCACTGGAACCATTAATTCAGGTCTTTATATGGGTGTCAGTTTTTCACAAAACTAGTATGTGTTTATATATTTTTGAACTTTGTTTATTTTAAAACCTGGTGGAACTTCACCAGAGTGCTAAAACGTTATTGGAGGAGGAGGACCACTAACAGGTAGTGTGGCTGCCTAAGCTTTGTGTCCTTTGGAAAACCTTCTAAAATTAAGTTACCTGTCCAGTAATTAGAATCATAGAACAGAATCATATCATAGAATGGCTTCAGTTGGAAGGGACCTCAAAGATCACCTTGTTCCAACCCCTCTGCTATAGTCAGGGAGGCAATCACCTCCCTCAACCTGCCTGCCACTCCTCTGTTGATGCAGCGTGGGATGCAGTTGGCCTTCTGGGCTGCAAGTGCACATTGCTGATTCATGTCAAGCTTTTCATCCACCAGAACCCTCGAGTACTTCTCCGCAGGGCTGATCTCAGTGAGCTCTTCTCCCAGTCTCTACTCCTGTTTGGGATTGTTCCAGTCCAGCTGCAGCACCTTTCACTTGGACTTGTTGAACCTCCTTAGGTTCACATGGGTCCACTTCTCAAATTTGTCCAGGTCCCTTCGGATGGCATCCTTTCCTTCTGTTGTATCAACCGCACCACTCAGCTTAGTGTCATCTGCAAACTTGCTGAGGGTGTGCTCGGTCCCATTGTCTATGTCATTGATAGCAGTACTGGTCCCAGGACAGACCTGTGACAGACACCACTTGTCACCAGCCTCCACCTGGACACAGAGCCATTGATCACCACTCTCTGGATGCGACCTTCAAGCCAATTTCTTTTTTATTGAATGGTCCACCCTTCAAATCCATCTCTCTCCAATTTGTAGATTGGCTTGTCACATGGGACTATATCAAAAGCGTTGCAGAGATCCAGATAGATTACATGGGTCAGTCTTCCCTTGTCAGCTGATGCAGTCACTCTGTCATAGAAGGCCACCAGATGGGTCTGACAGGATTTACCCTTGGTGAAGCCATGATGGCTGTCACAGATCACCTCCTTGTCTGGCAAGTGCCTTGACATTGCTTCCAGGAGGATTTGTTCGGTGATCTTTCCAGGCACAGAGGTGAGTCTCACCGGTCTGTAGTTCCCTGGATCCTTCTTTCTACCCTTTTTAAAAATGCGAGTGATGTTTCCCTTTTCCCAGTCACCAGGAACTTAATCTGACTGCCAGGACTTTTCAAATATGGAGAGAAGCTTGGCAGCTACATTAGCCAGTTCCCTCAGGACCCTGGGATGCATGTCATCTGGCCCCATAGACTTGTTACGTGTTCAGTTTCAGCAGGCGGTCTTGAACCTGCTCTTTGCTACCTGTTCTTTGCTAATTACGTTAGTAGAATGTTAGAAAGTTACTCAGATAAATATGCAAAAGAAGGAAATGCTAAAAGTATGTGTATCTGTGCTTGTATACTTTATGGTAATACCTAATTTCATACTTGCTCCTGTGCTTTTTCCAATTTTGCTTCCCTGTGGATATTGAAAAGTACAATATAGCGAAAGGATTGACGTAGGCCTATTGTACTAAAAGAGAGGCTTGTTTTTAAGATCCACTTTGAAAAGTCTGTATTGAAAGAGACAGCATGGTAAAAAGAGGGAAGGGATCTCTACGTAAGGTGTCTGAATATTGCTTGGACGAGTTGATTTGTCTGCCTTAGAGTTACTATGGAAAGCTACAAAAAGTTACTCGACATTTGGGATTCTGGGTATTACTTCTAGAAGTGGTGACCCTCATAACCAATGGGAGCTGTGAAGTTGTTATGAATTCCGCCAAATTTGGTGCCACGTATTTCCTGAGATCCAGAACTATTTATATATTGATCTCTCTGTTTCTCAGCTTTGTGTATATAAAATTGGAAATAACATCCCTGAATCTTGCAGGACTTTTCAAAGAAGATTATTAGAGTGTAACTTGCACACTGTACTGCTCAACACCTGTGGTGGGCTGGCTGTGGCCAGCTGCCAGGTGCCCACCCAGCCGTGCTCTCATTCCCCCTCCGCGACAGGATGGGAGAAAATAGGCTGAGAGTAGTTCGAGAGAGAGGGAAATCAGCAATTACTGTCATGGGCAAAACAGACTTAACTTGGGGGAAATTAATTTATTGCCGATTATAAATTCACTTGGATGGTGAGAGAGACAAAACTCGAATGCCTTCCCCCACCCCCTCCTTTCCCAGGTTCAACTTCACTCCTTTCTTCCCGACTTGGTAACCGGGGGTTGTGGTCAGTTCCTCTCTGCCGCTCCCTCCTCCTCGCACTTTTCCCCTGCTCCTGTGTGGGTCTTTCCCACAGGCTGCAGTCCTTCACAAGCTGCTGCAGCATGGGTCCTCTTCGCTAGCTGTCAGGAAAATCTGTGCCAGTGTGGGTTCTCTACAGGTCGTGGTTCCCCCTGAGCGCCTCCACCTGCTGCTGTGTGGAGTCCCTGTGGCTGCTGTGTGGGCATGTGCTCGGGCATGGCCCTTCATGGGCTGCAGGCTGATCTGCTCCAGCACCTGCAGCACCTCATCCCCTTCCTTCTTCCTGGACCTTGGTGTTTTCAGGGCTGTTTCTTGCTCTTTTCTTTCCTTGCTCCTTGCTCACATACGGTATTTTGCCCTTTCTTAAGCATCTTTTCTCTGAGGTGCCACCAGCTTGGCTCAGCTGAGTCTTGTGGGGCTGGGGGTGCTTGTTGCAGCTGTCTGGAGCTGGCCATGTCTGGCCTGGGGCCTCTGGCTTCTCATCATGGTGGGTGCCCCTTCAGCCCTGACCCTGCTGCTGACAGCTAGACGTGTAAACCCAGAACAGCACCACAGGAACTCTCATGGAAAAAATACCTGTGCTTTGTAGCAGAGTCTGAATAATGGACGTACACTGAATGTGGATAAAAGAATTAAGTGTTGAGTAAATGTTGATGATTTGAATATTATTCTTGTTGTATGCTAAATGGCACATGGTCTGTGTAGAAAGCATACTTGTTTGTGTGACCAAGTGGTTAAAACTACCTTAATGAAGAAGTACAGAGGATTGAAATGAGGTTATTTTTGTCATGGTTTTCTTTCTGATGTCATTCAGCTTGTCTTTGTACTCTAGTCTTTTAGCATACTTTGTATTTCTTCTGTACGTGTGGGCTCTGTGTATGTATTGATGCCTAGCATGCTTACTGAAGCATTTAAATATGCTTCAATGGTACTCTGAGATGTTTTGTTAAGTTATCTCAAATGTTTTAACTGAGAGGCTAAAATCCATCACAATATGATGAATAACCCAGGAGCTAAATTGATGATCTAAGTATTTATTGGGCTTTTTACCTGTTGCAATCTTGCATGTTTCCTTCCTGCTGTACTGCTGGGCAGGGAACTTTAAAACAAGAGAAATAACATCAGGCTTCAGGAGAACAACAGAATATGTATTATTGGGTTTATTGACTATTTGTATTCTGCTTTTTTAAATCTTAATCTTTGTTTATTGAGTATTTTCAGACAATGCACTTGTATGGGTTATTTCAAAAGGGTCTGAATTGTTTGGCAGATGGACCATTGGATTGGGTAGGTCACTTCAGGCTTTAAGGGAGAGATCTAGTTTTCTTTGCAGGCAATGAAGCCTATGTAGCACAGGGAGAAATACAGGGCTGACTATCCATGGCCCTTCAGTCCTGTTTTACCCCATCTGCCAGGTTTGGTGGCTAGTACGCTCAAGTCTTTCCACCAAGACTCCTGTCCAATTTTTCTCATGTAGGATTAAGTTAGTACTGCTATTAGTTTAGATACTGGAGGGTAACACAACAGGCTGGGAGAAGAGTGGCTGGAAAGCTGCCTGGTGGAAAAGGGTCTGGGTCGATAGTCAGCTGAATTTGACCTAGCAGTGTACTCAGGTGGTCAAGAAGGTATCCTTGCTTTTATCAGAAGTAGAGTGGCCAGCAGCACTAGGGAAGCAATTGTCCCCCTGTACTTGGCTCAGGTGAGGCTGCACCTCAAATACTGTGTTCAGTTCTGGGTCCCTCACTGCAAGAAGGACATCAAGGTGCTGGAGCACGTCCGAAGAAGGGCAACAAAGCTGGTGAAGGGTCTAGAAAACAGGTTTTACGGGGAGCAGCTGAGGGAACTGAGGTTATTTAGCCTAGAGGAAAGAAGGTTTAGGGGAGACCTTATTTCTCTCTACAACTACCTGAAAGGGGGTTGTAGTGAGGTGGGGGTTGGTGTCTTCTCCCAAAGAATGAGTGATAGGACAGAGAAAATGACCTCAAGTTGTGCCAAGGGATTTTTAGGTTAGATATTTGGAAAAATTTCTTCCCCGAAAGAGTTGGAACAAGGCTGCTCAAGGAAGTAGTTGAGTCACCATCACTGGAGGTATTCAAAAGACGTAGATGTGGTGCTTAGGGATATGGTTAGTGGTAGACTTGTCAGCCTTATGTTAATGGTTGGACCTGTTGATCTTAGAGGTCTTTTCCAACCTAAATGAATTTATGATTCCGTATGACCTGTTACTGATCTCTGTGCTTTCTGCCTGTTCCTTGTTTCTGTCCTTCAGGCACAATGATTGGTGATCACACACGTTTGGAGTTCCACAACATCGAGACAGGGATCATGACGGAGAAACGTTACATCTCTGTCATCCCTTCCAGCTTCATTGGCCACCTCCAAAGCCTCATGTTCAATGGGATGCTTTACATTGACCTCTGCAAGAATGGTGACATTGACTATTGTGAGCTGAAGGCACGCTTTGGTCTCCGCAACATTATAGCTGACCCTGTGACATTCAAGACCAAGAGTAGCTACCTGAGCTTGGCCACCTTGCAGGCTTACACATCCATGCACCTCTTCTTTCAGTTCAAGACCACTTCAGCTGATGGTTTCATCCTCTTTAACAGCGGTGATGGAAATGACTTCATTGCAGTTGAACTAGTCAAGGGGTAAGTGAACATTCTGTTGTTTTCTACCAGGGTTCCATGTTAAAGATAAGTTTAAAATACTTGCATGAAGACAAATTCATCTCAGACACTTTCTGTTTGAGGTTTATGACAAAGCAGTTGGACGTAAACACAGTACCTTAAGGGACTCCCCATTGGCTTCCCCCCTGTGACTTAGGGAGATTCACTTTTTACAGCATGAAATATTAAACTTTCAACTCCTTCAGATTTGGTTACGCTAACATTTTGTCTTGTTAACCTTGCAGAGCAGTACAGAGGAGGAAATGTGCCCAGGGTTCTGAGTCTTCTTTTTTTTCTCTTCTTCCCCTCTTCCCCTACAACAGACCTGGTGCATTTCTGCCACCTCCGCTGAAGGGGGAAAAGGTCTTCTGGGCTTCCAAATTTTTCTTGTTTTTCTTCTGGTGATGCTCAAGAAAAAGCAAACTCAGCTTACTTTTGAACAACTGTATTCTTTTGGCAAGGTCAATGGCTTTAAAAACAAAAGCACCTTTGTTAGTTGAATGAATGTTTATCTTGTACTCATCTAGATACAGTAAACATGAACTCCATGAATAGGCTTTACTAGTCCTGTTTATTTCAGTACAACTAAGGAACTAATGTTCAATTTGTTTTATTTTTTCATTTTTAACTTTGCATGTGTTTCTGGGACATTGAGTAATAACTTAAAAAGAGTCATGAGCTCCTGGCTCTGTGGAGGGTTTAATTTTGCTGTTTCTTTTCTAAAAAGAATATTTCTCTCTGTCCTCAGGTGGATTTCTGTGTTTGAACTATATAAATAATTCAGGGTAACACTCTCATGACTTCAGTCTTTGTTAGGGTCTTTATATTTTGCCAAAAGATGTGCTAATTGTTTTGCAGCTGTTTGAATAAGCCTGTGCTCTCATGTGAATTTTAGTACAGTATTTTGAGTGAGTTTCCCAATTAACTTTTTAAGGGGGTTATTCAAAACTCAGAATCTGGGGAATAGGTGCCCTAAATAAGCATATCTAGTTCTTCGCTACATCTATTGATCTTACCTGTTTTTAAAAATAATTATGTGCATAGTCAGAAGTTCTTGTGGATTTGCAAGAACTTTATGAAAAAGAGGAATATTTTATAATTAGAATCTAATTACTTCAAGTGTCATCTTCTCAAAATACAAATTCTTAAACTTTTTTTTGTAGAAAGAACCGTACCTTTTCAGATCGGTGGCTTAAACTTTGGCTGACTAGAACTTTCTAATGCAGAGACACTTCACTTCGTGACTTGCTTAGGCTATTTTTTGTCATTTCTAGCCCTCATCAGTAGTGCTAGATTTGTTACAGAACTTTAACTGTTTTTTTACTATGCTTACAGGTATATACATTATGTGTTTGACCTTGGAAATGGACCTAATGTTATCAAAGGCAACAGTGACCGTCCTCTCAATGACAACCAATGGCACAATGTTGTCATCACCAGAGATAACAGTAATACACACAGCCTAAAGGTGGATACTAAGGTGGTCACTCAGGTTATCAACGGTGCCAAAAATCTGGATCTTAAAGGTAAATTCAAAAAGAAGGATGTTTCCCTTCCTCCCCTTTATTCTGGCAAGTCTTAACCAGTACACAAAAGAGCTAATAGAAATCATGGGTTTCAGAACAGTAAATCTGGTATTTGCTGATTTTTGGCTTTGAATTCCATTTTTCTCTTTTTCTGTTTGGCAACTTCCTGTAGCAGAATAGGTCCCTAGGCAGGTCCCCTGCCCTGGGCAGGGACGCCACCCGCTAGATCAGGTTGTTCGGGGCCTCATCTAACCTGGTCTTGAACACCTCCAGGGATGGGGCATCCACAGCCTCTCTGGGCAACCTCTCTGTTCCAGTGCCTCACCACCCTAAATGAAAAACATCCTTCTAACTTCTAATCCAAATCTGCCCTCTTTTAGTTTAAAAACGAGATCAAGTTCAGATTAAGTAATACTTGCACACCCTGTAAGAGAAATAAGTTCATAATTGCTATTGTTTTACATTAAAGTGATGTTGCATACAGAGTTCTGTGAGGATGAGAGTAGAAAATGATGCTTTAGGTTAGGTTAAGTTTCAGTTGTACTTGGATGTAGTTTAAGGGCACCACTGAGACATCATCTTTGCACAGTAAAGAGTCAGAAATGACTTCTGGGCCTGTAAAATAACCTACTTTGCTTTTAACCTTTCCTAAACAGATGTTCAGCTCACTATATTCATGTAGGATGTGGGGAAAAGCCTGTTTAAAACGTATGTAACTTTCTTCTATGTTTCACCTTTTCTCCTCCAGGTGATCTCTACATTGCTGGCCTAGCTCAAGGCATGTATAGCAACCTCCCAAAGCTAGTGGCCTCACGTGATGGATTTCAGGGCTGTCTAGCATCTGTGGACTTGAACGGACGTCTGCCTGATCTAATCAATGATGCTTTGCACCGCAGTGGGCAGATTGAGCGTGGATGCGAAGGTACAACCGATTTCAGAGAAGTTCCTCTCTCCTGTACTCTCTTACTTCACTTCTACCCCCTGTGCATCTAGTTATCTACTTTGTTGTCCGTTTTGTTAGTTTGCTTTCATCATGACATCCTTCACTGCAATCTGTACTCCCAAATGCAGTTGAGGATAGCTAGGCTCTGTCTCTGTAGACCTCATCATTAGCCGTTCTTCTCTTGCCTATTCAATCACCTATGAAGTGGTACCTCCAGTAGTGGAAAGGATGGTACTGAGATGGACAGCTTTTTATACGTGCTTTTCTCAGAGCTGTTCATTAACTTCATAATACTTACTAAATGCTTTGAAAGATGTTCTGAGTCTGCAATTCACTAGTGCTTCAGAGGGCCCTTTTGGCATTTGCAGAAAGAAGTATTTTGAGACCAAGTAGAAGCAGGGGAAATGGAAGGTGGAATTTGTCACTGCTAGTTGAAGATCAGACCATAACAGAAGTTCATTTTTGAGGAAGTGGGCTTTCAATGAAAGCACTGGAGGCTATTCCTCCAGCATTATCTCTACTGTCTGGAAAAGTTTTTATTTTTTCCATAGTTTCTCTCTTCCAGCTGATATGGAAACAGATGTGCTCTGTGCCTTCTTGAAGCACATAAATAGCAGTGCTTTCTTGATGTTTCTTTAAATAATTTATTGTTCTTGTTTAGTTCCTGTTTTTTTAAAGAACATCAACATCAGCTGCAGTAACTCAGGAATATGCTTACCAATTCCCATAGCATGTGGATTACTTGGCATCCAAAATATCAAGGTTCTGTTGGTTGGGTTAACTGAAAGCGACCATTATGTCTAGTTCAAATGAATACCCATCTGCTTTGTTTGCTACTGATCATTAGAGGAAGATAGTTTTAACAGGAGAGGTGTGTGGTGTGCATGTTTGCTAAGACTTATGTCCCTGACTGGTGCTCACAGACAGGACTTCATGAAATGAATTCACTTATTTCCTTACCATGTCAAGATTTCAGGTTACATCACTTTGAAATATAGACACTTGTCAAGACTGTCCCTTCCTAGGACTGAAAGTATCATCTTAGAGCCATCTTTGAGTACTCATAAAACATCAGATTGGTTCTTGAATTAAATCGAACCCCTTCATTGTCTCTGGGTCCTCTGGTTGGCTGGAAGCTCCTGTGTTTCAGGCCTACTGCCACACTCCCACAATAATGCTTTGGTTTGTGAGAATTTTGTCATAAGAGCCCACTCAATATCAACTTCAATTTCACAGTATTGGTAAGTTCTGCATAGCTTTAGGCTGTTCTTTTCTCTGCCTTTTTGCTGCTTTTGAGTGTGTTAACCACACTGTTCCTTGTGGAAGTGAGCATAGTATAACAGAACTTGTGGTTTTGCCCATTTGTAGCTGAGCTAAAGTGCTAAAAGAAGAAATGCATCTTTTCCGTGTAGTTATTTATGAGGTTCAAGGAAAAAAAAAACAACACCATTTGGGGTTTTTGAAAATCATTTCTGATTACCTTCAGTGCACTGAAAGCTCTCCTTTAATGTTAGTGATTTCTGGTAATTCTTCTATTTAAAACTAGCATAATCTGGCTGTATAGCCTGCATATTATCTCTACTAGTCTTTCTCCTTCAGAGGACATTTCATTACATGAACATGTTGTTCTGTGTGCGCCTCTGGAACAGAATGATGATGTTTTCCCAGAAGACTTGGCACCACTATTAGAGCTATTGGGTTTCCTTCTCCTTGTACCCAGTGCAGTTCTTTGCTTTACTGTCCTATTATTCAGGTTGCATAATATCAGTGACACTCCTAGAATGTGTAATGTGGCACTTATTTTGTCTGTGTACCTATCTGGTACCTGCAGAGCTGCTGTCTGAACATGGAGATCAGTTCACTCTTAAAAATGCCAGGAATGTGAATTTCCCTTCTCTTCTAAAGTGCATGAAACAAGATTCAAAGTTGGAGGTAGCTAGGAATATAAAGAAGTGGATGGGAAGGTCAGTGATGGCCTTCATTCTGCTTTGCTAGAACATTTCTTGCAAAGCAATGCCCATGTTATTTCCTTGATTGGTCCACGCTCAGTGCTAAGGGAAATGTTGAAGAAGAAGGCGTTCTCTTTGCCAACATATTTAGGATTATTAAAAACTGAGAAATAGGTCACCAGAAAGCTGTTTCATTTGAGTTTTGAATCACAGCAATCCCCATGGCTTCATCTCACCTCTTGACTACTGCCTGCCACTGACTGTTCTAACAGTTGCCCCTGAAAAGCATATCTATCTCCCTTTCCTCTAAAGAAGGAAAAACTTTAAGCCTGTTGGATTCTTATTTAAGTCTCATTATTTCATTTGTCTGAAATGATCTTGGGTGTAGTCTAACATCCTTGAAGGGCTGAAGTTCTGAGCAGCTCCTGCTGTCTCATGTTAAATGTGTTTGGAATAAACAGCTGCAGGCCTTTTGGGTCAATAGTTATGCTGTGTTAATTGTAGGACATGTTATTTCATCATGAAAGACAGCGGGGGAAAACATACATGAGGAGTACAGCGTGCTTAAAGGAATGTTTTTCCATCCTCACATGTGAATCTTGCTTTCCAGACGTGGTACGAGAAAGATTTCTGCTAATGCTTGTCTTTGTTGCAGCGTTGAAATTCTGTTGCAGCTTTGCATTCTGCTAATGCTCAGCTTTGTTGCAGAGGAAAGAAACCTAGGGAGTACAAGCATGTGAGATGTAGGTCAGGAGATAGCACTGTCCGCCCAACATGAGTGCTCCACTACAAATGGGCGACCTTGTTGCATCCTGTTTGCATTTGTTATCTCTATTCATGTATTTGTGTACCCTATTCCAATTAAATTTCCTGAAGTCTTACAGAAAAATAACGTGGTTTATTGTCTTGGTTCTACCACCATCCCCATTACATGCTTTTGAGCAGGCCATTGAACTTTCTTGGCTACATTGTTCCTGTTATGTGCTGGAGGATAATTCAGCCTTGCTGTGCGCCAAAGCACAAGCCAACCACATTCTGCAGTTTGCTCTGTTCCAGTGATAGGCTCTTATTTGAACAGGAGCAGGAAGCACTTTCAAGATAAATTATATTTATGTGAGAGTTACTTCTTTAGGATCTCGAGAATCTGAGTGCATTGTAAGGCCATGTATAGGAGTCATTAACTGAAATGCAGGCATCCTGGAGACTCAAAGCGTCTGGTATTTAATAGTGTATAGTAGTGCTTAACAAACAAAAAGAACAGTTCAGACCTAAAGAAAATAATTACTTTCTATCTATCACCTACCAGTTTTACTCTTGCAATTTCATTAAGAAATTATCTATGATGGAATTTGATTACGGCAGCACAGCTGAGTGACCTCTTTATCCCGTCCACAAAGGACATAGGTTTGTTATCTGAAATGTCAGCTTCCTTTCGCACTATGCAGTTTCCTTGTGTGCTGTATAAACTTAAGCTTTCAGATCTTGAAATCTACCACTCACAGAATCACAGAATCGTCTAGGTTGGAAGAGACCTCCAAGATCACCTAGTCCAACCTCTGTCCTAACACTAACAAGTCCTCCACTAAACCATATCACTAAGGACTACATCTAAACGTCTTTTAAAGACCTCCAGGGATGGCGACTCAACCACTTCCCTGGGCAGTCCATTCCAATGCCTAACAACCCTTTCTGTAAAGAAGTTCTTCCTAATATCCAACCTAAACCTCCCCTGGCGCAACTTTAGCCCATTCCCCCTCGTCCTGTCACCAGGCACGTGGGAGAATAGACCACTCAGTCACCAGTGTGCTGGCCAACATGATAGCTGTCACACTGTCTGTGTAGTGTGTTTTTTGTTATTTTGTTTGTTTGTTGAGATGTCATATAGGGCCACCTTTTTTGGCAAAGAATGAATTTCGTGGGTGACTACCTGAGGACGGAAGGGGGAAAAAAAATCCCAAAGTGTCTGAAATGTCAAATGAGTCCATGGAGTTAAAGCCTATCCTACCCCACACTCTTTCTTTTGGTAGCCTTCTGTTTTGTTTTTACAGCTCTTTTGCAATTGCTTCCTTTCTGATTACTCATGAACAACAGACAGCTCTTCATTGTTTTTGGGAAGGTCTGGCCAGGTCCGTGATGGCAGCTTGTGTTTCCCTGGAAGATAATCAGCAAAGCCAAAGAAACCTTCTTGCTGCCTGTTGTGTAAAATCTGTTCTGGGTTGACATTTTACTACCACATTTATTATTATTTTTTTTTACATAGAGTATCTTTAGCTCTCATGATATTTGGAGCTTTAACCACCATCTTTTGTATAAGATGGTCCTTTTCCTTGCCACCACCCCAAAAAAAAAAAAAAAGAGTTGTGGGGAGAGCCTGACAGAAAAGGTACAAAAGGTAGGGAAGTTAAGACTGAAATGATCCCAGCTTCGGTGTTTACCCTAGAACAGCAAATGAGCAATTCAGGCTACAGAGCACTCTGAAGGGACCAAGTCAATTCTCAGAAAGGACAAAGTAGTAGTCTGACTTTGTGTTGGTGAACCACTTCTACTAGAAAATGCAGGTGTGTACTTCGCCTTCTTTGGGCACTGTTCTCTCCACCCATGAAACAGAGATGATATTCATTTATATGTTATGAAAGTATGAAATTGAACAGCGTCTTGCAGAGCACGTTAAAGCTGTGGGTGGAAGCTCCTAGACATGAGCTAAGCATTACAATTTGAGGACAAATCCTTTGTCACTACTTCGTTCTCTCAATCTCTAGCTCTGCAGCCTATAGGTTGTGGTTGGCAATACTTATACAGCCGTTGAGTTTGAGTAATACAAGCTATTTCCATTTCTGTCAGACAAACGTTACAGGTGATGCTGGAGAACTTGAGAGAAAAGATTTCTGCACTGTGTGGAATGTATGCTCGAAGATGGAAGAAGTTGTTCCAAGTGACCTTCTTTCCTTCCAAGAAAGTAAACTGATTGAAATTTCAAATTATCTCCTCCTTGATTCTAGATTCCTAAAATCAGTTTCTTTTGCTAAGCATCTCATTCCTAGTTTTCCTATTAAATGAATGGATGAATTTGAATTTGTTCTATCTACAAAAGTCAAGACTCAGTGACTTACTGCTTTTTCCTCACTGATCCTGAAAGAAGCTATGTAGACATCTTGAAAACTCCATAAAAGGTTGAATGTGGATAAATATTAGTGAGTACTTACTGCAATTGGGGTTTTCTCCTTTTTACTAATTTCCCATTTGCTCATTTATGTTTTCTTTCTTTTATTTAGACAGCCTTGTGCAGCTTACTACACGCACTAGAGCTATCTGAAATTCAGGTGCACCTTCTGAATACTCTCATTTCCACCTTTCTCCCCACAAAAGAAAGTCAAACACACCTAACAGCACTGATTAAAGAAAATTTTCTTTGTTCTTCTTGTGCTTTAGAGATATGGCTTCTTTCTCTCCTTGCCTTTCCTCAACTCTTCTGCTGATAACATCTCACGAAGGAGAGCAATTATTACTTAACTAAGTGGTGACTTTGCTCCAGATGTTTGGGGACTTTTTTTCATAATTTGATCTTCTTCCAGGTCCTGCATTAAAATCATAATCTTGTGCTACTTTCCATGAAATATTATAGTTAACCTTTGGAATTCACTAGTGCATGAGAAGCATCAGTGACACAGGCTGGATAATCTGAAACACATTTTGCATACCAAGCAGTGTGTGGAAAAAAAATCTAATCTCATGCTTAAAATCTCACAGCAGGATAGTGTCAAAAAGGATTTCACCCTTCATCTACTCATTAGTGAGACTTCCAACATGGTGATACTTCACTTTTCTCTGTGGAATCAGAATTTGTCTATTGAAGAGAGGAGCATTAATTTACTCCATGATAGTTTGACAGCTCTACTGTTCTTTATGATTTTGTATTCCATTGTCACAGTGTTACTGGAATTATGGAACAAATGCAGGCTTTGTTCTTGCTCAGCTTCAAAGAAGACAAGGAACCGAGCAGTTGGGAAAAGTGCTTGTTTATGTACAAATTACTTAGAACACATGTCAAGGAAGATGCATGGAGAAATGGGATAAATTGTCCTCTCCCACGTTTCATTCCCCCCCTCCCCTTTTTGTTATTGTTTGCTTGTTTGTTTTTGCATTTTGTTTAAACAACTCTGGGGATTTTATGGCTCTGTGTAGTGGAGCAGCTCTAGAGGTGGGAAGAAAAATCTGTCTGGCTCAGGAGGGAAGGTAATTGCAATCTTGAGTCATTCATGGGCTGTGAAACAATAGCAAAGGTTCAAAATGTTAAACTTCATAGGAAGTACAGGAATGCCAGTTCTGGTTTATCGGGTTGTAAATGTACAGTAAGAAAATGAGTGAAAGGGAGAGCTACCAATCTCTCTTCAGTATCAGCAGTTAATATTAGAACTTTATAAGAACAGAACATGATAAAGGTGAGTATACACTTCTTAAATATCCATCTTTTGATCAATGAGGTCGGTGATTTGGTGTTTTGTTGTTCCCATTGTGCTGTATAATAGAAATGTGTAATCTTCGTTGGCAAGGGATTTGGGAGCTGCTGCCTGTACTCCCGTCTTTGTCCTCTGCTTTTTCCATGCTGAAAAAGAAAACTTAGAATCAAGGTATAGACACCAAAAATCTATGTGGCTTCCCTGTAAAATGGACTATCTGTGTACAAAACAAAAAGGAAAAAAATATTTCTGTGCCAAATGGAAGACCGTTAGTGGTATTGTTTTGTTCTGCTTTGCTTTTTTATACTTTTCAATTTTCACCAAGTTCACTTTGGTCTTTAGTCAGTCAGACTTGGTAGCTTTATGATTCTCTTTTTGCCTTGTGGATTATGATTTGAATGCAAATAACAAGATCATTCCCACCTAGGTGAAAGAATGAGCTTGTACTGCTGTTATTTCTGTTGATTGCTCTGATGAGATTGCCAAAGATTGCACGGGTCTGAAGCCTGAGGAGCTATCTCTTTGCCTGCTGATGCAGACTTTCTTAAGAGTGTGTTGAAATTCATGAGCAGATATCAGCTCGTGAGGGGGAATTTTTTTACTGTCACTTTCCATCCAGTGTCAAGTTCAGTTCTGGGAATGAACAGAGGTTATCTTCTTCCAGAGTTGTCAGTCCCCTATGGTTTTCTGGCAGTAAATCCACTGTGGACGAAGATTCAAGGCAATCTGTGCTCTTGTGAAAGGAGATTTATGTTCAGTTCCAGAGTCTGCATGTAGAAACAAAATAAAAATATTCCTGACTAATGATTTGAAAGTCAAATAGATTTTTGACTTAAATGGATTCTAAGTATTTCTCAAATGAGACAAAATCTCTCTCAAATTATCCGTAAATGCTGAGGGATTGGTGTTAAGAATGTGGTATTTTTCTCTTCCTACTCTGTAAATTGTGACCTTGTGTGTGTGAATGAAATACATTGCCTCTCTCTCGTGTGGTTTTATTTGTTGATCAGTTTTGTTTTGTTACAGTGGTGATGGGTTAAGGTAGCCATGTCCCCGTGTGTCCTTGTTCCCCATGTTGTCCTTCATGCATGTGTTTATTATGCACGTTGGCTGTGATGGTTATACTAATTGCTTTTTATTTATTTAAAGTGTTGTGACCCTGGTTTATCTGCCTTTATACTAACCTGTTGTTTATTGTTTTTGCTTTTCTTATTTTTCTTTTTTTTTTTTTTTTGGCTAACAAAGTTGAGTTGACCAAAGCTGACCTGCAAGGTAGAGAAGGTTCTTCTTCCCGTTACTGTTTTGGACTGAAAGATGCCTTTATGTAACATTTGGTGCCTTTTTACCGGATGCAGTCACACCTCTGGGACTGAGGAGAAAGACAAAACCCAGTCCTTCTGGAGGGAAAGTCTGGGTTGAGGAAGGACATGGCAAACCAAGAAGGTGTTTTTGTTGACCCGAAGGTTTGACTGTATCAATCTCTGTGGACATCTGTAAGAGCACAGGTTGATTTCCTGAAATGGTTAATGATCTTTCAAGCAAATAGCAATTGTGTATAGAGATATGGAAAACCCTCAGAGCTTTACAAGGCAGAAAAGTTGACTTGGATTCTTCAGTATCAATGCTAAGGAGTGAGACTGGATGATGAAAACTAGTTTTTATAACCTAGGCTTTGAAAAAACAAACACAAGAGTCTTTCTGGAATTTCAATTAAATTAAAAAAACAAAACAAAACTACAAAATGCCTTAGTAGTTAGGCATTTTACAAGCCAAAATTGATCCAATTTGAGTACTGGCTGAAGTGATCATGCCTGATTAGCAGGTACTTTTATAAATGCTAATTTTTATACCTCTTGTAGGTCTTTTTCAGAAACTTCTACTGGATAGTCTCTGATTTTTATAAAGCAGGTAGGGCTCTTTTGTGATGTTGATCCACACATGAAATTGCTATTAACATCTTTTTATTACTATTACTACTATTACTTGCTAAGTAAAAAGGGAGCAATCGATGTTGTGGAGGCTGCTGAAAGGCTGAAGACTATGCGGGTGGTGTTACAATATCAAAATTATGCAAGTGAAAATCTTTAAAGAGACTGAGAATAGCTTCGGTAGCAAAGGGAGGAAAAATTATGAGGAACCCAGGAAAATGGCTCAAAGAGGAGAGGCCAGATAGTAATTGGGAACATACCGCTTGAATTACAGAGAAGTGGTGGGTTAAACAATGCTAATGGAAAATCAGTTTAATGAAAGCTAGGTCTTAGGAGACACATAATGAAGAAAAACTTAATGGTACAATTACATACAAATGCTCTATATCCCCAGGAAGTAAGTAAGGAAACCTGCTTATTAGAAATTAATAATCTTTGATCCTACCATTATTAGAGGGGTTTTTTCTATGGTGTTGAGAAGTCTATCCCTTTAAACTTCATAGTGAGAGTACATTTCCCAACATCTGAAGAGACTGCAGCATACAAAATAATTTATTCCTGAATGTTGTGGAAGCTTAAGAAAAAGTTCCTTTTTTTCACTGGAAAAGGAGTAAACCCTCTTATGTGTAAGAAGACAGAAGCACTTCACACTTCTCTCTGTTCAATAGTCCTGAAGTCACAAATAGTATCTCTTATGATATCAGCTTAATCACCTTGAAATTTTGTGTCTAAGCCACAGGTTTAGTCTCAGGTTTTGTTGTGGTAGAAAATACAAAGTGTTCTTGTTTCAATCTGAGATGGAAACAAGGCTTCCCAACAGTTTACGTATCATTGGAATTAAGTTTTCTTTTTTTTTGGCTTTAACTTCATGAACTCCTTTTCTGTTCAGCAGCTGTGATGACCTGGTGATGTTCCTGTTCTTATCTAATGCACCAGGTGTAATTTTCTATTTAAACTATTCCTGTTCCATATTCCAGGGATTGGCAGGTAGCAATTACCTTTGTGTCAGAACGTCATCTGCATTTTGTGGTGCAGTTGGCATTCTATGGTTTAACAGAAAAGGGAAAAAAATTGGAGGAATCAAAGGAAATGTTAATGGGTAATTGCTTTGTCAATGTAGCAGGTGTTAATAGGCAGAAGCATATTAGGAGGTACCCTCTTACCCAACAGACAACAATTTTGACAGCCTATCAGTCTTCAGAATGCATGCACAGGAGTTCCTGTTCCATTTTTGATGTCCAGTGAGATGGATGCAGCATGAAGAAGCGGTGTTGTAGCCAAACAGATTTGTTTGTTGTTTTCATTTTCCAGGAGTCCTCAGAAGCTAAAGGCTTTTCACAGCTGTTGAGATTCATTCCTACTCAAGTTCATATTGGCATAGAACCTTATAAAACTCTTTACATTTCAGATGGAGACACCTGACCATATGTACACCTAAGGAGAAATGTTTCTCTTGAGTGCCTTATGTGGATTATTGGCTTTTCAGGAAACCAACCTTTGCTAAATAGTCTTGCTATTTCAGAACATGAAACTTACCAGACCGTGAGGGCTGGTTGCACAACTTTCCCACTGCTGTGATTTGCAGTAGGGAAGGGTGTTTTTCCAATTGACTGTATTTTTCTTGTTCACATACAGCACTTTCAGTCTTTCCTTCTTCCTTTTATTTTCTGTTTGATTGTTGTTTACTTCCTCTGCTTCATTTGCATCTCCTTGTCCCCCGCCATATCTCAGATCCAGGCATACTCCCTTTTATGCAGTTGACTTTGTGTTTTTTTCCTTCCCTCAACAGCATGTGTACGAGTGCTTTTCTCAAGATCTTCTAGGTTGCTTACAGAGGGAGAGAGGCAGGGTGACAAAGAGGGAAGGAGATAGGCATATGACAAGTTTAATCTTGTAGATCCATCCTCTGTGGATTCCCATTCTTGCTGCTGATTCCCTTCTCCTGTCACCATGGGGTAAATGTGCTTTCCATGGGATACTTACACATTCGTTATCTTAACTAAGTCCTTGCTCCTGAAATTTTTAGATCAGTTGTGTATTTGGAACAGGAGGACTTTGTGTTGTAACTGACGTCAAATGAATGGAGAAGTCAGGTTCGACTGAGGCACTGGGATGAATAGCTGTGTTTTCAGACTGCAGAATGCTGGCTTTTAAGTTATTTCTGACAATGGGTAACTTTAAATATGGATCCTGCCAGATGCCTAACCTTATTTAGGTGATGAAAGGGATGATGAGTTCTTAACAAAATGAGGAACTCAGCTCAAAGAGCTGGCTTTGCCACCCTTGAAAATATCTTAGATTTTTTTTGTTCTGGTGTGCTAAATTAAAGTCACTTTATGATATTCCTGCTTTCTACCATCCATGATTCAAAATACAGGATCTGACTTTTTAAGTCTTCTGCTGAGCCTTGATTCAGCACACCCCCATTGCTATATTGCAGTTACAGGGTATGAGGTATGGTCCATCCAATGATGTGATGGTTCCATGGGATTCAGTCTCAATTTTGCTCACTTCTTACTCAGAAAAATCTTTATATATATATATACACACACATATATAAAAATTGGAAATCTTATCTGTATTCATTTCCTCCTTAACATGCACTAGGAATGAGTCCTAGAGCAGAATGGGATTCTGCCTAGTGCTTCTGGTTTCCAAGCCATGATGCCTCTCTCAGAGCTGCACTGGGCTTGTATTTTGAGTTCAGAAAAACAGAATATCACCAGTTATGAATGTGAAGGGTGCTGACGGAAGTAATCTTTAAATTTATCATAGGTATAAATTGCCTATCATCATGTGTGACTGGCTGCGGTTAAGATTTCACTTTGTTACGGTATATGCAAGTTAGGAACCATAGGCTAAAGAAGCACTTTATTCTACAAAGACAAAGATGTCTTGCGTGTATTGCTTTCCTATCTTTTCCTAACCTCTTTGATGATGCAAGAAAGAAAGATGGGAGCAGTAGCTCACTTAAGGAGATGGAGAGTGAAAATAGACCCATGGTACCCTTGGACTTTGCCTGTTGTAGATCCTTCTTACCAAGGAAATAACATGAACGCAAATGGTTCCTTTCAAAAGGAATGAATTTTCAATGTATGTAGAAGGTGTTATGTACAAGTCCTAGAATGATTTCCTTTAGCTTAAAGCTTATTGCTAGTTATGATCAAAGCATGAAGCATTTGTGTTATAATCCTGCAGCTGTTCTATAAAGGAAACTGAATTCCTCATGTAACTCAGAAGAATGGTAAATACAATATTGTATCTTGTATTTCTCAAGTTCCTTTCGCTGCAAAGCGCTTTCAAATAACACAGCAGGAATGACTTCTGTTGCCGAAGAAGAGAGCCCCCCTGTGAGATGAAACACGGCAGTTTTAGCAATGCACAGCAGTAGAACTCAAATTTTTCCGTTTCAGGGCAGAGAAATCCACCATACAGCTGAAACTTCAAGGAAGAGTTAGGGAGACTAATTTTTCCAAACAGTTTACGTAGGAGACATCTGACTACTGTGCTCTTCTAAGGTGATTTTCTTCAAATGTTCAGTGGTAAAAAAAAAAATAAACCATACATCTAGCTAGGTAATCTGGAAGTAAAGTCAAATACTGGACTTATTCCCAAGAAAGTCTCAGATCTTGCAAGTCATCAGATCCTGAGCTGTTTCAGTAAGAGTTAGAGATGCAGAAATACAGGTTAAATGATGTGGTTGTGGAATTCTCCTTTGCCATCCCATATTCCCAGTGAGCCTCCTCTGCTGATATGCTTAGTCTGGACAGGAGGTGACAGAGCAAGTCTCACTTCTGCTAGCAGGGATGCTTTCCTGTACTGGGGAGTTTTCCACTTCTGTATCTACTGCCCACTCATGCCACATGCCCAGCAGAAAGTATGTTAAGAAGCCGTGTCAGGCTCAGCTACAAACAGATAACAAAAAACAAGGCCTTTGAACAAAAATGCACTCATGGGAAATAGCAAGTGTTGTCAGGATGTTGCAAATTCAAAGAGAACGTTGAAGTCAGAATGCGTATATTTTAAATTAACTGTGTAGAGTGACTTACCAGATGTATCTCAGGCTATGTGAAGGCTTGATCTGAAACTTTGCTTTAAAAATAATTCTGGAATGTTGTAAGTGTTGCCAAAGGACTGACATTAAAAATAGACCTGAAGCCTGATGGCATTGGTATTTTAGAACCATTTCTACTGCTCTTCATGTAACTTCAGTTTATCTTCCTTTCCTAGTTCATTAGCACTGAAGGGCATGTGCAGGGAAACAGAGTCTTCATTTCTGTAAGCCTTCCTGTGCTTCTGTCGCTTTGCTCCCTAATCTAAAATCCTAATCCCCTGTGACATCCCTGTTAGTTGCTCTGAACAAAATTCTGTTGCTACAGATGGAGGATTATGACACCAGGCAAGGACTGTAAGCAGCGAGAGTAGATGAACTCTTGAAGACAAAGATGCTTTTACCATGCAAATGGCCCATAGTACTAAGGAGTGAGGCAAAGCGTAATACCCAGGATCTATGCTGTGCCGTCACAACTGACTCTAAAGACAGCCGATCAGGCTTCAAGCTTCTTTTTATTGTCAGCATTTCAGAATTCCTTGTCAGATGGTGCTATGGGGTGATGCTTTTTCCTCTTGCTGCTTTAAAAATACTGTTACCATCTTCACAGTTGCTTGTTGTAATCTTCACAGTTGCTTGTTGTAAAATGCAATTCAGAAACCAAGATTCTGGGCGTAATTCAAACGCCTTGGCTCTATGGCCTGTTGCCGCTGAGAACACCTCAAGCTCCAGTCACTCGGCTTCGTGCAAGCTTCTTTCTAGATTAGAGTTCTAGTACTTCCTCCTGTAAGTATCCTGGACAAAGGCTGTCCCCAACACAGTAATGCCCATTATCTAGTCCAGTTGCTGATTAACCAAAGTGTTCTCAGTAAAGTGCAGGTAGAGCAGGAACACTGTCATTGAAATTGCTGTTCTGCTTTGCTTCTTCAGCCATTCTTATCCTCGGATAACTCGGAAATCTTAGGCAAAATGACAACTAATATTCTATTTCAGACTAATATTCTATTTCATTCCTTCTTTTCTGGGGCCAGAGTAAGTCTGAAGCGTCCAACCTCAGCCTGACACCTGTATGTTGTCTCTGGTTATATCCATGTCTTTTTTTTAAGTGTAAGGGCAAGGGAGAAGTGTGTCTGTACATACACCTAGCAGCTCACACCCTACGGTCTGTCAGTGCTGCTGTAAACCTAGAGGTGATATGTTAATTTCACACTGTGCCAGTGAGACCACCGGGATTCATACAGCTGAAGATGAGTTGTGGGGGTGGAAGAAGGGGAAGAGAGGAGGGGAAGTGTTGAAAAATGCTGCTCGGCTTTCTTTTGGTATGAAAAAACACGCTGTTTTGCTGTGGCTGCTGCTGCATCTTTACAATAGGTGAATTTTTCAGGGATTTTGTTGTCTGTTCTTCTTGTCTGCACTTAGGCTTCTACTTAGAAGGGTTTTATTTATTTATTTATTTAAACAGTATAACAGATCATGGAAGAAACTCAGGTTTTTGTTGATGTTCAGTTAAACTGCCTACCTACTGATCTTCATGTGCTCCTTCTCACTGACACTGAGATGTAAAGAAGCCAAGATAGTGAAGTAGTGACTGAAGTTCATACATTCTGTTCTCACAGTAGGGAAGAATGGTCTGGTAGGAAGAGGGGGAACTGTGCGCTAAAACTGAGTGTCTGTTCCTGGCTTGGTCTTTGAGTTGTTGGGAGGATTACGGCATGATGCGTAGCTTCCAGTTAGATGCAAGAGCTGCAAATGCTTGTAAATAAGGAAGAGTCTAGATGGACAATCTGAATATCAGAGATGCTATACAACCATGGGATGCAGTGTAGGTCTTGGTAGATGGAGGCTGAGGTTTTTCGTTTTGAGTTAAAATATTTGAAAATAGTATCTCTACTTTAATGCCTCCCATCTCATCTGTAAAGTACAGGTGGTACTTCTGATATAATGAAGAGATAAGGGTGAAGTGTGGGATGAACCTAATGGAACTGCTGTTGCTAACAGACTAATGAATGTTGCTGAAATGGGTAGAATGATTGTTCGCTTTATCCTTATGCTGTTGTCCTTAGGGTTAGACTGGAAATGTTTGAGATTGATCTAAGGCAGCCTAGCCTGTTATCTTCTACGCTTCTTGTTATCTTGTACTTTTTTCTTTTCCACTAAGTGTAGGATATAGAATAGCAGATATGGCAACTATAGTTGTAAGTTTCATTTGAAGTACTGCACAATAGGAACAGTATACCTGTCTGGATTACTGAAGATAAAATGTTTTCTAGCAAGTAATGTCCAGACTTATCTTGTTTGTAATATATAGTTTGAAGCTTCAGTTCTGCTCTCAATTGATTCAGAATCCAGCTACCTCCTTGTGGATGACATAGTAACTATCAGAGTTCTTCTGATGTGAAGATCACTCTTTTGCCTGTTATTTGTGTCTTTGCAAGGTTATCTGGGTAGGATAGCAACAGTTAGCTCCAAATAAAAGACAATGAAAGGCTGTTCTGTTAGTAATGGCTGCCTCCCCCAAAAGCTGTGGAAACCTGTCCAGAGTAGAAAGTAAAGCCTCATGGAGTAATGTCATGTTTTTTTTTTTTTTTTTTCCGGTTTTGCACTTCACTGATGTGTTTCCAGAGGAACCTATGTAATGGTTCTTTGGGTAGGATGAAACATTGTTCATGGGCCTGTTTTCTAGTCTGCAGCCCTAAAACAAAGGGGATCAAACTTCAGGGGAAGCACATGAAATTGGCAGTGTTTCAGTTTTCCTTGCATCACACCATATTTTATCATAAACTTCTGTGAATGAGTGTTGAACATATAAGTTGAGCCTGCCTAAGAGGGAATATCTTCCTGTTCAGTCTTCCTTCTTCCTGTCTGTTACAGTTTACTGTTTTGTCGTGGAGTGTACAATTGTCTATGTGCTCTTTTACTCGAGTTTGTTGCACGTTCAGGAATGGAAAAGTGGTTAGTGCTTTCTCTGTTCTGCATGAGAATGTTGATAGTAACAGTAATGATGACTTGGAATTGTTGTGGGTCTCACTAAAATAATTTTTTCAGCTTTGTTTCGTTCTGTTCTTGTCATCCCTTCTCCAGGACCAAGCACTACCTGCCAGGAAGATTCCTGTGCAAATCAGGGCATCTGTAATCAGCAGTGGGAAGGTTTTACCTGTGATTGCTCCATGACATCGTATTCTGGAAGCCAGTGCAATGACCGTAAGTAGCCTTTTCCACTGGATTAGAGAGGGCTGAGAGTTCTGAAAGAGCACAGAGAAAACAGTTTTACTTAGTGGAAATACAAAGCTTTCCAATGGTAAAGCCAAGCTTTGATTCTTTGAAAGGTTTCTTGAACCATATCCCAGGTTATTTCTCTCATTGTTAAAACAAGAATATGGAAATATATACTTGGTACGTGGGTATTGAGGGGGCGGGGATGGTGCTGTTTTCTCCACTTTTTTAAAGCTAACTCAACCAGATCAAGGATGATAATTGATGTTAATTGAACTCCTAGTTTAGAAAAAACAGGAATGAATTGTGTGTACTATGTGTACTATTTACATAGGTACAAATTAGCAATATCTTGTATGCTGAGTTGCGCTTTGATGTTTTCATTCAAACTTTGGTGGCAGAAATGCGAAATTCATATAAAACTGATGAGCATTGTTCTAGATTGGTTTCTGTTGAGTTACTAGCTGTATGCAGAAGTGAAAAAAATGCGAACTGGTTGGTAGAATTTTCAGTTAAAACTGAACAGGGAACTAAACACAGCACCATTGTTGTGCTTCCTGGTATGTTGATTTGCTTCTCAAAATATTGGATATTATGTTATTGGCCAATGAATATTAAGATCTTTGATAAAATAATTGAACAAAACCCCAAAGTCATCCTTTGGGGTGAGATATAAGCCTTCAGATGTTCCCTCTGCTCATCCTGGTAAGGCTTTTCCTCCTGTCACCAGGGAGCAGATCACTTCAGCTCTACTGTCTCCTGACTTCTGTTGTTTAAGCAGACAGCTAGTTCCCATTTCTCTCCCTGCTCCAAGGAGTTGAACAAAGGAGCATATATTATAAGCACTGTAGTAAGTATAGCAGTAGTTTACAATGCTTTGGTTCATTGTGTGCTGAAATTTTAAGGCTGGAAGATTCTTGCAGTCCATTCTGCCTGCATCTCACAAGCTGCAGCTTCTAATTAAGGGTCTTTATGGGAGACTTTCTTAGTGGTACAGCAAGGTGTGTGATATTGGTGCCACAGTACTGTCTTATCTACACCTCTTCCCATGGAAACTTGAGATGTGGCTGAAGTGATGGCAAACATGACAAACTACTTAACGAGTGGTGACAGTTGGTTCCTGCCAAAGGCCCCAAAGCCTGCTTTTCTGTGAGTCATTCACTAAGTGCCGTGTTACCTGAACTGCTCCTCCCTTTCTCCCAGTGTAGTTGTTTCAAATATTGCAAAGGCCAACCGCTGTTCTGCAGCACTGGCCATACTACAGGTATGAAGGGTTCTATGGGCACACATTTAGAGGCTTCAGTGCCAGATTTGGTTTTGTGTTGATTTGGAATCCAAAATGACCCCACTGGGACTAGAAGAAACATTTCATACCAGGGCAACCAGATGCGGCTCTGAGTTTCTGCTTTGTTTTATTTTTTATTTTTTTTTTAAAACAAGAGGTACGTAAGGGGAAATTGGAAGCTGTATTGGACACCCAATTCTCCATTCCCACACTCCTCTTGTTCAGTCATTTGGCTTAGTCTTGCTAAGCATAGCACATTATAAAAACATCTGTGTAAAAGAAATGCTGCTTTGAAGCCTGTTGGGTTGCATTTGAGTACATGCTATGGAAATCTCTGAAGAGGTTATTGATACTGTCTTTGTTTCTAATATGCTGGGCTTCACAGCTCCAGAATGTCACAGTGCCCTTGTTATACTGTTGCTAATGACTTAGAGCAGGCTTTGTAGAGTCAAAAAGACAGGTTTCTGTGTCTGTAATTGGGGATTCCTTGCTGCTTTTTAGAGCTAGTGGCTGGAAACCGTGCAGAGCAGAGACAATGGCTTGATTTGAGTGGGGGTAACTAAGATGAGGTAGTAGCCAGCTTTCCAGTGTCTGGCCTGGCTGGTGTTTTAAAAATGCTCACAGGAGGTTGTGGGTTTGAAAATGGTCCAGAAAGGTAAGTCATGTGGATTCCTGGAACACAACAGGACTTCAACCGGGATCTTCAAAACGTGCGTATAACCTCTTTGTATATGGTTTTATAGTCTTTGCCTTGTATCAGGAGGGGAGATTTCTGCTCCTGGTTGCCTCATTATTTTACGAAGTGTCTGTGGAGAGGGAGAAGTCTTGCTTCTTGTTCCTATCTATTAGATATTGTTGTTAGCATACCCCCCAAGTCTAATGGAAATGTAAGCACTTCTATGTTAATTAAATTACATGTTCTTCAGACTGGATTTATAGTAAATGATGGCAGGGGGAGATAACTTCTGTGTAACCTGAAGCCATGCTATGCCTTGCTATTCTATAGAAATGCATCAGACTATTTGGTAGAATGTTTTTTTCTTTTTTTCTTAGTTGTTTTTTGTTTATTTTTAAAAAAAACAGAAGTCAGTTTGGTGGATAGCTACTCTTTTTTTTGAACAAACAAATTGTCATTTCCTGTTAATGTATATCAGATTATTGAAGTCAATAGAACAGGTCTAGATTTACACAATGAAAATGGTAGCAAAAGTAAGACTAAGTGTGAATATAATTACCTCTTCATTTCTGTTAACTCATGGATCCACACCAGGAAATTTGCATTGTCACCTGTTAGCAGAATATTTTAGCAGCTCTGAGATAGATAAATGACATATCTGGTGTTCTTTTAAAATAATCTTAATCATCTCCAATTATCAACTGATAAGTGTGATTTGTTATTTGCTACCCTAAGCTTTGCGAAGTTGCTCAATGTTATTAGTAGGGAAGGAAGCTTAGTTGAGACAGTTTGCTTTTTAATTTTTGTTCCAGGACTGGGCCGCTAAGATTCCCAATTTAGATGTAACTGGCTTGGGACTGCAGGTTCTGAGTGGTGAAGGAGAAGCACAGATAAACTAGGGTGGTAGAGATGCAGGATGTACATCTATAGACGCCCATACACATTCATCGGTGTCACTTAACAAGAGGAGGGTTTAAATGCCTAGTGGAAATGATGATACAACCTTAACTTCTAGCTATTGGGTAGCTCTGTTTTAGATGTCCTTTAATCTGCAGGAATTCAGAGTCCTCAGGATAAGAAATCAATAGAAGCTGTGAGCATAAATATACTTGTTCTAATGTGTTTCGAGTTAGCTAATTTTTTGCACCAATGTTTAAAACAAAACTAAAACTCAGTTTGAGACGGTCAAAAAAGTGAATTTGAACATCTGCCCTGTGTACTGGCTAGTACTGACACCTATAAAGAAAGGTATAAATAGAAGAACTGGTACTATTTGGGAAATGCTAGCTACATTCTCCTTGCCATTTAAGATGCGTTCTTCCTTTTTCGAAGCAATTCCCTCATTTCTCCTTGCCATGTAAGATGTGTTCTTCCTTTTTTTTGAGGCAATTCCTCATTTCTTACTCTTTACAGATGTTTTAAGCAGTCTAGCAACACATTCAATGAATCTGGGCTTTCAGCCTGTTCTCATGATTTGTTTGTTACTCGAGGATGCAGGAAATCACCATTAATACACTGCAGTTGGTGCTTATGGATATTGAACAACCTTTATGTTCCAAAGTGTTGTATATTGCATAAACTGTTCAAATGTGTAACTTCGAGCAGATAAGGTACTGGAGTTGGAAGTTAACCTGTAATATTAATGAAATGCATTGCATCTGAGGGGAACTCCATCCTGCCTACCTAATTTAATTGAAGTGGGTTTTTACCATGATCTCAGATGAAAACATGGTAGTTACAGACTCTTACCTGAGATGTGGCATGTGCTTAACTCTTGTCCCATAAACAGCTTTACAGATTCCTTACCTTATTCTTGTTCTCATCTGTCTGGACAAACAATGACATTTTCTTCCTTGCACAGAGAGAATGCATAAAAAAACGAAAACCCTTCAGCGGTCTAGCTACTGGGAATGGTATATGTATGTCAGACTAGATCATAGAAAATACTGCTTGTTACTCAGTGCCTCATGCAGATGGGTAACACCAAGGGTCAGGCTTTGCAGGAGAAATTGCCAGACTAACACGAGTATGTATTAGTGGAGGCTGTCTGTAAAAGATCAATAGCCTGCAGCAATGACAAGCGCAAGGAATGTATAAAGCACTTTTACAAACAGCTTTTTTTATATCATTGTTGAAACAGTTGTTAAGACCATCTGCTGGCTCTTGGATTGGCTTTTTGGGGGGTATTTTTTCATTTATTTATAAACTCTGGGTGTTAATATATACCCGGTTTAAAAACAAGTTTTCAGTTCGTTTGGTAAAAAGCAAAGGCAGCCCAAATTTATCATCTTGCATGTATATCTTCGTGTGCTTCCAGTCTGCATGCATTTCAAAGAAAGAGCCTGTTGATAAACAGAGCAATCTTCTAACCTTTTAATGGGATTGTTTTGCTAAGAAGTGCTTGTTTTGTTTATTTTTTGTCTGAGAGGCAATATTCAGGGCTGTTGTTCTTTTTGCATAATAAGTTATATTTCTCTTCAAATGATCCTTTCCATGTGATGCATAACCTATATACTTCTACTGTCTGTTGGTGAATCACATTTGAAGGAGGTAAGGATTAGAGGAAAAGGAAGTCGTGGTGACTTTGCTCTTTCATTCATTGACTTAGCACTGTTGTAGCAAGAGCTTTTGTGAACTTCAGTTCCGTAATCATAGTGAGTGAGGCTTAGTATCCAAAATCTTTTCTTCCCCTGATTTTTAAAGGAAGGATATCAAAATTAATAAATGAAATCTAAGAGCAATATTTGAGATTTAAGCATACAACAATTTGGATTGAATGAGGAAGACTGAAGCTGGCCTCACCGCCACGTGTGTGTTCTGGGTGAGGTGCCAGGGGTGCTGGAGCACACCCTTCTCTCTTCCACTACTGTCCTTCCCTTCACCCCCACGTAAGTGAATAAATATGCAAGTGGATTGATGCTTGTGGAGCATATTCTGTAGGCAAGGTTGCAAAGAGGCAGTAGCAGAACCAGCTTTCTTCATCCGTGCTTAAATAGCACAGCAGAATAGTCATGAGAGGAGGAGACTGCTAACAGGGAGAATGGCTGAAGTAGTAACCAGGACTTTATGGTGATAGCTTTATTCTGATGTGCTTGGGAGCCATTCGTGCTCCCCTCTTGTGCTGCCTGTGTCACTAAGTGGTTACAGTTATCTCTAGGGAGGAATTCAGACCCCCAGCTGGGAGATGGTCCCTCTTGTCAATAATTTTTTGTTTGCCACCATCTGGGACAATTTTTGTCAATGTCAGCATGCTCAGCTTGATTTACTTGCAAAAAACATTTTCATTGTTCATGTTTAATTACCACATGTTCATTTGTAATGTGCCCAGCTTATCACTTAGTGAGTCAGAGAGCAAGAGGTTGCTAGTGTGTAGAAAATAAATCTGCATAGACTTCTTTAGTCATGCATGGCTAAATCAGTCAGCTGTTTAAATATCAGCACACTTAGGGATTCGCCTTTGATACTACAGAGACATCCACCCTATGTGAAGCAAGAGTCACCTCTGATTTATCTCGAGTGAATCATACTTTGTTACAGCAGGTCAGGCACCCTGCCTACTTCTTCCCTCCTCATGCTTTGCCCTTGCTTACTCAGTGCTCTTTTATGTACCCTCTACTATAACTAGTATTTTCTGCCTGGTGGCTCATTTGCAGTCCCTACCCTAAGCCTTTGGCATCTTCTGTCACTGTCTCTGAATGACCTTATCCTCAGAGCTAGTATAAGAGAGGAGGGAAATATAACTTCGGAGTTTAGTACATGGTGTAAATCGTACTATTGTGATTTGGATTGTGAACCCTGCTTTTACCCTTCTTACCGCTGTTTATTTTCATTTGCACTGCTACTCCAAGAACTGTCATGTCTTTAGGGCAGAGATCTGTCTTTGCTTCTTACTGAAGCACCGTGGACTTTTCTGTTGCTTGGTAATAATCCACTATGTAATTGCTTTAACATTTGGGTGGTTTAAGAATGCCTGATGCTTTTCTGTGTACTGAAAGGCATTTCCCTGCCTTTGAGTAATAGCTGTAAAGCATCAAATCAGGCTGCAGATCAAGAGTTTGCCCCATGTGCCCTTTGGGAGTCATCCAGGAAGAGTAGTGTTAACTTCAGGGAGGAACCTGGGTGTCCCTGTTCTGCGTGAGAAAAGGGGGATTTGAGTGACAGGTGCTTTTTGGAATTGCTTCTTATGCACCTTTCAACATCTCCTCAAGGTGCCCTGACAGAAGTTTCTTTTTTATTTTTTTCAAATGTGAAAGCTAGCCAACTTTATCCTTTTGTGATCCCCAAAATGCTGTGAGGTCTCTAGTGAGCAATTTAATTACAATTGCTTCAACAGCTTGGCAGAAGGAGCATTTAGGATGAGAGCTGCAATCAGTCATTGATATCTGTGCACACCTGGTTGCTGTCAGCACATAAGCTATGGCCCAGCCATGCTGCAAACTTCAACAGGACAGGAGGGAGACTTTTTACAGGTGGCAGTGTTAACAGCTTCAGTATCAACCTCTGAGCAGTTCAAGCAGTTTCTTAATTCGCTTCTAACATTGCTCAGCAGCTATGCCATTCTCATAGGTATGTCATAGAAGAATCTTGCCATAATTTAGCTCCTTTTTGGTCATGTCTCTCATTGGTGACAGTGTGTTGTGGTTTTTTTATGTAATACTTGGTGGTCGTGGCACTAATTACCTCTTTTTGTGTTACAAGGAATTGAGTGAGTGATACGTGGTATTTTGGCCCATGAAAGAGCTGGTTTCAGAAACTGTTCCTTCAACAATGGCACCTGCAGGTTGTATGATCTCTGAGAAAACCCTGATGTAAGCTGACAGCAGTAACAGAGAAGTGGTACAACAAAATAGGAGTCTGACTGTTCTGTCATCCCACCCCAACCTGCGTTTGCTGATGATAATCTCTAAGCACATATTTCTGCGAAATGTAAGTTCATAAGCGTAGTGTTCTAAACTGTCAAATATAACAAGGATTTGATGAATTTTAAATGTAGCTTTTTCCTTTTAATATCATGTGTATACTTGCTTAAGGAGCAGTAAATGTAAAAACCCAAGGAGAAGACCAAAACAGGCTTCAACCATCAACTTCACTTTTCAAAGACTCTTCTTAGATCAGCTCTTTCACGGAAGATGGTACAGTACTGAATTTGGAAGCTGATGGCAAATGTAGTGTTGGCTTTTGTAGGCAAAAGTAACCATTATTTTAAGTGGAATCTTTTCCATATAACACTGTGAAACTTATATTCAATTGTAGTGCCTAGTACTCCAGGTGAATCTTACACCAAGTTTCATCAGCATCACCAAGTTTCAGGGCAGCAGGTGATACCTGAACTTGTGCAAAGAAAACTGCACAGTTGCGAAAGCTTGTTAATCTTCCTGCAGCTGTTCTGCTGTTGATCTGCAACAGTATATGCCAGCCACTAAAGCATGTGAAAGCACAGGTGGCTTTTATTTCATTGCCTCTTCATTCCTCTATCAATCAGCCATGACTGGTGCTATAGCATCTGAGAATTTGAATCTCAAGTTAGGCCTGATTTCCTGTATGGAAGCTCTGTCTTGCAGTAGGCTGCTCCATTTTCTGCCCCCATTTTCTGGGTTTTGTGTGCTCTCCCGTCTGTGCAATACCCAGTCAAGTTAGATGCCTGTGCTTTTAAGTCATTCCTCTAAGCGTGATAAGAGAGATGTAATGGTGTTAATGAGATGGGATGCGGTTCTCTTAATGCTCTCCTGGACAGCATGAGATTCTGTTGGAGCACGAACTGTAACTCCTCCTTATCCCTGTGGGGTCCTCTAGGTGATTCTTGTTTATTTCCCAGGCTGCCTACTTGGAAAACAGTTTGCGAAGAGGAGCCTGTATTAATGGGTGGGAACCAGACAGATGGAGATAGAAGGTGGTCTTTGTATTTTATGGACTAAATGGTCTTTGTAGTAATGCTTTTATAAATATGAAATAGTTCTTTTGACTTCAGTGAGGTAACTTGAAGTCTATCTCAGTGATGCTGAGATGAATGTCTGGCTTGGGATTCCCTGAGTCCAAATATCAAATATGCCTACTTCTTTTAAGAAAGACGCACACATACACATGTATATGTGAGTGTTTTATACTTCAGGATGAAAGCTACCTTAGATTACAGTCATTAGCATGGATAAATATGTCATAAAATATTTACAGAGAATAAGCAGCTGAGAGAAAGCCAACATGCAGAGGAATGCAGGCAGTGATAGTTTTTTTTTCCTTCTTGCAGGCTTTATAGCTTAAAAGGCAGAAGGCAGGTGTGAGTGGGGAAAAAGAGAAATCTTGTATGCTTATCCATGTTTTTCAATGAAAATTATTGATAGAAAAACAAAGGGCAGGGGAATGAGAGGTCCTGAAGGGTGTTCTTGTTCATTATCCTGTCTGCCTAATGTACTAATTATTGCCTGTCATTGGAGGAAGGCTACCTATTGATCTCCAGTGGAGTTTAGCTGTGTTTGGGGACATATCTTTGTTATGTTGCAATCTTGTTACCCAGGAGCTGGTATAATAATCTCAGCTGTGGAACATTGGGGATTAGATGCAAAACCTTAATTACAGTTATCTTAATAATGATCCCTGAGGGGCAGATTGAAACTGGCTGCTTGGGTACCTGTGAAACAAGCTGTGTGAGGGGGAGCAGTTTTTTGGTGGATTTGACTGTTTTTGTGGAGGTGTTTCACTGCATGCTGACATTTGAGGCCTGTGCAAAACCTGGGAGTGGAACATGGGGCTGATTGCAGTTGTGTTGTTTTCAGGATTTGGGGGCCACAAGTGAACTTAATCTGACAGTGGAAGGGAAAAGCCTTTTAGAATTGAATTTAAAAAAAAAGGAAGAATAGTCAAATGACAGCACTTCTGTTAGAGGGAAGCGTTAACTGAAATTCCAGTTAGCTGTTTGTGTATTAGTGAAATTCTTAAGATAGATCTGAACAGATAAAAATGAAGAAGGAATAATAAAAAGAAATGAGATGTGGTTGATTTCATCCTTTTCAAAACGAAGTTCACAATTTATTGCTCCATCAAAGTGATTAATTTGTTTTGAAAGTCATCAAAGAGAGCTTTAAATACCTGAGAAAAAAGACAGTCTTAGTTTCAAGGTGTTGACCTAAGTTCCATCCCCTATGTAGAGGTGGGTGATTTAATCACAGTGCTGCTCTGCGAATCCCTACGGCTCTTCCCAGACCTCAATGTTGGAGATGAGCAGCAGGGGCTCATGCTTCAGGTGACCTCTCTCGTCTGGGAGATGCCTTTCGGGATGTCTCCGTTGCCGACTGCACTCGAGCATAATTGTGAGTGGGATGGGAGGGAGAGCAGGAAATGTCTCTTTCCCTAGGAAAGCAGAGACACATTTGATCTTCATGGTGTGCTTCTGTCCAAATGCCTCAAGCCTCAACCTGAGAGCAGTTGTACTTGTGTTCGCTGGGGAGCTGACTCAGATAATATAACTGACCTCAAGACCAGAGTGTCTTGACTAGACTCTGAATTTAATAATACACCTGCCAAATATAAGCAGTTTTTTCTTTCAAAGAGACTCTAGCATGTTGATTTTTGAAGGAAGTGTGGTTGAAGCTCTATTTCTCCTCTTGTCTCTTTTTTTGAAACCTAATTGCAGTGCTTGGCCACAGCAAAGCTGGTGTCAGGTTTGCTGACTTCCCATAACTATCTGTCATATTTCTTTTGTTTTTTTTTTCTTTCTCAGATTGCACTAAATGACCTTCTGTCTGTTACATTTCTGCCCTGCTGATCTCAGGCAAATGATGAAGATAGATAGCAATATCACCAGCCATCCATCATACAGTTTGTAGGTCCCATAGAAGCATCTGTGTCTTTAATAGTTTATCTGTCACAGATCTTCCCAGGACTGAAGCTGAAGAGGTCTAATACTGGTATTTCTTTTTATGCTGGAGACTTCAGCAGTCAGGTGTCTTGCACCTGGAAATGCAGACTGTCATGAGAAGTGCCTGTGTTCCAGGGTTTAAATTAGGGATCTAAGCCAACTACATATTACAGAAGGCATTGCTGACGTCAGTAAAAGACTCAGTTTTCTTCTTTGCTTTTGTATCACGGGATTAGTTGTGTTATCAGTGCAGAATGAAGCAGATCTGGCTTTCAAGCCCACAGTCGGTGTCACTGAGTAGATGTTCTCGGAAGCAGTGATTGGGAATTTGGCTGCGGGCTAACTGTTGTAGGCATTCTACCTACTTGATCTGGGGTAGGAGAAAATCTGGTCTGCAGCGTGTGAGAGAAGTCCACAGGCATAATGTTTGATTCTAGAAAACATGCAAAGTTATGTAGTGGGGCATGACGCTGATCTGTAGTAACAGTACTGTTCTCTGTGCAGCATAAATGTGTGGTAGTTGAGTTGATGTACACAGATGAAATACCTGTCTGAAGCACTGCTGAGTGGCACACGCTTGCTATGTTAGACCAGGTAGGGCACCACGTTAATCCTGTACCCTTAAATTCAGGATTAGCCTGGGTTTCTCCATGTACAAGTGCAGCAGATAGTGCTGCAGCTTGAAGAATATCTTGAGAACTCATCTTGTTCCAGTTGCTTGCATGCTGAGACTGAGGTGAGGCAGATCAGTCTGTGCTTCCTGTTGTTGAAGCATAAATCTTAGGAGCTAACTGTTTGTACTGCAAGTTTAAAAAAAAAAAAAAAAAAAAAAAGGAAAATATATAGCCCATTTTCTCTGTTTTTGCACTTCAGTACTGGCGGTGAATTTAATCAGCATTCACTCTGGCTTGAAAAGTCTGAAGGCTTAAATTCCTTACCTCATCCAGCTGAAACAGATGATTGTGATGGATGCTGTGGACACTAACTGGAGCTTTGTCTCAGGGGAAGCATCCTCACAGAGGTCCCCAGCATGCTATGGAACTGCTACTGAAGGCTTGTGCACATGAAAGATTTATAAGACCAAGTCATTTAAACTTAAATTAGGCCCACCAGATAACACAGCCCAAATATCACACTTGAGAGACCTGTAGTAAACTCATATGAGTTATTCAAAATGGATAGGCAGTTTATCATAATGCTTCCTGTATTTTAAACGAATTTCATGCTGAAGACTAAGATGAAATAAGAATGAACTGGGAAGTGTTTGCTGAACTGGAGATAAGTATAGCACAATGCTTGGGATGCAGCAAAGTAAGATCAACTTCATCTTGTACAGAGACCCCTGCGTTTTCCTACTTTAGAAGCCATGATGCTTAGGTGCTTTCTGTTGCAGAGATGATTTGAGTCCTTCCAATGAAGGAGAAACTATCTGAGCTTTCATATCACCTTCACTGGTGCCAGGAAGTTCTTCCTTATGATGCTGAAGATGTGAACCAGCTGAGTGACTTCAGTTGCCCTTAGATGCTCTGTAAGCATGCCTTCCTGCCTGGGAGCAAATAGAGGAAAAAGTGGAATAGCTTCCTTTGTGAGTTTCCTCCAAGCCTTTCTTCTAAATGGAAAAGGGCTTTTTTTTGCTTTTTCCAGCACAGAATGCATTGGAAGTACAGGTCTCAGCTCTTGGCAAGTTTAGCTTTTTGGAGACCTGTTTTCTTTGCCCACCTTCAGCATAGGAGATTCAGCCTTGCAAGAAAAGGGTGCTCACAGCTGCACTCGGCCTGCTGGCAAATAGCATTCAGTACAGATGGTTATCTGCCCACACGTCTCTATTTATGAAGAGGCCCCAGTGTTTATGTTAACAGTGATGAGTTTGAGAGATAAAAATAGGGAGTTGTTTGTTGTTCATTTGTTCTTTATAGATCTGCAGTGAACTTTTTTTTTAAAGCACAAATTCAATAGAGAGATTTGTTAACCTGCTAGAAGAGCAGGCTGTCAAAAAGCCAAGCTGCAGATGTCTCAAGTGCTAAAATACTTATTTCTTGTTTCCTATACTACTTCTCTTCGCTCCACGAGATGGTGCTGTGTTCCCACCAGACCCCAGGCGTGCTTTCCTTGGCTTTTCCCCAGGCCCTCAGTGGGTGTTTGGAATGCGAAAACCTGAAAGGATCTCTCTCTATCCAGTTGCCTCTTTCTGCTCTCCAAATTAATCCAAAACAGAGATTTTTCAAAATCGCCTAAGACTTTGTATAGCCCTCTGCAGTTTCCGTCTTCCTTGCTGTTTACTGTGGCTTTGCCATGACTTAGGAGGGTTTATGAAATACACAGGGGATTACTTCAGGACACCATAGTTTGGTAGCTGCCATACTAAACAGCAGTGGAACTGAGATAGCATCTTTTTGTCTGTGGTCACTCCTTTTTCACTGCTTGCTAAGTGATGAAGATGGTTGTATTACAGGAGTCTGCTTAATTCTGCATTTATTTATTTATTTTGGTCATGTGGAAAATATTTTGCTTCAGCCCTGGAAACTTCAATTATCTGATCATGTTACTTAAAACAAAATCATTAGCAGTTCTCCCACCACATGCTTTCCTACTGATGTGGGAGTTGTGGTTTTGGGAGCTCTTGTGTTTTATTCAGTTAGATTTGGAATAGAAAAATACTGATCTGGGGCTACTGCCTCAGAAAGGAATGAGCATTGGCTGCTGGTGTTTGAAAAGGCTGCTGGAGGTTGTACTGTCCTGCTGCTACAGGTAGAGAGGGACTTGTAGGGAATAAGAGGAGACGTCACATTTTTGCAAGCTGGCCAGGGTATTAGCTTGCCTTAGGATGCTAAAAGTCATATAATGTCAATGTTGAAAGTGATAGAAATGACTCATTGGCGATTTCGGAAGTCACAGATAGAGAACTTCCATTTGTTCTGCAAAACAGCTTCCTTCTTCACAGAAACAGTGCCTGGGGTGAACGGCTTCCTCACCCGTTGAGGAGCCTGCCATTTTTGTCTCCTGATTACTGTGCACAGCTTTGTGCGCTGTAGGTGCGTGTTCAGTGTCTTCACAGCTCTGCCTCTCATTGCCTCCTTGTTCTGCAGAGAAACAGCCTGTCCTCACTTGTCTTCCTGCTTTTGTTCTTAGTATTTTCCAAGCACTTGAACTTGTACTTTGCCATTTTTCTGTTGACTGTGAGTAGATTCCTGATTTGTAACTTCCAGTCTAAAATCCCCACGAGTGGTGGGGAGGTGACAGGTAGAAATGAAGTACAGAATGCTGATGTACCTAAATGAGGCTGCAACCAAATTTCCCTCACCACCACCACTTCCCACACCCACTTTTTAACTCCTTATAGCTGGTCCTGGTTAATTTGGAACAACTACAACTCCAGGGCAAGTTGCTAACAGTTCTCTCTTCCAAATACCTTTCAACAGGACTCCTAATGCACATCCTACAATTCTCATAAGTGTTACATTTCGCTTCCTTGTATTACTTCCTTGGCTCAGGAAACTTTGTGGATGTAAGCTGGAATTCCTGCCAAGAGCTATTAATCCCCATGAGCTGAGGCATGTAAATGCCATGTAATGCACCTTCTTCAGGGCAAGAGAAGCTTTTTATCTGTGTATCTCTAGAACAGTTTTGAAGTTGCTAGTAATTGTTCAAATTCTCAAAGTTCTTCACTGATCTATCGCTTAAAATGTAATACCAATCTAGAACTTCAGAAACATGACTGAGTGTGATCAGATGTACACTAGAAAGTGAGAGATTTTTCAGGTCAGAGGTTGTTCTTTTCACTTGTCAACCTACTTCTGCAACTATGGAAATCTAGCAAAGAAGTAAAAGGTAAGCTGGGCTGCTTGCTTTTTTTCTTTTCCTGCTCTAAGTCCTCTCCAGAACTCTGCCTGGGTATGTCTTATCTCAGTGTAGTAATTACACGTTCAAGGCATAGGATGTTGGAAGGTAAGATCAAGACTTCTTAGATGTGAGGAATTATTCTGCTACTGTGTGGCATTTCCTTTGCCATCTTCAAAAATACGGATGTTAGCAAATAGCTGAACTCTTCTTATTCTTCCAGCTAAGTGACTCACGTCTACTTGATATAGGCTATAGTGAGTTTTGAAGTCCAGACTGGATCACGATGTGTCAGGAACTTGAAGGCATTTTGGATATGAAAGTGGGGAGGCATGGGCAAGGTAGAACACAATCTAGTGAGAGCAGCATCAGGCAAGTACAGCTTTGTTCTTACTCACCCTGTTATTGCTGGTATAATTCAGACTTCTGACTTTCCTTCTGTGCTGCTGTCTTCACTCTGACTCAGGGTTTGCTATTCTGAGTGGGGGATAAGGTATTTGTCTTTTCCACGTGCTTGCTTCTGGAGACAGTCGTGGGCCTGCACAGAGCAGCAGCTGTGAGTCCACAGAGCTCAGTTAAACAGCAGAAGGACACATCAGAGCAGAAGGAATTGAATTCTTCAGGGACAGAGTTTTTAAACTCTTAAGCACTGAGCAAAGTTTCCCTTGTTCCTCATTTGCCTTTTTTTTTTTTAAATGGCTCTGAGTCCCCTTTGGCATTTGCTGGTTGTGGCACAGTACATCTTTTCAATGTGGGAGCTGCTAACTATAGCAGACAGTGAGACTGTTTCGTGTCACAGGGAACTTCCTTTTCAAAAGGCAGATGGAAGATGGCAGGGACTAGTTAGTTTAGAATTAGTTATGTGTTTTCCTCTGGTTCAAATCTGACTCAGCCTGTGACAAAAAAAGCATTATCCTTTGATGGCAAGTAGGTAGCTTATGTTGGGGGATGTTTTGGGAAATTGGGAGGAGATCTTGAAGAGTTCTTGAGAGAAAGCTTTGATATAAGAAAATTTCCCTTGCTTCTGGCTCTAATTAGGGCTTGTGGTCACAGTAGAGAGGTCAAAAGTTGAGTAAGCTTTTTTTGGTGTTGCTCAGGTAAGTAAATGTTACTCAGTGAATGCTGAAAACTGTAATTTCTTTCTATTGGGAATCCAACAGCAAACTGAATGAGCTGCTGGTCATGCTCTTCTAGTATTTGCCCTTTGCAGTTTCAGTTGTTGTTTTGATAATACTAGTCCTCTCAGAAAACATAAGTTGAGACCGTTAAGTTCTCAGAATGACACTTGTAAACCTGACAGTGGAAGTATCTCTTCCTAATGGCAGTAGGAAGGTTCTTGGCACCAGAAATCCTATGATTTCAGGCAATAACCAGTACAATGCAGTAATCCCCAAAGACATTTCTGAATAGCTCTGATGTATCCACCTGAGAACTCTTCACACCAAAGAAAAAGAAAAACCTATCAAATAACCATTTCTCTGGAGAAGTGGAGCACAGCAAGTCTCAAAACCCTACTAAGCCTTGACCTGGGCAGTAAAGCTGTCTGCTCCCTTTTGATCCAGGAAATCTTCCCTGCAAGAGTTCTAGTGGACTCTCTGAGGAAACAGGAGCTTTCTCTTTTTATATGAACTGGGTGCGATGTTACTGTTGGCACGCATTTAACTCCTCCTTTTCTGAGTGGAAGTTACAGAGCCCTGTGTCCTGCAGCGTTTAGGGAGTAAGTTCTGACTAAGATTTTCCTTTGTTAGTAGTCATGGGGTGTTGTAGGGACTTTGTCCTGGGCTGCTGCAATTAATGTGTTAGTCTTTGCTTTGTCCATTGCTCTGTCCATGACTCAGCTGAATTATACTGGTATGCATCCGAAGTAGGTGCAGTGTTGGGCCCTTCTGAGACGTTTGCATGCTGTCAGCAACTGTCTTGATAGACATAGCCTGAGAACCCAAAAGCACATATTGGAAGTTAGATGTGCATACAGTGCAAGTTGATCACCAGTCCTTAGAACGGCATGTTCATTGTTGGTGAACTCATCTAGACACCACGCTTATTACTAGGCTTTGAAAAAGGCTTTAAGAAAAAGAAGAAAAAGTTTATTCTGGTTAAAAAAAGTAGTTAAGTATTTATAAAAGAATTTGAAAATAGTTGTGGGGTGGACAGGAGCTTTTGAAGCCCAACTTACAAGTTTGTTTTCAAAACTCTCAAAAAGCAATTTCGCACTCCTGAATTAGGTTTTTGGTTCCCCTCCATGTAATGTTAGTTTTACATACAGCTTTCAGATTTGCAAAGAGATCAGCCAACCTTAATTTTAAATGTCAGCCACTTCAGCTCCTTGTATCGTTTTCCTTCCATATTCTTTTCACAATATGCCACCTGGCTATTAGAGTTGATGGCATTTCAAGCAGGCATTTTCTTCTCTAGAAGGCAGCTGTAGAGGTTCACTGTGTGAATTTTTGCTCCAGAAAGTCCAAGAAAAAGATTCTTTTGCTGGTCTTCTCTGCCTTCCTGTTTTAGAAGAAGTGAACCTAAAAACATTCCATTTGTATGCTTACCAATCAGAATTAGAGAGGAACTTGTTAAAGATAGCTTTAAATTGTTTAAAAAGTTATGTTCAGATTGCATATGAACATCTTTCTACTTTGCAAAGCAAATCAAGTTCTCACTGATGTCAGCTTGTTCCAACACAGTGAAGAGGCTAAACTCAATCATGTCTAACTACAACTGGAAATGTTTGTTTTCAGTCTCTTGCCATACGTGTTACTGGTTTCTGGGGATCCCATTTCAGTTTTTCCCTGACATAAGATCTTTTTCCTGTTTGCATGAATTAACTCTAAGTTATTTCTTACAAAGAATTGGATACCATTATTCTTACGTGGGCAAGGATGCTAAAGGACCTTGAAAGATGAGAAGGTTCAGCCAAGAAAGTTAATGGAGGCATGGGTATATATAAATAGGGGGGTTAAGAAGTAATCCTTCTATGTCACTATTAAGGTATTTCTTGGTTTTCTGGGACGAGAAGGAAGGATTTTCACTGTTCAAATGAATGAAATTTAAAGGTCATTGACAATAGCAAGGAATAATGGAATTCTAAAACAACCCCCAGATAATTCAGCAATTAAAAAACAAACCAAAGCGCACAAAAAAAAAAACAAAAACTGCGTCTGCTGTGTTTGTAATGGCATGATGCTCTCTGATGATGAGGGTAGGTAGGCAGTAGATGCAGATTCTTCCCTTATCCCTTTTACTGCTTCAGCTTCTAATAACTACACGGCATTAGTCTGTAGTAGTTAATCAGAAGGCAGATGTTCTAGGGTTGTCTCTTCTCCTGCCACCATCCACCTTCTTGCCTTAGTTGACAAAAGAAATTCATTATTCTATCTCCGAGTAAGAAGTTAGCAAGGGAGTGACTCTGTCATGAAGGTTAGTTCTAGAGCTATCTAGGTGTAGCCACTCAGGGTTAGGCCTTGTTGATGCAGCAAGTAAACCCTTTGGCTCTATGGTGTGCACGCATTCTAACTTCCCTGGAGACAAAGGTTATTTTGTGGATGAACATTGACAAATGATGAACATTGTGTAAATGTAGAGATATGATAGTACTTATAATTGCCTGAGCTGTTCTTGAAGCTCTGCAAGTATGCAATAACAGTAAGTAGCTGGTGGTTTATCTCATTCTACATAGGTTAAGACTTGCTCACCAGTTTCCTTCAGCTGGTTAGGTATGTTGCATTGATGATATTTTTACTTCCTTAACAGGGTAACATCATGCATAGTGTGGTGGGCTTCCTTCTCAGGGTTGAGGCAGTCCTCTCTGCTGAACTACAAATCTGAAGCATAGCTGTGGGTAGTTCCCTTCCCTACTTCCTTGTATGGGGATCTCTGTCTCCGAGCAGCCTTGGAGAGCTACTGCTCTTTGTTCGCGCAGTTCCTGTCAGGAGAGCATCATGCTGCTGATCAACTGCCAACCATTTGCTGTATTATTTGCTTAATGTGATGGATGCCTCTTTCTCTGCCTTCTTACTATTTGGAGCCAAAACGTGGGATTGTAAGTTAGAAGGTGATTAATCTTTCCTAATGGGAATCTGTGCTGCAAACAGGATCTCACCCTCTGTGTCTTCATTAGTCTTGACCAGAGCCTGCATTACCTCAGATTAGGTAATTGGTCATTTACAACTTGGAAGAAAAGGGGAGGGGGGAAGGACTTATGAAAAAATATCGACTAGATTAAGGGCATTAAAATTTAATTCCTGTTATCCAAGAATTCTGGGAGGTGGCATTTAATAAGGCATGCAGTTGAAAATCTCCTATCAACAGCAGATTCAGTCACAGCGAGAATGGTCTTACCCATTGTCTGTTGAAGGAAGTACAGTAGTAATGGATAGGGTCTCCCTGTGTACTGTGCTGTGAAACAAAAAGTCAGTTTGGGGTTATTTCTAAGGAATGAAGCAAACGGGGCAGATACTTCTCAGAGTCAATGAAAATTACTTTTCCTACTGCAGTAACATTTTTGGTGTGCACATACATACTGGAAAGTTCAAACATTTACAGATTTATATGGGCTTGCAAGTGACTTTACTGGGTCCTATTGTTGGTTGATGAGAAGCTCAACATGAGCTGGCAACGTGCACTTGCAGCCTGGAAAGCCAACTGTAGCCTGGGCTGCATCAAAAGGAGCATGGCCAGTGGCTTGGGGGAGGCGATTCTTCACTATGAAGGTGGTGAGGTACTTGAACAGGTTGTCCATAGAAGCTGTGGATGCTCCATCCCTGGAAGAGTCCAAGGACAAGTTGGATGGGGCTTTGAGAAACCTGGTCTGGTGGGAGGTGTCCCTGCCCATGGCAAGGGGGTTGAAACTTTGTGATCTTTAAGGTCCCTTCCAACCCAAACCATTCTGTGATTCTATTCGTTGGGAATGAAGACAGCAATGAAGACAGTGTTTGTTAATTATATTCTTAACCATGCTCTTCATCTTGAGCTCCATCCTTGAATTTTATGGAAAAAAAATTAGGAAAAAAAAAAGAGGGGAGAAAATGATTGGTCTGTTGATACAGGTATTATATGGCCAAAAGAGGAAAGAGCATCTTGCAATGACTGCTGGTCATTAGGAGGGCTTTCTGGCATGTAATGGTGTGATGAGAAGTTTTCCTGAGCCCAGGAGATGCGAAGATTTTTCAAGAGTTTTGTTTTATGAGCTCTGAAAGAGACTGCACGTACTGTCCACACTTGACCCCTTTCTGTGGCTTTCTTAATAAGGTAATGTAAAAATTAATCTCAGCCTTCTCAGGCTTGCCTGCTGTACAAGTCCCTCTATGAGAAGCTGTTATGCTTCACCCTTCAGCAGAGTCCAGCCAGAACGATTCTCCACGTAGTTGTTCTGGCCAATCAAGGTATTCCACGGCTGTACTTTTGATGTGTTGATAGTACTATGAATGAATTTTAGTGTAAAAGGCCAAGAAGCAGAAGTCTGCAAAGGGGCTTGGGAGTCATTGCCTTCAATGCTGTTCTTTCATAGGGAATCATATTTCATAATACCTTTCAGAAATATGTGAAGCTTTATCCCTCAATTAAAGCAGTTTTTTGCCCCTGTGCCCCGTGAAGGCTGTTTAAAAGGTTCACTGCTCTGATGATTAGAAACCTTTGTCTAATTTTTGGCCTAAATTTATTCTTTGGCAGTTTATAACCATCTGTTCTCATACCAGTATTGTCCTTTAGTTAAATAGCCATTTCTACTCCTCAGCTATTGCTACTCCCGGGTATTTGTGCACAGCAAATGTATCCCCTCTCAACATGCATTTAGCTGGGCTAAACAAGCCAAGCTCTTTCAATATTCTTTTATCAGATAGGCTTGTCAGTCCCTTGGTAGTCTTTCTCTGCATCTGTTTCAGTTCATTTTTCTTGACCAGTATTGTACGTGCATTGGCATTTTTTCATGTTTAGAAGCATAGCCATGACTTTTTGAAGAAGTTTCTGTAGTTTTTCTGATGGTTGCCTGCAAGGGTAGCTCTTATGTTTATGCTACTGGTTTTCCTGGCATATTTTACCTTTTTCAATGCTTGGGAAATAGGCGGAAATAGAGGTGGTAATGTCTGTCCAGCACTGGCACAAGATTAAATGAACTCTTGTTTTTAAGTCATAGAGTATGTGATATTTCTGCCAGTGTTTCAGTGAGAATGTGCAGGCTGTTTCTGCTGATCTGTTACAGCTGTGTCCTGTGGTGACTGGCTGGTCTGGTGGAGCTGTTTCCTGCTAGGCAAACCTTGGTGGAACTTGTCAGATTTGGTTATGCTGTAGTCTTACTCTTAATGCAGACACCTAGACATCTGCAGGATAGGCACATTTGAGCTAGTCAAATTCCCTTTATGGTCAATGAAGAACAAGAGAATCCTCCAGGGCCTGAGTCATCTAATACTACGATTAAAGTCTTAGAGCTCGTTCCTGTCTATTGCTTATGGACTAAACTTATGAACACACATTAATAGGTTGATGAGTTGAGTTAGTTGATTAAACCCACGTTAGTACTGTTTTCCCTAATGCACATTAGCAAAGTGGAGATAATTACATGCCTTTTGGATATGTGGCAAGGAAAAGTGTAAAGGGCTGTGGGCCCATTTGGAGTTGGGGAAATTTTTATATGTATGGTAGGTGGGGAAAAGGAGAGAACAGATGAAAGTCTGTTTGAATTGAGTTCTTGTGAGAATATCTGTTCTTTGTCAGCAACTAAGAGTATTCGGTCTCTCTCTGTTGGAAGCTGAGGGTGTGTCTTAAAAGAAAAAAGGTGAAGGAAAAAAAAAAAAAAAAAACAAAACTGCAACAGTTGAAGGGATTGAAGGATTGAAGGGTTTCAGCATGGATGTGGTCCTAGACTGTGTCCCCTTTGGCATCCTGGTGAAATCCAGGGTTTCAGCTTCTATGTAGTACGCCAACACTTCAGACTGTTTTCATGTACTGCTCCACAACTGATGAAGTGATTACCACTTCTCTTAGCAAGTTTGGTAGTAAGTCAAGACAGAGTGGGTTCAGCATATTAGAGGCTCTTGTCTCTACTCCAAAAGGACATATAGTGACATCTGACACAAGGAGAGTGCCTTAGACGTTTACTCTAATGCTGAACTCATTCCATGGAAGCAGTCTGCTATACAAGGCAGTTCTTCCTGGCAGTACAGCAAAATGATTTTTTTTTAAAGGGATCGGGGAGAGACAGATGAAGGATAACAAGCCAGGAAATAAGCTGATGTGCACCATTTCAGAACAAACAGACTAAGGTTACTTGTTCAGCCACTTCATTAGAAGGGAAGTCTCTTACAGGAGCCTCATCTATTGAGCAGATAGTGTGGATCCTAATGAAAAGGAAGGCTGATCAGGAACTGTCTGGTAGCTGATGTACTGTTTGTTGGTGTAAATGAGTAGAACTTGAGGAGTGACTGTGGTGGTTTTACCCAGCTGCGCAGATGAGCTCCACCACAACTGCTCTCTCACTTCTCCTCCTCAAAGGCAAAGGGGGAGAAAATACAATGAAAAGGGCTCAAGGGTTTAGATATGGACAGGGGGATTACTTAATAATTATCATCACAGTTAAAACACTCAGCACAGGGAGAGTAATAAAATTTATTTTGTGAGAAACCAAAAAAAAAAAAGTCACGACAAACGGAAAAGGCCTTTCCCCCATCCACCCTCTTCCATCTCCTCCCCCCCAAATGGCGCAGGGGAACGGGGGGCTGCAGTCAGTCCCTGACACTTCATCTCCGCCACTTCATCTCTTCATGGTCACTCTCTACCCCTGCTCCACATGGGGTCCCTCCGACGGGATGCTGTCGTTTCCAAACCGATCATACATGGGCTTCCCACAGGCAGCAGCTTTTCAAGAACTGCTCCAACGTGTGTCTGTACCACGGGTGGCAGCTCCCCCCAGACCCTGTGCTCCTGCGCGGGCTCCTCTCCACGGGCTGCAGCTCCGGCCCGGGGCCTGCTCCTGCGGGGGCTCTCCATGGGCCGCGGCCTCCTCCAGGCCACATCCACCTGCTCCACCGGGGGCTCCTCCACGGGCTGCAGCGTGGAGATCTGCTCCATGTGGGACCCATGGGCTGCAGGGGGACAGCCTGCTCCACCAGGGGCCTCTCCACAGGCCACAGGGGAACTTCTGCTGCGTTCCTGGAGCACCTCCTGCCCTCCTGTTGCACTGACCTTGGGGTCTGCAGGGCTGGTTCTCACACCTTGCTCTCCTCCCAGCTTCTGTTGCACAGCAGTTTCTTTCGCTTTCTTAAATCTGCTTTTCCAGAGGCACAAACAACATCGCTTATTTGGCGTGGCTCTGGCCAGTGGTGGGTCCCTTTTGGAGGCGGCTAAAACTGGCTGTTAACTAACGTGGGGCAGCTTCTGGGCTCTTCTCATAGAGGCCACCCCTGCAGCCCCCTGCTACCAAAACCTTGCTATGTAAACCCAATACATTGACAAATAAAAGTAAGCAATGCACAACATGAGTTTAAAGGGTTACCAAGATTTTCAAGTCCTGAATATGTAAGGATAGTAAGAAGTGTTGGGAAGCACTGAACTGTTGAAGGAGAGGGGGGCCTAACTGACTGGGCATATCACTTGATTTCTTTATTATTTGTCTGTAACCTATCCAAATGAGGCTCCCATCAAATGCTAAGCATATCATTTTTCAAGTGTAAAAATAATTCCTTCCTAGTAGGGAAAATCTGCTGAATAACCAGGCTCCTAGATGGGGAAAAAGGTTGTGAAGTCCGTAGAATATTTGGGGTTTTAAGAGCTTTGAAGGAAATAGATAGTGTTGTCCTATGCCAGAATATAGGCAGTGTGATCTCAATCTAAAGAACAGGAGGCCATTTCTTGTGTGTAGTGCTCTTGAGAAATTGAGGAGCTGTTTGTGGAATTGGCTGTATAGCTGTATAACCCTTTATAAAGTAATTCTAACATTTTTACACCTCATGATTAGTTTTTATATACTGTGATAAGGAAGTACAAGTACAAGAAATAAGTACAAGGAAAAGGAAAAGACCTAACAATAAGTCTTAGCAAAAGTCAATAATAATGTTTTTTTAATATGTATACTTTCCCCACAGCATTGCTGAAATCCCAAAGCAGCAAAATGATCTCTCTGCCTGCAATGTACCACCCTTCTGGGGTTCCTTTTCTTTGCTGCATAGCTGTTTATAGCTGTGTGGCTTTTCCCCTGCTGTGTTACGTGTGATCCAGGATGCAAAATGGACCATTCTTGTTTTTCAGCCCAATTTGAATAAAATGTTAAATGCAGACAAATGTCGTCAGTGAGCAAAAAAGTCACTGTGATTTATTTTTAATGCTATTGTGATTTTATCAGTTGCTACAAAGAATGACTCATTTCAAGTACAGTTATAGCATTGGCTTTTCCCCTTTAGCAGTCTCTTTGGTGTTATTCTGTTCTTCTTGGATGATACGAATCCTGATGTCAGAATCATGTGATGTTTTTGGCCTTTCTGTGCGAAGGAAGCTAGTAATCAGTACTGGGTCTCTGCTCTGGTAGCTGTTGGTGTAAGCAGACCAGGCTATTGTTCTGCAGTGCCTTTCTCTTTCTGCGGTTTTCTGCCCTTAAGAGATGAGATTCCCAAGTCCCCTTGCCAAGCCAAAGTGTGGGATCATTGCGTGCACTCTAGGACCCGATTCTGTCTCCCTGAAGATCTTCCAAGATCATTTACATGTGTGGGAGATAATAGACATTACAACTTCATGAAAATGCAGCAGATGTATTTTACATCTATGAAAATGTCTATAAGGAGCAAAGTATTGGAAAGAGTCCATGAGTATTTCAGTAAAATGTGATCATTGATAGTTGCGCTTCTGTAGCGCTTTTCATTGTGAAGTGTTTTTTGGACTAGTTACATATCAGGATAATTCTCCATGTATTTGGGATAGAATATGACAGCTCTTTAACAGCATGTAGCTCTGCCATCCACACAGTTTTAAGAAACAGATGAAAGAAAACCCTACACCCTACTGAAAACAGAAGAAATGTAGAAAGCAAAATATATTTGGTCACCCTTGAACTGTATGTATTCTCGTTTGTTCCCAGTAGTTCTGCAAGGAGTCGTGCTGTTGTATTATGTTTTAAAAGCCTTTCCACCAACAAACCATTGTGAATAGCGTGGGACAGAAACACACAAACGTAAGATCATTCAGAAGCGTGGTTATGGTATTAAAGTGCTGTATCTCCAGTACTGGCTCATCAGTGGTCAGTTCAGTGCTGTGACTAGCACCACGTATTTCACAACACCTGGACTGCTGGTCTCTTTGTTTGGGTTCATTCACAGCCTCCTGGAGGTAATATTCTTCGTTCGGAGCATGTGGCTGCTCCCTGACTGAGTGATAGAAGTAGCTTCTTGACTGTTTCTCAGTACCTCTTTTCAAAGGTTGCAAGATAGTCTGATCCTTAGTAATATCTTCACAAAATTACCTAGGGGTAGGAATCTTAGTGAAACAGAAACCTGATTATAATTCATGAAGTAACGTCATCAAATCAAATAAGTGTCTCAGTTAACATAAACATAGCTATGTTTCTCATAAGCTAGGAAGGTTTTTTTCTTTACCTACAGTAGGGGAAAGTTTCCTTGTATTCCATGAAATAATTCTCCTAGCCTTTCTGACCAGCTTCATTTACTGTCTAGGTAAGTTTCCTTAGGATTTTGAAACCCCGTGTATTTGATATTATATGCAGAAGTGCCTACTTTTGATAAGGGGCTGCTGTTCTTGTTTTTCAAGCAGCTTTTCTGAAGTTCCTCCCCCAAAAAATAAGATTTTTATCCCCAATAGACAGAGGGTATAGTTGTACACTAACATCAGTTAATAGGCATTCTTCGGATATGTAACTACTGCTCAGAGACCACATCTAGATTCCTGCACCTTTGGTTGGAAGCTGTCTTATTAAGACTACAGCTGAAGATCTCTTTGCTTCGCCCTAGTACCTTCTTACGAGTTTTTATTATTTTTTAGCAAAATATAAATGTTGGCCATTTCTGCAGATCTTCTCTTTGAGACTCATGCTTCTTCCTGTAACCTGTTATGATACCTTTATTTAAGAGACAGAGGACTGTACAAGTAAATAGCAAAAGCAGTCCCTGCTGTAGAGATCTTAAAATTTGAACAACTTTAACCACATTCATCTGATGAGCTGTTGTAGGATCATGGTTTGAGATGGCTCGTTCATACAGGACAGCTATGATCACAGACGGCCCTTTCTGATGGTCTATTCTTAAAATGGCAGCGGCAAGAGGCCCTCTGAGGATGCTGGTGAGAGCTCAGTGTGCACTAGAAAGGTTAGTTTATTTGTTATAGGCCAGAAAAGCAGTTTTGTGGACAACAGCTCTGATGTGGGGCTTGGAAGATACTGGGATATAAAGGGCGACAAAATGTAAAGCGTATGGTAGGAAGAGGAAAAGCAGTGAGAAGACTTCTGGAAGATGTAAAAATGAAGCGAGACCAGGGGTGCAGAACACTTTGTCATCGTTTATAAAGAAGTTAAAACAAGGGGTGGATAAGGACATAAAAATTAGCAGCAGATTGTGGTTTATGGTAATGACAGTCCCAGAGGAGTGTCTTTCTTTTGGTGACATTGAAGTAAATTGCATTACTCAAGATGTATACTAAGGATGGATAATGAGATGCGTGCATGGTAAAGAAGAGACTGCTGCTTTTATGATGGTATCAAGTGACTGAGATGAGTGCGTACGTGTGTCTGTGCGCATCTGGACATGCGATTTTGAGAGGGGATGCAGGGGAGGGAGGCAGGCAGCAGAGCAGAACAGGGTGAATGATAACTGTTTGAAAGCCTTGTAGCTGAACTTGTTAGGAGAAAAAGGGACTTTGGTCATAAATACTGACCTGAACTTCTTTCCAAACTGAAAATAGGCTTTAAAAGACTAAAGCTTTGCCCGACTGTTATCTGAACAGAGAGGAATGCTTGTTACATTGCACTGATGTTTTGCTCTTTGAACTGCAACTGTGTGTGGAAATAAGTCTGGGAAGCTGTTTCTGTGGGGCTGATGACTGGAAAATCCTGGGTAATGTTTATAGCATGGATGTCCAGGCTGGAACAGATCGGCCAAGTCTCAGAATTGAACTGCTCCCCCTACCATAACTACTCCGAAGTCTTGTGTGTCTGAAGTAAAAAAAAAAAAAAAAAAAAAAAGGCAGTGTGTGGACACCACCCACATCTATATGATTTTTTAAAACCACAAATATAGTGGAGAACAGAGTATTTTGAATGTCAAATGTGCATTCACAGACAATAAAACCGGTCGTCAGCTGAATGGTATATGTGTATATTTTCCTGTGCCATGGAAAGTGCCAGGGCTATTGGATTCACTGATATACACCTCCGGAGAGGTTCGTCTACAAAGAGACTGCAGAACAGATGGTAGTTGTAGGCATGTAGCTGTTCATTTCCAGAGGCTGACCTGCTGTGGCAAAGCCCCCTTTTCTAGCTGTCCGCTTGAATGGTGCTTGAGTTCTGCTGTACGTGCTGCTGCTTGCTGAAAATGAGCAGAGTAGCAGCTCGGGCCCAGGAGCTTTTAGCAGCTGTGATATCCTGCCAGTCAAATAGTGAAGCATGGCAGTGATGCCCTATTTGTGGCTGCCTTCATCAGACACATCCTCCAGTGATTATAGTAAATAGGGAGGAAGGAATGTCATTAGCACGTACGTTAAATGTAGGATGCTGGCATGTGAAGTGCTTTAAGCCAAGAAGTGGCTCTACTAGTCTGGACCAGCTGACCAGCTGTGTGCCACACTGCTCAGAGATGCTTGCATTAGCCATCTGCGTGGCTACTCAGCTCTTCAATTGCTGTCCTTTCTGCTGCGTGAAAAGGAAATGTATACCAGTGCTATCCTTAAGAGGGTGTTCAACAAGATCTTATAAGAAACTTCAGGCAGCGGCTATAAGAAAGGAGAGTCTGCATATCTTTCACTCCTCCACCAAACTTGTAATATAAATCACAATGTCTTTACTATTTACACTGAACTGGAGGCAGTTGTACACTGTTCAAATGGACACTTTTTTATTCTGCTTTCATTCCTGGTGTTTTAAGATGGAAGTCTCTTCAAGCAAAATTGTGCAAGTGAAATAAGTTCTGTTAAATTTTCAATGGAAGGGATTCTTAGTTCTGTTTTTTAAATGTTTGAGAAGCATCTGAAATACATAGGATTCTTACTAGTATTTCTGGCCATCCCTGTACCTTTCAGGGAAATGTGGTTTGGTGTTTCCTTTCCATCGCAGTGCCGTCTTTTCCTAAAAGCAAAGAAGAACTTTACCTTGAAGAACATGTTGTCTTAAAGCTGACTTGTTTCTGAGAGCAGCTAAGGAGTCTTTGCCGGTGTTGGCTGGAGTAAATCCACTCAGGCTGATGGGTGGTGAAGGGATGGAGGATTTATGACTTATTTGAGTTGCCATACATCACCCTCGGTGTCGCTTGCTTATGATGGCCCTGCCAAAAGATAAAGAAGTGCAGGACGCTCAGTACGGGCTACGGTGACAGGCCAGGGACAAATGTCTCTGTTGGGTAAATTGATTTGAATGGCTCTAGTGAAATATCAGTCCGGGCGGAAAATATGATAGGGTTTAATGATCTTGCTTGCTTCGTGTCCTGGTGGAATTCTAAATGCAGGACAAGTTAATTAAAGTCACGTATATGTATTTTGTCTAGAACAGCAGAATGTGTATTTTTTTAGATATCTACGTATACTAATCTATTACCTATATCCTACCTATCTAAATACAGTCTTGTATTGCATCTATTGTAGTGAAATTGCCACGAGGCTGATAAATATCAGTTGTAATTTATAGGGTGTTTATCCAGGTAACGGTGTTCAGAATACTTTTTACAGCCTCTAGAGTCTAAACAGGCAGAGACCTGGAGGCATAAAAATGCATTATGAAAAGGCAGAGAGCAGACAAACTGTTTATTTTCTGCAGGTAAAATTTTATGGACATAAAACTTAATATGGTGTTAAGATTATTTTTTCTTTGTCAGTGAACAATGGATTCAGAGCTCAAGAAAAAGTGGTTAGGTGAGGACAATTTAATTACATTTTTCTGAAGCAGAATACCTTGTGTTGCTTTTTACCGTTGCCTTTGCATCCCCAGTGAGCCTGAGCCCGTAGTTCCCCCTGAGCTGTGCTGTCTCTAACAGAGAGGGGCTGAGGACAGGGACAGCACAGAAGAATGACCTGCTCCTGCTGGCTCTGCAGGCCGTGCCTAGTGCGTGGCTGGTACCCAGCTGCTCATTGAGGTCCTTACTCCTTTTAGGTGCTCTGTGGTGCCCATCAGGCCTTTCAATTCAGGCCTTTACAGCTTTGAAGAAAGCAAGCTGCTCTGTGCCAGCACATCTAATGCCCTCTGTCCAGAGCATGTCCCTGTACAGCCCGTTCAGGCAGAGGCCTGTGGGACATAGGCCTCCTTGGACTGGTGATGGGTGTTGTGACAGGACAAGAGGACTGAAACCATTCCTGGTTCTTCTGCAAGGGAGCTCAATGTGGAGACATTTCTCTTCTGTGCTTAGCTCAGTATGTTTCTTAACACTGTTGGAAAATTGCTAAGTGTCAGAACTCGCATAATTCTGGCTGGGGAAGCTGAGGCGCGGGGCAGGAGGTGACACTTTGGGATGCTCACCAGAACTGGGAGGCAAGCCAGGAACCCCGCATCTGTCCATCTCCTTTTCCACTCAGGCACATGTGGCACACATTCTTTCTGGTCATAATTCTTTGTTGTTGTGTCCAGTATATTAGCAGTTACGTGTTTTTTAAAGCCCTGACAGGCAAATCTGCTCAAACCTTCCCTTTTGAGGCAGAGATCTTTCTAATCAGCCTCTTTTTTCACATGGCTTTCCCCCACCTATGTCCATCTCTAAATGACGGTCAGGATTGTAATCACTGTTCTTTTCTGAGTACTCACATGAGCCAAAGAAGTCTTAAAATGCGAGCCTTTCCAGCAGCATGCAGGTTGAGATCCCTTTTAAGGCTCAGCGAGGGAAGCACAGAGCAGATCTTGAGAGCAGTTCAGCATGCTCCTTGCTAGAGCTCAGGCTGGAAAATCTTGTGGTCTCCTAATCTGTCATTTCCCATTAGTGTAATTATGCAGGAGATTTTCCTTGGTGGAACTGAGAATGCAGAGGGCTTTGGCCAGTGAGCCATGGATAATTGGAGGAAACATTAGTGCAGGGCTCAGGAGCTCAACAGTCTCCTGTAGCCAGCAGTCATGACGGGTGGCATGATGTTGTGGCATGGAGACACAATGTCAATCAATCATGTTTTATTGCTTCTGCTTTTCTGAGAGCAGAAGCATAACACAATAAAACCACAGCACCTGCTATGCATGAGCAATAAGAATACAAGAAACACATCATGCAGCCCAAATTGCTGGTCCACCAAACGCTAGATTAATACACAGTAGGGAGATTTCTGAACTCAGACTTGATTCTGAGTTGAGACCTGATTCTGTGGCCCAGCTCTAAAAGTGTCCCAAGTGCAGGGTTCTCAAATTAGGCAAACTCTATTTTCTTTTAAAGATTCTGCATATTCTTTTCAGACCTCCAATCTGTAATCTGATCAAGCTTCTGCTTGATGAAATTTCTTTCCTAGTATAAACAGTCCACAGGCAGGGCAGTAATTAACCAAGTCAGTCTGTGATTAATTCTTTGTTTTCATCATTTGTTCAAATGAAGTTAGTGTGAGGATTTGTTGTCTGATTATAAACTGCTTTAATTAGATACAAATTACAGATTTTTAATATGTTTCTGGATCGGATGGTCACCAGAATGTAATAACGGTTATTTGGGTGTGAACACTCTATTTAAAGTATCAATTTAAGCCCTAGAAATACTTAAACTTCAACAATTGCAACTAACACTAGAACTGTACCTCACATGGACATTTGATTGGTGATGTTTCCAAATACATTTTAATATCCTTTGAAAGATGTAAAATAGTGCAAAGCCTCTATTCATAGTATTAAGTATATTATGACTGCAAGTGTTCACTTTAAGGAGAAGCCTGTTCAGGCTGGTTGGGAAAGGGGCACTCCTGCTGCAGAGCTCGGAATAAATAATGTAGGAGCTTTTTATCAACTCTCTAATTAATGGCTCCTGTCAGAGTCCAGATTTCCTCATTACCTTTTCAGAAAAAGCTTTAAGTTTTTAGGAGTACGTGGCCAGAGACAACTGACATTGGCGTCTGATAACTAATAAACTTAAAAAGTGAAGCTGTTCTGTGCTGCTCTTCCTCCTGCAAAGGTATGCTTAGGTTCACCTCTTCAGCAAATCAGTTTCCCTCTTCATTACTGAACTGGTGGGTCTTCCCCACATAGCTAATTCTTCAATAAGATGGAAGAGGAAAAAGCCTGTGTTTGTGCATAGGACAATGGTGCTTCTAAGGGATCAGTGCTCTTAGGAGTGCTTCCAATTATAAGAAAGACATTGACATACTGGACTGGGTCTAGCAGAGAGCTACCAAGATGTTTAGGGAAAAAAGGAGGACAGCCAGAGAACTGGGTATGTTCCTTCTGAAGAAGGGAAGGACACAGAAGGGTCTAATTGCTGTCTTTGCTTCATAATGAGAGAATTTTAAAAAAAACAACAGAGCTGGACTATTCTCAGAGTGCCCAGTGCCAGGATGCTAGGCAATGGGCTCAAGCTGCGACACAGGATATTCCAATTAGGTATAACAAAAAAATTTTGCAGTGAGGATGGTCAAATACTGAAATAAGCTGTTCAGAGAGACTGTGGAGTCTCCATCCTTAGAAGAATTCAGAACTTGACTGGACATGATTTGAGTTGGTCCTGCTTTTAGTATGGGAGTTAGACATAATGATCTGCAGAGGTCCCTTTATACCCTAAATTATTGTGAGCTCCTATGTGGAGCTTTCCTCATTGATGTAGAAACTGAAACTCTCTGCAGAAAGATGGCATTTGTATATTAGCATGGAGTCTCTCCAGTAGGAGATTCTCCAAATCAGGTGCTAATGGCCTGAATGGCTAAAAGCATTGGCTTAGGGAGGGATATGAACCTTGTTAATGACTGAAAATGAGAAAGTGTGGGGAAGCAATACAGAGGCTAAAACATCCATTGCATTTCCTGCAGGTCCAGAGTAACTTTGAAAGAGTAGAGATTTAATGGTGTTCTCCGCTGGCTGTCCTTGTTCCTATTGCCCAGTGTCAAGTGAAGAATTAGAGGCTGCCTTATTTATAGCAGAGGGCAACTCTTAAATACAGCAGATAAATTTGAATCTTAGCTACTACAACCTTCATTTTGCTTTTCTATAAATGGCTTTATGAGGCTACAAAGAAGGTTTGAAATAGTCAATCCCCCTCCCCCCTCCCACCCACCCCCCCAAAAAAAAAATTAAGTGGATTTTGTTCTTTTGTTTGTTTCCCTACCAGAGGCAGCAGACCAAGTCTGCTAGAGATTACATGAAGTGCTCTGGTTTGCCAGATGTTGCTCTTTCCTTTTTGAGTGAGGTGGTAGAGTGCAACTGCTTCCTTAACCCTAAATTTAAGATTAAGGGGTAATGGCAGTTAGATAGAATAAAAGTAAAATTGTATTTGGAGGAGGTCATGCCATGTCTGTGTTCTCTGAATGAGGCTGCCTCAAATCTGAAGGCAAGCTGCACACACACATGAACATTACAGAACTTGAAAGCTCTCCATATGCAGAAAAACATCTCTCTGAAAGCTTTATAGAGCACAGTATTCTCTGCATCTTTTTGTTTTCTTGTTTTCAACGAAGAATATTAGGTTGTCCTTGCTTCTGTCACTTCATTTAGTTATTAGTTTTATCATGTCCTGGCAGACAGTACTGTATGACTAACAGTGGAGACCTCAAAGTTGGACTTTGCCTGAATTTTACCTCCCCCCTTCTGCTTTGTTTTTGTGTCTCACTTGGATGTGTTCCAGAGCTGAAGTGCTGTCTCCTGAATGCTTCCAGGAGTCCAGAGGCACCTGGAAGGCTGCAGGTCTCCTTTTGAGATTATGTATTCCGGGGAGTAGTCACAGTTGCGGCATCACCCTGCTGCAGTGGCTCACCCCTTTACTTTGTTGTTCTCAGTTCTTTATTATGGAGCAGCACGGTATTAAAAAGTAACAGTAAGAAGTGAAACATGTACAACGTCCTCCATTGGTTAGGATTCTATTGTGCTTGCCTCTTTCTAAACAATAAATTAATTCGTTCAGGAGATGTCAGAATTTGAAGCTTTATTTTCTGGTTTATCACAGAATGCACATGAACCATGCACTTCAAGTGCAGCCACTTTGGCTTGCAATATATCACTGAATAACCATTTTGTTTGCAACAGCACGGATTTAAGTCTTATCTACTCTTACTTGAAATACAAAGTACATATTCTTATTTGGGTTTGATCCAGGAAAAAGAAATAGAGTTTCTGTATTTAAGTCAAAACAGGGCAACACGGTCCATTCAGAGTTCAAGACAAAATTTTAGGGAACATATCACTTATTATCAGCACTTCCATTTACTTTGTATGTGATCTTGGAATAACAATTTACTTTTTTTCTGGTTATCCATTATACAGAATAATGGTGCTTTCCCTTTCTTGTCATTTTCTTGGAAATCAATGAATGAACAAGTCCAATAAAAGTACTATGTGTTTTTGTTGAAGGGATTTTTCCTCCTTGCAGTTTGCATTTCAATGTCCTGCCTGTGTCACTTGAACAATGTACCTTTTTAGTTCCCCTGAAAATTGGACCAGTAATCTGATCTTCAATTTTTCATAGTTGTAATATGAGAATAATACTACTATGAGCTCTTTGAAGTGCTTCGTGAGGGAAAGGAATATGATGGTCCACGACAGCTCATATGATGAAAAGGGTTATGTGGTGCTAAATAAGTGCTCCAAATCTCGAACAGTAGGTTGACCAGTCGTGAGCCTATTCGAAACCCAACCTAAAGAAAAGCTACATGGTGTAACACTAACAGGTGTTCTGCAGAGGTTGTTTTCATGGGGTTGGTGGCAGAGATATTCTGTAAACAGCTTCTTGTAGACCTCCCTTTGTGTCTTTGACTTGGAAGGCTTCTCTGTATTTCTCCTATGGGTTACCATTTATTTGTTGAGTAGCTGAACTGTACGCTTGGAGGCACTTCCACGGAAAGCATTATCTTTTCAGGCTGCAGAGCCATACTAGCTACTTACAGTGGCTGTCATCTTAAAGTTGTGTCCTGTACCTTAAGCAGGTGCATTAGAGACGGCTTGCAGAATCTGGCCACCCTTCAGTTTGTGTTCACTAACATTTGCCTGGCAATTTGATATTTCTGAGATCATCCTTCTTTTAATGAGGTAGCCCTGTGTGTCTTTAGTGTAGCGTGTGGTTGCTTTTGGTCCCAGGAAAATCTGTGAACTTTTTGAATGGTCATCCCATTGGGTTTCTGTCTGGCAGCATGATGGCTTGATGTGTTGTTCCTGTGTTAAGATGGATGTGGTATTAGTGGGGTAGAGGGAGGACCCTGTTCTGACAGGCGAAGATGCTAGCCTTAACTGCTGCTGGTTGGCACTGTCCATGCTAATAACAGCTCTCATTTGTCTAGCACCTTTACTGGAAGAAAGCCTGAAGCGATTTATGAGCTGTACCTGAGCAATGTATCTGCCTCTGGGTTGAAGCAAGACAGATGTGTGACAGTGCACAACAAAGCTAGATGGGTATTGCATAAAATGAATGTTGGGTAATTATTAAGAGCTACTGGGTGAACGAGAGGCTTATTGTTATATGAAGGACTAGACTCTGGCTGTGGGATTCTTTTTAGCCGCATGGACACCATCAGTTATCCATTATGTTGTGTATGAGTGCAGCACATGTACATAGTTTGTGACAGACATCCTGCTGCAGCTCCAGCCCTGATTTCTTTTTGTTTGTCTCTGGGTACCATATGATCCTAAACTGTTGACCTGTAGATTAGGAAAGGGGGGGGGTGGAAAACTTGTAGAAAATCTTGAAACTTCTGCTGCTGTTTTAATTATTTTTCTTTGTATTTTGAATGGCATAGCCGAGTGCAAATGTAGAGCAGCAGATCTGAATCAGATACTGTTAGCTTAGGCTGATGTTCAAATAGTAAGCCTGATAATGAAACAGTTTTTTAAAAGTTGTGTTGGCTGTTGACTTTTCATCTTGTTCTCTAAAATCTAAATATATCTGTATGGTGACTTTCACCATACTCATATGGGAATCATTGCAAAATGGAAAAAAAGTAGCCAAGTCCTGGTGAATATATCTCCAAGATTGTGGAAATTTTGATTTTTAATTAAAAAAAAAAAAATCTGTGGAAGAAGAAAAGTGTTCCTTTAGTAACAAAAGATAGGTAGAAGGTAAAAGAGAGAGGCTTGATTTTTTTTTGAGAAATAGGCAGCAGATGCTATAATATGGTGAAATTATGAAGAAGGAACAATTTATAATGGTACAGGTTACAAGCAAGATAGGAAAAATTTATCGTTATAAAACATACAGTGAAAATGTTTTTGAAATGCAGTGGACTCAATAAACTTCAGGGAAAATTTTGCATATAGAAGAGGGTTATATTGCCATAATAGTAAATCCTAGCTCTGCCTGCTAGGCACCGTGGTGGAGCTTGCTTGTAGCTCAGCTTCCCTTCAGTTAATGGTACTTACACCCATCGGTGGTGAGGTCAGAACTAGACTCAGCATATGGAAGCCAGGGGTGTTTCCTTTGGCAGGATAAAAGTGGCGTGTTGCTAAGATAGGAGGTTTCAGGGATGGGAGAGAGAAAATGACTGCAAGATATGGCTGAAGTATTCTGAGTGTTCGATCTAGGGGTTACGTAGCCAGGTTTTTCTGTGTGAGGGAGGATTAACTTGGCCTTTCCAAAAGACCTGATGGATGTGCATTGCGTTCTTGGAAGGGAGGTCAGAAGTGGAGGGAGCCTCTGGCTTTTCTTTGGGAAATTGCCCTCCTGTAGTGTATCCACCTGGAGGCAAAATCAGGGTCGCTGACCTGTTCTAGTGGCAGAAAATCATCATTGCTCACCCCAAAGATAGTTGATGCCTTCTTTTGAAAAGTGCATCTAAACCAAAGAGAAAATCCAAGAACAAACAGGATAAATTTAATGTTATGGTCCTTTGGCATTTTCAATTATTTCATTTCTGAAAGCTTCACTAAGGTTTGCTCAGCACATCCCACCTCCTGGGGAGAGCCCAAAGCCCCTTTTGGGCAAAAGCTCATATGCTCGGAGCACTTAGCAGAGGTGCAGCAGCTGGGCATGTGTTCTGTTCAAAGGCTGGTAAGTTGTAGAAATTTGTCTGCTGGAGCCTTTTTACACAGACCATTCAGCTTGTGGGTGAGTGGGAGCTCGTTCACTTTGTAAGCATGTGTGGTACAGGTATTGAGGCGTGTCTAACAGGAGCTGCCTTCCAACACTGAAACGTGCTAATAGAATTAGAGCTAGGTGAATATGCAAAGTGAGGCTGATATACAGCAGGACCCTCTGAGGAAATGTATAGCTGGAGGTTAAAATAATACTAATCAAGCTCAGCAGGAACTCTCTCCTAAGCAGAGTTTCTACGTGTAAACAGTTGTCTGCATTTTATTCAGGTCACCTCAACTAGAAAGTCTCTTTTCAGAGGAGGAAGGGGTAGCAGGTGAATGGTAGGATAACGTGTGTTAGGAGTAGTTCATCCAGTTCATCCCTGTGGATTGTTGGATTTTTGATTGACAGGAGACTGGAGTTGTGGGATGTGGGCTGGAGGCCTCTCCTCTGAATGCTGCTGAAGCACCTGTGGCTCTAGACTTGGTGTTTAAGAGCAAACGGTGTGTGGAACCATCTCTGTTCGCTATTTCTCAGCTCCATTTTTTTCTGTAGGCAGAGTTTCATCCTTTCTCTGATTACTCTGCATGTCAAACAGGGTCTCTTTTACTGCTTCCCTATGTGGCTTTTTGTAGCGCTTTTACAGACTCAGGGAGGAAGGTTTTCTCTTTCTCAAGTCCCCATATCCTTCCACAGCCCTTGATAGTGGCATCTGAGCTCCTCTTCTCAGAGGGCTGGGAAAAGGAGGACAGGACAAACTGCACCTGTATCACTGGTGCTGCAGACAGGGATTTTAGGAAAGAGAAATTTCTGACAAACGCTCACTGGTGAGGAGGAGAAATATATTCTTCCACCTATGCAAGACAGTACAGAATCAATACCCTGAGGCAATTGCAGTTCGTATCTGTTTTGGGTGGATGGAGATATACAGTTTGGAATCAGATTTGCTCAGGTGTTAGTAACCTCCTGCCTGTAGAGACTCCACCAAGATTATAATCACTGCACTGCTGAAAAATCGCTAAATTTCTTTCACCTAAGCAATAATAAAGCCAGTGTGAGATTGAGGACGAGATGCTTTGACAAAAACCCAGTTCTGTCCTGAAGGTGTTTAATGATGTCTGCTGAGGATGACGGTAGGAGTGGTGTTTGCTGCACTTCTCAGGGGTCACTAAAGTGAGAGTGAGGGCGAATAGCACATCACTCCTGGCTGGTCCAGAGAGAAAATGGGTTGCTACAGTTGAGTTGCTCAGTATCCATACTCAGCTTTCTGTTATGCTGAATCCCTTCTTTTGTGCACCTGTTTCTCTGCTAGTGACGATGCTGTCCTTGAATTTTTTTTTTAAAGACCTTGGAATAAGCTATTGAAGATCTGGGCCTTCTCAGGCCTTTTCATCTCCAAGAGAGGATGAAAACGAAGCCCTGGACACATTGCGGAGGGCTCTAAGCATCAAAATGGAAATTATAATGGAGCCACAAGTTCAGATCCCAGCAAGACTAATTACTCCTCTTCATTCTTTTGCCATAAATGCTCAAGTGTAGTTTTTCTTTTTGGGAATATATCTTCAATCAGTAAAACTAAGGCAGTATAAAACCTAGGTATGTGAGGGGAGGCTTAGATGCTTGTAATTTACCGTTACGATAAGTTTGTTGCTGTGTTCATTATTAGGAGACTTTAAAAGCTAGATGATGCCACAGAATTTGATGGTAGCACCATCGAAGCTGCTGTATTTCAGCAGTAGACAAAGGCACACCTGAAATGCCTTGACTGCGGATGTATTTTGCTGTGTGACTATCAATACAGAGAGAGAACAAAGGTAGAGTGGCTGATTGAAATAGAACTGGTTTGAGGCTCCAAAAGGCCATTCAGAGTTAGCTCTGGTACCAAAATTGTTTTGTAAATGTTTCCAGTGTGTGGCCCCAGGTTAAGGTCTGTAGGCTTTTCATCTTAGTTCTGTACACGGTACACTTGGTGCTGATGCGAGCGGTAAGATGAATGGCTATTTATTTCAGCTTACCAGAGCTAATCCATCATGGTGCATGTAGCAATTGCATTTCTGCACTCCAAAAAGCTTTTATTTCTGGAGATGAAATAAATAAATAAATAGTTGTAAGGAGCTCTCTTCCCAGGTCTTGTTTTTTCCTTCTCCTTGCTAGCTGTGTAATAGATATGTTTGTTTATTTTGTTAAATGTCCATAATTTGAAAATTGCTTTATTTAGCCCTTAGCCCATTGCTGACGTCAAGTGACTGATAACAGCATTATTCTGGCATGCCAGGAAATAAAAATCAAGATCACTTCTTGATCCTTTGATTAATTGCAAGCAAATATTTTCATGCCTATGGATCAGCAAAGATATCACTTCAAATCGGAAAGGTAGGACCTTTGCTAGTTCCTATTAGTACCTTTCTGTTGGAATTGATTTTTTTCTTTTTTGATGATTCAGCAAAATAGATGAAATAATGATTAATACTTCATCATCTGAAGTTCTTTCTGTACTAGTTAATAATTCAATGAACCTACCCACCTCATATCCCCTCTAGTTTCTTTGCAACTTTCTGCATACATTTCAAGAAGGCTTTGTTTGATTTTGTTAATATTGGACATAAAAGCTTTACTGAAGACAAGATCTTATCTTTAGTCAATCATTTTTTGGCTAATTTGCTTCTTATAATTCCAGAGATGGCACAGTGAATCCACAGTTATCTATGCTATGCAATAGTGCACTCCGCTATTGTACATCTTCAAACCATTTGTAGTCTTTCCTGCATCATTGACTAGTTAGGTGGGCTAAATAAATTCCTTAGCCTAACACCATAGCTCCATTTGATATTCCAAGAAAAGAACACTACTGAGGACTGATTTTGTTTTTCCTGAAATTACAGGACAGAAGGACAATCTGGTCAAAAAAAAAAGCTATCATCTTTCTATAATACTTCATTGTACTTTCCTTTATAAATGATTTGTGAAGGTTGGAGTTAGATTACAATATTGGGGCCAAACTCTTTCCTGTTTAGAGGAGCTGGGAGGGGGGACACCACTACATTTGACCAACATAACTACATTTTTAATGGCCGCTTAAGCCTCAAATTTTACTGTACACCTGAATCATTTCTTCTGCTACATGGTTGTTCTTTCCAAAGAGAAATAGCATGTATTTTCTGTCAGTCATATTTGATTTTCATAGGAGGCACTCTCACCAAAATATTCTATGCAGTGAGCCAGATAACACTGAAAATGTTACAGCGCAGCAGAAAGTATAAGCATTACAATCTGAGGTAGACCTAATGTAGGTCAGAAATGGTGGGGAAAGAGGAAAGGAAAAGGCATTTGAGACCACTTGAGATACAAGAAGGGAGAAAAATGGAAGAAATACCACCATGCACCAGAAATGACGTGCTTTCTTGCTTCCCTGAGAACGTGCCCATAACTTAAGATTGTTTGGGTGGTTTGTAGCTTTGCTGCCTTCCTTCCTTTCCAGTTAATTATTCATGCACTTGGTACCAGCAGACGGGTTTTGTTTTCCTCTAGGTGTAATTAGAGCAATCAAAGGGTTTGTAATGTTGCAATAAAAATGCACTTTCATTCTTCCTCCCCCCCCCCCCACCTCCTCCTTTTTTTCCTGCCTCTCTTCCTCTCTATTCTGCTGATGCTCATCTGCTGACCACTTTGTGTCCACTAGTCCTTCTGTCATGTTTTTTTTCCCCTCTTTATTTACTCTGTATCTCCCTTGTGCGCTGTTGCAGATTTAAGAACCCAGCTGAAGACAAGCTCCTATACTGCAGCTTTTCTGGATTCTTGCAGGGAAAATTGGCCTTGCGATAATAGCTATTTATGGTGCTAATTCTTAAATGAACAAAATGAAATTGTCCCCTTGAGGGCAATCATTTGTGTATAGTGTATTTGAACAGAAGGACAGCAGAGAGAGAAGTGACAACACCGGTGAATTTTAATGTGGATTATCTTGGCATGTTGTGTTGATGGTGGAAAAAGATTTCCTTCGTGTTCAGCTGGACAGAGATTATGTGTTAGGGTTTGAGATTTTTTTTTTTTAATTTTCCTCCCCCCTTGCTCTGGATTCTTGACCAAGACGGGAATTGAATTTTCAGTTGATAAACTTCTATCATTTGCCTTGGGTTGCACCAATTAGGCCTACTAGGTCATCTTGTTTGTTTTCAGTTGGTGTGTCCTAGTGTTTAGACCTGTATATATATTTTTCTGCAGATGTGTATGCACAAACGTGTTACAAATGTGTAAATACAAGTATGCATGTATGGAAAGGCATTCTGGGTCAGCTGAAGCTCCCTTAGTGCAGTTGTTTCCATGGATGTGTCAGAGCCATTCAGAGATTTTGCACAATTTATTCATTGCATCACAGTACCCCTTTTTGTGGCTGGTTGAGATGACCTGTGCACTAGACCGTAGCAAGTCAAATTAGCAAGGAACAAGATTCTTGGTAATCAGTAGTGACAAAGGGCAGTCCAGAAGAATTTAGCATAATTTTTGCGAAGTGCTGCCTGAATCTTCTTAAGTCAGCTGTTGAGGATCTTCTCTTCTTGCTATTGTTATTTGGATGATTGTGTTCATCAACATCTATAAGAGTCTTAGCTGTTCAAGACAGGAGTGGCTTAACAGATGGGGAGCGTGCAGGCTGTAAGAGGTGGTGGCCTTCTGCAGTTTTATTCTCTGAGCAGAAGTATACCGTGTCCTGCCAAGTGTCTGACTCCTCATAGATGCTAGTGGGGGTGAGGTCTTGGAATATGAATCGTGAGAGGGCAGGAATTTGGCTCTTTGGATGGAAAGGTCTTGTTGACAGGAGGTGGCAAAGTGTAGAGGGGGAGCAGAAAAACATCAGCCTTTTGCCAGGAGGATTTCAGGGTACCAGCCTTCCACATTGTTTCCCGCTTCCCCAGCTGGTAGAGCAGATCAGCACCAGTCTCAGTGCTGAGTGGCAGAAGCATCTCTCTCTGCGGCTGTGGTCTGCGCAATTCTGGCAGTAGGGAAAAATCTGTGGTATGGGCGTTGTGGGCACCAGCTCCCCGTTCCAGCTTCAAAGATAGAAAAAACACGGAGGTGCCAAGTGTGGGAGTTCTAAATTGGGCAGGCAGAGCTATTGAAAAGACCAACAGTGAGGGACTAGCTTCAAGGGTTTTTTTTCCTCAATAACAGAGTAAGCTAATTTCCATCTTTCTTGACATCCTAATGCTAATGACATCCTTCTTCCTTCAAGGTGGTATTTAAAAAGTGTTCTGGTTTTATTTTAATTTTTTATATTGTTATTCTGAAGCCTATACTGAACACCAGAGATGCTGCTGCTCTTCTCCATCTTTGCAGATACCATTATATCATCCTGGAGGGGAGAGGCATGATTACTCTGATTTTTTGCATATGAGAAATGACAAGGCTTGTCATATCCACAAAGCTGCAGCGGGCAAGGGGCTGCTGGTGAACATCAGCTCATTTCTTTCTCCTGACAGCCTACCAGTGCTGCTAGGAGCTAGCAAAGGTAAATGGATATGACAGTAATACCTCTTCCTAGCAGCACAGCTAGACCACGCAGTCAGAGATCCCCTCCGTGCAGTGGTGGTCAGGGTCAGCTCTTCGGTGACAGCTCCAAAGAAGACTGTGCTTTGTGGAGAGGTATCAGCTTTTTGGTAGCAGCTGTAATGCCTTCTATGTTTTGTGTGATTCTTGGGGCATAGGTTGGACAGTGGACATGAAGGGGAGTCTTGTCACTGAGTGGAAGAGTGCTGCTCTTTTGAAGGCAGCACTGAGCCAGGGTCTGTTGAACACAGTGCACCTGAAGGTATTGTAAAGTTCCTATTTTGGTTTTCCTTTGGAGGGATGCTGTATGTTGTTCTTGGAGGTTTATTAGGTCAGAGGTATTAGCATCATTATTATGGCCAAGGAGCAAGGTCTCCTTACGTTTCTTTCTTCACATTCCCTCTCTAGCTGCTTTGCAGATTCTTTCATTTCCAGTCCTAGCTATGATTTGGCCTCTGTTATCACATCCCTGTCTGGAAACTAGCCCAAGCAATTTCTGTAAGAGAAATGGTGAGGGCTCGGTTTTTTAGGCTCTTGATTCTGTACTTTGTCTCTGAACAGGGTCAGTTGCGGCTTTGAAGTTAGCCAGGCTTTCTGGAACTCTTTAGTTCCCTTTTCCAGTTTGATGCAGGGACTGCTCTGCCATTCAGAGCCTCCTCTAGAGAAAACAGCTTTGTTAAAAACAATAGTGACAGCAAAATAAACTGCCAGAAAGTCACTTAGCCTGCATGTATCCTGTAACCTGCTTCATGTGTCTGTGTACAACCCTGGCAGCTCTCTTACGGAGGTGTATCAGATGTTTTTAGGAGTCCCTGAAAAACACGGGATGGGAATCCTATGTGTTGTCCTTTAGATGAATATTTATACTACACCATTTCTGATGTAACAAATTTACTATGCTAATCTCAGTAGAGGAATTCCTGGGTTGACATAATACCATCAGTCAGTCACCGTGATCTCAGCAAGGTGGTTTGGCTGATGTATGAATTTGCAATGTCGATTTGCTCTGCTCCTCCAAAAGCCAGTTATGTTTAGCTGTGACATCAGCTGTCTCAGCATGTTGCTCAGGACGTAACTCAGGATTTGTCTTCTGCTCAGCCAGGAAGTTAAAGCCCCGGCCCACGTGATGGTGTAGACTGCCAAGGCTTTACTGAGTCAGAGATAGCATCTCATATTCATCAGTCGGAATGACTTAAATGGCAAGTTTCTGATTTCACTGTTCTTAGTGAGATTTATTTTAGTCCGTGACCGACTTTGGATTAAAAAGTATTGTTTTATCTTGGTAGGAAGAGTCTGACTTCTGTTTTAGAAATTCCACATCAGGCTTTGTGATCTGGGAAATGGCTGACTGCTGGTAGTGGGGAAGGTGGCTGCTCCATGTGCCCTCTGAGAAACACTTTCCTGAGAGGAGGAAATAATACTCAACTTTTCTGGGAGGAGGAGGTCTGATTTTCATATTTGGTAAACCACTGCCTGACCAGGTTACAGCCCAGGTGTTGTATGTTTAAGTAGCTCTGTCCTGTATGAAATACGCTGCCGCTTAGCTGGGTTAGCACTGTGTAGCCCATAAATTGATAATTTGGTTGTCAGCTTCTGTAATGCCCTAGACAGTAACAAAACCCATGAATTTACACATTCTGGATTTCTTCATAAAACATTAATCTCTGGATTGGATTGTAAAGGGTTTTGGTCTTTCATCCTTCCTCTTTTCCTTCAGTCAAAGAGGAAAAAGGAAGACTGGATGAAATTAAAAATTTAGAAGTACTTTCAATATTGCAGTGACAACAAACTGCATCTTTCAAAGTCAGTAGCCCCCATCCTCACTGACAAGCGGTAAAGAAGCATATTCAGTAGTGTTATATTGCCAAGAAATTAAACAAGTGCCAATCTTGCCTGAAAATTTTTTAAAACTGATGTATATGAACACTGAAATGCCTTAATGCCATACTGCGTTTCCCTTTGCTGGAGTTTTCTTACTCCTCTTAGTTAAATCACCCTTGGTAATATGGAGTAATACTTTTGCTCTGTCCTTAAGGTTAGGGTTTACTTGCATGGAGGAAGTGGTAGATAAGCAAGTGCCCCCTTGCTTTAATTCTGGTGGGAAACTGATTCTGCAGCTTTGACTAGGGCCAAGTCTCCAAGGATTGCTGGCATCCTCCAACTTTGAGACGAGTTAAGAATGGTGGAGGCTCAGGTTTTGCTGCCAGTTCAAAACTGGTGCAAGGTGATCAGAGTTTGGGGGTGAGGGATGAGCAGCATCAGGTAGGTCTGGCTTTGTAATTTCATGTTAAAACCTCAGGGCGGTCTTTTCTCTCTCCAGGTGCTGTGCTATTTCTGTCTGTCTTCCTAATGTCCACTGAACAAGCCCTGACTATATTTCATGCTGTATTACTGTTTACTGTAGCTAATCTTAATTTCTATTATTATATAATGTAGCAAAGAGGCAACCCAGTCACTGCAGATCAAAGGGATTAGTGCAGCTGTCATGTGGATAAGCTTGCTCTGTGCCTTACAATACCACCCCAGGCTGGCTTGATTCGTGCAGCCTCATCACAGCAGATACAGCTGAGGATATGTAAATGTGTGGGTATGTATGGATCCTGTAGGTGTTTACACACACTTAGGCAGTGCTGCCTTGCAGCATGGTTTATTATCTGGGTTTGACAGCACCCTTTGAATGCAGGCATCAGTTTCCCATTCGTATGCTCCCTGAAGTTGTCAGCAGTTGTTGGGATGACGGGTGGGGTATCAGCAAAGCTCTCCTCTCCTGGAGAACATTGCAGCAGCAAAGCTGACCAGGGCTGTGACATCTCTGAGAGCGGACACTGCATGAGGTCTGCACGGTACGCATTGGCCCCCATTTGCTGGGTTTTTCATATTTTTTTTCTATTTTTGTCAGTATCTGCCGAGGTACCCAACCTTCATTTCCTTTCTCTTTTCAATTGTTTTTCCTTTTTTTTTTTTCCTTCACCCTTCTTAACTGCGAGTCCCTAGTTACAATCACTGGGTTATGATCTCGGCTGATGTTTGGGGTGACCGCACGGTGCAGCCGGGGGTGACCAAACAATGCAGGAGCGGCGCAGTAGGTGGCGTTCTGCCCCCCCGTCAGCTCTGACCCAAGGACAGCGCCAAGCCGAGGGCTGCTGGGGTTGCAGCTTCCCATCAAGCGTGAAACCGGGATCCTGGTCTCCGGGGGTGCTTAAAGTTCCTGAAGATTTCTTGGCAAGAGCAATCTTTTGCCCTTCCCAATTTATAATTGTGTAATGATATTTTATTTTTCTGATTTTTTTTTTTTCAGTTTGATTATGGAATTCCTCATCACTTTTGTATAAATCAGTGCTCAGTTAAATACTGCAGTTCTGTCACAGGTACATCATTTTGGTGAGAGGAGAGAGAAAAGTTGCCAGGTATGCATATTTTTAATTGATTGGTGTATCATAGTGGTTTTTTTTTGCTGAAATATGCTTTTTCTGAATATGCACTGGTTGTGCTAAGAGAAGATGGTAGGTGGATGGAGGTTGTTGGCAGATAAGCACTTAGTCTTTTGAGTAGTCCACTGATGCCTGTGAGTTTTTCACAATACTGAGCAAAGGGGTTAAGCTCACACTTCTCCTTGGGACTCTAGTGCCACTTCAAAAAAAAAAAAAAAAAAAAAAAAAAAAGAAACCCACGAAATGTTTACCTGAGATTCATTCCTTTCCACAGTTGTTGCCAGGGGCCAGGTACTGTCATTCCTATTTGGAACTGATGGATATTTGTTTAGGGCATTAAATGTAGCTTGTGTCATTATCTCTTTTCAGAAGCATGCTAGGAATTCAGCTTCCCTTGAGAAAGAGGTAGGGCATTTCAGACGCTTTTCAAAGTGTCTTGGACGGTCTGTATTTGTCAGGACTTTTCTGAGAGAAGTGGCAAGCGCAGGAAGAAAGGAATTGTATGGGAAAGCTGTAGCCGTGTGCTCTGGTAGGTCGCAAGGACGGTGGAGTGGTTCTGTGCTTGAAAACAGTTTTTTTGTTTATTTGTTATTTTGGTTGTTGCTGTTTCCACGGGACACTGCTCTTACCTGCTCTGGGGATTCGGGGCTTGAAGAAAAATCAGAAGAGGCAGGCCAGAGGACAGCGCTGGCAGCCACCGGCCCCTGCTGCGAAAGCCAGGCTTGGAGAGCTGTGGGCTGGGTTTGTTGCTCTGATGGATGCTGTGCAGTGCAGGCTGTGAACTGTATCGAATCCCGCCCGCTCCCCCGCCTCGCCATCGCTGCTGGCATAGCTCGCTGTGTTTGTGACAGTCAAAGCCATCAGAGGCACAACTTGCCCACTGATCTGTGAGACCGCCTGCCTCGCTTCAGTGGGAGCCCAGCCGGCAGCAGCAGGGGCTGTGCTGATTTCTAGGAGGGCTGGATCAGAGGATTTAGGTTCGGAAAGTTCAGTGGCACATGCCGGCCTAAGAAGTTTGGTTGTGCATTCTTCAGGTTTATTTAACCCTTCAGGAAGAAGATATTCTGCTAGTCTCTCATGTACTCTAGCAGGTGTTAGAAACAATTTTTCACTTTCAGTTTATGTATTATGAACAAAGCAGTTTCATCATGATATATAGCTACGCAGCGCATAGTCGTTCTTGAAAAGGATCCAAGACCCTTGTCTTTGCCATTGTTCCTGTGCCAACGTGCAGAATGATGTTCAAATTAAGCTTTATATTGGCATAGTTGCTTTCATAAATATCACACACAAGTGAGCATAGCTAAATAAAACCCATGAGCTGCCTTGACCTGTTTGCAGTGGGAATGGACTGGGTCATTTTAAGGAATATCTCATACCATCTTTTTCTGACCTCCAAGTTGATGCAGATCATAATATTTTTATTTCTTTTGAATTGTAGCAAGCACTGATTGTTATGTGTTGTGGTTCAGGGAGTCCTGGCATGGCATTGTACCTTCCCCTCAGGACATCATCTTCCCTTGTGCTGTCTGAGGTTATTGTATGGGAGATTTGTCTGTCTGCTGCTTTTGGTTTTGCTAGAGTTCATGGTTCGGTTATACATGGCAGATTATCCTCTGGGTGAGGACAGGGCTGGTAGCTGCACTGACTTCTTTAGCAGTGCTGTGGCCTTTTTGAAGTTAACTCCTGGGAGCAGGGTTTGCAGACTGTGCGTTCCTCATCTTCAGTTTTGGACTTGAAAATCCCTAATCACAAAATAAGGTGACATTTTCAGGTCTTCTGCAATGTAGTTAACTTTCCCTTTGCCTCTGTCGGTGATTGTTGCCCTTTTCACAGCAGCGTAGGATCTTTCTCTGTGCCCAAGCATTCTTAGAGGGCAACAAATCTTCTTAGTGCTAGATTCCTATAATAAGAGGCAGCCCTACATTTCTCCTCTCAGCTCTGAATCTCATTTACTGGGCTTGGTGGCATATGTTTCAGTCCTTTAATTAAGTCCTCCCTTTGTCTCTCTATCTGCCAAAGCATGCGTTCCCATTTTTCTTGCCGCAGCACTTTAAGCATAATTTGGTGTCAGACACATGCTCTCTGATTGAGGTCCAACCAGATTTACTTGCAAATGTGTCTGGGTCAATAGCATTTGTTTCAATTAGATTTACAAAGAGCCATTTTGGAGTGCTGGTGTGTTAGTCAGAGTGGAGGTTGTGGGGAGAGTAGGAGGGGGAAGGGCCTTGGCCCTGCCAGGCACTTAACTAATTTATGATTAAAAAAAAAAGGGGGGGGGGAGTTGGGGAAGGAATGCAGGGGTGGCAGGGTAAATCTGATATCATTGGCCTGTGGCCAAACAGGGCCATAGCAATTTCTGCTAAAGAGTAATCAATAGCTAGAGCTTAGCCTGCTGGGTGCTCCGAGATGGACTGCTTTGAGATGTAGAAATTAGCAGAGCCAGGCATCTTTGAATGCAGATGGAACTGTGGCCACAGGTGGCTAAATGAGTGAAAAGCATTTGTAGCAGTGCTGAGTCAAAGCCACAGTAGACAAGGAAGAATTAGCTACTACCCATTATTATTTTTTTTACTCATATTTTCCCCCCCAAAATGTAAGGACAAGATTTTCAAACATGAGGAACGTGAATTCATGCACTGAGGTGAGGAGCTTGATCCAGCTGCCTTGATACCCCTGCAGTCACCATGAGGAATCTGGTTTCCCACTGACGCTAAAGGGATTTGTGTGCTCAGTGCCTTTCACTGATAGATCTGCTGAGGTGCTTAACTTGAAATAGACTGTATGTTGCCCTCAGAAAGCAAACCGGGGATATCCAAATTGTACCCTGTATGTATTGATGTTTTACAAATCCGTAATTATCTTTGCAGGTAAGTAAGACTAAGTTTCGAAGAATCTACTAAAGAGACAGATTATTGCTGTGGTACCCTCCTGGGTCCGTGCTTTCTTTGCAAGATTACTTTTCACAACCTACAGTTGTCCTGAATGCTCTTTATTCTAAATCTGATTTCTTCACACCAGCTCTGTGTGGCATTGCTGTAGGTGGAAATTTGGTGCCTCTCATCACTGCTGCACCTTGTACTGCTAGGCTACCTCTCAGAGCCCTTGGAAACAATGTGGAGGAAGACATTATTCATTACAAAGACAAATATTTAACATGCTTCTTTAATGGTGATAAATTAGCTGCATTTTACTGGTGTCTCAAGTATGACCAAGCTGACCTCTTTCTCAGTGATTTTGAGAATCAGTTGAGCACACAAATCTCCCTTTTCTACAGACTGACACAGTCAGACATAAACATATGCCATTACTCTGCAGCTCTTTGGAATGGAAGGAATTAAAAAAGCTGATATGAAAACAAGCACAGATGCCACAGACCTGGTCCCAGTTTACCTATTTGGATGATGCTTGTGTTGTTCTGAAAAATACTAGGTTTAGTACCTTTGCAAAGCATAAGGGGCAGAGTAGCCCTTCCAGTGTGTTTATTGTGAAGGCACCGGTCCTGCTAGCTGTGCTCCCCAAACAGGAAAAGTCTTTGGATGGTGACATAAGAGACAACGTATGGTGCAGATGGGTACATTAGGCTTTTGAGTGCCTGTTCAGACCATTTGATCTGGAATCACAGGATGAATAAATAGGGAGCTCTGCTCTGTCATTTTTATTGGTGTTGCTTTTCAGAACATACTTTAAAAATCCTGCAGGGTGTCAGATGTCGGTGAACTGGGGAGCTCCCCGCTGTGTCTGTGATATTGCTCTGATGGAGCCATTCTGACCTTCGATACCTGAACCAAGGAGGCTGATTTATGGCAGAAAATTGCATGACCTCGCATCCTAATAGCATCACGCTGTCCCGGTCTAGCCACTGAGGAGAGAGCTGCGCAAGTCTTCAAAATCTGTTGTACAGAGAATACACCTGCAAAATACCAGATTAGGGATTAAGGAAGCAGCTTGCTCTTGTGAGCAGACTGGAACGTGGCAGCGAGATGGTTTCTGGCTCCTGTGCTGCTTCAGCTGCTGTCTCTTGACCTTGACTCTCTGCCTCTGAGTGAGGGGATAACTGTCCTATTCAACCTCAGGGTGCAGAACTGAACAAAAGCAGTAGAAAAGCAGCTGCTTCAAAGTAGAGGACTCCAGGGTAGGAGTGGAACTGATTTAGTATATTGCTGAGGGGCTCTTAACTCCAGCTGACTTCACAAGTCTTTGGTAGCTTGTATAAATTCCCAGATCACGGACAAATGCACTCTGTGCTCTGGGGATGCTTTGTCTGAAGAGGGCTGCTTGCCCTCTGCATCTTCTTCAAAAGTGATGAGCAAAGGGGGCTTTTCTAAGAGGCCTCTTTTTAAGGGGTCCTTTTGGAAGATACCTTGTGACAATGTTGTAGCGTAGCGCGAGGCAGTGTGTTTATCTCCATGCTCTGCCAGCCCCTGATGCCGGTGCCACCTGTTTTCCTTCCCACTGCACAGCTGTGTCTTTGTGTACAATTTCTGAAATGGTTTTTTATGACATCTGTGTTTTAGCTCCCGGGGGACCCATCACTTGCAGCCCTAGCTCACAGCGCTCCCCCTCCCTCTGTGGAAGCGGTGCTATAAATATAACGTGCCTAAATCGCCACTCACTGAAGGAGCAGGAAAGATTCATGAGCAAAAGTTTGCCCCATTGGCAGTGAAATACTCACTGCTGTGATCTCACCCAGTAGTAGACGGCGTAGTTTTCTTTCATTTCCAGTGGAGTCATAAATGATGTAAAAACGAGACCAAGACCTTGCACAAACCTTCTGCAAGGAACAGAGCCGTGCTCGTATGTTTGTTTTCTTCTGGGACTTGAATTTCTATGGCAGGGACACATGGGGATGGCTCAGGGGAGGAGTCCGTGGAGGGCATGCAGTAGTCACCGTTACAAGGGCCAGTACCTTTGAATGTAGACATCTAACGTGATCCCTGTTATGAAGCCCTTTGCTCCAAGAAGAGTTATGAGGAGAGCTGCCCCCGTAGCAGTCAGCCATGTTCTCTCAGGATATATGCACAGAAGTTGTTTTCAGCAGTGTTTGGTGTCGGTGTGTGTTTTGTGAACTTATACAAATAGCCCAGACACAAGCCTAGTGCCCGTACCCTAGGTGCTGCAGCACGTACAATCGTGTGTACCGATCCAAAGTGCAGGCTACAATTAATGGAAAAGGACTGTATTATCCTAGCTGGTAATTACTGGAAAAGTCTGGCTGTTCAAAGATGACTGGCATGTGTGTTTAAGAAATGCAGTTTGCTAAAATTTGTAGAATATATTTTCTTGTTTGTTTTTTGTTTGTTTGTTTAATGAGCAGAAAACAGAAATGTAATTAAAATAATAAATTACCTAGTGCTGCAGCTATGAGGGCATGTTCTTTCACTGACTTGTTAGTTTGAGAGGGTAAGGAGGCACAGGAAGGGAAGGGGAAACCTGGTGTGAAACCAGAGGTGGCTTCTGCCAGCCGTGCTGGCTGACTTGCCCAGTGACTGTGCTGGCTCTGAGCTTAGAGGAGCTCTGAGGGCTGCCTTCAGGGTAAAGAGGCACCTCAAATGCCAGTCCACGGCACCCCTGTGAGATGTTGACTGAGTCTAGTGCAGGAGGAATGCGGCAACATCCAGTCTTGCATTTCAACTGCTGGAAGTGAATATTGTTGCAGTGCAACATCTAAGCAGTGGCATCCCAAAATTATAGGCTCATGCCTCTTATTGATCAAATTTGCTTTATCAAATTTGAATAAACAGTCTCACTGCTGGATTCCCGGTGTTTCCTCATTATGTACTGCCTGAAAGTGTAAAATCAAACATTCTTCTGCCCCGGTCAAAGCCTAAATGAGAGAGACTTCATAAAAAAAACCCCAATAATTAACTGATTAATTGAATTTGAAAATCTTCAAGATAAAGGTCATGGCTGGGTTTTGTTGAGCCAAACTGATCTGTATAATTTGTAACCAGTTTATTATTGCTATTAATATTCGAAGAATATAGCTGTCTGTAATCTAACTGGCTGTTTCCACAAGGCTGTCCCTCCCCTCTCGAGGCAGTCCCTCAATTATACTTGAAAATGGTTGAAGATGGGAGAGTGAGGGCTTCTGTCCTAGCACGGTGTCCAGCAGCTCTCTTGTATCTGTTCTTAAGCGTGACTAGCCTTGACTCTTAGGTAGGTACCAGCAGGGCTTTCAGCTAAACAGATGAAGGGAAAATTAGAAATTACGGGTTATCATGAATACAGCTGACTCATTTTAGGAGCAGAGATTTTCCTCAAGGCGGATACTGTTGAAGTCTAGAGAGAGAAAGGAATGTGTGACTGTCATAAATCCCAAGTATCAGACCTTTCGAACAATTCATTTTTTCTGTTTCTGTGTTTTATGAAGCTTGGCTTTTTATTAACTAGCCTCTAAACTACAGAGAGCACAGAAAACTTGTGCATGTCTTGAGGTGCTCTTGAAGTGTGGTAAGTAAAAAGTTGCATTTTATGAATGTGATCCTAAATTTTGCTGAAGAACAAGTTTTTCCAAAACACCTGGATGTGCTCGTGCAAGTCCTGTGATGTCAGTGGGTGATAGTGAACTGCTGCTGAAGAGCCTGTGTGAAATAGTAGCGCTACTTGTAGGTAGAAGACGGTATCTTTCACAATTGTCTAATGTTTTGGCTCAGACTGAAAGACTGTATAAAGATTGTGGGAGTAGCCAAACTTAGTCTAATTTAAAGAGAATACTGTCATTTTGTAATCTGACACAATGGGATTGTCTTATGAAGATGAAGCTTTACTGTCATTCATTTAAAAGTGTATGTCTGGTATCCAAATTTATGGTATAAAATCCTTGGAAGCAACGTGAAGTGCAGTTTATTATATTCCCTGAAGCATTTTAGAGAAGTAAAATTAGTTTTTCTTTTAATAAGCAAAGCCACCATCTCGCAAATGAGGGAGTGGATTGGCTGTGGGTTATGATCACAGCAGAGCCAAGTAGAGCACGTTGCTAGTTCATCCCAGTACCTGCCTCCTGTTCGCACTGGGAAGAGGGAGAGCTGCACGGCCTGGGCATTGCTGAATGGTAATGACGCTAACCTCAGATTTGAGTGACTCAGTTCACTTCTCTTTGTGACTATAGACATCCTTTGTGGGGTGGCAATTTTCTTCGACTCTAATGTGCTTCAGTTTCTTGTAAAATGGAGCTGATATTGGTCCACTTCAGAGGAATGTTCTTAGATGAGTCAGTGTATTATACGTCTGGGACAGTTTGAGCACCTATGGTTTCTGAGGAAGAGCCTGGTGAGAATATAGATCAACCTCTGCTGCTTGTCTCCTTCAGCCCCTGAATAAAGAAGTATCAGCTCGTGCCAGCTTTTATCCATTTGTGTTCTTATTCTTCACTCAGTTCAACTAGATTGATTTGTGGTTTTTCCACTTGCACTTGAGATTTTTGTTTTGGCAGGCATCTCTGTTCTGACAATTTCTTTCTGACATTTGGCCAAGAAAAAAATGACACAAACAAATTAAAATTTATTTCCTTGCTATAGGGAACCCCATTCACAGAAGAACTCAGGAGCTGTTATTTTTCAACCTACCAGAACAGGGTTCAGATCTCTGTTCTTCCCTTGGTTAAACCAATATCACTTTGTGACAGAGATGAGAATTTAGAGATTGTCTTAGGAATTCATCAAAAGGTGAAGTCATATACATGACCACAGGACTGATCTGAGAGTTTTACATCTCTCGCCAGTGTGGTATGAGCAACCTGGCTGTATCAGGCCACTTCCTGAACTCAAAGAGCCACCCAGTCTCCCTCTCTTAAACAGCATGAACCAGCCTAGGCCGCTTTCACAGCACACAACCACATCCCACCCTCTTTAAAATATATGCATATATATAATTAAAAAAAAAAAGTAGCATTGGATCCTCAGCAATGTGTTGGTTGATTTTATTTCTTTTTTGTAGTCCTAGTGGTACAGGGTCGTCTGATCATGTTCCTTTGTTCCTCCGTTCCTTCGTTCCTTTTTCTATTACCTTCAATTTTTCTCCATCTCTCTGTCTTTTCTAATGGAGGTCAAATGCATATATGTAGGTGACACTAATCATTTCATGCCGTTTGTCTCTTTCCTTTGTTATGGCTCAGCCCCCTTGGGACATTCTGCTGTTCGGCCAATGATGAGTGGGGCCTGGAGTGACATGGAAATGAGCTCAGGAGCGACTTTATGGGACCGTTGGGGTCCATCTGTTAATGTAAATGTTTAAGGTAAAATGCATTAAGGCCTGTGAGCTGACGAGACGTTTCATTTGCACCCTGCCTCTGGGATTATTTCTGGCTCATGCCTAAGGGCAGCAGAGTTCCAGGGCAGACAAGTGCTTTTTCTTAATCTTTTCGCTAGTGCAGGTTTTACATTATGGTAGAGATGCCAGACCCTGGAATGTGAAATGTACTGCTTAGATTCAAAATGTGGGTTTGGTTTTAAAAATTGGCAAGGCTTCTCTGTCCCCCAAAGAACTCTCAGATTCTGTTACACTTTTTTATTTATAGAAAAAGAGAACTCAAGCACACTTATTTTTGGAAGCAGGAGAGACATCTTGATTTTCTGTTATTCAGAATTCAGATGTGAGAGAGCTGGGTTAGTAAGCAAGAAAGAGTAGTTCATAAGGAGAAAGTGGAACGCATTCACATAGTTCATCTGTTGCTTTGTGCATGTCTCTTAAAATCAATAACACCAACAGGGGAAGCTAAACTAGATTTTTCTAATGTGTTCTGATAGTCTCTCACGAGTAATTTAGCGGAAGACAGTTTAAAAAGGTCTGGAGGTGTATGATTGTGTGCCTGTCAAGGGGTACTCCATAATTTTAATCCCGATAGTCTCCATTTAAGTCTGTGATGGTTTTAGGTATCCCTGAACCTTAAGGGAGACGTAAGCCTACAGTGTTACAAAGCGTGTAGCTTAAAGCATGACTCTTGTGCATTATAGAATGGGAGTGCTCATCACTTATTCTTGTTTGTTTGCTTTGGGGAGGCAGGGGTGCATGCTGTGTGTATTTGATTTTAGTCTGTCCTTAGAAAAAAAATACTGTCGGTATGGATGGGAATAATGTTATGTGGCATTTCTGTGTTCCTGTTTTTCTAAGAATGTGGACCCTGAGAGTAGGGTAACATGGGAACTGGAGCATGGGACATTCATCTCAACTCCAGTGACTTTACTAATTTTGGATTTTGATAATGCAGACAAGGTCATATGTACTAATAAACTGTCTGGTGATTACATAAGTCTCCAGTCTGTATCTGCTAAGTCTGGACTGAAACCAACAATTTTCTTGTTTTCTTTGCACAGATAAGTTGCTCATGCTGTAAGATGTATATGAAACGTAGATGCTCTGTCTGAAACCAAGTAAATCAGGCAGATCTTAAAGCCATTAAAGAGAATGGTGTCTGGCCCATCAAAACACAGACTAGATTGGGCTTCAGTCGTTTCTTGGGTTATCTTGGGTATGCAACTCTGAATGTGACTTGATAGCTTGGATGTGGCAGGCACTGGTACCAGCAGAGGAGGATTCTTGCCTGTCTTCCAGAGATAGGACTGGAAAGCAAATATTCTCACCTAATTCTTTTTCCTACCTTGGCAATTTAAGTCTCTGTGAATAACAAGAATGACATTGGCAGTGAAGGTTGATGAAGAACTTTGTGCTGAGGTCTTGTTAGCTTAGCATACTTATTCTGTACTAATTCCTTGTGTGGGCACCATGCACTGAACGTGCCTTTGTGTGGGTTACAAGTGGATTAAGCTTAACTGCCAAAAAGAACTTGAGGTATAGAATAAGGGAATTATGGGCAGAATGCTGTTAAGTCACATTGTTATTTGTTCTGTGATAATTTCCCTGTGTTGGCAAGCACTAAGGAAAAGCTTCTCTTTTCGTGGTAAGAGGGGAAAAAATCCAGTTTGGATTGAGCGTGTCCTTCTTTTCTCCTCTTTTTACCCCAGTTTGCCCTTGGTGCTGTGCTGGAGGATTGCATGTTCACCTGTCATTCTCCATCTGAGGAAGATTGATGTGCAATTAAGATATTTAAGGAGATATATTAAACTCTGCAAATACTCCTAATTTAGCCTTGAATCTTCTTGTTATTTTTTTTCTCCCATCCTTTCTATCTTGTGTGTTGCTGTATCCTTATCTCTAGCACTGCGGTGACCCTGGCTCATACTCCAGTGAAGGGGGGGAGCTGGAGGTATCATGAAAGCTAGTCACTGAAATCTGCCTTCAGTCACAAAGCTCTTTGAAACGGGCTTGGTATCGTGCCTTTTTACCTCTCTTTTCTCCTTTCCAGTGCTGTGTTAGGGTAAGTTTTGATGAGTTACAGTTGCTGCGATGTGGCCAGACTCAAATTTCAACCCAAAACTTGAAATTATTTCCTTTTAATATCAAAAGAACTTGTGAAGTTCTGGAAATTCTGTTTCATTATAGTTTTTTCCAGAAAACTGTTAAGATAGGTGGAGGTGTTTGCAACTTTTGGCTGACCATAAAGTAGGGGAATTGTTAGAAATTCTTGCGAGACCTGTCATTGTGAGATACTTACTTTCTGGATACAGCTATTCGGCGTGCGTGGATTCCAAGATAATTTGTTTAGTCTGTCACTGATTGGCTTTCCTAATACTGTAACAGAGCTCCTCTCCCAGAAAGAGAATATTTTCTTTCTTCACTTGTTATCTTTTTCCTCCTAATCTTGAAAGTATTTTCTTTGCTTCTTCAAGCATCCTTCTACTTAGCTTGATTTAAATCTTCCTTGTGGCTTTTGGTACAGGCAATATTGCACATACCTGTGTGCATTAGGATTTCAAAAGGATATTCTGACAGAAGATATTTCTTCCTATGTGTAGGAGTTACTACTAATCTGAAATGTTAAGCCCATTGCTCCTTCTCTTGCCATATGCATGATACTGTTCTTTTGATGGATGTAGTTGTTTCTTGCTAATGATCAGACTCGCTTTGGTGAAAACTTCCTCTTCATTGGAGGAGACTATTTTATACCTGAAAATGCACCATTTTTCAGAATTGTTATGCTTAAACTGATGTTGCTGTTGAATTTCTGATGTCATTATTTCATTTGCCTTGTACAAACCAAATTCTGAGAGCTCTGTTTATGTATTGAGTTTGTAACCATTTTGTCCATGTCTTGTGTTATGGATATGATACTAACCTAGTTAAATGAAATGGAAATCTTTCCACTCAGACCTATGAATTTGGAAATCGGATCTTTTATGGTAACTGAGAAATAAGGCACATTATCATCTTTTGTTCATTATTTGCTTGTCTGCTGAGGTGCAGAAATCCTCTACTGTGTGCAGTTTTTCTGAGAGCAGATCAAAAGCAAAAACATCAGTAGGTTATATGCCCTCCGTTTGTAGAAGTGTCTCATAATAGGAAAGATTGCTGAATTATATCTCTAGTTTTATAAAAGTTTGAGAAAATTCCCTCACCAGGAGGCAGAAGCCAAACCTTGATTAGTTGTGGACAACAAGAACTGCACAGTATGTTTAGCTAGACCAGAGCATTAGTTTGTGTTCTGACCAAATCAGACTACAACTAATTACGTTCTCCCTGCAGTTTCAATTGCATTGGATATTCTTCAGTTCCTTGCCAGAGTGCTTGTAAAGCAAACAAATAAACCCTAACCTGCTACGAGCTTTTAACTGTTTCTCCCACTGGTAAAGTAGCCTGTCTTTACACTGTTCTGTACGGTAGGAAGACCTTGTCTGTCTCCTGTTCTCCAGTCTAAACGGTGCCTCTGTGATTAATTTAGCAGTCTGTGCTCCTTGAAGAAGGTGTTACTTGAATGGGATTTTGGCTGATCAGGCTAGAGAGAATGCGATCAGCTGGTGCCTGGCAGTGATAACACAAGGTCACAAACATGTTAAAATGCCAGGAAGAGCATGGAGGTTCGTGCCTACCCTGAGCAGTTGTAGCAGAGAGGTGCAGAATTCTAGCAGAAGTCAGACCATCACGCACTGGGTTGTGGCTTTAATAGTCCCTGAAGAAGCTGACCATCTCCCTAAGTTGTATTTGCAGCCCTTTGATGCTGCTAGTTGTAAATGATTATACTGCTGGTTCATTCAGTGCCATCGGCAGTGCTGAGTCTACATTGCTTAGGAAATTATTAAATAGCCTCTGATAAGGCTATTACAGTGTGGTTAGAGATTACAAAGACCTGTATCACAAGTTATATCAGTGAGGATGTGATGCTCTACAGCAGGTGTGAAAAACTGTGCTGTAGACATGCTTCTGTGTGTAATTATTTTCAAAGCATCTCATAAGGAATGTGAAAGGTTAAGAATCCAAGTATACCAGGAGGTATCTTTTGAGTGCTGTCACATGAGCTCTTGAATGCACATAACAGATTCTAAAGAGCAGATTTTTAAGGAAATAGTGGAAATATTTGAAGTTAGATTGAGAATACCATTGAAGAGACATTAATGGATCTCGTTTACGGTTTTCACTAGCTCCCACTCCTTTGGAAATATATGCTGGCATTAACTATTGGAAATAAAGTCACTTTGGTAGAATTGTGCCAACATATGACGTAAGTTGATTGAGCTCAAAGGATTGCTAAGCATTGCTAAGCATAAATCTGAAGAATGGAAGCACTCAGCAGCTAAGAACTTGAGAGCACGGGTTCCATCCTGAAGAGTGCTGAGGAATTCCGAGTTATGTTAGATATAATTGAACTCAACACCTGTAGCCTGTGATGCAAAATTACACAAAACTTTTAAAGCAAACATATTTTTATTCAGGTAGTGGTTAGGGTAGAAATTAGATTTTTTTTTTCCAGTGTTAAACTTCCAGTATTATGTTATTTTTTATGCCTTATGTAAAGTAGTGATGTACTAAGAAACACTGAGAGTCCTGACTGAGCAAGTCTTGAACAAGTACCTGAATTTACTAATATAAACAATATGGTTGCCCTCATGTGAATATTCTTCCTAAAGTTAAACCTCAGGTATGCAAGAGTTTGAAGCACAAGTGATTAATTTTTTTATTTTATTTAACAATTATTTTATATAGATAAGGTTTTTTTTTTTTGTCTGGTTAAGATACATTTTTGTAGCCTAGGGTGTTTTATTTGCTGTGATTTCTTTTGCTTCAGAGAAGTGATATGAATTAAAGTATAACTGCCCCAATGGAACAAAGTTAATAGCCATTTAAATTAAACTACAGCCTCCAGTGGATTACCACCTCACTCTCTTTGCTCTAAAATAGAGCCATTTTATCCCCTAGGTTACATAGTCTTTACTTGCTGGTCGTGGGAATTTAAATGTGATGCATTATCCACAGGAGGGCTCCCTTATTGTTCCCTGAAGGTAACAGAAACATATTGAGACTTTCAAGGGGAAATTTCAGTTTCAAAATGCAAATACAAGCAATAAAGGGTTCAAACAGTCTTTTTCCTAGTTCACACCAAAATCTGACTTCATGAGAAATTTTATGCAGACCAGCCTTTATGTACTTTCTGTTTTACCTCTGAAACTAAAATCAAGGTTGGGAATAATATTCCTTCATTATATTCATATGTTTCTGAGTAATTTCTAAAGCGTTTTTTTCTTCTCTGAGAGGTTAGTGGTAAGTCTATGGAGAAATACAAAAGCAGCTCACATCAGGGTGGATGTAAAGGTAAATACAAACACCATGTTGCAAATGAGGTGTTTACAGAATGTGATGAATCCTCAGATGCTTTTCCAATTGTTTTATATTTATTTTATCCTTTTTACTACAGAGTGTTAGGAAAGAAATTGGGCTGAGACACCTGGAGGCTAACATCTTATAATAATCTGTGAAACAAGTCCTTTGTGAACCACCAGCAATACCAGTTTTCCCATTTTTCTTGCTCTGGCCTTGCACCTCTAAAATGGAAAAGAGTTCATTTCTTTCAGTCTTTACAGACCATGGACCCTCTGCTAAGGTTCCTGTGATAGGGAGCTGTTCGTGATGTGTCTGGGGAGAGGGATGCAAATGGGTGTCCCATCAGAAGCTGCAGCTTGTCTGATAGTTTTAGCTAGCTCCTCACCTTGTTGAGTAAAGAAGCATCTGGTGGTTCAGCAGTGAAAGAACTTGAGTGGAAGTCTACTGAATCATATCTTTTCTCTTTCCATGTGTAAATTTTGGAATTTGTATTGGTTAACATGGTCATTTCATTCTTCAGTGATGTGCAGCTTGGGCTGATGTCCACCAGATGTTCTGCCTTACCTTCCTTCTAGTTAGTTCCAGATAGAAGTGTGTTCCAAGTCCAAGAACTAGTTCCCCTTTCAGGCTGATGTTTGCAGCATAAGCAGTTGTTCTGCATAATATTCCCTTATTCTTCGTGAGAACATCACTTGAAGAAAATGTCAAGTGCTCTGGTGAATTCTGAGCTTATCTACTACTTTTTAGTTAGTTCCACTGGGCAAGAAAATCCCAAGAGAGAATTCTCGGGAGATAACTCAGGAGAAATTTTTTGCAAACTCAGTTAGGGGAACAGGATTAGACTCCAGCTTTTTGTTTGAGAAATAGCTAGCTGATAGCATTAAATGACGCTGTGAAGAGATGCCAAGCTATCTGGGCTATCTCTAGCATCCATGGTTCTGTTGTATTTCTCTCAGTGCTAGATTGACAGCAAACTGTGTGGTATTCAGAGAAGAACTTGGGAAAATAGTTAGAACTCGGAACTATAAATCTGGATGGGTGGCTACAGTGATGAGGGCTGAGAGGTAGCATGATATAGTAATCAAAGTATCCATGTGTAAGGGTCAGAATTCCTGAACTGAATTCCTACGTTTTGATCTCAGATTCCTCTAGGAATGTCAACCTGATGCAAATGCGAAAACAAAAACTAATACTTTTATACTTTGTAGGGTTTTTACAGATTTTATTCAACATTGTCAAAGTTTGACATCTCTGGTTTGGAAATGGCATGCACACAGGGAGTATTATGGTTTACCATCAAAGCTGCTGGCTTGGGAATGTGCTTCAGGTGTAATTTGTAGGTGCTAAATTAACATGTGTCCCTCTGAAGAGATGTCTTTTATATGATGATCCCTTCACACTGTTTCTCAGCTTTTTGGCTAGTTCATGAGCGTGGGATTCCTTTGTCTACATGTCAAAGATATTTTAGGGCCATCTAAGCAGATTCTGTCCGTATTTAGCAAAATGACAAAATATAGACAAAATAGGACTGTGTACAGATACTTACTATGATTAGGTTCAAACTCCATTTCAAGGTCATAAAGTGAACACTGAAGTTTAAAGATAGTTCAGAATAAACAATGCATTTATCCAATTCCCTTCTTTGTTTTCCTGCACAAAGTTTTTTTTTTTTTATTCCGTGTTCTTCAGGAACCTCTTCAGCAAACGTTTCTTAGTGAATCTGTTCTTTCCCATCTTTTCTGCGTTTCATTGAGCCTGTCTAAATTTGCATCCATCTATGCAATATGCTATTTGAAATGTGCATCTTTTCAACACTGACTGGAATATTCCTCTAATACCATTTGCTAGAATATTTGTAAATGCAAAAAGGCTGCAAAAATAACCAAATCACATGGGATGCTGATGAAAAGTAGAGGAATTGGATGATACAGCAGTAAAAACATGATTCTGATCTGCAGTTCTTACTAGTAATGCTTTTGTGCAGCTATGCTGATTGGAAGTGGTGACCTTGAAATTTCTTTTCATCCAGTAGGCAGAGAAGAGGTAAATCAGGGTTAAAAAAAAAAAACAACAAAAAACAGTCTGTAGAGTTATATGTTAATGTGAATTAAGCCTTTGCTCCTGGCTGTGGTAGATTTTCATCTGCAAAATCTGTTACACCAACACCTATGTGGTTCCTAAAAACAGGTGTAGTAAGAACATGAGCACAGGGTAATGTGTAGTGACAGGACAAGGAGTAATGGCTTTAAACTAAAAGAGTATAGATTTAGTTTAGGTATTCCAAAGAAATTCTTGACTACAAGGATGAGCATTAAGGTACATGATGAAGCAGTACAGACCACCCTCAGTTCTCTGCTGCAGTTGTTCACCTTGGAAAAGACCTACTTTGTTTGGAGGAAAATGTTTATAAAATGTCCACAAATTTCTTACCTACTCCCATGTCCTGGAATTTAGGAGGAGTTATGAGAATTGTTTTCCCAGAAGCAGATCACAATTTGTCGTGTCACCGTACCCCTAGAGGATGGCTCAAACCGAGTGTGCGCAGTTGTCCCATGTTTGTGTGCAGTGGCCTCATGCATACAGGTGACACTTGAATTCAGCCCAGCTACTTTATTTATCATGTTGCTGTTTGCTTTGCTTTGTCTCCAGTCTTTTTCTCTTTCCAGTTGCTCTCAGATGTGTTGGCTTCTATTATTTATCCCTGTACCTGTTGCTTTGTTGAGTCCACAGCTTGCTGACGTGCAGCTAACATGGGCTTTTGCTTCAGTTGGTGTGTGCTGGAGTGTGAAAGAGAGGCCACAGGAGGACAACGCTGGCTTCCTGTGGGCCCCATGCAGCCTGTCCGCCAGCGCTTCCACAGGACTTGTTAGTGCCTGTGGGTGTCAGCACAGCAGCTGCCAACCCTCTTTAGCGGGGTTCTGTGAAGGAGAAGGCTGAACGATGCCAAAGGGTACTCCTTATTTTCTTGGGCATTACTACAACAGGGCAGTGCCCAGCTAATGCTGTCTGTCTGAGAAATATGGAGGTGTTTATAAAATCGAAGGTATCTTTGGAGTCCAGTTTGTGATAGTGTTTTGGTGATGTATCAGCAGTTCTTCAAGTGTCGCAATCCTAATATACTTTCAGCATGTTGAAATAAGAATGTCACAGGCGACTGAGTTGCCTTAATTATAGGAGAATGGGGATTAAGTGAAAATCCTTACATTACTTAATTTCTCTTGAATTTTTTATTAATCTTTACCTAGCACCTATTTTTGCTGCAGCTACAGGTTTTGGTTGTACTGTTTTATGCTGTGATCATCTCACCAATGATACTAGATTCAATGGGATCTCTTCTTGGCTGGAAACCTGACAGTGAACATCTTACGTGACTGAGGTGCTTTTACTGAGTGTCCCTAAGTATGAGGACACTCTTCCTGCAGGCTCTAGCTATAGTCCCATATCCCGTACAGCTTGGATTGCTCCTCACACTTGCCTGCTGCTGCTGTGCGTCTGATTTCTCTGCTGTCTGGAGCTGTAGCAAAGGGTGTCTGACCGCTCTTCTGTTGTGCTGACCTTCAGTTTTTCTTCATCCTTTATAGTTGGCTTTGTTGCTGTTTCTCCCCCTTCCTGTGTATGCAGACAATCCCAAAAGGCCGAAGAGGTGCGTAAGGACTAGAGACAAGTGGAAAGCCTTTTGCTGAAGAGAAGAATATAGTGGAGCCCCAGAAATCCAGAGCGCTGCACTGCTGTTCACTTCCCATGGTTGTCTTGTCTCATAGCCACTTGCAGCATGTATATTTACACTGTTCAGACACTGAAACACCTTGAGCTAACATGATTTCCTGTAACTTCTCTCCTGTAAGTAGCTCCTTAAGGCATCGAGGAAGCTTTTTTAAAAGTCATAAATATAAATATATAGGAATAAACAGATAGTTAAGTGCTGTATAGCATTCATTCCAGCCATAAAGTTTGTGGGTATGTCCATAAAAACAGGGTTTGACATTTTCTAGGCCTATGATTTCAGGCTTTAGGCTATTGAAACAGGTAGAAAAAGTGAGCAGGACGTGGTGTGAGAAAAGGACTAGGAAGGTGGAAGTTATGAAACGACTATGTAATTTTGTGATGTCTGATGGAAAAAAAATATCTAAATGTATATGAGAAATTTAAATTTCTTATTATTGACTGGTAACACTGTCAGAAATCACACAGGCATCATAAGTAGTTCTCCTTTCTCCAAAGGATTTAGTAGGTTTATTGTAGAAAACAGATTACTTTCTATTGGCCAATTTACTACATACAGAGAAATACTTGTAGTGAGAATTTAATCTCTAAGATTTGCCCACTGATCAGAGCGTATATGTGCATATTAGCAATGTCTTTGAATGGAGATATTATTCTGATGCGCTGGAAGCAGAGGAACAGGTATTGTGTGTATTTTGAACTTCCCAAACACTCTAAAAATGCAGTTGTCTGTGGAGATTTGTTTTGGGCCTGTTTCTGTGAGGTGATTATTTAGATGCTGTTTGCTGATGCTGTGATGTGCTTACCTGACCCTAGCTCGCCATGAGTTGTTATGCCTTGACACTTGGCATGATGACCCCTCCAGGAACCTTGTGGGTGGACGGTGGCAGCAAAGGGCAGTCTCCCAGGTTAGAGTTCTTGCTGTTATGTGTGCTTTTTGCTCCTGCCTTTGGAAAATGCTTGAGTCTAACGAGAACCAAATGTTTGGGGAGGGGGGAGACGACAGTGAGAGGTGGCAATAATAGACCTGTAAGGAAGTTAGTGGGTATCGTGCATCAGAAACCCAAACCTCTTGGTTTTGTTAGACACTGGGGGATGAGGGTGTTATCTTTTGTTGTTGTTTTTTTTTTTTTTTTTTCTTCATGGGGATGATTGTGCCTGATGACGGAGTTTGCTCACCCTGTTTTTTTGATTCTGTAGTGCAGCTGCTGCTCTATTTTCTACATGGCTGGGCTTTACTGCAGACCTGTCGAGCCATAGCTCACTTTGATTGATTTTTCTTTTCTTTTTTAAGAAAAGAGATTGCCATAACCCAGCGTTATGGCAATGCAGTCCAAATACGTAATTATCAGGACAGGAGACCCATTGGGCAGCCCAAGCTACCTGAGTTTGACACAGCTAGATTGGCTTAGCTTTGCTTCTTTAATGTTTGTTACAGGAGTCTCGGGCTTTTCCATTTCAGTGGTGTTTGTATGATCTCTGTTGTGTGTTTACTTATTGAGGCTTTTGCTTTTTTTGTTTGTTTTGGTTTTGTGTTCTCTTGAAGTGAGGGGAAATGAAAGAGACAAAGTCATTTTAAGAACATAGTCTCATGGACTTCCATGTGCTTGTGGCAAGGCGGGGGCACCTTAGCTCTGAGGACTGTATTTTAAAAAGTGTTCCTGTTGAACACTGTCTAGAAGTATTCATGGTTGTCTTGTACTTTCTGTGAACTGCATTGTGAGTCTCAGCCCAGCCCTAAGGTCTAATGGTGGGTAAGGTACCCCCAAACTGGGCAGAAATGTTGCATTGACTTCCTACTTACCTCTGTTTTTGTGGCAGGAACTCTACAGGTCAGTGCACTGCGTGGGGTACATAGAAAAGTCTGGGAGGAAGGATGGGAGGGACTGTATATGTGTGCTTTTTGAAAAATGGAACATGTTCTTGAATAATGGTAATAAAGTATCTGTGCCAGCTAGGATAACACCCTGAGTTGGATGCTTTTTTTTTTTAAACTACATTGAGTGTACTGCCTTAAAGTTCAACTGGTGAAGGATTTGGATACTATATCACCCTGTATTGTGTTAGCTGAATTGCTGTAATTAACTGTTTCCACACTCTTCATTGCAAAGGCAGGGTAAAACTTAGCGTAAATCTCTTTTATGGTGTCTTGTTCAATTGCAGTAATGTGATAGTACACCTAAGAATAGTCTGCTGTAACCATGTCACATAGATCGTTCTTGTTGTATACTGTTGTCAAATAAAAACATAAAGTTGGAAAGGCTGAGAGCATTTATCGATTTCTCAGTTGAGGCATAAAAGTAGTAGACAACCTTTCTAGGCTCAGTGGCTTAGATCTGGGAAAGAAGAGGGAGGAAGAAAGGGACATCTTTGACATGGAAGACACAAGGACAGTGGTTATGTTTCTGACATAACCCAAAAGGCCTGAAGGTTGAGAATGCCATGTTTGCTTGCACGAAAGGAGTGGTGTAAATGTGGGGGGAGAGCAGGGTGGTGCCTGAAATACTTGCTGGCATGATTTAATGGAATGTATCTCATGGATGGATCCTTCAAAATGTTTGCTGTCCAGATGGGTGAGGCTGTGGACAACCTTTAAGCAGTATCTCTGAGGGATGTTAGGAGTGTGTCTGTTTATTTCAAGGGAGTACAGCTCCAAAGCTGTTAATGATGTTAACTTTAAATGTAACCATAATTCACTCTTTTGCAGCCAATTATTTTGGCTGGAACACGTGGTGAGTTTGAAATAGAAGTATGTGAAACTTTTGCACTGACTCAGAGTTGAATGTCATCAATTTTCTTTGCACATTTCATCCCCTGTTGTTGATTGTACATCTAAAAGGGCCGATTAAAATAGGTACAAACATTTCTCTGAGGCAACATTTCTGGGCCTCTGCTGGCCCTGGAACTTCTGTTGTCTGAATGAAATAATTGTTGACACCCAATTCTTTTTGCTGTTGCAGGACTTCGCTAATGTTAAGTCCTAAATGAAATGTGCTAAGTATGATTATTGAGGAATAACTACTGATTTCCAGAAGTTTTTCATTCGTTAGACTTGTAGTAGTAATGATCCTAAATATTAACATTTCCTCTATGTTTACGGTAGCTGTAAGGAAAAGGTGAAGAAGTTTGTAGGTAATGTGGTGGCATCACCAAGGGTTCTGATTGCTGTTGCCAGTGATTAGACCATAGTATTTGAGTGCATGGAGGGATGTGGTGGTCATATGCAAAGAGCTAGAGCTGATTCCATCTCTCCCCTTATCTGGGATGATTGCAGAGTAGTAACCATCAGTCACTGTCAGCAGCATGCTCTTATTGCAGTAATAGATGCTAGATTATTTATCGCTACTACCTTTCTATTAAAAACTGTGCTCCTTTTCATTACAGCAGCTAGACTAAATTTTGGGGGTAGGAGTTCATACGTTCCTTTAAGATAACTAAAAATAATCATTGAAGACATCTGACTCCATCCAATTAATTTCTTGTCCATAAATGGAGTGAAGTCCTCTGTTCTCAAACAATAAAATATAAAACTTCAAAATCCTTCTCCCACTCAGAGCACTAATTCTCTTGATATGGCATCATTCCCCAGCAGCCTTGTCCCACAGCCACACTGTGCTGCAGGTCGGCTCAGCCTGAGCTGAGTTTGTCACTGCCTCTACATGGAGAAGGTGTTCTGCTCTCACGCAACTTCCAAAGCAGTTGCAACAGTTAAAGAAATGTTTCCAATGAGCCCAGTTAAACCAATGCACTCATTTTGGTTTAAACCTGGTTTTCATCAGTTTAGCCAAAAGCGACTAAGAGCTGTTAGAACACACACGAAAAAATTAGTCATTAAAATAAGCCAACCTTTGGTAGAAGTAAGACCTTTTAGATATTGATTTCTCCTAGATTACTTTTAGAAGGATTTGCTCATAGGCATAGCTGTAATGTTTTGAAGAAGTAAAGGTAAGATAGATGGTCAAGAAACAGGATAGAGGGGATAGGTCAGAGAGAGGGATGTAATAAACACAAAGGAAAGGGAATTAGTGTGGTTTTTTTGATATTCTCTAAGCACATTTACACGTGGGTTCTTTATAGCTTCTTGTTTAAGCTGTTAACTATTTCGCTTCGCTTTCATAGCAGAACTATTAGGAAAATTGAATCTTTTGGAGTAACAATAGAAAAACACTAATTGAAGCTTTGGGTTCTTCTGTTTCTTGATCTCTGCCCTAAAATAGAAGTCCCAGTGTCCTCAAGAAGTCAAGTGCTGATTATATTATTAGAGAGGAGGGAAGGGACCAGGCAGGCATGGTTAAAATACTGCTTGGGGTTTTGGTTGTTGTTTTGTTTGTTTTGTTTTCCCTCAGGAAGCATAAATCTCTGTGCTCCAAACGGGACCGGCTATGTGCGTGTAAGAGAGCAAGCACGAGAGAGTTAGAGTGAGTGCAAACACTAATGCATCATGGAGGACAGGTCATTCTGCTGAACGCAGTTTCAGCTCCTGAGTGTTTGGAGATTAGAGGCAGCAGTAATTTCTGCCTGCTGTGCTTTATGTTAATGTGGCAGCCCCTCGGTTTTATATTTCTGCTGAGACAGCCATTTTTGTGAAGCTTAATTCTGATCATAGAGGAAACAGCAAGGGTCTCCAGTATTGGCGCTTACCTTTTTAGTCTGATTTAGCCAGGCAGTGAAACTAGCAATTTTATTATTATTATTTAATATTGGGTTTTAAGGTCTGTTTCTTCTGACTTCCATGTGCTGAAGTTGTAAAATGACTTGGGAGGAAACGATAAGTGCTGCCTTTCACCTTTGACTAAATTGTCCAACGTTCATGGCAAATCTACCACTTGATCCAGTTCCAGTGGATGGGTAGAAACATTTCTCCAGAAACTTGACAGCAATTCCTTAGCCCTAGAGGCTTTGCAACAGCAGAGGTCTTGATTTCCCACTCCAGACCCCAGCTCTTCCATCATCCTATGTTTTCCTGCAGTTTGTCCCATCAGCAGAGAACAGAAGTACAAGTTATGGTCAAAGAACACACAGTGGAAAGACTGAAATAAGTGTCTGATACTGAAAAAGAAAACAAAGGTCAGGGGAACAAAAGAAAAATGTTTTAGGAGTTGAAACAAGTGTTTTTATGAGGAGTACCAAAGGAGTTTTATATTGTTTAAGTGGTAGCTGGGAGAAAGAAGGGTAAATACAACTTTGCTAGTGGTTGAGGATTGTAAATACTATGGAAGGAGACAAGATATTTAGATGACTACAAGTTGAGAATAGGAAAATTTAAGGTAAGTGTTATGGAAAACTTCTTGTCACAGAGATGTGTCTTTGAACTGTCAAGCTTTGGAATCATTTCCCAAGGGAATAAAATAGAAACTCCATGGCTTGACAGGTTTTGAATTAGACTTGGAAAAATGTTACTCCATGCAGCATGCAGAATAATCTTCCTCTGGCAGCAAGATAACATGTGAAAGGAGGAAACGATCTTGCAGAAGAAATTATGGTCTAGTGATTTATGCACAGAAGTTGGCATCAGGACACCTGATTCTTTTCTATATTTTATCACTGATTTACTTTATAATACTGGCCAAGTTATTTAATCTCTCTGTGCTTCTGTGTCCCCATTTGTAAAAGGAATATTTCTTCATCTCAAGGGTTTACTCCCTGAACAGTGTTTTCATAGCTAGATGATACTCAGGGTTGTTGTGATTATTTTTAAAAATGTGCATAGACTGGAGGTGACTGGAAACTCCCTGTCCCATGTGAGTTATTGCCTTACCTCAAGACCAAAATAGTTGGTTAAAGCATCCAGTCATTCATTTCCTTTCCCCCGACAGATTAAAGTCTGTATGGCGTAGCTGATAAAGCTTGTTCTAGTCTGCCCACAATTTGCTGCATTGCTTTTGTCTTTTGTGGTTCCCTTTGTAAACTAATATTTTCTTGGGGAGACTGAAGAGAGAGGAGCAATCATATTAGGCTGTGTTCATTTACCTCCAGCGAGGTCCCAGCCTTACGGCGCGTGGTGCAAACCCGGAATGGAGCATGGCACTGCCTGCTCGTTACAGCAGATTGGTGCCATTCCCGTTTTCCTCTAACAAGCTTGTTTTTCTGAATTGCTAGCTCTGTCTCCTCAAGAAGCCACTAGCAATCATGCCAATTTCATCATTGCTCTTCCCCTCGAGGATCTTCCCTCATCCCCTGGTACCGCAGTTGCGCAGTGCTGGGCGCCTAGCCTCAGCTCTTTGCCGTGGAAGAAGAGAAGACGCTTCTCTCCACCTTGATTAAAAGCCCCTGGTGCACATTACAAACAAGATGTGATCTGTGCTGTCAAAAGCCTGGCATCCCATGCTAGGCGCTGTAAACACGTGTCTCACTGGGGTCTCCACGGTGTTCTCCTGGCATACTTGCTGACTAGCCTGCTACCAGATTTGAGACTCTGAGGAAGGGTTTTTTTAGCAGGAAGCAGCAGCAGAACTGTGATCCAGTGGCCCCCAGGCAGGCAGTCAGCTAACAAACCTTTAGGGAATACGCAGGGCTTATTTGAAAGCACCTGGGGCTAGTGTTTGTTTGTATGAATAATATTCCAAACAGCAGCAAACCCAAAGATCTCATTATTCAAATCAGGGTTTGCTCTCTCTTGTTGCTATTATTTATTTATTTTAAATTATTTGCTGATCCAGTGAAGGGGCTACATTAATGCAAGCGTTGGTCTCCTCACCATGGACCTGATGTTTTCCTTCACACTAATGTGACTTCTCTGAGATCAGTGGTATTATTGTTTATTCGTGCTAGTTTAGTTGAGAAGACAAACGGATTTAGGCTATCTGTAATCCTGGAAATGGAATAAATCAGATGATTAAATCTGGGGACTTTCTGCCCTATTAAAAAGCTTCCTGATGTATGTGGAAAAATAAAAAGCCTTGTAGAAACTATTGTCTAGAGTTTACACGTCAGTCTGCTCATACCTGCCACAAGATACTACTTTAACCTAGAATGTAATAGGAAGGAATCAGAATAAAGTCACTAGTTAGGACCCATGGAAAATAAGCCAGCTTGCATACACTAAGTCCCCCTTATGGAATACTGTCTCTTTTGCACTTGGTATTTTCCATTTGTAAATTATGCCACCTGTTCTCAAAAGTAGTTTTCCAACTAGCCTGTGAGGAAAGTATTTAGAATTTATTCCCATATGGAAAAAGAAGGAAAATATTAATTGATTAAAAAAAAGGAAAATATTAATTGGTAGACGCAGGAAAAGAGCTCAGAAAACGCAGTGTTTTTGAAGTATGCATTTTAAGCAGCAAGATATCCTTGCAAAAGCAGTTTTTGTAGCACTGGTTTCTCCAGGTCCTTGAAGGGAGAACACACATGCCACGTAAGCCCAGGCTGTCTCTGCAGCTCCACCTGCTCTACCACAGCCTGCTGGAGTGCGATCCTCCCACTCGGTATTATCTGACTCATGTCGCAGAATGCTTTGTTGAAAAAAATAAAGAAAATACCAACGTGCAGCAGGCTTTGTTCCTTTGACATAAACAACAATTTCTCCTCCCTTTTCTTGGTGACTTGGCAATTCTCATGTAAATAATTTATCATAAGAAGCACACAAGATGACACACGGGTCCAAGTAGGAGGGAGCTAAATTTGAATCTTAAATGAGGGCATTCTCTGTCCCTATTTTAAAATGTGGTGTTTTGAATGGATGTTGAGCTTGAGTCTTTCTGTCTGTCATTAGGTTTTAGGGCCTCTCTGTCAAAGATACCAGGTGAGTAAAATATAATGGAGAGCAGTTTGCAACCCTTATTCATCATCTTTTCCTTCCTCACCTCCATCCATTCAGTGCTCTTCCTGCAGATGCACAGGGGTGATACTAGGGCTTCAGTGGACCTTGTTAACATTAGAATAATAGGTGTCATACTGACTCCTATAAAGTATGATATAAATTTCATGCTTTTTACCTAACGTTTATAATACAGGTTTTCTAAAGTACAGAAATTACTTAAAGATTTTGTGGGAAAGTCTGTGTCAGAGCAGCTACAACAGGGAATAAACCTTCCAAGTATAACCTGGAAAGGCCTCTGGAGGGGCAATATGATATGTAACGAAGGGGAAGGAGTGGGCTAAGGCATAAGGAAAGGAGCTCACTGTGTAGGGTCTGTGTTCACATCCTTTTCCTGGAGGGTCTTCTTGTCAGCTTTGTAGGTTTAGTCCCAGGCAAAGCTCATTGAGCAGTTCAGGGATCCTCTGTCATAGCGATGGTCCTATAATGACGGTGTCTTGCTTCTTTTTACAAGTCAGCAGAGTGAAAGATTTGCTGCAATCAATAAAAATGGAGGGACCCTGTAAGGAAGAAAATCATAGCGTATGTCATTTCTGAGGCAGTGTTGATGTTTTACTTATAACTGAAGTGGGCAAAGAACGAGAGAACAGACTTTAGAAAATGATTCTTTCAAGTTGAAGGAGCCAGTTACTAGCCATTATGCAACAGCTGACCAAATTTAATAGGCAAGTACACAGTCCCTTACACACCTGTGTACTCATTACTCAGGTAGTAAAGGCTTTTACAGTCTGTAACTTAGAGATGTTGTAAAGATAAGTAAGATATAGAAAGGTGTGGTTATCTCTTTTATGAAAACAGAATCCAACAGATTTGAAAGGATGTGTTATGTGCTTAAGTTTATTTAAAAAAAATAATACTGATTTTACGTATAATATGTAAGAAATCTGTAATATGATAAGGACTTGAATTTAGGTCTTACTCTTTGGCAAATCATGCATCGTGTCATTAAGGCCAAGAGCTTACTGAAATACAGACAGATGACTTTTATGTAAATAATTGCTGTAACTTGGAATATTCTTGTTAACAGGAACAGGGAAATTGGAAAGGGCACCGAACCTCGTGCTTTAGATCTAGCTTAGAGATTAGGATGTTACCTTTTGTGTGAGGATACGATTGCCTCATTGCTGCCTACTGCAGAGTCCCTGCATGTTAGCCTCAGAGGTTGGAGCTTGTCAACTATTGCTTCGTGACCCAGGCTGCTGCAGCACACCAGCCTCTATGCGTGCGTCTCTCCTGAGGCTTGAGCAGATTGCTGGTTGCCTACTCACTAGATGATCATTTTCTCCTTCCTTGTCTTTTGCCTCCTGCAGATGTTGGTTGTAAATGTTCCTTTACTCTTATTACTTTTTTTTCTTTTCCTGTCTCAGAAGTGGCTTCATTACTCTGTGGAGCTGGTGTTATATATACAAGTGAAATAGCATTTGACAACTAACATCTTAAAATGGTCATTTCCTTGTTTCGTTTTCTCTTTTCTTGATTTTTGAATCGCACATTATTTTTCTGTACTTTTGGTTTCAGTGATTGATCTTCTCCACAAATTAAAAAACTGTTGAAGTATAACTACCAAGGTGTTTGTATTTAATATAAATGGAAGTTAATTTCCATATTTAAAAGCTAGGTCACTGATTAAGTAACCTGTAGATTCTTTGGCAATCACAATAATAAAAGTATCTATGAAGCTACAATTGGTATTTAGGGAGAATTATTCAGGTTTAGAAATAAAATCTATATAGCTGAAAGAACTACCTTGGTTATATTCTAGAGAAAAATAAAGATGGTGCTACTGGGGAGTGATGTCTCTATAGTCAATTAAAAATCGAAGAACACACTTAAGACTGAAATGAGAATAAATCAGACAAAACACTGCTGCTGCTTGGACTCTGTCTGTTCCATAGATAACACAGGGCATCATCTCCAGGGCTGTCAATCTGAGATGTTTTTGTGAGTGCAAATCTCAGTAAAAATAATTAAATTGACAAAAGCTACCATCCTGGATTATTTCAGTGTCTGGAAGCCTCTCACCTCTGCAGAGCAAGGTTCACTTAAGCCCTTGATTATAGGAGAAAATGAATACGTTGGTCTCTTTCTGCCTAATACCTATCCTGTGCTTAATAAAACCACAGTGATAGTTCAGAATGTTAATTAAGTTAAGAAAAAAACTGACTTTTCTTTAGTAGTAGCAAGTGCTACTGCTATGGTGGCAGGACTGATTATGTGTGGTCCCAGATCTGGATGGGTCCAAGGTACTAGAGATCAGTTAGAGCAGTTTGTGAAAGTCAGATCAGAGCTCGGCTCGTGGAGTAGATCATATATAAACATATCGGCATTCTCAATAGTATGAACATTTATTTCCACATGACACTTTAGCATAATAAATAGAGGAAGGTGTATAGCAGTTAGTGCGATTTAAGTCAGCAGAGATGGGTTTTAAACCCTTCTGCATGACCACCAGTAATTCGCACTGCCTCTCTGTATTTTCCAGTCAGTTGAGTGGTGTAAGTAATATTGGACTGGCACTTCAAGAGATTTGAAAGCGAAATGCATATGGAGGATGATATTTCAGGCATCAAAGGTAGTACAGCTAAGTGAAATGGGTGTAGCTGTAATGATTCAATAGATGAGTAGAAATCTGGAAAGCTTTAATTGTTACATGTAGGATGGAATTGAAAAAAAAAAAACTATTTTATAATTTATTGATAGAAATAGAAAACAGAGGGTTGGAAGGAGTCAAATATTGTTCATTTTCTCTCCCTTATATCATTAAAATATGCTTCAGTGTATTTCTATATGTGGTATAGGAAATGTTTAGTTGTTACTTTTTACTAACTTCTTAAAAATTAGACAAATTTGAAATTGAGGGTTTCACTTTTATATGAGAGTGTAAAGACTGTCTTTTGAAACACTATGCATGTAACCTTTTTCAGATTGTACTTAACATTATTTTGGCTGGAGTATTCTGAATATAATTTTTGTTTGGAGTAGTTTCAATTAGATTGGATATGTGTTTTTGTGTGAATGAAATATACAATTAAATGTGGTATACTCATATTAAGGGTTATTATGTGAATGGACACGCTCTTTCTTTATAGTAGAGTAGAAAATGTAGAGATATGACCTATTTCAATTCTCCATGTGTTCAGAAAACTCCTGCTGCGATTGAAATGACCACCTCTCAACATCCGCAGGAAAGACATGTAATTGGGTTATTGCATTTAGAGTGGACGCAAAGCCTAGAAAAATTAAAAGCATTAGCAGAATAATGAAGTGAATGGTATAGTTAGAGAAGGATAATTGCGAAGGAGGAGCCATGACTGCTCCATAAAGCATGGTGCTGCTTTCCTAGGCAGAAGTTCATGAGACAAATGATCCTTTAAGAAAGGACGATTTTCCTTGAACGTCCCAGATAAAACTAATTGGGGAGGAAAAGTCTTCCACCTCTCCTGTTCTCTGGTGTTATGCCAATGGACAAAGCTTTTACAAAGGAATTTCCTCAATACTTACGTCCAAAGCTGGAGGATTTAGAAGGTGCCCAAAAGAGCTTAGATTGCATATAGGTAGAATGAAAATTATGTAACCTAAAAGGAAAGAGCTGCTCAGGAAGTGAGAGAGAGAGTCGTGTTATGAAATTACCTTTCTGATTATTGCTCTGACAACCAGCTGGTGAAAAAATCCTGGCCACATTTTGTATTCATGGGTCTCAATCTAGTTAAAAAAAAAAAAAAAAAAAAAAATACATTACTCTAATCCTGAAGATCAAGAGCATAATTGACTCCCTTTTGGGAGTCTTAGCAGCTGGAATAATTAAATGGTTAGGAAAATTAAGCTGACTTGATGTGAATTAATCAGAATAACTTTTAAAGTTTTAATATACACCCCCAACAGTACCAAAAAAGACCCTGCCTACCGGCCATGGTGCTCATCTTCAACCCACACACGTGCTGAGAGACACTGAAGATGATGACAATCTGCATGAATATTATTTGTAATGGTTATAATAGTCCACTTCTGAATAATCATTAACTATACCTTTTTATTTTTTTATTAAGAAAAAGAAACGCACCACCACCACCAAACTAGAATACATGGAGGTGACTAAAATATCAACAGTTCCTTTCTTCCTACGCAGAACTATTATGCTCAAACATTCCCAGGGAAGGTGTCTGCAGCAGATCACAAGCAGGATTTTAACCGTTCGCTTTTCTGCTGTTCAGATTTCTCTGTTCATTGTTTTGTATCTTGGGGAATGGGTTGCCACGGTAAAATTTTCAGAAGCTTATTAAATTTCCTTGGAATAATTGCATATTCCTCTTCTGAATGGCCCAAAGATACAAGTATGACACTAATCCAGTCTGTCTTTAGTATTTTCTATCAGCCTATCACCTTTATATCTGAGTATCTCTCAGGTTAATGGGTCATCATTTCTCTTGCTCTTCAGTGCTGTGGAGGCCGGGGAAATGAAAGAAGGCTGTTAAGATATTGACTAACAAAGAGAATATGAAATGTGCCCCAGAATGTCTGTGGTATGAGGTAGGAAGGGAAAAGCGTGGCTGGATAAAGAAGATATCACAGCACTGCGTTTCCTCTAGCATGTGTTTCTTCTTGACTCCCTATTTGGTGGAGTGTTGTTCATACCTGCAACTGTTCACTTGCATGTGCAGGAGACAGTTAAAGGAGGTTCACTTTCAGCTGTAATGGTGAAAGTCTGTGCTTTTCATATACTTTGGGTTTAGCAGAAGACTCTATTATGTGTTGTTCAAAAATAGTTACAGAAAGGGTTTAGAGCTGTGGAGGTGGCTTTTCAGTCTCGAGTGAGTTCCTTTTGTGTGTTGTGTAGTACACATTTTATTTGAAGCAAGTCTCTCTAGGAGCAGTGTAGGAATTTCCTCAATTCCTCAATGTAGGAGTTTGTACATTCCTGGATGGGAGGCTCAGGCTTTCCTGCTCAGCCCAGATGCACCACTGCAGCTCTGCCAAAGGCTGATTGGGACCAGCAGCTCAGTGCCAGTACTTGGGCAGTAGTATCTTACAGTCAGCTGGAGTAAAGAAGCCATAAGGGAGTTGCTGTCTGTGAAATGCTTTCAATGAGGTATCTGTGCAGGCCCCTAGTTCTCTGTTGCTCATAATCTCCCTCTGTAGTTCCTCTTTCAAACTGGGATGGCTCCAAAAATGACCATCCTGTTTTGTTCCACCAGACTGACCCCACATGCAAGGCTAATTAAACCCCAGCTTGCTTATTGTTTGTGTTCTCAAGACTAATGTAAATTGAGGGAGAGATTGGTGCTTAGCTTTGGCCCTGAATGCCAAACAAGCAGCCGACTGATTTCTAACTAATGCTGCTAAAACAGAAAAAAAAAACAAACTCCGTTTTTAATGTTTAGCTTTCTCTAAGTAGCAATTCTCCCGTGTGGTGGTGGTCTTTTTTTTTTTTTTTTCCTAGAGTGTTTGAGTGTTCGTCTCTGTTGGATGGAAATACGGAAATACAGAGCAAGGATGAGCACAATTAAGAGCTTTGGTGTCTGCACTTGCAAGCATTTGATAGAGATACTGGAGTGAAATAGGAATCTTTAACCTAATTAGCTCTGCAAAGAGAGACCCCCAGATTTCCTGTGCCACCCTGTGGCAAAGGAATGCCTGTATGTGGCACACCCTATAAAGCAAATATGGCAGATAAGGACATAAGTATTGCTCTTCATAATGCCAAAAGAAGCAACAAGGTATTTGGTGACATTCAGTGGTGCTGAAAATGCTCATTTTCTCATTCATCCCTAAAAGGGAACCTTCCCTTCCTGTTAGCTCTCTTTCCACTCAAACATGTACAAACGAACTCTTTAAAAGATGGAGAAGAAAGCAAGACTGGGCTGCTGCTTCTTTAACCTCTCCCTGCAAGATTTGATGGTCAAGTGATACTGTGCAGGTAGAAACAGCTGATGTTTACTCTCTTCTTTTACTTCTCTTATGTTTAGTTTTCCTGGATTTCAGTGTGGAAAAATCTCAGCTTGATGTTATCTGAAGTGTCTGTTTTCTGAGCATCTGTATAGGGGAAGCTGCAGTTGTTACGGTTCTGTGGGATGTAAAGGTGGCATTTAATGCAAAACCAAGGAAAGATCATAATTTTTCTTGAGATTTTATTTTAAGAGCGTGACTTCGATGCATGTCCAAACTTCTGAGGAAGTGGGAGATGTTTGCAAACTTCTGTCATCTGTAACTAAATATTCTGGGAAATATATATATAAATATATATATATATATATTTGTCCAGCTTCTCACAGTTGCAGCTTTACTTTATTTTAAGACTCCTCCCAGGGACAGACATTGAAGTGACACTGAGGTTTCAGGGAAAAGAATGGTGTGCTTAACCTGGCAATCTCTCTCACCTCTAATGGGGGGTGTTAAGGTGAATTATTTGATGTCTGCTGAAGAAAGATCAGTGGGAAAGGAGAGTTTTTCAGTGAAGTTCCCACTGACTGGAAGAGGGGATTGAGTGCACCCTCAGCAAGTTTGCCGATGACCCTAAGCTGTGCGGTGCAGTCAACATGCTGGAGGGAAGGGATGCCATCCAGAGGAACCTGGACAGGCTTGAGAGGTGGGCCAGTGCGAACCTCCTGAGGTTTAACAAGGCCAAGTGCAAGGTCCTGCATCTGGGTTGGGGCAATCCCAAGCATAGATATCGGGCAGAGAATGGATTGAGAGCAGCCCTGAGGAGAAGGACCTGGAGGTGTTGGTTGACGAGAAGCTCGACATTAGCTGGTAACATGCACTTGCAGCCCAGAAAGCATCTCGCCATTGCGTTACTGAAGAGTATTCCAGAAACAGTGGAAAAGTGGAAAAATGGGTAAAGAACCCAGAACAGCAAAGATGATTTAGTGATGCTTCAGATTTTGATAATATATTCAGATGACTGTCAAAGAAAAACAAAATGTATCTTAACCTGAATCTGTGACCTTGGCTCAGCGAAGTCACCTCATCTCTGCATTCGCTGGCAACGTTTCAGCGTGTTTGTTGTTGGCAGTGTGTTTGTAAGCTTTATCTTACCTTCCTGAATATGTGCTTTCATAATGGAAGTTCATAGATCTATAAAACTACCTTCTGCAGAGATGTAAGACCCTCTAATGCAGTGCCCTTTTCCCTCCGTGCATGTGTTGTCTTCTGCTGCAACTACAGATTTTGGAAATTGAGAACTTATTTTATGCTGCTCTGGGTATCTGTTGGCCCACTACAGGTTTGTTTTCAATTCCTTTTTCCATTCTTCTACTAAGTGTCCTTAGCAATGAGGTTCTTACCCTCTGAGAAATGAGACTGTTACTTTGTATTTGGGATCCAATCTTGAGTTTCTGTGACAAACGTTATAGGGAGTAATAATAATTCCATAGCATCTACTCACTTTCTGGAAGATTTCCATGCTCTTCATTACAATTTTTCCTGCTTGTAATTTGCGTTTGATCTTTCTGCTTAGGTTTTTCCCTCTTTCCTATGCATCTCTTCTTTCTAGATTTTTATTTCTCTTCTTAGTCAACATTTGTACAGAGGATCTTCGTATTAAAATTTGAAACTCTTTTCCTAAATCAAAGATTATCACAGATTTCCTTGGTATCTGCTGCTGCTTAGCATTGTCCAATGGAGCTTTCAATATTTGGTAGGGAGTCTGATGAGAAATGAAGGAGGAGATGTCAGAGCAAAATCTACTAGCTAAGTGAAAACAAACGATCAGTCCTTTAGATGATTTCCCAAGCTTTGTATATTGAGGAAAAAAAAAATAAATTTGGGGTTCTATGGAGAAATCAGGCTTTAATGTAAGATTTCTAAACCTTACTCCTTTCTGACAAAATTATGAATTCTACCTACAGGAATTTTCTTTCAAATAGCTTCTCTGTATGAGCAATAAATGGAGAAAAATAATAAGGAAAAATTACTAATAAATATACTGGTGCTCTCTGGGTGCAACATATAATTGTATTTATAACATAAGTAATGTATTTTACACAGTATTTTGTTTTGTTTTATATTTTGATCGTAAGTCACATTGTTCGTTCACAATCTGAGTCACTCTGTCCGAAGCAAGGGACAATTTTTAATGATAACCCATACTGTAAATTCATTTAAATGAAGAATAAACTATTTAAAAGTCTCAGTAGAATTCTAAATTAAATGAACATGAAATATGTAGTAGTTCTGGTTGCCTTAAAATCTGGAATAGCACTTTGCTGCAGTGCCATGCTCAGTGAGTGCATTTGCTTTATTCTTTGTGGAAGCCTCTTGCAAAACCTTAGGAACAGTATTGTCAGTGTCATCACAGCACAAAACATTATGGCTGCTTCACTAAGCAGCAAAATACAAATGCAAAACACAGCAAAAGAAAGAATGTGGTCTGCTGGGGAATTAAGACTACATTTACCCAATGAGGATTTGAGACCACCAGGATTCTTGTGCTGTGTTTATGCCAGATCACACACATTGGATGTATTTTTATTTTTTTCTTTGTGATCGCTCTTGAGTGCTGCATTTAGGACTGTTGGCTGTTCTGAAGTCATTCCTCAAGAAGGTCTCTACTGGTTGTTGAAGTTCCCTCTTCAAATCTCCCTAGTTCTGCTTTTATTTTCAAAACAGTTTCTTCAGTGATCGTGCATTTAAGAAAGCTTGGTTTGCATTCCAGTTCTTCTAAATATCCCTGTCTCCTTCTGTTTTCTTGTTTTCTTCATCTCCATGTCTGGGTCTTTATCCATCTCTCTGAGTGCTCACTTACCTGTAAACCCGCAGTGGGTGGGATCCCCCGGGGTTCCCTTCTGGAGCCCTCTCCCCCCAGGAGATCCCAAGCCAAGTCTGAGTGGGAAAGTATTTCCAAATCACTGATATTGTTCCCCCACCGTCTCTGCGATTGTTGCCTGGATTTCTAGAAGAAAACTTTTCTTTTACTGTAGATTCTTATAGCGCTTGACTCCTTAGGAGACCCTGGCATCTTTTTCTTTGCTGACTGTAGAGGCACACCTACCTATGTAGATCTGAAGTGTCCAACTGCTCCATTTCTGGTGTTCTCTAACAAGACATATGATAAGCACTCAAAAGATTCTTGGCTTTAGCTGTCTGTATTGAATCTAATTTTAAAAAGAGAGAGAGAAAGCAAGCATAGGAGTTTGGGTTATTTTTGGAATAGAAATATTACTTTATTTTTTGTTTTCTCTCCCTCAGCGAGCTTTGTAGTTGGACACATGGTTAGAGAGAGAGTCTGGCTTTACAGCTGGAGCTATATAAAAATAGGTTCAATTAAAAAGATGTGGAAAAAATAATATAGAAGTATCACAAACATTTGGTTTTCTTAATAAAAGTGTGAAATTTACAGAGACCAGGATGGTACAGTTGGGTATAAAGATTTTGCTGGTAGTCAGTTGATATGACCTGCATGAATCACTCTGGGCTATTCTAGTCATGAATAATACCCATATCCAACGCATACCAATAAAACCTTTATACCATATCCCACCGTATTTTGTTGCCTTTCCATATTTAAATGATAAACTGTGCACCTAAAATATTTTGCAAATTTCTCCATCTGGACCCTGTTACCAGAGTGGCTGGAAATGATTCACTGTCTTCAAGGGTTTCATAATGCTCTGAGTAAGGAAAGGCAATCCACCCTAATTTCACAAGTAGAGAGTGGAGCCACAGGGGGCCTAGTGACTTTCCCAATGTCATGTCAGGGGAAGGTCTCCTGTGTGCTGGGTAGGGAGCCAAATTATTGAGACATCCCTCAGCCCAATGGAGTTTGTGACCTAGATGAATATGTTTGGTGCATCTGGCAACGCTTCGGTCCTGTTTCTGCTGGGTGCATCTGTAATGTTTGGCTGCCTTGCAGGTATTTTGCCTCTGCACATCTGGAAGGCTGGCAGGTATGGAAGCATAGCCTTTGTGGATTTGTGGAACAGTTACCAGCTAACAGTTAAGGTTTGAGTGAATTATGCCTTATAATATCCTTGCAGAACTGAGCTGGGTTACCAGCAGTAGCTGCAGTGAACTTAGAGAACTTTGGTTAATGGAAAAGTGCCATAAGCTGTGCTGTCAGTGGGTAGAAAAGGTCAGATGTGTATTCTGTTGGGGAAAGAAAATTGTGGTAAAGGTCAGAAGGATTAAGACATTTTCAATCTGCCTCAATCTGCCAGTCCCTCTGCTGCTTTTCTGCAGCGCATGTTTTATGGAGTGCGGTATCTAATTAGAGAGCTGAGACACCCAACAATGAAAGCCTGTCTCCAAGTTTTATCTTTAGCCCTTCAAGCTGGGATTAAGTTAAAGAAGGCAAGGAGATTTTTAATAGTAAATGATGTTAATCTGGAGTGAAACACGCTTTGTTATTGAACACAGCTCTCTCTAATTAAATACTGAAATCACAGTGCTGGCTTCATGCTGCAAGGTGCTCTGGGCCTCTTCGAGAGCCAGTGGATTTACTCCTATTTCTACTACCTCCGTAAGATGTGCTTTTTTTTATTATTAATTACATGTCTTTCACAAATGCAAGGAGACAGCACCTTGGCTAACACAACACTACAATATAGCAAATTAGTGCACGTTTCTGGGAGATTTCCAAAGAAGCTGCACGTTGACACCTAAAGAAATCTCCGTTCATCTGTACGTAGCCAGCCCCTGGAACTTACTGCTGTACGGTGTTGTGGAGGTTAAAAGTCTTGTGTTAGAATTTTTATATGGAACACTATATGTACATAACAAGCAATCTCTCAATAATGAAAGGTGGTTAAAAAAACCTTAGAAGAAATGATAACTCCGGAATATAATATACTTCAGAATATAATCAAGCCATCAAGTAAGAAAGGAATAGATATGTATTTAGGCCAGATATTCAGTAACTAACTACTGAAAGTATTCTTGTACTGAAGCATCTGTTACTAGCAACTCCAAAGCACGCTCTTGGTAATGCAGCTAGCAGCTAAAATATCTGTTCATTCTTCTCTTCTCCTCTCCTGCATATTTCTCAGGAACTGTGCATTCTCTGCGTCATGGGCCATGACGCAGAGTTGAACATCAGATGCTAGCGAACCATGTTCCAACCAAAGCTTAACCAAAATTTCAAACTTGTTTTCAGTACTCACTACCACTGATCTGCTAACAGTTGTCTGTGCTTTTGATGGAATTTGCTGAAAGTAATATTAGCAAAAAGGTCTTTTTGGTCTTTTTTTTAATAGTGTAATTACGAAGTAATGCAGTGAACGATATGTATTTCTTTCTACTGTAACTGTTTGTGAACAGGGAGACAGCACTCTGAGGGTGCAGCAGGAGGGGCAGAGTGTTTATCAGGATTGCGATTAACAGGGTTGTGGTGAAGAGCACAAATCCACCGTGACTGAGACCGCTGCAAGCCTCTGGCTTTCTTAGCAGCAGAGATACCTACAGCAGCACAGAGGGAATGATAAAGAGCTAATGAAAGGTTAAAATGAGCTTTGTAAACACGAGGTTTAAAGCTGATGGTGTAGTCCTTAGGGATCTGAGAATGCATTTCCTAGTGAGAAAAACAGTTTATTAAAATATAAAGATGGAAATATATATGGCAGAGGAATCTAAGCCTTAGTCCCTAATGGTTTGCTGTCGTCCCTGTTACACCTACTGCTTCTGACATTGAGCATTTTCTTGCAGTTCCTATGCAGCTTTCACGAGAGTTTCTTCCGAGTGGAACTCTGCCAAATTGTGTCCAGATTTTTGAGCATGCACACTTGCTATGAAACACCTGGAGCTGGCATTTCTGTTTGAGTGGCTGCATCCTAGGAACTTGTGCCATTCAGAACCACCAAACTTCACAGGCAGCTTTCCTTCAAAGTTACAAGCCATAGTGTGTGAATTCTTTATCAGCGATGGATAGGAGATCTGCAGCAGACACTGTAGCTATACGTGCTTTATTTCCTTTGGCCCCTTACTAGGTCTGAGCCCCATATCAGAGGAAGAAGTTAACAGGGCACCTGTGACTTATCCATCTCGTGTTCTGGCACATCCCATAGTACATCTGGTTTTCCTGACTAAAAAGCTAAAAGCTTTGTTTATACTTTTTTCTTTGTCTTGCACTGACGGCAAGACCATCTTGCTTTGGATTTCCTTGAGTGCAGTTCATTCAAGTGGCTGCTGAGGTAGCAATCTGCAGCTGTTTCTGGTTTTGTGCCCATCTCGCTCTATTCATGTTTCTTTCTGAACTACCAATTGTTTTGTTTCGCACTCAAATCACTTGTCAGCCAAGGTTCTGCAGAAGTCCTTCTTCCTTCCATTTCTGCCCAAGTGCTTCCTGTGATTCCTGTCCAGCTCTTTTCAGACTCCAGTATCTTACTTTTCCTTTTTTTTTATTCTCCTATTCTTACATCTGTAACAGATAGGCACAGCATTAATGCTGTGCCTTGCCCTGTTTTTTTTGTGTGTGTGTGTCTAATAACAGCACTTTCAGCTCATTCACATATTTCCTGTCAGGATCCTTCCGATCTGCTCTTCTTCCTGATTAAATCATTTGGAAGGGAGAACTGTAGCAACACATGTGGAGGGAGAACTTTCTGGACAAAAAAGTGAGTTTAGAGCCTGCTTAGCTTCCCATTTATTATACCTTGGGAATTTATTTCTAGTTCATGAGTCATTGGGCTATGTAGCAGATGGAAAAGAATTTTTGCTATCAAGAGCTTAGTGATGCTACTTTTGTACACTATAGTGTTTTAGATTCACATGACCAAAGGGTAAATTTGCATGGTCATCTGCTGACAAACAACTATTTCGTAATTGCTTTACATTTGGGCAGATTGGTGAGTAAACAGGGTGGTCTGAATGCCATATATCTGGCCCTGTGTTTGAACAAATAATTTTAGCTTCCTAGCAGCTCTTCACCTTCTAGAAGAAGTTGAAGCAGCACGTAAAGCAGTCCATGCTTTGGATTGAAGAAGCATGTTGCTACATGATGCAGCAGACGTAGCCCTGTTGAAACACTAGTGATTTAAGGGGGTAGCTCCCAGAGGAAACAGGGACTCACCAGGTAGGTTTGGTGGGACAGAGGGGCTGACTGCAATCCCTGTATGGCTCCCAGTTGTGTCTGGATGTGCTGTAGAGGGTTAAGCTAAGTTATGCTCACGCTCATCTGGTAGGTGTATTGTTCTCCTGGAGATAGTGTTGGAGCAATATATTTAAATGTCTTGGACAGTTTTGTTTCCTTTGTTAAGTTAACCCTTGCTGTGTCTTTTGTAAGCAGGTGTTCTTTATTTCCTGCTGTAATGTCTTGGATGGTGTTGTTTGTGTGCCATTAAACAGTGGTTGAACCTGTCCCGGAATTGGTTATAATTTATTTTTAAGGCAAGGAATTTGTGATCAGATTTTTACTTCTTTAAGGTAACGTTAACTTGCTCTATTATTAATGGAATACCACCATTTCAGGACATCCGAGAGCCTGACCCTTTGCAGGTGTGCTGACAGCATATATTAAAAAGCTAACCGTTGGGAAAGCATGAGAAACTATTTGCATGAAAGAAGCTATAGAGATAGGGTTGCTTTCATTGCAGTTTTAGTAAGATGTTGCCAGATATGATGAATGACCTCGCATTCAGGATAATTTCATGTGATTCTAGTGTGCCCATTCATCAGAGAGCACTTTCCAGCTGTATGGGGTAGTATAGTTGTGTACAGGTGCAGTGTGTAGAATGTGTTGTCTTTAGTGGTTTGTTAGCGCCAAAGCTACAGGATGTAGCAATTACTTTAAAAAGCTGCTGAAAAATGCAGAGAAGTCCCCTGAAGACCTTGTTTCATACCAAGAATTTTGTAACAGAGTATGTCATGGAGATAACGTCATGATTTTGAGTACAGAGGAAGCGGAGAAGTTTTATCAATGCCATATATATATATATATATATATATATATTCTATATGTTGCAGTTCCAGTGATGAACCTTTCTTTAATATGTTTTTTCTCTTTAAATATTGGGCTATCCTTTTACTCTGCTTCTACCATATCTGGCAAAGGGAGAAACTGTTTCCCTACTGAGACTCCAGCATACTAAAGAGTTGTGTGCACACATTTCCCTTTAACTTCCCTAAACTGAAGGATCCTACATGAATTTCAAAAGACTTTACTGAATTTTACTTGGTAATGTTTAAGAAAACAAATATACCCTGTTCACACGTTTAGTAAATCTGGTTGGCACTGATAAAGTACGGAGCCTATTACCCTTGTGTTGCATAGATTTAAACACTGAAACAGGCAGTCAGGGAGGAGTACTCTGGTAGAGAGGGAGCTCTTACTTTGGCTAGTGCAACCTTACATTGATGCCATCCTTTCTCTTCTGGAGACTGAGAGTAGATAAAGGGAACATGGGCCAGGTCAGCTGCCACGGTGGTTTGCTGGGTTCTTTTGGCAGTCTCAGTAATTTGCTGCCAAAATTACCACCAGGAATCTGGTGAAGAAGGGCAGTAGTTGCTTTTCTGATCCTGCTCTGAGCTGGGCAGTGCACTTTTCAGCTGCAACTGAAAATCTGGGCCAATTAGCACAGTACTTTTTTTTTTTTTAAACAGTGCCATATATTTATGATGGATTATAGCAGTTCTTGTGTGGGTAATAATATTTTACAGTCAAGAATATAGATGCCTAAACTTAGGCTCTTGAGTCTGTTTTCAAGCACCTAAAGATGTGGCCTGATTTTCAAGTTTTGAACATCATACAGCTCTTGGCAATTTCAGCAATTCTGAGAATGAGGCCACTTCTGTAGATGCTTAAATATGGATTTTGGAAAGCCTAACTTTGGACATCTATTTTTGAAAATCTTAGCCTACATTTGTGGAGAAAATCTTAGTCATGAAAAGATTCCCACAAAGCTTTCCTGGTGCAGGTGCATATGCAGATATGCATGTGCATGCATAAACACTTGGCACCACCAGCGAGTTCTCCTTGCTAGTCCCAGTCTGGCTGTGCTGGGTGTGAGCTCAGTCCTCCCTTGCAGCCCCTTACCCTGATTTAGTCAACAGCTCTGTTTCTGGGGCTGTTGTCAGTGAACGTGGCATCCTTTGTGCTTCTAGTTTTGAAAGGGTGTGATGCTAATGCTGGTTGCAATTATGTTGTGTCTGTGGATAACTAAAGAGAGAATTAGGGCCAGGAAACGGGAATGTCATCGTAATAAGCATTCATTAGGTTTTGCTTAACTAACACTGTTGTTAAGAATCTTGCTTGCAAAGTCCGTTGAACACCCAAGTCATTTGCTAGCTGTTTACTTACTGTACTGCCATGAGGAAATCAGTGTACTTGAACATTCAAAGTGCTTCTGTCTGGAGACAGGAACAGTCCAAATGAAATCTGTCAGGAAAAAAAAATAGGATGGAATTGTCTTGTTTAAATCTCAACCCCCCTTCCTCAAGTGTTATGCTAAGGGTCCTGTGACTTTTCCAGAGCTGATTTATTTAAGTGAGAGCTGTATCCTGGGATGAACTTTGAGAGGGAAAATAAGGGCTCCTCTATCTTTCAGATCTGCACCTGTTAAAACCCTATAAATATTCTGAGACTGTGTTTTGTTTCAGATACTATCAGAACTGTTCTGAATGTTCATACTATATGTGGGTCAAATTGTCAAAATCTTTGTGAGATTTAAAAATAAGTATTTTCTTTTTAAATTCCCTTCGTCCTGGAAACACTTTCCAGCAGATTGCATTTAAAAGAAATAGCTGGCAAAGCTTCTGCAACATCAATTTCATTCTGAAATAGGAAATACTGTGATTTTTCCAACACAAGGGACTGTCTGTAACCCCAGAAAATACACAGTTTTTAACAAGGCAAAATTATTTTGAAGTCTAGGGTGTTCCCTGATTGACTAACTCTGCAAGTAGCTAAGTGCCTGCAGTGCCATGGGAGCAGCCTTGTTCTTCGTTCTGTCTCCCCACAACTTTTATGAGAAGCCAGGGGTTCTTCCAAATAGAACTCTTCTTCTTTCTTACATGCATCTCTATTAATATGGTATTAGTATCTACAGAGCTCTTGATTTAAATATATTTATACACACAGCATATAAGTACGTGTGTGTGTAGCAAAACGACCCATGAGAATCGTATCTTTGGGATATTGTACCTCTGTCCCTAAGCACCCCAGCATCTATCTGTTCCTATTACTTCCTGTGCTCTGAACTTTTTCATCCTCATTGTCACTGTCCCAGTTACTGCAAACCTTTTACTCGAGGAGGAGGAGGGAGAGGAGTGCGCCACTGCACTGGTGTGCAGCATTGGTGTTCAGATTGAACTCGGTGAGTTTGCCTGCATCATCATTTTCACCTTTGATGGGGGAGTGTCTTAGATTTCTTCCATTTGTCTGAGGTTCTGACATGGCATCCTCTTAAATCAAGCTTGAAGGGAAATTGATTGAAAAGAAAACACCATTATGGGAAAACAATTTATTCCCTTCCCCTTGACAGAAGGCAGAGTTTTGTCTATATTATGGAATAAATATTAGCTGGCTGTTTGCTTTAAGAAGTGGAAGCCACTCATTCCCCTGTGATGGCTTTGATCATTATTTGAAATGGGATTTTTCTTCCACTCACTACAGTCATTTCATGTCAGGACCACATAAGCATAAGATATCCCATGTCTTGCTGAATACCCACCTGTTTTTTGTCCTCTTGCATGTGCACACACACACATGCACCTGCATGTATGTGTATACCTACACAGGGGAAACTATTTTCCAGACAGTTTATTGCTGCTGGTCTCTTTATTTGTCCATAACCCTGATCCAGGAGTCTCTACTGCAGTGTCGTGACTGAAAAAAATGTAGATTTGCTCCTTGTTATCTTTTAATTTGGCTCCTAGAATGGCCCTCTTTGGGTAGACAGGGCCCAGTACTGTTACTTTTCCTCAGGCATGACCACTTTTAAGTCTCTGGGACTTTTATGTGAAGATTTATAAGCCTAGGACACTGTGCCAAGCCTTTTGGTTGCTGTAGAAGACACAGGGCAGCTCAGGAAACATGCTGCCAGTGAAAGAAATGCTCCGGGTTCCCAGCTGTGCTGCTGGTCAGGGCTAGCAATTGGGGCAGATTGGTGTTTTATCGGTGATCGCCTGAGCCCTCATACAGGGCTTTGGAGGCTGCGTGCTACCACAACTAGGCCGTGACAAAACAATTACAGAAAGATTGCACGTCTCTGCAATTTTGCCAGTAAAGGCCCCTTGTGATCATGTCAAGAGCGTTAGAAAGGAAATTACAAAATGAAGAAACGGCAATTTCAGGCAAATCAGGCACCTACTTTGCCCGCAGTGTGTGAGCACGTAAGGTGACCTAGAGGGGCTCGTGCCCAGGGGTGAGGACAAAGGCTGGGCCCTGAGAAGGCTCAGGGGGCACGGAGGGGCTGAGGAGTGTGGCTGGGGAGAGCTCTCTCCACCAGGAGCTTCCAGGGCTGGCAGCAAGGCCTCTTAATCAGGGACACGAGGAAAAAGTTTGAATGCCAGGCTGAAAAGCTAGGCATCCCCTATTAGGATAGGGCAGCAATTTGCTGCCTTGCAGGCTTCTGTCCTCTCTGCAGGCTTTATACAAAGATGCAGCTGTATAGGACAGATAGGCAAAGGGAACTTCGAAATACTTGGCAGGCAGGGAGGAAATGTTAGCAACATCTTTCTCCTACCCTGAGAAAGTTCTTGAGGCTCTAGTACACTCAGAGCCCACAGCTCACAGTGTTGAATGCACATGTATGAACAGCTATGCAAGTCCCGTGCATTTTCCCCTAACATCTTCCTTCTCTTTGTCTGAGCAGTGACTGTTTGTAGGCTGTGTGTGTCCTGGAGTGTTTCTGCTGGGTGGCTCTGCTGTAATTCTCCTCACTGTTTGCAGAGTATCATTGGTAATTTCTATGTAAATTTGCTCAGGGTAGCAATTTAGCAGCTTTTCTGTTGACAAATGAAGGAACATCTTAATAGCAGAGAGGCTGCTTAAGTCTCTTTGGAGGGAGCTGAAGTGGCAACTTGAAGGTCACGGGAAACTCCTGTTACTGTGCTGCGGCAGAGGGGAGCCCTCTCTGGGGCATGTCCTGCTCCACTTGGTGCTGCTTGTTCTTCCAGGTCTCTGCTCAGCCTGCTTTGAAAGGTGGTCACTAGGGCAAGCCTTTCAGTGTGCCATGGTGCTTTAAATAGTGTTGTGCTTCAGAAAAGAAATAAAAAAAAAAAAAGGAAAGGGAAAAAAAAAAAAAAAGAAAAACAACCCACAGCATTTGAGAGTTTTTGAACCTCTTGTGTCTTGAAATTAAATCAAGGAGAAATGCTGGCAGGACTCACCGTAAGCAGAGGTGACAGTAGAAGCAGAACAATTTCACCCATGACCTTGAGCACTGGATGTACTTGGAACAGAGCAACTGTCTTGCTTGGAGTGTGAAATTGCACTAGGAAGGAGGTATACATGTGTGTACTCTCCTACATAATCCCTGCCAAATTTGCAGATCACCTGACAACAGTATTCATATCCTTGTTTCCTGTTATATTTTGGGGTGAAAAGCTGGGTTATTTTTGTTTGCAGTAGTTCTACTCTTGTGAATTTGGTTTGGTTTTGCCTTCCTTAACTGGAGAGCGTACCTCACCCAGCCATCTTTGGAAAAATCACAAATTCATGGTTGAAGTTACAAACTACAGTAGATTGAGGGCTGAGTAAACTAGAGGTCAAGTAAAGAAACACAAAATAATTTTAAGTGTTTTGAAAGAGGGAAGTCTCTAAATCGGATCTGATTTTTTCCCCTTTGTCTCAGTGTGGGTGTCAGTGTTGTGCTTGGACCCTTCTGGAAAGTAACCAACAGATATTCAGGGATCACCACAGATATAGATAGCTATGATAAATTGCCTGGAAAATTAGGAGGGAAAAAAAGTCTTTCCTCTTCCAATGCCAAAATCATTAGTGAGCAGATGAGAAAACTTACTTTTATGGGGACCTTTTGGTCTGAGTAGGTATCTGCAGGTAAGCATTCTGGTTGCTGCTTCAACCGTATTGAACTGAAACATGCACAGCTGCCTACCAGAGCACAGAAACTAATGCAGGAAATGACAAAGAATTTTTAATTCAAATTACTATTTGGTTATCTTTTTTTTGATTGTTGTTGGCTTCCAAATCCTCTCTCAGCATCAAGGTTCTAGTGTGTAGTACATGGGTAAATGTATATGATGACATGACTTACACCCTTAGGAACTTACAGTCAAATAGAAGAAAATAGCAAGAATACAACAAATGGGGAAAAAAGGAGAGCGAGAAAAAGTGTACTAAGTACACATGTGGAGATAAACAACATGAAAATTTCGTATCAGTTGTGTTTACTTATTAAGTGCTTTATAAAACAAGATGATGAATTTGAATCTTGTACAGACCCCAACACAGGCAGGCAAATGGAACAGGAGCATTTTATAACACGTAAAATTAATGAGAACCTTTTTCTGTTGAAAAGTTCAAAAATCTCCCAACGCATTCCCATTCCGACAGCTTCTTCTACCCCAACAAGTAAGCCAAGCAAGTGATAGGAGAGAGGCAATAAGTGTTTCTGCCCAGTATTCTTACTATTAAGCTGCCAAAATACAGCTACAGCCTCAGCTTTGCAGTCAGAGATGCTGAAGTGGCATTGTGCTTCTGGAATATGTTTAACTCAGAGCAACAAAAGAAAATACAAAAGAATGAAACGGCTGTATTCTAATTAAACTGATAATCTAACTAAAAGGAAAACTGATCAGTTGAATTATCAGTTCACCTCTTTTAGCTCATGTTCATTCATGTCATAGGCTGAATGTGCAAACATATAACTCTACTGAGCAAGTATTTCTTGGAGATGCATGGTCTTGGTAGGAAAAAATTGGAATTAAACTATGCTTTGACTAAAAAAAAAGAAGGAATTCCTTAATTGTACAAAATTTTATAGAGTCTTCATTTATTCATTTTTTCTGCTGGTGCATGCAGTCCTGAGATCAGAAATGCTGAAATGTCACCAAAAAAAAGTCATCTTTCAATCTTGCATGGAAGTAGGAGATATCTTAAATTTCCTCAAGCAGCCTACTTCAATACATTGTGATCTGGTTTCACAGAACAGAGTGAAACTCTGATGAAGTTTGGCGTGAGTGTTGCAATATCACTTCATCAGTTGATGAAGATTTTGCTTCAGGCAATGGCAGGCATGCATTTTTTGAAGGCATGGATGAGATTATGACTTTCTAAAAATTTACCTTGTGTTGTAGTAAAAAGCAAGAAATGGCCGTGACTTCTGCAATGAACCACAAATTGTAATGCTTCTCATCAGCACGTTCCTTGCAAGTCTAAGGAGGCGCAAGTCTGCAGGAGATGGTACTGAGCCCATCAGCAGATTAAGATTGTCATGTTTTGGTTTTGGCTTCCCCGTTTTATCACTATTGCCGTGAATTTCCATGACCGGAGTTTCAAAGCATTTATCTCGCTAGGGGGCATCTCTTGATTTCTTAAGAAAAGAGAGAAGATACATTTTATGTGTTATTTTACAACTGTTAGTAGTGAACATTAAGGCAGGTTTGTCCTAAATGTCTGAATTTTACATGGTCATTCCGATTCTGAAGGGGTGAACCCACATAATGAATGTTTATGCCCTTTAGTCTACTCAGTGAAGCGGTTCCAAAATTGTGGTTATTAATTGCTACCAACCATGCTTTTGATAGTGATGGGGTGCTAGTGGGATTTAGTTGTGATCTCATATCTTGACGATGAACTGAGCATCGAAATGTGGTATCCCTTGTGTGGATAGGTAGGGCTAAATTTAATCCATGCAGTATCGTAGCAGGCATCATTTGGATTACAGTCTGTGTCCTGTGATGACCCTTCTACAGGATTTGAATTAGCTTTAAGGACTTGAGCTAAGAACTGTTGCTATACAGTGGAACGCCAATACCTAGCTAATTCAAAACGAGGCATGTTAGAAATGCCTGACATCATAGTGATGGATGGATCAGGGACCATACCCAGGAGGGTAGGGCAGATGCTTGTCACATACCTCTAAAACCCATCTGAAATCTGACTCCGCTGCACAGTGACACGTAATCGAGACTGACTCCTTTCTCATCGTGTAAATGCAATAAGGAGCCTAAGATGTGGAAAATGAGGTGGGTTATGAAAGCATTGCATGTATTCAGTTTAAAGTTTGTGTTCAGCTTAAAATTGAGATAACATAAGGGAAACTTATCTGCAGGGCAGTAAAGGGATCCCATAAGGAGAGATTACAAGGAGGAAAGAAAAACTAAGCTCTCCTTCCTGAACAGGGAATTTGGATTCAGTATTAGTGCAAACTATTTCACTTTCAGAAAACTGAGACTGTAAAAGAAGGCATTTAGTATAATTGCAATAAATAGGAGTCCTTTTAGATGATCTAGTAATAGAGACTTGTGACTGCAGAGGAAGGAGGCAAAGAAAGTAGAGCAGAAAGAAAAAGCTGGGAGAAAAACTGAATGGAAGGAACCTGTTGGTCAGGCAAGTGAAGCCATGGGGCAAACAGGCTGAGAAAAGACCAAGATGAAGCCATAGTTCACACCCCCGGTGTTGCTTACCATAGGATGGTTTCTACAAACTCTGGCAGCAGCAGCCAGAACAGTGCAAGGAGGCGGCTTCTTCACGAGCTAAGCCCGTTGAGTGTGGTAACAGAGAGAGAAGCCCTGCTGCCACCTTGCCTGTACTGGAAAGGAGAAGGACTGGTGCTGGGCTGCAGGTGCTATCATCTGGACTGCAGGCTTCCACCACCAAATGTTTGGCAGCACCTGAGCCCTGTGGCTTAGGCTGCAGCTAGGAAGCGGGAGGCTACTTTGTGTTTCTTCAATCACATTCCAACTTCTTGTTGTTGTTGTTCTTTTTTTTTTACGCTTCTGTATTCCACTTTTTTTAACCCTTTATTTCCTCTTCAGTATATTGCGCTTTTCTTCTCCCACTTCCTTCCCCCTGTTCCCTTCCTCCTTTGCTATGTGCAGTAAGTGATATTTTTAACATTTCTCAGCACTGCCTGCCTGGACTGTGAAGATTGAGGATTTGCTGGCAATAGGTGCTAAATTTATATTAATAGGTGCAATGTGCTAAATTGCTAGTCAGGCTGCAGGTAGCTATTGTGGTGATGAAACTTGGGCCTGGTGCAGGTTGATTAGTAAGAAAAAGTCCTTTTCTCTAACAGAATAAAGATATGTATTCTAACAGCATACCTCAGACAGTATCAGGCAAAAATGTGAAACCACTGGGCAGTTCTGCAGTGTCTCTAAGGATCCTCAGTCTCCGTGGTGGTGGATGATGGTCTCTCTCTCGATCAAAACCTAGCTTTTCTTTGAAACGTTGTAGGAAGATAGGCTTTAGCTTCCCCAAGAGGTTGTAGGGAAAGTGAGTGAGGTATGGATAGCAAACGGACCTGGGGGTAGGTGAAAATAGAGCAAATAGTGTGTCAGGAAATGGCCAAAAGGCCAGGGCTGATTTTTCTGAGTCCTTTTTCTTGCTCTGCTGTTGATATGTTGTGCTTTGGTTTTGCCACCTGTGAAATGTCTGTTGTTTTTTTGTTTGTGGTTGGTGGTTTTTTTTTTCCCCTTTCCTGTAATGCTTGTGAAACATTTGTGAAGCTCTTGAGGGAAAAGCTAAATGTGGAAAGGAGGTTGGTTTGTATGTGTCCCATACTGCCAAGTGGATTGCCTCTGCTTCTTTCTGCTCATTTCCCAGTGAGGTGAAGAGAAGCATCTCGCTGAGGTTCAGGAGCACCACTGGTTTGGAGTTTGATCCCTTCCAAATCAAGCACTGGAGGAAAGATCTCCCACAAATTGCACAGTTACTGTTCATCGCAGCTTTAGTTTCATCTGAACGTTTTCTTCTCAGGAATTGCTATGCAGATGAGATGATAGATCTGCCATTATCTGCTAAAACTGATGCTTTAGGAATTGAGGAGGGAGATGTCTCAGTTCTTAGACCATTACATTTACCTTCCCTGCCTCGTGCATTCATAGATGCAGGCTGAACAGCAAGAACCTTGTACATATGCTAGTCCAACAGTTAAAGTTTTAATTTCAGCTTGACCAATTTGATTTATATCAGCAAGATTTTCCTTCAGACTTGCAGAGAAGTATCTTGCTGTAGACCTATTTGATGAATAGCTTTATATCAAGTTTAGACTATTAATCTCTGGGGAGAGGTCTGCTTGTTCTCCTAAAATAATATTTCTGTTCCCATCAAACTTTGTTCAATTTTATTCTGTTTCAGGCCCCGTGTTGGTTAGGTTGAGCAGAGCCATAGGAGATGGAAATGACGGAGGAGAGAATACATGGTTTGTAGAGTTTATACAGGAGAGGATGGCCCAGTGGAAAGTATCTCGGGCATTTGATTTCATCCTCTTCTTGACTGTGCTATGAAAAATGAGCCTGTCATTAAGCGCTTATGGCAGCAGACATCCCATAAGGGGGCATTGGTGCTGGTGGTCACAGTACCCTCAGGCACCCAGCCAGGCCGAGGGCTCCTAGGTCCCACCGGTGTGTCCATGGCCCTGATGTGCCTCGAGCACGGGCGCTGTGGTAGCACATCGCACCTTCCCAGCAGGTCTGGCAGCCCCCATCTGACCTCCCTGTCAGCCTGCTGCTTAGCACTCCCCATTGCTGTCTTAAATCCAAATTCTTTGGTCAAAAATGATCTTTGTTTAAAAGAGGAGATCTTCATAAAGTTATGGAGAAGCATGAAAACACGACTTTGTTTCTACAAGAAAATAAAATGAACTAATCTATTTCTTGTCGGTCTTACTGTGCAGTACTGACTTCTCTTCTGATAGCAGTTTATCCATTATTTCAATGTCAGATTATGAAGTGTCTATTCGAACCAGCTGGAGGTGTTTATAGGGAGCAGACCAACTGGTGCTGACTGGAAGCTGGCCTGTTTTGGGAACATCCAAGTCATCTTCCAGAGATCTGATTTCTTACACCTACTGGTAGGAAACCGAAGACAGAATGTGACTTGGTGTGTGAGCCCGACACTATCTAATGCTTCTTTGCTGCAGTTGATGTGAAAAATTACAGTACCTTTCACTGAAATAATTGACCGATTCATTGCTAATTTTGGAAAATGTGACTGCTGTGGGGATTCTTCCATTAGATTTTTTCCCCTTGTTATTTTGAGCAGGTGGTTTAAGTCCTGGCAAAATTCTGAATTCATGAAAAAGAAGGTTGATGTGCGCTCATGCAAGATTTGAATGGCTGTGGGTGCTGCAGGACACATCCCAGGTGCAGTGGAAGGATGGTGGGGACATAGCATATCAGAGCTTTGTAAGCACTGTGCCAGAGCTGTTACAGGGGAAGCTTGATTATCATTCTCACTACTTGTATCCAGCGCAATAACCAGGTTATTGCTACTAGATATTAGAATGACTCCTAGCCTATGGAAAGAACTGTCCCCTCTCCCCCCTGCTCCCACTTCTCCTCAGCAGTGTTGCAAGTTCCTAATCCCATTGCATGTACAGAGGCACCCATGCCCACACTAAAGGCTGTAAATTTTCTTTTGTCCTTCCCCTAAGCTGTCTCAAGATTTTTTAATTTGTCAGAGGAGGAATATGTGCTCCTTATTAGCATCCAGGATTGTAAAGATTAGCTTCTTTGTAGCATTGACTAAATGAGATCTGAAAGGGTTGGCACATAGCCCCATCTCTTGCTCTGTCTGTGTCTCCCACCCTCATTTGCTTTATATATAAAATAAAAATGTCAACTGACTCAGAGACAAACTGTGATCGGCATTCCTTGCGTCTCTATAAAAGCTGCTGTGATTATTCATCAGGGCACAGTGAGTGCAGGAAGAGAAGTGATGACATGTCATTTGGGTATAAGCACCTAGCACATTCCCTTTGAAGTTAGCATTGAATCAAAGTTTCCATCAGGCCTGGAATTCACAGTCAGCTATTCAATGTTTTTGGTTTTGTTTTTGTTTTTTAAAAAAGTGTCTATTGATGACAAGAATGAGGGGGCGAGTCCTGTATTGGCAAACAAGAGGGAGGATTTTTGGAGCAAGGTGGGTAGGGTAGCTAGGCTCACAGAGACGTAGGAAGTTTGTTGCGTTTTGCTGTCTTGAATTTTGGCTGATTTCTTCTGACATTAATTCCAGCATTAGATTTTTCACATTTATTACTGCAAGTTCAAAATAAAAATGAAAAGAGGGCTCGGAAGGAACAGATTCTGTTACTATAGATGGCTAGAGTGGTACTTATTATATCTGTTTCATTTCTGACTTCTGCCAGCTCAAACAGCTTCTTTCTCTATTCCTTGCCTTAAACAAACTAAGTCCCTATGGCGAAGTCACAGCGCAGCCCCACCCAGTCCAACTCAGTGCTGCAGAAGCACTCCATCGATCAAGCCACCTAAATGTCGCTCTGCAAACATCGTGACACTACAACTCACCCAAGTCAGCAGCACGCAGCTATCCGCTCACTAAATTATATAGCATAGCACCTCTCCTTCTGCTGCCACAGAAATAGCATAACCAACCTTTAGCTATTGAGGTTGACACTAACAAATTTTTGGCCATCTCCCTTCATGGTTATGATTATGCCTCACACTGTAATCAAAGAGATCTCTGCAGTGATTAGTTATCAGGTAGTGGGGAAATGGGGGAGGGAGGGGATGTTAGCATCGCAGCTTTGAGAGGAAGATTTTCATTGCAGTCACCTATGTAGATAGCATACAAACCAGAAAAAGGAAGTAGTGCTGATTACCCAATAGCAAAGGTGGTGAACCTGCTTTAAAGTCACTGAGTTTTCTTGGATACAGAATTGTTTGGCTGTTCTTTCTATTTGAAAAACAATAACCAATTCTTCAGCATGGTATTACTGCCGGAGAGATTAAAAGCTCACTCTTGGATATTAAAATTTGCTGCTTAATGCAATAAGCAATTTGTAAATACTTTTTAAATTAAAGCACTGGATGTGACTACTGCTATATGTGGGGTCAGATTATCCCTTTCTTGTAGGTATTTATAAAAACATTTCTCTATTTTGTAAGTTTAATAGACATTAATGTGAGTGTGTAATCATGCAGTCATCTAACTTAGAATGCTATTTATGAACAGCAATTTAGCATTTGCTACTTATCACTCCCCCATTTAAAAAGTTTTATTCCTCTAGTCAGGAACTGGAAACAATACCATGCTACCACTTGTGCACTGTGAATAGAGAATAATTGAAGTGAGCAGTTTGCAAATGTTCTGGAGGCGGAAATGTGCTCAGATGAACTATTTGGTGGTTGTTTCTGAATAACAAATCCATTCACAGAAATCTGGTTCAGTCCACAAAGAATAAAAAAGGGCCAAACCTGTGCTGAATTTTATTCGCAGTGAATTGTTTATCCAGCCATATCCATTATTATTTAATATTTTATACATAGTACTGATAATAAAAGGCTTTACAAAAGCAAGTTAGAAATGACGCCTTCAGCAGAGTGTAAAACCAGTCATAAGAAAGAGTGAGTGATAAAGCAGAGTTGTGCTGTTGCTTGTTTCCACACATGCATCAGAGCCTTGTAGTCCTAGGAGGAAAGTCTGGCTGCATCAAGGTGTGTATTCCAAGAACAGAGTTGGGCTATGAAGTTATGATCCGGGTTTTTAACCATTTATCCCTCCCTCAGAAATATAGGGACAGCTGGAGTTTGAAATTTGGTGATGATAAATACACAGCTGCGTAGATGCCTTCAGCAGCATTTGCTTTCTGCTTACACATTGACAATAGGAATAGATCCCCAACCCTTTGGATTTGGTAGCGGGGATTCAGAAGATCAGAGGCTCATCGTTACCACACGTGAACCAGTATTGCTCAGAAAGCTTGCCGCCAGAATCTGCTCCACTGGGTTTCCTTTGCTTCCTGGTTTCACCCATGCTGTATATATTCAGAGTTGCGTTCATAGTACTTTCTTGTTTCCCTGGAGGTCTTTAAAAGACGTTTAGATTTACAGCTTAGTGTTATGGTTTAGTAGAGGACTTGTTAGTGTTAGGTCAGAGGTTGGACTCGGTGATCTTGGAGGTCTCTTCCAACCTAGACGATTCTGTGATTCTGTAACAAGGAGCAGAAATCATACACATGGTTGCAAAATCCATGTAGTGTTTAAGAGGTTTACTAAAGAACTTTTTCCCACCTTGTAAACCTGTTTAAGGAATTTGTTTTACTAAGTTCAGAAAACTGTGTTCTGTATTTCTCCCAAATATGATACCTGTTCTACGTGGTTAAATTCCATTCATTGGTGTAACTTTTGAAAGGTGAACTCAAGTGAAAATTAACCTCCTGTGTTTTCATACGAGTTCACAAAATTGTTTTTAGTTCAGAACATACTTTGGATGTCTTTGTGACTGCAGCAGTGGTAACTTTGTGAGATGGGAGCTGAAAGGAACTGAGGAAGGATGTTTTTCCAAAAGAAAACTGACAAGGAACCTGTTTTTCAGAAGCTTAAATTTTCTTCAGTATGGAGAAAAACAAGCTAATCTCTTAGTTGAGAAAATGAATTTGGCTTGTGAACTTAATGTAAAGCCTCACCAGTTGTCTCAGAGTGCATTTTTAATGTAGAAACGTTTAATGATCGTAATTGTTTCCACCATGAATGAGTTCGCTGAAGACAAAAAGTACACCAGCAGTCAGATCGTCTCGCTGTATGAATGATATTCATGGAGAAGCCTGGTGACATCAGTCCTATGTTCTGGGAGAGAAGTCCTTGTGGATAAACCACAAGTGGAGGTGCCTGTTTTCAGTTTCTCCTGTGTTTCAGCACTGTGATTTGGGTCCAATCTGGGTGATCCAAGAACGGGTATTTTCTGTCAACACGCAGGATTTTTACTCATGCCATTGCCAAATCCTTCTGCTCATGTATCGAGCCTAGTGCATTTAGTGGGAGTGATATAAAAATAATTGGGGGGGAGGAAAAAAAGATTTCCACCCCCTGGAAAACAAAATGAAAAAAATGACTTCATGGAGCAGAGCTTGGCATTAATGCTTAAACAGATGGCTATGATGATGGGACTGCAGGCACCAGCAAGTCAAGGTAGAGCGGACAGAGAATATTTGTTTTGTACGTGTGCATGATAAGTGGGAGCAGTCACATCACTTGTTCTTTTTATAATGTGAGTCATGACAAAATTACTTTAGCTTTCAGGAATTTGAAAGAGAATGAGGGGAAGAAAACACTTGGCATCTGCAATTTAATGCTTTTAACTGGAGAAAGAGAGCTAAGCTAATACTCAAGTGTTTCACGTGTTGCAGGCAGGCGCTAATATACCCACGGGGTAGTTAAAGACTCCTTGGAGAAACCTCACAGCCACCTCATTCTTGCTTCATCACGACAGCCTCACTTCCCACAGTCTTAAAAAAAAAAAAAAAAAAAAAAAAAAAGACACGGTGAGTTGCAAGAGTAAGGTGGGAGATGTGTGGATCATTTTTCAGTTCTGCTAATCTCAATAGCTCTCCTGCTGTTCCTTTCTCTTCAGCTTGGCCCTCAGATGTTTAAGTCATTATCTAATAATTTTCTCTGTGTAGCGAGTCCACGGGTACAAGTTTTTTTCAGGTCAAAAAAAAAAAATCCAGGGTGAGCTCCCAGCTGTTGCTAGTCTACAAAAAAAAATGATCCTTCAGAACAGCACAGTGGTGTTGGACATGCCTGGTGCATTTCTTCCAAAACTCCAAGATTGTCACCAGTGGAGCTGAAGGAGACCCTCTGCTATATATTTGTATTCTTTGTCTAAATATCCGAGCTATGCTGCCTACTGGAGCAGCTCCGTTTCCATCCTGGGGGAGCAGCCATAGAGGCAGGAACACACAGTCTCCCAAGAGCAAAGCAATTACTCTGTGTGTGTGTGTGTTTTTTTTAATAGGAAAAAAAGAGAAAAGTAGTTGCTGTTTTGCTGGGAGTATTAGGTTACAGAGGTAAGAGATGGAAAAGCCCTGCCAAATTCTATTTAGTCTGTTCACCTGAGCACAAAGCAGAATTGTTACCTACCAGTATAACCTGCACGGATTTTTCTGTTCTGTACCAAGGTAGCGTTTCTTGCATATTCATTGCTGCAGCACCGCAGGGAGTTGCATGTTTCCATCCAGCGAGTGACGCGGCACAGCTCTGCCCGAAGCTCTGAACTAGGCAGCATCTTGGGCTCTTGTCTGCTTTCACGTCACCAAATCGTTTCTGGCTGACTTCCCTGTCCTGAAGAGGATGCTCCTGGGCTCAAAACCACTGAATGGAAGGGTTATATGGATGAGGGGAGGGAAAGGATGAAGGAGAAGAAAATAATTTATTTTCTGTAAAGTATAATGCAAAAAGCAATTGTTGAGAAATCTCACTGGCAACCAATTACTCACTTCATTGGCAGCCAATTATTCAGTGTTGTGAACTGAGCACCCCTCAAACTCATTTAAATCATGGGGTGCTCGTTAGCCTGTGGGATTGAGTAGTAAGGTAGTGAGGTTCATAAACCTTAAGTACCAGCAGCTCCTAGACACAGTGGGCTGTGAGTCATGGCAATCAGGGCAATTCGGGCTCTATCTTAACAAGTTTTGTCTCCACGCCTGTGTACCCAAAGAGGCTCTCCCTGCCTCTTGAACATAATGGCAATGTTTCAATGACACAGTTGAACATAATGACAGTGTTTCAATGACATAGTTGATGCAGCTTTAGGACATCTGAGATAAAAAACAGAATAACCGGGCCACGTGGCACCAATAAATTTATTCTGCTCTTTCAGATTTGTTCAAAGGATTTTGGTGTGTACCGGTAGACTTTGTGCTGGCTCTTGGACTATCTATTTGCACATCTGTGGTATCTCTGGATCAGCTATATTCACCCCTAGCTAGTATTACAATGGCCTAAATGCTCTGTCATATTCTCTGGCTAATTTAACAGAGGTGCAGCTGCAGACTGCTGCCTGATCTGCATCAAATTAGTACTGTTAGGCAGTGTGGATATCAGCTATTAATGATTGTGCAATCATGCCCTCTTGTCAAATAAGACGTAGGAGAGAAGCGACTTAAGTCTTCTTTCCAGGGTAAGGGATTACAGATTATTAAAGATGCTCGGCTCTGTTCTAGCTGCACACAGATATTACTGCTGATTTTGTCTGTCTTGCTTTGCCCTGTGTCTGTGCCGTCTGTGTCAGAAATTTTATCCTCTAGTCCACGCCATCATAAGAGAGTGCTTTCAGGGCTGTGAGCAGGCTACATCCGGCTCCTGCAGCCACTTCAGTTCCTGCATGATTTCCGAGCCTGCTATGTGATCTCAGAATGCTTTAGGTGATGTCATTGCTTTCACATAGCAGTGAGAAAGTGGGATGTGCAAAGGGTGCCTCTGAGGGAAGAAGAAAGAGGGAGCTTCCTTCATTGCTGTAGGAAAGCACCAGGTATGCTTGGTACCGATTGAGCTCAAGGATTTTTTACAACTCTGTGCAAGTTGTGGGTACCTTTTACACCACTGAAGTCAGCTGTTAACTTAGTTCATCAGGTTGCATGCAGAAATTCAGCTTTTAGTATCAGAGTCCCAAGTGGTGCTGGGAGATGTGCTGATTCATCTCAACCCTTCAGTCTGTACTAATGGGTCCTGTTGGAGTCAGTTTGGAAATGAAGGTTGTCATATTTTGGAGTAATCCTTAAGGAAAGGAGGTCTCACCATTATCCCCCCACTCATATACATTGATGAGATACAGTGATGTGCTGTCTTCTGATGGTACATAAGGATGTATTCCCCTCGTCTTTTATCAGGGAGGTTTGAGAGTCAAAACACCTGATTTATTTTCATCTTCATTAGTATGAGTTGTTTCCTGCTCTCCAGTATAGCTGTAAAGATGGCTTTAAATTATACACTAGGTATTGGAATACAGCCATTTCTGAGGTGAATTGTGACAAATTTTTAGATGCATGGGTTCCTTTGCTCCGTCCACTGAAATACCCATTTTGTTCTTTCTCTCTGGTCTTTTAAGCTTTCTGAGTTCACTTCCACTATTAACCTTTCTCTTAGCAGCATTTTCCTGTCTCTGTGCTGGCTCGCATTTAGCTGATCTTCTGCTCACCCTTTTTAGGATTCATCTTTTTCTCTTGATTTGTGCTGTTGCCTATTGCTGTATTATCTAAACCAGTTCTCTTTTAAAGAATAGAAGGAACAGCTTTGTAAACATGCAATATTCAGAGGACTAAAAAGGATTCTTTACAACTTCACTTCCCCTCTACCTTTAAGCTGACAGAGGTTTCATACGTGGTTACATAGGGCAGGGAAAGATGGTGGAAGACCGGACTGGAGGATGGGGAAAGCAGGGATAAAGGAGAAGAGACTTCCCTCTTCTTCCTCTTGGAAGCTTTCCCCTAGAATGAGAATGACGTGCCTCTGCGTAACAGCATAGACCAAGGGCAGAGAAATCTCTAGGGAACTGCTGGGTTTCCTCTGTCTCCTTTTTCACTCTGCAATAGGCAACTTTTCTTGAGAGAGGTTCTTCAGGATGTTTTCTTGCTTTCTGAAAGAGCAAAGGGAGTTGTTTGTGTTCTGAGTACCATTTCTGCTGTAAGAGCAAAGCTTGTTGAAGCGAGTCAAGCTTTTCCCTAGTTCTCAAGAGTTTGCTCTTCCTTTGCTCTGTCTTCCGCCAGCATGCATGAAGCCTCTGGCACCGTAGAGGGAGGAAGTGTATCCTAGAAAGGTGGTTCTTACTTGTGTATGCATATAAAGCTGTTTCCTGGAGTCCTGAATAGAGAGCTGGCTATGGTCCCAGCTGGAGATGAGAGCATAGTAAATTCAGTCAGTGAAAAGCCTGCTAGCACAGGGTGGATAGCATAGGTCACTAACAATCTTTTTTTCCTTTTATTGCCGTGATGGAGAGGGAACAGGACAAGTCATCAGAGAACCAGCGTCCTGGGATGAACTTGTATCTAGGGTTGACCTCTTCTCCTTTTCTTACTTTCTCATCTCTCCTCTTTCCATTTTCTTCTATTATTTAATTTTCTAAACAAACATCCCCCAGTGTGCACTGTGTAAATATTGTCACTGAATTACTGTCTGTTTGCTTAGCTCATTAGAGAAAGTCATGATAAGCGTTTTAATTACAAAATTAGCTTCGCCAAATCAATTTCTTTCATTTAATGAACTGAAGAAAACTGCAAATGGGAGGGGTAATGCTCCCCTTTTCCCTGAAGCATAAATTCACTACCTCCAACACCCAACTTCCTACAGAAAATCAAGGTAGCCAAGAAATAGATTCACTGTTTTTAAAAAATTGTGAGCTGACGAACATCTTGAGTCTCCCTTTGTTTGTTTTCTTGTGTAGTTAGTTCTTCTGTGGGGAGTTGGTTTGTGTTCCTCTTTTTTGCTTTTTCCTCTTTGTATTTATTTTATGTTCACCATAGAGCAGCAGTCACAAAACTGACTGTGCTGACAGCAAAACCATTGGTGTAGCTTTTATATCAAGCTTCTTGGTGAAATGTTGCTTCTTTGTGAAAGGACAGCATCAGTAGGAAGAAACTTCTTCAGCAGTTCCAGAGGGAAGTGGTTGGGTGAGAAGAGACTGTCAGTGGCTTTACAGGCAGTTCATTTCAAAAGAATTTAAGTTTAGGAAGGAAGGAAGACAAACTACGTATCGGTTGAGTAACTTAATGGCCTGGTAGATACGTTTGCACACCCTAGTTTTGCTGAAAGACCTTGAACTGAGTAGAGTAAAATGTTGAAGGCAGGATAGCCTGAATCATCCTAGCACATTCACAGGTAGGCTTTGGCAGACTTTGGTATATTGAGTATTATAGTTCTCAGTGGTGGACTCTATCCCAGTGCATGTGGTTATCATCCTGGTCTGATGAGATGATCACTGAGATGGCAGAATGCAGAGTATCTGCATTTTCATGATAAATTCACAGTCTAGCAACCTCGATGGAACCGTCAGGGAAGATGGGATTGTGGTAAGATGCTGGTTAGATGCTTCTCCTGTGAGCAGGAGCAAGTAAGGCATGAACAAACTTCCCATGTTGTTGATCTAATTTTGGAGGAAGTTCTCTCCAGTGAAGTAGTGGGATAGACAAGTATTTAAAGTAGTGTCTTAAACTGCTTCAGTTGAATTTGCCAAGGCTTACTCGTCAGAGCTGTCAGTTGGTTTGCTTGTGGTTTTGTATGTGTGTTTTTTTTGGTTTTGTTTGTTTTTAGCTGGAATTTGCAGCAAGAGAGAAGGTTCTCTGGATACTTGTTTAAGTTTTGTTGCTATTCTTGTTTTGGTATATTGTCAGAGTGATGTTTCAGAAACTTTGGGCCAAAGTTGGATAGCACGTGGGTGGTGTTATCCCCAGGTTCTGCTTCAAGTCTAAGAACAATTAGATATTCCTGCTAATGCGATCAGAAGTGAAATAATTCACAAAGCTAACACTTAACTTGTCACCTGTACACTTCAGTGTCAATGTTCTGCAGAACTGTGTGGGGACAACCCACACCTCTCATAGCCTGCTCATCCTTACCCATCTCTGTGGGCTCTGTCAGCTCTGCCACTGGGACAGATTTTCTTAACAGTTCTGGTGATTTTTCCTTATTATTTCTACCCTTCTCAATTTACCACCTGTAGAGTCAGGAAATACATAGTACCATGGCACTGAAAAGAACCAAGCCCCCCAAAATATTTTTGAATCCTTAAAACATGCGCACAGACACACACAAAAAAAGTTTGTGCTCAAAATGAAGATGAGAGCCAATCCTTTTTCATCCAGATCAACTTTCCGCTTTCTTGACAGCTTGCTTATTTTTTCGTTGAGAGATCACAGGGGCAACCAAGGACTTAAAGTGTGGAGAACAAGGTAAAGCCAAGTGTTCAAAGCTTCTGGAAGGGTTTCCCTGACACACAAAGGAGCTCCCTTCCCCAGGCTGTTGAAATCATGCATGGACATAAGGAACTGGCTGTGATTGCTGCTGTGCATCAGCTCTGTTCCCTATGTCTAGGAAAGCTTCAGCTGGACTATCAGAAAAGATGAGCCTGATTCTCTAGTGGTGAGCTTTGCTTTGAATTTGTTCATTAAGGTAATGAACCAAAATCTGGAGCGTTTCTCTGCTGCTGCTTTCATAACATAAATTTGGTATGTATCTAGTGTTTTTAGTTATTGTGAAGTTCCATTGTCATAATGCTAATTTCAGATTAGCAAAAATGATGCAACAGGGATGTGCTCAGAAGAGGTAGACATGGCTATGCCTGTTCTCAACTTTTTAATACTCCGGATTGCCAGAATAGCTTTATGTAACTATAAATAGGTTAACTGCAATCAAAGCAACTTCTTGGAGAGTGAAGGGCAGCAGCTAGCCATTTCTGCCTTCCACCCTCACACTGCGCTAAGCATAGCTCTTCTTCTGCTCGCAGCAGAACCGGAGTGTGTTTGCCAAGAGAAATCCGTGTGCTGGAGACAAACAGGTGTCCCTTTTGTCAGATTTTAAAGCATCCTAGAGCTGTAAGGCCCATGGCCTCCTGGGGTGCAATAATGAAAGAAAATCTAATCTTCTGTGTTTAAGCAGTAATAAGAATCCTCAGTGAAGCAGAACCCTCTTCTCTGCCTTTCTCCTGCTACCTGCTGTTTCGCATAGTGATTATACCTACTGGGATGCTGCACCCAAGACTTCTTATTATAGTAGCTTGGCTACTCTGTGACGAACACAGGGTGGATCTCTGCTTTCAGCCCTTGCTTTGCCATACCTCACAATAACCTAGTGACCAGAGATATGAACAAGGAGTTTGAGGGTATTTGGCATCTGGAATTTAGTTTCAACTCCATTTAAAGTGCCGTGGAGACTTTTGTTGCAAGTAACAGTTGTGAGCAGCTTGTGAAGGTCATTGAACACCTGTTATTATGTATTAGTGCTTTGTATATACAGGATCCAAGCCTATGTTTGGTGTTTCACTAATGCCCGTGGGCAGACAAGTTAATGGAACACAACTGGACCTGTGTTTCTAGATCAACAAAAGTTCTTCCGCCATGTAATATAAGACTGGACAAAAAGATGCTTCCAGAGGGACTGGGTCTGCCTGATTTTATATATTTTTTTTCCTGGAGAACTCTGCCTTCTGGAAAAAGGATGGCTGGATTGGTGAGATTTTCTAGGAACTATTTCAATTAAGAGCTGGTGAAAAGACACAATACCACAGAGGTAAATAGCTAGCGAGAGCCCACTGAACCTTAGTTGTAACCCCTTTCTTGTTCCTTTCTTGGCAAGGTAGAGATTAACTATTAGGAATCAGAGATGCCATTTCCCATTGCTTAAAAACAGAAAATTTATGAGTAATGTGGGCATTTCACTGTGAAAAATCCCCCAAGGATTTTAAATGGTGTGTCTTTGCAATGGACCAGGTTAATCCACAGCATAAGTAGTTGTATTGCCATGGAGTTGACATGAATTGCTCTCCAGAAGGAACTGGGGAGAGGGCACGCGCTCACCCTCCTCTCCTGCTCTCTACTTGCCTGCCTGAGCCTGCTTATGTAAGCCTGCAGCTTTTCCTCCTATTATCCTGACTGCTGATCCGTGCCTGATGGCAATGTCAGGCCTCCAACACCACGACTTCTCTGATTGCTGCACTCTGTGCTCTTTAACATGACAATTAAAAATGATTTACAAATGGTCGTTTTGGTTCCAAATAGAGAGCAGCAAGAGGCTGTGATACTTGCCGTGGTATCAGAGAAACCCAGCTATCTCGGCAGCTGTTGCCTTTGCATTCACCGCTTGTTTGTCTCCAGGGTTTTACATAAGATGTCTGTCCTCAAAGGACTGCTTTGTGAGAGCTCTCCGTAGAGCCAGAGGAGTCAGTGGAGCAGAGTCAGCATCTTGGGGACAGCGGCCTGTTCCAGTAAGGAGACGTTTGGTAGGTTCATGGGGCTGTTACAGGGATATCTCTGTAAGCAGGGAGAAGGCTATGCAGGAGGGCAAGTGGGGACTGATTATTAACCATCAGTCAGCGAAGAATGAGTACAATTTACTCTTTTCTTACTGCCAGTCTTTTCCTCACAGAGGAGGTTGGGCCTGAGATTTATCCATGAGCCTGCTGGAGGGTATTCATGCAACCTAATTTTGAGTAACTGAAGTGTGAGGCAAGAATGCCTCGACTCACTGTACAGTCTGTGAAGAGAAATGAGATCCTTCGGAGAGCTGCAGTGCACTGGTATCAGGCTCTCATCCTGAATCGCCTTCTGAAGAGGGCTGCTAGGTCCTATAAACACAGTAGGAATTCCTGCTCCTCCCCTCCTCTATATGCTGAGCAGCTTTGCCAGCGTAGTAGTACTGTGCTTGAGCTTGGAGAGGTATAGCTGGTCCTGTGGCTTCTAGATCTGAAGATCTGACACTTTTATCAAACACTTATGGTTAGTTAGGGTCAGTTATGTCTCTGATTTGTGACAGAAGCTGAGAAAGAAGTCTAGTGCACGTCTGAGCCCAGCCCCTAACTCTGAAGCAGATAAGCAGCATTATGACAGGTATGCTCTGCAGGACTTGGTTTACTCTGCCAAAGAGTCTTTGGAAGGATTTTTCCAGTCATTAGTAATTTTCAGTGAAGGAGCAGCACCTGCTATGATATTACATCCATAAGTGTGGTCAAGTCAATCCATGGAAGTGAAGGTGAATGCAAAGTACTAATGGTGCTTCCCCTCCCACTTCCTACTTCTCTTTTGTATGTTTTAGTTCAAGGTGTGTCAAAAGCTTATGTCATTGCTTGCTTCAGCTCAGTAGGAGAGGCCATCCTGAATTTTGCATCCTCTTTACAGTAAACTCTCTTTGTTTACTGTTCACCAGCACACACAACCCACATCACCTTCCTCTGTGTGCTGCTCTGCCCATTGTCACGACTGTTCCTTTACTGCTGGGATTGACAAAGCTGTGGGAGTATGCACAACGCTGTGTCCCAAAGGGACAGCACCGTGTAGTGAGTGAAGGGGAGCCACCTACTCGGGGTCGCTGATGTCGGTGAAATGCTGAAGGATCTTCTGACAGAGTGGGACACGGTCACACTGTTTCTCAGAAGCAGACACACGATAACCCAGAGTTAATTGCTGCTGCCGTGCAATTCAGCAGAATCTGTTTTGTGGTTTCTGAGCCAATTGCGGTACCTTCTGCTGTCAATGAAACATTAGCTCTTGTACAGAAAGATTTTGCTGCTTTTGAATACAATGAGATGAGGGTCATAAATGTCCTTAGGCCTACCCAGGTGGATCACCTGTGGTCATTACTTTAAGGCTTGTTCTCATAAAGCATGTTTGAGCTACAGCAAGTTTAGTTCAGCTGTATACTGTTCTCTACTCCTATGGGGGAAAAAAAAGGGGGAGGGGAGAGTGGAAATTACATTCAAAAGACGAATATGTAAAGTAAGAAAAATGGTATAGACATATGATCAGCGTGCTACACTGGCATGAAGCAGGTATCCTCTGGCCTTCCCCCAAAAATCCTCATTTTGCACAGTGAAAGCAAGAAAGAAAACAAATTGAAAAAAGAGATTTAGACTATATTAAAATGGTAAACATAGATGAATGAGTTGCAAGTATTTCAGCTCTGTAAATATGAGGTAAATCCAGTGATCTCAGACTCCTCTGCTACAGCTTCCAGCCCGATAGGGGACTTTTGCAATTCTTGGAAGACTGGAAAAGGTTCAGTAGAGCTCCATTGATGGAGTTGGTTGAGGCACCTTGTGGCACAATCTCTGTGTTGAAAGGAAAAAAGGGGATGAGTTTTGAAGAGGGTGGCAGTATTACTGTAGGGCCCAGTACACAACTATCTGGAGAGCTGTGGGACAGGACAGAAGTGTTTGAGAAAACAAATTATGTCACCTGTCCAAAGTTTGTGCAGTTCTGCTTGATGCTTTCAGTCATTTTCTGCTATAAACTCTGGAAATATTTTCCATAATGAGGGGAAAAAAAGATAGATAAACTGCACTGTTATTTTAAATAAGAGAAAATAATTTTCAACTCGATTTTTTTTTATGGTCACATCACCACAGACTTGGGGTGGAGTATTTTATGTCATACAGTATCATGTGCAATCTGACATAGTCTGATGTGTCAGATATCTTGACATGAAAGAGACTGACACCATGGGTCAGGACCTGGGGCATAGTTGTTAAGCTAATTTAAAAAATAAGAAAATAAAAAAAGCGAGGCAAGTACTGCTTGTTTGACCAGACCTTTAGGATTCTATTAAAATGCCACTTCCCTGACAACTTTTTAACCCTGGACTTCTCCAAAGTACTTATTATTCAGATTGTGCCTTTGATTTCTTGCTTTCAGAGCACTTGACAGAGATGAAAGATACTGCTACTGCTTTTAGAAGTAGGAATCAGGAATGGACAGAAATGATGTTATGTGCCCCACACCGACTCAGTTTTAGAACAAGGGATATAACTTGAGCCCTCTGACTTCCAGCTCCATCCCTTCGTAGTACTTTGCAACAAAAGGGATGGTGAACTTCAGAATTACAGCAAGAGATGGAAATCAAGCAGTGGCTTCTAGGGTGGTGACTGAGCAAAGGAGAAGTTTCTTTGCTAGCTAGAGGTTGTACCAGGTGAGGTTAGAGTTTCAAGGTAGTCCCTCAAAACCACTGAGTTTTCCACATGGCAACATTCCTGCTTGGTTGTGCTCTGCAGTTAGGAGAACTTCTACATCTCTCTGTGTATGTACACACCAGGCATGGCTCCATTGCAGTTCTGTTTCAGTGTACACACTTAAATCCTTTTGAGCAAGAGTTAAACTGTCTGGGTTTCAGTCAAGCATGTTGCTCAAATCAGAGGAGGTAATTAATTCAGAGAACAACTCATTTTTCTGCTCCTCCCATCCCAGCAACATAAAAACAAGATCAGTCTGTAGAGCTGAAGCGTTTGCAGCATTCACAAGTGAAAAGTTGTCAGACACTGAAACACAGGTAAATGCTTCTGAAATTACCCTTAATTACAGTGTTGTGTGTGTCTGTATCATATATGTTCCCTCCCTACCACCCAGCCTCTTTCCTACCTCCCCCACCTCAGCTGTGTTCACTAGCTTCTGAAAACCAAGGTGTGTGTGTTGCAGACAACAGAACCTATTCCAGCTGCTTAGACTAATGCAGGATTTGCAGAGACTTTGTGATGGGGCTGTTCATTGTGGGCTATGTTAAGGAATGAAGGAGCTGGGTAGTGCCTCGGGACATGTCTGTGTCCAGCAGCCATCATACAGAATCTTCTTGTGTAGCTGCCGTGGGTGAATCTTGTCTTTTCTACCGTGATGATGTCAGAGGTTTTCCATCTCGAAATTCCATAGCGTCCTCCTCTTCATCCAGGGAAGAGACAATATGTTTCTCCCTAGCAAAGGACTTTGGAGAAAGAAAGATGTAGTTCTAGCTAGTCTGGTGATCAGAAAGACAGGCCAAGTTGCTGTAAGAGTTTAATAACCTGACTTTGGAGTTTCATCTAGGCAACTGACATCATCCAGTTGTATCTCAACTCAGATATTTCAATAGTGCCTATTCCCCGTGATGTAACTAAGGTCTAAGGAGGGGCTTTTCTTCTTCACAGAAGGATTTGCTTTGGGGAAGAGAGACCCTGTTCAGATGCATATTAGGAGCATATTGTATTTAAAATGCATACAGAAGAGTTGCTCTGCATGTTAGCAGAGCATCCTGTTATTTCAGGCTGCCACGTAAACGTAAGACTTACACCAATGCTATGCTGCAAATCAGCCTTGGCTTGGGAGATAGTTCTTGTGCTCCAGTCCCAGGCATATTTGAAAACGTGGTTCCATTTACAAGTGAGGCCACAAAAGACTTGGATTTACTTCTGCGTTATTGAGAGGTGAGTGATGGTGGGGAGAAGCAGGGCTGAAGACCGGGAGAACCGCTTTGCAAGTGGGAAGTATTCTGGTGCAGCACAGATAGGGCCTGTATCATTTGCTTGCCCGATGCAGGCGTGCACACAAAAAATGGTGTAACAACTTTCCTCTTTTTCTTTTCCCTATCTTAATTAGCTCCTTCAAAATGACCCTCTCCTGCTTGGACTCCTCGTGAACCCTGTGGCCTGTGGATAGCACTTGTGAATATGCGTGAGCTGATAAGAGAATCTAATGTGTGAATCACACTTAAAACAGACCCACCCACTCACTCCCTGACATCAGCTTTTTCAGAACTGTGAAGTGAGAGCGATTTTAAAATTAGAAAGCATGTCATTGGGAACTTTTATCAGCCCTCAGAGAAAATAAATAACCTCCCAAGATGTGAGAATGGGTTTAACTAATGCAGTTATTTATTTATTTTTGCTTTGCGGTTAAAAAAAAAAAAAAAAAAGCTTTCATATTTCTTCAGTATCAGTGCTCCTCTCCAAAAAAGTGAACAATAATTGTAATGGATGTCAGAAAATACTGTTATCTCTAGTTCTTCTCCCATGTCTCCTGAGATCTTAGTGTGCAGTTCCTGGGGGATTACTTCTGCATGTGGTATACACACAAATTATTTCATTGGGAAGAAGAAAGAGAAGAAATAATCCTCTTTCTGCTATGTGTTTTTCCTGAACATTTGCATTTTAAAAGTAAGCAATCTTGTGTGCTTTTACAGTGGGTGAATAAGAAGAGGGGAAAAAAAGAAAACAACTGGGAACTTAAATTGCCACATTTTTGCAGAGTAATTAAGGAGAGAGGAAAAGAACCCAACATCTTATTTTTTGTTTGCAGTTGTTTTTCAAGTGTGTGACTTGTGGGTTTTTACATTGTTTCGGAGATTTCCAATATTGGTGTGTGCTAAAAAACAGGACAGGAGAATTGCCTACAAAAGAAATCAGTTGACTTCCTGCAGCCTCACTGTCTTGTGCTGTGACCTTACTGGATTTCGCATAGAGTTCTTTAGGGCTTGGAGGGAAGATCTCCAAAAACAAACAAAAACAAGAAGCCAATAAACTTTTTTTTTTTTTTTCCAGGAAGTAATAGTGATGACTTCAGTAGATGGTCTTTTGCCCTTCAAAGTGGTAGTGATTCCACCGCCCTTTTGGGATAAAACATAGGCCTATTTCCTGACTGTTGGTGTTTGTAAAGATCTTCTGTCAGTTTTCACAATTGCAGATATGTTAAATCCAGGGTTCTGGTCTAGTTCCAATTTGAGGAGCTATTTTCTGCTTAGTTTCTGCAGCAGATTTGTATTGGCTGCGATCTCCTCCTCCACTTGCTGTCATACATTTTCATGTTTGCTGAGCTCTTTTAAACAGCCACCACATTCCCCTTCTGTGTGTGTTAGCAACTACTTCTGGAGTGGAACATGGCAGCACAATATTACACTTCAGTTAAGAGGAGATATGATAATGCTCTAACAAATCAAAGCCACAAGAAGAAATTTAAGGTAGGCAGAACCCAATTACTAAATTGGAATTTTGCCAGGATAGTGGGATTAACAAGCTTACACAGAAAGACTAGAAAGCACTTAAGGATGAAGCGAAAGATGCCTTAGCCATGAGAAATGGCAAACACCTGTGCCATCCAGTCCTTCCCTTGGCATTCACTGCAGGCTTGTTCGTTACATCATTTTCACCAGTGATACATCCAGCCTAATTATAAATGACTAAAGCCAAGCAAATTCCACATTCACTCTGTGGAGGCTGTTCCAGGGGATTCGCTGCCAAACAGAAATGCATCTCAACGTTCCTCCTTCGTGTTCCTTTGTGTCTTTTTCTTCTGAATTAAAAGTAGAATTGCTTCTTTCCACATCTTCTATCTTCCCTCACTACAGTCTCTGCATTTCATGCCCTTTGAAAGCATCATAGACATTTACCTTAGCAGACTGTTTTCTGCAAGCTTGCCTTTCCAGGCATCAGGCAGGTTTTGTCAAACATTCCCTGCAATCACTTGTAGCTTCAGCTACAAGCAGCTTGAGCTGTAGCACTGACTTAAAATCACTACCTCCATTGGATGCCAGAGTCACTTACCCAGAGCTGTAAGGACAGGGTCAATGTTATGAGGCATAAGAGGGATTATATACCCAAGGAGGCCAGACTCGCTCACCCACTGTCTCTGATTCCTTTTGTTCAAGTGGGTGTTGTTCATGCCAGCTTAGATGAACTGCCTGCTAGATCACTTTGGAAGAGGTAGGCTTTGCAATAGAAAATGATTTATGAGATTTGTTGGGGCTTTTGTTGGCCTCTGAGATTTGCTGGAGCTTTGTTATTAGCCTGTGAATATTAGTGGTAAAATATTCTCTTTGTCCTATAGGGAACTTAACAGTTCCACTGTGTGGCTATTACACTTACTACCTTATGTAGCACAATCAGTAAATAAGTAGCTGTAACCATTCCAGGTAGGGGCTGGATCTCATTTCCGGACAGGAACTCAAGGTGGTTCACAGAAAAGGCTTTAGTGTTTCAGTCAGACCGCTGTTCCCTAGGCATCCTGTTCTCTCAGGTTGTGTTGTCTGCCTGTACTGCATATGTGCATCCCACCAGGGCTCAGGAGTGATGTTAGCTTTTGATTATTACAGATTTCCTTTTCATATTTTTTTCTAATACTTGCAAAATAGGAGTTTTGTGTTTTTCGGTGTATTTCAGTACAAGTACCAAGCACCAAAAGCAGCACACAGGTATTTTTCTCAGGACAGAGAATGTCTTCCAGCATGTCAGGCCTTAGTCCTGCAGTGAGCTTCTCGGAGGAGACATCGACATCTGCAGGCCTTGGTAGCTGCAAGGTCACATTATGTATCATTATGTATCACCTGTGTCTTCTGAGCTTATGTAATATATGTGATAGATATTCTTAAAATTACTTTTGGAGGAAAAGAGAGTCTGTTTAATTTCTTTCTTCCTGCTAATTATAGAACAAATTAGACTTGGTTAATCATTTGTCTTTAGAAAAATGATAAAAGGCTGCAATTATTAAAAAGAATACAGTAAACAAAAATGGTTTTGATTGCTTCTGCTGACACATTGTCTCAAACAGAACTTGAAAGTCGGAATAGATCAGATAATCTGACAGAGAGCCAAAACTGAACAGATTGCTGGCTCTGTCAGCTGGGGGTTTATATTCATTTTCAGAGTGTGTGATTGAGTGGGACTGGTCAGGAGCAGAGGTAGAAGGTAAGATGGAGCACAAGTCCTTAAAGGGAAGAGAAAATGAAAGCTTTCTAAGTATCTAGGAAGTGGTTTTTGAGGTAGTGGGAGATGATATGAGGCATCCCTGGCAAGCCTGAGGGAATCTTAGTAAAACCAGTAAGTTATAGAGTCTTCAAGTTTTATTTTAGAATAATGCTTTTAGACCTCACTGAAACCCCAGGGGGGAAATTTCCGACATTGCATTTGTTGCAGGTATGTCCTTTATTGTTATTTAACTCTTCTCTTCTACTTCTAGCATTAGCAGTTAGAACATTACAATCCAACAGACTTTGTTTGTGTTCTGCAACTGGAGCTGTCAGTCAATCCATTGTTATCAGAGGTTTGTTCCATAAACATTAGACAACTGGGGCCCAATTATCCGATCTATTAGGCAGTGTGAATTCGACACGTAAAGGTGCAAGTTACAGTTAATCTTTGCTGAGAGTGTCTGTGTTTGATGAAGATGCTATCATATGGTTTCAGAAGAGCAAAGGGAGTATGAAGGCACACAAAAGATTCAGGGCTGTATGATATGTAACCATGGTTGTCTTTAGATAAGGTGTGGTCAGATTCACATCCTTCATTATTTTTCTTTCAGATTCGGAATAAAAAAAGGGAAGAGCTTAAGCTGCTTTAGGTAACTTTCCTTTGGCCATTTCTTTATATGGGAATGCAATGTATATTGCTACAGTACCACTTCAGGATTCTTCAGGGACTCAGGATAACTGTATGATACACTTATTCTTCACACAAGAATTGATTGATGCTGTATTTGGGAGTTGGCAGAGTATTTATAAGAGTAGTTTATTTGGGAAAGCTAACTTTTAGCAGCAGCTCCGTCATATAGCTGGTTGGGGGAAGTCTGTCTAAACAGACCCATTCAGGAACACGTTTTTACTTCTCTATCTTACTTGAACACTCGTTGTGTGTTGTTTTTAAATTAACGTTGCCATATGTGGTACCTCCGAGAAGCACACCAGAAGCACACAAAGGTACATGTCCAGATTCAGCAGAATGCAATACTGATGTTTAAGAAAAGGTAGACCATGAAATGGGGCATTTCATATCTGCCCATGCTCATCCAAGCCACCTAGGGTTTTCTTCTTTGTGTCTGATGTAGCTAATTTATTACAGATTATTCTCTTTCATGGGATTTAGGAAGACATTCCCATTGTGCATTCAGTATTAATATGCAAAGCTAACCAGTTTCATGTTGTGCCATCAGCTGCCCCTGCATTTTGCACTGAAACCCAAAAGTTGTTGTTTTATACCTGTAAAAAGCATCTTTTGAGTTTCTCATAGAATTATGTAAAACTACTAAAGAAAATAAAATGGTCTGGAAGCTGTTTTGAGAACATGGACCACTCCCTCTGTGTGCCATTCTGAACCGGAACAGAGACATCGTTCTTAGCTCTCTTCAGCCCTACTGGCACCACCTGATAGCATCCAGAGGTGTGCAGGTGTTTGAGATGCCAACATCTCACCTCCACATGGTTGGGTGAGTCTGTAGCTTTTCCTGGCACAGTGTTTAGATCTCATTAAGGAGTTTTTGAGATCGCTGTGTCTGTATCTAAAGTAGTCATACCTAAAAAAATAAAATAAAATAAAATAAAAAAGTAGTCATACCTAAAATATACATAGCTGTGTCTGGGCCTACACATGAAAAAAAAAGTGTCAAACTTTTTCCCTCACTTTTTTCCCCGTTCTGCTCTGTTCTTTTCATTTCTTTCCTTCCACTTTGGAGTGTGTACTCTTTTGTGCGCCTTTTCTTACTCTCTGTTCCCACTCACATTTGTGTTACACTAGTAATGGGGCATGATTGCACTGCGCAGCATGTGAACATTAGGTAAAAGGACACAGCATTCAGGGAAGAACACGAGGTGACCAAAAGCATTAGGGTATGAATGCTGAGCAGACTTTTTATTACTCCATTTATCCTTCTCCAGCACCTGCCTCCACTCTGAAATCATGGTTCACTTTCTCCTCTGTGTTTGAAGAGGAAGCTCCCTTTTTACCTCTTGCATGATCTTTTTGTTCTGAGGGCATTTTTTTTTTTTTTTTTTTTTTTTTAAACTCAGTGAGACAGAAGCCTGATGATCCCTACAGAAAAATCAGCTCCCTGCTCTGGAGTGTGCCAGCTCTTCCCTGAGAATTTGGCATTATTGGAATTACTGTTGATTACATACAAAAGCATTCTCTTGGTTGATGTGGTGTTTTGATAATGCCTTAGTGATGTTGGTGTAAACAATTAGTTAATATATTATTAGAAGGGCTTAGCAGGTGTTCCAATGTGCTGGTGGGATTTCTCCAGCTATCCGTTTTATGCAAAGAAAGCAGCAAACCTCACTGCTGGAGGTGTTCTGGAGTTAGGCCTCCCTTTCCTCCCCTCTCTCTCTCTCTTTGTTTTCCTCATTTTCCCTGTTTCTCTTCTTTCCTTCTCTTTTGCAAGTGTTACTTTTTCTTTTTTTATTCTTTTTTTTCTTTTCATTTTTTTTCTTTCCTCCAGACTGAAAATGATGTTTGCTGCTTATGGGGTATTGATTGTATATTATCAGCTGGGCTCACACATCGACAATTACCCGTGGTGCCAAGGTAGCCGTGACAATGAGAGCCGGTTGCCATGGCACTGAAAGAGGCCCATTGCTGCTACCAGGCGCCTGCTCCATAGCGATAATCGCGCTGCTCATTTCATTTTAATTGAAATTTGAAATCATTTTCTCTGGGAAGAAGCAAATGGACCTTTTACTCCATAAGTTTTTTGGTTTTTTTTTTTTTTACCCACCACCAAAAATAAAAAATTACAAATATGAAAGATTTGCACATTTCTTGTAGCAAAATATTAACTTCCTGACAGGCAGTCAACACCAGAAGACTGGAGTCAACATGGAGCTTCAGAAAAGCATTTTTTCAATCTTTATCATTCTGTTCCTAATTAATTCCCGGTTTCCATTTTCACTAGTTTCATGTTCTGTTTGCTCTCTTGTGTTCTGGTTTTTGCTACCAGCTGATCCAGCTAGTCAGCCTGTTCTTCTCAAAACTCACCACTCGCTACAAGCTCAGACCTGTTTTAACAGTGGATGAGAGAAAGTCTCCTTTATTATTTTCATCATTTGTATTGTTTATTTTCTAGTATAAAGAAAGTTTTCTGCTCTGTAAGTTTACACACCTCCACTGATGACAGTGAAAACACGGAGAAGTGGAAAACTAATGAAGAGGTGTAGGGTCTAATGCTTTCTTGGGGGAGGAAAAAAAAAGAATTTGAAAGCTTGACAGTAGTGTGAGAAGAGAATATAGAAAAGCATTTCCTGATGGCATGAGGTGCGAAGGGAAAATATCTCCTACTGACAATGGTGAGGTTGATAGAAAGACAATGACAAAAGTTGACAAAGAGAAAATTAGGCCTGCTGTTCTTGATGCTGCTTAGATGAAGTTAACCCTCTTAGAAGCTGAGAACCACAGTGAGATGCTTTCTTTCTTCCAGTTCTGCATTGGTTCTGAACCATGGCTGGCTTTCATAGGGTCTTTCATGGTGGTTTAAATTGAATGCATATATTGACTCTGCCACTGTTACCTGTTTGCATTTCCTTTTGTGACCATGGATTCAGAAAGCCTCCTAAATGAGCACCAGTCCTGCTGTCTGGTAATGATAAGTTAGACATGTTTCCCCTAACAATGGGATATATATATATATATATATATATATACACATACATACACACATATGTAGTTTTTAATGTAGATATTCTTTTGATTCTGTTTGGACTTTTGTGGGCTTTTTCATTCCAGGAATGGACCCAACAAGTAGAGGAATTTATGTTTACAAGCTACTGTGTTTGAGAGAAAATGTGGGTAGAATGTACTTTCTCATTTCCTGTTACGTTGTTGGTTGAGTCCTTTCCTAATAAGTGTCTGATTATTGGAACCTGAAGGGCAGTCCTCAAATCTGAATGCTAAACTTCAAAAGGTTAAGGCTTGTCTTTCATCCAAAGCCCTCTGAGTTAAACTGCAAATTTCAGGGGCGTACAGCGTGGAAAGATACTAACTGCTCACATAGTCCTCTGCAACCTCTGCTGGGAAGAAGAGCCCTCCTTATGTGCTGCTACGTTTCCTTTCCTTGGCTGTTACTGCGTGGCACTGTGTTCCATGCAGCGTGCTTTACCCAGTGCAGAAGCAGGGAGTCTTGAAAACTCCTTTTTTTTTTTTTTTTATTTTCACTTTTCTTGGATGCTGGCATTGTAATTATGGGAATGGTCTAACTCTGTTTTCCTATCTTCTTACTTGAAAGCAACAGATGACACGTTTGTCAGGTTATCCGCTTTCACATCTCTTGCCTAATCTGGTGTTGCCAACCTCTGACCTCCCCTGACAGGAGCAGCAAGCGGGGGCTGTGTAGGTGGGTTGGTGATGCAGCTTTAGCAACTGCAGTGTCACTGGGTCCAACTCCCATGTGTTTTCCTTAAACTCTGATAAACCACCTTTAGACCCTGATAAGCAGGTTGGTTCTTATTATTTGATTTTATTTATTTTTAAATGCTACTTTCTTAAATGGTAGTTTTTAAATAGCTCACAGGTTTTATTTTCTCCTCTGGGGCCAGATCAAAGCACACAGCCACCAAATGATACAATGCACTGATACAGATTGAACTTAACGTTGCTGTTGTAGAGTCATTCTAAAAGTGTTAGTGGGTGATCTTTGCAGTAAATTGCAAGATTTGTGCTAGATTCTGTTTTTTTTCGTTTTTTTTTTTTCCAACTTCATGCTAGAATAAGTATCATCCGGCCTCCCATAGCCAACTGAAAGCCACTGTAACCGTGAAAACCAACCTAAGCTCTGAATTGTGTGCACTAGTCATTCAAAAGAAACTCAACGACCTGCTTCAGCACACCTAGATCGCAGGTTATTCTGCTGGCTGATTGCTGCATCTCACGGGTTGCAGCAGTGTTTTTCAAAGGGAAGCTTTTCCTCCGCAGCTGGCGAGGATCTGCAAGCACTGCACTCACTGGGAGGGTGGCTGCTGACTCAGGGGAAATACATGCGCCCTCTCTGGGGTTCCTCTCACCGTGGTGGCCTGAGTTTTCTGTGGAGATCTCTCCAAATGCTGCCTGAACTTCAGCCTGATTAGCATGTGAGGTCCAGTGCACTTTCTGCTTTTATGCTTCAAGCCTGTCTGCTGCAGCCTGCTCTGGAAACATCTGTCTGAAAGTAGATCTAAGGCCCTAGAGAGGTTTTGAAGCCATTACTGGTGGTAGGGCTGAGATTAAAGCAATAACGAAAAGAAGAAAAAAAAAACTGAACCAAGTGGTTAGAGAGATGGGTAAAGTGTGAGGTGTAATGTTAAGCTGGAAGATGAGCAGGAGCAGTGAGGGAAACGGAGGTCTATTTGTGCCAGGCGTTTTAACAACCTGCGTTCTACATTGCATATCCAGACACTCTGCTGCCCAACTTCTCCCCCCTCTTCCCTGAATCCTCACAGACCAGCAGAGTTCTTAATTAAGTGTCAAACAATTGATTAGCCAGAGCTCTTGCAATGCAATTCCATTGATGAAACCATTTTGTCAGGTCGGCTGATATAATTAGACTAAGCAAGATGTGAAATCTTCAGTGTTTTGGGCTACAGCCCAGTAATTATTTAATTTGTAATAAAAAGAGTTAGGGAGGGAGATGGAGCAGCAGCAGAAGTCAAAACAATTGAGAAAAAAAGTTTACAAAATGTTTTCCTTTCCCTTCCTCCCCACCATTCTTTTCTCTCGCGGGAGTTGGAGCATTTGCAGAAAGCTTCTTAATGTCTGTGCAGAGGAAGTTTTGGTGAGCTGTCAGCACTTGTCCATTCCTCTTGAGACGTAATATCGCCTTTCTTGCAACTCATCAAACTGCCATGCCTGATTTATACAGAGCTAAACATACTACTGCTGTTGGGATGATCATCATTATTGAGATTGTGCTGTTCACTTGCTAAGCTGCTGCTACTGTGTCTGAAGGAGTTAGGACAGAATTATATTTTTGACAGTAATTAACACTTATCTGGCAGTCTTCTGTGGATCTTTGTGCTTTGTGGAAGAGTGCCAACACGTGCCCATTTCTCAGATGGAGAAATTGAACTTTGGAGAAGAGGTAATGTGATCAGTACTTCACTGTGGAGCAGAAGCGTGGCTGGGAATAAGCCCAGACCTCCTAACCTCTAGTCTAGACCCTGTGCTACCAGACCATGTTTTCCATCCTTATGGATGGTACCAGGGCTTCCTATTCCTTCACTTCCCTTTGGTGAGATGGACAATGAACTTTTTCTATACAGTACAGCAATGGGCTGCTGCCTCAGTGTCCCGGTTCAAAGCACTTGCCCACTGTACTGACCATTTAAGACTCCTTTTTAGCACAGCAGGCTTCCTTGCACACAGCACTTGATGATAGTCCTGAGAGCTTTGAAACATTAAAATGAGGGAGGGGCATTATGCAGGTAGGCAGTAGAGATACTCCAGGTTCTTCCTTCCAAAGCCTGGACAGCAGCAGTCTGAAAGCTCTCCCTAGGACTTTTGTTGCAGAACATGACCACATAGCAAATCCCCAAGGGAACTGTGAGGCCAGAAGCCCTCCATCTATATCTCCTATATTTGATCCAACTTAGTTGCTTTCCTGAGCTACTCTATCTGGATTTGAAGAGAGAGAGTGCTGGTTTTGGTTATTTTTTTTTTTCTTTCATTGTCAAGAACAGGAGAGAAAAAAACTCCACTTTAATACTAGAAGTAAAATATTCCCATGTGCTACAGGTTGGAGAGAGAAAACCAGGGAAGGGAAGAGAATATAAAAGAAAACCTGGTTATCAAGTGAAAAACACATTCCAAAGATGTCACATGCTTTGCAGTGCAAGCTTTTCTCCCTGAGCTGTGATTATTGGATGATGGCTCCAGCCTTACTCCATCCCCCGCACACCTTCCTCCTGCTATTACTGAACAGACAGCATGGGCTGTCTTCCTCCTCTTCCTCTCTACCAGCCCTGTCTTGTATTCTTCTTCTCTTGAGGGAGAGGGAGATGTGCACAGCTGTGCATACTGCAAAGAAATGAGGCTGACAGAGGCAGAGATGGAACAGAAGTATGAGCTGAGTTACAGATGATACTAAGTTAAAAAAAATCCCTATGTGCATTTCTGAGAGTGATGCACCACTCTCTTAGGGCCAAGGGGCTCCCAGGTTCCTGTCCTCTGGTTTCTGCAGGGCAGGGAATATTACATTTTCGGAATAGCTCATGACAAAAAGGTGGAAGGTGAAATATTTATTTATAGGGGAGGCAGCTGCAGTATAAGGCTGCAACAAAATTTTTGAGCTAAGATGAGGTGATAGGTAGGTCAAGATGCATGGAAGAGCAATGCCTTGTCGTCTGCCCACTGGAGTTATTTCATAGAGTAAGGTCTGTGCTGGTTGTGAAGGCAGAAGGCAAAGCCCCTGTGGAAATGTAAAGCTGGTCTCTGTCATCGTGGAGTCTAAAATCCAGCAGTTACCAGGTGCAAAGGAATTTCCTTGGAGACCCCAGGAATGGAAACATATGATAAGCTGCTAGGATACAGTCATAATAGCAAAGCTCTAAAAAGCAAGTGGATGCTGTTTGTCATCCTTTAGAGAAGGATGCTCCTCACTGAGATGTGGCCACAAGTGTAGAAATCCAGAGATGCATCTCTGTAGATTACTTATAGGTTTTGGCTATGCAATTTATTAGGATACAAGACCTAGCCTGTCACAGCTGTAATTAGTTTCTAGATGTTAAGAAGAGATTGTTTATCTTGTGTGCATGTATGTGTATATACAAGTGTTTGTACACACACAGAGTATAGGTGTGTATAACTTAAACTTGAGAAGTGGCATAAAAGTTACTCTCTTCAGTGCTCTTTTTCTAATGTCTGCAAAACGATACATTTCCTAATTGTTACTACCACTTTTCTGCTGTAATCTTGAAATTTTATCTGTTAATTAAAGAGCCAGGACCAGCGATGAGCATGACTGACCTATAGCCACTACCCCCGTGTTTTTACTTTGCTTCTTCTCTAGTTGCACAGCATATGCACATTTTGTGCAGTGTGTCAAGGGATGTTTGTTTCTTACTGTTTAGGCAAGCGAAGTATATAGATCAAATGTTGGAAGCCATTGAAAGCATGTTAAATCAGAGACACCACTAATGTAAGGGCATTAATGAGGGACAGCCCATGGTGTTTGGCAGTATCGATTCTAGTGTTAGGTGGCTGTTAAAAACGTTAAGCATCTGATCCATACTTTTTACCAGCCTAAGCAGAGCAGGGATAAACATCTCAATACACACTAAATGACAAGACTGATGTTGCTTTTGCAGGTATTGAACCTAGGGAATGCATTTCTCTTTTGGTATATGTGCCCTGGAGTTTGACACCTCATGAAAAGAACTGTGAGAGTTATGTCTGCTCCCCATGATAGAGCCATGGGGTAGGGTAGTATGGAGAGATCGTGCTGCTGAAGCATGGGCTCAGTGATATTTAAGATCCACTCAGCATTTTTGCAGAACTTTGTGGTTTTTTTCCTGATGTGGAAGGACTTTCCTTGTACCTGTTCTAGTATTTCTAGCTCATGTTTGCTTTTATGACTGAAAAAGTGCTTTTTTAATTTGTTTGTTTCTTGGTCATTCTTTTATTTCTAAGTTTCATGAATGCCTTTATGGTTAGCAGCAAATGTGGAAGAATAAACATGGAGGAACTCAGCATGTTTTTCAACATCTAGAGCATTCAATTTGAGCTTTGGGGTAAGATGTAGGAAGTTCTTCCTTTGTCTGATGAATTGTGTGCTTGCATATAGCTTCCACTACCAGCTGGAGCAAGAATCTCTCAAACTGCGTCATAACTCCATCTCCATGGATGGCGATTCTCTGTTAGTTCAAGCATAAAGATAAAGACATGTCATACGGTGCTTTGAATTTGTGCATAACAAAATATATGGTTTCTGCCTCAGCAGTTTTAGGGTCTGAATCTCGTTCCTGCGGTTGCTGTGGAGCTCTGAGATGACCACAGGATGCAGGAGGGTGCCAACCTTGTGGCTGCAGATTTGTTGCGTTCAGATCTTTTGCCCAGGCCTGGTTTTAGAGTGCTTGGTCAGAAGCTGTCACTGCATAGCCTAGACAGTGATGGGATTCCTGTGGGTGTAATACGTTCAAGCTGTGAGTCGGGATGTCACTCATAATGACTGATGGCTTCAGGTGATTAAGAGAAAGTGTTGTCAGGCTTCCTTGTCAGGCCAGCAAGAAGGATAGTGGCAATAACGTGGAGACTTATGTGGAAAGGGCTATGTTACTGATACCTGCAGGGCGGGGTGACGGGGAAATCCATTTAGAATTTGGAGGTACACTTTTCCTTTTTGGAGAGCAGATTTGGGTGCTTTCAGAGTGGAATTGATAAGGAGGGGATGGCACAGATCTTCAGAGCTGTACTGAGGCCTCAGCTGTAGGGAGGCAGTCTGTGAACCAGTGAACATGAAAAATGGATGCAAAGGAGAGCAGTCTTTCAACAGCTGGCTTTCGTTGCAGAAGGTCAATGAATAAAGTGTATCAGGGAAAAGACAGGTAGTATGTTGTATGTATTTTCTGCACCTTAAGCTGAAATTTAGAACCAGGTGAAATTAAAACTTTTTTTTTTAAATGCACAAAACTACAGTTTTCCTTCTCTGGATTTCACACCTACTCAGATCTTGCTTTGTGAGATCTTGCTTTGTGAGAAGTTCTGATAAAACAGGTATTGTGGTTTTGCATGAAAATGGTGCTGAGGGCAATGATTTACAAAGCTTTGGAAGGAAGTTTACTTTTACTCAGAAACTGACTCATTCTTCCTGAGAAAACATGCGTACTTGGAGGGTGAAAGTCTTTCTGCATTGAAGAAACAGGACCATTTTTAACATAACCTGGATGAAGGGTGAAGCGGGGAGGTGAAAATGATGCCGTTTTTAGGAATTTAGGTTTTGTGCATTTGCCGTAACTTCTGCTGGGCACAGACGTGGAAGGTGATCCTGAGCAATGCTTGGCCTTCCTGTGCTGTGCAGCAGGGCATGGTGCAGGGTGCGTTGGTCCAGCCCCTCACAACTGGTGTCTTCATACTGTATAGGGTGGGTCAGAGCAGAGAGACATGCTATGCTCGCAGCAGTGTTTGATATCCATATAGAGCTGTGGGTCTCTGCCTCTCAACAAAGCTATTTGATGTGGATGTAGTGCTTTCCAGGTGTGCTGCTTCTGACTGTTGTAACTCGGTTACAGCTGGTTCATGTCTTTCTGAAGGATACTCTTCCATCTGCTGCATTGCTTTCTGGCTGTGTTCTAGGCCTCAGCTTCTCAGATGTGAAAGTGATGGTAATAGCTCTTGCCTCTTTCGTGTTTTGGTAAGATGTGTACATTGAAGGTTGTAAAATCTTCTCCTACCAGGCAGATGGATAAGTTGGGTTCCAAAAGGTTGAGAGCGGGATCCACAAAAGCACTTCGGTGTGTATAAAGTTCATTTTGGGTGGTAGTGAAAACTGCTTAGGCAGCATAACTGCCTGGGATACCGTATATATCTACTTTTTCTGTTTTTTCACCAAAATGCATTTTACTCTGTTCCTGCATATGCCCAGAAGTGTTGCTGACTTAGCTAAATTGAACATCTGTGTAGTTTTCTGTTGTCCAGGCTTTTTGGATGCTCTTGTGCCTAACTTGGAAATAGGAGCAGCAGGAACAGGAGAGGCCATATTGGTGGGTATGCTTTTTAGACACCTCTCCCCCCCCATTCAGATCATTGAATTTAGGAATTTTTCCTGCTTCCAGGGGCTGTGAAAATACATTGCTCATGGTCCAGGTCCTCTGTCTCTGAGCCCTTTACTTAGGGTACTGGAGAGAGCCCTTCATCAGCCCTAGGCCTCTAGGTGTGTATGTACTGGGAAAGTGACCAGTCATTTAACTGTGCTTGTCATCAGTTGGTCTAATCTCCACTCCACCACTGATGAAAGCAATTTTGCTATTCAAGAGCATGGAACAAGTAGTTTCCAGTAGCTGCCACTGTGATTGGAACCAGGGGGAATATGATCTCAAACCCATTTGCTCAAATAATAACAGAAACAATTTGTTATCCATTGTGACTGCAGACTTTGAGTTGAAGGATATACAGATTAAGATGCATTCGAAATATTTTTCACTCTCATTAAAGTCAGCACAAGTTTGAGAGCAAAGAGATGCATCTTCCTTCATGATTTATGCATTTTTATATAATTGTTTAAAAAGTCCAAAAATGCATTCTTTATTTCAGATAATGTATGAGCTGGTGAGGTGTAAACTTCAGATCACAAGCTGAGTTTACAAGGTTGGCAATTAGAAAAGGGAAAAAAAACCACAACATTTTTTTTCGTGAAGACTAAGTGTACGTGATATGAGACCCATAATGACATTTTAACTGAGTTGCTTTCCTAGCATAATTGCACTCTAAATTGCTTTAAATAACATCTAAGGAGAGACCAGTTATTGGCAACTTTGGCAACACAAGTAGGTTTTTCAAAGTCTTTGTCAAATTTAGGATAGAGATCAGCTAGAGAAAAAGTGTAAGAGTTGTATGTGATTAACACTGAAAATTTTTAATTTTTTTTTTTTGACCTCTTTGTAGTCATTTTGTTTTTACTCAATAGAATTGTTCTCACTGTCTCTCTGTGCAACTTGTTCATTGACAACTCCATATGCAAGATCTTGCTTACCGTAAGGCTAATGTTACTGGTAGTCCGTGAGATTTGCCCATCGGAAAGGCCTGAGGCCCAGAGCAGCTGTGCAGAGGGGAGAAGGGCTGGATGTCTCTGCAGGTCTGTGTTTTCAGCCTTCAGGCCTAGCTGGGTGCTAATTCTTGCCTCATTTAGCTGATGGTTCTCAGGGAAATCGTGTTTGTGCTGAGTGTATATAGCAATAAAATTTGCCCAGCTCTTGCTTTCACTGCCACTGCCAACTCTGGTAATTAATCAAGACTGTACTGTGGTCGACTCTTTCTTATTTTCTTTTCCCCCTTTCTGAAGTGAGTAATGAAGAATGATGTCTTCACTTCTTCACCTCCACGTCTCGTCGCCTGCTGAACACTCGAACTAGTCCCTTTGACAAGCAGCCTGCACCAGAGAGAAAGTGCCACAGATGACAAATGTGGCTTTGGAGTTTGGGAAGCGTGAGGTTGGCTTTGTGACACTTCTCTTTGCCACCATCAATCTTCCCCTGTCAAAGGCCCTTTTGTCTTGTCATTGTTGCTGTTTGTTTCGCATTTTGCGTTGAGTCCTACTTCTGCTTGGGCTGGCTGGACACTGTAGTTGTTCTGCACAGTAGGAGAAAAGCTCCTCTAACCAGTGGGTGAAGTACCATCATAATGGTTAATAGGAGTCAGCGCTGCAGGTCTGATGTGGCTATTAATAAGTAAGATGAAGAAGAGTTTGTGTGAATTTCTGATTCTTTTCCAGCCCCTGCTTTCAGTCTTCTTTCCCTGCACAATAAAGTTTTAAAAGAAACTTTAAGGTTAAAATCAAGCAAAAGTCTTCAACCAAGAGGTGGCTTTTTTTTTTTCATACAAAAGTTAGATTTTTAAATGTTACAAGTTGTCATTATAATAACATCTGCTAATCATTAGTAGTTTCTACCTGAATATCAAAGCACTTCAAGTCATCTGAGAATTAATTCTCAGAAGCCCTCTGAGGTAGAAACCGACAACATTGTTACACTCATTGTTAAAAGTAAGGGAAACTAAGGTACTGGAATTGGAAGAGATTTTAGATTTCATGAAGAATCAGTGGCTGGTCGGGAATTGGAAGCTAGATCTGGTCTCTCAAGAGAGGCCTCAGAGGTCTCTGGTCTCTCTGCCAAAGCATGCTGTAGGCAGCAGCTAACTGAAATATTAGGGAATACATTGTGTATGTTATCTCTAGTGCCATCACAGTGTTAGAATGGCTTTCTATGAAAGCACCAGAGTTTCTAATCTGTTACTTGTGAAGAACCTAAATTTTAAGGTCACCTATTACGTCATCTGTAGTTTTGGAACATTTTTGAAGAGGAGATCATGATTTGATGCACAGTGAAGTCATTTATTGCCACACTTTGCTAGACTGAAAGGAACATAAACCTTTTAGTAATTTGAATTATTCAAAACGGTTAATTTAATAGAATAACATTACAAAATCAGAGAGCTGGTCATTTTACAATGGCACTATGCAATCCAGTTAGGAGGTTGCAGAGAAGATGCTGCATAAGATCAAAAGACTGTCTTATTATCTATACACCTAAGTAAAGGAGATCCAATTCCATCTAGAATTTCTGCAGAAAAAACATTGTCCCAACACTTATTTTAATGATGAATTCACAAAGCAAGACTTGACTTAGACAAATAGGCACAAATGTATTATGTGTGGCCCTTAACTTTAACTACTGCTGTTGAAGAACTAGTCTCCTCTCTGTCCACTTAAACACTGGTGGAATGGAGGAAACATGGCTATTTCTCCCCCCTAATAATAGAAGGGAATAAAAGAAGTCTCTAATGCAAAAAAACAACAGGCAACAAAGGGTATGAAAGCAACCACGTGAATTAGTCTTTCTGAATATATAAATTTCTTCTGATTACAAGCATAATCTATATTTTCTAAAACTGAAAGAAGCCCTTTGTGGTGCCAGATCATTTTGTAATATTACTAAGAATTGTGAAAAATATTTAGTGGTTTTTTTTTAATTGGGGTTGGGGAGAATCTGAGATTGGGTTTAAGAGAGTTAATTCACAGAAAAGTCTTGTTCACTCAGTACCCAATATTTCCTAATATTTCATAATATTTTGTTTCAATTAATTTTCATTGTTTCTCTTTTATGATCAATCAGTTATTTTTTTTTCCATTAGTTTAGGTTCCTTCAAGTGGCAACTGGATCTATACTTTTTTATTTATTTATTTTTAACAGACATATGTGAGTAAAATAAGAAAAAATGTCAAGGGAACCTATGGACAGGCACTCTTCTACTTTGTAAGTCATAAAATTCACTATTGCTTTAAGATTCCTAAACTTTAAGGCTAGAAGTGGTTTGACCTTCTTTCTGTACAGAACAGGCACTGGAATTGTACCCAGTGATCCCTACACTGCATCTTGAAGCTTGTGTTGGTAAGGCAAAACCTGCAGAAGGACACCCGGTCTGGACTTTAAGATATTAAGGGTTGGAAAACCTTTCACTTCCTGTGATCATTTATTCAAATGATTATTCAACCTGGATGGAAGATATTGAGCCCTGTTTTTCATCAGAATTTATCTGGCTTCAGTTTGCAGCTCCCAGCCAATTTTTCTTATGTTGTTTTCTGTTAGGTTGAAAAGCCTGTTAACTCCCACTGTTTCAATCCACTGAACGCATCTACATGTTCACTGTGGACATATTTGTATATGTGATGTAGTATGGTGCAGAGATCACTGAGCTGATGGAAACTTAGTCCAGTAAATCCACATAATGCAAGGATTATGTTAATGTTTCTGTTGCATTTAGCTCATTCAATGTTTTGAGAGAGAGGTGTTTTGGCAAGTTGAAAAGACAGAAGCAGTAATAACATCTTCATACAAATACGTGTTGCACCTTCTTTCTTTGTAAATCTGACTCCTGAACACTTGCTGATCTTTATATATGTTTGCCTGTCCTGTGTGAATTATATTGTGAATCTCTTGAACTCTGTTTCCCATATATTTAGAATCTATTTGGCAATATGTAAAGTAGACATACAACATCCAGAAATTGGCTTTTTTCCTCTGTTCTAATTCTTCAAGCATATGGCCTCATACAGTAAATACACCCTACCATGTGCCAGAACATACAGTGTATGTGTGTATATATATATACACACACATTGAGGGACAATCTGTCGTTTTTCTCCTTTCACTAAAAGCACGGTTTGCTTTTCACATCTCCTAAGGGAGTCAAACAGTTGCATGAGAATTTATGCGAAGAAACTAAATATGTGCAACTTGAGTCAATTCGTGACTAAGTAGGGATGAGATAATTATTGAAAATCAAGGAATGAGAAGTGTTGCTTATATTGAACCATAGCTAAAAAAAAAAAAAAAAAGGTACAATAAGGGAAAAGAGAAATGTTAAGAAAGGAAGCTTCAGCTGAATATGATAGAGGGTAAATCTCATATCAGTAAGATCCACCAAGTGTAAGTGGTGATGGGTTTAGTTAGTTGTTTATTGAGACTTGGACAAAATGGATGGATAATTCTCGTTCATTGGTATGCAGTGCTAGGACTCTTATGTGTTGTAAGGGATTTCCCGCTTGCCTAGGCCGAGGTACAGAATAACGTGTTTGCTGATTGTGAGATGAATCTGTAAATAACATATTTAGCAGTTATGTAAGTAAAAAAAATAAAAAATTGCAATTTGACTGTATGACAAATAAAGACGAGTGCTTTGGCTGGCTGAAGCCAACAGCAGTCAGAAGGTGGATTTGACTACCCGTTGTGAGGTGATAGCAATTGGTTGCTAGCATCAGACCACATCTTTTGATAGCTCTTGACAGGAGTTGGGAGACATCTTTTGAACACGTTCACTGAGAGGTGTTGACAGGGCTTGGAGGGTGGTTCCTGACAATATTTGCTGTAGGCACTGACATCAGTCAGGACCCAGCAATTGTTTGAAGGACCATTTTCTGATGAGTTATAAAACATGAGTGGTTGTGGACTCAAATTGACAGTATCAGACTAGAAGGCAAAAGTGGTCTTTCCTTACTCTGTTTGCATTAGTTGATGTTCAAGGCTGTGCAACCATTATTGGGATAGAGAATGAGCTGAAATGGCGTTCAACAATATTGCTTACTTCATGGGAAGTTGAAGTGAGGGAAGAGAAGGGATGGTTGCAAACAAAGAGATGTACTCACCTCTCTCCTTTTGCGTGTACCGCAATGGGAACAATATGCTTTTTTTGAGTGGCAGAATTGTACAGAACCCCACATTTTCTAGTTTCTGCTAAGCTAGGATATATGATCAAAGCAGCAGGGAGTGTTTGTGCAAGCTGCCATGTTATTACAGAATGTTTCACCTTCTAAATAGGTTCTCCTGAAACTTCTCGTAGGGATATTTAATGTGTGTTTTGATGTCATTTTTCCTGTGAATTCTTTGTTTGGTGATTTGCAGATTGTAGGGAAGGCGGTGGCGATATTATTTGTCTGTTATGGTCTTTGAATATCTGTGGCCTGTAGAACTGATAAGCTGGAGAGCACCAGCATGTTGCTAGCTCTGAAGTTTTCTCCATATTTTCAACAAAAGAATATAGAGATGTACTTTCAACTGCACTCTTGTTTCTACATTCCCTGTGACTGTGTTCCAGCTTGACAGTCGCATGTGTGAATGTGAGTCATTGTGCTCTAGAAGATGCTACACATTGTTCTCAATCTAATTTTATCTTTGGTCCTTATATAATATGGTGGCTGGTACCTTCTAGATGGACAAACGCCAGCAATGTTTGCTCCGAAACTCTTCAAACTGAAATGTGAACTTCATTATTGAGAAATGGAACCCTCTGTGCAATACATCAAGCCAGGTGTCTTCGGGTTTTAAAGATCACTGCTATGGCCAGTGAAGCCCTCTGTGCTTCTTTCTGTTCATTCTTGAAATCCGTTTATTTGTACTGAGGTCATCTTATGCTACTGGGTCACTTCTTATACTACTTATGTCACTGGGTAAATGTGTTATGAAGAGGTAATCCCTTTCCCAAAGAGATTATATTTTAAAATGGGCAGAGATGATCCATGGACAGGGACAGCATGGATAAAAGTGACAGTTCTGACCAACACGATATGCTGTGACTACAGCCTTTATGAAACTGAGAAAATAATGAACACCTGGTTTGTGGAAACTTGCTATGTTAGCAAGTATCTGGAAAACAACCTTGCATTCAACAGAAAAACATAAGAAAAGAAGAAAGTAGCATTTCACTTCAAATGCTCAGCAGCTGCAATGATGAAGGAAGTATCTATGTTGTACAGAACAGGCTTGATGTGCTTGATACTAGCAGCTCTGAGCATTCAGTTGGTGTAGCCAGAGCAGTGCAGTGAGTTTGTTAACCCTGTGGTTGTCCAGCACAACTGGTAATACACGTTTATGAGAGGGTACAGAAATGGAATGTTCTTTTCTAGCTGACTACGTGAAGCCCCATCTATCCATGGGAAGTACCTCTGGTACTGAGCTTTTCTTTTCCATTCCACTGTATTAACCATCTTAATACAAAACATTCTGACTTGCAGTATTCTGCAATAATGCTACATTTTCAAATGATTCTTATGCTGCACCAAAAGTTACTAACTTGTAGTAGTATTTTTATTTCTAATGTAATTGTATATTGTTATATTGCTGTATACTACTCTATGTTACTATATAATAATGTATAGTTATATATTTTCATATAATGTAAATGTTGGAATATGCTTGGATAGAGCCCTTTAGTAGTCATTGAAGATGTCAGGTAGGCATTGGCTTCTTTCAGTAGCAGCTGCCAGGACTGCATTGTCACGCTACAGATTTTTCTTGATCACAGTTGTAGAATGGAAACACTTGGAGACAAAAATATACATGTCTTTGTCAATAAGAGAGAAGGGGTTTTGTTTAATTTGGAAGTACTAACTGCTATAAACTTGCTTCTCTTTGGGTTTACAAAGGCTCATTCTAGTCAAGTGACATGCAGTAAAGAATAAAATTGCAAAATGTTGTCGTGAGATGCCAATGTGACCCAACAAACTGTCATTTCAGGAGCATTTGCAGTTCATTTGCTCTCAGAGCAGTTCACTTGCTCTCAGAGCACCTTTCTTGCAAGTTAAAGGGTGTCTACACCCTTCTTCTTTCTGTGAAGGGTTTCTACATCGGTGGCTACATAGGATAAAAGTGGTACAGAAATTATTATTCTCAGAAGTACATTGTAAGAAGCATTTGCTCATGAATTTGGTTTCGTTGTTGTTAAGTGTAAGCACTATGGAATAACAATAATTATAACACCCTGCTCACATGCAGCACCTCTTTTCTGAAGAACTCATAGCACCTCAAAGTATCTTTGTCCCCTTACGTGTACAAAAGACATGTAAGTGATATGCTGAGGATGAACTGATTGTGGCAGATCAGGAGTAAAAATCAGGAGTCCTTCTGTGTGCTGCTTTCTTTTCTGATCACTTGGTCATAGTCTGGCTATTGTGTACAACATGATGTTTTTGTACTGGTCTTTTTCTTCTATGCTCTTCTCTGCATTTCTATTGCCATTATTTTAGTATCTGTAAGGTTCATAACCCGTCTGAAAGAAAAGAGGTAAGACTGGGAAGTACTTCTGTGTTATTTCAGCGTAGTATCCTCTCATCTCATTTTCTTCACCTCTATCCATCTGCCTCCACTGATGTAAAACTGCTTTGAAGGTTCACCTTTTGCATACAGTGAAGTAACTATAAATCTCCCGTCAGTCCTAGTGGGGGAATTTTGAAGCCATTAGTGAAGAGTAAGCAAAGATACCCCCACAAGGTGCACTACTATCTCTGGGAGTTAGTTTGAGTCTCTGAAAATTAGCCACGTGCTTATCCATTTACCTGGGCGCCATAAGCAGGGAGCATAGGTGAAGCTCAGGGGACCAAACTGAAAGAACATCACTTGGAAGTTTGACCTTGTTTTCACTAGAGGTGGAGCATTCTGTGCCTTTTTCTGCCCAGCAGGACTGTCTTGAGTGTGGGTCAGTCATGCTGGTATAACTGATGGAGCTGCCCTTGGTACGCACTGACGGCAGGAAGGAAGCCCTTCTGTTGGCCCCATGTTTCAGGGTCTGTGCAGCTGAAAGGCTAAGTTAGTCAGCTGAAATACTCCTCGCTTACCCTTATGGAGAGGTGTTGCCTTCTCACCTTCCTTGTGGACAGTTAGTCCCTCTCCTCTTCCCTGGTAATACTACTTTCATTAAGCTTTTGAGATTTGACTGCCCTGCTCAGTTTGCAGCTTAGCAGTGGCTCCGGGCCAGTAATTGTGCGTTTGGTGCAAATCCCTATTTTTAGTTTCCTGTGGAAGTATGGTGCAATATGATTTATTTTTGTATTGCTACACTGAACACTCACTCCTTGAAGAGAAAAAAGGTTCTTCAGATGTCATAGAAGAAGAAGCTACTCAGGGATTTGGCTAGGAGAGTTCACATAGGAGAGTTCAGCAGACTTGAGAATCATTTTTTATTATTATTTTTACTGTAAAATCACATTGTGTTTTTTTCCATAAGACAGATGTAGCTCTTAAAGTCAGGCCTCAAATGCAAATAAGCTAACACAGTCAAAATTAATTTTCTGTGAATAGTTTCTCCTACAAGTTTAAAATTGTTCCCTTTACCTTTTTCTCCATTTTTTCTCATTCCACATTGCATGTCACTTGCTATAATATTCACAGAAGGAAAGCACAGAAGGAACTCAGTGCAACCAGCTCTATATTTATCTATCTGAAAAATAACAAAATTCAGAGGTGTTTGTCTAGTCCTATATTTAATAATGAAATGCTGCAAGAATTCTTCACATTTCCTGTCTTCCAAATATCTCAGAGCAGTTGATCATCCCCATTAAGAGACAAAGAAACTTAAGTCCAAGGAAGGTGTTGTGAGATGTCCACAGCTGACATCCAGCAGAAAATAGAGCTGAGGACAAGATCCATGTCCTAAACCCTGAGGCCGCTCTGCCATCCTCACTGCAACAACTGTCGGATACATTCCCTCTTCTCCCCTGTCCCTGCTGTTCCAAGGTCAAGAATCAGGGAATTAAGCTTCAGGAAGAGGCAGCTCTGCTCGTGAGGCCCCCTGAGCTGAAGCCTTGTTCTGCAATTAGTGCCGCCTCAGCAAGCCGGCTTGGAAAGGGAAACAAAGAGAAGCCCTTCCAAATTGCAGTCATTATCTCTGCAGACTTTCTTCTCAAAACTGTGAGCACCACATAGGAATAGCATACTGAGAGATGCAGGCAGAAGTAGATGCATTCATGCTATGCTGGCTGCAGGGGTGCTCAGGATTATCTGTCTTGAAAGGTGAACCTGCAGCATCCAGACATCAAGATAGTGTCTTAGCCATGCAGAGTGAAATGCAAATACTACCACGTGGTTGCACATTGCTCTTCTCTTGGAGATTAAAGAATGTGGAAGCATCTTCAAAATAGGGATCACTGCTACAGAAGTTTACTAGTTAACTGGCTTTTTAATTTAAGTTTGTGGATTTGGTAGTAAGGTGTGGAAAAGATCTGCTGGAATGTCTTTAGTTTTTGACTTACAGGTGGGTGGACTACATCTGAGCTATATAAAAAGTAATTAAAAGCAAACCTATTGTCATTTGGCTTAAAATAACTGCACAGAGATCTACAAAAGAGGTCTGAAAAAATGTTAAGTGTGTACAAACTGGAAAGGTTGAAAAGCATTATAATTAGATCACCCAGTCTCCTGAAGAATGTGTCATTGTTTCCTTTGAGTTGTAAAAGTCCTAGGTTAAACAACATATCTGCTGATGTGACTGAGAACTGCACGTGTTGATAAGGCTGTAGTGACTATCTGTCATAGCTCCACAGGAATGCTCTGCCTCTAGACTTTATACAGACTTTGGGGGATTTTAACTCTTTGTACTCAGCCATCAGATTCAACTAGGGTGCAATGCAGAGCAGTGCAGCTCCACTGGTCTTTGAAGAACTATTTGGCTTCACAGCCCATCTGTTACTGGTGTTCTTCCAGGAAGACTGAAGATGCGTAAGATCCTCATCACAGGCATGCTCCGTTTTGGTTCTGTTTAACAACAAATAACAGACAGAACAGCCTTGTCAAAGCATGACAGATTATTAGCAATTTCAGAGACAGCATTTGAAGTTTTCTATCTAAGAAGAAAAAAGCAAAACGTACACATGCCCATTTCTTGTGGCTGGTGTCCTTTTTCCAAACACAGAGCACTGTGACTATTTATTGCAATGGGGAGTCCAAGGCTTTATCTTTTCAAGTCCTCAACTTGCTTCTTCATTGTGATGTGTAGCTCAGGTGTTGTTATATATATTGACTTCTCTGGCTTCAGTTTGATAAAAGTTAATATTCATACGATGTTCCTCCATTCAGTTTCCCAGAGTGGCAGACTTTTAGTTAGGTCAAATTTACTATGAGCAATTTACTAATATCTAATTTGATTGGTCTATTTCAGAGAAAAAAGAAATTGGCTTCTTCAGTCACAGGAGGTTTCTGTTAAAAGTGGATTGGGAAACTGAGGTTTGCATATGCTTCATTGAAATACTGATGGCATTTGCTGCTTCTTGCAAAAAGAGACAAAATGACTTTTTGGAGATTGAGTGTTATGACCAATAGTTATTACTGCGTAAGGTGATAAGTTGAATTTTACAGTTTTCTTGTCTTAGAAGCTTCACTGAGGTTTCCCAAGTCTTTTGGGTCTTCACAACAGTGTAGGACTGGTTCTTAAATAAAAGATATTTCAGTCTCTTCAGGGCTTGCATGAGCGATCCAGACTGTTGCTTTCCTTGTGATAGCTCAGAATTTACGCTTTAGTTATTAAAAAGTTGCAGAGCAGGAAAGACTGTGGAAGTTAAATAGATTACAAACACATTCATGTTGGAAAAGTATTATGAATTACAATGGTTGTTTTTAGTATTATTTCATAGTTTTCAAAGCGCTTTAAAATCTAGTGGGTATTTCAGATCATTTTAAGCTTTACCAAATCGATTGTCCTGTCTATGATCAGGGACTGGGATCAGGAGGAGTTTAGAAACGAGTAGCAGCTGCCGAAAGGGAATTGGTTACATCTTGCTGCAAACATTTGACTGGCGTCACTTTTAGATACAGGAACAGATGAGCCATTGATTGGATCAAGCAGGGAAGTTCTTGTTTCATTGTACTTCTGTAAAAATTTTCATTGAGAATATAGAATTTGATAGGGCCCTAAATTAGGGAGCGTTTTGTTTGCTTCTTTCATTTGTTTGTCTTGTTTTGTTAAAGTTCAATTTTGATCGTATTTGTATCTCAGCTTTTTCTTTCTTTTTTTTTTTTTTTTTTGCTAAGTGGTGTTTCACAAGAGGATGTAAAAGTCTGGCTTCTCTGTGTGTCTCTTGATCCAACTGAAGTAGCATCTATTGCAGCCTCCCTTCAAAAGCAGAATTGCAAGAAATAATAAAAAATAAATAAATGAATTTAATTGTTGCTGTAATTCATCAGAGGGATTCTAGTCTTACATTTTAGGAGCAGGGAGGTATTCCTAAATACCACATTGCTGATCACTGCAGCTGCTTGTGCTGTGCAATTTGTTGTCTTCATCACATTACAGTGTATAAGAAACCTATCATGAGTCAAGAGTAAAGAAATGAACCATAATGTTCCTCTGAATTACCTCCTCCATGTAGAAACGCACCTCAGACCATGTGTGATGGACCTGGACTAGTTAATACGCTGTTATTAGACCTAGCTAGAGCTCTGAATAGAGGATGCATCATTTAGCATAAGTATGGCCTTCATTTGGATGCCCTGCCCATTCTAATGGCACTGTTTCCATAGCAGCTAATGCACTTCGGGGAAGAGGGAGACAGGAATCAAACTCGTGACTAACATGGCTGTCCCGAGCTCGTGACGATACAAACTTTGCGGCACCCACATTGTCACGTATCTTTCAGTGTGTGGTATGTCTAGGGAAGTCACTGAATAGTACACTAGGGTAATTAAACTCTACATTTCCCTAAGAGACTGTTCTGATTAGTCATTGCTAACTACCTTCCCTTCATTGAATTCATGAGAAAGAACTGGGTTTGCCAAACTAACCCCTGCACTCTGAATCAAATTTCACTTATAATGGCATGAATCTTGGTCCTGGAGTTGTAGTATTCTCTTGTTGGACTTTATATGGATTTACAGTCATAATTTTTATTGTCATGACCAGCCATGACTGTTGAGCAGTTGCAATAGATCCACAGTGCATGCTCTAGATTTGGTGGCAAACAGCCTGGTGTGGAGCATGGTATGGATCCTGTACCACTTTGCTCCTGGCAGCACGCAGTGATAGAAGGGAATGCATTTGAAGGAGCATGGTGTCATTGCTGGTCTTTGTGGCACATGAGGTTCCATTTTTAAGCTACAGGGCACTTCTTGTAACCTTTCATTTTAGCTCTGATTACTTGAATTTTACATGAATTTATCTGAATCCTCAATTCTCATCTGTTGACAGGGGTACAGTTCTGTCATGCATGTATATGCATCTGTCTGCTGACACATCCAAATTTGGATTTCCAGCCTATGTTTCATTGTGGGCCACGTGGGCTTAGTATCTACCCTTTCTCTAACCCAGACATCTAGATGATACCAGATGAATTCCGCCTAGGAAACGCCCCCGTTGTCTCTTGCCCGGGGGTAGAGGCCTACCTGCGGCGAGTCCCAGCCGTGCTGCCCGTGATGTAACTGTGCTGCCTTGGGTCCCAAAATCAGGCTGTCCAAACCTCGGCCAGTGACCAGCAGTCACTCCCATGTGCTGGCAACTGCCCTTGGCAAGTCTAGCTAGAAGACACGTATTGCAACCAGTAAAGAATAAGTAGGAGCGACAGAGTACCGAGTGGCTTGTGAGGCTTTCTGTTATGTGTGTGCTACCAGTTCATGGTTATTTCTTTACAGGTATTCATGCATTTACAAGGGCTGGGACTACTTAATTGTTTAGGAAACAGTGTTTCCAGTGTGTACCCTCTGAAATTTTTTCCACAGTCCCTTGGGGATATCTGTTCTATCCGTCAGTATATAGATTTTTCTTTTAAGTGCTTTATAAAGCACACCTTCTGGTAGAGGGTACTGGCTGGGCACCTAGAAGGTCTGTTTATGCTCTCAGCTCTGCCTCTGCTTGCTCTTTGATGCTGGCTTCATCATTTCACATTCTCTTTGCTTTAATTCCATCTTTTGTTGAATGGAAAAACTACTACTTCCCCCTTCAGGTGAAAGATACTCTCCAACTTTACCATCACCGCCCCCTGGACCAGTGTGAGGAGGACAGGCAATCTCCCAGTATGTTTTGTATTGCCGTACCAGCTGTTGTGCTGACAGGTTACAGATGAGATTTTGGAAGAGAAGGGAGTGTCTAAGGCTTTAACTTCAAGTCTTAGGTTAGGTTTTGTTTATATTTTCTCATTTCAGTAACACTTTTGGATACCCAGTCCTCAGGTCCCTCTTCATCCATCCTGAAACAACCCAATTATACCAGTTCAACAGATACTGGAGATGAAACAGACTGCAGTATTTCCCGAGGGCTTAAACACAGGTGGAAGAGCCATTTCTCACCTGGCAGTGCTAGAATACCAGGAAGCTAGAAGCGAATCAAAGGACTCTTGTGGTGCAGCAGAGGAACAAAGCGGACAGTCAGTAATGAATACTGACATGAGCCACTCAGGCCTGGAGGCCCCAGTTTACATCCCCTTGTCCACCTAGTATATTACATGGTCACAGGGAGTGGGACAGCTCTTTTAAATAAGATTAAAGATAGAGAAGGTCTAGAGAGCCTCTCCCTGCAGTATAAGCCCAGTGGTTTTATGTCTTCTAGTATCACCTGAGGCACTGAGGTTTCCAGCACACTGACTTAGAGTTAGAGCAATATTCTCTAAGAAAAGCAGTTTCTTTTTGGATCTTTTAGTAGATTCCCTTGGGCTGAACTGTGGCCGGTCACATTATTTTTTCTATGTCCAGGAGTGCCACAAGAGGCTGCCCCACTTCTCCAGTTCTACTAGTTGAAGAGAAGTAGATGGCATTGTACTGTCATGAATTCCCTGAAGCAATCAGCACTTCTATGCTAAGGGAGTCTTAAATTGCTGTGATTTATTTATTTTTTTTTTAATAAATCTGTATTCAGCTGAGGAAAAGTCTCAGGAAGGCTTTTGGCTTGCATTGGAGGTGAAATTGGCCCACTCAGTGAGAAGCTGTACATTTCTTCTTCCTGAATTTGCCTGAGCTGATGCTTCATTGAATAATGTGACTCATTATTTACATGGTATATTAGCAATAGATCATTGACTGGTACGTGTGGTTAAATCACAAAAGGAGGGAGATTAACATGCTTTGCATCTTGAAATAATTTTTCTTTACCTCCAGACTGTGCTCTCTCTCTTATTTATGTGGAAAAAGGGAGCTACACTGAAAGTTGTCAATTTATGTTGCATATTGTAGCAAATAGAAGGCTGCTGCAAGTGGGCTCTACACCACACACACAAAACTTCCTGATGCGGGAGCTGCCTGCTCCAAAAGCAAAGGAGCTGAAGCAAGCTGACTGACAGCTGCACATGCCATCTCGTGTGCTCCTGCTAGTGATTTTGCTGCTATAAGCCACAGACCTTCCCTGTACCAAATTTCCCCAAGGATTGCAAAGAATCTGTGCTTGGAAAACAAGCTCCAAAGCATCTCTAGGGAGCATGGAAGATGTGGTAGTAAAGGAGAAAATCCAAGGAAGGTGTAAGGCAGAAGGGAGCAGGGAAGAGGGTGAGGCAGGAGAGAAAATAAAAAGAGCTGTGTTTGGGGGCTGGGGAGATGTTCTGGTGAGGACACAGTCTGATTGTACAGTGAAACACGTTTCCCAGGGTGCTAGAATCACTACCCCAGTGGGCAGCAGCATGTCTGGGCTTGCTTATCATTTGCCAGCAATCTGTCTTGCCCTTCCAGCTTCTTGTTTTCTCCTCTCCCTTTCATTTTCCCTGCTGGTCTTTAGCATGCTCTCTGGAGCTAATGCTGCAACAGGGCCTTTAATATGACTGAAGAGCTACTGGAACCAAACTCACTGGGAAATTATTTTTAATGAGCAGAAGCGTGGCACTGAAGCAGTGAATTCCATCTCTAACACAACAAAGAAAGATCCTTACAGTGGAAATCCTGCAGCGCAAACTCTTCAGATGAATAGCTTGTTAGAGGATAAAGCAGTTAGGTGAATAAAAGCCTGATTACGTACCTGGAGGTAGAATGTAATAAGAATCAGAACAAGTAAATGAATAATTTGGCTGCTGCTTCTGTCTGTGGGCTGTGCCTGAGCAGTCTTATCCAATACCTGCTTCTGAAAAAGCAGCAGTATTACAAGAGGCAGAGTATTCAGAAGAGGATTTTGATCTGCATTTGACTGCCTCTTCATTTGTCTCTGAGCTGGGACTGTAAAGTGATAAGGAGGCATTTCGAGCTGTTGTCTACACAGGGTGGTCAGTTGGGGCAGGGCACGTGACAGCTGCAGCCGTGCTGAGACTCCCAGACGGTGATGTGACAATGACATGACATCTCTGCATGGCCTGGCAGCACGATGGCACTGCATTAGATGGATGTGGTATGGGAGCGGAGTGCTTACACCTGTATTGCAATCATCATTTTTCCTTTGGGCAGATGCGGGTATTGCTCAGAAATGGATGCTACTCTGCCAAGCTCCCTGGGTTTCCTCCTGGCTTTGAGGAGCTCTTGCCTCCCCCGAGCTGCCTGCTCTAATCGCAATCCCCAGGCAGCATTTATTTAGCTTGGAGTAAGTGGTTAGTGTTAACCTCTCACAGACTTAAGTGCCGCTTGCACGTTGCTTCCCATTTATTTATTCCTTTTTCTCATTACAGTCTAGCCCCATTTCCCTTGGGCTTTTGTGTTGGGTTTCTTTTTCTTTTATTTGTTTATTTAGACAGTCAAGGTCTTTCTCTCTAAGCCAGCAGCCACGTAGAGAAATCCAGGTCTACGTGTGAAAAATTCATATGCCTAGTACCTCATCAGCGTGTTTGGGATATAGCTACTTTATCGTTACACGCTATTCCAGATCAGTGCTGCCAAGGGAAGGGAAAATCCCGCAATCTATTCCCAAACTTGAAAGTACGCTCTGTCCATTTGCCAGCACAGAGCTATCTTTCATCTAAGCCCATCCAAAAAGCCAACTACCAACTGCGATTGCCTCCCTTGTGCTCATGACCACTCAGCTTCCCATCATCATCCCAAGTAATTCTCGTCAGTATCCTGCTACCTCTCCCCAAACAAGGATGGCACCATCACCTCTTCTAGGTAACTGGTATGCTGTCCAGACTGTTAGCAAAACTCCTCTGCCCAAAATAGGTGGCGAGTGGCTCCATTTCTGATCCAGCTGAATTCATCACCTTTCCTTGTTGAATAGAGCTGGACTTTGCATTTACAGTGGAGTTTCTGTTTGTCTGCAGGGAGAATCTCATCTCTGTGCTAAAGACAAAGTAGTGATTTTCCCCAATGCCTGGCACACGCACAGCAGTCATCTTTTATGTTTTCCCCAATGGTAATTGCTACCTTCTCTCTTCTGTTTTTTCAGACAAACAGCATTAGGAGATGTGCTCTGAGCAAGCCTCTAAATGAAACATGCCATTGCTTTCACCTGTAGTTTTGCACAAAGGCTCTGATGTTTTAGCTGTTGTGAATCTGTTCCTATACTTGTCACAGATTTCCCTATCACGTTAGTTATCAGATAGTGTGAATCTGCCTGCCTGCATTTCCTACCTTGTAATTAAAGATAACATAGCATTCACTTTGTTAAGATAATTTGATGTAAGTCTATGATGGTGGTGCTTTTTCTTTAAGAACTTCTGTTTGGTGGTCTTAAATCACATTTATGTATGTTAATGAATCAAGCCTAATAGCTCCCAGTAGAGGAATACAAGAAATAAGAGATTTTCCCAAGGTTATGCAGGGAATCAGTGTCAGAGTCCCTTCTGGCTGAACCCTATCTGTTAGCTTTGAGTTAAACTTTTGTTATGGAGTTCGCTTGGGTTGTAACAGATGATATGTGTTAAGAACCCAATGTGCAAATCAAAATTTTTGAAATACGACAAAATCTGCTGGAATGAAGATACCTCTTAGTAAACAAAAAACACTGAAGGAGCCACCAGTAACAATGTCATCACAGAAGTTTTTGGCTGAGTGTTATTGCCATATCATCTGAATAGAAAGAACTTTACAGTTTGCCTGGCATTTTGTCTCTAATACATACAATACAGATGCACCTGAAGTGTTATATCATCATGAAAGCACAGAAGTGTCAACAAGTGCAAATATGCATCCTTCTTTACTTCTCTGTTCCGCAGAAAATTAAGAAAAATGATTATCTAATCACACGCTCATTTTAGTTCCTTTTTCTCTCAAATTTAATTTGGAGCAAAATTTGCACTTTTTTTGTAATTAAAATGTTTTTGTTTGTTTTTAAATGGGGAAAAAAACTGCTTTCCCTCTGCAGGGAGGGAAGATAGCCAGGAAATAACATGTGCAAGTGTGGCTCATTGTGGTGTTTTCAAAAGTAAGCGCTGAGGTTTGATAGGGTAGTGTTTTACATTTTCTCCTTCATCCCATTTTGGGCTACTGTTTAAGTAAAGTTAATGTAGCCAAAGCTCTGCTTTCCAATCTCTAAGTGTAAATCTAGGGCATGCCACTTAAAAAAAAAAAATCTCTAGCATTCAAGAGTAATTACCCCAAATATTGCTGTAGCATGCTTACTGTAATCAGCAGTGGAAGTCTTTATTATAAAGTAAACTGCATTCTTTGGGGTTGTTGCAGATTGATAACATTATAACAGTTGAATAATTTGTACCATTTCATGTTACTCTTCCATCTGCCACAGCACTTCAGCACAGCAGCATCTAGGCACACTGTGATATTTTCCTATTTTGAAGTAGGGTACTGATTCGAATACATTTATTCTCTCTACATAGAAACTAATCTGTGGAGACTCCCCTTAAGGCCATTATTCAGACTGAGCATCTGAATGGAAAAAGCCCGGCCTGGCACCCATTGCAGATGGGGGTGGGAGCAGAGCAGAGCAGCTGTGCTCGGGCTCCCTGAAAACAGCTGGATTCGGCCAGCACAGTTACATAACCTCAGCCTCGCGTCCTCTCACGGCAGGCGCCTTCAAGAGCTGAAGCCACGACAATAATTTTTCCTGCGGGCTGAAGCAGGTCACGAATCTCTTCCTGCGATGAGCAGTAGGCAGTTTGAAGTGACAGACCCTGTCCTGGCATGTTCTAGGAAGAACTGCTTCTGAGGCGGGAGGTTGCAGGGGAGCAGCCAGGTGCTGCGTGGGATTGATAGTGAGCAATAAAAAATATTTGCAAGGGCAAATACTGTTAATTCTTTCTTGGTACTTGAGGAACGGGGCTGTTGAGACAAGGAGAGCTGCTCAGCCCAGCAGTACTCCCCTCAGCTTCGCTTTCTGCCTGTGGGCTTTGAGAATTTTATGGGAGAGCATCTGAGCACTATCTGGCAGGGAATTAGGCAGGGATGCTTGCAGAAAAAGAAGCAATAGATGAGCTTTCATCATTGAAAGAGAAAGATAAGGAAATGTACATGTAATAAAAAAGAGTGCCGAAAAAGGAAGTCCTGAGAATAGGCTTAGGAGCCAGGGGCTCAAATTTGATTTCTTGCATCTTGTTCTGTTGGCTAAGTCACATCACCCGTCTGCCTGATTTTTCTTATCTGTATAATGGGGGACATATTACAGACCTCTCTTTAAGGGGAGGTCTGAGAATTAATGGATGCTGATAGAGTGCCTGGAAGATGAAAAATGCTGAGTATTACCACAGCAAATAGTAACCCCTTTGACTCATTTATGATCTTATTACCACCAAATGTCTCTCCAGCTTCCTGTCATTTCAACTGAGCCTCCTTCTGATCCTATTAAACACCGGGGGGAAGATCCTCAGCTAGTGTCAGTTGTCACAGCTCCATTGACTTCAATTATTTCTCTTGCACAACATATTTCATCCAAAGCACTTCAGGTATTTTAGAGATATTGGCCAATTAAGCACCACAACCTCTACGGAAGGCATGGAGTCATACCACAGTTAGAAAAAAAAGGTTAATCAACTTACCCAAGGTCAGGGAGAAAGTTTGGCAGAGAGAAGAAAACGGACAAGATGTGTGCTCCTAGTTCTGAAGGTTGCCTTGGCCAGGTTTTGCTCTGTGCATCTGAAGGGACTGTTCCAAGCTCTGCATTTTTCAGGATTTTACTAGTGTGAGACAAAGCAAGACTTGCTTCTTTTTCAAGCTCCTCATACACATTTAGCTCTTACCATTCTCATTTTATTCACAGGAAGAGAATTGTGGAGCCTACACATATAAAAGCTGGTTCTTCAGCTGGTATAAATAAGAAGACTTTCCAAAAGCAATGGGAATGTGACAACTTATACCTGAGGATCTGGTCCCTAGGGCTTATTTCTGGAAATGTATGGCTGTAAGATGCCTGGGGATTTTCAGCCTCCAGTCACTTATGTACAGGCTTTCTGAAGCTGTGGGAAGCTAAACTACCTACTGGTGGTGATTGCGTTTTCCAATATATTGCAAGCCAGGACTTTATCATCGTATGTGCAAATGTTTCTCAGTAAGCTAGTTTGTGCCCTCATGCCTCCTGAAAGTCCAAAATGGTTGCATCAAATAGAGGTACTTAGAATAGACCCAAGTGGAAATACTTTCAATTATCCACAGTAACTCTGCTGTTTCTGAGATGGGATTTTTATTTTTTTTTCCCCAACGTAGGGAGTCTTTGTGCAACTTCAGCATTTTATTCTGCAAATTTAGACTCTCTTTCAAGGAAGCTAGTGAATGCTGTGATAGTGGAGTTTAATTTATAAATAGCCAGCAGACGAGCATGAGGAGAGGCAGTGAATAACCCACAGATGGAACAGTTAAAGATCAGTTGTGACATAATCGCAGAGCAGCAATGCAGAGCTGAGGAGAAGCGCTCTGCCTGTTCAGCACTCAAAGAGAATCCACAAGTGTGGTGTTTAATTATAGATACAGTTTTAAGACCCAAATCAACTTATGTTTCTTAAAAAAATAAAAAAAATCTCCTGCCTCGTGAATTTTCCTAGCTATAGCTGTTTAGGCAACTTCGATGCAGTGCTCATATTGCCTGAGTAGGGAATAATTGTATGTTATTGACTTTTTTTTTTTTAAGCTACAAAAAGTTGGAATGGGAAATCTATCAGAGGTATGAAAAAATAGAAGTATTTCTATGCCTGAGATGTTCATTTCCTGAAGCAGCTTTGGATCCTGATAGCGTACTGTCTTTGTACACTGACTTAAAACCAGATCATGCCAAAATGCCAGCTATTCATTATTGAGGTAAAGAATAAATGAACCCTAAATGTGCTGTGCTTTTATATTTGAGGAAAAGAACATTCTGTCTCTGTAAAGCTCATGAAGACTTTTACATTGAGGTAAGTATATTTACACATGTTAACGTACACATTTGAGTGAATGGAAGTCACTTCTGGGAGAAGCCAAGTTCGTAAGAACTCCCAGAAACACTGGAGGAAGGGCTAAGCTGTATATAGAGAAAAGCCGTCTGAAACTCAGATTGATTACCTGTGTAATTCACTTTCTTCCCCTCCACATGTGTGCTTCAGAAATAAGAATTAGTATGTTCTAAAAAAAAAAAAAAATCCACTGTCTAAATTCCTAGAAATTCTTTTGTCTTGATCACTATGCCTTGGGCTAGACTTTCCTGACCCTTTCACCAATCATACCTTCATATGAAAAAAATTAGTCAAGACTTTTCACCTGTGAATGGAGGTGAAGCTATAAAAAGGAGAAGGCTCACTGAAGGGAGAAGGCTCACTCCAACGTGGAAAAACTTCCACTGCCATGGAAATGAAACTATGGGTCTTGACCAGGAGGAGAAGGGGAACTGCTGCTTTGACAGGAACCCAACAAAAAGTAAATTAGGCGGTTGTCCTATATACTTGATATATCTGAACGCTAACTTGGAAAATGTTGCCTGATTATCTGAAAGTGATTATTTGGTCCTCAAGAAGATAACGGTGTGCTGTGGAATGAGCAAGGTCCCCTCCTCCAGAAAACGAGCATAGGTCTTCATGTGTTCTCCATTTACCTCCAGCGAATGTGTAAAAGTGCTAGCGTCCGTCTTAAAGGGTATAGAGCTAAGAACAAATGCACATTGTGAAGTGCTCTAATACGTTATTGTTAGGTAGGTGTAAAAACCTTTTTCTGTGGACAGCTGCAAATAGTCTGTATTATTCACTGTTAACGGGTCCCTAGGGACTTCCTGTTCATTGGAAAAATAAAAAAGCAAGATAAAACCTTTATGTGCAGGCTAATACTTTTTGCTAGGGCCTGCACAGTTGGACTAAACTGGGTAGCAGACCTGCAACAGAACACTGAAAGGCCAATTCTATTTTTACATGGCATTTCACAAGTCTAAAAGCACTCCTAAATAGCAACGGTTTCTCAAATACTAAGAAGTAACCTGGTCAACCCGAGTGTATAGGAATACCATAACCAAGCGCGTGCTGTGTGCCCAGCATGTCCTGCTGCCCAGCAAAGGGTATGTGGGGCTCCCACCAGCTCCAGGTTGTTCCCTGGCTGATGGGGTATCCTGTCCATCTAGCTCCTGTTTCAAATGCTGGTGACAGGTCTACCTTGACTAGGTGGCAAAGCTGCTGAAAATACACATTGTACGTGGTTGGGTAGGCTGTGGTGTGAGGACCTGGTATGTGAGGGTCGTTGTGCATGACCTAGGGGGGTACACAGGAGATGCAGGAGTCAGCTCCAGAGGGTCATTCTTAGAGGAAATCCCTGGATCTCCCTGTTCAGGTAGTATTTTGTGGTCAGCGAGAGGGAGTGTTGTAGGAGCTCCATGCCGTCTGGCTGGTGCAGTGTCACTTCTGACACTTAGCCAATATACAAATACGGTTCTCATTCGTTTTTCCTAGCTCTAAAGAAATGTTAAAATGTATAAAAGCCATCATCCTATCATCAGTTTTGATGATAGCATTAAACAGTGTATTAAACCATTCCCTTTGGTGTACAATTCATACCTCTTAGCCTGGAGGTGCATTTCTTATTAAAATGTCTCAGATCCACACGTTGTGAAATAATATCTACTGAAATTCCCTGTTTTTATTTATGTATTTAAAAGATGTCGGTAAGGGATTTGGGGAAACAAATGAATTTACTGTTCAGTAATAATGTAACATCATAAAAGGTACAGTGCTTATTATGAGAGTTACTTTCTAAGAGATTTTTAGGCATTTCATTTAAATTGGTTTTGAAATGAGCAGTGTTCCAGATGGACTAAAACTATCAGAATGTCCCCAGGGACAGCACGTTGAGTCAGGGAGATAAGGGGACTGCAGAGTTGGAGGGCACTTCAGGAAACATTGGGCTGCAAGATTAGCTTTTGCTTCCAATCAAAACAAGTCAAGATTTACAGAAGTGACTAGAGGGTTTGGTTACCTTGATTTTCATGATTGGAAACTGGGTTTAAAAGCTGATTGCAGAAAGTGTCGATCACTCTTCTCCTGAAACTCAGCTTCCTGCAAGGGTTTGCTAGTTGAGCACCCAAGTATTGAGGTATCTAACACCATACTGCATGCCATAAAACATCAGTCTGGCTGAACAACTGCAGTGTTAATCTGGAAAGGGGTTAAGTAATAGTCATCAGTTCGGTTGTCAAACAGGGAGGAATTGCAAGCCCCAGAGAAAAAAGACAATATAACAAATTGTCTGTGTTAGAGAATTTGCCAGAAGAGTTATAGTCACTGCTTATATCAACAAGCTTATATCTTCTGCCAGTGTGGGGCAGAGATAGCTGTACTGGGGAAAAACACCTTATTTGTCGGTGTAATAGCATCTATAACACAGAGGTTTTCCTCAGAAGAGCTGTGTCCTTTGCAGAGGTAGACAAGGTGAATAATTCACCCAACCAGAGCCAGACAGGGAGAACTTCTTGTTTGGGTGCCCACATAGCTGCCTGCTTGGGACATCATCCTGGATTTGCACAGGTTGTTCCTGTGAGCATATGTGCATCTCAACAGCCTGTGAGATCCTGCCCTTACAGGGCACGTATACGCAGTACGACAAATGGCTTAATACAATTCTTTCCCATTCTATTTTCTTCTTTTATAATTCACTTATTTTAATTTAAAAGTTTAATGAAATATGTCTTTCTGGCCTGTAAAGGTAGTGCAGGCTCCTATGATGTAGGTGACAGCCTCCCCACCCCGTTACCAGTGCTCTCTTTCATTTGCTGTTCTTCTTCAGCACTGAAAATGTAATCAAAGTCACTGGGACCCCAGTGGACCTCAACCTGTTGATTAGAGTTGGATAAACTAGACAAATTCTGATGGGAATGGAAGGCATTTATGATGACTACCTGGCATTTTTCTCTGCCCTTTTTTATGTACTTGTCACTGTATTTTCCCACATCAATCTCATAAAACATTCTTTTGCTCATGCTTGAAATATTGATATTATCCTACAGCAAAGATAAAAGCACATCACAGAGCAATATGGCTTGGTGATAGAATTATCTGCAATACACAGAAATCTCCACTGATGTTTAGGGCTGGCATGGTATTAAACACATTACTTTTGCTGACAGGCATTTTCATTTCCTTGCATCATGCAGGTAGGGGAATTTGAAGGAAATCTAGTTTTCAGTTCTAGATTTGTTCAATAAAAAATGTAAAACAGAAATGCTGGTGGATATGGTAGCATCTCTTTAAATCAAAAGGAACTCACTGGAAGTTTAAGTAAGTTTCAGAGAAGGCTGTGTGGTTTTGTGTGTACATGTATGCATTTGTATGCATGTATTTACGCATATATCTATTAGTACATAAATACATATTTTGAAACTCGCAACTATTCCATATTTAACAAATCTGAAAGGAACAGGGAAACTTGAACATTAAGCAGTTTAAAATCAGTGTTGGCGAACCTCACTTGTGCTCCTTTGGTACAGGCTTTATGATGCGATCTTTGCTAACGTCTTTAATTGTTATTTCCCCCCTATGACTTTCTCCCCATGCTGTGCACAGCAAGAATGAGCTTCAGGCATTAACTGGAGATTTGCTCTAAAAAGGACTGCCTTGTGCGTAGGATGCCTGCTTCGGTTGTGCTGAAGCAGCATGTGTAGTGGGTGGGGCGGGGGATTCTCACCAGGGAGGGAGGTCTCCTGAGTAAAAAAGCACTAAGGGGCATCTCGTTCTGTCTGCCCCTCATTTTCCCCCCACGGTCACGGTATGATGGTGGATATGTTACAAAAATCAGGTCTTTTTCCCAAGTCGTCCCTGAATTATGTGTTCCATGTGTTCTGGTTCTCAACTGGAGATCCTACAGCCTGGATGGGAACAATATTGTGCCTGAAAGCAGCAGTCAGGTCAGCACTAAGCGTGCTTCCATTGTGCGAGGTGCCATAAGGTGCTAAGCTCTCTGTGTAACCGGAATTTGCAACCTGAAATTGCGCATTCAATACTAGTGGGCATTTTGACTCAATTCCTCTGTTCCTGAGTTCTACATTTGTAAAGTGAGCCTATCACCTCAGGAAGGTGCTGTCCAAAGTAATTAGTTTTTGCAAAACAGTCCACTGCTCCGCTGAGTGGCACCGCAGAAAAGCACACGTGGAAATAAATTACTCTTCAGAGCCAGATTAGACTTGTGTGCGAGAGAAGGGGCCACAAATTGAACAATGAAGATAAACCATAGTATCAAATAACTCCATGTTCAACAGGCGTTGTTCTTCCTGCGCGCTGTGTGAAGGAAAGGCAAAACGAGTAGTGCACGCTCACGTAATTACAGGCTGTACCAAAACATACACGCACGAAAACCGGGAACTGCTTTTATGCTGGAGTTATGCAGGAATTTATGCCTGCAGATCAACCTCCATTTCTGTTAAAAATAATAATGCTTGCTACTGGTGAGCTGGGCTGGGTGAGGAGGGCTAATGGCCGGGGTCTGGGCAGAGCCTGCTCCCCCCTCAGAGTCTATTCTGCCCCCAGGGCCTCAGCCCCGCTTTCCGTTAATTGGAGGTGATTAGCATTGATCTCTCATGGCACTAAATTCCTGTGGAAAAGTTTGATGCCGTATGTTATTTTGGAAGCTTATTTTCTTATATTGTCAGGATTGTACATGCATTGTAGAATAAAACTGAGCGGTCTGCTGCTGCACCGAATGGACTCAGACCTGCCCAGAAGCACGCCTGCTGCCATGCAGAAGGTGCTAGCACTGGAGCGGGATATTCCAAGGTCTCTTCCTGCTACCACTGCAGAGTTTGGTGTTTTGTATGAATATGACATGCAAACTCTATTTTTTCTTTAACTGATGAATGATTTGCAAAACTTGAAAGCTTGGCTGAATATCACCAAGGTGACTGTAATGAAATTTGTTAATGGGCCAAATTAGCGAGCATAGAGAAAACAAGATGTCTGTGGTATGGTATAATCTTGTCAGGCAGTTTCCCCAGAAAAAGCAGAGGCTTACCAGCCTGGCTTGCACAACTGGTGCAAAGAAGCTGTACTGCTCCTTAACCTTTGCTAGCAGCACGCCTTCTCAGCTCTAGCAAGCCACAAGCTGTACTTAGCATGTGACTAGTTGTATATGCCCACCCCTTGCTCGAGGACACAATAGAGGTGAAATGTATGCAGTCTGCTGGGATCACACTGACCAGGGGTTCCCAGAGCTCCTTTTGCAAGGGTACTGTCGAGGTTGAACTCCACAGTCTTTGTAATGTAGCCTTTCCTGCTGGATGCGACCTCAGCTTTCCTCTCAGGTCTCAGACTTGACAGTTTGGAGAAAAAAAAAAAAAAACAAACACAAAAACAACAACAAAAAGCCACTTCTCTCTCATCAGAATGTCAAACATTTTTGATCTGGTTAATTCCTAGAAGGTGAGAAAATAAGTGTAATTTTACAGAATTCCTTTTAGAGCAGGAGTACCAAAAGAAGGACTGCTCTCACTGTTTTTAGCGCGACAAGAACATACTGTCTTTTGAGGTCTGTGGGAGAAACAGTTTCGTTTCTCAAGAAGCCCTGAACCAATGTGAAAGCTTTTAATCCTATCCAAAAGGAACAAGACAGGTTATCTCCTGCTGTCCCCTTGAATGTGCCAGCAGCAAATCTAATACATGAATATGTAGGCTGTACGTATAAACACACCCTACAAGCAAAGGCTGATCCTGTGCAGTGGAGTTCTGTTGCCTTTCACGTTGCCTCTTGTTGTAGGTACCATTAAGGTCAGTGCTGTTGAGCACGTTTCTTTGTGTGGCAATTTGTATTGTGTGCAGGGCTCCAGGGGACAGTGTGGGGGATCAGACGGCTGTAGGCTGTGAAAAGCCTCTGTGTACATCCATCATTTTCAAGGCAGCGGGAAGGCTCATTCTTTTTGCCAGGCGCTAGCTGCAGGAGCTTGGATGTGCCTCCACCTCGGAGCTGCTGCCGGTCTGCTACGTGGGGAACATTCAGCATTCAGTGCATCCATTCTGCAGCCGCCTGGCAGAGCACCAAGCTTGCAAGAGGGCATGAGAGAAAGCATAACCCTATTTAAAATTACTCAGGCTCATCAGCACGCTGTAGTATTGTAGACGAGGAGGGGTAACGTGGCTGCATAGTTCTTCCTTATGCAAATAAGGTGCCAGCTGGCAATAGTGAGAAGGGAATAGTCCCTGGAATTAAGAAATGCTGCATGCCACAAGGTAAAGAGATGGGATATGCATGTGCTAGCCTTGCTCCTTGTTCCACTCTAGCCCATGGAACAGGGAGACAGGAAGGAAAAAAAGAAAAGGGAAGACAGGTGGTCACAGAGAGGGGAGACAGAGGAAATATCTCAGATTCTCAAGGGAAAGACGAGTTCTGGGAAAGCTAAGGCAGCACGCAAGGGAGAACGCTGTTGCCTAGCTAAGCTTTAACTAGACAAGAAGGCTAGTAACTAGCAGTGGGGAACCAAAACAACTCAATTTTAGCTTTTTATTCCCTCACTCCAAAGGCAAATAAATGCATATTTAAATGATCAAAGCAGTTAAACACTGCTCCAGTGAAGTAGTATTCTGTTACATCTGCCTAGCAAACACCTGGATGTGCCTCTGCAGAAAAGAGATTTTGAAGTGCTCACTGATCAAGGATTCTAGTTGGGTCTTAAATGTGAGATGTCTTTTTATTGCTAGTGCATAATTTAATTTTGAGGCCACTGGTGTCTGATGTGTATCTTAAAATCTGAGCTCCTGCAGGTACATGGTGTGGCAGTGTATCTGCTCGTTTAATTCTTCTGAATATAAATTTTCTAGCTATTACAGATAGAAGCATGAGAACACCCCCAGTTTGCCTCTACCCTTCCTCAAAGCCAAAAGGAAAAGGCAAATAAAACAAATGCTATTATGTTATGTACGTCCCTTTTTGCACTAGAGGGGACAATTCCCAGTTTGGGACCTTAGAGGCTGGTAGATTTATCAGCCTGGGCTCAAGGATTGCAGCCTGCAGTGGGGTGGCCCCCATTTCTGCTTGGGAATGGGTCAACTGTGGTGGGTGGTGAACAAGGAAAATGACCTTTGTGAGACTTCGTTTTTCCAGAGTAGAAGGTCCCTCTTGAGCTGGCTGTCTGAGCAGACCCAGGGATGGCCCAGGCTGCAGTAGACTCATGTGCAAGCCTTCTTGCAGAGGGCTGCTTCGCAGTGATCCCGAGGTTCCCCTTCTCAACTTTCAAGTTTTCAAAGCTTATATAATGAATTGAAGAACAAGTTTTGTCTGATTAAATTCCATCAAATTTCGGGACCACACATCTCACTTGACAGTGGTGCAGGATATAGAAATGCATTAATGCAGTTCTGCTTCTGCTGCTGTGCAGTGATGCCATTTTGCAGCATGTTTTGTTGAACATAGGATATGTTCATGAACATGTTGAACATAGGATATGACCATTTCTCTGAGCCCTAGAGTTGTCTACAGAACAAAATTGGGTGCTCCTCCTGACATCTTTTTGGTAAGATCAGAAATGTAATCTATTGTCTAGAGCCATTTTTCAAAATCTGAGAGCAGTGAGGAATGAGATGGACCAAGCAGCTAGGAGTTACCTTTGGAATGACGGAAGAACTGTGGTTGGTTGTACTAAAAGGGAAGGAGGTGATTCAGAGCGGCCACTGAGCACAGCCAGGCTTTGCAACTCTCCCTAATTCTCTGGTTTGTAGAACAGTCAGCACTGCCTGCCCTCGGCTGTTATTGCACTGCTCTCATAACAATTTACTACACCACCCATCTTTCTCAGCATGTCATGGCTCCCAGAGCCATGTCTGGATGAGCACCAATGTGCAGGCTCGAGCTGTTCCCACTCAGCCCTTTTTAAGTGAAGTTTTCCCAGCTGCACTGTCTGCCGCAGGGCTGGTGTTTCTCAAAGGCCTCGGCGCTGCCTTGTCTGGAGGTGCTGCAGGCTCTGGGGTCACAGCTCCAGGAGTTAGTCACTGCCTTCAAGCTCATGCTAATAGTAATAATAAATAATTTAATAATAATAATAATAATAATAAAGCAATGAATAGGCTTTAAATGCATTTTTAAAATGGAGGAGTCTTCTGTGAGAGAAAGGCCCTTTAGGTCTGCTCATGCCCTATCTGGAGACATTTTCTGCCTCATCTTTCCCTATGTGTTTTCCCATCCTCCTGCTTCCCTGGGCAGAGCCGTATCCTGCACGATGCTGCGGGTGACCGCCACGAGCTGTGCTGTGGGTCACTGCAGTCAGCTGGCCCCAGGAACGGTCAAGGGCAGTGGTCTGAGACAGAGGGCAATTTTTAAATTAAAAGGGGAAAAAAAAGAGCAATCCATTTTAGATATGGGAGAGAAAAACATTTGGAAAGCTTTTCACTTAACAAGGCTCTTCTGTGACATTTAGATGCATTTATACAAGTTAAAAAGGAATTTGGCACCTTCCCACCTCACTCAGCAGGCTTAGAAGAGAAAAAGCAAATAAAAAGACAAGATTACTTGATATGTTGCTTTGTTTTGTTCACATGAAGCATTGTGCCCGTTGATGTTGGCTGAGTACTATTACAGCCCACAAAGGGCCTTGACAGCAGAGTCATATTCAGCCAGGACCAGGGCTTTCTTTCTAATGAGGAAAGATAATTATCGTGCCAATCTCTGACCGCTTTTTACTAGGTGCATTTAATCTGAAGGAAGATAGGAGCATCTTCCATCTAATACAGACTTGAGAGCAGGCCAGCAGGTGTAACAGAGTAATCACTCTGAAGGATTTGTTCATTATTTCCCAGAAAGACAGAGGGGAAAAGTCTTTGTGTCACTGTCTCGCTCCGTCTTCGCTGCTCTTGAGTTCAACTCGTGCCGTTTGACCACGATGGCCCCACTTCTCTAAGGATCTTTAGATCCCATCAGAAATGCTCCTGACAAGCATTTATAACTGGGTTTGACAACCAAGTGCTCTCTCTCTCCCCCCGCCTCTTTCTGCTTGAAAGGAAAAATCTGAGGTGTGTTTGATGGGAACTGGCTGATGTGCAGTGTCTTCTGAGGCGTCTGCTCCCTTGGCTGTAGAGCTGTGTGGGCACAGTTGTACGTTCGCGTGCATTTTTGTACAGTGCAGATATCTCTGTAGATGGGCGTGCACCTGTCTGCATTCATATGGATGAATGTACTTGTGTCTCTTCTGTGAAAACACTCAGGTGCACATCCCAGGGGAGTGTGTTTTGAGCACATACTCTGGGAGATGTTTACATTGTGCACATTACTTTGTGCACTCAGTGCGTTCATATCTACAGATTTATGGCTTCTGATTATATGGGTTCTTTAAGACTTCTGGGAGAGCTATAATTTAGGATTGTCTCATGCATCTTTTTCCCAGTTGCAACATAAATGCATGGGGTTTCTGGTTTTGCACACTTGTTCCTAACACAGATTATCTCACTAATCCTGTTTACCACTTGGTCCCACAGTCACACCAGAGGGGTTGCCACCAGCTTGGGAGCAAGTGGCTCTGGACAGCACTGTATAAAGTGATTTGCCTCCAGGAAAAGGGCAAACAATTCGGTCGTGAAATACAGCAATGTTAGGAAAAGGGGTCTTCCTTTAGGACAAGGTATTGGGATTCTCAAGCAACATGGTCAGATACAGAAACTCCAGCTAATCTCACCAAGATTTAATTTATTTTGTCTTTACCTTTACAGTTAATTCTTTTATTAACATCTCAGTGTTTACCATATCTAACAAGCAGTAGGTCTCTGCAGTGGAGGTGCACACTGAGCCTGGAGACAACTGGTGCGAACATTGAGCTGTAGATGCTGCGGAAGCAGGATTTTTACATGTTAGCTGGATTACTCCAGGACCACTACTAGAAAAGTTGGCAGGGTTGACTTGTTGGATTTAGCTGTCAGGCTTAACAACTCATTGCAGTGAATGGAAGGGTACAGACCTCACAAGCCTGTAGTTTTATGATACCTGCAGGCTTATCACTGCATTGGTTTATGTGTGGTTCAAGATCTTCTCCCTATATACTTCTAGATCGAGACCAGTATATCTTGATCACCTAGTCCACTGAATAAGCAATTTTTCTTGCACTCTAGCAAGGTACAGCAGTGGAGAAGGAGAACATCCTGACCTCTTTTGATTCATGCATGCTATTCCCTGCAACACAAATTTCTCTCAGTGCAAGATGAGGCACTAAAGTCACACAGTTGGCTCTGAGGGGAGAAAGCTGTGAGTAAATCTTTTTGATCCACATCCCAGTGTCCAGCTGCTGAAACAACTGTTAAAACAGGTGTGTCTAATTTTAGCTTTTGAAACAGCTGGGCAAAGTATTGGCTGTGTTTCAGTATTTTTTGCTTAAAGAGAAGGCAGGTGGCATTCTATGAACATGCCACTATTGAATTAGACCTATTAATATTGGTGAGTCAACTTAACTTAATTCTCTCAATGTGCTAACAAGAGCACTTTGGAAGGATTGGAGAAGAATGACAGGGTACATTGGATAAACCAAAAGGGAAAGAGATTGCAGTGTGCATGTTCTAGCAACAGCAATTTAATCAATTTAGGTGCATCTGTGCTACCCATCACTTTGTTGGCTGTTTGGATTTCTTTTGCCTGGGTGACTTCAGGCATATATGTCCAATCTGTATTTTTTTAAATGAAGGCACACTCCACTGAAATAAAGATTATACGTGCACTTAAATAGATAGATAAGAATGAGAGAACATTAAAAAAGCCACCGTCAGCCCTGTTCTCAGTGATTTTGGTTTTTGTTGCAAAATCAAGCATTCAAAGTTGAGGCATGCTGCAAGTCAATGTTACGTCTTCCCCTTTCTACATTCCTTTCAGTCTTTAATTACAGGAGTTACATGTTATTGTGGACTCCTGATTTCTTTGTGAGGCAGTAACAATCATTGTTTGAAACACGTTTGTGTAATACAAAAATACTGTAGCCTGTGAAACCCCCGTTTTAGTCACTATAAAAATTAGGGGTGTGTTGAATAACGAAGAAGAATGAGGGGATCTAATAATTAAAGAACTTGAATTCCACCTTGACTACCTGGCTTGTGCTCCTGTCTTTACCACAGGTTTCTAGAGACACATTCTTCCTGGAAACAAGTGAATATGTTGCGGAAGTGAGTCCTGAAAAGCAGGAACAGTGGGTTGTTACTGGTGTATGCTTTTATTTTGATGTATTTATATCCATGAGAACAATGGCTTTGAAAGGCCAATCACCTGGATAGTTCAAAATCTCTGTTAGGAAGGAGTAGAGAGGGTAACGTAAGATATTTTAAAAATGAGACATTCTGTTCACATTCCTTAGCAGCGTCTGATCATGCTAAGCAGGGTATAAGTAGCAGCTAGCTCCTCCAGATGTCAGCTATTTAGAGAGACACACACCAGAAGTTCTGTGGACAACAAATGACTGAGTCCCACGCGGGATGCTCTTCTTGGCGAGAAGAGAAATGGGAGCGAGTGGGTGAGCCTGTGTGTGTTCGTGTGCAGGATGGGAAGGGCAATTACAAAAATGGGAGACAGAGAGGGAGAAAAGTGGAGATGGCTGGAGGTAAAAATACTTGCTAAATGCCAGCTGTCTCACTTGAATGGTGTGGGATTTTGCCTGGGGTAGTCTTAGTGCTTTGTCTAGTCTGATTTTAACCCTTCGAGCTTTTTTTCACCATGACATATGTAATGTAAGCCAGGTTGGGCTCTGTATCAACATCTGGGTATGTATCATTTTCAGCCCGTAACTAGCAACCTAAGAAAGCCCTCTAATGAGAGCCGTTTGTTGCAATACAGCTTGCTGTGAAAAAGTAAAACAAAACATTTAGACCTTTCTCTGTTGAAAGCAGAAGCTTTTCAGGAACTTATTACTTTAGACAAAAAAAAAAAAATTGCTAAGAAGTTCTCTAAAGCTCATTGGTATTTCCAGAATGGAGCAAAGAGTGTTATAGAACCCACAAATCCAAGGATCGGTTGGGGAGTTTCCTCAGATGCACAGATCTGGGCTCTAATGCTGAATCCTGCCAGGGATCTGGTTCTGCATCGCACGTGTTCCCAGTGAACGCCCTTGTTTCAGGCCTATCAGGTCAATCCCTTCTTGCCCTATGTGTAGTTCATAGGTTTTCATGTTCTCTAACAATGTGGAATGAGTTTAGCTGGTGAGATTAAACTAGAAAGAGTGACTCAGTTAGGGGCTTTGTTGGAAAAGTAGGAAACTCGGAAATGCCCGAATGAGAGAGGATCCAGATTGTGTGCCTGTGTGCCATCTGTCAGTCCTAACGCAGGGGGTCCCCCGGGGTTACCTGTGGCCATTCTCACTGTTCATGATTTTCCTTGAAAGGTATTATTTTTGAATTAGCTTGACTTTAAATGAAAACAACTATCAAAATCTCCATTTTCTTAACGGAGTGGAATTGTCTTTTTGCTTACCCTATGTACAATACATAGTCCTCACTTGAGTCAGAAGTAAGAAAAAGGAAAGCTGGATTTTTAGAAGTTCCTTGGCAATTAAAAGCACACCTCCTTTCAAAATTGATAGTTTCTGTTTTGAAAATCAAATATCAAATGTCACCGACAATAGGATGGGGATCTCTGGCTCCCCCTACTCTAAATAAGAGCCCCTGCACTTCTTTCCCTTCCCAGCCGATTTGGATGTGATGTTGAAAAACAGGATCTGTTTTCATCTCGTTACTACTGATCAGCAGTAAAGAAACAATCCAAAGGATGAAACAATGGAGTGGTACATTCATTGTGGGATCGGTGATACTGCAAACACAAAAGTTGTCTTGAATCCTATCTCATACACACCAGAGCAAGATTGTTCCATACAGTTATTTTTTATTCCTACTTTAATCCTACAGCAGCGACTTCTGGCACTTTCTTTGGGCCTATTTCCCCAACCGAAGTTGGAGATGCACTGTCACACTAGTTTTGAAGTTTACATTTGTGAAATACTTTCCTGCTGCCTCAGACCGCATTAGATAATTTATTTCTCTTTCCCCATGCAATTTCAGTTCAGTGGCTGGCTCTGATACCAAAGCAGTGTTTGTGGAGGGGGAAGGAGCAGCAGTCTCCCTGCATTTGTGTCCTAGCCAGGCTAGGTCTTGTTGCCAGCGCTAGATGAAATCTTCTGTTTCCAGTGGAGAGTAATGCTTGATCGAAGTGGCACAGAATTACTCACCTTTGAAGGTTTCCTGCTGCTGCTGCTATTGCTGTTGTCCTTTAACTAAAATGTGCTTCATTACCATATATATGTAGTAGAGCTCTAAGACATTGAATTATCTGTCTTTCATAGCATATTGTTTGGCTCTGGTATTCTTTTTACAGAAAGGTTTCTTTCAATATATAGCCTGTAGTGAGAAGCTGACATACTATAACTTAAGTAGTCACACTACTTGAGGCCATACTGTACTCTAGCAGAAGCACAGTGTTATTTTTGTCTGGTTTTCTAAGGAAATGACACTTCTGAAGTCACCCTAAGGTCGTTGCCTCTTTGGTCGCCTGGCGAACAACCACCACGTTTGACAGAAGGGCAGAAGCCCCAGAGACGCTGAATTCCTCCAGCATTTGTTCCTCGTCCCCGCTGAGGCTGAGGGCTGGTCTACCAGCTGGCAGGCTTATAGCTCTGAACCTGCACAGCACAGGCTGCCTCTTCCTCTGCCAGGACTCGACATGAAGCAAGGAGAAAGCGGAAGGGGAAATAAGGAAATATGACAAAAATCTGAGCGTGTCAGAGGAGGGAGGGAGAGAGAAGGAGGGGGGAACTGAGCGTGGTATGGTGAGGTTATTACAGTGAGTATGGGGGGGGTGCTGATAAAGGGGACACATGATGCCAAGTTTCCTACTCAGTTATTTCTGTAGTTCTGCTGTCTGTAGAACAACTTCTTTTTGGGTAGCCAGGAATATCAGATGTCCTCTTTTCATCTGCCTACCACTAAGTTTCTGAGGATTACGTGCAGCGTAGGGGCTGGTAGTGGGCAAGAAGCATCTCAGTGTCAGTGCAAAAAAGGTGTTATACCAAGCACCTGTATATCTGTTTATTTTGTTCATCACACACTGCTGACTGTCTCTTTTAGGTTTTTTTTTGGTAGCTTGGGCTGTCACAGAATAGCTATGTTCTGATTTCTGTGCAGGAGGAGATGAGAAAGCAGAGATGAAGCCAGCGACAACATGATTCAGAGTTAGTCATCCCGAAGACCACTCAGTTTTCTTTCATCCTCAGGATAGCCACCACACTTCTGCCAGTACCCTGAAGGAGTCAGTGACAGGCTGCGTGTTGCCTTCCTGAATGCTCATTTTTGGTGACTGATAAAAAGAGAACACGAAAACATGTGATGAAATGTGGCATCTAGCTATAACTATGCAGACATAACCTTAAGGGATGATTTAAGGGATGGATTTGTCCAGGGTGTGGGTGGCTTTTCTGTGACCAACCAGCAGTTCATAAGGAATGGAAATAAGTGTGATTCTTCCACCATAGGAATTTCCTTATTTTTCCCCTTTTCTGGGATCTTCTGTAGTTATCCCTGGTTGACAGTCTGAGGGAGAGATGAAAGGCCTACAGAGGAGAGAGAGGGGCAGAAGTAATGTGTGCATACACTTGTGCATGCATGCATCTGAGTAGTTTAAACATAACCCCTGCGTTCCTGTCATTAGCTCTTGCCTTGACACTTTACAATGAGTAGCTGGAGTTGTCTGTCTGTCCTGTTCAGTAAACAGCACACCTGTGTCACAGCAGTTTACACTTATTTGTTGTATACAGCTTATCAGCAAGGGAGCGTGCTGCTCCTTCCCCTTCTTTGTTCCCTTTTCCTGATTTTCACGGCTGCTTGGTGGTTAAAGCCTGTATATTCCTGATGCCTGCACTTGCTCTGGTGTTAGCCTTTGCAGCTCGGGTCGGGATTTATTGCTGCTGGGTGCCTCCCCCTGCTCCCCCCCCCCACTAATTCCTCCTCATGTTGCTCAGAGACGAGGGTGCCAGGTGAAGGGAAGCGTTCAGTTTGAGAAAGCAGGCTTCTTGCATCCCTGTGAGTAGCGCACACGCGTTGAATCACGGGCAGGATGGGGGATTTGACAAGACAAGGAAACTGCTGGTGTCTCAGGAGACCTGCAGTGCTGGAGGAGCTCGTGGGGGTGGAGTGGAGCTGGAAACCCTGGGGAATGGTAGGAGGGTGAGGTGCTTTGCACAGAGAGGTGTTTTTAAAGCAGTTTGTGCTCCTTAACGTTAATTCTCACTATTGTGCTTTTGTTCAGCTTCTCTGCTGGAGACCCGGTGTCCCAGTAAATCCTCCGATCAGTTGCCATAAGAGGACGTGCAGTGTATTTTGCTCCCACATCTTTGATTTGCCTGTGTGGGTGTGTTGCATGCCTTGAGGCATGGGCTTGCTGCTGGGGCTTGTCCTCAGCAGCATTAAATGCACCGGCAGGGAACAGGTGGTTGATACTGTACTGTCACCCATCCCAGTGCAGTGCTATGGTGACCTAAGCTGCATTTTCTGAGATGCAAAACCTATTAAAAATCTCAGTGAAAAAGGCCTAGTGTCAGGGCTCAGCCGTATTTTCCACATTACAGAATATAAAAATAGAAATAGGTGGCAGGGTGTGAAGAAGGGTCCTTCTTCTATGCAAGAGGGACAAAAATCATACAAGTGATGTAAACAGGACTACCATCAGTGAGATGATAGAGGTAACATTCTTCTATATGCAGTGCTAATCTTCATCTGGAGGACTGCATCCAGTCTGTGGCGTTGCACTTCAAGAGAAATGTAGATATTTAGGAAAAGTCTCTAAGAAACTAGCAATAATGATCACAGTCTAACAGCCCTGGTTCTCTAAGGAGGAGTAAAACAAATTTCTTTGTCTACTGAAGACAGACAGCAGAAGTCCTCAAATATATAAAGGGTATCCGTAAAGAGAAAGCAAATAATCATTCTTCTGTGAGAGGGCAAGAAATAACAGACAGTAGTATTGCAATTAAAAGTGAGTGTGACTGTATGTGTGTGTGTGTGTAAGGGCATTACAGATTGCCAGGACAGGAATCCTTAGAAGACTGATAAATTGGGACAGTTTTAAGCTTTAAAACAAAACTTCACTAAACTCATTCATTAACAGCACACTTTATGCTAATGGTTAATTATCAATCACTATCATAAATTATTCCTTCGTATACAGAACTGTTAGTCTCTAACACTTATGCCCGAAGTAACCGTGACTGCACAGTACTGCAGAGCCAATTCCCTGCAGTCGGCACTGACAGCTGTCGCCCTGGATGGTCTAGTTGCAGAAGGTGAAGAGGAGGATGAGAGAAGCTGGAAGCGATGGTGGTTTGTCGTCTTAGCCAACTTCTCTTGTCATGCCCATTGTTTTAATGCTACCTTCACCCTCTCAGAAGTGGGATCCTCAACTGCTAACAGTGGTGTTTCTCTTGTTCTTTTTTCCACTCCCTCCGACCCCACCGTTCTTTTTGTGCCTTTAGCAGGATGTCCTGCCTATTTGCATCCTATGGGATTTGCATCCTATGCTTATCTTGTCCTTCATGTTGCAACTTTCCATTACTTGGATGCCTCCTATGAACAAGTAAATATGTTGTTTGCCCCTTTGGTGGTCACGTTGCTCACGTTCTCAGTGAAATGCTTATATATACCGTAGAACTATTGCAATATATTATATAATGTTGTTATAATATTATTATACATTTCCTTCTGGGCATAAGGAATGCTGATATTAATTATAGTTTAAACCATTTTGATTTATAGATGTCAGAAGCCACTTCTTTAACTAAAACAGATTTCTGAAAAGGAAAAAAAAATCTGCTGATAAAGAAAGCTGAGCACTGGTGTATATAGAGCTTCCAGAGACATTGATTCTTCAGCACTGCAAGTTAGACATCACCAGGAATGTCATAGGTGAAGTTTATTCCACCTTGGAGCAGAGAGATGGACTAGGTAGACTCTTGAGGCTCCCTGCCTGCCTTGTCTATTACCAGCCTAGTTACCTGGAGAGAAAACGTCTTTTCTACCGTGGTTGAGAACAGCCGGACTATGTTCTGCGTGCCACACTGGGGTTGTGGTGTACCACCACGCAGGTGGTGTGGCAAAGGCACGGTAGGTAGAAATGGCTGCTTCCTCCGGGTGAGGAGATGTTCATCTAACAGGCTGAGTGATTGCTGTGCCCTAGTCAGGAGGTCGGTTTGCCACAGACTGTGCAGCATGGGCTCTTCCAGGGTTAAAAGCAGAAGAATCATTCCCCACAGTGTCTCCTTTTGTCCTTCCAATTCTTTAGCTTTGGCTGCTCTGACCTTCTTTTTCTCTTCATCTTCTGCACACTGACAAGGTATACATCTTAGGAAATTACACCTATCAGCAGCTCCCACACGAGCAGGCTTGGCCGCAGGAGATGCTTCACTCTTTGTCTGGCTGGTGGTGAGACACTTGTGTCATTGAAAGATTTTCCCCCTACATCTCTCTTTGCTTTTCTTTTAATTCTTTTTTTTTTTTTTGGCATTCGGGAGACTACTGCAAACACCAGTCACCTGGCAGTTATTGCTGCGAGATGAACAGGTGATTACAGGCAAAAGCCAGGGAAGATGATAGGTGGAAGGGAGAAGAGAAGCAGAGGGGGGAGCCTGTGCAGTGTCTATTAGAGAGCTTGCTTTTCATTAGCACAGAAGCCAGTTTAAAGGAGCAAAAGCAACAGTTTTTTCCAGCTTTTCCTTTCTGCATCAGACAAGATTTCTTCGAGCGTAAAAGGAAAAGTCTCCCTCCTGCTCTCATGGGTAAAAATTAAAACAATTCCTTATCTATCACAGCAGCTATTTTAACTCCGTCTATTCCCTGTCTCTTTCTAATTCAGCCTTTCAGGTACCATTTGAGTTTTAGATTTCAGAGCTCTTCAGAAATAATTTCCCTGCACTTTTCTTCCACCCTAAAAAATTCATGACATAAATGTTAATTCTGAAGCGTTAATATTTAGCACTAGTATGTAAGGTGCTGGGCTGGCAGACCTTGGACACCTAAATCTAGATCTACAGAATAGATAGTGCCGAGACAACGGTAGGTCACACTTCCTCCCCTGTGCTCTGCTTATGTGTCTAACCTTTCGCTGCTGTGAGGCTCACTAGTGGCAAGGGATTGATTGCGGCAGCGTGTTATCCCAGGCAGGGCTCACACGTCGGCTGGGAACAGGCTGGTAGCCTTCACCTGAAACTTGCCAATGCTGATTCTAGGCATAGGGAGAGCAAGGTACACGTATTTTATTTTTTTTTCCACAGACACAATAACTACTTGCATCCATAGTATCAGTTGCTAGGAGTTATGCTAGAGATTAATTTGGCTCAGCATAAAACCTGGCTAATTGCAGAGTTGCCTGCCTGTAAGAGGGGCTGTTATGAATGATAGATAATGCAGTTCTCAGCGTGTGCTACAGGTCGCTGCCATTTTATTCTGGTATCTTCAGTGAAACATAGGTAGTAGTGGTACTCAGGTATGAACTCTGTGACAGAAAGTTAAGGAAATGAAATCCATCAGGCTCCTTTTTTTACATTGGTGATTGAATAGCTGTCTAAGGTTGAGCAGTGGGCAACCTTGATTTCTTCAAACTTGGTCATTCTTCTAAGTTCTGTAGTCTTTCTGAGCTTGTAAAACCTTGGATAAAAAGGCACGTTGCTTTAAATGGTACACGAGGTAGAAGTAGCTTCTGTTTCTCGGCCTGGTGAGATTTGAGAGCTCTCACTGAACCCAGTGTGTACTGAGAGTAAAAGGGATAGATGCTGTTCCAGTCTTCCTGGGGGAGAGAGCTCCGCAGCCACACAGGATCCGTTTTCTCACGTGAGATGAGAGCATTCAGCACACTGCTGCCAGGCAGACCAGAGCCCGTGTAGCCCACTGCAGTAAAATACCCCAAGTGCAGGGATTAAAGCCTTTGTGAGACAAAGGGGGAGATGGTAGGTGCTTGGACAGAAGAGATCCTTGTGATGGCTGAAGGAAACCAAACCTAGACATCCTTCATTTGGCACAAAGCACATTCATAGTTAATGATCTTGCAGAGGGTCCAGAATGCGAGAAGGATCTTATCCTCATTTTGAGGCAGCTTTAGGAGGAGGGAGGCTTGGTGGGGCCATGGAGACAGCTGAGGTATCTCTGAGGCATACTCAGAGAAGACAGAAAGGAGATTAACAAGCTCAAGGCAGTTGCACTAGTCACTCCTTTGTAAAGCCACTACTGCCAATATCTGAACCTTTTCATTCTCTTAGGTTCACAGACTAGCAGATTTAAGCCAAAAAAGAACTGTTTGCTCATTAAGCTGGCCCAACATATGTTGGCTTATGCCTTTCCAAGCAAGTCTGTAAACTCTCTGGGAAAGGGACTCTGCTTCTATAAGTTTACACAGCACTGAGTACACTGGATTGTCTTTTGTACATTAATCTAATGAACAGGGCCAATTCTATCATGTTATTGTCAGTTTGCGTTAGCAAATTCTGACGTTGCCTCTTTCTCTATCACAATTGATTAATGATTACCAAAATGTGATATATTGGTGCATTTACTGCCCCCATGCTTGTTCTTGCTTGTTTCCACTGACACAAGACTGTAGGCGTGAAACTTCAGAAAAAAAGGCTGAACTTTGCAAGATTTCTGACCCTTAAACTGGACAGTTGGCAGAACTGAGTTTGTGTCCCTCATCTTCTGTCAGAGCTCCCCGTGGTTCCTATTGCTTTGGGCTAACCTACTGCTAGCCCAACCTAACTGCTTGTAATCAGCTTGCATTTCCCCTCTCACAAATGAGTATCAAGCATCTGATTGCCCTTCACTGATGTCAGTCCTACTGTCTCTGTTGAGTTTACTCACCCTGACATAAATGAGAGCAAATCTAGGCTCCAGAGCTTCTGTATTAGTTGCTGGGGGCAAACCACAATCCCTTGGGGCTGAGCTGGAAAGAGAATTAGAGCTGCCTGTGTCACTGGTAACACCGAGGCTTATGTCTCAGCTTTGGTAGGTAACTTAACTGGATGCTGAACGAAAGCACAGAAGCCCTGAGAACAGATTGCTCTTTTTTTTTTCAGAGATACAGAATAAAACTGAGAGCTAGGGGGACTGCAGCTGGTTGGGGATGCACAGAAAAGGTACTGCACAGCAGCAGCTGTGTCCGTGGTCTTCAGCCCTGTCCTGGCACACCTCTCCCTCTGGATAAGCAGACGCTGGTAATTCCTTGGTGCTGCTGGCTCCTACTGCCAGAGAGGCAGCTCTGACATGGGCAGTGGGGTGCTGGGGACTGCCTCAGAGCACCTCGTTCTGCCAGCAGTGCTGAGGAGCTACCAGTATCCCGGTCACTGCTGTCCTCAACAGTATTTGAACTAGCTCACTAAAGACAAAGGTGTCTTGTACACCAGTCCTCAGCTCTATACAGCAGGCAGTCTTCTCTGGTTTATTTTATTTTATTTAAGCCTCTATTTTACGATTGGAAGAGGAACCGTCTCTCACCCTCCTTCCTGTTTTTTTTTTTGGGGGGGGGAAGGCAAAGAGGGCAAAGAATGGAACTATTCTGAATCTTGAGAGAAATAGTTCAAGTCAGGGAAAAGCTTTTGGGTCAAAGCCTGTCCTTGCTGACTTTGCTCTCTTGACCTTATCATGTAGTGATGCACGAGCTAATGCTGTACCTAGTTAGCCTCTGATGGGTGGAGCCAGTGCTGTCATCTCTGTGGCAGTCACCCCGTACTGCTAAAAGCTAATGGAGATTCCCCTTTGGATCTGGTTTTAGAAATCTGTGTTTTTAGAGTAGAGCTTTTTCAGTTCTGAATGCAGCAAAACAATTAACAACAAAGATTTAATATGAAATAATGATCTATAGAGTTGTACTTGCTGGCATGAGTAAGGTAGACTACACAGTTTTCCAGAGCTTGATGCCGTCTTGGTCTCTTTCTGGGATTTTAAAAACCCAGAAACATTTGGTTTATTATTTCTCACCTCTCAGAACACGTTGGCCCTCTGCTCTTGTAGTAAAAGAAACATATATAAGAAATAAAACTACTTTTCTCATATCTGTGGGGAGCAAGGTTATCCTTGAAGGCACCCATCTCAGTTCTGAAGACACCAGCACACTTAGATTGTATCTTTACCCAGGTGAACCTAATAGGAAAATAACAATGCCTCTTTTGAAGTAAATCCATTGGGAATAATGTTGTTCAAACTGTGCTTCTGCCTCTAAACTTCCCCTCACCACCCAAGAGGGGAAATCGAGTTGAAGTCTGCCCTGTTCCTGCAGTGGTGCTGCTAAATAAATGAGTCACTTGTGAATTACAGGGCAGTAAATACATCCACCAGCACCTCATAAAGCAAGGCAGAGTGAAGTTCCAGTACTTTATGGTGTCACCAGAACCCTGTGATGTATTTATAGCCAGCTTCACAGTTTTTCCTTTTTATTTTTTTTATTAATATTATTTTTTTATGTTGTACAGATTGGCTCTCTTGGCCTTCCTCCTTTTTGCCTGAGGCAGTTTACCCAGTGGTTTGTGGCAAAGGAAGGCTGGTAGGCAGAGCTTGGACAGGAGGGCTCCCCAGCACAGGGACGACACACAGCAGCTCCCTGTTTCTCCCGTGCAGGGACCAGCGGGTGTTTTCTGGCTTAGGCCAGGGCAGCTGGAAGTGATGCCCATCTCCTTTGTACACCCCCTGCTCCTGAACTGGTACCCTGGTACATGAGGAAGAGCTGGTGGCAGAGCGGGTGAAGGCGGTACCTCTGTGTGGGGAAGAGTGAGCGGAGAGCTGAGGGAAGGAGCAGTGACTTGTTTTGGAGCTTGGTAACTCCAAAGTAAGATGGGGATGTTGTCTGTCAGACCATTAAATGGGAATGGAGAGCCCAAGGATGCTACTGTAGGTCAGTCAACAAAGAATGTCCTTCTCCTGTTTTTTGTCTTTGTCAGAAGGGGGATGTCAGCAGCATCCTGATGGGTCAGCAGCATTTTGTGCCAGGTTATATCTCCCCTCCTCTCCTGAGTTAGAGTTTAATGGTAAAACTAGGAGCATGGGGAGGCTTCTTGTTGAAGACACAGTGCTTCTGAGCATCCTGCTACATACAAGGCAGCAACTCATTTCCTCAGCAAAATTCTGGGTAGTCATGGGTGAGGTGAACAAGTGGCCACCAGAACATGCAAAGTGCTCCCTGAGCATACGTGCTAACAGGACGTGCTAGTGAGAACGGAGAACCCTGGTGCCCGTTCTGTTCTGCTCTGAGCCTGTGTCCTGGTCTGCAGGAAGGCAAAGCAATGCCTCAAGGGGTCAAATGGCTTCGTTCCTAAAAGATCTTAAAGCCCTCCCCGAATCTCGGGTGGCAGCTGTGGGACACACTTCCACGTAACATCTTGCTTTCCAGCTTGGGCACCACAACCGCTGGGCAGACCCAGCAAAGCCCTGAAGTATTCCCGACCGACCACCACCGGGTTAGATCCCCTACACTGCCAGCCCCTGGGGAACCGCCGGCAGGTGTACGGGAGGTGCAGCGGGGGGCCGCTGGGGGGCTCGGCCCGGTGCTGCCGGGGCACTTGCGGCAGGGCCGGGGGGCACTGACAGGCCCGGGCCAGGCGCGCGGCCCCGGCGGGCAGATGCGGTGGGCGGCGCCCTGCCATGGCCGTGCCCATCCCCGCCCGGCCCCGCCTCCCCCCGGAGCCAGCCAGTCCCTCTGCGGAGAGCTGTCGCCGCCCCCATTGGCTCGCCGCGGCCGGAACATTTGCATACGGCTCGCCCATTGGCCGAGCCGCTTCCCCGGCTGCGCTTCACCTGCGCCGCCGAGTTGGCCGCACTTGGCGCGCCGGCCGCCGGCTGCCAGCCCCCGGCTCGGCTCGGCTCGGCTCGGCTCGGCTCGGCTCGGCTCGGCTCGGCGCCGCACAGCCCGGCCCAGCCCCGCCGGTATCCCGGCCCGGTCCGAAGAGCTGGCGCTGCCCCCCCGCCCCGGCTGCACAGGGTTAACCGGCTTCAGCCCTCGGCCGCCCGGACCCGGAGGACGGAGGATAACAATCCCGAGCCGTGTGTGTGCGCGCCCGGCAGTTCTGCATTGCAACGCGTGTAGTGGAGAAGCACCAGAACCCCCCCTGGAACCGGGATAAAAAAAAAAAAAAAAATCCACCATTTACCTGGGGTCTCTGGCTTTTTTTTCTTCTTCTTGTTCTTCCGTTTTCCGCGCTCAGTAGCCCCTCCGAGCTCGGTGCGAGGCAGGGATCGCGGGCCGGGCCAAGCCCTCGAGCAGCCCGGGGTCCCGGAGGACGGTGCCGGGGGAGCGGAGCCCCCCGCTGCCATGTGCGGCTCTCCGCCGCTCCCCGGCAGGCTCGGACCGGCCGCGGGGCTCCTGCCGCTGTAGCTCCAGCCCCGGGAAGCGGCGCATCTTTCTCGTGGTGCGTGTGCGGTTCCCAACCTCCCCCCTCCCTCCCCTTCCCTCCCCGCACACGCTCTCTCGCCCAGCCACACGCCGTCTCTTTGCCTCCTGCACACACGCCCGCCCGCCCGCCCCAGAGCCTCGGAAGCGACTGTCCTCTCCGCTAGCATGGGTCCCTTGGCATCATGAACCTTGGCCTCTCTCCCCGGCTGGAATCCAGACCGCCTGCCTGTAGGTGCCCCGTGCCTTGACCATGCACCTGAGAACAGACCCCAGCACCTGCCCGGGACGCCGCCCCGCCTGGACCCTGTGGATGTGCTCCCTCTTTTGGGGATGTATCGTCAGCTCTGTGTGGAGTTCCTCTAACGTGGCTTCTTCTGCCTCCTCTTCCTCGTCCGTATCCCAGGCTCAGTATGAGCATCACTTCCACGGCAGCAAGCACCACTCTGTGCCTATCTCTATCTACCGCTCCCCCGTCTCCCTGCGAGGAGGACACGGTGGGTGCCCGCTCGTTTCTTTCTAACCTTTCCGCGGAGCAGCCGGAGCGGCTGCGGGGGAGCCGGCAGCGCCCAGCGTACGATGCGCGGGACTCCGGGGGATGGGGGGGGGTCCCCCCTGCCCACCGACCCTCCCCGGCCCCCCGAGCCGGGTGCCGAGGTCGGGCCGCTTCCCAGGGCCAGCTGTCCCGGCCGGGGACTCCCAGCGGGCCGGGAGGGTGGGCGCCGGGGGCCGGGTCGGGTCCCTTTGGGCTGGCGGCAGCGGCGGGCGGAGGGGGCCGGGGGGTCCCGGCCGTAGTCACGGCGGCCGAGGGGCCTTGCCAGGGACCTGGGGAAGGCGCCCACCGCGATGCTTCTGCTCTGCCCTGCCCGGCTCTGCCCAGCCCTGCCCTGCCCTGCCCTGCCCGCTCTCATCCTTCCCATTCGGGGCGCACGGAGGGACCCACCGGTCTCCTTACCCCGGCTCCCCGCTGGGTGCCTTCCGGTGGCTTCCCCCAAAAGCCGGCGGTGGGAGATAAGGGGAGTGGGTTTCAGCCCCGGCAGCAAGGGGAATTGGGGTGTGAGGAATGCCAAGGACCCGCCAGCATCCTGCCTCTGAAATGCTGAGCAGCGCCCGGCAGTGGGACCAGCAGTGCCCGTGCCCGGCTCTGCCGAACCTGCCTGCCCTGAGAGGAGTTCGCCTGGGCCCGGCCGACCTGGGGGCTTCCCCTCACCTCCCCCTTCCACTGTCCCCCTGTCCTGTGTCCCTCGCCTTCTGCCACCATAGCCGGGTGAGGCAGGCAGGCCAGGGCCTGTGCCTTTCCCTGCAGGGCTGCAGGTCAGGGGCAGGTCCAGCCAGAGCGAGGATCCTGCAGCAGCCCTGCTCAGCTGCTTTGTAAGGCAAAGGCAGCGGGAGCGACAGACTGGAAAGGTGACTGAAGTCTGCCGTCACACCCAGCGCTGTGCTTCTCCCTCCCAGCTTGCTTCTCCCAGGGCTACTCCGGCTGGAGCTCCTCTGGGGCTGGGACAGGCTGGTTCCTCACTTCAGCACAACTGGGACTGCCTCACAGTCCTTGAGCAGTGCTGCAACCACCAGGGCTCCTGCTGCCGGTGATTAATAACCGAAAACTGAGTTTCACAGGGGTGGTACTTAACAGATGGTCTTGCAGTCTGGCATGGCACTGGTTCCCTTCCCATGTGGGGCCTGAATGTGTTCTGCTCGCTCTTTGGGGTGGAGGTGAACTTAGGAGTGGAAGTGGGAAATTGTGAGGCTGACGGGATGCCATCACTTCTGTCGGAAGAAGTGGCTGCGCACCTCTGGCTCGACTCGCTTTGCCCAGCACCGCTTCAGTCCCAAGCCCTCGCCTCTGCTGCACGGTGCTGTTCTGCAGCGCCCCGGGCTGCCCCCCTCCCACGCCGCCAGAGCACCTGCAACCTGCCCGCAGTACTCCCTGCCACCCTCTTCCCGCACCCTCCAGCAGCCCTGCCAAAGCACCTCCTGCTATCTCCTGCTATCGCAGCCCTGCTCTGCTGGAGCTCGCTTGTGACCCGCAGCATCTGCCTCCTGGCTTTCTTCCTGAGCCCATTCCCTCGCCACTGTGCCTCGTCTCAGACTTGCAGTACCAAGCTCCTACAACCCTGCCCACGTTCCTATAGCCTTAACTGGAGGGCCATCCCTTGCTGTGCCATTTGACCTCTTCACACTGCTCTGCTGCTCATCTGAAGGCTTAGCTGTGACACTCCTGGTTTCAGTGTCCCTGTAACCCCTGCGCAGCTCTGCCAGCACATCCTCCTAGCACCTACTGCAGCCATGTCATGCGGCATTTCAACCTACCGTCCCGGGGCTCTCCCCTCCCCTCCCTCCTTCCAGTCTGTCTTCTCCCTCCCTTCTGACACCAGTTCTTCTTATTCTGACCCTGTTCAGGCATGCTTTTTTAGCTGAGTGCTCCTGTGATGGAAGGGGATAGTGAAGTCTGGCTCATAGGTCACTTGTGAGGAAAGGAGAAAAGGATGTTCCAAAATGTGATAGTGGTTAGCCTTGACGTAAAATGCAGGTGATAGTCTGTGGGAGAGTCCATAGTCTGTTTCCTGGTCAAGAAATGATAGTTCTTTTCTCCCTGATGACTTTTCCATCTGCCCTGAAAACCCAGCAAAGCCTCATTTAAGAGCCCTGTGCAAAAGCTGTTATCAACTTCAGTGAGAGACAGGCATTTTTTTCAGTATCCTCATTGCAGTAAGGAATCAAGGGAAATGGAGAGCTCTTGGAGCTCAGGCCAGCACATAAGCCAGCATGAGTTTTTTTTTTTTCCTCTCCTACTCATGCCATGTAGCAAAGCTGGCATGGACCCCCCCCTCCTTTGGCCACGAGTGAGGGGAAGAGTAAGAGAGAGAGAGAGAAGAAAAGGAGACCACAAAGACAGCTGGTCTTGTAAACACACACATGGTTTATTTTTGTGTTTTCTTTCTCTGTTGCATGACAGAGGCCCTTGGAATTTGTATCTGTGACAGTGCTGAGGACTCAGATCCCTAGGAGGTCGTACGCTCTCTGTGCTTGTTGGGATTTTGATTTTTTTCTGTGCTGGAGGGAAATAAAAAAATTCCGTCTGACTCCTGCCCTGCTCGGTGGCTACATGCTCACCGACTTCAGAAGGAAGGGGTTCAGGACCCCGACCACCCTGCCGTGCCGCCTTCCAGTCCCGCAGTGCCAGCCGCCGGCGCTCAGTTTTGTATCTAACTGTGTTTTGCCTTTTTTCTGACACGTCCCAGTAGATTTCAATGTTTGAAGTAGTCTATTAGTATCTAGAACAGAGGAAAAGTAAATGTCTCCCAAGCGATGAACGCTTGTTTGGAGCCTGTGTTCAGCGCTCCTTTGAAATCAGTCAAAACCCTTCCTGTGGCTTAACGGCAGCAGGACCAGGTGCAGGTTGTGCAGTCCTCACAGTACTGGTGTAAGGAGAGTTAATGCTAAACACCAGGCTGGTGCTTGCCGGTAGTCGAGCTGCAACCTGCAGATGTACTGCTTGGCACAGCGCGTCGTCTCAAGGAGAAACTCTTTGTAACAGGCTTACCTCCCCGTCAGCAGGTGAGCAAACCCTCACCGGCAGGGGTGTTCTGCAAGGCAGAAGAAACCCTTTTTGCACATGAGGACCTCTCCAGACTGCCATAATCTTGCTCCCCAAACAGCAGGAAGGGAAAGGCACGATGCCTCTTTGTTTCACCAAGTGCTCTTGGGACAGAGGGATGATAAATGTCCAACCATGGAACAAAGTTGGGACTGTGTTTACTGAAAATCCGCACGTGCAGAATCCTTCTTCAGCCCCTTATTTAGCACCCTGCTGGGTCAGCTGCTTTACCAAGCCTGCAGCACTGCCTTCACAGCCCCTCTTTCCATGTCTTCGTCACCTCAGCTGCTAAATAATGCGTGCCTGATCAGGTTAACAGATAAAATGAAGAGATTTGTGTATGTTTTGTCTTTGTGATGAATTAATTACTTTGGTTTTCTGGCTGTATTTTTCCTGGCCCTCTTTAATGGGTGGGGGTACAGGGGTGCGCAGAGGTGATGTGTGATGCATTGTGCAGGTTGCCCCAGCCCTCACAATGCTGCTGAGCAGGGGCAGCTGTGGGAGAAATGGGGATGTGGGGAGCATTTCTCTTTTGGTTTTCACCTTGCAGGGGCTAGGCTTGCTCGGGCTGTTGGACAAGACACAGCAAAAAGTGAAGGTTTGTCACAAGGACTGGCACCGAGCGGTCAGTCACCAGATCTTGCAGGTGTAACTGTCAGGTCTTCGTCAAATCTTGGAAGTCTTGTCGTTTATATGAAGCTTTTCTATCTCTCATGTCATTTTTAAAATTAGTACATGAGAACGAATGCTTGGACAAATCGGGGAGTGTTTCCATGAAATGGGCAGGTACTCTGCAAACCCGTGTCAAAGCTTGCCGCACACGGTGGCGAGCTGTGCCCCTGCGCCCTCTGTACAATACACACGCTCTGCTCCTTGTTGTTCCTCCATTGTGACCTCTTCCTTGTCTGAAGTGTCTTTGTTATTCCAATCCAGCCTCTCTGTACAATAGAAAACTAATTCCCCGTCCCTGGCACTGCCCATTCCCCAGTACCGAGCTGGACCTTCGCTGTTCACCCAGGAGATTACTTTGAGAAATGGTTGGCGGCTTTAACAAAAGGGAAGAAGTCTTCCTATACAGAACAGTCAGTGATCCAGTAAAATTAACTTCATTCAGAGCTTAAATTAGGGTTGCAGTTCAGTTCTGCAAAAGTGAAGAGCCAGAAGTCTGTCTACTTTCCGTGGCTAGTCTCTGCCAACAATGAAGCCTGTATTTTCTGCAGACTGGTGACTGTATGCTTGGATGTTCAGATTCCTTCCTCAGAGCCATTAACAATAACTAATATTTTTAAAGAAAGGTGAGGTCTCTTTAAATTGTCTGAAGCTTGTTATCCAGAAATTTAAGCACCCAAACTCACTAGTCCCTCTTAGTTTTGCTTAAGTGTCTCCAGCTGAGCTTCCCCTTCCCCCTGTGCTGAGTTTCCATAGCTCTTCTGAGAAAATGCAGGATTTGGTAGTTGTACACAGGAAAATTCTGGTATACACAAAGGCTGCTTCCTCAAAATGAGGTTACTATTATTTTATGCATTATTAGCATAATGCAGTTTCTACTAGGGTGCTTTGACTTCTCATTCTGCCATCCTATGGAGTGCTCACAATTAGCTGTTCACGATATGGAGCAGCTTGTGTTGATCTGTAAAATCAAAGCTTAAGTCTGTTCACCTGGTACTTGATCCTGTGAGATCCCAGTGATTTTATGAAATGTGGGACAAGAGAAGCCTAATGTTACTGTTGGACCCTGTCATACTGATTTAATGTATGTCTCTCTGTTCTTTGAAACATGTTCAGAACTGTACTGCTGAAGGTACTGTTTCTTAAGAAATCTTTCAAAAAAACCCCTTCTGATAGATACTTTGTGTTTACTCAATATTTTGTAGCACAGTTTGCAAAAGTGGGATTGTTAGTCCTGAGTCAGAATTAGATCAGGGCTTTCTTCCTCCCTATATTTTTTTTTTTTTTGCAAGTTAGCCTGGAAAGAGGCTCCTTCTTCACTTTATCATTTCTGCTTTTGGATAATATAGCCCTGACTTGTCAAGCAACTGCCACACTCTGCTGCAGAGGTGACTGCATTTCAAAGACAGATGAAGGATTCTGCTGTATGCTCTGTATAGACATTGAAGTTGTAAAGAATATTGGGATATGTGACTCAAGCTCCACAGTCAGAACACTGCAAAATGAGAATGGTACTTTTATTAGTATTCGCACGCTTAGAAAAAAAAAAAATGGAAGAAAATATTCTTAAAGATACTGGTTAGTTTTCCTCTGCCCCCCCCCCCCCCCCCCCCCCCCTTTTGCTGTAGCATGAAAACATATGCTTGAATAGTGTTATGATAATCACCAGGATATTATATACTGTGCTCTTGGAAGCTTCAAATTCTTTACACAAGTCTTACTAGAAGCAGGAGGAAGCACATGGGTAATCTCAGGTGGGAATACCCCAAAGGACATGATGGTCTCCACCTGGAGGTGGGGCACTTCTGCAGTGTGTCCCTCAGGGGGTGGCTGCGTGAAGAACTGGAGTTTTTAAGTGCAAAGAGTGTGAGTTTTGTCTGGGAAGTACGGTGGGTGATGGGTTTTTATTTCCTCTATTTCCATGTGCTGTGACTCAGGAGGACCCTGTCTAGTTGCTCAGGATGACAGACCCGTGCTGGTAGGCAGATATTCTTTGGTTTTGCATTTCAGTTGTTCTGGAGGGCTTTGGATCACTTGAACTAAAGAGAAAAAGGTGGTTTTCCTGTCTTCTGTGTAACCTCTACACACGAGACTACAGGCAGTTGACCAGTGGCTCAGGCTTACTGTGTGACCTTGGTGAAACACTGCCTTTCTCTCTGGCTTGTTTTCTTCATTGTGAGACAAAGGCAAAACCATTTCCCTCCTAGGTGAGGTGAGCAGTCCTGGTGTACCTGTGTGCTTTGAGATCTCTGGCAGGGAGCCACAGAAATCCCGATATTCCCCTTGTGCTTTAGATGCATTGAAGTCTGCTTGAAGGACAAGCAAGACACCTGCACGTTCTGGAGGTAGATCCCAGTCACATCTTCCCCTTGGCTCAAAAGCCCGGACCGGCTGTAGTGCTGGTGCCACTGTCGGTGTTTCTGAAGAAATCAGCTGCCTGAGCCAGGGGCCAGCAATTCACCACGGCTCCCTCACCACTCACAAATTACTTCTCTTGCACTCTCTTTGTATGTGTGTTGATTTTGCACATTAAAACATAACTACGTATACCCCTGAGTGACTTTCCCCCAAACTATGAATTTAAAGTACTTCCGACACTGTCTTTTAGAATTTGAATATAATTATATGCTTTGGGTGTAAATTGTGGTTTTTGCTACATAAGAAACTAATGGAAATGATCTGCCTGTTCCTGTAGTTTACAGATTATACGTTTTATATCTGGGGATGTATATTTAGGCTGCTTTTCTGTATGGTATATTAAAATGAAAATGAAGTTGGTGTGAGCTATAGTGGTTGCTAAGCATGAATAGCAGGCTGATAAAGGACATTACTAAATTGATCCAGTGCTAAGGTTTATTTAACATCTACTTTTGCACCTTTCATCTGTTTGCATTCTTGATGATGGAGAAGAGGAGGATCTGAAGTATTTCACAGACTATAGAGGGCCATGTGTTGCAGAAGCTCAAGGGACAAGGTGAATGAATCAGAAAGACGTAAGATGCTGCTAAAAAAAGATCCTCCACTTATTCTGTAAATACTGCACAGTAAAGAATTGGGGAAGACTTTGTTTTCTGGAAAGTTCAGGAAAAGAGTACCATCAGGGTGACTTGCCTGCTTATCCTCAGACCAGGGTCCATGTAACAACTGCAGAGGAAATTGGTCTCCGCTCTCTCCTTGGAACATGTTTTTTTTTGAATTTAGAATGGATTCAGCATATCTACATCAAGCAGATCAAATGATTGGAAGGGGAGAGGAGGAAAAGTTTTTTTTGTTGTTTTTTTTTTTTTTTCTTTCCCTAACAGTTTGAGCTTTATCATCCCCCAATTTGACATATGACATGTCAATATTGTCAATGCCAACATGACATCCCCCAATTGGCTGGACCTGTTTGGCGAACCCTTTGGTTCCCTGCTCACCTGCTGCACCGCCTAGTGAGTGTGTTCAGGACTCCCTGTTGTGGCTGGATCCTGCAGTTACAGCAGCCTTCTGCTCCCACCCCATCTGGTTTTGCTTAATGACCCCAGCCAGTGGAGATATTACAGAGAGGATGTGTCTGGAAATGTTTCCATCTATCTGGGTTTGCAGGTTTGCTGTTTCAGCTACCAGATGTTTCAGTGCAAACGTGTACTCCACCATTGGAGAAGGCTTCCAACCATAGTATGAGGGCAAAGCAGCTGATTATAAATATTTTCTGAATAGTGTTGGGAAGGCACTTTCGCTCCCAAGATTACTGGAACTGCCCTGAGCTCGCAGTTATATAGACACATTTTCTGACTTACAAGTGCTTTGGATCTTTTGATACCTGGTGAGGTAAAAATGGAAACAGTAGGTGTTTTCTTATTGATTTACTTATCTAACGGTAGCCAATCTTACACTTTTCTCACATTTGGATTATTCTGCTAATAATTATGATGTCCTAGGCTTTCACAGAAGAGTTTGTGGACTCTTCATTTCCACTGAGTACAGTGCTAAGGAATGCTGGGGGCCTGGACAGGACCTAGAGAAATCTGAAGTTCATGTGGCCAATATCTAGTCGTCTGCCTCCTTATCTATCTGTAGGACTGCAGGGTAACCTGCTGCTCCCCCAATGTCATCTTTTCTGTGTAGTTGGGTAACGAATGCCAAAGATATTCCAAGTTTCCCTGATGTTTCTCCCCTGTCTGCAGTCCAACATATTTCCATCAGTGTAAGTTTGCAAGATACTGATGGCTTTGAATGCCTTTTCACTTTTTATTCTCACCACAGAGTCTGCTCTCCTTCCTGTGCCCTCATGCATTCAGAGGCAGTTCATTAGAGGCAAGGAAAAGGCAAAGAAATTAATTTTCCTTGAGAAACATATTCAGCACCTTATAAGGGCTTGAAAAAGAGAAACAGAGCATAAAATTCTTACTATTTTCTTTTTAATTTTTTTTTCCGATGTTCGTGGATGGTCACAGAGAAAAATGTCTGTGCCCTGCAAGCATCCCTTTACCTGGTGATTTGCTTTTCTGACACTAGGTACTGCGAACAAGTCAGGCTTGCAGGAGCCTGGAACACAGTAAGGTAATGGGGGTGCCCATCTTCCAGAATGGATGTTCATTGGCTTAGGAAGAAAAGGATATGTCATATAAGTAAGATCCAGGTGGTAAATTCTGCTCAGATGAATGCCAATAGTGTTTATGTATAAGCTTATTTAATTTCAGACAATTGTTATTCCAGACAGGTTGTTTTCTACTTAACAAGCCATCGAGTCAGGCTACTTTTTCTGGCCATTCATTAGCAAAATATACGCTGGCAAAATGAGCCGCCTCCCCTACTGGACTGATTAATACTTGATAGCTGATTTACAGAAATGGTGAATCATGAGCCCTTTGGGATTCCTTGTTGAGCACTTCTGCCACTGATGTCAGTGAAGCCAAATCTCACTTTGCAATGGGAAACACTGAAGAGGTTTCTCCTGGGCAGCAGCAGTAGGGAGAACTGGGGACAGGAACCCCCCAGATGTTTTCCCTAGCTCTTACAGTACACTGGAGGGATATTTTCAAACTTTGTCACTGCTGCTTGGTCCTTTGAATTTCGGCAACATCACAGTGTTATGGCCCTGTCTTTGCATGAAGTCCTGGCTGCTCATCCTAGTGGTGACCTGAGAAGGACAGGTAACTTTCCATGCAGCCAGGTCTACAAAGAAATATTAATGCTCATCCCAGGAATATGTTGTCTGAAAAATGGGAACTGCCTGCACTGCATGGTTAAATGCAGTGTTTTGTTTCAGTTACTTCTTTCTGAGAACAACTGATTCTCAGCATTTAGTGAGTCATTTACTGCTGCAAGGAGCTCTATGGACATGCATTTCCCTTCACTGGTTCCAGAACTTTGGGGAATTTTTGGAGGCACCCACAGAGCTGTCCACATCACCCTTTACTTTCAGTGTACCCTATTCACTCTATTTCTTCTGTCACTGGTTAGGTCTTGTCTGCAACTGTTCAATCAGTTCATTTTAACAAAAATTGTGAACTAAATTATCTGGGTGATTTCAGCTAGCAAGGGAGAGAACGGGAAGGGAGAGAAGAGGAGGAAGATGGAAATTAAGATGAAGTGTAAATCAGTCAAGGGTACAATTCCCATTCTTTCTTTCTATTTAATCAGAAGTAAAGGAGGCAAGGATTATCAGAAGATAATCCTTGATAAGATAATTAAAGATCCAAGTAGTTCTCAACAGAAGACATGGACCATTTGAAGCTGGAGGGAAAAATAGACTAAGTAAAGAAAAAGGAAATGGAAGGGGAGTATCAGAGCTCAGCAGCATGGCTGTCCTGTTGGTCTGAGCTGAGGATGTTCAAGGTGCTCTGCAGAAGGCTCTTGGGTCTGTAGCTTGCCCACCAGAGCCCTGTGCTGCTGATGTTCAGTATAACGTCATCTTTTAGTCACTTTTTTTTTTTTCTTTTTACCTTGGACCTAAATTTGACAGTGTTCCATTAGTTTTTACAAATCCAGCTTATTATGATGATTGAAACACCCACTTAGCTTAATTCTTATTTTTCACCATTGCCTGTGTTCTTATAAGTCTTATTGCCAATATCTAGAATGAGGCATTAATACATTTGGTTTATTACCTACTTTTCTAAAGAGTCAAGTCACTTTCTAAAGAAGTGTTTTCTGTGGAGACAAAAGGGGTGGCTTCCACTATTGCTTGGCACGGGAAGAGCCATGAAATGCTTCCTCTGTGTTGCTGAGTGGGTCGCTGGGACAGGCCCAGGTAGGGGTTGGGCTGCGCTGCGGTGTGCCGTGATGCCTGGGCTGTGCTTTCCCTGTGTGTGTTCCTGTTTTGTACAGGCAAGAGCAGTTCTGTTCAAGTGCAGTGTCTGAATAGTGGGCATTTTTGTTTGCCCCCCTCAGTATGTGTACGTAGGGATATCTGTAGTATTTCTCCTCAGGGAAGCTTGCTTCACTTCAGAAACCATGTCTGGTTTTTATGTTTCTGTTGAGGTTTAGGATTATGCGTAATTCATGTCCATAGGGAAGCTGTGTACAGATTCCAGAAAAGGCCAGGGGCTGTGTGTATAGAATATTTCCCCCGAACACTGAGCTAAGACAAAGCAGTCATATCTGCAGGAGCAATTTGTTTCTTCTTTTATCCCATTTCACCTCTCGAGTGACCATCCTACAGCAACCCTTTTCTAAAACCTTTGTAGATTTCCTGTTGGATTCAAAGGCACCTTCTAGAGAGGCTGCCTCAGTCCCTGGTCTTCATGTAGCTGAACTGGCCTGTGTTTACAGAAGTCCTATTTAGTCAAGAAACTTAAAATATGGCAATAGAAAGCGAGTCCCTGCTGTGATGCCACAAGCATCATCATCATTTTATGGTGTAGTGCTACTGATTTCTGTTTATAATTATTTAAAAAATAATTATTAAGAATATAAAATTAAATAGTTATTACTTATATGATCCTCATATAAAAAACAATGCAGTGCAATGGATGGTTCTTGTAAAAAATAAGATTTCTGTTTTTTTCTGAGACACGCAAAGCAAGGAAGATGAATTCTCTACAGTTTGCTGAGGAAAGATCAGGACTGTGCAGTCATTCCAAAAGAGTTTGTGGGAAGGTTTTAGGATCCTGCCATGTAGGTCTAGGCTCTAAAAATTCACAGACAAGACTGCAGCTGTAAGAAGATCATTTGGAGTCTTACAGTCTACAGACTTGTAGGTTATAGTCTTTCAGTAGCAGAGATTCAGGAACTAAAAAAGATTTTTGGTTTATATTACAGTTGAGTCATGCATTCTGTTGGTAATCTCTGAGGACGAGATTTGGAAAATGTACGAATAAGTGTAGAAATTTACTGATAAAGAAATCCTGCATTAGGATTGAACTAAGCAAGGGACTAAAATGTCCCAGAATGCTGAGCTGCAGATAAACTCACAGTACAATCAATGATATGTCAGCACCAATTTTGGTTATATGTTGATATGCAATTAGAAAAGACATATCCAACCTGAAGGAAGAAATTAATCACACAAGATGATAAGAATTGCCATACACATTGGTCCATCTGGTCTGGTATTCTGTCTCTGGCAGTGGCCAGTGCCAGATGCTACAGATGGACGCAAATAACCTTTTTGATATGTTTAATTGTATATCCCAAGGGAGGGTTGTGTTTTTTGTGTTTTTTTTTTTTCCTTGACCTCACGAATGATTATCACCTTATGTTGTAAAGAGCAGAGAAGACTTACTGCAGTTTTATCCTAGTTATTAAAATTTCACTCGCCATTCTTAAGTTTATTTCTTACGATAAATTTTTGCTTAGCTATTTTTATATTGCTATCTCAAAGCATTTTATATAGCTTCTTAGAGCATCACAGGATTGATAGAGGGCAAGCAACCAGTTTTTGTATTTCTTGTTCTAAGAAGAGAAAATGGGGCATGGAGAAAGAAAGCAGTTTGCTGAGTCAGAAACAGTTGCCACATTGAAACAGCCTGATTTCTGCTGAAGTCCCTGGGTTTGCTGGTTTTTGTCACTTGACTTCAGACCATCAGGGTGCCTAATCAATAGGCTTTTGTGGATAATAGAGTTTAGGCTATCTGAATGTGGCCATGCAGAGTCAAACCTGACAGTAGAACCTGGCACTGGTAACGTCCTGTCCACTGCACCATTCACATTGCTTTTACTTTGTGCTGTGGCTTCTCAGTCAGAATTTCCAGGTAGAGGCATAAGATGTGTTTGGGAAAATCTGTGCATATGGCAGCCATACTTCCTCTTCCCAATAGAAACTTGCATCAGTGAGTTCAGAGGATTGGACATACATGGTATTTGCACGTGAGAGTGCAAGAATACACATTGCTCTGCAGAAAAGCTGTATTTATGTGTATTTGTGTGTAATAAAAAAAAAAAAAAACTTCAGGCATGCTAAATGCTGGTGAAAATGTTTTTTCTTCTGCCTCCAAACTGTATAAAGTCAAGACTGTTGTGTCCATTTTCAAACAGCAGCTGCCATGTACTCACAATGTTTCAGTTGCAGTCTATGGTGCATAAAATCAAGTCCTTTCTATTCCGTGTTTTCTTCTAAACTAATGTGAGCCTCCCAAAGAGCAACTTTCAGGTAAGAATATCCTATAGAGGCAGAGTGGTCTATGCAGAAGTAACTTCTGAATATGACTCCTCTTTTGACCATGTTTTCTGCTCTAGCTCTAGCAGAGCTCCACCTCTACATGCCGTAAACTCACAGGTGGTAGCGTCGAGATGAAATGTGTGTGTATTTCCTAGAAGTTTGGGAGCCATAACCAGCCCAATCTTACTTTTTTTTTTTTTTAATGTATTTATTATTTTTATTACAAGCCAGGAAACATTTGGCATCAAGACAGAATGTATTGTATTGGCGTTGTGTTCCTGGGAGGCTAGAGGTGCCCTCGTTGGCACAGTCTGTACCTACATGGCCAAAGAAGTAGCTGTCATCTGTAGTTCCCAGTTTCAGCCTCAACTGTAGCAGTGTGCAGAGCGTTCATGTACATGGTGCTAACCACGGATGAAAATATTGATCTTTTGTATTTATCTAGCTATTGGCAGACTCAGCAGCAGAAAAGGAATGCCAGGGAACATCTGGTCTTGGCAGAAAGGACTTCATTCTGTTGTTGTAACCTATGAAGTGAGTAGGGTAGGGTATAGACAATGAAGGGCTGTCCCATATAGTATATTCAATATTTCTTTTTCTTTTCACTCAGTGAAATGTGTCCACTGTGTCTAAAGGAGGGCAACAAAGATGGTGAAGGGTCTGGAGGGCAAGATATATGAGGTGTGGCTGAGGTCCCTTGGTTTGTTCAGCCCAGAGCAGAGCAGGCCGAGGGGAGGCCTCATGGCGGCCTGCAGCTCCCTCACGAGGGGAGCAGAGGGGCAGGCGCTGAGCTCTGCTCTCTGGGGACAGCGACAGGACCCGAGGGAACGGCATGGGGCTGGGACAGGGGAGGGTCAGGCTGGGGGTTAGGGAAAGGTTCTGCACCCAGAGGGTGGTCGGGCACTGGGAGAGGCTCCCCAGGGCAGTGGTCACAGCACTGAGCCTGTTGGAGTTCAGGAAGCATTTGGACAAAGCTCTCAGACACATGGTCTCATTTTCTGGTGGTCCTTTGTGGAGCTGTGAGTTGGACTCGATGATCCTTGTGGGTCCCTTCCAACTCAGGAAGTTCTATGACTCTATGATTCTATGAAATAGGACAAAATTCTGAAATGTTGAAAATGTTGAGCTGGCTATTCGAGGGAATTTAGAGAAGGCGGGTCCAATTTTCTGCTTTCAACAGCTACTGCTCAAAGAACATAGATAGATCATATCTTTATGTTAGACATCCAAGCATCTCACACAAATTTACTGTAATATAACCCTTCCTCACAAATGCACCATTGTATATATACATTTGTTCATGACTTAAAATCATACACAGAACCTTTAACAGAAAATGATAAAAAAAAATAATTGGAAGTTGTTTTCCCAGAACTCATTCCTTCACTGAAATGCCTGTAGCCCTCAGTTTACCTCCACAACAACCTTACTGAATTCATCACCATAAACAAAATTCATTCCATGAAACCAAGGCACAGACAGCCTGCTTTGTAAATTCACCACAGTAAAATGTCATAACAAAATCATCCAAGGCCATGGATTTAACAGATAGTCCAGGATGTGGCATACTTCATCCAGTGCTGCAAAGGCCCTCACGGGATGTAAGCTGCTGGGACCAAAAGCCTGCCCTGTACCATGGTGAACTCGCACAGAGCTTCAGTAAATAGAAACATCCAGTTAATAGTGGGAGAACATTTTTCACAAATAACCACTCTAACCTATCAGCCCTGATCCTCCAGGGAGTATTTCAAAACAGTTTCAAAAGATCTTAGAAACTAAAATTTGTAACTCTGTTAGACTCTAAAAATCAACTCGGTATAGTGATATTGATTTATAGTATGTTATATTTCTTCTTACATGCTGCTGCCTGTGGACTCCTTCATGTCCTATAGACATTAATTAGTTCTCTCTCTCTCCAACTGAGGGGCAGATCATATTACCTGTCCTTTTCCTAGTACCACTCCCCACAGATCTACAGGTAGCAGTGACCTGTTCTCTCAGATTGACTCATTTCTTAACATGACCGTGTTCAATTCAGAGCGGATAACCTAAACCTGCATGTAGCTTTGAATGTTGCCGTTGCTCTTTTAGATCTGATTCTTGTTTTGCATTTTCTCCTTCTATGCCAGTTGGACTAGTAAAGGCAAACCTTGCTCATTTATATCCTTTGATCATCGTACTTATAACAACATCATTACAAGAGTTTCAATCTTTGACATTTTTAAACTTCATTAAGTATTTATTAATTAAGCTTTCTAAACAACACGTATTTTTAATGAAACTTGAAACCTTGTTGTTAAATGCCTAAACTTTTAAAAAACTGAATTTAGAACAATTCCTATAAATAGCTTAGTTCTGATGAATTACCTTCCAGTGGAAAATTCTTAGCCAATGCTGGTCATAAAAAGATTTGGACACAAATGCAAGTATAAACGCTCATCTATGCCATTAGAACCATTCTGAGAGCCTGGGTTACATGAGCATTAATCCATTTAGAAGGCTCCCGAAATAGTTGCTGTTATTTCTCCCTTACTTGATATAGTGTGGCTTGAACAGTGGAAAGAATGAGAAATATTTGTGGATATTTGCTGTAGGTGACTGAGTCTCTGCAAGCGAATATTCCAAATCATTCTCAAGTTTTTAGCTTTAAAACCGGATGTGTGTTGCAAAGTGGTTCTGATGTTGGGATTTCATTGAAGCAGATTTTTTTAAACTGAATTTGGTATAAGTGGAATTCTTAAAAAAAAAAAAAAAAAAAAAAAAAGGCATTTGAAGGCCATGGAGCAGTGTGGTACATCAGTAATGTGTTCGTGATATTTTTTTAACCATCACTGTGAAGTAAACTTTAGGTTTTTCCAGTCTGTGGTTGTGGACATCTTCAAGTGTTGTTGATTCTGTTATGAGAGTATTTCATTGTGAACTTCTGTTCTAATTCTGCACCAAGAAATCCAAGCCTGTAACCGGCTACTAGAGCAAGCCTGAATCATGGGTCAGTCCCACCTTTGCTGCTAGATGCCATACCATAATATTTTAGTGGTTAATCGTAAATAAATTTAAAGTCTAAACAATTCACTGTTTAAGCAATATGTTGTTTAGGATAAACAATATGATATGTTAATGCAGTACTTTACAATGCTTTATTTGGGCAAATATGAGTCACATTTGCATAAATGAATAATCCTTGCATGTATCTACACGTTACGGATATGCACACCCAACCTAGATGTTTTAAAACTTGTTTCTCAGCAGCAGTTATAGAATAGAATATATAATTTCAGTGGGATCAAAGATGTGTGACACATTACTTAGCCTTCATTTTGTAAGATTTCTGTCTATATTTTTCTTAGAAAACTGTTTCTTGACTAGCATCATCAATGCATAGCTGTGTGCTTGACAGCAGGATCTGGGAATCTGGATCTGGATCTTCCATTTTCTGTTTTTAGTCAAGTAATTTTTTTACTGTGTATGGGAAGTGTGATAGTGACCTAGCTTTTTAAACCCTTTTGAGATGCATAGCAGTTTTTGACTAAGTCAAGTATTATTGTAAGTGTACACATAGAAAGAATGATGTATGTCATATGTCTTCATATGCACATTATATCTAGAAGAGAGTCCTTGATTTTACCCTTAACTTGCCTTTCTTCAAACAGCATATACCAGAAACTTAATCCTCTGAATTGTGTGGTTATTGGACTAGGTATTTGAGGGTATTTTTAAAGTGTATATTCATTAACAACCTGATCTTATCCAGTTCCACATTTAATCTATACTGAGCTGCCTAGATGTTATTCATATTCCCCTACCAACAGCAAGTCAAGGTCTTGGGGAAATAGACTTGATGCATTCTGCTTATCCCCGATAGTTCATCATCTGAGATAAGCCAGGGTTGTCTGCAAACTGCAATCTCATCAGGCAAGCTCAGATAGCATCTCACTTGACTTTTTTACTTATTCCATTAACACTACTGTCCTGGAGATTTGGGTTGCTCAGCTTTACCAAGCTGGCAAGCGCAAATGATTGACAGAGGATAGAGCCATCATTGGCTCCCTTCTAAACATGACAACCCTTTTAGTTGTTACACTGAACCTCTCTGAGGCTGTGCTCCCAGAGAGCACTTAAACAAGAGAGAGAGGAAGGATCACAGTGTAGTGGCTTTTGTGACAGCCGTGTACCATTACATCAACATTTAAAAAGATCTTAATTCATGTCTCAAGAAAGGTTTTATTTTCTCCCCTTCTGTAGTTGTTTATTTCCAATACAGGTGTTCGGTAGTTCTGGCATGTTAGAGGTAAAAGGCAAGTAGGATCCCTGAGTCATGTGGTAAGAACCACTTAGTGTTCTGTGCATTTTCTTGCAAAGTGTCCCTGAGTAAAGCTTAAGTGTGTCCTTAAGCTGTATAGTTCATAATTCGTACGTGAAATTATGAACATGTGAACAGCTAGCCCCTGAGAAACGCTGGCTGGTAGGTTTGTAGATAGGTATGCTGGCAGGTTGGTAGCCTGTGGGAAGTTCAGTCTCTGTTGTGTCCATACTGAAAGGGAATGAATGCCAGCCTCACTTCAGTGCTTCTCTTCGCAGAGAAGAGAAGGAAAGGGAGAGAGCACAGCAAGGAGAGGGTTAACTGCTTGCCTTTCGTACAGCACTGGGCTGGAAAACATTTTTCAACTTCTCCTTTCAGTATAGAGGTTTTGATGCTTTTGCTGTTTCTCATGGTTCAGAATGGATGTTTTTCATGTTCTAAGGGTTTTTGCTACAGTTATAACCATTCTGATAACAGTTCCAATAGTATTTTGATAAAGGAATTAGCATTTAAAATGTTGCAAAGATGAAAAATGTTGAAAAGTAAAATATTGCCGTTTTTAAAAGACCGTTTTTTCAATTTAAGAAACCTTTAGTTTGGAGACATTAAAGCAACTGTATTATCTAAGAAAATCTGCACCAGAATGCTGCCAAAGGAAGCAGAGGCTGGGAGGGGAGGAGGAATAGGCTGCTCTTTCAAATCTAACCATGGGGATCCTCCCCTGGAAGGGAAAAATGCTTGTCCTAGAGAAGCAGGTCATCTCCCTGGGTGATGCCGGTAGCATGTGAAGGTGTGGGAGGAACACAAAAGGGTTAAGTGGATTGAGTTGAATCACCTTGTGTTTGACTGACCTGTAATACGGAAGCATTTTAATCCTTTGCCCAGCATGGCTGGTTATTAAACTTCCCCAAGCAGCGTAAATCCCTAACAGCTGTTGACTACAGTCCACTTCTGTTTTGAGGGATAGCCATGCCCATGCCAAAGATTTCCAGGGGAGTCCAATCTGTTGGATTATTTCACTTGTTGTGTGACACAGCCAAGAATTCCCGAAGTTTCTGCAGTCAGGTTTGTAAATGTCTGTTGGTGCTGGGGAGAGTTTCAGAGGCCGAATACGGTGTCTGATGGACCCAACTGGAAAGCTGCACTCCACAGGGGAGGGAACACACAGGTCCTGCCTCCTCTGTGTTCTTTATGTTGGGATCTGAGGAGGACAGTGCTGCTACTGTTCTTCAGCCTCCATTTCAGGCAGCAAACCCCAGCCTTTCAGAGCATGGAAATTGCCTCCATAACTGGTTCCTGCAGCTGGGGGAGAGACTGCTGTACACACAGTTGTATAAGGTACTTCTGCAACCACCCAGCACGCTCTGCTTCTTAGTTGTCATATGTGTAAATACCATTGGATTTTTCTCACCATCTAACAGCCGGGCAAAGTTCCTCTTACTGTGGTTTTCTCCAAGTCTGATTTTTGGATATTTCTGTCTGATCAAAGAGCTATGGACTGACCTCACAGAAGATAATGTTGATAATATAATTAATGAAGAAAAGGTGTGATATTTCTCAAGGTTAAATAATAAATTCATGATCTAGTACTGTAAAATGAATGTGCACAAGAAAAAGCAAGAGAGCACATTAAATACAGCCCAAAATGTTGTTGATTCAGATACAGCAGGAACGTAGTGGTTCTAATCCTAGTTATATTGATGTAAATTTGAACTACTCTGCTGTTTTTAACAGTGATCTTGCAGATTTATGTTGACATCAGTAGCAGTGGAACGTGGACCATTTTACTTGTAAATAAAAAGCAATGCAGATAGATAACTGATTTTTAGAAGCCTGCTTAGACCATTATCTTTATTTCCTCTTCTGGTACAGGGAACTTACTGCCTGACACAGCAGTGTGGCCACAGGGCAGGGAGTGCTCTAGGGCAGAAGGTGAGTGCTCAGGAGGAGGAAGGTGGCCAGCTGGGGTGCCCTGATGCTGCAGTTCCTCTGTGACTCAGCCAGGCTCGTTTTAGCACATATGCATTATAGGGAGGTTGTATATTCAATAGGATGAAGATCTGAATGGGTGAGGTGAAAAAACCCTTTCCCTTTTGCTTTTTGTTAACTCTGCTGTTAGTATTTTAAGGTACACGGGATAACTTCTCAGTAGGTATCAATATATTGACTCATTCTATTCATTGACTATGTGAGAGCTATGCCAGCTTAATACCCACAGAGCTTCTGACGCTCTCTCTCTGTTCTTTGTCTGCTTCAGGTGTCTTTAAAAAAAAAAGAAGGAAAGAAAAAGAGAGTAACAGATTGCAGATGATCTAATTTCTTCCCTGGTCCATCCGGTGTGTCAGCCGTTTCATGACAGAATCCAAAGGAAGCTGTGATTTGAAAAAAATAATACATTCAGTACGTTGTAATGCTGCACTGTTTGTCCCTTCCCCCAGATCTTAATAAGAAACCTTATTTTGTAACTCAAAAAAGAAAAAGATCAAAGGCCAGGTAGAATGTTCCTTGCAGACCTGGAGAAATTTTGCATTTATGGATGAACTCACAAAGGAGCAGGGAATCTGGAATCATTAAGCATCAATATTAAGTATACTAAAGCTGTCAAATTCTACTTTAAACGGGTGTTTCCTTATTCCCTCTGACTTAGGACTGAGATGGTTCAGCATGATGTTTGGGAGGTGGTGCTGTGCAGGGACCATTGACAAGGCAGCGTGACAGGTCTTCACTGCTAGCAATAAGCCTGCTGCTTCAAGGCTTATCCCTAGAAATGAGGATGAGACCTAGGAAGTGCAGGAGCACGTTTTCCCAAATCTGACTAGAACAGATTGCAGTTAATAGTGTTGTTGTGGCTGTAATGGTTTTAACATATACCGGAGCAAGGTTAGTAAATTAACTGATATAACTGGACTATAACAGGCTAGCTTTCTAACATCTGGCTGAAATCAAGTTTGCTTACTCCAACTACATCAGTTCTGTTGAACTATATCAGTTGTCTCTTACGGCGGGTTTTGCTGTGTCCTTTCACTGAGAGATGGCTGCTGTCATAGGCACATACTGGTCTACGTTGACCTAGATTTCATCTGAAATGTCAGTTCTGGCATTTAAGCACTGAGCTCACTGTTCTTGGTGCTAGGGAGCAGGTTGCCACTTGTGGAGTCATTTTTGGTATTAGACGAGTAACTGGAAATCCTCATCAATCAGTGCCCCTGAAGCTGTCTAGTGCTTTCTCCAGATTCTGGGGTGTTAGTCCTCATTTCTGGCTGTCCCAGTTCTGTTATTTTTATCCTGACTCCTTAAATTCTTCCTGCAGACTTACTCAGATACTGATTTTTTTCATCATTTCTACACTGTTTCCTCTTGCTTTTGTGAACTGTTCAGTTGCTTTCAGGCTCCATGGCAGAGACAGTCATGCAGCAAATCAGGAAGAGCAGAATTAGACCACCACTGAATGCTTTGATACAACTACTAAGTAATACTGGTTAGATTCAGGGCTAACAGCAAAGCAAGGTGCTAGAACTGAACAAGCCAAAGGTTTTCTAAAGATAGTACCCTATTCACCCCGCTATTCAAGGAATAGATCAGGATTGCTCTAATGTTGGGAATTAGTAACCAAGTTCTCTTTTAGTCCTCCAGGTAGCTGATAAAACTGGCACGCATGCAGGAAAGCTTTTAGGGAGGTGTCAAGTGTGGGAATGCAGTCTGCTGGATAATACACTGCACTTGGGCTTTGGGATTAGAAGATACCACTGCCAACTCCTTAATGCAGTAGCTAAAACTCTCAGGTTTAAAGGATTAATACCATTTATTTGCTTCATTTCCTCCCACCCCCAACCCTGAACCCCCAAAGCAAAACTTTCCTAATCAGCATGTAGCTCCTGCTGAGCCAGCTGGCCGCTTCTTTTTTTTCCTTTACATATTTTTTCTTCCATATTGAAAAAGCCTGCGAAAAATGGGTGAGGAAAGCTGAAGCTCAGGTAAGGGAGAAGGGAGGGAGGACAGGGGGACACATGCTTCTGTAATTGATTTAACTCTTTCTTTCAGCTGTTTCTCACTTTTCTGCTAGGATGCCTAGGGTAGCAGTGATTTTTTTGTGCAGCAAATTTAATGCTCTGTGTATTTGCAGAGGAGGGAAAGCACAGGCAGTGTTTTCTTTAGAGCTGTACAACTCAAGAGATGAGAAAGCAAGAGTCCTTGTAAGGCTGCAAGACTTGTGTGAGCTGAGCAGGGGAAGAGGGAAGGAAGGGGCTCCTCGCCTGCTCCAGGGCAACTCTGAGCCATGGAGCAGGGCACAACAGGAGGTGCGAGAGCAGAGGTGCTTCTGTCTGCGGAGTTACCCCGGAATCTGTTTTAGTTCTGTGTGAGACCAGTTTAACCCTGTGTCATCAGTATTTCCCCCATGTCTTAGGTGTGATAAAAGGCGTGTTTCACAGAGTTTAGTGACTGTCTAAATGGGGATGACATGTTTCTCATTTCTACCACACCAGATAAAAAACGTTTCTCCTACCTGGTATTCGAACAAGTAACTCATTTAACTGCTAAGGGATTTTTGTTACTTTGCTACTTATTCAACTGACAATCCTTTAGTACGGTGTCATGGCGTGAAGATTTGTGAGACTGAGGTCAAGCAGTGAAGATTATTTGGTATTTTGAAATTACCTATGGTTGCTAGAATTTTTTTCTAGATGCAAGAGGTGAGTGACTCATACTTTATTATGTGACTAGTGTCAGGTTAAAATCCCAATTCCTGTCTCCGGTTACAGAGCAGACATACGTAAGAGTGTATAAAACGTTACAACTTTTACAACTCTAAGCAAGTGCAAATGAGATAAATTATTATTTGCAATTTCACAGCTGTTTACATGTCTAGAGCCACCTAAAACTATCATACTAAAGATAGGACAATGTCATTAATTCCATTTCATTGGAAATGGAGATTCATAAGGAAACTAATTATCATAAGATCACTGAGGCCTAGAGGAAAGAAGCATCTCATCCAGGTGCACAGAACTGTTCTGTTGCAGAACAAGCAGAATCCAGGAGCTGTAGCATGTCCCTGGTTTACTGTACTGAGCCATATGTAGGTAGTAACGGTGGCAAATTCCTTCTTATGTTGTGGTTCTGGACATTTTTAGATTTATACTTCTAAGCTCAAATCGAGTACGCCACCACAGTACTTGAAGACCAATAATCAATAATCGTCTTCAATATTCTGATGTTATGTTTCCTAGATAGCTACATTGATCAGCACTCTAGAAATAGCGTAGCTAGATAAAGAAGCTGAATTATATTTTATTTCTGTAACACCAAGAGCATGGCTGACAGGATCTAACTTCCTAACAAAGAAGTGTATGCCAAATCACTGTGACGAACAACTTCCAAGTACAGAGAGTTCAAGAAAGGCCATTCTGTGGCCTCTACACTGCAAGTCTCGGACCAAAAATAAGTAGGGCAAGTGGGCCTATGGTAGCTGAGCAGCAGTGCTCCTCTTTGCTTGAAAAGTGACAAGTTCTTGTAAATTGCTAAAATGACTGATACGTTTTCTCCTTTGGGGAAAGAAAGTCCTGTGCAGTGGCAGTACGTTGGTTGTGGACCTTGCACCACTTTTCATTTTCAATGATTTTATGTGTGGAGTTTTCCTAGAGGTGTCTGGTGGTTTTACTCAGCTGGGAAGCTGAGCTCCACATCAGTGCTTTTTGGTGTCCAGCGTGGGTCCCTTCCCACGGGATGCAGTCCTCCCAGAACTGCTCCTGCGTGGGCTCCTCTCCACGGGCTGCAGCTCCGGCCCGGGGCCTGCTCCTGCGGGGGCTCTCCATGGGCCGCAGGGGAATGCTGCTGCGTGTCTGGAGCACCTCCTGCCCTCCTTCTGCACTGGCCTTCGTGCCTACAGGGCTGGTTCTCACTCCTCGCTCTCCCAGCTGCTGTAGTGCAGCAGATTTTTTTTTTCCCTTTCTTAAATCTGCTGTAATAGAGGCACAGACAACATCACTTATTGGCTCAGCTATGGCCAGTGGTGGGTCCCTTTGGAGCTGTCTGAAACTGGTCCGTATTTAACATGGGGCAGCTTCTAGATTCTTCTCACAGAGGCCACCCCTGCAGCCCCCTGCTACCAAAACCTTGCCATGCAAACCCAATACAAGGTGCTGTCCCAGAGCATTAACTGAGGCCTGTTCTTAGTAGCATTCTCTGGGATGTTTGCCATTAGTTACCTTTTTTCATCCACTCTAGCTTTGCCTTCTCAAGTTCTTCTCCAACTCTTTCCCTTCTTTTCCATCTGCAGCTTCTGTGTCCTTGCAGATGGCTGTACCCCACAGTTAGGGCTTTATCTAGACAGACATATTTAGCTGTGTGTAGGAACTACAAGTTGCTTTTTATTTATTTATTTTGAAAGGCTCCCTTAGAGAACTTGGCTTCCATCTGTTAAAAATGCTAGCTCTGCTTGTCCTCCCTGACGGAGCCTTGAGGGAAGGGAGGATAAGCCTCCCTCCCTAACAAGCAGCTTATATTTAGATGAAGAACAAAATAACCCAGATCTCTGGGCTACTTGGGCAGATTAGGCTTCTGATGGCCAGGGTTCCCACTTCTCACATTAATCAGATCTGGTCCAGATCTGATTTACTTTCGGCTTCACTTTCCACTGTAACAGCCACCCCAGTCCATGATAAATGTTTCTCACTCCCTTCTTTCAGAGGTAGGGAGGGATGGAGAGATGGAAAAAAAAAAAGAGGTGTGAGAGTCCTCTTCCTTCCTTTCCATCTTTTCTAGTTGCTTCCACATAGAAACTAAACTCTAGCCCCTTGAGCACCTTGAAGGATTAAATGCTGATCAAAGGCAGGTTTAACCATATCCCCAGGACAAGCTGCTTAGACACCAGGCAGCACAAGCTCTGGGTTAGCACGGCAACCAGAAAAGTGGAATAAATTAACAATTATCACTGTGATAGGAACAGAGGAGAGTTTTGGAAGAGGAAACACTGGGAGGGTTCAGGGGGACAGGGTATGGGTGATACAGATGAAAATGAAGTCAACATTTATCTCATATGTATAGCCAGGAGTATAGCTCTGCTTCTGATCCTGGCTGACTGCTGGCATCTGCTGCCACACACTGCCTTTTACATCCTCAGGTTTGGGCTTTCCAGCATAATAGCATTAGTGGCGTTAGATAGGAGTTTGTGTTATTAGATACCTCCTAAGGGAGGAGGAAATCTTTGGGGGATAAATTAACAGACCCCTCAGCTATCCTGCCTGGCACTCAGCCCTTCAGTTCCTGCCCCCTCTGTTCTAGCCCAGCTCTTTATAGAGCTGTAAAATGTTGAGTATCTTAATCATCTGTTTGTTTTGCAGTGATTTCCCCTAGTGAGTTCTGCACTTGCAGTTTCTGGCTTGGACATAATCAGAGCGCACACTGCTGCTTTCAAATTTCCTGGCATTGGCAAAATCTGGGGAGAAAGATGCACTCACTGACTGTTGAAGTTTATAAGTGGTGGAGATATTGAAAGCTTTGAGAGCAGATGAATTGGACTACTTAACTGTTAGTGCAAGGACTGAAGGATCAGGCAGCAAATGATCAGCACCTAGTTTTCAGTCTTCAGTAAGATGGCACCTAAGGTCCAACCAGTTACACAGAGAACAGAGATGTGGAAGGAAATATCATTTTGCTCTGTGAACAAAGCCTACGTCCTGATACTATCTACTGCCACTGTGCAATAGGGCCCAGTTCATACATTCTCTTGAAGTAGTAACACTCGCTGCTGTAAGACTCTAAATTGTGTTCAACCTTCTTCATAGAGAAGGAGGAGAGACGCCATAACCCTTGCCTCTTTTTCTTGAAGCCTAACTCCAAACCTTTTGGTGATTGTGAGCATGGTGGCAGGCTTGTGCTGCTGTAAGAGCAGCTGTTCCTAGGAGAGCAGGGGTGGGCAGAGGGGAGGCATATATAGGGTCTCATAGATACTCCCTTCTTAACCTCAGGTAGAATTAGAGTAGAGAGAGTCAGAGTTCCTGTTTGAAGTCGTGGTTCACTCTGTGCCCTCATGGACAGTGTCTCAGAGGCATATTCTGTCTCTAGCAGAGGGATAATCAAATTGCATGCTTCAAGTCATTATCTAATCGCTGTAGAGGTCAGGAAGGGGTCTCTCATATCTTCCTGTGGTGCCTGGATTTGCTGGATGAGTCAAGCATGCTGCAAGCTCTTTTCTCTCCCTCAATGGAGTTCAGAGGCAGGAGGCATCATTTGATGGACCATCAGTCCAATTCAGTATGAAAACTCAATGTTCTTCTGAAAAATCAGCAGTCTCACAGAAGAACCTCTCTTGCACACTGGCATGGAACTGGCAAAGGGCTCTAGCTCTCTGTTCAGCTATCAGATACGAATGTGAGCAGCATGAGCAGCAGAAGCCTTTCAGAAAGGTAGGTCTTTACTTGTACTAAATAATGAAAGGAATTCCTTATGAGTGAATAAACCTGCCAGAGGGATTCAACTTGCTCACTAAGACTTTTCCTTTGCTGTGAGGCTACAGTGCTACATAGATTAGAAACCATCATTTGCTACAACATTACCAATCCTTTATAACCAGAATTTAAATAAAATGGCTGTGTTGGCCTCACTTGTCCTGCCTGAAGAACAACCACATGCTTTGTTTTGCCCCCCCGGACAGTTTTGTTGGAAAGAAGATTTTGGCATAGGAACCAGCAAGACTTAATAGTTTACTGGGCCGTCAAAGGCTTGGAAAACAAACGGGCCAAGAGACTAAGAAGAGTTCGTAGTTCATAATACTTATTCTACTCCTGAAATATTTGTCGTATAGACAAGCCATTCACCCTTGCGGCCACAGAGGGTTATCTAAACCTTGGCTTCTGGGATGAAGTGAAGAGACTGAGCTGTGCATGCCTCGAGGAAGTCCAATGAAACAAAGGCTTTGGTGAACTGGCATTAGTAAACTGGCATTAGTGCTCTTTACTCAACCTTAGCTGCTGCATTGTGTTAGGATGACTGGCTGAGGAAAAAGAGAGGTCAAAAGAGCTTGTGGAAGAAAGGGTTGTCCAGTAGTGTTAGAGGTACTCTGCAGGTTTTATGGCTTTAAGGTGGTTTTGTTTCATTTGGGAAGCAGTCAGCCTTCCATGAGCACATCCTCTGTAAGCTAAGTAAAGCTTTGCCATGGCCTATGTAGGTCTTTTGTGCCTCTGTGAGTTGTGTTCTTATGGTAAGATGTGCTTCAAGAATTTTTGTGTTTATTCTCAACACCTGTGATGAATTAAGAAAGTGTTATTATCTGTGTTTACAAGCAGGAAAACAATACCATCAGGTTATAGCTAAATTTACCCCTACACATGTACTGTGTTGCCCCATGAAGTTCTGTTCTCACAGTCATCTGCATCTTTTGCCAGGATTAGACCATGTGTCACCTCCCCACCATCTGATTTTTCCAGGTTTTCCATTCATGAAAACTAGGGTGTTAAGTGGGAGGACTGACATGTACCTTGTTTTTGCCCTAGTTTGGATTTGGGACAGAGTTAGGGTACAAAGATGGACTTGGGAGCATGGAAGCTCCCCAGTGCCTAGTGCATACTCCTTCCCCTCAGGATGGGGAGAAACAGGGAGCCTGACGAAGACTGGCTTCCCTGTCAGCCTGGAGAGGATAGTGCAGGAGCAGAAATATTTGTGGTTAACAGACAGTGCAAAGAAGTTAGTGGCGGTAGAGGTGTTTGGGAAAGACAATATAATAGGAAAGCGCCGTAGAGACTCCACTTTCAGGACATAGTGATGCCAAGGGCACAGGGACAGACAGGAAGGAGGAGAGACAGACAAGAATGAAACTTCCTAATCAGCTGAGAGAAACAAGATGGTCTTTGAAGCAGCAGGGAGAAGCTTTTGTGGATGTACAGAGACATGTAGGAGACAAACCTCATAAAATATGCAAAGTGGCTGTCATTTTAGTACCTCTTTTCTTTCTTGGCCAGGGGCAGTGTTCCTTTGATGCTGTGTCTGTGGGGTTTTGGGGAGACACGAGTCTCAGCAAACACAGGCAGTTGAGGGTACATATGCACATACACAGAATTACATGCACGTATGCATGTGCTCATGTCATATATCACCAAGTGCCACCAGACTTCACATTGTTGAAATATTGTTTCTAATATCTGGCATGAAGCTTTGGAGGCTGGTTGCTGTGGGAAAGGAATGAAAGGCTTGCAAATGGGATCTTACCTAGGATGGAGGCATCACTGCCACCAGGAGCTTGTGCCTCGGGAAAACTGCTCTTCTAACCCTTGGGGCAACTTGGGACAGGAGTGGTTTGGCTGGCTTCTCACCTGGCACACTGGATTTCCAGCAGGAGCTGGGCCTGGGGGATTCACTGTGTCCATGTTTTAACACCCAGGGCAACTATGTGATCTGAAAGGGCATAAGGTATTCTTACAGCATTTCTGAAGCATGTCAATATTTTGTCTCCTTTTCACTCGTTTGTACTGAGTGTACCTGCTGTCTGCCACCTCAGGGAGGCTATGATCACTTGTGCTGTGCGTATATCCTGATGGAGTACTTTGAGCTGAAAGCTATTGACTAGAGAGACTATATTCCATCCATCAGAGCTTTCCAACAGGTTTTAAGAAATGATACTCTAACACCTAGATTATTTCTTGGCCATATTTGTCAGGAATGAGGGAAATCGTACACAATGCCCTTGGGATGCTCCTGTAGGAGGTGTGCTGCTGGTTGTGCTTTGCAACATGTCAATGAAAAGGACATTGCATTAGAATATGTGGTTTTATTGCAACGTTTGTTTCTTTTAGTTTTGGCATTTGTTTGGCCTTACTGGGAATTGGGATTTCCCACCCTGAGCTCTAATATGAAAGACCGGGAATTTTTGACGCAGCACCTCCAAATCAGTGGGGGCCTGGTCTCAGCCCCTCTGAGTTCTGAGGGTGAACTTGACGTTTGTTGCATGTTGGTTTTGTTCCTCTATCACTCTACTTCCACCTCAGTCTGTGGTATGGAGGTTGATTCAGTCAATCCATATTCAGGCCAAACATCCATAGAAGTCAAAGGCACCTGTTCAGTGTCAGCACTGCAGGACTTGGTGCCACAAAGAACAATTACAGTTATTTGAAATATTTCTGTGATGTGGGGTATTTGGCATGTTGCTGTCATGTCTGTGCCAAATTTCCATGTTTACATCCCAAATAAAGACTAAAAGTAGCACAAAAAAGACCAAGTACAGTATAGACTACCTACGTTGGACCAGAGGAAGAAGAAGGTGCATTCACAGGCTATTTAATGTGGTTATGGTGTGCAGGAGTTGGACGAGATCTATCCCATGCTCTTGTCACAGGGAAGTCAAGAGATTTGCACCAGTTCTGTGCAGTGGGCTCCCAGGTACCCTGGACCCCATCTTAGTACAGGGCTACAACTCTTAGCAATTTTTATGCTGTTGAGCCTTGTGTTGCCTTCTTTCTCAGTTGTTTCTCCCACATTTTGATCAGTGTTTTCAATAGTTGTACTACCCTCTGTACGCAACCATTTAGGTATAAGTTAGGCACTATGAACCCAAAAATGCACGCACAATATCTGTAGCCAAGGCACATTATGCACAGTATATTCAGACGTAAAATATCCCTGACATTCATGTACATATAGATCCAGCCTGCTAAAAGCCAGCCAAACCCCTCCACAGCGTGTTCTTAAGTGTTCCGACAGGCGCAGAGCCAGAGTTGAGCCCAGCACAAACAGATGCTTCTCTTCTGGCTTCAGCGTGCTTCAATTCGGTGCACACGCCTGCTGGGCAGGCTGTTCTGCACTGCCCTTCTTTCCTGTAGTTGGGGAGGAAAGCAAATCTGCCTGCGAGTTGGAAAAGGTGGGCGAGGGCGGCAGCATCTGTCCCATGGCAGAGAGCCTTCTGCGGGCGAAGCCACCCTGCCGGCACTGGAGCTACACAGGGCAGATAAAAGCAGGCGTCCCTCCTCTCGCTCGTCTCCTTTGCGAATGCTGTCCATCTGCACTGACACTTGCACCTTCTGCCAAAGTGACAACGTCATTACCACTTGCTCAATATTTGAGCTACTGAAGTATGTTCTGCATAATTCACTGCTGAGATGGGATAATGCATTCGGGTGGGCAATGGAGCGCTCCGGGCTGCTGGCTCCCCACTGCAGCTCTGCTCTAGGGTTACCTGGATCGCCGAGCAAGTTACTTGCTGCCTAATCCTGATGCCTTCAGGTGGGGAATCCGTCCCTCTCAAGCCTGAATGGCAGGAAAATCCAAGAAGCAGTGATAATTATAACATTAAAAACATTTCACCCCAGAATTCAAGGAGTAGGTGGAAAAGCATATAGGAGCTGATGGGAAAGGAATTGAAATGACCCTGGGAGAAAACTGGAATGCTATACTTCTGAAGCCAAGGCAGTACTAGAAAGCTGAGATTATCCTCACAGAGCGTAATCTTCTTAGGCTTTGTTTGCAGGCAGCTCTGGGCTGTTTAAACAGAGCAAGAGGTGGGGGGGAATCCAAACCCACATGTCTGTTATTTAAATGCAGACTAATTTTGCTGCCTGTGTTCTTCACCCTCCCACTTGGGATTCTGTTGGTTGGCTCAGAACAAATGGCTGTAAATCCAGAAACACACTTTTTCCCTTTCCAGTCTTGTTGTTTTGCTTGCCACAGTATTTCCTCTGGGTCTCCAGCTCTCAGAGGATGGAAATGAGATCCCTCAGAGCTGACTTCTCGGGAGCCCCTGAGTTGTTGTATGGGTGCAGCGCAGCACTGTGACAGCTGAGAGAGAGGGGGAAGGACTCAATGTCCTTTTTTGTTTTCCACCTTCAAGGGTTCTCACTACCTTTGATAGCTTCCCAACGCGTGCTGTTCTGGGGCATGCACCATTGTGTGGTAGGTCAGATGAGGCTATAGAAGCTTTTATACTCCCCATAAGAGAAAGATATGTTCTTTAGCAGGAAAAATGCTTCCACTTTTCCTCTTCAAAATCTGCTAACTTTTGTTGCCAAAACCTCAAGGGTGAACTGGTTGTTAATTTAGTTTTTTTTTTTCTTCGAAAAATATCAAATTCCTATCAGGAAAACTACGACCTATTTAGGCCCATTGCTTCTCCCGTGATGGCAGTCTGATGTATGTCGCCCCATCAACACTCCCTTGCCACGTAGCCTCTGTGCCAACCCTGGGACAGTGATGACAGACTTAGATTTTGGTGTTTAGGATGTAGGGAGGCACCCAGGCCTACTGGTGGGTTGTGTGGAACATGGAGAAAGGCCATCCCTGCTTCCCTCCTATGCCACATATGCCAGCTTCGTTCTGCTGAGCCAGTCTCCCAGCATGAACTGTTCTTTATGCCTTATCCAGCAGAGTTGGCTTATTTTCTCTCCTCTTCACAATGTCACTGCTAGCTGTATTGCAGCATCCTCTGAAAGGATGAGGGTGTACAGTTACGCCTAAAGCAGCTGTTTGGAAAAGAAAAGCATATGTATGTGTATAGGTAAATGGCGTCTTGTGAGTCCTTTTCACAGACTGCCTGGCATTGAGTTGCTCAGAGTAGTCCAAACGTTCAGAGAAGACTCACCACTGTTAGGCTGCATCGTATTGTAAATTGAGGGCAGTTGAGCAAGATATGGTTACAAACACTGTGTGGAAATGCATTAGTATTAAAACAAAGAAAGTAGGGTACCCTTTCAGAGTATTTTAAGAAACAGTGATTTTTGCAAAAGACTCCGGGGCCATGACTTTTGCTTAGGTGAATATGAGCTCTGAGGTTAACATGGCCAAAGGACTAAATCACTCCCTAGCTACGTAAACAGGAGAGCAGTGAGTAGGAATAAATATATCTAGTTTTGGTAAGTGTAACTGCTATCCATTTCTTACGCTCACAACTGTTATTATATTCGAGGGCATTCATTATTAGATGCAAGAGTTGTTAAACGATTGGAAAATTTGCCGTTTAGTGAAAGTTGAAAGGTATCCACCTGAAAAAAGAGAAGGTAAAGGGGTGATGATCATAATCTACAGTTACCTACAATGGTAAACAGCAATTTAATAATAGAGAGCTTTTACATTCTTAGAACTTAAAGCATGACATTATCATGTGGCTGGAAGTTTAAGCTTGACAAATATAGACTAGAAATAGCCTGCCCATTTTAAATAATGGGGATTAAGTAATAATAGAATGGTTTTCTACATTGCGGGAAAGCCATCATCGCTGGCAATTTTCAGTCAAAAATCCCCTTTCCCACCCCCTCCAAAGGATTAAAAAAAAAAGGAATACTATAGTTCAGACACAGCTATTGGACTTGAAATAGGAATTAAAACGAAGAAGTCAAGCAGCATGAGTTGTGCTGGAGTTCAGAGCAGATTACTTCATGGCTGTGGGGAAAAAAAAAGTTATGAATATCCATCTCGTACATCTACTGCAGAATCTGCACTGTTGTAAGCCTAGCACTTTATGGCATAACGTAAAGGCTTCTCCTCACTCCCTGGTGTTGTTTTCCTTGCATTGGCCCAAATCCCACAGCCTCCTCCTGCTGCGTACAAAACTGCAGCGTAGGTGACTTACAGCATCAGCCTTTTCATCCTAACAGGAAGTAAGCTAACACATTGCTCAAATCATTTAAGCAGACTGAATTTATCTTGCAGAAGCCTGTCTGCTCAACTTTTCTTTCTTCTGCTGACTTGTCAGAATGAAATCTCATAATCCATATGTGAAACGAAAAAATAAGTCAAAACCATTCTCATAAAACACCAGCATCTTATCATTGTCTCGAATCCCTTCTCCCTACCCATTAGATGTGAGGAGCTTTTTCTTTTTTGATTAGAAGGACACATGTTTTTTAACAGGTGATTCCTTAAAGCTATAATTTACAGCTCCTCCTCCTCGTCTTCACCAACCCACCTGTCATGCTCAATCTCCTGTTACATTTTGCTAATGCCACTGAGAGCTGGTCATAAACCATTGCCCTAATTACTCAGAACGTGGGGCTGAACGGTTAGTTAGCAGCACTATTGCAATTATGGCAGCTTTTCAGGTCTAATAGCACTTTATGTTTCGCTGCTTTTTATATGTCACTGGTTAAGATGATGAATTAGAGGTAGTACCGCACCACCTGCTCCCCTTCTCTTGGCGGTGGTAGTGCACCAGGAGGATGCTGCCGAGGTATCAGCTGGTAGCTGACTGGGAGCACCTGCAGGTGGCTGAGGTACTTGACCTACGCTCCTCTGTGGACAAAGCATTCTAGGTTTGCATTTTCCCATGTTCTCTCAAGCGTGTGATCTCTCTCTGTTACCCTGCCATCACTACTGTGTTGGTTTTTTTCCTCCTCGGCGATTCTCCGATAGCGTTGAGGTAAGAGCAACAAGTACAAACCTTGGGAGAAGAGGCATATTAAACTGCACACAACTTTCTCTTCTCTTAACTTTTACTTCTTAAAATGCTGGATAAAAGGAAGGAGAGAAGCTGTGGCTTTGAACTTTTAATGTATCACAGTATCTTTGAACTAACTGGTGCATGAAATGTTCTTAAAATTCTTTAAAAACGTGATAGAGAATTATGATGGGTAGGCTTTTTTTATTTTTTTTTTTAAGGAACATGGGGGATGAACATCAGTATAGAGAACAGAAATTTTGAGTCTGGGTGTTATTTTGATGTTCTTGGGTGTTGCCTTCTAATTAAGAGCTTTAATTGTCTAGTCTTCTGCCCTCTGAAGAATTCCCCTTTACATTGCATTTATCAGTTTTTGAAGATAATATTTAAGCAGCACTGCATGACTACCCTCATAATTGGTAATAAAAAACCCAACAACATGTATTTTCTTGTCATACCTCTGATTCCACCTAGAGGGAAACTGGCCCTTTACCTGGAGCTGTTAGAGGAATTGTACCACAGGCATATTAGTTTGTGTGTGTGTAGTGCAGCTGGCTAAAGTGCTGAATTGCTGTGTTATTTAATTGATTTAATATGGGTACAGTACTAGACTGACAGCCTTTCTGCCAGCTTCCTCCTTTTATTTACAGCATATTTATACAGTGACAGTCATGTGAGCTCCCCACGTATGTTTAGCCTGGCTTAGAGAGCTGGCTTATCTGGCCAAAAAGGGAATCTCCATTACGTACTCGTTCCTGGTATTCTCTGTTGAGGTGTTCCTCAAGGGACTACATTTCTCCTTGCTTTTAGGGTGCTTCTAGGAAAACGTGATGTGCTTATGTTTTTTGCTGCATTGGTCTGATTTTTAGGGACAGGATCAATATCTATGAAACTCATGCCAGGAGGGTCTTGAACCACCAGCATACACTTTCCTTTGATTCTGCCCTGGGTCAGCTCAAGACCAGCAGTCTAGCAGTGAAGCACTATGTGGCCACTTCTTGTCCCCTTTGTGCCACGTTTGGATCTAAACTTAGGTGAGATAAGTTTCCAGATTCTCTTCTCAGTCCCAGAAACTTTCTGGAGCTGGAATGGCAGCTGGAGACAGAGAGGAGCCTGATAAGCTATGCAAAATGAAAATACATCAGAGAAAGAAACATAATAAGAATGTTGATTAATGTTTCCTTGAACAAAAGCGTATGTGGCAACTGAAGAGGTTCTCCACGTTGTTGAGGAGACATTCTCTGAGGAGAGCAAATGCAGCGCACAGCAGAGCTGTGGTTTGTCTGCCATGAGGGTAGATAAAATACAGAAATGTTTTAAGACCAAATTGTACCATACTGCTGAAACCAGTAGCACAGCTGTAGTACAGTGTGTCAGCCAATTGCTAGAAAAGAGCCAGGACCCTTATGACCACATTTGAAACAAGTTAAGGGATTAAGCTCAAGGGTAGTGAAAGTGTACTTCATTCCTTTACATGTAGGCTGCCTTTATATAATTTAAGTAAGTAAATAAATAGGGGGACATTTGTATTTCCAGTCTCCTCCTAAGGTAACATGCAATAAGCAGCTGTGGTAATGAGTTACCACGTTTCGTGCCAAAAAATTCTTCCTTGCCTTGGCTACTGATATTAATGACCAGATCTGAGGGTGCTCGTGCATCACATGCACCATTGCGTAACGACCTATACTAGCTTTGTGAAGTGATTTATTTTCAGCCTTCCAGCACATGACTGCTTTAGAGCATTCTCCTTTCTTGTCCCAAATTTCTGTTGCTACCTCCCACTGTCTTCCTCAGCCTGCTGCTTTGTGGCTAGTGCCAGCCTGAGTATCCTTTAAGAAAATGCCCTTAAGGGATATCATGCCATTACGAATGTGTCCCAGACTTTTTCCAAGATATGCTCAAAATATTTTTTCCTTCTACAGCACAGGTTGTGTCTTCCCATATTTCCTTGATTTAAGTTGACTTGACTTATATTTTTCTTGAGTTCAAATCACCTTATTCTTTGCAAAGCTTGGCATATACCTCACTTGAACTTGGCCAGTTATGTCTGAATTTGGACTTTCACGTGTTGAAAGCAGGCCAACCATATGTTTGACTGGCTCAGCAAAAAGAGGCAGTAAGTAGAGGAAGTTAAACGTCCTTAGGGTGTGATGTGGTTTATAGAGCTCCCAAAGACAGTAGGAAGACTGGCTACATAAGATCCTAATAACTGCCTGGAAGCATGGTGGAACACTTAGCTCTTTAAACCTCCCTCATTTCCTGTGCATTATCATTTCTCTTGTAACAACTGGAGGGATGGATGGCATGAGAGTGACAACGTGTGATTGTTTTACACCAGATCTCTGATGCAAGCCACTCTCAGTTGGGATTACAACCCCTGGGCAGAAGCCTGTCCTATATTGTGTTTAAGATGGGGACTGTGTGTATGCAATGTGTTTCAGCTTTTTTTTTCTTGCAGAGCTTCTGTTGCTAATAATATCAAGACAATGAAAGTAGTGTTAAAACTTGCAGGTGTTCAGTGTGAACTGGACATGATACCGTGTTCTTATACCAGGACCAGATGTATGCTTATTCTCTCTAAAATTTAAAATCTCAGGGCCTTATTTTCAGGCTCTTTGCTGACCTCCTCTGTGGTAGCCCTTTCTTGCTGCCAGTGTAATATCTTTTTGTGGGATTTTTTTCTTCTATCTTGCCTTCCTGGTCATTTTGTAGCGGACTAGTGTTTGCTGCCTGCCTTGTCCTCTCTCTTATCTGCTAGAATCGTTTGTTGATATTTTGTTCTTTTCCCTCTTATGTCCTGAGAAAATAGCAAACAGTCACCTCCACTCCCTGTTCTTGATAGTGTTGCTGTTGTTATCCCTTTCTCCAAGCTGGTTCTCAGTCCTGAAATGCAGTCTCTCCAAATTCTGATGGGAGTTTGAAATCCAGAGCAGGACTTGACTCAAGCCTGAGCCTGTCTTTGGTTGTAATATGTGTTTGCATTTTCTCTGCTGCGCCGAGCTCATCCTTCTGTCTGCAGCTTTGCAGAGATGAGGAGTGGTTCCCAGAGCCATGCTCCGGTAGTTATTCAAATACACTGAAACCTGCGTATGCAGGACAGGTAGGGGAGCCTTCCTTTCAATCCCCTCAGTTTCAAGGAAAGGACAGGATTTAGAGCCAGGTTTGTTCGTGCTTCCGTGCGTGTGGAAGCTGCAGGGAGAGAGAACAAAGGAAATTCAGTGTAGCCTTTTGGCTGCAGCTCTGGGGCTAGCTGAGGCTCTTGAAGTAGAAGTATTGTTAGCCCTTTTCCCAGCAGCACGGAGATAAAAAAAAAAAAAAAAAAAAAAAAAAAAGCATGACCGAGGAGCAGGGACTCTGAAAACAGAGTCCCCATCCCCAATTTATGTTGTAATAATTAGTCAATGTGCTCTCTCAGAACGGACAGCAAAAGCCAGAAAACCTGACAGAGACAAGTCTCTCGATTCCTCATTCTCATTGCTTTTCTTCCAGCTTTATCATTGAAGTTTGTAGGGGACAACGTTATTCTGTGCAGTATACGAGCGTTAAACTATGCAATTGCTTGGTGAAAAAGTGCACTGGAGCATCGAGAGAGAATTTTCCTTTGTTTTTACATCTTTCTTTTTTATTAAAGAAAGAAGCACAATGGATTAATTATAAAGCTAGCAGTGCACGTGACCTTATACTGTCATTGAATGTCATCATCAGTTTAATACCCACTGAGTAGAAGGGGGAGGAAAAGTAACAGACACATGCGAGGGAGGCTCAGGTGAGACAGGATGGTGTCCTGGTGCTGCAGGAAGCCCAAGTTAATGAGGTTGCTACCTGGCCAACCCAGAGCGCTGCTCTCTGGGACAGCAGCTCGCAGGCTGCTCTGCTGTGGAGTCAGAGCAGGCTAAGGTTACCTTCACAGCTATAATTTCAGTACTGCTGCTTTTTCACGGAAAGTGATTTTTTTCATTTGTTCAGCAAATGAGGCAGAGGAAGAATGTAGGGGTATGTGGCACGGAAGTGATTTCCTAAACCCCAGGCTGAATTTGTGTTGCTCAAGACCTGGAAATAAGAGCCGTGGGTTTGGTTCTTTCCTCAGTGTGCCTGTGGTCTGAAAGGAGTGCTACAGAAGTTGGTCAATTTGCCTCAGAGTGAAATTGGCATAAATGGAAGAGGGTTTGGGCTAATTTTTAACATAATTGCTTAGTTTCAAGAGGTTTGTCTGAAGAATCATTCCTGGTTAATTCTGCTTCTGTACAGTTTTCTAATGTGATTACATGAAGTTCATTCAATGAACCAGGGAGTCTTAACTCCTGCTTTGCCTACCCCCAAATGAATATCATTACTTGCCATGTCAACTCTGGGGTGAAGAAAAAGATCTTTCTTTCAAAGAGTTTTCAATACCTTTTTACAAAAGGCAATCCTCTAGAAGGCAAAGAACGTGATACCTCTTATCTCCAAATTATTTTGCATAGGAAAGGTGGAGGAAAAAAATCCTTCCTTTCTTCTGAGAAGGAAGTTGTGAGAACTGGGAATAAGAAACAAGATGAATATAGGAGAATGACAGCAGGAACCATATACAGAAAACATTGTCATTCTAGTCTGGAAGGACTGACCCTAAAAAAGAATTAGGAGGCTTTCTCATGCATTCCTCACCTGTCATAGGCATTATTGATGCTGTGGCAGCATAAAAAGAGTTTGGGATTTGAAGGAGAGGAATTGAACCATTTTCTCCATTCATTTCACACGGAGCAACTTCTAGCACCTATTTAGATATTTACTCATTACCTGAAGAAAGTGAAAAACTAAGAGACCAAGTTATGTGCCTCAATACCGATAACGATCTAAGTCTGAACATCTTTAAACATAATTATCTTCAGGGAGGGTTACATATCTTTTATCTCGAAAGTCAGACTTTTAAGAAATTATTTAATTTAGATGTAAGTGCTTAAAATTAAGTGGTTTTACATCTAGCAAATGAGACTGGCACCTGTACTTGGAGGTAGAATGCATTAGGACTATTCTGACATTGCTCCTTTTACTTCAGTGGAAGTATTCATAATTTAAGTGTTCAAGGGTTCAAACTTCGGTACTGCGCACAAACAACAGTGGTATGTGTCTATTTAGCTAGTTCATTGTATTATAGAACTCTGGCCTGACCTTAACCTGGTGGGATTGTAGTGTCTTAAAAATTAATTTGGTAAGAACTAGGGGCTCATTATCCACGTATAAGATATACATACATACATATATATATGCCACACATTGTAGATAAAAATACTGAGCAATTTAAAGCAGTTATGGCTTCCCATATGTGTGATGGGAACTGTCTAGCTTGCTATATTGTAAACTGGCTACTGAATTTTTTCACTTTCTTCTATTTGTTAGAATCAAACGAAATTTGTCACCATTTGGCAGTTCTTCACTGGCTTTCAGATACAAAAGCTGGATGTTGCTGATAAAAGCCTTATAGTTGCTGCCTTTATGTGACAAATGGATGCCAGATATGGTCTGGAACTAATTTTTAAGCACTTAAGGGCAATTTACAGTACTTGTTACATTAGATGCAAACGCTGGTTTCTGCAAAGTCAAAAACAGTTTCAAGGATAACAAGTAGATTGAATTAATATAGCTGAAATCATATTGGATTGCTTCAAAGGCCATTTGTTAATGTACAGAACACCTGGAAAATCTCATTCTGAAAGAAAAAAAAAAAAACACACCACCACCCACCTAAGCAAAGACAAATCAATACAGAAAATACCTATGCAAAATATAGCAGAGATGAAAGGAGGCTTGGGGAGGATCTGCATTAAAGCCTTATGGGAACACTGTGAAAATCTAATCCAAAATTCCAATGCAAGTTTGTGGTTGTTGTTGTTGTTGTTGTTTTTTCCAGAACCATTAAGAACTCTTCTGCATTTTACGTGAAAAATCCATGTGTTAATACCCAGTATTTAGGTTTCATTTTTCACTTCCAAATTTCAAATTACTAAGCAAAATCTAAATTAGTATTGTTGCTTTGCAGATAGGTAAATTGAGCCACAAGAGATAATATTCAGAGCTATGAAGCGTGTCACTGATGGCATTGCAAGTACCAGTCAGCTCCCATAAGTTATCGTTCGACAGGTTACGCCGTGTCCTTAGCTGCTTGTGCATCGTTTCACCCATCTTGATCTGACAGAGTGGGGCTCTTACTCCACACACACACACACATGTACACACACCAGCACGTTCCTTTTCTATTTGGGAAGAAAAAAAATGTAAATACTGCTGAATCTGAAAAAAATATTTATTTTTTTATTAGTATTTTAATAAGTAATAAGGAATTTATAACCAGCCTTGCACATTTTTAATATTTTCCCTTTTTTTTTTTTTTCCAAATGCAACCAACTTGTCAGGAGAGCAGGAGAGAGAATGAATTAGCTCGTATAGTTTGCTGCTGGTACCCTGGATTTGACTTCAAATGCAAAAATAAACAGTATAAAGAGTTTGTTTTCTGGCTTAAATGATTCGGATATAAAAAAATAATCTGTGTGGTGAAGTAACGATTTTCAGATGGTGTGAACTGACTTCAGCAGAGCTGCACAGATTTACCTTGGCTGAAAACCTGGCTCAAAATCAGATTCTATTTCACAGCAGAGGAAATGTCTTAAGACATTCAGAGGAAAAATAATTCAAAGCAATATAGAATACCTGGTAGGGTCTTTTTAATAAAGATAGAACTTAATCATGTCTCAGAGAGGAGCTGGTTAAAGCTTGTAATGAAGAGATTATTTGGTGTCATTTGTTGTAGGCTCTTCAGCAATTATCTGGAATGTGGTTTGGATGGCATAGCTATACCCTCTCTCCCTCCAGCAGCACTTGAATCATCTTCATGTTGAATTTCAAGAGCCACTAGAGAGAAAAGAGACAGAGGCTGGTGTCAGATCCTGGCTGACAAACCAGGTTGGCTTTGCAATAATCTTATACGTTGTAGCAGGAGTGCAAAAAGCATGAAGGGGATTCTGAGAACAAAATGCTCGTGTTTGATTTACTCAGAAAGAGCATAGGAGTGGTTAAGAATGAGTAAACCATTCCAGAGAGATGGAGAATATTCTCCTTTTCTTGGCTGTTTGGCTCTTTCAGAAATAGAACTGGGTTTGTTTTATTGGTTTGGAAAACATTTGGTGCAGTTGTGCTATTCAATTGCCTTGAATGTTTGCATTAATAGAAAAGATGGATTAGACCAAAAGTGAAAATGCCAGTCCCCCAGTAGGCACTTTTTTTTTAGCTCACTACAAATAAAATATGGATCCAATTAAAAACCATGTTTGAATATACATTGCAAGGTATATGTGCCCAGATAAAAACTTGAACTTTTTTTTTGATTAAGTTTGTCTTTGCTTGGAATTAAGAGGTATTAGAAATGTTGTGAATGAACATATAGTCCTCTGGGATTTAAAATGCAGCTTAGTGAAACAAAGGACTCTGAACAAACGTGAAAAGGTGATGGAAATGTCAAATTACATCCCAGGATATATCATATATCAGCAGAACTGTCATACTTCCAGTAGAAGTAAGGGAGTATTAGTGCTATTGCGTACAACACACGTGATAGTTCTCTTAGAAAGTGTGTGTGTTTCTGGTCGCTCCTATTTAAGAAAGATGAATTTCTTCTGGAAGAGATAAAGAGAAGAGCTCCTAGGTTGATTAAGGGAATGGAAAGTCCTTCACAGAAAATGATTGCCAAAGAGTTTGATTTATTTAACCTAGCATAACAAAGGCCAGTAGGGAATATGATAACTCTCTGTGCATCTACATCAATCAGTTGAGCACCAAGAAAGACAAGTGCTCTTTGGTCTTGTAAAGGCAAGTTTTCCCTAAAAAGAAAAGAATGTGAATTTGAAATGGTTAAATGGAATTTGAAGATAAGAGGGAAATTCTTAACCCTTAAAACTGCTTTTGGTGTTGGCTTTTTTTGGATAGTTTCCAAGGAAATTTGAGTAGGGAGAAAAGGGTCAAAAAAACTAGTGTTTTTTTGAGATGGAGCTTGAACCCTTTCTCAAACAGAGTTGCTGTGGACAGAATGGACAGATGGAGAAAGGTATGAGATCACTCTGCCTGAACTTGAAGTTGTTCAGACATGACTAAGATCTGATCCAGAAGTTGCAGGGCTGTGATAGTCTGCTACTGCGAGCCAGATAATGAGACCTGTTGAGTGGGAGGATGCGTTAGCCTGGGCACAGCACCGCAGTAATGTACCTGCAGATCTGCAGCTGGTTCGTTTTGAGCCAGTACTGAGCACAGACATAAGACATAGTTATGTCTTTTTATGTAGACACACTTTGAGGTTGGCAGAAACAACTGAGGCAAAAAGCCATTTGTGCTGCTTTTGTACTACAAAGATGGAAAGCTAGAGTGTGATGCTAAAGGCTTCTTGCAGCGAACATAAAAACCATCCCATAAATGGTAGCAAGGAACCCTAATTGCAGTGTTTATCAAGATATGTTATGAATCCATGTTTGGGATTTCATAGAGTTGTAACTGCACAGTCTCCCTCTAAAGCCCACCTCCAGCTAAGGGTATACATCCTGTGTAGCTCTACGTTCTTGCATTCTTTGTCTTTCCCACACTCTAAATTGTAGTGGGTGAAATCATGACCTGCAGTAAGGGAGATGCTGGGGAGGTGGAGTGGTCTGACCAGGCAGCAAGCAGTGTGGGCTTTGGGTTTCCAGCCCAGTGTTGGAAGTCTCACTGCCTTCCAGGACCAAAAGAGCCTGAATCTGTTGACCATCTACACATGCCATTCCTTTAAGGAAGGGGTACAGAAGAGACAGATTGCTTGAAGAGAATTTGAGTTGTTCATTAACTGAAGATGCTTTTATTATTGTTTAATTATAGCTTTTGAATATGTCTTGAAAGGTTTATAGGTAATGGGAAAAGCTCTATAAACTCCGGAGTGTTTATGGGGCCTTAATGTTCTGTTCTTCCCTTTTTCCACATTACACTGGGAATTTCTTCTGCCTTTGTTGACGTGCTGACAGCATCTCTAACCTGCAGGAGATTGACAACTACTGCTGTGGGGGCAGTCCCACGCTTAGGCAGGCTGAGATCTGTATGCAAGTGTGGAATTGCAGTCCATAAGGAAAATGCTATTTGAGCTGCATAATTAGAGGATAAATTGTTATTTGTCAACCAAAATAGAGTAAAGAAACCTATCTTTATCTAAAAGTTTATCATTAGTTGAAGCAGAGGGAGGATTTTTAAGTTCAATTTCAATAAAGAGAAGATAATATAGAGCTGAAATTCTTAAATTAGCTGTCTTTATTGTAGCTGGTACTTTGGTTAATCTTTTTAATTTATCACTTAGTACAGGGCAATTACCCACCATATGGAAATAAGCCAAGGTTATTGTATTACTAAGATATGTTTGCAGTGTTCAAGCTACAGTTAAACCGTACCAACTGTGTTGGTGCAATAGTGGTAATGGCTCTATTGAGAGCTCCAGGTAGATTTCAGATGGTGACCTCTTGATCCCTCTTATCAGTTCAATAGTAGGTAGAGAAGCTCTCCTAGGGAAACTTGACTTTGATTAATGCTGTCCTTCCTTTAATTGAGAAGGGCTGATTGATAGGATAAAACTTTATGGATTTATTTCAATCATTTAATGGGGCAAATCATCAATTATCATTATCTAAATTAACACAGATTGGCTTAAAGGCAGAAGTAGTAAATTGCTTTATGGATTACCTCAAGTACAGTACACAGGTAATTTATTCGGCTTAATAGATGTAATTTTCGACCTGGTAACCTGATGTGTATAGGTTCCTTAGGTTTTCACGTGGAGGTAGTTATTATTCTCTCCATTCATTATTTTCCCATAACATGTGTGTTCAGCAGATTTTGCTAATATTTAAAACACAAGAAAGGAGTAGTGGAGAACATAGAAGAAAAGAGGTAAACACCAGTCCACTTCTGTAGTGGTAATTATCAAGTGGTCATTTATTTTTTGTGAGATTGGCTGACTTTTTCCAGTTTCTAGTGGAAAAAATTATATTAGTCTGTAGACTAGTACCTATCCCACTTCAAAAAGCGCGCACACAGTTTGCTGACATCCTTAATGACAGCAGCTGAAAAACCAAAGGAAACATTGTGACCTTACTGGAAAATGTCTTTCCCAATGTAACACAGCTTGGATTATAAAGGAGGGATTAATAGTGATTCCTGCAAATGTATCTGTTCTGTGGACTTGATATTCTGGGGTGAGAGTCTAGCACTGTACCAATGCTAATGTCACTGCAATTTGATCAAGTTCTATTGCAAATCACATTAGTCAAGACCACACCACCCATGTGTTCTTTAAGCAAATGGTTGTTTCCAAAATACAGAGAATTATTTCAGTTCTTGGTAATTTGCTCATCCTTAATGCCACAAATATTCTAAACAGAATTGTTCTGTTTCTTTAGTTATGAAGTAAAAGCACTTATGCAGCTATCTTTGTGTCTTCCTCTGCTCTCCTCTGTTCTGTGAGAGGAATTGAGATGGAAGAGGTATTCTGATGTAGATCAGAGGAAGGGGGGTTGTGGACTCCTAATTGCTACAGCCATGTAGACTAGATGGGAAGAAGTACAAGATGGCTTGGAGAAGAACCAGTTTTACTCTGAAAATGTTGATGGTATCTAAAAGACCTTTCTTCTGTATGTCTCCATTAAGCACAGTGCATGAACATAAGACAAACTTTAAGCCTGTGCTTAAAGCTCTTGCAGTGCAGTATTGTACTTGATTAGAGCTCATTGACTTTGTTGAATTGGAGCCCTGGGACTGTTATTTTGATCCATATATCTGGAAGTCATAGATTCTCATCTATGGTGCTACTATCTTCACCTCAACACAGAAGATAAGAGTGGAAGATGCTTTTTGATAAATAAATAATTGAACTTGTTGCTTCTTTCTTTATTATTACATTTTTAAGGGGTTATTGACTTTACGAAGAAATCGTTAGTTATCATCAGCATTTTGAAGGACAAATATAGCTTTAATGCAAATTGACAGCTTTAAGTATTCCCTCTGATAGCCAGATTCGTCATTGCTGGCATGGCTAAATGCAAAGCATGTGTGGTTTCAGATTGCTGCAGTGGATCTGGAAAAGATGCAAATTGTAATCTCAAGGTCAAAAGTAAAGCCTGGACTTTTTTATTTTCAGTGTTTTTCTTAGCAGATATTTACTTTATAATATAAACTAATTAATTTCATACCACTTTAATTTTCCTTAAAAAAAAAAAAAAAAGCCCTGGTAATCCCTAATAACTTCCAATGTTCAGGAAACCTTTCAAAACCTAGGCTTATGTAGCTACTTCTGAAGTGGGATGTGAGGAGGACACAAGGTAAAACCCTTTTTGATTTTGATAGTGCAGTGCAGCTCTGCAGATCTGTGGTTTACACTTTCAGCAAATTCCTGATTAGTTTACATGCAGTGTTTGCGTACACAGATCCTGGAGCATCTGAAATCTCAGGGGAAAAAAATCAGGTACAGAATAAAATAAGTGCCTGAAAGTGTCCCCAGGTGTATTATCTGCAACACTGTTCCATCACTATTAAAACGCCTCCTTAGTAAATGAAAAATGAGGTGACCTGGTAGCAGCATGAAAGTGTGTTCACAGAAGGAGAGTATCAAGCACTAAAGGGATCTTTAGATGAAAGTATAACCAAAAACAGTAACTAGAAGCTGAATCCAGAGAAATTCAAATGAAAAATTAGATACATTTTTAATAGAGAAAGTGATTGATGGTATACACAAAAATAACAAAAGTAGTAGGGAGTTCTCTCTCTTTCTTTCTGCCAGGAGGTTTTTAGGGAGACGTCTTTAGTTTCTTGAAGTACCTTCACCCTGCTTGCTTATGGGAATGCAGCGTTTTGAAGTAGAGATGGTTGCATGCCTACTGTTTTATTTTGTGCTAATTGGAGACCAGCTAAAAATGAATGAATTGTGTTCCTACTATCTGTTCTTTCATGGCAGACTCTGATTCAGCTTCCACTATGCAGTTTGAAAAAGCTTATCTACATCCCACTGCCCTCATTCAGGACCTTGGGATTTCAGAGGGCTTTGGATTTTGCCATAGCCAAGAGTGAACTGGACCTTGGTAGTTTTTGTTTGTTTTTTCCCCCGTCAGCACACCACTATAGGTTTGTTCCTACTATCACATAATTTCATTGATTCATTACTAATTTACAAGGGAAGGTACTGTTGCAAAGGAGACATCCCTTCATAGCTATATCAGAGCTTTGTTCTTCTCACTACAACATGCTCAAGCATTAGGAAAGGTCTCCCTTGTTAGATGTTTGTAATACACAGCATGGATCTAAAATTGAAATTTAGTTTTGAGTATGAAATATGAAATCCAAGAGGACATCTAATGGTACTCCTCAATAGATGATGCCTTGCAATAAACTAGCAATGAGGACAAAGATCAGAGGAATAATTTGTTAGCTGATGGCATGTTGTTGTTGTGAGGATGGCTATTCCAATTGCATCTTCTGCTCGATTGCACACCTAGTTCTTTGACATAGTGTAGTCTCAGCTGCTGGGATCAGCTTTAATTTACTGTAAGCTGAGATGAGCTGTACCCATCATAGTGACAAAAGATGTACCTGAACCTTTTGATGAGGCTGCAGATCTTTAACACATCCCAGACGTGTGTATTTTTCCCCCTCACAGTTCAATGAACATCTACTTCAAGAAGCAAGGAGAGAGTGAATAGCTGTTCACAAAGATGTGAGCAAAGCTGTTTTCCTCAGGCCAACATACATTTAAAAATCCATTTTAACACATGCATTTATACTATCTGTTTCTTACAGAAACAGTCTGTCTACTGAATCTTACCACTTGCTAATTCTTCTATTAAAATAGAAGGTTAAAATGACTGTTTATGGCTTTCTTACATTTATTTCTTTCCATCATGATACCTGGGGCTACACCTAGATGAGGATGTTTCTTCAGTCACAAAAAACTTTCGGGAACAGGGTACCCCCTGGAACAGGCTTTCTCTGGTCCCTTGAGTTGGAAGTACCCCAAGTCCATTTGAGAGGCTGCCACATCAGTCCTGCTGGGGTAAACCTAGCCTTCAACCAACAACCTTCTTCAAGCAGTTGCTGAGATGTGGAGTGTGGGGTGTGTTTAGTAAGCTACTGCCTTGTGACCATCTGCTGTTACAGGAGCAAGAGCAACACCTCTTGCATCATTGGCTAGATTTTTAATTTCCAATGTGTAGCTATCTTTGATGATGATTTAACTCAGTAACTGAGCCTCCTAAACAACCATGCTTGCATTGGATAAATCAGCTGCTGGGTACAGACCTGCCTACTGCAGTTATCACAGCATTGTGTATACGTTCTGAAGGAAAGAAGCGGGGAGCAGAATGACCCCAGTCATTTGCTAACGAGCAACCTTAGGTAATCATCCAGACGTCCTTTCCTATTAACAGAGTGAAGCTGAATATCTCCACAGTATGATGAGAACCAAGGTTAAACTCTGTTTGCTCAGACACGCTTGTTCTCTGCCTCTTCCTTGCATGTTCACACTCTGATCTCAGGTGATGTGGAGCCTGATGGAACCTGGTTCGTTATTTCTGAATAACCTTTCCTGACTCCATCCTGCAGCACCATAGTGTATATATCATGTAGAGGCATCACTGCTGACATCCATACAAACGTAGGGAGAGAAAATTCTTGATCTGAATGCTGTTGCTGAAGTGGCCACAGAAGCTCATGCAGCCTACTCACAAGCACTCTGGTCTTTCAGTCCAGCTGCAGATCATGATCTTTGGCATATCTTTAAAGATTTTCAGAAACAATTTATTGCACTTGTGGGTGGTCTTCAATATATCTCATAGCTCGTGTGACTTGTGTAGAAGCACCTGCTTGCTTTTATATGTGGAGATTGTTGTACTTTCCAGATGGAAATGATTGGGACCTTATGAAAATCAAAACTGCTTCTCGGTCTTAAGAAAAGGTAAAGTTAAATCTTAATAAAATTCATTATAAATAATAACATATGTTGCCTTCTGTGAAATGGCTTACGATGAATTTTCTTCAAAGTGATGTATTGTGCAAATGATTCCCTTTGTTACGAAAACAATCGAGATACTGACTGCACAGCGGATTTTATGTGGCTTCCGAGTTCGATGAGATGTAAGCTCACAGCAGACAGGGAGGGAATTGGTAGATCTGACAGAAGTATACTGGTTTAAAAAAAAAAAAAATCACCGTCTGACCAAGGCAGTACCTTTCTCTTGTCAGATCAGCCTCATTGTTGCATTTCTATGGAGGACCACTGGAAATAGAGCAGAAGATTAGTTTAGCCACAGGAGGGTTTTTTTACAGGTGTTTCAAAGGTTCTTATGTGCTCCCTACCATCTTCTGGAAGGAACTAATTCAAGCTAGGTAGCTAACCATTCTGTTTCCTTGATGCCTCAGTTGGAAAGATAAATGGCCTTGGAGAGCCTCTAAAGAAGCTGTGAAACTGATGGATTTGCTTTTGTCTTTTCATGACTGGAAAGGCTGAGTGTTGCTGGCCAGATCCAGGTACCATGCAGAGGTATGGTATGGCTCTGCCAGGGCTGCTCTCTCTTCCGTGCTGTCCCAGCCTGTGCTTGGTTGGCAGTATTTCCAGCGTGCTTTGTTTTTGACATACAATTTTTACTGCTGTCCTTGGCCTCCACACAGGCCAGGCTGGCGTTTTTATCCCGAGTTGAAGAGATGTTTGTAGATTTCCTAGTCCATTATGGCCAACTGCAGCTTTCACTGTTCCAGTTCGCAACCCCAGCTCTTGCAAGCACTTCTGCCATGGCCTTCAGCATCTCTGCAGTCCTAGACCAATGCCTTTTGCTGCTGAAAATCAAATGTGACTTACATTCTGCCTACATTCCTTGCAACGTGTTTTTGCCCTGGTGAGCATAGTTGCAAAAATTTGCTCTGAGCAAATCATCTGAGCACTGAATGATCAGGAAAAGCCCCCAGGCTGCACTGTGGCACTTCGGAAATAATTTTCTCAAGATCATTTAGTGGGTAAAGCTATTTACAATTTCACTTCACTCAGAAATAATTGCAGGAGGGAAAGAACCATGGATGGAAAAAAAAAAATCCATTATATTTATGTGAATGTATTATTATTTATTTGCTTATGTGCAGAGCCACTCTTTTAATAGGATGTAGACAATTGGGAGTTCTCTGTTCTCTGCATTTGTTAAAACCCTTTGCAATGTCTGCGGTTCCTACAACTGGATGTTTTGAAGGGTATCATAAGCACCGCTAATCCCCACCTGGAAAATGCAGCTGTCTGCGCCAGGAAACAACTCTTCTTAGAGGCAGGCAGTTGTACAAACTGTGGAATGGAGAGAAAGGATGCCGGGATCTGTGAGTTATGGGCTATGGCTGCCAGTCTGAGACATTATCAATATGGCTATTATGCAGTGTTAGGTCCGGATCACACAGGCCCCTGCCAAACTCCTCTGCACTGAATAGCCCCTGATAGCTGCGTAATGGGTGAATGAAGAGACTAATGAAAGGAGACACAATTAAATTCCAATTCTGTTGACCTGCTGGTTGTTAACTGTCTGTATATCTTTGATTAGAAGTCAATTATGCCTGGTTTTGCACTAACAAAGTGTGGGATTTTGATTCAGATTTGGATTCATAATTTGGGATTCTGGAAAAGGTAGTGAAGCTGAAAGGCTCTTTTAGTGGTGTATAGGCTTACACAAAGTGGTTTGTTTTGCACACCTGAATTTTTCACATTGAGTGGGTGAGTTGAAGCTTAACTTTACCAAATGTACAGCGATTATGCATGTAAGTAGTTATCTACAAATTTATTAATCTGTAACTTGTTTGTTTATGAAAAGCTACTGATTATTTTTCTTGGAGTACAAAAGCAACACTGAATGCAAGAGTTGTATAGCAGCAGCGTTCAAAAGGTATGATTATTGGGTAGGCACATAGAAGATTACATAAGCCACATTCTTTACAGCATTTATCCCGGAATGGAGGTACCTCGTACTGGATAGTCATTTTCACAAAGCACTGAAAGTGCTTAGGTTAAAAATGAATTAGCTTGTTTGAACTGTATATAGGAAGCTATGTTCAGACCTGGAGCTCGGTTTGTGTTATTCACGTCTAAAGGTTTAACTTTGAATCCAGCTGAGCTGATAACTCCTGAACTGTGCCTTTTAGGTTTTAGTCATATTATTGCACATGCTGTTATATACATTATTTATGACAGGGATTCCAAAACATTTTAAAGATACATTATCTTTTGGGACATCTCTTCACTGATTCTCAACCCACAACATCCTGGTAGCAGCAATATAAACTGCTTGCAAGGAAAAGTGAGATTAGGAATGTGTATGTTTGTGTCTTTTTAACGTAACTGTCATTGGAAATAAGGAGACAGAGGAAGAACTTTGTGATGAAACCATTCTCCCCAGACAGTCAAAAAATGTCTTGTGTACCCTTTGTGCTCCACAGACCACAACTAGGGCGTTTCTGCTTTGTGCCACAAATCTATTTTCTTTTTAGCTTTTTATGGCGATGACTTTGCTTTTATTTTTGTAATATGCTGTTAGCGTTATGGGCAGCGCCTTGCAAAAAAATGCATTCTCTTGTACTATCGCACTGTAGTCCTTTACTCTTAACTCTTAGGTACTCTTAAATGTACAGTGAGTGGAACTGAGCCAGTTCACAAGTGCAGAACAAAGTCAGAATTCTGATGGTGTCAGACATTGACGTCATGGGATTTGTATTGGCTTTTAGGAGGTAAGCCTTGCAGAACTGTGGCTCTCTAAGCATTTCGGATTTTGTGTTATACTAAAGTTTTTACCACATGGTGATCACTTTGAAGTCCACAATAGCGTTAAAGAAACAATGGAAGAGCTTCTGCTCCAAAAGTATGTGCATCTGCTACATGAGCTGAAGGAGTGTCTTTGTCAGCATTAATTAGCTCTAATACACAGCTGCATGTTCCTGATCATTTCTAGTCATGGTCAGTTGTCAAAATAGAAATTAAAACATTACAATAATAAGAGAAAGTATAAAAACAACACAAATATAGTTATTATTTTCCTGAAATACGCTGCTATGTTCCAAAAAAAAAATCTTCCAAGGTCAGAAGTTTTATTTACATCTCTGGTTTTAAATTATCAGTGGAATTTTCTTTTGTGAATTGGTCTAATGACTTTTTCAGTCCATTTGTACTTGTGGTAGAAAACTGGATTCTGTCCTATAAAAATGGGTATCACTACTGTAATTAAGAATTATGTGGAAAAAGTCTTTCCTTTTATTTTTCATAAAGCTTTGGCTTGCTATTCTGATGTCCCTTTCTTATTGTGAAATAGTGACTAATTGTTCCCTATTCATCTTCTCTGTGCCTTTCATGGCATTGTCTATTCCTCTCGTAAATCTTCCTAATCATGTCTTCCAGGCCGAAGAATCTTCATCAATTTAATTTCTCCTTGTACATCAGCCATTCACATTTTGCCCTTTCCTGTACTTTGTCTGGTTCTGTTGTATCTTTCGGAGGTGGCTATGACTTCTACTAGGATCATTTTCCCTCTGCAGAAAGGACTAGTACACGTGTTTGAAATATATGCAGTTCAATGTACTGCTTATCAGTAAAAGGCAGCCAATTTCAAGCACTGCTGATTACCCTCTATTGCTCAAAGGTGTACCTGAAGTGCACCTCTGTGCACAGCTGATGGGCACTGATAGAGACCCCAGCTCGCATATTGATACGTGCAAACACCGGTCTGTCACGGCAGGCTCTGCTGCAGCTTCAGCTATGTAGTTTGAAAAAGCTTATCCACATCCCACTGCCCTCATTCAGGACCTTGGGATTTCAGAGGGCTTTGGATTATGCCATAGCCAAGAGTGAACTGGACCTTGGTAGGTGTGTTTTTTTTCTTTTGTTTTATTTTTCCCCTGTCAGCTCACACTGTAGGCTTTTTGTGGGTTAAAGGAAAAAAGGGAGATTTTCCTGTAGCTTCACCAACTCTATTGTCTTCTGGAATAAGCAGAACAAAAAAAAAATGGTGCAAGGATTTGAAAGCCTTGGAGATTAACTAGAATAGCTGGGCTTTTGGGAATGTCAGCTTTCACTTGTTACTAATACATGTAGCTTTGTGGAAGCTGTACTTATTTTCAGAGAGGAAACAAATAGCCTATGATTTGAGTCATCTCCCCTTCCATGTGTGGACTAAACCTTTCATTTTTCCTCATTAGACAACAATATTTGGGCCCACATGTTTTAAACATCCTCTTAAACCTGAAGTCATACAAAATCAGAAGGAATACAGGGAAATGAAATGGCATTTCCCCAAATCCTCATAGGAGAAAAAAAATAATATTTGAGATTTGGAGGAGGAAGAAGGGGACTGACAATAAAAAGAATAGGAAAACAAGAATTCTAATGCATGTTTAATGCAGCGCTTTGATTTGTTACTTATTTTAAATAACTGCATTCGTTTAGGGAATAACTCTCTTATAATAACATCAGCCTCAATGGAAGAATCAGGTGCAGCAACTTGTGTAATATTTTGATCAATTTCCGTAATTGAAAATGCCAATTTTCAAATGAGTGCCTGCATTCATTTGCAGAATATTTTGCCCGTATGCGGCACTAGCACAGCTATTCTACTGCATGCACCTTTTTTATTCTAAGCTTACTAAACTGGAGTATATAGAAATTAAGTACCTTGACATTTCTCCTGTGGGTGGAAGTCACCTTCAGGGAAACCAGAAGAGTTGTTCTTGCAGGGAATGAAAGGGACTGACCACTAAGAGAGACCAACGTACATAATAATTTCATCAGACTCTGAAAGTTGTCCCACCCTTACAGGGTCATGGTGTATGTAATAATCTGTTTAGAGTCAACCGTGTTTTGTAAACAGTCTCTTTGTTTCATGACAAAGGAGAGGAGAGTGTATGTATGTTTCTGTACAAGAACATGGAGCTGATGGCCTGCTGAGCACAAAATGCTCGTCTCTTCAGAGCCTTAGCACGTTCTTCCTTATATTTTACCTAGTCTCATTTATAATAAGTAGTAAATGGTTATCAGTGTTCATATGTGACAAATAAGCACCAGGAGAAAATGTTGCAGTTAATCACAACACATCAGGGGAAGATATTTCATTGTGATTATGAGTCGTGGCTATTAAAACTTATCATCCAGTGAAGTAAGTCTGTGGTACTTGCTTGGCCATTTATGGCAACATTGATTAGGCAGCAATTATTTATAATTGAAATAACAATATCAAGTGTGATTCTACAAATATTCAGAGCAGGAAAGTCTCTCTCAAGAGACAGGTCAAAAAGCATACTTGTGTTTCATATGCTGACCATCACTCTTTAAATCGTCAGTCATCAAAGTTGCCAGCAACTAGTATCTAGTAACTCATGCTCTGTAGAAGATCTCCTGCTTTTCATAACCAGAGGAGCATGAAATAGTCAAAAATTGGCAGATTTGTATTAAGATGGTGGGGGCTGCATTTTCTCCCAGGAATTACGGGACAAGATAATAAGGAAATGGGATTTTCAGTTGCAAAAAGATTGGATTATAAAACAAGGTCTTCGTGCATTTGGCTTCTAATAATTTTCACCAGCTTCCCACCACAAGCATTGTGTTGTGTTTTTGAAAGTACGAGTAGGAAGGTCATGCTAAGAGGTTGTACCATGAAGCAGTAGAGATGTCCTTGCTATGGCACAGTCCCTTGAGGTTCAGGTATCTAAAAAGAGGAATTCACTTTCTAAGGAGGGATACTTTAAGAAATCCTGACCACAACAACTATCTGTCTGTATCTGTTTCTCTGTTTTTTTTAACATACCCCGTGGTGGTATTTAGAATGGAGTATATTCCTGTTTAGAATGGGAATACATTTATTTTGTTAAAATTAAGCTGATAAGGAATGAGGATCTTGTCAGAGGTTCTAATTTGCAATTCAACTCCTGAGTCTTGTTCTATATCTGCCCCTTCTGACAGCATTATAGTAAATAAGCCTGTCAGTTTTCTTTGAAATAAGTCAGCCAACATTCAGTGAGTAGGTGAAAGCACAGCACACGGAAATAATGAAACTTGCCCCAGGGAACAAACATAATAAGTTGATAACTAAGATATCCTGGTTCCTAGTGGGCTACTTACATTAACCATGGGAGTTTAAAATAAATAAATATAAATAAATAAGGGACTAAAAAAGAACTAAAAACATGTCAAAACGTACAAAAAATAAAGATAATTATTATCGTAATGATAACAGAACATGGAATTTGTTAGCAAATCAAAGTGGTTATTTACAGAAAACTGTACTAGTATTTCTCAAAATTATTCAAAATTCATAAATGTTCAGTATAAACTGATATAGATTAATATTTTTAATGGTATTTCAGCTACTGAACATGAAATATTAAACCAGAAGGCCCTATTAATATTGGTGTGTAAATTACTGATAAGAAAGACCTTATAAGCCATGTCAAGTGTGGTGTGTGAATATATACGGTGTTAATGATGATTTTATATGGTATGCCCTGTATGGAAAAGTACTGTGTATTGATTATTGTAAATTTAGAATTGTAATCTTTCTCTGGGGATTTTAAGACCGTTGGTGGAAACCTACATCGAAGGCCATATCTCTTCAGGAGAATTTAGGATTAACTTCCGAAGGACTCACTGCAATTCATTGAGGGCTGTAACCTTCTATAGGATTTTTATCCATTCCAGATAAAATGACCAATAGACTAAGGCATCTACCATTTTCCTTTAAGAGAGAATTTCATAGCCAAATAGAGCTCACCGTCAAGAAGTTTTTTTGCTAATGAACCTTAATTTTCCTTTTATTGCTCCTCTTGAATTTTTCACAAACAAATAAAACTCTATAATTAACCATGTTTTCTTCAGAGTGGAAATGCTGGCCATAGATTAGATCTCTTGCTGTCAACAGCAGGTATTTATTCTTCTAGGAGCAAACAACAAAGCACTTCTCATTAGTTATAATTTGCAGGCCTCAGAAAGTTTGATTAACAAAATTTGCACAATCCTGTCTCTCTATTCCTAGAGTTCCAGAAAGGATAAGACTGGGCCAGAGCACTGGTTTTTAAACCTATAGCTAATGTCTCAGCAGGCATAGGTCAGCAAGGAGAAATAGCCTTTCAATGCTGATTCCTGGAGTGGAACTGGTACCCAACTAGTAAGAGGCAAAGAATGTGTTTTGATTCTGACGTATATTTGTGATGCTCTTCTGATTGCTGTAAGGGAGCTGCGACGATGATCTTTTCAATCTAACACAATTTTAAACTGTTCTTTGCCCATATTCTGATAAGGAGTGTATCCTGGCACAGGTTTACCGGCGCTGATAGCAGGCTCTGTGGCTGTAGGGAAATGCTGATACTATACTTCAGCATCTCTCATCCTGATATCTACTCTTTAGCAGATTGAAAAGAATAACAGAGACTTGAGGTGTTGTATTGTAGTGGATTGTCAATAGGAAGAATGTGTGATTCTAATGGGGTGCGTATGTCTCTTCTTATATATCATCTTGTAGGAAATGTGTTTTATCTTTTCTCCTTCCTTTCCCCTTTTAACTTTTTTTTTCTTGCAGACTTGCTTTGACATGTTTTCATCTTTCATTTTTCCATTTTTTCACTTTTCTCACACCGTCTTTAACACTTTCCCTTTTCTCACGTGCACACATTTATTTTCCTTTTTCTTTCTCTTCTGTTTTCTTATCTTTTACTCAATAATAATTGTGGACCAGACAAGCCAAAACATACTCCATACATTAATGAGTTTGGAAAGGTAAATTTGGAAATCTTCACTGTGGGGGAAAAAACTATGCAGGGGCTTTGTGAAAATGGGAGAAACCTGGAGGAGAAAGTGGGGAGATGCATCTTGTGCTCCAAGATTACGGTTTTATGTGGTATCTCCTGCAAGCAGCATTAAGTCTGCTAAATTCTGCACTGTATATAGTATATAGTATAGATCATAGTATAGATCATGGAACTACAGAGTTCTGATCCAGAATAGGTATAATCAAATTATAATGAAGGATGTGGTCCCGCGTGTGAGATGCAAGAACAGTAATTCATGGTGTTTTCTGATGAAAATGAGGATTTGAGGAGGTGATTAGTACTTTACTGAGAGCACGCTACAAGTAGATGCAAATAGCTGTGCAGCTTGTATTCTAACTGGTAGATTTTACTTACGGAGCTGGCAACTTATTCGCCTAATTCTAGTTAATTAGTATATTGCTATCCTGTGTATCATACAGACATCTCAGTTTATTTATTATATCCATCATGACAGTGTATGGCCACCTTATGTAGATAGATCTTATAGTTATGTTCCATAAACAAGGGGAGGGGAAGTTGCTCTAGCTAGACTCCTGAGTTTTCCTTATGCTGTCAGTAAAACAGGCTTCTGATAAGTCCAGGGTGAAAATAAAATTAACGTAATGTTCTGACTGCAGTCATTGGCAATAGGCTTCTCTGGAAAACAGGGCAGTAATGAAGTGAAATAACATCCACAGTAAAAAAAATAAAATATATAGAACAATAATTGATTATAACGTAGAAACATGATTCTCATTTATTCCTTTTTAGGAAGTGGTGCTGGTGTAGAAGACATATAGAGGCAATACAGAAGTGCTTGAGAAAAAATACATGTTTAAGAATCCTTTAAACTAAACGAGTAATGTGTCCTTACTATAAATAAGAATGAGGTACTCCATTTCTCCGGAGTGGTTTATAGCAGGAGATGCATAGCTCTGCAGCTTGATGAATGCACCAGTAAGGACACAACCAATTTTGGATCCCCAGTAATGCATCTGTCCAGGCCTCCTAGGCACTAAAACTTTGTTGCTGGAAGGAAAATATCAGTGTGCTACTATTTTTTCCTACTTTGGGAAAAAAAACGCTTAGAAGACTCTTAAGTGTGTCACCCTTTGTAAATCAAAAGCAATATCAGATTTCTACCTTTCTTTTTCTGTAGTGTCTCCACTTGGTGCTTTACAGTTGCTCTGTTCTCTGTAGGGTTCTATTGCGCATTCTCTTCCCTTCTGACTTCGTTGTTTCGTTCCCTTAATTGATCGCTTCCTTCTTTCATCTGCCAATTATGCAGCTTTTGTAAATGTGAGTGGAAAAACATGATGTATTTGTGATGTTTATTCCAACTCTCTCTCCCTGTCCTGTTCTGTCTTGATGCAGTCTGCTCCTGGAGCCGTATTCATCTAGCAAGTGACCCTGTCCTGCAGCAGTAGCCTGCAGTACTGCTGATACTGTCAGGGCTTTCAGGGAAGCTTGATTCCTGTGAAACACTGAGTGAGCCCCATTCTCTTTGGTAACAATTAACATCCTGAGGTCCTCAAATGCAGGATTGCCTCAGACTCTCTTCTCACAGAGATTTTCCACCTGTATAATTCCCATGCAGGCAGTGGAGATAATCTTTATTGGCACTGGTGTAAGCAGGAGGCGGCTCCTACACAGTAACTGTTTTTATTTCGCTATGTTGCCTAGCATTCTAGTGTGCTTGGTACGAGCAATATTATATATGTGTTTATCTGCACTACTGCTTAAGAGAGTAGCTTTGGTCCTATAGCTGTTGGAGTATGAGTGCTCAGCAATATTCTGGTTAGCTGTGTCTGGTTAGCACCTGCACTTCGATTTAATGAAGGTGGCTGAGGACCACAGGAGTTCCTGTTTTCTATGTGTTTTTGCTAGAACTCAGCAAAAACTGAATAACACGTAATCTCTAGAATAGTTTGTACATATCTGTGCAAAATTAGATTGTGCTCTGTGACAATAATGAGGGAATGATTAGAGCAGACAAAACATATTTTTTTAACTTATTCCTTGACATTTTTCTTTCAAATTTCTTGTCTATGGTGACTTTGATCTGCTTGCATTGGAGTATTTTGATTCTGTGATGTTAAGGATGATCTGTCTCCCAACTGAAGTTTTTCACTTCAGATTTGTTTGCTTCATTATATTTGCAGGGTTGCAGATAGAAATGAAATGAGTGTACATAGGAAAGATTGCATTGAGGTGACAATCTCCTCCTTTTGCTGCTCCAGCAGGTGCTTCAAGCTGTAATTAGAGCTTTCTTAATGCAGTAGAAATGCATAGCCTGCAAGCAAGCAAAGTGATTTCCTGTACTTAAAAACTCGTGTTATTTTGTTTCCTTGGACTTTCATTACGGCTTTTTGGTCAGTCGCTACTTCAAACAAAATTTGTCTGGTTGAGTAAAATTTCCAGGGTTATGTGTTATATGACTTTAAAACTCAAGTCTGGGAACTGGGACAAAAACAATCAAGCAAGTGCTGCCATATTTCTCTGTTCATCTGTTCTCTGCCTAAAGGACTTGTGTCTGCTTTATTTTCATGTCCATATGATGTTATCAAGGTTCCAGCTTCTGCTGGATCTGGGACTGCACCTTCATCATGTGCTACTGATCAGCTCTGGCCACTTCAAAGCACCCTGAGTAGGTGATGATCTCTGCCCAGTGTACCTCTTGAAACAATTGCTGTAAGCAATTGGCATCTAAGGACTTACTCAGATGGTAAACCACAGACAGGTGTGGTTGACTCTTCAATTTAGAGTCAGGATCTAGGGCACAAACTAAACTAAAATACAGACAAATGTTGTTGATTGCCTTATTCCAAAAGGGACCATCCTAGCAGCCCTGTGCCATCAAGTGAAGGAACAGTTTAAAAAAAAAAAAAAAAAAAGTCCATTTTTACTGAATCATTGGCATTTTTGGTGGGGGCATTGACTAGGTGATTAGAGGGATGAGAACTCTCAGAAATCATTCCATAGCTAATTTCTCAGATGACCTGACTTCCAAGTACCTACCAGGCCCAACCTAGCCCTTTTTTAGTTTGTGAGATCACAGAAACTCGGGATCAGACGAAACTTTAAGAAATCATATCATCTGTCCTCCTGCCTCAAGGCGCAGGATAAACTGTACCTGTGTCATTCTTGATGGATGATGATCTAGGCTGTTTGTAGAGACTTCCAGTAACAGACTCAACAACCTCCCCAGGCAGTCTATTCTAGGGATGCCATATTTAAGTAATGGAAAGTCTTTCCTTATATCTAACTTGAATGTCTTTTGCTGCAGTTTAAGGCCATTATTTCTTGTCTTGTCCACCTTTGACCAGGAGAATGGCTAATTTCTTTCTTTGGAGCAGCCTTCAGGTACTTGGAGGCTATTACAATGTCTTCCACTGTTTGTTCCTGATAGAGCAACAGCCAAAAAAGGGTATATGGGGAAAAAGGAAAGGTTAGTAAGAGCAGAAAGAAAGATGAACAGCTCTCAGTCATCATAAAATATTTAGAATATTTACTGGTCTGAATCGATTTGTTTTTCATGTTTTAGTGGCTTTTTACACCAAAAGGGAATCTGGTCTCAGATTTGCTTCGTAAACACTAGATTTAACTTTTTTTTTTTTCCTCCAGTATCCAGCCTCACCCCCCCCCCCAATTAATTTCTATAGTTAGTTTTTCCTTCTGCCACAAAAAGACAGATTAGAAAGAAGATGGGGGGGGGGGGGGGAGGGGGCAGGGAGAGATATTAAGCTTTTTTTTTAATTTTTCTGTTATTGTGCAGAAAATTACCCAACAATAATACTTGGTGTAATTAGGGAAGAGTGTGTCTATGCTGTACGGATTAGAATGATTCCATGATGCTTTTATCAGTAACTTCAATTTTGTCACTGACACCATTGTAAGCTAAATCAGTGAGAAAAATATTAGAGAGAGCAAGAGAGAGACAGCTAGAAGCAATCCAACTAATGGAAAGTGTACTGAGTAAAATGTTTTGCTTTTGAAGTATGCTGACATCTCAATTTTTTTTTTCCCCTTTAATCCAAACTTGTTTATCTGCTGAAGTAAACAGGAGCTCAGAAACAGGTTCTGCCTTTCTCTTAACCTCCTCTCACCCAGCCAACAAAGCAATGATTTTAGCAGAGATTTGTAAAATGCTTGCTGTGCTATTCTTCTGCCCTTATCTAATCTTTTTCTTCTTACCCTCTGTGCATAGGTGTTTTCTTGCCTTTCCTTCCCTTCTTTGATATGTGCTTTGCAGCTTGTGGTAGCTTAGTTCAACAATGAAGGTGTTAATTAGCTCACAAGCACCTGGCTAGGCAGTAGTTCATATGTCTGTTGCATTCCTACTGTGCAGGACAGATCAAGTATTAAATGATATTTGCTACTAGAATTATTAACAAAGTGCAATTTATACAATGGGTCTGCTGCTGTGGTGGTCAAAAGAGAAGTATAAACATGGCAGAAAACATAGGCAGGTTTTCGGTACCATGCTAAACTTCTGAGCACTTGGAAATTCTCTTTGGAACTTAATAATGACTGAAGAAATACAGTAGAAATACCTTGGCTTCTTAATGTATGTCATGGTTGTTTATCTTCCCTTATCTTCTCCCTCTGACAGTTTGTTGGTTTAAGTCCATCCCTTAGGGGTCATTTGATCATAACTTTGTTTCCTCTTGTTTAAGCCCCGGAGTTGTTTGCAGCCTTCTTCACCACTGAACAAATTGTGCTGAAGGGAAATGAGTCTCTCCCAGATGGGGCTTTCGATGTTACCTTCATGTAAAATAACATGGGGACATTGGGATGTGGCATGCTTTTTCAACCCTGGCTGAAGAAGTCTGGGAAAAGGATTACTGCTTCTGCATTAGTTTTGCTCCTGGGGTGTAGTAAAAATTGCATGCTTAAGGGGGTGGGAGAAGAGTTTGCAAAGTCCATGCAGAGAGACTCTTCCCATGCTGTTCACTTAATGCATCTACTTCTGGTCTCTAAATAACAAAGGGTCAGCTCTGAGCTCTTTGATGTTGTGGAAAATCAACTCCCTCCCTGTGTTTGGAGAAAGAAGTTACCAGAAGTGCTATCTTATTGCACCAACACTAGAAAAAGTATGTATTAAGGTATATAAAAGAGGTAACTGATGCCATATCTGCTCCAGGATTAAAGGCAGAGGCAAACAGTGAATTAGTAAGTATTTAATGATAACATTTTAGAAACAGACTAAGTTATATTTGTGATCTTTTAGTCTTACACAGAGTTTGCATTTATCCTTCTGTTTTCTTGAATCTGGGAAAAAGGGTCTAAGGAGCTTACAGTTTGCCCTTTGCTTGCAGGTGTAGTATACCATCAGATACAGCAAACCAACTGGGAATTGGGACTGGAGTTCAGCTCCCTATCTTTTCAATTTAATTACACAGGTCTGAGTTTCTTTCCTGCCATCATTAACAGCGTTTACAATCAAACAGAAATGTTCAAATATTTTAATAGGAGATGGAAGGAATTTAATCTCTGTCAACTCTTGGGAAGTCAAGGTTGCTCCTTCAGTGGCAGTTGGGATAAGTAAGCATTAGGGTACCATAGGAAGGAGAAAAGGATAGTCAGTGGCCTTTGACCTCCGTGCACAGAGGGTGTTTTGATTAGGTGCTGCTGAATTGAATGTGTGATAAGTAATTTACCAGTAGGAAATATAGGAGGAGAGCAGATAGAAATTACTTTTGTTTTTCACTGGAATTTTGTTTTGACGTGTCTCACTAATGACTGTGTGTTTTTAACGATAACAAAAGTTCGGAGACTTGACAAATAAGGAGACGGTTCTAATTGTTATAGAACATTTAAAGCATGTAGAATGAAATTTTTCCCTAAGTCTTCACGAAACCTGGTGAAACAAATTGCGAACAAGTCCTTGGTGCTGTTCTCTGCTTAGTCAGCAAGAATCTTAATGATGCACTGTAAAGATCAGTCAGGTGTAGAAATATGTGACTGCAAAACCCACCAAACAATAATGATTTAAAATACAGCACATGTAACTTTTTACGTGATTCATTTATATAACCTTTCCTCCCCTCACTTAGCAAATGCCTGGAACTTTTTTAGTAGGAGGATTTGAGGGGAGGGCAGAACATCACAGCTGCAGCCTGTTAAAGGTCAAGGAATGGCTTCATTATTTCCTGCAGCTGGGACTCAGTGACCAGATAGATCTGGCCACTGTAAGAGAGGGCAGTCTGGGCAGAACAGACATAAGCCTGTTCAGTAGGGGGAACATGTGGATTGTGAAGTTGGAAAGATACCTGGAATGTTGGTGAATGATAAGAAGACTTCATAACTTAAGGCAAGAAACTTAAGGAGGGAACTATGGATTTTTCTGTCTTTTAGAATAAGAAATGTGGTGGTGGTATATAGCAGTGGCTTCTGAGATTTGGAAGGTGTGAGGATGGGCTGCCTAGTTGTCTCCTCTTTGGGGTTTAATCTTGAACAAATACATTTATAAGGATAGCCTTAGCAAAAAGGGCTATGAATGATAAGATTATTATGCCAAACCTTGTCAGTTGTAGCAGTGGAGGGGAACAATGAAGTAAAATGCCATTTTTGAAGGGCAAGAGTAGGGCAATGAATGTTGTATGGTAGCTTTTGATATCAAGAGCTGCTATGTGTAGCACACTGTAGCTATGGAGAGCTGTAGAAAAGAAGGCTTTCCTAGCTACTGTAGGTGCTGGAAGAGCTAACCCGTAAAGTAGGTCCTGGAGTGAATGTTGGGCAAGTGGTACTGATTAATATCTAGTTTACTGTGAAGTTTTTCCATTTTCTCCTAAACACCTGCAATGGACGGAGTCATGGTCTTGTTTCCTGGAGCGAGAAGGTTATGACTTTTTTTCTGTAAGCCTGTATATCCCCGACCTTGGAGGCTGTTTGCCTTTGCTGATCTGCAGTAACTTGACTAAATGGCTGAGCACTAGAATGAACTTAAGGTTTTGAATGCTGGGAGAGGGTTCTTGCTGCAGTATTAGATGCTAATTCAGTTTCCTGCTTTCCTTTTTTGAGGTGTTTGTGAAGAAGGGGGACCCACCTGGGAATGCAGAGTTCAGTAGTCTCAGTCTGTGCCATCAACCAGAAGTGAAGTAATAGGTTAAATGGAGTAGAGGACACTCACAGCAGGTTAAGATGCCTTAATAAGCGTTAAAATCCAAGTTGAATGTTTTTTTTTCCTTCTTCTATAGACCAAAATAGCTTCAGACTACTTGAAATACAGATTATCATATGTCACAAAATATCTCTTCTGGGGAAGGAGAAAAAACTGTTTTCCTTGTCTCTATTCATCTTAAAGAAAAGGAGTGTTAATCATGCAGCAGTGCTGTGTATTAACAGAAACTTCAGTGCCAGGTAACTTGCCTCTGGTGAATAGTCTTCTTCCTTTGGTGTCTGTAGTTTTGCTCCTACAGCCAGTCCGCCCCTCAGGTGCCCTGGCTTGTGAGCTGGTGTGAGTGCCACAGCTCAGCCTCTGCAAGTCACACAGCTGCTGCGTCTCAAGGGCTCAGCCTGGTTTCTGTGTTCTGGTAAGAACTGGTGCTATTTCTGGTCGATTGTAATAACATCTTCAAATTTCTCGTGTTTGTATAGACTGCGTGCTCAGAAGACCCTACAGTATCACCGTAATTCTGTTTGAAGGTGATTGTTGTCAGCAGTCATCAAAGTATTTTCTGCTGGACTACTTGTAATAATAACCTATGAACAATATATGGTGGGGGGAAGGAGGGAAGAACAACCAAAGTATTTGTTAAACATCATAGCAAGAAATGCCAAGCAGTTATTTAGTGCTGCACGTTACTTCATCATCACTTGATTATTTTACTGTTTCATTTCTGTTTACATACCCCATTGATTCTTTTGCATCTGGGTTTTGCACAATTCTTTCAATAACATACGGTTCAGTGGCTATAATTATAGGATTGTTAAAGTTCACATTTCACTATTCATCTTGTTATCTCCAGTAATGGAAGGTTGAAATAAATGCACATAATTACATGGTTGGTCCTAAATTATTTCTGTATTGCTGTTACTAGGACTCACTTGAAAAACAAAACTTAGTTTCAATGCTTTTGTGGTGAGCTGTTTCTTGTAAAACACGTTATGCATCTGAACCTATGTGCTTTGGTGTTCTGGTGCCTCCACCTCCATACCATTGAAAGCCATGCGTTTCATTTTATTTGTAAGTGTAGTAAAGGGTGTTCTTCCCCCGTGCCCCTCCCACATGCATTGGTAATGCCATTATGGATGTGCTAGCCTGCTAGCTATCTAGTGCTAGGCGTGCTAGCTGTTTCTCAGATCTACTGATGAGCCCTCAGAAGTCTTCTGCTAGAACAACCTTAAGTGGCAATAAATACAGCATTAGACAGACTTTTAATGTTTGCTGGCATCCAGGCAAACTTGGTTTAACTAGTCTTAAACTTTACCTGGAAGTAATTCCCAGACTAGCAATGGGGCAGAGGTTGGTAAGAGAGGTCTCTGCTCTTGAAAGATGTGAATAAGAGGGGTTTAATAGCGGTGTTAATTTAAGGTGGATGTGATTAATGCATCTTGACTGTGTCTGCCTCTCAGAACCACAGGAGTATAATTTGACTGCCCAGCATGGATGAGCTGTGTATGAGAAGTATGAATATGTTAGTCCAAAAGGTTCCATTTGCTGTCAGTGCTGCTCATAAGCTGCAATTTTTACCTCTCCTTCCTAGCTGTAAAGTGTTTAAGCATCAGCTGGAGGAAACTTACTTCACAGTTCTACCTGTGTTGGGGGGGGAAGAAGACAGCAACAGGTAGCTTGAACTATTTAAGTGAAGTCCAAGAAAAGTGATTTGGTTTTTGTTTGCCTTTTTGACCTACTATGTGCAGGTACAGTTTATCTGAAAGTGATAGCTGCATGTAAATGCCAGACATGAAAGGGATCTAATTTTTTAACCTTTAAAAAATAATTGTTCTGTGTCCTGAGGTCACAAGACTGAGAATGAAGAATACATAAACAGGATTCTACCTTAAGTTAGAGTTTTCTATCTTCTTTTGTGTAAGATCCTATACCTTAATACATAGCTTGTGCTCACAGACCAGTTCAAGAGCTTATGCGGGTGCTGATGAATTGGTGTCAATTGTACTTATGGTTTTGAGTGGAAGAACAGAAGAATGAGAGGGATGGAAGCGAAGCTGATATTCTACCAGTTCAATTTAGCTTTAAAGTTGCTTTCTAAAATTACTTCCTTTTTTTGTAGAATCACAGAATGATTTAGGTTGGAAGGAACCTCTGGAGGTCATCTGGTACAACCTGCCTGCTCAATACGAGAAATGGCATTTAAAAACATGCTCTGTCTTCCAGCATTGGTCTCTTGACCCTTCAGGGAGACAAAAAAAAAAAAAAAAAAAAAAAAAAAAAAAAAATTCAAAGCTGCAGTAAGATATCTAAGATGATGTAATTTGCGGTCATATAAAAGGTACAGTGTCTCTAAAGTTGAGGTCTCTGTAGATAGAATAGCTGGTGTGAAAGCATATGTATGTATGTATATATATATATATATATATTATTGGAGGTTGTGGGTGAGTTTTCTGTAACTTGTCTTCAGAAATTATCCCAAGTGTACAGATTGACAGAAGTATATGATAAGTAATTAGTGTGTATGTAGTTCCCCAAATCTTTAGGTCAGTGATGGAACAACTTACGTATTGTATCAATACAACATATAGAATCACAGAATCGTCTAGGTTGGAAGAGACCTCCAAGATCACCTAGTCCAACCTCTGACCTAACACTAACAAGTCCTCCACTAAACCATATCACTAAGTGCTACATCTAAACGTCTTTTTAAAGACCTCCAGGGTTAGTCAGTCTGTAAGTTAATATAGTCAGTATAGTTAATATGGTCATATAGTATATCAGTATAGTTAATATAAGTCAATATAGTTAATATAGTAAGTCTGTAAGTTAATAATATGAAAATCCCATTGAAACTGAGAAATTATTTGCTTCTTGGCATTCCAGTAGGACTACGTTTGAAATGAACACTTAGCAAGTAAAGGTATGCCAGCCTTGCTTTAAGGTTGCTGATGACGTGCTTGAGGATCACGTTTCTGCAAAGGAGGGTTTAAGATGGCTTTTAAGAAGCAATGTGCTCTGGCTACAGGAAGAAAACACTTGTACTTTTTTAACACTCCTCAATATTCATTTTTTTATCTACTTCTGGGCACTAACGAGCAACTAGAGGGGCAGAGACTAATAGTATTCAGAGAAGAGCTAAGAATATTCATATACATCTTGTAAGCAGAAAAAAAGTCTTGCAAATAATAAGGAAAAAAGAGTATCCCTTGGTGAATAAATAGTGAATGATGCAGAAATCAGCAGACCAAAGATTAATTCTGGCCAAGTATCTGCGAAAACATTCAAGTTATGTGCAGATTGGTGCAACTGACACTCTTAACAGAACTTGGAGGCTTTCATTCTGAACCTTTCTACTGGAAAATAATTCAAGTTAGTTGGTGACCTTTGCACAACATGGTTAAAAGAGGCATGGTCTATGGGTAACTTAGAGTTATGCTTGTCCTTAAAACAAGGACCAGATAGAAGAGGCTCCTTGCCTTGACTGTGGAAAGCTGGTAAAAGTTTCTTAGTAGTGAGAGGTGTTTCCTTGCCCTAGAGGAAGGTGGAAATAGGTGGATGTTGGGGTGGCAGGTACTTGGTTCAGCACTGAATAATTAATGACTCTGCTGCAAGTTCACTTATTTTGTTTGAAACCATTCCTGTCATTCAGTGCTCAGACCTCTAGCTCTGGTTTAGCCATCCTAACTCTTTAGGGATGCTTTTGATTGCCATACAAGCTGCTCTGGAAGTACATGAAAAAGCTGAGCCGATCACAGCCCCCACAGATAAAATTCTCCAGTCTGCTGTACATAAAAGCAGCAAGTTACCTTGTCCTTAATGTGTATAGACTGGGAAGGGTGCAGAGGCAAATGTGGGAGGAGTGAGAGAGCAGACAGCTTGCTGAATCCAGAGACGGTCGTTGTAGGTGACCTCTGTGTGTGGCCCCTTGCCAGGAGAGAAGCTGAAACCAAGTCATGTCAAATTGCAATCTGGTGTGGTGCTGGGGATACTTGTCAGCTGGAGGCTGTCAGCCATGGGTTTCTGACAGAAAACAGCTCTTGAAATTGGGGATGGAGGAAGGAGCACTTGTGCTCGCTGCACTGTGAGGACGGGAACATCCTGATACCTTCACCTTGCAGCCTGCTATTGGCCCCAGATGACACTCTTCCTTCCTCCTCCACAAATAAGGTACCTTATTTAAGTGTGGTGGAGATGTACCCACATGGAAGAGTTTTGCCATCCTGAATCTACCAGGGATCTAAATGGATATCAGCTATCCTTGCTAGCTTCCCCGCAGCCATTACGTAAACGTATGTGCCATCTGCTGCATCCTGTAGGCTTGCGTATGGCCTGGCTTGGGCCTGTGGTGTTAGACTGTCTTCTTTCAGAGTGAGCTTCTGGGGTGCAGTGAGCTAACTTTCTGTGCTTAATTGTGTATTTCTTTAAAAGGAAGAAGTTAGCATTGAAAGGAGCCCTACTCTCCAAGGTAAATAAACTCAGTGACCTGTGATATCTAACTGTTCCTTTTCCCTGAGGTAAGGCCCCAGACCTTGTTTTGTGGTGACACAGCTGCTGAACCAGCTTCCCACCACTCAACAGCTGCTCTTTGGTGGTTTGAGATCCCATCTTTGTGACCTCTCTTGCTGGACGCTGAAGACTGTTCCAGGATTTCAGCAATCTTGGTTTGACTCACTATCATGGGTCCTTGTGGCTTTACTTACTTTTATTGCTGCTCCAGAATACAAATAATAGCAGCACATTGACCTGCATACAGGCTTCCTTTACTTCCTACCTTTGTCCTTCCTCCTCCTCAGTGGCAATAATGCTTTCATGTAAAGGCTCTGAGCTACCCACCAATTTAGGATGACTAACTATGAAGACAGACTTCCATGTGTTATCCTAGTGGTGGACGTTTCTATACCTTCCATCATGCCCTGCATCTTTTTTTTTCTTAAGATTGCCAACAGTAAGGAGAACATAAGCAGAATAAACATATACATCTTGTATGTCCATGGCTCTCTTTTTTTCTTCATCTTTCTTATGTCTGGACATTTTGGAGAGAGTACTTTCCTTTTAGGCTTTGGTTACCAAACACATGGCACGTTATGCAGGCCTAATCTCCCTTCCTCCCATCTCAGCAGGCCTTCAAGGTGAAAGATTAAATTTGGTTATTTTGTGTCCCTCTTTGATGTGCCAGTAGTATCTTCAGAGCTCTTAACAAAAAATAATAATCTGCACAATTTTTGAAGTGAGATTTTGTTTTTCTTGTGTGCACCTTGACTAGTTAATGCTGCTGTTGACAGTGTGAGTCTGATAGTATGGAGCTCCCTAGGTTTTATGCTAGCCTATGAAAGGATTCCATCTAGGTCTTGAAACTAGGAGGTCAAATTAGGCTTAATTTAGATGCCTTCGCTGACTTTTGTTTAAGAGAAATGTACAGCTGATGCCTGAAAGAAGGGAATGCACAGCTGTGCACTTCTATGAGAAGCACTGGACTTGGTCAGAGACAGAGCCCAGATGCTGCCATAGCTACAGCGCTGTCAGTACTTAACAGAGCCAATTTGTGGCTGATACTGTGCTCCATCGGCTTCAGGTTTGATGGCGTAACTAAGATAGCTCACTGTTAACCAAGCGGGGAGAGTTGGTTGAGCTTGAGGAGGTAAAGCTGGACAGAAGCTGTGTGTTACCAAGACTGTTATATATGCTGAAGATGAACAAATGCAGTTACCTGTTAGTCTCATTTGCATTTGGTCTGTGGATTCAATTTTTTTCATGCGTTGAATGAATCACAAGTTGCTAGTGGATTTTATAGCATGCGCCCTCCCGAGACATCAGAATTTTTATGTTTGTTCACGTCAGTGTGACAACTCCTATAACAGCAGCCCAGGTGCATATCACAGTACCAGCCTGTATACTGGATGACTTTTGCTCAGATTTGAAAGGTTCCTACTGTAGTGCTTGAATAAACCTTACAGAGTTTCAGAATGCTCAACTATTAAGTTACACTCCTGTGGTTTGCAGTATCATATTTAGAGATGTCACAGATGTTGGCTTTGCCATTAATTGTTTTCTTTTCCAAATCGATGGAGTTTAGTGCTTGCACAAATGATGTGCTGATACGTGTTTGGAAGCTGTATCATGGGGTAGATAAATGTGATCTGTTTGTGTTATTTTCCTTCTCCCTGCTGCCCCCACCCTGCTCCAAGTTGCCAGGTGTACCTCCCAGTGAAGCGTCCCTCTGCACACACACTGCTCCCTCTCCTTGGCTCTGTTCCATGTCCCTTATGGTTTTGCTCAGCGAGTCTAGAATTTGAAGCATGGGCTACTTAAGCGAACCATAGGAGTCTGCTTCAGTCCTGACCTGGAGCAGCCTGACTGCTGACACGTCCAGCTTTGCTAGTGTGCTTCAAGCTGAGCCAGTGGCCTGCCCCTGCAGAGTCCCATGGTGCTTCCTTCTTGTATCTGCAGCTGCTTGCATCTTGCTGAAAATGAAATGCACTAATGAAAATAATTGCATTGCTGTCCTCTGAGAGTTTTCTCCATCATACTAAACTGCATCTCAGTTCTGTGACACAGACCAATGTGTTCTTGGATGCCTTTGATTTTGTATCTTTGCTGTTTCATTTTAATCTATGAACCTAAGTTAAGCACAAGAGCTCAGAGGCAAGGGTCTCTTCAGTTTTGCTCCTCCTTATTTTTTTTTATCAAGTTGGAGACCTCACACGATGTTGCAAAACAAATTGCAGGCGAAGTTTTTATTTTATTTAAGACCATCTGTTTTCCTGCTTAAATTTCATGATTGCACGATTCTTACTGCTGTGCCTATGTAAGGGTTATAGACATTGCCAAAGATGTATTGGCTTAATTAAGGCTTTGAAGCTCATTTCCAAAGGCACCAGTGTGAGGCTGTTGCTTAATATTGAGTGCTATTCTGGCATCTGTCTGATGCTGAAGGTGAAGAAAGAAAAACTATGCAAGCTTATTTATTTATTTATTGGTCAGAACATGTTGAGTAGCCATTTCAGGAAGGATTATTCTTTTCAATGTATTTCCAGCATGTTGTATTGAACCTCTTTAATCATGTATTACTAACAACAACAACAACAAAAAATCCCCAAAGGAAATACTCTGGCATTCACACTACAATTTTCTATGCCTAATTTCACCCTTCTCCCTCCTCTCCTGTATTTCTTCTGTGTTAGAGTTAAGATATTCTTTGACCTTGTTTTTACCCACTCCAAGTCTTTGCAAGTGGTTATATACACAGTGTGCTGAGGCAAGCGTTCAGCTTTCCTGAGGTTTGTTGATGCTCTGTGCTTTTTTGTCCTGTGCCACAATCTTGTGCAAGCTATGCCTTTTTTTTTCCCCTTGCCTCTGTGTTCCTATGACTATGATGAGCATAATGATACTTGGCCTATCTTTGCCTATTGCTCTTATATTTACAGATTAAAAAGTCCTGTGAGAACCAAACATTTCAAAAGTGGTACCTTTACTTATGCTAAGTAGCAAGCAGGTAAAAACACTTTTTCGCTTGTTCAGAGGTACCATTGCTCTCACTGTCAGGGTGATTTGGACAGCTTACACGAGGATGATTGGTGCAATAACTTCTTGAAAAATAGTCTGTCCTGTTTACTGCTGAAAAAATCCTACACTCCATCAACCACACAGGAAAGGACTTCAAAAATATATCCAGCTTATCATTCAGTGTAGCCCTGTGTGGATATGTTCAGCCCATTAGAGTTCATCATCTGCAGCATTTCTATCTTTTGTAGGGCTTTTGTATTACAGAGGATATTGAGATCAGTTGTGTAATTGATGCAAAGTGGCATTTATGCTGTTTGTGCTGGGTAACTCTAGCCATCTAGGTGGATATAGATTCAGCCAGGAGTGTGGCTCAGGAGGAGTTATTAACTAAAGCCTTCTCTTGCCTGTTCTTCCACTGGTCACCTTGCTGCAGGGAGGCTGCAGAGCTCTTGCAGCGCAGCTTATGCCAGCGCTAGAGAAGAAGCAGGGAAGCAGAAGTGGGCTGCAGCCACCACGAGCAAGTTGTGCATGCAGGAGCGCTGGGCTGCTCTGGCGCCGAGGCTGAGCTGGTGCAATCTGGTCTAGTAAAAGAATATGGAATGTGAGAGGAGTTCTCACCTCCAGGGTAACGAAAGTTTCTTTAGTTGATACTGGTTCCTTGCACAAATGAGTTCCTGAGTCAGCAGCTGCATAATTTACTTGTGAAGCTACCTTATCCTAGCATTTTACATCTGTGTATAGGGATGGGGTGGGGAGAAGAACCATTAACCCTCTGCCTCGGCACGTCATGTCACAGCTCGGTACAAGATCATCACAGATTGCGCGTCTGAAGTATTCCCCTGGTGCAAGGCGCTGACACAAATAAGTCAATCATTGGTAGCACGGTGTCCACCTAAGTTTCAGTGCATCCTTGACTCTGAAAGCCTGCAAGCTCAGCAGGGAGCTTAAATGGAGATTTCACATGTCTGGAGCCTGTTCTGTGTGGATACTGAGCCACTAAATGTAACTGTGCGCAATTTGATGCCATCAGTGCTCTCAAGCTTGAGAGGGAGAGAGGGTGGAAAGCAAGAGTGCAGACAGAAGTGCAGGTGGTTAGTGCTGATAGATAAAAGGAAGAAAAGAGTTGTTTTTTTTCTTTTTTTTCTTGAAATGTGGGGGCACATGGATTGTGACATACCCCAAGAATGCGTGTTGGGCTGGACTGGAAAACTGAGCACAAGATGCCAAGGAAGATGAGCTGTGTGAGTCTTGGGATGGCATCTGAAAAAAGAGAGGGTTAAGTAAACATAGGTGGAGATGGCTGATAATGTTGCAAAAAGAATAAGATTTGGTGGTTTGTTTATTTAGTTGTTTGGTTTTTTTTTAGAGTGGGTGATTTCCCCCCCACACCCCCTCACAACCTCCACTTTGTGCTATTCCCTAACAGGGATAGAAAGGGATCCTTTCTGACTAAAGGGGAGGTGGGATGTGCTACCAGGTCTGGGTGAGCGTGGGGGACGTCAAGAGGAGCTCTGCCTTCTGGGGCTGAAGCACTTAGGCAAGACAGTTTAGGGTGAAAACTGGACTGGAACGAAAAAGAAGCACTATGCTTCAGGTAATAGGTATGTAGCCTATACAGAAGAAAAGGCCAACTCATCTCGGCACTGTTCTGGTACTTCCCAGTTCTTATTTCTTGATTAGTTAATGTTTGTAAATGTGAAGTGCCCTATAAGTGCTAAGTATTATTATGGATACTAAAATTGACCATAAAACTTAATACAGAGAAAAGTAAACCATGCACATTTAGCTGCATAACCAAAGCAGTTCCTGACATCCATTGACTTAACTTATGTCACAGAACAGAAACTGCAGTAGTTGTGCTGAAGTAGATGTGATCTAATGGAGTTTTAAAATTGGGTGGTATTTATCTTGGAGACAGCTGTAGCTCATCAGGGGAGGAACGGATTGAGTTGGTATGCGTGTGGGGACATTGAAATCGACTGTTATTTACCTGGTAATGAATAACAGTGATGAACCATTGGAATCTGTTATGGAAAGTTTTATCTTGGGCTTTAAAAAGAAAAGTCCAAGTCTGTTAAAGACTTTAATGTTCTGTTTTGTAATGCTGCAATTCTGACCTCAGGTGGCTGCCATGTCTGTGCTCTGAGGAGTCTAATTTGAACTTCAGCATATGGTCCCAGCAGCGTATCCTCCTCGTGTGGCCCAGTACTGCCAAGTAGAGTTGTGTATGGAGAAACTGCATCTCCGTGCATTTGTGTGTGCCAGGAGACCAGGATCTTTTTGTGGAAATGCAGTGGAACAGAACTTGTAAACTCATTGCCTGATTTTTATACAGCCTGGAGAGTGTAAGCTCTCTTATCAACTAAAATAGACTCCCAGCTAACTGGTATCTTACCGTGAATAATGTTGTTTACAGCATGCATGGAATACAATATTGGGCAAAAATGTTTCTTCTAAAACCCAGATAGGGTAATGCTACAGTAGGAAAGCTGATCGTTGATTTTTTTTTCTAGCAAGTATCATCACTGGGTTGTTCCTGCCACTAGAAATGTGTGCTTTCCTCAGGGGTATTACTCAACTGTTGGAACAAGAGTATGCTGAAGTAAATAGCTTCCCGAGGTTAATAATACAGCTAAAATAAGTGCAATATTTCTTTCTGTTTTCCTTGAATTTGTTGCCTCTTCATGTTGAGGATATTCTTGTTTAAAAATACAAGTTATTTCAATATCTATTACATATCCATGCAGGAAAACAAATTGGCATTAAAAGTAACTAACTTCTGGATTTGTGTTTTTGTTCCCAGTTTAAAAACTAATTGACTTGTTGTGTTACTAACAGATATTGAACAGGCAGAAAAGGAGTCAGGAACCTGTTGTTTATCCATGCCACTTTGGTAATTCTTGCTCAGGAGGCTGCCGACTTGCCTTGTTCTCATTCCACACATGCACAGCTGTCTTCAAATGGGTTTGGAGGAATGCCTGTCTCTGGGCATTGTCTGGCCTCTTACAGAAAGGTCAGCAATAGTGCAAAGTGCAGTGAAGGTTTTTGTGCAGGGAAGCTTCCTTTGCTGAAGACCTGGACAGAAATTTGTATAGTTCAGTCTGTAAAGATAGATTTACAATTTCCTTATTTGCCTTCGGATTTTCGAAGTGTCAAGTTCCACAACGCAACTCAAAATATTTTTTTGCAAGTCTGCATAGCATAACTTTTGAAAACATAAACCAGGCCTCAGATAATCATTAGCATGTCATCCTTTCGCAGTGCTGGCTTAGACTGGGAGCTATTTCCAAGATAAGATGTAAATCCCTCACAACTGTTTGCTGCTCAGGGAGTCTTCTCAGCTGGGGTGTTGTCGGAGGAGCATTAGAGCAATTTTTCACATAATCATACCCTTGAGTATCTACGGTTTGTATGTGTTAGGGAACTGGAATTGTGTAGTACTGTTGGATTGGCGTCAGTTCACCACTCATGGACTGTCCTGAGCAAAGACGATGTTGTGGTATGAGCTGTCAGGTGTCTGAAACATATGAAATGCTTCTGACCAAGTGTGTGTGGGGATTTGGTGTGCTGTTTTTTTCTTGAAAAATACAGGTAAGATGCATGTCTATGGTGCTCTAGCTTTTTTCATATACCTGGAAGTTCTAAAATTATTTTACTATCTGCAGTACATAATTAGAGGGAGTTGTTTTAACCAGTCATTGAAGTACAGCTACATCTAGGAAAGCAGCTTTTTTTTTGACTTGTACAGCAAGTACAGTCACTTCAGTTCATTCTCTTTATACAATGTTTCAGTTGAATAAAATTGTGTCCTCGGAGTTCAAAATGAGCTAAATCCCACTACTGTGCTGTTGAAAACATAAGGATATTTTTCTGTGATAATGTAATCCATCCTTAAGCGAAGGCTGCAGCTACAAGCTGCTGGCCTTGTGCAGGTGTTACTTTAGGAATTTGGGTGAAAAAATGACATTATCTCTATGACCTTAACCAGCCCGAAGTGAATAGAGACCCCCCCCCCCCAAAATGACTTTTTTTAGTCAGTTGGATCAGCACTCCTGAACTATTTGCCTTGTGAGCCAAACCAGGGCATGGAGTCTGAAGAGATGAGGATTGCACCATGGAAGGAAGAGGAAGACCACAACACTTTCAGTTGAAGTTAGCTTGTGCTTTTGGAGAACGTCAACCTCACGTTTGATTACTGGGGCTTGGTATTATAAAAGAAGACAACTAGTTTGTGGCAATAATGAACAGCTTTATTTACTTACTGATTAATTCTACTGAGAGCTGTGAAGAACCCTTTTTCTGTGAACATAGTTTCTAGCTTATCAGCTGCCTGTCTATCTTGAGCTCATCGAGGTTGCGGGCTGCCTTATTCTGTCACTTGCCCTCATGGACAAAGTCACTGTCAATGCAGTGCAATACCATTGTAGGATAAATGTTTCACCTTCATAAGGTGTTTAGGAGATGTCCTTAGGTGTTCTGAGTTTGAGTTTCATGTTAAAATAGCGCTTGGAAAATGTATATGTTTATGGCAAAAACACTTGTACCTTTTGAGGAAAATGAACTAAAATCTCAGCTTTCATCATCCACATGAGCTTTGCTCTCAGGAATTTTTGTAGTCCTGCTGAAAGCAGAATGGTCCTTCAATCATGTGGATGGAAAGCCCTTACTAGAACACCTGAGACAGTAGCTAACTCCCTGATAACATATCTGTAGACGTACACTCAAATATATTAATGTATGTGATCTGGAGAAGTTATTTAGTGTTTAAGTGAATCAGTGGCTTGAGGTATGGAATCTGAGACATCTGAGCAGTTCTGGTTCTCTTTAATAAGATGAAGGACATTTTAAATTGAGCTGTATCTCAGTAGGGGGATTCCTATTAGCAGGAGTTAACCAGTGGGCCAAGTATCTGGTACTGATGGCCATCAAAGGTGAAACATTGGAATAGATGGAGTGTGAATCTGACACAGAATGCACCTTCTTTATATGTGCCAATTAAAACTATCATTAATAATTACTTGGGTATTATAGAAGTGGCAGTTCAAGTAACACCTTGCAGAAACCTCATCTGTTATCTGAATTAAAACAAAGATGGTCCTTGTGTCAGGGAGTTTGAAGTCTGGTTCTAAAATGAGAAACAGACTGGAGAGCAAAAAGTAATAGAAAAGGTCAAGCTAAACCAGTTCAGGACTGTCCAGTTCAGACAAAGTGTGGTTCGTTCTTTATTTTCATGAAGGTGTTGAAATTCTTGGGATGAGTGTCACAGATGCATTAAACTGAGTGGCCTGTATAAAGGGTACAGCATAAGGCACTTAGTGATTGAATTCCTGTAAGGAAATACTGTATATGAGAAGACTATGGCAAATATTGCTTCATTCAGCTTCTGGAGTTCTATGCAAGAAGGAAGGAGATCCTGACAAATGTAAGCAGGAAATTCCAGAAATCTGCTTCGAGACATCAGTGACTGAAGTTCTGAAAAATATTCTAAGTAAGTTTCCTTAATAGAAATTAATTCTGGAATTTCTAATATTTGCTTAGCCCTCTTTCTGAAGTACATTTTTTTTTTAGCTGTCTTCTCAGAAGAAGTGATACTAAAAAAAATCCAGAATTTAAAGTTACAAGACGCATTGCTCCAGAGATTCAGGCAAATAAAAAATGGTGCTTATTAAACTGAAGCTGTCTGGAAATGTTTTTTTCTTTTTTTTTTTTTTAACATTAGTAATGAGGTCTGTTAAATGTAAACCAACAACAAGAGGAAAAAATTAGTGGAAAAATCTGCCAAGTGAGGCTTTCCTAAGGAAAGTGTTTCTAGTTGATCCAATTTTTTTTTTCTGTGACTTGCTTTCTGCTTCTCTGTGAAGGTTTCTGTTAAGAGAGCTAGCTCTGGAACTGTAAGGGCAGCAGGTATTTCAAAGCCTGGATTGCCACTTGAAAATTTTGGAAATTGGATCTGCAGTTGAAATCTAAGGATCGTAGATATTCTAAGTCATAAGACGCTTTACTAGCAATATGATGCTACAATACTATAATACATTTGCTCTCAAATTAGATAAACTTATGCCTGTGGTCTGCATTTGTTGGTTTGTAGAGCTTCCTGTGTCGTCCTTCTGAGACTAAAGGCCAGGAATGATCCCATATTTCCATGTATAAGCCACTTTGTTTTAACTGTGGCATACGTATGATCAAGTATTGATGCCTGAGTGTCATGCTCAACTGAAGACAACTGAAAACCTGCCACATTGCAGATGTCTGTCAATTTTAGGGAAATAATAAGCTGTAGGGAAAATCTTCTGAAAGGAGGTTTCTTCTTCACCCTGCCTACCTTAGGCGTTCAGTTAGGTGGCTAGGCTGAAGTTCTGGAAACAAATAGTGTGTAAGGGCCTGTTGGTTCATAAGGTGCAAACCTAGGAGCTTTTGATTATATTAGGTCCCGTGTATATCCCTGTAGCATCTCCTATGAACAGTTGCATACCCTTTGTAGGGAATTTTGTCCACAGAAACAGCAATAGGCTTGGAGAATAAATAGATAATGCAGAAGAAAATCTGAGAGAAGCTATTTTCCCACTGCCTGCAAATGTTTGTTAGCTTGCAGTTGTTGTCTTCCCCCAGTGACATCAGAGAAGATGTCGTTTAATAACGTGGCCCTTCTACCTAGAGGCGTTGTTCTCCTTTAGCTCAGAAAGGCTCCCTTCGCTCCTTGAAGTAGCATAGACAGATTGATAGTTGTTCCTAAGTTATAAATGTTTAACAACTCAAAATGAGACTGAAGAAAAAGTAAATAAGGAAAGCCATAGGAAGGAAAAAAAGGCCTGTTTGTCTTTTCAGTGACTGGAATTTAATTAAGTATTGGTAGGATGTGGTGTGTGACCTGGGGGAGATGGATCAGTTGATGGATGACCTTGTAATGGTTTCTGGATCCTCATAGCTGTGCTTTAGAAAGAATTGCAGAGGAAAAAAAGTAGAGATCAGCATATAGAAGAGCAGAAGAGAGGAGAAAAGAACAAGGAACAAGATGAAATAGGGAGGAAAAAATGAGGAGAGAGGCAACAGGATGAAGGCTGGGAATTAAGACCAGCTAAGGATATGTGCTTTTAGGCTGTGCTGATACGGAGCATGGGAACAGAGGAGACAGGAAAAAAAAAAAACAAACCAGCAACAAAAGGAAGCAAAAGCACCAGAGTGGGAGGAGAGGTCACTTCACTTGGCATTAAACCAGCTGAGCAGCTGTTACTTCCCTGGCATCCCCATCCAGGAGGAATGGGGAGAGGGCTGGGGGCAGCTGTAGGTGGTTGGACCCGAGGAGGCAGAGGGGTGGCTGAAGGGAGTGGGAGGTTTGGGGGCCCTGAGCACTGCAGGTGTCCCCCAGGGGCCTAGGACAGGCCTGGCACCGGGAGGGTGGTGGGGTTGCCATGGAAACGTGGGGCCTGGCAGATCGACTCGGAGTAGCAACAGGCCAGCGCGGCAGCCTAAGTAGGATTTATAGCACATTATAGTGTGAAAAACAGGAGAAAATTACTGTAAAGGCAGGAATTATAGCACAACAGAACATATCAGCTCCGAGATCCATCTTGCTAATTAAAACAGCATACTCTGTGGTGGAGCACACGATAAGCCTGTTAGCCTAAATGGGAAGATGTTATCGATGCTTCATTATAAAGTTTATTGTCTTTAAAGTAACTATGGAGGAGGGGCAGGGATGTGTGGAACCTGACTAACCAATGCCACTCACTGTCTGCTTAGGGTACTTAATAAATACCCATTCAGTGTCAGGTCTTAAATGCGGAATGCTTTTGCTTCTTGATTTTTTTTCCCCAAATGCAAGTCGATTTGCATATGTTTGTGGGGTAAATAAGGAGTTGAAGGCCAGGGGGAGAGTGGTGGGGCTGTGAGCGGGATGGCTGTGCTATGCAAGTTTTAGTGTCTCTTACCAAATTCACAGAGCATGGCACCTGTGTTCCAGAAAGAGGCCTTAATTTTGTATGGATCTTGTATCTCTTTGCCAAGACTCTCAAATCCAGTAACATGTCTGGTGAGATTTGTAGGGACCGATTCAAGGTCACCAAGTAAATCAATACCAGGGTTGCAGATTACTTTGTGTTCAGAAAAAGAGTTGTGGCTAAAGCCTGTCAAGTACTTAAGAGAATTCTTCTTCTTCCTTAAAACTGTTGTATCTCCCGTATCCTTTCTTCAGCTTTATCCCAGTGGTAATCAAGCAACCGCTACTTGAGCTTAGGCTGCATTAGTCCTAATTGGCTTGACAATTCCTGTGTAATAGCACACATGTAGAAGGTCGGAGTTGTAAAAGTACTGTTGTAAAAGTAGCAGCTGGTGCAATCTAATCCATGTAGTGGATGATAATGTGCTGAACAGGAGATGAAGAGCCCTAGGACACTTCTTTTCAATGAAGTAATTAATATTCCTGTTTGAATATTAGAATACTATTCAAGGGGAAAAAGGAAAACAAAAAACAAACACTGAAGCTCAGTTGTTAACACGTTGACTAGCGTGTTGGAAGTGCTTTCATTTTACAGAATCCAAGGCAGTGTATTTTATGATGTGGCTTTTAGGCACTTTAGCACATTCCAGTATCACAGCAGTGTTTAAAAATAACTCATACTTACCAGCTTTGAATCCTTAACTGTAATGAGTTTCTACCTCCTTTGTTGCTTCTTACGTATTTCTTTACATCTTTGTGCCCAATGTTTCCCTAAGAGGAAGGCTATAAAGGGATGGGCATTGGCAGACCAAGCACCTGTAATGAGGTAAGTGATAAAATTGTGATGGTGACTCATAGCAAAGAAGTCTAGCAGCCTATCTGGCACACACATCTAACACCCAAAGCCCTCCTACTTATTCCCCTTCAGCTGAGAGGAGAGGTCTTGCAGGTAGAGGACTATTCCTAGCTGGACACAAGCAATGGGTGGGAAGTTATCAGCTGGTTATTCTTTACTTTGCTGCATCTTGCCCAGGTCTGAGGTACTCTGTGGCTTTTGAAGGCTGTTAGGGTTTGTCTGCTCTGCCTTTCTTCCCCATCGCATTTCTTGTGCACTGCTCCTCAGGCACTTGGTACACTTCAAGGAGCAGCATCAGGAGTGGGTTTCGAGCTTTTTGTGTCAAGAGGTCTCATAGCACTTCAAGCTCTGAGTTGCTAAACCTGGTTAATTTCCAGCTGTCACTTCATTTATTGCCTGTGATAGGTACAGTAAGGGAGTTGAAAAATTTTACAAGAAATCCAAGAGGAATAGTCATGACCACCAGATTGCATGGATCATTGTCAGATCGTTCAGAATTGGCTGATGAGTTCCAAGATCAGCTGAAACATAAAACGCATGCAAAGCATCTGAACCTGAAGTTGAAACTTGTGAAAAATCAGTTCATGGGTCATAACCAAACCCAAGGAAAGTTCTAGTGCATGACTTGCCAATACTTAATTTATGTCCACTAATATGCTAAGGAACTATAACTTGATAACTCCTCAGTGAAATACCAGTTCTTTGTCTTACTACCAATTTCAACTTTTCTTTAGAAGCTGCTAACAGGTTTTAATTTCATACTTGAGATGTATTCCTCTCGCCAGCTGCCGAAATGGGAATACATTCCCTAATGAAGTTTGAGGTGCCTGTGATTATTATTTGAACAATTTCAGCTTGTGGCTGTTGGAGAACATGCTGTGTAAATCTTTGTGATGGTGTGGATTTTTCTACCTGTGGCTTCTGCCAGTAACGCGGCAGCTAAGCTTTCTGGCTCTGCTTTCCCTAACGGCATGTTTTTCTGAAGTTAAAGCTCAGATGTAATCTAAAAATACTGTATACAGTCAGTCTGAAACAGTGGGAGCTGTGATTGTTAGGGCAGATCCTCTGCACTGAGTAAGGGTGTATTTTGTTACATTACCTTTCACTGAGATAAAATGCTTTTTGTGGAGAATGGTAATTCTAATAAGGCAGTCATAGCATTTGTGTCTGGGCTGAGAGTACCTTTCTCCCAGGTAAACCACTTTGGGGGCAGGAAGGAAAAGAAATGCAATCTTGGTAGGCTGAAGTGGTTTGAATAACAGCCGAAGATGCGAGTTGGAAAGCAAAAATTACCTACTGAACTTATGTATTCTAACACTAGATTGAGTTTTTTGAGGCATCTGATGAGTCACTGTTTAACTCTAACCATTATTTGATTTTTATTTTATTTTATTTTTTTAAGTTCAAAGGCGGGGGGGTGAGGGGTGGTATTCCAAATAAACTGTTTCCTATTTTACTCTTCAGGACTTCGGCTTACTACCCACTTACTTTTGTGTCCGTATAGAAACAAGTCTATATATAGAATTGTAATCTCAATATTTGTAGTCAACTCTTTTGGATTTTTTTTAATCTTAAAAAAGAGGGGAGGGATATGCAGTAATTATATTTTTGGCGTCTATCACATTCTGATGTCTTGTGATCTGCGATCAATTGGTGATCCACATGCTGAGTTATGTTAGCACGTAGCCGGTCACTTTTCTCTGCAAGAATAATGTGACTTTTTGCATGGGATTAAAAATACTTAATAAATCATTAAGCATTCATCAGTTGTTTGATATTGTCCCTTTAAGTATTGGTTAATGTGTAAATCTTGGTAGCAGTGCCAGATCAAATGCTCCTACTTCAGGCCTTTGCTTTTGCCTGGAGGATGTTGACCCTATTGTGCAAGTTCACATTGTGAACCGGTAGAATGAACTGGCCCAGCTGAAAACTAAATGAAGAAAACAGCTTCTTGGTTTGGTTCACTCCAAGTAGCTGCATCAGCACAATGGAGACAAAAACAGGGGCAAGGATGTAAACCCTCACCCCTGTCAAAGGGGATGGAAGCAGATATCTTGCAGGTAGATTGTGTTAGGCATTAATGCAGCTGTGGCTTTAATACTTGTCTCAGCTGTATGCTCCCACTATTCGCAGGGTCTGTAGCAAATAATCCTGTTCTTGTGCAAAGAGCCTGATTGAACAGTTTTCTTCCTATCAGAATATTTTCCAAGGTTACTGTATGAAGTCATTTTCCATCTAGATATTGATTAATCTACAAGTAGATTGCTTAGAGATGGATGGATAAAGCAAACAGCTGAAATAACTGAATTCTAATTTCCTTAATCTTTTTCTTCAAGTCTTAGTGTCTGAGCAGTTTTTGTTATCGGTCATAGTCACTGTAACTGCTTGCAAGTTTGATCCATTGCCTTCATGAGAGCTTTCCTCAGTATAGTACAGAGGAGAGCCCTGAGGATTTTGCCTGAAGGAGTTTGAGCTGGCAAGACAATCTCACAACCTGCAGCCTGTGGGGTGTGCTTTGCATTCGGGCAGCAGCTTGTGAAAACATATGCAGCATCAGCAGAGATCTTCTTAAAAACAAACAAACAAACCACGGCCTCTTAGTGAGTCATCGAACCCATTGCATGGACTTTTCACACTTAATAGTTTTTCCACGTGGGATTAAACACACCGAAGTACTGTTTCTCTGCATGCTTTGGCCATGACTTTTTCTTAGCGTTTTTAGGTGGTCCTTTTACAACTATAATTATTTCTAAAGGACTTTCTGTTCAGGTTTCTAGTAAATTCAGAAGATCAGAGCATGACCCCTCTTTGGGAAGGGCAGGCAGATGCTGCTGAAGAGAGTATTTTCATGGTCTATTACAGTAACTGCATGGGAGAATGTGTCTGCGTGTTCCTAAAACTTCTTCCTTTATTTGCCTCTCTTCTGTGTCTAAAAAAAAAAAAAAAACCCACAACCCTACATTTATCTTATTGTCTTTCCTGTCCTACCTTCTTTTTCCACCCTCAGCTCTTCACTGTTGTCTTTATGTGCTTTTGCTATTGTTTATTGCTCTTTCTATACCCTGTTCTCCTCCGGGAGCAAAGCTGTTCCAAAGCTGATACACTTGGCTGGCCCTGCTAACTACTTGCTGCAGCCAGTGTGAGGCATTTGTGCTGCCACGGAGTGGTACCATTTGGATGAGTATACTTATTTTCCTTTGGCACTTGTCTTGAGAGCATGTCATTGTGATGTCCTGGGGCAGCACTATAGCACGAGACGGATGGTGCTTCATTAACAGTATTATTAATTTCCACTAATGAAGTCTGTAACAGAGTAATTTGAAAAGGAGATGGGGACGCGAAATGAATTAAGGTGCCATGTTTCATTTTGTCACCAGCACCTTGCATGTGTGCTTCCGGTGTGGAAGGAAGAAGGAAGGCATTTCCAGATTTAGATTTCTGCTATGAAAACTTGGAGAAACATGTTCTGATTAGCATCCTTGCTGTTTTGGGCACTTTATTTTTTTGAGCAGAAGCATCATTAACTGTGTAGGTTTGGAACATCAGTTAAGTGCTGGTGACATGAATGCCAATGCGATGAAGGAAATGGGAACACTGCAACAATGTGGTAAAATTATAGCATTTTTCTAAGTCTTTTATGCTATGTGATAAATTATATAAAAGCTATTATTTTCTTTAACAAAGTTGCTTGGGATGGTAAAAAGAAAGCTCTGGAAACCATGGATGGTCTTTTCCATGCAAAAGCAAGATGCTCTATATTGCAAATAGCCTTCCATATTAGATCCTAGTTTAGCGTACACTGAGGATGCTCTTCAAAATATGATGTGAACTGGATTCATTTGGTTTGTGTGTAACATAGGCAAAGTGACAGCAAGCACTTGTCTGTTCCTTTTGCTATCCCAAAAGTAGATGATAAAGTTTGTTTAGTTAAGTCCTTTTACTGCCATGTAACACCTCTAAATATGTTCAGGAAGGCAAGATCTGAACTGCTGGGTGTAATACAGCAGCACTTTGTGAGGAGGAAATTGGAATGCCTTCCCTCTGGAACATGGTAATTGTTATTTATGTGTATGTACGTTGTTGGTGCAGGGTCAAGTTTGAAATCAATTGAAATCACAGGAAATGCAGAAGTCTCAGGTAATTAAATCTGTTTTGTGTAGCTTTCACATTATGTATTTGGAGAAAAACAAGTCTGTTAAATTATGTTTGGGGAGAGTAAATGGGAAATAATCCATACTGTACTTTTTATTCTATTGAGTTAAAGCAGATGTGATAACTTTAGTGGTTCCTACTCTTAAGGTACAATTTGAAAATCACTAAGAAGTCTGCACACTTCTGTTTTTTATTTTTTTTAAAAAGCACTAACAGCAAAAATATGCATATTGTTAATAGCAGCTTTAGATCGAAATCTGCTGTTTGAATCAGGGTTGATGCCTCTCCCTATTTTACACACTTTTTTCATTATTCTGCGTTATCTTAAAGGCCTTCTGTTTGCATGGTTTTTTCTTTAAAAATATATATATTTCTAAACAGGAAGTAGGTATTTATTATTTACATATGTTAGTATCACCTGTCTAGGTCTGGACTGTGTCTGGAGGAAGAGATGCTTTCTTCCTAAAGAGCATTGCATTGAAATGTTGACTCAGTAGTTGGTGTTCATATTTTGAGCTGATGTCCTGTTGACCATATGTTTGGAGGAGAATAAAGAATGTAGGGAGGGTAGAACAAAAGAATGGAACAGATTTGTAATAATCATGTGCTTTTTGAGATATACACGCTATGCCAGAAATTTGGCTCTTCATCTTCTTTTTCATTTTGGCCCAGAATAATGTACAGATAATGACTTCACCCGCAGACACCACCATGGGGAGTTGTGAGGCTTTCTTTGCTGGTATTTTGGTTAAATTGCCGAGAACTGTGAAGGGTGACTTGACAACCTGAATGTCTTAAGGAGTCAGGTTATGTGATTCACGTAGATTAGTCTCTGATCTTTAACATGATTTCATGGGGTGGCAGGTAAGATGTTTTAATCACTTTTTTTTTGAAATGTAGATTTCATTCAGCTGTTCATGCCTATGTGGGTATAAATGAAGATAATATAAGAACAAGTACGTGACAAGAAGTACTCTGTCCACACAGGATCAGGGATCAAATTATGCTGTTTTTACGATGTGGAATGAGAGAGCAAACTTACAATGGCAGCCCCATGAGCTCCCAAATGAATGGTCAAAATCAGCGTCTTGAGTGGAGAGAGGTATAAAGCACGTCCATCCACACCAACAGATTTCCCCATTTAGGCCAGATGTGATAAACTACCTGACAACTTCCTTTGTCTGGGTAAACCTTTCACCTCTAAAGTTGAGGCACGGTGAAGTGGTGCCTTCGGAAGAAGTAAGCTGATTGCTTTCTTTCCACTTGACTAGGCAGTACACTTCTGCTGGTCAACTGTATTCAGCAGTAGGTGAGAGTCCTCTGCAATAGGACTGGGAAAATTTGTGTAACCCCAACCTGTTTCTCTTCCACTCCCTGAAATTCCATTGGTACCTCTTCACAGTTATGCTATTGCTGAATTTATATGTATCCATTTTTGCTTATTTCAGAAGTTGTATTCATATCTAAAGGTCAACTAGATTCATAAACTCAGGGTAAGAAAAGAAGTGGACAGAACCAAGTAGGCTTACAAATGCACAACAACTTATTGCAGCCTGTTATGAGGTGATCCAAAGGGTGTTTACTAGCGTGGATACACTTGTTTTTAATATTTAGTGTGGCTGATATTGTTCTGGTGAATGCCCTTAAAAGCAGAAATAACACTGCCAGCTGTGCAGAGTAGTGCCCTATTTCCAGCAGCGCTGTTTGGAATACTTATAAGATTCCTTGTAAAATTCATGATAAGTGCCAAACTGAATCTAGCACTAGTTTGCATCAGATAGAGAAAGGAGAAATAGTTGCTATAGATATTATAGGCTTACACCTAGGAGACCTAAATAAATTGCATTGTTGTAGCACACAGAAGAATTTCTTTTAACCTCTATCAAGGTAATCTGGAAATCAACCTAAACAGGAATATATCCCACCAGGCTTACTATTTGTTTTTTGTAGCAACTTGTTTAATGGCTTCTTTTGTTAAATAGTGAGTTGCTGTTGGACTCCTGGAAATAAGGAGTTGAGATCCTCCATGCATAGAAAATAAGTTGTTGGGACTAGACTGAAGAAGCAGTAAATACAAACCAAAGGCATTCAGCAAGCACCAAACATATTCCACTTGCAAGCTGCAGGTGTTCAGCAGCATGTCATCTGTGTATCAAGTAGTCTTAACATATTCATTGGGTGATACATATTGATTAGGAAGCTGCTTATTTGCCAGCACGGTGACATGTGCATCTCAGTAAGAACCCTCAGAAGGTTCAGTCCCATTCTAATTTTCACCGATGTGAAAGTAGCGTGACTTTGAATTTAGCAGTAGTACTCCAAAATTACGGGAATACTGTGACTTTGAAAACTGACCATCTGCAGAAATGCTTTTTTTTTCCATCGGTAAAATGGACAATATATCCTCTAAGTTCCTTTGATGTGTCTGATCGTCGTGATTAAACTATGCTTTACCTCACCACATCAGGTGGCTGTGCCTGATATCCTTAGCACTGACAGAATGAAACTTATATTGTGTGTGAGTTGTTGATGTACAATGCCTTACGGACACGCGTGTGACATCTTCCTTTTCACGTGATGCACCTAAATTTCTCAGTGTGGTGCTGTAGGTATTCAGGGAAGTCGTCTTTTTTATTAACTGCAGTAACTTAATCGACCAATAACAGAAACCCTCAAAATCCATCACGTTGTCCATTCAGTTTATCCCTAAGCTTCCATTCAATGACAAGACTTTTCAGTTGCTCTTGACCAACCTAATCCATAGTCCTGAGTGAAACCTCGTCTCACCTATCAAAGAGTACAATTTGAGTTGTTGCCTCAACTCTTCGCTAACATCTAAGAGAAGATACGAAGTCTCCAAACTTCAGTTCTTAAAGTGCCCTTCTCCCCAGGAAAGAGGGTAATTAGCTAAGAAGTAAAAACTGAGTAAGGATCATAAGACTTATCCCATAGTAGAATCATCCTCCTAATGCTGACTGTATGTGGTTGTGTAACTATAGCATAATTTCTTTTCAATGTTTAAATATTAATTTTTGAGGTGTCATGTGACTTCAAGATTCCAAAGTATTATCCTTAATGTTGCTGGGAAGATCAAAGATTAGTTGCCATCTGCTTCTTGACATTTCGTATGCTTCCTGATCAGGCAACAATTTTGGTGTCTGCTGTTGGTGATTGAGTCACACTTGAAAAAGTGCCCTGTTTTATTTGTTGGCCATCATCAGACATCAGTGGGCTTGAAGTATGGCAGTACTAAAGATTATGGTCTATGTCCCTAAAAAAAAAAAAGTTTCATTTTTTTAAAGGTGAAATAAGTGGTTGAAAAATTGCTGGGAATGTAAGGAGGAAGTAGTAGCATGTTTAATGGAGTAGATGAGAACATAAGGTAGGGCTTTGCATCAGCAGCCTTTGCAGGCTAAGGAATTCTGGAGCCGCTATTCTGAAATTCAGATTTATTAGTGGCGTTATATGAAAGAAGACAAGACAGAAGACAGTCGTGAAGGGAGCTGGGCACTGCTTTGTGTCTAGTCTGTGGATGAATGGAAGTTTTTCACTAGTTTTAATCCAACATCTTTAATTCTTCATCTGTCTGTGTCCTGCTTTATAGAAGTAAGATGTCTTGTAGTTTTAGCTGTGCAGTTTGTACCTCATCAGTATTTAGGTAGCTGCACAACATGTGGGTTCGCTTTGTGTCTGTGTTGTTGATTTTGTTTGTTTTCCCCTCTGGGTTTTCTCGCAATAGGTAGTCTTGCGCTGGGAGGGGGCAGCTCCTTTTGGCTGCTGCTGCAAAGGAATTCACTAAGGTCTTGGCATTTGCACTCTGATGTTAGAGAGCAAGAAGAAAAGACTGGGAAAGCACCCAATCACTAAGACCTTTAGAATCAGGCTATATTTTCTGAGCAGCTGTCGATGGAGTGTGTGTAAGATTATTATTGTTTGCAGAAGCTTTATTGATCTTGGCTTTGAAGCCCAGAAATCTGTTTACAGCAGCCTATAACAATGAGCGGCTACTTCTTTTGCTGAAGGTTAGCACACTATGTTTGTTTAATTGAATTGAAATGGCTTTATGTTGTCTAAATGTCAGTGTTAATGAATTTTCAAGTGATTCTAGATTCTCCCAGTTGGATAAAAATATATAGATAGAAAGCAATATTTTATAGGGAGTGCTATCCACTTCGTTAAAACAAGGTAAACGTAGATCTGAAGAGAAACACTTGCCTTTGACACGTTTGACTATGGGAAGGTCCTTTGGGGTTTTCAAGTCTGTGATTTTGGGTTTTGTTTTCTTCAGTTTGTGTTATATGTTCGTTGTTTTTTTGGAAACGGTGGAAGGAAAGGAAGAAATGCATTAAGTCAGAAGTGGAACCTTTGTAATATCCAATTCTTCTGGAAAATCACTTGGAAGATCCTCCCATGGTGAAATAGAAATCCTTCTATTTATATCTTCTCAAATGCAACAAGAGAGCTGGGAGCTTGCAGAAATGCTTGGCTGCAGTGAGTTCTTCAGTGGGCTGCTGTGGGCTTTTTCCATTCTGGCTTCCTTGTTCTGAAACTAGCTCACTGAACCTTCTGTCTAGGCTTATTGCATAGCTTTCTCTTTGCCCTGCTATTTGTCAGGTAAATTTAGTATGTGCTACTGAGTGTACAGTGAGCTTAACCCACGAACATTAATCTAGAAGCAGAGTTGACTTAAATGTATGTATGTGTGGGTCAAGATATTTGCTTTGCAGCCATGTTTTTCATCTAAATGTATTGACAGGCTTTCTTAAGGAGACTTTAGCTTTGTCACAATCTAATTAATACACTCCCGTGTTTATAAAACTGTAATGGTCCAGGACGCTGCTGTACACCTGAAGAACAGGCTTTGCGGCACTCCTTTCCCCAAATACCTCAGCATGTGCTTGAGTGTCTGTAATGTGTCATCTATCTATAAATGGATCAGGTTGTTGCAGAACTAAATGTTGCATAAACATAGCCGGAAAAAGTTCTCTGTATAGTGTTATGCCTCCTGTACTCTACCCACAGTGAAGCAATTTTCTGTTAGGGACTTCTTCCATTTCAGTGTCTCCTCCATATCCCCTCCTGTGGATACTGGGTAGTTACACAGAGTATAGACCAGTGACTGCAGCTCACAAGTGACCACTGACCGCTGCACCTGCCTCTCAAATTTTAGACTGCTTTCAGGTTCTGTGCCTCCACCCCACCAGGAGTCTCAGTGTACACCCCAACAGGTCTCAGTGTACAGGAGACCACAGAGTTGTGAGCTAAAAGGGAATAAGGAGAAAATGGCCACTGGAGGTAGCGTAGCATACTTTAATATCTACAAGAAACTGAAATATATAGTACTGAGCCAGCAAGTTTATCTTTTTCTGCCCAACACCATGAATGCTCGCTAACTTTTTTTTTCTGAGAATTACCATGAATTTTCCACACCCGTTTGTTGAGGGCTCACACAGCAGTGGTGTTCCCCAAGGAACATGAAGTTACACACATCATTGCTCTCTGTCAGGGCTTTCAATTCTCACAGTGCTCTTGAGAAAGTTTGTTTGTGAAACAGGTTCATCATCTATTAAATGTGATCACCAGGGAATGGTTGATAATATACAATTAAGAGAGAGCTGAACACACAATATCCTGAGCAGCTGTATTCCTCTGGCTAAAATCTCCTATTAGCAGATGCTACTTAAAGGTGGGAGAAATACTAGCAGTTGAAGATGATAAAACCAAAAACATTCTTTGAGCCCTTCTACATCAATGTAGTCTTCATCAGAGCTTTGCAAGTATGTGTCCCATTATACCTTAAATAACTCCATCATGAAGATTAACGCTCCAAGAATAAAATAAATTCTCCTGTTGGAGATTGCTTCCAAACATTCAAGGTCCTGTTTCATAGCCTTTGATCTCAATAGGTTTTGGATCAAACGAAGACTGTAGTTTCAATACTATTGTGACTTGCATGTCTAGAACTTAAAGGTATGGAAAAGCCGTGAGTTTCAATTTGCATGTTCAAAATGCAGTATGTACAAGGAAAGTGAAGATGTGATAGATGCTTACCTTTTTGACCTTAATGAAGGCTCAACTGAGAAACAGTAAGTGCCTATTCTTGATGTGTTGAAGAGCTGTGGAAGATCTGCAGCTGTGTTTGTTATGAGCAGGAACAGAACTCTACTTGGGTAGAGAACGAAAGACATTGTAGGAAGCATCCTGGATGGCTTAGAGCTGTATTTAGTTTGTCATTTCAAGCTTTTACACCTGTTTGTGGTAAATATGTTAGTAAGTACAACGTTACATTGTTACCAGAAACATGGAAACCTTTGTTTTTAATTCTGGGTGTTATTGGAGGTGATGTTGCAATTAGATTTGCAATGAGAGTTGAAGAGAATGCTCTTTAGGAATACTTATTTCTAAGACTGGGATTCAGCATTCTAACAGATTAGTTGGCTTTCAACTGCTCATTCTATAATGCATGAAAATGTATTATTAATTAAATCTATCAGCTTTCCCTTGGTGGCTCTCCATATTGCAAGAATTTTTTTTGTTGACATTACCAGCAAAGGACTCCAGGGTAAGCTCCAAAGGATGCTTGTACTATTAAAGTCTCGGTCTGACCAGAGTGATATGAATATAGGAAACACTCCTGCTTTTTCTCTAGTACGTACATGCAAAGCTCCACAGCTTTTTAAGTAAGCTAAGCTATTTAGTTAGAGCTAATGCAGTTCCTCTATTAGATATAAGCCTGAGGATTTTCTCAGCTGGGGAGAGTATCAGTAATCTTCAAGTCAGTGTACTGCAGGAGCTCCCTCCTTGCCTTGGGAGGTTCCATATGCTGTCTGTTGCGCCAGGAGAAACCCAAAGCTCTCAGCTCATGCCTTGTCAGGCCAAAAGAAGCCTTTCACTGCTGCATGGTTGATTGTTGTAGTCATGTCTGAAAACTAGAGGGGAAACTCAGTGTAATTTACATGGTCACAGAAAGCTTCCATCAAATGGAATGACGCTTGGTGTGTCTTTCTTCCTGCCTTAGATACGCAAATACTTATCTCAGGAAGTATGTGTAATGTGTTCAAATGGTTGAACATGCTATTTACTACTCTTATTGGTAATAAGATTCCTGCATGCTATAGAAATAACCTTATTTGTAAACTAATTTTAGATGATTTGTAATAAATGTGATCTCTTCTATGGTTTTCCTAAAGATGAAAACGTTTCCAAATGTTTTTTTTTGTTCCCATAAACTGACAATATACACAGAAGTGGTCTGTCGTCCCTTGGAGACTTAACAAATAGAGGCTTGACCAGCAGAAGGAAATTACACTAACCATGTGGAAAATGCAGGATTATATTCTATTTCACTGTCACAAAGCTCTCTGGCCTGAAATCTTTTCTTCAGTTATTCCATAGTCTGTATTTCGGCAGTTTGGGCAAAAGATGAGGTTTAGATATTACCATCCTGGGTGGAAAACAGGACAGCAGCAGAAGTTTCTTTGTGTTTGGAAAACTAGCTTTGGTCTTCAGAAAGAAGCCACATAGACAACTCTGGTTGTATTACAGATGTATGAATTTAATGTCTTGTAAACATACCACAAATTCATTTTCTGTTCTGATTTGGAAACAATTTTGTTGTTCTCCGGTGAAAAATCTCTAGAAATGAGTCCAAGAGGAAAACTTTGAGTTAAAATAAATTTCTGTTTGGCAACAGCTAATTAGATGTTCCTGACCGTTCTGCTGGAGGGCTTTGCGGCATAGTTTCCAGTTCAGTGCACTTCTGTACGCACCCTTTCTTCTCTTGATCAGCATATTTTTGACTGCAATTTTTGTAACTGTTGTGTAGCTTGTATCTTCTACTAATTCTTATGCCGAGACTGCACTTGTAGGGTAACATAACAGGGATCCATGTGGTAAGATCCATGTGCACCACCTCAGTGGTAAATCACCTCAGGGCTCCTGGTCCCAGCTGCAGGGAGCCGAGATTAGGGGTCTGCATTGGCGAAGTAATAGCCCCTGAATCTTATGGGGCAAGTATTTTGCTTTTGTGTCTGTATTTTGTGTGGTGTCGTTTCCTCCCCCTGCCCAGTTTCTATTGAGTGCCTTTTTCAGGAGGAGGAGGAAAGCAAACACGCACAAACATAACGGTGCTGTTACAGTATTTTAAGCAAATACAGGCCTCTATAAGCATCAAATTATAACATCAGCTTTGCTTATATTTCATGTGCCACTGGTAGGTCAGGATAAATCTTTCTCTCCTTGTGAGATATAGCTGCTTCTAAGCAAGGTTAGAGAGCAGCAGAAGTCCTATTGAATGTGTTTAGAAGGAGAAGACTTAGGAAGGCATGACAGTGATTTTGCATCTTCTGTTTTCAATAGTTGTCATTCTTAATTGTTTCTTACTAGGGATTCTTCCTTATAACTTGAATTCCGTGAAAAGGGATTTGTCACCTCTATTATTGGTGCTTCCTTCTACTCAGAAGCCGTAACGCTGATATCAGAATAGGCTCCTAGCAAAATGGCTGAGATACTGTAAGGAGCAGATGTGGTTCGCTGGCTTTCTGACTTTGGACTATTGCATTGCTATCAGAAGAAAAAGTGCTTACAACTTCTGAACAGAAACAAATCTGACGGCAATAGGGTACTCTGCAGACCACTTTTACGTGGCCTGTATTGGACTCCTAAGCCACTTCTGGGATCCCTATCCTGGGTCTGGGAATCCTGAATTCTTTCTCTACTGTGTCACTGACTTTGTGGTGCTTGGCATATCGTGTGGGGCTAAAGATGTGCTGTGCTTCTGCTATTGCTGATATAATGTACTGGGAATTGAAGGTTTTTCTGGACACGTGGAATGCTGCGATCTTTTTTCCCTGTCAAATGAAGACATTATTTATTTTTCCTAAGCACTGGAATACATGAAAAATGCATATCAATTGCACAGTGTTATGATTACAGGTTGAAAATAATCATCACAGTTCATAAAGATAGTGTCATGCAGGTGTTCTTCATAAAGAAGTGGAAGGTGAGCTCCCAGGCTGTGTCAGAATTCACTTTAACAGAAAGTGGCTGAGCGAGGAGGTTGCTGAACCTGTATGAAAGCTTTGTTGGGGGTGCTGGAATTTGCCCCCAGTGGTAGATTGGATGCCTGAAGTCAGTGCAAGCAGATTGCAAAAGGAAATAATAAATTCTTTTTGTCTGTTGTGAGTTAGTTGTCAATGAACTTATTGAAGGCTTGCGTGTGCACACGTCTGTGATAGCGTACATCTTGAAAAACCTGTATTATAAGATCTCATTATCATGTTCTCCTGATAATTGTTTCCTGAGTAGGAAGGAGAGAGAAAAACACTTTTCTTAAATTATAAGATCAGGTCCGTTTCTAAACATGCTTTTTATTACAGATTCCTGGGAGTCATTTACTGCCCTTTAATTAATAGTTCTAGGCTATTTCTTTGTGTGCCAACGTAGATTTGAAAAGGAATGTATTATTTCTTTTTCCTTTTAATTTCAAATGAGGTGTTGCTGTCTAGGAAGGCTCATGTCTCTGGGGATATTAGTACAAAGCATGCCATTTCCCCAGCTATAAGTTTGAATGACATGTGGTTTGTCCAGTGAGCCTGTAGTAATCCTTTATACCTGTCACGTGCTTACTAATACCGACAAAAGCACACCCTCTGCACTAGTAAGTACGTTTTAAAAGTTTTTTTTTTAAAAAAAAGGTTGTTGCAGCTTGTTGTTTAGAGGTAAGATGGTGGTTTTCTTCTTCCATATGGAAAAATATGAATACAGAGTAATTCTTCCCAATTCTGATCTTTGTGTTCAGCCCGGAGTTTCTGTGCTCTGTAGGACAGAGGGGAAAACTGCTTCCCTACAGCTAATGAGAAGGCAGAACAAATACTACTCCATGACGTTGCAGTAACCCTTATTGGCTTAGTGCTGTGTCTGCAGACCAGAGGGAAAGGCTGCTGTATCTGAGATCCATTTGGCAGTCCTCATTATTGCTCTTGACTCTGCTCATCTTCTTGGCAACCCTACCTGGGGCAGCCAGGAGGGAAAACAGTTCAAAGGTTAACTTTACTTCCCAGCCCTAACAATTCATGACTCACTAACGGTGGTATTGGAGGCAGTGCAGTTAAAACCTTTGTGGCTTTTTCTCCCTATGATAAACCTGTGAGCAGATGTCCTTAATTCAGAGCTGTGTCAACTGAGAAAAATTTCAGTGGTTCTAAATGTACTAGCAAAGAAAAACCTTTAAAATCTCTGCAATATGCCCTTGTGCGCTCTGCATCCTTTAGAAGCAGTTGATGAGTTTAAATCCAAGTTCACTGGTACTTTCAATGTGTTTTGGCACTCTGACAAACTATTTAAAACTTGTGTTTTCACAGCTAATTATACTTCCTTCCTGGCAGCATTAGAGGCAACAGCATCAAACCAAAGGAGACGCTTACATAGAAATATATACATAAAACTCCTTAAAGCACATTTCTTTTGAACTGATGTGTGGGAAATAGTACAGAACCACAAAGTAGACTCAATATTAAGAAATATTGAAATAACAGGATGCAACAATATCCACCTGTTAGAAAGGCATGTGGTAGTCTTTGTTGATAAAAGTCATGCTTCATGATGACTTGAGTCTTCCGTCTTCTCTGAATCAGGCACTCTGGTTCACTTTATGTGATTAAAGTTCCCTAGGTGATGCATCAAGGAGACTTTTTTTATTTTTGTCTTTAGATATAGAATGGGTAGCTCTCTTTCTGCAGTAGTGGGTATATCAGCTTATCGGTGTAAGGGAAGGGGATGTAGAACAGGAGTGAATGCAAAGCAGTTGCCTGATAGGGCAACTGATTTAAAATCTATGAAATTGCCATTAGGAGGTTTACTGGGGACAAACAGTCAATCGTAGTATATAGCATCATTTGCTAATGCTGCCTGCTGTTTATTTGCTTGCCCATTGCCAGAAGAGTTTGTGCCCCAAGTAATCGAGCGCTCTTCTATCACCAACTCTCAAAGCACCCTGTAAAGATGGAAGTATTTCTCTTTTCCACTTTGCAGAAGGGGAGAGGGAGGCTCTGAAACTCGCCTGCTGTCCCAGAACAAGACAGCAGCAATCCTGGAAACACATCCCATGCACTGAGCTCCTTATCTGCTGAACTTCCAGAGGGAGGCAGCAATTGCAGCTAGCCCCTTCCCAGCGTGCAAGGGTATGTGCCTGTGTGTGGAAGAGCTGAGGAGATAATGTTAGAGAAGGAATTGATTAGGAGCAATTTGCCAGGGGAAGGGAGCTGTACTGTGAGCTGTCAGCAAGTAATGAAGCAAGGATGCCAATTGACAGGTGGACCAAAGACTTTTCAGTAGGAGGGAGGAGGAAATCGGTTCCAGGATGCAATTGCTCTAATTGAGGCTGTGAAGAGATAAATGGATAAAGTTTGCAACAGCTGGAGGCTGCACTGAAGGAAAACTTTGAGGGTTTGTTATCCTCTCAGGAGGTCTTTTAGTTGCCATGGTGATGCCTCTGGCAGACATCAGCGGGGGGGGTGGGGGGGGCAGTAAAACCAAACCCAATGTCAAACAAAAGCCCCCAAGCAAAGGGTTCTGGGTATGTGGGGGAGGGGTGTGGAGAAATAAATATTGGTGGTGATGTGCTTTGACTGGCACTGTAAGTACACAACTAATGGTGGTGGGATGCCATGGTTACGGGCTCTGTACAAAAATGTCAGCAGTTACACAGCAGTGCATGTTGGTCACCAGGAGCAGTGGTGTGGGCACTGGGTTTTCAGGGCCCATAGGCGCTTCTGCAGGACAATTTCTGTGTGTCCCCACTGGAGAAAATTAAAAACTTTCCATATATGAAAATTACAGTGAATTTGATCATTGGCATAGATATTAAGAAGGATGGTTATGTGAAGGTCAGCTTCAGAACCACAAGGGAGCAAGCATTGTGTCTCGCTGTTGGCAAGAAGCAGACTATTTTCTCACAACAGCAAGCACTGCATAGTAGTCGGTTGGGCCATTGCAGGACTTAGCTGGAAGGAAGTACTTCCAATGGAGAGAGCTCATCAATACTTCCACTTTTTGTTTTCAGTTCTCAGCTACTTCTTCATTTCTCCCTACACCACCATGCCCCAGTTTCTTCTGACTGCTGCCAATTTGTTTTTGGTGTTGCTTTGAAAGTTTCTCCTTTCTCACTATATCTTTCTCACTATATGCATCTTTCAAGCACTCTTTAAATGGGCTATATATATAGTATACAGCTTTTTAAAATCTCATCAGTTAGTCCTTTTAGTTCTGGATAACTTACATAAGAATATATAAGCAAAAAAGGGTGGAGTTACCCAGAACTTTTATCTGTTTTTCTTGGCAAATTTAACTAGGTTAATAATTTGTGTTCAAGTGGATGGAGGGAAATGCGTGCTTTTCAGATGTCTACATTTCAACATTATTGATGGATACCTTGGTGTTGACCAGATTATTTGCTTGTATAGAGGTGGCAGGTAAAAAATCAAGATCCTTTTGGCCAGCGCTGAACAAACCAATGAGTAATCTTAGTTGCTGCATAGGAGATAGTACTCTGGAATGTCAAAATGGAGGCAAATGAATGTAGTAAGAAACACAAGGAAAATCAAAGGAATAATGGGAGCTGCAGTAATAGGATTGTGTGCCTGGAAGCAAGAAGAACTTGATTTCAGAGTGCTGGAAAGGATGTAATTTAAGAGAGAAATACCTTTTGGATTGTATTGCAGTAGTCTCTAGAGAGTCTAATCAGTGACCAACCTTAAGTGGTATGCACATGTAACTAAGAACTTAATGGCACTGTTCTGTCTGATTAAATGCTACTTACCCTAGCCATCGTTTCATAACTCACTTCTCATGGGTCTTGAAGATGGATGTCATGGGAGAAGAGCTGGAGGAAAGAATGTTGGGATTAGTCTTCCTTTCTGCATGCAAAGGGTAGCATGGAAGGAGGAATAAACATGAGTGCAAAAATGTGTGATACTAATGTTGTTGAAATAAAAAGTAATTTTGCTATCTTATTGAAGGAAGCCACTTCTTTAGCCTTTCCCCATGTAATCAAAAGGATTATAACAATATGCTCGCTGTAAGTAAAAACGAAGCATTTCAGTTACATGTTACTTAACGATATAAATCTATGCATCTGAAATTAAGGGTTAAGTGATAATCTGATGCTGGAAATTGTTGGAGGAGTTGGACTCCATGATCCTCGTGGGTCTGTTAAAACTTGTGTATTCTATGGTTCTAAATTGATGCTTTCCCCCAAACTTCTTAAGCAAGCTGATGGTATACTGTTAAAAGGTGTGTGTGTGTGATGGTTCATGTGGTTGTTTTTTTTTATTAATGGGCACGGGTAGTTACCACTGCTGTGGGACCTGAAACTTGTGCTTTTGGGAATTTATATGGCAAACTTCTGGTTTCTTTCTTTCTGTGCTGCTATTTTGTTGTTGTTCTTACAGCTTATCTTGATTCCTTTGTTTCTACAAAATTAATCTTAAGTCATGTCAAAAAAATTCAATGCTTTTTTTTTGTTACTAATGTTCTTGAGATGGCTAACTTGTTTAACCAGAGGTTAAGAGAGTTGCCATTTTGTGAGTCATTGCTGACTGAATACAGAAATGTCATAGCTGCTCAATATCTGGATTGCTTTAGTTTCAGTGAAGACGCAAATAAGACAAGGTTATTTTGACATCCACTAGCACACAATCTGTGTTTGTTCTTCTGTAAATCATTATTTATACATACTGTTTGGGGTAGTTTAGCCCTAACCACACTAGTGCAAATTAACTTGCATGAGACAGTCTTAAACTTTTTTGCAGCATACACCCACTTGACTTAACTCAGAAGACAGGACTGTACATCTTCTGCATTGTGTGTTTGATTTCTAGGCTTTTTCCACTGGGTGGTCTAGCTGCCATGTAAATCATTCCCTCTTCCTTGACTGTGATAAGAATTGGTTACCAATAGTCTATGCCTAATGCCAAAATAACCAGACAAATGTCTATTAAACTGTTTCACTGTGTGGGGGATACATCTGCTCTTGTAGTGTTTTGTGAAGATTTCCTTGAAAGAGAGAGATCTGTTCAACTCACTTGTGGAATATGTTAGAGAAGAATGCAACTGATGGAGGAATTTCTTATATGGTCTGTAATAGATAGAAAACTTCATTAGCAGTAACTTCAGGTTTCAAATAATTATTTTTCCACAGTATTTCTTCATTAGGTTAAAGAAAGTATTGTATTTGAATAAGAATTAAGGTGCAAGTAGATGCTGTCTTAAGTACTGCAATTGGGCGTGTTTTCATTCATAATTAAATGTATTCGCATTTTCAAGTCATTGACCAAATATGAATTGCTATAGACTGACATTTGTTGCAACGTCAGAATGTCACTGCCCTTCCTCATGTTTTTGACTTCATAGTTCCGCTGTGCCAATTATTGTGCCCTTTTCAATCCAGCATTTTATGACTTTACTGGAGGATCAAATCAAGAGAAAAGGCAGAGGCTCCTATTTAAATATAAACCATTTTAAGATTTAGCAAAAGCGATAGGGAAACTGCACGTAAAAAGAAATGAAATAATGCTTAAATGTAATCAGGAACTCAAAGTTCACCCTGTATGGAAGATACCTTTTGGAATCACCAGTGAGCCTTTGAACAAATTAGAATAAGGCCATATAACAGCCTGCACTTCCTAGGCCAGTGAAAGAAAATAGGCTTTTTATTGAGTTTACTTTGTTATAAGTATGCATCCTGATAGTTTTAGTAGTACTGAAGGGAAGATATAGTTGTCAGAATGACATGTTGGAAGGACTTCCCTGAAGAAACCACAGCTCCCGCAGGCTTTGTGAGTATCTTGTAACAACATTCTCCTTTGGAAAAGCAAAAACAATCCTGTAGTAATCTTATTTTCTGCTAAAGGTAGAACAAAGCTGTGAGGTGGATCTGGAGCAGAACACCTAAATCTGAGGAGTTGGTCTAACTACAGTCTACTGCATGACTACAGTTACTGCATAACTACAGTCTACTACGTGACAGAGACCATTTGACTTGGTCACAATGAAGGAGAAAAGATTAGATTAATTAACTAGGGTTCAAGGCACATTCCCACCATAAAGAAAACAGTTCTATGGATTTGCAAGAATATAGGGCATTATGATATACAGAACACTGGTAACACGTGGTCTATGGCATGAAAAAGCTAATCATAAGCTCAGGAGCAGGTTTTGCTGTTTGGTGAGCTACGTATGTGGTCTCGCAACAGGGACTTCTCTTCGTTTTAAGAGATGAAGTAACACTTGCTTGTATACCCTGACACTAAAAGTGATTTCCTGAGTTGTCAAAGGGGAGACTTATTTTTAATGGGATTATTGAGGACAGCATGTTTCAAGGGAGGAAATTGTTTCTGTGGTAGAAGAAATATTAAGATCCAAGAGCTACATCACACTTTGGTGCTTTTAACTTTAATAAACATAGTGAGGAGTTGTGAGATATTTGAAGAAGGAAGCAAGTAGGAAAAAAAAATGAAAATGTTATTAATAGTATATTATGGCTGGGGGAGGGGAAAAAAAACAGACAAATGTCATATCTATCTTCAAGGAAGGCAAAAAGGAGGCTCCTGGAGAAATACAGGCCGACCAGCCTAAGGAGACTACAGAGCAAATTAGCCTAGAAGCAGGCAGAAAAAAAAAAAAAGGAAAAAGCTATCTTGCCAGAACCCACGTGGATTTCCGATGCCCGACCAACCACACTGCCTTTTACGGTGAGACTGGCTTTGTGCACTAAGTGGGTACAGGAGATGGTTTTCTGTTGCTTCAACCAAGGTTTTGACACTGTGTCCAGCAGTATCCTTGTAATCAAACTGGTAGAGGTGGGCTGGGTAAGTAGATACATGTCAGAAATTGTTGGCTTGACTGCTAGCTCAAAAGGCTGTGTTCAGTGCCAGAAAGTCCAACAGGCAGCTTTTGACTGTGGTGTCCCTCGGGTCAGTGCTGATGCCAGTACTATTTAATGTCTGTGGTGATGACCTTGGTTATGGGACAGAGGTGACTCTCAACCAGCTTGCATATGATACCAAATTGTGGGCAAGGTTTGATAAACTGGAGGGTGCAGCTGCAATTCAGAGGGTCTTCAATAGGTTGGAGTTTAGGCTGTCATCAGTCTTGTGAAGTTTGATAAAGGTAAATGTCAACTCCTACACCTGGGATGGAGAATTGCTGTGCAACAGGCCAGGCCAGGCGTTAAGGAATGGAAAACAGCTTTGTAAAAGAGGTGGGTGACAGTTTGAATCAGCACTGTGCCCTTGTGGCAAATGGGTACAACTTCACAGTGATCTGCCTTAGCAAGGATGCAGCCAGCAGGCTGAGGGAATGGATTCTTCCCCTCTAGTCAGCGCTTGTTAGACCACACCCGGAGTACTGTGCCTGGGTTTTGGCTTTGCAGTATGAGATAGATACTGATAATGGAGCAAATCTGGCAGACGGTGATGAAGGTGCTGGAGAATGTGACACATGAGGAGAGAAAAGAGGAGAGGGAGGAAACAGTACTGTTGCCTTGAACTGCCAGAATAGGAGTTCATAGAGAAGACTCTTGTTGGAGACCCCCAGTGATAATATGAGATGCAATGGATACAAGACGGAATATGGAAAATAGTGTTTTAAATACTAGGGTGGTCAAACACTGGAAGCAGTTGCCTGGAGAAGCTATTGAATGTCCTTCCTTTGGCATTCAAAACTTAACTGGACAAGTCCTTGAGGAACCTGATCTTGTCAGCCCTGCTTTGAGTTGGAGAAGAGGGGAACAATGTGACTTTGAGAGGTTCCTTCTGATTATTGTGGTTCTTTGTTTCTAGGCAATTGTAGGAAATAGGCCTATGTGATCTCTGTTTTCAATAAGAGCAAGAAGTTATGGTTCCTGATGATTGAGCCATCAGTTATTCAGTGCTGCCAATTTAACTTCAATGCGAGGTGCAGTTCTTGGAAGTTACTTTTCATCCTGGGCCAAATCCTGTTTGTTATATTGTATTTAGAAGGACGCTTCTAAAAGATGAAATGTAAGTCATCTCAAGTTTGAAAACCTAGGGTTTATTTAAATAATAATTTAAAAATCTGTCTAGTTGTCTCACTCTCCAAAGAAGTCAGCATGTGATTGTGCTATTTGCATGCGCCCTAGCTGTCACCTGTAGGGCTCTGGAGGATGCAATTGCTGCAGTTTGAGGAAGAATGAGTGACCCTTAACATGGGGCTTAAGGGGCATTCCAGACCTGGAGATGAAAGGATGAAGAAAAAATCCTCTGTATTATTGAAGCGTGTGAAAGGCATGAAAGAGTGAGAGGTAGATCAATAGTTTCATTTATGGTGCAGGAGAGAAATAAGATATATACTGGGATTTATTTTTCCAGCTTATTTGAGAGAGATTTCTTCTGCTTCCACACACACACACACACACACGCCCCATCTATAGGAAGCACAGAACTGGGGTTTCTGAAGAATGTATGCCTTTGGCATCCTGGAAGGTGTACCGAAAGTGCACTCTTCTCCATGCTACCTGCCAAAGAAATGATCTAGCAACTAAATGCTTTACTGGGACTGCAGCTGGCAATTGACAATCAAGCTATAGGCTGAAACCAAAATATTGAGGGTCAGTGCTCAAAGAGATGGAGATGAAGATGCACTTGAAAGATATAAGTGAAGGAAATCTTTATCAATTAGACTAGGGGGTGGGGTTAAGAGGGCATATTCTATCCATTTTAGCTGTTTTCTTAGCCATATTAATGTAAACATGCTATCTAAAACCTCTTAGTAATACCTGTTAAATGCCGTATGGTTAACTGAGTCCCCTCTCCCCGTCTAAGTAGGTGTTTGGATAGCAGCTGTACCTAGTCTACCATAGTACTATGTGGTGATGGGGCACATTGCTTTTTAATATGATGATAGGTTCATTTCAAAGGCAAGCAGTTAAATTCCTCCTGATAATTTATATAAGCCCTCTTCAAGAACAGGACATGCCAGGGCATTTAAGATCAAATGCTGTATACAGGTGCAAAAAATGTAGTGTTAAAGCATAATTTATAATTTGTAAGAGATTACAATAGTCTTCTCTGTGAGAATGTTATGGATATTATCTGTAATATTTGTAGAAACTTATTGCTTCTGTGCCTGAAGTCACCTAATACTTTTAAAATGAAGTGTAGCGAAATTGCTGTGATCATTAGATCAATGCAGGCAGCCCACAGCCCTTTCAATAAAATATCTCACACAAATGAGTGTGTTGCGCCATGCTACCGAAGGCCATGCACTCCGGGTCTCTGAGATGATGATACATTTTATAGTCTAGTTTTTAACTGCTGATTTCCTGACAGTATACTTGCCTCAGAAGAACTTTTGGAGAGTGGCTGAATATCAAAGCCGTAAGAGCCTGTGGTAGCCTCTGCCTGGGGTAAGAAGTGTTGGCTTCTTCTGGGCAAACATGCCTTGTGCGATTTGTTGGTGATGTTTGTCATAGCAATGGGAATATCTTGGTCACCTGGTGCTGTTGGGTCTGTGGTGTTACATGAGGAGTTGGACTTGATGATCATTATGGGTCCCTTCCAACTCGGGATATTCCATGATCCTTGTATCAGCCCGCTCTTCCAGACGAGGCACAGGTGCAGCTTTGCCACTGAATCCTGTGTCAGGAGCTGTTGCTGCTTGTAGCTGTAAGACGTAGGCCACTCAAGTCTGGTGTGAAAACTGATTCCTGGAGAAGGTGCTTTCTAGTGGAATGATAAGAAAGGTGTGAGGTGGCTGTGCTTTTCTGCTAAACTTCATATTTTGCCTTGAAAGAAGGGTAGCCAGGCATGGGAGATTAGATGTCTCCCTTGAGTGATATGATTGTAATGGGGATAGCAGAGGATGCCAGGAAAGAACTGATACTAAAGACAAAGCAAACTGGCTGAGGGGAAGAAAGTCCTGGGTCAAGGTGAGCGAGTTATTCAGAACCACTGTGCTTTTTCTCTCCTCAGCTGACTTTCTTCAGATACAGTTGTTCTTGAATGATCACAATCAGTATATCAAAATAAACGCTTTAGAGAGTAAGGTAAAAGGAGTTGCTGGCAAGACTGTAAATCCTCTCATGGAACAAATGATAACTCAGCTCAAGAGCCCTTTTGTCCTGGGAGTACGGGAAGGATATAAATTCTCTGAAAGTATCTGTCAGTTGGAATTGCTCTGCATTCATCACGCCAGCCCTCTGCATCATTCATGAATGTCATAAGAGACTAAAGAATTGGCACTTCATGGTGAGAATGATTAAACAACCATTACACTTGTCTTTTACTTTGGCACAGTACCTTTTAAACAGATCGCCTGTGTAAAGCTCACACCGGTACACCTCTCCTAACGGTGAGTGTCCTTTCATGGTGGTGAGAAGGGAAGAAAACTAAGAAAAGTTGCATATCGTTTACAGAGGGTTTGTATGCTGTGCTATTAGCCCTGGATTGCTTTTTTTTTTTGCATTCCCACTATGTGACCTTGGGGGGAAGGTTAGAGAGTCTTTGGAAAGGTAAACTTCTGAACAAGTATTTCTTTTCATCGCTGGCCTTCCAGTAGTTGTGATGGATGATGATGTATTTGGTGTGCAGTAAAAAAGCTCAGAACTTCTAGCGTATGTTTTCTTGGCAGACCAAAACAGCCCCACTTAATTCTAAAGGACTACTCTGTGTTTACCAATAATAAGTAGCAAAAGAGTAGGTTTTCAGAATGAAACTTGCTATTTTTATTATAGCATGCATCTGAAATGCTTGTGGCCTGTAGGTTAGATCTCTAAAAATCTGCCAGAGTAGCTCAACTGCAGACTTGGTGTGTGATTTAGCCACCTTCTGTGGTTCTGGGGAGTATCTAGTAGCTAGTATTTTGAGTCTAACCCTCTTCTGCATTCAAGCCTGAAAGTTCGGGCTTTGATCTCCTGCTGTGGAGACCATAAATGTAAACTGTATTTACTGTTTTTACCACATAGACTATAGAAATGTGAACACATTTAAGGAAGAATGAAGAATTATTTACTCTTACCGAGTGGCCAGTTTAAAACAAGCAAAACCTTCTATTCTGTATGTTCTTTCTTCTAAACAAGAGGTGAGTAAATGAAAGTGAGAGAACAGTGCTTGTGTTTGTATTTTTTTTTTTTCCTGATAGTTCATTTGTTTTAATGCTGTAAGCCATAGCTTAAGGATCAAAACTAGAGAGAGTTTTTTTTTTCAGAGAAGAGCTGAACGGGCTGGGATCAATAATAGCTCTCTGGCCTCCATCCATTCTGAGCTGTCTAGGCCATCTTGTTACCATTCGGATTCTGAAAAACTATTTTAGTTAACTAACATCCCTATTCTCACTCCACGCCCCAAATGTGCTATGAATCCTACTGTGCTTTTGTCTGCTAACAGTAGCCTCTGAGTTCCTCTGGCATGCTGCCTTCTGGGCTTCTCCAAGGACATTCTCTCTGTGGGCTGTTCTATCAGGAAATGCCAAGAAATAAGAAATCACATTAAGATTCCAGCTTCTCTTCGGCAGATGAATGTAACTAAGAAACTCTTGCATCTGCTTTTACTGAATTTAGTTACCTAATGAAGTCTCTCACTAGGTGGCAGGTAACGTTTTGTCACTGATATCTGTGCTCCCAAACCTGTCCTGCAAGGGTCACAGTAACTGGGCACTGTTCTCTGTGCACTTACACTCAGCAAATTTCATGTTTCAGTTGCAGGATTTGTAATTTCTTTTGACTGCTTCTGGTGCATTTTGGTTTTAAGACTTGTGTCTTCCTCTAATGCAAGTTCTATATTTGTTATGAGCAGTACATGTTTTTTTTGTAAGATGTTTTTCTTTTTCCGTGGTGCATAGAGAAGTCCTGGAGGGATTGTCCTTGTGGACCTCTTTTAGATTGATGTCTGTCATATGTCTGCCTGAAGTTGTTGGGGCTGAAACTGATGATTCAGCTGAAAGACAGGACTTGAGGGCTGAGGCTGGTGGTACGATAACACTCTACGAGGCAAGGTTGACACTGAGAGGATAGATACAGGGACAGATCACTATGTCTTCCAGTACAAGAATTAGGGAAATATCTATTTATCAAGAGCAAGTATGAAAAATGAAGGTGATTCTTCACTTAATAGAGTACTGGAAGGGACCTTAGAAAGTCTCTGCTTCAAACCCCTGCTCAGAGCAGGGTCAGCTATGAGGTCAGATCAGATTGCTTGGAGTTTCATGTAGTCAGATATTGAGAAGTCCATGCGTGGAGGCTCTCAAATCTCCTTGGATGACCTGTTTGACTGTATATCCCTCTTTGTGAGGAGGAAAAAAAAACAAAAAAAAACTTTAAATCCCGTGAAGTCAGAATCTCTTATTTCAAACCATGTCCATTGCTGCTTGTTCTCAAGTTATTCATCAATGAAGACCATGGCTTTTGTCTTCTCATTAACTTCTGTGCAAGTGCTGTGAGATTGCCCTTAGGTCCTCTTGAAGTTGTCTTCTCCAAGCTGAGTAAGCCCAATTCCTTTGGTCTTTCCTCACAAGGCAGACACTTTGGTCTCCTATGACAGTATTTGTGGCCCTCCACTGAACTCACTTCAGTTTGTCAACGTCTGTTTGTATTAGGGTCCCCAAAATTGGATGCATTACTCTAGATGCGGTCTAATAAGCACTGAATAAAGAGGAATAATCACTTGAACTGCTGGCTGTTGTCCTCTTAACACAGCGCAGGACGCTGCCAGTTGCCTTTGCTAAGGTACATGGCTGACTGTTGTTCAGCTAGCTACGTCAGTGACAGTTACGTATGTGATTGCTGAAGGTTTGTAAGCCATTATTGTGAATGCAAAACTTCTAAATGCTTTCAAGGGGAGACTGGATAAGTACCTGGAAATTAGGTCTGTTTGGAATTACTGTATAAATGAACCATATAACGCTGAGGCAATGGCTAAAAAGGCTCATAGTCTGGGTGTGTACTTTAAGGAAGTAACACGTGCTCTGTTCTTCATTTTCTATGGGTGCCCACTTAAGATCAGTGATAAAGACATGACAGTGGATTAGTTGACACGATCATTTTATGTAAATGAAAATATTAACAAAGAATATTTCCTGGCTGTAATCTGTTATGTTTAAATTGGTATGTCTTTGGTCATCTTGGGCATATTTTAGTTAGCAGCTAATCCCTAAATTCCTTCCAAGATAGTAAACATCCCCAATGTGCCCCATCACTAACTCAGATTAGAGAGAAAAATTGATATTCTCTGTATGCTGGATTTAGGGAAATTCATAGTTCAAGTGTAAACTATCTTGGACGGTCTGGTAGTTCTCGGAACACTCCCTTCCTCTCCCCCTTTTCCTCTTCCAATCTTTTTAACGCAGTGTTACTAATAAGAAGCAGCATACTGTCTGATTCGATTGTTGGCTGATGCGCACATACGAGGAGGAAAGTGACTCGTATTAATTTGCTGTCATTAAAAAAGACAAACAAAGAAGGCATGATCCAAATTGCTGCTTCCATTTTGAGTTAGTCTTGCAGATTTCCTAACTCCTGTTGGCGTAGAATAAGCTTCTTCATATTTTATTGGTGGAAAGGAATTGCAGTTTCATAACAAACAATGTATGTTTTTTGAGAAGGGAGAAGAAAATGTTGTTCAGTCTGCATCTCAGAGGATTGTCAAGAGAAGAGAGAGTGTCCTGAAATGAAAAAGAGCTACTTCATATGAAGTCCTTTTAAGCACAGAAGCTTGTTTTTCGGGGGATTAGACAGGAAGCTTTGTGTTCTTCAGGACCTTAAATTTTCTTTATTCTTAGGCAATTTAAAACTCTTGATTAAATAAATGGACATTTCAGCAGTCATTTCATAAAAAGTTTGCCTCTATTTTCTCCTAAGAAGGATCCTGTGATGGAATAGTCAAGTCAGATAATGACGGCTAACTCCCCTGTAAACTTTCAACCTCCCTTTAGTTCTTTCTTATTAAGAAGGTGTTAAGTGTGGCTGATGCTTTTGCAAATATGGAAGGACAGAGGGAAGGGGGTTGGCAAGCTTCTTGGTATTAGTGCTGTTATTGTGTTACTTGAATCCTAAAACCATTTATGAATCTTAAATTCAGTCAAACTGCTTCTTGATCTTTTTTTTTACCCCCCTCTCAGTCCTTAATTAATTTGATAGTGGTACCTGTATACAGTGCGTGTAGTGGACAGCACCCATAGGAATAATTTTTAAATGTTTATCACAGAAATTGGAAATGGGAAACACATATTAAGTCCTCTCTAGGCAGTATAGATCTTCCAGCACACTTAGAGTTGACCCAGTTCTGGTGATTGTTATGTTCTGATCAGTTATGAAGTCAGTCAAATCCATGCTATTCAGGAGTTTATTGCAAAATTAGGTAAGAATTTTACCTGTTTTAATCATTGTTACTCTTAATGGATATGGACACTCATTGTTTGTCCTCAAAACATTCTTTTACCATTCTTTTAATTTTTTACTCCTAAGAAATTCATTTGCGGGAAACTCAGAGTTGCACAGCATGCGTGGCCTATTTGATAAGCCAGAAGCAATAAGCTGGAAAAACAATTGTCAGAAGCTTTATTTTTACTCAGTCTATGTATGTTTTTCCTGAAGAGAGTAACTAGCGCAAATAAGATGTTGAACTGAGTAAAGCCATGAAGAGCTATGCCATTCTTTTCCTGTCTGTGAACTGAGTGGTCAAATATGCGGTTTACCTTAAACTGTGAATATGTGGGAGAGACCTTAATCTTTGGGGTTAGTAATCGGGTTAATCTGATTTACCTTTTTTATTATTTTTATTTGAAATGCTCAAAACTGTTGGGCAAAGACCTGGACGCTCGTTTGAGGTTTTCATTCAGAGCTATTTCAGTCAAAACCTCCACTCTATTTGATCAGAGATTTCTGTTAATCCGAACAGAAATTGTTTTACAACTCTCCCTTGTTGTTTTGTTCATCTCCACTTGCTAGGGCAGAATAGCTCTCTCCACCTTGTTTTTTGGGGAGCTGTGTTTTTTTCATTACATGACCACATAACATTTACTGCTGCAGGAAGCATCATCTCCTTATTGAGTTTCAGCAGTTGTATGTCTGAACTTTTCTTGTCTGCTTTCATGCCAGAATTCTAACTTGCATTCCTTTACTAGTGCCTTGATTATTTGTAAACATGGTAGGACCTTTACAGCAACATATGAAGTACCATAGGTGGCTCATCAGAAAAAAATAGACTATCAGGAAATATAATAGGACCATGAAGTAGTCACAAAAAGAAAAAAAAATAAATTCAAAAAAAAGTAGCAATAGGTTAAGAAAAATAATAGGGTTGTTTTGTTTTTATACTTATGAGTCCAACTTCTAAAATTGTCATTCTTCCATTTCTTCCCTTATTAAGGAAAATAAAAATAGTCTTCCAGTCCTTTTACACAAATGTGAAGTAAAACTATGTATTTAGAATCCTATACAAGAGAATAAATGAGGGAAAGGCACGTTCAGTGTCTCGTGTTATTTTAGGTAGAGAAATTGTTACCGTGATACATAAACCTAAATATTTTGTGGTGAATTACCACCATGATCAGGAGACTTCTAGTTGCATGAGTGGCAGGGGGCTGCAGAGCACCAGTATGGTAGGAGGCTGTGAACTGCCCTGCGCTAGTCACGGCTGGCTCTGACATGGGTGAAAACAACCCATCACATGCTAAAACTTCAACTGATCAGAGAAGCATGTAGTGCCGCTGCTCAGAAATGGTTAAGAATGGATGATAGCTGCTAGTGACAGTTAACACAGGAGGTGGCATGTGAGGAAGCATGAAAGGGGGCACAGAAGAAGAATCAGGAAAAGGCACATGCAAGGTGATATGGCTGGGGATATGCTGGAGAACTTGGAAACTGTCTCTCTGTGCCGGATGATGTGTGCCTTTGAGGGCACTGCAGCCTGGGGTAGTGACATCCCTTAAGGAATGGGGCCCTTGGGATCCTGTGTGAGAACATGCACACTGCTGAGGAACTCACTGAAGCCTGTGAAGAATCACGTGCAAGGGTAGGGGCATGCCTGGGGCCTGTAGGGGACCTGTGCAGGAGCAGCTGTCCCTGAGGGACTGGGGCCTGTGGAAAACCCATGCTGGCACACAAAAAATAAACAAGAAGTAGGGAATGGCAGAAAAACTTCCATGCATTGGCCCTGATCTCCTGCACTGCCTCTGCGGAGGGCAGGGAGGATAAGGAGCCGAGTGTAACATGCTGGGAAGGCCAGGGGAGTTGAGACGAGGAAGGGGAGGGTTGCTGGTGGGCTGCAGTTCAGGCAGAGAAGGGGGAGGAAAGGTATTTTCCCTGAGTGTTTAATTGTTTATTGTCCCTGTTTCCCTATCCCTGAATAAAAATAAAAGTTCGTTAGCTGTCAATAAAACAGTGTGAGATTATCTCAGTTCAGATTGTTTCGTCAATGTTGTCAAGAAGGAATGTGGGATTCCGGTCATAAATTTTGTTCTTTTAACTCAGGCCTGGTTAAAAGCTACAATTGTTACCTGAGATCCTTACTAATTTTCATGTTAAAGGCACTTTTTGGTTTTAAAAATCTGAACTGTGCTGCTCACAGTACATTAAACTCATTCCAGTGCGGAGTTGCTGCTGTAAACAATGTCTATATGTTCATGGGCTGTAATATCTGTCAGACATGGCATTTTCCTGGCCACAGTGAAGAAGAGTGTGTTAGAGTTGTGGTGTAGCAAAGACAAAATGGGCTGTTGATAAAATGGCTTAGTAGATGCAAATAGAGAATGTTTTTATTTAACATCAGGAGATTTGCAGAATCCCTAAGGGACAAAAGAAGTTATATCTTGTGTAAATGTGGCAGACTTGTTCTCTACTGCTTTACAGGATTAGTTCTAGGCAAGATAGAGCTGCTGCAGTTCTTCAGCGTTGATTGAAGGATACTCTTCCTTAAGATAGATTTTTGAGGACTTTGGGCGATGATTAGAAAAAACGATAACTGATTTAAAATTATAGATGGTGGTGCCAACTTCAAGTAAATGTTTCTTAGCACAACTCACTGTGAGGTTTTACTTGCTGTGGCTTATAACATCGCTGATAACTTTTCTGTTAGGAATTTCCTGTGATGAGGATTTTGCCTTAAACTATCCTGTTTTGACTGGAACTAAATAATCTAACATTTCTGTCCATGAATGTAGCTAGCAAAATACACAACTTCCCTAAGCTAAGTAGGCAGGCTCTGAACAACAGCCTTGTCGCATGTATTGTGACATGTCAGTCTCTGATTTTTTACATCTCTAAATACCAAAGTTATAGTAGTCAACTGCCATTTTGCTAAACTATATTTTTATGAGAAATTGCAGTCTTGTGTACGCTGAACGGGTAGTGGTGTCCTAGTAGCTTAAATCTCTACAGAGTGTTTCCTTACCGTATATTTCTTGGCTTCTCTGAGCTCCAAATTCTGCATGCAGTATCCCAGTAAAGCAGCTGAACGTGTTCTGCTCCTGTTTGTTTTTGCACGTTGGTACAGTAAAGGTGGCCCAGGGCACTGTGGGAAGGGGGATTTCTCACAGCTGAGGGGGGAAATAATTTTGTGCACTTGTATCTTTGTTGTCTTTACAAAGTGTGGGTAATATAGTGGAAGTAGTGGAACATTAACAATAAATGCCATGGAATTAATCAGTCCCTCAGAATTTCTTGTTTCCAGGGCATGGTTGGAGTTGTTTATTAAATGAGGTATGCAACTAAGCCTTGAACAATGAGGACTAAACATCTAGTAGCTGCTCGTTAACAGTGTCCTATCCATCATCAGTCTCAAATAGAAATTGTCTTGGGAGGAAGGGAAAACCTACTTTTTATCTTGTTCAGTTCTCTTAAGTTTCGAACTCTGTGAACTAACTCATGGTTGCTGCAGTCAAACGGAAGCACTCAAGTCAAATGTTTGTCTGGATTTCTGTTTGTTTGCTTTTCTAATATGATTGCTTTGTGGTAGTAACTCTGGTTATTCTTCCTCTTCAATTTTTAGTTAATATCTGCACCTTGTGTTTTTAGGTTGGAGTTACTATTCTGTTTATACTTGAGGAGGAAAACTAATTTATTTGTATAAAGTTAACGTGACATGGATTTCAACACAAGGCAACGTGTATCCTGTATAGCCTCAAAATGGAAGGAATGGGAAGGGGCACTTATATATCCAACAAATAATAGTATATTCAGTTATGCACAGGTGAACCAACCAGCCCATCTATTATTATGGAGGTAATTTTGACCTGTACAATAAAGAAACAACTGCTGGCCATCAGGCTTGTGTTAAAAGGTTACTTTAGGTAGTGATCTTTTGGTGGTTTCATCTGATGGAGCTTTGGGCACAAACTCAAAGTACTGAATTTCTTCAAGTTAAGCCTAGAAGCAAAATCTGTGTTTTGCGAGGGAAAAATGAGCTCTGTTAAGCAGTTAAGTCCCATGACAGGCCTATGAAGACATAATTGGTTCTAATTGGAGCTCACAGGAGCTCTGACATGCTCTACCTGCAGCCAAATGGCTCTTAGGCAATGAAATCATCTGTCTTTATAAATAGTGAAGAACTCTTCCAAGTTCATCTTCCCTTATAAAGGGCCTGATAACCAGTGGGAAAAAAAAAAAAAAAAAGGCAAGGGGGGAGGTGGTGGAAGGAAACCAACCAAACTTGCAGTTCGAGTGAGAATAGTTTTGGAAAGCAGGTTTTAATCCATGAAGTCATTAACAATACGTGAACTCATCTTGCGTTACTTAACACACTGCTGTGTCTTGTTTTAATCTGCAATGAAATACACACAGCTTTCAGAGCAAGCTAATAACTGAAGGAATATATTTGTAATGTAGTTTATAGTGGGCAGTTCCTATTCCCAACCATGGTGAAAGCCATAGATGATTCAATACCCAGTCATTGCTAACTGATTTGAAGAGTTTACTTATATGGCTGGGGATGTGTTTAAAAGGAAAGAGACAAAAACATACTCTACATATTTTTCAAGTCATGCATCTTCCATCTTGATGAGCAGTTGGAGTTCAGTCCGTAGAATTAACCTTTCTGAAACTGAAACGATGTGTGTTCAAAGTTCCAGTATGTCAGCGTGCTTTTCTGTTAACTCACACTTACAAGTGAAATTTCCTACCTAACTCTGATTTCAGACGTGTTTGTTTGAATTTACTGAAGTATGTTCTGGTGGGTATGCAGAGACCTGGAAGGTAGGGAACATGGATACATTTTCACTCTATCATTGAGTCAGCTGCTTATAAATCATTTCCCTTCTATGTGCCTGAGTTTTTGCTGTCTTGATAATATGTGCTGAGAGGAAGCTTCTTAAACTAGGGTGAAGGGTATCAATTATTTCCACTAATATGTACTATTCAATTGGAATTCAGGTCATGAAGAGCTTTACTGGAGCTGCAGCTTTGTAGGCAAGTGTTGAAGTGACCCATATAAGATTCAACCTGTTTCTTTATCTAGTTATGCTTATTCTTTTCAGGGTTATTTGATACACGTTGCTGGTTGGTATACATGGTGGGGGTGGAAATAGCATTAGTTGTAGTTTCACTCAGTCTGGAAAATGTACCTAGTTGTCCTATGCTGCTATGCATGTCCTATAAACATCTCTCATCCCTGGTGCTGAAATGGGAGCTGGATATTTTTGCTTATTATTTTGTAGCTTGTGATCTGTTGTAATAGTACTTAGAAACTCAGGTACAGTAAGTGGCTGAGACATTGAGAGATATGTTCCTGACTTGCCTGTAGATTTGGATCTGGAATGGCAATTTTAATCACATTTTCCAAGAAGCTCAGAGGCTGTTTTGATGAGTTATAGAAATCTTCCTAACTTCGAGTGTTGAGTACAAGTGAGAAAGTGGTCTCTGAACACTTCTGCTTCTCAGCTTATTCATCTGTGATGGTAGATTTCTCACTTGTGTGTCTGTCTAACTGAGCTGAGATGGCCCTTGTAAATGTGAGAGGACAGCATTCAGGTTTGGAGAGGTTTGGTATTGTCCTTTTTCAAAAACAAAAAGTCAGGGAACAAATTCCCAAGCTGATTGTGAAGACACATTCTGCTGGAGATGTATGTACTAGATTTCCGAAAGTCTTAAGCAGTGTTGAAAAAATAGTTTCTCACCGTGAGGAGTCCTGAACTGAAGACAAGACAAGTTTCAAAGAGGCCAAATATTTCCTTTGAATACCCAAATAAGACTGAATCCCTTAACCCATGCTTCCGAAACAGATGTTTGGTTGGCTTTTGGTGTTTCTCTTTTGTTTTTTAAACTCTTCCCTCTCCTCCCCCCCAAAAAAAGGAGCATTATGCTATCTGACATTGTCTGGGATGACATTAAGCACTAATGAAATCATTCATTCTTGATAAGCATTTCACTTATCTTTATCTCAAAGGCTGCTTGCCTTTATTTAGGAACTGAAATAACTTACATTGGAAGCCTGAGATACAATTTAGCTGGTTGCATACAGTAGAGAAGTCTTAAGTGATTTATACCTCAAGAGGAAGCTTGTTTGTTTGCTTGTGGTTCTCCTGCTGTTATGAATGTAGGAACATGAGGATGCTCTGAATAACATACATGCACATTTAGATTACATGCTGGAAGTATTTGGAGTCTTGAGTCCATGTTCATCTGAAGGATGAACTTTCCGTAAGAAAGAAATTATGTTGTTTGTTATTGAGTCTAATGGTGCAAGGCTAATGGTGGAGGAACAGATACATTTTGTCAGATTTAAAAAGCTATTTCACCTTCTTATCTCCTTCTGTTAGAAAAAGCATCTAGCATTCTAGGGTTGTGGCTCCACACAGGAAAACTAGTGGAATGCATGTGGGAGGGCAGTCTGAATAGCCATTTTGTGTGCATTATAACACGTGTCATAAATATCCAAGAGGACTCTCCATGTCATTTGTCACAAAATGTATTTTAGTGTGCTGTCCTCCACTATTACCTAGCGGAGCCTGGAAAATACATTTCCATCGTCGACTCAAATTGATTTGCATGGTCTTCTCTGTGTGCTGTCAGTAGCCTGGCCAGTAGGGGGCCTTGATTTTACCATGTTAACTAATGAAAGCATATGCTTGCATATATTCCTTTTCAGAAGTCATAGAATTATTTCCAGAGTTGACAAATAAATGAAACAAATAATTAATGCTTTTTTCTTTGGTTTTCTGTTTTGTAGCTGGTGCCACATATATATTTGGGAAGAGTGGAGGTCTCATCTTGTACACCTGGCCAGCTAATGACAGACCAAGCACAAGGACAGACCGTCTTGCTGTGGGCTTCAGCACAACAGTGAAGGATGGCATTCTTGTGAGGATTGACAGTGCCCCTGGGCTTGGTGACTTTCTGCAACTGCACATAGTGAGTATAAATAGACCCTATACTATACTATTAATATAAAATAACATGTGTCATACTCTGCACTTTGTGTCTTCAGCACTCATCATGTTTACTGAATGGGATGAACAGGGAGCCAAGATTTGGCCCCAGAAGAAGGGGAGGCGGGGCGGGCGGTCATGAGATTCCGTATCATGGCAGAGTTAATCTACTTGACAACTGCATAGTCTTGAATACAACTGAACTTATGGTGTAGCATTACTATTCTCAGAAGGCAAAGAATGAAATGGAGTGATAATTCATTTTTCTCACTGAGAAAGTTAAGTGAGAACTGACCAGATCCTCACCTACTGCAGAAAGAGTTGATCTAATCTGCTATTGCAAGCATCAGTTAGTTCAAAACAACATAGCTTTGCAAAAAGAAAATAAACTTTGCCTTTGTGAGAGCAAATATTCAAATATGGAAGTTTGGATGAAAGTGGCTTTAGTGAAAGTGTGGAATTGAGAAAATGAGGCTAAGACTGGAAACTTTTGGAGAGGTTTGTTTTTTTTTCTGATGTGGTGGGGAGGGGGCTGGGAAGGAAGCACTTGTTTTCCTTTCTAAATGAAGTAGCCAAGACATTTACTAGAGGTAGAAGCTGGTCATGTTGCTTAATGCTCTTGTTTGCCATGTCTTATGCATCAATTCATAGTGGAAGAGGGATGTGACATTTGCAGGATTTGAATGAGCTGGGGAGTTGTTGACATTTCATTGGAACCTAGAGAAAGTATAAGTAAGCATGAGGAATGTCAGGGTCCAATATACAGACCTGATGTGAATGACTGACGGTCTTAGTCTGCTGCTGAATTACAGAAGAATTTACAATGTTTGGAGTCTTCTGGAAGCACTCGGTGTATTGCAGGATGGCTCTGAAGCAAGGGTTAAGGCTAGCACTCATTGCCAGCATTTTAAAAATCCCGGCAGTATGTATTTTCCACCCATGTTTTTCTTGCTTTCTCAAAACAAACATTAAAAAACAACAACAACAATAAAAAGGCTGAAAAGCAGAAGATACTGTCAATATGAACAATATGTTAAGCCTAATGGGTTAGAATTCCATAACTCATGTGAAGCAAAAGTGGTTGGACATAATTGAATAAGCCACTGTATATTCTTCAGCTGTTGTAATAAAGCATATTTGTAAAATGCTATCGAGTAACTGGAGAACATGTGAGGAGAAGTACAGATATATGAATTGGTTCAGTCTTAGAGAAGTCTAAGATGGGTTCTCATTGCTTTTGGTTGCCTTCTGGGATGTTAATAGAGGAAAGAGAAGTTAGGCTCTTCTTGGTGGTGCTCAGGGGAAGGGAGAGGGGAAATGTACACAAGTACCAAAACGGAATTTCTCAGCATTAATTATGAAGGCACATAGTCTTTCTCTATAACTTGGTTTTGAATATTATCAACTCTTTTCTTACAAATGAGTCCAACGGAACTTTTTTGACTTTTTCCTAACATTATCTGATACCTACAGACATCAGATATGTAAAGCTAAGCTATTAATTGCAGTTGATATTAGTACTAAAAGTTCTGTTGACTGTTTCTGGTGTAGTTCAGTTAATTTTATGCCTGAAGATGTTCGCTAGCAACAAATACAGAACTAGTTCAACTTCAGTTTCTCATATTCTTTTGTGGTCAGGATTTAGGAGCATTTGCCAGTTATTTGTGAGTATCCAAAGCTAAGTTACAGTGCTCTCCTGGGCCTGGTATTACTGCTTATGTCTATCACCAACAATAGCCTTTTGAAATGACACTTTAAATGTGAGAACATATGACCTCTTACTTTGTAAAATATATGCAAGCTTTCCATGAGATCAGTCTTTTTGACTGAAATCTACCACATGCTGTGTGCTGTCATGTTCAAAGATGCTGTCCATCTTCCTTTTTTCAAAGCCTTGTTCTTCCATTAGGCAATTTTTCTGTGCCTAAAGAAACAAGGCAATGGATCAAATGGTAATAAAGGTATAGGAGAAATTTATTTGCATATCCTGACAGTTGCAAAAGCTTATTAAACTGGTAATTAAATAAAACTTGAAGAAGGTAATTAGTTAAACCACAAAGTAAACTGTAGGAAGAAGAGTTAAACTAGGTATTAAAACAGGCAAAATGATGTTAAGGTAATTCATTTTATATATATTTAACAATTTGAATTTTCAGGAGCAATTGTGTTTTTTGTTCTTTTTTTTGTTTAAAAAAAAGTGAAACTTTTCTGGATGAATGCTAGGGAGGTCTCTTCTTTGGGGATCTTTCTGAGTATTCCAGTCATGCTTTTATTTATTTTTTAAGGATGCCTGTCCACTGAATTCAGGCCTTCTTGCTCTTCCCTGGGTGCTCTGTTGGTGATAACTGGTCACGAAAGCAATTTGGTGATCATTATTTTCTACTGTGCATCACTAGATTAAAATTTAATACAAAAATTCATCGTACGGTCTATGGTTTATCAAGATCTGATACCATTTTAAAGGTTGCGAGAGGGGCTTGTGCTCTGAGGAGACTTTCTAATAGTTTCCATGTTTTTTGAACACCATGTATGTTTTGGAGTGTTCATTATAATCTCTTTTGATTTGTAAGAGGTTAAAAGCCAAAAAAGTTATCTTTAACAAAGACTTGCATATCTGCTTGTTTAATTTATGGTTGTTCTGTTTGTATTCATTTTTTAATTAAGAGTCTTTCAGACATTGTGGAAATTCATTAGCTAAGGTGTCTGTTTCATACGAGGAAAAATTACAACCTCAAACTGTTTTCTCTCCTGATTTACAATGAAGTATAGGTTGGCAGCCCTGGGAAAATGGATGACATACCTTCCAGATCAATGTCATATATGAAGCATGAGGTGTTTGTGTGAACAGAGCTAACTGTAGCGTGTGGAATGAAAGTGTTGTTACAATATCAGATCCTTTCTTATAAGATTTTTTTTTCCTGACGATTCATTCAAAGAATGAAGTCCAAACATGTACCAGAAAATTGCATTCTACAATCTACTGCAGATTTGAGTTATGGTTGCATGTTTCTATACTATCATTCACCTTACACTACCAAACCTTCTACTTTTTGGTTTTACAGCATGCAAAAATCTTTACAGAGAACAAAATGGGAGAGGAAAACAGCTGCAGGTTATGATGAATATCGTTCTGTTGATGACTACAGAGAGACAAATCATCTACCCGTGTGTGCTGCTGTTTTATTTTGCAGCTTTTCATTTTTGTTTGTTTGTCAACTGTCATCTTACCTCTGGTTCCTCAGGCTGGTCTTGTAAGACTAGTAAGGCCTGGTAGTAAGACTAGTCCAGTTTCTTAATTGCTCGTAGAAAGTAAGCTCTAAGTTGAAGAAAAAATCGTAGTGATTTTGGAAGAAATACTGCCTAAGTAATTGTTACGTTAATGAATATCTATCACTTAGCACCAGGTGGCAAATGAAGGCTACAGGATTTGATATAGAACATTCTGATTCTCAAGTGATAGATACGAATAAAAAGTCAGTTTTCCCCAAGTTAAAGACAGCATTGCTAAATGAGAATCTGCAGATAGGGAAGAAAATGTAGGTGTATGTTCTGTTAAATTCATTCTTCAGTTGTTGGAAAGACTCTTACCCTGTACTGATTGGCCTAAGTCTGTGTTTGGGTTTATGGCTCTAGGGGCTTCTCTGGCTTCTCTTTGCTAAAAGTCCCCTGGAGACTCTCTACCAAACTGCAGTGCCCAGCTGAGGTATGTCATCTGAGAAGAGACAGAAGCAGTAAAAAAAAGTTGGTATCAGGAGAAGAATAACCACTGAAGGTGTATGATGAGCTGAGTATCTTGAGGACTAGGCAGAAATGATAAATGTTGGTAAAATAATAATAGCAATTGGTGTTTTTCTTTTCTGTGACCAAAATAAGCTTGATACAAAATGTTTCAGCCTTTCTTAGGCCAAATTCAGAGAAGACATTAAGAGAGTTATGTTTTTATACTCAAGTGAGTAGAAAGAAGGGGGTTTACTTAAGAGTAGCTTGCTTCGTTTTCCAGGCATTAGGCCTGCAGAGGCTGTAAACCACGTGGAGAGGGGAGGGGAAAAAAGAAAAGGTGATCTGCTTCAGTCTCCTATCTTGTTTCATGTTTTTTTTAGCTACTTTCATTGTCCTTATGGTTAGTTTTCTTTTAAAGTGCATGTTTCACTGTGTTAGACTTCATTTTTTTAACCAACTCAGACTTAATGTAAGAATAAATTAATTATTGTGAATACAAAAACTTCACCATATCTTAACCTCACTTTTAGTGATGAGTTCAGTATAGTGTTGTTGTTCTTGCCTTTCCAAGCTTTAAACCAGTATAAAATGTCTTTGTTTGATACAGTTCTTATAGCATACTGAAAGTGATTGAATATTAGTGTTCCAAAAAGTGTTATCACTTGAGGCTTAATGCTTATCATTTCTGTTTTCACTCAAGAATCAGTAGTGACCTGTGTATATTTCTCCTGTTTAAACAACTGGTGAGCCTTTACAGGTTGGTATGAAATTTAAAATTAGGGGTAGATGTTTTATACTGAAGCATGCCAGCAGATCGCCAAAAGGTAAGGTGGGGCAGGGCCTTCTTCAGTGAAGCAAGGAGTTGTTTACTGACTGGCTAGATACAGGAGGCAATATCGTGTGTAATGCGTATCTGTATAGCCAAGGAAGTGAAGCAACTGGTGCATGAGAACAGCTGGACCATCTACTGGTTAAGGGAGGGAGGGGATTAGAATGAGTTTTCAAACAAAAGATTATATTGTCTGGATCCTTGGAAAATCTTAAAAAAAAAAAAAAAAAAAAAAAAAAAAAAAAAAAAAAGGTCTAAAGATGTTTTCAACCAGGACAAAATCCAGCAACCTGTCTGAAGGTATACTCTGCAGCTCTCCTGTAACTATTCATATAAAAAAATATCTGAATGCAGCTTTCTGTTATGGGTGAGTTCTGTGGTGCAGACTTCTGAGTTGGTGCAACCTGGGGATTAACATATGCATGAAGACTCAAAAGCTTGACTGCTAACTTTCCAGGCGAGGTGGCAAATGAGCTGAATGAAGGAGTCAGAGCAATTATAATTTATGTTAGCATATGAAGATTCAGTGGAGTTTCTCTTTCACTTCACATATTTTTTATAAGCGTGTAGCTGTAGTTTGTAAACTCCTCAAGTTATCCTCATGGACCATGTAGCGTGCTGTCATCATAAGGGTTGGGATGGGTGTATTGACCCTTAGCAAAAACGGGTACCTTAAACTCTGTAATGCTTGTTGAGCATTGCAGACGTGTTCTGAGGATCACACAGAATGCATCACAAGTGTCTACCTCCCCTCTATAATTATTGCTAAAACTAAATTGTAAGTCACATCTTCCTTTTTGCTTAGATGGCAGTAATTTTCAGATGAGACTTGACTGTTAATTACACTCCATTTCTTTATGTTGATCACAGAAGATGATTTAAGTACATCTGTATTAATCACCACTGAGAGAGATGAACATCATCTATGCAGTGAGTTACTACTTTTCCTGAGAGGGAAAAGTAACTTCTTGTTAGTGACTGGTAAATTCTTAATTTACTTGAACTTGTTTGCAAGAGGGCTTAAGATTGCCCAGCATTATGATTTGTCTGGACAAGGAGGAAGAGAGCAGAAAAATATTAATGTATCATTTAAATACTAAAAGCTAAGAAATCAGGCAGAAGACTGATGTATGTGTAACGTGGATATTTACTTCACACAAAAAGGCCTATTCGAAGTCATAACAGGCATTTTGTTGAGATGCAAATCATTTGCTGTCTCTGTGTGACGAGGTGTGGTACATAATGTAGGGATGAATTTTGTGGTATTTCATACAAATCACAATTGTTTTTTCACATCTATCATGACATGCTCAGTGGGCATGGTTTATTATAGGAGATGCTTGTCTGGAGGTAATTAACTTACACATTAGACTTTAGGGTAATTTTAAAGACAAATCTCAATGAACTCATAAACCTGTTTTCAACTAAAGAAAATAGATTACTTTTAAACCTGGTCCTGAAAACTTAGGTTGTTTTTATTTCTTTTGGATCAAATGAAAACAGAGATGTAGATGTAGGAGACACGACAGCAGCTAAATGTTCTTTAAGTTCTTAAAGGTGGTATGTCCACATCTGAGTTGAAGTACCTTTTTCCATTATTAGTGTCCTAAGAGGACACACAAAATTGGAACTTACTGAGCAAAAGAGTTGGAGAAAGTATATGTAACATCAGCAAAGACCTGCTTTGTAATCTGTGCTGGCCAGGGTCAGCCTGACAGATGTGATTTTTACCTGGAAGAAGGTCTCTGTTTCCTGACTGAGTACTCTGAAAATAGTTAAGTGTACAAAGAGGCATGTATACCCAGATCATGCGCACAAAAAACAGAGCATAACCGCTTGCCAGTTATGTCAGGCTTATGGAATGAAAAAAGTATGGCAAACACATTAGACTTCAGCATCATTAGTTTGCTTGAGAAGCTATATCTGAAGAAGCTTCAAATTTTAGGTATAAACATCAGTGTCTGTTTTGTCTGCTACTGTAAAATTGCCAGCAATTCTGATCTTTTTTATGGAACTGTTTTATTTAAACACTTAGGGATACTGTCCCAAAATGTCCTTAGCCTTATCCTGTCCTCCTCTAAACTCTTTGGGTCTACAAAATCCCATGTGCTTGTGCATGCTGCATTCATTGATTATTCCCTAGAGCACAGACAAGTTAGTAAAGGAAAACTAATTTGAAGGAAAGAGAATTGACCTACAGCTTTAAAACGTGCTGCTGTTACTTCTGCTTTTATTTTGAGAAGTTGATTAAAATCCACTTTTAACTTATTTGATCTGGTTCACATTATGCATAGGAATGGTCCATCTGTTGTTATCTACTAGCTCTCGGGAAGATCTCTGGTAGCAGATCAGGAGTTGAGAGTAAACCTCTAGAGGTTAAGGAGCTTCTCACCCTGGTATGCCTGTTTATGGCTGCCACAGCTTGTCAGTATGCCTCATCAAGTTATCCTGATGACCTTTTGAGGTTCAGTTCCTGCTTTGTTGCCGGTGGCTGCACCAGGTGTATGAATGAATGTATGTAGCTGAATGCAATAGTGCAGGAAATAGCACACTGATGCCCTGCGGCTAAAGATGATGGATTTCAGATCCCTGGTTGCACTCAGGCAGCATGGAAGCTCAGTGCTTTGATACAGGGATTCATTAATTCTCCTCTCAGAAACAGTTTATGCGTAGATCTTAGAGCTTTCACTGTTACTGAAGGTTGTGAAGCTGATTTGAGATACAGTATAAAGAGCTGGAAGGTTTATGTTAGCATGAATGGTCAAGTTATGAGTTGGACCACAGATTAACCTAATTAGAGCCACAAATCTGAATATAATCTTGGGGCTTCAGTTCCGCAGCTTGGTTGACTTCTGGTGGACAACGGAGAGTGGAAAATTAAGAATTGGAGAATATAGAGGAAGAATCAATGGCAAATTACATAAGTAATTTTGTGAAACCTTCCTTAAAGATATGGATAACTAAATGCACTGTCTTTGCTCATTTTTTCCATAAAAAGAGAGAGCTTTGCTGTGCTTTAACACATCCTTGTGTGTTTCATCAAGGAAGCTGGCTTCTACTCATAATATCGTCATTTGGTATAGTGGACAGAACAAACAGCTTTCTACTTTTCTCCCCAAATACAAATCTGCTCATTTTAGTGTTGTACATCTAGTGAAGCCAGACCCTAGTACTTCAGTGTAAGTGCAGAAATAAAAAAAAAAAATATATGCTCCTAATTAGAAGCAAAAATCTAAATGGGATTGCTGTTGAGAGAAAGATTCATCCCTAGATATATAGCTTCTATTTAAAACGAAGCTTGAAACCTATTTAATTTGTGAATATCTGTTTTGGGCTCTGCTGTGGTTCTTTAAATCACTGAGAGTTGTTCAATGATCGGTTCTTGGAGCCTTCCATAGTATCTATCCAAAGACCCTATATGACAATAAATGTTATGTTATTGCTTGTACACTATATAAACATACTGTGTTTTGCTTAATATTTAGTGTCTCCTGTGATTATAGTATTTGTTAGAATACTTCATCTAGGGCTTTGATATATTATAATTTCTGTATAATTTGAGCTGAACTGCCTTTACTGCTTTGCAGTACTTTCTTAGTATTTCAGAACTAATTGGAATCTTCACATTTTGGAACACAGTCTGTCAGTGACTGAGTAAACCAGGAAATATTGGGACTCTTTCTGACGCTGAGAAAATACAGATTTTGCCTCTTAACGTTTTTGCTGTTGTTGTTTTTCTAAAGAATTAAATACGAGGTAGTGAAATGGTGAATTTGGGTTTTTTTTGTTCGTTTGTTCAGCTGGTTCAAAAAATAAAAAGAAAGACAAGCTCCAGTGAAGTTCTTTTCTTGAAATATCAAAGACCTGAAGGAGATAAGTCTGAGTCTTTTAGTGTTCATCTCTTATATTTGTAGACTCTATACTAACAATTGGCAGTCTCTGTATTTTTCTTTACAAGAAACAGCGAACCTACAAGTTTGTTCAGACCAACACATCTTCCTTCTGTATGCATGGGTAAGTTGCACTAATAGATTCTAAATTAAATCTGTTTGTAATTAAAGCCTTTATCGCCTTCTCTATGGTTGCATTTAAAAAGTAAAATAAAATTCCTGATCTTGGTGTTAATGGATAGCAGCAGGGTACGGTAATAACTCACTGTGTATTCAAACATACCAAGTACTACTCAAAAGCAATTAAACAAGGGCAATCATCAGTTTAATTTACCCCTGACTTGGTATCTGATGTAACCTTCTCATCAAAGGTTAACAACTGCTTGGTACTACATCAGTTACAGCGAAATGAATTGTTTCTCTGTGAAGCCTCTAGGAAGAACATCTTAGATGAAAATGTATTATTGAATCTTACTAACAAAATATATAAATCTTATCTAATCCAAACAATGTGTACATGTTTATAACATGATTTTAATTTTTGAGGTTTTCAAAATATAATGCAGAGAAAAGACAACTTGGTCAACGACATACAGCTGGTTCAGGGGTAAAAATCCACTTTTCTGTAGAACACGGAAGACTAATCCTTCACAGTTTTACATGGGAAATGAATGAAGATGCTGCTTTTTCCATTCTAAAAAGACAATGCAGAGACAATTTAGAGGAGAGAAGCGCACAGAACTAGTTTTGCTAGAACTCCAGCACCTAAGTTCCTGCAAGCTTATTCATGAAATACTGAGTTTGCAAGAGAGAGAGACAGTTCTTTATTCAAAACAGTTCTTGTAACTGTTGTTATAATGGTTAAAACATACGCATTTCATTTTAAAAGATCTACGCAATCACGATACATCTCAATATCCCTTTGAAAGGTACACATGAACATCCTAATAGAATGAGAAAACTGAGATTAAATGATGTAACTAAAGCTATAGCGCCAGAATCGGAGGTGGTATGTTCTGAATGATCATCTTTTCTTAAAACAGTAAGGTCTCCCGGTGCTTCCTTGTCTGCCCTGAAAGAGTGGTTCAGTACCAACTGCCAGGGAGAGGTAGTGTCCTTGGAACTACTGCTGTTGCCCACAAGATATGAGGACCCCAAGAGGTGCCCCTCTTTTATGGCAGGAGGTGGTGTATGGTGTGGGTTTTTAGTTGTTTTGCTTTTTTTTTTAGTTTCCATTTAAATGCTGATGGGTCCTGAACTTGCTTAGCTTGTGTGTTGTTGGGATTGTAGGCTGAAGTGGTATTATTTGTGCTAATAAGCCTCTCCCATTAGTTAACCTTTCAGTACATAAAGCATGATTGAACTGAGAGCTTCCTGCTGGTTTGAAAAGCTTTTATGTTAAATACGTGATACAGGCATTTTCCTCTTCCATCTCCTTATGCAAAAGAAGTAGGATGGGGGAGACTGCAAACACAGTCTGAAACACAGTTGAAGTAAATCTTATGTAGTGTGAAAGCTCTCTTAAATTTCTTCGCATATTTTTTTTCTGCTACATTTAAATTCTTGGTGCTTTGTTTAAGCAATTTGCAGCCTACAGAGACTGCCTCGTAACTGGTATAATTTGGGCCAATGTAAAGAATCAGCTGAAAATGTTTTTGTCTGTACGTGATAACCAAGTACATTACTAGCTTGGAAAGTCCAAAGTTACTTTCAGTGCGCACAGTCCTTGGTAGGCTTATTCTTTATTCTTGTCAATTACTGATGTCAGGAGTGCAGTTCATAGAAGCTGGATAATAGAAACCATTTGGTATGATAAAGAAAAATATCTTATACTCAAGCTTCTTCTGCTATTTTACCATGTTTCTCCTATTATTTTCAGACAATCTTATCAGAGACCAATAACATGTACAGGATTTCAGCTTTTGGATAGCGTAAAACTCTTTAGTGTGGTGCTGCTCAACCTTAAAAGAGATGGTGGGATTATTCAGTTCTGTGGAGAACCATATTATGCTTCTAGTATGCAATTTAGACTAGAGATAGGAAAGAGACTCAAATGGCACAGGCATTTCCCCTTCTTTAAGGGGAGCAGGATCTACTTTTTCTTGGACACTGCTTTGGATGCATTGTTAAGTTTTTAGGAACGTTCTTATTTTTGGTAGGTTATCTTTTTGTAGATAGTATATTGTAACCCAAATACATTTAGAGAGAGTAGGCCCTCACTGGCATAATTCAGGTGGGCTGAACGTGCTGCAGCAATTCAGATTGAAGTAAATGCATCTCTGAAACATGAGAGGTTGACACAGCCTTTCTGTAGTAACCGCTGGGCTTTCTCAGGTAATGAGTTAGGCACCGCTTCAAAAGAATTGAGGACATGCTGAAAGGTATTAAAGCTGTGCAGCTAGGGGGGTTCCAAGGGAGAGAGAAGGCTTCCCTTAAAGTCCTGTTTTATGGATGGTGTTATACGAGTGTACTGAAGAGTTGGGACATGAATGGTCATTTAAACAAGTAAGTCTGCTCATGCTGAGTATATAAGTTAATACTCAACAGCTTCCAACATCGTGGGAAGTGTGGGACTGTCACCACCTCGCTACAGATAGTTCTATAAAAGAACTATCACGTTGGATTACCACTAAGACCTAGCTTGTTTTTGTAGCCTTACGGTACTGGGAGGGGTTTACGAGAGCAATTTTAGTCCATTGTTGTGTTACGCTGAAAGGGTTTTCCTGTGATATGGTAAAATCTAGCTGCACTGACTCTGTCCTCTTGTGATACTGAGTAATTCTCTTCTTGTATTTCTTTTGAAGAATGTGTCCTTATGTGAGACTTCTCTATTTCTTCTAACGCATAAATGTAATTCTTACTGTTTGCATTATTTTTCAAGCCCTTGCACTGTATTCTTGTCTTCTGTCCTCTGTTTCTGTGCAGAAGAGAAGTTGGTTGTGGTTACTCACTCATATTTCTTTAAGTCTTAACCTGTGGGGAGCCAAATTAAATGTAGCTCTTCTATAATGGTTACTGTGAATTACCTTAATGTTTTTAAATGAAATAATCTCCACTTTGATTGGAGTCTGTAAGAAAAAGACACACAATTTTGTAATACAAGATAGTCTGAACTGTTTTGCTTGAAACTGATTTTAAAACGCTTATGGGTTTGTGTTCTGATCAGAATTTGTTTCCTGTGTAAGAAACATTTATTGGCTTTCTGATAGGGAAAACTATCATTTACTTTTGAAGCTTCGCAAATGGATGAAGTTTAAGATGATGGTTGTGCATCTAAGTTTAACAATGTAGGTCATGAAGGGACCTAGATAGATCATCACCCTATACTTGATGGTGATTGTACCATACCTTCCTCTTTTCTGGCCTTATCGGATTTACTTCATTCCTTCTGATTTTCTCCTTCTGCTATTTCTCTTGAAATGCTGTTCTAAAAATCTTTTTCCCCTTATGATTTTAAAGTTTATCTTATTTTCCAATCTATTTGCCTTCATATATGTCAGTTTAATCTCCGTTTGTTTTGTGCCAATATTGTCATTCAGCTCCTCTCTGTTTTTGATCTTTATCCATCAGCTGCATTTATGGAAAGTAATTCCATTGCCTGTGCTTTCTATCAGTGGCTCCCCCTCAATTCCCCTTCAGGCTTTTCTGGGCTATCTGTATAGCACAATGGGGCATCAAGATATCCCAGGGCTAGTATTCATTCAAACATGGAAGTCTACAATCTGCAGCTATAGACAAACTTTATTGCTTCTGCAGCTGAACTATTCAGCTGTGTTCAGGAGGACTTAGTCAAACACAGTACCAGATAAGCATTGCTGCTTTGTTATGGAATCATGGAATGGTTTGGGTTGGAAGGGACCTTAAAGATCATCTAGGTCCAACCCCTCTGCCATGGGCAGGGATGCCTCCCACTAGAACAGGATGCTCAAACCAAAGATCCAAGTTGGGTCTGTGCAAGTTACTTTGGGTATCTTGGAGCTGTACATTTAGTTCAAAGCTTGGCTGTGTATCAGGCTTACATGGCAAGGTTCTGGTAGAAGGGAGAGTGCAGGAGTGTTTTCTGGGAGAAGAGTCCAAAATCTGCCCCGTGTTAGATCAGAGCCAGTTCTAGCCACCTCCAAAAGGGACTGACTTGCTGCTGGCCAGAGCTAAGTCAGTGAGTAACGCTGGTTGCACTTCTGGGAGAGCAGATTTAAGAAAGGGGAAAAAACTGCTGTGCAACAGAAGCTGGGAGGAGAGCAAGGTGTGAGAACCAGCCCTGCAGACCCCAAGGTCAGTGCAACAGGAGGGCAGGAGGTGCTCCAGGAATGCAGCAGAAGTTCCCCTGCAGCCTGTGGAGAGGTCCCTGGTGGAGCAGGCTGTCCCCCTGCAGCCCATGGGTCCCACATGGAGCAGATCTCCACGCTGCAGCCCGTGGAGGAGCCCCCGGTGGAGCAGGTGGATGTGGCCTGGAGGAGGCTGCGGCCCATGGAGAGCCCCCGCAGGAGCAGGCCTCGGGCCGGAGCTGCAGCCCGTGGAGAGGAGCCCATGTAGGAGCACAGGGTCTGGGGGGAGCTGCCACCCGTGGTACAGACACATGTTGGAGCAGTTCTTGAAAAGCTGCTGCCTGTGGGAAGCCCATGTATGATCGGTTTGGAAACGACAGCATCCCGTCGGAGGGACCCCATGTGGAGCAGGGGCAGAGAGTGACCATGAAGGAGGGGCGGAGGTGAAGCGTTAGGGACTGACCGCAGCCCCCATTCCCCTGCACCACTTGAGCGCTGGGGAGGTAGAAGAGGGTAGATGTGGGCAAAAGTGTTTTCACCTTGCTTTTATTTTCTCACTGCTCTACTCTGTTAATAATAGGCAATAAATTATATTAATCTCCCTATGCTGGTTCTGTTCTGCCTGTGATGGTATTTGTTGAGTGATCTCCCTGTCCTTATCTGAAGCCTTGAGCCCTTTCCACTGTATTTTCTCCCCTTTGTCTTTGAGGAAGAGGAGTGAGAGAGTGGTGTGGTGGAGTTTAGCTGCTGTCAGTGAAACCACCACAGCTCAGTGCATTTGCATGCCGATGTCATCCAGTCGTCCAATCATCTTTGTTTCAGAATCCTTTTTACAGAAGTAGTGTGATCAATTTAAAGAACATTCTCAACCGAAGGCTTTAGGTTCCTTTCCAATGTGTTACCATGTGTCATAACTTCAATGCTTTGTATATGTAATTCTTGTATTTGATCACTCATTTTTACAGCTTTCAGTGGCAGCTGTGTTAAATGATAATGCTGAGTTAGAAAGGAGATGGGCTGTCCTTTGGTTTCTTATAGTCAGCCCAGGAAATGATAAGCATTTTGACACATTAGCTGACATGTTGGCTCAGTTTATAAAACCTGTATCAGACTGGAAATCACGTGATAGGTAGTCTGAAGCCTTGATTCCCGAGATGGTTATTAATGGGCTTGTGAACTTGAGAATAGAGCATGGTAAATCTGGCCTTTGAGATAATTGAGAAGACATCACTTGTAATGTGAGCAGCTGCACTGAAGGATGATTGCTGCTCTTTGGGGACAGAGGATAATACCTGGTCATATGCAATTCTGAAGCAGTGCACCCAATATTGATCTAGTTTGGCCATGTCTTAACGTCCCTTGAGTGGTTGTCCAATGTATTTCATACTTGCCATGCTCCTATTTCCTTCCTATTGCAAGGACTATTTATTGGCAGAATAATTCGATTTCCTTAATGAAAAATTAGGTTATGGAACTGGCTGTGATAGCCGAGAAAATAATAGCTTTATAGAGGTACAGGAAAGTATTTCGCATTTTAAAATGTAGAAATAGGCAAAAAGTAAAATATGGGAGCTCGTCTTTCCACTTCGTTTACATATTGCATTAGTGCTTTCAGTATTGTTTTTCGTGTAACTCTCTTAATCTGATACACGTTGTTGTGCCCAGAGAAACCGAAGATCTGATGACAATCCAGTAAACTTCTTAATAATGCTGCAGTGAGATGTATGTGGTTCCTGGTTCGTACTGCTTTGAATAAAACGCAATCTTCAGCAAAAGCAGAAAATTCTAGTTTTTAAATGAGTTAAATATGCTGAGGTTTTTATTGTTAAGGCAAGTTTTGATTTCAACAGGGGTATTATGAGTGCAAGATCACTCCATTAGGGTTCTTGGAGCTGTGCGAGAATTTGCCTTATGATACATGTTCCCCAATGCTCACTGAGAAGTTCCTGATTTGGACCTACCCAGGAAGGTGACACTAGATGCTAGTCATTAATCATCACTGATGGTTCCTTGGATTCCAAAGGGGGGAAAAAAATGTATTCAGGTTCTTATAGAAGCTGCTTGCCTCTTATAACTTGTTTGTATTCCTGTGTCAAAAGCCACCCTTCTCCTGGGAGGATGAGTTGTGTTGCTCCTTCATCAGAACTGCTGATGGAGGAAGTTGTCTGGGGGACTTGGAGGTCGCTTGTATCGCCGGGGCAAAGCCAGGTCAGAGCAATGTGTTTGAACTAGTCAGAGCTCAGAGTTTTAGCTGCTGACTATTGTTCAGTGCTTTTTAATAAGTCATTCATTTTTAATATTAATGTGTTAGGAGGGGGGGCTGCAGTGCACCTACAACACATTCTTTGTGTCTTCTGCCTATTGGAACTGGCCGCTTGTTTCTGGAACCAGGTGAACATGGGGTGGGATGAGTTCATCTGCAGGGCTGTGGTCTCTGGAGGGATTGTTGCTTTCTATCTTTATCTAGTGAGCTGGTTAGTGTTGTTGTCTGTCTTCCCTTGTACTGTGTTTTTGCCAAATAGAAGAGTGAAAGGGAGAACAGTTGTTCTTGTCAGTGGCTTAAGATCAGAACAAAGACAATAAGTTCCTGGGTACTTTGGGACTCTTGGCTTATATTGCCTGAAGTAAAGAGCCTGTGGTCCCTTTCACTGTCGAACTGCACTGTGTTGGGTGTGTAAATTAGGTCTAGAGATGAGAGGAAGCATTACAAACTAGTATAAGTGGGCAGATCACTGTGAAGTTAAACACAAATGTGCCACATCCATAGACATGAATGCAACTTGTCTAAAGGTCAATGGGGAGAGGCAAGAGAGGGAATTGTGCGGCCATGTGATAGTGTTATTGATACATAGGACCACGAATTGGGTGTAAATGATGAGGGGTTGGCAGCAGGAGGGGCTGTGGGGATGGGCTCTTTAAGGAGAGGCCAGGGGCTGCCCTGTGTCGGACACCGGGTCTAGCAGACCCACTGCTGGATATGGCCAGAACTGATAGCCCCTCTGGCAGTGCTTCTCTGATAGTGCTTAAAGAATGGCAGAAAATGGCATAAAGAGAGAAGGATGGGGAAAGTTATAAACATGAGAGGAAACTCCAAGGTCAGAGGAGGAGGTGCTGCATGGCAGGGCAGGTGCCCACTAAGGCCCGTGGAGGACCCCGTGCTGGAGCAGATAGGTATTCCCAAAGGAAGTGTGGCCTTTGGAGAGCCCATGCCAGAGTAGAGGAAAAGGGTGAGACGAAGAGAGCAGCTGAAACTGCTGTGTACTGCAAGTAACCAGCTGCCCTGACCCTTGCACAGCTATGCTGAGCGTAACCTGTGATAGAGGCAATGGCAGAGGACAGGAGTCTACAATGAAGGAGTGAAGTTCAACCTAGGAAAGGGGAAAGAGAGATTTTCCCTTTGTGTTTAAACTTTGGTCTTTTTTGTTTCCCAGTTACCAATTCAGTAATTAAATGTGTTAATTGGTAATAAATTGATTTCCCCAAATTGAGTTTTGTTTTGCCTATGACTGTCCTTATCTTGGTCCATGAGCTCTTTTACTCCAGATTTTCCTTGTTTGTCCTTTGTTTGCTGAGGGGGAGAGAAATGAGCGGCCGGGTGGGAGTCTGACTGCCACCAGGGCCAACCCACCACCAAGCATTAGCAGCACAATTTTATGCCATGGGAGGGTAAAAATCCTTTAATCCTCTTGTTGATAGAGCTCAGCCCACCACGTGTGACATTGGCTAAATTTGACACTAAAGACTGCATTGAGTCTAAAGATTTATTTTTTTTAATGAGGATGGAAATAGGCCAAGATAGCCAAAGGTGTACACCTCATAGTCAGTAAACTTAGTCTTCAAAGATTTGTCACTGTCTCGCATGCTGTCCGTTTTTTCTTTCTCATGATCTGTATTCCTGCTTCCCTTTCCATGTCACAGCTGTTTATTAACAAACAGGTGGTATGCCTGGAAATGTGTGGTTATGAGGGTGAACAGCAAATCCAACCTTCAGATTCTGTGCCAATTCAGATGAGACCACAGAACATAACTATACTTATTTGTTGATTTGAAAGAATCTTGAAACCATCAAAGGAGCTGGAATTAATTTGCAGGGTGTGGTAGGAGTTCTGTTTGAAGGTAAAAGGGTGTTTTATTGTACTAATCCAAACTCCATAGTGTGACTCTTCTGAATGCACTTTGATTGTTCTTGATAGGAAGAGAATATTCTTTTGAGAATATTCTCTGAAATCAATATTAGGTCTGAAGGTTTGATAATGATATGGCCTCAGTAACAACCCTGGTGGTTTTTGTTGTTAGATTTCTGTATTACTAATGTCCTTTCTGTGACAGACTTACCTTAGCCTGAAGAAGCACACCACACCGTTTTAGGCCGTGCTTCTGAATATGTGCATTTCTGAAAAATCTGCCAAGAAGGTGCAAGTTAATATTTAAAATAGGCCAGGCCTTCCTGAGGGTTTGTACAAAGGGGAATGAAGGTGTAAAATAGTCCCAAATGTCAACACAAGTCAGAAAAGTCCAATGTAATCTTCATTTCTACTCAGCACAGATTGTTTTGCATTTCCTGAGTGTTTTTCACCTACTCTACTGTTAACAAGTGATGAGGATTTGACCATGTTGTAGAAGTGATGATTTCACACCTGAGTAGGCTTTCATCTTTAACGTGGTAATAAAATTCTTAATATAAATTGTTGAGAAGACATGTTTCTGTTAATACTGCTTAATTGAACGTTTTCCTCAGTGAGGGGTTTGTTTTTCAAGGGAAATAAATTTCACATATGTGAAGACAATTAATAGAATCTCTGTTTTCCTTTTCTGAAGAAAACTTTCCCTGCTAATATTCTGGTATCTTTCAAAGCTGCCTGTGATTAGTCAAAAATAACTGTCTGGCAATGTCCTGACAGTTTCTTTACTATCTTAGCATGTGCATGGTGCTTTCACTAATGCACTTTAACGTTCATCAAACGTTGCTCTTTTTTTTTTTTATAGACCATGTAGACCCTATGTAAAAACCTTCTCTGCCACATGTTTCGGTGCTTCATTTTTGGCAATGCTCAGTGATTTGGATGCAAGACCAGAACCCACTGCAATGCCAGAATCAGAAAGGTTTTGAAGGGTTCATCTTCCGTTTTGCATCACCTAGATTTTTTTTAAGAAATTTCCTGTCTAAAAATGTATTTGATGTTTTCTTTATTTGTGGGGTCTAACCATACAACCAGAGTAATACAGTTGCTAAGAGTTATCAACCCTAAAAACTAGTCACTGTCTTTATAATACTTTTGGATATGGGAAAAGAGAAGAGTGGACAAACTGATTAATATTTGATAGCCTTCATTTAATGGCTTCAGCCTTTGTAATTAACCTTCTGTTTCACCTGAAACGTGTCTACATTTTCAGGTCAAGTACTTGGGGTGGGATACGCTGAACTGTCAAAATGAAGGATGAAGTGATGTGCTGGGAACTACAGGTTATGCACAGTACTGGGAGCCTGAGACAAGTGCTATTTAAAATTCACTGTTGTGTGCCAACTTCATTACACACACTTGTATTACATCAGCTTTTTGGATCAGTCCACCTGTAATGCTACAGCAGTTGAGTAAATGATAGAAGGAAGGAGATGACTCATCCTGGAATCCTTGTGCAAGATCTCTGTATGCAACATGAGAGGGAATGTAATGCTTATATTGCACACAAACCTTTCAGTTAAGCTCGCTTTTCCAGCCTTTGAATATTGCATAGGCCTCTGTTTTGCTGGGTTTTGTTCTTTGGCTGAGGAGAGTATTCCTCAAAACATTGACTAGAATTGAAGAGTCATCTAGCTTAGACTCTCAAGATCACCAACCTGACTTACGCAGCCTCATCATTAAAGGGAGGAGCTGCTGACTCCGAGCGTATAGAGGCCTTGCAGAGAGATCTTGACAAATTAAATTAGAGGGCTGGGCAATCACCAACAATATGGAGTTTAACAAGAGCAAGTGACAGATTCTGCACCTGGGATGGGGCAACCTAGAAAATAGGTACGGACTAGGGAGATGAGAGGCTAAAGAGCAGCTGTCCAGAAAGGGATCTTGGGGGTTTTGGTTGATGGCAAGTTGAATATGAGCCAACAGTGTGCCTTGACAGCAAGAAGGGCCAGTCATATCCTCAGATGCATCAAACTTGCCATTGCTAATCAGTGGAGGGAAGGGATTGTCTCTCCTTGCTCTGCACTGGAGCAGCCTCACCTCAAGTACTGTGTGTAGTTTTGGGTGCCACAGTATAAGAAGGACATAAAACTATGGTAGAGTCTTCAAAGGAGGGCTATGAAGATGATGAGGAGTCTGGGGGAAGATCCACGAGGAGCAGTTGAGGTCCCTTGGTTTGTTCAGCCCTGAGCAGAGCAGGCTGAGGGGAGGCCTCATGGCGGCCTGCAGCTTCCTCAGGACGGGGAGTGGAGGGGCAGGCGCTGAGCTCTGCTCTCTCCTGTCCTGATGGCGATAGGAACGGAGAGAAGGTCATGGAGATGGGATGGGGAGGGTCAGGCTGGATATCAGGAAAAGGCTCTTCAACGAGGGGGTGGTCAGGCACTGGAAAAGGCTCCACAGGGCAGCAGGCGTTTGGACAAAGCTCTCAAACACACGGTCTGATTTTGGGGTGGACCTGTGTAGAGCCAGGAGTTGAACTCAGTGATCCTTGTGGTTCCATTCCACCTCAGGATAACCAATGATTCTAAACCTTTAGTGCCATGACTAGCTTGCATTCCAGTTTCAAACTGAAACCTTAGAAGACACTTATTCTAACCCAGTACAGCCCCCCCATGCTCCCTCCTCCCCCCCACACACACACACTGTAGAGGGAGCAGGGACTCTACTGGTAACTTCGGATATTTTTTATGAGGTGCCACTGAAATGAGGGCAAAAGAACTAGTAACAGCTGTGTCAGCTGCCATTTAGTTTTGCTGGACTGTTTCTGCATTTCGTTAAAAACAGCCCTGCTATATTTTATTGATATAAATAAACCTCTGTTAGGTTTAAAGATAGAACCCAATGGAATGGAGATCAGAAAAATCTACTTTAACAGCAATCATCATTGGCAATAATAAAGAAATATAAGGGAATATACATGGGAAACAATACCAACAAATCAAAACAAATTCATCCCAGAAAAGTGATGTGAATTTACAGCAATTATTACTCTCAACTTCCATCTAAGCTGAGCGAGACTGAAACAGACTGACCCAAGTATACTTCAAGTGGAAACAGTTGATGCTTCAGTAGCCTAAATGAAGAGCTGATTCAGGCTCCATTCAGTAAGAAAGGCTGGTTGAAACTATTGACATTTCTGCTTCTATTTGCAATTATAAGAAACATTATTGCCACCTCTTGGAAGATGATTAAAATAATTGCCATCTTTTTGTTCTTTTCCTTCGACAGCAATCACTGGGTGCCTGCCTCCTTCTGCGTCTTGATGTGTTATGCTTTGAATCTGTTTTGCCAGAGAAAAAGCTAGGCTCAGCATAATTGGGCCATTTCCCTGTCACAGTGGTTTCCTTTTGAATCTTGTTATTCTCCACGGGTTGTAGTGAGGTCAATCACATTCAGTCAAATGGCTGAGCAGTTAAAATTGTAGTAGAACGAAGTACCTGCTGTCCATGAAGGCTGGAGATAAAACGTGGAAGGGTGGTCTTGGGAAAAGAGGTACCTTTGCTGTTTTTAGCAAAACGTTGCCCAGTTAGAACTTGCCCTCACCTGAATTTGTCCTGCAAAGAGAAAATTAAATGTCTCTGTGACATGAGCCACTACTCATCAACATTAATGTCATGTGTGACAACTGTGTGCCATAGTATCCTGCTATACTAATTTGCTGTCACAGGAAAGTATCTCTGTATATTCATGCAACTTCATGGCATAGTACCACTAAACTGATGCAAAGTGACCTTGTGGTATCATGCAACTTGATGCAACATCATAATGCAAAACTGTCTCAGATTGATGGAGTGCCGTGACCCGGCATAGCGATTATTGATTCAACATTAGGGTTTAGTCTTATACCTACTGTGCCATTGCCATCATTATTGACTTAGAAGTGTGATGCAAGGTCATTCTGTGAGACATCACAGAGCACTGTTGAGATCAAATATCTTTGAATATTGACATAATGCTACTATCTGATGTTACAGTTTATTTTTATGGAGACTAGCACATGTTTGGGGCAAAGTTTGTTCCTGTTTGTAAATTATTAATACAACATTATAGACTGAATAATGTGTTAGCATTCTTACGTACTGACATTCAAATATTCTTCATTGGTAAAATGGTGTAATCAGTAGATCAGGCACAAAATACTGATACATTTGCAAGGGTACAAGTATATCCGTATATCCTTACTCTAATGAGCCAAGCCCTTACTTGTTACCACTGCACACCCATCTTTGTTGTCACCACCAGTGTACACAATTGTATTCAAAGACTGTTATTAGGGCTAGGAAATTTTAAAGAGTGTCCATGGATTTGGGGACAAATTTACTATCCTTATGAAACTGTTTTAGCACAGGATGGCATTTCATGTGTTAAAACAAAGCTCTTGTTGCTTTCAGTTGTAGCTGTGACTGTTCAAACTTCCACAAATCATATCCTAGGGTCTATAGTTAGCAAGTAAAAATGAATAGTCAATTAATTCTGTTCACTGGTTTGGAGTACCTGACCATGTAAATACTTACTGTGCAAAATTAACTGTTCTGTGTGTTCTGTTCAGATTCCTCGGCTTTAACCAAAACAAACAAACCTGAGATTCTGTCATGTGGCATTGTATGGATGTATCCAGATCATAACAGGACTGGAATTTTAACCATAACTTCACTTATTTTTCCTCCTTGAGCTGGCATGAGAATACTGTTATTTTTGTTTAGCTGTAATGTCCGAAAGATCAAAGCAAGGTTTGTATGGTAGTGATAACTTTCAGTAGACCAACAAGCTGATGGGGAAATGAAGTTTTCTTCTTGAAAACCATAGTAAACCAACGTTATCCTGTTTTGGGATGCGAAGAAAGGACTTATATGTCCCTAAAGCTTTTTTTTTTCTTGCTGTTTAGTCTAATAAAAGGTGTCACCTCACTCCATAAACCGTCCTGAGGTTGTTAATGCTATTCTTTGTGTTAAGCAGTCACTAAAGTGAGTTGAGAAAATGAACTGGATGAGTCATACTCATAACTACTTGTTTAAAGTATAGAATGGTGTGGTTCAGGCAGTTGTGGGGGCTCTGCTTGGCTCCAGAGAGGAACAGTAACGGAGGAGCAGAGATTCTTTTGAAGCTAAAATGTAATGAAACAAACAACCTAAAGCAGACGTGTAGTATGGGAGACTTATAAATATTTTAATTTTGCAGTTATAATAGCTTGAAATAAGTTATTTTAATGGGAAATGTCAAACACCATTATTAGGAGGAAGTCCCCTCTGTAATAGAGGACTGTTGATCTGTTGTTTCTATTTGACTTATCTCACAATTCAGACTTCGGTTCTCATTAATGTAGTGCTCATTCAGAGGTTGCTTGACAATATCATTTTATATTGTAATTTCATACTGCAGAAACGTTTGTCATATCTCAAACACTGGATTATGCCATCAAATAAATCAGGCAAGTTCGGCAGCACAATGACAAAACGGAGGAATGGAGAGGATATTTCTTCATGTTGGTAATTAGCAGTGTTAAAAAAGGAGGCAGAGCAGTTAAATGAGGCTTTAGTAGTAATATGTTTACAGATGGCCTGAGGTTAGTTGAATGTTTTTGAAGCTAAACTGCTAGGTTATTCCTTGAGGTTGTGTAACTATTATTTTCAATAACAATAATTTCAATATCTAGCATTTTTTGTTGTTTTTTTTTCCTCTTACAGTTTTAGTTTACTCTGTTGGATTTTTGTATTGCGACTGTGTGCCTTTTGCTCTCTATGGCACTACAGAGAAAAATATCTGTATATCCAAGTTTATGTTGATAATAGATTAAAAAGTTATCTGGAAATATATCAGAAATCCCTGGTAGAAATACATAGTTAGAATTAGTGAATAGGCACAAAGTATCTCTTGTTTTCCCCACAGCAAGCAAGCACCTCAGCCAAGGAGTAGGGACTAGCTTTGGCTGGAGTTTTTTTGGGGTGCGTGTGTGATTTTGTATAAAACTAGATGCATCCTATAACTATATATGTTAAATACTCCTACTGCAGATGCCCTTATCAGAAGTTAAACCACTTCATGTTGGATGCTCTAAGGCACTCAATCCATGCTCCAAGTTTATTAAATCAATCTTTGTGAATGTTCTATTATTATTGTAAATGAAATGGTAGGACTAGTCAGTTTGCCCTTAAAACTCTGTAGTGTTTTCATTTAAGTCTGTATTGGCTTGGAATGCGTGCTTACAAAATAGAAGACATACAGAGTTTATAGGAGGACAAAATGGGTCAGGTGAATAGCTGAAAAGTATTTGAGAAAACTGTACTATAAGTAGGTAGAATTGGATAGTAGGAGAGTTTGTTCAGCAATTTTTTTTTCCTCTAGCGTTGTGGATGTAACAATGCGTATGGGTGTGAAGTCTAACTGTAGCCATAATCGGATCATTTTCTGTTGTGTATGTATTGCTTAATGTTCAATATCTCAACCTTTCATTCAAAGGGGCATCTATCTGAACACGATGGCAAGTTGTTTGTGGGAAAGAATGTCTTCAAGTCTCTATAAAATGATTAATGATGAAGATAATCATAGATATTATCAACATTGCTGTATGGATAGGCAGCTAGGGTTTGCTGTGATGTTTTGTCGGCTCCAGTATTTCTATTTTATTTATTTATTTTTGCTGTGGGGACCAGCTGTATTACAGGAAGCAGTTTCTGTCTAGAATGGTAGTTTTGATGGATTTTTAGGTGGTGCAGATGCTATTTGTAAGGAACCAAAAGGAAACCATCCCTTGACCCAAATATATTTCATAAAGGCTGAAATGCATCCATTTCCTACTACGTAATTCACCTGAGGTGAATTTTGAATTAATCACTTTAAGAAGGAAGAACATTTAAAACCTGGCTTAAGCTGTTATGCAGAGGCTTTTGAGGATGGAGAGGGATGAGTGGAGGGGAAGAGATTTGCGAGACAGGTCTTGCAGTTCAGGGAAAAAATTGTTTTTCAATAGAAAGCAATTATTTTTATGCAAACTGTTCCAGATTCTTTTCTGTAATTGTAATTTCAAAATCCTGGTTGTGGGCTTTCTGATTGTGAATACTGTGAGGGAGCATGTGCAAGATAGTCCCTTAGATGTTCCGGATGAGAGAAATACAAAGCAACGAAGGGAAGTTTTACCATCGCACAAAGAGTGAAAGTGAAGTGAAAAACATCAGCTGTATTTTGAAGTGAAAAAAAAAAAAGGGAAGAAAAACTCTATCATATAATTATGTTGTTCTATGCATAGTTAAAAAGAGAGAGTTATGGTAATTGGCATAGCTCTCAATGAGCAATACCTGAAATGCGTGGAGAATTGTTACTGAAGGAGGAGCAGATGCTGAATGCCACACCTTTCAAATCACGGCAAGTTCTATTTTTTTTTATATTAGTAGCATATCCTGCCACCTTTGTTTCCTCATTTGTTTTTTTCCTTTATAAATATTTTTGTAATAAAAAAATGAGATGGACAATAGCATTGGGATTCACGTGGTTTGTAGGCAAATTTGAACCTGTGGTTGGATGTAACAACACAATTAAATGGATCTGCCACCTGTAATTTACAGTAAAGTTTCCTGGGTACTCAACAGCAACAAAAAAAAAAGCCACAGCTAACTTCAAAAAACATCCATACACAGCAGTACTACCTGCAATCCCTTCTGTTTCCAGAACCAGCCAGGATAAGATCGCACATTCTTTTTTGCCTTCAGTCTGGAAGGTATCTGTTCCTTGGGTACTTTCAGACAATTGTTTTTAGCCAGGGCATGTACACAGGAGCTTCAGATACTTCATAGTAGGTTTTAAAAATAAATAAAAATTGGAGCTATAATTTTATGCCCTTTGTGACATCTCCACCTTCAATAAATGTTGTGACTGCCAGTCATAGAATAAACACTAAAAGTTAGTTTTAACACAGCTGCTACTGGCAATTGTTCTTTGGTATCAAAGTATGCAGGTGTATTTAAGCTTAGCAGGGGTTTCTAGCCCACGTTAACATGCTGTGCATTAACTGCTTCCAGCAGATGAGCGGTAGTTCAGGTCTCTGCTATGTTGCAGTGATGCCTTTAGTCATGTTCCATAGTCAAAAGTTCTGTAATGCTGCCTTTTTCTTTCAGAGAAGGTGGGAACCCCGTAGTAAAGGGAGATTCCTCGTGCCCAGTAGGCTGTTCCATAACTACACCCTGACTGTCCAGTTACTTCTGGGAATTTCTGCCTTAAGCTATACTTCAAGCTATCATTCATCTACAATAAACGTCTAATCTTTTGATAATCACTCATCAGCCTCTTCTTTCAGCCATACTTAGGCCAGTATATGGGTTAAAACTATTCCCTTTGCTTTTATTTACTGCTTGATAGGGCTTTTCTGTACTCAGAAAAGGGGGGTTCTTCCATCTGCCCTTGTTTAATTATGAATAGTATTTCCTTAAACATGCACTTGGTAACAGATACCTGGCATTTGTTAAAAGAAGGTACTATCTAGAGCTAGTGTCACCACTTCTTTCTTAGCAAGTGATCACACATCCATTTTTGCTGAAGGCACTATACAATTGGAATAGGCTGCTTGGTGTTTTGGTACTGTTGAGGATCTTGTGGGTATTGAACAGCTGTATTTAGCTGACCCTAAGAACAGCCTTGCAGGTACTGTCAGGAGAACAATAATATTTCTATTCAACAAGTATGGGCAAAATGAGGCAGAGAGGTAAGTGATTTACCTTAGATTTCACAGCACACCACTGGCAATGTAGACTGCAGCAGTTCTGGCTTAGTGCAACTTAAGTAGGAACGGCCATCTGGAAACCACATAGTTACAGAATGTGCAGTTAGGGCTTTTCACTGTACGTGATGCTCCCACTGGATGAATTCAGGGTCTGAGCAATGTGTTTTAAAAAAAAAAATCAGTAACACTTAAAAAGAAAAAATGTCTCGATGCAGGGGTAATAGAATAGCTAGATGGTCATTATTGTACCTGTTTTACAGATGTGGCAAATGAATCTCAGATGCATGAGCTGTCTAAAGCAAGGTCATACAGGGTTTCATTGGTAGAGCCAGATACGGACTCAAGGAGCCCGATGGTATCAAACAGAGTCACCCTAGCTGCTGCACTGCTTTATCTGAATCCACCCTGCTGTGTGCCTGAAAAATGCCACTGCTAAAAGGTTTCCAGGAAAATCATGTTTACATAACATGGGTCAATCAGGTAGGCTAGCCAGTCTTTTCTTCTCTGCCAGCTTGGAGAGGGCTTGAAAGCCTGTACTGAAACCCTTGAGACTTGTTTTGTTGACAGCTGAGGATGGTATTGTCTTTTCTTATGTACTGAGATTATGCAGTATGATAGATGAGTGGCAAAGAGTAATTAAATGTAGCCAACAACAGAGAGACTATTCCCCTGCACATTTCTGTTTCTGTGTTCCTGAGTCCCCAGCTGTTAAGAACTGAGTCATTGTTATAACTAATCCAGCCATTCCTAAGGTGGTTTTGCTTGCTTACATTCATGTTAAAGGTGGTTTATGTATATAAATGTAAAATAAATTTGGGGTGTATGCTTCTCAGCATGCTTGATTTCTAAGACAGAAAAAACTGTGAAGGAGAAACTGTTTCCATTAAAGGGAATTGTAGAAGTCCGTACGTAGAAGCTATTTGTCCCTTTGTGTATCTTACAGTTTATATCTTAAGTGGAATTCGGTAAAAATGCTGAGAGAAGTGGTGTGGAAGTTACGGTGAACTATTAGCACTTCAGAAGACTCCCAGGGGAGATTTTATGCTAACAGCTGCAGGGACGGACAGTCCCTAGCTTGGGGAGGATGCAGCTCTTTTCTTTGTGGGCTGGCTGGCTACATGTACATATGCTTGCAGAAGAAGAGGAGAAGGGTGGAGGGGGAAATCTTAGCTTGCAGAAAACTGAGGTTTCTGGGGTTTTATGTGTTGAATAGGCGGATCTGTGCTGTGTGTGTCTATTCACTTATGTGCAAGTTGAATCTGCTCAATCTAGTTGGCTGTAGGCTTTGAGGAAGAGGATTTAGTAATTTCAGGTTATCCTTCATTGTAATTGGTAGGAAGGTCCACTTAGCTTGGCTGTCTGTGCCTTTTGTTCATGTTTTCTCTAGCGGTTTCTTGCTTTTCTTTCTGTGCTTATCATCTGTTACTTTATGTAGAAGAGAACTTTGAAAGAAAATGAGTAAAAGGTATTGAATTTCAGAACTTGGAACTATTCAGAAATTAGCTGAATTTGCATGTAAAAGAACGCCTATGTTATCCTATTAATAGTGTTGCACTACTGACCTAGTGAAACAGGAAAGACAACAGATCTGCTTATATAAATTAAGGGAATAAGGAATAAGACAGGAGTAACAGACAGGTATAGGAGGTGATCTCCACACTTCACGAGTGATGAAAAATTTTAAATAGAAATTGAAGGAGAGCAGTAGGGTACTTCTGTGTATATTTAATTGGGAACTTCTCCCAGGTATGAAGTACAGTACTGGCCAAAAGATGCCGGCATGCAAATTTGAGTGGAGGCTGACACAATAGATCATTGGAGGTGACCTGTTAATAAGAGAGAAAAATTAGGCAGGCTAGGCTGTGAAAGTAAAAACTGTCCCTGTATGTTGGGCAGGGAGGGGAAATCTGTGGAACGGCACAGAGCTTGGGTGACTGTGACATGTGACCATGTCACAGTGACAGATTAGGAAAATAATCTTTGTGGCAGAGTTATAGATGGCTATGAAGTGTTAGCAGAGATTAGTGTTGTATCTGCAGCTGTCTAAGGACTGTAAAAGTTAGTGGCTTGTTAAACTTTTGTAATAAGAGCTCTTAAATTCAGATGAATTTCATCAACTGATATGGTTTATTCTTATCCTGCATTTTATCTTTTTGTTTACAAAGGTACATGAGATTCTGAAGCAAAACATAGACTAAAGTCAAGCAAAATCAAGGTCATCTTCTGACTTCTCTCATACAGTATAGCAAACTGGCCTGAGTGAATTTTTTCACCTATAGATACCAAGTTGAGATGCTTAAGTAAACCGTACAGTTCTAAGTGTCAGCAGACCCATCACAAACAATGTTTTGTATATTTTCTACACATCATGGGTGTTAGACTGAATACAGCAGTATATAGTAAGGGTGAAGACTGTTCTCCCAGAAAGTGCTGGCATTCACCATTTGGGGGAAAAGTATCTTTACCAGATCTTAGCGGTATATTGTATGAATCACATAGATGTAAGTAACTAATGCTCTGTGTATCTAGAGAATACCATTTTATATATATGTGTGTGTGTGTATATATATATATATATATATACACACACATACATATATATATATATATATATATATACACACACACACTCTAAACAACATTATATGGTAGAATTATACAGAATACATGCAATATGTGTAATAATACAAACCACGCATACCAGGAGACTGCCTCCCAGGTCAAGATGTTGGAGTCTAGATTTTCATGTGACATCAGCAAATGGGAGCAAAACCAAATACTGCAACACAAATTTTCAGGCTTATAAGGCTGGATGCAAAATTGTTTCACCCTTGCTTGAGTGCCTACAGAAAAGTACATTTATTTGATAAATTTGTTGGCAACTGTGGGATCACAGCACTTACTGGCTTTTGGTATTGATGAAACAAGCCCGACTCTCTTATTTTTCCGTTAAAGACTGCAGTATCAATTACTTGAGACCCAAAGAAGGCATAAAGTCCCACTTGGCATACCCAGATCAATATTGGTATTTTAACCAATATCAAAACAAGTATCGGTGCAATGTGTACCAAAACAGATTTTACCTCTGTCTGAGCAAGCTTTTCTCAAATAAATAGTGTCTGCTGCTTTTTCATCATGTCCAGTCACTTAACTTACAAAAAAAAAAAATTTGACTGTATTGCGAAATGATTCGGAATATCTGGGTTTTAAAAGGCATAAAACCACGTTGTTTTTTTTATGTAGTACCTAGTATAGTACCAAATATAGTCACTACAGACAAAACTGTTTCCCCTACAGTGTCATTAAAATCAACATCACATCATGAGCAGGAGCCATTTAGGCAGTCATGCTGTGCCAGCAGCACAATGCATTAGTCAAAGGTAGGAGCCCAGACAATTTATAATGGCTTTTGCCACATTGTTCTTTTTAAGCTAAAATGACATGATATTCTAATAGGTGCTGGCTATAAGATAAGTAGTCTGGTGGAGAAGGGAAAAACTCCTGAATGTGTGTAGTCTTTCATTTGGAACAGCCTTGTGGAGAGATGGGCATTTTGATAACGTTACTCTCTAACCTGCGAAACCTTGGAGCTTCAGCAGTTCTTAGCAATAGCTTGTTGCCTTTTTCAGCTTCTCCGAGTTATTCTTCTCTGCAGCATCTTAGAAGCAAGGCTCATGATTTATTTCCATACCTGTCACACAAATGGCCTTTGAGATTTGTATTAAACCCATACACATACTTACATGTGTATTTATTCATGAATATGTGTGTAGTATCTGTTTCTACTTATGCATGGGTGCGTGTATGTATATGTGTGTATATATTTTGGGCGGTTGGAAGGCAGGGTGTGAGGGAGTGGGAGAGGCCAAGGAGTAAGTGGAGAGAGCATGAGTGTTATGTAAAATGTTATGTATTTAAGTGTAAATTATACTTACATTAAAGGTATGTGGAAAGCTGAGGCTAATACTTGTATCTACAGGACAAGATTACACAATGTTGTCTTGGTTCAGGTTTTGTCCATATACCCAAGGCAGATCTAAAGCAGCAATGGAGTGCTCAGGTTTGCTGAGATTTTTTGCCGAGCATTAGAGAGGTTGTCAATTCTAGATTAGATGCAGGGCCAGGCAGTGGTTTTGGGGAAAGTGGAATTTTTGAATTACCATGGAGAAGTGATGCTTATATTAGCTGACTAGAGAAGTAGATCAGATGGATTGAGGCATTACCTGATTGAAATTTCTGTGTGTTCAAAGCTTATTTTGAGACTCTGAAACAGTGATGCTTGGTTTTCAATGAGCAAGGGGTTAGCCTCAGCTCAACCTTTCTCTTTTTCTGCATGGTATAGGGAAAGAAATAAAAATCAGTTTAATGGTTGTGAGCAGGGGGCTTTGAAATGGGTTGAATCCCATGCTCATTGTAGAAATTACAAGATGGGGGAAATTTCACGTTTCCTTTTACGCCTGCCTGTATTAATTTATTCGGTTTTCTTGTTATAAGTATCTTTCCTGGAGGAACATATATTGCTGAGATTAGCTGCATTTGTTTCTGATGACTCATGCCACCGGCATGCATCTTGATAGTTACGTGTGTATTGCTTCTGTCTGCTTATAGGTCTGGGCATAAGAACTTATTTGTGTGTTCTGTATCACCCAATATCTGGTAAAAACAACTCTGAACGTTACTGCAAGGGTTACTGGAACAGGGAGTCAATGTCCTTAACCTTCCTCTCCTCCTGTCATGTTATCATTAATTCTTTACTTTACTTGGATGGACGTTCAACAGCCTCATCTCCAGAACCTGTGGAGAGCTGAAAACCCGCATTTTAATCTTCAGTGAACTCAATGGCAAAGCTACAAGACCTACCCTGGTCCTAAAGCCGCACCAACTCCCATGGTTTCCCAAAGTTGAAGTGTCTTCTTAATTGAAGTCTGTAGTTTACCTTGTGTAATGAAGCTTCTACTTGGGAGCATCTCTCGTAAGTCCTTAAGCCTTGCTGATTTGTAGAGAGCTTCTAAATGTCATTGAGAGTCCTAATTTCTGTTGGCTGTCCCTTTCTGTGTTGACTGACCAAACACTTACCAAAGAACTTCAATCAGTTACGGTTTCTCCCCAGTACAATAGTAGTAAAATGCGTGCAGCAAGGTGGAATGCAGGCTGATATCAGTTGAATATGGCTCTGCTGTTTTGAGAAGCGTACACAGCTGTAGAGAATAAGATGTTGTTTAATTTGTATCTTTCACAGACTAGCTCATACTCATAATAAAAGTTACAAGACGTGTGTAACCTACTGTTGTTCAACTACTTACCTAGTAGCATGAATATTAGTTTTCTGGAAATTAAACTATCCATTAGTCATCTTCCTTCTGAGTTGTTTGACTTGTCTGTTATTTTGTGCACAGTCAAGAGCCCTTAATGAAATGAGCAGAACATGGTCTTGAACTCTCTGAAGCGTGTCCTAGCATCAGGCTGTTTTCTGTTCAGAAATAGCACTGGTCAAACAGTAGTGCTGAAAAACTTCATAACAACCAGCTTTGTTCCATTTATGTGAAGGAATATTTGGATAATCTTAAACACTTTTCAAATATTCTCTGTTAGAAAAATATCATCTGTCATGTAAATTTGACAGTCTCATTCAGTGTTGCTTGCACCATATTTTGTGTACTTTAAATACCTAAAGTACCTTGCATCTCAGACATGGTTATTCAGAGTTGTAGGCCTGGAGTTTTACCTAGCATAGACTTTCAGTGGTTCTAGTAACATGAGAGGATTTAGTCTGAACTTACACAAGTGAAAATGAGAACGGCATCTGGCTGCTCTCTCTTCTGCCAGTGGCATTAAACAAGGCTCAACGGAGTGCTGGTTGCTCCTGTTACCAGTAGCATGTGTCTTTCTGGTTCACTCTGTCTTGCAGAGCCTTAGGAGAAATGCAATCTGTAGTGAGTGGAAAGAAGCTGTGTCCCACGTATGTGTTTAGGAAAAAATGATCTTAACAGAATCTTCTTGTCCTGGAGGTAGTTTCTATGGTGTACCACAAATACTGTGGAGTGTAGTGGCCTATGCCTTCAAGGTGCTGGCTCGTAGTTGCCTTGTGCCTTTTTCCCTGAACCTTAGCGAGGATCTTACCAGGATGTTATGGGAATCAGAACATGGTTCCTAGAAAAGGGTTGGGAGACTCCTGGTGCCTCGAGGAGTTTTTTAGTTTCAAAGATCTGTCTCAAAGTGGACATGATTGCAAGAAAATGAAACAATCTGTGTTAACAGACACATTAACAAACACTGAGTTAAACCTAAAAGTGATATTTGTTCATGAAAGCTTTTTGGCTAGACTCTGCGTAAGAAGCAAACTAAGCTTGAGAGAAACTTGTGAAAGTGCTTAGGCTCAATGCAGAGGGTGGTTTAAGGTGGCTGGAGCAGAGCTAGGGGAAAGGCATAGAGAATAGGCTGAGTTAGTAATGATGTCTAATTCCAGACTGCATATGTGCTCTATAATACATGCCCTGACTGTTTCCATCATGCCAGAATCCAATTTTAACTGAAAAACGGCTTTGAGTTTGAAAGGCAAATTAAAAATGATAGATTATTTAAATAAAATAGCCCTTTGTGTGTGAACGACATTCAGCTAACGACAGAGCCTTAAACTGCTCTTTGTATTTGTGCATTTCTTCTTCCAAGCTTCCCTCGACTACTCTTGAAAATTGCTCTTGGGCAGTTAGCTAAGGAGTAAATCTAATACGTTGTCTATGCAGGCAGTGTTCCCCCCCCTCCTTTTACTGGTGTTGTTTTACAGTTTGTAGTCGTTACCACTGTACAAAACAATGAGAAATGGGCTGTTAGAATTTCATCTCAGCAAAGAGAAAGAGAAGGGAACAGTGGAGAGGGGGAAAAAAAAAAAGACCAACTGGTTGTGAAAAAGAAGGAAGAATGAGGGACAGGAGTTGTGTTACTACACAAATGCCAGTGTTTGCAGTGCAATGTATGCAACTCTTTATGAGGTATGCTTCTGGCAAGGAAGAGGGTGTGTTGTTGATTAAGGGGCACAACTGACGATTAAGGGGCACAATTACTTGTTCATGTTTTTTGTAGCTACACCTGTTTTTGTAGAAGCATTGATTTGTCCTATTTTAATCAAAATTAGCTTGACCTCAAAGCCATACAGTCACATTACTATGAAGTGGTGTGATGAGAGACAAATGAGGTTCATCATGCAGAGAAAAGAGCAGTGACAATATCTGTGGCTGTTGACAGACTTCTACAATGCTGACTAGCACAACAAATACTTTGCTGGCTTAAGAGCTGTAAAAGTAACATGAATGGAAGCTCAGTATAATTTGCCAAAGGTGTCCTCTTTCTTCACATATCTTTTTTTCAATAGTGAAGCCAAAGTCTAGCTAATCACGAGTGGAGTTGTTTTACAGTTCCTTATGCTTTCTCTTTAGGGCAGGAGAGATAACAGTGGTAAGTGGAGGTAGCCAGAAAATGTAATTTCAGAATCCAGAAATTCTGCAACAAGTTGGCCTTTTTAGTGATAATCACCTAGAAAACGTTCAGTGGTAGATCATCTCTGGAATTTGTATGTAAGTGTATGGGCAGGTAGAAGAGAGCCATCATTCATTCTTGGAAAGTCCTTGCAAGCCTGTTTGTAACTGGAATTCGTGTGGATTCCTTTGTATCCTGCTCGGTCTTCTCCCTGAACATGATTAGGAAGTGGGGAAAATGTGGCTTGGGTAGGGAGGGGGGTGGGGGGAACTCATGCTGATGGCATGGTCCATGGAGTTCTTTGGTGCACAGCAATGCATTAGGATTTGGGCGGCTTGATCATGTTTTCTCATTTTGAGATTTATTCTAAAAGCCTTATCTAAGAAATAAGGATGAAGGTGGTACTTTAATGATACCTAATGTTGTTCACTTAATCAAAGAGGTTCTTATCCAATATCTTTCAGTCAGCAGTGCTGCAAAGCCAGGAGCATACATTTAACAGCATAAGCTGTAGTTTATGCCGGTTCTGCTCTGAACGTGTGCGCTTTGGCATGTGCAAGATAGTGTTTTATAAACAGGAGTGCTCTTTATAGAAGATGCATTAAATTTTTGTAAGGTATTAAGAGTTCAAGTGAAATGAGACTGATGGAGTCATGACTGAGAAACTAGAGGACATTTGTTTGGCAGAATTTCCAGAGCAGGTTGGAGGTGACTACATCACCATGGTAGATCTGGGAGCTGGAACAGCAGAAACACTGCTGATGGTGGCAATGTGAAGCTGGAGCAAGGGTGTCCCGTGCTGGAGCTAAAGATGTTTTTGGAGGTTAGAAAATAGGTACCTGATCAGTACAGGACAGGAAGATTTAGGAGGCTGAAAGGGGGGGGAGCAAATGCGTTTCTTGAATTCTTCCCCCGCCACCCACAGGCGTGCAGTTTAGCTGCAGTATGAACTTTCCCTCGATAGATGAATACCCCGCACTGTTCATTCTTTCTCTCCACAAAGCTGTTATATCTGCAAAGCTACAAAATAGCTTCTAAAAGACCCCCCTGCTGTGTCTGCGCTAGACCTGCTGTTCAAAAGTATATCCATGTGTGTGGCTCTGTGTACACCTCATTTCAGAACAGCAGATTATCGTAGTATGGTCTTCAATTTGTGAGCGTGTTTTTGTTGTAACAGACCACACCTGAGTCTGAAGGAACTGTAAAGCCTGACCGCTGGCCGAGGCTTGTTGTTGACTATAGCACAATTATTCAGTTGTTTTAACGGCGTTGAGATCTTTTGTTTAAAGAGGTGAGTTGAGTGCAATTAACGACTACAAGTAATAGCAAAAGAAAAAGGCCACTACATGTGAATGTGTAGTCATTGTATAAGTTTTTCAAATGTCAATGAACTTGTTTGTACCGGTTGCAGTACAGTCAAAATGCAGAGAATGCAAAGCTGGAGGTCAGAGAGAAGAAGTCATCTTTGTACTGTAATTTCATATGTCTGCACTATTGTACTGCTCTATGAATTTTCATCTTCATTGGGCTTCTGTAATTTGTCGAACTCTGTTCAAGAACTTACACGGTCCTAACAATTGTAGTACAGGATTTATGGTATTAGAGACAGAAGACGGATGGTCACGAGTGGATGGATAAGTTACCTCAGGGGTAGCATAACAGCAAGGCAATTTAGCTGTGCTCTCTTGTCACATCCCTGTCCCCCGTTCCTCCTGTGTCAGCAGCATGAGTGTGTACAAGGCACTAATCTCTGTCAGCACTCCTTTCCCAAGATCGTCCTTCTGGAGTGACCGAGATGTGCTCTGCACCTCTCTCCACTGCCTTTGCAAAGCAGTCACACCGCTCCTAAGTGCATGCTGCGTAATAGTTTTGAGAGATGTTTCCTTATCTGCAGTCACAACTTCTTACGCCCTTACTCATATTTTGTTCTAACAGGAGGCTTAACAGCATAATAAAATGGAGGGGGGTGGAGGAGTTGGGGGTTATGAGCCAATATTTCATGATGTGGCTTGTTTGTGTGTAAGCCCAAATCTGTGAAGGACCTGACTGGATGAGTTCCTGGGTCTCTGTGCAGCTGTTGGGACAACTGCAGGCATGTTTAAGCTGTACAAAGGCACTAGTTATGTTCAAAATGAGTGGCCACAGTGATCTTGCACCACTTCCAACTGTACTTAGCTCTATGTAATCAGAAATATGCGTGGTAACGGTACATAGCCAAGGCAATCTTTTACAGTTGCTACATGTGCTGTACTAACTGCATGTATATGGAAAGTCACCAGAACACTTTTCACTAACGCTAAGTAGATATAAATAAAAGGAAAGCTGTTAAATTTGAAACTGGCAAAGTAAATGTCATGAATATGCTTTCGTGTTGAGTGCAAGTAAATAACAGATGTGTTGTCAAATTTATTGGCCTATATTTGTAGCAGCAGAAATGAAATTAAACATGCACCACTGTGGTAATGTAGACAGTATTGATATTGCTAGAGGGATTTAGTCTGTGGCATTATCTAGAATAAACATTCTCCCTATAGGACAAAATAATTTATATTCACTGTTTCAAATCTATCAGCTCTTCTATCCCCACCGAGTCCACTGTACTTTTCCCCACCACTGCTTCTCTCAGGCGCTTTTCGGGTTGGCCTCCGGATCCCACAGGAGTGCAGTGCTGGGAGTCAGCGCTGAGCTTGCTCTTGTGCGGCACTGGTGGTTGCTGGTGCTGGCTGACTACTTTGATGTCTTCTGCTTTTCGTCCCACTGGTGAGGGAGGATTTTGTCCCTGGAAGTCGTTTCTGTTAATCTCCAAAAGTCAGGCTGTTGTCTTTACAGACAGGAGCAGTTTGAGAAGCAGGTCTTTTCGTACTGGTAAGTGGGCAAGCGCTTTCCAAATGGCAACAACTGTGTCTGCCTTGCTAACGATGGGTGAGTGCTGTCACCTGCAAAATGGGCATGTGTGCTTTAACGTTGTCACTGGGCATTAGCAGTCAGTCTGAAGGTAATTGCACAGATGTCTTTTCCCTTCTGCAAACGGCTCTGTTGCAGTTTCATTTCTCCATGCCTGAGAGAACAGGATGAGTGGTCAAAAGCTAATCCTACACCTTAGGGAGTTAAAGAGCCTGAGGAAGTGGAGGGAAAAATCATGAAAGTAAAACAAAGAAAAGAAATTGTGTAAACAAATTAATTAGTTGTCTGGAAGTGAAGTGTGTGTGTGTAATTTTGCCCCTGTCAAAGGGAAATTGAAGTTCATTATGTTCACTGACTGATTTAAAAGCTCTTTCCTGCACAGCATCACCTAGAGAGAGAAAGAGGAGGAGGCCCATTTGGAGTTCCTGCATTGGCTGCAGCTTCAATTAAAACAAGAATTCATTACTGGAAACCTCCAGAGAGAAGGCTGTTACTTTGCTCTTCAGTATGGGGGGAGGAGGCTGTGTTTTCTTTTGCTGATTCACTCTTTTGTTTTAGTATGAAGCTTTAGTTTTCTACTAAAAAAATGACATTTTGGCTCAAGCTAGTAATCATCTTGAAATGCTGATAGAGTAGGAGATGTGAGACCATATTTGGAGAAAGGCTATGCTATCTTCTGCTAATATTTACTGTGGTGTTTATGTTCACAGAGACAGCATAACACATGGAGGGGAGGGAGGGGGCTTGCAAAATTCAGTTTAGCTCACATTATGAATTCTAGGGTTGATGCAGAGTGAATCTGATCACAGAATAGCAATTACATATTTCTAACTAGATGCATATGTACTATATTAAAATCCCACAACATACTTCTCAGCATCTTTAGCTACCAAATGCTACCAATTACTGCCTTTAATATATCTGACCACTGATGTCTGACAGATCCCCAAGCTGTGTTTTGTTCTGGACCATGGAAATGTGCAGGAGGGGTAGGATCCCCTTTCTCTGAACTAGACGGAACAAAACAGAGGGAAAAGTAAATATTTTCTGAAAGCTTTTTAAAATTTTATTTCAAAGGCTTCACAGGTTGTATGGGCAGGAATGCTTAAACAAGGCCTCTGTAGAGAAGTGAGCTCAGGGGTTTTGGTTGCTTCATTAAACTTGTTTTACCTCTTATGCTTTTTCTTTTTCTCCCTGTAATAGGGAGTCCACTGGGGCTTGTTTTTCTATGAACCACCCACAGATGGTGGCTGTCATGGTTTTGGCTGGGTTAGAGTTAATTTTCTTTGTAATGGCCTGTACGATGCTGTGTTTTGGAACTTTGAAGAAAAAAGCATCAGTAACACACGAAAGTTTTAGTTGCCGCAGAGCAGTGCTTACACTGGGTCAAGGACTTCCCTGTTCCTGGTGCTGCCCTGCCAGCGGGGAGGCCTGGGGTGCCCCAGGAGCAGGAGGGAACACAGCCGGGACAGCTGGCCCAGGTTGACCAGAGGGGTGTCCCCATGCCATGTGGCACTATGCTGAGTAATAAGAGCTGGGAGGAAAGGAGGAGGAAGGGACATTGGTGGTGATGGCGTTTGGCTTCCCAGGAAACCACCACACACGATGAGCCCCGCTGTCCTGGGAGCGGCTGAGCACCTGCCTGCCGGCGGGAAGCAGTGAACGGATTCCTTGGTTTGCTTTGCTTGCACGTGTGGTTTTGCTTTACCTGGTGAGCTGTCCTTATCTCAGCCCACGAGTTCTCGCACTTTTACCTTTCCAGTTCTTTTCCCAACCTCTCATGGGGAGAGCGAGCTGCGTGGTACTGAGCTGCCTGCCAGGTTAAAGTACAACAGTTGCGTTGTCCTTTCGTCTTGTTCATTACAGATGCAAAATCAGAGCTAAACAAGAGCAGCACAGCCTCCTTCCTGGAATTAGCAGATATTAAAGCAAATGCTTTTTTCCAAAAGCAAGATGTTTGGCAGTTCTCCAACCCTTTCAGCAGGTGCAGTATGCCTGAGGCTGTGTGCCATGTGTGCATCTCTGAGATGGTGCGGTGGTCCTATGGGGAGCCAGGAGCTGGACCTGATGGTCCTTGTGGGTCCCTTCCAGCCCAGGTTATTCTGTGATTCTATAAAATATCGTAGGCCACTGTTTTGGACCTCCAAGTGCTTGAGAAAAGAAAGTGCATGCCTGTATATGGACAGATGAATTAGTCTTCTGTGGTCAGTAATACATACTGATTAATGAGCCCTGGATCAGGGTCAAGAGATTTCTAATTGGAAATGTTAATTCCCTAAGAGCAAAACGTTCCATACGAGTCTTTTGGTTTGGAGAAATCTTTGAAAGAAACCAAATGGATTTGCAATGGAAACCTGTCTAGCCTCCTGAGAGGCGCCCATCCAACAGACTGCATACTATCTCCTTTCCCTTCTTTTCTGGTATTTTAAACAAACTGCCTGGAGATGTCCCAGAGGTATAGGATAATGGTTTCTTCTTGGTACAGTGCCGAGCTGAGAACTTGGAACGTGGAGACCCACAGACAACCAAGGCTCGGGTTTCTGGTGCCATGAAATCCCAGAGGCTCACATAAAGAGGTGCTCGGGAGAGGCTTCTGCATTTTTTTAGTATCCAGGGAAAATGAGAAGCATGTTTTATTTAGGAAGCTAAAATACTTTTTGCACCAGGAACTTGCTTGTACTTCTAAAGCAAAATACCTTTTAATTTCTCCAAAAATGTTTTTTTAAGTGATGGTGAGGGATGTTTTCTTTCTTCCTTATCCCCTAACCTCAATTTCCTCACTACCAAGAGATGAAATTACCTTTTCTTCTGATTTCAGGGCACATCACAGTGTAGTGGTGCATGTGTTTTCACATGAACATGTAAATATGTGTCTGTTTTTGGAATGCAAAGAGTCTATGGTGTTTTACATCATCTGAACTAGTTAGTCCCTGTGGTACAAGCCAGAGAAGAAGTGTCAGAAGAAGCATGCAGTAGCCAGGACTCCTTAGGACTCTCTTCTCCCCTGCTCTGAGCACCTTCCTCTCACTTCCTGCTTTTGTCCTTTCGCCAGTTGTGACTCTTGATCTTTCCCTGGTAGATGACATGGAAGACTGGGCTGGAGAATGGAATTTAGCTCCATGCAGGCAGAGGGCATAAATGGATTTATGCTAAAAAGCCAAACTTGTGGATGAGGTAGCATGAGTGGGATTCTGAAGTTTTTCCCTCAGTGGAGTCTCGTTCTATGATAACAGGACATTAGTCCTTCTCTGCAGTGGTGGAGGGGAGAAGGAATTCATGAAAAGGGAGACAACAAAAAAAAAAAGATTTTTTTTTTAGCACAGTCTCTTCTCTGACTCTTCCTTCTATGTCTGTCTTTTTTTTGTTTTTATTTTTTCTTTATCGTCTTTTACAGTTATGTCCTTGAGTCTAGGCTGTCCTTTGTAATATTTGCACAGCACAGTTGTGTCCTGACCTGAGGTCTTTTCTGTGTTACAGCAGTATAAATATTTAACAATAACGACAACAAAGTAAGCATGCTTATCCCTTGATTTTTTTTTTTTTTGGAAACATAAAACTGCAACCTTTATGATTTCAGCAAATCTGCCTTTCCAAGAGAATTACCAATAATAAATACCAGCCATATTGTCCAATATTATGTAGCCTATTTTTTCCCTTGCCATCCCTAACCCTGGGATGGGGGAAACCAATTGCCAAGCTTCTCCCAGTTATCACGTGGCAGAAGCTCAGATCTGTTCTTGCTATGTCAGAACAGATTTGCTCATTCCCTGCTGTCACTAGCATTTTCAGCTTATTGATGTTGTCATACCTTCCCCCTTCTATTAGCCTCTCCATATGTTACAGAAATGTCATTATTAACTGGCTAATGCTGGTTCAGATCTTTGTGATTTCTCCAATTATTTTTGTTCTCTTACCTCCTACCCCATGACAGTGTTCTGCAGCACAAGACCTTGGAGTGTGCTTTGTCCTTTGAGGACGTGCCCAGTGTGTTTCATCCTGCCACTTCCTTGCCCCCATTTCAGTTCGGGTGCTAAGATTGTGGGTCATGATAGGCCCCTGAATGTCTTCCCTTTAAAATCAGCTGGCAAAATTAGAGCAACTTTGAGTGTTAGGGGGTTGATCACAAAGAAATGGCAGAAAAAGTAAGTCTATAATGGGCAGTGAACATTAAAACCTGCTCGTGGAAATGATTGTTGTGGGGACTGTTGCATAACAAGACACAAAGCTAACAGATTTTATGCCAGAAATGAATCATTTTAGAAGATACAGAGGTCAATAAAGGAAGCAGAAGATGATTAGGGAAGGTGTGACTGTGTTTGCAATACAATGAAAGCAGAGAAGCAAATGAAAACAACATTTAAAATGGATACAATCTGAATAAATCTTGGATTGGGTGCAATCTAGCATAGTGTGTGCAGCTCTGGGTTTATACACTTGGCAAGACATTCAGGATGATTATTAGAGTCTTGGAAGTATTTCTTCCATGCCAGTTTTTACATTTCAGTGAAGGTGCCCTAACTTTATTTTTATTGGAAAATTTGTGATGAGGCAGCACTGACTCATCCGAGCCACACGGATAATTTTATTCAGTTTCATCAATAGCCCTATAATGCGGTGGAACCCTGATAATGAAGCAAGGAGCTCATTGTCTGCCCTGGAAAGAGAATGGGAGAAATTCCCTGCCTCAGTGAACTTGTGATGGGAAGCATAAGGGAAGAGGTAGGAGCTGAATGAAGCGTGTGCTTCGTGTGTGCAGAGACACGGGGTGGCAGCAGCCATTATGAGAGTAAATAGGTAATAGTTTGTGAAGGTAATGGGGTCTGTTACCTCTGCCACTAAGTGACTCTTTCAGCACCTGTGTGGGATACTGTTTGTGCATTAGCGCTGTGAGAGTTGGCAGTCTCCTGCGAATACTGGGGCGTACTTCAGAAGCAGAGGGAGGGAGTTCTGGGGTCTGTAGGGAGTGGGCTGTGAGAGGTGATGTTGGGCATCTTTGCTCCTAGTGCGGATTCGGAACTGGTCTCCAGTTACAGCAGCAGGCCTGAGTAGCCTCTCTGTTTATTTGTTTTGGTCTTTAGGATTTTTTTACCTTTGCATGTTGGGGTTTTCCGTCTTGAATCCTTTAGTTATTAGGATTTAGTTTATTTGATCTTGCTAGCCCTACTTCTGTCTGTAATTTTTACTTTTTCTGTCTCTGCAGTCTTTCTCCTAACTTTCTTAGGTGTTTGATCCGAGGTTTGCAGCTGGGTTGTATCAGGGCTAGGCCTTGGATTTTTGATGAAGTTTGCTAATGGTGTTATGGAAGGGGAAGCTGACAACAGCAGTAGTTACAGGAGGAGAGGCTTACAGCATGCCAAAAAACAGGCTTTTCTTGGGAAATGGTGGCAAACCCCTTCACTAGTACTTTTGAAGTTAGTGAATGACTGGGGAATTTTACGTCAGCTTAACTGTGGTAGGTTCGTGGTGTAAAAGAATATAAGCAATGGCTTTGTCTTGGTTAGCAAGTCATGTGGGAGAATGTCGGTAAAGTGAAGGAGATGTTTTTGAGGGCGCAGTGTCCACATTGGCTTGTTCTGGACTAATTGTAATTTCCTGCTGAGGAGTGAGTGGCTGTCAGCCACTGGAGTACATTAGGTGTACTTTTAGAGCTCATCTTTCAGCTCAGTTACTCTGATGTGAAGCAAATCCTCATAAGTGGGGACAATCGGATGATTTACTTCAAAATGCACACCTTGCACCACTTCACTTTCTTGCCTGAATGGAAAGTTTAATGTAGATACGTACAATAACTTTTCGTTTCTCTTTATAGTCATGCTCTAACTGGTAATCACTGTGTACTCAGTACTCCCTATTAGGTCATGCTATAGAACTACTATGGATGGAAATCCCACTTTGCGGATGGAGGTTGGGATTGTTCTCTTTATCCTGTGCTTTTATTCTGACTTGTTACTTTACGTCTGGATGACTCATCCCCTACATTGTACGAATGAACATTCACTTCTACGTGACACTGCAAGATTAGCACCACGCAAAATTCCTTGGGCACAAGAAAAATTCCGATTGCTGGCTTAAATGGTAAATGTAAGCACAGCCATAGCAAAACCACTTTTTAGTAGACCATTATGTAACATGCATATTGGAGGAACTTTGCTCATTCCTCTTCATTTTTAGTGCTTTGTAGGGTCAGTGTGACTTTTCTTCGAGTCAGATGATTGAGTAGTCTTTATAGCAAATACCTCGAGGATGGTAGCCAAGGGAGAGAGCTAGCAAGTTTTGAAAGAAAATACAATATATTTACTGGCTGTTAATGAGTTGTGAGAGCCTCAAGTGTCATCAATCCCTGGATGTTGGCCAATACTGCTAGACTGTTGCTTTCAGATGTCTGAAGTGAGGCTGCTCAGCTGGGAGCGATGGTGAATCAAGGTGAACATTTTTGCTTTACAATGAAATGTGCTAGTATATTGTCTGTGGGGTCTGAGGGGTGATAGAAGGGGTCACAGAAGGCCTCCAAGTTGCTCAGAATTAAGAAAATAAATCCCAGTTGCCAATTCAGCCTCTGAAGCTGTGACCAAGAAAGACAGATAGATTTTCTTTTCCACTAGATTTACTCTCTGATATCCGAGTTTATCACTCAAGCCAGGACTATTCATCAACCTTTCTGTCGATAATCCAAGCCTAAGTCAGCAAGCTCCACTTTTGTGATTCACTCCTTTCTTAAAAAAAAAAAAAAAAAAAAAAAAAAAAATTGCTGCTTTTGCCTCCGAGATTTAGCAAAAGGGAAGAAACGTAGGTAGGAGAAATTGTTGTCCATTGAACGGTCTCCAGGAAGCATTGGAGATGATCTATGTAATGATGCACAGTCTCCAAAGGCTGCCAACGAAGCCGTTGTGTGTAGTGAGCTGTAGCGTTTCCATCTCACGGCCATCTGTCTAATGGCCATCCATTTGAAAAAGTGATGAATGAGTGAGTAGATCAGCCCAGTTGCTGCTGGAGAAGGGTTCGTGTTGCAGAACTGGACGTGATAGTTGCCCCCTCAGAGGATCACATTGCTGTAGTAACCCCAGTACAGGCACTTGGTCATGGTGTTTTCATGGTGGCATCAATGGCTACTGGTGATTCCATAACAGCAGAAGTGCAGGGACTGTATGTGGATGTTGCTGAATAGGCAGAAATCCCACATTTAAAAGTCAATACTGGAGCTCCCATGGCTAAGGGCCCCATTTATCTCTGTAGTCCTAGATTAATCCTGACCCAACCTCTGCCCTTTGATTAATACCATGCCAGTCTGCACTTTTAGCTGCTGCTTTCTGAACCTTACAGGTCTCAAACAATATTGGGATCTCTTATCAACAGCTGAGCGCCCAGTATGTGTGTGCAGCCCATATGTTAGTTCATGCAAGTTGTGAGAAGAGGGGAAAACTGCACCGGGGTGGAGGTTCTGAACCCAGCGCACAGTGCCCTCTGCTTTGCCCTGTTCATCTTCCTCTTTTCCCTCATCCAGGTGTTGTGAGTGTCTTAAGATGCTCAGGATTTCACAGTCATAGTGCATCATATGTGCCTATAATGTGAATGAACATTTCTGAACCTGAGCTCATTGTTTGTCGTTAGCAGCAGGTGCCATATGTTTTTTCCTTTTTCTGTTGTCACTGATAGACAAGAAATATCTATGCTCCTTCCACCAGCCCCCCACATCCTTGGTAAATACTGAAGAGTCAGGCTTTCTCTAGATTTGCCTGCTGCTGTCGAAGCCCCTGAGGGTTCAGGAGGTTAGCGCAGAGCTGTTTGATGCAGAACACCATGTGGCAAAATGGCTTAGTGAGTTATGAGAGATGGTTCTGCTGGGCTGCACCGCAGTCTCAGGACATCTTGTTTGCTGCTGCTGGCACAGTCTTGATAGGAGAGGGAGAGGTTTCAGATGTCTCCGATGTTCAGTGGGTGGAGATGGGGGTTGCAGAGGGAGGGAAGGTAGTTGAAGGAATAAGGAATGTATACATACATAAAGGGGGAAGATGGGAAAGTGGAAGAAATTGGTCAAGCAAAACAAATGCAAATAGTTTGATCTGGGAGATTTTTTCTTTCAGCCAGTATGCAAACAGGGAGCCATTACAAATTCCTTTCAATAAGCAATATTTTAGGTTAATGGGACTGGTGGCAGTACAGCATTAGTGAGATGATGTATATGGTTTGGTGATTTTTTTTATTTATTTTTTTTGAGCTTTCTAGTGCTCCAGGATTATATTAACATCCTGAAGAGTGATGGGAGAGCCTGGGATGCTGCCACAACTGCGGTGCTCTCCCTCTCAGCATTGCTTGGGGGAATAGATTTAGTCTTGGCCTTTGAGAAAGGGCAGCAGTGAAGTACGAGCTGCTTGCTGTGATGCTGCCGGCTTTCTGAGTGGGGGTTGAAATAGAGAGGGGAATGGCTGTGTTAATACATTCTTGAGGTATGTCTCAGTATGGGTGTGAGTTTGTAAACATACCATGTTAATTGATGGCATTTGATTTCGGCAGTGAGACTGGCACAGCTCCTGCAAAGAGGCAACAATTTACTTCCTTTTGCTCTAAATATCAAGTAGTGACCTCAGAGACCTACTTGTTTGTCAGCTGCTGTCGATTCCCTCAGCTCCAGTCCTGAAAGGGTCTAAGAGAAATAACTGGCAGACAGAAAGCCCACTCCTCCTCTTTGAAATCAGTGTTTCCTGGCGGTGAGTTCTCAACCAGAAATCCCCTGGGTTGGGAAGGCAGTGTTGCTCTGTTGCCTACAGCGTTGATGCTAAGAGCTCCAAGCATGTGCAAACACTGATGGAGTGACCTTCTGCTTCCAGTCTGTCTACATTTCAAATGAGGAGAATGGACTAACTTAGGTAGAGTTGCTTCAGAGGTGGGTTTGGTCATCTCTACATCTGAGGGCTGCCGTGCATGCTAACGGATATCCATGGCGAGATCTTCTGGCTGTGCACAAATTTACCTGTCTTCGCTAGGCTCCCTGATTTCCTTGCATTATGAAATGATCACAGCTGCTTAAAAGTACTTTGTACCTGAGGATAGAAAGGCTGCAAGTTGTTGAGGCCTGGCTGGCTCTTATCTGTCCTGCTATACAGTTGAACGTAACAGCAGACAAGCCATTTCTGTCCAACAGGGAGAGACTGAAGCATCCTAGAACGCTCAGCCTGGGATTTCTGTCTTGTGAATTACAGTTGCCTGTAAGGAAATATGGTCAGAGTGGCACTTCTTGTCCTGTTTGAATTCACATAATAAATATAAAATCATGTGTCACTCTGCACTCTTGTGATTTTGAATTACCATATTTTTAGCCCATATGCTAGCCTTTCTATTGCTCCCTACTCATTCCTCTGAAGACAGCCTGAACCGAAGCAGTTTGTGTTCCGCTTAAGTCAGTAGTTATAATGGTGCAGACAAATTGCTGGAACAAACCTGGGTCTGGTCCTTGTTTCTTTGCGTCCTTGTCTTTCTGTTGTGTCAGTTCACCTATTCTCATGCCCTCATTGTAGCCTTCTTTGTCTGCCTTAGCCCTTTTTTTTTTTTCTGGTGTGTTAGTTGTTCCCCCCAATGCACACAAACCCTTGTGCCCCTCCACCCCAACAAAGGATTCTGGTTAGGATAATTTGGCTTCAGAAACCCTTTTTTGTTTATTCTTTATTTATTTTACTGGAAGTCCTCCGAGTTGTCCAGGCTGGTAATTGCCCATGTCATCTCTGTATCGATTGCTTTTAGAGCTGCTGAGCTCTTATTACTGCAGCTCACTGGGGAGAGAAAGAGAAGAGTGAAAGATCCAGGTCAGCATGGTCTCAACAATGGATGAGTCTTATCAAACCTCTTTTCTCACAGCTGCTGAATAACAACTTTACTAGTTTTAAATAAAACAAGAAAAGGAATGTGAGATGTGGAGGAGAGTAAGAGGGGGGAAAAGAGACAGAACATTGTATATTTGGAAAAAATAAAGGTAGACGATGGGGTTCTGAGCTACCCAGGGCATTGAGAGAAGTGGAGGGATACCCAGCTGGGAGGTATGATAAAGTGGCACTATGATTTGCATTCCCACTGACAAAAATCTCTTCTTCAGTACAGTTCCCAGATTACGGGAAAGAAAATAGTAATGGAAGGAACCATTGTCCTGGTTATATTACGTGCAAGATGTGGTACACTCATTACAACCTGCTCACTTCTGAGATATGAGAAGGATGTGATGGAGCCTGAGCATCTGAGCGTTAGTCTCTGATCATTAGATCTAAAAGAGTTCCTATTCATATGTATGTGTACTTCTGTCATATATGGCTGAATATAGGGCTTCAAGTCCTTTAAACAAACAAAATATCTCAACTGTAGGTGTCTGTTGCACCTGCTGTGTCATCTTGGTGTAGTCTATGTTACTGGAATAAAAAGGTCAGTAGCTCCATTGATCTTGGTAGCATTTAGCACAGTGAAATCTAAGGCAGGTTGTCTTCTGTGGAGGTGAGTGCCATGTACTGTGGGAAAGTGAACACAGCTGCAAGAGAGCAAAGGTCGCAGTCCCAGTATAGTCATCTGGTAGCAAAAAGCAGTCCCTCCTCCCTGGCTGATTTATGGCTGTATTTTCCTGTGCCATCCTTCTGCTGCGTTGACAACTGAGAAGGCTTTGGAGTATTGAGCCTTATGTGAATGCCTTTTAAAAGCTCTCATATAAGGATCTGTAAGAGATTCATAGTCTAGAAATCTCACCAGAATGTATTTCCTCAGGAAGCTGTCATCATAATCTAATTTGGATTTGATCTATCTATTCTTTTACACTCTCCCTTGTCTCCTCTCTAGTGATAAACCAGCACATAAACTTGGGGCTATCTGGCTATGACAAACCCTTCTCCAGACTTCTACCTTCAGCATTGTCCTAATCCTGGAAACAATGATTTCTGTTAAGTAAAAACAGTTTTTTTTTTTCAGAGAATTTTTCATGCGTTGTTTGAAAGTTCAGTCTGTTCCTTAGTTAATCTAACAGGGCAGTCATCTTTTCCCAAGTCTTGCATATCCAATGGTCTAATGGTTGGTTGATGCAGTTGCAAAAGCTAGTGTGGTGTGAGCAAGGAGGGTTGACAAGAAGTGCACTGAACTGTGGGTTCCCTCTGGATGTTTCCTTGAAGATTAGCTGACATAAGACACCCATGCATCTTAGTATGCTTGGCAATTCAGCCCTCTTTCTCCGTGGTTGTCTGTGGTCTTTGTGTGGAAGAGAGACTATTTTTATGCATGCTCCCTTTTGCTGGAATAGGGTTAATGTTTGTGCTTATCATTTTAGGGAGTACAGGGTTATGTTTTGAGTTAATCTGTGTTTTTTATTTTCTTCAGAGCAGACAGGCAGAAGCGTTTTCTTGGTATTGCACCATTTGTCAGTGCTATGGTTTCCTACCCTCATGAACCTAGAAAGTGCCATACATCAATTCATTCTTACCATGTTTTTTTGTTTGTTTTCTAGCTGTCATGAGCCTGTGAACATAATTATTTAATTATGCCTTTTTGTTCCCCTTCCTAACTGGAAGGCAAACTATAGTCATGTAGAGCTAGGTAGCTAAAGTCAGTTCCACAAAGTGCATTTCTTGAGCGTCTTTCTCATTTCTGTCAGTGGAAGAAAATGTCTTCAAATTGGGACTGGTATGCAGTAGCCATCCCCCAAAATAACTCCGTGCCGTTGTGACTTTCTAGCTTAGGGAAAGAAAATTGTAGCCCAGATGGCATCATGCAGTAGCCAGACAAAAACCTATTGCTTAAGCAGTGTGTTTTGCTTTCTACTTGAATTGTGCAGTAGAGAGAGGGTGGGGGATTGTAAACATTGCAACGTTGTGCTGCCAGGGGAAGATGTCCATTAAACACTGTGGGAGTGGAGAGCACTGTGAGATTATGTACAAACATGGTTTGTTTGCTCAACTTGGTTCAGCTGGCTGCACTCCTGAAATTAAGTTTTCTTCTACAGCTATGCAAGGGGTCCATATACACATGTGCACTTACACAAGCCATAAATATCTTCCATCTCATCTTAAGGGGAAGAATCAACAGGAATGGAGTTGGGGGGAAGAGATAAGTCTTGACTTTCAACTTTTCTAAGATTTTCCTTGCTTCTTTGTTCTTCCTCAGATTTTTGTCCTGAAACTGTGTACAAGTAGAAGCTAGCAGACAAAGATTCTATTGGGATCAGAAAGCCATGCTGGTTATTTTTCCATTTGCAGTTGTAATAAAGGCCTCCTGTTTAAATGACACTTCTTTTCACAGTGTGTAGTGCAAAGGAGACCCATCTCTTCTATTGTGATCTTGCTTCAATGAGATACATGAAATGAGAGCTGTTGTTCTGCTCAGAAAAGACAGCCTGTTTGGTTCAGAGGTATACAAAGGAGATGTCAAATGAAAAGTTAAATTATAAGCCTTGCATAATAGGGAGTATTGTTCTCAAGTTTTTGATATAATGTAGTAACAAATACTATAACGGGTGTTCCTTTGACACAGTCATCTTCTAGGACATTCTTAGGCTCTACAGAAGTCATGGGATTTGGAACTATTCAGTATTGCCAAGATCTATTTGTTATGAAAGCAACAGTTTTACAAAATACTTGGCTATCTCACTAGGTAAAAATCAAGATTTGCTGTTGGGGGTACCCATTCTGTACAGCACAGGGGATGCCACATTGTGATGTTCACACGTTGGCTTGGATAGACTTTGAGGTGTCATTCTCCAGCTGAAGCTGCTTCCTACAGTATTTCCTTCCTGTGTCATGGAAAACTGCAAGTAGGGAAACTGGCTCCATGCTCCCTGTGAGGTAATGCACACTCAGATGTGGATGGACAGAGCAAGTTGTCCGCTTGGCTACGTGAAATACTAAATGAGACCAGAGTGTTTTTATGTTTCTTTGCATCATGTCATTTGTGTCACAAGTAATCTGGAGGAATGCAAGCATCTGCTAATAAAATGGAAGCCTTTCCTTCTCAGTGTTCAGCAAGCATTTCCTGTTATAGTTCAGTTTGGACCAAGTAATATCCAGCCTGAACTGAAACCTTTCAGGTAGGGAAAGAAAAAAAACACAACTGATAAGCTTTGAGGAGGAAGGGACGCAAAGTGGACAACTCGGCGTATTTCAATTTTGTCAGTGTCTTGGAATGGCAGCATGTGGTAGAAACAGGTGACAGGTTTCAGGTAGGTACAGTGATAAGGGGGAGCTACAATTTGTATTTACTGTTACTCCAATGCTTTTGCAACCAGGAAACAAAACTGTCAGAATCACATTTTTTCCAGATGCTCATGTTCAAGCAGCCTTGCTGTCCTACTGTGTAACCCTTACATGTGTTCTCACATTTTCTTCCATTTCACACAGTCTCACATTTATTAAGTAGGTCTTTCTCCTTAGAGTAGACATTGCTGTTCTTGGGAGGTACTCTGTTTCAGTCAGGTAGGATATTAAAACTTGAAAGGGTAATTTTTATTAAACTTACTCAAACTGAAACTTTGAAGCATATCTCCAAAATATGCTGTGTGCAGCAGAGACCAAGGAAAACACATCATTACATGAAAAAAGTGAAATATCTGCCACTGATTTTCAGTCTCATCAAAAAGCTCAAATTGCTCCCACTGTAACTGAGGGTGTTATTTAAATATAAGCATCATTTGTAATGTACAAGTGGAATGATATCAATAGGCAGATGCTGGTTTATAATAGCTTTTAGCACGGGTGGGAGTGAGAGAGAGAATGGGTTTCCCACAGCAGGATCTTGAGCTGCCACCAGTATGAAGACAGACGCGTTCGCAGGGCCTGCTGTATAACAGCGCGATAGTGATTATTCTGACAGGGAATCTGTATTGTCAGGCTGCTGTTACTTTGGGTTGTCTAGGAAGATTATACCTTGCCAGGCCAGCTTACGAGTTTTCATAGCAAATAAATGGCACGGCATAGTGTGCTTCCCCTTTTCCAGTAAATCTTCCCAGTTAGTTCCTTGACTGCGTCTTTCTATTAGCTCACAGGAATGAGCCCTGGCATTAGCACTGAGCATAGTCCTGCCCTTAAGGGACTGTCTTCAGGTGGCAGCTCCTTGCCGAAGCACTCTCCAAGGCTGCAGGAACACACATCAGTACTACAGGACGCCCAATTACAGCATTGTTCCTGTGACCTAGATGGTGACAGCCTAAACAACTTCTCTTACTGCCATAGCTTCATTTATTCCTTCAGAATACAGTCCTTGACTCTGGAAAAGACCCGTGGGTCACCAAGCCCAAGCCATTGCTATTGCAAATAGCTGTGTAATTTAATTCCTTTCATTAGTAATAAACTCTGCATCTTAACTTATTGGATTTCTTACTCTACTGTGTTATTGAAAAGGTGCTGCAGAACCCAAGTCCTTTAATGAGGAGATACAGTTTTTAATTTGTATCCCATCATTTGTTTTTGGTCCTTGTAGAGGCCAATTCTTAAGGCATTGTTGTCCTTCTTCTTTACTTTTCTTTATCTCTGTCCATCTTCATTCTAGAGAAATTTTTGGGGAGGAAAAACACAGCTTTTCAGATTTCATTGCCCTGGCTAAATATTTAGGGTAACATAGGTGAAACAGTCTTCCTGTTGTGCAATGGTTTCTGATTTTCACAACACCCACTCTTTCCCTTAGCACAGGTAGAAACTGCTATGCCTTGAAAATTAAGTCTTGTTCTTTGGGGAAAATTAAATTGACTTCCGTTAGGTGCAGACCAATGTTAATAACACTTTAGGAAAATGTGCACAACCCCTCAACTACCTCTCCCTCCCTCTTTCTCTCTTGTGTTTTAATTGTGCAGCCATGCTGTGTAAATGTTTTTTGCATTTGTTATTTTTTTGTGTTTATTTTAAGAACATTTCTCTCTGGTCATACTAGCATTTAAACAATCCATAATTACAATTAATGGCACAGATGATGGTTGAGTTCCATTTTATAGGTCGCTATTGTCTGCATGCAGAGAGTTTGCTTTAAAATTGAATTAGCAGGACACCATCCCACGATCTGGCTGTATTTGGACATCTATTTCATTCCAAACTAAAAAGAAAAAAAATTTTTTTTTTTTCATTTTAATGAAAGCTTAATGTGTGCTCCACAATTTAGCACGAAAAAATGTCAGGGAGACCCTAAAACTCTCAAAGGAGCTGTGATACTGTCTGAGATATTTTTCAGCTAGCCGTGGCGTTATCAAAGTGTTGGCAGGAAAAAAGAGTTGCTCAATGAAGTAACTCTTGTAACTTTTTTCACTTCAGATTTACATTTTGTGTATGTCTCAAGCTGAGCAGATACTTACACTTTGCAACGACTATATCGTCAGACCAAAAGTTACTGTAAGACTGGTTTTTGCTCTTACCTCTGTTTAAAACAGAAGGATGTCATTTAAAAAGAGTGGATTTAGATTCAGAAAATTTAGACATCACTGAAGTCTTTGAGATGGTTCTTCTTCTTCTTAAACAAATACAAGACTTTGCTGTAAGCATGACAGAATGTGATTTCCACTGTGCAGTGATCAAGTCTAAAGTAAAAGGTTCACAGTTCATGACATACTGTTTCAAAGTGAACAGAAGACTCAAAAAGTCTTAAAAGTTACAGCTGGTAGCTATACTGTAGCTCCCTTTTGTGCCCAAAGATGGGGGAAGGCAACAAAAAGTAGGACTGCAAAATCTAAAATGTATCATAAGCATAGTTTTTGTTCTTTTGTTTTTGTTTTTTAGTTTTTGTTTGTTTAAATCTTGATCTATGCTAAGTCTGGCTTGTCCTGCAGTAGCTGAGGAACATTGTAATGTGCATGGATTTTATATTCTAATGCTTTTATGTCTTCATCAGTTACTTTCAATCATTTATCTTTTGTTTAAATTTATCTTTCATTAGCTCTCTCTCCAGCATAGGCATGCCATGGTTATAGGAGCTTTAGCACAGATCAAACTCCAATATTAATATCACCAAGAGTATATTTTAAGGTTACAGACCTGCGTTTCTGTCCAGAGTGTCTAGTAAGACATTTCTCATGCTCTGGTATTTAAATAAGCTGATGGATTGTCAGTACAAGCGACTGACCGCTGCGGAAATTGATCAGTCTGGAACAGCAAAAACTAAAGAATATCAAATACAGACCAAGATTGCCAACTGGCCATTATACATTGCTAAGAAACATTTCATACTGCCAAATGAGAGTTGGGTGGTGAGGAACCTCTATGGAGTTCAACAAGGGCAAATGCGGGGTCCTGCACCTAGGGAGCACCAAGCACCAGTACAGGCTGGGGGCTGACCTGCTGGAGAGCAGCTCTGCAGAGAGGGACCTGGGAGGGCTGGTGCTCTAAAGTCAATTGTGCTAGTAGACAGACAATGCATGGAGACGGTATGTTTGAGTATAGGGCAATGAACTGAAAATAGTGAGAGAGGATATACCTGAACAGATATAAAAAGAAAACTCAGAACTGGGCTGGGAGAGGGAAGATGATGGGTGCGGATCCTTTCTCTACACTTTTTCAGACTTCGCATGTCTCTTTCCATCATCTAGGAAAGCTTTTAATATCCTTGATCTTTTCTGCCCACATAAGCAGCTCTGATTCTCATCCCTAGCAGATATTTCCAGCTGCGTAAAGGTTTGAATAAATACGCCTGTGGAAAAAAATCCTACCTCTTTTTGACTATTAAAAATGGGAAGACTGACTTCCCGTTTGCAGTCACTAGCAAATACTGTCAGTTAATCGCATGCTCAATCCAAGTAGGAAGATGTGATTCACACACAACGGGCTGTCTGCTGGGAAACCGATCAGTCAACGAGGCTGCTCCCCCCTCTGCCACCCCTGCCCCCAGCTGAGACTTGCCTTTCTTGCCAGAAATAAAGAGGAGGGGGAAGAAACCTGTGTAGCAGGAAATTGTGCAAAAACGTGTTTTTTTTTTGCCTTTTCTGGACAGTTGCAAAGGAAGGAGCAAAGGCATGTAGGATTGCTTCAGTTTGGGAATGCTGGAAAAAGACCTGTCCTACTCTGCCACTACTCATGATCTGGACTGAAGGGGGAAAAGGAAGAAAAGAGAAATGTAGTTACTTTAGAAACTCACTTTCTTAAAGGCCTCCTTTGGAGTTTATTCAAACCAGTGAATTTAAAAGCTTGTGAGCAGTTGTTACATGGGGAAAGATAGTATTTGTATGGCTGCTGTAGACATGTGATCTGACTTCTCACAAATGGGAGGACATAGTGGAAAAATAGACAGCTGTGAAGAGAGAAACATATATTGCAGAGTAATGTATGTGGACTTCCTCATGCACAGAGACAACGTGTAGCTATGAAAACAGCCAACTGACAAAAGTTAAGAAAATACTTGGAAGAAGTATATTTGTCTCCATGTAGTCAACCCATTTATATCCCAATCTGTAGGTGTCTTGGGGACCATGGGCTCCAAGGACAGTCTGACTAGAGTAGATACTTCTCACAATCCACTGAGGTTCTCAGTGGTATAGTGTGAGAAATGAACTCTTCCTTTATTTGGATTTCCTTCCTTTGCACAGGCAGTATTCTGCAAGCTGATAGTGAGGCCAGGCCTCAATGCCACCAACACAATAAAATGAAGCAGAAATTTCCTATCTATAACTTCACTACGCATCTGTCTTCTGATCAGGACATAAGTCATAACAAATTATTGGTTTAGGATATCCCTTGGCATAAAGTATTCTAGCAGGAAGTTTTGAAACAACAGAGGTGGTTTCTTAAAAATGAGATAGGAATGATAAAGTAGGAAGGAAAGGATACCATCCAGAGTGACCTGGGCAGATTTGAGAAGTGGACCCACAGGAACCTCATCAAGTTCGGCAAGGCCAAGTGCTAGGTGCTACATCTGGGTTGGGGCAATTCCAAGCATGAATGGACTGGGTGATGAATGGATTGAGAGCAGTCATGCAGAGAAGGATTTGGGTGTGCTGCTGGATGAAAAATTGGACATGAGCTGGCAGTGCGTGGTTGCAGCCAAGAAAGCCAGCCATATCCTGGGCCGCATCAAAAAAAGCGGAACCAGCAGGTTGAGGGAGGGGATTCTCCCTTTCTACTCCACTCTCATGAGACACTGCCTAGAGTACGGTGTTCAGCTCTGGGGCCCCCAGCACAAGAAGGGCATGGACCATGTATGTAGTGAGTTCAGAGGGGTGCTGTGAGGGTGATCAGATTTCTGGAGCACCTCTTCCTTGAAGACAGGCTGTGAGGGAGCTGGGGTTGTTCAGCCTGGAGAAGAGAAGGATCCGGGGATACCTTATTGCAACCTTCTAATACCTGAAGGGGACTTGTAAGAAAGATAGATGCTTTTAGAAAGGGGTACGTAGTGATAGGACAAGGATAATGGCTTTAAACTGGAAGAGGGTAGATTTAGATTAGACAGTAGGAAAAAATTCTTCCTGTGGAGGGTGGTGAGGCACTGGCACAGGCTGCCCAGAGAAGCTGTGGATGCCCTGTCTCTGGAGGTGTTCAAGGCCAGGCTGGATGGGGCTTTGGGCAACCTGGTCTAGTGGGAGGCATCCCAGCCCATGGCAGGGAGGTTGGAACTGGCTGATCGTTAAGGTCTCTTCCAACACAAATCCTATGTTTCTAAGAACTGGAATAGCAGGTCAGGACTCAAGTGCATTAACAGAGCCTAGTAGCAGGACCAAGTAGGGGCTATTACAATGCAGCACCCGAATCCTTAGGTTGAAGCAATAGTAGGGTTGCAATAAATAAGGCATGATAAGTTGAGAAAAGCTATATGAGTGATGTTGAAGGGCCAGACGGAGCTGAAAACTAAAGGATACTGCCAAGTTGCACCATATACCTGCAGTTTTGCCACAGCACTTGTGCACTGTATGTCTGTAGCCAGCACTGTCTATATTTTGTTTATACAAATCTTTTCACTTGCAAAAAAAGCACTACCCTCCATCCTTTTAAAAAAGCGGAAGGGGTAGGTGAAAATTGTTTTGGAGGAGAATACAATACTTAGTGACAACAGTACAGCAGCTTCTCCACCTCAACATCAGTCTCAAATTGCTTCCCTGCACTTGCTCTCCCTTGAACTTCACTTTGCCCATAAACCATTCTCGTGATGGCTCTGAGTGTGCGTTGCATAGCTCTCATGAAACTATTATACTGACTGTTTGTGTTTGTGGAGAGACAGCTGCTCTGTTAATGATGGGGATTGAGAGATGAAAGGATTAACCAGGATACGTCATTGCAGCGCTGTGTACTGTAAGTAATGTCAGCCAAAAGTCTGTGAAGGTATCATAAAGATGCAGTCAATTCCCTGGAAAAACTGATGGATGTCCAAATACTGCTTACTGTCATTACATAGTTACTTGTACTCTGAGTTTTTAAGCATTTAATTTACCTTTGCCTGCTGTGGCATATTACCAGCACTGTTACAGGAGAAGCAGGCCTGTTAGGGGAGGCCAGCAACTCAGAAATTAGTTCCTTATCATTCTCATTGCTTAGAGTGCAAAAGCAAACTTGGATTGAATTTTAGACAAAAACAAAACCACTTGCATCTTTGAAATCATAAGAGAAATAACTGTAATATCCTTGCTTTCTGTCTCTAAAATTAAAACTCCACTGAAGTTACAAATTCATCCAGTCTCCTCTCTCAAAATCCATTTTGAGTGTAACCACCAAGAAGGGAAAAGAATTGGTAGGGTGACCCAAAGGTTGTAAAAGGAAGGAAAGCATTGCAATTAAAGAAAAGGAAAACACAGATACTGCTAAAGAGTAGAAACTTGTTACTAGTGAGATTCAGCAAATTGGGGAATGTAAAAGCCTAAATGCTACAGTGGTTTCCCTTGTGTTTGTGCTATAGATTTGGGATTTTTTGCCGCTTCCCTTTGTATTGCTGATGATATGAATACTATAAAACAAAACAGGACAAAACATTAGAAAATGAACTAAATAATTAAGATGTTCTAGATTTTTATTATCTCTTTCACCTGAGGACTGTCAAGTGCTTCATAAACAAAGTACTTCATAAGCATCATACCTTCCCTGAGGAACAGATATCCTGTCTTAATAATGGAGAAGCTAAGGTGCTAGGAGCAGTTAGACAATCTTGCACTGGGAGAGAGGAAGATTAAATAAACGTCTATAACGTTTTTCATACCTGATTGTTCACAAGAATACGCAAGTAAAATTTTAAGTAAAACATGCTGCTGTCACGAGTTACCTCCTTTCTGGTTTTCTTGTAATTTGATTTAGTTTGCTGTATAAGATGTAAACATTCTCTCTCTCTCTCTCTCTCTGTTCTCCCAGATTCTTTTCCTGTGAGAAACATTGTTAAATACTGATCAGATAGTACTGGCCTAAATCCACTTAATAAAGGAATTGAAAGTAAATGCATGGGTTTTATCCCATAAAAACTGATATTTTGCCAATCTATGCCTTGCCTAGTGTTACACATCAAAACATTGTTACCTTCCCTTATAGAGCAGGAAAGGAAAATGTAAAGGGACTTGGTTCTTAAGACAGAGCTCTGAAGTTATGAATTCTCATTGCTAAAGAAATAGGCTAATCTCCCCCACACACCCTTTTATTTCAACAAAAAGAATGACTTCAGAAGAAGGAGGTAAGCAAAGTCTTCAGAGTTAAATGTTAATGCTAAAGATTGACTTCAGACATTCCTGTTCTTCAGTTCCAATATGTAAAGTTGGCATGAAGGCCTTTCTGTTAATGAGAGAAAATGAGAATGGGCCTTAACCTCTCATAAGGTTAGCAGGCTTCCCTAAATGAACATAACAATGGAAAGATGAATATTTTCTGGCAGAAACTGCACGCTTTCTGTGCTCTTTTCTTTTTTGTCTCTGGGTCAGAGTAAGCCTCTCATTGCATTGCATCAGATTGAGACTAGGTCATCCAATTCTGTTTTACAGCCTACACTAACCCAGCCAGTTTGAGGAGATTGCCTTTCATTGATTGCATGTTTAGCACGCCATTTAGGAAGAATGGAATGCTTTTTTGTTGTCTTCCCTGCAAGGATTTACCATAGTGGGCCCTTCCTTCACTTGTTCACTTATCTACTCTCATAAGTGAGTTTGATTCTGCGAGAGCAGAACAGTCCGAGGTCAGAACAGTTAGTTTAGCGTGTGATGCTGCACTTGCTTCTTGTAACTGTATTTGATTGTTTTCCATAGCAGTGAAGGAACTATTTTTTTCCCTCTATTTTCTGCTCTAGAGAAGTATCTGTGTCAGTCAGCTGGCATGTCTGAACATCCTCAAAGTTCTGATTTTGCAAAGGGAAGCCACAATTACGATGGCAAGTCTTTTTAGGATTTGCTGAACAGTCTGTGAGGAACTTTAAAATTACAAATGGTCAAAACTGTAAGTGTAAATATCTGAATTCCGTAGCAGCGGTTCTTTAATAAACTGAAGCAATAGCTCCCAGTTCAACTCGGTGTGCATGTAAAGCAGCAGCCTTGTTTTGCGTTTGGTCAGATTACTCAAAATTCTTTCCAGAATCTGTGATGGTAGGCTCGTGTTGCATCAAATTCTGTATTGGGTGCACGGTGTGTCCTTTCCTTGATTCTACAGGATAACTTATAAGGTATTTGCTCTTCTTCTGAACTCAGCAGTTGCTGTGTTCTATCCAAGAAATAGCACTATTACAAGACTCAATTAAGTGCTTTGATTTCTCAACTAATATTAAATATATATGCACAATCAAAGCCACATCCTCAAATTAAATGTACAATGTTGAAGTGTTTTTTCTTAAGAAATTGTGAATAATTCCACCAGTACAATTTACTGCAGTCTTCTATTTTTTTCCTCTTTCTGTATTCATCCCAGAATTTCTTTGCTGCTTTTACATAAGGGAAGTATAACACTTAACTGAGATCAACCCATGGTTGACAAGAGACCCAAAAGGCACCCTCTTCACTTACTCATAAAATCTCATTTATTTTGTGGAAATTATTTTTGAGCAACATGCAGCTGCTAAATTGAACGCACTTCTTCTTCTGACTCTGAGAGACCATCTTTTGGCTTGTGTTTAATTGCAGGTTTTTGTCTTTCTCATGTGACATCTGTCAAGTAGAGCTCAAGGGGAAAAATGCTATTGCAAATCTTACTCAAGCTCTTCCCCTCAAGACTTGTAAGAATCTGTGCTTCCTCTGCTTTTTCTTGTTTAGAATGGTATATGAACTTAGAACTTGTTAGGTGCAAATGCCAGAACTCTGTATAAATAAGAAGCCTTTTTAAGGCTTCCAAGTAAATAAGTTTCTGATAATTTGAAAGGCTAACAAAGGTTTAAGAAATAAAAACAATTAAAAATTACTTAACCTTCAGTTTACTTGGAAGGCTTGATTTCACATTTCAGCCTGTCATCTTTAACCTTTTCTTACAACTTTAACAGCATTTATTTCCTTTAAGCACTGAAGACCCATTCAGCTGAAGATCGCAATAACAATATTGAAGATTCACGTAGAGTCAGGATTTCAACATTTGGTCCAACTGACATCATATTCAGAACCTGTCCGATATACAAGAAGAGTAAAATCCAGGTCATTGTCTTGGAGCTACCTTTTCCCTGAGTTATTGATTTCAGTACCAGTTTTGTCAGTCAATTCAGTAGGTACATCGTAGAAAAACCTGTGTGTTTAGTAGATTTTATTCCTCTTCAGCAGAGCTGCACCAGATACTCCTGCTGGTGAATCTGGTTCATAGGGGGAAAGACCTATGCTACTCATACTTTCATTTATTTGGTGTGTGAAAAACTGGCTGAATCACAAACTCATTGGCTGCTTATAGAGTGTGTGCAATCTGCTCTTTCCAAATCTTAAGCTCAGTTGGACAAAGGGCTGAGCAACCTTACCTGCTTTGAGCTGGGTTAGAAACATCCAGATTCCCTTACGACCTAAATTTGTCTACAGTTCTGTGTGACACTTTCATTTTATTGAGTCTTTCTTACTACAGTGAAAATTTAAGAAGTAGGTAATTCATTATAGATGACAAATTAATGTCTCATCACCTACCACAAGTCTGCTGGAATCATGCCTTGGAGATTTGAATAACATTTCTGTACAATGGAACGTGATTCTGAGTATTTGTATTGTGCTCTATTAATGTTTTACGGAATTCGTATTCTATTTGGCTTTCTTCATAGTGTGATATATGACAAAGAGCGAAATGATGTCCAAATCCTGTGACAAACAGGTGTAGGTGCTTCTTAAATGTGACAAATAGACTGGAATTTGGAATGAATGGAGTGAAACTGCAGCAGAAGGAAGATTATTATTCAAATAATTTAAATTCAATAATTTAAAAACTGTGTTTGAGGCTAGGCCCAAGTTTCTCCCCTCTTCAATACCATACAGCTAATACCATGGCTGAAGAAACTATATAAACCAAAAGGAAATCCCAGGAAATGAAAGGGTGAGAACCGTGCAGAGGAAAGATGGATGGTATGTTTGAAGTAAAGTGTGAGTAATCGGGAATACGTTTTATCAAAAATTGCTTTTTAAATGCTGCTTTCTCTTGCTACAGAAGACATTATTGAAAACACGCACACACAAAAAAAAAAGCCCAATGCAATTCAATTTGAATTTATCACTCTATTATTTTAATATATTTACTCAGGGTTAACAACTCATTAAGCACCAAATTGCTCACTCTTAATGAGTCCCTGATGGTAAAAATGGGCTGCCTAAAACTGTACAGTAAAATAACAACAATGGCATGGCAGAAGGCTGTAATAAAAAGCAAGTAAATGCTCTTGAATATTTGGTGTGTTAATGCCAGACTGGTTTACAGAACAAGTGGTTCCATTAGCATAGTTAAGTTGGTATGTTGGCTATAAGGCTATTTTTGTTTTCAGGAAAGATAATTTGAATTTGGCTTTTAAAGTAAGTGGAGGAGCCAACTACTACATGTATACAATTTCTTAGGCTTTTTTTCTAATCAGTCATAGTAAATGAAAATAATAATAAAGCCAAGGAATCTGTTCTCTGAAACCCTCTTCTGTATGGTCTTTTATGATCCCTTTGAATAAACTAAGATTTTCAGATAACAATGTTTCTCCCAATCTTCTGTCGCTACTACTGTACTGTCTATAAGACATACTGAAGCAGTAAAGCCAAATTATGCTGGTATCTAACTAAAACACAGTAAAACATAGTCCCTAGCCCTGACAACTTGCCAATGCCAAATCTGATAAATTTATTAAATAGGAGGAGGAAGGAGTAGCTGAACCAATTGTGTGGTTAAGTACACAGCTGAACAGCTTGTAAGTTCTTAAATAGTTAAACATTGAATTAATAAAGGATCACCGTGATAAAAACACACCTACAAAAACTTGTTGTTATGGCAAACGCTAATGTTTGCTGTCCCATGAACTTGCTCCTCCAGTTGCCTTCTAAAAAATATTCTTTCCTGTTTTATTTTTAAACAACTGTATCCATATATTTGAGAAGTGATAATGGGCCTGTGTAAGATGTCTTTCTACCTCCTGTTGGTAGTCCCATGCTGCAGACAGGTTGCATTTGTTTAACTTTCTGGTGCTTGCTGCCGAGATGATGAGGATGTCACAGTGACCTGGATGATGGAACAGAGTGCACCCTCAGCAGGTTTGCTGATGACACAAAGTGGGGAGGAGTGGCTAATACCCCAGGGGGCTGTGCTACCATTCAGATGGATGTTGACAAGCTGGAGAGATGACCTGAGAGGAACCTAATGAAGTTCAACAAAGGCAAGTGCAGGGTCCTTCACCTAGGGAGGAATAACCCCAAGCACCAGTACAGGCTGGGGGCTGACCTGCTGGAGAGCAGCCGTGCAGAGAGGGGCCTGGGAGTCCTGGTGGACAGCAGGCTGACCATGAGTCAGCAATGTGCCCGTGTGGCCAAGAAGGCAAAAGGTATCCTGGGCTGCATTTAGAAGAGTGTTGCCAGCAGGTCAAGGGAGGTGATCCTCCCCCTCTGCTCAGCCCTGGTGAGGCCTCACCTGGAGTATTGTGTCCAGTTCTGGGCTCTCCAGTACAAGAGGGACTGGATTGTGTCCAGAGGAGGGCTACTAGTGGAGGGTCTAGAACACAAGTCTTATGAGGAGCGGCTGAGGGAAGTGGGGTTGTTTAGTCTGGAGAAGAGGAGATTCAGGGGAGACCTTACTGCTCTCTACAACTACCTGAAACAAAGAGGTGGGGAGCTGGGGGTCGGCCTCTTCTCGCAGATAACTAGTGATAGGACACAAGGGAATGGCCTCAAGTTGTACCAGGGGAGGTTTAGGTTAGAAATTAGAAGACATTTCTTCTCAGAAAGAGTAGTCAGGCATCAGAACAGGTTGCCCAGGGAAGTGGTGGTGTCACCGTCCCTGGGGGTGTGTAAGGAAAGGTTGGACTTGTTGCTTAAGTACATGGTCTAGGGGGTGATATTGGTGGTAGGGAGGTGGTTGGACCAGATGATCTTGGAGGTCTTTTCCAACCTTTATGATTCTATGATACTAAGATGGTGAAGGGACTGGAGCACCTGTTGTACACGGACAGGCTGAGAGAGCTGGGCCTGTTTAGCCTGGAAAAGAGAAGACTGAGGGGAGACCTCACCAATGTGTATAAATATCTAAGTGGGGGGGCGTTTAGAGGATGGAGCCAGTCTCTTTTCAGTTGTGCCCAGCGACAGGATGAGAGGCAATGGGCACAAACTGAAGCACAGGAGGTTCCGTCTGAATATGAGAGGGCATTTCTTTCCTGTGAGGGTGACAGAGCGCTGGCACAGGTTGCCCAGAGAGGCTGTGGAGTCTCCTTTTCTGGAAATACTCAAACCCTGCCTGGATGCTATCCTGCGCAATGTGCTCTGGGTGATCCTGTTCGGCCGGGGGGTTCGACTAGATGATCTTCATAGGTCCCTTTCAACCTCGGCCATTTTGTGATTCTGTGATGTCTCTCAGTGGCCAATGCTCATCCAGAGGTCAGATACTTGGCGTTTATGTTGTCATAACCAGGCAGGCTGTTGCTATTAATGTGTATGCCAATGGTGTGACCCCTTCCTCATCTGTCCCTTTTTCACACCTCTGCCCAATCTGTACCTCAGCTAATTTTACACTCTGTATGTGGACGTTAGACAAGTGCTCCTGAAGTTAGGTGCTATAGGAGAGCTGCAGTTTGGGGGGAAACTGGCTACTTGTTGCATGTTGCTTCTCATATCTTCTGACTGGTATCAATTCTTTTCTCATTTGAATGAAAGTGCCCATGTGGTACCAGTAATTGGGTTGATCATTTAACAGTGGTATAACTGGTGGAAGTAGACTCCTAAAACCAGCAAATCTATATCACCTTACCTAGCTAGCTGTGTGAGGCAGCCAAACTGTAACATCATCAACATTTCCTGAATGCAAAGTAGAAGAGATGCCTAGCCTTGCCGAGTGTCCTATGATTACTATTCACAGTACTTACAGCAAACTTGATGCCTTATTTTATTGATACCTCATCTCTGTGCCCAACAGTTAAGCATGAACAAGAAGTCCTCCTTCTACAGTTTTTTTTCTTATGAGAAGAGTCCACAATATGATAACCACCTCCTGTTGTGCAAAAGCTGACTTCCTAAATCCTTGTTATAAAAAATTTAGCTCTGACTCTGTGCCAAGCAGAAACTCTCGCCTGCAAAACTAAAGGATAAACCTCATATACTGCTCAGAAAGAACTGGCAATGACAGAAGAATGCTCAGCTGACAGGCAGGTGTGTGTGGTTTTATTTCTTGGCTGTTTTTTTGCCTCCCTTCAAAGCAGCACATAGGTTTCTCACTGTGTTTGCAATGGAAGACAGAGAATTGCTGTGTGATCTAGTTATTTGTTTGTGATGGATAACTATTGTCTTGGGAACTTTGTTTCTTGTCTTCATGAAATAAGTGAAAGTCTTTGTTCCCCAACCTCTCTCTCTTTACCCCCTTCTCAAAAGGGCTCTCTTGACTCCTACAACTGCTAATGTAGCACTCACTTTGTGTAGAAGGAGTTACTGGTCTAATGTAATATGAATTTCCTGGCACATCATCAGTATAAAAATCTTAGAGGAGGAAAGAAAAAAATGTGGCTTAATTTTTTTAGGTTGTCGTCTTAGTATATTGATTGTTTTGCAGCATTAGCATCCTCCACAGAGGGGAAGGTCAATGCTATTATAATTCCCACTGCTCTCACCCACTGTTTAAAACAAAATTGAATCCTGAGTATTATTGAAATAAGAAAAACATATGCATGCAATTTTTTTTTCACTTTTTAAATTACACTGAACAATGGACACCTGGCATATCAGCCATCAAACAGAAAATTAACTGTACTAATAGCAGTGCAGATTCAATGCTGATTTAATTCTTCAGAACTTAATCATTTCCAACACGATGGATGGTTATTTAATAAGAAGGATTCATGGGTTCTGGAAACCATGCTGCAAGCTAACAAATCAAATCTGATGCCTTCACCTCCTTACTGAATCACTGTTTCGGTACTGCAGAATGGCTGGACAGCTTCATCGCTCAGTACAGCCAGGAAGTGGGGGATTACAGCAGGAATCGAATTCTTCATGTGTATGTGAATGTGCAATTCTGAATTAAACTTATGCACAAATAATTGATGCAGTAATAGTCAAAATAATATCAGAAATCAAACCCTATGATTTTTATTTACATATTTATTTTTATATATTTATTATGAGAAATTATTACAAAGAGTTAATTGGTAATTTTGCATGTTCACAGATCATTATCAAATGCCTTTTTAATAGACAAAATTAACTGAAAAGTTTATGGAGTTTCCTTTAATGTTTCATTATCTTTATGATTATATATTTTTGCTTAGTATTTTAGCCGAATTGAATGAGTGACAGCTGTGTGAAGAATAGTGATGATCCCTTGTCATTTGGTTAGTGGTTATCACAGGAGTGATCTCTGGAAAGTTCTTGTATTCCTCACTTTCTGTACCTGATAGGGTTGCTTTCAGGTGGTCCATGAGACAGTCACCGTTGGATTTTATTTTTGTTGTTGTTGAAAGTAGCAAAAACAAGGGGAATTGATTATTGCACACTTCACTGATTCTGTAAGATGGACGTATCTGCCCACTGGCAACTGAACTAAAATCCACCTCCTGGTTTCATGCAGTCCACTGAACATCTGATAGATAGCAGTCACTTTCAGCCTCTCTTTATCTAGACAGAATTGGAACGGGTAACCCAGAGGCTAGGAGTTGCAATACTTTTCCTTATAGGCATCTAATATTTTGTTTTCTTCAGACATTTAACTCCTATAAAGTATTCTTTGTTGGAAGATCTTATACAAATAAATCTGTTTCATTCTGTAGAAGATTCTACATGGTTTAACTTTCTCTGTATCCTACAGTTAAGATAAAGAGAAGATGCCAGAGGCCTTTTTACTAAGGTAGCGAAATATGTGTTACGTTATGGTATTTTTCAGTACCTGGAGTACACTCATTAGGAAGGGCCATCAGAGTGGTGATAAATGGCTTACATTAGTTTCTGTGTATCCAAATTATTCCTCTGGGAGACTCAGTCTTTGTTCCTTCCTGTTCAGAGGAACAAAGAAAGTAGTCAATTTGTTTCCGGTTAAAATTCCATTGGAAGTGTAAGATGCTGTTACTGGGTAAAATGTGGTCTTTATATATTCTTTTACACTTGTGTCATTTACTACTGCTGTGGAAGGTTGAAGTGCCTGTGAGAGATACAGGTATAGATGCTATAGCTGTGTATCTTCTGTAAAGTCTGCATTATATTGTCTTGCCTCTAGTTCATCATAGTTTAAAAACTTGACACCTGACAAAGATAACTTGAATTTCCCTGTACATTATTTCACTTTGAGTGTAGTCAGTGTTCTTCCAATGTTAGTTTCCTGAAACCTTTTGCAGTGCTATCTCTTAACTCACAGATGCTGTGAACTCTTAGGAACAGCAAATAATCATGCTCAATAAATAATCATTTCACAATTGTAATAATCTTAAAGGAATCACATTTTGGCAAATACAGTTGCTGCTAATCTTGAGAGATACATATCTGTTCTGAGGAAGGAGGAGACTAAAGGGCATGACTTGCAAGGTCAAAAACACGTTTTTCATGTGTGGTCAAAGCTGATGAGAATATAAAGATAACATCTTCATAAGTGAATAAATATCTGTTTGTTTATCAGTGTTTGAGGCATATCAAGGGTGGGGTAAGGAGCGCACCAGTTCTAGGTGAAGTGATAGGCTAACATTTGAAGGTCTTGTTTTCAGTATTTTTTAGTGTCAGGGGAGAATTTAGAATGATGAGTTATTTTGAAAGAGTCCAATCCAAGTAAGTGAGCCATTTTTGAGAACAAAGCTGAGGGAAAATAGTTGCATGTTTGGATTCCTTCTGCAAGCAAAGGCCATGTGTGGCATCCTGTCTAGAAGCTAGTGTGTGTGAGAGGTATCTGAACTTTCAGTCCCTGTGCACGTGGTTGAAAGGCTGTGGTTCAAAGGGTGTGTCTCCTTTAAGGCAAAGTGAAGCTGGTAAAGAATACAATGGGTAGAATCTGAAAAGAAAAAAATGTTTAGAAAACGTGACTAGAAGTTACTATGTAGAAACAGCTCAGTGGTTTTGCTTTGCTAAGCAGTAGGGCAAAAATTTGGTCACTATATCATGCACTGTGTGTGATAATGGTCAGGGTCTGAGATTCAGCATTCAGTGTTACTTTGATTCCTCTCTATGCTTAGGAAATGTTTGAATGTTGCTCACATCTCTAGCAGGTACGGTTAAGGGATTCTTGTGTACTTCTAGTTTGGAGATTTGAAAAGAAAAATTTGGACTTGTCTCCTTTTTGGAAATTCTTCCTTCTCCCTTAATATTTTGGTTTTCTTTCTAGCCATAGAAAAAGAGCATAATAAGAGAAAATAGGTAATTTAGTAAAGTCTTGTTTGTAAGCAAAGATGAGCAGGCATGGTATCAACATTTTACAGGTGTGATCTAAATTGGAAGGTATATGAGAAGTTTCAAAAGATATTCAAGTTGACTCCTCAAGCAGGACTTGGATGCAGAATGCAAAAAGACACACTACATTCCTCCTATTTCAATGTAAATCAGGAGGCAAATTATTAGTAAGAAGGCTATATGTCATGCAACCATCTTCCTCTTCCCGGGACTCACCTGTTCTGTGTCTCTGTTAGTAGTCTTCCCTCTCTGCAACACTGCCAAGAACCTGTTTAACAAGCTGAGAAATTCCTGTTCTGTAGTGGAAAAAAACCCTACGCAATCCAAGCACATGAATTGTCTGAAGTGTACGGGAAAACTGATAGATTTACTGTTGCTGATGCATGCTAACAAAAAAGACAAGGGAGGAAGGGAAGAGAGAAGGGTGTCCAGTTGTGAAGAAGAGCTAGAGTCCAAGTTTTCAAATCCTACTTCTCTTTTAAGTCCTAGAGTTGTGGGTGAGGGAGGGAGCCATATCAATCAATTAAGAACAGATGCATCTAATGTTGCTATGAAATAAGTTTATATACGCAGGTAAAATGATTTCTGTAACAAAGAGCAACAAGCTTTTCTGGCTACTGTATTACGCCTTACAGAATTCAATTGAGGTCACTTTCTCCCCTCCAAGATAGTTTTTAATGGTTCATTTAAGACTACAGAAGTTGTATCTGTCTGGGCTAGTGACACAATATCTTTTTCTCGTACAGGCAGTTAGATGGCTCCTATGTTTGTGGTGCATCTATTAACCTATCTGGAAACTAGCAGTAATGATATATTTACCCTTGATAAAGGATATCCTTGGGTGGCAGTGATTATTTAAATAGATATGTTTCTCATTCATTTCAGTGTGAGATTTTTTTGTAGGCTGGCTGTTGCAGCACATCCCTTGAACTGTGCACCAGTCCTCGGAGATGAAAATAGAGCTTAAACTCCCAGCATACTCATCCTTACACGTCATACATGAGACTTTCCAATCTCAGGTAAAACCTCTTGTGTCACTGCTCTTCCTAAGCCTGCCACCGTAATACAGCTCGGCGGGGGCACGACTCGGATCCAACTGCAGTCGGTAGGAAGCACGCATCGCAGTGAGGAGGTCCGCTGGATGACTTCAGTGAGCTGAGGATAGGCAAATATAGAACGGATGTCGGTGACGTATGTCCCAGCAGTGCTGCCAGAGCCCGTGATGTGACTCCTTTAAGTTCGGCATCCTGGAAGCATGTGTGGAAGCAAATGTGACCTGGAGGAAGCTTGAGGGAGCAGCTGTTTTGGTTGCTTGCTTCTGCCTTGCTCTGACAACAGCAGTCGCTTTTTGGGCAGCAGTGCCCACGCTGGCCTTGTTTTCTCATGGCTGGTTGTGGTGTGTGTGTGCCTGCTGCTGTGTGCTCTGTGGCAGGTGGGCAACGATGGAAGGGTGCCATGCGTGCACCATGGGGGTTGCTGGCAGGCACTGACAAGAAGGAGAGGATGCCAGCTATGACATGAAACCTCGGAACAAGAGGTGTGCAGTAAGAACGTGCTCAGGAGTGCTTGCTGGCAGATCGCAGCAAGCTGATAGAAGTATTGCCTAATTTGGGTAATAAAAATACCCTGAACTCTAAGCTGAAGCTTTGTAACAGTTGTATGCTGAATAAGTAGTTAATGAGACTTTCTTTCTTTGAGTCTTGGAAAATCTCCAAGATCCACTCAAGAGAGAAATTAACAAATGTCTTTTTGTTACCTGAAGCGAAATTGTCTCGCTGAAATGTGGAGACGTACTCTCTCCATCATCACCATCTAATCAACACCAGAGTAGTTTTGGTGGGGGAACGAAAAGAATGGGAGTGCAGGGAAGAAAGACACTGGTAAATTAAGACTAATTGAAGGGGGAGGAAGAGAAGTGTTTTGAAAATTATCCAAGGTTTTTCTAAACAGTGGGTCTTATGGCTGCAGACATCAGGCAAATCTCCATCTAAACCATTCTGGAAATCTATTTCTAATGTGGGAAAATGATTAGTGGAAGACTTTCAAGCTACTAGAATACATGGTAAACTAAATGAGCCCTAATGCAGAAATGTTTTTGGCTTTGATCTATTCTCTAGGCTAGCCTTAGAAATAGGGCGCACATTCATCAGCAGCTGGAGATTTTACTATCAAGTCTTATTTTTTTGTGTTTGTTTCATTGATGTAGTGTAGTACCTAAGTTCTACCCTTTTTTATTTTGAGGAAACTACTCAAGTTCAGTGGTCAAAGCAAGGATTGTAAGTAAATGTTCCTGAGCTGGCTATCTTACCACTATTTTTAAATATGTTCATCCAGGCATGTCACAGCTGCATTCTCCCCAGCTTTAGTTTCCCCATCTGTATATATGAACAGCTCTTCAGAAGTGTGGGATAAGTCCAGGTTATTTGAGGCTATGAGATACAAAGCTGAAAAAAAAAAAAAAAGTGAGATGGGGACATTAGATGACTTGGTCTTTAAGAATGATGGACTACTTACAGTCTACTCATTCCTAATTTCTGAGGTTCTGTTATGACCCTTAAGTTCAGGGCTGTTCATCCCTGCCCCGGCCTTCATGTCGCTGGCAGTGGTAAAATAAGAATGCAGATTATTTTGATGCTTTAGTTCTGTTTTATGAACCTTCCTTGCTCTCACGTGAAGCAGTCATGTTGAGGGCTAATTAAGTGTGGGTGAGCATATTTGATCATTCCCATTGTTTCTTGTCAGTCTGTCTGCTAAAATCATGGGTTACACCAACTTGTCAGGAAGGAGACCAAAAGCCAGAAAGAGACATCAGTAAATTATGTATGAATCAGTGGCAGACAGGCAGAAGGGAAAGGTTAAGGAGGGGGCATTATACTGTTTCAGTGCTACTGGGTTGAATTACTCCAGTGCAACCTTTCTAAGAAGAGGTGACACAGAAACATAACTGTTTGATGTGTCAGTGAACAGTGGGCTGGTAATTAAACACAGGATTTAGAAGTTAGAAAATTTGTTTATGTTTTTGAATATGTTACCTGGGAAGTTCTCAATTTATTATTTTTTTTTATTGTGCTGTAGTTTTCTTTTCTGAATAGTAGGCCTGATACCTCCTTCAAAATACAATTGGAAGGCTTATGTCATGAATATTTGTAAAGTGCTTTGAGATGTTTGACAAAGGACAATCTGTAAATACAAGGAATTGCTACGCTTCTATTAAACTTTTGTCAGCAAATGCTCCATTAGTCATTAAACCACAAAATGTACACAGTCGTTCCTGAAACAGCATATTCTTGAAACAGGAATATTTAAGCCAAAAGTTGCACTTAGTGCGTAGAAGCAGGAAAGCTCAGAGAATTTGGGAACCACCTGCAGTCAGGAGAGAGGCCAATAAATGTGTAATTCTGTGGGCCTTACAAAGCACATCCAAAGAAGTTATTAAACAAAAACCGTGAAAGACTAGAGGAAATGACATTTGAGAAAGTTGCCTGTGGGGTCTCAGTGGGCTTCATCCTTGTTTATTTTCCCATTCCAGGGGCTCTTAATACCAGTCTAAATAGTCACAAGTTCTGTTCTTTTTGAATTCAATGGCAACTTTGCTACTAGCTACAGTGATACAGAATGATATAAAGCCCCAATTAAGGATGGAAAGTCTGTGGTTCTTAGCGTGTTTCTGATTGCCAGTTCTTCTTTCCAGCTTGCATGATATGGTTAATGCACCAAACTCCAGCGTCTGGCTGTGCATGGAGGAGAGAATGTATGCAGTACGTTCAGAAAATTGTCATTGCTCAAGTTATCCTTTTTTTGACTGCTTTCCTAAATAGTTATTCATGTTAGTCAGGGGCTGCAAAGGTGATGAGAAAGGTAACTTAACCTAAAATCTAGTGATCAGTTAGAAACAGGCATTCCCAGGGGAGGGATAACTGATTGCAGTTTTCTTGCAAATTCCTCAGAATGGAGTGGTCTACAAGTGATGAAATAGGAACAATTACTAGAATTACCACCATGAAATGATTCGGTTGTTCCCCCACAGGGCTACATTTTCAATAATGCTTGTGTGTGCCTGACCTGTGAGCAAAATATATAATTCTATCTTAACATGCATCCATTACCGTCCATCAACTAAGATATTACAGGCAGTTGCTTTAATTTTTATTTTTGAAAAAGATGTAGTGGTTTGTTCTGGATGCAATGAATATGAACAGATGTTTATACATACTTCCTTATCTGCATGCTTCATTGTCCCTTGTCTTTTTGTATAGTATTTATGAAATCACAAGTTAGCTGTCCTATAACTATATTTAATGGCTTTCTGATATGCTTTGTGAATTGAGTCTCATAAGAGTATACAACTGTCTGTCTTATGTCGCTGAACGAAACCCATTTGAAACTTCCAGATTTTCACCTTTCAGAGTTGTTCGTATTTCTTCAGATAGAAGAAATGCAGTGGAGCTGTTTGAAATAAATATTTCACTCAAATGCAAGCCACAGAGGGAAAGTGTATATACAAGATCCGGCTGTGGAAGGGCAACTGCTCACTTATTTATGAGTGTAAGCAGAAAGACCAATTAGTACAGAGACCTTTGAAAAGGTTTGGAGCACAGAGTGGCCATAGGCTTTAGGCCATAGTGTTTCTCAGCCTGAGCATCTTGCCTTCATTAGGGAACTGAATCCTTCCTAGTTATGTCATCCATTTATGTCCAAATCTGCCACAACATCTTGGACAAATCTTAAGCCAATGTATTGTTGTTTTCTAGTTTCTCTAGAAATGACTCTTAGTACTTTTGTTCCTCTCTTGCAGCACAAAGTAGTTGTTTGGAGGTTGTTTTTTTCCGGATTTGTCTTTTGTTCAGTTCTACTTCCACTTATTTAAGTGGAAAGGCCACTGCTTCTGCTATATGCTGTTCCACAACCGTTCAATAATAAGATCCTGTATGACTTACAGGGTAATTACATGGAATTTGTTACATCATTCTCATCCTTTGCAACTAGCCCTTTCTCTGTAATGCTACAACACATTGTTGCCTGGAAGGCCTTAAGTTTGTATTCTTTGTGTATATTGTGGTCACCTTCTATTGCTACTGTTGGCACTTTTATTATTCAGAGGTGGTATATTTTTGATGTAATGGTTTGGTTTGACTTAGTTAGGACGATGTATAAATGATGTATAATTTTGAGCTAGAAGCTGCATGTATCTCAGCTGTTTTTGTGTGTGGTATTTTTCTTCCATAGCTCTCTCCCAATTACGTTTCCTGACGTATTCTGACACATTTTGTAATGCCCAGAATCCTGTTTCCTGGGAGTTTTGCTGGGAAAAATGATGAGAATACATTTGTCTCAGTCTTGGAACGTGTCAGTATTGATGCAGTTGTGATTAGGTTGCCTATAATTATGCCAACAATATTTTGTCAAAACTTGGAACCATTTTGTGGTAAATAGAGCAGGATAAAATAAAGCTGGTCGCTTCTCTGGAACGTTGCTTTGTTTTGTGCAGACAAGCCCACAACACTACCGTGTCACATCTGTCTCTCCTCCAATCTCTTCAGTGTTCTTTTCCCGTGTTATTGCAACATTACATACAAAATTTTCAGTTGCATCACACAACTGCATTGCTGGTAATGGTCAGTATTGAATTCCAGGGGTGGTTAGCACTGTTTTCAGCAGTCTAATTGCTGCTCCTGTATCCACTAAAATGTTACACTAAACAGCAATGGTAACCAGATTGCATTCGATTTCCATAATAAAATGGTGGGATTTTAGCATTAAGGTCTCTAGCATTCAGTCATATGGCTGTTTCTCCTTCGGTTTGTTGCATCTGAATCATTTTGTCCAGGGCAAATTCCCAATAAGGACTATGTGATGCGTGAGTGGCTGCAGGTAAGGGAAGGAAGGGAAAAAAAAATGGAGGGAGGAGTATAGAATAAGGCTATGGCTAGGGGAAAAGTGATACAGCAATTGTGTATTATATAGACCACATCTCTGCTAATAAGGCACTGTTTGTCAGTAAGGGTCCTAGAGCTGTAAATGAAGTGCGAAGCACCCCATCACGGTGTAAGGACAAGAAGAGGTGATAATTGGTTGGGGAAGGGTTGTGGGCTAAATTGACAGGTACTGGCTTAGGCCAAAGAAAATGAGGAAACCTAGTTTCCCACTTGGTGTTTTTGACACTACTGTCACAAATAATGATAGGGTCTTGTCTCAAGAGCTAGCCAACACTGAAATTGGTCAGTGTTCTTGTATTTTTCCTTTAGCAACCACCAGGGCACTGCAGCAATTAATTTGACTCCAGTGTATGAAATTCTTTCCTCCCTTTCCTTCCTTCCTTCCTTTTTTTGTAGCACAAAAAATGTTTTTTTGTTTGTTTGTTTTGTTTTTAATGGCAAAAATGACCAGAGGTCCTTACTATCTCATTCTATGAAAAGATGCTCTTGGTCAAAGGCATGCAGCATCACATTTGCAGTAAACAAAATCTATCCTTCCTAGAAATGCTATTTTGCTTCTATCTAAGGATGTATTCCTGCCATATATTTGTTCTTGTGTTTTGATGTCTTGGGGTGGGATGAACCAACCGGTCAGGTAAAGAAGGCTATTGTGATAGGATAAAATTATTCCTTGTTATAAAGTGTCATGGAGTCTTTTGAACTCAGAAGAGATAAAGAAATGTAGTGGTTGAAGCTACAGGGGGAGGGGACTGTAGAAGTTTCTAGTCCAACCTCCTAGTCAGAGCAGGATTGACACCAACAGTGGATCAGGTCTATCCAAAGTTTGGAAAGGGTGCTTTTTGTCAAATTGGGCACATGGCCATGCTACTCAACGCGTGCTCCTCAGTGGTTCCTATTCACCTCACGTACTACTGCAAGCAGACTACTCCGGGGAAAGGGTTGGAAGTAACATTTACTGCAATTTTATACTGACTACGTACTGAAAAGTGTATGCTGTGAGTATATGAGCAGTGCAACTCTGAATGCTATTAACTTTGGGTATTATCATCAACTTGTTACTTCATAAATGTGCAAACTTACTGCAATGAAATTGAATTTGTGTATTACTGTAATGTTTAGAAACATCCAGTCCAAAACGACAATACAGATATTTTGAGTAATATCTACTCACTGTCCACCTGTTACAATATTGTTGTGTAGCATCAGTCCAAATTTCTCTGAGACAAACTTAGAACCTATATCGCAAAAGAAGTCAACCTCTGATCAAAATAACATTGCCCTCAGGTTTTCTTTAGTTGTACACTGTATAAGACAGTTGGACTGCTCTCACTACAGTCCAAGGAAGAGATTGAGCCATGAACTTAATTGGAATATTTGTTATCTCTATCCCATGTTTGTAAACAGAAAATTGACAATTAACTGCATTATTAAGTAGGAAAGCAGGGAGGGAGGAAAAAAAAGTGCTACACAGTTAAGGACTGAAGGGAGAGAGAAGAATCATAGAGTGTGGAAAACAATCTTGGAAGGAACGGAATTAACAGATTGTATGGCCTGTTCTGCTCCCTGCATTTCTGATAAGCATCTCTTGAAATACTCAGGAGTTATCAGTGCTCATAGTATGCTTGACTGGGAACTACATTGGCAACCTGTTTTCATACTCTTCTGAAGAAATTTCAAATTTATACTTAAAAAATAAAAAACCCACTACCAAATATAGCTCTTATCTAGCTAGCCTCACCCCATTTTTTTCATGGATTAAGTCATTCATTTATGTAGCATACATTTTGTTACGAATGCTGTTGAAAGGCACACATTGCTGAATAGAAAGTGAGCTGTACACAAGCTTTTAGCAAATAATCAGCTGCCTTTGCAGCCTGCAGGCTTTTACAATGTAATGCAGTTGTGGCAAAGGTAAGAAAAATGCAGATGTTTGCTGGAACTGTGACAGCATTAAAGAAGAGTGTTGGAAAGAGGGAAGGGGATTGTATGACACAGCTTATTTCCTGAGGTTCTAGAGGAAAAACAAACACAAGAAAAATGGGAAGGAAAAAAAAAGTCATTATATATCTAAGGGGTTTAAACACTACTTCTTCATGCTGTTAAAGAGAAATAGCTTTACAGCTGCTTCCTTACTAGTTCTTTGGTTTCCACTCTGTCCTTTGCCTATACAATTAGTATTTCTCAAATCAAAATTATAGGAGATTTGTTGATGAATAGAACTAGAAATAAAAAGAAGTAACTATCATTCTGCATAACTGTTATGCCAAAAATGCAAAGAAGTAACAGTTATGCCAAGAATGACTTTTCCTGGCAAGTTGCCACTTGCTCTCTTGATATTTGTGATGTAACATAGTAGTAGCTGAAGAGGAAAGGAAAGGAATTTGTCGCTCTTTTTGTAAGACAAAAGGCCGAGCCCGAAGTGCTTAATTTCATAGTCCTCTTACTTCTACTGTTGTTGACACTACTCATCACAAGAACATAATTATTTCCATGAATGTGGTCCTTCAGCTGTCTCCCAATGAACTCAACAGGTAGGCTGCTCAGTTCTTGCGTCTTGCAGCTCTGGTTTGTACTTTCTTGTAACTAATCTCCAAGCTGCCAAGTACTCTTATTAAACTTCAGTGAAATGAACCTTGAAGAAGTCTGATTCTGTCTGTGAGGTAGGGACAAATTTGAGTAGCATGACAGCACTGGAGAGCTAGAGGAATGCAGAAGAGGCAAGGAAAATAGTGCAATGAACCCATTTTTGGAAAGGTACTGGTGATCACACCTGGTAGTAACTTCACGCTGCGGATACTTCAGTGGTAGGACTGGAGCAGATGCTGGTCAAGGTACTTTAAAGAGACAGTCAGCCATGCAGTTGTGTGACTCTTTGTAGCTTTGTCTAGCAGTTGTTCACATCTATTCATTGCTCAGTTCTTAGGGAGACATCCTAATGGAGTGTAATATTGTTTGTGATTTGCTGTGCTCTTACAGGCCTTGCAAAAGTGTAATAAAACCACCCTGTGCTGTTAGTAGAGAATGTGAACTGTTTAATGGTCTTATTCTTTCCTCCCTTTTTTAATTGTAATAAACTATACTAATTTTTTCTTTGTGCTGATGTCAGCTGAGAGGAATAGGACAAATGTCATTCTGTGTTTCTCTGAGCAAAATATAGGAGGTGCAAATAGAGCCGTTGGATCTTTTTTAAAAATATATTTTTACACTACATTGTTTTTGGCAAGTGATAGATGAGAAAATGAACAGAAAATGAACAGGGTCTTAATCTTATGGTACAAAACCAGGTGTCTTCTAAGTGAGTTAAAGATGTGCAGAAGCCAATAAAGATAAGAATTAAATATTTAATAGGTTAAGTCTAATACAATCAATCAGAAGGATCAAGGACAGAAGAAAATCCATGCTAGAGACTGATGGCAGGTGATTGTTCACACATTGGAGGCATCTCTTTTTTTTTACCCCCTGATTTCCTTGATGACAAAGACATCAGAAAAAATATTTTTCTGCTTTGAAATTCAATTACTTTGGTCTTTCAGAATTGCATCAGGAAACACCTCCCTCTATCCTCATACATTAGCAGCAGAGATTACGGGAGGATGGAAAGAGAGGTAGATGTTAGGAAATGGAAATATAGGCTACGAGCATTGCACTGCTGCTTTGTCTGACCGACTTGCCTATGTTGTCATCCAAACATATTTGTCAAGATAAAAGGATATTACTTTTGGTATGCCATAATTCTGTGCCTGGTAGTAATATCATTGTCTCTCTGAATTTGGTTCAATTAATTTTCTTCACTTCCTGCCCTGAATTGCTGCATGTTGTGTTGCAGTCCATTGAAAAACTGTCATATGTTATCCATGAGATGCCTTCATTTCAGTGACAGACTCCTCTATAGCAGCATGTAAAAATCTGAGGGCTTGGGGAATGAGCAGTGCTATAACACTGCACATGCAGAGAGTGTTTAGGTACTGGATAGGTGAAGTAGGAAACATCAGCCAAATAATTTTCCATTTGGTGCAGGGTGGTAAGGTTGAAATCTCATGACAGGAAAAACAATCTTGGCTTTATGCTAATGTTTTATGCAGTATTCTGTACGTTCAGAATTTAATGCAGTTTATTGCTGTACAGGATGGGAGACCTTCTGATCATTGAGCAGGTCAAGTAATCAGCTAATGACTTGGTTCAACTAGGACTCCTGCCAATAATTATTATTTGTGTTCTTTGTTTTTTGAGGGGCAGATGTCAGAGAAGATAAGGTTATGTATAAGAAACACATAATAAAACAGTGGCAAGTGGTGTTAAAAGAGGAGAAATGAAACACAGCCAGGAGTATTGTCAAGTATGAGAAGAACTAAATGGGACAGCCTGAGGAACAGTCTTCAAGGTGAAAAACTTTCAGGGATGTGGGTTGTCTTGGTTCCAGAAAGAAAGGAGGGCTTGGCAGCATAACTTTGCAAGAGAATATGATTAGGATGGGGACCACAAAGATAACCTTGAGAAAAGCATTTTGTATTGCCTTGGAAAAGACCAAAATATCTACCAGAAAAGCAGGAGAAAAAAGGGTTGTATTAACTGAGTAGGAAAGGCGCTTTTAGCAGAATGTGCAAAGAGAAATGGGGGAAGTACTGCCAAATGAGATGCAGAAAGAGTAGAAGAAATACTTCTTTCTGATCGTTACAATCCTGTAAAGGATAGGAAAGGATGTAGGAATAAGTCACAAGTGATGGTGAAAGGAAAGATTTGGGGAGGTTAAGTTGAGGAGCTCCATTTCAGACAAACTACACTTGAGTGGACTGTTCAGAAACCTTTCACCCTGACTTTTGTGAGAAGGCTAAATGTTGTATACAAGCTGGCCAGAAGGCTAGACTGAGGTTGTGTTGAAATGTAAGTAGGCAAGGTCTAGTAGAAATGTAGGTTTGAATCAGTACAAATAATGTACAAAACTAAGGCAGAATATGATACAAAAAAAGACTAGACTGAAGGCATTACATTTCCACTCATATACAGCTATTCTCTCTTCTTTAATATTCCAGCCAACAGCACTGCTGATGCCTTAATGGAACATACTTTTCATACAGCATACACAACAATTGATCTTTCTGCTCTCTAATTTATTAATTATAAATATTTATGAATTATTTATTTAGTTAAAATATGGTTGTTTAGAGCAGCTGATGAGGTGCTGAGTTATTATAATGCCATTAATGAACAAATCATAAAACAGAAATTTTAATGTGCTGAATACTGAACAGGGAAATTTAACTGTTAGAGTCACTTCAGATAGCTATTAGGCATTTACAAGAAAAGAATTTACATAATTCAACTGATAGGTTCTTGTGGTGTTCACAAAGGTATATCTCTGGAAAAAAAGAAGTTAAGGCAGTACAGTGGCATGATAACCATGTTTCCAGTAGATGCTTGTCAGTAATCTTGTACGATTTACCTACAACTATGCCACCATGGCATTTGAGATGTGTTGTTTCCTATCCCAAGAGGAAGAATGTCATTCCTCAGAAGCTCTGTCTACTAACAGCTTGGAAATATTGACTGTTAACTTGCAATTGACATTTGAAGAATGCAAACACCGAGGAAAGATTGCTTGGAGTAGATGAAGTAGATTTAACTATGAGGAATAGCTCACAGGTATAAGCACAGTATTGTGCTTTCATTTTCATTTCAGAGAAGACTCTCCTCTCCTCTGGCCTTTAGGTATAGGGTTTTGAGTAAACCAGGATGGTTTTGATGTTTGAATGGTCAAACATGGCACTGCAAACAATAGGAAAGGGAAAACTCTTGTAAGGGTCATGTAAAGGGTCAAAACTGGGCCATGTGCAACTACATGAGCCCTTTCTTCATCCAGAATCTATGCAGCTGTCAATCAAACCATGCTTTGAGAAATACTGAGAAACAAATTGAGACATGCCAAGGGACTTCCTTAGTACTGTCTCTCTAACAGACCTAGAAGATAGGAAATGGGATGATGCTTTGCTGTAGGTATGAACGCTCCTTTATGAGTGGACCGGTGGTAACTCGGTGAGCTGTAAGCTCTGTGCTGCTGATGGAAATGCTCTTTTAGCTCCAGTGGGAAAGGTGTATGGTTTTGGAGAGACAAGTCTGAAGTTTACTCTTCTTTTGACCCAGGAGGTGGAAATAAGCAGTGTGCAAGGTGGCAAGCCAGTAGGTCCCAGGTAGCCATAAATGTGTTACCATAGAACTGAAGAGCGAGCAGGGTCAAAGCTAGACCAAGTATGGACTAGTAACACCCCCCAGTGGAAACAATTATGAGAGGATGAAAACAGTTTCATCTGTTCTGAGGTATGGATTTTTGCCTGTATTTTGGTGGTGTTCAGTACTACGGAGTGACTACAACAAATCAGGAGGGAACAGACTCTCATGGCAGTGCTAATCAAGGAAGACTGCTTTTATCCAGCTTTTTGTGTGATGTGAAAATCCTGCTGAGGGGAATGCAACTTTAATTCCAAACGGAAAGCTGCTGTCCCAGTGAGTTGAAAAGGAATATGCAGCTCAGTAGCTGGTGAAAGAGTGCAGTAAAGAACTAAGTGCCCCACTGCCTCATCCCTTCAATTATTGTATTTGGCTGTAATATTTTCAGTTAACATTGCCATGAATACAATTGTTCTTATGTTTTCTCCTTGTTGCTTATAGCAACTTCAAACAAAATCTAATACTATGGTAGCTTCCAAGCATGTCTTCTGAATTCTCTGTGTTCACATCTTAGGTTATCTAGTTCTGGGTTTACTGATCTTTTTACTGCATAGAAAACATTAGCTTAAAAACCTATGGCTACTTTTGGATCTTCTTTCATACCTGGTGTACAAAGCACGTACTGCATTCAGAATAGGATTTTAGTCCCATTAGGACTGCAACAAAAACAGAGTTTTGCAATTTTGCCCTCTCTGAATGATGAGATAAGGTGAAGACCATTGAAGGCAAGGTGAGTAAGAGCACATTTACTGCGGTAAGGAGATCTATTGTGTGTAAAGAGCAGTTGTAGTTCTTGACAACAAGTACTAGGTAGCTGTGAGGAAGAAATGTGGCAGCTTTCCATCTCTGGTAATAAGTATTACTACAAGTGTGGGATGAATGATGAGTGAAACTTTGATAGATTTAACGATGGAATTCTGTAGTTTACAATGAAGTATTTTAAGCTCAGTCATCATTCCTCAGCACTCTCAGAAGGACCTACTGAAGAGGCAATGGTACACTTTAAAAATGTGATTCCAGGTTCCCAGAAAGAAGAAGCTGCTTTTTTATTTCCCCTTCAGCAGCTGCAATGTTTATATGCAGAGATAAAGCCATCGTGTCACATAAGAAAAGGATATTCATAGAAATGCACTTCAGCATCTCATCACAAGCAGTACAGCTTTAGCCGCATTTTGCAGCTGATGTGTGAATGTTTGTAGTTCCAAATTCATAAGGTGCATGCCATAGGCTACTACTCCCTTTGCTCTGCCAGTCCTTGCTGCCTTTTAACCCAGACTCCTCCTCAGCTCAGTCACAGGCTTATGTTTTCTAGCTGCTGTACCAACTCAATCAATTCCTATTCCTTGCAAGCTGTCTACGTGGTCCCCAGTTCTTCCTTTTTGGGGGCATTTTTATATGGCATTTCCACGTACTCTAATAACCAGTCAAAAAAAGATACTGAACAAAGATGCTTAGATCCAAACACAAGTACATCACTAACTGTGCTTACTAAATCATGATGCCTGTTTTTCAGTCTCATTCACCAATATGCAGAGGTTTTTTTGTTGAAATTTGACTAGTAAATTTTCATCTTCCCTGATGTCAATCATTTTTTATTGCAAACTACTTGGAAAGTATCACGTTTTGATATTTTTAATGAATGGGTTCAAAACTCACTGAGCTCTTTGTTTGGACAATTTTTAAAATGGGTTAGAAAATTGTTTCCAAGTGTTTTTTTTAAGTTCATGGATAAGAGAGAAGAGAGATTTTTTTTTTTTTTTTAGGTCAAATACATTGGTTTGGGCCAAAAAATAAATCGTGTAACAGGAACATTTCCAAACAACTGTTCTCAAGTTGCTCTCTGTAGCATGAGTTAATTTCAAAAAGCAGTTACTTTCTCACCCATTCTTAAAACGTCACCTTTACCTTGAAGGGACAAACTGTGTATTTATTTCTTCCAGAATATTTGCTATGTAATGTACTACTGACAGCCACTTGTTATCACAGAAGAAGTCAACAGATTTTGAGCACTTGTCTTTTTGTAGAAGAAAAGTACCTAACTCATTGTTCAGTTTAAAAACTCTTTTAAGCCCTTTGCCATGAAATAACCAGGAAACCTCTGTCTGGTACAGGAAAGATTTTCACAGTCGCCCCCTATCTCATTCCAAAGTATTGCGAAGACTCTACTATTTAAAGGCCTTGTTTTTATAAAATTAACTGCATTGATGACATTCTGTAGCACTTAGACCACTTCTGGCCTCAGTAGCTTGCCTATCAGGGATCCAGTGCGTGAATTTCATGTGCAGTGCTATCTCTGTAACCTTACCCTGTAATCCCTTTTTTATTCCAGTCAAAGCATCCACCATGAGTGGTTACACTTGCAGTTTTTCCATAAAACATTGCTTTTATTAAAGAAGCCATTTACTTTTGAAAATGCATCTTTTCCAGTACATCTTTCCTATAGTAGCTCACAAAAAGAAGTTATTCCTGCATTTCGTTATTGAAACAGAATCTGGCAAATCCCATAAGCCGAGACACGTTAGCAACATCTGTACTTTCACTCAGCTGTAGAGCAGACCTCCCACGCTGTGTAATTCGTTCTAATACTCGTTTCTTCAGATCTTTTGCAACATTTTCTGTACATCTTCTAGCAGTATTTGCTGACAAAAGAAGGCATTTTAGTTTGTTCTCCATATTTTCCATGTATTTCAGACGTTTTTACCATGACAGGAAGAACAAGTGTTACTATGGTGTCATGTGGCTTTGTCTTTTGCTAACAAGTAAGAAACCTCAGAAGAGGCTGCTAAACAGTTACCATTACATTTTGTGAAGTACTGAATTTAATATCTCATGACTTCAAACATTGCTGAAAAAAATTATAGAGGCTTGTCTTCATGTTCTGGATGCTTAGTTTTTAAATGTCTTGCTAATCATGGTGGTTTCATACTAACATTAGGTAATATCTCAAAGCAAGGTTCGTCGTTGAGATCATGAAAGAAAATCTGTATTTCAAATAATCTTAATTTGACCAAATTCTCATCAGGTCTGATTTAGATCACTGTTTTCACCTCATAATTAGGCAAATGAGAAGCTTTTGTACTAGGATTAGAAGTGTCAGCTCTGCCATTTTGTTTTCACTTGTATTTGCATTATCAGTCTAACCTTTGGTCTGCCATTTCTTTGTGGGAATCTTTTTAATCCACTTGCATGTTTTGTGAGGGCTAGTTTAGTTAAAACTAGATAATATAATCTGTAAATCCACTTAAGTGCGCACACGTCAATTGCAAAAAGTCAAAATATGCTGAAAGTGAATGAATTAGTGAGGGTGCAGTCAACCCCTCCACACTCCAGAGCACTCATTCATCCCACAGGTCACCTCATGACAATGGACCCTTTGACATATGAACCAATGGAGTAGGGGCACCACTGTCCAACTAAATATCAAATCAAATCTCAGCAAGCTTATTTTCTTCCTTATTTTTCTTAGGTAAAAGATAAACAGAAGCTCTGGTGTTTTTTTTTCACATGTCCCAGTGGTTTGTCTTGTGCACTCTCTGGGGTGTACACACCCCACTTTGGAGACCACTGCCACACTGACCATTGGTCAGTAGTTGGGTCGGTAATGTTTAACGTGTTCAATAATGGTCTAGATGATAGGATGGAGTGCACTTGCAGCAAGTGTGCAGATGATACAAAACTGGGAGGCATGCCTGATATATCAGATGGTTGTGCTGACATTGAGAGGGACCTTAGCAAGCTGTAGAAATGGCTCCACTAATACCTTATGAAGTTCAGCAAAGGGGAATACTAAGTTCCATGCCTGGAGAGGCATAACCCCATGCCACCTATACTGGCTGGGGGCTGACTGGCTGGAGAGCAGCTTAGCAGAAAAGGCCTTGAGGGTCCTGCTAGACAGCAAGCTGAACCTGAGCCAGACGTGCCTTTGTGCCAGTTTTGGCATTGTGGGCTGCATTAGGAGTGTTGCCAGCAGGTCAAGGGAGGTGATCCTTTCCTTGTGCTCAACACTGATGAGAACCTGTATGGAGTTTTGGGCTCCTCAGTGTAGGGGAGAAAGAGAAATACTGGAGCAGGTGCCACACAGGACCACAAAGGTGATTAAGGGACTGGAGCACCTGTCCTATGAGGAAAGGGTGAGAGAGCTGGGACTGTTCAGCCTGGAGAAGAGGAGGCTCAGGGGCAATTTTATAAATGTGTGCAGGTATCTGATATGGGTAGTGAAGAAGACAGCCAGACTTTTTCTCATCGTGTCCTTAGGAAAGAACAAGAAGCAATGGGTTAAAATTGAAACATGGAAAACTCTATTTCCTGATTAATATACAAAGGTGTTTTGTTGTTTGTTTGCTTGTTGGTTGTTTTGTGGTTTTGTTTGTGTTTTGTTTTGTTGTTTGTTTTAGTTCACCCTTTACTGTGAAGGTGAATGAGCACTGGAAGAGGTTGTCCAAGAGATATTGTGGAGGCTCCACTCCTGGAGACATTCAAAACCTGACTGGACACAAGGTCCTGAGCAGTCTGTTTTAACTGACCCTGCTCTGATAAAGGGTCTTGGACTAGACAACATCCAGAGGTCTTTTCAAACCCCTGCTGTTCTGTGGCTCTGTGTCTTTGGGCTCCTACATCCTCTAGTGCAGTCTCCCATAGGATCCTGCTGAGCAGATTTCCTGAACAATCTGAAATTTACAACCCTGAAGTCCAGGATTTTACATATCTACATGATTTGTTTGCTTCCCTGTTGTGATCTACTCTCATTCATGATTTTGTTTATGATCATTCTGGTAGTAACTTACATATATAGTTATTGATACTGCCTAAGAACACATCTGAACAACAACAGATGACAAGTAACTATGAAATAAATGTCAATTGATGTAAGGCTTTCAATTTCTATCAGTCATTTCAATGTTTATTGATTAATGATATGTTTTCCTAGACCATACTTCTTGGTATTTGTCATGTCAATTAATGGAGTATTCTTTTAGTACAAGGAACCAATAGATCTTTTAGACGAGTATTTGCTGACCTTGTGGGTGAATGTAAAAGTACTTGGTAAAGTATGTGTTTTTTTTCCAGCAAGATCTGGGGTCCTTTGGACTGCTTAGGTGTTCTGCAAGAAGAAGGTGGGGTGAGCTCAGAGAGAGCAGGGTTTTTTATGGATCTCAATAAGAACGGCCCAACAACAAATGGCTTAAATAGCTTTTTTTCAATAAGATAGAATAAAGTGGGCAATCATTGATCCGTTCAGGTCCTGGGAAGCCTGTTTTCACAGAAGCATTGGATGCACCCTAGAAAGATTTTCTCACAACGTGTTACACAGATCTTGTCTGTGCACAGGCTCATATCTCCCTCCCATCTTTTAGTGCCTTTTATTGTGTAGCAAACAGAATTGTATATCATCTTGTGACAGTCTGGGATGTTATTTCTGTCATAACATCCACCAAGCGGGCACCACAGGCCAGCATGGGGCACTCCAACAGATTCTGATGCAATGGGTACTCATGCTAATGTATGGGCTTCTCAAGCCTTAAGTACCACACCCGGTAGAGCAGACATAGCCTGGACAACATCACTAATCTTCAAATGCAATGTCTTCCATGAAGCAAGGCTCCCAATACACTAGGTTAGAGAAGCCTGCGTCTCTAGGCAGAGAGCATGGCTCATACCCAGAGGTAGACCGTATTTCTATCTGAAATTCAACAGAAATAGAAAATATTATGAAACAACCAGAAATAATGAAAGCTATAAAAGCGTGTTTTTTGTTGTTGTCGTTTGTTTTGTAACTATTTGAGATTAAAGCAAACCATGTAGCACTTTAGATAGTTGGAATATCAAGAAGCTGGGCAAGCTATTACTACCAGGCTGAAGGGGATCATAAAGATTTGATGCAACTAAAGGCAGCTAGCTGTTATGTTCTCAAGGTGGCTACTGCATAGCATTTTAAAAATCTCCCCAGTTAAATAGAACAGAAATTGGCATGAGGTATTCATGCACATAGGTTTTCTGCCTACTTGGAAAGATCAGCTGGCTATATCAGAGAGATCCAAAAATTCAAGAAAGACATACATAATAATTTCAGCTAGTTTTATTAAAAATAATGGGGAAAAAATTGTTCAGCTGACAGAAACAATGAAAGAGTGCGTTGTTTATCAAAACTTGAAAAGCAAAATGCGACTTTTATATTCTTTTCAGATATCACTGGGCAAGAGCTAACTGACAGATTACAAAAGTAACTGTTAAAACATCATTTCATAGCATAACTCTTTGGTCTGCGTGGAAAAAACTCTGAGTAGCTGAAGGGGAAGAAAGTTGAAATGATTTCTCATTTTTCTCCTGTCTTATGAATGAAACAGCTAGTTTCCTAAAAGCTTTTGATTTGGTGGAATAACGGGTTTATTTATAAGTGGTTGAGGGGTGAAAAGATTGTAAGATTTGCATAGCTTTCAGTAAAGTCAGTGGAGACCTTGCAAGACGGGCTATAATCATAGACTTGTAACAGAAGAGGAGTGAAGAAAGAGATGAATAAATGAACATTAATTTCAGCCCGAATCTAGTTATTGCTTTGATTAATTTTGTTCTCAACAAAGACTCTGAAAGGAATTTATGTTTTGAACAGTCTGTACATAGAGATTAGGGACCTGACTAATAAGTGAAAAGATTTTGAATCGCTCATTTATATGCATAAGTTGACTTACTTGAAATTATGGAAACCTAGGAGAAAGAGATGAGATATAAAACTGGTGCTTTTCAACCTATTGAGGATTGTATGCATGGATTAAAGGAGTGGTGAATGACACTGTAAATAAAAATGTATCAACCACATGCACTGTGTGTGTGTGTGTGTGTGTGTGTATTTCTTTCCAACTCACTGAAAAGCGAGAAATAAATGATTTTGAATGTTTATGGGTAAGTGTCATAATGGAGAAAGCATAGATAACTTTGCTATTTGGTACCTTTAAAACCTGTAGAGAAAAAAGGCTGTTATCATTATAACAATCAACAGCTGCAGAAGATGCATTGCAAAGTCTTGAACATCCTTTTTGCTAAGGATTATAAATAGACAATATCCAGTTCATAAAGGGTGTTCTGCTGAAATGTTGATTATGGAACTAAAATGTCCTGGTAGCTTAGGTACCACCCTGTTACATTTCTCATGTGTATTCTTGTTTGGTGTTCTGAAAGTGGCAGCTTGATAAAACTACAAATCATTATGGTTTGGAGGAAAAAAAAAATGGTAATTGTAATGGGATGAAGCTGTAACTCCACTTGATTCTGCATATGTTAATAAACATGTTGTTATGATTGAAGGTGAGAAGACTTTACCCTTCTGCTTTTAATGTCTTTGCACATGGTAGTGTGGCCATGTTCTTTCAGAGCTCTGGGAAGCAGGGTTTGACTGAAGTCCTGATCCCGCTTTGCAGTAAGGGCCTTATAAGCACGATGATCTCAAATCTGAATAGAGAAGTGTTGTTAATGATTTGGAGAGGGAAGGCACCTGTTCTGTTCCTTAGGTAGTCTTTGTGGTGTTTCTGCAAACCTTTCTCCAAATATAAAAACTGCGAGGACAGTATTCCAGAAACAAAAATAAACTCCATTATCTGTTGGCGTTTTTGTGAGGCCACCGAGGCTTCAGTTCGCTTGTTACACATTGCCTTTGCTCTCTCAGTTCTTCAGGCATGCAGTTCTTTAGTTCTCAGCACCGTGGAGAATATTGAAAGAACTGCAAACATTCTTTTCAACGATTGTCCTCAAACAAGTGTTAGATCACTTTCTAGGCTTTTCTAGAGACGTCTCTAATCTGCGATGTTTTTGTCTCCCTCTGTAATCATAATGGCTATTTGATCACATAAGGCGAGAGGGGCATATCCCTGGGGAAGAATAGAGAACAGTCTCACATCCTGAAAATTTCATGGCTGGATGAAATGTGGCACAGGGTACCCTAATATGGCTTTAAAGGTAGAAATAATTGCATTATATAAAAAGTTGTCAGTTCTTTGTTGTCTTTGTCTTAGAGGATAATAGAGCATTTGCCTGGGGGGCTCTTTTCTGGGGATTTGTCATTTTTAGTGGCTTCATTGCCTCAGAAGAAAAAGCTACCAGAGTTGATGTTACTTCCCCTTCATGTGAAAAAAGCTGTGTGACACCAAAGGGATGTGGGAGGATAAGGGAAGGCTCTCTTAAGAAAGAAGGAAGCAACTTGTGGCTTGCTGCTAAGTGCTGTGGAAAAGCGCATAGGAATGCAGAGTTACGTACTCAGGTCTGTGGGTGCTACAGTTAATTTTAAATGGGTTTCCAGTTATTTGAAATAAATGCTAGCACTGTGAAATGCTATATTAGTGGTCCTAAAGGAAGTGACTGAATGGGTACTTGGCAGTTTGTGGTAGAACAACTTTCTCCACCTCTAGTCAGAGATTTTGGCTTTTTGTCATAAACTTCAGATCTGTTGCATAATTTTCTGGAATGAGTAGCAGTATTACTCTGTGTCCATGTAACAAGGTTATGCCGCTTCCATCATAGTCTTGTATGTTCTCATAATCATGTGTGAGGAAACTCCCTCCTACATGCTATAAACAGCAAAATTTTTGCATTCGTATTGAAAAACAGAACTGACCTAGATAACACAGTAGAGAAAATGACTTGTTTTATCTGCACTGCTTAAAATTGAGAGTGTTTCAGAGACTCAGAAGTGTGAAGATGAAGCAAAACTGCCAACTCATGCAGATTTAATAATATTGTATGTTCTCTAGTGCTTTTAATCTAGTTTTCTTTCTGCTTAACCTTTGTTGTCTTTCCAAAATCCTTGTAGCTCTGAAATAGGTGGCTGGGTTAAGCAATTACCTTTTCAAAAGCAAATGAACAAATGTTGGAAAAGCAGTGGGTCTGTACTGGCCAAAAGACAGGGAGGACATATAGATACCTAGAGGAATGCATCTATATTACAATCTGATAGTAGCATCTAAACCTTTAGAGGGAGATTTTGGAGAATGGCATCCTCATCTTGTAGCGCAGCTTATGATCTGAGTTAAAATCAGAACAGAATCAAATTTTAACAACAAATCTAGCAAGTGAGATTACAGAGCTGAATCGTACAAAACTGTGGTAGTAAAGATTCAAGACTTTTCAGCTAAGTTGTTAGCATAACAGTTGCTTTGCTTATCTTACAGTTTGTCCCAGAAGCATTTTAAAAAATAAAAAGCAATGCACCCATGCACGCCCCATAACTATCTGCAGTAAAATCAAGTGTATATGGGAATTGGAGCCCTTCTGGCTTGCAAAACTAGGCCTCTTCTTCCACCAAGAGAAGTGTCTCTTGCTATAATGTTTAGGGCTCACCAGAGTAGACTAGCAATTCCTCTTATCACTAGTGTTGATGCAGTTTTTGGACTCCTCTGTCAAGCTAGCTGACAGAAATCCTGTTCTCCCAGGAGGTCAGACTGGGAGCACCTCATTTTGAGTAAACTGGGGAAAAGAAGTTAAATCTTCTTTTCCCATGTTAAAACCAAAGTGTAAATAAATCATTTCTATCTTTAAGAAAACAGACTAGGCAGTTTATAATTGCTTTGGGGGGGAGGAGAATGGTTGCCAATGGCAAAATTATCCTAGAAGGAGGTGGTGATATCTGTCACCTCTTAGAGGCAGAGAAATAGCCAGAAGACAACATTCTGTCCTTACATCAGTCTTTACACTGTTCTGGCTTCAAAATCTGTCCTTACACCATGCTGACCTCAACTTGCCATTGCTAGTAATAAAAAGGCTCTAGTGGCAGTATATCTACAGTTTCTGGATTTATTAGTCAAGGCCCAAGTGTTAAAATCCGAAAGATATTAATCAGAGTTGAGAACCTGTAGCCTGAAAGAGGCTTTACAGAAAGGAAAAGTAGTTGTTGGGGGATATTTATGGAGCAATCACCTTTGCCTTGGGGAAATTTTGAAGAAGTTTGTCAAGGGCTCCTCGTGAGGTTGGCTCAGGACTAGATCGAGCCAGTAAATAAATTTTGCTTGGACCATGACAGCAATCCAGCTTTGCTTTCTGACTGTCTCTTTTAAAGTCTGTCCATCTCTTTTTATGCAGTGAGCAGCTGCAGTTTGCCCCGAGCAAAGCGAGTACATAGGTCAGATTAGCCTGTCAGAGCCACCCCTAGGCTTGAAAAAGTCATGATCAAATTATCTGGTACTTACATACTTGTTAAGAAAAAGTAGTTGAGTGTCCCCAAGTTGGGGTTTCCAAATCAGCATCAAAGAAACAGTGAGCACTAGGCTGGGATAGATACTGATACAATTTTTCCTGTTACATTAAAAATCTTTTTCTTTTTTTCCATGCAGTATTTCTATTAATAGGAAAAAATACTATGTTTTGAAGGACTTTGTGGTTATCATCTATCCACCATTGGTTAAAATTTTTGGAGGACCAAACATGAAATTGATTCTGGGAAGGCTTGCTGAATTTCTTTACTGCAAGCTTTGGTGTGAAAGAGAAGGAAGGATGTGCTTCCACCCCACCTGCAAGCGCTATACTCATCACCTGTGAGACTGTAGTTTTCAGTGCATCTGTAATATCAGTCTTTGGGTAAAACAAAGTCTGAGGCTATGACTATTTAGGGCTGTTAAATATCCCAAAAAATGTTTTGTAAGAGGTGCTATTGTGAACATCTAGGACAAATCCCTCCTCATGAATTTGTGCTCTGTTCTTAACTTCCCCTCTGAAGTTTCATTTGGCTATGTGCTACTTAATTTCAGATCCTAACACTGTGCTGTAGTGTACTGTATCCTCTGCATTGCTTAGAGGATTAAGGAGGAAAGACATTCTAAAGATGCAAGCTATTGCAGTTAGGAAGAAAAAAAACACTAAGGCACAAATGACAAAGCTGAAATGCTCATCTTTATCTGCAACCAATTATAGCCTCTTCAGTTCAATATTTTGGACAAATTGTATTAAGTAGCTGTGTTTTAGACTGGCAGCCATTTAACCGATGACAGGGTAGTTGTGCCATCTCAAAGCGTAACACAAATATGAGTTAATAACTGTGAATGTTTATGAACTCACATGCAGGAAATCCAGAAATGACTGCTTTGCTTATTTAGCCTGACGATCACAAGCTCATGGATCTTGCCTTGAAATTCCTTATCTGCGGAGATGCTGAGTCCTCTCATTTGCAGCCTAGATTTGCAATCCCAAGAGGATTTGTAGAAATCTACACTCCATGAAATTTATTAATACCTCAGCTTGAACCTGTCAGAAGTTGTCCCTGGATTGCCTGGAGGCCCCTGGCTTCTGTTGATTATGTCCCACTTTTTCTCTACATTTTCATAGGACGAAGGGAATATCAAACCAACACACCACAAAGCAACGTTCTGACACGTATTTGTCTTTACGTCTTTAAAAGTGCAGATCCCTAATTCATGAGACTGCATAATTGTATATTTGCTTATGAATAATACACTGTGTGGGTTTTTGTTCCCAGTTCTCCACCTCCTCTTTCATTCTTGTTTGGATGCATTCAGTAATTGAACCCCCTCCCAGAGGAGCATCACAACACACCACAACCAACTGTGAGAAATCCTAGTGTCTTGCATACGCCCTACTTCCCTCCCACACCTCAGCTCAGAGAATTTAAAGAGCCCTCATTAATTAACACTGAACCTTGCAGGGTATGCATGAATCACAGCAGCTGTGGTTAGGGACTGAAATTTAATTAGAAGCACATATTAGGAAGGTGATTTTTGGAGCTTCAAACTACAAGAGGTAGGAAGTTAGCTATAAGTATGTTTACAAGTGGAAGAGGACTAAGTGTGTGATGCTGCCAGTTTTCAAAGTCAGAAAAAAAAAAAAACAATGATCAAGTTTAACAAAAATTGTCTTGCTTTTTCAAAGTCAATTCCAGGAAGGTTTTGCCAAAACAATTCATGAGAAATTCAGTATTGCTATTTGGAATTTGATACTAACTGCATCAAAATTTAATGAGAATGTGGTTCATGGAAAAGCAGGATTTAAAAAACATGAATGCAGGAAAATAGTCCAGCAATAACACTACTCAATTTCATTATCTTTCTGTTCTAGTTTTTGAGTATGACAAAATAGGCGAGTGCTGTAATGCCTGTTTATGTAGGGTGGAGGTAATACACAATATACTCAAAGACTTGTTTGCTTGGAGAAAAAGCTGTGGCAGATTTGGTGACATCATCTATATGTTAACTATCTCTCTCTTATTCTGTTTCCGTCTATATTTGAGATGATTGCAAAAAATAGGGGCAAATGCAGTAATTGCAATAATTACTTGAGAGCATGTTAAGTGGTGCCACTTGAGGTCAATAAGCAATGTAAGCTGATAACAAAGGATGGCAGGATTTGGAATATTTTGAGATCACAGAATCACTAAATGGCTGAATTTGGAAGGGACCTCTGAAAGTCATCTAATCCAAACCCCCTGCTCAAGCAGGGCCACCCAGAGCAGGTTGCCCAGGACTATGTCCAGGCAGCATTTGAAGATCTCCAAGAAGGTGACTCCAAATCTTCTCTGGGCAGCCTGTGCCAGTACTCTGTCACCTGCACAGTAAAGAAGTGATATTCCTTCCTGATATTTAGACAGAACCTCTTGTGTTCCAGTTTGTGCCTATTGACACTTGTCCTGGCACTGGGCACCGCTGGAAAGAGCCTGGCTCTATCTTCCTGCCCCCATAGCAGGGGATTTGGAACTAGATAATCTTTAAGGTCGCTTCCAACCAAAGCTGTTCTATGATTCTGTGATCTTCATTGTGTCCTCCCTTCCGGCAGTATACATACATTGATGAGATCTCACCTTTCTTTGAAAAGCCAGAAGACCAGCTGGACTGTAACACTTGTTTTGGTACGGAGTCCAAGGATGAAAATAATGGGAAAGAGCTATAGAAAGAAAAACAATTCAGTTGTAATGTGAGATTCAGGTTACATACCTGAGCTGTCTGAGATTTTATGCTTTCAGCCTAGCATTGTTTTCTGGGTTCTGTTTATAGCAAGTGAAGAAGGATAAACAGTTCCAGTGAGCAGATCATGTCACCAAGATAAATGGTCTGAATTGCACTTTGAAACTGTTAGTATTGGTATTCAGTACTGAGTATGGAAGGATTCTAGATATCTAACTTTGAGTAGATGTCTGATTTTCAGTGGCTAAAGCTGGGAGTGAAACCCTATCTTTCCATGCAAAGAATGTCTTGAAGGACCTGTATAGTAGTCGATAGATGGTTGTTCAGAGCAATGTACTACTGATGTGCTCCATTCTTCTGTATTTCTCTTCCATATCACACTGAAGTATATGTGCAATTGTAGACGTGTGTCTGTCTGCGATCTTGGTATTGGTACCTTTCAAAAACTAATGGGAGTTTGTATTGCTTTATGTTCATATGGGCAACTAAATCAAGTGCAGGTACATTGTGTATCAATGAGTCTCAGGCTGGAGTGCTAGTCTGAATTGCTAGGAAGCCAAGAACACTAAAAAATGTATTGGCCTAACATATAGGTTAGACTATGCTATACTTAATTTCTATATTGCTTTGGTTAAAAGAAAAAAGTGTTTCCTGTTTAAAACTGATATTTGACATTTCTACGTGCTCTGAAGGAACTATAATGCTCCATCTCATTTAAGTAACAGTGCAATTCATCTGTACAGATAGATCAGTGAGCCATGCTTACATATTGTTAGTATGGTACTTACAATTCACAGTGCAAGGTTCTGGTACTCAGCATATCTCCCATACAGGATTTACTCCTACGCACAATAAGAACTTTTTATGTTTTCTGAAGCCATAGAAGGAGATGGATGACTTATTGTCCATATTAACAGTTTCTTTGAAAGTGGGTTGTATTTTCATTTGACAGCAACCTCCACAATTTAATAATCTTGGCATCAGTCAGATTGTCATCTCCATACTTACAGTATGTTCTCATTTCTCACAGCTACCCTTCTCGGGAAGGTGAAGGGAGATGCTTTGTTTAATTCTAAAATTTGCACTTGGTTAAAGCTATGGAGAATCTAATCTATGCTAAAAATAAGCGCTATAAGAAAAATGCAAAATGGCCTCAGAGCTTATTGGAATCATTAACTGTGCCTTATCAAAGGTAAATCTTGGAACATTGACTTAAAATCAAAATCAGATTCTGAAAGGAATAGATACGTTCTCAGAAGTATGATCATTAAAATTTGGCTCAGCTGTCATCTGATGTATGTAGTGATTCTGGCTCTGAATGGAATTTGTGTAATGAGTTGTCTGCTCAGATCAAAGGAGCTTTTGAAACCTGGGTGGAGCAAGTGTAAATGTCAGCCCATTTGTGGTGGTTGTTAGCATTGTTTTCACCTGTATTTGTCCCATCACAACTTTTTTTTTTTGTGAAATGCTGACTAACTTTTCTATGGCAGGTCTTGCATAATAATAATAATAATAAAAGCAGATAAATGTGAGTCTTATGTTAAATTCTCTTAGAATCATTGAGTGTCATATTTGGTTTTGGCTGCAATCTTGCTTAGTCCAACAAGGTATGTAAGTTGGAAAGGAGCTCAAGAAAGGACAATTCTAGATGCTGTACCTACCTGAAGCTACCTAGATCCTGAAGCTACCATTCAAATCCATTAAAACTGGTTACCTAAAACCCTGTCTTGGTCTCAGAGTTGACCAAAAAAAAAAAAAAGGGGGCTTTCAAATGATGTTGGGACAGATGGTAGAACTGACATTCCAACCGTGCTTGTGTTCTTTAAATATCTGTGTGCTTTTCACAGCAGACGGTGTGCTAGCCCTGGTTCCTTGGCCTGGTTCAGATTGGACTGTAATCACTTGGCATCTGAAATTTAGACCTGTACTTCCCATTATGGCCTTTTTCCCGGTATTTTTAAGAGAGGACTGACTTCATTGTAGCAAATTAATTCCCAGCCCCAAAATTGCCTCCACACTTTTTATTGCAAATTTCATCTGTGCCTTCATTTAACTGATAGCCATTTTGTCATGTCATGGTCTCAAAATGCTTCAGAATGGTTTGTAGTGATCTTGGGACTGTGTCTGTATAGAATAGAAAGTTTTATTAAACAGTAATAATAATAGTGACTGTACTGCATCATGGACTTCACTGGAGCTTTGGCACATTATTCCACAGCTCTGTTTTCTTAAAAGAATTTATAAAGAGAACAAAAAGACTGAAAATCTCCTACTATCTCTGTTGATTGGTGATTTAATCTGTCCTTTCTACTTCTTCCCTCCTTCTGAGACTTTGTGTTTCCTTGTCTCTTCCACCATTATTCTTCTGCTATCTGATCTACTGCTAACAAAGTCCTGTTTGAAGAGAAGCTAAGCATTACCTTTTCTGCACCCCGTTGTGTTACTCACTTGTATCACATATCACCTCCTTTATGCTACAACTGCAGTCCTATTGCTGAATGCAGTGGGGCCACTTTCCTGACGGCCCCTTCTTGCTCTGCCACAGGATAAACTATTAATGTTAGCATTACCAGTATTATTAGTGTAGATTTTATCATCTTATTTTAAGGGAGCTCCAGAGAAACAGTCAAAAGCTTCAAAGGAACTTGGGTAAACCTATGCTACACATTTTGAATCCTTAGTCTTCGTTCTTTTCTATGATCTATCTCCATTTATTGGGTGTACCAGATATTATATACTTACAGAGAATGAGAGAGGAAAGTCCTTTTTTATTAACTGCAGTGCTTTCCTCTCTTTATACTGCCTTGCCTCTAAAGTGTATCCAGGAACAGAGGTGTTTTTTTCAGATGAGATTTAGATTCTTTTATGGATTAGACACTAAAAGAGAGAAAGGGCAAAACTGCGTGCTGAAAAAGAATGCTGTTGGAGTCTGTCCCGTTTCGTTTCCTGTTTTGTATCCCTTTCTCTCTGAAAACCATTACCAATGAGGTGCTCTATTTTCTTCCATCTGGGTGGGTGGGGAAATCGGATGCCTGTTTCTATCCCGATGCTAATAGCTTTTCACTTCTGCACCCAAGTGACTATCCAGACCAGTGTGTGCATATGACAGAAGATGCCATTTGGCAAGCACTGCCAAGCTCCCTTTGTTTCTCTTTCTGTTTTGCAGGAATTCAAAAAGACCAGTTGTATGACACTGGCAAACACACTGTAAGTCTGGCTCTCTGTTTTAGGACGTGTCTGTGTGGTTTGCCAGAAGGGCAAACAAATCCCACAGGCCTGTTACCTACACAGACACAATTACTTGGAAAATAGTGAATGGCACAGGCAATAGGAAAAATATCCTAAAAAAAAAAAAAAATGAATGAGGCTGCACACATTTTGGTCCCTTTCATCAAGCTGATATAATGGGACATGGCAAGTGTTAGCCCATAAGATACACCAGAGATTTTGGGGCATATGTCATTCTGTTTTTCAAGTGTCCTTCCAGCTATTGATTGTGTTACTAAATGTAGTTTCTTCAGACTTCCAGACTTTGGGTGATGTGGTACCACCCAAAATAAGTTACCAATATCTGCGAGGATTGGCTCTAGTCCTAGGTAGTGATTTTCTTGTAGTATTTTCTTCAGAGTACAAGACCTACAGGCCCTCGATGCCATTTGCACTTGTCCAGGTACTGGGATAGCACCCAGAAACAACCAATGTATCTTTAGGGTAGTGATGTTAGAGATAAGAGGTGGGAGACTATTTTCCTGGCATAAGAACTTGTGGAATGAGTTTGAGGTAATAACTGTGCTTATATATATCAGAACTTATGGCTTGCAAAGTGAGTGGGAAACAAGAGATGGTACGTCCCTGCTCAGGGAACAGGCTAGGAGAAATGAACAGCAGGTAACCGGGCTGCTGGCAGAGCAAGTGAGAACGCTCTTTGGATTACTCATGCCGTTGTGGGAAGAAGAGTTACAGAAACAGCTGGCAAGATGTCAGGTTGATCTTAAGGAGTAAAAGTGAAATATCTTCTCCCGTTATGTTAATAACGCGTTATTTGGATGAAGCTGTGGAGGCAGGGGAAGAAAAGATGAGGTGGTAATGTCTGCTATTAGCCCATTTTCTCTGATACAGATATATGCTGGACGACCTGTTTCTTGCTTACTTTCTCCACTAAACTCATTCACGGTCATACTTTCTTCCAAGCCTATTTCTTCATATCCTAATTTCACCAGGCCCACCGGGTCTTTGGGGGTTTAAACCATGCACGTGGTTAGAATGGTGCATTCTGCTGACTGGGACAGAGACGGGTAGACAAGACCCAAATGTGTGGTCGTTCTGAACAGGTCTGGGTTGTGTAAGGAGCGCATCAGTAGACAAAGAGGTGCAGTAGATTAGGGACATTTAGGCTGCTGGCTCATCCTCTCCCCCTTGCTGTTCTCCCATCTCTTAGGCTATTAATAAGAATCTGAAAATGGCTATTGCTCTGAAAAAAGGGGTATTTCTAGCTCCTTCTTTCCTCCTTTTCCTTTTGTTCATTTTTTTCTGACATCTGAATTTTGTCCTCTCACAGTGTGCAGGATCAAGAGGATATGTGTGGTTCAGTACTGTTTTGTTATTAACATTCCTTCGTTTTGCATGCTGAGATCACTCCTGCCTGTTATGCTTTGCCCTTACGTTTATCCCAGTAGGGGCAGATAGAAATGCAGTGATCCTGCTCTAGTAACTTCTAAAATTGAGTACATTTGCACACCTACAAATTCTTGTACATGAGCAAGATAGGAAAAAGTGGGAGCCCCTTTGGCTTCCTTGTCTACCTTAGTTCTGAGAAGCCCAATGTCTGCTTAAATGAGATCACATCCATCCCAAAGTGAGTTTTCTGCCCAGTTTGCCTGTTTTTTTGTTTTTGTTTCCTCCACTCTAGTTGTGTCAGTAGGGAGCTCCGTGAGTTGGGGGAGGAGTAAATTTTTTTTTGTAGCTTCCATTCCTTAAATGCATTTTCTGCATCTTGTATATTTGACCCATGGTTATGCTGGGAAAATACTCTGAAGGTTTATTCCTCCTACGCCCTCCATTCCTCTGACGGATCGCATTCTCTGCTTCACAAGTTGTTACAAAACACTTAATGCAACGTGAATACTGCCTCCATTGTTTGCGTCGCCCACAAAGTCAAGCAGGCTTTTCTTTTGCCTTGCTGCGAATGGGATCCCCTGAGAGCTAAACAAACTTGGCTAGTGCTTTGAGCATCTTTCCAGCACTGATGTAAGCCTGTGCATGGCTTTCGTTCATTTGACATGAATCATCCACCCATCAGAGATGTGTCACAATCTGGAAAATCTAAAAGTTGAGCCTGAGCAATGATTCCTTTGTAATGAAAGAAGATTGAATTTGCACCTTGCCTATGCATGTTTTGGCAAAGCACTGTCAAGGGTAAAACTGGATTGCATTGTAATACCATAGGTATGATTATTATTCTTCAGAACAGTGGTCCACCATCCATGCGGACATGTTGCAGTTTCCATGATAGATGATGCTTATAGTGACCTCCTCTGTTCAGTGTCTGCCAAATTTCAATGTAAAAACTTGCTTATATCAAGGCGGGGGGGGGGGGGGGGACGGGACGGGACAAGAGGATAGGTTAAAAAAAATAACAAAAAACTACAAAACAAACAAACCAACTATCCACAATAAATCCAAGAGTATTTCAACCTCTCTGCCTGAGCGTTTTGCTGTGTCACTCATTTGGGAACTTTGTCCCGTATTGTATCTCGTGTTCAGGCCTTGACAGGTTGAGAGATGAGCACAGGCGCATTTTCTGGTGCTTCCAGTTAATTTGGAGCTCAGCAGCATATATGCAGTTATTAGTTATTTTCAGCATGCGTTTCTTTGCATCTGTCAACAGTAAATTTAATTTGCCATTGTTTAAACCATTTTCGTAGGGCTCCTACTAAGAAATAACTTAAATAATTTTATGCCAGCTGCGGATTTGTTTCTTTGTTATTTAACTCCTTTTCCACAGTACTGACAATTATGTGAGACAAGGCTCCTTAAGCAGAACTTCTCCATTGTTTTCTTTGTCATATTGGAGGGGGGAAAAAAAAGAAAAAAATAAACAGAAACCCACAGAATTTTGTTCCCACTTTGTTTACTGTCTTTTTTATCAGTTTCTAATTCTTTACAGCACTTTCTCCTATTATGATTTTTTATAGTGTCTTTTGGTTGAGTGCTTTTTAAAAAGGCCTTTTGAAATTCTAGATGACACCTGTTTTCTTTTATCTGGTATTTTGCTATGTCTTTGTAAATCTAAATAATCCTTGTACATTTGATTACATGTAGTATGAATATTGGTTTTATATTATCATATTTTAATAGTCTGACATTAGCTTCTGTTAATTTGCCTGGCAATGGGGTAAGGTTTGCAAACCTCTAATTCTTAAGAGCATCACATATATGTATATCCTGAAAAAAAAAAAGGGGGGGGGGAGGAGGGAAATAGATCGTACGTGTGTCCTTCCAGTACTGTAATGTCTATACTCTGTACTACAACGTATGAAAGGTTTCATAATTTTGCTAGCAAATCAACTTTGCTTTTAACAATTAAATATACAAATAACTGTTTTAGGGTCACCACAGTTTGTATTTTATTCAAGAATAATATATATCAACTATTTATATATCTTTCAGTAGCTATCACATTCTTGGCAACTATTTATGGTGTAAGTTACACCACAGTGCCATGGGATGGTAGCATCTGATTACTCTTGTTGCATGAATAGGGAGAAGCCAGGCCCGATAACATGCCTTTTCTACCTCTTGTGTTCCAATGCAGTACCTTTCTTTGAATTGTAGACTGAAGATGGTTCAATTTTCTTTTCAAGTTACCCTTTTCAGCAACAAACTTAGTGGGGAAAGTCCGTGTGATGAGTTTATTGCTCTAGACATTTTAAATCAGCTGGAGAGTCTTTTAAACCTAAGTTGATTGCCTTCACAGAGCAAGGAGTGTGGGTGCTCCAAACCAGCAGTGACAATGGGAGACTTGAGTAGCCTCTCAAAAAATGAGTTAGGGCTCTTCTGCCACTATTCTGAAGCCCTCAGGGCTAAAGAAGAACTTCCTTCCTACCTCCTCCTTGAGATGTCCATATTCTTCTCAAAGAGAAGTTCCCTTTGGTTGATGGAGACACGGGAGTGGAATAAATGGAAACAAAATTAAAGGAGGATGCAATACCAAATGTTAACTAAAAACTGAGGGGAAATTGAGTGGGAGCTTGAAGATTTAGACCATGATGTGGAATGATTTGTGCTCGGAATGGCAGTCTGCACTATTGAACTGTGAGCACGTATTTCTGATATACATAGTCCATCAGTAGAGAGAAAAGGTAAATCAATCAAATGTTGTGACTTCTTTCCTTAACTTTCACGTAAATGGGAGGTGAAACATCAGTAGTGTCAAACTTTGTTTCTTTGTGGCCACTGAAGCTGTTTGATCCCTAAAAGTTCATCTGGCTGGGAAACTAACTGAACCATAGCATCCACCTGGATCTGAAAACTCGAAACTTTCTGCTGTAAAGCAGAGACAGTTTTATGTGAGAATTTCTAGTCAGACCACACGTACCATGCTAAATCCTTTAAACGCTGGTAGCGAAGAGGTGGACTTAAAAATGCAAAAAATGAGAATAAAAATGTATGCAAAGATGCTTTTGCTTAACTTCAGAGGTGAGAAGCAGCAGAACCTCCAGTGCTGACAAATAGCTCTGAATGGGCAGATCAGATATTTTTAATGTTTATTTTTCCATCCTCTCCAACTGAAAAGACCTTGTTTGTGAGATCTCCTATGTTTATCGCAGGCTGCAACAATAAACGGATAAAGACAGCCAGGATAATGATTGATCTCTGAAATGGCTCATTTTGTTAACAAAATTACAGGTTGTGCTATGGACAGAGACAGCTGGCAGACAGTATTGCTCAAGCACCAAGCCTTACAGAAAGTGAAATGTGTACTTGCCTCTCATTAGTGCACACGGTATCATTATCACCATTGCCATCGCGACAAATGTGATGATTATATGTGTCCCCTGAGAACAGCTGCAGACAGAATGGGTGGACTGAGCAGGGAAACAAGCTATCCTGTGATCAGGAGCTGTTCGGCCTGCGAGCACATTTGCAAACATTTCAGTAAGAGTTCAGAATTTCTTGGCCAAAGTTAGCAGTTGTCTAGACTTTTCCCATTCTGGGATCTCTGAGCAGTCTACAACCATTTAATAAAAATATTGTTGTTCTCATTTCAAAGAGAAGGTAATTGGGCCAAAAACGCTATTATGCTTCCTGCAACCAACACAGCAAGCCCCTTCTAGAATAAGGAGTAGGATTGAGATCTTCTGGCCTGCAGCTCTGCAAGTCATTTATGAAATCATATTTACCCTCACAAAAAAAAACAGCTGACTAGCAGTCACCAGAGTAAATGCTCCTCCAGTTGTCCCCCTTTACTTAGTGAGTAGAAGGCAGTGATGTGCTACATGTATTTTCAGGAGTGGGTCCAAGGAGAATGTTCCCTTAAGCTGTAATAAATCCTGTGAGCAAGAGTGATGATGAGAGCATGAGGGAAACTGTTTACTTGTCTTACTGTAAATTAACACTTTTCTCTAATAATTATGAAGGGCAAAGAAACTTCAGTGCATTTTGGTTGGGATGTATGGAAGTAATTTTGAAAACTCAGGCTGAATCTTTACTGCTTGTGAAAGCAATGCCCAGATCTGTGGTGAAAGCATGTATAAATGGCTCTTATATCTATAATGCTGATTTTGAAAATAGAAAAATGATCAGCCCATTCCAGAAGAGAATTTCTTGGACAATAATTTTTACCAAGGAAAGTCAGCACAAGAAGAGGAAGCATCCCTAGATTTGGACTTTTGCAAGAGCTTTTTTCTAAGCACAATCAGTTCATCAAACACTGGAGCAGGAGAGTATGCATTCTTGTTTTCTCAAAAAGAAAATTGCATCCTTAGATACTTCTATTATTTGTATGAATGTTAATCCCTAATGCAATGGTCTCAACATTTTGTAGCAAGTACATGCCTAGATTATGACCAGGAATTTCATTAAGAAAAAAAAAGTATCTTAGTTTTGTTATCTGTCCATTAATCAGGAAGGGTGAAGCAGTGCCTGACTTGCACATTGCACATCAGTGCCTGACTTTGTACATTTTCCTGCGTATTTTCATTTTCTTTCCCATTTAAAACTTGCCCAAGTTGAAGTATTTTGAGGTTTTTTGAGACTTTTGAAAGGCTCTGTATAGTTCTACTCCTTTTCATAAAGTTGAAGTGATTTCCTTGAAAATGTAGAATTATGTTACGTGATAGCAATGTTGCATAATGTCATGATAATTTGGTTAAACTTAGGTGGTTTTGGTCACTGTCTGTGTTGCATAAGTTATTGTTAGCATATGTACCTTTTCCCTTACCATGTTGGAAGAATATCTACTGTTAACACTGTAACAGCCACCAGAAAGGGAGTTTGCCCAACTGCTGGCTGCCTCTACAAAAAGGGTTGCCTACATTTATTAAAAGGTAGGTCCTCTATTGTGTGGAGACCAAGGAATCAGGCTGGCATGACCGTCAGACCGGGTGAGCTGTTAGGTCAATTTGGAACCATGGGTGCTGAACAATTTGGAGGTCAGGGTTCCTATGTCCAGAGCTTGGTTATCATTAAAAGTCTGGACCTACAAGTACTGTGGTGACAGTTCAGACCACCTGAAATGTCCCCTCTGTCTTGTTGCTTTGCTAATCTGTTTCAATATCTTTTTTGCAATTTAACAGTAAAATTAATGAAGCGAAAAACAATACTCATCCTCAGAGCTTAGCCATTACCTTAATTAAAAAGAAAATATTTAACATGACATTCTTAAGGTCAGCAGGCCCAAATGTAACCAACTGTAACTTTGAAATACCACTTAAAACATATTTAATTCGGCACTTGTGAAAGTTGCTGATTTAACAGTCCAGGAAACTCAGCTCTGTACCTTTCATAACACGAGTCATTGCGTCTGTTCCCTTTTTGAAACATCTCAGACACCCGGCGGAGGCGCTGATCTGTGCTAGCAGTAGTATTTTGGTACGTGGTGTTGATGCTTTTGTGGATCTGCTTCCTCCTTTATTTCCCTCATTTTTCCTTTTCATAGCCTTATGAGAGGCTCTTCAGGAAGGAGAAATTCAGATCATTTTTCCAATCCTCATGTACAAGACAAAAAGCCCTATACTGTGCTATAACTTACTCTTGTGTAAAGCCCTGAAAGAGAAAGTAGCGCATACAAATGGAATAGCAGAATGTTTTTTCCCAAAATTGATTGTCACAGCAAGAAAATTACACACAAACCCGTCCGTAGTCAAGGCAAGGAGATGTTCTGATGTGTTAGTGGTCAAGACCTGATATTGCAGCTTATATCTGTTCTGGAAAATGACTAATCTGGATGTACCAGAGCTGTTTGGGTTGGACAGAGAACAGTTCATCTCTTTGACAATGAAGAGTGGAAATTTGATTTGTGTTCAGTTAGCAAATGTGGCAGGGTTAAGTGCAGGTTCCATTTGTGTGTCAATACAGTGATAGAAAGGTGTCTTTTTCAAATAAACCACAGGTAAACCTTGGAAAATAGTGCAGTGTACCCAATTCTCAGGTGTTAACAGGGTTAAGAGTCCAAGGATCAATTTAAAGCAACAGTTGGCAAGTCAAGTGGGTTTCCAGATAAATGTCACTGAAGTCAAGGGGATGGTGCCAGTATTAAGCAATGCCTTTCCTTTCTAGTTACCACATGAATTCAGTCCATACAAGTAAGAAAAGAAGATCGCAGTTCTTCTGTAGCTGTTTGGTAGTCTCCAGTAAATGAGTTAAGAGTCTCGGCCCAGTTGATAATGATTGGAGAACTGCAAAACTGTCTTCAGTATGCACTGTGACTTTCCTGAATGGCTGAAAAGAGAATGGTTTATGGGGCTTGAATCCCCCTCCTTTTTCATAAGTCCTCCTAGAAGGTTCATTGGCTAGTGAGGGTGGCATGTTTGGAGTTTCAGTGGCTGTTTGTTGCATACAGTCAGATGTGTTTTAAACAAAGCAAACAAAAAAACCCACATACCTAATTGGGTATCATATCTTGCATGTGTGTAAAATTATGCAGGAAAATGTGGAGACACTTGGCATCTTACAGGAGATTCTTGGCACAGCTCCCTCTCTATCGCTTTGATCCAGATCAAGACACAGCTGCTGGCTTTTTGATTCTCTCATCAGGTTTTTTTTTCCTTTCTTAAACGCAGCTATTGCCATTAACCTCTCTCAGAAAAACAATAAAGCCTCTTTCAAGCTTCCTTCCCATTTCAAATCACTCTGTTTGTGAAGCGTTTGCTAGAAAAGAGGGCAAGGCTTTCATGTTTCCTTTTCTTCTTGAAACCACCTACCCAGTTTCACAAAGAAAGGAAGGAATGCATCCCTCAAGGCTGGGAAAGTATGTGCATCCAATACCACCTTGAAGGCTGCAGAGCTGTTAACTACTGTCTGTGATACGGAACCCATTTCATTAGGGTGGCATCTTTTAGTGTTTAACATGCAATAGTGAAAACAAAGTAAAATAAATAAAGATGAGGTCATGTGAAAGAAGAAGATATCATGGTAAAAGCGAATTAGTAACTATATTTTTAAATGCTCCAAAATGGCACTGTAAGATCCAAATAACTTCACTTGAAAAAAACCTATTTTTTAAATATTAATGGCAGATGAAAATGTTGGATTCTGGCAGAAAGCATCTCTATAAACCTGCTAACCTAACTAAACCTATGAAGAATTAATATCACGTTTGCAGTGCAGCCAGGCTTTCTTCCAGGCACGTGTTATTTGCACTTCCACTGGTTTTGAACAAACTCCAGAATAAAACATACGCCACAAACTTTCCCTTGCCACCACGTAGCACATGCTTCAATGTCAAGAAGAGTCCGTATTAGAAGGCCAGCAATGTTATCTCTTCTGATAGATACGAAATGCCTGATAATTCTTCTTAGAGGTCTCTTGAGATAACACTGCCTAAAGTTTGGCAGGGAGATTAAGGAAAGCCAACCTCTCTAGCAATAGCCATGTGAGCTCTGAGTAAATACATTATACTAAGATAGGTGATTATGACATGTCTTTTTTAAGATAATAGTAGAAGCCACTAGTTACCAGCTCAAGGTGGCTGTGCTCTCTGCATGTAATTCCAGTTGAGAAACCCATGTCCTTCACTGTGAAAGAAAAGGATATATAAATAAAAATTTGTGATTGGACATATTTTTAGAGTTGGAATATTCTCCATTGAAATTGATTTTTGTTTCTGTGAGAAAATTGTGTCTTCAGATAAAATGAACATCTTAATTTTAGTCTTATAAATTTTGAGTATTTCTTCATTTCATTTTGTCATTTTTTCTGCTTCCTTTTTTTTCTTCAAAGAGAAGAGGAGGATGAAGGTAAAGACAAGTGGAAGCAAGAGTAATATGGCTAGAAATTCAAAATTTAGGTATATAAATAAAATCGCTTCTTTTTTATGCCTCCTTCATTTTTCTACAGAAAATGTGTTTTCTTTGAAATCCTTGATATTTTTCTTACAAAACCGAAACACTGAGCCATCTGTTGTGCTTCCTGAAGTATTCTGGCCATTCATTGATGGTTTCCTTTCATGCGCTGGGACATTTCTCTGTTAGTGTGTGAGACCTGAAGGTGTGAAGCTGTGCAAACCATTCTGAAACTTTCAGAGCCCTGCCTTAGGAATTTGCTGTGTATTCAGGCTGTCATTTGTATCCATCTATTTAGGAGACTGTAATTGGGTTAACTTGTGTTGCAGTGTGAGAAAAGAACATTACAATATCATGATACAGAGCCACAATCTGCTTGTTTTATCCAGCCCCAAAGCTATAATATAGGTTATCCCTGCATGCGGGCTGATGTTATTCGTATTGCCTAGAGCTTCTTTCACTTATGTCATGTAATACGTTCTTGTCTGGTACCAGAGCATGACTGATGTTTGGTGGATCAACATGAACTTCTTCATATTACTAACTCCTAGAAAAAAAACTATCAATTTTCAGAAGGAGAGTCTTCAAGGATTTAGCATTCTAGTGAAGTAGAAAGCAATTTGATGATAATGATGTTTATTGAGAGGAGCAGTGAGATTCCACAGAGATGAACAGGAATATTTTAAGAAGTAGACACAGCCTATTTTGTTGTATTTTCTGTTTCTGCTCTCTTTGTTGCTGTACCATGAGGAAAACTAGAACATGAGATAGCTACAAACACAGAATCCATGCCAGCATTCCTTATTTTCTTTTTCTAATGTGCTCCCATATCTGTACACATTCTGTCTGCTTTGGGTTTTTTTTTTGGTACAGCTTTGGTTATGTTGCAGCCTGACAAGGATATGTTACCAGCATTGCACACTGATTTGCAGAATAATCTTTTGGATGCTGATGTTTATTGTATTCAGATGTCACAGACATTTCTTTGTCTATGAAAGCCAGTGCTCTAAGAGTTAAACGTCTGATATTTCTGATGCATTTATGTTTGAATTGGCAATGTTAAAGTTTCTATTGAGCTGGCTGGTAGTTGTCCTTTAAAAAGTTCTTGAAGGCCATAGTCTATCCATAGCGTGGGTATAGCAGAGACATTGAAAGGATCTGGCTACTGACTCATTTACACTATTGTGTATGGACATAGGTAGACCCATCAATAATGTTGAGAAAGCAGGTCATTTTTAATGATCTATTCAATATTTGGAGGGTCAATTAAAACTAGCCTCCCCTCTTTTGATTTAAACGTTAAAAAAAAATATATCACAAGGAGTCTGGTCAACATTCTGAGAATTTTTTCCAGTCTTCAGAGAAGCCCCTTCCTGTTTTACAGTATAGTTTAAGTGGTTTTACATGAAGAGGATTAAAGATGCCAAAAGGAAAGAAACAGGGAATCTACTAGGAGGAGAAACAATCCAAACTGGTATGACTGTGTGAGAAGAAATGGTGTACAGAATTAGTGTTAAAAAACATTCAGGTATTTTTTCAGAAGAAATAGGAATAAACTATAACTCCCCAGGAACCTAGGTCACAGTTAGTGCAAGAGATTAAGTTCTTGGCTTCAGTGGCAGGATGACTCTGTGACATAGAGGGTATCCTGTGATTCTCCAAGGCCTGGGATGCCATGTTCCTGTGTACCTTATCACCGTAGCTGTAACAGGAATCTTACTCGAAGGACAGCTGCTGGTCTCCATCACCTTATGCTTCTATGTATCACACCAGCCAAAGTGTCCGAATGACCATTGTCTAAAGCACTCGGTTACCTGGGCTTTCAAGGAGCAAGCAGTATTTATAGCATTTTATGAGACTTCCATCCAGATAGCCAGCCTCTCAGACCACTGCCTGGATGTATCAAATGGAATAGTTATTGGCTTTAGCCCCTTTCCAGCTGAGGCTTCCTGGCTCCCTCTTTACAGGCAGAGAGGAAGGGCAAGCAGTAGGAATGGTGATGGGATCCTAGAGGTCTTGGTAAGGTGTAGAGGTGAAGGAACTAATAAGGTGGTCAACAGTTCAATCTGTCAGACTTGTTTGTTATCCCCAAGGCAGCTTTGGGTTTACTGCCTTTCATCAATAATCTGCTCTATCTACCTTCCAAGCCCAAAATCCCATGCCATAGGCTGCCAATACAGCCCTCCATCTGCATGAAGCACCCCCACAGACAACAGCTGTAATAGCTGGCCAGAGACATCTATCACCCTTATCTCTCCTTCACTTTTTATTTCACACAATCAACCTGTTAGGACTTATTTGACTCTCCCAATCAGCTCATCAGGTGAGTTTTTTTGTGTAGGAAGGAGGAAGGCTGGGTGGGGCAACAGTCATATTGGAAAAAAAGATGAAATAAGGCACATGTTTTATTTCCCTAAGCTAAGTGGCAACTCTTGAAAATTTGATTTCTAAAGGCTATGATATTTTGTGCTGAACATACAGTATCAAGTCAAATCTTTTTTTTTTCTTCTCCAAATCTGGGTCCTCTGTAGGGCTTTCTCCTCAATGCAAATGTCAGAGTTTGACCTATTAATTTCAACAGCATGCTGACAAAATATCTAATGAGGGGAGGAACTCTGTTCTTCTACTTGGGTAATATTTACTGAGTGGCGAAATCACGAGGTGCTGGACACAGACAAGAAATTTTCTACTTCCAGGTTGTAAATACAGTCTAGATCGCAGCAGTTCTGTAGCCAATGCCATTGGCTGTTTCCGTTGGCTCATAAAAACTCTGACCTAATCAAGGAATAGACATCTGTGGTCTGTTCCTATACAGCACACTACAAAGTCATTTTATGATCTTTGTGTCTTGTCTAGGTAAGCTATTCAGTTACCTCACATTCTCCCGACATTTGCCCAGCGTTGCTGCCATAGGAATCTCTCTGATTCCTTCTCTATTTTTATTTCAGATGTGAGCTGTTTTATTGTTGCACCATGAGGTACAGGGAAATAGCTCGATTCAAAGAAGTAGGCTTCCCGAACCATGACTTACATCTATCTGTAATGATCTTGCCTCCCATGCCCTTGACACTTCATTACCCTAGTGTTCCTAATGGTACCTACAAAAATTTATGAATAAAGGGTTATCTGTAGAGGTGGTCCTTTATCTCTTCCTGCAGGCCTAAAGAAACAGCTTCTTCCCACAAAAGCTAATGTGAACAAGTGATCAGCCATACAGAGTTGGAATCTGAATCAAGAAGTGAATCAAGGTCAGCTGTAGTTGCAATAGGGTTACGCGCTCAGCATAGTCCTACAAAAGCGGTTTCATTTCATTTATTGGTTGTACTATCACGTCTCATGATAATTTATTTTCCTAGATGGTAGAGAGGAGAAAATATCAGAGAGAGGCACAGAAGTTGACATTAATCTTCTCTTTACTTTTTCCACACCTAATATGTCAAAAATGAGTCCTGGAAATACTTCAGCTTTCTGTACAACATCCCTTTCCAATAATCAAGTTTGAATTTGACATCAGGAGTTCCGATTTAACCAACATATTGCAAACTTGGCAAGGCTGTCTGTCTGATAGATCCTTGCCAAGCAGCTTTATAGTAAGTGAATTCCACAACGCAAAATAGGCAAGTCATAACTTTTTTCCCAGAGGTGCATCTAGTTTTTGATTCAGTAAAATTGCTGTCTTTTCTCTATAGAAAAATTCAACCTGAATGTAATGTAATGTTTCCTGCTAGGTTCAGAAGCAACTGTTGACTTGTGGTGAAGATTAACACAAAAATTCCCTTGGCCTTGGAAGAGGCAAATGCCCTTCCAGGAGTAGAGGCACTCAGGTTGAAGGGCCTAGAAATAATCAAAATTCACTATTGGAGGATCTCTGTGTCTAGAATCTTGAAGAAACACACTTTGAGTTAGATAAACAGGTTGCCAGGGAAAATGGGAGGGTTTTATGTGAATTTATTTAAGTAGGAGGTCCTACGCATACATAAAACGTGAATATTTGAAATACTCAGTGGTAATTTTGTAATAACTCAAATTATTTTTTCTCGAAAAAACTCTATTTTTTCTGTTCCTGTCACTTCTGTTTCCTGTGAAATTCTGGCATTTCCGTTTGTCTCTGCTTTCTAACGCACAAAATGGAAATGGTGCTGGTGGTCTCCTTTGAGCTGTGTGTTCAAACGCAGTGTGTTTATCTTTTAGCATCACTGTCTAATATTCCACTGTTCCTTACTAAGTAGTGCTGTGTCATAGAAAGTTATTAAAATCTGCAGATAAGTAAATTAGTTTGGGCAATTTTCATTAGAAATATGAGTATAGGTTTCCCATGCTGTGATATTCAGAGTGTTCATGTTCACGCATATTTTTATCTGCATTTCTTACTCCCATTCAAAGTTTTAGGAAACCAATGGAGGACTGGAAAAGCCTTCTGCTGGAATGCAGCCACATCTCAAAAGCCATATTAAGCTTCCTTTAGAGAGAGAAAAAAAAAAAAGCAGCTTAAAAAAAAGTAAGGTTTGAAAAGCTAGAAATAATCTGTTAAAGAATCCAGTCACTGTTTGTGTTTGCATATACTCATATTTTCCTCATCTTGTCTGATTGGATATGCCTATTGAACTTTAGCTCATACGCCTCGTTTGTCTAGTAAAGATGACTTACTGCTGTGTTTACAATACACTGTTGATTTTATATATAGTTTGTGAAATCTGTTATGTTCATCTCAAAAGAAACATGCAACATAGACTCTGCATTAAATTCTATTAGAATTCTATAAATATACTGAAAAAGGAAAATATAGTGATACATAGTGCTTAGTAATAAAATAATTTTGAACATGTATTTTTTTGAACTCTCTGAAGCCCTACAATACTGCACACGACTAAGGGTAGAATAGGTTTTACGAACACACTCTAGGCAAAACAAAGTTTAGATTGATTACTTCGGTCCAATGCAGCTTCAGCCCTTGTACTTCTGTATCTGCTATGCCTGGGTTAATTGGATGGTGGCAAGCTGATATTTGTGATCACCTTTCCTGTCAGGCAGCGGTGTCCTTTTTTAATGCCATTTTCCTGACAAGTGCTCACTTTTCTATGGGTTATGGGTTGAGACAGACAGCTCTGATTGCTGTTACAGTGTGTATGATGCATGCTGCGCCTTCAGCCCACAGACATCATGCAATTATACCAGCTCTCTTGATAAGGAAGCCTACTAGTTAAGGTACGCTGTTTATTTCGTGCTGCCTGTATCAGATCTCTGGTACTGTATTTTGTGTAACTGACACTTGAGTTTCTGTCAGCATAAATCTTTGGTAACGTTACCCAGTGGATTAAAACTCCAGTGGAGACATTTTGAGATGGATGAAGATGCTTTCTTCTGGAAAGCAGGTTGCTTGTTCTTGTGCCCTTCTAAAATCTGACTTGTTATTGCACCCTTTTCCTTACTGAGCGGATGTGGCATTTTTAGCAGTTAGTCACATTTTTGTCTGAGTGAGTTATGTGACAGCACTTACGAACAGAAGTGGAAGGGGCTGCTTTTAATCAGCTGACTTCTGTAATACAGGAGAAGGATACACTTTAGGGATGCTCTAAGTTTAAAATGCAATACACAGTGTGCATTGTGTCAGTCCTTTAGAGAAATAGAAGTTGACATCAACATTCAGAATGGTTCCTGTATTTTTCCTAGTCCAGCATTATATCTAAAAAGTATCATTTCTCAAAAATGTCCAGGATATGTTATTAATATTTTGAAAAGGCTGACTGTTTAGTCCTAATTATAGTTGAGGCTCATACCATCATGTAAGACAGGTTTACCTGACGCATATTGTAAACTGAGGGAACAAATTAGCCATCTGAATAATGTATTTGCCAGTGAACTGATGGACAGGTATCGCTTTCATAATTCTTTTTGCATCCTGTTTGCCTAAGTAATGCCCCGTTTTCAGTGTGTTGTTAATTTCTGTTTCCTTACTTGCATTATGATGTCCCTACATGAGAAGGATTAGCGGTCTTATGGCTGGAGCTTTGCTAGCTGTGTAGCAACAATTGTTTTCCACAAATTGTGTGGCCTAAACACACCTGAGTGTATTTCTTATTACATTTCACTGCTTCGTAATCGACTGGCAGTGTACCGTTGCTTTGTTAGGTCAGAGGAAGAAATGATTTAATTGGGCATGTAATCCTAGGTGCTGAATAGCACAGAAGCAAGCCTCCCTCTTAAGACTCCAGAACATTTCTGATTGCTCGGCTTTGCTCAGCGGGTGTCAGGTTTAAGTGAGAGCAACCGGATACGCCACATTGTTCCCCTGATTTTGAGGAAATGGGTCTAGGGCAAGCTTAGTACATGCCTGGTCATGGTAATGATGTTGTGATACTGTAGATCAGGATGCTCTGCTCGGTGTTAATTATTTGTACAACAACAGCATCCTGAGGCCCCCCAGGGTACTAGGGCTCCACTGTGGTAGGTACCACACAAATGCACTGCATGGTAAGTCAGAGACTTCATAGTCTAAAAAGACAAAATGGAGTGGCTTGTTTAAGGTATAACTGAGCAGCAGTAAAAGCAGAAAAGAGATCTTTTCTGCCTTTCAGCAATGTGCTCAAACCAGACGAGATTACATCTATGAGTGAGTTAAAATTTCAAAAGGTCTCAAGCTGCATTAATAGTATCACCTTTCAAGAAATAAGGAAACTTCTGGTGCCAAAATAATTTCTAAGTTTAATTCTGTTGATATTGTGTATTAATGTTACCTAAAAACCTGCAATGATGCATAAAGCTTTTATCAATTGCAAGATATCTGGGTTGGTGGGACAGGAAAGGGAATGCAGCTTCTATATCACATATATACTGTTCTTTGGCTGCACTTTGTGAAGGGCAGTTTTGTTTTTTTTTTTTTTGTTTGTTCTTCAGGATTTTTTTAAAAACAAACTTTTATTAGAAAAAAGGCAAACAGTGAAGGATGGAATGATGAAGGGAGAGGACATATAGTAAATTGGGAAGAATGATTTGTTAAAAGAGCTGAACTGTCACAGACAACTGGTAACTCAGTATTCCCATGGTGTTGCCGGGGAGTTTAGTCAAAAAAATTTTCAAGAAAAAAATAGAAAAAGCATGGTTCAGTATTGCTTTATTTAAGTGCTATTATTTCTTGTAGGATGGGCCATTCAAAAGTATTATCTAATAGTCTGTGCCCCAAATACGCAATCAAAAATATAAAGTTGCTTTCCAAATATCTTGATGAGGTCTTACTGAGGAGTGTGGTTGCATTTTACTTCAGCTAGAGGCCATCTCTGAGTACAAGGGACGCTCCCAGAGAGCACTCCTGTACAAGGCTGTGGGTTCATGATGAATAAGGCTCAACCGGTGAGCCCACAGTCTAAGATTGCAGCCAAAAGATACAATATGGCCTTTGAACGTGTAAACCAAGCTGGTTGTGTGATTTCTGTGAACTGAAGTTGAAAATTTGTGTTGGCTACATTTGAAGAAAAGTATTACTAAACTGAAGGAGTTTCAGGGGTCATGGGAAGATTAAAGTAAGGACTGGAAAACATGCTTTCCGATGAGAAAGTCAGAGGACTGAGCAGGTTTCTATTATGCCTTGGAAAGCTGTGGGGAGTGTTTACAGTCACAGAAAGATGAACCTGGAATCTCAAGTCATCTGTTCTAGCGCTTTTCTTGCTCTAAGGCAGGACTATATACACCAGCATGACTCTGGCAGATCCTTATCTAAACCACACTTTCAAAACCTTCAATAAAAAAGATACCCATTAAACTTTGCCAGTGTCAGCATTTCACCACTTTACAAAATGAATAAGAAATGGCAATAACCTTAAAAAAAAATTTTGACTTGATCACAGTCCTACAATTAATTTCTGGAAGTATGACATTAGATTTTAATTTTATTTATTATTATTTTTTTTAATACAAGAGATAAAAGTTAAAACAAACGGTAATGATCTGCTTTTAAGGACCTGCTGAGCAGAAGATTATATTCCCACTGTTGTGTTCAATAGCTCTTGATTGACTTTCCTGCCATGAATTTGTCTATTTTTGAATGTATCTTAGGCATGCAACATACCCCGTGAGAGTGAGTTGCCCAGTTCAGTTATGTACTGTCTCAAAATGTACTTCCTTTGCTTAAATTTTATTACCAAATGATTTTATTGCGTATTTGTAGTTCTTTGAGTTATTAAAAAGAAAACATCTGGTTTTTATGTTTTTATATATACAGTTTCAAGTTTGGTGTTTTTGAACCTTTTATATTTCCTCATTTTCTTTGCTGATTGAGCTTATACAGATCTGCGTACTGTATTCAGAAATTAAACTCAAAGGTACACCATTAATTATAACAGAGATTTTCCTTTAGTCTACTGTTCCTTTTCTTTATAATTCTGGACATACCACTTGCCTTTTTGACCGTGTTCAACACTGGGCCAATCTTATCAAAGAAGCAAATGCAATGACTCTGAGCTGTAATGATTCTTTCCTCAGCTGTAAATGTTCAAATCACAATTGAGCGTTGTTCTAAAATATATTCTGTAGTTCAAAAAAGAATCAATTCAGGCAAAATATATGGTCTCATAAAATTTTAGAGCAGACTAGATGATAACAATTGTCCTTTTTAGCCTTATAAATTATGTATTTGTGAGATTTGCTTCTTTTAAAAACCATGGCCATTAAGAGTAATAATTGCTATTTATTTTGTCCTGTATGTATATTGTTCTCTCTGATAAATAGATTTGTAATTGGGATTTAGTGGATCTGGTTTGACATCTTAAAGAAGCAGCAACAAGCAGTACAAAACAAAAGATGACCTAATGCTTCTTAGAATATCACACAAAAGTCACCCCAGATTAGCTGTCCTGTGTACATCTTGTCACCTCAATAACATTTTTCCTTGTTTCAAGATAACTATAAAGTGCTGGAACCTCGATCAAAAACTTCCAAGTTGAGTGAGCCTATCACTTCTTTAACAACATTTGCAACTTTTGATTCTTACGTTTGCCAGATGGCTGTGCTGCTCATTGAGCATGGCTTCCCTGCCATTGCTGTTTATTTAGTTAAAGGAAGACTTCAGCCAGTAAGCTCTCCCTTTACCCAACTGTAGAGTTTTGTATGTATTAAATGAATTTAAGAATTAGTTCCAAGTAGTATTAGAAATGGTATTAAATATAACCAGAGTGAAAAAAAGAAAAGTCTGCACTGAATACAGCCTCTAGTGTCTCTCCTTAAATCCAGTGAAAATATTTATCCCAGAAAGGCCTGTCCAGCCGCACGTTTCCTTCTAGTTGCAGCTCAGAAGGGCACTCTGAGTGCAATGCTGGTTTTCACCCCCTTCCTAGTCAGTAAAGAACTTTGACATCAAGTGCTTTGACACTGTAGTAACTAGTGAATATCCTTTGAGGAATATACATCTATGCCTTCAGTTCTACTGAATACTTAACTACATTTAATACTATTGTGCAAAGTCCACCAAACCACAGAAAGTGAGTGATCTGACAGCTGGGCTAACATCCAGAATCCATTTTTTTTGCAAAGAAAAAAAAATACAACCCCTCCCATAAAAAAAAGGAAACCAAGCAAAGACAGACTTGAAGAATAAATAGGGGGAAAAAAAAACTCCAAAGAGGGAGAAATAAACATTTGGTCTCTTTTGGCTCTCTTTACGATTCTGAGGGCCATACGCAGAAGGAAGCCATTCCAGGAAGAGCAGTGCTTGAGCTTGTAAGAAAAAAAAAAACAATTTTCCTGAACTTAAAGGTAGCAGAGTTAAAAATATATGCATGAGGCGTTTGGGAGGGGGAAGTTTACAAAACCTTCCTACAGGGCAAAAGGCTTGTTGTATTACTGAAGGAACATGTGTCACTTCGAAATGTGGGCAGCACAATCAGGAGTGGTCTTCAGGAAGCAGTAACTAGGAGTATTGTCTGCCAGGTTTGGGCTGAGGTCTAGTTGTGCTGGAACCTGCCAGGGTGGGAGGAAGCAGTCTGCACACTTGTGACTTGTGAAAAATAATAAAGTAAAATGAGTGTGAGAAAACACAGTTACTTGAAATCCTGCTAGAATCGTAGGATATGTTTTAATTTTTTTCTTTTACACTTAGTTTCAGAAGAAGAAGCAAAACAACATAAAGATACTGGGATAAACTCTGCTTCTGCTTGCATCAGTAAGAATTCTGAGTTTCTTCAGCAGAATTGCTATTGATTCATATCGATGCAGCCAAGAGTAGGATTTGTCCTATTGCCTGGGGTTCTCTCTCTTGGTTTTTGGAATGAAATCCTTTCTGTACACAGGGAACAGCTGTATACTTTCAGTCTGGGTGATGTGAATTTTAGATTAAGAAAAAGAAGAATGAAAGATAAAGCCCTTTCGAGAGTACACAGTATATGTGGCTATCAGTGTATGTGCCATTTCAACCACAGTCCAACTGCTAATCTGACAAAATTACTGCCACCCCCACTTGATTTTCCACCTAATCTGCTACAGAAATACAGGTGCCTTTAAAATGCAATGGCACACTGGGGGGGTGGGGGTGGGGGGAAGATCTGACAGTTACACAACAACGTACATCACATGAAGTATTTGCATGCAGACAGGCTCTAGCCCTCCTTGGGTTAGGGAAAACAAAAGAAAAAAAAACTGCCTGTGAAAATGTCAGACCTCAAATGTTTTGGAGGTCCCTTCAGAGGAAGGGAATGGGTTTCAGAGGAGCTGAAGGTAGAAGCTGAAAAAAGCTTAGGACCTTGCCCCACTTGGATTGCAGCTGTTTTCAGGGATGAGACGGTTGAGGGGAGGTAGCAGGCTACAGCAAACCAGCCAAAAGGTTAGGATTTCGTTGCCAAAAGGCTGGAATTTCACAATCTCTGTCTCAAACTAGTGCATTGTGAAGCTGTTGGATAGTACTCTCTGGACTAAAAGGATAATATCATGCTCCTTCAGTGCCCTCCAGATTCTTCCAGTCAGGTTGCGTTCTGTCCACCGAAGTGAGATGCAGACATTGCCCTTGGTGCTTTAAGAGGCCATTTTCAGCTCCTGCCTAGTTCATATTTCCAACTTGTATTTACTCTTTAAATTATCAAAATGTCATTAGTGTTTAAGTAAAATGTGTCTGGGTTACAGGGCTTGTAAAGCAGGGTAAGATAGGTGACTGTCACCCCTCTTTCACAGATGAAGAAACTGTTTCATGGAAAGGTAAAAGAAAACACTGCCGAAAATAAAATAACACTTAAGGGTGAGATTCCAGATCCCAGGCTGTAGATTAGCCCCTGTGTTATGTAATGATGTTCTTAATGTTTTGGGAGCAGTGTATATAACAACCAACTGCTGCCAGGAGCTTGTGGAAGGGTGGTGTAGAATAGATACACCAAGGTGAGGCCTTGTATATTCTTTTTAGTACTTTGCTTTCTTTTGTTCATGTAATTTATCTGCAACCATTCAATTATGTAATCATAATTATTTGCCTCAAGTCTTGGCAGAAATATATCTCCAAAAAGGCTATTAAGTGAGGAGAAGGCAACGTGGCTTTTGAGGACAGCAATTTTGGGGGACACATGATCACCTTTTCATGGAAGGTGTTTGTGGCAGCCCAGTGAATGCTGATGCAGAGAGGAAAAAACACACACTGTCTATTAAAATTCTCTGGAGTCCTTCTGGAGCATGTGACTTACATACTCCATGCGGCTATGTATTCATCTTTTCCCTTCCTTTATGGATGGATTTTTTTTTTCCTCTAACTACAAAATAAACATAGTGGTTCAAAGGTAAATCTTTCTTTGACATATACTTGCTGGTCTAGTTAATACCCATGTCTGGTAAGAAAAAAAAAAAAAAGCTACTATCTGTACTGAAAATTGAATGAAAGAGGTCATGTCTGTCATGAAATGTTAAATTTTAATGGTAAAGTTTGTCTTTCAAATTTAGAATGAAGGAAAAAGTCTTCATAAAAGCTGCTTTTAATGAGGTGTTGTAGTGTAGGAAACTGTGGAAATGAAGAGATCTTGAAAATAAATCCTGAATTTGCCCTGTGTCCGTAGTCATTGTTCTTTGCTGTAGGTTTTTCTTTCTGCTTTGCTTTACTTCTTTCTAACAGGAATGAGTAAAGTAATTGTTGCTTTTTTTTCTTGTCTTTTTTTTTTTTCTTTCTCCAGAGAGAGTCTGGTGCCCTAGAGATATAAAATACCATGAATAAACTGTATCTTGAAGTCTGTGTGTGCAGTATGGCTTCAATAGCCCTGCTTTCAGATAATTGTGTTACATTGTTTTATCCTGGTAATTGGAAAGGAACCATTTTCATGACAAACTCCTACTCAGTCCGAGTAAGAGTATCAAAATCTGGCTTAATGTCCTGCTCCTGCAAAACTTAGAGAGTCATGGGGAGCTCTGCCCAAGAAGGGACTGAATAAAGCTGGAGGAGGCCTTTGATTAGGGTCATGATTTGTTTTACACATTTTTTTTGGCGTTTCTCAGTTGCAACCAAGTGTGCTACTTTCAGAAGGGGTATGTTTCCTTGGCTGTGAGAGTGGGTGGCAGTCTGTTTGGGGTAGGGAGGGTACCAGTTTGCTCATTTCCCTCCTTTCTCTAGCAGCTTGAGGGGTCATTTCATAGAACCACAGAATGGATGGGGTTGGAAGGGACCTTAAAGATCACCTTGTTCCAACTCCCCTGCCATGGGAAGGGATGCCACCCACTAGAACAGGTTGCTTAAAGCCCCATCCAACCTGGTCTTGAACACCTCCAGGGATGGGGTATCCACAGCTTCTCTGGGCAGCCTGTTTCAGTGCCTCATCACCTTCTGAAGAATTTCCTTCTAACATCTGATCTAGATCTTCCCCCTTTTAGTTTAAAACTGTCCTCCCCTGTGCTGTAACTATCTGCCTAGGTAAGAAATCACTCTCCGTCTTTTTTATAAGGCCCCTCTAGGTACCAGAAGGCCTCCATGAGGTCTCCCTGGAGCCTTCTCTTCTCGAGGCTTAACAACCCCAACTCCCTCCAACTCCCTCAGCCTTTCTTTAATAGGAGAGGTTCTCCGGCCCTCTGGTCATCCTCATGGCCCTTCTTGAGCTGCTCTAACAGGTCTGTGTCCTTGTTGTGCTGGGGGCCCAGACCAGGATGTAGTAATCCAAGTTGGGGCTCAGTTTGCAGTCCTCCACTTGTAGAATCTTCTCTTTTGCAGTTTATCCTCTTATCCATGGGTTATCACTACTTCTTTAAATTAAGTTTGTCCTTCAAGCCTGGGGAAGGGAATGGTGAAAGGCACTATCTCATTTTCGTCAAAGGGGAGATCAGAAATGTTTTCTCCTTCTTCAGGGGAGATTAGTTAAACTTCTCACTGTCTCCTTCCCCATTTACAAATTTTTATCTCTGCTTCATTCAGCCTGTAGGGCTTGAAAATACATATCTTTCTCTCTGCTGAATACCTCTTAATCCCTTCCTCGGTGGTGGTGGTGGTGGTGGTGGCGGCTATCTGTTCCACTAGACATGGCGTAGCTTTTCATGTTACATGTTTATACTAAGCCTTCACCAGGGTGGACTCTTCTCTAAGCGGTCACTGTGCTAGTTTGGAGAACGTGATTGACATTCTGAGGGTGACTGAAAAGCAGTATGAGAGTTTCTCTGGGAGGTTGTTTGTGAAAACATATGGAGACAGTAACCAAGTGACCTGGTCAGTAGACATTCTTTGAGTCCTGCTGTCTAGGAAGAAGTAATCACTTGTTCTTTGCTAATTACTGTGGAGACACTTTATTAACACAAGAGATTCACTCACAGTGATACAAGATCACTTCATAAGTCAAAAAATGGTAAAGCGATGCCAGCAATAGCTTTACCTGGAAAAAACCTCTGCTCAGTGAAAACTCCTGTATTTTGGGGGTAGCATAAGAGAGGAAAGTTTGATTATTTTCAAATGATGTCTGAGTTCATGCATCTGCTGGGAGCATCAGTCCACTTACCCTCTGTTACAGGGGTAAAAAGATTATTGTTATCTTGCAGAGAAGTCAGTCCAAAGCACAGTAGTGTGAATGAACATGAGACTCTTGCTATCCAGTATGTACGTAGTAAAGTCTAAAATTTATCATTATAAGGAGAAAGAATGTAATATTAGGATGCATACTATTACAATGCAAATTCCGAGTAATTGAAGCACAGTCTAGTTTTGTAGTGATCTCTTTAGCTACAGGACTGTTTTCCTTTTGAACTGGTAACAGTATTGTAGTTCAAAGAATATGGGGATAGCATTAGAAAAAAAGAAGTCTGAGTTATACTGCAGGTCTGTTTTGAAGAGGCTATACTTAGATATGAGACAGCTATCCACTCTCTGGTTTTGTTTCTTCCTTGACTTCTCTATTAAAACAGCTAATAAGGCTAATGCCAATTTTATGGTACGGATGGTCAGCACACTGATGCTCTTCCTTGTTGAAGGCCTGAAGGTGTGTTTTGGTTGCTTCCATACGTACACTGGTGGGGATTTCTGACATCCTTTAGATCAATATTTATACTTTTACGTATCTAACCTGAATATACTTTGGGTCCACATTTTACAACCTCAAGTCATTGAATCTGGTTATTGCTTGGAACTAGATGGGGCGAGCTGCAGGAAAACGTGTTATGGCCAGTAAAATTGCATCTGTCTGCTCTTTCCATTCAGTCAATGGCTGGTGGAAAGTTTTGGGAGAACACTGCAGGGGACTGCTTTATTATTAAGTCATTGCTTGAAGTGTGTGATATAGAAAAGGTAAAGACTGCAGCCACTCCCATCCTTTGAAAGTCTGGAGTGTTTTCCATTTGGCTTAGGAGTAATTAGCTTCCCTCAGGTGGTCAAAGTTGGTTAATATGTTTTTGCTACCTTCTAATTCTTTCCTCCTTGTACCTGTGTTCACCCTGCTGGATCCCATGGTTATTTTTTGGGGGGTGAGGGCTGTTCTGTTCTGTTAATCTGTTTGTGAAACAGTTGAGTTAAAGCCTGTCTATGGCTGCATTTCAGATGGCAATTGAACAGGAGAATAATTAATCAGTGGAGTTGTTGCTCAAGTAACTATATATCCACATCCCTTTGGTTTTATTGCCTGATTTCTCAGCTGTCCTCTGCGATGTTTTAAGAGAGCAAATGAGTCACTATGTTCAGGTGAAAGCTGTAAAGAAGAGTGCAGAAGACGATGTTAGCATTGAAGCAGAGCCAATGAAATGTATCCTGACAAAGCTCAAAATGATGCTTCTGTGTATTCTGTAGTGCCATCTACTGGCACAATTACCCAGTAGAGATTTATAGGCCGGGAACATTCTCCTAATATGCAGCAATTTGCAATTTTTTTTTTTCTTTCATTTCAGGAGCAAGGCAAGATCGGTGTGGTCTTCAATATTGGTACAGTGGACATCTCTATTAAAGAGGAAAGCACACCTGTAAATGATGGCAAATACCACGTGGTGCGCTTTACCAGGAACGGTGGCAATGCCACTCTTCAGGTTGACAGCTGGCCAGTGAATGAACACTACCCGACAGGTACATACTTTTTTGTCTTTCTTTTTGTCTTTTTTGTCTCTCTTTCTGTCTGCCCGTATCTACAAACTAACGTTTAACAACAACCGGATACTGTATAAATCTTTGTTGCTTCATCTCGGCAATAAATTGACCAGAGCCTAGTGGTGCATATTCTGTCTTCTGGAAAACACAGTAATGTTTTTTTTTATATATATACAAAGAGTAAAGCATGACAACTATGTGGTATGATACACGTAGCTCATGCTATTTTGGAGGTCTCTAAGTGAATCCTGGATCTGCAGAGAGTCAAAAATCTGATTCAACAACAAACTTGGTTTTGCTACTTGTGGTGTTTTCTAACTATTGAAGCGAGAAAAGTTTTGAATGGACCTTATGAAAAGGAGAGGCATCTCTAGTCAGTCACAAGATACAGACTGTATAGATATATAGCTGAACTGTAATGTGAGAGATTAAGTTGCAAATATTTGAATGAACCTTACGCTTGCCTCAATTTTTCTTCATCTGTTTTTCACTCTTTAAAGTTCGCAGGTATAGAGATTTATATAAAATCTAGCCAAATCTGTCAACTCTTAGATGGCTTTGGGTCAAAATACAGGGGAGCAATTCAGTTTCTCTGTGGAAGTCATCACACCAAGTACACTAGGAGTAGGGAACAAGTGGCTTTTGAATCACTGTCCCGTATGTTCTCCCACTACTGGTGATAAAACAACCTTATGATACCATGTCACCACGTTAAAAGGTCAAACTCACCCCAAGTGGAAAACAGATTGCTGTACGTGATGCTGACAGTACATAAGATAGCTGTGTCTTGGTGATGTGGATGTTTACAAAAGGTAGGAGGAGCACAAGGAAACAATTCCAAGGGTAGCCACATACTTCTTATTCACATTTGGTTGTCTAAGATCGAGAGACGATCTTTTTGCTTTCCAGTATTAAGTCTATGCAACTTCTAGTTCTTCCTTTCTAGGTTATGCATAACTGACCTGGGATAGAAGAGGGAAGAATTTACTGATAAACATAAGGCAATTTGTTGGTTGTGTAGGAGTTGCCCATGAGCCACTTAACCTCAAATAATGAGAAATATCCTAACTGTTTACCTCAGACACTAATAAATTACTCTAAGGGGATAATTTCATCTCTTCCACTTATTCAGAAAGTGCACAGGGAAGTTTTTAATACACGTGATCTATTCTATGGTGCTCTCTACTTCATATTCAATATGACACTTTGTCAGCATTTTGATGCTGTATATGCAAAAGAGTACGTTTTAATAATTATCGTTGTTTTTGTGAAATAGCTTTCCAAGAAAGCAATGACAAGCATGCTGAGTTAAATTCTAGCTCTGCTTTCTATTGGTTAGAGAAGGTAGGGTGGCTAGGAGAGGCCCAAACTGAGCATCTTTCTTCTGCTCCTTTCATCAATTATTTTGTGGTAAAGTGCCTCTGATCCTGTTGGCAGCCAATTATAGACAGTAAAAACCCGATGAATAAATTTTCTTCTCGTATTACTTGCTGTAGTAAGTCCCTGGTGTAAAGAAACAAAATATTCATCTCATTGCTTTAGAGACTTTTTTTAAAAGGGAAAATAAATCACACTCAGAGTATACCTCAGTACCCTCTGCTTCTGCCTTGGTTAAGATAGTCCTGTGTTTTCATTAGAAGATGTATGGTTTTACAGTATTAGCATTAATCTTACCTTCTGTGCTAGTATAGAGCATAGGCTGTTGTACCCCAAGGGAAAAGGACACCTTTACATTCCACACCTTTTCCTTTCCATGTGTGTATTTCAGTTCCTGGCTGTTTGTAGGGAATATAGTTTTCAGCCTGTCCCTGTGAAAGTAAGGCTTCGGGATCATACTTTGTGTGTGCATGTGTCTCCCTAATTCTTTCCAGCTGATTTCAAATGGATTTTTTAGCCAAATTTGACAGAGGGGACAAAAGTCTGAAAAAAATAAATAAATAAAGGTACCTACATGGCTAGTGAAAATAACCAGTGGAGGAGTGCAACATTCCAGCCCTCCCTGGGGAAGGATCTGTGTCTTGATCTCAATTCATGTTAAATGACAGAATATCCATATAATGAAAAGGCATTATGGATGTCTCAGCTTTGCAAAAAACTTCAGTGAGAGAAGCCAATAGCGACAGGAAACCAAACCTTATTAGTTCAGTTTTCTGGGGAAGTAATGGCTTAAAAGACAACTGAACAGGAGCTTTTGAAATGAATATTTTGTTGTCTTTCACAGACTAAACATACACCTAATTTTTTTTGTACAGAGACTGGTATTCTGGTGTTCAGCAGAATTTCAGCTTTGGAGCAAGCTTTGTGGTTGGGTTGACTAATCCAGTATGTTTCAGCTAGAGACTGCTGAAACTGCAATTCATATCAAACTCGTGTAATGATATCTAAGGAATCCTCTATTTTACATGTAGAATTAATTCAATTTTGGAAGAGACGGCTATATTGTTATATGTAATGTTTAAGGAACAACTTCTGGCACATGCATGTTTGGGCATGCCATGTTGTCTTGTAATATGAACAATTTCACATGTACATAATTTCCTGAACAGAGCTGCAGCCTAATGTTCACAAATTTGACAAAATAGTAAAAGTGCCTTCTTTGTCATCACACATCCTGCTAACTTTGGGCATCAGGGTGGCATTCTTAGTGGTATTTCTATGCTCACCTCTGAGCTTTATTAGCTGTTGAAGGATAGTACATTAGACTCATAATTACTTGCTCAATGGAAAGTACAAATAAAAGTTTGATGCTCATTATGAGCAGAGAGAGAGAATATTGGCTTTCCTTAAAGCGTGGTCTTCAGTTAAATTGAAATTAAATGAAATTAGCCCAATGCGATTGAAAGACTCCAAAGATGCATTTTTGCAACTTTGTATAAAAGACAAGGAACTGGAAGGAAAACAGAAAAGCAACAAACCTACAATTCAGAAGCTGACATTTTGTTTTTTATAACATCCAATTACATCTCAGCCACCTGCAACATGAGCTTTATGCTTTCTTGTGAGGAAAAGGGCTAGAGATAAATTGTAAATTAGGAGGGAATTAACTTGAAGCTAAATTTGGCTAAGCTTTGGGTCTGAAATAATCCCAGTCATTAAAGATGATCACTCATTGTTCATACCATTCCAAGTCTACCAGAGTCTCTCTTACTGGGCAATAAGACTCTGAGCAGTGACCCAGTGCAGGTATCTCAGACGAAGCTCTTGAGAAATGGGAAACAGCAAGCAGCAGTTGCAGTGGGACTGCTGTCTGCTGCTCAGCTGTTGTGGCTTAGTTCAGGCAAAGCTGTTGAGCCGTTTATGATTTATTTGTGTTAGTTTTGCTCTCTCTTCTTTCCCTCAAGTGTGCAATAAGGAGATGGGCTTTATCCATAGGCTGTATTGATAACCAATTCCTTGATGCTTCATTCATGAAGTTGATCATTACAACGTATTTCTCAGTCAGGGTATGTATACCTTTTTTAACAAATACATATGAATTTCTGTGCCTACAGTGCAGTTTTCAATGACTGCCTCCCTTCTGCTGTCTCACATGCTCTCAACTTTTGGTGTATGTCCCGGATAACAGATTGTACTTGGTGGACGTTTTTCTTTCTTTTATGTTGTTGCTGAGAGCCTTCTCTAAATCTAAATTAATCTTTTTGGTGATGAAGTCGGAGTCGTTTTGGGATAAAAGTAAGATAGGAAAGCTAGTTAAAGCAGGTGAAGCCTCTGACATGACTTTGTTTCAGATTACAGTGAAACCCATAAAATTTGAGGCACTCGAATTTGGTGAGAAGGATTCAAATCAGGAATCCTGAGGTTTGGCAAAGAGTCAGCAATTACCAAAAGGGTTAAAAACCAGTCTTCTACCTTGACACAGATACTTCAGTGCCCAAGTTTTCATTAGTTCTGAGGTGGGAGTTGTCTTTTTTCCCTCTCCACTCTGTTTGCAAAGAATTACTTTGTTGCCAAATTTGTAGCATACATTGAAACGAGCCTGGTGTTCCCCTTCATCCATCCATGCTACTGTTCCATCCATTCTCTATGACTACATCTTCTGCAGTAGAAAAAGAAACAAAACTAGGTGTAGAGAAGCTTTAAATTGTGAAAGTATGAGTGAAAACAAACAAAAAAAAAAACAGGAAAGTCCCCATTGGAGTAATATTTAAAAGGAGAAGATTAAAGGAAGGGAGGCAAGAGGCAGGAATATGCTGTCATTTAAAGAAATATATGTTTTAGAGAGGGAATGGTAGCCTGAATTTTATTCATACATTAAAAAAAGAAAGAAAAGAAATAGGACAGCATTAAACAACTGGATCCTTATCTGAATTCATTAGTTGAGTCACCCAATACAGATTTTATATTTTTCCCTCTTATCATTCTCTTGAGTGATCTCTGTTGTCTTCTAGGAGTCTCTGCCCTTTCAAATGACATTAATTTGCAGTTCTATTGGCACTGAATGAAAGAAAAAGATTTTGTCTTCTGTGCCCCTACTTCATTCTCTGTCTCAAGTACACATTTGTGAAGAATCTTAGGAAGCTGGACAGTTAGATCTCAACAACAGAACTTCAGACACTTTGTGACTGCTCTGGCAAGTTCTGTGGCCTGCTAAGAATATATCTTTAAAACAGAAAGTTGGTTCTGAGGCCCCTGATGTCAGCGCTGAGGTTTTTCTTCAGACTAGTTCCAGTCTCAAGGACTGAATGTCCCTGAACAGCTGGAGTGTATCTTCTGTGTTAATTTCATTTGAAAGGAATCCATTTTGCATTCCCTGAGAGCATTTCAGTATGTCAACCAAAGTGTAGCAAGTAGAGAGTGTTAGGAGGCACATCTCAGAGGCATGCTCCTGATGAAAAGGAGCATGCCTCAAGAGCTAGAGCTGGACAAGGGAGCTCATTCTTTCATTACTACATCTCATACTCATGTTGCTTAAACAGTCAAATATATGATTTCTGCTCCCATCTTCTGTTCAGCTGGGTCATTTCACCAATACTATCCCCCCTGTAACTGGCCCAGGAGAAGAGGTCACATGGTTATGAAAATGAGTGGCCAGGAGATGGTGAAAGATAAAATTACTTCCTTTGTCAGCAAGGCTGCTTTATGCCAGTTTAATGTCTTTACTGAACTACATCCAAAAGTATTTTTCTCACTTGCCGCTGCCTAAAACAAATTGCTTTCCAGAAGCACACATTAAAATGATAGTGCTCTAGGTTGTCTTACCAACCTAAAATGTGAAAGGCATGAAGTTTTTCTTCCAACAATACTCACTTTCATTTACTCAGTGGAAAGATTGGCAATTGCTTGTTAGTACCAGGGAGGCGATGTGAGGCAGGGAGGAAAATTGGTTGAGTTCGTACACTATCTTTCAAGAAGTTTTCCAGCACATTGTTCCACTCCAGTGGTATCAGAAGATATTTGGCAAAGGTTACAGTGTTTTGTTTAAATGAAAGGAGAAGCTGCAGAAAAAAAAAAAAATCTAGTGACTACCCATTTTAAAACTATTTTTCACCTTATCGCCTTCATCTTTGAGAAAATTACCTAGAAGGTTAGTTTTGGGACAGCTGAAATGATGTATTTTATCTGTGTATTGATTTAATAGATACTATTTCTCATCTGTTTTAACTGTAGAGAAGCAATCATAGTGGTGGAAACAAGTAAAATATTTATGTTGATTGTCCCCTTTTGATACAATTTGACAATATGCACGATTCTACCTTATCTTTCTGTTACTAAACATCTTCTGTGAGTAAAGAGATACAGATGGAGATGTGGGGTTTTTTTGGTCCTGCTGACGGAGTGGTCCAAGACCATTGGATACTTCAACGAAGTGCTAAGTATGTCTTAATGGGATGATAACTTTTTTTTTCCTTAATACCTACCCAAAATTATTGTAGGGATTTTAAAAATGCAAAAAACATGCAGCAGTACAGTACACCAAATAGAGCTTGAGTTACGTGAGCATTGGGAATTTAACAGGGCTTTTAGGATGGAGGGAAAAGAGAATTGAGCTGTTTCAGGGAGAGGATGCTGAATACTCTAAATGTTAAAAGGGAAGGGCACTTAACAAGCAAGCGGACTGAGGTTGGTTTAAATATTAAGTGTTGTATTCATACCTTGTGTCCAATAATAGGTGCAGTTGGAATTTGCTGTGAAAAATAAAAACTGACTTGATTGTCAGAAATGCTGGTTGTTCACAGCTTTAGCTGTCTTTAAATGGAGTATTGGTACTCAGTATCTCTAAAAACGGTTATTCACATCTCTACAAATCAAATTCCTTGAGCTTTACATGACTGCCAAACTAGAGTTCATAGCCTGCTTTGAAACAGGTCATTTCTTGTCCTACTTGAGCCATTTATCACCTTTCCCTTGATATTTTCAATCTCCTTCCAAAGTGACGTGATCTTTTTATTCAAAGAAGTCCCTTTTCCACCTCATCCCTCCACTTGAGGGACTTTGAGGAGGGTGTTGTTTCTTTTCTTTTCTTCATTCTTTCTGGTTTTATTTAGGTTTTATCAGCAACAATTTCTTTCTCTCCCTCTGTGATTTCCCAGCCATGAGATAAATAGCCTTGTATCTTACAAGCTAAATACAATTACTGCTATCAAAAACAGAGTCTTTCTCTCCCTGTAAATGTCTCTTGGAAGCTGATAAGATGTTCAAGGCAAACTGCAGGCTGCTGCCTAATCCTGAGATTAAACATAACCACCCAGAAGACAGCAAGAGATAATTTTGGGGGTTGGGGGAGGGCAGGCAGGGGAGGAAGAGAGGAGGAGAAAGTGAGATCCTCTCTTGAGATATTAAGAGGACATGCACAAGGCTCAAGGTTATTTGTAAAGGAATTACACAAAACACACAAGAGCTTGTTATGATGAGGAATTTCCTCAGATAATGCAGTGATTGTTGTAGTTGTTAAGGACAAAATTTAGCAGGGATTTGTTTGATGTGAAGCATGGAGGGGAGCAGTAGGAAACAGCTTCTAGGCATATCTGCCGATTTTTATATATTAGTCCCCATCTTGTCCTTGAAACATGAGGTCTCACAAGGTTACATGCAGATGCCTCATGCGTGCTGGCTTGGATATGTCTCACAGGCTTGATGCTGAATACAGGGACATGGTAAATTTCCCGAGAGTAGAGCAAGGGTCTGAGCTAGCTCTGCTTTTGTTACCAACTGACCATCTGAACTCAGGTAACTTAACCCTCCTGTATGCAAACCAGAGATAACACTAATCTTTTAGGAAATAGAAATGCCTTAATTAATTATGGAGAAGTAGTGTGTTACACCTGTAATAGTCTTTGAATATAGCCAAGGCAGGATTTCTGGAGACAGAGTCTTTATGAGTCAGTCCAGTACCACAGCAAAAAGCAGCTTTGCTTCTGGATATGCAGGTTCCCCTAGTTCTTTCATTAGTGGCATTTTCTTTTTCTCCCTCTGCAAAGAAGCTTTCTTTACAGTCCTGTGTTTCTGAAAGCTTCTCTGTATTTTCAAAATGTATCAATTGGCCTAATAATGGATATTACCTCCCCCACCTTTGCTTTATTTAATTTGTAATGCATTAGCCAAGAAGGTGGAGAGGTTTGGATAATCTAATAGTATCATCACTGGAGGATTTAAGAGAAGACTGTATATTCTTTCTTCAGCTAATATGTCCTCTGATATTGGAGATGATATGCAAATACTGTGATTATTAGTTCTCATGAGCTCAATAATGCCGAGTCTGATGCTGATTGGGACATTAACAAGGAAAACGCAAAAGCAGAACTAAGTGGGATGTCTGAGTCACTGCAAAATGTTCTTCCTTTCTAAGTTTTTTATTATCCTTGCAGAGTACCTCTGAACGGCTTGTCTTGTACTACTTGAATGATTTCCAAATATTCAGTTGATGAGCCTTATTAGAGGAAACAGGTAGCTTTCTGTCCTTGCAGAGCGTGGCTCCTCCTCCCCCAAACTCCTGTCTGCTTCAAAGTGATTTTAGCATCTCTTCTTTTTGGCAGCTACTTTCTACCACCCCCAACTCAAGTTTCTGCCTTCTTGTGCCCTTTAGTTCTCCTTTCCCTCCTTTAGACTTGATTGTTATGATCTCTTCTCACTGATACCGAAACCAAGGTAATAAGAAACTTGGCTGAATCGAGTTGTTTCCATGAAGAAGCATGTGGATCTTGTACATTACCACTTGCAGTCATTAATAAATCCTATTGTTTGATGTGCAAGCTGAAGGGATGTCTTTGTGGTACTGCCAGATCCCGCTGTGGTTTTAATATTTTCCTATCCAAATGCCCCTGTCAGTGGGTAATGAGTTAAGAACAAGAGCGCTGAATTTCAATTAGCCTTGTGGGTTGAATGTGATCCCCAGAGTTCCTGTCATACACTTGTTTGTGGGTTTTGATTTTTCATATCGTACTCATTTTGTGGGGCTTAAATGAGCTCATAGATGCTTCCTATCAGCATGAATTAGAGACAGCATGTAAAGTACCTTTGACAGATTTACTGCGTTTTATAATGAGGCTAAAACATATAAAAAGACAAGGTTAATAAAACAGCATTGGAGAAGCACATTCTGAAGGGAGTACTGTGACATATGTTGAAATATCTGCCAAGAGGGATGATTAAAGCATGACAAGTTGATGAAATCAAGAGTTGATTGTAGCTTGTCACTCTAGGGCCATAACATCTATAACATATTTATAAGGTAGAAAAACAGATAAATATGGATACGTGAGACGAACACTCAGTTTTGGGACCCTGTACCCTCTAAGATATAAACTTACACATACTAAGACACCAACAAAAAAAATGTGCTTTGGAATTTGCGCAGAAACACCCATGTACACGTGTTAATGCATGCACATCCATACAGAGCAATGGGATAGAATCTCACATGATAAAAAAAAAAAAAAAGTTATGTAAATATTGCCACTACACTCACAGTTTCACTTCTGTATACTTTGTCTTTTGCTTTCCCACAAGAATAATGCTGTGGTTCTTTTCAATGTTGTCCTTATGCCCAAATAGTTGCATGGAGGTGTGGTAGGGCTTGTCTGTCTTCTGAATTTTGTCTTTGAGGACAAAGGAGAGGAACGACAGAGGAAAAAAGAACAAAATGACTATGTTGCAACTTTCAATACACATCCTTCTTGTCAGAGTTTCATTTCTTAAAACTGGTTCAGGCTTTTACAACATGCTGCACTCAGTCATTGTGCATGAGATGCAGCCTTAACTTCACCAAATAGCTCAAGCCCACATGAGTGGTAGTCTATCAAGCACCAGCATTTCTGTAAGCTTAGCATTAAGCAAGAGGGAGATACTTAGTTTCTTATACAGGAGTGTGAGCTAACTAGGCAGAACAGATAGTACAGAATTACTTAACAGCAGTAGGACTAAAAGAAGAAAGAGTTTACCTAAGGAAGTGTACGTATAGAATGGTACCTTCATGCAAGTAGCCATGATTGTCTAATTCCTATGTAGGATCCCACAGAGAGTCCTTGAGCTATGGGAAAGAGGGGGGAAGGAATGACAAATACGTTTACATAGCAGTCTTTTAGTACTACTGCATAACAGCCACCTAAACGGTTGTCCTAACATTTAAATATATGCCACAGAGGCAATATTAGATTTCAGTTAGCCAAAATACTTTCTCTTGTTTATAGTCTCGGGTAAAGAAATTGCTGTCAGAAACCCCTGACAATTTGAGGAAACTTTTTGTCAGTGCAAAAGAACAGGCATATGTATTATATTGCTTCAAGCACTAAAACTGAACATCAGACTAGATGTCCAGAGTGTCCAATCCATAGGTGAATACCAAATACAAAAGAAGAAAATTTGCTAGAATGGTCCAAATGACACTTCTCTCCAATGGTTCTGGATTCAGAATGGTTTCTATTCTGTCCTCTCAGAGCCTGCTTGTCCATCTTACCAGCTTCTTGAGCCAGAGGACAAACAAGTGGCTGATACTTCAGAGAACGATAATAAATCAACCATGGTAACAATAAAAATGTGCCTTGAAAGATGTCCTTCTGAGAAGTTTTATTCTACTCTTGGGCTTAGTTTGTGACCTGAAACACGAGGTCACATAAACAATACGTGTTTATATGTTTTCTACAGTAATTGCATTTGTATTACTTCATAAGAAAGCAAATGCTTTCTTTTTTCCCTCATTAATTTATCCAGGGAGACACAATGATGTGGAAATATTCCTGCTCCCTCTTCAGCTGGAATTTGATAGAAGTTACTGTGCTACATTGTAAAAATATTGCTCCAGAATTTAACACAAAACAAAACTTAGGCAGTTAAGGCGCATCTCTAACTTTTCCTCCATCTCTGATTTTTTTTCCACTGATGATCTTGATTCTCAAATTGCAGTTCTTTCCTCTAAGCTTAGTCCTACAGACTAGTATTCCCTGTAAGAGAAATTCTACCAACACAGAATGAATACTTCTAAAAGGCCATATTAACCTTTGACAGTGGCAGTATGGCATGCAGCATAACTAGGGAGGAGATGAGCTTTACACTTCCCCAGTTGTAGACATGCTATATTTCAGAATAATGACTTAAAGTATGCCAAGATACAGTATCCATAGAGCACTGATGCATCTTTCTACGTAGGTGTTCTTACCCTTCGCACATCTAATATAAACCCCCTGAGCTGAGGGATTTCCCTAAATACTGGGATAAAATTCCTACAGTCACTGCAGGCCTTTGAGTCCCTGACCCTGAGATACTGTGGTGAAAAACAGGTGTATTGCATTCCCAGAGGGATCCAGGCCATGTTATTTTCCCTTGCCTCTCTTACATCCAGCACGCTTCTTGGTAAAGTCATCACCATGCTATTTTCTAGGAACAGTCATTACACTTGAAGAGATGTAGCTATGTCCTGATAGCTTGGTCTTGCTAACAATTCCAGGCTAAAGTACATGGCTGCTCACATAAGCATTCTAATCCTGACTGAATATTCAAATGCTGTGAACTGTGTCTTTCTGAGCCTTAATGATTCTACCTCTTTGTGCCCACTGGTCCATGATTGTATGAATGTCCAGGCACCAAGCATAAGCACTGTCATCAAAAATTTCTGATAGATTTCTTGTTTGCTAAAGGAAGATGAATTATAATGGGTTCAGTTATCTGCAGAAACATATAATGTATCTGTATAATGTGGTGCAGAGAAAGACGGAGAAATATTTCTCAGATATAGAATCAGGCTAAATGAGATTGCTGGAAAGTAGAAATTCAGCTAGACAGCACAGTGCAGTGAACTCACAGACATTAATATAGTTACGTTTCTCTCCTGGGTTAGTACTGTTTCAGCTTTTGTGGTCAAATGGAGCTGCTATAATATTGTCTGTTTTCTCTCCCTCCCCTTCTGTCCCTGTCTCTCTCTCTTTAATATACAACACCCCCCCCCCCCCCCCCCACCATACACACACACACTCACAGAGAGAGAGCAAACAAACATCTTGCCTGAGGGATCAGAGGCTTGAACAACAACTTTGTGCTTTTCTGATCTCATTGCCTCCAGAAAGAACGGTGCCAGCTGTAATCCCAGGTTGACACAGCTGACATGCAGTGACAGAAGGGGCTCACGCATCCATGTCAGCCTTCTCCCTGCTCACTAAAAGGCACTGGAGAGCGGAAAGTCATTGAAATCCAATGGTGTGACTGAGGACCAAAGCAGAGTGACTGTGTGAAAGGGTGGTCAGAAATGAAAGGGACCAGACAGAACTGGAAGCCAGAAGTTCCTGAACTCCAGTCTTATCTGTATAGGTGCCGTTCTTTGTGATCGTGGGCAACGATCTTACTAGAATCATCAGTTTTCTGATCAGTAATGTGGGGTTAAAGCCTCAATTTACCTTATATTCAAAATAAAATATTATACAATGCGCTGCGTATTAAAACCTTTCTGGATCAGCCAACCTACGTCTTCACTATTAGTCGCTAAGTACCTGGAGCACTATGGAGATTGAAACTTGCACAAATTCATAGTGAGATTCACTCTGCATAACAGTCTGACATGTGCGGACTGAGTAGTATTTTGCCCCTTCACTACTACCTTTTCCATAGCAGTTTGCACAGCTCCGGTCACTTCCAAGAAAGCAATTGATTTAAAAGGTTAGACTGGAAAAAGCATACCTACAAAAACTACTAGTACCTTTTCCCACAGGTCCACCTTACTTCTAACGCTCTGTTATTCAGTAATGATTTTTTCACAGGATGTTTCCTGTGCCTCTGTTTCTTGGCTTGGCTTTATGAACTGTGTCTGTCTTTGAGAGGGCTTACTGGGTCCCTACAGAGACCTGGAATTCTTTGCTATTTCTAGGGCAATGCAAACAGAAGAAATTATTTCAAGAGGAGGCAAAGTTTGCAGATTTGTAGCAAACAGAGATGGGAAAGACATGGTTGGTCCCGTTTATTCTGTTCCGTAATCAACTGATATCCCCCACCATATTCTATGAGGCGTTATCAAGTATAATTTTAAATAATGCAAGAATTTCCCTGAGGAGACTAGCACTGTCTAATCTGCAGTCTTGATAGGAAGTACTTCTTAATAAACTTCTTTCATCAGTTTCTTACTTGCTTTTAGTTATTAGAAGAGGAGGCTCAGGGGCAACCTTATTGCACTCTACAGGTACCTTAAAGGAGGCTGTAGCGAGGTGGGGGTTGGTCTGTTCTCCCACGTGCCTGGTGACAGGATGAGGGGGAATGGGCTAAAGTTGTGCCAGGGGAGGTTTGGGTTGGATGTTAGGAAGAACTTCTTTACTGAAAGGGTTGTTAGGCATTGGAATAGGCTGCCCAGGGAAGTGGTTGGGTCACCATCCCTGGCGGTCTTTAAAAGACATTTAGATTTAGAGCTTAGTGATATGGTTTAGTGGAGGACTTGTTAGTGTTAGGTCAGAGGTTGGACTCGGTGATCTTGGAGGTCTCTTCCAACCTAGATGATTCTGTGATTTCCTGGCACTTACCCTAGGGAACTTGCCTCCCTTCCATAGGATTTTTACATTTCTGTTACTTCTCACTGGTCAGCTTTCCAGTCCCCACTGCATATTTGACTAAATGCTTTTCGTAGTCAACATTCTCATTAACATCACTGACCGAGCAGCCTCTCCAAGCTGTAGCCCTGGGAAGGTACTGAACATGCTTTCTCCATTTGTTGTATATTCAGCTCCCCATATCATCTCCCTGATAATAGGTACACAGGGAAATGAGAAACAAACAGCTGAAAGCTTCTGGTGGAGGCAACCCAGCTGCCAGCACCAGGGCAGAGACTGGGAAGTCCTGCTGGAGCTGAGCCAGTTCCTGCATAGCTACTGGAGGGCCCTTCAGCACCTTCCAACAGTGAGCCTTGTTTTTGGTGTAATGGCCAGTAAACATCAAGAGCAGGGAGCACAGCACACAGAGCCCAAGGAGGTTCAACTTTGACTGGACTTTCTAGCCCTATCTCCCTGTTGGCTGTGTCAAACCTAAGCTAGTGGTCTACCTGTATGCTCTTGTTTTCAGGAGTGTGAGAGTGAGACATTTATGAAGCAGGTGTAGTAAGGCCACAGGCTTTCTTACCTCAGATTCTGTACCACAAAAAGGCTATTGTTCTGTTTTCAATCTTGTATTGACCCTGAAAGCAATACAGCTGCATTCACGTAACTCCATGTTTAAGCCAATGCCTGTAAACTACAGTTTTCCCTACCCTGACTTGCATATCTACAACTTAGCTAAGTAATCCCCAGATCTCTGTTTCATATCTCTTCCCACAAAATGAAATTTGCTCTGGTTTAAATTGGAAAGATCAATATGTAGTTTAGTTTTGGTTGTTCTTTAGTAGTCACTTTAGCTTTGGCTGCCTGACATGGGGCTTAATTTGGACCTGGACAGTGAAAAAACAATTTACACATTACTTACAGAATGTCCCAAGGATATGGTAATACAGACACTCAATTTTTTTCATATATGTAAAAAAAAAAAAAAAAAAAAAAAAAAAATTGAACTGGTAGCTTCCTTCTCTATACTGTACCCTAATTCACTTTTTTAATATAAATCAAGAGAACTAAAGGAGACTGATGATATCTCATGACTATGACCTCAGCTTCTTTAGGACAGAGATGATTCAGTATAATCTGTCGTATAAAATAAAGTCTGGACCACATTTTTCCAAAACTAACTTTTCTTTTGCACCCTTGAAAAAGTTTGATTAACTTCCACCTTTGCTAGTCTGAGTTTTCTTTTAGTTTTGCTTTTATTGCGGTTCTGGGCTAGATTATCAGGGGCAAGGTGCTCATTTTCTCAGCCATACAAGACAGGACTGAAATATTAATCTTAAAATGTTACTAATATTTAGTTAACTGACATTAACTAGTTAGTAACATTAGGGAGCTTAAAATGTTACTAACATTTAAACCCTAATCTCCTAGTTTGCCTCCAAATTTCCCAGTGATTTTGGCCTACATGCTGCCTTGCTTTGAATTTGGCGCCTACATTTTTTGCATTAAAATCCGGAATTATTTAGTTTTAAATTGTTTAAAAAACAATTTGTAGCTAGCATACTTAATCTGAGTACCTGAAGTAGAGAGATGGTAGATATGAAAAAGTAAACATCAGGAGAGATCAAAATAGAGTAGAGAGTGGCCACAGCAAAAAACCTCTGAGTGATGCAGTAGAAACTTAGAAAACACTTCAGATGCCCCATCAGGGGAGTAAATTTTGCTTTTGTAGTCTTCCTAGATAATTCTCTTTCCTATTTTTAGTACTTATGCTACAGAGACCTCGTTGTCTTTTGTCACGAGGGCAGTGAGCTGAGGAGAGCTGCAGTGTGAAGGTCATCTTTTAACTCCATTCCACAGTGAGATGAACGAAAGGAAAGGTGTGGCTCCCCACAAACAAAGTGATCAGAGGGAATTAAAGATAAAAGTCAAGGGCATCCGGGACTAAAGGGAAAACAAGGACAAGAAATAAAATGAGAATTCAATACAAAAGATGCACCTTAATCTAACAGTGCGGACAGAAGGGAAAACACAATATCCAAGAGCTGAAGCAAAAATAAACAATGTCAAGACTTGGCTTACTGAAGTACCTTGGCTCACAAAATAAAATCACAAATTTCAATTAATCTTCCATAATATCTTCTTACATAAGGCAAAAATGAACCTTTGCAAGAATTTGTAGAGGGACAATTTGTGGTAGTTGCAAAGACAGATTCCAGATCGCCTACCTTATAATTATTTTGTTTAGTTTCATGGCTGTCTTACTTCATTTCTGTGTAAGTCACATCTGTGGCTTCAAGTTTGGACTCTTTCCAAGTGTTTAATAAAAACCACTGCGAGTAGACATTTTTTACATGTTTTGATTTTGATGCAAACACTCCCTGTGTTATATAACATAAACCACAATATGGCCTTACAGTAATACAGCAAAATACACAGCTATGCAAAAATAAGCTTTATTTTAGTGCCAGCTATAGTGTCGTTATTCCTTCCTGATTTATGGAAGAGGGAAGGTTCAAGTCGTAAATATGGACTTTACTAATAGGCTTGTGTCAGTTTCCCTGTTGAATGTAAAGTGATAACAAATAATAGCTTTACTTAATAGTGTTCAGAGCAAAACACGTATTTAAAGAAACGAGAAAATGGGACTATTCAGTATAGTGTAAGTTTTTAAGTACATCTGCTTGCAAACAGAAATGGTTAAATAGGTACAGTGTGTCTATCACAAATGTACTTCTGAAACTTTTGAAGCTGTCAAAGTCTGTGCCTTTTATTAGATATTAGAGTGAAATGGTCATTTCTCCTTGATACATGTGAGCCTCCTTTTCCAGAGCACATTTCATCAGCTCTAGAGGAATTTGGGGGCTAAACTGAACTGGATCAGTTTATGTCAGTAGTGGATTTAGCACTCTTAAGGTCAACTTTGCAGGCTACCATGCCGTTCTCCCATACTCATGTCAATTAATTGTAAGTAAATCATGTTGAGATTATGGGCATCCATAAAGCTCAAAGGGAGCTCATATCAAAAGCTGTTGGGTGAATAAAACTATCAAACACAAACTACTTACTGGTCCTCCCACTGAAATTCCATCTACAATAAGGAAAAGGGAGATGGAATCAGTTTAAACCTTGAGGACTGATCTCGTAACATTTTCTTAAATCATTAGTGTCACCATATAGCCTTTCATTTAATAAGTGCTCATTAGATTATATGTCTCCTTGTTTTTAAAAACTTATAATCAAAGAAGAAGACGCTGCTGCTGTATTTTCTCTTCATGAAACAGCCTTTGGCATTAATTTAGGACAGATGAATATTTTCTTATGATATTCTTCTTAGCATCTTCACAGACTTGACAACACATCAGGTTGTATTAATATTCCACCTGGAAACAGGCACTTTCTTTCTGCCCAGTGCAATTTGCTGGAACCTTTCAGCTTTTCTCTTCCTTACCAAAGAGGCAGTAAATCATCGTGATTGGTATCTAGGCCAAGAAGAAACATTTTTCAGTGCTTCAATTGCTCTTTTACTTTCTTTGGCTTAAGAATCCATTTTGGTTTAGAAATAGGTGTAATGCAATAAAGATTGATGGTTTTCTTAAAGGAACCATGAGACAGCAAGCAAAATATCATCCAATATTGTAGGGTTTGGGAGGAAAATTCTGCTTTGCTCATGGGTAAATTTAAAATATCTCCCCCTGGACTGTTACGCTGTATCAAAAGCATTTCCTGGGGGAACTGCTAATAGTGATTAGCAGAAGCAAGTTCTGTTGATTTTTCCCATTATAGTTTGATCTAATTTGAAAATTATCAAGAGCTAAAGCTAGAAGTGAATCTGATTTATCTGTATAGTCAGTGAAGCAGGAGCACACTGAGGGTTCCAGAAAAGAAAATAGAAGACTGGCAACTGGTCATATTTAACCAGCAGGCTGTGATTTTTATGATTTAGGTGCCAGGCTTTCTTGTGGCAGGGGGAACAAACAAACAGATCTGTCTCTTCTGCCAGATTCCTCTCCAAAATATTCTTTCATCAGGAACGTCTGTGGTACTTGAAATATTTTGAATATTCAGGTTAAAAAAAGACTGAGATCCAGAAGATTTCAAAATACTACCATTAGAATCCTGAAGGACATAGGAACCTCAATAGTTAGCAGTTTGTTGGAAAACTGAGGTTTTCAGATATCTCTATTTCCAATATCTATGTAATTACTTAGGAGATGTAGCTGGATTTCTGTTAATCGCACATGTGAGCATTAAAAGGAAAACAATCGTTTTATACTAGTCATCACATATCTAGATTTGACTGTGCTACAGAATTTTGCATAAGAAAAGAGAAAAACTAGGTGAAGGAATGCATTTCTGAGGGTTTTTTAGATGAAACTGAGTCATGAAGCAGATCGTAAGTGATATTAATAGACAGGAATTTGTTGTGCGGAAGAAAGAAGAAGCATGGAGATTATTTTAAATGATCAGTTGCTATTGCTACTGGTATTTAAACAACTACTACCTATGGGAGGAAAAATATTTAGTCAATCACAAGTAGCAAAACTAATTAACACAACTTTATTATAACAAATTACGTCCTGCAGACCTTTGAGACCCACACGGATTTTGATTGTAAAAGAACTATGGGATTAAGTGTATTTTCTAAATTAAACTAAAATGACCTTTTAGTTATATGTTCTTTTCTGAAGTAAGGCCTTGAATCTGAGCTGGATTCAAAGAGAAAAAAGGGAGTCCAGATTATGTGAGTGACGGGATTTTTCAAACATGTGAACGTATGTGTCATTTAGCTCTAGAAAGGCATTGCACTGAGGTCACAAAAGGATCTTTACTGAAAATTTCTGTATATGAAGACAGACAAGAATCCTGCTTAATCATGTTATGTAGCTCAGCTGTGAGAGGGCCAATGAGCATACTTCATGTTGAATTTACGTCACATTGTTTTGCAAATCATGATATTTCCTTTTTGAATTCTCATATCAAGTGCTGTGTTTATTTTTTTAAAGCACAACTCAAAGTCAAAATTAATTTAATAATTGTATGTGTTTAATGGTATTTAGCTAACATCCCTAGCTCTTAACAAGGCAAAACTTGTTTTTTAACTCAATATTGTAACTGGGTATATCAGTGAACACATTCTCATGCACATGTTTTTAAAACTCATTCTCACTAATGTCTGAAATAAAATTTAAAAGCAAAGCCAAAACAACAACAACAACAAAAAATAGCTCAGGTACTAATATTGCAATTTAAATCTATTTGAATTTTCTAATGTCCTCCAGTTTTTCACAGATTTTAAAGGTATGATTTTTATACATATATTAATTTTGCTGAATATATCTACCTAATAACAATAATTATAAAATTAAATTAAACCTGATTTTTTTAAAAAAGTCTTTAAAGATGTGGTGGGCAATAGTTGTCATTTCTGGCTTTCTTGAAGGTCTAGGACTGTATTACAAAAAAACCATTTTATCTGTCATTCTTTCATTGTCCCATTTCCTTTTCACCTTAGTCTTGCTGGCCTGTTCTTGTGAGATGCTCTGTTTCTGAGAAATTTAAATTCACTACACTTCTTCCCTTCTACAGTCAGCCCTCCAAACAGAAGAAGCACTCCATACCAGCCACTGGGCTGATGCTTGTGTTCCTATGAACAGTGGATCATTCTTTATTCTGAAAAATAATTCATTGCCTCTGGTAAAAGGTTGCGTACATACATACTGAGTGAAGCCAGTGGAGATTTTTTGTTCCAAATAAAGTGTGCTATAGAATTTCTTTGGCCCCATAGAAATTGTTCCTGCTCATCAACATTGACATTTCAGTACAATTTAATCTAACCAGGAGTCCTTACTCAAAATATATACTCTGAAGTGTTGAATAACATCCATTTCTATTGAAACTATACCATACTATATCCTATGCAATACAGGTGTAGTAGCAGACTCTCCATAAGTGTTCAAGTCTGGGTTGACAGACTAATTTAGTAGTTTATGTAGAAATTTAGGACTCGAAGTCCCATTGAAACACCTCCCAAGTGTCTTTCAAAACCTGGTACTACTTTCTTACACAGTGAAAAATATCCTAAAAAAGATGCAGAATTTCTGTGATTATATTTACCAGATTTGGCTGGTTTGGTGAAGAAATATGTGGATTAGTGTGTCGTAAGAAGGCCAAATGGATAAGCAGAATGCCTTGCTAATTGTTCATAAGAAAGAAATTATTTTCATATTAAGCTTGACTTGATTACTTTCGTTTCAGTTCTCCCCAAACTAGGTATGTTCCCTGTCCTGTGAGTAGATCCTGTACTGAACATGATTCAAGTTTTCTGTTTGTGAATCTGTCTTCACAGAAGTACAGAAGTGACTATTGGTACCTTTTGGTAGTGGTGATGAATTATGAGAGCTGGGAATGTACTTAAAGGTAACTTAATGTCTGTGAATGACTCCCAGTCACCACACTGTTTGATGTTATTTGATGCATGACCGACAGAGCGTGTTTCCAGTATTTTATCTTTTCCTTCTAGTTTATCAGAGTAACCAATTGTACACAGCAGGCATCTGACATGGGACAGAGAAAATGGTACCATCAGCATGTGTCAGCTAATGCCTAATTAGAACTTTCTGCTGTGGAGAATAGCAGTTTCCCACAATGGATCGGTTACATGGAAGAAAAAAAGTAGACACCTTTCCAGGGAGGTGATAAGGGGTCAGACCAGTAAAGCCCTTCTTAGAAGTTTTTACATTGTTTTGCCTGTTGCCTCAAATAAGCAGCAAGACTCCTGAATGTTCATGGTTATAGATGTTGATATTAAGACAAATCCAGTTTACTGTCTGCATCACATTTGAGGTTAAAGAGGTGAAGATGATTTTTACAAATACCCTGAATGTTAAGTCCCTGCTATAGTGAATGTGAATCCTTGCAGGAATATTGCCAGTATATCACAGTAATGCCTCCAACCTGTTTCAGAAAATCAGAAGTGACAAACTGATCCTGGAGGGGGTAGTCAGCAGGTACCTCACACAGAATATCAACATTTTCCGAACGACAGTTAAAGAGTAAGGATTATTGAGCACACACGATTCACCAGTCATAGTGTTTGAAGTTTATAAGTGTCTGCTGTTGACAGGTAGAGCATCCTACCAGCTGTTAGTCATATATATATATATATATATAATCTCTATATTTTTTTCTAGATGTGTCTTTACATTGAAAAAAGATTTCAGCATCTCTTTCAGAAAGTCAAATAAATATGAAGCCCCTGTAGGTTATTTATTTGTGGGATTTCAAAAGATGCACTGCAGATTCTGCAGAACAGTTGTGACTCTTGCACTGCCATTTATTGCACACATATTGGAGCACTACTGACTAGCAGGACTTCTGTTGGTGGTAATATTACTGTGGTAAGCTGGGGGCTTACTCTAGTTTTCTAGTTTTCTCAGTATTATCTTTATTCTTTTTCCCCAAAGGATGCGCTCTTTTTATGCCTGTCTGACTAAAGAGCTTTTATAAAAATAATACATGAAGCAAATACTAGAATGAGTCATAAAGTGACTGTAGCTGAAGAAAAGAAAAACAGAATGATGGCACTTGTTTACTGTCACTCCTAACACTATCAAACTGAACTGCTCCTTTCTACTAAAGGTTAGACCAACCCTTCTGATTGGTACCTGATTTTTTTTCAATAACCAGTGAATTTGGATAATGACTTTGTATGACTCTTATTCCTATCTGTATCATGTACTGTGCAAGTGATGAGGGTTTTCCTCCAAAATGCACTTTACTGAATAATGCTATTATCCATCGACATGGAGCAATAGAACTGTATTTACCAGAGTTTACATTTTGAGTAATCATTCTACTTTCATTTCAGTTTCCAAGCCTTTGTTTTCCTCCGGCAAAAGGCCCAAGTCTTTGGTAAACAGACACACGCCCTCATATATCTTTAATTAACAACTCTTCATTTTTTTTTTAATTTTAGTTTTTTCTATCTTCCTACTCTTTGATTTTTTTTTAATCTGCTTCTATTACATCTTTTCAATATTAATTTCTTCTAATTTCTTCAGTACTTTTTTTCTGTTTACTGGGTTTCTAGTCCTAACACATATCTTCTACTACTGCAAGAAGGTTTATCAAAATAGTACTATTTATATGTTTGTGTAACTGACATATTCTGCCATATTCTTTTGTCATCAGATCTAGAGTCTGATCAAAATGTTTTAATTCATGTCATTGAGTTCACTCGAGGTCTCATGTCCCGGACAAATTATACATGCCTTTTAACCAATCTGGATAAACAAATACTCTGAGAACTAAAGAGATGTTATTTATGGGATTTAACTTGTTTGACCTTCCAGAACCTCAGGCAATTGGATGTATAACTATTCTCCACCATACTAAAGATAAAACTCTTTCTTTTCTAATACATATGTACGCACACATGCACTTATTTATTTATAGCTAAATAAGGTCATAAACCATCAATCTAGGATGTGTTAACCGTTTCATTGACTTTTCAGATTGTTTTTAAGCTGTTTTTTAAACTTTAAAGGGAACACTGATAGTGAACGGTTCCAAATGGTAAAACAGAAAATCCCCTTCAAATATAACCGGCCCGTAGAGGAGTGGCTGCAGGAAAAAGGTAATAGTCATTAAAACTTTCATTTTAAACCCATTTGATTCTAAACCCTCATTTTTAAAGCCTGCAAATAAATGTTTTTTAAATGATAATCGCCTGCTGCATAAATGACTGTTTTAATTTTCATTATAATTTGTGTCAGCTTCCACCTGCCATATGTTGATAAATCATGCTATAATACATTGCTATTAAAATGCAGTTAAAGGGACGAAATTCTGAGCTTGCTATCACAGTAATGACAAACAAGCAAAAATTCAGGAAGCATTTAAAAAAAAATGAAGAAGAAGAAAGGAGAAGAGCAACAACATGTATTATGGCAATTTAACCACTGCATGATCTTCCTGTTTTGGTTTGTTTTTAAACTACATTTCTATCTTTATTATCAAAGTTTTCATTAAAAAAAAAAAAATTTCAAACCTACTTGTTAAACCACTTCCTGTAATTTTTTTCTCATTAGTTTCATTAGCCGCTATGGCTATGTGTTTTCTAATTGTATTCAAATAATTAAACAATTTTTAAAAATGTTGTGAAGAAAACATTTTTTAATGTTTTCCTTTTAACTACAGTGAAGGAGACAGAGAAAGATGATCGTTCTGTCACTTTTATTCTGTATCTGAATTGCAGTTGCAACACTCAAATGACACATTTTTCTAAGTTATGGGTCAAATTCTTCCCTAATTTATTTTCAGGTAGTGCTATTAAGTTTTGTGGGCTTGCATCGGGTAATTGGCCTCAGTTCAGCTAAAGACTTACCAACATGCATCATAAGTCCAATTGGCTTGAGCGTACACTTCAGTGACCTGCTGAAATGGGACTTGCACCAGAACAGTAATGCTCTTTTATCAAGAGTTTAGTGAAAAAATAAAATCTTGGAAGTAGAGCCCATTCCAAAGCTGGTTGAAGGTAACAGAATAACTCTCACTGATTTCAGCAGGGTTTAGACTGGGCTAAACTGTGGGGAGTAAGATAGGGGTACTATTTATCTATACTACCTGTGATATTTAAAATAAAAAGTCACTGGAACTAGTTTATTTCCTTGAAGTCTTGGAAAAGCAGAACACAATCTTCTCTGGTTTCCTCTAAAGAAAGTACTGCTGATAAAAAAAGAAAAAAAGGGGGTGACCTTTGAACTCAGATCTTGCATTTTCTGTGTTGACTTAGACTATGAGTGTTACTGCATTTTCCAAGAGGGAAAAGTATTTTGTAGCATGGGAGAAATATCATTTATCTGCTAACTTCTTTCTGCAGCTGGATTAGCAAATTGATTTAGCTAGCAAAAATTATGTTAAGTCCACGAAAAATGTGGACAGCTGCAGTCGAAGTATTTTTTATGAGGGATCTGATCCGGCAAAGTGCTGTGCAAACTCAGTTCCCATTGACTTCAATGAGAGCTGACAGTGTTGTCTGCTTTTCACGTTTGGTCTACAACTGTGTAATGTTTGTAACAAAAGCTAAAATATTTGTGAAAGTAAGTGAAATTACATGTGTAACTAAAGCCATAATGGTTTTATGGAACAGCGAATTTCAGCCAACTACTAAGCAGATATTAAGATAAAGGTATACAGAAAATGCTTATTGAGTCTCAGTGGGCTGCCCTATTAATTTCCAAGATCAAACTAAAATAAATAAATAAAGTTTGTCACTAAAAAGTGGATAATTTTGGTAAGTTTGAATTGCTAAAGTCCCTTTAACACTAAAGACGATTGTCTCAACTTTATTAAAACAAATGCATGTCTAATTCCTTGATGCAATTCATGTGCTTGAGAACCCCATTTTTTTCTTGTTTTTATTTTTCCTTTTTTTAGTTTTCCATAATTCTTTTATTTTATGTTGCTTCTCCAAGTTTGAGCTTATAAGCATGCCAAGGCACTTTCATTTGTAAGCCGTCCTGAAGTTTTGAACTGAAGTCTACCTTTTGTGGATATTGATGCTTTGTTAAAAGACAATCACACATGCAGTGGGGTCTGAAAGACAATATTTGGGAATTTTAGACACTCTTAAAGCACTGTTTTTTATTTAGGCTAGAAATGCGTATCCATGTTTTTTACAAGAGTGAAAGGAAATTCAGTCTTCACACTCTGTACTAGGGAATGGCATCATGCAGTACAACACCTGAGACAGTAAAGCTTTGTTCCTTTGTTCCAAAGTAGGTAGACTACTTTTTCAGCAACTTAGGTAGCACTCAAATTAAAAAATTAAAAGAATGAATAATTTACCTAGCCGTTCACCAATCTGCTCATCCATCTGCTCATCCATCCAATACTTACTGTACCGTGGAAGCCTTCTGTCAGAAGACTTTATAAAGATGATGAGTGAAGACATAGCTCACTATCAAAATGGAACAAGATGAACTGATGGGTGAAGGAATAGATAGATTCGTCAGTGAAACAAAGTATAGAATAGCTGTCTTCCCCATATGAGTTCTTAGCTTGAGTGAGGTGAGATTAAATACTTTTTAGTTGACGTTTTTAATGGCATAGGCTTGGTATTATTTTGGTACCACTGTTATATTGTTCATAATGAAATACTTCATTCTTGGAAAACAAACAGAACACAGTGTCTTTCTGAAGTGGCATCATTGCTGTTTGGTGGGTTTTTGGTGGTGTTGTTTTTTTAAATTTTATAAATTGTGTACAATAGTTTTAAGATAAGCACAGATTTACAATCTTGAATTTTATGAGTAATAAGCAAAACATCAACCACTAATAACTTTGCTGAGATTATGTGAGTTAAAAAAATGAAATGTTAGTCCTAAATTGTTCATTTGAAGATGTCGTAAAACCAGGAGATTTCGTTAGTAGAATACTTGGTGCCTGCTAAGTCTCAGGCACAACCTGTTCTGCAATAGGAGGAGCTAATAAAGACCCAGAAGCATCTCATCAGAGGGACCGATCCTGGAAGTAGTTAATTCAGCAAATTTCTCGTACTTTGATGAGTCTCGTTGATGTGAGTGACTACTTTTGAAGCAAGAACTATTAATGCGAATTAGGGTTTGCAAATTCAGGCCCAAAATCTCTCCTAGCATTACAAAAATGTTACATTTCATTAAGATTTCTCTATGATATTTTTAATTGGTATTCATTTTTTTGAATGAAGAAGTCAATGGGAGAGCAAACAAAGAAATGAGAGCTTGAACTATGCAGAATATTTACAAAAACACCTCAGAAACTTAAAATATGCTTGTCATTTTCCTCTACTGTGACACTAAGCAGTAGGAAGAGTTCTCTGTGGAAAAGGCAGGCTATAAGTTTGCAACCCTCACACAGCTAGTAGAATTTACAAATACATTTCCTCAATCAAATTCAGTGGCCAAATAAATTTTACTTAGGGGGAGTAAGGGCTGAAGAACCGTATCGTCAAAAGAGTTATTAGAAGAGGTCTGTGGTGGCAGAACTGTGTGTATTTTCTCAATGATTTTTTCTCATTCCATATGCTTTTCCCTGTTGTCTTTATTCGTATGTGTGTACACTATCATAAAGAGCGAGGAATGACAGGTTGTAGGTAACTCCAACAAGTGATTGTTCTTTTAGCAAACAGTTCTAGTACCAGTGTTGTCTACAGTGTTAACCATTTGGTGCAGTGCATGAATTCTCCTGGACTGGCAGACCACTTACCAAACAAGGACAACCCCAAAATTCATAATCAAAGTTGCTTTTTTTTTTTTTTTTTTTAACCTGGAGTGGGGCCGCCTCCCTGGTGTATGCTTTCTTTCAGGATTAGAAGATGCAGAGGAAGACCTAGAAATGGAGAGTTGATTTTTTTGCAGCCCTAAATACTCATTTTTGAAAATAAAACAGGAGATATGACAGACACGTGCTATGAGCTTGAGTTAGAGTATATGGCATCCTGAGGAGTGCCATAATCCTCCAGTAAAAGTGAAGGAACCCCTTTTATTTCCCAGCTTGGGGAGCTTTCCTCACTGGAACAGTATAAATTCTTCACCATCACCCATCATCTCTCTTTGATAAAAGACGATAGAAAGAGGCAGCATTGATTCAAGGGGAGAAAATAATGGAATTGGAAAGTTTTTGAATTGTTAGTACCTTCCCTGCATTTTCAGGGATAACATCTCAAGATTAGTGGAATAATTCCCTGGTCTTTACACATCTCACCTCTGTCTTCTGCCACTCTATTATAAGTAAGGTGGGAAGGAGGGAACGATACAAATGAAATTTCTGGGTATGTAGGGGCAAGGACAGTATGGAGGGAAATACAGTACAGTGTTAGGGGGAGGGAATATGCAAGGAGAACAGAACATGGTGAAGTAAGAAACTGACAGCATATCCATTAGAAAATCCAAGGCACGACAGGACAGAGCTATCAGGAAGAAAAGCAACCTAACATGGTATATGACAGGTATGGCCTTCTACAGTGTACAGTGCAACCTCCTCTGGCTTAGAGAGGAGTTGGGCTGAGAAGGCTGAATGTTTTGATGGGCATTTTCCTCATAGACAGGAGAAGAGACAAACTGCCCTGATTTTACTTGGCAGGGATGTGTGGCTTCAGTGCATGTTTCTAGATGTTTTAATTAAATTGCCTCTGGTAAGTTTAAAACCTTCTAAGATGCAGAATACTGCATCAAGTGTTTCAACACTTTCCAGGGGTAGGATATCTTCCATTTTTATTTCTCATTTCTTCATCAAAGCAGTTCCTTCACCCTGATCAAGTCCTAGTGTTTCATTTCCAAGCCTGTGGGTGAGGAGCACAAAGGATGTGCAGCCTACCTCCATATACCCATAATTTGCACCTCTCTATACACTTTTACTTGGTTAGCAAGGGCCGTCTTTGGGGACAGGAACTCCTTTCAGATACATTTCTTCTCTTGTCCCCATTCTCTTCCCCATGGTCCATCCTGTCACCATAAGATGATGCAACACCGCATCACCACTTGACTTCGAGACCTGCCACGACGACCACCAAAATTGGTGAGCTCCCCATTGTATTTTGATCTACTTTAACCACTGTCTGTGAAGAAATGAGCAGTGGGTTATACTCTGTGCTTTGCTACACATGCTACACCTCTAGTCAGGGTGGACTAGGGACAGGAAGCAGTGAGTGAGAACTGGGGAGAGAGGGAATGGGATGAGGACACAAGGTGCAAATTTGATAAAAATAGGACAACACAAATATTTCAATGATGATAGACTTGATGCTGTTTTGATACCCCTCCTGAACTCTGCCCAGCCTGGATGTCTGGTAATTCAACAGATTTCAGGTGGCATGGCCCTAATCTTCTGAAAAGCAGTGAAATTACAGACACTGCCTTTTCACTGCATGAAGCAATTTGGTTTTTTTAACATAGTCAATCAGCCTAGGATATAAGCAGTATTTATAGAGTCCAGGCTGAATGTGATTTAAGTGGCCTGCAAAAACTAGAATTAGCAGTTGTTACAAGGATTTATTTTTAATAAATACATTTCTAATTATATATGATATCAGTCCCCTCCTAATACTCAAAGTGTGACCTTAAGGAAACCACTTAACCCGCCTACGCTTGAATTTCACCGTCTGTAAGAGGGTATTCACAGGTATAGCATTCTGGGGGTTAGCATTCTGGGGGTTAGTCAGCTGAAGCACTTTGTTGTCCTTACTGCTTCAAGAATTTTGCTCTTTCAGAGACATCACAGTGTTTGCATTTGGTGTTTTTTTGTTTTACCTTTTAGCTTTGTGAGACTTCACAACACAAAATTTCGAGGTAGAAGATCGTAACTGGACCTACCTTAAGTTTTCTTCACAGTCCAGTTGATCAAAGTCAATTTTTTTAGATGTTTTACTCTCCTGATGCCACCCCTTTGCATTAGTAAAAGTGGCTTTATGACATAATCCTATTCTTTGACCAGTGGAAAGAGAAGGGTTTTTAATGGGCTAAAGCTTGACAGGTACTGAGATCTGAATTGATAGTAGAAAAATTGCCACATATTAAAGCCTTATCTGTAGTTTAAAATGGGTCTGACTCTAGAGCTCAAATTTCTGACTGAATCAAAGGTCCTCCAGAGTTTTGATGTATGAGTAGATGTGGAAGTATGAGGTTCAGGTTCAGCTGTTCTTGCTTTCAGGATAATCTTTATTATTAATAAGTCTTAGGCAGTACATTTCCATGCTGTATTTCTACCCTACAGTCTTCATAAACACTACCAAGAATGAATCTACTTCTTTGTTGTCTGTCATTTCTGGCCAGGACTCAATGTAAGATACAATGTGAAGGAAATGTCTAGCAATAATGTTATTCACCCCCTTCACTAGGACGACAGTTAACGATCTTCAACACCCAGGCGCAAATAGCCATAGGAGGGAAGGACAGAGGGCGTCTCTTCCAAGGCCAGCTCTCCGGTCTCTATTACAATGGCTTGAAAGTGCTGAACATGGCAGCAGAGAACAACCCCAACATTAAAATCAATGGAAGTGTCCGACTAGTTGGGGAAGTCCCTTCCATCTTGGGAACAACACCCACAACCTCCGTACCACCAGAAATGTCTACTACAGTCATGGAAACCACAACTACAATGGCCACCACTACAACCCGAAAAAATCGTTCACCACCCAGCATCCAGGTGAGTCAGTTTGTCTTCTGTATTTCCTTGGGTTCTTAGCCTCTTGTTTTGCTGCTCACTTTTAAGTTCACTGGAGCCATGTTCTCTGAACCATGCTCCATATAACTTATTTTAATAATATTGTGAAAGATAAATCATCACAAAATGTGCTGCCCTCTTGTGCTGGTGATCAAACTAGTTGAATTATTATTGTACATGTATGTAATAGCATAATAACAACAGGTTTTGCTCCTGTTCTAGTCCAACCCCATTTAGGTAAGTAAGATTACTCCAGTGGAAATGAGAACAAGGTTTTAACTGTTTCTGTGGTTGGATATGCTGTGAAATGTATTGCTAAGTGAGTTACAAAGCCTTATGGGGGGTTGGTGTATGATTATTTATTATTACCATAATATGTACTGCTGCAACAGTGAAGTTCATAATGGAGAGAAAATGGAGCATTACTTCCAGGTTGAGCCATTTTTCATTTTCCTTTTACAGCCTTCCCTTAGAAAATTTTAATGGAACGCTATCAAGATCAGTTTCTTACAAAATGTAGTTGTTTCAACATGGAGCAGTTCCAACATGTAAAACTCATTCCTACAAAAAGTGAATTTCAGATGTTCCAGTTTAATTATGCCAACGTAGCATTTTCAGTCTTAAAAATGCAGTGGTTTTGGAACCACTTGTGTGGCAGCCAGACTATGGTATTGATTAGAAATAAACACCTTAAATCGTCTCTTCTTGTGTGTGCAGGTGAAAGAATAAGGCGAATAACCAATTCTAAGCAGTGGATTAGAATTTGGAAATTGTTTCAGTAGTGTACTATCATGTTACCAACTAGGATAAAATATTTGTTTTACGATCTTTATTTACATCAGAACTTCAACAAACAGAAATAACATGCTTTCATTGATACCTACGTACACTGGTTGAGACACTAGCTAGGGATTATTGGTCAGAGAGGGCCTTCACTAAATCCCCAGAGAACGGTGTATTTTTGTCTATTTAGAGGAAATGTGTAAATGATTCCATCTCCTTCCACGAAACCATTTCTGCTGCTTGAGACAGAAAAGCATCATGAAATAAAGGACTTTGAAATCTGGAATCATGCAGGTCGCATGCTTGCTTTCTAACTGATGAAACCTGCTTCAGAAGACTTAATCAGTTACTGTGTGTGTTTCTGTATATGTGGCCATTCTCTTTATTTTTAATCTAGCATTATTAGTCACTAAGGATAAGAAAATACAAATATCCTCCTCTTAACTGTGTAGGAGGTGAGGCCACACCCAGAGCACTGTGTCCAGTTCTGGGCTCCCCAGTACAAAAGAAATATGGAGCTACTGGAGAGAGTCCAGAAACGGGCCTCTAAGATAATTAAGGAACTGGAGCAACTCTTCTATAAGTAAAGGCTGAGAGCTGGAACTGTTCATCCTGGAGAAGACAAGGCTCAGGGGGATCATCTGATCAATGTGTACAAACACCTGCAAGGAAAGATATAACAAAAAGAGCCAGGTTCTTTTCAGTAGTGCCCAGTGGCAGGACAAGAGGCAGTGGGCACAAACTGAAACACAGAAGGTTCCATCTAAGCATCGTGAAACACTTTCTCACTGTGAGGGTGACAGAGCACTGGGAGAGGTTGCCAAGAGTCTCCCTTCTTGGAGATAGTCAAAAGCTGTCTAGACATGGTCCTGGGCAGCCTGCTCTAAGGGGCCCTGCTTGAGCCGGGGGTAGGGCCAGGAGACCTCCAGAGGTCCCTTCTAACCTCAACTGGTCTGCAGTCCTGTGAGGTACTTCTTACTGCAGTAGAATTCACAACTATTAGAGTAATTAATTCTAAGCCAAGGTTTAGCATTGCCCCAGCCCCTTTGACACTAAATCCAGTTGGTAGCAGGACTGGGATTAATTGAACTAATAGCCTCAAACACCCAAAAAGTAATTTATAAAGTTTCAGCCAAATGAGGGGAAATTAACCCTGATTTCGTCACTGTTTGTCATAAATTGTAAAAGAATTACAGTTCCTTGTCCTCAGTGGCTTGCTCTAATTTTAGAGAAAATCTTTAGATTAAAATTTAGATAAATTTTTAGAGAATAAATTCTGTGGTCCAGATCCTGCTCTTGTTACTGTAGTTTGTTGGAGATTTTCTATAATTTTTAAAGGCAGCAGAACTGTGTTTAGCTATAGGGAGTAACAGAGAGTAGCACTGGACCTTTGTGGTCTGGGTGAAGCTGGAAATCACCCTGCCTTGCTTGATGAGGAAGTCTTCCAGAAAGCTTCCTGCCAAAGCTACATGACAGTTCACTGGGACTGTAGAGACCACTATGCGATGAAAGCGCAACAAGATGATTTAATAAAGTGTCAAAGTGCTTCTAAAAACATGGTTAGAGCAATGATTTCCTGGATACACATGCACCACAACAAATGGCCTCATCTCAGATGATATTAAAGCAATAACTCTTTGACACTTCATGCTGCCCACTGAAAGAAAGATAAAAGTCAATATATACCTCCATTACAACTTTCTGCATTTCAATAGCAGGCCATTTTATTGCTGCCGCAGCACAGATGGCTCTCCTTTCTTCCTTACTCTTGGTAGAATTTGATTCTGTCAGCTTAAGTTGCATTATTTGTACGGTAAGAGTGAGAAGAAATTGTCTTTTTTCCGTTTGGGCAGTATCTCCAGCTGTGTTTTTGAGATGCCAAATGGTTATTTTATCTTGCTAGTGTTAGACAGCACCATTGTCAGGCCTGCTTACAACTTTAGATCTAAGTGGTAGAAAAATCTAATAGAACAAGTTTGTTCTTTGGGGAACGTAAAATATAGCCACCTTAGGCTATGCACAGTACAAATACAGTTAGTTATTACCTTGCTTCGGCTTTCTCTTCTCTTTCTCTTCTCAGACGTAAACAATTTTTCTTCACTTTCAAGACCATTCACAGTTTAGCCTCTTCCTTTCCCATTCTGATCAGCACATGATTAGAGCATTTTTATTTTTTTTGCTCACTTGTTAAATTTGATCATAAGAATCTTTCTACTTCCTGTTACCATCCACAAAGCAAGATCAGGTTATGCTTCCAATGCCATTGAAATCCTCCTTCAATCATATGATGCATGCACAAAGTTGTCAGTCATTAGGTTGATGATGTTTTAAGGCAGCTGTTTATTGAGCTGATCTATACCACCATATTTTTCATCTTCATATTCTCAGTTTCTCCATGTGTGATATCTTGTTTTATACTTAAATTGCACACTCTGGGGGTTCAAAATGTACTGTTTATTCTGTATGTGTACACTACTCAGCACGGAGTGATTGTAGTCCATTGCAGAAATACCAACTATGTTACAAAGAAAAGTAAAGCATCTAATGTATAATGGCAAGAATCAGGATAGAGAATTATTATTTTAATGTATTAAAACAGTCTGTGCTATTTGTATTATTCGTTTTCATAGGTAATTAAAACTCTTCTGTGTTGAAATACACATAAAGCTTGTGCAGAATTCCGTGTCTGTCATCCCAAAGTGACACAGAATCCAGGGGAACTTCAGTAGGGTTTAGATCTTACACATCACTTGTCAGCGTAAAAGAGCATGGTAACTGCAAAGATTTCTTCTGTTTGTAATGTACACCAGGATACCTCCTACAATTAGTTAGCTTGGATACTACCAGAAGTGTTTTAGAGCACAGTTAGGCTAAAATAGCTGCGAAAATGAAATGCTCTAAAATACACAGTATTTGCATTGACCAGTAACATGCTTTTCAATTTGTCAAGATCCCAAATATGAGATATAGTCTTGGACAAACATCCAGAGCAAAATGAAGTGAGAGAATGTTACTGGAAATATCACGTGGCAATTATAGATATATAACTTCATTATGCTTCAGAATTTTTATTTAATAATTAATTTAATAATTTAAATTTATTTCTGCAAGGCAGTGAAACTCAGATCAGTGGAGGACAAGCAGGATTTGAGTCAGAAAAGGGTGAGATGTATGACTGTATAGTAGTAAAATCTCTGATAGAAATGTCTGTAATTCACATATCCTTCAGGGCGGCCCTGAAGGAAGATAAAAAGAGCTGACCTTTTTCTGTTAACTGAAAATGAGACAGAAAAACTACTGTTTATTTCAGTGAATTCAAAACAGGGCTTGTGCTCTGCTGTCACTGAGTAGAAATGGTTATTTGACTTTTTCACACATGGTTTATGCCTGGATTCAGGCATGGTCTATACCCAAGTGACATGCGTTGTATTAAATCGCTGCTGGCAATCTCTGCTGGCCCTGACATACCAGACTCTTCTGTAATAGTAACACCTTCTCTGGGACTTCGGCTTCTGCCTTATGAAGGCCACAAAGACAAGCCATTAGCTCTTGCGTATGGTTAAGTAGCGTGCCATGCAAGCTGTTATTAAATGAGTTATTAAAGTACTGTGTCATGTATTCTTTCAGGACAGCCATGTGTCTAGGAGGGCTGCTTCATTAGCAGTTTTTAAAGGTCCTAGAATTCCATGTGTCCGTATTTCTTTATTTAAAGCACAGTTTCAATTATTAGTTAAGTAGCTCCATGATTTCTGTGTTTGGGAGACTTGTCTGAAAATGGGTTAGTGACATTTATTTCTTCTGCTTCTATGGCAGCTGCTTATATGCTCAGAATTTCTTCAGTAAGCTGCAGCTCAAAGCATTTTAGATGTCATATGCTCTCAGGTGGCAATGTCTGTCCAGCTCACAGCTGAGCCATTCAGTTTTCAAATGATTTGTGTAAAGATACCTTTGAAGTCAGTTACTAAGTCAAGGTAGTCTGGAAAAGCAGGAATGTTGATACACAAGTCTTCCATCCAAAACACCTTCAATTCAGAGCATCCAAGATACATTCCAGATGATGTGTGGAGCCTTCAGATCTGCTCCTGATAAGCTTCTAGTATCTCTGCCCCATGGCATTGAATGGCTGGGGTCACAAGACCAGAACCACAGATAGTTTTTTGTGGAAAAGAGATCAGGTTCCTTCTGGGAGGATAGGTGGATTATGTTGTCCTTGAGGAACAAGAAAATGTTTACTCTGTTACAGATCCAGTGCATGTCGCAATTTCTTGATCTTAAAGATGGGGATAATGATACTTGCCAAACTGTTCAAACCGTAGCTTAGAGCTTAAAAGAATAAATTACTTGTGGACGTTTTCAGCTATTATTGTAAAGCCATGGAATGATGGTGTACGTTATATAATATGCAGAATGATTTTTTATAGAGTAGAAGAGGGTATCTGCCCATTATCAATACAGAGTCCAGCTCACTGGCATGGCTCAAAATAAGGTTCTCAACCTTTTGTTTTAACCATTGGACTTTCCAGCCTTTTAACTTTGTTTTAGATGGAGGTTCCAATAATCTTGATTAATGTCTTTCCATAATGTGCAGCTCCAGGCTAAATCCTTTCTTGCCGTGTATCTCACAAAGGAAAATAGCACAGAAGATTTGTCAGTCTAATTAGACTTTCACTGTCAGCAAAGACAGATACAGTTGTGTCACTCTTGGCCTTGCCTAGGTACTTTCTTTTACTCTCATAGATAATAATTTGGGGAGGGGATGGGCGGCAGAAATTGGCCTTTAATTTACTTTTTGCTTCTTATAAGTCACTAGTGACATTTTCATCCCAAGACTGCAAAGCTCTAATGAAAAAAGAGCTTTTGATGAGTCTGCTTTAAAGATGGACTTCGTTGGCCTATTGGTGCTGCTGAGAGTTATGTAGTCTGGCTTTCATCTCTCCCTTTCTGCTTCTTCCTGAACCGTTTTTTCTTAAAGAGACCAGAACCTCCAACTTGTACCTTCTTTCAGAGTAGAATCTTTTCTCCTGCCCTATAGTTCTTTTGAGTGAGATCATGGATTTGCATTGTTGCATAGAAATCCACAAAATGACACTTGCCTATTCAATGTCACATCTATTCTGAAGAGACGTGCTGATTAGGTGGTAATGTTGTTCTGGGGAGGGGATGTAAATTATATGTATTGATGTACTGATCAGGATGCTCAGATTACCTGTAAAGCTCAAATAATCTAAAACACAATCCGGCATGTTCATTATTTCATTCACTTTCTGCAGAAGATACATGTGCTGCACTTCTGGAACCAGAAGCTCAATCCAAAAAGAGAACGTGATTTTACTGTACTATTATCCATGTGATCAGACGACGGGAGATGACTTCAAGTTGCACCAGGGGAGGTTTACGTTGGATATTAGGAGAAATTTATTTACTGAAAAAGTTGTGCAGCATTGGAATAGGCTGCCCAGCGAAGTGGTTGAATCACCATCCCTGGAGGTCTTCAAGAAATATGTAGATTTAGAGCTTACCAGTACTAGCTTAAAGGTTGGACTAGATGATTTATAAGTGTTTTCCAACCTGAATGGTTCCATGATTCTATGAATATTCTTGAGTTACCTATGCTCCCAAGTGCTGACAAGTACCCATGATGGGAATAAGCTTTGTTCTCTATTTCTCCTAAGCCCAATAGTAATACAGACCACTGCATTTGTAAAACGGCTCGTGCACATTCTGGGTTATGCTGTCAACTGTTTATGTTATCAGCAGTGATATATGAATGTTAAACTTGGAAACCATTGTGAGCTACAAATGGAGACAACTCTTGCATGACTCTGGGAAGGGACTTGCTTGAATGTGTGTAGCAAACTCAGTGTCACAAGTTGATGCAGACTATGGCTTCTCAATATATAGCTTACTTTTGGATAACCTGTTTTCATGTAGTGGCTTTGTAACGTCACTTCAGCCACTTCTATGGGTGTACTGTTGAGATCCACGTTTTCTTTCTACTTTTTCAGGCTAATAGTTCACCAAGGGCCCAAATCAGCTGATTGATTTGTACAAGGATTGAGTTTACATTGCCTTTAATCCGCATATCTGAACAATCATTTGGGACTTGCAGCAAAATCTCATCTGGTGTTTTTGAAACATATACCCAGTTCTGTTCTACTGTGAATTTTTGAAATGAAAACTTGGCCTAACATATAAAGAGGGGGCCTGGTCTCGCACTTTTCCAGTAATTTCAGCTCTTTTTTAGTTTTTCTCTGGTAATTTTTTTTATCTTGATCAAGAACTACTTGAAATATTTCCTTGATTTCAGGTGACCAAAAAGCACACCATTTTCTGTAATAAAATGGTAAGAAGCTGGAATAACAGCTGTAGTAAACTGATAATGACCTTCTTCAGACAGGCAGACATGAATTTCATAGAAAGTACTCTTAATAACATCAGCATGTACCTTTTTTTTTTTCAAGGCGCAATATCCCTTTGTGTACTTAGACATGTCATTTGCCCTGCCAGAAAGGTTTTTTTTAAGTCACATTGTTTTCAAAATCTGATTAATACAGTACTCAGGAACTAAAGCTACTGTAGTTGACCATACATTTGATCACAAGCCAAATGAAAGGATAGAAAAAATTATGTTGTGCTAGGGTGGTTGTACAGCAACAATATGTGGTAAAGACTTCCAGTACTGCAAAAGCAACTGCTTAGAAATAAATGAAGTAGAATCAATGGTTATAGCTCAAATACAGTTGTAGAATTGGATCACATTTTGTTAGAGTGGAGCTGCTTTGCTTGCTTGCTGTATATATACTTCAGGGAAATGCCTAGAAGCTGCAGACACTGCCAGAATGCTTCCAGATCATATAGTTCCATGGGTTTTTTTTGCTTGTTTGGTTGTGTTTTTGTTGTTGTTTTTGTTTGTTTGTTTTTACAAGACTGTCTGAGGTGTGGGAAGGTACCTTTTACTTTTCTAGCTTATCTTTGGATGAATATGCAGAAGTTAGAAACACATCTAAGCTGTTGTGACAGAACCACTTTCTGAAACCACCTAATTAATGCCTTGGATTTTCTGTGGAATGATAGTGTTGTTAACCAGCAAAAACATAAGGGATTCTGCTAGTTTCGTCTGTAGGATGAGTTGTCACTGATTTGCAAGATACGTCTGTCATGGTAAGTCTTGTAAAAGTAGCTGTTGAGAAGCCAAGCTATGTTACTACCAATCCTTTCTCTCCTCCCTTAGATAGTACGTGAGCCACTGATATGTCGTTCATTTTGATGGCAAAATTACTTCTATTATAATGTCAAAGATAAGAATTTGTTTTCAAAAATTTTTCTACAGAAAAATAAAGACAAAGTGGTGAGGACTTGGATTCCAGTTCTCTTGGTATTGTGTGGGATGCAGATGCCCCTGTTGTGCTTTCTAATAGTGTGGTTTTGGAGAAAAATTGGTCTTTTGTCTCTTTGCTCTTACTGCCCTGAGATTTTCCACTGTATCTGTGCTGTCTCTTTTGCTGTGTCTGGGATTGGGTGTGCTTAAAGAAATGTTGTGGGTAAGGACAATTCTAGGCATACCAGTAGTTTATTAGGAGGCATGAACCAGAGAGTAGGGAATGTTAGGAATGCTCTAATGGCTAAATGTATGAAAGTGAGTAGAGAAAGGATGAATATTGAGGTGTAGAAAAGAAAGCTATGTCCAGGGGACAAGATACATCTATCTTGTAGAGATACTGGAAGGAAACATCATGACTTAAAGATGGAGAATGACATGCCTAGAAATGGTGGAGTTGTGCTTTTAGCTACTCTGTTTTGGATAAACAAAGATTTGGAGAAGAGAGAAACTCCTACCCATATGGCTTAGCAGCCACTCTTCTACTTTTTAATTTCTGCTTTGTACTACTCTCCATCTTCCTTAGGGATAAAGGGAAGTCCTTTTTGCCAAGTTGGCAGGAACTCATCTCGGTTGAAGGACTGTTGGCAGTGAGCTCTGAGGAACCACAGCTTCTTCCATAGCAGCTCAGCGTCGTGCTGAGTTGAACTGTCACACACTTGTATTAAGACCATATGAAAAGCACATCTTCCCCTCACCTGCAACAGCTGTGTTCCAGGAACTGTGTTGGAGCAGGAAAACTCTTTATTAGTGTATAAAGAGTCAGGTCAGGTAAGGAGAAAAAACAACTAAATGTTGTTGTCTTCTAATATTCAAGCAAAGCCATCAGTGCCTAAGCCATATACAGATATTTGCTGAGATAGTTGAATTCAACTTGATCATAGTGTCCTTTTTTTTTTTTTTCTGAAAGATGACCTCCAATGAAGCTGTAAGGACGTGAATGATCTTAATCTGTGGTAACAATGGAGAACCAGTCCTGACCGACTCCAACAGCATAAATATACAAAATGACAGATAATCCTGCTACCTCCCTCCCTGCTGCCTGAGCATGCACACACGCACTCAGTAGCACACAGCAAAATTCAAATTGGTCTTTATCTTTTATCTATTGGCCCAGTGATTAATGTGGCTCTTGCTGGGAGACTAATCAAATGAGGGGAAATATGGAGAAAGAAATATGTATTTCTTAGACTATTGTTATCAGTGTTATCATTATTCCTTTAATTTATTTTCCTCCTGTTAGAAGAGCTTAATGTACTGACACAGCAGGAGAGGTGAGAGCAGATTTGATGGCAGGAAGATGAATGGGACAGACCACAGCAAGTGGAATTTTGCAGGAAGGTGGTGAGCTGCTGAGCTACTTTGGCATTTTACCTAGAAAACCAAGAGACTGTAGTGGGCTGAACAGAGTCCTGAACCAGGAACTACTGTTTTCTAAGCCCATCTCTTTCACTCAAGCGTTGTTGACAAGCCTCCTCCCTAAATTGTTCTTTAGTTTCCCTCTATAGTGAAATAAGGATGCATTGGTCCTTGTTCTGTCTCACAGCAAAGTTTACAGGCACTATACTGGTAGTATGGGTAATAATTTGAAAATTCCCCTGAGTGTTGTATTCACCCTCCTGCCTCCTTGGCACTGTTGTTTCATAGTGGTGCTATGACCCTGTAGTTCCAGCTTTGATCCTACAGATCTGTACAGCATAGAGCAGAAAAATTTTTCTGTGCTGTGGTAAAAACAAAACTGGATGTTTTAATTAGGTATTACTTAGATTTAAGTAGGACATCTGTCTTCTAAGTAATTAGGAATGGATTTTAATTGTCTTACTTCTTCAGGATCTTAAGAAAGCAGACTTTAAGAATGAGCTATGTCCCAAACCAGGTATGGGTATTAAAGCATTATGTATAATTTTTGCTATGATATTGAATAGCTTTGCTATATGTTTTCTCTAAGCTTCATATATGGTAATTAAAAGGTCATACCTTATTTTGGTTTCCCTTCAAGAAGAGTAATGCAGAAAAGAGCACCTATAATAACAATTAGACTTGTTTGGGTTAGGGTTCATGTTTCCTCTCTTCTCATCTCAGCATTGTGGCTGTTTTAGCAAGTGTGGCCACTCATTTTTCTAAATATATTCTTGCTGTGCCGATGGACATCAAAAAAGAAATTAGACAAATAGAATGACTCTGTAGCTCTACTATAGGAGCATATTTTTGTATGATCAGTGGTTTTTGTTTTGTTACTCTTCTCTGTGGGTGTATTGGCATAATGCTGTCTGTCTTCACAGGGTAGACTTAAAACTTGCAAATGTGTTTAGGGTCCAGATCTTAAGCACAATCATCTTAGCTTCCAATTTAGGCAGCAGTTAACCCAGTTGTTCTCTGCTAAATCAATGTTCTCTCTTTGTATTAACATATACATTAACACGTGGGTATCTAGTGCCCATGTTTGTTTCATTGTGGGGGACATAACCTCATTAGAGACATTTATAGAAAAAAAAATGAAAACTGATTCTGTACGCCTGGTATTTGCAATTCCTTCACTCATTCTAGTCCCATATATATCTCCCAGTTTACATATACTACCTAAGCTGTCACTGCCTAATTCGTTGCCCTTTACTCTGTCACACTTTAAACTACACTTGCATGACGAACCAATGTTGTCTTTAAGCTGGTGAGCAATGGTGGTTCAGGTGACTACTGTTGTCACCTGCTTGTCTTATCTTGAAATTTAGGAATCTCTGGGAATTAAATTCAGAAACGTAGATATGCTGTGCAGATTTGAATATACAGCCTACACATCTGGAATCCCTGAAGGCATTCAGCTTTACCAGCACCAGAGAAGGACCTGTGCAACACAGCTTATGAGCTTCCTCAAGAGCCCTGCCCTGTGAAAGAGTTGTGTGGGGGTGCTGGGGACACCAGGTAGGATTTCAACATGGATAAGGGTGCCAAGGTGGAAAGGGCAGAGAAAGATGGGAGGAAAAAGGAGGGGGTTGTATGTTGTGTGCTGTGTGGAGGAGGTTTGTGTGTTGTGTGTATGGCTCAGAAAGAACAACTGCGGTGGGAGCCTCTCCTGTAGAGGGCTTCTTCCCCCACCTCACATCTGACTAATTGAGAGGCATTGTTGCTTGCCTGAAGATGAATAATTCTTTGGTGCTCAGATGGCTGATTACACATTGTCCTTCTGTTTGTGGACTCAAGCATAGCAGAGAAATTTCTGGTTGTTTGGCTGTAGCAGTTGTTACCCTGGCAAGAAGCAAGCACCACTTACAATCTGCTGTGAAAAGGCTTGGTGTCTCTCAGGCTGCCTCTCAGCTAACGTGTGATGCTCGTTAAGTTGCTTGTTTTGTCCTTTCTTAACTTAAGCCATGGAAATGGTGTTAGCTCCTGCTCCCTGTGTTCCTGGTGGGGGCAAGGAAGAAGTTGTAAAGGAGGGCAAGGGCCTGGATGTGGATTACTAAGGAGCACAGTCTGCAATATTTGCCTTTGCCTTCGGAGATGCTGTAGCAATTGGAGTGAGTTGCAGCTCTGCAGTCTGTGTCTTGCTCTTTTTATGACAGTTTGTTGTACAGTACCTACGAGGTCCCTGGATAAGGTTCTGAGTCCGAATTGCCTCTCATTTCCATGTCAGATTTTCTTTGGGGGGACCTGGAAATCTTTTCTGCTGCAACTCTTGGCAGGAATTTATGCTCTCCTGCTTACTATTGCAGGGATGAAGACTAGGCATCAGAGGCTGCCAGAGGATTAGGAAGTTAAATGGCACCAGAGCTTCTGCTGGGAGGGGAGAAATAGGGTGAAAGGAGGGCAGTGTAATCACCTTCCATCAGAGAATTGCAGATGAAACAGACCAGAGGATGTAAATAACAGTTTTACAACACCAAGAATCATTTTAGAGGCCGAGGGAGGGCATGGCACAGACTGGCTGTCCCTCTGCTTCTGTCAGGCTTGGTCACTTTGAATTTATTGACTGTTTTTCTTCTATACAAACCCCATTTAATGGCAGCAGTAGCTGAAGGTCAGGAGCATTTGGGGATTTTTTGTTGTTTGTTTTAACTTCTTTTTTTATTTTTCTGTTGTTAGCTGTTCTTCCCTTGCCTTTTTTTTTTTTTTTTTTCCTTTTGAAGCTGAGGCAACTTCTGTGGTGACAATGACAGGTGACAGTGGTTAGGCAGAATCATACCCTATTTCTTGCAATGGGGCATTATGGTGAAGATAAGAGGAGTAATTAATATCATCCATGGGTACAGCTAAGCTCCATCTTTCAAGTTACATTTGCAGTACCTGTCATGTGTATTCCCTTGTCATCTGTGAGTCTTTCAGCAGCATCTACCTGCAGTGGTCTATAAATTCAGACCAAGGTTGTGAGGAGAAAAAGTGAATTATTAACTCAAAACACCTATGTACTTTTACCAAGAAATCAGAAATCCACTTGTTAGTTATGTCTCTTTAAGCCAGAAATCATTTCTTTCTATCAGTAAATTTTATTGATATGACAAATTCCTTTTACTGTAGAACTGTATGTTGAGTGTAGGCTTTAGAAAACACAACTTTCAGGCTTTTTTGAGATGTATGGATAAAAATTATGGTAAAAAACACAATATGAATTTTGGTTTCAAAATTGTCAAAGGTATTGGAGGTCATGAATGGCCATGCTCATTGTTCCTAGAAGCCAATTTTCTTTAATGAAAACCTCCATGTAAGAAAAGCAGGTGACCAGTTCTAAAAGCTATAGAATAACAGGAAAGATATTTCTGTTTGTGAAAATTGCTATTCCTTCTGAAAACACCAAGCAATGCTTTAGCAAAAAGTTCACATAACTGAAAAAGAGTATACTCATAAGCACTTGTTACTGAAACTTGTTCATATATACCCTGAAAGAGATATGGATCAGTTAAACATGGACTCTTCTATAACTCTGGCATGGAGTCCATAGTGGGACTGTTTTTTTCTGGTCACTGTTTATAATGATTGCTATCTAACAGGATCATGTTGTTCCGGATGCTGTTTCTGCTCCATTTTAATGCATCTGGCCTGATTCTTGTTTGCACAGAGCAGTGAAATTTGGGCTTTAACCTACATGGCAGCATCAGTGAAGCCAGTTTTAACTTGATTGACCTTTTTTTGGCATCAAACCACATGCAGGTATTCATATGGTCATGCAGTCATTACTGGTTATAGACCCAGCTTTTACTTTCCCTCTTGCGTGTAATTTAGGGAAACTTGTAATTCAGTTGATGCCTTTGACATAGCACCAGGTAGAGGGAGTTGTCTAAAGCAATCCCTTTAGCCAAATCTCTCTGGGTCAGACTGTGATTCTTTGTTCTGTAGCAAAGGAAATGAGTGGATTTCAGATCCCCTTGACTGAAGGCTTCAGTCTCTGGGAGAGATGATCTGGCACCTATTGGAGCACTGTGTATGCATGCTAGCAGTAATGAAAACAGAAATTTGCAAAATATATTTCCAAAGCACCATATAGACTGAATCTGAGGATTGTTTTTGTCATCATAGCTACATACCTAATTGTAGGATAGAACCTAATTATTGTCTAATAGTGCATAACTAAAGCAGCAGTGGTTTCAGGTGGCAGCTAAAGATGCCATGAAGCAAAAAAACATAAAGAAACAGCATATAATTAACCCAGTTTTTGTGGCCTCAGGACACCACCCCTAAATCACATATTTATTTTTTTTTTTTTAAAAAAAAAGGTTGTTGAATAGTCAAATGATCTCACTAAGACTGTTTTCTCACCTCAGCAATGGCCCCTTCCAACATGCAAAATTACATGCACTGATTATACAATCCTTCCTATAGCACTGCATTTCATGGTGGTGCTTGTGTATCTTCTTAACCTGTGCAAGCAGTTTTCTTCCACTGAGACAGCAAGTAAATTCTTTTTTTGGTTGCTTGGTTGGATTTGTTTTTTTGTCATCCAAGAAAAGGCAGGTAGGTTTGGACAACAGTGAAGCCGTGTCCAAACCAGATCTGAATTAACTCATTATAGGCAGTGGAAAGCATTCTCCATATTAATTTGCCACACTGCTTATTGAGAAGCAGGGGATGTTAGCTCAAGCAAACTGGTTCACATGTGACTCCAGATTGACATGATTTTATTGCTATGTGGTTATATTGCATGTGTTTTCAGAGGCAGAGCTGGGATTCAAGACTGGCACGAGTACACAGTGCAAGTGGCCAGCTTCAGTAGCAGAATCAGAGAGACAGCAAAATGTAAATGTTTGGGACTTGAACACTTCCCTTACTGAATTCTGCAGTTTAACAGGTCATAATTCATACGTCTCCATCCACCCCTTTAAGCTGCCTCCTGGCAGACCTGGCAGAGCAGGAGGACGTAATGCTTGTGCCTGAGCTGCCGCTTCAGGTCACCCAGGCTGTGCTCCATGCCAGCCCCTTCAGATGAGCAGCTTACACGGTGTGCTGGCTCCTGAAATGGAGCCGAGGAGGCACAGGCACACATTCCTCCTGATTGCCCTTGCTGCAGAGGCAGTAACCTCTGACTGGTGGGTGAAGCAGAGAGCTAGGGATGCTAACATCTTAAATTACTGCTGCAAGAGCCAAAAATAATGTCTGTCAGAACTTTTTGTTATAAACAAGGCTATTTCTTAATCTGGCGAGCTTTTTCAATGCGTTTGCAATGAATGCTTTGTTGAAGCTTCTCTGCATAGTGCCAAGTGGAGATACATATCCAAAGCTTTCAATGGGACACAGTATGTGCTTCAACAGAATATCCTTTTCCCTAGGTGTATTCACCTAATAACTTATTTCTGGGACTGCTGTTCCTTCTGTGACAGCTCTGCCACTTTGAAATCCGTCTTAAACCAGTGAAAGATTTTCATTAGCTGTTGAGGGTTTTCATTAAAATGTTCTGTGGCTTTGGCCTCATACACGGAGATCTCTCTCCCTGTGTTGGCATCCCATGAGAATGGTGTATTCATTGCTCCTTCTGTACCAGGCTAAAATCTTACGGCTTCTGAGGGATTTCTTTCTCTTTAAAAAAGAAAAGTCAAGTGAGCCTAATTATTTCCCTGGCCAGGAGTGCGATGTTTCTTATTAAAATACACCTCAAGTGGCATACCTGCATGGTCCTCTCGCTAAGGCTGAGCTGCTTGCTGCGCTGTTGAAGGCTTTTGTAAAAAGATGAGCTCACATGTGCTTTCCAGTCCTTACTGTGTTGTCTTTATCTTCAGACCTGGAAAACATATCAAAGAAAAACCATTCATGTCAAACTCTGGATTTTTTCTTCTAAATTTAAAAAGGATTTCTGAGATGTGGAACACTTCTGAATGACCTCTGCTGTGCTTTCTGAAGCTGCTCTGCTGTGGAGCATTTACGTGCTGTCAGTGGCAGCTGTCTCTCCCCAAAGAATTCGCAGTAGCATTGTTAGACTGCCAGGGCTCTGACTTAACCTTTCCTGTCTCAGCCTGCATCTTTTTTTCTCCCCCTCCTTTTTTTTTTTTCTTCTTCTCCCATCTTGTGCCATTACATCACATCACACTTTCTCTCTTCTTACGCAGATCTACCACAATCCCCCAATGCTTCTTCCGTGCTTCCACATTCTGTTTATTATAATCTCAACAGAATACAAACCTTATCCACTGATATAAACTCACTGACATGGTATTTCTTTTCTGAGTCCCACAGATGCTAGGAGCCCTGCAACACCCTTGCCCCCTTTGAACAAGGTGTGCCCTTCCCTCTTCTAGCAGGTGCACAGAGTGGAGGAAGCTATTCCCTGGGAAGGATGGAGGCATCTGCCTTGCAGGGCTAGTCCTATTTTCACTGACAGGCTTAGCAGACAGTAGCTGAGACCCTGAAAGAGGCAGGAGGTTTCAGAGGATGCTATTACCTGCCCAGTGCACCTGCTTATGTCTTTTGCATGTGTGCGCTCTATTTCTCTTGGATTCTGTCCCTGGCTGTTGATTCCCAGAATGTGAGGATTGACTGCCTTATAATATTATCCTGGCTGAGGTTCCTGCAGGCACTGTTCATGAAAATGCCTAATCCTCCCAGGATGTTTGTTACTCAATTAGCCATGGTAATATCGCAGTACATTTCACAAAATATATGAAGTATTGACAGTTACTTGTTTAAAATCAGATGCTTTTTTGCCTTAGTTTTGTATTATAGCACAGCATAAATGGGACGTCTGGTCAACCATACCTGTTATTTGATGTATTCTATAATACAGTCTTTCTCTCATTTTCTAAACTAAGCTATCCTAATCCATAAACAGTGGCAGCCAAAAAGTCAGTGGATACTGGAGAAGCAGATTAAGTCAGCCTTCATTAAACTCCATGCCTCTAAGAAGAATGCTCTCACTCCCGTGTAACTGTTAACTTCAAAGCTGAGTCATGTAACTTCACTCCACTGTAGTCAGTGTAGTGACTGCACAGAGGTGAAGACTTCAGCTAGTTATAAATCAAAATAATTTGACTCTTTTCTTTCAAACTGTAATTATGTGAATTAGAAATAACCATGTACAAGAAAGGTACTGAGAAAATAAGCTTCTAATCTAGTTGTTACTTTATACTAGCCTTCTTTCTTTTATTTTTATGCTCTCTCCTTTAAGGGGAAATGACAAGCTCAAGGTCCAGTTTGTGACCATCTTCTACAGTTTTATGACAACCTCAGCATTATGTTGTATGTGCTACCCAGTGCAGTCCAGGGGCTGTTTCTTTTCTGTCAGTAAAGCAGGACTTCGTTTCATTCTCGAAGTAAAGTCAATTCATCTGGGATTCTTTGATTACTGCAGAAATGGGTAGGCATGATAATCTGGGATTAGGAGAATTGTGGCTGTTCCCTTCAGTGCCTACCCATGGCAGGTGAGGACTTCCTTTCTACTGAGGAGTCTTGTCTTAATGGGTCTTGATGCCAACAGGCTGTGATCTGATGCTTGCACCTGGGGTGGGAAAGGCCTACATTTACTCTTGATTGCTGATGCTCAGGGGACTTCTCTGCAACAGCTTTATTTGGATTGCTTATTTCTAGAGCAAACCCAGAATTCTACTGCCCCAGAATTGCCTGAGATCACTCGTCAGACAAAGTAAGAAGGAAAGCAAGAGGCATGGGTTTAAATTTTCTGAATATTAGCCTAGAAATGGAGTCATAAATAAAAAAGAGGTGTTAACAGTAAAATGTAATTGTGAGATGTATTTAAAAGTAAGGATGTTTCTAAACTCATTCAGTGTTTCAGCTGGATGGGGAAGTTGTCAATTAGCTGTCTCTGCAGCTGTCTATCACTGAAGTAATCCTTCCTTGGAGCATTTCTCTTGTCCTTCATGAGAGCCAAAATCTTCTTTCTTATCTGTCTGTATTTTCATGGCAGCTTCTGCTGCCATTCAAAGATACGAAGGGCAACCCTTCCCCTTTCTGGGAGTTTTTCTGAGATAACAATCCTGTCGCGTTCTTTAATTGACATATGCCTTGCTGATAGTTAATACTCTCTCTAGTACTGTGCACCAGACAGGACACCAGAAAAAAATCTCTAGGCCTGAACTATATGATAATAGGAGTCCATTATAGGAAAACTGTACATGAGTCACTGAGTTAAATTCCTCCGCTACTACAGGCACCATTTACTGTGGTCTCTTCAATAACGTTTTGTTCCCAGGCTTTGCCTGACATTTCAGTGTAATATTACCCTAGGCATTTTAACTTTCTGGGTGCCTAATATTTACTTCCTTATGTAAAGTGACATTTATATTTCTATTTTCTTCTTTTGTAAACTATTTTCAGCTGTGTGGCTGAAAAAATACTAATTAATTGCTTGTATTAGTACTATTAGGTTATGTCTGATGCATTTCTTCCTAAAGCCTAAAGACACCCCCCCTTAGCTGACAAATCATCATGGAGAACATTGGCAACATCAAATACCCTTCTTTGGAATTACTTTTATTTATTTAAAGCACAAGAAACCAAGCAGGGGTAGAGTCAGAAGTAATGAGCTCCTTTTTGGGATACCGCAGAAATGAAAGCTGCCCTTGACAGGACTCCGTTTGCCCACTTGCAAATTGAACGTACACTTGTCTTAGCTCACAAGCATGGTCATATGGTAAAATGGATGCTGTTTTCCCTCAGCCTGGTACTGCAGAGATAAATGAAAATGAACATACAGCTCAGCATTTGTCACTGCTGGGACTGAAGCGCTAACCACAGCAGATGACAAGCTGTGCATGCAGTGTGTTCTATTCTGAGCTGTGTAAAAATAACTTTCCTTTCCTTTTCTTTTCTTTTCTGAATACTGACTTCTAGTCCTGTCCAGCCTTGTTCTTCCAGAGCACAACTTGTTAGGATTTCTGGGACAAGCCTCCACTTACACCTGGAAAAAAAGCAAGGGACACCATAGGTATTTAATAGCAACTGCACCTTCAGCAAGTGCACCTTCAGCAAGTGGGTCTTGCCTGACACAGTAATTCCTGTGCAGGGAACTTGGATGGCTCTTCCCTGTGGCTGGAGTCACAGAAAGAGTATTGGTCTGAACTTACAGTGACCAGTCTCAGATTTGAGCTTTTTTGATCTCACTCAAAATCATTCACTTGGCCATCAGTGAAAAAGCTCTAGTTGTGTCCCTTCCTCCATCCATTCTGCAGTGTCCTAGATTAGGGGAAAAGGATGTTTAAAAAAGTAAAAGGTGGCCTGAGCTGCAGGTCAGAGATAAGAACAATTAGGAAAGATTTTGAGCACTTAGGCTGTCAAACAAAATGTGATATCATTCTCTTTAGGCCCATTTTATATTCAATCAGGCTATGTTGCTGAACTTACACTTATACTTCTTAATAATGAATTTGCTAAGAGCTTTCTTACAGGTGAACACGCCGCATAATTTTAGCAGTAGTACTCAGTGAGCCTGTGTCCAGCTGATCCTTTGTGTTTCGTTTTTTTTTTTTTGTTCCTGGTACATACTTCAGGCTATTTCTTTGAGTTATGTAAAACTATAATTGCTGATACCACTACCATGGTATCTGGTGGTTACCAATAGCTACCAAATGCTGTTAGTAGCTGTTTGAAGTGTCAAAACTGAATATAAATGTTGGACTGCTCTTCGTGTTGAAAATGAAGGTATATTGCCAAATATTATCAGTTTGGATTAAAATATCTTATTGAAACTTTTGATGGGAAGGGGGGGAATTTTCACTCAATGTCATTTCTTAACTTCACTATTTGTTCCTGTCTCACAATGACTTTCTGTCACTATTCCAGTTACCTCTTATCAGCCTCTGCCTGCTCTTATGTCTGGTATCTGCACCACACAGGAAAAGGATTATTGCTTTTCTTAAATTAATACTTGCAGTACTTTTTAATGCATGGATAATTTGTTTGTGTCTTAGCTTCTGTAAAACGTTCCCTCTATAAAGCCTTCATTTTATATAGAGGCTAAAAGAAAATTCTCCTTTAGCATTGCAGACCTAAAACTCCAACTAGTTTTGTCATCTCCTGACAGCACTGCTCTCAAGACAGTTTTTCCTCTTGATTTCCTAATTTCTGCTGAATATATAAGAACCCCCAGGCCGGAATGTTGTCTTTCCCCTCTCTGTCGAGCTGCATGTCTCAGAAAGAGACTGTCCCCAGCTGGAAGGACCTTAAAGGTGATTCAGACTTTAAGCGTCACAGCAACTTCGAATACTTGTTCAGTTATTATTATATGACAAGCTTCTGCACTGCTGGCATGTGTAAGCACTAGTGATACTATGTTCACTGAGATGGAAGGAACATTTAAAAAAAAATTATTCATTTTTCTAGTATATAGTTTTGTATTAATCCTCTAAAGGTTTTACCCACTTTTGAAATAAATGAAAAAGCCTGTGAATAATTCACGTGAATGAGAAAGAGACAGTATTTACTGCTTCCAGATCTCCAGAACACACCCAGTGTAAGTCAGTAGTGGTTGAGAGCGGTTATCCTTTGTAAGATTTCCATGGCTTATGTGAAATGAGTGTGTAGGTATTATATTATGCCATAATGTATATCTTATATAGTGCACTTGGCTGTAACTGCTTTCCTTCTTCATCTGTAGAAGTCTTCAGTAAACCTACCACTGGTTCAGGTGTGAAGCAACACAAGGATAATTTGGTGGAAACTGGTATTAGTACTAACCCACAGCCTGATAGAATTGATCACTCACTTGTCAAGTGTGGCACTGTAGTACCCTTCACCTGCACAGGAGTATGGATATTATCTGCCATTTTCTTCCTCTGTTCATGTAAAGCCGTAGGCATTGCTCACAGCTCACCTCTCCATTTTAGAATCATTTTTTCCTATGCTGGATATGTAAACATTTCTGGAGGAAACCTGTCTGAGGACAGGACAGTAGAATACTTGTGTCATCTTCTGGCACCATCTTCTCTTCAAGGAGTGCTTCCCTCAAGAAGAGACTCAGTAACCCAGCTTCAGAGGCTAAAGGCTGGCTGACAACCTTCATCGCTCTCACAGGGCTTAAGGAAAAGAATTTCTAGGAATTTCAGAGCTGTATTCTAAATCTAGAAATTTCAAGTAGCTCATATTCCTATGCGTAGAGAAAAAAAGGGGGTAAACATAAAAGTCAGTCCTTCATAACATCTGCTGTATCAGCCAGGATGCCATCTTCCACTATAGGCATTAGACTTGACATTTGAGCCACTGCCATAGGAAATTTTATTGGAATGATCTGGACAGCTCCACTGTCCTGAACTTTCCTTCTTTACTAGATGAGTCATTCTTTCCAAGAGTCACAAGCTTGGAAATTTGAGTGGAAGTGCAGCTGAAAGTAAGTCAGTTGGAAAGCTCCTGGTTACCCAGTTTTTATTTATTTATTCTTTTATGTTGTTGCTTTTGTGAATATTCCAGATTCTATCTGAAGTACCCTGGTGAAGGAATAACCACAGGGAACGCTCTTGCTGCGTGACCTGGTGAGCTCCTTGGTGGCTTCCCTGCAGTAGCTCTACACAACCCCTTGCTGCCATCTCCTCCTGTGGAGGATGTTTTCTACCAGAGCAGCCCAAGGGCAAAGATGATCCAGTGGTGAGAAAATGAAGGCTGGAGAAACTTACTTGACGGTGCTGTGCTACTGTCTGTTGCCTGGCCTTTTCAGCAAGGACCAGTGGTTGCACAGAGCTAGCCATGCTGCGCTAGAACTTGAAGAAGTGATCACATTAGCTCTGGAATTACATAAATATATGGAAGCGCTGCCGCAACAACTTGTTTGTTTCAGGTCAAGGCACTGCAAATGCCTCTAGGTAGTCAGATTCGGGGAAAACACTGGCTGCCTTGACCTTTGAAGCTAATATATTGTGTTATAATCAGTCACACTCTTTTCCTTTCACACTCTGTCTCTCTCTTTCTCTCTCCCTCTAATTTATGCATTTCATTGGTAATGCAAGGCCTTTTCATTTACAGCTGAGAACGGCAAAGTTACTTCATAGTGGTTTTTTTTTTCTTTTCTAATCAGATAGATATAGAAACATTAAAGGGAGATTTTTTTTGCAATATTCTATTTAATGGTTAACTGAATGCTAATGAAAAGCATTATACTCTGGATACTGATCTTGCATTTTCAACAAAATAATATGGACGTCATAGACAGTAGTAGGTAATCTAGTTTATTTGGTTTAGTTTATTAAAGAGTATCATGATTGATCCAGTCTATGCCAAAACTGCAGTTTTATTAATTCATTGCTTGCAGTACACTGAGTTAGAAAAGAAAAAATTGCTCTCCATATCTCTACACAATATGTTACACCAGCAATTGTATTTCTGCATATTCATGTATTAAAGCGAAGGGATGACTTCTGTCCTTTTTCTGAAAGATTCCAGTAAGCATCATAGGGGGCTCAAGGTGCTGAAGCACCCCTCCTCTGAAGACAGGCTCAGGGAGCAGGGGTTGTTCAGCCTGGAGAAGAGAAGGCCAAAGGGAGCCCTTATAGCAGCCTTCCAGTACCTAAAGGGGGCCTACAGGAAAGCTGGGGAGGGACTCCTTGCCAGGGAGTGGAGTGATAGGATGAGGATTAATGGCTTTAAACTAGAAGAGGATAGGGTTAGATTAGGTATAAGGAAGAAATTCTTCACTCAGAGGGTGGTGAAGCACTGGCACAGGTTGCCCAGAGAAGCTGTGGATGCCCCATCCCTGGTGGTGTTCAAGGCCAGGTTGGATGGCACTTTAAGCAACCTGGTCTTATTAGGAAATGTCCCTGTATATGGCGGGGAGATGGCATTAGATGACCTTTTAAGGTCCCTTCCAACCTAAACCATTCTATAGATAGTAAAGATATATATATATACACACATATACTATAACCTGTAAAGCTGTCTAGATTGAGAAGGAGACCTTTAAAAGTGAAATCACCCCTGAAATCTTGTTCACAGTAGTAAAATCTTGAGCTTGATGACTGAAATATTCTCATTTCCTGTATGTGTACATATTGAGAATGTGACCAGAGCAGGCATTCAACCATTCCCTTTAAATGGCAAGTATCCCAGAGGCCAGGGATTATATGGCTTTAGGGAAAGAAGTCATCTTAACAAAATACATGATTCCTGCAGAATAAGATTATGGCATACTTTCTGAAGGAAGTTTGCTTGCAATGAGAAGCCTTTGGTCTTCAGCACTGATGAAATTCACTCTTGCCAGATGTTCTCAATTAAAGATGATCTGAAGGCTCAAAAGGGTTTTTTTTTAAAGAATATTTGCAGAGCTGGAGGTGATGCTGCTGAAAGCTAAGTTGAAGAAAACATGTTCTCAGCTCTGCGACTCATACAGGTTGTTCATGTACTTCTATGCAGCTGTCAGTATGGTCATACACAGGAGAGGAGAGAGAATGATTTTCCATCGAATGGCCATCCTGCTGTTTTTCGTATTGTTGCCAGTCAGAAACCTATGGAGTATGGCTTTTGCTGCAGTGCAAAATGATTAATTACCGGCAAGGAAGGAAGAGCTGTTTCGTTCCCTATCCCTTGTAGAAATAGCTGAGCTTTCATGTGTAGGTTGATACTAGCATAACAGGCACTCCCAAAGTCTGTGACACTGGGGGATACTCAGCAATGTTCCAGAAGCAGAAAGTCACATTTAATTTGCATATGAATTCACGTACATATTTTAGCCGTAATGTATTCCTGAAGCAACGCTATTTTGTGCTCTTCTCTTCTGTAAGATACCATCAGCTACTGAATCAACAGCATTTATACCAGAATATTGTCAAGACGAGTTGCAGGGCACTTTTGTATCTGCATTGAATCATGGATCTGTATATCGCCTTATCCTCTGATCCTGGCTTCCTGACCTCTTGCTCACTCATTCTAGTGAATGATGCAGATCTACAAGAGGAAAGAGTACTTCTTCTAATAGCTAGTGGTCATTTCTTCTTCCGAAACCTCTCTTATTCCTGCTTCTCTCCAGCCTATCTTTCTATTCCCAGTGACCCAGGATCACTCTTTCAATGAGAGAACAGCCTAGGACAGAAACTCATGATCTTCCTCCCTGCTAAGAGAAAATGTTTCCCAGGTGAATAGGTTAGGCTGATAAAGTGAGAGAAACCAATTGATTCAGCTGTATAGTCATTGTCTTTAATACACTGATGTAAAGCACTTGGGATTTGCAATATTGTGGTATAAGAGCTCTCTCATATAGGACATACTGCCCTGATCCTAAGGCAATATATAGACAATGACTATAAACAGAGTAACAGTGTAGGTTTATATGGTCATTGCTAGCTGTGAGTCTAGGGTGCTCATTCTGAATATAATGGGATACCGAATATGAATATGAGATCGGAGAAAATATTGTTCTCTCCAGGTACATGATGGGACAGGGGTTGTGACTGGAGGGACCAAAGCTCTGATCTGCTTTGGCAAATGCTGTTACTATAAATTGTTCCAAATCACTTGGTAGAAGATTGAAAGAGGAGGCTTCACAAGGCAAGAGAAATGTCAGTTATCAATTGGATTCTTTCAAAAAGGCACACTTTTTTTTTGTTCTCTTCCATATAGTGACTTCTACATTGTGCCTTTGTCACAGATCTTATTTTTTGTATCTGACAATTCACCCTTTTCCTTTAAATAAAGAAATCCAAGAGTGTTCTCTAGCATGCGTGTCCCCAGTTGCCACTAAGTACTGAAGACTGTCTTGGACTGAGGCCAGAACAGATGCCTCCGGGCTGCACAGCTATGAAACACACAGACACTAGATAAGTCATGTATGAAAATCAAAGCGATCAGTCCTGTAGTCAACAGAGAGAGAAGCAATCAAAATTAAGAATGCAAGATCTCCAGAAATAGGAAGATCAGACTTGTTTTTCTTAATAAGGCATACAGTATTCAGAATATCTTTAGCCAACCTGTACGCTTTCTCCTCTTTTTCCTCCAGAGACTCCATCCTGATAAAGCATTTGTTATTCCTTATAATATGTAGTTTAAAACATGTAGTTGTCCCTTGCATATTTTGGCATTGAAGCTGCTTGGAGTTTATTTTTACAAAAGAAAACTGGAATAGTACACTTCTACTTGTCTTTGTAGATAAACAGACAACTGCTTTACACATACACACAGATATATATGTATAGATTATCATAGCACAGAACTGGAAATCAAATTAACCAGAACCTGTTTTCAGGTCAGCCACTATTCTGCTTTGCTGGGTTGAATTAATTACTAGAACTCTAACTTTCCAGTCATAAAGTGTAAGTATGCCTCTCTCATAGGATGTTGCTCAATTGAATTAACATTCATAAAATACCTTGAGATTGGATGAAAAGTGCACAGAAGAATGGTTTTGTACTTCTGATTTTTTGCAGTAGTGGGATATCAGGTAGGAGGCATAGGAGCTAGGACCATCCAGGAACCTCAGAAGAAAATGTTTTGTAGAACGAGCTTTTCTTAGATTGAAACTATTTGTTCCACTGAGGGAAGTTATAAAATGCCTTCAGTAGGAGTGTGCAAGGAGCTGCGATCGTTCTGCCTGTAAAGGCAAGCAAAAGGCAGAGAAATAGGTTGAAAGTGTAAGTGGTGACCATCTGCTGAGATCTTTCTGTGTATTTGTTGGGAACTATTTCAGCTGTTTTGACAGCCTGCCTGAAAGGATCAAAACACCCTGCACTGTGCAGGCATCTCAAACGGTAGCAGAGAATAATGCCCTTGGCCCTTAAGTTATCTGAAACTGTATTATGGGAAGCATGCTTTTTCTTTGTTTCCTTTATGACAAACCTTTCCAAGCAGGGTTCCTACAAAGCTGCACTCGTGACATGTTTTTGAGGTAGAGGTATGTACTTTGCTTTTATAGATAGGAAAGCAAATGCAGAAAGCTCAAGCATTTTTCCTAAGGCTGCACAGTGAGTCAGTGCTAGAGGATGAATCTGGAGTATGTGACTCAGTTCCCTTACTGTGACTGCACGATGCTCTCCATGATGGATGCTGTCATTTCAGTTAATGCTCACAGCTTAAAATGGGGAATAAAACAGGTATTTTGACTAGCACAGTGCTGCCTTATTTCCTCAGTATCATGTCCTATTCCTATTTGCACGAGAGCATTCTGTTACCTTCAGCATTTTCCTTGAAACTTCTTGTTTTTGTTGTTGTTTCTTTTAAGCTAGAATTGCATACAATGAGGCTGGGAAGAAACTCCTAAGAGCATCTGGTCAATCTAAATAGATGTTTGTGTGGTTGGTTCTTCTTAAAAAAAAAAAAAAAAAAAAAAAAAGCTCCTAAAAATGGAGATTCTGCATATCCTTTACCAAAATCTTCCCAATGCTTATACATCCTTTTCTGTAGGAAATTTATCTTAGTGTATATCTCCATTCCTTTAAATCAAGCTCAGAATTCTTGTCATCCACATTACAAGCAGCGCTCTTTGCAGCACACTTTTACATATTTTAATATTGCTGCCATGTTCAGGCCAGAATTTCATGATTAGAGAACAGGTTTTTCTTTCTTCCGGTCTCTGTTTTTTGGAGCTCTGATTGTTCTTGTTGCTATCTCCTTGATAGTCTCCAGCTGTTTGCCCTGTATATTAACAGGCTTTGCAGTGCTCAAACACAGTGCTCAAGAGAACGTTTTACCAACGTTGAATGCATTGAACAGGAAACAATAGAACACCTCTGGCTTGTATTTGTGAAATAAACCATAGCCCTATTTATACATCTTGGTTTATTTTTCCCCATTTTAACATTAGTCTACTTTTTTGACTTGCTTGTATCCTGTGGTGTACTCTTATCTCTAGGTCTTCCTCTTCAGAACTCATGCCCAGCTGATCACCCACTGTTCTGCAGTCAGACAGCTTTATTTTAACCTGATGTAGAAATTTATATATATCTTTATTGGATTGCGCTTCCTATATTTTCAATCATTTTTTTCATATTTCTTATTTCAAAAACAATTTGAAGTAATTTCCGTTTTTAGCTTTGTTTCAAGCTCCCATATAATTTAACTTGAGAATTTAAGTTAGCCCACCTTTTCTTCCATCATCCAGGTCGTAAAGAACTTAATGACTGATACCAAAACCAGGACAAACCTATTTAATATGAGCTTCTGTTTTCATTGTGAATTATTGCTAAGTATTCTCAGAATAAGATTTTTCCATTGTTTTTGCACCATTTTATGTGCTTCCCTGTGGCATGTGAGATTGCATTGAAGGATATTCAAGGTATAACGTGTTCTGTTCTTACACCTGTTAACAATCCACAAAGAAAACAGACTGGTGTGACACAGTTTGTTTTTGACAAATCCAGGTGTCCTGTTACTCACCCTCTTGTTATATTCCAAGTACTTGAATTTTTAATATTTTTCTCTTCTTCTTCCATACTTGAGAATTTAAGTTGATAATGCTAATGCTACCTAAAAGTTATAAAAAAGGATCATGATGGTGGGCTTCTGTATCTCCTACCAGCTGAATCTCTGACTTGGATGTGTAATTTGCTTTGGAAATCCTTTGTTAACTGTCTGCAGTAATAGGATAATGATTATCATAGGTAGAGTATCAGAATCAGGATGTTCATTCCGTATAAAATCCTTGGGTCAGCTCAACAATGAAGAAGTAAAGGGGAAATTTTTGCTTCGTAAAGAGCGTTATAGTGTTGCTGAGTAATTCTGTTCTGGCAATACAGCATTGGTATGCCCCAAACCTTCTTTTTCCACGAAGACAGAGATTAGAATAGTAAAAGGGAGAGGTGCTTGGATTAACAAGAAAAGGTTTCTGATAGAGTGGATGAGCAAGTGCATGAAAAACCCCACCACCACCAAAAAAAAAAACCAAAACCACTCTTCAAAACTACCGTAGCACAGAAACAGAAATCCAGTATGTGATTTTTGATATGTTTTTGTATAGCTCAGTAATACTGACTTTAGGAAGGCTGGTCGAAATGGTGATTAGAAGAGTTTGATGTACGAAACAGCACTGAAGTTAATATATTATGAGAGAGAACCCAAGGTTAACTTTGCACTTGTCCAGTCTGCTAGTATTTATTCTGCACCATCTACACAGTGAAACAAATAAATGGGACTTATTCAGTCTTTCAAAAATTCTTTTTCAGATAGGGTAGGGAAACAAAGCTGTCAGAGAATAAGAGGTAAATGTCTGTCATTGATTTGAATCTAGCAAAGGACTGAAAACCAAAAAGAGAAATAAATGCTCGATTTTCAGGTTAATAGAAAAATGAATAAAGGTTAATGGAAAGGTGCCTCAAATTTCTGTTTGAGGACCGCTGTTATTTAATCAGTGATGTAGAAAAGGGAGTAGGCAGTGATGTTGCAAGATCTACAGATAATGCAAAATTATTTATGGGAATCAGTGTTAGAGAAGACCATGAGGAATTTCAGGAGCACCTAATCAAGGAGGCGGTATTGACAGTAGAGCATCATATGCAATCCATTGTTGACAAATACAAAGTAATGCCCATTGCAGGGAATAATTTGAATTGTTCATACACATTACTGAATTCTAAATTAACTGTGACCATTCAGGGAGAAAAAAAAATAAACCTGGGGGACATTGCCAGCAGCTCAGTGAAAACATCTGCTCATTGCACAGCAGAAGTCAAAAAAAGCAAATACTACACTGTGATACAGAAATAATAGGCTTGAAAATTCTACTGATCATGCCATTATTTAAAACAGTGGTACATCCTCACCAAGGATGTGGCATTCATTTCTGCACATAGTATCATAAAATAGCATAACTAAAGCAAGTTCAAAAAACAGCTGCTAATGTTGACAAGAAATACAAGAGTAAATTGCATCAGGAAATACTGAAGAGGTTTTGACTGTCACAGAAAAAGGAAGGAAGGCATGATGAAAATTCCTGAATAATTTGGGAAAGAAATACTGAACCATATTACTTGTCCTTTCTGAAACTGCAAGAACAGGAGGATTTCAATGGATTTGAAAGTTGATACATCTGAAGATGATAGAAGAAAATGTGTTGTATTCAAAAGATAATTAACCTGTAAAACTAATTACAAAAAGAGCCTAAACCAAAGAATTTATCAGTGCTCAAAAGAGGATTAAACAAGTGTATACTAATGAGAAAATCCTAAGTAATATTTTGTAGGTTTCCTAAAAGAGATTTAAATTTCTTTTAAGGCATTAACGGAAAGACACCATAGAATTAAAAACATTCTCTAGCAGTGGGTCCATGTTGCTGCATAAAATGGTGAGTATAGGCTGTTTCTGGAGACAGCAGCTTCTCTTCTCTCTGGGGAGTACATCGTGCTGGTTTAGATGGATGGATCATTCATCTGATCTGGTTGAGTAATTGCTGTCTTCTTAAGGATGACATTAAACTTAGTAAATGAAAATTTATTAAGCATATTGCAAAAGATTGGTTTTTGTTTTGCTTTTCCAGATGGAAATATCTTGCTTAGAATGAGAACTTGTCAAGTCAGAGGACCTTTGTTAGCACTGAGAGATTGCTAATGGTGGTATATCTTGTACAGTTAGAGATGCGCTGTCCCCTGGGGGTGTTTAGGAAAAGGTTAGATGTGGTACTTAGGGACATGGTTTAGTGGGTAATGGTGCTAGGGGGACGGTTGGACCAGATGATCTTGGGGGTCTTTTCCAACCTTTATGATTCTATGATTAGCGGTAGTATACCACAGTATAATTACCATTTTACTGAAACGTTACTGGGAACAGAATCCATCCTGATACCCCTTAGAATACAAGGATTTATTGTAAATAACAAATTATTGTGTATAATTCATCACCTTCTGTTTTAAAAAACCAAGTTAAGAAAATTTTGAGCCTGTGAAAGGCTCTTCAGCATGTTCACATTAGCCTAAGAAAAAAAATAGCCCATTTTGCCAACCTTGTACATAGCAGTGAGATCAGCTGTATAGTAGGCACCGAAGATAAGGAGTTGCTGTCTGTGGTACAACAAAAGTTGTCACTGTCATGAAGTCACTAATGTGATCAAACAGTGAAATACACAGCAAATGAATAATTAAATCCAGATGTCATTTCTATTGTTGATAGGCATGAAAGAAAAAAAAAGACCACAAACTCTTTAAAAAATCACTTAAAAGGTATGCTGCACTTTTACCTTCAAAGTATGCTGCAAAATCCTTCCATGGAATAATCCAACGTACTGATGTATAAAAAATCAAACCAGCTGGCTATTCAACACCCAGTAGAAAAAAGTCTCCCAATTTTAAGCACACTGAACATAACTAGCTTCACAATTTAGTTTTCATAAGGAGAAATAATGTAGTTATCATTAAACTCCTTGGGAAACTAGCTTTAATAATGTTCTTTGGTTATCGGGGGTATCATTCTTCCTTCAGGCAGAGCTGAGGAAATATGAAGTTAAAGCCATCATTGAGTGTGATAATGAAGTCAGTCCTTTCCAGTGCAAGACCACAGCAATTCTTTATCACTCCAAATGGGCTGTGGGGCTGAAAGCTGTTTTTCTAGTCAGTGAAGCTGCTGAGCTCACAGATAGCTATCATTTTGAGAACATATTTTGCTGTATGTGGAAGAGTCAGAATATTTAAAGAATGCCCCAAACCTACCATTCAAAACTGAAGAGACTGTTTTGAAAAAGAATTTCAACAAAAGAAAACATAATTCCATGGCCTTTCTAAGCTTCTGCCTACCTAAGATTTTAATTCAAATGGGAAGCCTCTATTTGCTATACTCGAACTCACATGCCTATCTTTCATTTAGCTTTACACCTTGCACACACACATTCCCACTCCTACTCACACTTACTCTTGCTCACATTTATGTGTAGACTGTTCATTCACTGGCATTGGAGGAGTTTATCCTTACACATACTCAAAATGCATAGTTTTTCATGCTCCTTTGCTATTCACACATATATGCACACAGGCATACAAAATTATATTAGATACATTGCATGTAAATACAAATTCTAATATCCCCACACAAAGAATGAAAAGATAAAAGCATCAGATAGAATTAAAGTAGGTGTAATTAGTTTAAAAGTCATAAACAGGGCTGAAGCTTCATTGCGGTCCTCTACATGTATTCTCTGAATCAGTTATTTAATATTCATTGACTTGCAGTCAGTTAAAGTAGCAGAGCTTCAGCATATCAAACATCTACAACATTTAATGCTCTAAAATCCATTTCCACTTTCTAATAATCCCTTTGTGTATTCCTGGACTGATACTTGAATATATAATATATATACGCACTGGTACAAATATTCAGCTGCTTCTGATGCTGTGAAAATGGAATTTGCTGCCGTGTTGTTTCCTGCTACACCTTTTAAAACAATTTGTTGTTGTTATCTTGGAAACAATGGTAAGAGAGCTTAGAAGTTACGGTGTCCTGAACTTGCAGGTCACAAAACTTCATGCTGAGATCTTATGGAAACTCCTGGAGCTGTACCACTAGGGCAATGGTCTTGACAGTGCTAGTTAAAAAAAAGGTAGGGGTCTTTCTGGGCACCTTGCATATTGGAAACGCTGAAGCGATTTTATGTGAAGAAATCTCAGACAAAGCACGTCTGTACCATTATCAGAGGAACAGGGCATTTAGCCATCCAAAATGTCCATTACAGAGACCACACAGAGTTACTTGAATCTTAACTCCTGAGGTTCGTTCTGTAAGCCACAAGCCACTGAAATGAACAGTAATGTTTTAGAGACAGTGCAGTGTCAGGCATGAGTTACACAGACCAAAAAATCAAAACATGTAACAGTTAGGTAGCCATAGTAATATTTATTTCTATTCCCTCTAAGCCTAGCACAGCTGTACAATTAGAGCCTCCAGCTAGCCTGTGCTAGAATTAGAGCCTCCAGCTAGTGTTACCTGCAAAAAGAAATAGAGATGCTTCATTGAGAAGACTGCCGCTGCTGTAGAAGATGTCAGAAACACAAGGCTTTTCCTAACCTATGTGAGCTAAGAAACCATACTGGTATGTAACAGACAATGCTACAAATAGGCTATGTGCAGACCTTGCCAGTACCAAACAAAGAGTTTCAGAACAGCTTTGAACAGAATTATCTGTCCTGTGATGCTGCTGCACGCCACTTTATATGTCAAAACAGAAGAGAAAAAAAAATTTAAAACATGATCCAAGCTGACAAGAAATGACGCAAATTACAAATGTGCAGTTTGCTAAATGATAGTCAATGTGGTAATAGACATTAAAAATTTTAAGAGTATAAATTGTTCAGAGTGAGGCATTGAGGGCATATAAATAGGAGTATCGGACTGAAATTAAGATCAAATAAATACAAGTTGAAAGCAGAAGCAGTTTCATAAGAGCAAGACTTGGTAAACTGTGGAACAGTCTCTACAGGGAAGAGCTGAATGCATTGTTGATCAGCAAACTTAGATCCGGATTGTGTGGAGTACAGCTGAACATGCTGTAGTGGGCTGTTTTTTGCTGGCTGTGAAGCAGGCAAGACTGGGTTAGCTCACAGGCAAAAAAAAAAAAAAAAAAAAAAATACCTTCCACTTCTGGTGTCTGGGATCTGGTTTGTGTGTAAAAGGGTCATGAGGGGCCTTCGTCCTCAAAAACACTTAGGATATTTATTTCTAAAGAAAGCAATTGGTTAAGAAATTGAACCAACCGGAAATTTTCAAACAGTGATATTTTTATAAAGCTGTTGCAGAGAGGAAAGTGGTGATCTGTGCCAGCCAAACCACTATGGCAATGCTAGCAGCTAGCCAGTTATTCGTGCCAGTGGCAACAGCTGTCCCCAGTGTGACCAAACCAACAGTAAAAGCTGCTTCTATTTTTGTCATGATTCACATGGCCACAAGGAGAGGCAGCTTGATTTTATTTCAAATGTATCCTAGTTGTAGCCCCTTCTTTGTATCATGTCCATATCTGTGGTTCAAAACCCCACAGATTACCCATAATGAATAGAAACTGACATTTCAAATGTTCCAGGGCTTGTGAAATGTTAATTAAAGCTTCGTGTTGCAGATGTGAAGCAGATTATCTTTCATTCTTCTTGTTTTCTGTGAGTGATTTCTTCTTGGTATTCTTGCTGATATCTGCACTATACAACTTTCATCCTTAGCCTTTGTCAAAGAGATTGTTCTAACTGGGACCACCTCCAACATGTATTGTGGCTTTACCGTCTTTTGCTTCAGTGACTTTGTTTTCTGTGAATTGTTCATGTGGCTCAGAGCTGCAGTAAGCCAGGTGCTGCGCGCTCAAGTCAACAGAGCACAAAGCTATCTCTGCCTTCACATCCCACTTCAGACTGAATTCTGTTACATTGCAAAACATTAGCTCTGAGCTATTGCTGACTGCTATTAAAAACAAGTCTAATAAGCAATACATCAGCTAACTCCACACCTTTTGGCCTCTGAGCTTGCTCCTTCCCTTGGTGAAACCTGCACAGTGATGTAGTCCTGTACAGAGGTAGGCAAGTTAGCACCAGACAAGCTTGCATGGATATTAGGAGCAGTTTAACTATGGCAGCACAGAGCTCCATGCAGGTTTTGTTGCATGGTTGAGAAACTGGGAAAATTGGCGTGGTAAAGGTGGTATTCATAGCTTTATTGCTTCTCGTATCCAAATTTACTCACTCATAGTTCAACTATTTGTTTCCAAATACTGGATTGTGCAATTTTGCATCATTCTGTGTATAAGATTGCATACCTGAGTGTTAGAAAAACCCCTGCTAACAATTTGTAATGCTATGTCCTGTTTCCCAGTGATGAAAGAAAAATAGTTTTGTCTTTCAAAGCTAGTTAGAAAATTTCACGTGCAACATTTTTCTGTAGCTTTGTTGAAAGATATATAGCTTAACTACACATATTAGGTTTTACAAATTCTAAGATACCAGTCTGTATGAATAGGCACCTTTGTCCTTTGAATATGCGTACTGTTCTAACACACCATTTACTTTGCATGTACACTTCTGTTATTTCAAGCTTCAAAGTAACTGAATACTCCTTCTTGTATACACAAGTATATAAAACTGGTAGGGAATTATTCTCATTCTAGTTTTGAAACAGTAAACTGTGGACTCTAGTATATTCTCTAGTATATTTCTCTATGTAGTAGTTCTCTAGTCTATTTTTCCTCCTGGTCAACCTTAACAGAAATTGTTTCAAAATTTACAAAAAAAATATATTTCTGTTGTTAATTGAACTAGAATTTGTTTGTCCTGTGATTATCTTTAGTCAAGCCTGGCATAATTTACTGTAATTACGATAAACTCCATGTACTTAATTGTGCAAGAAGTCTGAGCTGATCTTGTGTTTTCCCCTCCATTCAAGCTGTAATATGTAAATAGTTGCACTCAACATAGCATAGTTGTATCCTTTAATAGCAGAACTCTTCTACCTAGGTAGTGAAATACAAGTGTGTTTTTTTCTGTCAGAAGAGTTTGGGTTTTCTTCTTGGTGTGAAAGGACCACATTCCGATTTGGGAATGGGAACAGTTTTCATAAGTGGATGAGATTCTCTGGTTCTTTTTAGCCTTTAAATCTATTAGTGGCAGGTCTCTGCAGAAATAACCCTGAGTGGAAGTTGTCTTTCTTTACAGTTGCAGTGAAACCAGATCTTTTAGGTAAGTCAAAACACTGAATCCCATCTGCTCTAAGTTTCTATGAGCTAGAGAAAAAAATAATATATATATATATATATATGTATATATAATATATAATTTGTGTTTGTAGAAGCACCTCTTAACCTGCAATAGATATTGAGAAATAGTTAACAAATGTAGGTATGTAGATGTTTTTCTCTCCTCTGCAGTGGGATACAGTTGGAAGCCAGCCTTGCCCAAAATGTTCTTGTGTTTCAAGTTTGTTGTTGTTTTTATTTTTTTACAGTTCTTGAGAATGAAAGAGTGCTAAATGTAAATTATTAGCGTAAAATATTGATTGTGCAAGAAGGATTGCAGATTAGAAGCACCAAAATCTTGATTTTACTCAGCATTTTCATGCAAAGATCCCTAACAGGTTTATATATTTGTCTTTCTAGTCTCTTCAGGCATCAGGGAAAACCCTCACTTCTCATATGTAGCTATCTTCTGCAGAGTGTAGAAGCTGTGTGCAGAAATAGCACACAACACATTAGAACAGATTTGAGCAGGTGCAAATCCGCTTAATTCCCGAAGTTGCATTTGTTAATCCCCATTTTCATGCAGACCATGGAGAGGAAAAAAAGGCAACAAAAGAAGGAAGGGCATGTCTTGTTCAGACTTTTATAGGTACTTGTCCAGTAAAGATGTTAGTCAGACTTCTCTATAAATGTTGAAAGATTCATTGTTTTACAAGAATGTGAGGCATTAACAGCAGTCATGGAATAGTGTGGTACATCTTCAGGCACCTTGTAGAACGAATTATTTATCTATTTGATTTCATCTGTTAAATTTTTGCAAGTTAATCAGTGCTCAAGTCTTGGTCCATTTTCAATGTGGAAAGAGGACAGATCATACAGGATGCTGAAGGTGTAGTTATGATTGTGTAAAACAGTTTGCATGGTGACAGAAATTGCCAGCCCTGGTTGAGATATAGCAATTGACTATGTCAGTGCTTCTAGTGCAGTACAAAATACACTAATCAAAACCATCAATGAGGGTAATTAAGTGAAACTGCTTTTATTTTGAATTGAAACTCTCTGGAAATTATAGCTACTGCAGCAGGAGGAGTTTGTTGGCAGTGTCTAGAAGCTGAAGGAGAAAAAATTCTCAGATCATTTTAATGCAGTTGCAAAAGCACATTCATTTTAACTCTTAGAGGTTAGAATTAGCCCAACTAATAATATTTTAGAATGTGATTATGCATTAGCAAAGAAGTGGTCTAGTCATCGCTGTGGTGTGAGGAGCATCCTCCCATAAGCACTACACATCAGGTGTGAATGGCAGATTGTGTTGTGTTGTAAAGGATTCATATTAACAGGATTAGATTTTTAAATTCTGTGGGAAGTGGATATTTTATTTTTGCAGCATTTATAAAGTTAGGAAAGCAATGAATTGTCTGATCCCTACTTGATGCTTTCAGTAGGGTGTAAAAGGTAGGAAAGGGGTTGTGGAAGTTTTACTGAGCTGGGCACCTGAGCTCCACAACCGCGCTCTCACTCCCCCTCCTCAAAGGGAAAACGGGAGAAGAAATTATGTCGGAAAGAAAAGAAAAAAAAAAAATAAGGCTCACTGGTTGAGATATGGATAATTGAATTAAAGGGAAAAGGAAGAGGGAAAAAAACATGCAAAGGCAGTGTGGAAGCATAGAGAAAAAAAATTTACTCTGTACTTCCCATCAATGATCGATGTTTGGCCACATCCCAAGAAGCAGGGTCTCAATACGCATAGTGGTTGTTTGGGAGGACAGGCATCTTCATAACGAGAACTCCTCTGCTCCTTCCCTACCTTTTATTGCTGAGTGTGACACCATGTGGTATGGGTGGTTCAGGTCAGCTGCCCTGGTGATGTCCCCTTCCCACATCTTGCCCACCTCCAGCCTGGCTCTTGGGGGCTTGGAGGGAGTCCTGATGCAGTGCCAGCACTGCTCAGCAATAGACACAACACCGGTGTGATACCAGTGCTGTTCTAGCTACAAGTGCAGAGCACGGCGCTTGTATTGGCTGCTGCAGGGAAAGTTAATGCCATCCCAGCCAGATGCAGTACAGGGGTGAGGAGTAAAGAAGTGTAATGTTCAACTTCAAAGAGTTTTGTGAAAATAAAATGTGAAACTTGTGTGTCATGAAACATTTCACAGCACTCCCTAAATGTTTGCAGCCAAGTAATTTTGCCATTTCAGTTTCCACGTTTCTGGCCTGCAAATCTAAGAGACTTGGTGTGTGGCACACCTGTCTAAGTAATGACCCATAAAACTTGTTTATGTTACATTAAAAAATGAGATGAATAAAGCTTAACTGCAGAGGGAATGAAGGACTTAATTATATGAAGATGTCACTCACCCTTATTGAGAGAACAAATCACTGCTTCGATGCCCTGGCCTTTTCCATAAGGCTAAGCTGCAGATTTATACATTTCCGAGTATGGCAGAGCACTGAAGAAAGAAATGGAAGAAAGACCTTTGCTCAAAGCAAGAGGCTGACAGCTACCAAGCAGCACTATGGGAAAGAAAAGAGCTGGCATAAAAAACTGGTCCCATTTTACATCTTTTTTATGTAATTTTCCACAGTTAGGAAAGAACTGATTTTTCTAAGACTGAGTAGGTTCTGTTCCTGGTTTTGGTTATAAGCCAGCCAGAAACTAATGTGATTTGTGATTTTGATATCATTTGAGCCTTTACTGCTGGGACATCATTTTTATTTTTTGAAAATCATATCTGGGGATCACCAGTTGCCATGCTTGGGGTCAGAAATGAGTTTCTTGCTTACTTTCAGGGCATAGAAAGTTACTTGTATTTTTTCATAACTTGTCAGTGTAATATAAGGAAGAGAGAGTTACTGTGTTATGCGATAGTTTTATTGAAATAGTGAAGAAGGTTGTGGGGAGGGGGAGGAAGATGTGAGGCCAGGAGGGAAAGGATCAGAGGAGGAAATCAGAAAAGGAGAGAGAATGAAAGATAGGTAGGACAGTGAAAGTGTACAAGCACTGACAATCTTGGTTGATTGTCAGCAGTTTTATCTTGCTGGTGACAGGATACTTGTTTCAGCCAGAACTCTGATATGCACTGCTCAATGCAGAAAAGAAAAAAGTTTTTTTTTTTCTAAATCTCAGAAAAAAAAAATGTTTCATTCACGTGCAAGTTCAGTTTCGTTTGAAGGCTCTGGGTTTTATGATATTTGATCCTAACCAACTTACCTATCTCAAGTCAGTAATATGCTTCTTGCTTTTAGCAGTAGGTCAGATGGAATTTTGCTATTGAGATCATCCATCATTGTAAATCGCTGTATTTTCTCTTTCAGGCCAGAGTCTGAAATAAGGCTGCCTATAAAGAAATCTGGGCTAGGATGTGAAGTAGTTTCTATGTGAATTGCCATATGTCAAATGGCAAACTGGAGGACAAAGGATAGAAAAGGTCTTCAAGTTTCTCATTTCAGAATCAATTCTTATTATTTAGCATGGAGACAGCATGGTCTAATGCTGTGATGAAGGCAATGGTTGTCAGATAATACTTATACTTGTTACTTATTACTTTTATTCTTAATAATATTTGAATGTTATCCAGAAAAAATAGTACAGTCATTTTAGCAGAGTTATTTTTTATTATTTTTTTTATTTTAGATTTTGACTGTTACTTAGTTCAAAATATTAATGAACAAATTTACAGAAGAAAACATCTCCCACTCAATATTTGTAACAGCAGAGGAAACTTCTATTTCTTACGTGAACATTCCTAAAATACCCATTTTCATCATTTGTGTGTGCCCCAAATTAACCTGTATATGTTGATACTTCTCCCCCAACGCCCCAAGTCTGGGATGCTATGGCAGTAGGCAGACAGCCACATAGGTAAAACTGTGTGATGGAAGCATTCTTTCCTTCCATCATCTGGAGGAAGCCAAGCCAATGTACCACATAAATTTCAGCCTTATTGCACCAGGAGATGCTACAGTGATTGCATAGCTCGGGGATTAGGACATTCCACTGTTGAAAAGAGAGTCTTGGTTTTGGTTTTCATCCAAGACTTGTATCTTATAAATTACACAAACTGTTGGGAGCAAGGAACAGTGTTGAGGATCCTTTCTTCTTTTTTTCTATACCTAGCAGAATGTAATAACCACTGCAGGTGGTGGTTCTGCTGGTACTCTCTAATGCTGCAGTGAAACCTGCAGTCTTTGTTCCACTATGGCACAGACCCAGCAAGTGGGGGGCAGAGAGGACTTGCCCAGGATAGCCAAAGTACTATGGATGAAAACAGATCGCCTGGAAGATGGGGAAGAGTGTAGCAGAGCTTTTGACGTGATATCCATGGCCTCTTTGTCCGCCACACTGGGAGATGTGAAGTTAATAGGTGGACAACAAGGTGAGTGACAAACTGGCTGGACTATTGGGCTTAAGGTGTATGGTTCGATCATTCAGAGTCAGACAAGTCACAAGTTACAAGCAGTATTTTTCAGGGTTGTTAATATTACGGTGATTTTGTTTAATTGCTGTATCAACTTGAATGATGGGATGAGTACATCCTCATAAAATTCACAGATGCCACCAACTGGTGGGAAGTGGTCAATGTTCTGGAGGGATGGGCCACAGGAACCTAATCAAGTTCAGAAAAGACAAATGGAAAGTCCAGCATGTAGAACTTAACCCCATACCAGTATGGGCTAGGGACTGCTTGGATAGGGAGCAGCTCTGTAGCAAGGAACCTGAAAATCCTGGTGGAAGATTTTTTGTTGTCCATGAGTCAGCAGTGTGCCCTTGGAGGGATGAAATCTAACTGCATGGTCAACTGCAGCCATGAGGACGCTTCTGGCAGGTTGAAGAAGGCAATTAGTCCCCTCAGTATCTGAGAGACTGTGTTTGGAGTGCTGTGTCCAGTTTTTGGCTTCTTCCAAAGGGTGCGTACAGACTGTGAATAGACCACTGGAGGTACACTAATACAGGGAGGAACCGGTGTTGTTCAGTCTGGAGAGAATTTAAAAAAAGGTATCTAATTGTAGGCTTCCACTGCTTACAGGGGTTTGTAAAGACGTCCAAAGATTGCAAAAGATTCGGGTGAAAGGACGAAAAGCAACAAACACAACCTGTAGCAAGGGAAATTGCAGGGATATAAGAAAAAAATATAAGGATAAGAATGTTTGCGTAGTGGACCAAGTACCCAAAAGGTACTTGCAAGAATCTCCCCACACGGAGATTGTGGAAACTCAACTGGATGTGGTCATGAGCAGCTTTATCTCTGAAGCTGTCCATGCTTTGGGCTAGAGACCTTTTGAAGACCCCTCCAACAATATGTTATTTTCTACAATGCTACAGGATGGAGTCGAGTTGTGGTCTCCTACCTCAACAGTCACTAGGCTGATGGAAACTCAGATGTTAGATGAATTACTGGAAATGTACTCAGTTTGGACATACCACCTCAACTGGTGTGTCTTAGATTATCCTGTGTGCTTTCTGCCTGATCTCTCAGATATTTTCAGTTTATCCACCCCTGATGTCTAACTTCTTTTATGCACTTTGTAAGATTCATGAACATACCACTTCATTGTTTTGCAGTATGCTTGAGTATATAAAGGGAAATTAAACTGAACTTCATTTTTCTGTATCTGTCTGAGAATGAAAAAGCATAAATATTTGCAAGCTGACAAAACACAATAGCGGATCATTTTTAGGAGATCAATATTGTGATAAGATAGGATGCTACAGAGCATGATGGAGTGTGCAGTTGACCGCAGACCTAAAATATTGAAGAGAAATGTATGTTTAGACTGCCATACTTTGTTGGAACAGCAGATCAGTATTGAAGAGAGGAAGAGATAGGATGTTGCACATTTGCAGTGAGGACAATGGGCAGTGTTTTTATGTGGCCTTCAGGTCTGGAATAACTAAGGATAGGGAGCTGTGAATCAAATCAAGAGTTCCAAAGGGGTGTTGTGATCCCAGTCTCTAGTAAAGAGGGTGCCACAGTTGTATATGAGGATATGCTTGTCAGAGCCCTGTGTTTGTGGTCTTTGTTTTCTAGTGAACGCTATCAATCTGTCGCATTTTATGAACAGTAAAAAAAGTCACCCAAATTATTAAGAGAAAAGTAATAAAAACTTAATAATTTTCCGGTTTCTGACAAGTGGCAAGTATGAAAAAAGGCTATCAGAGACAGCTGTCTGACTCCTACCTGAGCCACCCAAATGCTCACTTGTAATCCTTTTGGTCATTTTTTCCCACTAAGGCCTTGTATTTATTTCTGCCTCTGACAAGTGTTTGAAAAGTTGTATGCCTTCTGCACCGTGCTATATTATGGACGATGTATTAGCAGTCATATATCCAGCATGCCTTCTTTGCGGATACCTAATAACTGTGCCTCTGCTCCATAAAGAAAAAGCCTATGGCAGGTTTATTCATCTTTTTATTTCCTTGTGGTGCTCTGCTCCCTGCTGGAAAAGGTTCCTTTCCACTCCAGTCTCTTTTTCTATTCTCTGGTGTGTAAATGCAAGGTGAATTTCAGTTGCACAGGCAAATTTGACCAAAAAATGCCAGTCATAGCAAGGAGACGTTACACATGCTTCTGTTTGCAAGGATCAAGCAAAGGGCAAGGGCAAGCAAAGTGCGAGGGAGAATCACCCTTCCTTTCAGGAGTGAAAAGGATACAGTATTAAAATCTCTTGAAACGTAAGTCAAATCATGCGTGTAGGCCTCTGAAGGCTTAATTAATTAGTTAATCTGATGTGAAATAGGTACAGGCATCTGGTCTGGCTCCTATCAGCTTCCTGTTTTCTTAGTGTGGAGGGAAGAGAAGACCTTTGGTGGTGATGTGAAAGTTTCCCATAGTTTACCCTCCCATAGAACTACACATTTCCTGCATGCTCCACATGCGTGATGGGAAATATATCCAAAAAGACAAGCTTCACAGACAAACATATTGCAGGGACAGGTATTCAACAGCCTGGTGTGGATGAGTAAAAAGGCTGAGAAGGGAAGGGAAGAGCAGAGTAGCCTATCTGGTTGCATAACAAAAACTTACATTATGTATCAGTCCCTCCCATACTGGCCAGCAGTAACTGTATATTAGGGGAGAGGGCAAAGGTTAAAGTATGGTTGGAGGTACTCAATAAATTCATGGAAGTCTATACGTAGCCACATGTGTTTCTTTACAATACAGCTTGAAATGACCACATGCAGTTTGCCTAGAGAGCAGACACTCTTGCTCCAAAAAGTGATAGAAAAGTTCACAATCCTGTCATTCCGTCTGCTGTAACTATTTCTTAGACTCACACATGTGCTCATGTCTGTGTACTACACCCTCCTACATGTCATCTTCTTCACCCACATACATCAGTGCTCTCAGGTACAGCAAACTCCTTCCCACAAGCAGTGATATCATTAAGCAAGCTGCAGGCACTGAGAAACACATGCATGAGCCCACGCTCACACTTAGCATACGTAGTAGACGCAGCTTCCCATGCGCACACACAAGTGTAATCAGGTCACATTAGCATAGCCCTTAAAAAGCTTTCTATCATCTCCAAGTGAAGGCAGAAGAATCATCTCCAGAAAATCTCAATGTCTTGTATAGGAGAATGCAGAAAAATTATGAACCACATAAAGGGGGCTTTGTACAACGGGGGCAATGGGGACTCATGAATTGATCTAACAGCAAGCACTTGAATACAATTTAGGACTTCTGTGCAACTTTTATTTCAGATCAGTGCTTTTCCCTTTCACACCATTTCCTTTTCAGCTCTGATGTGGATAGGAAGAGCTCATGTAAATTGTAGGCAGAGGGTGATGATTACTTTAATGGAAAGAGCTCTTAATGAGGCAATTTGTTCTGCTGGGCTGATATGTGCTAGCTCCCCATAACTGTTTAAAAAGCTGGTAGCAGCAGTCTTCTTCTATTATTGTAAAAGTACATCTCAGATAGGCGTTAGCACTGCTCCTGCTAGCTTAACCTGAGGGATTTTTTTCTGCTAGTTCACTTGAGGGAACTACTGTCACAGAAAAGCAGAGCATCCCAGGTGCAGTGCTGAACTGCATCAGCTGTCCTGTTGCAGGCGGTGATAAACCTGTTTGGCCACCGTTAGGCTGTTGATTTTTGCCTAATGTTATGCCTTACATTTCTTTCTCATTTTCATTCTGATCAGTGTGCACCAATTTGTTTGTGTAGGATTGGTCGGGTTGCTTCCTAATGCTGGTATACAACTCCCAGTAGGATATCCTTCACTTTTTATCTTTGGCCGAAATATAAACTTGGTCAGTGCATTAGGAGCAAAGACAACTGGTGTACTATAGTAATAAATTTTGAGATTTGTTTTATTGCCACTGTTAGCTGTCAGGTACCCACCCAAAACTTGCTGTAAGGTGCTTCAGAGCAATTCTTAACTGTGGCATGGAGCTTGGAGAGTAAACAGGAGAGCTCGGATGTTAGAGTTGAGCACTTCAGAAATATAAAGTAGAAATAATAAGAGCATTTTATCTAATGAATAACATTCTGTAGTGATGTTATCATTTAGTGTCACCACTGCAAGATATGAGGCCAATGATTATTATAGTACACTGGACTTTTTGCAGTGTCTTTCATTCTAGAAATCTTTAAAATTGTGCCTTCTTACCCATCTTGGAAAAAATACAATCATATCCAAAGTTAGCTGAGGTCATGGCCATTTGAGTGGATATGAGCTAAGAAGAAAATTTAAAACCTGAGTCTTTGGAGAATTGGGTCAGTTCATTCCCATTACAAATTTCCCATATGATCTTAAGGAAGATATCCTTTCGGTGCCTTGGTTCTCCTCCTGAAAGTGAGTTTAGTAATCTTTACTATCAGTTCTGAGGATAAATCATAAAAAGTGTTCAGATGCTATGGTAGTGGTGGCACTATAAAGTGAAGTCTAATATCAGAGCCAGGAGCAGAAACTAGAAATCTGGGCTTCTGTCTCTGATTGAAATAACTAAATTACATTTGATCTATAGCTTTCTCTTTGGCAAAGTTAGATAACAGAGCACAGTATGCCTTTGTTCTATAAGGTCTGCAACCTCCTGGCTTTTTATCACTGCTGGAGTGTCATGGGAGCTCCTGCTAAACTCCTGGTTTATCACCTGAAGTTGCATGTGCAGCCATTATTGCCTACAAGGAAATTCTCTCAGTTTCTCATCCCAGAATTGAATCTCCCTCTTTACCTTCAAAAGTGTCTGTCATCATACTCTGGGCCTTGCTTTTGTTTTGATCACCACTGTTATGATTCATCTTGGAATGGTGACTCCTTTTGCTTGCCTGCAGCCACTGCCAACCGTACCAGCCTGTTGAATACATTTACATGTACTTGGAGAGAAACAAAAATCTCTGTGATTTTGTTGGAATTATCATTGTAATTACTTTTTGTATCTGAGGAACGCAAGGTCCTGGCCATAAGGAAAAGCACACACGTTTTGTGCAGAATCATAAAAAGCTTTTCTACTCTGAGGTTCACAAGTTCAGTCTCCTTAAAGAACTATGCAGATATCTTTCTGCCCTGTGACTAGAATTCCCCAAGAGTCTGCTGCAGTGCTAACATCTTTAAGCAACCATTTGTGAACGTCCTTTTTCTCATCACTCCTTTACAAGATAATAGCGAAGATATTGAAGCCATTGAGGAGTCAGCAAGGAAGAGAGAAGTAGAAAACTGACAGTAATTATCAGATGTGGATTTACTGGAGGGAGCTTGATAGGTTTTAATTCCTCAGTCTACCTTCTTTTTAATCCCCAGCTGAAGTGCTTCCCTTACTCATGGCATTGCTGCAGGAGTGTCTGTCATTGCACAGGAAAGAAAAATGGGGAGCAAAATTAAATCCTCTTCCCATGGCTGCAGCAAGTCTATACAGTCAGGACTTGGCTTCTGTGTTGCCTTTTGTTTCTCAATCAAATCATGGAAATTGATTCAAGCAGCTTTGAAATCAGCAACATTAAAGCAGAGATTACTTGGTCTCTTTTGGGACTGTCATCTTTAATGTAATGGCACATGTGGGATGACCTTTTACTCTGACCTTTGAAAAATCACTCGTAATAGATATGGCATTTGCACAGTCACTGTTTTTTTGCATTTAAGATCCACTTTAGTGGTAATACCTTAAGGATATTAGTCATCTTTTAATGACTATGTAGAGGAGCATCCATATATCCATGTGTTTAAAAGAAGCTCAGATTTCAGACATAACCCTCTTTCAACATTTTGCCAGTTGTTTGCCTTAAATTACAAGATTTTTAAGGTGATTGCTAAATCTCTTCCTGGAGGCTCTTCAGTGCACCTCAAGCAAGTGGTGTGAATAGCCTAATAAATAGCCCTCTTGTAAGCCATTGTGTGCCCTGGTGGGTGCCCCAGTGAATTTTTTCTCTCATTGCAAAGAAATTCTGTTTGGCACCAGCTCTCACCGTTTCAAATTGAATCAGCATGTCACCTTTCGCTGCTGCTGCATGTCTTTCCCCAAGGCTTGCAGGGAGCCACCCTGTAATCCTGAAGCTGGAAAACATCACTCTTCTGTCTGTGCACCCCAATTTCTCTTTCTTTGGGAATATTAACTTGTTATTGCATTCAAATGGAAACCAGTAGAAACAGCTAGCACTACTGACTTCTCGGGTTGCTTTGTTGTAAACAGCAGCTGCCATTTGGCTGATATTTTGTTGCTCACATACCAGGAAAGTTTTGAGGATCAGGCAGAATGCAAAATACAGCCAGAGGAAGGGGCTAGATGCTAAATTCAGCTGTGTGGCTGGAAAAGTTCAGTGAGTTGTTTGTTTCTTTTATTCTTCCCTGCCAGTGGTTATTAAACTTCTCAAGTAATGGCTGCAAGCCCCAGGGGGGTTCCAGATGAAAATCATTCAAGCTTTTCCCTAGCAGGCCTGATGCGGGGAGAGCCAGCACGTGTGCGAGCTCCAATTCCCAGGGCTCTGCAATTTGGCTTAACCTTCGCAGGAATGCAGGGGTGTGTGGCAGCAGCACAGCCATCTGTTTCAGCAGGGTGTTCAGCTCTGCTGCACTCTTCTATGCACTCTGATTAATTGCAGCTGTGTACAAATCAGTTTTTCTCAAAAAGTTATTTATCGCCCTCAAATTAACAGCACAGGCATTAAAGCTCAAACAAACAAACAAAATAAGAGCAATAGCATTGGTCCAGTTTGGAGACCTGGTTTCATCTTGGACTTGTGGCGATGGTGCTTCGTGAGTGATCCCAGACCTCCCTGATGCCTGAGCAGCTACTGTTCTCTCTTCTGTCAGGAGCTAATTAAAGCCCCAGCATGGTGCTGTAAGCACTGGGCTGCAAGAGGTGATGACAGAGACACAACAGTGGCACCTGTACTTTTGGAGCCTGGGATAAATGTTGCTTTTCTGTGGTGGTGGAAGACATTATTGGCAGTGCTACGTGGTCAGGTGTAGACAGTTATGTGCGCTCCCTGAGCTAGCTGCGGTAGAAAGGCCATCTGGCTGCATTAACGCAGGACAATGCCCACATAAAAAGTCTAGCTGTGAGGCAAGACTTCTTTGCACAGGCAGGGTCATGAGGTAATGTGTGTAATCATCTTTGGGACCAGAGCTGGCTCAAAGCAGAGGCTTGACTGTCTGCACCATGTGCTGCCAAGTGCTTTGTTTGGATTGAGGCTTTCACTTTTTCATTCAAGTCTTGAACACCTCCAAGGATGGAAGTCCTGCCTCATACTATGGTATAGTGTTCATATACAGTGTAAAATATCTGTTTGTTTTTTTCATGTGGAAATGTTTCATTCATTTGAAAATATGACTTCATGGTCTAATGTGGTATAAAACTGTCTTAAGACGTATCTTGCAGCTGGAAAATTTTATTATATTTCATTTTAATTTATTTTCTTTTAAAAACAAGTAATACTCTGTGCTTCTCTAAGAACTTCTATTACTGATCTTAAAGTGCTTAACAAACAATAACTCATGACGACAATATTCTGTGCCCCTAAGATGGATTTAGTGTTTTTCATCTTAAAGGGAGCGAAACTGAGGCAGAGAAGAGCCTTGTGCTATGCTCCTTGTCTGACAGTGAATGCAATGAAAGAGACAAGCATAAAGAAACAAACACATCTCATTCCAAGTTCTCCTAGGTTTAGAGCTTTCTTTCAAAACAAGAAAAAACAAGACGTGCTGAGTATGCGTACAAACACCACACACAGAATGCATTTCAATAAATTGTGTTATTTTCTGAAGTTTGAAACTTAAAAAGATACTTAGTATGCTAACTCTTTTATTAGTCTTTTTCTAAAGAGAACATACACTAGAGATAGTTTGATAGTTTCCTATGATTAGTAAGGTTGAATATTCATTCTATACAAAAGACTACAGAATTAATAATACGTTACAATTACCTGTGCCCTCAAATGGTAACACAGACTTATTACTTGTTTCAAGTAAAATAATTACTTACAGGAGTGACACATTGATTACTAATTCCTCAAGAAGTTATTATGCATTACTATTTGAAAAACAAAGACTTGAAGTCAGAAATATAGTTCTTGCTAGGAGTTGCTCAATATGATAAATGATTTTGACTCAAGTAATTGCTTCATTAAAGCTAAAATGTGCTGAAAAAGTTTGAGTTTACTTTGCTAATGCCACATAATAAAGCAACTAGTGTTAATAATAATTATACTGCTAATAGACTGCTGAGAATGAACTCCTGCTTCTTATTGGCTACCACAAATATAACATTTAAAACTTTTGATCAGTTGAAACCACTCTGTAAGCTGGTCAGATCCAGAAGCACAGGGACACAAACAGAGAGGTTTTTCGTTATTATTTTTTTTTTTATTCTTAGATGCCAGTAAGTGGATGAAACCCCAAGTACCTTAAGGTTATATGCACAATATGGGAGCTGAAAACTTCCTGTGCAACCTTAGCAGCTCTCTTTGGTGTGCGTCTCAACTGGATTCATCCACCAAAATATCCCCTTGTGAGTTTTGACCACTAAGACCTGAATGATAAAATGATTTGCCCCAAAGGCAGAGATGAAACAAAGATGGATTGTCTGCCCTGTGAGAATCTTGCTATAAACTCCAGGGAAAAGTAATGGGCCTTAAGATAGCCGTTCATGATTCTGTTTTGTGCTTAGTCCATGGAATTAGGCTCCCTGCTACTTCAGTAGTAGGAAGCAGAAATACTTCTAGGAAGACCACACAGTGGGCTGGTTGGAGCCCATACAAATCCATTTTAAGCTTTCCAGGACCATACTGTTATTATTTGATCAGGTAGTTTGGTAATGGGATTAATATAACTGAGGGAGAGATGCTAATACCAAGACCAGTACTAGTTCATGCTCTCAATTAACTGTTAGAAGATTTCTCCTGTTTCTGAAAGTTGTATTCATTTCATTACTTTCAAGAGCGTTAAAATAGATTTTGATTATGTTCAGAAAAGGTCTTTTTCTCTTTTTCTTTAAAATAGCATGGTTTTTTTTGACAGTATTACATCTCTTCATCATCCGAATGTATATTCTGATGAATGGTTATCTGGAGCAATCAATGGGTTCTTTTTGATGATACAAGTATTGCTGCTTCTTGGGGATGCTGTCAGAGCTGCTGGAGCTGCAGATGCCTTCGTGGGGGAGTTCTGATATCTTTACATAGGGATTCTTACTTTTCAGCCTTACAGACTCCTGTTTTTGGTTCCAGTTCAGGAACAAAGAAAGGCTGGCACCTGAAATAAAAGAGTTTGGTTTCATTTGCTGGAAGACGCAGACATGTCATTTCTCCTGTGCAAGAGCTGCTTTTGAAAAGTCATTCAGTGATTAGAAAGCTAGCAGGGTGCCACAGCAGAAAGCAGGGATCCTTTGGTGTACAGTCTTTAGCATTTTGTATGCTTCAGGGAAAGATATAATACTTTCATAAGCAATCAATGTGTATTTCATCTCTATACTCGTGGAAATATTAAATTCTCATTTTGAAGTTAGTCACCAACTATGAAATCTAAAGGTCTGATGACTTTGTTCTTTAGCAGATAAAACCTAAGATACTACCAAGTATCTGGCGTCATTTTCTACTCATACCTGCTTTTCATAAGCTGTTCTGTGGGGCCACTTCTTGCAGGTGGAGAAGCAAGGAAAACCTTATGAAAAGAAAGTGTGCATTATTACTGAAGATAGGCAAAAGACGCCATCTTTCAGTAGGGGAACTGTAATCAAAGTTATCTGTGAAAGAAAGAGCTTTCTGGAAATCAGATTCTTTTTGGAATTTCTAGAAATTGAATTCCCACAATTTTGCTCTGATGTGGTGAGACACAGTTGTTTCATCAACCAGGTTGATTTTTTTCTTGAAAGAAGATTAAAAGCAAGGCAATGCCCCCACACACGCACCCTGCCAGTAACATTATAATAAAGATCTTTAATAAACCTTTGGTTTTGCCCTGTTCCATCATCCTCTCTTGCCCAAGCAGAGGACACTAGTGGAAAAGTGAAGTGAGACAAAAGATACCTTGGCATACAGGCAGAGAGCTGAACTGCCACTGGGAATATCTTCTGCTACATTAGCATAGTTTTCACACACGTCCTGCCATGTTAATTGAAAGATCTTTAATTTGCATGTGGGAATTATCTGATTGACTCTCTTCCATGAACCCTCTTTATAATTATGCAAATGGCTTAGCACAAGGGAGAAACAAGTCATTTTATTAACTTCAAAAGCAGTGTGTTTAAAATATAGAAGATGCCAATGACAAAACTTGCTCTATACCAAGCACTAACAACAGGTCCAAGATATATATGCTTAGCCCCTTTAGCATATGGAGACCTTTATTTTATTTTGGATTCTACTGAGAAAGCTACTTTGCAGATACGAGGGTGTTGAATGGTCATCCATTATACAACCCAAAACTGCTGCTTCATCTTACTTCTGATCAAGGTTTCTTCTCAGCTTGCTTTATAGCATCTCCCCAAAGACAGTCAGCATGGCTCGCTGTCAAGAAGAAACACTTCATATTCTGAAATAAGCCAATCACTTCATCCATTGATAGCTCTCTGCCAGCTTGTTTGTGTGAAATATATTCTGGCTTGAGTAGCTGCTTCATTCAGTGGCTGTCAGAAAGTTTAGCTGAGAGCTATGGTCAGTATTTCTTCTTATAGGATCTCCCCCCCCCCCCCTTTTTTTTTTTGGTCTTAGAAATGACCACTGAATAGTTTGGGCTTTAGTGTTTTCCAAGAAATGTGTATGAAATATGACATTTTGTCCACTCTTTTGGAGGAGGCAAGTTGGGCGTAAGTACATTAGTAGGTGCAGACTTAGGTTCTCAGAGATTGTTCAATTTTGTTGTTTCACATATACTTTATGGCACATAAACTGATGTGTTATAGCACTTTAATTGGAGAAGTTTGGAGAACAAGCAATCACGTAGATCTATATTTTGTCTGTGGTATCTCCTATGGTGTATTAATTTTTATTAATTTTGCCTTTTATTATGAAAGTTACTATAGAAAAAAACATGAGTCTCTCATAAGCATAGCTAAGCTTGTATAATTTAATATTTTTGTATTGACACAAGCATTCAGACATCTAGGTTCATCCACCTCCATCATTACAGTGTGAATTCCTTTCCGTCTAGGCAAGATTAACTTGGTCATGCTAGTCAGATTATAGGTGAAGATTTATTTGTGCTCACTTTGGAAAACTAAGCCAGCTGCAGTGGTTCTGCAAAACACTGTGTGTGTAATTTGGTATGATGAAGATGCCAAGTGCTGATGGGCCTGGTCTGCTAAAGCTGAACTCATTCTAACCTCACTCCAGCAATAAGCTGTCAGCAGTGCTCATTCACTTCAGTATAGGAACTCTGGATTTCAGCCCAAGGTTCCATAACCTATGAGATGAGCTCAACGCTTTTCACTTCTTCCTCTTCATGAATTCCTAAAGAAGTTTATACAACCAAAAATAAATAAAGAAAGAAAGAAAAATCTTTCCTTGCTCACTCTTCCCATTCCCCCTTTCTTTTCACTGTCATTCTATTCTATTTTTCCTAATCCCCTTTACTTTTAAGGCAAAAAGGAAAAAGAAAAAATCTGCTGAGAAATGGATTTTCCCTTCAGGGTGATGCAGACTTCAAAAGAAAAATCAGTCATTTCAAGAGGGGAAAAAAAGTCTAATTATCAAGAGCAATAATTACTTTCTAAATATTAGCATGGCAGATAAGGAGAGCAGAATTGAAATAGAAAGTGAGGCTTTCTCAGTTATTCATTATATTTGATTTGAAAGTTTGAAAATTCTAAGGACTTGCTCTGTATTGCATCTCTGTAATGTAGTTATCACAACTGATAACTTATCGAGACAGTTATCAGTTCTGTTTCTTGTGTTTCTTCAGAGATAAAAGATGGCAGTTAGAAAATTAACTGCCTTTTTTTTTTTCCTCCAGCTTGATCTCTTTGCTTCCTTCTGTGCTTATGCAAGGCATACATTTCTGTTTCCAGCCATTTTTTAGATGCTCTGCTTTGAATGCATTCAAGAGTATGTGTGGCTGAGCTTTAAGTATCATTCCAAAATCCCTTCCTTAAGAACTGGTTTCAGGTTTTTTTTGTAGTCTCTGAATAGCAACCTAGTTAAAAGTGGTAGCAAACCAGGCTTTCTGTCTGGCAGAACATAATTAGCTACATTCCTTTACCTGTGGAAATACGGACCTCTTAAGCCGTTTCTCCACAGATATACCTACCATATTACTATAGCAGGATTGTTCTCTAAAATATTTTTTTAATCTCTCTCTGAATTTGCTCAGTGCTATTTCAAAGTATATCTGCTCATGTCCAAGAATGACTACGAATTGGCACGGGTACAAAGAGGGTTTTAAGGCCAAAGTCATGAATGGGGAATCTGTCTTAGGAGAAGATATTGTTAGAATTTAGTTTCTTTAGCTTGCAAACTGAAAGAATAAAGGAGATATGATTGTTCTCTGAATCTCTATCATGTTTACAAAGAGGATGTGGGAAAAATATTTATTTAAACTAAAGGGTAGTTTATTTATTTAAATTAAGGGGTTGCATGGCCCAAGGGCAAATACCCACCCAGTACCTAGCTATGAATACGCTGAGTGGTAATTAGAAAGGGGTTCCTATCAAAAAGGGGAGTCCTCTGGAGGAAGGGTTGCAGGAGAATAAGTTTATTTATAGCTTTATTATGTGGTCTTGAAGTAGCTGAGTATTAGCTCTTAAGACTTCAGAGGTTCCTTCTTTTTTTCCTGTGATTTGTGTACATGATGAGTCTGCACCTACTGACATTTTAGTACTATATCAATGAGAATATCACAGAGATACTACATAGAGAACTGCTTTCTCAAAATTCTGCTGAGCTTCACAGCGATGAGTTGTCAGCTCTTAGGCAGTGCAGCTGAGCAAGAGGCTCTCACAATAAGGTGCACAGTTCCTCACAGCAGACAGTTGCAGACAACTCATTAATAGGCACAGTACATAAGACCTTTTGTTTGCTTGGCTAGTCACATCACATGAGGTAAAATTACTCCAATCATTAGATAAAGAGCCAGCTATTCCACTTAAAGTGAAAATTTTCTTTCTTAACCGGAGAAGTAATCAACTGCAAGGAAGAAAGGAGACTTCTCCTGAATTCAGCACTCCATAAATCCTATATACTGGCTTCTGGTTGGGTTGAAATGATAGTCACTCCTATTTTTAATATATAAGACACTATTTTATATTCGAGTTTCAGTAAGTTTATAACTCAGCTTCTGAAGGCTAGAAAGAGCAGAAGAGAAATCCTGAGCTCTTCGAAGTTATCATTTGAGGCAATACTCTCAGTGCTGACATTGCCTGTTACAGAACTGCATTAAAAATGATAAGCTGGATTTTCTAGCACAACTGGATGTCCTGTTCAGTGAGAACATCTGGAGCTGGAAAGTTGGAGAATTTTGGATCAAAGTTGAGTTTGTATTGACTTTCAAACTTGTTTTCCAGCTGGATGGGAGAGGAAGGTGCTTGAAGTTTTCTGTTTTGGAAAGTAAGTATGATGTTAGAGCTAGTCAGAGCACAGTAAATATGGGGCTTGGCTGATGACGTCAGATGAAGTCAAGTTATCTCAATCATTAGGTAAAGATTAGGTACTGCACTTAAAGTGAAAAAGTACACATAAAGTACAAAAGCCCCTGAAAAGGAGAAAGGCATGAGATAGCTTGACAACTCAAGTTACATGAATTACATACAGCCTGGTGCTGCACCAGTCAGTGGTAGAGTTTGTGGTTTAAAGGAGAGAGTGAAAAGCAATAGGCAGGGTTCTGGACACAGAAAGGCCTATGACATTATTCCTTCTCAGCCTGAGAAATGGGGCCCAGAAGGTTAAAAGAAATTAAGCACTTTATTAGTGGGGGTCGGGTTTCAACATACAGTATCAATTCTTCAGTTTAATCAGATCCCTTGAGTTCTTAAGAAATCACAGCAATGACTACGTTCTGGCCTTGAAACGTTTTGAGGGAGAATTTTGTTGGAGAGCTTTCTGCTCACTTCTGCCTGAGGAGGTTCACCGCGGGTGTCCTGGTTTCAGGTAGGACAGAGTTAATTTTCCTCCTAGTAGCTGGCAGGGTGCTATGTTTTGGATTAGAATGAGAAGAGCGCTGATAACATGCTGATGTTTTAATTGTTGTAGAGCAGTGCTTACACCAAGCCAAGGACTTTTCAGCTTCTCGCTCTGTCCTGCTAGCGAGCAGGCTAGGGATGCAGCAGGAGCTGGGAGGGGACAGACCCAGGACAGCTGACCCCAACTGGCCAAAGGGGTATTCCATACCATCTGACGTCATGCTGAACAATATATAGGGGTGGCTAGCCGGGGTGGGGGCCAGCTGCTCGGGGATAGGCTGGGCATCGGTCAACGGGTGGTGAGCAATTGCATTGTGCATCACTTATTTCGTACACGTTATTACTATTATTATTATTATTATTATTATTGTTGTTGTTATTCTTTTCCCTGTCTTAATAAACTGTCTTTATCTCAACTCACAGACTTCACTTTCCCGTTTCTCTCCCCCATCCCGGAGAGGGAGGGGGGAGGGTGAGCGAACGGCTGTGTGGTGTTTGGCTGCCAGCCGGGCTAAACCACAACAGTGGGTCAGAATGGGATGAAGGGAAAGATGACAGTGGAGTGGAGCCTTAAGGCATTTCCTCCTCTTCAGCTGTGTGCAGTCAGCAAATTCCCAACATTGCACAAAGTGCAGATGCAGGAAAAACGCTCACGCTGCCATCTCCCCACATCTAGAATAGGGCTCTGGATACCCAGGGGGGTAACACTTAGCCCACTCCACAGCTAGTGTATAATTTCTTTTGTTTTCATGTGTGGCATCCAGCTGTGCAAGCTCTGTTTTGAATTAGACGAGTGTAATGTACTGTACAGTGCTTTAGGACATACGAGCAACACTCACTGGGCTATTGAATCAAACAGAAGGAAAAAGAAGGAAGTTGCTCTCTCTGCAGTGGAAAGTAGTGAAACAGTCATTATTTTGTACTCACTCTACCAGTGACATTTTAATTTATGAGCTAAAAATGCACTGATTGCTGGCTGCAAAAATTGATTTGGTGTTCATCTGATTCAACCCATGTCAGAGTTTGAAAGTAATTATGATAGTGGAGCTGATAGGCAGGCAATTACATTTTTGTTCTCTCTCTTTCTCTCCTTATTTTTCCTGAAGTTGTTCTTGTCAGAAGGCCCTGCTAGCATAAGAATATCATCTTTAGCAGCATTATTTTGTAGATTATTAAGGTATAGTCTCAGTCAGTGCTAAAGCTGCACTAACAGCTTTCCTTAGCTTAGCCTTCGGTAGCTTCTTCAGAAATATCCCAGGCTGACCAGATTAAAGAATCCATGTTCAGGCAAACAATCTTGTGCTTCCCATGCTTCCCCCACACCATTAATAGTGCTGTCTATAACCAATATTTCCTTAAGCTGTCTTTTTGCTCTTGTTCACTTTACCCTGTTCTTATGTGATGCTCTCTGCAAGGTATCTGCATGGGGCACTCTCATCACCACAGGCTGCAGTCTGGACACTGCTCTGGGAAGGAGATGCTGTAGGTTCTTGTTCATACGCTCCTGATGCAGAGTGATCCAGTAGGAAATCCCTTGCTGTGAACCATTGAGAATCATAGATGTCAAGTGTGGATCCTTTTCACAGGGATAACGCTTTCTGACATCTCTGGGTGCTTTGCTGCCATGCACATACCAAATAGGATGTCCCAAATTTAGGTGCAAATTAAAAAAAGTTAGATTGTTATTTGAAAACTGATGCTTCAATGCAATTCTTTTTCTGAAATAGATTTTAAAGGATGTTTTGTTTTGTTCCAGCATAGAGCAAAAGCCAATGTTTCAGTATTATAATTTATCATAAAAGTAAGCTGTTATTCCCCTGTCAACTGTTCTAAATATGTTGCTTGTTTGCCTAAACAGTGCTACTCGGAATAGGGTCTATTTCATCCCATTGATACTGCAGTATCTAAATACTGGGACCGTGATCTGATTAGAGGCTGTGGGTATTATCATTATTATTAAAATTCAGGTAGTAGCAATTGTATCTTCACATATAAGCTGTATATTCTCTGGTAATATGGAGTTTAAAGAAGTCTTTCTCCTGCAAATTTAAAAGTCAGTATTTGAGTCAAGATCAGTATCTTCACAGGTATTAAAGAGCCATTCAGCTTTCCTGACGGTCTAAAAGAAGAAGGGATGGCAGAGAAAAACAAGAGTACTGCTGAAAGTAGGAGAGCAAAGGCTATGAGCTTCAGTAATACTGCACAGAGTGCAAGGCATACAGGGAGCAGGAAGGCTCTGACAGCTCTGGGCTGAAGGTGGGAACTCTGAGTGGGAACTGGAGACTGAAGTCTCCCTTTAGCACTTTCTCTTTAGATCTTAGCTAGAAAGTAACTCATAGGGTGCACAGGGAGAGGGGTAAGTGAAGTCTGTGTATCCGTCTGAAGTATCTGTCTCCAAAGCTTGAATAGTATCTTGTCTTCCAAACTTGTCTTGTCTATTATGCATTTACTTCATTCTTACACTTCAGATGTACTTTTCTCTCTTTTCCTAAAGTGGATAAGAAATTGTATTTCCATTAAGTGAATGTCAAGGCATGGAATTGTATAGGAGTTGCATGTTTTCATTTATGTCTTTTACATGCCATACAGGATTCAAAGAAACTGTGACTGTAGAACATTATAGGTTGTATGATTTCAGGACAATAACTTTTTTTCCTTCTGCAAAGATATTCTGCTGATATTCAGCTAGCAAATCACGGATGGCCTGGCAAGAGTCAATAGCTACTGTCCTGGGTTTCCGAAGACTCCATTCCACACACACAGCCCGGTTGTGTCTTTTGTCTGAGGCTGTGGTTGTGCTCTTATTTGTTTCTTTTCTCTTTGCACTTACTAACTTTAAACCAAAGCATTTCCTTAGAACTCTTTTGTCAGTGATCCCAAATGAAGCACCCTTAGAGTCCACTCCAGAGTAAAATGTCACAACCACGCACAGTGATACAAATGGTATGAGGAGAACAGATTATTGTGGGCAAACATATGCCATAGTTTTTCCCTTTTCCATTCTCTGTTGGGCCATAAAGTACAGCTGTGTCTTTCTATAAAGTTCAGGGCTATTCTCATCTACTAATTAGATTCAGACAGCATTTCAGCTTTATATTAAGCTGATTCACTTTACAGCATACAAGATTTAAAGAACTTCAACAATGGAAAAGAAATAAGGAAATGGGATGAATTATAGAGCATTTCTGCCCCACTACTGGTAGGTATAGATATAAGTTTCACATTTCTAATTTGAATTCTGAGGTTTCTCTCTATTACTGATCTTGTGTGCATCAGGAGGATTACTCCAGTCTGTTTCAAATGAGGCCACATTGCAGTGCATTACTTCTGCCTCCTGAGAACATGGATTTGACAGGTTTCCCATGGGCTTAGTCAGGTGCCTTCTGCAACATCAGAAAGGTGCCAGCTTGTAGGATTTAGAATGACTGAGAAATCCAGCATCCTCCCAAATTCTTTATTGCTTCTTCCTAGACCCCACTGCCATATACATTTCAACGGATGCTTCTGAGGTGTCTTGAGAATCAATACATTCCATCCTGTTATAGGGACTTAATTTTTAAATGTCAGGAAATGAGGAAGAAATGTCAGAAGAAATGCATTATTGTGCACTGTTTTATGTATGTGCCTAACCACACTGAACATTTAAAGTGAGTTTTTATACTGACAAATGGCCAGATTTGCTAACTTCTGGACATGTGTTCACATTCAAAAAGGCAAAATGAATTTAGAAATTATTAGGAAAGAGACAAATTGAAAATGTCATTGTGCCACTGTGTAAGTCTATGTTGTACCCTTGCCTTTTGTGCTGCACTCTGTTTTGGTTGTTGCCTCTCAAAAAACAATCTGTGATGCCTAGAAAAGAGATCAGCAGGGATAGTGAAGGAGGTGGAATGGTTTCCACCTGAGGAGAGGTTAAATAGGCTGGTATTCTTCAGGCTAAAACTTGATAACTAAACGGAGGGATAGTAGAGGTCTCTACAATCAAAAGGGTGAAGAGAAATTGTGACTAGGGGATAACTATTCCCTGTCTTTCATGCAACAAAGATCAAGAAGAAATAAAGTACTATTAGGCTGAGATCAAACAGGAAGAAGTACTTTTACTCAAAATGTGAACTCACTGCCACAGAATATTGTAGAAATAAAAAATGAATTTCAAAAGCTAATATGCCAGTTTGTGGTAGAAATGCCCATTAAGATCTACGAAATACACAGTCTATGGAGCATGAAGATGCAGGTATAACCACTTGCTACACTGATGTGTGTCACTTCAGTAAGCATATAAGAAGAGAGAAAAGTACTTCTGCACGTTTGTCTTGTCTTTATCCTGTCTCTTGAACAAACACACATAACTGGCTAATGTCAGAAGCAGAATGAAGATGGAGCCTGAGCTAGCATGACTACACGTTCTATTTTTGCGTGTTGTTAATGCACAGTCATTATAAGTATATATTTACATTTTGAGCACTTGCATCTGTGACTTTGTGCTGATGGATACCAAAGGTACCTTCAGGCATTTTAAGAAGGCTGGAAAAGACAAAAATGAAATAACTTAAACATCACTAGATATAAAAAAAAAAAAAAAAAAAAAAAAAAAAAAAGTAGTAAGCCCCCAACTCTTTCTATAATTTTTTAAAAATTCACATGGCAGGAATCCCCTTCTAAATGGGAGGACCTTTGTCTGTAAGTTGCATCAATATTTCATTAATTAAATTCATTTTTTCTTTCTGTCTTTCTCACTTTCTGTTTTGTTTAATTAGGATATAGTCATTTACAGCCAAACCTTTGTTCAGCAGCTATAAAATATTCATTTCCAGTTGCAGCTTGATAATGAAACAGTATGCTGCAGCCCATTCAAACTGTTGCAAAGCAAGGCAAATCACCAAAGGGAAGGGAATAAATGCATTTTTTTTTTCAAACAAGAGACTCAAACATGCTCAGTGCAAACTGGTTTTAGGCAAAACGAAAGTCTGTCAGCTAAAAAGCAATTTATATAATACGTTGGCAAGGAGGTGGGAAGCCAGTGAATAGACCTTAATGAGTTGACAGCTGTCGAGAACTCCATGGTGTCGGATTGTAGCATTTGTTTCGATCATTTGCACATTGTGTGTAAGTGGGAGACTTAGGTACAAGGGATACCCTGGGACCAGCCAGGCAATTTGTTCCACTACCTATGAGGTGCAGAGATTCAAAGCTGTGTGGTATAGAGGTTACAGAGCATTTCTCTGCACCTGTTGGAAAAGCTGTGCTTCCTCTGAAATAAAGGTTTGCTTTCTGACTGGATGTGTACTGGTAGTCCACCATGGTAGGGGTGTTTTTCTGAGTCGTTTGCCTTTGGTGATGAATGGTGTTAAGTTCTCTTGCCATTTATTTCTGTAGATGTGCACTGCAGGTTTTCTGTACCAAGGAGATTGAAGGAAGTTCTTTTCCTTCTTATGCAGGAATCCCAGTTTGTAGGAATATGCAGTCTTTTCCTGAATTTTATTTCCTTTCAGAAACACTAAAGAGAGAAGATTATGTCTTAAGTCCCTCCTACCTCAGCTGTGCCTAACAGTTTGTTCTGGTAATTATGGGAGTTCCACTTGGACTTCGTGTCTTCCAGCTCGCAGAATACAACAAACTGGTTACAATCACAGTACCTTCCGTCTGGTGCTTTGCACAGCGCTCTCCTCCAAGTAGTCTCAGAACAGCTTATACGTGTTTGCTTCCAAAAGATGCACATGCAGCTTTCCTATCTTAACAGGGAAACCACGGTGGGCTGGCAGGCTAGCTGCCCTGTCAAGAGGCATTGCAAATCAGTGGCAGAGGTGTCCTGGCATCAGGCTCTTTCTTCAGTGTTAGCCTAAATGAAGATTATAGCAGATGAAAGTAATGGTCCCTTCTGAGCATTCTGATCTCTGGGTCAAACAAACAAACAAAACACCAACAACAAGCATTGGCTGCAATCCTTCTCTTGCAAATTCCTAACTTCTCTTAGTGCAGCTATATGCCTAGTAACACCTGTGGAGACAATTAAGAGACTTTTTAAAAAACTGTTTTGCCATCTAAAGCATTTCAAAGTAATACTGTTATCCTACTAAGTTCAGCCAACGTCGCTGCAATATCCCAGAGTGCCAAAATGCACATGGTTTGATTTTACATGCTGCTGCCAGTCAGACGCCTGGTATGGATATCAGTATGCCAACTTCGTCAGCTTAGCTAGCAACACTCAGAGGTGGTGTAAGTGTGCGGGCAAAACCCCTCCTTCTGTCTGCATTGCTGGATCTGAAGTGAGCAACTCTGCCAACTTGGATACAGCATGGCTGTAATGCCAGTAGAGCTCTTTGGCATGAACGGGGCCTAACTCTGAAAATTAAGTGGTAAAAATGCCAGAAGTCATTACCTTTTAATGACAGTGGCTTCTGTGACTTGTTTCTGGATTTTGGCCCTTGCCCTGGTCAAGATGTCCTGTTTTATGCATTTCTATGACTGATGTTAAGTTTTCTGCAGGCTAAAACTTGTCTAGCCCTAGTCCAGAAGAAGTGAATATTTCTTTATATTACTAAAGGCTTTTAATGAGCATTGCATAAAATTAGGCATAATTTCTTTCATGATTTTCACTGCTGTCAACACCATGATTAGACTATACGAAAGACTTTCTTAGAGTGCTGTCTTGAAATACGTGTCTCACTCAAATTCATTAACGCACAAGCTTCTTCATTTCATATTCATCATGAATTTCACGCTACCTTGCAAAACTTACTGGAGGTTACTGATGCCAGACGTTGCCGAACAGAACAAAGCTGAGTTTAGAGGCAGCTTTCCTGGCAGTGTAGGAAGTTTTCTCCTGGCTTCGGGGCTTCATGTCCTCCCTTCCTTTGGATACTGTTTTCCTAGTTGGTTCCAGATTTGGCCATGGAAAGCTGGATAGTGCAAGAGAAAAGCCTGGCAGCACTTGTTGCCTCAGTAGGTTTGTAGAGACACAGAAAGCTTATTCAATGGGTGCGGGGTGTTTTGTGTTGTGGTGTGTTGTTGTGTTTTTTTTTGTTGTTTTTTTTTCCCCCTTCTTCTTCTTTTCTTCTTTAAACAGGTAGAAATATAGATGAGCTCAGCATGTTCCCGGTGGTGTTTAAAGCTGCCTGAATTCCTTTGTCGAGCTCTCTCGCTCAGTAAGTGCATTCCAGCTGAGCATCTATTGGGCCATTAAAACTAACTTTGTTCCTTTTTTTATTTTACACAAACACAAAAGATTGATTTGCCTTTACTACAGTTAATCAAAACCAATAGAGAGTTAAGTAAATAAGCAAGGAAAATGGCCTTCTTATCCATCACAGAGAGCAAATGTTCTGATTAGGCGGGGGCTGCAGGGAAACCCAGCGGGGATAAGTGTTCACCATGCCTGTTGTGCATGGGAGTGTGCCTACCCAACACAGAATTTTCTTGCATGACGACTGTTTGCAGCTTGGACCACTTGATGTGGCATTTAAGTGAAGTTCAGTTTAAATTTAATGGGATCCCAGGAGGCATTTGTTATGTTCAGCAGCTCAGGAGGTTGAAGTTTACCTGGCTTCATCAATACTTGATAGACCAAATATGTTTAAGCTGATGGGTAAATGTTTGATGGAAGTACTGTGTAGATCTCTTATTTAACATTAGAGAGGAATGGACAAACTTTCTGTTGTTGTTTTTTTTTTTAATCAGTTAATTTGCTGACTAAACAGTACAATTTTGAGATCTAGCCACAAGCTTTTGGTAGGAGTACCACATGGCTATTCAACCATCTGCCTCAGGTGCTATTTGCTTTCAGTAGGTTGTGAGTACCAGCATTTAGAATCTCAGTAAAAAATCCCGTCTGTCTCTAACTTTTGTAAGTTTTCCCATGTGACTCTTGGTGGTGGTGGCACTGACTTGAGTTGCTTATTTACTTTTTTGTTGTCTGTTTTTCACTAATATGTAGTGTGAAGTCAGTCCCTATCCCCTCAGTAAAGCTGTTAGTCTATTTGCATATCAAAAAGAGAGAAAAAAGTGCTAATGCTGGAAAAGCATGATTTTTAAGCATCAGATATAAGCACCAGAGGTATTCCTGGGTGAAATAATGTCTGGAGCTATTTAATTTCATTTTTATTTGAATTTACCTTACTAACATTAATATCTTAGTATGTTAATAAATTAACATTAATATATACTGTCTGTTGTGTGTGCAGATATTTCCATACTAGCTGCTGACAGGTACTTATATTAGAAGAAGGATGGGCTTGTGGTTAAGTCATCCTGTCACAGATCCTGGGAAGTCTATGTTATAGCATAGTCTTCTTTGTGACCTTCTTTGTGTTTATGAACCTTCTTATTGTTTATAATCTAGGACTATTTATGGTCTTTTTTTAATAGGTATGCCGTTTTATGCTTATATATAGGTATTTAGTGGCTATTTTCCTTTGTTAACTCCTCTGTATATATAATGTTATTCAGGGAGCAATTCCAGGTACTGATGTGTACCTACTGGGCAAGGGTTTATTCTACAGTTATTTATGCTGCATTACATTTATTCCAAGTTTAAGTGTGTGTGGCAACTCCCTTTCCCCGGTGAGCAAATGTGTGTCCTGTGAGTAACAGTATTTAAATGCCATTTTCTAAGCATGTGTTAATGTTTGAAGAGAAGGGAAGATTTGCCTGGAAAGAGTAGTCTAATGCATTAATGTGAATATTCAAAGATAGATGTTTATCTTACTGGGCTCAGAGGTACTTACAATAATTGCCGAAGCTGTTTTAAGGCACATTTATTCAGAGTAATTATGTTCATTGTTACTTTACGAATAACATACCCTGTCACATTAGAATTTGAGTGCCACAGTTTGGACGATAGAAAGGGTTTTTTTCTCCTTTTTGAATTTTACCATTACGTATGCCAACTGTCTGTGGCCTACATAATAATAAGCAGCAGAAATTAAAAGATAAGCAGGGGAGGAGGAGAACTCCCCAATTTAAACAAATGGTGATTACCGTGCACCCCAACCCAACGCAGCTGTGTCTGCAATAGGGTGTAGGAGCTGCTGGTGGACAGCATCACTAGGTCATGGTCCAGTACAAGACAAGGAATACTGAAGTGAAGTTATCAGGAAAATTATAAAGGATAAAAGTACTTGGCTTTTGTTTAAATAAAAATCCAAGCCACACCTTCTTTGAAGAAATGTTCAGATGTGTTTAATTTTTTTAATGATACTGGTGCGTCTCCTGTAGAATTCATTCCCTACTGCGGCACGTTGTTTTGTTCACTTATCCATCGTGGTTTGATGTGGGGAGGGATGCTGTGAGCCCTCCTGGAGTTTCAGTGCAGCCAGGACACAGCATCTGCCTCTCCACCACCATTTGCAGGACCAGGCTTTTGCAGAATGGGTGCAACATATTAGGCTGTGCTGTCACTTCCATGAGTGATAAATATATGAACGTGCTCAGATTTTCTAGCATGTAAGACGTCTGCTAGGAGAAGGTCTCCCATATCTAATTTCTCGTCAAGCCTCATTTGTAAGAGATGATGAGATCCCAATACTAAGTACTACTGCAATAGGCATACTGCTTTAAAAATAGAAACAGGACTTATGTGGTTTTGTTAATGAGCACATAAATAGAAATACCAGTTAAATAGCATATGTCACTGCTGCTTTGTTTTTGCTACATAGTAACCTCACTTTACAGGGTTGTTTTTTTCATTTAAATCATGCGTTAGACGGGAGTGCAACAGGGTGTGCAGATTTTGAGGCTTAAGAGATTGTCATTAAAGCTGCTGTGATGTACTTAGTTATTTATTTCTTGCTTGGAGTGATCCAATCAATAACAGAACAAAATCAAATACAACTCCCTCCCCTCCAAGGAAGAAAAGACAAGCTAAATAAAGATGTCCAGGAGAAAATGCCAGCAAACGACATATTGATTTCCAGGAAAGGAGCAAAGTGTAAATGAAAAATATTCTTCTGACACAGTTATTAAGTGCAAGCTAGCACGTAAAGAAAACCCATTTACTCTTACTAGAGGCTGAGTCTTCAAAGGGCAGCTGATTCATCTCAGATCATTTGAGTCTCACTTTCTGAGACATAGGCTTCCCTGTAGTAAATGTAAAGGATTTTTCTGTATTTAGGCTTTGCTTTGAGAATGTAAAAGGTTTACTAAAATTCTTATTGTGTGCCTAGTGAGCAGAAAAGTTGTTTTCTTCTTATTTTATAGCAGTATAAACAGAAGCATGAGGAAAGGAGGCAATTTTCCTGATGTCAGACAGTGAATTTATGACAGTATCAGGAATATAAAATCAAGCAGCACAAGGGTTCAGATTCAATGTCCTTGGCAATTTGGACTGGGGCAATTTAAGAAGTTACTGCTCCCCGGAGGTCTGCCCTGCCTTTCTGCTGGTGGAGTAGATAATGTGTTTGTTCTTCCGCAAGTATAGATCATGGCTCAACATATTAATAAAATTATTTCTGTGGCAGTTTAAGTTAGTTCATCACACTGTGTGCATCAGAGGGCTAAGATCCATACTGGGAGGATGCTAAATTCTGGCAAAAGGTTGATTTTTACCTACATATGTCCGAAAATCTTTATTCAGCTTTTGTCAAAATGTCTTCCTTTTGAAAACTCCTGACAAACATTGCAAAACAGCACTGTGTAAATCGATGTGATTTTCAGAAAGCCCAAAACTCCTGAGCAGTGCCTGAATTTCAGCAGTTCTGCCCTTTCAACAGCTCACTGATTTCAGCGAGAAAGTTGTGTCTTCAGCTATAGTAGCTTAAATTAAGATCTGAGAAGCACTATACTCAGATGACTTCAGTGTATAGACACACAACTTTCATCTTCAAGGTGCTTCTTTTGGTGCAGGCAAATTAATGTGGGAAGGAGCAATAGGTTGATAAGGAGGAAGGCAGACTCTCCTCTCATGCCAACACTGTGTCTTTTGTACTTAAGCCAAGAATTTATATTTTATAGTCCCGTCCAAAACTCCTGGAAATCTTTAGAGTTATACTGAATATTTTGGAAAAGATCTGCTAGTTGATCCTTTACCACATCAAGATGGGAGGAGTGCTGGTCTGTTGGGAAAGGAAAGGAACAGAAAAGCAAGTGACTCTGTGTGCATACATAATCAGTAAACATCCAGTCTAGATTCCTGGAGATGAAATTTTATTTATTTATTTAGCTCCTAAATAGTATGTAATTTCTTCAGGCCAAGAAATAAATTGAAAGGATTTAGAAGGATTTGCTTATCAGCGGAACAGCACGTAGCATTACATTCCTTCTGCTTTTGGGAAGGTACATTGAAGTTGGGCTAAGCTGCTCTGGTTCAATACTTCTCTTTCCCCTGTTAGGGTGCCTTTAACAACAGTCAGACTAATCCTCCCCACTTCTCTTTCTCCCCTGTTTGCCTTCCTGTCTCTCTCTGTCTCTGCTCACACCCCTCACAACACCATCACCCTTCCCACTGCCAGCAGATAGAGACAAAAGGCAGAAACATGATTTTTCCCCATTGTCTTTGCACAGCTTAGGGACAGAACAAAGTCCCTGAAATTTGGCATCAAACCTGGTGAAGAAGAGTCAGGCTTTGCAGTCTTAATGAACTATTGATTCTGTTGAGACAGGCTTTCAGTTTGCAAAGGACTAATTCAGCTTTCGAGGCTCTTTTTAAACATGTCTGCCCCTGACTGGATTGACACACAATTGGGGGGATTATTTTTTGCTTTCTGTCACTTAACTGACTAGTTACTTAATCTCTTGCTTGCTGTAGTAGTGGATGAATGACTGATTTTGTTAGGGGGTAGCTCTCATGATCCCTACGTAGTGATATAATTTGACAGTAAATCATGTTTTGTGTCTAGCCAGGATCACACAAGCAGGAAACACACTTTGCTGGGCTACTGTTGAAGGGTACATGCTTCCTGGTTACCTACCAGCTCCCAGCCAGGCAGGGTCCTGGGAGCATAAGGATGGATTTGTTCCCATGGTCTGAAGAGGTCTACAGCGGTGACACCTTCTTAGTGTGAGTGCAACTAGCTGAAAGCTGTGCTGGATAGCTTTACTGCCTGCTTTGGAATGACAAAGAGAAATGCATAATGATGTGCTTATATTACATAGTGATGGAGAGAGTGCAAATACCAGGTTGATTTAGATTGAATTAGATCAGGCTGAAGATAAATGGGGCAAGCTCTTCCCCACTAGGGCCTACCCCGATAGTATTCGTACCTGAATGGCTTGGGCAGCTGCTAATCTCAGTGCTAGTGTTTTCTGGTATTTCCCTGGGGAAACTTCTCCATAGTTTATAAAGATCACTACTGAGATTTTTCTTGCTGAAAGTCAGAATTATTTTTTTTTTTCTGAATTTTATCCACAACTTTTTCTGAAACACCCTAAATAGCTCCTCTTCTCTCCTGATATTTATTAAACCCTTGTAATATCTGCAGATGTTTACCACACCTATAGTCCTTGATCAGTCAAGCTCAAGCTCTGATGTTTAGTTTTTGCTAAGCTTTTCTCATTCATACATCTCTTCAGTCCTTTCATCTTTTCTGTGGCTCTTCTCTAAGTAGCTTTCAGTTACTCTATGTCTTTTGGCATTGAATTGCACAAAACCAAATTAAATGAGCTATGATTTCTTAGTGTAAATTGTTGTAGACCAGTTGAAATCAATGCCAATTTAAAACAACAGAGAATTTGGCCCTCTTCTCTTTGCTTTTACCTCAGAAGAGCTATATGGAGAAAAATGACTAGTTTCATGTTCTTTGATGCATTGCTTCTGCAGAGGCAGACACAACCCTAGTAGTATCTCGGGGTGTGGAGGGTGGAATACAAAGGGCTTGAACAGCTTTGTGGCTGTGGCTGTGTTGTGATGTGAAAGTACCTGTAGTACTACCAATTCTAACAGGTTGGAGAGGATTAATACTGATAAGAGGTCCAAGACTGTCTTTAAGAGTTTATACAGCCCCAAATTACAACTTCTTTTACAATACCTCAGTACAATTTGTGGAACATTTCTAATATTTTCCTGTTTGTATGCAGATTCTTTTTATCTGTATGTGGTAGCTTGAATTTGTCCAGGCGGAGTCTCTCAGGCCTGCTATACTGTAATGAACTCCGGGGTATTTTGCAAATAAGGATTAAAAAGAAGGTAAGAAACAAAAGATGTAGAAAGGACAGATGAAGGATTCCCATTTAATTGAAATAATGTGAACAGAATACAAATGCTTTGAAAAGACCAGTTATCAAAATACGAAAAGTTGAGGTATTCAAGCTAGAAATTACACCTAATGAGAGAGACACTTCCTCTTCTATCTTGTAGCCAGGAAATGTCTTGGTTTCTAGAAGACAGAACAGCATCACTAACACTTTGCCATTCTGGGGGAGCATTCACACTGTGTACTGGTATGCACAGCAGACTATACGTTATACATATTCCATAGTAAGTTTGAAATATTTAGGAAATAAGGCAGTATGGGAGCAGAGGAGGGATTCAAGTGGTCAGATTTTTAAAAAGTTTGCCGAGTTTCATCTCTGTACATTTTAGGTGTGAAATGCAAATGCACTGCTCAGATAAATACAGCTGAATTTCCCTGGTGTTGGTAAGGTATTCGTACCTGGCATTTTGTGGTGGTCATATCTCAAGAAGAACTGTAAATTGTGGTTCCTTGGTGGCAAAGAGATTTACACTGCTCTTGCAACAAAACATTAAGTGTCACTTTTCAAATAATGATGCTGAATTGGAAGTAGTGTGTGCAGTGTGCAGAAGAGTTTCAAGCAAAAGGCAAGTAGGAAAATTGAATCCTACTTTACAGACTGAAGCAACTGCCAAGTATGTACTTCTGGAAGAATTTGTTTGCAGGGTTTGAATTTATGGGTCCTTGTCTTTTCTCTCCCAGTAGAAGTGAGGACTCCATCATTCTAGGGTGTGTTATTTATAATTTCATAAAGCTGTTCTGTGACAGGACTTATTTTACCCAGTATGCCTAATCTTTCTCACATAATGGTGCACCCAAAGAGCAAGGTGTCAAAGAAACTTTATGGTTGGGAAAAGGGAAGATTCAGCACCTGCCATTTTGTGTAGAACAAAGGAGCAAAGGTGTGGGATCTGACACATAAATTGCGGCTTCGGGCACTTGGAAAGATTGGACAGGCATGAAGTCATCTTGAGCAGGTCTTGCCATGCCATCTCAATTTCCCTTACACTTTGCATCCCACACCTGTGTGTACAGTTTAATGAACAAAGATGTAGAAGTATCACGGTGGCAAGATTGAAGAGGCCCTTAGAATGAATAATTAGGAGGAGGTGATTACAGCACTAATAAGTCATTGAAGGGAATGGGGAGCCAATTCAGTGAAATTGAAAGAATTTGAAGGTAAATACACCCATAAATCCCCTAGGGTGGACTCAGATTTTAGCACTTTCTCCTGCCCCAGTTTTATTCCAAGGCAATTTCATTAAACACTAGAGAGAGGGAGAGGAAAAATAATAATATAAATGCTATAAAAAATCTTACAGAGGAAGAAATAAAAAGGGTTCCTGCCAGAGAGAAATTTTATTGAAAGTTATTATAATACCTATCTTTAGTTTTATGTCCTTTAATACAGGGCCAAGTAATTTCAAAGCTGGGATTTTTTAAAAATGAAATACATATTTTAAAATAGTATAGTATGAATTATTATTTTTAATATAGAATTTAGCTAATATATGGAATAGGAAAATATTTTCTCTCTCACGTTGTCTCCAGTGAAAACACATTGGTTCCATCATAGCATGCAGGGAACTTTCTTTACTGTCATGTTGCCTGTATGTAAGAAAGGTTAGCTGTTTAGATTACTGGACCGACACTAAAAACCAAATCCATTTACCTAACCTTGGGCCAATGGATGAGCGTAATCAGCCCAATTTCAAAAATGCTAAGAGCGAACCAGAAATGGAATAGCTGGTTTTGCTTATTGCCTCACAGTGAACTGTTTCTGATAAGAAATTGATGGTGGAGAGATTCCTGAGGTTGCAACTCACTAGCCTGTCCCATCTGGTAGATGCAGAAGATTAATAAATATCCACGGAAAATTCTCTTTTAAAAGTTACAGATTCCAGTTACAAGAAGTTACGGTCTTTTGGAGGTTTCCCGAGCTGTGTTTCTGTGGTCAGGAATTTCCTGCTGCTTCTCATTGAAATAGCTTTATTCCTCTGGGATGATTCAGATGTTAGTATCTGAGCGGAAGGTGCATGGAAAACCAATATGTGATGGGACTAGAAAATCAGTTAGTGATGAATTGTGATGGAAAGTACTGAGATTAAAAATACAAGATAGGAAATGGCAAGACAGATTAGTGTACTTATCTCTTCTGTGGTTTGTAGAGATCTCATTAATGACCTTGACTTAAGTCTAACACCGCTTCTGTAGGCTTTCCTCCTTTTCTAACCCTCATTTTTATACATACAAAATCACTAGCATGGGACAAACAGCAGTCACAGAGCAAGAAAACTGGAGCATCAAGGGAAATAGCGTGCAATGGAGGTGGGGAGATAAGGACAGAGATTAATTGATAGACTCAAGCATGCAACTACTTATGAAAAAGTACAGGTACAGATTGGAATTGTCAGGCTTGGTGAGCATTGCACATCACACACTTGAATTTTGTCTAAGCCTGGCTGACTGTATCCTTCTCTGTTCAGAACAAAAGCAAGCTGCAGGAGTGTTTTATAGAAGAAAAACTAGAAGACTCATTTAAGAGTGCATAATATGTAGGTTGTATTTACTATATTTAAGCTGCTTATTATATAGGAAATTGTCCAAGATAAACAAGGACCAGGCTTCATGACCTTTCAGGTCCTGCTCAGAACACTCATCTTGGCTTCAAAATTCTGCATCTCCCGGTGTTCAGGATCTGTCACACGTGGTTGGGTGGGATGTCCCAAAGGCTCACCTCACACAGCATCCTGCTTCTGACCCTGCTGCGAGGGTCCTCAGGGAGAGTTCAAAACAGGACAATGCAAGCAGTGAATACTTGTTTGGTCTTCAGGGTCTGTGGCACAGGGACTTTCTGTGCTGAATGCAGTGTGTTTAATCATGTTGGATGGATGTTTTTACCCTTAATTTGACCAATCACTTTCAAAGTGCATTCAAATCTTTGCCACCTAACAGTACTCTGTCACAAGGCATTCCCCATTTTTAAAAGATTTTTTATTATGTGAAGAAATACTATCTCTGTTTTTTGTTTGTTTGTTTGTTTTTGTTGTTTTTTTGTTTTTTTTTTCTGAAACTGCTACCTTTCAGGTTTCATATGATGCCCCTAATAATCCAGGAAAAAAAGAAATTAGAAAGGAACTCCCTATTCTTTACAATACTGAATCAGATTGTCAATTCAATTGGATCTGATTCCAAGTTAATGTTGCATGAAGCCCTTAGATGTGAGCAAGTAAGTGGGCAAGTAGATAGGTACAGCAGTTGGTAAGTGATGACACGTTAAAATTTTTATGTTCGTTTCCTACTTCAAGCAAAGTATCGCTTTCTTCTATGAAACCCTATGTGAGAATTGTCAGATCTTCAACTAGGGGCAAAACCCACATGCTCTAAATCCAACCTGGAAATCAAAAAAATTGTCGGGGTCTCAGTACTGTGTAAGCAAGGCCTTCTAGTAGTGATGGATGATTTATTTTTTATTCAGAATACTGTCCTTAACACTCCCTTAACATGGGTGCCTTAGACACCTGCATTTTCAGTAGATACATTTTGCCTCCTTAAATATTTTTCTTTCAGTATGATTTTGTTGACTTATTATGCTAAATTACTTTACAGTGGTACAATTAAAGACTGATATCTTTCTACCCAGGGACAGCTGCATTTCACTGTTGGAGGATGTGATCACTGTTTGCAGAAGTTTTAAAGTGGTTTGCTGCCCTTTGGGATAAATAATGCTTCATAAAATAAACGTGACAGAGCCAGAATTATAGAAAGTGAATTTATATTTTGTGCATTCCTCCTTTCTTGACCTCTCACTGAGCAGACAAACTTTTAAAGCCAGTTCATTTTAAGAGAGAATTCAGTACCAGGATTTCAACCAAGTTCTTCCATTTTCCATGACTGAGAGAAGATGCCAAAAAATGACCTTAACACATAAAATGGGAAATTACTCTGTAAATGCCACCTTCTATTCTTTTTAATTTTGCCTCCCCATGAAAATGTTTATGCATGAGATTACTGCAAGATTGCATCCTACAAATAGTAGCCATACAGCATTGCTGGTGCAAGAGTAAGTAACACGATAGGGATTTCCTTAGTTCATGCCTGCTTTTTTACAGATCCTCTGCTTTTATAATTTTCATTTACAGTTGAACAGTCGTATTTTTATTTCTTGGCTCACTGAAATCAAGAGTGAATGAATGTCAGGTTAAATCTGAGCTTTCTGACTGACTGCTCAATTCTGTTTTTTTTCTGTTTTTTCAAATTAAAATAGAAAAAGTTAGGGGGTGCGAGGAGCTTCTGTCAAAAGACAGAGAGGCACTTGTTGTTGGCATTAGAACCACGGGTGGCTGAAGAAAAGATTGGGATCTCAGAATACTTTGTTCACGTAAAAAGAAGGAACATGCAGCATTTTGGAGGCAACGTAACAGGCGTGTGAATGTAAAAGAGACCTTAATTAAAGCTGGAGAATTTTTTTCCAGAATAAGGATTTTGAAGGTTTGTCGTGATGTGAGATCGTCAGGAATATTCACCTGGAGTACTGAAGTACAGCGTACTGCAGTACAGCCCTCCTGCTCCTGAAGAGCTGAGATTTAAGCAATACTTCCTGCCTGGTGAGGAACATATCAGTTGTTTTGTTTCAGGAGACATCCCACTGATCCTGCTGCTCAGCAGAAAAGGCAGCTTTCTGCAAGGAGAATTGTTAAGGGAGGCAATTTCAGCAGAAGCTGTAGTCTAAGCCGATGCTGCTGAGCTGGGGTAATTTTGTACTGTGTGCAGTACCGTTACTACCTGCGTCCAGAGGCTGCCACAGACTCTCTCCCTAATGGTCTGCATTACTAATTCAACTAATTGCAGCAATTACAGGCAGGAGATGCTGCTGGGAAGAGACGCCAGTACGCTTCTCTCTAACATGCTGCGGTACGTGCTGCTCATTAATTAGACCAGCAGCAAAAATAAAAATAATAATAATAATAATATAAAACTAATCACCAGCTGAAAATGCAAAGAAATGTGATGAAACTTGTCAGGGCCATGAACAGTCACAGTTTGGCTTAAGCCTTTCAGAATTGGACTTGCCAGCCTGTCAGCCCAGTCACAGCCAGACTGATCCCAGTTCATTTGGCAGGCAAGCAGGTGCAGTTGCATGTTGGTTGGGCATACCTGAAACACGAAGCGCTTCTTCGCAATGCAGCAAGCATGTCCTAGCTTGGAAAATATAAGAGATGCCCAGCCCAGGAGGTACAGTAGCAGAACAGAAGGTACCTCTGCCTCAGAGTGATGCATTCAGCAACACAGCAGAGTACTGTTAGCTGCCTGGGTGATGCATATTATGTGGGTCTGTCTTGTATGTTTTTCTTTGCAGAAAGCATGTTCAGCCTGGACATGCCTCATCTGTTCAGTCTGTCAGTGGGTGCCTTCTGGCTGGCCCTGCATGGTGTTTGATGTTTATCAAGGAGCCCAGCGTGTTCCAACTGGACACATCTACCTTGGCTGTCGGAGGAACGTTTGCCAGCCAAGCAGGTGTTGTAGCCCCCTGCACCTACTGTGCTTGACAGCACAGTGCCAGTCACTGCTAGCCCAAACAGCACGGCAGGCACCTCGCACCTGTGCCAACCTGAAATATTCAACAGCACAGTAAAAGCACTAGTCCTCTGACAGGGGAATCCAGCTCCACGTTGGGTGCCATTTACACAGGCAGAGCTGGAATGGTTGGTGCAAATTAAATATTTTAAAAGTTAACCATTCTGAAACATTTTTTTCTAGGGTACTTGGCTGCCTCTGTAGCAGCCTCTTGGCTTGCAACTCTCTCATATTTTTTTCCTCTGTTCTTTTTCCTTTGTTCCTGCCCTTCACATGCCAGACAACAGATGACATTGTTTCATCAGCCGAATGTTCCAGTGATGATGAAGACTTCATTGACTGTGAACCCAGTACAGGTAAGTCAGGTCAGTCTTCTTTTGCTTGCTTTCTTACTTCATTTGCAAAAAACAATGCGTACATATATTGATATGTGTGTGAATGTATACATATATGATTATATATGTATATATATGTGTGTGTATATGTGTATATATATACTTATGTATATGCACACTGTATATAAAATAAAAAATATACAAGCCAAGCATCGGATCCCATGGACTTGGCAACAGCAAAAAAAATAAAATAAAATTCATCACTGGTTAATATAAAGTTGTTTGCATAGAAAGCCACACTTCCCAAAAGCGATCCTAGCTAATTAATAGTTTACATGTTTGTAGCAGTTATTTAACTGACACAGAGGGAAAGCAAAAATATCAATGTGGCACATGGTAAATAATAAAGATTTATGAAGTGGGGTGGGTTAATGTTTGAAAAACAGACGAGAAACAAAAGTGAAGCAGTAGTGGTTTATTAGTGTTCTTTAATCCTCATTAATTGCTCTGAAGATGAAAATGTACAAGGATACATTTGTCCATGGGATTTTTAATACAGTTAACATGGTAATGTATTTATACTAATTTTGTTTTCTGTGAGCCCAAACAAATTGGGGAGTATCAAAACATAGTTCCAACATAACAAAATTCGTAGTAATTCTTGCCATGTTATCTGCAGTGATGCTTCAAAATGTATCCATTAAAGAGTCAGAAGGACTGGCCATATGGAACTGACTCAACATCTTCCTTTCAGATACATTTTGATAAATTGATGGCTTTTCTTTCTGGTGAGATATATGATGTGATATCCAGCAGGCAACTGCAGTCTATTTTATTTCTTACAGGCTTTTTCAAGTCTTCTTTTTTGAGGCTTGTCATGAGTTAAGCATTTCTATAATAGAGAACAGATATCATCGAATTTCTGTGTACATTTAAAAAAAAAAAAAAAAAGGAGTTTGGTTAGAATCTGATGTCCTTAAAAGTGAAATATATAAATAGTTCAGGCTTTTTGTTTTGTTTGTTTTTTTGCTTTGTCTTATTATTTATTTGGGATGTTTTTTTTTTTTTTTTGCTTTAAAAAAATCCCCAGAATGCATTATAAATGTTATGTTCCTAGTTTCCTGAAGCCATTTGATTAATACAATAATAACTTTAAAATTCACCCAAGGCTAGTGCTTTCACATTTGTTTTGAATTCATCATTCTGTGCCTGCATTTTTTGGTAGAACTTGGTCCTGCAATAACCTGATTTTGGCGATGCTTTGTAGCTGGGAACTTCCACCATGTAGCAGCCTTCAAACTCTCGATTTCCTTGAGTCAGCAGGGACGGCAGGGACACAGTGCTAACAGATAGCTCAGCCTACTCCCTTCTCTTTTTTTCACAAATCTCTCTGAGTTTTTTAACTCCCCACCTGGCAAAAGAGCAGTCCAAGTAATACAAATTGTAAAGCCTAAACAGTGTGGGTACTGGGATTTGAAATAAAGGCAGTAGTGAAATACCAGCACAATGGTTATAATGAAAGTGAAGAATGAGTTTTACAGGACCATGCTAAAAGGACTAACGTACCACAAGTGATGTGCAAATGAGTGGGTAAGAATCATTTCATTAAAGCTTCACTAACATTTCAATACTTCAGCTTCTTTTTTTATTATTATTCTGATTGCCAAGCATTTCAATTAAACGAGGAAATGGGTTCTTTATCAGACTCCTCCTATGGTATATTTTTATCATTTATGTTTCAACGCAGAAATCATACTTCAATGGCTATAAGTTGCAATAGCAATGTTTTCAGCTTATGCTGCCAGTGGAAAAATCGAAGTGTAAGGAGAAATTTGGTAAAACAGGATGTTTAGCATGAAATTTCAGAGTGCCAACATTTCCATACTAAAAATACATCTCTCCTGACACAGATATCTAATGCTACAAACAGGTACAAACTGGATTTATAAAATGACGTGCTTTTGAAAATCCTGCTACGCATTATAGTCAGCAGCTGTAAGTACCCACAGAAATCTGAGTATCTGCCGTGTAAAATAATATGATTCACTGAAAATCTGCTGAAGGTACTCTCCTAAACAACTAGACATTCCTTTACTGCATTCTATTCCCCCTTCATAGGATGGGGATCTGCCTGAGCCACTGAGTTCTGATTCTTTCCCTGGGAGTTACTGTGGTACTTAGAAAAAAGCTGGCCTGATTATACGTAAAAAACAGTCTCCCAGATGGTCCTTGCTGATGAGATTTACACTTCCAGATTTTGAGGTTTCCTGCTCTCAGAGGCACTGGTGTACAAAGCCACCAGAAGGCAGCGGGACACACAGGTCCTTTTTATTTCTAGAAGTGTAAACTTCACTCATTGCATCACGATAAGAAGGAACAGCGACAGGTTTGTGGAGCTCCTCATTTAGGTTTCTTTGTCTATCTTTTTCTCCCCATTCCCACTGCATCCAGGGAAGGTAGAACTGTGTCTGCAACACACCCGGTACTGAAGCACTCTCACAACCCAGGCCACAGTGAAATGCTAAAGTGATCTGAGCTGGCTTATCAAAATCCAGCGGTGCTGGCTTGGCTGAGCAGATATGTTTGCCTTTCCACTTCCGCAGCCAAGTCAGGATTCTGGCCATATGCCAAGGGCTGGTACTTAAACATATATACATTGTGGAAAGAAAAGAACCAGATCATTTTGCCTGTATTTTCTAGTGTGCTAGTTTGTGGCGTTTTTTTTTAATTAGGGCCATTTGAAGTTGCTTCCTCCTGTTCGGTTGACAGGTCAGTGTATTTTACGCTGCCTTCTGGCTTGCCTGATCGCTTTTGCAGCAAATTGAAAATGAAATGACTCAACCTAGCGCAGGCCCCTCTTTGTTGCTCTGATAATGTGTAGCTTTTAAAGCTCTTGAGTTTCTGCCAAACACCAGAACTTGGCCTTCCATCACCCTCAGTGCTATGGTCCAGTAACGCAAAGGTTACTGAACCCACTGCTGCAGCTGTGAGATATGATATACATCACTGTGAACCTGCTGTGCTATAACCGAGACAAGGGCAGCTGAGATACCGCCCTGTAAATCAAAAGCTTTCAGATTTCATATGGGTCAGAATCAAATCCCAAGATCTAAATATATTACTTTGGACTTGGTCCTGGATCAGAGCCGCTGCCCTGCAGAGTCCATTTGAAGACTTTGGTTTCAGTGTACCCAAAGATAGTTTAGAAGACATAAAACCATGTCCTCTTTGAGGCTAAATTTCTTATGAGAACCATTTGCCAGATCTTATCGGCACTTAACTCTGATTGTCTGCTGGATCCAAGCCTTGAATCTCAGTAAACATATGATCTGCATCTGGATGCTTGCATCTCTTTAAAAGAAGATTGTGTAGAGGAAATTTCCTCACTGCCCTCTGGATTTTCCTGTCTCTCCTTGGAGAAACATCCCCCATAAATATGGTGCTCAGCTATCCTCAGTCTCTCCTGGTATCAAGCAGAAGGAAATCTGCTCCTTTTCTTGTGCTGTGAATGAGGAATGCCCTTTAAAGTTGGGTGCGTGTCTCTGAGTATGCTGTGAAGTAGGCTTCCCACCTCACAGGCTGAACACCACACCAACCCCAAGGAAGGAGATTGCCCAGTGGCACTTGCCAGTGTGTAAAAGCATCTCTCATTTGATGGAATTTCCTAGCTATGGTCTTACAGCCAAAACAAAACCAGATGAACAAGTTTTACTAATCAATCATGCAGACAACTTACAGGAACTTTTGTTCTTTTTTGTGTTAGGAATTTATATTGAGTTTGGTTTTCGGCATATTGGTCCTTTTTCCTATGTACACTACAAAGGCCCTACCCATGAGTATATTTTATCTATATACGCACCATATAAGGTGTGTATATATATATATATATCTATGCATATAGCGTATATACTAAAGCAATAAATGACCAATATCAGCAGTAGCCCCTATCATCCAATCACGTTTACACAGAAATTCATGCCTTCATCTAACCCTGGCATCCGCTGGCGTGGACAGATGCATGATACTGTTATTTCTTGGTGAACAAAGCACGTTAATTTCTTTTTTTGTTGGAGTTTTTTCTTTCTTCCTGTTATTTATTTATTTATTTATTTATTGTAATCAATAGTTTCATCTACCAATTAGCCTTGGGGTAGGGTGGGGCAGGGAGAATAAAAAAATTATACAGGTATATCCATCGATATATACACACATGCTCCGTGTATATATAGATAGATATATACATTGTATATATTTGAAGAACATTTTCTGTCGTTTCACCTCATCTTGTGCCGCATGAATTTTTGGTGATTGATATTTTAGTTTCTTTTTATTTCTTTTTTTTTTTTTTTTGGCTCTTAATGGTGCCATACCGCTATTTTTTTAATTTTTAAAATCATTGCTGTACTTTTCAATTTATACTTTTGGAGTTCTTCCAACAAAATAATGTTTTAATCATCTCAAAAAAAGAGATATAGATCTGCAAACCAATAAAGGCAACAAAATCTTTTCTTGCCATCCTTAAGAAAACCACATTTTTAGACATCCCAAGAAAGTTGTGTGCAAAAGAATGAAGATACTTACCCTGCCTTTCTTTCTATTCTTTTCTCTTTTCCCTATCTTTTTTAAAACTTTTGAAAATCTATCCCGTCTTTTCCCTTCCCCCTCCTTCCCCTTCTTTTTTTTTCCTTTTTTTTTTTTTCAAATTGAGTTCAGACAAAAAACTGTGTAGAAGGAAAAAGAGAATCCCCTTTACCCCTGCATTCTCCCAGGAAAAATTCCTCCAACAACAACAAAAAACCCCTACAAACTGCAGATGGCATAAAAAGAATTTTATTGCAATGCAGAGTATCTGTTGTATCTTTTATTTCTGGGTCAGTGCAAGATCATTTTTGTGGCATGCTGTAGTTTAGCTGATTTAACTAACCATGGCCTTCATTAATCTGTGCATGGCCTGTGATGACGCCATCTCGTGTTTCATCAGAGCTACGCATTCAGGCTAACCAAGCAAGTCCGTAGTATATGATTTGGGGGGATATCGCTTTAATTTTCATTTTTAGTTGTATTATAATTTTTTCTTTTTGGAATAGTTATGCCAATACGATTGGCTGCTTCTTGCAGCCTCAGTGTTATATATCTACTTTGTGTTACGGGGTTTTTGCTCTTTTTTTTTTTTAATTTATTTCTCAGTAGCAATCTTATGTCTTGTCTGTGTCCATCTGTCTTGTCGGTGTGTCTTGGAGTCCATTGGTCCAGTGTTGTTATGTGATTCTGTTCTCTGTTCGTAAGCTCCCTGCTGCTCTGTCATCCCTCTCCCCCTTCCCTTTCCCCTCCTTCCCTCCCGACTTTCCTAAGGTGGGGGTCCACAAAGGGGCAACAAGCTTTGAATGATGCCGTGAGTGGCATCCCGAGGTTTCAGGCTGGATATAGCAAGGTGTCCATACAGCTTCTTAAGAAAGATAAATTTGCAGCTGGAAGGTTTTCAAACACTGTTACCATTTCACTCTTAAAAACGGTTTGTTGGCATTAAAGTGACTTCTTATATGTGTCTGGTTGTTAGGGAATTTGCACGTGCATGCTGACATTTTAGAGGTAGAAGTCCTGTTATCTGTGCTTTGTGTGCCAGGAAACACTACGGATGGTGCAGGCTGTCTGTTAAATAGAAAGTACATAGGTCTTTTCATAAAAGGTAGTCCTGGGAAGGGAACCTCTGTGCACATAGAACTGAAATTGTATCTGTGTGAATGTATTTCTAACATGTACAGTTGATAATAGACTTGTACTTAGGACACAAAAATGTAGGATGTGCTTAAGATTCTAAAAATGGTGCATCTTTAGGGGCTCAGTCTTCCCTTTGTCACTGTGTAGTATCTGCGTCTTTACCGAAGCTGGTAAAAATTGCCTTGCTGTTGTTAGCCTGTATAAGCTGAACAAAATTCTGGAAAGTCAACTGGAGTGTCTTCTGCCGTGGGCAGCATAAATGTGCAGCAGTGTGTAAGGCAGAAGAAAAAAAGATGAGTTTTCGGGTGTCTGCTCAGACTTGAAACCTTTTTTAGGAAAAAAGAATCCTTTGTTTTGTACAGTGGTGCATTCCCCAGAATACTTAATTCTGTTCCCACTAAACAAATGAGCCACATTAGGGTGTTAGGGGTACTTCAGCTAGCATCAGTGGGGGCGTGAGCTCATGCTCATGGGGGAAGAGGCAGCCAGTATCCTTGTAGATGATGTGCAGGACATCACGAAAAGCATACTCACACTTACCTTTAGCCTAGCTAATTTTTTTTGTTGTTGTTGTTTTTCCACTAATTAGTTTGTTCTGCAGAGGGGACAAGATGACAAAATCTGTGAACTTTCTTCACAAGAGAATGATATAAGACTTACCTGTTTAATCTAAAAGTTACCAGAAGAGGGAAGTGATGGGATATATTTAGATCTCCAACATGGAATTATTTCATTTAATTATTTCATTTAACTTCCCAATAGATATGTGTCATATAGTTGCACAAGGATGAAAAGAAAATAGCTTTTCTGTTACCAATAAAACCTATCATCTTAGGCACAGTTCAGTTTTCTTTATATATGATCCAAGAGACATTGCTGATATTAATTATATCAAAAATGAATCAATATTTAAAGCTTTCTAGATTTAAGTTTTATATCTCAGTGCTTTCCACAACTGTTGATTCCTACCAAATCTAAATCTTTTTCTTGGAAATTGCTTAAATTGAGCAGCTGCTTATGAAATTGCAGTATAATCAACAGTATCTGTGTAATACTGCCCTCTGTCAGATAGACCAGAACAGTCCAGCTGGGTATTCTGAGCCCTGTATTGCTAACACTGGAAGAATCTTTTTTTTTTTTTTTTTTTTTTTTTTTTTTTAAATTCAAGCAGCAGGTGTTATCAGAGCAGAACAATCTGAGTTTTAGTCCCTCTGCATCATGAGGCTCAGGGTAACCTTCACGTCTGGGTATTGTGATGAGTTAACCAAGTGTCCGGTCATCAGGACGCAAAGCTCCAGGCTGTGGACGAGCTGCCTTGTCCTGCTGAATGGTTCCTTTTATTCTCCTGATGCAGCCACTGCGCCACCTGCCACTGGCCATCCGCTGCAGAGAGCCAGAGGTTCCTTCCAATGCAGGAGGTGCTGTTGCAGGTCCTACTGCATTCACTTGTACTCCACTGAGCCTATATAGGGATTTCTGGCACTTGAAATAGCTCATACTTTTGTTTTCTGTATCAGGGGTGGCTGCTGGCTTCAGCTCGTGTGCCATTTGTCACTTTGCAAGGGAGAGCTGGGGGCTGAATTGTTAAAACCCTTGATAAAAAGCCTCAACGCCAGTGTGCGTCTCCCAGCTCTGCTGTTGGCTCCTTCTCTGTTTTTGCTCATTTGCCTACCTGCAAGGCAGTGTAAATGAAATATTTCTTAGACAAATGAGGTGGAGATGAAGGGAAAGAGGGAGATGTAATTGATATTTTAATGGGCTTTGATATCCAGGTGCAGGTTGCTATACAATACAGTAAAATGCTGCTAACTATTAAAAATGCACAAGCAAACAATGTCACTGTTAAGGTTATATTATCATCTTCACTTGCTGTGGAAGTAACATTACTGTGTATTTTTATGAAATAGGTACAAACCTACAAAAGCAACAAGAATTCCCTGAAATTAAATGCAATGGGAAGCAGGTGAGGGATACAAAAAACAAATATTTCCATGTCAGGGAATATCTGCATGGAACCATTTTTATTAAATATCACATTTTCCTCTAGCGTTAACGCATGCAATTGGAATGAACCATGTTCAGGCTCCGTAAATTAATACCATGTGTAGTCTACAATATACAGATCTTTTCTATGAGCACTTCCATCACTGTTCAAGTATCCTGAAGTTTTCTTCAAAAACTTCACAGTTTTTCCAGCCTGACTTAGCTGGTGTAAGGTTCCCTGGCTTTCAATTTAGGATTAGGAGGAGATCAGGATCAGCCCCACAGTCTGGCTACCTTGCCCTTGCTGCCTTCCAGACTTTTTTAGAAGCGTGTTCTCTAAACTCAAAGCCATGTGCACTGTCACATTCTGGCAATCCCTCTAGTGCTGTGCCTTTGTTATCAAGCTGACACATGTCTAAAATACTAAGATATGATATTTTCAACCTGCTGGGACTTGCTTTTTTCTCCCTGTTAGCTTTGATTTTCAGCTTCATAAAATATATGGGAAAGAAAGAAAAGATAGGCAATGACACATTCAGTGAAAGAGAAGAGGTAGCACATGACTCAGGGAAAGATTTTGCCTCAAAGGCAAATGTATGTGTATTAGACCCTTAAATGCGTATAGCAACCGATTCATTAGCTTTAGACAAGAAGGAACTATCTGATTTCTGGAAGACAATAATATCCGTGAGTCTACTAGAAGATTAGGGAAAAGTTCTGTTAAAGGGAAAACATGCTGAACATTTACTAATACTATGGACAGAGATATAGTTTTGCTCATAAAGGCTTTTATTTATATTTCCTCTGGTCATCATGCCTAGACCTGAAGGTGGTGTCCTGTGTATTAGAAAGTACCGATGTTCACATGAGTGACAACAGGTGGAATGATACCTCAGCAGAGCAGGGCAACCTATTCTCCTTCCATTTTCAACCAAAGTAGTTCATAAGATACCAAATCAGGTCAAAGGGATTACTACTTTGCCTGCATTCTGCCTTTTTCAGTTCCAATTTATTGATCACAAGAGCCAGAAATCAGTGTTTTATCCCAACTGTAAGCAGCCGGGAATCCCAGTTCTTGAGTGATGTGAAGTGTTAATACTTGTATTGAGTGTATTTACTCAATTATTAAGTATTATGTATTGAGTATTAAGTGTTAAATATTAAGTATTGAGTATAATATAATTAATAATTGTATTATACTCAATACTTGCATTGAGTGTATATACTTGTATTGAGCAAGTATAACAAGTATAACTGATTTTAGATATTAGTTTTAGTGACTGTTGTCTTCTCTACTAAAATCTCTGGGGCTTCATAAACTTTGTATTTGACACACCAAAAAAAGCAAAAATAGCTCTGTAATTAGTCCAGGTATTTTCCAGGCTATCAAAAAATAATTTCAATTTTCTCTTCTTGCTCTCCATGTTCTCCTTGCTCTTTCTTGTTCTCCATGAAGCAACAAGTCTACTATTGAGTGCCTGGAGTTTTTTTTTTTTATTATTATTTTTTTATTTACAAGCAAATGGGGAACAGATAGATTGTATCTTGCCTAATCCTCTTTCTCATATTCCCATTAAGTTCTGTTAATTCAAGTCTTCCACTTCTGTGTATCTCTGAAAGCAACCAGTGCATCCCAGCGAGAAAGGGGAGGCGTTCTGTGAGCACAGGCAAGTGTGGCTCTCAGGTTTGAGAGCTCGGCATCGTCTGTGGTAGAGGACTCCAGGCACACATCTGAACTTGCAGCAGAGAGGAGAAGAAGGGTCAGCCCCCGGCCAAGTTTTGAATCACTTATCACTCCCAGGGAATTAGGGGCACTCAGAGAGCTGTGGGGAGGATTAAGGAGGGTTTGACAGCTGGAGAGAAAGTCAAGCGACTTGGCGGTGTAGCAGGAATATCTGTGTATCCAAAGGAGAAAAGAACTTTTTTTTTGGTACAGTGGGTTGAACATACTACCAGATTTGCCCTTATTCCAGTGGCTGAAGGTGGTTTTAATAGCTAGCCTTCCCATGAACAAAGCACTGTGACATGCTCCGCACAGCAGAGAGTGAGCAAGCTCTGAGCATGAAATGATGAAGGACTTTTGAGCTTTGTTTTCTGATAAGATAACTGAGAGCTTTTGGGGGTTTGCCTGAAGCCCTTTACTTCATGTGCTTAAACACATCATATAAACCCAAACAGAATACAGAGACTGGAAGAGTTCTTGAAAACATTTTGCCCTAATTCTTTTTTGGTAAAATGTGAGGATTTGGTGTTGGCAAAGTAATGCAGGGACACCAACTAATTTCTTCTGAATCCTCTTTGTCAAATTCATTTGCAGAAAATGTCATATGACCCCTAAAATGCAATTTTCAACTTTTTATCTTAAAATTCCTTTCATTTCGAAATTTGTTTAAAAAAAAAATCAAAGTTCACATTCAAACAAAGTATCTCATTGCAAAAAAAAACTTCTTCAGTCTTTTTATCCTAAAAACAATTCACAAAATATACATATGTATATTGCTGAACAACATTCTTTCTATGGTTTTCAGAACTGTGAGTGAATTGGAAAATAAATAAGTGAAGTAAAATGACTACCCACAAGCAAGTGGAAACAATGCAAGGTTTTTTTGGTTTGTTTGGTTGGTTTGTTTTTAACTCAGTAACTATTTTTATTTCCAGATCTTTAATGCCCTTCTTTCATAGAGCTTTGACACAATATGTACATTTGAACTAGGACACACTCACTTCACTGCTGAGGTTGCCAAGTAGTATCCTGTATCCTATATGTATGTATTAAGTTTTATAGTCATAAGCATTGTGTGGGGATTTCAGTATGCTTGTCTCTTTTTTTTTTTAATGTCCAAAATATGACTAATAACCTTCACCATTCATTAACTTAGGAGTTCTTTCACTAATTCTTTTCAGTTTTTCAACTTCCTTTCTCCCTTGTTTGGCTCTCCAGAACATTAACCTATACTTTTCCACATAGTGACATCTGTCACTAGTTCTACATCAATTTTATTAGATGGATACAACCATTAATTAAATTTATCAAAGGAGTTGGGCTAGTATATTTCTGCGTCTTCAGTTGTTTCATTCATAGCTTGTCATTATCTTTTGAACAGCACTGGTAAAAGTCCATCCCTGAAGCTGTGTGATCTTTCCAGCATATGCTGTTTTCCATATCTATCACTTTTCCCTTGGAAAGGAAAGGCAAGCAAAAATGATTTTGGAGGGAGAAGAAAATACCTCTCCTTCACTAACGCAGTATTTTTAGAAACAGCTGGTAAAACAAACTGCAAATGTTATGCCTGGAGCACCTCTATTCTAATAGCAGAATCGTTTAAAGATGAAAGCAGCCATTTGTGTGTCTAGCTCACGCTGCTAGTAACGCTCCCTCCACACCCCACCAGTGGGGGAACCTGCTCAGGTAGCTTGCCTTCTTGCTTTCTCTGCCAAGCTGCTTAAACGCTGCTCTGTAGGTTCAGGCAGTGCTTTCTGTGACAAACACAAAGAAGTGATACCATAGGAAAAACACACCTCAGTCATCTGCACCTCAAATTAGTGGATTCCTTGTTCTTCCGGGGACTTTTTTTCTTTGCCTTCCAGATGACCTTTCCTTCCCAATGGGGAAGTTACGAGTTTTCTGTTGGCCCGTCTTGTAGGTGGCAAGTGTTCAGACACAAGCTGCCAGTTCAGATAGCTTAAGAAAGTCCTAGGAGCTGCCAGGCTAGGGGTTCCAAGTGTGAGAAAACTGTCTTCACACGGAAATGTTTACAGTGTCCTGAGAACTTGAGCTGTTTTATTTCTTTTTCCATAGCAAATTTGCTTAGTTTCCACTAAAGGTCAGCAATTAAGAAGCTGAGCACCAAATGAGGCAACAGTCATTAGTACTCCAAAAACAGACATTTTGTGAAGGCCCAGATCTATGATGGAATATCAGTGGGTATTGATACCTATTGCTTTTCCCTTAAAATCTCTGTAAAAACAATTTTGTTTCCTGTATTTTGGGGGTTTTAATTTCTGATGCAAGCTACACGCTCAACATGTTTATTTAAAAAGAATTTTAGCAGTTGGATCCTGGGAATGGTTGCACATGTGAATGTCCAATTTTGTAGCTGTATTACCATATTTTATCCAGCATCTGAGAGGAGCTTTGTGGATATTAGTACAGCTGAGCACTTACTTCAAAGATCTAAATTTTAGATTTATACACTGACAAGAGATAGTTAATCCTTTTGTGGACTGGGCCCTTAAGGGCCGTGTGAATGGCAAGACTTGGTATAAGACCTTGGAGTCTTAATTCTTCTTTCACATTCAAACCCCACTTAATCTGTCCTTCACTTTTAAACAAAGGTTGCATTTTGATCCTACAGATTTCTTAAACCTTTTGTCAGACACACACTCCAGGAGGTCATTTTTCTGGGGATCCAGTCATGTTAGGGCAATGACAGTTTTTACTGTGGTATGTCATATTACATTAATTTTCTTATACAAATGATATTTCAGCAAATGAAAAACAAGACAAATGAGCTACCTAGTGTGAAGTTAAAGATTTCAGACATGAGCTTAGAGCAATGATCATTGTTCCTTGTTGAACAGCAGTTCTCTATCAGTTTTCTCTTTTGTTTTGTGTTGTGCTGTTCTTTTCTGGTAATGAAATGCATAGAGCTCTACACATCATTTCAGGGGTAGCAGTGACAAAGCTGTGTAGAGAGGCACTGTTATCTCTCTGCTCCATTACAGTGAAGCCTCTGCTTATACAGCCTGAGTTCTGAAAATAGTTGGAAAGCTTAATAAGCATAGGGAGCTGGTGTGGAGGAAAGAGATTCTCTGCAACAGAAGATTAAGGGATGACAAACGCAGTTTCCTTTTTATATAAAAATGTATGTTTTTATAAAATCCAGAACATTTGAGCTCTGCGTCTCTAACTGGAGCAGTGGGAAAGGTACTGGAAATAGGAATTGAGGGAAAGACATATGTCTGCATATATGTATGTATATAACATATGTGTGTGATCATGTATATATAGATATGTGTGTAAGCATAGATATAAAAAAGTTAGCATTATTCAGTCACAGAATATGGTGACAGATTTCAAACAGTTCTAGCAAATATCTCAGCTGTGAAAATCGAGTGCTGGTAATACCCTCTGTTGGTCCCTAGGAGATGGACTGCATGTCATATTTCAGGTCTATGAGTCTACTGTAAGAAATTATGTCCTTGCTCTACCCTAATGCCAAAGTAAGTTGGCAATAATGCATAGAAGCATTATTATCAGTGTAAAACTGTGGCAGATGAGTCTCTTAAGGTCAGACATAGGGTAGTTTACCAGACCTAAATTTCAGATCAGAAACAGTGATTTATGAAATTCATTGCATGCATGAAAAAAATCCGTATGCAGAAAGAATTCCTGAGAGACTAAGTTAGGTAATTGGCATCAAATGGTAACAGTAGAACTTTTTCACTGCATTCCTCACTTGTTTATAAATCTCTTCCAAACCTTTTGTCCAGAGCATTTATGAATGTGATGTTGATTTTGTTGTGGAAAAGGAAGTAGTCAGCACTTGGATCTCCATAGCAGTTTAGAATCTGGATGCAAATTAAATATTTTCATGGTCAAAAATTTCAAAAAATTCCAGTATGTATGCATGCACATGCATAATTACTGATTTCATTAACCACATGGCTGGAAAAGCTGGCAGCCTGATTCTGTGAAACGTTTAGTGGCTTCGGTTTTTACTGGGGTTAATGAAAGTAGAAAGCGTCAGTAGAAAGAAAAATATCATCCATGTTTCTTACTGTATTTCATTACAATGCTCTACTTTATTCTACATGGTTTGAATACATGAGACATGCCTGTTGGTTTTCTGAGACCAGGCAGCTTCTGAGTTGTATTTAATTTTTTGAGCCCAGTTGGTGCATTTATTCTCTGCACATTGATATTCTAGAAGAGATAAGAGATGAAGCCTGCTTTTGCTTAGAAAGTATGTACTGTCTTTGAAGTAAGCCATTGCAACTTCCATTTTTTTCATCATCTGATAATATTTCGGATCGTCTCAGTCTTATCTGAAATTCAGATCTGACTCTTCTCCCACGTGCCTGGTGACAGGACGAGGGGGAATGGGCTAAAGTTGCGCCAGGGGAGGTTTAGGTTGGATATTAGGAAGAACTTTACTGAAAGGGTTGTTAGGCATTGGAATAGGCTGCCCAGGGAAGTGGTTGAGTCACCATCCCTGGAGGTCTTTAAGAGACGTTTAGATGTTGAACTTAGTGATATGGTTTAGTGGAGGACTTGTTAGTGTTAGGTCAGAGGTTGGACTCGGTGATCTTGGAGGTCTCTTCCAACCTAGACGATTCTGTGATAACACTGAGCCCTGTATGGTGTTTGACCAGAAATGGACCGTAAGTACTTCAGTAACATTGTTTATCTCAAACTGAAAATGTTTTGCAGGTACTGGAAAGAAGCTTTACAGGCCTATTATAAGGCAGATGAATACTGTTGTCCCCGCTTTATAAATACTGAAATCAGAGAAGTTAGAAGGATGTTTCCTTAAGTGTCTTACTAACAAGCTTTAGTTGAGATACATGGAGAAAGTTGGACAGATGCATGGAGAAAAGGATTTGTAGAAAATGTAGAAGTTGCATAGGAGGGAGGAGGAAAAAAGTATTACTGGTGTTAAAAGAAGAATTGCACTAGCAAAGGGGAAGAAATGTTTCTGAATAAAATGATTTTTTCCTTACAAAAAATCCATATTTGTTAAAATAAAGGGAACAATTTCACATATAGCTTTATGTCAAAGCTGTAGATGAGCAATCAAGTCTTTCCTCATTCCCACCTATATGTGCGTTTGCTTCTAGAGTCTGGTCCACTGGCTTTAATGGTTTTGTATCCCGCTAGCCCCTGCAGAGTCCATGCAGCACTGGGACGGAGGCTGGGTTCCAGTCTGTTTCTCACTTCTTCAGTGGAGCCGTTTACCCACATCCTAATTACAAGTTCAGTCAGTAATATTTCTGTGTCACCACTGAAGGCAATAGGGTAGCTCCAAGGTTGTTGAGGGCATACTTTGACCTGCAGTCTTTATTTATGAGTGGTGATGATAGGAGACCTGAACTTGACTCAGATCCCAGACTAAGTTGGTAGAGAGTTGGTATGAAGAATATTTTTAAGCTGGAAACAGATCAAAAATTTTTTAAGTTGGAAATGCATCCACTGAGACATAATAAGCATGGAACCCCATGGCAGGGTTTTCAAAGTGGAATGTGTTTTTCTAAGGGAAAAGTAAAGCTGGGCAAAGAGCAGAAATGAAGTACTTTTCCAGTTAACCCTGTGCACTGTCTCTCTTCCAATGAAGATAGAGCACATGCAGCTTTTTTTTTTTTTTTTTTTTTTTTTGGAAGTTTAGTACTTCCACACTGAATTCTTCCCTTTCTTTGTAGTTATATATTTGAATTGACACTTGGTTCTCTTTTTAAATATTTTTATACTATTGTTACCACTTCTAAATTACCTGACAGTAAAATAAGATGATAATATGAAATTGGGATGGAGCTACAATGTGGCAATGGCACTTCTGAGTTCCTTGTATGAATTCATTAGCCAATAAATAGCCAAAGACAAATGTCTGAAAACATGGGGCATCCGCATGTGCAAGAGTGAGACACCTGAAATAATTAAATGTTGAGAACGAGAGTATCTTATGCATGTGCCTGTTTAACATGCAGTTGAAATCGAGCAGCTGATAATTTGACTTCTGACATGCTTCCATTTTGATGAATATCTCAATGCCATGGAAGGTTATGAAAAGAAGCCAGTTTGCATTAAACACTTAAATTTGCCATTAAAGACTGGCACGCATTGTTTAGGCACTGGGAATGACAGGCAAATCTAGCAGTTTTTCTCCAGCATGTTGTTGGTCCATGTGCCTGCTCATGCTTAGTGTCCTTTTGCAAAAGGCAAGGAAGGAGCCATACATGTCCAAGTGTTTATAATGAGTCTTTTGAATTGTGGAACTTTTCTTCTAACTTCAAAACAGTGTTGTTCACTACTACTCTAATATGTCAGTAAACCTCAGGGCACTAAGGTTAGAATTTCAACAGCTTTTTAATTCATTCATAAAGTTCACATTTGCAGGTTTTGCCAACAGCAGAATTACCCAAATAAAGTGTTTGTTCTTCTAACACAATATTTCCAATTCCATCACTATTTTGATTGTGCTTAAGAACGTCATGTGTAATAAGAATATGAAAAGGAATAATGAATTCACTGGGGAAAAAAAAATCTGTATGAGAAAATTTTGTGGCTTGCACAGATAAAGGAAATTAGAGTCTATGAGAAAGTAATAGACTTCCCTATTAAAATCTAACAGTATAATGTCTTACTTCATAGCAGAGGAAGGCCTAATGTGATAAGGGTTTTTTTTAGCTTCTCTTAATTAACATTTCATCCTATTAGGCTTAGTTTGCAGTTACCTTTAATTTCACAGGTATTCATGATTGTTATGCTCCTGTGAATTACCAAACCATGAAGCTGAGACATGATGGTTAATAGCTACGCGAAGTCTTGTTTTAGATGATTTTCTAACAGTGACCTTAAAATGTAAATGTAAATATTTCAGGTAATACAGTAAGTAGTCACATGGAAAATACATTTAAGTGTATGACTATATATCTCTTTGAATAGTGATTCAACAGCAATCTGACCTGCACCACTGGCCTATGAATATTAACTGCTCTATTAAAAAAAATAAAAATGTTTTGCAAGTTAGTGCTTCACCAGTGCCTCAAAGAAAACAATTAAACATTTGTAATAGTGTGATATACTTTATCTTATCATGGCGTGAAGATAAGGGAGAGTGAATATCAAGGCCACCTAGCTTGCTGGTGCGGAGCAGAATTAATCAGTAGCAGAAGTCAGTCATCCTGAATTTTGTTCATAAAGTCCTTAGGGTCTGAATGGGCCTGAAGAATTTTGGTGTCCAGCTCCTCAATTTTATTCATGGATATACTATCTCTACTGTCCTAAAGTACTCTGAAGTATGATCATTATCATCAATATTAAATAAGGTTAACTTTTGCAGTGACATGTTTCTCTTTTAATCCAATTCGTTGTGCAAGCAAAGTAAATACGCTTCCCAGCCACTTTCTTGCTATAATGCAACCTCTGATAAACAGCTTAAAGCTTTGGCTCCTGAATCGCCATCGAGTTTATTCCAGTCATTCACTGTGTTGAAAAAGAGGATTCAAACTTGCCTGCAGCAGCCTTTCACCACTGTAATCCTGAACTTTCAAAAAGAAATCTGCAAAAACGACCCTCTCTCTTTATGCTCCTGCACTTCCCAGCAGTATTAAACTTGCCCATAAAAACAAACAAACAAAGTCCTGCCAAAAATCCAACCCAAAATGCCTCGATCATAGTAATATCCCCTCTTGTCTTTTCCAAATGATAGACAGAACTAGCTCACATGTTGAAAGCTACTTTACAAAGGGCTCCCCTGCAGTGTTTCAGAGCTAGATAGTTCATACATTAGTTGGCTCTATTGTATTTCTGATGCAGTGACAAGTGCTGCCTAGTGGAACTGACTTCAAAGCACAGATTGATAATCATTGCCATTCTGTCTCCAGACACTTCTGCTTGAGGTCTCAATGGGATTGTGGTGCATTCAAACACTAGTACAATCAAAAGGGAAGAGCATCACACATTCTCTGAACTGATGTGAGAGAACAACACCTAACATACTGCTCAAAAGGTTGGTGTTCCCTTCTCTTGCTTTTCAGAGGAAGAATTGTGGTTGTATTTATTTCAGTTTACTCAGTATCATAATTTCTACCCAGGATTTTCTACCTTTCTACCACTTCCCAGTGGTATTTTAGTAGAACCTCTTAGCAGTCAGTTTGGTAGTGATCTTCTCATCAGTAACAGTCTCATAGCATATAACAGTAACATATCATTTTTCCTCCACAGGTATCCAGGTATTACACAAAGACTTAGTGTACCCAGCATCACCTCATTTTACTGATAGGGAATTTGGTCTAGCCTTTTCATCATGGCTGTGGGGCTGAATCCTCATATTAATTACAAGGAATATTTTGACTTGTACTTGACTGAAGAGGAGATTGAAGGACTTATCCTCATTCCGGAGTCCCAATGACTTCTTGTAGGAAAATAACAGATCAAAATTTTCTATTAGCCCCTGTCTAATTTATTTTAACTGCCGCAACAGTATTTTTCTCAGCATTATTCAGAGCTTTGTCCAGCCTACTTAATTCCCTGGTAGTATTTTCCACTTTCAAGATTTAACCTCCGTTATGGAAACTACCATTTTTTGGCTTGTTTTCTTTCAGTTTTGATATGGGAATAACATTACTCCAAGTCAATCCACAGCAGAAAGAACATACTTTGACATCCAGTAGCCAAAGTAGAGTAACTTTAAAAGCAGGGCAATACCACTGGATAATCCATCATTGGGAAGATGTGCTTTGAGTCTCTGATTTATCACAGTTTTTCTAAATGATTTTGAATGAATCATAAAGGATAGGAATGGATATAAAAGGGATCAAACTCAATAGAAGACAATATGCAGATACATAATGTGCCTTTTCCAGTAGCATTCATTAGTGAAAGAAGTTTAGGTTTGAAGGCACATGTAAATGAATCTTGTTCAAAGCCTGCTGTGGAGAGCTTCTCCTCAGCCATCACAAGGTAAATTCTCTTCACTCCAGATTTAACCAGGGACTGATGTTCACAGCGCTGAATGGACACCTAGTTTAATGTTTCTTCTCAGTTAGTGCAATATTTGACTTGATACCATTTCCAGGGAAATCATGTATTGTTTTTAGACGGAATTCATCACTATTTCTGATTGCCCAATTTATCCTTATTCATTAACGTACCTGTTTTCTTCTACAGCTTATAAAATATTTCCTTAGTCTGATGTGTACGTTGTTAAAGGTACTTGTTAAAGCTCTGTAGTAATAGATTCCCATGTATCCTCAAGAATAAGCTGCAGCTGCCTCACCAAAGACACTTCAAAAGTGAAATCTCTGGATCCTGAATGTCTTCCAGAGAGAGAAGTAGTGTCTGGGATGATCCTGAATTATTCAGCTATCCAAGAAGTGGACAACATTTTTGTCTGGTTTCATTTAGCGTAGTTTTGTTTACAGGACCAAGATAAAAGCACAGCAACTATCTCTGCATGCAAGCTGCAAATGCAGGTTCTTCTCAGCACTGATTTATGTCTGTAAGAGGAACAAGAAATAATAAAATAAGAGGGAATTTTGAGAACCAGGATCACTACACCACAATCAGAAGAGTTTTTAAATTGTTTGTAAGAGAAACCTTTTAACAGTGAATTCTCTGTGGTTTGGATCCTCCTCTCAGAAAGCAAGGGAGGAAGCTCCATCCATCGAGTCACTTACGGCTGGACACGGTGCACAACCTGAGAACGTAACGCAGTTACACTAGCTGAGGGATGAACAAAAATGGGGAATGTAGCCTAGCATCCAAGTGAATGAAAATAATGCACTGGAAATGGCTCCTGCTCATCTCTGAAGTTTACCAGAAATGTCTTCATGTTAAAGAACCAAATATGAAAATATATTTATGAGTAATTATGTATAAATGGAGGGGGTCATAGGAATAAATGCTAGTCATTGGTAAACTTGTATATACAACTCCCACAGGGGATAATGTAGAGTCAACAGTAAGGTTAGCTACAAAACAACATTCATGAAGAATCTAGACCTTTATGTGGTTACAATTTAGCGACACCTAGGAGAATATTTTTATGACAGCCAAGTAGATACTGTTTTTATTAAATTATCTCAGTATGGCACACACCCCATACATAGACATGCATTTCAGGTCTCTTTTAGGATTTGGGCATTCAAATTACTTCCTAAATTCTTCAATCTCTCCATGTAATTATCTCATGTAACTTTTCTAAGACACAAGTTTCATATACAAATGTACCTAGCAAGCCCTTAGCCAGCATACTTGAGTGTTGCCTTGATTTGTTTCCTGGATACATTCCAAAAATTAATATTAAATGGTGTGACAGTATAAGATTTCTTGGGCTATAAGTACCAAAAAGGAATATGGTAGTCATACAGTATTCATTAGCGTTCCGGCAAACTGATATTTTTATCTAGCTGTTTTGTGGCTGTGTATGCTGAAGAAAGGAAGGGACACTGAAATACCTGTGCTGCTTTCTGTTTGTAGATAAGCAAAAACATATGGACATTTTAGTATGCCATAAATACACAGTAAACATTTGCTGTATGGGTTTAGACCAAAAACAGTAAACTATTCCTGCTCCCACTCAGATTATTGGACAGAGTTCTGTTACTGAGTTTGTCAGTACAAGGATCTGGTAGTGGTTGCAAAATCCCTCAGGATTTAGAAAGATTTCTTCCCATGTGACTAACTCTTAGGATTGAATAAGTTTAGCTTTACATAAAAAGAAAAAAACACATAGCTGGTCTGATTACAAATGTCAATCTTAAGTCTTTCAAAAAAGCATATCGGCTTCTTCTGAGAGGAGAAGGAGACGGTTGAGTAGAGATGCACAGAAAGAATGCTTTCAGGTCAGTGATATTGGATGGGCTGCTTAGCTCTGGAAGCATCAAAATACTCTTTGGTTCAGAATGTGAAAAGATAATAAGCTTATGGCAAACACCTGAAAAAGTCTTTTACCTCAAAGCCGTGGCAGTTTAGCCCTATTATTTTCTTAACTTCTGGCACCTGTAAAGGTGTTTTCATATTTGATAGTTTTCTAGCTACTCGTTGCTATAAAGAAACCCCATTAATTCTTACATGCAAAACCAAACAAGATGGTATGTGGCACTGTGTGAGTGGTGCCCATGTAGGCATTATTAATACAGATTACTTATTTCTGTAGGTTCCTATGCATCCATAGGCTTAGGATGAGAGAGGATTTTGCCAGTACAAAGAGCTGGTAAAAGGAAAGTGATACAACTACTTTCCCTTCTTAGGCAATGCCTCTTTCTCTGTGTTTTTTTACTGGACCAGCTAAGCTGGCACTCTTCTGTTGCAATTTACATTGGTGCAAGTAGCAGATGAAAATCCCACAAATAGATTTTTAGTCTGATTTGGGGCTGGGGATGAGAAGTTGCCTTAAAGATTAATATTTTACTCCTATTAACCTACAAATTGTTTGTTATTTGTGGTCCATTAAGCATTTATTTGGCTCGATGTCTGAAAAATATTACTCTGAGAAAGGTTAAAAGCATTCAAGAAGTGACAGGATGCTTTGGGAGTTACTACCAGCAAGAAGCACCACCTAGAAACACCGTTTTCCAGATTCCTGCCAGAATCCCCCGGAGTCCATCTTCTCACCGGGACCCTGTCTTGGAGAACAATCCTCCCCCTCTTCTGCCTACTTTCTCCCATTTTCCCCTTAAACCAGATAACTTTTTTTTTTTTTTTTTTTTGACAATGCCTGACTTGTGGACAATCAGAAAAGCCGTGTTTCATCTAGACCTCCTAGGGTTTCTTGCTGGATCTTCAGTCAGCATGTAAGCATTGTTGAAAATTGGGTACACACTTAGTAAGTGTTGTGGTCTTTACTGTGACCTTCGTCCCAGAGAATGCCTAAACAGGATGACTGTCAGAAGGTAAAGAAGCACTGTATGTGGGAAGCACTGCTGTATAGATTCCTTGTCCTTATATTCTTCACTAATCACTTTTCCGTCTGTTAGAGATAGGATATTAGGCTAATTAGATCCCAAATTTGATCCACTTTAATAGATCTAGCATTTCTAGTGTTTATATTAGGAAGTGGTAAATTCACTAATTTTTAAACAGCTACAGAGCGTTCTTAACTAGTCTCCATCTGTGTTTGTATTCTTTGATGGAGAAATCATTGGAAATTGGGAAGATTCTTCTCCTCCTTGATGTACAGATATATGTATGAGGTGTGGATTTTTTGCAGAGCTTTTTTCCCCTTTTCTGTTTATCATATATTTCTGCTACCAAAATATTCTAGCCAGAACAGAAAATGCTGCCAACATCTCTTGAAGCTAAAAGCAGATGCATAGCTAACAAGGCCCTATTTCTGTAAACGTTTTACAGAAAAGTGAACACTTTTCAGTTTGATGGAAATTCTCTATTTGTTTCTTTTCACTGATGCTTTGATAGTATCAGCTGCTTAGAAGTATGTCATTAGCATCCTTGCTCAAAACATATGGCTTTAAATGACCCAAAGAGGGTGCTGCCTCATGTACAAAGTAAATTCACAAAGGTAACAGCAGTTTGGAAGGCTGGATTACACAGTGGTGAAATATATGTTCCTGTTTGCCACTGTCTTGGGTCCCATTCTAATTAGGTCAAAGTACAATAAATAAATAAATATTCTGGCCTCATCCTATTTTTGCAATTGCTGCACATAAAAATACAGAAAGAAAGGAAAATACCCTGAATAAGGAAAAACTTATGATCGTATTATTTCCTGCTTATAGGCCATCAGGGAATCCTGGATATTTGTAGTGTATTGACAGTGTTGCTGGACAGCTAGGTAAGAAGCAGCTGGTACTGTTGGTTGTTAATGAGATATATTGATAGGGTTGTGTTGCAGTGCACGGTACTCAAATAATTTAGGTTTCGCTATGTTAGGGAAGAGATGGAGCCTAAAGACTAGAGTGGTAGAAGGTACTGCAGTTCTAGATGTTAGCCTGAACCCAGAGACAATAATGCAGATCCTAATTTACCATCTATAATCTTGCTGCGTAACACAGAGAAATATTCATTGCCTTCAACAGAAGCCTTTCAAAATGCAACTTAAAAACAAAAAATGAGAAAATACAACTGTATAATTAAGTCTGATGAACAAGGGACTTTTTGAAAAAATACCTTCTTTTTTTTGTGTAATTTTTCATTTGAAACATTTGGCTATATGGCCCAATCTTTCAAGAAAGTCTGTAACCCTTGACAGCATAGCTGCCTCTCTTCCTAGTCCTGTCCGCTTGAAGGTTTGAAAGTACAAAAAGGCTGCAGTGGCTATACTTTTTTAATCTTTGCTTTTCTGGGGAATAATTTGTAAATGTTAAGTAATAAAATATTATCTGTGTAGCTTCATGTGGGAACATTTGGCTTCCAGTTCTCAAATTAGAACATCTACTTTTGGCTAATAAGGGCTAGATTTTGAAAAGACTTGGGAGGTTTTTTCTGTAATCAGCAGTAATTGCTGGACCCAGATTTTCCAAAATACACTGTTTCTGTTCAAGCACCTATGCATTTACCAAGTGGGGAAAGAATTGCTTAGCACTCTTAAATCCTCTTTAGAGCCTAACAAACATCAAGATTTCCTTCTCAAAATCTTGTCATCTCTTTAAGTGTCTCTGGCTCCAGTTGTGGTTCTTTAGTCCTTTTGATCTTTCAGGCAGTAGAAGGCTTTTCCAGGCCCTCACGCAATGAGTTAGGCATTTATTGTCAAATAGGGCATAAGTGTTTACTTAAGTGGCCTGACATAGACTTCACAGTTGGCAACCAGACCCCATGCCTTCCGGTCTGTTTTGCATCAAAGAGAAGGCACTCGATTCTAATGTGCTGAAGGGGGACATTTCACTGCTCTGAAAATCCAGCTGCAAGTCACGACAGATACTGATTAAAATTCAAAGCTTAAATGCCTCATTGTGAAACTCCCGAAGTACAATTAAACCAGAGGCTGAGAATCCTGGTAGGGAGTGGTGTCCAGGGACACTAACCTTGAAATGTGACCAAATAAAAATTCCCAGTGAGGTCTGCAGAGGCCTCACTTCTGTCACTGTTTTCTATTCATAGCCAGTCTTTTCTGATCCACAAACGAATGCCCAAAAATATCGTATGTAGGCCAATATTTTGCTTCCTGTAACCTGCACGTTCTGTCCCTGAGACTACCCGGACCAGGTTTCCTCTTCCTTGGTTGAACAACTTCCCTTTCTAACATGCTTTCTGGAGGGATGTAGTAGATAGTTCCAGTGCAGTCTTCCAGCACAGGCATAGTACATTCTAGCTATGGAAGCACTGTGCTAATATTCAGCACAACCTCATCACTTCTGAAGTAGGAGCTGAGGGTCTTCTCTTATAACTCCTCTCAGAACTGTACGCTTTACAGTAATGTATCTAAGAACAAACTGGGCTATTTTTTTTAGTCATTTATTCTTATTCCACGTTCCCCAGAATTAATACTGAACTCTCAGTGGTTTAGAGGTACTATTTCCCCTCACGTTAATAAGTACCAAAACATCCTACCTGTTTGTTATTATCAAATCTATACAAAAGAGCCACTGACAATATTTGCAAGGTGGATAGCCCCATTCTTCCCAGAAATTCAAGATAGTCACACACTTCCACTGACTGGTGGTAGCATGACCTTTAAGAATGGTTATGAAGCAAAAATGTTGGCATTCCTGATGGAAACCTAGGGTACATGCAGTGCTTACAGTATGTTTTTCCTACCTCATGGAAAGATTCAGCATGGACAGGGTTCAAAGCTTTATATATAATGTTTTCCCTTTCCTAAAACATTAAGAAAAACAGGCTGGGACCTTGAGTTCCTTTTTAGAAGGACTCTGATGTCAGAATGATGGTCTTCATTCAAGAAGAATATGGACATCATGTGAAACCTGGAGAATTCAGAGGAATCTGAGGACCCATCTAAAACAAAGAGTATTTGGCATGCAGTTTAAGTAACTGATAGGACTGAGTAGTAATATCTTCTTGAACTGTAAATTCTTTTGCAGCATAGGAGGAACTAGTCTCTCAGTTTTAATGGTAACATTGGAAGGTTTGCCTATGCAAAATTATACGGTCTTATTACCAAATTCTACTAACTGCATTGTTTACAACTTTGAGTTGTCACTTACACCAGTGACAGGTTTGTTCTTTCAGACAGTTCATACCAAACTGATGCTTACCTCAGTAAGTAGCTCAGTTGACCTTAATTCTGCTATCCTGTTGTGGCAGTGGTGGGCTCCCAGAAGTGGTCGTGGACAGCATGTCTGAATAACTGCTCACCAACATGAACAAATATTCACTACAGCAATAGCAATTTCCAGCATGGTAGAGTACATTTATGAGAATTAATAGGATTAATTCTTCACCCTTTACTCAAGCTGATCAGCACTTACAGGTAATAAGCCCAGTCTGGGTACAAAAATACCCACTCATTTTGGGAATACGCTAGAGAATTAGGTCTAGTTTAAGGGCAAGTGTCTGGGGTTTTACATGTTCTGTGCATTTGATCCAAATACAAGATCATAGTCAGGGTGCAAAGTATGTCCCAGTATAGTTTATGACTTCTCCTTACCCTTTTCCCCTTCTGACCTCTCCTAGAAATGCAGAGAACCCGCTGGAATGTGCTTTGCCCTTTCTGGAGAGGCATGGAATGATCCCCCCCTGTCCGCCAGCCCCTCTCCTCCACCCACCCCACTCCTTGCTTGCTGTTCTGTTTTTCTACTTTCCCTAAATGCAACTTACTTTAAGCATGCATTATTATTAACATCCTACAGTAAAATTAAGCTATTATATAACCCATTTGTCGATCTCAGCCAATTTCTTCTATCTTTTTCTATGTCTATTTATGACGTACATCCAGACTGCACGTCCTTTTTTTTTTTTCTCCTCTCCATGTTTATTTTAAAAAAGAAGTGATGAAAAAAAGATGTATTAAAAAAAAAAGCAACACCGGAGGGTGGTGGGGTTTTTGGCCAACAACTGAAAACAAATTTAAATGAGAGAGGGAGGGAAGGGAATAGAATTCTTAAGGAAAAAAAATATCCAAATGATGAAAGTGTCCCTAGACTGCTTTGTCTGTTCCTTTTCAATGTGTGCATCCGGTTTGTTCATATTTGAAAGTGTGTGGAATACATTTTCTTTAAAAATAAAATTTAAAAACCCCCACAATTGTTCTTATCTCCCTTCTTATTGGGAACAAAGCGCTTTTTCATTTTTGCTTTTTTTTTTAGTATATCTCTAACTAGCTATATTTTGATGTATTTCTTTTCAGTGGTTGAATTTCTATCTTAGATTTGGTTTGTTCCAATCTAATAATGAAAAAGAAACAAACAAAACAAAAGAGTTATGAATTGTTTTCTGCAATTTTTCCCTCTACTTCCCTCTTTAAATAAGGAACTACTTCACTGGCAGAATCCCACAGCTATATTTTTGAGATTCTCCAGAGAATCTGAATATAAAAGCAATCTAATTTGAAAGTGGGGAAGGGGTGTGCCAACACTGTCATTACATTTGAAACAGGGATTTGATGTGCTCAATATATGATTGCCTCAAATTATTGAGAGTACTGATATTAATTTGCTGGACTTCAGAAGAGATGATTCTTAGAAGAAGGAGGCTGTGGGTAGCTACAGATGAAGTTGTTCTAATTCCAATGCATAAAACTAGTTTCCTTGTTTTCTTTTTGTTTTACTCTCTGGTTATTATTATTATTATTATTATTAGTTTATGTATTTTACTGCTATTTTTAGTAGGGAAAAGTTTAAACTGCTTTTATAATTTGAGAACCTTTAATGAAAATGTAAATAACAATACTATAATTATTAATTTTTTGTAACTTGCATGTTGAAGAAGTTGCAGCTTAGGGTTTGTGAGATTGTCAATGTTAGAGTTCTGTTCTTTCTTTTTGTTGATGGGCATGAATATGCTCATTTGTTTTTGTATATTGCCCATCCCTTCCTTACAGCCAGAAGCTCTAATGCTGCTAGATCACTCCGTACCGCCCTTACATGGACATGGCAACTGACTTACACATTCACTCCCATCATCTTCATCTCCTGTGTAGTACACTCATAGATTTTTACACTCCCACTCCATCCACCCTAGGCATTTTTTCTTCCCATAAGTTCCCCTCTACCACCCCTTTCTTTAGCATTGTTAAAATTTTATGTGCAGTCATCCATTCCTTAAAACACACACACACAAAAATTATAGAAAAAAAAGAAAATGTTTAAAAAAATATATATCAAATTGACCAAAAAGGCAAAAAAAATAAAACTTTGCTTTTCAAAAAAAAAAACATTATATATGTAGATATGCAAACAAGCAGAGTAAATTCTATAAAATGTACAGGATTTTTCAACTGTAATATGCTAACAACTTTACATAAGATAAAAAAAATACAACCAAAAACAGCAGAAAAAAAAAGTTTGAATTTGTTAAGGTGCAAGATTTTTTTCTTTTCATGTTATGTGGTGTGGATGTATGTGTTGTTGCCTCCCTGTATCGCCCTTTGTTGTAAAACAATTATATTTAAAAAGAAATAATAAACATTTTGCTAAAAAAAGTTTTTAAGAAACAACAACGAAACAAAGCAAGTTACAAGAATGTGGCAATGCTACTTGTCCAAGAGCATTCTTACACAACTTTCTTTTGTAAATTTTTCCTTTCATGCCAAAAAACATGCGGGCAATTTGTTGATGTAAGTTGACTGTTATGAAATCAATGTGGTATGCTTTCTAAATATTTTTATGTATTTTTGATTACTTTTTTAAAGATTTTTTTTTTATTATTTTCATCATTTTTTTTCAGTTCTTGTAGGTTTTAATCTTTCTTTAGCTGATAAAGTGAATGACTTATGTTTTTCCTTTCTCTGATCTTGTTGTTGTGGCATTTTTATTTTCTAGTATATGGTTTTGTTTTGGGAAAAGTATATAAATTCACTTATTTTTGAATCAGTTTGTATTTGCTTATATGTTATGTGCTCTTTGTGTATTGTCAATTACTGGACTGTGTTCTGCATAGGAGGGGGTGAAGAAGTCTGGTAGTTTGCTCATATTTTTTATCGGTCTGTCTCTGTCTAGCTTTCTTTCCAATTTCCCAAAATGAACCACCAGTAGTGCTACTTTCTTTGATGCTACTTTGTATGTAGCCTGGTGTCGTAGCCTTCTTCAAGTAAAAAACGATAAGACTTCTGTAGCATTTCAGTAGCTCTCAGGGTCTTCTTATTGCAGCTCTACGTCATTCCTACTTTGTTCTAATGAAAGTGTTTTATTTCTATTAATTTTCTTGATTGCTGATTATCTGCCTGATGTCCTGTCTAAATGATACTCTCAAGTGCACTCTTACCAAGTAAACACACCCATCTTTTTATGACTAGTATCAGGCTTGCCAGTATCTTCCAGAAATCCTACATGTGGCAGACACTTCCCTGCTGAAACTCACGTCCTGACCTTCTAAAAATTCAAACAAGGTTTGCGTTGATTTCTTTAAAAAACAGTGAGCTTTTGATAAAAGAAAAAGTTGTATTCCCTTATAAGCATTGCATGTTTTCAGCTTTCCTGCATGCAAATCATCACACTGAATACAAAGCTGTCACCAATTAATCATAAGAGTTTAAAATAATGATGGGAGATGGAAAAGGGCATGTTTCAGGTGGTTCAAAGCAGCTCAGTGTCTGGTACCAAAATACTTGTTTTTGCTCTAGAATCCTGCCTGCAAACACAATGCCAGGTCCTTTCTGGAAAGTATTCACACCTGTTTCACTGAAACTGCATGAAGATGACCAAGAACGTGCAGCAATGAACCACAGCCCAGCATTAATATGGGCTTTGTGACCTCTCAAAGTCTGTACCTTCCTGTTGCTCGTGAGCCCTGAGGAATGCAATAATTAACATCTTTTAATATAGTTTTGTGGGCTTAAGAAATGCTGTTCAACCAACTCCACCACAAGAAGTACTGTTTTATCTAATCACTTTGAGCACACTATATTCTCCAAAAGGAAAATGAGATATTTGAGATGAAATGCTGCAGTATTCCATTGTGGGAAAGATGTTTTTCTCTCTACTACTGACTGTCAATTGCAGTTAAATCAGACTGCGAGGAGTAGAAAATATTAAGGATGTTCATCTACTAGGCTTCATGTTAGCATCATTTTTTCCTGTGAATATTTTTCCCCTTCTCATCCTCAGAGGACTCAAAGGAGAATTAAGTAAAACACCATTAGACAGAACTTTATGAACTCAAGTCATTTAATAGCAAATTATTCACACTGTTACTGCGTTGATACAGAGGGGAAAAAGGTAAGGAATTATTTTATGTGGCAAGTATTTCATACTAAATATGGAGTCAAACTTCAGAGGAACAGCATAAGAATATAATACAAATGACAAACTTTAGTTGCAGAGTTTGGATGTCCTTTAAAATCTCTTCAAAAAAAGCTGGAAAAGAGAGACGATAAGGGTGTGTCCCTTATGGTCACCATAAGGCGAATCTTCCAGGCTTCATCCTTCAAGGAGAACAATTGTGCTCCTATTGTCCTCTAGCAGTTTGCTGCCTGAGACTCCAGTGAAGTAGACGTGGCTGTGAAGATGAAAGCTGGCAGCTGCTTTTTTTTTTTTTTTTTTTTGATGCCCTCTGCATTCATGACTTGCCCACAGCAGCCTCACAGTTCATAAGGCTTCTATTAAATTTTTAATACTCTGTTTTTTCCAGTGGCAGAGAACTTACTGGAGATCAGCCCCAGAGGTGTGAATTATATATCTATAAATATACTCATACAGCTAAAAGCAGGGCAGCTTCAAGGCTAAAGTAGACCTTTTATATCCCCACTGATCTTGGTAGTTTAAATAAATGCACAACTCTATGAAAACAGTGTATGGACTAGATTAAAGGGCTAACTTTTAAGGAATATACATGCTGTGTTTGTTTCATAAAATGAGAAGGCCGAGCAGAGCATGGGGCTGCTTGGTACAAAGTTTCCCACCTCACAGACCTTGGTTCTCACAGTGCTGCTGCTAGTTTGCTCTTCAGTATTTTTTTTTTTTTTTTTTTGCAGTTGTACTGCTGGTGGGCAAACTAGTTTTGTATCTGTGTCACTGTAGAGGAAACCATTTTATCAGTTTCCCTTCCATTTAATTCTTGTCAACAGAAGCTTTTTAAAAAACATATTTCTTTTTGGGAACCATCCATTCCCTGCTTGGGAGAGTTAATGCTGGTAACTGGTGCTCAGCAGCCAGCAGAAAAAATGAGGGAAAGAAAGCTGTAACTACCTGGAAACAGTCCATACCATCCACAGACAGAATCAAAGTCTCATACAAATATTTGTTTTGAAACCAGGGCCCAACTGGGTGGCAATCTTGTCATTTTGTTTTAAGCACAAAATAGTTTGGAAATTGAAACTGTTAGCTTTATTCAAGACTGCAAGGCATGAATTTAGTGATTGAAAAGCTTGGAGACACTATGAGAAAAACAAAACTTCAGATAGTAATATGAAAATAGGAAACCTGCCTGAAATGTATTTCCCTTCCCAATTGAAAACCCATGGATTTTCAGAGGCTCCTCCTTAGCTTTTTTCAGAGATCCAAGTCTTTAAAGCACTTGCCTTTCACAGCCAACCTTTCAGGATCTGACACTCATGTACAAAGAGACTTGGCAATGGCATTGCACTTTGTCTTTTAAAGCTTTCAGAGCTTACCTTCAAAGCAATGCAGAGCCCTGGGCAAGAGGCACCACTTCTCCATCAAAGGACCACTCGCTACATGCAGCTTCCTGCTGTCTCAGCTGTCATTTTGTGAAAGATGGTCCCCACTACATGCACACTTATCAGCTACCTGTCATCAGACTCCCTCTTGTGTTTCTTACAAGTAGAAATGTAGTAGCAGTAACACAGTTGTTTGGAGGGATGTATAAAAATTTGCACTTGCTCCCCTCTATAGATATTGTGATCATGTTTCTCGCACGTTCCTGGGAGCTTTTCAGAATTTACATTTCCTGTCATCCTTAAATAACACTTTTCTTTTAGACCGAGTGGCATTTTTATCATGTCATTTTAAAGGATGTTTTAACTCCTCTATAAATCACACATCCCAAGAAGTATTCATTGTGCGTGCATACTATTAGACATATAACTTCTATCTTGCTGTGTGTTTTGCATAGATGCCTAATATGCCAATAAAACTGAGGTCACATTTGACATTTAGAGTACTTTTTTCTGAGTTACCTTCTCCCACATGGCTTTTTTTTTTTCAGTCTTACAGCTTCTTTCAGACAGAAAGAAAAATCAAACATTCAAAGCATCACTACTATCCTTTAAGTCAGCTACCTGTTACTCCCCTAAAGTTGTGTTGTTTTTTTTTAAGTTAAAGTAACAAATGAATTCCTTAATGGAGAAGTGATTCCTAAAGAAGGACCTTTAACAGTCTATTTCTTTCGTGTACAGGCAAACATAGAATGGCTTATTTGAAACTTTGGAATAAAACTAGAGATGAGATTAATTGTAGGGGAAGTCAAAGTTAATCCAGCCTTTCTCGTATGAAAGTCATTTCTCTTCTTGCACCCAAAGTGAGATTAAAACTCCATAAAACTCATTCCCGATTCCGTCCCATTGTCCTCCATCCACCAGACTTGCTGGAATCAAAAAAATTCTCATCTCCATCACTTATGCGAAGCCTTATTTAACATAGCAACTCAAGCAAAGTTCTTTGACATTTCAGGAAGACCGTGATGGTTTTATAGTTGCAGTAGTCTTGATCATTGACTCAGGGCCTCAACAGCAACAAAAAATGTAGAACCGTTACCTGTTTTTAAGGCAAGGCTTACTGGGGTGAAAGAAAGTTTTTTTTAAATTAAATGTGATATGTTTCACATTCCTCCAAGGAAATTAATTGCAAATAGGACCAAAAAAATCCTCTTTGGAAGAAAACTGCCCAAAATATTGCCCCAGTGGGTGGCAGATGAACTGCATACTGATGCTATGTGCTAGGATAATAGATTTTAATAACAGAGGCACTTCAAAGCTTTAGACAAATCATTAAAAGCTGCCAAACTGATTTTTTTTTCCAATTGATGTCACAGATGGTGCATGAAATTCACAGATGAATACTGTTGTTTAACAGCAAAACACTGATCTTTAAACAAACAAACAAACAAACAAACAAAACACTTAAAGGGACACTATCTATCCGTGTCTTTTTGGAACTTAAATTCCCCATGCATGCAACTTGATTTAATGTGCACTTAAATTCTTTTCTTTTTTTTTTCTTCACTTTTTTGCAGACTCACAGATGGTATTTCCCTCTGAGGTGTACTCCAAGTTTGTCCTGAGACCACCTTACTTAGATTATAGATGCCCGATTCTAAACACGGATAGGGCTTCTAGACATATCTAAATCATATTACATGCTCCAGTTTCTACATTGCACAGAAACAGCTCAGCTACACGAACACAAAATGCTGTGCAGTCACTTGGCAGACAACACTTTTAGCTTTTTCCATATTTTTTGATACACATACGATACTTATTTCTTCTTCGTATCTTCAGTAAGAGAATTGGCATGAACATGCTAAGGAAGCCCAGAAAATGAAACAGTATATTCCAACTGGCCCTTTGTGTCTTAATTTACAAATCACTTAACCTAAAAGTATGTTAAGAGAATAAGTAAAGTGCCACATTCATTATTTTGGCCTCATTTCTACCCTAGTACCTAGGAGTTAAATATAATTGTTTCAACTGATTAAACTGTCAGCACTTAGTTTCTCATTAAGGATAAGAATAAGCCATACTGCTAGTTCTGCTATCTAGATTTAATCAAACTGTTAAGTACCTTTTCAGTATATTGCTATCTTCAATATGTGATTTGTTCAAACATATTGCTCTCCAAATATATTTAAAACAGATTTTGATTTTATTCGTTATAAAAATTCCAGGGACATTACTGGCAGTATTCAATGGGAAGAAAACAAGTTCATGTAATACATAGTGCAGATTGAAGAGAGCAAAAATTTGACCGTAATGCCATTCAGCATCATAACAATGCCAGACTGTTCATTAGTTATTACTAATACATAAGTAAAAGCCAGAGTTATTTTTTTGTAGAATCTGAAACCCCTTTTGCATCTCTTTCCTTAAGCAACAGTGAATATAAATTAAAATTTTCCTATGCATTAGGAATACTTCATAGTGAGTTGCACTCCTTCCAACAGATCTGGATGACTACTCATGGTGTCAGATAAAATCTTCAGTATATATTTAAATCAACTAGCTTAAGTGGCTAACCAAATAAAAATGAGCAAGGGAAAATTAATACACAAACTTTCAAAAGCAATATGGCATGCCCGAAAATGTGTCAGCAGCCTGTATGTTAGCAGAAGACTATATAATCTGAACTTAGTGAATTAAATAAATTAATTAAGCCTCCACATTGGAGTATAACACTGGAGTGTTAATTACTCATAGGCTGAAAAGCAGAAATACAGTCATATTACAATGTATTGACAAATCAAAGTGCAGCACAGCAACCAAATCTTAGAAATGACACCTCGGTTTTCTTGCTTCAGCTGTACTCTGGTAAGATATACAAGTTGTAGCTGCAGCTTTGCTGTACTTTGGGAGTAGGCTATAAGCCTGGCTCATTTTTAGTCCCCTGTAGGCACTTAGCCCCCATGCTAGGAAAAAGTAGCACTGATCACAGCTATCTGTGTATCAAGAAGTAACAGCAGGTGTGAGGTAACTTCTGCAATGCAGGTTCAAGTACTAATTTGGGTCTTCGGAGCGTTATTTAGTTAGATCCTCAATTGCAATTATGTCTATCTTAATTTCTAAATAAATTATACTAAAAGAATATCAAGAAGAACAGAATGTCAAAACGATATGGCATTAGCAGCCCAAGAAGATGACAGGCAAGGGACATGTCTAATGTAGAACAGAATGTTAAAGAAAAATTAAAAAGAAATGAACAAGCTTTGAGCAGAGCTCTGTACCTTCATGGACCCCAGTAAGTACTTGGTTCTTATTCCATCCCTCACTTTCATGAACCTTCCCACAATTTAAAAACCAGACAACAATCAAGAAGAAATGGATGAATGGGAAAGGCCTTGTGGAAAGGCTTTAGAAACTGCTACAGAAGGAAAGCAGGCTTGAATGGCAGAGAAGAAATAACAATGTTGTCTTCAACGAAAAGACTCAGCAGGGAAAACTGATTAGATGAGCAGTAAAATCCCTCTAAGAGAATATTGCTGTATGGAGGTCTGAAATAGTTCATTTTAACAGTCTTGTAACCAATTGCCTACAAAAGATCACTGCCAAAAATTGGTGTCCACAGAGTCACTTGAGAGTATCTTCAAAAGCAAAAATTTGGGTCCCCCCCAAAAATTAAGAGCATTTCATTGTATGAACCTAGCATAGGCTAAAAGAGAAAGGAAATGGAACATGCAGTTTATCAATGTCAGACGCAGGACGGGAGGGAAGAATCAAAGGATCCCCCAGAAAATTATGTTGGTAGTGTAGCTGGGCAGCAAGTCTGATCCCTGACACTTTTTTTGTAATGCCCAAATCCTTGTACTGCCCTTGAGTTAAGTGAATTGAAAATGGTGCATTGTATCAGTAAAATGTACTAATCTTCTGTTTTTTCTCTTTTCCATCCCAGGAGGTGAATTAGTTATCCCTCTACTTGTAGAAGACCCTTTAGATATCCCTCCTATTGCTACTCGTGCACCTTTCATTACACTTTCCCCTACCTTTCGCCCCCTCCTCACCATTATTGAGACCACCAAAGATTCCCTGTCCATGACCTCTGAGGCGGGGTTACCTTGCTTGTCGGACCAAGGCAGCGATGGTTGTGATGATGATGGCTTGGTGATATCTGGGTATGGCTCAGGGGAAACCTTTGACTCTAACCTACCCCCTACTGATGATGAAGATTTTTACACCACCTTCTCCTTGGTAACAGATAAGAGTCTTTCCACTTCAATCTTCGAAGGTGGCTACAAAGCACACGCACCCAAGTGGGAATCCAAGGACTTTAGACCTAACAAAGTCTCCGAAACTGGTAGGACTACTACCACGTCTTTGTCCCCTGAGCTGATCCGCTCCACAGCTTCGTCCTCGACTGGGATGGTGCCCAAATTGCCAGCCGGCAAAATGAATAACCGTGAGCTCAAACCCCAGCCTGACATAGTCTTGCTTCCGTTGCCCACTGCCTATGAGCTAGACAGCACAAAGCTGAAGAGCCCGCTAATCACTTCCCCCATGTTCCGTAATGTGCCCACAGCAAACCCCACGGAGCCAGGAATCAGACGGGTTCCGGGGGCCTCAGAGGTGGTCCGCGAGTCGAGCAGCACAACGGGGATGGTCGTCGGCATTGTGGCTGCTGCTGCCCTCTGCATCCTCATCCTCCTGTACGCCATGTACAAGTACAGGAACAGGGACGAGGGGTCCTATCAGGTGGACGAGACGCGGAACTACATCAGCAACTCAGCCCAGAGCAACGGCACGCTCGTGAAGGAGAAGCAGCAGAGTTCAAAGAGCGGCCACAAGAAACAGAAAAACAAGGACAAAGAGTATTATGTGTAAAAAAGAATACTTATTTATATATAAATATATAAATACTTAATGAGATTTAACTGAAATATCAGAACCATTGCAGCGAATGAGATTGGGAGATATCGTTTATGGGAAAAAGTATTGGGAAAAAAATAATTCAGCAGTGACTGTTAATGTCTCAGTCATCACTTGGAGTCAGCAAACTCTGCCCTAATGTATTATAAAGCACACTTAGCGTTCTGGAGATGGCGCATACAGCTCTGCCCTGTTAGTGAACTTGGACGTCTCCAAATCTCCTCCTCCGCTGAACTTTCTGCAAAGGTAGAAGACTTCATGGCTTACTTGTTTCATATCTCCAAGTGAGTCTTAAACAATGTTCGTGATCCTTGACTGTATCGATAATTTTTCAGTTTACTTATTAAAAAAAAAAAAAAGGAAGGAAAAAGAAAAAAATGCAAACATTATTAAACAACAAAAAATATCGAACAAACTGATCTGGCCGTGTCCAGCATACATATAATTTTTCGAGATTGGAGGAGGGGAATAAATGATTTTGGAGATTGTTGGATTTTGGTTTGGTTGGTTTGGTTTCCTGGGTTGCTTTTCTTTTTTTTTTTTTTTTTTGCCTTTTTTTTGAATTTTTTTTGATTTTTGTTTACTTTTGGGTGTGGGAGGACAGGGTGGAGAGGACTATTTTGGGGGGGGGGGAGGGAGCATGAACTAGGACATGAGTTGAGAAGAAATCTCGGAAAAAAAATCCATAATAAATAAAGAGAGACTATTGCCATATATGAACTCAAAAGCTACCCATGGTGTTTACTCTGCATATCTGATTGTGTTGTCTCTAGAATCCGTCATCTTGCAGTAAGTTGCTAACAACACAGTGAAGTGTGTGATGGGTGGTGATGAAGAAAATTGTCATGGAAAGCTGGTCCCCTTGGATCTGGCTCCAGTATTTGCAATTGAACTGAAGAATAGATGGTTTGGGGTCTGTTCTGATCAGAATCATTGGCTTTATTTGGGAATATCATTTAGTATGCATTAGCACAGCCAAACTATGGTTAAAGGGATTTGAAGATTCAAAAAAGAATGCTTAAAAATGGTTATCCATTCTCAGCTGAGTATACCATGCAAAAACAAAGGAGCCTTCCTCCGGGTTCTGGTTCTGTGACTGATTGCAGTGCATGCAAAACAACAATAATAAATCAGTTTAATAAAGATATCAGAAAGACACCACTGGAGTTCAACTTGTGACAAGACACATAAAATGTCAGAAAAGCTAAACACTTGTAAAAGAATGCAAAAATGCATAGTGGTTTTTTTTTTTGACATGAAATTGTTTTTCATATGTAATATTTTAATTTTGTAGCTTGACATTTCAGATCATCTCTGTCTTTCCATTTGCCCTATTCTCCCTTTTCCTTCTCTTTTATATAAAAGACAATAAAGCTGCTGTGACACACAAAATAATAAAGAAAAAGGAATTTAATAATATAATATATATATATACACACAGATATATTTATCATGGTATGTTTGATGGGACGACTGGAACAGAAGTTCTGTTATGGTCTTAACGTGGAATGAGAATGTTCTTGAAGAACAAAGTAAAAAGAAACAGACAACAGAAGCAAACAAAATGTGAAGAGAGTGTGTGTTTTAGCTTTGTCACAGTTATCTGTGTCAAAAAGAAAAAAATCTGAAATTTTGTTTACATATTTTACTACTATTTTTTTTGCAAGTATAATTTCTATATGGATACCCTGAAGGTGTATATACTGTTTTATGGTTAAATTGGGAACATCTTTTGTTTTATTTATGTGATTTAACTTGGTTGGTTGGTTTCCACATTTGCCCAGTTACTGTGAAAAGGATTATCTTACTGTACAGAACAATAGCCAGGTGGTTTGATGGCTATGCCTGTCATGTGCAAAAAAAAAAGCAAATGAGGGAGAGAGAGACAGAGAGGAGAACAACAAAAGCCAAGATGGATTGAGAACTCTGGAATATCAGAAATGTACACTTTTTCTGTATACAGATGAAAACTAATCAGCTGTTTAGGTTTAGAAATCTACTCTTGCTGGTGTTTATAAGTCGCATGAATATTTGACTTTGAAGAAGTGTCATCAAATACACACACGCACATGGGAACTTAAAAAAGAAAAACAGCCTTCTCAAACATTTAGAGAAGATGCTTTCATGTTAACAAATATTTTCAATGTGTGTATGTGTGCGTGTGTGTGGTGCGTGTGCGTGAGAGGTTGAGCTTTTTTTTCCTTTTTTATTTTTTATACTAAAAAGAAAAAAAAAGACAGGTTTTAAAAAGGTATGAAAGCACGATTTTAGATGACTTAACTGGCCGAAACTATATAAAGTTGATTATATCTTGATGTCTGTAAAAGATTGCTGTTCTTGGAGTCTTGGAGTCTTGTGAAATGATTTCCTGCTTTCTTTCTTCCTTTCCTTTTTGCTTTACTTTTTAAGTTAAGGGGAAAAATAATTACACTTTCCTTTTTTTGTGTAAGTTTCTATTGGACAGTTTTTGGGAACATGTGCATTTCTGTATGTGGGCTTCTACCATATCCCTGTTGCTTTATGGACAACCGTAAGAATTTTTATTTGAGTTATCGTGATGTTATTGCTTTTTTTTTGCCCTTCTTTTTGTTCTTCCTTTTTGATTCTTTTTCTTTTCTTATTTGCATTTTTGTTTAAAGATATGCTTAGCAATAAAATGTTCTTCCCAAAGCCCTGGATGTTGCTGGGTTTTTATTTCCTAAAGGCTTAAGGGAAGTTCCAACCCTTTAAAGGTGAAAAGTAGTCTGTGAAACAAATATCCCACAGGAGTGTCTAACCACTAGATTACCAAATCATGTTCATGTTTGCTATCCTTTCCTTCATCCAATGAATCTTAAATCTTTCCTTTGCAGGGACGTAAACTGAACTTGAGAGTGGGTCCTACCTCATACCACCCCCAACTCCTTGCCTCCCAAGACCACCTCAGTGCGTAAAATAATAGTACTCCGGAAGATGGGTTGTTGTGACTGCAGATGAAAGAGAGAACTATAGTTGAAAATTAAATAATAATAATCATCATCATCATTATCAAACCTTGCTCAGCATTGAAAGTGAAACACAGCCATTTTACCTTCAAGAAGAAGCTGTAGATCTAGATCTTTAGGGCAAAAATGGTCTGCTTTCCCACAGAACAGTGCAAGGTATTTGAGAGATAGGAGTTTGGACCTAGCCCATCCTCAGTATTTCCCTTTTGGCTAGCTATTTTGCTCACGTTGTTGCATGGGTGAGAATGCGCATGTGTATGTAAATGTGGGATTTTTCTTGTCATTTAGCTGCTTTCGGTTCTTTTGCGAATTATGTTCTAACACCTTATAGATCCCTCACGAGGCTCTAAACCACAGGTTCTGGTCTAAACTCCTTTCCACACTTTTTTCCCTCTCCTAAGATCATGACAGTCCAGAGTGATGACTGGTACCTAATATTCCCAGTAGTGAAACAGTCAGCTGGCATGTGGAACATCGAGGTCTGAACTTAATGGTCTCTTTCTCATCATTCAGAAATTTCACTTATCACCAAGCAGTGGGTATTCTGAGAAAAGGATTTATTTTTTCTCAGTGCTTTTCTTGAAGCTTCATATCATTATGAAATGTTATTTGAAGCAAGAAAATTCAGCCTGAAATGCCCTAACCCTGTGGCTATAGCCGCTCTTTTTTATTTTGTCTGTCATGTAATGACCATTTTATTACTTTGGCTAAATGAAAGTGTCAAAAAGGAGTCTTCATTGTTGCCTAAATGCTTATGCTTATTGCATGGTTTTGGATGAACACAAAATCGCAGAATTGTTGAGACTGAAAAAGGCCTCTGGAGTTCATCTACTCCAGACGCCACCTCCCCAAAGCATGGTCAGCTACAGAGGGTTGCCCACGGCTATGTCCAACTGTGTTTTAAGTATCACCGCAGACTGCACAGCCTCTCTGGGTAACCTGTTCCAGTGTCGGATCACCCTCAAAGAAAGCAATTTTTTTGTTCTGTTCAGATCAAATACGTTTTGATTTGTGCCCGTTGCCTCCTACCCTTTTGCTGGGCACCATAGAGAAGATCCTGTCTCTGTCTTCTTTCCAACCTCCCATCTGCTATTTATTGATAAAGATCCCCTCCCTGAACCTTCTTTTCTCCGGGCTGAACAGTCCTGGCTATATCAGCCTCTCCTTGTACAACAGATGCTCCAATTCCTCACCATCTTTGTGACCCTTTGCTGGACTTCCTCTGGTATCTGAAAAATCTGTAGCAGACACAGAAACCTTACCATGATCCCTGACCTAGGGATATAGCTCTTTTCAAGGACCAAGGCTCAGCAGTTGCTTCTCTTCCTGGCATTTTTCTACAGGTAAAACAGCATCCCACTTACTGTATCAAACACAGTGGGGAGGGAACGTGCAGGATCACAAAGTCCTGTTGTGTCGTGTGAAAACATATCAATAGTATGTGCTACTGTTCCTATTCTATCATGATAGTCCCTAGCTGCCAAGGCTGGCATTGCTCCATAGAAGATAGTACTTGTATGGCAGAACAAATCACCACCTTTTCCTCCGCGCATGCAAGCCGTGACATAAAGAAGGAAAACAAGACTTGCCTTCCAGCTCTCAGCATCGCTCAGATTCCTGGGGTGACCAGAAGCACTCAAAAGAAAAGAAAGACTATTGCCTGCTGCTCGGCTCCCTGGAAGGGGTCTGAGAGCACATTTGCCCTGGTTGCAGTAAATTATTGCAAAACCAGGGGTGTCATCATAGATAAAGGAGTTTGGGGTGGGAGGTCTTGGCTGACTGAGTCTTACTCCCTCGTTGGTGAAAGTTTTCCAGAAACAACATTTGTTGGGTTATTTAAGAAACAAAATTAAAACCTGCTATGTAATTTGGTGGAACACTGCATTAGATAAAGCAAACTACCTCTATCTGTTTTCTCCTCAGATCATGCACATTGCGCAGTGCAGTATGTTCTCTCTGTCTTCAAAAGTTCCCTATAATCTCCATTCCCTAGAGACCTTGTTCACATTGTCTTTCTCTGACCAGCAAATACAATGCCATTCAAAGTAAAATTTTGGTAAACATTTTAGTCTGCAGGGATTCAATGTTCATAAATTGGTCATGTGGATTGCATGAGGCAGGACCAGAACATGCATATGCAAGAGATGTTGGACTGCATATAGCTGAAAAAGAGCTTAAAGGTATTAAAAAGTGGCTAATTCTTATAGAAAACAATGAAAATCAACTACATAAATACCTTTAAAAATTGAGGCTATTTCACTCTAATAGTCAGATAATGTTAATCAACTAGTGTTAATTGCTTGTGCTTTTCCTGTGCGAAGTAGTGTAGGCAAGTGGTGGAGAAGATTCCTCTGACTCTGCTTTTCATATGGCTTACAGAACTCATCTGCTTTCAAAGTGGGAGTCAAATTCAGAGGTAGCGCAGGTCTGCTCTAAATTACCTGGAGAGAAAATAATTTCAGCATGCTAGGGTAGACCTACAGGAGCATGTTGTTTCCTTAAATTAATTTGAAGTGGACAATAGATAAATAAATAAATAAATAAAATAAATAAATAAATAAATTTGTGCAATTCCAAGCCTTGTACAAAACCAACAGAAGCACAAACCTGTACTCCTGCTACCAAGCACAACTTGAAATCATTCAAGTTCAGCAATGGATTGGTAGTTTTCATCTACCACTCCATGCATCTCTTTCATCCACCTGTTCACAGAAGACGAACAAGGAGCAACGACCATGTGGAGCTGGTGAAATCCCAAGTAAGCAGCTGGGAAAAACTTAGGCATGCTTTTTTTTCAATGATTTGTAAGCCAGGCACTATGCCTAACAGCTTTGGCTGGAGCACAACAAAAATTAAACTCACTGGAAAAGACTTTTAATAAAATATTGGTATATTTAACAATGCTGCCAAAGACTTTGGAACACTATAAAATATTCACTTCGCTTTCAAGAGTAGTTACATAAAGTGTTAAAAAATACTGAACGACAAAAGATGACCAAACCACACTATGAACACAAAAGTGGAAAAGGTAGAAATGAAGGTTCTGTAAACCACCAGTAATGATATCCAAATATTTCCTCAGTTCAGATGATTCTTCACAGTTCTCAATCTTACAGCTTGGTGCAATAATTTAGCCAGTATAACCATGTGGTGGTAAGAGCAAGTCTTCAGTAGAGTAACAGAAAGAGGTAAATGGGAGGATCTTTTACAGAGTGGTCAGGAACCCCATTCTGAAGAACAGTTTCTAAGGGCTATTTGTAAGAGCAAATGAGAAGGGAAACATACACGCATGCAGCATGCCACCAGGCACCTACTAAAGCAGCAGGTGAAAATGGGATTTTGATTTCCAAAGCCAAGAATGCAAGAGCTGAGAAGTGCCAGCACTAATAGTGTTTATGTAACTCATATCAAGCCCTCTTGTCCATCTGCATTATAGCCTAGAGTTTACTTGCATCACTGTTTTCTCCCTCAGAATCCCAACCACACCCAGGCATAAAGAACAGGACTCTGCCGGTAGGTCTATTTGGACTCTCTAAGTATTTGATCCCTGCCACTTCTGCTGCATTGTATAATACTTGATGATTTATTCATTCCTGCCTGTTTCCTGAGTCACAAACGTTAATTTACATCCACCGTTCCCTGGTGAGCTGATGCTAGTATCTCCTCTGTGCAAGGATGGAAACTAAGACAAAGAGACTTGCCTGTGGTTATATTTAAAATCCATGGTTGTAACAAGATTAGCACTCAAAGCTTCTGGACTCCCCCTCTCTTTACTCATGCCTCCAAAGTACACTGTGGTGCTGCCAGAGGTAGAATACATCCAGTCCTCACATTAACCTAAGCTTCTCTAAATCAAGACCTGGCTGACAGTTTTCAAAGACTTAGAGCAAGTAACAGAAGTACAGAAGCTTCTAAAAAGAGAATAATACCCTTCTAAACTAAGAAAGAACCATTTTAAAATGGAAAGTGTTGGTTTGCCAACTGCTTACTAAAAATGCCTCCTATTTTTATACATACTGGTAAAACCATACGCACATGCATTCAGTTGAATACCCAAAGCAACTTCTAGTATGCCGGTATTCTTTACCAGCTGCAAATTCCTGCAGAAAGTCACTGCCTCAATCTGTAATATTTTGCTATAAACAGGATTTTATACCAATTATGATAACATATGATAACTTATGATAACATCAATGACAACACAATTTTATTACATCTAATTATAGTAGCTAAGACTAAATGCCATACTACAGCCCTTCAACTCCTGGGTCAGTAGGAGTTGAGGTTATTGTTATCTTTCCCAATCTGCACTGAAATGCATAGTGTTGCCAAGATTTTAGCTAATGAAGATCTTGTTATCTGGATAAATTGGGTTACAGCTATTACAAACAGTTGGAACCTAATGTTACTTCCTTTGAAGCTGGTAGCAAAGCTTCCCTCATTTCATAATCCTCTGAAAGTTTTGCTTTTAAAATGCTATGGACTTTTTTTTTTAAAAATATTATCTGCATTATGATCAGGAAGAAAAATTGTGATGTTAAGCATTGTAAAGTCTTATTTGGTAACAAGGGAAATTTTGGAGGTCAGTTTCTACTCCCTCAAAGCCTTGCTAACACTGAGTGTTTAGTAAACTGCCAAAAGCCTAGGATTCTCCATTCACCTGAGATTTCTGGTACCTCAACAGGACTTATTTTTAGTGACCATAATGTCAAGATTTCTTCTAAAGAATGGGACCTATAAATGGATTTAAAATTCTTATTTTTCCTAGCTGGTAGCCCTTTGTTTTATTAGTTTCTCATGAAACTATTGCTATTTTTCTCAAACAATGGAACGAAATACACTGCATAGCTGTTATCTCTGGGTAAAAGCAAGCCCAGTCCATCAATTGGGCCATTGCACTAAACATACTGGGCTGTTGCACTTAACATACACATACAGGGGGAACACACCAGACATAATACTTTACTATTTAGCACTGTGACATACTGCAGCTTGAGCACTTACTACTGAAGTCAAGAAATGCTTTGCCACTGTGTTCAGAGAGCACTGGAGCACCACTTTAATGAATCTCAGCAGTGCAATGGCTGCAGAACAAACTCACCACATACACACACACAAAAAGAAAAAGTATCTACAAAGAAAAAGTAATTTTAAAGACAATCGTCAACATCTAATTGAAAAGCAGCTTTAAGTGAAAAGCTTTAAACAGGACCAGTTGGACTCTCCAACCCTTTTGTAAGTCTCTTTCAGTCCCTTTTCCTGTCATTCATCATGATATTACCTTCCAAATGATTCTTTTATTTCAGAAATATTGCACTTCAGCTGTCCCTTCCAGGTTTTACCACGGCAATTTAATGCCTAGATTTCCTCACATAAATTAAAGGATCCATACTTTCCATCACAAGTTTCCCAATCAATAGTATGACCTAATATATCCCACGTGCTAAGGGTCATTTAACACAGCACTGCCTGTGCAGTTGCATCTCACGGCTTCGTTTAAGTTAAAATTCTTACAAGTCCTTTCCAAACAATATGAAACAGAACTAGAGATGCTTGTTCCAAAGACACAATATAGAGCAAAGACTAAAAGTGAAACATGGATGCAAAATGGTTGTTTTGCCCCACTTAAAGAAATTCCCAGCTAGGTTAATGTTTTTGCTGTCATGTTCAGCACTGTCATTTGTGTAACTGTGAGGTGAACTCAAATCCCAGTTCCAAGCCTTGAAGCACTCAAAACCAAATGTATAACTAGATTCTTCAAAACAAATCCATCTGAATTATTTTTAATAACATTTATATGGTAACATTCACGCTAAAGAGTCTTAACACACCTCAAACTATAGGCTGTTAAGAGAATGCGAGTAACTGACTTTTCTCAATGATCACTCTAAAAAAAAGGAAGAAAAAACATACTATGCAACAAGACTCATACCCCAGCCCATACTGTCCATTTGTCGGGGTCATCACTGGGCTTATACTTACATGGTGAGCAACTGTGAGCTGAGTTAAAGCCTGATACCTAATAGCCATTCAAACTCCTAGCCAAGAAAGATTTCACAAGCTAACTGACCAATAAACAAATTTTATGGATCAATCTTAATCTTTATTTAGGAGCTTTCTGAACTATAAATAGTAGTCCCAGTTTTATTTCTGCCTCATAGTTTAGGCCAGAAGAGCATTAGTGCTAGACCAGCAGCATCAGGTATTATGTTTCTATACTGACGTACAGTATCCTCAGGTGCTACAGGGCATGGCTGAAGTGTCTTTAGGCACCAGGACTGAAATAGTAGAGGGGCAAATGCTGGGTTAAAGACTGTCAGAAAAAGAAAAAAAATCACAGCACCTTGCATGTGTCTCAGCCTTGAATAGCAGGTGGGCTGCAGTCCACCAGTGATCCTCTTTAATGGAATCTTTGGTTGAGAGGTGCAAATATGATGTAGCGATACAACCTGAAACCACACTACACATTTCTGGATGTAGGATACTCTCAATCTTTCAAAAGCATCATTCAGACTTCAGTCAAGGCAACAAATTAAATAAGTTTCAGCACTCCATTGCCTCTGCAATTCTGATCCATAGCCTTTTGTCTGCAATGCAGACAACAATGAAGACAATGCAGCAACCAGGAGACAATAGCCACAAAACATTCATCTCAGAGGCTTTTTAAACACAGAGATGTGGAAATACATCCTCCCAAAAAGCACAGGCTCACATATATGGCTGCTTTAAAAAAATAAAAATAAATAGTCTTATCCCTAGTGAGACTCTATTGAAGCAGAGGGCATGCCACTAGGGAAGCATCAGCCCAAGCATTACTGTATGGCTTGATTTTTTTGTGTTGTCTTGGCCCTTGCTGGTAACAATAAAAATCCAAATTAAAAGTATCTTATTAGTGAAGCAAGGAGCTGACAGACTGTGCTGATGACGTGCACATCAGGGCTGGGGAGGAAGAAGAAAGAGTCTGAAGCCCTCTAACACGCAGAGTAAACATAGATATATGAGTTTTATGCTAAGAACATTTCTGCTTCTGTGCAGTTATCTCTCACTGCCAGAATAGCCCTAAGGATTAAGATGGTTTATTGGGATCAAATGCCTTGGAGATTTATTATAGTGCTGACTGTTTACTCATTCGCATTAAAATACAGAACTACGCTTAGATCCCTGTATGTGCATCTCTCAATCACAAATTCTTTTCCATTCCCTAAATGGGTTAGCCTGGATTCCCAGCCTATCCTATTTTCCATATCCAAGATAAATCTCCAAAGACATCTTGCTATGGCTGTGTAGCCTTTAAAGCATTGTCAGCACTTGCTGCCAGTGATTAGCACAAAACTTTTGCTATAGGGTTGTTTAACAGGGATGGATAGTGACAAACGGGTGAGAAGCTGAATGATCTCATGATTAAAGTAGTTGAGGGTTGGGAGGGGAGGAAATCTGGTGTCTTATCCTAGAACATACTTTTCTGAATAAATGTCAACCGTTCCCCTAGAGGTATGAAATATTTGAGGTTATTTATATTTTCTTTGAGTTGTCTGATGTATATAAATAGGTACATCTAACCAAGAGGATGGGGGGGGAAAAAATCCACCTCCCCTCCAAAAAATAAAAATAAATAAATTTCAAGCCAACCTCTTGCTGTCAGCAGTTAAAGTTCCCTTTAAAATGAGATTAGGTTCAGCCATATTTGCTGGCCTCAGTGTCACATCTATTACGCTCTTCCTGCCTATATGTTCGTGTGAGCCTGACAGGCACAGCACAGGATCCTCCACAACTAAATACCCTACAGAGCACAGTCTGATAAGCATGATCTGAACACAGAAGAATCAACACTGTTTTGTCCTGTCCTGTCCTGTCAATGGGCACCACTGAAAAGAGCCTGGCTCTGTCTTCTTTGCACCCTCCCTGCAGGTATTTGTACAGATTGATGAGATCCCTCCTGAGCCTTCTCTTCTCCAGGCTAAACAGTCCCAGCTCTCTCAGCTTTTCCTCATAGGACAGGTGCTCCAGTCCCTTCATTGGACTTTCCCTAGTAGCTCCATGTCTCTTCTGTACTGAGGAGTGCAGAACTGGACACAGCACTCCAGAAAAAATAAAAAGAAAAAACAAAAACAAAAACAAAAAAACAAACAGACTTCATCAGTCTACTAAAACCTAAGCTAATCATTGCAGAGTCTGCCCTGGTGCTTCAGTTTCTTGCCTATAAATTGGAGATTTGTGTTGAAATTAACTTAATAACCCTCAAGAATCTCAGTTACATATGCATAAGTTAAGCAGAAAGAGATTGTCAGGAAGGGGGAGAGAGCAGGGAGAAGGAAGAGAGGCAGGGAGCACTGGGGCCTGTGGAGGAGGGGGCAGTAGATTTGGGGCTGCGGATCCCCAGAACAGCTTGTCCTGGCCTGAATCCAAGGGTCCCACAGGGAAGAGGCCTGCATATTGCAGGAGGATGCATGTTGCGAGCTATATAAACCAGTCTGCATCAACATCTCCAGAGCAGGACTTAGCTCTGTTTAACGTAACCCTGTGATGTTTGGAATGAGCAGGCTGTCCACACCTCCATGCTACGTACATGCAAGTCTGGGGTCCAGGTTAGTAATAAAATCCAGTCTGAATGTGCTTCAGGTGCTAGAAAAACACCAGCTGTCCCATCTTACCAGTTTTCCACCTTATCAAATACAACCTAAGAGGGAAATTAGGTTCTTGTTCCTGGTACCATAGGGCCCACAGTAGACTCAAGAAGAGGTTTAAATACAGGACTTCTATTCAACGTCTTCCAAAGTAAAGCAAGTTTGGTGTGAAGTTTTTTTCTAAACAATGCCTGATGATTTGCTGCAGGAAAAACAGAGGTCTTCCAAGTGAAGTACCTGAGGTGATCAGGGAAACACAATGTAATTCATACAAGCAGAATTTAGTCAAGGCACCAAGTTAAGTAGTTCTGCAGTTAACAAATGTGCCTTCAGAATTTTAATAGATGTTTTTGTCTGGATCTCAAGTCTCAGAGCTCAGCCAAAGACAATCCATTTAACAATGTAATAGGGAGGTAGTCAAGATTTTTTATTTTTACTTTTCTCATTTTTGTTTTCAAGTATAGACACTGGTGAAAGGATGAGGGAAATCAGGGCTAATGGGATAAAACTTTTGCAATCAAGTGCTGATTGCATCTAACTGTGTCAGGGCTGCTCAGCCTGTCAGGCTATTAGTATGCGTCTAATTTAAATAATATGTCTCTCTTGCACCACATAGAGTGAGCTGGGACCCAGACGCTGGCCATGCAGCTGAGCTGTGGACATGTGCAGAGGCACACATAGGCATGGCCATAAGCCACAGCTATGCACGGAGGCACAGCTACACATGTGGACTCACAGACACACACACGTGGCCTTCTCACCCACCCCAAGCCTGTACTTCCACTCATGTAAGCCTAGCAACACCACTTAGCAACAGAGGCCTCCACTGCCCAGTTTGGTGGTGGTGTGACTGGCACACACACACTCGGAGGAGCTGATTTGCATCAGACGATATTACCGTCCAGTCCAATTAAGAACAATGTTTTATCTACTGGTTTATTTATTAAATAGGAGAGCAGGAAAGAAGAGGAGAGAAGAGCTGCTTATTTTCCAAGGGGTGTGTGTGGTAGGGGAGAGGCACACAGGGCTAAGAGTGGGATCATTGCTGAACTGGGACTAGCTATAATGAAAAGGAAGTGGAAGAGTAAGTGTAGCAGAACCGCATTAAAATGCATGACAATAGTCAAGTGAAATTGCACTGAGGTGGTGATGGATTAATATAATTTTAATTTTTTTTTCCTCTTCTTTAAGTAAATGTAATGTCACTGAATGGTATCAGAGTAATGACCCTGGAGCCAAGACTCCTCTGGTTATTCTCAGTGTGAGCACAGCAGTGCAGGCTGCATCGACTTCCACCTCCCTCTCCCACTTGCCCCCACCCCACCCCCTGGACCCCACAAGGAGGGGACCATAACCTTTAATTTCCACCACGCACATAGTCCTCATAGACTATGCTGGGGCTCCTAGCCACGCAAACAGCAAATGCCTGTAACCATTATGTTTGTGACACAGGGCAGCAGCAAGCTGGGTTTCACAAGATCACGTACCCCAGCCAGCCAAAGGCTTGTGAAGACTTTCCCAGACCTATTCCTTTAGCATGGAATTTGTCAGTTTTCTTTGACAGAATACTTTGATGAATAAACATTTTTCAGGAGGATAGCAGCTCTGCAAAAGTATTCCCCAGCAGCTGCACGTGAGACTGTCTGATTTGATTATGCCTAACAACCCCACAGAAAGAGCAGTCTTCTCTAGTATCTTTTGAGGAAGCTGGACCCAGGTGCTCAAGTCTTGTTTTCTGCTTTAGAGGTAAACATCTCAAATCTCAGTCAAAAGTGCAATTTGCTGAACAATTTTGTCATAAGCGTAACTACGCTGTCATTATCCTCTTGGTGCACTTATAATCAAAGGACCGTAAGGCCTTACAAAAAAATGTAGTCAATGAGGTACATAAGCTATATTTTTCTAACCAAGAAACCTTCGTGTTTCCCGCGAAACTCACAAAATAGAAATCTGGCTGAACAAGCAAGTTTGTTACCAGGCTCCAAATTTCAGTTTACAAACTTGGGCTTGGCCACGCCAACAGTAGCAAGGAAAGTCTGCCATCAGAAAAGATTTGATCCACATGATCCAGTCCTTGTGATTATGATGTGGAGCACCAGCTGCAGGGACAAATCACCAGAGAAGCTGGTATCATCACTGCTCTCACCTGACATATGGAGAAGTAGTGGCATTAGAAAAAAAAAAAAAAAAAAAAAAGGGCGGGGTTCATGCATTCCCATGGTTAGGTAGCATTAGAAGCAGGTCTAGACCCAGGTCTGTGATCCACAGATTTTGTCCGTGTCTTTTACTCCTAGATAAATGTTATATTGATTTTTTATTAACTTGCATTCATGCAGTAATGCCAAAATTAATATGAAGTAGATGAACATAATTCAGAGGATGGCACAGGTTTATCCAGGAAAAGATGTTCATCATTATATGTATACTTTACTTTAACACACATATACCTTTATTACTCATGAATTGATCATCAAAGGAGTGACAATTTCATCTTTGCCTGCTATATGACAGTCCAATTACTGAGAGAAAGGATTCAGGAAATAATTGGTAATAACAGGCCTAAAAAGCTCCCAAGCTTTTGATAGATTATGTATTAACTGAAAGACAGCTAAAATGTGTCTCAGTATCGTGTGCCGTGAATTATTCAGCATGCTTCAGAATTGTTTTGTTAGGATTATGGTGTACTGCGAATTCTAAGGTACCCACCAGATTTACCTGCCACTTCAACTTCTGCGATTTATCAGATGCCCATTGTTTTTAGGAGTTAGAATCTGGCTGCAAGGAGATGATTCATTGCAAATTAAATAGCTCAAGTCATACTCATCAAATTAACATTGTTCAATACAGCATTAGCTATTTGCAGCCATTATTTTAATGTAAATTGTTCTCCATACATACATCCTTTTTTTTTTTTTTTTTTTTAAACGCTGGGGGCCCTGAGCGGGTCCTAAATGGTCCTTCCTTTTCGACAGTTCCAACCCTTACCGGGGAGCACAGCACTGCCAGGAGGCTTGTGCTGTCTGCAGGAGCAGAGCATGGAGGCATGCCACTGCCAGCACCGCTGCCCGGGCTGCAGCCAGCACTGTGGGAGAGCACGGCCCAGCTGTGGGCTGGCAAGCCACCCGAAACTGCTCGTTACTTAGGTCACTTCCTCTAACTGGTCACGTAAAAATGATTAAATTAGTATAGCAGATGCTGCATGCCTTCACATTAAACCTTTTTCGACTGGTTAACACTGTTTTTACATTATAATATTACTGGGCCCTAAGAATTATTAAAGATTAACACCGGTAAGGCCTTGGAAAGCATGAAAATGATTAAATTAACGTAATTCTGTAGAATAAAATAAGTTTAACATTTTTGTTTCATTTCATCTAATAAATTCAGACATGGCCAAACCAGAGCAATAACACTTCAGAGAAATGAAGCTTATCACTTTTTAAAAATGTTGTTTATTTATAACAAATAATAAATCAAAACTTCTCACACAACCAAACTTCATATAACTCTTATTAGCAATACTTGCTAGCAACAAGATGACAGAGAGATATGAAATTTATTTTCTTTAGAAAACAGTTTTCTGAACACTTTTTTCCATCATATATGATTTACATATGCATTTAAACACGATATCCGCTGGTCTGGTATTTCATATCCTTAATCTACTTTATTTGGAAGTGTTCAAGGCCAGGCTGGATGAGTCTTTGAGCAACCTGGTCTAGTGGGAGGTGTCCCTGCCCATGGCAGGGGTTTGGAATTAGATGATCTTTGAGGTCCCTTCCCACCCAAACCGTTCTGTGATTGTATGATCTAGTTTGCAAACATCTTGAGCACATAACAGAAGTGCCGGGTTTAATTGCTGTTATTGCTCCATTACAGGATACCATGTTTCCTTCACATATCAAAGTAAACCACCATACACTTATGTTCAAGATTCAAATTATTTTATAAACAATATATACACATTATTTTATAAACAATAACCCTCATCCTACCAGAGACTTGTCATAGAATCTAACACCAGAAAGATACAACTTCATGTGCATATGTGTGTGAACACACATAAACATGGTGATGGTATCTGTATATAAAATGTTGAAGTTCCCCTTCCAGTACCCCTTTTTGCCCACCCCTTTGTTCTAGACTAGAATAACTTCTCTAGAAATGTGCTAGTTTTCATCTGAAGACTTGACGGAAGCTCTCTTTACGCCTGATTAGCCTGTCCTCAAGCTTAATTGTGAGTCTTATTTCCTATTTGAATATGCCTGATCTCCAGTCCTCTCTCTACTAAATAAAAGGGCCTGTTGGCATCTGTCGTTTTCTCCTTAGGGAGATATTTATTCACTCTTTCCTAGCTTTCTCTAAAGCTTTTTAAAAAAATCTGAACATGCTGATTCTGTAGCTTTTTCGCTGCAGGATGTTTTCTCTAATTTCCAAACCAATTTTTCAGCTCTTTGCTGTCCCTTTCCACAATTTGGTGTTTGTTAATAAAAAAAATAGCGGGTATCAGACTGAGTGTACCGGCCCACTGTCAGTCTCATCAGTGTCTTGTCAGAAGATGAAACTATCATCTTCCTATTCCAACTCATATTTCGCCATTCATGTGTAAAAAGAACAAAAGCAGTTGCCACTAACATGTTCTCCCAGAGACCCTTTTCCCTGTCTAAGTATTGAGAAAGAAAGAAACACGTTAAATTGCCATGCTGTATGCTTTCCCTGTGCTCTGTAGGATGGTATAATCATGAAAATACAGAACATTACCAATATTCCTATCATCTCCTATTTTCTTCCCAATAGCACTCTGCACATGAAGATTTTAACTTTGTTAGAGAATTTTGGAACATATTCTGACTGTTGTTCTAAAACGTGTGAACCATATGCTCTGTGCATCACTCTGGACTAAATGTCTGTCATGCAGTCACCTGTGATGGTAAGGCTCCAAATTCTGGTGGACCTTTCCAAGCATATGTGCCCATGGTTTCAGCTGAACACAAGTGTTTACCCTAAGCAATTAGCCCCGCTGCTACCTGGAAGGTAGAGTGCTGAAAGCTAAAACACCAGCTTCACAAGCAGTTGAAGATCAGATTTTATTAACATTTATTTTTTATTCCCCTTATTATATGTGATGCAGTGTAACTATAACATTAACATTCACTGTATATGTTTAAAGCTCATTTATTGAAGCAATTAAAAGTACATTTAACCAGACAACAAGGATGGGATTCACCATTGCTATAGCAACAGAAGAGAGCAGTAAAAAGGTGAAAGGCTCCCACTCTCAATGAATAGCATGAGACAGAAGGGATAAACCAAAGGTTTCATTATCACCCCACACAACTGAAAGCAGGAATATTTGAGGAAAAGGCAGTAAGAAAGGGAAAAGGTTAGTTTAGGATATATATCTGGACTGAACTGCACTTTCTTATCCCTCCCTACTATAATCCCCCAAAGACATTGCCTTAAGAAGCAGCAGAGAATAACCTCATGGATTGCACCAAGCTAAGGGCTACCTTCAACAAGCAGGATGACAGGTGGCAACCTGCTTCGCTGTCTCATGCTCCACCTCTACAAATATCTGATTGCTCCTATTATACCAATGCACTCCGCATGTCATTGAGAGTGTGGGTGTTAACACAGTCTCTGTTATGCATTATGGCACCTCCAAGACATGCCGTACACGGTTAATTCAGTCAGTCATTTTCAAATGTATCATCTGCTGTTGATCTGTCTCTCCAGATGAAATCTAAGGTCACAATTGCAATAAAACCTCTTTGCATTGTTCCCATAAAGAGCTGTGGAGGTTGTTTTTTTAATTGCTTGGGGTTTATTCTTTTGAGACACAAAGATTGAGAAAAGTTTACATAAGGACATAAGGTAAGTCAGGAAATGATAAACCGAAAAGGGAAGTGCAGATTTTGTACATAATGTGTTCACATTGCTCAATTTTGAAGAGAAACTGGCAGCTGCCCCCAATTAGAAAAGCAGCTTAGGTTAGCTCTGTTGTATTGCACCCGATGGGGCTACCACAGTGCAGCTAAAGAAACTGTCATGAGAAGCAAGAAATCCAATTTCATTCCCCCCTCCCTCTTCTTGAGATAAGAGAGTTCTGCTATTGCAGGCTAAAGATTACAGATGGTTTTCACATGCACACCCATGTCATACTCTTTTAACATTCTCATATGAGCACTGGAGATAAATTCCATAGCAGTAGAGGTTAAAAACAGTCTCAGTCCAGTGTAAAATATCACCATGAAGGAACAGAAAAACAATAGCTGCAGAAAGAACAATAGAAACAGCTAAATTATTGAAAACGTTTGGGACTTCCAGCTTGCTTTTTGTATAGATCAAATGCGGAGTAGGCATGACTAACTTCAGCCATTTTCTTTCATCTCCACTGCCAACCTGCTCGAAACAGGGCAGTTTTTTTTCCTGCTGCCAGCAGGTTAGCACCGTGCCACCTCCCTAAGGGCTCAGCAATCAATGGCAAAAGCAAATCAAAGTTACCACCACCACCCCATTTGGCCCCTCTGTTTAGCCTGCCAGCAGTGAGGTTCTGGTGATGACCACGTTCTGTGTCACCCAAACACCTGTCTCCTGGGACCTGACAGGAGGTCAATATCTCACGTTACACAGGTGATTACAGGTAAATAACAGATGGTACAAAATACCAAGTTTAGTCTGAGAATGAGTTGCAACATGGACAAAGCAAAACAGATTTAGACATTGCACAGTTATCCCTCAGACGTGCACAGTTATCGCTCAGACAATGCCCTCCTGCTCACTGAGACCCTAACAGAGAGGCACAGACACCAAAACACCTCTCCCTACAATCAACCTGGGATGTGGACATGGCTGGGAAATGCAGAGTGATAATTCAGCACTGGTGCTTCACCCTAGAGAGATACCATTAGCCAGTATAACATAAAAACCAGCTTTGCTTGCCTTGCATTTTACTGTAACCCAGAAAACTAGCACAGTGATAGGAAAAAGCCAAGCCACAGGGAATACTTTTGCATCTTAATCTGCCGTTGTCCAGTTTAATCATATTAAGCACTCCATGGCAGCAGAACGTGGGCCAGGGCCTCTACCAACTTCTCGAGTTTCTCTGTAAAGTTTTGTGTCTCAGATGTCTCTTTCCCACACTGCACATTCATATACACGCATTATTTTAGGTTCCTGTATGCTTCACCCAAACCCTGCCTCAATTCTCGAACAAGGTATTGCCCTTCTTGCCCTCCCCAGCTGAATGCTGCTTAGGAGATCTGCAATTGTACAAAACACCATCCTGGGGGCAGGCATTTTGGTTTACTGCGGCCAAAAATCCAATGATAGTCATCTCATAGATATATCTACTAGATATTCATCTGTAAGACAGATGCTCCACCACTTGCGTGAGACAGCAACTAATGAGTAAACTGAAATCATCTAGATCACCTTAACTACCACAGCATTGCAGGTGACCATTTCTCTCAATCTCTGTTACTCATTGCTCTACCTAGGACTCTGGGGAGAGGAGCCATCAAATGCAAATTGGATAGGTGGCCTGGTGTTAGGGTGGTTATTGGGCAAGTGTGAGAGTTAAGGTCCACTCCTTCTCCGATGAGTTTCAATTATCTGTGCTTGAGGCTAGACTACCACTCACTGAGCTATAATGTGCTACCCAGGATCAAAGTATATTTCATCTTTGCAGAACATATTATGTGCTGGGGTCTTCGATGCACCCATCATTAAGTTCAGCCAGAATTAGCTATTAATCTTACAGCCTATAAAAACTGTATTTGGGGATTTTACAGAGTTATAAGTAAGAACAATGCACATTCCTCAAACATATAAGCTCTGTCACCATTCTAGAAGTCTAAGCAGGTTTAAAAAAAACAAAAGGGAAAATGATGGTTCACAAATAATTTGCTGGCTGAGAGAAAAGTAATGAATAATTTACTTGACAAACATGATCACATAATAGAACACATATTCATACATCTTCTTAATTGATGGAAAAAATAATTGACTAAACGCTGCAAAAAGAATGTGACAAATTAGAATGAAAATACATGATGTGGTCCAAGCTTCGTTAGGGCAACAGAAATGCAGCAGCAAATTCAATCATTTGGGGTAAGAATCCCAAATGTATAGAACCACATTCCCATGTTTCTCCTTTTGTTACCACTAGGACTATGCAGCTTTCATTGTTTCACTGACTGATAGCACAGATCTGATAGCCACAAGTCCTTAATAGGTTTTGCTTTCACAAAGCACTGCAAGATAAAACCCTTCAGTCACCCTGCCAGCTGTCTAACAGCAACAAGCTCTCACCTCCCAGCTCTGCACCAAAATGAACCAGCACCCTGAAGGGCTCCCACCTTTCTGCCACCTTGAATTCTGTGCTGTCAAGTTGGTCATGCCGCCAATGGAGATACTTTAAATATTCTTGGTGAAGCGGCCAAGGAAAGGAGCATTTCTGGCATGACCAGGTTTATTATGCAGTACTTCTTGCCCAGTTTGACAAGCCAGGTGGCCACAGAGGGTCATGGGCTGTTGTACAGCCTGACCATTTTTGCTTGGGTGCTCTTCTGTACAAATCCTTCATATCTTAGTCAAGGACTAGAGCAGACTCCAAAACAACTAAGGGTTGGAGCTCAATCTGGCTCTGCCTCTGCTCCCTGTTTCTCTCTGCAATGTCTGGCTCTGATATGCTGGAGAAGCCTAGTTTGTTATTCAATGCCCACAAACTCCCTCCTTCCCTGTTCAAGACTCTCCTACCTGCCTGCTGCATGTGCACTGTGGAATCATCTCCTCTATGCAAGACCAGAGAAGGCTATGTCCCTTTCCTTTTTCCAGCAGGACAGGGCAAACACCAACCTCATCTGCATCCAAGTCACAAAGGCCTGTAATATTTGGTCTAGTACTATGCTAGATCCAGTGGACATTGCAGGCTGAGATGATGATTTTCAGTGAAGTGATTTGCACAGATCATTTCAATCTGAAACCAAAATAAAGTTCCAGTAAAACAACATATGCTGTTCTGCTCATGAAGTTTTGAGTTGTGCATTGATTCAGGATTACGTATGGCTTCCACCAACAGTACTTTATGGTTCACGCTAGCTCTGGTGCCCTAATATGACACTGAACTCTTTGCATAAAAATGAGTTTACTTAAGGTGGAAAAGACCTCTGTGTCTGTGTGGTTCCTAGGAAGTAGCTCAACTGAGCTCTGCTCCACTAGATTCAAGAAAGATTGGGGTGGAATACACTTCATTAGCCCCTTTTTTCTGCTGCATCTCGCCTAAGTATTGATGAACTCTTGCCTTGTTTGGCTGGGAACATGTGAAGAAATGCAAAAGGCCTGAGGCAGTGCCAGCAGCAGTTGTGTTTCACAGAAAAGAAACAGTGTCTTAGCTTTGCAGACTGAATATACTGCTGCAGGAGTTTTCTTTTGAGGATGCATGAGCACTCACACATCCACTCAGGGACACACACGTATCCCCCCACAAGGTCTGCTTTGTTCCACAGCCTTTATTCTTTGTTACTGCTCTAGGTAAATAATACACATTTTTTAAATTGTTGAAGTACATATTTATCCGCAATGTATTGCTATGGTTCCAAGGGAGCTATTCATTTCTACTGGATAAAGCACAGCATCAGCACATATGTACTCTATTAAACAAGTCTTCCCTCTCTCTCCTTTTATATTTCTCATTTAATTAATAATCTCATTTCTCAGTTCACTGCTGCTATTTTTCAGTGACCTCTATTCAAAACCACATTCAATCTACTTTGTCCTATTTTGCACACACCAAAAAAATCTCCCTTAAAGTATGTCTGTGTCCTTTCTGATTACCGTTTCACAGTCTCTTTTTTTTTTTTTTTTTCTTGGGGGGGTGGAGCGGGGGAGATAGAACACATGGAGAGGGGTGAGAGGGAAGAAAAAGGGGTTTCATGAATGTAGGAGAGACTGTTTTATCTATCTCCTTCAGGATGTATTTGACACCATATGACCCAGGGGAGTGAGCGCTCAGAGAGACAGAGGACATGCAGCGGTCAAGCAGAGGAGGCAAACACAATACTTCAGAGTGCTCTGCGTCTACTGAGTGTATTTAAGAGAATCCAGTGAGGTTTCAGAAACATTTTGGTGCTGACAAATGCAGCAGCAAAATTCTCAGACATCTCATATGGAGAAAAGTTGGGTGAGCTCTCAGCACATCGCAAATCCTACTCTTTAACATCTTAATGGCTCAGTTACTGACAAATAAAACGGGATACCTCCACTCGATTATCAGTTCATGATGCTATTAGGGGTTTTAATACTAATTTAGAGGAGAGGAGGATTAGAGTTGTGTTAGATTAAATTAGTCTCACCTTAGATACATCATAGAGATCAGTCATTATCAGCTAAAATTCTAATCTTAAAAAGGATTTTTCCGCCATGTCTGCCTAGATATCACTGTTGGAGAATTCTAGGCTCTATAAAGAATGGTGCGTTGTATTGTTGTGATCCTGCTTCTGATTTACAAAATATTTTGCATCCAGTGGTCTGTTTTAAAATAACCTTTAACCTATTCTGTGCCTGAGTGTTTTAGCTGCATCAGAGAATAACTGAAAGGACTCGAGACTGTGTTTAAATGTTTCTCCAAGACTATATTTAGATGATTCTCCCTCTCCAAGTTTCTCTGGTACTCAGACAGGAACCAGGAGTCTATATGTCCCAGATGGGACACTTCTGAACATTTTTTTAAGTACCCAGAGTATATTGAACTCAAAAAGGAGGCACTGCAAGATGTTAGGCACTGGATGGCTGAGGAGTATTAAGTAGTTCTCCAATGCAGCTAATGTAGGAGGCTGAAATACTCCACAGCAGGATTTCAGGTGCCTCTATAAGTAGACAAGAAGTCTGAGGAGAAGACTTGAAGATGTATGGATAACTTCTGGTCTCTGAACTTTTCCCTGCCTGTAAAGTATCCTACATATTTCGGTGGCTCTCCATTTTCTGGGCTATGGGGAAATCTCAATTCTATGGGGTTTCTAATTCTAAGGAAGCATGAGTTCAGGCAGACTTATTAGAACAGCTTCAGCATTGGCCCAGCACAGCCTTATCTAAAGTGCAGGCAAGCATTTGAACTCAGGTGTAAAATCTGCCAGATACTTATGGACTGTGCCTGAGTTGGTTGAGTGCTGCCAGATCTCCGTCAGGGAGCAGCAAGCTGCAGAGACACCTCAGGAGCATCACTGGCACGACTGGATGCAGCAAAACTAACACAGGCAGGGACTATTGCTGGAAGCAAGCTCTCTCCACAAACAGACATTTTGGTGTGTCTCCACCCAAGCTTCAGGTTGCAGAAGTCAATACAAAGACACCCACCTTGGTTCAACAGGCAGACAGCATGTCCCTCAGACAACCCTGAGCTAACAAACCCAAGGTAGCCACAAGCAGGTTAGGCAAAGGAGCAGCTCTGATGTTTCTGCAGCAGTGGTTGTTTCACCATCTAAATAACACAGCTCAATGAGTGCTGCCTGTGTGCTAATCACAAAAATCCTGCCAACCGTGTTTTGTGTTGGGATGAGACTTTGTATTACACTGGCTGTTTGAGTTTCCTATTAAACGTGAAGTTCTGTACCATGTTGGCTTTGATTTTGTAGATGGAAAATGTTAGCCTAATTAATGTTACTGCAAAGAACATTAAGGTTATTAGTATTCACGATTTCTGGCGCAGAATGAGCATAAGTTTGGATAAGGAAGAAATCTTCTGGCACAAAGGGTTATGGTTATTTATACAAGGAAATTCTACACCTCCTGATGAAGCACTTAGCTCTGGCTGCTGTCAAACTCTAAATGGGCTGTGGTTATGTTACAGCATGGCTGTTTTTATTTCCCGTGCTAACAATATGTTCTCTCATCAGACACCAACTTAAACAAACTCAGCCTTTTCACTCTTAGCAAACAATAGCAATCTGACATGCAGAAGATCCTATCCAGTATTAAGGCATAAATGGTTAATGCCTGAAGCTCAAGAGATGAACTGGTTAGTAAACTGCGAGCTGTTAACTAAAGCCCTGTGCAGAGGTCTTGACAGAGATCAGATTCCATTTAAAACCAAAAAGCCACCGTGATTCCTTTCCGCACACTCAAGATGAATTTGGGTAATAGAGGTACCACAACAGGGGTACATTTAAATTGGAATGGCTTTTCAGTATGCACAGAACAACAAGACAGTGGTGGCACTGGGTGGAAGAACTGCGTGACTGAGAACAAATGCACACATAAGAGAGTGCTTACAAAACTACATCATACGCTTGGACAGGCCTTCTCTGCTGATCTGTGCTTTCAGCAAAGGGCAGAAGAGCAGCCCTGTTGGACAGGGCAGGCTACTGAAGAGAAACCATGGAAAAATCTTGTGGCAGAGTTCTCTTACATCCAATCCTAACCCATTTTCCCAATGTAAGAGTAGAGATCACAAACCTTGCTTCCTAGACAGCCTGGACTGGAGGGAGCCCTGATTGTGAATTACCTGATTTTAATTGTGTTACTGTTATCCCAAATAACAATACACTGAGAGTTTCTCCTTTTTTCAGACAGTAAGACCCTTAAAGGCTTAATCACTAGCTGACTTGTGGTGCTTTCCATAAAACTTGTCACTTCAGTGTCTTGTCCTGCTTCCAACATGTGTGGTTGTAAGACCTAAATCCTCAGTTCTGATCAGATGCAGAAAACCTTTCTAAGAGCTTACCTGGTTCCTATTGCAGTCACATTCCCCCCCTCAAGGGAAGTAATGTGATTTAGAAAGAAATTAGGAAATGTTTTTTGTATTTATTTCTATGAGAAGGGTTATAACAGTCCAGAACTTCTTTCAGCACTACAAAACTACTACCAACACATGGCAAATTTCTCTGCGTTCTTTATTTCAAAATGCTCTTGAACAAAGATGCATATCTCAGGTGGCCCCAAATTTGTGTATTTCACAATAAACATAAACAGTTCTGAGGAATTAGAAATCTGGGCCTGTGTTCTCTCTTGTTTTCCTCAAATTTTCCCCACTGTCCTCATATTTCCCAGTCATCTGCAAGTTTCAGTACTTTAGAATGGCATGCTGTTTGGATCACTTATACTCAAGGGAAAGATAAGTGTGGTCCTCAGCTTGCTACCTTTTCCAGCGCTTAACTGTTATCTTTCACTGACATCCCCTGTGTCCTATCAGTCTCTAAGCTAATCTTTAATCCATTTCACAAGTACTAACCCTCATGTCAAACTACTGACTTTCCTGATCAATCTTTTTTCCCTTCTTTTCTCTGTCTTTGTTGTACCCTTAGAAAACTAGATAAATATCTTTCATTTTTCACCCTTTCCCCCTCATTTACAGGACCTTGGACTTCAAGTACATGTGCCAGACCTGGACTTTTTTCTTTCTTCTTTTTTTCTTTTTTCTTTTTTTTTTCTTTTTAGTAAGCCTTTTTCCAAGCTATTGTTAAATCATATCTGAGATAAGTATTTTTTATCTTGTGTTTTCAGCCGGGGACTCAAAATCAGGCTTCTGACTCTGCTACTTACTGTGTGTGTGGCCCTTGACAAGTCAGCCACCCACTCTGCTTCACTTTGTCATTTTGAACAATAAATATAGTGACCAAAATTTTCAGAAATAATGGAGTTAAATACTCAGTTTGATATACCTTAAAGAAAAAAAAAAAGAAAGAAAAAAGAAAAAAAAAGAAAAAAAAGAAAAAAAACACTCTTCAGTTATTAGAAGACAAGAGGGCAGATCATTCTGAATATGAGACTTGCTGAGGTGTACCAGATTGATTTCACTGGGAAATTAGGACTTCAAATAAGGGATCAGAGTCAAGATAATTTCTTGCACCTGAGCTCAAGTTCTACATTATGTTTTGCTCACCGTAGAGATGGGGTAATTGAAACACAGTGACTAATTTCCCACAAGTCACATAAAAGGTCATTGAGAGAGAGAAACAAATTCCAGTCTGGAAATTTCACGTTCATCAGACTATCTATTCTAGTAAAATTTGTATTTTCCCAACAAAACACCAAGAGTCCAAGTTTCCAGCCTTGACCCAGATTATTTCTTCAACACTGTCCAATAATTAACTTTTCTGATGGAAAATCAGAAATCTTATGCTCCTAAAATGGCTACACCATTTTGGCATTGTCAAGCTGTGAATAGCACTTCCCTGTGAATAGGGAGCATACAGCTGTTGAAATAATACAAACTTTGACACAAATGTACATGTTAGCATAAAGAATTCCTGCAGATTCTCAGTAGTAGCAACATTGATTGTCATAAGTGTCATTTACAAAGTTACAAAATAGGCAGCTTGGACCCCCCCACATTCATGTATTTCTATTGTATATTTACTATATATTGGAACAATTATGTATTTGCAAACTGTACTAACTGTTTAGTGTCATCTTTATATTTCATTCAGTTCAACTCAGTTCATTTCAAATGATCTTCAGCATTTTACAACTATGCTCTGGTTGGTTTCTCATACAGAGAGTCAAACAAGTCACATTACTTTCATATGAACTCCTTCTAGTAGCCTGCTTTTGGGAGCTGCCTTTGGCTTGGTGCCTGCCCCATGATACAAGGTCAGTGTTGTATTTGCATAATGACCTTTTTGTAGCAAGGCTCCCTATGTACAGAAGGGATCATGCCCTGCACAGAACCCATGTACTGCATTGACATTGGCAGCATTGTCACTGCCAAGGTGAGAGGCAGCGCTAAAAGCCACAGGTGGAGGAGTGAGGAAAAGAGAGCACGATAGCTGCACAAGGCCACTTATCAAACTGAGTCAAGCACTGGAAAGTCTCAAGAGTTCCTCCAGGGAAGAGTCTCCTTCTCCCTCTGCATCGCCTGTGTCCCAAGGTCTGACCTAACAAATACAGATGAGTCATTTGCTGTGACTCAGAGAGATCATTTTCAGAGCTGAAGCTGGGGCAGACATCAGGAACAGTCCAGGAAAATAATGGTGTTCTGATAAGCAGCTTGTTCTGCGGGAGTGAGAAAAATCCTGATGATTTTCCTCTCCATTACAAAGCTTCAGGGCTTTCACTGCTCCCCTTCACTCATGGCATGCATTCACAGAGTCCTCCAGCTAAATGAACAGGCAGCACTGTCCATCAATGCCACCTGCAGAATAAAAACAGAGACCTGTGCAAGGAAAAAACAGCTGTTTGTGCTCAAAAAACATCTAAGTACTTCTCTGGGCATGCAAGTGAAGGGGTAGAGGACAGAATGCATAGAAAAAGCAGGGAGCTCCAAAGCAGCTGGCAGTCAGGACCAGCCAAACCCAGACTGTATCCCAGCATCCAGATGTCTGTTTAGTTCAGAGCATCTTGGTGTTCACAGAGGAGCCCAGGCTCCAGCACAATCAGGATTTCTTACTTCAAACAACCTGGTTTCTCCTTCCAGGAGAGCAGCAGCTCCAAAGAAGAATGACTTTACTGTGAGAAAAAAAAAAAGAAAAAAAAAAAGACAGGCAGACACCTTGAGAAATGTCCTTCGTATGATTTAGTGCAATGTTCTTGGAAGCTGTCATGCAAAAACAGAGAAGGGAGGGAAAGATGAGAGAAATGACTGTTTGAAACAGGGAGGTTTACAGTGCTGAAATGCTCACTGAAGCGCTTTACTCTTTTAAAATGAAGTCAACATTGGCAGAAGCATTTCTTTCTCTTTCGCCCATTTTCCTAAATAACCTACTATGCACACTAATTATTCTATGCTCTCACCAGCGTTCTGAGTTAAGTCCTGATGATCTCAACAACAGCGACTTCAGTAATACATTCTTAAAAAACTCTCAGATGCATAAATTTAAAAACAAAAACAAAAGTCAAATAATTATCTGTATTTTCCCAGCAGCAGTACATGCCAAATAGGAAAAACTGCCATCCTTCTGCTTTGTTTTGACTTTTTAGATGTGATACCTCATTAACAGCAGTGCTTTTCTCACTCCAGTCACTCCATTTCTCAGTTCTAGCCATTACTCCAAAGGGAGAGCCTCAGTAAGCAGACAAATATGTGTGGATATGCATATGCAAAGTCCTTAGCTCCCAGGTTTCCTGGACTGCAGAGTTCCCCTCTCTTTCCACACAGACAACCATTCAACTGTCCCTCTTCCCCATCCTTAGTAAACCCCAGCATTTCACAGATACCATCTACCTTTTGCTTTAGACACCGGATACCTGATTCATATCTAGTCCTATACCAAATGTCTCTTTTTAGATTATGTTTAGCTTTGACGGCTGCTGTTTCCGTTTCTAACCTACGAGAAGACCTTGGAGGCCTGAGAGCTTGCCTGGTTTATTTTTATACATTTTCTTTTGCAACTACATCAGCTGGTCTATTAAAACATGCTGGCTCTACCTGCAATGCTTGCTGAGCTATAAAGAGACACTTTAGCATCCAGAACCCTGCCCCCGTCTTCTGTCTTCTGCTTGTCCTCCCTCCCATCCCCTTCCAGCAACCGAGCACCAGCTGCTCCTTTCATGCCAGGCTCCTTACAAGTGCACACACACAGGAGCCCACCAGCAGCCACCTCTCAGGCTCAGCTATAGCTGGTGCTGCTTTCATTCCTGCCTATACTTTCTCAATGTGTGCTTATGTGGGGATCTGGACCATGCTCACTGCCCAGAAACTTACAAACCATTTTTTCTAGAACGATCTTTCAAACCTCTGTGGAGTCAGCTGGACCCAAGATAGCACAGCACCTTGCAGATACAGGCTCTACTGAACTGCCTGGAGGCAGAGGATGCAAAGTTAACTGTAAGAGTTAGCATTTTCTGTGACTAAACCCTTAAAGAGGCTGACAGGGAGCTGCTTTAATTTGGGGAAGAGGTGCCTAAATCATCTGTAAACATTATGACATTTCTTTATTCTGTATCCTCCGCACTTTGCACTTCTCACCTGCTGCAACTAGAAGAGATTTCAGAGTGTATTTAGTAGGTAATTATCCTGGAACTGCAGACGCAGTTATAAAATGCAAAACTGGCCATATTTTTACTCTTCCTCTTTATGAATAGCCACAAAACATCCACTATCCAATCAACAGCCCTTAAACCTGAGCGATGATATGTGACCAGTTCCACTGAAGATGTTATCCATTCATGCGAGAAATAAGCAGACACAATTGTTGGAGATAATTAGTTTGTACTCCACGGACCCATCACGAACCTTGGCACTGGTAGTCACTTAACAAGAGTGCCACAGGCTGTTTTTCTGAGAGCAGGGAGCTTCTGCATGCACCAGTCCATACAACAAACACTTGGCTCTTTTATTTACGTGCTACATGCTTTCTGATAAAAGCTGCTTTGATCAGTTTTAGCCAAAGACCGGACTCCAAAGCAATGCTCTTCAAAAGATTTAAGTATTCACATTGGCTCTTAGAGAAGAGCAGGTGTGAATATGAATTAAATCCAGAAAAATCAGTGTAGCTATTCCAGGTTTATAAATACCACTCTTTGCTGAAATGGCAGTCTTCCACATCTGTCAAACTATTGATATAGCACCTGAACGTCATGGTTGATGACCACGTAAAAGCACCAAAGGTAGCAGTCAGATTTTTTAATCTAACTTCCATGTCTCCTCTTATGCCATTACATTTTTAGATTCCTCAGTGTGACAATTAATGTTGTTCAGTCAACTTCCCAAATTTCTGCTCTGCTTTAGTTTTTATTTCTCATGTATGAGTAGCTACATTGCTGATTCTCAAACTTCTGATGAAATTTCATTTAAGACAAGCTTTGTTTAAAATGGATATCTTAATTTAGAAAATTACACACGGTTCTGTATGCCCTACTTGGGCTTGTACCACATTATATTAAATACAATCAAAATTCTCATTCAGTCAGTATAGATACAAAGACTTTCAAATGTCAGTGTTGCCAGACCTTGGTACTCAGTGCTATCATATTTTTTTTGTCATGATACAACTTCTAAGCAAAAAAAAATATATCCCCAAAACAAACAAACAAACAAAAAATAAAAAAAGATTCCTGTCCGTTTTGGACCAACTCAGTTAATTATAGGGAATTTTTTATAGGGAGTTTTGCATGGGAAAGCCCTGAAGTGTTATTTTTCTCCTTAGGGGTGATATGAGGGGGAGAGAGAGAGAGAGACAGATTTTGAGGTTTAATTGTTCATGGAGGCAATAGGGGTCCTTTTAAACTCAAAATCGAAGATTCCTCAGTACAGGCTAGTTGCATATGCAGCAGGAGCACTAAACTTCATCTCTCATAGGGGCAGCGTGTGGCCCTTGTAGAGCATAGCGTTTTGGCATTGGGAAAACAACTGGAGGAATACTACAAGGAAACGACAAAGGAAAAATCTTGAAAGTCATAGTATCATTTTAAAGAGTCTACTACATGCTGATATTCTGGAGCATAAAATGATCTCCACTGTATTGAAGAGATTTGTTTCAAACCTCTTCCTGCAGGGAAGCTGTTATGATGATATAACAGGTCCTGACTCCTGTAATTTATAAGATATGTCCAAGCTGTGAAAAGCTGAAACATTCCACAATTCAGTTTAATGGAGGTCATCATAGAAATTATTGTGAACAAGAAATTTACCAAGTTTGGTGTGCTGTGGCTTGTGATAGATCTGCACAGCTGCATTAGAAGTTGCTGGCAAGAAATAATACTTTACCCTTTTGCACGTATTTTGGGGTTTGCAGGGTTGGCCATTAGTTGCCTTTCAGGCCCAGATCTACAAAGTTTCAAGTACATAATCTCCAATTCAAATTGGCAGGAGTGAGTGTTTCAGTGCCTTAATCAAAATAAGGTATCTACGTATCATAGTGCTGCTTGTGCTTTACAGCCTGCAGCCACAACATCTGTCACATACGGGCTGGGCTGGGCTGGTGCCTGTAAGCAAGCACACCACTGAGGAGACAAATTTAAAAGAACAATCCTCAAACATCTCTTGATATCAAAAAGCTCAGGGCCAGGCATCATGTCAAAAGGAGGGATGAGGAAGAGATTTTGTTCATGGGGTCATTCTACTGAAGGACTGGATGTACACGGGTATAATAGATGTCAAAACCTAGCCTTTAAACTACTGGCTGCAAGCAGTTAAGGGAGAGTCTTCAGCTTAAGCATTAGACTACCACTTTGAGATTAAAGAGTTTTCAGTTAAACCCCAGAAGTAGAACTTGCCCTTGTTAGTATAGAGCCACAGGAAATACCTCTATGGCTGTGACTGAGCCCTCATTTCCAACATAGCAAGCTCTGACAGTAGGCACTCTAGGCATTCAGACAGTAGGCATACTAGCAAACCTTCCGTTTTTTGGCAAGAAAAAATGTGTTGCACAGGTCAACAAAATCTGCAAGGCTATTAAGTTACATTCAGTTTGCAAATGTAATTTCATTAAATATTTGTCTTTTCAAAAATCCTAGAGAGCTTGTTTGGTTTGGGAAGGAGAACGCAACCATCTGCTTAGAGACAAAACAAGCAGCTCCAAAGCAGCTTGGATTCCCCCTGAGCAGCCCGCTGTTCAAATATCAAAAAGCACTGGGTTCTGAATATGGCATATGCATTAAAATTTGCTCAGAGGTTGGTGTTCTCCAAGCTGAAACCATCAGCTCTTAAACCCAGCTCTTAAGGGGAGAAAAGTAATAGCCAGATACCCCTTCAACTCTTTGTAGTTTAGGATCCCCTGGTGGGAATTTATTCATATTTTCCTATCATGATTATTTACTGTGATTCCTTTTTTCCCCTCTGATAACACTTTATGTTGCATCCCCTTGGACTTATTTTCTTGGCATGGAAACAAACGAAGGAGAAAATTAAGGCTTGTCATGAAGTCCTGGAGGATGCAGTTTCTCAGGTTTCAGGGAGAGATTACAGGGGAGAAGGTCACAAATAAAAGTTATTTCAGCCTTTTCACTAAACACTCACAGAGGTGAATTCTAGCACTCTTGTTGTCAGACAGGACCTGGCTCATGAGCTGTATTTGGAAAAAAAGGGATTCACCTGAACAGTCATTTCTGTATCTTTGTGTAAGAGCTGGGAATCCATTGCAATCAAGTCTACCCAAACCAGTAGTGAACTCTCCGTGCACATGCTACAGGAAGAGCTACTACTGGAGAGAATGGTTAAGACAGGACATTTTTTTCTCAAAGGGGGAAAGATGTACAAGACTTTAAGAGGAGGGCCAGTTATGTGAAACATAAACTTACTGTGAGATTATGCAGTTCCTTTCCTTTTGTTTTTAGCTGTGGTGATAACTTTAAGGAGCAAATTTACAAGACTTATAAATCTTATGAAACAAGTTTCCCAATTTGTTTGAAAAATTCCCAAATTGTTTGAAGGATATTTCCCCCTTCAGAAGGGAACAGATTCAGAACAAGTTACACATTTTTTCATAAAGGTGACATCAGAATAGGTCTAGCAATAACATCCTCATGCAAGGTTTAAGAATAAGCTTTTTCAACCATAAAATTACTAATTATCTGCCTTGTAAAAAGATAAATAAAGTGAATGTTTCATTACTGTCAGGCTCTTGATTTCTTGTTTTATATGGAGCAAAATTAACCAGTTTCAGCTACACAAGTATGAAAATTTGAGATATGTCGTTAGCTTTCCTGAAAGAAATCATAAAGAGCTGATTGTTTTTACTTTTTAATTGAACTTCTTTCAGCCTGGCAGACAGCTCCTCTCCTAAAAAGAGTGGAGAACGTGTGGCACTGGAGCTGTTTCTGAAAGGTATACTATCAAAAAGTTATTGTGATGGTGTCCGAGGGCTTGGATTCCCAGCCATGTTTTCAGTTTTGTCACCATTTCTTTCCATTCCTTCAAGCAAATTAACTTCTCTGATCTTTGAGAGTTGAGGATTTTTTGCATAGTGCATACCAAGGAAAGAAAAGCTGATACAGTGCAGCATGCAAATGGCAAATATACTTGTCTGCAAGATATATCTACTACCTTGAGTACCTATGAGATTCCAGAAAACTGAACATCTGCTTGTGTGCTTTCGAGTCCACAGAATAGAAAAGGAACTATGAGTAGGGTTGCCTGACGGAGTCTTTGCAGAATTTAACCCTAACAGTTTTTAGCCTCAGGTCCCCCATATAGCATATCACTCAAGCATATCACCAAACATTGACAACGTAACAACCATAATACTCAGATTTCATTGGTTCAGGCTCTGATTTCCATGCAGTATTTGGGCTATTCTATATCTTTTCCTTTATACATAAAATTACGACCATTTATATGTGCATTTCCAGCAACTGCATCAATGTAAACAGTTATAATATCAACCTCTTAGTGCTACTACAATTACTACTCTCAGTCATATTATAATGGTATTATTTTTACACATAATGCATGCCTATAAAGTTCTTTGAAATCCTCTGCTGAATACAAGCAGCAACCTTCAAGAAAGTTTTGAAGGATCTGTACAGCACTGGATTTTATGATCTGGCAGATGCAATACATCTCTTCTAAGAAACAAAGGGGCTTAGGGTTATCTGACCACATGTTAATAACTCCGGCTTTGTTGCTTGGAACCTCAATGGAATCATTGAAAATTTAGTCAATACAGTTAATGGAGTTTACACCATGACTGACTGATCAAAGTTTGCCAATAGCGTTCAGTTTAGCAGTGAATTCTAAGCTCCACATATAGATGAGATTTCCACACTTATTAAAGTTATATAACTATCCCACAGTGTAGATAAATGAATTTATGAATATCATCCTATTTTTCTGACCTGGGATATTTTGATTTGGGTACGCTGCTCAGGAATCACCAGAATCCAGAAGTCTAACAGGTCTCCTTTCTTCAAAGTAGCTCCCCTCTCAGGTTTGTACAGCAAGTCACGCACTTCTGCAACGCTGCAACCAGTTCCAACTAACTCATAACAGGACCTTTTTAATATACAACTCTCAACATTTTCGTTATCCATCCAAACACGCTGATAGCAACCAACAGCATTTACATAATGCACCATTTTAAATAGCTGGGCTATAAACAAATTTGCAATGTAGGAGTGGGTACCAAGACACCACTACTGTGGCATGGAGCTTCGGCAGATTTTACAAATTTACACCCAAAAAAATCAGAAAAACTCCTTCCAGAGGTTCATTACACAGCCCTAGTAATGGGAGCAACAGAGTCCCATGGGGAGTTACATCCAGCTCCCCAAACCAAAGGAGGAGGGTGTGAGGTGCAGATTACTCAGCCACAAACAGACATGAAGAGGTACATATTTAAAAGGTCCAACACAAAACACAACTGTTAAAAGGTGATAAAAAGTGCAGTTGAAAGTATTGAAATGATTCCATTTAGGCCTGCTGAACAAACTTAAAATATGTTTCATGCATATAATATACAATAATTACATCATTTACCTGTACATTACTGTAATTTATATCTTTGAAGATGAGCAAAGCCAGAACAAAATGTCTTAATCAGCTTTTTCTTCAGAATATTTGGATTATGCAGAAACTGATATTGTATTTAAATCAATAATAAGAATTTTTTCCACTGATTCAGTATCCTTGATAATGCTCATAATGCTTGGAATGCCTCATCCATCAGAAAGATCAAAAGGAATCTGGGGTTTTTCTGTCTGGGACAAGCAGAGTGCCAAGGAGACCAGTAAGCTGAAATGCAGGAGATGTGTAAGAGGTCATGCCACAAGCCACATGGTGGAATTCTGAAAGAAAAAGAAAAAAAAAAGTAATATTCCTCATGGCATCACGCTGCCTGTGCACTACCCTAATGTGACATATTGCAGCTTTTGATGTGAAGAAGCAACTGCTGTAGTACAGAAGGTCCAAGCCTGTTCTATTCATCCATGCTTCTCTGAGGTCACAAAAGCTGGAGAAGCCCAACTTGTCTCACTCTGTAATGGATCTCTCTCATCTCACTCTGTAATAGCACCTCTTGTGCCAACCAGGCTCAGACACTGCTAACAGAAACTGAATCAATACTTAGAAGTTCTGAGGCAAGATTTGCTAATGACAAAGCAAAACAAATGGATGCAGTTTTGAAAAAGAAAAGCAGATTCATATTATATTATTTGCCCTGAAAAAAAATCAAGATTGTTTCTTTTACCCCACATAGATAAAATAAACAAATAAATAAATAAACACCACCAAACAAAGGACATAACAACAACAACGCATCTTTATTTTCTGGCAGAAGTTGTCTTAACAGCATAACAGTGGACTGAAATTATGTTCTGGATGCGTTAGATCAACTGATGACAGCAAAAAGGAAACTGAGTATCTGTTTTTTGATTCTGACATTAACTGTGTTTGAATACATAAAAGCAAAGCTACATGTTGAATGGCTTAAATGTGATCTTTCATTTTTCATGGAGGTAAAGCTCTCCAAGATTTTTCCAGGAAGTGGTATAATTATCAGGACATGGTAGTTAATAGCTGAACATAATTTAAAAAGAAAATGTTCTAGGTAACTTGCAGACATTACTCTGAAGCAGACATGGGATACCAAAACTTAGCATACCTACAAAACCAGCTGTTATTAAATGTATTTCTGCCATTGCTGTAAATGCTATTTTACAAGTCTGGAATCTGCCTGTTGGCTTATTCTAAGCTGAGCAATATCAGCTCCAGTGTGAGGGAGATGGCAAAATTAGAGAAACCTCATGCTGCCAGAGGAGCAGACTGAAGAGGCTGCAGAGACATGGTTTTCTTTTCTACAGCAATTAACCAGATGTAAGATATACTGAGGTTTGTTTCTGTATTTTCACCTCTGTTTGCCTAGCTTGAAATTCAGTTCAGCGTTCATGACAATAGATACACACTTCTTCTACCTGGATGGGGTAGAAACATTGAATATTGATATACTTTAAAATTAGACAGATACAGAACATGAGTCCTCTTTTCAGGGAGCTCTCCCAAGCCACAGCATGCCTGGAGACAGTCTGAACCTTCCCTGGGAGATTGACTTTCATAGTTCTTATACCAAGCAAAGTCACATAGAATTTGTATGTCTCTGTTCACCAGCAACATAAGCATAGCGCTTATCTTAATCCCATCAACCTTGTGAGAACTTCAATAACATAAAAAGTGTTTACATTCAATTTGCTCCATTGCAAGGTCTAAAGGAAATTTCACTTATTATGAGCTGCTAAAAAAAAATGTGTAAAAAGAATATAATTGTCCCCGTTTTACAGGTGGGAAAACTGAAAAGATGTATGCTTAAGAGTTCACAATGATTTGGTGGCTGGAATAGGAAAAGGACTTCTAGCTCCTTTGAAACTGCAACATAAGTAGGATGTATTTCAATTTCACCCATCTGTCAAGAGGAAAGTCTTGTCACATTTTATTTTGTTTACTTTTTATTATCAGGAAAGAGCACTGACTCTGCCCTAAGGCTACAAGAACAAAAGCAGTTTCTGTTGAGGCTTTGGCTTCAGCTTCCTCCATTCTCTTTTCAATTACCTTTTAATTCAATATCCTTTGTGCTTGGATCTCGTCTAACCTAGCCGTGATCTTATGGGATTAGAGATCTCCTGAAAATATTGGATTATATATCTCTCCTACAAGCTGAAAAGAACCTAGCATGGGTTCATTCTTCTCTTCTGGGACACATTCATTAGTTACCATTTTCCTCAGGCTTTCCTAGCCTCTGCATGTGCAATTCTCTGCTGTGCAGCAGCTCAGGCTCTTGCTGCATCACATACTTGTGTAAGAGCACATTGGCTGTGTTTTCAAGGCTGAGTCTGTCCTCTGCAGACTCTGAATGCAGATAGCTTGGAATCTCAAATTCCTCAGATTCCGGAATCCTGCTTTCTTGAATGATTTTTTTCTCTGCACCCAGTCTAGTTTAGGAAGCAGTATTTTCTGAACTGGAAGTCATGAAGTCCCAGTTCAGTGGGAGTGCAGTGTTACCACTGCAAAGACCCACTACCAGCTGACATTTAGTCATAGTCCAGATAGTAAGAGATGGAGTAAAACTATCATCCCAGAAAAGAATACCCTATTTTATAAAAGCGAATAAGTGGTCTTCTTCCCATCAGAACATACTTTAACACTAAGCACTGGAAATGGAAATAGAAGGGAAACGAGAGATTATGTCATTCAGATTCTTAAATTTCCTCTTCTACCATAGCTTTGCAGTGTGCTCTAGAAGCATCTTAAGTAATGACTGACACCCATCATATAAGATTGTTTCTTGCTTTACTCTTCAGAGAAGATATGGTTTTCAGAGAAGATAAGGTTTTCATGCTGTTTTATTTTCTAGTTACTTATTGTATGTTCTCAGTGTTTCAGCTGTCTCACCACAGGCAGTCAAGCAGCAAACCTGTATGAATTGTATTGATATTTGAGATGGTTTTAAGATCCACCATGACCACAGTCTGAGCCAGCTACAGTTCTACTTCCAATACATGCAAGTTTCACTCTTGCTGAGGAAAATTTATTCATAGCAGAGGAAAGAAGCCTTTGACTATCCTCATCCTAAAGTTTTAGGTGACTTTTGGGATATCCTGGGCTCAGACCACTGAGCATCTTGAAATTAAATATTGGGACTGTGAAGGTTGCTAATATTTTTCATGAGACCCTAACAAAGTGGGAATTCGTCTGTGCTCATAGTGGCCTACTGCTCTCAGTAGGGTTGCTGACAAGACAGGATGTTGCATCTGAACCAGCAGTGTAGTGCTCATATTATTACCATTCATCCACGTTAACAGCTCAGAGAGGAAGAGGGGTGGAGGAAGATACCAATGTTACACCACCACCCTGAGAACTTTTTCATTCCTTCCACTCCTTGTCCACTACTTGGACATATTATAGCTTGGACTCATACACTAACTTAAATTACCAGTGCCTCCACATCTGGTGTAAGACAGCTCCAAATTTTCCCAAACTCTGAAAACTGTAAGCATTATTCACAGCAAATACAGAAGGCTCACCATGGCAATACGCGGTAAATCTGTCAGCCCAGCACTAATGGCTGAAGGCTGGCATTGCTCTGGAATTCATTACAGAGGAACCTGCTGCCCAACCTAATATGAGAAGAAAATCACGTTTTTCCACAAACGTGCAGTTTGACTTATTAAATTCGGCTGATTTTAAACAGCTAATACCACCTTCCACCTTGTTTGTTCTTAGATATCCAGCTTCCTTTTCATAATCATACTCCTGTTCCTTTCCAGATTTCACAATATATAGCCTAGCAAGTTTGAATAAGACAGCAAGAACTTCCACACAGAGACTGTATTTCCTAACCACAGTATGCCAGGATTTCCTTTATACACCAATCACTTCCAGTGACTGTACCCCTGAGGGGTCTCCCATAAACAGCTGTGTCAAGAAGTAGGACGCCACGTGACAGATGAATTAGTCTTGGACGTCATTTCAGCAAAGAGGTTTAGCTTCATAATTTTATTCTTTGGCAACTGCTAAGGATGCCACTTACAAACAGGTTTCCTACCTGTATTCCGGTTTAGGAAAGGAATATAAGTAGACGCAAATAATATGATTGTTGTTACTGCCTTCTTTTGTGCCACACTCTAAGAACTGCACATATTGCTTAACAATACTTGTTTACCTTAGGATCTCAAGCATGTTTCTTTCACCACTGCAACACAGAGGTTGATTAGTCCATTGGTATTCAGCAAGTACTGACAACATCACAAAATTCAATACGTATTTGGAGAGTTTCAAACATCCAGCTATTCTGAGTTGGAATTGCCTCTGAAATTTTAAAAAATGTTTCATAAATTGTACATCAATCAGCGCTACTAAGCGAAGCACAAGAGCAACAAACAGGAGAGAATCAAAACATTGCCTTTGTAGGACTGCCAGGCTGAGAAGAAAATGGAGTTGAGAGATTTAACAAGATAGAGGGCCAAAAAATATGTCAATGACAGACTTTTTTCATCCCCAGATTTGACCTAGTTGCAAGTGTACAAGTTCAGAATTTCTCACAAAACCAAAGAATTTCCATCCTGTGTTGTTGGCAGCTTCTCATTTAGGGTTACTTTTCCATTTGCTTTGCATCCAAGGTTTATAAAAAAATATAAAAGGTTTATAAAAAAAAGGTTTATAAAAATAAAGGCCGCAGGAGGCAAGAGATATTGCTTAAAATAAATAGGGCCAACATAGTTTTATTTATTTATATTTTTTAAATTTTTTAAATTAAGGCAAAACAACATCAAGGAAAAAAAATGTGTAGCTTCTAAGAAGTTTTACAGACTGGTGTAACAAACTGAAACAGCTCAGGGAACAAAACAGCCAGTGACACCAAGGAGAGAAATCTTAGGAATGAAAAGGTAGAGAAGACAAATACATTCCATTCATATTGCAACTGAGATGAGCATAGCAGATGACAGACAGGTGTAGCAGAACAGACTAAAATTGGAGGCAGGAAGGCTATGCATTTGTGATAATTAAATCCTGAGCTATCATTACTCACCTAAGAGAATGGAGTATATCGAAATGCAAATTATAATAGATAATTTCCATAATTACTAACTATAAAACATCCAGCTATTGCAAAAGTCAGTGCTAAATTCTCAAAGGGAGTTGGCCCTTGCAACCAGAATCAAGCATTGTAACACCAACATTTTAGGGCTTTTGCTGAGGGACTGCACAGAAACACAGACGGTTGTGCCACCCATCTGGCAAAGGGCAGACCTGGGTTCCAGTGACCGTATAATTTCAGTAAATATACACATAAGGTTAACTGAAGCAAAATATCTCTCACATTTCCCTTGTAGCTTTGTAATTGTGGGGCAGTAATATCCTCCTTTTTTCCCATCCAGATTTTTACAGTCAATAATTTTGCTATACGAACTGGTATAGTTTCAGGGGAAAAAAATATTATTCATCCCACAATATTTGATAGACTGATAGACGAACAATTAGCGTGGGAGATGCAGCTTCAAATCTTCCCAGGCATAGGAGACTGAGATTAATTTTCTCTGTCTCTGAAGTGACAGCTCTCATGACTAAGTCATTGGATAAAAGCATGCAGGGTAAAACATCCACTTTGGTGCAGGGATCCACGTGCTTGCTGTATTCCAGGAATACCTCTTGCGTTAGACCATAAAGAGCAGTCACGTGAAGAAACGGCTGTACTTCTGATCCCAGGACAGGTGACCCTTCATTCAATGCACTGCTAGGCATGACCATGCTGGGAGATATTAGTTTCCTAGAAAACTTTGTTGAGGAAAATTTAGGAGCCTAAAGCAAGTACAGAGGAGTTTTGAGGATCAAAGGGGTTTTGGATGTAAGTGAACACCGGCTGATCCTGTAAGCACCCAGGTAACTCAGGCATTTGTTTGAATGTAAGACTTTTCTATGTGCTCCTTACAGTAGGAAGCAGAGGGCCGTATAACATCTGTTGTCTATATATCTCAAAGTGACATACACATTTTTATCCCGTTATGTCTCAAGCCCAAGCCATCTTTCAAGCTAGGTCTTCTAAGGTGAAAAAGTAATGAAATAACCCTTTGCATCATAAAGCCCCAGTGGGTTCAGCTTCTGTGTGCAAATTCTCAGATACTATGGTTGATATAAGATTAGAAAAGACTCCACTGCAAAAAAAAACATGTCCTTTGATCCTGTAGGATAATAGGCTGCAGTGTTCCCAGGTTACAGTCAGAAAGCAATCTCCAAGAGGCCAGCTAGCTGGAGCAAAAAATAGGTTTCTATAAAACTAAAGTTAGGGAGAAAGTTGGAGTCTTTTGAATTCAATCACTTTTCAAGGCGTTCATCCCAATGGCATCCAAATACGAAGGTGAGAGGTGTGAAATAAAAAATGGAATAGAGTAGAATAGTTAGGCATTATAAATGAGTAGAAGGTCACAAAGGAGGCAGCTTTTTCTGGAACACATTAGCTTCAGTGACAAGTAAACCTTAAAAGTTCAAAAATCAACTCCATATGGACAATTCAAAGTTCAGTTATTTCTTTAAACTTTTGGACTATACTCTTCTGTGGCATAAGAAAACAGACCATGCTCTGCTGTCATTTATGAGATATAAATAAGGGTAATGGAGAGCAGGTATTGGCCTTTTAATTTCCGTAGCATTACACAAGCAATTTATCTGTCTCATCAGGCAGCAAATCTCCTGAGAAGAGACTTTCAACCAAAACATCCCTTTGGCTTAAAAACATGATAGAAATATCTGCTGCTGGAAAGTATTGCTAATTTTATTTCCAAGCTCCAATTGGAACCAGCAAATTCACAGAAGGCACCAAAAATGGACTTTATCAGAGATACATTTATTTACCCGGCCTTTTTCAAAAGCTTATAGCTGGGCCAAAGACACAAGCAGAACCATACTTTCTCAAAACCATTTTTCTTTCTCATTTAAGCTATAGTGTCCACCAAACTCATCTAGATCCTGTCTCCCTTTTTTATTACCGTAACAGGACCATCAGGTTAGAATCACAGACATATTGGAAGGAAGATTACTGCTAATGCCAGAAGCTGACTGAGGGACAGCTGGACAGGGTCTGATTCAGCAGCCACTCACTACAGGAAAACACCAAATCTCATCTTTGCTGCATCCTTAGACCAGAGTATCTGGCCTTGTAGTGCTTATGAGGGGCCTCAAGGCTGTGGCTGAGACCAAGTTCACTGACCAGTCACACTGAAGCATCCCACCTAGTAGTCTTGAGTGAAACTCCAGGGCATCCCTGCACTGCAGGAGCACTCCTGAACACAGTTATCTAGCAGGTAGGCAGGCACAAGCTCTCTCTCTGCTTAGTCCACTACCTTCCGTCCATTTCAGCCTGTCTTGCAGCAACCTCATGATTTACAGGTGAGTAGATCAGGCTCTGGACCTTCCTCTCAGCCTCCAGTGCTCTGCCATAAAGACACATGAGTTTTGTGGCAGCTGATTACCATAGGCATAGAATATGCTTGAAGTTAAGCATATGGTTAATTGCTTTCCTGAATTAAGAATCAATTGGTCCTTCCAACACTGATTACAATCCTCTTCTTGCAGTGCACACTGATTCATGGCATTAGCTTCATGGAGCTTATTGAAGAATCAGTGCTAATTTCCCACATCTTAGAAATGTTTAGGTAGATGAGTGTTGAAATCAATCAGTGTATTCCCTTTGCCATTGTAAATCTTAGCTGCTATCAACATCTAGTGCCAAAAGAGGTGAAATAAAATATTTCTCTTCCCAAAACAAATGTGAATGCCTTTGAGAGGAGAGGTCAAGTGTGGTGGGCTACATACTGCATGTACATAAATCACTGATAGCCAGATTACTTCCCTATATTGATCAAATCATACTTTCCTAGCAGGTAGATTATCTAAGAAAATAATCACTAAATTAACTTGAGGATACCAGCCTCCCAGCAAGATTAATGATACATAATTTACCTTATGAAAGAAGTAAGCTTCCAATAAATTAGAAGATGCACACCACCATCAAATCAGATTAAGTATCTCCAGCACTCACCTTACTGAGTAGCTGACAAATGGATTTCACATTCTTTCAAACACATTAGAAGTATTTTCTTGTCAAAAACCCTGCTGCATAAGCAAATGTCTGCTGACTTCCCCTAAGCATGCTATTTATACCAAATTCATTTCAGGGACAAAGTATTTGCATTCACAAATAAACGTGTCCATACACAGTAAGAGAGGATTAAAAGAACTGTGATTCCTTAAGTTAAGACTTATTTGCCATGAGTTTAGATGTTCTTTACTGAAGTGAAAAATAAATCCTCCTTCAGGGGCAAGATTCATCTTGAAGTTGGAAATATGGCACCAGACCTTGACTAACAGCATGCTGTTTGCACCTCCAGAAGCAGCCCTGATTCTGACAGTAACAGTCTCCCCCTCAGCTCCTTCCTACATCATCACTCTTGTACTGTCATCTTCTTAGGACCACTGGAGATAGACATTGTGAGTTTTTTTTTCCCAAATTATTTTTCAAGGGCTATATTTATGATTTACATTCATGTAGTCCATGATTTTTTCCACTAGTATCATCAAAAAAAAAAAAAAACTAGCTCACTTCCATCTCTTCTTAACGTTTTTACCCTCTAACACACACAGTAGTTACATTTTAGCTTTTTAGGCTTATTTACTTCTAGGTGGTTAATTGTTACTGATTACACTCCACAGTGCTGTCACAGGAGGGAAAGGGTGAATAGAGGTTATAATTAACACTGTTTCTGAAAACATTAATCAGATATTAACCAGCCTTCACTACACCCTCAAGAAGGAAAGGGCTGTATTACATTTTACACATGGGAAACTGAGTCAGGGAGAATGGATGTGACATGCCCGCAGTCCAGAAGCGAGTCAGTTACAGAAGAGCAGAGCATCGTAGTGATAAGCTCGGGGGTTCAGGCAGCACTGCTGACACTGACTCTGCAGAGTCCCATGATGGAGGGATGGGGCTGGGTGACTGCTGCTTGGCACCAAGAGAGATGAGAGAAACAGGGACGTCAGGATGGAGTACTGGGGGTGAGCACTGTTGAAGGAACACTTCCTACTATAGCCAAGTAGGGAGAGGGTGAAGAAGGGTAATATCTGCTCCTTGGGGAGACTGCCTTCCTCACACACTCACATCTACTACATGACAGATCACAGCCGTCTTCCAGTGGCATCACCAGCAAGAAGTCTGGCTTTACAGAGTCCTGGCACAGGAAAAGGAGACAGTAGGTCTATGATGCTTCCCCAGACCTAGGTAATAACCTGTTTCACCTGCATCTTCAGCCAATCCTGTGCTAAGCATCAAACAAGGAATGGAGGGGTGAATAAAGGACTTATATGATCCCATCTGGAATTTTGGGAAGTGACTGAAAATTCCCACCAGACCCAAAAATACTGTGAATCCATAGCACAAAAATTAGGAGGAATGGTGCAAACTCAGTGACTTGCTGGGGAAAGAAGCCCACAGACATAGCTCATACAAACTGTACTTATAAAAGTACAATTTGTATGGTATTTCCATTGTCTGGCATATTTTGCAAGATGTGACATGGTTCAGCCTAATTAATTCTTTGATACAGACAGTTATGAGGATGAACTTTCTGAGCAAAGCAGATTTGAACAATACATCTGGTGGTTTCTGTTGACAGTTCTGTCTGACCAGAAAGCTATCTAAACAAGTTAGCCTTTATGATACATCTATAAAATTCAGAGCTAAAGCAACTCAGCAAGGGAGCACTGACTGTAAGAAATTTAAAACCTAGAAGCAGAGTAAAACACAATAAAACAAACTCCTCCACATCAGCAGTATACACATAAAGTCATTCCACAGTTCTGGACACCTTTGTTTGACATAACCAGGAAGAAGCATTTGTACCAAAAAAAAAAAGGTTTGAAAGAAATATAGGGAATTTGGTTCATAGTGGTAACATGTTGCTGCTTTGCCACTGTGGAGATAACACAGAGTTCCACTTTCAAAGAGGCAAAAAGCCTTGGCATGTTACCCAGCCTTGTGCAGAATACATGTTTTCAAAAAAGTTAGCTTACTTTTGCATAGAAAGACTATTACAGCCTGCAACATTATTTCTGAGTGTAACCATTATGAGAGGTGTTTTCGTTTGGCAAAGGCCAATTGCAAAGACAAAGGCACAGAAAAATTTACGCTGCAAAGGGGGAGGGAGGGAGGCAGGGAGGGAGGAAAGGAGGAAAAAAGTTGAATGTTTTTCATCACCACATCTGAATGAGCAAAGGGTGCTATTGCACACATTCAGGCAGATTCAATCAGTGCACCGCATACTTTCACAACCACCACTGCTGAGTTTGGGCATTAGCAGGAATAATGGTATGTTGCACCGTCTTCTTGCTCAGTTTTGTGCATTATTTCTCAAGATGTTTGTCATTTCTGTGGGCAGCAGCTGTATCCACCTGCTTATGCTAAGTCAGAGTGCTAGGGTCTAGAATTATGCTTCTTGGATGGTGGTCTTCATGGCACAGTGAATTTCACTGCTGTTTTACAACATACGCTAATCTAAGCACCATCAAAACTCAGAAAAAATGAAAATGGAAAGGTACAGTAAAGATGTGAAAAAAGCATATCTTCTTCCATTTAACATGTAAACCAGTGTGACAGGCACAGTACTCACGTGGATTCCGAGCAAGAATATCGCTTTACGAATGGACAGTCTTCCTTCATTGCACATGCTTATCTCCAAAACCACTGAAGAAAAGGTGACATCGGGCAGTACAAATATGAAAATCAGAGGCTCAGTGACATGTTATACAGGGCATAAGAATATGTCTACTTCCCAAAGTGCAATAGGCAATGACAATGAAATAAGGGCAGTCAGACCCATTTCTCACACATGCTTCTGAAGCAGAGCCATCTACAGATACAGAAATTGCACAGCTGTTACTTTTTGAAGAGGCTGGCAATGTCACACTCCAGGAGAGCAAAGCTCAAGGGGTATTTGGTGACTTCAGTCAGAAAGGGCCACTTTGAGGAAAAGAAACGCTGAAAACACAGCTATGCCATACACATTCAAATGGCTGTGCACTGACAGTGACCCTGGAGTACAGAACCAGCAGCTGGGCAGAGGAATGCAAATAAAATAATAGGCTCGCTACTGAACATTACTACATGTGCCATGTCGAACCACTTGGAAGAAGGCAGGAATGTTGAGTCGTTTATTTCTCACAGCAGCGGATGGCCCTGCATAGGAAACAAGAGAAATAAGCCAAAAAGACAGACAATGAATCAAATGTGGTTCTACCAAAAGCCTGCACAATTCCATTGCCCTCTGTGGGTGCTTCTGCTGACTCACTGCTTAACTCTGGGTGATTTCTTTGAGACTGTACATACAGATACAGTGGCTAAGTCAAACATAACTCTATGAAAATGCCAGTTTAAGGAATTATGGCTTTTGTGTCCTGCCCTGAAGATGCACAAAGCATCCTGCATATCCTTTCACTTTATCACCATTTGGCACCTCCCAGAATGGCTTCCATCTGTAAACATTCACAGGACCATGAAAAGAGTTACATGCCCACACTTCTCCAAATACAGCAGATTCAGAGTGCAGAACTTGCTAGACCAAGCTTACTACTTTCTGCCAGCTTTGTCTCATTACCTATCATGTATTATCTCTGCTAGCAATAAGCAGTCTTCCTTATTACCATTGCAATGTTCACATAATTAAGTTGTTCTAAAATTCCAGGCTATAACTGCTTATAGACTTGGATGAAATTGTTCTGACAATTCAGAAATGCTTATTCTCACTAACCAGTTTATAGGAAAAGACACCTCCCAATTGTATGTGCAAAAATGTTCTGTCTACTTCATTAGATGTTGTGTTATAACTGAGTATCTTGATTGAACTGCTCATTAAAGTTATAAGTGTTAGGAAATCTTTGCAAGTATATTTATCACCACTGAGGAAAAGGTTACCTGAGGAAGAACAGAGTTCTAGGCAGAAGTTCTGCTTTGGAAAGAAATGGGCCACTGTTCTCACAAGTTATGACAATTATCCTTTCCTCTCTGCCAAATGAACCTAACAGAGAAGTTCTAAAGCTCAGTGTAAGTCTCAGATAATTATGAAGTTTGTATCTTCTTGTCTATTTTCACATGCAGCAGCTAATTTCTTTTCTTCACATTTTACTAGAATAAACTGCTGTTTCACTATATCATTGAATTATATCCAGTATTAAGTAGAATTTCAGGTTAGTGGCACAAATATGACAATCACATTTCCCAGGAGTGGCATAAAACATATCAGTGTGTAAACATGCATGTTACGTCTATTTACTCATGGAGTGACATATACTTTACCCAGCTAGGGGAAGACACCAAGTGTATAAACTTGGAGGTAGGCCACTGGCCCGCAGGAGTAGCAAAAACATCTCCCTGTGGCAAGTAGCTTTTTATTAGCTGCAAGGACTCAAAATCCGAGACTCAGTACTATGCAAACCTGTGACACAAAATGCTTTTGATTCCTTTCATCACCTTTTCTGTTCTTTCCTCTGTCATATATACAATAAAAAGTTGGAGAGTGTAGGAGTATCATTTTACGGTAGCATCAGAAATAACAGACGTTGGAGAAAGAATTAGTAGGACAAGCTAAATCTCTGGACATTACACATATAAAATACAACATTAAAAATAGCAGAGCGGGAAAACTGCATTTTTTTTTTCTCCGATAACAAAACTACCTAACATGGGATTTTTAATGATTAATCATAGAGTCATAGAATGGCTTGGGTTGGAAGTGACCTTAAAGATCATGGAGTTCCAATCCGCCTGCCATGGGCAAGGATGCCACCCTCTAGACCAGGTTGCCCAGGACCTTGTCTAACCCGGTCAGGAACACCTCTAGGGATTAGGCATCCACAGTTTCTCTGGACAACCTGTTCCTGTGCCTCAAAAAACACTGGAAAAAGATAGGGCTGCCTTTGAAATGAAATAAAAAGATAAATGAAATGAAATGAAGAGGATAGGATTGCCTTTCCAAAATTTCTCTGAGTACTAAATGACCCTTGATGCTTCCATCTGAGGGTGATTTATCTGATTTCATGATTAATGATTATCTTTTTTTTTTTTTTTTTAATAAAAATTTGGTCTATCTACTTCTACATATTATTCCCCTGGTGCTAGTTCAGACCCCCCATTAAAACCTTCTTCCTAAAACAACAACAAAAAGACTCCACTCCTCCTGTCCCCTGCTAAACCCCAGGAGGGAAGCAGGACTGAGGTCAGGCTTGCTAACCTTTCCCCAGCTCTCAACAGGACCAGAGATATCTAACTCCTCCTTGGATCTATCCTCAGGTTTAAAACTGCAGATTTCTGGGGGAGATGTGTTGGAGATTTTATGGTATATTAAAAAGCTACATTTTTTTCTTCAAACCAGTGGCACAGAAGGATAGCAGAAAAGAGTAAGGAAATAAGTTACTGTATAATACAAAACTAAAAGGACCAGACTTTTTAAAAGAAGCTTTCTCAATCAGCTTTCACTCATATAAATACCTTTCTGTGTAATCTTTCCATTGCAATTCCTTCCACGCAAATCAAAGTGCTTTTTAGGATGCGGAAGTCAGGCCAAGCAAATAAAAGATCCTCCTCTAGCTTTAGCACAGGATTAATCAAGAAAAGTTGAGGTATAATACAAAAAAAGATAACAGGATTCTACCCTGAGCTCGCTTGCCATCTGCTTTCACCAGGCAACTAACACTCCCACACATGTCTAGAGAAGGGTAATCATATAGAGAGACATTAAACAACACTAGAGATATGTATATGCTAAATATAAAAGAGAAGAGAGAAAGCAAACTTTAAAGGAGTAGATTCACAAGTAGGATTTTTTTCATTGTTATAGTATCCAACTATAACAATGTTGTATTAAGCACTCTTATTTTATGTCTTGAAAACATCCTTATACAATGTGGTGATGATGGGGGTGGCATTCAGAGAGAAAGAATAAGTTTTGTGATTTGGACTTTTGTCCACATAATAGAGCTCACATCACTTTTTTATATTCTGAAATCTGTGATACTCAAAGAACTGAAGGAAATGAAAGATGTGAAATACCTATGATGATGTGTGCCAGCAGTTATTATATAATCCAAGCCCTTAGCTGGTACTTGAAACCACTTCTACAAACTTCAAAAACGAAGAGCTTTCTTCCAGCCTCCCTGACTCATTTGGTTCTTGTACTGCAAAGAAAGAGAGCTAGCTAGCATGTTGAAGTGTCCCCTTTTAGGGAGAACATGGGCATGTAATGAGAGGAGGTAGGTAGAAGTATCTCGCAGTATTTTTGCCATATAACCACAAAATAGCTTTCCGTGGTAGATAATGAAAATTTATATTTATAGGCAACAGCTAAGAAGAATAATATATTTATCAGCATTTTCTAATTGTACAACTTAAGCTGCATTAAACTGAAAGAAGTTTTATTTTAGAGATGAAAGTAAATGAACCCAAAGCAAAGAATATCAGTTCATAAAGGTCAACTATATTCCCAGGCTCTTGCCTGCAGTGTTGACTTTTCCAGTGGTGCTGCTTCTTTGATGGAATTATATCTGTGCAAAAATCTCGTCTTCCTAGACTGTACTGGTCTATACTATATAGGCTACTGATACTGCTTTACCCAATTTCACATGAAAGATAATTTTTAAAGTCTCATTTAGTTATAGGTTACCACATCTATTTATTTTCAGAGTGGAATTTACTTTTGCATACTCATTAGCATCAGTTTTTCATTGTATTACTAATCACTGTATTTCTTTAGTGTCTGAGATCAGGGACATAAAACATATTTACAGATATAAAATGATGCCTATCAGAAGAGAAAGAACTAGGATTAACCAATAGACTGGTGCATTGCTTTTTGCAAAGTTCTTAAGTGCAGTACTACTCAGCCAGAGTAAATTCAACAAAGTTTGGATCTATGCGAGTTCCTAATAATGAAGGAAATGCTCTAGCAAAGACAGGAATAAAACTCATGCTTCTTACCTTTCAGACATGCTGTTAACAAGGCTGCAATATCTTACATTTAGTGTAGTTAAATCTTGATATCCCCTGAAATTTCAACTCAGCAAGGTATCCATCCATTCACAGCTTATTTGCACCTTTTCAGGAAAGAAAATAGAATCTCAGGTATATAATTAGCCAAAATGACCTACATAACTGTCATCTGCAAGGCTGCAACTGAATCCCTGTCTTGGTAATACTGGTAATCCCATAGTGGGGATTCCTGCTTCTTAGAAAGCCATACATTTCACATGCAATGGGCTTCCACTCTTGCTTAGCTGTCCCTTTATTGCTAATTCTCATGGTTTGGATTTACTTTGTATTAATGGACTGAATAAACTGGTTCTGGCAAATAAACTGTTGGTCCAGGCACCAACACATCCTGTCTGCTTGGTATCCAGTTCCCTCAATACATGTTGCTCAGGTTCTATCACTTTCTACCACCTAGAGATTGATCATTCACCTGATTAAAATTATATCTTTTTATTAATTAAGGATTCACACTAATATAAAGGAGTGCAGTAAGAAATCTTCTTGTGAGAAAATACTATGTACTCTGGATACAGAGAATGCACCAGGCTGTGGTTTTATAATGAATGTCTCCATTTGAAGAAGATGAGATGTAATGCTTTGTGTTAATGAAGAGTAAAACTAAAAGGAACCATTAAGATTGACTTTTCTGGCTCCTTCCTACAAAAGCACAGAATCTTACCTGCCAACACCTGCATGCTGCAATGTGTCTTGTGACTGACCTAGGGTGTATCATTCAATAGAGCATTTTATCTTGTCTGAACAACTTCAAGAGACAGACAACACATGACTTTAAAAAGGTTTGTGTGACTACACCCACCTTTGAGAGAGCTGGCAAGTAGAGAGGAACTCAGTAAGACTAAGCCTGGACACTTCCCAGACATTTGTTCTAAGACATAAACCACAAATGCTCTGGCAATTATCTGATTCCAGCAAACAAACACTGGTATATGCAAACTCATTGTTCTTCACACCCTCTCTGACTTCTAGTCTGCTGGCAATCCTTTCGTCTGTCTTCATTGCTATTAGGACATGTCTTATGTCTCAAGCATTAACTTTCATGTGTTTCTTACTCTGGTGGTTTTTCTCCTTTTTTTTTCTTTCCAGACTTTGTTCACTTAGGTCTTTACTAGTATGCACAACCTTTAAAATAGCTGCTTCCTTCACGCTATTTTACCAGTCTATTCCCGAGGTCTCTAAGGTTTACTCTCTCCACCATTTATAAACTTCCTTTCTCCAATACATTCTCTGCTAGTCCAACTATAGCCTCTGTCCCTGCTAATGCTCAAGAGAGAAGTCTTCTTGCTTTTAAAAATTCAAACCATGTTCTTCTTATCTCTGAGTTTTACTTTGGCTTGACATGAAAACAATTCTACAAGTTTTTAGTAATCTTTCTACCTAGATCAACTTTCAACATGGCAGACAGATCTATTTCATTAAATGACTCTTCAGTGGTGCCATCATCTCCATTTCCTTCCAGAATCATTTCTTTCTTTCCCTTAAGCTTTCCCAGTCTCTTTCCATTTCTGCCTGCTTTTCTCCATTCACAAATTAATTCTTTCATTGAGTCAAGTCCCCGCAGCCTTAGCAGTGGTTTTGAATATTTATTATTTAATTCCTTTCTTGGTTCTTTCTGTTTTTTCAGCTGAATGTCATAAGATTCCCAGAGGATCCATAATGCTACCTGCAACCAGTTTTGGAACAGGATTCCTTTGTTACCCACATCTTTCATCTGGATGACTTGGTGAGTCATATTGTTCAGGGTGGCAAGAACTTCAGACTCCTATCTAACTTAGAAACATTCTCTTTGTATTGTATTGCTACCCAAAACTAGGGTTCATCAGCCTTCCCCCCCCCCCCCCCCCCCAAGGGCAATCACTATGAAGCTTTTAATGCATTTTTGGCATCTCTCAACAAGGCTTTGAGTTAAGCAGCAGACAAACACGCTTCTCCAAAGCAGACTTCAATGTTCCAGCTACTCATCCTATTTTGATTGACAGATTCCCATAGCTTATCAGGATCTTCATTAAACTTCTCTGGGCTGCTACTGTCTACGTAAAGCAGACACTAGCCATTGCATAACTGTTCTTTGACTGCCTGTTCTCCATCCTCATGGTATCTCTAATTACTTTCCTGTCTATTCTGTCAATCTAACTGTGCTATTAGATTTGTTTCATTTAAACAGTTTTCTGGAAGACATATATGGGAACCTGGGCAAGAAAATCTTCTCACACCCTGCTGCTCTCTGTGACATGTATTCTGCAGGCTTCTTTTCATTTCTGTCACCACCTTGATGTCAGGGTTTATTCTGAACTTTTTCCTGCCGCTGCAAATCTGACACTGTGATATTCTCTGAATACCATCCTATTGTTTTCTGATAACATTCTTCATGTGCCTTCGTGTCCTCTCATCTGAACTACCAAGCCTTCATCTACTGGCTTCATCAAATCTCACCTCCCTATTGGTGTCTATGAGTTTTCCTTTACGCAAATTCCCCTTCAGATTTTTCAGTTCCTTTCTTTCTCTTCTCAGAAAACAGTCCGGAGTTAGAGCAGAATCAGCCTGGAAATTATTTCAGCAAAAGTTTTTGCATTGGAAAAAGACAGTTAATAAATACCAGTGTGTCGCTGGAACAGGCTAATGCCACAATGAAACTTTCTTCAAGAGGAGATCTTGTATATCCAGAATGGAATTTCTATTCAAAACTAGTTGCACAGAGAGACCCCCAGTATGGCCAGTTATTCAAGAGAAACACCTGTTCAAAACCCTTTGCTTTCTGATTTTAACTTCAAGTTTGGCAGATACATAAAAGATACTCCATACCCATCCAGCCAAATTAACTTTTTCCTTTTTTTGTGAATATCCCTTTGAATCTGTTCCAGTCAATTTAGCAGATGTGTTCTCTCTGTTCCTCAGATACCAACCATCAGCAGTAGCTCAAGGGTATTCTGCTACTCAGTGGCTTTCTGAACTTCCATCTGCCCGTCCATTTTTTCACCTCAGATCTTACTGAAGTGCCTTTCAGATCCCCCTGCTTATAGTTCTGTCTTTCTCAGTACCTTTTTATTTATTTCTTAAATCAGTAAAGCATTTTGCTGTTCTCTTTGTGTGGCAGATGCAGTCCTAAACATAAGATGATTGCATTCCCTTTGAGTGGGGCAATATTCCTATTAGAATATCAACCAGCACACTGAGACAAATGCGAATTTCTTCTCTACCTCACTGTAAACAGACTTTCACTACAGTAAATATAAATACCACTGCAAGCAGACTGTAGGAAAATACACAACACAAATAAGTACTTCTAACTCTCAGGGAGATTCCAGCAGGGTTCTGGCTTTGGCAAGTGAAAGATTTCAGCCGGTACATCTTATTACATGGGTGGTCGAGTTATTGAACTTTATTGACAAAGGGCTGGATTTTCCAGCAAGACAGAGCTTCATTAAAATTCTGCAGAGACTGAAAATTCAATAATCTGTCTCACAAAGCACTGCATGAGTAGGGCTGATTAGGCAATTTCTCTCTCATTCCATTTCTTCTGCTAAAAGCGTTGTTACTTCTTGTTGGTACAAAAAGACAATCATTAAATGAGCATTCGCTATAGTTGATTAAGCAGAAAGTTTTAAAGGTGCATTGGCTCCCTTTCTCAAGGCTTAATTGAGGCCTTAAAAAAAGTTGCAATAACACTACAACAACAACACTATTGTTCTAGGTTGAATTATTTAAAATTTGGATCTGATGAATCCATTCTTGGCTTTTCTTTTTTCTTTTTTAAGCTCTGCTTTCATAGCTACCTGTACATTTGCAGCCAACTCTACTCAGTGCTGGAAAAAGTGTGTAAATTACTCTCTATTCCTAATTCCTTTCCTTCTAGATCACAGCTTATTTGTTCCCATTGGGTTTCAGATGAAGAGACCCCATAAGAACAGAACTGCAGGATCAGATCAAAGATTCATCTAGCTGATTTCCTAGTTCCTGGCAGTGGTTGTAGGCACTTAGGTAGAGGAGTGGCAGAGCAAGCTTACTGTTATACCTCCCCTGGGAAAGTTATTGGCTTCAGAAATCCATAGTTTAGGGACTTCTTGACACAGAGGGCTGTATCCTCGTGTTTAACAACTGTTGGCAGATTTTTCTTGTGGGCCTTTCTTTATTATAGTTTTTCCCACAACAAGATGGTGCCCTGTAACTTACAGCTAGGTTTTCCAGTAAACAAAGCCAGTTTAGAGAATTTGGGACCATACATATCTGCTCTCAAGGGTCTGTTCTCAGTAATAGCAGCAGCACTTTCCTCCCTTTGTTTTCTGCATCCCGGGGGGAGGGTTTTTGGACTGCTCCTACGCAATGCAAGATGAAAAAGGCTCAAATCTACAAAACCTCTAGAAAAGACATAGAATTGTAATCCTGACTGTTCCTCTTGTCCTATCTATTTGTTCTTGAGTATTACTACTGCTGTTTTTTCCAAGGCAGTTCAAGTGCTCCCAAAATGTATATAAGACTGCATCAAACATAGCTATGTGTTTGCTTGATAGCATTAGTTATCTAACCTGGTCTGTCTCCTAAAACTGCTTGGCCCTTAAAAACAAGGTGAGGAAGCTGCTTTGTTCACTGCTTTATGCTATGGTATTTTTGGAACATGGATCAATCTGCTCTGATCCTGATTGTACTAGGGGAAAAAAAAAAAAAAAAAAGACCGATTATCACAGTCCTGATTGTAGTGGTATTCATTCTCTGGTCAGATGAACTCCCATTAACCTTAGTGAACTTTTGCCTAAGTTAGCACTGCCAAAAACAAAACAAAAGTCTTCTGAACATGGTCTAGGATTGGTATAAATACATAAAACTGTACATTGAAACATCAGTGCAAAACCTAGGTATTGCAGCTTCTCTCACCCTTTGACCACCATGCTGTTTCTGAGGCACTGTTTGATACTTGTCCTGACATTTTTTTTCAATTAATGTCACAAAAAAAAAAATAAAAACGCAGCACAGTGAGAGACATAGGGCAGCAGAACAGATGTCTAGCCTGAGACATCTGGATACAAGATGATGGGATAAAGAGCACCAGGTGACAGTGGGACCCAGCCAGATGCCAGCAAACAGATGCTGAGCAGGGAAGGGAGAGCTGCACACCGCTGCCCTGCAGAGACAAGGAGGAAGGCAGGAAGTCTCAGCTGACCATTCCACATTTAATTCCTGAGGAAACCAAAGATACCATTCCTCAGATTCCATGTTTGGAAACATTTAGCTTCAAATCTGAACATGTTTTTAGAGGCCTCTGCTTCCTACAGCCTGGAAAACCAAGTTTTCAAGAAATATCTTGTCTTTTCTGATGGCCTGGGAGATTCTCCTGTGCAGGACTAGACAGCTGTCTTCCCATGGCTAACAAAGAGATTCCTTCACAAAACTGCTATGTCCCGAAGGTCTTGTGTTCATTTATTCTATTTTGCAGTTTCTCTGGCAGATTTCTGCCAGAGAAAGTCGCTGGCAGTGTTCACAAGCCTGCACGAGGGGGCAGGAGAAGCTAACGGTTTCGGCAGCTAAGGCTGCCTGACTCAAGAGAAGCAACTGACAGAAGTGACTTCTGCACCGCTGGTCCCTCTGGTTCTTTACCCTTCTCCTCTCCCTGAAGACACTTTCCTGCAAGGCTATTTTGTAATAGAGACTAGAAAATAAATATGACATGCACTAAAACTTATGTCAACAAAGGTCTGCAGATTTTACTCAAATGTACACAAGCAGCTGAGATTGTTAGTAGGAAAAGGCCATTTTTGCATAGTCATTTCCGTTCCTGTAATTGCACTTTGAAATAAATACCAGTAAGAACTGCAGTTAAAAGACAAGTCAGGACATTCCTTTTCCTTATGTCTTCTCTGACCATAATTAAGACATTGTGCTTTAAGATCAGGAAACACAAACACCAGGGCCTGGGAGATGTGAGGAACAGAGTTGCAGAAGAAATCAGTAGGATGCCACTTTGCAGTTCCAAAGGAGTCCAGTGAAGTGGAGCAGAGCTTGAGTGAGCCAAGCCATGATCCCATGTAAATCGACATCATTCTCTTGATGCAGTAATACACAATTTACACCTAATAAAGAGTGGCTCACATTCTTCTGTGGGGAGAAAAAAAGTGCTGAGAATAAAAAAGTCTTGTTCATATGTTTACCAAATCCAGCTATTTGCTACAGTAATAACCACTAAAATTTGTTTTGGAGCCCTACCCTCCAGTCTTCTCATCTCCTGTACTTTTTTTAAAGAAAAAAAAGCATATGCACAACAACCATGAGAATGAGTGGTAGGTCTGAAGCTGAAACCAACTACTTTTTTCTGGAAAGTAAATAATTTAGCCTTGCCATAGTTTGAGGAGGCAGAAAGCTATTGTTTTCCTGTAAAGATAGGAAAATAAGGGCTCTTGAAGAAAAAATGGCTTGGTCAGGACTCTATAAGAAGACAGAGTAAATGAGAAGTTACTTGTTTCTCAATACCTTGTCAGGATCCATATAAAGTGCTGCTCTAACAAACTTCCTTCATCTGCACAATAATCCTCAGTGTCCCATTTCATCTGCAATACTGTCCTACATAAGAGGATGACATGAACCAAGGTAAATCACTGAGCTCTGAAACTATAGGCCGTGCTACAGGGGAAAGAGGTACAAAAAGTGATGACTTTGCAAGAGGTGGCTTCACTTGTTTAATTGCTGATGCAGAGAGAGTCATTCCCTCTGCCATAGCTGAAAATGTTGCTCTTTTCTTTGCACTCATCCTGTTGCTTATCTAATTTGTGAGCTGACTCAACTTGGTGAACCAGCTAAAAATGAAGCTAATAATACAGCATGTAATTACCAAGTTCACCTCTTGCAAAAAGGGACAAGATGGCAAGCCACCTCTGGTGTTCTACAAAACCTCACCCTACTGTGCCTAGAAAGCACACCATGCCCATGTAAATCAGGTATACTATATTGACAGTGCTATTTCACCTTCTTAGCTCAGGAGACCCATGAAGCAAGCAGTAAGTGCGACACCTCCACAAGCATTGGGACAGGCTTGCCTTAGCAGCAGGAGAGAACTCAGCTCCACGCTCCTATCAACTTTCCACATCCACAGCAAAAGCTCAGGCAGAGGTTAATGTTCCAGTACTTAGTGCTGGGACTGCTGGTCCTCTTGAACTATTTCCTCTCTATTGATGGGCTTATTTCTGCCAATGACTATCCCCACATAAATCCTGTCACCTCTTCCCTATTCCAAGGCCATCTCTTTCTTTCTCTTCTATTCTTCTGCCAAGTAAGTGCGTACTTTGTTTCAACTCTTCAACAGAACACCTCAGAGTAAAAAGCACCCCATCTTCTTTCCCCGGTATTATAGTATTAGTTAACAGTGGCAGTAACAAGGAGGGTTGCTAGATGTGGGTACAACTATTCTGAATGTCTGTCTTTGTTAGGACTCAGGTTAGAGCCTGTCTGACTTTAAGTATCAGAGGAGCGTCTCTGATTTACACAGGCCCATAAGCTGATTTAAAATTAAGAGTGTTTTAAGTACCTTACTAAATCGGACTTCACTGAGCAATGACCATAAAGGATACAACAATAAAAATATCCAGCTGTTGGCATTGAGGAAGCCTTCTTCATACTGGGTGGCCAACACCACATTTTCAAAGCAGAGAGGTGAAGCTTGTAATTGAGGCTTTCCATGCATATTCAGATCAGGGCCTGACAAAGAAAACCATTAGAAGCAATGAGAAGTTTTGTGTTGACTTAAAAACAGTTTGGATAAGACTATTCCATAGCAAACAATCCTGCCTCAGATTGGCACTCAGAGGCTGGAGACAGATTGTAGATAAAATGAAAGAAGCTTGGCCCAAACACACCACCACTGAGTAAAGGATCTGTCCCTTATCCCTGGCTGATCCTTAACATATTCTGCAACAAAATCCCAAGTCTGCGTGCTGCAGCTTGAGACCATCATTATTACTTGACTCTGAGGTCTCTGTGTTCCACCAATTCAACCAAACAGAAGAATAGGTTTGCATAGCCCAAGAACTAACCATTGTATAACTTGATTGTTTTTATTATTTAAGTGAAGGGCTGTATTGTGGCTACATTTGCCTACAACAGAAGTTCTAATCAATGGGAATTGTATGACAAAACTGCTAAATGCTGAAGCATAGGTGAAACAGCAATGGTTAAATGCCTCCCTCCTGTGACGGTATTAGCATGACTGCTAGGAAATATGTGCTTGAAAATGCCAGAGAAAGTGATTTGTCTGTGACAGAAGCTGTTTTAAGAGAGAAAATGAAAACCACAACCACACAAAAATAAAGCCTCTTTTAATGAGCTTCGGATGCTTTCTGGAAAATTGAGAAGGGCTTTTAATGCATAAATGGTTCTTCTGGTATATCATTATATTTTCTGGTGGCAAGTTTTGTTTTTTTATTCTTTTTTTTTTTAACATTACCATGTACGTACTTTTTTATTTAACTGAGAACAGGGCCTTTGTTGTTAGAAACAGAAAGCAGGAAGGACCAAATTGCTCCAGTCATCAGAAGAACCAGTGTGAGAGATGTTTACCTGAACCTACCCTAAATTCCTGAGGATACCCACCAGTATTTCCTGGAGGATGGTTTGGTAATCAATTTGAGTTTGTGCTGCTGAGCATGAGTCATTGGAAATCATAATGATCATGTTTCTGTATCATCTCTCAGGTGAAAGTGAGAAGATGGGAGGACATACAAAAGAATTTTAAGATGTCTTGGTAAACCTTGGGCACAGAAGGCAGCCTGCAACACTTATAATAAAGGGTATGATGGTTTTCAGTCTAGGTGACTGTTGCAACCCAGATGTATGTCAGTCTACTGCTTTCCTATTGAATTTTCTTTTGTCGTATTGCCTGCTCTGAAGAAAAGACAACTATGCCATTTTATGTTATCTGCTCTTTAGTCTGTCTTATTTTATATATATTTATATTTTAGTGGCCTAATCATTAATTAGTGCTATAAGTTGAAAAACTACACGTTAGGGTGAAGGATAAGAACAGTAAAGTGGTAACTTGTCACTGAAGAAGTAATCTTGAACTTGTTAGCTATGGGTACGCCAGCTTGCTGTTCATATTTTTAAGTGAAGTTGTACAAATGTATGACGACCCCTGCCCTCACAAGAGGAACAAGTAAACCATTGAAAACTACAAACAGTCTAGCATTGCATTCACTGTACTAGTCAATCATATTGTATTCCTACTTGCTTTTCAACCTTGTGCATATTGACCCAGCCTTCAGAAATGCTGAAAGTTTTCCCATATGGGAATTATTTACGGCCTTTTTGCAGGCTGAAGGTCTGTACTCATCTTTAACACTTCTCGAATGAGTAATCTAGCCATGAAAGAAAGGTGGTAGCTCCTCCTCAAATTTCATGAAAAAATAGCAATGTTTACCCAAAAATGCAAGCCAGGCACTTATCTGCCAGAAGCAGTTTCGAAACCTGAATCTCTGTTCCAGAAACGCCACCTCTGAGATCACCCTCTAAATCTAGGCAATATAGAGAGCATAAGATTCTCCTGTCTCATCAGCATTGCCAGTTGGCTGGATTAGACTTTCTCTCATCTTCTCCATTTGGTGTGACTGCTATTCTTAGACACCTAAATTCATTATGTAATGATCAGAAGTCAGCCCTGTGCATTCCTGTACTGTAACCAAGCTTTTGAATTTGGGGAAGGAATTGCTGTACTGAATGTCATATCTAATTCCTACTCTGGACCTGGTCCTGAGAAAGTAAGGCCTTGGATTCCCTTCCTAAAGAGGAGTTTGTCATGCTCAATCAGACTGTTGAGCTTCGTATTTTCTGAACTCTGGCTGGACATTAACATGCAGGCTCTATGACAAACATTTATTCTTATTTTTTCCTCAAGTCCAAACGCCCAGTTACACCTCAAGTTTCCCTTTGCTCATTCCTTCTGCTTATTCCACGCAGTGGGTTTCCAGGGCAGGAGTGAGCAGGCAGCTCTGCTGCTGTCTGCTGAACAAACACCATAGAGGATGGGAAGAGGAGTCATAAAACCAACTGAAGAGGAACATCTTATTCACCTATGCAAGGGGTATGTCATTAGCTTCTATTTTTATTTATTTACTTTTTTTTTTAAAAAAAAAAAAAAAGGCTCTTCACAAACCAACTGCTTCAGCAGAGAGACCTAAAAGCATTTTTTCTGGCAGAAGAGAGGCATTCACAGGTTGCAGGGTTGGGTTTAATTTTATTCTTTTACTTCAGTTTATGGCTGTCACAAGTCAAGCAAGCTCATGGTGGCGGTCTCATATAAAACAGAGTTGGTTCTCCATTTGCCCACTTACAAACTTCACTTTCAATAGCGAAATGCCTTGTAGTGAATCTTCACCAAGCATAGTTTTGATTCATGGGTCTACTGTCTGTAGTAACTTGTCTTGAAAGTGAGCTCAACAACTTAGAGGGCATATTCCATACAGGCCTTTAACTACATGAGTTGCTGATGCAATGTCTAGTCAAAAGCTGCTGTAATTGAATGTTCTGTCTTCCTCTCAGTTATGTAAGTGACAGAAATGTCACCAAGAGTCTGATCCTTTATTACCTGCTACATTCCTCACAGCCTGTCTGAGGCCAACCCATATCCATCCCCTTGTCAAGAGTCCTGTGGCAATTCTTCTCCACATGAGAGAGGTGTCTCAAGGTTTTGGGCTGCCATCTTATTCCCCTGAACACTCAGGCTTTACCTCCCACTTCCAATTTGATTTTCAGCAAGATCCTCTCTAAAAGATCTGAAGAGAAAGATAAGCCTTCAGGATGAGCCTGGAAGAGCTATTTATTCAATATCTTCCACATTACTGATGCTGTCTCTCTACCTCCACCTCTGCCTCAATTCTTTCCTTTTGTCACACAGTAATTGCCCAGCAAGGAGGGCATTTGACCATTGGAAACTGAGCTGTACTCTGTGTCTCTTTTAGGTGCTACCACACTCATGAAACAAATCTGTAGTTTCACAAGCTCATTTCACCAAGGACTGAAGAAGAAAGCAAGTTAGTAGCTAAGTCATTAACTCCTCTTGGCTGTTACTAAACTCTTCCTGGCATCAATGGGAAAGAGCCAAGAAAAGTCCTTGGGAAAAGAGAATGTCTGGTTGTAATTACGATGCAGGTGCCTAATCTGCCACATGAGAGTCCAAGACAAAGTCTAAATGATTGAACTCACTCCTTGAAAAATGAAACCTGAGTTTGCAAGTTAACTATAAAAACTCTGCCACAAAATTAACTACAAAATCGGTGGGCCATGATAAGAAGCAGTAGCTGAAGAACAGATTTAAAGAAAAATAGATATATTTCCCAAGAGTTATTTTTCCTTTTGCTTTAGGGATTCTAAGAGTCAACTGTCTGCCTGCATCAGTAAATGACCATTCAACAGCTTATCCTTCCAGCTGCTAAGACCTCTCAAACCTAGAATCACTTTTTGCTAATAGCTGGCCAACTGATCCCTAGAAGGGCAGAGATCATTACAGATTTTTATCACATGTAGCTTTAAGTAGTGCCTGTGCAAGATCCCACTGGTTGCTGATTCACCTGACTGTTTTTCTCATCTATGCTGAGTGCTAAGAAAAGGAGATGGGCAATACCGTAAAGTCCACAGGAGATGATAATAAAGGCTGCTGCTTTCCATCCAGAAGCGATGGATTAGTGACCTTTACATACATAACAAGTCCTCTCTGCTACTGCAGCACGTACAAGTAGCTACACTTCCAAAGAGGGCCATAATAAAGGCAAGAAGTGAGAAAGAAAGTCCTTCAATGCAGGTGGTTGTGCACCACTGCTAGTTGCAGGGACACACAGCAACTGCTAAATTCAGGCCTGATGCACAGCCCTCATCTGCATGCTGGTCTTGGCCGAGGGCCCAGCTTCTGTAGAGTGCAGGCGCCAGCTCTGCACCCACACTGCTCGCTCCCCATATCCTCATCCCTACAAGCTCTAGCATGAGAGTTGCCAGAAGTTTACATTACAGGTGCATTAATGTCCTTCTTTTATAAAGAAAGCCATAGGTCTTTGTGGCTAGATGTTTGTGTGTTTACACTCTGGTTCAACAGCATTAGTGCTTAATTGCTTTTCCCAAATTAAAGCAGAGAAGAGAGACAAATTCAGTTAATGAATAAACTGTTCCCATTGTTAATTAATCAGCAGTGGAATAACGATTCAGGATCAGAGCCACTCTGTTCTATCCTGCTCAAAGGAGATCAGCTCACCTCCTCCCAAACACTTGAGAAAGCCTGCGTTTAGAGGTTGCCTAGCAAGTTAGCCAACGCAGGCTGCAATACAGAGTGTACTGCCACAGACGTCTTCCTGACGCATTCCCCCTCCGGCTCCCTCGTCACCAGCCCGGGGTCTGTGACATTGCAAACAAGGAGCATCTCCCAGGTAATCAGGGCCCTAAACAGTTAGGGTTAAGTGTTGGCCCAGAGTCCTGGCACTCCACCCAGCTCACAGAAAGCTGGTGTGAAATACTTAATAAGCAAGCTACCACCACCTACACTCATTCCACTCTCCAAATGGTCCCAAAGTTCAGCTGCATTTGTCAGAGCCATTAGCATAGCCTCAGTAGTTAGTGCCGGACACATTCAGGCTCTTTGAAGCCATTGCATTGTGATTATTTCCTAGCAAGAATTAGCTGGAAAATATTTCCACGTCAAATTACGTCAGACCTGAGACTCTCTGCATAATAAGAGCTAATTCTTCCTTTTTTTTTTTTTTTAAAAAAGAAAAAAAGGAAACTTTCTTGTTTGCCTGCCAAGCTGCTGCGGTTTCTTATGTGAAAAGCACACAGGGAGATACTCTATACAGCCTCTATCTTTTGAGAAACATCAGTCTTTGTTTCCCTAGCACAAAGAAAACCCCTTTATCCTAACCACTGTTATTCAGCCAAAATATATACACACACACACATATATACAGGAATTGCTGGGTTCTTGCTGAGAGTGACTTGCCTCAGTACTACTAACTGTAGAGACATGACTTGGGTGCCCTGTATAACAACCGTGTCTCAGTACAGTGACAGTGGGTAAGACTCTTGACCTCAGCTTCCCCAGCCTAAACTGGGCCTCAGTTTCTCCAGAACTAAGGCTTGTTACACTCAAAAATGTCATAATATTGACATCTCTCACTGCATCTCACTTTGAGATGCAATGGTTGAGGTATGCTTGTCATTCAATCCTACTGCCGTATGGTTTCCCTCAGCCTACAGTGGAGTTTGTTCCCCCACCTTGCACTCTGATCATCAAGTCAATATGGTATTAGAATCATAAAAAAGCAAAAGTCACTGCAGCTGTAAATGCAAAGAAAAAATGCAAATCTCAAGGAAAAATAAACAAAAAGCAGTTTGGGGCCATCCCTGTGCTGTTTTGCCTCATTAACATATTTTCAATCCAGATCCAGATGCCAGAGTTATTAGCATAAACTGAACTCCTGCCCAGGACAATAAAGATCTTAAGCACAGTTTATGTAAGTGGTCATATTGCCAGGCAGGAGAGCAAAGCATGCTACCATTGAGAAGGAACAGCTCACCTTCATCACAGGCCAATTAAGATGGCATCTGCTGTAGGTCTGCCAACTGCTCACATTTCCCTGCCATGGGTTCACCTGTAGCAGTGCAGGCTGGAGGGCTGTCTTTGCACATGGTCAGAAGGGTTTGTTTGAGTACTCGGCAGTTCATTGACCCAGTGTTTTACAATGAAGTCTAAGCACATTTATCCAGAACACTGGGAGACAGGGGCTGTAGGGCTATTCCAGGAGCTGGACTGACTGAAGTGGATGTCATCGTTTATGGTTTAATCAGTTTAATCAATGTGGCCCCAGGACATTACAAAAATATCACTGGCTTCCAGGCTGATCGATACTTTTATGAGGTTTTTGTACATTGACCTTTTAATACACATCTGACTGTGTAATCTGCCCTTATTGAAGAGAATGGCATTTCACCACTAAGATTTACAAAAAAAAAAAGTTTTGGCAGAGTAATACCACAATCCGCAGAGAGTAGTTAAGCTAAAGAAAAGAGGGTCATAGCAAGTGTGCTAATGCGAGGATGAAAGGACTGAATATGAAGCTGAAGAAAAAACAGGAAATCAAATTTCCAGGGAGATTTGCAAGCCTGTGGGTGTTTACTGTGTTCAGTGGGAAAGTGCTGAAGTTTTGATCCACAAAAGGAGGGAGCTCCATCCCACAGGCTACAGAGGGTGGTGACAATTCAAGTTTAGGTACTACGAAGAATAGAATGAGAGGAAGCAGTGAAATTTGAGGGATAAAGGAACAAAATTATTGTTAAAGGGAAAGATGAGAGAGGGTGAACTTGACAGATGCCTTAGGCAGTTGATGCCTTAGAAATTAGAGGCAGGGGTGATATGAGAGGACAAATTCATTTTGAAAGCATAGGATTTGGGAACCTGGTGCACAGTGATGGAGTTAAAGGCCTGGGACCCAAGCAGATTAGACAGTAATTTCCAAAGTAGCAACAGCAGGAAGTTTATGTGGGAAATAAGTAGCAGACAACCTCTTCAGAGACGAATATCCTGTTTTCCTACAAACTTTCCTAGTTAAGAAAAAGAAAGAACCCAAATAAATCCCATATAACAAAGTCACCAGATTTTTTTATTATTTTTAAGTAAACAAAATGTTCTTTCAAGTTCTATGAGAGAGGCATTAGTGAATTTCAAAATAAGAAAAATTAACACCACATTTCCCACAACTAAGCTTGCAGACCCCAAGGGTTTTACTGCCCACTCTGGTTTCCTTTGTTTTGTTAGTTGTTCTCCACATCAGAAACTTTTTTTTTTTTTAAGAACTATCTTTCAAATTGAGCTGTAAACTGCTCCTGATGTATGTGAGTGTGGATGTGTGGGGGTGTGTGAGCAAGCCTGTTTGTGAGAGAGGAAAAGAGTGGATGCATGTGTGGTAGGGGAAAAACAAGAACTAAGAAGAAAGAAAAACCAGTCTAGGATGGAATTGAGCCGTGAAAAATGAGTTGTGAAATAGGATTATAATGAGATGAGGTTATTTTTGTGATTTTAGGCCAATTGGGTAAGTGGGAAACCTAGAAATTCTCTCAGTTTATAGCAAGGCAATTCAGAGTTCATTAAATACAATTGGTTGTTTGGCTGTTTGTTTTAAATCTCCCAGCAACAAGGGGAAGAAGATTTACAAAAAGCTATAGGAGGAAAAAGTTCCATTAGATTTTTTGGGGAAAAATTAGAATAAAAAAACTGTATCCATATGAATAAAAGCTCTCTCTGCTGGGCTTCCTTTCACAAGCTTTGCTCATGTTGTAAGCTTCTATATTGTAACAGCTGGACTACATTTTTTTCACTATTCCTTCTTAAGTAAAAAACCAGACGTATTAGCAGGACCTGGTGCAGATTACAACCGCTCAGGCTAACTAATCAACTGTTGCTGGATCAGAAAGAAAAGATCCACTGCTGTGAAATGGCAAGAGTTGTTCCCCTGGTCTGAACAAAAGTCATGCCATGTACTGATTCCTTCTGGCAGTTTCTGTACTACAAGATTTTTTTAAAGTCATATTTACTTCTCCAGCAGCAATAAAGACAGTTACTTAAAATCCTGCAGCTAAATTAAATATTTAATTTTAATCTAGTGTCAAAGATAAGAGAGCTCCACAGGTACTCAGCACAAACAAGGAGAGATTTGGATTACCACCTCCATGTTCTCCAGATACCCACAAATCAGTCCATCCAGACAAAGATAAAAAAAAAAGAGGGATGTTCTTCAAGAACCATTTTGGTTTTACTTCTGTCCCAAGACTGCCAATATCCACTATTTGTAGTGGTGGTTATTTGTGATGCAGACACCTGACACAGCCAGGCTGAACCCCAACATATGGGGCACAGCAGATATTTGGGACCCGTCTACGCTCACCGCCAGGATAGCACAAAGCTGAAATACTCACCTACAGGTTAAGCAATCACTATTCCATTTCCAGTCCTGTGAAGCCATCCAATTACTCACCATGTAATTACTTGGTAGTCAGTAAATAAAATTCACGTGATCTGAAAAATACTGCTTTGTTAGGGAAAGGAGGAATGGGATAAATAGAAAATTAGGGGGTTCTTTTCCAGTAGAGAAAAATATTAGTTTCAAAGTTTGTATCCATATTTCCTCTCAAGTTTAGGGATACTTGTCTGGATCCATTTCCAGTTTAAGCTGCAGGATAACTTACTATCCAAAAAAAGCCTCACAAAATCTTTTAGGCAACGTGTCTCAAGTCCTTTTCAACTAATTCAGCCTGCAGCTTCCAAAAGCAGGGCCACCTAGGATTTACTCCATGTGCTGTTAGCAAATGGCAATGTGTATGGGAATAGATATATTAAATGAAATCCTGGTGATGGTTGAATCCTGCCTGCCAAGTTTAATAATTTATAAAAAAAATTACACAAGTCTTGCAAATCTGCTGGCAATCCGCAGCTGGAAAGGACCCAAATTTACCTTCTGTCCTGTGTTTAAAGCCACTGCTTTGAAGACAAGTGGATTAATAAAAACATTAGACAGCACATTGGTATTAGAGAAAATTTAAGTTCTATTGCCCCCACAACACAGAGAAGTCAAACCCCCATCACTGTAAAAGATACATCTGGATTAGTAGTCACATAAGTATGAGGGATATTTTCCTTTGCAATATAATAATCTAAGGGTGATTCCTACATGTCAGAGAGGCAAGAAGTGATGCCACTTTCATTCAGGCCCCGATAACCTTGGGGAACTGAAAATCTAGTTTAGGCCCAGATAGCCGTAAGGTTATCTGAAAATATTGGCTTAGTGGAAGCAGGAGGAGAAAGAAAGACTTTAAATACTTGCTTGCCTATGTTAAAAAGGTAAGATTTCTTGCAATGTGCTCAGAGATCTGCTAAGGAAAGAGAACCAGCCTCCTGAAGAGGCTGCATTCAGAACAGGCACCCGGACCATGCAGACCACTAACCTGCCTCAGCAGGGTCTCCCACCAGCACCACCACACTTCCTGCTATTACAATGAGAAATAATTTAAAAGGCAAGCGAGAAAGAAGAGTAGACAGACACCATCTTTCTCCCTCATGAAAATGAGGATGTATAAACCAAATAGAATCCCCAAATGCTCAGAATCCCCAAAGAGCAGATCACCAAGTTTTAGCACACCAAAGATGATGCAGAAATTTCACTTTGAGCATAGAAATCTCAAATTTTTATTTTTTTTTTTTTTTTAACCCTCTGACTTCTTTTACTTCATTTGGAGAACACAGAAAATAACTTTGCTTCCCTAATTCAGATACGTGATACTGTAATAGAGTAGTTCAGTGGAAGAGACCTTCAAAGATCATCCCAATCCAACTGCCTGACCTCTTCAGGGCTACCCAAAAGTTAAAGCATAGTAATGTGGACATTATCCAAATGCCTCTTGAACACTGACAGCCATGGGAATCAACAACCTCTCTAGGAAGCCCGTCCCAGTGTTTGGCTAACTCTCATGGTAAAGAGATTCTTCCTAATACCCAACCTGAACCTCCCTTGTCATAGCATTGTGCTGTTCCTGCATGTCCTGCCATTGGTTACCAGGGAAAAGGGACCAGCACCTCCCTCTCCACTTCCCCTCAGGCAGTTGTAGAGAGCAATGAGGCAGCCCCTGAGCCTCTCCTTCTCCAAACAGTGTCCTCAGCCTCTCCTCGTGGGACATGCTTTCTATGTCTTTTACCAGCTTTGTTACCCTCCTCTGAATGCTTTCAAGAGCCTTAACATATTGTTTAGATCATGCAGACCAGAACGGCACACAATATTAAAGGTGATGCCACACCAACACTAAATATAGTGAGAGAAACAGTAATTTGCAACTTGGCACTCTGTGAATGTGAGAACACTGTGCCATAAGGAGAAGGCGGGAGATTTCTTTGCCTGTTCTAACCTGTAATAGCATTTTTATCATGTAGACTCTCGGGGGTTAAGAAGCTGGCATGTCTCAAACACTTCCTACTTGTTTGAGCATCACAGTACTGGAAAGAGATATCCAATGCTCTAGGCTTCTTCTGTTTTACAATTAGTTGCAAACCATGCATGCAGACTGATTACTTTGCCCCAGAGCTATTTGGCTCTCCAGGCTGAACAACCACTGTCTGAGAGCAAAAAAAAATAAAAAAAAAATCAAGTACACAACTGGCTCTTCACATCTTCACAGGCCTTGACTCTAGGCTGGAGAACAGCACGTCCAGCCTTAGGCTTTTGTTTATGGGGAAATAGCATGTAAGAATAGAGGAAAGAGACATGAGAATTAGTCTGCAAGGCAGTATGCTTCTGTAATTGCTCAAGAATTAGGAGGTGAGATGTAATTAATCACTACAACTAATTCACTGTTTAACCTTGACAAAGTCCCTAGAGATTGATTCTAAGCCCTGTTTTTCCTGTGCACATACTGGGAATATTAGTTAATTCAATACAAGAATTGCCCAGACTTCTGAAGGCCTTTTAGGAACTTTAGCCAACACATGGACTGTTTCTCAGAGTATCCCACTTATGATTTATTATGTAAGAGGTAAAGCATTCATTTAACTGTGGCCACATTACAGGGCCTCCTCACGTGACATGATTTCCAGACTTAAGTACCAGTTGCAAAGAAGTCATACCCCAGATCTAAGAGCCCTTTCCCACCATCTCATTGTTCCTGCACAACACAACTGTTGCAATAACCCTGAGGACAAAGCCAGGGAGTCTGTGATACGCCCCAAGTCCTGACCATCACAGTTTTAAGCTGAAGAATTTTAAGGGCAGTCAAAATATGCCTGGAGCACTGAATACTGAGTATCTTCATCAAGGAGTATGAGTCTCTTTATTCTTGAATGCCAAATGTTCTCTTTAAGACTTACTTTAGCTCCCTTTACAGTGCATAAGGGATCATCAACAGTGGAAGTACCAAACTACTCGAGCCAGAGGCTAAAATAATGCTTCTAAGAGTGCAGCAGAAATATACTGGGGACAGATATATGAAGAAAGACAGTAAAAACTTCTACCCTCTTTAAATTTCTTGTCACCATCCAGTACACCAGCATGTCTATAATTGATCTGGTATAAGTGTATAGTCTTTCAGATTTTGGAAGAAACCACAGACCTAAAAGACATTTGCTACTGCCTCCTTCTCCCTAAGGGATAGCCTAAGTCTTTGCTAAAAGCACATACCTTGCACCATATCCAGAATCTCTATGTAAGAAGATATTCAAAAATAAAGACTCTTCTTGTATGCCTCTGAGCAGGCAGCTCTACAGCCAAGTCCTCAGCTATACTGCACTGGAAGCCCTGACATGGGGATCTGAGTCCTTTTGTGCCTACTGTGTCAGGAGTGGTGTAAATTTACACCTGCCTCTGGTTTAATTTAGCAATTAGCAATTAGTTGGTAATTTAAGGAAGGCAGGAGAGGTTCCTCTGAAAAAAGACTATTAATAAATGAGAGAAGAAAATGAGCTCTGGATGAACTGAGCATGTTTTTTCTTTCTTTGTAGGGTGCTAAACAGACCAGAGTAGGTTTTCAGAGTTTTAGGGCTTTGATTTACAAAGATGTCTCAGTGCCTTCGTTTTCAGCTTTGTTAATGTTGTTGTTGATATTTTACTGTGCAAATCCACATTCTTTCAAAACTTTCCTTGTATCTTGAAATATCATAATTGGCCCAGCCAACAGCAACATTTGATGATCAGGTTTTTTTCTTGCTTGAATACAAAGATGGCTAGCAACAAGAAGTGTACCCCTCCGTGATGAGCAGCCCAGTGCTATTCAGCCTAACAAAATAACCTGATAGCAATAGTACCCCAAGTACCTTGAAAATAACCCTATAGTACGAACTGGACTTGATGATCCTTGTGGGTCCATTCCAACTTCAGGTATTCTATGATTCTACCTGGGGATGTCTCATTTGATTGAAGTAATGTGTACACATGGCTTTTTACTTACTAAAACCAGCAGAAGATAGACTTAGGTCAGATCCTGTTTAATACAAGCAAATTCTTTTTGTTGGCTAGGTGTAAGCTTCACCTCATCTCTTCAGTTAAGAAAAGAAAAACAACTTTTCTGCTCTGAACAAGGCAATTAGTTCTGATAGGGAGAGCTCAAAAGGAGGGTCATTCACTGAGTAACAAACCCACAGGAAGGCAAGGATTAAACATGTCTGATGAGATTTCCACATGTCCTGAGCTGCAATTTAGGAGATACTGCTAAGCCTAGAAAGGGCTGGCAGTGCATTAAAAAGAAAAGGATCAGGTCCAGAGCCTACTGCAGTTCAAAGCCAAGCGAGCAGCATTAGCCCGTATTAAGGAAGACAAGAAGAGTCTAAGGAGTTTTCTTTAATGCCCATCACCTGAACCACAGCTTCTTATGTGATTTCCAATTTTTTTGGATTGTGGTTTAGTGTCTGTCTGATGTAGCAATAAACAAAGCTCCCAGTCGCTCTGATCTTGCAGACTCAGTAAGTCCCCAAATCTGTTATGTCAGAATCTCAGTCCCATTTACTTCCAATTCACAAAACTTTCAACTCAGGCTCTTCTAGAAATCTGGTCATTTATGAAGTTACCTGTATAGGACCAGAATGCCTTTGAAAATCAGTACCTTCATGTATGAAGAGCTCAAGACAACTTTGGGGGTATGGGTATGCAAGTGTGTTTGAGAGTAAGGAGTAAAGGAATGTAACAGTTGAGTATGTTGTGCCCAGAAATTAAAAAACAAAAGAAGCACCATCAGGCAGTTTCACAAGAGTTAGATAAAAATAACAAAACCTGTAGTCCTTCCAAATAGAGGGCTCACAAGATAAACAGCAGTAATTTGGTCAATATATGTGATCACAGGTCCTGTTAGTACTGCTTGTTTTAATGCCATGGACTATATACATGGTAGGTCTTCTCTAGGTTGGCAACACTATTTTAATGCACTGTTTACCCCGGTTTGGGTCAGGGTTATGCCAATGCCACTTGCTCTGTATGCAGACCTCTCCTCCACATACGGCTCAGCAGCATGACACTCAGGCAGCTCTGGACGCAGCATTAGCAAACGAGCCCTGATAACCAGTGTATCAGCAGTTGTCCTCTCGCCACCTGCTACAGAAATGCAGCGAGAGCTGGCCCGTGCCCGAGCTTCACGTGAAAGCCCACAGTGCCAGGACTGAACTCGTGATCAGCAGGACTGCATCCTCTGCCCAGAGAGTGCTGCTCAAATACAAGAAAGGAAAAGTGACTTGCGCAAACTAATATTTTGAAAGAGAGTGGGGAAATACCACCATTCTTGTGCAAGCTTAACAGAAATTCGGCAGTGCCAAGGGTCATTGAGGCTGGCCTGGCAGCAGCCTCCAGACCTGTGTTAGAGGATTTGTAGTCCAAAGCCAATTCAGAGAGCACTGCTGTAACTGTTAGGCTGCTGATAGCATGACTTCCCACATATGCCCATTTTTCTGAAAAAAAAAAAAAAAAAGATAAAAAATCATAGAAAAATGCCCACAGATCTGAACTAAATAAGGCCCCCACATACGCATTGCATGAAAGGTGGAGATCCCTAATTACATTAAGTGTGTAATGAATAGTCCAGGAATAATGGTAGATCTGGAAGAATCAGTAATGAAAAAAGAAGGCGTCTAGTGTTGCAAGAAATAAAGATTTATTTCTAAATAACAATGTCATCCTAAGGAGCAGACATGTTTCTCATGCTTCCCTCCATAATATTAAAATGATGACTGAAAGGAAAGAGATTCTCTTTTTTTATGGAAATAAGACAGAAAGACTGAATGCTTACTGTAAATGTTACCAATATCAACATTCTCCAAGTAACTTCCAGAATATAACAAGATATTCAGTAAGTATTTACTACACAATATTCTGTCTGAACTACCAATTTCTTCCAAAAACCTACAGTGCCAAATTTAACACATCTTGTTTTTTTCTTACTTTAAACAGAGGACAAGCTAGCACAAAATGCCTGTTTGTACATATCCCAAGCAGAAATTGGATGAGCAAAACCTGGATTATATTTGCAAATGGCTCTGAAATTTGCAAAAGACCAAGACAGAATGTTGGCTATTGATTTTCATACCTGGGATTTTCAGAATCCTACAACTACTCTAAACCTTATTTATACATAAGTGATTTTTTAAATAGATTTTGGACTAGGCAATGTGGTCTAAGGTTTAAAGCAAACGGCTGAGAAACAGGAAACTTGGGAGAATTGGGTTGGATGACAGCCTGGATAAATGTATGTGGTTTGTTTGCATGATTTTCAGTTAATAACAAGGGAGATTGGATGTCTCAGAAATTTCAGAAAAGGGAAATAATTCTTCATCCGTCCAGTTAGGAAAAAAAAAGAAAAAAGAAAACTTCATATGAAGGTAACTGAACTTATAAATAGCTATGGAAAGTAGTTGTGTCTTATCACTTAAAATTGAAATGGAGGAGGCACTAGATAAATGAACTGCAAGGGACAGTCCTGTGCCAGTTTACAGCAGGACATCCAAAATAGTTGATCTTTTTCCACTTGTGATTGCAGAAGTGCTGGGACAACCAGTGACTAGCTAGTCTAGTCTAGTCTAGTCTAGACAAGAACTAGTGTTCTTGTCCTGTCACTGATACCAAACAATGATTCACAAAAATCTGAACAAAATCCTTTCAATTTATTATGGAAACAGTTAAAAACATTCTTTAGCTGATACTGTTTTTCCCAGACCTGCTCATCCAAGAGCACATGAGGCCTAATAACACTTGTAATTATTATTCTACCTAGGGCAAGTTCAGATATTGTTGTTTCTGTGCATGTGTGCACGCATGCGAAGGTCTAATCTTTTGAAGCTTGGAGAGGTGCCCAAGAGGTTAACTAAAGGCACCATTTTTTATTTTTTATTTTTTTAAAGGAGACTCCAAAGAGTCAATACAACACTCATAAATAAGTCTGCAGGAAAAAGACATCCAATTATTTGAGGTGAAGAAAGGGATAATTTAGTAGATATTTTATTGTTCCACTCCTGATTTCAAGGCTGTGTCTCTTTTTTGATCTTGATGTTCATTCCTCTTCTAAACTGCAGGTCAACTCAAGCTCCAAAGGTTTGTAGAAAAGACCAAGTCAAGCGAAGCTCTGACCTTGTGGTGAGCATTGCACATAGAGTGGATCTGTTTTCTGGTGTGAATCATACTACCTTTTTATTTTCTGAATATTAGTCCTGTGCTTATATTTTCATAACTTCAGTTTAAAAAAAAAATCTGAAAGTTTCTCAGCTTGCATAATTGAGCATGTAGAAGCGGGCAAGTCTTCTGTCACACTTCTTATTCTCCTTGAGACTGTATTACCAGGATACCTATCTGGCTTTATTTGCAAACTTAGGAATGAAGACATCAAGAAATTATTGCTCCTTGCTTGAGAGACTTCTGTTTCTGTTCAATAATCATAATTTTATATCACAGCAAGCCCTTTTTACCTGAGAACTATAAAAGGTCAATCCCACAACTTCACTATATGGAAAATATTATTGGGCCTATTTGATATTGGCAGAAACTATGTTAGCATTACAGTATTAATTCATTTGCCAAAAAGACTTAGATTTTGAGACATGGTTCATGTTGTACAGACATGGCTCGGTCTTAGATGTGAGAGTGCTAGCTCTGGAGTCAAAGAGATACCAGGTGCTTAACTTAAATCTGATTCATCTAGTGCCTCAGTTCAGAGTATTTTCACATAGTGAATTTAAGCCTTTAAATGGAAGTCATTTAAAGATTCAGGCAAACTATTTTGCAGTAAGACTTAGCAATAAAAATAATCAAGTCTCTTACATCACACTGAATTTCAACTGCTTAATACCAGCTTACTAATCAGGCTTGTGAATACTGTTGATTAATTGCTGAAATATTATTGCTTAAGTATTATTTCTTAAACTTGAAATTTTCTTTTGAGATATCCTTATCCTTATCAGTATGGAATGTCAGATCAGTTTGTTCTGAAAATTTTTTCTTTTACAGATTACCTGTCTTAACTTTCTGCCATAAATTATTATCTAAATTTATTCTTGATTGAAAAGTCAAAATTAACAGCCATTATCACCCTCCTGCTTAAATATTACACTCACTCAGCACCTAAATATTATGCTCAACTGGCTACTACACCTTGAGTGTGTAGAGCATACAAACATAGTTTTCAAAGTGTGTCCACTTTGTGTAACAACCTTGTTAGTTCACAGGTTTATTGTACACTACTACAGATAATGCTTATGGATCTCCACATTGAATCCTTCTCAGTTCCTTGAATGAGGTCCTCAGTCACAGGATTTTTTTTTAGTCTGTCTTTGCCTGTTCTTCATATTGCTGCAAAACTTACATTTCCTTGACATTGTTCTGTAAAGTTACACGAGTTGTAATTTTCAGTTTTCTAACGCATAAGAAATGTTAAAAGATGAAAACTCAGCTCCAGTGGTGCCAACCTTTCAAAGATGCTGGCCTGTCAATGTATCCATCACCTTTACCAGTAGATGATAAAAGTTTCTACAAGCTTTTATCTACAGCAAATGTTCCAAATAAGTTGCTAACACAGCTTTCTAGGTTTCTGCGTGCTTTTGGTTATTTATCATACCTTTAATCCTTTGTGGACAAATATGATCAATGAAAGAAAGTGTGATGAGGAAATGAACAAAAATAATTTTTCACATCAGGTTTGTCTGATTCTCTGGATCTTTTTTCTCTGGATCAAATTGCCTGGTGCAACTGGATTGGAGTATAAGGACATTATTCTGGAGGATGTAATATCCACAATATAAGAATTACATAAAACTATTGGAGTGTCCAAAGGAGAGTTACAAAGATGATGAAGGATCTAGACAGCAAGATATGTGAGGTGTGGCTGAGCTCCCTTGGTTTGTTCAGCCCAGAGCAGAGCAGGCCGAGGGGAGGCCTCATGGTGGCCTGCAGCTCCCTCACGAGGGGAGCAGAGGGGCAAGCGCGGAGCTCTGCTCTCTGGGGACAGCGACAGGACCCGAGGGAACGGCATGGAGCTGGGACAGGGGAGGGTCAGGCTGGGGGTTAGGGAAAGGGTCGTCACTGAGAGGGTGTTTGGGCACTGGGACAGGCTCCCCAGGGAAGTAGTCATGTTTCCGAGCCTGTTGGAATTCAAGTAGCATTTAGACAACATTCTGACACGTGGTCTGATTTTGGGTTTGTCCTGTATGGAAGCAGGTGTTGGACCCAATGATGCTTGTGGGTCCCTTCCAGCTCAGGATATTCTATGATTCTGACATAATGTTTCCCAACATTACCTTGAAGGCATCCCATGTCTTCTTTGAGGATTCTGGAGTTGTTTCAGGCTCCAGAACTAGCACGTTGACTTTCACAGAAAATAACAGAAGACAGTTAGCAGCTGAAAGCATGTTTTTAATGTGCTGTGTGAAAACTGACAGCACCTTCACAGCACAGTAACACTGTACTTTGGTGATGGAATCAGGTTCTTGAAACCTCAGGCCAGTGATAGCCAGGCAGAGGAGAATGTTGGAGAAAGGTAAAATTCCAGAGAGTTTTACAGAAATACATTTAGGTTTTCCTCCTTTTTTTTTTTTTTCCTTCAGGTGCACCTTGTGCATCATGTTACAAATAAGCCATGGAAAAATAATTAAAATATTAATTAATGATTATTAAAATTAATAATCATTAAAAAATAAAATATAAATAATAATCACACTAATCTCATTAATATTTACACAATAAGGTAACTGTTAATATGAGAAAATAAAAGAGATTTCTAATAATAGCTCTCTTGTAAATGAGTAGGAAAAGCAATTAAATTAGCAATCTCTAGGGAATAATATGAACATTAATTTAAGGGAGAAAATCTAGGCATTTAAGACACACTATAGTTTTCAAAAATAGAATAAATATATCCTTCTTGTTGATATATTTCTTCTGCCAGAAATACTTTTCCTTTCTTGCTACATAAAGAAATAAGCTGAATTTAAGATCTTATCATAGCAGATCATGCCATTAAATGGAGTCTAAAAATTGCTTAAATTCACATAACATTTGGAGTTTTCAAGTAAATATTGACTATATTTCTCAATAAGCAACTTAGTAGTATAGAAAAATTTGTAGAATTAAAATACAGGAATTTGAATACAGGAATTTAACAGCTAATTTAATTGCTGCAAAACATCCAGGTGACTTGGTTTCTATCTACAGAGGGATCATCCATCCTTGATAAAAAGACTGTTGAGCATCTTATGCCCTGATGAACAGGAATGGTGCATGGCAGGGAGTCCTCAGAGCTCATCTGTCTCTTTATTCAATGGCCCTAGAAACTCATGGTGTTCAACCTATCCTTCTAATTTTCCTATGAATCTGATCCATTGAATAAGGGAGATTTTACGTGGACTAAGAAGTTTGTTTAGTGTTGGGAGTCTTTGGATCTTTGATCTGAGTTTAAGCTGTGCCTTATTACTGCTTTCCTTGCTAACAGACCATTGGTATGACCAACAGCAGCAGAGGAACAGCTAGAACATCTTTACACTGATGCAGAAGAAAGAAAATGAAGCAAGTTATTTATATATTTCTGCAAGATATATGTAAATAACATATATATTACATGTGGCCTTCTGAACAGAAAACTGTATCCATACTGTGGCCCAGATCTGCCAACTGCATCTGCCCCAGCAAGCACAACTACAGGCACAACCAGAATGTGCTCTGAGGAGTATGCAGACCATGTGTATACACCAGGTTGGATTGGCATGTCCCTAGAAACACATGCATAGGCTTTCACACTAAACAGATTACCTGCAAAGCACCCATGCCAACATAAGATGAGTGGGAAGGAAAGTATATGTGTCTCTAAAGGCTCATGAGAGTATGTGCTTCTCCAGAACAGTGAAGTTACATTTGCCTATTTAGAGGAGGGACTCCCCCACCCCTACCCCCACCAAAAAAAAAAAAAATGTTTCAGCAATATTCCACAGAAATACCTAGATAGTCATAATGAGAGCTTGGTTGGACAAGGGGCTGATTCTTATCAGTGGAAACAAAGTCTTCTGAAAATAGAGACATGTTTGGTGGCACATATTCTACTATAGTATTTGTTTAATGTGCCCTGACCTCTTTTAAAAACTTGCTTTAAACAAGTCATTCTCCATGCTGATCCAGTCCTTCATCTTTATGCTTAGAGAGATGATAAAGTTCTAGCCTGGGGCAAGTACAGTTAGTATGATGTGTTTGTGTTCCACAGCAAAATGCTCACCTGCAAGTTTTCAACAACTTACCTGAGTATTATTTTTCCTGTGGAGTCCTACTTAATTGTTTTGATGCAGTTGACAAACATCAGTCATACTTGGCACGGGCATCTTCTTTTGTAGGTGTGATAATGTATCTTCTTATCATCCATGGGAAAAACATACGTCTGTGTGCATGTGTCTGTGTGTGGATCTATCTCCATTATTCATCACATTCTGAAAAACCTATGTAAAATATCTTGACATTTTCCACCAGAAAATTAAAGTAATAACAAAAAAAAAAAAAGAAAAAAACTTTGGGATGAGTTCATGCCTGGAATGTTTCAGAAAAAAAATTCACAGAAGATTATATTTCAAAAGGGAGTGATGAATAATGGAAAGTATGAACTGTGAAGTTCTATTATATCAGTTGTATTTAGGTTAACCACGTTTAATTTTTTTAAGCTCATAAATCCTTAAGAAATGCTAGTCACATGACAGACTTATTTGTAAATTTACATAATGCCCTGAAGGAGCCACGGATTGTTGCATTCTGTGGTGACTCATGAGCATCTCTGGTTCAGGCTGCCAGGATGGAGAAAGCAAGCTGAGCAGTGTGATCTTGTATGAACTGTGATTGAATTTCCAGCAGAGTTATCCTCAGGGCACTCCATAGCATTTTTAAACTCACTGTGATATGAAAACTGAAAAGAGCATGATGTAAAGCAGACTAAGTTTTGAAGGTAAAGGTTTTTTTCATTCTGTTAAAACTGAAAATTACACAATAAAAGCGTATACATACTTAAAAAGGTGTATCTTATATCTTAGAATTAGTTGCCCACTATATTCAAATTAGTTATTCCCCCAAAAGCATACAAAAAGGCTTTCAGACAATACGTTCTTTTTATTAATAAAAATACTACTACTACTTAATTTCACTTCCAAAGTCAAGAACCACTGACTTGACTCAATAGTTCTCATTCTGTAAATATTAGTAAACATGCATACATGCTACATTTTAATATAATATGTATGCATTTTAAAATTGTATTCCTTGTTGTATGTCAACGTAAGAATAAGCCCGCAATTAACTCAAAAGCCCTGTCAAGTGATGCTATTTTTTAATTCCACTGACAAAACAAACAGATTTAAGATATACTTAACTAAAGTCTTATCAATGATTAAATATATCATGAGTGACAACATATGGTAGTAGACCCAAGTAAAAAATAGTTACTTGGGTTCCTGTTTATCTGTCAAGTGGACTGATTTATCCGCTGTCCACAAATGAACATCAGAAGCAATCTAATGACATTTTAATAGAAGGAAGCTTGACAAAATACTCGCAGATGGTATTCTGGGTAATGATCCAGACAGCAACAATCTCTGTAATGACTTATAGTATCTATTTACCTGGCCTGAAACAAAGCGGGAGAAAAGCTAAAATGATTCAGTTGGCCTAGGCTGATCTGGCATTGTAAACGTTTAAATCACTGAAGCAGCCCATTCGTTTCTGCAGTGGGAGAAAACATGAAATTGATTAAAACAGCATAAATGCAGCAGGAAAATCTTCATCCTCCGCAGCCAGTTTGGGAATGGAAACATACCTAGTTCTCATGGTCCATTTGTTTTTCTGTTGTTGCTCTGGTCAGTTCTGGTGAAATTCTGTCCTTTAAAGCAAAAAGGTCTCATAGCATCAAGGGGCCACTCCTAGCATGCCTCTTCTCATGGAGTGGTGATCTGCTTTCAGAACAAGGGAAATGAGAGTAATGGAGGCTTCAGGGTGTTACGAAGGACTGTTGGGTGCCCTTAAAATCTGCCTTTTGCCTTACATTGATATGGACTGTTATACTAAGCTTACAATGACTGTTTTTTCTCCTTTCTTTTACAACTTAAGTCCAAACAGCTGTTATAAACCACAAGGAGCATCTCCTGGTTTTGTCACTAAAAAAAAAAAAAAAATCTAAAACCTGAAGAAAATTATTTGTGCCGTGGGTAAAATTCTGTTTCAGATACTCTAAAGTCCGTAGAAGGTACAAGTAAATGGAAATGGAGGTCTCCTGGAGATTTTCATAAATATCTAAACATATAATGAAAAACTCTTACAACAAACAACAAAAAACTAGTCCCACTGGAACAGAAAAGGTCTGTTGAACTTTCTCTCACAGACTCAACTAGTGTCATACTTCTACTGCTGAAAGAAGCACTGGGAAAACTTGTTGAACTACTGTTTCGTAGATATCTGTCCCAATAATAAACAGGATAGTTGAACTTCCGATCAGCTCAGCACCAGTGTCATGCAGTATGAATAAAGGGGTCACTGCAATCTGCACAAGAGGAACTAGGTGTGATGCTGGACAGTTTGCCATGGTATTGTACAACAGAGAAGCATCATTATACTGAGGTATACAGGTGTTGGTGACAGGCAAGACAAATGTCCTGAGATAACAGTTATGATTTTTGCATCCAGCCCTGCTGTTTTCAAACTATTCTATGGTGGAGCCGTACTTCTGGCTTTTCAAGTACTTTTAGATGCTCTGGAAGCACTCGTGGCAAAGTGGCGCTGTTTTCCATCAGATGTGTTCAGTATTTAGGTGAATTGCTGTGGACAGTTTTAGTACTGTGAACTGCTAAGCCCCACACAGTGCCATTCAGTCAGTCTGTAAAGATCTGCAAGGCTCACTAGAGAGAACATCTGCAGCTGGTACAAATCTGCTGTTCCTTCCCTAGTGACAGCAGCTACAAGACTCTCTCTTCTCATGAAGCAAGTGCTTTACATTTACAAGCACAGTCCACCAATTTCTGGTTTGGAGGGACTGATCTAATTTCCTGAGAGTCTCTGAGCAAACCTCAGAAAGATTTGCCTCATAAGACATCTGGCCGGGTCTAGTGTATGGCACTCCCAGTGCTCAGACCTTCACCCTGTGCAAGGCTGGAATGTTGGCTTTACAAGTTTTTACTAACTGCTGACAGACATGGGGAGAGAGGAGCTCTGGTAGCCAGGGTTAGATTAAAATCTGTATGTTCACTCCCTTCCAGTCTGCAGGAAGCTAAATACATGTTTGTGCTGTTATTGCCTGCCCAGAAATCCAGTGTTTATCTCTTTAGGCTGGCATGTGGAAAACTATCTGTGAGAACAAACCTGTGTGCAGATAATCAGTGATACACTGAGGTTACCAAAGTTAACAGAACAAAATGCTGTGTCCTCCCATACCTAATCTGACCTTCTGACATCTAGCAGCCTTTCAAAAGTACTCATACATAAGTGAAGTCCTCTGCTAATCTGTAGCCTTGACTCCACAAAACCTAAGGCTGTGATGGGAAAATCATCACCAAGAGTATTACAGGGTGAGAAGAACAAGAGGCGGGAAGTCAGGTACAGGAAGGATATAAGGAAAAAGGAACTGCGTTAGAGGACATCAAAGGCTGATTAGTTCCTAAAGAAGATAAAGCTTTGGAGAAAACTTCCCCTTCTATTACCTGCACACTTAAACAATTGCTAAATCACCAATTGCTGAGCTTTTTTTAAAGTTAAAGCAAAGACTATATATATGAAGATACAAGAAATACTGATTTAAAAAGAGGGTGGTTTGTTTTTTCCTGCTTGCTACCTCTTCTTTAATTCTATATACTAGGCAACATCTTAGCGGGAACTAAAATGTTCAAAGTATTCATACGTTTGATATGTATGACCTAGAATGAATGTTTCCTCTCAAGTAACAGAGTGAGGCTTGCAAATTTTTAAGGCCATAATGAATTGAACAGGATGCTCAGTCAAGATGTTTCCAGAATGTCACACATTAGCTCTTCAAGGCACATTTAGGCCAGTGGATTCATTAACATGAACATTAGAAGCACACTGGAATAATGTGAGTCAATTAATCAGACTACTTTAGCTGAATTTGATTTGTCTGTGATCAAAGTCTTTAAACAATATTTAGGTCCTTTGTTTGAAGCTAATGTTTGGGACAGGTTCATTACGCCTCAGAAATTCCCTTCTTGAAAAAGAAAGTAAGATCTCAAGCAGTAATCAACCCCATTGAGATACTGCTCTATAATGCTCTATAAGTACCTCCCCCCCCCCTTTTTTTTTCCTTCTACCATGGGCACCATCCAAGCCAGAAAATATATATATATATATATATATATATATATTCTTACAATTTGGGGGGAGTACAAATTTCTGTCAGAGTCTAATTTTTGGTAACAAGTTGTATATTAATGATCTTATTGTTCTAATTAAACTGTTATTTCATCACATCTCTCCTTACCTGTCTATATAGATGTCAAATAAGAAGCAAACCCTGAATGGTGTTTTTATACTTCCAGGTTATTGAGTTAATTCCTTATAGCAATAATTAATATAAAGGTCATAATCTGGCCAGATTAAAGGTATATTCACACAGATCCAATTTCTCCTTGAAGTACTTTTGATGGTCATTTTCGCAACTTGAACTGGAGATTGAATCTAAAGTGTGTTATTGGTTTGGTTGTTCCAAAGGCATGTCCACCATACCATAACGAACATTTCTGCTTAGAACACTGACATGTAACTTCTTCAATGGCTTTCCTTTAGGTGATTTGGTTTTTCCTTTCTTACCTATATTCAGAAGTAGTTTTCAGATAATATGGTCCTTTAAAACTCACAGGAACACAGGATGACAAAGAGGAAAAAAATTCTAAATACAACTAAATCACAAAGTGAGCTTGTTTCAGAAGTTGCTTTTGAATTTTTCTTACCTGTAACAGCTATTCAGCTGTGCTTTTAATTTTAATATATTTAAATAATGTGTGCAGTTAATATTTTTTTTTGTATGTTAATTGAAATGGGAGCTGCATGTATAATGGTTGCATTCACAAGCAATTTGTCCAGGTTTTGTGTGCTATGTATGATGTAGTATGTTTTCTTCAAACATGTACTTTTTTTGGAAACAGTTATTCTGTGCAGACTCAACTGTTGTCCTATTAGCTCAGTTTCTCTCCCTTTTCTTACTTAAAAGTTGAGCAGCAGTCAGATACTAAATAAAGAAAACATAAGTCTTAACATTTATAAAGGGGTTTGCTTGTATTGCTTATGATCAAATCAGGGTGGCATAGGCTATGCCATTAAGTTTTCCTGGTCTATTGTCAAGATTCCATTGCACATTAATAACCAATGTTAGAATAAAAAGGCACAGAAGAGATATATTTTACTTTATATTTTATTATAATAGAAGGAAAAAAAACATCTAAAAAGCACATTTCATGGAGCACCATATTGTAACAAAATTTTGCTGGCTCTCCTACAAAGTGTATTTTGACATTTAAACAATGACACACACGTAATCAGTACACACAGGCATCTACACCCCAGCAAACTTATTAACAGCTCCAAAGAGAACCCCTTTCCAAATACAGAAACACTAAGGTGCACAGAGGAATGCCAGTGTGAGGGCATCTGAACACCAACTGAGTTAATTACTCTTTTGTTAGTGCTCTTCATAAACACACAAGCATTCATGTCTCACCCCATCCCTCTTTGAAGCCTCCAAACTGGGCCCCTAGCTCACCGAATATGTATCCAGCACTGACATGGTGTAGAGTTGAACAAAACTGGCCAATATTCCCTACCTGATACCTCTTATTGCTTTGGTTATAGTACTGAATGAAAGTCTTAAAAACCTTTAAACCTACACTCCACACCACAGAAAAGCCACTTTCACACATACAGAAACATAACCTCCACCCCCATGCATACCTGAATGAATCACTGATACATTTTTGAGAAGCTCTGTGAGTTTTCCCACCAAGATCACCTTCATAAAAATGACTGCATTTTCAAAGTGTTCAGACAGTTGTTCAACAATATATTTTGGAATATCTTTTCTTCTTTTTAAAGGATAGGGCATGTTTTCCTGCTGCCTTAAATTTATGTCATTGTCTACATAAGCAACAGCAAAATGCTATCGTTTTCATCCGTACAAAATGTTTTACATTCATTTTATACAGTGCTAAATAATGATGCTAAGCACAGAACAATGTAGAATGATAGCCCAGAATAGCTATTTACCTTGCTCAGAATGAGAAAGTACTGGAAGCTTCCCATACTAATGCTGAGGCACAGTACTGGAGTCTCTATTATGTACACAAGCCTTCCAGAACACTTTCAGGCACCTGTTTTGTGAGCTCTTGCTCGATACGTATGTCACACTGAAGCACCTCAAGTAATATGGTTTAGTGCCCTCGAACAGTGAGAGTAAGAGACAAAAGCAAATCTAGCCTCATAGTAGATTAGACCAACTGTGAAACACAATGCTAGCAAGATAGCAAAATTTCTACCTGGACCCAAAACAACCCACAGTTATATGATGATTTCAGGTATCTGACATACTTCCACTTCTTACATTAACTACAGACAATGTATGAAGTTTAATTTAAAACCTTGCCTCTAAAAAGTTTTAATTTTGTCAACAAAAAATTGAAGAGCTTGTATGTATGTCATCCACTTACAGAAGATGTTTTTTGCTTTAAGCCTATTTCTTTTTCAGAACATTTCTCCTGGTTTCCGACTGCAAATTTTCTGGGGAAATTTAAAGATTTACAAAACTTATTTCTGTCTTGATAGTCAGTCAGGCTGAACCATCTTTAAGTTTTGGGCAGGGTAAGGCATTCATTCTGCCAAGAAAGAAATTAAGTTATTGTGTATTTTTTCTTGTGGAAAATCCTTGTGGATTTCCCATTTACAGCCGCCAGTTTTATAATTCCTTTATATTGTGTGATGAACAGGCATCTATGAATAACAAGGTACTGCACTAAGACAAAATAATGGAAATCCAAATGGAGGGAGAAAATAGACTTGAAAAATAACTGTGACTTTAGATATACAAAGGGGTATTAACTAAATGAATTACTAACTCAGACTCCCTCCTCCGAGCTAAAGGTATGTTTCAACAGCTGTGCTAAACATTTTGCTAGCATTTGGGAAATCCCAGATGAAACAGTTGAGACTTAATCTGTATGATGGAGAAAGAGAAAGAAGGCATAGTAGTTTAAGCTTTACAATGGATATGGAGTTGCTATGGATTTATGAAATTTCAAATGACTAAGAATAGAATATAATAAGGAAAAGATGCTGTACTGGGTACACCAATGCCTATTTTCAGTTGGACTAATGTCCACAGCTTTACTCACCTGAGTAAAAGGAGAGTGTAGAAAACAGAAGAGATTCAGAGATAGGCACAGAATATGGACCTGTATAAGAATGTGAATTATTGTTTTGGCTTAAGAAACAATAACAGCTATGTAAATTTCTATGTAGAATATATCAGCACTGATATACAGAAGAAAAACTGGGATCATTCCTGCTTGTACTGCTTTAGCGTACAAGAGCAAGAGATGAGAATGCCATCTGAGCAGCCAATTCAAATCTGAAAAAAAATGTTTTTCTGTTTTTCTTTGGTTTTAAACATTTTTTTAATTATTATTTTAGAATTCACCACCTCAAGAAATATTTAGGTCTCACAGTTCTGGATCAGCATCTCATAGGGATGAAACATCAGTGATCACATTAAACAAGACAGAAATAGCAAGGGCTGAAACAAATGAAAATCCAGAAGAAATTATTGCACCTTCCCCTGAAGCATCCGATACAGTCAGAGGCAGGATACTGGATTAAATAAACTACATAATTTGGCTATGTTACCGGTTTTACAATATTAGGTTTAAAATGTTCGGTTATATATCCCAGTTAGTCATGAAAAAGTATAGCAAACTTTCATACTGAGCAATGAGTTACAGTAACATTAATGAATGGAAGGACAGAATGGTGATTATTATTGGCCTTAGACACCACTTATGTGTGTATGCATATGTATGCACATGTGTATGTATATAATATTCATATATACGTATACATACATAAGCACACACACACATTTTCTGAGAAACAGGGGTCAACAGAAGGCCTGAAGGCCATTCTTTACACCCCTCTTCTGGCAGACTTTACCAGAGATAAGCGCACTTGTGTATGCTTAACAGTGTGCAGAGGAGAATATGAGAAGAAAGGGAAGTATGAACCTTAATATGATAGAAATCACTCATGTTACTGCCATTATTTTAGATCTGTGCTTGAAAATACATTTCCAAATATCTTGTATATTGGCTAACTTGACCAACAGCCAAGAAAAAAAAAATTAAGGGGACATCTTGAAAATTAAAATATTTATGTATGCATTTTCTGTTCTTTCCTGTGTTAGTACTAATATGTCATTTTCTTGATAACTGGCAGGATGAGAAAGTAAAAGAGCTAATTTGATTTTTGCCACTTACCCCGTTTATCTGTTTCATGTTTCTGCCAAAGTTGAGAAAAAAACTTGGATAGTCCATCTCCTCTTATGGGTTTTCACTTCTCAGCTCTATCAGGTTAGCTCATTGTAAACATGCCCTTTCATCAGGCTTGGTTAAATCATTTTTGTTTTAAAAATATCTAAATTTGTCTACTCTGAATTGACAGCATCTCTTTAAAGATAATTTAAATTATTCCTCAAACCCATTCTTATGAAAATTCTGTCATCTTTTACACTTATTCATGTTGATTCACACTATTTGTCCTCCCTGTTTCTCTGAGAAGGCTGTTGAGAACAGGAGTGAAACACAGACTATCATCTCATCCGATAGCAGAAGTGCAACTCGGAAATTCTGAGGCTACAAATCACTTAACTTTCAGCTAAACTAATCTAGCTGAATCTATAAACTATTTGCGGGTAATCTAAGACAGCAAAAATCAGCATGACTACATTTGACAAAGTAAATAACAGGATAGGTTTCCATTTCAATGAGGTAAAGTATGTTGTGTATAAGTTTCCCCATCGCCAAAATGCATCTGTATGGTCGTTAACTCAAATAAAAAATAAAAACAAAAGAGAAATAAGTTACTTTTTAAAAGCTAAAAATGAAATTACCTTTAAAAATGAAATTACCTTTAAGCCTATTGCTAGACAGAAAGAGATCGGGGTGGGGGGGGGGGCGGGGGGGGGGGGGGGGAAGAGGGAGGAAAACCAGAGAATATTGATAAACGCATGCTGCTGTAAGAACCGAGAGATGGCATCAGGTGAGTTTTGTCTCATGATACCAATTCTAGATGGCTCTTGCTGTGTTGTTACAAATAGTCCAAGTTTTTTAGTTTTTGAAGTGGATCGTAATGGGTCTATTTGATCACCTTTCTCTTTTTGGTACGACTTCAAAGATTTTAACATTTTTCTCAGCAGGCACAGGCCTACCTACTGGATGCAAACATGTAGATGGAATTACATAGTTAATATGTTGTGCAGAGGTGTCCATAGAGAGTACAAATACCAGCATACAATGTTTCATCTTGATCTGAGCAGCTGTCTGCATGCATGATGCATTGCATGGTGGTTCCTGTAGTCTCTGAACAAGAAAATCTCTATCAGGAGAGGAGGCTTGCCACATTGCACTGCATTTCTATGCAAAGTAATTGCAAGCCCCTGGCTCCTCCAAAGTTGCTTGCATTGGCCACAGGAGGGTAAAGAAGCGCTTCTGATGAAATGCACGGTATTTCCTTTCCGCAGATTGTCTTCCAGGCAGCAGAGCTTCCAGCTCACCCCAGGGCCGACACTTCATGAGATGGGTTCCTCTGGGAGACAGCTCTTATCACACCACTCTTCCTGCTCAACTGCAGCACCTTTTCGCAGGAGCCTCTTCACCTTTTCTGTCCCATAAGGAGCGCAGGAGTGGGATTTTTTTTCATACAATAATGTTTCTGTGGAGTTAGTTCTTTATTTTTTTTCAGTTTTCTTTTCCTAGATAATGTTCATTTGACCTTTTTATCAAATGTGTTCTCCTGCAATCATCTGAAAGGCCTTATTCAAACCAGCATGTTTTCTTCTTTTTTTCCCTTTTACATCACCTTAAAGGGACACACCTGTTGACATATTTTCTATCGGAAATGGATTTCATCTTTTGCTGAAATTTTGTTCCAGCCAAAGCCGAACCTCCTGCAGATTGTAGAAAAAGGGGCCTTTGCCTCCTAGATAGGCGATTTTTTGTCTCTGCACAATGCATACTCGCTCAAATGAAACCCCATAGGCCACATTGGCATTGTTGTCCATGCAGTCAGCCACCACCTGGCACTGAGGTGGCAAGGAGAAGCGCTCTAGGAGTTGGTGAGCAGCTGCGCATCGATCTTCCTGGTTTCTGTGTTTCTTAACTTCAAACGAAGAGGGAGAGATTCCAGGGGCAGCCCAGCCATCTGACGGGTGAGCCTCATCAATGTAGACCAACAGAAAGTCAGCCACACCAGAGAACTCTTCCACCAGCTTGCTGAAGGCTGACAGCTGGCTTGTGAATGGTGGTCAGGTAGCTGAACCAAAGTTGACCACCAGTGGCCGCTCAGAGTTGGCAAAATCCAGAAGGTGGCATTTGGTTCCACACTTGCCACCAACACTCTTCCAGCTGCTACTGCTGCCATCGCTGCCCTTGGCTATGTGGATTACACTGGAGTTTGGGGCTTCTCCTCCCAATTTGACCTGACAGCAGAACAAATGAAAATATAGCAAGTTAGTGCGACTTGCTTGTCCAGTATCTTTTATGATTACTGTATTCAAATCAATAGTTACATGTTCAAATACAAACTGCCCACGTGGACACTAGCATAGCGATTCTAGATAGAGCAAATCATCAATAACAGTAGCCTCAAAAAGTTCATCCTGTCCATCCCCACTCACAGAGCAGGGAAACACAGCCTGCCTGACAGGTATACTACTGCATTAGGGTTACAAAAGTGGTTCCAAAACCTGTCTTATCCTGTCCACCACACACGTAGCCCTGTCAGCCTTATGTATTTGCAGACTCTAAGTTGCTTTCAGGCAGACTACTTTCCATTTCTTCTCATTTTTTTTCTGTGACAGTTACTTCCTGTGTCTCATAAGCTACACCTGTTTATGCATTCGAGATGTTTGCTTTTCTCAAAGCATCATAACTACTTTGGTAAAACTATAGTCTAGGACTAGGAGTTGACTAGGAGTTAGCTAGTGAGCAGTTATAATGCCTATGTCCTTTTTTCAGCCTTTCTAGTTGCTCCCCATCATGGATTTGTGTACTTCACCAGTCCAACCTGAATCTGCCACTTTGCACTTGGCCCCATTGAGCAGCATCTCACATTTCCAAGCCATTTTTCCAATTCTTCAGAATCATTCTGCATTGTATTCCTGACCTTCACAACACATGCAGTGCCTCTCAATTTTGAGAGGTTTGCAGATTCCATGTGTATATTCTCTTCCATCCTAGAGTCCAGTGATGAAAATACTCAAGTACCAAACACAAGAGAGATCTCTGCAGACACCCACTCAGTACATCATGCTGTGGACCATTGATGACTGTGCTCCTCAAAGCGTTTTCTAACCACTTTGCTGTACTTTGATTAGAGTGACACATTTCCTTCTATTGGAATACTTCTCTATAAAACTGAGACAAAAGCAGCAAGAAAAGGAGAAACTTTATATGATAGCTGAAGTATGATGAAATAAAAGTTAACTGTTCTCAGATCTAACCCCCAGATCTAACTCAGATCCAACAGGCAATTATGGAAAAGTCATTTTGCTTGACTGTTTCAATTTCCCTTCCTACAGAAAGAAGGCAGAATATATACATCTCACAGAGGGGACTGCCAGAATAAGGTGGAGCCTGCAGAGGGCTCCAAGATCCTTAGCTGATAACTGCTATAGAACCATAAAATATTACTACATAAGACAATTAGGTTTAATGAGCTCTGCCACAGCAAATCCTATGTATCTGCCTTTAACATCAAGCTCTAGTACAACTATGCAATTATCCTTTTATATTTCTCAAACTCTTTCTCTCTCTCTCTGTTTCCTGTCTATTTGATTATGTTCAGAAGTGTTGCTTTGATGGACACATACAGGGCCAAATTCTGAATTCCTTCATATTTCATCCATTTCTTTCTCAAGCTACACTCCAAATGAAGTCAATAGAAGTGAACAATGAATTAGAACTGTGTAAAAAGTGAATAAATTACTGATTTTGGGGTGAATTTTTAATCTACATTTCATGCTAGGGTATTCTGATTAGTCAGATACAGTGAGAAGATATATTAACAGCTGTATAGTTAACTGATGCGATTGCTGCTGTACACATTTCCAGAGACAAGTATATTGTAAATGTTGGATCTTCCATTTCCCCCCAGAAACCTGACTACCCTGAACAAATCTACAGTTATCATCACTCAGCATTATTTCATCAGAATACCCATAGAAACGGAGTCTAACTAAAGTAGTTTTTGTAAGACCCTCTCCTTAAAGATGCCAGATTTCAGAGTTGCATGAGAAGGTCTCACAGCGTGTTGGCACAGGATATAAACATCATTTCAGCTATTTTCTGTGGGACACATTGAGACAAAATGTGGTGCCCTTCACTCAGAGAACAGCAAGAGAGAGAACCACAGAAAGAAAGACCAAGAGAGACCCATGAATCTCTCCAGGCTGAGCACGCAGTGATGGCACCACTGAAAGCAACACAGCTGTAATTACAGGCAAGGGGAGCAAGCGCTGCCCCAGGAAAGCACAGCCCTCCATGGCCCCTGTAAACCTGCATCTGCAGCATATGTTATCTGCTAGAGCCCTGGTAACAGTTTAAAATAAAAAATGAAAGAGAGAGAGGGAGAAAGGGAGAGAGAAAGAGAAGTGAGGGAGGGAGGGAGGAAGGAAGCGAGGGAGGAAAGAAAAGCCTCGTGCTCATTTACTTTTGGAAGGAAGCAAGGTTTGAAATAGCCGAGGTTGGGACCTGCTGGGAGTGTGGTCTTTCCATTGAACTCAAGGAAGGAAAAATGCTGTATCCTTGTTACTGAGAAGAAATTATGTCTCTGGAGAGAGGCAGGCTCAGAGGCTCAGGATATAACGTTTGTCCATGTTACAAGAGATTCACCTTGTAGCATTTAAGAGGTGCTGCTGCAGGCCACCTACTCCTTTACAGGTAGTAGGTACTCTTCTGCAGAGCTTGCAGAGCTGTTGAACATTTCATTTTTGTCTGCCATTCTATGCAGTAAGATAGGCAAAGCAGAAGTAAGGTAAAGGTCCAGATATGAGCAAAAAACACAGAGGTCATGATCATCTGTAGGTGATACAATCATCCCGAGGGCTGCATTCAATCCAAAGCTAGCTAGACAACTCCGCAGATTTAAACTGGTAATTTCCAAAAAAAAAAGGCACATCCCAAAAAACACAACACCTGCACATCTGCACAAACACTAGATCCACCCCCCTTACCTAGAAAGCTTAATTGTTCTTGCACTACCAAACGATTGCTTTTTCAGAGCTGAGTTGCCCAAAATATGTCTTTTGGGCAAAGCCTGACATGTAAGTATCTGTGCTGCACCCACTCACTGGATGAATAATGGACCTCAGTATTTAGGAGCATGTGCTCAACCAGTCAAGGAAAAGAAGTAATCGCATGTGATTTATCTCATAAATCACAATTAAGCAACACACTTTGAATTCCTCATATTTGCTGGCACTATTCAGAGAAAAAAAAATAAAGGTAAAAAGGACAGAACTAAAAAAATAAGAGCAATGAACAGGAGTTGCTCAGGTGACAAGAAACGTCTGAGCAGCTGTTCCCTTGACATTTCTGGCTTTAGTTAACAACAGTATTATGCCTGAAAATACTCTAACCAACAATAAAATCTTTAATTAAGAAACCACAGTCTGCTCCTTGAACATCTTTATGCAGAAAGAGGCTAAATATTGTAAGCTCCTCATTACCAACTCTTTGCTCGGATCTACCAAATGTTTCTTTTCCTAGGCAAGTTTGCAAACCCTGAAAGAACAGACTAACAAAAGCACTCCCATTGAACACCAGCATGAGAATGCCTCTCAAGTACTATTTTAACATTGATACCAATGGTGGCAATGCATTTCACTATTCTCCGATGACGCAGGTTTGTATTCTCTCGTACTTCTTATTGACTAAGAAACGGATGGATTTAAGAAATAAAGTACAACTACGCCCAATGTCACCTTATAGCAGTTTCTCTTTATTTCCCACAGCCACAAAGTAAGTCTCATGGCCGCAGGTTACCTATCACGTTAACTTTTGTTTCTAGGAGTGCTTGTGTTGTGTTTTTTTTTTTCCCCCCTTAATGAGACATCCTTGCCAAGAGGGCATTCACAAGGCATTTTCTGCTCTTGCAGAGGAGTAATTAGGTCGGTGCCTTGTTCCATGCCAGTGTCAGGCACTCCAAAACGCCGCCCTGCCCAGTCGTTAATGCTTAAACATAAGCAGCGGCATCTCCACTAATTGGTCTTGATGAAGCGCTGACGTTCCCAAAGGGACTCTTTATTTCACCAGGCTCGGGAACCGATTGACACAAGATGAACAATATCATCCTTGCTGATCATCTGCATTGTGGGCCTTGGCTGTCTTCTTTGTTGTTATTTATTGAAAGAAAAAATAGCTCTTGGAAAAGAAAATCAACACAAACAAAAAAACCATGCATTCAGCCAAACCACTTTTGAAATCTTACACAAAGGCAGGCAAAATATATATTCTGAGAAACAAACCAGCAGAATTTCCCTCACACGCAATCCAGCATTTCTATAATCACGTACTTGTGTGTGTGTGGAGATTCAGGCGTTCGGCTGCCAGCCTTCTGGGCAGCAGGCTGAGGTGGAAACCAGACAAGGTAGGCCAACCACGCGTGCGAGCCAGCCCAGCCATCAGCAAGAGCAAGAGCCAGCCTGGCAATAAAGCACTGACTTGCATCGTTTGAGTGAATTCTGTGTCAGCTTGACAGCCTTGGTACTGCATCTCCTCCTCTGAGTCTGCACATAGAGCAAAAAGGGAGCAGGGCTGCTGATGTTTTAGCATGCAGACTGCAAAACGAAGGAGACTTAGGAGTGGGAAAGAAAGCCCTATTCATAACTACAGGCTAGAAATAGCGCATACTGCTAACTTTGTACATGCTACATGAGGACGAGGAAAAGCCCCATGGACAAAACATCGCCTCCTCATTTACCTTTTCTTTTTTGTTGCTTTGCTTTTATCAGCTTTAGCATAACCCTCCGGGGATCCTGTGCACTGGAATATGGCTTTCATTCCCTGCATGAGAGATTTTCAAACAGTTTGGCAGACCCATCAGGCTGTGCCAACCCCCTAAAGAAAATAGGTGTTGCCAGACAATTAGCAGTCTGTGATATTAGCTATTTAAATGCAGACATGCTGTGATCGGGACTGGAGTCCAGCAGTTGGTTATGAACTGAGTCCCTGGAGCCTTTTGCTCCTTTACAAATTCCGTGCTTTTCTTTGATTTGATTCCATTCAGCTAAACATAGCCTCCAAACAGCCTGATATTTCTCAGTGCTTCATCCAAATCATAATCAGACTCTGGCTGCAGAAGTGTACATATTATTATTTTTGTTTTCTGTTTTTATAAATCCCAGAGTTGTGCAGTGGATAAAAATTACAGGAGGCTCTTCTTAGGAGTAGTGTACAGGAATGGGAACTCTTCATTTATCATGGGGAGGTGGCAGTTTGCTTTAAGAAACTCAAGTACCCGAATTGGAGGGCAGAGATTGGAATTTGCTAGAGTTCTTCCAGAGTCTTTATTTAGGATCAGGTGTGTGAAGCTGAGGAGGGGAAGTGGGAGACAAATTAAAAGGTCACAGTCCAGATAAAAATAACTAGTCATATGCTGCCCTCTTTATTTAAAAACTGACAGTCCCACAAATGACCATGCAAGGCAGAGGGAAAACATAAAGGAGCCTTTTGCCTTGCACTCTTATAAAGAAAAAGGACAATTTTACTTCCTCTAATCTACAGGGAGCCTGTAGAAACATTTCTTATAACTCATGATCCCCTAAAGATGGGAGCATGGCCTATGACACTGTGGCTTTTGGGACACCCTGACCTGTGGGACACTGGCTGCCACCATGAACCCTACCTACAGATGCCAGAGGCCTTCACCAGTCTCTATTAATCACCAGCTCCTGGGTAATGGACACTTGAGGCACACTTGAAAGTAGTCTGAAGGATTATTTATTCTTTTTCCTCAGCTTTAGTACTATGCAAATTCAGTGCCTTTTTTTTTTTTTTTTTTTTGAGAGGCAGGGCTGGGGTGCAAGGACTGGGTGCAATCCTTTTCCCGGATGGTGCACATTAGCTAATTTTCATGCGGCTATTACAGCCAAAGGGGGGTTTCACAAGGTTTTCATAAAAAGGCAAGCAGTCCTTTCCACCAGTTCAAGAGGACTTTTTTCCTACATAAGGGTGAAAACAGAAGACTGCACAGAGATAGTGCAGAAGAAATGTAAATCCTCAAAATGAAATGTGGAGGTTGAGACCCCATCAAGAACTGGAGTCACCATATTATTTTTCCTACCCTTTGTCTGCCTTGAAACTGTAAGCTCCTTGGGAAAAACTGTCTGCTGCTCTTGTTTAGTACATTGCCTAGCACAATGGGTTCCTGATCTAGGTTGGTCCCCAGACAGTGCTACAACAAACATGATTATATATTAATAAAAATGACAATGTTTTAATAATAATGCCAATGACAAGCCCAAATCCTGTTGAATTTACGTTCCAAACACTGCAGGAAAGGTTTTAATTGTGGTTTTGTTTTGGGCTTTTTTTCATTTCTTTCATGATTGTTTTTATTTGAAAATGTCAATGAAAACAATTCTGCTAACTCTGAACTTTGTAAAACCAATGAAAGCTTTTAATACCACACAATGTCTAGCTCTAAACCCTGAAACTATGTAGCATTCTCTCTGATCTTTAAAGGATGTCACCAAAAAGCAGAGAGATACTGGACAGACAAAAAGCAGGTAAAGCATCATGCTTTTCTATTAGCTTCATATACTGCTTTGTGACAATGTTGCATAGCACACACTTAACATCTCAAGAGCTGACAGTTTTCCTTCTTTGCGTGCTGATTTTTACTTTCAAGTATAAATGTGTCCATTAGGCAGGCAGAAGTAGCCAAAGGCAAAATGAGTGTGCATCCCTGCAGTGTCAGGAAGATCTCGCTGGGCGTTACTGAACCAGTCTACTTGCCGCTGAGCCCAGAAGTGGGCCCAGGCTCTGAAGCTGGGACCCTGTGCCAGACCTTCCCTCTCTGCTGGGCTTGTCATGCCAAAGCTTGCTGCTGTCCCACTACAAAGACAGCCAAAAGCTGTACAACTACATGCACACACCCATTACTATGCCCCTGTGGAAATACCAGCATTCTTCTGAGGATTGTAACGCACATCTACACACACACGTGTATATCCACGTGTACTTTGTATGCCCACAGGTGGACTGCTCAGCATTTGGCTGCATCAGAAAGATGACATTGAAAAAAATACCTGGCATAGATCTTTCCCAAAGAAACACACTAGGTTGGAGAAGAGGGAGGATTTCCTCTAGGGTAGTCTTAGAGATCTGTGCAGGGGGCCACGAGCAGAAACTGTGCTGCCAAAACACAAAGTTCATATCTGGCACTGAAAACGCTCCCAGCACAAGGCCTTACCACTGGGTGCTGCTATGGAAAAACGTTTTTGTACCCATTTTAAAAGCATCTTAGGATAACAGTTTCTCACCTTTGAAATCCTAGAAATTGGTCCCCGTACTAGAGGTGAAGCTTACGGGTGGGGGGATCTTTTCAAATGAAATACAATACTTCTTCATAACCTCTCTAGCTTTTTCACTTTCTCTCTGGATTTCTGTCAGATACATGACATGTTCAACATCTATGTTGTGATGCTTCACTGCATTCACATAGAGGGCCTATATGCCTATATAGAGCATGCAGAAGGCATACTAATATCCTCCCCCAAATCTCTTTTGTTTATAATCTCTTATTGGTGGTGTCCATGCATTCAATTTACACATATATGTGTTTATACAAATACAGAGAAATGAGAGTGGACTGACTCTTTAAAGAGCAAGTTATGTATGCCTATGTGTGTGTATTTTTGCATTTATACACATACATTTATGTACATATATATAGACAGATACACACATGTGTATGTAACTGTATACATACAAAAACATATGAATGTGTAAATACCTACACACATATACATACATGATTTGCTCTTCAGGAGTCAATCCACTTGTTTCTGTAGACAAACAGAGCACAGCAGTAAATTAGAAAAATAACATCTAAATAAAACAGTTGCACTCTTCCAATTATATAAAGTTACTGTAGCTTGTCTACTAGCTATATTTATGTCTCTTGTGACAATTAATCTGGTCCTAAAGACTCTCTTGTTGAAGATATGCTTGCCTCTTGGGAAAGAGTAGGAGGAAGATGTTCCTTAAATTACAAACATGGTGCAGTGTAGACAATACCAACACTGGGTGTGACAGATACTGAACTCAAAGCTAAGGAAGTAAAAAGAAATATATTAATCTCTGATAAAATTTACATAAGAAAATAAACAAGATACCAGTCATTTTGATTCCAGTACAACAATAAAATGTGGAGAAGACAAATATAAAATGTGTCAATAAAAGAGAATACAGAAAATACTGTACATACAATACATCAGACTGTACATTGCTTATCCACTGAGGATATTAAAATCTTCAACTGTTGCTAGGTAATCTTGCATGTGAAATTAGTGCCTTAACAAAAAAGTCATGTGCAGCAATACTTAATAACAACAAAAAGCAGAACAAAAGGAAGTTGAAATCTGGGTAAGATATTAAAAAAATTCTAGAAGGGAAAGTGCATCAGAATAACTTATTTCAAATATACTCTACTTTAGCTATTCCCAGATCATCTCTTGTACACACTAGTCTTGAAATAAAATTCCCTTAATTCTGGAACAGTCTGTGTGCTGTCAAGGCAGAGCTCCTTTCTTAGAATAAATTCACATTTAATCTAGAACTTAGTATTTACCCATTGAGTTTTTCTGGAATGGCTTCCAGTAAATTTTCCTGTGAATATAAATAGTACCTGAAGTACTTTTATGTAAAATGTTGTGAAATGTACTAAAAAGAGTTCTGTGTAAGTGACAAACATTGTACAACCAAGAATGATTACTGCTCTGGATCCAGTCTTCTGCTAACTGGCAAAGCTTCTGCTAAACTTTGGTCTACTTCAACCATCTTCAATATTGCTATTCTAGCTGAAAAAATGGTGATTATCTCATAAATGCTCCTAAATGGAATGAGCTTAAGCACATGCCTAAGTACTTTGCTAACACCTGACTTTATTTAGAAAACTGGAGTAATAAGCAATCACGGTTATGATATAGACTGCATTTTGTATTGCTATTCAGTATCCTGATTCCATACAGTATTTTCATTTCCTACCTTCACTAACTGGCTAAGATTAAGATATGACAACTGGATGGTCCCATATAGGAAAAGATATTTTTGAGGAAAAAGATATTTTGTAGGACAACATTTAATACATTTCACTCTTTTCTCATGCTCTTTAAACTTTTATGCTATAACACAGGGTATATTTGATTTTTTTTTTTCAATTCTACCAGTAGTTTTCCAGCTGAACACTTTTTTCTCTCTTCCCTAAAGAATCAGCCGAAGACTCTCCTCTACTGTTAATGTGATGACTCTCCTTCTGCTAATATTACTCCTCAGTTTGTCATCTCTATAGTTTGATCTGTACATTTATATACCTCTCTGACAATCAAGGTTTTCCAATAATCTTCTAGCCTTATGGTCCATAATTCTATAAAGGAAAAAGAAGCCAACTAATTGTTGGTCAATTACTTTTGTCTTGAGGCCATCAGAAATGGATTATTTCCCCTTTTTGTAACAAGGTGAGAAAATCTGGTTATGTTTTTATGAATTTTTCTGCTGAGTCCATTGAGGCCCAGAATTTATTCTAAGGACTGTAGAGCTTAATTGACTTGAGTAACCTAGGTCATTTACTGCTGATAAGGAAGACACCTAAGTTCAAGTTATGTGTTTCACTGCAAACACCAAAAATAACACAGAAACAGCCTACCTGTATCTTCTGCAGCTGATATCGACAGTACTGAGGGAAATGTAAAGTTTGACTTTAGAAAGTATAGAATGGCATGCACCTTCTTTATTTTAAATCATTTTATATTATCCAAGTAAAATAACACTGAAGAAAATCCATGGATATGTGGCTCTCTATAGCTCTATACCTTCTCTAGAACCTGGGCTGTATACAGGTTAAAATTTTGGGAAGCGGAAATTTGGCTGTTTCAGAGCTGTGCTACCAACTTCCACTGGAGTCTTGACCAAGTCATGCATTAACTGTCCTGTCTTGCCTGGTCTGTAAAACCGGAACAATAACGTTCACTGGCCCATTTAATGAGGCCACTGAAAAATTTACTTAATGCCTGTGAAGAGACCAAAACCAGAAACTAAAAGGGTTAGGAGCATAGTGAGTTTCAGTATTCATCATTACTTCATTTGGGTAGCCAGCTGGCTGATTCCTAGGGTGGCAATAAGAGGTTGACCCATTTGGCAAAGACTACTGTTATTTATATTTGCCTTATACTGAAAATTAATGTCTCCGTGGCTTTGGTTTCAGGCTAAGCAGTTTGTATTCCACATCACAAAGCCAGCAATCACCACCACCAGCTCTTCACATCTCTATGTAAGAGCAAATTACAAAAGCCATTGAGGGGAGGTGAAAGGGATCTGGGGGGTAAGGTGACACAAAAAGAAATATTTCAGAAGACACAGAGCTATCATTTGGATAGGATCCTTATGACTTCATGACATCACATGAGGCATGTTAAATTAGATGGTCTAAATAAGACAACACATTAACAGACTAAGCACTGTTTTGGAAGCCACAGGGCTCTGAATCCAGCTCTTCTACTTACTAAGTGGGTGGCCTGTGCAAGAAATTTCATCTTTTTGGGTCCACCTTTTCAATCTATAAAAGGGAACTATAACTACCTCCTGAGACCTGGGCAGCACCACTGGGTAATGTTTGTACATAACTTAAAAGGAAAAAAAAAAGTACATGTTGCATAACTGCTATTAGCCTTATTAACTTAAATCATCAGGCAGCTGTCCCTCAGCTAGTCAAGTTCATTTTTAATCTCTGACATGTCCCTCTGTCACTGCTTTCATGAGGAAAAAAGGCTCACTGTTTCACTCCATGCAGTTTTACTACTAGATGGATGCTTCCTCCAACCTAAAAATTAACATATGAGTAAGAGAAAATGCCAGTGCAATGACAAAGGTCCATTTTTATCCTTTACGCTAATTAAAACAATTCTATCTGTGTCGCATAGATAACATCTGTGTATCTAGAGCTCTGTCTCAAGATGCAGGCTGCATAATCTCTGAGGATCTCAGGTGGCAAACAAACGACAACTTTAAGAGCATTGAGAGCATCGTGTAATTATTCTTACACGAAGAGCCTGAAGTACTTTATGAACGTGGTTATTCCTACCGGTGGGGAAACTGAGGCACGGCTGTAAAGTGGCTCAGCCGTGGCTACAACACGGAATGCGAGTAGTAGAGCAGAGAGCCAGCACCTCTCCAGTCTCCCCAACCCTTAGCCCCCCTCTCCCACCCAGCTGAGCTTGGAAGAGGAGACACTGTGCTGCGCACACGCTCATCCTCTTCCCTTCCTTCTCTTCTCTTCCCTTCCTTCCCTTCCCTTCCTTCCCCTCCGCGGCGGCGCCACGGCCGGCCCCCAGCGCTCGCCCACCCGCCGGGGCCGTTCCGGGGCCGGGGCCGGGGCCGTGCCGGTGCCCGGCACCCACCTGCTTGTAGGCGTCCAGGAGGAAGCTGTTCCAGACGCAGCGCAGCCCCTCCGAGGTGAGCATCCTCCGCCACTCGCCGCGCGCAGCCTTGGAGCGGCTCAGGAACAGCACCATGTGCTTCAGGAGGATCACAGAGTCATAGAGTGCAAGGAAGAGGCAATTGGAGAAAAAGACCGGCAAGATCTGAAGCGTGATCAGCAAATCCACACTTAGCAGACCCATCTTCCTCGCTGCTTCTCTTCTGCCGGATGACTTCAGCTCCCTTTTTTGCCCTATGCCCTCATTTAGAAAAGTGAAGTAAAAAGCATTTTAAAAGCCTCGTTGCCCCCTCTCTGTCTCTCTCTTTAAAACGAGCAGAGATGGTTAAATACGAGCAGGCTGGTTAAAAGAGTAACTGCATGATACTCATTCAACTCGGAGCTGCTTGTTTCTCAGAAACTAAGAAGTTAACAGAAATTTTTCCCTTAACCAGAAGACCTTCTGATTTTGTTGAAGAGAGAGGCAGCTGTGTTTCCAGTTCCCTGCAGTTACAAAATTTAAGCTGAGATTGTTAATTGTTAACTTTCCTGCACTATCCCATTGTTTCTCAGCTATTTAAGCACTGAGCAGACCTCTCATTTCTGTGTCAGGAAAGCTAGCTACCAGGTGCAACAATACATTTTTTTTAAAAAGGTTTATGTACATAAACTTTCTGTTCCTTCCTCCCTCCCTCCCTCTTTCTCTCTTTCCCCCCCTCCCTCTCTGTTCCTGCCTTCCTCCTCTCTCCCTCTCTCTTGCTATCTGCCTATGGTGCAAAGTGCTTTCCCCTCTGGAGTCCCAGCTTGCTTCCCTGAAGCCTTTTATACATTCCCTGGCTAATTGCTGCAATAGAGAAATGAAACCCTAATCTTAGTAAAGATCTTGACGTCAATGTAAAAGAGGGCTTTACTTTGGCCAGGACTGCAGTGAATAGAAAAGTGAAATTCTCAAAACTTTTTTTTTTTTTTTTTTAAGAGAGAGGAGAAAAAAGAGAGACAGACAGCAAGGGTGGAACTTTGCTTTGCTTTGAAAAGGAAGAAGAAAAAAAAACAATACGCTTCTGACTGCTCTTAAGAAATGCTTTCAAATTTTGGAAAAGGTATTTTCATATGACGTGGAAGGTGACACAGCAACGCAGACTTCTGTTGTGGATGTTTTTTTTCTCATGGCTGTTTTTTTTCTTTGCCCTTTTGTCTTTTCCGGGAAGGTGTGTGAGGTGATACATCCCAAGAAAGGGCATATTTATGTACATTTTCCTCCCACCTCCTTTAGGTACAACATGTATAGTGTTTAAATATCTTTTGTTGTCTTCTAGGTACTTAAAAAACGTAAGTAAACACCCAGCATTGACTTCATTTATTGATGTGTAAGAGAAGAAGATAAGAAAGAGAGAGAAAGGAGTTTTTGAAGGACTTGGGGTTTTTAAGCTGAATTACTCCTCTTAAAAATAACATTACATCTTTAGATGCTGTTAATCAGCTGGACTTCAAGGACTGTAGTATTCCCCTATAATAACAATTTACATCCACTTGTCAAATAAGAATAAGTAATTTTTGTTTAAAAGTTTATCCAAAAAAAAAGTTTGCCCTGGCAGATCCACATGTGCTTTAACAACCACAAGCTTTCCTTGCAGCCCCATGCTGAAGGTTTTTGTTCATTTACTTATCTGTTTCAACTTTTCCCCCCCAATTTTAGTCCTCTTCCCAGATGATTTTTTTTTTTAGAGAAGACTTCTTTTAAAAAAAAAAAAGAAAGGTTTTAGTTTGCTTAGGTAAATATTTAATTTATTTCATGTTGCAGACATCCATAATTTTGTTTTTGAGTGAATGTCTTCCCTAGGTGCTTATGTGGGCTCTCCCCACCAGGTACATTTCATTCCCACAGGTGCCAGCATGATGTCTAACCTCTGTCATCTCACATCCCTGATGAGTAGTTCAAGTTTCCTTCATTAACGTGTCTTAGTCTTTGTCAGTCATCACCATCCTTCCAATGCTAGCAACTGCAAAAGTTAAACACCATCGATCTGCTCTATTCTTGGGTCTTTTACTTTCATATGTTGTAATATCACTTGGGCTGCCACTACGTAAGGATGCATACCTCTAGAAAGGCACCCCATGTCTTGTCTTGGGTTCACCAAAGAAAAGTTTGTTTAGGAGGGACAGTACCAGGCATTTGCAAAAGATATCACCCAGACAGGATAACTTCCAGCAAGTGTTTACTCAGAGAAATAACTTTAAAAGGTTATGCACATTAAACCACTGACCTTTTGCATTACTAGCATAAACAAAAAAAGGAATTGAGTTTCTTTCTCAAACTATAACAACTTTTAAGTCAAAATGTTGGTGATGACTATGTTCTGTTGCCATAGATAGGACTGCAACCTCACAGATTTGGCTTTATTACTAAAACTTGCAAAAACATGTTATAAGCAGTCATTTATATATCCCCAAACACATGGATGAGTCAGTGTGCTCTTGTCATGTGAGTACAACACAGGAACAAGGGTCCCCTGAGCTGCTAAACTAGCTTACTGTCTGACCTCAGGCAAGCATACGTAATCACTTGATTACAAGCACTCATAAACCTCGATTATTCTTCTGTAGATCCACCACTAAAACATACATGATCCTGTCTGTGAAGGTCTCCTTTCTTTATTTTGGGAAGGTTTGTTAAAAGGCAGGCTTGGGGATTGTTGATGATGATGCCAGATGAATCATCAGCCATTGTTTCTGAGAACAGTTTGCAAACAGCACTGAGGACAGTCCAGCTCAGGCTCTTCCTGTTCCCTAGAGGTAAAGTCAGGCAAGAACCTATGCTGGGAACACAATGTATTCTGGGTTCCTGTGAAACAACTGCCCCTACCCGCAGAGTGCTTCGTGGGTGAAGAGGTTGTTTGTAAGACAGCTGGAGACCAGACAGCTACGGAGCTTTGAAGTGCATCGGAAGCTGAGCAGGAAGCTCATGGAGCACTAGTGTGAGGTGCTATTTCACATTTATTCTGTCAACCTTCCTTGCCTGTAAGGCAGATTTTTGACTAAATAAAGATGCAAAAAGACACTTTTTTGCCACTGCTGTCTTCAGAAGCAGTCCGTCCCTGCCAGACACAAGCACTGCTTCTCAGCTTGATGGAGTACGGCAGTCCTCAACAGAGTACGAAACCTTAATCCCTGCTTTTTATAACTGTTATCACTCCTCTCCTTCTAAGCTGAAACAACTCATCACTGGGCTTATTTCTCTCAGACACCAAAAACACAAGGTAAACCACTTTGCATCTTTTTTGAAAGACAAGTACAAGAGGTTATCTGCAGCACACGCTCAATGGTGAAGTCAACAGTCTCTTGCTATTTCCCTGCAGACCTTCTCAAAGGAAGGAAGAAATGCTAGATCTTTCAGATCTAGAAGCATTGAGAGAGCTTTTGCTCTCTTGAAGGAAAACTGGATGCATTTGACATGTGAGGAAGAATTAGGCAGCGATAAAGATAATGCATGGAAGAACTGAGATAGGTTTCATTTAAAGCTTCTTTCAGTTACCTGCTCTGCCATACCTTCCTATATTATTTGGGCACAGCCCTACAATGTACCTCAGTTCTCCATCAGCAAAAGAAAATACAAGTCCTCCCGTAATCTAAGGAGCAGTCAGGTTCAGTAATGGGAAATTAAACATATCATCCATAATTTGTCAAGGTGGAATGAGTAAAGCCAACAACATCAAAGCATTCACTGTTACTAGACCTTGTATGTGGCTAAAGTCAACAGTATCAGTATAGATGTTCATATTCTGTAATGTTTATAGAAATCAGTGCCATCAAAACCATATCCATGCATAGCTTCATGTTTCTTCCCAGTTTCAACCACAGTAGCGTGAAGATTAGGACACAGGCTGCTAGTAAGTTTGTTTACTGCGACTCTCTTGATAACTGTGCCTGGACACAGGAAATCTGAGGTGGAGTTACTCCTGCTCAGGCCACTTTCTCTAATCTCATTTTATACAAGAACTACATGAACTTTCTGCATCTCAGATGGTGTATTTAACAGTTTTCACTTGGTTGTGTAGGTCTTCATGTGTTTATGGCTGAACTACCTGTTTAAGATTCCACACAACTCAGTCCTGCCATATCTAGGTACTTAAATGCAAGACCCTAAACCCCAGAACAAGCAGACTGTACTGATATTTTAATTACTCATTCTTTTTTTCTTGGCCTAAACAAGACCATTTTGAACGCAGTTACTCTTTGCAGCACAGCTGGAAAAGGGTACATGGTGACAGGCAAGCAAAAGGCTGCTGCTCCAGTCCTGCTCCCAGGAGGTTCATGGGAGAAATCATCCCAAAGGATTCCACATAACCTGTGTGCCTGCCTTGCTGCTTCCCACTGCTTTCACTGCCAAAATCAAAGAATGAAGCTTTTTGTTTGAGGGCTAGTTAGTGTGTCCATGAGCTTATCGCTGGAGAATTGTGCAGCTGCAGAGTGATATGGCTTGAGATGGGGAGGAGATAGTTTAGCTTAGCCATATCTTTGCCTCCCTGGCCCTGGGCAAAATTTATTACAGCCAAACAAGAATTTGTCCCTCTTATAAAACTGCATTTTCTCCTTTGCCAAAAGAGAAAAATCTCCCATGTCTCAGCAACAATTCCCTCACTTAAAATGCCTTGGGGTGTTGATTGACTGAATATCTATTTCTATTTTTTTTATTAGGATCAGCAAGGTATTTTCTTAAAGAAATAACGTCTCCAATTAAAAATAAAATTTTACAAGCAAGCCACAGCGATACCTGGACGGATTACCCATGGTGTGGAATCACCAGGCCCTGCCTTTCTCCATCACTCCCGGCTGCAGCACTACGTCCGAATGGAACAACGTTCATTCCACTGGCACCCAGCCTCATTCTGCCTGCTTAAAGCTGCCTCTGTTCTCCACAGCAATCCATTTACCAGCCTTCAAAAGGTGAGTGCACTAAACATATCTCTACTGCCTAATTTATTTATCTTTTTTATCAGCCTTGGTTTTGTTTTATTTGGGTTATTCTGCCGCTGCCATTTTGCTGCATAACTGCGGGTTTAAAAAAGGTGCTGATATAACAGCCCAGAAGACCAAATGCCTCTAGCTTATCTGAAGTGGGACTGAGTACAGGTAGTTAGAATGCAAACTACCCACACAGAGCAGCTCACCGTGACAATTTGGAGGGGAGCCCTCGGAGCAGGAAAAGGAAGCCAGTCTCACTGCCTGCTCAGTCCACAAGGCAGCACCGCAAATGGAAGTCATTCCATCCAAGAGATCCCAAAGACAGTATTCAAGTGAATTAAGGACGAAAAAGGCTTTATAACTGGATACCTCTGGATAAGGAAAGAACAGAGTATCTTAAGAAATTGCAAGCCATACACAGTTTCTGGGTATAACTTTGGCTGTTTTACAGTCAAACCACTATGGTTCAAAAAGACAGGAGTGCACGAGAACTGGGACTGCTGATGCCTCTGCGAAACCTGTTCTGTAGACTTCAAAGCTGTCAGTCTGGCACCTTCTGAGAGCCTGCATTCACTGTATGACAGCAAAGTGAAATAATTGACTCGTGGGTGTGGGTGTGTAATAGTGACAACTTTGAGGCCTGAAAAATTCCCCGCATCCCTTGGCTAATGAACCCCAAATTTCTATGCAAAACAAAATAATCTCCCTGTTTCAATAAACTACAGTGAACAAACCTGATGCTAAAACACACCTGGCTGAGTCAGACTTAATTTTGGAACAAAACAAAACACCCTACCCACCCTAAAAGATAAGGTAGCTCCTCTTAAGAAAAACAGGAAAGCTGATTTATGAATAGGAACAATCAGAGGACTTCATCACAAGCGAAATCAATCAGCACAAACACTCTGATCATTGCACAAGAGGAAGAAAAAGGACTTCAAATGTATTGAACATGAGAACAGAACAACTTCATCTCCTTGAAGATTCTGTAAATCACCTCCCAAACTCCTGAGAGATGCTGGGACTAGGACTGGAAGTCTTCCACTCATGTGACTCTCCAGCTGAAGGATATGTATAGGAGGGTCTCATATGGCTCTCCATAAATTATGGTGATAACGTATTCCTAGCCATCTGAAGCACCATAGGCTACAATTTTAGTAACATCTCTGTAGGGCTTTCTAATCAGTTTTCTGACTGATTTAGGGTAAACTCAGAGTTCTAGAAAAGTCCTCCAGCCCCAGCATTCTCAGCTGAGAAGGGGCCATTTCCCTCTTTCTTGGCAAGCTATTGACACTTTTCTTCACTGTGTTCCTCTGGAGAGCTCCTCCTAATCCAGTGTGTTTCAGGAGAACTAAATCAGGTGTGTGCTCCTGTCATTCTTGTCCCACATTTGTATGTGAACTTCAGTTGCTGATGATAGCTATACACAGCTCAAGTTTTCCATCTCCCTCTTTCATATCCTGAGGCATTTTAAAGTTCCACCCTCCATGGATAATTTTCTGTGCAGGAGTGGAGGTAGAAATGTTGAAATACCATAATAAAGGTTCTTCTTATATTTCCAGTTCAGTCAGAAACAGAAATTGCCAAGAATCTTATTTTCTTGAACTTGAATCCCATTCTCCAACCTCTAACCATTTCTTCCCAAACCAAGAAAATTAGAAAGTTCAGGTCTTATTTGTATTGAGATCAGAGGACACCAACCTATATCAAAAGATAACCAGCCAGTAGAATAAGGTGGTCACAGTACCTCCTTATGGAAGGTCTAACAAAAAAATTGCTTTGCTTCAGGAGGGAATGGAATATTCCACATGCTGGACTGTCTGGAACACACAAAAAAATCAAAAGCTTTACAATAGCAGCAGTTTGCCTTTCTGAGGAGACAGCTCCTTTTCAAGAGGAGCAACTTAGGTGCGTAAATTTAGAAACCGGATGCTCCAAGTATTAATCAAAATCCAGGAAGTGGTGGTTCTGAAGTGGAAGTCATTAGAAATCTGTTATTTTATCTTCATCCTGTTCAGAATTTGATATTGAAGTGGTACTATCTCCATCTTTTTCTTCAGCGTAACATACCAGTAGAAATAATTACCTAAACTTGCTGGCTTAAAAACATACAGACAGTGTGGTTTATTGTCAGTTTGACCTGGTCAATACTATAAATGTAAGCAATAAACTTTTGAGAATACCATTCCCATTCTGAGGTCAGTATCAGTTGCCCATCTCCTAGGCTTCTTAGTCTGTAAATCAGATCTTTAATCCTGTTACACATTTAATATCTCACAAACTACCACCCTAGCACCCTTACATACCCCTTTGTCCATTTCACACACACACACCAGTCTTACCAGGCAGGAATGTGGTGGAATGACTATCACAGTTGATAGCCATTTTCACCAGGGCCTCATTTTCAGCTGTGTCTCAGCTAAATACAATTCAAACTTTTTTTTTTTTGGTTGGTTGGTTTTGTGGGTTGTTTTTGTTTGCTTGTTTCTTTGAATAGGATTCAAATTTCCAGCCTAGCTTTGTGTCTGTTTTGTCTGATACTCCGGTATTGTTATTTTCATTCCATTTATAAATCATGAGTTTTCAGATGAAATATTTGTCTTTGCATCCTTGAGACCAAATACCTAGACCTTCTCAGCTGAGGCAGTAAGGAGTTCATAGGTGCTTCACTTTCCTAATTAAGGACAAGGAACAACTTATATCAAAGATAGAAGTCCAAGGCTTCATTTTTCACTTGAACATTTTCAGTGTTCATGACAGAAACTACAGATCTTTGAATTAAACCATTTTACAGTGGTCCGAAGCTCCTTGTAAACTACTTTTATGTTTCCTTTCAGGCCATTTAAAGGCTGTTGTTTCTTTAATTAACTCATTCAGTTTCCCACATTTTTATTAAAAACTGTTAAACATACATGGGACATATTTGCACAATATTGTTCAAAGTCTGCCCTAGCCCCAGGACTCTAGCTTTTTCCTAAGTTTCTCAGAACATCTGGTCATGGTCTCTCCTCTGTACCCCCACCCAACCACCCTCATTTTCCTTCAGTTGGAAGAACTGCCTACACAGAACATTTTCTTTACTGTATTATAAACAGATAATTCTATCATCCTAAAACAATCTAGATGATAATGCAAGAAGCATTCAGTGTTTCCCATAGCGAGATGTCAAACATGTACAATGTGCTTTTTTTTTCTTAGAGTACTTTCCAGACCTCTGGTGACATGAAATTGAGGAAAATATTTGAAATCAGTCATTGCTCTAAAAATATTCATTTCTTTTCAATAATATTTCATTTTTACATGGAACACTCATCACATTTCTCAGTACTCCTCACACTTCTGAGCTGTATTTCCATAGATAATATGGTGCTACAGGGGATACTAACTGAAAAATATGAACAACAGAATTGTGTACTGTGAGATATAAGCATAGTTTGTCTTCTACTCTCCTGGCACATGTTTCAAGCTCATTCAGATTGTAGCTTTATTCACACCTTTGCTTTGAGCCAGTGAAATTTAACTTCTTCATTCTGACTGAGGTATTTTTAAATTGATTTTAACCCCATTACCCTATTTTACTTAGAAATTGTTTAAATCTAGGAAGCCTTGTAGAAGTGCAGTTCTTTCAGTGTTCAATTTCTACATGGTCAGAACTGTGTGACAATCTGCACTATCCAACAACCTGTTCCATCTATTTCCTCCCACAGTTCCCAATTAGGATCATGATTCATGGCCTTTATGGTCTGTGCATTAAAATAGTAAATATGGTGTTTAGATTATATAATAAACTGTACTAAGTGTTGTGTTAGTAGATATTATTGACTATCCCTGCCTTGAAGGGTTTCAATTTAAATAGAAAAGGCTAAAGGAAAGAATTGGAGAAAGGGGTGGAATCCCAGAGGAACTCAGCAATTCGCACAGTCATATAGCAGCAACGACTTGAATTTGGGGTTCTATAGTTGTTTTATCTCCATCAACCTCTCTACCCATCTTATTAAGTCTAAGAATCATTTAAACCAGAAACAAGTAGAAAAACAGTACATTTGATCATTGGGTCTTTATTCCATTGATGCTGCCACAATCAGTGTTGGTCAAAGACAGGGAAAAAAATAAAGATCTTAAAAATTTCATATTAAAGTAGCCCAGAAAAGCAAGCATATAAAGTAGGATAATCCAATGAGCATAAATAAGAAACAAACAACAAAAAAAACCCACAACTTTGTCTTAAAGTGAAGTTTAGCACAGGTACAGGGTTTAGGTGTTGGGCTTTTTTGTTGTTTTTTTCACTTCACCATGTCCTTTGCTCTGAATAGGTATGGTTTGCTGTTTAAAGTTGCCTAAATACTTGTTGTTTGCTCAATTATGCCACCTTCCTAACCTTAAGAAGCAAAAAATTTCCAAGCGGCTAGCCTCCTCTTGGGAAAGGTAGAGTCATTATAGATGATGAAAGCTGCTTGTTCAGACGTTCAGCATGACAGGCCATTTCAATAACAGCAGTGAGCACGTACCCGAGAACGTTAGTCTTCATTTTCTCCTAACAAAATTTTAACAGGCATATGAAAGGAAACAGAGATTCAGAAAGATAAATATAATTCCCTTTATATCATAAGAATCCTGTTGGAGGTGGAAATAAGTGAGTTTAGACAGAATAGTAGATTAAGAGTCAAAAAACCTGTCCCCATTCAACAAGCAACTTGCTGTGTGCTTTTAAATAAGCCACTGAAAATCTCTGCCAAGGCTTCCATATACATATATACATGTAAGATACATATATATATATTTACCTAAAGAGTTATAGCAAACACAGGTTTTCATGAAACTTAAGTGAGCTTTTTAAAGTTTTTTTTTTTTTTTTTTTTTAATATTTTCAGAGTAAAGATTCTGTATAAGTAAAATATTACTAACAACAGTAATAAGAATAACACAGCCAAGATGCAAATTAATGCCATTCATCTGTGAGGTTTGATTATAGGAATATCTTGTGCTATTTCTTGTGAGTTATCTAGGCAGTAGCCTATTATTCCCTTATGCTAAAAGTACCAAGAAACTTATCAAGATTTTATGTGATTTTCTTTACGAAGTTTTATTACAAGTGAATAAAGGGCCCTCATCTTCACAGTGTACAGGTAGGACTAACATTGTTAAATCAAGAAAAAAAAAAAGACTATATCCAATCCATTGCAATGTATTTTTTAAAAAAAACTGAGAGCTAAGGTATTGTACTGCCCAGCATGCCACATAATAAATAATGAAAGAAATTCCTTCTGGTACAACCAAACCAAAAGATGACTAAGAGTTAGGCAAGTATTGTGGTAGCTTACATAATGTTGTGCAGCATTTACTTTAGGGTATACAATTTCCACTGCCACTATCGTCTGATCTCACTTTTATTATTAATTCAAATTATTTGCTTATATAAAACTCTTTTAAATCAAAACATCGAGACAGTGTATGTATATACAATCATAAAAAGATAGATTTATAGACACATTTAGAGTTACACTTTTATATTTACTACTATACCTGTACTAGAGGAAATTTGGCAGAGTATGTGTTTTCAGAAATTAGCAGAACTCTAATTTCACAGAAAAGAAGTTAAAGTTGCACCTACTTTAAACAAAATCAGATAATTTTTCTACAACCCCCTCAAAATACCTTCCGAAATACTGAAGTGTACACACACCTGATTTTAAGCAAGGATTCTTCACTCCAGCATAAAAACTTCAAAAACATTGCTTTTCAAATACGACTGGCATCTTGCACTTGTACATAGATCAATTTACTATAACAGTGTTATGTGAAATGCTCCATCCTTGAAACACATATGCACACAGGGATAATGGAAGTATCTGTCAGGAAGGACCTTCCAGTTTTGACTGTCAACTTGCCTATATATCTTATGACGACTGACACCAGCATAGGTTTGGTGTGAGGTTATCATTTTCCAAGGGCGTATCAGTTTACATGCATGGTGTGTAATGTTTGTGAGTGTAAAGAGAACTGATCATTTTTATGTGCCCATGCTTGCGAACAACAGGATCGTGATCCAGTTCAGTATGGAAATCTAATGGTGTATATTGATTCAGTTGGTACTCATACAATATCATCACTGTTGTAATCATCAGCAGTATTAATTTACTGTGGCTTACTAAAAAAAGTCAAAGCATTTTCTAATGTCTATTTTCCTTGAGAACTGAGGAGCTTAGCTGCTAAGTCATAACTAGTTTTATAGGAAATGTAAAAGATAATAATGAGGTGAATAACAACAGCTCTTAGCTCTTACGCAGCTGTGTACTTTCAACATGCTGTACAAATACTAAATAATTCATTTTAATTAAAAAGGCCTTGAAAAGATTAAAGGACCCTTGAAATAAGTAAGAAGTGCTGTTCATTACCTCAACAGCAGAAAGATCTGGCTCCAAATACCTTTATATTTGAAAATGATTAAGAAACTAACACTGCAACCTAAGCTTTGGGAAAAACAATGCTTAACCACATGGAATAAGCTTTTGGAAATCAGTGAAGCTACTTGCATGAGTAAAAGCTGTAAGACCAAATCCTACAACAATTTGTCCCCACTTTTTTCTTTCCTTTTTTTTTTTTCCTTTCTTCTTTATTCTAAAATTTCAGCCTTTCTACATACCAGGGAAAAAGTCTCTCTGACTTCACCAGGAGCAGTCCCTTAGAAATTTTTATATGCTTTCTAAGAAAGCCTTTGTTTATCTTGAGTTGTTCCATTTCACAAGTGAGCTGTGGTCCTCATATCTATCATAGCTATAAAATGATTTTTTTTTTTTGTGCAAAACCACACCTTTATATTTCTAACAAGGCTTGATCTCAGCACTCCTGCCACCTGTCATAGAGAAAAATGCTGCAGTTCCTATCAGAGGCCTCTGTTTTGCTCCTTATAAGAAGGAGCTTGCCAGTAAAAGGGCTGAAACACCATACACTGCACCAACTGACTTTCACATCCTCATTCTACTTGTTTGTTTTTTTCTACTTTGCTCACATCTGGTAGGAGCTGCTCCTCTAGAGTGACAGTTGCACACCAGTTGCAGCTGCTGTTCTCCCTGTTATACCGGCCAAAATGTCAAGGCCACATGCAGCAAGTAAGCATTTCCTTCAGCTTCTTCTCACTGCTAAATGCCATGCAACCTGACATACAAATTTTCAGCCTCTCTTCCCCTAAGACTTTCTATCCTTCTCTCTTCTGACTCACTTTCTTCATCCTAACAAGTCTACATGTACTTGTGATACATCTCTCGATTTTGCTTTTCATTTTTGAGCATACTAAATTTTGTTCCTTATAACATTAACACCCCCCCCAACATTTTTTACAGTGCAAAAATAATTTTGCACATAATTGATCCATTCAGTGCAATATTAAGCCCAGCCAGTCACTGCTATCTCTATTGAGAGCAGGAAAATATCCCTCTGGCTATGGAAATCCATTGGTCCTCCTAAAAACTTTCAGCAATCCATTCCATAAACATTTTAACTAAATTTATATAAAACATCCTTTCTGTTTCAGCAGTATGCGCTTCTTCATATCGTACTCCCAGAGGTCACTCCCTGAGACCATAACATGCCTACAGCAGGCAGTCTGTAAGTGTGTAAGACCAATGAAGTCCTGATTTCTGGTCACTCTCAGCAGATTTGTATGAGAATGAAAAAGGCACTGCTGCTTGCATCAAAGTCCTTATAAACTTCTCAACAGAAAAGATAGGGAAGTGTTCCATTTGTGTATGTTCTTTGTAGAAGGAGGTACAGGAGAAAAGGGTAAAGTATAAATTAGAGGGACAACACATAACAATAGAGGAACCGTTGCACCAGAAATAATCAGCAATTCGGATTACTTTGGAAGCCAAGATATGTAATTTATGAGTTTGGGTAAAACTGGGTGAGAGGATTTGGAGCAACTGACATCATCTACCCAGTCCTGTGTAAAGCATTTGATACTATCCTGCACAACATCCTTGTCTCTAAATTGAAGAGACGTGGAATTGATGGATTGACCACTTGGCGGATAAGGTAGATAAAAGTTGCAGTCGATGACACAATGCCCAGGTAAAGACCATTGGGAAGTGGTGTCCCTCAGGGGTCTGTGTTGGGACCAGTATCATTTAACACTTTGGTTGGTGACAATCACAGTGGGATTGAGTACACCCTCAGGAATTTTGTGGATGACACCAAGCTGTGTGGTACAGTTGATACACTGGAGGGAAGGGATGCCATCCAGAGGAATCTTGACAGGCTTGAGAGCTGGGCCTGTGTGAACCTCATACACTTCAACAAGGCCAAGTACAAGGTCCTGCATGTGAGTCAGGCACTCTTAAGGACAAACACAGACTGGGTGGAGAATGGACTCAGAGCAGCCCTGAGGAGGACTTGGGGGTACTGGTGGATGAAGAGCTCGACAAGCTAGCAATGTGCACTTGCACCAAAAGAAATGTGACCAGCAGGTCAAGGGAGGGGATTCTCCCCCTCTACTCTGCTCTCACAAGCCCCACCCAGAGTACTTCATTCAGCTCTGGGGCCCACAGCTTAAGGAAGACATGAACTTGTTGAAGTGAGCCTAGAGGAGGGCCGCGAGGATGATCAGAGGGCTGGAACACCTCTCCTGCGAAGAGAGGCTGAGAGAGTTCGAGTTGTTCAGCCTAGGGAACAGAAGGCTCCAGGGAGACCTTATGGCAACCTTGCGGTATCTAAAGAGGGCCTACACAAAAGCTGGGGAGGGACTCTTTGTCAGGGATTGTAGTGATAGGACAAGGAGTAACAGTTTTAAACTAAAAGAAAGTAGGTATGATTAGATATTAAAAGAAAATTCTACACTCAGAGGGTGGTGAAGCACTGGAACAGGTTGCCCAGAGAAGCTGTGGATGCCCCATCCCTGGAGGTGTTCAAGGCCAGGTTAGATAGGGCCCTGGGCAACCTGGTCTGGTGGAAGATGTCCCTGCCCATGGCAGGGGGGTTGGAATTAGATGGTATTTAAAGTCCCTTCCAACCCAAAACATTCTATGTGAAGAGTTCATCTATGTACATTTAGGAGTAGTTTTCAGATGTCCACAGCCTAAACAAGAATCTACCACTCAGGATGTCAGTTCTGCCTATTCCAGCACATGCAAAATGCCACAACTCTGAGCTTGAGCATTAACACAGTATTTTTGGAGGGTCAAAGCTCAAGCTCTGGAAAACAAGTTTTAAACAAGACAAATATTTTTATCTTTTTTCTTTCTTTTTTTTAAAGCAAGAAAAAGAATGGGAGTGAGAAAAGGGCAAAATGGGAGATGCTCATGTACTTTATGCTTTCTGACTTTTTGTACCTTAGTGATATTTAATATATTGATATTTCTAAGACACTTTCCAATTACAGCATTTCAGGCCATGAATTTAGATAAATGTTTTGGGGGTAACGAGTAAGTTAAAGCTATGTCTTCTGGATGTATGAAGTTCAGCCATAGTTCACAGTCACAGTGAGTGACTGTATTTTCCAAAGCATCCTATGCAATGTGATAACATGAGCTTCTATCAGCCAGCATTAAGGAATAACAAAACATCACTATGGATGTTATTTCTGAGAGGCAGTGATAATTCACTAGTATGTGCACAGATTACCAAGAACAGGTGCATAATGGTGATTCCACTCATTTGTATTAATAAGTGTGTAAGCAAGAACTATTAGGGTATTCTATCTTATCACATCAATTAATTAGAGTGAATTGAGTTAAGGAACCAACTAGCAACTAATTAAAAATTAATGAGGGGCCATGCAATAAAAACTAATTCTTTATTTCAGCAGGCAAGCACAAATACACTTTTCCTGGTAAAATCCGAGGCCCATGCCTTTTCTGCTGCAGTAGCTGGGTGAAATCACACAGTATGCTGGGAAAGCATTGCTGTCCCAGCTTTCTCTAAAGGTTTTAGACATATTTGAAGGTATGAACAACAAAACCAACAAACCTCCAATTTCAGGTTCTGTAGACAGGCAAAAATATGTAAGGAACTGATAAGCGTTCCAGAAGAGCACAGCTAGACTAACAAACCTAGCTTCATGCATTTCACTTTCCTGTGCCCACTGGTTGTGGTTTAACCCTGGTAAGCAGCTAAGCACCGCACAGCCACTCATTTGCTCACTCCACCTCTCATCCCCAGCTGGATGGGGGGAAGAGAATTGGAAGGGCAAAGGTTAGAATACTCATGGGTTGAAATAAAGACAGTTTAATAAGAATGGGGGATAGGGGGAGAACACACACAACAGAAGAGGGCGGAGGGGGTAAGAGTGATGCAGAACAATTGCTTGCCACAAATTGACTAATGCCCAGCTGCAGCCCTCCAGGCAGCTCCCCTCAGTTTTATGTTTAAGCACGATGTCATATTGTACAGAATATATTATTTTGGTCACCTTGGGTTAGCTCTCCTGACCGTGTTCCCTCCCAGCTTCTTGTGCACCCCAGCCTATTCACTAGCAGGCAGCTTGAGAAACAGAGAAGTCCTTGACTTGCTGAGCACCACTCAGCAGCAACTAAATCATCTCTGTGTTATCAGCACTATTTTCCTTACAAGTTCTTAATATACAAGCTACCACGAAGAAAATTAAATCTATTCCAACCAAACCAGGACACCCACTTGCATTATGCGGATAAATCCCTCAAATGCTCTAGAACATAAGAGGGTCAGCTCAAACTGTTCCAGGTAACAGCATTACAAAGTGAGTCACCTCCTCTTGATGACTTTTTTTTTCTAGTAAATTTAAACTGCATTTTTGAGTTACTGTCATATACTATTACTTCCAAATAATGCATGTAATATACTGCTTTAGTAACGTGTCCCTTTGTGTTGCAATATCTGAATCACAGATATTTGCCTCCACAGGCAGAGACCTGTGCAGTCCACCTTTATGCCAAAAGAGGCTTGATCTCCGCAATTATTCTGAAGAGATAGTCTCACCTGGTAGAAGTTTCAAGGTATGTGACTTCTGCCACTTCTCTCATGCAGAGGATTTGACAAACCAACAACTTCTAGAGCTCAAAAGGTTTTCAATCTCTATATTTTCTTCTCAAAAGGTCACTCCACTGACCTTAGTTTTGCTGAGGAATGCAAAGTATGGCAGTTAGCTTTCCCCACTGTGCTTAGACAGTTCAGTTACCTATAGAGAGCTATGCAGAATCAAAGAGTGGTGGAGGTTAACCAAGACCCTCAGAGGTCCAAGGCCCCCTGCTCAAATCAGGGTCAGCTAGAATAGGGCATTATCCAGTCAGATTTTGAGTATCTCCATGATGGAAACTCCACAACCTCTCAGTGCAACCTGTTCTGGTATTTGACCACCTTCCCAGTTAAGCAGCTTTTTTTTTTTTTTTTCCCCTATTCTGCTAAAATGTACTTTCCAGTGTTTGCTTGTTCCTATTGTCTCACCACTGGGCAACACCCGTAAGAGTCTGGCCTCATCATCTTTATCCCCCCCCTCCCCCCTCAGATATTATACATGAACCCCCTGAGCCTTCTCCTCTGCAGGCTGAACAGTCCAGCTCTCTCAGCCTGTCCTCATATGAGATGCTCCAGTACTTTAATCAACTTCATGGTCCCTCACTGGACTCACTCTAGTAGGTCCGTGCTTCTCTTGTGTCCAGTGCTGGGATCCCTGTTACAACACCCCAGGTAGGGTCTCAGCAGTGCTGAGTAGAGGGAAAGCATCACCTCCCTTGTCCTGCTGGCACTGCTCTCCCTCATGCAGACTAAGAGGCTGTTAGCCTTCTTTGCTGCAAAGGCACACTGCTGGCTCACATTCAACTTTGTCTCCATCAGGACCCTCAGGTCCCTTTCTTCCAAGCTGCTTTGCAGACAGACAGCCGCCAGCATATACTGGTGCATGTGGTTATTCCTCCTCTGTTGCAGGACTTGGCATTTCCCATTGTTGAACATCACAAGATTCCTGCAGGCATATTTCTCCAGCCTGTTGATGTGCCTCTGAATGGCAGCACAACCATCTGGTGCATCACCCCCTCTGAATTTTGCCTCTTTGGCAAATCCCTTTTTGCCTCTTTGGGCAAAAAATATGCATTGGACCAAGCAAGTCTGTAATCCAAATTCAGCTAAATTATTTCTGAGGTCAGCCTCAGTTTGGCCCAGTTTGTGTCGTTGTTAGCACAAAGTGATCATGATAAGGCTTTGACAGCTGTGACAGGCCTTGCAAAGCCTATACCAAGGAGAGGGTCTATGCTGGTAGAGATGCATCTTACTCATATAATGGGATATGTAGTTTATTTTTTAATTCAGAAAAACAAAATCTCTCTCCTAAAATCACACAGAAAAGGAAAAAAAGATTTCAGAAGTACAGCAAAACCAGGAAACTAGGAAAATAATGCGCACTGATCATCGGCTCACTTTGTAACTGTCAGTGAGCCTCTCATCTTCATGTCTCCCATTTGACACAAATATAAAAGCTGATGAGAGCTTAATGGAAAACTGGCAGTGCAAAGTTGATTTTCTTTTAGATTTTAAAATCTCGTTCCCTGAGCATCCTACCCATCCTGATCCATATCCTCAATTCCTGCTAGGAGTTATCAAGTACTTTTCTCAAAGTTTTTCTTCTTTTTCCTTTTTTTTTTTTTGACAGCAAAATTTTCTTCAACACAGGTGATTCATATTAAAAAGCTATCTGCCTTTACTACTCAGCTCACTTAAGCAGTGAGTTAGTTCTACATGATGTAGTTTTCTGCTCCTGCCATGCCATGAAGGAAGTGTAATGTATTGGTTGCCTTGGCAGCAAGGATGGCAGTGGTAGGCCAAGGGATTTATGACGAAATGCATCCTACTTTACAAACACCTGAGAGAGAGAATCAGGTAGATTAAGGCTGCTAAGGGGTAACTGTAGAACAACATAGCATGATTCATATGAGAGAGGTTTCCCACAAAAAGAAAAAAAAAGAAAAAGAATAAAAAGCAAAAATTACAAGTTACCCACGACACCAGAAAAACCTTATGATTCATGGTAAAGAGAATGATTCAACTTTTTCACCTCTTCACAATCTAAAAGATTAATTATTTCTGAAGTACTTTAAATCTGAACAGTCGTAATTCTGTCATGAATCACCAACACTATTTCCTGTATGATACTAACTTTTTCTTGGAAGGCATTCATCCAGATACCACACAGGCTCAACCTTGCTTAGTCTTTGAGATGAAACAGTAAATTATCTAGGATGGCATAATGAAAAAATACATTGTACTCATATGATGAAATGGTTCAGAGACAATAGACACCTGATTCTGGTCAGGGTGAATTTCTTTGTGAAATAAAAAGTTTCCATAGTATAAAAAGAACAACTAACAAAAGAGTACACAGAATGTTATACTCCAAGGTCCTCATTTATATTACATATTATAGAAACATACTTCTTGGTTACATAGTCACAGTATGTGACTGAGCACTTGAGGAGTATTCTGTATTACAGAATGTATTTCCCATAACCGAGCCAGGCTACAAAAAAAAAAAAAAAACAAACTCTCAGTCTGAGCTCAAATAGACTACAAATCCCAAACAAATTTATGGTAGGCAACATCAGAATACTGGTAGAGAGACTCTAGAGCTTTCTTTTTGGACCAACGTTATCAAAAGAGAGAAGACTGGAGAGCCAGAGTGTGCCTGAGCAAGTAGGTATGTCCATAGGGCTGCTGTAAATATGATGTCCAGAGTTCTCTAGGAACTACCAGTAAGGAGTCTACAGCCCGCCTCAGAAGCATTCTTTCATAAGCATAACACTGAAGAGCAGTTATTTCAGTCTCATTCTGCCACAGAGCCCACTCAGTACATCCTTGATAGCCCTTTTACTCCAGTGGGTCACAACTAAAACTTCCTGTTGCAAGATCACGGAAGAATCTCCTGAGTGCCACCCATTGTCATTTTTTAGACAATAACAACAGCAACTGACAGCCACAGCTTCATTTCTTGGCAAGGTAGTATCACAGCTTCCAAGCTTTCTCACTTGAAACACCTCTTTGGTCTCACAGTACACTGGTAGTTCTGAATTTCACTTCTGCAACTGAATTTCCAGTTGGCTCCTGACTTCCTGTATCACTGCCATAATCCTATGGTTTGGAATCAGTAAGTTCAGGAGTTTGTCTCCAAGTGTTCAAACTAAGCAAGATCTGATAAACACTAGACAGAAGTCTGAAACCACACTGGAAATATAAGGAAAATAAAGATCCTGGAGTACACTGATGAAAAGGTGAAGTCATAATAACACAGGAAGATTCTAAATCTTCATCTGGCTGATATAACTGTGCCCTCTGTCAACATACCACAATCTCTGGATGGGGTGATTCTAGAAAGCCTTTGTATATTTTTGATTTGTTTGTGGACAGGTAACTGATGTTCAGACCTCAAAAGTCTGCCATGGCACTTGGAAAAATAAATAATCTGGAAATCTGGCCATATTAGAAAACAGCACTCTGAAACCAGCCAGGTGTCTTCTTGGCACAAAAGCTCTTTCATGATAAAAATCAAGCTGAAATATTTGGGTGGGTTGGTTTTTTTCCATTTTGTTTTTAATAAGTCAGTATGAATGTAAGCCAAGATTAAAAGAGTGAGAAAGAGCTGAAGTATTCTACCCAGCTTCACAGCACCTGCAGGCTATGCCAGCTACAATACCTTTCAACACCATTCTATGTCCCATTGCAAGGAATAAAAACAAAAAAAATCTTTTTGGCAAAAGTGGCTGAGGCTCTAAGGAGAGAATGAGTAGATTTTAGGAAAATAAAAAAAAAAGAAACATCCATGGTGAAAAAAAACAACCTGCAGCTGACACCATCTGCTGTAAAAGAGCAGAGCCGTTGAACATAATAAAAATATTTGGAGTAATTGAATAATTGCCATCCATAGACAATGTCTGTTTTCTTGTACTGTGCAGAAACACTGGCTTTTCTTTAAACACTCAGGCTTCTACAAAGGGCAAGCAAGCCAGGCATTGATCACACAGGCTAAGAGACACCACTTAAATATGGAAAAACATATAACGATCGTGTTTACGGGAGGTCTTCCTGTTTATCTGGGAATTAGGAACAGCAGACTTTTAGGGGAGAGAGAACTTTGTAGACTGAGTATATTATTTCTACTGACTCAAGACAATCTATGCTGATGAATCATTTTGAACAAATAAAGTGGTCAGAAGAGGGACGACCAAAACACATGATGAATGACACTGATGGATGCAGTGTGATCTAGTTACTGCAAGAAACTAGGACCCAAGAAGTAAGGTCTCATCCTGGCCTTAACAGGCTTTAGTTTGCATTTTACTGTGGGCTTTTTGTTGTTAGTTTTTTGCCCCCCCATTCATTTACTTAAATTTCCCATGTGAAAAAATGGAAGATTACTTCAGATAAACTACTGGATTTTTTTTTTTTTTTAAATCACATTTATAGGAAGACTTTGACCATAACTCTGCCTCCTATTCCTCCCTCATCTCTGGAGCTGTACTAAGGAATTTTCATTTTTGCCACTGACACTGAGATTCCTCTGCCTTTGTCTAATGGGGCAGATCTTAACATCTAATTTCTCTTCACTACTGAGCCCAGTGTTTGTACAGCACCTAACACAAAAGGAGAACTCGTCTAGTACAAGAGCTGCCACTGTGAGCACCACCTGAACGTGTCTCCATGTGACTCAGCAATTACTTGTACAGTTTAAACTTTCATAATTTTCACTGGATTTATTTCTTCAGATTCAACTGAAATGCTTGAGATTTGACTGACAGTCAGGATATATTTACATTGTGAGAAAGGGCCTCTTCTTGTTATTGCATATACACCAGTACATGCTTCTAATTTATATGTCTGTATATTGCTAAAAGTCTTTTTGATGTGAACAACAATCATCACTTTAATGAACATTATTAATTTCTTGTTTTCAGCATAATTGATCTTCTTTAAATTAAATCACTTGCATATGCACCACTTGATGGCAGGAAGATTTAAAAGAATTTTTGCAGTGGTAAAAAGCACAGGAAAATACAGAGGAGAAGAAAAAACACACATGCATGCAGGGGAAATAAGCTTCGGGGCATTGTCCCTTTCCTGCCTAGACACTTCATCATGATTTTGTGAGATTGCACAAAGAGATAGCACCCTTCAGCCTGCCAAATCCTAAATTATTACACTTTATCATTATTTATTTTTCTTTTCATGTGCCCAAATCATGACACAAGTGTGAGTGAGACTCAAAGCATATGTCTATACACATATAAACACAAATACACACATATATACATGCACACACGTTATTTGTAGGATTAGTCATGGTTGCATCACTGTAGTACTGGAGCTACTGAAAAATTAAGTCTCTTCACCCACATGCAGCAGGCCACAGTTGTAAATCTGTAGCCTACTAAAACTAGAGAGTCTAAAGTATCAGCTGAAGGGGGCCTGTAGCAAGAACAGATTTCTGGAGGCCCACTCAAGTGCTCTGATAGCGAGGCTGTTCAAGGGAAAGAAGTAAAAAAGAAAAGAAGGGTTATGTTCCAGCGCAGCTTCAAAGAGCTGAAGTAAGGGCCACAGTGTTTAATACTTGGGGAAAGCTGAGAGACCAAAGATTCAGTCTTTAGAATGAATAAGATTTTTCTAAGAGCTCGTTCATCATTCATAGAGAGAATGATTTCTTGTAATGAATGTGAGCATACACAACACAGCAGATCCACAGCTGCTGACAATTTTCATAGTTTCATATTACTTCAGTGGAGTCAGGCCAACATACATCAGCCAAGGATCTATCCTGCACTGCATTCATATAGCTGTTGCTCATATGTTAAAAACTAACCAGCACTTCTGTGCTAGAGAAGAAGCTTCATTCTGGATTAGGAAAGGCCCAATTTCTCCATCTCCAATACAGTGGAAGATCAGGCCAGAGCTGAACTGGGATCCAGCACTTGTGAACTTAATTTTGATCTTCACACAGAGACTACGTCCTGTTGGAAAGTTGCACAGACACACTGTGTCACAAGTCCAGTCCTTAAAACTGGGATAATCACGCTTCTCTTGTCATCAAGGTGCTGGAAATCTATGCATTTTTAATACACACAGTTACTAAGGACAGAGGGACAATACTAGCACCTGGAGAAGCTCTTCAGCAGCAGTATTCTTACAGATTTAAACTTCTACTCACAGAAAATAACAACAACAAAAAGTGAACTGGGAAATGCAATGAAAAACAGCCATAGCATGCAGGTACCTTCCTTGTCCTCCTCACTCTCCCCAAGATCTTTGTAACACGCTATACAAACACACTCTTCAGTTACCAGCCCCTCGTACATTAGAAGTCTCCCACAGCAATTAATGTTTGAACGATACTGTGTGGGTGAATGAAATTCCAGCACTCACAGGAACTCACTCAAGGCTTACTTCTGTACCCTTATATGAAAGAACAAAATTCTGAGAAAAAAAAAAAAGTAAGATTTGACCCCCTATGTCTAATATCATTTAAAAATATTACACTTACCCATATTCTTCAGACTATCGGGGCATATCCCGTATTACAGCTTGCTGCCTATTGAGGGAGTCTGTTACTGAAGTTTCTGAAATAAAGATGAGACACACTAAAAATCCATACTTTAACTTTACTCTAGTATCCTACTGAGGGGCGGGGGGGGGGAACAAGGACAGGCAGAATACCTATTTTAAATAAAATAGAACTGCCTTTTTTTTTTTCTTTGAAAAATCTGAAATAACAAACTCACTGGAAGAAAGAAACAAGTGAGTCTCTCCCTCTCTCTTTCCATCTGAACAGCACAGTTGACAAAGAGTAAACCAACTGCCTAAGCCAGATCACCTCTATTAAAGGAGAGTGTGGTCCCTACTTTCTCTGAGGAGATCAGATTTTATTCTATAATTGAAAACACCTGGCTAGTTTTTGCACCAGTTGCTTCCATGCATTTACCCTACTGAGCGTTTTCAATGAATTCATTGGTATACCTACTTCCTGTTCACTGAGTAGCCAGACTGAAATAGAAAATCATTACTTTCACTGAAATGGAGTCAAAATGTAGTATAAAATTCTCCTCAGCCAAATTTGAGAAAATTGTATTGTTCCTCATTAGCATTTAGAAACTAATTTCATAAACATTGGCCAATTAATTTTTAAACTACCACTGTGAAGCAATACTGCTGTGTTACATAATGAACTAGATGACCTTTAAGGTCCCTTCCAACCCAAGATGCTCTATGATTCTAAGGTTCTATGACAAGGTGGAGACTGGCACAGAGGAATTAAACCTCAGAGCCTTGATGGGCAGATGAGGAATCTCTTAAGGAACTCTGACTTCTCCTTATTTCCACCTCTCGCCCTTAAATTAGCTACAGAGGCATTCGGTTTTCCTGACCCACATCAATTATTTGTTTTTGTCTTTGTTCTTAAGATTGTATCTACAATTTTCAGACGCAAGAGACCAAAGCTGTGTGAATTCATGTTCCTTTTTTTTTTAAATATTCATTGTGTCATCTAAAGAATCCCCATGCAAAGGAAAGTACAAGTCTGCCTAAAGAGCTAACCACACAACAGACAAAATTAAGCAGCACAGTTGCCAGCATACACATATATTACGTTTACAAATCCTTGTGTATACAGTTACCTTTAACTGTGTCCGCTGACTAAGATCTTGTACACAGCAAAAGACAAATATGGAAGAGTTGTGGTATTGTGGGCTTTTGGCTCAGTCAGAAAGCACATCCCACATGGTAGCGTAGAAGCAGGTGAAGAAAAGGTTGAGTGAAAATGCACAAACAAGTCAGGCAGAGGTGACACCACGACAACAAGATGGGGTGCAAACAGAAAACAGTTTGCAGTGGTCGTCTGAGCTCTGTGGCCATCTTCCTCAACACCAGCTGCAGCCGCCCTGACTGTAAAAGACTTAAATCAAGAAATGCCCTGAAGGCAAAGACAAATCTTGATTTTTAAGCAGCTGTGAGAAAGAAGAAAACAAGTGGTGATAGGGTCAAAAAGCAACAGCAGGGAAAGACATAAATAGCAATATTCTGGCCCATATGCAAGGACAGTATTTGAGTATGGTGGAAGAGAGGAGGAAGGTACCTGGTTAATGTTATTGACCCAACTGGCAAGTTTTAATTCTGTAGCCAAGTCTTTAAAAACATCTGAGACCAAAACAAATAAGGATGTACTGGACTCTAGGTGCTCAGGAATGACTTTTGTTATAAAGCCATCCCTGTTTTTTCAAACAAGCTGTTGTTAGGACATCTTTGCTCAGCCTAAATGACCTGTGGTGTTCCTGCAGCCGTGCACCCAGCTGAGAAGAATGATTTGCAGTGAAATGCAGGCAGAATAAGCAGGGAGACCTCGTGGGGCAGAGTATAATCCACACTGTGTAGTTTTGTAGTGTAAGCAGCAGAGGACAGACCCTCTCAGTCTGTTCTTGCCTTCAAAACTCCTGGGGTTCCCTGGCAACACTGTCTACATTTGTTCTTGATATAGGTAGCCTGCATATATATAGCTCCATGGAATATTCCCAGCAGTAATAACTATTTTCCCAAGAGGGGTTCGTGGAATCATATGTGTTTGACTTCAGTTGAATTATTCATGTGTCAGAAGTTAAACGCATGTAGAGTAGTGTCTGCAAGAATTGGGCCCAAGTGAATACCTCTGTGTAGGAAAAAAAAAAAAAAAAAAAGGCTCTATTTGCAGCTCTCCTACACCCATATGATAGGATATACACTCCACTGCAAGTATCACTGTCCCCCTTTAACTGCCAAAAAAAACCCCAACAAATCTCTTCCAGTTTATTATGAGTACAGAGTTCATTGTGAAAGGGAGCATAGCTGTTTTGTAGAAAGAAGGTATTTGTTCAGATTATACCCGAGGGAAGCTGGAAAACATTTGAGATTTTTTCCCCCCTCAAAGATGTGATATTCACAGAAGGTACTAAGGTCTTTTCTTATCTGCAAAAAAATTCTAGATTTTCATGTTGCCACAACTCTCTACCCCACCCCCAAAACTGCTTTGTAAACACATTCTTATTCAGGCCTATGTTTACAAGATGTTGAAATATTTGTTCTAAAATTAAAATTTCCAAATGATAATGGGTTCTTGCTTATAAGAAAAGAATCCTAAAATAGTGAAGACAAGAATGAAAGCAAAAATCTGTGTATGTTATCTTAGCACATTTGCCAAAATTGCAAATGAAAAAAAAAAAAATACAGAGGCACAGCTGATCTCACATGAGTGCCCATCCTCTGCTTATCTTAGGGGGGAATTCTATTAAATGGCAATCCAGAAGCTGTTTCCATACTTTTCCAGTACAAAGAGGGAGCAACCTTAAAGCTAGAAAACAAAAAACAGAATATATGAAATATTTCTGCTTGACTCAATCAGCCCTTTCAGCCTATCATCATGGGTGGGCATGGAGAAGGTAGCAACAGCACCGAAAAGGTTGCCCTTGCTTGGCAAGAGATAGTATTGCCAAATTCAAGGACAACACCGAACAAACTCAGGAGATCTATTTCTGGCCTGAAAAGTAAACAAGTCCCAAGCCCAGAGCATGTGCCCTTGTGCCTTGCATGTTCATTTATCACAGGAGAGAAAGTAAGGTATTTAATAAATCCGATAATGCTGTTCTAGATTTTGCTGTTACTCTCCCCACTTCCTATCATCTCCCTATTTTCCTTACTTGGATCACCTTCAAAAATGTACCCTGGTTGTGCCTAAAGCATGGCCTGCTTCAGCTGTAGCCATTGCTCTCCCAGAAAGCCACTGTTCACCACCCTTTGTCTGCTGAGAGGCAATTTTGTGGAGACATCTGGGGATTTTCTCTCTCTAGCAGATTTATTCACAGGCCTCTTCCAAACACTGAAAAATTGCTGATGTAAAGTCAAACTATTTCCTATTCTTGCACTTGCTCAGTCATCTCCCTTTGTGCCAAAATCAACGTTATGGATAGACACAAATTTTGCTTATAGTTCTGTTGGCTCTCTCCAAGTCTGTCTGTAGTCACTTCAGACTCTCTGTGGAGATAATCACTTCCTTCACAAAATCATTGGACAGTTCTGGATTTGACTGGCACCACAGAAAAATCTTATTAAAATACTGATTTTTTTTTTTTATTTTTTATTTTCAGTGTTGAATTTATTTTCAGCATGAATAGGAACACTTGCATGTAAGATAGATGACCAAGACAAAAAATAAGATGACTGCTTTCCATAAATTTTGTTGGGCTTGGCAGAAGGCACAGCTGTGCCTGTAAATTTATGGGTTAAATTCTATTGTCTCATAAAATAGTTGAGAAATCATATCTCATTTTTTGTGCACATTTATTTTAGGCTATGATAGGCTTAAATATTACCAGATTCTATAGAAAAAAAAAATCCTCAAAGGAATCTATGATTCTTGGTTATGACTGAAGCTGAATGGAGAACAGGAATTTAATTTTGTGGAAATTTCCAGGTTCTGATACTTGCTTCGACACAACATGAAACAAAGCCCTTCAAACATAAAAAGAAGAGAGGAAAAGAGAGAACACTAAAAGTTTCTAGGATGCTGGAAATTTTAATTAAGGTTTGTGATTGGAATCAGGCTCTGCATACTGAGTTATCATCTGCTCTGCAACAATGTTTCATCTTCACTAAAAACTCCATTCTAGACTTACTACAGTGTCCTAACAAAATTATAACTGGAAGTAGAAAAATTCTGCAAAAGGCTTTTATTACAACAAATAAATTTCTCAAAGAAGTTATTTCTTCAACAGCACACAAAATGTCTCCATTTGTTAATTTTTCAAAACTGTGTATGATTTCTAGATAATGCATCAGAATTGCATCAGAATTGCATCAGAAATACAAGGAAGCCACCTTTAATATTTCTCCTTGAATATTCCATGTTCCAAAAATTACAACACACAGGAGATACATCATAACTCACATCTTGATCTTTTTGGTATGCCAATGAGCTGTGCTGGCAGACTTGACTTGAATCCAACTCTTTAAAGTCTGCCGTGCCTGTTCATTCTTATCTGGGTTACTATTGACCATGAGACAAAGTTCACCATTCAGCCTTTTTAGAAACAACCTTTTGAAAGTACAAGATATTTTGAGAAGCAAACAGAGGAAATGAATGAAGTGGCATGAATGGTAATTGGCAGTGCACGCGTTTCAGAGGGTGCTCCAGAGGGAGGAGCAGAGACTACAGTTCTGTTTTGCAAGGACCATGGTGACCACGAACCCCACAAAACAACTGGCCACTGAATTTCTGGATACCTGACAATATGGATAGTCTGCTCTGGGTTAACTTCATGTAAGTGTTTCGTACTGAATAGGAAAAGCTTGGTAAGCATGACATGGAGCTTTACCTGTCTATCTCAGTAGGAACAGCTGTGGCTTGGTGCAGGCACAGAGCTGGACAAATATCCAAAAGAGCTACAATGTCTTCTGCTCTGTCACTGAACACAACAACATGCTGCTCAGCAGAAGTTTCTCTGATGGTCTGGAAGGGAAGCACAGATTCATGCCAAAAAGAAATCTGCTGACCTGACACAGGGACTGTTCTCCCACTCTGATCTTATAAGTACACAGGTGAGCAAGTATTAAATGTGCAGGAGCTCCATGATGTCTCCTCGGGAATTGTTCTCACTTGTTCTCATTGATTAACAATGCTTCATTTGGCAAATGTCATTTCAGTAAGTAGAAAGACTTCTGTTCCTTTATGCTTCTGTCCTTATTTCTTAACCTGTCTTACTTCACACTTTGTGTAAATTCAGCAATGACTTCTTTGGATTCTTCCCTCAGCCCATTCTCTGACCTTCCCAAAGGCTATCTCCACCCGAGGGCTGTCAAAGTTTTCTGACAGCACAAACCACACACCATGCTGCCTTTTCCTTGAAGTTCTTGGAAAGTTTCCATTTTCTACCCAACTCACAAATACCAATTCCCATCAGTATTGTAATACCATGCCTCTTTTTGTAGCACACACTGCTATCCCTAATCTCCTACTTGTGGGGTTTTGCCTACTTTTTAAATGTCTAGCTTTTAGGTTAGGGAAAGTGTTTTAGTCTTACTCTTGGACGGTTTCAAGCTCGCAGTTGATACTTAGCAAGACAGAAATAACAGTCTGCATTTTTATTGTATTATTGTAGGAAGAATGTGCACAAAAGGTCAGACTCTATTGCCCTGCATCTTAGCTGAAGTCTTCAGCTGCCATAGGTTTGCAGAAGCCAGAATCAGTCCCACCCAGGGACGGTCTCCTATCCCTGGTAGTAGTTCACACCAAGTTTCAGCCAGAACTCCATCCTGGGGCAGAGAAGCGCCTTTCTCTGAGTATTTCAGCACTTCCTCTTCTGTCTGGAACTTCTAAAGCATCATAAAGAAGGAATGTATCAGTGGCTGTGAAAGCTGACTGAAGCTTTTTACGTAAAGAATGACTTGGTGTGAATAACTATATCTGGTACTTTCCTTACAGCTCAGGTTATTGGAAGATGTGGCTACATGATACCTCATGAACTGGACACTAATTCCTATTAAATCTACCAGGAAAAAGAAAAAAAAAAGTCAAAAATGTGCCCCAGATGAATCCCTAGGACTCAAAATGATGAAAATATCCCTTCTACTTTTTTAAAGATTATTTTTTTAAATTATGAAGTTACATGTTTTTTCAACTGATCACGGTTTTGAGGACTGATACACAAAGGCTGGATGTTTGGAACTGGCAAAGATATACTGAGTAGACAGTAAGTAACATTTTTAAGGATATATACAGTGATATATAGTAGGCCTCCATATTGCCATGGTCTACATACCTGTATATCAAGCATCCACTTTTGCATTAGAATGCTAAGTATCTCTCTATGTACATATTAAAACTCTGACAACACGCTTATGTGCACTTGGGCTAATCTTGATATATTTATTTTCTATAAGACAGGTGCCCACATAATGGATACTTTATTTATATTTCTATTGAAGAAATACTATTGCTGACCTAGGAAGCATTTGAAATACAGAACGCTGGGAAAGTGTGACGTAGAAATAGTACCTGTTTACTCTTTTCTGAAATTCTTCTTACAGCCACAATTGTAGGGGCAAGACCTTAAGCTAGCTGGACTTTTGGTTTTATCAACTATTGTTATCATTATGTACATAAACAGAATTATATTTATGCAGAAGAAACATTCTCAGAAACAAAGCAAGTTGCAAAAATTAAGTCATATGGTTAACACTTAAAAAATCCAGCCCGTATAGGAGGTGCCATTAGAATGCTCAGTGCAAAAGTATCAGTGGTTGTAAATGGTTACACCAGTAGAGCAAAATACTAGAAGGACTTGGATCTACAGGATTCAGTTAGACAGGTATTAAGATAACAATATTTTATTTGTAGTTTAAAATGTTGTCATTGTGTATCTATATAACGTAATATGGAGGAGGGTGAATGGTTTCCTTTGTATTTCTCTTGAGCAGCACAGCCCAGAGTATTTAGCTCACACTTTGAGAATTGCTGCAGCTGTGTCAGATTCAGATTTTCTGAGAATGCTGAAAGGCAAATAAATGAGATTATACATGAAGAGGACCGTCCGTTTTTTCCAATTCCTTGGGGTATTCACAACCTGTTTCAGAAGACAGAGGATTAGCTTTCCCTTTATACCTTAGAAAACTCTTAATTCACCTAAGGAAACCAACTGTTCATCTGGACCTAATTTGAGTCACTAGATATGATGGTAGTTTGTATAAGTGGAGATAATCAGACCTTCTCATGTGTTGGATTCTGGTCTGCTTGCACAGTCTATTTCAATAACAGTATTAAGCTTAGCTCTATAGTTCCCTGACCTTTCTTTGCAGAGTGTTCACAGGGATGAATAAAGAACACATAAAGGGTTTATGGTAACAGTACTTGTGGCAAATACTGCAGGGTAAAGCAGCAGGAAATACTCTCTTGTTTCACCCTCCTGTTGCATATTCCTCTAGCAGCCAGCTCAAGTGAGGTCATGCAATCTGCTGACCAGCTGGCTTTCCCACATAAAGTTTCCTTTAAAAAGTATCATTGAGACTCATGCCAGCTGCTGCTGTCATTACTTCTCTACAGTCATTGAAATGCTGAAATGAAATGCTTTGACTGAAGTCCAAAAGCAAGACTGTTAATTCAAAAGTACTTGATTTTGATTAGAGTATATAACTGCTTGACAAATACATTCATAAATTCAGAGGTAGAATTGCAGAACTTCAAACACCAACAATAGCTAAGAATTTTTAAATACCATTACAAACACTGCTGTTCTGTATTTGTTAACCTAAATACTGGAAGATGTTGTTAAGGAATGTCATGTCTGCTACTGGGATTATGTGAAGATTAATTTAATGTTTAAATGTAAGCAAATATATTCATCTTTACCATCTCTTCAATTTTAAAAATTCTGTTAAAGAATAGTCAGTCTCTTGCAAATGGAACTCTTCTATTTTACATCTACCTTTAATATTCTTCACTCACAAAATGATGCTAATAGTATAACACTGAAAATACATTCCAATACACAAGGAGGGGAGAGTTTACACCCTGTTCATCTGAACTCCATAACGTCTAGATGATTATAAACATATATTTTTCTTTCATTAGGCATCAAGAGTTCATAGCATTTCCCAGTACAATTTCATATTAGTATCAAATTCAAGCATATACATATCTTGCATATGAAAGATGTACTTTGTTAATGATCACCAAATGTCAAAAGGAAAAAGCTTAGCTGATGACTCTCATGAGGATGACAAATCTACCCACATAAATCACTGACTGACTGATCTGATTTTTGTAAGGAGAATACTGCTCTGATTATATATAACTTCCTGTGGAAAGCATAAAGCTGTGGCACTTACTAGTGATATTTATGGTAGCACAATGCCGACTTAAAAATTATCTTAGTGACTATTTTCAGTAGCCAGTTGCCAAAGATTTGACTTCAATGTAATTAGGCTTTATTCTGTTTTTATATTTATTTTCATATACACATCTATCAAGTCAGTGATCAGGAACAGATTAGTGAGACAATATCAGCATATTGTATCCATATGGCAGGAACAGAATTAAAGAGAGAGAAACATACTGAAGACAGAGAATTCAGATCTGGGTTAACATGAAGCTTCAGACTTGAACCTGAAGTTCAGATTTGTGCTGGAAGCTAAACTCTGTGTAGAGTATCAGATCTTACCCTGCAGTACCAAAAATCTCACAGGCCAAATGAGTCAAGTTTCAGCTCACAGCTAAAAGAAAATCACAAACTCCTTAGTATCTTCACTTTGATACACCAGGCATCTAATTTCTACAAACCCACATTACATTGCAAAATTAATGAGTTACATCAATTTATGCCAGTCTGAAAAACTGTATCCCTTCAAGTTCAACTGAATTCAACCTGAAAGAAACATATGAGAGAAGGTTGGATCTCAACTGATTAGGCTAGAACTAAAATGCCATTCTGTCTCATTTTCCTGCCTCTTCCTGCATTTGGAAGAGGCAGGAAATTCCTTTTTCCAAATTCTACTCGAGCAGCCTGCCCTTAAAAAATCCCCTGAAATACAGACAATGAGATTACAAGAACCTCATGTATCCTCTTTTGCATCCCAGAACAGCCCTCAGAAGTTGCCATTTGTTGTCATTTACCCACTTTCAGCTGAAAACACTGGCTTTTTCCTTGCCCCTTTCTCCCTCTGGACAATTTTAGTTCTCTAGCTATGTTGTTTAACTTACTAAAGTGTTTGTTTGGGGCAGTACTTGAAATGAAAGACATTATAGAACTTAACATTCTATAGTATTGCCTCATACTCCTCTGAATAGATAATATCGTTGACACAAATGGCTGAACAAAAAAAAAAAAAAAAGCCATGAGAACTGAAGATGTGTGGGCACTGAAATATTTCAAGAATTGAATAATGCTTTCCTTTATCTCTTAAGTCTGACAGATGACAATGTTTCTTGAACGCTTCAGGACTGAATGATGGAGAAGATGAAAAAGCCATTTGAGAAATGCCTTTCTTATTCCAAATCCTTTACTTCACATTTCAACAGTATGCCCAAGTTGGATATAATGTTTCTTTCACTTATGGCAATGCATAATCCACAGAAATGGTACTGGTCACAATTCAGTCCCATCCTTCCCCTCTCCAAGTAATGATTGTAAGTTTAAACTTGTCTTTGGGAAGAGTGATCTCTAGGAAATGTTATTTTATTGTAACTTCTAACAGTGGATTTCAATGATATTAGTAATCGGAGAAGGCTGTGGTTTTTCTCAGGATGGGGAAATCTCTAGTGTTTCTAGTAGCCAAAAATCTTCAGACTTCTAGGAAATGTCCAGACTCCTTTAACTGTGCAAAGGGCCAGAAAATGAAATTCCTCCTTGAACAAAGCCAGCAAGATTCCGCTCACAACAAAGAACAGCTTACCACTGTAAGCTGCTCTCTTGATTTTGAAGAAGCCCAGGAAATAATAAGATAAACATTTTTCTTATATTTGTTTATTTCAGCCCTTGTCCTCTCAGGTGTGGACCACGTCTACTTATGGCAAGAACAACCCAGGAATTCAGTGGCTGTCTGCACTGACCCATACCCAGTTGGCCCTGGGGCCAACTTGCAAGATGAGCCAAGGGCTGAAGGGGATGGTCTTGTCCTCACTTAGTGAGGATACACAGAACAGCAGCTGAAATGAAACACAAAATGGCAGTTTATCTGCTGAAAGTGCAGCAACAATGGCTGGGGAACAATACTTGGTGATGCCTCAGAATACGATCTCCATCCTCTCTATCTAAATAGCAAGCTGTTTTTTTTTTGTTTTTTTTTTTAGCATTCCTGTTCTATCCAAAGATATAACAATGCCATGTGCAATGACATGCAAATTCACCAAGATCTATCCAGAGTGAAGGACTTTGGATTAATGAAAAAGTCCTTTCAGTACTTACAGGGGACTTGCAAAAAAAGCAATATTTTACATCCGCAGATAGTGTTAGGACAAAGGGAGATGTTTTTAAACTAAAAGAGGGCAGATTTAGATTAGACATTAGGAACAAGTTCTTTACTCAGAGGGTGGTGAGGTACTGGAACAAGTTGCCCAGAGAAGCTGTGGATGCCCCATCCCTGGAGGTGTTCACGGCCAGGCTGGATGGGCCTTAATGCAACCTGGTCTTGTGCAAGGTTTCCCTGCCCATGGCAGGGGGGTTGTTAACTAGATTGTCTTTAAGATCCCTTGCAATCCAAGCCATTTTATGATTCTATGAAAATCTCATATTTTGGAAATATAGTGTTTGCCTGAGCCACACTGAAACCAGCATCTTCTTTGTTTTTTCACAAGCTCAAAATTCCAGATGAATTTTTTGGGATGCACACTTTCTGTGCGGCCTCCAAAAGTATATTCCCTGAGCTTGCAGCTGCTGAATGAAATTGATATTCTGAGCAGTGTCATCAGCTGGCGCAGGCTGATCCAGATGGATGGGTTGCTCTAAGTCTAATAGCCTAGAAACATCCTTCAGGGATGCCCAGTGAGAGTGAATCTAGAAGTCATGGGAAACCTACCCGAGTCAGTCATATGCTCCTCTGCCTATATACTGGGCACATAAAATCAAGAACTGTCAGACCTACTATGGTCAAATTTAATGAAAATTTGCCTGTAACACAGGCAAATTTTAAGATTAAGGAAAGTAAAATGTCTAAAAAATTACCTGCATTTCAATTTCAGACCAGGTATATTTTGCCCTTTGTGGGTCATTTGCTATACTCTAAGCAGATCTTCCACATAAAAAATGTTACATAAGCCATGAATGATACTTTAAGAATCCACCTTCTGTTTGGCTAAGACCTTAATTTCCTAATACTCTACAATTTATCTCAAGGATATATCTATTTCACGATATCATATTTTATAAAATATTGCAGCACTGCATTTGCAAGAGTTGCATGCAAAGGCAGATCACCTTGCTTCAGATGTCTTGTGAAAACACCTATTTTTCCTTTGCAGTGCAGCGTGTAGCAGGGAAACAGTGAGTCAAGAAAGTTTCCTTTCTAATAAAATTGAAGCTTCGTATGGAAACTTACCACATGAACAAATGAGACCTTAGTAGAAAGATCTCAAAAAACTCAGGGAAATTGCCTATCCTATACCTAAAGACAAGTGATTAAACTCAATAGTATAAATATAATTTATTATGACCCAAACTGTAAAGAGTTTAAATTGCTTAAAAATGTGTGGGTAAAACCTATTTTTAAACAAGGACATCTCTAAAGTTTTTTCAAAAATAATTTAGATGCTGTTGTAGTTCCTTACTACATGTGGTCAGTTTGAAGCAGACCAAACTTTGTCCTAATATGACCATGAACATTGCTGACTCCTTAAAAACAATGATTACAGTGATCATGTCTGACATTTCAGCAGCATCAGCAGAATTTGTAAGAAATACAGTGCTTTTATTTAAGGGACAATTTGTCCCCAAGAGGGACATATTTTGAATTTAGGCAGGGGCTTATAAAATAGCAAATCTAACACCTTTTTTTCTGCCTCCATGCCTGGCTCCACTACAAGAAGCCATGAAGAGACTCTGCTGTGGGATGGAGGAGACCATGCCTACAGCCTGTGCTTGAGTGGTGGCAAAGGTCTGCACAGAAGATCTAGGAAGCCTTTTCCAAAACTTCCAGTGCTGTCAGTCTTGGCTCCATGGTAGGAGCCTGAGCCCCCTTCCAGCAGAGTGGTGAAGTCCAGTTGGGCAGCAGACCTGGAGTGCACAGCCTTACCCTGGAAAGGTTCCTGCAGCTCCCTGAGCAAGAGCTGCAGACACTGGAATCTGCAGGAGGCTGGAGCCAGACACTGCCTGGCAGTGTTACATCTGGCCAGGTTCAGAATCCAGGTCAGGTTCAAATTCTCTGAAAGTTTGTTAAATCTGAGACATTTTGGACAAGACACTCAAGACTCAACAAAAAGGCATTTTTAAATGAAATTCTTTCACTGTGCAATTCACAACAAATACTAACTGTGAGTTAGCTCATTATGTAAACAGCAAAGTGTTGAATTTTGGCTGCCTTCAATACCTCTACTCTACTGCACTTTCTAACCAGAATATCAGTCTCTAGTATGATTTTAATTAACCTTCTTTCTCTTGATACTTAAGTGAGTGTTATCACACTGTCTGATTTTTTTCTTACAGTCACTGTTAAATGTTATTCCCCACAAAGCCCTTAACACAGGAAAAATAAGTCCATTTTGAAGCCCAAGGATAAAACACCAGGTGTAAATACAGGGGTATTTGTGGATCCACCAAAACATGAACTTAATTTTTTGAGTCTTCATTCTTACCATCTATGCTGGCCTTAGAACATCTGTCTCCATCTTTTTCCCCTTACTCCAGCATTACAGTCTCAACTCCACATTTTCATCTTTCAGCTGCATGTATTTAATTATGAGTCACTATCCCAAAAGAAGAACAAAGTGATTATACTTCCATGTGAATTTGCAGAATGTTAATCTGGTTATAGATACACAAATAAAAATAATGTATGAGCATATAAATAGAAAACAAAAGCTTTATTGTGGCTTCTTTGAAAGTCTGGAACGCATCTCAGAAGACAAAAAGGAAACCAAGAAAAGTCTTGATTCCAGCTGATAAATGTTTGTTCTCTAAAGGTTTTAATCCACGGCAGAGAAGGATAATGAATCATGTCCAACATCAGTGGATAAATCTATTAATTCCATTTTTATTTTAGGGATAAAAATACTACAGCAAAATTCATCTAAAAATGAGCTGTAAAGGTGTTTAACTAATCAGCATATAAATAAAAATAGCTAGGACTTATCAGTGTTAAATGTTGAAATATTTTGAGAATTTACATGGTCCTTGATATTATTATTTTCCCTTAACTGTGGTTGGGTTTAGTTGTCGTTGTTTGTTTGTTTTTTAATTTCCATTAGCTGAATGTGGATTTTGAAATAGGATCACTTATTACGGAGCTGCTTTTGAGGGTCAGAAATATATAAACTACATTCTCAGACCTTCTTCTCTTCCCTTGCATTACACAATGTTTCCCTAGTGAATAATGAATCCCCGCAAGGGACTTTCCAGACCCATTTTCTGTGATTGCGTCCAGCTATTCTGTGCCCCAGATAAGCAATATATCCACAATATGGAAAAAATTTCTTCCCATTCTTAGTTTGTGAGAAGAGGTAAATAGGACTTCCAGAAGGAAGAAAAAAAAAAAAAAAGTAAGACTTAGCAGAATGGCACAGATATGGGATATAACTTCATAGGTACCTGCACTTTCATAGTTTTGATATCAGTTTAATTCTTTATTCTGTTCACCCAGGATCCTCTGGGGAGATATGTATATCATTGTCACAGGCAAAAGGTGGGAGATTTTAGGGAGCTTCAGTACCATCCCTCTAGAGCAGCCATCATTGCTCCTCTTGCCTGTACTGCAGGTACAACACTGAGAAGCAGAACTTTTTGTTCTAGGAGAGGAAGGTCTACAGCAAGCTTTAATCCTCTGTTTGTGGCATCACAACAGTATCCAGAGCAACTAAATGTGATCTGGTACAGAAAGGAATGTGACTTCAAGTGCCAGCAGATGATGAATGACTGAGGAGCAAAAATCCTGTTGTCATGCAAATACCCCCAGCAATGGCATATGCACGAGGCAGATGAAATACACACATCTGACATGCACAGAAAAAAAAAAAAAAAAAAAAAGATTGCTTTTGGAAAGTTTCATTTCTGCCTCAGAATATGTTTTAGTCACCACAGCAAAACACTTTGATGGACAGAGAAAGACAAAGATAGGTGACCCCAACAGCAACAGAGTCCCCAAGGCACCTCCATCGGTCACTGACTGGATATTCGTTTAAAAACGCAGTGAGAAGTATATAAGCAATTACATCAGGTTTTTGGATTTTTCATTATATTTTCAGAGTTTACTTATTATCTGTGTTGAATGAACTGTATAGATGAGAAAACCAAGGATAAAACCAAAGCCTGGAGTACAGTAAACTGCTTAGAAGTTGGCCTTGGGACTTTGGATTCAGGAAAGTTCTTTTCCCAGACCCACCTCAGATTTGCCTTAAGAGTATGACAAAGACCTTTTTGTTGTGTCTCCACAATACCTAGCACAATGGGTCCCTGATCCATGACTGGAGCCTCTAGGCATTGCCACAGTACAAACAAATAACAATAGCTAGCGGCCAAAGACATTGCTGAGAATTGCTTAGTAGGCAAGCAAGCTTCTTACAGATGTGTGTGCTCTGAGCACTTATTCAGTTCACACAGCCTTGGGCTTCAGAACATTCTTTGTTGAAAAAAGCAACTGTTGGAAATATTCCCTTGACCCTGAATAGGGGCCAAGAAGGTGGAAGATATTAGAGCCACTTCTTGTGTATCAGAACCCTGAAATGGTCTTCAAGGAAGTGAGTTCAGTGTGTATTTAACCGAGGAATGCTCCAATAATGTCATAGCCATTACATAAAACACCCATGCTTTGAGCAAACACATCATACAATATCTTTATACAACACATCTACCTATTCATATAGTGCATAAATATATATGAATGAAAAAAATCTGCTGGTTCAGGCACTGGGCTTGGTACACTGAAGATTTGCAGCTGATTTCTCGCTTTGGCACAGATATTAGCATGCCCTTTGGCAATTCAGTTAACATATCTTTCTTTTCCTCCTTAAACCAACAGGAAAACAAGAATACTTTTCCTACCTCAGAGGCATCATGAAGATTCCCAAACACCATTAAACATTCAGATGTTGCTGAGATGAGGCCAAAAAAAGCAGAAACCTAGACAGGTCCACCCCTGAACTTTGGGACGAGAACTCAATCTGAGAAAAATGGTTCTCAGATCGCATTGTGTCTACTGCATTTTTTCTCCTAAATACAGATGGGGCTGGCTTTCAGAGTATTACATGATTTCAGTTCCATAGATTTTTGCCATTCTTCACTAGTTAGAAAACAGTGCTAGTTTTAATGAATTGCACACATTGTGGGCAAGTTAAGTGATAATCTCAACTTCTGAAAAATACAGCTGTCTTTCTGTGCGTAGATCCATGCCTGCAGGGAGAACATCCAATTTACTCTTTCCTGATCACCAGATATATCACACACCAATCCTAACATAAGTGTCTTAGTTAACTTACACTAGTAGAGCCCCATTCTGGAGTGCCAATACAGACAGGGTACAGTTACACTCTGGTTCTTGCACTTCCATTTTTTCAAATGAAGAAAGTCCTGTCTTGACATTAGATTTTACACCATGACTCTAGTTTATTTCTATCTAGAACAAAGTTTCTAGACAGTCAATGTATTTTGTCAGATCAACTAACAGACAAGCTTTCAGGAAAAAACATTTTTAAGCTTTTTTTTTTTATTCTTTCACATTGAGGACTTGATCTGACTCAATCATTTATTACAGGCAAGAAAGACCTTTAAAGAAAACCATTCCATGTTCCTACAACTGCCACCCTGCTGAGCCCAAAACCAAAAACATGTCAAATATCATTTTACCATCTTAGAGCTGGAGAAATACAGAAAGGCAAATTGGCCAGCCTGCCTTATGCCACACAAAGTCAGCTGTAGGATGGGATTTCATTGTCTTGACCAAGAAGTTCCTCATGTAAAATGCTATGAGCCTTATTCATCCTGTTCTCTCATACACCAATAATTTCTTTAAGGTGTATGGGTATACATTTTTTTTTCCTGCCTTCTCTACCAGAAGAGACACTAAAGATCCAATTCTTTTCCCAACTTTTAGCTGTTTTCCCACCCACCCACCCAGCCATTCTTCCTGTCTCACATTTAATTGTTTCACAACAGAGAGCACTATTATCTGACATGACTGATCTCCTTTGGGTATCTTGCCCCTGTACCTCTGTCCTTTAGATTCTGCAGAAACCAATTCAGGTATTTGCTGAAAGATCACTCAGGAGACAGGGTACTCAAAGAACCTGCTTATCAGCTGGGTTACATACAACTGCAGCTGTGATGGTAGGAATGAGAACTTGCAATGATTCTCCTGTTACATACAGGAGGCTGCCTCACTGGGTAGCAGAAACCTTTAATACTTCTGCCTTCTAGCAGTATTTCTGTCTCAAACCAGAGGGAAGAGATAAAAAAGCATGGGGGGAAAAAAAGCAAGAGTCCAACCTGTCTCTTCTATGTCTTCCATATAGATATATGAATAACAATAGGCACACAATGCAGACATTTGAAGGGTGGGTTAGGGTGTAAAAGTGCCTTTAGGACTTTAAAAGACACAGCACCATTAATGATTTTTTCAAAGTCAGACCCAATTACAACTGTTTACAGAGTCCTTTCTATCTCCCTCAGAGACTTTGGCTTAATTCCCATCATTTCCGGGACCAGTCCCAATTATGCCAGTGACCACAGCAATCTGACTGCTTAATGCAATTCCATGGCAAGGACAGGGAACTCCCAGAAACAAGAAAGGGCTTGATTTGCTCTGCGCAGTACCTGGAAACAGCTCCCAAAGCAACACGTTATGCCAAATAACTATGCCGCAGAGTAGCCAACTGATTTGTGCAATTCTAGATTAAAACAAAGACTATCCCTTATCTTTTCTTTTTGAAAAGCATTTTTTTTCCAGGTAAAAATTGTTGGCAGAGTTTCTCCTTGGTTGAAATTTCAGAGCTCTGTAATCTTTGTTCTAGTATTTCCATGAACACAATGTAAAAATTCATTTAAAATGTGGAGAGCTGGGGGAAATAGGTGGTAAGGGTGAAGGAGGATTAGCAGGTTAAATTTACAAAGTACTCCTGCATACCTGGGAAAACTTCAGTTCTTAGAAAAACCCTGTGATATCCCAGGTCTGACCTGTCTCAGCAAGTGTGTTTACTCACAGTGTCAAAAAAAAAAGTGTTTGAAGTGCACTGCAAGGTGATTTATTGACTTGCTTCATACCATCATTTAAGTTTATATCAACACTCAGAGAAGTGCTATATTATTTGCTTTTTGCCTTGGATGCTCTCCTCTGCTATTTAAAATTGTTATGAGCTTTTTTGTCATTTATAGAGTACCATAAGTTATTCACAACCAAGGAAAAAGATACAGGGCAGAACAGAAACTCTCTCTTGAAAAAACAATTGAGGGGCACGTGCAAGTACAATGCAGTTCAGTGAGCGCAGAGCAAACACAGTGGCATGTGATTGCTGTAGAAGGAATGCTCTGTGGAACAGACAGCATTTCAGGAGGGCTTAGTCAGAACAAAGTGAGACGAGATTTGTAAGAAATAACATTTCTAGTAAACCCTTTGGCAAACTCTGAACAAAAGACACTTCGAGGGACTAGGTTATGTGGAAACCAATCACTGGCTAAAATTATCCAAAGTATGTGCAAGGTGGCAGGAAAGTAATTTTAGCTTTTTTTTGCAACATGTAAGAGGAGCAAAAAGGTCTTCAAGGACATAGGGTGACTATGGGAACTTTTGATAGTTTTCAGGTCATCTATTCAAGTTAAAGAAATGTCATCATGTTAAACAAGGATGCTTTTCAGATGGGAAAAAATGGGCTTTGCTAGTTGTCATACCATTAACCTTTCTTCCAAATATCGTTACATTTCTGAAGTTTCTTTTTGATTTATCTTACATGGCACAGCACTTTTGGAAAGCTGTTTCATTATCACTAACGTGGTCAGGTCTTTGTGGTCAATTGCAACATCTCAAAATTTAGTGTAATCACAGCTCTGATTTTATTCATCTTGAATGCTGATAAGATATAACTGAATGAGAAGGCAGAATCTGATATTATCTTCTCTGCCATAACTATGTCCTGAGGAAGTTTTAAACTGTAACTGTAGCATGCTTTCCTTTGTTTTCCTTTCCACTGTTTCTTTTGGTTGTTAAGTCCCATTTTACTTGCTCAGCACTCCCCTCTTCCTGTTTTCACCCTCTCTCCAACACCCAGAAGACAAAAACCTGCACAAATTCTAAATCTGGCCATTATAAAATGGTTCAGTCAGCCTAGCCCAGGATTCAGAGATGAATTTCTTGGAAGGCTAGGCCTTAAAGGCTAAATGCTTAAACAATTAATCTTTTTTTTTTTTTCTTTTCATTTTTTCAGAGATGAGGAAATCCTCTGAAGGACCCTAATCCAACTAAACACTTAAGTAGGTGCCCTACTTTAAACATATGAGCCTCCTTTGTTGAGTGGAACAAACAAGTAGAGCTGAGAGTATACTTTAAGGCCACAAAGGAAAACTGAATGATCAGGCAGGAATAAGATACAAGATTCTGACTCCTAATTGCATGAATATTCATTTACTGCCAGATTTTCCAATTTATTTGATATTAAACAGCACTGAAAAGATAATGTACATCTAATAATTTTCTGTTAGCTGTTGGATGCATGTGGACTAGGCCTCACAGAAAACCCAAGAAGAACAAAGCCTGTCATTCTTTGATGAATTATCACCCTTTTCCAAAGATAAACTATAGTTTGTACAGAAGAGTTCCAGTAGGCAAAGGAGTATCATCATCACCGTAATCAGCAGCATCAGTGGAAAGAATATTGCTGGGGTACTGAACTGACACAGCCTAATGCACAGTACTGCCCGTCTGGATACCACATGGGCTTGTGCTTTCCCCAGTTATACAATATGTGGCCAAATAATTTGTTGCAAGGAAACTGAGAAAGAAAAGTACAGATGCCCCTTCCAACAACTGTAGACAAATGGGATACTTCTCCACTGTGCACATGTTCCTGAACAAGAATAAAGCTCTTTATGTTTTAATACTCTCCCTGAGAGATTGCCTGGGATTGGTAAATCTTATTTTTTCTACTTTCTCCACTTTTTTATTTTTGTAATTTTCTTTCCTGTTCTTCTCTCCATACCCAGGCTTTCCTTCTCTTTCTACTCTTCTTTTCCATCACTCCTTTTTGCTTCAGTTAAAACCAAACAAATATACATCTCCTTTCTTCAGTTTGAGTTCTTGCATGCTTCTGCTGTTATTAGGACACTGTCATTAAACTTCTCTGTGTCTAGAGGTTCCTGTGGCTAAGGCAACATTCATATGCCTCCACAGCTGCAAGGCCAAGTACTTCAAACAAATCTAACTGGGAAAAACTAACAAAGAGGAGATGCATCTTTCTAACTCAAAGGCAATGATCGTTAGCTTACATACTGATATTAGGAGTGTGGATTCCTTTATATGTCTTCTATTCCTTAGCTAGTAACATAAAATTGAGGCTATTTCTGTTATCTGTAGCTGTGTTTAATGATTTGTTTTGTTTTGTTTTAGTTTTCCCTAGGTCTCTATGCTTAGGGACATTTATTCCTATCATCTTCTGTTCATTGTTGTGGTGCTATTTTATCTCGTCTCCTAAGTAGAAAAACCTTCCCATAGCATGCTGCTACTGCCTGCCTCTCTGCCCTCTCTCTCCCAGTAACTTCTGTAATCTGTTTATTTATTACACGCAAAACCAACCACAGATTAGAGGTTTCTGAAATAGGATATTTCCACGTATTTTGTGAAAACCCAGCAGCTAGAGAGATGGAAGACACAAGCTAAAGGCTACCTGAAGGGAATGTTACCCCGTGTGCATCATAGCTATGAGCTCTGTGTGATGTGCCAGGATGGCACACCGATCCACACAGCGAGCCAGCCAGCACAGCTAGCCAACCCACACACTAGCTGACCAGCATAGCTAACCAAACAGCACAGCTCGCCAACTTGCAAAGATAGCCAACCCGCAAAGCGAGACAAACCACGTAGCCAGCCAACCCACACAACTAGCTGACCTGCACATGTATATCTTCAAAGCAACCTCAGAAGATGCTGCTTCTTGCCTAGCCTGCAAAGAGGGTAGTGTGCAATGACTTGGCAGGTTGGGAGAGAATGGCAGACTGGTACATACCACAGGAGCTGACTACCAAGCAGGCCAACCGCTGTCTGTAGTCTTCACCAAGTATGGAAGGAGCAAAAGCTAAAAAGAGCCTGACACATCTCATTTAGGTGCTTAAAATTATGTGGGGCAAGCCCAAGTCTATATGTGGAATTCATTGCATCATTTGTTTTGTAAATATATATAGTGCACTTTGTCTTTCCTCTTGCTGGAAGCTCGTTCCTCTGGTTATCACAGAGTTCAGCCATGAATTTGCAGTGTGTATGTTGCACATGTACATAGCTCAGAGTTTTTGTATCTGTGCTTCAGGTGGTCATATTCCTTTCTATCTGCATTTCTGCTTTGCAGAAGCTTTCATGAATATGTCAGTGGCCAATCCATGTGACCGATGAAAGACCAGACCTAGACTTTTTTTGGTATTTCAGGTCACAGATATGAAAATTTATTTAGAAGACCATTCTCGCATTAATTCACCTTCATAAATGAAACCCTGAGGCAACAGAAGACCACAAAAAAAAAAAAAAGGGTCACTTCAGGTTTAAGCGACTATTAAGATATTCTATTTATTCTTCAAACCCTCATACATACGGTGAAACTTGTTTTTCATGTACGCTGTAGAATTCATATTGTGTACGTTGGTAGACTTTTTTTTAGTTCCTGGTAATGGGGAATCTGTGTTATTTGCACATTGCAAAACTTGTTCCACAGGTATGTTGTGAAATTTTATTGGGCGTTTTACAGTTTGTGATTCATGTCATGTAAATGTTGTTCAGCTCAGCTTTGTGTTTTACTGATGAGTACTGCATGAATGTGATTTGTTGTTTGATTTTCCTGGGATGCAAGGATAATACTGCTGTTAAAAAGTCAACACTAACTTGTATTTTCCACTGACCCTGCAAGAGTTTTTAAGGCACAAACTATATCTTTGGGTATTCTTTAGCATTTAATATGATAGCACCTAAGCCTGGGTTGTCTTAATTTGGTGCTTATGCAATAAAAGTTACTAGAAAGAGTTCCCACTTGCTGTTATCAGAAAAAATTATTTATTTTTGACACTATAAATGCAGTCACCCCAGTAATTGTCTGAGATTACCAGGTGTTTTGAATGGGCAGTAACTGTTGTTTGTGGATTTGGCACAACAAATCGACGTGCATAGTCCAAACTTTATCTGAGTGCATATAGTCCAAGAATATGTATGTAAAAAGATATCATCAAATTCAGTAACTGCTGTCAAGAATTCTCAATGCAAGTAAAAGCATCTGTTCCTCTCCATGAACATTCACGTCCATGTTCATTTTTCAGACTAAATCATGCCAGTCAACTCCAGGCCTCCCCTGCTCCCCTTATATTCATAACAAAAATGGTCATGTTTACTTACTAAAGAAAATTTAGGTCTTTTTGTATCTGAGGGCTAAATATGCCTAGGTACGGTAGGAGTTGTTAAACTGTCTAGAGGAATTCACTACATGAATTAAACCTATTGAAACCATTTACTTGATGTTGACTCTGTCTCTATGTGTAAAGCAGAATGAGACCTGCTTTTACACCAGGCATGATGTACGACCTGTCCCTTTTTTCTGCAATCCCAAGCAAGTCTAAGTTCTAGGTAATTAAAGTCTCTTACCTTTAAGTCAGAATAATGGATGTGTGACAATTTTTAAATAAGTGATGTCAGTAGTTGAATTAACAGTCATATCAATTTCATAGGCAGCTATACCTCTAATCAAAGTATACCAGCCTGAATATAATTAATGTCTTTCCCTTCTCTTCACTGCTTCATTTGAAGCAATGTGCTTGTAACAGAGCCATTTTACCATTCTCACTCAAACCACAGCCCATTATTGTTAGTATCTGGACCACTGCACAAATGCAAACTATTGCAGCTATTTCTCCTGTCTGTAATGGATTCTACATTTGTTGGTTCCACCTAGAGCCAAACAGAAGCACCAAATTACTCCAGGAAATGCTTCCATTTTAGTATATTTGGGCATACACCTATCCTTAAGTTTAGGAGCACCAAGCTGTGTAGAAAAGCACCCAAGCTATTGTGTTCTGCTTTATGAAAATCAACTTGGATTTCCTTGAGGCTTGTCTACTGCTGTGATACTAACAAAAAGTTAATTTATGTGGGGAAAAAAAGAAAAAAAAAAAAAAAGGTATGTCTCAACTGGCTTCCCTTCCAGAAATTAAAATGTACTTTATCTTAGAGAAAGCAGTTTTCTTATAATAAATCTCACTGGAAAAAAAAAAAAAAAATCAAAGAAGGTCCAAACGAGGTAGGCAAAAGCAAATTTCTCTTCCACTGCATTTGTATCATATTGGGGGTGGTCTTTGCTGAGCATTTAGAGAAGTACTGAGGTCTGGACCTTTACTCAGGAAAGCTCCCCACTCACCAGCAGAAGGGAGGGAAGAATGACCACTACCTAAAAGCAATAATTTGAATAAATTAACCTGCCTATTTCATGACTTCAGAAAGCTAACTGCAGAATGTTCTTGTCTTCTATCACCAGCCTTTGAATTTCCACTCCTAGTGAAGCAGTGGCTGCCAGCCACTCACCAAGGAACCTCATGCTGTCCTAGGCTATGCCAGGTCACAGCAGGCAGGAAGCCATGCTGGGCTGCCTGAAACATGACTGCTTCAGGTCAGTAGGTATTTGACTTGCATATACCTGAAGGAATGTGCACAGCATTATAATCACTCCTCTCCAGCAAGACTTGACTGTTTTTTTTTCCTCCACATGCACACATTCCCACAGGGACGTAACTTGTCAACCTTTTCCTCAGTATGCACATAAGATCTGCTGCCAATACGTGCAAGATGATAAGTGAGTTACTGGCAGAAACTGTTTTTTCTGTATCACGTAGTCACATATACATACACATGTACATATTGAAGAGAAACTTAAGCAGACGAATTGCAATATTTTGTCATGATCCCTTTAAGCAATGATCATGATCCCTGTCATGATCCCTCAAGCAATTTCACAGGCAGTGCAAAAACTTTGTAGTTATCTTCAAAATGCTCTCCTGAAGTTCAGGCAGATGTGTAGTTAGTGCTGTGCTTCACTAGATGTGTGTGCCACCACTGGATAATGTAGCTTACGTACCCTCAGATGTTAGACTAACCTGAAGTTTGACCAGTTGAAGTATGAACTGGTTTAACTCTGCAGGCTTTGGCTGAAGGAACACCACTCTTTTTTTTTTTTTTCCCTTTTAATGAAGGATGATACTAAGAAAGGGGAAAAAAAAAATCAACTCCCTAAAAACAAATGTTTAATCAAATGCAGCTTGTTATGAAATTCGTTTCATAAAACGAATGAAAACCTCAGTTTGTTGAAACTGAAATTCTTCTTAAAAGTAGAACAGCTTCAACAAAAGCTTCCTTCCAGGATAGCAACTCTGATCAAAACCAGAGATTGGATAAGCCCAAAATAGGTACCTGGCTGATGGGCAGTACTTTTAGACAGCACAAGAAATATTTGGACTCAGTCACTTTTTTGTCTGAGTCTGATGAAGGGTGACACTTGAATGTCACCCTGACACACACAATAGTTTTTTCTGCTCACTGAAATACTCGTTATTTTATGAGTATTGTCTTCTATTCTTGTTTTTGCTAAAATGGAGCATATTTTTCTGGTATTGGTGAGAAATAAATATAGAAACTTTCTATGGCAATTATTCTGTCTTTTTTTTTTTTCTGAATAGGACCATGTTTTAAGCATAGACTTCAACAGAAGAAACTATTGTTTAGTTTCAACAGAAGAAACTATTGTTTAGTCAGCAAATGGATAATTATCTTCTAATTAATCAAACTGATCTTTAATCTGAAGAGGATTTGCTTTAGAATAGAAAAGTGTTGGGAAATAAAGTCAACTTCCTCCCTGCACAAAGTTCTATGTTTTTCTCAAGCTGAATCAGAAATAATTCATTTTGAAAGTTCAGAAATGGCTGGTGAACTCTTGTTTCTTCCAGTTCTTCTATGTTGTGTCTGCAGTTCTGGGTTTCAGATAAATCTGGAAGCAAATGTGAAAAAATGGTCTCATGGCATTTTGGCAGGAACCTCTGGAAACCTCACAAGACAGCTTTTTCCAGACTCAAAGCTGATTTTAAAACAGCATTACTTAGCTATTTAAGAAATACATTCTTTCTCTCAGCTGAATGTTTCATGTGCCATTAGGCAAGATTAAAAACTATCCTCATTTAAAAAAAGAAAAAAAAATGAAAAGCATAAAAGAATCGTGAAAAAATGAAAAATCTGGGGAGACAAATCAGAAGCCACAATGTTACATCTCAGCCTAGTTCAATGTTGAGGATATTTTGATACAGAACTAGAATTTACTTTGTAGTCTTATTCTGAGTGTGAATCTAAATTAAAACTAAAGTTCTAATCCCACCCCCAAAAGAATTAATTTATTGATCTGTGTATAACATACAGATTGCCAGTAAACATACAAGCTTTAGTTACTGCCACTCCAAAATAGTCTCAGGTGGAATCTATACTTTCACATGTAAAAACAGCTTCAAAAACAAATTATATACCAAAGAGGTTACTTCCCAGGGTAAGGGTTACTTCCCAGGGTAAGGGTATATACCAAAGAGATTACTTCCCAATGTAAGGCATTTTTAGGTGAAAATAATGGGCCATGAACTTCAAAGTGGAAGGAGTGTTTATGTAGCAATAAAAGTCTTCTAACACAAAGCTGATACAGGAGGGCCTCACATTCTGCTATCTGCCCACTGCCTGCAGTGGATGTTTGTAGTTCCTGGCATGGGGAATAAAGGCAAGTAAAATATCGCCTACTTTCCTCATGAACCTGCCAGGTGATCTAAGCAAATCATTTATGCTCTCTGTGCCTCACACTCCCACGTGTACATTCAGCATAACAATATAAACATATACATTTTTAGGGATTTCAGCTCTACCTTGACGTAAATGTTGGAATTCCATATATTCTTGCATCAAAAAGCCATAAGCATGTGGCCCACACTATTAATTTCAGTAAATGAAGATATAAATCTGCAAAGTACATTTTGGTATGTAGACTGCCTTGCATTTCCACTGATTTCAATATTAATTATCTGTTATCATTGCCCCATTATCATAGCCTCAGCTAAAACAGCTGGTGAAATCATGACTTTGTTGAAGACAAGGGGAGTTTGGTCTGGCTCAGTGCTTAATGAACATCATGTTCTGGTAAGACCTGATCATTTTTTTCCAAAAAAAATTTCCACCACTTTTTTTCTGGGTATTTAAACACATAAAGATTGATTTGTCCCTGCTTCTTCCAGGGTCCCTATGTGTTATGCAACGGTGACACCAATCAATATCATAGTCCTGCTCTGTGCCACTGACCATTCATTCTTTCACTATATGTACACAAAAATTCAACCACAGAATGCCTGAACAGGAGGAAAGCATTTGCATATCCCTAGCAAAAGATTGCACATGGCACCTCTTTAGTGCAGTACCACAGTTCATTTCACATGGTCACTTCAGACAAAACTTTTCCATAGCAAAATCACTGCAGTACCACAAGACCCAACAAACTGATCTCTAACTTCAGGTAATGCTGGGGAGCAGACCTCCTTCTGACTTGTTACAAAAGCATATGCAAAAGCAAGAGCCTTCCTGAGCTATACATTAGGAAATCAGAAAACTTCAATCAGAACCAGTCTTCACTGGAAACTAAGTGGCTTCAATTTTTTAAGCAGTGCAAAATAACTTCACTGCCAATTTTCAGGAGCTCAGGTGTCAGCTAAGATTTTGAGATTTACATATGAACCTTTGATCCAATTTTCAAGAAACAGTATTAGAGAACCATGTTCACTTGATGAAACATTCAGAACAAACCTGTTGCTCTGAAGGAAAAACAACACAAGGTCATCCAAGCCTTTATATCTTTTGGTAGGAAATGCATATATTTGTGAGAAAATGCAGATGAGTGACATAAAAGCATATCTGTTCACATATATAGCATGCAAAGGGCTATACACGGCTATATGTACCAATAGACTTACATGAAGGCCCATAGAGGATATATCTTAAAATGCACCAGAGATAGGCTGCAGAGAGATCTCAAGTACCCTTATAATCAATAATCCATTAAGCAGATGCAGTGGCTACAGCTTGCTGAAGAAAGTTGCTGAAATTATTATTCATACTGAAAGCTCACTTAACTACAATCTATTATGTGCAGAGTTTGCAGAAAAGCTAGAGGTGCCTGGATAAAACAGTTACTCTTAAATTCTATACAGGCATTTTAACTTTTTAATTTCCACAGCAAAACATCATACATGCTATATGAACAACAACAACAACAAAAAACACACACATGTACACAGATGTGAGGACACAATTCCCATCCAAGAAATAGGTAAAGTTATTCACCCTCCTCACAGGCAGATAAACATGCTTGTGCTTTAACCTCTTGCTGTGTCTAGGAAAAGAGAACCACTGATCTAACGTGCAGGGCTGGGAGAGGACACCCCGGTGCCCTAGAAAAGACAGAGAAGGCTCTCTTCTCCTCTCTTGCAAGCACACTGGCAAAGGGTCTCTGTCCCTTCCAGGCCAGTATATGGTCTTCTTTTCCTAGTGGGATAAAATGGCAGAGGATTCTTTTCTACCCGAGTGACACTGGGGTTGTCCCTACTCATTCCCTCATCCCAAAATGACTTACTGTCTAGCTTCTGCATTTCACCTTTCCTACCGGCATCCAAGTCAGGCTCTTCCCACAGATGAGCCCTTAAGTGACGCAACAAGGCTCTGACATGAAGCAACACAAACCTTTAGTTAATCTTTCTATTTTACTATATCTTAAGACTGCCTGAAACACCAGCGACAACCCTGTGTAACCATTTCCCTCTCCCTTCTCTCTTCGCTCTGAATTGCCGACAAGACTTCCTGATGCCCTTTTGCAAGTAGAAGAGGATAAATGTAAACAAAATATCCTAAAGTAACGAATCTCTTTAAAAAAAATCCTCTTGGACTGGGTTGCAGCAGAGCTGATGGCTGCTATTACTTTCACTCACAGCCCGTGCTGAGCCAAGGCTCTAAAGCTGGGTTGTGGAGGGAGGAGAGCTCACTGCAAGGGATCTCTGCAGGCAGTCTAATTCCTTGCCCAGGACAAGCAGTGACAGCTGCCACGTGCCTGCCTGACTTTCAGGTGTACAAAGCGTGATCAGGAGGCACACTTGGTCAGGAGAAAAAAAATAAAATAAAAAAATTGGCTACTTCTTGTGTCCACAGAGCAGAATGGAGTATGAGGACTTTGTTCCTAACCTCTGGGTCAATATCCATAGGTGGCCTGGGCTGAAGCACTTCAGTTAAATTCTGAGATTTTTTTTCATACAAAATGCTTTAAGGCTCTTGCAAATGAAGAGGTTTGTTGTGTTGACCTAGCCAATGAATCTGGAATTGGTTTTGTACTAAGATACAGTTTGTACCTCTCAGGGCTCTCTGTGTTTTTCAAACACTGCTTCCTCAGTTACACAGTAGTTGTGTTTTTAAAATCTTTTTTTTTTTTCCCCTAAACAAAAGACAGAAGCTTGAATTCTGTGATAATCACATGACTCCAGCAGCTGGGGCCCTTGGCTCTGGAGTTCGTGATTTAATCCACCTCTGCATGGTGATTTTTATGGGAACTGTCTTCATGGCTAGCACTCAGTCCTTAATAAAATAGACAGAACATTTTCTCATTAGAGCACATTCCTTCAGAGAAACTGCGGGAGGAAAGACATTAACAGAAGATTGTGTATCCAGAACCAATTAAGGCAATATCCTAAATTATTTAAATCATAGGGCTCTTTGCCATTAACATGAATGGAACCAGGATGCCAGTCCAACTTTCCATTGCATTTTTCCTTTTCTGTCCTCTTAAAGCAAGTATCTGCATCAGAATATCCTTCTAGAGGTGTACTGGACTTCCTCATGTTGAAAGAGGTCCAGAGAGCTATATAGACTGCATAAGTCATGGACACAATATAGTTCTGAGGTTCTTTGCGTCTGTATTAAAGTTCTTACATATATCTATCTCATTGATGTGTATCTCCTTGGTAAACATCTAAAAAATTTAAATCACATCAGTCCCTGCTTTACCCACCATAGAGGTGGAACTTTGCAGCTGTTTAGCTGCACACAGCACAACCTAAAGGTCTCTGACCTGTGAGCATACTACACAGGACTGAAACTGTGCTGGGTCTTTTCAGGTCACCAGAATATGCTGACCCCTCTGGCTCCAGCCAGCCTGCTGGTGCCAGAACTCCTACTCACACAAGAAGTGCCATGAAAATGTTGGTGACCACAAACGGTCAGGACTCTGGTTTTGTACTTCATTCTAAGTTCACCAGAATCTCAGAGCTCCTTAGGTCTCAGAGGTTCCTACAGAACAACTTTTTTCTGTGAGTGGTGAAAGCAAAAAACTGGTGTTTGTCCCACTTGCTGATTGTTTATAAGGTTATAAAAATTGGCAGATAGAAAAATGTCAATAGGTGTGTCTGCCATTCGGACCTCATCATCCATGACTATTTTGGTCCATTTGAGTTGTTCTTCCAATTCTGGGAGTAGCTTTGAAGTTAGGACCACTCCTAAATGACCCTATTTTTGTTCTACACTAAAACTGTGTTGTGTCAGGTAATTTGTACCCTTCCAGCCCGTCATTACAAATCCCTTACAACATAACTTTCCTCAGTTATAAAGTCTGTAAATAATTTTGAGATTTTCTTCATAAAATATTTTCCTACCACGTATGTGCTTTAGCAAGCGATTCTGCATTTTAGTATTTTGTCTCCAGGCTTCATACTCTGTAATGGCATACATCACTTTCTCACCATGTGCTTGCCTGTTCTACCACTCGGCCACACACCAGAATTTGCAACAGGGTTCTTATTCCATGTAAGAACTTCCAGTATATTTTTTATGTAATTGCTTACCATTTTAACATATGCACTGTATTTTAATAACACAAATTTTAAACCCAAAACTATGTTTGGAAAGACAGCTGTCTATTGAGCAGCAGAGGAGGCTTTATAATTGTTTTTTTCTATTACCCATTTTATCAGAGCGAGTTACTTAACATCAGGATGAACTGAACTGAGTGATAGACATGGGTGATAGTATTTGGGTGGTCTTCAAAACACACATTTACATTGACTTAGGTTATCAAGGGACAGCAACTCAGCTTTTCCCAAATAATGTGTCTTTTCAAGATGTCACAAGAGAGGAACTCCACTGCTTGCATAGATAGGGAATGGTTCATGAAAACTGGTGTTTCATTCAGCAGCTGAAGGCTGGATGGAGGCAAAATAGGAAACTCTCACAAAGAAGCACCTAATTCTACTGATACCATGTTATAGCTTTTTAGCTATGAAGGATTTCCATTCAGGAGAAATCAAAGTGGAGCTCGTAACTACCACAAAATTCACTGTGAGAAGCACTAATAGAAGAAAATACCTTTCAGGAATCTAGATTTACCCTAAAGCCTATTATAGTCTTTTCATAGTCTTGTCAAGGACTGCTTCCCTCTATCTAGATACAATAACATTTCTTCAAGTTTACCTGAGGAACCTGGTATCTGGGACAAAAAAAAAAAAAAATAAAAGACTCTAAACAGTAATATATAAATAATATTTACAAAATTTCAGTGGAATAGTATCCATCTGAGTCATCTATGAGTAGTAAGCATTGTTTAGAAATCTCAGCTGTTATAATCAGCAAAGAAGTTAAAGAATCAAAAAAAATTTTTTTTTCCTTTTAGGCGGGGCAAAAGCATTCGCGACGAGTTACCTACTGATAGATTTAAGAAACAGAATCTTGAATGTTACATTCTGCCCTTGTTTGTACTTTTGGTACAGACATAAGAAATAAAAGCAAAATAGACACAAAGCCCATAACATTCCATCTGCAATCTCAAACTAAACAGAAGAAACCCAAAATACCACGTCTTCATTGGCTACCATAAAGCAGCTAATAATAAGACAGGCCTGCTCCCACACAGCATAGTAGTGGCATTCCCGTTGACTCCCGTGGAAAAAGATCAGGGGTAATATACTCCAGGAATTCAGAGAAATTACTTGGAACAAGACCTCCCATGTCAGGAGCTCATTAACTGTTCTTAGTCCTAAATGAGCTAGGCATTTCAGTAACATCCCTCCCTTCCACCCTCATTAAGTCTTATAACACTGCTGGTAATATTTCCTTCAGAGCTGATGAACTTTCTTTAAAATCATTTACTAAATTGTGTGCCACCTTTAAGAACAATGTAATGTTTGTCACTCTCCAGTGGTTGAAAAACTGACTTTCCATCAAAGACATTTCCTAAAATGTGTATTTTTAAAATTTGTCCTTGGCTTGCCATTACACATTTCATTAGGGAAGTGTTTGATTGGCTCCAGATGCATGTGATAAAACTACATGTGTATAAAAACATTTTTATTTAACTTCTGTGACTTTCACAGGTTTGGCTCAGAGAACGTAGTCACCTTAGATAGTGCTGCTTAAACTGTCATTCACAGGCCATAGAACGGTATGGGATGCTCTCACCTCACCAGCAGCATGATTTATTTCATTTTTAGGAGGATAATGGTCTAACAAGATAATAGCCTAAATGTAGTCTAGCCACTACATTTGGGGACCCACTGAAGTCTAATGCCAGGTCATCTATATGTTGCTTACAGATTCTTCTACGCACCATACTTTGCTGCTGTTTTTAGCATTTGTCTGTATTCCAGCTGTATAAATGATAAAAGATTGCTGCTGTGCAGAGACAAGAAAAGGCACAGGAGCTGCACAAGATCAGTGCTGAACTAAGCACATGTTCCTGTTTTTACAGGCAGTAGTCTGTGGTTTGAAAACAGGTCAAGGAGGGAACATAGAGCTCACTCTCGCATGGTCCAGAACACTGTGCCAGGGAGCTTGGGTTCCCTCCAGGGGTGTTTTTTCTCCCCATGTTCTTCACTTTGTAATTGGTCAGAAGGGGTCCATGACAGCACAGAGCTAAACTTCATTCAGTGGGACCCACCAGCTCCTATGCCAGGGCTGAACCCCAGAGCTCCTCATCAAACAAGGCCTGGCTGCAAGGCCTGGAAGGAGTGGTGTAGGCCACATCCCAGCAGCCTTCACTTTTGCTAAGCCTGTCTGGAATTACAGGGGGATTTTTTGAGTCTCAGGAGTTGCTCTGTGACAGTGTGCAGCTTCAGTTCAGATAGTTGCAGCTGGGAACACTGAAGTTGGCCAAATTTCCAGTCAAATTTTTTTTTTTTTTTTTTTACTTTTTAGTTTATTACACAGATGATATACATGGTTATCGTGTTTCTTGTGGGTTTTTGTTTTCCTCCCCACTCCATAAAAAATATTGTATTATTTCATATTCCAAAAGATGCCTAAATTTCTGCAAGTTGAGAAGAGTAATCTTCAAAACATGACATAAGAACTTACTTTTATTTCTTTGACTCAGAAAAAAGAATATAGCTCTGGCTTATGCTCAAACCATAAATACGTCTATTTCAAGAAAGGATTTATAGGACTTAAACCGAACACTTCTTGAAGTTGCAGATACCTACAGAAATCTACACACAGTTCTTGTAGGGCATATTATTTAACAGTGATTGCGCAACACAACTTCTGACATGGACAGGCTATCTTTTGTCTATTTTACTTTTTAAATAAATGAAAGTGTAAGGAGTATGGAAAGGAGCACTAGGGATGTGAATAAGACCCAGAGCCTTCAGGAACCAGGCCTGTTGACATCAGAGACACAGATATCAGTGTCTCAGCCTGGCTAGGCAGAGTGCGACTGATGAGGTCCTGCCTTGCCCAGTGACTGTACAAGGTGATGCAGCACTTGGGCAACGTGGCAGGAAGCAGAACACCAGGCAGGTCCCGGAAAACTGAGCAGCAAAAGATCAAGCAATATCGACATACTGGCTGCAATCTAAACTGACAGTTCAAGAGAATCAAACTGAACTTGCCCAAGCACAGACTACAGAGCACGAAAGCCACAAAGGAATAGTGCTTGGTGATGTGCAAACACACACAACTATCCCTCCCTGGGAGCCAACAGAGAAAGTAAGACAGAAAACAGATTTCAGACCTATCCAGGAGATGCTGACAATTTCAACTATAAATAAATAAAATAGAGTGCTTAGAGAAAATGTTACAAAAAGGAACTGAAAAAACAGTGATACTGCTGTTGTATACATTATTTACACCTATAGGGCTTCTGGTCTGGCCTTATCTCAGCCCTAACTCATGTCAAGAGAGCACGTGCCTTATACGACTGTTTGCCCTCACATTCCTAGCAAATTCCAAACTCCTGCAAGATGAAGAGCAGTCTGGGCATGGCAGAAACACAGGACTGGATCTGCATTTGCAAAACATGCAGAGCTATTTTGCTGTGAAATGTGTTAATACACTAAATGGTGAATGAGTAAATAATGTAGAACATGGTCTTGAATCATTATTCTTTGTTCCCTTCAGAATGAAGTTTGCCCTAATTTGGATGCCTTCCTGCAATATTAAGCAATAAAGGAGACCCCTGAGCCATTGCATACCAATGTATTTATCCTCCTCAACTAAATCAGCCGTTATGAGCATTTGTCTGTAGGACAGGTAATGATGTAGAAAAAGTCAAAAGTAATATTGAAAGAAAGGGAAAAACTGTCAGCTGTAGCATAGCTGATAAAGTTACATTCAGGAAACCTTTTCAGGTGCTTAGAGGAGCCAAGGATGTGCTCTGATGCGTTCTAATACATAGCAGAGACCTATTTTATAGCCTAATCGAATTTGATGGAGTTATTCAGCTTAGTTTGGGCCAGACACAATAGGATATCTCATGGAAAGCAGCATCTGACTCAATATGATAGAACTCCCACCATAAAAAAATAATTTAATGAATGCCCACCACTTCCAGAGGAGCTTAAATTACATAAGTGGATCAAGGCACATTTAAACCTGTTAGTGCAATAATGTTTCAGGACTGGTGCAAAATGGCTGAAGAGTCTGCAAACTACAGCTTTGCAGATGCCAGACTTCTGATTACACTGGGTTTTCATAATCTCAACATACCATTTGTCATCTGGAGCACAAGGTGCCTCTGGCAGGGAGATCTTGTGCTGAAAGGACTGAACCAGTGGCCAACAATAAGAGGACAGCCAGAGACAGAGGCCTTGTAGGTCACTTTACACGCAGAATAGTATGAAATGGTCTTCATAAAGAGTGGGCCGGACTCTCAGCTGATGTAGATCAGCACAGCTCCACTGACATCAGCTGGAGCTTTTCCATGTTTATGCCCTGTGAGAACACGGTGCTCCATTTCTTCAGATACTTGAAAAAATACTTTGTTCTTCACTGCAGTTCATCAGTCTCTACTGAAATCATCACGAGCACTTTTTACCCCACCACTACAGATTTCAAAACATTTTTAAAGAGAAAGATCATAAACTACTATATCCTTTTCAGAAAAGTAGATTGAGGCATGGGTAGATCAGGTGACGTGGTCTAACACAAACCAACCTCACATCTGAGGACAAACCTCATGATAACATTGCTATAACAATGCAACAATACTTCTGTTATATTAGGTTGTCCATGTCTAGATCTAACCTGGTTTTCGAGTATACCCCTCACAGGGGCTGTAAGCTGTATGCATGCATGTTATCTTTGCCAAAACCAGCAGCTGGCTGTTGTACACTTCATTCTTTCCCTAAATATGACTGGGTTTAGATGCTCACAAGTGGTCTCCTAGGCCTGCAGTTTAGACTTCAGTGACCAACTTCCCAACCACCTTTTCTGTATTGCTGCCTTCTTTTGCATATTTAGGTTGCATAAATACTGAGCTTCCTCCCAGCTCCAACTTGAGCTCTAAAAGTGCTTTACAACCCATGGAGGCTAATCATACCTCACATCTAGTCAGACACATAAAGGATATATTGACAACATAGAATGTCTCATGAACAGCTTCTTTAAATGTATTTAGGGAAAAGGTTGGAAGAGAGAAACAAAGCAAACTTTCCTGCAAAAGAAAAAACGTGTATTCTTCTGGGACAGTACAGTACAAATGTGACAAAGGAAAAAATATAAAGAAGATGAAGCAGTTTCATTAAACATGCTATTGCCATTGCTTCTGCTATGAAACAAGTATCACAGCTCTTTTATTACCACCTTCTCACTGGCTTTGCTTTTCTCCCATTGTGTTTTCCTTCAACCAATAGTTTCAGCTACACCTATATTTTTTTTAAATGTGTATTAACACCATTTATCTGGGCTTAAGTTAACAACTCTTGCGGAGTCATATGGTCAAACAAAAAGCCAAAACGAAAACCGTGTTATGTCCAGTCACTCTTTTATGTCGTGAATGGGTTGAGCAAGCTGGCAGAGAGAAAAAATATGAAGGACAGAAAGTTCCAGGAAAACTTTCAAACTTGCAATTCTATTTACTTTTATCCTTAGAAGTCTGAGGGGTAAATGTATTTATTCTCATTCTGGCACTGCTTTGCATCAAAAAAAGTTGTGTTAAGGGAACAGAATTTGAGAAATTCAATACAAAGCGAAGAAGATCCTTCCCTCATCAACATGTTCTTGGAGTGTCTAAATTCACGTCTCAAACTCAGAGCAGGAAAATAATTTTGTGACCAGTTGTCTCAGCTTAAATTACAATGGTAATATCTGTAAGGTACTCTGAGATTTCTAGGATTTAGAACAGGCTGAAAAGTACATATGGCTAAAGACAACATCTCCATTTACATAAAAAGGGAAACAAAAATATTGGGGAATGGGTATAAATATAGAACAGCTCTCATGTAGAAGAGGATTCAGAGTTCTACTGCATCTCCTTAAGGGATCTAAGCAGACCACAAGGTTGGACCCCAGATTGGATCCCTGAAAGAGCAAGTCTCCAATACAAGCATTCAGATGGAGAGAATCACTTTGGGGGGGTCACTTTGTCACATATTGCCTCCCATCCACACCTCTGCCCAGGCACTGCAACTGCTAGTGTCTGCAAAACCTTTTTATGACCCATCTTTGCCTCCCCGTACCCAAATCTGAGATATGTGGAGATACAGTTGGACAAGAGCAGTAGGACTACACTAGGAATGTGCATTTTGCAAATTATCTACTAGGGAATCTAAATGAACAGCTCTTACCTCTCAACAACTCTTACTTCTTTCTCTATGTAAAAATGCTCATGCGTGAACTTCCTTACTAAAAAAAAGCATATGTGAAATACCAAACGAAGGGGGCAAAGGACAAACTTTTCCCGATTGATAACACAGTTAGTTGTTCAATGTACTGTTTCAGATCTATTCAGAAGTACTTGAAACAGATTTCCATGAAGAAAACACTCATGCCACCAGCTTCTGTAATTCTACATGTTAAGAGAGGGTTAATAACTGCTCATAAATTGTTGTTTCAGCAAATCACCAAAGATCAGTGATGAAATCCAGTCCTGTGTTCTAAAGAAGCCACAACTCTGAACTGTGGACCAGAGGCACGGAGAAGTGACATGGGTGCTGCCTTTCTCTGAAGCCTCAGGCATTCAGAATGAGCTTGATGGATCATTGTTTGAAATTTCACAATCTCTGGTATTGAGTAAGATGCAGAAATGTATTAAGGGGGGTGGGATAGAAGAGAGCATTCATTCTTTTTTCATGCCTTTGTCACAAATGAGTGGACATATGGGAAGAAAAGATGAAAAGATGATACTGAGCTTATAGGAGAGGCAAACAAGTACGCTATAAATCTCTGAATTGCTGGTCATTCAAAGGAGAAAGAAAAATGAAATGTTCTGGTTTAATCCTAAATCCTCTACATGAAGGTAGACTAACAACTACCAAATATACCCATCAGCAAGCAGTTTGGCATCTCTAACTTTGGGGATTTCATCACTTTAACAACTCATCAGGGACTCTGATATGATCTTGCTATAGGGAGAATGAAGAGTGAAAACATTTACTTTTTAATCCTTTGTTTTCAGGATCTCACCCAACAGAGAACAAAATTTAAAAATATGAGATGAAAATTAAAATTCTCTTCCAATTCCTCCTTAGATGTGAATTTTCTCTTCATTCCAATGCACCTTTGCTTTCTGGATGGAAATCCTTCCATACAGTTTCCAACACTAGACCACCTAAGCCTAATTGTTTTTCTAGCTCTTCAGGAGACTAAGGAAGGGACATCTTGTGATTTCTCCCAAGTGTGAAATCTGAGGCATGATTAAAATCTTCTGCTGCTCTTTTTGTTTTTTTGTTTTAAAGATAAAAAAACAAACAAGAAAACATGGTCAGGTTTAGGTCCTCAAAAAAGCATCTACAATCCGTCTAAATGCAATATAGTCTCTTCCAAAAGTAGGTGCACATATATTAATAACAATACAGCCGAGTTTGCTAGCATTGCTATTTCTACTTTAAGCAGTTTTCCTTTTACAGCCTTTTGAATAGCAAGAATTGGCATTTCTGCTTTGTGAGAATAAAACTGCAGTGTCAGCACTCTACATCATGCTGAGACCTCTTTGCAGCTGCTCAACCACAGGTACTCTTGCTGTGGGGAAGAGCAATTCCTGGAGGGGAGGGGAAGGGAAGGGAAGGGAGTTGTGAGAAACACTAAAACCACTAATCATCTGGATGGATGCAGTCTTGGAAATGGGTGTGAAAAAGGGTAATATGGATCCTCTTATCTGGTCTTCCTGATGATTGTATAACTTGAAACATGTCCATTTAGAGCTCTGTGCTCAACAATTCTCACCACACACGCACATTTTCCTGAGGTAAAAGAGATATGCAGGGATGAAACCAGTCTGTGTCATGTTTCTCCTCTGCTTCTGTCAACATAAAACTGCAAAGAGAGGGAGTCATCCTTCACACCCATTTGCTCTGTCTGCTGCATGCTCTTGGAAGTGAGTAAGCATTTCCACAGGCAAAGCTGCTTTCGTACTCCTTCATTTTAAAATGGCTGTAACTTATTCTTACAGCACCAGGAAGAGCCAATCTAAAGGCTACCAGAAAGGAGTAGTTAGTGGATTCACCTTGAGTTAAGTGGGCTTACAGGTGAAGTCCTGTAGAGCTCTTCAGTTTTTCCCAGTTGGTATCTGCACTGGAATCCTGTTCCCTCTATACCTCACCATTGCTTGTAGTATTGTCTATGCTCCTGGCTGCCTTCAGACATATCAGGTAACCCTTACCAGATCCAGTTTTCTTAACTCAAGTAATCATAAATGCACTTTCTTTCATATTACTTTATCTCTAAGTTACATCTGTCCATATACCTCAGTGCTTCACAGGATTCTTTCCAACTCTTAGGAAGTAATTTTTGTAGGTACTAATTTCAGTTTCATATGGCTTGCTTGTGATTCATAAACCTTTTGATCCAGTGAAATGTTCTGGCTTGGATGTCATGCTTCAGGGCTGAATTCAGCTTAGAATCTGCAGTATATATAAACCTGAGACAGAAGAGACCTATTTTGTTCCATCTGCTTATCTTACTACCAACGCTGAGTCATGCCCCATGGCAGATTTACTATTAACTGCTCATCTTATATTAGAGCCAAAAGTCTCTCTCAGACTTGGGGCTTTACTGTGTCATGTACCACACAAGCAGATGGACAGCCCTTGTCCAGGAGGGACAACGAAGCAATCATCTGTACTCTAGCACTATCCTTGTCTTTCTTCTCTCAATAATAGTGAAAAGCACTTCTGATTCAGATATAGAATCTCTTTCCCCTGCCTTCCCAGAACCAAATTCAGAAATTTATGACTGGATGGCAGATTCTAGAATAGAAGCTGATACTGCCAGGGCGGAGGCTAACAGGCCTCCACATCATCACTGAAAAAAAGGAGCTTGTCTGCAAGAAAAAGAGGTAACAAAATGACAACTAAGAAGTAATCTCCTGCAGAGAAAACAGTTTTGTAGATAAAGAAGCAGCACAGTGTCAAGATGCTTCAAAGACGTAGATTATAGAACATCACAAAGGTTAAGTGATGATGATGCTATCATTCAGCATCACTAAGTATTTGCCATGAGTTGTACTTTTAGGACTTGGATTCAATTTATACATGCTGTGCTTTTATTCTGCATGGTGTGTTTAACTTTGAGGATTCTATATCCCAGAGAGCTATCAGAGAAATAACAGCTGAAATCAGAGTTCTTTACACAAAGAGAGACTTTGCAAGCAAAATGTTTTCCAAGAGAAACAGCTACTGGAAAGAAGAATTAACTAAAGAACTAGATTAAGACAGATAATGCAGGAAAAATATCAAATTTCTGACTTGAATTTGGCATGCTACTTTCTTCTAAAAGTTTACTCATTCTCAGTGGAGAGTTGTTTTTTCTTAGCCAACATTCTTACCAACTGCATCTAAAAAGTTCTTCCCTGACCCACTCCTAAAAGGAACATATGTAACACCATGCTTCTGCTCCAACATTTAAAATTAATTCAGTTTGGAGTCCGTTATACTACTTGCACTCTGGCAAAATCAGCACAAAATACAAAGGTCCCTTCCAGCAAAGGTAGCTAGTTAAACTGAAAAAGACTGAGGAACTGGGGACAAAGCAGAACATTCAAACAGCTTTCTCCTCATTGTTACACTACTGAATATGAATGCCAGAAGATAGATGAGGTGTAATAAGAAAAAAAAAATAATAAAAACACAATGAGAGAGAGAAAAACAAAGAGAGGAAAAGTTCATAAAATGGAAAGATACGTATGGGAAATAGACACAGTGGAAACAGATGTTGATATATAACATCGTCTCATCGTGATTCAACTGACTAAACCTCACCAGAAGTCATGCAGCGTAGGAAGAGGTTTCATTTTCATTTGGAGAAAGATAAATGTCACCACTCAAACAAACTAGCTGCAGGAACTTTTCCTGTCTGAGTTGCTTTTGCTAACTCATCTTTAAAAAGAAGCCTGGCTCTACTAGTGAGGCCTGGATCACATTTAAGGGTGGGACCTGAAACCCTTGTCTTCTTTTTAGTGGAGACTTAAGACATGGTTGTTTGGGACTTTTCTTTTTCATGCTAAGCCTTTCCCACTTCTTAGTAGGGTTCTAACAGGTCTACAGCAACACCAAAGAATCTAAGAAGTGCTGATTTCTCCCACAAAACTCAGGGCTTGCTATGTTTAGCAGTAACAACTACACAGCTCATCTCCCCATCTCAATACCTGCATAGCATTTACCACCTAGGCAAGCAAGTCCTCGGCACATGAGGAGGTTGAAAAGGCCAAACTCGGTGACAGATCTGAGGCAGTAGGTACCACAGCCTCACTGAGGAGTGGTGGAAGATGTGCCTGTGGGACAGGGCTCTTAAGCAACGGGCAGAAAACCAGAACAGACCAGATGAGGTTGCTACAAGATTTCCTCCAGTGAGAATTCTCACAGCTTTAACTGACTCCAGAGATCTTCACCTATTGTTTTAGGCAAGCCTTCTGACCACATAATCCTCGCATACAGCTGCAAATGTATCCACCTACATTCAGCATACCCTGGAAAGATAATGGCAACTATCTTCTGTGGGATATCTTTTGGCGTTCGTTCTTACATCATCTTCAGTAAATAAGCCAGGGAGGATCTAGTTGCATGTGTTTTGGAAAGAGGATAAACAGTAGAATTTTATTCTGGAACAGACAAGTAAACATATTTTAATTTTGAAAAAGTAAAATTATGCAACAATTCTGTAGTGTGACCTTAGACAAATACTGAATTTAAAATTATTTGACTAAATTAAACAGACAATGATTCTGAACTGCAAAGCATATGCTGATCTAGAAAAGGCAAAAATATAAAGAACTACACAACTACTAACTTTGTTGTTTGTTTTCACCTTTTGCTCCCCTGTAAACACTTTAGGACAAATTTTACTTTCTGTATCACACTGTGAAATCATGCCAGGTGCAAACACAATAAGCCAGGCCCAAAGAACATAATATAAAATATAAGGAATGAAGTTTCACCATTAAAATAATTTACTCTTTACAGCTACTGTTTCAGGAGAACTGCAGGAAGTGACATTACAGATTATCTTGGAACATATTCAGTGATAACAGCCCAGTTTTACATCTAGTACAAAGTACATTCCTGTAAGTCTAGTGCAATTCTACCAGTTTCAGAGTAGTTACATGAAATATACATTGGAAAACTGAATTTGCCTTCATGTTTTTAGAACCACAGCTCAGGTCCAGAAGAAATGTAAAGGAAGATGTAAATTGATGTGTTGCTTCTCTATTTCCTCCTCTTGGTGTATCCAGTACAAAGATATACACCTACTTAGGTGCACATTTCTGACCTAGCATTTCTGAACCAAATAAAGCCCTGAGTAAAGACTGAGTTCTGCACCACATTAATGTAATTCCTGTGCACCTGGGAGCATCAATAGATTGATCTCTTACCTACCCTTATGAGCTTGTATTGCTATACTGAGTGCAATCTACTTACTGATCTGCAATTAACATCACTCACGTAGCACTAAGAGAATCAAAGGAGAGGCCAGAATAATTTAGAGGGTCTTACTTGAAAATTCTTTGTTCAACCTTATGCAGGGCCATTACCACCTGCATGATTAGGGCCAAATGCATTGCTCTAGGTGATGTTAACACAGCAACTATAAACCTCATGACAGTCTACAGCTTCCTCACGAGTGGGAGTGGAGGGGCAGGCACCAATCTCTTCTCTCTGGTGACCAGCGATAGGACCCAAGGGAACAGAGTCAAGCTGCAACAGGGGAGGTTCAGGCTGGATATCAGGAAAAGGTTCTGCACCAAAAGGGTGGTTATGCACTGGAACAGGCTCCCCAGGGATGTAGTCATGACACCAAGCCTGTCAGAGTTTAAGAAGCGTTTGAACTGTGCTCTCAGCCATATGGTCTGAATTCTGATTTTTGGGTAGACCTGTGTGATTGGGTAGACTAGAGAAAATGTTCGACCTCTAGAGGGTGTTTTGAGGGTGTCCCCCCCCTCCCCCCCGAGGAAAGGTGAAGCCAGGAAAATATATTTAGACCATGCTATTACAGAGATATTAATACCTGAAGAGGAAAATTTGGCTCTCCTGTAAAAGTTACATTTATGCCATAAATGTCCCCACTCAGTGGAGAACATATATTACAGCAACATAAAAAGGAAGTTAAAAATATGTGTAAGACAAGTCGCAAGGGAAATGATGAGTGTTGAAGGCTATGTGTTATGTGTTGGCTGAGGATGTGGGGGAAATGTAAATTAGTTGGAAATTGATTAAGCAAGAGGTAGCTAACAGAAAATTAAAAATAATCATAGTAATAAAAAAAAAGACTTTTATTCAGATAGGGTCAATAAAATGTAAATGAAAAGTAAATCATTTCTGTGAGAAAGTACATTTTATGTCCATTCTGCAGCTATTAGCAGTAAAATGGGAAGCAAAATGACAGTTCCTTGGGATTTCCAAGGGTATTCCATGGAAAACTGAAGTAACACCGTAAGATTAGACAACACAAAAGATGATGCACTAGAATATCTGTGTTTGCTGTAATTGTTTCTCGAACAGGAGGCCCTTATCCCAAATTAAAAAGCCAATTCTATCCTGATAAAATTAATGCCATCCATATTGGTCGTAATGACTTTTCCATAAAACAAACAGCAAGGACTGAAGAAGATCATAGAATCATTAAGGTTGGAAAAGACCTCCAAGATCATCTGGTCCAACCATCCCCCTACTACCAATGTCACCCACTAAACCATGTCTCTAAGCACCACATCCAATATTTCCTTGAACATTCCCAGGGATGGCAATGCCACCACTTCCCTGGGCAACCCATTCCAATGCCTGACTGCTCTTTCTAAGAAGAAATATCTCCTAATTTCAAACCTAAACCACCCCTGCAGAGCATCCTTAGGATGACTTTGAAAAAGACACTTCAAAGAGAAAGGAATTACCTTGCTGAGATCTCGGGAAGAACCGTGCTAATGTGCTACTCCCCTACATTTTTTCCCTTTCACTTTAAAAATGAATACATTACTACATAAAAGAGAATTCCTAACTAAAATGCTCATACTGCAGTGGCTATTTTCATTCATCCATTGGCAATTGAAATATTAGTATTAAACATAAAAATGAGGAAGTATTGCATGGGTATGAAGAAAGATTAATAAAGTTAACAAGCTCTAACAAGAGCCACAAGTCAAAATTAAAGCCAGATTTCTTACTGAGCTTTCTGAAGAAAGAAATATCTTGGGTTATATGAATATAGGGATTATTTTTTGATTTGTTTCTGAAGTCAACTTTGATATTGTATGTGACAATTTTTTATTATTATTTCATGTCAAGTATGCGTTAATATATAGTAGATTTACTGACAAAAGTAATCATAATATACCAAGTCAAGTTCTTTTGCTGAATTTAGTCCAGGAGAATAAGAAACAAATGCAGTTCTGAGAGGGTAACTGGAGTTGAATTATAACAATAGAATAATAAAGCAGAGTGTATCCAAGAGCAAAGCCCAACCAGAAGAAAAAAAAAAAATAAGTAAAGGAAGAAACCAGATTAAAAGTTCATATAACAATAAATGTCTACAGTATGATGAGCCAAAAACATCTCTAGAGTTTCATGAGTGTTGAATTTGGCTTTAAGTAGGATTCCTATTTATGGGGAATTCAGACGATGGGAAAGAATCATTACACAATACCATTTCAATGAAAACTAACGTCATTCAAAATCAAAGTGGGAGTTCAGAAAGTTATCTGAATCATACAAGCTGTCCTAATCCAAATATTCATTTTTGTTGGATTCAGGCAATAGATTAGTTTTCTTCTTTTCGTAATGATGGACATGCACATGTCTACTTGGCTGATTGCTCCTGTGGCACTTTTACAGAAACAACAAGTCACCCAGAGAAGATTTCTATCCTCTGGGTATTCGTGTGCCTCATAGAGGTACTCCAGCAGTGCACAGAGAAGGGAAATGTCTTCTAGGTTATTTGGTGCTGTTACACTAGGTTATACTTCCAAAATATTGGTCTGTCAAGGTACATGTATGCTTACCTCCATATGTGTATGTGTATGAACACATATGGTTTTCTGTCTCCTGCTCCTCCACCTCTCACAGAAGAAACTAATAGCACGATACTTCTGGATCACTATAAAGTTATTTTTTGATTGGAGCCAGAATACAAGCAAGAAGTACCATGAACATAGTTCTCACAGCTTGTAAACTTGCTAGCACTCAGACTCTCTCTTTTGTGTTGGTACAGTACCTCAGGCAACAAGACCTAGCACTCCTAGGTGATAGTATAGTATGAGTATCACCTAGTATAGTATGTATGTGTACACATATATATATAGTAGGTGATACTGATACATATTTAAAAGAAATACTTGGCACAGGTGTTCTGAAGTTTTAGAAGTGGATTGACATGTCAAAAAATGCTATTTTACCTGAAAATCTACAAGCAAAGTTTACTGCCTTAGAGTCACTGACTTCTTCATCAGAAGGGAAAAAACTGTACTAGAAATTCAGATTGTTACTGGGTAATCACAGCTGCTTATAGAGAACATGTAGTGGATGAAGGTGAAGACCAGAGGCTTAAGCATTTAATGATGTTTTATTAAGTTTTTTAGTTACCCTATCCTTCTGTACTTCACCCAGTACTAAGGCAAGGAAAGTTTTGATGTTGAAGAAAGCAGTATTCATCCCCACCAGAACTTTGTAACTCTTGGTAAATATCTTTCAATTTAATTTTCTCCTTGCACTAAGTGCAGATGGTGTACATGCTAGCAGCCACCCGGCACAATGGGAGAGGACAGACAGAGCACTTGCACTGCAGGGAGCTTTAATAGGGGACCCCACTACCTAAAAAGCATTGGAGCAACCATTGCATGTAACTAAGACCACTTTTTGCTCCCTTAATCAAAGAATTGGAAGAAAACCAACAATGGGAAAACAGAATGGGAAAAAAAACCTCTCTCCCTTAGAGGAGATTCCCTGTTTGGATGTGCAGAAGACGACTGTGGACAGGCCCTTTCAGCAGCAGCTGGTGTGTCCTACCCCAAACTTCCAGTATGCTGGCTCCTTGTCTCTTGCCTGGAAACATTCCCAGCCTGGAGACAGACATCCCCATATCACGTGATCCCTTTTATTCCCACTAGTAAGACTGTTTCAGTCTTGGTGGAGTCAGATTTTCCTCAGAGTTTCCATTCAGACGAGAGAGAGAGAACTTGCAGCCACCACAGTACTCACAGCTATTAGTCCTGGCCAGCTGCAGTAAATCCTGCCCTATTCAGTCAGCTTATTACTGGAATAAAATATCAACTTCATTTTATCACTCTCTTTGCTCCTCAAGTGTATAATTACAAGTCAACTGTGGGTCACACCGTTTCCATAACACCAAAGAACAGAGAGCCTGATAAGAGCCAGCAGAACAACTCGCACTGATTTTAATGGGATTTGCCTCAAACCTTTAACAGCTAGCACACTGGCAAAGTTGTTGCAGGTCACAGGGTTAAAACACAGAAGGAGAAAACAGGAGAGTGTCTGCATCTTAGACATTATTTAGGAAGCCATTTGCCTCTCTGTTTCAGTACCCATCAGAAACATGGAGGCATCAGTAACTCAGTACATTATGAAGCTGTTGAAAGGCTTTATTTATACACATTTTGTGGGACTCACAGGAATAGCACTGATGAGGAATAAGAACTGAAAGAGAAGGGTCTCTCCATTTCCACCTTTCACTCAAGTGTGACATTAACTTCTAAAACAACAATGCAGTCACACTTCATCTTTATTAAAGGCCTCAGACCTTTTTGGTAAGCATCAGCTTTAAACAAAAAAACAAACAAACAAACAAACAAAAAAGCTCTAGGCAGTGAAATTGTCAGAGTCTGCTGTCCATATCACGTCATCCAAAAAACATTAGAGAAGGACCCCTCAGCCATCTAGAAACAGTCAGGCAACTAGCAGCTAGTATGTCAGCAACAGGATGAATTACGGCTTGTGTGATTTATTTGTTGGACATTGATATAGAAATCATTTTAAACACATCTATAAGAATTTTAAACCACAGCAGTGGTTTGATTTTCCCAGCGACAGCTTTAAGACTAGATAACAGCAAACTGCAGTACAAATAAATTGGGATCTAAAATGAGTTGCTTCACTGAAGTTCATGCCTTGTGCTAGTCTATATGCACATGTTTGCAAATGAGTAAACTAATCCTCTTTTATTGTCTGGTATTCCCTAGTGCCTCCTGAAACCAGTATTTAATTTACACGTTGTATTCCTGGTATCCAGTATGGTTTTCAAGTTCTTGAGAAAAGTTCTCTGCTTCAGTTCTCCACATTACATCACATTCCAAACATTTAAAAATAATAATTTTAAAACAGGAAGTTGAAGGTGCAATCTTTTTGCTGGCTTGACCACAAATAAAAATGAGAAAGTATTGGAAAATCATGCTTTTCACCAAGCCGTGGAAAACAGATGAAGGTCAAATCACAGCTATCATAGCTGGAAATTCTTTCAGACATCCTGCAAAGGCATTACATGATTAAATGTTGTGGTTGCTGGCTGTTTTTTTCACTCTGAAAGAGATGTGACCAGACCTGAACAGGAAAAGGAATATAGTTCCACACTTGCATTCAGTTATCCGTAATACATTCACATGGTCTTACATGAGATTTCAGAGGATATTTAAGCCAAAGTAATAGAGCACTGATGCTGAAAGTAACAATTCCACCTTTTTTTCTCCCTACAGACACTTGCATGGTGCCACCCCCTCCCTTGTCTTTTCTCTAGAGCTTTTCTGACGTTTTGTAGAGATTTTCCATTCTGTGATTGGGAAATATATACAATTTTTTTTTTTTCCACTTTTCTTCCCTTTAGCTTCAGGAGTTTCTCATGGAATCTCACCTTACTTGTGTTTTTCTTTGCAAATACATCCATCCTGTAATTTTCTTCAATACTTTCTGCTCCATGACCCTCCTGCTGGTTATAGGCAGGTCACATAAAACCCCTGGTACCAGTCTGACAGGAGGAAAACTGTGACACATGAAGCTGAAGGGCCTTGGTGCACAGCTGACAACCAACCCTGCAGACAGACTCTGTGAGGCAGCTCTGGTGGCCAAACTCTCATTCATCCAACAACAACAAAATAATCTCACCTTCAATGTATGCATTCACTCCAGATATTTGACGCTTGGCTGGAAGAGCCACACCCAGACGCGCTCAGATATCACATGTTACAAGGCCCTCTATAAGGAGCAGTGCCTGCCTCTGGGACACCGCTGCACAGGGAAATCAAATTCATTTCACAGTGTCAGGAACATTCCAGCTGCAAGGCTAGGTTTATTTGCTTATTTTCACAACTCACACAAAGGAAATCCATGAAATTCTGCATTGGAGGGAAATCTTTCCCAAGATCTAGTTACAAAAAGAAACTCTCCAGACTGTGTGTGGCCTCATTCTCAGCTGTGCCATTGTTCATTAGATGTAGCTAAGGAGGAGGCTGAGGATGAGGTCCATAAAAAGCCAATACATTTCTCTTATCCTGGGGCCAGTTCTTTGCCAGCCCAGCCCTTCCATAGATGAAAGCACTCCAAGAGCTGCTCTAATCTATACCAGCTGCTTCGCCAAAGCCTGATGTCGGTTGGGAATTGCTGCAGCACAATCCAGCCAGGTTCCCTTCCCTACGCTGCCATAATCTCCACATGTAAGGCTGCAGGAACACATAACATAGGAAGATGATATGTAAAAGGGAGCTGCACACAGAAAAGATTGCTCTCCCAAGGCAACCTGACTGCTTCCCACCCTCTTCCTAACAAAGCAGCAATGAAAAGGGAATGAAAGGGAGACCAGCCCCAGCTCCAACAAGCCTCTGTGCATATCAGATGCATTTATTGTTACCAACGGCTCCAGCTCACAACATTCTCTCAGAAGTCTGCAAAAATGGCCCCTTGGGGTTAACAAGAACATGCCCTATGAAAAATGATCATAAATCTTTTACAACTCTGCAGTCCTCTAGGGATTTGATGTGCTGAGGATCTCAGGACTTAGGAGAGTCATGAGTTTACAGCATGACAAAATTTTAAGTGTATGCTAGCTTAGCAAATGGAAGTGGTCAAGTGTATTTCAAAGCTCTTTTTGAACTGTTGCTGTGAGATATTCTAGCTCTGCAAGTCAAATATCATCTTGGAAGTAGGGGGACAGGGAAGGGATGGGCACACACAAAGAAGCGAAAAGTCTTTCTCCAATAAGAATTTAAAAGAATTAAAAAGTATAGGGACAGTAAAGCCATTGGTGGCCAGTTAGCAGAGCAAGCCTGCAAATCCACCTAGCATTGAGGATTTGCACCTCACTGTCCCTCCAATCTGTAACATGAGTTTGGTAGCAAACATGCTAAGTGAAAAGAAAAAGCAAGAGAGTCCCAAACACTATGCACTAGAATAAAATGGTTATTTCTCTTATTTAATAGTTTACTTATGCAGAAAAGGATAATTCTGAAGTAGTGAATTTAGCCTTACAGCAAATCCTGACTAAAAAAAAGTGGCAATAATTTATGTGTGTGTGTATATATAGCTTTTCCACTGAAATTAAGTTTTCACAAGAAGCATACTTTAGCGTTAGCATTTTCTGTGTTTTTTCCTCAAAAAACATTTTCTCAAAACTTAAAAATTTCAATAAAGCTTTTTAGTGAAAAAGTGTTCATCCTCAAATCTTTAAGAACTTGGCAAAAGTTTTTTTAATTCAAGCTTGCCTTTTCCAGTTTTTTTAGTTTTGATGTTAAAAAACATTTTCACATAAAATGAAGAAATATCTTTTAAAAATTATTTTGGTGGAATTACTTTATTCATTAAAAAATCATAAAATACCTTAATGGCAAATAATCTTCCCTTCACCTCCCTTCTAAAGGGTGAGAAATTAGAATGAAGGGAAATTGAACTAAATTTGTAGCAGAGTCAGGATGAGAGCTCCATGCCTAGCGTGGCTCCTCACATCAGCTGTTCTCCCTGGCGTGGGGGGAAGGAACTATTTCATATTTAAATACCAATTCTGGGCCTTAAGTACATTTATGGATATCTTACAGTCCAGGTTAATGCTCGCTAATTAAAGCAAGGCTTTTTAGCTCAACTTTTTTTTTTTTCCTGTGACCCTTATTCTACAGTAGAAACGGCATATAAGTGAAATCTCCTTTCTAAAATATATCCACAAGCTGTTCCGCTGTCTTCCAAGCCAAACAGCATGTCAATGGGCTCTGTGTTTTCAGTGATGTCAGAAAACGCAGTGGCAACACTGCAGAGCAGTGTGAGGATCTTCGCACACCAGCTCCCAGGTCAGAACCATGCACCACGGGCACGCAGCAACAGCCCAAACTCCCATTACCCCAAGGCATTTGCACCACCACATTCCTAGTGTGTTTGGTATACAGCATTAAGATGTATTTTGCTTTATTATTAGAGCATCACCAACGTAACCTTGCCTAAATACTTATCAGTGGCATTTTATTCCCAGTGCCTCCTCTACAAGGTGCAAGAGCATTCCTGGAATTGCATCTGCACACTCTCTGCCAGAAGGTTTCAAATCACACAGAAGCACTTTCAGTTCCATTACACGCAGGATAAAATGTAAGGCAGTAGCTAAAAAGTTACTGCTTGGCTTTCTCTTAACACCCTGTAAGGCTTGCACGGAATTTGAAAAGTGTATGACTGGGTTTAAGACATGACTTTTTAAGATTTTAAGTTTTTAAGATTAGAATAGTAATGCATCGCCACTGAACAGCTATGTTAGAGTGTTTTCTGGGTTTGGTCACAAAGGGAATGCACCTACTACTGCTGTGTATGCAGCAAGTTCTGATTATCTGAGGTCAGAGAGCGAAACCAAGTAGAGAGGTACTGAAAGCATGATGAGATATACTGGAATTAGGAGGAAATACTGTTTTAAATGTGTGTGCTAACTACCAAGGTAACTACAATGAGCTAAGAGTAAGTCACATCTTTGAGAAAGTAAGTGCCCAAGTGAATCCCATTTAACGTTTTTCTCATCCATCTTCTCCAAACTACATTGAAAAGATACAAATACAGATTGGTTGGAAATGTATGAGGGTGGCTGTATTCTGTGAGTAGCTTTAAAGAAACTTAGTTGATGTAGAAAATTAAACCATTCCTTGTTCCTTATCGGCAATACCCTGAAGCAAAAGAACACCATGAGTCCTGGCCAAGATCCCTAACTGTTAACACAAACTCCATTCATACATTTAAAAATCAGTGCAAGGGCAAAAGCAGGATAAAAAGGCTGAAATGTGAAATATCAAACTTTCTGCTTTAATTATTCAGATCTCGATCTTGGGCTGTGGCCAAGAAGCATTTTGTAATGCTCAGGAAGGGGGATTGGAGTGGATATGTATGTATGGCTTTAAAATCATGGCTTGCCCCTAGAGTATATCACAGCAGCCAAGAGACTGTTCTAATTAACACCTGCTACTAATAGTTCCAAAGGGTAATTCTGACATCTAAGGATCCCAAAGCAAAAAAATAAATCTGTTTTTCTTGCATCAACAGTTATAAAGGAGGAAGAACTGAATTTCCTTTGCTATTCTTGCTGTGAGGGGAAAATATATCTTCCAATATGTGGAAGAAATTTGTTAAAGGAAGTTTTGAGACAAGAGAATGTCACCAAATACCTTTTCCAGTACTGGAAAAATCAGACCTTCAATGTGCTTTGCTGTACATCATGAATATAATTGTAAAACCTTTTACTCTTAGTCAGCTTCTTCAAATGTTCCCATCTTTGCCAGAGGGATTCCTTTGTGGAGACAGAAGAAGGACTACAAATTTTTCTTCAGAGCATATTTTTAGCTGAAATATGAAAGGGTTTGTTTTTAATCTTAATTCAAATGAAATTGATAAGCCCATTTGAGAAAAGCTGCTTGAATTTTTTTTGTCCTCAGAACAGGAATGGAAAGCATCTTTTTCACAAGTAATCCAGATCTCCCAGTTGCTCTAGAATAAGTTTCTCAGTTTCCCATGCTGCACTTTAAGTCATGAGCATCAAGCTGACACTCAGCAGCTAAATACTTCATAGATGGAAGAATGGAAGAGGAAAGCTAGAGACATATTAAAAAAAAATAAAATAAAAAAACCTAGAGACATATTAAAGGAAAAAAAGTATGTAACTCGAACTGCTTGAAGTAACAAATGTCAACTTGGTTTTAGCCATATTGAGAAAATGAAACTCATGCCAATTTTCAAAGATTGTTTTTAAATTATTTTCTTTAATTAATTGGGTATTAGAACCACCTTCAGCTTTCCTCCACAAGTTAGCATTTTTTAGCACCTCCCTATAATGGAGCTGGGTGAATTCTGCTCAAAAATGACCTTGATCAAATACCTTTCTCAATAAAAAGCATCTTAAATTATAAATTTACTGCTGCAATTATTAGATACAACTGTGCTAGCTTAAAAACATATACAGCATGCATTTAGGGTCAGACCTCACAGCCACCAAGCTGTAGACAAAAATATTTTCACTTCACACTCTTAATGTCCCTAGTCCTTCTCTCTCCCCACAGTGTTCTTTCAGTGGTCTCTTAATCTCTCACTACTTAATATCTGGCAAGAAAATCTGAGCAAAGGACAAGGGAAGAGTTGGAAAGTCATGTGGCTTCAGGACGTAGTATGTTGAAGGGCTTCTAATGACTAATTGGTCTCAGCAGTTCTCCAGCTACTGACCTCCCTCACCCTCAGCAATATTACTTGGAGAATTTTAAATGAAAAATTTCAAGCATTTTAAGAAAAAAAGAATCTAAAAATTAACTGCAAGACTAGAGTGCACTTTTACGTTCCTGCAGACATTTATCTAATGACTAAATTTATCCATGTATAAACAAGTTTATACAGAGGTACAAAAGCTTCAAAAATCTCATCCAACTCTGGTAAACCACTTTCAAAAGTCAGGAAATTCCAATGGGAAGGTTAGTTACATTTGCATCTGTATTATTTTCAGTGAAATTTTTAATATAATCCTAGCCTCTTTGTCTATACTAAAAAAATGCATGAAGCGGTTAAACTTTCATCTTTTAAACTAAGGCTAATTATGCCACTCAAGCAAGCAAGCATGAGACCATGAAGAATTTCAAATTGTTTTTTCACATTTTGAGTCTCTTAAAACATTTTGATATCCCTCTAGCTTTAATTTTTATTGTTGTTGTTGTTGTTGTTGTAAGGGCAGTCAGATGCAAGCTCTGTAGAATGGTTGTGGTAAAGACCTCAGATTTAGGAAACTTCTGACTAAGAGCCTTATTTTTTCCCATCTTAAAATCCCATTTTAACATTTAATAAATCTGCTTCTCTGAACATACCTCACCCTAGATGAATTTGAGCAGAATAAAGAAAAACAAAAAGCCCTAAGGAATACAATAAATATAAAACCGAATATATTGAACTATTCTGCAAGAATAACTAGTCCATAAAGTACGTCCAGAAACCTGTCAGAACTGAACACCCCTAGCTTACACATTGCATGAGCAGGATGCATTTAAAGTTTAAGGATATACTTCTAAACGTATTATTAACATTGAGATAATTCAGAGTACTTAATGAACTTTAGATTTGGATCAAAATAATACATGGCATATGAAAGGAGGAGGGAAAGAAGGATAAAATTACATGTGTATAGTGAAGATACAAAGATGAACAAGAAGGAAAAAAGAATACTGTGAAGCAGTTTTTACTTCACTACACCTACTCTATGCTTATCTGTTGAGAGCCATTTCCCTACTACACAGGTAGGTGTGTCTGCATGCAAGGGGGGCTCTTCTAGTATGCATGGGTACACCAGACTGGTTCCTCCTGCTGCTACACACGTAGCAACACCTAAGCCATAAGCAAAACCAAGACAGAGTAAAGTTCTACTACATTCAGTGTTCTTAAGTCACCAGTAATTTGAGCTATCCTTAACATTTTTAAAGGGTTGCTAACGAAAAAAAAAAAAAAGGCAACCAAGAAAAAAAAAAACTGCAACAAGTTTCTTGTATTTCATACCTCAGCTGGTACATGAATCAGTGTCATCACAACTTCTCATTTTTCTCTGGGATCAATTCTCTTAGCTGAGAAGAGCTTTCTTTCTACTAGGGATATACTTTTTCAAATGGAGTGTATGCAAAACTGAGGAACAAGGGTGATAAAATAAAGACAATTTGAAAGATTAAGAGCATTCAGCTGTACTGCCAGAGGGGGAGATTATCTGCTTAGTGCCACACCCCAGCTGTACTAATTAGAAGTGAGGGTAAGGTGGGAGAGACCAACCCTCCCAAGATGAGTCCAGATTCTGTTTCATAATGACTTCCTTAAACATATTCTGCTCTATGGAACTTAAAAAAAACTGTTTAAGTGGTCTGAAATAAATTGACTCAGTGAATGTCAAACTAAGGGAGTGAAGTTTTATTTATTCACAGAACATGTATAGTGCAGAAAACTGAAAGGAAAGCTTCCCCCACAGACTCTTACCATTGTTCCTTGCCCTGGAAGAATGCTGGATACTTTGAGAGATAAGAAGCACGATCATATTAGAAATAAGGGATAAACACACTTATAGTATATATCATCATCACCATCTCTCAAAATCATCATCCACCATTCATATAGCCTGGGTTGGTGTTTGCACCTTCTTTTCAGAGCACTGGCATTGCTTCCTCTCTTTAAAGCAGGATACTGCATTGGGCGGAGCAGGGGTCTGGTCCTTCTGTCTTCTGAGTCTGCTGACCAGGTTGTAACTGTAGTGTGATCTTGAAGGATGGATTGCAACTGACCAGGAGGAATTCCCAGTAGTCACAAGCTCATTTTCCAACAGTGGCAGATGATGGTTAAACTTGCACCCAGTCACAGCCAAAACACTGAGGAGAATGCCTCATGAAGAAGTGTTCTTTCATTTGAAATTACTTCTTTGAAGGATTATGCGTATGGTGACCTGATACAATTTACCAGAATCTGATCAGAAAACTATTGTTCCTTTGTGCTCTTTCTTCCAATTTTTGCATTCATTTTGCCTTCTTTCAAATTGTTTTGTAAAGTCTTCAGAGAAGGGACCATTATTTACATATCCATAAAGTATTTACAGCTTGTCATATTTAGAACACATATTCTTGTAATTTCATTTTTCCAGCATTTATTCCAATTGTCTTATTTGTATAATAAATGAAAAAAAATACTGATTAAATGAAATTAGGAAGGAAGTAACAAGACTCTTTTTGTATGGGAGAAGAATAGAAACTGAAAGGAGTCGAATAAAATCAAACACAAACTATTCTTAACATGCACAGCCTTTCAAAAGACTTCATAGTGTGTCCTTTCTCTGGGAAAATTTTCTGGGATCTGAACTTCAATGCATATGAAATATCGGTGCCTATATGCCCTCTGGGGTCTCTCTGTAGTACAACAGCTTTATCTAACCAGCAGATCAGATTGACTAAATCAGATAAAATTTTCCACTGCAGCTTTTCTAATGCAGCTTAAGATATTCCCAACTCTACCACTTATTTCTAGCCAGCTGTGTAGTATACCATCACTGGTGTTGGCACAACTATTTGTGGTATCACACCTTACGATGAATTAGAGAAATGGTCCTGCTTCAAAACAACCCAGCAGAAAAGAAGGGTGTTTTTCAGCCCTTGATCCAGTTTACCACATGGTCCCACAAAGACTTGTGCCAGCAAAACTGAGAGGAAAGTGCCAATGATAGTGATGAAGTAGGGCAGTGGGTGCTTTGGTTCTTGTCCCATAGGGCATGGCCTTCTATAATGAACTGAGCTTTTTAGAGACTTATTTTAACATTTGGACAGCACTCAAGTTTCAATGGGAGCAACCACTGAGCTTTTTTAAGCACCTGGAAGCAGCAGACAAATGATGCAACACATTTTCCTGATAGACAGCCATGGACAAGACTAAATATTAGTCTTTTCTGTTGGGAGCTTATCCAAAGAGCAAGCCTTCCAACTCATGGTAGTTATGTTAGAAAATTTATTCTGCGTCTTCATTTTGTTTCATCAGTATTCCCTTTTTTTCCTTTTAAGAGTTTCTATATCATACCATGTCCACTGTCTGTCTAATCCAGAAGACTTGTGTCAGATGGTACAGAATAAAAACAACACCCTCATGTTTTGCACTTCAGAAGCTATGTTATTCTCCAAACTCGTTAAAGTTTTAAGACTACAGAACTGTCCCTCACCCACTTCCAACCCCCATATTATCAATGATCTTCAGTATGCAGAAGAGCACAGCCATTAGTACAGCATGTGAAATGACAATGGGAAAGGGAATCCACCCGGTTTCATTCTGAATGTTATGTCAGTTCCTGCTAATCTTTTCACTGGAAAACCATGACACAAGGAAAAACTGCAAAGGTGAAAGGATTTCACACAGGGAAAGCTTATCTTATCTCCATTGCTCTTCCAAATCTTGTACTAGGTTCCAGGAAGTATTGATTCTTTATTTATTTTTACATTACTGGAATAGATTCAAAAGAGACTAGTATTCTTAACACTGAAAGAGGTGAAGGTCTTATCTTTTATCTGCGAAAAACTAGAACATCTCAAAATTTCACAGTACTCGTTTGTCACATTCATGAGGCCAGGATCGTATTTAACAAACTTGGGGTCTGGTATGAAATCATCATAAAGTAAGCAGTAGAGAAAGATATTTGTGAGGTTTAGGGCAAGGAAATAAAGGAAACAACACTGAATATGTAATACTATGTTGATGGGTATTGTAAAATTATTTTCTATTCTTCTGATGGCTTGAATATAAGCATCTTATAAATGGCATTACGGCTACAAATGCAGAATACTAAGGTTGATAGCACTTAAAATGCTGTAAAAAGTCTACAAAATCAGGAACAAACTATAATCAAAAAGAAAAGAAAGAGCTTCTGAGATGTATATTTAAAGTTGCAAAAAAAAAAACCCACCCAGAACTAGCTCAATTGGCTTCATTACAAAATAAACTCCATTTCACAATTGACTAATCATTTTAAAGTTACTGTATCAATTAGGAATCAATATCAAGAAGTATAGTTATAGTGTCTTTTTTTTTCTTTTTCTAAAACTGGAAATAAGAAATAAATCTTCAATATGCTCCATTCTACTGGAAGTACCTTATTTTTTCTCTTCCATCTTCTTTCACCACTACAGATCCCTGTGCTGCAAAGGCACAGATGGCACAAGCAGCTAGGGTTTAAATATAGTTCTCTATATCAGAGAGAGCTGTATCAAAGCTTCCTATTCTTTCCTGCAGTGTATTCTATGCCCCCTAATCTTCAGTGGGGCTCAAGGCAAAAATTTGTAGATCCAAGACTGAACAACTGATCCAAGGCATTTTAAAATGTTCTCTACTAAAACTAAAAGTTTATTGTATAAACAGCATTTATAATAGCACATAACTCTAAAGCCCTTTATTTATTTTTAATGAAATATTTTTAAAATAGAGCTACATTGCATATTATTTACACCAAAATGAACAGAAATGTACATATGGAACTACTGTAAATAATAATAATAATAATAATTTTTTTTTTAAAAAAAGATGTCTTCTGCTTCCTGGAGAAATAGATTATGAAAGTCAAAATGTGTCCAGATAGCTTCTTCTGTTAGAAAGAAAAGAAGGAAACTAAGAATAAAAAGAAACCACACATACTGAAAGCTGAATATGCTGAGAATTCATAACACCAATAATCTAAGTGTCAACATATTATAAGTACTTACTATAACAACAGACAGCACATGTGAAGCAACATGCTAGAGGTTACAAAGAAATCAGTGCCTGAGCTAAGAGTAGAAGCCAAGTATTCTTTTCTGCACCACTCTTTTTTATCATTATATTACATAGCCATATTTATAAAGCAGGTCTGCATTAATACATCTCCAGATAAGCAATTCTCAGTGTCTGACCTTTTAAAATGAACCATAGTTTAACATATTAAAGAAATGTTTTTCAGTTCCATTAAGAAAAAAAAATCATTAGGTAGTGAGCGTGTTGGTATTTTCTTCTCTTCATCCTATATCTGTCTTTTTCTACTATTTGCAACTAGCCATATGAAATCTTCAAAATAATAATAATAAAAAAAAAGTATTTCATGGGTCTTTCTTCCTTAAAATATGGAGTTAGCAGAATAAAGTGCTGTTTCTCCCCCCTACATCCACAAATTTTGCTGTTTTCTTTCTCAAGAGAAACCCCACACATCCAAGTTCTCTCTCATATTTCCCGCATTTATTCCTTTTCCTCCACAACTGCCTCCTGAAGCAACCAGTCAAATGCTTGAGAAAGAATCAGACTCCTTTGAAAGCCATTGGCAATGATCTCTCTGTTTTTATTTTCTTTTCTTTATAGTTAATTTGTAATATTATTTAAGCCACTGTGTTAGTGAAAATGCTGACTTGCTAATGGGACTAAGATCATCCTAGCAATAGCACTTATTATAAGAGCAAGAGAGATCCATCTGGTGTTTTGGCTGTGTGACAGTCCTGAACTCTAAAGATCTGAGTTTAATTTTCTGCTCTACAGCAAACATCCTGTATGTCTTTTAGCAAAATTTCATGACCCTTAACCATCATACATTGGTGAAGTATAGGTAATGCTTTCTTGCTCTTGTACAGCCACGCCAAGTGACTCCATCACAAGAAGTACACTCCCTTCCTCTGCACCCCTTCTTTCTCTTTGCTAAGTTCTGTTCTACCGCCACCATTATCAGCATCCTCCCATAGCTTGGAATGGCCACCATTTACTGGATTCTCAGGAAAAACTAGTACCACACATAGAAAAAGGCTGAAAAAGGTCCAGAAGAAAGCCAGCCTGACTAAAAAGCAGGATAAAGTCAGATTCTAAAGCAAGAAAACACTTCATAAAACTCAAGCGTTGGCATGTTAAGTGAAAAAAAGCACAGTAAGACAGGCAAAAAAAAAAAAAAAAAAGTGTGGGAAGGAACTTGCAAAAGATGTAAGAAACTAATAATGAGCCATCAGCAACTGCAGTTCACCCCAAAGTTCTAAGGGAACTCAAGATGAAATATAGAAGTGCTACTTGTAGAATAAAGCTTCTTGCCTAAAATTGCTTTGGTACTAGAACAAGGTGCCATTTTTTTTCAGAAATTCCAGACAGATGCAAGGAAGACCTAATCAATGAGCCACACAACACTCTGGGCAAGTTAGTGGAAATTATTCTGAATAATAAAGTTAGAGGACATATGGATAAAAATGAATAGGGAAAAGTCAACATGATTTGTTTGTTTGTTTGTTTTTAAAGAAAAATTGTGCCTCATGAATTTATTTAATTTCTCTGAAAAAGCAATTAACTATGTGGACATGGAATATCCCTTTGATATGGTCTACTTACATTTCCAAACTGCATCCAGTAATGTTCTTCAACCAAAGACTCTTAAATAAACCAAAAAATATGGGAAGGTCCTTGGATGGATAAAGAATCGTTTAGAAGATCGGAAACAGAGCTGAAGAATAAAAATCCAATGACATCCCATAGGACTCTGTGCTGGGACCTAAGCTTCTTAGCATATTCAGAAATGAATTAAAGGGGAGAGAATACTGAGGTGACAAAGAATGGTGATGACACTAAACTATTTAAGGCAATAAAGAAGAGAGACAGTTTCAGAAAAGCCTCATGTTAATGAGTGACTTGGCAAAGAAAGAGCAGATGAAATTCAGATTAGATAAATGCACGTGGGAAAAAACAACCTGAACTTTACATACAGTTGCTTTGGGCTGACTATTACCAAGCAGGATGATAATCTCGAGGTTTTATTAAGTAGTTCAATTAAAACACAATTTTAATATTTTCTAACAGTCAATAAAGCATGTGGAATATCAGAATTTATGAGGACAGGATTATTCCACTGCATAACTCCCTGATGCATTGGTATCTTGAAAACTGTGAGTCAGTCTGATACTTGTTTCCCAAAAGAAATAAGGTAGAATTGGAAAAGATATCAAAAAAGGACAAGTATTACTGAAGATAGGGAGCACAAACCAGGAAGACTGAAATTATAGAATCACAGAATATCCTGAGGTTAAACCATATATCTAAGATCATTGTCCAAAGACTTCTCAAACATTGACACACTTGGGTTGTCCCTTCCCAGGTGCAGAATTCAGCACTTGCTCTTGTTAAACTTCATATTGTGTCTCTACTATGCAGAGAGCATGAGCTGACCAGCACCAGCATCACCTACCTGGCTTCATGAACATCCCTGTCTCAAAGATCCTGCTGCAATAAGGCTCAGGCCATGTGAGGGAACCACTGCTCCACTAACCATTCACTTCATGACCAGTTCTGGTCTACATCAGTTCTGCTTCTTTCCCTAGTAAGTGAGACCTGCTGGAGTTAGGACATTGGGTTAGATGGATCTTTGGTCTGATTTAGCATGCATGACCTTTCTTACACTCACTACTATCTGCTTTTCTAACTCCAGTCTCTTCCTCACCTTCTTCCTCTATACCCTATTTCTCACAGCCTCCTGGAGTTGCTGCTGTGCTTGACACACTCCTATTGGCCATGTCTCTGCAGGCAGGAATGGCTAAAAGTAGCTGAAGATGCTTGTGAGTAGAAGTTGTAGGACGCAGTGCACAAGGACATTTCTCAGGTCACTGTCTGGGCAGTGGCAGCAATAATTATGACTCTCTATCCTTTTCCAAAGAGACATCTAGTATCAGACTTCTGCTAGCATATTTATAGCAGACTTTTACTAGCATATTCAGAGAGAAAATCAGAAAGGCTAAAGCCCAGCATGAGCTCAACCCAACCACTATGGTAAAAGATAACAAAAAATGTTTTTACAAATATCAAATATATTAAGGGTAAGAGGAGGGCCAAGGAGAATCTCCATCCTTTACTGGACACAGAAGGTAACATGACTACTGAGGATAAGGAAAAGGCTGAGGTTCTCAATGCCTTGACAGATGTTGCAATAAAAATAAAGTCTGGTAGTCATGGCCATTTACAGTCTTGACATTCCATCCTTCTACAAACTGGGTAAGATCCTTCAAATCCTATTCTGCTGTTCTTAATAGCATTCTGGGATGGGGCAGCAAAATAAATGATCTGGCAGAAGGTTTAAGGCCAAAACGAGAGAACTTTTCCCTCAACACACTGTTAAAAAGAAGAATTCATTGCTACATGATATGAGCACTAAATAAACAAAAAGGTTCAGGAGATAGACTATTGGAAAGTAGGTCTATTATCATGACTAAAACTCAGTGCTCTGGATGCAGTTTCTAAACCACTGCTTGAGGGAAACTGAATATAGAGTTCACTCAATACTTTCTAAGAATCTTCTGTTGAACAGTATCACAGACAGGCTGGTAAGCTGGATGGATCAGCAGTTAGACACAAAAGGGCTGCTCATATGTTCTTACACAGGCATTTCTGTAATTGACTGATGTCTTTAACTCCATTTCAGTGGGGAAAGGAGGTGAAGGATGGATTCACTAGTAAAGTAACCTTTGGTAGAACACAGTTTGAGATTGATGCCATTATAAATGTCAGTCATTAATGTTTTTTTAGACTGGGCACTCCTAGCATACAGAGCAGTTAAGTTGACAGATTCATGCTGAACTTAGTAATATCTGCAAGGTAAAGGTGAAAGCAAAGAAGCTAAGATTACTTTAGCAAAAAAAAAACCTGACTGCATTAGTAAGTAAATCTGTTTCTTAGTTAAAAGACACCAAAGTTCCAAATCTGGACACATTATTTATACTTTTTCTCCTAATGTTTAAAATCACACTAAACATTTTTTTTCCTTGGCTATATGTTAGGAAAAATAATTAATAGCTATTAATACATTAGTATATTAGTATTTAGCACTTAGACTGACTGGTATACCCTCCTGAGGTCTCCGCCAGTACCAAGATTCACTGTATTCACAACATAACAGAGATCTTTGCAAGGACAGTACTGCACCACAGAGGTTATAGCCTAGGAAGGAACGTAGTGTACAGAAGAGAAGGTAGTGAAGCAGCCAGATAAAATATTTTTGTGAACTTCTTATTTAAACAGGCAATTATTCCCACTGGGGCAGCTGTGCGCTATTGCTCCCAGTGAATATTCAGGAAGAAATGAATAGAGTGGACACTAATCACTCCTGTCAAGCTCTGGATAAACATCAATAGCATCTCAGGTAAGCAATATTAAAGGCATTTGCTAAATCTATGATTATAAATCTAATTCATCAGGAGTTCATCAGTGAACACAATCTGATCACTCCCTGAAGAATACATAATTGTGTGTGTGCGTATAACTCGCATGTCACTGGAGATCCTCCACCACATCTGAAAGGAGAGTGAAAGCTTCAAAACAGAGAGAAGCTGGAGATTTTTGTTAGCATCAGGAGATGGCTCTTCATTATGGAAGCCAAAGAAAACCCAGAAAAAAGAACCCAAAGGAAATTGGCACCTTGCCTTTTAGATGGAAGGCATTCAAAAATAAACTTCAGACAATGGCTCTAACACCTCCCTAGTGATTTTTACCAGCCAAGAAACAATTTGCATTCACAGCTCAAAATCGTGCCCGCAGCTCTAAAATGTCAGTATGGAGCACTGGCTAATACTAAAGCAAAGATGACAACGGCATTTGCCTCCACAGGACTGAATTCTGCCACAATGGAAGCAGACAGTGTGGTCTGAATTCCAGCATCTTATGGACTCCTTTCCATTACAGAGTGTAAAACAATGCAAATTAAACACAAAGCTCGTAAGCAGGATCTGTTCTACCAGCTACACTGTAAAAGCTGGTTTTGGCTTCAGAATTTCATTTCAGTTGTGTGCTTAGGTAGTATTATATGGTAATGGAGGTTGGCCTACAAGTTAGGGAAAACAAACTGTAATTTCATTTAAAGCTTTCCCACACAAAGAACAATGAAAAGACAGAGGTTGTTCTCCACATTCTTACTTTTTAAAAATAATGTAGCTGGAGATCAAAAACTGTGATATCAGTTTCTTCTGTAGAATACAAGCAAATGTATCCAGATTCTGCCATACAGATGTTAATCTCTTGAAATCTCTGATTTTTTAGTTTTTCTGTTTTACAGTTACAGTTGAAGAATTTTCTTTTTCCTATCTTGAAGTAGATTGTACTACTATAATACTATCTAAGACACTTAGGAAAAGTTCTGCATAGAATATAAAATATAAAAAGTTTTTGCAGTTTGTGGGAGGGTCAGCAAAATCAGTGACCATTATCAAATGTGTTAGTAGTTCTACAGATACAAACTTGCTGGTTTTCGGTAAAATTTGCTTAGGCATGACCACTGGTGACAAGAACAGCTCTAGTTCCCAACTTCGTACTGAAAATATGCCTTTAACCACAACTAGTTAAAAGCTTGGACAGGTCCTTCAACTTTTGGTGGAGTTCTGGTAAAGAAAGAAAAAAAAAAAAAGATAAAAATACTAGAAGTGAAATGTATCATATTTTAACCAATAACTGACCGAGGAAGTCCTGAAAACACATAAATAAATAAATAAATAAAAATCCTTGTTCCAGTTTTCATTAACTACATACTTGGGAAGGTATTTACTTACAAATATCATAAACTAAATCATGTTTGATGTTTTATGTCAGCAGCGAGATCGGAACACATTTTCAATTCATGTTCAATGAAGAAATTACTCAAGGTTAAAGAAATATTGGAAGTCTTTCTTTTCTGTATCTACAGATACAAAGTAAAGCTTTTAATGTTTTCTGTGAACATGAATTAGCATCATTCTTACGAACTATAAATGGCAGTTTAGCTCTTTGAAAGAAGTAAAGTATCAGCTGCTTCCTCAGCAGTAACAACTAATCCCCAAAAGCATCAGGGGACTGCAGAGACATTGTCACTTCAGACAGTGGACAGAAAACTGGTTGGTCCTTCTCCTTGTCAGTCATCTCATTTCAATATAAAGGAATTTATTCCCGATCATCACCCCATTTCGTAGCACAAAAATAAACAGCATTGAAACACGTACTATTAACAGCATTTATAGCATTTGATGGCCTTTCAGATTGGGTAGTCTGTCAGGTCTCCCCACAGATACAACAATGAATTAAATTTTCATCAAAGTCCAACTTTTGGATATTTTTTCAATATCCAACAAATACATTCAACATTATTTACAGTCACAGAACGTAGTTTGAGAAAGTACAGTGACTATGGGCAAAGTCAAGGAAATTCTCCATGCTCAATTAGATGATAGGGCAAAGAATAAGACTGTTCAAGTCAGAGGTAAAAGACAGATGAAAAAGACTGCCAGTTCACTGGTATGTGAAAAAGAACAATAGCAGTGGTACAGAAGTTTCTATATGAATGTTAGAAATCAGAAAATTTAAATGCAGAAACTGGTACATCTTCTCCCCCCAAAAAAAGAAAAAAAAAGTCACAGAAAATATTGCCTCTCTTTCACCAAGATTTGGATATGGCTATCTCCTTGGGACATTGTAATACCAGGATACAAAATACCCAAGGAATAAAGCAGTAAGCTGTGTTGGTAATATAATATTATTGTATGTTAAAGAAAGTTTGAAGTCAAAAAAGATTAAAGAGGTAAACCACATCAAGAAATAACATAGAATCCCTACCAACTGAGATTCCAGATCAGTATGAAACTATAGTATTGCATATACTTTACTGACTCAGATGGTGATGCTTACTTCAATACAGTTACTTGCAAGGCTAACTGTAGACTTCAACAAGCTCCATGTATATAGAATGGACATCATACTGGAATATGACACTGGTACTATATTTTGATGTACAATCAACAAATGGTTAATGGGGTGGACAATTATGGATCCCATGACAAAAACAGCCCTTGACCTGTTGCTGAGTGGTGCTCAGGACCAGGTTTAAAAACTTTACAATTAAAGAATTGTGGCATTGACTTTAACATGCTTAGAAAACAAACAAACAAACAAAAAACTCAAGAAACAACACAGTTGCATTCACCTTCAAAAATGAGAAATAGATTAAAATGAGAATATATCCTTTAAAAACAGGTCCAAGAAACAACTGAGAGACTTAAATCCTTTCAAGCAGTATGGTGTTCGTCTAAAGATGCCCTACTAGATGCACGTGGTGAATGTATACTACATATTAAGAAAACTTACAAAGAAATAGAATAATACCAATGTGGCTAGCTAGAAATATGAGACATAATTAGTAATTTCAGAAAACTGGATTTGTATTCAAAACTAATAAACTAATAAATAAATAAATATCATTAGCTCTTATGAGTTAACTTTAAAAATACTATGATTCTACTGTTCAAAACCACCATGCTTCAGAGCTGAACTTTAGAAACATATTTCCAAAAAGCTTAATAAATTATAATAAGTATTTTTTTTGAATAGATCAGAATTAGGAAGCCTGTCAGAATCTTTAGGTTTGAGAGATGATCTGTACAAAACAAACAAAGAAGCCATCAAACTCTGAAAAAAATAAAACCATAAGTAAAGATGCTAAATGAATACTTTTTGTATGTGCCCAATATGGAAGACTTTTGGAAAATTCCCATGAAGGAATCTACCTTAACACAGAGTCCAGAGGTCTGCTTGAAATTTAAATAACTATAGGAAATATTATAGGACAAATAACAAAATGAAAAATTACCAGTCACCAGGACCAACAATGTCCTAAAAAATCTGTGAATAAAATAACACTCTTGTGTAACCTCTGTTACACTGTAGCTTAATACAGTTTGGGTACCTAAGGATGGGAAGGTGACATGTTTGAGGCCAGTTAAAAAATAAAAATAAAAAAAATCCAGTGGAGAACTGGAAAACTATGGATCAGTAAATGATGTATTGATAGGATCTGTAACAGAGAATAGAACTGATGGAAACTTGGATAACTCTGATATCCTAGGGAAACATTAGGATAGCTTTGGTAAAGGAAATTGCAGCTCACAACCTTGTTGAAGCTCTTTGAAGAAATTGATAAGCACATGGGTAAAGGAGATCTGACTTTATTTGGATTTCTTGACTCACAAAGACAAACACAGTAGCTCAGATGTTTCCATGGCAGTAAATGCAAAGTTCCTAGTTCTAGATCACATGCTAAAGGACAGATACATTCAGAGGTCCCAGGAATCCTCCCTCTCAGACGGTACATGGAATGACAAGAAAGCATATCAAATATACCCCTCAAAGAGACAGGACTTCCCAGCTCCTGCTACTTATTAAAAGAAATAATATCACATGGGTATGTTCTCTCCCTTTGCTTCCAACATCTCAAAGTCTTTTATTCTTTGTCCATCCTCCAGCTGTTAGGCATAGCCACATCTGCCTCAATCCCTCAATTAACTTAATCCTTTCTCATCTTAACAAGCAGTTGTAGATGCAATGTATTTTTTTTGAAGGAGGAAGTGGAGAGCCTTCAGAGTTCTCTGCAGTATTCAGAAAACTTTCCTACAAAATAAAAATTCACTTTGACAGACATATTTTAGAAATATAATAACTTTCCCTCCAAATTCTAGCAAAGGTTGGAGCAAAGCTGAACTCACACTGTTTGGGTATCCTGCCTGTTACAGATCAAGCTCTAGGGATAATACATGTTCCTTTAACCACCGTGTGCAAAAGCCAGCAGTCTGAAAAGCTGTTTGGCTGCTCCTTAAAGACATGCCTCTTTTACCTATTCAACTGCTGTCCATGGAGCCAAAATTCTTGGGGCTCCACTTAGAAGTTGCCTACTTCAAGGGTGCTTTGGTTTGCTCTCCACAAGGAATAGGACCAGAAAAATCCTCCATTAAAAATCTGTCTGGGAAAGAGTTAATATCTCAGTAACACACAGTTGCTAACACAAGATGATTTAAAGAAGAGTGTGGATCTGAAAAGAACACAGTTTCACAGAGAGAAGCATTCAGCTTTCATTCTAAGGGCCCTGGTGTTTTGCTTTAATAACAAAACCATTGTTCTGTTTCTCATCAAAACCAGCAAAACTATATTTGCCCAATATTGTATTCATCTAGATGAGCTCAGCTTTAAGATGCTTGAAAAAATTTTGCATTTAAGTGCAATTCTGACCATTAAAGACCAGGTAAAATCAGCTGGCAAAGATACAGCACAGGGTAAGTACAAGCAGGATGCTCTCACCATCTGTCAGGCTCTGAATGTCATATTTATTCCCCTGATGCTTTGGGGCATTGTGAGGGCACTTCTGTGCCAAAGACTTAGCAGGAATTTTATTCTGTTGCTTAGCCGGCTGGCTGATTTTCTTATTACTTCTCCCTTCAGATGGCTGTTTTTGATTTAAACCATATGTAGAAATTTTTTCATCCACCTTCAAGCTATTCCTCAAAACTAACGATTCCATAGTGCAAACAAAACCTGGCATTTAGAGAATCATCAAATCATTTAAGTTGGAAAAGACCTTCAGGATCAAGTACAACCATCAACCTGACTTACCAAGTCCCATCACTAAACCATGTTCCATAGTGCCATGTCTACACATCTCCTGAATATCTCTAGTGATGAGGACTCCACCACTTCCCTGGGCAGCCTGTTCCAATGCTTAGCCACACTCAGTGAAAAATTTCTTCCTGACATGTAATCTAAACCTTTTCTGGCACAACCTGAAGTTGCTTCCTTGCATCCTATCACTTGCCACCATAGGAAAGAGACAGAACTCCTCACTGCAACCTCCTTTCAGTTAGTTGTACAAAGTGATGAGGTATCCTCTCAAACTCCCCTTCCCAGTTCCCTCAGTCACTCCTTATATGTCTAGTTTTCTAGTCCCTTCACCAAGGATTTTGTTGCTCTTAATTGCACATGCTTGAGCAACTGAATACCCTTCTTGTGGTGAGGGGCCCAAAACTGAATGTAATATTTAAGATATGGCCTCCCCAATGTTGCATGCTAAGTGAAAATCACTTTCCTAGTCCTGCTGGCCACACTATTTCTGATACAAGCCGGAATGCTATTGACCTTCTTGGCCACCTGGGCACACTGCTGACTCATGTTCAGCTATCTGTCAACCAGCACTCCCAGGTCCTTTACTGCCAGACAACTGCCCAGCCACTCTTCCCCAAGCCTGTACCGCTGCATGGGGTTGTTATGCCCCATGTGCAGCACCCAGCATTTAGCCTTGTTGAGTGCCATAGAGTTTCACAGGGCCCACTGATCTAGCCTGTCCAGTTCCCTCTGCAAACCTTCCTACCCTCAAGCTGATCAACACTCTCACCTAACCTGGTTTCATCTGCAAACTTACTGAGGGTGCACTCGATCCCCTAACCAAGATCATCGATAAATATGTTAAACAAAACTGGCCCCAGTACTGAGCCTGCGGGAACACCACTTATGACCAGCCACCAAACAGTTTTAACTCCAATCACAGTGACCCTTTGGGCCCAGACATCCAGCCAGATTTTACCCAGCAAACAGCACATCTGTCCAAGCCATGAGCAGCCAGTTTCTTCAGAAGGCTGTGGGAAATATTATCAAATGCCTTGCTAAAGTCCAAGTAAACAACATCCACAGCCTTTCCCTTGTCCACTAAATGGATCTTCTTATCATAGAAGGGGATCAGATTAGTCAGGACTTTCATAAACCCATACTGGCTGGGTCTGATCATTTGGTCATCCAATATGTACCATGTGGTGGCACTCATGATTATTTGTACTATAGGACAAATGTAAAACAGAATTGATAACAATATTTAGAATACCTCGAGCTATACATAAAATTAAAGTTTTACTGCTTTCATGTGAAGGCTTCTAAATACCAATAACCAATTCTGCAAACTGAGTCACTCACGTTAATGAATTATCCATTCTATTATAGGTATAAGCTTGTTAGAGCTGTAAATTCATTTTTACAGGATTTATATATATATATATAAACCAAAAACATAAAAATAATGAGTATACTAATAGTATTGAACAACTTGCAAGAATTGGAACTCTGGTATGTCTGAATTCAAAAAGATTTCATGTTCCAGCACCGTAAAGTTTTAGCATGGCCAAAACTTGAAAAGAGCTGAGAGTCGTGTAATTTGGTGATATCTTCCAGTCTGTAGCATGAAATATTACTTGAATTTCATCTCACTGTTGTGGTACTTACAAAATCTTACCTATATGATCAAAGATGGGACCCATTATTGTGGATCCTGCACATGAGCATTGTCAGTGGTTCCATACCTATGAGAATCAAGACTGGAGATTGCAAGGTTCCTTAAAGTCACAAGAAAAGGGGATATAGTCAAGAAAAAGAAGGAGAATCCCAGTTGATTTTTCTTCCTGACATTGATGGACATTTTGCAATTTAAGTACAAGGGGCTGGGACACCAAGCCAATGTAAGTATACCACCAATGTAAGTACAAGGGGCTTGTACCGGGACAGGATTTCACCCATGGTCTGCATTAAGCAGACAGAAACTGAACTTTGATTCTTTGATGTCTTGCCTTTATTTCCATTGCAGAGGGTTAAGTTAAGTGATGCCTCATTTCTAACTACTTTTGCTTACAAGTGGAAGTTCTACTTTTTATCTAGATCTGTGAGACTTCCCTTCCTTTTTACATATGTCAATTATCTTTCAGCATTTCAGTAATGAACTAGTGGGTGTTTAAAATGTTGGCCAACAGAACTACCTTAATAAAGAAGTCACATAAAAGTACAAGCTCAAGCACAGTTTGAATTAAGCACATCAGGTTTTGTTCACTCAACTGGAAAACTAACATTTGCTCAGCTTGGCAACACTTTGTGTTTACTGGTGTCTGAACGTAATGTACAGATCTCTCCAACACAGTGTTTGTTCAGTACCTGTGCAATCATCCATTGCTAGGTTAGAGTAAGCTGACAAATTTCCAAAGGTGTTTGGCCTTCCCAAAGAAAATGATTTAAAAAATCTTTAATGCTTGGAAGAATTCTGTTTTCTTCTGTTTCATATTTTCAGCTGTGCAAATTGGTATGCTTCTATTGTTGAAGGAGTTTTGACCCAGTCTCATTTTTTATTTAATGTGTGCCATTTAAGATGAACAATTCAATTAATAAAAGTTGAACTACTTTTACCAACAACTCAATAGCTGTGGGCAAGTCTATTCTACAAAGTCTATCCTACAAGAGAAATTCAGACAAGCTTTAAGTTAGCCTACTTGGAAGGAAGTCCTGCTGTGGAAGTACAGACCTCAAGACAAGCTATGTATCCTGGATAAACTGAAGGTCAGGCCATTCAGGCTAGCAAAGCATTGTCTTTTCCTTTTACTTAGAGTAAATCTGAAAAAGCCTAGCTTGCTTCAGGAGCATGAGAGAAGGTGTTTTAATATGTACAACAGTGCAGTTTTCATTTCCAGGGACAATTTGGGTTATTTCTCACAAATTTTTCCATGAGCAGCCTGCAAATTATATTGACCTAGTAGTCATAAACTTGCATTATCACTTACTTGTTAACCAGTAAACAAAATGATGTTTGCAGTATTTCTTTATATCTCAACCTAATTGCCCTCTCACCTTTTTAAGAAGGCAAATAAAGATCACAGAATCATAATGGTTGAGGTTGGAAGTGACCTCTGGATGTCATCTTGTCCAATCCCTCTTTGATATCATCATTTCCATCTATAAATTCCTCTCCAGGAGTTGCCAACTGGCTATTATTTCCTCAGCAAACAAAACAGCTACTAGATCTACTGCATAAATTTACGACAATTTATGCATGCAGAGCTGCCATTGTTCTTAGGTGATCATGCTGAATTTCTCTGGTGGCAACTCATCCTTCTACATTGTCTTCCCTCATTTAGCATCATTTTCTTGCTCTGCTTTTGATGAATTTTGTTTTCATAGTCTCCTTAACTGGTCTTGTGCTGCCATCTCTCTCCTACAGTTCTGCTGCTTACAAGTCTCTGACTCTCCCCATTCCTTCTGTTGTGTTTTATACGGGTTCCCAAACAGATTCCTCAGTACTTGATAACTTTATCCTGGTTGCTGGACTTTCATTCATCCATTCTTCCCACTGTCAACTTTGACTCCTGCTTTCACTGAGCAACAGCTTGAGAACAGAAGAGTCCTTTGGTTTTGGCAGCAGCACTCTAGCCTCTCCATACAGAGACAGAAAAGCAGATGAGACTAACTGTATGGAATGAATTATGAGAAAAGCAAGAATAGAATATGATCCAGTCAAAACCAGTGACAACTACACTTGAGAAGTCGTTCCCTAAACGTTTTTAGGAAAGCTTAAACTACAAGAAAGAAATATAAAGCACTGGCCTTTTTTCTTTTGTAAGTACATTGCTTAATTTGTCATAAGATCCAAATGATACTGTCTTACCCTGTAAAATAATCTGAAACTTTAATGGAAAATACTAAGCATAACTCTAGCTGTGGTAGTAGAAACTGAGTATGATCGTCCAGTGCAATAAAAGAAGTATGACCACAGAATTGTAACAAGCAGAAAAGGAATATAGAAACTGATTGTGTTACGGTCTCAACATATACACCATCAAACTTTTGATGCTTATTATTTTCACTCGGATAGTTTGCAGCCGAATAGTGCCTAGTATCTGTGAGGGTAAAAGTGGTTTTCAAGAAAAAGTTTCAACAGAGCAATCTGACACAATACAAGAGCAGAATCAAAGCAGCTCATTCTGAGACTCCTACACCTCAGCTGTCTGCTTTTCAGGGATCTAAGTCAGCCTAGGTTCATTTTGGTCACCTAGAATGAAAGGGGTCATGAACATGGTTTGAAGTTGCCTGAAGGCCCAGCTCTTGTTTCTGGTGTCTCTGGTAGGGGTTGCTGTGCATTTAACATGCTGGAGTGAAAATTCTAATTTAGTTTCCACTATATGGAGCCTTGTTTTTATGAAAAAACAGACAAACAAACAAACAAAACAAACAAACAAAAGTTAAGTGTAATAATATTTAACAACTTTTAATTTCTAGCAAGTTGTACTGACCTTACCTTGAGCAGCAGACTTCTAAATAAGTTTGTGGTCAATTATAACTGTCCTGAAGGGAAATACCCATCCTCTCTCAAACTTAGTATCTAAACCCTCAAACACACACATCTAGAACAAAATATTAAAAGAACCTTTTGTAACTCTGACAACTATACTGAAATTCTGAGATTGTATTTTTAAAGTCTGGTGCAAAACAGCTGGCTGTATATCTTTTTTTTTTTTTTTTTTTTAGTTTTGATCACCCACAGAAAAGCAAGAGGTAATAATTCTAATTAGCATGTTGTTAAATCATCATCCCTTAGCTCTGATACTCTGTCTTTCACACACTCCAAAGTCTTCTATTTCCCAGTAGCATGGAATATTTCTCGTGATTCATCCTCAAATGAGAGCTCACTCTGAGGCACATGACGCAATTTCTATATGAATACAGAAAAAGTCAAAGTTACACTTAGCAGCAACTGCTCCACTTCCACAGTCTCTGTGGAAACAAAGTTCAGCTGGAAGCAGTGTGGAAAAGGCAATGCAATCATCATGGTATTTTAAATTACTCACAATATTGTGTAACCCAATTAGGTTATGATATGTCTGAAAAGAAATGTTTTTATAAGGCACTACTTTAAAGACAAATGTGGATAAGAAAGGCTTTATGCAAGATAAAGATCATAACTAGAACTATCAGTGATTCTCTGCTTTTGTGTTTTCAAACTAGTGTAAATTGTATTCCTCCTTGCCTTTTTTTTTTTTTTTCCCTCAGGATATGTGCCAATGGAAAGTCTGATCAACTCTGAAAAACAAATAGCTTTGTGTGGCTGTTAGTGATATTCACTGGCCAATTTTTAAGAAAGGTTTGTGAAATTTTGGGAGCTGAAAGGTAACCATTATTTTTTAAAAGTTCTAATTAAGATGTCAGACTGGGCAATATTTAGAATCCCGTGTAATTTGATTGTGTTGGCCTATTTAGATAAATTGCTTTGGAAAGACAAATAAACCAGCTACTTAAAATGTCCAAGAGGCTCAGGCTTCGTTCCAGTGTTTCAAGCGATGACTGAAGCAACAGCCTTTTGTAACTAACAGCCAATCCAACGATAGACATCCAAGTGTCAAAGTCTGATACAAAGAATGATACAAGTGCCTGGATCACCGTCACTAATAGAATAAACAGTACACAGTGTTATTTAAGCACAAGTGCTCCATTTGTTTCCTCTTTGAACTACAGACCTTTGGAGACTTGCATTAAAGGAAATGAACACCCAAAGTTTGAAACATCTGAAGCTGAGACAGCGTCCTACGTAAACCCATGGGATTGTTTGGATTTGTTTAGTTAGTGTGATTTCCGTTCAGTAGATGTACTAAATCTGCATGACAAACCCAGGGTTTAGGACATATTAATACTGTGCCGTCAGTAACCTGAGACTCACGCTCTAAAATCCAGTGCTATCCTTGAAAATTCAAAATAGATTCTGGCCCATTAATATATAGTTTATCAGCTTGCACCCCAATGAACTTTACACTCTCTGTTGCCTTTTCCTTTTATCAGCAGTGAACGTCAAGAGTAGAAGAGGTTAGAAAAGTGTGTCTGATTTCCAGAGGAAGCAACTTAATACTTTCTTGTCCTTGTATCCATTGTTGTAGGGTAGGTTTGGGCATGGACAGCTCTCCCAAGAGGAGGCTGATGATCTTCCTGGCAATCTATCCCAATGGCACATTTTTGGTGCTGTCAGAGCAGTCTTTTTTTCCCTGATCACTGGTTTTATCTGCTGCTCCTACACTGGTTTTATCTGCTGCTCCTATGCAATGGGCAAGTTTAAAGTCAGAGGTAGTGTTCTGGCTTTGGGATTTTTGTGCCATTTTCCTTGTACAGCAAATCTCATGTGACACAACCATGGCTCAGTTTCAGGGGTTTAGAAGGGGAATTGTGAAGCTGCCAGAACAGATGGAACAAAACTTTCCCTTCGAGCTGGGGGCATGGAGAACACAGTAGCACTCTGTGACACTTTGGCATAGCAGCAGGAGCACTCTGCAGCCCAGGTCCGCTTCCTGTTCCCAGGCTGTGCTGTGGATTATGCTCTGAACTCCCTCCAGCGCATCGGGACACCCGACTACACTCATGCCAGGCAGCACCAAGGAGGATAAGAAAGGTATTTGCTCCTACTTGGGCAGACCCTCGTGGTTCCTTTGACATTTTTGTTGTTGTTAAAGGGGTACAGAACATTTTCCTAGCCGGAAGGCAAACAAAACACAGAAACAATTTTGCATGTCTTTGAAGCTAATGTACCTGCTCTAACACTGCCTGGAGACTTCATTGGGAGGGATAACACACCCTGTTTCCATTCCCTGTATTTGCATCTGAGTTTCTAGGGCTTAATGAAACAAAGTTATATTAAAACTTAACTTGCTGCTCTTCTCCTTTCTTTCAAGATAACAGGAAGAGTAGGGCACTAGGATCTGAGAAAGTTATTACAACCATTAATTGGATGCTGGTACCTGAAGTACTAAATCAACACAACTTCCAATTCATTAATCAGGTTTAAAGCAGCAAGAACAGAGTGTTGTGGCACAAAAACAAAATAATCCCAAAGCCTTGAGGAATGGCAGTTCACGTGACAGGCATGTATAGGAGTTCCCAGCCAGGGCAGCAGGCAAATTATGTGAAACTTTAGATACAGGGTAGGCCCTGGCATGCTCGACTTCCCCAGCTTGTTATTTTATATAATTAAAATTAAATTCTTCAGATTTCTTTTCTTTCCTTAAATAGCAAAGAAGATTGGGAGCAGGACTGATGTTTTCTGACAGCTGTAACCAATCACAGACTTGTGCCTTTTGAAGTACTGTTTTCCTTCCATTACTTTTGCATTTAATTTCACAGTCTTCCTGTGTTGATTTACTCCCTACTTCCCTAATTTACATCTAATTCTCCTCTGTGCTTGGCATGGCTGTGCCCCACAAATGCTCATATACATGTACTCAAAATTAGTAATGCAAAATTTATAAAGGTTCTGCAAGCCTCTTGCCATTTCTTAAAAAAATAAAATTGAAAAATGAACAGTAGAAAGATATATTACACTTTCTGGTGAAAAACAGAAGTCCACTGTAGTCTCTCTTTGCTTAGCCTTCCTACTAACAAAGGCAACTTGTTATATTGGTTAATGTCATTGTTAGTGCAGATAAAGAATTTTACCTATAAATACTGTAAGATTACTGCAGAGCTACAGCAAGGAGACTTGGGACCAGGACTCTTCCTGGTTTAGCCACAAGCTTGCATCTTTACTTTGGCCAAGACACTTCATATATGTGAAAATTTAGCCAAAAGTTAAAAGTGGATATTCCTCCTCACCTACCACATGAGAAAAAAGAGGGCAGATTTAATTACTGCTTTAACATGTAGGAAGAAAACCTGCAGAAACAGTATGAATAGTAAAATACTTTGCAGAAGTACCAGCTCACTGAAGTTACTCGTAGTAAGCCAGGGCCAATTTTTAGAAGATTATTGTTGCTCATAATACTAATTATTTTATTTATCAACCATCTCCATGCATCCTCAGTATTTGGCATGCAGCATTAAAAGTATAATAAATAATAATTAAAATTTCATCAAGCACACAATAGAGAAGACAAGCAAACACTAAACAGAGTAATAGAGCATTGAAAAGTAGGCTTTTACATCTCATCCCCTGTGTAGCTTCCAGCACCATGCTGGGACATTGTTTCGGTACTGACACAGATGGAAGAGCAACCCCTGTTGAGTCACCCACATAAGTCCTGGCACCACGGAGGATACTGCTGTCAGCACCGACTTGAGTAAAGAACAGCTCCTCCCTACAACACCCTCTCTGCTGCCCATAGCATAGATACTGCTAGCAGCAGGCCAAGACTCTGGTGGTCATAGCAATTGTTAAGGAAAAACACTCCTATACTCCACAAAACAATGGACTTCCCCCAGAATTACCAGCTTGGAAAAAAACTTGCACTCTTCAGGGTCAGACAAGATGAAAACACTTCCAGACGGGCAGGGATCAGAACTGATTTAAGAGCCCAGTTATACGCAGCAGTGGTTGCTATTTTGCAGATTAAGTTTTGTGTATGCTTGAACAGAATGTGTTATAGGTTTACCTGCACAGAGCAGCATCTCACAAAGGGAAATTCTTTCCACTTTACAGCAGTCTGCTGGGATCCCACGAAGATTACACGGGCTTTGAATCCCAGTATAAAACAACAATTGAATATAAAACATGAATTGTCTACTGTTTCATAAAAAGATGCAGTTGCAGTCACATACCTGACTAGTCTAGGCCATTCATCCCCACCTTCATTCAGAAAAGCCACTTTGAAGAAAATGGTTTTGCTAGGTTCCAAATGTCTTCTGTCCATTCATTCTGTTCCAGCTTCTAAAACAGCTAGTCTCATTTGTTTTATTAGCTGACCTTATCTGTTCAGCACAGCAGCCCCGGTTCCTCAGTAAAAAGGAAAAAAAAGAAAAGATACTTTCTCAAGAAGACTGAGATGTCTCAAAGTGACAGGTCCTCCATCAGAGGTCATGGGATGTCTGGTTCATATGTTGTCTTCCAAGTGCTGCAGAATAAAGCCAGAAGGGTCTAACCTCCCTCTACTAACTAATCACTCTATTAAAAACTCATCCTTGCTAAAAAATCCCCATCCAGACGGGATCATTGCTGCTGAAGCACTTCTAATACCAAGCAGCAACCACAGAGGCTGATCAGGAAAAATATAACTTGTATATTTTATTTTCTATGTTAATTTTAGAAGAGCAAATTTTAGGATACAAGAAGGAACTTCAGGAGAAAAAAAAAATCTATTTTACTCTATTAAGAATTATATCATTTGAATTAGAAACTTGCAGAATGCAAGGGTGACAACACCCACACTGCATGGTCAAGTAGCAAAGCTATGCTGAAGAATCTTATGGATGTTATAAATTGATATAGATTCAAAATGTTTCAGCACAAATTCATGGAAGAAAGAAGAAACCCTGAGGCTGTTAGTTAGAAACAAAAATTGTTGGTTGCTAGGAAAATACCCTGAAAAAGAAACCCATGATGTATTTGCACAGTTCTTGGTATTTTTCCTTGATATCCTGAGACAGGATTCTAGAGTAGATGAAACTTTTGCTTAAAATTGTACCACTGTTCTTGTGGTTTACATTCCTGAAAGAGTATTTATTGCCTTACTTTGCATTCAGGTACTTTTTCTTTCTAACAGAGTGTTTAAAATCTTGAGTGGTTTGCTCCAAGCTCAGTTCTTGCCAATAAATGTATGATGAAAGTTGGATAAATCAGGGGTTATTGGCAGCAAGTGCCATGAGTAGCCATAGCATGATGGTACAAGCAGGCAGTGATTGAACATGTGGAACAGCTAGAATCGGGCAAGAAGGGTTTACGATCGTGAATCTTACCAGAAAGAATCCGAAAAGAACTGGGATATGTAACATTCCCTGGATTACCCAGAAACTTCCCTATGAGAGGGATCATGTGAACATTAAGTAATGATGTGATAGAAAGAAGAAAAAAAATCTCTAATCAACTCGTGACTAGTTAATTGACTGCTGGTGCAAGAAGAGTAGCTGGCTCCACCAAGGTCAGAGGCTGCAACTGAGAACAGGAGGCAGGGAAGAGAATTGGGGGACAGATTAGAATGGCTAACAAATAACAAACAGGAACAAGAGAATGAACGGACACAGACAGGCACAAGCAGATAATCCAGTTGAGCTGGAGACTTGTGTACTGAGACCCTGAGGTAAAGAGTAATTAGCGGCGCAGGAGTTCACCTGCTCTGAAAGGAGATGGAATTTTGAAGAAGAGCTTGAAGAGACAGCATGATGGGGCCCAGACACAACCAGGGATGTCGTGTGGACCACTGTGAACCCTCAACTTAGAGCGAATTCCTCCCTCAAAGACTACGAAGGTTTGAAGCAAGAAAAGAAGAAAAAAAAAAAAAAAAAAAAGGACTTTGTCAGAACACAGGTTAGAATAACTATCCTTTTCAAAAAAAAATAAAAAAATAAAAAAATCTTAAAATCTTTAAGTAAAAAGGAGTAAGAGTGATAGTATCTACAAACAAATTTCCTCCTGCCCACAAATGAGTCCGTTCTTTTAGGCATGGTCTCAGGCCAGCATCATGGCAATTTTCTGAGCTGCAGCAAATGCTGCACAGTCCCTCCTTCTAAGTCCCCAGGAATGTTTATTTCCATCACCTCTTCAGCTTGGCAGTGTCTGTTCCATGCTTCTCTCTGCAATGTCCTACTTTTGCCTCTTGCTGAGCTCTCCCTCTCTGAAAACCCCACCCCACATTCTGAAAACTCTCCCTGAGCGCATTCATTACTCCTTGGGGAGAAGTCTTCCTGCCTTTCTCCAAAGGTTCCTGACCCCATCAGTCTCTTTTTAAAGAAGCATGTCATATAAACTCAAACAAACAAAGCAAATACGACCCATTGCACAAGGATTACAAGACAAAAAGTTTTTGGAAATGGAAAGTTGCATGTGCCCTGAGGTAAGATCAACAGATGAAATGCCAAGAGAGCAACTCTCAGGAACTCTGAAAAGATGACCCAAAACCTAGCCATGAAATCTGAAAAACTATTCTCCTAACTTGATTTACGCTGGTAAGATTTATTATATCTGTATTTGGTGGATGTCCTAATGGTTTTTATTCAACAATTTCTACCACAAAACAGAACTTACATTAGGCCAAGAGGAATAACACTGCTTTCCTAGACAGGGTGGATGTGGGTTGAATTTTTGGGAACAATTCTAGTAAAGCCAGATTTAGTTTGTTCTGTCTCTATTGCTGTTGTTGGTTGCAGCAGTCTGTGCTAAGTGCTGCAGTATGTTTTATCATTGCCTTTTGGAAGTCATCACAAAATTGACATTTAACTGATTTGCACATTGCTCCAGAGCAATTCTCAGATTCCAAGATAAAACCCAAATTTTAATTTTCAGCACTTCTTATTGTTCTCATTTCACATCTCCCAGGAACCTTTTGTAGACCCAGTCTTGTACTCTGGTTTAGTTCCTAACTGAATTTGAGGCACCAGGAGGTAGACAGGGGAAGGTCAGGAAGAAATACCACTTCATACTTCAGTGGCATCCTCAACCACAAAACAAACATAAGGTGAGATCCACACTATTGACCTACAGCTAGATGGAGCTTCTGAGAAGGTAACAAATGCATTTTCCTGATACTACCACTGAAACGTTAGCGAAACCGATTTGCCCACTCTTTCTATCAACCTACCTTCCTTATTCATTGAAAAATTTTGTGTGAGCTGTAATGCAGTGTGCAAGTGCATCAGACATGCTGACTTGGCCTCGTAGTCATCCTGTTCTGTGGAGATCATTTAAGTTTCGTTTTTCAGTTGGCCTTTTCCAGACAGTGTTTGCTGGTTGTTTTTTTTCAGTTCTACCTGATGATCACTTTATTAAGGTATTCAAAAGGAGACTAGAATAAACTTCTTGTTTTAAATTTGTAAAGAGGCCAGCAGGTTATTTGTCTGTTTCAAGAGCTGTATTGTCAGAGGATAGATCTCAGGCTGAAGCCTCCATTAGCAGCTGTAGCCTGGTGCCTCCTTCAGAGGCAAAGAAGAGAGATCTCATTACTGTAGGACAGTTTATGAGGCCAGTACACAATTCTACAAACCAGGCACACAAGAATGCCTCACTTAAAGCTGATCTCCATCCAAAACTGCCAGCAGTTCTGACTAGCTTCCTTCCATGCCTATTGCTAACGAGGAGAATTCTATAACCCATTCTTTAGAGCAGGTGAGCTTAAACAAACTAATACAAATCTTGGCTACCCATTCCTACTTTTGGAAGTTTTTAAAAGACAGCTATAGTAAACTTTCTTCTCTTTGTGGCATTTAGCACAATGGGAGCCAGGAGTTAGGCCAGTTCCTATGTGATATAATAATGCAAACACTCTATAGGATGTTCCTGGCTTTTCTTTTCTTTCTTTTTTTTTTTCCCCTGTGGATCCTACACTACTTATTATTCTTTTGATAACCATTTCTTCTTATAAAGTGCCATCAAAATTACAACACGTTCTCCCTGGAGTACCTGTGACTTCAACTAACAACTGGCCTTAAAAAACATTTTAAAATGTAACATAACTGCTTTGTGCTGAATACGTTCACTGGAAGCTGCAGATAGAAATAAGGAACACTAGTTGATTTGTATGTGCCTGAAACACCCACTGGAATTAAACACCACAAAGAAATGGATAAAAGCAAAGTAAATATGCTATATTTAAGCAGTTGCAGTGTATATGCATTGTATATACAGCCACATGCAACACTCACAGCTCCTTCTCCATGTTGGTACTACTGCAAGACCATATAATTTATATATAAGCAAGGTGATTAAAAATGTGGACCAAAACATATAATGACATATTTTATTATAGGTTATACATATTACATAGATATAATACCATTATAGTTTTATAACCAGATCAATGGCCCTGTGCACCAGAAATCAGCTCTGAGAGACAGAAAATTTATATACCTATGTCAGGTATAGAGGGTGTAGGATAGGACAGGTCTAAGTTCGTATCACTAAGATTCTCCGTTTTATTTCCCTGCCCTTATCACTTTAGACTACTCTATCCTTCCTCCCAGAGAAAACAGGAGTGCAAAAAATGTAACATTAATACAAAAAAAGAATTCCATATCTCAGTGAAGTGCTAGAGGGGAGACAAAGCGTATGTAGCAAATTAAACCGGAATTTGGCAAGAGCTTCCAGGTTAAATCTTGGATGCTGGTGAAGACTGTAAATAATCTCAGCTGAGAGTTATTCTAGCTCAATAGCCTTTAGGCCAACCCACCCCTAGAACCCCATAAAATTAGCAGTGGGGTAGCAGGAGCTGGAGCCAAAAATCACTTTTTAAAATCCAATTACAACATATCACTAGTTAATGTCAGTTACTGTTCGTTTGAAACATCATTTTGAATGCAAGAATGTGTTTAAAATATATTGCTGTAAAATAGCATCTCTCTGCTCCTATAACATCTAAAATAGTCACAGTAAAATTTGTCCTTGATGCTGTTGCTGTGGCATCTGTGATTACTCCTATGGCTTTACTGCTTGTGTGTATGAAAACTTGTAAATTCATGATTTCAGTTGACATCACTACAGGACACCATCAAGTAACAACTCCTTTCTCAACCTTGCTGACTTTAGTTTTACAGGTAACACTAGAATTTACCTGCTGATGATAGAGAAAAAAATGGTCTGAGAAGGAAAAAAGATGCTTGCCATAAAAACAAAACAAAACACAACAACAACAAAAACCACCTGCAGATCACATAACTATGTAGAAGACAAGCAAAAACTCTTAACTGCAAGAGGAAAGGGAATACATAATTGAGGAGAACTGAATTAATAAAGTAATTACAGACTTTTAACGAGTGATTTCTCCTGATATAAAGAAAGTGTAGCTTGGCCATCAGTCAGTCAGTCAAGAGAAACCAGAATGAGAAAATATCTTTATATAGAACAATGCAATGCGTATGCAATACAATGCAATGCATATCATCTTAGTTTTGGTTTTACTTTGTATTTGAAAATATAATGCAAGGCTTTGTTTTTCCATGAAATGCTTCCATAGAAATTTAGATCTACAGAACTTTTCAGGAACGATTTTTTTTTCCCATTAAATACTGTAAGAGCTCAATCATTTTGAAAGTTTAAATGCATCCAGTCCCACTGATTTCAGTGATCTTTTGTTTAAGGCAATAAAGGACTTACCATGGAATCCAGAAGAAACACTCAAGGAGAGACCCCGCTATGCAGGTGGACACGGTGAACCCCACCTGATTTAAGTGCCTATGCAAGCCTATGCATTGAAAGTAGCTGTCTGGTTTCCCTTTTTCTCCCCCAATGGAGATCTAGTGAACACGGTTAGTACAGGTGGCTGCAATTCATTTGATCAAGGCTTAGGTATTTCCTTTGGGGCAAGATGAATCATGCCATAGGTCCTGGGTACTCTGCTAACTGCAAAGGTAGGTTTGTTTAAACAGAGGCATGTATTCTGTACAAACCCAAGTTTAGTCAAATGAATCTCATTCACACTTGGTAAGAGGCTTGTCCCATTCAAGGACACCTCTGAAAAAACATGGTGATTCACAGCCAATGTAAACACCCATCCCTATTGTAAGACTACATGTTGCCAAATTTATTTTTTGTACCATAATGGCAAATAAATCTTTTATCTAAATAAATGTTTTAAACACACCCTTCTAAAGAAAAATATTGTCTCACCTCAAAACTACCATCTTAGTTTTTAAGCAAATTTTACAGTAGACAAAAGAAAACAAATCAAAAATCCAAGAGCATTTTGTTGTTCTCAGAGCAGGCTAAAAAACAAAATCAGACAAAATAAATCCACATCAAGCATATAGATTTCACCAAAACAAACAAACAAACAAAAAAAACCAATTACATAAAACAGGTTTTTACATGAATTTGGCAGTGTTAGGCAAATGAATACAGATGCTATGTGCTGCTTGGAAAAATAATTTATTTTGTTAGCTTACAAAAATGACATTTCATGTTACACTTTAAATTATGAGTAAAGCTAGCAACTTTGAACCTGCAAAGGCACTAACAGTCTCCTGAGATGCGATAAACACTTGTGATCTTGCTTTAAGAAACAGCTTGGTGTAAGTCCGAGTCAGCAAATAGTAATAAAGATTGATATTTTTGTTATTATCTCATTGGCTAACATTTTACATTCTGATTGCAGAAAGTAGGTACAAATGTTGATGTTACATTAACATATGAACTTTCTTGGTAGAGCAATAACCAAACTTATACATAAACATACCTGCAGATCCTATGTCAAGCCACCAATTTACAGCAGCATACTCAAAGCACAATATAAGGCTTTCTTATACTTTGAAATGTAATCTACATGATCTCACCACTTAGTATTCTGCCTGGTACTTTATTTAAAGTGAGATTTGATTCTCGCTGCATGTTGATATAAATTAGGCATAGGCATACTGAAGTCAGTGCAACCATACAACAATAAACCTGGTACGCTGATGTGACACGAGTCAGACCTCATGCATGTAACTGAGCACTGCAAACTTCGCAGGCTGACAAGGACACATGCTTAGAAATAACACAGAAAGAAATTTCTCCTTTTATACTTCCATAATCTTTGTTCCTAAATACATGAGAGGTGTTCTGAAAATGTGAACTGTAGATTTAATTGTACATGCATCCATGCAATTCACAAAAATAATAGCCAAGCAGTAATTTAATTCATTATGTAGTTTTTAGCACTGCTGAGATGATTTTTTTCCATCCTAAAAGATGGTAGCTAATGAAAAAAAAACACCAAAAAAAAAAAAAAGATGAAAATATCTTGGAAAGCAACCTGGTATCAAAGCTATCACATAGCCAAATGTTGAAAGACTTACTGCAGAAGTTAGAGAATATCTGAAAAATAGACAAAATTGTTTTTATTTCAGAAGTCTCTTTTTCAAAATAAAGAAATAAAGGTATAGCAATAATGTTGCTCTTTAGATGTAAGATATAATTAGTTTCTGCCTACATATATGAAAATTTTAACTTTAGGTACTTTTTGAAGTACTGTTTTTTGTTGAAAAACTGTTGTGAAACAAAACATAGTGGTGAGTGTTGTGAAATACAGCTGATACATCTTAAAGAGATGAACTATCCCTCCTTTAAGGTTTAATTATTATTTTGAAAAACCTGTAGTAACCCACAATAACAAAAAACATTTTTCTGAATTTCTCAAATTTCATAGTTTTATATTAAGGCCATTTAGAAGTACAGTGGTTTTCATTATATAATTGAATTTTAGTCTTCTTGAAAAATAAAAGTACTTATATGAGAGCCCAATTGAACCCCAAAACTTATTTCTGAGATTTTTTTTTGAGAAAAATTCTAGTTTAGAAAAAAGTGATGGTGTGTAATTTTTCCAGATACTTACAGTCTGCTAAGAAGATATTTTGATAAGATACGGATTTTTTAGTATGTATTTGTTTGCTCACTGGACCATCACATATAGTGGACTTGGAGACCTCCAAAATGCAGTGAAATATAGGTTGAGAATATTTTTCCTTCTCCTTTCTTCAAGCTCATCGTGAAATGCTAACTCCAGTGATATTAGTGACAAGGCCTCTGCTAACTTCAGTGAGGTCTGGATTTCAAAGCACAAAGGATTAGTTTTCTTTTAGGCCAATAAAATTTTACAGTGTATGATCATAAATGTTTACGCATGTCTATGACTGTAAGATATGTAATTATGTGAACAGGACTATACTTGATGTCTACGCAGCTATCGCAAGTCTCAACACACCTTTACACTTTGGAAATCAAATATGGAAGAAACTGGTTACTTCAGCAATGTCAGATTCACTAAGCTGCCTCTCTACTATGTTTTAGAGGAATGAAAAGTAACTGTATGTTTATACAGACGCACAGAATCAAATCTATGAGACAGAATAAATAAGATATAAATTTAACAAAGAAAAGACGCACACATTTTTTTACAGAGGTTTTCCTAATACTCTGCTGAGAGTTGAATTTATATGGGAATGTGGTCAGGTAGCCTTTTATATTAAATCAGGAGCTGGAGTCCTTGCTGAACTACTACTGGCAATGGTCTTTCAAGGACTTTATGTCAGGAAATAATTGCTTGCCAAGGAATTTCATTCCTGTATGCCTATCACCATTACATTAACAGGTAGGAGGTTTAGAGGTATCTAACCGACCTTTCTGACTTTATACCAGTACAGAGCACCCTGCACACATCTAGTTCAGTGGAATTCCGAAATTTTGTGCAGTCACTTTACAGCATACTGCAGCAGCAACCCTAGGATGTGTGGACTAGAAAATGGGGACCAGAAAATGTGATGTAACATGTCCACTGTCACATGTGTTGGATGCCTGGGCAACCTGAGCTTGAGAATTTCCCAACAGAAATGCCAAATCACAAGATTCATTTTGTTTCACTTTTAGAATACTAAATGTGAAAAGCATTGTATTTTATTTCAATTAAATAAAAACAAAAGATCTGAATGAAAATTACTCATGCAGCAGTTAACTTAATTAGGAGAGCCTGTCATGCGGTATTGGGATTAGCTGCTTTTTTATTTATCCCTAAATTAAACAGGAACTAGCAGCATAAAATGATAAAACATTCCAGAACCGAAAAATGACTGTTGTTTTTTTTTTATTTCTCACATAATCCCAGGGGAAAACAAACAAACAATACCAAAAAAAAAAAAAAGCATTTGCTAATAAGCAAATATATAAATTTCAGCTTCAAAAGTGATTCACCTTCAAAAACAGTGTTACACAGCATGAACACTCTTGCATTACCTACTGTCTAAATGCCTATTTGTCACTTTTTTCCAGCACACCTCATATAAGAGAATTGCCCAAAGTATAATCAAGTCTAAGACAATGTAAGTGAGTCTCTTACAGTAAAAGATGATATGAGATGGGACTGATGCCTGTTGATTAATATATTCAGGGGCTAGAAAGGTAGTCTATAAAAGGCAGTCACTCCAATTTAAGAAATGACTTGCATTGTGGAAAAACGAAGTGTTTCTTGACTTTGAGACTTCATTTTTCTGCTTTCACAAAGATATTTCTATTTTACAAGAAAAATCCACCCCACTTTTTTTTTTTTTTTTAACTTTTCTGATCAGTGCTTCATTAACATATGAATCTCTAATCACACAGTGGACAGCATGCTAACAGATCCAAATTCCATGGCTGGAGAGCCTGCTGATGTATCTCACACTGACTATGGATTCTGCGCTTTTTAGCTTTATGACTTCACCAGAGACCTCTCTGGTGAAGACAAAACAAACAACTCCATGGTTTCTGATGGATTTACTGACATTCTCTTAGTCAAAACATACACAAAAATTCTGCCAGCTACATGATGTCTTCATGGTTGCAGCTGTTTGGATGAGATTGTGTTGTCAGTGTTGGACCCGGCGGCGAAGGCCTCACTAAAAATGATGCACTCACTGAGCTGCATATACAAAATAGGTTATTCCACAGATGCTAACTGTTCTCTTGGCCAGTAGTAAAATACAGCTCATCTTCATCATTTTCCACAGTAAGTCCAAAACTGGGTCACTGGTGGTTTCTGTGAATAGCCTAATGCCAGTACATAAATTAGGCTGACTTCCCAGTTTAATGCTTGCTTAACAATGTGAGTGACAGAAATCTACATTTGCAGAATGATACTGCGTGATCTCCTTTAGCAAATTTTAGTATTGCTTCTCAAAAATATTTTAGATATCAGCAACTGTTTCTACTGAGGGTCAGTAATAATACTGACATACTGAAGAAAAATTCTTTGTAATATGAGATTTTGTGGTTCTACACTGTACTTAGGCAGATCTCCTGCATTAGTCTGTAGTCCTTTTTAGGCCTTTTTTCTGCCTGGAATTAATAATATTTCAGGATTACCACAGTAATGTTTATCTTCCGCTGTTTTCCACTACAGACTGATAGTAAAATGAATGATAACACTTAGAAAAATCTCAACAAACCTAGCAAGATAAATTTGCTTTTGCCTGTGGGATAAACTCTAAAATTAGACTTGTGATCTGATAATAGTTTACCAAGTAAACTTTATTCTGGCAAACAAATAAGAGTGGCAGAATTTACAGGAAAAAAAGATGTTATAGGCAACAAGTGCCTTCATAATTACTGTCATTCCCTGGGCATATCAACTACCAAATTATTAATGTGGATTAAGTGCAGAAATTATGATATGTATTCTGACATACTAGTGCAATGTAGATGACAGACGAGAAAAACAGTCCAAGATAAAAACAATTCTGGTCTGACAACAGATGAAAATAAAACAAAGGAAAAATTCCTGAGTTATTCAAGCAAAACACCAACTAAGGAGCCATTTGCCTAAATAAAGATAGCAGAATTAATCCTAATAGAGGTTTATTTATACAGTTTCTGTACTTAAATATAATATTTTAATGAAAGCATGTTATAATCAGGTTCCAAGATTATTTAGTTTGAAATAGTACCACACAGGTGCTTAAATAAAATGATGAGAAATTAAAAAAAATCGTCACTGCATATTTTCTGAAGGCATATGATATTTCAGATTTTACCACTATTATGGCAAGAAAAAAAAGGCTCATTCCTACAGGCTAAGTAATGGCAGATTTGCAACTTCAGCTTTGGAAACACGACTGCTATTGTTGTTGGTACAAATGATAAATGCTGGAAGTTGCTGTATTTTAACCACAGTAACCTCTTTCATTTTTGTTGTCAACGTTCCCAGAGGCATTATGTTCAGATTTTTGAAAGACCAAGGTTATCAGATTCTGCCCTGCTGTACTTCTGTATACAGTACTAATATGTTTTTCAGATTTAAGATCTAATTTAGTTCTTTATATAGTAAAGAAATAAAGCTCCTAACAGCTCCTAATGCTTACGGTAAGAGGTGGAGATGAGTTGTGCTAGAGTGGAAAATATTTTAATATGTAAAGAAAATAATTCATCCAAGATGGGATCTTACTTAGAGATTGCTTTTATATAGATGCAGATGCCAGTTCTAAAGCAGTTCTTAAATTAAAACACCAAGAACAAAAGTGTTCTGAAATTCAAATCATAAGCTGCTTCCCATTCCTTGTACTACTAGGTTTTCTCTATATCCGCTTCTAAAGTCTTCAATTTGATGAAAAATCCGGAATGTGTGTTATATTCTTCTGCAACCCCAGATACCGACCTGCAGCTCTCACTAACTTCAGTATCAATTACTTCTGTGAGGTGAAGGCAGGGCTTAGAGAGACATAAATATGTTACTAATGCAGTTTTACAGAACCATGGTAAAATTTCACTGTAACAAGCAGTCTACAGAAGTGTATGAATGAATTCTTCTGCATATTATAGGTATGAGAATGTATTCAGGTCTTAAACTACTAATTTGCTGCAATAAAAATGGTATCTGTATTACAAAAATACACAGTTCTTTACTGTAATAGTAACATCAGCATTTTCATTCATGAAAAATCCATTCAGTGCTATACAGTGCAGACGCTATGCCTTGTAAGCCAGAGATGAACTGATATGTAGATTCCTTAGCTCAAAAAAATGGACTTTAGAGAATATAAGAATAGTATTTCCTTTGTTCTAAGGAATTTTATCTTCTTTATTGGCATTGGTGAGATAGCTGAAACAAGACTAGTAATGTGGCTGAGGTCTGATTATTCAAGGAGTACTTTCACCATCACTGAACATTGGCTTCTATGAAAATTTTGAGACGTGTAAGAAAATTGCTTTGTTTTATATCATAATTTAGTCCCGCTCCACTTCACTCCACAAGGGACAGACACTGTCTCCTTCTACTTTTATTATGAAGTTTTTTCTTAGGATAACAATTACATAATAAAAATAAATTCTTTTAAATATTTAGCAATTATCTTCTCAAATGTAATTAAAAATAAGTACTCTTAAGTCTGCTGTACATCACTAAAGAACTGAAAGACATTACAAAATTTAAAGGTTACTGTAGTGACAATTATTTGATGCTGAAATGAAGGTCCAGTGCATTTCTGAAAGCCTTATATTGAACCACTGTATTCCAGGACAGCATTAAACAACACGGATGCCTTCTATTAGCTTGTCATATCCACTAATTAGTACATATATACAAAGTTACCTCGTTTACCAAATACTGACCAGAATAAAAATAAAACACCAATTTATGTGGGGTTACCACATGTTTTCATTATCAAAAATTACTGCTTTAGGCAAGAATGAAGGAACAGGTCATTAGAGGGTTAAAATCAGTTCTGATGACCAGAAAGGACAATAATTTTTAAGATATGAAATATACAATATGCTTTATACAAAAATGATCTGGTTTTCTACTTTAAAAAACTGAAACTGGTCAGAGGAATACTATTTCAGTCCAATATGGAAAAAATGTTATTTCTTAAACCACAAAGGGACAGTTTCATATAATGTCATGAATGGAACTTCAGCCTTCAGTAAAAAGGAAACAAAATTCACTTCGTAATATGAACCTCTATCAAAGGTGGAAGAGAGACAAATATTACATGCTATCTGGATTGCCAGGCCAAGAGGGTAAATTTAAGAAACAATTTCCTGGCTTTGGAAACTATAAGCTTACTCATTAAAAATTCCTCTTTTTGTGTGTGTGTGTGTGTGTGTTTGTGTGGTTTGGTTTCTTCCCTTCTATTCCTTTTAGAAAATTTTTTAAAAAGGAAAGAAAACTCTACTGTAAACCCACACACAGCTACAGGCAAATATACTGAGCACTGAACATACCGAATTTATTCACCTAGCGGTCATTTCTGTCCTGCATTGTTAAAAAATGATTTAATACTTTATGCAGTAGTGAGGGAGTGCAGAATGCTTATCCATAGTTGTCAAACACTACAAAGTAGTAGTGATACTAGCAGTTTTAAGGAAAGGTATTTCAGATTTCTGAGTTACAAGTGAGGAAAAAATGTATAAACACATAAAATGGTAAGAGCAATGAATATCCAGATTTTTTACAAATTACTTAAGAAAAAGAGAGGATGCTATTTTTCATATTGCTTCTCATCTGAGACTCTTAGACCATCATTCATTTACCAACAGGTGCTTTAGTTCAAAATCTATTTCAGCTTCAGTAAAGTGCGTTGGGCATATACTTAATCCATCAGCAATCCATGCATCAGACTCATTTGAACATGTAATTTGAGAGCATGATTTACTGTTGTATAATATATTTAAAAATTACCTTCCTATATTTTTTGCCATATTTTTTAGGTACCATAGAGTCTGCAAGCTGGTGACATTTTATTTTGCAATTTTCTAATATTTCACCAAACCAGTTAAAATATTTTAAACAGTCTATTTCCAGCTGTGCTCTGATCTAATTAAAAAAAGAATAAATTACAAATGTTGGATACACTTAAAGTTTAGTTTATGGTAACTGTGGCCTGAGTTAAGCACTGCTTCATGACTTCCACACTCTTTGTCGACCATGACACAAACAGGTTTCTGTTTGTCTTGCCTTCTCAAAAATAGATTATTTGTTTTTATTTTTGTCCTGGCCTTGTCATTGCTGTTGAGATCAGAAAAGATGAATGTGCCTGTTTTGCTTTCCCGACCTTCTGAATTAACAGATGTGCCAGAAGTCTGCAAAAAGCCAATGCCAGCACTACCATGCATAGCATTATACGCATACAGAAGGTAAAGGAAATGTTTTAAACCACGTTAGAAAAAAAAAACAAAAACATTGTATAGAAAACAAAAGCAAAATTAATTCTATATTTTCTTATTTTCTTGTCCAATTTTGTTGTTCCCAGCAAGAAGTTCTGTTTGAAACAGGCTGAATACATATACATTCTGACAAGTCCACAGAACCCAGAGGGACTTCAAAACACTTCTTCAGAAACTTAAAAAGATAAAAAGGTCCTATTTCCAGGTGGCACATAATGACCTGAGCATCTACAGTGCTAAAAAATATAGTTTTTCAGAGAAACACTTCTTAAGTATGAAAAAGCATACAAAACAGAATTGTTGTAATGGTGTTCATGTTGCTACAGTACTCTGATAGATTTGGCAGGGTTTTTTTAAGGCACATCAGTAGTGATTCAACCAGAAGCACTGAAGAAGGGAAATAAAACCAGGACCATCAGAAACACTAGCATTTCTTCTGACAGCAAAAGATTCTGCTGCAATGTGCTGTTTGAGATCACAGTAATGCAGAATTGTACCTTATTTGTTTAAAATAGAGACATCCACATGAATACAACCATGCAATATCGTATTTCCATAACATTTTAAATTCATTATGACATCTCTTCTAATAGAGAAGAAAACAGAATAAATAAGTGATCATTAAACATTGCTATTAAAATTTTCACAGCCACATGGCAGTGCTTCAATGTGCTTCATACAGACGGGTGAAATGCTGGTGCTGTTAAATGCCTTACCACAGGTTCCACAAGGTCAGATTTGCCAAATCTAATAAAACTATTCTGATCAGAAGAATAGCACTAAAAAGCTTACAAGTGACATATGCTGAACCTGAAAGCATCATATCGATTTCCACTGATTTTGAGGAAATTTGGTTTTGTTCAATATTTATTGCTTCTTCCTTAAATGATTGTTGCAAATTGAAGAACCTGAAATCATAAATGTGTCTATACAACACTGCAACAATGACTCTTTTAATAAATATTAGGACAAAGTAATTTCAGAAAATTTTTTGATTATTAATAGTGTTATTAAATCTTATCAAAAAACAAATGTCCACACTATTCCTGTGTAGGGGTAAATACGCTCATAGCAAAGATTAACATCACAGTTCTTTCATTTCATAATATTTCAGGGATACAATAAAATTAGTTTAGGACTGCAAAAACAGATGTAAGAGGATACCATAGTCCCAAAACCACTTTGGTGCACAAGTTACATAAATTATCACAGGAGCTCATTAGACTTGTTCTTGGGGCTCTTCCACTTTGGCAGGGTTTGGCAATTGCTGAGTCATTAAGAGTATATCCTCCTACAGCAGATGAAATTACTACTGCTCAAAGAGTGAGAGTGAGAGTGGGATGGAATTTACCACAGAGAAAGCTTTTGCATTTTTGTACAATGTTCTACTGCTTCCCTCTTTCTGCTTGCAGCTTCATTTCATTGACAGCAACGTTAATAGAATCTTCCTTGGTGGCACTTGTATCAAAAGGAACCATTCTTTTCAAATGTGCTAAAAATAAGAGTCAGACAAAAAAAGTAATTAAACATCTTTAGAAAAAACACATAATCTGCTTTCTGAGCATGTATATGTTTATTTGAAATATGTTTCATGATGTAATATTATCCTTTACACAGCTATAATATGGTATTAATAAATATTCAATATTAATAATGGTATGAACTGAGAAACAGATTTATTTTTCTAGAGGAATATTTTAATGCTATTTTCAATCACAGAATAAAGCAGGGTTGGAACAGACCTTAAAGATCACCTTGATCCAACCACCCTGCCATGGTCCCACCAGACCAGGTTGCTCAAAGCCCCATCCAGCCTGGCCTTGGACATTTCCGTGGATGGGGCATCCACAACTTATCTGCGCAACCTGTTCCAGTGCCTCACCACCCTCATACTAAAGAATTTCTTCGTAATACCTAATCTAAATGTACCCTCTTAGTTTAAAGCTGTTACCCCTTGTCCTATCACTCCACTCTCTAACAAAGAGTCCCTCCCCAGCTTTCCTGTAGGCCTCCTTTAGGCACTGGAAGGCCACTGGAAGGTCTCCCTGGAGCCTTCTCTAAATGAATTTGCATTTTGCAGTTTCCAATTATTCCAGGTTCTTACCATTGTGCAACACTGGACGGTTTTGTTCTAGAATGGCGTCTTACAGCATTATGACATTGTCTTCTTAATTTTAATTTAGTTATTTATAAATGTCAATTCAAATTGTCTTAAGAGCTTATGAAAAAGTATGCATAGAGGGATAAAGAGAGACATCAGCAAACATTGCGGGACTTAATTGTCATGACAATAAAAATCAACATTTACAGCAACTTGTTTTTATTCCGCCATGATATCATTCCTACTATATACCATGTTGAAACAAGAGTGTTGTTTATCACTAGGTCCAAAGTGTCAGAGAAGACTGTGATCCTAGATACAGAAGTTTGGAAAACTGGTGGCTATTTTCTTCTCCATAAGGTCATAGCTTATGAAGCCCTGGAACATAAATTCCCAACAACACCAGAAAGCCAGAAAGCCATATGGCTGCTGGGAAAAGATCCATGTTAAAACCTTGAAGTGATGAACCATACAAAGAGAGAGAGGAACCAATTCACAAAGTTAATGTAAAGCATCTGTAACTCTTGGGACCTTCGTGCTATAAAACTGAAGAAAAGCACAGTGGCCATGAAAAACAATTTCTGAGGATTATTCTTTAGATAAGAACAAATAGTAAAATTTTAGACTAACCATTTGGTCTGATAAAAACGTAGACTGCAAACCATATCTAATGAACAATTCCTTGTATAAATTATGTCAGTTAAATATTGTGCTTTCTAAGAACTTCTTCTATAAACATGAAGACCAGACATAAAATAGTACTAATTACTCCTCCTTTCACCTTTGTGCTGATTGGCAACTTTATGTTAAATGGATGCAGACTGTTTTTTCTAATTATTCTTTCATATTTTCTCCCCTTTCTTCAACCAATTTGGAACTTAAATCTCAGGTTTCCCCTTGAAGATAAAGTATATTAAATGCATCTGCTCTCTCCAAGTCATATGAGACACACATTGGGAAGAGACTTTCTAATACTACCTATTGACTCTATAATCTGTAACGTTTTATGAGTCTAAGAGAGATGTAGTGGAGATACACTAAATCACAAAGGCTTACAAACCGCTCTGGAAACTGAATTTAAAAAAAAAAAAAAAAGTCTTCTATTTCTGAAGAAGTAAGGAGATGAATTAGTCACAGCAAATAGGTGATGACACTTACAGGTAGATTTATTAAAAGCTACAGGAGGTTAGAAGCAAAAGACCTCAAATTAGACTTCACTGTCAAAGCCTCAAATTATAACTAATTAATATCATCACTGAAATTAAAAGTTCATGGAGTTTATTTGACTAAGATGAGTGAAGTAGCTGATTTTATCATTTGCTGTTCAGTGCCAGTTACAAGAAAAGCTTCTTGTAACATTAATAACGCTGCAGAACTTTCACTTGAGAACTATTGCAACAACTTTAAAATACACTTTAAAATTTGAATGGTGGAGTACAGGGTCAGCATAAAACATTCAGTCACTAACCAATGTCTACGGATTAATTCAAATGCCTTAAGGTATCACAAACATCCACAAAGGGATTCAAAAGATGTGATGGGACTTATGGGAAATCTGTGCCTTCCTGCAAAGACAGCTAGACGGATATACTAGGACTTATATAACCAGTTCCTTTCCCTTAAAAATGAATAGGAAAAAGTAAAAACAAACAAACACCTCAGCACCACTCTGGGATTTGGAAAATATTGGAAAATATGAAATATGAAGATCTGCTTCACTTGTGATGTGGAAAATACCTTCCTGAAAGTTTTAGACAAGAAAAAAGTCCCTTAGCCATGACTGAATGCAGTTTCAAACAAAGCCTTCCTCAAATGCTGAAGACTTCACAAATATTTCAGAATGATCAACATTGAATCACTACTGTCTTTCATTCACCCCTTATTTTTTTACCTCTGGAAAGCTAAGTGTTGGTAAAAACCTCTCCCAATTGAATTAGAGAAAAAAATGGTTTGTCAGATTTGTATTCTGGTTCCCCACACACAAACTCTACTGTACCTTGGACTCTCCTCTTTCTTCCCACGAATTAGAAATGTTAGAAAATATCTCTTTCAAGGGCTTGTTCAGTTTATGTCTTTGTTAAGAATGCCCATCAAGTACTGGAACATTAAGAGGATAGAGTTTGATAAGAGCATCTTTTCCACGGGAAATAGAGAGAATGATTCATATTTACTACCACTACTCAGAATAAGCTACTGAAATAAATGAGTTTTAATGCTACTATCAGGCTCCTAACATAGCATTAAATCCAACTAATGCTATAAGCAATGTGTGTAACTGTGATTACTTTTAATGTTTAAAAGAAAATAATATTTAACCAAAATAATAATGAATTGACTAGATACACTTCAGTGTTCAACCCAAAGAAACATTCCTGTTCCTGATAATAATATTCTTTCCTGTATCAAGGAAGCCCCTATGAAAGATATTATATTTTTATGCAAATAGCAATACAATCCTGTTTCAGTTTCAAAACTATAATCCACTAACATTATGTCACTCCTTTGTGAGGCTGATCACCTTTAGCATTTATAAGTCACCGTATTTCATAGAATCATGGAATCATTCAGGTTGGAAAAGACCTCTAAGATCATCTAGAAAAGACCATCCAAGATCATCTTTAACTAGTCCACCAACTTATTCTATCAAATTCAGTGCTCTTTGCTGGTAGAAAAAACAGAATAGAATAGCTTCAGTTGAAATGGAAATTATTTCCCATTATTCAATTTATCTCATTAACTGATCAGCTATATAAAAATAAAGTCTACTTTTCTAACACCGCTATTCCATAATTGCCTCATTTGACCACATTAGAAAAATGTTGCAAGGACATGACAGCACCTTATCGGGCACTTCATCCAGCAAGTTTTTGCAGCAGGTTTACAGAATCAGGGAGTTAACTGAGGTAGAATGGACCTCTTGGAGATCATAGGATCATAGAATGGCTTGGGTTGGAAGGGACCTTAAAGACCATCTAATTCCACCCACCCTGCCATGGGCAGGGATGCCACCCATTAGATCACGTTGCCCAGGGCCTCGTCCAACTTGACCTTGAACACTTCCAGGGATGGGGCAACCAAAGCTTCTCTGGGCAACCTGTTCCAGTGCCTCACCATCTGAATTAAGAATTTCCTCCTAACCTCCAATCTAAATCTCCTTTCTTTAATTTAAAACCATTCCCCTTTGTCCTATTGTTATCTGATTAAGCAAAAAGTCGCTCTCTATCTTTTTTATAATCCCCCTTTAAGTACTAAAAAGCCACAATGAGGTCACCCTCGAGCCTTCTCTTCTTCAGGCAGAACAACCCCAAGTTCTCAGCCTTTCTTTGTAGGAAAGGTGATCCAGCCCCTTGATTATCTTCATGGCCCTCCTCTGGACCTGTTCTAACAGTCCAACTTGCCTGTAAGGTATGGTTTGTATTTTTTTTTTCTATACCCCTACCAGGCTGAGCTGTACTTTAACTTGGAAAGACATTGACAGGGATGATATTAAGGAAAATGGAAAAACAACTCTGAGTTGGGGGAAACTGTTCCTGGAGTACAGAAGAGATTGAGGCTTTCACTCATATGCTTTGTTGCTATTTTTATTATTTAATATACTCTGCAAAAAGATACTAATCACAACCTACAGATTTTGAGAGGAAAAGAAACCAATTAGCTTTAACCTCATCAGATCAACTCAAGATTTATTGCTGATGATTAGTAGTGTACAGTAGTGTACTCATTCCATGACAAAGAGGTTTGGAAGTGCAATGAAGCCTGAAATAGGACTTCCCATGACATAGAATGGAACTGGTTCCACTCACAAGGTTGCCAGAATGCAAACTGGCTATATTGAAAATAAATGGAAGGTGATATCCTTCTGAAGAAAAGTTTTTCATATCCACATGCTGATATCTGGTGCGCTGAAAAAAATTACTCAAGAAATTTTTCCTAAGTCAGTAATGACACTCACGGAAGGGTGTTCCTGCACCTGAGAAAGATCTAGTATGTCCTATCTTTTACTGAACAGTTCCTAGCTGTATCAGAGATCCTGTAACCTTTTATGACTAAGTTATATGTACACTAAGGGATAGAAAGAATAGTTAAAAACAAATTTTGAAGTACAAGCAGAATTAGTGAATTCAACTCTTACTGTTAAACTGCTTCAAAAACATAAGATTAACCAGTACAAATGAAAAATGTGGGAAAGAACTTTTTGGCTGAGGATGTGTCTTTGGAACCTGAAAAGATACACAACTTACATGTGTATGATTGTTCATGGAGAGATTCAGAAAACAAGTGCAGCCCTTTTATTTGGGCTAGGTTTGGATGACAAACAGATAATATTTTATTACTCAGTTAAAAAAAAAAAAAAGTATCACTGTGATGTAAAGTATTTCCTAGACAAAGACACCCATCTTGTATCTAATACTGAAATACAGCAGGACTCTTAAGATGATTCTAGCATTTTTTGTCAAAAAGTAGAATGTCTTGCTCTTTCAAGTAAAACAGCATTAAAAGAGGAAATAGATTACTTGTGATTTTTTTTTCCCTCTGAAACAATACTTACAACCTGATTCTGAGAGCAGCGAGGTGGACAAAAAACTGTTTTGAGTTCGCCAACTAGAAGAGGGAGCAGCCACTTGTATATCAGAAATGTCAGCATCCATTTCCACATCCTATGAAAGCCAAACAAAAATAAACAAACCTCGTTACATTAAACAGCTGTAATCTTTAACAAAATGCATACAGTAATACATGGGTATATGCTGTGATTTCACACATCCTGGAAAACACCGTTTTGAATTCTCAGACTAAGTATTGCAGTTAGGATCAAATTAATTTGCTCATGAGTTTCATGCCTGTTCCATCACTACAAAAATCTTAGCACAAACTGCTTTGCCTTGAGAAAAGTATTGGGAGCACTACAAGTCTTTGTCAATATAATAATTTGTTGCAAGAACATTCTCTTCTCTGTTTACATAACATCCACAGTGCAGGGCGTATTGGCATGGCAAACATCAGGAAATAATGAATTTTTCATCAATGAACAGTCTACATTAATTTACTGAAGTTCAACCTGTAAATAATAACAAAACTTAAATACATTTTGCCCACCACTGAAGAAACTAATTTCACTGATTTTTCATAACAAAATACCTCAAGATGTTTTTTTCATTTTTTTCTTTTAGCCATTAAATAAAGTTTGAATCACAATATTAGTATTTACATCTAGACCCATACAACACAGCTTTTCGGTGAGCAAAGTCATTTGGTCTATAAGCTAGAAAAAGAAGATAATTTTTAAAAGGCCATTTAAACAAAAATCTCTGTAAATCTTTATCAGCAATACAGCAAGCAGTCCACAGTTGCGTTACCTTCCAAAATAAGATTAAAAGCTTGGCTTGGTATCCAAATTACTCAGTTTCTTGAAATGAGAAGACACAATAATGCACAAATGCATCAGTACATAAAACATGCCATTTTGCTACTGAATTCTTATCATAAACACCCCTGGAGAATTTTGTTAAAACATCATGCAATTTATTATCCTACTAAGATTTGAAAACCAAACAGAAAACAAAATAAAAATTCAACATTAATTTAGAGATACAATGAGCTTTTGTCCCATCAATGAAGAGGGATTTACTTCTATTAAGACTAATGGGAATTATACATATTAATCCCCTTACGTGCTGATGAGAGACTTAATACCTAAAATGTACATAACACAATAACAACTTCAGAAGAATAAAAAAAAAGTTTTTTCATTCTGCTTCCAGAAATGCTATGTTAAGGTAGAGCTTTTTATTTTTATTTTTTTTTTTTAAAAAAAAGGCACTTCTACTAGCATCCACAATACACAATGCCTTTCTCATTACAGAAATTTCAACTTTCATAATGCACCTTTTCTCACATGTTTTACTCACATTTAGGTATGTTTGACTAGATCATAGAGCAGTTTATGTTATATGGACCTTAAATATCACCTAGTTCCAACCCCCCGCCATGGGCAGGGACACCTCCCACTAGATCAGGTTGCCCAGGGCCCCATCCAGCCTGACCCTGAACACCTCCAGGGATGGGGCATCCACAGCTTCTCTGGGCAACCTGTTCCAGTACCTCATCACCATCTGAGTAAACAACATCTTCCTAACGTCTAATCTAAATTTACCCTTTTTTAGTTTAAAGTCATTCCCCATTGATAGTTGTTGGTCAGATGTTTATAGCAGGGAAACTGTCCTAAAATATTTAAATATATCCATCATAACATTTATCTTTAGGTTTCTTCTCACTTTTTCTTTTGATTTTGCTTTAGTTGGTATTCTCTATTATTTATTTTATTATTACTGTTTGTTTACCTTCTTTTCCCCCAATTTCTTCTTTAGCTACTATCCTTTCTTTGTTGAAAATCACTGTCAGCCTCCGGCCCCCATTATTAGAGGAAATATTACATTTTAACCTATACAAATAGCAATTATGATTTTCCCAGGCTTCTAAGCAACAGGTATTTCATGGACATCTGACAAGGCTATAGCGAACTGGAAAGACTGAGGGGTAACAAATCAAATCATAAGGAAGGAAGAATAATAACTGTTTTTAGGAGAACTTTCACATTGGTTTCATTTTTGCTCCTTAAAATGAAAGAGGCTAGGACATGGGATTAGTTAATATCTGTCTGAGATTAGTGCTTGCAAGCAAGCTGAATGAAGTGTGTTACAAGAAAGGTTAGGAAGAAGATCATATCTGAGGAGAAAGTTTAACAATTCTGGATAAATTAGTTGTGGAATTAATGTAAAATATTTTACAAAAAACTCCCTTTCTTAACACATCTATTTTCTTATTTACCAAACATATTTGTCAGCTTTATACAGCAGAAGCTCTACATTGTGTATAGAGCATGAAACAAAACCATCAGAAAGAACGAACTTTGATGTCCTTGACTATACACTTCTACCAATCAACTTTAGAGACTCCTTACTGACAAATCATCAACATTTTAAAAACATGAAAGAACAATGCATTTGAGTTAGTTCCAAGGGAGGGTAAGAAAGGCAAGCATTAAAAAGGGATTTTTTAGACTAAGCCAGCCTGATCACTGAAATCAGATTAGCACCCGTCTGTTACTTGTTTTTGAACATTCTGTTCCATTTGTAACAGCTGTGACAGCAAAGAAGACTGTATGTCATGCAAAAACCCAATTAGGCCTGACTAAAAGAAAGCCATTAAATGCTCCTTCTTGTCTAAAGAAAGAGGAAATATTGTTTTGAAATCAGCCTTTTACGGATTCTGAACATAGAGTTCAAATCACACGATTCGTAAGCTCAGTCAGCTTAGTGCAATACTATATTCTAACTCTCAGCTGATTGCATTCCACTTAGATTTTCAATATTTTCCAAATTTCAGTGGTTATTGAATTAGTAACTCTTGTGTGAAGGCAACACAAATTCCAGAAATTGAAGATTATCACTAGCAATAGTCTGAAAGAGAATCTGCCCTGTTTCTTGCTTTCTTACTGAAGAACAACATGGCTATCCTCAAGTAGCTCAATACCTTCTTACAGCATCAACTCACTAAGCTAAAATACACTGTCTTCATTTTACCTTTTCTACTTTTTAGAAGACCTACTGATAAGTAGGTCAAGATTTCACAAATCAAAGACTGCTGCAAAGGAGGCAGGGAACACAAACAGCTTGAAGTTTTTCGAAACATGGTGCTCGATCCTAGACTTTGAGCTCAGCTGCTTAGAGACACACCTGAAAATACATTGCTAATGAATCTTGATTCATTGCAGTAGCAGAAACACTAGCACAATTCTTCAGTTCTGGTCATTTATTTGAATCACTGCCTAGTTCTGTACCATAAGAAAATGTAGGTGTCCTAAAGTAAGGTGCTATCATAAGGACATGCAGTAACATGAAGTAGTATGATAAGGAACAAGCTAATATGAACAGAAAGAAAGCATGTTAACAACTGGAAAGGTGGACTTGTTCCAGGCAATGGTTCTAAATTAAGAGCCCTGGATTTGTATTTCAGGGAGTTAGGAAATTATGCTTAACCCTGCTATCAGTCAGATGAGTGACCTTTAGCAAATCACTTCGATGTTTGACTCAGTTTTGTTTATGTATGAAATGGACATGATCATTTGTAAAGAATGCAAAAATGAACTAGTGAAAAATCATTATATGCAATCTACAAATTAATATTCCCTTTAATGCTGGAAACAGGTTTCAATATTTACCTTCTACATGAAAGGAAAAGGGAAAAGTGAACAAACCAAGCCAAAAATTGCTATAGAAGAAATTTGACAAAGCAATGGCATAAGTAAACACTTGAAAATAGTAAGACACAGGATAGCTTTTCCATGGAATTTTTAAGATTTTTTTTTTTTTTTTTTGGAAATTTTCACTTGGTAATGAAGACACTTCTGTCATCAAATTTTACACCAGCCATAGTAGCTACATAAAATTCTGCCACTCCAGGACAAAGCAACATTCACGTATGATTTATTCTGTGTTAATACTGTGAGATAATATTACATTAAGTAAGCTCAGATTGCTGAGTGAAAGTAATCACAAAACAAAAGTGGAGTACACACACATACCTTGAATTGTTGGACTCTTTGTTTTGAATCTTCCAGCTGCTGCCGCAGAGAACTCACAATTTCTTTATACTTTGTATACCTTTCCTCAATCATTTCCCTTCGGCAGTGGGACTCCTAGAAATGCATCAAAACATCTAAATGATTTTGTAATGTGAAAAACAGTTAGTAAATGTTGGCTGGCTATTGTAAATACAGGTATCACCCAGAATTTTCCATACAGCAATGAACAAACGAATCACTAACTTTTAGAGGCTGAAATACAGGGACCATATGAAAGCATGATGTTCTGTACAGAAGAGTAATATTAAAATGAATACAGGTTAAAATGTGAACATTTTAACGCCTCATCCTTAACTGGTAAATGAGATCTTGTAACTCTTTCTAAAATTGATTAGCATCATAGCTTCTAACAAAGAATTCTGTAATGGAGAAAAATTAATTACAATTCTTTAGAAACAGATGCTTCAAGAATAAAGTCCAAGGATATGGACTAAAGCAGTATTTCAAAACAAGAAAACCTAATGCTTCTCATAAGTAGCTAAGGATTCACTTGAATGAATACAGCTACCCCACAACTTGTGAGGCATTATCAGATGAAGATTTACTTTGTTTCCTTACACTTACAGTGAAAAAAATAAGGGAACAGCTTTCTAACTCTAGAAAGTCATGAATGGCTTTGAAATACTTTATTCATGCATACCACTTGAGAATAAAATATGCTAGATATGAATCATACTACCATAGGACATTGTTATATAGCTCTTTGACAGGATCTAGAACACTTCTCCTATTGTACAAAATATTCCAACGCATTACTTCAAGTAGAAGAATTAATGGAAGTTCAAAACTGACATAATTCTCACAACTAAGGTATAAAACTTACTTTCCTTGAATAATAAATGCATAAATGATAAATTACTTACTAAACAACATACACTTGTTGGGAGGGTCTCATGTTAAGAAAGCAGTCTTTAGAAAACTTAAAAGTACATGGGAGAGGAACAGAGCTCAAATTAAAACAAAGGATTTGGGTTCCAATCTCATAAATGCTGGCTAAGTGATAACTAAGGCAAACTAGAAAATGACAACATAATTTCATAGTAACTTCAAGTAAAGAGTGAAACTGTGAAGGAGATCGTAGGAACTCCACATTCACGCTTCTGTTTTGCCTAGCTTAGAGCAGAATTTTTCCTACAGCTAAGTAGAACCATCAGAAACAGAAGACAAATGTCAACCTCTGTCAGAGCAAAAGCTCTTCTGGGGATACTTGGAAACATGAAATTGAAGTTATACATCTCAACAATATTTTTCTATTAAAAAAAAATCAATTAGCATTTTTGTTCCTAACTCTATTGATAATGACATCAATATCACACCATAAAACAAGGTCTGAATCTGTTCTAGTATGTCTTAACACATGACCTCATGCAAGAACATTTTGAATAAACAATGTTCCAAACAAGTATGTTTTGAAAGGTTTGTGAATGTGTGAGGAGGAGAAACAACAAATGAAATGCAAAATGTTACGCATCTATCTATGATTTAATACTGATTTAAAATTTATTTTGTCCAGTGAGAACCCAAATTCTTTTTTAGTAAACCACTGACTTCATTCATGGGAAGCAATGATAATGCAGTGGTTAAGCCACTCAGCCACTAATTTAAGGCTATATGTTCTTGACAGTACCTCATTGCTACTGTCAAAAAGTTCCACCGACAGTGATAGTGAGAGAGAAGATTTGACAATTGTAAACAAAAAATATGTTTAAAAATAATAATAAAAAAAGGATCTGAAAGCTCATCTATTTTCACTCATTACTTTAAATGTTGAAAAAAACTGGTAGAATGTATTTTATTACAGTATTTTGAATGTTAAACAATGAATATCAGAATTCAACACTCAGCACGCATACTCTGAGTCAGTAATTAGGCCCTGACCTTTTACATTCAGTACTCAATGTTGCTTACTATATGGAACACCCCAGCAGTAGTACTAACTAGGACTAAATTAATGACATCAATAAAGCTATATTAACAACAACAACAAAAAAGGCTTACTGTATGGTTTTTTCATATGTAATTCTATATATCTCATTAACTGATTTATCTATACATATGGGGAGGATATTAACTAACCAAAATAATTTAGAACTACTGAAAAAGAGTTAAGTAAAATATTTCTCACTCCAGTATCTTTGAAATCTTCTAACAGGCTTAGTTTCTCAGGAACAGACTCCAGATGGTCTAAAGCAACTCGAGTACTCTAAGGAAGAGAACACAAGAGAAAACATTAAAAAAAAAAAAGGAGAAAATAAAGAAAAAAGAAGTAAATCAAAGAGTCATACAGTTTTTCCTCATACAGTTGAAGTTTCATGCCTTTGATCATTCTTATGTCTGATACACCATCAATTTAGAAGCAATTATGTTGTCTGTCTTGTTGTATGTTTCTTTCCTAAAAATTCCTAACATTGTTTTTAAGGTTGTAAGAGATACGCTTCCTACTAAAAATAGGAGATCAAGTTTCAGACCAAATGGGATTCATTTGCACCTCACAAAAATGAACCTGAAACCAATACACAGGCCCAACAGACCAAATTGGCTAGTGAACATGAGACAGTGATTTCTCTGCTTCTCTAATTATTTAGTTTAATTAGGAAAAAAATGTACTGGCAGACAATGATATTAGGATCTATTCCTATAAAACAATCACTTGGTTAACAATTAACGATCACGTTGCTCTCATCCCACTGCTAAATTCTGCACTAGGAATGGAAGATTCAGTAGGAGAAAAAACAGACATACACCTGGCTTATCTTACTTTAGATGAAGTCTAAAATATGGCTCTTTTTTCGGAATAACTTCTGCTCTTCACACAATGTACAATGAAGCAGGAAAACATCCCAGTCAATGGTGCTTGAAGAATAGGAACATTGTCACCACAGGTAAGAGGAAAGAATTTTGAGAGATGGTTGAACAAGAAGCTCTTGAAACTTGCTGCTTTGAGAGCAATAGGAAGAGTAAGTGGAGAGCCTACAAAATGGGGGAAAAAGGATTGGCCAGCAAGGATATTTTACATTTGAGGAAGCACAGGAAGAGTTGTCAAAAGTGAAACAGAGTAAAACAAAGATGCCTTAGTCATTTAGTGAGAACAAGAAAATAGAAACGAGACATGGAAAATAAGGTGGAGATAATCTAGGTATAAAGCTAAAACACGAAGCACTTTTATACTAAAGCATTAATTTTGTTAGATTTAAAATCTTAATTTTAAAAATAGTACAGGAATTATGTAAGACTGCATATACGGAGATATGCCTGGAAGACAAGTAAACCACTTCCTGCCATGGGAAGCATTGAGGACACCCAGTACGAACAAGTCCTTAATTGCAAGGTTGACATCTGACGATGACTAATGCTGACAAAATCCTGTAAGGACAGGAAGGTGCATACTTGGGCTGATCTCCAGTGAAGAAAGTAGCTCCAATCAGTTTCGCAAAATTCAGTCAGAACTAATAAAGTTTATTAACTTGTAACAAGAAAATAGTACATTCTGTCTCAACAGCTGCATGAGGTGTTAGTAGATTTTGCATTTGGCTAGCTGTGGTTAGACCAAACTAAAATTTATCATCATAAGAAATCTTGTATTTTAATGTGCAATTTAATTCGCTGTCAAGTTTGGTTTTTTTTTAACTTACAAAACTCATCTACAAAGATTTATTAGGAGAAAAGTATTGTTTTTCCTGTAACATATATGGTTGTTTACCAGAAAAGAACTATAGAACTTGCAGATGTACATTAATAATGAATGTATAAAATGGATTCTTCTTCATATTTCCAGCGTGCAGTCAGGCAGGAGGCCTACATATAGTGTTTAAAGTGTTTTTCACAGATTATAGCATAGAATTTTTTTTATAGCTATGAAATACTTTTTTTTTTTTTCCAAATGTTACTATACCTCTCCACTTCAAAATACAATTGCCCAGAGGTATCTATCACTCACTAATGTTTCCCTCTTCTAAGTATCAACCATTTCACTTTTACCACAGTAAAGCCGTAGTCATTCATATTTCATGCTTCATTTACAGTGGCCTTATGTTCATCAAAGCATTGATTTTCCACTACATTAATTTATGATGAATTGTAACGTTTGCTTCTTCTTTCCTGAGTAACCCCTGGTCTGCATGCATGCTTCTGAGGCTGAGAAATATATGAGAGACGATAGACTCTAAGCAATCAAATCTCTACCTGGCCTCATGAAATGCAAACTTAACTATATGTGAATCAAAATATTGATTCACAACATTCAGCAGTCATCCTGCTATCATACAGATACATGTGCATGAAGTTTTTGATTCTGAAGAGCAAAAACTCTCCCACCCTTTCAGAAACAAACTCCTTCCTCAAGGAAACAATCCAAGAATTGTAACAAAACACCATCTCTTTTCTTGGTCCAGCACCAAATTAAACTATAACTACTTTAAGCTTATGGTATATATTACCTAACACATTTGCTGAAGGAGTGAACTGCTGGAAAACAGACATTTGAGATGTCATACAGAATTGAAATAAAACTGTAGGGGACACAAGACAAATTTAACATAGTGACTTCTCATGATGCTATGAAGTATATTCAGTTTATAGCAGTTTTCTTTTCCAACTACAAAGATTTTTTTTTTTTTAATAAAGACCTGTAATCTTTTCTCATCATAAAAGGAACTCAGGTGCTAAGTGTATGCCCACGTCTGAAGCCATCCCATTTGTCAATTCCTTCTCTAAATTCCAGTGACAATACCTTATGTCAACACACACTGTAAATGAAGGAAGGTGCTCATCATTTCTTCTCTCCAAGTATCTCCTAAACATATCCCATCTATTTCACATACCACTTGTGAAAAATTTTAGCTGTGCCTCAGCTTGTGTCATTTAAAGCTACTGTTACGTTATTAAATGTCATCTTGAAAGCAGAAGACCAACCTTTGGGCTATATGCATACTCAGTCCTTAGTTTCTGGGTCTTATCAAAATCATGTGGATAAGGGTTGATATAGGCTTCTTGGATTTCTGAGAGTTTTTTTGGCTTCATGAAATGTAATCCTAACTTCACACACAAAATGATGGGTTCTGAGCTAACAATTACCGAGCAGGAATGAGATCATGAGGTAAACGACATGCAGTTCCAAGATTCTGCTAATTCAGTGCTCAATAACAGTTAGAAAAGCTAAATCAACATAGGACGTAATTACGAAAGGAAAAAAGCAAGCCAGAGAACATAACTATTCTGAAGTATGACTCCACAGCAAGTTCGCATCTTGCCTACTGAGTGCAGCAGTGGGAAGCTGATATGAAGAGAAACAGTTAGAATGGGGAAAGCTCAGAGAAGAGCAAGAAGATCAGCCAAAGCCATGGAACGCTTCTTCCACATGAGGAATGATTAAATACAATCATTCAATGGAGTAAGACTCTTCAGAAAAGACAACAGATGCCTGAGGGGAGAAATTACCAATTTGCTTAAAATCACAAGTCACACAATGAGAGAAAATTTTATATGGGTTTAAGCAGAATTCGGGTCAGTTTATGAATGAGAAACCTCAGGAAAGGATTCCAAATGCATAGAAACTACATCTACGTCCAGAAGTCTCTGAGCTTTGAATGGCTGGAATCTGACCAAATGAATGAATGGGAAACAAAATGTTTGCCTATCCTGTAACATACACTCTTCCCTAAGCTTTATATTTGGTTGCTTTTACATTCTAAAATTGTCTTTAGTTTTCTGAGCAGTTTGTGAAGTGATTTGAATAGGACAACATACACTATCATATTCAGAGACAGAAATGTGTGGCAATGGCCACAAGATAGAGCACAGGAAGTTCCGCACCAGCATGCGAAATAACTTCTTCACAGTGAGGGTGACAGAGCACTGGAACAGGCTGCCTAGGGAGGTTGTGGAGTCTCCCTCTCTGGAGATATTCAAGGCATGTCTGGACGCCTACCTGGGCAGCCTGCTTTAAGGAGCCTGCTTTGGCAGGGGGGTTGGACCCGATGATCTTTCGAGGTCCCTTCCAACCCCTTCGATTCTGTGATTCTGTAATATGTTCCCTTTTCATAAAACCAACCAAGAAAATTGTGATGTACAACTAAAAACAGAAAAAATAAAAAGCAAAGTTTCCTAGGGAAACGTCAATAAAGAAGAAGGAAAGAAAATAGTATGTTGAAAAACGTGAGAGAAAGGTGATGAAAAAGCTTTTAGCTGCCCCACAGAAATTGGTCTGGTAATTTAGTGAAATGCACAGCAACCTCTACAACATGGATCAAATGCCACACTTGTATCATTAATGACTTGCATCATTAATTCTATTAAGAGAGATGGATTTAGCCACACAAGATAAAATATGAAAAAGGATGTTGGAAGCACCTGAAACGGAGGGCATTTAAGTACTGTTAACTTTTTTCCAAGAAACTGCAAAGCTATATGCCATAATGCATACAAATAATCCTAAAGAGAGTAATCACATCTGTTTGCTCATTATTTAACAGGGAACAGAAGGTACTGATGGAACTGATAAGAGGAAGAAACACCAATTTTACTGAGTGAAGCTGTATTCATAGTATTTTATTTAACAGCAGACTCCTCCATAGAGTGAGTGCTGTTAATCTTCATGCTTTTAAAATAGACTATTTACTTTGAAAAGGGGCATTATATGTTTTCAGAGAATGATAAAACAAATTACTCATTTTCCACAACTTCATACAAACATTTTGATGTTCAAACTGCATGTGAACAGTTAATCCTCCTATACTGATGTATTGTTGTTGATAGACAGTTTCACACTATCTCAAGGGACCGATCTAAATTGAGATCACATACACATATTATTTTTAGTTTTGAAGCTTCAATGCTAAATTCACAGAAATCAAAGCAGGTTTGTGTATAGTTCTCTTAAATTTTGTCTTTATATTCAATAGACTGAAAACACATAAAACAGAAAACAAACTTCACTGACTTTCACATATGGTGCTCTTTTCTGAGGTAGGTAAAAACAAATGACTATCTGTATAGCACAGATATTTCTGAAAATTAGAGCTGACTTAAGTAACCGTTAGCTAATCCCCAAAGAATATCCATAAAAAGATTAAATGCAACTATAATTTTAACTGACTGCAATGCATTTCATCAGGGAGTTACACATAATTCAGATGAAGGATGTAATCTTAAAGGTGACCTATGATGACTTATTTTTAAATTGACTTAGCATGTTGTATACCTAAATAGCAAGAATAGGATGTATCTGGCACTTTTAAAGGTATCTTTTGCTTTCCCTGTTAATCTGCAAAACTGTGCATTGTCAGCTTCCATCTCCAGAACTAGATTGATGCATGATAAGCTCTTCTTTTAACAATGTGTGGTTCTATTTAAGAGGCCTGAGTTTGTTTGTTGACCTTCATATACCAGGCAAATTCCACTCTCAATGGGACATTCTGTGACCCAGTACATCTTCCATATGGAGGGAACTTTAAGAGAAAACAATATAAATATTGTATATCATTATATTCCACTTATACCACTTCTCAATTATACCATTGTTTTGATGATTTCAGCACATTAAGAAATCAATTTACGTTTATGAAATAAACAATACATATAAATCTGAGTTACACAACATAAAGTTCAATTGACTTTTATTAAACAATATTGTTTCATTGATGTTCAAGCTAGTAAGATTTTTTTTTTAAGCAAAAATTGCACTTGTACTAATGAAAAACAGCAAACCTTTGTTAACAAAGCATTGCAAATGTCAAACTAACTGAACTTTTAATTCAGACTCCAGATGATTTTGTATAGGGTGGACAACATTTTAATTAACAGAGCTTCATGGATGCTTCATTTAACATTCACAGTGACATGGACCATCTCTTTTCTCATTCATTATCACTTAACATCCCTATGGTAACTACAGGAATTGTTTATAGGGAAAAACATTAGATAAGTGTTTCACAAATTTTCAGTTTGATGCATACTAGTAGCTGGAAATGTGGAGGAGGTAGTACAGTCTTCTGGCAAGCCAGCTGTCTGTGAATCATCAGCTAGTGCTCTTAGTACTACTGGGGTACACAGAACTAAATTTTAAGAATCTGTTCTTTATAATTTACTAAGATTTTGATCAAAGATATCCAGAAATAATTACAGGATACTAAAAGAAATATAACATATGAGGCAGAGTGTGTAATATAAAGTTAGTGGGCACAGATTTTTAAAAGGTATAAAGACTTCCTTGTCATTCATAATGCTAACATCAAACTTCTGAAGCTTTGCAGACTAAAAATATTTACATGTAATTTACATTAATTTTTTTCTACACTAACAGTATTCATTAAGCCTTTCAGAAAACATTACCAAAATTAATTCACAGTCTCCATGAACAAAAAATATTGTTCAAATTTATAGCTGAAAAAAATCTGAATGCAAAGAGAAGTGATTTAGCCAAGGTTTCAGAGCAAATTTGTGTCAGAGTAGGAAAAAAATTAGGAATTTAACTTATAGATTTCCCCACTTTAATCAAAACTTGCATGACATTGAAAAAGTAAAAAACACTATAGTAGCATTAATAGTTCTAACTAATTTCTGTGTTTCTAAGGTTATAATTTGACAGAATATAAAATTTAAATCTAAAATGAAGGCTTTGCAGTACATTAGAAACATTCTAGTAAACAAGACAATTTGTTGTCAAACAATTTTAACTTTTATGATAAATTAAGTGAGAAAATGCATGCTATAGCACATATATTTTTATCTTATCACACTATAAGCATCCTATATTCCGTGAAAGAATTCACAGATGCACCCTCCCTTGATGAAAGGTCAACATTTTTAAGTGGAAGAAACAGGACTCCTCTTTAAAATTACACTTACATGCATATATATTCACACTACATTAAAAAAAATCTTTGGTGATGACCATTGTATATTAATATTCCTGGGTAAACTAAGAAATAACTTATGATATCTAAAAAAATTAGTCTCTTGTAATAAAGATTCATACTGATATTTCTACTTTCTCTAACAGAAAACCAGGATTATTTTGGTTTATCAAAATCTGGCAAAAATGTTCAATATTTGCAACTTGTAGAACATGTTATACTATCTTCACAATACCAAAAGGAGCTTTCTGCCTAGAGAATCTACGGGCTGTGTTAGGAGGAGTGTTGCCAGCAGGTCAAAGGATGGGATGGAATGGGAGTCATTTAGGTTGGAGAAGACCTTCAAAATCAGCAAGTTCAACCATCAACCTGACCTACTCAATCCCATCACTAAACAATGTCCTTTAGTGCCATGTTCACATACCTCTTAAATAAAGGAGGCGATACTTCCCCTATACTCAGGGCTGTTGAGACACATATGCAGTGCTGGGTCCAGTTCTGGGCTTCCCAGAGCAAAAGAGACATGGACATACTGGAGAGAGTCCAACGAAGAGCAACTAACATTGTTTAAAGGACTGAACCATCTCTCTTATAAGGAAAGGCTGAGAGAACTGGGATTGTTCAGCCTGGAGAAGAGAAGGCTCAGGAGGGATCTCATCAATGTGTATAAATACCTGATGGGAGGATGTAAAGAAGACAAAATCAGGCTCTCTTCAGTGGTGCTCAGTGACAGGACAAGAGGCAATGGGCATAAACTGAAACACTGGGGGTTTCATCTGGACATCAAGAAATGCTTTCTCACTGCAGACACTGCACTGATGCTGCAGGCAGCAGCAAGGAAGAAAAGGAAGGTGAGTGCCAGGAGAAAAAAAACACCTGGCTATGAGTGCTATCAGGCAGCAAAAGTTACTTGGTGGGAGTGAGCAGAAGAAGGAATTGGGGAACCTTAGGAACGTTCTCTATCCCCAGCAAAAGGAAGTGACACACTGGCTTACTGATGAAAGGAAAGGAAAGGGAGAGGCAGGCAGGATGGAGGATCTCAGAGTGCTGCTCCTCTCCCAGGCATTTGTATAAGATCAAAGAGCTGCTGTATTCTGGGAGGACCAGAAGGCCTTTGATGTAATGGTAGTCTTGGCAAGACACTACATAAGCAAACTGAGAACAGAAGAAACTATTAACCCTTAGATTTAAAATGTCCTAAACATTCATGCATGCAAAGTGTGACAACCATGAAATAGTCACAAGAGCAAATTGCACGGTGTGCTTATTGATGGAAGACACATTGAGAGAGAGAGAGAGAGAGAGAGAGAGAGAGAGAGAGAGAGAGAGAGAACAAAAAACAGAGAGCCCTAACATGAAGAGCATCAGGCAGTCCATAATCTCTGTGTGAGACGCACTGGGGACAACCAGCCTTCCTGTTCTTCTTTTAAAATGGGTGATAAATCAGACAACTGATGCAACATTGAGCCTACTACTACAGTAGAAGAATCCGGTAGCTTTCACATTGCTGAGTGTGTCCAGACAAATTTCTTTTTACTGGTATTCAAAACCTTATTTTCATGAATATAAAACACAAGCTAAACCAAAACACACAAATGTTCATACCGGAAAGGAAATTTATATTAAAAAACCAATATGCAGAATACTTAGAAAATGACTGGAGTTATCCTAAATTTATGACTTTAACAAAAAGCTGAATAATGTCCAGAAAAGTCTGATCCAAATAGTTTATGCAAGTGGTATCCTCAGTTCTGGGTTCTCTACCAAAAATGCAAGCTGTCTTACTGATCAAATAATACATAATGCATATGTTCACTGGAATAACTGGTTGATTTCAAATTCAATTTCCCAGTATTTTTAGTACTACTAAGGCAGAGGAATCTGACTTGCAGTTTATTCTCACAAAGACTCTGATGTAGAAACCCACCGAAGTCAAAAGCACCACACAGTAGCAGTGTGTTAATTATGAGGAGTAGATACACTTCCCATTGCAGCTACACCTGAGAACACAATACAGACTTTTTTTTTTCCAGGAAAATCATATAGCTTTATATGTAAATAACATAGGACTAAATTCTATACGTAAGAACGAAGCTACACCCAAGAAGATACACTTTACTAAACTACACTTTACCTGTAGAGAAATCATACTCATTCTTGCAAAATACCAGACTACATAACTGATTACTAAAGTAATCAGGAAAATTACTCATTAATAGCTATGTAATATTTAAATCCAATGAATTGAACAGTATTTAAAAAATCCGAACAAAACACAAGTGATTTGCCTGGCATAATAAAGGAACTTTACAGCAAAAGTAAAATCAGTGCCTTGGGAGCATTCAACAGCCTTAGGGACAATCATACCTTTCTTGCCTGAAGTCTCAGTGTTTAACATTACACATCTTCCTATGTCAGCAATAATGAAAGAATTGATTGACTTCAAGTTCTAGGATTTAGTATTAAAAACCTGCACTCAGATGTTACCTCTCAGTTTGCAATATGAAAATGATATTTTACTGATAATAATCCTCTACCTCTTCTATCTGAACGATAACTTGAAACAAACAAAAATATCGGGAAGATTTAGAACTAAATGGAGGAGATTAAAAGTATATAAAAAAAGAAAGACTTCAGAAAAAAATAGAAACAAACATCATCACCAAACACACACTGAACTTGCATGAAATTTTGCTATTTGCAAGCAATTACCCTCTGCCTGTGCCAAAACTGGGCTTTAGGAGCAGAAAGTACATGGCATTTGCAGGCAGCTTGACTCATGGTTCGTGAGAAATGGATGGCAGTGGATACATGCCTGACTAGTTGTCATGTAAGCAAACCATGATTAAGAGATGCTTCTGAACAGAACTAATGTCCTGGCAACAATTTACATTCACACAGCACTATGCAAAGTGCCAGGCCTCTGACTTTGAGCATTAATTCCCTATTCCTACAAGGCAGGAGTTCCAACACTGCACTCTGATTTACAAAGGGCCTTTTATGTGTGAATGCAAGTTGTTTGTTTGTTTTTTGTTGTGTTTTTTTTTTTTTTAACATATTCAATACATTTTAAATATATTTTTGAAATCCGAAGCAGTTTTCAAAGACAACAGTTATCAAGGAGGATGAAATAATTAGCACTAGCAAATTTTAGAAGTCTATATTTGCAGACTTACACTGTCTCATTACTGGTTTCTTTACATGAAATTTTCTGAGTTTCCAATAAAAAGAAACTATAGTTCTTACAGATACTATTGTATGATGTCTTATTGGAGTTGCCTATAAAAGAAAAAAAAAGCAGACTCATCCCAGCTAGTCCACCTGGTAGACTTACTAGCTTGAGTCATGCGGATAATTGATCCAGCTGCATTCATGGCACGTACATACATTAAGGTTTTTGTCCTTCAAACTTATTATCTTAAAATGATATTCTCCATGCTTTTGGTTCCAGTGCTAATGTGGGCAGACTCTGTCTGCACATCCAGTGAAATGTACACACAAGTCACTGGAGTAATTATATCTAACACATATACCTCAACTGTTTGGCAAATAGTTTAATGTCTCAACTATGTTGAAGAAAAACATCCTCAGTATGGCTCAAATCTACCACATTTCTCTTCCTAGGGATGTGGACTGAACTGTACAGAAAAATACAACCTTACACTTCATTTGATATAGCTGTTGTTCATATAGTAGTGAAAATACTGTAGTGAAAACCTCCACAGGAAGGTGCAGTATAAAACTACCATGTGTCTTCATCTTCTTAAAATGACAGTTAAAAACCCAGATGGCACCTTTTTTTTAAAAAAAAGAAAAGTACATAAAAATCACTTTTTTGATCATCAGTAATCTCACTGCGATTGGTTTGAAAAAGAATTTAAGAAACTTACCATTTCTAAGGACATAATCCGCTCCTACAAATAAAGTACAAGTCGTGGTTAGAAAGTAAAGAATATAAATGCAACATAAGGTGAACAAGCATGAAATGTTTCATTTTGTTTTTTTTTGCAGTTTGTATGATGTGTAATGATTTTGTTAAAACATCACTTAAAAGGAACTGCTGTACCTGATTGGACCTCTGACCCACTTATCAAACTAACTCTGAAATTTGCTCTGAAGTAAAAGAAACATTCTAAAAACCAAGAAAGAATTTAAAAAATATTTACTCCAATATATATTTTTTCAAATAGTACTGTTAGATCTTCAATATTGTTGATTTTACTCATGTATCCCAAAGTTTGCCTTCCCTTTTTGATGATCTGTAGCTGTAAATCTAGCATACTTTGGAGTTTATGTCATGTTAGCATCTGTTTTAATTTTCTTTTAGGCATTTATTTAGAAAACTAAAATATAAATTCCATAGCATTATTCTGTTATCCAGAAATAGCTCTGAAGAACAACTAACGTCATCTCGTTATTAATAAAACAATGGCTAACGTCAGACAGAAATAAAATGCAAGTAAAATAAACTTGTGTCAGTTTTAATTCAGTACAAAATACAGGAAACATAGAACTTGTATATATTTTAACATTCAGCTTTCCACTTTAAATTATCTTTAAGAAAAATATGGAGCTAGTAAAATCAAGATAATGTACTCTGGCACTATGTCCTGACTGGTCATAGTATTTTAAGGAATTTGAGAAAATGTACATTTAAGTGTTTAGCTGAGCCCACCTGACCATTCAGACAAGAATTCACAAGAATTCTTACTTTGCTCACATATTATCTTTTTGAATGTGTGGGATAGAATAGGTTTTTTGTTTGTTTTCTCCTCCTTTCTGGTTAGATAAGAATCCTTACACTTTTCCTGTTCTTTTCCTCTCTAACAGTTAAAAATGATTGTAATAATCTGGATTTATTCTAGCAACATCCAAAGACAAAATCCTGAACTGGCTTCACTAATTTGGAAACATTTTCTTAGACCAATGGAAGAAATTGGGAGCCAGAAGCAGATCCTGTTTGCAAGAATGTGAAAGTAATTTTCTTTTTTTAAGCCTAGGTGAAAATGAGCTACAAAGACTCTTCAAGAGTTATTACTGTCTCAGAAAACTGTAAAAGAATGGTTATGTTCACTAAATGTACAGGTGTGTAAAACCAACATTTACATATTGTGTATTTACTTATTTGTGTAAAACTGGTATCACTTGGAGTACTGAAAAGCTAACTTTTATTCATGTAATCTTTTGAAGAAAACACACAGTTCACCCTAATGAAATGTTTAAAGTTCATTCATTGAATGATCTCTGGGGTACGAATGATTTTAGTTTTCAGCATCAGCTTACAGAAGTTTTGCCTTTGATTACAACAATAAACCATGGGCAGAAAGAGTGAAAAAACATACTGTAGGAAAAACAACTGTAGTAAGTGAGGATGAAAAATATAAAGTAGTGTCTGGAAAAGACTGATTAGTTTTGAAGATGTGCTGAAAATAACAAGCAAGACTGTTCAGGAAAATATGTATGAGGAAATATATAAAGGGAAAACAGCAATGCACACCCAAACAAGTTTGATGGAAATCTAGTACACTATTAAAATACAACTGTTTAAAAAAATGCTGACATTTTGCCAGTAAAATGTGGATGACTTACAGTGGATCACTAAACTGGCTGATACTGGAACTACATGGACACTGACATTAGTGTGTCACTAATTCCAAAGTAGATGAAAATGGTTTGCAGTTGTTTTCACAGAGAACATACATGCAGTTGAATATTCCTATTATCATGCACAGTATACTATTTTCATTAAAGCCATCTTTTGTACCATGAAACAGTTTTCACAAAAAGAAAGGTGAAAACATTCAGAGGCTTTGTCTTCCAATGAGGTAAGAAAAGAAGTGAGGTTATATTCTTGGAGCAGCCACGGAAAAGTACATAGAAAATGTTCCAGACTCCTCACAAGCTAAATATTATATGATTATGCATATGACTGCACATGTAACAACAGAGTAAGCATATATGTAATGAGAACATAGATACTGTCTAGAATATATCTAAGAGTTTGCGTTACAACTATATAAACTCTCATAAATTTGTGTATAACATAGAGATTCTAGGCAAAAAAACATGAAAGAAATCGAAGATGCAAAACCAAGAGTACAGTGATGTCACCCAAAGCATCAGTTTCCTAGCTCCTAAAAAGCCCTGTATCAAAGACCAGCATATAGGTTCCATCTCCACCACATAGTATAAGACAACAGTCAGGTCCATGCAGTCCAACTTATTACCTAAGCAGAGGAAGACATGAAAACTATATGCCCAACATTTCCTTGAACAATCTTCATAAAATTGCTCTTTTCATTCTGTTAGCTGATGGCATTGCAGAGGCAATGATTTTACTCATCTATATCTGAATGAGGAATACAGGTTATTTTCTGAATCTTTGTTTGGGTAACTGTAAACATGTCACATCCTAAAAGGGAAATTTCCACTGGGGGCAAAATATAATCTATTTAGTTAGAACCTATTAAGCCTCATTCAAATTATTTTTAAAAAAGGTGATGTTTGCCTCCCCTCAAAAAATGAGCAAATGAAAAATACAATAAAACACACATCCCTAGCTCTGGGGAATGCTCTTGCTACTTGATGAGAAAGAACCTCAGAGTATCCCCACAGCCACCATTTCTCCACGGCAATACATGGATTTCTGATAGATTTCCTTTCTTCTCTAGCTTTTCTAAAACTATGATTGGCATTCATGGCTCAAGTGTCAATAAATAACTCCTTCAGCCATGATAACCTGGCTGCTTTCAATCGTCTGCCCATAGTCTAAAACATAGGCTTTCTGACCGCCTGTTTCCTGAATGTGCTTTATACATACATTCTATTTAGATGCAAAGAAAATGCATCAAGGATTGACTTAATACACACAATTCTCTGTACATATACAATGCTTATTAAAACAGGACCCCAGGAACTGTAGACAAAACTTTTACAGCTATCAACATCACCTGTTGTCCATTGAATCAAGGACTTACTGAGCAGGCCCTAACACCCAAGAAATCCTATTTAAGGCCTTAGGAACAAAGAGTATTATTTTATATGCTAGTGGTCATTAATGAGAAATAATTAAGTTATAGCAATCTACTTCAATGAAAGCATTCACACATCAGCCAGCCATATATATGCTTTGCTGAACTGGGGCTCAGAAGTAACAAATGCTCCATGTCAACTGGCTAAAAAGGGTGAGAGTTTCGGTTCTATGAAATGTCAGTTAAAGAAACTCTCACATTCCTCTTACTTCCTATGCTTTATATATTGAGATGCAACAGCATGGGGATGTTCAGTTGCAACTACATGAACTGTTTTTTACACCTATTTTCTAGCAAAGTTTTATATATTCAGCCACTGAAAGATTAGAATAAAACATTACAATAACAGAGCAAGAACAGAGCATCCCAGACTGGGACCACTTTGAAACATATGGACCATAGTGGACAATTATTATCTAGAAAAGTAATTGATGTTCTTGGACAATTATTATCTAGAAAAGTAATTGATGTTCTTGCTGAGTACTTCAACTGTGAAAGCACATGCATTTGAAGACGTAAAAAAAAAAAAAAAAAAACAGCTATCAAGCGCTTGAATACAAATACAGCAGTCAGAGCAGTACAAGTCACATGCTTACACAGAACGGTCAGTTAGGGAAGGGCATGGAGTAATTCAATCACGAACTGGACAGACCTTCAGAAATACACACAAGTACATACACACACACACATATATATATGCACCCAAGACACTAATTTGACACAACTTTTCTCCTGCATAATATTCCTCATTCAGTCAGAAGATTCACATCATTAGAACAATTTGTCAACTATAGTTCTTCACAGGAAAGCAGATACTGAATTTCTTCACATGAAAGGAGATCTTTTTACATTGATGTAACTAGATATGCACCTGTGTAAACTGCTTGCGCAGACAAGCTCTCAGCCTTGTTGAACTTGAGCTGCCAGAAAGCTAGGCCAAGATTTTTGTTTGAACAGGAAACAGCTGGATTGGTGTGTTGTGTAATTTTTGGGTCTTGCAACTTGTCTCTTCTTACTGGATCAAACTGTTTCTACACTAACTGTTTGATACTTCTAGCCCTCAAAATGCATTATATTTACTATATGAGCAGAGTCAGCATACCTTCAAACAAAATTCTTATGGTCAAAAATAAAAATAAACAAAATTACTTTTTGACCTAACAGCTTTAGGGTCATCAATTGCCTCATAAATATTCTGCTTCCACTACAGTTACAGAATCCTGTTCCACTGATACATTATTCTTGTTGTATCTATGCTTTTTTATATTCATGTTGGGCATTACTTGCTGCGATTTTTTGTTAAAAATTTCTTTTTTTCACTCTGTATTCTGAAGAATACATGCACTACCATCATAATTTCCCAAACCTCACTGTTTAGATATTCCATCTTGGTTTTGTGTTCCTAGCCATTTTCATTTCAAAGGAGCACATGTTTTCTTTGACTGTAATGCTTAAATATTATTCCAGAGCTGAGTCTAGGGTAACTCTCACTTTCTAAGCACAAATGTAAAGGGCTTAACAGAAGCAGCTTTACTGCTAGATGCCATACAATGAGGATTTACTTATGTTGTATCAAGTCCTAGCATATATCAGCTGGTCCTTTCTTCCTCAGGATGGTGATAATGGTAATGACATTTAACATTTCAGAAATTTGAAGCACTTCAAATCTTTTTCATTTTCTTCCCAAGGTACAGAAGAAAGCGACATACTCCAGAAAATCTATCACAACCAATGAAGTAGAATTTAAAGCATCTCTGCAGTTCTGAACGCAGATTTACACTACCTCTATTCCCATACAGTGAAACCAGTAGTAAGACATACGACAACAACTTCAGTATATACTGTGACTTGAAAGAAGCATTCTTTTCACTAAAGAACTAGATTTATTGACTCATTGGAGAATGTTAACTACTTTAATCTTCTCTAATGTGCAACTTAATCAAAGGGCAGAAACTCAACAGTGAGTCTTACTAGCTATCAAGTCTGTATTTAGCTGCATATATTTCCAAAGCTGAATTCAAGACAAAAGCAAGTTCAGAAATTTGTAATGCTCTAATACAATTTAATAATTTCAAGTATTAACAAATTAATAACAAAAAGTGTAGCTAGTTAATAATACAGAAAGTATACCTGGAGTGCTCCCATTTCTTCCTCTCTTCTGAGAGTCTTCTCTAACAGCTCTGTAAAATGAAAAATGGAACAAGTAAATTCACCTTCTTGCCTTGCAGCCTCACAGAAAAAATACTGTGTAAAATAGTCTGAGGTTTTTTATTTTACAGCTTGCACAGCATTCCTTTTGACATAATTAAACTAATTGATGAAATGTGTAAGTGATACAATTGTTTCCAAGCACAGGCTCTTGAGGACATTAAGTCAGAAGACAACAGTTTGATTCAGTAATTACGGGACAGACCTCCTTATGCTTAAATCAATATTTAAGTGTGGTTTTAGATTTGAATGAAAGAAAGAAGCAAAGAGATTCACTCTGAAAATTGACTAAAACAGCAATACATCATCAAAGCAATGCAATTATTTATCAACATTTACTCTAGACTGCTTTTTCGTCAACAAAGTTACATCCTCTCGGGAAAACAGTGTGAACAATCTTGATTATTGTCAAGATTATCAATAATTATATCCTCTCGCTAAAATGGAATAAAACAATTGTGATGACAGAAATAGCCAGTTCACTGCAACAAAGATTAGAAGAGTTTTTGCATTTTTTAATAGTCTTTATACCATAAAATCCCACTAACTTATATACATAGCAAATATATAGATAGGCACATATGTATCAGTTCATGTTAGAAATTAATTTCTGTTTGAGTTCTGTGGAATATGTCACATGAACTCCTTTCCTATTTTGTTTCATTCACATACTTTTATGATTACCATTATGTTTCTGATCAAGTGCATTGTATTTAGAATTCTGGGAATCCTTAAAGTTAAAACCCAATGGAGAGCAGAAAAAAAAAAAAACCACCAACCTGCTGCAGGCTTATTACTACTTTAACTATCAGAAACATTCTTAAAATCTTTGCATGAAATGAACACTGCTGTAACTAAGCCAGTGACTGAATCAAGATGTGCTGCAGTTTCCTAGCAATTAGGAGAGTTATGAGATTACAACATTGCCTTAACAAGCCTCAGAGGACTGAATTCTGACTGTTAATTCCTTCAGCATCCAAAGACACAATACAGCTAACTGAAAGTACCTGTGTACACCTAAGAAATAATGATTGAAAATTAATACACATAGTTCAGTTATCAAAGATAAACTCAAATGATGTACAATAAATACTACTTAAAATATTCTACCAACAAATATTTGCCTTCTTCAAATTTTCTTCTTTTTTTTCCTTCTTCTGTTTTACTTCTCTTATCTTTACTTTTCGTTCTCCTTTCTCATTATGATGTCTCCTCTTGATCTCCCTAACCTGTTACTTTTATTCCTGTATTTCCTCACCCATTTCTGACTACATGCAGGTTACCTGAGACTTGTTTTTGGACACTAGTCCTTTCAAAGGAATATAGATAACATACACAACATTTTAATTATTTCATTCACAAGCAGAGATATTGACTTGCTGTTCTTCCTTCCTAGTTTCTACGCAGTTTTTTCAATTCCTTTCTTTAATGAAATAACTGTTTCTTCATTTTCTTTTGGCATGTTCATATGTTTCTGTATTATCCTTTTGTATGCTTTTCAGTACAATGATTCAACTGCCATGTAAATTACTGTAGCCAAATGTGCTGCCATCACCATTAGTTACTAAGAGATTTGGGTTTGGAAAGTGGCTGCCTTGTATGTTTTCCTTGGGTATACTCCAGTATTGTAATTGACTTGGTAAAAGTTAGTATTGTAGTATTAACTTTAAAAAAAAGAAATGAGGAGGGAGGACTAAATCTATGAGAAAGGGATGGGAAATGGAAGATTCTTCCCTGCATTCCATCTGATCAAAAAAAGATTTCTATACTCAACATTGCTTTATTTTAATTATAATGCAACACTTGACATTCCATTGTACTGACATTACTGTTCTAAGTGAAAAGGATGTTACTACAAGGTTCTTTTCAAAGGAGTTTTATAAATGTAATGCAAACTGAACTGATTTCTGCTCTAGATATTGAAAGTTCTGTATCTGAAAGTAGCGATCTCAAGAATTCATTTTCTTTACTGTACCACTGCCTAAATTGGCTGCCCTGCAGGATGCTTCACAAAACTTTGCCCCAGAAGAGTAGATAGTTATTAAAGTGATGTTATTTAAATGATAACATATTCATACTTTACGGACTTGCCCTCTATGACCATATATTTAAGAATTAAGTTCTGTACCAAAACTGATGATTCTGCTTAACATTTCATCTAAGAAAGCAAAGCTGAAGCAAAAGAAAAAAAAAGAAAAAAGAAATTAAATCAATACATATGAAACAGCTTTACAAAAAAGTCCACTAAAAATGCAGCACATCGCATCATTCTTTTAAACATGGCTATTCATCATGACAGAATATCTTTGCCTACTTGATCTAAAAAGCTCTGTTGATTTATTTTACTATTGATAAAACATATCCTGTATTTAAATTTTTATGCAAACATATTTTAAATATTCAGTGCCAAAAAATAACATTACAATGAAATATAGAGAATGCATCATGTCTGCAATATAACAAAGATGGTCACTGGCCCTAGCGACGGCTCCTTCCATTCATCCAGTGAACAGTCTCTTGAGTTCCCCTAACGATACCTTTCTTCTTAAAGGAAGTTGCACTGTGCCATGAGTTTCTACATCTATCAACAATCCCGCTATAACCATCTTTTAAGGTCTAACGCAACCACAGGATTCTTGTTTTTTTGTAAGCAATATATCTTCATTTTCATGGAGCACAGAACACATCAATTTATAGATTGTCTAGAAGAATCAGCAATAATGAAAAAACATTACAAAGGCAGCTTCAGGCATCAATGGTTCTTCTCAAAATGTGTCTCATATACATGGAAAAAGACAAGAGAAATTACTTTTACAAATAAAGGTATTGATCAACATATTTCCCTTTTTTATTTTTAGCTCAGTAAGAAGCACATAATCCTATAATGAGCAATAAGCTAAAACCATTCAAAAAATCAAATATGTTTCAGTTGTTTTAGTAACACTTAAAATCAAGAGGTAATTCAGGATATTGTGTGAAAAATTAGGGATCATACTTTGTGTAGTTTTACCAAAAAAATATTAAAAATGGTTAAACAACAAACCATCTAAGGTTTATATCACATTTAGCTTATGAACACCAGTAAGCACAGCTGAATTCCTTGATGTTATACCACAGCATTTTAGATTTATCTGATCAAAATTCCAGGAAATACACAGGTTACAATTTAAAACATTCCATCATAACTTTAAATAAATGACAAAAAAAAATATGCAGAACTAATTCTAAAATGTTAAAAAGTAGCTCAACTCCTTTATATCTATGCTGGGAGTAACAAGCTGGGAAACAAGACATTGACTCTGTACAATCTGAAGCAACTTCCTAAAAATTTGAATTAAATATCAGAGATTTATTTCAGAAAGGAGACTGAACTGCCTTCATTCTTTATTAAGTAGTAGGAACTAGTTTTAAACACTGCATGACCTCCCATTTTAAGAAACCAAAGACAGTGATTAACTACATTCTGCTTCATATTCTCTGTGAAGATTAAAGTGTCAGAGAAAAGTCAACAAATCAGATAAACACCAGATTTGTACATACACCACAACACATTATAATTTGGTATCTTTAAATTCCTAACTTGTCCTAGCAAAGGCAAATGCCCAAATACAGATGTGTACACAGAATTAGTTCTTACAGTCACAGGTATCTAGTTGTAGAGTCCAAGGACTCTAAAACATATAAAATTTATAAAAAAAATAAAAATAAAAATAAAAATAAAATAAAACAAAGGTTGACATTTGCACTTCAATTCAGTTCCTCATACACAGCTAAGATACCATAAACTACGCAAGTTATCTGCATGCTGAAAGTGGATTAGACACAGGACTCTCACCCCTCTTAAATGGCTACAGATTACACAGGAAACTGTACGTCAACTCACACAACACTAAACATCTGTCTGTGGGCCACTGGGGTTGGCAGAATAGCTGCCTAAGCTCCACTGACTATGACTAGATCTTGACTGACTGTAACAGGAATTCAGCCAACTAGTTTAATGTAGCCACCTGCATATAGATGTCAATTTCAAAATGAGTCCCACCACTAACTTCCCTGAGTGAAATTTATCTCTAATGTAATACTAATAGGAATTAGTATTAATGGGAATACATTGGAATCAGTATATTGGCAATACACTAATACTCGTTTGGTTTTCTGTTAGTTCTTCCACCTGTAAAATGGAAAGTATGTAGTTAGTTACCTTACACCTAGTAATGAAACTATATTTGGAAGTTATTTTTCAAAGAAAACATTAAGCATTATTAGCAAATCGCAGATTTAAAAGAACACAACCGCATGTTTAAATGAAACAGACTTCAACATTAGTTGGGGTCAGTCAATAAGGAAGGCTGCTATGCAGGCTCTGCATAACCATGTTATGGCACTCAAAGAAAGGGCAATCTCAATACTTCTACCATGTGGTGGTAAAACAAGAAATCCAGGCTATCGCCAGAGAATAACAGCAGTTTGGAGAAAAGCATCAACATATTTATCTCATCATGCTAAAACCTGTTCTTCTCCAAGACACAAGTCAGGAATTTCAGTTATACATTAGTAAAATTATTTTTGATTTCCCCAGGTTTGCAATCTTGGAAATTTGTATTTTATGTTATACAAGCATACAGGGAAGCTCTTGAGAAATCACTTAATTAGGTATGCTGATAATTTCATCCTTAAATTTACTTTGATCGAAAATTGCTGTGGATTTATTTCAAGTCTTCCATATCATTTTGACTTCAAATATACATGCTATGGTTTTTAATCATCATGTGGATATATTGCCCAGAAAGCTGCTGAACAGATACTGCAGCATTCTTGTAGATGCACAAGGCAGCCAAGCAGGTTTCCATAAAGTGTGAGGGAATTTTCAAGCAGCTGAACAAACCAGTTTCTCCCAGATATAAATTACTTATCTCGCATATGCCTGCAGAGCAAAGTTGAATCATATATTATGCTACTTACAAATTCTTTCCTTCACACAATGACTCTGACATTAAGGCCCTATTTTGGGGGAATGAATTAAGCTGTTTCTAAATAAATCATTTTAAGCTAAATGTTTCACAATGCATACGCTCATGGCTATTCCATACAGACGAACTGCTGTTTTGCACTGTATCTATATTGGTATGGTTTTGGCGAATGGCTTCACAATATCCTGACACAGGTCCAGAAACACTGGATACTAGAAGATGATTCAATGAGTCTGGACCTTTGTACAGTTATGCTGGACACTACAAATAACCTGAGCATTATATACAACTGAGACAAAAAACAGTATTGGGACTTGCTTTGAACGACTAATTGAAATTGTGCTTGCCATGCATGTAAACCATTAAGAGAACTTCTATATATTTTATCTTAGAAGAGCTCTAGAGAAATAGGCATTTCTTAGAGACTTAATTTTTACTAGTGTAGAACAAGACTGATAAATTATCAATACAAGAACATTTCTAATAACCCCAAGCAAGATATTTTTCAAAATGCGAAATTATAATTTGTACATAAAATACTGAATATTTCTATCCTGCTACTTTCATCCTTACCATATACATAGGTTTAGAACACAATATGCAGAAAATAGTATAAATATGAAAATAAAAGGATAACTGAATGAAAATTACTTACACTCCCACTAGATTGTCTGCATCCCCTGACTGCAGGCTGTGCAGTCTTCAGATCATAAATTACTTTAGCATGCCTGCAGCACATATTACAGTAATAATAAATTTTAAAATATATTCCTTAAACTGTAAATGAATTTACAACAGATTTCCAACTGCACACTGTTCATGAACATACAGATTTTTTGCTATATTAATCCCCTTTTATTAATGAACTTTCTTCTTTTAAGCATTAAAAATTTATAAAAACATTGAAATGATGAACAAAAAAACACAGTGAAATATTTTTCAACTCGTGAAAGAAAATAAAGCAGGGAAAAACCTCAAAAGTATTTTCAAGTTATTTCCTTTGGAATTATATTCAGATGGTCAATGTTTGTCATGGCCAAACTCAATGGTCACTGTGGGTTTTTTTTGTTTGCTTTTTATTTGTAGCTCTGCTAAACTTAAAAATTCTCAAATGATTTTTAATACTCATTACAGCTTACTCGTTCATTAGCAGCTTTTTATATTTGCATTGAGCACCTTACACAATCTTTAAAGATTGTAATTTGGTTACTGCCACTGCAATCACTGCAGTGCTCATCACCAACAAGAGTAAATCAGCTGTTTATCTGAATCTAAACCAATAGCTTCCTTATCAACATGTAGAAAGACCTCCAACCTCAAAGGAGTACCATTTTTTAAAAAGGAATTTGTTTTTGCTGAATTCTTTGCCTCAACAAACTCTTAAACTCTAGCAATATATTAGCTGCTGTAGTCTTTAGTAACATAATATCTGGAAAGGAATATAGTTTACACAAACTTTTTTGTTGTTGTTTTAAACAAATTCACTTTTGTGAAACCTTTTTGGTATACACTGTTATTTTCACTATGGAACTTGAAAACAGATTCTTAAATCTACAGTGGTGTGTTTGTTCACATGAACCTGAAGTAGCACCCATGATCATAACATAAAAAAGAAAAAAAAAGGCATCTGAAGCTGAGAGAGAAGTTTAGTGCTCAGATTCCCCACAAAAGAGACTTATTGCTATGCAGAAAATTGTACGCGCTGTGCTTTCTTTCCACTCCCTGAGGCTTTGAAAAATATTTCCCTATCTTCACACAGCTGATGTGAGACTTAAAGTGCACTGAAATCCATGCAAAAGGTATCATTATCACTGTAAAAGGTGATAACAGCACAATCATTTTGTCTTAGCAATTGCCTAACTTATCAGCCGAGGAAGATGTTAAACTACGTTGACTGTAGTTATTTTGAACCATATTCATTCTAAAATGAGAGCTAGCGCAGAAGGAGCAAGAGGGAGGGCTGTGAACAGGAATATACATATATATGTATATGTGTCCATCTTAAAGAACAGCTATAGGTAAGCAAATTTTGCATGACTTTTCTGTACCAACATACAAGCTGCAGAGGATTCCAAGCAGCACCTGAGGGACCTTAGTTAAATAATGACTGTAGAAAGACTTCACAAAGAAAGCATCACTTCCTAGATACTTCACTATGCTTGAGGAAGAAACTCTTGAAATATGTTCACATTTTTCCACGGACATGGAAAAATCAGAGGGCTAACCCAAAAGTGAAAAATAAAAAGGTTGCCTTATTCTCAAAGACCATTATGAAAGCATGATCAAGGTTTAGAATAACGGGGGTCTCCATGCATCAGTGGTCTCAAAGTGGTGCGCACACACCTCAGGTGGGCGTACCATTGACAAATACAAAATATTTTAAGTGTTTACTTTAACTTTATCTCATCTCTTTTTAATTTTTTTGTGTATGTTTTATAACATACTTATTAGTACAGCAATACCTATATATAATGAGATACATGAGAATGCATTACAGACTTTCCTGTTTCATCAGCCATAAAATGATACCACCATAGCTTTTTCTTATCTCAATAATTTTTTCAACAGGAAAAAAATAGTCTAAAAACAATAATTAGAGATGTTAAGTATAGTAGAATGACACAAAACCTGAACAAATACACTTAAAATTGATTCAGTAAAGCAAAAGTTTATCACAAATGCATCACTTCTGCCATGATAATTAAAAGAGGACACAACAGACACAGTTGCCAAAATTAATTTTGTATCAATGTTTTTTAACTAGTATCTTGGCTGACTGTTTTGAAAACAGTTTAGAGTTCCAGGATGTTGTTTCCCAATTACAAATTAAAAATCTACTTCTGAAAAATACATCCATAAATCTGTAGTAAACAGGTTACTGTGAAGATTAAATATAAGTCATACAATCATTGGTTGAACCTATCCTCAAATCAATGATTTAAAACACATAAAATGTGCAGTAATAATTGTGAACCACTCCCATCTTGGGACATTCTTTATGGCCTGTACAAATCTAAATCCATCAACAATTGTTGTAGTAACCTAATAAAGATGCCAGTGAATAAAATAATCAGAAATCTACATTGTCAGCGTCACATTATTTTCCATTTAACTCACTCAAGGTTGTAAAATTGATGGAACATAGCAGGAAAAATCAGTACTGCTACTGCTTGTGCCCTTCTCTCATGTGAGCATTAGCTTACAGCATTGTCCTGTAACCGCACTTCAACACTTTTTATCAACTCAAAATCCAAATCTGAAACGTTATGTTAAAATTCTGGGCTATGTCTTTTACTCACAAGTAAAAAGACAGGTTTGTTTGTTTGTTTGTTTTAAGCGTAAGATGAACTTTCTTCATGGGAAACAAAATTCTTAGCACCATTAACTGCAGTAATTAACATACTATTTAAATTTCAGTACCAGTGAATACAGGTGGTACTTCATCTTGCTTATTGTTGGAGATACATGATCCATAAGAGAACATACATTAACATACATACATACATTTGAAAAGAAACATGATTTGGAGTAAGCTGCAATGCTTTTCTTATCACTCTTTACTGAAAAACATATCAAAATATAAAAGTAGAGACTACTACTCTTCCTTTTACTATCCTTAGGTTGGCAAGTATTGACAGTCACAGAAGTCTCTTTTCACTTAAAACTATGCAGAGCTTCTCATGAAGAAAAAGCAAGATAAAGAACACTAAAAAGAAAGATAATTGAGGGAGACAAAGAAGGTCATTGAAGTCAACTGAATTTAGACTTATTTTGACATTCGAGAAACTTAAAGGCAACATAAGTCACCTTGAAAATGTCAAAGTGGGGAAAAAATGCTTAATTTACTTTTTGCAACCATCTACCAGAAGATTGTGAAGGTTAGGTGAAGATGCTGTAAATCAAGTTATTAAATAGTTGTTAGAGACCATACTGATATTATCAACTCTACAAAAGACTAATAAATACCTGCTTTTTCCTCTACACGTTTACAGAATCTGACAGTATATAAGAAGTAGAATCTCCACTAAATGATGAAATGAAAAAGATCAGTCAAGATAACCACGGGAACTTCAAGAAAACTCCCTATCTTTATATTTCGTTTTGGTATCTTGAACAGCATCAACCAAAATGATTTCAAGCTTCTTCTTGAGCAGGTATAGATGCTCATTTTAAAACAGATTTTATCACAAGTTGTATACAATTCTATCTGTCCTGGGGTAAATATGATCTTCCATATACCACATAAGGGTCCAGTGCAGGGGATGTAAATAAACATGTCACCTTTCCACACTGCATACTCTTGTTGACTTGTGAATCATTCAATTTTAAGTAGATGCAGATACCAGTTCCTTGCTGAATTACTGCCATTATTTTGTGAATTTTATTTTGTGAATATTATCAATGCTTCTAAAGCCTCAATGCCAGTGTTTCATTAATGACTTGACTTGATTCTACTGTGTAGAACAGAAGCTATTGCAACCCCAGCTGACATGCTGGTACTAAATACTCCAGTTCCAGAAGATGTGGTCAGGTCACATCATACACTGCATTTGCTAAAAGGTATGGAGGTCTTCTTGCTCCCTGCTTCTGCTCATGTACTGCTCTGGCATGCTCTGTCCTGGCTCTAATGGTCACTGAACCTTCAACAGGGATGACTGAGTTTATTACAATGGGAATAGTCTATATTGGAAAAAAACAAAAAACAAAACAAAAAAACAAAACAAAACAAAAAAAAAAACACACAGATAGCTGTACATGGTTAAGAATGAGAAAAAAATGGTTACAGAGGGGTCCAATGATGAGAAGACAAAAAAAAAAGGAAGGAGTAAATGCCACCAATGGGAATGATAAGGAAGCAAGAATTTAGCCTTTTGTCTGCAATAAGAAATTAAATAGCTCAGCTAAATATGAAACTATAGTTTGACCCACTAACTCCTGATCTAGTGGTGGGTACCTCTGCCCATGGCAGTGGGGTTAGAACTACACAACTTTTAAGGTCCCTTCCAAGCCAAACCATTCTATGATTCTAACTCATGATTATTTTGAATTTGAGTATGCAAGCTGTATAACACTTCTGGATACAGTGCAGTGCTATCCAGGCTAACTGATCAATGGCTCCCCTATCTCCCCCACCACCACACGCACACTTTTGATTAGAAGACATATTGAATAACCTGGGGAAAAAAACAAATCATTACATAAAACAAATTAAATATAATAAGAAATGTTCTCAAAGTCAGGTCTTCAGAATAGTTTATATTTTAAACAGAAAATATAGATGAACATCCTGTTTTTTTATTGCATACAATATAGAATTGAATTTTTACAATTCTCTCCTAAATAGAGAAGCATTTTCTTTCTGCTGATGAATAAAACCTCCCAGAAGTACAGAGAAAGAAATTGAAACTTAATTTGTTTTCATTCACCAAATGCAAGCGTGAAAAGATAATTTGTCATTTCTTGTTTTAGAAAATTATGTTGATATGTTTATGGGCATAGTGGCTACATAAAAATTATGGTATGGCATATATAAATGACAAAACAGGAGATTGAATGCCACTTTCTTGACTGAGATCTCTGACTTAATATCTTATGTTTTTCTTTTTCTCATGTTTATTATCCCAAACATATTTATGCATATCAGCAGATTTCCTTTTGGCTACATCTGAAAGACAGCTGTGTATCTTAATACCCAAAAGTACAGAGAACTGATCTTGGACCTAACAGCTAAGGACAAGCCAAAGATTAAGGATAACAAGTTTTCTGAAGCAGCTAGTACAACCCATTCAAATTGTAGTAACTGGGAAAACTGAGGAAGGCTGTCAGCTGCGACATGGAAAGTTTTTTTAGCAAAGGACACTTGTTATTTGAGCTGAACAATTGTTTGGAGCTTAGAAGTGTATTTTTAAGAAGTCCATTTGAAGGTCAGAGTGAAACAAGCCCTGCAATGTTTTCAGCAAAGGACAGCAGGAAAAATAGAAGGCTGAAAGGTGCTAGTTCTTAACATTTTTTCCCTACCTATCTCAGGAAAAAAGGGATCTTTCAGCTGCTTGGGCATGTTAAATAAACAGGCAAAAGTAAAGCATGCAACAAAAGTTAGCTTTGTGGGATTCAGTCCTTGGTAAATAACATACGCCAGCTTTTAATTCTACCTGGTTGTCCTATGCATCACTAAGACCCAAAGATCTTCTAACAAAACACTTCAAACAAACATATGCACACAGAGGCCACTGTGTCCCATCACAATACAGACAACTTCCAAAAATTCACATTAGTTCCTACTAATTAGATAGCTATTAGCAACCACAGTTAATACAACAAGCAGTTATGTCAACTGTCAACTTGTGCTTTAGAGAAAGAAACTGTAATTGTTTATCCCATTCTCCCACCACTGCATGATTTCTACAGATAGACAGATATTCAATTAACATTTAGCAAAGAAGTGGTAAACAGTTCATCACAATCCCACAAAAAAGCCAATATAAATGGGAGAACACACTGTATAACCCACACACCTAATTCTTGTATTTATTTACAACATAGTTACATTATGTCTATTAAATCCCTCCAAAATGCTGGAATGAACTGAATTTTGCAAAGCTGATAAAATGTTTGATATGATTTTATGATAAAGGCCTCTTAAAACACAATTCGTAAAGTATATTGACAAACAGAAACCTAGAAAGTGACTTTAATAGCGGGGGCATCATCCCCTAGATTAGGAATGAATTCTCAACAGTATCAGGAAAGGAGAGAAACACCAAGCAAATATTAAGTGTTCTCCACTGGGTATCTCCTTAAAGCGTGCAACTTATTACACATACATTAAAATACGCATTTACCTGCTCTTGCCAACTGAGAACTTTCTACAGGAAGTTAGTCTCTGAAAATATGCACTCAGTGTTGAAAAATCATACTATTTTCATACCCCTTAGCAATCTTAATAAACTGCTAAATTTGTCTTTCCTCATGTTTTTTATGTTGTATGAGATAAAATACAATAACAACATATTAAAGATCCTGAGCCTAAAAGTAAAGGTTTACAATAATGTTTTGCACTGTGATTCTATTATTTCAACAACTGGACAATTTACATAAATTAAAATTATATGTTTACAACCAGAACTTGAGTGAAGATCAAAGCTTTACTGTGTAGTTTATAAAGTGAGCAATGAAGGTCACTTCATTAGTATACGGTTTTCAGAAAACTAGTAAAATTTTCATTAGCTAGAACAGATTAGCTAACTCCAAATCAAAAGGATCCGAACACATGGGGTAAGAAGCATGCATATAGAGGGCAAAGCTAATGACAGTTCAGTAAGGTGTTATATGTCCATAGCTTTTACAGAAATATTTACTTGTCTCCAATACCTTTTGCATTTATTTGTGAAGTCTTTAGTAATGCATTAGGAAATGATCCAGCTCTCTGAAAAAGAGCATTTAAAAATCACATTGCTGTGGGTATTGAACACCATATAGAATTCTGCTAATAGCTGCCCAAATGGTATCTGTAATTTTGACATCCTAATTTAAAAGGGAGAGCATGTTGCAGTCAATAGCTGTGTCAGCCAACTGCAGATCAACATTCTGTTCCTAGAACAGCTCTGCTAGGGAGTTTATTTCAGACTTGTAATTCAAACTTCTATGAGTTATGAAACTTGAGAAAAAATACGGTTCTAAACTTTTTCAGAAAACAAGAAAATAAAAAAAACGAAGTAGGCTTTGCTTTTCAGAAACTGTATTATGCCTCTTACCCAAGAAACTGTATCCTTTTCTGTGGATTCCTAGCATAATTTCATTTTGATGTGACATTACATTTTTGCTGCCAGCATACTTATTCCAAAATGTCTTTTATGCAACATAAGGAACAGATATTTTTTTCTGTATGACACAACAAACAATGAAAATACGATACAAATCATCATAGACAACTTTTAGTTTCAAAATAATCTTGGAATTTAATCATGCTATATTTATCTGACTATATCAAGTTTTCTGACAGCCTCTTTTCCAGCCCCATTCTTTACTCATAGCATAATTTCACAGTGCAGCACATAACTGGGCTTCTCCTGAACACATTTGACCCTCAAAGTTCATTTGTCCTCATTTCTTCCAAAGAACTAACTTTATCTATTACTGAGATTTTTCCCACTGAATAACGACTATTTTATATTGTAGATGTCTATCTTATAGCTGTCTTTATGTGTATTTTAGCAAACTTAGGCTGAAGGACAACAGTATCAGAACCTCTTCTGGAACAAAACCTGCTTCTGTCAGGTCTTCTTTGCTATGCTGAGAAAGTGCAAAGATGATTTTAAAGCCATTTACTTAATTGAAGAAAACAAATATTCTCTTTTACAGGCCTCAGATCAAGAGCAAGGCTCATGAAAAAGAATAACGTGAGATATGCAACTTGAAGCCCATAGACACATGCACTACACCACAAGAGTACAGAACATATGCCACCAAGTTTAATGTATGAAAAACCTGATACAGCTTTGTCTCGACTCAGTGACTTAGAATTGTACAGTCATATCAGTGATTCAGATGAAGTAAGAAGCTACACAACTTTTGATGACCACACATTTCTTATGCAGCTCAGTAAATATGCCCCAGTTACAGCTAGTAATGGTGTCTGTGAACTGACCATAATTGGTGGCCTTTCTTCTAAACCCAGGTGCAGCATGAGTGGTTCCTGGATCTGTCCAGTACCATAATAGTACAACTCACGTAAATTAGATTAATAGAAGCCAGCAAATCAAAGTGCACTGCTTGATTCCTAAATTAATCAATAAAAAGAAAACAAAAGGAGTAAGTTTCAAAAACTAGACAGGTAGCAGAAAATAAAATGTGCACCAAATTATACCTTACTTCCATATAGTACATTTTGAAGAAATATGAAACTACAAATCTGTGAAGTAAAAATATTTGTGAAGTAAATTTGTGAAGTAAAAATATTTCACATCAACATATATCAGGTCAGCGTATGAAAAATTCATAACCATGTTACTGAATGAGCTGTACAGACATAGCATTGATTCTCAATCACAGTGAGGATGAAAAATTTTCATCATTCTACGATAATAATAGTAGTTTTATTGTAAATGATTCTATAGAAATCATAATTTCCTTCCATACACCAAGCATAATATGTTGATTACAGCAAGACTACATAAGAATTATTTTTATTTAATGAAGATATTTTAGAAAGCAGAATCCAAAATGTTTTAAGATCAGATCAGAATAAGCATTCATGTTGCACTGTAAACATACTGAATTTAAAAACATGGTCATTCTCCTCACAATGAAAACATCTATTATGTCAGAAGTCAGTTTGAAGATGTTATGCTATATACGCACTATATACGAAATCCATATATAAGGAAGGATAGAAAAATTTGGTATCTCCAAAACTATTTCAAATTTGAAAGTTAGAAATAGTCCAAGCTTAAAGATCAGGTCTTAATCCTATGCTGTTGTTTATTTTCTTAGCAGCACATTTCACTGTAATACATACAACATCCACAGTACCTCATTCAGCCAGTTCTGTGTGCGTAAATCTCATTGTGCAACAACGAAGAATTGAAAAATATAGCATCTCCAGCTTTTAAGTAGAAAAAGCACACACACAAAATATTTATATTCCACTCTTACTTAAGAAGCTGCTTTAATAATAAAACATAACCCAGCATAATCCCTTTAATGCTCTTGAAATGCATCAGCTCAACAGCCTTGGAAAAGGAATTCCCTTCTTTGTCCAAAACAGATGATGTGAAGCTACGCAATGCAAACTTCCTCCAAGTTCTATCACACATCTCATGCCTTGACAGAAGCAAAATAAGTTCAGAATCTAAAGAAACTAAGCCGTTTGTCAATTTAAACAGGTTCCTTGTAAAAGTAGCAATTAGTAATATTCCTTTAGAAGTGAATAGGGAAACCATGGATCTCCAAAAAAAGCTAAGATCATGACAGAACCCACTTCCTTCCTTAGCCTGATTTGGACAAGAATTAGATGACTTGAAAGACAATAAGACTTTGGTCAAAGACTACCCTCTGACAGCTGGAATTGCTAATCCCACTACATCTCTCCTAGCTATGCATTTGCTAATGTATCCTTAGATGTGCTCAAGGAAAAATAGAAGGATAGAGACCTATATGAAGCTACTCAGTTTAACAGTTCTTCATGCAATTAAATGCCTGTGTTGATTGACAGAATCAGACTGATACAGCAATTCAGTAATGGAGTCCACATTTTCTGAAATAAATTACCTACTTTATTTTTTCTAGTGTAAACTAAGCATTAAATTTACTTCATTACTTTACAAGCAAAAAAAAAAAGTACAGTTAGAATTTTTCCTTCAAAATTCTTTGAACCTTGGAATTAGTCTTTCAGACTATTTTCAGTTCTAAACAATCTCTGAACAGAAGAAATTTATAAGGAATGAGATTCTAAAGGGGGCAAAAAGCCAGACACAAGAAAACTCTTTAAACTGATGTCATTTTTCAGCACGGATTAAATATTTACAAATGCCTCAAAAGATAAAGAAAGTCAATCTAAGAAAACAAGAAAGACATGAAAAAATATTATTACATGTGATATTTATTTAAAATTATGCTTTTCTATTGAATTCTATTCAAAATAAGAAGCATGATCTTTGGATCTTAGGTTTTCACCTTTATTTGATACCACTTCAGACATCCAACATAAAAAGGACATGGACCTGTCGGAGCAAGTCCATAGGAGGGCCATGAAGATGATCCAGGGGCTGGAGCACCTCTCCTATGAAGAGAGGCTAAGAGAGTTTGAGTTACCTTATAGTAGCTTTCCAGTACTTAAAGGGGGCCTACAGGAAAGCTGGGGAAAGACAGCTTCAGGGTGCTTCAGCTATCAGGGAGTGTAGTGACATGACAAAGGCTAACAGTTCTAAACTAAAGGAGTTTAGATTAGATACTAGGAAGAAATTCTTCCTGGAACAGGTTTCCCAGAGAAGTTGTGGATGCCTCATTCCTGGATGTGTTCAAGGCCAGGTTTGATGGGGCTTTGAGCAACCTGGTCTAGTGGAAGTTTATTGGACAGGTGTATTACCTGTCCATGGCAGGGGAGCTGGAACTAAGTGATCTTTAAGGTCACCCAAGCCATTCTACGATTCCCTGATCTCACCACTAGGCCTTTGCTAAAATCTGTAAAACATACTTTTATTGACAGCATCTTTAGAGTGTAGTATTTTGAGAGGTGGGTGCTTCCACTCAAGGCCTCCGAAAAACACTGCTGCTTGGGCCAAAAGCCACTGTAATGCCTTCTCAAGAAGTGAACCAAAATTCAGCTTTTTTGTTTTTTGCAAACTATATAGTTGATTGTGCATGCTACTGCCTTCTTGACATTGTCCTATGTCAAAATGGAGATAAAAGAAACATTCTGAACTCAACTTCCTTAAAAGTCACAGCATTTCTTAACCAGAGAGCCAAATGGGAGCCAAAATATGATGAAGAAGAAAGTGTTTGAAGGGCATAATAACAATAACTGAACAACAAGTGCTACTGCTCTTGATAGCACACACTGCTACCGAGGGACAAAAGTTTGGGAAGAAGAGAAAGTTTCTATTACACGTTTTAAAACAGTAACATCTTCAGTTTCTGATTCTGAAATTATTTTTTAAAAATGGTCATTTTTATAATCTTTGCATTATACGCAAGATTGTGTTAATTTTCCTTTCAGTTCTTCTCTAATTAAAAAGATGCTCCATGAATTCCAAGTGTATTACAGTAAAATAAAATGCTTTCATTAGGGTCTACTGTTTGATATAGTATCTTGCAAGATGGCATACTCTCTAGTCATTTTACTTTGCAAATGGAAACATTTCTCCTTAAGTACAACATTTAACCATTCTTTTCAGAAAATGCTATTCTTAGAGCTTCAGAACAATCAAGAAAGTAGCATTTTATGGGCAAAAAGTTTGATTAACATCAGAGAAACTTTTTATTTAGGCTGCTGAATTATGTGCAGCATATGTTGATGAAGTATGTACGTATGAATGAAGTGCATATATCTTTCAAAGAGTGTATTTTCTTGGGCTTGTACTTCTTTTATCTTTCTCTATCTGAATTTACTAGCCATACTTAAAACAAACATCAAAATCATATAATTGTGAAATAATGATTAACATGATGAATATTTTTTAATTTTAAATGTTTTCTGTTGAACAGAGATTAAGATACCGGTAGTATATAATGTTGCCCAAAGCTGCTGGTCAAATACCAGAAAATGAGGACTGCAATATAAAAATTTTTATTTAAATAAATAAAATCCTCTTAAGAAGAAAGATGGTCTAGAATTAAGAAATTATACTGAGAAATAGGATACACAGCTTTATCCTCAGTTCTCCTTTCTTTTTATTACATAACCGGGAGCAAGCACATTATCTTTACGACTCAGATGCTGTACCGGTCCAGCAAGAAAACAGTATCATACAGCAACAATGTGTTAAATAACAGAGTTTAATAATCAGCAAACAGACTTCTTTATAATATAGGCAAAAGTATGCAAATCATGTACAAGACTATGTTATCGCCTAATATTAATGGCGATAACACACCCAGACAAGAAAAATGCTGTGACTCTTGGTCCCCCAGTACAAAACAGAAGGTTCAAATATAAGTGCCCATTACAACAAGTGGATTTTAAATGAATAACTGAGACACACTATTTCAAAAGAAACACTATAGATTTTTGTTCAAATCATTGATACTATATGAACTATACAGTTCATTTGTTTCCCTTGCTTGGCTCAAAAGCCAAAATCCTTAAAATTGCTTTTAATTCAAGTTTTAAATTCTTTACCAATTTTGTAAAGTACAGTTCCCACTTTGTAAAAACTCAAACCAAGGAGACTCAGTCAAAACAGTAAAGGAAACAAAAGCTGAATTTCAGATACAGCTCACTATTACCTTGAAGTTACTAACCAGAGTTCATTAAATTGATTAGAATATAGCACTTTATCATATTTAAACCATTAGATGGAAAACAATGCAAACCACTTAATTAAACACTTGTATTATATTAAAAAAAACCACAGCAGCTTGTTTTCCCTTTTACAAGGATTCACTTATAATGTCTATTCTGTAATCAAAACTATTTTGTTGTTTACAGTCAACATTAAGAGGAGGCTTTACTGGTGTCTAAAGCTCTTCTCAAAGAATTTTCTTGGTACTGAAATAGAACTGAAACTTCAGTTCTCTGAACACAATATCATTAATACTAACTCTAGGAAATAAAGGGTTTTAAATAGCATGTCATCTGAAAACAAAAGCTGTTGAACTTATCAATGAACTACACTGAACTACAGGAGTTTTGTTATATTAAAAATCATAGATGCTCAGCAAGTTTCTTTTCATTTCTGCTCAAATTTCCAACATGATTCACCTGTCTTTTAGATGAAAATGACTTGACTATGGCAATAGGTGAGAGGACCACAGAACCCTTGGTTCAGATTCATTTCCTGTAAGACAGTGTATTATTTAATTAAAACAAGCATCTTATCATATATCAGTTTTCTGGGAATGCTATTTCTACCTAATGAAGACTGAGTGACATATAGCATATTTCTGTTACGTAACTGACAGGAAATTATTCAAGACAAGTTTGAAAGCACCTGTATTTCTTTTTTAATAGTTGTAAATCAATGATACTCGTTATATTATTTCTTCAGTACTGAAGAGTATGACCTGAAAACCTGATGAAGCCTTCCAGAATAACATGATCTCTAATCAAGCTGTACAGATGCTTACAAGATTCTCTTTTTCATGCAGTGTTAAAGCAGCATTACTGTATCCCTGTGATGATACGCACTCTTATGCCATCAATTCAACAGCTGGAGGGGTAAAAAACACAATATAGCAGTTCTTAGAACACCAGCTCTTTAGCCTGGTTTAAAGAAAGAATAATTCACAACAGGAAAAAGAGAGGATTAAATAATATATTCTACCTACTTAATATGCATTAAATCCACATTCCCCAGGTTACTTTTGTTAATTTTGATTTAGGTTCCAGTATATATAAGTAAAATTAAGAGGAAAAACTAATGATTTTAGCATCTTAATGTCCATTACAAACTCAGCAATTTAATATTTAAAGGACACATCATGCTTCTTAAACTATAAATCTATACATGAGTTTCAAACAAGCATTTAAAGTATGTGATTGAGAAATAAAAAATCAAAAGAAGTCTTAAAACATCTCAGCTACAGTTTGATCCCATGTCTTACCTTCACTTTTTCACAATGGCAGCCATATTTTTATGATTGCATAAAAACATAATGGCAAATAAAAACAGTTGCATAAAATATTAAATAGTTAGAGCAGTGGATATCCAGACTGTTATTTCCAGATTTTCAATACAAAGAAACACAGAATAAGATTTCCAAATGATTTAGGTTTACTTCCATTCCTCTAAGATTCTGAATGCAGGTTCATTTTGGCAAAGTTTAAAATAACTTAGAAGTCCTCCCTCCTCCTTCCCCCATCACACTAAAAAAACCAAACATTACTTAAAGGGCAAGAACACTATTAAGAAGATATTAATTATTTGAATAGTAATTATATTTCAACTTAATGCATTTTCAAGCTCACCATAAAAAATATGGAGAGTTTCTCTGAAACCCTTCTGATTCTTTCCTTTATGAATGCTTAGAAAGACTTTTCTTTACTTGATTCACTAGTCGATAAGGAATGACATTAAAACACTATGTGATGTTTCTTGTTGCCACAGAAAAAATTGTGTTGTCATACAAGGACAATATGAGATAACAAGGAAAAAAATAAAACAAATGGGAAAGAAACAAGGCTGAAAACAAGGTTAAAAGGTAAACAAACAGTATATGCACTTCGCTATTAAAAACAGTGGTTCATAAGAGAAAGATTTTGCAGTATTTTTATTTTCACTGATATTCTACTATTTTCTACTTTTATTTTTCTCAGCTTAAGCAACAGAGATTGCTCATTGTCAATGTATTTGCACTGAATGGACTGCATGCATACAGTCTATATTTTAAATTGCTTATACTTTCTGCTTTAGTGTTCCTTGTTTAAACAAAAATTAGACTTACTGACTTCTAAAAGACAATAATAATAATTTGAAGGACAAAATTTTGTCCAAGCAAAGTTTTATCTAAATTTAGAATCTGCTTTAAGATAACAGCCTCTTTGAATCTCCATCTTCCACAGCAATTAAATCAAAAATCATCCTGGCTGGACATAAATAAATAAATGTAATCCCAAAACATTAAAATGGATGCTTTGCTTCAGAGGCCATTTAAATTATTCAAAATCATTGTAAATATAACTTGATCTTCACAGGTGATGAAACTAGTAGCTAACTGTATGATTAACACAGATGACATTGCCACTTACAAGCAGCCAAAAATGTAAGAGTCTCTTCTGAAATTCTATTTTCTATGCTCAAATCTAAGACAATGCATAGAAAAAAATAATTCTTGTGACTCTGGATTATAGTGAATGTAATCAGAATGAGAACAGAATGAATGGTAAACATAAAGCATAAATGCATAAAGCATAACACCTGACTTGCCTGGTATAGTTTTATGCATGTGACAAAACCATGCAACATAAATCTATCCTAATTCAGGACTACAATCATTATACTTCTTAGGCCTTACTTAATAAGTATAATTTGGATCAGAACAATTCTAAAAATGCAGTACTTTAGATGTGAATATAGACTGTACATGCTAAAAAGTCATACAGAATATGCCTGACATCACCTGGGACATTACATAAAGTGTTTGCATTACATAAAGAGTGTTTGCAGAATATTTATACTACGTCTTTGTGATAAATTGCATCAGTATAAGGTCTGCGTATTAGAGCAATTCACCAGCTCTACTTACATCACCATTGCTTCACTAACTTTACTTTATAAAAAAATAGACAGAGCCTTGCCAACCATATCAGGCCTCATTTTGCTAAAGTCTCTTTGTTGACCATACATGTCTTTATTGAGTAACAGTGTATTATCTTGAAACAAAAGAGTTATGCAAACAGAATAACAGTTTTCTTTTTCCTATGCCATATCTAACTTCTATATATTTCAATACATTCCAAGATCGATTTTCTTGGAAGGATTGTGTTCCAAAATTTCTTTATATCATTTATATCTATTCATATCTTTCCTCTCTGTATTCATTCCCATAGTATACATGAGCCTTAGTGTAACACGATAATAGTACTGTTGTATGGAAGAGGTTACATATTTATTTGTGTAATATCTGTTACTTAAAATCACATACTCTTAACACCTTTAAATAAACAGTTATGCCAACATTACATTACCTGTAACATTTTAAAGGGAATTAGGCAATAACAGAAAAGGATCACTGCAGCTTAATGTTGTTTTTTCTTTTAATCAGCAACTTGAACAACACTATGCATACAGGATTAGCTGTCATCAGACTAAATTTGAGATTATAAATACTCCAGCACACTGACAAATATGGATAAAGTTAGTGAAATCTCACAAAGTAAAGATGGCAAGATCACAAAAGAAGAGAGAAAGCTATCCATCTGAGCTAAGGCTAGCAAAATACATTGCTAAAAACATTCATAATCAGAAATTAAGAATTTCAGACAAACAAAATGAGAATAAATTACAATTGTGTATACATAAATAACAGTTTAGAAGGAATGAATGAAGATGGTGAAAGATTTAAGGAGTTTGAGTACGTTTTCCAAGAATGCTGATGTTCTGCTCTTGATGAACACACAAAACTAATACATTCTTTTGACTAAACCAACCAGTAACTGAAGCAGATCTAAGTCTGTAAAACCAATGGATGCTCCAAGGCTCAAATATCAGCTCTAACCAATTTGGTATGTTAAGCTTTTCACACTACCTAAACTAGTTAGATCATATAAATTTGGGTAAATAAAATAAATTTGGGTCAAGTTTTGGGTGTGATTCATGAAGACAGCATTTTTCCTACCTACAAACATTTCTCTATTATAACAATAAGATCCCTGTAGTTTGAACTAATTTTGAAATACAGTTGTAAGAACACCTCCCCATACTCAGTCATCCCACAAGTCAAATGAAAGTTAGATAGGAAAACAGAATTTATATATTGTCTTTCCTCAGACATTGTCAACTTTGTTAAAATACTGAATACCTAGTGCAATGCTCTTAAAAATGAATTTGAACTGAGTTTGAACTCCTAATCAAGAAGAGAAAACTAAGAAAATTTATTTTCTATCCAATTACTCATTTACTCATTGAAATCATGTTAAGTGGGATGCTAGATAAATAACTTTAGTGAACTGTATCCAAACGGCAAACCCACTAACTTGAAAACAGTACCCATATCACCTTCAGTTCTTAGGTATTCAGAAATATTGCTGGTCCTCTGAATTTCTCAGCTCTCCAAGATGGTATGATCATCAAGACAGGAGAACAACCAAAGCCAACCTCAATATGTCACCACAGAGCTATGGAACTTAGGGTACTCAGCAAACACTCTTGAGATTCTATACTACATTATTGTATTTTCCTTCATTTACTATTTTCCTTTTCAGGAATCTTGCTTTTATTTGTCAGGATTATAATATTTAGACGGTCAGTTTAAATAATAACACTTCTACAGAATCATGGAATGGTTTGGATTGGAATGGAGCTTAAAGATCATCGAGTTCCAATCCCCCCTGCCATGGGCAGGGACACCTTCCACTAGACCAGGTTGCTCACCATGACCCAGCAATGCGCACTTGCAGCCCAGAAAGCCAACCATACCCTGGGCTGCATCAAAAGAAGAGTGGCCAGCAGGTCAAGGGAGGGGATTCTCCCCCTCTCTTGTGAAACCCCCCCCTGGAATACTGTGTTCAGCTCTGGGGTCCCCAGCACAACAAGGACACAGAAGTATTAGAACGAGTCCAGAGGAGGGCCAAGAGAACGATCAAAGGGCCAGCGCACCTCTCCTATGAGGACAGGCTGAGGGAGTTGCGGTGATTCAGAGCCTGGAGAAGAGAAAGCTCCAGGGAGACTTCATTGCAGCCTTCCAGTACCTAAAGGGGGCCACCAAAAGCCTAAAATCAAGAAAGCTCCTAGGTATTTGCATATGCTTCAGTGAAGAAAGGAAAAGGCAAAAGACTATGTATTTAAAATAGTTTTAAGAGACTTTATTAAAGTTCATAAAACTTCCTGAATCATGTTTGTAAATAAAGCAGTTTATATAATCACCCTACCTATTGTATGTTCACAATAAATCTCTTTTTATTTCCCATGAAATCAAACACAAACAGGCTGTAATATAAGATCCATAGAATGAAAAATCAACAAATTATTTTTTCAAGTACACAATTTGTCTTGTTTTCATAATTTTTTATTTAAATTCATGAAGTATTTTTTGACTATATTAAGTACTCAGACAAGTGTTTTGTGTTACGCTGTTAGTAGAGGCATTCAACCACATCCATGGATATTCACAGAGTTGGTCTTATAAACTTTTCATCTAAAATTGAAATCATTCCAAACGCAGAAGAGAATAGTTTTAGCCATTTGCACAAAATATGACTGAAAATCCATTTTATTAAGAGGTACTGTCAACTATACTTTGGTATTCAAAACGAAAAGAGTGGGGGGCCTTCTTAACAATTAGAGAAAATCCATTCTGCCTTCATTTGCTTTATTCCTGCATCTGGGATTTACCCATAATGTCACCACTGATTGTCTTTGTGTTCTGGAAGAATGATTTCATCCATTATTTTATCTTCAAGCAACAAAAGTCAAACAACATCCTGTCTCCTTCATTTGGATTCTCTATCACTGTTGCATTGTTTTCTCCTTTCAGCTTAACATCTTTTCTATGCTATTAGTAGTGTTCTCCTTTTCCTTTGGGAAAATAGCTTTTCCAATTTTCTTTTCCAAGTCACTTACACATTAAACTATCAACAAGTTTACATTCTATTAGTTGCATCACAGTTAAAAACTGGGCTTTTATGTAAGAGTATTTGCCATTTAAATAGCCATAACTTGTCCTGGAACATTATATAAAGGGGAAGAAAATTATAAACATTTAAATGCATCACTTCATGAATAAATTCAAAATTGGTATAAATAACGGTACAAAGAGATTATAAATTTAACTTCCTTCTTTGGCACCAGGTAAAAGCAATTAAGCGATCCCATGATCCACTTTCTCTGTGTATCAACAAAACCAACGAATTTTCTAAGGCTTCAAGTTTTATCATCATATTCCTTACTCTCTATACTAAGCTAACTGATGAAGAAAAGTGAGTACACAGAGATCTATAAAACAGTATTAAAGAAACCTTTCACTAACTACCCATCTGTCCCTCAGAGTAGCACATTCATTAATCTAATTTATAGTTCTTATATTTAATTATTTCCTACACAGTCCCACGTAGGAAGGGAAGGCTATACAGGCTATGTACTATGGCATGCTATGTCTTCCGCTACAGTTATCAGCTAGTTGGTAACTACCAGCTGTCTTATCAAATGAAAGAAATACCAGGATGCTGGGCTTAGATTACCTGTAGTAGATCTCTGTCATTTTATTTCCATGTTTCTAATTATTCATTCTATAAAAGTTTGTTCTAAAGCCTTGAATACTATTAAGAGTGGAGGACCCACTATTGGAAAGCCTGTGACACCGCAGCATCTAAAGCTAAATAAATTCATTGCTACAAGGCAAAATTGTATCTTCATCTGCATCCATGAAACCTGTTGCCTATGAGACCTAATCAAATTAGAATGTGATTAGATTAATCAAATTTGCACTCATGAAGACTGCTTAATTGTGTACATAATTAATTAGCTTTGTAGATGGAACTGCCTGCCTTCTTTCTCCAATCCTCCAACACTGCTTTTGCAGCAATGTCCAAAAAACAAAACAAACCACAAAATCAACATTTTAGAACTTAAAAAAACATCTTACACAACCTGGTTTCAAATTACATCTCAAGAAAACAAGTGTAATGAACTAATAAAGTGCTTGGTATGTACCTGCAAACCAACCTACATATTCTTGACCATTTCCCTATAAACAAAATAACCAAACCTATAACACTCAATCATTAATTTAAGAAAGAAATTTTTAAATCTTTTAGGAATACTTTTAAGCGAAGACTGCAAGGAGTATGTTTTGGGAAAATCTATCAATAGCAGTCAAAGCTAGTTAGTTCATCTGATCTCTCCTCAATTCAGACTTGATTAGCAGTTTCTGGATCATCAACACCCTTTCAGCTCGACCACAGTATCAGCAATGCTTTGTAAGAGTAGTAGTTATAACTATAGCAACATATGTGGCTACTTAAAACTGAAGCCTTTGATTGTTGCTCCAAGTATGTCAGCTGGTATTCCTGGTTCCCAATATTTTTATCTTTGGTTGCTAACCTCAAATTGGCTCTAAAGCCAATGCTGGGCTGCAGGGTCTGCATCCTGTGACCTTTCAGAAAACTATTTCTTATACCGTATTTGTTGGAATTTTAAAGCATGTTTACTGTTTTGTGTTACATAGGAAACTAATGACTATGTAACCGCATTTTAAAAAGTATTACTTCCTTTTTCTTAGCTACTTATAACCAGCATGTTCCTACAGAAGTAAACAGAAAAAGACCATTTTTTCTTAGAATTACAAAGATTGTCACATCAAGTAATGTGCAAATGTGCATGTAATTGTGCATATTTGTAGGGAACAAATGAATACTCTTTATAAATAGAAGGCATAAGATTATATACTATCTTTTGTGCTCTGTGAATAGATTAATTTTCACCACTCTTTTCCATATAATATTTAGCCATAACTTTGCCTATAGCTTGAAATAAAAATGCAGGCTGAGAATTTTTGAGAAAGCCTGAACCAGATCAGATACAACAGAATTAAAAACTAAGTAAGTTTTGCTTTATTTTCCTATGCACTTAAATTAAAAATGGTGAATAAGGCCTCAGGGAGATCAGCTTAGCAGATAATTACTCACTATTAATATATCAGGGTCTTGGTGCTATCATTTTAATCAAATGAAGGATAATAATAGAAATGTTCAAGCCTGAAAGATCAAAGCATGTTCTCTTTCAATGTTCTTTATAAGTGGAGGTAGAAAATCCTGACAGGATCTTACTGTTCTTGTAAAACAAATAATCTGTATTGTTCTACGAAATATTTACGATAACACTTTGCTTTTATTTGTTATTTCTAATGTTGTTTTGTTATTGTTTTACTTTTGTTACAATATTTCACAAAACATTTTTAATAATAAAATCAGCCACCAGAAGCTATAACTAAACTTAAAAGCTTTCTCTCATCTAATCTGAGTCTACATCAAATCTAAATACAAAATGACTAACCAAACAATTAAAATATAGTACTTACTCTGTCTGACAATAATTGGCCCATAATTATCAGTACTGAGTCTTGAATGAAAGCCAGAACAAAGTTTTTAAAGAAAACATATGAAAAGAACACCTTATAGGTAATGTGTTCTGCTAAAACTGAGGGAATAGAATCAAATGAAAGATTTATTCAGGTATGAAATAGGTTTAGACCTTGAGATATTCAAATACAAGTCTAAAATATTGCACAAAGACACAAAACAGATAAGTCAGTCCTATTTATAGACTATATCAACTCATAAGGCATGTTAATAGTTCTCAAGGTTTATCTACATGATAGCTTTCAGTAGAAGTACTTTATTCTCCTCCATAGGTCAGGTTAGCTCCAGCCATTTATAGACGTCAAAAAACAGTCTTCTCACCATTTAGCCCTTCATTTTTCAGGCTTAGTTAGATCCTCTATCAAAAATTTGTATGAAAGAGGTGGAACCAAAGAATCTACTTCAATATGGAAATTATGATGACTATAAAATCATTCATTTTAATCAGATCCAAAGCTTGACTTACTCCATTTGACAACACATAAGAAAGGATTGGAAAAAAATTCTTTGTACATACGATGGAAGCAAAAGAGAGTAACTGCACAGGACTACGAAGTGCTTTGGGCTCTTTCGTTTTGACAGATAAAAGCAGCATTACCAGTGCTGCCTCAGAAGTTTCTGTAACTTCTCCCTAGGTCATGGAATGTCTCAGACAGTACAACTGAAAAATAACTGCTGCATCCACTGCCTATGGTGCATTGTATTATTCAGCCCATACTGGGTTGAAATGCAGTTGTTGACCAAAAAATAAAAGGCAAATGTAACAAATAGAAAACAAACAAAAAATAATTGGTTTTTTTGTTATCACTAGCAAGTCTCCAAATCAGAGTTTGTAATAATTAGTTGATAAAATACATCTGAATGCATAATATAACTATTATTTTTTAAAATCGTTCTTTCATTAACAAAAGGGAAGCAGCAACATACCTCTCTTCTCTCTGTGAACTTCTTCCAAAAGTTGTTCTTGCTTTTTTATCTGTTTAAAGAGAGACTGATGTTCAGACTCCTTCATCTGTGTAAAGTGCTTAAGCTGTTCTCGGCTCTGCAATAAGTAGCATCGCAGCTTTTTTTCCTTACTTTCTCTCTCCTTCACCTCCTCACACAGCCACTGAAGTTTAGTCTACATTAAAAAATTGGGACAATAAAAGAATTCTAATAAAAATATTAGGACATAAATGTTAATTGAGCAAATTACCTTTGGAATTACAGCTTATTTATTTATAGCCATTACTGCATAACAATAATAAAAAGGAACATTAGGATATATTACAAGGATATACAAGGAGCCTTGAAGAATCTCTAGAGAGATATATTTTGGCTGATAACTGTATGTGAAGATGAAATACACAGATTTTATTTTTTTAATCAGGAGCAAGAATTTGCTGGTGTGGGTAAGGAAATTCAAATTTAATTGGGGTATGTATATAGACACCAAGAGGTACTCCCTCCTTTCCCAGCTGCATTAAAAATTAAGTGACATCAATCCTTTCAGGTCAGCAAAAGACAACATTTAAGGTTCATATAGAGGAAAAAGAAAAGAGAACTTATAGATAACATAGATAATGGTCAGGGTGAATCTAAAAGCGATAGAAGACCATGTATAAATACATAAATGGCCCAACTCTTTGATCAGAAAAGGGCAAACTTAAATAATATATTGCTCTGGACTCAGAAGAACATAAAAAGTTATCCTTATCTTTTACCTGTAGGACTTAAGACACACACAAAATGAGACATATTCTTCTCTCTGGTAACCAGCAAATAGGACCCATGGGAATGGCATGAAACTGCAACTAAGGAGGTTCAGGCCGAATATTGGGAAAAGGTTCTTCACTGAGAGGGTGGCTGGAAACTGGAACAAGCTTGCCAGGGAAGTGGCCACACCAGCAAGCCTGATGGAGCTCAAGGAATGTATGGACAACACTCTCAGATACATGGTTTGATTTTTGGGTGATCCTGGTTGGAGCCAGGAGCTGGAATTTATCCTTGTGAGTCCCTTCCAACACAGAGTATTTTATTATTCTATTATATTCAAATTATTAACTATAGACCTACATTACTTTCTTTCCATACTAGGAAACAATTTTTTCCCCTAAATGTTTTCAAATTCATGCAACTTTAAAATACATGTAACAGATCTGAACAGTACAAGATGGTAGGGGAGATTCAGCATACAGTCACATGGACGATGTACTCCTGAAAGCGTGGCAGTCAGCAGCATCATGAATAGTGATGCACATTTTCCCCTTAAAAATTTATGCCTAAAAGGACTTGCAAGATCTACACAACTTTTATGAACGGGGAGAGGGTATAAGGCACAGAAGATGGAAATGGGCAGGATCATTAGCACTATCAACTGGATGAGATGCTGATTTATCATCAGAGGACTTGAGAGAACAAGTCACCACTGAAAGAACTCAAACACTTACTTCTTCATCTATGAGACTGAATGCTTATTGTGTAACCTTTATTCAAAGTGTTCTCACTCTCTTTCTTGCTGACTAAATTTCTGTTACCATCAAAGAATCAATCAAATCAACCAAGACAGAGTTGGAGTTTCAAATCTCATACATAGAGTAGACAGGGTATATCAGGATCCATTCAAAACAGTCAGCATCTCCTCTAGTTAATGACTGGCTCTGCTCTGGTACCTTCGTTTCCATGTTGCATTTACATTCTATATATTTCAAAAGTCCCAGAATGTACCATGTTATATTAACTCCTACTGGGAAGATGTTTTGCTTTTTGTCAAATTCAGCCACTTAAGAAAACAGGAGAAAGAGTCAAACAAAACTCAGAATTTGAGGACAGAGAAGCAATGACTAGCATGACATTGATGTACAAATGCTGGTTATAAGCTACTGGCAACAATTATTTGATTTGAAGTCAAACTGATTGACTTTTTTCTATGTCAGTAAAAGCCTATAGGTTTGAAAGTGCTCTGCAATGTAAATTTGTTAATTGGTTAGATGAAGTGTTGATCAGTAAAAAAGAAATCTTCCTTCTGTCTTAGATAAACATTCTTTTTAGATAATACCAAAATACAGTAATCATAATAAAATATACTGTCATCTCTAATTTCTATCCTGATTTTAGCAGTGAAATATTAACACAATTTCTTTTTGATACAAAGAACTTTTTTTCTTTATATCAAAAAGATTTCTTTTTGATTTCCAGAACTCAAAAAAAAAAAAAAAAGAGGGGGAGGGGGCAGGGCAGAGGAGCAGTTTAAGAAGAATGAGGAAGAAGACAAAACCTGCAGAAATTCTAAAGGCAAGCCCAACCTGAGTAAAGGGAAATGTGCAAGTAGTATGGTGAAACGTAGCACAGCAAACTTTTTGAAAGTATGGGTATCCCATAAAGACAAAATCCTTTTTTTCACTTGTTCTGCTTGCAAACCTCATACTGAAACCTAGGAATCCTGCCAGGAACTGATATACTATATCCTAAATTCATCGCCAATTCATATGTCTTTAAAATACATGAAGAATCTTTCCAAAGAATGAGTTGGAGCTACCTAATTTCAAACATTAGTTCTAAAAAAGGCACTGCAGGACATTAAATATCTCACAGCTCTAATCCCCTTTTTTTGTAATGTAACATAACACAGACAATAATAGAGCATCTTATAGCTGGTGTTCCCATACCCTCTGTCACAGTAAGTACTGTATCTGAAACACCTGTTGTCAAGAATAAGCCTTTACCACAAATTCTTAGTATAATCTCTGCAGAAATACACAATGAGATTCCTCCATAATGAATTGCAATTATGCTGGGATATTATAAATATGGGATTTTCTGCTGTAATTTTTACAGTGTACTTCTACATTTCAAAAAGCCAGAAATTCGTATCAGAATTCCTATTTTCAATCAGTAAAAAAATATTAGTTCACAAACATGAGGAAATTAGTGAACTTCCTGAAAGGCTAAATAATCCTTTATTTTAGACCAAAACTTTGTATTATTTCTCAAAACAGTAGTAACCTTAGAACTTCCAAAGATTCTTAATTTAGACTTGATTTCATTTAAAGAACATACTGGAGACAAAAGGCATCAGAAAAAAAAAGGTTAACTTTGCCATGGATCAGGAGCTGTCATAACTGCAGAAGGGAGCATCTCTCCTCCCCAGCTAAACTATTTAAATTAATCTCTTTAAAGCTGCAGGTTTTGGTACTGCAAAAGTACAGCACCTTTCTAAAGTGGTAGTTGTTATAGCCTCAATGCACAAGCAGTATTCCCTCACGCAAACTGTGAAATTTCTACAACACTATTAATATACTCTACAGCTCATTCCCATAAACTTTTCTTCAGTGGAAGCATGCAACACTAGAAACATACACAGCACTTAAGGTTTATGTGGAAAATGTTATGAAAAATGCAGGGACCACACTAAAGTTCAGAAGTCGTGTCTCAAAAATATTTGTATGTGAAGCAAGTTTTTTTCCTTCTACAGACTGCAGTAGCTGAGAGAAAAGTCAAAAGACAGAAGAGAAGAAAACCAACTCTTAAAAAGGGATGATTTGTAAATACTTCTAACTACAGAAGTATCTGAAAAAGCGTGTACAATAATTATACTACAGAAAAAAAATCAGTACTGAGGCCATTATTATTACATACAAATTTTGCCACTCCTTGGACATGATGTAAACAATTTCACTTTTTGAAATTTAGGAGAAAATCAAAAGACTTTAGGTTTTGAATACCTACCAGCAGTTGCAATAACCCAGAAATAGAAATGTGGTTAACTATTATGGCAAGATATTTCCAGATTCACATTATATTTTTTTTTATTTTTAATGAATACTTTCACTGCTTATTTCAACCAATAAAAGAAAGGGTGACACCAAGTTTTTCATTCATTCTAGACTTTCCCATGGTAGCTAAAGAAACTTACATGAGAAATGCATGCAAATAATTATTAGTTGTACCTTAAAAGGTCTTTTTAATATGTCATTGTCACTTTTTAAAGTAATGAAAATGTTTTCTGCGTAACATTTCTTTTTTGATTCATTTTATCTTTGTTATTTATACTGGCAATCTTTCTTGGTCTACAATAAACCATACATCAACAATAACCTCATGGTTCTTACATGGAGACAGTTGCAACTTTTCCTTAAGTTAATTCTCCTGTGGCATTCTACATGAAGCAGAAATTTTCATGTATTCCACCAAGCTTAGTCCTTTTAAAAGATACTGGAAGTGAGTCTGTGTGTGTGTACTGGGGGGAAAGGAGGGAAGCAGCAGAATGAAAAACAATGGTTTTAAGTTACTAGTCATCATTTCTGAGAAGTTTTGAAGCGTGTATGCACCTGCATTATAGAATTCAGAAGCTTTAAGCAATGGTGGAAGGAAAGATCATTTTCCAGAAATCCAATCTAAAAACCTTTTGATCCAATAAAAAACAGCCTTATTTCAAATTATTACTTGCCTTATTATATATCATCCTGTAAACCAGCTGACTACATTCTCATGTTTTTCTTGTCTCAAAATAATTTATACAGTGGGAAATTCAGATCTAAAGGCTATCACTGCAGATACTTCAATTCACTTTTTTGGTATAATTGCTATTTATTTGCCTATAGAAATATTTATTTCTTGTTGATAGGAAAATCTATAAAATTATTTTATCAGTTGAAATAGTCTGATAATATCATAACTGCTTCCAAAGGAATGGTTTTGTGTTTCTTCCCCTTTAACTACCTTTTCAAACACACTTTCTACTGAATGATTATGAATGTTGGATATTACATTATTCAGTAAGATTTCAAAAGACTTGACAATTACCTTTGTTTCTGCTAACCAGCGATGAGGATCATTCAGCACCGTTGGTGTAAGTGATATTGCCTATGGAGTAGTGAGGGAGAAAGAAATATGCATAAAAAGGGTATTAGACACAAAAAGGAGAAACACTTTCCAGCTTACTGAAAAATCATCAACCAAATATTCTCTGCTAAAAAAAACAGTTTGGAAATCATATCTGTAAAATGGTTTAATAGAACTGTAACTATAAATTAGCCACAATTAAAAGCAAAATAAACAAACTCTTTGACTTCTCTCTGCATCAAGGTGTATAGTCTCAGTTTGAACCTATGTGTGTTTTTTTTTTTGAAAAAATTATAACATTTCCAACTTCACAGCAATTCAATTGTATAAACCAAACAGTATAAATCAAAAGTAGCATAACCAATTGTTAGTCATTGAATTGTTACCAGTATATCTACAGAAATGCTACATGCAGCATGGTAAGTGACTGGTCACAAAGTGAAAAAGGGCAAACCACAAAAATCTTAACATATTTATGTTTCATGGTGATGGCCTTAGTGTTTTCATGAAAAAGAAATCACTTGCTTGGAATATTTCATAGGTATAAAAAGAAAAATTATAAATTTCACTAAGTTGATAAAAAGAGAAGGAACTTGCACTGGCATGCTTCATTAATACTCCAAACAAGAAAAAATGATATGCCTTTTTTCTGCAAACTGAATGATGTTAAACATTTCCAAAAAGGTACTATTACACGTTTTCTATATTACTTACTAAAAAAGTGGTGATAATGGATTTTTTTTCATTGTTGTAGTTTTAAAATGAAGCTCACTATTAACCTTATGTCTAGCTCATACTTTATCTTATCTGGCCCTATCTCATGATTGCCTTGTGCCTTTCTCTAATTTAAGGAGGATTTTTTTTGTTTGGTTGTTGGGTTTGTTTGATTGTTTTTTAGGCTTTTTCCCCCATTTGTTTTTTAGCACATTTTGAAGTTCAGTGTGTATTTATGTACTTTTTGGACCAGAGCTGATAATTTTTATAACAAGCATATTTCTTTAACAGGTATTTACAAGGGCTTTACTAAACACCAAGACCAAAGAAGCCTAAGAAGTACCAGTTGATGACAGACTTCCATGTTTTATATGAAAAGTATCACCACAGAAGGACACAGCTGAAAAGAAGAAAGATTTATTAGGCATGTTGACCACAACCAAAACAATGCATAACCACCACTTGTGACTTCCATGGCAGCAAACATGATTCTTTTCCACAACATTCAAACAAGGCAGTATACAGTTCATAGTTTAAGCATGACTGGTGTAGTTATTCCAAGTGTAAGATTTCTTATAACAAGAATACTGGTTGGAAAAGTAAATCTGATCAATATATGTAGAATTATTTATATTCTTTGTTTAGAACACCAGTATATGGTGATTTTAAAAATTCCTAAATTCCTGTTTATTTTAATTCAGGGAAAATTAAGCCAGGTGTTTATTTTACAAGTGTTTATTCACTCCTTCACTGCTCACCTCAGTTGCAGTGGCAAATCCTCCTTGAAGTAAAGAACTTGTCTGAAACCTTGACAATAACTAAGTACTGGGGAGAGGAACAATATAACAAAGGGAATTTCTCACCTTTTTTTTTTTCCTAATTTATTTCTCAGACCAGACACCACAAAGCTGTGTAACATTTCTATTCACATGTCTAGTCAAAAATTCAATTTCAAATCTGTTAAGTTTGCCAATAAGGCAAATAGGGGCATATAAAAGGCAATAACGAAACTAGATAAATTATGAGAATTATGAAAACAGGAACAGCAAATCTTTATCCAGAAAACAAAAACTCTGCAGGAGGTGGGAAGCAAGTCCAAAAAGGCATGGTTTGATGTTCAAGAATATATCAGATCACAAAGGCTTAGTAAGTAACAACAGATCTATAAGGACACAGAGGAGAAAGCTTGTTTGTCAACTAGAAAGATAAACTTCAGATAGAAAACAAAAATATTAAAAAGATAATGGATTTTCAGTGTCAATGCAGAAAAATGTCTATTTCAAAGGCAGCCCAGCCAAGTGACCATGGACACCAGATCAGAAAGCATGCTCTGATTAAATGGCAAGAGAAGAACGGGGTAATCTGAGTGTACTCTATGGTTACAGCCAAAACCAGTTGATCACATGTTGCAAGTGACCATAATGCCAATGGGTACAGGGATAGGCTGAGTAGGACTATCCATTTTTATTCTCAGCTATGTATAATGTTAATTCAAGAGGATTAGTCAAATATTGCACCTGGAGGAAGGAAAAGAAGGTTCTGTACCTTGGAAAATGCTCAGGGAAAAAAGCTAATGGGAGAAAAGGGTTGCAGGAAAATATGTGAAACAGAGTGGAAAAAAAAGTACAGCAAGCTAAAAGTTTGTTGAAAATCAGAGCTTGAGTTTTGGAAACAAGGACCTGCTCCACAAAATGGAGGATATAAACTCTTTTCACTTCCAACATTTAATTCTCTACATTAAAAAAAAAAGGTATTTTTTATTTATTTTATTTATTTATTTATTTATTATTTATTTTTTATTTATTTATAAAGTATTTATTTAATTTTAAGGGGGTTTTGTTTGTTTGTTTGTTTGTTTTTTGGCCTTTCTGGGTGACTTTCCTGTAAGGACGGTATCTAGGAAAACCTGTCTAAAAACTCTGGCTGACAGAAAGTGATTTTAGACAAGCACACAATTAGAACTATTGCTCACAAAAAGAATGTAATTCACAGAATGTAATTCACAGTAATGAATAACACATGGACAGATCTTCACAGTATCTCATTCTAATACCTAGTAACCGGTACCTACATCAGCTAAATATCCCTAATCCTACTGTCCCTAAATTATCTACACCAAATGGGTGATATGTGATAACAGTGCACACAAATTCTGCTACAATCACCCATTAAGAAAACAACGAAATCTGCAGCATACTTAAAAACTTAGAATTACTTTGAATTTCTCCATGGAATCCCGAGAAAAAAGTTCACAAGCAGCATCAATTTCACTTCCTATCATGGTGAGAATGGATTTCTGTTCCATTTCTAAATGATGCAGTTGATCCTTAAACTGCAATCTGACTTCATCCATCCTTCTCAAATGATCTTCTTCATAACTGATCTGTTTATTCTGCAGTCAAAGGTGAAAAAAAAACATAAATTGTTGCATTAATATCATAACATGCATAAATAGCAATATATCTTTCAAACTTATAATCACACTATACTCAGGCACTGAGTTCAGTTCTTTGCCATGGAATATAATACATTCTCACAGGACACAAAATCTTCTGTTGATTCTTCTTATTCACCTGGAAGTCTCCTAGTTGAAACCACACCAAATCCAAACCCAACAATCGCAGAGCTCAATTTCAGAGTCAAAACTGGACATTCTCTCATGAAACTTTTTTTCATGAGTAGAAAAAGAGCCCACAATAAATACTCCTTTCATTTCCTAACCCTAGTACTCCTTTTGACACTAAGGTCATGACCCTAATACACCTTTTCATTTCCTGAACATTTCTCACATCCCTTTCTGACAACCCACACTCAACACAAGGAAATGGAACGCATTGCTACTACTTTATCTGCATTTACTTACAAAGGCTTCTTTGCTTAAAAATGATTCTGTCCTTAAAAGCTTCTCCATTCTTTTTCAACTTAAGCATAAAAGACCACCTCAGTCCAAAAGATGTATTTTTCTAGTACTACAAAAGTTGGAACTAGTTTTCAACTGACTGCAAAAGACTACATGCACTTCTACAGACACATTTCCTCAACAATAAATATTATAATGCTAAAATCCCAACCTAGACAAAACACATTTTGAATTGGAGTACTTTTTATTAGCCTGAAAAGTTGAACTTTTAAAGCACTTCCTGTTAGTTTAACAAAAGCAAGCTAAGAGAAAGGCCAGATTTCATATTCATGTCCTGTAAGTCTTGGATGTACTATTTGAAAATTATATGAAAATAATTATTGTAATAATGGAAAAGTAATACAGTCTTTTGAATTCACAGGAAAATCTAATTTGAAAAAAAATAATTCAATACTGATCCTAAATATTTGCAGAAAAAGGAAAATGCAGGAGGTTGGAATATTACAGTAATTCAATTAAACTTCTGTTCCAAGATTTTTTAATCCATAGGCATTTCACTAGCAAACTATGAAAATAATAACTTATACAACAGATTTTGTACCCTGAACAGTTCTACCTAAACAAAATACACTAAATTTTCGGAATATAGTTATCACAACCAAAGAGTTGATGCAGCTAATAATACCAATGTACAGCAAAACCAGCAGCCTTCCTCACTGTTTTTAAAGGCTTTTAAGCAGCATTTCAGCATATAAATTAATGTAGTCAAATTCAGCATTTAATTCAGCAGGTTATCAATAAATTTAAGAAGTCTGATATCCTTCTCAGACTAGAAGAAAAATTGGCAGAGAGCAAACTAAATTATGTCAAGAGTTTTTCATTCCATTCTTTCAAAAAAGAAGAAAACATTTTTTTACTCAGGGCCAATATTCACAGCAAACAGTCATTATATGCTGAAGATAGAAAAAATATGACAAAAGGAGTTAACAGCATTTTGGAATAATCCCTTTAACTAAACTACATTCAAAATGAACTCATTAGATTTTAAGCTCAACTTCTAGGTGGTTTTTGTACACCTCATTTATAGTAACAAAATATGAGTTGAAAATTAAATTGAAAAACCTGAACAGCCATAAGGGATCTACAATATCAATAGGCAACTGTTACCTGATTTAAATAGTTTGGAACTATTAACCTAATGAAACTGACATGTGCAATGGATGAATAAACCTCTTGTATCATTTTAAGATAAATACTTATATCACAGAATTAAATGTCACACGGATGAAAAAATAGTAATCTGACACAGAAGAATAAGAAGCAGCTAGAGGCTCCATTTTTATTTTATTTTTCATTTTTAATGAGGATAGAGTGCAAAAAATATGTTTATGTAAGCAATTTCCTGCAGAATGCTTTTTTTCTTTAATGTTTTCTTGAATTTTAATTTAGGAAATGAACTTAAAACTGTCAAAGATGAGAAATAATCAATGCTGTCTTAATATGAATTAATCACATACTGACAGATGCTTTATACTGGAAAAGGTAAAACTTCATCCATGCACAGAAATACTCCTCTGAGATCACAACATTGCAGAAAAAAATAAGATATAAAAATTGCATAAGGTAAAATACATTTGTGTTAAGAAAAACATTAAAAAGCAATGTTGTAGAACCAATCATGGAAAAAAACAAACAAAAAAAAAAGAACTCAAGAACTCAAGAAAGCAGTAAAAGGAGTTACAACATATGACTTCAGCAACTCTGAATTTATCACTAGATTTATAAAAAAGAAAAGCTGACAATTGCAGGTAGTGAAACTGCAAATTTGTATTTGATAGTAATTATTAATAATAAGAACATTAAGCAACAAGAATGGCTTGCAGAGAGCATCCATCTCTAGAAATACAATGCCAGTATAAGAGAAGAATGCATATTTCCCTAAAAGCTTGCTGTGTTTAAAATATTCAAGCAGGAAATAATTTTTATCAAGATATTTAGAATTTATTTTACAGTGATTATCTGGCCTATCTAATTCAAATTTTCTCTAAATTATTCGTAACTTAACTGCAACTCCAGAGAATGTGAAGAAAACTGGAAGAACTTAAGTATTTGTTAGTTGCCCATGTTAGAAGTATAGTATCACAGAATCGTCTAGGTTGGAAGAGACCTCCAAGATCACCTAGTCCAACCTCTGACCTAACACTAACAAGTCCTCCACTAAACCATATCACTAAGTTCAACATCTAAACGTCTCTTAAAGACCTCCAGGGATGCTGACTCAACCACTTCCCGAGGCAGCCCATTCCAATGCCTAACAACCCTTTCAGTAAAGACGTTCTTCCTAATATGCAACCTAGGTACTAAATATAGTACCTATATTCCTACTCTGATAAATTATTGATATAACTCACTGATAAATAGTATCAGTGTGTCTCTGGAGGGATACAATTCATGACTCAACCAAAGCACTTTTGCCTTGTTTGATTTGTGTGGAAACTTTGTACTACAGTATGACTGCATATATTCTTGAATGTGTATATGTATTCTATGCATTTTAGATTCATTGCCTAATTCTTTAGTTCACAGTTTATTTTAGATATTTATCCTAAAGTTTAAATAAAGCTGAGAGACTGATGAATTATGTTTACCTTTTTCTCCAGTTCTTGTTTTACAAACTCACATTTTCGCCTGAGTTTTATATTTGCTTCTTCACTTTGGGTTAATTCTTCTGTCAGTTTATCACATTCAATTTTTATCTTCTCCAGTTGTCGACACTGAGTCTTGACTGTGCTTTTCTCTTCTACAAGTTCCATCTGGTGGTAACAGATGAACAGATGACAAAGTCACTACTATATGGGTTATTTTAAAACATTCCCAGACATTAGAGCTTTAAAACCACAGAACATGATCATGGAAGAATAATTATCTTTAATTTTTTACATTTAAGTTATATTAAATGCAATCACTTATCTGAACATGGAAAACATGTATCAAAAAATTTGAAGATAATGATCAACTCAAGAACACATAATGAAAATAAAATTATTGTACAGTGACTTAATATCACTTATTACTTGTTATTATGATTTATTAGTGCTGAGACAGAAGTTAAATGATATGGACTTTCCCTTTAAAGTGTAGAGCTTTCCCACATTTTACTAATAATGCAAATTTAGCTGCAAAACCAGATCAATCAGCTTAGAAGAATGTTGATGCTTGCCAGGTATGTTGTAAATTTCTGCAAGACACTGCAGCACCATACACCTTTTTAAAAGCAGTAAATAGAAATCTCAGATTCTGCATTTCAACTCTGCTACACTCATCAGCTGACATCACCTTAAAAAGTTCAGTATTTATGCAACTTTTCCATTACTGAAATAATTTGGAATCAGAAACTCCAAAACTCATTTAATTGCAGGACCTAATACTAAATTTTTATCTGCATGGAAATAACTTTAAAGATTTGGTTATTTTTTCATATCTAGAATTGTGTGGGTTTAACGCTATTTATGAAGATATTACAGGTAAGAATGAAAAAAAGCAACTTCTAAGGGTCCTAAGAGCCCTAAGTAGTTAAGTGAACAAAACATTGGTTTCCAGTGGAAAACACAATGAGACCTGTCTTTCTAATTAAGAGGTTTACTGCTCATTCAACTTACTGAAGCTGACAGATTTGAGAAATTCTCCAGAATATCTACAAAATACAAAAAAGTAAACAAAGCTAAGAAGAAAATTATACACACATAATATCGTTATCGAAAACCAGCTTCGTATAAGATGAATTGCAGGATGCAGTTACACACAAAAATAAACCTGCAAAGTAAATTCCTTCTTGAGGAAAATCAAAAATTCTGTTCTTCTGATTAGACTATAAATAAGACTATACAAATACATTTTTATGGTGAAGAAGTATACAAGTTTTACAAGTTAGTTTAGACTTAGGACACAAACACAAGCCTGAAGTGCTCAAAATATTTTCTGTGAATATGTTTATAAAATCCTCTTTTCAGTTCCTACTAAAGATAGCCATGTGATAAAATCTATACAGATGGAAACAATCCAAGAAACAGATTCCTCCTGTATATTATCTTTGAGACATAATGGTGAAAATTGTTATTAATTTCTAATATGGACAAGGCAAATGTGATCATAATTTAATTGATCTAGATTTAAACCAATTTCCACTTCTGATTATTTTCAGGAAAAATAAAACTACACCCACTTGTTGAATTTTAGAAAAGTTAATTCAAAAAGAAAGACACATATATATATATACAATTTTATACATATCTCTACATAATCGTACATTAAAGACGTAACTTGAAATTGCTGTCAGCCATGAGTAAATTTTATATTTCCTTATTCTAAAAATACATGGATATTTTTAAAAGTAAATGAGGGCAGTTAGTAAAATCAGGGGACAGATTCAGGGCTTCTGAATGTACAGTGTTTGGGAACCACTAAGCAAACTACTTCATTTTCTCTACCTAGTTTACCTATCATTTTGAAAAAATTATAGAGACACTGTGACTCCTGTAGGGGTTCTAGCAGAAAGAGAAGTAAAAACTTTAGCACCAGAATCTCACTACTGAGACAGTAAGATCCTTCTCAACACTGACATCTCATACGAAATGCTGAGTGCTTCTCCAGTTCTGCAGCGACATGCAATATCCCTATGCTATTGCCCCATTACATAAAAAATCCTTAACTACCCTATATTTTTTCTTTCTTTTCTTTTTTTTTTCTGCCTTTCTTGCAGAAGAGAAAAGAGAGGGAAGAACTATAAAGGATCAAAAGGCACTTTCAACATCAAAATTCCTTCTCAGATTAGGCTTTGAGTCTTAAGAAATGTGTTCAATTTGCCCTTACCCCTACTACATGCCTCCCAACTGACTTTTATATTTAAGACTTTGCCATTAACAACCTTTGGACAGGGTTATGTATATTTTTTCACAAAGACAGTTACAAGGGTCTGAGAAGGCTGACGTGTAAATAAAGTCAAGATTACCTATGTAGCAGACAGTTGCTCACTGGGCATAAAAAAAGACGAAACTTTCTTTTAAATTTCCCTAAACTCTAATCCCAAAACCATAGTATTTAAATATACTTTGATAACTAGCATGAAAAATTTACCTTAACTTGGAAGACAACTCTATCCATAAAACTGAAACCCAGTTTGGATTGTGAAACAGAAACAGGAGGAGGGCATACAGGTCTATCAACCTGCAGTCTTCCCATCATCCAATGGAGTTGTTGGCATTTTGATTACTAGTGTTGTCCAAAGCTTGCCAGAGGGATGGTATTTGCAATTAAATGATGAGTTCAGAAAAAAAACAAGTCACCTGTACGACATATTCTTAACAGATTTTCCAAGGGATGAGTATGACTAGATATTTCATTGCTCTTACAATGTTTGAATCAAGAGACTATTTTGAATTATCACTGTGTACTTCTAAAAAAATAAAGTCGCCTACCCAAGTTATCTTATAAAATTCATTCCCCTTAATCCCTCCACTCCTCTGTTTCAGAGAGATGAAGCTGTAAAAAAAAATGCATGTATATTAAGGATTCTGGTTAAGTCACAACCCTGTAAATGAAACAAGGAAGTGAATTCTCTAAAGATTCTGTTTAGGTACAACAACCAGTATCAATATCAAGGTCCATCCTATAAGACTGACTTTTCCTTCTATGGGGAACACATAGTCACAGTCAACTCATTTTTTGATTATTACCATCTAGAACATATTCCCCTTCCCTCCCCTTGACATTAAATGTACAGTCTTAATTGCAATTTCGTTGTCAAAGAAAATTAATCATATTTGGATAGATCACTTAAATAACAATACTAGACACATTACAAATTAAGTCCCTAAAATGTTAAGCATTGCTGTCAAAATATTTTCTATTTTTAATGATCCTTCCACTAACAGCTACCTAGATTTTTTTACTGCTATCTTCATTAAATGCAGTGCTTATGAAATATTATCAATTATATTATGATTGATATAATAACTAACCATCCTTTTCTAAGTAACATTAATTCATAATGGCCAAGATGCAGAAAATATGCATTTTGACTGACTCTGCATATTTGTGTGAAAAGAAATAGACTTGTTTATTTTACCTATGATGAAGTACACCATGAATCACTGAAGTTTTGATTAAGGATTTTATAGCTTTTTATGATTAAATTGGCAGAATTTTGATATGAGCAAATTTTAATTAAAAATATCTGATGGGACTGAGGCAGAAAGTGCATTTATACTGCTTCCGAAGCACATTCAAATTATGTTGGTAATTTACAGCCTATCTGGAAAACTACTGCCTCCACTAATATGTCCTAATAATAATTTGTATATTCATAAAAAATACTATCTTACATATATATTTAATCATGTAATCAAACTGCTTCAATAACAGTGCAATGTTAGCTTATACACAAGTTTTCATACAAGTGTTGACAATTAACTGTGCTATTTAGAGTATCCATTTCAACTTAACTTCTTCAATTCTCTTTAGACCACTTAAGACACTGAAATACTTGTTTTCTTTCCAATGCAATAGCCTTGAATTAGTAGCAAAGGATGTGAACTAAAGACATGAACTTGTTTCTTAATGAATAAAATGCTATACTTTCATAACTTACTGCACATGTAGTCACTTTCTTGAGGAATTATACAGAAATTAGAAATTCTAAAAAGCCTTCAAAATAGAAGGAGCTACAAAAATTTATCTTAACGAGATACATTATCACTGTTCACATTTTGAAAGTTCTTCCAGGTACACCAGCATTATGCAATTTAAACATTTACAAAAATGCACTATCCCTGAAATAATACAAGTTCTATAGTAGAACCATGAAAATAACTTGTTAAAATAGTAGTTTAAGAAGAAAGGATCAAATGATGTTAAAACTACAGCCTTACACATCTCCTCCTGTTCTGATCACTGACATACCTACTGTCATTACTTCCAAACTAATAGCTTTTTCCCTTAAACTATTATGAGATTACATTTTCGACCATTAATTTTAAACTTTTATGATAACCTGCAATAAAGAGTGTGTTTGTGTGTGTGTTAAATGTTTTACAGCCCATATTTCATTACTTTCATCACTCTATAGGAAGAAAATAGCTTACTTTTGGAATTATTCAGAATAAGTACCTTTAGCATTCTAATCTGAGCATCTGCATCATCCTTTTCTTGTTTAAGGAGTTTCATGAGCTCTCGAATGTTTCGTTCATGTTTGATTTTAACATTCTGTAACTCTGATCGAAGATCTGCTAACTCCTGTTGGTGAACTTCTCTTTCCATCTTCAACTGCCTGTTAGCTGAAGTCATCTCTTCATGCTTAGAGTCCTGTTGTTTCTGGAGATCTGAGAGGCTCTTATGTAATTCTTTTTTGACTTTCTCTTCTTCTGCTACTCTGTTTGTTAGTTCCACACGTATGGCACTCAGGTTTTTTACATCTGCTTGCATTTCTAAGAGTCTTTCCTGGTCTTTTTCATGAATTGAGTTACTAGTTGCAAGTTCTTGCTCCAAGTGTTCCTTCTCAGCTTGCATTTGATTTTGTAGACAGACTTGCTTTTTCAATTCATTCTCCAATTTATTTACAGTACCTTGAACTTCTTTAATCTCTTCTTCAAGGCACAACTGTTGCGATTTCATTTCATTCAGTTTTACTTCTTTGCAATGAAGTTGTTCTTCCTGCTGGGCCCTCTTTGTAAGTACCTCATTCAGCTCTTTCCGAAGGTTTTCTATTTGGTGTATAGCAGACAGAAGTTGACTTCTGAGGTCATCCTTTTCTTTGAGGATCTAGGAAATACAAAAAATAAATCCAATGCCACCTAAAGTAATTAAAGAAAATTGTTGGAAACTAACATCTAAGGAACATGTAGGATACTCTGTTCTGCAAAAACACAATCCAAATTGCTTCTAATGAGCTCAGTTATTCAGTGTATTAAATTTAGGCGCAGTACATTTGTGATCTCAAAGTATACCTGTCCTTAAACGTCCAAGATGCCTAAGCATGGATGCTTTGGGTTAATACCCAGTTTCTCCCATCCTCTTGTCTGACTGAGATAGTCTTATTTGCAAATTTTTCAAGTAGCAGTATGGAATGAGAAAGGCAATACAGTAATGAAGAACATAAGGAAAACTACTGGCCATATATACCTTACCTATAGGTCTATTTTATAGCCTGGCTTGTTTTGCTTATTTTCTAAAATATTACGTAATATTTTATTGCCTTTAAACTCTGAAACTACACTCTGAAGAGTTCAAATGAAAGCTAAGGAATGAAGACTTTAAAATGAAAATCAGACACATTTAATAAAAACACTGCTGTTTTCCTAAAGAGCTTAATGGTGTGAGGTTTTGTGTTTTTTTTCCCCCCAACATTGATATCTCAGGTTTAAAAAAACATCTAGAAAATACTTGGACGGAAATATTTCACATTGCAAGTGCATGAGTTACTAAATCATAGAATCATATAAATTTAACAGAATGTGGTATTCTATGATTCTGTTGCACTCACCATTCCTGATTCTTACTTATCTCAATTTACCATGTAATTTTTTAAACACTGTCTACAGTACTTTTACCACAAGTAACACAATTGCTACTACAGGGAAAAAAAAGGTAACGAGATCTTCCTGATGTATCAGCCACTACTGTATAAAAATATACTTAAAAGAAAAATTATTTATAAAAATAAACCGTAAGCTTACAAATAAGAGTCAATCTTACCTGATTATTCTTGTCCATCAGTTCATTGATAGTTTCATTTTGTTTTTCCACCTCACGATCTAGTTTCTTACATTTCAACTTCCATTGTCGGATGGTTTCCTGTGCTCTCACCTTCAAATCTTCTCTTTTTTTCTCAGTCTCTAGCCTGAGTGCCTCTGAATGCCTGAATTCAGCGAGGTACCGTTCTGCTTCCTTGGTACTCTCTTCAACTTGTTGAGCTAACTCAGCCAACTGGAGTTCAGTTTGCCTACGTCCATTCTCACATGCCTTGTAGCAACTCTGTATTTCCTTTAGCTGGTCTAGCATTTTTTGCTGTTGCTTCTCCCTGTTTTCCAGGTCAGATGTTAACACCTAGAATCATCATAGCAAAATATGAAAATTTCATCCCTAAAGATATACAGTATGAAACCTTACTAAACTACATACAGCAATGCTTACATAACTTTTCTATCTAAAATATGAAGAGAGTAAAAGATCTCTGACTATCATGTTAGTGCACAGAATCTCCCGCTCTGTGATGGTAAAGAATTTCACCACTGGATGTAAAAATACATCAACATTAGCAAATATGCATGAGGGGAAAAAAAATAACCTTGACATGACTATGCAAATATAAATGTGAATTTTAAGGTTTTATTTTTACTATTAACAGAAATAAGATTGATCTTTTCTAACAGGTTGCCCTTCATTCAGAAAAGGTAAGCAAGCATGGACCCAAAGCAGTTGATGTAAGCTGAAAAATCGCAGCTTTATTTTCATATTTTCATAACTGGAGTCCCAAACGTACCTGTACTTTTGAATTCCTATTGTGACATTTATTATTTATTGTGATATTTATATGTATATCTGTATGTTAACCTGCATGCAGGTGTCAAAATTCTGTCTGATCTATAAAGGTATTTAAAACATTAAATAAACAACTTTTCAGATACAGGCTGTCATAAGGAAAGGGAAAAAAACACCTTTTATTAAACTATATTTATAGTTTAATATAATCACAGAATCTTTAGGCAGGAAAAGACGTGTAAGATCATTGGGTCCAACCATTAACCTAGCACTGCCAAGCCTACCGCTAAACCATGTGATCAGGTTACCAATAATTTTCCCAAACCTCCCTCCAGATGTGGTGCATATATTTATTCACACTACGGGAACAGACATAAACAAGCACTATTTGTTGGAGGTGGTTTTGCTTCAGCATCTACAGTAACACACCTCAAACTTCACTGTCCGCATATGCTGCTTAAGAGTCAATAAAAAGGACAGGCTGTGGTCCGGCCTTTTGGTTCCTTGGAAAATCCCAACACAACATTAGTTCCTAGGCATTCATTGAAAAAAAGGAGGATTGATGGCGAGCACAGTTTTAGATAATACTTCTAACAGAACAGTTACAGGTAAGTAATGTCTTTGACATTTGTCATTATCTGTCTGCACACATCAGTGCTGATTTGAAGCAACCCTCTACTGCAACAAACATCTGTAAGTCCAAAGAATCCCTATGAAAGATAGGGCTTGACTAAATGACTTAATAATTTGTATGTCCCCCTATGTGCTCAGAAATAGATATAGAGAAAGATACATCATAGCCTATAGCTTTGTGCTCTAAGCTAATTTTAATGCCAGAATTATCCTACTGGAGTTAACTTGAACATATTAATGGCCTTCTAGCAGCGCCTAATGTTTTCTTAAGGAATAATGCAGTTTTTTTTATCCTTAATCCTTAAGTATTTAAAAGTAGTTAAATAATAATTTTTTTTTTAATTTACATTTATTTCAAAAATTAAGATTTAAAGTTCTGAGTTAAGGTTAAAACATACCGTTAGATCTCCAAAATAAATACCAAATATTCCACATTTTTAAAATTGACAAGCCAAGAGCAAATGCACCATCTTCAAACTCTGATAGTTCGATAACAAATGGCTACATTGGTACTTTAACATCCATACCATCGTTTAATGAAAACTGTCCTGTAAGATGGTTCTGATTGGAAATAACAATCAAAAGGGCCAGTAGAGCATGCCTTGCTAAAGATGATACCCCTTTCAGACAAACACTGCTCAGAAAATGATTACTACTTTTTGTGGAACTATACTACCAGCAGACAGTATATGGTTAATACAACACATCTAAAGTTCCATTAAACAAGCTAAACTATTATGAAATTTTAAAAGCCGAATTTTGATATTATGGGAATGAAGGTTGTTTTGATAGTAAGGAGTGATTATGTAAATTACTGTTGTCATTGGAAGAACATTGTACTTGGCAGTGGTAAGCTGTGAAAACATGACCATACAGTTTCAATTCATAAGCATGACATTATAACCTTAGCTTTTAGTTGTAAAGGTTGTTTAGAAGGAAATGAAAAGTAGTTGATAATTAAGCTGGATACATAGCATCACATTTTTCAATTTCAGTGTATTTTCAAAAACCATTAGATTTCACATTTAAAATTCAGAGTGCTGGAGCACCTCTCCTATGAAAAAAGGCTGAGAGAGCTGGGGATGTTCAGCCTGAAAAAGAGAAGGCTCCGGGGGAGACCTCATTGCAGCCTTTCAGTAATCAAAGGGGACTTGTAAAAAAGATGGAGAGCAACTTTTTACGTGGGCAGACAGTGATAGGACAAGGTGGAATGGTTTTAACCTAAAAGAGGGGAGATTTAGATTAGATGTTAGGAGGAAATTCTTCACACAGAGGGTCATGAGGCACTGGAACACATTGCCCAGAGAAGCTGCGGATGCCCCATCCCCAGAGGTGTTCAAGGCCAGGTTGGATGGCATCTTCAGCAACCTGACCTAAGGGGTGGCATACCTGCCCATGGCAGGGGGCTTGGAACAAGATGATATTTAAGGTCCCTTCCAACCTAAGCCATTCTATGATTTTTTTTTTTTTTAATAAATAGCATTTGCCTATTTTTCAAAAGTTTGTCAAGTTCTTCAGTCCTGAAAGACATCCATTTTCACTTCAAATACAAAAACAAAATATCTTGCATAGAAGGTTTATATCTACATCCTACTGTGGAAGCACACACAGTCAGTCTCAACTACTCTCAACTATTAATAGCTGGAGTAAATAGGTACCCCCTACTTCCCATCATGTTTAATATTTGCATAAAAACATCTGTAGGAGTCTCATTCCACAGTTTCCCTTCATCCTTTCTGTCCTCAGTTTCCTTCCAGCCTTGGTTGCAGGGACACAAATACAATACACCACAAAATGCTGTCCTTAGTGTAAGGCACAGAGCTTGACTATTTGCTTTGCACAGCTGGTTTTGTGCACATTCTATGGCAGCTGTGGCCAGAGCAGTACTAAGTTCAGCATAGCCTGAAACCCAGATAGTGGCTGGTTCAAACACTTTGAGGACATTCTGGTATTATAATCAAGTGTGACACCACAGGATTTTCTTGCTGTGTTTTTGTTTGTTTAGGAGGTTGGATTTTTGTTGTTGTTGCACTGAGGGTGAAATACTGTGTTATCTGTGGGAAAGAAGCAGTCCTATGATACCACAAAATCCAGAAGCTAAAGAAATTCATCCTTCAGAGCTGTGGGATTTGAAGGAACTGGTCAAAGAGAGAAAAAAAAAATCAGCCCTTACCACAGACCACACCTTAACATAACTCCTTGGTCCATTTAGATTTACAATGCCCAGAGACCTATTTGAGCTAGACAAGTTAGTTACCATTGATCTCATTTTCCACCTTTACTTTAGTAATATAAGGTTTATAAGGTTTAATAAGGTTTAGCTCTTGAAGTCAGCAGGCTCATGTCCAAAGGAAGATGTTTGAAAATATCCTTGAGTTGTGTTACTGAGGCCTGGACAATGCCTCAGCATCACAGTCATGTGTACATAGTGACAGGGGTTCTACCAGGCATGGCCATCTGCCTGAGGCTTGCATACTGCCTTTTTACTAGGGCATAAGAAGTTGGCAGAGTAACATTTACTTAACCCTTATAGACTATATCAAACTTTCACATTCCTGTCTTGTATCTTACCTTTGTAGGTAATTTAGAAATTAAATATTTTAAGGATTTGCACAAGACGGAAATATAGAGATGTGATTTATTTAATATTCACCCAGCTTTCTCTCTCTCGTTTGTGACTGCAGCAAACAAGACTTAGATCATCTAAGAGAAAGGACAACAAATATCAGGAGGTTGCACTTACTGGAGAAAAAAAAACAAAACACATTCCTTGGACATCTGAGTTTCTCTTCCAAGTAAATTACTAATTCTGTGTTTTACTAATTCTGATCCACAAAAACTTCTAGACAGATGAGAAATGCTGCCTTTATAGAATAAGGCCTCATATTCCAAGGAGTACCCCGTATCTTTGATGGCTCAAGGTTGGTCAACAGGAGACCTCAGTGCTCTGAATGTAATAGAAGCATGACCATGTTCCATGGCGTGTATGGAGGTTCTCTTGACAGGAGCAGCCCATGGTATTTAGAACAGTTGCTTGTTAAATGTGTTCTGAAGATCTGTACAGGTTTGTTGTTCTGTTTTGCTTTTAAGTGTTTTCAGCATTGCTCTTACTATAGAAAAGCATGATTTGGGCACATTCTTGCTTCTCAGTCCTTACACAAAACAATTCTGGGTCGTAATTTTTCTAAGTTGACTAAATTTATTTCTGCATTTTCATTGTTCTACTGCTTACAGAAGCAAGGGGAAAGTATTAGAATACTCATGTTAACACATTTGCCACCAAAATAATATCAAATAACCTCCCACCAGCATTAATATCTAAGGATTTTTATAAAAGGGAATTATTTCCCTGGAACACTTAAAAATTCATAACATTTAATTAATGGATCCTGGGGGTGCAGCAAGTTAATGCTCTAGAGATCTGAATGCAAGCATTACTTTCAAAACTGATGAAACTTTGTATCATCCCTCAGATTGCAGCAGCACCATGAACGCTTCAGTTGACAGACTCCGCCTAGAGATGATTCAGGAGAGGTGATCAACAAACTCAAAGATAGATGCAACATTTGCCCTGAGTAAAACAGTTGTGCTTAGTACTTCTAATTTACTACATAACCAACATCCAAATATATAATCCATCTTTCAACTTTCACAAGAAATTGGAGGCAGCAGAGAAAAAGATCAACATTTTCCAGTTAGAACTAGTTATTTATCCAAAATGTAAACTAATCAACATAAGCTCTAAACACATGATTAGTGCAGTTCAGATTTCCAGTCCCTAGCTTGACTACATATATTGTATTTTTGACCTGCATTTTCAACAGCTCATTTAAAAATAATCACCACAAACTGCAAAAGAAATTCCACTCTAGATACAGAAAATAAATCACATCACATATTCAGTGTAACATTCCTTAAAACTTTCGTGAACACTTAAAATACAATTAAGGATCATTCATTTCGTACAATTTGCTGTAATTCAAGTTAATGCCTTAGATGAGTTATGATGTGCAGACATTCTATAATGATAATACAATAAACCACATTTCACCCCAACCACACTAATTATGTTGATCACCTGAAGTAGATCCATATATAGTGTACTCTTTTTCTATAATGGGTCTCAGCAGTACAGTCACCAGTTTCTAACACTACGTAATCATACTGCTTGTCATTGGTATTGTTTTCAACAATGTTATCTAAATCGTACACCTAATTATTTCTCTTACCAATTTTTTATGGAATACAGTGCTCAAACATTTCTTCACAATCTGATCTGCATCTCTTACTAAATATAATGTATCTGACCATGAAGATGACCATGAAGAATCATTGATCCAGGAGGTTTAGATCTTTAGATAGAACAAACACAAGTTCTATGAATTGAAAAATCAAAGATGCATATGGTCAATCAGTCAAGAAATGTATTCTTTCAGTAAAAGGTATATTGTACAAAATCAACTGGTTAAAGAGGTACCTTTTCCATACGTTCCCTAAGCATGAACTGCTACTGGTTCTGATCGCTAATAGTTTATATAAATACAAAGATACAGCTGAAACATCTTAAATTTTTAGGTTGATTTGTGATTTTGAATCAATTTTTAAAAGTACATATGCTAGTCACTTTTAATAAAGTTTCTGTAGCACTACTTCAATGTTTAAAAACCATTTGACACAGCAATACAGGCTAGTCTATGCCAAAAGGTATGGATTTCTCATATTTTGAGAATTTCTGCTTAAGTTTGTAAAAGTGGGTTATGGTTATTGGTTTCAGGTATCTTAGCTGACCTGTAAAATTAAAATAATTGGCTAATAGTGTCGTCTTCAGTGAAAGAAAAGCCATAAAATAAATTTTAATAAGGCTTAGAATTTAAATCAATCTTTATAAGATTAGAAGATTTCTATTATTCATATCTTAATCAAACAAATCAATGTCTCTCCCTCAGAAAACTTGAAATATTTTTGAAATATTGAAACTTGAAATATTTTAACAAACTGACTGCCTGCTGTTACACTCTACTGGACAATACTGTAAGACCCCCTTGACCTAATTAGAATTAGAGAAATTTTCAGTAAATCAAAGGATTTCACAAGCATAAAGAGTCTATATAAGCTTATGGAGAAACTAGCTTATTGTATCTTTATAATTTGCATACACTGTTTACTTCTTATCTGTAATAGTCAAGTGGGACCAAGTTCTCTGTTAGTTCCATACAGAAAAATATATTTAAAATAATGACATACATTTCCAAGTTCTTACAGAAGCATCCTCAGGTACACTACAATAATTGAAATTTAAATTTTCTCTATTAAATCTAAAAAACTAAAGATTGAACTCACTTCTAAACATGAGATTATAATCACATCCTTAAACTTTCTCATCCAGTCCATTCTATATCATATTGTGATTTTATGGCAACAGGGACTAAGTGTACAGCACAACTCAAATTCTTTAAAACAATAACATTTAAATAAATCAAAAGAAATTTCTGATATCACATGTACACCAGAGGCAAATACAGTCACATCCTCCCCACTAACCAAAGATAAGTTACACTCAATTCAAACATGACTAGTCACTTCCAACTGGGAATCAGATTATCTGATAGGAGCAGCTGTTAGAACGGACTTGACAAAATGCTTTATTAGTACATAAGTTTAGAAATTCACATCCTTGTATTCCTTGATGTTTCATTAAAAGAAAAAAAACTAGCTATTTTCCTGTTGCTGCCTCTGTAGGAGAATGGCAGTGGGAAGCAGATAAGAAGTACAAAGTATTTTCTGTTGAGATAATCAGGAAAGTCTGATTTCTAACTTGCAGCAATGACAATGACCCTGACTTAGCCCTCTTCCATCAGTATTTTCACAGAGCAGGAAATTAGTATTAGAACATCATTCAGACCCTTAAAAAAACATGTTTTACAAACAGAAGTTAAAAGATGTTTTTCTATTTGTTTGTATCCTACTAACTCCCCCCACCCAAGTAACTGGAATTTCTCAGACAATAGAAATTTTTTTTTAAATATTTAAAAATAAAAACCAAATTTAAAAAATTAAAAATAAAAATAATAAAAATCAATTTAAAAAAATTAAAAATCAGCATGCTTCACATTAGTCTAGAGATATATTGGTCAGCCAGAACACAAATGCTGAGGGCCATCAGAAATGCATTCTGATTGCTGTTTTCTCTTGGGGGCAGTCTAGATCTTCTGAAAGCCTTTTTAACAGCCAACTTACATAAAGTGTGTAAGAACTTATTCTGAGACTAAATTGTTTTCCCTAACACAACTTGAGGTATTTGTTTGATTTAAATTAGCACAAAAGTCGACAACAGAATGGTAGAAAACCAGCCAAAAGTAAACTGAATAGTGTAGGCCTGTAAATCTATGATAACGCACAAAAAGTAGCTCCCACTTTTGAATTTCCAAAGTGATACAACATTATTTCAAACAGCAATACCTTCATTAGAAAAATATACACAAAATACAATAACTCTGGGTTACTAAATACCTCAATACAACAAACATTAAGTGCTCAACTACTGAAATCCCTCATTGGGTTCTGAAAATATCCTCATTTTTTCTGACAATCACTAAAGACAGTAGAGAACACTTACTGTTCAGGGATTTCACTACAATAACAAATATAGACAGGAACTAAAACCACAGAAATGTCCTGTCTTATGAAGGCTGCCACCTCTTACATCTTAATGTTTAAGTTAAAAGTCTCCCAACTGAAATTCCAGTGACATAAACACTGTTATTCTTTGTACAAAGAACAAGAGAGCCATTTGGGTTCAAAGGGGACCTTTAAAGATCACCTAGCTCCAACACCCCTGTCCTCATCCATAGGTAGGGACACCTTCCACTAGGTCAGGTTGTTCAAAGTCTTGTCAAACCTGACTTTGAACATTTCCAGTGAAGAGCATCCATCCTGGACAACCTGTTCCAGGTATCTAACCATCCTCACAGTACAGAATTTCTTCCTAATGTCTAATCGAAATCTACCCTCTTTCTTTAAAACCATTAACCCTTGTTCTATCACTACACATCCTTATAAAGAGACTCTCCCCATCCTGAAACCGCAAGAGTAGTTCCCCTTTATGTATTGGAAGGCTGCAATAAGGTTTCCATAGAACTTTCTCTTCTCTAGACTAAACAACTCCAACTCTCTTAGCTTCTCTTCACATAGGAGATGTGCTCCAGCCCTCTGATCATTTTTGTGGTCCTCCTCTGGGCTCACTCCAACAGGTCCATGTCTCTCTTGTGTTGGAGGCCCAAGAGCTGTATGCAGTATTCCAGGTGGGGTTTCATGAGAGCAGAGCAGAGGAGGAGAATTACCTCCCTCAACTTGCTGGTCACACTTGATGCAGCACAGGACATGTATGATTTCTAGGCTTCAAACACACATTGCCAACTCATCCACCAGTACCCCCAAGTCTTCTGCAGGGCTGTTTTCAAATCATTTACCACCCAGCCTGTATCTGTGCTTAGGATTGCTTCAACCAAGTTACAGGACCTTGCACTTGGCCTTGTTGAAGTGCATGAGTCTCACATGGGCCCATCTCTTGAGCCTGTGAAGGTCCCTCTGGATGGCATCCCTTCCCTCCAGTTTGTCAACTGCACCACTCAGCTTGGTGCCATCTACAAACTTGCTGAGGGTGCATTCAGTCCATGTCACTGATGAAGATATTAAACAGTACTGGTCCCAGCACAGACCCTTGAGGGACATCACTCATCACTGGTCTCCAACATGGACATTAAACTGTTGATCACAACTCTTTGGATGTGGTCTTCCAGCCAATTCCTTGTCCAGCAAATGGTCCATCCATCATACCCATGTCCGAACAATTTAGAGGAAAGGATGTTGTGTGGGACCATATCAAATCACAGTCACAGAATGGTTTCAGTTGGAAGGGACCTTTAGAGATACCTAATTCCAACCCCCCTGACATTGGAAAGGATACCTTCCACTAAATCAGGTTGCTGAAGTCCCCATCCAACCTGACCTTGAATACTTCCAGGGAAGGGGCATCCACAACCTCTCTGGACAACCTGTTCCAGTATCTAACCACCCTCACACATTGTATGTGTTTGCCATAAATAAGTATGCTAATAGTTATTACTATCACTGCATCACATCTAATAGTGAAAAAAGAGAAGTTACAAACTGGTTTTGTTACTGTACTTCACCATTTCATAGAACAAGGGATTCCAGTTTGTTTGAAATTACTCTTGATAGAATGGGGGCTAAGCAAGTAAAAACTAATTTATGAAACTAATTCCACAAACCACTATTAATGGCAACTGATGACAAAATCAGATCACCTTTTATTTGGACATCATAAAAAGACAAATAATACAAACCATGAATTCAGGGGCAACAGTAAATACTTTCTTTCTTTGGTTTATTAAAGAGGTGGGAGAAAAAAAACTTCTGCAAGCTCAGATCACCTTTCAATGTTATTCATAGAATAAACTCAATAGAGCATGACAGTCACTCAATTTTAAAGGTTGCTCCCTAATCTGGTATATCACATATCTTAAAGATACGGGAAATGACTTACAAAGAATACTTACCTCTATGTGCGTTAGAAGTTGTGCCTTCTCCTTGTCCTTATGCTCTATGCATCTCTTTAACTCTTCTACCTCTGACATTACCGCATTATGATTCAGCTTTGCTTTAAGCTCCAAAATATGTTTCTCCAGTTCTTGCTTTTCTTTCTCATATCTTTCAGCAACTATAAAACAGTGGGAACAGAACAATATGCCCAGCAGAAATACAGACTTGTGGAAAATTACTTTTTTCACTCATTCCTCTTTTGGCAATTTTCTTCTTTACATGCGATTATTATACAGCTACTGATTTTATTTGAAGTATCTGTGAAAAACGGCTATAGTTATATCATAACCTTCCACTGAATGAGACAGTATTTTGGGGGTTATTATTATCCAGTTATTTTAGAGGGGTTCCCTCCCATATCCACCCTCCCTTTTACTGGAGAAAAAAAAAAAGGAAGAAACTACTGGGGAAGTTCAGGTGAAAATGAAAAGTTTCCACAAATTTCAAGGCCAAGGTTTTATCCCATCAATGTGACTTCCAAGTCAGGAGGTGTTACTATCTGTGAATTATATGTTTCAGTACTACAGAAGAAGTTCCTGATGAGAATAAGCTGTAAATATCCCCAGACAGAAATTCAAAGGTTAGTAGTTGTTTATGGCTAAATGAGGCAAAAAAAAAAATCAGTCTGTATTCTTTGCATGCGTCTTTAAAGAAAAAGAAATAATGCAGTAAGGAAAAACAATTGCTTTAATTTTCATTTCTTGCGTGTGTCTCTTAATAACTCCAAGCACATATTTTTTTCATGTTTTTACACAGCACTTTTTATAAAACAAATGGAAAAATAAAATATGCTTTCAAGACAAGCTAAACAAGAAAAGCATAGTTACAAATAAATTTCCTTTTAAGCAGATACACTAACATCCAAGTGACTGAACAGAAGAAACTATTAAAATGACTATCCTGTATTACAACTCTGACCCTAAGCCACATACCATTTTCCAGGACTCTGGATGAGATTTGTTAAAAAAGGGAGTCAGAGTCCTGTTTTAATAATCAAGATAATTCAATAGCTGAAGTCATTAACCAAACCAATTAAACAATTAAACCACTAAGACACTGTACTAGTGCTACTCAAGATAATAGAGGAATACTGACTCCATTTCCTTGTTAATGAGGAGAAAGACAAAGACGTTCTCCAATGCATTTTGATTACATTTGAAAAGTTTAAATACATATAGATATCTAATAATATAGTCCTCACTAAAGCTATAATTTAATTCACCATTACATGTTGAAATTTTTTAATGAATTTTTCTTCTAAATATCATGGTTCCATCTCTAAAATTCTCACAAATTGCAATTAGAAGCCCTGGACTGAACAATACTGGATTGTATTTATAAATACTCTGGAATATGTTGTTACTCATTAGAAATTCTACCAGAGGTTCAGCAGCTACATAATAAACTTCTGTTATGATTTTCAAGATGACAGGATTTAAACTGCAAATGGACTGAAACGTAGAATTTCAGAAAAATTAGTATTTAGAAATTGTGTAAACATACCATCCACTTTCCTTTAATTCTCTGTAATACACTTCATTTGTTTTAACCACACAAATCAAGGTATTTCATCCTAAATTTTAACTGTCATTGATATTTATTTGTTAAATATTCAGGCACCGGTGCTTATTGACTTAAAGTTGAGAACTTCATCAGCTATTTTAGTTGAAACAGTAAAGGAACTGAAACTTCAATGACAGAATTAATGTCCAGGTTAACTAATTTGCAGGCATCTAGTGCAAAATTTGAGAGCTGTACCTGTTCTAATTCTCCTTTCATCTTCTTGCACATCCTGGGAGCTCTGGCAGTGCATAGCAACACATGAAATTTGATGTTGCAACTCTACACGATCTTCTTCTGCTCTCAGAAGTTGGGAACGAAGATCCTCAATCTAAAACACATGTAGAAGTATCAAATTTTTAACAAAAAACAGAGTGAAGGAGTAAATAGGATATTTTTATTAAATTGTAAAAGAAAAAAGAGACTGTACAAATAATATTTACAAATAAATTTCAAGAGTGCTGCAGATGGTAAACGATAGACAAATGAGGTAGTTCCTAGTTATAGGCCAGAAAGTGTTTATTCAAAAGGAATGATTTTAGTCTTTTATGTTGACCATGGCTGAGCATCAATTACTTTAGATTAAAAAAAAATACCATTTTATGTGTTTCAGTTGACTTTCTACACAGTTAGTGAAGACATCTATACAAATTTAATAAGTAATATACTTTACGTAAATTCTTCTCATTAAAAATACATTATTGATATTCTCAGGAAACATACAGGGGGGTTACATATTTAATTTTTATTATATACAGTCTAATGCTTGCAACAATTACATTGCATATGGGAAAATAAAGGAAACAGACACAATTTAGCATGAATTGAAGGAAAATAACTCATATTACCCGTATGTGTTACAGTATGTATGTATGTCATGCACAATGAGTTAAATTCAAAACTGTAATATAGCCATCTCAATTTTTTTCTAAATACACAAGTGAAACAACTATTTCTAACAGGTAAGTACACAACTTGCTCCTTCCCTACTTATTTCAGTATTCTTCTTCAGCTCCTCTGAAAGAAGGATGGGCTAGAAACATTTAGGAAAAAGGACATTTTTCTAATGCTATAGTCCAAGTTCCTGCATTTTCTAAATTCAATCATATGTGCATTAGTAGGTATTGTTTAGAATACATTTTTGATTGTTTTCCTGATGTTTGTCTTCCCTGCCCCCCCCATATGATAGCACACAATACATCTATGTCACTGGTTTATCTGAAGTCATGCAATTTGTATAATAATTACTAATACAGAAGTTGTTTTAAAGCACACTCTGAAGGGTATTTACAAATAGTGTAAGATTAAGAAGTACCATAACTGCTACTACTGTTCTTATTATTAATACATGAACATATATGCAAGAAGGTTTGGAAAAGAGAAAAAGTATCAAGAGCAATCAGTCTCAGTCTCTTTTAGACTCAAACCTTTCTTTCTGTATCTCCTTCTCAAAGCAATGTTATCAGAATATGAGAAAGGAAGATTAATCAAAAAGACTATGACACAGCCAAATACGAAGACTTCAGGATTTCCACCACCCCAAAGCAGTTACCTGATGCAAAAGAGCTTCTCTACTGCCTTCTGATTGATTCAACTTTTTCCGGGACTGCTCCAATTCTTGCTCAAGCTTTCATTACAGAAAAATGATGAAGAAAGAAAATTGAAGTATGCATCAATAGAAAAAAATTACACCTTAACTAGTTAATTCTGGTGCAAATTAATCAGTATAAGCAGCTACTTAAATTAAGATATAATATTTTATTAAGATTATTAAGATTAAGATAAATATTTTAAATATTTATTAAATTGTTAAATTGTTATTAAATATTTATTAAGATAATATTTTATTAAATTAAGATATAATATTAAGATGTAATATTTTAATTTGTCCAAAACTCTAAAGCAAGCTTTCACTTGTACTGAATCTCTGCTATATTTATTTAAATTAGACAAGAAAAATTTAACTTACAGTCTATAATTTTTATATACTTTTCTATAACATGTGAAGATACAAAGTGATGTATGTACTCCAAAACAAAACGAAAAAGTATGAAAGCAACTTTTTACTAGGTTAAAAAAATAAAAAAATAAACTTTTAAAAACTGTCCCAGGGTTTGTGCCATGCATTCAAATTTGGATAAACACTGAGAATGAGTTAACATTTGAAGCCTTTGTTATACAGTTTATTCATAAAAATGTTAAAGATGACACTTATTGGTACAACTGGTAATTAGTAAATTCTGTTTTTCTGTGTTGTGCAAGAAGATATAATTATTCTGGAAACAAGACGACTGAAAAATTGAAGTGCCAGGACTTTCAGACAATTAGAATTTTCCCCAAAATATAATATCAAGGGAATTTAAAAGCATGTAAACAGAAGTAGTCAAACTGATTACCATTTCCAAAAACAAAAAAAGTTATGAAATATTTTGTGAATTCTGCCACAAATAGCTCAAAGATTGCAAAAATGCACATAGAAATAAAAATAGTTTTGAAAGCGGAAATTGTTATTGCAGAGATAACATCCTCTTTGTGATTACTAAGAGGCTGGCAAACAGGCAAAGTAAATAGGACTAGAAGTAATGGAATGAAGAGGGTAACAATACATAGATTGCTCAGAATAAAAGCTTTAGCATAAACTTTGGAAGTATTGACAAAAAGGTTAAACTTTATATAAGTGGGGAAAAAAGCCAGCAAAAGTGCAACATTGCACTAGCAATCTGCAGGAACAGAAATAAGGAATTTTTTTCCTACAAACAGGATGAAAGCAATATGTCAACAGATAGGTCAGTAAAAAGAGTGTTTAATAGTCACCAGGTTTCAAAATAACAAAACACGCATTAACTGCTGGGACGAAGAAAAGCTGTACCTTTGAGCTGCCATAAATACACGACGGCAGACTGCATCTGTTTGTCTTTTCAACAACAAATCAAAAAAGAAATCAATGATAATCTACAAGTTATAAGTTTGTTTATCTGGCGGGAAAGAGTAGCTTTTAGAATAAACACAATATAACTAAAAAGCTTTGTAGGAAAGACAAGTTCAATATAGTTGCATTCACTGCATGTCTGATACAACAAAAACCGCCATGTCATCTTAAAGGGTAAAGAAAGTTTTATCTTGCTGCTTTCTCTGAAAGAGGAAGCATATACTACAACATATAACATACATTTAAATAAAAAAAGAAAATTAAGACTTACTTGGTTCTTTTCACTCTCATATTTCTCAAGTTTACTTTTCATGAGCTCTTCTGTTTCAGCTGCTTTAGCATCTCGTTTCTTTAAAGCCTTTAAAGTGAAAAATATAATGTGAACTTCATTACAAAAGTTACAGAAGTCTTCCTTATAAGTATGTTAAAAGAAAATCTACTCACACGTATAAGAAAAGATCTAGACAAGTGCTGACTTTGTCTAATATTTCTAGGTGAAGCCAATGCACATTGTTATGAAAAGATAAATATAAGTCCATGCATAAACACACCCATGCACAGAACTGGGCCAAATAAAAAGTCAAAATTAGCATTAACATCCTTCCGATGTATAGATTCCCAGATGCTCAAGACTGACCCTAAACATTGTGAGATGAAGGACTGAGAAGCTGAAGAGAACCCCTACAGACAAACAAAAAAAAATTATTTTTATCTGAATCTTGACAGATGCTTAGATGTGCAGTGTTAAGGCAGGATCAACTGAAACATTCCTGATCTAAAGTTACTGACACTGTCATGCCTTACTCCAAAAATAAATAAAGAAACCAACCAACCACAGGGACTTTTCCTGTCCCCTTTCTAACTGAAGAGTCTAAAACCAGCTACATACATTTTCTAAAGCATCTTATAAAAATAAAGTTACCTTGAACATCAAATTTGAAACCTCTTGCTTCTTTAAACCAACATTTTTTGCTGAGCATATACCATAACTTGGAAAGGAATGCAGCAGATATCAAAGATATTAATGACACATTGGATTTGCAACATAAATAACCCAAACTTGGGTATGCCAAGCCATAACAGTGCCATTGGCTTATCATAAACACCAGGTAGAAACACAAGGTGATGTCACTAGCCATGCTGACATAATTTGCTCTGAATTTGAGAAATTGTGTCAAGCATGTTTCTTTGCTGTCAACATCATCAAGCAGTTTTCACTCTAGAATTTCATTCACACTTTGATTAGAGATCCTTAGGCCTTTTATTTTCAAACCAGTATCGCACAGCATAAGTACATCTGGCCTTTCCACCATTACTTGGTGAAACTGCAGTCAAACAACAAAAACACAGCCTGTCCAGAAATGCCTTTTTTTCCAGTCTATTCTTTTTGAGCAGCATTTTTATTTTCATTTTAAAGGTGTATCTCCTTAAACAGATACCTCTGCAACTTTTCCCTGTCATTAGTGTAATATCATTCAATTTTTGAACATTTTCTCTTCACTGAAAACTGAGGAAGGTTTTCACTTGATCAAAAATTCAGCTGTAGAAGTTTTGCTTTTATAAGTAGCTTTGCAGAGAAAATAAATGGATGTCTATACAGCCATATATCCTCATCTCATAAAACATAAGGGTTTCAGTATATTTTGGCTTCCTCTCCTGCCTGAACAGTTTATACTAGAAACTGAGATTGTGGAAGCTATTTATTATAACTATGCCACTGAAAATATTATGCTACATAAAGAATTAGGCTTTCGTCTTACTGATTCATAATCAGACACTGCAAGACTGTAACATATTTAAGGTATTTCTCTAACTACTCAGTACAGATTCAAAATCTATCTTACCAGTTAACCTACATAACTCACTGCACACAAACTGGACGAACCCATTTCACTCAAAAAGACTCCATGAACCACCCCCCCAAAAAGCTAAGCAATAGGGGTAAAAAAACAAATAAACAATAAACCTAAGATCAACACTTCAGCTAATGTCATTACTGCACACAAGACTGTTGTTTTAAATAACTAGAGGTACTAGTTTGGTCTACTAGGGATGTATATATACACTAACTGCAATTCAGCTTCATTTTTCAGCAAAATTAGAAGCTTTGTTATAAAGAGTCAACTGTATGCCAACCTTATTTTTGGTACTGAATTAGTAATTAATTGTAAAATATATATATATATATATATATATATATATATATATATATATATCTTCATATGCAGATTTTATTATGGAAGTCAGCATAAAAAATTTAAATTCAGTTTAAGGAAAGTTAAAGTTTAACTTAAAGTTTAACTGAGATAGAATTAGAAACACTAGGAAAACTTTCAAAGATGTCCCTACTAAAGGCAAAAAGTTTGCCTCAGTACCAGTAGTACATCCAAATTCATAGAATAAGCCACAGAAATCAATGTCATTTCAACTTACCAGGATCACTGAATGATATTTAGACTATTAAGTATAAATAACATCACATAAAAAGGCAGTCTTTCATATCACTGACACTAAGCAAATGACATTCACTTCTATTTTCTGTATATAGTTTAAAAAGCCCATAACAATTTCATTATTAAAACAGCTCATATATATCAGTTAAAATACTATAAAAAGAATGTGGTTTTATAATAACATTAAATATATCAAACATGCACTGCTTCAACTGTGAAATACAAGTTTTTCCACTAGGTGCTAGATAGGCCATCAGTTAAGCAATCAATATGTCATTAAGAAACAAATATTTGGTCATCTGGAACTGGGCAAGCAGTAGATCTTAATAATGGTTGAGAAATTACATAGGTAAAAGTTAATTTTAAGTTTGCCCTCCTTGTTGTGTTCCTTTTTAAATAATTATCCCTAACTGGCTTTTGTCACTCTTCTTTTTCTCCATTAAAGATTTGTCTGTGAAAGAATTCTCTTGGGAAAGGAAGGGTAAAATAAAAATAAAAATGCCATGTAAAGAGCCAACTGATTTTTATTTCATTTGTTATCTCCAGAGACTGGGGGAGTCAAAGGGTCAAACATGGGAACTAGGAACTGCTGTACTCAGCACCCCCTTCCAACACACTCCTGCTTGATGTCTTCCAAAAAGCGGGCAGGCATGGCCCAGGGGACCTCTACCTGGAAACACTGAAGCACCAAAGAATGGAAACAGGCCTACAGCCCTGTAGATTCTCCCATCAAGATCCTCCTCTTGAAGACTTTAATATCCAGGTTGCCCAGCAGATGGCTGACAAGGAGATTATGTAACTTGGTGAGGCCCTGGAGGCAGCAGGCAGGTTGGAGGCCACAAGAAAGCAGAGAACATGCACACGAAGATGTCTCCATGGTATGATTTCAGGATGGGCCAGCTAGATGTTCTACATCCTGCTCAGACAGTTAGATACAGACTATCATCTCTGACAGGCTAGACACACTTATGATTTGACCCAGGGGAGCAATTCTTAAGGTCTTTTTACAGACTTTACTAGCACAAAATAGAATCAGAATATCAACATACATGGTGTACCCCAGCTCACTTTACCTCATCCATACATCAAACTTCATAATTTTAATAAGAAAATCATTTATTCCCTACTCTATAGAACTTTTTTTTTTTTTTATATACGGAGAAAACTGTGCAGAGGCCTCTGTAACAAAACTTCTCAATCATTTGCAACATACAGAAATAACTTTTACTGATATTTAAGCCTACTAACTTCTCTTAGTTTGTTGTTGTTCACAGAAAATAGATTTGAAAGTAGTGCCCAGACCACAAATTGAAATCTCTTTTTTCAGAGTGAGACTGATCAGTGAAATTGATTGATACTAGCCAAAATATGCTAAAAAAGACCAACCTTGAGCTATGTTTTAAAATAAAACAAAAATGTACCTCATCCTAATCTGAATTTTTTTCTCTAACCTGCCACATTAGCAGTCCATGTTACTGCTTCCTTAAATGCAATGCATTTAAAGACAGACTGCCTAGATAATTCAGTGACATATGTATGAGACCTGCTTGTGTTCCAATGCAGAGATGTGAGCCAGACAAACTACAATTAAAACAAAACCCACTAGCCATAGGTGGCATAGCACAGAGTCAAGGGGCAAGTATCAACGATGCATTAAAACATCCAGATGTCTCAGAGCACAGATCAAGTTTATGTTTGTCTAAAAGGATCACAGAGAAGGTCATTCAAAAAGAGAATTTTTCAATAACATTTTTGACCAGTCTACCCCACCCTCTGTTTGAAGTTTGCCAGTATCTTGCACTTCACAGTACGTGCAGTGAGAGGCGAAGAGATGTAAGTATCCAGTTGCACTAAGAAATGAATAAGTTATTAGCTTAAGACATACTCATAGTCACTGCCTTAATACAGTCAGTGTGTTCAAAAATGTTTTATAAATATGATACTGTTCACCTAAAGTGAGCAAAGCATGAACACTATCTCATTTTACCAAAATCCAGAAAGCCGAGCATAGGAATTATTGAAGCCATCCAGGACACCCTTTGCATATAAAAGCTGTTTAAAGGCTATTTTTAAGAACTATATTTGTTTCAGAAAATGGAGGCATATATGCAAACAAACAGTACAAAGTGGATGGTATCTTTATATTCAAAGCAAAGCAGTGAAGAATCTCAAAGTAATCTTAATTTAGACAACAAATGTATTTTGTTAAAGCGATCCATATATACATGTCAGTAGTACTGACAAGATGAACTTATTTGTTCTCCTTTCAAAACAGGAAGGAGTTTCTATCAGGGAAACAGAAGAAAGTGAAGATGCATGACTTGCACTAATTTAAGATTTTCTTTATAAATAGCGTTTAAGCACACCTAGAATACACATCAACTCAAGATACAAAAATGCAGTGGAAAATTTTTATCCACCTACACACAGCACATATTGAATGCAGATTCAACAAAAACTCAGTTTTAGATACTAAAGATGCAAAAATTATAAGTCAAGCTTTCTTTATAGTCAGTTTATAACCAGATATCATCTTGGTTAATGATCAGACCATGATGATGATAATAATGAAATAAAATTAAAAAGTTTGCACATCAAGAGAGAAGCAAAGACAAGTCAGACAAAGAGAAAAAGAAACACATGTATCATCACGTTCAGTTAGATCCTGAAAATATATAATTAAATAACTGAGATTTAGGAAGATAACTCTCTTAAGGTGGTAAAATACTGACAAGTAGTGGTCACTTATGGACACTGCACTTTCCCTAAAGATAAGGACTTAACTTTTAAGACTCACCAGATTTCTTAATTAAGAGAACTGCTGATCAAATCCAAAAGTTAAATTTGATTTTGTTGGGTTTGAAATGTAGTAACAGGAAAGCTAATGAAAAAAATGTTTCATTAAATAGCCACAAATGCTTTAAATAGCATTTCTTTGTAAATTATCCAGGCCATATTGAATGACAGGATTTCAGAACTCAGTCCAAACACTATCCTCCTTCCAGTAATGTTACTTGGGAAGAATCTTGGTGAAATAAAAAAAAGGACAGAAAGAGACTTTAATAGAGCATTAAATCCACGCAATGGTCACCACAAGACTGAGGCCACTGACAGAGTTAAGAGTCCATCTAATTCGTAATTCAAAGTACAAAGGACAAGAAACAGAATAACGAAGTAAAAGCCTCCTTTTTACAATGATGTAGGAGACATGCTTCACACAAATAACTTCAGCAAAATATTTAGCTATTTGCTTTATTCTCACTAGGGTATATGCAAAAGTACACACAGCAATGCGAGTTCAATCCTATTAAACTGTTTCTAACAATTTAGTGATTAACAACATTCAGTTCTCAAGCAATGCTCACACACATATTTACACGGGTGAATACAAGCATCATTTGGAGTGGGGACCAAAAACATTCCAAGACCACCACTGTCCAGGTTAGGGTTATTATTGAAGATGAACACCATTAAAAATGTTAGGACAATGAAACCTAAATTGTTACCACCATCTCCAAGCCTTCTTGCAGTGGACCAGCACAGATATTTACTATTGAGTTTACTGACTTGGGTTCCATGTTTTATCCCTAAATGCATTCATGTTTCATTAGTGAAGAACATTCCTCACTTATTGGAAAGCACCTTGGCTGCTTGGTTCTAATACTCCTGATAATTCAGGCCAAATGGAAGGCAGAAGAGGAACAGCTGATCAAAAGGTCAAGCTGCAGAAAAAGCTAGGGAGCTAGCCTCTCCCTGTGTGGATTGTGTTCATTAAGAATATTTTCACCTACAATGTCCCCTAGGAATCTGAGCAAGTACAGAGTCATATCAATGTGAAAAAAAAAAGAAATCCACATTATTAAGTAGCTGGTCCTTGATATCATTCTGTACATCCCGTGAGAGGTCAAAGGAGTGCACTAATGAGACGTGCAAACTTGAGAAGAGCATCTGCAATAGCTGAGTTTCAAAGAAGTATCAAATGACAAATGTCACAATAAGAGAAAATCAGCAACATATATTGCGTGAAGTTGCTGTTCTTAATGTACAATGAAGTCTAATGAATGCACAGTGTAAAACAGTCAAGAAATAAGTAAACTTCTACACTGGATTCTCTGAGAACCTCTGGTCTTGAAACTTGTCTCACCTATCAAGCAATCTTTGTGACAAATGCTACTGTTAAGTGATGGGTAATAAGTAAGAAAAAGGTAAAATGACAACATGTATTACAAACAAAAATCTAACATTTATCAGGATTTTTTTTTGTGTTTTTGTTGCTGAATACTTACCTTGTAGGCTTTGCAAAGACTGCCTATTTAAATATAGGATATAAAAAAATTGTGAGAAATAGTGTAAACTGAAGAGATCTCTAATGGCAAATTTAATATTTCTATAATACAGAAAAATAGAAAAATATCTTAGCACAATACATCAAACAATTACACTGATGCAAGCAACGAACAAATTAGCAAAAAGTCAGCTAGTATTCAGCTTAAAAATACATTGTTGACAACCTTATAAAGCTATTCATAAATTTTAAATGCTTCATAGTCACAAGTTATATTATTCATTCTATTTGGTTTGCCATACTGAATCTATTCATCCGTATCACCACATACAAAGAAAAAAACTAAGTAGTCAAAACATACAGCTCAAGAACTCAAATTCTTAGACTGTTTTGTTGCTGCCATTTTTTCCTCTGCTTGTTTTAAATTCAAGATTAGATCAGTTCTAAACCTTTTGTCTCCTTAGAAACTCTCATATTCCTATTTCTTGTACAATTCAATAACAAAGTAAATTTCTTCACAAAACTCACACAAATAAGTCTCGGGATGGTGGTACACAGAGGCAACATATACAGAATTCCTATTATTTTGTTCTCAAAAAGAGTGTTTTCCAAAAGGTAAGGCCTTACTTGGTCTAATTTGCTTTTCTTTCAGATAATGTTTGTGCCAGTTACCAAAAAGGTCTAAAACAGTATCACGATTCAGAGCAGCATCACAAATAACAGAGACTACTTGTCACCAAATCGAGAGGAAGTGGGTTGGATACAGTTAAAAGAACCTGCCAAAAATATGAGCACTTTTGCCAGTTTGACAGGTACAGGGTCACAAATACAGAAAGATCCTAATTTAATCATACATATACAGGAAGTTTTCATTTGCATACCTCTTGTAATTGAACAGACATCTGTCCCAGTTGGTCCTGGCGCCTTTCTACAAGCTGTCTTTCAGCATGCATTTCTTGTTCTATCTCCTGAAGTCTTCTCTCTACCCGTGCTGACACCTTCAAAAGGAAAAACAACCTGCAGGAAGTTAGGGCGCATTTTTACCACATACTGAGATACCAACGGAGAAAATAGTAAAGAGTATGGGACAGAAAGAAAGAAAAACAAAACAACTTGTATTTTGTGAAGTAAGATTTAGAATGGTATAGAAAATAATCAGAGAGATAGCACTGAGTACTCAAGCAAGGAAATAACCTGCTATTTTGTTAGCAATATCCTCCTTTACATTTATGATATTTTTCTTTACGGTGGTGGTTCTGATCAAGTGCTAAATATATCAAGTTTGGTGCAGGCTAAACTGAGGCTGCAATACAAACATCTTGGCTTCTCTGCCACAGATCTGGTTAATCTTTGGAGAGTCACTCCTGTCTGTAAAACAGACCACCATTTGCCTCCTTCTTACTCAGGAATCCATGACTGACAAGCAGTGAGATGAGCTAAGTATGAAAATGACTGTAATAGCACAAAATATTTACATCAATAAGACTTTTCCCCAATATTTTTTCAATTCACATTCAACCTAATGTAAGTAACACCAGTCAATTGTTAAAGCAATCTGGATTACAGACACAATGATTCAACTTTAAACTACAACCAGAAATACTCTATTTTTGCATTTCAAGCTGCTAGCAGAGAGCACCCTCTTGTGGGCAGCAAATTAAATTTATATCATGGAAGTTAAAAGACTTCAAGGAAAAGTTAAAGACTAACAAGGAAAATACTAATATATTGGTTTCCTCCCTACTTCAAAACTAACAGCTTTAAAGAGTCACTAGAAAGCAGTATAACTACTTACCAAATGGTATCTAGATAAAACAAAGAAAGACTTAAAAGACTTGTTCAACTACGAGTTTCTGATGTATGTGGAGGAAAGCAAGTTCTCACGTGTACTTTCATCAATAATCATGCTTTTACTAGCATTTATACATGTGTATGGATATAGAATTTTAACAGGAACAACACAGTTGTGTAGCAACAGATACATAGTTATGGACACATTCATACTTCATGAGTACCATAAAACATTAGGTTTAAAAGAATGAAACAGTCATTTCGTCTTTATAACAAAATGTGGTGCTTTGAAAAGGTTTCTTGTTTGCACAGCCAGATGAGCAGTCAGCTCACAACTTGGAATTTTCTATTTTCTCTTAAAACCATCATGAGAAGTTCAAAAAAATGTACTTCATCAAATCATGTTCTTTCATGTAAGTTATGAACAATCTGCAGCCATAATTAAAATAATTACTGCAAACTAATGCATAAAAAATAATGATCATGTCACAACTCATGTATTTCTATTGTGAAATCTACTACTTACTGTTACTTCTAATAATTCACAAAATAAGCTAATGATAGTATCTAACAGTAACAAAAAATAACACTATCATTAAACTTGTTACATCTCTGCAGAAAATTAGGGGATGACTGCCATAATTTTCTTCATTTGTGTATTTTAAATACACCGGAAATAAAGTTGTGGTTTATGTTTTAAAAAAATCCTAGTTACACGTTTCTGAAGGCAGAAGCTTTCTCAGCTCTCTTAGACATCTGCTTCAAGTAAAGTTTGCAAGCGAACACTAATGGTATTAAGAAATAAAATGTATGATTTAGGCTAGACAAAGATTGAAAAGTAACATTACACTACCCTCAAAGACGACATTCAACAGGAGAATTCAGTAACTCCCCCACCGGCCTAGTCCACTGTGTGCACAGCAGCTCACATGACATGAAGAAGCACAAGGCAATGCTTTGGATTCCTGCAAACTTCAGATTTCATTGCCACTAAAGCAGAATGAAAAAGAAAATAACTTTTTGCTAACTACAAGATATTAAGTGATTGCATTGCCTCTTGCTTCTTTCAAGTCCCTCCAGAAGACAATTGCCTTCTCATCTGTAACAAGGTAAAGAAAGAGATGTGTGTTGTTTTTGTGTTTTTGTCAGGTGCATGAAAATTTCAGTTACAGATACAATCCTCTTAAGAAAAAAAAATAACACAGGAGTGCCACACATTTTGATGCTACTTATAACTCACAAAAAAGAAGTCCATCAAGAAACTATAGCATATGTAGTATGTTGTTAGTTCACATTCTCTGTACTGCACGAACACATGGAAAAAGGTGGCTGGAATGGACTTCAAAGGTTAGCAAGCTTGCTGCCTGACTAACCGCATGACTTTTTTTTTTTTCCTTTAAACTGCTCAAAAACATTCATAGAAAACTTCTATAGCCTCCTGGGGCAGTTTATTGCATAGTCTCTAAAATAATGTTTTTCCTACAGTACAATCTTAGTCTTTCTTCTTGAATTTTGCACCTATTATCCTTGTTCTACCCTCTAATCCACATCCAAGGGGGGATATTGGATTTCATTTCTTTTTTTTTTTTTTTTTTTACTCATCTGAAGTCCACCTGCAAATGTAATAAGCATCTCTCTTTTACATCACCTAAACCACTAAAAAAAACTTGAGAGAACCGGATCAAGAATGCCATGAGTGCCAACACACTTCAGTAACTCATCTAATTTTAACAGTGAACAGTTTACAAGATACACAGATATCTGAACAGTCGCGTTCAGATTTTCAGAACAGTTTTGCCATATTTTACTACAAAGCTTATTCTATTGTTAAGATTGAGACTATTCAAAAATGAAATTACATCAAGACAGAGTATTGCTTCTGCCTTTTAAGTTCATTTCATGATAAGAGAGCATAGTTTTGCTTGACAAATCAGTGTCAACTGCTGCTGAAGTTTCTTGTTTGCTCTTAGATATATTCCAATCAAGTTCTGGACAAATAATCAGTAGTTTCTCCTTTTTTCCCCCTTCATATTTTCCCATTTTCAGTATTCCAAGAATGGTTTTTCTAACCTTACACTTGCAGTTGTCTATGAATACTCCAAAATAGCCATTAGTGGTTTCAAGATCACTTCACACAGTTATTTAAGTATCTTAATTAATCTGCACCAGGTGAGGTCAAAATATTTTAATTTTTACTTTCCGCATTCTCTTTTTTTTGTCTTAAGTATATTCAGAAATTCTCATTTAGCCAAATATGCATATTGCTGTACTCTACATTTCATTGTCATCTTTTTCTAAGAGGGTCTGCATACAGTATTCTTGGATATTTGTCCAATTCTCATTTCCTCCAAAGACTGAAGTTTTTTCTGCACGTAATGTCATTTCATAAATACGAATTTCGCAATCACAAACTATTCCAACTACACATGAAATAACAAAAGACATGGCAAACAAAAAACAAACAGACTGTAAGCAAATTAATTATGTAGTCACGTTTCCATCAAATTTATGTTTATTTTTATTTTTGTAAGATAGAGCTTAGCATACAGAATGGTTGACAGTTAAAGGGGGTTATTTTAGGTTAAAGGAATAGGTAGCACATTGGTTAATATTTCTTCAGAGGGGAAAGTGTTTTCTGGGAGACAGAATGCTTATTATAAAACATTTTCATCAGCTCTGAAAAAAGGAGGATTAAACAAAGGCAGCCTCATAGCTTGCTTTATTAAGAACAATATTTAGGAGACCAATGTCTTTCATTTCAAAACTCTTTTGAAATTGGCCAACAGATTCAAATGCTCAGCAGTGCAGAGCCGTCAAATGTATTTAGACACCATGAGGGTTTTCAAAAAAAGTAAGATCTTCAACACAGGTGATTTCATAAATACACCATGCAGGAAAAAATAGGGAGAATTCCACCCTTATTTGCTTTGGCTGTCAGCAAAGTGCATGCGTTTAGTCTGAAATGAAGCATTTGGCTATTTAGTATTTAAAAAAAATACATGTAAAAAATACATATGTTGGAAGTATAAGGAATTAAAGGTAACGGGGAAGTCAGCATGACGGAAGGAAAGCAACATGGCATTTTGGAGGACTAGCATGGTCAGGAAGCATAATATGGGAAAAACATAGGAGTTCTTGTACAAGGATTTACACAGCTAGGATACAACAGAAGTTTTTGTAGGGTGGCACAAGTAGTCAGGGACGAGACTAGGCAAAGAAGGCAGAGAACACACAAGTCCACAGCAAATCAGGTTTATTATGTTGTATCTTGCAATAGTGCAAAAGAACCAAGTACTATCATCAGCAACTTCCTCTGCATTCTCTGTGACAGCTGCTAAGTCACATTCATGTCCTAGCCATGCTTAGTAATAAGACTTTCTGGAATGCAGTAAACTTACCTTTTCTGTTTTGGAAAATTTAGTATCACCACAATACCACAAACTGGGTCACTTATCACCATATTTTCGAAACTAATTATCATTTATGCTATGGAACAGCTGAAGTCCAAGCACAGGTCCCTCCAGATCCAACACCAATCATTTTACGTGTTTCTATGCTGGAGCTTTCCAGAAGCCTCTCTGGTAAAAATGGATGCAAAACAAGGAACAGATTCTGCCTCCTATCCTCTCCACAGGTGTTCTCTTCTCTGAGCATTGTTTCTCATTTAATATTTTCTCCTAGTGACACTATGGCATTAAACAGGGTTTATCAGTGTGCGTACCTTTGGAACCTCTTCGCCAAACTGTTTTTTAACCTACCTTACTCCATTTTTATGTTTAGCTGATGAAGTTTATCTAACCTTTCTACTTCTATCATTTGGCTATAACTTCTGGAAGGACTTCTTGTTACCTTGTGTAGTTCCATCAGATATCTTTTGATTTCCTTCAGATCTTCTAACGCATTAAAGTCATTATTGTAGTGTATTCCAATTTCTTCTACACTGTCTTGAACTATTTTATCTTCCTCATTGCCCGACATTTTTCAAATAAGCTTCTTCATTTTTGTGCAACTCCCTTTTAGAAATCAGATGTTATTGTAAAAAGCTTATTTTTTTTTTGCTCTGGTAGGGGTGCCAAACTTATGTTTGTTGTTTCGGTGATTGTTACAAAGCAAGTCTTTCATAGATTAAAAGCTACATGCAGAACTTGGTTTATAACAAATAACTGCTTTTTCTTCTGGAATAGTTTGTGTTTATTTGCTCTACAAAGTAGTTAATATACTACCTAAAAATGTAGTTCCCCCCCAACATGACAGTTACCCATCTACAGTGGTTTAGACATTATCTTCCATGAGAACTATGTTTCCTGATTTTGTAGCCTGCTCTCTGATCTTCCTTGGATTGTCACAGAACCTGTGACATGCAACAAGAGCGATAACAACAAAAGGAAGATCAGAAGCAAAGGTAAGCAAGCAGTAAGTTGTATATGAAGAAGAGACTAAAATTCACTTCTCTTCCTCTATCCTAAATGACCCTCATTCAGGACAACATTCCTACCTGAACAGTACACATCTTGTCCCCAGATCAAAAGCCGTAGTGCAGACAAGTGATTCACTGAAGAACAGTAACAAGAAACATGGAGGTTCTACATAATGACATGAAATGCTAAAACTAAATTATTGCATTCAGTGCATATTAGAACATGATTGAAGGATGTATTTTCAGCAACACAGCCTACCTGAACAATAATCATGACACTAAGAGCTCTATCTCTGTGTTAGGTTTTCAAGTAGCAGCAAAATCTATGAAAATGGATTGGGTTATCAAAAAGTTCTCTTATCACCAATTAAGCAAAAAGAAAATGTCCTGTTTAAAACCAGGGTGACATTTAAGTCATGTAGCTAAATTTAATTCTGTGGAAGATGCTGGATGCCTAATGTACAAAAAGCAGTATCCTACTTCTTGAGTTTCTCTCCTGTTTTTCAGCTTTCCACTGTTATTTCTGGTGCAGAAGTCCTGCTGACTGAAATCTATTTCAACAGATTTTTTTTTGCTTTTGTTATTATCTATTTTATCATCAATGCAGACTTGAAGCAGAAGTCATAAAACCACAAAAATGGCAAAGTACTTTCACAGATTTCATTCTGAATATTGAGTTAAACATTCCCCTCATGGCAAATGCTAATGCATGAAATGCATTTTACAACAGTCACCTTTGGAAGGCCAAAAATCTCTACATCAGGTCTTCTGAAGGACAGTTACTTATCTAAAAATAACCTTGTCTCTCTGGGATATCTTAACCACATGAACTCCATGTGAGATTCATTTTACTTGACATCTGTCTTTTTCCACAGACACAACCTACACTAACCTTCCAATGGCACCATCTCAACTAAGCATCTACTTACTTTGAACAACTCTATGCTTTGGAGCAGTTGCTTTCTATGCTATTTGGGATGAGCCTTTATATGAGGAGATGGCAACAAAATATCCAAGAGGGATACCTTATATAAACATAATGTAAATAAACATTTTTTCATCAAAAAGGCTCTCAAATCATAAACCTCTAATGAATAAGAAATTCTAAGCAAGTAACTCAGACCGACTGTATCGAAGAGACCTTAGACCTTTATTATCACATTTATATAGTTTATATATAAGCAATTTTCATACAGTACTGACTATTCTGAACAGTACAGCTGTAAGAATTTGGTTACAAGTCCCTACAGAAATGAAGGCTTAAGGACACTAAGCTGAAACAAATGTTCCTGCCACAAACTCATTCTGTCAAATTATCGAGATTTCAAATTGACAATTGACAGTCAAAAACCCTAAAATAGAATGCAAATAAAAGGATGGTAACGTTGAAGATGATAACCTCTCTGAAGTGAAGTAATAAAGACATGGAGGACATAAGTTCCTGAACAACTTTTCATAAGTTATAAGAATAAAAGTATTTCTTCCTACATAACTCAGACTCAGTGTAACAATAAATCATTAGGCTTTGAACAAGGGAAAGAGTATCCAGACCCAGTTTTGGAGAGCAGACGTAAAGCAAGCAGCACTAGCCTACTACTGCTAGCCTTTTCAAATGAGGTGGAATCACATAGCTAAGACTGTCAACACGTCAGAATTCTTCAGCCTGAGAAGAGGAACCCTCTGAAGAACCTTTGAATAATCTCCTCCAATGAAAACTAGACATGGAAAAGCAGATTTAAAAAAGAAATAATGAATAAATAGAAATAATAAAAACACACCACATGTGGCAGCTCTCCCCACAATATGTAATCTATCTGGATAACTTTCTAAAGGATGAGAGGTAACATGATAAAAATATGCAATTTATAGCAAATACTGGACAAGTTCAAAAAAACAACACAAAAAGCAAGCAAATCCACAGAGAGATTCCCAAGTACAAAAAGTGAAAAAGTACCACTTGCAGATCAAGAAATTCCCAACTCACAAGTAAAGTAGTATTGTACAGAACTATCATTAGATGCATTTGTATCCTAGTACTGTTCCCTAGACATTTACTTTTTGTTACTTTTTGATCTTCCATCATACAGGGCTAGGTCTCTCCTCTCTGCATAACTCTTCTGCAAACTGAACAACAGCAATTGCTTTAACCTTCCAGAGAGGTATCTAAATGAGTGACCTGCCTTCTCCATCCTCTACCCTTCTGGTTTTCCCTCCATTTTGCCCATGTTCTTCCTACAGTTAATAAACAGCAATGAGCAGAACATTCCTGTTCAAGTCTTACTAGTCCTACCCAGGAAAACCATGTGACTGCAGCCAACTGCAGAATTTTTGTCTTCATTAAAAGTGTTTCATTAAACATTTCAGCTTTCAAAGCTTTATGGGATGATAGTTTCTCTCACAAATAAAAGACTTATTTTTTTTAACAGTAAGGGGAATATCAAAGAATACTGAAGGCTTCCTTGTTACACTTTACTTCTCTCATCTTTTGCTTCTCTCAGATAAAAATTGTAGCAACCAATTTCAAATCTTGAAATCCTGCTGTAGGAGGTCACAAACAAAAACTAGTTATTTCTTTCATTTATGTAAAGACAGTGGTTGCCAGCATTCCAGAGGACTGAGGAGGAAGGTTTGTTTCTCTCATTCAATGGCACAGAACAGTTGTGGCGTAGCCAGCTGCAGCAGCTGTTTTCTCGTGAACTGTCCTATTTAAAACTTAGCTTGCTAATTTCCTGGTACATGAGCGAGAAAAAAAAGTATACTGAGAAGCAGGACACAACACTCACAGGGAGTTCCAAGTATCAAAGAATTCCTTACCATATAAACAGTGCTAACATTCTAACAAGGACGGCCTGTTAAATTCTTCTACAAAGGCTGAACAGGACAGTCTTCTTCCCCTGATGGATTCTATCATATTAAGTGTATAACTGGTCTTGATAGATCATAGCCTCTTGAACCCCTCTCTTATTTCATCTACAGTCAGGAACTTACACAAGCACAATTACTAGTTACAATTACTGTTGGTGCCAAGAAGCAGCCCTTGCCAACAATACTGATATCAGTGCACAAATGCATCACTAAAGCTCTTGCCAGGTCATTTAGAACCAATTCATGCAATTTTAGGGAAGGATGATCCACCTAGGAGAAAATAACACTTGCTCTGAGATGTTAGTACGGCTACTGATATCACATTAGCATGTACATAAAGCATAGACTCAAGTCTTCAAGTCAAGAACTACCTACAGGATTTTCACCTCCTAACCAGTGAGGAGATTTTCAGCTTCTCTTGTGTCTATAGCAATACTGCTTTGACTTCCATCTCAAGAGCTGAACTCTTCCATATTTGAGTGATATAGACTGGAGTATCTCCTTCCAGCAGATACAAGAGGCAAAAAGTAAGAGACTATCTATCATGGCTGCGCTTCCTCCTTTGATACATTTGTCAGAGCCTCCAGCGAAGAGTATAGCCACAAGAGACTTTCAAAAGGCTTCACAGATAAGGACTGAAAATGATAGGGAGAGAGGGAGGAAGAGGAATCAATATTATTACTCAGATTTCATGGTTGTTATGGAAGTTCTTCAACATGGAAAAAACTAACATGTATATTTCAAAAGCTATCTATCACACTTTAAGTGTTAAAACCAGTGTTCAAAGTTAAACAACAGTTTTCTCTAAAAACATGATTTCTGAGAGAGAAATTCACTATATACACATTTGTAAAACATTCACTTTCAGTTTAAACAAGTACCTGAGATACAGACACTTGTTTTGCTACTTTCATTATGGAAGGGTAACATTATAATCACCGATCCTAGCCTAGATAGAATCCTGTTCAGATATACGCTAATACATGGTACTAATTACCGAAACATACATTATACTAGTAGCCCACATCCTGCTTAGACTGTTAAATAGATATCATTTTTTCATGTTATTCACACTCACCGTTTCTTGTCTTTGGGACTCAGTAAGCTTTTCAGACAATTCTGCTAGAGTTTTTCTCATTTCTGCATCAGTCCTTCACAGAAAAATACAGGTAAGACTTATATTCTGCAGTGCAAAAACTAAATATCAACTACGATAATTTTAAGCAGCAACAATTTCATGGATTTTTAGGTTACTCCGAGTCATTCTACAGCTTCTAAAACCCCAGCATAATTAGAGACCAGCCTCAAGTGGAAAATTCATTATAGAAAGCATTTCCATTCCTCTAGCAAAGACGGAGCATCTAGGTAGAAAGGCTAGGTATCAGGTCAACAAGTACAAAATTTTAAACATGTCAACACAGTCTTTTTGAATAGGACTAGTTCTTACTAGGAATTAGAGTACTAATTCCTGTTATTGCGATTAGACGAAGCATCATATGTTGAGACAGCACGTACTAAAAAAAAACCACATTATGGCCTGCATAAGAGCTTATCCTCAAGAGACTCCAGTATCAAGAAAAATAAAGGAACAAAGTTTTACTAAAAGAAATTCCCAAGTCCCTGTCTTTTTATCCACATATGAAAAGAGGGAGATGGCCACATATACTATACAAATTGGAATGTGTGTGCGTCATTTACACGTATAAACACTGGACGAGATGTGTAACAAGCCTTTCATAGTACTGGTTTCATCTGTACGTTGTATAATACCACTCTCCAACATTATTTTTTAATACAAAAGAACAAAGGAATTTAAGAATTATTTATTCTCATGGAAGTTATATTCTTTTTATACCGGTTTCTTCTTGAAAGCTCCCGACTGATGTCATCTCCTAGACGAACTTGTTCACTACTGAGATCTCGAAGAGACTGGTGGAAAGAATGCAGCTGTGAATCAAAGTACAGAAATTATGCTAAAGTTTAAGGATGCTTTTATCCGTGATATTCCAAAAATACATTTATACACACTTTTAAAAAGAAGATATTAAATGAAGTGCAGCAGATAAAAATAATCTGGAAAATAAAATTGCATGAATTGAAGATCAGCCTGAATGAAGCCTGCGTGCTTCTGTTTCTATCAACTCTCCAAAAAACTTGCTCATCCAGTTTAATTTCCAGTACATTATTTGCTAAACCAAGTTTCCTGACTATATATTGTCTATCCTTCAGAGCTTGTTCATTTCAGATACCTGACATTGTACCATCTTTTTAACTTAATGCAAGATAAATTGAAATATCTGAACAGGTGGCATCAGCACAGACATTTCCTGTTAATAAATACTAGTATGAATGAGACAAAGTTCTGCTCAGCTACGTATGCTACTATAGAAACATTGCATGTAAAACTGCAAGTGACCAAGCAGAACACTACGATGTTTTCAGAAACTACCAAAGCATTGAGGAATTTTATTTTATTTTGCCCAAGATTTCTATATACTATCCTAGAAAGGTTTTTTCAGAGTTGGAAAAAAAACAACAAACCACTATTTTCCTCAACAGAACGTCACATTTAGATTCCTGTTTCCCTTATTTAGCAGACCACGGTTTATAGTCATTATAAACTATATAGTTTATAATGACTATAAACTATACAGTTTATAATGACTTAACATTATAGTCACATAATGTATATAATAACATTATAGTCAAAGCTTTTAAGGGAGAGAATAGAAAGGTAATAGGTCATCCACCCCTCATGGGAGGAAAAAAAAGCGACAGTTCAACTACCAAACTGCTGTAAACAACCCAGAGGTTAGGGCCACTGTCTGGGAAAACCCTCACTTATAACATCTTGTTCTATATGCAAGACTTTAAACTGAATCTTCCACAGCCCAGCTGATTGCCCTCAATATTCAGGCACAGGCACCAGCCTCTCCCCTGTGTGACAGACCAGAAATTTCATCCTGGCCCAGGAGACTTTGACAAACACAATACATTTTCAGAATGTATCAGTTTGAGAAGGACAAAGATTCAAATGTGTCAAAAACCCATTTTGCTAGAAAATTACCTTCCCAGAAGCAGTCAGAACAGAAAAAAGGGACTGTGGTTATATAAATAAGAAAGAGACGCAGCTTTATTTGAGTAGTACTACTCTATCTCTGCCCCAATTTCTGCCTATGGTCATAACAAATGGCTATTTCTAGAGAGTTCAACATTCCTCAAAGCATTATAGTTTTCTTATAAAATAGCTGATGATTCAGTAAAGCTGTATTCACTCAATGAAAAGCAAGGATAAGGAATAAACTAGCAGTCATCATCAAAAAAAAAAAGAAAAAAGCTATTTATTTACACAGTCACTTAATATAAACCATTAAAGTAGTTAATTCATATTTTCTGAAGAGTCTGCAAGTAGACATGAGTGGAGAGGTCTGAAAATCACCCATGCCATACACGTCCTCTCCTCCTCACAACAACTGCCTGAAGTACTGAGTTAAATTATCCTACTCACAGGTCAGACTTAAAATTAAAACGAAGAACTAGCTGGCTAAAGATCAGTTCAGGCTACACTGAAGTGAATGGCAAAAGCAGTAAGACCCAGTGCTATTAACTAAAGAAGAGCAATCCCCTTTATAGCCACACCAGATTTCAGCATATGCATAATGCTAATTAAATATTCAGAGATTATTTCTGTCTCATATGTTGCCCAAAAAGTTACAGAAATCATTTTCATAACTTTTGACATCTCTACCATCCACACCTTTTTATCTATACATTTGTATGAAACTTTGTGACACTGATAGATACGATAGATGACTGTCATGAAACACAGAACACTGAAAGGACACTTCACAGCTGAAACATTCTTAGTTTTATCATCAGAATAACTTCATTTAACATTAAAGAGCCTGGTAACTGTGTATTGCCTGTGTGGGGAAATAGCTTCCATCAGTGCTCTTACCTGGTCCAAATTATCTGCCTCATTGACAAATCGAACACTTGCAGATCTAGACCTTCGATGTCTACTATCCTGTGAGTCTCCATAATCCCTGAGAGGAGAAGTAGGCAGGAAGTGGCGGTTCCCTTTATGAGAGAAAAGAAATAAATAAGAAAGGCAAAGCTTTGTACAGGAAACGTTTAATTTTGCTTTGAGAAAAACTTGTGTTTCACTTGCCAATATGAAATACATTATAGACAAAAGAATTACTAAAGTTACATAAAATGCACAGACATATAGTTGAAATATTTTTGAATATTTGGATATACGGGATGGGCAAGAAAGAGAAAGAGCTTCCCTTTGTTCCTCCAAGTAGGTAGATTTTTTCTTCAAATTTTATTTGCCCAAGCAATGTTTTTTCCTCTATTTGGATCTACTACAGTTTCAAACTACGTCACAGATTTTACATCAGAAAAAAACAGAAAACTTTAAAAAGTTTTCTACTAAAATATATTAAATGCTATTTCTGGAAAGAATATTCCTCTCAAATACACCTTTCCCCCCCTCCAAAATAATGAAATTTAAGAGATGTAGAAGAAAAAAAACTACTTTTCTGTATATTATACATTGGTTTACTTTTTTCCTTTTCCACTAAGCCTTATACAATTTTACCTACATATCCATAACCTTATGCATTTAAAATTCATGTTTTCATTTTGCTGTGAAGCAAGCTTCAGAAGCTGCAAAACATTTTGGGTTCGACTTACATTCACCTACAAGTCATGAAGCGGGCAAGACAGTTTTCATGCATCAATGTTTCATTTGATCTCTTGAGATATCAGCAGGAAAAAACAAAACATGCCATGGAAATCATTTACCAAATAAACAACTGCTTAGCTTAATGCAGGTGTCACAGATTTCTAAACTGAATTTCTTTTAAATAATCCATGATATCTCTTCATGCCAATACCTTTATATATTTTTTATTTTTTATTTCCTCATTCAATACAATATCAATATGACATAATTTAAGTACACTCAAGCACCTTAAGTATTTTACCTGACACTGCTTCTCCGTCCAGATCACTAGGGTACAAGCTTGAGAGAGAAGCACTTCTCATTCCAGAGTTTCGGTTTAATCTTTGACTCCTTAACTGACCTATAGACTGTTCCAGTGTTTCTTTTAACTGCAAAGAAATTTCATTTTACTGAAATATGAACACAGCTACATATGAAAACACATATGTAAAATATTTTTCAGAAAAAAATGGTCATTAAGATAATCAGAGCCCTTTTTTTTTTAGCCAAGTGCCATTATGGATTAATAACAGCTTTTCTTATTTATCTCATACTATACTACCATACTATAATATAAACTGGTTTATAAGCTCCAAATAGAAGCATAATAAAGCTACAAAAATTGCTAGTTTCATTATATAACAAACTACTATAGTTTGGTTTAGACCGTTCAAATAAATATGAAAAGTTTCTGTTCATGTCTTCTTAACTCTTGATACATTTTGCGTATTGCTACCAAGTTTTAGCTATGAATGCTATTAGGTAAAAAAAAAAAAAAAAAAAAAAAAGATTTAAGAAGTTAAGATAAACTGAAAGTTGCTCACAGTTGCTATTGCTTCCGTTTGTTCCTTGTTGTATTCTCTGTATTGCCCTAGTAAATGGTCAACATGTCTCAGATTTCTGTTGGTATCCTTAAAAAAAGTTTGAGGAAGAAAAGTCAAAATAGAAACTTCCAACAGTTGTCTTTACTATTCTTCATTTATGAGTACACCAATAAAACAAGTATTATTTTTGAAGGGTCTCAGCATTCCAAAATTCCAAATCCTAGTCAAGTAGTCAGAACCTGAAGATGTACAGTGCAGCTAAAGGAACAAAACAGAACACTTCATATGTAAGCGAGGACTCAGGTTCAGACTAAAAGCGTGTACATTTTCATCCACTCTCCGGAAAAATATTTTTATCCAAAGATCTTAAAGTAACTTAATTCTATTTTACGGGCAAGTAAACTGAGAAACAGCAAATTTTTGAAGATGAGCATATTTAGCTAAGGTAAGGAAATTCACCAAGCAGGCAACAGAAAACAGAGCTACAGCAGATATTCTAAAGCCACCCATTAAAAACATTCACCTCAAGAAAAAAATTAAGAAATTATTAAGGCTGTTAGGTGACATCCCTCTGATGGCAGGAAATGGGCCTCTTAAATAGGATTTAAGAGGAAATAACTGACTATGTTAACACGCTCTCTGAAAGCCACTGCAAGATAATTCAGCCCTCAAAACTACATTTGTCTGTGCCATGTACAGCATTTGTCACAGCCTGTAACAAAGCACAAAAACTACACAATAATGGAAAGGACTGCCTGGTTAAAGATGACCAAGTCAAAAACATACTTATTGCATTCTTTACTGTGAGACACCTTGACCAAGTTCCATCATTTAGTTTATATAGCATAGTTTCTTAGCAGCTCAAGGCACCTTAAACCAGACTGTGACAGTCCTACCCTTCCCTTCAACATAATTTTGCCTCCTCCTCGTCTATACAAGCACTCCTGTGACCAGATGAAGAACAGGATCAGGTAGCAGATCTGCTAAAAACCAGTACACAGAAAGCAATTAGCTTAAAATCAGATTCTTAGAAGAGCAGCTAGAAAGAGATTAGACAGGAACAGGACAATTCTGAAGACTGCCTTTTAAAAAAATATTGTCAGCTTACATTCTTATTACCTCATCTCTTTCTAGCTTAATGATCATTTTCCAGACAAAAAGTTCTCAAATATAAATTAACCATTGAATATGGATTTTTCTCTTCTCGCACTGTATATATATAGGCCAAACAATAATTAAACAAGCGATAATGCACAAGCCCTTTAAGTCCTCAGAACTGTCAGCTAGAACAGGTATTCTCACCATACAGGTTATTTTTTAATTTTTTTTTCCATACTGAAGAATGTGAATGACTTCTGAAGTGACAAATGGTGTCAAGAGAGCTAAATGTCTCCTCCCACATGCAAAACAGATTTAGAAGCCTCATCTGCTGCCTCCACTGAAGAAGCAGGAAGCAGATGAACGCTTTCCTGCTCAGGGATGAATCTATTACAAGTTTACAAGTACTGCTTCTCACTATGCTGTTCCACATCTCGAAATTACTTCAGTTGTAAACTCTATTATGAGGAATAGAGTACCTACATATTTTCTTTAGTTAGAAATTTTATACAGTACAAGACAATGAAGAGGGAGCTGCAGTTTTCTAGTACAAAATTCAATGCCTCTTCTGACAATCTGAAAAGGTTAATTTTGCATTATTCATTTTGCTAGTTTTATAAACAGCATTGCCAAACACATCGTTTCTAACAATACTCTATTACACTTTCATACATTTGTTATTTCAGACCATAGCAAACCATCTACTTTCAGCTCAGAGGCAATATGATCAGTTTCATAAAACCTTTCGGTTTGCACAGAAAGCAACATTTCCCATCGATACAGTATTTTGCAAAACTTCAGAAGTGAAAACTAGACTCTATTTTACATATTCTAAATATACTTTAAAACTGTATTTTGTAAGCAACCTGTAAAGTGCTTGCTAAAGTATGTATCTTCTCTGTAACTTCTTCAGCACCATAGTTCCGAGCTCTGTTGAGGGATGCCCTCAAAGGTGGCCGCCTTCCTATTCGACCCCTAAGAAAGTCATCTGAATCACTGGATGAGTGTGCCATTAGTATCTTGAAACCTAGACAGGAAGACCAGAAAAGGTAATAAATGTTAAATCCTGATTGTAACTGAACAGATTCAACTTGCATAACATTCCCAAAGCAAGACTACTCAGACTACTACATTAGAACCATATCACGGAACGGCTTGGGTTGGAAGACACCTTAAAGACCATCCAGTTCCAACCCCCCTGCCATGGGCAGGGATGCCACCCACTAGGTCAGGTTGCCCAGGGCCTCATCCAGCCTGGCCTTGAACACCTCCAGTGATCGGGCATCCACAACTTCTCTGGGCAATGTGTTCCCATGCCTCACCACTCTCTGAGTGAAGAATTTCCTCCTAACATCTAATTTAAATCTCCCCTCTTCGACTTTAAAGCCGTTCCCCTTGCCCTGTTATTATCTGCCTAAGCAAAAATCCACTGTTCATCTTTTTTTATAAGCCCCCTTTAAGTATTGAAAAGCTGCCATAAGGTGACCCCTGAGTCTTTTCCAGGCTGAACAGCCCCAGCTCTCTCAGCCTTTCTTCACAGGAGAGGTGTTTTTCATTCATTAGCAGGATGTACTTTTGAAGCAGGATGTACTTTTGGAGCTGATCTACCAACTGTTCCTCAGTTATTACGCTTGTTCACACCATGAAGCAGTAGCCAAGATGCAAGAAGCAGAGCCTATTAGGACAGAATTAAACTAGTAGATGCACCCACATCGCAGCCAGGTGTTCAGTATTCAGGCTAAGACCACAGCCCAAAACAAATTCTCTCTGAAAAACATACAATGGAGACATCAGGAGAGCAGAACATTTGATGACGAAGCCCTCAAGAGGCCAGGCAGTTGGACTCGATCTTTGAAGATCCCTTCCAACTGAGCTATTATATATTTATTCTAGAAGAACCATTCCTCCTTCCCTCACACTAATTTCTAAGCTATATTCAGACTGGCCAGGCTCAACTAGGACAGTAACTCCTAATAACTAATTGTGTGAAGCAACTCTAAGAACCAGTGTCTTTAAGGACTTGAGGAGAACTGGAGATACTACGGAAGGAGGCAGTGCAGTGTCATTAAAAGAAGGGAAAGGAAAGAAAATCCACTTGAAGTTAGATGGAACTTTTTTCTTAAACTATTATGCACTGCAGCAGTTTGCCTAGAGGTCACGGGATCACCATCAATAAGATTTGTGTTGACCACATATGTTTGGAGAGAGCCTGAATCTACTCTGGGGAAAAGGAAATAGGCCAGCAAACTTTTGAATTCCTTTTGGTCCTGTAGCAGACAAAAAAAAAAAAAGCCACAGTAAAGGTATCATTCTTCTAACCATTAACGCAGAAGTTTCCCAGTGGAACCATGGACTAGATTGAATTATTATGCTATATTTTATATACATGCTGCTCAATGTTTTTTTAGAGTCATATGTTGCATTTTTACGATGTAAATTCCTGTCTGCCAAGCTTGTATAAAAACCTTTTGAACACGAATGAAGAGTAAATCAACATAATCAGTTTGTGCTCAAGTACACCAACATTCCTTACAGCTTTTTTCTGAAGTGATGAATTTATCACATCTTCCCTGCCCTTATCTCACTAAAGCCCGTTCTGCCTGCCCATATCAGCATTCACTGCTCCAGAACCTCTCACTCTAATCAGCTGAAATGAAGCCTAAATATGGCTGAGGAAGCACAAACATTGCGTACTGGCAAAACAGTAACATGGAGTATTTTGAAAGAGAAAAAGAAAAGAAACAAACCACTGGTAGCAAAAACAACGTGTAATCATTTTCATTTTTACCACGTCTTGCTAATCACTATATCAAGCTTTATTTTCCTTGTCAGTCTTTACCAGAACTTCACGTGGATATCAGTGAGATCCCCATTCTAGGGCGCAAACCACAAGTATCACTGGTAAGCGTGAAATGAGACTTCTCTCAAACAGATCTGGCATCACCTGTTCTAGAGGAATTTTTAAGTTCTCCTATAACTGCACTGTCAGTTCTCTGGGCTAAAACATCTCTTCCTGTTCTCATCCACCATGCACAAGAAGCAGCACAATCACTCAAAACCCAATAAACAATGGCTTCAACAAACAGCTTCCTCAAAGTTTAACAAAGGTTTTCAGTTTCAAAGCATCTTTGGAAGATATTTTTAAGACACCAAGCAAAGGAGAGATGTAATTAGAGGCCACATTAACAATGAAGCACGAGATCAGCCCCATCACAGATCAGGAATTCAACCCTGAGACATTAATCCACAGGAATCCAGCCTTCACCTGCTCATGTACCTAAGTACCAGCATATTTTGCCTGACCCATCACACTTACAGTTGAAACGTTTAATTTTAATGATCATACCAAATGGTTGATGGTCTGTGCCTGTCATATTTTTTCTCAACTACACAGTCATAATAAATGTTGTTTTGGCAAATTAGATTCTTCAAAACTGCAATAATAGTTTCACGGGAAGCAAATGCTCTTTTCCTCCCAAACTGTGCAGAAAAGCATATGTTGGATCTACACTGTATGTAGAATATTGCACAGCAGTACCCCATGAGACCTAGAAAAGCAATCTTACATTACGCAACTCATACAGCTTGTCTGAGTTGAACAGTTCTAAGATTAGGCTTAACTCTTATTTCCACCATGTCACGTTTATTTCTAGATCCACGAGCCCCAAAATAACATCGTTTACAACATTATCAGTTTTGCATTAGCAAAACAGTGTTTTTTAAGGATACCTGAGTAGAAAGAGAAATGTCAGAACACTGAAGTAGTCAGAAGTGTTTTAACTCATTTCAAAATGAAATGGTGTAAGCCAGCAGAATCCCAAAGGCTAGTTATTGCAACTCAGCTGATGGGAACTACATTCTTAAAAATTTCCCAAACTCAAAAGCAACTGAGTCTCTGAACACAATGCTACATGTACCTCTATGGAGATGAATATGGCAAGTCATGTCAGAGGAGAGAGAGGCGTTGATAAAAAGACAACGAAAAACAATAGTTGACTGATATGCTCAAAACATAATTCTGAGAAGTATCTCAATCATAAGAGATGCACAGAAAAGCTATGACATTGTAGGAAAAAAAAAAAAAAAAAGGGAAAATGAAGATTTACAGCAGAAGAGATCAATGTCTGTTTTCAGCTGACCAAAAATAGCTCACTAAGGTACTGGTCAAAGTACCGAAGAAAGGCTAGTGAGTGAAGGAAACAGAAGAAATGCTATACACAAGGACACTTGCAGAAAACTTTCCATTTACGGTTAAGCAGCATTCCTCTTTGTTCCTGCAGGCAACCTAAGAGGAACTGTAGGCAACTTTTAAGTTGGAGAAGTCTCACTTCACATAAAGCGACATCCTCATTTTAAAAGGAACTACAGAAGTTTCATTTTAGATAAAGAATAAAACCATACAGAAGAAGAAATCTGTACAAATATTCTGCATGGATTTTTGCTGTATTAACTTAAACCAAAAAGAAAGTATTATCACTCTTTCTAAACACCTAAACTGATTTCAGCACACAACCATACAGCCTACCTGACAGTGAGAATTATTGGTTGCTTTTTTGTCTTTTATTGTTATTTTTAGTCCACTTAGACATCTCTCGCACTAAGGAAAACATCAACGCTCAGCATCCGCCTTCCCTGTTGGAACACCGGCGTTTCAGTTTCGTGAGGACTTTCCTGATAAGAGCAAGCACGAAGGCAGCTGACAGTCTCCACAGCAACCACTCCAGCTCAAGCGAGCAAAAGATGAACTCGGTACACACAACCTCATTACTTCTCAAGGGTTTTATTTGTTTATCTCCACATACGCTAATCCATCGCTAGGTAACTGTGGCTAAAGCCGCGTTTGGAGCCTTACAGCTAAGGCTGAGCTTGACATAAAAACCTTTACGGCCACAGCAGAAGGGGACAACACGTCAGCCCCTTCCCTTCAGCGCTTCTGCTCGAGCCGCGAGCAGCTTGCAGGCGACAGGCAGGTCACGCAAGACGCCCACGTCCCCCCGCCGTGCTTGCAGGGACCACCGCGGCATCCTACCCTCCAGGCACGGCCCCTGCCCGACCCACACCCGGGCACGGAGGGCGACCCCTCCACACCACTCGCCCAGGTAACGCGCCGTGTCAGCCTCCCCCCGCCGTGCGCCCACCTAACCCTACACCCTACAGCCCACCCCAGCCCCGAAGGACCCCCCACAGGCTCCCTCCCTTTCCCTTTATCCCCCCCCACCCGGCGCAGCCCCCCTGCCCTCCCCGCCGCGCAGCCGCCCCCTCCCCAGGCACGCGGCCCCCGCCCCGCAGCACCCCCCTCCCCTCCCCTCCCCTCCCCTTACCTCGCCGCTATGGCAACTTGAACTAGCCGCCTTGCCACCGACGGCCGCTGCCGTCTTCCGGGAGCCCGGGCGCTCCCGCAAGGCTCCATGGGATGTGTAGTCCTCCAGCCGCCTGTCGGCCATGGGGGAGGCATAGCGGAGGACTTCAGCTCCCAAGAGGCTTTGCGGCGCGGCCGGCCGAGCCGAGCGGCGGGCGGCAGCAGGGGTGGTGACTGAAGGCCTGCCCCTTGGCCGTTGGCACTTCAGAGGTCGCGGAGGGTGGATTGGGGCCCTTCACAGGCCCGGAGTGGTGTTTATAAAAGCTTGTAAAAGCTTTTACAAAATGCACGTTAACGTTTACAAACATTGACGTTTGCCAAACATGATAGTTAAATAAACAAGAGCCAAAACAAAAACTGTTGCCCTGTCAAAGCGGGTGTACGTGCCACATGCCACGGGCGTGAGGAGACTGACGCCTGGCTAATCCACCTCAAACAGCACACATTTGTGACAAGGATGATACCTCTGTCCCTCTCCCACAGCTTTTCCTGACTTGTTTCTTTAAGCCAGACATCTCCCTGGTCATAAATGTTGTATCTACTACCCGTGTGTGCAGTAAAAAGGAGCAAAATGCTACAGATTACTGTGCTAAAAAGCCTTAAAGAGAGAAAGAGTGCTTTGAATGATCACAGGAAACATTGACTGTGTCTCAGAAACTTGGATGGAGCTTGCAACAGTCCTAAAGTGTTAAAATTTGTCTGCAAGTCACCTGTAAGCAAGCACTCAAGCCCAAGGTACATGCAATCTGATTTTAAACCAACCTGTGTCCATGCTGCCTTTGGAGTCCACTCCAATGAGCTACCCCAGGCCTCTAAGCACAGTCATAAAGTGTGGCTGATATCCATACTGGCTAGCTTCATTCCTGACTTGCAGGACTGTTTGTTGACTCCCTCACAAGCCTCTAATGCAGCAGGCAGGACTGCATGCTATACAATTACAGCACACTTGAGGAGTGAGACAGGCCCCACACACTGGCAGCATCCACCAACAGCCCTGACAATTGCTGCTGGCCCCTGCTGCTGTAACTTTGATACCTGAGATGAAGGCAGGTGAGTTACTCTGGAATATAAAACAGAAATGGGATGGTATAACTCATTTCACTGTGAGCTGAAGCGTTAGTGAATATTTAGTGAAGAAATGTCATCCCTGGCTTTCAGCACATGACCATTGCCAAGGCCTTTGCTCAGCAAACTGCAGTGTGGTCAAGTTGTGCTGGCAGACCTAAATACAGGGCAAGAGTCAGAGCTTCTGCTTCTCATCTCATCTCATCTCATCTCATCTCATGAGGCTGCATGTGGAGATCTCTGGGGAACATGCCCTAAAACTTCCCAAGCTCTCTGAAAGCTTTCCTCTCCTCCCACCTTTGTACCTGGCAGTGGGCTTGCTCCTCCATAGTCTCCCAGAAGTCATCCATATGCATATTTATTTTCCTGACTCAGTAGTCTCTCAGGCAATCACAGAGTGGTTGAAGGGGTAGGGAGTGTGCCCTGGATGTGGCTGGAGCCAGGAACTAATTTTAAGATATCTATAGAGGAGAAAAATAAAATGATGAATTATTTGTTTACTTTTGTAATAAAGATATTAAATCTAAGTGCATAGGATTGCTACAGAATTTCTCTTCAATTTAGGGTATGTGTGAGAAATCAATGATTTAACTACATTATTAAGCTACTGTACCAGGCATATTTCTAAAGAAGTTTAACTTTTCAAGCGCAGAACACTTTCATGTTATATGAAATCAAAAATATAAATCCCAGCACTCTGTTATCTAAAGCACTGAGTTGCAAGAGTCACTTGACAGTGTTTGCTTTTAGAGAGGCCAGCATTTTCTTTTTCTCCTTAAGGCTAGTGCTGCTTGTTTAATGTTGTTGTACCCCTTGACTCACAAACTTAAGAATGAGCATCCATTTTTAATAAAGGGAAGATTATTACAAACCATCACATTGCTATATATAAAAATACATGTACAGGGAGTCTTAGGACACAGACCTCAAGAATGGAAAATCCAGAAAAAAAAAAATACATTTGTTTATAATTTTGTTGTTGTTGTTAGGCTTAAGTTGAAATTTTTTAATTATAGGATTTGTCATGAGTGGTCTCTTTTTGTGTTACACCACTTATCCATGACAGGTCATCATCATTCTTGTGGCTTGCAGGAGACTGTTTAAATATTTCTTTCAGAAGAAATCAATCAAAAAGAAAAGAGACAACACCCCTAAGTAAATAAAAAAAGGGCTTAAAGAATCATCATTTACTGAGCTCAAAAAATGAGTTCTTTTATGAATAGGTATCATAAAAGAAGGTAAAGCACTGTGGACTAGATGTATTGTCACCTAAGTCAGTAAACTTCAAACCCATTTTTTATGTAGGAGTGTGATAATAATGAGTCAAGTCTCTTTATTAAACAGTGCTGGTCTCCAAACCAAAGCAGGTATATGCCGTGACCCAAGTCAAACAAAAGTGCAAGATCCCTCTAAAGTCTGAATTACGAGGGCAGAGTAGTTTTTGCTGGATGTTATTTCTCAGTATAGAGGCCTATGCAAGAGATGAAGGTAGAACAGAATGGAATCAAAGATGTCTAGAAAGTTGACTTTAGATGAAGAGGTATGGGCAGTATAAGCCTGGGGGCGGGGGAGGGTGGGGGGAAACAACTGAAAGCTTTTTAGGATGAATGGGATGAATGCAGACAGGAAGAAAAGGTCTCGTAATAGTACATAGAGCAGCCATCTTCTGTACCCTAGTCTGGTGAGGGATGACAATAGCAAGAAGAGGGACTTCTAAAAGTATGTAAGTAGCAAAAGGAAGACTAGGGAAAATGTGGGCCCACTGCTGAATGGGGTCAGGGGTCCTGGTGACACAGGGGATGGAGAAAGCAGAGGTACTACATGCCTTCTTTGCTGAGTCTTTTCTACCAAGACTGGACATTGGGAATCCAAGGCCTCAGAAACCAGGGGGAAAATCTGGAGCAAGAAAACCAGGAGGAAGTCTGGAGAAAGGAAGACTTACCTTTGGTGGAAAAAGATCAGATAAAGCATACTTGACATATGTAGGTCCTTGGCCCAAATGGGATGTGCTAGGGGACCTACTGACAGGCTGAGACAACTAGAAGTATTCAGCTCCAGAGGTAACTCCAGAACTGAAGTCTCAAGGGGAATCTTATCAATCTGTATCACTATCTGAAGGGAGGGTAAAGGAGTATTTAGTCTTCAGTCAACTGAGTACTTTTTTTTTTTACAGCTTTTTCATGGCTTTTGTGTGTGTGTGTGTGTGTGTGTGTGAAATACAGCAAAAGGAGAAGCACAAGAGTTCCTTAAGTCTCACAATGATAAAATTCTATTACTGTGTGTTCTTTAAGTTGGAGATAAATTGGTTATAGAGACGAGAATCTTCAAGAACCCAGAAAACATTCCTTCATGTAGCTAGTCAAACAGTTGGACTGATGACTAATGCTACATCAAAGCAGCATCTCTAATGTATTTTTTTGACAGAAATTATTCCAAATATCAAAATAGAAAAAGGTAGTAACTGGCATACCTTAGAAATGTATAGAATGGCTAAATTTGTTGATTAATCAGAAAAAAAAAAAATCCCAAGTCTTTATTTCACTCTTTACTGAATGATTTCCCCAGTTTGAACACTTCCTCACACAGATATTACAAGATTTAACTGTTGACATCTTGTAATCCCATGGGGAATTTATGTAGAACAGCAATTACAACTAATTGCTTGTTTGGAAGAACCTGTTGTGGTTTATCTGATTTGCATGTTAAACATATAATCAGTGCAAAGATACCCAAGATACTATATCAGATCTGGCAGCAAAGAGTAATGTTATTTTTTTTTAAATTACCTCCAAAAACAAAAGGAATTCTGAGCCTTACAGTGCTTGGGATAAGTACACGATGAGTAACCATGGCTGTCACTAGAGGGAGTGTCTGTGACAGTGGAAAAATATACTTGTCAACTTTTGCCATGGTTAACATAATAGGTACTGGGGGGGTCGGTGGAAGGTAAGCACCAGGAAAACGATTGCAATCTGCAGTTTTACAGCTGATTTCTGTATTATTTGTTCATTAGGACTGGAGCATAAGCAATATCCATCGCTTAAAAACACATCATTTTGTTATACTCAAGGCATACAGGATTTTGAATGTCTGTTCTTAGGATGTATACATAGCTGTGTATGTACAAATGTGGGTGATACTTTTAATATGCTATGATCTTTAAGCATAAAAGAAAGGAACGTTTATTAATAATCTACATAGTATGGCAAGTTGCCAGTCAATCTGACCTGTTAAATGTCACTTTTCAGAAATGAAAACTACTGATCATTGTTCTTTTCTACCTTCTAAAATATTTGAAGTCTCGCCTATGCTAAACGAAACTCTTCCATAATTCCTTCAATGCAGGTTATGTTCCTAATCCTTCTATTTTCCTTATTCATTACCCTCTGAATAATCCTCAGTATTTTTACATTTGCCTCAGCAATTAGTGCACAAACCCAGATAAAGTATTCCAAATAACTATAAATTCAAAGTAAAGTGGAATAATTGAATGATATTCCCATTTTTCTGCCAGGCAGGAGGAGTCTTCTTGCATGTAGTTACCTGCACTTTTCTCTTCTGAATTACAACCTGTTAAGCTACCAAAGTCATTTTAAAATCTGATCTAGAGTTCACACACCTCACTAGCCTGGGGTTATAGGTAGCTTTACAACTGTACTTTTTGCTCTGCCATTCACCAGCCTGTTAAGGAAAATGTTGAACAGAAGAGCCAGGAGGTGTCATGGGGAAGCCAAAGCATGGCTGCCAAGGTGTGCAGGGCAAGGACCAACAGGTAGCGCCCATACCATCGTGCCAGCCAGGAGCAGGGCAGCTGAGAGCAGCCCCAGCCCCAGGCACTGGGCACCTCCCCGGGGATGAGGGCTGGCAGAGGCCAAGCTGGGACATCAGTCCGCTATCAGGCCAGGCTCACTGAGGCCCAAGGCTAGGGTGCTGGGGTCTGGAGACTGGCCTGGTGTGGCATCGCTGGACTGATGTTCCATCCAGCAGAAAGGACCAGAGAGAAGATCAGAGACAATGCTACCTTCTGTATAGGTCCCAAGCACACCCAGGGAAAACAGCCAGCAGCAAGGGCTGCAGGAGTCAGGCCTGGTTCAACCTTTATATAGCTCCTGCCAAGTTCAGGTGTCCAGGCCTAGGCTGGCATGGAGCCCTGGGTCCTGTGCAGAGGGTGTCTGGCAATGGGGTGGGGAGGTTGGCCAGGGGAGACCCCTGAGAGAATTAAATTCTGGTTGCAGACTCCTAGCTGGCAAGGTCCTTATACATTTCGACCTATGTGAGAAACCACAATGTAAACAATGTCATCTTGCTCAGAACATAACTTTTCTGAGAGCTAAGCAAGTGCCCATGGAAACACGATGCAGTTAGCAACAGCCCTTTTTCTCCCCAAACTCATACAGTGTTCCCAGTTCTGAACGTGCAAGCCAGGTCTCAAAAGCCCAGGAGGCAACACACCCAGACTTGGAGCTCTCCCAAGGATGAAGTTTTGTCCTGTTTCCTTCAAGGTTATCAGGCCTTGAATTAGAGGAATCCAGTGCTTCTGTCATTCAGGTTCAAGTCCAGAAAACACATTATGGTTCTTACTCCTTTTGAAATCTACTTAGAACATCTACAGCTTCAATGTCAGCTTTGCCATTTCTTTGGTCTGCAGTCTTTAATAGTTGCCATTTTGGATCTGTTAGTAATAGCTAGGAAGATATTTATTCCTTCCATTAACACTTTCTGGACTTCTGTGGCTGCCACAGAGCAGCTGACATAACAAAGTTTCTAATACCGATATCTGTGTACATGCTTTTCTTCCCACTAAATAAAATGTAATTCAAATTACTTTGCCCTCAGTGAAAGAGAATGAAACAATTTAGCCATCTTCTAGTTAAAGAGCCTGAAGCACTATTACTATGGAGTAGCTAATAGAGTAGCTTATTAGTAAAGATAAGTAGCATAAGGATATCTTTAGTACACCAAATGAATGAGTGTGGTTGGGTTTATGAAAACCTACTGAAATGACTCAAATCTTGGGACTACTTATCTGTCCCCCAATAAAACTATTATTCTTTTGCTTAGTTCACAAAAAGTACATAAAAAGTAATGCTGAAATCAGAATAAGAGTGAGGAAGAGGAGTTTGCAAGAGTGCACACAAGAGGTTGCAACAAATCACCCCAGCAGTGCTGTCATTAAAGAGGGGATGCACCTCCCCGCTCTCTTCCTGCTAACCAGGTCTTGCTTGTTGTGAAAGGCAAGGACTCTTCTGTTGTGCTCCAAGTAGCATTGCGTCTTCAAGATCAGTTATGAGAGGACAGAGATTAAGCTGGAAGAGGAGTTCAATGCTGGTGCTCAAGTTGACAAGCTGCCTCTGGCAGTGTCAGGCAATGTTATTTGCTGTGTGAAACAGCTATGGCTTTTACCCACTGCCTGGAAATCAAGTGTAAAATAGACTCATGACAGCTAAGAGCATTGATCCGAGAGAAGACAGAGAGTCCTCTGGTGATCCATTTGTTTTGCTAGATGTAGCAAAACTCCTCTGTGTCAGCCTGTGTCATCCAAACTATTTCTTTGCCCAAGCCAAAACGAATGAGATTTTCATGTCCAATTGCTAATATGGAATACAGTGTCCCCAGGACAAGCTGGCTACTTTGGCAGTAAGAACAAGAAAACCAGCAGAGAAGTTTGATATCCTAGGAACATCCTGTAGGCAGCTGAAGCACTGTCTGAATTTTATAACCCATAGAGCATTAGATGAAACTAAGTGGTTGATTACTGTCTTTGGGTAGAGGGCCCAAGCCAAGCCTAGCTCTACTTCACTGAACTTTTCTTCTTGTTTGGTCTTTGATGTATCTGCATTTCATTTTTTAAAATTATGGCTATGTGGCTACAGCAGTATAAATCATGGAAACCATGACAGCATGGAAGGGATAAGGGGGCAAGCCCGGAAGATCCTGGCACAGTGCCTCTTTGGAGGGTGGGTGAGAGACAGCAAGCCAGAACACATTTGTAACATTCTCCAGCAACCTGATCTGTCTTTCACCATTCTCAGTCTCCCTCTCTCAGCACTGGCCAAAGTGGAGAACTGGTACAGAGCTTCATGTCTGACTTTGTGAAACTGAATCACACCCTTTCCCTGGCTTGTGCCTCACTGGAGTGCCCAGCATACCTGTTCGTCTGCCTTGAAGTTCAGTGAGCTGCGTCTCACCTAATTTTTATCTAGATCAGTACATACACCATGAAGTGGTGGCGGATGCTGGCTTTTGGGGCTGCAGAGTGAGTTATAGACACGAGCAGTCTGCCAGAAGGACATGCCACTAGGGCACATTGCATTTGGGACAGCCAGCATTCCCAAAGGAATCACAGTCAATGCAGTGTAAGTTGCCTAGGGCACTCCAGCTGTGGAGGATGCTTCAGCTTCCCTTACCCTCACTGGGCTGTCCCAAAGAATACCCTGAACTAAAAAGGATGAATGTATCTGATGGGATGCCTCACTTAAACATGGTCTAGGTGCTAACAGGTCTGCAGGATTGGGATTTATATTTTGTTTCTTCATGGGCATGGTATTATTTCCTCACCTTAAAAATATATGCTAAGGGTATTAATTATATTTGTGGATGAACTGACTTAAATTACTGGTAAAGAGTTACACTGAAATAACATCTGCCGTTTTGTACTCATATCTTTCTGATACTGCTGATCAGGCTGCAGGGGCACTATCTACCCAAAAACATCATTTAATTTTTTACTGTGAGGAGGTTGCCTTTTTCAGTTTCCTCCTCCCTCAAGAGTTACAAACGTTTTTGTTGACTTTCTGTTGGCATTTTTCTTGTGTACCTACATATGCACAAAATCTGCATGAAGGAGAAAACACTGGCATTTAGATGAAAAAAAAAGTAAAATGAATTGAGGCAAATATTAAAGAGCTTTCTTTGTTCCTCATTGAATTCAACGATCTCTTTTTTTTTTCCTTGTCTTTCTCTACTTTTAAATACCTGTTTTTAGGAGGAGCATCTCTTGTTTATGAAGAAACCCAGAATTAAATGAACATTACCAGATTTTTCAGCTTTCACTGTGTCTGTCAGACCCAGGTACAACTCCTGCAGTGTGGGAACCTCTGTATCATGCCCATTGCGTACCGGTGTCCCTACCAGTGACCACAGGAGATTGCTGCTGTAAGGAGCAATGGTCCCACCCTGTTTCTCTCAAGGGTAGATATTCCCCCTCTCTCTTTTAGCATAGGGATTTTATCTTTTCAGATCATTCGGGAAAAGTTATTCTTTCCGCTTTGCTCTCTTTTATCGTGTGGCTTTCAAAACCACTCGCTGCAATTTCTAACACTGTTTTAAACTTTTGCACTTAGTCCACGGCTACCTGGCAGCTAGCGGGCTCCCACCTGGTGAAAAGCACAGCCCGGCAGAACGGCTGTGCCTGGAGGGGCCCCTCACGGACCACCGGGACCACCCCTCCCGGGCCGCCCGTACCGGAGCCAGCCCGGCGGTGGGCAGCGGGGGTGCCGGAGGCTCCTCTCGGCCCGGCTCCTCCTCGGCAGGTGGCCCCGGGACCCCGGGGCGGGCCGGGCGCTGGGGATGGGGCGAGGCAGAGGGACGGCGCCCCGAGGGGAGGGCGCGGGCTGCGGCCAGACCTTCCCCGACCCCGCGGAGGGCGGAGGCGGCGCTGCCCAGCCCCGCGGTGCCGCCTTTGCCGGGCGGCGTCCCCCGGCCGGGCAGCGCCGGGCGCCCCGCGGCTCGCCCGTCTCCTGCCGGCCCCTCGGAGGAGCGAGGGGCAGAGCCGGGGAGGGAGCGGGCAGCGAAGATGCTGTGCCTGCCGGTCGCCTTCCAGCTGGTGCTGGTGCTGGTGCTGTGCAGCCAGGGCACGGAGCGGTGCCCGTCAGCCTTCTGCGAGTGTTCCGACTGGGACGACTACAAAATCACCTGCAGGGACATCCACTTCATCCCCAGCCTGCCGGAGCACACTCAGACCCTGTGAGTTCACTGCGGTGGTTTAAGCCTGTCGTATTTGTTCTTTGCAAGCAGGAGATGCTCTGAGCTAATGCCCTGGGAGAGGAGAGAGGGAAGTGGCAAGGGGGGAAGTGCCGTAACTTACCTGGGCAGCACAACATACAGGGAACGGCAGCGCACACAATCTGTGTGCGTCTAGCAGACCTAAGGAAAGTGTCCCTCAAACCTTACAGGGATGTGAAGAGATGCTTGACTTTAAAAGTTCAGGGTAGGATATGGGAAAATTAGTCACTGGACTGCTTGTGAGCAAGCTGATTGGAAGGCTGGATTTTGTGTGTCCCGTGCGTGGAGGGGACACACAAAAACAGACTTTTACAATATAAAAAGAATAGGAATTGGATGTACCACATCGCAAATAGTTTTAAAAGCTTCTGTGCACTTTCAGCTGCTTTGCCAAAGCCTGACAAAAATAATCCATGGGAACTGGGAATCCCAACATGCTATCTGGAAGACAAAGTACTTCAGGAAAACAAAACTGCTCAGCATGTGATCAGCAAATTTGGGGCTTGCCAAAGTGATAGACATTTCAGAGCCATTCAGGTACCTAAACCACAGCGTTTAGTACCATTACAGGCGCTTTAGGCTATGTTGTCTGGATTCTCACTGCCCGTCCAAAAGAGTGCTGCATGTCCTATCTGTCAGCTCCATACAGGTGTATGAGACGGATACTGTGGGGAAACCGAAATGGCACCAGTCAGCTTTAGCTAAGCAGCTGAATCACTCCTTGCCTTTAACTTTGTCTCCTAAGTTACAAAAAGTTTCTAGTCTCCAAGGGGAAGTTCATTTGAAAGTAAATTACTTCCTGATGAAAGAAACAAACTCAAACTCATTTGATTTAACTGCAAGATAAAAACATTACAGGTTGATAGTTTTATATCTTGATAATGATTCTCAGGACTTTATTTTAAAATAAGAACCATGAAGTTTTTTGAAGTTATTTGAATGGGTTTCTCAAGATGCACTTTAACACTTAAAAGTAAAGGCTTAGCAAATTAACCAGTTACCTGAAAAGACAGAGAAAACTCATATGTTATTTCCATTACTTATGCATGTCTTTAGGGTTTTTTGGACAATTAGACTGCAGATATGCAAGTGTTTCAATTGATAAGTAAGATCTTAAATTAAACATTTTCTATTTTATTTTATACTTTTGTATATAATGTTTATTAAGCTTGAAATTGCAGTAAGGTTACCATATGTAGTATATAGTACATTCTTTGAAATCTGCTACGATAAGCTAGAAAATAAAGGAGTTTCAGTTTATATGAGAAATCCATCTCTGTACAGGCATTTAAAATAGTTAATAGAAACAATGAGATCACATAATGGAATCGGATGGTTTCTATGAAAAATGCTGGTATGAGGACCGAGAAGTACCTCTCCATATGCAGCTTCACAGGTAAAGCCCTCGGCTGTTGCACTTCTAGTGTTTTATTCAACAATTTAAACACTAAGGGACACTAAGATCATAAGCCACTGATTTAAAATAATAATAATAATAATAATAAAAAAAAATCTAGTGAATATCTTCTTTCCATGAAAAAGTACGTAATTCTTTTATAATTATTTGGGTGCATTTTAATCATCTGAACCAATTGGAATTAGCCTTGCTAAACTGAAGAAGTATACTCCCTAACATAGCCATTACAAGACAAGAAAAAAAATCAGCTAATGACAATTGTTATTTATAGTATGTACTAGAAAAGGTAGAACATGCACTGTATAGTCTGTTTGATTTGAAAACTAATAGCAAAATTCTCTAACAAAATAAGGAAAAACACATCTCGTCACAAAAAAAAATCTTTTTTCACTTCAGTGTATAGTTTTCTCTCTGAAGAAAGTGTGTACATTCTCTGTCTGTGTTATTATCTGAAGTACTGAAGTCCAGTGGACTGTGTCAAATACTGTAGTCCCTTCCTCTTAGCAAATGACTTTCTTTCCCTCCATATATTAAATGGAAGTTATAACAGTTATTTTCATCTGTTATTCATTCAGTATTTTCAGACACCTTGGAATGATTTTCACATAAAGGATAAAATACAAACCATTTTCGTGAGGAATTGTAAGATGTGTGCTGCCGCTTCTGTCGTGTTTTGCATCCTTCTGCTTTACAACTGACAACAGCTCTGAATTAGAGACAAAAGATTCTAAAATAATCAAAGTTTCTGTTAACTGAAGCCTTCTTTTGAAGTGAAGTGCATATTTGCTCATTATATGTTGAAAATATCTAAAAATTTCCCCAAATTCAGCAGCTTTGTTACGTCAGGTAAAGTAACTTCGCTTCTTGGTTGTTGTGTGTGGATCTCGAGATTACTGATTTTAAAACTTTCTTATGTGGCTATTCAGTTTTGTAGAATTTGTAAAGCTCAGCAGCTGTGGTGAATCTAGGAACACTTTCCCAGCTTTTGGAGACGATGAGCTCTTTTCAATGCATGGGATCTTGAAACTCCAATTAAAGTTTCATTCCAATTATTCAGTCGGGACTGTTCTCATTTCTCTGCCCTACTTTAAAAGAGCAGTGTGGGCCTTTTTTTTTTTTTTTAACAAGCTGTGCTTATAAGAATTTGCAAAAATGTTTAATTCCAAACTCATCTAGTGGAAAAGTGTCATGAACTTCATCCAGGAACGAGTGTTTGATTTAAAGTGTTTTTAATGTATTTGTCCAAATATAGTTAATGCAGGTGCTTATCCGGAACGCCTAAGTGCATAGATAATTGCTTTTGGTGTTGCCTTTTTTCAGTACAAGATTTCTATTTATTTATTTATTTTCACCTTGTCGAGTAAACTAAGTAAGTAGAGAGAAAGAGGTTTTGTGTATTATGGGCAAAGCTTGCCTTGTTGCCTGATGTTAAGGATTACATACCCATACCATACTATGGTAGGAAAGCAGGTCTAAGTGGCACTGAAATACAGTACTAAACAATATGAAATTAGGTGTTGATAATTTTGTGATAGCTATAATATTTTTGTTCCTCTCTGCACAGCTGGCAGCCTGGCCTGGGCTGGCCCCATTTTGCCCCTTCCTGGCCCTCCTTTGCTTCTGCCTCTGCCTGTCCTTCCTCTTCCTTCAGGCAGTGGCAGTACACGCACAGCAATGATGGAACCCCTGTCCCAGCCCCACAGATGGCAGTGCTCTTCACTTTCACCAGCACAGTGCTGGAGCAGAGCAGTGGTTGGTGCTCTAACCTCTTCCCTGTTTGGTGGAACATGCCATGGGAGATCCTGGCCTTTCAATGCCAGCAGATCTACTAGGACATGGGGGTTAATGACTGCTAAGAATGACTTAAATTTACAGATCACCAAACCACCACTGAACCTTTGTCCAAATATATGCTTGCATCATAATGCTTGAAGTGTTTTTCAAGTAATATCTTCAAAGCAGTATCTTTCTTGGCATCATTATGATGAAATTCTCAGATGGTGTCTGAGTATCCCAGCATCATCTCAACAGAGTTCTGAATGCTTTTCATTTTATGAGTCTATTATTTCTTGCTGTTAGTTTTTTCCTTTGGCAATAAAACAAATAAAGTTTTTCTTGTTTGTTTGTGCTCTAGATCATCTGCATTCACTTACTAAAATAAATTCAGCTCCTTTTCCAAGCCCCAATATTCTCAGTATCCTGGCTGGTGCACGACCATGTTTTCCTGCACTTCAGCCATATTAAATCAGTCCAATGGCCCTCATCTGATGCAATATCTCATCTCCAGGGTTTCTCTTCTCTTAATTTTCCTCACGTGTCTGGATATAGAAAAGATAAGTGGTACCTTCCATGAATAGTGTCACAACTTTCCATTATTTTTTCCCCATGGGAACTTTCTAAAGTTAGTGTAGTTTTGACCATTGCTCTTCTGTGTACTTATTCAGTTGTCTCTTGAGCCCATTTCAACATCCTTTGGCAACGTGTTCCATAAGGATAACTGAACTTGCAAGAACTTATTTCTTTTTGTTTTGTTGCTGAAAACGTCACATTGTCCTCACTTCAGCGGCTTGCATGCACAGCATCTTCAGGCCCACATTATGTCCCTTTAGCTTGCTGACAATATCTCAGCTCCTCCCCATACCTTCTATAGCAAGTCAACAGTAGTGTCCTGTATTTCCTCCAATAGATGTTTCTAAAAGCAGTCTCACCTGCCTCCTAAAACCAGTATGAATGTGACTGGACAAAAGGCAGCATCTCCTGAGGCTAGACCAGATCTGTGTGAGCGCTGAATGATTGTTCCCCACAGAATGGATAAGGGCTGGAGCCCTCTCTGCTTCCCCACTCCCTTTTTTAACAAAAGGGATGATAAATAGGTTTCTATCCTCTACCCAGATGCTATTTTCACATTACCACGATCAAATTTGGTAGAAATTGGACAAAATATAGCTAGGGGAGAGAATGGAGCTGCCAGATAAATAGACACAAAGACAGTACAGTCTTTAGGAATATGCTTTTTACATGGGGCATTAAGCTACCATTCTGCATCTGCTCCAGGATATTGGCCATATGCATGATACTGCTCTTTGATAAATGCAAGGTAGCTGACCCTTCAGGGACAAGGAGCCCAGATGTACCTGGTGTTTGTTATGTTGGTAAGGGTGAGCACATGGACACCAGGATAACAAAGTGTAGTGAGTCAGTTCGTCTGTGTAGTTACCTTTGTAACTGTCAGCTTCTGATAAGAGAGATATGATAACTGTGTAACGTATTTTACACATTTACGATCTTATGTATAGAACTATTATGTCAAGTGTTCATAAATACTTATTGATAAAATGCTTTTTTGAACTGCAGAACAAAATGCGTAGGGACTTAACAGCTTTACCTGTGATAACTGCATCACTGGCACCTGCATTTTTTATAAGCTTAATGAGTAGTTCAGAACATTCTGAGCTCACAGAAGCTGCAAGTAAAATTGAAGAAGATGGTGTCTTTATTTTATATTAAAAACTAACTGATTTAAAAATATATTTTTCCCAAGTCTTTGTCTTAGGAACTGTCTGAAATTCAGAGATATTGTGATTTCAGGTAATTCTATCATGATCTTTTTGTACACTTCATTACTTCAGAATTGAGTATGGAGTCTCATAAATGCAGCTTCATAAATAACCTCGCAACATAAGCACATAATTATTACCTCTATTTTAATGATGAAGTACTGAAATTCTGAAAGAACAGGAAACACACTGACATGGTGAAATAGCCGACTGGAGGAAGCTATTAGGGCATCCTTCGGAAAACGGAAGTTAAGTCCAAATAAGGAAATCTCTGGGAAATGAAAGTAATATAATACAAAAAGGGTTTTGAGAAGAAACATGTCAGATCTTAAAAACTCAATATATTTGTTCAAACACAAAAGAGAATGTGTGGAAAAACTTCTATCAAGCTTGAACTATCAGAATAAAGCTTGTTTGAAACAAATTGGAAAAAAAAAAATTCCCTGAACCAGATAGTACTAAAGTAAGAATTCCAGAAACATTAAAATACAAAATTGCTGAATTATGTACAGTAGTATGGAGCTTAGTGTTAAAGTCAGCTATGGCACCAGAACAATGGAAGGTCACAAGTGTAGCATAATTCTTTAAAAAGGAACTGTTTAAGTGAAACTGCCTGTGAACAGTCACATGATAAAATATACTATGATAAAATAGTAGGTGCTTCTTTGTTAATTTCATTTGTTTTCCTTTCTTAGTAAGTTGTAGATACATAGATTTTAATGCTATGAGGGTTCATGGGATCATCTAGTCTGACATTCTGTATGATAAAAGCATAAAACATCTCAATTGTTACAGTTACTTAGAGGTCTTTCTCTCACTTTTTTTTTTTTTGGTTGTTGTTAGAAAAATCTTACATTGTTGGTTTTGAAGTAATATTAACAATAGTCACATACAGTTCTTGACAATTTGTTCCAATGGTCAAACATCCTTGCTTCTTTCTGTGTTTGTGGTTATTGCTGTGTGGTACGAAGTGGAGAAATGTATTTAGGCATTGAATTTATTCACTTTTAATTGCCACTCTGCAGGCACCAATCACTCTGCACTGACTCCAAGAAATCCAGGCTTCTTATTTTGATGCACTGAACTGCACATAAGGACAGTGCCAGAACTACCCTGGAGCAACTAGCTGGGATAAATCCTTTCTCCCAGAACATGGAATCTGTGCAACTGTATCTTTACACCACTAGATTTTGTGGGATCTTTACCTGTCAGATGAAAGTGTCCTGCATTCTAACAGTTAACATTGTGATCCAATCACTCCTTTTTGTTTTGATAAATTGGGAAAGTTAAGATCTGGTATCTTACACTCTAAGGCATGTTTTTTCAATAATTTGTTTAACCCTGTGATCCTTTTACATACTGTCTGCAATATTTCTATCTCCTTTTTCAGCTATGAGTATTACAATTGAACTACCCATATGTTCTATGAAACATTTTTGGGCATAGAGTGCCAATCAGTCATCAGTTGAGCATATTCCTTAATTTTTTTTCATAGTCTTTGTTATTGAGAGTAGTGTCTGCTAAACGTGTACAAAGAATTTGCAGTTCACTGTTCTTACATTTTTTTCTGCTCATCTAGTTTTAGTGTATATGGTCCGCATGTGTTCAGATTACCAAATTTACTGTTTATCCAACCACTGTTTATCAGTGTCTTGTCTTTGTAACTTACAATTCACACAAGATTTGTTATCTGCTTGAGTTACATAATTCAACACCAATTCAGCACATCAGAGCATCTGCTTTCCTTTATTCTTGTATCTGACAATAGCTGCTTTTACTGTAGGGATTTCACACAATATCCTCCCCTCATCTTCTTTCTCTTTCAAACTGTTTTACTCTATTCAGCTCTTCAGATGAAAATTTTCACTTACCAACTTAATAAAAACAAGATGGTGCTTAATAAAAACAAGATGGTGCTAGTATTTAAGAATCATTTATTGACTAGGAATAGTAGAGTTTAAATCTGAATATTCCTTAAAAATAAAAAATATTTTAAAAATCACAATCTAAAAATCTAATAATAAATGTTTACTGAAACTTTCAAATCTTCTTATCTTTGAGATAGGTTTTCTTCTCAGAAAGATAACCATTCCCTTCATCACCAAAACAGAAGATCAGTATAACAACATTGTCACTGAATGGCACTTTCACTAAGAGTTGATCACATGTCCTTTCTTCTGTCTCCTCAAGTTTTCAGGTTTCCTGTCCACCCTCCTCTTGTAACTGAATTATTTGAAAAGTAGCCTATGACATCATTAACCCATGGAAAAAATACTGTTTAAAAGTACCTCAGAAGGAAGTTCTTTTAAAAACAGAGGAATGGTTGTACTTGGTTGGGCCAAAGGTCCACTGTCCTGCTCCTGGTAGGGTCCATAAGTAGGTGCTAAGAAGAGTATAAGAAAAAGAGAAGTGAATATTATACTTTTCCTCTAATACTCTCTTTACCTCTAACAATAAGGGGATTCATGAGCCAGATGTTGTTCTTGTCCCTATGCAGAATCATGTTTCTTCATGTTATTTCCAGAAGATATTTTGTTCTTAAAAACATTCAGAGATGAAGTCTTTACAGGTTCCCCTCAGCAATCTTCTCCATTACTTCACTGTCTTCCTAATGCTTTTCTTTGGATTCTTTCCAAGTAATCGACAATTCTCCTGACATATGATGTTCCAACATGTATCAGTATCTGTACTGTTTAGGTATTATGAGTAGAATTGATGTTGCTAGATGTAAAATGACACATGTAGGGAGGTCAGGAAGAGATATATTTTTCCTGGAAAAATAAAACAAACAAACAACAACAAAAACATTTAACTATTTCTAGCTGCTATGGGATGGAATTAGCAAAAATTCCATTACTTACCTAAATAGACTTTTTTGAGTTATAGGAGTGAAGTTAGTCTTCATCTAAACCAGAAACACTGATTTTATTAGGTTACAGCTATGACAGTAAGAACATAAGAATAACCCTGCTGATTGAAACCAAGGACCCATTTCACCAACTATCCTCTGCTTGAGAGGGACCACAGATAGACCAGAAAGATACGAACAGGTCAAGCACATGTTAATACTTTCCCAGATTCTGAACTATTTCAACTGAGGGAATTTTCTGAGCCTGTTCATTCACAGAACCATAGAATGGTTTGGATTAGAAGGGATCTTAAAGACCATCTAATTCCAACCCCCCTGCAATGAGCAAGGACAACTCCCTCCAGACCAGGTTGCTCAAAGCCCCATCCAGCCTGGCCGTGAATACCTCCAGGGATGGGGTATCCACAGCTTCTCTGGGGAACCTGTTCCAGTTCCTCACCACCCTCATAGTGAAGAATTTCTTCCTTATATCTAATCTAAATCTACCCTTTTTCAGTTTAAAACCATTACTCCTTGTCCTATCGCTACAATCCCTGAAAAAGAGTCCCTCCCAAGCTTTTCTGTAGGCCCCATTCAGGTACTGGAAAGCCACTATAAGGTCTCCCCAGTCTCCTCTAGACTAAACAACCCCAATTCCCTCATCCTGTCCGTAGGAGAGGTGCTCCAGCCCTTTGATCATCCTCATTGTCCTCCTCTGGACTCATTCAAATAGGTCCATGTCCTTTTTGTGCTGGGGGCCCAGAGCTGAAGGCAGTACTGCAGGTGGGAACTCATGAGAGCAGAGTAGAGGGGGAGGATCAGGCCGTGCTGCTTTTGATGCAGCCCAGGATATGGTTGGCTTTCTAGGCTGCAAGCACACATTGCCAGCACATGTTGAGCTTCTCATCAACCAACACCCCCAGGTCCTTCTCCTCACAGCTGCTGTCAATCCATTCTCTGCCCAGCCTGCATCTGTGCTTGGATTGCCCTGACCCAGATGCAGAACTCTGCACTTGGCCTTGTTGAACTTCATGAAGTTCACACAGGCCCACCTCTCAAGCCTGTCAAGTGATGGTATCCCTTATCTCCACCACTACACCGCCTCAACTGCACTGCCATTTTTTGCCTATTCATTGATTCTTAGTAGATCTCTTTCAACTGCATGTCCAATTTCACCTGGTGCCCATAATGTCTTTTGACAAGGAATTTCACAGGTCTACTTCCTGTTGTATGATGAAAGATTTCTCTTTGGTTTTGTTGTTGTTTTTGTTTGTTTGTTTTTCCTAACTTTCTCAACTTGGTTTTCATTGGCTTCATATATATGGCATTTTGTTCTTGTTTTTGAAGGTATTCTAAGTGCAGGCAAACCCTGCATTTCTACAGTGGCATAAGTATTTTCCCTATCTCTTTCCCAGTATTTCCTAATATTTGATTTGGTATTTCTGACTGTTCCTAAGCACTGAATCAATGTTTTCGTGGATCTAGCATAATGCCAAAACCTGTTCTGGAGTGAAAATGGTGAGCTCTGAACCTGTCATTTTTTATATATGCAACAGAAGAATTAAATTTCCCCAGTTACATCTACTGGCACCAAGTTTCATTTACTCTTTTATTTTCCAACCACTCAGTCCTATAAAAACCTTCTGAAATTCCTCACAGTCAGCTCTTAGCATTACTACCATAACTTTCTAGCCTGACTAAACCTTGCTGTTTGCTCCCTTTTCTAGGTCATTTATGAATGTATCAAACAGCATAAGCCTTTATGCAGATCCTTGTGGAACTTCATTCACTCTTATCCTTTGTTTTCTATTTTAACTAATAAGTTATTTGCAGCGTTTCAAGAAACTGCAGGCATCACTTCAAAGAGGGGCCAACCTGGACTTGATAACTGATAAACATGCAAACCCGGGGGTCCTGCATATTGAGGGTGGGAATTGGTGGAACCATGCAAACAGATCAGGCAATGTGCAAGGGAAGGGGGTTGGGTGGAACAAAGGAGGAAAAGACAAAAAGGGGTGTACGGTTAAGGTGTAAAATGGGGCTGGTCAGTCTGACCAAGCCTAGTGCCTGATCACTGCAATTTGCCCTATCTACTTAGTAAATCCTCATGATATTGTCTATTAAGTTCTGTTTGATTTTGCTGAAAAATAACAACTATGTAGAATATGAAGGTCATATTTATGTATGGTACAGACATTAATGACAAGTCAGTATGGATAAAATGACAAGAGGGGAAGGAAGACAGCAAATAAAAGGTTTACTTACTATGCTTAGTTTTGCCTCTATCAGGGTGCTGGAAAGCCAAAAGGGGAGAAAGAAGAAAACTCTCACAAGTAATCATTACCTTGTGTCTGTTTTGAAATATTCAACACCTACCACCTGTGCATTTCATAGGATTAAGGAAGCCTGTGCTGGGATGAGGGTTCTTTAGCACTGAACTTTGCAAGAGCTCCCCATGCCCAGTGGCTTGCACACATAAGCACAGAGGATTGGCTGTGCAGGATCAGGCCATCTCCATCTCTCCACCTTCTGCCTGCAGCTGTGACCAGTAAAGTATGCCCCATGAAGAGTGTATGATACAAACATGCAGTGACACTGTCACAGAGTACTGTCCCAGCCTACAATAATTTGTGGTTCATGCACTTACTGAACCCAAGGTTTTGTATTCTCTACACCCAGATGTATTTTTCTTCCATGAATATGTCCAGTCAGTTTAGAATCTGGTATTTTTACCATTTCTTCTGGTACTTTGTCATCTCATAGAAGGCTGAAAGGAACACGTTTCATTTTTTCTATCACCCAGGTCCCTGGCCAGTGACTTAAGTTCATATTCATATGCTGGGCCTTTTGAAGGACAGCTAAGAAGTGAACACCCAAATTCTCCATCTAGTTTTACCATTATATTGTAGAAGAACATGTTTTGACTACCTTAGATCTACTTGCTAATGTGCACCAGACTCCTCTTGCAGTTTCTCCCATCTATTATTCTGCACTTAAGAGTCTAGGTTCCTCATTTACCACAGTTTTCTGTATTGTTTTTTCTGGTCTGTAAACTCAGGTGATGGACATGGCTATTCATCCTGATCTGTGCTTGGTATAGGGTACTGGAGAATGAGGGCAAGAAGTCATGGTACATGTTGTTCAAAGAAAGCATGCTCTCCTGTGTCATCTATCACCACCAGGTGATATTTATCAGCACCAGGTGATAGATATGAAGGATTCCCTTCTTCTGCCCTGTATGAACAGTCTCATGCTTGGGAAACAAACAAACCAAAAAGAGAGAAAGAGAGAGACTTTTGAGAAGCTTGTGGTTAAGTACCATTGTAAACATCTTCTAAAAAGAGCACTGTTTTTTTTAGATGGCTTTAGTGTAAGGCAATAGATATCTTACGTATGCCTTTAAGCTATTGAGGGAACTTCAGCGCTGAGGGAGGATTCATCAGCAATGAGAAGTAAAGCTTTCAAGTGATTCACCAAATAAGGCAGAGAGCAGTAGAAATGTTTTCTGTTTAGATTTTCCTGTATTCTATCAGACCTAAGTCTGTAAGTCCTTCACACTGCCAGTATTTTGGCTACATAATGCTGTTAGTGCTACTTACCAGATGAAGAGGTGTTAGAGTGATGTATACATTCTCCCGTGTTTTTTTTTTTCTCTCTAACACAAGAGATTAATAAAATTGATACAGTCAAACACAAGTAGGCAGAGGCTGCAGCAGTACAAAGTTACACCCAGATTGCCTGTACCTCTCAAATGGAAAATGGCTTGATGTTTTTCCTCTGGTCCTGCTTGCTAGGTGTATCTGATATTCGCTAATCTCAATGTTTGAAAATGACCACCTGTGAGAAACAAAATACATTTCTATCAGCATTTTGAGTTTAACCTCCTTACATGCTAAACACTGACTTTTGTAAGTCATGGGCCAGTTTCTGTTCTTGTGTGTGTATGCATTCAAGAGAAAACAGAGATCATCACTTGAGTTTTGCTGTAACTCCTTGGTACTAGTCTTTCTGTAACTGTATTTAGTGAAAAAAATCAGCTGTGCTGCAATTTTGACTTAAATGCACAAATAGAAGTGAAGAACTTCTGGCTTCTGAAATGAAACTATAGCTTTACTTAACGTTAAAGTAGAGGTCTCCTAAATGGATAATCAAAAACTATAATCTGAATAGTTAGTAGTGTTTCATATATGAGCAAAGCTTTTCTCCTACTTTTTTTAAATCTTGATTTATTAGTGGAATATTTTTGTGAAATTATTTCTTATTTTTATTATTATTATTGCCTTGTTTTAAGCCATCTGTAAATTGCATATTTTAGTTGTTCCTATTTAAATATTTTGAAAGTTGCAGTGTAAAAAAAAAAAGAAAAAATGAATGTGATACAACCAAATATACTGAGGACAATTAACATTAATTACATTGCAAGTAACACCACTTGCTTAGTTGACGGATTCATTGTCTCATGCATACCTAAGGCTGCCTACTCTTATGGGTCTTAAATGATGGGACTAATTAATACTGAAATCAACAAAATATTTATTCTTAGGTAGCTCCTACCTGATGGGAGTATAGGCACCAACAACAGCAAGAACAGAGTTCCTTGGTGCATTATCAGGTAGGACACTAGATTAACTGTCATAGAAGAGCAAAGCAGAAATAATAAATCAGTGCTTAGTAGTACTCGGAATGTAGTGCTTTAAAGAGATATGATATTATATACTAGATGTGTGGGTAATGCTCTGTGCATTGGTACTGTAAAGTCATTAAAACGAAGCAAATATGCTTAATTTTGAATAATTCACAGTCCTTGTACTTGTATTTCTGTTAGTCAGAAACTGGGTTGTTCCTATGCAGATATAAAATATTCTAAAGTCTATCCATATGGTCTTACATTAAAAAACAAACAAACAACAACAAAAAACATTAATACTAACACTAATTCTTTTGCTTACCAGTTGTTCAGGTAGAGAGTCTTTCGGGACAGATTCTTTCAGGAACATGCAGGGTAAACTTTTGGTGTAAATATCAAAGCAGAAAGAAAATTTTAAAACTTCAGCTGACTGTCTGACCTGTGAAACTAGGAAATGCAAACTAATGTCAGCCTACAAAACTTAAAATGTTTTATTCAAACATTTTCTTGCCATTTTTAAAACAACTCATTTACTAAAAATGTGGTTTGTATGCTTTTGCATCTTTGCAAATCTGGATGGCAAGTTTATAATGAAAATGACCTCAGACTTTGGGTTCTTCTTTTTGAAAGATTTTATGGAATACAGTCTGAAGATTTTTTCCAGATTTAGTATTTATTGAAGCTTTCAATCTGAATGAGAAAATAAAAGTAGAAATAAATGGAAGTACTCGAGCAATTTTTCATTAAATGAGATTGAACATTCTCCTGTGTGTTGTCTTTGCCTTAATATAGAAAGGAAATTAAACGAGCTATTAAATGTGAGCACTTATAGTTTTTTTTTTTCTTTCTCGCATGGAAAGGTAACATATATTTTGCCAGTAAAGTTTTTTCCTTCATTCGGAAAAAACTTACTTTCTTAATGAAGACCCTGTGGGTGTCTAGATACTGGACTCACTTGCCAATTTGCAAATTGGAACATTCAGGTTTAAAAACAATTTCTAATACACGCAAGACAGGAAGAATCACAGACAATTAACATAATGAATTCCCAATTATTTATCATATGCTCACACTGTATGTTAAGGTTGGTACCTGAAACTGGCAGGTTGTCTGTCTGGAAGCCCTGACCTGTCTTCTAGTTTTTTTTGCTGAGTTTTAAGTTGCTTATAACTAGCTTTGGTGTATCAGTCCACAGGTTCTTCAGCAAGAACTGGAGCTTTGCAGATGATTGTACAAAAAGGCTGGCCTAAAAGTTTGCCCCTAGCTCCAGGCCTATTGCATTGACTCTATTTCATGGTCTGCATAAGCATTGACTCTGAACTCAGTCAGCAATCTGTTTACACAGCAAGTAGTTGAAGAATGACAGCTAGCATACACCAAATACTTTGTCACTATATGCTATATATGCTATTACTTAGTGTATTGCTTATGTAGTAGGTGTATTGCATGAACTTGGAGTCTTTTATCTTTGTTGATCTTCTCTAATACTGTTTCATCTCACAACTAAGTTCTTGTCATGAAATGTGCCATTTTTGATCTTCTGCCTAAGATTTCTCTCTGTCTTTATACTTCATTGTCTTTTTACTTCACTGTCTCTATTTCCTTTATGATACATTCTGCATCACCTATGGTTTCTCGTTATATTTGCAGAATGTTGGTATATCTTTAAACGTTAGCAAATAAACAGGAAGAAATATGTTGCTACCACTTTCAACCTATAAAATAAATTTGTGAGCTGTTCAATCTAAATATAGTATTCAAAGCTAATGGTCTTCATTGTGCTGTACTTGAGATATTAGAAGCCTTATCTAGAAAGCTGTAAATGCAGAGCCATTTCATAGTACAGCAATTGATTTATATATTATCCAGAATTTCCGTGTTTACTGATGGGATATGTAAATTTCAGGTATGTCAATAAAAGATTAACATGAATTCTCTTAGCTCATGATGGGTCTGACTCAGTTCATTCTGTGGCAAAGATGGAGAGGGCTGAATGTTTGACATAAAAGCAGGAGGTCAAGAGGAGATTTACAATGGTGTTTAAATTCATGCTTTCCTGGAACATGGAATTATAGGTTAAGTGCGACTGCTGGTGGGAGGCAACTATGGTGTCATGAGCCAGCATTTTGTAGGTGAACAGAAGACCAGAGGGATATGAGACAGGTTAAAAGTGAGCTTGGATAGCTGGAAGCGGCTTAACCTATGTTTTCCCTGACTTCTGGGTTCTAACAGTCTTAGGGAGAAGCTTTAGGTCTCCTTCCTAATGCAGCCCAGGGTACTGTTAGCCCTATTTATGGCAAGAGCACACTGCTGGCTCATGCTCATCTTGGTGTCCATCAGGGCCCCCAGGTGCTTTTCTGCAATGCTGCTTTCCAGCTGGGTGGCCTCGAGTTTGTACTGGGGCCTGGGGTTGTTCCTCCAGGGGCAGGATCTTGTGCTACCCTTGCTGAAATGTATGAGGTTTCTGTCAGCCCATTTCTCCACTCTATTCTACTTCAAGACTTGTTAAAATCTGTTTGGAACCAGAAATTTCTCAGTCATCATTTTCAGCTTCCTAAAAGTGCTCGAAATACAGGCAGATGTTGGATCACAACAGCAAGATCAGCAGGCTGTAGTTGTTGTTTACAAACATCTTGTTCAGGACTGTGATAATAGGAGGAAGCAGCATTATGAAATAGAGGAGGGAGTGGTATGGGTGTCAAGGTGCTATGGGTGCAGGGGAATAGGCTAGTACACCCATAGACCAACTGATGTTCTTCTGGTTGTGGGCTTGGTGGAAGCTGGGTGCACTGAAGTCAGGAGAAACATCAACCCCCTGTTAAATAAACCTGTCTTTAGGTTCTTCCTACTCGTTCATGTAACAACTCTATGGAGTAGGGGATGTATACTTAGGAATAGGCAGAGCCTTCACCTGTGATGGTAGAAGAGTATGTTTTCTTACTTTGTATTTTTACTCAAGATGGAAGTTTTAAAAATCACTACAGATATTTTTATTTCTTGCATACAAGTTCCAGAAACTTGATAAATCTTAAAATAATAATATTTTACCTGTGTAAATTAAATATAATTATTATAATCTGATACTTCATGTTACAAAACAGAAAACATTAATGCTTGTTCATTTATGTTCTACTGAACTGTTCAAACAGCAGCTATGGGAAACATTTATCATTTGTTCTTTGTTACTCTTCAAACTGTTCATTGACTATGTATTTTGTAAGTGTATTTCCAGGTGTACTGGAAAACCAAAAATGCCCTCATCCAGCAATGACATGTTGTAACTTTAAATCTAACAGACATTATATTCTCATTTTCTAAAGCATTTCCTCCTTTTTTTGTTGTTTTTGTTTGTTTTTTGTTTTGAGCAGTCAGTCTGCTAGGAATTCATTCTGTTAAGAACCTGGCTGTTGATAAGTGTCTCCCTTAAATATTGTCTGTCTTTCTGAAACCTCTGCAGATGGGTATGATACATATTTCTATTCTCACCTGAAGTGCAGCTTTAACTGGGCTTGTTAAAAAATGGCAATGTACTCTGCCATCCCCACATCAGATGTTTATGGAAGAACAGTGTATTTACTACAAAGCATATAGAGAATTTTATGGAGGTAGCATCCAATTGCTCTAATTGAATTTCGGCTGGTGTACCTGAATTTCCTGCTTGGAAGCAGGGATGGGTCATCTCTGAAGAGCCTAAAATGGTTAAAAGAATGCTTATACTCTTAGTATTTCATTTACTTCAATGGACAGATACGTTTGCTAGTAATGCTCCGGGTTTTTGGAAGGTCCATCATTACCACTGAATGCTGAATTCCTGGGTGAGGTGACGCAGAAGGTTCTAATTTAGATTGAGAGAGGACACCAAGCAAACCACAATGCATGAAACAGGAATAACGTGAAGGTGGAAACACTGAGAAAAGGGAAGATAAAAACAGAAATATTGGAGCAGAGCTTGATTTGTGTACAACTTTTTAATGTTAAAATGTGCTTAACAGGGGATATTAACCCAAACTTTTATTTCTATAGGAGGTTTATGGAGACTCATCTAAGAACAATTCCAAGTGAAGCTTTTTCCAATCTCCCCAACATCTCTAGGATGTAAGTTCTGTTTCTGATATTATTCTATTAGCTCTTCTATTAAAAATCATGTTTCTTCCCCTCATGTAGTACTCTTGCACATTTGCTACCTCACCACTCACATTTTAGAACTGCAGGTAATTATCCAGTTTTTTATAACCTGAACTGGCCATAGCAAGGCGTGCTAGGCATTAGTGGATGAGAACTTATCTTTATTGAAATAGATGTGATAGATAAGTCTTTTTTTTTTTTTTTTCATTCAAAAAATATGAGAAATGGTTTCATTCACAACAAATTACATATTCTACTGCTGGTCCAGACTAATTTTTTTTTTTTTTTTTTTTTTTTTAGCTCCCAGCATGATTATTAACTCATTCTATTGGAGAATCTATGGCTTTTCTAGAATAGGAATGAATTTTCACAAAAACATTAGTATTTTTGTGATGCAATAAGGACTTCTGTTGTGTTACTTCCTTTATATGTAAACATGCATGGATACAATCCATAAATGGAGGCCAACAGCCTCTACACACTTGCCTCAGATCAGCTTTTGTTACAAGTTGGTACCTGCTTTTGCACTGCCCCGTTCATTGATATCAGCAGTCTTGAGGCAAAGGTGTCCCAGGTTTGTTAATTCTTGCTCGTAATCCTGTGTATGGCCAGTTGATGCAGAAACTTCTCTGCCCTCTCCCAGTTCACTCCCTAGAATCATGTAATTTGGAAAGGACCTGAAGAGGCCTCTTGTCCAACCACCTGCTCAAAGTTGGGCCAATTATGAGGTCCAACCGTGTTGCTCAGAGCTTTATCCAGCCTGGTGCTCAACATTATTTGTGTCCAATGTTAACTAAATAAACCACCACTGCCAGCAAGAAGCCCACATTTTTCTTATTTCAGCCTTTTATTACTAATGTAGTAATATGAGACCTTCTTGTTGTCCATGACATTCCTTGCAAGTCTCATCTCCAGCTCAGCACTGACTGAATGGCTGAGATGGACTAATAATTAAGAATTTATGAAAATGGGGAGACCTGGAGGTTTGCCTAATTACATTTTATAATTTTACTCAAATGTATTGAAGTAATTACTTTCTGAAATCCTTAAAAATAATTGTTCTTGAATATCTGCAGCCTAATTCGCCGTCTCAGTTTTATCAGATAGATGGTGTATTGTTTTGGTTTTGTTGGGGATATGTTTCTCATATGACTTGCAGTATCATATGTAAATGTGATAAACTTTGTTCAAAACATGCTTTTATTAAATGTAAAAGGATGTCATCTCTGCTTTGGCTTTGAATAACACACAATCCATTGCTTAGAGGCCTTTTGGATTGCAAAATTCTCAAATTGTAATAGTTATGAATTTGTAAAAGTATAGGTGTTCATTTAGAGAATTAATTGAACTCTTCTCTAAAGATGCCCAATCAATGACAACCTTTTGCCTATACTGTTTGGTAGTAATATGGTAGCAGATAACCAGCAGATAATTTAGTGAAAACGAAAGTCACATTTGCTAAGTCCTTATGGGCTTGAATGAGATAATAGGTGCTTTTTACACACCTTAAAATAATCCGTTGACATCCATGTCAGTTTATTTGGTTGGTGATTTCAAGGCTAGCTGGGCAAACTAATGTCAGTATCTTCTTCAGAATTATTCTTCAGAGGTATTAACTGAATACAGAGTTTTAGATTCCCCCTGTTCCACGTTTATGTGTAGGAAAATAGCTTATCATAGAATCATACACACAAATAGCATACATACAGCATGCATACAGTTGATATAGCAATAACCTACTTAAAATTATGGCCTGACATGGTAGTGTTACATTCTCTCTCCTACCGTTAGATGGAACGTGCCTGTTCTCGTCTTCTGCTTGGTGCCAGGTGCTTCATGGTAGGAAGGAACAGAAAAACAAAGATGCTCCTCTAGAAGGCATCAGTGCTGGGCTTCTGCTGTGGAATTATTTCTGGATTACAACATTTTCTGTTGTTAATTTGTAAAAGCCTGTGAAGAATAGATATAGATTTAAATTTCAGTAACGTCAATGTCCTTCTGGATTTTTTTTATAGCATGACTACTACTACAAATCATGAACTCTCACCTTCTTGTTAAAAAATTTGGGTTAAGGAATTAGTACCTATGTTTAACTACAATTCTTGTGTGTGTTTTTCTTGGCCTCTAATATACCTCACACCTCATTTGGCTCTCCCAGCCCATAATTGCCATTAATAATGAAAATTACCAGATCATTCCTTGCTTTGTAAACTCATCGAGAAAATGTTCTGAAGTTTCAATAAGATGATATAGACCATGTTTACTGTTCCAAATATACTGTGTTTTGCTATATGGTTTCTACCATACAGTTTCCACAAATAAACTTTTTTTTTCTCTGAGCTGAATAAAAAATTTAGTTGGCCTCTTTATGAACCTTGTTTAAACAAGAATTTTAAAGCTACTATTCTCTTAAATTGATGTGTCTATGTACTCTTGATAGCTAGAAGTAGAGATTGTTTCCCTTTACCGTAGGAATGAAAAACAAAAGCATTTCAATGAAATGCTCAAGTGCAAAGCTAATTCCTATCAGGAATGCATCAGTGCACTCAGGTACATATGCTTCATTCTGACAATAACAACACTGAAAAAAATGTTTTATAAGGTATTCAGCTGCAATAGAAATTTCTTTTTTTTCATCTTAAAGTTGAAAAATCTTGGTAGAAAGGCTTTGCCTGGTATTTCCATCCCCTTCTGACTTAGGACAGGTGGAACATACAGTACTTTTAAGGTCAAAGATAAAGAACTCTTTTCCTGGGCTCAGAGGGGCTGAAGAGGACATGGATGATACTTGGGGGTTACATTTGTGAGTATCTTACAGACACCTGCTGCATAGCTCCCCAAGCAGTTTTCTCCACAGCTTCTCTAAACAAGGCAGCAGCCCTGCACTGCACAGCTCCCTTTGCCAGTAGCCCCACACAGAGCATAACATTTCTTCTGTGCACTGTGATTCTCCATGCAATGCCTTTATCTTTCCAAATCTCCAGTGCCTTTTCACACCCCATACACACTGCTCCCACACTGCACAGCACCTCCCCTGCTCCCCAGTGCCAGCCCCTATGCTCCCTGAGGCACCCCACACATCTTCGAGCTGCCCTCCAGCAGGACCAGATGGGAGCTGGAGCAAGTGGCAGGCAGCAACGCAGCACAGGACAGGGAGCGCTGAGGCTGGAGAAAAACAAAGGAAGGTGGAGAGACGGAGAAAGAAGAACAGTGAGGGCAGGAAGAGGCCGTTGTGGCTTCTGCCACGTGCTTGTTTAAAATCCTGTGCGCTCAGGCTTTTTCTCAATGGTGATTAAAGTTATTTAACTGCAAACAGACTTTTGCCAAAAGAGAACTTGTGCACGTAGTGTTTAGGTTGTGACTGTACTCATGATGGGTGTCAGAGGCATTTTGGAATCCTGCAAGTTAAACACAGCTGGTACAGAGAGACAGCGCTGAATTACCAAATGTCTTCAAACTGGGAATTTCAGCACACTTTCCCTCTCTTTCCTGTGTAACTCCACCTGGTTCTGATTGCTGGGATTTTTATTCCTTGCATTTAAATGTGTTGTATTATGTGTTCATTAGCCAAGGCACTGGTTAGTTCAGAAGCACTCTGAATACTTGGAAGTAAATATTTACGTACAATTAATGCTTTTCAGTTTGACATTTCTTTCTCAGAGGAGATTGTATGTTTGTGCATGTTTATCAAGTGTTGATCTAGGTGACACTAAGACAAATAAAACTACACATGTCATCACTGATAACGTCATTTAATTAATATACACAATTATACCATACCTGCTTACAAAACAGGAGAGCGGAGGTCAACACGCAAAGAAAATAAGCCATTTCCTTCCCACTTTCATCCCACAGCTGTAAGATGTAAAACTGTAACTCAGCCAGCTCCAAGCCAGCCAGTGCAGTAAAAATGTGATATGCAGAGCACTGGGAAGTTGCAGCTGCAGGCATGAGGGAGGGGAGGAAGAAACACCACCACCACCCCTGCTGCTCTTCTGCCTCCTCTCATATGTGAGAAAAAGGCACTCACCTGCCTGGGGTGAACTGACCCGTTCTGACCATGGGGCACATAAAAAGTGCTGTATAATTCCCAGCCCCAGCTGCTTGGCATGAGGTGATGTTTGCTCATTCTCTGGTTTTCATTTCATTTTCTGTCAAGCTGATTTATATACAGCTGTTTGCAACATAGAGCAGCTTTTTGTCATCATTGTTTGTCATTGATATCACCTATCTTTTGGTATGTTAAAGTGTAGGCTCTGCTAAAATGGAATAATTATTTTTTCTGCTAAGACTGGAACTTCAATTTCTTGGGCAGTAGACATTTACCGCTTACAAGAAAACAAAATTAAAGCATCTCACATAAGCATCTAATTCTGCAATAATCACAGAGATACAGACAGGAAATACATTATTGTATTCCTCTTTTTTTTTTTTCCTTCCTTTTAGAGGATCTGAGTAGCTTTTTAAAAGTAGCATTACCATGGAAAGAGAATCCATTGGTCATGAAATCTCTACTAGTAACTCTTCTGATATCTTTTCAAACGTTGCTGACTACATCTCCAAAATAAGCAATAAAAAGTAGATCTCATGTTAGAAAAGTTAAAAACAGCTCAGGTAATATGTCTTTAGCTCCAGCATAGGCAGGACATAAATTCCCTTGAAACAGTGAGTGGTATTCTCTAACAACCAGCAGATGACTAATAAACTGCTCACAAAGTATTGCTTCCAATTTTTTAAAACATTTCAAGTATTTTTGAAATATACATTGAAAGAAGTTAAATTTCAACTTTCACAAAAGTTCAACAAAAGAATAAAAATCTGATCCATTCTGTCTTGCATTCTGTCAAATCTGTCTTGCATTTAAAAGCCCTCCTGAGTTAAAAGATCATATTTATATTTATATATTTATATTTATATATTTATATTTAACATTGTTAGATTTTTTGCTTTGTTTTGTTTACAAAACACAACACAACCCATTTAGAATAAATGCAAAATTCCAGTTAGATAGTTAAGATCTGACTCTGGGTCTTTGCAGGCCTACTAAAGAGGAGGAAAGGCATATAATACTCTATTATTATATTTTATTCAATTTTGACATTTAAAATTAACTTCTAAGTCTCTTCTGGTCAATTTAATTTAAATTTAATATTGAAAATAATGGCAAAGTTGCTCAGGGGATGTGTAAACATGCAAAATATTAAAAACTGAGTCAGTAACTTCAGTTGGAACCAGGATTTTTTTTTTAATCTTTTAACATTACTTTTGTACACACATGATCATGTGACATTCAATTTGAGAAAAATATTGTCACATTTTTAAAAACTTAAGTAATTTATTTTCTTTTTACTTTCTTTTAGTTAAGTAGCAAATTAAGTAAAGATAGCAGTTAAATATTTTAATATAAAAAATATAATGAATATGCAAGGAATTCCAATTATTTTTAAGGATCTATAGATTAGAAATATATGAAATGTGATTAGAAAAGTAAATAAAATACAAGAATACATCATTTAAATGCTATTCCAGTACTGATCAATTTTAAAACATTTTTAAAATTTTAAGAGATTTTGAATTGCATAATCTGAGTAGTAATGCCGATGTTACTCTGAAAATTTGCACTTGTTAGTTGTATTGCAGCTTTATTCACACTTCAAAGCCTTTAACAGAGTAGTTCCAGTATTACCATATTCCTAGTGGTGATGGAGAAACTCTGAAAGGCTATTTTCTCACCACATTCAGTAGATCACCAGCAGTATAATTGCTACTCAGTCTAAACTGTTTTGTAAATTAATATTTCTTAAGCTTGTTTTGGAGCCACATTACACTTTATACCCTTTATGACATTCACTGCATGGCTAGAGCTTCTTTCTAAATTCATGTTACAGCATATTTTTTTCCTCAGCAATTAGTAAATCATTTGCCCTGATGACAGAGAAATTGTGACAACTGTTGCAGTGATGGCCCAAGGACCATCTTTGTCTTTCCTTTTTTTATTCATGGATGTAGAAAAATACGCCAATTTACCTGAGAACTAGGTCTCCTTAGACAACACTAAGGTGATCTTGGTTCCTTAGAGAACACCAAGGTGAATACCAAGTGGGAAAAGGGAAAAAATATGATTCTAAAATGTGAAATCTGAACATTTAGTGCCTATCACATTGCTGTTTTGTTTTTTAATGGTAGTATAGTATACATCTAGAACATCAGCTCAAATCAAAGTCCTGTTAAAGGTTCCTCTGTCAGACAACATCAGTGCCACCTCCCATGAGGTGGATGAGAAGAGAGAGGAAAAATAAAGTGGCTTGTTGGGCACTAGCCATTGCTTGCCAAGATCAGTGACTTGTTTCTTTTTCTGTTTGCTGGTGTTTAGCTACATCTCCATAGATGAAACCCTTCAGAGTCTGGAGGCTCATTCCTTCAACAGTTTAAGTAAAGTCACTCATATGTAAGTACTGCAATTAATTAAACGTAAATAAATGAATGCAGTGGTTCAAATAAATTTGAAGGTGTGTGGAGTAACATACATGTTGATTTATGAGTTGTCATTCTCTTCTCCTCTGTAGCTAAATATTCCTTTTCTCATTTTCTTTCTCCATATTGTGGAGTCGGCCTGTTTTTTCCCTTGTGCTTTCTTTAGTTCCCTTGCTTTTCCATATCCTCCGAAGTGTAAGAAATTTAGTGAAAAATACGTGGGACTGCACTGCGAGCTCTGGCTTGATGGCAAGTTTATTTAAACTGGCAGATAAGAATTGATTCTGTCAAGTTACTAAACATAAGTGTAAAACAGTAACATAAGCATAAGAAGGCAGGCCGTAGCACAGAGCAAAATGGCACTAGCAAGAGACATGAAGAGTAACAAGTAATCATTCTGGAAGTGCACTAGCAATATAACAGAGTATTTGTCTGTTTATTAAATGGAATGGGGAATGTTATGGGTAAAAGTTTCTGACAAGTTTTTATACTTTTTGTTCTTATCAGTCCTCACCAAAAAAAATCTACCATAAGGGCAACTAATATCAAGGACAAAGGGAAGAGATACCAACTTAATGTTCTTTAACCTCTTCTTTCCTTATTCTTACTTATTATTTTCAGATTGTGTCAAACGAACCTAACATTAGGATGTTTAAAGTCCTGTATGAAACAAAGTCAGCTATCTTTGAGAACTTGCAGAGGATGAGTGAGATACCAGAAAAGAAAAAAACTGGGTCTGTCTTTTAAAAGAAGCTGTGATGAAAGCAGATTAACTTCAATTCCTGAAAAAAAATCTGGAACCAGTAATCAAACTAATTATGTGTAAACACAAAGAATACTATAAAATGAAATTACAGCTACATGGATTTAAGAACAAATCAGATCAGGCTATCTAATTTCCTTCTGCAACAGGAAGAAGGTGTCAAAATTACAGTACCATGGCTTTTGGCACTATATTGTATGACTCTACACTATAAAAAGGCTTGCAGAACAAGGCCTAACTGAAATAGTACTGGGGCAGATATAAAAAGTAGCAGGATACCTGCACCCAGAAAATTCTTGTCGTTCAGCATTACCTGTCAAAATGAGAAGTTAATTTACTGAATAGGGCTTCACAGGATCCATCCTGCACCTGGTTTTCTGATCCAAATGAGGGCAATGCAAAGTGTGTCAGTATCAAAAAGCTCAGATAAGCTGCAATTTGGCACATTTTAGAGATTTTCGTGTGCAGAGACTCCACGGGAGAGCAATGCCAGTCATTAAGGGTCCAGAAAACTTTATCTGAAAGAGTTTCTTGTCCAAAACTAAAATATGGCAGAGGCAGATACATCTTTTAAGCATATAAAAGGTTGCTGCAAGGGATGAAACTACTATCCGTTTTTCACAACTGACAAAGCAAAACTAATAATAAAATTAGATTAAGGGGCAATCTAGGAAAAGCTTTCTTATGGTTGGCATAAATAAATACAATTACTTTCCTAGGGAATTTGTTTTTGTCACTGGAGGCCTTTAAGTCTGTAATCAGAAACTCCATAGGTCTATTTAACCTTCACTCAGAGAAAAAGATTGAACTAGGTGATCTCTCAACACTGCTCTATTTTCTATACTTCTTTTCCTTTTAATTTATACAGTATGAAACAGAAGGTTTAATAAAAATAAAGGAGATAATATAATTACTCTTACTGTAAATAAAGAGCAACTAATGCTGGAAAATGGAAGTGCCTACCCTACAAATCCCTGGCAGATTAAGTTAGGAGTAGAGTCCAGGATCCTGAGACTTAGTTTAGTCCAATAACATGTTCCTTTAATATTCCTGAACTGGTGTCACAGAAAGCTTTGGTGTTATAACAGTACTTGTCTTTGGTTTGAATTTAGCCAGTCTCTTCTTCTGTAGATGGTTTTTCCAGGCCCATGTTACTCATATTCTCCCTTCCTGTTTCACAGTTGTTGTGTCTTTAGGATTTCTTGTTCAACAAAAAAGAACATTTAATGAAACACTTACTGGCATCCCATTTTATAAGTAATAAAGTATTTGGCACTACACACCTTGTGGTTCACCTTATGAGAAATTAAAGACAATAAAATACTCTTGGGCCATCTCATTTCGTTGAAGAGTTCTTCCATGCAATACCCAGGGTTGTATCATATTTAAATTATATGAATATAAAGTTTTCTTAAGGATGGCTTGAGGAAAAAAGGAACTAACTGGTTAGATAGCTACTATTATTTATGTATTCGATTCAAAGTGAATAATGGATTAGAAATGTCTACCTCAGGATGTTAATTCATAACACAAAAAGGATCTCTTCCAAAGGGTAATGTAAGCTTTTGCATATAAAGGACACTTCCATAAAAATGTGCATCTTAAAATGTGGCTACTTTAAAGGAGTGGTAGATGGAGCTATAGTGTTTTCAGTGCCTCCTCTGGCAGATGAAGGCTCCTCTAGAAACCATCCATTGTTCTACAGAATGCTTCAGCACAGAGCACCCAGCTGGCTGGCTGTAAGGCACTACATCCACACCCACTCTACGGGCCTTCTTTCCCAGAAGCCAGGTGAGAGCACAACAACAAGGTTTGAAGCCACCACATTATCACACCCATGTCAGATCCATGGCCTGCACATGCTGTCTGTGATGCTGCAGCCTGTGTAGGAGTCAGTGGAGCTCAATGGCACCTACACCTTCTGCACCTGTGGTACCGGCTCTGGGGAAGGCATGGTGGGGAGGAGTTTTCCTCATTTGTTATAGAGGGTAATGTAAGACCCCCTATATTTCTCACAAGGCACTACCAAAAAAAGAAAATGTACATAGACAAACTATATGCATATAATTATCAAAGAACCATAAATACTTCTCAAGACAAGACACCAGAACCAGAAGCTTACTCGCAAAGGCAAAACCCCAACCTCTGCAGCTAGGCCATGAAGAAGGGCTAACTGTACTACTCAAAAGCATTTATACACTTTTAAAATCTGTTTGGAGGTAAAGCATACACATTATTTAATCAGAGAATACACAAACATCTGGCAAATTAGGCAGTTGCATATAAACTGGAAAAGAAAGCTATTTATAAATTTGACTGTTTTTCTGAATTGCTTCCATAACTCCTCTGATTTGTTAACACTTATTGTTGGGTTTGATTTACTTTCCAAATAACAAGATTATTCAGGGATAAATGTATATGTTATGCTATGCATTTGTTTAATGTTCTCTACTTACATAGTAATTTTCAAAGAATTATTGCTAAAATAATACTGGATAAAGAGTAGCATAGGATATGTTAAAGGAAGTTGAAGTTACTCTAACAGTTTTGAAAAGAAGTCATTTCACAGAGGTTAGCTTTCATAGGTTCATTTTTTCATGGACTTTTCCTAGAGTACGGTTTTATGTAAATAATCTTTTTACCCTAATTTAAACTTATATACACAGTTTAATTTTTAAAACATTTATTTTTCTACAGAACTTCTTATGAGAAAATTTAGTGTTTATGGAAAGGAAGAACTAATTGCTCGGCTTGAGTCAAGTGTCATGTGAATAGGCACCCTGTGTTCGTCACCACTTCATGCCAAGCCTGCTAGTGTGCTTCACTTTTGATCTTCAGCACTCCATTTTCCTGGTCCTTGTTCCGTTCTGCTTCTGTGCCTCCATCTTGACTTTCTGTTCCCTCCAGACCTTAGCCGCATGTATGCAGCTAGTCCGTCTTCCCCTATGAGCAATCTCTGAGCATATATTATATTTATATGAACCTAATCCATTTGAGTGCTGAGTAACTTCTGCAAAATGAGGTACTGATCAACTGCTGTGTTTTAATGAGATGGATCTCATTTCAGTTGTAATTAATTGCAAAATTCCCACTCTTTTAAGATTAAAATCAGGGCCAAGACTTTGTATTAATTTTTCCCCAGTGATGTTAAGTTGGTCTAACAGTATTTTCTTATTCCTTATTTTTGTCATTATTGTTTCTAAGTATGTCTGCGAGACAAATTTAACATGTTTACAAATTCAGGACTGTCTTTCCCATACAGTGACAAAACTGTATTGTAGATACAAATGTGAAAGTGTCAGTTTAGCAATGTCTGTGTGTAGATATCTTACTAGTGTGCTGCAGCTTGGTAGCATCAGACTTGAGAGCTTTTCGAGCTAGGCCTTTTTTCTCAGGAAAACATTTGCAAATAAGGAACTCCAGAAAAACTCTTTCTTTTCCCCTTCCCTGTGTCTCTGCTCACTCTCCTCATCTCTCCCTCACTTCTCCCCAACTCCTCCCTACTTCAAATGCTCTCTCCTCTTGAGCAACCACATGAAAAGCCCTTTGAGCATATGGGAGTAGCGCCAAAGGTTGTGGTTCAAGTGGCTTGCCCTTGTATATGCAGCGTCATTTAGAGAACTTGCATGGACTGCTCTCCATCTCTGCACTGGGCAAGCGCTGGGGCAGCTCCCCCAGGCTAACACTGCACTTCTTGCAGCCAGCTCAGGGAGCCAGGTCATGGGATATTGGGCTGCAGAAAAGAGAGATGATTTTATCAAAGGGTCAGAGACAACTGGAGAGGAAGGCTGAAGAGGGAAGAACTGGCCCTAATATGAATCTGAATGAAGGGGACTGCTGTAAACCTGCAGCAAATTTCAGGGCACTGAAACTAGTGCCGTGTAGAAAAATCTTCTTAAAAGCTTATGTCTGGAGGTGGGGAATAGACAGGCTGAGGCAATTTTTTGGAGCTAGCGATGTGAAAGCTTGACAGGTGTGTGCAGGTGGAATGCCACAGATAGCTGCATTTGGGGGGACGGCAGCTAGGCTGCACAGGGAGAGGGAAATGTGGAAGTCTATGTACAAGTCAAAGAGGCCAGGGAAGCTATAGACAAAGTAAATCTAAGTGGAGAGGGGTCTAGTTATTACAAGAAAAAGAAAACAGATGATTTAAAACATTTCAGAACTGCTGACCTAGATATCCTTATTATTCATACATGTTTCAGCACAGTAGCATTATATTGAGACCTTGCTCTGATTTGCAATATCTGAGCTCTGGTCTTGAGCAAACTCTGGGGTACATCAATATTGCAAAGCAAGTTTGAAAGATACGTCTGGTAAATGAATTTTAGAAGCCACATAAATATGTGAATGTTTTTGCTTTTTTAAATTCATGCAAGATGTGAAGTACCTTATTAATCTTTCTGGGATTTATTTTGCAAACTTGCAGCTCATTAAACCAAGTAATTCATCAGACTAATATTCAAATAGTGATTAATAGTTTCAGTTTTAGATTAGTTTTGATTTGGAACTAAATACTTGTGTCTGTTCATGAGCATAAGTATGTTATTTATAGGTATTTGTAAGTATTATCACAGGACCTTAAGTATGCCACCAAGTAATTTTCTTTGCACATCTGTTCCTAACACTTAAAGGTTTTTAAAGTAATTTCTTTAAAAAGCAAAACTTAAGTGCAATTCATGGACAATAAGATTTTGGTTTGATTGTGAACCTAGCACATTTTTAATTACTAGTCTGAGGGCCAGAAGTGAAGTTTAAAACTTTGTCTTTAAATCACACATAAGCCAAGTCTACATGGTTTCACATACTTTTAAAAAGTAAAACAGAAGCTGAATATTTTGTATTGTAACTTTCAGTAATTTTATAAGTGTTCCACAAATAATTCTTTTATCTTAAGGGTAGATAGCATCAGCCTTCTTTCTTATTAGCATTTCTAAGTAATTTTAGTTAGGATTGTGAAGTGAAAGATTTGTTCGGGACACCTTTCACCTCTCTGCATAAATGCTCAGCAAGGATACCTATTAAATATCTTAGTTTTTTTTATATCTTTAAGCACTTTGCTCCCAGAAATACTCAGAATTGTTACATTGCTGCTGGGCACAGAATTTAAGCCCTGTATGCTAAGATTAAATTGTATTTATATTGTGTATCAAAGTTCCATTTCAAAAGTCGCCTAAAGTCAGCTCTCATAGGCACTTATATACCAGGGAATTAGCCTACCAGACATTTTTAAGTATATACTTTGGCTGTATCTGCGTTTTAGGCAGCTAAAACTACTAATATTTTTTTCAGAGCTACTTTTAAAAGGAACCTTAAGTTTCTAAATCCGTGTGTTTCAATCTTTTCAATTCACTGATTCAGAAAAGATTACTGATAGAAGTGCAAATCCTGTCTAATGAATCTACCGATACTCAACAATCTTTTCTTAATTTTTGGAACCTTTAGAAGTAATCCTTAAACCACAAGAGTCTTTTGATTACAATTTGAAAATTGCTATCATATAGCATTTAGGCAACTTTGAATGTATACTATTCATGACTGATTCACACAGAATAAATTATGAAATCTATCTTGTGTTATCACTATCCTGTTAACTGATGTGATCAGAACTATTTAATATCTTTCATCCTTTCAGAATTACTTCATAGGCTGCAATACTGATGGAGCTACAGATATCCTTTATATCTGAGATAGATTTTAGAGAAGATTCTTTCCAGTATTGTGATATTAATGATGTTTGAGTATGCAAAACAAGGACAGTTTCATGAATAGAACTAAATTTGAAGATCTTTCTCTTTTTCATGCATATGAAATGAGAGGCCACATATTCAGCCAGCCAAGTTCAAGAAACACATTTGACTGGACAAGAAGCAGAGAAACATGAATTTTTCTCCTGATTTTTTTGTAAGCTTAACATTCACTTGAGTCAAATCACCTTTTCCCTTTTTATACCTCTCTAACCCACTTTCTCATCCATTTTGAGAAGAGACTTCTAGGCAACTGTTTGTCTAAAGTGCCCACAACGGGCCCTTTTCGTCCTTTCAGACTATAAGAAACCTCTATAATACAACATCCAGCATGAAATGCAATTATAAAAATACATTATATTTCAAAGTACACTTCTTCCCTAATCCCAGCATCACCAATTCAAGGAAATGGAACAGCAAGGGCATAAACCTTTCCCCATTGTTCAGTGTATATATTGATTTCCTCACTAACAGTCTGTAAGCTTTTCTCCTATTACTGTGCCAAATGTCTCATCTGGCAATTTTAAATCTTGTATTCACAGGTTAACTAGTATTTCATTTTGCTCTGTTAAACAGCACTTGCTCTCTTTTGGCCTAGTTACTTAATAAAATCTGCTTGAATATCATTGCGTTATTCTGTGCTTCCAATTTTAGTACCATCTGCAGATTTTGAATTCTTACTTTCAATACCCTCCTCCCAACTGCAGAGTACTACAAATAGCAAAAAGCCAAAACTCAATGACTCTATGGTAGTCCAATGTATTATGCATTTCCAGACTGAATGTTAATCTGAAAACTCTTTCCCTGGAATACATTTGGTCCACAACAAAGGAATATGCAGCCAAGAAGCTCCTGACTCCAACTTTTCAAATGTAGCCAGTGATGGAAAAAACACGTCAGTTCAAGTTTATGGAGCAAATTCCACTGTTGGGAGTATGATTGCTACATAACTAATAAAATAATTTGAGAGAAGCAAGAGATTGACACTGAAGATTTCTCTTAATAACAGAAACAGTACCGTTCAAAGAAATTAACAGACATGAAGAACATTTGAATACAGTGCTATAGTAGTAGTAGTATAGCTATTAACTACACCAGTTTAACATACAAGTAGAAGCTAAACCCTTGTCTCCCTACAATGTAAACACAGTAGAAAATGAAGGCTTGGAAGATGGAGAACTGTTTTCTCAGTAAAGCAGCATACATAGAAGATGAAGTCTTGGTACCTGTCTCCACATACTGATTTATCTATTGTCTTATCTTTTCCTACTTTCATTTCTCAGATAACTCGGTTATAAAGATTTTATTATGTAAAAATGATTCCAGTGGCAGAGGTATTCTTAAAATCCAGCTTCGTGATACCCGATGTTGTCGAGACCAATCACTGCTTTGGGTTGCTTGACAGTGCTAAGGCATGCTAATTTAAATACTACTGGTTTGCACTGTGTCTATGCCCACTTTTTGGACTGACCTAAGACCAGAACATCACCCCCAAAACCCACACCATCATGCCACCCATTTTAACTTTCATTTTAACATTGCTGCTTTCTGTTACAATAAAGAAAGAAATGATTAATCATTAATTATCAATATAGTAATGTTTCCCCTTTCTTTACAGTGAAATTCGAAATCTTAGAAACTTGGATTACATAGATCCAGATGCCTTTAAGAACCTCCCACTGTTGAAATATCTGTAAGTACTTAGCATCTGCAAGTAGTTGGCACTTAAGCCTTACAGATAACTTTTTTTTTTTTTTTTTTTTACACGACAACAGTTTATTTGCATTTCATTTTGGCAATGGTTGCAATGCTTTTCCATACTTATTTTAATGACAGACCACCAGCTATAATAAGGGGCTGGAACTTTACTTTTGCAAGAAAGGAAAAGGTTCACAAATTCATCAGTAATTTCGCTATTCTTGTGATCCATTAAATGTCTTCAATACACAAATTTTTGCCTGACAAAATTCCACAGCTAGTATTCTGCTAATGATAGTGCTGTCATACTACATTTGTCTAGGGAATAGTGGGAAGAGGGATACAATAGAAATTATACATCTTTTCTATTTGCTGGATATTTATATAGAATTTTAAAGAATATCCATCAGCTACATGTGCCAAATAAGTCTATACCTGATTTCATATGACTCCTATGGTAGAAAGGAGTCTTGAGGGATTCTCTATATCCTAGTGAAGAGCAGCAGAGTAACCAAACCATAGAATTATAAAATTATTGCACAGGAAAGAGAAGATAAAGAGAATATCTTCTGTAATTTTTAGTAATGTTCAGAAGACTCTGGAAAGGGTTGCGTGTGTGTGGTGGGGATAGCAGCAAGGAAGAAAGATTTTCCAGATTTTTGCTATATATCTGAAAGTGATTAAAAAAAAAAAGGGGGGGGGGGGAATGTAATCAAAACTATTGAATTTCAAAGTAGTTTTAAAATTTGAGAACTATATTTTCTGAACCCCACAGAATTTCAGAGGTAAGGGGAATTAACTGTATTCATGTCAGAAGACTGTTTGGAAGACAAGATTTTTTTCCTTTTTAGAGGTATTTCAACAGCTCTGAGCCTCAATGAAAGACAGAGGATTTGGGGCCCAGACAATAGTCTGAAGCAGCCTTAATCTCACAAATGAGCGCAAAGTTGTATTTTTTTTTTCTCCCTACTCACTTCACAGGCTCCTTCCCTCTGCAGACCTACTTATCTTTTATTCTGTGTTCCCATCTTTTAGATTCTATCATTTACCATAAATTTAGTATTCGGATTTTTTTATTATTATTATTTTTTTTTTTTTTACTTCTTCCGTCCTTGTATTTTGGACAGTTGATTATATGTGAATTGATTGACAATAGAGAAATACTGATCCTGCACTGTTGAATGATTTAAATACACTGTATGTCTTTATTTGGTGATCCACTACATGTAATTCTTTCTCCTCTGCTTCAGCGGTATTTTTAATACTGGACTCAAAGTATTTCCAGACCTCACCAAAATCTACTCATCTGATGTGAACTTTTTACTGTAAGTATGTGTCCTCACCGTTAGAATTCTGCCATCCTCAGATCCCAAGAAAACCTACAGTAAAGGCTTACATTTTAGAGAAAAATACCAAATAAGTCTGTCAAAGTACTTTTCCTCAAGCTGTAGTTCAATGATCATTAGTATCAAATCTGGGAAATGCCAGGTCACCTAGCACTAAAAATTTGACCTGGATGAGACACAATCTCATTTCTCTTAAGTTACAGAAAGTACATGATATGCAGTTTCCATAGGTGTTTTGCTCTTATTTTGTTTTTACGCTGGCCATGCAATATCTGAATTAGCCTGACATCAGAATAGCATGGGACCTGGTCTAACATGCAGCCTGCTAGCATGTAGTCAGCCTGTCAACATCCTTCTAACAAATTTGTGCTGGCATGGTGAGCTTGTGGTACACATTTTTGGATACTAGCATCCACTAATATCCCACATTATTGAATCATAACCCCAGCTGGCTACCTGCCTTCTTTCTTTTGAGCACAGTCAGCTCAAGAGCAGGAGAACTGGAAAATCTTTAAAGCAATTGTTTATTGTTACATTTCTAAAAAAGCTCAGAGTTGGCCTGAACCTTAAGGTCAGAAAAGGTTAAGAAAAGTTTTAAGGAAACCTTCACATTTTCATGAAGGTTTATTTTACTCCAAATATGTTGCTTCATACAATTCATGTTTTAATACAGAAAACCCCAAAACAGAAAAGGAGTTTAAAAAAGCAAATTACCAAAGCTTGGAAATAGAGTTTCTAAGTCCATAACTCAGGAGCACCTTGGTTTCATGACAATGAGGTCAGCTCAGACTGGCACACGTGTGCATCCATGCGTGCAGCCCTAAGAGTACTTCTGAACATCCTAAATGCCTGTGTTACAGCAAATACCAAAAAGCCTTGGAAAACCTGGGAGGCCACAGCACAGCATGCTGTGCCTTAGCTAATTTGCACTGCTTCCTCAGCTTGAGCCCATCACAAGCCTCCTTTGAGAGACTGAGTTCACCACAGGCTGTCTGAATTCACACTGCTCTTACTACACCAGTATAGTCACAGGCAAACACCCATAAGTTGGGGGGGGGGGGGAAGATCTGTGCTGTAGGAAACCAGTAGCAACTAACATCAGGCACAGCCACTCTTTATCCTAAGAACCTACTTGCACTGCGGAATTTTAATTATTGTATCTCAGTGCTTCTGGAAATACGTTACCAGGCCTCAGACTGGTTGATTGTTAATGAGCTGCTAACACTAGTGAGAGCCCTGGGGCTCTGTGGGAAGACCTAGCAGTACCTCTAGCATGACAGCAATCCTACATGTAAATTCATATCCTCAGCTGATGGACTCCATTAGTCCTGACTGTAATATCCTTATTTCATAACTGCAGCAAGCACACTTCTCCCTTCCCTAACATCACAAGGCTCCTTCAGGGTCCATCACTTTTGCCCTGTGTGTATATGCCTATAGCACACTGAGGGGGATTGAAGATGGATATCCATCACAGGTGGATGCAGCAACCTCCAGCATAGCCTCTTGTGTCCATAGACATTGATGTAATGCTGGTAGCACCAACGCATTTCACTAGCTTGGATATTCTGAACTCCTTTCTTTCTCTACTACTTCCAGTCACTTCCCTTCCCCTTACTTTTCATAATTCTGCCCATACTGTGATGGATAGCAAGTCTTCTTTCTGTTACCAAAACATCAGACAGCAGCCTGCCAGTACCAATTCAGCTAAGGCAGAAAAGCCTTTCACCCAGAAGCCTCCTGTGAACAAAGAGCCACATCTTTCCTGGAAACTATTGGGCTTCACTGTGAGAAGACACCCTTAAGAAAGGATGCCTACCTCCTTTCTATCACTCACCTGGTTTCACAGTAGTTGAACAAGGTACAGGTCTTCTTTTAGAGTCATAGTATAAGCCTATATGAATAGATGCCTTGCCTAAATGCTCTTGCCTAACCTTACCTGTACAGTCATATTTCAAGCACAACTCTGTTATCCCACTGAACAAGCAAAACAGCAGGAGTGATAATTAACTATTTTTAAGCAAGACTTCCTAGGTGGAGCCCTCTCTAATTGTCTGCAGTCCTCAGCTGGAAAGAATTGTCCTATTAGCAAGCTTCGCCAATTTACTTGGTTTGCTCACATAAAGCACTCCTACATCACACTAAAACACCTTAAAAAACATTTACTTTAGCTGAATTAAAGACCTCTTTTTCTGCCCACCTTTCACCCCCTTCCTTCCTCTTCCCTGATGGCTTGAAGCAAATTGCAGAATGGCTTCTTGGAAAAAGGGAGTGCAAACATGGCAGGGGTGGTGTATCTCCCACTGTAATCCTTAAAGGTATTTCAGAAACAAAGAGTACTGCTCCTAAAAGAACAGGCGTTCCTTTCCATTTAGAAAGTAAACCCTATTTCTTTCTCTGTGCCCTAACCTGCAATTTGAGCCCAAATTCAGGGTTGCAATCAAGCCAAGGAGGAAGAGCAGCTCAGATGAAGACTTGCAGGCTGGTAAAAGTATCTCAGTCACTACTTAGGTGTTGCAGTCTGTATATGGTAGCAGCATTCAGACAGAAGAGGCTTGACAGCTAGATGGACTAAGTAAGAAGCTATTAAAAATCAGAAGTATTATTCTAGAAGGTAACTTGCAGAGACCTGATTGGTGGAATACCTCAGGTGTTGTTTCAATGCTGCTAAGTGGTGTTCCTAGTCAAGTTGGAAAGAGCCCAATGTAGGGCCACCAAGGTGATGAAGGGTCTGAAGCATTTCTCTTACGAGGAAAGGCTGAGAGAACTGGGACTGTTCAGCCCGAAGAAGAGAAGGCTCAGGGTGTATCTTATCAACGTCTATAAGTACCTGAAGGGAGGGTGCAAGGAAGACTGATCCAGGCTCTTTCTAGAGGTGCCCAGTGCCAGCGCAAGAGGCAGCAGGCACAAACTGGAACACAAGAGGTTCCGACTGATCAACAGAAAACACTATTGCTATGCAGGTGGCTAAGTACTGACACAGGTTGCCCAGAGAGGCTGTGGAGTCTCCCTGCTTGGAGCTCTTCAGAAGCCACCTGGACATGGTCCTGGGCAACCTGTTTTAGGTGTCCCTGCTTGAGCAGGGGAAGGGTTGGACCAGATACCTCCAGAGGTCCCTGCCAACCTCAACCATTCCATGATTCTGTGAATGTTTGTTGTCCCTGCTGTATTCATGGTCTGCCATTGGCAAGGTAACCCTCAGAACTGGAAATGCTGGCTGTTTTGCTGAAGAGTCTAGACCTGCAGTAAGCAAGATTTTACTTCCCAAGGATTTCTGAGACTAGAGGTAAACCTTGTGCTACCTCCTGCTCCATAATCTGAAGCTGCTACGTTTGCCTTAGCTGTAGGCCTCTAGGACGGAAATCTGAGTTAGCTAGAGCTCTGAGTGAGATATATTTAATCTGAAGAGCTACTAGGGAGATCCTCAAATATCAAATGGGCTTCAGCTTAAGCATTATTGTATTGTGAATTAAACTCTATCCTTACTATATAGAGAGAAACAAGAAGTAAACAGGCTATATCAAACAGAAGTAAAAGTTCATACAGCCACTGTGTCTGTGCTTCCAGCTGAGTAATTTGGCCTCATGGACACCGACAGAAGTGTCCCAACAGTGCAACTTAGAAGAGCTCAGCCCTCCCAGTGACAGCAGGGTTTAACTGAAGTTACTGATTGCAGATGCTTTTAGCCAAGATTGAGATTATTATTTCTTGGAATGACTCTTACACTAAGTGAAAGCAGAACTGGGTATCATCACTGTTTAGAAATGCCTATCTTGAAATTGCAGGTGAATGCTTCAATGAAAAATAATCTTTTCACTTCTATCATCAAGAAAAAGAACCTACTCCTGAAGAATAGTAGGTTTCGAAGTGATACATAAGGTATAGCTGGGGAAAATGCATTTGTTATATCAGTATTCACCTTTGTGGTTGTCCTGGTTTCAGCTGGGGTAATTTTCTTCCTAGTAGCCAGTATAGTGCTATGTTTTGGATTTAGGATGGAAATAATGTTGATAACACACTGATGTTTTAGTTACTGCTGACCAGTGCTTGCATAGCCAAGGACATTTCTGCTTCTCACACTGCCCTGCCAGCGAGGAGGCTGGGGGTGTCCCAGAAGCTGGGAGGGGACACAGCTGGTACAGCTGGCCCAGACTGACCAAAGGGAAGTCCCATACCACATGGCATTGTGCTGAACAGTAATATGGGGGGAGTTGGCCAGGGCAGGGGGCTGCCATTGCTCAGGGACCGGCTGGGTGATTAATTGGCTGGTAGTGAGCAATTGTGTTGTGCATCGCTTTCTTTGTCTTTTTTTCTTTTTTCTTTTTTTTTCTCTTTTTCTTTTTTTCTTTTTTTTCCTTTTCTTTTTTCTTTTTTTTCTTTTTCTTATTAAACCATCCTTATCTCAACAATGACATCTTGCATTTTACCTGTTTTGATTCTCTCCCCCATCCCACTGCAAGGGAATGAGCAAACAGCTGTGTAGTGCTTAGCTGCCTGCCAGGTTAAACCACAACAGTGGCCTATAAGCAACTTAAAAGTAAACACTTGTTTAGAAAAATAAAGCAATCTGAAAAATGCCAAACCAGAATAATTTGTGATGGAAAACAGCTACTGGTGAAAACTACATGGAATGAAGATGGTTGTAGTACAATTCAGTGTTAACATATAATGTGCACAGGAAAGGAACAAAATTGTTCTCATCACATGAACTATTGTTAGGACTTCTCAGCTGATGTACATTATAATCTGGCCTTAATAGATCATGTCTCATCCACAAGAATGTCATCTGACAAAAATAAAAATGTGCAGAATATTTCATTTTCCATACTGTAATGCGATTCAGGAAAAAGCAGAAAAGGGACAATCAGACACTTTTGTTTCTGCCAGCTTTTTCCTCCTCTCCATTTTAGTCATAGGTTTTGTTTTTTCTTTGTCTCTTTATCACAACAAAGTTTTGCTCTGAGGATACAATTTTCTGAAGTATTTCTTTTATTAAGGTTATTTCTTTATTAAAGTATTTCTTAAGTATTTCTTAAGAGTGGGAATTAAGTATTTAAGAAATGACAGGTGGTGAAACACTCATTTGGACAAGAGTTGAGAAAATTCATTAGGTTAGATCACACAGTAAATTTGTATTTCACTTGTGTTAGATGCAGTTCTGTAAAGTGAAATGCCTGTCCTGAACAACGTATTATCTGATGGCTTAGCCGAGCATGGCTAAACAGCAGGATCTCAACTCTAAAGTCATTTGGGTTGACACAATTGACATTGCAGCATTATTTACTTTGCTAATTCTTTGGCTTTTGGGAAAGTGGATCTGTCTGTGCTGTTAACCATGGGAATCACACAGGCTGGCACACCTCACTAGGACTTTAAAACCCATCTACTTCACAAGCTCACTTCCTGACTACTGGAACGTGCTTGATTCTTAATCATCCCACTTGTCACTTCTGGCCATAGGTGTAACTAAACAATTATTCTACACTTTTATTTATTATCAAGGGAGAGAAGAATTAATAATAAGACTGTTCTGGAGAAGCTCTATTAGGCAGATGTTTGACTGTGATGTTTTGTCTCCTTTTCCAGTGAAATTGCAGATAATCCTTTCATGACTTCAGTGCCTGCAAATGCTTTCCATGGGCTCTGTAATGAATCTCTAACCCTGTAAGTCCTTCCAGTTTAAGACACAAGGCAATTATTTTGTCTTGGTCTCTCAAGCATATGGTAATGTTAAAAAAATAATTTGGTTCTGCTCTCTAAGTAGTCACAGAGAACAGTAGTAACAGAGAAGCATCATACGTAGTATCCATAATCTAGTTTGCATAAATACTCTACCGTGACAGTAATTTGAATCAAGCTGCTTTTCTTTAAACTAGCTTACTAAAGCATTCTTGCTTTCGTATGACAATAGCAAGAAATGGTTATACTGGAGAAAATCAAAGGCAAAAACTTGTAGTTTTCCTTCTCTAAAGCTACAGCATGGTTAAAATTGTATTCAACTTTTTTGCAACCTAAGTGGCACATACTATGAAAACTAATGGGTGGCAAGTGCCAGAAGTCCTATTTAAGAGAAAAAATGTTCAGAATTATATTTAAGAATAATAATATAAGAATTATATCTAATTCAGTTATGCAAGTCATACTCGGTGTGAGCCACAAAAAAAGGACTGAGGAGAGGGGAGAGAAAATGACTGTAATGAGTTAGGATCTCAACTAGGGAGGACAGCACTAAAAGGCAAAAGAATGAATTCTAAAGAAATTTGAAATATTCAGGCAGGTCTTATAGTAAAACGGTACCTATATTGTATGTATTATTTCCTTAATCAGTCCTTGCAGAATTCTGTTTCCTTGTTTTTAGCTTGGGAGTGGGAAAGCTATGGCAAACCATTTTAGTCTAGTTCTATCTTTGCTGTAAAAAGATGGCACACCTGCCACACGATATTCTTAATTCAGCAAGAATGCTGCTGGGCATCTGCTTGACCTTGCACTATAATTGCTACTTCTTCAAGATATTAAAATTAACTCATCCATATATGTGCTATTGCCAAGGAAAATGATACATAAGATGATAGGTATTCAGTTATTGAAGCATCCCAAAATACACTGATTTATTTTTTTTTTGCTTGCAGCAAACTCTACAATAATGGTTTTACCAGCATCCACGGTCATGCTTTTAATGGGACAAATCTAGATGCTATGTAAGTAGCAGATCATTTTCTTCTTTCAGGGAAAAAATAAAACAACAAACAAACCACAATTAATACTGTATTCTTGCTGGAGGCTCTCAAATGCATATCTTATTCTAATTGTTTTTAAGGAGCAAAAAAAAGGATATTAATTTCAGCCAGCAATAAAAATATGGGCATTTTAATGTCTCTTGCAGTGTGCTTTGATTTGAGGTATATATATATTAATAGCTCAGAAATAAAATCATGGCAGGTAATTCCACTGTGAATTTTGTTTAACTTTCTGGCTTGAAGCTATAATAAAATAAATTATGATCAGTAAGATTTCTAAGAGTATTTCAAAGACAATTATGCTGTTTTACCTACAAGGCAGTTTATTTTAATAAGTGCAATACTGATAATGGTAGCAGCTGTTTCACAGAAATCTCTTACCTGAAAAAAAAAAAAAAGTAAGGTGCTGGAAGCAATTGAGAAGAAACAGTCATTTGCACTAGAAATAAGGGGTGTGCATGTCCAAAACATGAAGCAATCATTCCAGCTGTCCCTTCACCTCATTGTAGTTTCTGGAAAACAACTATCTAGTGATTAAATATCCTTTTTACACCTTTCCCAAAATAATCTTCATCAATCATTAACACATAACACATCTCAAAAGATTTCAGAGGCTCCATTCAATTTGGCAGAGCTTACTCAGCTCCTACAGAGGCTTGACTGGAATCTGGTTGGCAATCTATCTCATGAGTCAAAGAGCTTTTTTTATTGCGAGCTCTTAAGTTAACCAGAGAGGCATGAGGATACACAAGTATTGTCAGTACTTCTTTATTTTCAATAGGACTTGAATTGTATAAAAAAATTCTGTAAGACCATTTTTCACATGGTCTGAATCTTTGCAAACCACCTTTTCCTCCTTAACAGCTAGCTGGACTTCTTGAATTTTGATAAGATTCAAGTTAAACTAAAAAAATTGGGATAGGTCTTATTTTACTAACTTTAGTTCAGTTATTGACCTTTCATGTGAAAAAGGAAGTTTTTCATGGTGACATAGCGTTTGTACTAGTGCCTACAAAAATCACAAGATGTAAAATATGGCTAAATGCATCCAGTGTCTTGACCAAATCTCTCTAAGCTGTATATGAAATGCTTAATACCTTTCTAAGTATTAGCCAATATATGAACTGTGCAGCTCTTCCACTTTGACAGTTTGTAAATGATTTTGTAGAATTTTTTCTTTTTGCATCTCTGGTAGTGTGTAAGGACTATTGCTTCTGGTCTTATTGGAATTTTCCTTATTATTATCAAGTGAAAATGTAGTTTTATGTGATTCAGTGGCCAAAGCATCTGCTTTATTGAATTGGGTGCAAGTAGAAAAGGAGAAAACACATATCAGGTTCTGCAGATACTGCTTACTTTTTTTCAGAAAAAGTTTATAAGTAGTATTTTTTCAGTGAATCTTTCCAGAGACTGGTTATGATGTGCTAGTTAAAAGCATTAAAGAAAAAAAAAATATACTAAAGAATTAAAAACAGGCTTACCTTCAGGGCTTTGTCTACCAGCAGGAAAAATGGTTCATTACAACAAACGGTTTTCTCCTAATTAAATCATATGACATTTACCTGAAGCAAAGCACTACTCCAGATTTACAAGGCAAACTAGGGGGCAGAACATCAGTGATGAAGTCTTTATCTGTTTGATAAAATATATTGAAATTTCTAAACTAATTTTCTGAAGTAGTTTGATTACCATATGCCAAGATAAGGTGTAATTCTGTTGAGTGCAAGCTTGGAGACTTGTTGTTTCTAACGGCAACATTAAGTTAATGCAAAAGGCAAATATTTCATTTTCTGTATTCTGACATTTCTGATTTGAACTCCTGTTTATCTAACACTGAACTGCAAAGAAAGTACCTGTTTTCCTCTGGGTCTGATGCGAGGCCCTTTGGACTAGATGTAATGAAGAGCGAAAAAGAGTAATAGAAAGAGATTTTAATGGGTTTTGAACGATGACCTCAAGGAAGAAAACAAGCAAAAAAAAAAAAAGGAAAACATTAGGTTTTTTTTTTTTTTTTTAGAAATCATTCAAAAATTCCATATACCATCTATAAATTTTAAGAAATTTTGGGTATCTCAGAGGATACCTTCTACAACGTAGCGTCTTTCAACCACTCTTGCAGTATTGACTTACGTAATTCAAGGAGGTTAAAAACTAACGCAGATATAGGTGTGGAGTTGTGCATAAATGATTTCCTTCATCATATCAAATAATGGTGCTACCTACTAAATCTCATTCAACAAGGATTTGTGTTTTAGAGCAAGCCACAGTATATCTGTACTTGTTTTATAAAGGCAGGGAAGTAAAGGAACATGAATGAAGAGGTGAATGCTTTTACTGAAGTGTTCATCTGAAAATTGAATCCCTTGTCTAACACAACATTAAGATCCAGTTTGAACTGTGTCACTTCTGCAGACTTTCTCAAAGTGGTGCTCCTGCACCAATGTTTATTTCTGCAAGGAAGGAAAGACATTCCTTAAAAATATAGTTCCAGTGAATGGCAAAATATATTTGAGATGAGCTTTTACAGAGCTAAATTACTGAAACGGAGAGTGTTCAATCTCAAAATCTAATTACAAAAATAAACTCCAAAGGAATATATTTACTTTGGTATACACTCCCAGGAATCATTTATAATGGTTGGCTGAGCTCAGAGTCAAGATAAGCAATGGTGCGGTAGAAGCACATGATGAATCCTTAATATTGCTAATTTACCAACACACGTCTTTTGTCTGCTCGTCGTTTCTTTAACCTTCATTTCATAAACCAACAATATTTAAACAGACTAACATGTTACATGTCCAGAACCCATTTAATGCTATAGTGCTGCTCTGTAAATGTGTGGCCAATGTTGTTTTGTGGGTTTGGTTGTTTTTTTTTTTCCTCCCTGTTTGTTAAAATCTATGGGCTTACTTTAAAACCAGAAGCTGAAATAAAACTGTAACTTGAATTGGTTTTAACTAAGTGATCCTTTGGAAGAAAATGTTGAAAAAACTCCCTTCTTCTCTAATCTGTTTATTCTTATTCCATCACTCCTTGTGCTGATAAATTGGTTGTAGGACTGCTGTAAACCTTGTCACTGAAATAATCTAGCTTAAAAAAAAAACAGTAGAGAAAGCTGTGTCCAGCTATAATATGGGGGATGGCATAAATGACCTTGGAATATGAAAGAAGAGAAGCTGTTTAAACACTTTCTGAAAAAAGAAAGGTATGTGGAACTATATATTACTTAAAATATCTGGTCAGTACTTTTCATTCATATCCTTAACCCCCAGAGGAAAATAGATTTTTAGTAAAAATATTTTGTAAAAATATCTTTGGACCTGTTGGCATTTTTCAGTTTTTCATCTCAGTTGAGGAGTTTGAATATTCAGTATTTTGGTTTTCTTTTACCATCTCATGTTCTTCCCATTTGCTCTGTATCTCCAAAATGGTATCCCTAAATAGTTCCCAGAATGCTTGCAGTAATTTAACTTTTATACCTGCTCCTTTTGTTTACTTTTAAAGAACTTTTCTCATACGTATGTATTTCTCCTTTTTGCAGACTCTAACTGTGGTGTATTCTTTGGCTTTTTTGGGCCGACAGAGTTGCTGATTATCAGTACCTGGTGGTTGCTCTTACAAAAGACTTTAGACAGTAACATTTTGAAACAGATCCCAAGAGCCATTCAAGTTGAAATCAGGAACTGTTTTTCCTCAGGTGGACTCTCTAACTTGTTGCTTTATGAAGCATGCATCGATAATGTCTTAGTACTCCTATCTTTGTCATGCCCTGACATGACATTGTCCTATTTTACACAGCAGTTTAAATGCCCTATTACTGTCTCATGTCCTCCTAAGGTCTCTTGATGCTCCTCTGCATACTACAGTCACATTGTCCTGATGGGGCGATGGTAGTACAGACTTGAAAAAATATATTTCCCACCTACCCCTGGAACTAGAGCCCATCAAGATTCAGTATTAGTCATTGGTTATTAGCTTATCATTAGCTTATTGATCTGACTTAAAAACAAAATGAACAAAACCCCTCCTTTTACTGATAGCACTATGAAACCATCCGCTTATCCTACTCTAGACTTCCTGTGTACTTTGTGTCGTGATGTTGATGTTGTTGACATCTGATTGCCTTCCACCAATTTTCCAAAACGACTGTTATTCTAATGTCCCTACTGAGGGCAGATATTCCACTTCACCGATGTGATTTGTTAGCCTTTCAACCTTTGTTTATGCACATGGGTATCACTAGTGTGGTTTTCTTTTCTGCACTGTATTTAAATGACATTCTATACCATTTGGCAATGCGTAAAAGCAGGATTAAAGGAACTCTTGGAAGGAGTTATGCTGGCTGTACATAAACTTTCTTTATCAAATAACTATTCACTAGAGTCTTATTTCTTTCCATTTTTAAAGAGGTACCTATCAAAATAAAAGCTTAAACAACTGAAATCAATTAGCATCAGGAAATTGTACATTCTGATGCGCCTGACTCATCTATGTGGAAACTGGCAGCTAACACTGTAGCCCCTCCTTGGTAACACATGGTTATGACCTTTCCATAAGTCTCCACCTGGCTGTTTCTATTTGTAAGTAAGAGTTTTATTGCATATGTAAATTATTATATTTGAGGTTTATCACTCACTATGGTGTTCAAATGTTGGGGAAAACCTGGCTGTATAACAATGTCTAATTATTAAAGCAGACAGGTTGTATTAGGCAGGTTTTTCTGTCCTTCAAAACTACAACCTAGATGTTGAAATCTTAGATTAATTCTTAGCTCTTGCTCTGTTTTTTATTTTTGTATTAATTTGCAGACAAAATCATGAGGAAATTTGCAAACTGAAGCAATAGTTCAAATCAAAGGTGACTAGGCTGTCATTTACAGAATATAAAAGTCTGAGTTCTTCTGAGAAAGCACAAACGTAAGGTGATACTATAATGCCACATATTTTTACAGAAACAAAGCTTATTTCAAACACCAACAGATAAGGAGAAAGAATAAGCTATTTTTCTCTCTAAGAAGCAAGGCTTTAGGCATGGGTAATGTCCAATAAGTAACATGCCAGAAATTTTATCCTGGCATGGCTCCCTAAGATTCAGTGTTGTATAACCCAGCTGAAGTGCGTTTACTTCTGCTCATTTCTCACCATGGTGATCAATGTAAGCTTGTATACAACAACTGTTAGTGAAAATTTGCCAATGACTTCAACTAGGATGGAATTAGAGTTTTTACTTGATTTTTTTTCCAAACCAAACAAGTGCTTTGACTTTGTTTTTACAGCCAAACCCCAGTTCACCTATCTGAATTTGAAACATTCTTCCAGCACAGAGGTAAAATGGTGGTCTTCTGCATTTTATGAGTTGACTTAAATATCTCCACAGCCACCATCTCAAATGGTGTTTTTGTTACAGAGGTTAGAATTAAGAAAGGTTTGACAAGGAATATACCTCTGCCACTAACTTACACAGTGGGCACAGCATCTTCATTGACACCCTCTGAAAGCAGGTGTACAACCTCCCTTTCATTTTTTTTTTGTCTTACTAGCTACATCACAAGCTAACTTTAAGATGTTTATAATAGTTACAGTACCCAACATCCTGACATTTACCCTCCCTCTTCACCTTTAGTATTACTGCCTGAATCAGTAATATCAAATTCTTTACCCTTTCGTGTCATTTAATTTCTATAATAGGTCTGGTCTAGGTATCTTATCATTTCTGTGCCAACAGCACTCTGAAATTTTACAAAATTCCTCTTTTTAAGATAATCATAAGTATCTTGACAATTCTGACAATGACATTCTGAACATGACAGGTGACATTCTGAACAATGTCACGTGGCTTCACGTGGGTAAGGCTGTTTCTCTCCTCCTGTTTCTCTCTTTTTCTGTTGAACACATCATCGGCAATCTTCTCTGCTTTCATCTACCCTTCCAAACATGACCTCCATTAGGCAGTCTGTCTGCAGTCCTTGCAAGGTTTCTGTCCTTTAGCTGGACTTAGGACTAGTAAGATTTTACCAATCATCTGCTGTCATCTTATTCTTCATCATTTTTGCATTGCAAGACCTCCACCAGCCCTGTGCCCTTGTTGGCAATACATCAAGGGATTCCGTCGCTTGCAGTTGTTTGGCCTGAGTGACCCACTGTTGTCCCACTCATGTCAGTAGGAGTTCCTCTTCCTGCTTCTGTCGAACCTGAGCTGCCTGTAATACTGCAGTCCGGGGCTGTTGTTGCTGCTCCTAGACCGCAGTCTCATGTTTTAATCTGTGGCTTGCTACTGGGCCATTAGACTTTACCTTTCTCACTACTCAGAAAATTGATAAAAAGAGGAAACCCCTTCTGAGTATAAACAGGATAGTCACAGGTGCCTAAGACACTATGTTCCTTCAGGGCCTTTATAGCACTGATCATTTTACCATCTTTTCATCAAGGGGAATCACACATTCCCCTTGGCAATTTTCTGTGTCCTCATTAATGGATTGCACTGCACTTCTGCCCTAAAGCTCAGTCCTGCAGCTTTTCACCATCTCCACTGCTGCCTTAGTTCAAGCTTCTCTCAGAGGTCTTGACTTACCATAGCACAGAAACAAAATGCTTGGACTGTAGTGTCTCATTGCTTATGTAGTGCCCCTCGGCCAAGAGAGCTAGATGTTCGTTCATCCTTCTCCAGGGACTACTATATTTGGTAAATGACTGTCATCATAAGACTTCAATTTCCAACTCAATTAAGTTAACGAGCACAACTAGATTTGATGCCTGCAAGCTATTTATCTTGTAAACATTGTGACAGAACTTGATTGAACTAAGTAAAAACACCATCTAGGTTTTAATCCCTAGTTGAAGGAAAGAATTATCACAGTAAAGTCCTACCTGTATTCCTACGCGTATGTGTGTGGGGTGTGTGTGTATATACGTAGATAGACACACACGCATATTTATGTATATATCACCACCTCATCTTCAGTCTCTCTTCATTGCTCAGCAAATTCCACACATTCCTGCCTATGTTTAGAAGATCTGGCTGCCTGCAGTCCTCCTGGCTAACCAGGCGGGTAATGGGATTGGCATTGAAGTTCCACCTTGTCAAGGAAATTAGCATGCCCATGGCGTTTTGTGAAGTACTTTTTAGCTGGACAGTTGTTCCAAAACCACATTTTTGTTCTAACTCTGTGTCAAGTAAACCCAACTCACACACAAGCTGGCACCATATGCATAAAAATAATGCGTGTTTTTCCACTTCATCATGTTCTGTATCTGCTCTTTGCAGAATGTCATTAAAAAGTGCTCAATGCTACACATCCATTGTGACTCCAGCAGAAAACTAAGATGCTGGTGCTTCTACTGCTCCTGAAGGTTTTTTATGCTTTCTCTTTGTACACCTGCAATTGTGGAATTACAGAAACAAAATATTTCTCCCAGATCTTTCCACAAAAACTTCATTAACTGTTTTAGGCCATTGAAAGCAAAGTCTGAGATAAATATAAAGCAATTTGGAACTTGACTGAATTACCTCCAATACTAATTCATATATTTTTAAGCTTATCAAACTACAGTTTCAGACCATGGTAAACAGGAATTCAGCTTAAAAATATATATATATTTTAAAAATGTTCTAATCCATCATTTTAAAATGTAATCTAAAAACACAATTGAATTAAAAATTTATTGTTCCACTTGGGTTGTATTAATTTTTTGAGTGCTCAGTAGCACTGCATTACCTGCCTTCAATCATGCACCTTCAACTCAACACTGGGACAGGGTGGCCCTTTACATATTATTTTTGTAAATCTGCTAGGCAAGTAAACTGAAGATCTTTAACCCATGGATAACTATTTCCAAATACCTGTGTTTTGTCTGTTTCTGCAGCTATCTTCACAAGAACAAATACCTGAAAGTTATCAATGAAGATGCATTTCTGGGAGTGCACAGCGGACCAACTCTACTGTGAGTAGGAGAAAAGGAAGTAGAGAAAGCTTTAAAAATAATACAATGTCAGTTGTACTTTCTTTCCAACTGTTATCAGCAGTAGAGCAGCAAGAGTGGGAATGGCATGTTTACAAAAAGATGATCAGCAGCGAAAGCTGTTCTTTAGGGAACTCATTTATTGTTAGAAATAGTGTTCCTATAGGTTTTTTTTCTGAAAGACTCTGTGCTACAATCTGTCTCCTGACTATACAACTGGAGTACAATTGTAAAACTAAGGACTGTAGTAGCATGTATGTAAAGGAAATGGAAACAGATTAAAAAAAAGGAATTTTAGACAGAATAGAGTTACTTCTGGTGCTGTCTTTTCTTCTTTCTCACATAACTCGGCTTCCAGTCTTATTTCATAATCCTTCAAAAACTCTCCAGTAAAATTAGAAATGGCAATATGGAGTGACACAAACAACTTTAAGAACCATATTTTCTGACTCCGTTCATTTAGTATTTAACATAGCATGTAGAACCAATCACGGGGAGAACTGAGGTGCCAAAACTGAGATTCCCTCCTCCACTGCAAAACCAGATGGTGCTGGCAATGCTCCCTCCATGTAAGAATCAGTTTCACTTTCTGTTCTTCAGAATGGCACCTTTACATCAGCATAATGGTGTGTGGTTTCCATAAGGAATCCTAGTAATTAGCTATAGTAATGAAAAAATACAGATGTTTTTCTCCCAGAATCTTGCTGACTTCAGAAAATCAGGCTGGCTACCAGCTACATGCAGACATTTCAGATATAACCACTTTATGCTAAGGAGAGTTGTGTACCTACTGTGCAAAGTTGCAGCAGACCTTTGATAGCGAGGTCATTATCAAATCTCTGATTCTCTCTGTTCCCTGCATCTAAATGCAGATGCATTGTGAGACCTGTGTGTGGATGGTAGCCTGTCTTCTGCTTCAGTTGTCTAAATCACTTGGCCTTGTTGGATGAAGAGGAAAATCTGGCTGAGGGCCCACCTTTCAGGGCCACATTATTCTTCCACATCACTCTCTACCACAAGGTCCACTGGAGTTGCTAGCAGGGAACAGGGTCTGAGACAAGCTCTGGTGAGTATCAGGTTTTCCTTTCACCAGCTTGGGGGGAGGGAGAAGCACAGACCATGCACTCCTAATTCTGAAGCAGATACTTGAAATAACTAGACACTGGGGAGGCAGTCCATAACAATCAGAGTCATTCCAACAACAAATCATGCCAAAATACTCCTGTCACACAGGGATTACATTTTGTCTGCTTCCTTAAATCCTCCTCACTTTCCCAGTGGCACATAATGCATCACCAGCTACCCCCTTTCACAGCAGATCAGAAAGAGTAAGCACCAATCCTACAGTCATGCTCATAAGGGCGCACAGGCCAACTCTTCCTCCCGTCCTCTCACTCCTTTCACTCCCCTTCCCTCTGCAAAAAGGTGCTGCAGGACTACATAGGTCAATAGGGGTAACATTATGCCACAACCTTCTCACCTCAAAGGTGGCAGCTCTATCTGCTAACTGGTGGGCCATGTCAGCCAGTGCTTCTCTCAAGGGAACCTGCAAAGGGAGGAATCTAGTCCAACCCTTTTTATTTTAACTTGCAAAGTCCTGGGGCTACAGGTAGGTATGAGAATAAGTAAAGGCAGTAACACACTGCACTGTGTTTCTCAAGACACTGTCAAAGACAGTACTTTTTTGCTTACTTTTTTTTATCCTGTCACTGAATCACCTGAGGGCTAAACTTCGGTTATGCCAAGAGTGGACAGATCCTAAGACAACAACGAGGAGGTTGTGTTTTCCAACTGGTTCCTAAAAGTTACATATTCCAGCCAAAAAGAGTACAATTGAGATCAGGAATTAAGGAGGAAAACTGCCCATTTAGGCAGAGCAAAAGAGGCTACTCTGGAATCAGAAGGCAACAGATCAGGAGGGAACACTGAAAAAGCTCACAAAGAGGCTGTTAAACTTCCTGCTCAGGGAACCTGGGTTGATAGCTGTCTCCCAGAGAAGGCCATTGCTCCTCTGCCTCCCTGCTGGTTGGACTGCCTTCTACCTTCCAGGAAGACTCAGGCCACCCACCCCTGAACTGAGGTGGTCATGGTAGTAGAACTAGCAGAGGCTGTGTTGGTGCTGAGTCAGCCACTATTTTCATTACTATTTGGCTGACGAGGTCTTCTTCTTAATATTGCACATGGCAACAAAAAAATCCCTTTCTCATTTTGTACCTGACCAGAAATACATTTTTCATTTGACATTACCTAGACACCATATTTTCATTATGATACTACTTTGTCACATGCAATGTACAGTCTCAAAACAAGTCGCACTCTCATGCTATGTTTGAGGTCTCATACAGCTCACTGCACATCTTCCCTCTGGGACTACAGGTGGCACAAAGGGTTGAAAAGCTCCTCCTAGGAATGGCAAAAGAAAAAAAAGGGAGGTGAGAGCTTGCGGCAGCAGATATTGACTCCTGGAGTTACTGTGGGCATTTAGAGCAGCACTGTCATCGTTATGCCAGAGAGGTGTACAAGTGATGACATGCTGCAAAGGGTCATGGGTTAATAATATGCCGTATGCTGATGTATGTAAGCTACACAAACCTCTTGTGTCAGAGGCTAGAGATCACTTCCCATGATATACAACATATGCAACTGTAGAAAACTGCCTTCTCACCCTCTCTTTTTGAGACAGATTTCTCAAGTGACTTGAAAATTTTCTAATCTTCTGTAATTATTGTGTTAGCCCAGCTGTCACTGATCCTCCAACTCAGGGCATGTTTTACATCTGCAATCTTAACAGCCAGTTATCTATCTCCCATTAGAATGATAGACTATAGCCACAGTAGTATTTATAATTAGAGAGAGAGGTGATACTACAGTGATAGTATAGAATCATAGAATGGTTTGTGTTGGAAGGGACCTTAAAGATCATCTAGTTCCAACCCCATGGGCAGGGATACCTCCCACTAGATCAGGTTGCTCAAAGCCCCATCCAACCTGTCTTGAACACTTCCAGGGATGAGGCATTCACAGCTTCTCAGTGCAACTTGTTCCAGTGCCTCACCACCCTCTGAGTGAAGAATTTCTTCCTTATATCTAATCTAAATCTACCCTCTTTTACTTTGAAGCTGTTGCTTCTTGTCCTATCACTACACTCCCTGATTACAGTGAGAGGTATTGTTCTCAAAGGCAGAAGGTATAAAATAGCATATAAGCATCAGTATATCAACAGTGATTAAAAAAAAAGAGTATTTCGCATCACAATCTTTTGATTTGCTAGTACTAAGCTAAAAAATCTTATGAAAAGTGCAACAGAGTATTAATTTTTAATTTAATTTTAATGGAATTGTAGTAGCAATTTTAGAGACTTCTATTATCTGTGAATAACCAGGAATTATTCTGCATGTGTTATGCAGGAAGAGTTTGTTATAAAGCAGATATCTTCCAAAACCAATTTACGGCAGAATCCTTCCACCTCCACAGATCTCTTATTTGATATTCAGAAACTACTTTAACAGGAAAAAAGTTTCTGAAACTCCCACTTACGCGCTTCCTTAAGAAGGCTGAAGTCAAAATGGATGAGAATTGAGTGAAACACTGCGATTTATCATTGTGTCATATCGAGGGCCAGTAACATCTCCCACGGGGGACAGAAATGTGCTTGCAATCAGTGCTTTATTACACAACCCCGCTGTACCATCAAGACTAACATTAGTGAGTTAATTATAGAGAGATGAGAGATTTCTTAACTTGCATAATAGCCTCAGAAGTCTGACCAATATGGCTGTTCCATATGCCACTTGGGTAGTGTAAATGACTTGGCTTACTTTAATAAATAAATTAAGTCATTTTTGGTTCAGGCATCTCGCTGTTGTTAGCTTCGTTAGCTGGCATGGGAATTCGTGGACATTGGATCTTCCTCAAGAAAAAAGTTCCACTTAAATACTCTTTCCTCTTAAAAAATAACTCCATGGAAAATGATTGCCAGAAGATAATTATTCCTTTTCCTGGGGCAATGAAGGGCATTGCCTACAATGGTAGCAGTATTAAAAATAAAAAATGGGAGCATCTATGGATCTCAAAAATGAGATTGTCTTTCTGCCTTGCCTCCCTACCAAGCTGTCAGAACTCATCATCTCTGGCGTGTCTTTTATACACTCCTAAAGTGAGAGAATTTGCGGTTGATGGAACAAATATCTGTGCCACAGATCTATTGTTTACTGCTTTTTTTCCTGATCAGGATTTCAGCAGCAACAGCAACTTAAATGATCAAAATAATTACCTTGGATCTACCCTAATAGGGAAATTTTCTTCCATTTTAACTTTAAAAAAAGCCAATGGAAAATCTTTAGCCACAAAGAATTATCCTTGTTTAGATATGTTACGTGAGTTTGGGCATGCTCTCAGACCACCTAGTTAGGAGGTATATTTAAGCAGATATTAAAATTTAGGTACTTTTTTCACGTATTTGCAGTTTGCAGAAGCAGAGGAAGTGAGGAGTAGGATCACTGAAGACAGAACACATGCCAGTCATTCTGATTCCTCTGTCACTGCTGTACATTCAGATGTATACATAGATTGCTGCCTTTGGAAAACTATTTCAGCAGCCTAATGACACTATACTGCTCTTCACCTGAAAACAAATTCTTGGCTAGTATTCAGAGATTCAGTGGACCTGATTTACTAAAATACATCAAGAAGAGCTGCTGCCTAGAACACAAAATCAGTAAAATACAACAAAAATATAAACATATAATCAGGCTTATTGTGCAATTGGCTTTCGCAAAACATGCAGCCCAAATTCAAAACATTACTAACTGTCGCATAGGATACATGTGGGCAATTCATCATCTTTAGAAAGCAGAAGCACTCTTTAAAATATTACTTCCCAGTCTAGGAAACAGTCCTACCTTTGGAGGTTCCACTCTGTTCCTGCCACTGAGCACAAGCAAGTCTCCAAGGAATGGGAACACCCCGCATTCTGCTAATCAAACAGTGCGAATTTGTCGATTTAAAGACTATTTCAGTAAACAGAAATAATATGAGGAGTCTAAGCCCATCTGTCATATATCTTGTGCTTTTTAAACTATTATAGTACTGCAATACTCAGAAACGTATGTGTGATTAGGTAAAAATTCTTAATTGTGCTACTACGTATTCAGTCTCATTTTCTCAACCTTTTAAATTCTTATTATTTGATTTCATACTACAACCACATTTCTGGCTGTGAAAAAGGTTATTGAAAAAAGCTATTACCCATTACATCTAGTTCTGAACTTCATAAAGAAATAGTCCAAAAATAATAATCCAGAAAAAAATATAAGACAAATATTTAGCTGCCCAAATTTAATACTTGTATCATACATACAGTTCATTCAGAAAACATCTCCTAGGTCATAAACTGTGTTTTACTCTCCTATTCCTCTGAAGCTCATCCACGTCTCTGCAATGTTCAATCTAATGTGCAAATTTCACGTACGTTAAGCAACAGCTTACCTTAGAAATGTCAAGACATTACCTAGAAATGTCTTGAGATTTATAAGAAACCATGAGGAAAAGAGAAACAGCTAACGAGCCACAGTTTTAGAAGTGGGTGAGTGCACTTTGGTTACTTTTACACTCCACAGTGCAGAGCTCTGTACTACTGAAGATCGACCACTTTCAGTTACCTGAGCAGCTCTATATCCCAGCTAAATGCTGAAGTCTGGTCCGGATCTGGGCTAGCAGGAAATTTTTCCAGCACTTCAACATAACCCTGGATATTTGGTGTCTCGCATAAGGCTGCTTGGTGGTTGTTTTATTATGTATTGGCCTTTGGTGGCGGTTTGTCAAAGGCCTTGTGGAAGTCCTAAGAGACTCTAAGAGCAATTTTTTCTTACAATGCTCAGAGAGATTTCTTTCTAAAGCAGGACTTTACAAAAGCCCTTTACATGCTGACTTCCCTCAGGTATATCATATTAACCCCCATCTTCATTAACTCGACTTTTTGCTAGAATTTCTAGGAAAAAGCCCAGTACAGACATTAGACTGACAGGCCTGTGCTTCCACTGATCTTCCCAACATTTCAAGAATTGGTGGCTCATTGGCTACCTTCCTATTCCGGGACTATACAGGGCTAAGTTGGAGGCTGCACACCTCTTCTGCTAATTTGACCGTTTCCTTCCTGACTCATTATCATTCATTGTCTCAGTTTTCTTGCCCAACCTCTTCTATAGTCACTTAATTTTGTGACATATGCTCTTGCTGAGTCTATCAGACCTCTTGTATATTCTCTTGTGTGTCTTTGAGCCAGCTACAGCCTAGCAGTAGCAGCAGGATACTTTGTGTGTTGTACACTTTGCTGTGTTTTAATAATGTCTTAGTTATCTATGTAAATACGTATTAGTGAGGCTGTCATAACTGCAGTCATTTCCCATTTTTCGGAGCAGCCCAGAATAAGGGCTGATCATACAGTGAAACAGAAGAAAAACATTTAAGAAAATTTGTCTTCCATATTAATACAGACACAGATTCAATTATCTGCCTGATAACTCTGACTTCTTGGATTCACATTGCTCTGAAGATTAATAGTTATTATTAAAAACCTTTCCAATCCCTCTGCTTACTAGTTTCAAGACAGCTGGTGAGCTGTTTGAAATTGTTTGAGAATCTGAACATATAATCTTCAATACTGGATTGGTAAAGTAAAAAAAATCCCGACCAAGCCCACATTTTTCCTCTGGCCAGTTGACACGCTCTGCTAACAAAGCGTGGGCTTAGGTAGGGTAACTACGTTACCTTCCACAGAAGGACAAATTATCACCAGGCTCCCAAGAGGGTTTTCCATTTGCAACAGCAGTGGTACAGACAGGTGATAAGACCTCTCGGTGGCAGACACAGTACCAGTAGTTTAGGGACTTCCCTAACTGGGGACCCAGGAAACTTCCAGACTTCTGAGCCTTCTTAATCAAGCTTCTCTATCTACTCCTTATTACTTCATATAGGAAGTATTTGATACCTCTGATCATCCTTGCTGTGGTTTTCTATGCTTTTCTACTTTATTTACACACTGTGAAATACATGTAGTTACAGAACTGCATACAGTATTTAAGATGTAGTCACGTTAGATTTACAGAGTGATTTTTTTCTGTTCTATTTTCTCCTTCATTCCTAAAAATCCTTAGCATTCTATTGCCCTTCAACGTTACTGAAATGCACTGAGATGACATTTACAGTGAGGACTCCAAGAAGTTTCCAGAGTGATAGGTAAATTAAACCTCATTGTCATTTACGTACTGTTAAGATTGCTTTTCCTAAGCACACTTTACGTTCATCAGCATTGAATCACATCTATTATTTTACCACTCAGTCACTTAGTATTACAGGGTCCTTCTGCTCCTTTTCCACAGTCAGCTTTAGCTTTCACTACCCTGTATTATTTTGTAGCAGGAACAAACTTCGTTGCTTCTACTCATTCTCTTTTCAGACTTGTTGTGGTTTAGCCCGGCTGGCAGCCAAACACCACACAGCCGTTCGCTCACCCTCCCCCCTCCCTCTCCGGAATGGGGGAGAGAAACAGGAAAGTGAAGTCTGTGAGTTGAGATAAAGACAGTTTATTAAGACAGGGAAAAGAATAACAATAATAATAATAATAATAATAATAATATTAATAGTAATAATGTGTACGAAATAAGTGATGCACAATGCAATTGCTCACCACCCGTTGACCGATGCCCAGCCTATCCCCGAGCAGCCGGCCCCCCACCCCAGCTAGCCACCCCTATATATTGTTCAGCATGACGTCAGATGGTATGGAATACCCCTTTGGCCAGTTTGGGTCAGCTGTCCTGGGTCTGTCCCCTCCCAGCTCCTGCTGCATCCCTAGCCTGCTCGCTAGCAGGACAGAGCGAGAAGCTGAAAAGTCCTTGGCTTGGTGTAAGCACTGCTCTACAACAATTAAAACATCAGCATGTTATCAGCGCTCTTCTCATTCTAATCCAAAACATAGCACCCTGCCAGCTACTAGGAGGAAAATTAACTCTGTCCTAATTGAAACCAGGACAAGACTGTTTACGAATATTTCAGTATTACCAGCACTAACTTAGCTTCTGTGGACCTCTGCTGTGATGATGTGTATATTCTGATACCAGTTCATTTTCTGTTCTTCTCCTAGTATGAATACTTCTCACAAGGTACCAAGCTACTCCCATACTTTTAATTTTTTATTAATCCATGAGAGACATTCCTCTTGTCACATAACATCTTCGTTACCTCAACTACAATTGATATCTAACTGTCAAGGCTTTTCAGAAAAAAAAGCTCATTGCACAAAAAGCATCACCCTTCTCCCTGTGTTTGTGTGAGAATACCTTCAAAGAACCCCCAAGAGTTTGTGATGTGTCACTTCCCTTCCAAAAAGCATTAGCATTTCCTATCACATGACATTTAACCATGGTACCTTCCTGCAGGTAGCTGCCACCACCATGAGTACTTGATAGGGGTTGCCAAACAGCCAGCTATGTCTTAGTAAGGTCTAGTCCAAGATCTGCATTAACAAGATGTTTTGCTTCAGAAGGAGGTCTACATAAAATGAGGAAACTAGTGAAGAATAAAAAGGTAAAGGTAACTAAGTTAACAAGGGATTAGAGCATCTGTCATTCATGAAAAAGGTGAGAGAGCTGGGAATGCTTAGCCTGGAGAAGACTCAAGGAAAACTTAGCAATGTCTATACATAGTTGGAAGGTGGGGAGGGAGCTTGGAAGATGGATCCAGACTCTCCTCAGTGGTACGCAGTAACAGGAGAAGAGGCAAAAAAGCACAAAGTGAAATACAGAAAAGTCCAGTTCAACATAAAAAAAATTCTTACTGTGCAGGTAGTCAAATGCTGGAACAAGCTACCCAGAGAGGTTGTAGAGTATCCATTTCTTGAGATACTGAAAACTCAACAGGACCTAGCTCTGAGCAACTGGCTCTAGATGACCCTGCTTTGAGGATGGAGGTCAAACTGGATGATCTCTGGATTCAACAAAAGATAAAATGACAGTAGGCAGCATTCAGACTGTTCTAAGACCCATCTCAAGGGCTTAGCAGAAACATGTACAATCTGCCAAAAAAGATCTGAGAGAACAAAACAGAAGTTGATATTACTGAAATCAACTACTTGTGACATATTTGAATATGTATGATAGCAAAGAAGCTATTAGAAGTAAAAAGCCCTCCTTCAAACAGTGGAAGCAATTTCTAACTTAATTATAAACACTAGCAAAACAAAGGAAAAAAATAAGGCAGAGTAAAACCAAGAGACTGAGAAGTAATTTATTTAAAGAATAAAATTAGTAATAATTTTCTTCTAGACACAAGAAACCAGCCAGAGTGGGTAAAACACAGTGACAAGAACAGCACTCTTGGAAAACAATGCATAGAAAAAAACTGAACTATTTATTAGCATGGGTGTTTATGATGCAAGAGCTTAGTGTTCCTCCTACACTTTAAACTTTTTTTACTGATTTATTTCTTTACAGAGAGGTCTAGGGACAAAGCAAACAGATGAGTGGAAAACACTAGCAGGATCAGCTGGCATGCACCTGGTAGTTCTAAAGGAAATCCAGAAACTGGGCAATGCAACTGCTGAGCTGAACTCAGAAAATAGAAAGCATCAAACATACTAAATTTTCTAATACACCAAGGTAGAGGAACTTAATTTCAGGTTATGAAGAACATTGTTTTAGCAATTATAGTGCTATCTCTTGAAGTATCCCAATAGGTTAAAATGAGTCTAAGCCCAAAAGAAAATAGCTCTTCCAGTGGAAGATCCAGTTTCATTGAAGAATTTTTAAAACTTTGTTTTTGTACATGCATTACATGGTTGGCTCTAGAGGTGTAATTTTGAAAGTCCTAATATTTCTTCATCATGTCTATTCTCCGAGACATTAAAAATAAGCTTTAAAACACAGAGAAAATCATAGAAGGAATTAATTTTGTACTTGAATTTGAATGGCATCAGAACCTAGCAAAGTGATATAATAAATCTTTGAAACATACTGACAGCATGTGTACATGCCTGGAAGGTATACATAGTATTCCTAATGAAGGAAATGGAAGCGTTCTTGTACATAAAGTTATTTATACGCTAAACTGTTAGTTGAATCTGAGCCTGTGAATTGATTGAATCAGTCCCTGGTGTCAAGTTAGGGTTTATTTAGTTCATAAGAATATGCTGTAGCTGCTTTTGTGCTTCAGAAGCAGAAAATACCCGTGCAGCTTGCTAAATCCCCACCTCCCCTGGATTTGATTTTTGCTGTAGAATTCTATGAAATTCATAAATCACTGTAAGAATCTGAAATTTCAGATCCAGTACTTAATTTTCTGAAGTTTGTCTATTTCTTCCTTTACCTAGGGATATATCCAGAACAGAGATTGTTAATCTTCCAGCCAAAGGACTGGAAAGCCTTAAAGAACTAATGGCCAAAAACACGTGGACTTTAAAGAAATTACCAGCTGTAAAGATTTTTCTTCAACTAATGCGAGCTGATCTGTCCTATCCAAGTCACTGCTGTGCTTTCAAGAACTGGAAAAAAAGCAGTGGGTGAGTTTTTAAAGGAATTAAATGAAGACAATGTTTTAGTACTAATATACAGTTACATATATTGACACTTTTATGAACATTTTTCTAGGTATAGAGGACATTCTTTGAAACAGAGGTTACAATTCCAAACTGAGGGAAGAAAGAATTTTTCATACAACACAATGTGTAGGACCTTTTTCTTCCTTTTGCTAAGCCCAGAAGGAAAAAAATAGGGAAAAAGAACAACCAGAATATGCTACAGCAAGGACTAGAAAAATAAGTTTTAGAGGGTTTATAACCTCATGTTTCATATGTTTTCTAACTGGAAAGCCAAGGTTATATGATATTCTGTAGTAATAATTTTAGCAGGATTTCCAGCTTCCCATCAGAAAAGGTGCTGATAGCTTCTGGAGGGAAAAAATACATTTATAGATGTCCTGATGCAACACAGCAACTCATCTGCTGCATGAACGGGGAAGGGGAGCACATAAGCGGGAATGACTTGCTGTGGTTAGCAGCAGCATTCTACTTCAGAATTCAAATTCAGTGTAATTTTCTACAAAATTTAATAAGGTTTAGAGCCATGAACAAGAGTTCAAGAGCTTACTGAGGCCAGCCCTTGACTCAGGAAAACAGCCTCAATCTTCAGGAATGCAGTATTTGCCATTGCAGTGTATAGTATATTAAAAAATATGCTATGATAAGTGCATGAATTATTCAAGAAAACACTCACGTACCAATAATATTCACAGTTAAAGTGGACTGGGAAAATGAGGACAATCAAATAAGACGGGAGAGAGATTCAAAACTTGGACAGGAAGAATGTGCAGAAGGAACTCAGCACAACCTAATAAAAAAAAACACTAAGGACATGCATGTCTATTAGAGGACATGAACATATCTCAGACTGAATTGTACGCAATCTTAAATTTTAAGCAATTTCAAATTCTAAACAAAAAAAAGATGCTGAATTGCAACTTTCTACTTTTTTTCTACTAATAAATAAATATAAACAAAATTTGACTACAAATGCAATTGCATCACACCATGATGCACTGTATTCCCAGCTACTATGGTACTAGTTAGCTGTAAGGAAAGTAGAGGAAATACACAGAACAGAAATGAAAGCTATGAAAATTCTGGTAGAAACTGATTTGTGAGTAAAAATGAAAAGGAAAATAACATTGCGTGTATTATCTAAGAAGTTATAAACAATCTTGTGAACTACTACCAAGAAGGAAGAGGGATTATAGATGGTGGCAGGCCAATTTACTACTGGGGATATCTGACAGCAATAGAGAAAGGAAAGATGTAGACTGAAAAAAACTAGCTATTGTGACAATGAAGTCTCCTGAGATGTTTGACCCCAGAAATGCTCAAGCTTATTTTGTTCACTTTATGTTAACAAAAATATGTCTGATTACACTTTTATAGCTACGTTCTTATTCAGTGATTTGTTTTTGAAGTGTTCCCTTTGTTTACCTCAGGCTGTAAATGCCAGTGGTAATTTTCCCCTGTACTCTTTCAGAATTCTGGAGTATCTGATGTGTAACCAGACCAGCAGTCACAGCTTTCGTAAGAGAAGATCAGCCAAAGCTCTCAGAGGTCCACTTTACAAAGATTATACAGAAGAATACACAGACCACACTGATACTACGTATGACAAAAACAGGAATTTTCATGAAAATTCCCAATATTACATTTTTTTCGAAGATCATGGGGAAGGAAATGTTGGATTTGGCCAAGAGCTGAAGAACCCTCAAACAGAAGACATGCAGACCTTTGACAGTCATTATGACTATCCTGTCTGTGGAGGCAACGAGGATGTAATATGCACTCCAGAACCTGATGAGTTTAATCCCTGTGAGGACATAATGGGATATCAATTTCTGAGGATTGTGGTATGGTTTGTGAACCTGCTGGCCATACTAGGTAACATTTTTGTCCTTTTCATCCTTCTGACCAGCCACTACAAATTGACTGTACCACGCTTTCTTATGTGTAACTTGGCCTTTGCTGATTTTTGCATGGGGTTATACCTTCTCCTGATTGCTTCAGTGGATCTCTACACCAGGTCAGAGTACTATAATCATGCTATAGAGTGGCAGACAGGGCCTGGTTGCAACACAGCAGGCTTTTTCACAGTCTTTGCTAGTGAACTTTCTATATACACACTCACTGTGATCACCCTGGAGCGCTGGTATGCCATCACATTTGCCATGCGCCCAGATCGGAAGATTCGCCTCCGGCATGCTTTGGTTATCATGCTGGGAGGTTGGCTCTCGTGCTTTCTTCTGGCCCTTATGCCACTGGTTGGAGTCAGCAGCTACAGCAAAGTCAGCATCTGCTTGCCTATGGACACAGAAACACCAGTGGCTGAAGCCTACGTTGTCTTTGTTTTAATATGTAACATCATCGCTTTTGTCATCATTTGTGCCTGCTACATAAAAATCTACATCACTGTGCGAAACCCTCAGTACAAGTCAGGGGACAAAGACACCAAAATTGCCAAACGGATGGCTGTGTTGATTTTCACTGACTTTCTGTGCATGGCTCCCATCTCTTTCCATGCTTTATCTGCCATTATGAACAAACCATTGATAACTGTCACTAATTCGAAGATTTTGCTGGTACTCTTTTACCCACTCAATTCTTGTGCCAACCCATTTCTATATGCTATTTTCACCAAAGCTTTCCGAAGAGATGTGTTTATCCTGCTAAGCAAGTTTGGAATATGTGAGCATCAGGCTCAAGTCTACAGAGGTCAGACAATCTCAGCCAAAAACAGCAGTGGCTCTTACGGGCAGAGAATCAGCCGAGGTGTAGGTCAGATTCTTACAAGTATTCAAGACCCGGTCAATGATTACCTTCCTGCTATGACAATGCAAAACCAAATTCTTGTGGAGGAATCCAAGCAAACTGAGCTATGACATCTCACAGTATCACAACCACAATCTGGCCAACAGCTGGCTGTGCATACAGAAAGTTGAGTGAGAAGATAATGTTTTCTCCTTATCCTTTTTTCCCTACCCTATCCTTGTGATGTCTCAAATAGCTTCTGAAAGATGAGTCTTTCACTTGAACCTTGTCTCACATTCTTATCAGTGCAGGTGACAAGATACTGTTCCAATGATGCTGCTGGAAATGGATGTGAAAGTTCTATGTAAATAGGAAATTTAATATACTGAAATAAAGTTAGCAAATATGAAATGCACCTTCATCTAAAAAAATAAGGAAGCAGGAGACGAAGCATAAAATGTCAGGGTACTGTTGACAGGGTACTGTTATGACTAAAAAGGACGTACAATCTTAGAGATAAAATGAGGTTAAAAAATATTAAACGTTGAAGCTCTTCAATGTTAACTGCCTATGTGTCAAAAGCTTTGGTTTTATAATAGCAAATTCCTAAAACTTCCACTGGGGTGTGAAACAAAACAGATTCCTTCTGCTTCTACCATCCTGACCTGAAATGAAGCCAAGACTTTGCAGTTTTTGGTTTACTTAGGTGAAGTGAGAAGAGAAGCTTCTTCATATTGCCCTTATAGCAGTAAAAGACAAATGCCATTGATTTTGCTGTTGTTCATAACTGGTGACAAACATTAGGGCATTTGTCTGCGTGTTGCAAAAATATCTCTTACTATCACGTTCTCTCACTTTCTGATAAACCTACGTAGGAGATGGTTTAATGTGAATTTCTTTCGAAGAAATTCAGTCTACCCAAGTCAAGTTAATGTTGTTCATATTTTTTTGATGGTTGAAAATGTAAGATTGTACTAAATTTTAATGCAACTCTCCATTCTTCACCTAACTTCAGTACTGTTTAATTTGAACATCAAAAAGCTCTTTACTGTGCAGGTGACCAAGCACTGGCACAGGCTGCCCAGACAGGCTGTAGTCTCTCCTCCGTGGAGATCTCCAAAAGCCACCTGGATGTGGTCTGGGGCAACCTGCTCTGGGTGGCCCTGCAGGGGGTTGGACCAGATGACTTCAGAAGTCACTTCCAACCTCAGCCATTCTGTGATTCCATGAATCTGAGCACGTTTATGTTGAACACCAAGTACTGCTTCCTTACCACTGCTGTTCCTACTTACCTCTCTCTTATGCAGCTAGAATGACTTTCCTTCCAGCGCTTGCTATGCTGAGCTACCTCAAACCTACACTTAGACAGAGAGTGCGGATCATGCCTTCAGGTTACTTCATGCCCTTCGGTTACTGAATTGAAGGCCAGCTGCTGGCTCCTCCAACATGTTTTAAGAACGTCTCTCCATCTCGTGGGGAGATCTGTATCTGAATGTTGTAACGTCTGCAGTACAGCCACATACACCACGTGGTTATCTTTTGGCTGGCCACTGCATGCCTGCAGCTTAGGTGCATACCCACCACACTGTGCTTAAAGAAATGCAAGCTCAGACACAAGGAACATTGCACAGGGTCTTGCTACAGCGAAGCACTAAAGCACCCTTCTGGCACACCAGCTGCAAAATACGGCCAAACCTTAGATCAGTCATGGCTGTGGTAAGTTCACCCACATGCCACAATCAAATGAGCCGGGGCCTGGCTCTCTGCATCTCCTGCAGAGATCAGGACTCAGGTTAGGAGCTGCTCTGCATCAGCTTGTTAACTTGTGCGGCATGAGTGCCTGGTTCTGACAGCAGGATCAGACCTGTTCTCTGCCAAATGTAGAGACTAGCTCTGTAGGACTGGTACTGAGAGTGCCATTGATTATTTCACCTATCTATTTGGAAGGCCTACCATGAGAACAAAGAATACTGAGTGAGTCTCTGCCTTCAGGTGTATTTTAAAGATTATTTTTGTAGTATCTATACAATTTTAATGGAGTTACAGTCTTTGGGGAATAGCAATTAAATTGAGCAGACAGCAGTCAAACCTTTTATAATGAGAGTTAGTAGGATCCAGACAAACATAATGGTAGAGCCCTTCCAACTGTGAGCTACTACAGCCAGTAACTGCAGGACTGTGAATGCCACGTACATACTCATTCAAACACAATTTGATTTCACATTCCTAATTATAAATAAAGGCTGCTTCAGTGAACAGAAAAAAGGGCCTACCATTCACTGACACTGCGACATGGTCTTATAAAAAAATTATTCCATCACTGTTAACTCCATCTTGGAACAGTAGCATTCAGAATGCCCTAGTCCTGTCCAAGAGTACCATACACAGCAAGCTGCTACAGTTGCAACCCCCTGCCCTCAGATTCTGCTATCCTTCTGATACAGAAATGATCATTAAAGGGAGAAAAGGTTATCCGTCCATACTTTCCTGAGTGCCTTTATCACTTCATCAGAAGCAAAGACAATCAAGTTCCATGCACATACTGTATAGTTATGCTACAAATTCCATATGCACTACTGTACCAGTGGGGGGGGGGAGAAAATCCAAGCTTGAATCATATCCTTTTTCAAAAAGAGAGGAAAGACTAAATCAATTATAATTTTAAAAGTGTTTTTAGAAGTACCACAGATCACTTATTTCAAACATCTTTTCACCTTAAATGAAACCAGAAGATTCACTCCATGGAAACTACTAGGACATTGGAAGGACATGGAGTTTTGGACTGCCTGCAGTATGATTTTGAATTAATACAGGTCTTTGCTGTTACTTACGGAAGATGTGCATTTATACATTATTGAACTTTATCTCCCACCACTCCATATATTTTGCCAATTGAAAAGATTCTGTGATACTGCCGTTATGAACAAAGTTAGATATTTCTGTTTTGTCTTGCATATTCCTTCTTGTGTTTATCTTGATGAAAAATATTTAAGAAGCTATGGGAAACATCCATGTAGTAGACTTCAAATAAATTATTTTTCATACGTTTATTTGTAAATAGCTGTATCCTGTAGATATTCTCTTACATTTCTGCTCTGGTCAGTCCTTTCAGCCATTTTTGGTTTTGCATACACCCTGATGTAATACTTGCTATTTTAAATGTCTCAGCAAGATGTACTATTTCTGGCAGTAAGCACTTTTTTTTTTTCCTTTCTCTAGAATACTTTAGAAATAACACAGAGCATTGGAATAAAATGTTTTGTTTGAAATTTTAAGAGGCCCAGTGAGCTTTTCTGAAGGTTTTTAAATATTTTGCCTCTAAAAGAAGTTAAGACTATTCGTTAAGACTATTTCTCCTGCATTTAATTGTTCTCCTTGGCTAGCACACAGCCAAAAACGACTGACACTATTTGACAGAGAATTTGTTTTTTTCCCCACAACTAGCAGGGAAAAGGTTGTCCTAAACAGCCATTTCAGTGCAGGAGAGATGGAAAGAGATACGTCAGCATTTTACTGAGATTACTGCTGAGCTCTGGGGTTCCAAAATCATTATTGAATACATTCAAGATGGTCAGAAAAATCACCTAACAGCCATGAGATCATCTTCAAAAGACTAAATCTGGTATCTGACCTTTTTCACACTGCTTTCTAAATTTAATTTGTATGTGACAGCCACAATGACTAACGATTGGATACTTCATGAGAAAACGCACAGTAAGAAAATTGTGTGGTAGAGAGAGACTGCAGCAAGAATTCTCACATAGCTAAACAAAGTATCAGTCAAGTCTTGACATACCCTCCCTGTCCTAAAAAACTCAGTTGACTTCAGCATCTGTGCACCATGCCACATCTTGTAATTATGCTTCTCTCATAAAGCTTTAGGGCTCAAGGAATCTCTTTCTCAGTTGTAGATGCTAACTGGGACAAGTAGACTAATAAATGACCATGAATAAATAGTTCTTTCCAGGAGGCCTGTGCTGTTCAGCATGTGCATAAGGGACCTGGAATAAGGAATGAACAGTAAGGAAAGTTTGCAATAATACTAAGGTATCCAGAGAACCAAGAAGAACAGATACGACTATGAACAACTGCGGAAAGACTCCTTAAGACTGAGAAATTCAGCGTAGATAAAGTGATATGCAGGGCAAAAAAAAGACAAACACACATCTTAAGTGATTTGCTCTGAGCTGAAAACCAGTTCAGGAACAAGATCTTAGGGTTACAATAGATACGTCCATGAAAGTCTCAGCACATGCTTCCTACACATCAAAAAGGCAAATCAAATGATATTATGAAGAAAAGTGCAGAACATAAAGCTAGCAATTACTATATCACTGTATAAATCTGCATCTCATCTACACCTTGAATAATGTGCAGCTCTCATCTCTGTAACAGAAAGATGTAAGAGAACAAGATAAGTTTCCAAGCGGGGTCGCAAAGAGAACCAAAGGCTTGGAAAACTTGATAAAGTTGTGAGCAGCCTGGAGTAGCTGAGTTACTGAACTTGTCAAAGCATGCTGTGGGTAGTAGAAGTTTAGGGAGCGATTAAGAATTCATGGAAAATGAATCTGTGGAAAGGTAACTTAAAAACACCGAAATTCTGTCTCACAATACTTCCAAACAGCAGTTGCATGGTAGACGGGTGTCCTTGCGAACTGAATCATACATGCTTGCCTATTCTTTTATGCTTCCCGCACCACACCTCATTAGCAGGTAATGATCAGGATTTTGGCATAGACAGACTCTAGTCTGTTCCATATCAGCCACGTGGCTCAAGTGCAAGGGCACAGACTGGCTGTCCTCACTCAAAACCCTGCACAGAAATGGCAAGAGCCACAGTCTTCAGGACTTTAGCTGGCTCTGGGATTTTGGATGGGAGAACAAAATATAAAAATCCTGTTTCAGGGTGGCAGAAAATGCCAATATTTTTTCTACATAAACTTGTGAGATTGTATTCGCATAATTTATAGTGCCAATACATACACAATGAAAGACTTCCTTGTTCTCAGACACAAAGAAGAAAAAAGCTGTAAAGCCGAGTCACAGACTGGGTTGTGAGACTTGGAATTTTCTGTGAGCAATTTAAGCTGGCTATAGTTGACCTGTGCCGATCTCCCTTCTCCCCACCCAAGGACAGACACGTTTTCTTGTATGAGTAGACAGATGACACCACCTGCAATGGGTCAGCTACAGTCAAAGTAAAGCACACCCTGCTATGAAATCCTGGAATCTGAAATAAGTAATAAAAGGTAAATTTCAAATCACTACCATAGCTTTTCAGCTTACAAACATAAATGAAATGCACTTCCATTTCCTTTCTTGCCAGATAGTTTATCTATTAATGCTCACAACATAGCCTTTGGAAAATTTGTATGAAAGAACTCCTTAAAGAGTGAAGCTTGATCTGAGCAGGCCTCCTATACTCATGTGTTAAAATGAGCCAACCCCTCCTTTCCAGGCTGTTTGGCAATAGCAGCGTAATCTGTATTTTTTTTTTCTAACAGACGCAAGGCATCCTTGGTCTAAAACCCCTCAGTAATCAAATGGTTTCTGGCTTGCAGTTAAAATTGAATAGGGTAAGGCACACAATTAGTTGAACACCTAATTGTGCCTTTTTGTTGTGCACTCCCCTCCTCCTTGGAAGGGACTGTGAAAACATATGACACTGCACTCTAATGTAGGCTTTGTGGGCTAAGGCACAAGTTGTGAAGGGCCATTATCGTGCCCTGGAACAGAAGGTGGTTAAGAGGTCCTGGTGACGCACACTGAGACGTTCTGACAGCACTGTAGACCTAGAATTCATACTGGTCCAATAACACATCTACATCAAAACTGAAATACTTTTAAGCTGTTTAGTTTCTTCTATCTGACCTAACTTATTTTTGTGTGACTACAGTGACATGAAAGCAAACAAATGGATGCTCTAAAAGGTCCATACATGGACCATTTTATCAGCAGAACCCACCAGTTTTAACCTCCTTTCCCCATCCTGCACCCAGCAAGTGCACACACGTTGGTGTGAATTGCTACAGTACTTCAGATTATCTCAGGGTCTCAGATTAGACAGAATACTAATCCCATGGATTTTTTTTGTTTGTTTATAATTTCCAGTCCTTATTTTCCACCCTGAACATCTTGTGTCAATATTCAAAAAAAATGGAAAAGTCTCATCAACTGCATCATAGGACTTGGATGTGTTTTGGGCCATAGTGAACTTACTTCTTTGAAGAGTTCACCTTCTGCTTTAATATGAATCAACCCAAGCTTACCCTATTTTTGGGTGGTAGCACTCCATGTTGTTCTGATTCTATACAATGCCAAGCCTTGTACGTGCGGCCACGTGAAGCCACATCTTTACTGTTGTGCATCTGTGTGGTTTAGCCGAAGCTTATGGAGCTTTGTTAATGCATTACGTGAAGAAAAGCACACTCGTTTTGGTTCTCAGACATTCACTATGCAGCTGTGGTGAGGACAAACAGAGAACCCTTTAATTTTTTTTTTTTTTTTTTTTTTTGAGGAATGACATCTGCTGTGAACATCAACTTCATTCATAATATGTATATAAGAGCTCACTAAACATTCGTTACAGTGGGATAGGAACTGTTTGACTGTTCCTTGCATATATATTGTGATACTTTTTTAAAGAACTACTTTGCTGCCTCCCTGTTGCCAGCACTGAGACAGTTAACTGGCTAGACTGTGAAACCCATGCTGGCTGTCTTACAGCTGAAATGACAGTGGCTTTTCCTTGAAAAGGTAACAGAGGGAAAAAGACAGTACTCCCTGTCTTACGTGAAGGCAAAGCTGCAACAAAAAATCCAAGCAGTAACGTGGGTTTTAACAAAAAACCTATCACTCGAATTTCTGAGGCTCTAATTGTCTGTCCTCCCCATGGCTCATTGCTGACTGGCACATATAGTATAGCACTGAAATACCAAGCAGCAAGACAACTGTATTTGTGCTGCACCTACAGTGCTGTTTGTAGGCTGACTGTAGTCAAAGAATTCCCTAAATCATAGGTGGATTACTGCTGCTGCCTAGAGGGAACTGGGGAAACAGCAGAACAATTCTTTGTAGCTAGCTGCAGACTTCCAATTAAACCCAGCAACAAGGTGTATTTTGATAAAAGAGAATTGGAATGGATGGCTGATGCACTGGCAGATGTAATTTCCCAGGAAAAGTCCTGGAAAAAAACAGTTTTTTGGTCCTTACATACACTTCTTTTTCTACCACTGTTTGCACTCTCTCAGATTTTGTAAAAAGTCTGGCTACCTTATCCTTATCCTGTGTTCTCTCAGTTTCCTCCTTCCAGAGTCTCTTTATGACTCTTTCCCTTACCACAGCAGAAATCCCGTGCTCTATATGAAGTACTTCACATTTTCCACATACCTATTGTATAGAACTGATTTCAGCTACATGGCAACATACACACAGCCACCTCAGGGAGAAATTATAGGAAGCTGCATAAGGGTATGAACAGAACAATTCAGAACAGAAAATGAAAGCCAAAAGTTATTCTATGTATACACTAAGAGCAATTTGATCTCTTAAAATTAAGCGTTGCTTCACTTCCTCTCTGCTCCCTTCCAAAAACAACCTGTGATAAATGCACAAGTGGCTGCAACGTCTTCTTTAACTGAACAGCTTTTAGCATTAGCATTGCATCATCGCACTTATCAAGCAATTTGTTAACTCTCCATATACACAAGAAATTTTACTAGCTGCTGCTTTAATGTTTTAAGATTAAAACTATTTGCTGAAATCAGACAAATTCAGGTCACAGAGAACAGTACATTAGAAATCTTATCCCCAGTACAAACCTTTTCATCTTGTTAAAAGCTCTGACAAGGTAAGCCCAGAAGGAAAGAATTTCCATCCTACGAAAATTTTCTGAGAAACAAGCAGCTCAAGACAGAACAAAATCTACAAACAGAAGTTCCGCAGGAAGTTCCGCAGGGTGAATTCTGCCATGTATCATCTTCAGAAATGCTGTACTCCCTAGAACACTGTATTTCTCAGAAAATATTACCTGCTGAATCAGGGCAGCCCACCTGGAGTTCACCGGTTCCTCTGAGGGGAAAGGTCTGCATGAAGTCCTCAGGTACTGGTCAGGCAGGACACGTGGAGGAGCCCTACCTGCAGGGACCTTGCAGCAGGATTCCTACGAGAAATGGGAACAAGCCTTTGGAAAAATCAGGAAGCAAGGTGGTTTGGTTGAACAGACTGCCTTCCTCGCTTTGATAGTCCAAACCATTTCCTCCATCATCATCCTACGCCTGCTAGGTAGGAGTTTTCTTTACCTTGGCATTAAACCCTGCCAGCTCCTGCACTGACTCCTGCAGCTTGAAAAGCAGCACCCCAGCTGCTGATTCCAAACACGTCTTCTGTTTGGGTGTCTGGAGGGCTTGTCTGCAGTGCAGTTCTGCTTCATTTGGTACCTCTAGCAAAAGAAAAGCATTTCTAACATGACACAATTGTGTGTCCACACAAGTTTTTGGGTTTAAAGATTTTTGTTTTTTTTTTTTTAGTTTTACCATTTATCAATAGCTTTGAATTTGTTATTGAAATACACTTGTCTGAATTAAACACTGTTTTCAACAACTTTTTGTACAAAAATGAACTAAGAATAAAAACTAAAACAAGAAATTGTAAACCAAATACACCCAGCTGTATTTTTAAAAAAGTAAGCATCACTAAAAGGCACTTTAAAATACCAGCTCACCAGTATCCATCTCCAGAGAGGGGATTTTAACTACGGAAGCTGATGGGTCACTCGGTATCACTTGGAAAGCAAAGTGTATTTTCAGCACTTCGTCTCCCTCCATGCATTACCTTGTTATTTCAGATTGCCCTTCAAGTCAACCAAGTACATGCATGTTTATACCATGTAAAAAGATTTAATTGTACAGGCATTTCACATCAAAATAATTGGGAAAGTCTTCACTCTAAGGAATAATTTGTCATAAAAATACTTTTGTGATTTTTAGATATCCACAATGAAGGTAAAAAATAGTACAGTCAAATGAACTGCAGTTGAACGACAGATGTCATTACATCTGAAAGGATTAGAGTGGTGTTGGCGTAATCCCATTAGCGGTGAAAAAATACTTTGGAAAGAAAAAAAAAAAAAAGACTGACAGAGCCTGCTCTGACAATAAGTAGCAAGATTTACAGTCTTCAGCCAGGCTTCTAACAAACGAAAGCCCTACTTCAGAAAACAATGCAAAACCCAGACTCCAAAGGTAACACTGTTATAAAACAAGTAGTAAGAATGATACCTAATTGAGATCAAATGGGGATACAGTAAATGCTATGCTAAGACCCCTTATCCTCTCTTACTTCAGCAGTTAAAGAATAAAGCCATAAAGAAATCAATTAGAAAAAAGCTGGTATTTTAAATACATTTGAATTGTCGAATAACCACCCTTAAAATACTTTGCTCATGCACAGCTGGGTGAGCACAGTTAACATTCACAATAGTAATGCTTTTATCTTTAAGGGACGAAAACTGCTTGGGTTTTGTTTTTTTAAACTTGAGGCTGCTACTAATTTGTCACTGTTCTGCTTTCCCCCCCCTTTTTGGGGTCCTTTTGAAAATATTACGGCCAAAACTACAGGCTATTTTTCCAAGCTATATTTTTCTTACACAGTATGCAAACTCAGACAGCAGTGGTAGGACTAAATAAATATCGTAATTTCTGATACTTATTAAGAATCATCTCCAAATCCTTTAGAAAATAGCAAATAAGACAAATTTTATGGGAAAAGCAGTATGGTTTTTCAGACTACCCAAAACTAAGAAGATGTCACCTGCTTACACTAGGAAGCTATTCTGTCAATCAGTGTCACTGCTGAAACCTTTCTGATCATCCTGCTCTCCTCCAACAACTCTTTATTTTATTTGTGGTAGTCTTGCATTTTCATTTACAGGACTAATACTCCAGATCACACACCATGTTGTTCAACCAATCTTGTCTCAAGACACGAGTCTCCAGTTATCATAGGGCAATAATTCTTAAATAAATACAGATGTCTGGCATCAAGATTAAAATGTGACTTTTTATGACATTCTGATTATTTTAAATAAAAAGCCTACAAAGCAAACTCAACAAGTAGGTGACAGAGAAGTTACTCGTGTGAAAAAAATAAATTCAGAATCTTCTGTGTTATTACAGTAATAAACATTCAACATCGTGTATAAAACAAATGCACATGCAAGATAGTAAATGAAGTGGCAAACATTTTTAAATAACATCTTTAATTAAAGTTTTTGCAAAGGCAAAATATTAAACTTAAAATAGGTCTTAGTACATCAAAATACTAAGTTCTCTAATTGTATTCCAAGCATGGCCTTTGAAACATAATATCCTGTATATCACAGAGGAGCAACCTTGATCTGCAATTGTACAGAATGAATTTTACAAACATAATAAATATATTTACCCCCTTACACATAACAGTATATGTACAACAGCAGTTGACAATAGTAGCTCAGAACAGCAAAAAAGGATATTCCCCCACTCCATGTTCTATTGGTACCCTATGCACTCTGGAACATGTCTCATTGGATGACTGTACATATAGCTAACCCAAGGTAGTTCACCCTGTTAAAAAAAAAACAAACTCCTTTTGTTCCACAATGTCAAATCCACCAAATAATAATTAAAAGACACACTGCATGAACTCCCTAAAAAAAAAAGTAGACAACAGGGAAACCAATGGACTGTTTTTTTACACATTTCCCACCCAATCACAGCAATGGGAAAACAAGACTTTAGATGCCAGACACCAATACAAAACAATGTGCAAGTTTCTTCGTCTTTTATAGTCATTACTCTCCAAGTCTGAGAACAACTCTAATTTCAGTTGGGTGTGTGTGGATGGGGGTGCGGCACACAACAAACCCCACGACGCTGTGTAAAGCAGCCCAGTGTCAACCAGTGCGCATTATCCTAAAACCACTCTTCACCTCCTGAAAGACGTTTTATTGCATTCGATTAGGAAGCTTTTGCTTTGGGAGGAATTTTGGTTCTTCTCATTTTGTTTTTAAAGGATTTTTTTTTTTAAAACAAGTTGAGGAGATTGAATCAAAATGAACCGTAGTTAACAAGGTCTCTAACTGCTTCACTGGAATTAAGGAATTTTCCTCTGCTAATGTTTTACGGTGACGTAATTACTGCTAACTGTCAAGTGGTGGAATTATTTTCACAGACAACTAAATTTACTTTTAACACTCCTATTCTGCAGCAGAAATAGAAAAACGTTTGTAAAAAACCTGTTCCATGAAAAAACATGCTCTTTGCTCTTTTCTAGAAACTGTGCTTCAGAATCAGGTATCTTGTTCTTGGAAACTAACTCAGACCATAATTATCACTTCAAATTGTGTTTAGGAAATTGCATGATGCTCAAATGCAACTTGTGAGTACACTGAGGGAACGAGGAGTATGAAGCCTCAAAGAAATCTTGTCACTAACCAGCAACTCAGGGGGAATAAAATCACATTTTTATTTAAATAGTCCAATATAAAGTTCCTTAAGTGACTAAATTATCTACCATCTCCTTAACAGAAAACATATTTCCATTTGTTTTCAACTTAGATGTTTTTAAATGATTGCACACACTAGAACCCAACAGAATTAGAGCAAAAAAGCTGCTTTTTTGATTGAAGCACTGCAGGAAATTTACTCTCTCGGGAAACCAAAAAAAAATAAAAATAAAAAAATATCATACTGGCAAAACAGGTATTCTGCTGAAACTGAAAAGGCACAAGACTCCCAATTTTGCCCAGTTGCTCTGCAAGTTTCCATCAGCCATCGTGGTTATAATTATGGAGTTATCTTTCCCCATTTTTTCCGTCATAAAAAGGTGCTCCATTATCTGTGCAAATTTTAACATAAGCCCTCTTGAAATCATTAATTGTTTCCATAATACTGAACTATTTGAAAGAAAAAAATCAGCAACAAAAAATATTTCAAAGGAAAAAAAATCATTTATGAACTATGAACATGGGAATCCCTTGCCCTCTGAAAGGAATGGTTTCTGTGGAACCTAGTGAAATGGTCTGTTCAGTTACATTGTTAAAACCATGATTAAAATTCAAGTACAATAGTAAAATTAAGCAAACTACATTCTTACAGCAAGCTGCTACAATAAAATAAAATTAAAACATGCTTTTTGACTTAAAAAAGGAACACTTGATGTAGCAATAAGAGCACAGTTTGGTATGGTCATGTCTGACTGGCTTTCAGAAAGCTTCACAGGTACTTGTATTTGAAGACAAAACTTATCTGAAAAGCATACCATACAATTACCTTGCAAGAGACTGTGCAAGTTCAGATAGCTTCATACATCCTTTAGAATAATACAAGCTTAAGTTACCTGTAATGTTCTGCTATCCCTTAAAAATAAATAAAAAGGCTATGCAGCTTCTAGTATGCATATGTGGGTGAAAAAATGACTAAGACGTATGAAAATAAAGTGTTGTCCATGTAATCTGGGTTCCAGTAGCATAAACAGGAATCTATAAAAAAAAGTGATTTTTTTTTCTTTTTGTTGGTTTGGTTGTTCAGTGTGATGGGAATTCTTCTGAAGCCCATTACTTAAGACTCACTGGCAATAGATATGGAAAAGGTGAGGGAAGGAATTAGTTGGTAAATTACTGACTTCATTGCCGTTGTACATAGAAGTGTCAACAGTGGTAAAAATAAAATAAAGTATCTGCTTTGTTCAGAAGAAAGCAAACAGCAGTTTGACATACCTTGAAGCCCCGAGCCAAAAATGTACTCTAAATGATGATGACATTACTTAAGAATGAATTAGAAAAAAATACCAATTAACTTATCATAAAGCTTATGTATGTAGATAGCTTACTAACAACCACATGGTTCTAGACACCGCCTACAGGCAGTTTTAGTCTTTATCAATGAGAGCACAGGTGTACAAAATCACAGCAAAAAAACACTCCTTGCAATGTATTTGGAGTTTGTTTGTTTGTTTCTTTTACATACTATTGAGACTATGAATGAACATACCTGAAAGCACGTAATTCAGAATGAAAACTAGGGCAGTGCTTATATACTGCCAAAATACACTTGTGACTTTGTTAAATAACGTTTAGTAAGTTTCTTTCTCAAGATTAAAAATAAAGTCAGAACTCATGGGTCAAATGTTTGCTTCTGTAAGTCTTCCCCAATTTATTTAAAATCATCTTTGCTGTTCTCCATTTCATTGCCTTCCCAAGCACCCAGTGAAAGACATTTTTTTGAAATGGTGAGCCACACGAACATTCCCTCCTCAACAGTTTCTGAAGTATAATGCCCATTCCCTCTCCTCATCCAAAAGTAACTGCATTTCTGAAAGCAGGGTTTACAAGAATAACCTATGCATAAAGAAAAGGTGTTCAAGTTCTCAGGAGGAGGGGAACCAGGGGGGAGCAACCTTGTTGCTTTTCACACACACCAAAAAAAAAAACAACACATACCTTTGGAAAAGAGAAAGTCGCTACACAAGATTTAGTGCATCCAACTGCTCGATTTTCTGTTACCAAGTCAGTCTAAGGATGCTTTAACAAAATTTGTGTTCTCAAAAGCTGTGCAGCTCTCTTCGTGAGATTATATGCCACCTGGAAACTTTAGAGAGATTAACTGCTGCAGGTAACTTATGGCTATACTTTTCAGTAAAGCTGATCTTTGATTAACAGAGTTGCAGCCAGGATGTTAGAATTTTCACGTTACTTCCTATATTAAAAATTTAGTCTTTCTTGTGTTCTGTTCAATTATTTGTGGATGTCTGGACTACAGATGTAGTAAGTAGGTAAAGGAATGCATCTATTATGTGATTATCTACACATCTGATTCAAAAGCTCTCCAAAGCATTTTTAAGAAGTCAATGAAAATTGTATTATTCGTTTCAGCTCAATGACGCTGAACCACCACCAAACAGCAAGAATATAGTTTAAAAGTTAAGCAGTCTGACTTTGGGACAGGGGGAACCCAGAGCTACAGGTGCTTAGTATTTAAAAAAAATACAGCCCCAAATGAAAGGTATCACTCACATAAAATAATTTTGAAATATAAATGATCATTTTACCATTTTATAATTGCTAGGAACAACAACTCGTTTATGGGGAACTGAACTGAAAACAACAAATAGATATTATAATTAATGAGCATATCAGAATTAAAAATATTTTCCTTATACAAGTTATTTAAAATTTAACACCTTAATTCTTACCCTTCTGTACAAAGCTTGCGCGCAGTTTAAGTAACATTCTGACCATCCTCACTACCAAAAGGAAGTGTTCAAAGCAAAGATTTGTACACACAATAAGCATTTTCAGATTAATAATCTATCAAAGGGAAGAGTTCCTTCAATCAGTGGAAGAAGTATTTTAAAATCTTAAACCAAGGGAAGAAGGGGGGACAAAGCCTTACATGCTAAATACCAGCTGTAGGTACCTGTATGTAGAATTGATAATTAAGGTATTCCTAACACACAAAACCAGCTCCCAGACAATGCTATAGCTGCTACAGTCCATGGCTTGCTCATCTGAAGTAGTGTCTTTGTTGCCACATTTTACCTTTGTTCCAATACTTTTGTTTATGCTTTATTTCTGATGTGCAGATACACATTTTGGTTGGAGTATAAGTCCAAGTCTCAACCTTTCCTGCGTTTGATTTTTTTCCTTTTACAGGGAGTTTTTTTTTTTTTGTTTTGTTTGTTTTAAAAACTTCACCATTCTGCATCCCCAATGGCTTTGGAAAATACATAATCTCTTCCATTAAGATTCATGATGCCATCTTTGAGATGAAATTTCCATTTGTTTTTACTTCTATGGATCTAAAAATAGGGAAAAAAGTTGAAGTATTACTCTGCATCAGAAATGGGTAGTAATACATAAAGTACATTTTACAGGCAAGAAAAATGAAAATAACAATTAGACACACATTACTAGATTGCTATAAACATCTTGAAAAATCAATTCTGCATTTAACTATGGCAAACAAAGCCTAATGATGCATCTAGCAGCATTTTTAGCTTCCATTTTTTAAACCAGGGAAGACTCTAACAGCAACTGATGAGAAACCATGCAACCACAAAGGCATTGTAAAATCCAAAGCACTTAGAACATTTTCAGATGTGGTTGAAAAGAAAAAATGAAAAGTATATATCCACTTCTGCTGCTTTTATATGATTAAATTATTTTTGATTGTTACATGAAACTCCACTTGAAAGTCAGATATTCTTATTTCAACCACCATAACAAAGACTAAAGTTTTAAATTAGTCCTGAAAGAGCCAACCACTAAATTTATTCTTTGCATCTCTTGTCTAAACTCCATTTTGCTTGCAAAATGGTTTGTTTACTTTATGTACAGACAATTAACATATTCAACTTTCAACTTATAATATTATATGAGTTTGACTCTGGAATTTGGAATGTTAAGTATTGGTTAAAAGGCAAAAGATTATTTACAAGATTTTCAGCCTAAAAATCTCTACAATAGAAAATGCACAAGATGATATAGCTGATAACACATATATGCACTAGTCTTCTATACTTTTTCCTCAATGGTAGGTCATTTTATATGGTTTACATTCCAATTCTCATCTCAAAGTGTCAGGTGAGGAAGGTAAGATCTCCAGATGGAGATGATGGAATGAAGCTGAATGTTCAAAAAGATTCTAGCTTCCACTTTAAACTAGTCTTTCCAGTTAAAATATTAGACATTTAAGGTGTGTATAAAAGAAATTCATAAAGAAAATTCAAAAAGAAATTCATAAAGATTATGCTGGCAGATTAGCCCAGCTATCTGCATCAGCCCAAGAAAGACTGAGGTAGAAAAAAAAAATGAAGACATTCATTCCATTCCTCATCTACAGCGAGTCCCTATCATGACAGTCTGTGACATAATGGATATTCACGTTACAATAGATATTCCAATTACCATAGAATAATAGAAAGAATAAAACAGCTTTATTCCTGTTCGCTTTACAAAAACATCCATGCAGAATTAACTCTAATTTCTTCGTGCCTATTCCCAAACCAGTAGTACCTGACTAAAGGAAACAGATGACCCATGCGGTCAAGGAGATCAGAAAACATACAAGGACATGAAATAGTAATAAGTACTACTGGTACTACTAGAAGCACTACTGCTACCAAGAGTAGAAGATTTCAATTATCTTATGCCTTCTGAGTAAAGGTCAATGTGCAGCACACTGGGGCTGTTTTAGGTACTGTAAAGTTCAGTCCTACTTCATGAAGAAGCTAATTCAGGACCCCACAGAACATAGAACCATCTTCTTGGTCTAAGACAGTGAACTGGGGGCTTCAGTCAGAAAACATCCCCAGAACTGACAACAAAGACGTAAGACAAGCATTTTCCCTGGGCTAATAAGTTGGCAATGAACACCCTACAATGCTGTATATGTAAATTTATGTTCTTATGTTTAATTTAAAACTAAGAGAAACTGACCAAAATTCAGTCTAAAGGTAGAAGAGTTTTTGTATGTTTTTTTCCAAAAGAAAGCATACTGTAAACACAGAGCAGAAGATCACCAGTACGATTAAGCAGCAGGACAACCAGATATTCAAGGAAAGCAAAGATCTTTCAGAAAGCTGAAATGCTGTCCAAAAGAGAAAAGATCATTGTAAACTACACCAGATTAAACAAAAGTGTCATTAAGCTCTCTTAAAAAAAAGTTTAGGAAATTTTACAATAGGCATATAAAAATCAAGGAAACCCCACCGCAATTTTTCAAGTTTCATCAAGGACAATAAGTCTCATCGTTTATTATTAATGCTGTAGAACTACAGTACTCAAACAATCACTAGTACTATTATCTGCTCTGTGGTCAATTTAAGCTAAGTTACTGGAATCAGCAAATTAGCTAACACGAAAAAGACTGTCTTATATGGCGTACTTGCACCTCCAAATGGCACTCAACACAAATCTCTTATCAGAAACTTTGGAGTTGCTGTAAGGTAAGCAGGAGGGTCCTCTGATAAATTGGTAAAAGATGGGAAACCAAGAACACTGTTACTACAGTGAAATGAGATTATTCCAAAAGATATTTGTGCTAGCTGAAGTGTGCATAGTTTAAGAATTCACTAATCATCTGGAAAATGACAAATCATCACCGATCATACAAAGAAGAACAGTTACTGAAGAGCTGCAGAATGACATCACTGTCCTAACTCATTGTGTAACAAAACAATGGTGACATTCAATGTATATTGAAGGCTGTAAGGATGAAAAAACAATTGCACAGATAGAAAAAATGATAGGTTTGAGTGGACAGTTACAACTCAGGAATGAGATCCCAGTGTCCCAAAAGACTTTTCTATGAAAACATCAGCTCTGTGTCCAGTGGGGTCAAAAGCACACATGAAATACTACAGGACACTGTTGCTCCACTTCATAAATGGAAGGTTCGACTGTAACTGAATAGCTCTGATCCTCCCTTAGCATTATCCACACACACACACATATATATATATATATACACATATGTATATGTACATATACAGAAGGATACAGAGAAATAAAATACCTCTGAAGAATGAAAGAAAGAGTACTCAAATGTTTGGAAAGCTGTACAAGTAACAACTATCCAAAGCGTAGTTCTAATTTCAAACAGAGACGACTGAGGAGGCATACGATGATCTATGTTACCGTATGAGGTACCAAGGATGGCGGAGCGCTCTGTGAGCATCATCGCTACCTGTTCGCCCTCATTTCATTGTTCAAGATGCACCTGCTGTATCAGCTGATGCAGGACACAGTATGTTGTACAAGACAGTGAACTTTGTTCAGAACAACTGAGCTGTTGGTTTTATATTTTAGAAAAACAAACTGAACAACAATTGTTTGATAAGTGAAGTGTTTCCAGAGCACTAGAGGCTTCATGGTGGACACTTCCCTACTGAGTTCAAGTTCTTAACTTTGCAAAGGGTGAGTAGTTCTTGTTGCTCAGCCTTAGCAGCTCCCAACAAGCTTTTCTAACTGCTATTTCGAGCTCCCTCACTGCCTTCATGAACTGCCTTGAAACTAACAATTCCAGAGTACGGTCTGGAGGAGAAAGACAGCTAGGATGTAGATATTGATATTACTTTCCTCAATCTGATGACAAGCACAAATAGAATACAGACATAACTGAATATTTTCTATCAAAATCATTCTTTGCAATGACGGGTTTTTTCTTCAACAATCTTTTCTCTGCTTTAAAAAGGATCCTTATTCCTCACAGTGCAAGTAAACTCTCACAGGCGAAGAAAGAAAATCCATATTGAATAATCTTTCTGCATACTACTTCAATAAAAAAGTGCCAAGAGCCTCTGGACAAATTTAAAACAATTCCAGACATAAATGTATCCTCACATATTTCAGGGCAAATATAAAGAAAGAAATTAGTCATTCAAGGGAAGACAGGACAGCTCAGTGGAATTTAAAGCAAAATAAGTATAAGCATTCCATATTGCTTTTTCAAAATAAAAAAAAGCATGGCACAGAAGGAACATTCTCCTCTGAAAACTATTTAGTCACCACAAAGAGACATTTTTAGTGATCAATAAGTAGTTTTCTAACAAGTCTTAATCTTAATGACTACTACTTTCATTTGTGGCTACAACACAACAAAACTTGCAAGAGTTCACTTCTCATGAGCCCAGAGGACTAACCCTTTTTTAAAAATAAGTCAGACATGATAAAGAAAAAAAAAGAATTCAACCAAACTTTTCTAAGCTTTCCTCACTACCACCAAGTCTATCAAAAAACACCTTTCAGAGACCCATTTTAAAAACAGTTGTCAGTTCTTACATTAACATTCATATTATAATCTTTACAGATCTACCTATACTTGACAGTCACACAGATATTTCTGTGTCACTTAAAAGTTATGACTTGATAGGAAGAACAGAGAAATTAGAACTCTCACATTTATATTTTACCTTATCATACTGGCACACAACAACATTTTCTGTATCGAACAGTTCTTGTCCTTCCTCATCACTCACATCATCTTCACTGTTAAGAGGCTCCTGGAAGAAACGTGTGAAAAGTTACACTGTAAGGTTATTACTGTTACTTCAATTACTCATATCAGGCTACAGTCTATGAGCTATGAAACTAAATAAACATCTGACACGTGAAGTATTAGGCTTCCCAGTGGAGGAATCAAGTACATTTCCTTTCTCCCCTCCATGATGATTCCTCAGGAGATGTCCTTAACAATTTCAGTGCCCAACTTCAATGTTCAAGCCAGATTCTGGGCACTGTAGCCTTTCAGCACCACAAACATTCTTACTCCGTTATTGCAAGTGTTCTGGTGCTTGTCATTTGCTTTTACAAAAATCTATCACTACGCAGATTTTCATTTTTCTAAAGCCTCTAAGCAGTGGAAATGCAACATTACCCACATCACTCCCTACATGCCACTAGAAATACAAACTCCATGACTTAGTTATGTTTGTAACAGAAACAGACCTCAACAAAAGCAGAAAGTTTTTAGGGGAGGAAAAAAAGGTGTTTTTAAGATGATCTTGCATTGATACATAAAAAATAACTTCCCTAGATGTTCTAGTATTTTCACGTTCCTTAAAAATTACTTTCAATTTTTCCTCTTTCTACCAAAGGTCTCTCCACCTTTCAAATCTTTCTAAGCTGTGCCATTTCCTTTATCATTTTACTATTTCTATTTACTATTTTACTCTGCATGTCTTATGAAGATAACCAAATAGCTTCACGAGGATACTTACAAATATCACTACTCAACTGCAAGTCTAATTTCTTCTTTCCAGCACAGCCTTCCCACCTGTGCTTAAGAGGATTGTCTTAAAGCTCATTTCTAAACTGCATACCTCTTCCAGATCCTTCTTGCTCCTCTCCTCAAGCATCTGGCAGTTTGTATTGCCAAAACCGAATTCTGATGCACTAAATTTTTTTCAGTATGGTGAGAATAGTACAGCTGAAGTTTGTTTCCCCCCCACATCTCATCTAAGCAGCAAATATTTTGAAAGCTTAAAACAACCACTAATAAAAGCAGAACAGCTTTTCTTAAGACTTCCGTGTAATCCTCATCTTCCCACCTGCCCCAAAATATATAAGCTATACTAGGGAAATGCTAATGAGGGAAGAAAAAGGCGTACTAGAAGTCCTAATTTCTTTCAAACTAATGTTATATTTAAGTGACTTGAAAAACTTTTAATGGACTGCTCTACTCATTAACTAGCTCTTGATGAACACAGGGAGCAAAAATAACAGGGGCTCTCTGGCATGCTGATAATAAAGCCTTGGCATATAAAAAAATAGCACTAGCATTAAAACAATATTAAAGAACACTTGATATTTAAGTATGATGACCTATACTTTTAACGCATTCAGAGTGACATCTGTACTGGTGCTTAGCTGCCTGCCAGCTTAAAGCATGGCAGTCTTAGTGTTTTATTTGAAAGAAAACTATATACCTCGAAGAATATTCCTATAATCTTGAGAATATCACTTCTATCCCTGTACTTCAGTTTATTTCCCCTATTGAGGTGGTGGGATGGGGGAGAGAATCAGGAGGGGAAAAAAAAAGTAAAAGCTCATGAGTTGAAATAAAGACAGTTTAATAGGACAGAAAACGAAGAGAAATAATAACGATGGTAATAATGAAAAAGGTGATGTGGATTCAACTTGTAATGGAAAAATATTGTTTGACACCACTGTAAATGTATTACAGAAAAACTGATTTAACTCCTTAATAAAAAATTTAAGTTTTATCTGCATATAATATATGGGTGATACAGATGGTGAAATGCTACAACTGCTCCTCATACTGGCATTTTAAATTATATCGTAAGATAATTGGAAAGGCTGCAGAGAACTGTGGAAGTGATCTGATAGTTCAAAATGCATTTTAGGGATAGATTTAGGAAGTGCTCAATTTCCTGTCAGAAACTGAAATAAAAGTACTTTTAGCTTATTAGGATTTTTCTTCTGCGTGGCTTTTTGGTGTAACAGAACAAAACCTGGTAAGAACCACTGGCTCAAGTTCAAAACCAAGCAAATTCAAAGTCTAAATTAAGCACAGTGTTAAGAAGGCAGCAAGTTACTAAGAACATTCACTCCTGCTCCTGACTTTATTAATCAAGGATGTGCTTTTAAGAAGGTGTTTTATAATCTGATTTGAGTTCTTGGGCTCCTTCTAGTTTAACAGAAAGCAACTAAACAGTGAGTAAGATACAGGCCAGACCACGTTATTTGTCTCCTCAGTGTATTAAAAATATGCTCTCCTTTTGTCATTCTTCCTAACATCTTGCTATTATACGCACTCAGTCCCAAAAGCAGTTGACTACTTCTGTTTGCTTGTGAAGGTTTCATGGCTGATCTTTCCACATCATCAGAAATACTACTGAAGTTTTCAGAAGGGTATTATAATTAACAGTATTTTCTGCTCCCACCCTACACACACCAACTGCATTTCAAGGTGCTCTGCTAACAACAGTTTCCACAGACTTAATATGGGAAATTAATAAATTTAAGTACAAGGATAGAAGTGATATTCTCAAGATTACGGGAATATAACATTCCTTGAGGTATACAGTTTTCTTTCAAGTAAGACTAAAAGACTGTTATGGTTTAGCCCAGCAGGCAGCTAAGCACCACAGAGCCATTTGCTCACCACCCCCATGCCCCAGTGGGATGGAGGAGAGAATCGGGAGGAGAAAAAAAAGCTCACAAGTTGAAATAAAGACAGTTTAATCAGAGAGAAAAGAAAGAGAAATAATAATGATAATAATAATAATAGAATATACAAAGCAAGTGATGCACGATGCAATTGCTCACCACCCACTGACTGATGCCCATCCCCGAGCAGCAGTCCCCCCAACCCTGGCCTGCCACTCCATATAATTGTTCAGCATGACACCATATCATTACGGTACGGGATATCCCTGCAGCCAGTTTGGGTCAGCTGAGCTGGTTCTGTCCCCTCCCAGCTCCTTGCACACCCCCAGCCTCCTCACTGGAAGGGCGGTGTGAGGAGCTGAAAATTCCTTGGCTTCGTGTAAGCACTGCTCAGCAACAACTAAAACATCAGTGTGTTATCAACATTATTTTCATTCTCAATCCAAAACACAGCACCATGCCAGCTACTAGGAGGAAAACTAACTCTAGCCCAGCTGAAACCAGGACACGGGAATATAATTTTTGAGGTATATAGTTGTCTTTGAAATACTGTTGAGAAAAAAAAATAAAAGCTAAATAGATGCATACTTCAATCATCTAAATTAGGGTTAATTTTACCTCTTCAACCTGGCCATCTTCACCTCCATCTTTTTCTTTGTCCTCCTCTTCATCATCATCATAGTCTTCTTCCTCATCTTCTTCTTCTTCAGACGATGTGTCTCCTGCTCCATCAACTTGAAGAACAAGTGGTGCTTGTGGTTGTGCCTGTTGCTGTTGTGGTTGCTGCTGACCAGCTGCAGGAATCTGTGCTTGAGCTGGTGTAGGGGCTGCCACTGTTGTAGGTATGACTTGTGTTTTATTTCCTGTAAACAGGATCTGCTGAGGCTGAATAATTACTCCTGTCTGCTGGGAAATCCCTCCAGGGATAGGAGCCAAAACCTGATGAAATACCATTGCAAGTACAGTGACTGATAACATAACAGGCTACCACACTACTTACAGAAAACGATTAAAGCACATCAGTCCAACTTGGACTAATTAGAGAAACAAAAGTTACAAATACTCTACCTATATTAGATAATTTAATCTTCAATAGCAGCTTCTCTCACTACTTGGTGTTCACTTTCTGCACTTTGTGTTGCTAAACCAAAGAAAACCTACTGTCTCATTTTCCATTCTAGTAGCTAGCACTACCATAATCATCCCAAGTTCTAAGCACAGTTAAGAAATGTTTAAATTCAAATAAAAAACTATTTTTAAAGCTTCTTCATAAAACACTAAACTCTCTACATATTCTTATTCATGTCTAAACTGCTGAACTCTTGACACAATACTAAATTCAATGCCCACACATTTTGGATGTACAGTTGCCCTTGTAGCTGAACAAAAATCGTGGCAAAACATACTGTATTCAGTAATAAAATGTCCAGTTTGGGGTTTTGTGCTTTTTGTGGGGCTATTTTTTTTTAAAGGTATTTTCTTCTATATGTTATGTAACACAGAATCATTTTAACTAGTAAACACATTTGTGAAAGGATGCAGATTAACATTATGCACATAATTGTCATCGGAGCCACATAAAGCATTTTTAAACTAAGGCCAGTCGAAATTTTGCAAGAATAAAAATGACATTTAAAGCAACATTTCAAAATTATTAAGAACATTCCTAATGAAACCTTCTTTTTTTTCCAATATATTATTACTGTCTTTGTACTCCATTTCAATTTGCCATCAAAAATGCAAACTTGATTAATTATTACTATCAGGTTTCTACTTTCAGGAGTATATATTATTATTTTTTCTTTACCTGCTGTATAACCGGTGCTTGTACACCACCAGGTTGCATTTGTGGTATGACCTGCTGCTGTAGAACAACTGGCTGCTGTGGCTGAATGATGTACTGAGCTCCATTTGCAGTCCTAACTACTTGGAGGATCTGGCCTGTAATAAGATAAATAATTATCAAATGAATCAAAGAGGAGAAATACCCATTTAAAATTATTGCAGTTTAGAAACTTGTTTCCTGGAAGAACACTTATAACAATTAAAGAGCATTTGTGGTCTGTTTTCACCAGGGAAGACACTAGACTATAGCACCTGTGTCAGAAACAAAGAGCTAATAAGGCTGTTTACCACTTCTGATTATGAAGTATGCAAGCCAAAAATAATTTACACATGCAATCCAAGACTAAACCTTTAATGCAGCACAGTATTTCAAATATTAGTTCCTATTTATGAACATAACTTATGTTTTAAAAGATAAATTTTACAGATAGAGACAAGCAAATATATACCAAACCAAGAAGTACAGGTACTTACACCACTGAAGGTTTAGCCACTGCTAATGCTATGTTATTTCCAGGGTCTTGTCAGACGGCCCCCCATTCCCAGACTCCAACTGGAGTCCCTCCAGTTACCACACTGTTAGAAATTCTTCCCTGCATAACTTTCCTTACAATATTAACACGCAGCTGCCTTTTGGAAAAGTCTGTCCTTACACTAATTATTCATTTCTCCTTCCTTTTCCCACAATACCTACTCATTTCTTTAATTACCCTATAGCTTTATTACACCTGTCCTCACTTCACAAAACACAAAGACTCGCCTTCAGAGATGGCCTCCAACTCTGAAAAGAGAGTGCCAGGACATACTTCAATACACTTTTTACATTTCTATTCAGAAAGACAGAGGAGGAGGAGAAGAAATGAAATTAGATAATCCTCAACTTCACACCTTTCCCTCAAACAATGATTTTTTCTGTTCTCCCTCCACAGCAAAATGCAAAGTCCTGTTTAATCAAACAGGTGAGTACATCTGGAAGAAGGAAGGAAGTACAGTTCTGCAGGCCATCCTAGTCCGTTCTTCAAGAAAACACACTACAAACAATTTTAACTGAAAAAGAAAATGACGACCATAACAAAAGTAACAAATATAATACTCCTGTAAAGCACAGATGTGCTTCCTTAAAAACTGGAAGGACTTAAATTTCTAGAACAGCTACACATTTCAATTTCATTTCAACTACATATCCATTAAACATTCGGATGTTTAAAGCAGGGAGGCTAAGTCACAAGTGATTCTGAGTAGACTAAGTGAATTATTCTGGCAAGAGCAAGTGATTCTAGAAAACTGAGCCTTCTCAGATCTTCCTTTACTGTCGACACAGAGTCTACCTAGAATCAAGCTTGCATAATACATGTACAAGTACATAAAGCATCAGTTAGGCTGTTCATAAAAATCACGTTTATACTTTAAGTGTACGGCATGACAGGATTTAAACATGATAAATCTAAAATAAAATTAGCATTGCCAGCAAAATTAGAAATTCCACCATGTGCTTAGCAGATACCCAAAACTTTAATACACTCCTCATCTGCAGTCACAGATGAAATGATGCTGATCTTTTATAACCAGTCTAGTATCTCTGCTCTGATCATGATTCATAAAATTCAGAAATATACAAAGCGGAGAGACAGCAATGCCTGTCTTCTTGCTTCATGCACCTGTCTAAAAAGCACAGAAGACGTGCACAGAATCTAACCCAAACCGCTGTTAGGTTCATAGGACTAACCAGTTGGCGAGCAAGAGTCCAGGAGTCTAGTGAAGAGATGACACTACTGCCTAAGGGTTGATTCCCAGATTTTGATTTTTATAGCAAGGAATAAAATCCAGGATTTCTCCCTCCCAAGCACGCACAAAACCATTGTTTGACCTCAGTGTTACGACAGTTACCTGAATTTGTAAGTATCTGCTGAACAGGAGTAACGCCAGCAGGGAGAGCCAACGTAGCTGCAGTGGCTGCGGCACTCTGAAATACAGAAAAGCTTTTTAACCACAAGTGTTATTGCCAGTGTTCCATGTCACAACATACTGCCTGAAAATACGTACCTTTTTTTATATTGCTATTTACAATGTTTGCACACATGCAATCAAAAAGCAGGCATTAATCAACTGTGTATTATAATACATATAAAAAAAATTCCCTTCTTCCTCAATAGGAAGAAGACAAGTAACAATCACTAAACATCACACCTAAACCCAGCTGCACAGTGTTTCTTGGTTTGTCTTTATGCTCAGCAGATTTTGTTCTCCTCTGCCCTGTCTGCTGACCTAATACAACACTGCATTGCTAGGGTGGCTATTTTACTTGCACACTTTCAAATCCGAAGGAAAACACGGTACTTAAACAAGGATCACGTTCACCTATCCTGTTTTCACAAGGAGTTTGCAATTTTCTTCATTCTACAAATGATTTGCATTTCAAGTTCCAAATAACATACCTCTTTTGTGAGAATATATGCATATAGTGTACTGACTGTTGACAGAATGACTGATATTTTCTCTCAAGACATCTGGCTAAAAGAAAAAGCCAAGGACTCTCAATGGATAACGATTCTATCTTACAAGGAAATTGAATTCCAACACACTCACGTGAGTTCCAAACATAAAAATCTGCATTAAGTCCTTTACTCACACAGGGACATAGACTTCTCCGGAGGCTTCTCCATTTCAAGGGTCTAACTTCAATTACCTTTTGAAAAGCCTCCCTTCCCTCATCATAGAGGAACTATGGGAGATTACTGTCTGCTACAGAAAGGATTTAAACTTTGTTACTGGGTAGAGCATATACCTCTTGTTCCTAAGAAATATTATCTCCCCTTACTAGCTGATCCATATAGTAGTTACAATTTCCGAAATAAGAGAACACCAAACAAAGCTTGAAAGTGCTTTACTGCATCCTCATGTCCCAAAGGCAGATAAATAAATTCTCATTCGTCTCTGCACTCCAAGACACTCAAGGTCAAATCCAGTCTCTAATACCAACCTAAAAGTCTATTAGAAATACACAATAATTCCAAATAAATTCTGTAAAAGGGTATTTATTGAATAGTACTCTTCTGCCGTATACAACTCATCTGCATTTTGACAACAGCAGAGTTTTAAAATTCCTGCATACTCATTTTTGCCCGAAGAGATCTAACTGAATGGAGACAGGAAAAGAAAACACAAAACATTTAACCTTTGTACTATGGGAGTTACAAATTAAATTGAAATAGTTATAAAACATTTTAGAAAACTGTAGATATTATTGTGCTCTCAGCCCCTGGGTAAATCATGCCATTTAAGTAATGAAGTTCACATTCTTTTCTATAAGGTAAGCAGCTAATGGAGAACTGAAGGTTATGCAAGTTGCTGATGCTTTTTGTCTAATCATGAAACCTTGTTTCATGTGCTTTTACCATAGAAGTGGCAAAAAATATAAATATATAATTAGAATAAACATTCACTATTACTAGCTGTTGTTTTCAAGGACCTGCAAGGGCATTTAAAGCAAGACAAACAAAATTAACCTCTTGAGATAAAAACTGAGAGAAATGGATAAATAACGAGACTGTTTTATATCCTCCTATAAAACTCATGAATCTCAACAATGAGACCAGAAAAGCTGGATCTGAATTGCTAAATAATCCCTAATTTGCTATAAAATTAAATTTTCAGAACAGTTAATGTTGTTTCCTGCATCTAGCAATACATTCGTACCAGTTAACACAGCTGTGTTGGTATATGACAAGCATATCATCGTGCATATTTTCACCAAATGTCTAACTTAAATAAAGTTTTGGTTTAACCCACTTAAAGCAGAATATCAAGGTAAGTCCTAGATTAGTTACCAAAACCACGTCCTGGGTTACTTCTTCTAGACTATCATTACAGCAGCAGAACTCAAAGATGACAGACAGCTTTACCGATGTGTCCTACTTCTCTGATGACTAATACCAGATTCGTGTTTACTATTTAGTCAAAACAACTTATATAATGACAGCATATATATGTATAAACTTTGGCTTTTCTTACCATGCCCGATGTATTCATGTGTGGTATCAGCTTGGAATCTGGCACAATAACTTGCTGCTGAGGTGCTAAAACCAGAAAAAAAAAAAAGATAGCATTTCATGAAAATGATTCAGTTGGCCCACAAAAAACATCCAAGCCAGAATAACTTGACATTACACAAACATCAGCTGGGCTTCAGAACAAAAACAGCTACTGAGCAGCTTCTGACCTTAGTAAGTTTTACTGTGAAGGTAATACATAACAGCAGCTCTGAGAGGTGGTATGGCTATTTTGGCTTTACAGATCTTATTTCAATGGCATCAGTCTGATCTACTCTGATCCTATGTAAAGCAAAATTTAAAATATATTTCTGAAATGAAAGGTACATAGGAAATTTTTATAAATTAGCTGATGTTCAGATCCAAGTTCTCCAAAAACATCAACTAACACTGATTAACTCTTAGAACAGACTGACTGCAAGGACTGCTGCAAGGTGAAGAAGAGTATGTTAACAGGACACAGCAGTTAGCTTGAGTGTGGTCTAGCTAGCACAGCTGTTAACAAACTTGTGATCTTCACTGATATTTTTGATGTAGTAAATGAAAAAATCATCAAACACCTGTCCCATACAACACAATAGTTTTGGTGTGCTACAGAAAATAGATGGCTAAACTATGTGAACAATCAATCTATTGGTCATCTGTAAGTGCAAGTGTCCAGAATGCTATGGAACAGATTGTGAGTGCCACCATCAGTGACCGCAAACTGGGAAGTGACAGAGCAATATGAACTAATCATCAACAAGGTATTTTCCGTGCAATCCTGTAAAATCCTGTAAACTTAAGATTATTGAGGTAACTGAGAGTTTCTGGAAAGATTCTGGAGAGGGAAGCCCCACAACACTACACCAAGATCAAAGGCCATCTTTCCAACTTTTAGGAAGCCGTGACCCTGCACTAGAATCACACACAGCACAGCAGGAACAACCATGCTGACTGTCCCAGCCTTTCTCTGGGACTGCACCAAGTTGTGTAAGGAACCACTACATCAATTCACACAATCCTCCCACTGCACCACCTCCACCATGGAACAGGGAAGTCATGTGATTTGTTAAACTGCACGTATCTGTGATCAAAGAGCTTCAACATCCAAATTCATTTAGCCTCCACATTGTCATTTGGTCTTAGGACACAACATAGGGCAACAATTAATCAGTTTTAAACATGTTACTGTAGGCAGGACTATATTCTACCCTAGGAAACGAATGGGGGAACAGGGACCTCCGTATCAGTAATGGGCAATGTGATCAGTAGCGTCACAGCTGTTCATCTAAGCAGCCACTAGAGGTCTGGGTAAACAGATTCTGTAACTAGAGTTGAGACACCCAGCTCATTTCAAGATGCGTTAGGGGATCTTAAATCTCAAAACAAATTTTATACCAGCAGTCCAAATTGATTTATTTCCAGCCAAAAACAAAATAATATTAGAAGAAAACAAACAAAAAACAGTAACAAGTTATTTTCACACTAGTTCTTCTCTGTATTGAATAGAAACTTTTTTGGGGGGGAGGGTGGAGCAGGGGAGGTCAATTTGTAGTTACCTCTTGTGCCTATGACAACATAGGTCCTGACCAAAAGACTGAAGGCCCTGACTAAGACAGACAAATATTTTTAACCAACAATTGCAGTAGCACACTGAAAACTCAGCTCATGCAGTTTATGGGTAGCAGATTTGTTTATATGGCAAATTTGCAGTAGAATCCAGTACTGCTCATCTTATTTATTAAATGAAAGTGTAAATGGTGAAAATGTTGTTTCTCTTACATTATTAATGGAGAATACATAAGACAATCACTACAAGAAACAATGCTCTTACAGCTAACTCAAATGTACCTTGAACCCCCACTGTACAATCTGCTACAACCACAAGAAAAATAGCCATTAAACTTTTCACTTGAAACCTTTTCTAACATGAAAACATCTACTATATATTCAGAACATTATACAGGTATTTTTCACATCCTAGCATCTACTTATGCTTAACAAACTCTTTAAATGTTTTTAAAAATAATTTGCTCCCAATGACATTACTGCCTTGTGAATAAGCTGCCAACTGCATACATACATTGTCTTGAAATTACGGAGCTGTTAATGGATTTTTGCCACAACCTGAAAGTCATGTATTTTGAAAACATATGTTAAGTAGTAAGAGAAGAATTCAGCTTTTCCAAAATCTTCTGAAGAATATGACTAAAAGAAACGCCAAGATACTTTTCCACCAAGACAGCTCTCTTGACCCATTAAATAGTCAAGCAGAGGCAAAGTCTGACACAAGGACAGCTATCCACGGGATAAACATCCTTCCCCTAGACTTCAAATATGCTACAGAAGGAGTCGGTCTAATCTGAGAGTCTTTCACCAGAGATGTTAAAGAGTAAGTCTGACCTTGCTGAGACGTTGGAATAAGAACCTGTTGTGGCTGAGACTGCTGCTGCACAGTCTGCTGTGGCTGAGGTTGTGTGTGATGATGGTGGTGGTGATGCTGTTGCTGCTGCTGTTGCTGCTGCTGCTGTTGCACCTGCAACAAAAGCTGCTGCTCTTCTGAATGGAAGCCATCTACAGCCTTGGACTGCATCAGCTTGTTCTCCCACAGCTAGTTTGAGAAAGAAAAGAGAAATCTTTCTGTACCATTCTTACTCAGCAAGACTTGTAACAATATAAAGACAGTACTACATAATTGAATTTGTTTTCACTGTTTATCTCGTGCAGTCTATTTAGCCAAAAAGCCCCCAGCAAATACGGATTGAAGAGATAACTTCACATAGGTAATGTTTTAATAAGAATTAAATAATCCCTTCAGAATCGTCAGTTCAGGCTTTAACATTCATTCTTTCTTTCTTCCATTTGTGGACGGATCATAACAACCCTAACAGAAGAATGAATGAAGATAAACTGATATCTTTAAATAGTTTTCAGGTTTGCCACTTCTCTACCTTGTTTCTTTCTCATCTCTTTCATCACAAAAATCAATTCTTTATTACAGCTTTCCCCAAGCCATTTCTTCCTGGAACTTCTCAATACAAGCTGCATGAAGACTATTACCTGATAACACGCTAACAGAAACTACCAGTGTACCTAAGATAAAGTCTCTGTACATGCACTGAAAGTTTCTACTACAGTATCAAACAGCCTCTCCAACCCTGCAGCTCTGGATGTCAGTTGAAAGTCTCTCAAGAAAAGCCACAACCACCAAAGCAGCAGCTCTTGCAAAAACAGTAACATGAGTATTTTGTAACACACTAGTCAAGGAGACTATGGGCACCCAAGACTCCTGATCTCAAATCCTGCCCAGGACTCCCTAAGCCTTCCTTTATTTCTCTTCTTGCCACTTTCTTCATTGAATCTTTTCTGACACGATCTGCAGAACACACCTGTAACACAAATATCAGGTGCTTTTCTGAGAGCGCTCACTCCCTCTTTCCCTCAAGCCAGGTCGCAGTTTCATGGAAAGGAATTCTTCAAACGTTTCTTTCTAACCAAAGTTCATACGCCACCCGTTTTTTAATACTTTAAAAATACTCATGATGTGGGACATCCAGTTTATTGAAGGAAGCCTTATTCAACAGCTGAAGTAAGTAGGCACCTACTTCCACAGTTTCCTTTTACTTTATTTTTTCCCTTTTTTTCTGCCTTTTCTTTTCTCTTTTGAAAACTTCCTACTTTTGCTCAGGAAGCTTTTGGAGAATGGCATGGCAGACCCAGTACAGCTCAGGTCAACACCATGCCTTTTTTTGGCCCCTTGTTAACAACTCAAACACACTGTATCTGAAGTGAATACTCTGAATCAGAGATATTTGAGTAGTGTGACATGCACAGTCCGATTTATTGCATACCACTCCCCCAAAACAATACTTCTGCAAACCACAAACAGTATCTGCAATAATCTGGCAATGGAAATAAGTCAAAAATAATAATAAGTCAAAAAACCAAGCAGAACAAGCATTTTATTTTTCCAGCACAGAAACCTTAGGAATTGTTTTACCTCTAAAATGAACATATTCTCCCTCCCTTTTCTTTTTTAAAGAAGTAGTGATACAATTTTTCAGGGACTGAAACAGTTACACTGTGAACTCAGATGCCACTGTTAGTTTATGTCAAGTTTGACATGCCAAATTAGGGCAAGTAAACAAGGTGGGCAGACCTCTTTCTAGAGCAGTATAATGCAAATGATGTGGGGATACAGACATGCACATCAATACACTGCTTTGATAATTAAAAATTAGTATTTTACTGCGTACAACAGAAGACAGATCCAAGAACTATTTGGTGCATTGGTCTATTTAAAAAACTTTTCAGCTGCAACTTACTGTTTTGAGTTCCATAAGAACTTGTTCATCCACTCCTTCATCCAGAAAAACTTCTCTGACATCATTAATGACATCTTCAATTACAGACCTGTACAATTTAGGCTTAAAAAAAAAAAAGCAAGTAGTCAGCATTATTTTTGAAAGAAATTTAGTAGTCTAACATTAAAATAAGATTTTTTTCCAAAACAAATAAACCCTCTGAAAAGTGCACTACAGAATATGCTGCACATTTGAGTGACTAAAATATGCAAGAAAGTATAAATCAGCAAAAACAGCTCAAACAAGGTGAAAAGGGAAGGGACCGTTCACTATCTTTTATGTCACAAGAGTCTTCAAGCCACGAGGAGTTTAGCTCAAAACAAGGAAAACAAGATTGTTTTCCATTTAGCAAAATTTGTTGCCTGTTTGCCAGTGTACATGCTAAATGTGTAAAAAATATATATATATACATATATATATATATATTTGCATGTGTGCAAAATACTTAGGTTAAAGAAAGCCAGGAGTTCAAAAGAATATTAGGTAAACGCATAGAGAAGAAACTCATCAGTGCTTGCTAGTTGAACAGGAATCGATTACGGCTCAGGATGATGCTGAGCTGAAAAATGTTGAAGCCTCAGAAAACTGGAAGCATTCATATATGAATATCCTGTTCTTCCTTAACACATCTATTTACAGAAACTACTGAAAACAGAATATTAGACTAGACAGACTTTTCTTTTCACTCAGTACTTATGTTTTTACACTACACACTTTTCAGGGGGCAAAACTACACATACTCATTTTCTATTATACTGATTTCATGCCTAAATTGTCATTGGCAAAGCAAACTTAATTCACTTTAGGTTGCCCAGAGAGGCTGTGAACTCTGCATCCTCAGGGACGCCCAGAAGCTGCCTGGATGCAGTCGTGGGCAAGCTGCTTGAGCAGGGGGTTGGATTAGGTGACTGCCAGAGGTCCCTGCCAACCTCAGCCACTCTATGAAGTTTAAAACACGGGTACAATTTTAAAAAGAATACTTAACTTCACCAATTAATGCATAATATTTAATTCATAAGACCGTAGGCTAATTGTACCATACACGTGCTGTACCTTTTAAGCAGGTACCACTGCTTGGACCTCTCTACACGTGTAAACCTCAATGGCACTTTGGTGGGATATTTAATCCCTGCTATCTAACTGCATGGTAGAACTCGGAGGTCTGAATTAATCAGCCTGTGAACTGCTCAAGGCTGTTCCTTGGCTGAGTACAGGCTGTTCCTAAACTAACCTGAAAGCAACTGCAAATTTCTCTTAGCTGACATCTTCCTCCACCTCACTCCCTGACTTCCTGCCAAAAATCCCAAATGATGCCGCACATCAGATATGCTGCACACAAGTAAAACAATCATCCTGCACTTGTAGGGTGGGTTTCACCCTCCAGGACGGCTGTCCCTCCAATGGAGGTGTAGGAAATCTGCACCGAGTGCACACAGCGAGATAGATCGGCACCGCTGGAACTACACAGATTTACTGCATGCACTTAAAACACATCTTCAATGCACGCACAGTTGCTTAATGCATCCCAGAAGTGCTGAATTCGTTACAGATATGCTCAAGATTACACTGCACACGTTATGAAACAGAACGGTTACACCTCCGTTATGGAATAAAGGAGGAGGGAACGGCACATGATTTACCAGCCCTGAACGAAGCTGAGTAGCCAATAAGCACAAAACAAACCAAGTACCTTTGCCTTTAAATGTTTAAAACAAAACAAAACAAAAAAAAACACACCACTACCACTCTGATCGGAAAACCCACCCCCAACATTTTGGGGAATGGCATGCTATCAGCACCCTAGTTTTTTTTCATTTCACATTTCATCAGGTTGCCCCTTTGCAGCTTCAAAACAACACTTGTCTCTGCAAAAACTTTCTGGCCCCAATTAACAGGGGGTGTTTGCCTTACCTGAAAACTACATTTACAGCACCTACGTCCAAAACTCAGTTTCTCCAGAAGAAACAAAAAACAGCAGATTTGCATTTTTTTCTCTCAAAACAGTACAGTACTGCATGCCTACATCTCTAAGTTGCAAGTACAGCATTATTTGTGCTTATAGAGACATTTGAAACAGACTTTCAAAAGCTGACTACTCTTGTGCACTAGCATTTTAGTTCTGCGCAGTGAGGAACTTAGAAACACCAAGCATCATTAATAAGATTATTTCTCCACTTAGATTTAATGCACAGCAGATGCAAAAAGACATTGTACTTAATAACATTAAGCCCTATTATTTCTATAATTAAACAAATTGCATAAAGCTTACACAATTCAATTAGAACAGAAACGCCACTTGACCTATTCTGCATATTGTTCCTCACTGTATTAAAAGCAGCTGTTTCCTAAAGACAAAACCACGCTCTGCAAATAAACACGCTGATCCGTAGGCACGTGAGTTGCTTCACACTTCAGTCAATGGAACTTCCTCTACGCCTGAAATCACGACCCAAATTCCTGGAGGCTGCATTTTCTCTTTCAATCATCTATTGGGTCCACTTAACTAATAAAACAGATTTTACACGAACAGGCCCTACTGACTTCCACCAACAGTTACATCCTCCTGTCAGGCATTCCTGGAAGGTGTGCTTACAAGGCTTTCTTGGAATATAAAGCCCTAGGAAAAAATACTAATATTCAGGTACAGCAAACTGACCTTACAGCTCCACAGTTTGCTTGGGAACATTTTCTTTTTTTTTCCTGCATAATTAGGGGGAAAAGCAAATGTGAAGACCCGAATACTGCCTTCTTGAGCTCAGCACCAGTTTAGCATGAGAACAGAAAGGCCGGCTAGGAGCACAGGTGTTGGCTCTGCCATCGACGTGGTGTCCCTCTGAGGTACCTCCAGCAGCCCAGGTGAGCAGCCGAGACCTCAAGGGCACCACAGGCGTGCAGTGAGCCTGAACAAATGGGGCTCAGGAACAAGGTGGTTAACAAACCCACAAGCCGTGTGCACGTGCATGCCTCGCTTTGCATGAGCTGTACAGCACACCGGACCTGATGATGGGCCAGAATTTTGGGGCACTGGTCTGATCAGCCAGTATCACAATATGCAATACAGCCACTGTTATATGATTAGCAGAAAAAGGAAAGGAGCGCAGAAAAAGGAGAGGAGCAAAGAAAAAAGTATCTATGCTTTATGATGAGACAGTGTCTGACCCCCTACATTTCCCAATTTTACATACACATGTCCACCATACTCAGACAAGCTCAGCTTGGCTGGCTGAAAACATTTTCTGTACATGCTCGTACTGAACATGCAGTCAAGAGAGATGCAGTGCCTTTTTCAAAAGCCATCCATAGAGGAATTTTGAAAAATACCACAAATGCTCTTTTGCTACTTCAACAGAAGTAAATCCAGCAAGTAAAACCGCAAAACAGTCTTAAGCCCTGACCTTCAAAAGGAAGCACGCTGTATTGTTTTAGATATACACTAACTGTTGGCTTCAAGTATTATTTACAGGATGCTCAAGTTGCTTATATAAACCGCCTAAAACTCTGCAGCTGAATGACAATCTTTTTCATGCACTACTTACGCACTCAAAAACCAAACAGAGGAACACAACTACTGAGCGAGCCTACAAAGACGGGACAGCAGGTGAGCTAAGCTCTGCAATAAATTTTCACGTTCAGTCAAAGAAAGCAATGAGAACATAATAGAAACTTAAAAGATCGCTATTAAAATAATCGTGCTTTCATCTGGTTTATATTACAGTGCTTCCCTCATAAAGAGAGCATTACTGTAAACTTCGAGCCCTTTTAAGCGCAAACATACTCAAATCAGTCTTCAATAAACACTATCCCAAACACTTACCATACATGAAAGAAAACAATTAAAATTCCTGATTTATTAGATATAACCGCAAACACACAGAAAAGATTTAAAATCTAGTACTTTCCCCTCTGGGAACATAGGGAAATGATTATATTTCACTTTCTCTGTACATCTTGTAAAGAAAACTCTGAGCATGGTGAGACTGCTACCCGTGCACGCACGCTCTCCAAATCTGAAGAGCAAGCAGCCGGCTATTTTAAGAAATGCCACATGCCTTTGGGGGCCTACACTTCCTACATTCCACCAGTTCCGAGGGCACAAAACCTGCATCTCTTTGTCATTGTTATCACGCCACTCGGGACTCGGCAGCTTGGGTTTCCAAGAGCCAGCACATCACGAAGAAATAGGCGCTGCACGCTTTGTGCGTGTGACTGCGGTTTATTCCCAGCTACTTCAGCAGATCCCCCTGCAGTGCTGCCAGCCCCTTTCTCCTGGGGTGGAGACGCAGCTAGAGGCCAGCTACAACACAGCCAGAACAGCGTGCTGCAGAGGTAACTAATTTCAGCCACACTTACATCAAAGAAGAGCGTAAGAAGAATCAACATATAAAATCTACACTGTAAGTCATTAATAAAACGTGCTTTTTCTTTTAAACATTGTCATAGACTTTTACAAGTAATTACGTTTGCCAGCTACAAAACTTTACACTGCATACAACTGTTAACATTTTATATCGGCCCTTTAATAGGAAGAACAGCTGTCTAGCAATCCAGATTTGATAGGATGCTGATGTGATATTACTGCACACCAGGCTCCATATCTGGCTTGCTAAAGCCATCATCTGGCTGCAGTGCTTCCGAACGTTCCCGCTCCTCTTTGATAACCCTGAGGTAAGCACCGTTACCATTGCTACACAGCGAGGCCTGATTTTTAGCACAGATTGCGAGGTTTTACTACTTTGTTGAAATTTAGCCTAAAGCACGCCTACTGGAGTCAGGCTCATTTTAATTTTTTTTCTTCTCTAATTCTGAACACCATGTTCACACACAGACACCTTCCAGGAGAGCTCTACAGAAGCAGAGGTGCAGCACTGATAAGCCTTAGAAAATTGCTGAAATAAAGTTATTTACAAGTGCTCTGAAGATTATTCGGTACATGTATTATCCTATTCGGCAATAGCTTGGTAGAAAAAGAGAAGTGAAACCTTGGATTTACTATACGGAGACAGACCCTTTTCATTCAATAGGAAAGTAAAGGCAGCGGTTTACGAACAGGACAACTAGCAGGTTCAGATCACACGCAGTCGAAATGCATCCTGTCAGCACTGACCTGCGCGTAATGGCTGACTGCTGTCCGAAATTTTCCTGATACAAGACCTGACAGAATGCTACAAAGCAACGCCACTCCTTTGCAATTGCACGACCTTACTTCACAGGCAGCCTATAACATTTTGGATTTGGAAAGGAAATCCTTGACGCTTTGTACGTGCTTTCGTATAATGTCTTGTAGGATAAGAAATATTGTAATTAACTCAAATATTGGTGAAAATTCCAAAGTATTTATGAAAATTCCAAAACCTTTGCCCTATTCAGACTGCAATAAGATCTTCTCAGACTATAGTAAAATCCGCGTGCATCCATCATCTTTAGTTACCAGAAGCACGTAAAACTCGTTAAGTAGTATCTGCGGCCCAGGGCCCCCAGACAAAACTTTAATATTAATGGTACTTCTGGTGCGACAGCTGTAGGCAGATGTTGGCAAAGCGCCGCACAATAAGTATCACATCTCTCCGTGACATACTGGGGAAGAACCATTTCAATTCTACTTTCCCCACCCAGCCGAAAAGCTCGGTGGAAGACCGTGCGGGTAACACGCGACTCTGCGCTAGCTGGATGCTAGTGACCAAAAAAAAAAAAAAAAAAAAGAAAAAAGAAAAAAGGGAAGAATGAAAGAAAGGGGGGAGAGAAAGGTGAATGCTTTTGGAAGGCGGGAGAGGCTGGAGGCGAGGGGAGCGCAGCGCGGAGCCCGGCTGCTGTGCGAGGCGAGGCAGCGGCCCCGGTGCCGGTGCGGGGAGAGCCGGGGCCGGGCGGGCTCGGAGGGACAAAAAGCCCGGCTGGCAGCCGCCGCCGCGGATGCATGCACCTCCCAGCCCGCGCTCGGCGGCTCTCTCCCTATTTAAAGGCTGATGTGGTGTTTAAATGGAGAGGCGGTGACGTGGGGCTGGAAAGCACCTTCCCATCCTAGCAGAGTCTATATTAGAGAGCGGCAATAGCTCTATATAAACAGGGCAGCCACAGGGAGGAGGAACACAAGGAGCAGGCAGGCAGAAAGGCAGGGGGAAGCCATGATGGATCTGAGAGCCACAAACAAGGGGGCCGAGCCTGCAGCCGGGACGCCGGGTTTGTCTCCGCCAGCGTTTCGGGGCGGGGGTCGTGGCCGGGGGGCGGACAGCGGGGGAGAGGAGAGCGGCGCTGGGGGGGCTCGATGGCCGCGCAGGTTGGTGTGACTGCTTATTGCGAACCTGTGAGCGCAAGCACAGCAGCAAGCCACCCACGAAGGTGCAGAAAGCACGAGAAGGGACACGGGGGGGAGAGGAGAGGGGAGGGGAGGAGGGGAAGAGTTTGTCTTTGTAAAATAAATACTGCCTCGCTCGCTGCAGAAAAAGTTCCGGGCTCGCGCCCGGCCGAGCCGCCCCGACCCGCGGGGCTGGGAGAAGTGCTTTTCAACCATCGTCTCCTTCGGATAAAGCAACATAAAATGGCTCCAGCGGGGCGCGGGCCGGGGCCGCCGCCGCACCGACACCGGCCGGGGGCTCCCAGCGGCGGCGGCAGCGCTCCCCCGCCGCTCGCCCCATCCCCGGGCGGCTCCCTCCGTCGGCGGCGGCGGCACCCCCGGCCCTTCCCTTCCTTCCCCTCCCCGCCGGACCCCGGCCTCGCCGCCGCCGCCGCCCCGCGCCCCCCTCGGCTCCCCCCCGGCTCCCCCCGGCCCCGCTCCCGCCGCCCCCGGGCTCCGCTCTCCGCCTCCCCGGCGCCGGGCGCCACAAGTTGGCTGCCCCGGGGGGCTGCCCGGTGCCACCCCCCCCTCCTCCTCCTCCTCCTCCTCCTTCCCTCCCCGCCGCCCCCTTCCCGCCGCCGGGCCGGGGGCAGGGGAGGGGGCCGGGGCGGCCCGAGGGCAGGCAGCGCGGGGGTAGGGGCCCCCCTCGCCCCCCGGCCCGGTCCTTACCACGGGGTTTGTGTTAGTCGAGCTCGCCATGTCCCGAGCACCCCCGGGACGCCCCCAACCGCGGTGCGGGGGGGTAGGGGGGGGAAGTCGCCCCTAAAACAATAAACCCGCCCGGCTGCCGTGCCCCCCCCCCCCGGCCTCTACCCCCCGCCTGCAGAGAGCCCCGCGGGCCTGGCCCGGCCTCGTTCGCCGGCCCCGGGGGCTGCAGCCGCCGCCGCCAGCCGCCCGCTCTGCCCGCCGCGCCCCTTTATATAGCGAGAGCCCCGCCGCTGCGCGAGCCGACAGGGCGAGAGGGGGCCGCGGGCGGGGGGTGGGGGGGGGCCGGCCCGGCACCGCGAGAGCTGCGCGCGAGAGCGCCGCCGCGTCACGTGGGCCGACCGCCCGCCCCGCTGCTGCCGCCGCCGCCGCGCCGAGGCGGAAGTGGCTGCGCGCGCGCGCCCGGGCTCTACCGAGGCGGAAATGGCGGCGCTGCCGCCCTCAGGGGCCCGCGGCCGTGACGTCACGGGTCGCCCTCAGGGGCCCGGCGGCCCCCGGGGGTTGAGGGACGTCGGCCACAGAGGTCGGCCCCGTCCTGCAGTCACTGCAGTGCCCCCCCGGCCCTCACTCACGTCCAAATTCACTTGTTTTCGCTGTTCCTTAAGAGCCCACGGCCACAGGACCTCCCAGCCGTGCAGGGAGTTGTCTGAGCCCTGCCAGTTGGCTTGACTTCCCTTTTCCCCTGCTTACCGCCTTCCATTCCCTGTCCCCTCTCTCCATGGTAACACGTGAGATCCACGTAATACAGCAAAAATCTCCTCAACCATGAGCATTGCTCCATCAGTTTGCATTTCTGAATCCAGCTTAGACCTGCACCACTAAGTCACACGTAAAAGTCCTGCTCAAGCATAAATGGAAAGCAGCACTTAATTCCGACTCAGTTCATTACATCGCTTCAGCACAAATACTGCACTACAGGCCAACCCTGGCACGTTACCTTCAACCTGAAGCCCTGCCTATCAACTAGCCCAAGTAGCAAGTTCAGAAACTCCTGTCTCATACCCTTTGACAGGAGGGGATTTGTGCCCCTCCACTCCTTCAACATCCTTCAGTTCTGTGGTAACAAATACCTCCTCTCCCTTCTGAAGGGCTGACTTTGTATAGGGACTTGACTAATTACAACAGACCACCTGTTAAATCCAGTTTATGGTGCATACTGCTGGAGGTCTGGCAGAAAAGTTACATGGGAAAGAGTCCACAAAGTTTTACTATCCTCAGCTGTCAATTCCACATTTTTGCTGGAGATTTCCACTCTCATACCCCAATCAACAGGACTGGTGAGGGGCTGCCATCTCAGCAGCCATAATTCATGATCTGACTTCAGCTATATTGAATGAGCAAGGGGAATGAGGTGCTAGTATTACTTCACTCCTGATGTAGCAATAAGAAGGTAGCAATCTCTCACAGAGTGTTTACAAATTGGGCCTGTAAATTGTCCAACGCTCATGGCCTTCCATTTTCTACGCTTTAAATAATTACACAAACAGTCACATAAAACTCAAAGAAATTGGCAAGGGCACTCACAGGCAGAGTTCACAAGTAGTTTTAGCTGCTGAAGCAACTGGCACACCACCAGGAATGAATCAGATTGCCATTCACACCCTTCCTCTTTTCAAGATGAAGCACTGGATAGATACAGTTCCCTTCCCTGGATAGACCAGAAACCCCACTGATTTCCAGAGTGACTTCCTGTGTAATTCAAAAATCAGCATGTGGACGTGAGCAGTAACAGCTCAGTGGGGTATCGCACTCCTTTCTGCAGTTCAGCAGACTGTCTCCCAGGAACATCGGGCCTGCAGGGCATAGCCCCTCACAGTTTCTCAGACATCAGTATCAAGTTACTCTGTGGCACCGGTAACCCCCAAGCTCCTCTAAAGGATGTTGCTGCGAAACAAATCAAGCCCCCACAAGAAATGCCCTATTGAGTCAAGTCAATGGTCCATCTAATTCAGCTGCAGCTGAGGGAGAGCGAGCAAGTTAGCTGGTTTCTGAAGCCTGCTCACCCTGCACTTCCCCAGCACCTTGGCTGCCCTGCTGTATTGATGTTAGTGGATTCGGCTTCAGCATTTTGTTAGGCTGGAATAACATACTTGGGTATATATATGGTATATATACACACTGCAGTAGGAGCGTTAATGGTCTGGATAGTCTCAGTAGGCATGAATTACACACAGCATTACTACTACAGTTAACAGTATTTATCCTTTGTTTGCCAGTCAGTAATGAATCATATCAAGGAAAAACAAGACGGGATAACGCACAAGCTTAAGATTTCTACCACTGCCAACTCCCAGTGGCTTCACCAGGTATGGCAATAATGTCAGTTTTACTGTTGACATTTTAGCTTTGTACTGTCTAGACTCGAACTGCACAGTGATACATATTGTAGCACTTTCTACCCAAAGCAAAGCTGGTGATATTTAGGTACACACCATCCTTCACTGCAAGCAAATAGTTCCAAAGAAGGAGTACTGTAGGGGGAAAAACGCATGTCCAAAGTCAAAAGCTGATCCTTGGTGTGCTGGAGGAGGAAATAAAGTTCATGCTCAATCCTAGGCAAAAGCATCTCTCTACCAAAACATTTGTGACAAAGACATACAAGTTATATTTTATAGCCAACACCATACATGCAGTTGTACAGTCTACTTTCAGTGCCCTGGATGATTCTGTCCTGTTGGTACAAGATGAGTCTCTTGCTTCTCATCAGAGGAAGAAACTGATGTACTACTCAAACATTACCTTGCTAAATTAGTACAAATATCAATGTTCTTAGTTCATCTCCTTTGTGGCCTATCAGAGAGCGACATCGTTTAGAAGAGTTTTTTTTGTTTGTTTAAAAAAAAAACACTTGTGAGAAGGAAGCTGGGTAGCAGGGTCTATTATGAGTTTTGGGTTGATTGCAATTCCATTCTAAAGTCCTTCGCAAGTCCTAGTATATTGTTCTTAACATGTATCGCTCATGTTTTGCAAAAGGAGAACTGACATGTAAGTATTTGCTAATTTGGGAAGTGGGTGTGGGACACACTTGAGTCTAGAAACTGGAAGGTGCTAAGTACCTGTGATTTCCACTGAAAACCACCAGCTCTCAATTCAGCTGAAAGTGAGAAGCACAAAATCTTGATGCCAAGTCAAAATAGAATAAATTTATCTTTAAAAAAAATCTACATGAAGAGCTTTTTTTTTGTTCATCTGAAAATATTAAAAAAATCTGAAGCTACTGTTCTGTCTCCCAAGAGTATGCAATGAATACACTTAATCTCACACACCTGGAGAAACCCAGACCCAATCAGCATCAGAGCACCCTCATTTCTCTGTAAGAACATTTCAGATCATACACGGAAACAAAGAGCACTCACTGTACCAGAGTGTAAATTTATTTATAACTCGAGTTTTTATTGAAGTGTTCCTTCAGACCTGAAAAAATACTAAGTGTTTTAAGCCACAACTCAAAATTTTGGACACAGGCAGAAATTAATGGTGGACACATCACACAAAAGCTTTTCTGGATACAGCCAGCCCTCTAGACTTGGAAGAGATGCTGACAAATAACGGAGCTTATGCAATAGTAGTTTCATTCAGTGTTCAGGTATAGTATTCTTTAATCAAAAGCTATGTAAAATCTTTTGAGTGACATTTTCCTTCTAACAGCCTGTTCCTCACAATCTAAAAGCTGGAAACAGACATTAAGCTTACTCCCCTTTTACCTTCAGCACTAGGTTTACACCCCCCAAAAGCAAGGCAGAAATGGAACGCAATAGGTCCTGTCAGTCTTATTCTAAGACACCTCTAATTTTCTTGATAGATTTGTTCTCATTTCTGAAGCGTGAAGCCTGGCACCACACTTCACCAAAGCACACCAACACCAGTTTTCAGACTCCAACACAAGCTCAAAGCAGCTGCCTTTACCACAGCGAGCCAAACCTCGTCATTCTAGAGTAGCAGGGTTTGTCTCCAGTCACCTCTCCGAGGGCAGGGAGTTCACAACTCCAAGTGCTACTTCAGGCAAGGCCTGGTGAGGAGGTTGCTACACATTAAGCTTTTCTGTCAGGATTAAGCTGTTAGAGTGTCAGGCTTGCCCTGTTCACCAAGTGCTTACTCAAGCAAAGTAGGAAGCACAGAGAATTTTGCTTTAACACAGTTTGAGACTGTTTACCATTCAAATAGGTATAGTTGTTTGGAAACAACTTGTATACACCTTGCTCATTAAGGCATGTCTAAACAGGACACTAGAACCGTGCACTTAGTTATACAGGCAATGCCACACAGCTGCCTACCAACATTAGAAAGCCATCTTCCTCCAAGCAAGAGGCATCAGTTGCACCCTCACTGAAGCCCATATTAACAGAGGACCAGCTACTGTAGTGACTTTGTTGCTCTAACTCCTTCTGTCCCCACGTACCTGTAGATCTCTTTAGGCCTTTGTAGATCTTTAAAGACTGAGGAACAATACCATCAAATTCAGAGGCCAACACAAAGACTTTCTTCTAAAGTTGCCACTAACCCTATCTTTTCAACATTACAATTTCCCCTGTAGCAGAATCACAACATCCTCTCTGTTTTAGTACAAACTCCACATCAGATTTTGCAGAACTACTTGTTTTCTAGGACTGCTCTTACCACCTTTACTTTGAGTATTGATTTTCTTTAACCTCCCTCAGCCTACCCCACTCAAAAGTCACATGCCTGCCCCACGGCCTTTATAGCAGCTGTTTCTAGTGGCACAATCAGTTACAGCTGGAGGAGGCAACAAGCTCTTTTCTAGGCTGTTGCCCGTAGTGTATTTATTTACACTTCAGTAGACGTTTCTGATGGCATAGAGTTGTAATCAGAGATAGTTTCCTTCATATCTCTGGTTGACAAAACTGTACTAAGTTTGTAAAGGCAAAACATAATGGAGACACTGACCCCAAACACTCCTATGACCCCAAAACACTCAGTGAGAATGTGGATTTGGGGCATTCATACCTCCTTCCCATGCCACTCTTTGCTTATTTCATCCCTGTGTGACTGTGCTCTGCTTTTGCAGCTGTGCCAGTTCCTTGCTGTACCATTTTTTTTTTCCTGTGGCTAATTTTTAACCTGGATAGGTTTCCTGATCTGGTTCATAGGGTAACCCTACAAAAGACACGTTAGTGCAACTGCAAGAGCTGACAGGAGTAGAAATAAGTGACCAGGAGAGGAAATGCTACGAAACAACATTGTTGCCAAATGCTTTGTCATGTAGAAAAGCCTTCAGGACTCCTTTCATTGAAGAAGAATTGTCCTGTGCTGAAATGCCCACCCCACTTGCTGTAGGCAAGTTGTAAGGTTTGTAATAGGAAGATTGCTGGTCCTAGGGCAGAGACCACCTCTTTGTTTTTGCATGTGTATATATGTTCGCCTACTGTTTAGGTTTCTACAGAATAAATGAATCATAATTTGAATGCTGAGCACTGACTCTTAAATAGCTAAAAAAGCCCCTAAAATTCTGAAGGTTACAGCATGTCTGCAGAGGCACAAGCTAAAGGAGTGCCTTCAAGTTACACATTCTGTCTGTACTACCTTGCTTAAGTACTTTTTAAGCAGTAAAATTAATCACTCAGTCTGCAACTGTTGTGAATCACAGCTACTCAGCTGTGATGAGGTTCTGACAACAGCCAAAATATTGCTGGCTCTGAGCCACGAAGCCCGGAAACAAAGAACTCAGGTAACAAAAACCCTGCACTTCAAACAGCGATTGGATTCTCCCTGCATGCAGCATCCTGCATTACTGACTCTAAAGCAAAGCGTTACCCAGCATGCTGATAAATGTTTTCACTGATTACTGCCGTATATTCCAGCTCTTGTGTGCAAAGGTCCACGGCAAAATTGAATTCACTTCAGCAAAGTTATTCCTGATTTATGCAGGCGTTGGAGAGTGAAAGTTTCATAGTAAAAAATTTGCACTGAGTGATCTATAGAGTCATTTTGCGAGCCTTACATACCTCGGACTCCACGTGGTGACTTATGACAAAGTAATCACCACAGAGTATGCCAGAACACAAACATGCAGCGTGTAACTACGGCAGGGTGCTGCTCTGTGTAGGTGATAACCCCGTGGTTCGTCTGGCAGCGCGTGTGCAGCCTGGGCTTGCCACAGTGCTGCAGGTGAGAGGCTGCACATGGGCAGCCACTGCTACACGGTGATGTGCTGTGGTGTCTTCTACCCACTAGTTTGTCCCCTGTTCATGTGTTCACGTGTCCATAAACTGAAAATGCATTTATGCAAGGCAAGTTTGCTCTACTTTGGATGCTCACTGCCTCCTAGGTAATATATCCGTTCCTCTGCGCCCAGGTGAGTGGCCTTGCAAACCACGCAAAGCCTCTGACTTGCTGAGGATCACTCAGAGCTGCTTTAGGGGCAAGCAGGCTACAGCTTTCATGGAAAAACATGGGTGTGCCCTCCACTTTACAGCCCATTCAGAGGTGATCCTCCGGGACCCAGCACCAGGGGCATCAGACAGGCAAGACAAATTTTTGCCTTCTTTTTTTTTTTTTTCCTAGATGAGTTGTAGGTTTATTTTTCACAGGACAAGATGGAAATTTGCAGGAAACAAGTTCAGCTCGGTTTTGGCTGTGTTCAGGCTTCCTAGCGAGGAACAGTGAGCATGAACTCAGTTGTGGCCATCCTGTGGCTTACGAGCAATTAATGTGCAGTTCCCATGCTGGGGCTAATTATCTAAATGGTAAAGCTGTTCTAGTGTGAGGACTGATGGGCAGTCAGGGACCCTGGCTTTGAGAGAAAGGAAAACAGCAGGAAGGAGCCAGCCCAACTCGTCTTGTAATGGAGCTAGAGGGCCCTAGGCCTATTTATTGCCACTTCCAACCTGTGACCCATTTCCAGAGTTCCTTTCCGCTTGAGTCTTCATGGTAAATGGTGTGTAACCTGTGAGTCTTGGGCATATGAAGATTTTGACAGCTGAAAACATGTAAAAAAATGTGAAGCTTCCCTTACAAATCTGAGCTCATATTTTCCCTTAGTTGCTTGTTCCTACTCCCTGCCTTGCTGCTTTAGCTGAAAGATTGTTTTTCCATCTTAAGCATCATCCTCCACTACAAATCTTCCTATATTTGCGATATGACCTGCTGTCATCAGCCGTCTCATTTTTCCCAGAGACAGACTCTAGGCAAATTAGCAGCCAGCATGTCTATGTCTCTATTTTCTAACATTTCTCTAACATTTGTAGTGAGGCATTCCATCGCACCCACTATACCTGCAATTTTGCTTGCTGTTTTATGGTATGGGCAGAGCACACAGTGAGCAGAAAACAATGCTTCCAGCGTAGAGTTTTCAGGCAGCTGTATTTGTGCTGGAAGGACTGAAACCATGCTGTGATCCATGCTGCATCTCAGTATGGCTCACTAAGACGTTCCAGAAGGGATGAGGCACAGATGGTGTGATATCTGGGAAATAATGTGGTATCTGGGAAATAACACCTTGTAGACACATGGGAAGGATGCAGTAGTGGCCTCGCAGCTGCTTCAAGTTTTGCCTCAGGTTTCCATGGGGGCTGGCTCATCTCAGCACCAAGAGGCTGGCCCCCCAAAATGGCCGCCTGACACAACACACCCATCTTCTTGCCAGGCAGGCGAGTGAACACCCGCATACACTGCAGCCTGGGGAGCCAGGTGACATGGTGCTTGCCATCCCACACATGGTGTGGTGTGCTCCGGCTGATCCAGCGGAGATGCGATTGTGCCCGAGTCTGACTGAATTTGTTCTTCCAAGCGAACTGTCCAGATGCAGATGCAGTATTAATGGTTACAGAGCAAAGGGCCCACAGCGGCTGTGTGAGATTCCTGGTCTGTAGGCACCAGGAGTGATTTTTCCCAAGAAGTTGTAGCTGTTGCTGCAGCCAGCCCCTGGCAGTCTGCATGGGGCTGGGCTCAGCTCCCATGAATGTTTTTACTGGCTGACAGCCAAGGAGGTGCTGATGGGTATCATTTAACGTGAAGCAGATGAGAGTAAGTTCAAAGCCAACGTGATAATGAATATCTCTATCCATATCACCCAGGTAGTTATATAAACGTGTGAGTGGTCACAGCAAGTCCTTTTCACTGGTGAAACTGGAGATGAAGCTGGAGGATGCGACCATGTAACAGTGGTGCAGAACTGCAGACTCACTTTCTTTTAGGCCTAACAAAGCAAGAAACGCAGCAGTGGTCTTTAAACGGTGCAGCTCATTCTCTTTCCATTCTCTGCAACAAGTTTCCATGTTCCTCTTGCCCAGTTTCCAGCAATGGCTTTCAAGAAACAATTCTCACGAGTGTTGCAGTAGGCAATGAGCTGTATTGGTATCAGTGTGAATTGTTAAGGAATGAAGAATACAAGGGCACAGAGCAGAGACATTCAAGGTAAATAACACCACACGTGGTGTAAGTCTGCTAAGGACCTTGAAGGGAGAAGATGTTCTTGTGGATTAAGGAAACAATGGAGGGGCATTAGATTTGTGTTCAGTTGAGGCTCTCTCATTCCAAGGTAGCAATTTAATGCTATCATAGCTTTCTTATCGTCTGAGAGGTACGGTCTTTTATTTCAGTCAGTTCTTGTGGGCTTAATTTCTTAATGTTTGGAAAGGGCTATGCAATTCTTAAATGGAAGGTGATCGGGAAGGACAAAGTGATATCCTAAAATGTATAGGCCATGAGTTTTTGGAGGGTCATTGCGTCAAAGCAGTTGACTCCAAAGTTGTTGTCTAGACTTTCCAGCACAGTGTGAAAACATTACATCACCTCAAATATACCGTCTTAACTCCTAGGTGGAGCTCGTACATTTGGCTAACTTGAATCTGAACATCCAGAATCAATTACAAAATGTAACCAGCATGAATTACCACTGATTTTATCAAACATGTTCAGTTGTACCCACATGAAAGTGAAAAAGAATCTCTCCCTGAGGCAGAAAAATTTTGTTTGGGATATTCCCAACATAAGGGGGCTTTTCTAGCAAAATTAAGGAGAAGGCTAGTATCAGGAGGGTAACTATCATGAACTCTGTGGCTGTACTGAGATTGTTCCTTTTCCAAGTTGAGAGTAAAAACGTAGCCACAAGAGGGAGGCAGGAGAACTCCTATGCTAATATGCTAACTCCAGCAGGAAACAAACAAACAAACAAAAGTCAGAGAAATGTTTTTAAAATTTCCCTCTTCGTGCTAAAATTTTTCTATAGCACTCTCTTTGAGAGCAATGACTGTTGGCTGTGACTTCTACAAAAGTACTTTCATAATGCCCAATTTGTCAAATTATCAATGTAAATTGAAAATTGGTGACTAGTACATCTTTTGATGAAACCTAAAAAATAGCTAAGAAATTACTTTATGACAAGCTGAAACCGATTTTTGTGTGGGTGCTGTGAAAGAAAACAGCCCCCATGCTATAAGGCATTTATTTCCAAGGCATATGGTTGTATTATTGCCAGGCTCTAATACAGAAAGACCATTTTACTTCAGGTAGGAGACTTTTTATAACAAATTACTTCTTAGAAACTACAGCAGAAGGATGTATTTAAACACTTGTATTTCCTTTGCACCTCAGTGAACAGTTAAGGTACTGTCCTCCAACGGTGCCATTACTTACCCCAAGTACTTTGAACATGCAGAAGGACTTCCAGGTTCAGTGAGCTCAGCAGAGAAAGATATGTCTGGAGGCAGAGGGCAGGTCTGGATTCTAGTTCCTGCTCCAAGGACTATTTCCATAATTTACTCAACAGCTGTAGAAATTGCAGTCGAGGCTTGACAAACCCAGCCAGCACTCTGAGCCCTCAAAATCTTCTCTCACTCTTGTTCTGTCTTGAACTGTCTCCACCTCTGGCAGGAGGAGAGCTGCCCGTCCTGTCCCGCCAGGTAGCCTCAGACAAGGAGAAAAGGGGAGCCCAAAGCCCTTTGCTTATCTCCAGCATAGTGCCCTAACCACTGAGCAAGTTTATAATGCACGATGTACATTGTCGATACAACAGCAGATGAGACCCCTCAGGAGGGAGAATGCGGGAGAACGCTTGGCTTGAAAATCCAGGTTGGCTTTCGCTATTTAGCTGTGTCAAGGCAGAGGCAGTTTGAGGCATGCACAGGAGCTGAGCTGTAGCTGCACATAGAAATCTTTCCTACAAATTTTTGAGAGCTCCTGGGAATCCTGATACTTTCAGGCTGAGGCAGCAGCTGCTGGGGCTTTGCTGATGGGATTACTGAGCTTGGCTGCCCAGGCTTGGACCTAGTCCCCCTGGTATGCATCAGGGAAGGGTGTCTGTCTTTCTAAAGAGTGCCTGGAAAATAAAAACATCGCACTGCTGGCCCTTCCACCACACAAGGCACCTCTGCCTATGTGTGGCTATACAACATACACATAATTTTGGTGTTAAATAGACAGTAGATAATAGTTATCCTTTCACAGGATTTTTTTTTTTTTAGTTGGAGATATTTAAAGTGCCTTACGAACATAAATTTAAGCTCAGTCTTTCAATAGGATTGATTCTCACTATCCCTGTTTTCCAGAACACTCGCAGGCCCCAGCTTTTGAAGTACATACTGCTAAGGCTGCTGGCGATGGCTGCTGCAGTCTGTGCTTTTAATGCCCTGCCTGACTCTGCGCATGCCTGGGCTGACAGGCAAGGACTGCTTTGGTGAAAAGAGCCATCAACACCACTGAAAAATCTGTATGTTCGCCTTTTCTCAGCTAAGCACAAAGCAGACTGAGGTACTTATACCCTGTTTTGAAAACCTGGGCCTGGCTGATTTGCAGTGTCTCACAAAGGGCCAAACTCTGCACCAGGATCACAGTCGGAAAACCGGTGAGAGTTGCTCTTCACTGAGGCTTCCTCCTCAGTGGGTCAGTAGCCAATGAAGTAGGCAGCAGTGACCACCAGAGAGCAACAGTCCCTCAGCGCCTGGGCAGCAGGCTGGGCCACCGGCCCTCTCACCCTTCAGACCTGCAGGCCACGGCTGTAGGCAGGCCACACACCACAACCCCACGGCCTGCCGGGCCACAGCTCGCTCATGGTTTCAGCACCCCGTGTATTTCTGGTTCTCTGTCACGGTGCTATTTGACAACTGATTTTGACATTGTGGTTCAGTTCCAAAACCAATTATATTTATTCACAAGCCTCCCTCCCAGTCTTTCTTTCTTTTTTCTTTTTCTTTGTGACTATTTTTTCCCTTTGTTCCCAGTATCGGTGTTTGCAAACCGTGAATCCTCAAGTCACATTTTTTTGGTAGTTCCTGACTCATCACTGGACTTCGTGAGATATCGCTGCACATTTCTGTCTGTTGAGGTTGTAACTTCAGTATACCCTGTTTTGCCACCCGCGCTCCCCTGGTTGCTACTCTCATGCCAACTGTCACCTCCTGCCTGCCAGGACATTTCTTCCTCCTGTGCAAAGGGTGGAGAGAACAGCCTGGGGAGAAAATAAAATAATCCTGCGTACTGATGCAGTTCAAACAAGATTTTGATTCAGCTGGAGATGGAAACAGAGGAAGCTGTCTCTATTCATCTCTTGGTTGAAAACTGGCTGCAATTTTGCTTTTGTTTCTCTTGACCAGAAGACAGAACTCCCCAACAGTTTTGCCTGCATCTGGGAGCTGACACGCAGTTTTCCCAGTTTATCCCCTTTTCATCTAAGTACTCTCTGTACTAATACAACTGCTGAACTGACTGTGCCCTAACAAGTTTCTCAGCTTCCACACAAAGAAGTAGATCTTTGCGTTTCTGTTCTGCATACGGGAAACCTCTACAAAAGAGGCTCTCCCCTTTGGAAATTACTTTTAGCTTTATTCACACTGTATTCATCCTGTCTTCAGAAACTCTTTAGGCTACTTTGGTTGCTCCTGGTTTATCGGCAGCACCTGGGGCAGTAGCAGCTGAGAGCCAGCAGCAGGCTCCTGGACCAGGGAAGGACCAGCCTGCCCCAATCCCTGCACCCCAGCACGGCTGCAGGCTCTGCTACAGTCACCCCTCTCCATCAGTCAGGATTGAAAAATACATCATTCATATTCGGTGTTTGAATATGATTCCATATGATTCCATCTACCTTTTAAAAAAAAAAAAAATTTTTTTTTTTTTTGGGGGGTGGAGGGTAGTTGCCTTTAGGCTTCTAATTCTGTGACCAAAAGGACAGGTGTGTTTTTTTCGGAGATTTGTGAGCTTTGTGTTTCAGGCACATCTGCTGTGACACAGAACTGTACCCAAGCTGCAGCAGGCTTCTGGATGAGAAACAATGGGCTGCTTCTTTATCTTTTGCTTTACCTCAGCTAACCTTCAGCAGGTTTTGTCCTACTCATAAATTGACGACGTATTTGAGTTAGATGCTAAGGGCAGTCATGGCAACTAAGAGCACTGAAAGAAAGCTCTGGTGCTTTTTCCCTCCAAATTGCCCTATCTCACTCCAGTGATGTCTTTTGTTTAGGTACACTTCGCGCTGGTACTCTGAGGTCTCCATCTCTTTTAGGGCCATATTTTGGCTTGTCTTGAAGGACTGAATTACTGCCAAGGAACTTTGAGCTACATGGTTTCAAACTTTGTCTTCCTTTTTTTTTCTTTTTTTTTTTTTAATAACTCTCACCTTTTTTATCCATTTTTTATATTATGAAGCTATGACAGTTAATCTAATCCTACCCTCCCAATTTGATACTATCATTTCCAAATGTCGCTGAAAATCTGAATAATAGTAAACAAACTGCTATTACTAACTGTTCCTGAACTTTCCTATTTAACTTTCTTCTTTCTTCTGGCTGATTTTCTTCTGGTTGATTTACTCTTGAATATTGAGCATGAGGAATCTTTCCTTGTGTGCCTCCATATTCTTATATTGTAAAATGATTGGCTTACTAACTGCGAGTTGTACTGAGGCATACACTATGGAGAACATATTGGGCTCAGAGCGATAATCTGAGCAGCCCTTATGACGGGTGTCTGATTTTCTTTGGTCAATGAGACTGCCCAGCTCTTCAGTCTGATTCAGGGAGTGCTTTTGAGAAAGTGAAGTTGAGAGAAGTGGAAAAATGTATGAAATGATATATGGCTTATTCAAATTTGAAAGAACACAAAGGATCATACCAGAGGTGTTTAGACCTTATCCTTATTATTGCTTTGCAAAAAGATATTCTGATCACAAGAAGACATTGCTCTCCCACTCATGGCTTTAGCAGTGAGAGAGCAGAAATTCAAGATGAGCACTGAGCAGAGGCTCCAATTCTCAATTACTTCGACAGCTACATTCAAAGTGTTGGATTCTCTGCTATATTGCATGGTCTGTGTTACAAGGTTCATGCTCTAGGCCTGCTTCATTTTGTTTGCAGTCTATCTTTCAGTCTGGGTGATCACATGAAATAATATCTTTTCTGTAAACAATCCTGTTACTTGTAATTTATGTCCTTCCTTATACCATTCAAAACACTTCCTCCTCTGAATTTAAGAGGACTGGTACTGAGTTATCAGGCTATACAGCACATACTACATACAACTTCGATTTCAGATTGAAAACGTGGATATGCTGTTTCATCTTAACATTTATTTAAGTTTTCCCATAGTCCAAACAAAACATTACATCCCATTTCAACTCATAAAATAAAAAGAAAAAACAAACAAGCAAACCAATTCTACAAAGTCAGCCAGTGTATAGACTTTCTTATTTTACAAAAAAAAAAAAAAGGTAGGAACATGTTACAAAATAATCAAACCCATCAATGTCAATAGTGCAAAGAACGAATTGCAAGTAGAGGGAGAGAGGCAGGGTAGGACGGATGGGTGGATGGATAGATGGGTAGTTGGCTGAACAAAGCAAGAAGGCTAGGCACAACAACACCTGTTATCACAGAAAATTCTGTGATCTCAGAATTGTATTATATGTAACTGTTGTATCTGAGACAACGCATGAAGTAGGTTTAACTTCTTGGCAGAAGAGGGTAAGTACTTCTGTAAGTGATCTGTGTTCTGCACAGACCAGTTCTGGAGATGAGTACAACTATAGAAAGGACTGCTAAGAGTCACAGACAGGAATTTTTCAACCTCTGGAACAGAGGTCACCTATCAGGGCCTTGATTATTTTGTGCACATTCAAGAGCTGAGGAAATTACTGAGAATTTCATGCAAGCAACAGACAGAATAATTACCTCCAGGCTGAACTTTGTACATCTTTTCTTATTGCTTTCAAGCTCTTATGCATGAAATTGTTCTCAGTCCTGGGAGTCGAATGACCAAGAGGGAGTTTTAGCAGCTACTAAGTCATTTGGACAGGTAGACCAACAGCTCTTGGATGTCGTGCCAATATGTCAGCCAGCAACCCACCAGAAAAGGTAAACTATTTCTGTGATGTTTCTTATGATACTGCTACAACGAAGAACCTAGAATCTGTCTCCTTCATAGGATGACTAAATTTGAATCTAAATAAAATACTTTAAAGGATAAAAATATCATCAGTCAGTTACAATTATTTCTGTAACTTGTAATATCTCAAATTTACCCATTTTCCTTTGCTAGCAGAGTATCCACAGTTAATAAATGTAAGAAGAGTTCACTAAAATAAGCTCAGCTGCCTGGAGATGATGTTCATCTTTACCCCTTGTGATCAAAGACCATTTCAGTTTATTTTTCTAGGCAAAATTCCCTGCAATACCTCAAGTCTTACCACAGTACAAAGTGAATCAAAATTGTAATGAGATATAGAAGGAAGGTTCAAAGTGGGAATAAGCTTCAGGGAGTAAATGTATGCTTACCTTGAAGGCACATTTCCTGCATGGAGTGTTTGAGTACTACAAAGCTTTCAAATAAACCAAAGACGGCGATTATATCTTTATCAAAAAGAGTGTTAATCTGAAACTATTTAAAGAGATTCTTCCCCAAGATTAAAAATAAATAAAAATAAATCACCCCCACTACAGGCCTATCTTGTATCTAAACCATCTAAACCAGTTCTGCTACTCTAAAACTGACAAAACTCTCAGTTCCTTTCCTGTCACCTCCAACAGCAGTCTGTCCAAATTACTGCTTTACCCCTGTGCATGAAGAGCATACAGTTCACATACATGAAGTTCGTACAGTGGCAGTGTCTAACACCAAAGAATTGGCACTGTTTAATCAAGCAAGAACAGTGGAAGCCTCAACAAGGGCACTTAGGAGCTTAGTGTTCAAATGCTCAATGCTCATAATTGGGCTGGATGGAAAAAAGCTTTGAGTGGTGACACTTGGTAGTATCAATATTAGATTTTCTAAAGATTTTGATTGTTAGTGCTCTTTTGAAAAAATCCAACTACTTACACTAGTGCTTTGATAGGAAGTAAGATCTTTTGAAACTCTGGCTGAGGTATTCATACCTCAAAATTCATGCTCTTGAAAATTCAGTGGCAGGAACATCACAAAGATATGTTCCAGAGATCGAAATGAATTAATATAGCTTTTTACTATACAATCCTCCAGTTTTGTCTGCGTAACCCCATTAGGCTTGGAAGAGATGCCTCTGTCATACAACTCACTATGTAAGAGAGATTAGAGTCAGGCCCATACTCTTACCTTCATTCATTAACCTTGAACTGACAAAAGAAAGAATCAGTGATGAAGAAGAGAAATGAAGTAAATCCACAAAACTCCAGTATGTTAATCCTTCAATTGTTGGGTCATGAAATAGTCTATGGTTGGAGCATGATAGAGATTGAATAGTTTGGAATTCAACAGAGATGGAAAAAGATATTCCTTTGATTTTTTTTCCCCGTTCATTAAGGAGTACAACATAATTTTGCTTATTTGCTATTAATTATTTGTGTTTTTCGGGTCTGAGGGAAAAAAGGCAAAAGTTCTCATACTCTGTCTGCAGATCAGAGTTGGAAATCTCATAACTGGTTCGTTCACAAAACATCTCACACTTCCTCAGCAACATCTCAGAACACATTCAGTTTTGCCTTGTTGGGTTTCTTGCCGGTCCTTTTCAGAAACTGTACACTAGGAGCAGCAGTGAAAAACAGGAAATATACCCAGAAGTTCTTCGAATGCCTTTGGAATGTAGAGTGAATTTTGTAGAGAGGAGTTGACATGAAACTCATCACAGCTAGTGGTTGCAGAGCTGAGAATCAGTCATGAATTCAGCTCTGTGCTGTCAGATATTTCACAACCTATATTCATTATTATTTAATAAATAATTCTTAGCACTTTATCAATAATTTTCATCCATGGATCTCAAAATGCTTCATAAAAGTTAATACCATTTCTCAATTTATAGAAAGACGTTGCAAATATGTAGTAGTAGATGGTGTGCTCAGAGGAGCTCTCTGGGCTGCAGTAAGATTACATGCTTATGAAGAAGCCCTAGAAGGACTGAGACTTTTATGTATTTACAGCAGTATACCTTTGCCAGAGGTTGTGCAGCAACATGGCTGTGTAAATATTTATCAGTAGGTTGATCTAAGCCCAAACTTCAGGTGCATACAAAAACGCATTTAGAAATTCCCTATAATTTGTTTTAAATTCTCCCACTACCAGTTATAGACTCATATAGTTAATCTCACGTTTTATTTGGAACTTTAGCACTGCAGTGATTTTTATAGGAATCACAGTGAAAGTAGTAAACCAGGGGTGAATATTAATTTTCTTTTGTATGAAATGTAAAATAAAATAAACCTATACATTTATTAAAAATGCTTTTTAATTCATTATGATTTTAAATTACTTTGCCAAGGCTTTCCAAATTTATGACTTTAAAGTCAGTAGTAATCTTTCAAAAGATAAATGTTTTAATAAATTATGTTTTTTTTCTTCACATTTAAAATACCTTGAGACAAAATATTATGCAAGCCATGGAAACAACTACAAAAAATAGGTGTTTCAAACACTCTTTTATCTGAAAATTTTATCTGAAAAAATATATATGAATAAGTGATTTTTTCCTTCTGCATTTTTATTTAGAAAGAAGGTTTAAAACTTGCTTCTAGTTTCAGCTAGTTGGAGATCTAAACATCTCAATTAAAAAAAATATTTTTGGTCTCAGTTAATGGGGATTTTATAAAGATAGCTGCACAAAAATTACTTATATTGTCAGTTAAAGATAGAACATGAAAGCAATATTGTGCTGCAAGCAAGGGCAGACTTCCAAGGAGTACTGGGAAGGCAAACAACATTGTTAAAGTAATAGCACTCTGACATTTTCAATAACCTCCACCTTACCCTTTCAAGAAAACATAAAACTAAACAGAAGAAAACAAAACAAAACAAAAAAAAAGTGTTTCCCTTAAATCTTTCTAGGCAGGAATGATCTAATTTTAGCAAAGTCCCTTCTGTATCATCTCTACTATAACACACATTCCCTGTTACTAGCAGCTGTAACCATGTTCAGTCAAGATAACAGAACAGCCCAGACTAACACATGAAAATTTTAAGAAATTGCAGAAGATTTCTTGTAGCTTGTCCAGACCCCACAAAAATGTGCACAACAACAATGTAGTTCAGAGAACAAGGCAGGAAAGGGTGAATAGAAGAACAGCTACACAATTAGCTGTACTGTCTGTAGTTCGTCCGCTTGACATTTACCATGTGTAAAATGCAGTTTGTTGATTCTCCAGAATGCTGCTCAGGGTTTTCATTCTGTTGACCACTTCAGAAATGAGATTTTGTATCATTTTTCACTTGATGCTCCCTGGTTTTTTTTCTGGCTGTTCAGAAGGAAGTGAATCTGCTGATGACTGAGCCAAGCAGCATACAAGAAAAATAACTCATTCTGTCTATACACCAACAGTATTGGTGATATATACTTAAAATAGTTCTAGCAAAAGCCCATGGGTCCACTCCAAACAAAGCACTGGTGAGCTTCTTCTCAAAGTATGGATCATCAAGAAGAAAAACAATACTCTTCAGAGCATTATTTTAAAAGCAATATTCCATACCTTTAAAATAAAAATACAAAAAACCTGCAAGTTCTTTCTTCCAAGTATGTTAATTTGACCATCCCTCTTGGGACTTGAAAACTGATCTTCCTTCACTGTGTGGCACATTCATTGAGATTTGCAGTATCTTCTCCCTTCAGATCCTCATTCAGGCTTTTTTTCTGCTCTATTTCTACCTGTCAGAGGAAAAAGAGGGAGAACACTGGTAATGAGAAAGAAAAACAAAAGATTGAAAAATCTTCCGTAGTGGTCACTGCTCAGGTGAAGAAACACTTGGTAAACTGAGAGGCCTGTAAAAAGAAATAGGCTGAGGAGGAAAAGCTGGATTTGATTTACTCTAAGGGTTTTAAGTCAAATCCAGACAGTTTTATGATTCAATAGTGTCATGACATCATTTCCAGAAGAGACAATATCATGAAGATAATTGGTCTCACATGATTTTATATTCATCACCATCCCCAGCTGTACTTTGAATCCAAACCCAGAACCAAATCTGCAGAAGATTAGGTGGCTTTCGAAGTGACAGCAGAAGACCAGCCTCAGTTTTAAACTCTGCGACGATCAATGCAAAATGTTTGATAAAAGCAAAGAAATTCATTTGCAAAATGCACATCTACTTGTGTTCTAAATTTCAATACCTCCAAAAATTCAGGGATAATACAATGTTTAATTCTTAGAAGGGATAATTACTTAGGAAGATCAAATGTCATCTCCAGGGAATTTAAGTGACTACTAAAAATGCAATTGCATTTAACATCAGAAATATTTGCCCTGAGATTTTTTTCAGTATCTCTCATCATTACTCTTAAAAAAGGCAGGTAGAATGCCAATTTCTCTGCTGAGTGATCAGCTACCATGCAGATTTGGCATACTGAGATTCTTGGCATGTATATACATCATGCATTTTCCCATCTGCTCATCTCCTTAGGGCAGGCAGGAAAAAGCAATATTTAAGCACAGAAATAATGTGATCCTTTTGTCTGCTGTAGTACTCCCACTTTAGCACTCCCACTGCAGCTACTACAAAGAGCAGCAAAACTCCCTGTTCACACTCCTGGCTTATCAGCTGCTCCCCAGGAACTGACTGTCTGTCTGCATGCTCTTTCACAAAGCAACTGTAAGCAAGTTTAGTCCACCTTAACCGAGGGATAACGCCCTGCTTATCATGAATCAGTAGGCTGCACGTGGGCAGCAACTGCACAGAGCCTGACCCGTACCAAATTCCCCCCTCATCTGCCCATGGTATTTCATTTGTCTACCCACACTTTTCAAGACAACGAAGTACGCAAAGTAACCATGGTGATTGCCAAACACTCATTTTTACCTTGTAACTGTAGTGTGCTGAATAGTTGACCCACTTTCTCACATCAGTCTTATCCTCAACAGAGATGGACCGAACCGTGGCTTTGGACGCAGAAGTGGTGGGCATGTCGAATTCCACATCTACGTAGCGGATAAAACTGGAAGGCACTTCCCGGTCAGAGCCAAGCTCTAGGTGACAGAAGAAGCAGTGAGGATGGCCAGAAGCTGGAAAAAGAGAGCAAACAGACATGAAAGTTGTGTTGGTTGGACCAGAAAAGACCACATCTAGGAGGAAGCAACGTCATGGAACAGCAAGAAACTGATGATCTGCCTGGGGGAACGAGTTTGTGGCAAGTGACAGTATGTTACCTGTTTCAATGCCATTGAAACTTCATACTTTGGAGTTTCCAGACCAATTAAACAAAATAAACCACTAAAATGACTGCCAATCAGTCTAGTTTGCTTTCAGTTGGTGAAAATTCAAGATGTAAATCAAGCAGTGTAGGAAAAGGTATTACCCTTCTTCTGGTTCCCCCAGCACGTTGTGGCACATCCTTCTAAAATGCCACGCACTGATAGTAAGTAAAGGTGGATTTGGCAGATATTTCATGTTTATTTTTTGAAATTGTTATCCTCATTTATTGGGAAAGAAAACATACTGGATAAAACTAAATCACTTTCCCAGGTTCAAAAAGCTCATTTGTGCACAGCTTGGAAATAACTGCTTATTCTTTATTCTAACCTACCACAAGATGGCTAATCATTAAAGATGAAAAGGTGAAAAAGTAATCATGTTTAGCTTTGCCATCGGTAACTGATTATCTTTGCTATTATATTTTTCCCTTTGTTTTGCTGACAGCAGTGATGTTTAAAAATTAAAATAGAGACTACTAGTCAAGCTAGGTCAGTTTTATGTCTGACTGCTCTCAACTCCCTAAACTCTTGAGAAAGTCATTTAAGTTCTGTGCCTCAGTTTCTCTACCTGCAGAATAAGGATGAGAGCATTCACAGCCACCTTGGGATTTCTGATTGAAGGCATCCTACTATGTAAGTGTGTGTAATTAAAATATTGTGTAAATAAAGGAGAGGAATCCTTGTCTGCCACTAGTACAGGCTTTAGCACTTCTGACTACTTGCTCCTCAGGAAAATTCTTCCTCATGCACACAGCTCAGCAAGGCGCACAGGAGAGAGACAAGGCAGGAAGAAGGCAGGCAGAGAACTGGGTGGGGAAAGCCTGAAAGCTCCCCATGGGAACAGCAGGAAAACACCTCGTATGAAAGACTTGAAAGCCTGGGCTTTGAAAGGAAGTCAGCTCCTCATCCAGAGCTTAGCCCAAAGTCAGCCTCATTGAGCTGAAGTTTGAAAAGCATGATGCAGGATTTTGAGATATTACTCATCCTGACAGGATGTGAGCACTCTGAAAAGGCTTAGGCATCACAACATCCCACTTAACTTTTAAAGTACGGTTGTGAAAAATAAATTAACCTGGTGTAAATCCTATACCTAGAATGAGCTTGGTATTTCTAAGCAGTCTAGACAGTTTCCTCTCAACTGGAAGCATCAGAAATTTCTGTCTGTGCATCAAATCCAACAGCAATGCAGTCCAGCAGAGACTGCAGAAATTACCCAACATCACAGCCGCGGTCAAATTATGAATGAGTGGATGCAGTATCAGGCAGATATAAAAACGTGGGTTCTGTAAGCACTAGAACACCATTACCTGCATTTCATCAGGATGAATTATCCTAAGCAGAGCACTGACTCAGTTGCCCTGGTTCTACAGGGGTCTAGGGCCTCTCTCTGACAGCACTTTACAGCTTCTTCACGGAGCACATGCTTTTTGTGGATAAAAAGCACAGCCAACCTTCAAGGTGATCCCAGTCAAAGTGGGCTAGCAGCAGCCCCCGGTGCAGCAGCTGTGCCTCTCACTGAGAACATTGTGCCCACCGACACCCCAGGGCTTTTGCTTCTGCCCAGTTCTTGAGCTCGCTTCAACCTCTGTCATGGGACAGAGGGGTGTCACTGCACGTACCTGGGAATCACTGCAGCCTGGCACTGCATAATGAAGTTGACTAAAAATTAGTCACTTCTGGCTCAAACCCCCCGTGTTCAGAATTCACTCATTGGCAACCAACTAGTAGTTAGCTTTGCTCTGATGAATTAAGTCAAATATCAAGGAATATCTGAATTTATTTTCAATTCATTTAATAACGCGATTTTTCAATAATTTAATTTTTTCCAGTAGGAGTACCCACTAACAGAAAAGACCATGCACAACACTCAGAAAAATATGGAAGTTATTCATTTAAAACAAATCAGCGTGGTAGACAACCAAGTGAACTGATTAAGAGAGCAAGTTCTACCTATAGCTCAGCTCTAGCAAAAATACTGAGCACATCAGCGTTCATCAGTGTCCTGAGTGTGAGGCACACAACGCACAACTTCTGTATTCCTTCTCTTTGCTCAACAGGCTGATTCGGTGCACTTTCTCTAACAGACAGATGCACTTTTCTAATAAAATCAGGAGGAAATCACCAGACTGGTTTTCTCTTGAGCCTCTTGCATCCTTGAACTACTGGCATTTCATTCTGACAATCAAGGATCTCATCATGTAATTCACAGGTACAGTTGGGTTACTGTGATTGCAGGGAATCTGTTCCAACATCCTCTGATGTTCCAACATGTTTGCATTACAGAATTTAATTACTCTGCTGCAGAAAGTGTAGCAGGCAGCATGCCTGGGATCCTCAGCCAAGATAGGCCAAAGTTCAAATATCCAGATCCAGACCCAGCTTAGAGGCTACAGCCCTGCCTCGTTCGAAGAGCGTTTTCCCACGATCGGCGGCTGGGTGGATGTTTTCCTAACATTCTGTTGGTGGACTGAAAAAAAATACCAACATGTGGAGCCCAGCCAGCTGCAAGTGAAGCTCTGCAAAGCCTGTAAATAGCCTTTCTTTATCAACTGCTGTGATTATATTAATTGTGAATAAGAGAAGGGCAATCTAGTTTACCAAGCTATTTTGGAAAGGATTTCAGCAATGTGCTTGGTAGAATGCAGTCCATTTGTTTCTTAGGTCAACTCATGGTCAGAGTACACACAGTTCTTCATTTGTCATATGCTTTTCAATTTCTTGTCATAAGCAGACATTTTGGCTACAAAATAATACAGACAGTGCAGATAACAAGTTCCTATAGCGAGAGTGCAAAGGGCCCCATCCCATTAGAAAGCACAAAGAGAAAACATTTGGGTAAGACAGTGAAAGCGCTGAAATAATTCTTACCAAGTCGGGTGCTGGGATGCTGCAATGTGACTGTGAGCATCTGGTGGGACCTGCTCTCCTCCCCAGCAGTGCTGTGGTACCAGCAGTCAGGGTAGGGCACAGCCAGGGCTGGTGGTGTCACTCGCTTCACGTCTACACACGTGCCCCAGGCCGTGCGGACAGCTCGTGTGGCCTCTGGAGGTGGGCTGGAGATGGGGACTGTGGCCGCCTGCGGCCTTTCCCCTCAGCTGCCTGCCTCCAGCTCTGGAGTGCCAGGCACCAGAGCAGCTCCTCAGCTCTGGTGCCTCTAAGGAGGAACAGGAATAAACCTCCCTAGTTCTCCCTGCTAAATCAATGGTGTCGAGTGGTTCCGTTTACATCCCTCTTTGGTTGCCATCTACTTCAAGTAAGGAAAGCCATGGAACAAGCAGAACTTTGAGAAACGTAAATAGCCCTTGAGAGGCAAGATCGGATTTAAATTACATTTAGCGTGTCCTGTCATCACCCTGGGATTCCCTCCCTCTCACATATCCTGTGTGTCCTGGCCAATACAGCGCTTGCAAGGCCTTTCCGTTCCCTGAAATTACATCTGGCCTGACCGGAGGGGTGAGGACACTCTCTTCCTCTCAGGATGTAAACAAATATTAACAGCCCTGCATTCTGCGCGGTGACACTGATGGATAGATGCTCTGTGGCAGGCCTCCAACAGCAGCGCCAAGTCTGCTTCACTTCCCCCTGACCCAGGGTATGTATCGGAAAGCCTCACACTGGGAGAGACAACAGCGAGGAAGCGAGAGCCGCAGATAAACATCTCCCTCCCGGCTGTGGTGGGTAAGGCAGCATCACCTCGTAGGATGCAACAGAGCCAGGAGTTCTGCCTCTTTTCCTGGTTTGTTCCTGGCGAGTTCTCGGGTTGTGTTAAAGTCTGAGGGCTTCGTTGTCCCAGCTGTAATGTCTATACAGTCAGTATACAGAGAGAAGATGCCACAGAAGTCCCACTTTCACAGCATCTCCTTCCCAGAGCTTATACAGATGGCGCATTGAGGTTTTCCTCACAAGCATGTTATTGCTCCTACGCAGCCTGAGGTTAAATTTTCACTGCAATATTTCTCAGGTTCCCAGACTCTCTTCTTCTGCCCTGCACTACAGAAAGCACAGACCCCTCACTTCTGTCAGTGATATCCCTCCAAATTTGTAACCTATAGTGCAACCTGGTGTCCTTGGGCTGAAACGTGATCCAAAAGATTAGAAGATTTGGATCGATGTTTTGCTACTATAGATTAAACTCAGGAAAACAAATGTCCTTAGAAAGTGGCAGATCTGGTGCAACACTGAACTTTCTTTCAGTAAACACCAAACACAGAAACCCACCCAGTCACACAGCTACATTACTACAGCATTAATACTAAAAAGTACACTGGGTTAGTAAAAAAGTAGTTTAGATCAGACGAATCAAGAAGTAGAGTTCACTATGCATAAATATAAACCTGAATTATCTAGTTTTATGATGAACAAATCATAGGATGATTGCCCAGGATGAACAAATAGTGGGGACAACCAAAGGGAACAGTAGCTTGCTCATATTACTTGAGTGTTTAATTATTAACATGTTACAAGAAATACAAAGACTTGTGGATTTAATGCTGCTATTTTCTCTTTGGGGTTAAGCTGTGCTCACCTGTCTGCACTGATTGCAGACACATAGCCACAACCTGGCATTTGCAAAACTTTTTTTGTAATGGTTACACAATACCTTCTGTCCTCTTATGAGTGTTCACTCCATACACTTTACAGGGATTAGTTGCAGTGTATGTGTCAAAAAACATAGCACTGTCCCAGTGTGTTTGCAAGGCAATGGCAATGCAATGGATGGAAATGCATGGAAAATGAATCACATGTGCTGGCACTGCAGTAAATTATCTGCTCCTGTCATTCAGTCACATAGCATAGGGTCTTGCCTTTGCATGTTACCTGAATGAGCCCTGCTTTCAACAGCAGTGCTAAGCATATAGAAATGTTTGACGCAGAAGTCCCATAGTGTACTCATAAAAGCAGAGACAGAAGGCGTATTTTTGCATCTGGAAAATCCCAAATGTTTTTATCATTAGTAATGTTTGTAGGATGTATAAACTACTGCAACTAAGGGTAAGATAAATGCTATATGCAACAAACTGACGTTGTTTGATACATTGCAAAGAATGACTTCTACCTCAGCATGTTAACCCAGTACTCTGTCTTCCAAAATACATAACTCCTTTAAGCTTACTCCTGCAGAGATCGTGTGCACCACTCACCTGAGTTTTTGTCAGGCAGTCGGTTTATCCTCCACACAATGGAGTTAAAGGCATGCTCGTATTTGGCAGTTCCCAAAGTAACTCTCATGACCGGCTCAGAACCAGACAGGCTGGTTGATCCAAAACTGGCCCCCTTGTTCACCTTGGCTTTCAAAGATTTCTCCCCCAGGACGCTCTCCCTGCGGAAGTTCTTCACCCACTCATTGGGCACGGGGTAGCGGATCATCACATTTTCGCAAGGGACCTGAGTTAAAGGGTCACGGTTGGAGGAGAACCCAGTGGACATCATCAGCCAGCTCTGCACCTCCACCTCAGCACCGTTGATGCTGGCTGCTGTCCTCAGAGTAAAAGGCAAAGTTTTCTCAGCAAAGACAGTTCGGAATCGCATCAGTTCAAACCGGCAGGCATCCAAGGGGTTGAACAGGATAATACGGGAGTTATTAAAGACATCCTCATCCACACATGAATGGAACTGACAGCTGTATAACTTAATCCACTTAGTGGTAGTAGTGGGCATAATATCCTGCCTTGCAACTATTTCATTCCCTTTGACTAGGATATCGTTAAGGCCCAGTCTGCATTCTGCCAGGCCAGAGAGGAAGCTGAGAACATAGATATGGGTCAGCACACTGTGCTGGAGAATCACACTGTCTCCTTTGGCCAAGATGCCATGAAACTCATCCCTGACATCAACAGTGATTTCTTCCTCTTGATAGTTTAGCCCCACCGTGCTCAGATCTGTTGATGAGGCTGGCAAGTTCATCAGCGTGTCCTGCACAGCACTGATAAAGCTAAGGAAGTCTTCATAGTCTGTAGTCCCAAGCTTGATGATTTGCTCTCTCTCTGCTGTGTGAGCAATGGCTGGTTTAGGCTGATACTTCTTTTTCTCCTTGTAGGTTGTGCGGTCCAACCGCACGCTGTGTATCCTTCCATTCTCATCATAGTTTTGGAGTTTGCGCTCTGAAATCTCATGATTGATTTCCAGTTTGAATTCCCGGAAAGGTTTCTCCAGTCCTTTCTCATAGAAAAGCTGTAGATATCCACTGTCAGTCAGCTTGACGTATATTGGTCCCCAGTGCCTGGATGACATAATATTCTTCTTCTCTGGGATCCTGAGCATCATTGGCCATCCATCCTTTGGCTGAGATGGTGCCAGATTAAATAAGGTGGCATCCAGATCATAGGGCATCATGGGGTCATCATCAGGCAAGGTAGGGCTGCTCACACGATCTGGATCTCCAATCTGGAGTTGCTTCAGCTGCTCTACAGCATCTGTGTGTGTTATGCTTTTGTTTGCCTCTTGGAAGCTGATGGTATCGGGTTCTTGATGGAGAATAATGAGAGAGTCTCTTTGGCTTTTGCCTGGAGCACTGGAGACAGAAGAGCTTTTGGAACGCCTGTCTCGCTCCTCAAAGAATGAGCTGAATGGATTGATGGGTGAGGGCTGGACATCCCGAAGAGATTCATCCAGGAAGGGATTAGTAGCGCTCCAAGGTGGTGTTTCAACAGAAGGCAACTTGGTTAAGGAGGAGAGATTGAGTTTTTGAATTTTGGAGAGGTCACCCAATGTGCTTTTAGGACGTTCCCTTTTCTTAAAGGATGCAGTGAGGTTAAAGTTGACATCTGGAGTCTGTGTTTCTGCAGGTGAAGTGTCTATTTTCAAGGGAGAAAGATTCTGCGGTGAACCACTGACTTCATTGTCATCAAAAGTCACCCAGCTGGGAAAACGAACTGTGGTTGGGGTAGCAGAATGCCCATTCATGGAGGTGTTGTTCAGCTGCCAGTTGACAGCCTCCATATCTACCTCTTCATCTTCCTGGAGAGATGAGGAATTGTCTTTAAAAAAAGAGGGGAGGGGAGGAAATTTCATTCTGAAGTTAGCTAGTTCTCTCCACTAAAAGAAAAGCACAGTCTGCACAATAGTTTGCATGCTCAAGAAAGGCCTATTCGTATGCTGGGTGAGAAAGACAGTCAAAAGACTTGGATCAAATTCTGCAGAATCAGGCAATAATTAATAAAGAAATAGATTCAGCCACTTTTAAATGGACAGTTGAACAGAGAAAAGGAAAGCAGGAAGAAATTTAGAAGGAATGATAGCAATGATTGTATCTCTCAGCTCTCATTCCAACATAATGACCTAAAAAAGAAACAGCCCATGTGTTGTAGTGATATTTTTAAATTTCCTTCCCTAAACTTTCACTTTTGACTTTCTTCACCTATTTTCTGTCATTTGTCTGTTTTGTTCTCATCCTTGTTCTTTTTTTTTTCTTTCTGTCCCCACTACTCTGCTTTAGAGAAGAATTTAGTGGGAAGAGGGAACGAACACTGAGGAACAGCATTTCTCCACTCCATCCCCACATGCTTGTCTGCGTATTTGTTATTATGACAAAAACACATGGGGATATGGTGAAGGCACCATAAAAGGTGCCTAGGTGGCATTTTTACCATAGATGTGTTCAGCAAATATGCTTTGTGGCTTGCACAATGGGAAACAGTCTAACAGTCCTTGGATGTCTCTGTAAAACCCCTCGGAGAAGCTGTGATCTAGAAACTTACATTAGGATACAGTTTAGACTTGTATTGTGGAAGCTGTCCTTACCCCGTCAGGACACGGCACTCTTGACACTTTTCTCCTTGTCTTGGGCTCTGCCAAGACACCTCCCCAGAAGCCAGCATCATACTGTGCTATTTCAGCCTCAGCTCTTTCTGGAGGAGATAGCTGCAGCAATAATAAGGTGTTTTCCAAAATGACCATCATTTCTCAGAGTTCAGAGTTTAAAGTTTTTTTTTTCCTGTTTTCTTCCCACTGGGCTGATGAATCAGAGTAGCCCTCAAAATGAGCAGTCTAAGGGTTATTACAATCGCAGATTTTATATGAAGAAGAATGAAAACAACTAATTTTTCAAGCCACATAATAACAAAGCAATAACAAGAACAGATAGCTTCTACAGACTATCCATACATTAGAAAGTGTATTGGACAAGAAGTGGCACTATCTCAGTTTCTCAGATTTTCTTCTCAGCTCTGTCCTTTCACTCCTAACTTTGCACAATGCCTAGCTGTAGTCCCTGCTGCTAGTTGCACCACTGGGTGTACCAGTGGGTCCTTTATTCATTACGTTTTGCCACAAGACTATAAATAGATCTGTAGGTTAAAGAAAAAAAAAAAAGAAGATTGTCTCCACAACCACACCCTAAAGTGAGCAACAGAAAATACTAAGAAAAAGCCACCAAGACTAGTCTAATGTTGTTCTGATCCTCAGGTCCACACCAATACCTTCTATGTTGTCTCATGCCTTTCCAGTTTTTTGGTCATCAAGCATGTAGTTTTCTGAAGCAAAGCAAAAGCAATGGAAGGATGTGATAAGAAAGTCACATTCTTATGTTTTTTTAATGGTATTTCTGTGAAAACATTAATTTCTTTTGGACTTCAAATAGTCCTGTGTTAACAACATCAGGGTTTCTAAAGAGTATTAAGAAATTCTTATTTTTTTTTTAATTATTCAGAACCTGTTCCCTGCCTGAAGTTATAATTTTCTCCTTTCCTGTATCTTAACTTTTGAATTGCAGAAACCAAGTACAACTCCACAAAAGTATTAACACTTCAGGTAAATTTGAGAGAGGCAGAGGAGCAGACCTCCTTTAGAGTCCATATAAAAGAACACCCAAAATTCACCTGACAACATTTCTTTATAAACCAAACAAGTTTCATAAAATAATTTTTTTGCTGTTGTTGTTTTGATTGAGATGCCTAGAAATACCACATTAGATGAAGATGGTTTTGTAAATGTAAGCATTTGCATAGTTTTATTTTATAGAAAAATCAATAAACTGTTATTTGAATTGGTATATGGAAGTATCAAATCTGGGAACTGAAATAATCTTTCTTTCTCAAACTAAAATCAAAAGTACACTCTTCTGCTGCCAAAGAGCCATATGGTTGGGTTTACAAATATTTGAAGATTACAGAAGTGGTTCTAGAAAAGACAGCTTTTTAGCTTTGTCTGTAAGAATATGACTAATAGCAGGGAGGTAAAAATAATAATATCCTAATGCAGCTAAGCATCCGAAGTTCTCTCTTTGGAGGGCTAGATGAAACAGTGTGTATATCCCAAGAGAAATAGTGGAACCTCTGCTGCGAAGGCAAATATCTACCTCACGGCGAAAAATCCTGACATTGCCAGGCATTGGCTTAGACAACGATTTGAGGTTCTTCTCATCTTGACTTTTGATGAGTTCCTGAGCACAGATGATAATGTTTAAAGCACAGATGTCCTTCAATCTGGCCACACACCAGTAGTTCTGTGAGAGGGCACTTAAGAAAGCAATTCCTCAGATGAACAGCTAAGCTCATTGTTTTACTGCTCTGCTTTCTTAAGTATTCTTAAAATTCCTTCCTAGAAAATATATCAAGAAGATGGCTTGCTGACAGGGTGCAAACAGCCTTGCACCCAGAGAGTGGCTCCTACCTAAGAAGGGTTAGATCTGCATTAAAAAAAAAAAAAAAAAAGGAAGAAGTGACCAAAACAGAGCTTGTGTTTTTCCCTTCTTGATTGACCGATTTTGCTTTCCTAAGCAAATGACTTTGAAATCTATCTCCCTTTCCAGTGTGCATCTTCTATGTGTCTCCGCTTCATTCCCTCACCTAAGGGGTGCCTCCAACGAGCACTGGCTGTGCCTTACTACATACATGCCTGAACATCATTAAGAAACTATTAACTAATTTGCAAACCTAAATTCCTGGAGAGCAATAAAATGCCAAACAGCATCACAATTTTTTTGTTTGTTTGTTTGTTTTCCATCCAAAGGCCTCCTAATGTTTAGTTGGCTTTACAAGTGTTCAGCAGCAAAATGTTTAATCATTTCCATTAGATAAACTGGAAAACTGTATTACGTTATAATGAATGTCAAACATTTCACTATGATCAATCTCTTGTGACTGACTACAAGGAAAGAAGGCTTTGGTTCTCTTTATTGCTTCATCTTTTTGTTTTTTTTGGGGCCCACATCACCAGGTGGTATCACCTTACTTATGACTGGGGGAAAGGCACACATGCAGCTGTTAAAGGACGTTGATACCTTGCAAACCGTTTGTGAGAGAAACATGCTCCAGAAGTAGGAAGATCTGAAGGCACTACAGACGTGTCAAACAAAGACAGATAAAATTACTACTTTAAGGAATGGATTTGATCAAACTCCTGGATTTTCAAATCTCAAAGTACTTGTCTATTCTGCCTCTTGACAGAAATTAGCTTGGAGCTTCATGATGTGCCTATTTCTGTTATCTGAATAAATTAATTTACATGTAACTGAGATAGCTCTATTTAACACTTCATTCTGCAGCACAGGCATGCCCTTAGTATGGTCACCGCTTCCAACGGGTATGCTCTTTGTTAATGCAGCTGACACCCTCGAACAAGGTAAGCATTGCTAAGTTTTCTGTTGGCATAGCTCAATCTATTCTAGGACTCTTGCTGGGAAAATAATGCAAACAAAGGCAGTGGTATACAGCAGACAGCACTTCAGACTTGGCCTTTAAAGATCAGCCAGGCCAAGAGGATGCCAATTGCAAAAACTGCAATCTCTGTATCCTAAGCAATGATAGAAAAGCAGAAAGTGCAGAGAAACAGAATCTGGGAGATACTACAGTATCCAGCACATTTCTAGGACTTCCAGACACTATTGGGCGTGTCACAATTTTAGTCTAGAAGGAAAAGTCCCAGTTCTTCAAACGTTCAATCATTAAACTCCTGTCTAATAACTCAAGACAATTAAAAATGGGTAGTTTATGTCCTGAAAAGGTTCACGCAAGTTTTTCCTAAAATCTAAATAAAGCACCTGTCATGCCAAATTTTGTCCAAAATGACTACGCTTACCTCACACAGTGTAAGTGTGCAAATACCGCATACATTATAAACCTATAAATTAGTTTTTAAACCTATAAATCAGATTTTTTTTCATCTGTTTTTTCTATGCACTTGTGAAGTATTTCAAGTTTGGCACACACTATGAACCTAGGCCTGCTTTAGCAAGCTTTCCTGTTTATCACGGCTCTGCAAATGGCAGAGAGTCAAATGTGTTACTGCTGCAGCCACCAGTCTAAATTTCTCTAGCAATGTCACTAAACAAGGCTATGGTACAAAAGCACCATGGAATTTATCTGTAAGAATCTGCAACCCAAAGCACCAAAGGTGTCTTGTCAAAGGGAAGTTACTACCTGTTGATCTGCCCAGAGGATATGATATCCCTGTGAGAATAACAGTTATTACCTCCATATGTTTCCTGTGTAACTATGCTATCAATCAGCACATGGTAACATTCAGGGAGTAGTACTTAGAAATGTTCTCTCCCAGCTTGCAGGACACTGTCCATGAGATACACAATAGACTTTGGAGACAGGAGAAGAGGCAATCACCTCTTCACGGGTTAGGACTACGGGGAGGGGTCAGAAAGCCTTGAACCCTTTGAGCACCAACACCAGGCTGGATGGGATGTTTTGTAAATGTTTCTGCAGATTTTGGGTGTCTCTGCAAGATCTGATGTGTGGAAGAGATGAGTGCCCTCTACTGCTGCTGCTGAACACACCACATAAAAATTTCACAGCAATCTGGCTCTCCAGCTTGTTGAACTGTCAATTAAAAGTCATGTCTTTAACTTGATACTTTACGGCATAGCTAAGAGGTATTTCAAAATGATCACAGACCGAGTAACCGGCAGGTGCAAGATGAAAGACCCAAGTCACAGACCTGCTCTCTATGGTTCCCTTTCTTATTCTTCCTCCTCCCACCTGACAGGCTACTCAGATGATGTTGAATGGATTCATCCATGGATAACTTTTCAGTTCACCATACTCTGTCATATTCTATCACTACATCTGTTTGAACTTGGATATCTAAATGTAGGCCATGTAAATTGATGGCCTGATTAAACCTAGTGTCATTCTATCCCAAATCTGCAGCAGTTCTAATCTCAAGTACTAAATGGTTTGTTCTCAGCAGTGGGTTAATGACTACTTAAATATGATTCCTCTTGCTCGGTTAACTATTGCAAATTCATCACAAGTCTTAGAAGAAGTTTAATCATTAAAAGAAGTTAAATCATCTGAAGTTACAAAGAAGTTATGTCACAGAGCTTCCAGCTCTATTTAAAATACAATGAATTTCATCTATGCTCAATTAATTCAGCCCCATGAGTCTCTAATCTTTATAAGAATTGCTGTATTTCATTTTAAATGTAAGCCATCATGCAGATACTAAACTGAAGATGAAATACAAGCAGATTATGATTCAGCCTCTCACAGCTGGATTGCAGCAGCCCTCATACTGCAAGAAAGTTGCTGAAAAGGACCATCTTCCATGTGCCACCCTAAAGGACCCTAGAAGTCAGCATTACTTTTATGGACTTTGTTGATACTTCGACATTTCCTTATTATTCTGTATCTACAGAAACTTACAGATTTATGGGAAGGTAGGAATACTGCACTTCAGGCACTGGTGCTTGCTGTGCTTCATTGCCTTGAATTATTTGCCTCGTGTCTCCTTTGCTGACACCGGCTCTTGCTACTTAGAGAGGGAAGAGAACATCTTCCCAGCAACTGAGCCTGACGTAGCCATTGGGTCTATCTAATATCAGACTACCCATAGAACAGTGGTAGTTGCAGCTGGAAGCTTCATTGCAACCAGCTGTGTGTGATGCTACCTGAGGGCCTTTTTTGTCTCACTGGTTTTCCTTTCCTCTGTTTGTCTTCACTCCATTGAAGAAATTCATTAAGCTTGAAATTCAATCAGCACCCTGTCATTATACCTTGAGTACAGAAAACGTTCAAGGTAACAAAATTAGTTTACAACTTAGAACTTTCTGGCACGATTTAATTTAACAATACTCAATATTTTCATTGTGTTATATTTATCGAGTAGTTAAACTCTGACTTATGAAACAAAGCTCAAACATTTCAGACATGGTACAGAATAACTGGAACAATATTTCAGCAACTCAAAATCTATGTACAGTTAACTCCATTTTTCCTTCTACAGATCTCTCAGGTATGCCACCTGCTCTCAGGTATCACTGGAGCTTTGTAAAAGTTTCTTACAAAGCAGCCTGCAGCCTGTACTACTCAGTAAATTAGATAACCAGAATGGATCTGTGTAGTCTTAAAACAAAACCAAGTATCTCTAACGCACCTAGTGCACAAAACTGGTACATTAGATACCTACGGCAGATAGCTATAGTTAGAAAACGTGTTTTCCAAATATACTGTTCAGGTTTTAGTCTGAAAACACTTAGAATTTGTACTAACACTCTTAGAAAGAATTACATATAGTGTACAATAAACCATAACTTACCCAGAAATCATCAAAACATTGCACCAAAAATAAGATGTGTAGTTGTGAAATAAAATTGCCTGTGTGCCTGAGGCCACAGCAAGCAGAGGCAAGATGAAGTCTCCAAATAATACATTTATCACTTCAACAGTAGATTCCAAATTAGACATAGTTCATGCAGGTCACAGATAAGGTTGTTAGTGTCTTGAGGAAACTGTTAGATCTTCATGTCAGGTAGGAATTATATGATGACTTTTTAAACTTTGGGGTTTAGTTTCTAAAATGGTGGGTCATGCCAAAGATTCTGAAAAACTGTAAAACACTTAAATATTAACTCTGATCCTAAAGATATATTGGTATTTCTTCTCAAACAAGGTACCAGGTCAGTTCCTTCCTACAACGGAATCAAAAGTAGATATAAATACTCACTCTAAGCATTTACATTACCAAGGAAAATTCTTACTAATTTGAATTGTTTATTAGCTTTAACTTTTGGGATTCACTAGAGGAAAAATGTGAAAGTAGAAGACAAAGGTGGCAAAAGGGCCTAACGCTTTGAAGAAATTAAAAAAAAAAGTATATATTATCATTCATGAACTGAATTCATTTCAAGCGAGCACCCAACTTCCCTGAAAAGTTTTCCTTGCTTTGCATTGTTCTTCCTTCCTTACACGAAATAGCACAAACAACTGCAGTTAGAGACCATCTCCAAAAGATTTTAAATCTTTACTACAATCTCAATAAACATTAGCAACATTAAAGCTTCATGTAAACAACATTTATCATTATTACAGCTTTTGCCAACACATTTATATGTTTATTGATTAAGAGTTTAAAATCCTGGCTGAAGTTCATATCCAAGCCTTTTGCCTCCTGGATATATGAGAAGAACGCTAGCTATTTCACTGAAGCCTGATGAAACTGTCACTGCCCAGTCCCTATAGGGCCTCTATCAGTCACTCTCAAGACTGTGGGAAGAAGAAGATAATACTGTAGTGGAAGAATTTTCTGTTATTAGAAAGCTAAACATACTTGAAAGTTCCTTAAATTAAACGTTATCTGGGAGATGAGAGCAATGCAATTAATTTAGCTACAATTTACCTCATAAAATCACAGATGACTACGGCTATCTCAAACTAGTTAGCAGCAGTAAAGAATTCTAAAAGGGAACAAAACTTTTTCTAGAGATAGCTAGAAGACGTTACTTACTTTAGGAAAATGAATTATTTATCACTTGGAAGCAGGTTTCTTTGCTTTTTTTTCTTGCTTTTTTTTTTTTCCTTCAGTAAAAAAGGCTACTTTGTAGAGAAAGTGGAGCTCTTCTCTTACACTTGCGAAACAGTGGTAGGGAATGGGCCCAAAAACTCTTCCAGAAAAGAAAGCTGTTTCATTTAAACCCTTCTGAGAGCCACAGATCTCGAAAGCACACGCTTTTCCTGAAGATCAGTTCATGTGCTTCCATTAGCTGGCCAGAAGGTGGTACATTAAGACTAATATAATTAGAGGAAGTCTTTAAGATATTTACAAGATTTAGACAAGTCAACGTCTGTTCACGGAGTTCACAATATATATGTGGCATAATACCATGGATTTATGACTAGGCAATCATTTGAGCCAAGTTATGAACAGATCTTTGATAAGTGGTGGAGACAACATTTAAAAAATAAATAAACTTGTTTTTCCTTAGAACTTATTTCTATTAAACAAACACAATATACTCATAAAGTAAACACATTAGCAACCAAGCATACATGCATGATTCATGAACTATTACAAAGCAACTTCATTTCCATCCTTGAAGACACAGCACGGATGCGACTCGCATATTTTTACCACTCTGTCATCTAGCTTTGTTCTCAGCAAGGTGTGCTCAGTCCAGAGGTCACCAAGACTACGACTACACCCCAGTCTTAGCCATTATTACTACCAGTGGAATACTTAGGCTCCCAGTTGGACTAGGCTAAACAAAGCCTAGCCAAATGTATATGAGGGGACAGAGCAGAACTGGGAAATACAAAGCCAAATGTGGTCCAACAGAGGGATCAATCTGAGAATGACAGGTTTTCTGGAGAAGCATGAATTACTTTACACTTTTTTTTTTTAATCCAAAAGGAGAAAAAGGAACAAATGAGAACCACGGAAGACGCAGGCATGACATTTTTAAAAAGCAGTTCCTTTCCAAGTATGTTGGCTAAGATAATTGACAACAGTTTGCCTCTAAGCGTACTTTGGACTTTGCTTCTACCCACAGAGGTCTACTTCCCTCCCTCAGTTCAATCTCAGCAGTGCATACACTTCAGTAGTGCAACTGGTACTGAGTGAGAACATGGAGCTTGTGGAGCAATACTCTGAGTGCTAATAAGGAAAGAGAAAGCTACTGGTAGCCCAAGAAGTTTCAGGAAGTTTGTGATATTTGTTAAGCAGAACAAATCGGTAGCCAGTCCTAAAAATGCAAAGACAATCCCGCTCTATGTTGCAGGAGCTGATGGCAGCATGTGTTGAACAAGCTCTCTTGTCCAAAGAGCAGTTATGTAAGTCTCTTGTATGCAGACAATAAGGCACACAATTGTGTTGTATTTTTACATGCAATATGTGATGGACTGGTAACAAAATGCAAAGGTCTGCAAACCTCTTACATTTCGTCTTCAGAGCTTGAGATAGTACCATGCAAGATAAGCCTGCTATTTGCAGTGGCAGACTGCAAGCAGAAATGTGCCAGCTGATGGATCCTCTCAGAGTTTGGTGTCCCACTACGCAACATAACCTCTGACTACAGTGCAACACACTGTCTCATTTATTAAGTTATGGGACCAAAAGACAGTTGCATTATTGTATAAACGTGGGTGTCTGTGTGCCTCTGTTGAATATGTACAATAAATGTTTCCATACCCTTAGGAAAATCAGAGGTAGGAGACCATTATGTGCATTAGATGTCTGAAACAGGTTTGCTACTGCCAGTCCATCTGTTCAGAAACTGTACTGGTAGCATCCACAGATGGTAACACCAGTTGAGGACAACTTGGTAGTCAGTATGAAATAGCTGGCTGACCTCTGGTGTCTAGCTGGGCAGTTCCTGTATCACTGAAGCCAGGTATCTGCCCAGTATAGTGCTGATTCCTCTTGCAAAAAAAGGTCAGTACATAGTCAAATCTGTACCAATGCTCAATTCACTGCTTACAAAAATGAACAGTGATGTCCAAATCTGCACATCATTTTGGAGGAGGCAGGACAATGTAAATCAGGGAGAGAAGGGATATGTTTTGTTTAATGACTGATATAAAATGGTACAAAAGTAAAATTTTTATTTACATACAAAGATTTCAATCTCTTAACTGCAGAGAAAAAAATGAAGGGGCAAAGAGGAGAAAAAACAGACGTTTGTATTTTACATCTTCAGAATGCATTATTGCCCAATGCTTTTGGCTCCCCACAACATTTAAAAATAGTAGCACTAACTTCCTGATTCCTGCACCCAAGGCATTTCCCAGGATCAAGTTTTATATTATATCAAGTCAGCAGCTCAGATTCTGTCTGCCAGATTTGTCTACATATCTCTGGTTATCCGGGCAAGAGGTAATCTCATGTTTATACACTGCTGCTACCCTGAGCAATATCAAAATGATTTACAAGTTATGCCACTGCTGTTATTATTAAAAAAAAAAAAAAAAAAAGACACGTTTCCCAATTGCTAATATAAGGCTCTGTGTAAACTTAAACTTCAGCCATGTGTTTTAATAATTTAGTTACCTGATTAACTGCAAAGACAGATTTATTCCATAAACGGGGTACCATTAAGCAACATAACCTCTGACTGCAAAGCAGCACACTCTGGTCTCATCTATATCCACAGCAACATAGCTGACACATGTAAGTTTGGGAAGTTAACAGTGCTCTACTTCTGCCTGAAGCTTATGCTAGTATTTTTCCCCCTGTAATTTATGTAAACATTTTTTTTTGTTTGTCTGTTTTAAAGTACAGAGAAGGACATATAACTATGTGCAGGTAGCCAGCTTTGCCAGTCCTTCCTGACTGAAAGCATGCAGGACCTCCAGGCTACAGTGCAGTTTTATGAATTAACATATGAGGTGCTCATTGCAAATGTCATAGGAGCTATAGCAAAGTCATGTGCAGGTTTTTTGTTTGTTTGTTTGTTTGTAATTCCAAGAGGGATTTTTGCCACTTAACAGAAAGGACTGAAGGAGACTAGCTGGAAATAGTGTGAGGAAACAGCCTGATCTGTCTGTAATGCCTGATCCATGTAGATGTCACTGAGGATCTACCAAAGCAACACCTCCACCCTCAACAAATGGTGATAATTACAGGTGCGTGAGAAGCAGCATGATGCAAAGGATATGATATAGGGATGGGTTGCAAAAGGCCTAGGTGGTAATCTGAACTATGTGATTGTCCAAGTGACCTTCAATAAGCAATTTATGCCTTCTGTTCTGCAAGTTTTCTCTCTGTAGCAAAGCAAAAATACTAGTATAATGGAAAGTGTTACTGTCCATTGTCAAGTTTCTTTAATGAATAGATCATAAATCATATTAAAGCTTGTGGGCTTTCTAGGTACCTTGCAGGATAAATTGAATAAGCAAGGGAACTCCTTTAGGGAATAAGATAACTGGAGACAGTAGAAGCTATAGTCCATGGCTGAGCAAAACTGAACTCATGCATGCCATGCCAAGCATTTCCTTGTGCACTGGCTACTTGTGCACAGATATACCTACTGCTTGCAAGTAGGCGTATCTGGATGTAAGCAAATAGAAAGGTGGAGAAGCTGCAGTAAGTATATGGCTTTGGGACCAAAGGCAGGATGCTTAAGCACAGGACTGTCTGTGAACTGAAAGGAGAAATTTGCTTCCTACTTTTGTTCCTCCCTGAGGCTGAGAAGCAGAGCACTGTCCACAGTATTTACAAGCAAAAAGTATTCCACCAAAAATATGGGAGGTAAGCCAAAATGGACTCTAGTACCAGTCAGCAATACGGTCTCCTGAGGTACACTCTCAGCATGACAGATGCTATTTGTTTGAAGGGGAGAGAGTATATGGCATGGCTCCCTCTGCCAAGACTGACCTAATATTAACTGGGGAAAAATTGATCACAATTAGAAAGAATATCTTTTATTTGGTCTTGATGGTGATAATTTGGAAATTATCATATGAATTAGTGATTTAAAATTTAGTCATTTTTGAAAGCATCTGCCTTGCAGAATTTCGGAACAGTAGAAATTATGTTCTGGCAGACATGTTCTTATACAGCAACAAAATACATAAAATATCCCTATCTTTTTGTTAGAAAAACAAACCAACCAACCAACCAATTTCCTGCCTGATTTTGCTTCGGGTAGACAGCAAGGAGCGGGACAAAGAAAGGCCTAAGACACTAAGATCAAGTGGTCAGGTGGCTGGAGAACATTTATAAAATAGGAAGAGATTTGGGAACTTTTCCAGGATTGTGAGGTGATCATGTGGCTGCTCCTCACCCTGTGGTGGTAAGGGCACAAGGACTGTTCACATCTGCTCTTTTAAACTGTGTGCCTGAAAGACCTAAATATTTGCTGAGGCAGAAATTGGGATGACAAAAGTAGGGCCTATGGAGCTGCTCAGAGATCCCCAACAAGAAAAGCTTTGCATTGAGTAAAAATACTGAGAGAAACCCTCAAGTTTCCAAGCAGTACAGAGACTTGGAAAGCAAATTCTTGCTGTATTAGTTACTGAAATGTGCTTGTTACAGTCAGATAGGTACCACTTTATTTCAGAAATAAACTACAAGTTTGTCCCCAGAATTTTTAATAAGCTTGCTTCTTGCTGAAGCAGTTGCAGGGTTGAGTAGGGGCTCTGCAGAGACAATTTTCACCTCCTGAGACCTTTAAAGATGTGTTTTGGATATATGCTGAGCACGAATGTTTTAGGAAGACAGGCCACAAGAAGAAGAAATATTCCCACTTGTGGTAACCCAACTTTACCCTCCTTTACTGTGTGTGACACTTAAAGACTCACTCTCATTTTTTGTCCATCCAGAAAATTTATAGTGTTATTACAAGGGCTGCCTTGGAAAGTATTTCTAACAGCATGGTTGTATCAGCAACCACAGTTCACGTCTGCCCTGCCAGGCTGACAACCACACTAAGACAACCTCAGCCAACTCTGGAAACAAATGGAGCTGATCCAGCTCACCCTTCATATATGCATAATGCAAGGATTCCCAGGGATGACAGAAGATACAGGAAACATGTCAGCACATTCATCTAAATATATGCTAGTTAACTGCTCCTGGTGTAAGGCAGGACTCAGTTTTAGAGTCCTGTTACCATCCCGTGATACAATCAACACTTCATCTCCAACCTCGAGGCAGCTGCCGACCACTCCAGGAGGCTGTTAGGAGGGAATGGCTGGTTTTGAGATGTACTGCTCTGACTGATGAGGCCATTCCCCCCTTTACACACTCACCTGTTCCAGGTCTGGGACTCCCTTAGCACGGCCTTTTCCTTCAGCCCAGGCTCCCACCATAAAGGCCCAGCTGTTGTGCAGCTACTCACAATTGCAGGAAATGAACAGAATCCAATACTGGGCTATTATCTTTCTTATGTCATCTGAAGTTTTGTTTTTCCCTTTTGTATGCGTGTGTGGAGCCACCACAGTACATGGGGTATTTAGGGTCACCCCACAGAAGCACCAAACAGCGATGATCCAACAAGCCAGTCCTTCCACCCTCCCTCAGGCCATGCTGGTATGAGTCCAGTGGAGAGAAAGGCTTGGGCCTTACTGTTAAAGGAGAGAGTCTGACCAAAAGAGACCCAAGCAAGCAGAAGGGAAAGAAGTGACCCATAATGTTATCGCAGCACTCTGTGGTGAGAAGTGTAAAGGAAACCCATGCTTCCTTCCTCTCTGCATGAATTTTAACTTCCCATCTTCCCATCTCTAGCAGGCATCTTCCCTCCAAGCTACAGCTCTGCCCGTGGGTAAAACACACGCTAGAAAAGGCCCCAATTCCCTTATGCTAGTCCTGCACAACTTACCAGCTCTGATGATTTCTTTTCTTACAGTTAAGTCTTAGCTTCCCTTCCCCCAGCCCCTCACACACTGTGTAGCCTGTAGCCGAAGCTGTATGTCCTCTTTCTTTCCCAAATGATGCTCTGCATTCTTTTGATGGGGGTGCAGAGGGAGGGGAATTCAGCTCTGGCTTAGCCAAGTCACCTCTTTTTCTTTGCAAGATAGAAACAAAGGGCAGAAAACATTGAAATAATCCTGTGGAGAAGTAAACAGGAGACCTGAAATGCTTGCCATCTCAGTAAGGTATGAGAAGCGAGCCCCACACCATATGTGTGTATACACACACACACACACAAACACATATATGAGAGAACAAACTGTCACCTTTGAAGGTGACAAACAAGGAATACTGAAAATTTCTGTCCTGGAGCAGTAGTTACTAGGAATCAGGCAGGGTACAGAGGCTGGATGGGACATGGCTCTGACAGTATCAGGGCAGTTTCTGTACTCAGTATATCACAGGAAGCTCAGTGGAAAGAAACTACTACATTCTTGAAATATGGAAGAGACCTAGCAGGTCTTCAGGGTATAGGACAAGATGAGGGAAAAAAAAAAAAAAAAGGACAACGCGATGGGAAACCTTACTGTCTTTATCAAGCAAAGCGGAAAGTCCCTCCAGTGCTGCATAGCTGATTTGGTGGCCAGTGAGAGACAAGGACTGAGCACAGAAAGTGACGGATGGGAAGGAAAACAAAAGGGGCCCCACAGCTGCTGTGCCCTCTAAACAAAGCACGGCTTTCTGAAGCCATGTGAGATTTTGCAGAAGAGCCCTGAAAGAGTTGAGGTCTGCCAGAAGGAAACAACAGTGATTAGAGAGACGAGAAACGCGGGATAATGGGATGATAAGAGGACTTTAACTACTGAGCGTGAAAAGAAAGGTACACAGACTATAAACTGAAAAATAATTAGCAATTTATTCCTATAAAAAAAAATCAAATAGACATTCAAAAAATGAATGCCCAACAGACACTTAACACATAATGAAAGCACCCTGCAGCAGCTCTCTGTTAAGCTGTGGCACTGCCTGGTTGCACCAAAAAGTGCGACACTGCTATGGACAAGAATGACTGCCAGTGAGTGTTATATTTTAATGTTTTAAGAAATAAGTTGAGCACTGCCAAGGAAAAGGGGATTTTTTTTTCTTCATAAAGATAATGCTAAATTGTTGTTTTTTTTTTTTTTACATGGAAACGGGGGGGGAGGGAATTTCTTTTTTGCCCACTGGCTTACCTTGGATATGGTATGGGTAAGGTGCTAGAAATAGAGGTCAGATGAAAACATACCATCAGCTGACTTCCACTAGGTTAACAAGTGGAGAAAAAACATCTACTGGGTTTAGGAAGATGACGTAATTCGTAATCTGGGCTGCATCTCCCCAGGGGCTGCAGTTGGCAGGCTCCAGCCACACACCTAGGTCACACTGAGGACAAACGGCGGAAACAAACAGCCTGGTCCCGTGGACAAGGAGATGCACCTTACAGAAAGCGCTAATTTAAATTCATGTGAAATGGTATTTCTCAAAGGATTTGTTAAGGAATGTGTTTCTGACCACTTGAAACCATGGAGGAGAATTCTGCCCTTGTTGTGGCTTCATGAAAGCGTGTTTCTGCTTGGGACAGGCGAAGAGGTTGTACTGGACGGGAGCGTGTTTACTTGAACCAGAATTTCAGTGCTCTAGAAATGCTGACAGCTTGGAAGATTAAATCCTGTATTTACTAACTCAGCACTATCCTCCCCCCTAAATTTCCCCATCATCTGTGCACCACAACATAAGGGGGCGGCCTTGGAAAACAAGATACATACCTGGCATGTGGCTAAACCCGTGGCTGACCCCTCTGACCTCGACACGAACAGAACCGTGCCTTAGCATCAACGCAGCCCATCATTTGGGATATGAAAATTGGATCACCCCTACAGCGGGCTGAAACCCAACTCTTTGACCATAGGATCCAAGCAGCTGTCGGATGGCAGCAGCCTGACCTTGCTGGGGGAAGGACGGTGCCACAGAGCGCTGTGGGCGAGCCAGGCTCCTTGTAAAGAGTTTCATGAGGCATCAGGAAGCAATTACCGAATCCCAGCAAAACCTAATTATGCCCCCTCTCCTCCTTCACGAACCATCATTTAGGAGAAGCCAGAATTATTTTCCTCCTCTCTCCCTTACAGTTAAAACGTAACTTAAGGATTTTTTTTTATTTCCCTTTAAACTTTTAGTCCTGTTTAGTCCCTTCTTTGTGCCAGGCCTTTTGTCCTCGGGAAGAAGCCGCTTGGCTGGGAGCTCATGGGAAGAGACCGGCGGGCAGACAATAAAGCTGTCTGCAGAGCAGACGTTTGTGAAGGGAGGCGGGATGGATGGATGGCCAGACAGAAGAATTTCCAACCTGTTGCTATAGCAGCGGGGTGAATGCCGAGGCAGCGGCACCCAGGCTGGTGGCAGGGCCACCACGGGGGCTGCGGCAGCCCACAGGCCACGCACAGAGGTTAATGAAGAGGAAGAGATGTTAACCCCTGCTTGGCCTCCACCCGCCAAGCAGAGGAGGCAGGGCTGCCATACCGGGGATCAGGGGTGTCCTCTCTAGATGGGGGAGGCAGCAGACGCAGATTTCAGGCGCCAGGTTGGAGCAGGTTAGCTGTGGTGAAAGCCACCGGGGACTATTTGCTTGCAGACAAGCCTCAGCACTTGTTACAGGACTTGAAAGATCCAGATCACGAGCACCAAACAGGTTAATAGCTCCATGCCTGGAACTGGCATCCTTCTGGATCCCCCCAGAAGTAACAACAACGTGAGCGCAGCAATGCATGATGTCCTTCATTGTTGTCATTTTCCGGGGATCTCTGGTGGATCAGGAATGCCAGCAGTGGTTTTACAGCTTAAACATATGGCAACAACTGAACCTGAGTATTTTATTTTATCTCTTCCTCCTGCACAGCATGCTACAGCGTGAAACATTAGCAAGTCATCAATGCAAGTGGCAAACAATTCCCAAGCAAAGAATAAATACAAATAGCGTCGGCAGTATTATCCTCTGTAAATCCACGTAGAGGAGTGCGGTTACTGGAATTGCATATGGTGTAACTAACTTCTGCCTCTCTGCATCAAGGCTGTGTGCATGGGCAGCCTAGAGCAAACACATCCACAGATGCCACACCAAGGACTCCCCATCCAAACTGAAAACTTCTAATTAATTTTGTGATAGTCAAGGCATTTTTAGATGATATTTGATGGGGAAAACAAAATCAATTATTATCCTCTTATTTCCCTTATTATATATCACAATGCGAAGATACAGAAACAGAGGGAAAAACCTCCAGCAGAGAAAAAGCAATTCCCTCTTCAGCCAGGAGCAGCCTTTATTTTGTTTCAGCTGGAGGAGCAAGAACTCTGCCTGCAGCAGCTGCCTACTTCAATAGCTTGTAAACTACGTTCACACAGGTACATTGAAGGCTGGCTGTTCCTTCATAATCTTTTTGGCCTCCAAAGAAGAATGAAAATCTCTGACAGCAGGAGCTCTCCTGATAGATTCTGAACTTCAGGTCAGGACAGAAAGTCTCCTGGATCTGCATTCCTGACAGCATTTCAGTGATTCCCCATTGGTCTCAGCTGGAACCTGTACATGCTGAGGCAGCTGCAAAGCAGACAAGCTAAGTGTGACTGAACAGTCTCCAGCTTCTGAAAAGCTCTGGAGTTCAGCTTACATTTGGGAAGGAGAAAGTTCAGGTTGATTCTTTTTGTCTGCATTACTTCATTCATTTCCTAGCAAGGGACCACCTGGAAAGTGGATTGCCATGGATGGCCAGATGCCAAGCAGATTTCACTACGCAGTAACACTCCTTGGATAGTCAGACACTGTGCGCTCTTTAGGCTGCAGCAGATGAGATGCAAACCAGGCCTCCTGTATGCTGTGAGCAGCAATTTTGCTAAGGAGCCACTCTTGCTGCACTGAGCCAACAGGAGCCACTTAGAGATGGAAATCATTTTATAAATCTCATTTATTGTTGTCTCTAAATGTGTTTTACACAATGGTGTGTTCAAATAGTATGTACTTAGGGATAGCATGTGTGGATTTCACACAGGTAAGGAGGGTCAGCAGTAAGTAGGGCAGCTTTAAAGGATGGAGGGCACCTTCAGAAGCAGTGATTCTGGAAAAGATTTGGATGATTGTCACCTATGGTGCAACCCTAATGGTACAAGAACTGATGCAATATTAGGATTTAGGAACAGAGGAACATGAAGCAAAACAAAAATCATTTTGCTTTGTGCATGTAGCATGGCCCGGCTCCTGGTGGAACACAATGACTTAGTCTTTCATCCAGAATTCAGGGATGTAGAAAAGATGAGGAGTATTCAGGAAAGATCTACCAGAACTATAAAGGAAAAAAAATCCTAGTAAACAGCAAAAGACAAAAGCTCATCTATTTAATCTGCTTCACAGCAGATTCAGGAACAGTCAGTCTGTAAGCACCTACACAAAATTATAAAAGAAAAATCTCTTTGATCTAAAAAGTGATATGTGATAGTTGGAAGGCAACATTGAGAAACTGAGATTAGAAATCATATGCAGATTTTTAACAGCTAAAGAAACTAACTATTGAACCGATTTACCGAAAACTCTGTGAAGTCTCCGCATCACTGGAGTGCTTTAGGCAGGTTCGGAGTTGTTCTAAAGGATTATTCTTGTTCTCACGGGAACTAAATCAGGGATGTGCTATGATTTGCGATATGCAGGAGCTCCAGCTACACGATCACTTTAAAACTTTTTGACCTTTTAATCTGCAGAGTGACTAGTAAATTTTAAAACAGCTGTTCTTGTAACTATGCATGAGAAAAATTATAGCAACTGTTATTTAAGGGCATTCCCCTTTCCTGATGAATTTAGAAATAGCTGGATGAATGTCAGTGCTGCTCCCTCACAGAAAAGCATCAATGTAACAAGATTAAGTATGGAGAGCTGATGTCGAGTTGAGCTCTTTGGAACTGGCTGTAAGGAGTGGAAAGTAAATGTTACAAAGAGACCCAGGACAGTATTCAGGAGGCCCAATATAACTGTATCCGTGAGGATGTCCTCACACAACCTGAGCTCAGAGTGCTCATACAAGCTCTTACACATAATGATACTGCAGTACGAGTACTATTTAAAAATAACATAAGAGGGAAAAAGAATTTGTATCAAATTATCCTTTCCTGTAGATCACAGTATACTTAGCTGAACTTTGCTTTTTGCATTTCAGAACTCAGTTCCAAGTGTATGCTTATTTGTCATTCCAGCTGCTTTTTCCTGCACACACGAGGGCAAAGCATTTCTTGTGTTTTCAACAAATACTGGAACACTGAAGTCCCTGAACAATGCAGCACTTGACTAATCTGAATTGCTCACTCACCCACTGAAATTCTATACAGAGCAGCTCAGAGCTGTTAGTCTCACAGCAAAACCTGCTTCCAAACCTTCCCTTTTCTGAACACCTAAGTAGGCACAGACACAGATTTCCTTTATCCCTTCAGCAATATTTGGAGAAAATTAATATAGCTCTTTTTGTACGCTTCAATTTATCTTCTTATGGCACAGAGAACACCTTTTATCAACAAGGAAACAGCCTACTTTTCCTCCGTCTGATCAGAAAATAACCTCCCACAAAAGTTCATGAACCACACTGCCCTCCTCCCCCACATCCTTCTCGATTTTAAAACACAGTGCACTTGCACCAGCACAGCAGGCACTGTGAGCACAGCACAGGAGGATGTTACATGCTGGTTTAGTTGTATACATACAATTTACAATCCCTCTTTTCAATCACTTGTTCCTGGAGGACCAAAAGTCAGCCCTCTGCCTCATCCTACCAGTTTCACAGCACCTAAGTCTTCCTGGAAATAAAACTTTCCCAAGTGAGAGGTATTGTGTCACAGGTTCACTAGAACTCCACAGGCTGAGATTGTTCTTTCTTCCAGTCTCCTCTGTCTGTCCTTCATCCATCAGCCATCCTCCCACCTACCCACCCACCTACCCAGCCACGTATTGGCCCCTACTGTTACAGTACCTTTCTTCTAAGTGAAGTTTACACACTCCTCTTCCCACTGATGAAAAAAAAATAAATCCAGATTGCTCGGATGAATGGATTTTCCTCTTGCTGTGCTTACCCGGGGATCAGATAACTTCAGTTCTGCAGTGCCAGCCCCCGGCGTGTCAGTCCGGCTGGCTGGCTGTGCGTGTGCCTGTCCATGGCTGCCTCCTGTGGGAGTTGTGTGGGGAGGTATGCACTCGGCGTGCTTGAGCAGGACCCGTGGCTCTCCGCCTGCCAATCAGCCTGTCCTGCTTGTGTGGGCAGGGCAGATATGAAAAATGTGCAGGTTACTTCCAGATCTGGCACACCCAGAAAGCAGGCAGTGGGAGAGAGACAGTACGGCTGCAATCAACAGGCTGAACGGGTGGGAAACTGCAGGTGAAACTGTGCAAGAAACTGAGCCTTTCCCCCCCCTCACAGAAAAACTAACTTTTCTGTCCTTCCTTTTTTTTTTTTTTTTTTTTTTTAAAAACCGAACCCCCAAACATTTCAGCTGATCACCTTGGGAGAGCAATCCCCAGCCTGCTCCCTGTGTCAGCAGCTGAATCACTTTCTCCAATTAACTCTTCAAGTACCAGCTGGTTTTTAGGACTGAAATTTTCTTTTCTGCTCTCAGGTGAACTGGTTTGGAATTATTCCAGATTAGGTAAATACAGAGACAACTTTTAAATGCAAAGTACTTACCATATTTTAATGACAACCAATTTCAATCTCTACTTTTGTACCTCTTTGTATTTTCCTATGTCTCTTTCAAAGTAAAGGGCAGAAATTAGGAAAAGGTTTCTGATTATTAAAAATAATATATACACATATTGTATACAGTAGGAATATGAAGGGCATGAAAATCCTGTTTTTTAAGACCATGCACAACAAATTTATGACAGGGAAACAGGATGCATCCATTCGTGATAGCAGGGGATTAGACTTCACGGTCCAGGAAGTTTGTTCCAGTTCTTACCATAGAAGCCACATTAAAGAAGGAAATAGAGCCTATATACCAAGCAGCCTGATTCACCAAAACCAAACATGCCATCTGCCAAATACCCCCCAAATCTTGCCAAACCTTGAGCATAGCCTCTGTTGTCTCTGTCATTGCTCTCCCCTCCCATCCCAAACAGTTTGGACATAAGACTCAAAACCACAGGGACAAGCTGTCAGTGACCGTGAGGAACGGCCAGCATCCTTCCGCTCCATTGTGACATTTTTAGGGTTACTCAGGTTTTTTTTCGTTTTCTCTTAATGGTTACTATGGAGAAATAAAATTTATTTGGGATTTTGTCACACTAAGGAAAACAAACAGATTGTTTGAAGGCAAGTTTATCTGGATAATTTGGAAATCATGCCAGAAAGTATCTGGCTTACCAATAAATTACTGATTTGACATCCAACCATTAAAAAAATCAGTACAGAAACCATTTTAAGTACACTGAGTTAACTGCAGAAGGTAAATGGTTTTCTAGTTTGAGTAGCAGTGCATGGCAGTGTGCAAAATCAACAAGGAAAGAGCAAGCTTTTTTTTTTTTTTTTTGGTCTAGCGAGGACCGTGAACTAAATGATGAAAGGGGGACTAGATGATGGAATGACTATAGCGGGTAGTGTAGGGACAAGTGTTATACACAAGTCTTTCAGGTGGGAGAAATGCTGAAGAGCATGCAGCAAAGCTGGTGAGTGCCAACCTGCAGAAGAGACACGACTGCCTTACTGATGGGGTGCATTTGTTTTGGCCCGTGAGGAGGCACTCAGTGGTTAAATGCTTCTCCCTGGAAATAAATACAAATGAAGAGCAGCCACAAAACGTGCCCCCTTGTGCCAGCCTCTCTATCTAAGCCTTTGGGAATTTGAGCCTGAAATTAGGTAATTAATAGCATAGCTGAATCATTTGTTTTCTAACGACCCTAGCCACGAAGCCATCCCTTTTGCAACACTGTCACTGCTCACTTCCCTCCTGAGCCTTGTGTAATAGCTTTAAGTAGCAGATAGGACTTTCTCTACCTGTGTGAAAAAAGGCACCTTTTGTTTCTGAGGCTGAAAATTCCCTGGCCTGTAGCAAGTTGAGGCTATAGCAGAATGAGATGAAGAAATCAGCCCAAGAACAAACTGCTTAAGCAAAAACTGTAAAAGGTGTAGGGCTTAAACAAACACCCTGGCTGGAAAAGATGAAAACTTGAACCTGCTCTTGTGACTTTCCAAGTGAACAACGATCCTTTCTCATTTTACCCTTCCTCTCCTCAGCCAAGTGAAACCTTTATGTAGATAATTTTGTCTACTGTTCTGTCTGTTGTCTCTGTCTTTCTGTGTGAAACAGCAAAGTAAGATGAACAGGGAGATGAATTCATCTTTTCCTAGACTCTCTCTTTTGTTTCTTGTTCCCAATTAAAGTCCCTAATTAATCTGGCCACCAAGATGGAGCACTGCATGGGATTCTATGATGTTATGGCAATATTGAAGTAAACTTGTTCCTCAGGCAACAGATAATTTTTCTCTCATGTGATATTAGTCTTTTGACCCTTTTCTGATAAAAAAACTTTTAAAATATGCAGTGATTACCTGAAATTAGGAGTAGAATCAGATTTGTGAAAAGAAAATACTGCCTTCCAAAAAACCCGGGCATTAAGAAGCTGTTATCTCCAAGCTGAACACACCTTGAAGACTCAGCCTTTTTGAAAAATCAGAGGGATGAATTCACTCAAAATGTTTGTTAGGTTGGTGACTAAGGCTTCCTGTTTGGTTGTAGGAAATCCAGGTTCAACTTTATTCTTGTTTACCCAAGGCAGAAGCTGGAGCTTCACGCCCCTCACCCCAGAGAAGGACCCTCCCCACAACGCTATTGCTAGTTCAGGTCCAGTCTTTCAAAGCTTAACCGTGAACCTTGATGGAGGCGCTGGAAAACCAGTACAACCACAAAACTTTTCCAACAGCCCCAGCAGAACAATTAAAACCAGCTATTGAGTTGACCCCTTCTATGACAACATGATTGCCCTTCTGACAACTAACCAGTGGTGCTTTTCCCCTTAGTGTTGAGGCCTAGTCTGGCAGCCCAATGGATCTCATTGCACGAAACCACAAGCTCTCCTGGCTACCCATGATCACCAGGTCTATTTTTCATCACAGCTCATCAGGCTTTATTCATACTCACCCTTACAAAAGATGAAACCTGGATCAAAGTCTGTTTCAACTCGTTTCCTGAGGCATTTAAAGTGTAGATAACAGATAAGGATTTGCTCGTAAGCAGTATCGTGTCACTGCTGGCCTGTGCTCATCCTGCAGCAGTTGAGAGCGAGAACAAACCAAAGCCAGCCTGCACAATTCAGCTGAACACAATCCCATGCCAGCCATGTTTGTCTTGTGTTTATAACTTATTTTGCAACCAATGACTTCTGAACAGGAGCCAGACCCTTTTCTTGGGAGGGAAAGATGGTAAAATGAAAGCTCAGTGGCCCAGAATGCATTTCTGGAGCACCATCCTGGCAGGATGGACAAGGTGGTTTGGGCCAGGATATATTCAAAGCGGAAAGCAAAACAAAACAAAATAAATATGAGGAACAAAGCTTTAACGAATGAAAGGCATCAAAATACAGTGGGAGGAAAGATTAACTGCAAGCCAGATAATCCTCAGCTATATAACACGAGGCTCAATCCAGGCACTCATTAGAGCTAAATATGGCTTCTCATGACTGAAAATATGAATAGCCAAACCCACTAATATCAGGGAGCTCTATGAGCCATGGTCTCAGATGCGTCTCTGCTTGTTACATGTTTCCACATGTTGAATCAGTATTTTGCCAGTAAGCATTTAAGGTTTGTGAGAAAAAGAGAGTATAGAGAAGTTCACAGGCCACAGACTGATGGCCAGCTGTTCCAGTTCTTATACTGGAAACTCTCAGAGATGCCTTCTTCGCTCCCAAGGGTGTCCTAACCATGCCATTCAAATCCACACCAAGCTTTCCATTCCTAGACAGATCCCTTTGAGTGCATCTTCTGTCATATGTATCCAAACCATCCTCTAAATCCGAGTTGCAGGCAGGAGCTCTGTCCCCCTCATAGATGAGCTTGGCTCAGAAGAGTTGGAAAATGTTCTTTTCCTCACAAACTGGTGGATGACACCTAAACAGAAAATGGTCTGCCTGGTGCTGTGAAGCCATGCTTCACACCGAAGAGACCTGGATCTGTGTGTGTAAGAGGTATGAAGGGGGACCAGAAAGCAAGGATATTATTTGTAGCACTGTTATGAACTGCTTGACTCAATAACCACTCTGGTGGGTCTGCCTGATGCTTGCCCCTCCCTTCTGACAATAAATGCTACTTAGATTTTGTTTCATGTCATGCAAGAATCTACAAAAAAGAACATGTAGAAATGCACACGCACATATAGACACACATATATAGAAATGCATCTAGTTATACGCATATACATACGTATGTGCACACACAAAGAGGGAGCACCCTGCCTTACCTGCTGCATGTTTCCTCTGTGTTGTGACTTTAAGGCACAGAAAAGGCAAAGGCCTCAATGCTGCATAAGCCAGTGCCTGGGGGAAGAAACCTGAAATCTTAGCTCCTGACCATAATAAATGGAAATCATACCACTCCCTCCAATGCAGTAATGCTGAAGGGAACAGAGACCTAATTTGAAGAAGCAGCAAAACTAGTGCCAAAGTAAATGCATCATCCCCAGGATTTATGATGAGGAAATACAATTTAAATCTCTGGCCTTTCATTCTTCTGGAGCAAAGCAAACTCCAACATGCTCAAGGAATTACATATCTGTAAAGTATCTCCCAAGGCTTTAATGACTCTTACAAAAAGCTGTTTTATTTGGTGTTGTTTCTAATAGCTTTAACTTCAAGTGGAAGATGACTTTCCATCTAAGACTCGAGTGTAGCCTGCCATGATACATAGAAGTCATACCTGTTGTAACTCTTGTTTGAAAAAAGAAGTGGTAAAGTGGTGAACATCTGGACAACAGTGCCTGGAAGTGGGGAGAAGACTCAGTCACCTCAAGGACAGACATATTGCATAACCAAGTTTGTTTATACCAATTTAGAGGAAATTTTGGCCTATTACATTTCTGAGCAGGTTGCAGGCACAGGCAGTACAGAGCGACTGTGAGAGCTGGGTGTTACTGGCTTTATCCTTACGTGCCATGGGACAGGGATTTGCATGGCTAAAATCACATGGGACTGAATCACTTGAGGGATGCCCCTGGCAAGTCAGTAAGAACAGCAGCTACACCAAGACACTCTGTGACCCCACCTTGCCCAAGCAGACAAGCTGCAGAGCTACTAATTGCATAAAGAATGTGAGAAGACAAACAAAGGCCTTTCAAATCTGAGGCATTACGGTTGATTTGTCTAGGTCATGGTCTGAGCGGATGGTGGGGCTGAATAAATTCTCCAGTCCAGGAACATGAAGTTTAATGAAGACTTGTTCAGTCAGCCTTATTAGCAAAGAACTGCAGTGCCTAAGAAGGAGGGGCTGTTCTGCTTTCAGTAGGACACACAGGGTGCTTATTTTTAATCTCTGCTACATTTGATGCTCTTTAAAATTCATAGACAAATTATAAAGTATCGGAAGCTGAGAAAATCAACATGCAGCTGATAAAGGCAGCCTTTGCATTCAAACTTCTGTGGGACAAACCAGAGAGAAGAACCTTATGTTGGAGGATCTTCATTGTTCCCATCTTTCCTCTTCACAGGAATTAAAAGTGACTTTATCCTTACAGGGCTAGTAATAAAGAGAATTATCATCTGTCCTGCCATTCATCACAGAGGACAAAGAGACAGCAAGGAATATATCACGTCTGTTTGAGTCCCAGTTCATTGCCTTAATGATTTTAGCAGTTATTTTTCCTCCTTCATCAGAACTGGTATGGCCACCATTTTGTACAGCTGCTAACTTGAAATTTACTTTAAAATAAACTATGCTAGCAGATTCGACGTACAGCTTGGAGGTTTTCTTAAATATTTCTGTATATTCACCATCATTTTTTCCTCTCTTTAAACATCTTCCCTTTTGGATGTATGTACTTAAGTGGAAATTGACTTTGTTAAACACATTGCAAAGCCAGCTCCACTTATACAAAGAAATACAGAATACTGCATTTTCCAAACATAGCTGTGATTTTCTGAGTTGAAGGCTTTTAAAAAAACAAACAAAAAAACACTTAAGGAATATAGAGGCAGCATTAGGTCTTTAAATTTTTGAGGGAAAAACAGTGAAGAATATTTACCTCCAATGATTACTGCAAAATTAGTTCCACTTTCAGGTTTCTGTGAGTTGCAAAAATTATCATAACTGATGAAATTTAAATGACATTATAGGGCACTTCAGTGCAGGACTAGCTACTACTAAAATTGGTACATATTTTTTCAAAGAGTACCATTATTCATTACTTTGCATCAGTGCTACTGTGATTACCAAATCAATGAACAGAAGTTTAAATTCTTAAGCACATTATAATGAAATTCTTCCCCATGTAGAGGGGTCTTCTGCCAAGTAAAGGGGGGTGACAGTCCCTTTGCCCACTTTACCTTCACTGACAGAAGGCAAGGTGTTCACCTGCTAAGTAGAAGCTGAAGTAACCAGTTCTGGTACGATGGTGTTTGGAGTTCATACAACAGTCTGCTGGAATGTTTGAGAAATGTCTTCAAGGGCTTTACTAAAATCTAGCAAATGAGGAAGGCTGGCACTTCTGGAGGAAAAGAATGACCTCACTTATGATTTTATCTGCACATAATAAGGCAGTTTCCAACTAAAATGATCCCAAAGCACTGCATGGACTATGCTAACTGAAGAATGAACTTTATAGCCTGAAATAAGAGTCACCTCTGGGAAAGAATACAAGATTGCTCTAGAAGTGTACAAAGACCAGCAAGTGAAAATAGCCTTTTCTCCTTAAAACTGCAAGAACATGTAAGGAAGCAGTACCACTTACAATTATGGTACCCAAATAGAACTATCTTTCACCAGGAGGCCTTTGCTGGCTCTCTTTTTCTCGCCAAAGTACTGGGAGTCAGGAGGCTTAAGAGTTGCTTTGAAACTTCTCCATAAAACAGTGGATGGGCTGGAGCATATGGATTAAAGCCATTTCCTACTTAACAGGGTAAAAAATAAATCAAATGCAGAAAAAAGGCATAGGCTACCCATGTGTCCTCATATGTCCTTGCTCCTCATTTCTTCCCTGGAAAAAGAAGCCCAGATGGCCTGAGCTGTGTTTCCAGGCACAAAAGCAGAAGCGTGCCGGGACCCAGTCACACACTGTCTGACTTGAGATGTCCTTGGCAGCAAGCCCCCAGCAAGCAATGGGTTAACCTCAAGTGCCTTCCCGCACTGAAGGGCAGCTCCTCTGATCTGCTGGTCTCCACTGCCCCGATTTTCCTTTCATCCCGCACACAGGGAGCTACTGGCTCCGGCCAAACCCCTCTCCCTTTCCGCCTCTCTCTTCACACCTGTTTGCTCCATTCGTTCAGCCGTGTGGTTGCCCAGTGCCCAGAGGCGTGAGACAAACTCGTTTTGTTCTGTGGGTGCAGCTGGACTGTCAGTCTCAGCAGGGCACAGCTAGCCCTTCGCCGCAGCCCCCCGGCAGGGGTATGGAGGGCAGGGCCGAAGCCTCAGCACAGCAACCAGGCCGGCCGAGGGACGTGCTGCCCCTGGGTGCATGGGGCATGGCCCTGAGCGTGTCCACTGCTCTGCAGCTATGTGTATACCTGCAACCCTCTTGCCCTCCCGAAACATCCCCTTACCACCAGCACCATTGTCATGTGCCTCATATCTGACTCTGCTCCGTTACTGAGATGCCATCTGGTGTCGATGCCTTAGCTACTGGAGCACCGACCTCTCAGCTAACCCACCTTGAGCTTCGTGGGAGCTCAGTTCGTCTGACACTGTCTGCCTCTGGACATGTACATGACTAACCAAGAAATAAAATACTTCTCAAAATGCTTTAACTATGCTGAGACTGACAGGCCAGTCCCTGTAAGTCCAGGACACAAAGCAGCCAAAGGAGCTGAAGCAGGTTTCTGAGGAAAATCAGTGAGTCCTGTAATTTCAAATTGAGCAGAGACGAAACGTGTACCTACAGGGTTTAACAACATCATGGAGAGGCTCTCATAATACTTGTTTAGATCTAAAGAATTTGCAGTGGCACTGATTTAAGCATAGATATGTGACCTTAGCAGAGCTCTGAGTACATACCCGTGTTGCAAATCCATGTCACTGCGTCTTCACTGCTTTTGTGGCCCTGCCAAATCAAGCAGAAAACTGCTCATGAATGACGCAATCTTTGTTTACTTTAAGGCCAGACATACCCACAAAGCCTGAAGTCTACCATCCACGAGGGCTGACCTGTGTGTACAGAGATAACAAGTGCACAGCCCTGCTGAAACCTCCGCAGCTAGGCATAGTAGATTGCCTGGTTTCAAATCCAGCCTTTAAGGCAGTGCAGGTTGGTGGCTTTACCAAGAAAATGATATTCTACTGCCTGAGATGAAGAAGCACGATGAAGACTGTGGAGTCCAGTTACAGCATTTGCCAGAGAGACACACCAACATTCAAAAAAGGGGAACAATGTACATGCAACTGCGTCAACAGAGTGAAATGCCTTTTTGTCTCCCCCTCCTTGGTGACTAAGAATTCAAAAGGTTTGCAGAGAATCCTGCAGGTCTCCCAGGATACACCATAGTTCACACTAATAATGTGTTGCTGGAGGCAACCAAGCCTGAACAAACAAATCAGTCCGGGGGAGGAGGAGTGGTGGGCTCGTGAAAGCAAAGCCTCCAGTAAAGCCCCCCTATTTCTTTTGTGTAAACTTTCCCACCCAGAGCCTAATTCTGCCTGCCTAGTGAAGGGCCTGCCGCCGAGGAGGCGCAGCGAAGCACCCTGGGTGAACCTCATGTCCCACTTTCAGAGCCAACTTACTGTGCTGGAGACCGAGCTCTGCAGTCCCGAAGGGTAGTGAAGCAATGAAGCTGGCATCCCGGCTGGCGTGTCAAATAAGCTAACACCCTCCAGTTGTCTGCTCTGCTGGCAAGACCCTGTGGCCAGAATACTCTCTGGACCCTGTGTGCTGTGCTCTGCTTCTGCTCAGATCCCTCCACAAGACTCGTGCCTACCGTGACACATACACACGCGTGATTAGTGGGAGGCAGGATATAACAGGCACAACCATACAGAAATCCTTGTGCTCTTTGCACTGAGCAAACATTTCTGTTGGGCTTCTCTGGAGGAGGACCTCGCTGTATGTTTTGCTGAAGAGAATCAAGACCGTTGTTGGTGCTTATGCAAGAACATGAATTTATTTCACTTCATTCAAAACTGACAGTCTTACCACATATTTCTTGTAAGAACATGTACATCCCAGCACTACACTCACCATTATGCAACTGCACTATAAAAATCCAAAAAAGAGGATTCATATCAAATTGGGGACATATTAAGAAAAAGCATATGCAAAATGGACTAAAGCTTGGGAGCTGCCTGTGCTAGGTACCTACCCTTTATATGGAGACACAGTTGTACAGATAGAGATTATTTTAAATACTGAAAGACCTCAGCAGTTAATGACAGTACAGCATATACCCCTACTTTTCAAAAGACTCAGATCTATCAGATCAGTCTGAAACCAGACTCAGATCTATGCTGCTCCCTCCAGCCATGCCAGTGCTGCTGTGGCGGGCCATCCTCTTTATGTATTGAGCCAGAAAACCAGGACTTCTAAAGGTCTACTTTAGCATAATGTGAAACCTGGGAAAGGGGCAAGTCTAAGCTTACACCTTATGTGCATGTCAGATAATACTCAAAACAGCTACTTACTAAACACCTACTTCAACATGTCCGTTTTATATCACGAGTTACCCTTTGCTAGGAACCACTGACCTCCTTGTCCTACACTTTACTTCTCACTTTGGTATGGAGCATGGAAGACACCCAAGTGTTAATTTATCTGCATTTATGCTGCTCAAACATTAAATTAATCCACTGCCCCAAAATCTGCCTTAGTGTGTTTCAGGAAACAGTGTGCTTTGTAATTACTGTTCCATTACTGTGCTTGTGAAAATGATCAACTAACCCTGGGGCTGGAGCCAAGAGGTGTCTATTACAGGCACCTACCTTCTCAAATCCTACTTACACAAAGATTTCAACCAGCAAGGAGATTCCTACAGGCAGTTGCACCCACAGAGGTCGGAGTCTCACGGCGAGCACAGTGAGTTACGCCTCTTTCAGGTGCCAGCGTGCTTGTTTGTGTGTGCAGACACAAAGACAGTGAAAAGCAAAACGTAAATGGCAGCCAAAGGTGCTGGACTGCCAGGTGTGGCAGATTGCTGGCTACCCTATGCCAGAGGCAGAGAGTGCTTGCTCTGCCTCCAACAGCTGATTCCTACCCGACAGCCCTCTGCTCCTTGCCCCAGTCCTGCCAAGTGTGTGGGCAGCTTTTCCTGCCAGCAGCAGTTCCCACACCCCTAGCAGCAGGCAGAGCAGAAAGCCTCCCGCTCCTGCTCCTCTCCGGGGCAGGCAATGCGGGCCCTGTATCCTCATGCACAGTAAGGCAGAAAGCAGCAAGGAGAGGAAAAAATGGTGACCACATCCACAGCTCCCGGTGAGGTCGGAGCCCCCACCTGCGCACAGCCCCTCTATCCCCACACCATCAGCCACCCCTGCCCACGCTGCCCCACTTCTGGCAGCTCTCCCCATGTTCCTCACCCCCGGGACCTTCTCCACTGGCATGGTAAAACTGAACCCATGTCCAGAGCCAGCACTTTGGGTACACCAGCTAAAGTATGAGCCAGAATAAAATAAATGTTCCTGACCACAGAGCGCAGTTGTGCAGTTGCGGACAGTGGAGTTGTGCCACTGCGCTGGTATAAACGCTGAAGATGCATTTCTTTCCTTCCTTCCCAAACATTAATTATTTACGCATGCACTAATCAGCACATAAACCTGACAGAAAGCGATCCTGCCCTAATCGTTTGATTTTCCAAGCAGGTTTAGTTTCATCTCTGGTCTAACGTCATTTAAGCAACTGAAATGAAGGATATTTTTGTTTGTGTTACCAAGTTGACTTATTTTGTCAGTATTTCCATTATATTCTCCCCTACAACTAGAACTCTTACTGAAGATGAAAGCTCAATAAAGCCAATACAGGACTGGTCTACCTGGAAAGCTGAGGCTTAATGGGCCCTACCTTCCTCAGAAATAATCTTTGGCAGTAATGTTGTACACTGGATCTAAAGTAAACCACATAGGTGTACATATAAAGAGCAAGGAAGTGAGGCTATGGTGATAATTAAACATTAACACACCTAGACATTGCCCCAAAGCTAATGAATACTTTGCTACTACTCTTTAATAAGAACGATGATGCAGAATGTAGTGATAAGAGCACAGGAGGTGGGATAGATAATCAGAACGAGGGAGTGGAAGAGGAAATTAACCTTAATGAGGTAAGAAAACATTTTGAAGAGGTTACTGTACTCAGATCGGGATGTCTGATAAGCCCCATCCCTAAACTTTGCAAGAATTGACATATGCAATTACAGCTCCGATCACAAGGATTTTAAAGGAATCACTTCAGATGGGACCGGTACCACAGAAGGGGAGAACAGCACACATGGTAGCTATTTGTAGGGGGTAAAAATGACTTCGGAAAACACAAGGCTGAAAATCAGACTGCAACACTATGCAAGACTTTCGAATGAAAGAGTGAAAACTAGAAGATGAAAAAAGAGATGGAAACTAGTTTTAAAAGAAGTAGTTTGTTCCAGCTTAAGCGAACAGATTTCTTTGACAACTGATTTTCCAGACCAAAGATAGATCGGTAGGCATTGGAAAAAACATATACTGCAGTGCCACCTGGGAAAGAGTTCAAATGGAGACTGATACTAGTATTAAGACAAAAATAAGAACCCATCTAAAAGGAAGATAGCTATTATGTTATAAGAGAAATATTAGGTTAGAGCAGCTACAAGTAGAATTTCTTTAAGACAGACTACTTTTATCTGCATTTTAATTAATGATAATGGTACAGAAAAGAGCACGCTAATGGTATTTGCTGAATGCACACAATTAGGAGGAACTGGTTATATAAAGGAAGTTCTAAATATCATACAGAAAGGAGCAGTTCATCTTGAGGACTGGAGCAACAGAAATGGGATGAAATGTAATAAACAATATAAAGTTCATAATTCGGGCATTTAAGGACAGATACATTTGTAATGATGAAGGAACTCGCTAATTAGATATGAAAGAGAGTGATCTAGGATAAAGCAAGTCAATCTGAATATAGTAAAAAGGTACTTGCCTGATGCACTAGCATAAATGAAAGTAAGATCCTGGGGTGTATCAAGGAGAGAAATCCAGAAGATAGGGAAATACTATCATGACATCAGGCTATGGTGAGACCTTAGTCTGTGCAGTTTTGATTACCACATCCGAGAAAGATTAATTCAAACAGAAGCACCAGAGAGAAACAGGAGAAAGGAGACCCAGAATACTGCAGAGCTTATCTTGTTCAGTACAGCAAAATAAAAACATCGAGGGATAGGATTACACTGTATAAATACATTAAAGGGACTTACATTGGAGAGGGCAAAATGCTATTTAAAAGGCAATATTGGCATGGAAACAAGTGGATAGGAAGTGGTCATGAATACATTTACAGTTGGTGTCCTGGGAAATAGCTTCCATTCCTGTGATCTTAAGTGAATCATGTTTAAAGCTCTCTGAAAACATCTACCTGTGAAAATACACCCCATTCAGTATATTGGTGAGTAAAGTCTGCACTTAAATGGCATAACTTCTGCAAAGTCTGTACGGTGAATGAGGGCACTGAGCTACAGGATGTATGCTGAAAGGATCTCTACTATCCTTTTACGTACGAATCTAAATAGCTAGATTTGGAGAGGAGCATACTGAGCTGCAGCTATTTGAAAATTATGCCATGCCAGTATATTGGACTGCCATCCATGTCCCAAAATCCAGGTTCGCAATTCTCAGTCTTAGTAACCAAAATCAGAATGAACAAAGTAGCCTGAAATCTCCTCTTATTGTTGTGTAACAAGCACAGTCATAATGCAAATATAAATTTATATCTGTTCTAAGATTAGGCAAGAGGACTTCAGTCTCATCTGCCAACACTAAGGACAATTAATCCCAAATTGCTTCTGATAATAAATGAGCAAACTCATTCTACACCATTTATGTCATATCTGTGCTCCAACACATTTGGTTTGATCAAAGGTAGACCAGCTAGAAAGCAGACGTGTTAAAGTAGAGGCACAAACCAACAATCTCCTTACAGTGCTCTCATCCAACTATGGTCACTTCTGGCTTGAAAGATCATTAAGTGTCATTTTTTTTCCCTAACATTGGGTCCAAATAAAAGAATAAAGGAGGCAAGAGTTCTGATAAAAGTGAACATCAAAAATAATTAAGAAAAGTTTCTAAGTGGGCACAAAGGAATAAATTGTCAACATAGAAGCTAGAGGTTTTGTTTAAATAATTCCTACATTTTTCCTGCTTTTAACAAACCTGCTTCCCATTTTATTCCACACTGAGAAGGTGACTCTGTAACTGATCCTCTAAAGGCGTTCATCAGCACTTCTCCAATTCCTGTGCTGTGTGTATCCTGTCCAGTGATCCCTTGAACCTTTGTTTTAGATAACATCACAGTAAGGGAGAAACAAGCAAATCTATGCATTTGGGCATAATGAAATCACTCATTCTTACTTGCTGTACGCTTCAGCCAGACTTTTCACCTGCTGTTTTACATTGCCACTTCTGTTCAGCCCCTTCTTATTCAGGCAGGAAATTCCACACAGAACTGGGATAGCACATCTCTAATTAAGAGCACATGAAACAATTTACAGCTCCTGTTAATTACTACTACTGCTGAAGCCTTGCTTATTTTTCTGCTGCTTTGAATTTACAGTGTAAAAGGTGCGTTCCCTGGTAGGTAACTTCTCTGCGTTGTGAACCCAGCTACCTACCGCTTGAGAACAGCAGAAGCAGTGCAGCCAGCTCCATGGGGTGCCAGGCACATCACTGTGCAGCACAAAGAAGGTTGCCAAGAGAAGCTGTGGATGCCCCGTCCCTGGAGGTGTTCAAGGCCAGGCTGGATAGGGCCTTGGCCAACCTGATCTAGTGGGTGGCATCCCTGCCTATGGCAGGGGGTTGGAACAAGGTGATCTTTACGGTCCCTTCCAGCCTCATCCATTCTGTGGTTCTATGACTGCTGTATCGCTACAGTACTGTTTTTGGCTTCTGTCAATGGTACAGCAGCACGCTGCCAGGAACTGAACACAAAAGGTGAGATAATGCTGTTGAAGATTGCCACTGATGTGTTCCACTTCCATACTGTACCAAAAAGCTTGGTGCTGGGAGATGCCTCCGTGCTCTTCACTCCCAGTTGCTTTAAGTTCAGAAGTAATTTAGATTGCACGAAACAAGCCTAGCTTTTCTTCTTTCAACACAGATGGCCGCTGCATGCAAGTATTCCATCTCCAATTATGCTTCAAACTGAAATGTCCTGCCCAGCTGCAAAATCTCTGAACTCCTCCAGCTTATCACACAGGCATGTGGCTTTCTGCACAGCATTAGAGAGCAACTGGAGCCAATGTAAACAGAGGGGCTGAGGAATCACAGCACTGCAAACACACAGGGCTTCGCACCACCTAGTTCGCCTCACTGGCATGAGATAAACTACAAAGCAGCTACCCACATCTATTCTCTCGGGATACTACCCACAAAAAGGGAGATCAGCAGCTCAGTCCCATGACTGGGGCTGGAATTCCGTCCGCTTCCCTTTCACTTGCTCCAGCTATGTAAAAACATCAGTGAATACGTGTGGAAATTGTGACATTCATGTAGAACACCGTGTAGGTTCAGCACTAAGTGCTTTTTTAACAAAGTATAACTGGTACAAATTCACAGTAACCGTGGCTTGCACTTCAGAATAGCCATGAGGAAAAAAACAACTCCCAGCACCTCAACTGGGAGATGCTCCATTGGCTGTTTGCAGCACAGGGCCAACAGCACAGGTGGAGTCAGAACTGACTCCACCCTGGCAAACAGGCAAGAAAACAGTTAAACAGAAAAATGACCATATCTGTATGTTTTTTATATATATGTTTTAAAACATATTTATGTATATATGTTTTTAACTGAAATGTTCCTACACAACAATGAAAATCAGACCCAGTTCTTTCAAACCATCACTTTCTCCTCCTTTACTCTGCCTCTTCCCTCTCCTAGACCTGGTGTTTTCAGGGATGCAAAGGAAGCCAGACTAATTCACAGGAGAAAGCAGGATAAGACAGCCTAGTAGGAATGAGTAGGAACAGACATTTTTGATTTTTCTTCTAACTCCTTTATTCGTATGAGAGCAATGTTATATCCTCTCCTCCTGAAACTCATCAGCATTCCTGAAGAACGAGCAAGAATCTGACAGTCCCACAGCAGCTTACACCATTCTTCTTCGGAAGGCAGGGAAACAGAGAAGATAACTAATCAGAGTTATTTTTTAGAGGACAGATGAAGCAGATACTGAACCTTTTGAGGTTAGTGGACTACTTTTAGCCTCAGCTGAGGTCACAAGAGCTGGCAGAGCTGAGCTCACTGACATCTCGATTCTGCTTTAAGTATTATCACTAGGGCAACCCTTTTTGAAACTTAAAAAGTTGCATGTTGAAAACACTTGGAGTTTTGAAGGGCTGGAGATGGCTGAATAGGGGCAAGCTTTGCTGCTGTTAATATTAATCAGAAAAATGTTACGGAGATACTTGCTCAGAACATGCAGTATCTCAGACTGTGGATATGGGTTGGGTGCAGAAAAGACTGGGTGAGGTTCTTTGGCCTGAGATATGCAGAATATTATAGTTCTCCCTGCTGATCTTAGAAGATGACTGCAGACCAAGCCTGTTTCATAATTCTCTCAACATAATAGATAAAAATATACTTTGGCTTGTTGCAGTACTGATTCTTTCCTCATTCTAACATTTCCCTCTCTCACCTGCCAGATTTCCTGTGCCTCTCCTTCCTGCCATAAGGAGGGACAAAGACAGTGACTCCAACAATACCTTTGCAGAGGACACTGGGATATTTGGGTTCCTTAAAGCATTCATGAAGTGTTAAAGAAGAACTGATTTTCAGTACGCAGATCTGATTTGGGATCAGAACTTCTCCACTGCTTGAATTATCTAGGCCTAGCTTTCCCGTTCTACCTCACACATGCGTTAAAGAAGTTAGAAATATCTTAAGAAAAATATTGGATTAAAACTGGTTTATAAAATTCCTGAATTGCTAGCTGCTGGCTAGTATTGGATGTGAGGAAGAAAAAAAAAACTCGCTTCTGGCACTGAACAAGTGCAAGAACAGATTCTGGATGCTATTTCCTCATCGTATTCCTGAGTCCCCTCCTCCCTGAAGGCAGGGTTCGATGCTCCTCTGTGCAGTCTCCCCAGCTGACTTTGGCAGGCTCTCCCACCTAGAATTTGTCCTGTGTCTGGGACTTGGAACCAGAACAAGTTGGTTAATATTTACACAGTGTCGCTGAAGTGCAGTTCTGGGCAGAAGGCGGTAACTGTCAGCATATGCTATTTCCCCTCTGGTCTGGTTATTAATGTTCAGTACCTCCAGAGCTTGTAACAATGCTTTTAGCCAGTTTCTTGCATTCAATGCCAACACACTGCATAGCTGTATAATCTGTTCAAAGCTGCTTGTTTGAAACCTACAGAATACCATTCTTGCAGTCATAATACCAGGACTCAGTATCTGGCAGACTACAGTCAAAGAAACAGTATTTGTATGAAAACTACTGCATAAAAGGCGAGGAGGAAGGTTTGAAAAGTTCAAACTTCAGCTAGTACTTGCCCTCCATCACCTTCAAGAAATAGCTGAAGCTAAGCTTGCCAGAGCTGTCATCTCCAAGTTTTAAAAAGAAAGCAGCAGAATCCCCTCAAAACACACAGTTTACTTTTAAAATAACAAAACTCTCAAAGTTAATTCCTTGTGTTATTTGTTAACTTTCTAAATGTTGAGCCATTAGGGGTCACACATGCAACCTTCTAGCTCCAAACATGCAGATGTTAGAAAATAATAACGGAGTGATTCCCTCACAATCCCCAATAGTCCTGGAGTTTTAGGAGAACGCCAAACAGGACAACTGCTCAGCAAGCTGAACTGTCAACATCAAACCTGGCGTAGCTGCAGCTCTCCTTAGATACCAATCAGAGCATAAACAACAACAGAACTGGCAGTAAAACTCCTAAAATATACAGCAAACATCTACACAAGGGTGTGTATGTATGTGTGTATATACGTGTAAACATATATCGTATATATGATAATTCTATGCCTGTATCATAGAAAATCAGAGTAATATATGCCATATATAATATATATAATGCATATAATTATATATGAACTTCATGATTATATGTAATATAGACTTTATTAAATATTACATGTGCTAACGTATAATACATCTTATCTATTTTAGTATATACATACAGATCCTACATATATTAATTTTTAATAAGTCAATATTTATTTTTAATTTATATAAATAAAATTATTTTAGAGATGAACAGTGAAGTGCAGAAATCCAAGCCAAGCTATGTAAGGGACACACTGTTCTAATGTGAAACATTTAGCTGTGAGGTAGTTGTGTGCAACTTCTGAACAGATCTCAGTGCTTCCAAATCTCAAATCACAAGGAAAACCTCTCCCTTGCTCCCCTTATGTGTAGATATTTGGTCTTTCTTTAAAAAAAATGGAGGCAGGCATCCATTTCAGAATAAATAAATACTTCAATTGTATCAGTAACAGAGATGTCCTGTGTTATTTATCTTGCAGAGTACAGCACAAATGCCAAAAGTGCTTCTCTCCATGCTCCTTGATCCAAGCTGAGCAACACAGCAATGCATGGGAGGAAGCTCTGAAGCTACAGGCCACTGCACCAAATACAGCTTCACAAACACTGTGAAACCCCAGCAGTTTACAATTCCTGGCTTGTAAAGTTCTTGTTGTTATAACCGTATAAAGGTGCCCATGTTATATGGACAGTCTGATCCACATTTATTGGCTAGCTGCTGCAGGCTGGAACAGTCCCTCATATAACAAAGGTATCGTAAAAGGCTTCTTGGTGCTGGAGTTCAAACCAGTACTGGCAATAAAGCACAACATCTTCTAACTGCTCTCTGAAGAGCAAATCTTTGCTTTCAGGTCTGCTCATGCTGCATTTACCTTCACTGCTGTAAACCTCACTGTCTTTACAGGGTATCACTGAGCTTATCCTGACTCCAACAGTCAGGAGGCTTTCTGTGGTCCCTCCCATAGTGAGGGTAAACTCTCAGACTGGGATTGCTGAGGTCTCTACCATCATTCTAGGATATCTTCCAAGGTCGTATCTTACATAAACACATGCGCTAGATAAAGCTCAAGCCCATGGAATGGTTTTGCTCCTACATCTTGTGTAAATTGAGAGAAAGTTGATTGCCAGCTAGTCTTACCTGCTTATAGCCTAACAGCCCTGGACACTACAATTCTCACCACTGGGACTCAGCTCTGTGTATGCCTGCATTCAGACCTACCTCAGGCTTTCATCTGTTCCCTCGCAAAATGCTGTGCCCTGAACTTTGACATGCAGTAGATGCTTAAGCATTTTGCATGCAGCATAAATTCAAGACAGGTGGTGATATGTTCAAACAGTGGATCCAAGATTATCTTCTATGGTGTTTGGGCAATAAAAATTCACCATTGCTAACATAACTTTTCTCTGAGCACCGACCAGATTTTTTCAAGCTTTTCTCATCTATACATTTTTCTTACTTGAAAAAATATTGAACCTGATCTACTTGTATTGTCCTGATCATCACTAAATAGATCAAAATTTGATTTCTTGTTTTTGATGATTTTTTTTTTAGAGCAGCAAAGCACATCTGTTACACACATTGTTACACTCACCACCTAAGAGCAAAACACATTATTAAATGCCTTACTTGTCTGAGCTATTATGGCACCAGCAAATCAATTTTCATCGAACTGGGTAGCCACTGACTGTCCTCCGACTCAGCTGGATAGCTTCCAATATACTGCAGGTGCTCCAGGAATTGCCTGCTCCTGGAGCTACATATTTCTTTCCTTTTTGTGTTCTGACATGGCAAGCCCAAGAGGAGCTCTTTTTGTGCTCTGTGAAAGTCTGCTTTATCATGCAGGAGTTCTCATCATCCCAGCTCTGCATGACATTGATGGCACCACTCTGCTATGTTTCTCCTGCTTCAGAGGTTCTAGAATACAACTGAGGTGCAAAGAGCTGCAATGCCACACAGCACATTTCTCTGCAGTCAGGGCATCATCTGGCATGAACAGATCACTGTAAGGTCAGCCAATATCCTTAATGGATCAAAATCTGCTGCTGAACCACCACCTGTCATCTCCTATGCTGTCTTTTTATTATTCTACAATAACAGTGCATCCAGCAGCCTAGATCTGTGTTTTGGCAGTCACTGAAACTGTGGGAAGTGTGGAGACCTGGGCCTGCCTCAGCTGAACACTTCGGTGAATTAAAAACATTTCTGCACAGAAGATCAGGAAGGGCACCGGACTTCTCCCAGAATATACTGAAAGCGAGCTCCTCATATACCAAGAGCTTAAGCTGATGTGGTATGCAAAAGAAATACTGCAGCATTTCACTGAGCTAAGTCCACCAACATGTACACAGTTGTGTTTGGCTCTTACTTTGGCAGCCTGCACATATCATGGGTGTGCAAAATCCAAGTGAGATTACTTGGGGATTGGACCTTAAAAAAAAGCATTAGTTTGCCTAATCCTTGAGTTTGTTCTGCTTTGGATGCATTTCCTGTAGTTCAATTCTGAGCACAGTGTTTGAGTAATGTCAAAAAGACTGAGACAGAAACTTGAAGCTCCCTTCTTACCAGCTGAATCTGCTGCAGATGTTCCACCACTAGTCAAGTCCTCAGTATTAACTGACTGCAGATCTGTGTAGGATGGAGCAATGCTGGGGCTGCTGGTATCCTCTGAGTTGGTTGTCCAGCTGCTCTCCGATGCATGGGCATGCCTCTCAGACGAATTGGAGGAGGGGGAGGTCCAGCTGGGTGCTTTTGATGGAGACACTGGATGCAGGAAACAAACAAGCACCACTGAGAGACTTACAAGGCTATCTATCCTCCAGAAGCAGATGATCACTGTTCCAGAGATACACTATACCTTGTACTGAGACTCTCTAAGTATTAATTCCAACACCCACAGCAACACAGTTATTTTATAACAAACACACAACAACTTAACGAGTGCGTGGCACTGTTAGCCTCCACTGGATGGGAGCAGCACTACTCAGCTGCCTGCATTACATCCCGTACTGCTGGCAGCTATTAGTTTTCCTGTTGTTCATGTATCGTAGAAACAGTACCTTTTCAGAGCAGTTAGATTTCATGCTTCTGCCACTGCTGACAAGATCTGAGTATCTGTGTTGTGTGACACAGTGGAGTTCTTGTAGTACTATAGATTTTATAAAGTAGTTTTATTATATTTCATTAAGCATTCTGTACTTGTGATGCCCATTCAAATGTAGCAGTCATCTTAAGGAAGCTACATATGGGAGTAGAGTATAAAAATAAAATGACCTATTGATGTGAATTAGAAACGGCTTTTGTGTCTGAATATGCAGAATGAAGTGCCCCAATCTGAATAAACTGAATAAAATTTCTGCTTAGTTTAGGCCAAAAATCCCATCCTACTTTCTTGCCACAGCCTACATGCCAAGCAGTAAGTCGTGCCTAACCATCATCCAGAGCTGATAAAACAATCTCATACGTGCACTGCTATGAATTTATCTTGTATACTCTACCCACCACATCATTCACATTAACATTTGAGTTAACAAATGGGTGACTCTAGTAAAGAGGAAAAAAAAAGATGCAGTAAAAAATCTTCCCGAACTAAAGAATTTCTAATTTCTGATTTAACCTTGGCATAATAACTGTTTGCTAAATTTGTAAATCTATGTTTATCTTTTAAACCAACAAATATCTCAATGCACCTCAAATCTGCATTTATAGAACATCCTGAGATACAGAGGTTCCTGTCTCACCATGTAACACATAACCAACCTTTATCAGGCTGACAAATACTTTGGAAGAAAATGGCAAATTAATGTTGAAGAGGATTTCTCTCTCTCTCTCTCTCCATCAGAACAGTGTGATGGGACACCATCTCGTTATGGAAAAACATACCTTTCTGTGTGCATAGAGGTACTATGCAAACAGTGCTCCCTGCCTTGCCAGCTAAGAAGTGCAAATTTACTTTATATAGCTGTGCTGTTGCCCTCAGGTAAGCAAGCACTAATCTATTTATATTTGTACAGCTGTGAGCCTATGTACTGAGCTGCTTCTGAGTAGTCATCCTGAAGGATGAGGAGCTGAAAGTAGATCTATCTCCTTATCACATCACACATACTGACAACTATGTTATAGTAACACAACCTAAAAAGCCCCACTTCTCCATTCAGTAATTCTGCACTGTGTCATGCTTGATGCCTGTCAAGAAGTGATGACAAGTACCTGATTATAGTCTGCCAGCCCCTCAGGCCTTTTGTTAAACATTGTGTGAGGTATCTGAAAAGCAAACCTTAAAACTTTACCTGAAGTTGTTTTGACAGACAATGCTCAATTGGACACAGAAGACAAGCTTAAATGCTGATCTCCATACGTGAACCAGTAACAAGACACACTTTTTCTAGGTGTGTTTGATAAAAAAGATCTTAGCTGTAAATTTGCAGTGGTGCCCTTTTTTTTTTTTTTTTTGTTAAAGTCAGTCAGCAATATGAAAAACCAGCTAATTTAGACACCCATAGGATTTAATAATTCATATACTTATATAATAATAGTAATTCTTTTTTGTTTGTTGCTTTCCAAACCCAAATTTTGTCTAAGGAGTGACACTGATTGGAACATCATTGCAGAGTACTTCTAGGGCAAATTAATTTCACTGCAGGTAAGTTGTGCCACTTTGGAAGAATACATTTTTTCTAAATAAAGTGACTTTTATTTTGGAAAACAGTAACCATAGAGAGCTTTTACCGTAACAAGCATTCCTTAGAATCTTACTACAGTCAGCTTCCACCTACCACTGTTAGGTTCCTGAATTTGAAACTATAAAATTTTCCCCTATACTGAGTCAAACAACTATCAATCTCAAAAAGCAAGACAAGCTGAAACAAACATCTGCACGTTTAGGCCTGTCTTCAGATGCTCCTGCTGCTCTCCAGCCTCCCGGAAGTGCTGAAACAGAAATCCCAAATGATGTAGGTTTTTTTCCAAAAAATTTGGAATTCAGCCTCCAATGTCAGTGGATGCAGAGGCAAAGCCTTCCAGTTGCAGCAGTCCTCAGAAATCTGTTTGTGTTAAAAGACCAGGGACAGAACTGTTCCGAAAATGCAAATCCCATAGCATGCAAAGAATAGTGAAAAATCAACTCCTTGTTTCCCAAAGTGTTTCCTTCTGTGTTTTCCAATGTTTCCTTCTATTTGCATTTTTATTTTTCTGCATCCATTTGTTCTTAATACATTGGCTTGGATTTTAATTAGCAGATTTACTTTTAAGCATTCATTCCTTTTAGATGTTTTGAGGACATATGCCTTGATCCCTGCACTGTATTCCCATAAACCTTGTTAACATAAACATTGTTTTTTTCCTATCACACAGGACCTCAGATTTTCTTGATTTTAAGACAGCATCAAAGTCGTCTAGATTTCAGTTGCTGACCTCATGTTGCACGTACTTTCCATTTTCAGACAGAACAGCACAAAATGGTTAAACTGAGATTTGTCTCACTGTGGGACAGCCTCTCCAGGGACACAGTATGAGACCAAGTTACTTGAGCCATTTAAAACTAGACAAAGCTCTCGGGAAGAAGGAGTGGGGGTGGAACAGATGATGTAATAGATCTTGCCTCGCTCTAATTTTGGTGCTTTGCTGAATACCTCATTGAATGCAAGGGTGCAGCTAACACCGATAGAATATGAGATTGCTAGCTGAAAGCCCATTGTATAACAAATGCAAATGTTATGTCACTGGCTGGCTGTGATCATTTACTGATTATGTAACGTTTGTGATAGGAACATTTGGGTGATTTCTAAACATCCCAGTTTTCATTTCTGCACTATCAGTTTGACGAGGCTGACTAGCCAGATAATAACTATGAGAAAAATCAGGTTTCTTCTTTTTCCAGCAAAAGGGAAATGTAGAAGAGGGCATCACAATGCATCATTTCTGTGACTAAATATTTCTGTGGCCTCACTCAAGAGCTACTGCTTCCCAGGAGAAAGCCACATGACTATGCAGCTGTCAGTCGCCTATGCATAAACGTGAAAGGCAGAAATATTTTGAAAGTAAGAGATTTTGGTTTTCAAATGTTTCAGGCATTTATTCTGTCTGAAGCTGGTAGAATGAAGGGTTTACAGGAATGTCCTAAACAAAGGCAATTTCTACTCTAAGGCTCACAATGTATGTTTTTCATTGCTACACCTCAGCCTTTACGCTCTTTTCATCTTCTGAATTCTTTTCAGCTCTGTTTCTTACTATCAGTCCCCCTGGTTTCTGCTCCCTCAATAATGTTTTCACTTTTACCAGAAAAAGAGTCCAGCATTAGATTTGCTTTTCTTTTAAACATATTTCTTACAGGATAACCACCACGTGGTAGCTGCCGTTTTAAAATAATAATTTTTCCAGATGGTGATCACTTTTGGACAGATTCCCTTTCTGAGGAACCTGTGCAGAAGTATAGTGACACTAAGGTTAGAAGAAGATAGCATCTGTCTCACCTAGAACCTGTCCTCTCTGCTCTTAAGGTGCTCTGGAAACATCCTTTTGTGAGCCGTTTTCAAAACGTGCTTCCAGGCAGCCTGGCCATCAGTCAGGGTAATCATCTAGTCAGCTGTGCAGATGCTTCAGTGTGGAGAGACAGACAGACAATTTCCTAAGTGTTGGAGCCCTGACAGGAACACGGCTGGGGATGCTGAGACTTCAGGACATCGCTCTTCACAGCTGCCTACACAGGAAACAGATTTCAAACATCTCCATCCTTCTCACACCAATCTGTCTGTTGATAGTCGGTGTTCCTACTTTTCCCCTCCAACTGGCTATTCACTATTGTTCTCATGTGGGCTGTTTGCTACTGGAAATGAACAATTGCTGTCACCGCAAGCTTTCCACAGACCGTGTCAGCGTATCACGGTTGTAACAGAAAGATTCTGGCTTTGCTGCTGCCCACAGAAAAAGATGTGACTGCAAATTAACCGAGAACAAGTCTGAAGTTTGTCCTACTTCTGGCTGTCAAAACCCCCTCAGAGTAGACAGCCAGCAACAAAGAGCTGTCATCTCTCCTGCTCTGTGACTTTCCCTTTGGTGGCTGTCAGCTGTGCTGGTCTGGCCATTTAAATGATGGAATCTTGAATAGGAGTGGGACTACCTCATAAATACGGATTTTATACTCAGGTTATGCACATCACCTCATTTTAGAAAAAATCTCCCTAGGCTTCCTATATAGTAAATAGAGAAAAGCAGCCTCCCACACAGGGATTACAGGGAGTAACAAAGCAAGGCTCACAATATGCCCGCCAGGGGAACCATCCTCCTCCATTAATCTCAGTCTGATGCTGAAAGTTAGAGTGGAAATATCCCTCCAGTGGCATGGATCACTTAGGCCAAGCCCTCACAGGGCAAAAATGGGTGCCTTCTTTAAAAACAGCCATGTTTTTGAACAGTCTTCTCTGACCACCTCTTTTGGATATCCAAGAGCTCTGCCTATGACCTGTATCCTGTGACCGAAAATACAAACCAAGAGGCACTGCTCTTGCTAAGCACAGACCTTGAAACTCAGCCACATCCCTTTAAGAACAGGAAATCAAGTAATACACCATTAAATTAGTTTTATGTTTTTTTTTTTCCAGCTACCTTTCTTTAGTCTGATCAAATATTTTTTGTTGTTGTTTAATAAGAAGGTGCACTTAAGATCTTCCAGTCAACAAGGACATCACATTAGGAAGGAAATGTGGTGTAAGAGCAACCAACAGCTACATTTGAAAAAGTACATGGCTGTATGTATGTGTGAATAAGAGAAAGGAGGAGGGTCTGTATTGTTTTCACCTAACTGTGAAATTAGCTAATAGAGAGGTAAAGCACCTTAGTTTTACAAATTTACAGTTGTGAGTGCTATTCTTTCTCTCCTTTTCACCAGGATCAGTAAGTATTTACAACTAAGCGCAATTAACAAACAAACATAGAGGTAAGTAGGACTTATGAAGAGCTTAAGAGAAAAATCTTTGCCTGAAGATTCCCCCACCTGTCTTGCACAAAAGTCTAACCACTGTCTCAAGTGGACTAACCTGTAGGACCCACAAAAAGAGCTGATGGGAAACAAAAAACTTAAAGCCCAATTCAAAGTTGCTAATCCAAGTTTTCTGACAGAAGCACTATTTACGCTGCAGGGAATATTTGATGGACTCATTGAGCAGAATAAAACCGTACCTTTTAAAACCACTTTAATAACTAGAAGTAACCAGGTGGTATTATTAAGAGAGTATCTCAATTTAGGCATGAAAAAGTAAACTAAATGTTTTCTTTGGGCAACTACTCCGCAGTCTCCTATAAGGAGGGGCAGAAGCATGTTTGTACAGAAAAGCTAGAAGCTTATATAGCTGTATGAGTTAATGCAAGCTGAGGAGGTAAGCCAGAAGCTTTGCATGCATGTTTGAAGCATGTCAGAAAGAACTTTTACATTGGAACAAAAACATATGCAGTCCTGGAGACAGGATCAATTTCTGTTGTCTTTGTAAATCTCAAGGTGCTTGAGCATCAGAAGACAGCAAAAAGTACTGATGGAACTGGCACACCAGCAGTTGGTCTTTCTAAGCTTCTGGCAAAAGCAGTGTGGGGATTTTGAGCAGATAACGACATCAAACATAGAGAGGAATCAATATTCTTTCAGTTCCAGATTACAGGGGCAAACACATCTCAGACTTTTCAGATGGCTGTTCATTCCTCTACATAACAAACATCACTACTACAAATACCACTGCATTGTTTCCCCAAGAATGCATGTCAGCACTCTCCAAGGTCAAGATATAGGCTGAATGGATCACGGAAGCTTTTCATTTTTTTTCCTTGAAGAAAAGACATTGTGTTTATGTTGCTAGTTCAATCCAGAACTATGTTATAACCCCTTTTTGAAACTCTGACAACATTAGTTGTGTTAAAATACAGTACACAGTAATCAAAATTCAACCTCTGAGAAACCAAAGAGCAAGGTAAAAATCTGGTAGGCTCTCACTGTATTTTGTTAAATTACTGGAATGGACCTTTTCATGCATGTGCCTCACCTGCTTGTGGATGGGTGGTTGGAGCACTGGTCCATGGTGCATCTTCAAACTGAACCCAAGCTCTGATAGATGATGACAGGTCAGCTCTGGGACACACATGGTTCCCAAGCACGGTAGAATCCTCCTTGGGCTTGTCACCTGCATCATCTGTCTCTGTGTGGGAGAGGTCCTGAAATTCTCCATCCGCATTATGGCTCTCTTCTGAGGAAGTGTCTGAAGAAGAAAAACATTTTTCCAGAGGCTCCTCAGTGCTACCTAAAATGGAGAAAAAATAGAAATATTAGTAGGAATGACCATTACTTCATTGTTTTTTATTGAAATCTCTAAAATTTGACTTTGAATGTACATGCAAAATTTTCCTTCACCTAATACAGTTTTTAACCTAACAATTAAGTGCAAATCTATGCCCAGTGTAATGGGTGAGATTTCCTTCATGGTCAGTTGGATATTGCCTTGTATCTCTAAGGACAGACCCAAACCCTATAATAGATCTGTGCTAAAAGCTGGGAAAGTGCTTTACACTTTTGGCCCCAATTCTCATATTACATCAGGGTAACAGGACATAATTCAACCTTTACTCATATCACTTCCACTTAGAAAGCAAGTTATATGATCCTAAATGGTATGATAACACGCTATGCTATGTATATGATAGAATAATTCCAACAAAAGGTCTTAAACAATTCAAAGAAAAAAGAAGTACCTTACCTCGTGGCTTAACCGGGAGGAGCAGTTCATCTGCGAAACACACCCACTCAGACTGGTTGGAGGCAATGACGCTAGTCAGAGACGTCATATTCACAGCAGGCTACTCATCTTCACTTGGTGATTATAAGGAGGAAGCAGATTGGGAGAGAGGCACAGTGAAGATAAGCCAACAGAGGGAAATTCTTCCTTTGCGCTTTCTTTTCTTTTCTTTTCAAATGCTGTTAAGAAAGGATTAAATAATGCTTTTTAGAAAATTAAATGGGAGAAACCGGTGCCACTATTTTAATAATACAGAATATTAAGACACTTTATCTATCACAGGCACAGTACTGTCAAAATGCTGCCACCCTTAAGAGAGGAATGTCACCTGTGACTAGAGGAAGGCTACAGTTGAACAACTCCTTGATTAAAGCTTCCAAGGGTCTTGAAATATCCTCATGTTAAAACAGTCAGTCATCAAAAACAACAATTCCTTACTCAGGGATCTATGTCTCTCAGAAACCCTGTAAGAGAGGTTATCAGGGAACTCCCCCCAGTCCAATGAATTTTGGTTATGGTGCAACGTAGCCTGAATTCCAATGTGTTGTCATGTCCTTGTTCAGTTTGCCACTTATATCTGATCCTTCTCAAGAGCTAGCAATAAGCTGCACGCCACATTATCAATAAAATTTAAGTATCCAGTTCTGGAACTGGGATGGATTGCCCATGACTCTCATCACAGTCTGGGCATGAAAAGATGCCCTCTCAGATAGCTGCACTTTCAACTGTGCCACTTGACTGGAATGTCAGATTTTGAGTTTAAAAAACGTCTTAAATCTTGCCTGGAGTTAAGCACGATTTTGCGGTAGCCCAGCAAACACTTCCACAGAAGCAGCAACTTTATTCAATGGGATGTACCCCACACAGATCTGTGAGTCTGCTAGAGTGGATGGGACACTGCCAAGGACTCTGCCTGTCAGCTAATAGCTGGGAAGGTCAGGCCCAGAGAGAGAAATTCTCCTTTTACAAGCACCTGTGACTGCCTCAGATTTGCAGAACACTTCAAAACTCTCAGAGGACTATTGCCTCCGTCTAGGAAAGAGTGGGAATTCTGTCCCTAATCACCTCAAGTACTGAAGCTCTTGTTGCCATGGTATTTAAGTACTTGAAAATACTAAAACTCAAACTTATTATTTTCATGCGCTTTACAAGGCATCTCTGTCTCTCACCCAACTAGCATATATATTTTGTGGTGAAATTTCATGTTGGTGTACAAGAACAGATATTTCACTGAGGCTTCTCCTTACCCTAAACATTGTTTAGGTCCAAAGGACAGAACAATATTTAAATACATTGACTCTTGAAGCATTTTCTGCAGGAAGTAGATTATTCCATAGCTCCAGCATGATTATTCTATTCAGGGCCACAAAGTTATTGGACTGGTAAAGGCCGATCAGCAGATAAGAGCTGCCTTAAAGAGCTAAAAACTTCAGAAGTCTGAAAGTCACACAACAGCCTGACACCTAATAGAGAGAATTCATGGGTCCATACTCATTTTCTGAAGCATTCCAGTTTATGCCCACTGCCTCTTGTCCTGGCACTGGGCACCACTGAAAAGAGCCTGGCTCCATCTTCATTGCACCCTCCCTTCAGTTATGTATAGATATTGATAAGATCCCTCCTTCTCTTCTCTAGGCTGAACAGTCCCAACTCAGCCTCTCCTCACAGGTGAGGTGCCCCAGACCTCTGATCATCTTGGCGGCCCTCTACTGAGTTGTTCCCAGTATGTCCATATCTCTCTTGTGCTGGGGCCCAGAACCGGACACAGCACTCCATGTGTGGCCTCACCAGTGCTGAGTAAAGCAGAAGGACCACCTCTCTTGATGTACTTGCAATACTGTGCCTAACGCAAGCCACGAACACTGTTAGCTTTTTCAGCAGCAATGGCACATTGCTGACTCACGTTCAGCTTGGTGTCCCCCAGGACTCCTAGGGCCTTTTCTGCAGAGCTGCTCCCCAACTGGGTGGCCCCCAGCATATACTGCGGCCTGGGGTTGTTCCTCCCCAGGTTCATTCATGTAGCGTGCAGGCCTTTCCCTGCCTCAGACTGAACTGATTTTGGGTGCTCTTAATAAAAAAACACAAAACTAAGCATAGAGGTGAGCTAAGAGAAAAAGAATAAACTGACATTTAGGGTCCCAGGGACTCCAGGTGATGGGAGGAGAGGTTGACCTTGCTATCTTGCTCTCCTCATGAGACCAATTAAGTCATCTTTTCCTAAACAACTGAGTACTGGCCTCTCCTTTCTCCTGGAAAAAACCTGACGGAAGCATGAAATGACAGGAAATGAAAAAAGAAAACAGTTTATTTTGCTTTTAATGCACACAGACGCCAGTAGAGCTTTTTTTTTTTTTTAAATGTCAAGGGAAAAAAAGTCATGAAAGAAGGCAAGAAAATGAACTGTTTCAGCTGTGCAGGTATGTGGGAGAATTATACCATTATTTTAGCATAGATTTGCCTTTTTTTTTTTTTAACCCTACTGGCTTGGGACAAGCATACTTTCTAAATCCACTCAATACCAGACAGCAAAACTTCAGTCTAGAATAGCTGGCTGGAGTTGGATTTGTTCTGTTTGGTTTTACTCCCAGGTTTTTACCAGGCACCCTCTCATTTCAGCACCACAGAAACCCTCACGTCACAGCATGAGAAATGACTGCCCCTAGCCCCAATTCCAGATCAAGCTGTTGGATGCGGTTCTGGGTCTCCACACGAATGCAGTATATACTGCAGACACGTACCTTACAATAGATAGTAAGAACGAAAAACATCAGGCTACCACGAAGTGCAGCATTAAGTGCATACTCAGATTATACAATTTCCCCACTGATAGAATTTTGTACAGAATTCCGAGTTTGGTGCATAAAGGAGAAGGTTGCAGATGACACCAAGCTGGGGGGAAGTGTTGATCTGCTGGAGGGTAGAAAGGCCCTGCAGAGGGACCTGGACAGGTTGGATTGATGGGCAGAGGCCAATGGGGTGAAGTTCAACATGGCTAAGTGCCGGGTCCTGCACTTTAGCCACAACCCCATGCAGCGCTACAGGCTTGGGGCAGAGTGGCTGGAAAGCTGTGCAGAGGAAAAGGATCTGGGGGTGTTGGTCGATGCTTGCCTGAACATGAGCTGGCAGTGTACCCAGGTGGCCAAGAAGGCCAACGGCATCCTGGCTTGTACTAGGAATAGTGTAGCCAGCAGGAACAAGGAGGTGATCGTCCCCCTGTACTCTGCTCTGGTGAGGCCGCACCTCGAGTACTGCATTCAGTTTTGGGCCCCTCAGTACAAGAAGGACATCGAGGCCCTGGAACTTGTCCAGAGAAGGGCTACGAAGCTGGTGAAGGGCCTGCAACACAAGTCCTTTGAGGAGCAGCTGAGGGACCTGGGGTTGTTTTAGTCTAGAGAAGAGGAGGCTCAGGGGAGACCTTATCACTCTCTACAACTACCTGAAAGGGAGTTGCAGGGAGCTGGGGGTTGGCCCCTTCTCACAGATAACTAGTGATAGGACTAGAGGGAATGGCCTCAGGTTGCACCAGGCGAGGTTTAGGTTAGAAATTAGGAGACATTTCTTCTCAGGAAGAGTGGTCAGGCATTGGAACGAATTGCCCAAGGAGGCGTTGGACTCACCGTCCCTCGGGGTGTTTAAGGAAAGGTTGGATGTGGTGCTTAGGGACCTGGTTTTGTGGGTAATATTGGTAGTAGGAGGTCGGTTGGTCTGGATGATCTTGGAGGTCTTTTCCGACTTTAATGATTCTATGATTGTGTTGACTTAGCAGGGTTATCACAGCTTTTAGACAAGCAGTCTGGAAGCAAGGAAACACGGTCTAAGAAGATTATTGTGTCAAAGATTTTCAGAGCAGAGGCACTCTGTGGAGGCATGTTAGGATGAAAAAAATATACAACATAGAGCATTTTGCACTCTCTCAGCTTTCAGAAGAAAGCTCTAATCCCACCACCTGACCTAAATACTTGTAACAGAATTATGAATAACATGAAGCTAATTCCCATACAGATTACACGTAAAAGATGTAATTTCACCTCAAATTATTTTTACTTCTCTTCGCTTTCCAAAATCATCCCTAGGAAAATGCCCCAAGCCAACCCAGTATGAAACAAGGAGCTTCAGCCAGCATGCTACCAATGCCACTATGCATTCAGTTAATAAAATGATACTGCAACTTGCAGAACTACTACAGAGGTACAATTTCTTTAGGGGATCCATTTGACAATACGGACAAATCTGAATCCTTTTCTTAGCAAAACAATCAGCACCCACTACTTAAACAATGCTGAGAACACTCTATAAGATAATTTTAAAGTTTTTCTTCCTATCCTTTAGACTGCCCAAATATCTATAGCTATTCCTAGAGCTATGGATTTTGGAGCCTAGATTGGGAACAGAAGGGTCTTTCTTTACTTTAAGGGAGCTACAGTTAAAGCAAAAGTTTATGCTGTGCAGCTCAAACAAAAGGAGGTAGAAACACATTTCTTGGATCAAAGTATTCCGAGGCCAGCAATACACCTCTGTACGTAAATGGAATTCACGTCAGTTTAGATTTTGTTACTTCTGGATTTGCATTATGTGGATTAAGCTTTTGGTGCAGAATTGGAGAAAAAAAAAGTGAACTAATTTATCAGCTTTTTGTCAACAGTTTGTGATTCAAAAATTTGTGAAGGCGTTTGACCACTACATAGTAAATATGACACAAAGCTAGATGTTATATGTGCTGATCCCAATGATCCTTACCATCAATTCCAGTGCAGCGCTTTGACCACAAGATCTCAAAACTCTAACAGGCTTAAATCTCTGCTTCAAGTTTCCCTTTTTTGCTTAACAGTTTCACACTGGGGTATGCAATTCTGAGTGACAAATGGGTGACACTTATTTCCAATTCTCCAAATATCACAGAGCTGGAATAAAACTTAGTGGCTGTGTAATCCTCCTGATGTTTTTATTGATGACTTTACATAATCCCTTTCTAATACTGATGAATGTTCATTTTAAAATGATAGACTGCTTTGATAACTAGAAACCTCTCATTTCTGATCTCTAAATTCAGTTTCTAGCCATTTCTTCTCCTGACAGTTACTAGTCTCTCCTTTTGTATACCTTTGCTATAGCACCAGATAAAAGGAAACATCCTTCTCCATTTCTTTGCTAAGCCAACAGTATAATATCTGAGCAAGTTATGTAATTATCTTCTTAATTATCATGAGTCTCATACCCAGCACCTTGTACACTGAGCCTTCACTTTAATTGGAACTTTTACCACTATGTGAATACAAACACTAACAGTAGTAGCAGTTCATGGCACCACTGAGATACTTTAGAATTAGCTACAATTACACGGTATATTTACAGAAACACTATCAGAATAAATTAACTACTCACATAGTGAGACAGCAAACTCAGACATTGATTCTCAGTACATTTCAACTGCATTCAACAGAAACAGCTTAGCACATTTAATCATTTTAAGCACTAAGGATCATTTCTTCAACTGCTTCAAGTTACATACGTATGATGCATACTGCAGCAGGCTTTATCACCACTACCCAGAGCTCACTAGAGTACAGTTAGATGGGAAAACAGAAACAAACAAACGAAATAGAATAAAAACCTGAGATGATTAAACTCAGGATTTGCTTTGCAAATGTAGTATCTATAGCAAGTTTCATCTAAATTTATAAAGACTAAGTATATTGTCTTACATGGCAGCAGCACTAAAAAATCTTGTGATCCATACATGATACAATTTTTCTTGCTTATACATTCCCGTACAATCCCAAGGACCTAAACTATAACTGGTTACTGTAGTTTGCATTCAGTTATTGTAGGAGACCATGGAAGGGAAAAAAAATAAACAAGTTATGTTACAGGTAGCAGAAAAAGAAAATAAGCCACAGGGACAGCAAAGAAGAAATGACTACAACTTTGGCTGTAACAATCAAGTTTCATAAACTGCATCAAAGTCTCAAGGAAAAATACGTAATTTTATCTTGACCACGTCTGTTTGGCAAACCTCTACAGACAAAACAACTCTAATAGCATGAACTGCAGAATGATTGCTGCCTTGGGCACATTTCCAAATGAGTGAGAGCTCATGTTTTTTCCTCTCAACTTGGCGTGCAACAAGCAGTGACCATCAGCACATCATGACCTGAATAATAAACAAACTCCAAATTGGAAATCTGTTCTCAAGCCTCAAAAGAAAGTTCTAAGTACATCAGGGTGCCACAACAAAAACAAAACCCAGTGATAAATGACAAGAAAAAAGATATCTGAAAGAAATGCAATGAAATAAAGGAACCAAATTTGAATTTTATTATTACTGAAAAATCATTACACCAACTTCTGTCTAAATGCCTGAGAAAAGATTACCTTATGAATAACCTAGATAATGACAGGAGTAAGTCACGTTTGATTATTCTACATATTTCCTGATACTGACAATCATATTTTTTCCACGTATAAAGCTCCCCCAGATCATAAATTGCCCTAAGAAAATTTCTGGCACGTTTTAGAACTTGACCCAGTTTTACTTACTCTGGTTCATATGTGCCATTACACGACTTCCACGATTTCAGATTTAGCTTAAGAAGTTCAGTCATTATCTGTGCATATGAGACTCTTTATATGAAAGTTCTCAATAGATAAGGAAGAATTAGGGCTCAAAGGGAGCCAAAACAACTCACTTGTGAAACTCCTCCAGCCTCTCTGGAAGCAGCAATGGCTTTGCCCACTACAGATTACTCCTAAGGGAACAGTAATGCGAGCCCTGATAGCACTCCATGCTCAGAGCTTGGCCAAACCCACTCTAGGCCATTACAAGGTAGGTCACTGCCACTGTCCCATGGATTGATGATACAGATAGCAATTTTAGACTGAGATGGAGCGAGGCAGTGTGTGGTACTGAAGGTAACCAAAGCCATCTGGCACAATGGATGACAGAAGAGTGGTGAGGGTCTCTCTGAGCACAAGACCTAGTGCAGCCACACTAACTAACAGCTATACCCAATTACTCCAAAGTGATCTGCCTAAATCCAGACTGCAAGTCAGTTACAGAACCAGTGTCAAAGCTGAGGTGACCTGAAATATCCTTATTTTCCCTTGACCACAATAACCCAACCACACATACAACCATGCCCCACAAACATACTGCTCAGCTTTGCTGGAAGCTCACATTCAGTGACAGTAAGAAAAGAGAGTGTGTAGGTGACGTGCCGGTAAGAAAGCCATAAGCATCTCCCTCAAGAATACTTGTGCCAAGTCTAGTATCTGAAAGGTCAACAGCTGCTGTTTTCTCTACATCACAATTTATCTGTTGCAGCAGCTTCTCCGGTTTTCAGAGAGGACACCTAAATTTCTCTCCTGCTATCAACACCAGGATATTTAGGCTGTTGAGAAAGCAATGGTCTCTCTCTTTCTCTGACACATACTCATTTTACCTTGTGAAAGGTTAATTTATTCTGCTTTGGGACAGCGAATTTGCAGTAGTCACAACTATTGCTCAACATAACATAGCAGGTTGAGGGAGGGGATTGTCCCCCTCTGCTCTGCCCTTGTGAGGCCCCACTCAGAGTACTGCGTCCAGGTCTGGGACCCCCAGTACAAGAAGGATGTGGGGCTGTTCGAGCAGGTTCAGAGGCGGGCCATGAAGACAATCAGAGGGCTGGAGCACCTCTTCTGTGAAGAAAGGATGAGAGAGCTGGGGCTGTTCAGCCTTGAGAAGAGAAGGCTCCATTGCAGCCTTTCAATACTTAAAGGGAGCTTATAAAAAACATGAAGAGCAGTTACTTTTTGCTTGGACAGATAATGATAGGACAAGAGGGGATGGTTTTTAACTAAAAGAGGGGGGATATAGACTAGAGGTTAGGAGGAAATTCTTCACGCAGAGGGTGCTGAGGCACTGGCACAGGCTGCCCAGAGAAGCTGTGGATGCCCCATCCCTGGAGGTGCTCAAGGCCAGGCTGGACGAGGCCCTGGGCAACTTGATCTAGTGGGTGGTGTCTCTGCCTACGGCAGGGGGTTGGAACTTGATCTTTACGCTCCCTTCCAACTGGAGTTGTTCTATGATTCTACGATAATGCTATTCTAAGAGACATTCTAATCTGTAATATGGGAGGAAAATGGCTTTAAAAACTGGTTTCTTCTTTCAAACCCGATAAAGTGATTCATACAAGGAGCATATTTATCAAAAGAAAGCTCCTACTGAGCACCCTTGTTTGCACATCTGATAGGCTCCATCATATATTGTCTAAATCATGTAGCCAAGCAATGCAGATATATTCCATTTACTAAATCCTCCAAAAGCTATTGTACTTTATTTGCTGCTGTAAAGATTATCAAGGTGTGTTTTTTCTTTATTATTTCTCTCTCTTTTTTTTAAGTTATCTAAGCGAAATTAAAAGCAGTGTTGTACAATTAATCACCCCTGAACCAACTATGTCGCCGCAGCCTGCTATCACTGAAGACAGCTGTCATGAGGTGAGCACAGATCACAAAGCCCTGCCTGTACGTATCCTTCTTCTAAACTGGGACTAATAAAAGAAACAGGGAAGTAAGTGATCGTAAGTTTACTGAAATACAGCACTGGACAATAAACATTGTTCTAGTAAACTCGCATCCTGGCTTGCACGAAATGTCAGCCTGTTCAGCCAGATGCTAACATCTTAGCATTGCCTACAGACCTTGCAACAAATTACTGCTGTACCAGTGTTCACTGTGTATCGCCTCCGTCAGTGAAAGGAGAGCCAGTGTAATTCTTCCAACACCTCAGGACTGGTTTCAGTCGAACTGCAACTAAGGTCATGCTGTGGTTTATGCTAGAAATTAGGTGAAAAAAATCTTTTTTAAAAATGGTGGGTATGATTAGTTGCCATCAATCAGTATTAGTTATACTTATTCTGGACTAAGGGAGCATGAAAAAAAAAGTCAAACCCTCAAACACTAGTCACATTCAAGACAAGGCAGAAACCGGATTGTGTAGGCAGAGATGCTTCACTGGAAGCTGAATGCCAACACAGAGGATGGGTATTCATCTAGCTGAGCTGTCAGTATGTACAGAACAGGAGAACAGATTCTGAGTGAGCGAAAAAAACAGAATCCAACTGTGAAGCAGCAGAAAAACAAGGACCATTGAGGAAGCGATGCAGCCCTGAAAGAAAGCAAAGAAGTTTGCCTGTGCTAAATGCTGGCTGGAAAAGGGGACTAGGAATACTGAGCCAGAAAGCCATGTTCTGTTCAAGTTTTCTCTATATTTCCATATAATTAACTATATCAGCAAAAAATTTCTATGTAACTATACATCTATATAACATCTTTGATAACTTCAAAGCAGTAGCAACAATACCTCTCAAAGGAATCAAGTTTAAAAAGGGATCTTCACTGTAAGGGAGACACCTTTTGAGGCCTACGTAAAAAAGCAATCTTAAAATGTGAGGCTGTCTTCCAGTTTGAGGAATTCCCTCTTAATCATTTAAAGCCAGACAAAATACAATAATCTGGAAGAGGTATCACAGGAAAGAAGCTTGCCCTGGCAGAAAATTCTTTAGATGATCCAACTGGTCCTTCCTTGTTTCCAATGTCTGGAGAGCCAGCTGAAATTATGCAATTTAGTATGATGCCAGGACACTGCAGTCCTTCAGGGCAACCCACAAATACCATGTTTGTTGTCACTCTCTATTTTAGACACTCTAAATATAGGCCCCATTAGACTTGATGGTGCTGATCATTTAGCATGACTACCCCATTTCAAGAGAAAGAAAAGCATCTCTGGAAGAAAAACGTGCATGAGCAAAGGGACCCAGTATTTTATATGCCATTAGAAAAAACTATATACAAAGTATAAACAAAGATCTTGACAAGTCAAATTCATACATGGTACAAAATAGTATGCTTGCATTACTACTGTCTAATACATTTGTGTGCAATTGTATTTGTTTAATAATGGTCAAAACATGAAATAAGAGTGTGTGGTGTATTTACCGTGTAGAACAGAGCATATGAGAAAGCACATTGGTGTCAATAAAAATAAAACTTGTTTCAGAGGAGAAAAAAAGAACCTGTTTTGGAATATCTCTGTCAGCAGGCCCATACACAGACAGCAGGGTCAATAAGATAGCAATAGAGGTACTACTCATTCCCCAGCATTACTTACTCATCTCCTGGAAGTTCACAGGGGATAGAACACCAAAGGTTTCTTCTCCTCAGGTGCAGAAGGGCAGAGCCTTTTGCTGCATATGAAGTTCAGAATTCCCTGCTTTCAACTACCAATTCTTTGGCATCGTCCGCTTCAGTGAGCAGCAGCTGCTCATCACCCTTATGGTGCTACTCCTCTGAGAGCTAGCTGTGCTGGTGAGACAGCATGCAGCTCCACGCATTCCAGGAAAGGAAGCCAAGATACATTGCCATGTATCCACATGAGGTCATGTACATTCTGCAGGGGTACATGGTGAGACGTGGACCCCTGTGGCATATGGAGGCAGCAAATCACTTTTTATTTTTTAATTACACTCAGCATTTTGCTGAGGAAGCTACAAGAGGAGCCACTGCAAGCCTGCATAACAACAGAAACAACAAGGACCAGTTTCAGCTCATGCTCAACAGCATCAAGTACTGCAGGACTGACTTAATGCCAACATTATGGTATGGCTTCCGTGAGATGCTCGTCTTTTAATCGGGTACTCATGCCCAGCTGCAAGGCATTCAGGATGGTGACACATGGGCAGTCTTATGCACTGAAATTCATGTAAGCCAGCTCCCAAAGGAATGGCTGATACTAGCCCCTGGTCTCACAGGGGTTGGAATGGCTCCGACAGTCGCTGTGCCAAAACACTTGTGGGCCAGCAGTCAGCAGATCATAAAACAGATTGATCAAGGATGAAAAAAGGGAATAGATAATGGCTACTCACTCATCAGCTAGGGCACTATTGGTCAAGAAAACTGTCAAGAAATGGAATAGCAGGGAGTACTGCATTACAGGCATGCTGACAGAGCCGCGCAGACACCTGGGGGAGAAGGTGGGCTGTGGAGCGAGCTGTTTGCTGGGGGTGCTTCTGCAGTGAGTGACTGCTGCTTCTGTGCCTGGCTATTGCCAGTGGTACACAAGCACTGCAGGTCCATGTACTCATGTGCATGATGCACAAAATATAAAATTACACACATAATTATTCAGAGGTACAGGAAAAAATCTCCAGTTTTCAGAGAAATGGGAATGTCATTTGACCTTTCAAAATTCCACATTTTGAGGATACAGAATACTTCAGTTGCCTAAACCAAATCAATTTATCATTAAATCGTGTGAAGATGAACTGTATTAGGCAACCAGGCACTCTGTATATCTAACAAAGTATGTTTATCTATATTTTCAAATTATGCATGAGCAAACAAAAACATTTACATGAAAGTTGTGTAGCAGGACAAGTGGAGTCATGAACGTATTCAGCTCTCAGCTGGACTTGGCTAATGGAGTATTTTGCCTCCCAAACTTTTAGACGAGAACTTCATTCATGTTACTTTTCTGGGTACTGTTAGACAACATGTATCCCCAAAGGATCTTTAAATAAAGGCACCAGGTCTGATTTACGCTCAATGTGTTTTCTGATATCTCTGTGCTTAAGTAGAGCAACGCAGTTAAAAAAGTAAATATAAAAAAATCCGACACCCCCTCCCTCCCAAACCCCCAGCAGTTTAAGGCAGGCTTACTGTTGTCTTGAAGACTGAATTCTGGTCACAAACACAAAGCAGAAAGAACTTCATGAAGACTTCACTCACTTCACTGAGAAATCACTACAATGCACCACGGACATGGAGATGGCTGCTGGACACTCAGGTAATACACGCAAGGCCTCTACTAGAATAGGTTTAGAATCTGAATATTTCCCCTTACGACATTCCTATCAGGTAGTGTTAACAGAAGTGATGTATGTTTGACTGCATGGCTGCTGAGCCTGCTCTTGAAATGGAAGTAATACAGTCAGGTTACCCCACCTCCGCACCCAGCCCAACACAGCCTTAAGCAAACACGGCTATTCTGCTCCTCAGCCCATGACAAGTCTCAGTTGCACAGCATGACGATATCTGGAAGTGATATAATACACTTACCAGTCCAAGGTAACGTTAATGCAGCATTACAGCTCTTTCCAGCTCTTGGGAACCTGACTTCAGTAACTTTTTGGCAAAGACCCTCTACCCAGCGTACCAGTTTTGAAAACGGGACGCAGACAAGCAGATTTAAACATATTTGAGATATTTACCTCTCTCTTTCACAGAGGCACAGATCCACAAAGGGACCGAGGCTTTCAGCTGCTGTTACCAGGCCTAGCAGTGACTCCCTGTAGCAGGGCTGTGAACCTGATTCCAGCCCCATTTACACAGAAAAACAAATGCATGTTGTGAACTACTGGAATTCAGCAGAATTAGAAGAATTTATTTTTCTTCACGACAAAAAAAACATCCTGAAAAGAAGGGATTAAAACTTGAAAGTTAGCACCCATTTCAGTGTCACAGGAAAGTTTAATCCAGCTGTTTGGAGCTGCAGCTCCCAAAAGACCATGGCCACCCTCAATTTGTCTTAGCTCCAAGCATTTCCCTATCAACAGCCTGGATTGAATACAGGGAGTATTTGCAATCTTTTCTGGAAAAAAGAAAAATAAAAAAGAAGTGAACACTGATATGCTGGTGTCAAACTCTGAGCACACATGTAGTGTGATAAACCAATACAGCTGCCTCCTTTTGGAAATTTGGCCAATTGCATTGTGGAAGTCACAGAGATGAGTTAGTTATGAGGAGGGGAAAAACCTGAATCTGCCCAGCCTATTCTACCACAGTCTATCTCCTTCAGTGACATCTGAGATTCTGGCAGTGCATACCAAAAAAATATGTACCCAGATACCTTCTGAGCTCTTATTCCTCACAATTCCTCCAGAACTATGAATACCTTATAATTTGGAATGATATGTACGAACACACACCTGATGTTTGCCCCACATATAATTTTTACATATGGGATACAATTTTAGCCAGGCAAGTATTTAAACTTCAGTGAACTGGAAATAATATGGCAAGGATGAGAGAAGCTGGAGCATTTCTGGTGGTAAGTTTCTGTCTTCAAGGAGCAGCTAGTAATTAAACAGCAACTAATCATTAAACTTCATAGGCCAAATTCTTCTCTACAGCTGCTCCACTGAAACCACGTTATTAGAAAAATAAACTGGCCCTGTGCTATGGAGCTTGACCAGCTCAAGTTTCAGTTATGCAGCTAGTAATACTTATTCTCTTCCAAAATGCTTAGTAGGGCTATTTCCATGCGCCTCAATCACCCGCATGACCACAAAACCACCACGCAGTCCTGCAAAATGGTACCTTCTGTTCACGAGAGGCCTCTGCTTTAGACAGCAAAAAAAGAAAATTACTGTATCGCATACTCACCCCCATTTTCAAGAGTAAATTAAAGATAAGTCTTTCATTTCGTCTCTCAGCTGGCAAACCCAAGAGCCCACAGCTTCTATAAATATTCACATCTACAAATGCCAGCTAGAACTTGGCCTAAAAGAGCATAATGAAACAAGAAACAACTCCAAAACCAGATCCTATTACTGCAGCACACCAGGCAGGTCTGCTGCCCGTGGACCACAAGAGCTCTGCTTTGAATCTCTGCTCCCGCATCCGCTGGCTGCTCTTTGAATACGACAACCGTTTTGGATGACTACAGCACCCTCATAGGATCTCGAAGCGTACCAGTCAATTCTATCCCCAGTTTCAAGCCAAAGGGATTGTGCTGAGACATTTAGTTTGGTTACCTTAACAAACGGAGATGAATCACATTTCATTCAACTCCGGACACCCAGAGTTAGACATCTAAGAGTCATCTGATGCTCTGTTTATAGTTAACACAAGGAAGATGACACCCCCAAAGTACCCTTCGTCTGATCTATTTTAGAACAAGATGAATCCCCCTCCAGAAAGCCTAAGGCTACTAACTTAGGCTTGCATGTCTTTTGCACGCCTACATTAGGGCACCTGAAGCTCAGCCAAAAATAATGTTGTACCAATACACAACTTCAGCATGTTTTTCAACATTTTAGGAAATACTTAGTGTCAGAAAAGCACGTAAGAAGGATTTGGGGACAGGTGAGGGCAAAAGCTCTTCAATTTATAGCTCCCTTTCAACAGCTGTATAGAACTGATTTTAAGAAATCTACACATCTCAGTAACCTACTTTCTATAAAAGTATATTCTATTAATAAAGCACTGTTTGTTTGTATTGCTTTCCAAGGGACACACATGTTAATTTCATCTCTTACTTTTTAAAAACCATTATGCTTTGATGTTTTTCCCTCATATTTTTGTGTAAATATACATCAAGGATTATGTTAAATAAATAAAAAAGTGTAAACAAGCTGTTCAAGATGATATATCCAAAGCTTATATTAACCTTATCAATAGGAGCAGAGCTGTAGGGTGAAATACTTAGCATTAAGGGACAGCTTTCACATTACTTCTTAGAGGCTTTTACTTCAAATTATCTCCAGTCTGATCCTGTGGATTGAATTTGCATTAGCACTTGGAGTACATTAAATGAGCGCCTGGAGTAATACTTCTTCTGGCTTCGTTTCAGCCAAAGCAAAATCAGTTGATGTACTCTGAGTTGCAAAGTGAAGTGCAGTTAAGCGTGGATTATTGGGACATTCATTTCGAAAGCGTGATCCTGTTGTAACCAACGCATTAATATAGATGCATCTGCAGTTTTTCAGAAAGGGATGGCACTTTCTCTTTTTTTTTTCCTGTGCAATCTCAGTCTATGAAATTTTACACCCTGAAGTTTTGAAAGTGATAGGATCTTCCACTCAGCTCACTTTATTTGTACATTTAGAAGATGAACAGTGAAAATTGATAGCATAAGTAAATAGGGATTTGTAAACCCCACCTGGGTGTCTATAGATAAGATTGTTCCCTTCAGATGAAATTCTGGCCCTGGTTGAGATTCTGGCAAAACTTTCACCACCTAAGAGGAGCAAAGTTTAAATCCCCCTCTTGACAAACGTCCCTATGTATGAGCTGTAACACTTGTAGTTGTGTTTCCTAGGATTCAGATTCACCGGGTCACAGTTACAGCCATACTGCTGAAGACAACACGTGCTTGTACCAAAGCATACAAAGACAGGCATTCCGTCCTTGAGGTTAAATGGCTGTAAAGTTATTACATCCATTAGCAGAACTCACCGTCCTTTAAGATACTATGCAGCATGGTTATGCAACCAAGAAAACAGAGGACAAAAAACATCTGGTTTTACCATTGAGTACCTTATGGATTTCCTTTTTTAAATAATAAAACTAGCATTTCAGAAAAAATTCCCTGAGAAGTTCCTTCTAAAGGCTGTCCTTTCCTAGCTGACAGCAGAGCAATCCTAAGCGATTGGCTCAGACATACCCAGCTCTTCAACTTGGCAAGATTGGGTTAGAAGATTGCTGCCACCACGTGAATCTTTATAGGTGTGGACGCCTTCTTTGATGATGATGCTTTCTTCTTCTCTTTTTATTTAAGCTTTTCCATTTTCAAAGAGAAATCTAACATTGTTGAAAACCTTCAGAGTGATGCTGAAGGCTTTACTTTCACAGCCTGCCTTTAGGCATAGGGCTTTTCAACAGTTTAGAATTCATTTACTCTGTTCGTCGTCTACTGGCGGAGACCGTGATGCCTGCTTTGCACAAAGCCTCAGCGCAATACATGGGTTAAAGGCTGCAAGAGGAAGCAGGAGCAGAGCTCCAGAGCCGGGGAATCTACGAGCTGTGGTCCTTTAGCGAAAGCCACCTCAGCAACCCCTTACTGACTGGAAAAGTCATCGCTTCTGCAACAGGGGCAACAGAAGCCTGGTAGAGCAGAACAGCTTGCAAGATTTCTAACATACATCGATACTATTTCTCAGCCTCGTTTGCTGATGCCAGACTTGAGATAGCTGAAAATTAAGGACTCTAAACACGATGTGTTTAGCCCACTCACAATATGGTTTTAACCCACACACAGTCTGGGTTTCTCAACCAGGGAACCGTACCAGCTGCTACTTCTTAACAGGGTAGCTGGCAAGGTAGCACAAACAAGGGCTCCAGAGTGAAAACTGGGCACTACTGAGATGCAGCTGTCACTTTTGCACATCACATCCCTTGGACTTTTACCTAAACCAGCCGCACAACAGAATAGTAATTATGTCACTGATACAATTAGGGATCCAAGGAACTCACATGAAGGAGAAATCTGCAGTTGAAGACCAAGATGTGCTGGCAAGTTCTTAATGATAACTAAAGGTGTGGAACCATAAGAGGCTACAGCTAGTGTGAACTGAGACATGGTGCAACGTGGAAGAGAAAAGAAATTTGCCATTTCTCTTCACGGAAAGTTTAAAGGTCATGTTCTTGATGGCTTTCATATTTTAGAAATAATTTAAAAGCTGCAAGCATAAGAAGAGCAGTGATCATTACATTTGCCAGCTGCGTTCCTATATGCAGGCAAAACAATACATTAGCTCTTTGATTTGCTCTGTACTGGAGATCTGCAGAGGAGTTACCACGAAATAACTAACGTTTTACAGAAAACCACAAAGATTGCTAGCTGACAAAGTCATGATTATCACAGATCAAATGTAATTCATAACAAATACCACTTTAGGTTATAATCAAGCCTGAAACTTTTGGAGAAGAGATAAGCTAGCTATTTGGAAGCTAAGTGTTTAGGAAAATAACGTGCATTGCATAATCCCATGTAATAGAACCCACTGCAGAAGGGGGTAACTGGTCTTATTGGTGGTAACACAAACCTGATCTACTAACAAATTTGTTTAACTGGAAAATATTAAGGCAAAGTCCAGAGCTCACGTGCATATTACACAAAGTAAATTTCACTCAGCTAGACAGAGAAAGAAAAATAAGAAACCAGAGTCACACACAACAGTTGGTGAATGTAAGCGTTTTGCAAGCATCCCATGGTTTGCAATTTACTTGCCCAAACTAGTAAGTTTACAAAACACAATTTCGCAGAAGACAAGAATGATTCATAGATGATTCACGGGTACAGAAATGCTGATGTTCGCCAATTTTTTCCTTGAAAAACCCAAAAATGCCTTCAAACCAACACCGTGAACTTACTCTAAGGATAACTGCCATCAGAAAGCCCAAGCAAGCCCTGGAAGAAGCGAGCTGTGAAGCATCACCTGACCTCGTCAGGCTGCCCAGCGTTATTTCTTCATTGGCTTCTCTTTGAAAAGCTACAGTCACACACGCAAGAAGATCGCACCACGGGACAAAAGCTGAGCCTGATGACAGCAAATCAGTCAACGAAATTATTAACAGAAACCAACGGGGCGCAGCGGAGGCACCGAGCAGAAGGGGTATTTCACTCAGGGAAGCGAGGAGCGAAGGGGCCGCGTATCAGCACAAAGCGGCACTCCGCGCGGAAACCTGCTGTCCGTGCCTCCTTACCCTGCAGCTTACACAGGGCACTGGAGGCAGCCCGCAGGAGAGGAGCGGCAGCGCTGCTTTCCACCGCAGCACCCCCCATGAGGACGCCGGTCGGAGGGCAGCCCGGCTGAGCACGGCAGGACCCCGCCGCTGCCCCGGAGGGCCGGGGGTGCCCGCCCGCCCCCCGCAGCCCTGGGGCAGGGGCTGACAGCCGGGAGCCCGGCGCTCGCCCCCCGGTGAGGGCGGAGCGGGCCCGCGCCCCCCCTCTCCCGGCCTCCCCCTACCTGCGCGGGGCCGCTCTCCGGGGACACGCCGCCGCCGCGGGGCTCCGCTCGGCTCAGCCAGCGCAAACAGCGGCGGCGGCCCCCGGCCCGCCCCGGGCCCGGCGTCGGCAGCGCGGGGCCGCCGCCATTGGGCGCTCCCCGGCGGCGCGGGGAGGGGGCGGCGGCGCCGCATTGGGCGGTGAGGCCCCGGCCCGCCCCCGGGGCGGTGGCAGGGCGCTGAGGGGCCCGGCCGCGGAGGACCGGGCGGTGTCAGGGGACGGGACGGGAGCGGGGCTTGGCTCCTCGGCCCCGGCCACCGGCAGTGAAGGCGCCCGGCCGAGGGCAGCCTCCCCTAACGCCCCTGTGAACATAACGCAGAGAGGGAACAGCACTTCAGGAATATATAATAAAAATATAAAAGCAGTCTGTTTCGGGGCGTTCAACAGGAATGCTTGAATATGTCAGCACTTGTTTACAACCGGCCCTAGCCATGATTTTTTATACCAATTTCTACAGAGTAATAGGTGCCTCAAGGCTTATGGCATTAGATGGGTAGATTTCACAGCTCAGGTGTCATCCCCAGCTCCTGCGTTTGTCAGGATTAATAAAATTGCAATGCCTATGAAACAGATTTTTTTAAGGGTTGAGGTGTAGTACTACAGGCCTAATGATACAAATCTAAAGTATTCACTTTATTTCTGTCTTTAAAGATTCCAGATTTCAATGTGCATATGCAAACAGCTGTATGGAGGCTTTCATTTTTAATCCTAACTTCAACTTCAAGACTGTTAAAGAAAGGCAAGTTAAGGAAAAGGACCAGGGTACCACCCACCCCTCAGCAGGGATGCAGCTGAACCCAGCCCTTAGCAGGTTTAGGCAATTACTTCTGGGAGCTGAGGAGGTATCATCAGAGAGCTTCCTAGAAAACTGAAGCATGCAAGCTGAGAAATGTTAATAACCTTAACATCTGCATGATGGCAGTCTTTAACAGCATTAATTAATATCAGAGAGTGACTAAAAACACAAATCACACAAGTTTTAAAACAGATCACCTAGGGAGGAAGGTGCTAGGAAGGTCCTAGGAAGGTCCTAGGAGGAATGGCTCATGCCATTAGGGTGACCACAGCATGCTTGGCTGTTGAGCATATCTGGTTTGCCCTATCTTGCATTTGTCTTGAAAGGGCTTTCAGCAAGGCCTGAAGGTGTGCCTTCCACCCCACCACCCAAAGCAAGGGCCACGCCATGGGGCAGGTGCAGGACATGATCTGGCTAGCAGGCTGACAGGAGTGCCAGCTCGAGCTGAGCAGGGGAAAACAGCTTGGACACTTTCCAACTGTGGCTGCAGACCCTGCACAGTCCTACCCAGCAGCATGAAGTGTTTGTTTCCCAAAGATAATCAAGAAAGGTGGACTTCAGATAGCAGCTGTAGTCATTTACACATGTAAATATAATGACTGACTACTTTACAGCAAGGACAGAGGATGGCTCTGCCCAGGTACAGCTGCTGTCTTTGTCTCTCCTCATAAGTCATTTATGAAACAAAAGTACTATGGATTAGCAGCTTCCCTCTACATTTCCCATCTTTAGTAAACCCAGGAGCTAGAACAATGTCACTGACCTCTGCTCCACTGATGTGGGAGAGATCCCGACTAGTAACAGAGTCCAAGGGACTCCAAGTCTGCCAGTACCATCCAGGTTTGGTCAAGCCTTGAACCCCATTTCTTCCCTCCAGCAACATAGATACCAAACAAGTAAAGACTAGAATCACCCCTAATCCCATTTGTTTTAAATATACACATCACCTGATTTTTTGTTCTTTCAACTTGGCAGACAATTTTAAATTTAAATATTAATATTTCATTATGAAGAGGATACTTAATAATCCATTACACTTTGGGAAACTCTTAACTACCCTATTTTATTCCAATTCAATCCAATCCAAAACAAGGATTCCCAAGCAAATTTCAATGCAGATTTAATTGAATTACATCAGTTCATAGAGTGAGATATATTTCATTGTATTGAATGAAGCAAGGAAATGCCAGCGCGATCTCTGGAGAGTGATGCAACCCTTAGTGACACCCCTACAGAGGCCCAATTCAGCGGTGTACTGAAGCACATCCAGATTTTTTTTTTAAACCTATGTGGACCTGTTTCCATGACTAAGTAAATTCATGCTCCACATACCTGTTACTACCATGTCACAAAGAGTCCAGCTTCACAGGCATATTCATGTATGTGCCTCAGCCCGTAGGTTGATATTGACTCCATACAGAGAGCAGCAAGATAAAATACACAGGTATGCCAAAAGACTGCTTGTTTAGCTTCCTTACCTTACACACACATGGGTGCACAAGAAGTCTTGGCTTCAGCTAACAACGGCAAGCTTGAAAGATCTGAGAGATGAACATGGCCTGCATATTTGTGTTGCCCCAGTTTTGGCAAGATTAGTTTAAAGCTGATAGACTATCACCTTCATTTCCCATGCATAGACTGGGCATTTTCCACATGGAAAGAAATTGCTCAGGTGTCCAGGCACCCTTGTTTTGCCATATAACAGCAAACCAAAGTGATCAGTAGCCACAGAGAACACTGTGACATGAGCAAATGAAAAGCTTGTAGGACAGTAGTACTACAAGTACTGCGTTCATTGTAGGATTCTGCAAGCGTTAAGTGCTTATAATAAAAGTGACAGGAAGCACAGGAAGTTACAGATTTTGCAAACATGTACATTTATGTAATTTGAAAACTTCCTTCCCTGTAGCTGCAGGAAAATCTTTATGATTTCGCATCTAGAAATCCTGAGGAGACAATATAAATTTATTTTTTATTGTGCTTAAATAAGGAATAGTATTTTTAAATGACAGTCTACCTTTTGTCCTAGTACCTTTCACGGAGAGCTCTTAAAGAACTAATGAGATCCTGAATTTGAAATGTTAAAAAGGAAGCTTATTTTTAGCTTGCAAAGTGATTTATTTTCCCCCAACTGCTCATTTTCAGTATTTACCACAGAACTTTTTCAGTTTTGAGCCAAAGGAGGAGTAAATATGAGAGCAATATTTTATGATGTTGAACATACAGAAACATTTAAAAATAATTCCTATCAACCTATGCTTTGGAGCTGAACTAAGAACAACAAACGTAGTGAAGAGCAAACTTCTGGGGGCTTGTAAAGTCAACATAATATTTAGGCCCCCATCAAAGAAGAAAGAAATTTAACACATACAAAACCTTTTTTTTTTTTTTAGTATCTTTGTGGAGCTCTTCACTGAACATGCAAGGTATGCCAACCAGAGTAAGTGAACATCGTTAATGCACCATGACATTCACTAAAACGGGCAGCTGAGTCATACATTGATCAAGAACCATTTATTTCTTGTTTTTTGAGGAATTCCTACCTACTTGCACCTTTTACCTTCCACTGAGCAAAAGATTAGATTCTTAGTAGAAAATCCATACAGATGTTTATTTAGCAAAGGGGCAGAAAAAGCCAACACAGCTGTGTGTAGTGAGATCACCACATTTATGTCACTGGGTTTGAATTCTTACTATAGTCACCTCCCTTCTGTGCAATGTTTCCCAGAGTTCAACAATCAAGTCAGACTCAAAATTATTTGTTTAAGATATGAAATCCTTTAATTACCCAATTGCAGATAAGCATTTAGCATTAAGCCTTATATTCCATTATAAAATTTATACTATTTTTTTTTGTGTAACAACTATTCCTAATAGACTGTCCAGAGCAATAATCAAGTTGATGAGAACCAGAGAGTAAATTAAATACTACATGAAAAAATTTAACCCAAGTCTTCTTGATCTCACAGCATCAGTAATGAAGGTAATCAACTGCTGGAAAACTCAACAAGCATATAGATTTTCAGGCCTTCAGTTTTTGAATTTGAAGGTGGATCCTTTTCATAATTCAAATGCATTAGCTGTATGCTGGCACATGCCAGATATTTCTTTGGTAGTTTTTAACATCGGCTATAACAATGTTAAATTATATGAAATGCATTTTTTCATATAGCCATTTTTAATAGCATTCATGTGAAAAATACTAATGCAAGTGAGCTTTTCCATTACAATTGTCAATAGGTCTAGAGAAATATGAAAAAAATATTTAAAAACACTTAAATGCCATTAATTAATGCATTTGCAATATATAGTAAACTCCAGAACCTATCAAACTTTAAAGTAAGATTGGTGAGAAACAAGTATTTCTGTAAAGTACACATTTGAAGTTATTTGTATAGCTCAAATATTTTACCAGATGGCCTCATTAACCAAAAAAATGATTGTTAAAAAAAGATCTCCACCTGCTGCCAAACATTTTCACTTGCTTTAGTGAGAAAGAATATGCACTCTAAGAAAATCTAGAGTTAATTTTGCAAAAATAGCCACTGCCCTGGAAGCTATGCCCAAGTAGCCTATGTTGTATCTGCAAGTGGTATCCCAAGAGATGTTGCAGTACAAGAGAGACTAGTACAAATAGCTATGAAAAACTTGATGTACAGTAAGCTACACAACCAATTTGTTTTCTTTTTTGCGATTGAGTTTACAAATGGACCAATTTCTTCTGTCTTTTAGTCTTTCTGACTTTTTCTGAAGTTAGGAAAAACATTATATTTTCTTGGCATAGTACATAATATGCAAATACGTACTGCTCAGAACATTTAGCAACATGCTACCTTTCACATTAGTGTTCATTGTAATGGTACTTACATTAAAAAATAGACAATGAAAACGAGTTCTAACTGACAGCAACAAAAAGGAGAGTGAACATTAGAGAAAGTATTTATTGGAAGGGAGGAAAAAAGTATACATGCTAACTTAAAGTGCAAAAAATCAAGCCTAACAAGTGTTTTGTTTACATTATTAACTTTGATTAGAGGAACATTAATCTCAGAGTTTTTAAATTTTAAATAAAGATTTGTATAGGGAATACCTGTTCTAGAGCACTCTGTTCTTTGTGAGTTCACCTCGTAAGTACAAAAATGGAAAGATTTTATACATAAGAACAACAAAGAGGACAGTATAGTTACAGATTATTACTCCTTTCTCCTCTACTGCTAAGACTGTTGTGTGCAGTTTTAACACAGGAAATGAGAAAAGAGCTGAAAAATACTTGAACAATATCATACAAATGCCTGATCTATCAGGAAAATCAAATCTTGAAATTGTTATGGTCTCATTTTCAGATTGGTAGCAAAATGCATCTGAGTATTTGGATTTTTAGCAGAGTTGTTAGCAGTCTAGCTATACTCCAACCACAAAATCAGGCACAATAGGTGAAGGAGAAAAGGGCTATAGTGGGAGAAGCTTTCATATGTTTTTGTATGAAAGCCCAAGGAGGAAAAAAACAGAGCAAGCTGAGTTAGGGAAGAGCAGTAACAGACAATTATCGGCCTATCTCTGAATGAGAAACAAAAAGATCCCTATCTGCTAGGGATAGGAGAACAGATCATAGATTATGCTTCATAGACATAAGCAGCAAAAAAAGGTTTGACTGATTTATAGATCTGTCCAGTCAAACCCTGGACAATATTTTTGAAGAGCTTCTGTATTTCTTTTTTCTTCCTCCTAAAATAGTTGCTATTTAATTAAGACAAAGAAAATAGACTATTTTCTTTGCAGATATTTCCCCATCCCTCTTCAAGCACAACATGGTAACACATTCTTCTGACTTAATCATGTAGGAGAGTGAGATCTGAGGGGCATACGTTTAGATGTAAATAGTCCAGATGGAGCACTTGGTACTAGCAGGCTGACAGACATATTAACGCAAACTTTACCAGCCCAGGAAATTTAAGTCTTCAGCAGAAGCTACAGTGACCTTTAAATTTTGACTTTTACTTACTAAAAATCAGTAGCTCAGTATGCTTAATTCTCATATTTGTAGAGCAAGTTCCTGAAGCTCCTGCAACCAAATACTTAGCTTCATTCTCTCAACATATATACATAAACACAAAAATCCTCCCACAACTTGACAATATCTGAAGGTGTGGAAATTACTTCTTTCCTAATCTGTGATATGCCTGAAACGTTTTTCCAAGAGGTTCAAGTCATTATTTAATATCTGATGCCCCCCTGTGGCTGCAAACAAGCACCCAGGCATAAACATTCCTGCAGCAAAGGCAATTAAATAGAAACAATTAAAAAAAACAAAATGTTAGTATGAACCTTGTACAGAAATGGAGACATACAACAGAGGAAAACCTGACTAATTATGCACTACAGTTTAGGCCTGTGATTAGAAAGAATGAGTATCAACAAAAATGGAAAAAAATGGGACAGGAAATACAGAAAGTATTAGACAGCAGAATTGAGGAAATTTAAGTATTTTGTAACAAAAATAAATTGAATTTTTTCCAAGTCATTCTCAAAAATCTGGAATTGCAATTAGTGTAATGTGGAAAGCTCAGGAAGTTCAGCTGCACAGAAATCCAAGTGTGAACAACCAATTCCTTAGGTGAACTGCCTGAAATATCATCGCACTCAGAAAAGCTTACCAGAATAAGCAGCACTGATACCTTCAAGGTTAAAAGCATTCCCTCAGGTTTACTACAGAATCCAGCTACTGTGCTGCAGAACTTAAGTCACATTTACCTCTTGCTACCTGAACTACAACTACAGCAGTGCTCCATCTCCACTTATTTTTCTTTCCTGTAAATGAAAGAGAAGACTAGACACTAAACTGTTCACCACTTGGATAGGTGGCATTCCATCACAGCTGAGCTTTTGCAAGACATCACTTACAGTCTAACTTTCTTGTGTTAGAGGACTAGTCCTTGAGTTTTCCCACCACAGAAAGCAAGTCCATGTTGCCTACAAGCTTATCAGTCTGCAAACCAAACCCATTCCACAGCTCCCATGAAAAGTGCTTTTCAGGTAGTCAAGTAAAATAAGCTGTCTACCTCTGTCCCCACCTCACCTGAGCACATCAGCAACCATGTCTTAAAGCCACAGGTGATCCTGGAAGCCTACATCACTAAACTTGAGCTACAAGAAGCTTGAGCTACAAGAAGCTCAAGCAGGTTTTAGCACCAACAGTTCTATTTCCTAGCTACCTGCAACCAGTACTGTCAGCAGCTTTAACTCACTATAACCTGCTCTCCCCTGCCTCCTCCCCCCCCAGTTGTATTCATATACTGGTCTCTGTCACCTCTCAGATGATGTGCAAAGCCACTGGGAGTTTTGACTACTGATTCCTTTCACAGTAATGGTCTTGCTGCTCCATCACTCTTCTTACTTTCCTTCTCCCTGATATTCTTCCAAATCAATAAGCACATCAGAAGGCAAGCCGGAAGAACCTATTTTGCAGGACAGTCTCAACAGGTGTTGAAAGGCTCCTCAACAGATGGAGCCTGAAGGGACAAGTACATGCAAAGAGGGCTGAAAAGGAAGTGAACCTGTCAGGCTCCCTTCTCCAGTATCTGCTTCTAGTCACTGTGTTATCCATGTAATAGTACAGAAAATGCAGTAGCAATCCTAACATTATTAGCTAATCTTGAGTCACACAGCAGTTCTGTCTGCTACAGACAGTGCAGATGTTGTATACACTAGAAAAAAAGTCACACAGAGGGCAAATCTCTAGCATAGATGAAAATACAATGCATAATTTTCCATCCCCCTTTCTATGCCTCTCCTAAATTAATTATATATGTGTATGCATATATTTTTAAGAGGAATAAAAAGTGAAAGAAATGTGAGCACCCTTATAGGAAGGGAGGCATTTAGTAGTGGCGAACATCCATACATATGATTAACAATTGACATCCTGTTACCATAACCACTGTGAACACTGAGGGTAACCACACAGGTGGCAGCTTTATTTCACAAGATTAAAGATACAGTACAAAATGAATCTGTACATCTTTCTATTAACAGAATTTGTTTACACAATTATATTACATTTGACCAGCCTTTATACTGATTTTAAATACAAAATAAATTTACAAAAGTCCTACAAGACCCTTTAAAGAACTGCAGCTGATAAAAACAAAGGGACTTTTTTTTTTGGGGGGGGGGGGGGAACCCTATTTGTCATATGCACTTGCAGAAGTTCTTAAACCAAAGTAAGTTATCTTAGTTTAATATTCTCTGAAACAAAAATAGAGTTTCAATATATCGTTGCCTATCTAAAAAGGAAACAACTTCCAAAGGTGACTGTAAACCCCTGTAATATATAATCCTTGTAGGTCAAAGCTAGTGGTGGAAACTAGATAATGCATAGTCTTAGAAGTCCTTTCACAACCCATAATTTAATGCTCTTCTCAAAGAAGATTTCTTTTCCCCCACTTTAAAGTTCAATAAGAGAAGATGACCAAAGTCATGGAAGATGACTAAAATGTGAATGAAGTTGTGTTTCATGAAGTCTCATTGTGATATTTATATCAAAGGCCTTAACTGTCATTACATTGTCCTATGATGGACATATAAAGCAAGGAAAACTGTTTCAATAGGCTAAGCTCCGGGGCAAGTGTCAAAGGGAAGAACTAAAACCTTGTTTTCTCAACATTTCAATGCTACTTTCAAACTGCAGGAACAGCTGATGTGTTTGATTAATAATGTGAGATGCAGAACAATGTTCTCCCCCCATACCTTTCCACTGTATTCCTGTATATAGAACTCCTGCTGACAACTGTTACTGCTCTGCAGATCCATCCTCCCCTGCAGGGAGAAGAGAGCAGGTGTCTGGGAAGGTCACATAGGCAGGCTCTGGCCTATGTTACTACTGACAAAGAACACAGTTTTTCCATTTAAAGAACAATCACATACCTAGAAGGGCTTCTCTTAAAATCAAGTTTCTCTTCTAAAATAATTCTGCGTATAAGCTATAAGACAATCTGTGTGCTACCAAAAGGGAAGAGCACTTTACTGCAATCAACTGAGCAACCCAGTTCCTTTACGAAAAAAAAGTTTGATAAACCAAATGCACAACAAGAAACATTGCTAGTAAGAGTTAAACACTTCCCTCAGAATGCAAGTTTCAGAACAGAATAGCAAGGGATTGTCACAGAAACTGAACTGATGTTTAACAACCAATTTAAAAAGTATATTAATTTCTTTAATCCCTGAGTTAACTTATTACTCATGGTAAGTACCTTTTACTACCACTTCACTCATACAAATGTCATCTGAAAAAAGTTAGTGATAGCAATTTGATGGAAGTGGGGAAAAAAGCAGAAAGACTTCCTTATTGCTTCTGCAAAAAGCAGTTCTTAAAATGAAATAACTTACTAATCTTCAGCCATGTTTTTCTGTTCATTTCTTAGATGTAAAAATGCATCAGTTCAGTGAAAAGTGAGCTGTAAGACTCATATGGCAGTAATGATGAGATTCCCATGCAAACAGAACTTTTATCAACGAGAACTAAGTTCTTAAACAACAAAAACAATTTTAATAAAGCAGTAACAAAATTGTTAAACATCCTAAGAGACCAATGAACTAGTGGTAGTTAACTGAAAAACATTTTCCATATAATCTTTAATTTATTCACGCTGAGCTGAAAAGAGCTATTAAGTGACAGAGGCAAAAAATACTTCAGAGGAAGTGCTCAGAAGTCACAGATCTTAGAAATGCAGCTGGGGAGTTGCTATACATTTTAGACACTACATTAAGATTCAATACTGTTGCATCTGATGATGATGATCAAGACTGAAACAAGACATCCCTCTATCACTTGCTGCAACCCTCCAAACTTAAATGGGAGATTTGTCTCCATGTAACCAGCAAAGGCATTTTGAAGCATTGAAAAGCTCTACCTATATTTTAATACTAAGTCATCATGACACTTCAGTTTACAGAAGAGTGGATTTCTTATCCTCTCCGCCAAGCTACAGATATATTAATGCAATGGTCGCCTTACAAATGCATTAAATATAAAAACAGATCAAGTCTCAACTCTACAGCGTATTGATAGGTTGCTGCCAATCCAATGAAGGAAAAAAATGTACGAGGAAGCTCTTAATCATTTAAATGCAGCAGATTTCGACAAAAAGGTACAACCTCATTATTCGTATTTCATTCTGCTTTAAGACAGCATATTCAGAGGGTTTAATGCTAGTACAGAAACAAATACTTAACTGCCTTTGCCAAATAAGAACAGAAACATCTGTATGTTACACCTAAGCTATTCCCTCACCGCTTGCCACCCTCAACCCCTGAAATTATAGTTCAATGAAAAATTGTCACTAACTCAAAACTCTCCTTGCAGTCTAAAAACATCATTCCACAGGTCTTAATCTTTATACTCACTAGAAAGCCTTTGCACTGACCTGATGGGATCAAGAGGCCATAAACCATTAGTTGTCTTTATCTGTGGATTTTCTTGTTACAAGGGATCCTCAGATGGCACAGCCATTCAGAAGTGTTGTTCTGACTTTCTCGTGTATGCCAGGTACAAGAGAGGTAGGCCATAGCCAGAGCACTGCTGTGATCTAACATATGATTTTTATCAGTCAACCAAACTTTGTAGTAGCATTGCTGGCGTAAGTCCATGCCCTTCTGCAGAGAGTATGCATCTCTGGGGCCCCTTCTCTGCAGATACATTAAACAGATGCACGGGTAAGATACCACATACATTTCAGCTGCAAGACCACCTTCTTGCAGTGCAGAGAACATGCAGGATCATTGAAAATTAAATACAAGACTCCCACTACTAAAAAATGAGTAGGCTAACTCACTGACCTTTCTGGCTCTGTCATTCCTTCAGTGTCCACTAATACTTGTGCTTTCTGCAATCTAGACTCAGTCTCTCTGCAAGAGCAAGGTTAAATTATTTAGGAACATTACCAACTTGTCCTTATGTCACTAAGGACTGCAAATTACAGTCTCCAAAACAATTTTAGAAGAATGCAAGATCTGGGCACTGCAGTAATAGCTTTCAACTAATTATCTTCACAGACCCAATCTGTCTCAGCCCGCCTCCTGGGCTACAGACAGACTCCTTACAACTGCCTGCTTGAAGGGTAATGGAGGAAGATACACAAAAAAGCACAAATGCAGAGTGACATGTTTGCTAGCGTAGTTTTACAGAGTTTATAAATAATCCACATTAAACCATCCAGGACAGCATAAAAGACTGAAGTGTAAGAAATAAATGAAATAAAAATTGTAGAAATACTTGGGATGCAGATCAGAATGTAAGTTCATACAGCTCTAGCCTTTTTAGACTTTGAATGAAGTTCAGCTTCTTGGACTGAAATTGGCCATAAAATCATTACTATTTTGTTTTTATAGGGCAGCTGCTATCAGGCAGGCAAAAACCTTCCAATGCTAACCTTCTCTCTCTACAAGATGAAAAGGACTTTGAATAAAGAGGAACTAGATACAGCAGGCAACATTTTTGTAGTAGCACACTTTTGTGTTTCCATGAAAAAGCCATAGTGTTATTCCATTGGCACTGAAATAACATTCAAATCAGTTTCAAAATAATTTTCTTATCCCTGAAAAAAGGCATCATTCTAAGCAGCTTTCAGACTTTTTCCTTTATAAACTTCTTTGTGCCTCTTTTGTGGGAGGGACCGTTGATCCAAAGTCCTAAATCACAATGAAAATTGTTCCTTGTGGAAAAATCCAGTTCTTTCACTGAGGCTCTTGTTGCTATTGCGGTGGTTGATGCTCTGGTGGCGGTTCTTGTTGAGGCACAGCTGGCCGCAGTCCTGCTGGTCTGGGGATTGCCTGATGTTGCCTTTGTCTGTAAGCTATAATTGTTCCCAGAAGCAAGGTGATGATGGTCATAAGGTAAAGGTCCCACTCCGGCCCCAGCAGCTGGTCCATATCAATATGTGAGAATACCTCCCTTATCTGAGGAAAAGAAGCCCACAATCATCATGTCAAAGTAATATCAGTAATCTGCATAGTAGCTTCTGTGAGCACTATATGAATATTGGCTCAATCGATTTAGAATGTTTTGATTGTCCACTGCCAATCTTAGACTTAAATTCTGTCAAACCTAGCTGGATTGCCTGAACTAAATGGCAATAGCTTTCCTACCATTTGAATTTATCAAGTAATCCAAAAGGCAGTTAGACAGTAGAACACAGAAATATTTACGACATTATATCCAGAAAAGTCACCAAAATTCCACGTAAAGGATTTTTCAGTGCCATCATTAAGCAGAAACTTATCTTAGATAGTTCAGCTATTGTGCAGAGCAACTTTTCCAACAGGAAAAAGGATTCACACAGGATTCAAACAGGACTCAAGTGGGATTGATGCAGCTGAATATAAAATTCCTTAAGAATTAAGGCTACAAAAAAATTATTTTTTCTTAAGCAGTTATTACAATAATTTGCTCAACTTTGATGGCAGATGCTCATGGATAGGAGCTGTCAAATAGGTTTGAGAAATTCTCTTCAAGGGAAGAGTAGCACTGAAGAGCACTGGCTGAGCACATTTTAATTTCTCATAATTATGTAAATGAGAAGAATCATGGCTTCAGTAACTTTAATAAACACCAAAAAAAACGATCAAGTTTTCAGATGGCTCACATGAGATTTCTCCTCAAATAAGAGCTCTATTTTTAAAAGATTGAGTTACAAACACATTTTTTCCTCCCTTTAATTCTACAGTACTTACATTAATTTCTCGAACATACTGCACAGAATAAATCACTCCAAGCTTGCAAAGTGCCAGGAAGACTGGAACCTGAGCATCTGGGCTTGCTTCAGCTGCCATGTCATAAAATCGTTTTGCAAGATGAATATCCTACAGTTAAGAAAATACATAACTCAGTTCTGAAGAACTCAAAGTTGCCGTAAGATCTACAGGTTTTTCTAGAAAATCTTATATTGTCATTTGAAAAGAATTATTTATTGGAAAAAACATTCAGTAAAACCCTTCCCCTTTTTGTCCCCAAGGGATGTTCATTTTTGAAGAGGCAAGTAACAGGAATAAAGGGAAGCTTACATCTGAGGAGGAAGCTAGCATAACTGATGTTGAAATTGAACCTAATAAAGAGATTAGTATCAATATATTAAACCCACACACTGTAAACTAAAGCTTATATTTAGATCATATACAGATATACAGAGTGTACTCTGGATCTGCAATGCCACACCAAGTATGAAAAGACTAAGAAAACTGAAGTCAGGTAGGAGAGCATAGTGACAATTCCTCCTAGTTATACCACAGTATGCCTGCAGCTTCCAACCATTTCTGCACGTATTCCCAAATTAGATTCTACTTTTTATCCTAAACTGACCTAACTCACATTAATGATGGCAGTGTGCCAAAAGCAGGAGCACCAACAGCCACTTGGGGGATGCCTAAATTAGTGCTCTCTGCTGGGGAAATTGGAACAAGAAGGTGACTGTATCAAGAACAGAGGATACATGTAGATACATAGTTCAACTTTCCTTGATTTTTTTGGCTCTGCTTCAGATACATACTGTGCAAAATTAGGATATTTGGATACAAATTGCTTATGTTCATTCACACTGATGGGAAGAATAGGCCTGTATAATGCTTACTTCTGGAAGCATGCAAGATTGGAAATTCAAGAGAAATCTCCATGCCATATATTAATTTCATCCTGATTGTGGAATACCTTAATCATTTTCTGCTCATCAATACATCGAAGCTTAGTTTTATGACATACATGGAAACAACGGTGTGAAAATCAGTATGTGTATGAGCTGTATTAGATCACATTTTAGTATTTTAGTTCCATAGAACAACGCTTGAGTACTCCTTGAGCCTGAAAGTCTGCCTGTCCTATAACTGTTTAAAATAATTTCCTTATCTCCTTTGTAATATGCTAATATCAGTGTAGAAGCAGATCCTAGTCACGGCTTACTTTCACTTCTAATTCACAAGCAATTTGTTCTGTTTATATATTCCTCGCTCACTTGATACATGAGTGAAAACTGCAGGAGTCCAAGCTTTAATACGCATAAACCACTGAAATATCATCCCAAATCTTAGAGAGCACCATGAGAAAGTAATTTAAGAAAATTATTATTTTTTAGCAGCATACAATTTTCATTCTGATGTTGGACAACATTAAATCTACGAAAAAAGTGAGTAACAGTATGCGTTTGAAATTTGTGAAGGGGCTTAACATTTGGCTTTGTAATAGTACGAAAACCATCTACATATAGGAAGTGTAACAGAGTCCTATATGTAAGACAGACTATTTATTCAGTAAGTAAATAGTGAATAAGGCAAAAGGTGTTTTGAAGAAATACCATGTTTACTCAGGATTCTCCCAAAAGCACAGTGACCTGAATTGAAGTCATGCAGGCCACGCTCTTGGACTGTTCTCCCTGACTTTGGACTGCTTGCAATCTTAGTGACATGGATATAGGTAGAGAGAAAGAAGTATACAACTCTTTCTTCAACAGTCAAAGTCCACAGTTTGTTAGATAACGTTCACACTAAAAATCTATATATGACCCATCCACAGGCCCCCAGCGAAGGAACAAACTTGAGCAGTACACATTATCTGCTACATCAAGAAACATGCCTCAAGCTGCCATTTATATAGCTATTAGAGAAGGTACTGAGAAGTGGCTATGTAGTAGTACCTAGAGCTTAACTCACCTGCTTGATGCCCAGTCCCTTCTCATGCATGTAGCCCAGATTAAACATGGCTTGGGCGCTGTGCTGTTGCTCCGATGCTAGTCGATAGTGAATAAACGCGGTTTCATAATCAACATCGGTACCAAACCCATAAAAATGGTAATCTCCAAGTTTAATTCTTGCAACTGTATATCCTATAAACAGAGAAAATAGCTAGGCAAAGAAATCCTCTAGGCAAAGAAAGCCTCTTAGTTTCATATGAAGATGCACTATAGGCTCTTGTTATTAATTTCTACAGTTTGCACAAAGTTTCTATTTATCCCTCCCTCACAAGTTTTTATTTCTATTTTTTAAAGAGATACTTGACTTTAAATAATCCAAATCCAACTGACTCTTATTTTCAGAAAAGTACTTCTCCCAGTAATCCTACCAACATTTCTATTACAATTTAGTGGTATCAGTTGAAAAGCTATATACTGACATACATAGTCACTTATAAGGAAAAACTTTTGTTATATGATCATGAAGGCCTACAGATTTGTTTTAAAAAGAGACAAAAACTTGAAAACTGAAGTCTCTGATCATCATTTGGTAACTGATTTTTAACTATACTATCCCCTCAATTTCTAATTTTCCAGTAAAAGCCAACACTGTAGGCCTACAGATTTTCAGACAATCTCGTGTTCAATCTCCAATTACATGACACCTTCTTAAGTAAAAAGCTAGAGAAAAGTTAGAGAACTTGCACTGAGATGCATAACCTTTAAGTTTGGTTTTGCTTATTTTACAATACGATCACAAGCATCAGTTTAAACTCTGCCTGGTTGGATAACAAGGCTACATTTTTGATCACTGAACTTTGTTTGCTTTGAATAGGAAATTGCATTTCTTACTGATAAGTACCAAAATTTTCAATGGTAACTTGTATCTATTGTTCAAAGTGGATCTTTTTTTTTTTTTAGTAAAGTCAGTAAGTATCTGTTCCTCATAATACTGCTCTATAATAACATATAGAATAACAAGAGAAACAAACTGTATATTTGTGTTTCATTCTTTTTACTCTTCAGGATCTCAGAATGGCTCATGACTGCAAGCATATTGCAGTATTACAGCTACCAGTGGAAAAAGAACAGCAAATAGGCTCATGTAACTGATGCTGAACAGAAACAGATAAGCTTTTCCCTCCTTCCCCATTTTATAAAAAACAGAATCAGACATCCGTAGCTCTTCTGAAAATAAGCTAATTGGAATTGCATAGTACAGACTTACCTTGAGAAGCCGCTCTATTCCAGTGAAGCAAAGCTCGAGGATACGTTTCATTTTCTCCAACTATGCTAGCTTCTTCTAGAAAAGAAATTAATAGTTAAGCGGGAACTCGGTATGCACTCGCAAGACACTCTCCTACTTATAATAAGTATGCTAAAATGAATTAAAAATTGAAATGTGCTATTGCCCAAACAAGATTCAGCCTGTCTGAAATTAGTAAGAAAAACTTTAATTTCAAATTAACAGAACCAATCAACTCTTCATCACTGCTTCAAGTGTAGAACAAGTTCAAAAGCTGAAAAAAGTTGAGCATTTAAAAAAGCCATTACAAGACAAAGAACAAAGGAAACTGAACCTTGTATGCACAGCAAAAGGCCAAAGGTAAAAACTAATGCTACTGCTACGTTATAGACTTAAAAACAAGATGTTAAGGCTGTGTTTAGGATGTTTGGAGAACAGACTTTACATCACTGTACCAATTTCTAAAACATTCCCTTACAACCCCATTTTTAAATCCCAGAAGTCAGAATTTAAATGTATTCTAACTTTTAGGCCAGGAAACTATAGAGGTGAAAAAAAGACTGACGATTTTCCAGTGTGAAGAGCAGGAAAGGGGATAGAAGTCTCACTGAAGTGCGAACTAACCAAGAGCTACTTAAACACATCTTCAAGCATTCTGAACTCTAAAAAACACATTTCAGTACAAATTTGAGTTCTTACTCTGATCAAGTATGAAAGCAGCATTGCTTTGTGCAACTTCATAGCCTTGTTCTGCCAAAAGAAGATACTGAACAACAGCAGAATTTGAATCACCATCTTTATAGCTGTTGTAGGCAGTCATAAGTCTTTCAGACCAGCGCCCCCGTTCGCAAACGTTCTTAAACAACTGCAGAGGAAAAGAAGGCGGGTTGTCAGGAACTTCAGAAATTGAGATTTTTTTTTTGGCAGGAGGTAAAAAAAAAAAAAAAAAAGGAGGTAAGCCTTGACATAAGCCTTTTTTTGTAGGAGGTAAGCCTTAACATTTGAACACCTGTTCCAAGGATTTGCATTTCACAGAAAAGGCTCAATAGGCAAACATTACTTAAAACAAGCTTACTTTACTCACTTACTAAGCAAACACACCAAGATTCAGATGCTTACTCAAAATTATACTTAATGAGCTTTCTAACAGCTTTCTATTTCTCAGCTTAAATGTAATACTTGAAATCACTTCTAAACAAAGAATTCAGTACTAATAACTTGTTTGCTTTGTACTACATCCTTCTGATTTTTTTCAAAGCTAAGAAAGCTACTACCAACTCGCCATACCAGAACAAGAAAAATTAAAGATTTTTCTCATGAGACACAAAGGTCATCACAGAATATATCACTTTTCCTTATGATAGCCTTGGCTCTGCAGTCACCAATGCATTTTAGCTAAGACAGATTTCCTATATAAACTGACATGGTCATATCCAATCATTTGGAAGTTAACATTTTATTTTTATAAATGGATGACCTTACCTCAACAGCGGTATGACAGGATCGCATCACTCCAGTGCCAGTAGCGTGCATCTGAGCCAGATTATAAAAAGCCAGAATATGGCCACCCTGGGAGGCCAAATTAAAATACTTCAAAGCTTGTTTATAGTCTCTCTTGACTCCAATACCATCTAAAAAAAGATTAAGTCAATGCTATTCATTTCTCCTAACAAGCAAGGTTGTATGAAATATAGTACATATTTACTCTCAAAAAAAGTCTTACAGAAAGGTGTTGTCAAAGTGTTAGAAAAAAGCAGATAGAATAAAATATAAATGCAGTGCAGTAACAACTCCACATGCATTATGTCCATACTTCTAATGCCACCTAGCGAACAGTTACTGAAAAGGCAGTTTATACTTGGCAAATCATCATTTTGATGCCACTTACTGTAATACATGGAACCTAGTTGAAGTTGTCCATCAACCCATCCCTGTTCTGCAGCCTTCTGGAAATACTTCAGTGCTAGCTCATAGTTCTGCAGGAAGATTGGGTCCAGTCATTAGAGCCTTACAATACAGCACAATTTAAGTAAAGAAAGAACATATCTATGTGCAAAATGAATTATCTATAGACCTATATCATAATAATGAATAAAAGACATGCTAGACATACTGAGAAATTGAACAGGTTGCTCAGAGACTGTGGAGTCTGCCTCCCTGAAGATACTCAAAAGCTGCCTAGACATGGTCCCAGGCAACCTGCTCTGGGTGCACCTGTTTGAGTTGGGGTTGGACCAAGTGACTTCAGAGGTCCCTGCCTACCTCAACCATTCTGTAATCACTACTGGCTGTCTGAAAGCTAGCACCCACATACAGAATTACAACAAATACAACAAATAGTTTTAATTAGCAGAACCGATGCCTTGCTCTGTTTTTAAAGCAATTAACTCCTTTCCTCAACTTTTGCTAATTCAACTGAGTATCTGTTTATATAGCTAATTATAAAACATCTGATAAAAACCCTTCACACTGGAAAATCAACATGGCAAATGAACTAATTAAAAGTTTGAAAGTGTTCCTCCACTCTCACAAGGGAGACAAAATTGGGGCACTTAAGACCTGCTTTCTTTCACAGGAAAAATTAAAGCTAAGTATAAAACTTCAGCTAAAGATTCGCTTTGCTCTGTTTTTCTAATAGCTTCAGCAATATTTTCAAACTTGTTAGAAGAAACTCAGCAAGTGTTTAATAGCTGTTAACTCCAGAGTGATTTATTTATATTACAGATTTCTTCATGAAGTTTACAGTGCAAAATAATTCTTCATAATTAAGTCTTCTACAGTATTTCCCTCCAGAGAAAAAGCTTGTAGACAACAGGAAGTTGCACAATCAGCTAGAATTAGATGACCATCAAAAGCTTACCACTGGAACACCTCTTCCATACAAGTAAGCCATTCCTAATCCACTCTGCCCAACTGGATTACCCTGAAACAGGAAAATACTTCTGAAAAGAAAGTCAAAACCTACAGCTATATATTCCAAATGTGGTACCTTATCAGCAACAATACAAATAGTGCTGGAGAGAGGAGCAAAAATGCAAAGCCAATCTATTAAGCAATAGTTATTTAAGGAGAAAATAGCATCTTTGGTATTTTTATTCAGTCACCACACAGGTGATTACTATGGGGAAAAAAGCTTTCAATGCTAGCTATGATAGTCTGTGTACTCTCAAAGTGTTGCATGGGATGTAGAACACTTACCCACAGAAAGTTGGGGCATTAATAACTTATTCATCTTTAGTTTTTCCAAGTTTGCAGTGTTCTCGATGCTACAGAAACTCCCAAAACTACTAATTTAAGAACCTGTCTTAAGTTAAGGCAGTCTGGTGGCTGCTCTGTGGGCTGTATTATTGACTAGCACCCCTGTAGAAGTATGTACCATTGTACTCCTTCAGTATCAGGAGAGGCAATGTGGCACACCAGAAACCTTCAGTGAATGTACGAAATGAGCAAGTGAAGAGATCCATGACCAGAACTGGAGGCAGCCTACAGCACCTTTGACAGGCAGGATTTAGTTACAGGCTAATCTGGGACAGAAACGCAAGTATGCACATGGAAGTGCATAAAAAAGCATTTGTAGTACTGTTGAGCTTATCAAATTTTATAGTGCATTTGCCGTATTTCTAGCTAACAGATAATCATACCATATCAGCAGCTTTCTTGAAATACTGAAGAGCTGTTTCATTGCTCTGAGGTACAACATCACTTCCTTCTGAGTACATCTGAAGGAAAAAGGCATTATTGATGAACACCTGAGTAAGTCAATTCACTATAGACATAATGAAGCATTGGAGCATTAGACAATTCTGGCTATTATTTTACAAAATAAATTGCACCAAAGCAGAAGACCTGTCTCTATGCTGTAAACATTAGATTCAGAGAGTTTAGCTTCCAATGGCAAATTAACTGCCCAGAAAACTGAAAAAATTTGAGTGGTAATACCCTTCACTTGAGTTGTACCAGTGTGGAGTAAAGAACACAATCAGGCAAAAAATCCTATGAGATCACTGGAAGCCAAACTGTATTAGCATTTAAAATACTACTTGCCATCAAAGAAAAAATTGTTGCAAGACCCTTATCCTAGCAGTCTAGAAAGCAGGAAACCACAAATTTTCATGTCAGGTGCCTTGACCAGCATACTACCTTTTTTCATGCTCCAAGCACATGAATTTTACATCCCTTTGAAGTGACAGACTCAAAGAGAGAAGCTAGCACAGCTACATATTGTAGCCTAACCTTAGCACATACTAAAGTGGAGTAATAAAGATTTGACTCTTCACAGGGTGAAGGTAGCTGACAACTCTTTCTGATCTCTCTACTAGAGATCAGAAAATAAGAAATTTTTTCTACTGAAACACAATTTGCTTACTTTTGAGAATGCACACATCTTACCTTTCCCAGAAAGGCCATAGCATGTGAGTTACCAGCATTAGCTGCTTGATTGAAGTACTCAAATGCTCGCTGTAGAGAGGAAAAAGTATTTTAGCAATCTTGACATATGATTTGAGTACCTTTTCTTGCAAATACAGCACGAATAGATGGCTTGTCAAGTTATCAGGTTGGGGATAAGAAAACACTCAATCCCAACTAATTCAATATATGTAATGCAGCTCCCCACTTACATATAGTCTGAATATTGAGCAGCAATTCCTCTCAGTGTATTCCAAAAGGCAGAGGAGAAAATTAACAACAGAACAACAACTGCTACTACACACAAGCTACACAGGTGAATCTTACTTCCTTATTGTACCTCCAAATTCGGTTTGGAAGACACGATATCTGGAAGTTCCTGTTCCAGTTTTACACAGACCTTGCATGTACTCATTCTGACCACTTAATGTTATCTCTGAACCCATACAGAACAGACATCTTAAGGTATTTTAAAAGTCATGGCTGTTAAATCATTCCTGGTTGGCAGTAATCCTCAGATCTCCATTTTTTCAATACTTATTTAAAGAGGTTAATTATTTTAACTTCTGTAAGTAGTAACTGGGTTATCTTACATCAGCCAAAGTTTTATTTTCTAAGCAGATTTAATCTTTAGTATTTCAGGTAACACTGTTTTGGCTACACTATTCTTACAAGTCACATGAGCAGGAATATCATCACTAACATGTGTGCAGTCCATCATGAAGATCCTACTACATGTGCAAAAGCTCAGTCAGTTACAAATACCACTTAATGAAAAGCAGGTCTTTGTTTTTTAATTCCTCAATTCTAAAAGCATTAGTCTTTAACTGTGTAAGAAAATCTGCTCCATGTACTAATCACAAAGATTAATTTTTGATGTATGGATTATGTTAAATACCTTATGGCATATCTTAAATGCTTCTGCTTCATTGTGGTCTTTGCTACATTCTTCCTCCCCCCCAATGCAGATATACAGAAAGGTTACCTGATGATTTTGCTCTACTCCTCTTCCTCCATGCAAGTGCAATTGTCCGAGACCAACCTAAAAATAAAGTTTACAATAAGTCTGAAGTCATAGATCTGCTTCATTAACTACAGTACAGTCCTAGTTTTTTCCCATATTACTCTCAGACGAAGTGGAAATTTATCTGAAATAAAAAAGTTATGTGATTGTCCTAGATGCAAAATAAAGATTATTCATTTAACTTCTACCTAATTCTCAAGCCACATCTGACCAACTTAAATCATGACAATTTGCCTGTTATTAGCATCTTCTCCTCCTTCTGCGTTAAGAGTTCTAGCTTGTAGCATGCAGAAGTCATGCAAAGAAAAAGAAATGTAGGTCCCCTGGCAGTGCCAGTTCTTTTGATCAAGGCATCCTCCACAACATCTCAAACTCTTAACTAGTCTGGTTTCTATCTAGTGAACACCAACATCTTTTCTAAGATACAGAAGTGGTAATATTTTGGATTTATTTTCCACAAAGAATTACATTTTTCTCCAAGTTGTACCTTAAACATGCTAAAATAGAAGACTTTTCTAATAAAAACTAATCTGGAAATGTAAATCAACCCAAGTGCTAAGTAACTGAAAGCTAAAGCCCCAGTATCTTTCTATATTTCATAAAACTATTCCTGTAATTACCCAAACCTCTGCAAACCATCAAATAACTTTAGTTGTACCTGTGCTTGTACATCTCCTTTCTCTGCTAAAAACTGGTAATACTGAATCAAGTCTTCTTCCAGCATTCCACTTGCCATTCCTGGATTTTCTACTTCATCTGCTAAGCGAATTCGCTGAACCACTGTGCCACCAGTCAATGAAATGTCGCTAGCAACTGGAAAACAGATCAGTAAAATTTTCAGGCAGCTTTGTTCAATACAAGTATTACACCACAACTTTAAAAAAACAAAAAAACAAAGAAAACACTAATCTCTACAGAGCTTCAAACTCTCATTCAGAAATAATAAATTACTTCAGCATTCATTAAGAATTAAGTGCATTTCTATAGAGATTAAAAGGCATACAATTCAGACCCAAACAATTAACTTAGTAACAGGAATACTTTATTTTTGCACTTCTAATGTTGACACAAGGAGACTTTCTAGGCATTTCTATATCATTCAAAAATATTAGAGTAATAAAAAGAGGTTCTACCATGATTAGCTACAAGTCTGTAGTGAGTGAGAGCAGATTCACAGCTTTGAAGGACTCCTATCCCAGCCCAGTACCGATAACCCTAGAAAGAAAATATGAAAAGTATGGGACTTATTTGACAACACACTACTTGCCAGGTTACAAAAAATTTCACATTACTTGAGCAAGTTTTGATAGGAAAGACAAAATGAAGGTCTACCTGCATTAAAATCAGCTGACTGATACCATTAAAGGTTAAAGCATATCCAATAAACCTCAGATATTGCTCAGAGAAAAACAGCCTGAAACTTACAAAAACTTAAAGAACACCTTTCTACTCATACACATTGCATCATCTTAAATCCCACACTGACTAAACCAGCATCTTCTGTAAATCTTTCGCAGTTTTAAGCTACAAAAATTAAAGGTTCTCAGCCTACAAAAATTAAAGCAGTTGACACTTCTGCTTTAAGTCAAAAAGGATATAAACTCAGTCAATTTAAATCCATGGTGGTATACAGCTTAAAATGAGCAGACTTTTCCTTAAATTAAGAAGGAACAATGTGAAATATACTATTGCCCACTTAATAGATGCACGATGATCTAATTTTTAAGTTAAAAATTTTAAGAGTTTAAAAAGGGGAAAGAATAATGACTTTACACATACAAGAAATTAACTGGAAAATCTTACTTACCAAGATCATATGGGCTATCAGATTTCCTCCTAAAGCTCCAAAAGTGTAATAGACCAGGGCCTTAATAAACAAAAAAATCACTGGTTACTTAACATCTGCCTCCGAAGATTAGAAGAACCTTCAGTGTGCGCTCTTATTTTACCTTAGCTTGACTAGAATTGACTCCTAGACCAGATGCATACAGAAATCCAAGAGCCTAGAAATAAAAATAAAGTTAGTCAGCACATCCTTTGAAAATTCCAGGATTGGCTATTCCTGGCATACAGAAGAATAAAGAAATACAACAATTCAAAGCTGCAGAGAACACACCAAGCTCTACCTTCACTTCGGTGTTTTCTTTATCTAGGCCCTTCCTATTTTTGAACATAGAGTTACTAAGTTACTAGCTGCCTAAGACACTACTATAAACATCTCACCACAATTCAGTTTAGTGTACCAAACACAAGGAAGGAACTGCTACTTCCCTACATGCCTGCTGTAGATCCAGAGATACCGAACAGTAAAAACGCACCAGTTTAAAGACACCTTAACTAAAGATGAGTTATGTATGCACCTTGTCTCTTATATACCAGTGCAAAGCAACACTAACCATGAACTTCTAGAGAAGAGTTATTTGATTCACTGTCTGAAATATCCTATGAATTTAATATTTTTGCATCTGCTCTGCCATGAATTAGCTGCATTTTATGACTATAAGAGTAAGCAGTTAGAGTAACAGGAGCTGCTTGGCTAAAATTTCTTCAGAAGTTATTTTTATTCTTAAAATTTACATAAGTACTGCTCTCTCTCTAACACCTGTTACAGCTGTGTGACTCAGAAACTAGTGGCACAGAAGATGCGCATATGAAGGTGTTCACATTGCATGATGCACTAAGACTATTCTAGGCAGTTCTGAAAGCACAGAAAAAACATCTCCTGCAGACTGTATTGAATTCTAGACCAATGAAACTCAAGGTTTTATTAAGATCAAGTCTAGAAAAAAACACTTTCTACTGTAAGTTGTTGCTCCAACATCAAATATGTAACAGCAAGAGACTTGAAAGTGTAAGAACAGAGAAATTAGGTAACTCCTAAAGAAGCTGACACTTCAAAAACAAATTCAGAGAGTAAATAAGCATATGTAGATACTGATGTAAATTGACAATAGCCATATTTTACAACATTACCTATGAACAAGTCCATATGAACAACTCCCTAACGTTCAAAGGCACATGGACAATGGGAGATCTGTTCCACTAAACAGCTTCCAAGAGTCTTAGGAGTTTATTACTTCCTAGATTATAAACATCTCCCCCCACCTGCCATAAAACTGCAGATGAAAAGCTACAGTATCTGAAATCCCACACAAACCACAAATAAAAATTGACAGTTTCAGAGCAGATTTGTAGGCTAGATTCACCTGTAACTACTTAGTTTGATTTAAATCTCAAGTCTAGTCATATAACAGAAAAAAACTAAGCAGAGACCACCATAACACCATATTACTGGTAGTTTAATACCATTTTTTAAAACTAAAAGAGAACCTGTTTCCATTTGTTTACCTTGTACTTCCATAAACATTTACTTAGTAACCATACAAACACAAGCTGGTTCCTTTACACAGCTTTTGTCATTTGTTCCTGCACCCTCTGTAATGCTAGCAGCATTTAGGGAACAATCTTTCAACCAAAGGAACTGATGAAATTTAAAGAGGTAAAGCCATTGAGAAGTCAGGATTAATAAATACTTACACAAGCACTAGTAATAAAAAAATATTTCCTGAATAGAACTCCAAATTTGATGTAAAACATTTGGTTTTCAAAAGGGTGCTGCTTTTTAAGTTTATCTTTTTTAACTAGGGAACAGGTACTGTTCATCGTTCTTATCTGATCTAGATGGAAGAACAATCTATCTAACCAATTTAAAACAAGTACAATCTATAAAACAATTTGTAAATCTAAGAAACTTCTGTAGAATTTAAGGACATACATACCATTTGTCCTTTGGGAGAACCTTCTTCTGTTAGTTTTTCAAATAATTCTTTTGATGACTGTATGTTCTGCTTCAGATAATCCCCGAACAACAAAGCATAAGAGACTTTCTCCATTGCCTTCGTATGATTCATGTCAGCTGCTTTCAGGAGATACTGATATGCTCTAAAGGAAAAGAATCTGAGTCACCTTGAAGCAAACCAACAGGTTCCATTCATAAACCTCAGAAGATTTGGGGTGGGGTGGGTGTTTTTTTTTAAGTCTGTTTTCTACAAATGCATCTACAGTCATGTTCCAGCTGTGAACTGTCTACACCATGGAACAGCTCATATAATTTAGGTAATAGACAAACTGGATTTTAACATTCACTCTATTCCACATGCAAAGCAATATGCACTTCCTCCCCTACAAGATACATTAAAAGTTAAAGTCAAATGATCACATTTTTGTAGCAACGATTTTAAATCCTGTACTAGATATCTAGTAGGACTACTACTCTAACAGCTTCACAGGACACTGCAGATTAAAAGAAACCTGAAAAAAACTATGAAGTCTTTTAGTACAAAGTCATTCAGATGGAAATACTAAACATTTGGTCCAAGACAACTGCATATGTAACTAGTTTTGTGATGAAACCATCATATTAACCATGAGAAAATTCTCTTGAAACTCTTGTTCTATTCCAACCTCAGAACTTACAAAAGTAATTTCACAGCTATTTCAAAAACTGTGACCTCGAACACAATATATAACATGCTTGTTTGATTTGTTACAGACCTTTGATAATATGCCAATATTTTTCTTTACTTCTCTTGCTTTCTATTCTGAGACTTGTTTTTTCTTCCTCTTCCCTTTCTTTAGGTACAAGCTGAGACACACTTGGTTCCTCACATGATTTGATCTTCTAACAAAATGCAATGTGGTCAAGAGAACTAAGACTGTTTCAAAAATTCCTATACTTTTATATAAAAATACTAGCCAGATTGTAACAGATGCTGGTTCCTTTCATCTTAGCCAGGGTGTGATGAATAACCTCTAGCTGTCATTCAGCTTCCTGATACGTAAAGTAGGAATATGCCTCCTTATCTTGACCAAGGAATAATGCTTAAATAATAGTCACTAACCTGAAGTCACCACTTGCTGATGAAGTTGTCAACATGACTACCAGGCAGTTCTACATTAGCTACTATTAATTATAGTAAACTGACAACTATTTCACCAACAATTGGTTATATTACAGAGCAGAAAGCAAAAAGACCAGAATGAACAGAACGTTCATTTCTTTCTACTCTTTTTTGATTTTTTTCTACAAACACTACCCTTTTCTCTCACACAATGCTAGTTATTAGATTGTTAATTATTTACTGAAAGTAGGTTTAAAACTAATTTTTCTGCTGAGACCATCAGAAAGCAAGAACAAAAACAGAGCAGGATAAGAAATGCTTATCTTTCCTGCTCATTCATCTTTGAAGCAGAATGAGAAAAAGACCATAAGAAACATATGAAAAGGGGCATGTCAATTACCTCATATCACATGCTCAGTTTCTTTCCTGGCAGTTTCCACATTTAGACTGTAGCTAGAAAACTGCAGCACCACCTTGCATTAAACTCAGTGTTTTAAAGACATCCACTCTTCAGAAATGCATATGAATTTTTAGTGTAGTTAGAGGAAAGCAAACAAGTATTCTTTCTAAATGCCCTCAAATCACTGTTAGTTTTCAGTAGCATCACTGCCTAACATGATGCTAAGTTCCATGAAGTGGGTAAGTCCCAGGAAATTTCATTTAGATTAGTTCTTAGTTAAGTCAGCTATGTAGTCATATTCTCTTGTGGGGATGGAGAGCATGGACTTACTCTTTCTTCTGAGCCTTTTTGCTGCTTTCATTAAGGATTTTCATTCCGGTCTGATAGACATCCTCAGCTTCTTGCATTTGCCTTCTCTTATTAGACTGCTCTTCAGCTTTTAAAAACAAAACCAATAACCTCAAACATTAAGATCGCCAATTATACATCTTCAGTCGAGACTATTCACTCAAAAATTCCTATTTGTTCTAAGGGTAAATAAAGCCAAAATGGTGTTTCTGAATACCAATAAGCAACCCCACGTGATTAAAAAAAGCTATGTAAAGGAGGCGTTGAGTATCTTGGGAGATGGTTTCTTCCCATGTGATCTCTCTCATAGGAGTTTGTTGTTAAAGTATTTCTTTCATTGCTCCAAAGCAAGATGTGCAAAGAAAGGTCCTCCAGGACAATGTTTGCTAGAAGTGTCGCCTGTGTACAACACATCAGCAAGTATAATAGGGAACACTGTCAAACCCCTATAGTTCTACAACCTCTGAAATCAAGTTTTACAGGTGCCTCCACTGCAAGATTTCACAAAAGTTTTGTAAGTTCCATTTGCATTACAATATTTTCCAAGATTTCCCATCACGAGAACTTTGCCTTTATAATTTCTTATACAAGGTGGCCATTAATACACGACCAGGACTTCTAGACCTTGTAATAGGGGACATAAGGAGGTATGAGAACGCTGAGTTAAGAAAGCATTCATTGGACAAGAACAACGACATCAGGTTACTTACTTTCACAGAAGCCCCACTTTTGATCCTTCTTGTAATCGTAGGTTGTTGCACACCAAAGCCTGCCATCTTCCCGCCCATCTGCAGTGCACTCTGCATACTCCTTCTCCATAAACAAAAAGGGGAAGCGACAAGGTTCACCATCCGCAGTGCCTCCAATAGCTGTCAAAACTGAAAATAGATACCCAGGAGTAAGACTGCTTCCCTATATTCTATAAAGTCATCTACTATAAATAGTAAAGGACTCCTGTGTTGGTATTAACTTCTGTGAAGTTAAAAACTGCATGTCATCAAGTTTTCAGTAAAGTTTCTAATTTACCAAAGCCTGAAAAAGCAGTCACTTTCCTAAAGAGCACTGCAAAAATATTACTGTTCCATTTCTTAACTGAAAGAAAAAGTATGCAATTTCTTCTATTCCTTATTTCTAAGCAAAGAAAATATTTTTATTTAGAGTGTAGAATGCAGATCAGTTATATATATATTTTGCCTACCATAATAAACAGCCCTTCCTTTTACTTTCACTTCTCTGTACCCCCTTCCTCATGCAAAAGACTACCCACTGAGTGCATTCCAGTGCATTTATTCATTTTAGCCATAGTGCAAGACAGACATTCAACAGAACTATTCACTGGACTACTGAAAATACTTGAGTATCAGCAAGGAGTACATTTAGAAAATACAACTGTAAGAAAAGACTACGAAATCACTATGAGCCCACTCACTCTTTACAGTTGCACATACTTGCATTGAAATCTTTATTTCATCTCACCAGTTTAAGTTGCATTCCAGAGTACTTTCAGCACTGATTTCTCAAGCACTAGACAAAGGTTAGTGATTCCAGTATTGCAGTATTTTAAGTCAACCTTCTATAATGACTAAGAATTATCTTCAGTTTTTGAAAATGAAATTATTTCTATTAGCCTTTTATAAAGTTTTCTGTTTCACTATGCTAAATCCAGAAGTTAGCTTGAGCTTCACCTGAAGACATCTGAAGAAACCTGCAATTGAGACTGCCAATTCCTGTTCTTTCAAATTAAGTTTCTAGTTCTTGTGGCTATTGACATAGCTAGTTCTTTTTTTTTCTAGAGACTATGCCATTTTTATAAGGCCTAGAGACCATACCATTTTTTAAATGAAAAAAATCTCCAGAATTAGATAGCTTGCTCAAATTGCTCTTCAGAATTCGATTCCTTGGCAGATATCCCCACCCAAGTTTATTACCTCTTGACACACAGAACAGAGTTATTTTCAGAAACTGGAAAAAAATAACATCTATACATAATTAGCCTTGAATCACTTTAGACATCTGTTAGCCATTGGGTAATGCCCAAACTCATGCTAAAAGTACATGCAACTACAACAGATGGGACCTCTTATCGCTATGAGCAAACTCCAGGTCCAGGATGTTAATACAACTTGGAATTTGAAACTTTACTTGTATAGCAAGTATAACACTACCTCCTGCAGTGAAAGCAATTGGACAAGAACTATTTAGACAATGCTGTGCGTAAGAGTTAGCCGTGCACTAAAAGTTAGGAAATTATTCCAACCCAGTCCTCCCTTTTGCCTTTTTAAATTCTAAATTCAACCATAATGCAGTTTTCCCCCCACATTGCCACAAACTAACTCCTAAAGCAACACAACAGTGCTATTACAGGATAAAATGCTAACCACAGTTTAGCATATACTTAAGGAATGATAAATACATATAATTTACGTGAAGGATAATTGTCAAATTGTGCACACAAATAGGGATTTATTCAGACAGAGCAAAACAGGTGTACACATGGTGTTTTACCATGTTGTCCTTAATTATTTGTATTTCATACTTTACACTGGAAGAAACCCAATATAAATTTATAAAAAAATTACAAAAAAGTACTGTCACTGAAAGATTCCTCCAAACGAGACAACAAATGTGGCAGGAATTGCCAGCTCTGTACAAACTAGTGACAGTTTTCAACAAAAACTCTAACAATCCAGTTCCGTACTAACAAAAACATGGAAAATAAGAGCATGATTTTTTTTTTTTTTAACTACACACACAAGAACTCTTCACTGATTAGAAGAGAAAAGGACCCTGAAGAGGAAGAGAACTTTTCTTTAAAGAAAAGCCTTAATAGTACTAATTCTAACTTTCTGAAGATGAAATTTTTCCCTGCTCAACCTCCAAAATACATGTGGAAACTTGAAAAATATTTTTCATGCAATCACCATGCACGTGAGCAAAAGATGTAATGTATCTGAGGTAGACTCCTGTCCTACTCAGTTAAGAAGCCTGACAATAAAGTTTCCCTTTAGCAGTTTTTTCCCCCCTCTCACAGAATACAGGCATTTGTCATTCAGAATTGCATTACAGATAAAAGGAGTAATCCTTCCATCCACACCACTAACTTCCTTCATAACAGGTTCAAAAGAACTGAACAGTACAAGCAAGCTCACAGTTTAAAGTCACCTGCACGCAGTATTTTGACAAGCATAGTTAAAAACCTTAGTTACAAGCAATACTCAGGAGCAAGCCATCTGGTCACATCTTTCTGATGTGAGAAAAATTCTTAAAGTTTACTTTTGAAATAGACTGCACTGTGTAAATACAGTGCTTAGCTCACTGCTTTGTGGCAGAAAACTATTTAGTGGACTTCATATACTTTTTCCCTGTACAACACCACACCTCTCAACAGCAGTATTTAATCCTATTAGTGACTTTTTACTAACTGTATACTAGTTCTGCATCAATAAGAAACGCTTATTAGAAAATACTGAAAAACAGAAAGTAACAGAGACCCTATTCATTCCTGTTTTCTTTTGATATTCAAGACATGAGTTAAGAAGATTTGCAGCTTAGTATTACCATGTAACTATACTTCTTAGTTGAAGATTTACTTTTTATGAACATGTAAAAAAAATTATTTGCTGCAAAGGCTGGAGTACTCAACTGTGCCATCTAAGTATCATCCACTACTAATTAAAAGTGGAAAATGATCATATTAAATTCATATTACTGTAAGTAAAAAAAAGATATACTAGACTTTCCTGGTGAATTTAGGCACAAGAACACAAGGTTCTACCTGTATTTGAAAACTTAAGTTTACATGCAATTCAGGTGTTGCCCTATCGCTAAGAAATTTGTCTTCATATCACAATTTGTTCCCTCTGTCAACCCATTCTCCAGGCACACAGCCAGTAGGCTAAAACACTGATGCCATTTCTTTTTCTACAGTTACTATATATACAGAGTATAGTATGTGTACCTGAGTCATATACGAAGAAATCCATACTTTATCCATTTGATAGTTAAAGCTTTCCAGGAAGATGGAAGCAATAAGAGTTATGAAAAGCCTTGAAAATGAATGTAAAAATGAACACTAAGACTTCAAACACAGTATTTTTGAAAGTGTCATGTTACTTCCTGATAAAAAAGGCACCAATTACCATTCATTTCCAGAAAAATTCAGATACTTGGTTTTTTAGTATGTTCAAAATAACTATTTGTGTTTATCTACATCCCACAGTTACTCAGATGTCTCTCTTGCCACTTGTTCAAAATCTTGTGAGCAGTTACCTGGACTCTGTATTTCTGCTTCTTCCAAATCCTTATTTAATAGGTTGGACATATCTAGAGAGTTTAACTCTTCCAGTGAATTCTCTTTTTCTTCCTCTTGACTGTTAAAGTTCTCTTCATCCTCAGATTGAGGGTCTGACTTCCCTGATTGAAGGAAGATCTGACCTGCTACCACTCGAGTTCCTGTGGAATGGTCCTTTACCTGGTCCTCTGCAGCTAAAGTCTGAAAGAGCCATGTATTTTAGATTAGAAATGAAACAGCAGCAGTTGGAAAAAATTACTTTTTAATGATATGACATTTAAAGAGCAGCACCAGAAGTAAATTGAGCTACTGCTACCAGCTCTCATTGATTCCCTTCTAGTTTTGTGAAAAATGCACTTCAAAAGATACAGCACAACATTAATTCTTCTGTTACACAGAAGTTAATGAAAACAGTGAAAGCTACAGAACATTTTAAAACAAGAATCAAATCGTAGTTCTGGAATTTCAGACCCTTGTTCTCACTCCACAAGAAAAAGACAGAATGACTTGAAATGTATTTCCTCACCTTTGGTTCCAGGGATTCATCCTGATTTCCCTCTTCATCTACGAAAAGATGTTACAAGTCATTAAAAACCTTTCCCATAATTTTTTTAAAAAAGGCATTACATTTTACCATTTTTCTGAAATATACTACAATTTTGTGCAATATCCAAAACATTAGTTTTTTTTAAACCCAAATTAATCCTCTAGATTAACCATGCAGTCTGAATTGTTCCAGTTCAGGTAAACTGCTTGAAAAGGTACATAGCAAGTGAAAACGACCTGTTGAACCTAAGGATTTGAGTTACCAAATCAGCTTTAGTATAAACAACTTCATTAGTGACCAGTCACATTAGCACCACCTCACTTATAATTAAACATTACTCTTCACAGAAGACCAATTCATTTTGCCTGGCCAGCATACTCAAACCTTTGGGTAGAGGTTTCTCTTAAGAAGAGAAGCTGTGACATCACTTTACCTCTAAGGTACCATTCAAGAGATGCAAGCCTTGTTTAACTGTTACCTTTCTCACCTGAAAGGGCTATCTAACCAGTTAGAAAGACTGGGAAGAGAAGAAACAGTAAATAAGAAAGGCCATTAGGCAGAAACCTACTAAAAAGCAAAAGGAATGGAGGTAAAAGAGAGGGAAAAGATCATCAGAAAAGCTTACGTATGACAGTTTTACCACTGTTTTGCCGTTGTCTCTGAATTTCTTAGCTCTTGTAATTTTAAAGGGCTACCCACTGCACTTCAGAGAACTTTATTTGCACTATCATCTTGATGGAAAGCCTCTAAAACTATCACAGGTGAAGCATGACTGATCCAGTCATCAGGATCTGACACCACCTCATTTAGGTAAACAAGAAACATCTGAAAGAAAATGCTATAGGCCTCCCTCTCTCCTGTACACAACTCACTGAAGCAAAAAGCTTAAAACCTAAACAAGCAGCTAAGCAGAAGTGCCACTAACCCCTACTACATTTAGGAATTCCTCCCCCTGCCCTGAGATTTTGGGCTGTATAATACCTTATATAATACCCTATAGAAGTGGCCACACACTGATGGGCTGGAGACCTGCAGAAGTAGAAAGGTTACCTGAACTGACAGCAACTACTGACTTGTACATGAGGTACACCAGTTAACATGTTACAGCTCGCTATCAAAGAATCCCCGCACAAATACTGAACATCAGCAAAACTCTACAAGTTTACAGAACTCTGCTGACTCCGTGTAGGCATTTGGCAGCAAGCAAAGAAAAAACTTGCATACTTTTCGTCCTGACGCAAGTGACGTGTTTTACCAGAAATCAGTCATCTCTGACATGACAAGCCATGAATCACCAGCTTCATGTTTTGAAGATCATTATCATAATGGTGCAGCTGCAGGTATTTGCAATGAAAAGGCAAATCTTGGAAGCCAGATTCTGGAGACTCATCAAATCATTTCTATTCTATTTTTGAGGTTTAATCTTTGGTTAGAACAGGTAAGTGAAAACACAAGCATCAACTTTAAGCTGTGGGAACATAACTTAAAAAATGTTAAAGACTGATAAGTGAAGCTGCAAAAGTGATGCAAGAAGTAACTCAAACAAACAGATCATAGTCTACCGAGTTTACTGAAGAGGATGCAGAGCTCAATGAGTTTGACTCCCCGCAGACAGGATTAAAAAGGGTTTAGAACAGCCTGTGTGGGTAGACAGCTGTACTCTACAAGTCCAAAAAAGAAAGTGTGAAGAGCTCTTCAGAGAAGGTAGTGGAGACAGCACAGAGTATTCAAGATGAAACAGACCCTGCAAGCAGCAACCAGGCAACCAGCCTAAGAACAAGCACTGAGTTGGAAAAAATACCAAAAGAAAAAAAACAGGCTTAGCTGCATTTTAAACAGAGACCACCATGCTTCCCAGCTTGAGGACTCTAACAGAGAAGAATGACTTTGATAAGTCTGAAGAAGTCCTACTGCTGAATATTAATACTTGAGACTACCACATAACAGCTGGTTTTTGAATACATTAAGTAGTATGTACATATCTGGGCTATTTGCTGGTCCTCCCTGGTTGGAAGCTGTTTGACAGACAGAAGTTTAACATGTTTCCCATGAATTACACTCTACTATTCTAAACAAATTTGATGTAAGGCCAAATGCCCTCAATGCAATTTCAGGGTCTAGAGTCTGTCAAGAGAGTCACACATGCTTCTGCAGTGGGGAAAAAGAGAGGGTTAAACTACCTAGTAGACTGTATACTGCTATTAATAGGTACAAAATACTTGCATGGTGCTTGTTTCTGTAGTAACAAACACGTTATTTTTAACGGTTATACCAGCTAGGGAATTTGGTTTTGTCTGGTCAAAAATAAATAAAATCAAAATCAACCTCCATGCCTGACACAGCACTGGACCGTTCTGATTTTTGGTAAAAGCTTTAATAATTGGTTTCACCACAAACGAGACATGATAAATATAAAAAGGGTATGTTATCTATGCACATATACCAAAGAACACTTATTGTGACTTCATATTCAAGGCAAAAGGATTACCGAACTGAAAGGCAACAGACAGCTGATCCAGACCAACACAAGCTAGAGCTCACTACATCTGCTCTTCTTCCTTGAAAGCAAGTCACCCTGTTTCAGTTGTATTGCATCACCTCAATTCCCTCTGAAGGAGCCAGCACTGTTATTGAAAAGTTGCACTTTAACAATTCGTTCCAAAATAGAACTAAAGTAACAAGCTGAGTTTAACTGTTCTTGGCTCCTAGACTTCCTTCTAAGTAAAAGAGGTAAGGTTGCAGTTATGACAGATAACGTGACTGGAGATCACTTACGGCAGTGTTTCTCCACAGGACTGCTGACTAATATGCACACACTACCCACAGAAGTTTGTCTACTTCTAAGAAACAGTTGAGAAAACTTCTGAAAGTGTTAATGAAAGATCTGGGGAAGGTCACAGTTTGACCTAAGAACAGCTTATTAGTCAAGGCTCAACTACTGAAGAAAGCCACAGATGTTGTGTTTGCACACCTGCTTCAGAGATTAAAGCTGATAGTTCAATTTGTTTTTCCACAGGCAAATCCAAAGGCAAAGGTAACAGACAGTTTTATAGAATTAGGCAACCTTGGTAACAGACCCAATTAAAAAAAACCTTCTAGGAAGAAAACTGGAAATCAATCCCACCATTTGCTAAACAAATTAGAAAGACACTAAGATGTATTAAAAGGGAAGGGTAGGCAAAAATACTTGTGCCTGAAAGAGGCAGCTGACAAGATTGCACAGAGCTTCGCTTACAAACAGTGCTGAACTGGAGGCACTGCTGGGTGCTCTCAGGCTCAGCTAGGATTTTAGGGCACTCTGTACAGCTAAACGCTTGCTTCAGGTATCCACCACTTCATGTATAATTAAAATCAGCTTGACCAAAATTATTTTTCTTCTATTAGAACTAGTGTTCAAGCAGCCTATTTAAATACAGCAGAAGTACTCCATCAGCTTATGCAAGATAAAAAGATCCCAACATTTTGTGAGAATTGCCATTTTCAAGAGTAGTAAGGAGAGAGGGGCAGGAGTAGCAGTGCAGTGTGATTCAAAGAATGTCGTTAGGTTGAAAGAGGCCAGCAGCTCCCAAGTTTTGGTGCATTAGAAGAACAAACCAACTGTCAGTCTGTGAAGCTAAAGAGCTGCTACTCCTACCAGACAACTAATACTACTGCTTTTAACACTGGACTGTTTCCTCATCTTTGGGAAATAACTAAAAATTCAGTAACTGCAAGCAGTGGGCAATCTCCCAAAGATCTGACAAATGTCCTAAGCAATCACTGCCAGTCAGTTCCCTTCCGGTTTTTGCCAGGCTTTTCAAGTTTCCAACACTATCACAAGGCAACCAGCTAGGGGAGTATGTGTACCATGGGGGGTGTGCAAAACAAGCCTTTTTCGTACCATTAATAAAACAAAAATATAGTGTTTATTTCATCTTTACCTCATACTTTTTCATTTCTATTTCATACACATGAGGTGCATATAATCAGCACACTGTAAATATGGATATTTATTTTTAAGTTAATGGATGTTTAAAAAGTTTTTTTTTTTTTACTGATAGGAATGCATGGTCAAAAGAAGTTTGGCAGCCACTATCCTAGAGATTTTCTGTGGCACTGTTACTTTTCAACATTCTTTTTGTGCCAGTGTCTAGTTAGACTCTGATACAGAACACAAGCCCTGTTTATCCTACTTTTGCAGGAACAAGGGAAATCTTAAGATACAATTACCTAAGACTGCTCCTTATCAATTTTTCAACTGTTAAATTCAGAAAAGAGATGGACATCAGAGCCATTTTAGCATAGATGCTGTTCCTATCACATGAACCTCCAAAACATGAGGTAAGTTAAGCAAAATCCTTATGTGGCATCTATTCAGCAAGACTAGTTTCAAATTATCGCAGGCAGCAAGTAAATCGTACCCAGCTACAATCTTTGCAGTGTCCTCATTTTAGGGCAATTACAAGATTAAGATATAGGTCAACCCCCATCCGGAATACAAATCTTTTTTCAGTCTCCTTGCAATTGCTGGCTAGCTGTTTACAAAACTTACTCTGCAGCAGTCCCTCTGTAGGAACTGAGATTCCCAAGAAGGCAACAAGTTGAAGAAATGTTTTCCAGCTAGGTAAGAAAAATTAAAAGGGTCAGGAAAGCCACTGAGCTCTGACTTTTACCAGTACTGATGTAAGTATCTATTATATGCCTGTACTCAGTTGTCCTACCAGCTAATACCAGTATGAAAAAGCTCTGCCTAGCACTGACATGAGCCAAGGAATGTGCATGGCAGCCTGAGCAAGAACCACTTCCTCTCCTCAGGCAGAATGAAGGAACTTCTGCCTCCTCAGGCCTGTGAGCAAGGCAGAATACCAAGAATCAAATAACACCTGCAATCAGAAACAAATAAGAGAAGGCTTTTTTTTCCCCTAACATTCTCAATAAATGATCAACAGAAGCAGAAGGCCATGGCTGCAGCGATAAGCAGCAGATTGCCACCTCTCACTGGAACAGAACAGCTACCATTTTTAGCTACTTTTGCCAGTGCCCCATAGACTCCTTCACATTCCTTCCCAGGACCCAACTTTCAATTTCTTCATTATTTGTATAAATATTTTATCTTTAAACAAATATCACACGTTTTTTAGGCCTGAGTTTGTGTTCACCTTTAGTTTTCAAGAAATTGATTTAAACAGACAACAACTACAGAGATGGAATTTAAATCTACAGCTAAGTGACTGACAAAAAAAAGTCTGTATTAAGGCTGCCTTTTGAGTTAGAAAATAATAGTTGAACCATTTTTCTTTAACCTTTTTAAAATCTCTCCCTTCAATATATTTATATTCCAGATAACCATTTCCAGACACTGGCAATGACCAACTGTTCAAAGACCCAGTGAACACAGCTACTAGGCATGGATCAGATGCTACCCGACAAGGTATTACTGCTACTGCAGGAAACCCAAACACCTATGAAGCAATCCTTTTTTTTTTGCTTTAAGAACAAAGACAAATTAGGAGCAAGAAAGGCCTTCCTGTTATAATCTAATACTCTCCTCTAACTATTTCTGGGTTAGAATGAACAATTTTACCTCAGCAGTGATTTAAACCTGGCAAGAGCACCTCATCTGCCAGGCACTATACCATGGGCTGCCTTGGGCCTATTAATTGTATTAGTTCAACTGACTCTAAACATACTTTTCTTTTAAGGCTGATGTGGGCTGTAAGAACCTCGCACTCACAAACACAGCTACGTGATAGTGGCAATGCAGTCAAGTCAGAAGACCCACATCCTATAAGCTACCACAGCCACAGCTGTACAGTTAACAGCCCATGTTTTTGACACGCAGCTTCCACATACGTAACAGATGGTTCATTTCACTTGAAGAGTCTCCTCTCATCTTAGCTTTTGCCTTTATAGATGCTATCAGGGAGAACACATCATTCAGACAGCCTCAGTGCCTCCCCTCTCTAGCTTCACAAACATTGTACGTGTCTTTTCCACATTTTGGGAAGTGCTCTGCTGGCTTACAGCATTACATTCTAAGCTCATATAACTATGCTTGATATCCCATATGAACTGCAGTAACACAGCGTAAAAACTTGACTTCCTACTGCACTCACGAAAACAAATCCCAGACCACTGAACTTCCCTCTAGAAAAGAGGTTAAGTTACTTCTTGGCTTATCACTGAGAGCCTAAAAGCACACCCTGAGCAGCCCCGGACAAGACTATATGTTAAAGGGGTTCTCACAGCATTTACAGTCGCTCTATGCAGCTAAATGCCCTGTGTGCTCCTCCCCCCCGGGGAGAGAGACCCGGGCAGGAAGCCGGCGACAACACTCCAGAAGCACCGGGCAGCAGGAGGGAGGCACGGCGCGGGCCGCGGAAGCGCTGTGCGGGCCCTGCAGGGACAGGCCGGCCTGGCGCCACCGACGCCGGCGCTGCCAACCGCTCGGCCACGAAGCACACACCGGGGAGGGGGCAAAAGCCACGAAGGAGGGCGGATTTCGGCTCCCCGCTGCTGCTGGAGGCAGCGCCGGGCCCCCGGGGCAGGCCGCACCCCCCTCGCCCTCCCCCCGCGGCAGGCCCGGGGGCGAGGCCGCGGCCCGACGGGGCGCGGCGACAGGGAACGGGAGGGGCAGAAGGGAGGGGAGGAGGAGCCCGGCACTCACCGGCTGCCGCCAGCGCGGCGGCCCCGAGCGCGGCGGCGCCCAGCAGCAGCAGCAGCCGCAGCCGCCCCATCCCGCCGCCGCCGCCGCCTTCTCCCGGCCGCCGCCGCCGGAGCCCGAGCCCGGCCCCCTGACCCCGCCCCCCCCCGTCCGGCTCCACCAATCCGCTCCCCGCGCTGACAGGAGGCGAGCGGCGGCTGACGGTGGTGCTGCACGCAGCCCGCCCGGGGAGCGGCTCGTGCTACATGGCCCGCATTTATTGGCCGGGGGGAGGGGGTTGAGCGGCTGTCACGCTCGCCCACCAACCAATGGGTTCGCGAGGAGGATTGCGCGTGCGCCGGCCACGTGAGAGGGGTCTTCCCAAATGAGGGCTTCGATTGGCTCCCGCGCCCGTTCCTACAAGGCCCATGATGCCTTGCGGAGGGCGCCCCCTCCGCCGTCGGTTACAACGAGGCCGCCAGAGGCGGGGACTACATTACCCAGAGTGCCCCGCGCCGAGCTGTGCCCGGACCGGGGGGGGGGTTGGGGCTGGTTGCGGGTCGCATATAAAGGGCGGGGCGAGGCCGCCTGCGCCTTATGAGGGTGGTGGTTGGGTTGGGGCGACTGTTAGTGGCGGCAGTGGGGAGGGGGGGGAGAAGCTGCTTGTGGTGGAAAGGAGGCGCTAAGGGCAGGCTGTGGGCTGTCCTCTGAGGGGGCTCTTCCTTTGGGCTGGTGTGTGGGTGCTTGTTTTTAATAAAATAAGAATTCCTATCTTTAATTTTGTCCTTTGGTGTGTGTGTGTCCTCTGTCAGTAGGTTCATGTATCAGCCTTCATTCTCTGAGGGGAAACAGCTGTGTGTCTGCAGTTTGTATTTAAAAGTGCTGGGGTCAATTTTCAGACAACAGAACTCCAGCCAACTGAGTGTGCTTCCCTGCTCAGCTGTGTGGGAAGTGACAGTCAATTAAATGTATGCTAAATGAGCACAGCCGACCCATATGGAGATTGGAAAGGCTATCATTAATTGAAGTTTATCAAAAAAGACAGTTCTGGGAAGGATCTGAGAGCTGTGGAATGCAGCGCTTAAGTTCTTGCAGGCATCGTGTTTTCCTGTAGGCCAATTAAAAGCCAACAGCAAAATAAGAAGGGGGACCGGTGTCTGGCTGCAACAGGCCGAGACAGTTACCATGTGATAGGACTGTGCCATAATGCTGTGCTGAATTATACAATGTACTTGTCGCAGCCTGCCCAAAGCACTGAGCCCTGTCACCCTCCTGGCATCATGGCTGTACTGTCTGCAGGGTGGGAGCAGCGAGCGGTGGTGGTGGCGGTGTGGGGCAGACCTGCAGGGCCCCCAGGACCCTAAGTACCTCCAGGGGCCACAGGCAACCCCACAGCCATCGGGCAGTGCAAGCCCTGACCTGGGCACTCGGCGGCCTTTGGCGGTTGCTCCTTACAGGCCTTGTTCAAGACCAAAGCCGTGTGCGCAGGGCCAAGTGGCATGGAGGAACAAGAGAAAAAAGTCAAATGGCTTTTATTTTTTTTCTGAACTCATCAATCACATTCAAAATAAATAAATAAAGCAAATAATATTGTAGACTGGGTTAGTTCCAATTAATTTAGTATATGCTGTAGTGTAATAGCATGATAAATTTATTGCCGGTTTTCCATTTATGTGTGCATTGGCCATAAAATTTCCATTACCTTTCTTAATCAGTTTTATGTTTTCTTCTGCGAAGCTTTGAATGGATGCTTATGCATTTTTGCTATATAACTCCTATTTATTCTATGCCAAAATACAATGTTCTCTTATGTATCTTGGAAAAATCTTTTGGTTTAGATGGGGAAGTGAGTTACTGCATCAAGTGATCACATGAATAAGGGGTCAGATTTCCTCCTTTGCTTGGTACACTTGGTTTTAGTTTCTCAAAGTGTTATTTAATCTAAATGTTCAACAGATTTTTGAATTCTACCTATTTAAATACTACTTAGTACTTGTATAGTATGATATGGTATTATTTATTACCCAGAGGTAAGAATGAAAGTTCTTATGTGAATTAAAGTTTGAGTTATTTAGTGATACGCCTAATAACTTTCTGAGTATTTCTAATACTCCGTTGATTGTCTTCTATTTCTATAGTTTGATCACACAACTTTCTTCTTTTGAAGCAACTGTGACTTTTACATGATTTATGAAAACTTCCCAGTGTTGTTATATTTTTTTTAAATGTAAAACTGTGGAAGTGCGAGAGAGATGAAGCTTGGTACACCTGAAGATTAATTTCCTGAGAATCATCCTTGCAGAATATTCTCACATCATTTGTCAGGCTTGCTTTAAAAAAGTCAAATGTAAGAAGCTTCAGGCACCTCTGAAAGACAAATTATCTCCCAAAATGTAGAGACTTACTGATGGATTTTTCTGACAAAAAGGAAATTTCTTTCTTGTTTAAGTTTTGTGCAGACTCATTTGGAAGATCCTTTTTTGCTTTTCTTTGTTTTAGTATGTCCTTCTCAAGTTTCTGGCCATCTCTTTCTGAGGAAACAATCGCAAGGAGAATAATCTCCAGTGTTTGTGGCTGTCAGAGTGTTATGATTGTAGCAAGGGAGGTAGAAGGAATCTGCAAAGTAAGGGACAAAATGCAAACGTTAATTAAACATCCTTAGGGGGCAATGGCGAAAATGATCAATCCCCTTACTTGTGATAACCAACTGCCCAATTACAGGGAGAAAGGGGAGGAAAAGCAGTGATGGAGAGAGGAAGGAGTATTCTGCCATCTTGTTCTATCCATCTTTACGGCATGCTCGCAGTTGAACTGCCTAACCTGTTTTCAGCCTCTGATTTACCACTACCCCTTGCATCCTGTGAGAAACTGATGGCAACTAAAGAACTCTCAGGATAGAAGTGAGCAGGCCTTACGTCCTGATCTGACGCTCACACCTTGAATCTCATACATCCCCATTTATGCGCATCTATTTGTCCAGCTTTATGTGCACACAGCTTTACAGCACTGGAATAGACTAACACACTGAGAATATATGAATATACCAAGGACTGTACTGTGCAAGTTCAATGAGGTCAACATCCTATTCCTAGGAATGGCTTACAGAAAATGTTTAAGGAATAAAGTACTAGGAGCAGAGCTGCTTTTGGTCCTTTCCAGCTTTCCAGAATCAGAGAACCGGGGACAATTAATGGAGAAGACCAGATGCACGTCATCCACAGACCTGTTCTTTACAAGCTTCTTCATGCTTTGTCACATGAACTTATAGAAACAGTTTCTATTCTCCTTCATTCCATGGGGTGTGAAAAAGGAACCTCCTCCTCGAATTTTAAACCTGTTCATCCTTTCCGCATGTGCCTGCTGTGTTAGAAATGGTGAGTATATTCTCTATATTCTCTCTATTCTCTATTAGGTCATTCTCTATACCTCTTCTACATGCTACTTGTGATGTTATAAACCTTTACATATTTTTTTTTTCAATTGCCTCTTTCCTAAGACAAAAACTTCCAGTCCATTTAGAGTCTTCATGCTGAATTGTTCCATCTTTCTGAACATCCTCAATTCCTTTGTACATTCTGTAAAGTCCTATTACACCCTTTTTGAGATATGGTGAACAGAACTCTGCAAAGAGCCTCTTTTGTCCTTTAGCCTTCTCTTTCTCTTGCATTAGATTTTTTGGTTTAAAAAAAGAAATATGCAAAATTGTCTCTCTAGCCTGAGCAGCATGCAGTGAGAATGAAGTCACTTAACCCTGTATTAGATTATATGAATTCATGAATGTCAAATTCAGTATAAATTCAAGCACAGCACACTCATACTGTGGGGTGCAGTGCTTTAAATTTCATGCACAACCCTCTCACTTTGCAGCTTACACCTGCGACTACAGATAAACCATAAATAGGGGCAGCCAAACCATTAGAGAAAACAGTTTTCTAACAAAACCAAATATTTTAAATAAAAAGGTTTGATACTCTTCCATTATCCTTTTTGCTAGCTAGATACCCAGTCACTAAACCATTTCCCCAGGACAGCAGTCGCGCTTTCCTTCAAGTCTCAGATGTTTATCACAGAAATGCCTGTTAAATGGCTTCTAGTAAACAGAACAGTGATCTTCACAGCCCAAATGAAGATTAAGAAAAGCACAATGTTCTGCCAGTGCTGATTTTATTCCCATGCTCCCTACCATATGGTTTTATCACCAGCATGATGTCTGAATACTGTAAACAGGCCAGCTTGTTAGTGCAGCAGGGGCCTGACATGAGAGAGAAAGACAATGAAACTCGTAACAGGAGAAATTCGGTGTGAATCAAAGTGGCAATATCATTTGGTGGCAAGGCAAGAATGGTGCAGGCTTTGCTGGAAGCAGTGAAATAGGGCTGTGCAGCTAGCCAGCAGACAAAGATTTTGATCATGTCTTTTTCAAAGTGAACATTCTGCCCGATAAGCATGGGTCTAGTCATACCACCTCACTCTTGACAGTTACACAATCCACAGCATAACAACAGCCTGATCCTGCAGTGGGGATGTTCTCCTCAAAACGCGTCCTAATATCCCTTGGCAATACCTGGGCTGGTACTCCATTCCTGGGCCTCACAGCCCAACTCATGCACCTCAGTTCTAATCTCCCGTTTTTACACCCTAAGTTAGTTCTCTGCTGATGCACTCCATATAATCTTGGGTGGGCTGATTTCTATCCTAAAATATTGATTTCTTACTCTATCAAGTCTTAGTTTGTTTTAGATGCAGATAAATTATTTCTACATATGTTTTTAAATATTACATATTACAGCTGATTGGTTTTTAACCATTTCTTGTTCCCAAATAACTTCAGAAAAAAAAATGCCTCCCCCAGCCATGTTCATTACTTACAAGTGTGTGTTGAATCATTTTTTCTGAATAAATTACACACTGCATGAGTGCTAGGATTGTTTATTTATGACTGATAGTTTAAATCCTATGATTCCTTTATGTTCTTCCAGCTGATTGACTCAAATTTTCTAACCAAAGAATTATGAACAGTAAACAACCATACTTACAAGCTAACATTGCAAAAGCCCCAGAAATGACAGCATTGCCACAATGCTTCTGTAAACACAGACCAGATATTCAAGAGATCACACAGGCCAAAGGGACAGTCAGTATAGCCAAACAACATTCTCAAAGATGCATTTTTTCTCTTCTTCATCTGACTTTGTTTTCCCCAGAGTTACAGCTCTGTGGATGTTTCCACGATTAATGTCCAACACTACTCCCACAGTGAATATCCTGTGTACATCTTTTCCTGCTCACCTCTTCATTGACCAGAGTTCTTGCTTTGGTCCTGAGCCTGCAGTCAACACAGAAAGTTTCAAGAATGGGACTCCCAAGCTGGGAAGAAAAACATCGAGTTCGGATCCCTCTTACCCCTGGAATCCATCCCCATCCTGCACTAGTTACGTTCTCTTTTACTTCAAAGCCTGTCAGTTCCTTTGAGCTTTTCTTATTTTAAAGTAATTCAGGTTACATTAGAGACTGCCATTAATACAACAGATAATGCTATGTCCGTAAGTGCAAGAAAATCCAACATATATAACATTTTTAGGCTGCAGACAGTTTTAGTAAGATGTTGGACATGTCACTGCAACAAGTTAATTTCTTTGAAACTATTCCTTTCCTTCAATATCTGCACCACAACTCACAAGACGCCTCTCAAAATCGTGTCAAAGACATTGTAATATACCTAAATTCACACATCTATGCAGAGGTACAGAAAAGGAGCAGAGTACCTCTTGTTATTTCCAGTTACAGATTCTTAACTGTGAGACTGTGTTTCTTCTAAAGGAAACTATTTTTCTTATTTTGCCCATTTCCTTAAGTTTAGGGGCTAGAAAAGAATTCTACTGATTTTTACACAGCATTTCTTCAATAATTAAAATGTTTTAAAGAGTGTGAATGTTACGTTTTCACCAAATCTGTACGTAGTTTGGCCTGATGTCACTATACTTTTTCTCTAGAGTAGGCTGGTGTTCATATGCTGTAACACACTGCAAGATTATTTGTTTGCTCTTCATTGTCATCTAAAGACAGAACCTTGAGCATATAGCCGAGCAGATAACATTATTTTTAGTGCAAGCACAACAGCTGCCCTTGCTGGAAGGTTTCCATGCTAGACATAGAGCTGAGGTTCTTGGCACAATTCAGAGACTTAAGAAATCTATAAAGGTAACTCCTGCCCCTGGGATTATAACATTACAACTCCAGTAAGCATGTAATACTCAGGTTTCATTAAATCCTGCAGGAAATCTCACTGAAGATGACTGGAGCTCTTCCCCTGCAAAAATAAGCAGTAAAGAAAAGCAAGTGATAGCAGTAACTCAATAGCAGAGTTTAAACCAGAACCAACACAAAAAGCAGCATGATTCCAGGAATTTAAATGAACAGCAGCATTTTTCTTGTATGCCGTCGTCGGTACAAGGAATGTAAGAGCATCTGGTCCATTAAGTTATCTGGTTAAGGACTATTCAGTGTAATAGAAATAACAAGCAACAAGAAAAGTGGTAAAGCAAATACGCACAAACATTAGCGAATAGGTAATAAGTGAGGCAATAACAACGAGGAGAACTCAGCAGTCATTGATGGGCTGCTAAAAGAAACTACTCAGGTGTAATCTTGACTGGGGCACCACAAAATCAAGATTATCATGTGATTAGATATTTGAAGTGGGCTGGCGGTGGGAATGTGTGAAAATATGGAATACTAGGAAGAACTTGTAAGGTTTTGTAAAAGTTACGGGATGTTTAGGGGAAGGGACAAAGGTACGGAAAGGGAGGGATAAGGGTGGGCAGCAGGGGAACATACCCAGCACACTTTTTAACTGAGCCATGACCAGCACAGTCTGTTCCCTTGTCTTACAAACTATAGAGTTTCTTTGTGACCTCAGCAAGTTCACAAACACCACCAAGTTAGGTGGGAGTGTCGGTCTGCTGGAGGGTAGGAATGCTCTGCAGAGGGACCTGGTTAGGCCGGATCAAAGGGCCGAGACCAGTTGCATGACATGCAACAGAGCTCAGTGCCAGGTACTACTGTGCTTGGGTCGTAACAACCCCGTGCTGCGGTGTAGGCCTGGGGAAGAATGGCTGGAAGGCTGCCCAGCAGGGAAGGACCAGGGGGTGCTGGTCAGCGTCCGGCTGAACATGAGCCAGCCGTGTGCCCAGGTGGCCAAGAAGGCCCGCGGCATCCTGGCCTGCATCCGAAATGGTGTGGCCAGCAGGGCTAGGGAAGGGATTGTCCCCGTGTATGTGGCACTGGTGAGACTGCACCTCAAGGATTGCGTTTGGGTTTGTGCCCCTCACTACAAACAGGATATTGAGCTCAAGTGTGTTCAGAGAAGAGCAATGAAGCTGGTGAAGGGACAGGAAAACAGGACTTAGGAAGAGCAACTGAGGGAACTGTGGTGGTTTCCCCCAGCTGGGCAGCTCCACCACTCTGCAAAGGAAGGGCTGGGGGGAGAAAATATGATGGGGGGCAAAAAAGGCTTATGGGTTGAGATTAAGATAATTTAATTAAAGGAAAAAGAGGAGGAAAAAAAAAAAAAGCAAAGGCCACACAGAAGCAAAAAGAGAGAGAGAACAATTATTCTCTACTTCCCATATGCAAAAGATATTTGGCCATGTCTTGAAGGGCCTCAATAAACAGTGGTTGTTTGAGAGGACAGCCATTTTTTATTGAGAGTGCCCCTTCCCAACCTTTTATTGCTGTGTGTGACACCATATGGCATGGAATATCCCTTTGGTTGGTTGAAATCAGCAGCTCTGACCATGTCCCCTCCCCAGCTCTTGCCCCTTCCCCAGCCTCCTGGCTTTGGGGATCTGTGGGAAGGCCTGGGGAGGATCTTGATGCTGTGCCAGCACTGCTCAGCAGCAGACAAAATGCTGGTGCTGCTCTTGCTACACATGTGGAGCAAAGCACTGTATGCGCTGCTGTGGGGGACGTTAACTCCATCCCAGCCAGACCCAGTACAATATTTGTGTTTGGACAGAGCTTCAGGAATTGTCCGTATGGAAGCTGGGATCAGCATTATAACCACATCCTGGACAATAAAAGCTGAAAGAATGTCAGCTTTACTTTTTATTTTTGAATAAATCAGGGTGCTAACCCATGCTGTGGGCTGTGCCACAGGTGCAAAGCCTTCATTTGAGATTGCAGTAGATGTTTTTGTAACATATGGATCCCAAGCACAACCAAAAGCTGGGTGTGTATGCTTTTGTTTCTCCATTCACTGGAGTGTAGACACACTTATGATTTTTTGCAGATCCTGTATGAAGTGCTCAGATTGGCTTTTGGTGAGACAAGCTACAATAAATATACAACCACAGCTTAAAAGTAATGATACTTTAAAACATAATTGTGGTGTCATTGCTACTTGCTTTTTGGTCGTGTGGAATGATTCATAATGTTTTCAACACTTGCTTTACAGCTGCTGTGGTTAGAAACTTCAGGAAAAAATAAATCAGGATGCTACTGTCATCAAAGGCCTCCAGCAGCTGGAGATTTATGATATGCAATTAATGTCTTCAGATTCTGATATTTAAGAAAGAGCTGGAACTGGACTCTGAACTTCTGGTGAAAAAGGGGCAGGAAAGTTTGAGCCAAATTATTGGGATCATGTGTCAGATATTATTTATATTTTTTTGCTAGGCAATTTTTTTTTTTTTTGGTAATAAAAGATGCCAGCTTACTAATACCGTGGAATAATGATGTCCTTCCAATACTTATAAAAATATATAGGATCTTAAGTCGTGAAGCATATTGAATTGGAGGAAATGAAATTAATCTTCCTCTGTCATCAGTAACAGTTCTTGCAACTGCTGATTGCCTGATTAAGCCTAGGAGGAGCTCCTACCCTCACGATTCCCTCAGCATTCTGCAGGAATTTTTTCTTATTCTAATGTAACGCGTTCCTCCTACATCTTGGTATTAAAAGCAGTCTTGTTAGGCACAGAGGAGATCATTCTAGAAAGTGCTCATTAAGGCTAAGTGCCCTGTCTGCCACCCCACACAATCTGGACAATTTACAAATACCTTTCACACCTCAGGGAAGAAATCCAGCATCTCTGGGAGGGAGTAGGGAAAGGTTGGTTGTTTTGTGTTCACTTAATCGGCTTCTGTTGGTGTGTGAATAAGGTAAGCAATACACAGACTCCTTTGCTTCCTGAAGAATCAGTGTGTCCCCTACCAAGCACATGAGTGGAAAACATTACTGTGCCATGTGGCTGGTCCCTCCCAGAGGGACAGAGTCTCTGCACTGATCGCATTACTGCTGGCCAAGACAGACTGTGCCAGGGAACCCAGCTCATCTTGTGTATTCAGCATGTTCTGAGGGGATCAGTTACCACCTAACTATACGTAGTCTCTCCGAAAACAAATTAAAGCCAACTGGCAGCTGCCTGACTGTATCATTATAATACTCTGTTCGACTTTGTAAGCATGGCCTGCAGTGAGGTCATTCTCATGTGGTTACACAGCTTTTGGCTTGTAAGTGGCTGATGTTTCTGGTTAAGTACCAGAAGTACTTAACCAGTGTTTCAAGTACCAGTGTTAGTTGCTGTGCCTGTAAGAGACAGTAGGGAAATAAGTTGGAATTAATCTGGCACTGCAGTTTTTTTTCCCCTCTGTGTGATTGTTAGTGTTAAATGTTTGGTGTGTCAGGCTTTTCTGGCTAGATGAGGGCAATTGTGTTGGTGATTTATTTACTTCAGTCATGATCTTGGTTTTTGTCTGTGAAGCTGCTGAGTAACCCCAGGCACATAAGCAGGAACAGGCTGCCCAGAGAAGCTGTGGATGCCCCATCCCTGGAGGTGTTCAAGACCAGGCTGGATGAGGCCCTGGGCAACCTGATCTAGTGGGTGGCATCCCTGCCCATGGCGGGGGGGGGGGGTTGGAACTGGGTGATCTTTAAGGTCCCTTCCAACCCAAGCCATTCTATGATTCTATGATAAAGCAGTTTTGATGGAACTCAATGTTCATGTTACAAACTTTAATATGCTCAGCTATAAACTGAATACGTTAGAGATCCTGCTATCCAGGATCCTGCATTGTTGTGCAGGAGGAGCATTACAGTTAAGGTTTAAGAGGCATTTTCACTTGAGCACAAAGCTGTCTTTACTGTTGCTTCTGCCATATGTCGCTGTAAGATTAGTAATTGGGCATTTTTCCTCAGCAGTGCATGTTCTATACATTGAAGTAAAATCTTAGCAAATTAAAGGAACTTACTTGGGTTGTAAATTAGATTTGTACTGAGTTACAAGGGGTCAGCTCTAAGTTCTTGATTAAATTTCTTAGCATAAAAAATCCAATTCCAGATACCTCAAAGCTTCTAAAAGCTATGGAAGTGGGACACCGCAGATACAAAGCGAAGGAAAACGTTGCATTATTTTCATGTCTGGCATAAATTCTTTGCCACCCACTGGAGCTCGGCCAGCCTGGCTGCTCAGGATGAGTTGTCATTTGCCCCTCCAGAGCAGCTGAAAGCCCTTCTCGCTCACTAGATGGTGCTGCGGCATTAGCTTTGAACTGCCTGCAGTGTCTGCAGAGCAGGTAATGCAGCCTAGGGGAGGATGGATGTTTTGGAAATGGCTTTACAAGCAGTGGAATCGGGGAATTGCTGGAGAGAGAGGAAGGGTTCTGCAGTTCAACAAAAATTCTGAAAATCTGGTGGTTTTGGAGGGGTGGGCTTTCCTACTCTGTTGTACTTATCAAGTGATAAGTATAAAAATTAACTCTGATTTTTAGTGTCTGTCTTCAGTAGCGTTCAAGGTGTCTTAAAGACTGCTGAGTTCTGTAAGCTTCAGCAAGGGGTACTGCTGCTTATGTCTTTGTACTAAAGGGCAAAACTTTTCTAGTTCAGCATCCACTTTTTGACAAGTCTTATCTTAATCTCTCAGGACTTCAGCTGTCCAACTGTGAAACAGCATCAGTAATGCTTCCCTTCCTTACTGACCCAGAACTTGCAAGTGGAGCAGGATTCAGATACTTTAATAATAAAGCTCTTTAGGTAATCACCACAAAGCAAGGAAATGCAAGGGCAAAATTAACTGCTTCAGTACAATAAATAACATGTAGCATTGTGCACAATCTTCCACACCAAGTTGTGAAGAAATACCTCTTTTCTTCATAATGGAAGCGAGTGTGATTTGGACTTGGACATGTCAATCTCTAAGCATGATTGAAGTGTCTTTATCTCACTCCTGGGACAGGGTACTATTTGTATCAGGTATGAACATCTGAGTTTTGTGCTTTTGTGAGTCTGTGCTTTTTCTTTACTTTGAGTTTTTTAAATCCAGTGAGACTGACCTTCTCTAGGAACTTTGCTTTTGTTTTTGGATTCTGAGCAACTTTTGTCTTGAAACAATTTTATTTTGAAAAAAAAAAATACTCTTTTCTGGCTTGGGACTGACAATCAGATGAATGTGTGATTCTTCTTTGTTCTTTTTTTAATCACATTCCAGACTAGCTGTTGCTAAGACTTACTGTCTAGTTTAAAACTGGTCTTTCAGGATTGCTGGGGATGTAGCTGAAGCTTGATGTTACAAATTCATCCAATTTCAGTTTTGTAATGATTGGGGTTCTTTGTGTCAAGTTTTCTCTTTGTGTTTGGCTACTTATTGACTGCTAAAGTGAGTCAGCATTTTGCAAGGGCAGGAATGGACCAGCATCTAACCTGCACTGTACCTGCTAACACTGTACCTGACCTAGTTCTTCTACCTGCTGGCAGTGGCAAAATAGTAGCACACATTTAGGGTATCATAGACCTAGTTCTCCTACCTGCTTTATGTTATTTACTGTCAATGGCAAAATTATCTGTTTGTTCTGTTCATTTCTTAGGGATATATACATGTATATATATAAACAATAGATATATAAAACAAAGATTAACAGAAGTGGTGGTTAGAATAAGGTACCTGGCCACACTTGTTCCTATGATATCCATGGTCTACTCATACAGACCACAATTACAAAAAGTGGGCTCCTTTGAGTGTTAGCCAAAGGATATGTTCCTTTAAAAAAAAAAAAGAAGAAGAAAAAAGAAAAGTAAAAATTGTCTTTACATTCGAAGATCAAAGATCTGCAGTAGTTTCAGCTATCAATGTGAGTATAATTGTCTGACTATAGGACACCTAATTTGAAAATGTCAGTGATGTCAATGTCTCTATATGTAAAAGTTGGAACATGAATTAGGTTACGATTAGTATATTTGAAAGTCTTGTAATCTTGAATAATTTTATGGAAATATAATTATTATTTATAAAACCTTTCATGTCTTAAAAATTTCTTTATGTCTTTAGAAAAGTGAATGTTGCTGTCAGTTTCCCCCCCGATGCTGATGTTTGTATTTCGGCCAAGAAAAAAGAAACAAAAAAATATGACCTTGCAAAATAGAATGTTTGTGAATGACAAATAACCTTCCTGTTAGGGCTGCTAAAAATCTTAGAAGTTTGGAATGAAAATAGTGAGTCAGATTTACCAGGGTGGAAGGTATCAAGCACTGTAACAGTTAGCACGGTGACAAAGAAGGAATGTGTGCCTTGGAGGTTTAGTAATAGGATATAGCACCTTGTAATTAGAGGTCACTGGTTTGAATCCAGCTCAGGATAATTTAATCATTTAGCATCATTTGGTTTAGAGGCCTATGTGAAATGAGTCTCAGGTCAGTATTACTGTATTTTTAATTATCTGCAGCAGTATTTTTGCTGTTTTCCTTAACTACATGTATATTTTCAGCAATAATTTTATTAACTTCTCTAAACAGACAATGAAATGTTAAAATGAAAAATCTTTGTAGCTGATAGCAAGCGAGAGAAGGACTGAACTTGCATGTGATAGTCCTCTCATTCAGATAGCTGGTGTCAGTAATATTGGATTAATGCAGAGAGTTTTATCATGCAAGAACTTAATTATTTTGATATTCTGAAGCAAACTTTATCTTAAGCCATGTGAAGAGTCTTCTGGAAACACATGGCATAGTACGTATAAACAAAGTTGGTGTTCTGAATGGTTCGCTGGGTCAGATTTTATGCAAAGAGGTCCATTATTAGGAAGAAACTTTATTAGATCAGAAACAAGTACAGAGTATGGTGCTCTTCTTTACTTTCTCTTCTGGTTTGGGGATCCATGGTGTCTGATGACTGATAACCTAATTCTGAGATAGACATCTGGGACAGTTTGGGAATGATAGTGTTTTTTTAATCTATCACTTGATGTAACTTTGTCATCTCTCCAAGGTCAAATTACAGCAAATCTTTTTATTTCAGCATCTAGCATTTGAACAATGTTTAGAACTTGATTTCTACTTTGTATCTCTAACTTTATTATCTTACTGAAAAGGAAGTACGGCATTATGAAGCACTCTGATTTGTACAGAATACCAAGTTTTATTCAGGATCACTGTATCTTAAGCTGTTCTTTACTATATGCACATTTGTATTGTCCTAGAAAATCATAGTCTTGATGTGAAAGGGATATATTTTCACTGGAACTCATTCTAGAGAAAGTGTGTGTGGAATCCCAAATCCTAGTGCATTTGTTTTCTTGCATGTTTTTTTGAACGTGGTCAGAACTGTGGCTTGCATGTTACTCGTTTTGAATATATAAATCTAGCACTGATGGCTTCTGTATGTGCTGTGGTCTGTTCTGCATCTGAATTTAGGGATGCTTACTGGAATCATGATTCAGTGTTACTTAATTTATAGATTCAGGTAGCTCTGACGTAGAAATACTGCTAAACTGGATGTGGTTTTGTTCTAAACTCTAGTCCAAATGAGAACTTTAGAAGCTTTCCATCACTACTTTTAGGTCAGCTTTGTTTGTTGTTTTGATTCATTCCCTATTGGCAGTTATTCCATTAGATCATACCAGATGACATATATATGTGTGTGTGTGTTGTGTACTACTTGTATTTTGTATTAGATTCTTCTAGTTAACATGAACTGAAAGTTAGGGAGGGCACATTAACTGTCAACGTTTTGACAAGAATGAATGCTTTGTGAGAGGGTGAGAAAATATAGTTGCATGAATACATTGTAGGTGCAGGAAAAAAGTAGAAAGAGAGTGAATCTAAGACAGTGGTCCCCTCCTCCCTGCCAAAATAGGCAGTCACCCCGCTTTCCCACAGAAAAGGATGCAGAAGGGGATCTTTTTTTCCATCGTCAGATGAGAAAATTACAAGCACAAAAATGTGAGAAGGAGCAATTTTCAAGTCTTTGAGTCTTTTTTCTTTTTTATTCTGCAGAACTGCAACATTCGTCTTATTAAAAAGAATGTCCAAAGCCCTTTGTATCACCTATGCACTGCCTCTTCTTTTACCTTAGTCTGACAGAAAAGTGCCTTGGGCTGTAACAGCAGTGGTATGAACTTACCTGAATACATGAAGGCCAAGGTATGTCTAATATAGTGCTCCAAGCTAGCTAGCTCTGGTAGGGTGGTTATTCTAGTGCAGCAGCACAGAGCCTAAAGTAGGTAAGTTTCTGCTGTTTCCTGACGGATGAGGCCAGTCTTTGCTGAGCTCCAAGCCTATCTGATAGTTTACCACAGTATCAAAGTTAAAGCCAACTGGAGTTATTTTGTGAGAAATGCCAGGCTCTATCGGATCTGTACATTTGGAACATGTGTGTCTTAGTAAACTTATTTTCAGTTTCTCTGTTTTCTGTTGTTTTGCATGAGTCTTCTCTCCCTACTTAATAAGTGTGCCTTGGGCAACAACCAATTTGCTTTCAGAAATTTTGCAGTCTGTTTCTGGAAAAGGCAATTGTGTTGATGCAGCATCAGTCTTTGAGGTCGCAGAGAAAATTGCCAAGTTCTTTCATGGCCCACTGGCTTCAGTAAGGATGAGTGAGCCTGACCTCATAGGACTGGAAGAAGAAAAAATCAATCTAAATATTTCTCCATTTCTTCTTGATCAGTTTTCTAGAGTCCTGGGACATAACCCCCAATAGCTTTATTTTATTTTATTTTATTTTATTTTATTTTATTTATTTTATTTTATTTTATTTTATTTATTTTGTTTTGTTTTGTTTTGTTTTTTTTTAAGCATAACATAAATCCTTCTAAGCTGCAGCTTGATATGAATGGAGTGGGATGTTCATACGAACCACAGTGAATATGCATCACATTACCAGTGTCATGCCTGGTGTTTTTGGAGCTGAATGAGAAGTCTTGAAATCAACTTACATTTAGAAAATCAGCTACATGATTCTTTCACACTTGCACCTGCCTTCTAAAAAGATAAATCTTATTTAGAGAAGAGATATTTTATATATATCTGGGTTAAGCTTTTGAGATGCTTTCTCAGAGAATGAGAAATTGAATTTCAAAGGGTAGAGGAAAGGGACAAAGCAGATAGGACAAAAAGGATCAATTCTACGTGTTTTATTCATCACTGTCCACTAAATTCTTCTACCACTGCCTACTTTTCTCCTGTGCTTTAAAGGAAAGTTGGAGAAATAAGTGAAACAAACAAACAACAACAAAAAGCCATGACTAACTTCACAGTAAAATCTTGTGGTGGCAAGTTCACATCACTTGTGACGTATACAGAAAGAACAGATCTTTTTGTGGTAAGGTTTGTGTAGAAATAACCCCAGACCTGTATATCTCAAGACAGTACTTGCAAAAGTTTGTAGTTCTGCAAAAAGGTTAGCTTCTGTAGCTAAGCAGTAGCAGCACCAGCATCTGACTTGTCTGATCAGTCTGTTATCACTGCGACCTCTGAATACTTAAGCCAGCGCTTGAACTGATGCGGGTTAGAGGGAGATAGTTGTCTGGATAATTGCAAATAGCAAACATCTGTAAAAGTGGTGTGATCTTTGTGGACAGTTTGAATATTGGAAGAGCTATATATGGGGACTAAATTGTTTATTGTGAATTGCTCTCCCATCTCCTCTAGTGAGTGATTTCATTTATCAGCGTTCAATGCCCTCTCAGATAAAAGGGGCTGGCTCTGTGCTGTTGCCTCAATTCCATTCACATGCTATCAAGTTTAACACCAGCATACATCTTCCTCTCCTTGGAAAATATGAGGATGGGCAGTACTTCATTATTACATTCTTTCTCTTTCCTCCTCTTAGTTTAAGTAAAGCTACCCACACAGCACAGAGATCGTGCTTTTTTGTACTATAATTGAAAGTATCAGTTGCAGCCTTTCTTCTAAAGAATTATATCAAGAAAATTATTTTCTAGCCTTTTCTTCAGTAATACCGGTCACCACAGGAACTTATTTTGTTTATTTATTTATTTACATAAGGAAATTTCACAGGCTTCTGATAAGAGTAGGAATGTTTAAAATCACATTTAATTTCTGAAAATAAGTGTCACATTGCTATATTCTTCTGAAGTAATCACGCTGCACTGTCACACCAAGTTACATGGTTTTGCAAAGATGAACAGGTCAGAAGGCAAGGGCTGTTCAAAGATTAATCTCATAGATCCAATAGACCCATAAAATGCTCATGGGCTGGAAGGGAGTAAGGATTATGTGGACAGCAATGGCTAGGTATACACTTTCACTTCTGAATTTGAACAGATGATTACAAATATATAAAACCTGCATCATCTAAGTAATCTGCTCTCAGTCTAGTTATCAGTGAATGTTTGAGAGGTTTGTGCAGATGGAGTTCATACTTGGTTGAAATAGGTCAGTGTCTATTATTTGTAGTAATCTTGTGTAAGTATTGACTTGAATGGAAAACATACAGCATGATTTATTCTAGTGGGGCTTTGGCATAAACATAAGGAAGAATGTGCTCCTGTATGCTTTGCTGAATCAGGGCCAATAGAAAATGTTACTAATGACTGAAAAGTCATCAAAGACAAAAGTAGTTCTGTTAATTTGAATCTTTTCATATATACTTATTACACTAGTGTTATATCTAAATGGTAACACAGTAGTGAAAGTCTGAGAAATCAGGTGCTTAACTTCTCACAGGGGGATCAGGAAAATTCATTATACTTACTGTGGAGTGTCTGGAGAATATAATTCTCCAAACTTTCCTTTGATCTGATCAAAATTTGATCTGTGGAGTGCTGAATCCCAAATGGATGGTAAAATGTGTTAGACTGTGGTATAGTCTCCCAAAGGGGGAGGAGGAGGGAGAAGCTTTGTCCAGCGGGATGCTTACAACTGTGCTGTGAAACTGCTGAAGAATTAAGTTCTTAAATCATGGATTCTTCTGTAATGCAGACACAAGGAAGTAATCCTGAACCTGGCACCAAAGGTTCACAGAAGAGCAGGGGGAGAAGCCCAGACTTTCTTCAATTGAAAATATATTATTTTTATTGGAATAATTCAAAAAGGGTTCTTCTTTCTTTTGTGGGGAAGGAAAGAAGGGAGTGGGCTCTCCACACCAAAGACCAGGCTTTGTTGGTCCAATTGAATTTCCTTCTTAGGGTATTTGACCACGCTGAGATGGAAACAATGAATGAAATCTCTTGTGTGAGATGTTTGCATAGTTATCAGAGATGCTACCTGGGAGAAGCCTGTTATCTTCAAACCACTAGCTAGGGAATGTGAATGCTCTACCACTGGTTGGGGAACAAAATCTTTGAAATGAAATATTTGTCTCCAAATGAGATGCATTTCAAGAGCAGTTCTTTTCAGTTCTTTTAGGTTCTCTCCATTGTCTTACTCTGTAAAGTACTTTCATGAGGGATCAAAAGGTCTGCTAGGCTTTCCCTTCTAACTTATAGTCGAGAATGCAAACGTTTTAGGGTGATACAGATATTGAGCTCAAGATCAGAGTTAAAACTGATCATGATAATTGGGGTAAATGACCAGACTCAATACAAAAAATACAATAAACATAGAAATTAAGCCCTTTTTCATGTGTTCCTTTGCCTTTGAGCTCACTGATTAGCTCTGACTTTCCAGGTCTGTCATGTGGCTTTGCATAGAGCATTGATGTTGTGCCACAGCATTTTCTTAGCCCATCCAGCCAGTATTCCACTCTCTAGTCTGTTCTCTACTAAGCAAAAAGGAATAATTTCTATTCTGTTTTCCATTTTGATGGATGTGACAAACATGGGGAGCCCTGTAGGGAAGGAGTTGTCAAATGTACAAATACAAAGTGGGAATTAAAGGGTCAGAAAATAGATCAGATAAAAGAGTTGGGAAAAATGGCAAAAATATTTAGTCCAGGACTAAATATTGCTCACCATTTAAATAAGGTTGTTACTCTTTATAATACAGAGATGCCAGAGTAATTTGCAGGGGATTTCTAGATAGCTTGCAAGGTTATTATCCACCATTAGTGCTTAGTCTACTTGCTCTCATTTTTTATTTTTATTTTTTTGTAGGATGTGCAGGCTTTCCTCTTTACCTGTTGGCATGGGAGGCCTGTGCAAATGTAGTCATCGCAGTGTATTCATCTCAGGGTGCTTGGAGTAATGCCATCTAGGGAAGAGCACTTGTCTTCAAAGACTGTATTTCTTGTCTCTGATTCCTTAGTCCAAAAAAACGAAGCAGCATGACTGCTTTAGGAAGGGTTATGCCTTCGTGTGGCACCTAGTAGTCAGTCTGCCTCCCTGATGTCTATCTGAGAGGTGCAGACTTAATTCAGGAGAGTAGCAAAGACCCTTAATTTCCTGTCCCTGGATGGGAAAAGCTGCACAAGTTGCATAGAGTTGCTTGCTGGGATTTCAGTTAAGGTGAATAACTCTTTAACTTGAACTTCTCTTTATCAACCAGATACAAAGAATTGTCTGATAAAATACAATTAACTAGCCCCAGAAAAAAAAAAAAAAAAAAAAAAAAAAAGAAAAGACTTTTTATGACAGAATACTGAAGACATCTGCCAGGCGGGACACTGCCAGCCCCCGGGCCATATGCTTCATGTCCCTGGCATATGCACAACTAAGCACAACAGCACTGAGCATATTGGGAGAGGTATGGATGCCTCTCCACCATCTCCTCCCACTCCTCAGAGGAACAGAGCAGAAAAAAACTTCTTTTGCTTTAAGCAGAAGAAATTCACCAGCCCTTAGGCAAGAATGTAATCAAGAGAGAATCAGGACAGCTCTGTGTCTGTCCAGCTCTGGCTAACATCAGTGTCCTTTTTAATGAGCTACAACTCGGAATATGCCTTTCATTTCATTTAGTGTTAGAAAGGGTTAGGGTGGCACAATTTGCCATCTCTTAACTCCATGTATGCCATTTCAAAACTGGAGAGTATATCAGAGAGGTTGTTATCTAAGATGTACTATTTTCTGCTTCTCTTAAATGAGGCTTTGGCTGTGTTTCTCATAGGCATCAATTCTATTTTTACATTTTAAAACAAATGATGAACTTCTAGGTCTATGTATTTGCCTTTATCTTATCAAAAATAAGAAAATTCTCAACATTCAGAGAGTGAGTCAAGTGAAAAATATTGGAGAAGCAGTTCTCTAAGTTTGCTTGCAGTTCATTAGATTTTTTTTTTCAAGGAAGTGCAATTTCTTCCATGCACATGGTTGCTTAGACAGTCTTACTGTATCTTTTTCCTGTGCTTTCAGGATAAAGCTGACATGAGTAAATTTCTGTGTCTAACTTAATTTAGACTTTGTTGCTGCATTAAAGCAAGCCACAGGGAAGAAGGTGAATGGCAAAAGCTATTAGGATTAACAGTAAGGTGGCATTTTAAGTTGTTAGAAATACCTCCTCCTCCGAGCTGATTTTAAATTGGGTCAACAGATTTATCCATTGCTGAACTGAGACTAAAATTATAAATAGTGATGCAGAACAGATAGAAATGTTCAGCAGCTGCTTCTGCTCTCTTTTTTAACCCTCCTATGGTATTATGGGTAGTATAAATTTATTCACTGTGGTCGAAGTATAATATGGAGAGCATCAGATAAGAGCAACTATTTTATCACCTGTTCTGGAATCAATGTTTTATTTTTTATTTTTTTATTTTTAAATAAAATGTGAGTTCTCCAAGCCACTAACTCAATATTAAAGAGTTTTGGAGAATGGGAAAGCTCTGTGACAGTGTAGCATTGCCGTCACAGTCCCACTATTTAAAAGTATTGTAAGGAACTATACAAAACCCAGGAGAATAGCTCCTCTCACAAAAGTCTTGGCAACAGAGCAGAACAGTTTGGATGCCATCAATGAAAGGTTAGAGACAAAGAGCGTATTATTGTCAGTCAAGTTGGTTTTATGGAAATGCGTCCTGTCAAACAAAACTGTCATCACTTGACAAGATCACATCTCTGGCTGATAAAGACAGCAGAATAAATATAGTGTACTTGAATTTCTCAAAGGCATTTGTCTTAGCACTCTAACATCTTGATTGGGGAAAAAAAAAATCATAAAACTTGGAACTAAGAGGTTATGTACTAGATGGCTTAAAATCTGTCGTCTTGGCAGTTCTAAAAAAGATTGTTGGGAAGAAAGCAGGAAGTCTTTCTGACAAGATCTCAGGAATCTATTTGCTTCTATATTCAGCATTTTAACAGGGTTCTGAAACGTAAATAATTTACTGGCAAATAATACAATTAGCTTACTACTTATTACTGAAGAAGTTAGACTACTGCTGCATTATTACAGAATAATTTGAATTTACTAAATTTCACAATTGAAAATTTTATACAGACAAGTACAGCATAGCACACATAGGATTAGAACGTGCTGGCTATACCTAATCAAACTTTCCAAGAAACTCCTGGAAAGAAATAACTTAGCAAAGGATTTAAAGTAGATAACCATCTTAATATCAGTCTTTATTAAAGTGATGTGCCAAAAGTATCTGATAGGAACAACAGAGCTTTGAAAGGGGAGATAGCAGGTAAACAATAGCAGTAGAAGAAATTAGTTTCTCTTCTGTATACAGCACTAGTAAGATTTCTGCAATCCTATGACCAGCTTTGGAATTTCTACTCCAAGAAAGACATGGTAATATTGGAGAAGGTCCAGAGAAGGACACAGAATTGATCCTTAGCTGGAAATGAGCATAAATACACTGATGTATTCCACCTTTCTTGAAGGAAAGTCTGCAAGTTGACTTAGGATAGCTTAATTTGGAATAAAAGATGCCTTAGTAGGGGGAAATTGTCTGTCTGTCTTCTAATAATACAATGAAATAGGCCAGTTTAATCTAAAAAAGATGCAATGTTTAAGTGAGAAGATACTTTCAGATAGTTAACTATCTGTTAACTAGTTAACTGAATGTGGTGGACTCGCCATCACTTAGAAATTTTTAATATTTTATCTTGCTAAAGAGCATGCTTTACCATTCCTAGAAAGTTGTACTAAAACTGAAAGAAATCAAGCTGAATGGATCTTGCAAGTTGGAAAACCTGTGAAGACCTGGGGAAGCATGCTGGTTTAGTTGAGTAGGTCAAGGCTTTGTCTGGTGGCAACCTTCTAAATAGTTCCGAGGAAGAGGATTAGGGAAAATGAAAAGCTGCATTTTGGAGAGAGGAAGATGAAACTGAAGTAGCAAGGAGGGAGGAAGAGAATTGGTGAGATGGAAAAAAATCTAAGTGGCTGGAGAAAAGGATAAGAAGAAAAGATGCTAGAGAATGACCTCTCCAAGTTTGCCCCAGTTTTAGCATGTACATATTTCATGCCTGTTAGTTACGCTTTGCTTGCTGCTATACGTAGTACTTTTCAAAATGGAGAAGAATAAAATGCTTCATGTGGGAGCAAGACTTCCCTTAAGTTGCCACATGTGATACATTGGTCATTTCAGTAACTTGCCTTTGGTGCACATGGGACAAAGGAGAGCCTTGTTTGCCAAAGATAAGAACCCAGGGCTCACTACTTTAACCCTCTTTATTCCTGCGCTAGTGAGCATATCTTCCGGAGACTCATGAATTTCTGGACACTGCTTTTATGGTGGGACTCTCTGCATCTGAGAGCTAGCCTCATGCAAAAATCTTCAGCTGCAGTTGTAGCAGTAGCTGTTTGTATTTCTTCTCATTTTTTATTTCTACTATCGCAATGAGAAGTATGTAATATGTAAAAGATTTAGCAGAAATTTTGGAGGCCAGGGCAGCCCCATGGATAGCCCACATAGCTCTTTTTCTAAGATTCTCTTTAAACCACAACTCTGGTTGGCCATGGTTTAAAACAAACAAACAAAAAAACCCAAACCACAGGCAAAAACCAACCAACAACAACAACAAGAAACAAAACTACCCATCCATTTTGTTTCTTGGGAATCTCATCAGTTAATTAACACTATGCCTAATTAGCAGAGCAAATTGCATCAATGGCTACAAGAAGACTCAATGGAAGTATGTTTACATGGCATGCCTAGCACATGCCTTTTTGTGTACAAAATTTTTAAAAGATGTGAGAGTTGTTCTGTATCAATGGCGGGGTGGGTGGATAGGTTGCAAGTGTGCACTCCTTCAAGAAAGGTTTGTCAGTTTGTGTATTTCATTTATCCTTGAGTAGCTAGAACTTGTTAGAAAAAGAAACTTGAAAGACGGATCAAAATTACATTCATATGCATGAAAGGCTTTTGAAGCAGAGTTTTTTTTTTTTCTTTTTTTTTTCCCTAAGTTAAACCATAAAGGTTCTAACAGAGAAAGAGGAAAGCACTTTTCTTCCCCGGAACTCTCCTTGTCTACTAAGATTGTTTGTGCTTTTGTAACCAGCTGCAAGCTGATGCCTGCTGTTCTGGAATGAATTGAAGTGTGCTAGGCTTTTCTTCTAATTTGAACACCTTCTTGTTTTAGCAAAGGCATGTGTGGCAGGCAAAACAGTACATCTCAGGGAAATGACCAAAGGAGGTGATAGCTGCTGTGTTTCAATTCTTCACCTAATAGGTGAATGGCAAAGCCATAATCATCCTCTGGAAAAACAAACAAACAAACAAACAAACAACAACAAAGTCATCTGCTGATGAAAGCATCCTCATAGGGCCTTTATCTGAGAGATGTCCAGGCATAAGGCTTTATTGCAACACAGGAACTGTTGCAAACAGTTTCCAATTGCAGTTAGTTCTTGGCTTGCTTTATGTCCACATGCAAGGTCACAAAATCCCAGGAAACTTGCTTGGAAGGGACCGTTGAGGGTAATTGCGTCCAGCCCCCCACTGGGATTAGGACTGTTGCTACTGCTATACCAGGCCAGCTGCGGTTTTGTCTAGATGCAGCTCAGATTCCACCATTTTGCTGGATTACCTCCTTGATGCTGCACAATCCTAGCAAAGCAGCTGTTCCTAATGCTCACTGTACTTCTCAAGCTGCAAGTTGTTCCTTGCTAAGTTGCTGAACTTAAAATGTGTTCCTTGCTGTCTTTTCAGCAGCAGGAGAGCAAAAATCTCCTTCCACTGCCTCTCCAAGCACTGCCTTCTCAGATGGCTATTTATGAGCATTAATGGGCTGTTAAGTCTCCGTGGTCCATTCGTTTTGCAGGCAAGTCTTCTGGGAATGACAACAACATGGCCAATTTTCAGTGTTAAACAATTATATAATATCTATAGGCATCAATTTGACAGGAGATTACTATTAAGAGAAATGGCTGTAATATTCTTGCCATAATCGAGCCATTGTGCCTCCACTGTTAATTTAGCTCATTTCGTGTTAGACATTCACTGAACTGGCTAAGATAACTTCAGACACTTGATCACTGCAGTGTTATTAAATAGTTGCATACTAATGCGCTCAGATGACTTGTAAGCCTCATGTGATCAGAGGCTGGCTGAGCCATCGGAGCAGGTTAAAAGGAAAAGACAGTTCTGTCTTGCCTGCTTTAGCTAGTTTTTATTAAAATAAATGAAGCATTTTTTTAATTTGTGGTGGGGTGGTACTAGGTTGTCAGCTCTGGGATTGATGTTCCTTGCTTCTGGCCACAGTGGAAATCGAGTCCAGGTATATGTTCTTCCCAAGGAGTCTGTGAATGTGGGTTTGTTTTGGGATGGGGTGTGGGGTGGGGTGGGATATAGGATGGTGGTAGTAGGGGAGAGGGTGACAGGAGTTGCAAAGGGAGTACTTATGGAGTATTTCTAAGCCTAGATGCTAAAGACTCACATTTCTGCTCTGGGAAGAACATAATGCTGATTAAAAAGTAACATAGGATTTTTAAAATTCTTTTTTCTTCTGTTTACTTCCAGTTTCATTTTGCATTCACTTTTTACCAAAAAGAAAAACACCTTATTTCCTGAGCATAAGCACTTGGGCTCTGCTCTTTTTTGTGTCAGTCCACACTTAGCATAAATGTGATGCAGAACAGTTCTAGCAGCCATCCTCCTCCTGATAAATCCATTTCCAGTGCAAATAGTGCCTGTACACTTTGCATACCTTCTAAGCAGCTGCTATTCCCATACAGTACGCCAGCATATTCCTTTTAGTTGCTGATTGACGGCCTCCCCAGGTTGCTTTAATGTGGCTGGTAAGCAGAGGCGGGTATGAAGTACCTTCTTTTTCTATTTGACAAGCAAGAAATCTTGACCATTTCAGGTCGTTAAATATTCCATGGCACTTCTCCATGGAGGGAGTTGTTTTTTCAGCCCAGGTGTTCTCCAAATGTCTTGCCAGACTTCTCTTGTGATTTCAAATTAATATAGCATTTTTTTGACATACTAAAGTGTAATTTAATACAGCTCAACTGCAAAATGCAATGTCTCAGAGATGGCTGAATTTCAATATTAAGTGAGCCTCTCACTGGTGCTTATATAACTTACAAAGCATGCTTAGCTCTCTAGGGAAAGAGAATCATTAAAAACAGGGACTTTTGCTATTATTGCTATTCCTAAAAGTAATAATTACCTCTTTCTTTCTGGGAATTTTGTATGGCTTTTTGCCTGTGGGAGCTGTCCCTGTCTTGAGGTTTTTCCAGTGGCCTTTAAACTTTAATCTGGAGCCTTAGTAAACCTTTTAGGTACAGGCTGAGACAGATTTTGTTACTAAAGTAAGCCCTCCGCTGATGGAGCTGTGTTCGATTCTTGGCAGAGCTGCGGAAGCACTTGGCTTGGTTCACTCGCTGTTCATCTTTTTCATGTAGTCTTGTGGGAGATGTTGATAATTCTAAACTGCAGATTAAAGGAAAGAGGAGCACAGCGTATTTCAAAAATACTTCAGGAATTATTCTATTTGGTTAAAAAACCCTTTGGTTTGAGACGGTTTTTAAACATGGCGCGGTTCCTTTTAGGAGGGGGATTAAAAGATAATGTAGTCAGGCTTTCGGTGAGGTCGGTGAGATACATGTCTGCACACAGTTAAAAATGCATCTTACAAGAAATCACTTGACTGGTAGCATTTGGTTTGTACAGGGAGGCTGTCAAAATGAAGGAAACGCTATACCAGCAACTGTAGCACCAGCTTGTCTTCTGTTGTTTTGTTGCACTTATGCATTAGTCTTTAATTACTTTTTGAATGTACTGGGTGCCTGTCGGCAACCGGAAACGAAGCAGGCAGCAAACTAGTTTTGCTTCGTTATGTGATGGGCTGAAATTAGCAAAGCTCTCCTGATGTCAGTGGATTTATGTGAACTTACATCTGCCAAGGACTTGCATGCTTTCAGGTCAGTGTGTCCTGTGCCCAATGCATTGCTGCCTCGCAAATGTTTATTAAATCATTGCAACATGTGCCAAATTCTGGGCATCTAAATATGAACGTTTAGCTCAGAGTAGTTTCCGCTGGTTCCCTAGAAGCTGGGCTGTCTGAGGAGGCAGCAAGAGCAATGTCATTCGAGCTGTAGCTGAAAATTGTCTCGCTAATTCTGGTATGCCTGTCTCTGGACAGTGTGAGGTGATTAACCTTCTAATTTAGGCACCTAAAACCAGATGATGTGAAATCTGTATCGTAGCATATGTCCTTCGCTTTTGTGGCTGTTCTCTGAAGTGGAGCACATGCTGCCAGCATGGTTGATTTTGGCATCTCTCAAAACACCCTGCAGTATCTGAGTATGCCTTGGATGTTAACACTCCCATGTGCTGCAGCCTGCTGCTGATGCGCTGTTAGGACGCAAACGTGCTCCTGCCAAGCAGTGCTAATCGAGCAGTGTCCCTGTAGGATGACACAGTGGCACATCACATCGTCACTGGTTGTAGTCCTCTGGCACAATCCTAGGCAGGACCTTGTGGTGAGGTGCTACAACGTCACCATCAGATGCTCCTGCAGCCATCTCGTAAGAACTGAAATGTGCAGCAATTAGTAACAAGGAAGTTTGACACCAACCGATGAGGTTTTTATATTGTGAGGCTCACTCATCACCTTCCACCATATTGCTGAAGCTGCGGTTAATCATCTTGCGTGCCTCGTGCAACTAGGCCATGATCCCAAATGAAGCTTATGTGTAACAAAGAGTAAGAAGGGAATAACAGTACCCATGATTTATGTCTTCCTTTCATTTGAAGCCCTGTAATTTCTGTAGAGAAACATTTAATACTCTTAAAATAGTTTTGGATCTGGGAGACAGCAGAAGAATAAAATCCAACTGCAGCAACCTCCCTGAAAATTAATTTTGTTTCATTTTAGGAGCAGTGTTGGTGCCCAGGTGGGTGGAGGAGGAACCTGGCATGTAGAAACGTGCTAGATTCATGACAGGGGACAGGTTATAATGGAGAGTCCAAAAGGCTGCACACTGTATCAAGTAATGGGAAGAAAAGTGCTTTCTGCCTCTGTATGCATTATTAAGAATAATAACCATCTGGTGGGTGGAGAACTGGAAAAAACTTTACTTAGTGACTCTCTGCCTTTAGTACTTCATAACAAATCTTAAGGCTGAAATATTTGAAGTTAAATGAGTAGCATAAAATAGCTGGAAATCGTTTCAGCCTGGTGGTAAGTGCCCAGTTAATTTCACAGTGGAATTACGGATGGTTTGTCAGTGCTTTTTATCACTAGCATACATTCTTGTACTAAAAAATGAGGACTTTTTCTTGCATTACCTGGCTGAAGGATTTCAGAGTATGAAATCTGTCCGAAGGGCAAGGGTGGGATGCCCTGCTCCAAGAATAACAGACGTCAGGGACTGCAGGTAGCTTAGGGGCAGAGGGCACTTAAGACCAGAGAAACTTAAGGTTCATCCGTCCTGTTCATTGTGCTGCGGGGAAAGGAGCAGCTTTCACTGCAGGACTGCATTGGTAAGTAAATGAATTATACTCAGCTGGAAATTCTTGGAAGAATAGCTGATGTTTCCAGTATTTGCCCATGCTTTAGATCCATATCTGGATTTTGGATTGTCTTCTCCATAATCACCAAGTTTAAGGTTACTTGGATTTAAACTGTTAAGTAGAGGAGCTTATTGAGGAATTCAGGAGCAGGTTGATTTTGGTATAAGTCTGGATATTAATATTAGGTCTGGATCTTGGTTCACATCTAACATCTTTTCCCAGGCCAGTTTGTTTCTCAGGCTGTGAAGGTCTTAAGCAATGGACTGCCACTGCTGATTTTAGAGGACAGAATGCGTAGGTGGTGCTTGTTGCATTGTCACTGCTTCTTTCCCACTGAGTATTGGCATCCTCCCTTCCCAAATCTCCTATGCACTTGCTGTTAGATGCAAAACTCTTCCTCCCTCCCTTCTGGTGAGCACTTAAACTTCTACCGCGTTCCACAGAGTGGGACTGGAGGGTAAAGTTACCCATTCATTAATCACACAGTTGATGTGACATATTCGACTTAAGTAAATTAATTCATGTGTCTGTCTTCTTCTAGACTGAAGTACAGCTTCATCATATTTTTGTCTTTTCTGGCCCATTGATGCTGCTTCTTCCATTTTTTCTTTTTCTGCCTTGATGATTTTTTTCCTGCTGTTGAGACGTTTGGCTTTGATAAGTTACCTTTTCTACTGTCCTGAATGTAGACATTTTAGCAGTTTCTAATCGAAGTCACAGGCAAACTTCAAGAGATGCTAACAGTTGCAGCATCATCCATATCTCCTCATCACTGCTTTGTCCGTGCACCTACCTCTTACTCAGACAATTCTTCCTGGCTTTCTTTTCTTATGCATGGTTATCCAGCTCAAGCAGGTAGCCTATATGGTGTTCCTGCAGAGGGGATTGCAAATTTCTGAAATTTTTCCATTTCCCTCACCTACTATAATGTGAGTTTTTGCCTGTCAGCCACCTCTCCTATTAAATGAAAAGGTGCTATTCGAGGGGAGTCTGGGGATTTCAGCTGCTGCAGAATCACATATAGAGCTGGGGTCTCTGAAGTTCCTTGGACCAAACTCACAATGGGATTTTAAATTCTTATAATACATGGGACAGATAATGATAGGGACAAGTCCTGACTATGCATGTCTCTGGCCAGTTTGGAAGTGTGTTAGCTATGTTGGCTGGGCCCTGCTGTTAGAAGTGCTTGATGGTCTGTCAAAGGAAGAGTGTTATGCACAACTTGTTGGATAGATATTCTTGGTTTTCGGTACATTTTCCTCTGTGTGATCTTAAGTACTTAGCCAGAGCAGGTTGTCACTTTGTCCTCTAACTACCAAAGGAGATGCACACCCTCTGTTGTGTCACCTACTAGTTTTCTAGAATCATAGAAGAATGGCTCAGGAGAAGACCTTGCTGTAATGTAATGTGTTCCCATACCCAAATGGGGTCAAGGAGGAGGAGTAGGTCCTTTTCTTTTCAAAGACTACAAACAGGGCTCTGCCTATAGCATACTCAGAAAACCACATATGTGTGGTTATCTCCACGGGTATAGCTCCAGAGACACTTGGATCATCTCAACCTCAGTGTGTCCCAGAGAGGAGGGGCATCACGATTTACAGTGCCAGCTCCGTATGTGTAAACTGAATTATTCCCTTGCTATTATTTAAATAAAAAGGCGTTTTGAAAGCATTGACCTCTGAAACTTTACTGTGCCTTAGTTGGATGTATTTACAATGGCTGAACCTTGGCCTTCCAACACAGACCGTGAGAGACGGAGTGTTCTAGCCAGCCAGTTAGCATCTGCTGCAGAGAACAGCAGCACGCAGCAGCATTTCTCCCAGTGCCTGCCTTCACACACAGTCTGCAACCAGCTGCCAAAACATGAACATGTTCCTTGGTGCCCGAGTTAATGGAAGCATACTCAGTAACATGCAAAGCAAATTTGGACTCATAGAACATAGGTGATACCATTTGATGGTGACACACTGGTTTAATAGACAGATCAATCTTATTTCCATGCCATTTATCTAAAGCCCTTGCCTGAAATTCATTGACCGGAGGCAATCAGGGGAATAAACCTTATGTTAAAAATCTCTCAAAACCTCAAAACTTCCCTGTTATCTTGGAGTTTGAATATTGAAATGACAGGATATCTTTGTCTACCCAGGAATATCCTTTCTGCTGCCTCTTCAGAGCCAGCTGTGCAGTGTTTCTGAGCTGTCTTGGGGCAGGATATTGCCCAGGGTGCTGCTGGCCAAGAATTCAGCATTGTTTGCTCTTGTGGCCCCAGTGCTACTCTTAAGGAGGAGCATTCCAGTCTGGACCCTGCTACCTTTGGGCTTCACCCTTTTTACAAGTTCTAAATTGGACTGGAATTGGCCTTTTCAGGTTAATTAAAACTACTGGCACAAGATTAGGCACCAATTTATTTTGTTTAGCCACTGGCCAAGGTTTTGCCCTTCAGCTACATGCGCATGACAAGAACTAGATTAACCCAACAAAGGCAAGGAGGGATACATCTGTAGTTACATGTTCCTCCTGAGCCCTGTGCACTTCTGAGCAATTTTTAGGTTCATTCACAACTGGTGTTTTGCTTGCTGAAGTTAACCTCCTCCTTTCTCTGGAAAATGTTTCTATGCATACAGGTCTTCAGATAATTGAGATTAATATATCACTGTCTAGTCGTGGCTTAATCTGCGGTCTGGTGACAAGCTTTTGGGGCACGTGGCATACTGCTGGCTGGTTCTGAGTCTCCTGGTGTTTGTTTATTGGGTAGAAATGCTATTCCAGTTACACAGATATCTCCACGTTACTTTTGAATTTGCTCCTAAAATGTGATTATTGGAATTGGGAATTTAGAATTCTCTTCCTTTTGCTCATTTTAGTCTCTGTTCAAATATCTTCATGACCATCTTTATCCTTCTTCCTTTGCATGTTCCCCACTTGATGGCAGTACAACAACATGTATGGAAATAGGGAGTGCAGAAAAGCTTAGTTCTGAGGGTTGCACCTCAGCAGTGGTGAAAATATGTCCTTTATGGTAACTGCTTACTTAAGCTACTATGTACCTTGTTTAAGCTGGCTACATCTGCGTAAGTTCTCCCTACAAGGCCCCATCTGTGAGATTTATGTAATATATATGTGCTATTTAGCTCAGCCTTCCAGAAACTAACCTTTTAATTGCTTGTTTGTGTTTGTAGACATAGGCATTACCTTTATACAACAAGCAAGACTCTTTAAATAATAAGATGTCCCCATGTCCCCTAATTTGTGAAAGCAATGCATCTAAACCAGCAGTTAAATTTCAGAAAAAGCTGGAAACTAATCTCTAAGAGCAAAATTGGAGAAAATGCAGAGACTAAAGCCATATCAATGACCACAGCAGATCACTTCTGCTTCTGTTTGGGAAAACTCAGTGGCACATATCCAGCTGTCAACTCAGTCTAGGGGGATCTGATGCACCTTGAAAACAATCTCGTTCTGTTTCTTCAGCTGCTTTGATCTTTTGTGCTTAATTGATACTGACAATTTCTGGAGTACATATCTGAGAGGGCAATGACCTCTTCTTCCCATTTGTCTTAGTTTAAAACTGTCCCTATGCGGGATATAAGTAATAAAGCTATTTACATACTGCTTTCTGTTCCAGTGGATCACTAGGCAATTTTCAACTTCATACACTTGGCATTACTAAAAATAAAGCTACTTCTGGCATGGATGTTAGGGCTGCATTGGCTGAAGTTATAAACACAAATCTGGACTCTATGAAAAGTGCCGGGGATCTTTTATGGATTAAGAAAGAAGACGAAGCCTCTCATCTGAGGCTTTTTTTCAGAAATGGTTCTTGCTGTGGAGCATGTTCTATAGAACTGCCTACAGCTGCCTTAGAAGGATGAAAGGTTGAGGCAGCTCTGTGAGCATTTGACACTGAGTCCAGGAATCTAATTTTGTCAAGCCTGATGATGAGACTCTTAAATCATCCCCTCTGGCCTTTTAATTAAAGCAATCAGGCACAAGACTGGCAGCAGAACCACTGATGGAGAGCATTTCCAGCTGAGACTGAAAATTTAAGAGAAAAAGATGGTGTAGAGCATGGGAGAAACAACTCTATCTTTCTTGTGATCTTGTGATGGTAAGGAGGTAGGTTGGGTGAGAAGTGACGTTAGGGTGAGGATTCTCAAGAAATGGAAATGTTGTTCTAAGAATAATCTGCAAGAGTGAAAGATTGTCCTGCGTTCACTTTTTTCCTTAACTTTGCCTAGCTTTTCCCACTTTCCCGTCCTTCATTCTTAGATAGGCCTCCCTTCAAATCAGGATCTGATGAAGTTGGCGAAGCTGTAAACAAACAGAAATACAAACAAAAAGAGTTGCTTACAGGACAGTACGAAGAAGATTCAGCTGTTTGAAGGGAGAAGGTGTGATGACACTTGCTAATGGAGTGTCTCCTGAGGATTTTTAAGGTATAAGGTATGTATTCAGGTGGGTAAGCAGGTGGGTTTTGAAAAGCTCCAGCTTTAAAAATGTCAGGGACAAGAGCTATTTAGTGGATAGCTCTTATTTCTTGTGAAAAGCTGGATCTAAATCCAAACTTCGCAGCTGATACCATTTCTGCTTCACAGAACTGAATTTGAAGATGCAAGTTGAAACTAAAGTAGATTACAAAAGTTTGTTTATAGTTTCTGTTATTATGTAGAACTTGATGGAATTTACTTTGGTTTTAGGCTGAGTCAAACTCAAAGCCATTGCTAGCAGCTTCAGGAATTTAAAATGAGGATGCAGATTCTCTTTAATAAATGAAATGAATACCGAGATCAAAAAATGACAAAGATGCCAGTTTTTGACTTGTCTCCTTGTTTCCAAACTTTTAAGGTAATCTCTGTGAAGTCTTCTGCCTTACTACTAGGACTAGAAATCTGTCTTTAGAAATATGAAAATTGAGATGTCCATCTTTCCATCTGAATCCATAAATTGCAGTTTTAAAAATATCAAATAAAAAGGAAATTCATAAAGGAAAGTAGGCAATCCAAGGTATGCAAGATATATTGGAAATTATCAACAAAGCAAAAGAGCAAAAGTTGTGGGGAAAACATTAGGCTCTTCCTAGACTTGTACACACTGGAAAGGCTGACCTCGGCCCAACTGCATCCTTGAACATTTCAAGCTAAGTAGGGACATTGACACTATGGATTTATTCTGGGGGACCTGTGCTGGTTTCTGTCGTGCAGACTCTGGCCCAGAGCAGGTATACCAGTGTTTGAATTTCTTGTGTTGTTTCATGTGGTGTTTAATTTTAGTAGAATGAAGAAACTGTCAAAGCAGAAATAATGAATAAATGTGCTCTTTATGATTATTTTTCTTCTGACTGTGGTGAGATTAATAATGTACTTGCTTGTGGCTCATGCATCATTTTTGGTTAAACAGAAATGCAGTATCACGCACTGCAATTCTCCTTTCTTTTTGCTCTTACCTTTGTTCTTTAATGGGGACCATTTTAAATGTGTTCATTTTGTGAGGAGCAATTATCTTAAGATCACACAAGAGATAGAATTCTGTACGGATCTTTTTGAAGGTGTCACAGGTGACAGAGTAAACAACAAAGCATACTGGATCTGGATATGTGTTGTTTTTATGTTTTTGTTTTTTTCCCACCGAGAAGCAATGACACTAGAGCTTTTTCCCTGCTTGACTCTCTCACTTACTTGCTTTGCTGCCCAGTCCCAATATGAAGAACAAGGCTGACTGGGTACATCAGGCAGAAAGTGCTCTCCAGAAGAGCAAGCAGCTTGAAGTTTTGGCATATAATAATACAAGTTTGTATAATTATGAAAATGTCTGCCTGATTTATAGACAAAGTTGTTGAAAAAAAGATTTACCTGATCTCTGGGAGATACTCTTCAACCTACCTCATTGAGGCTTGCAAGTCCTTTTGCAAACCTGGCGAGTCTGAAACATTAACACCCTCTTTCTGGTATCTTGTTCCTTTTATTTTTATTTTTTTAATTATTATTATTTTTGTTTTGTTTAACTCTATTTAACTCCCTCCTTAATCTCTTTATTATTTGCATTTCTTCCTCCAGGATGATAACTCTTTTAACAAAAGAAGTACAAAAAGAAACAAAAGTAGATTCTGCTATTGAGTCTTATGTTCATTTAGCTGTGGTTATCTCAATCACTAAGAAGGAACAGATTTCTGGATTAATCAGGCTTAACTTTACTACCACTGTTAAGGTTATTCCTGGAAGCAAACTTTAAAATTTTTGAACCCCAAAGTAAGGTACTAATTTTAATGAATTCAGCAAGTTTGTTAATGGGTGACTATTTTATTAGTTCTATTTGGAATACACTCCAGTACCTTTCAAAGGTCACTGATGAATTATTGGCAGACCTAAGAATAAAACCCAGTTCTCATGGCTTCATTCTTGGGTTTAATATCTCTGTCCTTTTCTGTATATATGCAATCTCCTGCCTGCTCAAAATATTACTGACCTCTACAGAAATAGAATTGGGGTTGCACAGGAACACTATTTCTTATAGCTTCATTCTATACATTGAACAAATTCTTTTGTTATAAGTATTCTGCTTTGATAGTAGGATTTGTGAAACTCATTTTCTCCTCAAATCTCAAGCAAGTATCAGTTGGTTCCTGTGAATGCTGTTAGTTTCAGGATTAAAAAGTCTCAAATATCAGGTCTGTGATCCTCTTGATGAATGTGATCAGAATCATGAGTTTGAATAAGAAACTTAAGAAGTCAGTAAATTCTGTGATTCAGGGGTTTAAAACATATTATACAGCATCCAGCAAGCACAACAGATAATTGCTTGCAAGGAACTATCTGAAGTGGATCTGCCAGTGACTATAATTTATAACTGGTATTTCCCAGTCAGCCGTGAATAGAGCCTTAGGTAAAATATGTCTTGGCGCTTAGGTCTGGAGCCTGGTTGCTCCACAAAGCTGATCAGGATTTGGTAATGTCAGAATTTGGGATTAGGGAAAAAGGCAGCTGATCTGGTGAAAGTCCATTGGATGTAGAACATCAGACAAATTGTCCACCTCAGGCAATATACTGAATTCTTAAACTGTGGAATGAATAGTGTAAGATGCCAGGATAATGAGAGGTTTATACAGGTGTTTTCCCACTTGCCAGGTTAGTTTTAATTGCCATACGTAGAAGCCAATTTGTGTTAAAGGGAAAAAAGCAGCACGAGCCAAATTCAGAGGTGACATAAATAGCGTGTAATTTACACACGGCTACAGCAGAGTACGTGCTCTGCAGTCTTATGCGAGCCACATGCTGTGGGGCACCGCAGGCAGGCTGCAGGCTGTGGGCTGTACTGATACCTGCTGCAGCTCTGCCCTGCCTTGCTTGGAGTTTAACATCATCCAGGCCATGGTGGTGCAACTGGGCGGTGCGTTTTCACTGGCAATTGGACTTCAGCTCTGAATTCACTTCATTCCTCCTCCTTTCAACTCAACTGTATAGTGCGGTCCAAGAGTTGGAGAAATAATATTTGAGAGCAATTATCATCCATATTATTTAATAACCACCTAAACACATCCTGCATGGAAACATGCAGCAAGTCAAATACAGGCTGCCTGGTATCAAAGCTGTGATGATGAATTTCCATCTTAAACTCTGGCTACTGCTGAAAAGGCATCATAAAAGTTGCAGGTTTTTATTCAACAGGCAGTGAGATTAATTATACCCCAGTGTCCAGTTTTGTACCATCACTTAAAAATGTTGAAAATTGTAGTAGCTCATCATCAGAACGGAATGCTTCAAACGTACTGTTACCAGATTTTGATCTTTATTTTTGTTAATTTAAATCTTGGCCTGAGGTGTAAGAGAAATTAGAACTAGGTCTCAACAGCAGCTGTCTAAAAATACTAGGATACCATTTCTTTCTTGCAATAAAACAATGAGGTAATAGTTTGGTGATTCCCCTGTTAGTGCTGTAGACCTAATACATCCATGGGACAGTGAGACAGGTGTTTTGTCATGTATACTGTAAGCTGAACTCAGCTGACCATTTGGTGTTTCCTTTATTACTAATAAGAAGAGACGAGAACAGCAGCTTGAGTGGTCAGAGACAGCAGAAGTAGTTATCTGACTTAACGTCAGCACACTTGAATTGGGGTTGACGAGTGTTTGGAAGCCCTGAAGCATGTTGACCGCTGCTTTGCTGGCAGGGGCCAGACTGAGCGAGGGCCTTGAGTACTGTAGGTGCTGGCAGCCGAGAGTTTTGAGGATGAGTGGAGGGAGGTTTCACTGATGATAAATTTCCTAGATGAATTAATGACAGCTCATTATTTCCTCCATAGAGGAGAGAAGAAAGTGTGTGTGTATGTGGTCTAGAACATAAAGCTGTGAATTGTTCTGTAATTACCACTGGTATCTAATTCACGATCCCTTTGCTTTCTCCTTCCTCACCCAAAGCTATCTAAGCAGGAAATTCCCTGTTAGCAGCAGCTTGCTCCTTGCTCCGGATGATTCTGGGTGAAAATTGGTGACTAGCAATTCACTGGAAAAGTCATCTCTCCTTTGTCTTCCCTCTGCATCTGTTTTAAATCGTTGGCTATGGGGCTCTTGCAGTATCAGTTAACATCTGGTTATAAGCAGTGCCAAGGAAGATTAGTGAGAATGTTGCTGGGGAGAAATGAAATGAAGAGTTCACTGTGTATCAGCAAGAGTAGTGGTATCACAGCCAGCTTTTGGGAGAGCTACTGAGCTTTGATTGAGGGTGGACAGGAGGAGGAGGAGGATGAAACTTAAGGATGAGGAGAACGCTTCCCACAAGCTCTAAGCATGCTTTTGTGCCAGAGAGAAGATGAGAATGCCAAGAAGCTTGAATATGTGCTGGCAGCTTGTGCCAAAGATTAGAAAACCTATCAAAAGGAAAATTATACCACTTCTTGAACAACAAAAAGGAAATTTTATCTTCCTTCCTGTACTACTTATTGAATAGGTTGGAAAGGAGAAGGAAGCTGTTTCACTGTATTAACAAAGCAAAAAAGAAAAGCATCTGAATTCTCACATCATTTGAAAATCTTTATTTAGTTTCAGCTGGAAAACACTTATTTTTGCTTCTAAAGATAAAATACTTTAAATGAAATAGAAAATAGTGAGTGTCTTCATATGATGTTCCTCATTTCAGAAAAGAGATTTAAAATGTTTAGTCAATGCTTTTGTTTAAGTTTAATTGAAAAGGCAATAATACTTGTTAAATATACTCTTCAATAAGAAAGCAAAGGGATAGATCATTGCCTGCAGAGAAGGAAATCTGACCAACACATTTGTGCTTCTCTGAAGTCTTACTTGGCTCATCCATCAATTTCTGGCAAGCAAAAGTGCCCTCACAGAACAGCTGAGGTTGGCAGGGACCTTGGGATGTATCTGGTCCAACCACCTGCGCAAGCTGGTCCACCCAGAGCAGGTTGCCCAGGACCACGTCCAGGTGACTTTTGCAGATCTCCAAGGTGGAGACTCCACAGCCTCTCTGGGCAGCCTGTGCCAGTGCTCTGTCACCTGCACAGCAAAGAAGTGCTGCCTGGTGTTCAGATGGAGCCTCCTCCATTCCAGTCTGTGCCCGCTGCCTCATCTCCTGGCACTGGGCACCACTGAAAAGTGTAAAGTGTGAAAAGAGTGTAAAGACTCTGTCTTTACTCGGTGCCTTCAGGTATTTGCACACATCCAGATTCCCACCCCCAGGCCTTCTCTGCTCCTCTCCAGGCTGAACAGCAGTCCGAGCACTCGGCCTCTTCTCACAGGAGAGGTGCTCCTGTTCCTTAATCATCTTCATGGCCTTTTGCTGGGCTCTCTCCAGTATGTCCTTGTCACCTGTACTTGGCGGGGACTAGAGCTGGACACAGCACTCCAGGTGTGGCCTCACCAGCGCTGAATAGAGGCAGGCTCACCTCCCTCGACCTGCTGGCAACACGCCTCCTGTTGCAGGCCAGGATACCCCGAGGTTTCTTTGCTTTAAGCGCTGGCTCATGGTCGATGTGGCGCTTCCCAGAGTGCCCAGGTCCTTTTCTGCAGACCTGCTTCCCGGGTGGGCGGCCCCTAGCATGTACTGGGGCCTGGGGTTGTTGGCAGGTGCAGGGCTTTGCACTTCTCCTTGTTGAAGTTCAAGGTTTCTGTCAGCCCATCCTTGATCAGTCCATCAGCCTGTCAGCCTCTGTTCCATCTCAGCTGGTGCTATGGCTGTTTGTACAGCCAGCATCTGAGCTAGGCACTGGGTTCAAATCTCTTTGCAAGATCTTGTTACTAAACTTACCAATTTCCCTCCAGCCTATACTAAAATAATACCAGTAATTATAAAATATGCTAAAATAAACCAGTAATAACTCCTGTCTACAGTGGGAGACGTTTGTGATCGAGACTGTTATTAAATAGCAGAGAATAAAGGGTTTTATTTTTTGGGGGGAGGCTGAGGTGGGAATAGGATTGGGAATGCTGGGAATGGTCAATACCAAAGGTATTTCTTAACTCCTGGAGCAACAAACAAGTCCAATAATATCCTTATTATGCAGAAAAGCACTTAGAAGTCAGTCTCTTGACTTTGCATTTAATTTCAAGGACTTGCTGTCTGGATTCCAGTGAGCACCTGAGCAGGCATCACTGATAGACCTTTGTGTGTCCCTGGTGTGGAAGTGGTGCCAGAGCTGCTGTCTGTGGGGCCAGTGACAGCAACACATTGGTGCAGCTTTTACTGTTCTCAGAACTGTTCATCCAGCTTTTTTATTTTATTTTATTTTATTTTATTTGCATTTTGGCAATAATTTTGGTAACAGCTTCTGTCTTCATTCCTTTGAGCCTGACTCTAGTCACATGAATAAGTTAGTTTTCTCACATCTGCAGTGAAGGAAAGAATGCAATCAAAACTGGTGCATTTTAATCTGAATATATTCATATGGTACAAGCAATACTGCACTTACCTAATAGAAAGCAAATGAAATAGGGTTAAAGGAATCAAATCTTGTCTTAAGAGAGGCAGATGATGGGAAGAATATGCACTTTGTAACTTTTTATCATAACAGCAATTCTGGAGTTCTTTCAGTAGTCTGAGTAGAAATAAAGCTTTTTTTCTCTTTATGCAGAACTGTCTGAACTTGCAGAGTAATGCCCACTCCGTCCTGAATGATTACTTTGGATCTAGGTATTCATCCTTGTTCTCCGTGTTGGTGTGTGCATCACAGGCTTATGAATGTCTTGAGAGATGAAAAAGCACAAAACTTTAGCAAAAAAAACAAAGATGGCTGGGTCCTGCATTAAATAAACATCTTGCAGCATTTGCAGTGCTAGGATAAAAGGCTTGGTTTAGTGCTCATGGAAGTGGTCAGATGTGAGTTGACTAACATGTTTGTATTGCTAAATATCTACAGAATGAAAAAATACATATAGTACAGTTTTTCTTTAATTAGAGCTTTCAAAGAGAAAGGAAATATTTTATTTTAACCTTTAGACTAACAAGTACTGCTTAAAGGAAACAGGCATACTTTTCTGAAAAGGGATACTTTTCTCTTTTGATTACCAGCTGTTTCTAAGGAGCAGATCCATTAAGTACTGGATGGCTTTGTCTGAATTTTATAAAGCTTTTCTGTTACCAGAGGTGTCCTTTTCTAGGTGTTAAGTCAGCTTCATTACTAGGTTTTTGAAGGCCTTGTAACCTTGAGGTAAAGCCATTCTATGCCTAACAAGTAGAGATGTCTTGTCTTGAAAAATATCTACAGAGGAAGCAAAAAAACACACCTAGAAAGTGCTGTAGCCCGTTTCCCTACCTGTTGCCTCTCCCCTCTCCTGGGTCTACAAGGACTGCAGATAGTCCTGGTTATAATTCAGAGTCATTTATCATAAAGTGTGGGGCTCCCTCGACTAGCTTTATGAAAAGTATTAATTACTGCTTGATGCTCGCACTTTTCTGGGGTGAAGTCCACCCACAGCAGGCTTTTTTCCCTCTGATAATTTCCTTTGTGTGTTTGCATCATGTTCCTCTGTCTCTGTCAGTACAATTTGAAAGAACCTAGTAAAATTAATGTTTGCTGGGAATTATTTTCTTCATTGGTAGTATTGGTGCCTTGTGGAGACCTGCAGCTCAGCTTTTATCCTTAGATTGGTGTTTCTCACTTGCCAGGAGCACAACCAGGTAATCTGGTGTTGCATTGGAGGGTTTGACTTCCCCACTTTGCCTTGAGGGGATTCTTGCTTTACTTGTGCTTTTGCAAAGTTACAAGGAAGGATTAAAGCAAATGAAGTTAATCCTGTGTGAAAAATAAGATTGAAACATCTCTGTCTGAAGTTTCTGTGCTAAAACTGCCACTATCAAATGTATTACAGAATCTGTGTGTAAGAGGTACAGCTCTGGCTGCTGCTTTCAGCTTGGAGGCAAGTTACCTATTTATAATTAGCGTTATTAGTTCATTGATGTGACTTCTGTATCTTTTAAATTGGGAGCTTATGCTTCCAACAATATCCAGAACACTAAGAACACATCAGAGATTGTGCAAAAGCATATTTTTTTTTTATAGGAGACCCATTGTAATAGTTGAATCTTATTTCATTGGTTTGGACTGAATGGATGGAGGCAGCAACTGCATTTGCAGTGAAGCATGTGGGAAGGTGTAGGTGTTCCTCAGGCTGTTGGACTCTTTAAGCCCAATACCAGTAAATACTAAGCTGGCATTAAGCAGAAATCTAAACAAAAGCTTCCTGAGAGCTATAAACTACTCAGGCCACTTCCCTATCAGATTCCCTCTCTTTGGTTATAGTCCTTAGTTCCCATGTGGTTGTTTCAGCACCTACTCTGCTTTGTGATTTTCCTCAAAACCTCATCCTGACTTTCCCTTGTCCTGACATTCCCTGTGTCCTGTCTGGCTTGCAGGCTGGTCTCTGAATTTTTTCTTTTGGACTGATCTGTGCATATTTGCTGGAATCCTGGCTTGGACTGAATGTTTGTGTTTTTCCAGTGTTGGATTGGTGCCTTCCTCTCGTCTATTTCCCGCCTTTGGCTCTGTGGTCCTGTGACCCAGACAGCTTGGTTTTGCCAAGTGCTTGCAATAGCCCTCAGACTTTCTAGTAGCAAATGGCTGTACCAGACTCCAAAACTTACTAAGGGTTGTCTGGTCTTTAAATCTATTGTAGCTTAGTTTTGGCTGTACGTACAAGAGTATTTAAACTTTTGGGCTTACAACTTGTTATAGAATCAGATGACTACTGTCTAAGCTGTCCCAGCTCTAATGGCAGAATTTTCCAGTAGTAAGGTCTGTTGCCTCTCCTGTTGTTCTGAGCTTGTTTTGAGAATGTTATTACCTAATTCACTGATTTATTTTGCTTTTGTGCATTCGTGTGGTTCTTTCCCAAAAGATATCATACCATGTTGTATTGTATCATACTTTGAGCAACCTGGTGCAGTGGGAGGTGTCCCTGCCCATGGCAGGGGGGTTGGAACCAGGTCATCTTTAAGGTTCCTTCCAACCTGAACCATTCTATGATTCTGTGATACCTTATCTACATGAGTTGTTGTGGCATGAATAACCCAGAGAACCACTAGGAAAAGCAAAAATATAACTTATTGACAAATGTAGATTATAAACATGTAAAAGTAACTCAGAATGGATGCAAGACCAGGGAAAAGAAAAGTCACCATAAACATTGTTCTCCTGCTAGCTGACAACTCACTGTACTGAAAAGATGAGATTATTAAAACATTAAACTAACAATAAAATATTGTTCTTGGATTTTCATAAATTATGTCCTGTTTATTGACCATAAAGAGACTTTGTAAGTAACAGTTCTCACTGGTCTGTTGGAGTCTTATTCTTATTTAACTGGAATCCAACTCAGTGCAAACGCTCTAGATAGAATATAAACATCCCCGTGCAGAGCCAGTACTGTGTGAGTAAACGGGCAGTTGCTTGGAGCAGCAGTGTGGGTGGTGGTAAAAGTATGGTGGTAAGCAAGGAAGGAAACACTCTTCTAGTGGTGACCGAGTCTGTGTTTGGTCTTCATCAGCTCAGGGATGGTAACTAAGCAGCCAGAGGCACTGTCCTCCGTAAGTGGCCCTAAGTAATGAGAATGAATATGTAGTTGTGAAATAAGTGACCACAGCTGTGCTGCCTGCACCATCACTGCTGGGAAGAGACCAGGCAAACACTGGGAGCTGGCTTCAGCAGCATGAGTGGTGACAGGATGACAGGGAGGGCCGGAAGACTTCCCATGCCCCCTGAGTGCTGCTCCTTCCTGCGTGGCAGCTCTGCATTTTCCGGGCATCACAAAGCAGGTGCCTTCAGGGTTATCAGAAACACACTGGGGGCAGAAGCTGATGGCATCCTGTGAGGGGTGGGGAACTTGCCATTTGTCTTTGGAAGAGAAGCGGTGATTTTGCTCTGTGGCATCTCTATTGCTGTGCATATAGAATATTGAGTAGAGACCTTGAAGCAGAATATAGCTGACATTATCCTATCCAGCATATTTCCATGGGGAATAAAGACAACCCCTTTAGAAAATAAAAGATATAAATAACTTAGTTTTCTTGGATTCTGTCTCAGTTTTCAGACAGAGTTGGAACATGATCGAAACATCTGAAAGGCTGTTACTGCCCACTTCAGTGGCCTGAGCAATGTTGCATGTGAGAACATGAATACAGAGCCCCTAGAGAAAAACTGTTGCTGGAATCACAAACAAGAGATTAGAGGATTCTCTAAATAAAACATTTTAAGAGTTCAGAGCTCATATGTTGAATCTTTTGACTTGTATCAAGTCTCTCTCTTAAACAAAAACAAGCATTTTGCTGAAAGGGATGGATTGGTCTCCTTCACCTCCTGCTTTGACTAGCTACACACTGTTGCTGTATGCTGCTTTGCAGCTAATGTGTTCTTTAAATAAGTGGCTCCACTTAAATGCACAGTGATGGAAATTTGTGTTGTGGAAGAAGATCGTAAGATTCATGAAAATGTACTTGAGAAACTTCATGATTCATGAAAATGTACTTGAGAAACTTTAACAGAATGCTGAGGTTTACTGCAAGTATAATTATTTCAGCTTAGTTCAGGGCCAAAACTGCGTTTGTTGGTCTTTTCAGTGCTGTTCTACTTAGCACATGGCTGCAAGAAGGCTTCGTTAAAGGGACGAAATCATAGCACAGTCCTTGAGCTGGCATGCCAAGATGTTTCATCTCCGTGTATGCTCTCTTAAAGTCACATAAAGGAACTAGAGTTATATTTAGTTGTATCCTATTTCTGATGAGATATTTTTAGCAAGTCTTTTTCATTGTCTGCATCACAAAACAGCTGGAAGCCTAAGATGCTGTTCAATGTCTTTTCATTAAGGCTTCTTCCATCTGCCAGATCATGGAGCTAATAACTGTGACCAAAGCAAATCTGCCCTCAGGCAAGGAATAATGCTGGACACGCAGCCATTCGTTCTCACTTATCTCCTTGTGAGAAAGTTGAAACTTAACTAACTTACAGCTAGAAAAGGATAAATTTATTGAGGCTGTGAAATGGCAATCAGTTGATTCTTGGCTGTGCCTAGTCGCTGGGGCTGGGGCCAGATCCTAGGCGCAGCTCTGACCATGTCACCCTGGCTAAATTACAAGATGAATACAGAGAGGCTAAAGACTGCTGTGGTTGTTGCAATGCAATTCTGGGTGAGGAAGCCACAAGAACTCAACCACAGCACTCAGTGGCATAAAACCAGAAATGTATTTACTAAGCAGGTGGCTAGCAGGAGGAAAGTATTTTTGTTCAAGCAGTTTCTGTTCAAGCATGCACATGTGCTTGCTCCTTCCCTCTGTACAGAGTACATACCAGTCAAAATTTCTGTTTCATCACGTTGGCATTATGGCCTTAGGGGAGTGGGATGCTATTTCCAGCTGTTTGGCATATCAGAGTCCTCACTGGGACTCAGCTGAAGGACTGGGACTGGCAGGCATCTCAGCTACCCCAAGCAGGCTTATCTGGTGTTAGAGAGATGCTGGAGGAAGGTCAGGAGAGATGAACTCAGACAATTCGGAATTTGGAGAACTACGGGAGAAAAATGTAGAAAGCTGTACGGAAGGCTCTCTGTGAAGGAGAGAGTGAGGTACTTAAGATGAAGGAGGGAGTGAGATACTTAAGATCCATTTTTTTGTGCAGTTGAAACAGAGGTGTTTCCTGGATGCTGGAACTTGTAGCCTTCTATCTTGAATTTCACACCTTTGCTTTAGAAGATTGGGGTGACTGTATTTGAACTCTGAGGACCTGAGAGGCTGAAGAGCACAATATGTCATTATGATTGCATATAAACAACACAAACTAGAGAAGCAACAGAGCAGAATACTTAGAGGAACAGGCACATCACAAGTGTTTGCAAAGAATTAAAGAACTGCTGCGCAGTCCTTAAATTCACAAGGGCTGAATGTCCAGGAAGGTTCATGATACAGCAGTGTTAGGAGCCTAAGGCAAGTGGATGTGAAACAAGAACTGGTTCTGCTGCTAACTTGGCGTGGTCCTAAGCAATTTGATTCTCTGCTCACACCTCAGTTTTCCACATTCGTTCTTTTCACACGTGCTTCATTGATACTGCAAGGGCCTGAACCTTTTACTTTGACAGTATTTTGTGGTTCACAGAATATTATTGGGACTTTCAGGATATTATTGAGACTATCTCTCTCCATATTTTTTTTCATTCACAATTTTGGCAGAGAGGTAACAACCAAAAGAATAATTTTGCTTTTTCATCTGGAGATTCAGTCCATACTGTTTTCCTTCTCTGACTTAATGTCTTAGCGTGCTTCAGTTCAAAATATTGTCATCAAGACAGCAGGAATTAGCAAGGTACACACAACCATTGCGTGTCAGAGCTTGGAGCAGAGTTCCTTCCTGCTCAAACACTTTAAAATAACCCTTTCTGATTTATGTGATATGCTAGTGAGTAGGAGCAAATTTCTGATTCAAATACTGCTGAATTTGGTCAAAGTTTGGTTTTGGATATGAGTCCCTGTCTGTCAGTCTTACTGGATAGAATGTCTTTTCGAAACATCTGAAGCATCTTCTGCAAAGCCTGTTGAATCCTATTGTGATCTTGTCAGACTTTACATAGTGATTGGTGGTGGAGCCAGAGCCTCATGTTGTAATCAAGTATTCTTGTTAAATGTTGCTGCCCGATGTAACTTTTTCAGGAAGCACTACAGTGATTCTTCCCCAGATCTAGTTTGTAACATAGCTGAGGATTTGGAGGGGAAAGAAGGATCTAAATCCCATCAGTCATGAAGTACCTTCCAGGTTTCTGATGTTACCGGGGAAAGGCTAACTTACACAGCCATTCCTGCAGCTAAACAAATCGATCATTTCAGTATACACGTCACAAACTCTTCTCATCCCTCTACATTATATGCAGGATCTATATATTAAAATATGAGATTAAGCAACTCTTATCATGAATTTAATGAGCTTTAAAACTGTACTTACCTTGACTCTCCTGTAATTCAGTGGGAACTGAACTCACTTATGCCTGCGATGAAGTTAGTCCATTAATCAACTGACTGCTATAGCATAAGTCTTCTAAGGTGAAAAATATGATTCACATTTTATGGATAAGACCCTGGGAAAACAGACGTGATGAGGTCACTTTTGTTATACTTGTGCATATTTTTAAAGCTTTCCTTTACTCTGTATATTGGGTGGTTGGGATATCCCAGAAAACACAAGTCCAAACAGCATATGTCTGCTAGCATTTGCTGGAGACTAGATGATACTAAAAGCATTCCGGCCACACTTGTGGTGCTGTGCCCTATTTTATCATCCAGCTGGACATGAACTGTCTCCACGTCTGTGGCATAGGCAGCTGGTAACCTAGATAACCCAGAGAATAGATTAAGAAGAATATCACTTGGCAGGTGAGGTAGAAAACTCTGCTGTCTTCTAATGTACTTTCTTTAATCATAGGGCATCTCTGGCTACCTACCTGCTAAGAGAGGGAAGTTAGAGAGTTTTAGAGTGTGTCACCATACCCCAGGAACATCAGAAGGGCTCAGTTTGGGTCTCATCCAGTGCAGTGTCTTCTCTGCATTCTTGAAAGGCAAGGTTGTGGCAGATGTTCTTTGCCTTTGAAAAGTGGGTCATTTAATTTTTTTCCGCTGTTGGCTTCTGAGGGCAGGGGAATCACCAGATCTGATCTGGTCTGGGTCTGTTTCATTCTCTGCTCTATTTCAGAGTCCCCAGATGGCTCAGGGGACTTTTCCATACCCAGCTGCAGACAGACAAGTGGCGTGTTCTTCCTATCCCTCCCCTTCAGACTGATCTTTAGCTGCTAGCTTTGTAGTCATCCTCATCAAATAAATACTTAAACCATTCCTGCACTGTGTAAACCAGAATCCTGTTGAAATAATACCAAAGTCCTTTCAGAGCCAGGTCTCTGATATGCTTAGCACGGTGTCATCTGCCTGCCTCACAGGAGGCAAAATGGCTTGAGTGAGGTACGAAGTAAACTGGGAAGGGTGGGGGGGAAATAGGGAGGAAAAAATGCAATCTGCAGCTTAGAAAAATCTAATTCTCTCAAGGTGGATTGAAGTCTGCAGAGCAGTTATCTTTCTGAGCGGCTCATAGCAACCAGCAGTGTATCCTTTAATAGCCTTGGTGAGATTGAAGTTTTGGTGATTGTAGTCACGTTGTTGGCCCTCATCCTCCTTTCCTAGGGCCTTTCAGCAGTGCCCCACATCAGAGCTGTTCTTTAGCTAGATGGAAGAATGAGTGGCCTGACAGCTTTGAAGGAAATGCTTAATAAAAATTGATGGATACAGCCCGAGAAGGTCCCCTTCCATTATTCTTGCTGGGAGTAAAGTTATTAAGCTTTGATGGAGTCATGCTCTCTGCTGAAGTATTTTTTTGCCTGTGATACCGGAGTTTACTGGGTTTGACGGGAGATGGAGGAGAGGGAGATAGAGACAGGGAGGTTGTGAAGAGAATTTGGAAGCAAAATTTGTACTGTAATTGATGGGAGGTTAGGAAATACTAGCAAAAAGAAATGCTAGCAGACTTTAAGGTGGGGGTCTCTCCTTTCCCCATAGGTATCACAGATAAATATCTGTCCTATCAATTAAGTATCCACCTTTGAGGGAGATATTGCCTATGTTGTTTTTTCTTTGTAGGCAAAGCAGGAAATGGTTCTCTGGGTGAGAAGGAAATTATACAGGCAAGAGATCATTTTTACTGTTTAATTCTGGTGCCAGCTCTCCTGTTGCAGATTACCTCCGCTGGGTGGTGGAGAGACTGCGGGGTGCAGAACAGGCACCAGGGTGCCTTTCCCTGCGGGCGTGTGGAGCCCAGAGGAACAGAGCCAGGGGCAGGTCTCAGGTGGACAGTAGACATGGCTGGGGTAGCCTGGCTCTCCAGCAAGCCTTCCTCCCCTCAACAAGCATCCTGTTCCAAGGCTGGCCTGCCCCTTGCAGCCCTTTAACAAGAGAATGAAGTAGCACTTATTTTGAATCCCCTGAAGTAGATTTCAGAGGATTGGATGCATGGCATCTCTATGGCCTGTCCCATCTCAGCTCTACCTACATACCTTTCTCCATTTGTGCCCCTCTTTTCTCAGTTTAACACTGAAAATAAAAATACATTTATGCACTTTATGTCTTGAGCAGGAGCTATGTTAGTGTCCAGCAGCAACTCTCACTGAGAGCAACCAGTTTAACCTTCCAGTTGGTCAGTCACATCTACCCCTGCAATTCAATCTGACACACTGAATGCTGGATTTAATAATACAGTTTTTAGCAAGCATTCTTCTCTAACGCTTTTGTTGTTCCCAGAATGGTAAAGGAGTGTGGTTTGTATTAGCAGTAGTTCAGGAGATCTAACTAAATGTCAAAGTGAGGGTTTGCAGTATATGCTGTAACATGTGAAAAAGCTTCATCGTCAGGTTTGAACATCACTTGGTCTGCCATAAAAGTACAAATTTACCTTACAATAAGTGGATGATTTGTTAGTAGTTATTAATAGGGCTGAGGTGGTCAGTAATTTCAGTAAAAAGAACAAGCTCTAGCCAAACAAAACCTCTCATCTGCATGGGCAGGAAGGTGTTCCCATCATCTTGTCAGCTGGGCAGTACTTAATAAAAAAAACTCTTTGGAGCTTATGTAGGGATGGATACATGCAAGACTTAGTCTCTTACTTCTTCCACTGAAACTCCTGTATTTTTAAAATCTGTATTTGCATTTTGCAAGTAAGTTTATTTTTATCCTATCTTGGCTTGGTTTAAGTTTTGGTTTTCAAGATTGTCTTCTGTTTATTGTGATTACCTGAACAGGGTACTGGCTTACTCTCACAATGTCAGGCTCTTCAATACAGAGTAACATCCAAGGATAATGTGTTTCTTGTCAGTTAGACAGGCTTAGGGGTTGGTAATATGAAAATTGGTCAGAAAGAAATGTCTTCTGATGAGTGCATCCATCTCAGTGTTTTCAGAATATGGGATTGTGCCCTGTAAACACACAGTTTTTTTCAAAGTTTTAACTTCTTGGCATCCTCAGCCTCCTGTGGAATTGAATTCTGCCATCTGTATGCATGTTATATATACATGTATATATAACTATTTCCTTTTCAATTTCCACCTTTCACAGTTTCACTGCACATCTCCCTGTTATGTAGTTTACAGAATGGAGAACAGAAATCCCTATCTCCCTTTACTAGTGCTGTTCCTTGTTTGATGTACTTTTATCATGTTCCCTGCTTTGTAGCCCCTTTTTAAGGCAATCAATTGAAGCTGCTTCCATGTCTCTATATGTGATCATTTCAAAGCTCTTGACCATTCTTTTCACCCTTCTGTGAACCTCTATTTCTGTGATACCATTCTTTGAGGTGGTAATACCAGAGGACATACACAACAACTGTATCACATTGCAGATCATAGTGACATTTGTACTCACCTGTTGTCAATATTTACCTGAAACCTCGCAGAATTATATTTAGATCTTTGGTCTTCATGTTACATTAGTATCTCATAATTATGTTGAGATTAAAGGGACACAGGTACTTACTCCTCCTTTTTGGGCCAGAATTACTAAGTTGAATGTTGAAACTAATCTTTGCGTAAATTTGCTTTTAATATCCTTGGGACTTTCACTGCCCTTTTGGAAAGACATGTTTCCCGTTAGGCATCTGCTTGCAGTTCTGATTCAAAATTTTGCTTTCTTCAGCTCATCTTACATTTTCCCATGTTCCTGCCCAGAAATCAGGGTGTGTATTGCATTTGGGGAATTTGAGCAGCAGCAAGCTGAAAGACTTTCCAAAAATCCTTTCAAGCTTTCTGCCTGCTTCTGTTTTAATGCAATGGAATTTAAAAAGCAAAACAGAGATCTCTTGCTGAAGTGACAGCAGTTGCCAGGTTGGTAACAGACCAATTGTTAGAAAGCTCTGGTGACAGCAGAATATTAAAGGAAACCTTTAGAGCATGAGAACCACATAGTGAATATTTCAAATTAATAAAGATCTACACTTAAGTGCTGGGCAAGGGCAAACATTATCAATAAAACAAGAGCTGCTTACTGAATCTCATGAGTACCGCAGTGGTAATAGCTTGAGGAAATTTCTCTTAGGCTCAGGTTGTTCACCCACGCTTTCGAATCAGGCAGAATTGGACTTCTGCTCCTTCTGTCATCAGGTGCTTTGGATTGTCCATAATGTCTAGTGTACAGACATCTGAAAAACACTGGCTTTGCTTGCCTTTTTTTATTTTTTTCTTTTTCCCCTAAGTGTCTAAGAAAGGTAAGCAATAAATTTGCGCTTTGTCACTACTTTTATTTCTTCCTCCCTTCCTTTGTAGTTAAATGAGAAGAAACTCTTTCAACAAATTCCATTACTCTTCATTTACAGAAGAGGATATGAAGAGGATATGTCTCATATATTAAAAGAAGAAGAGGATATGTCTCTTACTAAACATCCTACAGTGAGAGCTTCTTGTAACAAATAAAAGCATTTTTTTTTCCTTTTCCTTGCAATTTTTATGAGCTAGTAAAGAAGAATTTGGCTGTAAAATGTTCTCCATCCCTTAAAGAAACAAATCCTGAAGAGTTTCTGGAACTGTTTTTAAATGTTGAATTTTGAAAGAAATGTAAACTGACTGCTTATCTTTAGCTGTATGGTATAAATTTATGGGCTTGGTTTTCTGTATTTTTTTCCTGTGAAAAATTCCTAAAGCATATGTATGCTCCCATGGACTGATTTGGGAATCCTTTAAAAACAGTGTTAATGTGTACAGAGAGGGCAGGCATACAAGGAAGGCTTTGGTTGTTAAGGTGAGAGAAGAAGAAGTGATTATTATCTTCATCTCTCAGTGAGACCATTTGCTTGCAGGGAACAGTATATTTGTTTAAATAACTGAGGATGAAATGAGTCTGCCTGATGCTGCTTTATGTGTAAATTTCTGCTGTGCACTGTCTCAGAGGAACTGCCTCTGAGGTGAAGATTTGGGTAGGTCTTATTTTGTCTGTGTGTCATCCTGAATGCCCTTGATGTTTATGGATCTGGTACTTTGGGCATTGCAAGAGTTGCCTGCTTGATTGGAGTGTGATTCATTAGCCTGAAGCTGAAGTGTGGCCATGGTTGAATTTGGATATTCCCAGCAGGAATTGGATACGTGATTACTATTTGTGAAGAGGGGAGGGCTGGTATGTGCCTGATCTTAAAAATGGACTTCCAGGACTCCCTGTCCACTTAGTCATTCAAGTGACAGGATTCCAGCTTGCAGGGTTACAAATCCAACAAAAACCAGCTGATCACCTTGAGCCACTACTTAGTCCTGTAAAACACTCCCACTCCAAATAGCTAAGTGGTGGACACTAGGGGCCAGCATGTACATTGGCTTGAAATGCTGAAAATCCTTTTTAGGAGATGTATTCGGGGCATCCTTAGGCAGTATTCTCAGTGACTTCTGTTGCACTTTTGCTGTATTAGGAATGATAGGACTGGCTTTCAGCTGTCTTTTGAGGGAGTTTGCTGAGAGACTTGAGGTGGCTCTGCTAGCATGGATCTTTTCTTTGTGGAAACCACAGTTTGGGTACTTCTGTGTGTCATGGGAGAAGAGTCTGGCGCCATCCACACCATGTTGAGAAGATATGCAGTATTGCAACATGAGCAAGGCCTGGATGCAGATGTGAGCTGGGGCTGATGTGAGGGACCGAGGAAAAATTGGAATAGCCTGCGTGTGGCAGGTCAGAGGCAAGCACTTTGGAAAAACTGTATGAGGCAAAGCTTGGATAACACTTGCCCGGACTAACGTTGGATCTAAGGCAGTCACTTACTTTCTAGAGAACTGCATTACTTTATTTTAATAATAATAAAAAAAAAAAAAGTGGTCCCTCTTGTGGTATGGTAGCTACTGTAGTAGAAATGCATTCGTTCAGTACTGAAGCATGTTTAAACTCCCTTTGGCTTCATTGAAAAAAGACTTTGCAACAGTACAGAAACAGGTGGAAGGAATATTCTGGAATTCCATTTATTCTCTCGAGATTGGTGGTGGTTAACTACTACATGAGACAGCGCTAGTGGATGCTTCCCTCCCTCCTCCCAGCACGCCCTCTAGTAATTCTGTAACAAGGGGAATTTAAAAGATGGTACGCAGGATTCAGAGAGACACCCTTTAACCAAAGCATTCATCCTTAGCAAAAAGGAAAAAGGCACAACTTGTAAATCCCTGGAGGAGAAAAGAGGGGAAAATACTGGAAGGGAAGGAAGAAAAAAGCACTGCCTGGTCAAAACATGGGAGCTGTCAATGTCCATTAGCCTACAGCACAAGAAAGCTTGGCATCATTAGTCCTTAGTAACGTCTGCAGCTCAGTTACATTTGTTTAACTAAGAGGGAGTCCAGCTAACAGAGATGTAGCTGGAGAGCGATGGTTCCAAGTAATTCAGACGTGGCTCTCTTCTGTGACACATTATCAATACTCTGTGGCAGTCGTTTTTTCCGTGGGTTTGACAGACGAGCAGCACAGCGCGCTGGGCCAGGCTGGGCCTTTGCACACAGGCAGCGTAACCGGGGCAGTCTGTGCGGGTGTGCACAGAGGTGGGGCTGCCCCAGGGAGCTTCCTCTCCTGCGGGCCCTCGGCCTGACACACTGAGCTGCCTGCTTCTTTCTTCTGGTGGTGCCGGAGTGTGCAGCCAGCACCAGCGGCGGTACTTCTCTGTGCAGGTTTGTCTATGAGCATCTAGGATATGGCGGGGAGGAGCTTCATCCGCAGCAGGGAGGAATACATTTCTACATCTACATTTTATTCAGAAAGGAATTGGAGAAGTTCCAGTGTCCATTGTGGGCTTAGAACTGTTCTACTACTTATCTCCCATGTTACTTTTCAGAAAAGGGAACAAGCCCCAGTGTGGTAGCTTTGTGTATCGGTTTCCAAATAAAGGAGAAATTGGTGGTGTTCAGGAAGGGAGTAAAACTTTGAAGCCAACATCAGTTGTTTCATTTGCAGTATTTTCTGAACACTACTGAGGACCCGAGGGGAAACTTTGGGTAGTACTTTATTACAAACAGATCTGACATTAAGGATAGGACCTCACGATGGAGCTTTTAGTAGGCCGCTGTTCTCCACTTGTGAGCGTGGGGACTCTTGGCATTAACTGAAGGACAGAACTGCCACCTGGCTGGAGGTGAAGCAGGAGCTGGGCGCTGGAAAGCAGTGGCCGCGGGGACAAGCAGTGGGAGGCCTGTCACGTAGCGCGCCGCCATGAGCCACGGCACCATGTGCCAGCAGCACAGAGAGGCCTCTCCTGCAGCTCCACGGTCACTTCCCACAGGAAAGGAAGGGATAGACTTGCTCCACACAGATTTAATAGTCATAGGTGATTTTTTTTTTTTAATTTCTTCCTTACCTGTAAATTCCTAGAGGTGATTTTAAATATAAGATGTTGACGAAATTTTAATGTAGTAAAATGTTGCAGGACACCACAAGTGGATTTTTTTTTCTGACAAATGGAATACAGTACTTTTTTTTTTTTTTCAAGTGATTAAACTTCATATACCAAGTGATTAAAGTTAGTTTAACGGTCTATCTTTAGAACTCCTTTTTAAATTGTTCCAGTAAATTTCTCATTTACTCATTTACTTTCTGCTGAGCAGTTAGTTAGTGCCTCATTAAAGTCTGGATTAGATCAACCCACGTGTTATATAGCAGGTTACCAACTGTTAATATCTTAGTCATTTCTGCCAACTTGGCTGACCAAAATCTGTGATCTCTAGTTGAAATCTGATGTTGCTTAGTAGCTTCATTTAGCAATATTTCTGACTTCAGTGTCTTCGTCACATTTCAGCATGTAACCCTACAAGGATGCACACAGGAGGATGTAAATACCAGTTTATGGTAAGACGACTGAGAAAAAAGGGAGGGAGTTATAAACTGTGAAAAAGTACAAATGGGCATGGGCAATAAAACAGTGAGGAAGCTTACCAAGTGGCAGCCCCAGAGCTGGCTAGGACTTATCCATATCCATGCAATACTGCAAGCCTGAAATGTCATTATTCACAGGGAGTTCTGGAGTATAATCCATCATCATTCAAAACAGACCAGCCATTCTCTGAAAGCTATTTAGGTCATGAGATGTCACCGCACCTGACCATAAAATCCATCATGCTGGGGAAACCAATGGCCAGTGCTTGGCATTGTGAAACACTGTGAGGCAGAAGCTGTATTTATCTTTGTTAGAATTGACAGATCGCCCCTGTAGTTTCAGGTAAGCCCACGCTGACAGATCAGCACAATGTATTACAGTCCATCAGGGTGATCTCCTTTGGAAGAGACCAGCTGCAACTATAGCTTGTGGATTTCTGGTTTTGTCGGTGGATTTGAGACACTGCGAAAGTATATAAGAAAGGCCCCTTTTGAAATGCTAAACAGCTCTATTCTTTAATCCTAGCAATTGTCTCCAGTGCTGGATTGTTCCCTCCCCCAACCCTCATATATATTTTTTTTTCTTGAGTCTGCAAAGGAATTTTATGCTGGTGAAAGTCTTCAGCCTGACAGCTTTGCTTCCCTTTATGCTTTAATGCAGCACAGCCTACAGCAGTGCAATCTACATCACTCCTTCAGGGTCCCCAGAAGACTGAATAGTAAGTTCAGTGTCTGTAACTCATTCATTCCTTGGAGAGTCTTTAGAGCTCACCAGACTTCCAACAAAAACCATTGCCTCTATGAAGAGGATGCTTGTCCATCAGCATTGCATAAACTTTACATCTGCTGCAGTATGTGTCAGACCAGAGCTGACTTAATGCAGCAGACTGACAGAGAAATCTTTGCTACACAAATGAAATAAAGAAATGTTTCTTTCCTACGCTAAGATTTGGCTCTTACTGATAATTATTTCTGAGGCAAAAGATGGAGCTTTCTTTCCTTTGACCTCATTGTATTACATAATTAAAAAATTACTAGGTAGTAGTAGTGGTCGATAGTGAATGCCAGAGGACTGTGTGAGCAGGCAAAACCTAGAGTGTACTCCTAAGTATGGCAGAAACTATGGAGTCAGCCTGAGGCAGGCACCTGCTATAGAAAACTTCATTCCAAACAATCTGAAGTTTGACAAGGTTTTTATACTGAAAAATGAATTTTACAGGAATGATTAGGCAACCTTCCTGTTGTTAGCAGTTATCAGCTCTACTTAAAATTGCAGTCTGATCCAAAAATATATGTCTGGATTTTTTTGTGACCTGCCGTACCTTATTCTTTTAGATCTTATTCTTGTGACAAGGTGCTGTTACTGTGATAGAAGCAGGACCTTAAAAGACCTTAACAGACCCTAAAAGTTGCCCAGTAAATAATAACGAACTTGTCACTGGCAGTATTGCTAGAGGAAAGTACTCCACTAAACTGAAATAGCCCAGTATGCTTCAAACTTCCTACCAGGATAGCTTATAGCCAGCTGCTCACCACCCACTTAAGTGCTGGCACAAACATTGCTGCTGCTTGAAGCATATGGTGCCACTGATGGGGGGCAAGAGCAAGCTTCTGGAACCTTGTGTTTAGGAGATCTGGTACATGTGCTTGAGGAAAAGCCCTCTAAGAAGTGAATGAGTTTTACTTTTCATCCTGGTGCTGTTTATCATGTCTCCTTATCTAAGACATGAGAGGCACAATAAAAGTAATGCAACTCCAGTACCTTCCCCAGTGCTGTGCCCAAGTGTAGCCTTATGGCTTAACAGCAGACCAGGCTTCCATGTCCTGGTATGCCACCACCTTGCTGTGTAAATGTGGGTCAAGCTGTTTCACTTCTTGTGGCTTTAGTTCAGGTTTTTTCACCTGTAAACAATGATTGAACTAACGGAGATGCTGTGAAATATTGCGTATCGATATTTATTGCGTATTGATATTTATGATCTTTGATTGTTCAATTAAATGCCTTGCAAAACTCATTTTTTTTCTGGTAGATGGCTTCAGATATGATTAAGCTGAAGTTTGAAGTAGGACATGTAAAAGTTTTCATCAGAGTTGAGGTTGTTTAAATTTTGATTACTTTGACCTCTTGGTAAGTAAGTACAAAGCAATACTATTCTCCGTCTGTTGCACTGAACTGAAGAGATAGTGAAAATTTAATAGGGATGGAATCAACAAAAGGATGATGGAGAGAGTTCTCTTTTCAGTGGTGTTTATTTTAATTCTCTCCCTTTCCTTATTTATCTTACAGATTTTGATGAACAATCAGCTAATTCCTGGCATGTTTACTGAATTCTCTTTCAATTATCTTTTGTAAAGATGGAACTACAATGTTATCAGTAGATGTATATAATTTTTCTTGCAAATAGAGAAAAACAGAAATGCTTCTCAAAAATTTTGAAACACTCTTTAATCAGTGATGGGAAATGGCAGTTTCGTAATACCCGGTAACAGATCTGAGTCTGGATCAGTTAGGTAGCAGCTGCAAGTGAAAGCTTCCAACATGTTTTTAATGATATATGTGAAAGGAGTCACTGGATTTTTTTTTTTAATAGGATATGAATACGTTAGAAATACTGCCTGTAACAGTAAATGAGCGGTGTAGTTACTTTTCTTTTATGTTTCAGTAAGATTGAAAGCACTAGTATAGTTAGTAATGCACAAAGGCTTTCTCTCAAAGAGCAAACATAAGTGATAATAGCAACTATGTAGTTGTCCCAGTAGACTTTGATAATTTCCCCAAAGTGATTTCACCATCTACTGTAGATGTAGCCCTAGTGGGACGTGCACCCTTGTGGTAGGTAGCATTGTTCTGATTTGCAGACCAACTAATGTTCATAGTTGTGGAACTGGGACTGAATGCCCCATGGAAACTAAACTTCTCCCACAGAGATGGATTTTCCATCAGTTGGGATGAACCGAAAGAATTCTGTCTCTTTATTTTTGTAGATATGTCAAACTCAGAGGACTAAACTATACCCACACCTAACATTAGCTCATTTAGCTTTTTATATCTTTCATGTATTTGCAGCATAAAGCCTTTTCTTTATGCTGCTTTTACTTGAATTCCTTTACTAGGGAGTCTGTGCACCTCATTCAAGCCAAAGGCAGTCTGTAGAAAGGCTCCCAGTGAATTTAACAGGATCAAAATGGAAGAAGACATATAATAATTTATGAAGAATATTAGATGTGCCAGTAAATCCCTGAAAGTCAACATGGCTTTATGGTTAATAATAAATGTTGCTGGTGTATTTCATTAATGCTGTGACCTATGCGTTGTTCTTGGAGCCTTAAGCTCAAAGAGGACAAGGGAAAGAAATTAAAAGAGTGTTCTTGTACCAGTTTGGGATTGATTTGTATTGCTACTTTCCATGTTGCAGTTTTCTTAGTATCCATATTAATCTAGAAGATATTCAATGACTAGATAAGGTGGTGGATGTAATTATATGGTTTTTATCTGTACTTCAGCCAACCGTGATGAAAATATCGATCTGTTTATTTCTTATTCTTTGGATTAAGGTTACTCTTAAGAATGACTGCTGGAATAATTTACTGTAGTCATAACTTGTGTATGCAATGGGTATAGTGCAGCTAACTGGAAATGTGTTAAATAATTTACTCGAGCTAATAGTAATAAAGACTGAAGAATCGTTAATAGGTCATCTTTGGTTGCATAAAACCTCTTGTCACTAAGGGACCTAGAAAGTTGCAGCTGTTCTTTGTTACTTCCCCACGTACATTCTTAACCTCATCAGTTTTCTCTCATGTAGATATTTAAGCACTTTGCAAGTAATTCATTACACCATTCCTTCTTTTACAGTTACAGTTTAGTCACTTTGTATTATTGAAATGACACTTGATTACATGCATATATAGTTCAGTAAGATACTTACATAATAAAAGTTACTTCAAAAATGTTTCAGCAGAAGGTAAGGTCTCTTAATATACCTTCAGTATATGATGTCCAATAGTTAATGACAATACAGCTCTACGATGTTGTGAAATCTCCCTGTGACTTATTAATGCTGCCTGATCACTTTGTCTCAGTTCATTACCATGAGAAATTTAGCCCTTTCAGCTACCACTCCTCATTTTTAGGCGTATTTATCTCAACTCTGCTTTGCTTATTTTGCAAGTTACAGTGAGTGATTTAATAAATTACATCACTGTTGTAGAAACCTGATACCATGAATCTTTATTATTGGTAGTGGTGTTTGATTTATATTCTTAAAACATAACAATGGGACAACGGCTTAGTCATCTCTAGAATGTTTACTGCTTCCTATAAGAGAGCAATTTCTATGGCAAGACCTGGAAAAGGTGGGTGCCAGAGCAATCAGAGTGATGCCTTCGGATACAATAGTGCCAGCTGAACATAATAATGCACCTGAATCAGATATTGCATATGAGTCTCATCAGCTGTTATTTAACAAATTTAAAATGGAGGAATACAGTGCAGGCTGAAGGTTATAATTCAGAAAGAAGATTAATAGCAAGGTATATGATAGATACTCAAAGTGCCAGAAATATGATTAAGTAATGGCTTTTTTTTTTTTTCCTCCTACAGAAAGGAACTAGGAATCAGGGAAATTTGAAAGAAAGTAAGTGGAATGCAACAACTTTTCTAATAATCTGTAATGGGGATTGTTACATCTTCTTTCAAAGCATTTGGAAGTGTCCATGGATATTCTTGTCATTAGCAGATTTTAATGCTTAAGCATGTTGACAAGCAATGTGAGTAACTTGAAATGATTCAAAGGAGATACAAAGTGCACTGAAATCTTTAAGAATCTCAGATGGTTTTAGAGAAGGACTAGTTTAGGCAGAGAACTGAAAACTGAAGGTGCCTTTCTGGAGGTTTGACTGAAGATTGAAACTGTAGCCTCTAATGGAAAATTTAAACTTTATCTAAGAAAAAAAAAGACTTAAGTCCTAATCATTTCCCATAACATTTTTTATTCGTCTATATGCTTAGTCAGTGTCATCATCATTCTTTTCTGTCTGCAGTTAATATCCTGAAGGAGGTGAGAAACCTTTATCTAAACATTATTATTGTAATTTTTAAGAAACTGCTTCAGAATATTACCCCCAGTATTAATGTAGTCTATTATACTTGTAACTAATATCCAGTGTGAATCAAAGGGATGATGTTGCAAGCTTATGAAATATTGCTTAGTTTATAGGGTATGCCAGATATCAGCAAAATTGTTCTGCAAGAAGCTTAGTTCTTCACTTATATGGAGAAATATAAAAGAGTTAACAGAGAATGAGTTTATTGTACAGGCAGTGCATAAGAATAACCGTACTAGGTCAAATCAACGAATCACCTGTCTCAAGTCTGTTTTGACAGGATCCATCAGCACTTGTCCAGAAAAATGTGCAAGGACAAAAGAAATTTCCCCCAAATACTCACCCAGCTTTCAGCACTTTAAAGGTTTTGAATCTTTCAGTGGATTAGTCTTCCAAAAACATGTTCAGAAACTTGCTTTTCTGAAGCTACCTACGTTTATTTAGTTAGTTAATTAGTTAGTTTGTTTTCTGCAGGCTTATAAAATAAAATTGAGGACTTGATTAGGTATCTGGCAAACAAAATGGTGGGCAGAAAAAAAGGGTGAACTGGAGATCTTGATTGAAGGAGAGACGGAATTGTTGATACTGCATTTGGGAGTTTGAAGTGGGAGGCAGGCTATTTAGGGAGACTGAACGCTGGAATAGTGCCTTTCCCTGTGTGCTGCCTTTTCAGAGGCAGTGCACCAGCTGGGCTGCTGAAAAGCTGGGCAGGCTACCTGGTAGGAAGCAAGAAGGGAGGTTTCAAAGCTGGAAATGACAAGAAAGGTCCTGTCAGAACTTCTTCAAAAACTGAACTCTTTGTATCATGTCTTCAAAGGACCAGGAACAGACTGACGGGTGACAAATAGAACAAACAAACAAAAAACAACATCAAAGCAAACAAACAAGAAAAAACAGTGTGGGTATTTTTCTCGGTCTGTTTTTTTTTTTTTTTTTTATGATCTTTAAATGCCCCAAAATGCACTCATGAAATCTTGTACTTTCTGTCTCAGCTGAGCTAGGGCTTTCAAGGTAGCCAGCTCTGGAACATACCTTTCCAAACTCATCATTGTTGTTGGCAGTCGGTAAATCCAACGTGCCTTCTCTTTGAGTCAGAGACTTTGCTTCCTGGGCCATGGTGATTTTTGTTATGTTCTCCATGTCCTCACTCAGACAGCATGCACCGAACAGCAGCAAAGTCCCTGTCAAAAAGGTGGTGTGTTGCCTTCAGTGGAGTAGAGCACATTTCAGCAATAAAGATCCTGTTTTCATATAAATATCCTTGATTTAGAAAGTGGAACACACACACAGAATGCAGAAATAGTAGGTTATGGGAAGCTTTTATTTATTTATTTTTATTTTTTGTAGGGGAAATGTTTTTATGAGACCCTGAGGCACTTCTAGCTCTTCAAATTGTTATTAACCAGCAAGGCCCTTTTATTTTCATATGCAGAAGTAAAGAGCTGTGTAGTTTTTTTGTTTTTTTTTTTTCCTCCTATTATTTATTTTATTTTTAAACAAAGCAACCTAGAGAAGTAAAGATTTGTTTCCTTCCTTTAGAGACCAATGGTTGTTTTCTACTCAGGTCACGCCAGAGATTGAGGGTAAAAAGAAAAAAAAAAAAAGAATTTTTAATAGTGCTGAATTGACTATTTTTGTTCATTTTACAGTATCATGCTTCTCTGACATGTTTACTTTACAAATGCTTCAGCTCATGGCCATGACTTATTTTGAATGGTAAAGTATATAATTAATGTCAAGGTGAAAGGCGATTATGCTTGTGAACACTCCTCTATGCCCTCCAGAAACCACTTATGAAGCCAATTTAGGTCACACATGGTTCAGTCTCTTGGAAATCTTTCTTAGTAAAGCCCCGAGGCACTCTCTTTTACTGAGCAATTAACAGAAAGCCAGCTCCTTGTGCTATTGTGGGGAAATGATAATTTGTGGAGAAGGGGGAAGGACTGTCTAAGACACACAAATGTTTCTTCATATAGCTCTGTTGAAAGCTGAAAATGCAATTTAAATGGGCAGTTAAGGTAGAGAGCAACAAAGGTCCAAAATGCCAGAATGAAAGTGCTAAATACAGTGTTTTGAGGCTTTCCATCACCTTCTGTTAAACTTTTCCTGGCTATTTGAACAGATGTTTCCGAAGAAACCCCCTCGGCAAGCCACGCTGCAAAGGAATAGTTCCCAGATCTTGGCATATCTGGATGTACTGCTGCACCCTGAAACCCCTGTGCAGGCACGTGCTGACAAGCTTAGAACAGCAAAATGGCAATGAGCATTAGACTCAGTTTTGCAGTTGTCATTTTTCAAAAGCCAGTTTGAGTCACCCTAATGATACGGTAGTTAGTTACTAAAATTTGGTTCTTGCCAGTGTAAACAGAAACAAGCTATATATGATAAGACTGTGCGATATCTGTGTGTAATAACCATGTCTTATCATGTGGTACTGGAGCATTTGTTATCAACTAAATACGTTTGGATTTCAGCTTGGGTTTCTCAAGCTGGCCAGAGCGGACTTTTACATGAAACATCTGCATGGTGTTTCTGCCAAAATGTGGATTTGTCAGTTATTAGCTGCTGAAGACTCTGGACAAAGAAAATTCCTAGTAGTACGCTTATTAATCAGAATCAATTATATTAGTCTCATAATCAAACACAACTGAGTAAGTACCCCACTTTTTAAACTCTTCAAGATGCAGATAAGTGCTGTGACTGAGCCAAGGCCTGATTGTTCACATTTAGTCAAGGTACTGGTGTAGTCAGCGTTCATGAGGAAAGAAACAAAGATTTACTGTAGTTGTGGGATTAATTATATTTCTGCTCTTTATTATGGTATCAATTTGTATGACAATTTCATTTGTGTATAGGTATGTAAACCTATTCACACAAGATGACCAAAGCTTGCAGTCGAACGGGAGTTTGAAAGTATGTGGTTACTCTGGTATTATGCACAGAGTTTAATTCGCTGAGGTTGTTGGGTGCAAGGCAAAGCTGTTGCAACAGTGCCTAATGTCAGAAGGGAATACAATTCACTGTACTGTAGTGATGTGATCAGAAGGACTGCAAAATAATTTGTGATTTATTTTTATTTATTAAAAAATAGGAATCCATTGGCCATGTAGAACGAAAGACAGAGTTAAATACCCTCTACTAGAAGGCAGAAAAACGGGTTGATTACTGTGAGCTGTTCCCTTTGGGCTTATCATTTACCTCTTGTGTCCCTCCCAAGCTCTCCTCTGAACAGACAGCAGCAGTGGATGTCAGGCTGGGGCTCAGCAGGAGCCTTCACCCTGTCATAAAGTTGAGAAGCAGAAGTGGAGAGCTCTGGCGTCCTCCTGCACTGACTCCTCTAGTTGATCGCTGGTGCCAGCTCTGTTTGGCCTCTCTGCAGCATAAAGGGGGCAGTGCTGGCCTCCCTCCCAGTGCGGCCGGAGGACTGTAACGCATAGTACCTGTCATTGCTAGGTGCAGGTGGGCCGGTGATGTGGCTTTAGACTGTCTGAACCACTTTCTCCATGCAGCAGCTGCTCTGAAGTTCGGATGGTCAGTCTCACACCCTGTGGCATAAGCAAGGTGGGAAAGTAAGGGTTGATTCATGAGATGCCAAGCTGGTAGTTCTCAGTGCAGTCTCCAGCTAGAAATACTGCCTGCGAAGCTTCCTTCTGCTAGTGGTGCAGAGGAGATACCTAGATACAATAATATTGGATTGAAGGGTATTCATTAGTATCCTCTCACTGTTGATAATTGTCTTGTTAGGGGCCTCTTCACAATCAGAGGAACAGGGGAAGTGAAATTCCTCTTTCCATGGCACCTAATGTCCCCTTTAACTTAAGCTGCTTAAATATCTACCTATACTCTAACATCTTCCATACCACGTTGCCCCAAGTACAGTTTACTTCTCTGGTGTTTGATCTCACACTTCAGCACTGACTGGCTCTCTGATCCGTTTCCTCTGCAACCATCTCTGCTGCCTGCTACATTCTGCTTGTTACATCTAACACCCTCCCTCCCCCTTTTGCTTCTGAGCTCTCTCCTTATGCAAAACCGTTCTCTGAACTATTTTTGTGGCGCTGACAGGAAACGAACGAACAGTAATGAGGCAGTTAGATGGAGCTGACAGTTCAATTATTTATTTTTAAAGAATGCATATATTAAGGCATTAAAACTGGATGGGCCAGATCCTCATCTGCTTCTGCTCTTTTGTGCTGAGAGTACCTCTGAACTGTGCCAGAGGAATCTCTCTTAATATGTGCTTTTTAAAATAATGTTGATTTTTCTGGGTCTTCTAGCTTCTGCTGGTAAGATATTTTCTGGGTGCTGTTTCAACCTGAGTGATAATGAAGAAATCCTGTTGGCATTGATTCTGACCGCAGCACGGAGGGGGCTGCCCCAGCTGGTGCCTGCAGCGCTCAGCGGCGCGGTGCTGCCTGCCGTGCTGGGGCACCGTGCAGCACAGCAAGAGCGTTTGGCCTGACTGCTCCTGCAGCAGCAACAAGTGGAGCCTATACCAAGGGTGTATGCAGCTTCTGGCTAGTGATGAAAAGTCAGCAGGCCGCTTGGTGTTGAAGTAGCGTGTCCCGTGCATGTTGTTTTGCCACTCCGAGCCCTTAACCAATTCACTGTGCTCCTCTGCAGAGTGTATTCTCCATTAAACAGAGTCCTCTCTGCAGTGGAGATCATGCTAGTAATCTATCATTCAAAAGTTTTAATAGCAACACAGTGCTGTAATTGAAGAGACACATTTGTCTCTGTTCAAAATAATACACACACTTATTATTTAGACAGGGCCAGAACAAATTGTTCATAAAAGCACATATTTTAATAAATGTTCTCTCTTGTTTCAGCAGCATCCCAAGCAATCACGAGATAAAATTGCATGCATCCTTGGCATCTTCCGGTACTGAAATGCTGCATTCTCTGTGTTCTGGGTAAAGCCTGCCTTAAGCCTGTCCTGACATTGGACCAGAACACTTGTTGTCATTGCATCAGCTTTCAAAACCAGAGCTATTCCTCAGTTCTGCTTTTGACTTTGTCACTTTGTTTTCAGTCACTTCCTGTGAACTATAGGATGGTGAATGAAGAAATGACAAAACTTTTTATGAGGACACTGAGACCGGTCAGCACCTTTCTGAGTTGAAATCCCCTTACACATCTAATTTGAAGACTGCTGAGGAGCCAAAGCAATTTCTCTCATAAAGCCGCTTGACAAAAGGAGTTCTAGGTGATTAAATCTGTCTGTAATATGCCTGTCCTTGTTTGTTTTCCTTTTTCTGTATAAGGAACAGAGAATCTTTTAGTAGGAGTATCTGCTTGATGTGGTTAATGCTGTAATTCTGCACTTCTACCCACATCGTATGCTTTGAAGCTGTGTTTCTGCATCTTTTAAAGTTCCCATTGATATATCATTACTGTGGACATGTGAGGAAAAATCAGGACGGCGTACAAGTCAGGTAAACTTCCAAGCTTGTGTATAGGAAAGATTGTATTTTAAATTATCATCTATTTATTTGTAAGTAGGGCAAGGAACTGCTTGCAGCTGAGCGTCTTCGTGCACCATAGGTTTCTAGTTCAAACGCAGCCCAGGTCACCAGTACTCGTTCAGTTCTTTTTGAGTTACTAGGAAGCAGGAGTACATACCACTGCTGGACCCCTGGCTGACACTGTCACCTGAGAGACAAGAGAGGTCAGGCATTGGCATGGGCTGCCCAGGGAGGTGGTGGGGTCACTGTCCCTGGGGATGTTTAAGGAAAGGTTGGATGTGGTGCTTAGGGATGTGGTTTAGTGGGTGACACTGGTGGTAGGGGGATCGTTGGACCAAATGATCTTGGAGGTCTTTTCCAACCTTAATGATTCTATGATTCTGTAGAATAAACTGAAGGGTATGAACTCCTCTGTCACTCTCATAGCTGGTCCCCTCTCACTGGACAGACAGAATCGGAGATGCTTGCATTATACCCGGTTATACTTTACTTGACCAGTGGATAGAAGTGTTTAGTTCCCAGCTAGAACTATCAACCAAGCATGAAAGTGACTTTTTAAAATTTTAAGCCAATTTATAGCTCGCTGAGGTTTTAATTTTATTTGAAGACAATTATCAGTAGAAAGGTCGTCTGCATGCTTGGCTGACACCATGTCCGGGCTACATATACAGTAAGCTGAGTCTCTAGTATCAGCACTTTTAGGAGCTCGGATATACTCCATGTCAAGGATTTGTTCTTGGAACATAAAACTTCTCAGAGCCTGTTCATGACACTAGGCAAAGCAGATGCTGACCGAATGGCACGAGTCTATAGGGCATAGCTGCTGATCTGTTTTGCCTCTGTTGGGTATGGAATTGACTGTAGCAGCCTGAGCAACGATGGCTTCTCCTCTTGTGCCCGCTTCCCCTACTGCTTCTGCTTCCCACGGTTAGGGTGTGCCCTGGGGTGAGAAGTTATGAGGTGGGGTTACAGCCAGGACTATTAGTTTTTCCAGTCTAGAAACTTTATGCTCAGTCTGCTCTTGAATGGGTTGCTGCCAGGGTGCATTTTCAGGTTCCTCAGTGCTTTAGTTATGTTTTTTCAGGGAGAGCAGGGAACCAAGACTATAGCAATGCTGATGGGACACTATACAGCTGGTGATAAAACCTTAGCCTGACTTGTAACCCTGGGAATAGCCCCAGGCAAGGCCATGTGGGAAGCTGCAGAGCACTTTGACTTTGGGTTGAATGTTACTACCAGAGGTCAGAGAAGTAAAACCTCCTTGTGCTGTCATTTGGATAGGCTGTAATTCACTTCTCTCAAGGTATTGCACTCAGTTGCTCTGTGCTATTATATGCCATTGAAGCAGCTGGCTAAAGACAACCTTTTGTTTGGTTCATCGATCAGTTTGTATAGTGCTTTTAAGGCCATTACCATGTGTAAGTGAAGTAAATAATGTTAGGGTCATTGAACCTGATATCCACACAAGGATTTACAGGCTTCTGACTTCACTAGCTTTCTGTTCTACCCACACTTTAAGTGCAACCACTGATAATCAGACAGCTGCTGATAATGAGAATTGAAGGGGATAAAAAAGGCTGATATGGAGAGGGAAGACAGAGTAGGAATTTGTTAAATTTAGAACACATTTTAAATTACCTAGATGTAAAATTTAGGAAGTTGTCCTATTTGTACCTTCCTACACTATCCATCTTAAAGGTATTGTCAGAGTGGGTGGTATATCACAAGTATGTGTTTGTATTTTCTTCTTCATTATTTGTTTTCTACTAAAGGGAAGCTGATATTTCTGCTTCCTTTTTTTTCAAGATCTCTTGTATATGCTTATGAGTTCATTTTTCATCTTATCATAAACTGAACTTGCAAAGAAAAGATGCGCTAATACTATTTTTGAGTCAAGTGAGAAATATTCAGATATCTTTCAAGAAACAAAGTCATATTTCAGGATGCCTTTAGACTAATTTAGTAGACAAAAGGAAGGAAATGAAGTGGACAGAGATGCAGAAATTCAGTTGTCGTTGGTTTTACCGTCACGTACCCAGTTCCTGCCAGCCTCAGCCTTTGATCCATACCTACGTGGGGCTGCATGGGCCTTCCCGCTGCAGAGAGAATTCAGGTAGTGTCAGAAGATGGCCACTGGTGCTGCTTACGGAGGAGGAACTTCTGTCCTCAGTGCCCTTTGCATCTGTCCTGATCACTTTTCTTCCTGACACACCATCTCTGCAAAGTTTTGATTTGTTTCTGAGGTGATACCACATCAAGAAAAACAAATTGCCAATTATTTTAAAAGGGTGAATCTTTTATGTTTAGTTGTTATTTTGTAAAGGCTGCTTGATGTTCCACTGTCCAAAATAACCCTCTGTGGGTCTTTTTGCCATTACATGCAGAGTCCTTCCCCCAGATCTGGGCTGTCAGAAGTTGTCAGAGCTGGGCTGTGTCTGTGTTATGAGAGGCTGTGAAAGTGACTTCTGTCAGCTCAGTGGTCCTGCAGCCACTTGGGTAATACTTGATCTTGCTTCCCTGATTTTTTCACTTCTTTTGAACCTTTGGTTCCAGTGGCATTTATAGGTATCTCAGGAACACAAAACTGAAGGGAAGGGAGAGGGGGAAGCAACCAAGTTGACTTTCAGGTCACCAGTTTCACTACGTCAGAACCAAAAATAGAACAGGAAACATTGTTTTCAACTCTAACATTAAAAATTAAAATCCACTTGGCTGAGTCCATGGTATGGGGCTTTTTCTGTGTATGCTGTTTGTGTGTCATGAAATATTTACTGCTCAGAATGACCCAAATTCATTTTTTCAACCTGAAAAAAAGATTCCAAGTGTGCTAGAGTGTGCTTGCTCCCTGCTGGGCATGAAAAATTAACACCTCAAGAGTTAAGAGGGGCATCGGATAAGATATTTTTTCAACCAATCTGTTGCTACACGTTTTTTTTGTCTATTTGAAATACACACAGACAATTCAGAAAAGAAAAGAATTGGAGCCAGAGCCCTCACTAGGCACAAGCAGGCCTGCAAAGTATCAGTCACGTTGCCCAGCTCAGCTGTTCTGATCAGTGGCTGAAGCTGCCTTGTGATTTGCTCTGCCAAATGATGTGCTTCAAGCTTTCAGTTTTAAGTAGCTGCAAGAATATATAGGACGTTTCCTGGAGTTTCTGCAGCTTTGGGACAGACAGTAATAAATAAGTGAATGGGGGACTGCATGTATATGTATGTATGTGTGACATAAAACATTAGGATAAGGTTGTGCTTGCTTTTTGCCAGAAGTTTCCCAAAAAGTTTTTACCCTCTCTCCACAATTAGCTAACAATTCAACTAACTCAAAACTTAATGCACTTGATAAGCCAGCTTACTCTGCTCGAGAATCTTTAGCAACCCTATATATATATTTATATATATATGTATCTTTGTCCTACCCAGGGCTTGTAAAAAATAAAATGAGAAATAGCATGTGTCATCTTGCACTTAGAAGCTCTTCTACAACAGTAGGTTATTTTTTGTGCAGTTGAGGACTTCAGCATAGCTCGATGTTACAGGACAGTGTGTAGCATTCAGTATATAGGAGTAAACAGTACAGAGCCAGCATTCTCGGGCCAGGGGGCAGAGACATCCCTAACAATGGTGCAAGTCTTGAAACAGCTGATGAAAACAGCATGTCCCCTTCAGGTAGCATAATAATAATCAAACAAAATGGAAAAAAAAAAAAGTTAGAAAAAATGAAAATTGCTGCAACGACTATCTGAATGAAAGAGAAAATGACTTTTTCACCACAATTTTTACACATAATGCGTTTAGACTACTAGAAATGCTTTTCCTATTACATGACAAAGTTAGTCCAGTACTTGTTAAGCTTATGAGCTCTGTCATGTGTTGAGATATAATATGGTATCCCCAGGTACAATAGGTTGCAACTTTACAGCCATGAAAGGGCAGATCAGTAAGACCATATGCAGGTTATACATCCTCATTTATTTTTCATTATTGATGCTATTTTGTATGTGTGTGACTCTACTTATCTGTGGGGCAGTAAAATGAGAGTTGTCAACTTAATGGCTAGTACCTGATTTCCTTAAGATTTCTGTCTTGTACATGATGCCAGGTTTCTAATGCTTCCTTGTAGATAAATTGACATCCTTCAGGGAAGGGTTTAACAGTAAGCCATTACTACTGCTTGCTAATCACAGGTGCACTTTAAGGTTAACAGAACCTCATTTTGATTTTGTAAAGCTAATGCATTTTTATTTATTTATTTTTATTGTTTAGTGCCCTTTTCTATTTTTCCCTTGAAGAAACTGAGTGCTTGCTGAAACACTGTCTACCCTCTGTTGTGCTATAGGAAGCTTTGGAGTATAAAAGCCTTTTTCCCTCTGCCTCTGAGTTTGGCTGGCTGGATTTACTGTGCCTCCAGTGCATCAGAAACCTTCCCCGTAGGCTTAGAGAGAAGAGGGACTTGGTTGTCTTTGTTATGTAAATGATGGGCAGAGACAATTGTTTTGTATAGCCAGAACCTAGTACGCTACAGGGATTTGCAGTATTTTCATTCAGGTATGTTTTGATGACTTCAGTCCCCAAACCCCTGTCCTCAAAAATGTGAAGGCAACATGAATATTACTGAGATAAGGAAAAACTCTTAGTGCTAGAGACCCAGAAGACCAGACTTCCTGCACTGATGATTGGTGTGATCAGTCTGTAGCTGTACAGACTTTCTTTAGCTATAGTTCTGTTGGTTCAGGTCAACCTTTTCTTTGCAAAAGCACTTTTTGTTACAGTCCTGAGACTGTTGTAGCTGTGCCCCAGGAAAACACCTGCAGCATGGCAGCATTCTCTCGGCTGGGCTACAGGCTCTTGGCTCCATGCCCTTCATAGACATTATTTTCACTGATGCAGCTACGTTTGCGGAAGAAGTTACTAACCTCAGATATTATCCTTTGCTCCTAGTACTCCTGCTGTTACTTCTGAAGTCAATTAACACTGTAAAGAAAACACTCCAGGACTTCCTTAGCTTTAGTGGAAGAAGAGCCCAACATAAGATAGACAGCATATTGCTGTACACACAGCCAATTCCCCACAGCCACATCAGGTGGAACCTCCTCTCCGAACTCTGTCAGCCTGAAGAGACAACATCCATTTTGGAGCATAACCTTGCACTATCAAAATCCTCTGAAGTAGTTTCTGAAAGTGCTCTCTCATTTGCTAATTCAAGTAATATCATCTAGATTAATTCAAACTGTGGCTCATAGTAATCTAAGTGATTTTGTGTGAGAAAATAAGGAAGCATTGAAGGCCTTAGCTGGCAGATCTGTAGATGTTTTTGCCTCCAGCAAATGGTAGAGAAGATCACAGGAACCATCCCCTTCTACTGTGGGGATAGCTGGATTCAGCAGAAAGCTGTTGTGACCTTCAGTTCCTGATTTTTCAGGGAACAAAATTAATTTGGGGTCTCTTGGACCCAAACAGCATTGTTCTAGACTTCAATCACAGCAATCACTAAATCTAAGTTCTTGAACAATGCTCAGCAAAGACTCACTTTGCCATGCATCTTTCAGTTGGAATGGGGCAAACTTTGCAGTGTTTGTGATGATTCTGGCCTCTTCTCTCTAATCCTGATGTCTAGCGGAGAGATTCTAGTTGTTAATTCCGCTTTGAAGCACAAACAGGTAGGCTGCAATGTCAGATCTCATTTTACCTTCTGAGTTTGTCACTGAACAACTCAGCATCCCTGAATTATTCACAACACAGAGTACCAGCATGTGTCGAGATCAGTAATCATCAGCCAAGCGAGAAAGAGATCCAGGCTGCTGTTGGTGGTTTTACACTGACAAGAGAGCCTGAATTTGAAAAATCAGACATTCTTGCTATTTTGTGTTCGGAACAATTCAACAAAAACATAAAACATAGGTTTGAGCATCTAGGTATTCTCTGGTTTCCCTATTTATCCCATTAAAAGAAAAAAAAATCATAGCTTTGCTAAGATTGGATTTCCACTGAACCATTGTAAATGGTTCACTTTTGCACTGTAAATGCAAAATAACGTCACTGGTGGTATTAGAGTCTTTTGAGCTTTATGTAGATTCAGCAAAAGTTCTGGTTCCAGCATCCTCCTGTACTGTGGATAATTCTTGCAAAAACTAAAGTCTAAGGACCACAGCCTAGGTGGTCTTCAAGATTCAGTGCTCTGCTACTGTAGCAGGCCTCTCTAAACCAGTCTAACTTAATGCAGCTGTAGATTTTGTTTCTCTGGCAGGGTCTGTTGTGGCTCATCGGGAAACTATAAAATGATGGGAAATTTAGGTGATTCTTGAAAAAGGATTTGTCCTTTGACTGAAGAAAAACAACTTAAAAATAGTTTGAAATCAGGAAATATTATTTAAACTGGGAATGTGGAAAAAGAAAAGTCCTACCAAAATGAGTTCTGATCATGCATAGCAGCCAGTTTTTCTCTGGGTTTATGGTCTGTGAACAATGTTTCCACTAGGCAGAGAGGATGAATCAATATTTGTAAATGCTGCGTCCTTTAGATGAGCCATGAGAAGGCCGAATAGCTTTTTCCACGGGAACAATCTCCTCATCAATAATTAGAGTAAGAGCTGTAGTCAGGCAGTGAGGTTGGTAGTACATGGTGATCTCGTTTGTTGTGACAGAGAGGCTCGGGTTTATTTAATTCCCAAATGATCCTTATTTCCTTAAGGTGATAATGTGATTCCTGCTGTCCAAAGTTGTGGCTGATGTGGCTGTGGGGATTCGGATGTGTGTACTGGCTCTGCAAGAGCGTATGAACTTTGTATGAGCCCTTTAGCACTAGAGTGAGGAAACCACAGAGGGTGTTCTTTAACACAGTGGTTGACCTTATAACGACCAGGACTGTCAGTGTCTCTTCTTTTCTGGTTTCAGTGCAGGTCTCGCTGGAATACAGAGAGGAATGAATGGGAGGGAAGAATGAGAAGTCTTCTTTGAAAAATAACAAAGCCCAAACCAACCAAAGAAACCCTTCCAATGTCATATTTCTCCTACAATGACAAGAAAAAGAGAGAAATCGATAGCTATAATTTAAAAAAATTGAGTGATTCTTGGGCTTTGGCAGAGTCATAAAAGTAGACAGATAGCAATGGAGAAAAATAGACTGGAAACTTTCCTATCCCTTCAACAGTCTGGTAAATAGAGCTATTACATACAAGAGCTCCCTCCTACTGTTTGTTTGCCACATGCTATTGCCCCCCACATACTTGCTACCTCCCTTTTCTTTTGCACTTTACAAAATTTAAATAGATGTCATGATATGGAAAAAAAAATCCTTTCTCAACTAATCAAGCTTTGCTGTTTGTAGCCTGTAGTGTTATATTCCTTCTGGTGTTTTCCAGTCATTTTCACAGAATCTGTGGAAGAACAGTGCATTGGACTTAATTTGCTCTCCCCTCAGCCCCAGGTCAGTGCTCCTTTTCACCCTTCCCCTACCCTGCACTTCTGTACAGTCCTTCAGGACTTTATGTAATGGGAACGGGGGTGGGGTGCTGAAATACTATAAGCCCATATATTCCCGTTTCAGGTCATGCTTATCTAGAAAAGGAAAACTTCAACTCAATACATTTTCAGCCTCTGTTATCAGTGCATACCTGCACAGAGAATATGATGTGCATAAAAGGAGGAGGTGGTTTAGTAAAAGCAATGCTGATGGGAAAGGAACAAAGCATGTAAGACCTGATGCAAAAACATATCAGAAGCAGGTAATGAGGAGGCTGCTTTGTATGAAGAGAGCAGAATTCAAGTGCATAACATGACAGCTCTACAGTTTATGGCTTACTCTGCCTGAACTCAAAGGACTTGGTGTATTTTATGAGTTAATGAGTAAGGAAGTCTGGAACTTGCTGGGCAGATGAAACTATAGTAGTTACTGCTACTTGTAATGAAATAAACTTTTATTAGGACTTCAGAGTTCTGCTTTACTGCAGCTTTCTTATTCTTTTGAGCATTTGTTCACATAGCATGTGAAGGCCTTCAGGAAATGCCTCAGGTGTTAAGGTGGTGTAACAAGGGTAGAGGAGGAACACTTGATGCAAGGGACACAAGGGTAGGAAAAAAGAGTAGCTGTGTTGCATCCAGTCTAACAGGTTGTAGTCACAACTGTGACAGTCCCAGTGAGAACATGTGTGTATGGAGTGGCCTAAACCAACCCTTCAACCATCCCATAGCTATGTAATGGAGTGGGAGAGGAGAAGCTTGTTGGAACGTCTCTGTTGGTGCCTGAGAGCGAGCTGTAGGCAGGACACAGGCCTGCCATCTAGATTGCTCTAGCTTGCACAGAGGACTAGATGTTTGTTGTCTTTCCCTCTTTGTTTCTCTGCTTCTTGGCTTTCTCTGTATTAAGAATCAATAATTTGCCCAAATCACTTTTTCTCCTGAATGACCTTGGTAAGTTAAAGGCTGGCATTTGTCACCTGTAATCAAGCTAATGATCACTTCACAAATAATTTCTCTGACATTGATTGGAAGTAATCACAAAGTAAAATGTTTCACGATGCAAGTAGAGGGGACAGGAATGAACACTTCAGGACATTGTCAGAAAATAAAGTTAGAACAAGGTTACAAAACAGTTGATGCACACACATTGTAAAGCATAGTTTTCTGCGGGGGGAGGTAATTTTCTTGCTTCTCTTTATCTCCCATTTTTTTCTTCTTGCCAATGAATGTAAAAAATAAAATGGGGGGGGGTCCAAGTTTTTTTTTTTTTTTTTTTTAGTATTTACCTTTTCTTAATTTCTCCAGTTTTGGAACAGTTACACAGAGGCAAAAGGAGGCTGTTAGTCTGCTCAAGGAATACAAATGGGACAAAGGAATGGAGAATAGGAGGGAAGCAAAACATTCCCCAGTAAATGAATGTGTCTGCCATGCCAGTTCATAACAGCAAAAGTGGCTAATGTGTCCTCTGCCATAAGTAGAACTGAGGATTAATTCAATGCAAGGGTTTATTACAGAAACACAAGGTACTGAATGCTTTCTAAGTGGCTCTTAAGTTTAGTGATGGGATGCAACTCTGTTCAGAGTAATGGGGAGTTAAAGGCCATTTTATCTTGAGGCTGTTAATGAAGGATGTCGGTAGTGGATGTGGTACTCGTTGCAAAGAATTGGAGTAGTGAGCTACAATGCTAGGAAGGTTTCTGCTGTTAGAAATGATTGCCACTAGGATCCAGGCACTCGTGGCTCCAGCAGACTGTGCCAGTACTTATGGCAGTACTCCTGAGCTGTATGCATCATGGGCTCAATATTGTTACCTGTTGGTTTCTGGTGTGTGGATGAAAGTATTTTACCTGCTGATGCAGGAGCATTTTGGAGAAAACCTGAGAGTCTGAACTGAGTTCAAATAGAGGTTAAAAAGTAAAGAAAATGCAGTGTTTTGAATTCAAGGAAATATAATGGACTTAACTAAGACTAAGAATAAATGAAATAGAAAATATGCTTAAAGTGATAGGACAGGAGAATGTGGGGCTTACTGCCTTAATTCCTTGGAACGTGTAGTTTCTCAGTGTCTGCTCTGGGCCATGCAGAGGGGCCAGGGTCTTTATCTGATTGTTCCAAAAAGATGTAAATAATGCTGTATATCTTAAACAGATCTGGGAGATGAAAAATATTCAAGGCAGCAGTATGTCTAATATAGGTGAACTAATTTGTTATTCTGCTCAGAAACTCTTTGTTCCAGAATCAAAATGATGGATCAAAAAACGTAGTTGTTTACTAACGGGCTTAGAAGGGCTTTATTCTTTAACAGAATGGGAACTATTGGCTGTGGGTGAGCTGGAGAATATATTCACATGTATTCCTGGGGCGGTACATTTTTTTTAATGAGTGATCATAAACTCCTCTTTCAAATGTCATGTTTAAAAGTCTGCTCTTACCACGAATAAACTAGTATGTGGCTTGGTGATTTCTGCTGTGTTCTGTTGATTTTAAACACATGGTCTCTGCTCTGTCCTTAGGGAAAAATATTGTGGTGGTGGTGATAGTGATGCCTGTCAGAAATAGCAGTCTGCACTAAGGCAGCCTCCTTATGGACTGTAATGCTGTCCACAGTCCCTCTGATTATGAATGCTATAGTTCTCTTGGGTTTATATGGCTCCAATATGATGGGGTTAGAGAACTGGACAGATGCAGCTGTGCCATGTGATAGAGGAGGGCTTTACTGCACTAGCTGTCCATCTCCCTGTGTCACTCTCTGTATACTCCCAGTATCCCCCTCTGCTACATGCATCAGAGCTCCTGAAGGCTTTCAGGGGGGTAGTATTATTTAAGCACATCTAAAATGCATTGGGTGAATTACAGAGCATATTATCTCCTCTGATTATAGATGGAATTGAACCTATTAGCTTGTATGTAGATGCTTGCAGGGTAAAGTCTGTAAAGACTGGATAAACAAACACTATTACTGAAGCGGAGGGGACCATCCATCTATTTATGCCTCATTTTGGCATTTGTACCACACTCAGCACCAAAGCCAATAGGCTGCATCTGAAGACTTGCGAGGTTTATGCGAGGAAATAGCATTTGCTTGACTACAGACCATTACACATATGGGTTGCATTTCATCAGCCTGGTGTAAAATTGAATTTTAGCTCAATCATAGAAAATCATAACACAGCAGAGCTGGGACAGAGCTCAGGATGACTTGTGGTCAGTCCCCCTGCCCAGTGGAGAGCTGACATTGTGGGTATATTGTGGGTATACCCGATGGGCTTGTGCCGCTGTTATCAGTGCCCAGAGCAGGCTGGCCACCAGTTCTGCGGCAAGTTCCCTGGATATGCTACTACCTGGTAAGGCAGCCTTCATGGTCTCTAAATGACAAACCAGTTACACATAAATGAGGTAATAAATACTAAATTCAACTGAAATATGAATATTTAACCAGTTGTGAAGAAAATGCTTTTAGCTCTTACCTGTTTATGTTGATTTAAAATTGTGCAAGCAGAAGGGTAGCAACAGTAGGAGCAGTTACACTAACTAAAAAGTTTTGCAAAGGAAAAGGGCTCAGGTGATCTTCCAGGAAGGTAAGGAGCTCAAGAGTTTTACCACCTATACTGTGTGGAAAGTGATCACCCAGTGAGGAAGGTGGGTGATCAGAGGATCTACTCTTTTCCTTTTTTCCTATGTGTGTGGAAAGTTGGCTTTGGCACCTGTGAATCTCTGTCATTGATTGTGGAGAGTAAGGGGAGTCCAAAATCCACAGCACGTAGAATAAAACCTTGTGTTCCTCCAATTCGGAATCCTGATTTAGAACTTTTGGAGTTGGCCCCATAACTAGAAGGTGAATTAATAATATAAAGCTTTATAACAATTAATGAATGGGCTTGAATAGAAGAATTGTGTGTCTGGGAGCATTTTGATTTGCAGTGCCTGATACTTGAGATTCATTTTGTCAGACACAAGTTTCCATGCTGCCTAATATGCTACTTTCCCATTTCTAGTGTTCTTCAGGCATGGTTGAAGTAAGATTAAATTCTTCCCGTTCTTCTACTGGTGGTAGTTTTATTCTTTCTTGTTATGTATAACAACGCAGGAGGATGGAGTGAAAAAGTAAGCAAGATTTTAGTCTTTCCAGCACGATCCTGCATTGTGCCAGTTGCATTGCTTTTCAGTGCTTCAGTTTCTCCAGCTACAAAATCACTCTAATTGCGTTTAGCAACCTGACATAATGGTATGAGCTTGTTTCATAAAAGAAGTACATGAGTATTAAATGCAGATTATTATAAAACTTCTGCTGATAAGTGGAGGGGAGATTGTAAAGAGCATGCTAGATAAGATAGGATGGTGGCATTAATAGGACATATTTTCAAGATTGCTTTCCAGTTGTTTATGCTACTGGGTTATACCAGAAGGAAGTCTATCCATTTGGAATTTGTTTATTTTAAAAGGAAAAAAAATCAGTTGCTGGGTTCACCATGTGGCACTGTTGTGCGTCCCTGTCTAGTGGGAAGCTCTTGTAACCAGCACTGATGATCATGGAGCAGGGGTGAAAAGTGGTTCACGGCAGCCCTGGTACTTGCCAGAATGGAGACTAGGACCACCTTCAGCCCATGTTTTGCTGTTGCAGCTTAATAGAAGCACCTTTTGGGGTCTTTGGACTTGGGTAACTTTCTAACTGCAGCAGCTGAGCCATCTCAAAGGAGAATGGCCGTAAGAATCCCTGAGGAGAAGCAAGTGCTAAGCTGATGGGTTGGCGCTCCATGGAAATGCATCTTTTTTTTAAAGAGCTGAACTCATTGGTACTGGTGTATTTAGAGTAGAATATTGCAGAAGTGAGAGTGCAAAACAGAGAGAACACACAAGAACATTTTAAAAGTCTAATTGTCCAAGCAAAAAATGCTTAAGGTGTAAGAGACAGGACTCATAAGTATTTGTGGCATTACTTTTAATTGCTTTTGTAAGAAGCATTTTTAACTTGCTGGCAAACATTTGGAAAACTCAGTCCAGGGGGAAAAGAGATTTCTGTGTGTAGCTATTTTTATTGATATTGCATAATGCACAAAACCATTTGTTCCCTGAATAGAACTTTGTAATTAAAACAAATTAGAAAGTAGCTGAGAGATATTTATGGAGAAAAAGTATATATATGGATTGGTTGGCTTTCCAAACATGAGATTTTTTTTTTGTAGTTTCTTTATAATAGCTGAATTTCCCTTTAGGGGTTTACAGTGCAGGGTATACAATTATTTACGGGATATTGGGAGTATGATAAATAGAGCATTCTGGCATTAAAAAAAACACCCAAAGGAATCTCAAGATTTATATTGCATCTGTCTGCCTTGCATTAACCCTGACCTTGATTATGAAACTCAGAATAATTAGAAATACAAAAGAAGTGATACTGGTTATATATAGGTATATTAGCATAAGGGTGTTTAATCTGATATCCAGAGATTACATATCTTGTTCTATTTTTTTTCACAGCTACCCTTTATGCAGGCATTGTAAATGTTCAATTTCTACTTCATAAACCCCGTACTAGGACACAGACACACAGAGTAGGAATGTATCACCAGGGTCAGTGAGTCCAGTCCTCCACAACTGTAACAGACCTTTAGTCTAAAAAAAGTCTGGGGAGCAGCCCTGCCTCAAGCCAGTGCACTTCACAACAGCCTACAGAAACTCTAGATCCAGGGGGTCCAAAAGCTGTAACCCTGACGAGCTCCCAGTACCCGAGCGTTCTGCTTTTTCAGAGAAATATGAACGGTACCACCCATGGTAACAGTTCCTTCCTCGTAATTTAAAACAAGTCTGACCACTTGAATTTTTTTACAAGAACCATTAAAAGTGTTGAAATTTATTTCTATAAACACTCTTTAAAATCTTTTGAAAATGTTTTTAATGAGGTCATTTTGCTACCTTGTCAACGTTCTCGGGATGAGCTGTCTGCAGCGCTCTCCCTACACCCTTCCTACATCTTTATGGGTTAGAGAACCTTTGAGCTGGCCTTTTCCACACTTCTTAGATCTAGCTTAGCCAGTCTGATCCACTCCGTGTGAGCTTTACATTTCATTTGTTCTGCACGTTCCCAGCTGTTGCATCTGTATCTCAGATACTTGCCGCACAGCTCCCATGGCCTCTCTCCTTCCTTGTCTTTGATGTTGTGTAACAGGCAGTTGGCTCTGTGCTCTGCTGGCCAGAGACATCGGCACCTGTGGCCATGGTGAAGGAGGGGAGCTGTGGGGCTTCATTCCAGCAGCTGTGGGTGAATATTCCAGCCTGGGATCACCGGGGAAGGGGCACTCTTTGCTGCTGCTTAATGCTTTGCCCTCCCCACCCTAGCATGACGCCATACACAGATCGCAGATGTATTCCAGATGCATACCCAGGGCATGAGGGAAGTCTTGCATGCCAGTAACAAAACAGGTCTAAGTGTCTGCAGAACCCCATGAATGAGCTCATTTGAAGTGGCTATGATTTTGGATCCTTACCCTCCAGCTGCTGAGGGAGGTACATGCCTGCAAAGGTTTATCTTTGCTTTGCAGGCACAAAAGCCATGTCACAGGACTGTCTTTTGCAACCAGTTTTTACACTAATAACTGCTTTTTCTTGTACTGTCACCTTGGGTTGATTATTATTTTTTTTTATTTTATTTTTTTTTTTTTTTGAGGAGAGGCAGTACCTGGTGTTTGGACACAAAGGTTATTTTTTTTTAAGCTGACTGTTTTTCAGTGAGCTTGTGAGTGTGTGAATGTGATGCGTGCACGTATTCTTTCTGTGCTTAACCAGAGGACATGGCACTGGAGAGGGACAGAAACATTTTTCTTTCTTTGGAAGACAAAGCGTGATAGAAAGGTCAGCACTGGAAACATACATTCCCTTCATTAGACTTGCTTCATATTGTCTGCACAGGCACTTCTGGAGCCACTATTAATTGGTAGATATTGTTCTGTACATTTTAATATCAGGGTGAATGTTTTGCTGTGTGGAACTTTTAGAAATCATAAAATCTAATGATGCTAAAAAAAAAAAAGCCTCAACTGCCAACAGCCTCATTATACACCAAGCCAACTGAATGAACAAATATGTGAGTAGAATAAAGAGGCAGGATTAATGCCTAGAAATGCACTGGCATTCAGAACAAAGCAAAATACAATTCAAACACAGAAGATTGCTGAAGCTCTTGGAACTTATTTTAAAAATACAAAGCCAAGAAAATGTATAGTTAAATGCTAAAAAGCAGACTAAAACCACCAGATATTTCTGAAAAACAGCACTCCACTCCCACGCTAACATTAAACACTAAATTTGTTAATCTGAGAATTTTCTTTGAATGCATAGAGCTCGTAGCGTGTGGGAGGCAATGTTTCCTGCTGAAGTTCTGCACCTATTCTGAGTGTGCTATTGCATTAATTCCTTCAAGTTTATGGTTTTCCACTGCAACCCAGTCTGTAATATCCAGAGGCCCATGTACTTCCACAGATTAGACGAGATCTGAGTAGCACCAGAATTCTAAGCTGAGTAACAACATGAGAAGAATTTAAAGCCAAAATCATGACTAGTGTTAAATGACTGAAGTATGTCCGTTGGGTAGAATTTGTAACGAGACAATACAGGTCTCGGCTACATGGTTTTCAGGACTATCTCCTGCCTCCTCTTTGCTGTCTCGTTAGCTGCAGGGAGAAAGCGTCGTGCTGCTTCAGAGAGCAGGACCCAGGCTTAGGGCATCCCTCTCCTTGTGCACAGCTTCAGTGTCCAGATCACGGGCGTTAGTGGGCTGCTACAGCCTGTAGGCCATGAGTCTTAGCCTTGTCTGTGTTAAAAAATAGCACTGCTTTAATGTGATTAGTTATTTGAGGGCACTTCTATACATACAAATAAAACCTATGATCTTGGCCTGTTCTCTGTACTGTACTTTGCTGGGTCCTTCTGAGGGATGTCTCTTCACGTCCTGAAACGGGGTGGGTCCTTAGCAATGCTGCTAACATCCCCGGCCTCCATTCACTGTTGCTATGCTGAGTTATCATGAAAAATCAAGCTAAAGATATATGAATCTTAAATAAAGCCCAATTTATTTTCTAATGTCCTCCTCCTTCCTAATCTTTCTTTTTTTTTTTTTTTTTTTGGGACTGGGAGTCCCAACTCTCATCAGGAGAAATGGAGCAGAGAGACTTAAGAGTGATGTGAGGGAAGACTGAAACTGGCTTCATTGATTAGACATGGTTTAGATAAGAAAGGATTCCTCAGCATGGATTACATGTGTCTGGGCGGAGGTTAGCAACATCTACAAAACAAAGCATTAAGAAGACTGTATGTCATCCCTGTTTAGAAGAGTTTGGGTGGCTGACTACACAGTCTGGGGGTTTTGCTTACACAAATGAATGGAACACTTTTCTATGTCTGTTAGCTCATGCACAGACTTTTTAAGGTGGTTCTGCTACAAAGAAAAAGAAAACAGCAACATATTGGTGGTTTTTTATTTTTAATTTTTTGTAATCCTCGTTACAGGGCAGAACCTGCTTTAGCATCTTCTGTTATTTAAATATAGAGCATCATCTCTCATGGGGATGACTAATCACAGGACACTTGACCAGGTGTTCAGGTTCAGTATTTTGGTCCTTACAAAGTCTTTCTGGTACACTCTAATAAACATGAAAGCTGAACCATTCCTGAGAGGGAGGCATTTCTCACACACCATAAGGAATTGGTCTTATTAAAGTGGGATTTATTTACTTCTACCTTTGTGACTTGTGTTGTGAGTTTGGATGAGTTACTCAGCCTCTTCACACTTCACTTTCCATATATAAAATCAGCATGGCTAACTTTGTATGCTAGAAGGTTGTCAAGAGAATACTAGTGATGCTGTTGGGAATCTTGTGGCATTAACTGAGTTCCAAAATGTGATGCTAAACATTTTTTCTTCACTTTCGGCCTACCTCGTATTTTTAAACTATGAGATCTTCTAGGATTGACAGAAATGTTTAATGACCTACATAGAACAAGACACATTAATGTATTGCAGGGAAAGCAGAGGAAGCTTTGAATGTCTTTCTCTCTGTGTTTGTTTATAATGTGATCTGTCTATTAAATTTTCCCATGCACACACCAAAAATCTGACATGCACGCATCTAAAACTCTGCTCTCTCAGTTCTGCCACTTTGCCATTGCAGTCAGTCACAGTTTTCTCACTGATTCCTGGCACAGCAGGAGAAAAGGTTTCTCCTCCATGGAGAGGAGCTGTGGAACCAACCAGTGTCTGTCTTGTGTAAGGAAGGAGTCTGTTCCTGTAAGCCCCTAAGGGGCATCTGCTCTCTCTGGTGATCCCCTCTCAACCCTCCCTGTCTTTTATCTCCTCTCAGGGGAGAGCTTCTTTCACAAGCCATTTGTTCACAGAAGGCACCTCAGCTGCCAGCCCTTAATGCTCACACCAAGAGGAGATTTGTTGGTGCGAAATACATGCAAAATGCAGCAGGCATTATAAAATATTGAACAAATCTGCATGAGAGACAGGCACAGAGAATTTCCCTCTATTTCTCAATTCCTTAGTTCTTTCTCCTTGCTTCTGGCTCATCTTGTTTCATGGTAACACAAAGTTACTTATTTTATTGCATTATTTACATTTTCAGATCTTTGGAGGAATTACTATCGATGCCTGGATTTAATTAGCATAGGACTTGGTAACAGCTTAATAAAAACTAAATTACTAGCTACTCATTCTTTCTGGAGATATATTAAGATTTATTAGCAATGTCTCTAAAATTAATTAGTTTAAAACCGATACTTTTCACAATTAAACTGGGAAACTTTGTTTTGTTTATTTTTAGGGTATAATTTTGTTGAGTAGGTTTTGCACTTGAATTAAACTGTCTTATTCAGAAACATATTTTCATTACATACCGTTATACATTTATTGATAAGAATACTCTCAAAGAAATCCCATATTCTTTCCTGGAATCAAATGAATGTCTGTGAAAGATGAATTATGTTTCCAGAATGGTTGCAAACAAGAAGGTAAAAGGGAGCTCAAATTGATTTTTATAATCAAATTTCATTGAAAATATGAAATGATGATAACTCATTCTGTACCATAGTGAAATTAATTTCTGCTGTAACAGTGGGAATCACAATAATCTTGTTTTGTTGGAAATATCCCAAAGGATGAACTTGTTCTTAGGTAAATACTGTAAATCTTTTGAATTATGAAGGCCTTTACCTAGATTTGCTATGGCCAGTGCTACCTTATTATACCTTTTTGAGTTCTACCTTGTATTCCACAGTAGCCAGCACCCCTTTTGTCTCTGTAATATCAGCTGTTAAGACTAGTCTTTGATGTATATTTGCAAAACTTTCCTCAAACTTTTGTCTTGCCTCTCCTATCCATTCCTTCCATTTAGGTTTTAAAACTAGAGATGTTGAATTAGTGGCATCCAGCTATTTCATCTTCCTCCCTGTCATCTCTTTCTCCTACTTTTTGCTAGCAGAAGCAAACAACCGAATGGTTTCCTTTTTGTTTATTCCTTCTTTTTTTCCTTCTCAGTGGCATTTCAAGACTTCTGAAACACCTTCAAGACTTCTGAAACGCTGTGCTGTCAAAAGGGAGTATAGAAAAGTGATAAGAAAGCAATGAAAGAAAATCTGATAATTGTTTAATCTATTGCATTCAATTGCAAATAGGAGTACAAGAAAAATGTGAGAAGGGGAGGGAAGCTGCAGACCATGAAATTCTGTTGAAGCATATTTTGTTCATTTCTGATGGCAAGCTGGGCAGGGAATTTTGTCTTTTAAGGTTGTGATTGGGGAATTCTTCACACAAATACTTGTGATGTTCCCACTGACCTGTCCCTTCCCCCTCGTTATAAATTAGGATTCCATATTATGTTTTAGCCTTTCTAGAGGTTCAGTGAAACAGAGAATAGAACCCCAAAGGCCTCATTTTTACTCTCAGTTGTTATATAGGAATTGCTGATGTGTGTGAAATGCTAGCTCTTCTATCAAGCTAGGAAATCTGCTGGGCAGGAGAGAGCATATATTAAGTTTTAACCCATGGGTAGCATGGGTAATGGACTACGACAGTGATTCACCATTAGAAGCAACCACTTACCCATATCTGCTACCACAGATAGCAAAAATATGAATAGCAATGCAATCAGGTTTCTGGGCACTCTGTCTTCCTGACATTATTCATTAAATACAGTGTATATTCTCTGAATTGGTCAATTACTGCTGTTAACAAATGGTTTACTAGCACATTAACCTGCATTAATAGAAAGTCTTGTCTGTTAACTACTGGAGATAACCAATTCCTCAAGCTTTACAGTGATTTCATTAATCAATCTATGCAATGACATGTACAATTTTTTTGACTGAAAGAATGGGGAGGATTTTCATAGACCTGATTGTGAGAAGTATCTGTCAGTATGTGCTCTGTAGGAGCCCATATGCAAGAACAGAGAAAAAAGTTATTGTAGGAGAGGAGGAGAGAAGAGTGAAGTCTGTGCTTTCCATTGCCCTAACCATCACCCAGCCACAAGTATGCCGAGTAGGAAAAGCCAAGCCATACACTTCATGATGCAATGAGATGAGAGACTGTGAATATGGCATAGGTTGTGAAAATTAATACTCAAAGCCAGCTAGAGCCACACAGTTGCTTTTGTGGAGGTGCTAAGCAATGTATATATAACCTCTTTCTCAGCACTCCAGAAAGAAACTTCAAATCCATTCCCACCTAGTTAGTGAAGTGAGATACAGTAATAGGAGGAGGAGATGATCTGTAGGCCTCATTTGAATATTTCCCTTCTCTCCAAAGGATTTCTTGAGTCTGTCACAGAGTCAAGTGATTATGCAGATAGTTTGGAAAATATCATTCTCATGAATATAAAGTCACTGCCTAGATGAAGATGCTGAGCAGACCTTGTGAAGCCAAGGGCAGTAGTCTGTGATGGAGGACATCAGAGACTGTTGCAAATTTGCAACAAATTGTACTGTGCAATTTGAATTGCTCAGGTGCTGTGGCAAGGTTTTGGTCTACTGGTTGTGCTGGGTGAGGGGAAGGATTCCTTGTATTTTACATTCACATTGCCCGTTTACACACTTCTGGCAGAGAATAGATTTTAGGCTGGAAATTTTAAGAGTGCCCAAGTGACTTTAGATAATAAGCTCAAAATTTGGCCTCCTGAGTCATTCATATGTCTTTAAAACTCCCAGAGGGAACCCCATTCTGTAAGTTTCCATGAGTAATGGTGTTTTCTTTAGTATTTCCTGAGTGAAATATTTCTCATCTGCTTCTTGTTGCTTTGGATGGTACTTAGCAACTAACTATTCCTCACTAGCCTAGACCAATTGCCTTGTTAAACTTAATCTCAATGAAATAAAAATGTGAGCTCATTAATTACTAAACCTGACCCTACTGCTAATTACCATACTTAGCAAAGGGTTAAGTGTCATGCTATTTTACTTCCATAGCTGGCTGTAGTTTTCTTGCTTGGACTCATTAGCACCAACTGCCTTTGAAAATGCCTTTCGGTTAATATAATTTTCATATATTTCTTCACCCTCCAATTATGTTGGAAAGGATCTTGATCAGGAAAAAATGGTGTTTGATGAGAACTGTGGAATCAGGAACCATCACATAACTCATCACAGCTTATTTTCCAGCAAAGATTTTTTGCATTAACTTTCAATCTAATTATATTAATAATAAAACTAGACAAGAATTTTAGTGTGTTTAATGATGTTATTAAATGGTGTTTCTACTGTACTTACTAGGTGTGGAACTTGAAAACACATGGGCAGTTTTTCAAGTCGTAGGTGGGTCACAGCTGCAACTGATGCTGAATGAAATTGCTTAGAAGTTGAGATGACAGTGGAAAACAAATTAATATTTGAAAGTATTTTCAGGGACTTAAGGACTTTGATTTTGCATATTTTTTGGACCTGGAATATTCTGCCATCTACACACATTTCAGTGTCCCCAACACAGAGAAGTTGCAGGTGGTATTCTATTAGAACAAATTTCATCCAATTCAGCTATTGTAGGAGTTGGCCCTGTGGTCTTTTTGTTAAGCCTAACAGCATATTATGTGACCAACTAATTATTCAGCAGTATTCTTTACTTGGTCAACATTCAGAACTGGAGCACCCTCCTGTCATGCTTCTTCTCTGATCGGGTCCTTCTAAGAGTCCTTTGGTATGTCTTCTGTTATTCTGCATATTACTGTTGAACAGTAGAGCTGTTGAATTTGCATCCGCTCCAATATGTAAGATCTCTGATAACTTTCAGGTGTGCTACTATTTTTGCGCATCAGCACAGAAGCTGTGTTGTAAGGAATTCAGAGATGATCCAACACTGACAGGGATATGATTTACATTTTATCTAAATAGGTACCTATTTATTGCATGGTTCCCAAATGGGATGAGAAATAACCTCCTTTAAGGAGCTGTTGAGCCCTCAGTCATATGAAGTCTTCAGAGGGATTTAATTAAGAATCATCAAACTAAATGTAGTAGAAGGAAACATATTTGTGCACCATGATGACCTGAAAATCCTCTCTAGTTACGATTCTTCCATAGAACTTCTGCATTTGTCTCCTTACATCCCTGTTTTTCTCCTTGCTAACAGAGGCAGAGCAGCTTGGCTATGTCAAAAAACAAAATAAAACAAGCAAAAAACCACACAAAAAACATTCCCTGTTTGAAATGACAATGGAGGTTGAATACCCTTTTTTACAGCATCATGAAGCAGTCAGAAGCATCATGCAGCCCTTCAGTGTAGCAGTTTAACCGTGATAGGATGGAGGAGATAGGAAGCAGCATTATTTCAGTGAAGGGAGATATACATCTAAGAAAACATAATAATTTTTTTATCTTTTAAGTTTGGAGCCTCTGAGTTGGAATTGAGGCCTCTAGAAACTGAAGATTTAAGAAAAGAATCAAATATCAATATGCATCATAAAATCATAAGACAGTAAAAATGCAAAGTACAGAATAACTTTTATTCAAGCTGTGTTGCCAGTCAATCTATTCAGAACACAGATCATTTTAAATGTACTTCATTCTTTTGAGGGGAATATTCCCATTTTTGAACTCTCTGGAACAATGCGCCTTTCTGAATTTGGGTTTTTAGCAATTTCCAGCAATCATTACAGTGAACCTCTTACTTCATGGAAAAACAAGTGAAGAAAAAATGTGTATTTATATTATGGTTTTCGAAAGTTGATTTTTTTTCTACTTTGTGGAATTTTTGACTCTAAAACAGAGCTGGTAGTCCTCTCTAATGTCACATCCTCATCAGAGAAAATGTTGACACACAGCACTCTTTGATCACTTCCGAATGAGACTCAGTAACTTGATGCGTGTATTCTGTAAACTTGATATCTTATTGTAAATCAGATTAATGCATTGAACAGGGAGGAAATGAAGAGCTGAAGCTGTTGATTTATCTGGCCAAGGCATCAGGAATCAAAAACTCTAATGCAGCTTCTACAAAAATTACTTTGACATCTCACGTCTGAGTTGGTACACAACACAGTGGCAAAGTAGCGTACACATGAGTCAGTGACATATTTAGATTCACCAGTGACAGCTGCCGAAAGAAATTAAGCCTGACTAAGGGAACTTTTGAAGGCACTTGTGATACTGACTGGGCTTTCATGCTGTCTACATTTAATTGATTTGGTTTTCTTTTGGGCTTTGCAATCTCTGTTTCTTCCCTGCAGATGACATCATCTCCTGAACACAGAGTTGCTGTAGACCTCACCACCGAGGTGAATTTGTTACTGCCACTCACTGGAGAGAGAAGGAGCTCTCGCACTGTTGGCTGAGGTTACCTGTCCTGTGCCTGTTTGGCTTACAGGGGATGTGGGACAGAGATCTGCAGGTCTCTCAGTACTCAGGAGCCTTATCTCCAAGGAGATTTTTTTTTAAAGAGCTTCTCAGGGGGCTACAGCATTTCCCCTGTCACAGACAATGAGTCACGCAGAGCTGCTTTAACAGAAAAGAATTTGCAATAATCTAGATGTAATGGTTTTCTTTCACAGGGAATAATGAACAAGAATTCAGTTCAGCTGTTTATAACAGCGATCAGAGGGACTTCTCTGGCTATTATGGCAGTTCAGGGTGTAAGGCAGTCCAGTTAACGTGCCAGAAAACAAACAATAAAGATTTCAAGAGCACAGTCATCAAATCATTGGAGTTAGCAGATGACCATGAGTCTCATAGACCCTCAGCTGCAGAAATATCCTTTCACTTACAAATCAGAAACTCTTCTTTGAGAATGGATGAATTTATTCTGCCTAACATTCAAGGTTCATGTTATTGTGGTGGTTGATGGAGACATCTGTCCCACCTTGGGTTCTGGTGGCTCTAATGAAGAGCACAGAAAACAACTTGATTCCAGTTTAGTCCTTTCTCTACTAACACTCAAATATCTTCTAATAAGAGAAACACAGAGTCTTTAAAATACAAAACAATAGATTTTTCTTTATAAAATGATTTCTATACCACAGCTATTTATTAACCCATTATATATGTATGTACTTATATATATATTTAACTACATTTACATGTATTAAGGGTTGTTTGAATGATGTATCTGAATAACAGGACTGAGATTAGCAGTTGCTGCATTGGGCACAGGCTGGATGTGAGAAGAGCACCTACCTAGAGATGATGGTATGTAGAATTGGTAAACTGTGGAGAGGTTAGAGTAATGAGGGGGAGGTGTGGCACACCCAAGCAAGGACAAAAAGCAAGTATTTGAGTCTTTGAAGTACCATCAGAGCTTATTTGTCATATATTAGTTCCATGTTAAACTTAGGCATTTTTTTTCTGGCACTCCTACCAATTTTTGATTGGTGAGAATTATTCCAGAACCTCAATGCCTTAATGGGTAGAATTCATTTTCTTATTTCTGGGCCACCTGTATTTTCTTCTGGTTTGTACAGATAGTTTTTTTTTTGTTTTGTTTTGTTTTTTTTTAGCTTGAATAATTAATTTTCCTCCTCTTTATATTTACAGATGCCCAACAGCTTTTTTGCTTGGACAAACAATTGCTATTTCTTAAAACAACTGCTCCTTTCCCTGCAGGAATACCCTGTCTCTGTTCTGATTTAAATGATTTTTTCTTGAACAAGAATGAATAGAATCACAGTATCTGCTATTGTCTTGTACAATGCGATTGCAATACCCTTCTGTTACACTGGAAATAATGTGCCTTGTACATATCTTGGAATTGAGTTTGTCATGCTCAAAGACACATTTCTTGATAAGTGATAAGCTGATACTCCCAGACCGTTGTTTGGTTGTTTTTATGTGATGATTTTTCCCACTTAATCATAGAATTCCAGTTCTGGTACAAAGCCTAGAGGCACAGCTTTGCGCTGTGAAACACCATTTTTTCAATGCTTTTGAATCTTAGCAAGATCTCCCAAAACCAAACAAATAAAACACAAAAACAAAACAGCTACCTCCTAAAAAACCTACCCCAAAGAAACAAAACCTCCCTTTTATTTATGTTGACAATGCTTCTCCATATTTTTGTCACTATAAAATATCATTAGCATTTCCACTTTGTCTTGGTAATTAAAATTTTACAAAAGACTCCCACAGAGCTGTAACCACCAATTCTCTCATCATGCTAGTTAGTTCGTTACTTATTCAGAGCTACACTGTACCTTCTTCATGGTAGATACCAATTTTCCATCCAAGACCATACTGAATGCTTTCCCTAAATCCAATGGATTAGATCTTCCCTAATTTCTCCAGGAGATCTGTTGCCCTATAAATAATACCACATTGTCCTTCATTATGCTTCATGTTTACCAGTGCTCATTCCTTCATATATTTCCTAATTGAGATCAGGCCTTGTAGTTGCCTCTTTTAAATAATAACACATTTCTGCTTCCTGACTTGCATGTTTCTGCTTCAGATTTGACATAAACTGAATTTGTTTACGCATATTGCTTTCTCTTGCTTTAGTGCCATATACATCTTTTCTTAACAGCCCATTTTATTTGCGCAACATCCATAGTAAGTCATACTTACTCTGCCTTTATGTTTACAGTAATCCAGTTTCATGTCCTGGATCAGGACTTGCTGTTCTTCCTTCCAGTTGTTGCCTTTCTTTGCAATAAATCTAACATCTGTTTGACTGTTCTGTGTTTGTCTGCGATACTGATTGTGTTACCGGCCTGACTACTGCTCCCATCTGGCATCCTTCTGGCCCTTGCTCATCTCTCTGCAAAAATCCATTGAGCCAATTAAGGATGTGGAGCTTCAACCGATTCTCTGCAAAGCCTTTCTTCTCTGCATGGTCAGTTAAAATGAGTAAGAATCTCTCACCCCTTATGTTTAAAAGTTTCTGAAGTAGATTGTTTTTTCTGATTCCTTCATGGCTCATTTCTGTGAGTAATTCTTGTTCTGAAGCTTATTCACAGTCAGTTGGTTCATGTGTGTTGTGCTCAGAATCCCAGCTGATTCATCTGAGATGTGGGTGACTGTGTTTTTATCCTTTATTTTGGTAGCTGAAACTAAGTTTCAGTGCAAATAATAGTGACAGTAAATTATAATTTTAGTTGGAGGAAGTTTATGATATTGTCTAGAAATAGCTGTTTTCATGACTAAATCTATCAGGAAGCTTATTCATGGCAATATGTCAAAATGGTAGGCACAGGGGAATGGAATTGATGTAGAAATCTAAATAGTATGTCTGGATTTCCTTTCCTTCCCTTCCTTCCCTTCCGCCTAATTCTAATTAATGGAGATATGGGATTGGTGCTGAGAACCCACTAAAATCTATTCTTGGCTTATGCTGTACACCTTCAAAAACTTCTGGCAAGTAACCTCGAGGGGTAGAGAGAGGAAAACTTGTATTTCCTTGAAGTAACATACAATGATCTTTGGCCAAACAAATCTACACAAATGCTACAAATTCCTATCCATACAAACCTTCTGACAAAACACAGTCTTTGGCTCAGAAAACACAGGATGCTGCTCAATAAGGCAAAGCTGATGACAATAGAAAGAGTTGTTGTAGGGGGAGAGGGAGTACACATACATAACAAGGATGTTGCAAGTACATAGAAGAGACAAGCAGTACTGGGTCTTTCATTTTTTATGCCTGACACAACGTTGCATTCCTTTGCAGAAAGCCCTTGGGCTTTGCAAACAGTGAAGCAAGTTCTGCCCTTAATTGCATCTCTCCCTTCATTTCAATGAGAGAGCGGTGATGGAATTAAGTCTTATAACCACTTCACCTGAGGAGCGAGCAGCCAGGCAGTCGGGTTGCTGCTCAGCATGCACCGCAGCACTGGGCAATGCTGTCTGCACCCCAGGCTGCTCTTAAACCACCTATTTCATTGCCATCATGAATGTCTTCCTAGCTCTTGGCATTGTTGTATTTCATTCTGAGATTAGGAATTGTAAGGACCAAAACTGCAATGATTTGAACTGTTACCTGCTTAAAAAATAAGAAGGATGACAATACAATGAATTTTTAAGAAAATGTGATGGGGGAAAGGATTCTCCTCTTTCAATGACTAAGTAACCATACTTGTCGCCATGGGAACTGCAGAGCCAGCCCTACAGTTTAAGGATGCTGCTGTTTGTTTTTGTGCTGCTATGTGCTATTCCCCAGTGTTACTCTGAACAGAAAAGAAAAAAGGTGATGGAGAAACCTCCCTCACTCTTAGCAACCCTTATTAATTGGCCACACTTGCACTTGCGTGTTGGTTAACCTGTAAAACCAAAGTGGTGTGCACAATTCCCTTCAAACTTTCTTTCCATCTCAACCTGCCAACCTGCATTAGTTCTCTAAATTACCACCCGTAATTATTGGAGTTTCCCACAGTTCTTTTCAGCCTGAGCTTTCGGGTCAGAATGAGGGCAGACTTTTGAGCTATGTGTAAGACTCATATCTCTATGATATTACAGGGACTTTAAATTGATTAACAGCTTGAGCTCATGTTGTGGCTTATTCCTTGTCTTAGCGGGGAAAAGTGTGTTCAGGCAGTATATTCCTAGACTGTTTCATTCATAAATGTTTCCAGTCTTGGACAGATTGAAATGACTAAAATGGCAATGTACCAAAGCAACAGCAAAGTGTATGATTCCCTAGTGCCCAGAAAGCAGCTCTGCTTAAAAGCTGTCAGCCAGCAAATCCTCTTTGCTTTCTGCAAAACTGTTGCGTGTTTCCAACAATTTACTCTGCCTCCGGACCACTCAAATGAAGGTCACTCTGTCATTCTGTTGACATCTCAATTTTGCATCCGCAAATGAAAATCAGCATTGATGTGGATGTGTCCAGATTAAGAGAGATTGCACCTTCATTTATTACGCGTGAAAGTTGTACCTTTTGCTATGGTGGAAATGCATTGCAATAGCACTTGAGGTATGATACCAAGCACCCTGAAAAAGTTACTGTGCTCCAATTAATTACCTTGAATTTCTCTTGAGTCGGTTTCAACCTTATAATATGAGAAAGCTATTAGTCTTGTTGCTTTACCACTTCTAGCACAGCAAGATGTTCCAGGTCATGACTTGGACCCGTGAGAATGAGGATTGCCCGGCAATTCATTTCTGATCAGATAAACCCTGAAGGGTTCAAGTGCCTATCAAGTGCATCCAAAAATCTTTGGAGAAGAAATCTCATTAGAACAGACTTTTGTTTGAGCTTTTTGACATTTCTGGATGGCTTTGAAACAGAACAGAAATAGCCTCATTCATGGCTTTGTTTTCCAGTAAGTGTTGTTTTCTGGTATTTCCATTTGTGGCTGTGAGTGAAAGTGGGTAATGGAATAATGTGAAACTTGAAGAAAAAAAGAACATAATTTTCTGAGGAAAATCAAGCAATGGAGCTAGCCAAAGGACTGGATGAAATTTAATGTCGATGCTTAATTGTTATCTAACTGGACCCATCCTTTTTCGTGTCCTGTTGTCATGGTGTTCATAAGTGATGATTAGCCATCGGAGAACTTGTTTTAATAACAAACAAAGCAATGTCCAGCTTCTAAATTAATGCACCAAATCTATTTGTAATCAAAAAGATTTAATGTTAGTCTGCTTTTGCTCTTCAGTTGAGTTTCATTGATTAGCAAAAATAAGTGAGATTATGCTTTTTCAATTCATTCAGGATTTTGAATAGTTTGAGTGTTCACATGAGTAAATGTAAAATTTGCTTCCAGAATACCAGCACACAGCTATGAAATCCACTTTGCACAGTAAATGAAGTTACATGAATATTTGTGGAAGTAAAACACAAAATCCAAGGAGGAAAATCAACAGCGTTCCAGGATTAATTTGGTCTTTCTCACAAGTTAACAAGTTTTTCTTGCTTACACATCCATCCTATTTTTATTTCATGCTAAAAGTAAAGACTTCAAATAAGTATGTTGCTAAAACATAAATGAAAGAGATCATGGCTACTCCTTTGAATGCCTTTTTTTTCAGCTTGCTCTTTTGAGCCCTTTATTTATGCATCAGAGTAATTACACCACTTCACTTCACTCCAAAATCTCCATTAAAAACTTGCTGTCTACAGATTTTTGACAAAATCTCAAAAGTGTATTTATAATTCTGTCAATTTATGTACTCATGTCCCTGTTTTTAACCTCACAAAATAACAACAACAAATTTATTGTTACATCTATGAATGGATATAACTTGCTTACTTCTTACAATTTTAAGATAAGATTGTTTGGACATCAGAAGAAGTTCTTGAACAAGTTAATAATCTTAAAAGATAAAAAAGATTTAAAGATTTAAAATAGGCAATTTCTTCTAACTACACAATATTCTCTGAATCTCTAGGAAAATAGAATTTAGTTCAGTGTTTTGCAAGCTTTCTGGAAACAGTTTGAAGAGAGAGCTTGTTCATCCATGGCTCCAATCATGAGATTAGCTCCTTGAAATCTCATGTCCAACAGCACTTATTCTGTATGGCAAAGAGGGAGCCAAAGCTGAGACCCAAAGTGCTGCTACATAAATGATTCCTAATGAAAGCTCCAGCAAAGCAGCCTCATCTCTTCCATCAGCCTTCTCATGTAGGAGACATAATTCATCCTCCTTCTCATTTGCTGCCCCTCATTATCCAGGTGGCCTGATGTGCCACATTACACCCTTGGTAGATCTATTCCTTTTCAAAAGCACACTCCCTAGATCAGAGCTGTTTCTTTTGATTTGCTTTCTGACTTGCTGACATTTGCAGAGATATGCCAGTGCATCTGAGACCAAAAACAAGAAGGTAGAAAACACATGAAGTTCCTTTTGCCTTTCATCTCATCAGCCTTTGTAGTCAGACAAGATTTCCATTACATTGCCCTTCCTTTTCTTCTTTCCTTTTTAAAAAAAATTTGCTTTCATTTACCCTGATATTAAAGTTGCTCAGCTTTTTCTTGAGTCCTGCCAGCAGAGTTCTTAGCAAGTCTCCTCATGCTGTGTCTCTGTGTAAAACATTCTTTAGCACTTTGTCGCTCGAGTTCCTCTGAGCTGTATTCCTGTTACATCAAGATGCACTTGATTGAAGCTGGGGACGCAGTCTTAAAACATCACTGAAAAGATTTATTTTTTTCAAACCTAGACATGTCTTTGGAGGGTGTTGTGGTCTCCTTACTCCATCTCGGTGTTAGCTTTTGTCAGTCTCTGCTACAGAGGTTGCTCTCTGTCCTTTGTGTTGTAGTAATGAGCTATCAGACAAATTATCGGGGACCTGCTTTTTCTGCTTTCAACTAAGGAATTGGCTGAATAAGTCTGAGGCTACCCTTTATTTGTGGCTTGATCCTAAAGCAAAGCCTTAAGTTACTACATCAAACTAACAGAGATTATCAGCAATTACTCAACCAGCTACCTATGCATTAGGTATCAGTGTTTATAGAAGGTCCTGAGTTGCTATGCTTCATCTGCCTGGCCTAATCTACGATGAGTACCAGTGTAGGTGTAAACACACCTACATGCAGTTCATGCTAGCAGCATTCATTTCCAGGAGGACCAGAGACTCTCAGTGGAATAATGTCATCGAGGCAGACTTGATAACAGTCCTGATAGATGTGCTTATGCTTTCTGCAAAGATTCAGGCCTCGTTGGGCAGGCAGTTTATGAGCTGTGGCAATACCATCGACAGGACAAATGGTTATCTGAGATCCAGAGAGCAGAACCGCATCTTGTCTCGCCCTGACAGACACTGTTCTTCCCAGCACTTCATAGACCCCTGGGGCAGTTGCAGTGCTGAAATCTCCTTTTGCCCACTATAATCAAAGGCAGCAAACTTCTGTTATGAACATTTGAATCTGGCTTTTCTTTGCCCTGCAATTACTGAAGCCACAAATGTCATGCACTAAGAGTTTAAAGCTTGCTGTATGGGCTGCTGTAAATAAATGTCACTTGTTGATAGAGTATTAAAAATTTGTTGTCAATTATATTTGTTCAGGGCTGTGAAATGAGCAATTCATGTGCTACTTACAGAGAGGTCCCAAACACTGGTTACAGTTGGTTGGATTTTATGTCCCAGATCAACTCCTTTTTCAACTTTCAGCTCTTTGGTCTGTAGCTTGACTTTGTAAGGTCTCCATCGGGAGGTGAAAGAAATTTTCATTACATGCTTGAGTAAAAATGTAGTCACAAGAACCAGTGTTTGCCCAGCTGTTCTGAAAGCATGTGATTTATTTAAAGGTTGTTACTCATCTGTCGTGTTTCAGCTGGACAACCAAACTCCTCTGTCATCAGCTGGGCTCCAGCTTGGACATGAAAGAGCCTGACAAGCCCAACCACTTGTGAGCTGGCCTGCTGGGTGATCTGCTCCATCCAAAGGGATGTAAGACTTAATCCATCAGCTGGGCAATTATCTCCGATTCCTGGTTCTGACCAGGACTTCCTTGCTCCTTTGTTCTAGTGTCCATTTGGATTTTTTATTCTCTGCTGTTGCTCTTTCCCTTCTCTTTTGGAGCTTGACTCCTGACTAACTTTCCTGTTCTGCAAAACAGCCTTTGTGGCCATATTTGAATCTCCATTTTTCTGGCCTTTGTCATTGTTTTTACCTTGCCTTTCAACTTGGTATCCACCTTAGTTTCTCAGTTCCTGACCTTGTTTTAACACTTTGTTGACATCGGCCTCTACAGCCTGATCCCAAGCACTGGCCCTCACTCTGCTGGATCCCCTTGGTAGTTCCCGTATCTGAAACATCCTCCTGCACAGTTAAATGTCTGGGCTGAAGAGCTCAAACAGCAGAAACCAGGGGACTGTTTAATGCCGTGTAGTCATTTTTACTACAGGTCCCATAAGCACTGTTCTTTGTTTCTGATCTTAGAACAGTCAAAATAAAAGCATTATTTTCTAAGGGAGAATGACTCTGGAGGCTTGGTTAAGAGCTTGGGTTTTCAAATCTGCTTAAAAAGGAAAAAAAATCTCCCTACTCCTATCCCCAGACTAAAACATTTTAAAGGTAGGAAAATAGGATAGTCTTCTAGCAAAAGGATGCTCAGAAGTGATGGCAACAGAAGGTCTCCAGTTCACCAGGGTAGGGAGACAGGGGGAGGAGGAAGCAAAAATTCTGCTTTCAGTCAAAGCCAGCAGGGGAGAGAGGAGACAAGGTAAGATATTGCTCCACGAGGAGAATGAACAGCTTTCACAATAAAGGGTTGTAATTATATGTGTCTTGCTAACTTTTCTTTTCTGGGAGATCATCTTGATGATATATTATGGAAGACAAGATGGCATTAGAAGTTGTTTTTTTGTCATAAATAAACATTTGTTTTCTCCAAGCCAACAATGCAACACTCCAGCACTCTGACACAAGTAGTTCTCTGCAATATGGCAGTCAGCCGAGTCATCTTGCTGCTTTATTCTTTATTGTTGGAAGTAATTACTGGAGGCATGGATTTACTGGGAGAGAGTCTTGGGAATGTCTCTTCTGGTTTTGTGTCCATTTGTTCCTTCCTGTATTCCTTACCATGGCACAAAACTTGTGAACAATAGAAGGCACCAGGCCACCAGAAACTAGGGGTTGCCCATAAAGTAAAACAATGTTGTAAAGAAATTTTTGGTGCTCAGACCTTAGAAAAGGAGACATACTGCTAGTGTTACTTATGGAAAAACACTGGAGTTTAACCTGGGAACTGTCTGAACTTGAGAGAAGTCTTCCAATACATCACAGACCAACTGAAATATCATTACATGAGCTTTTTGAGTCTCGCAGGTGTTGAGGTGGTCGGAGAAAGGATGTCTCATATCTAAACTGTGTACGGTGGGGGAAGACAATAAGGTGTTACATGAAAAATGGATTTATGGTGTGTGATAGTACATTACCCATTGCCTTTGCCTTTGAAAGTCACAGAAATCAAGAGATACAATGTCAAATCAGTATATTTGTTTCCCATTGACACAACCAGGCATGATGACATCAAAGGTACGTTCTGTGAAGAAAGAACACAAAATAGTTTTATGAACTGCAAGGATGACACCATGAAGAGAAAACAATGAATAAAACTAAGTAGCTGGTATTGATAGTACTTTCATGGAATTCTTGAAGTCAGAATAAATTGACCAAAGGTCACAGGCACTAACTTTGTTCACTTGGCAGCTTCTTTCAGAAGAATTGTGGAAATAATCACGTGCCCAACCTGACACAAGGGAGATGACCTGCAATGTAAGAGTTACAGCATCAGCCACCTAGCTCTTAAACCAGCATAGCTCTGGATTTCATACCAGAGGCTTACGACTTACAGTAAGGAGACAGTAGGGTAAAAAGTCACTGAAAAATAGGTGCATTCTGCACCAACTATTTTTAATAATTCCCATATTAGAAATTGATGTGACTGTGTCCAAAATAAGTATATATTTTATATAGATTTTTAAAAAGTCCATGATAATATTTCTTGTAAGATAGCTTTTTGCTGTCATGAAGAAAACTTGGAATCCTTATAATGTTATTAAGATGGTCCATCTTTATTCATGCTTTGAGATGTATAGGATAAATTTTCAGTATTTATGGCATTAAGGGAGATATAAAACAAGTCTAATGTCTGGGGTTTAGGACTAGGATCTTAGAAAACTTCTGCCAGTGTTGTGATTCATCTCCAGTTCTCTTCATTAGAAAGATTCTGTAAAAAATATGTAGTACCAAATTATTTAAATAAACATTTATATTCCTCAAATGTAGAAGGTCCTTGCCATTAAAAAGGATGGCATCTGGACGTTTTATCAGAGATGCAGAAATGCATTAATTGAGTTCTCCTCCCACCACAGTAATCTGGGTAGCTTCACTATTTTCTTTTAAATTTCAGCTTAAAAATGATTAACAATACCTTTGTTAGTATAGTTAGAATTAAACAATGTGCAAAACATGCTCAGCTGGCTGAACAGAAATGCAGAGAAGGAACAAATTTAAGACCAAGTTTTGGCAAATGTTTCAGCTCATTCTTCTGTTGAGCTTTGCTAATCTCTTTTGTGTATAGCATCATTGCATTAACTAGTGGAAATGCTCCTTCTCATAGGATTAGTACATTGTCTCAGACGTAGAATTTCTCTAACTTAACACAGGTTCAGTGACAGGGTCCAGATGTCCAGCAATAGCCAGAATGCAGTACACCTCTATTTTTATTCCCTTGTGGCCCAGAAGAGGCACAGTTCTGTAATTACAACAAGGTGTTCAGGTTTATACTGAACACAGACCCAACCTGATTTCAAGTCAAGTCAATGGGAAGTGGGTTAATAGCTCAACTCGTTGTTTATAGTTTGTGGAATGAAGAAGGGCTTTTCACTTCCAGTCATGGTTCTTTTAGAATTCCCTGCTTGTAATTCACAAATGTTGCTGTCAACATCCCTTTTCTTTTCTGCTTTTTCCAGATGTTTTTGTAGTTATTTACACAGTGCTTACCAGATCACTAGGAGCTGAGGGCCTCACTTCGCATAACAGAATTTGGCTATACTTTCTAATCCAAGGTAGATTTTTGTTAACTCTCACAGATGCCTATCACAATTATGGTTCTAGAGCCATGAGCAAAAATGTAGGTGAAAGATTTAACTTGCATAAGCATTACTATGGCTTTATTCAGTGCTTTGAGCATAGTATCTTTAGGTATTTTGCAGGAAGTATATGAACTCTTCTAAATAGCACCTTTGGAAGAGATAAGAACTTTCATTTAACCTTTCAGGGACCAGGCAGGTAATTGAAAGTGCTTCTCTAAAGCAACATGGTGGAAAAACATAAAATGATAACTTTGAACATTTGTGTCTGCTCCTCTATTGTACTGCAAGGCCATGCCTCTCTGGAAGGCCACGTGCTTTTGACAGTGATTTGGATTGGAATAAATAGTGAAAATGTACTCTATAGTAAAATGACCAGTGTGTCTCAGTATCAGTACACAAATCTTGAGCAAACTGCTAATTTACTGAAAACAAACCGCTAATTTATTGAAAACATTTCATTCTGTAAGACTGGAATATTTACTCTCCCATCATGTAAGTAATGTCTTTTAAAAGACATCACATTACTTCTAAAAGTAATGTCTTTTAAAAGACATCATCAATGATCAGTTGGATCACTGATGAATTTTGTAAGTACCCAGTACAGAAATGATTGTCACTCCATTATGATATAAGCCTCTTGCAGTTAAGATTTTCCTGACTGATTTTGAATATATATTGCTCATGTTTTGTGGTACCAGTTTGAGTTACCCAAGGAGGACTGAATTCCAGACAAAAATTGCTCAATATTTTGTGATTATAAGGTCTTATTCCAGTGTCTGAGAGGGAGAGTAGGTGTATGAAAAATCATAAAAAGAAAACCTCCCTGATGTCTCTTAAACTTTAACTGAGACTTACTAGTCATAAAAGCATTTTCCTTCCAGCTGTTTTTATGCAATGTGAAAATGTTGGTTATTAAAAACACATAATTTGCTTCAAATGAATCTTTGAATTATATTCAATTGCAATTAACCTTAACAGAGCTAATCAGCTATGGTTACTTAACATTTACATAATTGTAGTTACTTCTTCATTAAAATAAACAGTGTATTAGTGAAGTTGTATCTTTCTTCTATCTTTTTTTTTTTTTAATTATTTTTAAAGTTATAATAGAGACCTAAATGATACACTTGATAGATCTATTGTGATAATGAATTAGCAACATGGCATTTTCATGTTTGGTACAGAATGTGTTTTTGTAGTCCCAGCACAGTTTCAGAGCAACATGAAAATTTCTCTGCCTGAAAATCATGTGTGCTTGCATCCTAGTACAGATAGAAAGTTTGTATGAACCAGCCCCTCCTCTAGGCCTTGGATAAGCAGCTGCTGATGTCTAAGCTGAAGTGCATTGGAGTTTATACAAAGTGGTCTTTATGAGAAATGACCTCTTAATAGCATTGTTGGCCTGAAAGAGTAGTGTTAGAAACAATCATTAAACTGGAAAATCTTCATTTCTTATCCTCTCTCTGTTTCCTCTCCAGTCTCCTCTGAAGCTAATAAATGCACCTAGCATCTTAGAGAATGATTTAAAAAAGCTTTTTAAAGGTCATAAGTTGCAATTGTTTTTGCACAGTGTCATTTTTAAAGCTTTTAGTGTAGTCCTATGCAGTTCTGTTTGAGTTTAGGAAAACCATTTCAATATACGCACTTCTAGGAGAAGATTCTACCTTGGCTGTTCAATCCTTCACTGAATATCAAAGGCACTTTGGAAAGCAAAAGGCCATTTTTCATGGGTGTGGTATTCACTGTCATGCTTAGATTTTTAAACAAGCCTTACCTCTCATTTAGATGACAAATAAGTAATAAGAGTTCAGGGAATACAACTCTTCTACTCTTCCTGAACCCCTTACAGCAAGAAGGATGCAACCAGGAAACTGCAGTGATTGGGAACAGAGAATGAAGTTCTTAGGCTAGCATAGCTACAGTCTACCTTTATTCGAGGTAGATTGCAGTATTGTGTTCTATTCTTTAATATTTATGGACCATTTTGTAGATGAATAGCATAATCCATAGCATTGTATTACTACAGTGATTGGGACTACTGCTGTGAAATAGTCTTAGTATTTTTTAATAAGGGTAGTAACTGGAAAATTATCCATTAGGGATGTAACCAAGCTTGAAAATGAGTAATGTGAATGATGCTCTTTAAAAAAAAAAGTCCTCCAAGACAAATAAACACTCACTGCCAAACCCTTATTTTATTAAATTAGCTCCCTTTGGTTAGTACTTGGTGTTTGTCTTTTTAAATGTCACCAGTGTATCTTATATCTTTAAAAGTTCCCATTTGTGCCATCCCTAAAACTCAGCTGAGCCATTGTCTGAGGTGATAAAACTTTGACAAGCTTTTTTTTTTTTTTTAAGTTAGAGCACATCATTCCCTTTGTCTTAATGTGCTTCTGTCAATACAGTTTATAAATACATAAATTATAGTAAAATTTGCATGTCAGATTTTGTGCCCGTAGTCCTTGTCAGGGAGACAGCTGCTTTATCTTGGTTACTGGTGAGGCTGCAGCTCCTCACAAAGAAGGAAAAGTAGTTTTAGATTCTTGCATTTTATCTGGCTCTCAGGAAAAAAGTATGATTTTTTGTGAAAAGTGCAAAGATTACTGATACAGTGGGAAAAAATAGATACCCTGAAAGGAGAATATTGAACCAGAGTTCCCTCTTGTCATCCTTTAATCAAAGATAAGCTGAAAGGTGACATTGTTATGATTTTTACTAAGGTTTCATGTAGTGTTGGAGGTAAAACCATATGCAGGGATTGGAGACAATGGCTCTTAATGTATCCCGTAATTACTCAAATCTTACAAGAGCCCTTTTGTGATCTCTTCCATCTGCAGCAGCAACTTTCCATATGGTATTTTGGTGCTATATACACAGGATAATAATCCCCCACAAAGTGAAACCACAGCCTGGTTAAAAACGCCAATGTTCTGGTTCTCACTGGGCTCTTATCTCCTGTGAAGATTTTTATCTGTGTAATAGCAGCTTTCTGTGGTCATGAATGCTTGGTCAGTCCTGCCTTCTTCTAACAAGCAGAGCACACTGGATGGATTGAGTGTGGATGTCATATCACTTGCAAATGTTGTGGATAGTATTTGTTTATTATTATTTTGATTATTTCATTTTTTGATTTCTGAGGAGCACAGTGTTTTCAGAGGCAATATTTCATGTTCTTTGATATCTTCCATTGGTTCTCTTTCATGTGACTTCAGAGGAACTTTCCCAGGAAGAGCTGTTGCCCAGAAACTCACCCACTTGTCCCTGTTAGCAGAATCTCATCTTGTTCTGATGAAACCTGCTGAATGGTAATGGCACAATTTAGTACAATTACAGAAAATCACCTCTTAGGGGTTGTGAGTTTAATCATGAATTAGCTGGTTTTCAGTGATCCTCTTTCAAAAGATATGGTACATTTTGAGGATTGTAATTTCTATATCTTGATCAAGGAGAATATAATTTCTAATTTATGCCTAGCACAGCCCAGGTTTCATGTGTTTGCACAGCTGTAAATTTGGAAGTGGTTAGTCCTGGCTTTCTTTTGAGCTTTTGCACTTATGCAGGCAAGTCCCTTGACCTCTTAATGTTTTATGTTTTCCATCTGTAAAATAAGGATAGTGATGCTTTTCTCCCTCAATGGATTTTGGGAGGCTTATTGACATCTGTGAAGAGCTTTGAGGCCTTTGTATGTAAAATTCTGAAAAGGATCTGAGTGTTAAAGGTGAATTGTGGGGTTTGGAGGAGCACAGAAAGTGTGTGGTTCACAGAGAGAAATATTATACGGTTACTGAAGGCACCAGTGTAGATAAATGTGATTGTCTGTAAGTGCTTGGTTGAAGGACGTATCTTTGAGATACTGAAGAGATGTGTGATCCAGGTCATTTTCTATCAATAACAGTGGGAGGTAGCTAATTTAGTCCTTATGGGCTGTAGAGATTTGGGAGGGGCTACAGGGGACACAAATTGAGCAAATAAGTGGGAAAGTTTTGAGGAGATGGTGGAGGAAATTGAATGGAAAGATGCAACTCCAACAAGGCCAAGTCCTCTGATTCATAGTACCGTGCTGATGGTGCATACAACAGAGGAACTGGCGGGGTGGGTTTTGTCTTATTTCCTTGAGCGTTGACTTCCAAAGTGTTGACTTCCAAATAAACAGCAAGGAGGAACTGCCATTAGAGAATGCATAATCAGGCTGGATTTGTGCTCTAGGGCTGAGGTAGACCTTAGCTGAGGTCTGAGAAAAGATGTGAGGATGCAGCATCGTTTTAGAGCTGATTATATTGACAAATATACATCACAAGAGTGGATTTCCTAGGTGGGAGCACATAGACCTTGGCGTGAGCCCTGTTGTCCACTTCAGACAGGGTTTCATGTGGCATAGCCGAGAACATTTGCTGCTCTTCAGGGTCCTCTATTTTGGACAGGCTGCCCTAAGGCTAAGAGAGAGAAAGGCAGCATAGACTAAGGAGCAGCTAAACTTGGCAAAAAAGGCCTTGTTTAAAGGCAGAGACTTCATTTGAAAGTTTATCACACGATAAAGTCATGTGGCATGTTTCTGACAAATGCACAAGCAGAAACACGGACAAATGAACAGATTTCTTCAGCTAGTTCTGAATTGCCTTCTTTTAATATGCTAAGCTATATGAGTTAGTCATTAATTTTTCTGTTATGGATCAAAGTTCACATATAAAATGATGAGGCTTCATAGGAAGCTGTTGACACATGAGAAGCTGACACACCAGGGTTTTTAGGCAAGAATAAGTCATTATGAAAGTTTTTGCAAAGCAATATCCTCAGCTAATTAGATCTTTCCCAGTTACATTTGCTTGACAAGAGGAGGGAGGAGGAGTGGAATAAAATAAACAAACACCAGTGAAAAGAGGAAATTAGAAGAGCAATTGTTAAAAGTTGTTAATTGAACCATTAAGTACTTCATTATAAAGCAGCACTGTGATAACAGAGTGCCCAATGCTAATTGTTTATGTTGAAGCAGCACTAAATGACCTGGACACAGTCATGAACTTTGGGGATGCTGAAAGGGGAACATTCATGGAGGTGTGAAAGCAAGTGTGTGTGGAGGAGTAATTAAAATCCCTGGCTTCTGGCTTCTCTTTAGTATGTATCTGTAGCTCAGTTTCCTTTCTCTGTTGTTCTGTATAGGTAATAAGGTCACGTGTGTGTCTGTCCTTCTGTCTATCTGTGTGGCCACACACAACCTAGGTCTATGCCTCCAACTTTTTTCATGCCCAGCCAGAAGTAGCCTGTGCCACATACATTCACGCGTGGCATCTGCAGGGAGGCACTCAGGTTATGTTCTCATGTTGCTCCTGAAAGCCCTTCTCTTTCAGTGCATCGTCAGCACACTGCAGTGGTCAAGCTCTTCACGTTCGTCAAGTGCTGAAAAATGACAGTTTTCTTTCTGGGTTACGAGTGGGTGCTTTCTTGTTGCAGGCCTTTGATGAAGCACACTGGCAAAGTAAGAATAGGATGTAATGCCATCTATAGCTGACCTCTGAAATACCCTATTTATCTGTGTCCCTGCTGTAGTTCACAAGCAAGCCTTTCCCTGAGCACTTGACATATTTTGCTGATACTGCACCACAGGTCTTGTGCTGGAGTAGGTACAGAAATCAGCTTAGCTTGAACCAATTGTTTTTCAAAAGCAAAGACAGAAAAAGCTTGTTAAGAGCTAATTGTTAATATTGGTTTGGAAATTGATTAATGACTTTCCTTGCTAAGTAGCTCTTCTAGAGCTCAGATATAAAATACAGTTGTTGATGTAAAATGGCTGGGATATTTTCTACTGAATGGACTGTAAAGGAACAAATGTTTCATATTCAAAAATACAGACGTAGCTTTTATTTCCTGTAGAGGATCCCTTGATATTGTTCACAGATATTATGTTTCTCTGTCTCCTCCCAATATTTTAATCATAAATTCACTGTCTGTGAGGAAATCAAGATAAGTTGCATCTGCAGTTCTCCTCCCTTCACGTATGACTATGTGCTACGGTGAGACATGAATGCAGGACCAAACCTCATGGTGGCAGTGATGCTCCCTGCCCTCTATACTTTCCCCCAACATGGAAGATTTCTGCTAGATAAATCTAACAGTGGTATTAAGTTGCTCTTTGACATGGATAACAGTGTCTGCTACTCCTTGCCAGCCCGCTCTGCTGACCTGTTCAGCTTTATCTGGTTATCCTTAAAAGACTCTGAGACTGGAAGCAGACCTGAGCCTGGCCTGCGCTTCCCCGAAGGGCTGTGGTGTGGGCTACTCTAACAGAGAGAGAAAAATGAGACTGAAAGTTTTAAAAAGAAAAGTGGAGACCTCATAGGGAAAAAGGTGGAACTTTGTTCTTTAAACACTCTGTAATCTAATTTTCCATCTGAAAAAGCAGGACCTGTCACATGGTTGCTTAAAGAGTAAATTAATTTACCATAATGGCCCTGTGTTCTCTAACCACAGATTTTAATTTTGTCACACATCCACGCTTTTTAGTGTCAGATTTTCTTAATGCAGTTATATTTCTATTATTAATTAGACATCTACAAATGAGTGAAGTGGAAATGAATTTTATCCTGTTTGATTCTGCCAAAAGTCTGAAACAGAGGTTGGGGAAATGAAAACTGACCCATTTCTCTTGGTGGGGAAGACTGTGAACTCCGTAATTGCTTTGCCACCACAATATGGCATTTTGTCAAATATTTCAAAACTCAGTGCCTTTGTAGTGCACGTTACCGTTATCTGCCTTCTGGCATCTGTTGCTTTAATTTCTTAGTGCCCTGCCTGTGGGCACTATTCTGACCTCACACTTTTTTCCAAGAGAAGCTGAGAGCGGTACAGTGCAGTGTCAACCTACAGCCTGCTGGGAGGGAGCTAGAGGTTGTGTGATGCCAAAGAGCAGGAGAGGGGCAGAAGTTCAGTTAGTCATCAGTGGTGGCGTAATGCTCCAGATCCTGGACTCACTGCTGAAGGTAAGCACTTGCAAATTGTACACCAGCAAGTATGTTAGTCTGTGAGCAACAGTGGATGTCTTTTCTAGAAAAGATGGGACTATGACTGAGACATAGAATGAAATTAATTTGGCAGTGGAATGTGAAGATGGCAGTAAACACAGTTTTGTACCATTGTGTTAGAGAGTAAAAATGCCCCATGAACTGAGAGCTGTTCAGCGCTGTTCTGCATTGTCATCATCTCTGGATGGCCGTGGTTCTGTGCTGCCTGTGCCAGGTTCTCATCCTTCGTGGGGGCAGCTGCAACAGAGCTGTGACTATATGTAAAAGAAGAGCCCATGTTAACATGGAGAATGCTCAGTCTTCGTTAGAAATGTGTCCCTAATATATGAGGACAAGACCATTCTCAAGAGAGTAAATCACGCCAAGTTGTGGAACAGTATTTTAATCCGTGTTTGGAAGAGATATGCTAGACCATTTTGCTTGTGACTTACAGCTAAATCATTTAAATTGTGAGCTTAATCTTGAGGTATTTTTACTGCATGTTGTTTAAATAGTGAAACTGGCTTAACGGGAGAAGAGTTTATTAAATTGAATTTCAAATAAGGGTTGAAATCCTGTAGATTGCATTTTATCTCAGTTAATGGCAATACTAGCTCAGTTTCTGAGTTGCATCATAATATGGAGATGAGATTTCTGTTTGAGATTGCAGTGGGTATTGCCAAGTGATTGATAACACTAATTTTCTGGCACTTCCACTGCATGCCTACTGTATTAATTGCTAATTGTTTTAAGGTACACTATTATGTGTTTGAAGTTGGGGCAGGCAGAGGGTTGTCCTAAAGTGGCAGGTAGTGAGTGCTATGAAGGCAAGTGTGGGTCTTTAATGTACTCGGTGCAATGAGGGCTTGGATGTTGCTTTCTAAACTGCAGCATTTTTCACTCAGTGTCCAGCTGTTCCCATAGCCTGACTGAAAGCTTGTTAATCTCGATGCCTTCCAATTTACTAGACAATAAGTAAAAGGCTTAAGAAGCAAAGTCTGATGGAACAGGACTTGTTTACTCAACTCTCAGCTGCCACTGACAGTGCACTTCATTGCCTTTAAACTGGCTCTGCTCTCCGAGCTCTGGGCTGGCAGGGCTCTCACATCACTGCCCTTGCCTCTCCAGGCAGAGCACCCGGGCTCCTTAATGTCCTATTGCTCAGGCTCCTTCAAGAGACATTTGAGCTGGTCTGTACATTTGTACGGCTGACAGCCAAAGACAGATTGCCCTCTAGATGACAGGGCTTTGACTGCCTCCCGCCTTTCCCGTAGTTGTCTAAACTCAGGCAAACTGGCCATAATATGCCACCAAATTGGAAAATTAGAGAGCATAGTTCTCTGTCATATCTGTGCCAGCAATAATAAATGCAAAACGTGCATCATTTCCAGTCTGGTAAATGTTGTCTTTTGGGGCTTTTTTTTTTTTTTTTTTTTTTTTTTTTTGCATTGGTGTAAATGACAATGGCAGAACACTTCAGAAAATTGGGTCATGGATAATTCTGACTAGGTTCACTTTGTGCCCATTTCCAAAGTATGGTTCATTAGCAGAGGGTTTCATGAGCTCTATGCGTCCCACTACTGGGGGTGGTGGCTTCTGTGCCTGTCCTACCACAGAAGTTAGGAACCCAACAGCTATATATACACATACAACAGCTATATATACACATTAAGAGAGCATATAAATAAGAACAGAAGAATCTTTATATGAAGAAACCTTTCGATGTTTCTGTCTGTATTTATCTTAAAATATTAAATCTACTTGATTTGCCATTGCAAAGAGATCTCTCGCTACTCATCAAAGTATAAAGAGGAAAATTTTGCATTAAATGTTCTCCTAATTTGAATGATAAAACATATTGAAAGATTAAAGCAAAAAAAAAAAAAAAGTTTATTAATCTTGTCTACCACAGTGCCAAAGTCTTACACTTCTGTTTAAACAAGCATTCTTGTTTTTGTATTTCTGACTGGATAATCAAAAAAAAAAAAAAGAGGTAATCAATAGAAACCCTGCACACCACTTAGTGATGCCCCTGAATGGCTGGTTATTGGTTATCTATTTAAAAACCTCACCATGCAGGCAGGTCAGTACTGAGGTGATCAGGAGTGTGGCTTCTTCCAGAAGTGCAAGTGAATGCACAGGAGCCCCACCACATCATCTGTGGAAGAAGTCAAATATACATTTTTCAGAATCTGTGTCCACTGATCAGCACTGTCCGTATTTCCACTGAGGAAGGCAGGCTGTGTGTGTAGGAGCTCTGGTCTGTGTACTCTGTCAGCCTGACGCTTTCCAGACATCCTGGAGTCAGCACTGGCAGTCAGGCCATGTATCTCCTATATAGACAGGCTCGTCATTACAGGAACATTAAATCCAGAGTCTAGTGTTGTCTACGCTACAACCATTACTCAGAAAAGCCAGCAGATTGCTGCAAAAATAGGTAAACGGTGAGTTACAGCTAAAAACAGTAGTCCAATGTCTAAAGCAGTATCACTGTCAGACGTGCTTGCCTACTGCTGCTCCCAGATAAGTGAATGAAAGCAAAATCAAATACTGCATTTTCTTGTGTACTTCTCTGTATCATTTACTTTTCTCTGCACACCAAAATGAAAGGAAATTTGTACATCATTAAAGAAACCTAAACTCTGGATGCAGAAATTAAAGGTAAATGTATCATTTCAGAACATTTCTCTCTTCATTTCATGGAGATACTGATCGCAAGGTTCCTAATGTTAAGGGTTTCTCTTGTACTTTCCCATCTAAAGTAGAGCCACTGAAGCTGGCAGACTGGACTGCAGTGCCAGCACTGTTCTGATGACAACTGTCTGGACATTTACAGTGACTTCAGGTCCCTTTTTACCCCTCTACTGTCTGAGGAAGAACCCCGGGGACTGAGATGAGAACGGCTGTCTAAGACTCCATGGGCAATGAGGGATATGCAAGATGCAGTGTTCAAAAAAGTTGTCCCAAGCGTGATCTGCCTTCTCCTGTGTTAGTTATTTGGCTGTTGTAACTGTTGACAATTTAGGGACTGGGGAAGGAAATTGTGTCAGATGAAAAGCAAATGTGTGGAGGTGGCACCAAGGAGTCAATTCAAGCACATAAGACAAGAAATGTAACTCAAATTTTAATTTCTCAAAATTTAGACCTTTTGATAAGGAACCATTTGATTTTGTAATATTTTTATTTTATTTTATTTTATTTATTTATTTTTTCAGATTCTTTCCTGCTTTGCAGTAGTTAGAACAATCTTTCCTTTGGTGATGAGATGTCATTCTGAAAAAGTAGGCTGTAAAAATCTTTTGGGGTCCTCCTCTTTGGGGAAATGCTACATGAATTGTGTGTTAGATTGCAAGGTAACTGCCAGGAAATGAGATGTTGCTTCTGCTTATTGAACAGCCAGCTTGCTGCTGCTTGCTTCCCTCAACACATGGCACTTCTCAGTTATTGTCATACAAATCTTTGCGTTTTGGTAGAAATAATGTGTTATGGAATAATTCACTGTACATGCAGTAAGCCTGCTGTTACCTATCTTGGCTTGTGTTTTTATGACAATATAAAGGACTCGTGTGGAAACTCCTACTAGTCCAGTGCTGCTGTTGCTTACAAGATGGTGTATCAGTTCCCTCAAATGGGAAGGATACATATTGCCTGAACAGGAGCTGAATCACAGACTTCTTAGCTCGTGGTTGATAGCTCAGTGAGAAATCAGGCACATGTAATTGCTAGATAACATTCTGGCTGGACTGCACAGTGCACTTTCCTTGGGACACAGTGTGCAACTGTGCTGTGTGGCTGGTGATTCTGCAGCAGTGTGTGTCCATCTGCTTCATTTCCTGCCATCTCCAGAGGCTTAAGGAGCTCACTTGATTGCTGTTTTTTTACTGACTCCACAAATCAATCTCGTGGCAGTATGTGAAGCCTCTTGCACTGTCCTTCTGGCAGGAACTTAGAAAAGGTACTATCATGAGGATGAGGTCTAAAAACTCCAAGAAAAAAGACTTTTTGGTCTTATAAAAGATGACATATTCACCAAACATGGCCAGACACTCTGCTCATATGTCTAATGCTGGAATCATTTTTCTCCATGCGCCATTGGATTATAGTAGGGAGAGAAGATGGCTTCTCAGCTGCCTTGGGGCTGAGTATCTATCTGGATTTAAGTGGCTTCCTTGATGCCAAGCATGGAAGACCTCATACTCTGATGAGAAAACACACTTGCAGCAATTTGTGCACATTGAAGTTAGTGGAGCTAACTGTTACCTCTTCAGCAGGAAGTGTGGTAGGCATAGTAGGACATTTAAGATAGCCCGATGTCTTACTAGTAGTGCTAAATGAAATCCTAAATAGATATCCATAGCTGACCTCTCAAGTCACCAGTTTTGTGATGTAGGACAGGACAGACCCATATCAGACAACAAACCAATCTTTTTTTGTGTTACGAGTAATGCCCGTAATGAGCACAAAGCTCCTTTTCCTGAGCAGAGCAGTCTCTGCTCCTCCCCTCTCGTCTTGACACTTTTCTTCACAGATTAAACATTCCTTTGGCACCAGATTTCATTGTTTTAGTTTATTTATTTATTTATTTTTCACTAGGCTTGGGAGTGCAGTTGCATCAGCAGGTTTGCTCTCTGGCTTGCAGAAGGAACCTGCTATTGCTCTCCAGTGACCAGCTATGAGAGTTACAACTAACAGCAGTGTTGTGCTGGTTCCCCAGAGCGAGGCTTTAAACACGCTGTCAGTTGATAATGACTGTAGGTCGCTATTATTCTGGCCTAGCTGTGAACCAGTGACCTAGAGAAGAAAAGCTTGAAGTGTCTTTACCATGGCCCTGAGCCATTCAGGCCTTCTTCTCAAGCTATGTAAGGAAATAATTTGCACTGTTGTTCTATTTATATATTAGTGGAGCTAATGAGAAGCAATGTTTCTCAATTTTTGCTCCCTATTTTCAGTAGTGCAGTTCTATTGCCCTTGGTCATGGGAGACCAATGATTAATGGGCAGATTGGAAGCGGATGGCTAAAACTTGCCTCCATGAGAAGGCCAGGAGGTCTATCCAGCCAACCATTAGAAGCTCATTACTACAGCAATAAAAGGATTGATCCCTTCATAAAGCTCCCTCAGAACTTAACAATTCACCCACGTGCAATTACATACTGGCAGTATAAAGAGGCCACTGATAAATCACATTTTTTATTTCTAAAGGCAAGAGGGAAGAGAGATATTAATACACTGCAGCATATGGAATTAATATAAATTAGGAACTAATAAAACAAGCTGCTAGGAGCAGTGCTGCCATTGCAAAATTTTGAAGAACTTGACAGTAGCAGTCAGTTCATTGCAGGGCAGGGACCAGGTTCTTCCCATATCAGGTGATTTGACTCGGAGGAAATATGCATCTTAAGCAGATACAGAGGGCAACAGAAGTGGCTGGCAATACTGAAGTTACCACAGCTTGAAGCAGTGCCCTGAGAAACAAAGACACTGAAGTATAGAGAGTACTGCATCATTACATGCAAACACAGAACCAAAGCGTAGCTCCTCCTCCCCATTGTTTAGAGTTTGTAGTTTTCTAGATTGTAATGTGTGACAGGATAAGTAATAGATCTGGTGAAAAAAAAGTTGTGAGGGATAAGGGAGAAACAGTACGGTGAGATATTGATTCTCTAGGTTCTCTCTGTCTTTGCGTGTAACAGAGGGCAAATCTGCACTGAGATGAGACCAGCTGAATACCATTAATTGCCTGAAATCTGCTCCTCTGGCCTTAGTCTTCAGAAACCTCATTAAAATACAGGTCTGCGACCAGAGTTGTTTGCTCCTCCCCAGATAGTCTTACAAGATAAACACTGCTTATGCAAAGGAAATAAACTGCAATAGCAGATTGATACAAATAGACCACTTCCAAGAAAGGGCTTTTTAGCAGCCCCACTTTGCTTCGCATAAGAATAAGCTGATAGCCATGCTTTTGCTTATTCTTCCTCTGTGTCCCCTTTCAGACAGAGCAATTGACTGCTCTGAAGCTCTCCTCAGTGCATTTCATAGGGCCCCGTAGTGCTCATCATAAGGCTGTTTAGAAATCAGCCCAGGAAATTCACTTGATGTAGTTCTTCGGTTTGCAATATTCTCAAACATTTTACCTTATATAGAGCAACGGGGGGACTTGCACACTAATTTCACTTCCAGTTATGTGTGCAGGCCTTCCCGTAGGGTGCCACGTGGTTCAGCATTGGATTTCAGCAGCATGCGTGGTGGTCTTCCCTGTGAGTCAGTGCTAAAGCAATGCTCAGGCATAGTGCTGCATGGGCCATGGATTTCTGTATGCCTTCACAAGTGATTTTAGATGCGCTAGCATCTTTATGATGATAGATCAGTAATAATATCACTTGGTACTGGCTCTGTTTACTACTAGAAAAGCAGAGTAGTTTTGTGCAAACCGCAGTTCAAGAAACGTTACTAACTGGAGGCCTAATTCTTTGATAGCCCAGATGCCACTAGATATGCCCTTCTGCACTCCAGACATCCCAGTCCATTTAGGATAAATGAAGTACAAATTTGAGTGAGGTAATATTGCAAAATGGGAGCTTTTCCTCCCCAAGATGTTTTTTTTTTTCTAGAACTGTTTTTAAGCAGCTATGGAGAGCTGATTGAATAAACCCTGATTTCTTCTGACCACATTGACCTGCATTTATTTTCCCTTTTGGATTTTACAAAAAGTTGCTAAAATAAATGGGCATTGATCTGTGTGCTTATTTAATTGCATAACCATATGTTTTCCTCTGCTTTCCGTATAATAAGCTTCATGGACACACAGTTGTTGTCACTGAATTTTTGCAATTTACGAACATCAGAATAACTGACAGCTAAGACCAACAAATCATCTTTTTGTTTTCTCATTCCCCAAATACATATATTTTCACTGAAATATTTGAGAAGAGTACTGCTTGATTTGCATCGTAAATACAAACAGTTTTAATGTCCAGACTGTTTTCTGTTTGGATTAGAGTCAAAAGTTTGATTACACAATTATAGCGGGAAAAAAGATGCAATGCTAAACAAAAAGTTTTGAAACTCTGAAAAAAAAAGCTGTAGAAATTTTAGATTAAAATGCTATTTTAACAGCAAATTTTTTGTCATAATTTCTTTTCTTACCAACTTCGGTGATAGTAGGGATTTTAAGAAGTCAGCAGAGTCTTAGTTTATAATGCAGCAAACATTAAACACTTAAGACACGAATGCATTTTATCTAAAATAAAAATCTGTAGCTGAATATAGGCCATTTGAGAAGAAAACTCTTCTTTGCCTCACTGTTGGTTGATCCATAAAAGAAAAGTTGATGAATTTAGGCGAGTTCATAGGTCTAAAGGAGGCAAGAACTGCTGTCGGCCTCTCTAACCATGAGGGTCTCTGCAAGGTTAGCGTGAGAGCATGTCCTCTCCTCCTGCTTCTGAATAGCAACTCTCCCATGCATAGATTCAGGATCTCCACTGACAGTGCTGTGGCAATGTGTGCATCTACTCTTAGCAACCGCTTTCTTTTCATTCTCCTTTCATGACCTGAGTTCCCCTCGAGGGATGGATTGCATATTTTAAAGGCATAGTTTTAAAGCTACAATATCTGGAGCATGAGAGAATATTTAGGAAAGTATTGCTATCTGCTTGCCCTAGTTTTATACTTCTCCCTGTGCATTTACTATATCCCAGGAGAGATAATACTGAGTTAGATTAACCTTTTGTCTGACCAGAATGATTGTTATATCTGCATGTACCTTCATTTAATGTATATCCGATTTTAGAAGTTAGTAGTACTCCAGAGATCTCCACAAAGAGTTGTTTTTCTTTGCAGGGCATCTTCCTGAACATTCATTTCTGTGTGAAGGTTCTCTATGTTACATTTGCTGTCTGTGGCGTAGCAGGCAACTACGTCTTTGCATCTTGCACTCAGAGATGCAAGGCGTGAGGTCTTTGGTTACCCTTGGAGGACAGGACATGGAAGAAGAACTCAGGCACTCATTTCTCCTAAGTGCGTGATGGCCAGATGACACACAGTCTTCCAGAGTTTAGATATAAGTTGCAGGCATCACCTGACATTTTTAGGTGGCATTTCCATAGAAAGTGATGATGTGAATTAGCTTTAGTAGTCTCTGGATAGTGTTAAGTAGGCATCTACAAGCCTAGGGATTTATAATTATAGTTCTCCAGAAAACAGCTTTGTTTTAGCCCACATGCAGCGTGGGGTTTAGTAGTTGTACAGACTTAGCAGGATGTTTCACAAAGACACAGTGTTGTTCCCAGGCAGAGGCATATCCTGCTCTAGGAAATGGGAAGAACATTTTTCAAAAGAAGAGGCAGGTGAGAAGTACTGACGTAGCTGTATTGTTGGTTAGTTCCTCAGGAGAGGAACTAAAGGCGACTCATAGAAGAACAAAACTTCAAAAACCTTCACTGAGGATTCGAATTAGTGAGATAGAAGAAGATCTTCTTGTGACCATGCTGCACCAAAACAGGCAGTACTACCAGCTACACAGTGTGTGTTCAGTGTATTCAGAGCTGAGTGACATATTACATCTTCTTTCCTGAGCAGGTATCCTCTTTCCCACAGCCATTCTGTGGCACGGTTCCATACAGGGTTGTACAGGAAAATGCAGGGAAAGCATTAGTGCATTCTTCCATCCTTCCATCATCAAAATCCTCTTTTCTATAAGAGGATAGTCCAGGACCTATGACAGAGGTCATGATGGAGACCAGAAGGTGGCCAGGAGCCTAACAGAGTGTGATAAGCAGCAGATGTAAAACTGCCCCCTACAGACTACAGCAAGCTGACTTGTCAAAAACAACATAATGTATTGTACGAACAGTGCAGTCAAAGCACACGTCTAGCAGCAAATTCAGTATTACAGAATACTGTACAGGCTCAGGAGAGCTGAGTTACGGGTGTTGTGGGAGCTATAACAGTGACTTTCCTGGCTTTTTTGCATTTTCATGCTTCTTCTTCATGCATGCATTTTGGGAGAAGAGCCATTTCAGAACCTGAAAAAAATCTTTTTGCAACAAAACCATATCAGTGAAAGGGAGCTGTTATAACCTGAGAAACTACAGAGACAAGGTAATCCTTAAACTCAAAAACAGGGAAGATTTCACCCACATCTTGGTATGTGTTTCTGCAGTGGGCTGCCATTATGAGTCTCAAGACTCCTTAGTTCTCTAGAATAAAAAAATGCCTGGGTAGTACTTCAGTACTATTGTATTTATTAGCAATGGAGCAAGATACTAAAAAGGCCATAGAAAGCAATTATTTTCCTCTTACCTCAGTCATCAGAGGTCTCAGCACAGTTGTGACCGCTTAAACCTTATCCACCAGAATAATCCCTAATGATGTGAAAACCCTCCAATGTCTCCTGCCAAATGATCTGCTTGAACAATAGTAATAGAGGTATTCTTTACACAAAATACCCCATTTCCACCAAAACATGAGTCCCTTTCATTTTCATGTAATATTCATGTGTGTGTGACTTACCAGCTCTGTACTCTTCTCACAACCCATCAGAACCATTCCTCCCGATGCTTCCCCTTAGCTCACCAGGCCAGTACTTCATGCAGCATCTCCTGAGCACCTTATTTAAGCCATTTCCCTAACAGCTGCTCCAGAGTCACCTTGCAGGTTGGCCCTGCTGAAGGGCGCTGTGTTAGATAGGGAGGTGACAGGTGAAAAGGCGAGATGGGCAGAGCCTGTGTGTGCAGACAGCAGCGAGCAGAGGCATGTGCAGCAAGTGCAGTGGCTGTAACTGGTGCAGTGTAAATGCCTGGTAGGCCTGGTGGCAGGTTCCACAGCAGTGACAAATACTTCCGGTGTGCCTGACTGGTCTGATAAATTATTTCCAGTATCAAAGCAGGGTTAGGCACTGTACCAGCATCAGCTTAACGTTTAAGAGCTCTGAGCAGAATATCTAACCCAAACCGGCTTGTTGTGGGCTCCATTTTGAAATCACCTGCAACCGATAGTCCTAATTTTTCAACAGGACAGAAATTAACACAGATTTCAAGGGCCATTCTAATACAACTTTGAGACTGTGCCTAAACTTTGCCATATGCTGAAACTGAGGCCATAGCTCTGTTATGGATCAAGGCCACAGGTGAAAGTCCTGCCATATTCAAGCTAGAAACCTACTGGGCTTTGTTTTGTTTTGGCATTTGTTCTTTATCACGTTGCTCCAATCACAATACCTTTTTCTCTAGTACCAACAAATACTTTGCTCAGTGCATTTCTGTATTGTAACTTCTTTTTTGTTGTCACTGGTCATACGTGGCTGTATAAATAATTCTTTCCTTAGACTGAGGTGCTAGTGCTCAGAAAGCACTGTGCTGGCACATCAAACTACGCACTGCATCTCTGCCTCTCCTTCCAGCTAGAGCTGGGATACCATCAATATGTTAATTCAAGGCAGCAGAGAGCAGAACTCCCTACCTGCATCTTTTTAAACTCACACATCTTCTAATCAGATTCCTAATTGGGACCTAGGGGACCCACTATGCTTTAATAATACATTTGACAAAATCTCTCTTTTTCTTTTAAAATCCTTAATTATGAGATGCATTTTAAATTAGTTTGATCAGGGTGAATATCTACATGTTCCAGGCTTCCCCTTCCCCCCCCCTTCCTTTTTTTTTTTTTTTTTAAGATCAATACACACAAATGCTCTGGTGTCAGACATGAAATGCTCCATATGGACAATTTATTTAATCCATCCATTGTATGGATCCAGTCACTACACAATAACTTTATTTTTGATTCAGTTGTTTTTGTTGTCTTGGCTTCTTCAGTGACCACAGTGATTGATATATGTATTGCTGTGGTCAGATTGATTTCTGTCCCAGACATTTTGAAGGACTATATAAGATACCGTGTTGGAATTTTGGAACTGACAATATAGACAAATAATTTGTGTGGTATACGTTCCATGGACACTGCAGGAAAATAAATCAGTTCATCGCAACGTTTCTGTAGGCAATTTCTCTTACAGAAATTGTGATTGGTGATTGGCACCATGTAGTGGGTTTACGTGGCACGGTTTTGGTAGCAGGGGGCTGCAGGGGTGGCCTCTGTGAGAAGAGTCCAGAAGCTGCCCCATGTTAGATAAGGGACAGTTTCAGTTGGCTCCAAAGGGACCCACCGCTGGCCAGAGCTGAGCCAATAAGCAATGTTGTTTGCGCCTCTGGGAAAGCAGATTTAAGAAAGGGGAAAAACAAACAAACAAACAAAAAACCTGCTGGACAACAGCAGCTGAACGAGTGAGGAGTGAGAACCAGCCCTGCAGTCCCCAAGGCCAGTGCAGAAGGAGGGCAGGAGGTGCTCCAGGCATGGAGCAGAAGTTCCCTGCAGCCTGTGGAGAGGCCCCTGGTGGAGCAGGCTGTCCCCCTGCAGCCCATGGGTCCCACACGGAGCAGATCTCCACGCTGCAGCCCGTGGAGGAGCCCCCGGTGGAGCAGGTGGATGTGGCCTGGAGGAGGCTGCGGCCCATGGAGAGCCCCCGCAGGAGCAGGCCCCGGGCCGGAGCTGCAGCCCGTGGAGAGGAGCCCATGCAGGAGCAGGGGGCCTGGGGGGAGCTGCCACCCGTGGGGGACCCGTGCTGAAGCAGTTTGCTCCTGGGGCATGGACCCCACGGTACGGAGCCACGTGGGAGCAGTTCTTGAAGAGCTTCTGCCTGTGGTCAGCCCCTGCAGGATCAGTTTGGGAAGGACGGCATCCCGTGGGAGGGACCCCACGTGCAGCAGGGGTAGAAAGTGACCGTGAAGATGACGGCAGAAATGAAGCGTTAGGGACTGACTGCAGACCCCATTCCCCGTTCCCATGAGCCTCTCAGAGGGAAGAAGGTCGAAAAGGGTGGATGGCGGGAAGGTGTTTTTAGTTTGTTTTCTTTGTTTCTCATTTCCCTAGCTTGTTAGCAATAGGTAATAAATTTCTCTAATTTCTCTATGCTGAGTGTGTTTTGCCCATGACAATAATTGTTGAGTGATCTCCCTGTCCTTATCTCAACCCTTGTTTATTTTCTTCCCCTTTGCCTGGGAAGGGGGATTGAGAGAGCGGTTGTGGTGGAGCTTGGCTGCCCAGCTGGCTAAAACCACTACACACCATGTAGTCCCTGAGCTTGAGAACTTTCTTCTTGCACAAAGATAAAAGCCTTTTTTTTTCCTTTTTTTTTTCCCTCTTTTTTTTTTCTTTTTTTCCACATAGCCAGGCACAAGCAATAGACACAAGTATAGGAAGAAGCTCATATATATCCACAAAACCAGTGACCTCTGTTGCATACTCTATGTGCTGATATAGTGACTGCCCAGTTTGTAAATCATCATCTTGTTGTTTCTCAGCTTACAAGGTGAAGACAGAGTCTTATAACACTTACACAGCTATGAATTTTGTCAGTCAGTTTGATTTAATTTCTGAGATACTGATTAAACTCCAAGCCAACATAATTTTCCCGTGAAAGTTAGATTAGATCTTCACAGGGACTATCCTGTATTGCCTTTTCTTGAGTCCCAATGAAGAATTCAGCAACATTATCCGTAGGACTTCAGTGACTGTCTTCATGGTTTCATTTTTGGGTGATGTCCATGCCAACTCTTAAGACTGGAAATCGCTGTAGTCTAAATTAGAGTTTTGCTTTGCTTTGTGACTATTCATGAGAGGCACAGTAAGAGGTATCAACACAATGAATCTCTTCTTGGTATGTCTGTGGTCTGCTTATGTCCTGTATTTTGCTGTTTGTTAAGTAACTGTATTCTTTGAAAGAGCAATTCATCTCAGTCTTCTTTTACCCAGCCAGGAGGAATACCATCTTCTCAGTTGTTCTAGGACATGCAACATATATTGATATGGCTGGCTTGCAAACTTTGTTTTCCTGCTGCAAACACAGGCAAATCAAATATGTATGTCCCTGACACTGTGTGTTCTGCCATCACCCGAATTGGGATAGCAGCTTCTGCAAAAGAAGCAGCAGATGTCAAACTGCATGACACATCCTCTTAAAAGAGAAAAGCAAATCCCTCTGTGTGAATAATTGCATAATAAATAAAAGCTCTTCTTTTTCAAAACTGTTGACATTCTGGGTCAAACCTCTCCCTGGTGTAATACCCCTTTCTTCAGTGAATTTACATGAGAAGAAAAGTGGCCTTCTGTTTAGACAGAGGAAATTCTGCCCATGCATTTGTCTCAAATCTTGGAAAATTAGTGTGACCTTGTCTGTATGTGCCTGTGTAAAATATATACGTGTGCATGTGCAAATGCATGTGTGTGCAGTAAGAAAAAAAAAGTAAGTAAAAAAAAAATCAGCTCTGTTGTAAATTTCAGTGTTCTTATTTATCAGCTTAATCGCATTTGGATCATCTGCTAGGTCCATTACCTGCTGCAATTTGCCTTTTCACTCTTGATGTAAACCTTACTGTCCCTTAACTTGCAGTGAAACAGGGTTCTCATGGTAATTTTTAGCATTAAGGATCAAAACACTATAGATAGAGTTTAAGTACCATAATAATCATAAAAGGGACTATAAAGCTGCAACTTCCTCTACAACTTATCTGCTATTTTAGTTCCTTCAGATTGTAGCTGCTGAATAAAAAGAAGTTTTTTTCTTCTATTTTCCTTGTAGCCTAAACATAACTACAGCAGACAGAGAGGAAACCTTTCTGCCTCATAGAGATCAGTTCAATGATCAAATTTTGTTTCAAATACTTTTTTGGGGTGTTGAGGTGAGAAACAACAAATACCAACTGGATTGCAAAATGCTGCAGTTGGCTATGAAGCATTAGAAAAAGGGGAAATAATAAATTTGTCCTCAAATCAGGATAAACTTTCAGCTAATTAAAAAACAAACAAACAAAAAACCACAACACACACACACAACCCCCCAACAAAACATTAATGGTTACTTCTCTGGGTTTTCATTTCTGCAGGGAGAGAGCACAAGTATCAGTGTCCTGCACAATCTGAATTGCCTTCCTGTTCACCAGAAAGAAGGGTAAAGCCCAACTAAATATATTTCCAAGAAATAAAGGCTATCTTACTATTTGGACCAATGGACAGAGATCAAAGCAGATAGAGTGGATGAAAACAAGAGATAAAATAAGAGACGAGCAGGTGGAGAGCTGATGAATTTGTGTATCTCTGTTAGAATTCAAGGCTGTTGAACAATCTCTTTGGGAAATGCACATATCCAGCAGAAACATTCCTCTTTAGTGCTCTGATGCACATTTTTTCCCTAGTATCTTCATCATTTGCTTGCAATTTTAGTAATATTAGAACATCTCTATAGAAGAATTTATCTGAAAGTTTATAGGGAAATATGCCGAGAAATTCAAAGCAGAGATGATTGTTTTTCACACAAGTGATTAGACCATGAAAATGACTCTGGCAGGTCATCATTGAAGGCAATAGCTTCTCAATATATGAGAAAAGAATATTCAACCAGGTAACAAAACAACCTGAAATTTTCATAAGTACCACCAGTCTCACATTTTTTTTTAGGGGGAAAGGTTCCTGAAACTTCTTCCTCGAGGCCTGAAGCCAACAACTAAAGTTAAAAATGGAGGCTGAGATGAAGGGGGAGGAGTCGACTGGCGACTGGAGTCGACATGACGCCCATCTACAAGAGGGGCCGGAGGGTGGACCCAGGAAGCTATAGGCCTGTCAGTCTGACTTCGGTGCTGGGGAAGCTCATGGAGCAGATTATCTTGAGTGTCATCATGTGGCACTTGTAGGGCAACCAGGTGATCAGGCCCAGTCAGTATGGGTTTATGAAAGGCAGGTCCTGCTTGACGAACCTGACCTCCTCCTATGACAAAGTGATGCACTTGGTGGATGAGGGAAAGGCTGTGGATGTGGTCTACCTTGACTTCAGTAAGGTTTTTGACACCGTTTCCCACAGCATTCACCTCAAGAAACTGGCTGCTCTTGGCTTGGACTGGCGTACGCTTCGTTGGGTTAGAAACTGGCTGGATAGCTGGGCCCAAAGAGTTGTGGTGAATGGAGTCAAATCCAGTTGGAGGCCAGTCACTAGTGGAGTATCCCAGGGCTCAATACTGGGGCCAGTCCTCTTTAATATCTTTATCGATGCTCTGGATGAGGGGATCGAGTGCACCCTCAGTAAGTTTGCAGACGACACCAAGTTAGGTGCATGTGTCGATCTGCTTGAGGGTAAGAAGGCTCTGCAGGAGGATCTGGATAGGCTGAACCGATGGGCTGAGGCCAACTGTATGAAGTTCAACAAGGCCAAGTGCCGGGTCCTGCACCTGGGGCACAACAACCCCAAGCAGAGCTACAGGCTGGGAGATGAGTGGCTGGAAAGCTGCCTGGCAGAGAAGGACCTGGAAGTATTGGTTGATAGTCAGCTGAATATGAGCCAGCAGTGTGCTCAGGTGGCCAAGAAGGCCAACAGCATCCTGGCCTGTATAAGAAGCAGTGTGGCCAGCAGGTCTAGGGAAGTGATTGTCCTCCTGTACTCGGCTCTGGTGAGGCCGCACCTCGAGTACTGTGTTCAGTTTTGGGCCCCTCACTACAAGAAGGACATGGAGGTGCTCGAGAGAGTCCAGAGAAGGGCAACGAAGCTGGTGAGGGGTCTGGAGAACAAGTCTTACGAGGAGCAGCTGAGGGAGCTGGGATTGTTCAGTCTGGAAAAGAGGAGGCTCAGGGGCGACCTTATCACTCTCTATAGGTACCTTAAAGGAGGCTGTAGTGAGGTGGGGATTGGTCTATTCTCCCACGTGCCTGGTGACAGGACGAGGGGGAATGGGCTCAAGTTTCACCAGGGGAGGTTTAGGTTGGATATTAGGAAAGACTTCTTTACTGAAAGGGTTGTTAGGCATTGGAATGGGCTGCCCAGGGAAGTGGTTGAGTCACCATCCATGGAGGTCTTTAAAAGACGTTTAGATGTAGAGCTTAGTGGTATGGTTTAGTGAAGGACTTGTTAGTGTTAGGTCAGAGGTTGGACTAGGTGATCTTGGAGGTCTCTTCCAACCTAGATGATTCTGTGATTCTGTGATTCTTAGTAAAGAAGCATGTTACTCCACTCTGTCCTGCTGTGCCATGCTATGCAAGCCTTTTCAGAGCCTGGGACAATCTGAGAGTTCAGCCTTTCACCATGATCTTTGGGCTTGAGAAAAATGTCTCATGCAAGGCTTCATTTGGAGCATCTGATGCCAATCAGTGTCAGAGACAGAACACTAGCTGGGTAAGGTTTTGGTGATTTTCATGTTTCTTTTAGCTGGAAAGCTTTAAAAAAAACCATCATCTTTACATTTTATAAATAAAGTTTTAATGTGTGTTTTCTCTTCTGTACCTCTTTAATATCTTTTTGTGCTCTGTAGAGGGGATCTTGCTGTAAAGCCACAATACTTCCCTGTGATAAATGCTGATGTTTTCATAATGTGTAGTGTGCTTTTTACACCTACATATAATTGTGGCTGCCTGATTAGAAGCTGTATTATGGAAGAGGGACAGTATTAAAAATATCATCTCTATTTTATGTACTGTAACGTGGAAGAAAAAGTGCTGAATTGTAAATGAAATAAAAATGGTTGAATTAACACTGTATCATGCCACCCCAAAAGTGGCTGTTAGATGTACTGCAGAAAGGTGGCTGCCTTGCATAGTTTTCAGAATATCAGATTCCCCTCCACCACACAATGAGTACTGATTGTTAAATTCATTAAATATAAAATGAAGGTTAAATTGGTTTTTGGCACTCGGACCATAAGCATAAACCATTATCTTCCTTTCTCACCTAAGAAAAAGCGGATATTTTTGCCCCTAATTAGAGTAGGGGTTAATTCCATATATTGGGCAGCATAGGGCTGGGAGAGGTAGTAGAGGAGACAGTATGCATTGAACAGAGGTCTCTAACAACTCAGGATTAATGCAGGATTTGATTCTTTTAAGTGACTTTTCCCTTAAATAAATTAGGAAAGGTTAGAGATTTGGTGCTACCAGACCACCATGCTGCTGTCTCCCTTCCCATTTTCCAGTGCATAGACTCACCCAGCTTGTGATTAATGACTGTGAATAGTGTATTCAATAGGCGTTTTCTATGCTAGAAGCTATCATACTACAAACTAATTTAAAGCACTTCATGTGCAATGTAGCTTTTTTCCCACTGACATGAGAAAGGTCTGAGGGAGAGCAGTGACATGCTCCAGAGAATGGGAAAACCTTTTGAAAAGGTTTGTGATAAAACTAGTTTTAACGTTTTTCAGCTACTGTCTCATGAATATCACATCCAACTAAATAGGCTATAAAACAACACTGAGATGGAAATGAGTATTTCCCTCGTCAGTATGAATTTAGTGTAGCGTAGCCATTCAAACACTTCATTTAAAGAATGGATTATCTCAAGCTGAATCTTAAAGCTTCTGAACTACTTTTTGAGAGCCTTTGAAGTTCCGGGGATGACTGTGCAAAGAAGGATGTACAGGTTACTCTGGCCTCACTTGGACTGCAGTGGCTACTTTGTTCATGAGAAGGATGTTTGGATTTGATCCTGAGTTGGCAATAGCTGCTCCCTCATGTTTCCCTGCCTGTTTCTCAAGTAGGTTGTGTTACATTACTGATATTTGAGTTAATTCCTTTGATACAACAGTGGTAAGAACTGAAGCCTGTATTGGTCTTTTTGGGAGAGAGCCTTTCGGGGCTACACAGTAAGACACCCTCTGTGGTGAGGCAGCAGTCTCTTCTTTACATGTGTTAACAATATTTCCCCATCCCACTTAAGTAAACACAAGGGCTTGATGCACACAGCGGGTATTTGTAAGGCTTCAACATGACAATGCCACTGTTTTAAAACTAACTTTAGTATTATTGATTTGTCAGCAGGAGAAAGATGACAAGTGGAGATAAAATATTATTTATGTTGTGATATCCTTTTTCCATTTATTTGTCTGCTTTTGTGAGGGATGCTATGATGGAGAATAAAATACAGTATCTATCTTCATTTACCTGAGCATAAAAAGTTGCATTTACAGACTCCACAGCAAGGCAATGCGTTCTGTTCACCACCACTCCATAGCAATTTTAGACTAACTCTAATGATTTCTAGAAGGCTTCTTGAGATGATAGAATAAGAGAGCTTAACCTGTCTAAATAAGATGACAGTGGGATTTCTTCAGTATTCAAAACTTCCTTTAAAACTCAGAACTCTGTACAATTAGCATTACATTTGAGAGCGGCTGCATCAAATACAAATTAAATTGGATAACTGTGTTAAATGTAGTCACATCAGAATTTTTGTTGTCTGCAGAACTGGGCAAATAAGATAACCTCCTAACGTCTGCTACACAGACTGATAACAAGATACCATGGACAACCACAACAAACACCTTGAAAAACATGCCTAAATGAAAATGTTTATTCAGTTGCAGCCAACTCTTGGGAGCTATCTACAGGTGAGGGAAAGCTCTGCCAAAAAGAGGTCACTGACATTCTTCATGGTTGTGTTTCAGACGTTGACAGTTTTATATATTTAACTTTAGAGCTATGACCTGCTTTCAGCCTAGCATGACAACAGGTCTGAGCAATGTTAATTGCCAACAGAAAAGAGAGATGATCAATAGGGATCTGTGCCCACAAACTCCCAGTACATGTGTTTATCTCCATCAGTGGGAGGGTCCATTTAAAATCAGTGAACCAGGAGCAATTGTAAACCTAAGCAGATACACGATTGAGAACCTCTGAGATTCTTCTTTCAGCTCATGTAATAGAATTGTCTTCATTTAAAGCAGAGAATTGGTCCTACACTTCTGTGAGGCGTCTATGATGTTTGTGGTCCACAGATTCATGATATATAACAGCCTAGACTTTTTTTTTTTTTTTCATTACTTGTATTCAAGCACAGATCCAACTCCCAGGATGAATAGGATTTGGTCAGTAGCGGAATTGCAAATCTCTAAAGAAGTCTAATAAGGTATAATGGTGCTGGGCTGTTGTACCTCTTAGTTTAACGTGACAATACTGTTCTATCTAGAGTGCATCTCACCTGTTGGGGAATAAAGACAGTCCTGGGAGCAAGGTGAAAGCCTGGCCCTTTAAAAGACATAGATTTGTTTTTCTGTAAAATGCAGAATTGTCAGACTGCCTTTTGCAATGCATTTCTCTTTGTTTTCTTGCCACTCCGACTTCCCACTTTCTCAGGTCTGTGGCAGCTTAGAGGAAACCTTTGACTGATAAAATAAAAGTAATTTTTATAAATAGGGAAGTTTAGGAACAAAGCTACCAATGCTTCTCAGAATTGGAAAACTATGGAATGATATTTAGAATAAAGTGAAGTTCAGATAGGTGCTGAGAGGCAAATAGGTTGTGGCCCAGCTGCGTTTGCAGCAGAGCAAAATAATCACAGAGGTCCAATGGCCATTTTCAGCTCTGAGGAAGCAACATTTCTGGGGGGAGAGAGAGCAGGTAATTTCATTTTTGTTTCTATTTTTTTTTTGTGTTCATCTGAACTCACTGTACACCCTTCACTGGAAGTGTTTAAAGTTTTGGCAGTCTTTGTTGACCGTTGGAAAGGCAGAAACATTGATTTATGGTATGTGTAAAAGGATCATTTTAGTCATCAATGAATTGCATCCATTTCTGGAGATAAACACAGCAGGTGCTTCTCTGAACACAGCAATTCTAAGCAATAGCATGAGATAAGATCAAGAGCCTGTCATATTGTAGAAGAGCAACAGAAAGAATGGTAGTAAGAAAGAATTAATAATTGGGGATAGCCCTTTATTTCTAAGAAAAGCACCATTGTGAGACACCGTAAGTGCTCAGAATATATCAGCAGAGTGCACCTTATAATCAAATTGTTAGTAACTTGGAAGAGTGTGACCTTTATTGAATTTATGAATTCATAAATTCATTGAACCTGAAACCAATTCATATTAGAGGTGGCTTTGAAAATGTCAAAATTGAATACCAGGAGAGAGGCAGAAGTAGATCTCTGCTATATGACATCGGTCTTCCTCTTTTTCCTGTATTCTTTTATAAGTGCATTCACTTTTATGTAAATGCGGTGGGGAAAATAAATAAAAATACCCACTACACACACAAACATAAGCTGATAAATGAAACAGCAGAGGCAGAGCAAAAAAATCACCTCAAAATTCGGAGTGCCCTAAGTATTTTGATTATAGTCCAGCATAGTAACATTTTCTTTCACCACAGCTTGACGTGGGTAGCCAAGGGTTTTTGATCACCCTGAATTGCCCGGTGTGTCATAGTTCCAGAAACACCTGCAAGAATCCCTCTCTGCTGATTTTTTGTTACAATTCACAGTGTTCAATGGTCCTTGATTTGTTTCATTCCTCATGGCAGATGTGATGGTCTAGTGGTTGTGCATGGGGTAACAGTATACAGCATGTAAGCATAAAACACATTTTTTCCTGCAACTGTAACTGTCAGATTTTAAAAGGGGAAAAAAAAGGCTTTTTTTTTTCTCTCTTTTTTTTTTTTTTTCAGTGATGAACACTTATTTCAGATCTCAGATGCAAGCAAATACAAAAACTCAAACTGTGCAGAAAATGAAATCCACAGAGATACTTCCATGGTGATGTAAAACATCTAGTGAACTGTCCAAAAGGCTTTCTATGACACATACTGTACAGGTATACACCGTGAATAGTCATCAGTGCAACAAGGGATAATTTATAGTAGCTGGTTAATTCTGTTGGCAATTGTATTTGTGTAGATGGTTCGTTTCTGTGTGCTGGCTCATTGCTACACAGTATGTTTTTCATTATTAAGTATCTGCATTAATTCTTTGGGATTGCATGTATTATGATCTGTCAGGCATTGCAGGTGTTACTAAGGAAGGACAGAGGACCAAATTGTGTCCCTTTCTTACCTGTAAAATGGGGCTAACAGTACTTTGCCCATCTTAATCAAAATTTTACAGCTTTTGGGACATAGCCTCTCTTACACTGGATTTATTTTGCCTGCTGCAGGGAAGCATTGACTCAGGCTTCAGATTCTGAGTGCTTCACTAGTGTGGCTGAGTTTGGCCCACCATCTTTCATTAACACATTTTCTCTACAAAAAGAATTAATGGAAAAAAAATGCCATAGTTCATCTAGAAGACCACAACCATCTGGAACAAAACTGAGTTTGGTATCAAAACCTGTACTTTACCTGGAAGACTGCTCATCTTGAGAAACGCCACTGCACTATTTCAAGGTTTATAGCAGTATAAATGATAACAAAACAAAAAAACAAAATCATATCTCACATTGGGTATATCCCCCTTGGGAAGGGAAGGTTCCATGGTCATTTTGTTAAATCATCCTTGTATATTATCCCTGTAACCATGGGTGGCAATAGTTTTGCCACCCATGTTAGGTGGAGAGGCAAATCTGGTATCTCCTGGAGGACACGAAAGAAGAGAGAATGACATCCTGGGAATGCTCTGCCAATGTGGAAAGCATTTTGACTTCAATCACATTGCTATTATAAATTATTATAGTGTCATATTTATAGTGTCAATAGTTATCGTGTCAGGGCATAGTGTCAGTGTTACTATAAATTATCTTTAAGCATTTCGTTATATAATAGATTTTTGTGTAGAATAATGATGATCGCATTCCTAGATATGCCATTCTGATGGAGTCATAGTACCAGAAATGTGTGTTAGTCATACCGAAGACAGGATTTAATTGTATTTGAAATGATATAGAAAAGTGCCCACATGGTGTAGCATAGCTATCAGAGATAAATGGTATAAGGAACAAAAAAAATTATCTTAGCACTGTGCTTAGTTAAATCAACTGAAAATTATTCAACCATGCACTACAGGACAGGTAGTAAAGACAAGTTAGAGACTGCTAAACTAGGCTGGCTTAAACACTGAAAACAGTCTAACAGGAGCTGCACAGAGAAGGGGGAAGGGTTATTTGGGGTTTATTTATTTATTTATTTATTTATAATATATATTTATATATATTTATAATATTTATTTATTTATTTATTTATTTGGGAAAGGGTTTATTTTTTTTCTCAGCCCCTTGCAACTACTGTGTAGCTTGGTAGTGCTAATGAAGACTGCTATATAGCATTAACAGGGAAGAAATACAATCTGATCAGGAAATCTGGGTCTGACTTTTGCTGCCACCTGCAATGAGGAGTGTGAAATTCAGAGGTTATGAAATCCAGCACATCTCATGCTGGGTTGTAACAGACATGCTATCGTTCCAGTGCCAACACTTGTCCTTTTCTTTCCAAAGTCAGCCTTTCAAAACACATTCTGAAAACATGGTTCCCTTTCGATTTTCTTTAGAAATACCTGCAATAACTGAAGGCTCCTCTATTATCCAAGTCTTCCTCCATGTGAATTTAAAGCTGGGGTCAGGTGCAGGATTTCCATCATCAGCATCTGAAGCTATCTGCTCCTAAAACAGCTGTAACAGAGATGAATGAATTAGGCAGCTTGAACTTACCCCAGGCTTCTTTTAATTCCTTAAGTTTCCCGCTGTGCAGGTCGTTTCATCATGTAATGGGAGCTGACCACAGCTGTCAATCATGTCACTTAAACTAATAACCTTAAAGGCCCTGGGAATAGGTTTAGGTCACTGCATGACAGAAAGGTGGATCCAGACGTGGGTTTCCCTTTCCCTTTGAAAGAAAGAGCATTTTCATTCAGGCCTCCCTCCTCAGTGTGGCCTTTTTTTTTTTTTTTTTGGTATATCTTCAATAGATAAAGCTGTACTTGGGGTTTTAATCTTGGCTGTGACGCTTTCTCCCATCCCTTTCTCTCCTTGGAGCTATTTTTCCTTCATTGTCCAAAAATACTTCATGTCCTGACATCCCCTCCCACCCGCAGTCGCTTTGCCAGGACCCAGGAGGGGAGCTCAGCTCCTGGCAGTGTAGGTGACAGTAGGTGGCAGCAGCAGTCCACGGTGGGAGCCCTGAGTGGCAAAAAAGTGATGGGAAGCAGAGGGGCTAACAGAAGGCTGGCGTGTTAAATAGCATCTTTTTTCTCTCTCTCTTTTTTTTTTTTCTTTTTTTTTTTTTTTCTCTGGCACATCTCTGGTTCTGATTTTTCCCCCAGATCGCCTACGTGTTCTATAACAATTATCCAGAAGGGCTTTTCATTTTATTTGCTGTTATGCTTCCACACATGGGTGATCAATAGAAGCCTTGGCCGCATACCCCTCAAAACATAAGCAAGAAGTGAATTTGGGAGGCTCAGATGATTTCTCTGCAAAATGCAGCACTCGGATTTATTCTTGGTTTTCCTAACGCTTCGCTCCCCACATCCTTGCTTACAAAACAAGGTGCTTCTAAATGACTTATTTGGATCCTCATGCCTCTGAAACTGCCATTGTGTACTGCAGCACAGAAGCCTGGAGAAACTGCTTTCTTCCTTCTGAACACTCTAGTTTTAATTGCTACCTCAGTAGTGTGTCTTATAATGAAGGGAAAAAGTAATTTTCTTTCATTATGCCAGGAAGTAGGGTCCCAGAGGACAAAATGATGGCCTTCTTGTAATCTTACATGCTAATATAAGGTTTTATATTTATTTAAGTGTGGTGAGTTTGCCCGTGCGAGTGACCCCAGTGGGCAGGGATTCAGCCATACAACCTGCTGAGTGGATATTTCCACTCAGTAAGTTCCAGCATTGCTCCAGGTTTCAGGCCTGTAGGGAGCTGCCTGAGGTGCAAACCCCATGAGCCTGGAGCTCACAGTGTCCTTTTTCCCAGCAGTAATGGTGATTTCTTCACACTCCTCTGTCACATCGAACACCTCCTTCCCAAAAACAACCTGTAGATTAACAGCTTCACAAGTCAGACGTGTGCAACAGCTACAACCAGGCTGTCAGAGACAGTAGATGGGATCAGAAGTCTAGAAAGTAACAGCGTTTACCCTACCAAACAAAAGCAAAGAGAGAGCATTTAACAAAGAGCAAAGTAACTGCAAGCCCCTTCACTCCTGATGGATTCTGAGTGCTGTCTGAGTCCATGAGGGCAGGGTTATCCCTGCTTCATCAAACTGATTCTCTTGCCACTAGCACCTGCACAGCCTCTAGCTTGTGAAAACTCCTTAAAACAGGATAGTTCCTGTCCTCCAGGCAGCGGCTCTTGCATCACTTGCCTCATACATTCATAGACCTTTGCTGCTGACTTTGTCAAAAATGACCCCTCCCTCACAAATTACTCTTTTGGATGTGATCCAGCCTGCTCACTAGGGCTTGCACGCTTAAATGCACAAATTACTGAGACTTGCTTGTTAAGCTTTAGAAATGGTTGTTTTGGAGAGAAGCAGTGAGACAGAGGACAGTACTGCATAATGCAAAATGGAGTCTGCAGGTTTCTGAGGATACAGACAGGGAGTTCATTATTTCGTATAGAAATCATAAATTGCATAAACATATTTCCTGTGCCTCCACCTGCCATATCATTACTTTTCAAATGCTGTATTCTCCTGTGGTTTTCACCACTTTTGTCACAGGCTACCTTAAACCTGGGGCAGGCAGCAGGGTTAAATGCAAACATCACTGGAAGAACTATTCAAATAATAATCAAATGATAATGTATATGTTGTTGTAACTGGTATGTCCCTTCCCCCTGTTTATGACTAGAAAAAAACACTGTTTTTGGCTCTGGAGGATAATTACATGCTGCCCTTGGGAGGCATATTTGAATGCTGAGCTGTGATATAGAAGAGAAAGGGCAAGCCAAGTATGTTTTGCCATTTTTGTGATTTACATTGTATGCAAGATTAGAAGTGTTTCCAAGAACTGGATAATAAGCTAGGAGATTATAAGGAATTGTAAGGTGACAACAGAAGTTGATGGCTTGAGTTTTCATTGACTTACATAGTAAAGCAGAGCTAAAGCCAACCCCTTGCTTTTAGACTATTTGCATAACTTATAGTCTAAACACTAAGTGTAGTCTAAAATGGCATTAATTGTTTGGTAAGATATCTGCCACCTTGGATGTTGGAAGTCTGACTTCATGGCTTACTTCTGAAAGGCAGCATTTTCCTTTACAGTTTGATTTGACTGGGATCCAGAACTGAGGAAATTAGTGTCCAAGCTTTCATTTTTTTGCTTTGAGATCATTTCTCTTGACTTGAAAAGAAATGTATACCTGATGTATGGATGGCAATAGAAGTGATGAGAGTAACTCAGGATTGCATTTGATGGTTCCAAAGGTTGGCAGGAACCTGGAGTTGTTCAGTCTCTGAACATTAACACCGGTTCTGTACTCAGTAGAAATTATGGTCTTTACAAACTTACTGTGATGAATGAAGACACAAAGCTTGGTGTAAGTTTCTAACACTGTTTGCAGCAAGTCAGCAGTTGGAGACACTTATCTATCGTCTACTGCCAAGTGGTAAAGCATTTCAGTTACAGTAAAAGTTTCCAGAAGTATTATTAGTAACAACTTTGAAGGGGGTTTGAAAGTAACATTAAAAATTAAAAGGAGTCTGAAGTATTCCTTAAGGCAGAATAATCAGCTTATCTCACTGCATTGTCCTAAGCACAGTGGCTGGACAGCCATCATTACTAGCCACACATCTTCATTATCCTGACTGTCTCTTACAGGTGAAAAGGTCTATTAAAACCCACTGTGAAGAAGTTTGTGAGAAGCAATAGTAATATCTGTGAAGGTTCTACTGACCAGCTTGAGTGTAAAGAACAAAATTAGCCTTCCAGCAATGGTAATTTCCATCCTAAGACATTACTCTAGATAATTCATCCACAGAATTCTTCATTTACATAATTAAAAGGATAGCACCCCCTAGTATTGAGTTTTCTTGCTGCATAGCAATTTGGAAAAAAAGGGTTAAGAAGTGTTTTAAAATACACAAAAAGTCTGGAACTTTCCTTGGTGTATCTGAGGTTGGTTCACAGATGTATAACGCAAAGTTGACTATATTGTGCTGTCCCAGAAAGGAACTTTAGAAAATGATAAACAGAAACAAGTATAAATGAGAGTGACAAAGAGATAGTTGAATCTGGAAGGAAAATTGAAGATAAAGTCTGCTTAGGTGATAAAAACTGTATCGAGAAAATCTTTGAAATCTGCACAGGAATGGCTCAGCTACATTCACTGCAGAAATAAAATAATAGTCTGCTTCTCTTAGATAATCTCTTCCTTTACACAAAGTGAAGATCTCTGTGGATAGCTAGAGAATCTGTCCCTCTCAATAGCAATAGCACTTCTATTTTTTAGACATGGAAAATAGGGCTTAGATGTAGATGTTGGCTGTAATGGTGGTCAGCATGAGTATTCTGGGGTGTATTATAAAATTTTGAATATTTTGTGTCAAGGAAGAGAGAGAGGGTTAGGATGAGAAGACACGGAGAGAATATAGGTAAATGTGTATTTGAGTTTCTGGAAGTGAGTGAAAAAAGCATCTATTGGCAAAACAAGCCGGTAAGTGCAGAAAAAAACAGGAATTGAAATCAAACTGAGCTAGGTCTTGCACAGGGCAGCAATGTGTTCTTCAAATATTTTTTAAAGAAAATGAGAAGACAGAACTCAAATCATTCTTCAGTGAGGATGAGACTAAACTAATAATATAGCTAAACCTCTAAACAAAATTCTTTGCTGTATTTTTTGATAATGATGGTGACGTCGATATTAAGGACGCAGACAAAGACTAGTATGGGTGAATAAATGAAAGTGGAGAAGATTGTAGTGATTTAAAAGCAAAACTCAAGAGCATTATATGGTTTAGTTGGGGTATTGTACTCATATATGCCGAAGACTATGTTTCAAGTCCAGGATCGGAAAAGGTACAAAAATAATACAAATAAAAGGGGCTGGGGGGGGGGGGGGGGATGCTGTATGAGCAATATATACAGCCTGTTAGTAAAAATATTACCCAAAACCATAATTAAATGCATGTAGGCAAGTGTGAGATGGGATAAAAATGAGAGATGATTTTTATCACATATATCTCATGCTGTTCTAAGCTAGATTTCTTTTTCTTTCCTTCTTCCTCTTTTTGGCAACAGAGGATTTGGGATTTTGCTTTTTTGCTTTATGATGGCAGCAGTTTCAACTGAAGAAGAAACAACATGTCGGATATAGATAATTAGCAGACTTCCTCAAAGATTGGTCTTACAGCTAATCTTCTTTGATATCTAATTAATAGCTGTGACAAAAATACAAGAAATTTTCTGATGAAACAATGCTTGTAGGAATATATTCGAGTAACATTTTTGGTCAGAACATCCCCAAAATGGGTGCATGACTAGAAACAGGAAGAAACATGGAAATAAACTCATGGTCAAATGTGAGGATCAGCTAAGCTAGTGATATTTCTCAACCCATTTCCAAAAGAAGAGGAAAAGCATTACTGCCATTGCAAAAGTTACTGGTGAGAATTTGTATGGAGATGTTTGTGTAAGTTTCTGACTCCCTCCTACAAGATTATATAAACTGGAACAAGGATTGAGCAGGCTGTTACAGTTAAAACAAAGGAAATGAAAAATAGGGAGAATAACACTGATGCTAGAAAGCAGATGCTGAAGGAGCCATTTAAGTTCTTAGAGAGGAAGTGCAGTGGTTGGGGCTTCTAGGAGAAAAATCTTACAGGATGCTTGTTCATCTTTAGTTAAGATATTTAAAAGCAGTATCAATTCCCTCTCTGTCAAGCTGACAAGTAGTAATAGTGTAATAGGAAAAAATGCTCTGTCATGGAGACATTACTGAATAGTGGTGTGTTCCGACATGTTACATGTTCTGCAGAAACTGTTGGTTCAAGGGACTGAGGTGATGGTACCAGAATCATGGTACTGGTGAATGTGTGCATACAACAATCTGCCTGTATGCAAGGTAGGCCTACATAGCCCAGAGAGTGGCTCGTTATGAATCATATTTGCTTAATAGTAGAAATACAGCAGTAATCCTGGAAGCACTCATACTCAAGCAACTACATCGATGTTCTGGTGGTGATCTGCACCAAGAACACTGGACAACAGAAAAAACAACAAAACAAAACAAAACAAAACAAAAAAAACACAAACCAAAACTAAAACCAAACACGAATGGGTTATACTGCTTTTCATTATCCATTATATTGAGAGGCAAAAACCTGGAATTCAAATGGGGCATGCCAGCTTCTTTGGTCTGTCCTTCAAGTGATTCTGCATGTTTTAATTGAGCTCACTCTTTGCACCTGATATTTAGAAGCATCAAATAGAACAACAACAGAAAAATATAACAACAACATGGAAATAAGGCAAAGGTATAAAACCAGATCCAGCAGTGTTAAATGTCAACATGTGCTGGGCAGTTTCCAGACCTTGGAAGCAGAGGTGGCAGGAGGGGGCATGAGAGGAAAATGCTGTGACATTTAAAACAAAGTTGAATTCACAAGGGAATCTTTTTCTCTTGAAGGCAATTATATTTTGTGAAGTCTTCATTCCTCTCAGTGCCTCACCTCCTTGAGATTATCTTAATTAGATATGAGCTTGCAGGGTAATATAGCAGCAAAGTAAATTTTGGAGCAGACAAGAGTGGAGCTGGCAAGTAGCTCTACTGAGACTGCACCTGGTGCATGGTGTTCAGTCAGGTTATACTAGAAAGACATTAAAAAACAGGAATATTCTGATTTCATGCCTCATGATACTTAACTTTATCCAAAAGGATCCTCATTATGTCAGGAAGCTTGCAAATATGTAGAAGGTGTAGATACTGACTTGGGTAGCAACAGTCTTAGTGAAGAAGGCAGAAAAAGGAGTGGAGGGATTAAAAGTAAAAAAATATAAATCCTTAAGGTCACAGAAATAACCCAGTGATTAAGCCAAAAAATGTAACCCACATTTTCCAACTTCTTCTTAATCTCTAAAATACAAAAGGAGTTTTCAAGCTTTTTTTTTTTTTTTTTTTTTTTTTTTTTTGTGTGTGTGTGTGTGTGTTTGTGGTGTTTGGCCTGCAGGCCGCTTTGGGGTCAGTCTTGTCCCACTGCGGGGCTGGAAATGCCCACCGCCAAGGCTGCTGCTGACTCTGGCAGCTGGGGAAGCCTGTTGCTGCCCTGGAGTAGTGCCTCTTACAAGGGTCTTCCCGTTCAAGCCTTCTTTCTCTTCTGCTTGTTGTCTGCAATACCTAAAGAATTATGAAAAGTGAGGGGCTGTGGTAGGACAAGAGAGATTACTAAAAGCCAAAAGTTAAGGCCTCTACCACTTAGCCTTACTTATTCCAGTCCACTTAATATTTCCAATTAACTGCTGAACAAATTTACATTACTGATTTACATTACTGATTATTGTCGATTATGACATTATTTTCAGCTAAAATAATTATTTGAAGGGTATCGTGTGTTATCCACATTCAGTTAATTATCCTAGCCATCCTGTAGCCTTTTACTGTGCATTTGCAAATCAGGAACCTTTGATTGACTTGTTACGAAGGCCAGAGAAGACAAATCTGCCAAAATATTATGAGATGGATGATGGCATACTCAGACTGAGGATGTACAGCCATGTGCCGTCCGTAATGAAGCTATGTGTGTATACGGGCCTGTGCTAAGCAAGAGGCTTTTTTCCCTGGCTGCACTTACTCTTTGGAAAGGCAGGGCCTGCACTCAAAATACCCTATGGTTGTATATGTCACAGGTACCACTGCCACGCCTGCTACAGGCTAACAACTGGCTGTGGTAAAAGTGCAGTAGGAGCGTCGTCATTCTTGCTGCCCTTTAACTTAGCTACAATCACCGTGTCATAAAATCATGAGCATATAGTATCCATAACTGAAACATATTTTGTTGTAAAGTGCCCTCACTACTGTCCACTGTTGGGCTGCTGAATTATTTGGATGAAACCAGAAAGATCTGTGCAGTGTGACACCTGGGTTCAAAGTCCTGTGATGTTGCATGTTTTCTGGTGCATTAGGGAAGCACTGGAGCTGCTGTAAAGGGAAATAAACAATTTCTGACTTCTGCCCCCCTTTGAATTCTCAGCTCCCTGGGCTGCCTTTGTGTTGTGCTGCCTCCCCGCTTCATAGTGGTTCATATGGTCTTGTAACACTGCAGAAACAGGGATGATGCAGGCTTCATGATAGATAATTTCCCTGGAAACTTCCACTTTGCTGAGGATTTCTCCCTAGCTGAACAGGGAAGGATCAGGAGACTTGTTAAACCTTACAGTTTTCACTTCAAAATCAATGAGAGACAGGGAATTTCTCTGCAACTAAGAGGTGATCTACTGAAAACTCTCTCCCTTTTCAGCTGAATTCCCTGGAAGGAGCAACCTCCTCCAGGATTAAACCCTTCCTCATCTCCCATCCCATGGAATACAACCTTGATGCTTCCTTTTCCTATGCCTTTGAGGTTTTGTAGCTGTCTGAGTACCTCAGTACCTAGCACTCATGCAGTGTTTTAGCATGTCATGAAGATTAACAAATGTCTCCTCAGTGTGTGTGTGGTGAAGGGAAGCTTTGTAACTTCATCTCACAAGCAAGCAACTGAGTTTTAAAGAGGTTAACACTGTGGCTGGACTGGGAATTGAGTCTCTATCCACCGAGTTTCAGATCCAGTGAATTAATTAAAATTGATTTAGGCCTTGACAGTACTTTCTATCTTGACAGGAAGAAAACAAAACAAAACAAGAAAGAAAACAAAACTGCACCCAAAGTAGAGTAAGATCTTGCCTGACAGTGCAGGTTACATTCTCATCTCACCCTCTGCAAAAAACCTGTAGGTAGGTGCTGTGCATTGTCTAGGTGCTTGTTGTTTGCCATTCTGTGGCTGTAAAAACAGATGACATGTCAGATCAATAATCTTGTATCCTTGAGGTATTTATATCTCATCTAATCTCCATGTAATGGGTTATACAGTGTACTTGCACTAGGGGGTTGAATTTCATTATTCTTATTAAGATGTCATTTCCATAGCTGCTTCATTCATTTTCATTTTACAAAGGCCTGTGCTGAAACTTTGGTGGCTTTGCTAACCAATTACAATAATGTCTTTCAATTATGTTACAAGACTCCGGTAGCTAATATTTAGAATGTGAAATGTTCGTCTTTTATTTGGCCTGACACTTGAGATATGCAAACATCCTCTGGTACTATTGTTATTCTAAAACATTTATAGAGTGGAATCAAATCACACACATTTTAGACACATAGAAAGAGACATGTTACCTGCCACAAGGAGCTCATATTTTAAGATAAGGGAAGACAAATATAAAACAAGACACTTGACAACAGATCAGTTCAGAAAGTGTCTGGTGGAGGATGGAGAGAGGCAGGTTGGCAGATAAGCTCCAGAAAAATGTTTTAAATGTAAAGCAGCATGTGAGAAGGCACAACACCCGCAGTGGGAAGTGAAATCAGGTGCAAGAATTAGGAGCTGTGACTGGAAGCAAGGGATAAAGGGAGAGCTCCACTTTACAACAAGCTCATATGTGGCCATCCTGTCAGGTACTGCTGTCAGGGTAGCTTGCTTCAGAAGTGAGAAGCAGCTGCATTGTCAGACAGGCAGGACATGGGGTAAGCCCAACCTTGTCAAGGCATTGAACCCAAAGTTCTTATGTCACCTTTCATTCCACGTGAATTTTCCTGCTATTACTTCTGCATTGGTTACATCTTGTAGGGACAAGTCCAGCAGGAGCTAGGAGTCGATACTGAGCTGACTTCTCTTTGCAGCTCATGACTTGATCGTGTCCACTTAGACCTGGAAAGCTGAAATCCCTGCAGCCCCTTGTTTTTTCGTGAGATAAAGAGAGGTAGAAGACAGCAACCATGGACTTTGATTCGTTAGCTGCTTTGTGGCATGAGTATTACTAGTTTGAAGAATGAAATGGAGAGACAGACAGTAGTCAGCATCAGATCTGTGACCTTTGTGAGTCCTTGGGTTGAATCTGTCTCTTTTTGATGCCATTTTTGAATGAACAGCTCACCCAGGTGAACTCTCCAACCATATTATTGTTTCAAGAGTGCCATAGGTGTGACTGACAGTTAAAAGGCACAAGATGAGAACTGTATCCTCATGAGCTTGCACGCTGTTGTTTCACTGAAACTTTCTGCTCAGAAGTGACAACTCTCTAAGGAAAACTAGCTTATCTTTTTGCATTATCTTTTATTAATTTGGCATGAGAGGATGACCTTTGTCTCAATTAAATAGGATCTGGGGAATGAAAAGCTGCAGCAGGCTCAGCAATGCTTGCAGTCATAACAACTCTGCTGTGCTTATCCCACCTGCTGTCTTAAGGTCTGAGACCCGTACATGTCGTGGAAAGAAATGCAGGGTTTGGTCTTAACAATCTCAGAGAACTTTATGAATGTTAGTAGTTCATGCTAAATGTCTCCTACCACTGAAGCTTGCAAGGGGGCTTACATTAAAGCTTGTGGTGGCAGTGCTGTTAGGACAGTATGATTTGCGTTAGGGCCCTGTCAACTCCTCTTGTGTTGTTGGTGTAAGAAGACAGCCCTGTTCTTTGATCATGGTGGAGAGTGTGACATTGAACATGGAGTGGACTTTCTCTTTTTGGCTGAGGATGGATGGCTCTTTAATTTGGGCTGGGGCTGCCCTCATAAGTGGTATGGCTCATGCTTCTGAATTTTAAACTGATTGGTTGAAGCAAAGGGAAAAGCATAAGTGGATTTATTAGCTACAGATCTGTGAAAGACAAGCTGCCCTTGCCTTCATTAATCATCTGCTGTCAGGTTACCTGCAGTGATTATTTTGCTAACCAGAAGCAGAAGAAGGAGAGGAAAAATGGAGAAGTTTTCCACACTGCACGTACAGGGAGGGGAGAATGCTATATGGATAGACAAAACTGCAAGTGCTAGTGATACAGAAAGGTACCAAATAGTTCCCTGAGGACATCCAGATTATCAGAACGAGTACAATTACTGATGTTTTCATATGCCAGAGGTGCATGTTGGTTTCAGCGTGACAGTGAAGTTATAAAACGTACCATAACAGTGAGAGAGAAGTCAGATAAGTCAGGCTATCACTTAGGAGATCTGGTTTCAAGTGTCTGCTTAGCAGCTTTCTAGAGCAAATTGCTATATGCCTTTGCACCTGACCTACCTGTGAAACGCAGATAACATTTGTAGTGATAGTAGTTGCATTAGAAATTGAACAGCCCTCAAGTGCTATGCTTGCTAAGGGTTCGTAAAATGAGGTCTGTTGGCCCAGGCCAGGTAACAGCACCCTGAAGGGATTCTGGTTTCACCAAAAACATACCAAAAAAACCCAACAAATCTCTAATACATCATGAGGAGGAAATAACATCTGATGTGAGTTTGGAGCACATCATTGAGAATGATGAGATAACAGCTACCTCTAGCTAGGATAGTAATTATCAGGGAATAGTCAGCTATTACTACTTCTGCCACAAATATGCCACAGATAAAGACAAAGTTTTTTCTTCTGTTCTGGAAGCTTGTGGTTTTCTGAGTCTCTGTTCTCTTTTGAAAACAGTACACTTCCTTGTCTAGAAGAGAAAAGCCTGAGTTATTTTTCTGCATTTAAGACAACACCCTTTAAGTATAAAAACATATATTTTGAGGAATGTGTATGCTACTACAAAGAAGGAAAAAACCTGCAATTTCATAGCAAAATACACTTACAGGGGTGATGGGAGGTGGTAGTCAGATCTACCATCAGATCAGAGAACATTTCTGGGACTTTTCACATTTTCACACTGTTTGCAGTATGACTTGATTTACTTTAGAATAAGAAAATGCCTCCTTTAAATTTACCTACTTTCTTCTGCCTGCAAATCTCCCCAAATGGCTGCTGCAGTACTGGAGTACTGGTTATAACTGCTTTTACAATTACAGTTATATGTGTTCAGATAGAAAAATTGTATATACCTACCCTCACTAATCATTGTTTATATCTTGCTTTAAGGCTTTTCTCTCTAGTGGTGGAAGAAAGGAATCCTTAAGTAATTCATGAGGCAAGGTAAAATTGCCCTTAGCAATGCTACAGTTAATATTTTGTAATACTTTTCTCTGGAAAAGTATGCAGCTTGGAAGTATCAGTGTCATTTATTGCATTTCTCATATGTGACACCATACTAGCATTTTATTTGCTCATTAATCAAAAAACACAGAGTTTCTTTTCTGGAATGCCAGGGACCACCTGTGACTAAGACTGGAGTAGGAAGAAAAATTGCTAAAAACTTGCAGAAGAATCTTTGATGGAGGTTGTGTGTTTGTAGCCCTTGTGCTAACACTGCATTTTTTGTTTGTTTGTTTTCTCTGCTATTTTATCTCAGTTAGCTCTGAATATTATAAAAATCAATAAATATTCAAGACAAATGCTAACCATATTGTACATCTAACAGTTTACAAGTCGATTTTAGTTGTGTAATAAAAGTGTAGTAGTAACAGTTCTGGCAAAACCAGAACACCCTCAGGGTGCTGATAAGCTCAGAAGAAATAGAAGAAGACATCAAAAAGGGAGAAGTCTCAAGTTTTGTGGACAAACATTGAAAAGACATGAAATGAATATATTTTAGATATACTTGATTTTGAGCTTTCATTTTTAAGATATTTCAGGACTTGATAACAAGCAGTAGATATTTTTGCATGTGTGTGTTAAGTTTTTCAGGATTTCCAGTTTCTGCGCATACATTTAAGGGCTGAGGATAAGATTCCCATGACTCCCAGCTTAGCAGCTACTGCAAAATAGAAGGTTATATACAGCATGGTATTTGCTGTAATACTTGTTGAGATATATCCTGATAAGCATTTGAAAAAAAAAAGAAAAGATGATCAGGGTCATCAAACCTTATTCATAGTAGCAGTAAAGCGTCAGCAAGCCAGACGGTACAGCTTGTGCTTTGTGCAAAAGATATGAGATATGCTAAGTAAAGGGTGAAGGATGAGAAATGAAAATGGATTATTTTTTGGCAAAATATTAACTTTGAGGAGGTATAACTAAATGGAGGCACCCTACCTGTTAAGCAAAAGGAAATCTAGAAGATTCAAATTGACACATGATTCATCTTTTAAACAGAGTAAATGCTTTGGTGATGGCCTCAGGAGGCAAACTCTTTTCTAGAAAAAATAAAAGAGCAGGAGCTTGGCCATGAGGGACAGTAAAGCTAAGGGGTATTTGCTGACCATAGCAAACAAACAAACAAATGCACAAAAAAAAAACAAACAATAGGGAAGGCTCAGATGACATGTTAGAATAACATATCCGGGGAGAAGCTGAGGAGGGGATGCTCTGAAAATCCCTCAAAATGTCTCCCTAGTTGCTAATAATGGCAGAGAGCCTGACGAAGAGGAGAGAGAATTTTTTTTTTCTTTTTCTTTTTTTTTCCCCCAAGGGAGATCTAGTTCCTCATGGAGACGGAAAAGCTTTGACAAGGTCGGTGAAGATTTGTCTGGATGGCAGAGCTCAGAGGGCTGTGCTTAGAGGTGTGGAGTCTACTTGGAGACCTGTAACTAGCGGTGTCGCCCAGGGGTCAGTACTGGGTCCAGTGTTGTGCACCCTCAGCAAGTCTGCTGAGGACACAAAGCTGGGAGGAGTGGCTGATAACCAGAGGGCCCTGCTGCCATTCAGAGGGACCTCGACAGGCTCAGGGTTGGGCTGAGAGGAACCTCATGAAGTTCAACAAAGGCAAGTGGAGGGTCCTGAACCTAGTGAGGAATAACCCCAAGCACCAGTACAGGCTGGGGGCTGACCTGCTGGAGAGCAGCCGTGCAGAGAGGGGCCTGGGGGTCCTGGTGGGCAGAAGGCTGACCATGAGCCAGCAGTGTGCCCTTGTGGCCAAGAAGGCCAACGGTATCCTAGGGTGCATTCAGAAGAGTGTTGCCAGCAGGTCAAGGGAGGCAAGGCCTACCCCTCTACTGGGCCTGGTGAGGCCTCACCTGGAGTATTGGGTCCAGTTCTGGGCTCCCCAGTGCAAGAGGGAGGTAGAACTACTGGAAGGAGTCCAGAGGAGGGCTACTAAGGTGATTAGGGGACAGGAGCACCTGTTGTACGAGGACAGGCTTAGAGAGCTGGGCCTGTTTAGCCTGGAAGAGAAGACTGAGGGGAGACCTCACCAATGTGTATAAATAGCTGAGGGGAGGGTGTCAAGAGGATGGAGCCAGCCTCTTTTCAGTTGTGCCCAGTGGCAGAATGAGAGGCAATGGGCACAAACTGAAGCACAGGAAGTTCTGGCTGAATATGAGAGGGCATTTCTTTCCTATGAGGGTGACAGAGCGCTGGCACAGGTTGCCCAGAGAGGCTGTGGAGTCTCCTTCCCTGGAGATATTCAAAACCCGCTTGAATGCCATCCTGCACAATGTGCAGGTGATCCTGCTTGGTGGGGGGGGTTGGACTAGATGATCTTCAGGGGACCCTGCCAATATCAGCCATTGTGTGATTCTGTGAATGGCCCAAGCACAGGCACTGGCAGAGAATGAAAGACACAGAGGGATTGAGCATGTTGTGACTTGGGGCAAGAGGTTGGATATAATATGAAGAATGTGGCTTTGTCAGTATGAGGCATATATGGAACCAACTCCTTTTTGAAGCCCTAGACAAGGTGATATAGCAATTTGTTAGTGAAATGAATAATTGCAAGGTTATATTCGACCATCTTATTTACTGTTTGATAGTTTGATCTTTTCATTGAAAATAAATGAAGGGGGATTTTCTGACATTGATTTCTTCAGCTGGACCAGTAAGCTGCTTTAGTAGAATAGAGGACTTCAACTCAGTCTGAAATTACATCTGCTTGTAGTTGAGGTTGCAGAGTTGTAAATCTTGTTCCCTCTAGCACATTCATCCACAAAAGGAGGTAGCGTATAGCAGATCTAAATAACTTCGTTGGTGACCCGTGACTTTTGTGCTGTCCTGTCTCTTTCTGTTGGTGTCCCAATGGATGCAGAAATAGCAGCAAAATAGCACTGGCGAAAAAGCTTCAGGAGTAGTCAGGACACTGGAGCAGTCAAACTAAAAAGGCTAGCAATCAGCAGTGTGGCTGCATTTGGAAAATATTAATAGACCACTGTGGTGGTTCTGTAAAAGGGAGATTTTTTTACACTCTAAGACTTGTTCCAGTTATGTACATGACAATCATAATTATAGACGTCTGGATGGGTAAAAAGTTGTTTGGAGTAAAATGTGTTTGAGAGTCATGCCAACCACACAAGACTGTGTAGCTGTAACTACATGTGCAGATTACAGTGCCATCTGTTTGAGCACAGCACATGCAAGCACCATAGATCTGCTTCAGCATGCTCTGTTGGTAGTTTGTTAGGTTATACATGTGAGTTTAAGTATCTGATAACCAGACTAAAAGTTTTTGTCTTTTCCCTTATGGAGCAAGCAGCCATAACTGCCAAGGGAAGCATTATGAGAAGTTATAATTCACATGAGTGGATTCTTTGACGTAGTTCAGTGGAAAGGAATATTCTTGATGACTTGATTATGGGCAGAAGACAGGCAACACGTTTTAGTCTTTCTGAAGATCTTCATGGACCTGGAGCTCCAGAGATGCACACTTTTATAGTGCATATGTTAGAGGCTCACCCGGCTCCTTCACTGCTGGAAAGCTGCTGAAGAATTTCACCTCTCAGAAGATCTGGCATGCACAGAAGTACAGCTTCTAAGTGCTCTGTTTAGAAACTCTGAATTCCACCTGTGAAACTTTGCAGACTCCCCCACTACTGGGATTTCAGAGGTAAATGGGTTGTTACTGTGTAGGAATGACTGATAGTAAAGTAAGCCAGTGGTAGGTTGGTTCTTTACCTTGTCTGAGGTATGGTGGAGCTGCTGTCAGTGTGTTTGGAACGAGTCTGAGCTACCGTAGAATTGGCATCAATGTGCTGGAGAGAAAAAGTGGATTTCTTGAATTTGTTGGAATAAGACTTCTGGCTTGCATAAAGAACTGGCCTTTTAGTATGTAAGTTCTTTGTAAGAAGGAGATAGAAATTTACACTGGTAAGATGATATAATAATCCTTTTCAGTCTGTCTTTATGGCTACTTAGAGTTTTATGTTCATGGTGCATCATAGTGCTTCTTCCTCAAAGCAGGAATAGCAGACAGGTATTCATTGCTGTCTATTCACTGGTCACTGTGTGTTGAAGACAAAGAAAATATTAAGATATGGGTTTCAGGGTGAGTGGTTGAAAGTGAGTCATTTTTAGATGGTTATGCTGTAAGTAGACTGGAAATCCAGAGCATTTAATTTAATATTGCTTTTTTTTTCAAGGCTGTCTCCCATTACTTGAAGACAGAGTGAAAACTTGTAAGGGATGTGAGATAGTGCCCTTTTTTATTACAAGATACAGAAAAAGACCAATTATCTCAAAAGATGAGAATGTACCAGTAGAACTAACTGGGAGCACAAGCAGAAGCACAAGTATGGCTGGAACTGGGCTTGGAGATGGGGGATTTCTCGAAAAGAGACTTCATTGTCACAGCCCTTACTGCCCAGGTATGTACTGTCTGCAGAAAGGAGTAATTATATCCTTCTGTGCTACAGAGATAAGACTGGTGATGACTTCTATTCATAATTGTTTTGGTACTCCATTTTTTTCTGTAAGCAAAATCAAGCAATATTATATTGGACATCTCCAAACTTTAAATGACATTTTCCCTGTCCTCTGTTATTTTGGCAATCAACAGCATAAAATGTGAAACATCTCTTTCCACTTGCATGATGAGAATGGCAGATGAATTTAATCAGTGAGCCCCACTAAATGCCAGATTACTAAATTGTTCTAAAATTCTTCATATAGTATAAGCATAAGCCTTTTCTTTTTCAGGACTGTCATTGATCCCAGTAAATGCTTTTACTGTTCTTCCTCCCAGTGATTACCAGGGTTCATTATGCCACTGTAGATATGATGAAATGGTTTGCCTGTCTTTGAAGCATGCCAAAGACAGTTACACATTAGTAATAAAAACATTTTCATAGCCCATTTCACCCCTGCTTACAATCACTTAGCACTTTTTTTATATAAAAGCAAGATCATTGCCAGTACCTTGACAGATGATTTGACATTCATGAATCACAAGGGAGGCTGGAACCATCCAGTGGGTGATTATTTTAAGGGAACTCATAAATGAGATCCCAGAAAATCAACACATCATGCAGCATGTGTCAAAGACCAAAAAAGTATGGGTAAATGTCAGGTGGAAAGGCTTGTGTAAAAGACAGAGGGGTTTCTCTGAATGAAGAAAGATCAATTTCAGCTCTTTTGGATGATTCAGTCTCAGATTATGGTGCAGCTGTTAAGGGAAACAACTTTAAAAAAGCTAGAGAGACTCTGCGGGTGTCCAATGTTAAGAAGAGCACTACCAGGCAATAGAAACAAAAACATCTTAAGAAAAATCCTTAGTTCAGCAGTCTTCATAAGAGGCTTAAAACCAAAAAGATAAATCATGGTCTGATGGCTTTTGGAAGTTGGTATACATTGGAAATACCCCTCTTCTGGAAATTTTCAGGGACCACCAACTTTGGTAAAAGATATTTTATGAAAAAAAAGTCTGGAATAATGCCAAGAGAACATTGTTAGGACTGAGAATAGAATAAAATAGAATAAAATATTGTAACAGTTGGCAACCTCTGTATAAAGACTTGCTTTATAAATATCCCTTTATTAAAACTATAGTGGGCTTATCTTTTGTTCTGATTAGTCAGTTGTTCTTCAGCCATGAAATAAATATAAGTTATTGTAGATGATTTGCTGTAGTCTGCTTGTGAAAGTAATGAAACGAGGAAAATCTTTATGAAGTATGTACACCACAGGAAACTGAATAGCAGGTGGGTAGGCCAGAACATTGTCCCTGGGAGGAAAAAAAGAGAAGTTTTCAGCATTAACCTGAACACAAGCTATATTTTTCTTTTTAAAAAATCCTGGGGTGAGGTGCAAATAACAGCTTCAAGCAAATTGAACTATTCTGGTAGCATTTAGTTCTTTTTTGAAAATTTAAAGAAATGCTCACCAAAACGTTAAACATTGTGGTTAATTGCTGCTGGATTTAGGTGCCCTTGTACCAGACGCTTGTAGATTAAGAACAGAGCTCTTCCTTCAGATTGGCCAGTGGTCTGTATATTGAAAAGAACTACTGCTGGGTATAAAATGAACGTGCGGGAATAGAATCTTTTAAAGCCTGAGTCTGCTGAAGAAAAACATGTCCAGCTGTGTCAAGAGGAATATACCTCCCTTAAAACAACTCATCCAGTCTTTTCTTCCCAAAAGAGAAAGCTACACACAGTTTGCTCTCAGATGATTGAATAGCAACCATTTCAGAAAGGTCCTGTAATATCTTAACAGGAAACATTCTTTTGATGGGACTCAAAATTGGGGGTCCTTAAAAAAGGCTAAAAACCATATGAAAAAGCTGAGGAATAGAAAGCTCTCTCTTGAAAGAAGGAATGGCTGGTGAAACAGTTGGGGGGAAGTTTAAAACAGACTGTTACTAAATTTTGCCATATTTTCTGCTTATTGGTTTTAATCTGAGACAGTAAAATGAATACAGAGAACAAAACAGATCTGGAGTTCAGTCACAAGAGAGATCAATGAAGGGCTTCTCTTGCAAAGGGAGAAAATAGAACTACAGCAGCTGAGGTCCTGGATGTGGAGGTACAGGCTATTTTCTAAGGACTAGGTTTAAGTGAATTTGATAAAGCAACATCTTCCTTCTTTATGCTTCAGAGATGTCTGACGTTTGAATTAGGATTGTGTGGATAAAAGAAAATCCAGTATGTTTCCTCTAAAATAGGCAGAAAATAGCTTCAGTACCTACCTTGTAAGTCAGAAAGCCTTGTATTTTGTGAAAAAAAAAAGTCTATTCAGGAAGATGCACTGGCAGATGCATTTTATCTCTGCGTAATAAAGGGTTCTCTTGTTAATGGTTATAATATGCACAACTTAGTTTGTTGTGCCCTGCAGACTCTAGTCTGTGCCATTAAAACCTACCTAATGCTGGGGATGCTTTTATGAAGCATGGGGGTATTGGCACGAAAGCACTGCTCTGGCTGAGGAACTCATCTTCTGCCACAAGCAGCAGTGCCGAGAGGGTCATATTGGAACACCTGAAATGTCAACTGCATACTAAAATTCTCTGATATAACAACTTCAAAGGTGAAAATTGGTTAAAAGAATTGTCTTTTGTTGTTCTTTTTTTTTTCTTTTGTAATGATGTTCATATTTACATAAACCTTTCCACTTTTCCTTAACACGTTCTCTGTTGTTATAGAGGATTTCTGTGAGCATCTAAATACAAAACTGATTTTCCTAAGCAGCAGTGATTCTTCATTAAGGAGTGTGATAATCATAACCTTGCAAAGGCATGACTGGATTTGTTGGAATGTATCTTGAAATGACTGTCAAAAACTCTCTCTCTGTAGTACGGAGCGTATATATAGCATATGAAGTGTATATAATAGAAGCATTTACTGCAGATAGATTTTCTACCTCTATAGTGTGTATATATATATATATGAGTAGCATCATTATTTTTTCATAATAATGGTCAGAATACGCATTGAAATGTATTTAGAAGACAACCTTCTCTTCCTGTAGTAGGAAAAATATGCAGGTAAAAATACAGAAGATTTTGTAATCTAGGCTGAAATATGGAACTCCCAGTATTGCTGTATAAGCATTTCATAATCTTTCTAGAAGGCAGAACACTGAGAACAGGGTTGGGGGCAAAGGTTGCTACTGTGAGTCAAAAACATTTTGAAATAAGGACTTTCATATTAGAATTTGCTTGTGAAGTTTGAATTAGGTGGAACCCATTTTCACATGTCATCGAAAGGCATTTTCTTCTTTATGCCAGTATTAGAAACTTCATACATGACAACATAAAGTGGAGATTGATAAAGTTCTTAAGAAGTGTGTTTCTTCTCTAAAGTTCCACTTTTTAATAAGTGAATAGCGCACACTGCTGATGGACAGGCAAGACAGACATGATATATTGTTTGGCAGACTCTTGGCAGTCAGTGAACACAGTCAGATCTTGCAGTTATAGGCATATATAAATGCCACGTGCCAGCTGCCTGTATCCTGTAGTACTGCCATCAGTGTCAGAGTCTGTGGAAGCGCTGAAGTGGTTGTTCTCCACCAATGTGACCAAATATCTCACTGATGTGAAGAATGTAATAGCATCTGTCTGCAGTTAAATGGATTTATAACAGTGTTTGTGCTAAAGGAATAATTCTCTGTGAATCTAGTAAAAACTCTTTTAAGCAACTGTCCCGAGAATAAGTTTTCCCAATTACTGACGTGCTTGCCAAATAGTTTCATCATTCTTGGTCCATGAGATAGCTGTTTAAGTGGCACCCGCAGCTTCTTCACATTTTTTGAAGAGAGGGAAGTGGGTATTGTTGCAGTTGACACTGACCAGCTGCAAGGTCACTCCTTTATACCGTAGGTGCTTTAATGTGAGGTAGTTCGCTTTTCTCTGTCTTCCTGCTGTGTCTGGGCTGTCAGGTTGGCATGTTCCTCTAGAACCATGCTGCTGCCCGTCCTTCAGGGGGTTGTCAACCAGAATGTCTTTACAAGGAGGCTAGTCACAAGTTGGGTGACCAGGGTGTAATGGCTGTAATTGAGTGGCAGCTTCTCCAGAGGCTCTGTGGGCCTGCTGACAGGGTGAGTGGAGCTTCTGAAATGGCAGCTCACATCCTGCTGGCTGGAAAACACGTCGGGAAGATTAATTTAATTTAATGCCAAATGAAGGGGGATGGTGAGAAACAGACAAAACTAAAAACTTCCGCATCCCCTTCTTCCCAGACTCAACTGACTTCACTCCATCCCAGCTCTTCTACCTCCTTCAGCCCAAGCAGTACAGAGGGGCGAGTAATGAGGGTTGCAGTCAGTCCATAACACTTTATCTCTGCCGCTCTTTCCTCCTCACACTCTTCCCCTGCTCCAGTGTAGGGTCCCTCCCATGGGACACAGTCCTTCATAACCTGCTCCAGTATGGGTACCTGCCACGGGTTGCTGTTCTTCGGGAACAAACTGCTCCAGCGTGGGTCCCTGATATTTTGGTATCAGAGGAAAATGATAATCACTACAAGAAGACAGTTCCCAGACAACTTTTCTGTTTGACAGACTTTATCAGGAACACTTCAGGAAATGTAGAGTGATTCATCTGTAATTGCTGAAGGGTTGAAAATAACCTCATCACATGAATATATTCTTTTTCCTGTTCGAAAAAGAGATTTGAAAAGAAATTAGTTTACTTATACCATTTCATCTGTAGGTGTGGGGTATTTCTATCAAAACTTTCTTCAGGACTTTGGATTGCCAAAGATTTAACTGTAGAGGGAAATCACATCATAAAAGTGTTACAACAAAATAAGAGCAATGGGATTTTTTTTTTTGCAGCTGCATTTGGAAGTGTCGTCTCTGAGAAGTTTTTTTTCAGTTGATGAGTTAAGCAAACCATGGAAGACCCTTGACTAGTTTGTCTTCTGTCAAGAGGACTTTAGTATGTTTATATGTTACCATCAATTTTAGAATAGGTGGGGTGTAGTACGAGATAGGCAATATGCCACACCTTTCCTCCAGTCTGAAGGCTTCTTCTGAACTCCTGGCAAAGGTGCTGTGCTGGCAGTAGGGGCTATACATCACTACAACCTGTACAGTAAGGGATGGCATCAGGTTGGGAGGTCCAGGAATGGGACTTCTCTTATTGGTCCTACACTCATGTCACTTTTGTAATACTGAATAAAAATACTGATGTGAAATTGATATATTAACTATTCCTTTCCAGGCAGTTGGAGAGCTTAAATCTGGAAGCTGAACACAGTCAAATCAAGTAAAGGCTTTAACTTAAGGATCAATGATTTAGAATATTTGGAAACGGGGGCTCTGCTGTTTATTTTAAAAACTAAACTCCTCCCTCTTTGTGGTATCAAAACCATGCAACATGAATACAAAATACTCAGAATTCAGAGGTAGATTGCTTGTCAGTACACTTTATGAACAAAGTGAGAAATAAGAACTCTTTAGTAAACTTAAGCATCTTAACTCATGGAATCATAGAATGCGTTGGGTTGGAAGAGACCTTTAAAGATCATCATCAACTCATCAAAACTAGTGAATTTAGAGCAAAAATAACTTGGACTCTGGGTTTGTAATGTTCATTTGTTGTTGGAAATGGGCTCAAAGTAGAGCCAGACATGAGGCGTTGCAATATAGAATAGTTGAGTGCTGCTGTGTGAGCTTACCTAAGAAATATAGTTATTTTTTATTATTGTATGCAAAGTTCAAGAATTAATGATTTAGAGGAAGAAAGAATCACTCCTTGGTTTGGCTTTTGAAAGGAGATATATTCTCTGTCTTACTCAGTGCCAGATCTAGAAGATCTACTGTGAAGCAGAGAGGAAGACAAGCATCACTAGGACTGAAGAGGGATGTCAGAGACTTCAGGGTATACAGTATTTGCAGAGAAAGGGTTGAGGTTCAGGGGGCATTTATGTATTCATTTCAAAACCATTATGATACCAAAAAGTAATGTATGCTTTCATTTGGGAAGGGGCTGATAAGAGCCTTAGTTTAGCTTCTTGAGAGTTGTTTTCTCTTCATTTCCCATTCTTCATCAAAAACCTTGATTGAATGGAAGTTAAATTCCTTTTAACTTCAGTGAGATCAGGACTTCCCTTATGATTGCCAAGTTTTATGTAAATTATAGTTCTCAGGCACAAAAGCTAGAAATTTTCTCAAATTGTGAGTGAACACCAGAATAGCCACAAATAAAAGAAGGAAAACTATCCCACTTATGTGAAGAGATCAGCTCTCCTCTCTGATGAAAAGACATTTTTCCTGCCTGCCACTGGAATCTCTTCAGTCTTAGAGACTACGTCAACTGAAAATACATTCATCTTTCCACACCATTTAGGCCATTGCCTACTTAATGGAACATATAATGGGTTGAAATTGCCACCTGGTGGTTGAGACATGGGATGGCTCCCAAGGGTATAATTATATAGGCTGTTTTTTAATATTCCAATGGTTATAGAGATGTATTCCTGACTCTGAATTTAGTTAATATTATGGCTTGCAGAAATCAGTGGCATTATTTTGCTATGCAGTTTCCCTAACTGTTGGCCTGAAAAGTCTATTTCAAACGTGAATTAAATGTATGTATGAGCTCTGGGCTATGGAGCTCTGGATTGAAGTGTGGTTGAAGGAGCAGAGAACAGAGGGTAGTAATGAACAGTAACATATGAAGTTGGAAACAGCTAGTGTCAAATGAAGTGTTGCACTAACTTGGTTTTACACAAGACGTACAAGCTGAATAAGTTTTTTATTGAAGTCTGAGGGTGCTGCCAACACATAATATTAAAGTAAACCCAGATATTTGACAGTCAAAAAGCCCATCCTCTTTATTTTTGAGAGACTACCAGGGCAAGGAAGAAAAAAACTTAAGTGTTGAAGGAAAAAAGAGAAAGAGATGGCACAACACCTTCAGTTGTCTTTGTTGAACTAGAAGAGTAAAAATTGCAAGGCAGGTAAGATGATTAGGCATGAAGTCAATTACTAGTCATGAAACAGCAGGTCATTTAAAAGGCACCTCAAGGGAGGCCATCACTTTCATAGATACATATCATGACAGCATGAGTGGAAAAATGCATGGAGTTATCATGTAAGAAGAAAGAGAATCTGATGCACATAGTAGGAAAGAATCAAACACATTATCTTAGAGACGCAAATCCTTGGGAGGTGCAATGCCAAAATACATGGCTAGTAATAAGGTGCATCTGAAATTGCATCTGAGTGTGATATGGCAGGATGTGGAAATGTTCATGCTGAATCATCTTGTCAAAGAACAGAGAGGGTAACAGGCCAGATACCTGTAATCTAATTTTTGTGTAAGCACTAGTCTGAGAACTTCCACTGGTTTTAGGTTGATGCAATGGCTGTTTGCATGGAGATGAATCGTGGTGTATATGGCATATGATTGCAATGAAGTATGATGTTTCCTTTTTGCGGTCAGGAAGATGTGATCCTCAGAAGGATGAGGGGCTGAGAGAAGGTTGTGGCTGAGCTGCTCTTATGATCAGGAAAACAGGGAGATGGAGGAAAAATAAAACTGCTGTTCTGTGATGGGAAGACAGCTGTGAAGGGTCAGGTTTGCTGTTCACTTGAGTGATTGATGGTGGGGATCAGTCTTGTATTGACTGCTACTCCAAAACTTCTGTTCCTATATCCTTAAATTTTTGAAATTGGTGGTGGCAGCAGCAGCAGCAGCCAGCCTGGGTAAAATAAGCAGAGTGGCTGTTTGATCCTTTGGATGCTTCCTAACTACTCTGGGCAATAGTTTACTTTGCCTAGTTCTTATGGAAGATTGTAATTAAATTGTATGCGCTGACTTTTTAAGAAGGATTAGAGTCTTGATGCAAGGCCACGACAGAAACTTATTCAGTATAATAAATGATAGCCCTTCTGGAGCTTCTTCCATGCCAGCAGTAGACACAAAATATCCTCCCAGAACTTAACAGCATCCTCCTCATATCAGATTCCTTAACAGGCTTTGCTCTTCAGTACTGTGTGTAATAAATTCAGTCTCCATCCCTTCTATGTTATTGCTTTTCCTAACCTCCCCTTCCTTCCCATTTCTATTTCTTCTTGAAATTGCTGGGTTAGAGAACGTCCTTAGAGATTACATTTGTGTAGCATTCATGATACAGTGGCAGTGTTTCAAAAATAGCTAATGGCAATGAGAACCATTCCTGTGGCAAATGTGAGACTGCAAACACCAGCAAGGAGTGTAGGAGAGGGATGACTTTGAATTATCTGATGAAGTAGATCTTAGGTGCAATAATTGTGAATAAAACTCAGAAAAGATTAGACTGAATAGCACTGAGAGGAAAAAAAAACAACACACGGTTAGCAGCAATGAAGTCTGCTAGGTTCTGGAATTGTCTCCTGAGGAACTGCTCCAGTCACTTTAAAGTGTACTGAACACAGCCCTAAAGAATACACTGTTTTGTACTCGTCTCCAGGGAGACAGGCTAAGTGTAATCTAACAGGCCATTTTTATCTCTTCCTTATGTGTCTCTAGCAGCTCTAGCCATGTGCTTCATTACTTCGGTAGCTGGGTTCACAGAGTGCTATCAGCAATCAGCATTTCTCCTGCCAATCTGTGGGTTTAAGCACTCTGTTCACCATCCTGCTCCCTCCTTTCCGAGGAGCAGAAATGTGAGGAAGGAGGGAGGGACGGGACAGGGAAGCTGCTGAGTTGAAGGCTCACGGTTAGTATGCTGTGCAGATAGACAAATCAATCGGCCCCTGCCCAGGCATCTTAATCAGAAGCGTGTGGTTCACTGCAGTGGTTAAGTGCTACCGTGCTGCTGATGGCATCTTCTTCAGAGACACTATTGATTGCTCTTCTCTCTCTTCTGAGCAGAGATTCCAACTGGGTAGACAGCACCAGGGAGAGAGCTGGTGGAGAAGTGGCCTCTTACAGCTCTACAGGATTAGGATCGACAGTTTAATTTCCCGGGGGGCAGGCAAACTGTCACTCTAATTCAGCTAGACTAGTGTGGGAAAGAGGAAGGAGGTGACTGATTGAAAGGTCCATTGATTATCCGAATAAGCCCGGTGTAAGGCCAAAGATGACGCAGTGCAAGAACCATGCAAACTGAGGCAAGTGAGCATGTGTTTGGGAAATCTCATTTGAGGGAAAACCACTTTCAGAATGAAATGGAAGCGTATTATAGAGAGACCTTTTCTTGGACTGGAAGAGAAACCCAGAGCTAGATGATGTTGGGGTGGGAATGTTAAAATGCTCTAGCAATGCTATAATACCAGTCTGTTACCAAAAAAAACCCACACACAAACAAACAAAAAAAAAACAAAACAAGAAAACAACCCACAAAAAACAAACAAACAAACAAAAACAACCCACAACATATGAAACAGAACATGCAAACAAACATACATGATATTCAGTGTGGGAGTATCTTCTGGTGACTGCATGTTTGACTGTATGTGCATCTGCTTATGTGTACTCCATTAATAGTCTAGTGATTTTTGAAATGCAAGTGTGCTATAATGAAGTGTGTGATGCAATGTTGACAGAATGTATTTTCAAGAAAGGAGGAGATGCCTTGTGACCACACATGCCATTATGCTGTTATGAGAAATTTCTGTAGACATAAAGTAAAGCCAAAACTTGCTTGTACAAAAACATACCATGCTGATAAGAAATGAAGTCTGCTCAGTTACCTGTCTAATTTGGGCTATCCAATGTGTCTTCCACATCAGTATCCAGACTGCAAATCTTCTGGGAAGCAGATAGTGTAGTCTCCTCTGCTGTGTTTCATTGTACGTTATCATCAAAGATGAAGACTGCAAGGGAGGCTTTATAGTTTCTGTTTTGAAGAGACTGCCCATGAACATATTAATTAGTTGCCAGCTCTATGCAGATTTAGACCTGAGTTCTTGTTGCCAGTCACATTGCTGTGCTGAGACTGACCTCATTATAAGGTAGAATTCTCTCCCTGGTTTGTTTAGCTGTGAAATACTTGTTGTTTTCATTTGGTAGCTATTGAGAGAGTTAGTTAGCCAGCTACATCTTTCCTGGGAATAGGAATTTTACCCAAGATAGATCCCCCAAAATGCAGCTGGTGCTTCTAACCCTGAACCCCCACAAAGAAAGCAGCTTGGTGTGTCATATAATATAAAAGCAGGAGAGGGTAGGGTTTTAATTGGCAGACGGATACGGTAGGTCACGTTTATCAATGATTATCATGATGCAAGAGAATTGGGAAGGCTAGCCAGCAAGTACTCCAGTGAGCAGAACACTGGCCACCTCTTCACCAAACAGATATGGGTCAAACTGAAGACGTATCAGGAAATCTATGTTTATCAAAACTACAGATAATTCTACAAAGCTAAATTGTACCCATGTTCATTAAAACACTTCCTCAAAGATACTGCTGATTTGCACTCGTGAAGAGCAGCAATGTGTTAACTGTGGATGTACGTGTGAATATGTAAGGGGAAGGGAGTGCTATTTTCTTCACATTTATCGCTTTGTTAGCTTTTGTTTCATTCTCCACACCCGTAAATCAACTGCCAGCCCTTGCTTTCGTTGCTGGGTCCCTGTTGCCTCTGCAATGGCTAGCATGCACATGTCTGTGGGAGATCACAGAGCATAAAATGCTGAGCTTGTCCTACCTAAATAACTTCTTGTTGAAGCTCTTGCTGTTTTTAATGCATGTGCAGAACATTGAGGAAGCTGAAAAAGGAAACTGCTTTTTGAGAACTGGTTGACTGTGATAGACGTGACTCCAAAGAGCAGCTCTTAGAGAATCCCAGTACTGACAGTGGTAGAATAAAAAGGTGGGAGCGGTGGGGAGCTAGTGGAAGAAGCCCTTGTTCCATCCTGTTTGGCTGAAGGTGCAGTGCATGGTGATGTAAAAAATCAGAATTGTTCAGTAGTGGTCAAGCATGGAAATATATTGATTTACATGAGCTTAGTGAGAGGAGACATGATTGACCATTTTTCATAAGCCTCTTTTGTTCTCTAGGTGAAAAACAGCCTTTTAACAATTTGTTTCACTTAGCATCTTTATGGCCAGCATCTCTTTTTAGTGAAGCCTTTTCCAAACGTATACCTGTGATTCAGCCTCAGCAGTAGTTCCAGACCTCACCATAACCACGTTGTTCGGAATGAAGGGGCGCAGGTAGCTACACCTGACAACAAAATAAAACCAAACCAGGGAACAGCATGTGGAATGGGGAACAGCTTTTGAATACTGTCCAGATGTACGATGCTGATACTAAAGCATACTATTACTGAGTGCTGATAGGTTTAAAGTATGGTGTTTTTTTTTTTTTTTTGGTGTTCTGTTTTGTTTCTATGTCTGTACCATGTTGACAAGATGTGTATAGTTTGAGAAGTCAAACGCTCTCTGAAATTAGAGATGGGAAAGCCCACCATAACAGTTCTGTCTTTTCTATATTGTTGTGACCTATCCTACAGGCCCTAAGGTGCTTTTGGACTCTCTTGTCATCTAGTACTTCTGCAAAGGAAGTTGTCACATCAGCCTGTGTTGATTCATCCCATTGCAGGGGCTCTCACGCTCATGAAGCGGGGCTGCTGCTGGGTCAGCCAGTCAGTCTTCGTTGTCACATACCGGCAGAGAGTAAAGCATGGGTCATATCACAGAAAAGCCTAGGGCAGAGACCAGAGAAACTCTGCAGGTATTTTGCTAGGAGAGTTGAATTAACCCAGCAAAACTCACCTAAGTCAGCCCAGTAGTTTGTGCTAGACTAAGCATTTCAGCATTCAGAGACTAAACAATCGTAACTCTTGGAAAAGAAACACATTACTGCAAGTTTTCCTGCAAGCAGAGTCTGTAGGGTATTACAACACGTCAGTCCATCTAAAGGTGATAAATATTTTAGTTACAGCTCAGGTTGCAGCCAGTGGGCTTGCCAGCAAGGCTGGACCTGACCTGAAGGGTGAGAGGCTTGTCCCCACTCCAGTGCTGTCACAGGGCAGCACGTGTATTCCCTGAGTGTCGGTCACGGCAGGGCAGCGATGCTGTCCTGCTGCTGTCATTGGGCTCTGATGGGGCAAGCTGGATCGGGCTGCTGGGCTCAGAAAGGTGAAAATGCTCCAGGCTCTTGAACACGAGACTCGGGAATTTACTTGTTTCTTGCTCAGAGGAGGTAGCTTTTTGGAGTGTATAGAGGTTAAGCACAGTCTGATGTTTTATTCATCTGTGTATTTAGGGAGGAAGAAAATGTGGTAGGTGTTGAGCTATACAAATGAGTGGACCGTAGGGTGATGCCTCTGCCGTGATCTTGTCTAGCATGCCCTGCAAGACAAGATAATCTCCATGAAACTGACTCTTTGCAGAGCTGTGAGGATGAACTAAGTGTGTTTTGCAATGCACTGAAAAATAAAATCTAGATATTTTTTATCTCATTGTTCTTAACCCATGGAGTTTGGGACAAAGCTATCTATCTCTGTACTATAATACTCTTCAGTCACTTCTCACCTGATTTTTTTTTTCTCCCTGAACTGCTGGAGCTCAATTACACAGCAGGATTTGGCCCTTATTTGCCTGAAGCTGACAGGAAAATGAACATCTGATGAAGACTGAATCAGTGTAAATGCATAGTGAAAAATAGGTTCTTTCTGTGGACAAGGTGGAAATAAGCACCAGCCCTGCTGCAGAACATTTTTGTAAGCCAAGGAGTTTTCAGTGTGTTACAATGTGACCTCCCATTCCCCCTCATTATATTCCTCTTATTAACCCTGATCTAACTGTTATTGATGGCTCCATTATTCTGCCTGGGACAGCAGCGATGGTCTCACTGACCTTGCCCCAGGTGATCAGAAACTCATTTAATGCTCAGCATACTCTTTACAAAAGTATGCTGAGGGAAAAGTATATTCAGCATGAGAAGCAGGCACGTGTTTTTGCAAGGATCTCTTCTGGCACTATTAATTATCTCAAGAGGTGGACTGTGCTCCACTAAATATATCAAAAACTTGACTAAATGCCTCTTTAGTCTTAGAGATAAAGGTTGTTGTAAGAACAAGAGAAGAGGAATTGTTAATCTGTGATGCTGCATGGTTTTAATTGTGGGAAAATGGTGCAGGAAAGCATAACTAAAGGCAAAACCAGGGGTGTAAGATTATACTTGCTTGCATGGTTCTCTTTTTCTAGATTATCTACCTTTTTGGCACTGTCATTAGCTGCTTTCTAAACACTCACTGTTACACAGAATAAAATTTCACCTTGCACCCACAAACTTTGTTTAGTCAATTGTTGGCAGACAGGCAGCACTTCTGTTTTATAGAGTTATATAATCCAGAGATCGCACTGCACCAGGATCCTGAGCACTTGGATGGAGAATAGTTAATCCTCCTTGAGAAAAGGAACGAGCACTGTGGCTGTGTAGTGCTTCCCTGAGGACTGGAGTTTTATAATACCACTCAGGTGCCACTGAGGCTCAGATTTCTGCATGTGATGTTGGGACAGTTAGGCTATAAGAAACACTTCTGTAAGTTTATGTTGATTCCTTCCCGCTTATATGGTCATATTTAGTTTTTAGGAATTTATAATGTATCTTTTTGTAATGGGAATGGGTTAAAAATTCCTTTTCTCTGGTAATTATTTTCTTCTTCTATATCCCTCAGTTTGGGCAATGGAAGTAGTCAGCTTGTCGATTAATCACTGGTTTTAATTTCCAGTTTCTGTTCCCTTGCATGTAGCTCCACTGCTTGCATTGCATGTACTGTGCAGGAATATTTAATTGCTTTAAAATGAGATCACTGATGGAATTAAAGTGGATGCACATTCCATCTGCTCCCACAAACATGCTATATACGAGTGCCTTGGTTTTAGAGAGCTGATATTTTGAAAATCTACTTTCAAAATCAAACTACACTTCTTAATCTTTAGAATAATGATAACATTTTTGGTGCTCCTGCTGCTTGGAGGCAGGAAGGATGAGCTTTTCTGAAAGCACTGGCTAAATTGCATATGGACAAATGAAGAACCCAGCACATGTTTTTGTTTCATTGATACTTCATGTCATAACTCCTCATGTCAGTAGCAGAAAATTTATTAACAATAAGTCACTGGAGGGTGCAAATTAGCATTTGGTGAAAATGACAGGACCTCAGGTGGTGTTTTTTCTTTTTTTTTTTTTAAATAAAAAAAGGTGTCCAAGTGGTCTCTCCAAAATGTAAGTGTATATCATAGTGAAAACCTCTGATGTTCATTTACCCTGGATAAAGAAATAGCAGGTCTATGCAAGATGGATCACTGCTAGAACTGACCCCACGGAAGTGCTTTTTAATGAATTTCTGATTCTTTTGGCTTTGCTTTTGTGTTCACGTTCAGGTTTATTCCACTGCCTCCTGATGCTTTTTGTTGTTGTTGCTGTTCTTACTCACTTTCCTGTGACTTCTGCAGTATCTACATTGTAAGAGGTTAGCATAATAACTGAGGGTAGAAGCATCAAAATGTATTCCTCTTAGCATTAACATTTCTCCTTGTGGCCTTTCTGGCATTCCTGTGCTAGGATTAATTGGAGACAGACATAGCCAGATTTAGGAAACCATATTTATACAAAATATAACAGCTGGGCACAGCTCAGTAAGTGCTGTCCCTGTTTATGTTGGGCCTGAATTTGTCTTTGAAAATTCTGCTAATAAGTAAGCAAGGAAAGGATGGTTATCCCACAAATAAGGAGGAATAAATTCAGACATGAATGATCTGTTTGCCTTTTGGAAACATTGAAAAGACCTAAATATGGTTTTCTGTAGGTATTAATAAGGCTGAGCAGTTAGAACATCACGGTAAGAAAGGAAAGAAATGTGAGGAGAAGAAATATGAATGCAGAAATTCTTGTACAAGAGAAATTGATCAATTATTTAATCTATGATCCCACCTGCTTCTACCTAGCTCTGTATCCTTCCTTCTTCATGAAAATAATTTGGCTCGTTGGCTGCTAGATCGTATCAGAACTTCCCCGTGTCTGACCTGTCAAAGGGTTTTCCTGGAAACCTCATTTTATCCAGTGGCTTCTTCTATTAAGTCTAGCCTAAAATATTACTAATATAATTTTTCTCTGGAGTATCATGGCACTTTAATTCTGATCTTAGATAAATCCCCCAACAATTGTGGAACCTTATAGAGCCTTCGAGGATATGTTTTCTCTTTTGTGGATAAACAGTTTTCGGGAAGTGAGGCTCTTGCTTCTAAAACCATTCATTTATTGTTTTTGTGGCCGAGCTAGTGCCTTTTCTGGAGAACTCACTGTTCTGTGCTCACGTTTGTTTGCATAGGGTGATTCTAAGATTAACACGCTGGCTTGTAGGTTCAAAATCCCTAGGCTGGGTGTCCCCCTGTCTGAATCTAATCTAGTTCACCTTGCTATCTTCTGTAAAGTCCCCCCAAATATTTTAGGGACAGCACTGTATTGTTGCTACCGCAGTTCAATGGCATAGTTGACTGACATATCTGAATGAAAGCAGAGCTGCCGTAAGTGTGTGTGGTGGTGGGGATGACAACTGCAGCCATGTGTCAGGTCTCCTGACTGTGCAGCTAGGAAAACCTTGAAGCTATGAGAATGAAGTTTTGAATTGCATAAGGCACTGTGATCACTTGTCCTCTTGTTAGCTCACTATTACCTCTTCAATGACTACCTCTGGGAAGAGGTGGCAGTTTTGAACTTTGAAATGTCTTATGAACTATTGATTTCTTCATTGCCTAAAACAAGGTAGTGTGAATTTCAGTAAGGTTCGGAATTCATTATCTTCCATTTGACGCTTGCAATAAAGTTGAATATTAATCTATCACTTTTTTTTCTTCCCTTTCCTCCTCCTGGTTATCTTCCTCCTCTCTGATCTCTGTGGGCTGTTTCAGAATTGTACTGCCCACATAATTTTCCAGACTCCTGTCTGTTCACCCTCCGTGCTATATTTATTCAATTACATTTACAGCCCATTAAATTAAGCTGAAGGTACAATAGCTGACCTTTAAGAGCTTATAAGGCCATGGCTATACCAAGTTAATCAATCTGAGTTTGTGTAAACTCCCTATTGTGCTCATTGTCAGGATTTTTTGGGTCAACTTTCACCACGTTGAAAATATCAGCTAGTAGCATATATACCCTTCCCTCAGCTAGAGTCAGTTGTCAGTCTTAACTACTATCATTACCTCTAAACCTGAAGGCTCTCTTGGATGAATGTTCGAAACACTCATCATGTTAGGGTTACAAGTCCCAAGTCACCAAGTTCCAAGTCCCTTAGTGTCATGCCCACATGTCTCTCAAATACCTCCAGGGATGGGAACTTCACCACTTCCCTGGACAGACTGTTCCAGTGCTTGGCCACTGTCTCTCTGAAGAAACTCTTCCTAATATCCAATCTAAACCTTCCTTGGTGCATCTTGAGGCCATTTCTGTGTGTCCTGTCACTTGTCACCTGAGAAAAGGGACTGTTGCCCTCTTGGCTGCAACCTCCTTTCAGGTAGTTGTAGAGACTTATGAGAAATTAGAGCATTAGACATGCTAACCTTAGAAGGAACACAGAGTTCCTATTGTAGAGAAGCAGCCTGGTTCCTAGTATATCATGCTTGTAGGCTCTGACAGGACAAAAAGGTGATAAAAATGAAATCTAGATCTGTGTCTTGAGGGTTGTTTCAAATCTAAGCATGAGTTAGGAACTGGATTTAAATCCAGAATATGTTGTCCCTATACAGATAGTGCCACTTGGGAAGCTAAGAGTACTGAGATGGATCTGCTGTTGCTTTGACTGACCACCATAATGATCACCAAAGGAACTGATTATATTGTAGCTCTTTCCTAGGACTGACACACAATTACTTTGTTTCTCTGCACCAGAAATCTGGAATGTTTCTGCAGTGAATCTGTGACACTGTTTTGAGTGCAATGGAATCATTTTATGATTGCCCAAATCATTTTATTTATGCTGATGAAACTCAGATAGAATCAGATCTCAGGACCCATGCTGTTCTGGTTTGGCCATTTAAGGGCATGAACCTAGAAGCAGAGAAGAAGGGGGAAAAAAGGAAAATACTGGAAAAAAAAAAAACTTTCTTGGATAAAATCTGTACCTACTAGAATGGTTCATTTTCTAAGAAGATAAATCAAATATTGATGTATTTGTCTTTTCAACTCTTCTGTGGTTCCTCAGGTGTCCCTGAACTCCTCTCCTCATTCTTTATTATAGTGGTAACTAACTGAGGGAGCATCGAGTTTTTAAGCAGTTTTATTTGCTAACATTTTTCTAAATTAATTTTTTTTATCTTTCAGGAACTTTGGACATTTCTGGCATTGGGTATCATCTTACTTTACTGTTTGACTAGGGGAAAAAGGAGCAGAAGCTAAATATGTCAGAGGACATCACTGAAAGATTACAAAGGTAGTGAAGAATGAACCGCCTTCATCAGGTATATAAAGTGCATGTGTAGTCTAAACATTCCTTCTTTAAACCCCACTTTCTATGAACCACTGTTGGTGTGTGTGAACAGTGCAGAGACTCTATGACCAAGAGCCTCCAAGTGCCTGGAAAATTATCATTAGAACTTTCAAGTTGCTAAAATAAGTCTGTGCTGAGCATGAAGGCTGTGGTTTTTCAAACACTTATTGGCTAAATGATGAGAAGTTTTCACAAGGTTCATAAAGACCACCTCTCTGATTGCAAAAGAAACCCCCTGGCTTCCTTGCCAAGATGCAGTACCTGATTCAAAGCAGGAAGGTAATAATACATTTCAGAGAAAAGAATGCCTCAATAATATTTAATACAACCAAATATTTTCCTTTGGATATATTCTCAGAAACAGCTGAATGGTTTCAGTCAAATTCTTTTCCTTTGTTAAACAGTAGTAACAGTGATCAGCCTGGCAGATACCTGGCACAGAAACTTAAATTCAGACTGTAAGTGCTGTGGCATTGTAGCCTCTAAGATTGCCAAAGAATTTTCATTATAATGACAGGCAGCACTGTCAACTTGGTCTGTAATTAATCCAGTTTATACAGTGCAGCCTGCTATTTCAGGAAAGAAATGTAGATGTTCATTTGTTCACAGAAGGGCCAGACGTCATTTTCCTTATTCCATGAGAACAGCTGGAGTTTTGCCTGGGTAAGGATTGCATTATTAAGTTGACAGCATAGAATAGAAATAGGAGGTGGCCTTTTTCAAGGGAAGCTCCAGAAGCTGTGGAATCACAGTCCAGTAATTTAAGTGTTCTGTCATTGTGAATCTCTGCATTAAATTTTCTTCAAATTAAGAATTTCATCAAAAGACAAAGGAGTCATGTCTTGGGTGAGCTTATACGACGGGTTTTGCCCCAAATCCACGCGTAATGCTGGAGATAAGGAGTACTCACAGATTTCTTTGGCCAGGAAGGATCATTCAGTCTGGCTTTTTGTATACCATGGGCCAATTAGACTCATGCAGTTTTTCTTGCACTTTGACTGAAGCATATCTTCTCAAAAAAATTGTTCATCAAGAAATTGGCAATCTGGTATTTCTTTGGGTAGTTTTTTTTTTTCTCATCCACGCTGTTTAAAAATGCTTATAGTCTTATAGTAGAAAATATTGTCTTCCTAAAAGGAATCTCTGTGAAACAATCAAATTATTCATATTATTCTGGTGATTAAATTGGTTAATATGTCTAGTTTTGTTAAAAATATTGCTGAAAACCCTTTTTTCCTGGTTCTGTACTCATTTTTGTAATTCTTCTCTGTGTCCTTGCCTCCTTAGGGAGGCCTGCCTTCGGTTTCTGTTCTGTTATTGTGAGTCAAGGGACAAGTATTGTTGCATTAAAAAGGAAATAAAGATGACAACTTTGTTTAGACAAAGAAGGACACTATACCAAAATGTTTAAGCCTGAATTATACTTAGTGTTTCAGAGGGGAAAAAAAAAATCACTGTAATCTGCAAATCTTAAGGAATAGCTGAGGATGGAGTATACATTTCTTCTGTGTAGTAGCAAACTACTGGACAAAGCATTTTGAGTGTCTTGCACTTGAATGTGCCAAATGTGATTTACAGATACTATTGGGCAAACTTTATAGCATTGTGTTGACAAAGATAAAATAGTGTCCTTTTTATGCAGAGGAGAAAAGAGGCAAAGACAAAGTGACATTAGGAAGTTGGCGTCAGTCAGAGGAAAAACAACCCAGAAGCCTCCAAGTTTCTTGGGTTCCCTAGTTGATGCCCACTAAGAATTAACCTGTCGTACATCTGACAAATGCCACCTGGCATTTTTTTCTTGGAAAATTGTTACTTTGTGTTAAATATAGAATTATCATATCAGTTGTGAGATCTTCTCATATAAGTGAGAAAAGGTGCAAAATTGCCATGATTCTATTCATCGTAATTTCAAGTTTAAACCTTATTACTTTTCTTAGTATGAGTCTGTTCTTGGATGTAGGTGTAATTGATCATTAATGCAAGACACACTGCTGTTAGACAGAAAGGCAGTTCATCTCATGTTAGCTTCTTTATTTCGAAGGCATAAAATACTTCAAGTAAGATGAAAATGAGGTGTTTAAAAATCCCACACTGTGAATCACTGATCATTGCCATACTTTCTCCATTTCCAAGGGTGAAGGATATTATTTATTTTTAAGAACATTCAAAGATTTCAGCTGTGATGAAATAGCCACCTTGTGCTTTGAAAAGAAACCTGGGACAGCTGATGTTCCATCATGTCTTAAAGGCACTGAGATGGCAAGTCAGAAGACCAGTAATTAGTGTTTATGCATGCAGCAGGGAGCCAGATAAGAAAGGAATAGCAGCCGATGAGAAAATGGTGATATAAGAAACTATCCAGATTAACTGAATTGTTGATACTATGATGATAGCATATAGGTAGAGTGATCTGATCAGACACAGCAGGGATGTTCACATGTCACAGAATTGATACCAATGAATACGAGCCTTCTGCAGTTATAAAATAAGTGCTCAACATGTTTTAGTGCAGTAAAGTGTATTGTAATGATAGTTTCTGGCTATAAGATTACCCAAAGCATTCTATAAACTGACAAATCCATGCAAGGCATGTAGTCAAATTTATTGTTTGCATTTTGGAGATGAAGGAATAGAAGTACTGGGTAAAATTATCACAAATCACAAAAGAAATTCTGGGACAGAATCTAAATTCTTCACCTACACTACTTGTAAAATGTACTAGAGAAATGGAATTGTTTCCGTTCCCCAAGGAGCAGCAATTGAACCGCTTCTAAACCAAACCAAACAAACAGAAATTTCAGTTGATTTTCAGCTGATTAACCTGCAGATAGAATTGAAATCCTGCTTGATGTTGTTACCAGGAATTACCAGAGATTTCTATCTTTCATTCTAATCTGCATGAATTCAAATTATTCAAATTAACTTTAAGGTATTTTTCAGAAGAAAACTTCAAACTTTGGGGCAGAAGTTTTAAGGACTTTAGAAAGCCCTGTGGAAACACATTCTATATTTATACATTTGAAAGCCAGACAAGTCCTGTGGCTTTGAGTTCCCTGTTGTTGCTCCTATGGCTTTGTGGACAGGCTTGGTATTGTGATAGAATGAGGGACACTGTTTCAATGGGAGCCTTGTTCTGGAGAGATTTTTGGTAGGTGAATTCCTTCTGGAAATCTCTAGGTATATGACGAGGACTCCCTATCTTAATTTCCCTCTATAGTGGTCTCTAATATTCAAAGATATGATGAGACTATTTGCTGGACTTGATTATCACAGTGCTTTTAGTAGGTAATTAAGTTACTTATAGCATGGATCCAAACAAAAGAGCAAATGGTACAAGTCATTGGTAGTTTTCATACTGCAAATCTTCCCATTTAAAAAAAGAAAAAAAAGTAATTGAATCAAGTTTTTCAGACAAAAGCATCATTTTCTGTGAGATACTGAGGTTTTTTTTTTTTTATGGCAAGAAATATAAAAATGAAGTTTTATGCATCAAATAGAATTTTAATTAAAATGTACTTGTCATCTTGTTTCAGTGGAAACAGCTGCTTCATTTCTTTTGTTTAAACAATTAAAAACCTCACAAACCAACAACAAAAGTGCTCAAATAAATCTATCTTCTACATACAAATGTCTATATGAAGTTAAAAGTTTCATTTAGTTTTATCAAACACATGCAAATTCTTTGACACTCCCTTTCTCGCAAATTTCCATGGTGTTTTCTTTTTTTTCTTAAAACAATCAAGCACTTTTTTTTCTTTTCTGAATTGAACAGTCTACGTGGTATGAAAACCCTTCTGCATCTCATGCTACCTTTTTGAAAGCACTGGTGATCTTAGAGAAGGGAAAGTCAGGTTTGGGGGTTATACATTCAGCCCATTTTGAAGCTTGTTGCGCAGCTTTGGACAAATCACTTTCATTTCTTGATCTTCAACTCCCCAAACACAGGAGGGAAATAAATGCTTCCTTCCCTCAAGCAAATGCTGAGAGGCTCAGGTGGAAACTACTAGAGAAGGGCAAAGCACTGTGTAATATTATTAGCCTCGTTAATCCAGGTCAGCCCATTTGTTTCTCACAAAGACTGCAACAGAACTGAATTTTCTCTGTTCTGCTGTTTGTATTTCCTCAGTGTTCTTCATCCTGTCTCCAAATGGAGCAATTTTAGCTGTTACTAAAGGGTTTAAAATTCTTGATTTGTGGCAATAACTCCCACCAAGATGCATTATGGGCACTGAAGTGGTTATCTTGAACAGGCAGAAAAAGGAATGCTAACTGGCAATTGCATTCCAGTGTCTGCCCCTCAGCCTAGCACCTGCTTTACACACTCACAGCTCCATCGTGGAGAGCTTTATGCATTAGTGAGGGCCATTCAAGCATTTAATGGAGCTCTTTACATTGAAACAGCTTTGTTTGCTCCCATCTATCTTTTAGGCTTTGCTGAAGACAAGTCCTTTGAAAGGATTCAGTTTTGTTATGACTCCATTCAGTGAGCCCTTCCGTACTGCCCTGGGTAGCTTTGCTGCCCTTCACCTGCCTGCGGATGGAAAAGGTACTCAATAAAGCAAAATCGTAGCTTTTTAAAAATTTTATTTGAATTTTTTAATCTCCCAGCAAGACATTAAGAAAGTCCATGTAGTTGCTGCATATACTACAATGTTGTTGTAAAGGTTTCTTTTATAAACTGTGGAGGGGCTCGAAGGATTTTAGAAGTCTGTGCGTTTTTTTTCTGTGTACCGTTCCTAGGGGTTTGGACCTTATTTATACCTGCATGCACACTCTAATATTAAATATAACCATATTTTGTTTTTTAATAGAATTTTAAAACTCTCAAAAATGCAGCCCCTGAGCATGGAGAATAAGATTGTTCAGAAAATCGTAGGAAATGCATTAGTTTAGAATTAAAGCAGAATCACAAAGCAAATAAAACACTGGTAAGAACAATGGCAATGGTGCATTCAAATGAAGCACAAGCCATTTAATTGAAAAAGGTAAAATGGAAGCACTATTTATTGAAAATCCACATGTAAATTCACCTCTTTTCAGTCTTGTGAAAAAAAACAAGTATAGATAGTATGACTAAATTATGAACTTAATCCTGTTGTAGGGGGAAAAAGGAAATAAATCCTTAATAAGACAGAAGGAGCCAGTTGATTACGTAAAGAAGCAACTTAATGTTTCCAGACCTAGAGATTGCAGTCCATCTGGGTGTAGAAGTCCCAATGGTAAAGTCCCATGGACTAAAAACTTATTTTCTGTTCAAGGCTATGAATGTTTTTCTACTGAGTTTTAGCTTTGGAATTTATTTCAACCTAGATAATGTTTCATGTTTATTTTTCACTAGTTAGCTTCTGAACAGTACCAGTCTCTGAGTCCTGGCTACACCATATTTTGTCTCTGTTGTGATACACAGAACTCTTTTGGTCTTCCAAACCATTGATATTAGTTTTTGAAGACACTGTCCTGATCCTTTTGAAATTGGCTTAATGTTGTTCTCTGTTAGGGCTTACATTAAGTTTGAGGAAACATCCTGTTAAATATGTAGAAGTAAACTGCCTGCATATTTCTTTCATTTTAGACTTGACTCTTATTTCTTTAAAAGATTACAGGCAGTCAAACTGTGTATTCAGTAGTTCCATATGTGTAGGGGTAAGGGTGGGGGATATAGCTTCAGTCTGAATCTTCCAGTCAAGGAAGTTCAGAACTTGACTAGCATTCTCCAGTTCCATGTTTTTTTTGTTGTTGTTGTTTGTTTTTTTTGCATCCCCTCCTGTTGTCCAAAGTCTGCTCTAAATAGGAGCGAGACATCCTCTCTAAAACACTATGAAAACATTTATTGATGTGTAATTACAGTGTAATAAATGCAGTTTGACTTTGTCGTTGTTGAATGGTACTAATCCATGTCATTCAGACATGGTATTTAATTTTTAACATCTGTATTTCCTTGCACTTCTTATTGAATTAGGAGTACTTTTTATTAATTTAAAAACATGTGCCAAAGCAGATATATGGGCCAATAATAGTCTATTAACTTTTGCATCAATATTGTAGCTTTCCAACTGGACTGGAATTAAATTAATATTTAAAACACCAAGCAAATGATACATTATGGTGATAGGCCATTTTTTCCCCCTTAATACAGCATTTACAAAGTCTGTGATGTTACTCAGGGGATGAATTTGGTGGAAAAAGCCAGATCTTTCTCTGGTATAAATCAGCCTGCCATCTCTAGTGGCAAATAAAAGCAAGTTTTACTATACCATCTTTTATGGAAATAACCAAGGAAATAGTGTGGAGGTGGAAAAAATATCTGTTTTTATGGAATTTAAAGTCTTTAAAAGCATGTCATGAACCCATTTTGTGTTTGAAATAGTTGAACAATTTACTGGCAGCAGCTACTTGTCTCAGATACTTGTGGCAGCCAACTCCTTCTGGTTAAAGCCTTATCAAAAACTGGTGGTAACTTGTGTAGTTTCTCTCCATTTGAACAGTTTTTCACATTTGGATCTAACTGCAATCCGTAAACCCCATAGGTAACATGGAAACAGTATTCTGTTAATCTAGGACCAGTTTTAGCTTTAAGGATACAAATGGAGGCTTCCAATTACTGCATAAATTCATTTTTCCATTCTGCTTCCTGTAGTCACTCATCTCTACCAACTGCTTAAGACTTCAGGGGGGTCACAATGTTTGCTAGCAGTGTTTATGGCCACCTGCAGTAAACATGGGCTTGAAATTACACTCTGGGAGACCAGATCTGCCTGGAAATATGAAAGCCTTGTTTAATTCTATAGCTTTGACTGTCTTAAATTCATAACAAGAGTTGGGCTATGCTTCTGATTGACTGTGATTCGTGTTCTGCCAGATGGGTAGAAGCCATCATTTGCCAAGAGAAGCACAGCATGTTTGAAATACAGAAAATCACTCCAAACCTGTAAGTCAGAGTGCTTTGACTGAAAAATAGACAGGTCTGTATCAGGGACTTATGCAGCTGTTTCCCTTTGGGTGATCTGTTTAGATCAATGTAATGTTGGGATGGATCAAATAGATCATTTCCATTTGAGTATTGTCAAGGAAATGTTTAGATTGACTCTAAGAGATTATTCTGTTTATTGGCTTGAAATGGTATCTCCGAGTAGGAATCTGTGTATGTGCACAGGCCAGGAAAGATATTCCCCTATGTTACATTTGGCTGGTATTACTTGTTCTACAGTACATAGAAGCTGTTGCTTTCTCTGTTTGTGAAACCAAGGAACTAAATTATTCACAAGATTGAAAGACTGAAAATTATACCTTTGGCATTGTCTTTTCAGTTGCCCAGATTTGACCTGGAGAATGAAACTGGAACTCACTGTTGTCCAATATATTTTTACAGAACTGTGAAAAATAGTTTAGATAATGTACCTGGCTCATATTTGTGCCTCTCTTCAAGCTTTTCCTACACTGTAAATTCTTCTGCACTGTTTGTTCAGCAGCTGCCTTTCTTCATAATGGAGTTTTGGCAAAGAAATTGTATCAAGTTAGCATACAGTAAAAAACACATATAAAAAAAAACAACAAACAAAACCAGTCTCTTTGCATTTCTGTTAATGAGTCAAAATCAGACGATAAAGAAGTCTGTTCTTCAAACCAATGAGGCCATTCAGTAACTTTGAAGACAGTTCTTGGATATATCTATACACAATCTCTCCCTTGTGGAGTTTTGCATGAAAGCATTTGTCATTTCAATTCACATAATTATACATTAATGAAATATGAAAATGCCAACAGTTTTTCCCTATTTTTTTGGCACTGCAGCTGATTCACAGGGTTCTGCTTTCCTTCAATGTCATTATTAGGAAAAAAGAAGTGCGAGAAATGAAGTAGAACTTCAGCATTCAGATTTTGGATGTTGAATTTTCAAAGTTTCTCAGAAAGGCTATTTAAGTTAGGAGGATTTATGGCAATACTGAATTCTAAACACATAACTCTGCATTTTTTCCCTTTTGGTCCATCCTTGATTCTACTGGGGTTCAGCCAACATAGTGTATTTTAGAGATTTCCAGAAAAGCCACATGGATGATCATTCCTGGCACATGAAAATGACAGTAGAGACTCTGCTATCCTGAAGAGCCAGGAGACTGCAAATTGACTGGGACGTTGCATTTTTTCATAATCTCTCACACTGAAACAACCACCACCATAAACACCATCTCTTCTCTTTGTACTTCTGTCAGGAAAACACATAAGTAGCACGAACAACACTAGAATTTACGTTGTGTATACGTGAAATGGTTAGATGGGATACAGCATCCAAGGGAGAGGTTCCTGCCCTCTCATTTCTTTATCACATTTTTATTCATGATGATTTCTTTTCTGAATGCCTGACTAGATTTCTGTTCTCTGTACAGCAGGGCTTGGGTAGTGGTTGGAGCATAATCTTTACCCCCATAAGTCCTGGTTTCCACCCGAAAGGATACTCCATGGCTTTCCAAACTGTGTGGAATAATTGGAGCAGATTTAGGTTTCATTTGAACTTGTTTACTGGCTGATCCTGTGGGGAAGCTGAGTGGCATAAAGCATCTTTTTGTCAGGGAGACGTAAAATAAGTGCTATGATTAAAAGAGGGATTGTTCAGAGGTACTTCCAAGTGTCTGGGAGAGGTGGCAGCTACTTTGAATGGACTTGGGCCTCAACTTTTTTTTTTTTGTTTTTTTTTTACAGTGCTACTGAACATTGTTGCCATGTGGCTATGATGGTGCTCAATGAAGAAAGCAGTGATTTTCTCCAGGACCAAGCAGCTGCCAGTTTTTCTAGTTTAATACACATTCATCTTTGCTATATTCAGAGGAACAGGTAATGAAAATCACCATATTAGTTATGAGCTGTCTGCAGCAAAGAATTTCAATTACTGTCTTAGAGTGTCAACTTACTGCAGAGAAGGGATACAGCATGACACATCAGAATAGCAAACTTGTGACAGATCCATTTTAATTGCCTTTCTTATCTTTACTTAACCTCTAACGTTGTAATAAAAAAGAGAAGGGAAGAGAGGATCTAACCTTGTTTTCTTAAATACAATAGTGGAGGGTAAAGCAGAGGATGGAAAGGCAGCCAGCAGTTATTAACCTATGAAACAACACTGTCAGGGAGTTCCTCCACTGAGACTGGCTGGTGTGTGTTCCCTGTCCTGATCAAAACAGTTTCCATATAATCATCTGATTGGATATTCTTGCTATTAGCCACTGCATTATTCATCAGATGAAGAGGACCAGCTGGTGATCTTTTGTCATAAACAGGGTTTTGAACAAGGTAGTAATAGAAGCTCTGCCAGTGATTCCCCATACTCATATGGGAGTGTGTTTAGGTTGCTGCCTCTAAAGCAGTAAGATTTGTTTTTTGTCCTCGGTCTGTCCTTAAACTTTTCATCTTCTCTGATTCAGAATTATCTTTACTCAGGTAGGGGAATTGTTTTGGTTGTTCAGCAATGTCAGTGAGGTTATTACCAGGCTTGCTACCCACCCAGCTTGATTCTGTACAACTGTGTTTCACTGCACAAGGATCTTTCCTGTCAAGTATCTTTTGGGCAATGACACAAGTTCTGAACTCTTCAGTACTCATGATCAATGTCATACTGAATATACAATGATAGGCTTTATTGGTGAATGCTAGAAAACAGGATGAGTCCAGGTGGAAGTGTTTGAAAAATCAGTAAATCATTGTTTGGGAATAATTTTCCCTTTGAAATAAAAATGTCTTTAAAAGTGAGAAGACTTCTATAACATGTCAGAATTATAATTACTGTGTCAAAAGGATGCCCTAATCACCTCTAATCCATCCCATGTCTACAAAATATAATTTGAATTTTAGGTGCTGATTCTTGCCATCTGTGCTGTGGGCAGAGCAAGATCAGCCTACTGTTGTATTTCAAAATGACTGAAGGGTGCAAAGTAAACAGTATAAAAGATGAAAAAGCAGCCTGGAACTTTGAATGGGCTCTTGGGATCTGACTCATGATTTCTGCTTGACAGTAGCCTTTTATGTTAGTCTAAATATGTGACATAAATATTCATGAACAATCCTGATGAAACATGCAACACAATTTTTCAGCTGTGTTTGTAGATTCTTCACCTGATTCCTTAAAGATGCTACTGGTATGCTGTTCACTTAGGTTATTTTATTCATTATGATGGTGTGGATATAATGTTTCAGGATATAATCAAGATTTTTTTATTATTATGCACCTGTACTTGCCTCCTAAATATCATTCTTTAAAGCCTTGGAGAATTTCTAGAGGTTTTTAAAAAGCACTTGATTTTTAAGCACATGAAAAATTACTAATTTATTAACAAAGGCTGGATTTGATAAGACTACTTTATGTTTCATGGGAACGTCCTGAGCCTTTTTGTAATTACTTCAAATTTCTCATTTTTCCAGTGAGACAGGAGATTTAACAGACATTCAGTCCTAAAAGGGAGTTCTTTTCTCTGATGAAAAGACCAAAGTTTTCTTTTCCAAGTAATGTGTGCAGCTTATTGTGCTGTGCTTCCTTGATTTCCCACTTGGTCTTAGTTGCAAAGTTCTTCCTGTGCCTACATTGCCAAAATGGTACTGTGCCTTGAAACACTTTATTATGGACCAGGAGGCTGTCTGTGCTGGATAAATTCCAATCCAGGATTCTGTCTGTTTGATCTCTATTGTGAGATCATCTTTTCTTGTGCCGAATCCCCAAAATAACTAGATCAGTTCTTGAGCTTCCTATGAGTTGCAAAATCTCCTGTACGCTCGTGTTCTTTTTGTAGCCTCTATGTTTCATTTTGCCTGGAATCCATGTTTCTGTATTAGAATTTCATAAATGGTCTCCTATGCTTGGAGATAACTGAAGCTGCTAAGACGCATCAGATGATTCAAGGATCACTCATTGTCAGGCACAAGATATGTTGATTTTTTTTTTTTTTTGTATTGCTTGCCAGTATAGCACACACGATACAACTATTTGGGTATTTTCCAGTTTTCTGCAGTTCTGGAGAATTTAAGCTCTTACAGAGCTTGGAACTGCTCCTTGCTTCCTTCATACAGTTCACTCTAACCCCAGGCAACATGCAGTCTTCAGTATTGTGTCTGAACAGAGAATTTGGCATCTTCAAAGTTACATATCTCAGTCCTTTGATTTCAGTTCTGCAACACAAACTTTAACTTGAGACTCCCACTACCTATGTACTTTGTCAAATGCAATTTCACTGTCCTTTTAATGAGTTGTAAGACAGTGCCATCAAGATCACTAAAGCTACGTAGGGAAGTGTTGACTAACCAAGACTGAGACTTACCTAGATGCTGAAATTGTTCCTTGTTTTCATATCCAAACTTGAACTTTCTTTTAACTTTGCAGTAATTAGGATATATTTCCACTTCTGAGAAGTAAGGCTCAACACAGTTTCCAGGTTTTGTTACAGTTAAAGAAAATCCAAAACACCTATTTCCAGTTGGCTGTCCCCTGGTTAAATTTCAAGTCAAACCACATAGCGTAGTTTTGACAAAAATAAAAGCAGGGAGGGGATGCGGGAAGAGAGAAAAAGGTTTCATCTTTTATTTTCCGTGAAAATGTCACATTAAATTACCAAGTAATAAGGTTCTGCTCTGTATCCTTCACTGATGTGCAGAAAACTACCATGTACTTGTCTGCATGATTAAAGTTGGAACAAGGGTATAGGCTACAGGTCACACAAGAACCAGGTACTTTACTGTTCAACGTATTGTAACTCCTGGACTATTTTTGATCCACAAGGCAGAAATGGAATTCAGTCCAAGTGAATGATTAATTATGTGTAAAAATGCAATTCTGTGTTAGTATTTAGTATGACATTTGTGGCTAGCCACTACAGAAAAAAATATCCCTGTATTTATGTCCAAAGATTTAAAGTGTGAAATTAATCTGAATAATGATGGCATCATCCTAAGAGATCTCCTCTTAGAGTGTACTCAAAATCAGTTTACCTGGCTTCTGAGATGACTCATTAATGTGTTTTGATGGTATGCACAAGGAATTAAGATTACATGGTTCATTTAGTGATGGCAATTGAAAGACAGAGTTTGGGGAGAGTAGGAGAAAAGAGCATTGTGTTTTAGAAATACAGCTGTATTTTATTTGAGGATTACTTTCCTGGGGGGGAGAGGGTGGAACAACTCTGTGCTGAGACTTGAACTTTAAATCAACACAATTACTGAGCTGCTTTGGCAGGTACAGTCTGTACATCTTTTAAAAAGACTTAAATGGGCATACTGGTGTCCTGAAAATCAACTCAGGCAGTTTATTCCATAGACTGGAGACTCTGAAGTAGAACATATGAAGCAGATTATGGCAGATTTAAATGAACAGCTTGATTTACAGGGTAGTGGGAATAACAGAAGAACAAAGATCAAGTCACAGAAGTAAGCTGAAACAGACAATGTAAGTGTGCAGCTTTTATGGAACCTGAAGAAAGATGAGTTTGGATCCATTTTAACACATTTGGCACAGAGCATTCTGCCAACTTCCCCTCAGTCGCCTGTGATCCTCAGAAGGTGACAAAGCAACAGGAGCACCTAGATCATAACTGTGGGATTGCAACCATGTTATTCAGATGAAGATGAGGCTTTAGCAAGTCTTGATGGGAATGGCATCCTATTAGAGAAAACAAAGAAGTAAACAAACAAAACTCCCCTGAAAGTGGCAAGCTGGAACTGTCCTCACCAGCCACTGAGAGAGGCTGTAGGTCTGAGGCAACCTCCCTTGCTCCTCTGATTCAGCTTCAGCACCGTGCAAGGCATCAGGCAGCAGTCCAGACCATCATGAAGTCCACGACTAGGAGACAGGTCCAGGGTCAAGCTGGAAATGCAAATTGGGATCAAGCCTAGTGAAGGGAATGGGAGGTGGATACAGCCCTTGGCTGTGAGAACAATGAAGGTGGCTGCAGTCCTGGTCTGACAGAGCAGCCATGACCATGTAATATAGCAATGTGCCATGTTTACACCATTAATTTAGCTTTAACTGCTTTGCATTTAACATTAATCTCCAGATTGCCTGTTTGCTTTGTGCTGCTTTGGCTCCCACCGTGATTCTGTCATTGGAGAAATGAAGTGATTAATGACATTTAAATTAATTAAATCAATCAATTAATTAAATTAATCAATTAAAATTAATTAAGATGATTGGTGAAATTAATTCCAGTAACTCAGATCCCACTGCCTGCTTTACCTTTGTGTCCTTGGTGCTGGGGCACATTGTGGTGACTGCCTGGCAGGCACCAAGAGGAAGTCTCCTAAGGCACAGATCCACTGCATTAATCGCCAGAGGGCTGCAGAAGCCTCAAGAACCTCTGACGTGCCTCAAGTGATTTGTTTAGTTTTTACTTCTCTACCCTGTTCCCCACTTACCAGATTTAGGAATGGTTAAAGAGGCTCTGGTTTTACTTTTTGTGAGGACTGATGATTATCACCAAGAGATTGCTAGTGTCTCCTGTTGTGTTGACATCCTGGTGAGATCTCTGGGACCTAATCAGAGCAGCCTGCATTTTTAACTAAGTTTCTGTTTAGACTGTAAGTGGTTCTTTTGGCATCAGCACAACTCTAAGAATATTTAATGAATTCAAATAATACACAGTACAAATGTAAGGAAAACTCCTCTAAGATATGCCATAGAGTGGCTGCTAAAAACCCAAGCAGTTGACTGACACCAAATAATAACAGTACAAAAGGGGCAAAATTTTATAGATTCATTTAACTTGTAAGGTGGATTGAAAGCATTTTGGAATTGCATCATCCCTGGCAATCCCACAGAAATTTTCTTAGAAAAAGGTTTCTTGATAATTCTGTTGACACACAGGTGAGGAATCTTCATAACAAAATGGTTTCTTAATATAAAGGGCTCCAAATTTGCACAGAAAATATTAAAAGACAAAGGTCATTGGATTTTTTCCTGCTGAAACTTTGTTGAATTTTTGCAGATTATAAGACATTCGTTTGAACAGTTTGCATAGTCCTAATTACTGTTACTTGTGTGTATACCCTAACAGTTTGCTCATTAAGCATTTTGTGCCTATAGTAAGTTACAATCTCAATAGTTAAGATTAAGAACAGGAGAAAAAGAGTTGCTGAAGGCAAGAAATAGAGCTAAAAGTCAATAATGTTCTGTCTACACTGCTAGGTAAGGGAAGTTCTAAGAGGCTGCAAGTGCAGATTGCAAATGGGCAAATGAAGACTATATATGGATCTAGGCTATATTTTTTGAAGCACACAAGGAGTAATGTCGTCAAATATACTGCTAGTACATGAACACCCTAGGACATACAGCATCTCTCCAATTCATCTCCAAGACAATGATTTGAAGAGGGAATGGTCTGAGGCAGAACTTCATTATGCCTTTAGAGACTTCTGTTTTATAATGTAGCTGTAACTGATGATCACATGCAGAATTTATGAAGCAAGAAGTAATCTCAGATCTTTTAAGTCCAAGTCCAGAGTCCTGATCTTTTCTTTTATAGAAAGTTTTTCTTGTTTTTAGGTTCTTGTAGTCAGTGTTCAAGTTTGTGTCTTAGAAGCCTGTTAAATGTCAAAGTACAAGGTAAATACATTCCAAACAAGTTCTTAAAGCACATAGCTCAAAACTACAGAATTAAGGAGTTACTTGTTTCTAAGGCATATACAGTATTCATATAGCATCACAGACAAGCCTGGAAAACATCAAGGGACTAAGCAGAATACAAGAGTTGCCAAAACCGAGAAACCAAATAAAGCAGAAGAAAGGATGGTGTATCCTGGAGAGGGCTGATTACTGAATCTGTAAGGAGAAACAGCATAACTTTGTCAAATAACACAGTTTGAGAAGAAATTAAGGGCATTGAAAGGAGCTGGATGATGTCTCCCTGGACACCTCTGGAGCAATTAGAGAAAGGAGAGGATTGGGAAATTTATTTACAGATAAAAGACAGTAAGAAGGTCTAAGGCTTTGATTGTAGGATTAATTACTTGGATATTGATTTAGGTAACAAGTATGCAAAAGCTAAGGAGGATGTGTTTGAAAAAATACTTCTAAGGGTTGTTGCCTTAAAGAAATACATCAAAAACTATGTAATCTGAGGCAATTGGGGGTTGCTAAAATCATGAAATAGATGACAAAATAATACCCAGTATTTTCCCACAATCTTTATTTCTTATAGGTCTCAACAAAACTTCCTGCACTAAAAACCAGATCCGCCATTTTTGCTTGCATCCAGAGTCCTGTATTCTTGTACTCTTAAGTAGTAGCTTGAAATAAATAGAACTATTGGAACTCAGTGAAAGAAACAGAATTTAATCCTCAGTTTTTACTTATACGCTGGCCAAATTCCTTTTCATTTGTGCAAAAGTAAGGACAGAACAAAGCCCTCAAGTTTTGGCAGTGTTATTTGTTAAACACAGACTTAACTTCCATGTTTGTACTGCAGTGATGCTTATATTTCTGTTAAGTACAAAGAGAGGAAGAAAGTGGTGGATGCTTGTTTTTATTCAGTCCCTGCAATTAAGCAAAAACTAAACACAGAAGATCTAAGACATCTGGAAAGAGGTGAGGTAATGACCGGACATGTTCTGTGGTGTCTGAAGCAGCAGTGGAGGGGATTATTGGTAAGCGCAAACTAAGAGCTGCAAAAGAGAAGTCTTTTAAGAGTCAAACCAATCAACTCTGGGGCAAGAAAGAAGGAAAATACGTGAAGGGATAATCGGGATGAAGATTATGGAAGTGAAGAGTGAAGTCTCATGCTGTCTAAAGTGAAGATGGACCTAGCCATCTTATTTGAAGCAGAGGCAATACTTGGTAAGTAATATTGCCAGTACAGCTTTTTCATCACACACACACACAAACAGAACAACAACAACAAAAGTTGCTCAAAACAGCTTTTCTGCACAACCTGTACTTCCAGGTGAGAGTTTACACTTTTTTTCTGAAGAGCTTGCATGGTACTGGCATTCTCGTTGGTCTACTCAGTATTACTGAACTCTATCTTGTGGCTACCTGTATAGCCAACAAAATCTGCTCTGCAGGTGTCTTGTGCGGGTATTGCCCCTCTTTCTATCAGTTAAATGCATTTTCTGCTGGCATGGAGTTTATCATTTACCAGTAATGACAATTCATTCTTGTCTTCACTTCCTTGCTTTCAGATGGAAGCCAGCTCTGACACCATTACTATTTAGGTTTTTCTTGTGTTTTACCCGCTTTACAAATAATTGCCTCTTGTAGAGTACAACTTAGTCTGAAGGTGATGAAAAATCCCTTTATTCTATTAGAATCTCAAGGGACAAACTGTAAGGGAACAGATCATTGGCGGTAATATACTTTGAATCACAAGAACTAGTCATTAATAGAAATAGTTTTCAAGAAAGTGTAGAGTTGTACAAGACACTGACTACAAGTACTAAATATTACTTAAGAAGTTCTCGATTTCCATTGCTTGCTAGACTTGTCATGCAACACCATGTTACCCCTTCTTTGCGCCAGCTCAACTGTTATACACACAGTTATACACTGTGTGTTCTGGATTCAGCTCCTCTTCACCTAAAAACGGTTATCTTCAAGCTGAATTGTTTCAAAGAATCAATTTGTAATGTGATTTCCCAAATAGCTCTATGAACAAAACTGAAGCGAAGGGAGGAATAGAAGACCTTTTAGCTATCTTCACCATCAGAGTTACAGCTTAAGCTTATCTTGACACAGAGGAGATTCTACTGTGTGATCTATATGCCCTACTAAAGCTTTTGCAGTTTCAAATGGTGCATTGCCTTGAAATACCAAATGGGCTATAACCCAAAATGGATTTCAGTGAAAATTGCATTTGCTGTTAAATGCTCATACAGCTATATAGCATTCTGCTTCATCTATGAAATCCAAGACAAAATATTTAAAAGTGAGCTGGATGAGTCTTGAAGATCTTCCTCTAAGAAGTCACCTGCTTTCATGTAGAGGGTGTTCTGCAGTGCAGAAGGCGTTACAGAAAAAGGTGGGCATGGGTTCATTGCATGGGGGAGGAAATGAAGGGTTGAGCTGTTCTCTATGCATTAATATCTGCTAATGTTGTGCATGCTATTATGTGATGTGGTAATACCGACTGGCTGACCCCACTTTTCTTACATACCTCGAAGACTATATAATGTGGGTCTTTCAGCAGATTTTGTAGTATCATTGCATGATAGGGCTGTCCCCTCTCATTTCTAATCTTCCTCATGCTGTAATCATCCTTGGATCCAAAGGGCTTGTACGAATGAGGTTTCTGCCACATACAACATGCAAGAGAATGGTAAATATAAACAGTAACATGATCTGAAAGTATGTGTATAATAGAGCTGGAAACTGTTCTCATACCCCAAGCTTTGGTTAACATTTTTCAATAGAGAAAAAGATCGGAAAAGATGGTGAGAGTAGAAAATATATATGGCCATATCCAAAGTTGGCACAGATCAAATTTGTTCAACTGCAGAACTTGGAGTAGTGTCAATTTACCCCAGGTTCTGGCAGAGAGAAAGTTTGTAAATGTCACTGCAGAGGTTGGTCAGGCACAGTGGATTGGGGGTGCTTCCTACTAACACCACCACAATTGTGTGTTGAATTAACAAGCAAGACACGTCAGGGCAACTAAACAAACATAATCTGTGACCTGCTCCCTTTAACTGGTACTTCAGTGTGATGAGCTCATTAAGGGTAAATCTGCTAACACTCATTTCATGCTGGCAGAAGACTGGTTTGTGGTGCATGCTGTCATCTCAACAGGAGATCAAGAGATACCCAGCTCTGACATGACCCGTTATTACTAAATAGCAAATTTGTGTAGTTACTTGTGTTTCATGAAATGCTTGATGCACATGAAAGGAAACCTTTTGAACCCTAAGCTCATTATTTTTTTTTAATTCATCAAATTTGCAGGCAGACTGCTGTACAGTCCAGCGCTCAGCATTCTCTTGTCAACTGTCTAATGAATATGGATGTTATTTGTGCTGCTCTTTTGGGGCAAAGGCCCAAATCCTGATGCCTGTGTCTCCCCCTTGGCATTAACTAGATTTGCAGCAATTAGGGCCCAATCTTGTGAAGTGTTGAGAGCCCTTAACTCCGCTGATTATAGCAGACTTGGCATCCTGACCAAAAAGGCCATTATGCCAATGGAAGTAAGCAGAAGATCTTGGCATGGAACCAGTTCTATGCAGTCATTTTTCCATCTTTTTGTGTACAGTTTCTGTTCCTAAATAAAAAAGAGTTAGTATATTTCCATTCATTCAACAGCAGTTCCATTTTTTTATTTTTTATTTTATTTATATATATATTTTTTGCTTGGGACTGATTTACTTTCCTGAAGAGCATAGATTTTTTTTTTTGGACTGAAGTCTTAGCACAGAGAATTGATCAACCTCTGTAGGTGAATATGTACTGGATAGCCCAAATGCTTGATATGTGGAGTTACATATTCCTTAGTTTCCAGCTTAAATGTATTCAGCCTCAGCAGTAGTTCACTACCAATCACTAATCAAATGGTAGCAAAAATGAGTATTTTTTTTTTTTTCTACACAGATTTTCAAAATATAATGCAAAATATGAGCGTTTGTGTTAGGCTTTTTTTTTTTAATGGCAATTTAGTGATAGACATATTATTAGCATAGCCTATGGGAAAGATAGTCTTAAAACCTCTTGTAGACAGGGAATTTCAACATCTTTATGAAATGAGTTGCAAATCAGAGAATCAGAGGTGCTCTGGATAACGAAGACAAACAGCAAGCAATTAGCATTGTTTCATGTAGCAGTGCTGTGCACAGTGTAGGACAGGCTGTTATGCATGGTTGTAATCAGCAGGCTTCCAGAGAAAACTTTATCAAAGCTCAGGTACAAAAAACGTGGTAGCTGCCCTTTGGTTATTCACCTTGTCCCTCATGAGATCCATCTAGTCTTCTTAAATATGGAGTGGATTTACTCTTTCCTGGCCTGTTGAGTCACTTAACCAAAAGGTTCTAGTCAAAGACAAAATCTACTTGAGAAAATGAAAGATACTTAGAATTAAAAAAAGAGAAAACAACTAAGAAACAGTCAACTGATGACTAGCGACGGTTATGGTGAGAAGGGACAAAGAAGTGAGTCAGTAGTAGAACCTTACTACTTAGTAAAAGTAAAGGAAAACGAAGCACTGGAAAAATAATTGTGAAATCTTTATAATTGCAAACATGGCTTGATCCTGCTTTGATTTGGATCTCTTTTCTGGGTTTTCCTTCCAGACCTATTTTCTACCATTACCATCATTTCACCCACTGAAACAGACAGAAGATTCCAGCAAGCCCAAAACTGCTGGGTGCCTTATTTGTAGTCTGAGTTTCTGCATCTACGCTTTCCTGGCCCCAAGGCCCAACACACACTCATATCAATCAACCATGCATGTAATTTGTTACTGAATTTGTTGCTGGGTGTGCTGTCAGGGCTGTCTCTGGAGCAAGCCAGAACAAACTCGGAGGGCATGCCACTCGAGGGTGCACTTGGCTGTTGTACACATAAGCTCCAGGACTCTGCCCAGATGAGCAGCTCCCGTCTAGTCCATCTGCTCTCACAGAGGTATTGCATGGCTGATAGCCAGCAGGCCAGATGGTACTGAGTACTTCCCTAGAAGAGTCCCAGCATCAGCTGCAACAAGGATAGGAGGAGTTTCTAAGCTCTCTGAGCACAGGCCAAGCTTAACTTGCCTCTAACACAGCGTAGATGGAAAATCTCAGGTTTGGGGAGTTCTCTGGGGCAGGTCAGATCTAATGCATGTCAGTTCTACCATATATTGATACAAGGTCGATTTGCCTACATTCAACTTTCCTTTACATTAAAGAGCCTACACAGGGAAGAGATTCCGTACAGTGACTGATCTGTATTTTGTTAACTGAGATGGTCTGACTTTCACTGACCTTTTCAGACATCCTCCAGCAAAAACCGGCAGTTCTTTCAGTTGCTGTTTTTGAAGTAAATGTTCATTCAGGTCAAAAAGCTTTGTTTGTTTGTTTTAAAATGAGAAGAAAAAAATATCCTTTCTGCATCTTTGCAGTTCAGCCTGTAGTTCTATTTGACACCTGGTGTTGAACCTTATTGTCAGTCTCTGTGTTTTGCAAATTCCAAGTGCAATAACCACATCCTTAACACGCCATTTGGGCTAGCTGAGATACAGACAGTCAGCACTCTCTTTTCCATATATGTCATCCAGTATGATTTCAGAAGCCTAGTTCCATGTTTAAAGATCTGAAAACAATTGCTTAAGCCTTTTGTTTTGACAAAAGGGAGGGAATAATAGTTATACCTGAGACTGCAAGTGTCATGAAATAAAGGGATAGCTTAGTGGAAATGTAACTAAGTGATGCATGTCAGAGGCTACTAGAATTTATAAATAAAGCTGCTTTTATTTAAAATACACTAGAGCAATGATAACAATAAAAAAAGACCAAACTAAAGATTTCCACCTGGTCATTAACATGTAAATCAGTATCTTAATTAGAATTCTATTCAATAAAATGTTTTTTAGTCCTTATTCCTATGTGTTTTCAGTATTATTGAAAATCATCAGTTAGATTTCTTTTCCTGCTTTTAGTTGTTGGAAAGACTGAGCTGGCTTTTATTTTTATTTATTTATTTTTTTAATTCTCTGAATAGCAAGAAGGGATGGAGAGCTGAGAGATAAGATCAAATGTTCCCAGTGCTTAACCTATGAAAACTAACAAGGAATATCGATGACTTTGTGTGTGGTATTGAAAACATGATCCAGGGGAACAGTGTTTTGCAGCTAGACAGTGTAAGGACCAAACAAAAAAGAGCTTTTCTTTTATTTCTTTTTCAAAGCAGACCTGTCAGGTCTCACACTGTTCACAAGCAGCTGCAGTCTCATGCAGAGTCCTAAATCAGGGTCAGAGAGAAGTAACTCCTGGGCACACTTTGTGCCCTGTTAAACTGTTAGTTCTCATCAGCCCAGCTTCTCCTTGTATGTTCTTTCTTCCTTATGTCACCCATTGTGGACCAGAGAGCCTGGGTAACATGAAGCAGACATTGATTTTGCAGGATTCAGTCTTGTTACAGATGGGTGGAGACACAAAATCCAGTTTCCAAAGCATTATATACCTCTGACAGGTCTTGTTTCTTTTGAGATTGGGTCTGTGATACCATGGGAGTCAGGGTTACTCTGATCAGCTTGCTTGCTGCTGACTGCTAATGGATACAGTCAAGGGTGAAGTGTGCTGTGGAAGCACAATGAACAATACGCTAACTAAAACAGAAATCACGGTCATTCATTGAGAACCGAATTCCACAGATGCAAACCTCCACTACTTGAGCTAAAAAAAAAAAATAAATAAATGCCGTGTTGGGTTTGCTAGCATGTTATCAGCCCCAGTCAGTTATCCATGTGAGACAATTGCAAACACAGAACTTGCAGTAATTCCCCTCCTTCATCATCCTTTGTAGTCTGGCCACCACTGATCTGCCAAATTCTTGCCTTGAAGTGACAACCTCTAATCATCATTCTGAAGCCTCTCTCCTTATGCTGAATTGTATCTTGTGCATGGTAGTAGTGAGGTTCCTGAACCTACGTTTGTCTAAGAATGTAACAGAGGCAAGTTTTGTGCCAATAGTGTCTTTTATTAGATCAGTGATGTGGTTGGGAAAAGCAGACAAGCTTGCTGAGCTCCTAATGTCTTCCATAGGTCATTAGAACTGTATCTTCTTCAGCTAGGAAGCACTCCCTCCTTTTCCTGGCAAGTACTCTTAACAAGCTACCTAACTTCTCCTTCATTGTAGAGTTTTTCTTTATTATTTGCTGAAGGTATCATTGTCTGCTGCTGACAGCTTCTTTTCAACTGACATTCAGAAGACTTTCTGCCATCTGTTCCAGACCTTTCTGCTTTGGACAGAATTTGCATTTGAATTTTTGCATTCAGAATGAGCTCATATGAAGAAAGCACAGTTTATCATTTTCCTTCCCCTGAATTAAAAATTGCAAGTGATCAAATTCACTTAGAAAAAAAGACAGTTCTTTTTCAGATCTATTTTTTTTTTTTTTTTCTTCCAAGAGAAGCATTAGACCTCCAGGCTTCTTCTACCTCTGCTCAAAATAGAATTACTGGATGATCTGAAATACATCTACTTAAAAAAAAATAATAAAAAAATCCACAATTAAAAGTTTTTAATGGTTCTTTTGAAAATCTTCCTGTTTTTCCCTTCTTCTTCCAAAAATGTTAGCAGAGAGCAATCAAATCTCATGTCTATTTATACTGTTTATCTCTGCATTTTCATCAGAATTGAGCTGATCCAGAAGTGAAGCTTGAATTAACACACTCAGTTCTTTTTCTTTAGGATTGTTTTAATATATATTAATTTTGCAAGTTAAGTATCTGTTTAAAATTGACTTGTCCCTGATGAGTTATGCTAAATTTATTTTTGAAGACTGAAGTTTTTCATTTGTTCACAGGAATACGTTTTAGTTAACCAGGACATTTTTTTTTCCCTCATTATCAATGCTGTACTGAAATGCAAACACCTTGAAAACTCACAAATGAAAAATCTTCAAGTGTCACAGCAGAAGACTGAGAGCTACCTTTTTTATAACATTTGGTGATTTCAACCTTAGGTGATTGCGAGGTTTGTGATCAAATCAGAAATTATTTATTAAGGACACTCAGAAATGCTACAGGTGGTGTTATCTGCCAATCAGTCTTATTGAGGCTTTTGTGCTGCTCAAGATAGAATAAGACCAGTTGATCATATTACATGTATGACATTGGTTTTTCAAACCAGTGGAGGCGATCACTGTGAGGAAGTGTCATCTGGCAGCATGTTATTCATAAAGCTGACTTATGCTGAAAACTCAGCAGGACTCTACAATCATGTTATTCCTTCTTTTCTGCACTCCCTTAGTTGGCTGGTAATATTTCTCGAGAAGCTCAAGCTGTTATTTCTATTCTGTTTGTTGCAGCCTGAAAAACATTTAGAGAGCAAGCTTAGGAGGATTAGAAAGGAGAAGATGGGGAGCTGGGCACAGATGGCATTGATAATAAAGCAAAGCAGCTGTCAATATTATCTCAGAATGAGTTATTAATGATTAGCACTCTAGTTTGATATGTTGACAAGACCAAGCTTGCAGTTTGGAGTATGCTAACTTGCATGCCAAGAGCAATATGGCTAAAAGCAGAGAAAAGGGTCTAGCCTTTAAGTGTTTCTGATTGCTAACACTTCCTGCTTTGTTTTTTCTTCTTTTTTCTTCTTTTTTTCACTAGGAGCTGCATTAATTTGCTGTAATGACATATAATGAGCTTACAGGTATTTGAAAAATGTAGGAAGAGAAAGCATACAGTAGAACTAGGTCATGAAATTGGAACAAGTAACACCTGAAACATTTTGAACTTTGCCCTTTAGTCATGCTGAGGTCAGCATGCATCTGCAAGTATGTTGTTTATACAGACCAGAAAAGAATAATCCGTCATACAGTGATGGACTTGGTCAATAGCCTTCCATTCTCTTGAAGTACTAAGTGTGGGCTTTTTCCAGAATCAGGATATTGGACTAGGTAAACTGCTGGTGTGATACAGCTTAGTTCCCCTGCCTGACCTTATTTATTGCTGAAAAGAGTGTTTATTTATTTATTTATTTATTTATTTACCTCTTTCTCACCTAACAGTGCCTACTTTAGTCTCCTACTCTAGTCTCCTACTCTAGATATTTAACTACAAAACAGTTACTGCAACTGGTCTTGTTAGCCTGAGTTTGAGCCTTCCTGAGTTGTATGGTATGCAAAGGATATATTATGATACTGTGTTGTACAGAGCTGGAGTCTGAATGTCTCAAAGGAGTGCACTGAAACAAATGTCTCTATTGCATGCTTGTGATGAGCATATGCCATGCTGTACTTCATTTAAAAAAAAGAAAGAATAACACTGAGGTGACTATATCATATGTCCGTCTGAAAAACTGTGAAAGAAATGAAAGTGAAAAAGGAAAATGTATCATCTTCCAGAAAGAAGAAGAAAAATATTTTCTTAATCAAAGAGCTTTAGTTGAAGTGCTTCATGTCTGTCTGTCTGCATGTCTTCTCCACAAAGTACATTTTTGCATTTATTTTTTTCTTGAAGGTAGCAAAGACAAACCCAGCTTTCTTGGGGTAAGATTTTTTGCTTAGATTTGTTTCTTTAAGATTATTTAAGTACACTTAACTGTACAATGTTCAGTTTACTTCTGAAATTGATGCTTATAAAATAAAACATTACATTAGAATTTCTTACAATGCTACATAAATGCTGTGGAAAAATCCAAATATATAAATTAATTTGCGTTTAAGCAAGCAACCTAGTAAAAGTTACAGGAAGTGGATGTTTTATCTGACAAGTTCTGTCTGCCTTCCCTGAAACCCATTTTTCATTTCTGTTGAGAGATTTTTACATCATAGCATTCTAGTGTTTTGCTGAGGATGTCTGAGGCTGCCTGGTCAAGATTTCTTATTGTGATTATTGAGATTTTAGTTGCAATTCTTTACCCTTTGATTTTTCTTCAGTTTTCAGAAATGATTACTAATTGGCATTTACTGTTTAGAAAAGCACTTACACTGATTCTGGTAAGACTGCTGTCAGGTCCTCGAGTGCATCTCCCTTCTAGAAGTTCAGCTGGTTGAGTCCAAGATCAGCTCCTTTGCTGATAAGAGCTGTTGTCAATAAAGCTGTAAGTGAGACCCTGCCCCTCCTTTCCCTTGGGAGCTGCTTTTAGTGGAGACTTTACTGCTGTCCCCACCCATGCTACACCACAACTGTGCAGCAGCTATGTCTGTGCCTGCTATCTCTGTGATTCTGACCCAGACCTACTGTTTTTGCTTCCTGGTTGGCCTTGGATCTGCCTCCCTGCTCCTGGCTGTCTGGGTGAGCACTGCGCTGTCTGACCCTGACCAGTCTCTGGACTCAGTCCTGACCTAGACTTGCTCTGCATCCTGCTTCTTGGTCAGTGGGGTCGGTGCTTCCACCAGAAGCACGGTCACGTTCAGCTCATGACTTACCTTCCCATGCAGGGCAGCCAGCCCTCACTGCTCCTGAAAACCATTGAGTACAAGCTATCAAAGTCAGTCAGTTTGGAAATGTTTTGTCTGAACCAACGATGCCTTTGTTGTTTGAGCTGATGGTGACTTTGTTGTAGATGATAAACATGATGCTCTGAAATTTCTAATATGGGGGTTGAACTATCACATCACTGTGTACAGTAGCAGCTGCATTTGGAAATGGACCCAAGTAGAGGGATTAAAACCATGATTTAAAACCATGGTACAAGTACCAGTAAGCGTGATTTTTTGTTCCCAGTCTCGTCTTTTGACAGTGTTTTTTAGGTTTCTGTGGTAGATCTGGGCTGAAAGGTAAGACAAAATGAATGGTTTGGAAAGAGTATTATCCACATGGTAAATGGGTATTTCTGACTTACTGATTACGCTGAGAAAGGTTTACTCTGCTATATAAGCAGTTGTTATCATCACAGAGCTTCTGTGATGGCATGTAATGCACTGAATAAAGCACGTTACGCTGTGGAAAAGCTTTGAGATGGGAGTGAGGTGGGTATGAGAAATGCATTGGAAGGTGTTGCAATTGTTCTTTAGGCATGGTCTGATTCAATTTGGTATGAGTGCGTGTGCAGAAATCTGTTTCTGTGCAGTTTGAAAAAGAAGAGCTTTATTTGAAGAAGAGAATTTGAAAGACAGATTCAAGTTCAGGTCTTCTTCCAGAACAATTTATAGTTTGAGGATTGACTTTCTGTACATGTCCCTGGCTAGGGTAGTATGTGGTAAGGTCTTTGGCTTATAATATGATTATGTACACTAAGGAGAACTTTACTCAAAGCAGTCTGTTAGATATTACCCACTGTCTTGGTGGGTAGGGGTTATCTTTAGGTAGTTTATGTGTGTTGTACACTTCTTCCAACAACTGCACTGCTGTCTGCAATGTTTAGGATGAGCTAGTTGTTCTGTGGAGGCATCGGTTTGTGTATTTTGTATGACACCATTTTTGTGCTAACCATTAGCTCTGGAATGCTGCTGCTGCTGATTAACCTGTATTTTAGCTTTTTGCATCCTAGCAACAGCTGGGGGGATAGTTTTGTCCTGTGGTTATCTAATAGTGCAAAGCGCTAAGTGTACAGTCCCTTTTAAGTCTTCCATGTTTTTCCTCTTGAATATTCAGGGACTGGAAAAAAATTGGCTTGCTTCATTTTGTCAAGTCAGATTTGATATCCAACTAAATTTTCTCACCTGGATCTATACCAGAATTTAAGAATTTGGGCCCAAATGACAAAAAGTTAAAAGCTGAATTAGACACATGGAAAGTTGATGGAGTTGATGGACCTGATGCATTTGTGCAGTCTACTTACTAGTTTCCCATTTTCCACTGCATACTGCTTTTCTTGTCACACACTTTTCCATTGCTGCCAAATGTCCCAGCGCATTTGGTCTTTTTAAAAAAAAATGTGCCAGTATCTTACAGACTGGTTTCAAGACAATGGTTCTTTCTGTATGTCCCGTTTGGTGTGTTTCTGTTATTATTTCACAGGTCTTCACCTTCTACACTTGCAAATACAGGAGTTTCAAAGAAATTTCCACAATGTCCAAAATCATGAGATGTCTTAGAAGTTAAAAAAGAGTCACCAAAGCATACTTAGTTTTCTGCTTTAAACCAAACTACTTGGAACCCCATGACTGAATGCAATAGCTGTCAAAAGTTGCTGACTATCTCTATATCCCTTGGTGTATCTGAAGTCAATTAGATTTTCTATTGATGATGTAGTTTTCCCGGTAGGAACTAACGTATTCTGTATGAATGAGTGGTTTGAATTAATGTCTCCAGGAAAGAAGTTGTCACCTAAAAAACCTTAAGCCCTTCTTAGGTCTCTGTCTATATTGCCAGGTGAATGTTGTCATACATGCCACCGCCATCCAGAACTGCAGCCAGGAACAGAAGGGAGAACATGACTGGGCACTGCTTTTTCTCTTGTTCATAATCTGAGCAGAATGAGGGAATAAGAAGGAGCTTCCCTCTCAGTCAAGAAGTGGGGAGCAGAGATGCTGTTCCTGCTGACAGATTCCATTAGAAGCTGCTCTGGAAGAAAGCTGAGATTTTTACAGATGGTTCTACTGAAGTGATTTACTTCCAACATAGACCTATCAGGTGTCCTATTTCTTCTTTACTGTAAACCCTCTTTTATGTTCACATTGGTCATTTCAAGATTATGCCATCTTTTTCTGCATAGAGAGAATAACTTTCACCTTATTTTGACTCTTTATTCCTGAGAATATCAGCCCAGAGCTGGTTTGATTAGAACAGACAGTTCTATGTGCCCAGATCGGATACGAAATTTGCAGCGAGTCTATTAGTTCTGTTCATCACTGTGTGTTAGCCCTGCCATGAAATCTGTGTTGTTCCTTTACTTTACGCAGCGACATTTTTTTAGAAAGAAAAAAAACACCATACAGCAGTGAAATATATGCCTGTGCAGATGACATAGAAAAGCACCACCAAAAAGTGCTGATTTAAACAATTCATGAATGTTCTTTCACTGGGATGAGAGCAGTTCTGATAGTCTGGGGAAGACATATTTCAAGTCTGAAAACTGCTCATAATACATAGATGCAATGGAGTTCAAGGTACTTTTCATGAAACACTGTCATCAGAAAAATATTTGCTAGTCAAAACATTCATTTTCAGTTAGAATCTTAAGTGGCTGGGTATAAGTTAGATTAGAAGAAGTGTTACTGAGTATAGGATGAATTTTTGTGGGATGGTGCAAAAAGGAAATGATATTGAAGCCTCATCTCTACTATTGGTTTCAGACCAATAAACTTATTCAGTACTAAGTGACTTTATTCACTGTAGTGACTTCCGAAAACATCTGTTTATTTTATGCTGAAGCTCAACCAGATTATTATGCTGGAGTAGTTCTACACTGTGAAAAAAGATACAAACAGGAGAGATGGACATCTTCAGTATTGTGGCTTAGGAATGAGGGAATTAATGAGGCTTAAACAGGACAACTTGAAGGAGTTTTTTTCCAAATAGGTAATTAATCAGAATGTGGATTAATGTCTGAAATTGTGTCTTTCTTAGCTCAGCAGTTGTTGGGCTGCATCAGGCTTTTCTTTCTGGAGAGAATTTTGAGGATCCTGATGTCATCAGAACATAGAACTTGAAGTTTACTCGAAAATTTCTTACCAAAATTTGTGAGTGGGAAACACAGTTTCCTTTCATTGGAGGCTGAACAGTGACCATGACATGATTCTTGTTATCATGGATGGAATAGCTGGCCCCTTGAGCTTCCTTAGAGCCTTGTTTTTCTATTATTCTCTCTTAAGTCCTACTGAATGTATTATTTTCCTTCCTAATCCCATATTCACATAATTAGCTGCTTTTTATCATTAGTGAGTTTATATGTCTTAATATTGACACTGATTGAACTCTTATTTATGTACTAACAGTTGACGTAACACTGAATTAAATTCTGAGACTCAAATACAATAATTTTTCAGATAAATAGGAAAGGGACACTTAAAACTGTGAGAAGCTAGATGTGGAACATTATTCAGGCCAATTGCATATTCAGGGTGTTTTGAGGCCAGCCCTACAGATTACAATCAGCTGAAAATTTTCAGAACTGGTCTCCTGGATTTTTAGATTTCGTCCATATGTTATGGTCTAGCTGTAAGCATTTAATATACATGTGCATCTTCCTTCTGACCGTTAAGCTTATTTCATAAGGTCATTCTGTTTCTGTCCATCAATGTGACTCTCCTGCACTTGGTATCTTCTTTTCACTTGTGCTGCCTCAGACAACAATTTCTCCTTGACTACATATTTTTCTGCCATATATATGAGTAAAATATCACAAGATATTTCTGCCAATATAAGCTCATATTTCAAATGCACTCACTTTTCACATGCTCACACACCTCTTGCATAGTTTTCTGTGAATGTTCTAGAGATTCAGCTGACTGTCATGAAGGTACTATGTATGGTATTACATACATAAGCTTTAAAAGAAAATGAAAGTTAAATTTGGTAATACAACTCTTTAATCCAGAAGTATGTAAACATTTATCCAGTCTGGGAATAAAGATCTTATGTAGCTTATCGGAACAATTAGCTAGTCAACAGTTCAGTAAGCCCCAGCTTAAAGAACTTGCACATGTGAATAACCCCAAGCACAAAAATCTATCAAGCTCCATCTTTGGTACTTTCCTGATTTGGAACTATAACAAATACCAAAATGCTCACAGAAAACTACTCAGCCCAGTTTAAGGAGCTTGAAAGTTCTGCAGTTATTGATTACACATTTTTTTTTTAGCAGATTCAGGAGAACTCTGCCATCATTGTCACTGCTGTTCCATTCGCAAGAGATGTCTGATAGTACTCATTTCTGTTTATTTTTTAGACTTACCTTTGGACATGCCCAACTCTCCTAAAGGCAGACAATACAAGGGGCAGCATAAAGAAATCTGTTTCACTTTTATTGTAATGAAAGGAGGAAAAAGGCCCAAATCAAGTAAAGGGCTCACTGAGGTAGGCATGCATGAAATGGGGAAAAGAAATATCCCAGTATCTACTCTAGACAGAAGAGTCAGTGACAGAAAAGTTGGAGAACAGATGATTCTTAGGCTTGGGTCATTACCAGAGCTTATTTTCTGTTGTGCTGGTTTTATAAATGAAGTTTGCTATTTCTGATTCTGCAAGAGATGGACTTGGTCCTATCTGCTGAAGATGGTCTGCTTAAAACAGAAGTGGCAGAAGCCTCAGCACCTGTTTTTATTTTAAATGGTCGTAGGTACAAATCTTGGTTTCCTATAAATGCATAGCTTACTGCTGGCTGTTGCTGTTATCTGTTGACATGGAGTTCATTAAAGCATGAGCATAGACGGAGGGTGACCGTTGCCTCTCTAGCCGTGTTAATACTGCTCAGAACATTGTGCTACATACCCTGTATGGAGAAGAGATGCATTAGATGCCCAGCTAATCCCTTTGCTGCTGTCAGCCCTACACTCAAAAAGTAACTGGCTCCAAATACAGGAAGGACAATGATTCATCAAGTAGATGAACTAAGGGAGAAGTTTCATATTGCTCCCCAAGGGGTCCAGTAACAGAATGAGGAATTAACAAGAAGTATTTACCTATCTTGTATGAATAGCCTAATTTCCACTTATTTTTCCCTTAAGGAACTGACAGACGTGGTAACAGAAGAAACCACAGTAAATGAGATAGGCTGTTGGTCTTTCTTGGTACCATAGCTCCCATCATTTGAGTTAATTCATTAGAAGGAAAAGGCTGTTATGAAACGGTTCTGAAACCAGGTCTTCCAATCTACTGTCAGAAACCAGTTGCCTAAGCCTTTGTGACAGTAGTAAATATTCATTTTAATTTGCTTGATTCTGATTCATATAGAGTTTTATATTTTATTTTATTATTTATAGGCTTGCAGCATGAATCAATATGACATATTGCTAGATTCTTATAAATAATGTACAGGAGGATTGCACCGAGTGATAAAATTACGGTGATTTATTTTCTGCAGCTTGATAAAGAACATGCAACTACAAGGAGCTCAGAGAGAATTTAAAGCATGCTAAACTTGCTGTACTCTTTTGTATATTTATCTTCACAGTGCTCCTGTAAACTAGTTCAGTATTTTTATGTGTATTTTAGAGAGAAGTAAGGGGAGAAAAGAGATGAAGTGAGCGCTGAAGTCAATAGACATGACGGGAACATTGGCTTCCTAGATTAAGGCTTTAACTTTCTTCTGTAACTAGGCAAATTCATATTTCATCAGGTTCAGGACAGGTAAGTTACTGAAACTAACATTGGTGAAAAGTTTTATTATTGTGTAATTGAATTATTGTCTAATGGAACTGAATCCTATTATATTTAATTAAAATAACCTGAGGTATACCTGATATTGAGATAAAATGTCCACTCTAATATCATAGCTGATTTTAACATCACCTGTGCTTAGGGGTTTATTAGATTAAAATAATCCTCTCTTCCTTCACCTACTCTTCTTTTAAGTCCACAGAAACTTGCTTTCTCCAGGGACATGTGTCCCATAGCTAGGAGGTAGACCACATTTTCTCTTCCTATTATTTTTCAAGTGCTTACTTTATTAGGTAGGTTTTTTGTGAGATCACTGTTAATTATCTCTGGAGGTAATGATTTGGCAAAGGTTAATGACTTGCCTCATATAGGAAAAACTGCAATTGAGTTCTACCTCTAAATGAAAGTGTTGATTCCTACGGCCAAAGAACCTTTTTGGCTCAACTAAACTTTAAATGGAATAATGTAACGACTGAGACACCTGCACTCATTTGGAATATTTTGAATACACACCCTTAATGTATTTTGTAGTGTATACACACAGCAGAATAGGTCTACATAAATTTGTTTTTGACTAGAAAGCGTAAATATTTAACTTGTATAAGAACTGTGACAACTTTTATATGTAACAGTCCATTACTCTGCTGCACCAACTCTCACAGAAATCAGATCTGAATGGTATGCAGCAAACATTACTAAATTCAGCTTCACTTCACTATCAGGGGAAACTAGGGTACATAATAGTGATTTATGCCACTTGTGTTACAGGTGGGGGCACTTGCCCTATAAAAATGTTACAAACAGAAGTAGATCACAGTTTGTCAGGCAATCTGCTAAAGATATCGTAGAAGTGGAGCATACAATAATATGCTGAGCTCCTTTCCATTTGGGCAGCCATTCATCAAAACCCCTATTTATTATTTATGGTCCTTTAAATAAACAATTTCTGGAAAGTGTGGGTCTAAGGAGGAAGCACTATCAATTTATCTTGAATGTGCACATTTTTTTTGGCCATGCAATTCAATTATACTGCAAAATCAGAAGCAGAAATTCCTTGATTAATTCTGAACCTAAACACAAGTGAGAATCTTCTTTTTGCTATATTATGCAATACTGTATTTAGCACTGGCCGGCATAGAGACACCATCATATATTTGCCATGCTACAGCAATATAGTTACAAATGCATCTTACCTTGATATATGGCTCATATAAAATTTTTAAATGGAGGAATTTAAAGTAAAGACAGTTTTAAAAAAATACAATACAAAACAAAAAAGCCATTTATTTTGCAAGAGGTATTTGTCTCACAAAATTTCACTTGTTACACATAGGCGTAATCACTTCTCATTCCCTCCCATGATGTTTTGGCTTCCAGTATTACATGGGAAGTCAACATTAACGAAAACAAGACTTTTCCCAAAGCTTTATTAAAAATAACAAAAAAGCAGCACATCACATTTGGTTGTAACAAATCTTCAGTTTTTCAGCAAAATTTAATTTATATCTGAGCTACTTTAGAGTCTATTTTGTCAAGCAAAGTATTTAAAGCAACTCATCAGCATGGTACCTCAACACCAAATATGGTTCCAGCTTCCAGTAGGGTGATCAAAACCCACATTTTTAACATGATGTAATGAGAAGTGCACAGTTTTCTTTTCCCTCATGTTCTACTGTAATATCCCAATTCTTCTTTGCCTTTTTTTTTTTCTTTCTATATCCCCTCTTCCTTTGGCATCCTGAAAGAGAAAGAAAAAACAAGCAGGCAAAAAAGGCAAGAGGGTATAATATGTTCCTTTCAACTTCTGCTTCACACACAATTCTGGGTAACAATTTTACATGTATCACTCAACACCAAATACAGCCAGAGGTCAAATCAGTATTTAAACAGACATTTTAAATGGAAATGAGCTGCAAGTCATTTATATGTGCTTGCTGCATGCAGATTCCACTCTCTCAGTAACGGTGTGGAGATGGAGCCTGAAAACAAAACCTGTAAATATTGATTACTTTGTATACTTGAATGCAAATCTGGTGCAAAGATATTTCATTATCTCTTGCCCATCCCTCTCACAGTGATAAAAACATGAGTATTTCCTTGTAGTATGTACGTCCAGTCTTAGTTTCTGATGTGATGGCGTTTAAGCCTTTTTTTTTCCCTTGAAAATGCTAATTCTATGGTCCAACATACAGCATATTTGTACATTATTCCTGCTATCTCATTTAGTTTTCCTTTGCTTAGTTTCACTTTTTATTTCTATTCTGCAAATGAGTCCTTATCCCAATACATTTAGTGCTCATTATTGGTTTTCATATGCTGTCTTCCTTCAACTTCAGTTGCCATATGGCCGATAGCTCTGTAACCAGTACCTGTTACACTTCGCATCCTGACCATATGGACCTTTCTACTGTTAACAGGTTAGAATTCAGATCCTTCTGCTCAGTGTGCTGGCTGGCTGACACCCCCTGACCTAAAAGATGTTTTCTTCTTGAAAATGGGGTCCTGAAATAGAACCATTCCCTGAAAACATCCCTTGCATTTCTGAACACGATGTTCTGTGACTGTTATTGCCCCTTTTGTGCCTGTCTTCCAAAAATATTCTAGGAGGCAAGCTTGCCAGTGGAGATGTTACATGCATCCTCCCGGGAACAAATACACACCATGTGTTTGCTGTAGCCTATCAAATCTGAACAGCACAGCTGGAATTTCAAATAGCAAATCCTTACAGCTAAGTACTTGTGGATGAGCCACTAAATTTATCTGGGAAATAAGTTTGAATAGCAAATTAATTCAACAGAATCATGATCTGCTTGTCAAGTCAGAAATGGGGAAAAAGAATACTTGTCAGCGTATTCTTTGGAGCATTTTTGCCTGTGACTGATACATAATTAAGTAGTTCCAAGAATTCTAACACTGATATTAGTCCATTCATCAAATCTTTGTCTTTAAATCAGTCTCTCCATCTGTTTAGTTTTCATCTTTTCCTAGGTTCCCTTTGTTCTTTCAGGTCTTTTTTGTTACTAAGCACTCCAGAACTAAATCTGGTACTCTCAATGTGTTTTGACTGAAACAACAGAGAAAGAAGCTATTAACTCTTTGCTTTATAATACAAAACTTCTCCATATGCTCCTTTTCCTTTCCTGCATTCCTGTTTTTCATTTCAGCTGCCACAACTGCAGATTCTATCCAGCAAATAGAGACAGAGCCTACTATGAGAAAATGCATTTCCAAATCATTAGGGGCTCATTTTCAGCTATTCAGTGAAATTTATTGCAGCTTGCCACCTTCAGAATATAGTTTAGGAACTGTTATGAAGATTCTCTCATTACTCAGTGGTGTAATGAGAAGCTCTGTCAGCCAGTCAGAGACCAGAAAAAGAGGTTTGAACAAACAAGCTAGAATTTTTCATTGCTCTTGAATGTGTCTGATATTCTAAACTTCCCTGGTCTACAAAGGATATTTTCTAAAGGCACAGTTGGAGAGAATACGTACAATTAAATGCAAGCCCATCACCATAGCTGTTTTTATTTGATCAAAAAAGCTGTGTGTTTCCTAAATCCCTGTTAGACAGGAAGCAGAATTTGAGTTAAAGTGACAGGGAATTGGTTTCCCAAAGCAGGAGAAACTGAACAAAAGATGTCATTGTGGAGCCACAAATGACTACTGGGCTACTCAGTATGAACCAGGTAGTCATAGATTCGTTGCATAAAAGAGAAAAAATGGAGCAGTCGGTAAAAGTGATAAGTTATTGACTGTTAACCAAGAACAGTAATAGAGAACCTGTTCCTCTATCAAACGTGAGGTACACAGTAGGGAATTGAATTGGAAGGAGAACAAGGTAAAAGAAATGAGAGCTACCGTGCAGATCTAGGAAAGGATTTTACTGTACTCTGTTCAGTTTGTAGCATTTTTCACAGGTGGGAATACTTGGAATTGTATGGAGTTTAGGTTCAGGTCATTATTTTACTGGTCGTAACTATCTGTGCTTTTTTATTTGATATAATACTTATATTTATCAGAAATCATAGTTACAAATCTTCTTAAAAAAAAAAAGACAATTTTCATTTCCTTCCTTTCATCTTAGCTCTTCTTGTATTTTGTTAATGAGCTAACTATAGACTGCTGACTGGCCAAGTGGAGAGTCCCTAGTAAAATACCTGAGCATTGATTTTTATGTACTGTCTGAAAAAGTACTAATTGCATGGCAAGAGAAATGAAAATTCACTTTCAAGTGACCGTTCATTTTAAGGACCACTGTTCTGGGGTTCCTAAGATGAAACCACCTTGAGAGGTGGGCCTGAGCAAACAAGTTCGACAAGGCCAAGTGCAAGGTGCTGCATCTGGACTGGGGCAATCCCAAGCACAAATACAGGCTGAGCAGAGAACAGATTCAGAGCAGGCCTGAGGAGGAGGACCTGGGGTTGTTGGTTGACAAGAAGCTCAACATGAGCTGGCAACATGTGCTTGCAGACCAGAAAGCCCACCATATCCTGGACTACATCAAAAGAAGCATGGCCAGCAGCTCGGAGGTGATTCTCCCCCTCTACTCTGCTCTTGTGAGACCCCCACCTGGAGTCCTGCATTCAGCTCTGGGCCCCCAGCACAAGAAGGACACAGAAGTATTAGGACGAGTCCAGAGGAGGGCCACAAGGATGATCAAAGGGCAGAAGCACTTCTCCTATGAAGACAGGCTGAGGGAGTTGAGGTTGTTCAGCCTGGAGAAGGCACCAGGGAGACCTTATAGTGGCCTTCCAGTACCTAAGGGGGCCTACAGGAAAGCTGTGGAGGGACTCTTTGTCAGGGAGTGGAGTGATAGGACAGGGAGTAAAGGCTTTAAACTAAAAGAGGGCAGATTTAGATTTGATATAAGGAAGAAATTCTTTACTCCAAGCGTTATGAGGCTCTGGAACAGGTTGCCCAGAGAAGCTGTGGATGCCCCATCCCCGGAGTTGTTCAAGGCCAGGTTGGACAGGGCTTTGAGCAACCTGGTCTGGTGGAGGTGTCCCTGCCCATGGCAGGGGGATTGGAACTAGGGGACCTTTAAGGTCCCTTCCAACCCAAACCATTCTATGAGTCTGTGACTCTATGACCTCGTAAAGAAGCCTGTATATTCATAAGAAGCAAAAGAAAATATGAAGATTTTCACGTAGATTTTGTTGAAAAAAAATTGTCAGTATGAAATAAAATCAATTTTATAGTGAGTTAAAGTAAACAGTCTGACAGATCTAGGCAAAGATCTCTTTCTTTCTTAGGAGATGTATCTCATAGTATTTTTGAACTTATCATTTGTAATACTAAGAACTCCTAACTATGACCACTGAAAATACTGCATCAAAATACCTCAATCAAGATGCACAAACTTGCTAATTATTGGTGAAGAATTTCCTTGAGATCTGTCAGAGAAAGCATGCTGTGGAATATTTGACAGTTTAAGTGACTGCAGAACATTCCTAAATTTTGTAAAACACACCTTTTCAGTACGGTTGTCCTACCAAAATCCATCAGATAGAGTGATTAAATCTGCATCAATTATGTAATATAATTAATCAATATGGCATAGAGAACCCTGGTGCAGTGCTGATTAATTTGCAGTTTAGGTGCATGCATTTATTGCTTCCAGCTCACCTGAGAAGTACATTAATCAGCTATGCTGTACAGACAGAAGTTGTTAAACAAAGATGTCATAGCTACTTCTAGTCCTTCTGCTATTTACTAAATATCGTGCTGTCATCCTTACAAAATCTCTTTGCTACCCATTGTTTTGTAGATTTGTATTTGTAGAAATTGTATTTTCGAGTATCAATGTCCAGAACAGGCTTGAGGCAGGAAAGTGAAATTTAAGATCAAGCTTGCAATCCCGAAAATCCTATTCCACTGCCATTTAATTTCAGAAGGCTTTAAATTCCCCAAATATTCTGCTTATCAGTTCTCCAGGCATCTGATATTGCCCTATTCATGCATAAGAGTGCTATGGTCAGGAGTGTAATGAACAGATAACACGAAGTGTAATGGGGCTTTAGGAAGTAGGTGTCACTTTAGTCTTTGACTTTGGTGGACATTCTCAGATGTGCTTAACATAAACAAAGAGAACAGGAATCCTCAAAGTCACAAACTGTTTTCATGGCAATTGGGGTAAGACCTGGTTTTTGAATGGCTGCCCTATTTGGTTTGAGCTTCACCACACTAAGTACGGAGGGCCCTGAATGTAATGTTTAGAGAGAAGTTCTGGATTCCACATGGGAACCAGACATCTAATAAACAAATAACTGGGATGACTTAAATGCCACTTTCCCTTTTTGGATCATTCAGAATGATCAGGCCCAGGTATTCAGAAAAGCAAGTATCTGAACTACTAGCCAATATTTTCTAGAACAAATCAATGCAAAAGGTACAGGGTAAATATGGGTGTTTCATCCTCACATTTCATCAGACTTCCCTTTGATTTTTGAGACCCAAGTTATTTGGCCACTTTTTTTTTCTAGCGCTGTTCTCGATTGTTATTTTGAAGCCCAGTTTAGATTTTTAAGTGATTCATCTATAATATTCCCAAGGTATGATAGTAATGGGCTGCATAAACAGAAGCATGAGCAGCAGGTTGAGTGAGGTGATTCTCCACCTCTACTCCACTCTCATGAGACCCCTCTAGCCTTCTGCATCCAACTCTGGGATCCCCAGCACAAGAAAGCCATGAACTGTTACAGTGGGTCCAGAGGAAGGTCACAAAAATCATCAGAGGGGTGGAACACTTTTCCTGCAAAGGAAAGCTGGAGTTGTTTAGCCTGTAGAGAAGGCTCTGGGGATCTTATTTGCAGCTTTTCAATATATAAAGAGGGGTTGTAAGAAAGATGGAGAAAGACTGGGCCTGTAGTAAAGGAAAAGGGGCAACTGGAGACATCAGACTCCTGAGTCTCACCAGGAGACAGAATCAGATGCATCCCTGTAGTTTACTTCACGTGGAAGAGAAGAACAAAGAGAAAGTAATCACATAGCTCTCCACAGCTACAAAAATATGAGTGAGCCCCTGTGAGGGGGCTGTAACCCCACAGGTTACGGACTAGATAGCTTGACCCCATAGCAGCTCCCAGTATCTGACATTGACCTCAAAGTGGCAGCGAGCTAGAGGAAGGAAAGAGATTCATGGAATTATCATAGAATGATAGAATGGCTCAGGTTGGAAGGGACCTCAAAAATCATCTAGTTCCAACCCCCCTGCCATAGGAGGGGACACCGCTCACTAGATCAGGTTGCTTAGGGCCTCATCTAACCTGGTCTTAAACACCCCCAGGGATGGGGCATCCCCAACCTCTCTCTCTGCCTTCCAGTGGGAAGGCATGTGGGATATTTCATATCTATCAAGACGAGTTCTAAAAATGTTTTCTTGAGATGGTTTGAAGTCTTCAGCCGTCTGTCCCTCTGTCTGCCCTATCTCTTTAAGAACAGAGACATTCTAAAAAAGGGCAATTCTTTTGAGATTGAAAAGGAGGAAATTGTAAGTTCTGGTTCTTTTGTTTCTAAAAATAGAGATGAAAAACTCTGAGTACACCATTCAGTATTTTCAGATGGAAAGGTTTCTATTTTACTTTTTAAATGCTTATTCCATTTGTAAATTTAAATTATAATTATTGTAAAGTACTAAAGAAAGATCATTTGAAGTTACCAAATTGAAATATTTTGGAACAGAAAATATTTTGTAATCTCAGCATTTTTTTCTGGGTTTCAGTCCCTCTCTCTACTCAGTTCTAATTATGTGTGAGAGGAAATTACTCTCATCAATGGGGAAAATATATTTAGTCTAATTTACACATAAGCCCTATTTCTGCCTGTAGCCTGTATAAGTCCTTCATCCAAAAAGGTCCCTTACTGTAAGACATCAAGGACAATCTGCTGGGGTTTCTCTTGCACACAGTGAAGCTCTGAGTAACGTTCTTCCCTGAAAGGAGGCAACATAAGCATGTGACAATGAAAATATTCATTAGTGAAAGTGATACATTGGTTTTACCTATTCTAGTCAGCTTTATTTTCTTATTGCTATAATGCAATTCATTTTGAGAAGTGCCTTCAGCAACATAAACAGCACCTACTGCATACAGCTTTTTTTTTTTTTCCTCACTCTTTCTCCATTAACAGTTACCAATTCAGACCTTCCCATGGGTTGCAAATTAAACCTGATAAATGACCTGTTATGACCCGTATCTTCTTCCTCCTCCTCTTCACCCATTCTCCCCAGGACTGCCATCACAGAACCATGTCTTGTGAACTGTAGAGTTTTGTGAAAAACGAGAGAGCAGGAAAAAGAAAGGGGAGATTTTGAAGACTTGCTTACTCTCTTCCCCTCCCTCCCATACCTTGCTTGCATTTGGATTTGAATAACAAACACAGAGCTTTAATCCAACAACTATTTGATCTCCTGTGGTCTAATAAGACAAAGAAAATACATGTGTGCTGGAAAGAGTCAGCAACCTGACCTCCCCTTTGGTCTTGGAATCCCAGCTTTCTTTGTAATAAATTACCATTTTTAATAGGGAATTACTTTTGCAAATGTCCTTCAGAAATTAGTCCACGTCAGGAGTCATTAACTGGTTTGTATCCCCAGACACATCTTCCCAAGATCTCTAGCTGGCCAGAGGAAAGGGCTTAATGCCTTTTCTTTCTATCTGAGTGATAAAGTAGAGCCTGAGGGAAGGGGACCTAGAGCTGAGAGCAGACAAAAGCCTAATTCCTGTTGCTACAGCAAGTGTAATTATGTATGTGTACTTAAAATAGCGACTGAATGGTTCCTGTAGCTTAATGAAGCATTGATTTGGTAGCTAAGTCACAAGCTCTGATCTTTACAACACAGTCATTGGCTGAAAACTGTTACTGCACAGTGGCTGTCAGAAATTAATTGATGGTCAATCTACTTCCTAACTGACAGCCATGAAATCATAGAGTCATTCTCGTTAATACCTCAACCTTAACAGGGGAGCTTTGAATTAGCAGAGCCGTGACTAAATGTGGAAATGGTTTGCATCACTAGAAGAGTGTAGAATATCACTGGTAAAGTGCATTAGAGTTTACGCAAATGCTCCTCTGCCCCTCACCTATTGATTCACTCTGAACTTCCAGAGAAATGACCAGGCTTGACAAACTGGAATTTTGCTCATTTCTAACACCTTTCCCTGCAGGAGACAAAACTCCTGCTTCCAAAATTAGATTTTAAGAGCTTATTAGAAATGCAGCAAAACTGATAATTAAACTGAGTAGCTCCACTGCTGTCATTCATTTCCTACTAATCAGAGTACCGGGTATGCTGAGGGATATTTATGCTATACAACTCCAGATTTCCTGTGACTATTCTATAGCATTTGGCAAAGTAAAGTGCGTTGCTGTTGTTCTCTCCTCTTAGGAGTTGTCCCAGGATGCCCTTGTAATGAAAAAGAATAAGTTTTGTGGCTGTGTATTATTTCTGTGAATACTTGAGTACATAACATTATGTGTACTGGAACTGCTCAGTCTATTCAGCTAATCAGTGCAAGCACATATAGCTTATTAAATCATTTGTTCAGCTTTGCAATGTATCTTTTTCTTGTTTGAACTCAGCCTGTCTGGATCTGAAAGCTTTGTAACACTAGAGGCTTTCAAACCTATGGCATTTTTAGCTCAGATATCCTAACACTGGTGAAGGGTGATCTTTTCAACACCTCAGTCATGGGGAACTTTTGCCGTTTGTTCTTAATGGAATGATTAATCCATACAGAAGGATAGAGTTAAAATATTTGAACATGCAATTAGAAAGACTGCTTCTCAGTCTTGCCAATCAGGCTGCTTTCCAGATGCTGGCACAGCAGAAGCATCATATTTTCCCCTCAGAATCATGATGGATAATTTGATGCATCTTGGATGAGAGGGAATTTTCTACAATTTGACTCAGAAATTACATCCTTTGGAGGAGAGAGACTGAGGGAGGCAGGTTTAGCATATTGAGAGTTGGGAGCATTTGGGCACACATCAGATAAGCCCTTTTTTTTTTTAAGGTCACCTTTAAAATCCCAGTTGTGAAACACCGTACATTTGTGTCAATAAGGCCTTTAATTCTCACTGACAAGCAGAATAGAAAGCTGCAGCAGTAATACTTGAACCACAAACCATCCTTCTTCGACCTCACAAATGCATATAACCGTCAGAGGAATGCCATTTCCTTTGAGACTTTCAAAACTCCAGCCTCCACTCCAACAAAGTATTTCACACAGTAGGTCTTTCTGTCTTAGCAAAACCCTCTTAAAATCAATAAGGCTTTGGAACATTGCTTTGTTATCTTGCTGCAAAGGAGGAATCCATTGATTTTGGTGTAGCGTCTAATTGGGAAACAATGTACTATGTAGTCTTAAAATGAAGAACTGGTACCTGACAGTACACATGCAAACTTTTGTGATGGCAGAACTCCAAACACCACAGAATTTAAAGTCTTTTCTGAGCTATATAGGAATCAAACACTACTTGCACAGAATTGCTTACGGTTTTGAACAATTTTGCTTATGTAAAGAAATTTAGATAAACTAGTTCACACCATTATAGGAAGACTAGGATGTGAGCAAGCTTGTCTTATAGCGGTGAAACAGATTATCTGTCCGAAGAGTTGATAAGAGTGTACTTCAGGTGTCAGAATCCTTAACCTATACTTTGCCTATATTTCTTCAATTTACTCAGATAGCTAACCAGTTCTAATAATCTCCTTGTGCAGTTTTGAATTTTTTCTTTTTTTTTTTTAGCTTTGTAGAATTGACATATTTCAATATGTAGTGAAAAAGCTGCAGAACAGGTATTTCCTGTTACATATTCACCTATCTTTCATCCCATATACATTTATAAGCCTTCATAACTATACTGGCTATCATTACATGTTCTAAATGAATAATGGCCCCCCCCGAAATACTTAACTCTAATATGTCCTACATGGCAATTGTCTGTAACTATGTTAATAATGTGTCATTATTTATTTATTTATTTATCCTAAATAGATTAGATATGGCTAAGATGAGGCCCTTTATGAGAAAGAGAAGGTCAGATGTAATTGAAAAATACTAATGATTACCAGGTGTGCTAGTTCAGCTTCTTTTGAAAGCTAAAATGGGGCTGTTTTTTGTTTTTTTATTTAATGTTAAGAAAATATAGAAGGAGTTTTAAGGAGTGCTTTCAGCAGAGGTTAAATTCTGAGAGAGGAAAGGGAGGCCTGGGAAAAGGAATGAAACGTGATTGCTAATGGGCTATCTAGAGACCTCAGGTTTGACTGTAAATAAACAGCATACACTTGGGATGTGTATAGTCAGAGAAGAAATAATCTAAAACTCTAGGGGCTCGTTCAGTCCAGTGTTAACTTCGTTCAGCAGGGTTGTAATGCTCTTGGAGAAGAATTAATATAGTTGTGATTCAGGCAGGAGGCTGTATGGCTTTTGAAAGCTATATGCAAATTTTGTAAGATAAATTCTAAAGCTCAGCGTAGTGGAATATCACTACAGGCTTGTGCAGAGCAAGACAGCATTTGTGAAATATCTTTGTTTTATTGCTGATTTATGTCTTGCTACATAAATAACATCCAAAACTAAAATTATTGTGAATTCTGGCAGAAGCCTGGTTTGGGTGCCTAGATTCTTTACAGGTGTCTCTAAGAAAGTTAGGCATCTTGGGACACATGTAGGTTACAAATCACAGTCCAGAGCAAGTAGGTAGGAAACACTAAGTACAAGGGTGTCCCCAAAATTTGAGGGCTGAGTATCTTGGTTTCTGCTTCAGAATTCTTTCTTGAAAAGAGGTGCCTATTATGTGCTTCTTTTTGAAGAGTAAGTGTAATTTTTATTTCATGTGCCTGCCTGTTTTTCTCAATTAGCATGGTGGTAATGTGAGATTTGAATTTTAGGCCTCAGTTAACCTGAGGTGTTTTAAATGGGGATTTAATGATCAGTAGACCTTGGGAAGGAACGGCTTATCTAGTTTACTGAAGTTGTTGCACTATGCCAAAAATGGAAGACTTGAGAGAGAGAGAACATGCACTGGAGGGAGCCTAAATCACTGGTAGTAAAGGAGAGAAGAGTTTGTGGATCTAGTTCCTGTTTCTCATGGTGTGCTAGTACGTGCTATGTGATCTCTGGACTTAAAAACACAGGAAGTGCTGGCTGTAGGGACTACCACATGTGAATGTCTTGATAATTACAACATCGTGTTATTGAAAGGACAGTGAAACCTGGGCTCTTGCAATATTGTTGTATTATACTGCAAACATCTGGTTAGAGCACTCACGTGCATTTAAAAAGAGATTTTTGTTAGACTTCGACTTATTAGACCAATATGTTGCAAGTAATGCTTGAGTAGAAGCTGCTGGAAATGTAAGCATTGCTGTGGAAGGAGTATGTGGGTACAGACTACGTCAGGAGGCAGCAATGTGGGGAGAGACAGCAGGTTCTTCTGGCTATTGATGAGACGTTATGGAAGAAAGAAGACACAATTTACTGAACCAGGGGTGGGTGGAATAACAGTTTTCTCTAGCCTCACAGTTAGAGACCTGATCAAGTTTTGTGAAATACAGCCACTGAGTTAAATGTGGGAACAGTACTTTATTTCACAGGGCCTCTCAGTTCTGTGGGCGTGCAGTGCCCTGATCTGTCCGGTACCTGAACATGAATCTGACAAATAATAAACAGTGACTCTAGGCACGTAAGCTTGGAGACTGCCTTTAATTTCTCCTTGCCTGACTCTTAATTTGCTTGTTTTAAAGCCATTTCAGGAGTTATCAAAGCTTGTAGAGTTAAACATCATTCTGGACTGTGATGGGTGTTTAGTTTTGGTGAGGAGACAGAAATGTTTTAAGACTTGTTTAGGCCTATGACTTTATATTCCCTTTTAAACTATGTGTTTTATGCCACCTCTGATAATATATACTGCTAATATTATTTGATGCTGTGCTCTCCAGTGCAAGGATCAGCCTTTCGTCAGCCCTTAGAACAGAACAAAGCTTTAAGTCAAAGAAACCAAAAGCTTTAAGTCAAAGAAATACAGTCATGTTATTAGACATTGCAAGAGGTCCAGGTAAAGCATAAAGTAAGATTCCCTTGCTCTCCTGATACAAATGATTCAGAGCCATCTTTACCTATACCGCTACTTTCACTAACAACCAGAAAGCAAATTTGAAAGGAAACTTTGTAAAGCAAATGTGAAAACAACTGACTGCTGAGAAGCTCTGTTTTATGCTCAGCAATAGTCATAATCTCTGTTGAATCCAGAAAAGAACCGAGGCTTAATGGGACTTGAAAATAGCCATATTGTCCCTGGGTAACTGCATCCTTCAGTGTCTTTGTTGCCTCCCAGCTTTGGCTGTGTTGCTGTTTAGATGTCAGGCTCTGCCTGTGGATCTGCCTCTGAGTATGTCTAGCAGAACGAAGACATAATTGAGGCTGTGATTTTTCTCTGTTCCAATTAATAAATAGTGCACTCACTCAGCATCCATGTTATGTGATACAACAAGCTTGAATGTCTTCCCTTTCCTGCATGGGGGAAGCTGTTTCTCCTCTGCTTTCCTTCACCTCACAGCATGTTGCCTTCATTCGTATGTGTGGAATGTGTGTAAGAAAGGATATTGTCCTCTCTGGAGGCTGCTCCTCTATTTGTTCAAGAGGGGGAGGCATAAACTGAGCCATTAGTGGGAGAAATAAAGCCTGAGCACACAGCAGCAACCATTTTTTAATGAGTCTATTTGTACTGGGCCAGCGGGTAGCCCTGACGTGGAGTCAAGCCTGAGAGTGGAGCTGGCAGCTAGCCAGCGTTCTGCTGAGAAGGAGCTAAATTATGCATCTTATTCAGTACATTTATTAAGAGATCTTCTAACATTTGCAGGCAAATGTCCCAAAACAAATGCTACTATCTTTTAAGAGCCTCACACTCCTGAGCTACGTTCAATGCATCGCAATTGCCTCATAATAGCTTTCTGGTGTTTGCTGAGCTTCATCTCTCACTGATGTGTTATAAGTTGTTATGGTGGGGAGATATTAATGGGGCAAGGAGTTCTCCCTGGGCTGGAGGCATGGAGGAAGATAAATGCCTGTGAGGCTGGGATGTGTGGCACTGCCTCCCAACAGGGCTAGGTTCAGGCATCCCATGTGCAACCTGTCGTTTCAGGTAGGAGGATGCCCAGTTCGGCCCTGACTCGCACCAGGCCCTGGCACTGCAGCTGTGGTAGCCCTGTAGAAAGGCTGCTGCCACTTGGGTCAAGCAGTGTAGTGACTTCTGCTCACTTGACGTATGCTAACAGATCTCAGGCAAACACTGTGGGGCTATTCACACTCCCTAGCCCCCTTTTTCTTCTACCTTCTCAGTTTTGAGGAGGCCAAAGGTACCTGCTGAAGAACAGCTTAATTCTCTGCGAGCTTGCTGGCACTGTTTTGTGAGCGTGGAGTTTCTGCCTAGGAAACAATCTTTTTTTTCTAAGCCCTAACATGGTCTGCTACAGTGTTTTAATAGGATACCAGGCAGCTGTTGTATAGAAATCCTTCTCTGATTGGAATTGGCACTGTGCTGAACCTTTTTACAGATGAAAACTATTAGATCTGAGTTGAGGATTTCAGTTTGTGACTAGAGCTTAGCTCACTTGCTAAATGCTCAGTAAACCCTGTACCACAGAAAGTGGTACATCTTTCTGACCAACTCTTCCTCTTCCATTATGCCTTACGTGCTTATTTTGCTTCTCAGCAACTGTCTTCCTCCCTCTGCAGGTGAGCAGTTTCCACAGTTGCTACAGGCTGGCCTTTCATTGTGGGAACTGCTGTATGCATGTTTGACTGAGCAACATTCAGGCAGAGATCTGGATCCTGACAGGGACTGGATATAATTACTGGCTTTAACTTCCAGCCCTTTAAAAACCTTTTCTAACCACCTTGGTGTCTCTATTTTTTCCTTTATCCAAATGATCTCTCTAGAATGGAATATTAAGGCAATATTCCCTAGAGATGAAAAGATAGCATTTTAAAACTTGGTTTGAAACTCAGAAATGATCCTAACGTGGTGGAAACCACTCCAGGAAAGCAATCTTTCTTCCTTTCTCTGCCCTTTTTATTTTATTCACCTCCCCTTCTCTTTATCTCTCCCTGTGTAATTGCTAAAATGGGGGATAAAAAGTATGCCATCACCTTTTGGAGCAGGAATACTTTGTAGTCATCATCATGTTACCACTCATCAGATCATTTCTTATGTAAAGCTCTACCTAGGTTGGTACAGGTAGCTTAGAGAAAAATTGACCTTTTTCAGTAGTGTACATGAGAAATGCAGGCTTCATGTCTCAGACTGCTACTCACTTTCTTCCTGATGCTTAATATTCAAGTTTGCTTATTTCTTTATATTTGGTGATAACAGTTTAAAGCATAATGACACAGAAAGCAAGGGAGAGAATTAACCGTTACCAATTTACATTAAACATTAGCCCTTATTGTAGGAGGGCATGATTAGACTGCCAATTATAACAGCTCCACGATAGTTAAGGTTAAGAACCATATATTATTTAAAGGTCAGTTCCTTTAAAAGATCCATTTTGTCAGTTGCCAGAATTAAGCACTTTGCCCCAGAAATTCCAATGCTGAATGTCAGCTTAGTGCAGATATTGTTTTTGAATACATTGTCCTAAATGACTCAATATTTTTGACAATGATAATAGGGAAAATATAGTTGGCTAGTTGCTTTAAACACTGTGCTGCTTTGGAGGAAGAAATTAATATTTGGCTGCACAGTGAAGTCTTTACACATTTTATCCAGGCTTTGGCTAGAAATTTGCCACTAACTTCTGTGTCCGCAGTAAGAATACCCATATGAGAGACAATCAGGACCTCATCTACGATTTAAACTTTGAAATGCTGCAAGTGATATGTGGTCTACATGCAAACACTTGGGTAAGCCTGGCAATCACTAAGCAACAGGGGAGTGAGGCAATTTAAGTTGCCTGTGCAATTCATTCCCCTTGATTAGATGCATTTCAATTCCAGAGACATGATCTTAAACATTGTGATGCTGTTTTTTTTTTTTTTTTTTTTTGTAGTAGTAGTAATGTTGCATTTACAACACAACATTGTACAACAGTGTTTTTGTTTTTCCTTGTAAAACCTCAAAGATATTGGGTGGTGGCTGGCAAATGAGATCGGGGACAGCAGGAAAAAAAAAGCATGGTGTCTTGATTATGGTAGCTGAATTCTATCCAAGAAAGTGGTTCTAACATTCAGAATATTGAATACTGAAGCTCGAACTACAAAACACGTCAGATTCCTGGGTGCCACTTTACTGTCCAGTCTCACCTTTTAGTTAGTAACTTCAGCAGCCACAGGAATTTTCTAGTCACAGGATTTTAGTACATACGGTATCTCAGTCTCTATTCTCTGTTCTTTCTCTTTAAATGATTAAGGTGTTTGTTCATTCACAAATGTGCTTAGGTGGTTAATTAGGCAGTTCTTTATCCTGGGAGCCCAGTTAAATGATTCACTTTGAATTGTGCTGGGCACTTGTCTCATTGTGTAGCGATTATAAAAATGACTCTGAAAAGAGTCCATTCTTTTCTTTTTTTAAATCCTTGCCTAAACCAGGTTCACTAGAGGCCGAAGACAAATTCAAATATTTTAAAAGAAAAAAACATGAACAAAAAAAATTCTATGAAGATCCATTAATAGAATGTTACTGAGTCTATGCGCTCAGCAAAGACTGGTCGAATTTCAGTGGGAATATTGCATTCTCTTTCCAGGCCTTCATCTTTGAGTAATTTGGTTATTCATAAAAGGAAGCCGTGAAGATGCTTAATGGTCACAGGCTGCAGCTGTCACTAGGTCATATGAGGAAGCTCCAGTGAAACCAGCAGCATTATAGGAGTTAGTGCTCTCCACCAATACCTGTGATGTTGCCTGTAGATTGACTTGGCTCTCCTCAGGGAGGTTTGAAGGCAAAGCAGCACACTTGCCCCTGCGTTCCTCGTGATTTCTTAGCACCTCCTTGTCTTCTCAAGCATACCGTTAGCTGTGGGCAACACTAGGGCTGTGAAGACAATGTTACAGGACAAATGTGTCCTTTTACATGTATTTCTTTCTTTCCTAATAGGCATCAAAGTAATTCAGGGTTGTTTAATTTATCAGGAAACCAAACAAATGAGTGCACTGTAGAAACCATACCAATATGTCAGTGATGACTCCTAGGAGATTTGCTGTGTGTGTGTATGTGTAGCTCTTTGTGACAGTATTGGTACAATTTAGCCAAAAACCTGAATGATAATTGAACTTACTTTTCACAGGAATAATTTTGGGTTATTAACACAATATTTGAATTCTACAGATTGCCTTTTTTTTTTTTTTTCCCTCAAGTCTTGTCTTTTATCTGATTACACACTATGTAGACTGCAGTAAAGATCGAGGCAAAATGGTGGAACACAGGCAGTAAAATACTGATTTTAAGCCTTTACTCTTGGACCATAATTTTTTTTTTTAGTTGATAAAATTAATTAAGAGCATTAAAAAACACTTCATTCAGTATAAACACAAGACATCAGTATGGAGCCAGAACTGGTATGTGCCTAAGCATCTAAATAGCAGTTAAGTTTCTGATTCCTAACCTGAGCCAGAATTTCTTGGCTTGGAGTTTCTTTGAACAACTCCTTTCAACTCCAAATAGTTAAGCCTTGTAATAACTATTTTACAGTGGGAAAACCAAAAGAGAGTGGCTTTTCTTTAAAGAATGACTTCCCTGTGGCCACCTGAAAGTGACATGTGTTATCACATGTGGGGCCACATATCCTGGCTGGCAATCTCCTCCTAAAGTCATGATGTTATGCCACCCACGTTGCCAAAAACATTAATTTGAGACAGAAAAAATGACAGCATTCACTTGTGACAGCTCTTATTACTCAGTCTCCTAGGGTAATGCCATTTCTATTACTAACTCTTAAACCATGACCTTATCTAACTGTCCAGAAGAAAGATGCTACTGTTTTAAAAGGTTGTTAAAGACCTTCATCTGAATTGAAAAGAAGAGTGAAATATCTGGCTTTTTAAAGGAAAATAAGAACTGAGAGTAAGCAAGGTAATTCCTCCCTGTTATAAACTTGATTCTTGCAGGCCAAGAATTGTGTTGTTCATTAAAATTATATTCATTTTGCCATCATATTAGTTGCACGTGAAGATTTTAAATCCTGTACTGATATCTAGGGAAAAGTTGTGGTGAATATGCTAATCTGAATGCATAAATAAAGCAATCAGGAAAGAATGTCGACTGGAAAGGTCGGATGGAGACTACACTACTGGGAGTTGAATATGCATCCAGATGAACTAGCATCAGAGATATTCTTACTCTCAAAATGTATATAGACATGTATGATTTATGATACCTCCCTGCTGCTCCCAGGAAGGCATAGGTTATATCTAATCTGAGAGGGAAGAGTGTATTGTGCTGCTTTCCTTCATGTAGAAGAGGAATCTCATTCTGCGGTGTACCGAGAAGTCTTGAATTGTCTTAATCTGACCATGGAGTAACAAATCAGAGATTTATTCTAAAATAGAAGGGTCTTAACAGTACAATTTAGTTTAAAATCCACCTCTGTTTTGCTGAGTGAATGCACACACAGGTGTATTCAATTTCATTTTACAATTTGTGTCTTTGTGCTTATGGAGGATTTTCTGAGGTGTGTTAGCTATTTTTTGTTTGTTTGTAATCTTTGGATGTGGCAGCTTCTGCTTTGCAGTGATGTCAGCACACAGGTATGATCAGTTGAATTTTTTTCCTCTTACCTGCATTACTTGAGTCAAAGGAACATTTCATATGCTAAAGGCAGAATCCCTCTGACAGCATGATCATCCACCTCCTTTGAGTGCTGCAGAGTGGTTATGCCATGCATTAAATAAATGACTAGATCTTTCTAATGCCAATGCAAGTTTATGAGTGAGGGTTATTTGTATTTATAGCATCCATAAAGCAATTTATAGTCCTTCTGCTGCCTGTTATTTTGTGCTTCTGAGCAGAAAAGTGGACTGCAATGACTTAAAATGCAACTCATGGGTGCTTCAGAGGTTCAAAGGCTTTCTGGGTCAAAGAGAACGATGTGAATAGCAGAAATAACTACACTTTTTTGTTACCATGTACCTCAAACTTTGCCTTTGGACTGCTGATTTCCTTGGGGACTGCAGGTGTTAAGTATGACTTGCAGCATGCACGTTTGGTAGGTCTGCAAATCAGGAAATGGAGGTGCTGTGGTGACAGGCTGTGTCCCCTACAAGACTGTGGTGCCAAAAGCAGAACTGAAGTCCTTGGATCTGTCTGAAGATGCTACTCAAATAATTCTGTTCTAGTCTTTGTAAATCTGGAAGTATTAGATGACTTTTACTCAAACTAATGTTGGAGCTTAGTGATATGTTAAACAGGGAAATGTTGGTTTCTTTCCTTTTGTTAAAGATTGCTGCCATTTTATGTTAGATGTCCCTGAATGATTTGAAACAAACTGACCTCCCATTCCAGATATGTAAACTGAACTCAAGACTCTTACCACCAAAGTAAGTGCACAGCCTCTGGATTACAAACTCTTTTAGTTGTTGGTATCCTCAGCCTTGCACATATAGCTGAAATATAAAAGAGTGAATCTGCCTGGACACTGAAGCTAACCTAACATTTAATAGTAGTGTGTTTCTCTAAAAGGTGAGAAGAGTGATATGGACTCCCTAAAACATCTAAATACACAGGGCTTCCCAGTTTAGGGGAAAATGAATCTTTGTACCTATTCAAGATGTATTTCTCTTCAAATTTGAATCAAATGCCCAGGCAGCAGAGCAATTTAGTTCTTGCTTTCTCTAGACAGCTCACTGCAGAATATGTTAAATATTTTGGATAGCACTTGAAGGCCTGTACTTCTAATACATTGGTTATGTCTGTGGAGCTGGATTAATAAATTTGAGGCTGATTGAGGTTAATTGTTTACGTATCTTGTCAAGTAACCTGCATGATTTTTTGGTTTTCTCTGTTTTAACGCTAGGTATCAAAAAGATCACTGGTCTTGCTGTTAACCCATTCACACTTCTCAAATGAAAAATACATCACCTTTGCAGAATGCCATGCATTATTTATTTATTTTCTGAGAATGCTAGGATGTACTCTCTGAAATAATCAGGTATCCTGAATGATCCAACAGAACACAAGGGCAATTTGGGAGGGAGTGTGGTGAACACAAACCAGAGAGTAAGAATCAAACTTATTTTGAAGGTATAATTGGGGTGTCTAATCTCAGGAACTTTCTCATATTGATTGCTCTGTGGCTATTCTAGCACTCCCTTTGGTAAGTGGTTCAAAGCAGTTACTGCTGAGATCCCTTGTATTACTGCAATTTTTTGGGATGGGGTATTTAGATTCAATATTAAATCTGAAGTGGTTGCACACCTTTATTGTATGGATGGTTTTATATTTATTTAATAGAAATGATCACATAAGCCTCTGTTTCAACTCCAATGGAATACTTTAAGCACCAGGCTATTTTTTTTACTGCCTCAGGCTAAGCATGTAAACATGTCTATAGCTGTGGCATCAACAGGTATTTGAGTTTGTATTTGGAAGAAACCTTTCCTGATTTTAGGGCCTGCAAGGTTGGTAGCTGCTGGATAACTTGTTTCCCATGTCCTGCAAACATTGCATAGTACTAATGGATGGGCTTAGATATAAAGCTGCAATAGTGGTAGGATGCTTTGTGTAAACTGATGACCATCCTGAACCTCTATTTGTGATAAAAAGAATTATCAGAACTGGTTTTGGGGCTCCTTAATATTATCCTTCCAGTAAGTTTAGGAGAAAATTGATAGAGATATGTTATTCCTTCATTGCAGGGTGACCAGAAATGGACATTCAACTTCTGTATATGGAGAGGAAACTTCCAAGGCTCTCTTGACAGGAGCTGATGATCTGCTTTTTTCACCTTAACAAAATGCCTTGAAAACCAGTATTTAAGAGTGGCTGTTACCCTATGGGGTCTTACTTACTCCATGCCACTGTTGATTATGAGCCATTTCAGAGTGGGAAACTCTACTGAAGGCAAAGTCATAGTTGGGACTCTGACTCCTCCACACAACTCTTTTCTTTTGCTTTGATTGTCTCTGTAACCCAGTTGAAATACTGTAAGCTTCTCCTTTCCACAGGTCCTCAAACTGCAGGGCTGTTAAGAGGATCTACAATCTCATTTGGTGCCTGGCCAAGGGTCCTTAGGCCTTCTCATTAGTGTTATACATTGCTGTGCAGTGCTGTATGAACCACGGAGGGAGTTGTTTTATAGATGTTTTTTTTTTTTTTTGTCTGGCTTTACCAGTCAATGTTATTATCATTAGAAAGTTGTGTTTTCTGCAACGCAGGCTTGGAAACCTCTGAGGACAAAGATGCTAGATGTTGAAAATGGGCAAGATCATTCTTGGTATTTGACCCTGCCTCAATCACAGGAGATAAGACCTTACCCTCTGTATGAGTGTCATGACACCTTCTGACAGTGGTGTTGTGCATAGGTCTTCACATACAGATCAGATATGATTTGTGTATGTTGGTAGCTACATGGGTCACAGCAAACCTCTTAAAATAAGCTGAATGCCTGTGTTCCCCAAACCCTCCAAATATTTGAGGCTTCCTACAAAAGTTGAATCAGCACAGAAATAATTGGAAGGTATCAGTGTATTTACATAAAAGAATTGTCATTGCTTTGTGTCCAATTGCTGATATAGATATGTCCTTATGATATTCTACAGCGGTGTAGCTCTGAAACAACTCTGATCATTCTTGCACATAATTTCACCTCCACATTCATATATAGGTTATGTAGAAATTATTTTTATGTGAAGCTTAAAAGTCCAACAGATCAATATTCCTTCTTGAATTCTTAAAATCCTTTTGAGACTTCTTGCAGTAGAAGCATGACAAATTACAGTTTGTAAGAGAAATTTCGTTTCTGTTGAAGTCAATAGCAGAGTTTCTGCTGGCTTCAGTGGATATTCATTCTGCCAGTCATCCTGCCAGGACTAAGGTTGTAGTTTTCAGTTATGTTTTGGTTTCTTTTGTTATTTCTTCTTTCTCCTTTTCATAAGCAGATGAAAAACTTAGGTAAAACTGTTAAGACGCAGCTACTAGAATAAGAATGAAGATGGGAAGATGATGGTGGGGATGGGTTCAAAACACAGATGTAAAAAAAAAACTAAAAATGGCCAATCCTACTTTGTAAGTAAGTGGCTTGAAGAATATTTGTGGAAGCTGTGAAGAATGACGGAAGGAAGCCAGTGAATGGTGTGTTACAAACCACCAAATGACTGTATAGACTTTACGACAGCCTTTCAATTTTGCTTGCTAAATGATACTGTGCCTCTGTAAGCATACAAAGAGTAGCACCTGATTTCAAGAAGTTGAATAATTTTCTAATATTGGCATCAATGATGTCTCCAGAGGACACATCAGTCAAAGGGGTTGGGAAGTGTAAGAATAAGATGCTAGTATCATTAAACCTTAAAACGAAATGCTTTACAACCATCTATTTTGCTCCAGATAGCAGTAGTAATCCAGTTGCCGAGCTATATTACTGAGTCGCACTTCGATTTATTTTCTAAACTGTAGGAAATTTTGAGATGTCTACTGCAGCAGTGATTCAGGAACTGAAAAAATTGCTACAATGAATGAAATCCAGGGAAGTGTCTGTAGTTAAAAAACAAACCAAAACAAATGCAAACAAACAAAAATACCGAACTTTAAGATTAGACACAAACACAGACACAGATTTCTAGGTTGGAAGAGACCTCAAGGTCATCGAGTCCAACCTCCGACCTAACACTAAGTACTCCACTAAACCATATTGCTAAGCTCTACATCTAAACGTCTTTTAAAGACCTCCAGGGATGGTGACTCCACCACCTCCCGGGGCAGCCCGTTCCAATGCTTAATAACCCTTTCGGTAAAGAAGTACTTCCTAACATCCAACCTAAAACTCCCCTGTCGCAACTTGAGCCCATTCCCCCTCGTCCTGTCACCAGGCACGTGGGAGAACAGACCAACCCCCACCTCACTACAGCCTCCTTTAAGGTAACTGTAGAGAGCGATAAGGTCGCCCCTGAGCCTCCTCTTCTCCAGGCTGAACAATCCCCGCTCCCTCAGCCGCTCCTCGTAAGACTTGTTCTCCAGACCCCTCACCAGCTTGGTCGCCCTTCTCTGGACTCGCTCGAGCACGTCCATGTCCTTCCTGTAGCGAGGGGCCCAAAACTGAACACAGTACTCGAGGTGCGGCCTCACCAGAGCCGAGTACAGGGGCACAATCACTTCCCTAGACCTGCTGGCCACACTGCTTCTTATACAGGCCAGGATGCTGTTGGCCTTCTTGGCCACCTGAGCACACTGCTGGCTCATATTCAGCCGACTATCAACCAATACTCCCAGGTCCTTCTCGGCCAGGCAGCTTTCCAGCCACTCATCTCCCAGCCTGTAGCTCTGCTTGGGGTTGTTGCGCCCCAGGTGCAGGACCCGGCACTTGGCCTTGTTGAACTTCATACAGTTGACCTCAGCCCATCGCTCCAGCCTATCCAGATCCTCCTGCAGAGCCTTCCTGCCCTCGAGCAGATCGACACACGCACTTAGCTTGGTGTCATCTGCAAACTTACTGAGGGTACACTGGACGCCCTCATCCAGATCATCGATAAAGATATTAAAGAGGACCGGCCCCAGTACCGAGCCCTGGGGGACACCACTTGTGACCAGCCTCCAACCAGATTTGACTCCATTCACCACAACTCTCTGGGCCCGGCTATCCAGCCAGTTTCTAACCCAGCGAAGCGTACGCCAGTCCAAGCCCCGAGCAGCCAGTTTCTTGAGGAGAATGTTGTGGGGAACGGTGTCAAAAGCCTTACTAAGGTCAAGGTAAACCACATCCACAGCCCTTCCCTCATCCACCAAGCGCGTCACTTTGTCATAGAAGGAGATCAGGTTCGTCAAGCAGGACCTGCCTTTCATAAACCCATGCTGACTGGGCCTGATCGCCTGCTTGCCCTGCAAGTGCCGCGTGATGACCCTCAAGATAATCTGCTCCATGAGCTTTCCTGGCACTGAGGTCAAACTGACAGGCCTATAGTTCCCCGGGTCTGCCCTCCGGCCCTTCTTATAGATGGGCGTCACATTGGCTAGCCGCCAGTCAACTGGGACCTCCCCCGATAGCCAGGACTGCCGATAAATGATGGAAAGCGGCTCGGCCAGCTCCTCCGCCAGTTCTTTCAGTACCCTCGGGTGCATCCCATCCGGCCCCATCGACTTGCGCACATCCAAGCTCCTTAGCAGGTCGCCAACCATTTCCTCATGAATAGCGAAGGCCACATCCAGCTCCCCATCCCCTTCCGCCAGCTCAGGGCACTGGGTATCCAGAGAACAACCGGTATTGCCGCTAAAGACTGAGGCAAAGGCGGCATTAAGCACCTCAGCCTTTTCCTCATCCTTAGTAACTAGGTTTCCCCTCCCATCCAGTAAAGGATGGAGATTCTCCTTAGTCCTCCGTTTCGCGTTGATATATTTGTAAAAGGATTTTTTGTTGTCTTTAACGGCAGTAGCCAGGTTGAGCTCCAGATGAGCTTTGGCCTTTCTAATTTTCTCCCTGCACAGCCTCGCTACATCCTTGTAGTCCTCCTCAGTGGCCCGCCCTTTTTTCCAAAGATTATAAACCCTCTTTTTTCTGCTAAGCACAAGCCGCAACTCTCTGTTGAGCCAGGCCGGTCTTCTTCCACGCCGGCTCGTCTTTGGGCACGTGGGGACGGACCGCTCCTGTGCCGTTAAGATTTCCTTCTTGAGGAGCGCCCAGCCTTCCTGGACTCCTCTGCCCTTCAGAACCGCCTCCCAAGGGACTCGGCCAACCAGCGTCCTGAGCAGCTCAAAGTCAGCCCTCCGGAAGTCCAAGACAGCAGTTTTAATGGTCCCCTTCCTGGCCTCACCAAGAATAGAGAACTCTACCATTTCGTGGTCACTCTGTCCAAGACAGTTTCCGACCACCACATCTCCCACCAGTCCTTCTCTGTTTGTGAAGAGAAGGTCTAGCGGGGCACCACCCCTGGTAGGTTCACTGACCAGCTGCGTCAGGAAGCTATCTCCCACGCTCTCCAGAAACCTCCTGGACTGCTTTCTCTGTGCCGTGTTGTGTTTCCAGGATATATCCAGGAAGTTGAAGTCCCCCACGAGGACAAGCGCCGACGATTTTGCAACTTCTGTCAGTTGCCTATAAAACTCCTCATCCGTCTCCTCATCCTGGTTCGGCGGTCTATAACAGACCCCGACCAGGACGCTAGCCTTGCCGGCCTTCCCGCGGATCCTAACCCACAGGGATTCAACCTTATCATTCCCAGCCTGGAGTTCCACAACATCAAAAGATTCTCTAATGTAGAGAGCCACGCCACCACCCCCTCTGTGCTGCCTGTCCCTCCTGAAGAGCCGATAGCCGGGCATTGCAGCACTCCAGTTGTGGGAGCGGTCCCACCACGTCTCCGTGATGGCAACCAAGTCGTAGCCTGCCTGCTGCACGATGGCTTCCAGCTCCTCCTGTTTGTTACCCATGCTGCGTGCATTAGTGTAGATGCACTTCAGCTGGGCCATCACCTTCTTCCCCAGCCTAGCCATTGTTTTAGTAGGTTTGCCTCTTGGCATACCGTTTTCTGTCTGTAGTCAGCTTGGGATGTTTCATTATGGAAAACACTCTCTTACATATTGTCTGAGGAAGTATAGCAAACTTTGAAACACAGTGGGCTATTTTGCCATAACTTTTCTTTCTTTTTTTTTGTGAGTAGGCAGCAAAGCAGACACTGTGTATGCTGCCTGTGCCTAGTACAGCTAATTTTTCAATTTACATAAATAAATAACCTGCCAAAACTAATTACTTCTCTTCAAATTCTAAATGCATTATTTCTCCTTTTCCTCCCCCACATCTGTCTAGGTTTAATTATTTTTGCATCAGTTGTCATTTTAGGAGCTGGTTTGGTCTAAAGAGGAATGATCGTATATGTCTTGCTGTTTTAATTTAACTAATTAAGGTCGCTGCTTTTGTGTAGGTATGTGGAAGCAGAAGTGGAGACGGTGCTCATATATTGGTACTCCTGATTTGATGGATAAAGAAACTGTGATCCATCATTAGCTAGTAATAAAACTCCAGCAGAAAAATTAAGGCCAGAGTTTACAAAACTGGTGGACTGATTTTCAGAAATGGTCATGAGAATTAGCCTCCTAACTGCCATTTCAGTCTGTGGGACTTGTCCTCTATAATCTCCGGTGCATTATCACCAAGGAGTTGATTCAGAAAGGAGTTGCCTGGCATTGTTGGTTAACGGTGGAAAATTTAAGTCATCAGGAATATCAGTGACCTTCTACCTAACCTTGAGTATGTCTAACTCTTTTGTGCTTTAATAGAATTAGTCATATCATGAAGTTTCCCAGTCATGACAAGACCATACAGTTTTCTTTATACCTGTTCTTTCTTTGGGTTCTTCAGATAGGAATCCTTCTCTTGTCTCACTGCACTGCTTATCTGGATCATATCTAAGCTCAAGTACTGGACACCGCACAGAGCACTTGAGGAGAAAGTTTATCCAGCAGCTCTGTGGCAAAGGTACTTGTCCAGCACAGAGGAATCTCTTTGCCTCTCTTCCACCTGATGAGACTTGAACTTATCTTTCCCATCCCTAAGGCAAACATTTAATGCACTAGCTGTAAGGGATCCCAAGTGGTAGAAATTATGTATTCTTATTCTCTTTCATTTCAAGCTATTTCTCTGTGAATGAAGTAAGAAAATGAGTAGAGAAGGTGAACCTGAGTTCACCATAAGTATGATACTCCTAGTAGATGCAGGTCCATAGTTGCTGCAGTTGAAAGGGAAGGATAAAGTTTGCAGCTGTATTGTGTGCAGAACAAGCAGACATCAGTTTCATTTAGCATGCTTCTCCTGTGGAGAGAAAAGGATCAGGCTTGTGTGACCTAGTCCAAATACTGGTGACAGGATTTTTCTACAAGTGTGTTCTAAAATTAGGTGATTAAGATTCTTCTGCTCTGGGCCATTGTTCCAGGAGATATTCAGGCTCTTCTTTCAAACTTCCATCCTTCTGCTTTACTTGCGCATTCTTAGCTTTACTTGAACATTCTTATCCAGCTCACTTTGTCCTCATCCTAATTTTTTCCTATTTCAAGTACGTTCCCAGGCTGAGACAAACACTTCCTGCTTTAGGCTGGTCTTTTTCTTTTGACAGTGCACTGAGACACATTTGATTTTCTACTGGTATATGGACTTCTATTTTGTGTTGTCATTTTCCACACAAAATTCAATATATTCCTCCTCTTTAATTTCAGAAAAGGCTGTTCCACTCTCACTCTGCTTCTCTGAGATAAGTGCTTTTGGCCATTGTGACTGCAGAAGAATTAGAAAGGAGAAATCCTATTCCACCACACTGGGCAAAATGCCCATTGAAATTCTGGATAAAAAGACTTTGTCTTGACATTTTGACACTAAATAATATTCTACCCATTCACGAGTAAGAGAACACAAATTTTATTATGTGCTGTATATGCGCAAGACAGCTTTGGTTTTACTACTGAGGAATCTAGTCTTTCATGTATCCAGTGGGAACAGTAACTGTAACATCTGGAACTCCCATTCCCCAATGCTTTTTGAAAAGATCCTCAACATACACCTTTATTGTAATTCTGTTAATCTTTGAAGTGTGTTAGTTAATCCATTTATATTTAAAGGCACCTTGGTAAATACATTTGCTAAGGCACCTTGTAACTTACACCATTTATTTAAACACAGATAAGTTATTTTTTCATACAAACTAGCATGCATAACTTGTCATTCACATATATATAGTAAACAAGTGCATTAATAATCCTATTGCATACTCTGCTGTTTCCCACATGAACAGAAGTGATTTGCTATAGCCTAAGTTAGTCATGAAGTTACAAATCATAAACATCTGAAATTTCTTTCCTTAGGCTACTTACAGTTAGATTATTATTTTCAGGTTTTAATAGTCTATTTTTTCTTTGCCAATACAAATAGTCTTTTTAATTTTTCCAGACTACTTCATTTGATCAGCTGAATCAGAAGTTCTACTTTTCCTAAGGGTTGCCTATACTTCTATTACAGTTTGCTGTCAGTATTAAGCTTGGGCCTGTGATAAACTGGAGACACTGACCAGAATTACATTACACTAGGTACTGTACACAGGACGAAATTGCGTTTAGATTTTTTTACTGCCACTTTTAAGACTTCAGTTATCAACTTACTGTTGCAACATTTCAGTTGAAAGCACAGTGAGGAGAAAAACATAATCTGTTCCAATGGATTATTTAAAAATACCCATATTGAGTCGAGATTTTGACTAATCTTGCAGTTAGGTCTTTCATAATGGACAGCTTCACAACGGAAAGAAGGGTTTTGAGTGAACTATACTTGTTTTCCTGGTAACTCTAGTAAGCATGGGTTGTATGCAACAAGCATTGAGAGTGGCCTCCACTATGAACTGAAGTAGATATTTGACTGTGCAGGGAATTCTGCGCAACTAATAGCTTGTTCCAGCAGAGAAACAAGCAGTTTTGCAGCAAGTCCTTAAAGTGCTTCTCTAGACTGGATACTAATTTTGAGGTATGTCCTTTTTTGTTGTCAATATTGGTTCACTGTTGCATTAACAACACTGCGTTCCAGCCAGCTGGCTAGGTAATGTCCCTACAATTTGGACTAAATGGATCATAAATACCCTAAATTTTGATCCTGGAGGTAGCCCCAGTGCCCCACTGGAATAATGTGCAAACGCATGATCACTGTAAAGCTGGAGGCTGCAAACAAGGAAGGACACAAAGACCATGTTAAGGTGATCTTTTCTTCTCTACAAAAATTCTGTCATATTAATGCATGATCCTTGATTCCAAAGAGCCAGTCAGACTTCCCAAGGCCAGGCATATGCAACACTGAGAATCATAACAGGCCTCAGATATTCTCACTACATTTCACAATAGGTGTCTGATGTGCCTGAAACCTGACAGCTGTCAGGGTCTCATTGCTAGAACCAGGACAGACCATTAATAACTGTGGGTTTATTACTATACCCCTCAGGCTTATATTATATGTTCCGTCTTCTTTATTGTTCCAGTCAACAACAAAAAGAAAATAAACAAAAACTGACTGAACGAAACCAAGGGAAAAACATATTATTGTACAGTTATCCATTATTTTATCCATATATATCACAATGTCTCAATTGTGCCGTCCTTGGCTGAAAGGGCACTTGCTGCCTTCACTCTATTTTTTCAGATTTCGGGTGCAGTGACAACACTTACTCTAATTTTGATCAGCTCACCAGGCAATAACATAACGTCTGTTACTTCTCACTCAGTGATGAGGGCCATAGGCCAAGGAATTTTTTTTTTTCTTATTTTTTTTTTCCTCCTGAATAAGTGTTTGTTATGTGACAGATTAGGAAGGGGAAATATGATAGCTATCTTGAGGTATGCCTGTGTTAAATTGACCTTAGTTCTACACAACTGAATGCATTTCCTCTGGCAAATGCCAATTTATCAACATGTTTCAGTGTTTGAAATTTCACAGTGAAGAAACCAAAAAAATCAGTAATGAATTTTTCTACTTTCTGCTTGAAACTTTCTACTCTAAAATAGAACATTTATTTCAATTTCAGTTAAAAATTGAAAAGTGCTACTAATTGTACTGATAAGTAGGCAGAATCTTTGAGGCAGTTAATCAAATCATGTACCCATGGACAAACTGGCAATGCTTATTAAGATGTGAAGATCTGTGGAGGAGATCCACAGACAAACTGGATCAATTCTGAATTTTTGTGTGATTTAGTTGCACAGTGCCATTCTGAAAGGCTCCATAGTGTCACCTGCTCTGAGAACATGTCAGTTGTTTAAGATGCCTTTTCACTATACGGCACCTAGTTTCAGCTCTCTTTTGTGGGAGAAGAGAGATAATCCACTTAAAAAATAGGCTTTATGAGAGTATTATGTGGACAAAGTCCTATAATTAGTTTGAGGGATGCTCGTACAGAACTAAGTAAGAGTATTAATGTTTTTGTTTGTTTGTTTGTTTGTTTGTTTCTTTTGCTTTTGCTTTAAGGAAGCAATCACTTCATACTGAAGTCATAGTAGCTCAAGTAGTGAGAAGGAGCCGTGACAAGATAAGAAAGCTGAAATCCAAGATCTGACATATCTTTTTCAGGATGTATTTTCAAATAGGATGTTGTCTCTATTTTTCAATTGCAGACTCACACCAAGTCCTGAATCACGTTTGTACATCCTACTGCTTCCCTCTTTGTGTTGTATTCAAGCATTCCCTCTGCTGTCTTCTTTCAGTGTGTACTGGCATTTGTAACAATAATCAGCTCATGCAGTGAAATGCAGAATGATTCTGGTTGTCCCAAAGGAGCAGTCAGCTCTTCAAATTTGAGTTTAAGGAATTTCAGACAAATATGTCATTTTGCCTCAGAGACACTTGACAAATCTTTCAAGGCTATTCTTGAAAAGTGTGAAAACAAAAGCAAACCTGAATGGCAACAGGAACAGAGACTTGCCCAAGAAAAATGTATTATTCTCTTCCTTCTACTGTGTTAGTTTTCTCTAAATTGCAGCTCTACTAGCCAACTTCAGGCTTATTCAGGTTCAAAGGCGCTAACATATGGAAAGAGGAAGAATTCATCAAACTACTCTTTTAATGCAAAAATGTAGACTCCAGCTGTCCCAGGACCAAATATTTTATTTAATGTTAATTAATGAGACCTACAAAGCCAGAACCCCACCAGCACTTCTCATTTGATGGTAGCTGTTCCAGAGGTTCAAGAACATGGAGTTTGCCCTATCACTTTTACAATAGCTTATTTTTAATAAGTATTAACTTATATTGTGTGAAATAGACTGATGGCTTAACAGACCCTAAATAAGCAGGTTTAATGTCGTCATACACTAATCTATGTTGCTCCACTTAAGTTTGTCGACATGTCTTAATGTTAGAATCCTGATAGTAAGGAGCATTTTTCCCACCGTCCTTAGTAGCACATTGGGTTAGGTGAGCTCTTCTATATGCAGTCTACCTTTCAAATGCTAAACAAAGCTGGTAAGTCATATGTTCAGGTGATATGTTCTATTAGAAATAAGGTAACAAAATTCCTTTTCACTCATGTCTTCAGCCATATTTTGCAAACAGCCATCAGGGTGAAAAGACAAAGTAGTCTGTAAAATGATCTGAGTGAGACAGATTTTAAGGACTGCAGTGTGGTCTCATTAAATTTAATGTGGACAGTTTCTTTCCAGTTTTCAGTGTTGATAAAACAGTCAAGTTTATCAGAAATGACATTTTTGTGATTTTTTTCCCCTCTAAGATTCATGACTTTCTAAGCTTTTTTGCTTTTGGCCATATCCATAGTTGACATATATCATGCCCAATGAGCCCACTATTTTGGAAATGGAATTTTACGTTGTTTATATAAATCTGGTTACGTGACCAAGTGTTGCTACATGAAAGGTAGCATAACTTCCAGTGACCTATGTGAAAGAGGAGGCTTTTGTCAGAACCAGAATGAGTAGTCTGATGTCAGCATCACAAAAAAAAAAAAAACATTAAAAATGTCATTTACCAGAAAGACCAGAGGAGAACTTGATGCCAGTCGAAAAGGTCAATCTCTACTTCACTCTTTATAGGATACGCTTTATAAGCAAAATGCTGATTGCAGTGAAATGTTGCAGGGCCATCCTTAGCCTGGTATTTCTTTGTAGTAAGAGGGGCTACTAATCAGGCATATTTCATTGGCTCTATGTCAGTCAAGGAAGGCTTAAAAAACAGTTTGGATTTGCTTGGATGTACTGCCAAATTAGGATCTGTAAACAGGTGCTAACAGCTTCTGAAGCCTTCATCTACTTAAATCTGTAACTGAAGATGCATTAAATATGTGGTTGGGGGCATGGGGGGTGAAGGAGTGTCTTCAAAGAGAGTGCTATAATCTGCTGTTGGGTCAAGGCTGGCATGACTGAGGTGTTCCAGGGAGAGGAACCTTTGGGTTACTGATGCTTAAATACATGATGAGGGAGGAGGTTGTCTGTTTCAGAAAAAGAGAAGAATGACAGCATCATTATATCAGCAAAAGGGGTATGTGAGAAGTTTCTCAAACTCTGTTCAGTGCTTCATAGACAAATTTCTTTTTCCTGTCATAAAAGATTAAAAAGGAATGGCTGATAATTCCTAATGAAGGCTGTGTTCAGTGCAAGGTGACTATTCCCTTAGCCCTGGTTTATATGACAGCTTTTGTTAAATTTCTTGTTTAGCATAATAAGCAAACTTAATTTAATAAGCTTTAAACACTGCTAAGAGTTGTCAAGGGAGTCTGATAATAAATAATACCAAATAGCTGTTAGAAATATATAAAAATGAAAGTGGAAATTCACTAGAAAATTTTGAAGAATTCTTATTCCATTTGTAAATGAAAAGTCAAAGTCAAACCTTAAAGATGATTCATACTTCCAGTTTATAATGAACAGATAAATGCAAGGAAACTTCTTGTGCAGTCATCACTTCCTGAGATATTTCTGGTCATGTGTAGAAAATTCTTGATGTGGAGAGTCATATTGTTGACTAAACCTTCAGTAGTTTTCTCCAGCTTAAATACAGAATTTTCTTGAGTTACAGATATAATACAGAATTTTCTCTTCATTAACCTTGGGCTCACTCCCCAAACCCACCAGCAAAGAAATACAGAACTAGATCATCCTGAACTGAGTACAAACAATTCTGTGGTGGGTTGAGGAATATACATGGATCCTGGAAAGAAAAGGGCAATCAAATTTTCCAGGGTTTTGAAGCACAAAAACAGGAACCCCAGGCTACACGAAGCAAAGATCTGTCAACTTAACTAGCATACGCGGCAAAGTGTTGGGAATGGGTTCTGGAAGAATTGTCTGACCTATTTAGTATTACAGGCTGAAATACCACATGAGCCAGCCACATGCTTGTTGCTGAAATTTCCTTGTTTCCATCATAAGAATGGCCTTGAACATGGGAAGGATAAAATAGGTTGGATTTTAGGAAGACAATGTTTCCTCATTGCTAAAACACACGTAGGAACACCTTACTAACCAGCTCCATTCTCGAAAGCCGGTGCTAACTTACTTTCCTAAGGATTTTGAATGCTGTCTTCAGCCCTGCTGCTTTTGATCACAACCTGTACATGTACAAATAGAACATGCAGTGGATGAAAATGTATACTTCTAATATGAACTGCTTGCACTGAATAGATAACACAATTGAATCAGTGACAGTAGGGGGAAAAAAAAAGAACAAGGGAAGCGTAGCTAGGTGAAGACTACATCAGCGCTACTGCAGCTTTTGTACAGCCTTCCTGTCTTGCTTATCAATGGCATGTATCTTATACTCGTTATACGTTAACACTAAAAATATACTTTGTCTCTCCTAAGTTGTTCTTAAATGCTGTAATCATTCCTTAGAGCTCACAGGTGGGAGCTATTTCTTAAGAAGCAAATCTTGCATGCTGAGTAGTTCAAATTCTCTGGACTTTCCTGCTAGTATTCCTTCCTTTAAGGTAGACTGTTGTCACTGAAGTCAGGGTTAGATGAAGCTTGCAGGATGGATTGTAAGGTGGGGAATGAAAGAGAGGAGGCAGTGTAGTAAAACATCTTTCCTATTATGGACCTCAGGTGACTGGTTCTGTTTTCAATGCCCTGTTTTCTTCACATGCCACTTACAGATGCTGTATTTCTTCCTTAAAAACTGGTGATGCTGGGTTTGACACCAATCCTCTGCCTGGGATATTAAACTGCCTAGGTTCTTTATTTTTATATAGAGTGGTTTGATTACTGAAATTCAATCATTGTCAAAATTTCTCCATGTGATGTGAGCCTCTGTTAGCCCCTTGTCTCCTAATGTATGCTACAACTGTTATTAGTATTGTAATGTCTTTGGTTTCTGTCTCAAATGCAATGGAATTGCCTGCCAGATGCTTTCTAGGGCTGCAGAATGTCTTGGCATGCTCTCTTGGTGCTGCTGTCTTTATTAAATTGAAAGTCCTTTCTGCTTGTTCAGAAATGATCAGAGAGTTCTCATTCATATCATTGTTTCCTCCTGCTGCTTGCAGGCACCTGACTTTTGGTTATGACAAATCTCTCTTCCCTTTCTCCATTTATAAGGTAATCTCTCCACAGTACCTTCATTTCATTGCATTTTATCCCTCTTCTTTTCTGCACTCTCATCCTGGAGAGGACCCTGCAAGGTGTGCTGAATGGATATACTTCAAAACATTCAGTGCTCCTTGGAAAAATCTGAGCAGCTCCATCTTATTTTGGTTTTTCATTATTACTTTCTGTTTTGCTTTCACTTCCTCTTAAAATCTTAACCAAGTTCCATACGCCAAAGTTCTTTGTACTTCTGTAATTTTATTTTTTTTGTGTGTGTGTATGTCATCTTATACTTCCTTAAACCCTATTGTCGTATGGCATCATTTGGAGTATTTATTAGGACTGAATATCTCCTTTATTCTTTTTCCTTTCACAGTTTTAGAAGCATTTATGACTGCTGCATTTAGCTATCTAGACCCACATTTTTAGAAGCACTTATCACTGCTGCATTTAGCTATCTAGACCTGTGGTCTACCTCTGTTTCTTAGAAAAATTTTGTGCTAAGAGCGTAGGCTATAGCATAAAACTCTTTTCTTTCTTATCAGCCCAAATCATTAATAATACTGATAATGACCAAGTGCACTAAGCTCAATGAACTTATTGCTAATTATGAGCTTCTCTTTTGCAATATCTGCCTCTGCCTAAATGTTGCTGAAACAAGTCATTAGTATAAAGTTATAGTTGCCAAGTGGTATGCAATTTCTTCTAAAATATCAGATTCAGCAAAATCTACACCTATGAAAATCAGGAAACAAATGAAAGTTAAGTTACTTCCACACCATCTCTTGACAACCAGGAGATACAGTTAGAGTATTCATGTTGAATCTTAACTTCATTCCTGGAGCTGGAGATAGTTACTAGGACATACCTGGATGATGTCTCACTTGTCTGTATTAGGGTACCTCTGTTAAGTGGCAACATAATGAATGATGCAGGTTTTAACAGGAGGAGGCTGTCAGAGCCATGGCTGTGGTACGTGGTGATGCATATACACCTCGTTCATGGACACACATTCACATTACCATAGCTGTGTTCCAGATAGTGCAAACCACTTAGGCAGCATTGGCATTGCGGTCAGATAGACCTCTAAATAGGAAAATGGCACCATGCCCTGCTGTTGCAGATGCCTAGGAACATGGGGGCTGGAGTTTGGAGAGACATTGTGGGCTCCTATAATTTCCACTGTTATGTCCCATGATCTGATAGGTCATTCTTGTGTGTTTTTTCAAATACCTTAGGTAACTTGATCTATTTTCAGATAAATAAATCATCCCCTTTTCCACTGACTGGAAAAACTATCAGGGCTGCAGTTACACACAAAAAAAAAAAAAGTATTTGCCCTTTAGAAGAAATAAAAAGGAAAGGAAAACAACTGAATGTGCTTGGCAAAACTCCCAGTGATTGCAGGTCACTCTCAGATAAGAGGGGAACGCATACATCAGACATTCAAGCACAGCAGCACATCCACATTCCCATAAACTTCCTTAAAGTTCTTGCCTAATCCTGCTGCTTTTGGGGGTCAGAACAAGCCATAACTGAGGGTTAAACTGTGCTCTTACCAGTGCTCTCACCACTGCTATCTGTGAGGGACAGGGCATTCAATGTGTGAGGTCATTGTGGAAGTCTAGCAGGGCTGTTTTATCATGGCACGCCACATTTGTGGCTTATTTTGATGTTGAGACTGATCTTAGCATTCAAAGAAGATGGAGAGTGGGTGGGTGGGTAGTTTCCGACATAGGTAGTAGCTTTTAGAATGCTGATAGCCCGTGCCATCAGTCTGCATGCTGATATATACCTCTTCATTGCATTTTTGAGCACAATGCTGTTATTCTAACTGTCCCCCTGCAGCCCATGGGTCCCACATAGAGCAGATCTCCATGCTGCAGTCTGTGGAGGAGCCCCCGGTGGAGCAGGTGGATGTGGCCTGGAGGAGGCTGCGGCCCATGGAGAGCCCCCGCAGGAGCAGGCCCCGGGCCGGAGCTGCAGCCCGTGGAGAGAAGCCCATGCAGGAGCAGGGAGCCTGGGGGGAGCTGCCACCCGTGGGGGACCTGTGCTGGAGCAGTTTGCTCCTGGGGCATGGACCCCGTGGTACGGAGCCACGTTGGAGCAGTTCTTGAAGAGCTGCTGTCTGTGGGAAGCCCCCGCAGTATCGGTTTGGGAAGGATGGTGTCCCGTGGGAGGGACTCCACATGGAGCAGGGGCAGAGAGTGACTGCGAAGGAGCGGCGGAGATGAAGTGTCAGGCACTAACCGCAGCCCCCATTCCCCTGAACCGCTCAGGGGGAGGAGGTGGAAAAGGATGGATGATGGGAAGGTGTTTTTAGTTTGTTTTCTTTGTTTCTCACTTCTCTAGCTTGTTAGTAATAGGGAATAAATTTCTCTAATCTCCCTATGCTGAGTGTGTTTTGCTTGTGACGATAATTGTTGAGTGATCTCCCTGTCCTTATCTCAACCCTTGAGCCCTTTCCACTGTATTTTCGCCCCCTTTGCCTGGGAAGGGGGAGTGAGAGAGCGGTTGTAGTGGAGCTTGGCTGCCCAGCTGGGTAAAACCACCACTGTGTGGAGCTGAGCTGTTCATTTAGTTCCTTCTGAATGGAATTTAGCTTGTAAGCACCAAAACCACTCAAACTGACATCAATGACAAACAAATGGAGACAGTTGGCAGGAAGGTGGTAGAGCTGAATCAAAACTATGCCTTAGCTGAAATCAAAGCACTAATGTAGGGGCATTTTAAGAAAGCATGCAAATTTTGGAGCACTTTGAAAACAGATTTTTAATAGAGAAAGGCTTCACAGCTTACTTATAACAGGTGCTCTGGTATGACCTTTCAAGACACTAAGTTCTTAAGTACTTTTTACTAGCTAGTGCTGAAAAAAATGGGTCTTTGTCTTCTCCCATATTCTGCAGTATTCATTATAACTTGTATTTATAGCACCTCAAATGTTAAACCCCAGCCTGAGACCTCTCTGTCCTGACCAAATATGGGCAAGGGGAAGCACAAAATTTGATGTCTGCTCTGCGGTGTGAGAGCACAATAGTAATCTCAGTCCTGCTGGTTTGTGGCATATGCACCTAAACTGATACAGGCTTACCCTGATTTATCCCCAAACGAGAAATGAAAATTCATCTGACAACACATACTTTGAATTTCTCTCTGTTTTTACCAGGCTTCTTCTCCAGAAGTTACTTTCATTCCAACTTGAACTACCTTTATGAAGACTTAGATTTAATGTCTGAAGCTTTTGAAGTGGTTTGCCATTTATGTCCACCTTGTAATAAGTCATTCTGCTTCCTTCCTGCTATGTAAAGAGATGGTGAAGTGTCTAGACCCATCACAACTCAAATGAGGCTTTCCTTCTCATGCTTCTGGCCCATTCCCTAGCTTCAGTGAGGTGTTGCACAATGCCCCTTTTTCTCTGGAAACCCATAGGCTTTCTGCAGCTGGTTTGCAAAGCTGACCAGCTTTGTCTGTGAGATTTTCACATGACAGCTAGGGTCACCGTTTACAGCTAGGGGATGATGAAGTAGCATAATGCAGACATTTCCATTAGGTAATATCACTCATATGCATGCTTTCTGCAGATGTTCACCTCTGTGGTTTGGCTCCATCTATGTGTTGCATACATTGGCAGGCACAAGGGATCTATGGATCTCAGTCTCTGCACATTTCTGTTCATTTTATTTGAAGATTTCAGGGTAGGTGTTTTAGACATGGAAGAATGTAGGAAGCTTCCTTCTCTAAAGGCGGATAAGCAGAGGGGAAAAAAAGGAGAAAGGTGTCTTGAGAATGACCTCATCAGTGTATGTTCAGGTTTGGAAATTGTTTAACTTTTACAAAGTGATTTAAATGCTGATTACTGATTCTGCCATAATGAAAGGTGATATATTGAAAAATGGAAAATATTCTCTCTTACGCATTCTCCACACAGGATATTGTACAATCCTCTCACTGGCTAGACTACATTTCTACAACAAATTCAGAACAATAGCAAAGCTGTTTCCCCATTCCTACCCCAGAAATCTCTCATGCAAGGAATGTGTGGAACTGCTAGACCTTTAAAAACTGTGTTCTCATGCAGTATGATCTGTCAATTGTAGGTTTATTTTGAGAACATACAGTAGGACTGTATTTACATTAGAATCACCAAGGAAGTTTTCTAGCAACTTCACTGAGAGCCCTTAATTTTTGTTTGTTGATAGTACATATAATTGTGTGAAACCATCAGGAATTATAACTTTTCTCTGGACAGCATGCACGATTTCAGTTACTGTCAACAGAAAATAGAGTATTCTACTGTAAAGCATTTCCTCTTTGCCTTTTTTTTTTTTCTGGAATTAACTGGTTTTTAGTTTTGTTTGTTTGTTTGTTTGTTTTTCATGTTCAACCACAACATGAAAAAAGAATTCCAGTGGTGATTTTCCTAACTGTGTTGAGTGGTTTCTTCTCACTGCATTTAGAAAACCCTGGGGAATTCCATGTTGTGATTCCTCCTAGCCAAAGACACACACATAAAAATGAGGGGTGATTAAGTTGATATTTCCATATTGATTATAAAGGCCATCTAACCAACTGCTTCAGAAGTAGGTTTTTAAATTAGATGAGGTCAATTCTCAAGGTGAGGATTAATCCTCCAAGGGAGGCTGTTGTTGATCAAGAGAACGGCATGCATTGTACTGGGAGTGGACTTGATTTGTCTTTGGTTTGTCTGTTTTTCCAGCTGCAGAACTGACCTCTTGTACAAGTTTGGGAGATTCATTTTATCTTGTTTACTCCTGTTTGCCTAAAATTCCTTTCCTATTTCTTTAGGCTATTCAGTTTCTTCAGGGCTGGGATTATTTCTGGGATCTTCCAGCAATTTGCGGAGTTGGGTCTTATCATTTGTTGGGCCCTCTAATTACCTACATCACCCACAGAGCAACCTGGGCAGAGTGTTCCTTGTGAACCCATTTTCTTAAGCAAGCATCTCTAGTCTTGTAACATTTCTGACCAAGACTATTTGTTGTAGGTGCTAAAGCTGTTCACCACCTCAACTGACACATGCTGCCCTCCATCTTGTTCTCTTTCTATGGGCACTCTGGGATTCCTGTCTCTGCCTCCCATGAACTCAGAGGATAAAGCTGACACTTTCAGTCTAACAACCTTTAAAGAACAAGCAGTGCAACTGTTTGCAAATTCCTGCTTAAATGGCAATGTTTATTGTAAGGAGCAAACTCCCAAGCCAGATAAATAAGTATGCAGTTGGTGTAGGGCATTCTGTTTCAGCAAATAATTTATGCAAACATTAATAAAACCCAGCTAACATCTTCACTATGTAAAATACAAACTCTAGCTTATAACTTGCTTTCCAACTCCATAATAATGCACATTTTTCTTTCAACAAATCAAACACCCCTGGTTCTTTCCCCTTAGGTTGCATTTTCTTTATTAATGCTTCCAGATGTCAGCTGAGTCAAGTTTTCAGATAGGTACAATGACCCAGTGGTATACTATAGTAAATTCCCTAAGCTTGCACTCTGTGTCTTCAGTACAGTGGACTCAGTGAACCTTGGGGGCCTTTATTTTTATGACAGCAATAAATTCACCTGGTGAGATGAAGACTTATTTTACAGCTCTTTCTTTTGATGATAGTAGCACTGTGTAGTGCAGAGGCAGTGAAACTAGACATGCCAACATAGTATGAAGTATGAAAAAGGGGAAAAAATAGTGATTGCTGTGGAAAGAACAAGATATTCAGCTGTCCAAATTCAGCACAGAGGAAAGGTGAATTTTATCATATAACCACTGTTTGGGCTCTGAATTTGCCAAAGGACACTCTTCAAGTCCCACAAGCTAAAAATTTATCTTGTAGGAGCTCCACTGTAACATTAGAGTTCATTTGAACACTCTCTGTCAAGGATCAAGGCCCACGAATAAAGAAAATGACAAATAAGCAAAGCTGTTTCCCAGCCTGCTTAGCAAAACCTGGTATGCAGAGAATAGACCTGAGGTCAGATTTGCTGTCAGAAACGTTTCATTGGTTATCCATTATGGAATTTCTTTGAGCTGGGTCAGATCAAATATAACCCCCTTTATTTGCTTAGCTCTGTATAAGAATTTCATTTTGAGCTCTGCTTCTAGCAGTGGAATTGGGTTTTAACCCACAAAATTAACGAATTTAAAATATTATTTCTCTTTTAATTTAGTATTTTGTTTTCTGATAGAAAAATATGTATCCAGTAAGGAGCGTTTCTATGCTGAGTGTTAGCCAAATGCATTTTCTGAGAGGTAGGTCGTCTGCCATGCAAATAGCAAATACACGTGTGTGAGTATCACCTTCCTCTAGTTGTGGAACAGTCAGTTTGCTACTAAAAGAACAGAACTGGACACAGCAGATAGAATAATTTATTGCTGTTTTTAAAGCTTATGGACCAGCTAAGTCTTTCTGTTTTCAGAAAGAAAAGAACCAAAGTTATGGGATTTCATTCAGACATTCTGTTACAGGCAGGTTCCCCTCCCACACCTGTTTCCTTCAACAGAAACAAAGATTAAAAAGTTCTTCTTGCCTATTATCTAATTTATACCTAGCAGATTGCGAGGGAATGTGATAATCCTCACAAGACCACTCTGAGGTAGGTAAATAAATGGGAGTGTGAAAAAGAGAGCCCTTTCTTTCCTCATCAGCAAAACACTGTCTCTGACCATCTGGGTCTCCAGTGGAGGTGGGAGCTCTTGTTGACCCAGAAGTTAGGCAGAGCCAGGAATTTTTACCATGCTTGGAAGAGGGTAGTGGGTGGGATCTGCACATCATCCCCACACAGTGAGGTGGGATAGAGCCTCGCAGCAGTCCTTAGCTCCTGCTCACTTTCTGTAAGTGATGAGGAGCTGCTTGTTTCTTGCTGCTCCTCATCCATGGAAGTTATGGCCTTGCTTCCCTCCAGGAAAAGGTGTAGACTGCATCCAGCTCTGCAGCACCTGCAGCTGGGGAAATGGCATCTGCTCATGGTACCATGTCTCTGTGCTGTCTTCCTTTGAGAACACCATTGTTCACAATGAAGAGGGGTTGGTCTTAGGTTGAAGGAAGAAAGCAGTCAAAATACTGTGCCATTTGGCATCTCATGAACAGAGGAAGTGAATTCTAGTTAATAGCAAAAATGTTAGCAATATATCATTTGCTATTAAAAATGGCATTAAATGCTGTTTTGGCAGTCACAGTTAAAGAGGGTAAGGACTGAACAGTCTAAGGGGAATAACATTTTCTAACACTTTTAGGAAATTCTTTCTTTGGGCACTGGACACTAGGAGATGATTGCAGAAAAATTACAGAAATGTACCGTATTTTGGCCCATTTTGTGCAAGGTCTGTGGATGCCAAATATCAGAAGGACACTCCAGATTTCAGGATCTTTTTTATCACTAAATGCATTTAAAATATTTTTTTGAAAAATAGAAGAGGTTTGGGAAAGGCATGTAGCTTAGAGTATAGTGTCCAAAGCCTATGTCTACCTAGCTCTAATTCTCAGCTTAGGAAAGATCCTTAATTCTTTTGTCCTTCGCTTTCAGTGTACAGTCAGCCTTGATTTATATAATGAATGCATGATACAATATGAATGTATTACCAGTGTTTATAACTAAATTGTTCCTAAAACGGCAAGCTCTGCTCTTATGGAAGTGCATACAACTGCCATAAGTGTGTGTAAGTAAGGCATCTGTACAGGCATTAATTCAGAATACATGTGTAACTGAGATAAGAGGACATTATATTGGCATGTAACAAGACAACTGTTTTTAAAATATAAATTCCCTGGTTTAGAGACTGTAGAAGAAGAATCTTTACTACAATAAGGTTCAAGGGATGGCAAATTCATTGCAGAAAGAGCTTGAAAAGCTAGGTCTATTTAGCCTACTCCTCAGAAAAGACTTGATTATGAGATATCAGTGCTTTCCAAAGTCAAAATTACCAACTAAGAAAGGCCTGTTTAATCTAGCAGGGAAAGGGAGAAAAAAATAACTGAATGTTTCATCCAGACACATTCAAATTAAGAATTGGTGCCTCGTTTCTAGGAGTGAGATTATTAAGGGATCACAGGGACTCTTTACTTCAGACAGGGCACTGAAAAGTATATTTTTAGAATATATATTTTGTTAAAAAGAAAAAATCACTGAACTCAATAAACAGGTGGTGATAAAATTTGTGGGCATGTATTACACACAAGGTCAGACAAGGTGGTCTGATAGCTCTTTCTGGCCTTAAACATCTGAGCGAAAGCAGACCAAGGGAGATAGCTTGTTCTCAGTCTTCTCAAATGCTGAATAAATTGTTAACATTTATCACCCTGTCTGTGACTTCGGCAGTATGCTTGTGAAGTGCAACACAGAAATACAGGGACCTGAACAATCAAACAGCAATTGCATTGTATAGATGGCAGAGAAGTGTTTATTGTCTAGCACTAGGCTGCTGTTGTACCCTGGAAAAAATACGTCTGCTCTGGCAAACACTGAATCTCATCTGCTTTATGCAAAAAGAACAAGAAGGAAGAAAATATATACACATAACAGCACTTCCTATCTGACAAGAAATATGTTTGTGTCTTACTCAAAGATACAGGGCTGCTTGCATATTCATGAGGTAGATACATTCAGGCCCCTATAGACATGGAATTTATTGATTAATGTGCAGTTTGTGCATCACTCGATGGAAGCTGACATTCCCTAGAAATTAAATGTGGTAAACCATTATCAGAAGACTCTGCACTTTCATATACATTATTGAGCGAATGTGAGAACTTGGCAGGTGGACAAGTCAGGTAGCGAAAGGAATTGTTCAAAGTTGTCCAAGGGTACGTAAGGGAGAGGCATGACATGGCATTATGGTACTGGGAAATAAAAGGTAGGTCAGGTTGAAGTTGTAGCAAGTTGTAGTCTTGCAGAGGGTACATATGAGATGTGAGAACAGCAGCAATGTCACTGGCAGATCAGCTATGCCTGAGCTTGACTTTGTAATGTTTGACTTAGTAACGACTTCAGTAATGTTCACACATTACAGGATGAACTCTATGAAAAAGTGTAACAGTACACAGTGCGCAGTTCTTATGCTAGGGAACTAGTGGGTTTGTAGTCATGACCCACATAAAGAGCTAATGTGAGAAAGCAAAGGCTGTGGAGATCACAAGTGTAGCACTGGTTTGTGTTAGGACTGAATTTCTAGGCGTGAGTCAAGCACAGAGTTAAATATGAACTGATGTGTATGTGTGATACCTGGAAATATGTGAGTAAGCACACGCTTAGCGAATAGAGATAGGTTTATGTGTTTAAAATAAAACCTTAGCCTGCCAAGTAAAAGATTAAAATATTTTCAAAGAAAGTGAGACTTGCTTATGTCTCCTTTATGAAGACTTATGTCCCCTTATATCAAACTTGTGCTCTTACAGTGATAAAAATAATGCTGGTTATGTTACTCATACATTGGTTATAGGCCTTGAGTATTTTCTGTGGGAATACAGTGACCTTTGTCAAAGTAGACAACTCATAAGGGATACCAACAGTTTTAGTGGAGGCTGGTCACTTCCACAGCAGTATACTTTGTTTGTGATTCATGTTTTTCTTTAATAATGCTCACCTATCTGTGTGAGTGCTGGAGTTTCAAGAACGGAGGTGAAAATTACCCCATTTGTTTTTCCTTCTTGTCTCCGTGCCATTTTGCTTTTATGATGTAAGGGGCTCTATAAGCTTTTAGAAAATAAGCAAATGTGTGCCCTTCACTTTTTTATTTTATTTTATTTTCAAATATTTTGCTCAGGAGACTATCACTCTGTTAGTCTAATTTTAATCCAAAGTAGCTCTGTTTATTTACACTGGAATAGTTCTGGCCCCAAAGAGGTAACTATCTCAAATACACTGATACAGAGAAGTATCTCTTTTCATGGCCTGATTCAAAGCCTGTTGGAAAGGGAATATCTACAGCAGATAGCCAGTATGTCTATTAAAATTCACAGCTTACTTCAGAGGAAGAGTTTCATTTTCTATTCAGTTTTTCCAGTGCTTTTCCGATAAGGTCCTTTTAGTTTGGGAGCAGCACAAGAAGGTTGGAAGGAAGCTGGCAGAAAACTGGAAACTGTTCATCCAACAATTTCAGATGTATTTCTAGAAGCATGTAAAAAATACTACAAAGGGAAACGCACCCCACTGTTAGAAGTGCTGTGAGCAGAATGTGCCAAAGAGATCACCGTCCAAGACAAGCATGACACTTTAGAGTAGAGGTGGCAGGTGACCATTCAGCATGATTGAACAAATCAGTTTAGTAAAGGCAAGATATACAAAACTAAAAAATTAACAGCTCAACTAATTGGAGGCTTACTCAGCATGCAGCAACACAGTAGAAGACTTTAATTCCCAGCATTTACTGAGGGCCCACAATGCAATACTGGTCTTGAGTTGTTGAGAACACAGTAATGTCAGAGCAGTGCAAAATGTCAAGCTCCCTGAGTTAAAATTCCCAGCCATGTGCATAGGGTAAAATAATTATAATCCCCTGTAAACAAAACAGAACAGAAGTTAAGAGATCATTCCTTTCTTTCTCTTTCTCACCCCCCCCCCCCCCCCCCCCCATTTCTTTTCTCTTACTAAACAGAGCGCATAGTGGATAACAAGAAGTGTTTAAATCATGCATATTGTTTTCTCTGTTGTCTCAAGCTTAAAGTTAATGGATGGACATGGCATGAGAGTCAACAAGTTCAGCTGGTTGGTCTTTTTTCCCATTGGATTTTGGCTGGGCTGTGTTAGAAAGCATTGTATTCATGTGTGTACTGTGGCTTCCAGACTGCAACCCCTCAAGCAAGAGGGCAGTCCAATGAACTGCTTTTTAGCCACAGTTCTCTCCTGGGTAGTTGTCACTCTGCTGTGCTTTCTGGGCACTGTGTTGGCTCTCGTGTGTGATTGTGCAGCCATTCTGTGAACTGGATTGGAAAACTGATCCATTTAAGAAAGAACAGTCATAACAGCAATAATAGTACAGCAATAAAAGCAGTAATAGTAGTTTCCAGCCTAGTTGAACATAATCAGCTGGATCAGGTTCTCACTCTGATTTGCAACTTGATTACATAAATGTTTTTGCATTATATAGAGAGTGATTCAGGGATGGGGGCAAAAGCAGAGGGTACTAAGGTCAGTTTAAGAAATACTGCTGTTTGGATGGCAAATCATGTTCTAGAAAAGGAGACCTGTTACTAGTAGTTCTTTGTGGAGGTATAGTTCTGTCTACTGGAAAATGTTTATGATCTACTAGTCAGAATGATTGGAAAGCTTTTCACTGATTGCTGAGGAAAGTTCACGATGATACTGCTGTGGAATGTTCAAAACAGATTGGTGGAAATGAAGTTGTGACGGAGCACTGCTCACGGCAGAAGTGTTGGCTGACATTTCAGATTCAAAAGCAGAGGGTCAGCTCTGTTCCCCTTACAGCTCTATCCTGTCACCTCAGTCCTTGCTTTTGGCAAATTTGGTATCCTTTCAGACTGAGGGGACCTGCTGTAAGAGAACCAGACAGGTCTTAATCACAACCCATTTAAGACAATAACAGCTCTCAGTGCTGAGGGTGCCACTTGAGTTGCTCCTAGGACTTCCTGAGCTTTGCTTGTGCCCTGTGAAATGACACTCTGCTGGAGCAAAGGTAAATGTATTAGAAATAATGTATGGATGTGACAGTAGTGGATGATCAGTCAGTTGTGATTGATGCAAAGCTGCATGGGTTGTGGTCATCTTCAGACAGAGCATGCCAGGATCACTGATCCAGTACTTCTCCCCTTCCACCTGGCTGGGTAGGAGTACAGACGCATCGCTCTGGAATTTTGTTCTTTCATACAGGCTAACTGCACAGCTTTCCACAAGAGTCGGTTGCTTAAAACACAGCCAATACCACAGGGACTTGAGCCTCAGCCACCGTTTAGCCAAAGACTGTTATTATGCCAGCATTAGCAATTTTGTTCTGAATCTGTCCAGGGATCAAAACAATAAATGCAGGAGAAAATGTTTTCTCGAGCATTGTATCTAACCCTTGCAGGGCCACGGGAAAGCAGTCAACATGATGATAAAATCCTATGTTGGGGGTCCGTCCTCCATCTACATATTCACTAATGATTTGCAGTGCTGTCTAATGAAGCTACAGTGGGATCTAAGGCAATTATCTGAGCTGCTTGCCTCACTGCAGTAGACAGAGGTATAAGACATTCAGAATTGGAGCTAGGACTAAAGACCACTCTTCACAGAATCATAGAATGGTTTGGGTTGGAAGGGACCTTAAAGATAATCTAATTCCAATCCCCTTGCCGTGGGCAGGGACACCTCCCACTAGATCAGGTTGCTCAAAGCTCCATCCAGCCTGGTCTTAAACGTTCTTGGCTTTTTGTCCTTCAAGGTGAAAATGATGTTTTAGATCATGCAGATTACATAACATAACTGTTTAATTCAGAAAAAAACAAATTAATAGCATGCTTAAACTCGTGTCTTAATTTTACAGGAATTAATCCAGTATTGTTAATTGCAAGAATTCAGACCTCTTAAATTAATAAGACAGGTTTAAAATTGTTGAAATCAAATCTCATTGGGCAGGGAAACGAAGATGCTATTATGTGTATTTTTCTTGCTTTTAGCTGCATGAGGGGCATTTAATTTTATTCTCTATTAAGAATAGAAACTTATTCTTTTAGTTCTTTTTTTTTTTCCTTTTAAAATTGAAAAATCTCATGTAATTACCTGCTTTCCAGATGCTTCAGCTTAAAGAGAATGCTGCTGGAGGCTGTGTTAAAACTGCAAGCTTTGGTAATATTGCAAATCGTGTTTTCTTGTGAAATGTTATGGCTGGGGTCAGTTTTTTCAAATAAACCTCTAAGTAGTTGGATAAGATGAGGACCAGGAAGAATAGTAGCGGCTCAGCCTTGTACATTACTATGCAAAAAAATGAACAGAACAGGTTTGTACTTATGAAGCCCTTATATCCACATCCTGGATTGCGGAGAAAATTTTCACAGCTTGAAAATATCTGACCTTTGTGTGGCTATTTTGCACAGTTAGCTGCAAAAGCAGCAAGTTCTGTGTCCATGGAAGAGGGGATCGGGTTATATCGTACCGGAACTGCAGTATATGTCCTACATGAATTTTCTCATTTTATTTGTGTGAATAATTAATGCTTTCATTTTCATACATACATATTACAAAATTAGAATTTCTTATTCCAATATAATAATTTCCGGCAAAATAAATACTCTGCAGAGATTTGCATAGCATTAATCTCCTTGGGTTGTTATAAATATTTAGAAACTGTGTGTAAGTAGAGCTATATATGGTTAAAGATTTCACCAAAATCTCTCAGTGGAATTGTTTTCTAGTAATTCTTTGAGTCAGTTGTTATGCTGTGTACACTGGCTAGTTCTGAGGCTGTATTCCCTTAGCTTTTTTACTCTTAGACAATCCTGCTGATAGCTTAACTGTAAGGAATAGCAAAACCCATTTCTTAAAACACCAGTCTTCATTAGATGGTATTAATAATAATACAACTCATATTTGGCTGTACTGGCAACTTTTATTTGAACATCTGAGAGCACTTAAGGAATATTAGCTGATTCAGTCTGTCTACTTTCATGGCAAAATATCTTTTCTATTAATGTTGATTCTCATCTTGACTTTTGAGCTTTTTTTCTGCAGTTGAAGCATGGGAATCAAGAGGCTTACTCTAAGGAACAGGAACACAGAATGTAATGCAGGAATCCTGATCTGTTGCAGGAACAGAAGGTCTTCAGTACCTTTATCTGATGAGAGATGCCATAGCAGTACAGAACAGGAGTTCAGGTGATTACAAGATGTCAGACTGATATCCCATGTAAGGGAAAAACCTTTCATTATACAGATTTTTCAGAACCAAAACAAAACAAAACAAAAAACAAAACTAAATACTGCTTTTCCTTTTCTGCAGGAGCTACTGTAGCATTTCTGGCAGCTCTGAAATTTGATTGTATTTTCAGAATTAGTTACATAAAAATGGAAGTTGTGTTCATAGGTCATTCAATGGTAATACTACTGTCACCTACTGTGTGTTTGTTAGTGCTTTATTCAGGCTAGTTCTGAATATCACAAAACAAGTAGTCATATAAGTAAACCAATATGTATAGAATATTTGGATGACATTTAAAGCAGTGACCTTCAAAAGGTGTTTAATGATTTCCTGGGATTAGTTTTGTTTGTGCCTGGAGTTCAAATTGCAGTTCAGGATTCTTGAGTTCTTTCATGTCTCAGGCATGTCAAGTTGTGACTGTGTCCATTTACATGGCCAGTACATTTGTGCGTATGCACACATACATACATATAATCTGCAGGGGCTGAATTGCTGCTACCGTTTGTTAAATGGCTGCAGATACTCAGTCCTTTTAACATAGCAAGCATTTAACTTAATTGAGGTTTTGAAGAAAACTAAAAGAAAAGAATTAAAATCCTAGCAAAATACTAGATGAAAACACAGTAGTTTTAGCTTAACTAAAATATTTTGAAAGTATTTGTCGTATTAATTTACTAATAATTATAGACAGTTTGGGAGAGGTTTTATTCTAATAAGATATCATTGAAAAAAATGAGTTTGTTCCTGCTGAAACCAATAGCCAAAATACTCATTAACTTGTTGGAACCAATGTCATATCAATTTTAGATGAAATACACAAAGTGATGAAAGGTGTGGCTTTTCACTTTTTTCAAACCTACACTGACATGATTAATTCAGAATAAACACATACTCACATTTGAATTCTCATTTACTGCAAAATAAAAGAATGAAGTCAGTGAGATGCTCTATGCCTCCATATTTGCAAGATCAGGCCATTTTGCTTAGTAGCAATGACTGAAATTTCAGCATAGGCTTTTCTTGTAGGGTTCTGTTGTCTTTTTCTTAAATAGCTGCCATGTCTTCCCACTTTGACCTTGTCTACATAAAAAGTAGCATTGTGTGTATTATGTTTTTTTTTTGTACAAATTCATAGAGTCCTTAAAGTTTTTTTTGTAGTTCTAGAATATATCTACTGGTATCTGGTGAATATTTAATGACTGCAGACAATTCATCTGCGCAAACCATTTTTTAAAATCTATATATACTGCATACCAGAATTATTACTTGTTTAAATCTCTGATTTGTCAGTGGATAGAACTGCAGCCTGCCATTGTGGTAATCCTTAGTTTATGACCTAATTTTATGTACTTTAATATTCTTTGTTCTTCTAAGTTTGTTTACTGCACTGAGTAAAACTATATGATCCATAGAACAGATTAGGGAACAAAAAGCTTAATAATGGAAGTTTCGCTTATCTGGTATCTGAAAAAAATTATGATATGGCTGAGATGATATGAGGAAGCCTATGCACTTCTTGTAAATTCTGGTAGATTTTGTGTAGTTGTTTATAAAAATGTACCATGGAGTGCTTCTGTGAGGATGTGAAATCATCCTCCACTGGGGAATCCAGGACATCTCTGCCACTTCAGAACCAAAAAGTCATGTTAACTGCAGTGACTGAACAATAAACGTACTGGGAAGGTTTCCGGTACCCTGTGAGGCAGATAGGTAATTACCAGGACTGGTGTAAGGGTACATGTCAGCATGGACAGATACACGTGAATCTTGGGCAAGAAGTCAGACCAGGTTATTCAGGGTTTTTTCCAACGTGGTCTAGCAAACACCTGTAGATGGACACTGACAAACTTTTCTGGGTAATCTATTGCATTGTTTGACTGCCCTGAATGCAACTGCTTTAGGGTGCAGACCAGTGAATTCCACTGCATTAATGAAGCAAAGAAGTCCATGAAAGATTTTCTCTAATTATTATTTATTTATTTTATCCCTTAGGATATTTGAATCCTACATACTGTAGAAATCCTATGTCCATACCCTGACATGCAAGTCTGTGAATTCAAACCATCCTTATTCCTGGAAAAGATGCCCTTAAATAATATAAAAGCCCTGGGATTTAGCACATTTCTAGGTTATCTAGACAGTTTCCTGTGAAAATACTTTGAGGTCTGGCCATAAGCAGACCCTTGATTCAATTCAGACTCAAGTACTAAGGTTTTTAGGGGCACACTGGATCCAGGAGAGCAGGCTGAGGAGCCCGTGCCTAAAAGGAAGCCTTCAAGAACTGAGACAGAGGTTTGAAAGAAACAGTGTGAATTAGCCTTGTGTATATCAATTTCCCTATGGAAATTCTCCCCAATAAGATACTAAAACACAAGGAAAATATATATTTTTTTAATTGGTTTCTGGCACTGTAAAGCATTAGTAAACACAATATGCAATCGTAGCACCTCAGCATATACTGTCTTTCACATGAAGAGCTTGAAGTTCTTCACAGACACCGATTAAGTCTTACAACACACCTGGGATGGAAACACTTCAGGCAAGTTTATAATATCGTTCCATTTTACATTTACATTAAACACAGGCAGAAAAAAAGTTAGATGACTAGTCCCCAGTGACACAGTAAGTCAGATTTAGATCAAGGAACACAACCCCAAGGCCCTACTTGAATGTCACTCTGCTGGAACAGTGGAAAATATGTATTGCAGTCATACAGTTCATAGCCAAGTAAATAAACTGTGTAAATATTTATTTACACAGGAAGTTTGGGATAGCAAAACATTACTGTGATTTAGTGAAGTTCATATTGTACAGATTGAGGAATAAATGCAGAGTAATGTGTCACAGAACACATTTCACATTAGCAGTACAGAAGGATGTTACCAGTCCTCTCTGCTGTCCGCTTCTGCAGATTCGTTGCAGATCCAGCAGCAGGACTAATCTTGCTTTCAGAATGACTTCAGCTGGAGGGAACTGGCACCTCAGAAGTGCAAGGAATGGTAGTAATAAAAGTTGCTTGAGGATCTGGCTCTCTATGCTCTTTTTAAGTTTCCAGTATTTGATTTTCTGAACTTGAGTCTCCTGAGGTGAAACTCCCAAAGGAATAGTGGTTGTGATTAAGCTCTTTTTTTTCCTCCAAGAACCACTGTAAGTGCCTTGAAGTGTGTTGTGTGGACCCTAACAATATTAGGAGTTTTAATTGCTCTTCAGTCTGAATTTTACAGGAAATACCCAGGAGATTTTTTTTTTCTTTATAAAACAAATTGTTGAGATTCAGCTTATCTTGTTAAATTCTGATGTTTTTCAGCCTAGTCATGTTGGGAAGTTGGACAGACACAAGTATGAATACAGAAAAGGAGTAATAAGAAAACTCAATAATGAAAAGTTAAATGACTGGTTTAACTGAAACTGTGCCTAGCATTGTAGACTCTGCATGGGCGACCAAATGTGTTAATTTGAAATACACTGTAAGCCTTTGAAATTTCTGGCCTTTCTAGATGGGAAGGTCCATAATGGGTTTTCATTGTTTCCTCTGTACTGTAATTCTGGCTTTTTTTTTTTTTTTTTTAAACAGCCTATATTGCTTTCTAAAATTAATTGGCTACTACCTTCAAGTTAGTGGAATCAGTCTGTTCTCCCAGCATGAGTTGCTGAGTTTTCCAAATGATGAAATAAACATGCTGGTGCAAGTTCACACACAATAATCCAGACAGTGTCATATCTTGAACGATCATCTTAGAATCTTAGGCAGCAGGTTTTCTCAGACCACGTCCCATGGACTTCACCACGAAGTCTGGGTCAATATGTGTGCCGTAGGCACTCAATACTCAGCAGAATCATGCTTGGGAAAGTTTTCTGAGCTATGGGACATTCAAGATCAGTCCATTCTTCTTCTGCCCTAAAGAACAGAACTGACACTAGCTTTGGTTTCCTCCTAAATAGCCTGATCATCAAATTTTAAGTGTTCTCAAAGGGGACTTGCTTATCTTTCCCCATTGAATTTGTTCAGCTTCAGCTCAATGGATGCTTTTTTTATAAAAATATATATGTACATATATTAAAATGTGTATACAGATATAACTCACAGCTTTAGAGAACTGTCAGAACTATAGACTATGTGGACTGTTTCCAAATTCTATATACCGGCAGTAAAATCTTTATGCCTGTTCTTCTGTTTCTCCTTCTTAGTTCTTGACTGTTGTCTAAAGAGACATTAAATACTATCAACTCTTTAAACCTCCCTTCTTTAATGTATTGGCCTTATCAGTGTGAATTTGAATTGTTATGCTTCTTCTCTACATAGGTTCATCCTGAATGCCTAAATTAGAGCTAAAAGGTGTCTCTTGGTGGCAAGGAGATTTAGCTGAGCAAAATTCATATAACAGGACTTTGATTCCTTGCTTAAAGACACTGAGACTGATTACATGGTGCTTCCTGAGAGCCTCTTCATGGATCTTGATTGGAGAGCCATGTGAGAAAGGTTACCAAAACAACAGACATACATTTCAAGAGAAAGTTGGTGACAACTGTTATGTATAGGTAATTTTCAACTATGCCATGAACAAACAAATTATAATTGATGAGAGCTGGAAGTTTACATCTGAATATATTACAAATAATATGGTGAAGGGATACTATAATTGTGGAAATATAAAGGTTTTTTTTGCTTGACTTGTCCCCTCACCTCACCCCCTCATGTTAAGAATGCCTTGGAATTTCTCAGGAAAACTCAGTGAAATGGAATTGGGAGCATAGGATTGCGTGAATATGCACATGCATCAGCAAGACTATAGCTAGTTTTGCTCTTAAATGAATAAGGTTATATATATATGTATCAATTTCTTTAAATGGATTTGATTGCTTCCTGTCATTCATTATACCATAACTGTGTTTATACCTGAAAGTTGTCTGATGTTAATTGACAGGGTAATGAAAGTAGCACAATCCCCAGATACGTAGCATTTATATCATCATTAATAGAGCTTGTACTTAACTTCTGGAATCTTCTGGCTTGTCTTTCCACATGGGTTGTTGTTTTCAAATATGGTAGTATTTATGTCTTAGAGTGCATTTCATGAGTAGTTCTTTGGAGTGTTTTTAGGAAGGATGTTAGCAGCATTACTGTGTTTGTAGAGACATGGACCAAGTGTCACTGAAACGACTTGACATCTAGGAGGCCAGTGGTGTAACCCACAGTAGAAACAAGATCTTGATCTTAGTTGTGTGCTTGACCGTCCAGGGTAAGTGTGATTATTTGTGTGGGAATGGAAATAACTTATGCTGGTAAAGGGCACCTGCACAGTGTCCACGCTTGGACTTGTTTTGATCTGACTTTCCTGGGACATGCTGATGACACCATCAACAGAGAGGGGGCTGGCAAAGGTCATCCTCATACAGAGTGTGGCAGCTTGCTACTGCTGCAAGTTCATCAGCAGGGAGAGTTACCCTTACTCAGACGTTTGATCCAGGCACTGTACTCTTATTAGAAATACTTAGACTGATACAAATGCACTGTGCTAATGAAAACACTGGAACCTTCCAAGAAGTACTAGTCTCTGGTGGTATAAATTCAAACACAGGGTTCAGTTTCTATTTAAATGCATGGCAGAACAGGAGACTTCCACACTAAGTGCTTTTAATTCCTGTTAAATTAACATTTTTGTAAGTAATTGAGTCATCTCAGAAAACACTTTCTGCTTCATTGAGATCTCCATTCCAAAGTCTTTGGAGAAAATGGCTTCCTTTCTGGTTGAAAAAAAAATCATTTTGAAAGGGCCTTGAGTAATTTCTTCCTCTTTGTGAAATGCTGGTTGGACTTGGACATCTTTTTACAGTGCTGTGTTTCTTGAAGCAAAACCCACGTTGCCCCTTGCTTTTCAGTGGAGTTTTTCACTGAATGCCATCAACCCACCAAAGCACTAATTTCTCAAGTACTTATTTTGTTACATTTTTAATTAAGAGTTTATGTCCTCACCTCCTCCCATCAATGCAGGCAGCTCCAAGAAAAACAATCTTGAGCTACATCCTGCATGCGTACTGTGCATACTTGATATCAGACCTCAGCAGGGCATTTGTAGGGTTGTGTAATGACAGGTCGGGTGTTTGGGGTGAGAATACAAAACCACTGTTTTTCACAAATGATTTATTAGGCATTCGTTACTGCCAAACTCATTGAAAGCCCATAAATTTGCATACATTTTTACTGATGTGACCCAATTGCAGCATGAATTGAATTCATTAAAATGTAAAACGTTGGCTCTCCTTCTAGTAAAGTGCTTATTGTTAGCTGCCTTTTATACCTTAGAGAAGGAGAGGCTTGCTTCAAGGAGATCTGCAGGCTAAAGCATTGTATGTTTAGACCCAGATCTTGCTTCTCAGCTCTGTCAGTGCTTTTTTCCTCTTTGTAGTCAGCCTAGTTGTATTGCTTTCAAGTACTAAGAGTAATCCCTGTAACTTTCACAGGCATTGTCAGCTGCTTTGATGCATGATCCACTGTAACATGCAAGCATGTGCTCATTCCACTGTGAGAAGTTCCACAGTATACACCTTATTCTTTATCTTCAAGGTGGTGCTGAGTGATGCACTACCTTTCAGCTCCTCCACATTGTTCCCAAATCTACAGGGTACAGTCCTTTCTTTTTTTTTTTTTAAATACGTTTTTTGTTTGTTTGTTTGTTTGTTTGTTTTTGTGTTGGTGAGTTTGAAATTGGCAGAAAGATGTTGAATTGAATGCCTTGAAGAATGCCTTTCTTCACAAGCAAAGAATAGCTGGGACAGTATACAGGCTCCACAAGCTACTTCTCAGAGCAAATCCACTTCTGTGCAAAGAAGCTACTTAAGTGTTACTTAAGACCTGCTTTAAAAGTAACTTTTGAGCATGTGACCTTTAAACTGCTTTCCTGCCTTACCAGCATAACCCATCACTGTTAATATATATTTGGGAGGGGAGCAGAGGATAAAACACTGTTTTTCTTTTATCATATGTCTTGAGTTGGTGTGTTTTAGGGGAGATGAAAGCAGAAACCCCACTGTACCAGTTTAGTACATAGTAACTGCAATGCTACAGAAGGAAGACTTGTGTACCAAAAACTTCTTTGCTGTTTTTTACTGAATCAGTTAATCTGACTGAAGATACTACCATTCAGTATGAACATTACCCAACTTACATAGTATGCCAGCCTTCTTCCAGCTGGCTGTGCGCACTTTGTTAGACCTAATATGTAAGGTTTCGTATGCCAACAGCATTTGCCTAAGTCATCTGTTGCTCTGTAGTCTCCTGTCGGATATGCAGACTGCATCTCATTATCTTTAAATGAAGTAATATGAGGCATTCATCAAGAGATGTCTCTCCTTAAATCTGTGCAGTGAGCTGTGAGAGGGAATACTATGATTTGTACCATGTTTTCCCAAGGTAATGTTGCTTTTAAGTGCTGTAGATTTAGAATAATGTAAATAGACATTCATGCAGTGATGACAGATGTATTATAAAACTCAGAGGTAAATGGATAGGGACAGAATATGTACTTAAAATATTTAGTATTATTTGTTTATTTCCCAGAGGTATTAAGATGCAACTTAAAACGAGCTTTTCCTTCTTTGTTGCCCTCATACCAGCAGCATTACCATACCAACTGATCTCCAGAGACAGAAAAATTATCAGTGCATTGGAATGCCCACTGATAGCTCCCCTCTCTGCTGACATAAACGTCAAATGAGACATCACCTAAATGAACACTGGTATTTCTAAACTTTCATAGTGTCTACATGCAGCAACCTGGATGCAAATATAAGGGGCACATACCTGTCCCCCAAACTTCTTACTGAGTGGTTTGTTTGAAATCCTTTCATGTCAATGAAAGGAGCCCAAAAAGGAAATCAGAGTCTGTACTCTGTAATCAGAGTACAGAAATTAGCAAGGCAAGTTTTTTCTATATGCTCCATATCTGTTGTTCATGCCTAGGCCTTAGCAGGCATCTGTTTTTAAGGATTAGAGTATTCATTGCTGCTCATTAGTTGGTCTCTTTACTAAAAGTGCCAACAGGGGAGCCAATTAGTGTTGCCTGTGGCTGTGATCTGTTTTTATGGAGGCACCTGTTCAGCCCTCAGGAAGGTGAAGACATACCTCCTTGTTTCACACAGGGCATTGGACTACTAGCATATGATGATGGTGATGATGATTAGCCTCCATTGTCCTGCTCTGCATTTAGGGTGAGAATGGAAAACATAATATTCATTACAATTTCTACAAGGCTTTCAGAATTTCTTGGTGGTACAAAAGTCCCCCTTGGGGCTATGAACACTTTACTAACCCTAGAAGAAGAAGAGCACAAGTAAAGACCATGTTACCACCATCCATGTCATCGGTAAGCCTCAGTCCTACACTGTAGGGTTGAAGATGAGAAGGCTTTGATTAGAGAACTCTTTCATTTTCTGATGCATTTATTTCTTTACATTCTAGACCTTTGAAACTAGACTGAGTTAGCATTTACAGCCATGGTATTTCTGAGCTGGTGGAGACCTGTCTAAAGAAAACAAGTTGTGACCAAGATGTAGCTTTTGTGAGAGCCACTGAAATTATTCATGATTTTACGTCATTTCAATTATTTTTTACAAATGACCTAAGATAGATTCTAATATGACCAGTAAATGTGAGAGGCAGTCATTCCTACCATATTTCTTTTTATATTAGTTTGCCCTCATATTTCATACTTCACTGTTAGACAGAATTTATGCCTCCCCCGAGAGCTGACTGCACTTCTACTATCTTACTCTTGTGGCAAAAGCAATGTCATCACTTTTTGTGCCTGTGACCCTTCTTGTGTGCACAATCTTCTTAAGATATTGCTTTTTGGTTACCAATGATATCTGCCTTTGGATAGTGTTCTATTTTATGAAAGTTAATAAGAAGAGTTGAAAACTTAAGTATGAGCAAGCACAGATTTGCTTTCGAACTTTCTCTGTCAACATTTCACACATCTACAAAGAGGGGAGCAGTTCCTTTTTTCAGGGGAAAATATGTTAACCATGTTTGAACTGCAATTCTTGTAAATGAACCTAAGAAATAAAAGAGAAAATATTTAAGTAAACCATGTGAACTGAATCAGACTTGGATAAGATTTCATTCAACTTTTTCATCCTTTATAGATTATACTGTGTCTGATACACTATGTAAACTAATTTCAGGGTTCTTAAATCTTATTACCATTAAATCTTACTACCATTAATTGAATGCTGAAACAATATGGGTATCTCGCAGGTGGAAGATGAGAAAGACTGAACAACACTCAGCAGCAACACAAAATATAGGCTTTGCATAGAGACTGAACAATTTGAAAACTGTAAGAAAAATGAAAAAAAGGAGTCAAGGGGTTTTGTGTAGGCTGTATGTTACTGGGATGCTTAAAGTAGCACTTTCTTCACACAGATAAGGATAAGATCCACAGTATAGTATCTCTCATATGTTTTAAGATCTTGATTTCACAACTCTTGACAAAGAATGCTTCCAGCAATTCAGCGTCTCTTAAATCCAGTAGCTATGCCAGGCAAGATAAAGGACACTACAGATCTCTGTATTTGTAGTGTAAATTTAATATTGCCAAAGTTTCAGAAGAAAAATGTCCGCTTTGTAAGTGCTATTCTTACAAAGTATTCATTTTACACTTCAGCAACTTTTAGTGTTGTCCAGTACTAGAGAGAGGTTTAATACATTCATTCAGCTTACCTGGTTTATTTAGACTAGTTACGTTTCTTTATTTTGTTCTTTAGAAAACCCCAAAGGAGGACCACAGTATTTTTGGCTTCATCCATCACACATATTTTATGCCAAAGCCAAATCCTGACTGGAAATAGAAAACAGCTCAGTGAAATTCTTCTCTCTGCCATGCCTCCTGGGGAGAAATCTCTGCACAGCCACTGCAGCATGGAGCTGCTGGGGGTGTAGTGTGTTTGCAGCCTTTGGTGCACAGAGCTTGCCTCAGGGGTGGTTTCAGACTGCCTGTTGGCTGGCTGTGCACTGTCTCACAAGCCAAACTTCTCAGCAAATAAAGTCATCAAGAGCCTTACCGAACAGTCGAGAGGGTTTAAGAGGGTTTTTGGTTACTTGTGTTGCTCTCCTCCCTTTCTTGGCGCCTCCCCCCCACCCCCCCCCTTTTTTTTTTTTGGCTGTGTAGACAGATTTGATTTTGATTTGGAGAGAAATATCAATGTCCCAGCTTCATTTTCAAGCCCAGGGGTTGCAATTCAGCTCTGTTACCTGATTGTTGCAGAGTTACAACTAAATCACAAAGTGTCCTGCCTGATATAGCTAGTACAAACTATTGTTCAGCAGTTCGGTTGCTGACTAGCAGAAAATGATGGCTGGATCGAGGCTTATATTGCAGAGTTTTCCTGGCTGAAGGTAGCATCAAAGATTCATGACTGAGCTTTCCTCTTTCTGGAACATGGAAGAGTGATCGTCTACTAACATGTCCTGCTATTCCTCACAATCAGTTGCAGTCAATAGAAACAGTATATCAGGGGTTAACTCCACTCTTTCCTTTGCTTCTATCTTATATGTGTATATATATATATATATATATATATATATTTAATGATATACTAAGTTAAATAAGGCATAAGAGCTTACCTGCCAAAGTATGTAAAAAGAGAGAAGCAGAAGAGAAGAAAAAGCCCCTAAGCAAAAATCTCACTTATTAGAGTATTTATTTTTTCATTAAATCTTGGCAGCTACTTTAAGAACTAAGATATTACTGGTTTTCAAATTTTACAACTGACTAGCTTGTGAATTTAAAAGCATTTGGGGAGGGGTGAATAGTTCATTAGCTTGTTCCCTCAATGACACTTTCAAATGCTTTCATTATGGTGACCTCTATTTTAAACTTACAGGAATCACTTAAGTGTCAAACAAGCTAAGTGGTGCATTTCATTAATGAAAAATTAATGGAGAAGACCTTGGGCTGGTTTGCAGTACTTGTTTACAATACATATAATTCATTAGAAGAACATCAGTCAAGCAAGGACCCTGCATGGCTGCAGTAGTGTTGTAAATGGGACTTTATTCTCTCTTTTCCAGCTAATGAAAGTGTGAGGCAGGGAAAAAAAGACATAAAAGAGATTTAATGAGTCTTTGGAAAAGTGTTAAAATAGGGTACACAAGTCATAAATTTCAATTACTAACTCTGCTCCAACCATGCTTATTAGTTTAAGAACAAGACATCAATTCGTAAAAGGATGAAAGTATTCGTGAAAAACAGGAACCAACTAACTTCTAGAAATTTGGGACTATGGTCCACTAGTTAGAATAAGGGACTGGACAGAAAGTCTTAATGCTCCTGTGTTGTCTGTGCCATTGAGACGACACATGACCTTAAAGCAAGTCACTGCTCCCCAGAAATGGTGCCGCTTCACAAATCTCACTTTCTTCAGAGGTTCCTCAGAGTCAGCCTTCTGAGAGAATCTCTCTCTGTCCGTCTACATAATGAATGGTATGGGTGACTGAAAAATCAAAGTCACACTTTCATGAAATGTGAAGGGCATAGTTTATTATCTTAAATGCAAGATAGTACAGTTTAAATACGTTCTCCTGCTCAAATCAAGCTATAGCTATCCATAAGCTTTGGCTCAGAAATGAAACAAGTTTTTCCTATAAAACTTTTTCATCATATAATAGCTGAGGAGTCTTTCAAAGGCTGTTCCTCCCAAGCACAATAATACCAAAACACCATCCTGTATTAAACATAGATATTAATAATTCAGGAAGACTTACATTTATTTTTATGATACAATTCTCCTGATCGTACTGTGTGTTTATCAGACAGATGATCAACATTGCACTTGACAGTGAATCCTGAGTTATAAGCAACATGGTATAGAACACGAAAGGCACGTGGATTTGTAAACATGAAGTATTCTGGGGCTCAGAAGAATTTCTAGGAAGTACCTGCTTTGAAGGAGCAGGGAGCAGAAGAAATTAGACGGCTTGGGACAAGCCAATGATAATGAGAAATTTACGTTGCAATAATGTCCTGATGTCAAATCCATGTATCACTGTGCTGAACACATATCTTCATTTTTTGAGTGTAGAAACCTCATATCGTTCAGACTTGCCACAAAATACAAGAGAAATTGTGTAAGAAGCTGTGGCTTAATGTCCCTGTCTGTAAAATGAGAATAGTGGCATTTGTAAAATCATTGTACCACCTTGTTTATCCTTGGTAATGCTTGCGTCCAGTCACTGAACTCTGTTCCAGTTCTCATTGCATGGTTACAAACATCTCTTTTTAGGAGAATGCTCTCAAGTGCTCTGAGCTTTCCAAGTGGTCCTCTAGGCCTGCTGGGGCTCACTGGCTGCTCCTTTTCCAAGGAGCGCAGCCTGATCTGTCTGCATGAAGTAAATGAGGGACGGCTGTTATGGCTTTTCTGGCTTTCCATCGGCAGTGGATTAATAATGTAAAGTACTCTACAAGACAAGTTACTTGTTTTTGCTGTGAGATTAAATGGAATCACTTGGAAAACTATGTGGGTTTATTACTATAATAACTTTCATATAGTGATAACAAATATGAGCGCTGTAATATCATCCAGATCAGTCCTTAATGGTCACATAAGCTGTTTAATGTTCTTAAATCAGTTCTGGAATACCAGCTCTGAGGATTATTTTGTTTAATAATGCTAATAAAAGTAACAAGAAAATATCCAGATGCTGATTATATTAATTGTACAGGGAGGAGAACAGACAGTAATTATACAGTACATCAAGGTAGAACTAAGCTGAAAGTTGAAAGGCTTTTCCCAGCACAAACCAGTTGATTTAAAAATCTTTTGAAATAAGTGTTTTCTTTTCTTTCAGCATGATTCAAAAATTTGTTCAGAACGAGACAATATTTGGAAATGGACCAGCATGAGCATGCATGTTGCAAGACGGCAGTTCCTCTGTATTCTTAATAAATGTATTTAGGTGTGGCTGTATCTGTGAAAGACTACAGTATCTCCTGTTCTGAAAAGTGGGATCAAAATGGTGAAAAATTGCACTAATTATGATATCAACATTCAATCAACAACCTAGGATTTCCTGATTGTTCATAGGCTTGGCTTAGGACCCCTGTTGCTTTAGTTGACATCAAAGTTGATGATAAAATAGCTTATATTTTTTCTTCTAAAATTCCTTAGCAAGAAAATTGAATGTAACTGAACTTCTTTTACATGGAGAATGTGTATGTTTTTTATTCAAATCTTGCCTCCTAGACTGTATTTCCCATGGCTGTTTTCTCCTGTGAGGCTCTTTTTCCTCTTGAAAATTTGAGATTGTAGTACATTGTGAAAAATCTTCAGCCTTAGAAATCTGTGGAATGAAAAACATTAAGACTTCCTGAGGCATTACAGCAGCATTTTCAATGTATTTGGGGCATTTTTAGTTGTACGTTTTTATTATTTTTTGAAACCATGTGTTTGCTCGGAGTTTTTGTTTGTTTGTTTAATTATATCCACAAAGTGAACTTTGTTATAAAGCTTGAAATCTTGTAATATACAGATCACCTGTTAGAGGATAGCAGGCGTAGTTGATTTGTGTTCAGTTCTTTCCCTTTTGGATTTTCTGCTGCCAGAAAAATGCATTAAGGCATGAGTTGTTCCCTCTCTTGTTCTTGGCAGGTTCCTGCAGAGTGGCTTACTAGCGCTTGTTGCTTATCTTGCCCATGTTGGAAGTCAGTCATGAGTGTTTGAAGGTAGAATAAGAACCAAGGCAGATCTAAACTAATTGCTTCTGATCCTGACTTGGAAACATGCCCTTGTGACATCCAAGCCTGTAGTATTAGAGACGATGGTGTACATATGGAAATATTCACTCAAGAAGATCTTCTGTTTTCAGTGTCTTGAATGTGAGAAAAGCATTTTCATCAAAGAATTTTAGTATGTGGATGTGAAGAGAGCACTGTTTCTGTCAGGTTCTTTACCATGAACTGTATCTTCCTTCAGTGCTTTCCTTTTATTCATGAAGCCTTTGGCTTAAAAGACTGTTTCACTCAATAATAAAGCTCAGGATTATTTCTTTAAACTTCTATGTTTCTCTACACTTCTAGATTACTCTAAAGTTTTCACTGCTAATTATTCTCACTTCCTCTTTCAGTTTTCATATTTGAGTGCCATGTTGAGAACATGAACAGTTCAGATGTTTTCTCCAAATGCCTTACGGTTTGAAATTTTAGAGCCAGAGAATAGTATCTTGTATCTGCAATATAGCAATGGAAACAGCTTCCTCAAACTGCCTTACTAGTGTATTCAAAATAACTCACAAAATATACAGTCTTTGTAAAGATGTTATTCCTTTCAGTCAAAGGTAGTGCTTCCAGAAATGAGAGAATTGCTGTTTGACCCATTAATTCAGTTAACATGTTACTCTCTCAACAAAGTAATAATGAGTGATAGTCAGTGCAGAATTTTCTTCACTTGGATGGGTCCACCAGATAGCTGTCAGACCTTTTAATAGGAAAGGCTGTTACTTATGTGGACTGGGGGTAAAAGAAAAAAAAAAAAACAGCTTTAGAGCTTAAAGGCCATTCAGTTACTGTGAACAATTTTGTCAATATCATATGACAGGAAGGCCAGACAATAACACCTAGAAGCTAACATAATCATGACTGAAGAAAATTGGAGACAAGTGCATCTCCTTCTGATATATACCTGTTACTTGATACCACCAAGTACTAAAAAGAAAGAATAATGTCAGATTTTTTTACAACTCTATTGTACTTAGATTATTTGCCTGGCTTCTGGCTGACTGGCTAGTTCACTCAGTAGCTTATGGCTTGTCCTTTTTCTAGGCTCTCTGATTTTTGGCAGACTCTCAAAATCAATTTAGAATCATCTCATTAATCTCTTAAAGCAACACATGAAAAAGAAAAAATAATTTTAGACATTATTGTCATTTATATTGATCAAAGACTAGTAAGCACCTCTTGTATCAAAGACATAGTAATCTGTTAAATCAAATTAACTTCTAAAATTTGCTTGCTTTGACTAAGATAATTAAGGAATGTTTCATGAAAACTGGGGGTTCTTAGTTCAACATCTGAATTAGAAGTTGTCATGTAAATGCAGTGTCAAAGTTCAGAAGACCATTATAAAACAGAAGCAAAAAATATTTCAGAGTCTTAGAGTCAGGATCAGAGGTTTCCAGAATTAATAAAATTGCTTAGAAGCGTGGGGACTAATTATCTGCATTATGACTTTTTTTTTTGTATTTTTTCCCCTAGAACTGTCATTAGTTTCAGTAAATTTATGGGGGAAAATGCAGAGTACATCACAAAAATTCTAGGTGGTCTGTGGACATATTTCTTATTTATTAGTACATTCTGAACTGATTTGTGGAATAATACTCTACTTAAGTGGATAGCATTTATTAAAGAAATCAACAACTATAAATACTGATATTCTACACAGGATTTATTCTGATGTTCTCTTTGCTAAGTAGGAACTATATACTATCTAGACTTCTGTCCTGGACTAAAAGACAACTGATGTCTGGTAAACGTGCTGGAGGTGAACATATGTGAATAATAGACTGGAAGGTACATTGTGTGTGGAGGACATCTAATGCAATCCTCTGCCATTTCAAGTGTTTATCAACTGCTTCTTAGAAGTAGGTTTTATTTATTTATTCTTGCCTCTGGTACTTCTGTCTCTAATATTGTTCTAGAACCTCACTGTTTTTTCTGATGATAATATATTTATGCCAGCCCACACATTTATTCAGGTAAGAGAGAGAACTGATGGGTCAAGAGCAATTTGTGAAAAGGATAAAGGTCAGATTTAATGTTTTGCACAAATAATTGTCCCACTTCATTCTAGTGATTCAGCTGTGCTGGCAAAGTTTCTTTGTAAAGTGCTTTTAGCAAAGGAAGTGGTTCTGTGGCTATTTTTGTTCAGTGTATTTCACAGATACTCTTCAACATAAAAACAAGAAAAGCACAAGAGGAAATTTTTATAGCTCTAAGATAAGGAGATGATCATCGTTCCTTTTTTTTTTCAACTTCCTCTGGTCTCCTGAGATAAAAACAAGTCTCACCCTAATTTAGACATGTTTTGATCAGTCAGTTTTGAGAGGATTAACCTTCACTTGCAGAAGATTTCTCCTTGTAATCTCTCTTTCCTCCTTATGATCTATTAGGAAATATATAAAATAGCCTCAAATTTGATATGACATTTTTCTTTTGAAATGATGAATTATCACCAGTTATTATTTCCTGTCTGGTGGAGAAGAATGCCAGGCATTATTTTCTATGTATAAACAGTAAAACGTTTTGTGTACCTCACTGTCCCTTTGCAGCGTTTTATCACTCTGTTTATTAAAATAAATGTTAGAAATTAAAGAAATAATCAGAAAGTTCATACTCTTTATAATCGATTATTTCTTCTGTTCTATGTCTTACACAATGTGGCTCAGTTGAGTGGTAGTGCAAATGAGCTAAAATCCAACAGATACTAAAGCAATCTTATGACCTTCATTTTGCATTCAAATGTGAGGGACATGAGTGACAATTTCCTGTAAAGAACAGCTCTGCCTTGGGACCTCCTGATAAAATTTGAGATGCTACAGGCTGTGAGAATATCTTCAACATTTGCCTATGATATAAAATGCTTTAATACTATATTATACATACATATATGTGTATTTCTATAAAATAGATGTCTCACTTTGTTCTTGGAAGCTGTAATGCACTGATAACCTACCTTTCTGCCCTATGGATTGTTTGTTCTTGGAACAAAAGGCTGTAAGAGAGAAGATTCTTATTGACAACAGTACAAAGATGTTGTGTATTTTAAAGTAGCAGACCAATGGCAGTTCCACATGTGAAGCTTTCCTATCTAATGGTTTTGCTTGTGTTCTCACCTCCAGTGATGCTCGCTGTAATGCTTGTCCATCAGGAATGCTATTCGTGGAGGTCTCCAATGGGCCTTCAGGTGGAAGAGACTTTCAGAATTAGTGAACTAGAAGTAAAAGTAAAATGGCAAACTTTTTCATGTCTACACCAAATTTATCCTATAATTAGCCCACTGAAAACCCCACATTTTTTTTTTCCCCCTTCAACACAATATTTTCACTTTCCATTTCATAAGGGCTAGAAAGTTCCATGATAGCCATTCAGTCTGATTTCTGGAATAGTAAAAGAGAACTCTTCTCTGCTTCCCTTTGTTTCTCTGATGTATGTTTTAGATGACTTTATATAAGTGCTTTGTAGTCAAATGGATTTATCTCTTTGTTTCTGAGACAGTTTTTCCCCCAGATAGGAAATCTCAAGTTTTTGCCTGGGCGAATAGTGTTATCAATATTACTTAGTACAGGATGGCATAAGATTGCACAGCCACAGCAAGAAGAAATTGCTGTAGCAGACAATTTACAGTATGAGGGTTCAAGCATGACACCAAATCACAAAGACATGACTAATACAGAGGAGGTGTGATCAGATCTAGTCTCTTTTCCAATTGGAACAATGAGGATTTTAAGGTGACCCTCACTTGCACTAATTTAAATAATTGAGTGCACACTCCAGTACATAATTTAAGGAAGACAATTTTCTGTTACTGACAGAAAGCATGAAAAAAATCACCTGAAAATAAGCAACTTGGGAGTTTCAAAGAATGCAATTTCATGTAAAAGAGGAGTAAACATGAAAAAAAGTTTAACAGGAGAGGTGACTGGGACTGGAATCAGTGATGTATTCAAGACAGAATTAGATAGGATTCATAGTGGACACAGCACAGGAAAGAAAAAAAATAGGAATGTGAAATTGAGGGAAAATAATGAAAAGGGCTAGAGTCCTGTATCATCAGTGTTGGTTTTTTCTATCATGTAATGATGGTATTATTATTCTATTATAACAGCAGTTTACATTAAAAGAGCTTTTGCCAATGTTAACTATCAAGTCTTCCTAATAGAAGATTAGAAATTAGAAGTAAGACAAATTGATTTTTGTAAATTTCCACTGAAACTTAATGAATGCTGAGAAAAAGGAATGGGGGGGAAATGACAGTGGGGGCTTTACCGAATGGAAATTGGGGACAGAGACTGTGAAGTAACTGTTATAGTATTTACTGAGTATTTGTGCTGTTCAACCTGCTTTGTAACAGTTACCCTTTCACATTTCCCCTGGAGGCTGAAGCCAGGGCATGTCTTTAATCAAGAAGTAAGGTGTATTTTCCTAGTGGCTGAAGCAGAAGACTAGGAATTGCTTGACGGTTCTTCCAGATTAGGTACTGACTTTCATATACCATCTCATCTCTGTGCCTTATTTTCCCTGTCTGGAATCTGGTGTTGATGATACTTACCTACTTCACAGGGTTGTAGTGAATTCATTAACTTGCCCAGTTTCAAGCTGCTGTGTTGCAATGACCACATTTAATCCAGATGAAGAAAAAATATACACAAAAAGGTTTTTTTTTTTTTTGGTGGAGGGGAAGAGGTTTTATTGATGATTTCTGTGACTATTGTGATTGTTGTGACCGTTTTTCAGAAACTGGCCATTATAGACATTTTATTTGCTCGTACACACTCTCACTGATTTCTTCCAAAAGCTGATTTAAGCAAAGTAAACAAGTGGTAGTGGATTACATTTGTCACTTTGCTAGTGCAGCCCTTAGAGTTTCAACTGCCAGCTAGAATTTGTGATTCTTGATTTTTTTCTTCCCCTTACTTTCTGTCACTGGCACAAAATTTCTGACTATGGTTTTTAATGTAAGCATACCTTGACTGAATGTGAAATTCCTTTGGTTTTCAAAAGATGGACAGGGAACAGAAAACAGTGTAAGAAATACATGGTTTTATAGGGAAGCTGGGATTAACATGGTTGATCCTACTCAGTTATATGCAAGTTCTGCAAGACTGAAAATGATTGGTAATATACAAGGAAAACGAGAACAAAATATTTATAATAATTAGTAATGATTAAAAATACTTAGTTACCCATACTGGGAGGAATTATACATCATGTGGTTTAACACCCTTTCATTTTTGCATAGCTTTGGGTCTTCTTTTTTTCCCCCAGCTGATATGATACAATCAAGTCAGTGAAATTCTTGCTTTATTGCTTACAGTACTGAAGCTGATTAAAGAAGTACCAATTTTTCTTCATTTCTGTAAAGCAAAATGAAGAAGACCGCAGTATAGAATATTATGGAAGAATATGCCAGCTAACAAGTCTAATGAAGGGCTTTGAAAAAATATGAAATATCACAAAATTCTAGATTTCCTCTAGAAACACAAACTGCGCTTAAATTATGCTCACCTTCTGTCAGATTAATCTTTTACTTACATTCCTCCAGAAACTCTTCTCCTGATGGTATTCCAGACAGAAGAAATTCCACCTGACTCATTTCCTAGCCCTGCCCATGTCAAGATTTGCAATATATTAAAAAAAATGTGGGGAAAGCTCAAAAGCTCTTTAGTGAAGACTAACTTATTTCTTTATCCACTCTTGTCCTCAATGGACACTGGAAAATTTTATGATAAAAAAGTGGGACTAAATATAGGTGAAGAATTGGTGGGAAAAAGGGTGGAACCTTTGGCATTGGCTCTACTTGAAATAAAACTATTTTTTTATTCTTTATGTGAATATTGTTAGGGAGCCTTGTATTGGCCAGCACCTGAGGTGCTGATTAAGCAACTGCCAGTGGACCCAAAAGCAGAAGAAAAAGATATGTTTTTCAGTCTGAGGCTTGATGTCAATTTTTTTTCCTCTCCCACATCAAAGGCCTGAGTTGTGTTCTTCAATTAGTTGATTAAGTTGATTTAAGCATGGATAATAAAGCTGTCTCTAGATATAATATTCTGGTATGGCTGTAACTGCTCAGGAGAGACTAGAATATGTTAACTATTGCTTTGTTTTGTGTCTTGCTGTATTGCCCATTATTGAGGCATGATTTCTTTTTCATTGAGTAGGTCTGGGAGACTAATAATATAGGAAAAAAAACTGTAAGTAGCTTGGGGAGAAGACTGCATGTGGGAAGAAAAAATAAAAAGGAAAATCCTTAAAGATTCAGTGTAATCCTGTGAGTTTAGTAAATTGTTGTGAGTGTAAAAAAAAAAAAAAAAAAAAGCTATTTCTATATCTGCTGCAGGGAAAGATGCAAGCCTGCATGTTAAAAGTGCTACATATTTCTCCTTCAAGCTCAAGCTTTTGGACTGCTGTAAGGATTTTGTTTTTTATCTCTACCTGATCATTTTAATTTTTTTTATCTATGTATTTGAATTACTTGATTTATGATATTTAGAACCCAATTTTATGATTGGGATTCAAAGCTGTACAAATACCATTAGAATCCTCTCATATAATCTTGGTTTTGCTAAGATATGGAGAGAAAAATTAGAATGGAGCAGCAAAGCAAGAGGTTAAAATAATTGGTTCAAGAGTGAGCAAGAGAGAGAATATGACATAGTGAGGTACTTGTAACATGCTAGTTCAGTAAAAGTGGATTCCATTATTTTAGAGCTAATGTCTTGTTTTAGTGATAGAACACAGGCATTCTGGTCACAACAGGCATTCTGGTCATATACCACTGGCTTCTCCAGCACTTCCCCAGGCTCTGCTCTTGCACCTTATGTTGTTCCTTTCTACTTCATGCAAGATGTCAGAGTGTGGAAAGTAGATACATAAAATGAGTATATAAAGAGTTACAGACAGTTCAGCTACACAAAGAATAATCTGAATATACAAGAATGTCTGTTTTTCTCATTTATATTGGTCAGAAAAAACAATAATTACCTTAGATTTATGCCAACAGAAATTTATGTAACATTAGGATCATGCCTTTTGCAACATGAAATCAGTAAGTATTTTCCTTTTGGTCATCCAGCTCTCACCCATACAGCCAAAACTGGACCATTTACAAAGGCTAGGCCTATTAGCATATATAGCTTTAGTAAATTTTACACAGAATAACAGGTCTTCTTAGCAATCATTCCAAACAATAAACAGACATTCTAGGCTGTAATAATGTGCTCAGGTATAAAAAGTGGGTGTAGAGGTGGTACTTTTCCAAATGTTACCCATTGGCCATAAGTTAGAGTCAACCATCTCAACCAAAACTAATGCTGGCTGACTTCTGGGGTCTTTCCTCCAGCATGTTTGGAGGAGCTGCCAAGTTCATGGCTGTGTCCCAAATTACATAAAATATGAGGCAATCTAGGCATTGATTCCTAAGACTTTTGGAAAAAGAGTATTTCCAAAGTAAAAGCAGCATCCTTCAAAACTGCAAAAACCTTTTAGGAGGAGTATTGGCTCAATACAAGCAGTGATTTGCTCTGTAATGTTTATTTTCCTCTGTGCTTTTAAAAAGGTTTATAATGACAATAACCTTGGCACAGAACACAAGCTCAGCTTTCTTCAAGCCATCATCTTTTCAGTTGGTCATTAATCCCCCACTGGTGCCAAAGGCTTTTGACTGTGGTGTGTTTAATTCATGGAGGTTACACAGGCTGCTTCCCATGAAGGCTGCAAATGTAAATTCAGGACCAAATTAACTTTACATTTTTTGGCCAGAAATCTTCAGCCTTCATGATATGGATGTCCATGGAGAAAAATGACTCAGACTCTAGAGACTTTGATGAGCATATTTTATGGCAGAAGAATAGAGAGGAATGGAAGGGAAGAAGAAAAACCTTGTCTCTTTTTGGCACCCTGGACCATCTTTTATTTGCCTACTCTGAGGCTGGGAAGCTGATTTTTTTTTACCTTCTTTGCCTTTTTTACCTTCTTTGTAACGGTGTCTCTCTGTGTCTCTCAGTGTGGCAGTTTTGTCCTCTGTAGCTCCCCATCAAGGCCACAGACCTGTATGGAAAGGGACAGTGCAAGTGCCATGGTGTCCTTCATGGCAGGTGACATTCTTGGCTGCTGGCAGCTGAATCAGAGATGAACTCAGTAAGGAGTGAACTCTTGCCCTCCAGTATAAAGTAACAGAAAGAAAGAGAGGGGCCTGACTTTTGGTCAGGAGATTGCTTTGTAAAAAGTAACATAACCCTCTAGTATCAAGGTCAAAAGCTAATCTTAACCACAGCAGTAACAAGACAGCAGGAGCATATTCCAAAGCTATTTAGCAGTGCAGGGTAACACCAGAAAACAAACATCAGGGTGTAATGAAGAATAGTGCAGAATTCCTTAACACCTCAGTGCTGTTTCTTGAGCAAGCACAATCAGATTTCTTGCTAAACCCTCTCTTCACTGATTTCTATACTGCTTGCTTTTATTTTTAAGGTTACAAAGGTATTTAGTATGTGTGATTAATAAAACGTTTCATCCTCTTTATTTTTAAACTGTTAACGTGTAAGTAAAAAAGATAAAGTATGTGACTTTCAGAGCTGAAAGTCTTCCATCTAAAGCTTGCTTTATCACTTTTTCTATATCAGTTACCATATGTCTCTGAGGAAAATGAAAATTAAAAATCCAGCATTTATCCCCCTCCCACTCCCTCCAAATCTGGTTCTTACATCAGAATATCAAGACTAAGTAAATCAAAAACGTCTTATGTTCAATTGACTATCTGACAATGCCAGTCTGGGTCCTTAAGTAGAACTCTGATAACACTGCTTATTCTTTCATGTTTCATTCTGCAGTTGAATGTGATCTCATCTGAAGCATTTGGATGCTGTGCTAATGATGAAGTATGAATTGAGAGGTAGAGAGATTCTGTATACCTGGGATATAATTCCACAGCCACATTTGTAGCCATAGCATTGCAGATGGTGTGAAAATAGTGCTGATTAAAATAATCAGTGTAGCACTTAATAGCACTTTACATTTTCAAATACAACACATTAATGGATTGATCTTTGCCACACCCCATGGGGTATTTTCCTTTGCATTTCTTATATACGTAAACTGAGAAACTGCACACAGAGGAGACAGACTCTAATTTAATTTGTTGTTCTAACAGCTCTTGATCGCACTGAGTATTGCTCTATGAAAGGAATAAAAGCTTTCTGGTGATTTTAATTTCTTACTGAAATCAGCCAGCTCTGGGAGCCCTTAATTTTTTCATATGCAGGTTGGATAAAGTAGAAAAGGTAATGAAGAAGTTGGTATTGTCATGAAATAACTCTTTTTTTAGCCCCTCTTTCTTTCTTAGATTGTTTTCTGATCAGCGTAGCAGCAGAGTATGTGCAACGTGGAACAGTTAAATAAGGCCTAAGGAGTTTTAGCTGCTGTAGCTAGTGCATTCGACACAGACTTTACAGGTTACCCTCCTCTTCTTCCTTACTTCACATTTTGTTAGGACAGCTGGGAGACAACAGAACAGCTGTCATGACTGAGACAGCAAGGTCATTTACGAGGAGCAAAATAAAGGGATATTGTGTTGCTTAATACCAGAAGAATTTTTGTACTGTGGCTAGTGTCTTAGGGATAAAAAATCAAACAAAAAAACAGGCATTATACTGTAGATGGAGGTGGCTTTCGGACTGTAAAGTGTGTTTTTATTACATCATTTATCTCAAATAAGTAATTGAGGTTCAGCAACTCCTGACAGGAAATGACATGCAGACCAGCCTTGTTTTAGGCTGAAGTAGAAGCATCTATCATGTAAATTAACTCTGAACCGTGCCAGCAGGCTACATACATTGAAGGGATAATGGGTGGATGATGTATTTCTTTATCCCAGGCCTTATTTATCTACTTTTTTTTTACTTTTTTTTTTTTCTTCTTTTTTTTAATAACTAGCTGTAGTGATAGTTGCCAAATATCTATGCAATGTAAGAACGTGGTTATCTAAAGGGCTAGAGGACGTCTGAAACCATAATCAGGTACTGAAAGATTAGCTGGGGGACAGTCTCAGACGTACTTGTACATCTGTTTTTTGCCCATATCCACTCAGCTTTGTTTTCCCTTTCTCTGTAAGAAGACCAGAACCAAACTCAGAATGCCTAGGATTAACACAAAAGATTAGTCTTCTCTGAGTTCTTACTCATTTGCTAAACGTTATCTTTATTTCCTATTTAAATCATCAGGAGCAGATGGTCTAAAGGACATATCCATATGGTATAGTCCAGTGTTATAAAATCATAGAATATCCCGAGTTGGAAGGGACCCATAAGGATCATCAAGTCCAAATCCTGGCTCCACATAGGACCACCAAAAAATCAGAGAGTGTTTTCTGAACTCCAGGAGGTTTGGTGCTGTGACCACTTCCCTGGGGAGCCTGTTTCACCGCCCAACCACCCTCTCAGTGAAGAGCCTTTTCCCAATATGCAACCTGAACCTTCCCTGATGCAGCTTCGTGCCATTCCCTTGAGTCCTATTGCTGGTCAACAGACAGAAGAGATCAGTGTCTCCCCCTCTGCTTGCCCTCTTGAGGAAGCAGTAGGCTGCCCATGAGGTTTGCCCCGCGGTCTTATCTTCTCTGAGATGAACAAAGCAAGTGACTTTAGCCACTCCTCATACTTCTTGCCATCTACACCCTTTCACCATCTTTATTTTCCTCCTTTGGACACTCTCTAATAGTTTTATGTCCTTATATCATGGCACCACAAACACAGTACTAAACATAATACTTGAGGTGAGGCTGCACCAGTTCAAAGTGGAGTGTCATGTCGTGAAGAGATACCTAAAAAACTGTGTAGCTGTTACTAGAAGCAGTCTATCTGCACTTGAAGGAAGCTGCTGTAACAAAACTCAGTGAAAGAACTTATGGAAGGGGAAGTGGGTACTTACTTTCAGGAGCTCTAAGTAAGTTGATTTTGTCCACTGACACTCTCAGACCCACACACAAACTCTAGAATGGGTGTGCCCAAGTGATCTGGCTGGGGTCACTTGTGCCACATGGAAGATGTGCCAGCTGTTGTGTGCTCATCACATTCCAGAGTTCTTTGATGATGCTGAATTAGTCTGGGGACTGATCTTTTGTACTTGTTAGGAGCCAACAGTTATTATAGTGTTGTCCTTTGATTCAGAATCTTGCATCAGTGTCCATGAATCTTAGGCAAGACTACTGATTATTTCCTTTTTTTTCCCTTTTTTTTTTTTTTCTTTCTTCTTCTTGCTTGTAATATATGTTTGGAATATATACACAACTGTGTAGCTATAGCCTGTTTTCCTTGTGAGCTAACAAGAAAAGGAATGGCCTGTGACCTTGACGCCATCCTCCTGCTGTTAGTGTAGGGTCTCCCCCGATGACTCGTCTGTGCTATGATTTTACCAGAGTGCAGGCTTTCTGGTCTTGACATGAACAACACACTTCTCATTTTTATTGCTGGGAACAGTGTCCTTTGTTGTCAATGCAGACCATTCTTTTAACACTTGTTTTACTGTTTCTTCAGTTGCTTACACACACACTCAATTTAATTCATGCTTAATTTGTACGGATATTTCCATTACAAGTCTCTATATTTCTATTAGAAGTCTCTATACATTCATCAGGGCAGCTCAGATTTAGAGTAAGTAAACCTGAGCAGAATAGCAAGTAACATGGCCATGGACATGCATATCTGTTTATTGTCTGAGTGGGAAACTATGGTTTAAATCCTAACTCACCTTGAAACAGTTTAACATTCCAACTGTGAGCCATGAACTTGTTTCAAATCTATTGCTCTTACAAGGTCAACAAAGCAGCAGCAAGAGACTACGCCAAGCTAACCAGTTCACTGTACAGTTAAGTGGACTAGCTTGGACGAGTACCTTCATTCTCAGATTGTTAAAGTTTGTTTTCTGCTGGTTTCCCCTTCTGTGCATATATTCTCCAGACAATGCAGTTTCCATTCTTATAGGTGTTCATCATCACATCCACAAGGTCTTAATTGGCAAATCAAGCAAAAAGGGCATGTTTCCTTGTTAGCTCAGTCAACCTGACTGTTCACTGTCACTGAAATGATATGAAACATTTCTTTCTGAACTGGGTTAATACAGCACTATGTCAGAGATCAGACACCAGTTTCTTTATAGAAGTACACATCTAGTAGTTTGTAGGTTCTACCAAGGATTAGCAAACGCAGTATTTTGTGAGTGTGTAATTTACAAATGTAGCTGAAACTACAGAACCAGCATTTGACACATAGTGGTAGTAGCTGTATTACCAGTGTGTTAGCAGAGAGTTAAAACCCTTTACTTCTAAAGCTCACAGTTTATGCAGGCAGGCACAAGGTACAGGATTGCATCTCAGTGAATTATGCCTCATTAAGTGTATCTTCAATTTCTGTCCTCTTAAATAGTGTTCTATAGAACATGTTAGAAAAGTCTGTTCCAAATCCATATCTCATCTGTGCATTAATTCAGAAACAATAGCAATCACTCCTCCTAAGCCAAGCAAGAAGTGTTGCTATCCACATAAGAAGGGAGTAAAACTTACTGCCTTGAAACATGAGGAGAGTGAGAAAAGACAGCTGGAATTATTAACAGTTTCATTGACCCATTCATAAATTACTTGAAGGAATGTCCAGAGAGACCTTGATTTTAAGAGGTGACCGAAATGACCACAGGGAGCTATTATGAATCCTTAAAAGTGAGTAAATCTGTATTAAGTGAGTTAATAGCATCATGAGCTTGAGATCACAAGGCTGCTATTATATCCAACAGAACTAAAGCAAATCAAAGTCAGATCTGGTGTTAAATTTAGAAGGGGTTCCTTGCAGGGCTATATCAATCTGTCCTGTGTTACAGCTATCTATTTTGAGTTTATATACAGTGCCTGTGAGTAATATCTTTTATATGGTGAGTGTTACTATTACTGATTTCAATGGGATTGCATAGGTATGAATGTAATTGTACACAGTAAATCAGACAGAAGGATTCAAACTAACTGGTACAATCTTATTCATCAAGAGAGGTACAGTATTTCTTATGGAGGTCCTTTGTTAGGATGTAGAACCATGTGATATTGAACCTGAGGTGTTAGGTATAATGAGTTGGGGGTTCAAAATTGGATTCTAGCAACAAATTCACCCTTTTGTTTAGATACTTTACACTGCTTTTGGTTAGTTTGTTTTATGTTGACTTTGGGACCGGGAAATGTGCATTTTGTAATTACGGTAAATAATTGAAATTATTTTGGTATTTAAAACTAGCATCTTAAAATTATCACTGAAAGCATTTTACGTAAATTTGTATGTGCTGATTTATTATCATTATTGCTCCTTGCTACTTCATAGATTGCCTAGCAATTTCAGAGAAAGAATTCCAAATTATATTGCAATCTATAGCCCAGCATCTGTGAAGTGAAAGAGGATCTGACTGATATATGACTGGTATATGGAAGTACATGCATGCTCATAGAGATTAATTTACTGTTGAAGAGCAGCCTCTTGTTATATATATATTAAAAAAAAAAGTGTATATTCAGAAGATTCTAAACTGTACCCAACTTTATTATTTACTGATACTGGAGAAGTAAGAGAAAATTATTATTCAATTATAAGGCACAGAAATTGAGAGATACAGACGTCTTGCAGTTTTGAAATCTGAATCATCTTGTTGCAAATCCAACAACCACTGCTCTTGGGTGTGTGAATGGGTGGAGTAGAGTGAGAAGGAAGAGAGGGAGCCCATCCTTTCAACATGGGGTGTTCTGTCACCCCATCTCACATAACTATTCTTTGAGATGCTAGGACTTCTATGAGAGGTTCAGACTGTACAACTGCATCTGCACAGTCTACCTGTTCTTCTAGAAGGTGATATAGAAATACGTGAGACAGACTATTAGAGCTCCAGAGAACTGACCAGCTAAGTTCCTGCCTTTGTGTTTCTCACACAGTAATTCAAAGCTGAAAACTACCTTCTAGATTTCTCACCAAGTCTCTTCAAGACACAATGCTTTCTTTGTGCCTTCCAGGATGTGTTCACCACAGAGATAAAAGCTGAGATTGACTCTTCCACAAGGTTTCAGTCGGAAAGAAGACCAGGAGCCAGTGAACCAGAATGAGGAGGAAGTCAGAAAACATGCCATTCAATTCATCTTGTAGCACAAAGGCAGGTAGGTGTTTGTGACTCAAAGTGCTCAGAGATCCTCGATGAGTCATTTCTCCACGTACGTGTTGAATTTTAGCATACTATATATTGTAAATAAATGGAGTAGACAGTGATTGAAAACCTTTGGGCTTGTCAGTAAGAAAATGCAACCAATTGGCTCCCCAGTTAAAACCTTCTGGCTGCTGCAGTTCCTCATTGCTCATTAAGACTCTGGATGCTGCATTTTGTTTCAACCTATGGTCTTGAGCAGTCACTGTTGCATATCTCACTTTGTGGGGAACAGATCTGCTTAAGCAAACACAACCTTGTTTTTGACAAGGTTGGGTGGTAAGAGGAGCTGTGCTGACATCTACCTGCACTTCTCAAAAACATTTGACTTAGTACCACATGACATTCCAATTAAAAAATTAGAACTATGCAAAATTAATGTAGCACATAATAAATAGATTAAAATTGGCTCATGAGTTTCAAAAAAAAAGGAATTGTAAATGAGGAATCATCATCCATAGAGGGTATTTCTAGCAGAGTTCCATGGGGATCTTTTCTAGCCTAATACAAATCTGTGGTATTATTATTGGTTCAAAAATGAGGAAATTGGTGCCGGTAAAATTTGCAGAGGATACATTACTACTAAGAGTAAATAGTGATAAAGTTGGATCAGTTTGACAGATCAATCTAGTTCATTAGGGAAGTGGGGCTTGTTTAACCAGCATAAATGTTAATGTAGCCAGATGCAAGGTCATGTGTTTGGGAACAAAGACGACAGTGCACACACACAGAGCAGGGTACTTGCTTCCAGGGAAACGGTGACCCTGAAAGGAGTTAGAAGTCAGCTAATTGGCTGAACATCTCAGCGTAATGCTGTGACTGAAAACTAATGCGATCCTCAAATGAATAAGCAGAAAATTATTGAATAGGAGCAGAAAGACAGAGACTATGGCTCTACATAGTGATGTGCTCTTACAGAGTCTTGACTGAGATCATTATGTACATCCCTGAGCTGGAAGTTGAGCCTATCCTGTGGGAGGTGAAAACACTGCACAGCACAGCCCTCTGAATATGACATGCTGAAGTGAATACACCAAAGGATGTTCTCTGCCACCCATAGATCTGTTTGAGTTGCAAGCTTTCTTGACATGGTATAAACTGTTTAAATGGTAGCATCCAAGTTGCTTCATGTTTTTGCTCTTATGTATCAGTCCCAGCTAGAGAGGAGCAAATAGAACTGCCCAGCACTGAATAGAATGCTGCTGAATTATGAAAGTGCTGAAATGTGACTTGATTCATATTCCAGAAACCTCAAGACCATGGCCTATTTCATGGAGTGGGGAAGATCAAAAAGTGGATGGGGAATAAAACCATGCATTGGCTAAATAATTCATCATATTACCTTGCTAATCGGCTACCTGTGGGGATAACAAATGTATTGAGAGCCTTTTTCCTGCTCAGTACTGACTTTACTGGTCATTTAGATGCTAGCATTTTTATTGAGTTTACAAATTAGATATTGAAGAAAACACTACAGATAGTGCCAGAACTCAAATGTGTTTCTGTATTTCCTGAAGTATGTACCCTACTCAGTGTTTTGGAACCATATCTGCAAAATTGAGAAAAGGACACTTTCTAAAGATATGGGATTCCTTCCTTCCCTCCTTCCCTTCTTCCTTCCCTCCTTTCCTCCTTCCTTCCTTCTCCCTCTCCTTTTCTTTCTTTTCTTCTCACACTAACTTTATCTTCTAAATTAAATAAGTGTCACTTTTAATTCTTTTTAAATATTTAAGTACCCTTAATTTGATGTTGTATGTTTAGATTTAGGGCAATGCTGTTGAAGCCTAACCCCATGTGGAGAGCTTGGCACTGAGATGCTTGTGTTATTATGTATTGCAGAGACCTGGAGAATTTCTTTCTCTCTTACTTAATAGAAGATTTTGAATAACCATAGCAACAGTAAAACCTGCTGTGAAACTTACAGCATGAAGTGTTGCAGATATCTACCTTTGGGGATCAAGGAGTTAGTGAAGGGTATTGCTTCTGTGTTGTTGTTCCCCCCTGTCCCATCACTCCCAGGTTAATACTGGAGAGATGAACATAAAAACAAGTGAACAGTTTCAGACAAATAGTTTGTACTGCAATTTTCTTCTGTTTTCTTTTTATCAGATTGCTCTTGCATTGGTTGTGGATTTTTTCTATGACTTATTTAAAAGAAATCAGTATGAAATATTTAATTTTTAATATTGGGTATTCAGAGCAAACTGCACAAATGCTTGAAGTAGTGTGTGTTTTGCAGGGAGCAAAATGGGACATACGGCTTATGTGGAATTATTTGCCTGGCTTAATTCGATCCCCTTTAGGGAGTTTCAGTGGGAATGTGATTGACCTGGTGAGGGGAAAAAAATCACATGTATGCTAAGGTTACCAAAGACCAGCTGGGCTAGATATTCTTTTAGCCTACAGCAAACACAAAATGTTTCAGAGTAGTTGAAATGTTCTTTTCTATGAGGTAAATTGAGCTGTGTTTCATTTGCCTTGAGCTGAGAGCCTGTATCTGAACAGCCACTGGGACTCAGGTGCTGTGTGGCAGTTTAAGTCTGAACTGACTCTGTGCCTAGGTCTTTAGATTCAACTCTCAGGACTTTTAAAATGGGAGCTGGACTGGGTACTAGAGTTGGAAAGTACCTTAGACATTTTATTATGGTTATTTTCTCTCCCCAGCCAGCCTGCTTCATTCACCCTCACAGGTGAGGGAAGAGAGCAAGTTTTGCATTATTCCACATTTGTGAATCCAGATTATGTCTGTTGTTAGCCTTACAGCATTAGCAGAGTTTCTCAGGTGTAACATTTACATAGCTGAATTCAGAAATTGTTTAGTTGGTTGTGTCCTTACAGAAATTTCTTCATTTTAAAATGTCTAATTCTGTATTCTGCACAGACTGAAGTCTTGGGGCACGTGCTACCTGCCTACCCTCCAAACATGCAGAAACATATATAGACAGATTCCTGTGGCAACATCCTACTTGCTGAGGTTTAGTGTTCTGCTAAGCATTTATATGCAGCCTCTGCTTGTGGCTCCACATGCCTTTGCTTGATTCAATCTATAGTCAGTATAAACTCAGGTCTGCTAACAATGCCCTGGCAGAAGTGCCAGAGTGGGTGCTGAGAAATGAAAATGCTTACTCATGATTATTGATATATTAGAAATCTTCCCTCATTGTAGCAAGTGCAGCTTGCATTCAGTTGTTGTAACATCTTCCTTTCTGTCTATATTCTGTGTAAAGGAAGCAAAGCATGTTACACCCCTGATGACAGACAGGTACTCGCTCCAATGGGCTGTTGGTCAACTGTTTCTGTAACTTCTTTCAAGCATCCCAGTAGCCAGTACAGATGGTTTTGGATGTGGGAAAGACTTGTATGCTATGAGATATGAAATGTTGGTGTACATGTGCAAAGTGAAAGGACATGATTGACAGGGTAAGAAGTAATGGGCATAAACTGAAACACAGAAATATCTTTCTGAACATCAGGAAACACTTCTTTGCCATGAGGGTGACTAGCAAAGTTGTCCAGAGAGGCTGTGGAGTCTCCCTTCTTGGAGATCTCCAAAAACCATCTGGACATGGTGCTGAGTAACCTTTTCTAGGTGGCCCTGCTTGAGCAGAACAGATGTTCAGGGTATCTCCCGAGGTCCTTTCCAACCTCAGCCAGTCTGTGATTCTCTGCTGATAAACCCGTCATGGCCCCTAGCAGGTGACTCATTTAGAAGAAAATCTAAGAGTTTGGCATGTGGTTCTTGTGCTTGGAAGTCCGCCATCACTGGTTGGAGGCAGGGACCAAAAAACAGTATTTGCAGTTGTATTTCAGCTTGCAAATATCTTTGCCTCTCTACATCTGTGCCCCAGGTATAGGAATATTTCCTTAACAGTGATGCTCTGAACTTCATCAGAGATCTGTGTGACGTGTTTGAAGATCTGCAGATTACAGGCACTATGGGAACGATTGGTCTGTATTATGCTTTGCCATGGGGTTTTCATGTTGGTGTAACTGGTGTGTGGGCATTCACTTAGAGACAGGAGGGTATTTCTTTTTTGCTTGTGGCATCCATTTCCATACTAAAAAAATGTGCGTGTGACAGAGCTGAAAAGCTGCATGTTCACAAAGCTATTAAAAATCCTTTTGCTGTGCTGAGAATTTTAATTGGAGTTGGATCTGCACAGTTCGTCCACAGATTTTAAAATGCTTATCTGTGCTTGTCTGTTTATGTGTTTATGCCCTTAGACTTCATCACCTAGTACTCATATGGCTCCAGGAAAAGAGGCTCGAAGCTCAGCACACCCCTTTCCTTGCAGGATTACTGTGGCTGGGAAGGTCGGTGAGGATTTCATCTGCCACCAGAGAGCACTGTAACTATACGCTCCAGCCAGCCGGCCCAGTTTCCAGGTCAGGTTCTGCCTGATGCTGCCTGTTTCTTTCATCAGCTTTCCCTTAGAGCAAAAAGGTTCTTAAAGAAAACCCTGCATAGGACAGCCCTGTGCTTTTCCATGCTGCTTTACCTCCATCCTTTTATTCTGTGAGTCCACACAGACAGGGTTGAGTCAGCACCCGCCCAAGCGCTAGGCAAGAAGGGACTCCACCTTGTCAAAGGGCAGCTGACAACGTGCACAGCCCCTTGTGTTAAACTGGGTGTACAGCCTGAATGCATCTGCCTGCAGGCTGGAAAAAAAAAAAAAAAAAAAAAAGACACTGCTGTTATTCTGTTGTCTACTATCCCTTGCTATCCCTTGCTGTTGCTCAAACACAAGAAGAAAGGGCAATGTAGCAGCTACCCTAAAGCAGGGAGTTCACTTTGCTCCCTCTCCTCTTCTACAAAATGTTTGTCTGTTTGTTATTCAAAACAACCTTGTTTAAACTTAAAACAAATGTTCTCTATTTGTCATTAACTTGAAATCCTATTACTTCTGTTTCAGACCTGAAGGACTTGAGTGTTTTTTCTACTTTTATTCCCACACAAATATAGCTTCACTTACATCCTTCTAACAGCATGGCTGCAGCAAAGCTACCAATGTTTTCAGTCCTGACGTATCTAAGGAGCACAGCACTGCTGGCCTTCTGTGATCATTCATGTGGTTTGTGTGCATTTTGCCTGACTGAAACCATTGTACCATGCAGGCCTAATGATTACTTTGAAATTGGGCATCTCCCTTTTTAGGGATGGCAGAGACCTTTGTAGATGGTACATGTACCTGGCCCTGAAATAACATATCTGCAGATGTGGAGACAGCCTTTAGGTATTTCCTTCTTGAAAGGCTACAACACCAACAGATATTAATCCTTGGTTTTGTGCATAATAGTTGTGGGCTATTCATCACTGGATGAAAGCAGATCCCAGAAACACTACACCAGAATGTTGTTGTTCTCTGTGCAATTTTTTGACTATTTCTCATTGTTACAGGCAGTGTCAGAGGGCTTCCTCCATCTCCTCAGTAGCAGGGTAGCAAGGGATTGGGGTATAAGGATTCCTTGGTTCTCATCCCTGGGTTTAAAGTGTACATGGGAATAAGGCAGAGGGGTGAGCTGGCTCATTATATCCTCCTTTTTCTGTAGTAACTCAAGTGCTGTGTCTGAGCAATGCTGGCTCAGCTTTTCAAAGCAGTGACCTTCTGCCCTGTGGAGATGAGCTGTTGTCAGAGCTATTGTTTTAGAGTCAGTACACATTCAGGCAGCATCTCTAATAGCTTGGGTACAGTAACACCACAGTAGGGGATGCAGCTCATATGGATGGAAACAGGAATTATGTAGCATCTTTCAGGTTGTAGAAGGTAGAAGTGATCATTTATGTCACATCTTGACACCCCAATGCCTAAGCATATGCTGCTCATTCAGTAATACATGGGTTAAAATGGACAGCATATGCTGGGATAAAAGTCAATTAATTCCTGGGTCAAATGGAAGAGAATTTTCCCTTAAATTTAAGTCCTGAGAGTTGAGACAGCATCTCTGTTTCCTACAGCCGTCTCTTTCATGTAACTCTAGGCCCAAATCCTGCTTAATTTATAGGCTCTGACAAGATCTTTGAGCAAGAATGATAGCATGGTTGCAGAGCACAGGCTACCGTTTAGTATCTAAAGTGCCAATTTTCTGACAAAGTGTGTAATCTAATACAGTGTTTGTATCATGTCTGTGTTTGATAGGGAACCTCTGTGAGTCACCTCAGATTAGGAAGGGGAGAGTTTAAGATGTTATATGGATAATGACAAGGAGAAAAGCAAATAATTCCGGCACAAATCTCCATTCTCTCCCCCATCAGAGATTAAACAAGACAGGAAAGCACAGTCTGCCTGAAATCTGACAAGTATTTTTACCCCGTTTGATATCAATGTATAGTTCCCTCTGTTCCCCAGGGCTGAGAGAGCTTCACAAACAGGCGCTCGGACACATAACCCCCAGAAGTGTTTTGGGGGCAATTCTTTTAAAACTTTCACAGGGTCCCTTGCTGCCAGGGTTGAACATAGCTTCATCCAAATCTCACGCTTCAGAAAGGGTTTTAATATTACACAGTGAAGATACCACGAGGGAGATTTCTTCTACTGGCTAAGCTAGGGACTTGCTAGGCTGTGATGACAAAAAGGCATATTGCAAAAAGATATGAAAAATGCTTTCTGATTCACTGCAGGCTGAGTCCCAAACCTGATGAAAGAACTAAAAATTCTATTGCAGGATTTGATAACTCTTGAAGAAGTTCTGCTGGATGATGAGGGAGAGGGGGACAGGCTGAGATATACTCAATTTACTTGTATGTATAACTTGAAAGCTTAAATGGGAGTCTTGGTTTTCTTTATAGTCAAAGTACTGCACAAAGACCTGCTGATGATACAGAAAGCCCATGGTCAGATCAAGTGGAGCTGACATGGATCTGCATCTAGACTTGAAGAAGAAGGATGAAGGACCCCACATTTCCAGCAGCAGAGCTAAAAGGCAACAGCCAGTTTTATTTTCTCTCATTTGGAAGCATAATCATATTGGAAATTCCTTCTAGATAAGCAGCAGGCAGGCCACAAGATTCTGTTTTGGTTGCTTCTATATTAAATCCTTTTTTCCTTTTTTTTTTTCCCCTCCTGAATTATGAGAAGGAGTTACAAAATCTTCACTGTGAATTGAGACATTTTATTCCAAAAGCATGACAATTTCCATACGTAATTACCTTTGCTTTCAAGCTACCTCCATTAAGAATAACCACTGAGTTGTAGACTCTCAAAATTGACGGAAGATACACAGTTTCTCGTTTTAAAGAGCTGGTACATCCTCCAATTACTGTCTCTAATTCATGTGACACGTTGCTCTGTTATACAAAGCATCCCTGTGCTACAGGTACAGAACATAGATTCAGATTTCTGAAGAGGAGAGAACAACTGGGATTCTGATTCAGCTGTTTGTGGAAAACATGCAAGAGGCAAAATATTGACTGAAGGAATTTTTCAAACCCTCCACTAACTCAGAATCATTGTGATGGAGAAGAAACTTCATGAGAAATTTCATGAGGTAATGAGATACACAAGAAAAAAATGTAGTTACTTGTTTTCCTTTTTTTTTTTTTCCCTTTTGGCTTACTTAGGCTTTGAAATCAAAACACATTTAAGACATGATTCCTATGGATTAAAATAAACTCCTTCTTCTCCCTTGCCTCCACTCCATTTTTAAGGGGACGGTAGGACACTTTATCTTGTCACTATCCCACCTATAGCTTATATCTGTATTTAGATGATATCTGGTAGATTCGTATGATGATCAGCACTAGATGCAAGCCAATTGCATTTTTTTCAATCTTCCAGCAGTAAATATTAAATCCTTGATGATTTCAAATTTAAAGATGACACAAATGTTGACTGATTGGTGGTAAATACCAGAAAGAAGAGGACAGTCATGAGAAGTGGTCTGGATTATCTGGTCAGTACCATTCCCAAGAGAGAGAAAGTTCAAATAAGCTAAGTCAGTGCTCTATCTCTAGGAAACTGAATGCATGCAAAGATTACAGAATCAGGACCTGTTCCCAGGAAAGTAGCGACACAGGCAAAGACACGTGGCTTAAGAGTTGAAAAGCAATGTGACATGAGACTCCCAGAACACTCCGGGGGGTGGGGGGGAAGCTCAGACCCTGGAAATGTGAGAAGGGGTAACAAGTAGGATTGGGGAGGGATTTACTCTGTACACAGTGTAGTAAGAGCCAATACCAGAGTATTGAGTCTAGCCAGAGCATCTATGTTTTAAAGAGAACATTGAAAAATAACTGAAGTGCTGGAGAAAAACCTTATATCAAGAGACTTAAGAGCTCATTCTCTTTAGTTTTTCCTAAAGGATTGACTTGATTGCAGCTTGCAAGTACCTTCATGAGAAGAAAATGCCTGATGGTAAAGGGTTCTTTAATCTAGTGGAAAAAAAACATAATGAGAGTCAGAAAGCATTAACTGAAACCAGAAGAAGAAAAAGAAAAAAAAAAGCAAAAATTTGAGCAGTAGGAAAAAATAACTCCCATAAAAAATAACTAAGGACAGTGGTGGATTTTATTTTTTTATTACTCAAAAGCAAGACTATATTCCTTTCTGGAACGAATCTTTAACAAAAATATGTTTTAGTTAAGAGAAGCTGTTGAAATTTATTTCAGACCAAAATAAAACCATAAGTAGTAAAGGGTATTTGCTTTACCAGAAACTAAACACCTTGGGAGAAATAGAACAACCAGGTCTCTGTTTTGATGGAAGCTGTTTTGGTAAAAACACAAAACAGTTGTCATACACTGCTTAGCTCAAAATCTACTTTTTCTTTCCTCTTAGCTATTGACTGAAAGGAATGAAACCCTAAAGGGTTAAATAATCTAAAGATGTTTCCATCTCCCATATTTAAAGGGTTCTGGTTGTCTCAAACAAGATGCGACATGACTCTTTTGCATTCTTTGATTTCTAATGCTACCCAGCTGCATCCTTCATACTTAAGCAAACTCATTTTACTAACTGACTGGTACTGCTTTGTTTCTGATTTGTGGCTGGGGGTAAATCACTGGTACCCAGTGACTGATAATTCTAAACAACATGTTTCCCTTTCAGTAATGAACATGGATGCTCCAAAAACTTTGATTGTGTTTCCACTTCTTCTCTGTTCTTATTTCAGATGGTAGTGTTGCAGTGGATCCTAGAAAACATTCACTTGCAAGATCTGTAATATTTCTCTGTTCTTAGTGGATCATTGCTAATATTAGTGAATGTGGTAATCACTTCATTCTAGTTTCAGCTTGTATCACAATGTGAACATTTAAAACTAAAGAAAATAAACTACACAAGGAAGATACTCAACAAATGTTCTCATTAATCACGTTCTAAATAAAATTGAGTTGTCTGCAGGGAGATTTTTATTTTTATTGAAAGATATTCTACTACTTTTATTGCAATTTCTATGTTCCTTGTTCTGATTACTGAGATAAAAAGATGAAAGTAGTGCATTTGTCTTTGACCAAAAATATTGCTGTACTTTTTAAGTATAATGCTCAATTTATTATGTAACTGGATTTTAACATGACTGTATTTGCAGGACATGCACTTTCCATAGCCGGAGTTTGCCTGCTTTCTCTGATCTAAGATAAAGCTGAAAGTTCAACCAAACAACCCACCTTGAAGCTGTGCGTGTAATGCTCTACTGCTGCTGACAAACCAGGCCAGCTGGCTAATTAATTAAGGATGAGCTAGTTGGTGATGTGCACCTGGAAGTCATTAGTTACCTGGAGGTTACCTATTCATGAGTTTTCCTGTGGAATTTGGAGGTTATTTGTTGCCTTACACTTGTTTCCCTAGATCTCTGTTGGTAAAGTTCAAAGAAAGTGACCTCTGAGGATCTCAGGCATCATTTTTCTCTTCTGGCCAGGTGCAAATAGTTGTATTTGTTGGTAATATGAGTGCAGATTAGAAGTTGACAGGGAGTGAAAGTGGAGAAAGCATCTTGGGTCACTGTATGTGATTAAATATCTTCTGCAAAATGATTTTTTTTGGGGAAATCAAAACAATAATAATACAATCAAATTATCTATGAAGGTTATATTCTTTTAGGTCATTCCAAAGATGGAAAGAAAAGGTCTTTATGGCATGATACTTCATACACGTTTTGCTCTCTCTCTCAGAGAGCTAATCCCAGGCTGTCAGCTTCTGAGCTTTCTTTTTTAGTGTACCTGTTATACCTAGCAGCCTTATGTTTATCCACAATGTAAGGTCTGATATGTTACCTCATCACAGTTTAGGGCTGAGAAGTTATGACACCAATACACAGCTGATCCCATACAAATCTTCCATTGATCAGAATATGCTTATTCTTTTAGATATAAGTTCTCATAGAAAGTTATCTGATTCACTGAAATTTGGAATGGGAAGCTTCCCAGGTCTAAAATGATACTTAGAACTAGAAATAATGTTGAGAAGAAGTCACTTCAGAATAATATGGCAGAAATGAGCATGGGTATACAATAAGAATGATCAGACTATATGTAGCACAAATGTAAAATTTTTTGTTAGAAAATAGTTTTTTTTTCTGTAGTGATAATGTTCTTGCTAGATTCAGATAATGGGAATCTGTCTTAGGATCAACGATTTCTGAGCTGCATTGCACAGTATAAGAAATTAAGCAGACAATTTTAAAGGTATTTATCATAGATCAACGATCTATGATAAGTCACAGAGGTCAACAGAACTCCTTTCCTTCTGTTCTGTTCTAGTCCAGCACAATTCTGTGCATTAAAATGTTGAATTGAATTAGCTAATCTGTGTTGGAATTTAAGCTCATGGTTTAGTGCAGCTGAACAAGCTCCTACAAGTTATCTGAGCCATGGTAACTCTTGCTTTTAGTCTGTGTCAAATCAGAGATCATTTAGCTTTGCCCACCATGAAGCTATTGGTAATACAATGCAAACATGCTACTACAGTGAACAATCTATTTTAGAGGCAGATTATAGGATTTCTCTTCTCTTCTCTTCTCTTCTCTTCTCTTCTCTTCTCTTCTCTTCTCTTCTCTTCTCTTCTCTTCATACTGGTGATTTTAACAGCATTTTTGCCCCCTTTTTCTTTTACAGAACTGACTTCTAAGGTCTTGCGTTAGTCTCTGCTACCATCTGTTCTTCTGTTACAACAGTACAAAACATCAAATAGTTATATTATTTTTCAAGTTATTGCCAATTTCACTGAAAGAAGAGAAGTGCATGAAAAAGAGCAGAACAGAATAACTGAGAAAGGTACAGGAGGAAAAGTTGCAAAATGATGGAGAAGCTTTTTTTATGTTTGCTGACAAATTTTAAATGAAGGCTCAGATATGCCTTTCTGAGTAGATGGCAGTGTTGCTCCCCCCCTCCATCCATCTGACACTTTGGGTTTCACTTCACTGGAGTCACAAAACGCATTCCTTGGGTGCAGAGAGAGAAGACACAGAAAGATGGAGAGTAATAGCAAGCATATAAGATCAGATACTTTTGGGTGACAACAGTTTAATATTCCCCAACGGGCAGATCATTATCTTTTGTATTCTTAATAACAGGAAGGGAAGAGAGGTTCTGATCATGAAATGCAAAGACTCTTCTGCCAGTTACAACTGAAATATCTGGTTTTGTTGCTTGTGACTTTTATCCTCCTGGAAGACAGAAGAAATGAGACAGACATGACACCCATGACAAATACTGGTTGCAGACATAACAAGTTGGCTGCATCCATTTTTTGTAAAAGTCTGTTCCTATTGGTCCCCTGCACATAGCAAATAATGAGAGGCTGCACACAGGAGAATTTAAAATCAGTGCATACAAACAGGAAAGCTGCATGGGAAGGTCCCTGTGGAGGTGTTAACTTGGGATGCTATAGATCTATCTGTGTGTCATATCAAATTATGTACATGCCATATGATGATGAAGATAAAGATAAAGGTTTATGTTCTTACAGGAAAATAAGTCTTTAAGAAGGATTTGAATGGTATTTGGTGAAGGCCCAGAGCTTTGGGAATGAATAATTATTTGGATATTAAAGCCAAGCTGTATTGATAACAGTGGGTTAAAGAAGTAAGGGGCTGCTGACAGCAGCATAATTTAGAAAATGAGGATAAAATGTGCAATAGCTTTGCTAAACTTTGAAGGCAGAGATGACAGAGTGGAGATGGTCAGACACAATTCCTCCATTTCTGTGGGTTTAGAGATTCTAAAAAAAAAAGAATCCCCAAAGCCTTCGTATAAGGATTTTACAACCTATACTTCTTGTTTTGACTGCTATTTGCAGAAGAAAGAAAAGAAAAAAAGCAAGTTCACTTACTTTTGTGTATGAAGGTGAAGGCCTGTGAAAATTCAGCATGAAGTTTAGGAAGAACTCTTAATGATAAGATTTACTGGGACTGTGAAATCATTTCCCCAAATGATTCACCAGCAGCCTCATCACTTGGCCCATTTAAAACTGGACTTCTTAATACAGTAGGGAGTCTTGTGTAGGGACCAATCCTGCTGGAGCATAGAAGCTGTGATGCACCGGCAGCCCTAATGCACATTCCCTATTTTTAGTGTCTCCCAACCTGCTAAAGCCCTGTGCGTAGCCCAGTTGGTTTGTGAAGAAGGTTTGAGTAATTTATTTTTCTGGCCTAACTAGTCTGGCCACTTTTAGTGATCTGCCATTTCATTTCCTAAAAGCAGCTTCATTCTGACAGTTGTAATCCATGGATTTCTTTAGTATCCTCTTGCTCCACAGTTAATGCATCAGGAGGATATATAGGCTTCCGGCACAGCTGGAAAAGAATAGTCCATTACAATTTCTGTCTCTGTTAATGCTCCTTTGACATTGTGAGAAATTATGTAAAGAGCCCTAGGATTCTTATTCCTGTTGCCAGCAGCCTACAAGAGAGCTTAGACAGGGAGTAGGAAAGTTATGATTTGTAGTGCCAAAAGAGGTAGGAAACAACATTCACTCACACTTATACTTGGTCCAAAAGTTGAAAAGGGAGAACTGGGTCATTATTTGCAAACCATTGTTGTTACAAGCCTCAGGTAGCTGCCTGTGCTTCAGGTTAGGTTTGGAAGAAATAAATGAATTCCCAGAGAGCTGAACCTTGTAAGAAGAGAGATTTCCTCTCTTGTTATGTCCTGACTAGGATCTGGCTAGTAATGTTCCTGCTTATTCCACTCAGTGCAAAAATGTAAATGTCAGCAAGGCTTTCATAACAAGGAATGTACTCACTCCACAGCAATGCAGTATGCCAAAATGGTTTGCATATCACAGTGATAAGCATGTTACAAAACGATGAGATTGAGAAGCTGTTAAGTGCAGTGCCAGTCAAGGCAGCTGGGTCACAAGTGTTCAAACTCACGATGGCGGGTTAGCTCACTCGCATCACTTCTTGCTATTCATGAATATTCAGGCAGCTGGATGTCTGAAGAAAGGCTGCTCTTACAATGGTCGTTGGTAGTGTCATTGATGGGGTTGTGCGTAAGAGCATGTGTGTGCACAGAAATTTTTCTGTATTCCTTTATCATATATTTAAACAATTTCGCTCAGTCAGGGATCAGAAAGAATGCCATGAGATTCAAGTAACCCACCACATCTTGTGAATGACAAGCATCAAGGGAAACTTATATACAACTCAGGTGCAGATTTATCTGTGGAATCAAGATCAGTTTAAAAAGAAGTTCCTACCTTTGCCAGTTAATGTATTGAGGTCAATTATGTTACTTTAATAAACATATTGTACGTGGAAGGAGGTCATATTAGCAGAAAGAAAGATAGCATAGTGATTTGTACAGAGAATGGTGTCTTTAATTAATAAGTACGCAGCGGCTTTACAAACCGTATATCCTGGTTTTCTATTGATAAAAAGCAGCTTCTTCTGGTGAGGGATGTGCCTGCAGTTCAATCTTCTTTCTTTCTCTCAGTATTCTTCCTCTTAGAAAGTCTAGAGTTAAGCTGTCTCACATTCTCCTACCATGAAAAATCTGTGATTTTTCCCCCCAATTATTTAGGTACAAAATGAACCAGTAGCAGAGCACAGACTGAACACCTATGACAGGCTCAGATACCTTCATCTATCAACCAAATATGCTACATTGCATTCTGTATTCATTTTTAAGAATAAATTTGTCCCTTAATAAAGCTCTGAAATGGAAATGATTGCAAGAGTTAAAGGTCTATATTTGCATAGTTTCATCAAATGTTCATCGAGTGTACAAACATTTTCATTTCTCTAAAGTATGTGTTCTCTGTCAGGCAGTCTGAGGTCTGTTGGTGCTGGTGAGCAGAAGGGGGATTTCCACTTTAGTGGGGAATGTTTTTAAATTGGATCTAAGACTGTAGTACAGCGATTAGGTGAAGCTGTATATGTAACCATATGTATGTCTATGGCAGCTTAAGCAGATACAAGTCAGTGCTGCTGCAGTTCCTACTACCATTATGACACATGTTCCTGCCTTTTCTCCCCTGCTGGCATATAGTTTTCCTGCGGCCACATCAGGGAACCAGAAGTGTTCTGACTGAAAATTAACAGTAGAAAATAAAATTAATTTTCAAATGAGGATGACTTGTGAACTGTGAACTCTAAGGACCCCAAATAAGCAAGCTTAGTTGTCTGCCAGGTCTTCTGCTTATATCTCCACCTTAGTCAGCCTGTGTTTCTGTCACTAACTTAAGCATCCTCATATGGCAACAAAAATTCATTGCTCAATGATATTACATGGACTTGAAATAATACTCAGCTACTTCTCAACAGTGCTTCCAGATGAGTTAGAAACACATCCATGCAGGCTCAAAAGGAGGAACATAAAAAACTGGCAATTGCTAATGCAACAGTTGTTGACAACAGCATAACCCAGCTGCTTGTGTTGCCTGTTGCTTGATGCCTGAAAATGTCCCTGCTGAGAGAGACTGAACGGCCCCTGGTAGGTTGGTGACTTTTCACAGCGACAGCCACCATGCTTCTGGGGGACCAGCAAGCCTTGCTCTTCTAGCCTCCCCATCCTATACCAGTTCTCCCTCATCTCTTCTCATATCGCATAATCTCTGTCTCTGTTTTAAAGGAAGTGGCCTGGACAATCTCCAGTTTATCATTCTGGGAGGAGGGATGGACCACTAATAAGAAGCCTTGATTCAACATTGCTTCAGACTACATGACCCAGAGGACACCCAGATGCTTCACATAAGGTGAATCAAATCTGTAAATGAAACTGTTGGACTCAAGATGACTGTCATGATGTTTGACGCCTTATAATTGGACTCTATTTTCCATAACATAAATACAGGAGAATGACTATTAAGAGATCACTAGCTGAAGTACATGGAGTCTGTCAAGCAAGTTGTATTCTTTAAATGCGCTGAGGGTCTACTGTGCTGGCATTTTTCCTTCAGTTTGCATTATCACTTTGAAGATGAATTTTAGTGCTTTTTATTGGTAGGGCATTGAGTCTTGGCTGCAAGAAAGAGGGTCAACGTAGCCAGAAGCTGTAAAAATCAATTTTGACTTAACATCAACCCTGTTGCTTTAGCTTTGGGACTCTGCTGTTCCAGACACACATTTGTGGCAGATTGACTGGGGGGTTGTGAAGCAATTACAAGAGCACTTGGACGCTTGGCCAAAGCTGCCAAACTCTCATTACTTTCCATCAAAGTCAGAAACCCCAGGTGGGTTGCCATGGGCTTGCAGGCTTGTGGCTTGTCTCACATACTTCTCCATGTCCAGTATCTGTATTCCAATATGTTTGTACAAGGCAAAAGCTCATTAAATACCATGTTGATTTTATTTCTTTTATTGCTGGAATTACCAGCAGTATGTACTGACAGTAACAACATTTCCAAGCCTGTACAGAGGCTAACATGTAATGTTTTGGTGGGTTTCTGTTGAATATATACAGTGATTATCCAGGGACATCTTGAAGAATTGTTTTTGGAGAATTACATGAAAGCAAGCTGGCAGGTACCATAATGAATTGGCAAGTGTTTATATGCCTACCCTACATCACATGTGCCCTCCATGGCTAACAGCTGGTTGTGATCCTCCGTGTACATACAGACAACTGCAACACAGGGATATTTGCTTGAAGGCTGCTGCTACAAGAAATTTCCAGTGGACAAGATGTACAAGAATGATAAAGGGGAAGCTTTGAGTAGGCTTGAGCTTTCCAGGGAGCACATTGTCATTTATCTTATGAGAAGAGAACATGCAGATATTTGGAAAATTACTTACTGAAAGACATTTTTAGCGACATTTACCACATGCGTTAGGCATATGTGACTAAGTAGTTTCCCTACTGACATACGAAACAGTGCCTGCCTCTCTCTGCCACCATGCCCCGTGTGCACCTCTGTCTCCCACAGATACTTCACTATGAGTGTTGCCGTGAGGAGAGCTCTAATGTTTTTATGAGTTGAGAGATAATGAGAATGGACTAAGGCATTAACGTATCTGAGGCAGATGATCATCTCCTGCTGCTACATAACTGCCAAAGCATTTATTGTCAGAACAGCAGACACTGATCCTCTGACAGTGCTGTATTATGATGTTATCCCAAATGACTGAGATAATTCCATCTGATGAATGTGGGTACATTAGAGTGACAGAGTGACAGTTGCCGTGTGTCTTACCTCCTTTTTTCTTCCTTAAGAAAGTAGTGTTCATTCTCAAAAATACGGTATTTGCTTACATAACAGTATTGGTTCACTGCAAACAGATTTTGTCCTTAAATTCTGAACATATTGTGCATCTCTGTTCTCAGTCTTGATAGCGGCCCAAGAGTAAGTCTGCAATTTGTGCACTGTGGCTGTACATAAAAATAACAAAGAGATACTGGATAAAAATCCTGGATTAGGAAGATTTTACCATCCACTTAAAAAGTTCTAAGTGCTAAAGCTTGGTTTACTTCCATGTGTCTGCCAATGTGTGGCATGTACCTCTGAGTGCCTTACTCATACCCTGAACAATGCAACCTTCCCTCTTTGAGACACTTTTTTTGGCACCTTACTTGAGAGCCAAAATACAAGTAAGATATATAGAAATATTTATGGATAACACACATAAGAGATAGATAGGGTTTACAGAGGTACTAGGCTAAATGTCAGCATGCTCTCCACCCTGTGAAAGCACCAAAAGCATCTTTCCTGTCCAAGCAGACATCAGTCTGCAGGAGAAGGGTCAGCTCCTGTGGCTCCCTGAAGCCAGTCCTCTGTGTTGATGAGATGCCATTTCCCTCTTTTTTCCCTAAGGATTTTATAACTTTCCATTTTGGTGTTTTTCTTCTTGAATCTCTGAACAACCTGCAGTCCATGTCTCAACAATCCTGCTTCTGTCTGTAATTATAGCTTTCTTATTCTGCAGGGCTCTGTTTTACAGGCTTTCTCATGGCTGTTTTTCAGAGGTTGCTGAGAAGTCCAAGCCAAGGTGAAACAGACATGTCAGATCAGAGTTGGGCCTTGAATCCTTGGAGCACAGAGCTGAGCCACAGAGGAAAGAAGGCTACATAGGGAGTAGGTCACAGCAGGGGTGGCCCACAGATGCCAGGATCCACATATTATGGCAGTTCTTTATTTTATCAAATCACTGTTTGTGCACAGTCTGCCAAACCTGACAGAAGTGGGTAGCTGGGAGATTTCGTGAGATACTGCCCATACCAACTGATGCTGTGCATAATTCTGTACATTGGATTAATCTGCAGACCACGATCAGTTGTTCTCTGGTGCACTGGGAAGGGACGGTACTTCCAAAGGCAACCTCTAGCATGGAAAAAGACAGAATATGCACCTGCAGCTGCCAGGGTGACATCTGCCAACCCTGGTTAGTAGAGTTTACAATAACATTTAACACACATATTTGGTAAAAGAGGTACTTCTCATTCATGGATATCTGGGAGGTAAGAGGATGTCCCTAACGTGGATTCTCTAAACTTGCCAGGGACATAGATGAGACCTAATCCCTTTGCCCACCTTGACACTCCAATTCATTCTCACAGGTGAACATGGAAGGGAAACTCCAGATTGTAAGGGATGCTCTGGAAGATTATTCTGTGGAAATCACCTGATTATCAGCAGAGTATAGTCCTTGTATATAGAGAAATGATTCTTTTGAAAATGTTTCATCTTGATCTTGATTTCATATAAGACTCTACCACCAGACTGCCGAAATCTGGTCTACCGTCTCCCTACCTCCCTTCTTTCTATTAGTAGCTCAAAGGCCTCCGTTTTCTGACCACCATCACCAGTGTTCCTGATGCACAAATATAACTCTTCATAGTGGCTCACTTGTGAGTGCAGGGGGAAGGACATTGGCTTGAAGATATTGGCCAGGTCAGGTCTCTGGAAAGCCGTAAGAACAGAGTAGGGCAGTGGTGAAGTTGGCAGCTCTCCTGGTGATGAGTACACCAGGTTGGTTTGGTTCTTATCACACAATACATCTGGCTGCCAGCAGAGACCCAGGTATTATTGGTCAGGGTTCTTGTGAGTGCTTGCAAACAGGGTGTGGGGAGAGATTTGATGTTCTAGTACATAGAAAGGGGCAGATGATTGTGCCCATGCTTGATTTGTTGCTCTCTCATTAGACTAAGTTCCAGGGTGGCAGTGGTGTTTCTTCCTATTATTAGAGAAATGCGAAGATACATACTGCAGTCAGTTTGTGAGCCATTCACATCCTGTGGTGATTTGGGTCTGAAGTATCTCAGTAGGGTACCTGCCATTCATGGCTACTGTATGAATGTGTATAAGAATCACAGTATTCCTGCAAAAGCAGAGAGAAGTGTTGTATATATGCACATTTTGTAACTGATTTAATGGCAAACACCCGGAAAGATGGGCTGCTGAGATAAAGGTGAAAGCCTTGCACTTCCCAGTCACTTGTAGCAAGAAGACTGTATGTTACCTGCTATTGTTTGACCATCTCACTTGAAAAAAAGGGATCCTCTAGTAGGCTTTTGCTACTGCGTCATTACTGTTGTCAGGTGACACTCAGTTTATGTGCAAGCCAAAGTGTAACATTACTCAGTGTAGGGGACCACCTACCAATTTCACAGCCAAGCCAAAAATCTAATGGAAAGCAGGCTTTGTAGTAAAATCTCTGACACCTTGTACAGACAAGTGTTGCTGGAACACCTGGAGAGCAACTTTCTCTCACGTACTTTTGCTTGTCTTGTTTAACTGGAAGCAAGACGGGATGAAAATCACATCTGAGCTTTGCACTTGTAAGTGAAGGTGAAATTTAAAGTCACCTGTCTTGATGGAACTCACTAGCACTTTAGCTGTTATTCAAGGAGCCTTGTTAGTTACTTGATGGTGCATGGGCCAAAAGAGAGTCAAGCTCCCTTTCTCAGAGCTGTGTTGCTTCTTCAACGTTTTTTTGCCATCTTCATCAGTCTGGAGGTAAAAAGGCATGGTGTGGTTAAAAGGCATGCATTTAAACAGATGTGCTGAAAAAAATGACCCCCATTTTTATGATTTAGAATCACGTTCTTGGTGTTTAAAATGGTAAAGGCAGTGGCCTTAGTTCAGAAATGAAAGACTGAATACATAGACTTGAAGATACCTGTGCCTTAGATTCATACACTGAACATTTAACAGGGTTGACTCAGGCCCTCTTCCCTTCCAGCATGGACTTGTTGAGCTTAGGGTAATGTGGGACTTTGAAGTATGAGGTGGTTTGCAGATACATGTTGTATATGACATCTGAGGTCAGTGTGTGTAATAGTCTCCCTTGGTATGTTTGGCCCAGGGTATGCTTTCCTGCTTCCCACTGCTGTGTTTATCTTACACTTTATGGCCTGATTTGTCTGTCCCAGATTTCCACCTTCCATTACAGGACTTTTTCTCTCCCTTTACAGTATTTCAAACTTTTTTTCAGTACAGCAAACAGTTTGTTCCCCCCTCTGTCCTTCAAATAAAGTTTTCTTTGGCATTCCTTGTCAGGATAAATTCAATAACTGTTTAACTCAGAAGGATCCCTGAGGAGGAAGCCAAGAGTCAAATGCTACAATTATTCACGTTTTGGTGAGAGGAATCAGACTTCTCAGGAATCATTTCACACAAAGCAGTAACAGTTTATTCCTGCTGGGTGGAAGCAGGAAGTGTGCTGGAGGGAACCGGACGGCCTCCTGAGCACCATCAGGAAGCATAAAATGGATGGACAAGGAGAGGAAGAGAGAGAGGCATTAAAGAAGAAAAATGTCTCATTTCCTCCCTCAAACTAATTGGAAAAATGTGTTAGTGGTTGTGGCAATGGTAATTTCTCAAGGTGGTAATAGCTGCAGGCTGTCCTGGAGTGGGATTGGCCACAGCTTAAACCTCCACCCAGGATGGCTGTGTTTAGTGCAAATGATGACAGCTTTGCTTATAATATAAATGTACACATACATACATATAAACACACCTACATATACATATGTAAGGATTATTTCTATTTAGGATCTACATATCATTTCTAGTACTTGCATATGCATATATTTGAAAAGTAAGAATGACAAAATGTAGCAGAACATCAGCTTGTTTGTTTGTTTGTTTTGAAACTCTCCTTTAATTCACTGCCCATTCTCTGTTCTCATGCCCACTTCAGGATTAGATCTTACTCCATGAGAGCATAGGGAGGCATGGAGGTAGAACAAAATCAACATGACCATATTAGTCACAATATTTTAGGATAATTTAAAAATGGAACTGCTTATAAATATTGATGCAAGTTCTGGGCAAAAAATGGAAATAAAGGGATTTCCTTTGACATATCAAGGCATGCTCATGTCACCCACCCTCTGTAAACTTACTGCAATGTTGGTAAATCACCTTGCATTTCCTTCAAAAACAGCACCAGCCTAAATTCAGGTGTCACTCACCTGGGCTGCTCTAATTCCACTACTTAGCTGAAATCCCTTAATAGACTCTATGACAATGAAAAATGTGTATCATGACTCCTCTATGTCATGGCCTCTAGCCCCGAAATATCACCTTCCCCAGGCCAGGGGAGGCCCAGGGCAAGAGTCAGCTTGTGATGATAGCAACTTAAAGGGGGTTTCATAACACTGGGAGAGCTTTCTGCTCATAAGCATTTTCTTTATGCTTCCTCAGTGTCACAGGTCTCTGTGACAGGACTGGAGGATAAGAGGGATGCAGGACTTGGATGTTCTTGACCACTGCACTACATGGGAAAAACAACTCTCAAATTCTTATATAGGATTTCTTATAAAAGCTTGAATCAAAAGTGTTCAATTCCACACCTCTCCAATTATATTTTCTGTGCAGCTGAGGATAAAAGCAAAATGTACAACCCAAATGCAATGCGCAGATTCTCTTTTGAATAAAGGTATTGGCACCTGCAGCCATTTCAGCAATCAGATTTGAAATATTCAGCCACTCCAGAAGTACTGATTCATATTCTGTCATCATTTTCTTGGCTTTTCATCCTCCTGAGACAGATAAATGTATCTCTGTGCAGTTTTCTGTGTATGCATGTCTTTTAGGTGAAACCTTTTAAACAGGGATATGGATGAACTAAATGGAACTAGATGATTTTTAAGGTCCCTTCCAACCCAGGCTATTCTGTGATTCTCTGATTCTATGATTGAGTGAAACCATTAAATTAAAACTGAGTTGTGGGTCATGCCATACACACAGGAATGTTAATAGGAGAAGAGAATCTAAAAGTACAGATCTTGTAGAGGTTTGACAGAGGCAGCAGTATACTGAAAAATCACCTACCTAGATTCTTAGCATAGCTTTGCTTTTATTAAGTACAGAAAAGACGTGTTAAGGAGAGATCAAACAGTAACTGTTGCAAACTTCCCAACTGCACTCAGAAGCCAGCAACATTTTAACACCTCTGAGCATAGCCCCTTCGAAGCTGAGTGTATGTGCAAGTTAGAGAACCCTTTGCAGTAATGCATCACTTTCCACTTCCTTCATTCTCTTGTAAATGTGAGTACGTGGGCCTCAGTTCGGAGCATATTCAAAAAGATAACAAGTCCTTCAAATATCCATAGAGAAGCCATATTGTGTAACACTGTGTAAAGAGAGTATCAAAGAAAACCCAGAAAGGAGTGTGAATAGCTCTGCAGCTTGGGAATTAGCAAACTGAAACAAGGAGATTTCATTTCCAGGCCACAGTGGCTATTTCATCTAGTCTAGAACAGATTCAGAGATGGAGGTTGAGCTCTTCTAGAATCCAGGGTTTTATTAACTTTGAAGGACATGGGAGCTATCTTCAAGTCTTTAATTAAAACCAGCAGAGCATTGCTTCAACTTTGCATCTGAGTACCATACGTCAATAATTTGTCAGCCACTGGAACTATTTGTCTGGGCTTTGCACATTTCAAGGGTTATCTTGAGAGCAAGATGAATCATCTTCATGGTACCAACTTCTTTTTGTCTGATACCTCTTTTCTACTCTTCCTCTAAATGTGTTGTGTCCTTTCTGTTCTCAGTGTTGGATATCATTTATGCAGTTTTATATTTTATATTTGCTCACAAATTATATCATTGTTTCCTATGACTCCCTTCCCTGGGATTTGCGTGCCAGGTCTTCTCTTCTACAGATTGCAGCAATGAGATCTCTCTTCTGTCACCCCAGTTCAGCCAGGAAGTAACCAGCCAGTTTGGGGATATTTGGGAGAGTTTGACCTTTGTATATTCTTGGACAAGCTGTACAGTTACTCTTTGCAAGCTGAACAATTACTCTTTGCTCTCTGAAGCAGCTGTCTGGATGGTAAATGCGATGAGTAGGATGAACAGACAGGTGGAGAGATGTCTTCGAGAGAGGATGAGAGGATGAGAGACATTTGAGAGAGTATGAGAGATATTTACCTTTACAAGTTTTTCTTCTTTCTTTCTGTGAATCACTCACCTGAGCTCCCTTGAAGAGACCTCACTTCTGCTTTTCACATGTGCTGATCTCCTTTTGGAATGCAGTGACTTTGTTAGTGTGAAAATACTCTCTCTGTATGGAACAATATATCCAATATAACAAAATAATAATAATAGAGGAGGTCAGAAAGGAGAAGGGATACCAGTGCTGTTGTTTTTTGCTTGTTTGTTTTGTTTGCTTGTGTTTTTTTTTTTCTTTCTTTTTTTTTTTTTTTTTCTGTTGTTGGTTTGGTTTGGTTTCTCTTAGCTGATGCTTGAAAGCTGCTTGTTAATTCTACTAGAGTTTTGCAACAAGCCCAGGTTTCCTGGGCAGACTCTGTTTTGGGATATTCTGCCAGTGTATGCTGTTTGACACACACGGTATGGCTCTGCCTAACTAGTCATGTTGTACATGCACAGAATGACACTCTGCTTCTGCTTAAGGGCAAAGTTTGGGGAGTGGGAAGTGTGGGGAATTGGAATTATTCAAGCGCATATGACATTTTGAATTTTATTTGGTGTTATTTTAATTTTCTCTCACCTATTACACTGCAGAACAATGGAAAATATCAAAACCTTCCCTGAGGTGCCTGTCTTTCTCATAGAGATGAAACATAGCATATACATTTAAGCAATAAAAATAAAAGTATGTATCTTTTAATTTTAATCTTAGCTAGTACTTGTTCTGAGAAAAGTGAGGATAATGATTAGGGGAAAGAGCATGGTTGATTTAGTTATGCTATCACTGACTTAAGTTAGGGTGGATGAAATATGGCAATTTGTTTCTCAAATCACTCATTTCATAACCTTCTGTTTTTCTTTCTTTACCAAATTAAAATCCAGCACATGTAGAAAATGCTTCTGTCTTGCACAAAACTGAATTCAAATGCTGCTGGCGAGATATCAGTGCATTACTTATCTGTCTGTGAAAAGTAGCAGAGGCTCTGAAATGCTCTCTGTGTTTAAGAGGGCAAAGTGCTAAAAGAAAAATCAGTCAAATTCTCAGATTCATTATGACCCATAAGCTGCCTGCCAGAAATGAAACACCCGGTAGAAGTCAGCAGTGTGTGTGTGTGCGTGTGTGTGATGGGAGTCAGAAGTGCATTTCTGTGTATACAAGTGGGGGAAGGAAAGCAGAAGATGAAATTTCAGTCATGACTTCCCCTCTATTACCAGGCAGAGAGGTTACATGTTGCCAGGTGAGAGGTAGAAAGGACAATCCTATATGCAGGGTAGAATCTGATTTCTTTAATCTTGAATGGTGTTTTTCTTATTGTGTTTCAGTGCTTTAGGCAACTTAACCTGAAGGTTTTAATACTTATCCTCCTTTATTTCTTCAGAAATGCAGAAGCCATCTCCTCTTATGCCAACTGCCTCATCAAGCCTCCTGCACATTGCACAGGTAAGTTGTCCTCTCAGAAGTGGCTACTCACTAAAGAGAGGGAGATCCAAGCCTCGGCTGCAGCCCTTCAGCACGTCTCTTCTGCACAGCTGGAGTGGCCAGACACCCTTATGAGTCCTTGCCAGTGCATACACCTTTGGGTAGCTTTAGTAGGCACAGCCCTGCACACAGCATGGAACTGAAATGGGAAGGCCTACTCAGCACTAAAATCAGAACCCATTGCACCCAATCAGTCACATGTAGGTTACAATAAAGCCTTGCACGGGGAACGTGCATAGAACATTTTCTGTAGGCAACATGGATTTTCCACCCCCTTACTCTTTCCCAGGGTCTCCTCAAGCATTCAGAAGGATGCAGGAGCCCATCTCTACTGCTGATACAGCAGCGCTGCAGTCTGCAACTGAGATACTTCCTCGGGTCCCTGTATAATTATCTCTGTCTTGAGCCATGGCCAGCGTGACACATCTTCATTTCACTAAGGGGACAGGCTGGAATTGGGAATGGCAGAATTCATTTATCACATTTTAATAGCGAGGCAGCTCAGGAAGGGAGGGACTAATGAGATATTTCTAAAGAAATTAGCCATCTACTATTACAGGGTTGTCTCCTGCAAGGCGGCTGCAGCAATGACGAATGGCTTATGGCATGGCCCTGTGTTCCCTCCCTGCCTCTTCCCTTCTTCCCCTGGGGGCTGCCCTGGGTGGGCCATCTCCCTCTGACTGTTCTCCCACTGCTGGGCTGGAGACTCCTTCCTGTGGGATGCTGCCGTCAGGCCTGGGATTCCCAGCAGTTCTGTCTCTGCATTCACTCAGGAGTTGCTTTGCAATTGCCGAAAGGTCTCTACTGAAAATTTAATTTAGAAAGGCACTTGAAGCAGTAAGTTTTTTTCCCCCTCTATTCAGTGAAGCATATTAAGAACATACTTATCTCAAGCAAGTGATTAAGGCCTGCTGCCTGTGCAGCTACAAGTGGGTGCTCTTGTTCTGTAGTGAATCAGGTTCTGTAGTGAATTAGGTTCTTGATTGCCAACAGAGGTGATAGCCTTGCATCACCTCATTTATGCACATTCAGATAGTTTTACCCAGAAAAGATTTTTATCTTTTTAATTTCATATCTTTGTCTCTAAGTATTTTCTGAACTTTGTTTCAAAAACAAATATAGAATGAAAAAAAGTTCTTGCAACCATTGAAAACTGTAAATTCATCTCAAACCTCTTACAGGTTTCAGATGTGGCACTCAAGTCTGCTGTAGAAATTCCTGTTTTAGGAATTTCTAAAATAAACAGTCAAAACAATCCTCAGTTGTGCTGCAGCTTGCTTACCTAAATAAATGCTAGGCTTTCTCTTCAGTTTCAACATACATGTCCTATGTGCTTACCATATATCATAGACTGTATTACAGCATCACAGCTTGTGCTCTCTTCCTACCCCATATGGCATCATATAGAGCTCTTCAGTGGTTAAAGTAAACAGATTTTTTTGTCTATAGACAGAGTAAACAACAAATGACAAAATGGTCTAATCATTTTAAAGTCATTAGTTTTAACTCTGTATCAATCATTCCATATTGCTGGGCTAATAATCCCTAATTATGAGCCGCTCCTGGTGTTAGCACTCTTTTCGATTTAAATGCAGATGTTCCCTGACCTTCTGCTTCCTGTGGCAAGGGAGATAATTCCTTCATATAAAAGTCAGAGGAAGGAGAAAGTCTGTCCTTGTGCACAGAGCACCATGTGGCAGGCCATTTTCACCCTACCATGCAGTGTCATGTTCCCCTGAAAAGAGCAAATACTTTGACAAGGCTGGACAGTGCTGAGGGCAAGCTGGGCAGAGCACAATTCCTAGCTTTAATTAGCAATTGTAGGCACATCACTGTTAATGCAATGTTGATTGTGATGGCATTTCAGTAATTTGCTGGATATCTTTCTGACAGTTTATACAAGCCAATGGCTGAATGGTCAGCATGAGTGCATTGTAGTGGAACAGAGGAAAGGCCAAATGTCTTTTGCCTCAGGCCTTGAAAAAGCTGGAACTGAACTTATATTTTAAATTCAATTGAAATGCATTGAAGAACAGTATTTGTTACATATAGATCTTGGTATAGCATGGCTTGATAACATACAGAATTTAAACTACCTCTACCTACAACTTTTCTCAGACCTAATGTGGAATCTAATTGCTTGCAGCAGACAAGTGAAAAGCAAAGAAGGATTTCCATGTTGTCAGAGATTCCGCTGTACTTCATCCTCTCTTCTCTACAGGTGGGCTCATAATCCAGCCTGGGTGTGAATGATATGGCGGGTGCTGATGACTTTGTGTCACCTCCACAGGAGCCAACTGAGGTCAGGAATCTCTAAAGCTGCCTTTGAACAATGCTGCTATGGGAGTGATTGCCAGCCCTGGTCAGAGCTGTACCTCTGTGCTCCACAGACAGCACTGCATGGGATCTCTAGCTCTATCTTCTCCACTGGCTCTTGTGGTGAATTCTTACCACCTATTTCACATGTTTGGCATTATTGTGTTTGGATCTGTGTGAAGTATCATTGCTTTGTAAGAGTTATCTCATTCCTGCATTATCATGGCTAGCATTGATTGTATTTCCTAATTTTCTCTTATTCCCAAAGGGAATAAAATATATATTGTTTTTATTTGTTCCATGAGAGAGAAACTGACTGTCTCAGGTTAATTTTAGTAGTTTTTTTTTCTTTTCTTTTAAATGTACACAAAAATATATTAATTATGAACTTTTTCCCTCTGGAGATGCTGAAAGAAATGGGGTATTCTCATATCAAACCGTGATGGTTCTTTTCCTTTCAGAATGAAATCCTATTGAAATCAACATTTTTATCAAGAAAAAAGAATCACAGAACAACATTTTCTGCTAAATGCTTTGATGAGAATTTTTTGACAAGGTAAAAGGAAGAATTGGAAAGGTAGTCCAGTTGTGACAGCCATTTCACAGTGTAGAATGGCTTGTCACCAGGGTGCTGACAAATGGTCATGCTTTACTATGATATATACCTGTATAGTGGGAATAGTACAATGATAGTATGACACATTTCATACATTCCACCAAAGATTATCTGGGGGTGAGACCTGTGGTTACTCTGTGCCACATTTACCAGTGGTGTGATGATGGTGGGGTTTCTGTTTTCACAGCCATTGACTTTGTCCACAGAAGGACTGTATATGTATGTGGTTTTGTATATATATATGTGTGTAGCATTTATATTATTGTGCTGTGTAATCTTAGCCTCTGAAACTTCATTTCCTTACAGGTATAGTTCTTTCAAAAAGAGGTATTTAGATAGTTTGTAGAAAATCAGTTTAGAAAGAGGCCATTTGGGTCAAAGGAGTGGATTATAGGTGAATGGAAATGTGATCACAGTGGGATCTATAGTAAACTTCATTTTGTTTTATTTGCATGCATGTTTAACTTGCTGCTATACCAGGAGCATTAGAAATAATTTTAAACAGGTAACTTATTAAAGACAATTGTTTGACTTTTCACATATGGTTTTGATAAGCAAATGAGAAAACTTCAGGTAGAGGAGACTATTTCTTGTCTTTCTGTGCAGCCATTTATAAGCTATAAAATCAACATATACATATACTTACAGTAGCCTCTATTTAGGTGTAATCTGCAGTGTAGGACTGGCTAGGTAAATGAAAGAAATTTCTTCATTCTGTTATCTGACTGTGAAAAAAGCAATTAGAAACACCTGACTGTTTATGCTTCTTTCAGAAAGTGATTCCATTGGCAACTTTACTTTATTGCTTTGCAATGTTTTTCTTTGTCAGCTTAGTTCCCATTATACTACTCTTTTGAATAAAAAAGAAATAACACACTTTTGGAAAATGATCATGTTCCTCAATTAGTATTATTACCTCAATGTAAGAAGGGAAAAGAAGGTTTCCAACTTCACTATTTATCTTTATTCAGAGATCAATGAAATCTATTCAAAATAATGAGTTACTGTAAAAAATGCAGATAAGTAGATAAACACTAAAAAAACTGACATGCTTGTCAAGAAGTTTAGACATTTAGGTCCTCTCCTCTCCTCTCCTCTCCTCTCCTCTCCTCTCCTCTCCTCTCCTCTCCTCTCCTCTCCTCTCCTCTCCTCTCCTCTCCTCTCCTCTCCTCTCCTCTCCTCTCCTCTCCTCTCCTCTCCTCTCCTCTCCTCCCTGTGATTTTTTTTAAGACTTCTCATACCTACTGTCTCCAAAAAGAATGAAAATATCCTAAGATTTTTTTTCTTTATAGATAAGTAAACAAATTAAAATAATTTGCAGATAGATATTAACTAATATTTCAAACCTCAGAGAAGGGTTTGGGTCAGTTTCTGAACAGTTTCTGAATTCTAGGCATACATATGAGATAATTTCTTATTTTACCCAGTGCTTACAGAGTCTACAAGAACAGTAACGTTCTTTCAAATTTGACTTTTTTTCTCTATAACCACATGTACAGTGTAGCTTTGGGGATAACACTTCATTTTGACTGTGATGGTGTGTATATCTCTTAAAGATCAGGTTTTGTGAACCTAAACACAGTTAATGTCTCAGGCAGTTTGACGTTGCACTAGAACAAAGAGGACATTTAAAATGCTGTTGAAAGTGACATAAAATCTATGTTAAACAGAAAAAAAAAGAAACCCGCTTAATGATGCAAAAACAAAGACCAAAATAATCTCTAATTTAAGAAAATTCAATACATACCACTCAATAAATGGATTCAAGAAAATTCAAATTGGCGTGAATGTACCTGGGAATCCAATTAGATTTAAAAAGACATCTTCCACTAGTTTAGCTATCAAACTTTCTTTGTTTGCAGTGGCACGTAAATGGTAGAGAAGCACACCATAGTTCATGGAAGCATTTCCAATGTCTTCAGTAGACTGTTCAAACTATTGGAGGCAGAAGAACTGGTTGAGAAAAATCTAGCTTCTCTGAATTAATTTTTAAATGATTTAATTTCAATGAGTTTTGCTAAGACATAAAATGTTTAAAAATTCTCACTAGACAAATTAAATGCTTGTAAGTAGTATTTATTCTTGGAATGCAGCAATTGTTCCTGAAATTACTTTGATGAGTGTTGAATTGTACCTACTTTTACTGCCTTGTTCAAAGCTTTTTCAGACCTGTTCAATGTTTATTCTTCTTCTAGCGGTCTTTTGATGTCCTGAGATTTTTTATGTCACACCATGTCAAAAGATAGAACAATGTAATTATTACATAGGATGTAAGTTTGTATACTGCCGTGCTCAGCAGAAAGCACACTCATACTTTCACACTAGCTGGTCACAAATGGTAATTATTTCTCTCCTCATTATCCCTTTCTCTATTGGAAAAACAAGAGAAGCACCGCAGGGAGGTTGGCAAAGGTGAAAAATGCCATGTTGTTCAATAACACTTGCTATTTCCATCTAAAATAATTTGCTGATTTTTTTTTTTGAAAAATTGTTTTCATTAAAAAAAAAAAAAGTAGTTTTTCTGGCTTCTTTACCTGGAGCTTCAAGCACCTTCCATTCTGAGGCAGTCACTGCCAAACTGGCTCAAGGCCTAGGGTTTCTTGGCTCCCAGTCACAGAGATGAGCTCTGACTTCCTGACTGTGGTATCCATCTTTGGATACAGCTCCCTGAGTTTGTGCACACCTGGGTCCCAGTCTGTTCCCTAGGTCCAATGGGGCTGAAACTGGGAAATGGCAGTGAACTGAGAGTGCCCAAGTACGAATCTGGGTCCCCCTGGAAAACTGCATCACTGAGTGGTTTGATTATTTCAAACCATCGGTTGTGGACTTCACTTCCATTTCTCTCATTCTGGAAGCTATAACATTCATTCTGAAGTTAGATAAGGTATTTTTACAAGTCCACAGCTTTCCAAAAATGGAACTTGTGATTTTCAGTTACCTCTAGTTCTTATAACATCCTGTTCCTCTTGATACCTATGCTGAACTTAGGATGCTTTGAACAGGTAGCAACTCTAATCTGTCATTCCTAGCATCAAAGACAGATTTCAATATCTGATATCAGTCAGTATTCAGTAAAACTGCCAAGTGGTTGCAAGCCAGGTTCTTGATTTTGATGGGGTGACAATAAAATCTCTTAATGAGAAGGTTATGCCCCTGATATTTTTGCCAGATACTTCAGTCAGTTTTTGCCAGTTTCCTCAGCAGTTCTGTTCTACTAAATTGTGATGATTCATTGTTGTTTAATTTTTCAGTTTGATAGTATATTTTCTCTTCCAAAATCTCAGCTGCTAACAGCATCTTTCACTGTTATGAAAGGAAAAGGTCTGACATAAACATCTCCCTGATGCCTCCTCTGGCAAGGACTAAAAAAAATAAAAAATCTTGCAATGTCTTCATTTTCTGTAAATTATCCCTCTGTTTCTGGGAGTTCATGATTCTCTGGTTCTTGATAGACTGAATAATACGAAGTGAACAATACTGTTGTTTGACTTTGCCTTCTTGTATAATTGCTTTTTAATTTCCCTTTGCTCTTCATTTCAGTTTTCCATGCACACATCTACCTCCTGGTAAACACATCAGTCCATATGCAGTGCAGGCTGCCTCTCAAAGTGCAGGAAAAATAAGCAGAGAAATTTATAAACTAAAAAAAAAAAAATAGTAAAATTTGATTCTCTCTGATTCCTTTATTTGTGACTGAAAACGTCTTTTAATAATGAGGGGAATGAGCCCTACAGCCATCTTCAATTCTTACTGATATATATATTTATCTAAAGGGTTTGGTGATTCTCCTGAAAAATAATTTTTTTTATTTTTTTTTCTCCTCCTTCTAGTGCTGGCATATAGTCAGTAAAGCTGTCAGGCTAGATGTAATGTGAATAATGAGAATAAGCCTACGAATATATATGATTGTGAGAACAAAGCCCAGCAAACTAGGAGAGTCAGCTTTTGCCCTCCACCTTTGCCAGTATAAATAAGAAGAGCTCAGAGTAGGAAGACACAAATACTGGGTATCAAAATCATTAATAATGCAGTTGCCATACGATATATTACTTGTAAATTCCATTTAAAGGGCATGTCACACCATTTAGTACAATCCATTAATCAATACCTTACAGAGAAAGAAACCATCTATCTTGGTCTGTTCCTCAAATCTAAACTTTTAAACAAGGAGAGATTTGTTCAAGTTCAGTATTAACTATTCCAAAACAAGGGAGCTTGATCATCCAAAAGGGGGCAAGGGTGGTTATTTACTTTCAGCTTGGGTTGATTTCAGTATGAAATGAATCATCTGATTTATCTCTTCCCCACTTACCACCATGAATGTGTTATGGATCTCTGTTAAATTACAATCATCTTCTCCCCCACAAAAATGAAATTAAAATATAAATCAAAGGTTCTTGCTAATGGTGAACAGTGTTAAATAATTATCTTGGAAATATACTGTAACAGTTATCAGAGTAGAACAGCATAATGGTCCATTTAGCCTCCATCAGACCCTAGTGATAGTTTTATTAGAGACTGGAGTAAATTTCTCACAATGCACCTTCTTGGGCTATAACAGTAAGAGGAAGATATTTTTTCCTGACCAAACAGGACACATAAAAGTACTCTAGTAGTCACTGTGCTGAAGAGGATCTGCCATAATCTTTACATTTTTGGACTTTCAAATAACATTGCATGCTGGCATGTGAAGTTGTTTGTCCTTCTGTTTTTCATGCCTATAATCTTGAGACACTATTCATTCTCTTTCATCTTGTAATCTTGTATACTATGATCACGTATGCACATTCATGAGATCACTGCAAGAAGATAGCTGAGCCAGCAGAGACTCAACTGGGTAAGTTACATTAGCATGTTACATTAGCATGTGATGAACATTAACTTCTACCTTAGACACAGGGCTGGAATTTCACTGAGCTAATGTAACAGAAATACATTTGTAAGGGACCTGGTTTGTCCTTTGTGCTTATCCATACTTCTGGTTGCAGGATTAGTTGGGGCAGAGGAAGATCATGTCTGTGTGTTACTGCTGGTATGGATGTAGTCACAGTCCATCCCAGAAACAATACAGTGCCTAGTCACCTTTTAGGCTTCCACCAGTCTGGTCTCCCAAAATAGCTCTGAAGTGAACATGAACTTAGGAGTCTGAAAAAGGAAGGAATGGCCTAACTACTTAGCTGGATCATAGAATCATAGAATGGTTTGGGTTGGAAAGGACTTTCAAAGATTGTCTACCAACCCCCTTGCCATGGGCAGGGACACATTCCACTAGACCAAGTTGCTCAAAGCCCCATTCAACCTGGCCTTAAACATTTTCAGGGATGGGGCATCCACTGCTTCTCTGGGCAATCTGTTCTTCAGATTTCAGTCTGAAAACAGACTGAGATACAGGAACAAGGGCAAGGACACATGCTACAATTTACTGCTTCTTATCTTCCAGAAGGAAAAAAGTTTGCATTTGGGTGATTCTTTTATTTGTTTGTTTGTTTGTTTGCTTTTCATCTCCTTTGAATCCTCTTCTAAACCAAGAAAAGAGTGGGCTGAGTGGGAACGGGTCAAGGGTTTGTTTCTTTACTTTTGCCCTCTCCCACTTCACTGGTTGACTCCTGGCATTTTATTGAGAAAGCTGCATAGTGTTTGAACTTCTTATTGATTAAAAATCAGAAAAGAAAAAAAAAGAAAAAAAAAAGGAAGAATCCATACAGCAAGGTCTATGTATAGATACCACTGTGCATCAGCACAGGGAATACAATTAACCTTAGAGAGCAGTAGCAGTAAAAAGGAACAGAACAAACTGAAATAATAAAGCTGGCTCTGCACTCTACTATGGTGTCACGGACAGATTGTGCTGGAAAGCATCAGCTCTGTGGAGCTTTGGGGTGAGGGGGGTTAATTATCTCTCTGTGAAACATTCATTACAGCACCTGGAACTACACAGAACTCACCGGGCTGCAAGTTCATTGAGAGGTTCATGATCCTTTGGAGCAAACCCAGAGTCATTCTGGCATGAAACCTTTTCACTTTGCTCCCCACTCAACTAGAGCTCTGCCTCTTATATGCTGCAGTGCTGATGCTTTTTCTCTGCTATTCCTGTGATTTTGGCTTTGACTGTCATTTGCTGTGTTTGTGCAATATGTAGCACAATGGGGCCCTGATACGTACATGGAGCCTCTGGGTGGGAGTGTGATACAAATAATAATGTTTCTGAGAAGCCAGGACATTTTGGCTGTGCTGTCTTTCAGATCATGTAATTTCTTCACACCCTTCACTGACCAGCCATATTCCAGTGTGATTTTAAGCCTCTTGTCCTAACCATTGAAACCCATCTTGCTTTTACCCTGTCACCCATCTTACCTCTTACTAGTTTGCATAGCTCCTTAATGCTGGTTTGATTGTCCGATTTTTAACCACAAAAAATCATCTATGCTTTCATTTACTCTCCTACTCTTCCACAGAACAATTCAAGCAGTCAGCAGATCCTGTGCTGTTACAGCCTTCTTTCAGTTTCATACTCGCTCTGATGCGTACCGGAAATCTCATACACAAACGTGGGCAGGAAACTGCATAGTCAGAGGCTGGAAAATCAAATTAATTGGTCAATATATACATAAAAGACCTTAAAGGATATCTGGCATTGTGCAAGTATAACTCAAACCATAGCTCTGGGGTGTCAGGGCTTCAGGAGTTTCTCACTTCTCCACCATTTCCTTTTCATTTCTGCAGCACAAGGGTCTGTCTTGCTCAGCTGGATATGCTAAGGGGCTGCACTGCAATGAGGCTGCATTGCAAACAGGACCAGTATTCAAAACAATCTCCATCTTCGCTTTTTCAGGCTTTGTTTGGAAAAGTTTTGAATCATCTCTTAAATTATGTAACAGATTGACACAATGGCAGGAATTAATTTCTCTTCAACTCTGAATATGCTAAACTCTGTAAGGGCAGTCTCTGAGGGCTGGGAAATGTAGCTTTGGATTCCTTGAGGTGGAGTACAAAGCTAAATTTACTTCTTCCACCTGTTGGTATTATATAAAAGCTAGGAGAAGTCAGAATTTCTTTATTTAAGATAAAGTATTGCAACCTGGAATTTCTGATCTGGTCAGTAGACCCTCAGAAATTCAAGTAGATCAGAATTGCTTGAGGAAGAAAGGTAAGACAAGAAATCCAGTATGCGAATCTTCCTAAACTTACCTGAGAGTTTTTGACAAGTTCACTCAGCTGAGTAGCATGAAGCTTGAAATTACTGGGAATCTCCACAGTTTAATTCAGAGGCACCAAAGGAGACTGTGTTCTTCCAAAGTTCAGTCCAAACTGGCTGGGTATCTTGGGAAGCATGTCTGAATTTAAACATGTAAATCCCCACTAATCTTCTCTCCCTGCATGTGAGGTCCTTGCACTTCCCCCCTGAAGTCAAGAATGAAATAATCAAGACACAACAGGGAGAGGAATGGCAACTGTGTCAGAACAGGGGTGAGATCTGCTATGTCAGTGGGAACTAGATTAGATGGGATTTAAAGTTGTAACTCCTGAGGACAGAGTTGACGGGTTTTTGTCAAAGGGTCAGAGAGACTGTATAAAAAGTAAGATGTGAGAGATTGTGAATAAGAAGAGACTAAGGATTAACAATAAGTGAGCAAACAGTAGGAAGGAGTAGAAAAACATAGATGAGAGCTGAGGTACAGAAAAGGTCAGAACTGAGCTCTGACAGGAAAACAGGAAAGCCAATAAATACGGAGAAAGACTTTCACTGACAGCATTCCAAAGGGGTTACTTAATATCAAAGGCCACGTTGTGTGGCATTGCCCCATAAATAAGGCCAGTAATCTAGGCTGAAATTACAGGCCCTGGTCCACTTAAGAAAAGATAACCTTGAGAGCAACATGAACAGCTTCAGAAAAGACACTGTAACATTGCTGCAAGTTTGATGTGTATAAGATAAATGTTGAAAGGATTAATCCACACAACATGAAAGACAAATGCAGTGAAAAACTGAAGGGGATGGAGGAAAATGGGCTGAAGGAAAGTTCTGTTCCTTTCCATTTTCTGGAAAATTCAGCAAAATGTAAATGTTGCTATTATAAATAGCATCTTCAGCTAGTAACTGTTTGGGTTCCCTCTCTACTCCACTCTTTTTGTTTTGCATTAGTCCAGCAAGAGTTCCATAATCTCTTTCACTTTCTCTCTCTATCCCTTCACTGTTATCCCAATGTAATGACCTCTTTTTCTTCTCTTTGTGTCCCATTCCATCTTTCCCTCCTGATCACTACCCCAGAGAGACTTGGAAGGCAGTGGGTCAACCAGGGAGGGGTGGCTATATGAGGAGGAGGAGGAGAAATCTGTGAGTCCAGAAGTTCAGGACTGCATCTTTTGTGTTTGCCAGGATCTCCCTAGCAGTCCAGCCCAGCTGTCCACTGCCAACCAGCAGCAAATCTCCCTCTCTACCCACAAACACAGGAGCTGAGGTGAGTGAGACTGTAGAATTTAGATAATGACTACAGAAAAAATTCCATGCATTTGCATAGGAATGAAGAGTCAGATAGTGGGTCAAAGACTGTGCTAGATACCCTGAAAGATTTTCAGAAATGCTTTAACAACCTTAGCGCCTCATTCTTACTATCTGGTTGTCTCAAAATGAAATTCTAAAACTTCATCAGAAAACCCCAATGATACATGTGAAAGTTGCTTTGATGACATAAATTACCAAATAGAAATTAAATGTTATTGATGATTTCAAATATTATTACTGTTCTCTGACAGAAATTTAAATGACCTTAAAATACCTTTCAATGCAGTTCACTTTTTCATGAGGTCATGGAGAAGGTAAGCTGTCAAAAAGGGAGACAAAAGTATTAGTGGCATGGCTGAAATACTTTGGATTATGAGGAATAATTTGGGTTGTAGTGTCTGTCTTGAAAATGCAGACTAGATATTTTCCACTCTATTATTCCATCACATCTGTTTTTAAAGTTATTTCTTTCCCCAGGGTTGACAGTATGATCAGGTCAGAGCTTGTAACCCAACCAAAATGACTTTAAACAGGAAGTACCACCACAGATGAGAGGCAGTAGTAGACTAGGCTGGCATTTGCACTACAATACAGGAAAATAATGCATTTGCACAGCCCAGCAGTTAGTCAGTTCTGCTGTACATGGCAGTGGACTACAAGCCTACGTCTGAGCAGCTGATGCATCTCTGTTGAATTGAATCACAAGTTCTTATATAATGTAATCTGTTCTCATTCATTCATCTTGGGCCAAAAATGTCTTGAAGATGGACAAAAACGGGAGAAAAATAGAGTTAATGCAACTTTCTTAGCCCGTCACTGAGTTGTGAAGAATCTGTTTCATTGCTGTAAAGATGATGAGGATAATGATATTGTTTCTAAGGGAGAAATCATGGAACTCTTCACAGCACTTTTTTTTTTCCGTATTATTATGAAAGGAAAAAATACTACTTTTATTATTTGGAATGATTTTGATTCAATTGAAATAGAATTTTAGAGGGCAATAGTGCGATTAAAAAAAAAAATAGAAAAAGAAAATTCTACCATTTCTTTTCCTTCTACTCCAATTGAAAAAAACAAGTGGCATAAAGATATACCAAGTGAATGTAGGTAACGCAGCTAGAAATTTCTGGAGCCACTATGCTCATTTCAAAGGACAAATATTTTTTCTGTGCATTCTAAACAGTGACTAAAAGTATGTGCAAGCTCTTCCTTGCTTTCTCAAAGAATGAGAAAATCACATTCTTAAAGTTTTCTAAATCATGGTCCTGAGATCAGTTGATGACTTTTCCCTAATTTGCCGCAACCCTAATTAGTTTATTGACTACTGTAATGCCACTGGTGAATGCCTTATAATTTCATTTAATTAGAAGAAAGCCTTTTAGTTAACAATGGAAATAATTAATCTCTTTTAAAGAAAGGACTAGAAAGGAATAGTTTGCTTGCTCGTGTATTGTTTGAATCAAACAAAAAAAAAAGAAAGAAAGAAAATAAATAACAGGCTCAAAAATAAAGCTAGAAGGGAAAGGAAATACTATCTTCCTCCTCAGTTTTCAAGATTACTTTCTTTTGTTTACAAATCATTTCTGTCAACTTGCTGGTTAAACCATCATTCAGACAACTTGCATTTTGAGTAAGAATCAAGCTAAAAGCATTCATTCAGTCTGGCCTGGTAAATCAATGGAGTAGAAGGTGCTTAGCAGATAAGTTGTGCCTCTCATCTGTCAGTTTGGCTTCTAAACCTCCATAGACTTAGCAAACTTGTTACAAGCTGAAGTGCTGATTCAAAAGTGTTTGAAATGTTGCTTCAGATGTAAAAGTAGTTTGGATCAGGTTTTAGGCACAGCATCTTTATTTAAGGTATAGAATGGCATTTTCCCTCTTAGATGGGTGCAGTAGTGCTCAGTATGAGGAGGAAGTCAGGGCTGATCTGAAGCTGAACTAACTGCTTCTGTTTCCTTTAGGCTTCCTAGAGCTCAAATATAAGACAGTTGGCTTGTCTTGAAATAAACTATGATTGAACTAGTTCTTGTCCAGCTGAAGTATGTGCAAGAGATTTCATCATCAGACTTCTTTTGACCAAAACCAAATTGGGTCAGTTTGTGTGGTCTAGGTTTCAAGTTTGCAGGTACAGAAAATCTGAATAGGTTGGTCAAAAACAAGAAGTCCTATCTCATGAACACCTTTTATTCCAGAGACTGAGGATTACTGGGGACTCATGAATGCACTAGAGACTTTGCTGTTCCAGAGATCTAGATTATCTCCAGAAGGGGCACAGGTTACTGTGTCAATATAAAATTCTAAAATTAGAGAAGAGTTCATGGATTTGTGTTGCTTTTCCTAGAACTGGAGATGCAGAAATCTCTCTTCTGTAGATCAGATAGAAATGTACGTGAGCTCTCCAGCCAAATTCAAAAGTGTTTTCTTCACAAGCTTCTTCCTTTAATTAGAATAGCAAATGGGGGAAAAGGACCCTTTTACAAGGCAATATTCACAGATATCACTATACCTGATTCCTTTTTCGTAATGAAAGTCTGTTTTGTTTCCATGTTTGGGCCTAGCTCTTTTCTATACTCACAGGGATAACATGAACCATTCTGACCTCAATTCATCAGTTAATGGGGCTCTACAATAAAGTGAAACTCTCCAGCAGAGAACAATGCTACAGCCACTGTTTGTGATGTGCAGTGCTGTGGCTTATTCTCTGTTGTCAAGCAGAGAAGGGGATGAACTCTTCGTCTCATCTGTAGGAAGCAAGCTGCTTGGAAACCTCTGGTAAAACGTTTATTTTGATGAGCTCACTTTCATCTGAGCCTGCAGCATTTGATATTCTTCGGTTGCTCCCTTACTGAACACTGTTGAGTCTGAGGGTGAATTGCCATTCATATCTATCAAGTGATGTATTTCTGCACTTGTGTAGCATCAGCAATCAAGGATCTCAAAATACTTTACTAACTTTAGTGAGTAGGGCTTCACAACACTCCTGGGAGGTGCAGAAGTACTGTTAACCCAATTTAATAGATAAGGAAAGAAAGATGCAGAGAAATCAGCAGCTGCATATTCAGACCCCTGCCTCCACCTGCATGTATATTTTTTCAAATTTTTGTTCATACATATAGAAAAAAAAAATACCCCTAGAAATGAAAATTAAAAGTTGTATTTACTGGTTCCTTTGGGAGAAAAGGGTTCACTGAGAGTACATTTCAGTTTTAAGGCATTCAGGAATGTTCCAAATTTTTGAATAGCCATAGAGGTACTTACAAAACAAAACAAAACAAAAAACTGTCCCTTGTCGTTGTGGTCAAGGTTCCTTAGGAAATTGCTGCTCCAGTTAGCCACTGAGATTTTCTGTTAGTGAAACATAATTTTTTGGGGCAGTAGTTTGCCCTTGAAGCACCACCTGTGAGTCTCCTGGGGACACTAAGTATTTCTATTTTTCCACTCCCGCTCCTGCAGTTCGGCTGAAAAGCCTGTGTGACCGGTCTGGGCTGCCTTCCTCCTGGATGAGAACCGCGTGAAATTGCCTTTTAAATGAATCAATACCATTCCTAAAAGCAACAGTAGGGGATGCTGTGGGGTAAAAAAACAATCCTCCCTGCTTCCGCCCCCCCCAGCTCCCTCCCGGCCTCTACATGAGAGCACAAAGCACTTTTAGGAGTAGAAACCCGGCATAAAATTCAAACCAGTTGTGTTTTGGGCGAACATAGAGCATTAATTAAAGGGCCATCTAGGTCACTGTTGAATAATTAGTTTTCATTTCTATTTTCAAATTGGAAATGATAATTTTATTTAATTCCACTGCAAAAGTGATGAGGAGAAGCCAGGTGGCAAGCAGTTTGATTGGATTGTTTCTGATCTTCTAAATGGAAAGATTTGAAAAGTTCAACACCATGGCAAAATGGATATTTTCCACATTTGTATCAGTTAATTAGTTCAGACTGAGGGAGGACACATCACGTAAAAAAGACCTTCCTCCGGGCATTTACCGAATGTCTAGAAACCATGAACTGAATGTTTCCGAGAAGTTAGGAGCACATCTGAAAGAAAATCTTTGTTGACAGAATCCCAGAAAAATAATCTCCTGAAAATCAAATATAATTAGTTATTAGGTTCTACATATTTACAAATGATCAGGGGTAGGAGAACATATTCCTTTATCAAGCTCTTAGTACTGAAATCTACTTCATCTAATTCATCTTACTACAGAGGCTTCTGAATGCTTTACTGTTGCCTTATCATAATCGGAGATGTGATAAGGCTGTAGAAATCCTGGAAGAATCTCTGATAATGGTCCTTGTAGCTATGATAAGGGTAATCAAATGCCAGGTTTCAGGGCTTAAACTAATTGCCTGTGGAGGTCGGAAGGAAATGTTTCCTCCCACGTGCTGTGCTGCAACAGTTATCAGGGAACATAACACACGTAGGAGTGAGATGGTGTCCCAGAATTAAACTTTTCTGTGAGATTTTGTTTGCCATTTATTTATTGCCATCTGGCAGGGCACCAGACCTGCTGGACCATGTAACTACCTTGGTATAACAAATCTTATGGGAAAGCAATTCTATTCAGACATGCAATACAGTGTTAATCCTTAGATTTTTTGACAACAGACAATATATTCTGACAAAGACTGTCTTATTAGCTCTGCTAATAAATGTGCCTGTGCTGGAAAGGATAAATAGATTACCTCAACGTGAGCTACTGCTAGAGAAGAAATATACATTTCATGCATGCAGTGGAACTGCCATGCCCTTTGCGAATGATGAGGTGTTTTTTTTCACACTGAATTCATGCTGCATGTCATGCCTGGTTGCTACATACACCTGATGACTGGGGAAACCTGTACTCTTTCCTAGACGGTTTCCCTATAAATATTTTAAAGTCACATCTGCATGGTTAAAAATGTCATACCCCATCATTTACATGAATGATACATCCCTGAATCAAATTCGTTCCTAATATAGGTCCAGTGATAGCAATGCAGCTTAATCCATGCATTCGGGTAGCTGATTAATTCCAGAAGATAAGGTGCTGAAGAGAAAAATTAGTGTGGTGTCTCCTTTTAAATTGGTTGAATCATGTAAGCTTATGAAACACCCAAGACTCAAAACCCAGTAGTAGAAGAGGGACGAGGATTTCTTTTTGACATGTTTTTCTCATGCTACGATTGATTTGCTTGCTGATCAAATCTTTGTGCTCCCATTGCTGCAGGCATCAATTTCTCTTATCAGTTGGCTGTGCATCTATCCAGAGTTTATGCAATGGTGGCCATAGGCTAACATACGTTCTGCCTTAAATTCCTGTAATGTTGGTACTTCGCTGGACTGAAGTCATTGAACACTGAAAAGAAAATTACAAATGACAGCCATTAAGTAAACTCTGGTAATAGTTTTAGCTGGATGATGTATGTTTTTTTTTCTGCTTATAATAGACATGGTAGCAGGCTTGAGGAAAACAGAAATAAAGTGTTCTTTTACATGGCATGTAAAAATACGCTGGTTTATGTATGACCCAGAAGCCATTGCCATATACTGTGTGTAATAGGCCATTGGAGGACAGGCCCCCTGCTGGCTGTTATATGAGGGCCTGAGTGTGGGCCCTTGGTGAAGAAACCCCTTTCATTCCTTAAGCAATGTGGGTATGTGAGAGGATACAGGATGGCATGAGTGGCTCCGTGCATGCTCCTGTGCTGTGGAGGAGTAGGCAGAAGAAGCATGACCAGGGGTTCCCCCTTCAGTCCCTAGGGAGATGCTATTAAATTGTGCCTCTCACCCTTGGTCCCTGCCTGAGTTACCTTACATTTGCACTATTTTCCTATGAAAAAAAAACACAAAACAAAACAAACAAACAAAAAAACACATCCATTTGCTACTGACCCAACTACAAATAAATTTAGCAGAGAAGTAACTGAATGTATTATAAATAAACCATTATTCAGGTTTTAAAAGCTTCCTTTTAAAAGCTCCTTCAAAATGCAGATGTTATCTATGGGCTGTGGAACGATGGAAAAAAAATCTTGTGACTAGGAGGAATGAAATAAAAGGAGGAAAACTGAGAAGAATAAGAATATAAACCAATAAAAAGAAAGTTTGTGATGGGCAATACTCTGGCTTGGAGCAGAATTCAAACAATATCATATCAAATATGTGTTTATTCCAATTAACTTTATGACAGGCACATTCAGGCAGATTTAAATGCAGCTCTTAATTGGTGTACTTTCCAGGGCATGGTAGGTGTTTGATCATTTTAGATAGCAGAACAGCAGAAGGGAAAATTAAATTGACAGAGTGCAGAGAGGGAAGATGAAAGTTACATGTGGCGTGGAACAATAAACTATTACTACAAATGTTAGTAATTAGATCACATCTATTTGTTATTGATTTTTTTCCCCTTTCTTGTTATATAGTTATTTATTGTGATTGGAATTCATTGCCAATTCCCCAAAGTGATACAGGCTGAAGTCTGACTCTGACTCCTTGGCTGTACCGATTTTTCTCTGGTGCTGGATGCAAGACCAAATGAGCGACCTTCCCTTTAGAGCTCTCTAAAAATGGGGTCATTCCCCAGCGAGTAACAGAAGACCCGAGCACAGCAAAGACCTTTGCTAGCTGCCTGTCTACCCTGGCAATCACAGCGCATGTGCCCGGCTTTACCTGCTTCTTATGTGCTATTGACTTTGAATAACCCAAGGTTAAACACGTGCTAAGTGCTTTGCTTTGCATGCTGAGCCTGAACCGGGGGAGGGAGTGGTGACAGGTTTGTTAGTTCTGATACCAGCCCTACAGTCCCCTCCTGGTGCTGTGCTCGTATCCAGGCCGGCAGTGATCAGAACAGCCGCACTGTCAAGCAGCAATGCGAAGTTCCTTAGGACAGCTCATTAGCAACAACAACATCCTCTCACGTGCCTGGAAAAATAAAGGCTCCGTATTTGCATTTTCCAAAAGGCTGTTTGCTGCAGAAATTTGAGGCAATCCACGGACCTTGCCTGTTGATGCTCACTGAGAACATTAATTGTCTCCAATCATTGTTAGAGCATCTGTTTCACATTTTGACAAGTGCACTTATCTCCTCCTTCACTCCTACCCCTCCCTTTCACATTCCTCGACTAAAGATAATGAATAAATTACAGAGATATGACAAACGTGTCGATAATCAAGATGAAAAACAAATGAACTGGAAGTGGCTGTGTTTCTACACGAAGCTGTAAATTACTTTCTTTTCTTGTGCAGTGAAACTTCTGGTTTGGCATCTAAAAATACCAGCACATGAGAAGATTATTAGAAGTGTTCTGGTAAAGAGTGCTTTCAACAGCAAAGCCTGCTGGCCTCTCACCTTGCTGAGGAGAAGATGAGGATCCAAGGAGGAGCCAGGAAGGGCTGAAAACAACATGAGAACCAGACAGCTGGAGGGTCAGAGTGGTGAGGAAGGAGTTAAAGCATTTAATTCTAATTAGAATGTAATGAGTTGGCATTATGCTTATGAAAGCAAAAGACTGGGCAGAGGCAGTTACAGTGACAGAAGACAAAAAGTGGAAAGTTTTGTTTACCCACCTTCCACAGCAGCTCAGACCTCCTGCACAAGACCCCAGGCATTTCACAACCCCTTTCCGTGAAACAGCTTTTCTACAGCAGATTCATGCTAAATGCTCCCACTGGTGCACAAGGCAATGAGTGTGGCAGCCTGCCTGCTGCTCATGTCCATGGTGTATGTATATCAGCAGTGGGCAGACAGTGAGCAGCTGCACCTTGGACGTGGTACAGCATCTTCACCGCACTTGGCAGTACCAGTGGTAGTTGCAGTCCCATCATGTTTCGCCCAGTAAACCCACATTTGGTACTAGTTGAAAGCACAGGTTATTTTGACCTTCAGGCTCCAGACACATTTAATAGACTAGAGTGCTTCTAACCTTCAGTATCCTCTGCTGTTCCAGCTGTAGGGTCTGCCCACAGCCCAGGCAGTGAATTTGTCCCCTTATCTGCAGCTTTATTACTTTTATCAGCAACTGAATCTGCTCACAATTCGTCTAAATGATGAATTTACGAAAGCTACAATATTAGTTTAGTTTCATGTCTCTCCAGGACAATGCTAAAGAAGAAAGAACTATGCATGTGTTGCAAGACCAGCTTCTGCATCTATAAACTGGCATAAAATCAGGCTTTGCAGCAAAATTATGTTGGTTTATACCCTTTTAAAAATTGAATTGCTTAAGAATATATTGAAAATTTGCATGGGGATATTAGAATTCCCAGCCTCCATATTTTAACCACTATCCCTTATGAGCTGAAATGGATGCACTATACCGTTAAATAATTAAATTAAATTAAATGCTATTTACCTAAAAGTTTCCACAGTACTTTTTGCCAGAATATGGAGGGTTATGAAGCCTATTAATCTAATTCATCTTTTGGTTTTAAAAATTTCATAAACTTGTGGCATTCTTGTTCATTAAAATTCAAAACTGGATAAATAAGGAATAATTTAAGCTCACATTATTTTTATATGTGGAGAAGATTGAGACATATGTAGAAAACAATCCCTACATAAATAGATTATGCCATTATTCCAGTAGAATTACTTTGTTTCTGCGATGTAATAATTACTTGGGGTGGGCACAGTGATGGGGATGATTATAATTAGCATTTTTCAGCATTGTGACATTTTAAAAGACCCTTGCCAAGCTGTTGGGGGATATATTTCTAAGTACCATCAACCTCATGATACAGATGAGTAAACTCAGGCATACGTGAATTAACAGCACACTTACAGCAGAAAAAGTCACTGAAAGAATTCATCTAGGGACTTCCCAACTCAAATGTAACATTTTCGTCCAGGCCTGAAATAAGTTAATTACCTTTCAAGTTCATTAATAACATAAGTCTATAATTTGAAGGCTATTCCAGCATCTCTCTGTGTTACTCACTGAACTCCTATCTGCAGTTCACAGGAGGATCCTCACTGTTGGTGGATGCAGGCACGTCCCTGCTGCAGACCTGGCTGGTGGTGGGACAGGAGATGGGGACACCTGCAGAAACATCACTGAAAGCCCAGGTGTGTAGCCACCCCCAAAACCCCACTGTCTGCAATGGTTTTGCTAACAGTACCTAGGTTTTCCAGCCTTCACCAGAGCAAGAGCAGAACTATGGCACAGTTGTGTTGGCCTGTTGAGGTAATGACATGTTGACATATTGAGAATTACATACAGTCTACTTCTTGAGCACACTTTGCTTCCTCCTAGCTTATAAATTCTTATACAGATTGCCCTGCATTTTCTCTTTTAAATTCTTGTCTGGGCTGTAGCTGTTGGCACTCTAGGAACACAAATTGCTGCCTTGATCCGAGGTGACTTTTGAATGTGTCAGGCACAGGAGCCGAAGGACTCCACCAGCTTTCAGCAGTGCAGGGTCTCCTCTGCCACTGAGCGCACCTGCTGCTCAGCAGAGTGTTTCAGACTCAGTTGTTCATTTCATTCAGCACCTTTTGGGTTTCAACACAGAGCTCCTTCCTGTGGAAGTCTTTGGCTTTCAGTAATAGCTTTCTCCCACAATGTTAACAGATAAGAAATGTAGATATTATTATAAACACGTGGTGGTTCCTGAGAAATGTGTGTGAAGCTCTTTGCCCTGGTGGCTATAGAACATCCCTGCCTGGGAGGGAGACAGGCTTCACTGCACTGGGGCTAGGAAGTGGTAAGATGGGCTATTTAGCAGGGACAAAGAACTGTGCAGATGGGGTATTGCTCTGGCGTTGAATGTAAGAAAACTAGTTTTGTAGATGATCATAAAACACCTCCTCGCTGCTGCCTGGTGCTGCAGTAGAGCTCTGAGTGCAGTAGTTGTTCTACAGAGGTGGGCAAACTGCACAGCACCACAGCCATTGCCCCTGAAATTTCCCTTTTCGTTGGAACAACAATGAAAACTCACATTGTGTGGTGTGGGGAGCTGCAAGCCAAGATAATGTCCATTGTAAACACAGTGCAGTATCAGCAGAAGAAGCCTCCAATCACCTTTGAATTCTGACTAGATCTGGAAGTTTCAGATAAGAGTAACCCTGTTTTCTCTGAGATAATCCCCTTAATATCCAGCCAAAGAAGTCTGCTAAAACTTTAGAGTACTTGTTTGAATACAGTATTTTAGTCTTTAAAGTTCATAGATACTGCATTTCTCCCCCTTTACCCTAGGATAATACACCTCGATGGCATTTGCGCTACGCAAATATTTTTCTCTTGAGCCTCTTTAGGAACACACAAGAAACACAAACTCCATTAAAATTGGTTAACCAAACGCGTATAGATCAAGACTTGTTTTCACATGAAAAAAATAGTAAGGATCTCCTCCTCCCTTCCTGTATGAAATGAGAGTTCAAAGAAGCTATACTTTCAGATACTATAATTAGGTTTAATTTAAAAAAAAAAAAAAAAAGAACTCTTTCCTCTTGGTTAATATAAGGCTTCCTCAAGAAAATTTCAAATGCATTAAAGAGTGATTTTCTTTTTCATTTCAAAAAGCTTCTCTTTAATTTAAAAGTTAAAAGACCTTTAAGGCCAATATTAGCGATGGAAGCACAGCTGAACTTTTTTGAGGGGAGGATAACTGTAATATCAACAACTTGTTAGAGAGGAAGAATGGTTCAATGGGTAGGAACCTGTCTTTGGACTCACAGAACAGTGAATTTTCTTTAGAGACTACCAAATTAATGATTAATCAGTTTTAGGAAATGAGAGTGTTTGTGGGTACAGCTTCCTGTTTTAATAGGTTTTCACAAAATTTAAAAAAAAAAAGATCAAAATATTTCATTCTGACAATCTTCAAACAAAATGTTTTGGCATTTTAAAATGGTATTTTTATTTTGACTTTTAAAATTAGCTGAAGTCATAAAATATGGTAAATAGCTTTTTCTTTGGCAGAAAAATTTGTCTTCCATTGAGAGAAAGGTTTAGGTCAATGAAAGACATGCTCCATCTCAACATACATGCTGCACACCCCTCTGTTTCCCTGGAAGTCTTTAATAACTATTTTTACTATCAGGATAAACTGAAAAATATGTTCAATTTTCCAGCTGCTATATGCAGTATCTCCATACAGTTTTTAGAAGCTTAGAATTTAGTTACTGTTGTGCAGTAGAGTCCCTGGGTAACGTTGGTGGACTCCGACATGGATTTGCAAGAACATTCACATGAAATTTATATCTGATTTAGGCAACAAAGTTTAAATTCTAATCCTTGAAAATACTGATGAAGTTTTCCTGAGGGAGTTTACCTCCCATTCCACTGCAGTGTGGGCATTTGTAGTCCCAAAGAACTGGGGATTCTTCTCTTCCAGAGCAACGTAAGTCAGACTATGTTGATGCCTAACACTATAAATGATCTTTTGCCTTATGCAGCTGGTGATATTCAAGATTTACACAGGAAGAAATATAAAGATAATCTTACAGAGACCTGCTGAAATCTTCTCATACATATCAGAAAGTGACCCAGTGGCCTCCAGAAGAGGAAGACAGCAGAGTCCTAAAACAGCATGACTAAAGCTGTCCTGTCCAGTGGACAAGTAACCAAGTCCACTATTCCATATTCATGATTACGTGGTGGGTAATTGATATAGGATAAATACTCGGGCTTAAGCTCTGCTAGCATGCTAAATAGTAAACAAGACATTTAAAGATAGTCCTTTCTAAAAACATTTACTGTCTAAATGAGGCAGGAACAAAGTATGTTCCATGTTCTCGATAGTGAGGGTCTTCCTTTCTTTCAGTGCTCTCCTTGGGATGGATTTGAAAGAAGAGGGAGGTGTGGCCTGAGGCATGTGAATTTGAGAAGAACTAGGAACTGGTGCTCTTGATCCGTACTTGGGAAGAAGGGACCCCACCTGTACATAGCATCCAGCAGGCAATGCTTTTTTTCAGGAAACTCTGGCGTAAAAATCAAGATCAAGACCAAAAGATAAAATTCCTCAACTCAGAAGTGGTCCTGCTGGGAAACATGATGATGTGGAAAATGTTTATACTGCACTTACGTATATTGTGTCTGTTCTGGCAAAAGAGAGAAGCTTTCCCTCTCCAGGACTACCCATAAAAAATGCTTCACCTGTGTACAGGCGACTTGAAATTAAAACAAAATGCCTCATCAAATAGATGTAACACTATCCCATATTGTCAGTGACTAAATTCCAGTTGTTTGGTCTCAGTTTGAAGTGCATTATAGTTTAATTGCATCCAGCATATGGTCCAGGTTTAGTGGATCAAAACAAACATAAAATCCTAGGAAAAAGCTATTTAAACACAATAATATCCAAAGTTAATTCTATGTAATAGCCAGTGTGGGGAGATGGTTTTCTACTTTTTAATATTAACCACTAAAAATTTTCTGGCAAGATTTTTCTATTTAAAATAGAAAATATTTTTAAAAGTGAGCTTTAAAAGAGACTATGTTGCTACAGTAAACAATAACTTACATTTATATAATGATTCTTAATGCATTACAAAAAAATACTGTGAATTTTAGTATGTATTTCATATCTTAATAAAAAAATTTAGTCATATTACTTTTTTGGCTAATATTACTTATGCTAATAACACTTCTTAGCAGTTCTTGCTAACAGTACTTACATGAGGTACCTACAGCTTTTATATCCTATTATTTTTATCTTTTCTCAGCATTTTTTTTTTCCAGTTGTCAGTTTATTTTTTTTAGGTAGTCAATTCTGCTTTATTTTATTCTAATGAGAAAAAAAAACATACTCTAAATAACTTAAAAAGAGAAATCTGAAAATGAGATGAAAAGATTTTTGTTGTTCTGTCTTGCCTGCCCACCTCAACTTTTCCCCTTCTCAATAGCAGCTGAAAGTTATAGTTGTTGAAATGCTATAAGTACGTTTGAAACTCAGGTTCAAAACATTGTTAGCCTGGTCATTTCATGATTTATAGTTAATGACTGGAACTTATGGCATTAGCAGTTCATTGAATTAGTTACTAAAACTTGGCTAAAAAAAAGGGTTATATAATGAATTTACATTTTCAAGGCAAAATCTTTTGGCTATTCATTTTGAAGTAATGTATTGAGACTAAATACAGATTTGTTTTATTTTTAAATAGAGACACATGAAAACTCTGTGTCAAAAAGTATTGGTTTTATATAAAAAATATTTCCACTGGCAAATTTGGATCAGAATCCAAAACCGTAATTCAATTCTGTTCCCAAACAGCATATTTCTGAAAGAGTAATCTAAATTTACTGTTACCCATCATATTGCAGCATTCTTCCATGAAAAGGCACTATCAGAGTCATTAGTGGAGAAGCTGTGAAAGATAAAAGGAGAAAAAGCCCTTTGCAGCCAACTGATCATTTATTGAAATTATGAAAGGATGTTTGACCTCTTATTACATAGCGGAATTAGTTCAGAACTGTGCACTTTATTCTATAAAATGGAACCTTTATACACATATACATATATATATATACACACATATTTTCAAAGCCACAGTTGGCGAAAACAGGATTCCAGATTTGTTGTGCAGAAGTTAGAAGTTCTGATCACATTTACTTCAAAGTAAAATCAACGACACATCCCCTTCCATCACCAGAAGGATTCTGATAATGCTTAGACATTGATAAATGTTTAGTTTTCTTTTATTTCATTCTATTTGAAACAATTGATTTTGCTAATTTTTGTATAAAGAGACGTGATGTGTTCTCAGATAAATTTTTTCCCCAGAAACTTAATGTCATGAGTGGGTGACCTTGTGTCACTGTCATTACCAACTCAAAGACATTCATATAAATTTTTTATCCTAGATCAAAAAAGCAACCCCAAGTGTACTCTAGGAATGACATCCTCTGGAACAGGACCTTTCCTGAGGGAAATAATGCTTGGAGGAGGTTGCTGGCCTGGGGCAAAGCTTCCAGCATTCAGATTTTCCTACCAGTCATCAACTTCCAGGTAAAGCCTTTTGCTTTGATCAGTAATTCTCAGTTCTTTCTCTGCATATTCCCTTTATGTCTTCTGTAATATATTTTCTTCTTGACAGAATATTTGCTGTGCATTTTAGGAAGAAAGGTGTAGTTCTGAAGATTACAATACTTTATATTAAGCTGTAATATTAATTGTATGTTTTTTAAAATTTATTATTGTTGCTGATTGCAAATGGTGGTGTTACTCATATTTCAGTCTGCACTGCGTAGATGTCCAAAGTCCAAATACAATTATCAGTTGCCTTTTGCAAAGCATTCTACAAAGATGACAGGGAAAAAAAAAATCTCTTCTCTTACAACTGACAGTTAAGACAAACATTTCCCCTCAAGACAGTATTTGTAAATATGACAATATTTAAAGCACATGCTTAAGATCTGTTGAGGAGTAAGGCTCAGGATTTGAATGTAATAGTATTTAGCCACATATTGAAAGATAAGTGTGAGCTCAAATGCCATCCAGAATGGGTAAAAATTGAAGCTCCTATTGATAGGCTAGATGACCTCAAATCAGGACAAGAACAAAGCTATTCTTGAGAAAATTAGGTTATAGTTTTACCTGCTTTTGAAGATAACATTCCTAGTATAAGCACTCCCCTTCTCCCTTTACATCAAAGTCTTCACTGTGCTAGCACAGTAATTTGGGCACCCGTGTCATGAATCAGTTCTGTGTTTTTCACACATATGGATTTTTTATTTTTTTTGAGGAGGGATATTATTTTTCTCTTTGATCAGTATTCTAATCTGTTTCGTCGTGTACAAGTAAGAGCAACATAAACAAACAACAGTACTGGAGGAAGATAATGAAAGTTTCGTGTTGCTGCAGCTAAACGTCTGCTTTATACTGAATGAGCGTCAGTGACTTATTGAAGAATTGCCTTAGAAGTCTGTGGTAGATTCAGGGAATGAATGCATCTCAGAACTTTGTAGAAAAGGTCTCACTGGCTGCAACAAGGTAAGTATTTTATCCAAAGTTTATCAGTACGAAAAAGACAGGGAACTCCTGGAACGAGTCCAGCGGAGGACCACAAATATGATACGGGGCCTGGAGCATCTTCCCTATGAGGAAAGGCTGCGAGACATGGGTCTGTTCAGCCTGGAGAAGAGAAGACTGAGAGGGGATCTTATCAATGTGTATAAATACCTGAGGTGTGGGAGACAGACGGATTTGGCCAACCTCTTCTCAGTGGTTTGTGGGGATAGGACAAGGGGCAATGGCCACAAGATAGAGCACAGGAAGTTCCGTACCAGCATGCGAAAGAACTTCTTCACAGTGAGGGTGACAGAGCACTGGAACAGGCTGCCTAGGGAGGTTGTGGAGTCTCCCTCTCTGGAGATATTCAAGGCACGTCTGGACACCTACCTGGGCAGCCTGCTCTAAGGAGCCTGCTTTGGCGGGGGGTTGGACCCAATGATCTTTTGAGGTCCCTTCCAACCCCTTCGATTCTGTGATTCTGTGAAGTTTTCCTGTGAGCATAGATTATGTGCAACATAGGCTGTCCTCTGTTGAAAATAATATTATCCTTGAAATTTATCTTGGTTTCACAGACCAAAACAATTCTACTCAATTCATTACTCAGCAAGCAATTCTTCATCTTGGTTGTTCACCAAATCATTCATTTTCAAGGTACATTAACAATCTATACAAGTCTGAGACAAAAATGTCAACATCACCATAGTATCAGCTGAGGATCATTATAGAACAGTCCAAAACCCAAGGTTTTTTCATATGTTAAACTTAGTTATAAAACTTGATGTTAAATATTTTGTAAATTTAGTTCTTTGAGAATAAAAATACTGTCCAGTTTTCTGAGAAGTTAATTAAAATTCCACAGACAAAAAATTGTGGTCGATAACAGGTACAGCATGGCATCAAAATGACTGTTGTGGAGTCCTTTAAAATGATACACATGCTCAGACATCTTGTAGCAATCACATTTTAGAAATAGAAAATAATTTACTAATGAGGAGAAAAGGAAGAGGTGATGCCAAATCATGAAGTACCAATTCATCAGAATTAAATATTTTACTAGAGCATTTATAAGAGCCATGCTAATCCGAGTTAGCTTTCTTTCACATTTTGAAAGGAAAAAATTAATAATGCCCTTCCAAAGATTAATAAATTTCACTGAAGGTCTTAGATAACTTATGGACTGTTTGTCTCTTTCTACGACTATAGACAGAGCCTAGGTGTTTAAAATTCAGTTTCTCTTTAAATGATGAATTTCTGCTGAAATAAAAAAAAATACTTCGTGAGTCTGTTCAGTAGAAAATTTGTCTTTTCTGGGCAAAAAAAATCAGATACATTTAATTTTAATGTATTAACCCACAACGTTAATAAAAGAATAGGAAACACTGACGTTTAAAAAAAAATATATAAATGAACAGGAACACTGGCTCCTTAACAATTCAGCTCTGTCAGGGTACAAGAGTAGACACTTTGACAGCGATGAAGATGCTGACTTCCCCAAGGTCCTTATGATCTTCTCTGCCCTCTAAAAATGCTGCTTACAAAAACCCACCTTTAATCAATCGATAAGCAGATTGATTTGTTCCCACTCCTCCCCAAATGTGAAATGATCTTTCCAGAGAGTGGCAACTCTATAACAGGATTAATTTCATCATTATCTCCTCCAAGTAGGGTGGTAAAATACTTTAAGAGGGAAACTAAAAATGTGAAGAAATAAAACTAGGTCTATATGCTAAAAAGTTCTAATGTCCTACAATTTAAATACTGCTAATACATCCTCTGAAAAGGTGGGATCTCATTTGTTCTTTGAAATCTTACTCAAGTCAAGAGTTACTTAAAATAAATGCCTGAGGTACAGCAATGACAAATCCTCAGCATGTCAGTTTCCCATTTAGCTTATCCATAGCCATACTTCCAAAGAAATTTATGGAATTGCATCATATGATGATGCAATTGTATTGATGATTAGTATTGTGACAAAGAATCTTACACCTTCCCTCCAACCTTCTTTTTTTTTTTTTTCCTTTGAAAAATCTTTGATGTTTCCTTTCTGTGTCTCTTTGCTCACTGGTAGACTTTCAAGCTTCTGTACACAGAGAATGAGAAATTTAAGGATATTGGTTGGGTATGTAATAAAAACAGGCTAAAAAAAAAAAAAAAGGCTTTGAATCCATGCTTGAATCATAAAATTTACTTTTCTTCCTGCAAATGTGGTGATTTTGTATGGTCCCACCTATACTCAACACCAAAAGTTTTGAATTACAGTGAACTTTCCAAACTATTTCTTAAATTTTCTTTTCATATTATCACTTGCCTTGTTGGGTATAATACTTCACCTTTAATTCTCCTGGGCTGCACTGATGAAAAGATGTGTCCCTTCCCTCTGTCCTCCTTCCCACTGACTACCTCTATTGCTTCACCTTCTCTGTTGTCCTAGGACAGCACGTTGGTGTGGAGTAGTGGTGAACCAGGCTGAGAACTGAGCTGGCCAAAAAATAATGCAGCAACAGCAAAACCAATTGACCTCCAATGCTCAGTGCTTTTTCAGAAACGGAGAAGAGTGGTAAATATTCTTTCTGTTAAATGAAATGAGTGTTGTGGAATGGGAAAGCTACAAAATGTCTATTGCCCAGGGGGGCAATACTACTTATGTTAAGTTTGAGCCTGTCTACCCTCAAACTGTAACCATGTGTTCCCATGGATTCCCTTTTGCCACCATTGATGGTTATCTAGCCATGCTGTAAACTGATTCAGGAATCCAAAATGGCAGAAAAGTAGAAGAGGGAAGTAAACAGTTTTCTACTGGTTTGACTCCTTGAACAGTCTCACAGTGTGATTGGATGAGTGATGGATTGAGTGTAAAGGAGGGATGAGAACAGACAGCTGGAAGCTGGAAGTGAGAGAAATAGGACCTCCTTTTGATGGCAGCTAACTGTTAGTTATATCAGCCTAGCTGTGTTTTCCAGATGCATTTTTTTTTTTTTCGTGGGACTGGCTGAGAATCCCAGAGTCTGGGGAGTGCTTGGCGAGCTGTGAATACTAGGAACTAGGAAACTGGAAACAAAGGTAGCAGACAATTTAAAGTTACAGATGTACACGTGATCCTATGTGTGTCCAGACCTCCTTAGGCACAAGCTTGTGCAGAGCTGGAAATCATAAGCAAGACATAAATAAAAAAGTAAAAATCAGAAAGTAAGCCCCACACTGGCCTTCTTTGCTACTGTTTTGGGGGAAATGGAACCTGGTGTGCTTCCCTTGTAAATAACTGTCCCTCTCTCAAAGAGTATCTTGTATCATTCACTTCAAACAATCCCATGTTCTGACTAATTGCTTAAACCAAAGTATTTATGAGACTATTGTCATCATCTGGAAAAATTAGACTGCATTGGTCATCTACTTTTTTTGGTGTTGTCATACAATAGAAAAAGGTTTGTTTTAGAGACAGTGCGTCTCAAGCAGGGAAAGCTTGCTGCAGAAAAACTGTACTGCAAGTCAGTGGTGAGCACTTACTGTTACCAGGGAAGACCTTACCATTATGGCAATTATAAATCACGTTAAACAAAAGCAGCAGTAATTACGGTTTTATTTGTGGGAATCACGACATGCGGTTATGAAGAAAAATTAGAGAGAGGGATGAGGTGGTTCATAATGGATGACATCTAATTCATAATATACAGAGATAAAGAATGGTTATTATACCTCACTGTCACCCCAGCCATCACTTACCAAGCCAGAACTAAAGATCCAGGTAAACATAACATCTGACCAGCTGTGCACAGCTGTAGAGAGCTATCAAAACCCAACTGCAGCTTAGTGGTTCTCTCTGAAATCTATCAGGAAGCAATTGCTGAAGCCTGTATTGACATCTCTTTTGACAACTGCCTAATCTCTTACAAGTTGTTGGTAAATGCTGCTTTACATCATCTTGTCACAAATTGTCAGAGGGGGTGGGAACAAGGGGAAACAAGCATATTTTTCAAAGTCTAGTTTAGGTGCAGTTTATCCCCAAAGCTTCCTGCACAGATTTGTTCCTCTCTCTTAGATCACAAAGAAACCAGCAGTGGGAAGACCTCACTGATGTTTCAAATCCAGAGAATTAATCTTGTCTAACTAAATCTAACCCACAGTGTTTGCAATTAATCCCACGCTTGACATTAAGACACCAATGTGAATTTTAATGGTCGTTTATATGCTTATCTTCCTTCTTCCATTTTCAATAGAGGCATTGTAAGTCACCAGATATGTGTATACGTCCAGGACCTTGAATGAACTAAAAGGGTATTTGTATAGGGATTTTGGTTACGGCCCATTTTCTAGATTACTAGGTCCAGTCAAGCAACCGAATCAAATTCTGAGTTTCTATCCACTTAAAAGTTTTTGCCTATTAAGTGTTTCATTTTTAATATCTGTGCACAGCCTAATTCTCCCAGGCACACAGTAGCTTCCTACCCTATCATTTCTTCTCTAAATAACACCATCCTCTTCTTCCTAGGTGCCAGACATCTTTTTGTGTCAGCCTGCCTCATTAAGTAACATAACCACATTAGAAGTTGTTCCCAATTGTATATCTTCACATATATTATATCTTCACAGTCCTCAACTCTTTGCTGTTTCAGACCTGAAAAGGGGGTTTTGTGTACCTGAAAATGTCTGTCCTTTCTGCATTTTGCTGATCTAATATCACTTCTCCTTACAAAATCTTATCTTGCTTACGTGTACATAGGCACAGTTCAATACTTAAAAGGAAAAAAAAAAAAGCTTACCCTATGGTTTATCACATTTGCCAGAATGTCAGAAAGTTTTTTTTTCTCTCTCTCTCTTTTTTTTTTTTTTTTCCTTTAGCTGTCCTGCCTTGCTAATTTCTAATCCAAATTTACTTCTCCACTGCAGGAATGGAGTACAGGGTTACCTCTTACATTGCAATCTGTGCTGATTTTAGCATGCAGTAAAACTTCAAATTCCTGCTATTTTTTTCTTTTCAGTGTAAATGTACCCTTACAGTATACTTACAAAGACTAGTCATGAAGTGTTAAAACCTCCTGAAAAAAAACCCAAACCCATCATACTGGCTTATAATTTAATAACTTTGTGAGACATTGCACACAATGTGCTAAAAGCTGGTGGTAGGAAGGGTGCCTTTTCTCTATCTGATCCCATCACTGGACAAATGGTAGTGCTGCTGATATTTGTGATTTACCTAGCTGTCAGAGGAGAGCATCAGCATAAACAAGACACTGATACTGCTATTGTTGTAGGCCCAGAACTTTTGATTCTTTCACATTGCCAGAGCTTTGTAAAAACAGAGATGCAATGGCAGGACTGTGGATGTATACGTAACTCCAGAGACTACCTGGAGCCAGCAGTTCATCTGCTTCTATTGGTACTCTACATTTTAACACAATAATCAGATTCAGCTCTAATTCAGACATGCTGACAGACATGGGAGGGGCTGGAGTCAGAAACAGAAACATGTCCTTTGCACCCTTGTAGTTAATCCAGTCAGTGTTTGGATTTTTAAGAGCTTTAGAACTAAGTTGTTAATAACCCTTCTGGCCTGAAAATGTCATTTAAAGCCTTGGAAGGAGAACAGAACAACTCCCCAAACCTCAAGCATTATAAGCATTATGAATCTGTTCTTTTAAAGTGCTTTTTCTCATGTGTCTGTCAGTTTGTTTGTTTTTATGGTTTTACAATGATACACTATGCTGAAAAAGAACAAGATTGGTCAGATTTTAGTAGGTGAGACCATTGCTAAAATCCCTTTATAGGAAGTAAAAGTTTATAAGAAGAAGCTGAACTCATTCAAGTCAAGTAGGAAACTGGTACTGTCCTATAGATTCTCAGTGATACAAGTTTCCCTGCTGGAAAAAAACTCCAAACCAGAGCTGCAGCCCCTGCAGCTGCTTTCTTCAGTCTAAAAACCACATCAGGGTACAGCCTTCTGTGCTTTATGTCAAGCATTTTGTAAATGTGAAGAGTCAAATTCACAGTTACTTTTAGCCAGTAAGCCTATTTGCAGAACTTTATAGAAAATTTCTCATGTGCTTGTCTGAACAAAGCAAAAATATTAAGTAATATTAAGAGCAGGAGAAACCATATTATTTTTAAAATTCTGGCTGATATGTATTTTAGCAGTTAAAAAAAAATAAAGAGGAAAGATGAAGGATAAAGAACAGTTCTGTTGAGCTGCCTGAAATGATGTTGACATTTGCTTTTTGTAGTCACAAAAAAAAAGCTAATTCTGGGTCTTAGCAATAGAAAAACTAATTGGGAAAATGTTAGAGAAAATTCAATTTTTATGTGGTAATTGGTGTTTCTATATCACACACACACAAAAAAAATGTAATGCCACAAATTCTCTGTCTTAAGAACATGACAGACACACAGTTTCTCTAAGAGAAATTTTATCAAAACATCTTAGAGCCTTTTTTTTTTTTTTTTTTTGAGAGAGAGTGTTAAAAAATAGTTCCCTGTTTAACTAGGAATCTTTCTCTGTGGAAACCAGAGGATTATTTCTATTGCAGACATCTGAGTGTAAGAATACTTTCCAGCTTCTGACAAACCAGGGAGAGAAGCAAGTGCAATAGCACTGGACATGTTCTCTTTCCCTGATGGGAAATGCTGTCTGAAGGAATTTGACCTTTATTTATTTATTTATTTATTTATTTATCCAGGATTTCTAGATGTATAATTACTGCAGAATAGTTCTAGCCCATCTGAAGGTCTCAGATGCCTGCATTGATCATACATACATCAGCTTAATGGTGTGAGGCAAGTGTAAAATAGAAAACAACTTTAATATTTCCCCAAAACATTGAATTTACTGGACAAGTAGAGATCATCAAAATAGAACAAGCACAGTAGGTCCAAAACTTCCCATTGTAGGACATCCTAGCTGACTGGGATGCTTGTCCTTTAGAGGGCATGAAGTGGACATTCTCATTCAAGAAGGCTTGTCTTATGCCTTGCAATTGTTCTCAAAACAGTGTAAAAAAATAATTAAAAAAAAGGAAAAAAAAAAGAAAGAAAAAGGAAAAATCTTACTTGATAAAATAAAAAAAGAGGACATGAAGAAGATACATGGAGAAGAACAAAGAAAGAAATAGAAAGGAAGACAAATTAGGATGCATTTCATCCTTGTTCTTTGATGAAGGTTATCAGGGGTCTGCAGAATCTTAGTGGTTTAGATTTTATTTCTTAAGGCTTTTGAGTACATATAGTATTGAGAAAAGTGATAAACCAGTTGTGTCATCACCAAAGGATCCTCCAAGAATTGCTTTTGGTTCCGATCACTTTTCCCAGTTTCCCAATGGTCTACCCTCTTAGCCTTTCAGTCCCCATTTTAGTCTAATTTCTGATTTATCCATTTTTTACCCTTGTTTTTGATTGCCACCCCACTCTTTAAACATACTTTGGATTGCTTTAAAACATTCTTTTTTGTATTTCGGGCTTTTTGAACCCTTCCCATCCATACAAAATAATGGACTGTGCCGTAGTAATGAAAAAACCCAAAACATTGTTTTCGTTTTCAACATGGAGCACATTACTAGAACATTTTTTTTTAACATTATTCCAATATTTTCTAAACCTTAAAAATTTCATCTTATTTTACGTTCAACAGTGAGGACAGACTTAGACTTATTTTTGTCTTATCTAAACCAGTCCTCCCATTTTCTTTTGGTAGGCATCAAGCATTAGGAACAAAACAGTGTACTCAAGAAAAACATTAGACGATGGCCTATTGTCCATTTCTGAATGCTGCTCAGCCATTTCTCTTTCCTATACATGGATAATATTTTGACTCATTCAAAATTCTTCCTTTTGGGAAAAGTCATAATATTTTATTATCTGGGTTACAAGTTCATTGGGAGAACAAATTGGAGGACACTAAATCTGGAGCTCTTAACATTTTATGTTATATCTTCAAGTATTTAGGAAAAGTAATTCCCTGTGTGAAAGAAAAATGGGAACAAATCTGACTAGAACAGCTCCGGTTGAAAACATAAACTGTTGCTATTACTGAGGAATAGCTAGTGGCCTGGAAAATCTCTGCCGCTGTCACATTTCACATACCTTTCCTTTTTCCATTTTAATCCACTAGTGATACAGTTACACAGAAAAATTTAACCTCTGTCAGAAAAACTTGTACCCTGTATCTCATGTGAGGAGCTGACTGCACTCCAGAAAAAGGAACCTGGGTTGTCTAATGAGGCTTTTTTTGTCTGAATGAATGCTTTTCAGCAACTGACTAAAACTATGGCCCCATTGACTGTCTTGTGCAAGTCCATCTCCCCTGTTGTCTGAAAATACATATTGCCCAGTTGCAAAACAAATTTTACACTCTGGAAAAGACAAGGGTTTATCCTGGCAGCCCTGAGCCTGGTGCTGATGGTCTTGGGATGGTGGGGATATAAGGTAGATTTAGATCAGGTACCTGCTTCCTATTTTGTCTTGTTTGGTTTAAGGTTTTTGGAAGATAATCTTTAAACTGTGTATTTTAGTACATTTCATAGATGCCTGAAAGCTTAAAATGTAATGACCTTTATGTGATCTTGGTCAAAATCCAGCAACCATAATTTTAAGCTCAATGAGATCAGGTAATTAAATAACAGCAAAGCAGAAACTATGCAGCTCAGATTTATTTTTTTTTCTTATTCCAGCTTCATAAATGTTTTGTTTAGTATACTGAAGACCAAGGGAAAAATTATATTTACAAATTAGGAAGCATAATTTAAAAATATACGTTTGACATCTGCTATGCTAATCTTCCAAACACCAAGTCTCCAAAGTGTCCTGTGTGAATGCATTAAGACATGTATTGGTCTTTCCCAGTTTCCATAACTTGAAAAATTTACCTCCACAATTAGACACTGGCAGATTGTTTCTACAAATTGAAATGCATTTTGACTACCTTTGTCAGAGTAAAACATCACAGGGAACTGCACATTTCAGCCTGTCAAATTGGGTAGGTGGTTTGTGGGGTATATAATTGGGGCAAAGAAAACAAAAATAGTACACAAATCACCCCACCTGAAATGCCTTTAAAGTGAAGCATTGTGTTCTAGCACTAAAATTAACTACATCAAAAACTTGAATGGGAATCCACCCTTAATGAATGGTAATAATACAGTGTATTATACGACAATGATTATTCAATTACTTGTAAGTGCTGTAGTAGTGCCAGATCAAATTCTGGCCTGGCTGTGTTTTTTTGCATAGGGCAGAGTTTGTGTGTGATCAGCATCAAGAATAACCATTGGCTGTAATAAAGAAATGAAAATGCCTTTTTTGTATTTAATCTAGTTCTGATTTCAAATATAGAACTCTTCCTTTCTCCTCCTTTCCTCTGATTCCAGCCATCTACCATCTTGGTTTAAGCTCAAGTCTGAGCTTTTACAGGTATATGGAAAAACAAAATATTGATTACAACACCGTCAAATTGCATCAGTGTTCCTGTGCTAGCAGATGGACAAAAGCAGAGACTGTGCATGAGATTTTACATGAGCAGAAATTAATACTGTATTTAATAAACGGGATAAAATATTAAATCATAGCAGAGAAATCATGATGGAGTTATTGTGAAACTATGTGGAGTCTACTGAGACTATATTCAGCAGAAATGGAGACAAAATATGCCTAGTCAAATATCATTGAATTAAGATTTTCATAATGTATTTAGAAAACAAAAGGATTTTTCCTGTTGATTCTTTTTCATATGGGGTTTTCATTTCACTAGGGATTAGCACAATGCTTTACCCCGCACTATTACATGAAGTATTCCAGAATTCAAATTTGCATGTCCAGGAGTTTAAAGACTCTTCTGTAACATTTTTCAGGGTGAGATGTCCTACTGCCTTAGCACTTACTGATGTTGACTGGCAGCTAAAGAGATATCTTCAAAAAGAAGAGAATGAAGTACTTGAAAATATCACATCGCTGTTTGAAAAAATAATGGTTTTATTATTGAAAAGGACGGCACTAAATGAAACCGACTGGTTGGTAAACTGGGTCATGTAAACCTACTCTTCTTGTAAGTGCTATGGTGTACTGGCTTACTGGCTGGTAAACTGGGTCTTAAACCTACTCTTCTTATCATCTTAAGAAATACGCAAACTGCTCTCTCAGCTAACGAATCTCCCTGCTGAAAATGAAGTATGCTACCTGGGCACAGTCAGACAGCTTTCCAGTACCTACTGTTTAGACAAGTTTCATTTGCCTGTAAGTAGGATCCAGGATAAATTAAAGTTACTGAGAAAGTATCACTCTATGTGGCTTGAACAAACACTGGTCTTGAGAAAACCTGGAGAGATTAAATTCAGCCCGAAACAGACAGTGAGATGGAAAAACTTTTGATTAATCTGATGGTCACGTGAATTACTTTTGAATTTATGCTTGGGAGCCTAATTTCCTTCAAAGTGTTTCATTTGATAGCTTCTGATTCACAACTCAGTGACAGCTACATACATTTATCAACAATTATAATCCAGCTTCTCCAATGCGCTTCTGGTCCTGAAGCTGAAAGCCATCATGCTGGTAGAGAAGAAAGCTGTCTTTGGAGAAGTCAGGGTTGGGCTGTAGTTATTTAGGAAACATAACCTGCTCACATAATGTGGAGTGAGCTTTGGCCTGCACCAATATTCGTTTTGTATTTAGGGTTGTGTGGCTATGGTGTACTCAAATACTTACCATATCGTGCAAACAGGGATAAACAGTCAGGCAACATTAGGGACAGCATTAATTGGATCATCTGGTGTACAGCTTACTGAGTCGAACCCTCTGTCAGATCCACAATTCCCCAAAAGAGTAAAAATGTCAAAAGGGTAAGTCAAAAGAGAGATCCTTTTTATAATCATATGGAGGGGAACAGAAACTGCCTAGGCTCCTTAGAGGATCTATATCTGCCTGTCCCGAGATCGGCCTTATGAAGTTTTAGAATCTTTAGATATAACGTTACCCAAGAATTATGTCAGCAGTACCAACTGTTTCTTTATTATTTCTTTATACCAACACAGCAGCTCTGAGAAATGAAAATCTTTACTGTTAAGAATATTAATATCTAGGAGCTTGGCATTTCATGTATATTTCTGGACAACTCTAAATATGAAATAACATGCAGTTTTAAAATGGTCCATAAAAATTTTTACTACAGTGATTTTGCTATGTTAATTCTCCTCTCCTTCTTAATATCATAAATTTTAATATTCATGTAGGTTCTTTCTTCATATTTCATGAATACACTGTGTATTTGGACAATAAAAGCATTCTACAGACTCAATCACAATAAATACAACACTGTATATTAAAAATAAAAAAGGTTCCAGACTTGGCAAGTCATAACACAACTGCATTAATTTGGTTAGGCTGATTAACAAGGGTGCACTTTGATGTGCAACAATGGTGAAATGAGTCACCAGGTTGGGACTGTGGGATAATCTGGTATCCACTAGAATTTTATCAAAACAGTGGTTGTTGAAGCCTCATACAAGGAACTTCCAAAGACTTTGCTGTTATTTTATCTATTTTTTAAAATTTTATTTTTAATGAGTATGTTAGTGTATTAGTAAGAAAAGCAGTCTAGCCACAGTACTCTAAAGTGAAATACAAAACACATGGATGATGTATAGACAGAAAAGAATCTGCTTTTCTTAGTGGCATGATCCTGAGCTGTTCTTAACAACAGGAAGAAAGGCACTGAGTTTTTGATGGAAGCACATGGCATTTCAGCAACAGCTGGGGGTCAAATCTTAGGTTCTGAATAAAGTTACAGAGCAGCAGCCATCTACCCTGGCCCTCTAGTTTGTGTGTATTCTCTCTTGTTCCAAACTCCTGGGTCTGCTAAGTACTTGCTGCATTTTATCCCTGAGGCTATTGTATGTGGAAGGCATCTGATGACCAGTCTTCAAAGTCATTGAGAGCTTTCAGGAATTCTGGAATGAAAAGTTCTAAGAAGTTTTTTATGGCTATCCCAATGGTACACATTATTTGCCTTTATATGACTAGGTAAATCCTCTCAAGTACAGAACCTTATGAAAAGGAGTCAGTGCTAAAAGCACAGCTCTTCACAAGTGTCATACCAGCACAAATATTGTCCAGTTTCTCACTTCAGACCGCATGACTCTGCCCCCACCCAGAATACATCTCACTCGGGGTTTGCCAGAAGTTCTAGACCTAATGGAGCCATCATTTACCGATCTTTGAAAAACTCTTCAGTTGAACGGTTCTGTGCTTAAATTGAACAGTGTTATTTCAATATTTGGTGCTTAATTGTTCCCAGAATAAGCGTGGGAAGTTCCTCTGTTCATTTCTTGAGCCTCTATGGTCTGTGATTTACAGGAGCTAAAAATAGAAGATAGAATTGTACAGAGTTTTTATTTTTCTTTCTAGAAAGAAATAGAACTGAAGAAGAGTGAAGAATGAGCTGATAGAAATCATTTTTTAGAGTTAAAGTTTGATATGCTTTTCCTCAGTGTTTTCTCACAAGCCCATGCTTAGATAAAGCCAAGGATACTATGAGGTATCTAAAAACAATGATCTCAAATCCCTAAATTTCTTTTTGGTCCTAAGCCATTTTTCATTTTTGGAAATACATTTGTGGTGAATGTTTCTGAGAGCAGTTTATAGTGTGTGCTATAAACACCCTTATATGCTATGCATCTAGGGTGGCCTTTTAGCACAGAAAAAAAATGTTGAATAGCACAAGAAGCATTGCTATTTAGGGATATAAACCCAAACCTCCTCTATTTTTTCCTGGTGTCTCACATTCTCACATATCCCCCTTTCTGTTTTGGTCAAATCACTTCAGCTTACTATTGTCATCTCCAATAATGTTTGTTTATTTTAAATGGATCCAAGCAAGCAAGGCTGCAAATATGCACCCATACTCTGGGATGTCCATATATGCCCATACACATAAAAAATGTTTGCTGAAATGTGGTTATTTGTCATACAGTAGTTTTACTAGTTTTCTTTTTCATTGTCAGGTTGACTTTGTGTGCAGTAAGAAACTGTTCATTTTTATTTTTTCTTTTATTTTTAAGTTCATTAGTGCCTAAGGAATAGCCACTAAGTATACAAAATAAGTCACTATTTTCACTTCTGTAGAAATAATTAGTAGCAAAGAATCTGAATGTAATACCAATAAAAATGTGAATCCCTGTCTCCATTGCAACTCCTAGCTGTATCTAAACAATGCTCTTAAAGGAAAGATATAATTGTATGATTTTTGCAAGATTTCTAGTTCATCCCTTCAAATGTATCACCTATGGCTTCTACTTCATTAGTGACTTATTTAGTTAAATTTCAGCCCATACACAGCTTATGTTCCACTTCTGATTTTGATACGGTATTTATTAAAACTATAATATGTTTGGTGAGTTTTGGACTTTTTATGGTTAGCTGGTCATGGAGTGGTCATGATAGCAAGTATGACATTAAGTTTATTAGAGAAAAGCAGCTCAAAGATCATTTCTTAGCATTTCCTGAAAGCTTATTTATATATTGTGCACTTCATTTTTTTTGTAAGTAGATATTCTTATTAGAGTCAATCTCCTTTATGTTATCCTTCCAGGGCTTTTAACCAGATACATGTGAAAATATATTATTACTTGAGTTTTCCTGACACATTATAGTCCCTGTGTTTACATCTCATTTCTCCTTGTCTTCTTTCTTCTCCACCCTCCCTGTCAAGAGAATAAACAAGCCTTTTAAAATGCAAATATTGATATTTAAAATAATAGAGTCTTTTGTGCAAGAGAAATGTGAAGCCTGAAAGGAAACTGCGATTCGCAACTTTGGAATCTTTCTTTGTAGGAGCCCGAGGCTGACAATAAAGCTGGGTTTGTATGGAGAAACAGTGATGGGAGCAAGAAGATGGCAAAGATGTTCCATCTATTGTTTTCTGGACTGATAAAGACAAGTAACACCTAGGTTCAGCTGACCTAGTCTATATTCAATGTTACTAAGCTCTGTGTTCCTTCTCCAAGTGTCATGCATCTGCATTTTTATTTAGTAGGTGAAGTGTCTGTCTAATGTAAAATTTGCAAAATACTTTGGATTTGGTTAGAGCAAGAACACCCTAGGCATGCAAAGTGGTTTGTTTTAGAGTGTACACTGATCAGTGTTTTAATGAGGTCACTTGTCTGAAAATTTTACTTCATTTTTCCCAGCCTCCTTGTCAAAATAAATTTTGAGTTGTGTGATAATACCACAAGCCAGCAAGAGTTCTGAAGTGAATGTTTTTCTTAAAATGGGACAACCAGAAATAAAAGATGGTGTTTCAATCTCTAAACATAAGTTTTAGTAGAATACAAACCAATGAACTAAAACACAACACAGAAATTCTTGGAAGAAGAAATAAAGTTTTCAGGTTTGAGGGGATGAGACAGGCATAACTAGAGGATCTGAGAATCCATGTTTCCCCTTCTGTCTGTGTCCTTGTTATTTGGACCTATTTTTTTCAGCCATGCACTTGCTTTCAGGAGCTTTCCCATTGTGATAATGTTCATGAGGCCACTCTGGGTCCTGAAGAAAAGTTCCTTTTCCAGGTGACACCCCAAATTTATATTCTTCCCAGTCTTAGGAGACTCCTAGTCCCAGTGAACCTGCTGCATGTGCATCTTCTCTTTCAACTCTGTCCAGAATCCTCACCTGGTCCTTTGGTGGAGCAACCTGAGGATATCCCTGACTCAATGTCTTTCTCTTCTCTGCAACCTCCCAAAGAAAACTCTTAGTAACCAGAGGGTATTCTGGGAACAAAAGAGTGAAACAGATAATACTCTTCAACACAAGTAGTAATTTATTTTCAGGTCAAGTTCCAAAATTCATATTTTTTGACAATTATGTTTTAATCTCAGTATGGATATTTAGGATTAATATACAGCAAACTTCAGTAGCAACTGATAATTTTTTGGGCAGGAGAAACTGCTTTCTTTATATGATCTCCAATGAGTTCTTTAATATTAATCTTTTTATGATGTCGGTGCTAGAGTGGCATGAGGGTCATACATTTTCTTTGATTTTATTATGATGGATGTGTTATTAAGGCTTTGTAAATGATGTAAACTTCCCAATGACATAAAGAAGAAGGGCTTAGAAAGTTTATTGCCAAAGATCCATATTGTGTCTAGACCAAACAGTAATAAAAAACCACAGAGAATAAAAATTAACCTGAGTGGAGTTCAATTCGCAGTAAACACAAATTAAATTGGGACAAATCACTACAGTTTAAAAATATTGAATGAAAGAGAATAAAGTGCAGTCTTCAATTACTTTTTCTGCAGTCTGCAATTCAAGTTATTACACCTGAAGTCCACTTTACAGTAGGAAAATGAACCACAGCTGGTGATGGCTTTGGTGTGCATAAATAAGGAATGCAAAAAGACTGAAATGGTAGTGTAGGCTTAGATCACCTGCCAGAAGCAAGGTAGGAGTTCTTTGCTACACATGTTGTGTAACTCAGCTCTGGACTTGTTTTAAGGCACTAGAAATTGAACACAATTAGAGATAAGCTAAAATGAGAAACACTGTTACTCTTTTTGTATTATTATATCTTGGTTGTCTGGATAATATTTTTCATTTGTGTGTTGAGGGTTAACACACCACTTTCTCCAAAGTCAGGCTGGCTGGCATAACTCAGGTAATTTTGTTTTGCTTTCCCTTATAGTGTTGTTTTTTGTTAAAGCCATCTGGGAAATTGACTGTCTCTCGTAGTGTAGGAATACAGGGGACGAGATTCTTGTGTTTTCTCTTCATGGCTTGGTTATACCTTTTAAACTTTTACTATAATTCTAGATTTTGTTAGAGGAAGGGTGGAAATACATTCTGGGTTTATGAACAGCAGATATTTGTGGACCTTCAAGACCTTCAAGACTTTCTTTTTTGATGATCTTTTTGCTTCAGTAGTTCCTTCCTGTCTGACTTCCTTACATACTTGTTCAATACATTCTTTAGTGATTGGCAATTTTGTATCTTAGGTGGATGAAGATCTTCCTAACTTTCATCAAGCTTTGGGAGAGGTTGAATTCAAAGGGTTGCAGGCCTTCAGTTGTCCACTGTGTTCTCCAGACATCAGTCTGATGCATACTTCAACAACAAATGGTATGAGACCTGTTCATATAACAGAAACACTCAATTTTCCCATTTTCAGTGCTAGGACTTGTAAAGGTTCTCCTCAAGACTTGACAAATGCAATTCTGTGATCTTTTTTGAGTCTGTTGCTTTAGTATTTATGTTTTCTTTTAGGCTGCAGAATCATAATATTTGAAATATTAGTCGTTGAATTACAAATAATATTACATAATATTACAAATAAGATTTTTCATTGGAAGAAGAATCACATATATTTTAAAATATTCAAAACATAACTTGTTTTTATTTCAATTGGAATTAATAACTTCAGGGGCATGAAAAATCAGACCCTGACCTTAAGTGACTAGAGACATGAATCTTGTTGTTATGTCTCTATAGACCAACACACTTCACTATTTGCAGTACCCCAGCCAGATCTGAGTAAGCTGGAACATGTACAAATTTGCAGAGAGCCTGAGTCCTATCAACAGAAGAGTTGCTTTACTGTGCCAAAGTCAGATGGCACTACCTCCTCTGGGCTCTCTGGTGTAACTCAGTACCAGAGCTAGGCTGGCTGATGGTGGCACTAGGATCCACCCTGTAGTGCATACACATGCTTTGATTTTTCAGTGGAATGTGCATTTGTCAGGAAGCTTTCCAAGTACACCCAACAACTGTTTCCAACTCTCAACCTCCTTTTCAAGCAACATTTTTGTTCTCATGTTTTACTGCATGTATTAGCAGATTATTACTGTTTTAAAAAGAATTTGTGGATAGGCAAAACTCTCTCATTTACTGTTTTTGATTATGAAATAAAACTGCCTTTGAACCTCAGTCTGGTCTAATCACTGAATTATGCAACCAACTGATACAAAGCTTATTCCTGTAATAGCACATGCATTTGATGGGACAGAGTAAAGACATGTGAAACTACCATGCTTAAGAAGATTATGTGCTTAAGCAAAATGCACTTGGTATGAGTAGAGTCCCTGCTATATTCACCATAGGTAGCAATGAGCTTCATCCTTTCGAAAAATTAAAACAAAAGCCAAGTCCTTCAAGCATGGAGAAAGACAAAGGGGTCTTTTTCATATGGCTTTCTTGACTTTGACTACCTTCCTACAGCTAATTCAGTGCAAAGGACAGAGGAAAAGACCTTCTTTCTCCTCAGCAAATAATAGTTATGAGATATTTGTACTTACATAGAGCAATTCCAAGTATCTGGTAAGAATGCTTCTATTTGAAGCTCAGTGACAGATTTTTGGGAAGCACAGGGATGCAAAGAAAAGCAGTTTGGGAGGCATCGTCATCATTTTAGAATTTAGACAGACCTCCCTCCCATCCCAATCAACTGGATGTGAGTCAGCGTGATCATCTGAGTATTTAGGCAGAACTGCCTCTGCTCACCAAATAATTTGGATATGTGTCAATCAGAGTGATACTGAAATCATCCATCAAAGGAGTGCAGCATGCATGCAGTCCTCACTACACCAGCTTGAACCTGCCAGTCATGATTTCTCACCTCCTTATGAAAGTGCTGGGACTTTCACTGACTTTGATTTTTCTGAGCCAAATTGTCATCTGGTAGAAATCAGAATAGCTTCATTAAAGTCACTGGCACAATACCAAGTTACTTCAGCTGAAAATCTTCCCATAGCCCAGAGCATTTAAAGGCTGGGTCTGTAACTGTCCTTCACACACAATGGTGAGAAGAACTGGAATAAAAATCTGCTGAATGTTCTCTCCTTTTAAACCACAACTGGGACCAGCCACTAGCTATTCCTTGTAGATGAAGGCTGGAAATATTAAAAGCCTGTTGAAATGGATGAACCGCTTTCAGGCTTAGACTGCATTTAGTTAGATTTTGGTGGTGCTGCTGGCAAGTTATTTGAGATGTTCCTACTTTGCAGTTGTTCTAATGACCTCAGGGTGCTAAAATATATAAACATTCTTGTATAGCTCACAGTTCCCTCTCTTTTACCCTGTCTTCCCTACATACTTCCTCAGTGAGCATGTATTAGACACCAAATAAAGATTATCAGCTGCTTTTCATATATATTTGTATACATGAACTATATATTTAATACATATACATTTACTTATATATTTTATTTTATGTTTGACAGACATATTATATATTTAATTTTCAGTAACTGTCAGTGTGCAAACAGCATGAACACATATCTTCTTACTATGATTATAAGTTGGAAAGAGGGACTTTGCCTGTATTGGGCATGTGTCATGAGATCCCTTGGAAATGAGCTCTGGAAGACAGAGACAGCTATTTTTACATTACATTTCACAACATGAGACAGTTTTAATCTCTAAATCTGAAATATCCAAATGACCCCGGACTACTTGTTTTAGATTAAAGCAGTAATTATCCTTTTTCCATGAAGCAGTGATATTCTATCCTTCATCACAGTGTGCATCACAGTCATAAAGCGGACACAATAAATAGTTAAGGAAATTTGTAAAAAGAAACTGGCATTACTAAGTAAACACATTTAGTGAAGTGAGATTGGTGTTGACATGAAAGCACTCATCAACTGCAAGAGTAGGGACCAGATTTCTCCTGTGATCTCGTCTGCCAACGACCCTTGATACCAGCTGGAGACATGGTGTGCAGAATTCAGCAAGTGCTTGGTAGTCAAACTGCTGGCACCACATAGTCAAAAGTACCATCTGAAACCTGACAAGTGAGAACAGAAGGAGTTCCATGCCTGTATGAATTATACTGAAGCTCCTTGAGATATCACCTGAAAGGTGTGGAAACAACTATCATTACTCACATGCAGGCAAATACAATTTTGCCTTCCTGTGCTGGAGCTGTGTCTGGCATTGTCTCCTCTGCTAGGGATGTACTAAACCACTAGCCGTGGCTGGGCATGGAGTAGAGGCCAAACACACTCTATTTTGACATAATGAACTTAGTTAAAAAGATAATTTTCAGATTCCAGGAAAGAATAAGAAGAGCCAAGGAGTTTGAGGAGTTTCTGATAAACTGTTTCAGTTGAGAGTCATAACAATATAAATAACTGAAATAAAAATATAAACACAAGTATTTTAGCAGAAGAGTGATCCTTTTGGTGAAACCACTGTTCAGCTGTGTATCTGATTTAGTATCAGGTGTCCTCCTGCTTGCCTTCTGGTACAAGAGGAAAGGAGAGAACTTTGTTCATATTCTGGGAGTGAAAACAAACACTAGTGAAATGCAGCAGAATGCAGACCTTAAAGTTAGCTAATAGTCACGTGCATGAAAAGGAGCTTTATAAGAAATTGTTCACCGTGGATTCTGAAGAATGAACAACTATGTGAATCTACACAAAAAAGAAGCAGAATTCAACAAATTAATTATTAAATTTCGATTCTTGCATCACTGTATTTTACTATAGCCTAATTTTTCACTTGAGCTGCAGACGTCTTAGAAGTCCTTTGGGAATCCACTGTTAAGAGTATGGAGTATCCAGAACTGGTATGAGTCCATAGGTTTCCCCTGAGGCTAGGTTGTCTGGGATTCACTGTCTGCTGACATACAGATCTGTCTAAGCCAGTAACCAAAGTGATATGATGTTAAGCTAAAATTAAATTATCAAGTACTATCTTTCTCTTTAAAGTTCCTTCTGTCTGCAGGACTCTGTGTTTTCTGTAGGAGGCTTTGTCAGCTATAAATGAACAAACTCACATCTCCTGTTCTTTTTTTTATGTGACAGAATTCAGTGTGAGACTGTTAGCTGACCTACACCATATTTCCCATCGTCTAAAATCATTCCCTTTACTCTGTCCTTAACAGATTTTAAATCTTAAGTTCTCATCCAGGAGTAAAAAACTTGAAATTATCCCAGACTTATAGTGGGGCAAAAACATGCTGTCAGCAGCAGGTGGATAGCCTTTCACTGCAGGGCATGACTCCATAAATCACCTTGTATTACAGCAAGATAAGAGGGTGCATTTGAGTGGTAAGAATAACAAGCTTCTGTGTACAGTAAATGCAAAGAAATTTCAGGTAGCTTTCCTTGTATACCTTGTGCTGTGGTTTTATAACATGGGAAGAAACAGCAGTTGAAAAAATTTTATCTACCAAGTCTCTCTAATCTAACATTTTGTTAGTCTTGATTCTTGTACGAAAAATTAGTATTTTTGTGTGTTTCAAAATAGATTTAATACAACTGTAGTAGATAATTACATTCCAAAATGGTAGGCTAAATCTGTCCTAAAAGCAAATTGCAACCTTTTCTGAACAGCACCGGTAAGGGTGTGGCTTGCAGCAGGAACCAGGACAGGATCTGGTATACTTCCTACACTCGTGCACACACAGGCATGTGCCAAGGAGGCCATGGCTGTTTCTACCAGGACAATGTCGACCGGACATACAAACCGCACAGCACTCACATGCGTTCTGATAACAACCATACAAAATTTGCGTGCTTCTTTTTTATTACTGAAACTTAGCTACCGCTATAGCAATTCATAAGAGTATAACTGTGCACAACTGTTCATGACAGAATGAAAAATAGCAGTTTAAACCATAGGAGCAATTTGGGCCAAGAGTACACTATAACTACCTTGGCTGGTCATATACTAAGAAGGTGAATTAATATCCTTGTTCTTTTCAAAAGTGCTATGGATATTTAGTTGAACAAAAGTTATCTGAGCTGCTAAAACTTATTTGAATAACATTTGCTTGGATCACAGCCTATGAAGATGCTATTATGCAGGGGTGAAGAGCCCTCCTTTGAAACAGGCAATATCACTATGATCTCTCCTTTTTTTTTTTTCTTTCTTTCCTTTTTTTTTTCTTTTTCTCTCTCTCTCTTCTTTTTTTTTTTTTTTAATAGATGCAAATCATATTCCCTTTTCCTAAATTAACTGTTAATTTATGAGATTTTAGATTCAGGAAGCTGGGTAAAAGTAATTTCCATAAGCTAGTTGACAATTTCTCTGCTACCAACATATCTTTATAGGCTTCTGTAGATCAATTCCTTGCCAGGCATTTGTTACACTGGAATTAGGCTTTTAATGCTCAGCGAGAAAATTTTCCAGTATAGCTTTAGCTAATGAGCATCTCTAGTAAATGCTAGATACCATTTCTTGCCCTACTCTAGCCTTCTGGCTGGTGCATACTGTTCTGCCTGGATCCTGGATTTTGCATCCCATGCCTTTTGACTGTTGACTGCCTTGCTTTTTTCTTTACTGCCTGACTTTTGCTTCCAGACTGTGATTCTTGTTTCTGTCTTAGTTTATTTTTTTCCTGAGCTTGGTCCCATCTTTTCTCACAAAACCCTTCCCTTTACCACACTGTGAAAATTTTGGATTGTTTTTCTGGTTAACAGCCAAACAAGGCAACGCAGTGTCCCCTGTAGATTAATAATATTCCTTGCACTCCAGTTGGACAGAAAGAATGTAAAGTGGTCCTGTATCTTGCCTACGAAGGAGTGAGATTTAGGGAGCTGGGAATGATACAGATTTCTTGCACGTTATGTGTGGGTGCAGGAGGGGAAATAACTAGATGCCTGGTCTGCACAGTAGTTCCAAGTCCAGTCAAGTTCTTCCAAGGTATACATTTTCAGTGTAATGAGGGAGACTATTTACAGAAGAGATTATGTCTAAATTGTTCTTTGCACACATGGCTCTGCTCTGACCACCTGTCCTTCAATGCCTTCCCTCAGCATGCTTAAAGCATTTCAACAAACAGCAAAAACATCACACTTGTTTGTGAGGCTGCATCCAGACACAGTATTAATGGAGCTGTGAAATGAAAGGTGAGAAAAGACAAAGCATACTTTCCTGCTCCTGAATCTTGTAAATCTGATCTTTTCTTGTATTTAGGAGAACAAACTGTTGAAGGATGTGCTTTCTGCTATTCAATAGTATACCAACCTCTCCCCAACCCAACAAAGCCAAACCTCATAAGCCAACTGTAAAAAAAAATAGAAACTACAATCATTAGTCCATTCTGGATTTTTTTTTTTATTATTAAACTAGACTTTTTCTAATAAGAAGCAATATATTTCACATATATTTTTCACTCTCATCTACAACTAATTCTTCCCTAAAGCCTCTGCCTTATGTAGATGAATGCTAAGGTTGCACATGCAGTACAAGAAAGTGCAAGCAAGCTCTTGTCCAAGTGTGTTATCACATCATAGTGAGCTTCAGTAAAAACACAATATTATGCTTAGATCTGCATGGAGGCATACAGATATTTTGCAATCCTACAATTGAGGTAAAGACATTAACAATATAGGATGTAATTGGCTGTTAATACAAGCAAACAGGCAAGCTCAGAAAGCTTTGTACTTTCTGAAGTTTTCCCTCAGCCTTGGGATAGGCTTTGCAGAGAATATGATTTTCAAAATAATTTTCCCTGAAGAATTCATATCCTTTGGAAAAACAGATTTAAAAGCTACTTTAAAGTTAGTATGATTATTTATGTGCTACACACCTGCAGTGAAATACCAAAGAGACCTACAGGTACACCTGGTGTTCACCTCAAGGCTCTAATTTGATATGATTTCTCCAAGGCAGCTTGATTCTCTTGAGAATTAATTACAGCCTGTTTATTGCAGACTCTGCCTCTCAGTCAGCATGTGACAGCTTGCAGTGACCTTCTTGTTCCCTCTCCAACAACCAGCTCTTTTCAACGTATTTGCATCTTTTGGTCACCTAGCTTTGTCATCGGGATAGGCAAAGCAGGTTCATGTTTTCCAACTTTTCACGTGGCTATTTTTGTATTTCTGTGTTCTTTGTTCTTGTCATGAAAACACTTGAAAGATCCTGGTGTTGTTCTAAACCAGAAGGAAAACAAATATAATCACTCCTTTTTTATCTATGGAAGACTTCAAGAACCTGTGGATGGCCTAGGAGTGACTGTCATTCAAAGGTGCTGTGTAAAGGACCTGATGTGAGTTATTAATATTATTTATTTGGAATTCTATGAGGTCCAAGAGCATTGTGGACCAAGTCTACACAGTACTAAGGACAGACATATAGAGTTCACTGATACCAGTTTTACACAAAAACAACCCTAATTATTTAAATAAATTATAACAATTTAATATAAGGCTCATAGTTAATGAAAATCTTTACCACACGTTAGGATGAATGGCCAAACAAATTCCAAATTATCAACACTTCTTGCTTATTTGGACTTGTAATGAATCACTAGATATAAAGAAGTTTCTGTAGTCTGTTTCTTTTACCACATTACAGCCATTTCTATTAAAATAGGAACGTATCTAAAGTACACAACTCAAATTTTATCTGTATGCCTTTATACCACATATGGTGTACTGACTTATTTCCAAGATTATATTTATATTCCTGCAAATGATACTGCTAGGCAAAAGCTTGCATCACTGTCTTAAAAGCTCTAGCTTAGTTTTATTTTATTTTATTTTATTTATTTTATTTTATTTTACTTTATTTTATTTATTATTTTATTTTATTTTATTTATTATTTTATTTCATTTTGAATTATACTTCTGAGTGTATTAGAAAAAACACAATAACCTTCACTTGCTTTATGGTTGTAAAATAACTGGATTTGTGTCGTAGGATGCCCTGTTTTACTTTGGTAATAGCTTTAGCAACTTCTGGAAAAAAATTATCATATATCACTTGAATTGAAATATTTCTGGATGCTGAACACAAGAACTGAGATATACTCCACTGATATTTAAAAGAGGAAAAAAAAGGCTTTTAGTGAAAGGAAGCTAAGTAATGTCTGTTTTGTTCTTAGACACATTGATGACAAATATCACAGACTGAATAAAGCACATAATCTAAACACAAGAAATCGCTGATACTTCTGACAGTGTATTATAATCATATCTATGTTAAGGGCCCAACTGAGAAAGACAGGAACTTATGTTTTATATTAATAGGTGTTGTATTAAACAAACAAAACAAAACAAAGAAACTCTGGAAAGGGTTCTGAAGAGTCACCTACTTCATTCCTTATACCAGGCATCGTCAAACTGCACCTCCACAGCCTGACTGGAACAGCTGGTCAGGCTTGGAGGACTAGTAAAGAACTTTAGCATTTTTCCTTTTGGGCAGCACTTTTTTTTACAGGGAAAGGGACAGAATCTGCGAAAGCTAAGAGGTGGAAAATATGGACTCCCACATATAAGATAAACGTTGGGACATGTGTATAGAGAAATCCTCTCTTGCTCCCTTCCCTTCCCTTCCCTTCCCTTCCCTTCCCTTCCCTTCCCTTCCCTTCCCTTCCCTTCCCTTCCCTTCCCTTCCCTTCCCTTCCCTTCCCTTCCCTTCCCTTCCCTTCCCTTCCCTTCCCTTCCCTTCCCTTCCCTTCCCTTCCCTTCCCTTCCCTTCCCTTCCCTTCCCTTCCCTCTCTGCTCTGCTCTTCTCAAGGTGTTTCAGCTTGCTTCGAAACAATGTCTTTTCTGAAGTGGAATTTGTCATACAGGACTAATCAATGTCATCTAGCAGTTGAGGACAGACATGAATCATCCTCATGACCTCATTAAGGATCACTTCACTCATAGTGTGAAATCAACAGAGTTGAGATTTTGTAATTGTTTCCCCTTCCTGATATTACCTAGACCTTTGCTTCTGATTTTCAGTGGATTCTTGTGAATTTACTTGTCAAAAAAGGGTGACTCTACTGTGATTTTTGATTTCTCAAAACTTTTTCACGAGTTTCTTAATTAATCCAAGGAGCAGATTGGCTAGTCTCATTAACTTGCTGAGAAAAGATAATGAAGTATCTTTTGCTTTAGCAAGGAAGTAGTAATGTGTAAAGAAAATGGAAGATGTTTTTGTTGCAGGATTTTTTTTAATGTGAGGGACAAGTTCTGAGGTTTCTGTGATTAATAGACATAATTAGTTTACAAAGGCTGGGAAACAAGGTTATCTGATTTTGTGATTTACTCTACACCATCGCTGGCCAAAATCAATACGATAATGATCAGCTTTTGCCTCAATGTGGGGTTGGAGAAGAGGGGCAGAAAAGAAGATATTTATAGCTTTTCCCTTTGGTCACCATCCATGTTATAGCTGAGGATTGTTAAGGTTGGCCTTAGATGCTGCAGAATGTTTTTCTTAGAGTACCTATTGCTCACTGTTTTTTGAAAAGTAGCTGAAAGTCCCTCTTCCAAGGCATACTTTATCACCTGCAGTAAGATGACATATCACTGTCAGCCTTGCAGATCAGTGTTATATGATAGCTACAGAAAACATTTAAGAACAAAAAAGGACTACATGTCTCTGTGTTTCTTTAGGAGCCTTTGATAGCAGTGCAGCTTTAAAATAACTGCTGAAATAGGAGTCTACACCATCACTGACAGAATAGAACTTCTGGAATATCTAGCCCAAGATGAGCAAGCTATCACTGAAGGAATTCATATTCAGACATAAAGGTCAGGATTATCAGGCTTAGCATCGACAAGAGAAAGAGATCTAGCAAAAGAACTTTATGTATTTAAAAGGTTCAGCTAACAAGCGTCACATCACTATCTCAGAAAATGAAGACTATAAAGGATCACTAAATAGAGTCCTTCCTGTTCTGGCTAGCATATCATATTCAATGGTTGATGGAATTGACCTGAGATGAGTTTGAATTTTGTTTTTACTATGTTTTATTTGCATTTGATTTCAGGAAAAAGACATCAGTCATTACAGATCCTGAATTTTTACCTGTTTGATACAGCATTTGATGTGGCTGGGAAGAAGACTGAAAGACAGTAAAGTTTCACAGATTTGTCAAACTTAAAATAAAAGCCTCTACAATTTGGTAAGTGTCAGTGTCTGAGGATCAGCTTTATCATGAATAAAGGAAAAATGTGTCATATTTGACATTCACACCATATTCCAATCATTCAAAAAATGTTCGTGTTACATGATATCTCTTACCTATGCTGTTTACGTATGCACCATGCTTCTCTGCTAAGTGATGAGAGCTTCTTTTCTGATGCATTTCTATCCATCTGAGTATCTTGGGTTTGAATATCTCTGGGATATTTCAACTGTTAAAATAAGTTATTTTTTAAACCATATAATATGCATGGGAAACATCTAGCATGCATGTCTGCTGTTCAGAGTACTGCCGCATAACCAAGCAAGCTCTGAACAAGCTCACAGGGTACTGGAAGTAGCCTTCTAGCTACTGAATTCTGAGAGCAGATTCCCCATGATTAGACAGCCATGGTTAGCCATAATACCTTGTTTAGAGACTGCTCGGATTTATTTACATTGCAACACTGTGTATAGTGCTGGCTGGTCTATTTTGAAAATTTTAACCAGAGTCAGACAAGTGGCAAATAGCCTTTGGAAAGAAGGCTTTGAAAACCAAAGCCTTCAAGGACAGGACCTTTGTCAACAAGGGTAAATGTGTCCACAATAAACTGCTTGCTCAAAGTACTGCTAGGTTAAGTGTACATTGTAAAGAGCTGTATTGTCTGCTAATAAAGCACTCCATACATGCAGCTGTCCCGTGAAGCTTTTTTTAACAATCTTGAAGACTGCTTAAAGTATTTTGTAGAACAATTCTTGCAATGGTGAGAAATTTCCCTTGAATTATTCACTTGACAGCTGGAGATGCAGCTGTTAAAAACAGCTCTGTAGGAAGAAAAGGAATTAAAATGGGTAGGGAGAAAAATAATGATATACCAGGGAAATGGGGAAAATGAAGAGTTTGTTTGAGTGAAAGAAGCCTGCACAGCGGAAATGTGCTATGGAGGGTGCCCAGCAAAGGCACATTTTTTAGCATTTTCTCATCATTTTTTTTCCCCCTCTGTAACTTGTACACATTCAGGGGAGGGGAAGCAAAAAGCAATTTATGCAGCTCAATATCAGATTGCGCTTTCCTGACGAGGTCCATCACCCTTAGAAGCTGTGAGTGTTTGGGAAGGTGGTGATGCTTGCAAATCAGCTAGCAACAGAAGAAACAGTGAGCAATCTGCTTTCTTTTTAATCTGAAAGGAAACAAAATACCAGGCTCCATTTAGGATGTTTTTATTTATTTATTTATTAACTAGTGCATTACATAAATAATAGTCAGGTAGCATTTTGTCAATATTTCATATGATGTCATTCATTTATTGGTTGTGCTACTGACATTATCATAATACTTCAGAAATCAGTCAAGGATTGGCACTCTGTTGTGTCAGGAATTTTACGGTCAAGTAACAAAGCTTCTATTCCAGAAAACTGGCTAAAAGGCAGGATGTGTTAGGTGTACCAACCAGGCCAATGGACAAAAAAGCGGACTAGGATTAAAAAAAAAAAAAAGAAAAGAAAAAAAAAAAAAAGAGGACATGGATAAAAGACATAGAACTGATTAGAAAAGCAAAACTCCAGCAAGGTAGCCCAATACAAGGCTTGGTAAATCTCATAACCTGATTCATATTCATAGGGAACTACAGCAAACAGGTGAAGGGCATTGCTTAGGACACATCTTATTAAAATGTAGAGTTTGGATCTCAGTAAGAAAATGAGAACTCACAAATTAAGTTTTCAAGTGAAAAATAACAGGTTTGTAAAGAATTGCAGTGAGAACATGTTGCTTCTGGAACAGGTGCAAGAAAGTGAGAAGTGTTTGGGTAAGAGATCTACAGCCTTCTTCTGATCATGCTGAGCTCAGTCACTAATATCATTAGATATTAGTATAATATCTAATATCATTAGATAATATCATTATCTTATAAGATTATTATCGTTAGATTATTATTATCATTATTATCATTATCATTATTATTATCATTATCATTAGATATTAGTGATATCTAATCTTCTATCAGAGGTTGGAGAGGGAGATGTTTATATCCTGGTCACTCAAACTATTCTTGAGTTATTTTACTTGGAGTTTGGCTTTAGTTCTCTATATTATTGTAGAAATGACTCTGCCATGTTAAGTAGAGGTGCAATGGCATACACCTGGTATAACAAAATGTTGTGGTTTAGCCCGGCTGGCAGCCAAACACCACACAGCCGTTCGCTCACCCTCCCCCCTCCCTCTCCGGGATGGGGGAGAGAAACGGGAAAGTGAAGTCTGTGAGTTGAGATAAAGACAGTTTATTAAGACAGGGAAAATAATAATAATAATAATAATAATAATAATAATAATAATAATAGTATTAATAGTAATAATGTGTACGAAACAAGTGATGCACAATGCAATTGCTCACCACCCGCTGACCGATGCCCAGCCTATCCCCGAGCAGCCAGCCCCCCACCCCGGCTAGCCACCCCTATATATTGTTCAGCATGACGTCAGATGGTATGGAATACCCCTTTGGCCAGTTTGGGTCAGCTGTCCTGGGTCTGTCCCCTCCCAGCTCCTGCTGCATCCCTAGCCTGCTCGCTAGCAGGACAGAGCGAGAAGCTGAAAAGTCCTTGGCTTGGTGTAAGCACTGCTCTACAACAATTAAAACATCAGCATGTTATCAGCGCTCTTCTCATTCTAATCCAAAACATAGCACCCTACCAGCTACTAGGAGGAAAATTAACTCTGTCCTACCTGAAACCAGGACACGAACTGAGCTTGACTGTGTGTAACTGAGGATTACATACACTCTTTGCTTTTGATTTGAACTGATTGCTTGTTGCTGCTGCAGAGGTATCTTTTCTCAGCACTTAGATGTGATGTGTTTTCTGCAAAATAATATGTATTTGCAATCTGAGCCATTCTCAGAAATCTCTAATTATCAAACCCTGAATCTATGGGCAACCTCTCCACCCTTAGGGAAGAACTCTGACATATACATGCCTCAGCACCTTACACAAGCAGTGAGCCTATGATTAAAAGCCCTGCACCAACCACTGGTTGCAGATGGGGTTAGGGTAAAAGAGAAAATTAAGAGATACTCCAAAGTCTGGCTGTTGAGGCAGGGAAACCAAATAAACCCCTGCACCTTATTATAATGCCCTGGATGTTTTCACTGAATATCAGTAAATTGCTCAGGGGAAATGTGCCCATTGGCAGTCATAAGCTTTCAGCAGTAGACAAAAGAGTTCCATCCCACTCCAGGCTCACAGTGATATTGCACTCTGCCATCTGTTTCTCTAACAGCCTTTGTGGAAAGTCTTGTGCAGACAGAGGGGACTGCTTCTCCAGCCAAAATATTGTTTGTAATAGATAGACTTAGTGGGAAAAATTGGACACTTAGGCTTTGCTGGTGAAACCTAGTCCTTTAATCCTATAGCTTTCGTTGCTTCCATAGCTTCCATTGATAGGGCCAAGAAATCATACTTTATCCAGAAGACTAAGGCTGTCAGCAAATGTCAGGTGTTAGACCTCTACCTTTCAAAATAGGATAGACAAAAAAGGACCTGCTCAATGTGAGGTTTTTCCCACAGTGAAGGTCCCAAAGGAGAGTCTCGGTGGAGAATTCTGCATTCCATTCACCGGGGCATTTGGTAGGATTCAGCTTTGCCTCTCCTTTTCTTCTTGTGTCCGTGAATTTTGATTGCATTTTCTTATTAAAGAACAAGGTCTAATTGCTACTTGAAAGAATGTTGAATATTTATTATGTAGCTCATTTAGACATGTGCCTTTATTCATAAATCCATTGTCTCTTCCTTTACTTCTCCAATCCTTATTTGTTGCTGTAATTTAATCTTATCGTTCCTCAAACCAAACTGCTTGTTTCTTACAACAATTGACCCTTGATTCATCTACATTCCTGGTGTCCTCACAGGCAAAAGGATTGTGTGGTATTTACTTACCAGCTACTAAGTGGATCTCAGGATGTTTCTTGAGCATATGGTTCTGTTCCCACAGGTAATCAGCCAAACTCACACTAGTTTTAGTGGGCTTTGTTTCCCAAAGATATCACTTAACTTTTCAGACCAACAGAGGATGATTATCAACCCAAAGAATGTAGGTCTGATCAACCTGAAAGTGTGGCACAGAACTACGGTTGAAAAGAAGCAAGGCATAACTATGCTTCAGGACTAAGACTTCCCCAAGAGTGGGATATATTACACAGATTTTTAAAACCTAACATTGTTACTAGTCTTTTGAAGAGTGCTTGGGATTCAGTATACAACTTCCCTAAAGAGGAAGAAAAACAGTTTCCTTTAAAGATTTTTTCTGTCTTTTTAAAAATCCTTGTTCCTGTGAGTTAAATGATCTGTTACTAACATTTTAGCAAGGGCCTTGAGAGAGTAAAATCTATTTTCTTGAACTTCAGCTATCTTTGAAAAACAAGCATAGTCTAATTCTAAAGATGAATCACTAGAGGGAAATTTGCAAAACATCCAATTCACTAGGAATTGTAGCTTCTACTTCTGGCAAATATTTAGAGGAGACACTCCTATTCCAACCTCTGGAATTGGAAGACACTTTCTAGTTTCCTAAAATTTTAGTATAATTTCAAAGTGTTTTACAGGAATAATAGACAAATAGAGGCAGTGCCCTGCAAAATTCACGGAGACCATAGTTTGCTAGGCAGCGATGCCAGTGGCAGTTGGTGCGATGCTGAAGTCAGACTGGGGCCAAAACCTCAGACAAGGAGCCATGCTGGAAAAAACAGAAGAAAGCATTGCGGGAAACAAGACAATGTCCATGCTTATCATCTCATGCCCTGCCCCCACCCCTGATAAGAGGAAGCATGGGACGAATCTATCCCAGATGTATAGAGCAGACTAAGTAGTCTACCAGAATGCTGAAGAAGGGTGTCTATCAGGTAGAGGGACAAAAACAGTTCCCACATGTTCTTCACCCTTTCCTTCAGCTTATCCCAGGCCAGCTCTTCATTTTGAACAGATTAGCACCCAAACCTCTTTTTCCTGTCTGGCACTTTGGTGCTTGTTAAGACTGTTCCCTCTGCCTCGTTTGCAGTTGGGCCAGCTGCAGTCTGTGACCTTCTGGTTCTGCACAGGTTGCTGCATTTGGAAAAAGCTCATGCTTTGGCATCAGTTCATCTTGCTTGCTTCTGGTTTGCTCATAGGCCTAGGAGTCTGGCAAATCTCCTTTGTAACTCACACCTCCAACTGTAGCAACTGTAACAGATGCAAGTTTTACTTTCTCTGCCATTCTCAACTGCTGAATTGAATTTAGTTCGCGTTCTGCAGAAGTTGGAACACTTTTTTTTTTTTTTTTCTCTTGGTTTGTGTGCATCTTGCTTTCCTGCTGATACTGACAAGGCAGCATTTATTGTCCTCAGAAGGGAAAAAGGCATTGCCTTTTCCCTTACAAGGACAGCAGCAAGACTCCGAATTCAAATTTGCTTGAAGGGGTGAATGAATGTGTGAATTCGCATTGGAATCAACCTGGAACTGTTTTGCTTGATAGACCAGATATTTTAATTAGGTTTAAATTTACTGCAACGTTTTTAATAATAGGGAAATGTAGAATGATTTTGTATTCTATTTTTTTATTTTTGGTCGTCACAAAATTGTATGGTTATCACTACAGTTACATTTTGTGTGCTCTCTAACTATGTATGCTTAGCGTATGTTTTTATGCATTGACATCAGATGATGTGCTGGATAGTGAGATAAAATAGTGGATAGCTAGATAAAACCAGCAAGTAAGGATCTGTTGACTTTTTATTATTATTTTTTTTTCTTAAAACACAGATGTTAAATCCAGTGTCCTGGGTCAATTCCAGCTTGGAGAGCTGATCTGTACCAAGTGAAATTCTCCTATTCATTCAAGGCATCTATCATATTATTTATCTTCCTGGCTTAATCTGTAGTTATGTTGTTTGTGGTTAAAGAGTTGCTTCCGCACCAACACAGATATGACTATGTTTCAGCAACAGATAAACCAGTTCACACCTAAAGTCTGTAAATCTGATAGTGCTTGCCTTGCCAGTCTCTTGGATCAAAGCAAGTGAATTGATATGATGTTATCCTTCACCCTCATCTGAACCTTCACAGCAGCAGGAGTGCAGACAGCGATTGAAGGGCTCAGCAGGTGCTGCTATAGAACATCTGGTGAGCTGTGTTGAAACAGGCTTCCAAGTGGTGCTTTCTGGGGGAACTGCTAGAAGTACTTGCACAGGTTATTTTTATCTGAATAAATAATGAAGAGAAATTATTACGGCAGGAAGGCAACGTGTGCACAACGACAAAACTGAGCATGGCTGCTGAGGCCATCTTTGGATCTGTTTGCAGGACCACTCTCTCCTGTGCTATGTATAGGAGCATACTGGGTGTACACTCAGCTGGACTGGTGCATGTAGATGCCCAAAGAGGAAGACGGATGTTGACAAATAATCTCTGAAATGGAGGGGAAGTAGGGAACTTCAGAAACGGGACGGGACAGGAAGGGAAGGGAAGGGAAGGGAAGGGAAGGGAAGGGAAGGGAAGGGAAGGGAAGGGAAGGGAAGGGAAGGGAAGGGAAGGGAAGGGAAGGGAAGGGAAGGGAAAAAAATAAACATAGAAAAGGAATTGTGTTAGTTTCTGATATCAAAAGTATAAAAGCAAACACTGATTCTGTAATTTTTATTGTGTTTACAGTAGAATTACACTCCGTGTTGGTATGCAGTCTCAAATCCATAAATGTTATCGTTGTGCAGTGGGAAATCTGTATCTCCACTGATTTATGCTCTGGTAGAGAAGGCTTAGTATGGAGAAATCTCATTCAAATCTAGTCACATATCTAAACCATGTAAAGGATCAGCTTGAAGAAAGCTTGGGTGCCTGAAAACTTTCTGGTTTCCCTTTTCCACATTTCCCAGAGTTTATTGGGAGGATTAAAAAAAGATATTACCTCTGCCTACAGATCCTGCCTTGCTCAAATCACTTATAACTGGTAAAGGTAATTGATGTGCACGTTTGTCAGTGTTGTTCAAGCCCTGAGCTGTGCTCCATTTCTGAAGCAGTTGCATCACAGTTGCAGTTGCAGTTGTGGTGAATGACAACTGATAGCACACCACTGGGTGGCAAGCACTGGAAGATTGTCCTTAATATTTCCCAAGTGGTGTAAATCAGCACAGTGATAGTTAGATCAACAGAACTATAACAATTTGCACTGACTAATATTTTAAATGGCCTGGTAAGTTCTTTGAGAGGAAAGGGACTGGGGAAAAAATTGAAGAGTTAAGTCATCAAATAGCAATATCATAATTTTCCCAAGTTTTAAAACTCCCAGTGGAAAAGTTATATGGGAGACTTAAGAGCAAGAAAAAGCACTAAAAAGCTTTTTCTGTGGAAGATGTTATGCCTGTTAGAATAACTTAATTAACTGTTTAGAGCCATTAAAAAGCCTACACAAGAGTGTAATGAAAACTGCTCCATGAGACATTCTGGAGTTGGATCAGAATTCCAAAAATCTAATATGGCTCCTGTCTGTGCTGCAAAATGCAATTTATTTAAGCAATTAGTGGTAAGGGATACTACAAATTAGATCAGTCTGACAGCAACAGAAAGTTAATGCTTCTCCTCCACTGCCTCTTGCCACTTGTGTTTTCGGAATAGACTTTGAAAGAAGGCATACTGACAATAAAAAGGTTATAATAACACATGAGGCTGAATTCAGTTATTGCAGCACAAAGCTGTTTGAATTCAGTATTTCTCAATTGTCATAATGAACAAAACAACTTTAAAGCTTTTTTTTTTTTTTTACACATGATTTTAAATTCAGTTATAGATTAAAAAAAAAAGAGTTGACAGCTAACACTGTTGGGATAACAGCTATTATGACAGAAGAAAATAAACAGAAGAAAATCTGTACAAGTTGGCTTTGGTTTTACAATGGTATTTGAACCCTTATCTTTATTTAGGGTACCAGCAAGACACATTCCCCTCTAAACACGTCTCTGCTACTGTTAATCTGAATACCTTTAAGTTGTTGGATATGCATGTGCCTCTAGCTAACCAACACTGCTGTTTCATCAGTAGATTAAGTTAATGAACTCTGAAACTGCTGTCCTACCTTTTACTTCATCCTGGGTACTCCGTCTTATTTCTGCATCCTTCCCCCCCACCCCCTTGTGATCCCATTCTGGCATTAGCATTTGTGGCCATGCAGTGAACTAGAGCAAGTTATGATTAACTTTTTTCCTGAGGCTCATTTCGTCGGTCCAGCTCACTCACTGCTATATACACTGCTGTGCTGGCACAAGAGAAGGAGAAGATATGGGAATGAACAATTGGAAAAAAGGCAGCCAGAAAGACCCTTCTCTTGCAGCAGCAGTGATGGCAAATATCAGCTCAAACTCTTGGAACTACAGCCTAAATTAATTTCAGTAAGTCACATGAAGCACAGTTATAAGGCACAGCCTAATGCATCATTGGCATTGCTAGGGAGGGATCCTACTCCACCCTGCTGCTTCACCCTTTTCTTCCTCCCAGGCCCAGCCATGCCACTTTCTTGAGCTGGCTTTGGTTCTTGCCAGAGTCAGCAGTGAGCTGATTTGAATTCCTAAACCAACAGTCACCTGCACCAAAAAAAAAAAAAAGAGTTCTGCAGGTTACAGAGTTTAATTGCCTCAAAAAAGGCCTTGACAAGGACCAGAACTGGTATAAAGGAGGTCATTGAATCATGTAGTCAAGAGAAGGAACAGGTACTCCCCTTTTTGACAGTGCTGAACTGCTACATTGGCTTAGAAATAATGGGTACAAATAAAACATTATATTAAACATTCCCAGGAACATTCCCAGACAATTAGGCCAACTGGCACACAATGGCCTATTGACCATGCTAACAAACTCCTGTAAACTCCAAAACAGGCTGGCTGCATGCAAACTGCCTATTGGGAAATGTCCCTGGAATGAGCTATCCTTGGGAGAGAGTTAGTTATGACCTGCCAGAATTGTAACAGGGAATGTTTTAATAGTTTTCTAGTGTGGATGGTTGAGTTCCAGTGCTTGGGAATATTCCCAAATGCTTTACATGTAGCCAGTATGTCTGACACCATAGGAACACAGATTTCTAAATGCTAGAGATTTGCTCAATAGTTTAATGCCCTTAAACTTTGGTTTTCAGTGTACTTTCTTGGGGGTGTTGGAGGTGCCTGCATTTGAACACATACAGGCACTTTGGAGCACTTTAGGCACTGGGCTCCTGACAACATTAGTGGCCCTTATTCTGTTTTTCCTATGGATTTTGCTTATATTAGACATTCACAAGTTTAAGCTTGTTTAACTCCAGGAAAATAGTCCAAATACTGAAAGAAACCTTTCTTTGACCAGCAGTGTCCATATTCTTCTTCTATTTTTTTTTTTTCCTCCTACCTAGTCTAAGCAATTGTCTGGATTCTGAGTGTCTTTATCCTTAAGTAATTAAATATTCTAATTTCTGATCAGTTAAATGTGGAGATGGAGAGTGCCAGGTAACATCAGTTACCACAGATGATCTGGGGTCTTCCTACATTCTGAGGGGTCATTGAGACACCTATAACTTAGTTACATGTGAGTGAACTAAGCATGCTGTAGGGTATTTCCCACTAATTTTCCTGAACGACATAGATCACTGGGTCCCCATCCTGCTATAGAGGAAGCAGAACTGTACGCAGATCATTTACAGAAGACAGTGACCTTCTACATGTCTCTGTAATTCACACCCCCATTACTCTTTCAAGAACCTAAATATCATCAACTGCAGGTGCAGGTATTTCCAGGTGTTTTCAAATGTGAAAGGAAATGTTAGATTACAAAGGGGTCCTATCAGGATGAGAAGGAACAGCTGCCTTTCATTTTAAGATGTCTTGCTTTATTTGGTATCTGTATATGTTTATCCAAATAAGCTAATACTGAAAAACAGAGAAGATTCTTTGTTCCAGGGCGTGACTCAGCACCTTTTCTTTATCACCCAAGTGCTTCCTTTGTTAGATTCAAGTCAGCATGGGGTGTAAACTGTCCTAAGCTAGTGTAAATAGAACAAGTAACTTTCATCAATTTGCATGCAAAACTCACACAATTTGTATGCTCATAAAGCTGGAAAGATCAGCCCTGGAAAAACAAGAGAACAACGAAGAAGATGGTATTAGCCATTGAGTATGTCTGCTGTACCTGTCTTGTGTGAGAAGGACAGAGGATAACTGTGTGTTACTGCTTCCCCTGAATAGGGACTCACAGAGCTGCTAGCTCTTACCATTTCAGCATAAGTCTCGCACAGGAGTCTTGCCAGAAGCAGAAAGGAGCATATGAGGGGCTGGTAGATGCGCAGTCCAGAGTCAGTTAGGGATCTGAAGTTGTCTGTGGGCTGTCTAGCAAAGACTACCACCACCTGACTGCAGTTTCCCAGAGGCTCATAACAGTCCTGCATGTCCTTAGTTCGGCCTGAGGCTACCCTCTCCTAGTCTCCCCCCAGTCGTAGTTTTAGAGATCTCAGATCTCTCTCTCCCCCCCTCCCTCTCTCTCTCTAATCCCCCATCCCTGAAAGAGAATGTGGTGTTGGATATAGGAATTTGAAGTGGCCATTCTTTCAATTTCAGTGACTGACATGGCTGTCAAAATCTCTTATGAACTGTATGACCTACCTTGACTCAGACTGTGGCTGTGTATTTTAAGGGTCTAATGAGGAGCTATGTTGCACTGCTAAAGATAGGAGCAATCTCACATTTAATACTGTGGGTTAAGCTAAATGACAGCATGTGCTGCCTGAAACTGTGATCCTGGTTTTGCTGCAGAGAGTGATCTTATTACTTTGCCTTTCGTATTTTTAAAGAAAAAAAGAATAAAGGTGACATGAAATTCTGATAATTTAAATGATCTTACCCATTTATTCTCTCCTGATGTGCCATAGATTTTTCACTGATAATCTAGATTAGTAAAGCAAATTTAGGCATGCATGTCTCTTTATCACCATGTATGTTTTTCATGTATGTCTCTATTTATAAGGAGATTTCTGACAAAATTAAATGTAAGATTTTTTTATTATTATTATTTTTTAATCTGATTAATAGGAAAATCTTGTAGGTAGCACAAGAAGGATCCTTGGAACAAAAAATTCTTTCCTAAATAGGACAAAGCCAATATGGTTTACAAACTGACATGTTCAGATTTCAAAAGGCCAGGAGTGTATTTAACTTTATTTCTGTTGTAATATCAAATGAATTTGTCATGTATTTTTCATTTGACTCAGAATTTCAGAGAAGACACGCTGATGTCAACAGCAGTCCTTTTTTCACCCTCAGAAGACAGGTCATGAGGCTATAATGTTACCATTTCATTTTTCATTGAACACTGGAACTCTTTTTGACAGCTTCATTTCCCTTCTTAAATATCCCTTTTGCTGGATTCAATTCTCAGTATAAATCATTACTCATAAACCTTGTGTAATATCTTAGTCCCTTGCTGAAATGAGGCTGTAGGTATGATCTGGCTGGTAGAAGCCATAAGACCGGTTAGCACCAAGCTACTGTGATAAAAACACTCAGAAAGAAAGATAGTTTACACATTTAATGATGTTGCACAGACATGGGACATGCAGAGCAGAGATTCTAATATTTTTCATACTCCAAATGTAAGGCCCTTTGACTGCCATAGGAAAACAGAAGAATGAAAAACATCCAGGAGTGCACATACCACTCATTTGTGGTGATATTCAGAAGAATTCAAAGCACAATGCAGTCAGTTTGTCAGCAGAATTGATGTAATGTGATCACAAAATCCTCTGTCTAGCACAAGCAGCTGTCTGTGAGACAGAAGGGATTTCAGGAAGTGTAATGGACCAGACAAGGTCTCTCTACTTCTCAGCTTGCTGCTTGGCTCAGTATATACAATAATGTATCCATTAGATCAAAAATATAAGCAGACAGCTGTAAGAGGAGCTAGAGGCTGTGTTATCTCTCCAGAAAACCTACATCAGTCACTCCTCAGTCAAAATGCCAAGTTCATCTCCAGGAATGGATAAATTTAGATCTTTATCTTTTAGATGATATGTAAAACTAGTTTTGACTCTGATTTTGCAAGATCATTTGACCTCACGTGCCAGGCTAAATTCTCAGTGGAGTTGCCAAAAACCTGTCTTTCAGATTCCCTGTGTATCTGGTGAGGGATATGGCATTTTTTTTTGTTTGTTTGTTTTTTTTTGTTTTTTCCTTTCCCAAACTTTTGTGTAGTGCTCCAGATTGCTGACTGAGAGCTGCTGTCTTTTTGCATCTCAGTAGCTGCATTCCAAGCTTGGGAGAAGCAATTTATGTGGTCTGGTCTACCAATTGCACACAGTCCTCTCTTTAGGACTATATATGTAGTCAGGACTATACATGTAGTCAACAACTCTGAAAATAAACATGACTGACTACATGTAGGCACAGGTGTAATGGAGAAATAAGGTGTTAGTTAGTCTGAGCTTCCACCCTTGTTTTCAGCTGACATGATAAACCTTTCTGCTTTGCAAAATGGTGACAGGTCTGGAGCTCTGCAGGCAGGTTTCATTTTCCTCAAAATAGCACAGTTATTCCTCTGAGAACAATTTTATGTTTTGCACCACCAAAGTTGGGAAGGCAGATTTTGTTTGTCTGCTATTCATGTAAATTGTAATATGATCCTTTTACTGGGAAAAAATTAACAAAGGTTAACTAACATTAACCTGGGTTAAAATCCTGGTACAGACAGGGCTCTGGTAGGTGTGGTCGCTTCTAGCTGACTTCTGAAATAGTGTTCAGTGAAAAAACAGGTGGCAAGGTACTAATAGTGACACAGGAGCAGTACTAATACAATCAATTGGAGCTGGCCTCACTTTACATTTTCTGTCCTTTCTTCATCAGCAAAGCTAGATTGAGATGTTTCAGCCCTTCCTGTCTGCTAGCTGCTCTGCACTCAGTTTGCTGCCTTTTCAGCTAGGCTGACACCAATGTTGGCAAAGCATGCTATAAAGTGGATAAGCAAAATGTTCTCAATCATAAATGCCTTCCACACCTCGCAACTTGTTTTATTTCTAAATTATAAAGGAATAGGGATGCTTTTCTAATCATAGAGCCACTGTTTGAGGAAGTATAGTTTGTGTAAGGAGCCCTGGTAATGCTGGTCCTTTAGGTTGTCCAAGATTATGGAGAATTTTGGAAAGCAGAGCCAAGATTTTCGTGATCATGCTGTTTTCTGTTGGAGAAGTGGAGATGTAGGTGACATGTTGGTGCCTAGTACGGCTTGGGCTGCTGCTTTCTGCATTAACAGTACCTTCTGAATGGTGGCTCCTTTCCCAACTATAACAATTTGCTAATCACAATTAACTTATTCTTGTGACCTCTGACTTTGTGACTCTCATCCACAGATCAATGTTTTCAAGAAACCTTGGCCAATCTTATATCAAAGTGTCATACAGTTCCCTGCATTAAATCCCCAGGTTATCCAAATGTAATCACAATCTTTGGAGCAGGACCCTGGACCACCCCTACATGGTAACAGAGAGATAGGAAGCATCTAGGAAGCATTTAGCCCTCGTGAGGGAGGCTGACGAGGCGTAGGCGGAGCCAGCAGCGTCAGCGACAGCGTCAGCGGCGGGCCTTTTAAATCGGGCACCACCGTCATTTCAGACACCACTTGCCGAGGCGACCGGCTCCGGGGCAGACGCGTGCTGCAGCGGAGCGCGGGATCGGGACAGGCAGGGCTATTTTTCGGGCATCGAGCCTACGTGAGGGAGCCGCCAGGCACCGGCAGCCCTCGTGAGGGAGGCTGACGAGGCGTAGGCGGAGCCAGCAGCGTCAGCGACAGCTCCTCCCCCCGGCCGTTCAAAGGCAGCCCTTAGGGAGCGCGAGCGACCAGGAGCGCGGCGACCAGGGCCGGCAAACAGGGAGTGACGCGGCAGTTAGCGAGGCAGTTAGCGCGGAGCACTCACACTCGCCCATAGGGACACCTCCTCTAACGGCACTCTCCCGTCAGCTGGGCTGCAATGGTCTCCACCAGGCACGGTGCTTTCTCTAGGAAGTCAGTACATGCCCAGACCGACTGCCCGTCCAAACATGCGGCGGTTCAGGTCTCCGGATGCGGGGAGTGTCTGAGCCTCTTGCCGCCATCGGCGGGAGGCAGAGGGACTGCTTGCGTGAGGTGCGAGCAGGTGGACGACCTGGTCCGCATGGTGGCGGAACTCAAGGAGGAGGTGCAGAGGTTGAGGGATATCAGGGAGTGCGAGCGGGAGATAGACTGGTGGAGTGACTCCCTGCAGGACCGTAGGGAGAGGGACCGGGGTGAGACGCCCCAAAGGGGGGTGGACCCCATGCCCTGTTGCCATCGGGCAGAGGGAGGGGACCTGCGAGTTGAGGAGGAATGGAGACGGGTCCCCTCTCGACCTCGCAGGAGATGCCCTCCCCTTCCGGCGCTGCCTTACCAGGTGCCCTTGAACAATAGGTTTGAGGCCCTGGAGCTTGAGAGACCGGTGGGTGAGGACGAGGTAGGAAGCCTGCCCAGGAGGATGCCTGAGGTGAGGAAGTTGACTCCACGCCTCAGGACTGCCTCCACCAAGAAAGAAAGAAGGGTGATTGTTGTGGGCGACTCCCTCCTCAGGGGAACGGAGGGCCCTATTTGTCGGCCTGACCCCACACAAAGGGAAGTCTGCTGCCTCCCTGGGGCCAGGGTCAGAGACGTTACCAGGAAGCTTCCAAACCTGGTTCGCCCCTCTGACTACTACCCGCTTTTGATAGTCCAGGCTGGCAGTGATGATCTTGAAAAGAGAAGCCTCAAGGCTATCAAACAGGACTATAGGGGGCTGGGACGATTGGTGGAGGGAGCGGGAGTGCAGGTGGTGTTTTCGTCTATCCCTACGGGGGAAGGGAGAGGCACGGAGAGGACATGGAAAGCTCACGTGGTTAATAGGTGGCTCAGAGGCTGGTGCCAGCACAGAAATTTTGGGTTTTTTCACCATGGGGAGCTTTACTCGGCACCCGGCCTGATGGCCTCAGACGGGTCCCTATCTCCAAGGGGAAAACGGATCCTAGGCCAGGAGCTGGCGGGGCTCATAGAGAGAGCTTTAAACTAGGCAAGAAGGGGGATGGGGCTCAAACAAGGCTTGTTGGAGCCGTGCCGGGGGAAACAATGGCTAGGCTGGGGAAGAAGGCGATGGCCCAGCTGAAGTGCATCTACACTAATGCACGCAGCATGGGCAACAAACAGGAGGAGCTGGAAGCCATCGTGCAGCAGGAAGGCTACGACAGTTGCCATCACGGAGACGTGGTGGGACTGCTCCCACGACTGGAGTGCTGCAATGCCTGGCTATCGGCTCTTCAGGAGGGACAGGCAGCACAGAGGGGGTGGTGGCGTGGCTCTCTACATTAGAGAATCTTTTGATGTTGTGGAACTCCAGGCTGGGAATGATAAGGTTGAATCCCTGTGGGTTAGGATCCGCGGGAAGGCCGGCAAGGCTAGCGTCCTGGTCGGGGTCTGTTATAGACCGCCGAACCAGGACGAGGAGACGGATGAGGAGTTTTATAGGCAACTGACAGAAGTTGCAAAATCGTCGGCGCTTGTCCTCGTGGGGGACTTCAACTTCCCGGATATATCCTGGAAACACAACACGGCACGGAGAAAGCAGTCCAGGAGGTTTCTGGAGAGCGTGGGAGATAGCTTCCTGATGCAGCTGGTCAGTGAACCTACCAGGGGTGGTGCCCCGCTAGACCTTCTCTTCACAAACAGAGAAGGACTGGTGGGAGATGTGGTGGTCGGAAACTGTCTTGGACAGAGTGACCACGAAATGGTAGAGTTCTCTATTCTTGGCGAGGCCAGGAAGGGGACCAGTAAAACTGCTGTCTTGGACTTCCGGAGGGCTGACTTTGAGCTGCTCAGGACACTGGTTGGCCGAGTCCCTTGGGAGGCGGTTCTGAAGGGCAGAGGAGTCCAGGAAGGCTGGGCGCTCCTCAAGAAGGAAATCTTAACGGCACAGGAGCGGTCCGTCCCCACGTGCCCAAAGACGAGCCGGTGTGGAAGAAGACCGGCCTGGCTCAACAGAGAGTTGCGGCTTGTGCTTAGCAGAAAAAAGAGGGTTTATAATCTTTGGAAAAAAGGGCGGGCCACTGAGGAGGACTACAAGGATGTAGCGAGGCTGTGCAGGGAGAAAATTAGAAAGGCCAAAGCTCATCTGGAGCTCAACCTGGCTACTGCCGTTAAAGACAACAAAAAATCCTTTTACAAATATATCAACGCGAAACGGAGGACTAAGGAGAATCTCCATCCTTTACTGGATGCGAGGGGAAACCTAGTTACTAAGGATGAGGAAAAGGCTGAGGTGCTTAATGCCGCCTTTGCCTCAGTCTTTAGCGGCAATACCGGTTGTTCTCTGGATACCCAGTGTCCTGAGCTGGCGGAAGGGGATGGGGAGCAGGATGTGGCCTTTGCTATTCATGAGGAAATGGTTGGCGACCTGCTAAGGAGCTTGGATGTGCGCAAGTCGATGGGGCCGGATGGGATGCACCCGAGGGTACTGAAAGAACTGGCGGAGGAGCTGGCCGAGCCGCTTTCCATCATTTATCGGCAGTCCTGGCTATCGGGGGAGGTCCCAGTTGACTGGCGGCTAGCCAATGTGACGCCCATCTATAAGAAGGGCCGGAGGGCAGACCTGGGGAACTATAGGCCTGTCAGTTTGACCTCAGTGCCAGGAAAGCTCATGGAGCAGATTATCTTGAGGGTCATCACGCGGCACTTGCAGGGCAAGCAGGCGATCAGGCCCAGTCAGCATGGGTTTATGAAAGGCAGGTCCTGCTTGACGAACCTGATCTCCTTCTATGACAAAGTGACGCGCTTGGTGGATGAGGGGAGGGCTGTGGATGTGGTTTACCTTGACCTCAGTAAGGCTTTTGACACCGTTCCCCACAACATTCTCCTCAAGAAACTGGCTGCTCGGGGCTTGGACTGGCGTACGCTTCGCTGGGTTAGAAACTGGCTGGATAGCCGGGCCCAGAGAGTTGTGGTGAATGGAGTCAAATCTGGTTGGAGGCTGGTCACAAGTGGTGTCCCCCAGGGCTCGGTACTGGGGCCGGTCCTCTTTAATATCTTTATCGATGATCTGGATGAGGGCGTCCAGTGCACCCTCAGTAAGTTTGCAGATGACACCAAGCTAAGTGCGTGTGTCGATCTGCTCGAGGGCAGGAAGGCTCTGCAAGAGGATCTGGATAGGCTGGAGCGATGGGCTGAGGTCAACTGTATGAAGTTCAACAAGGCCAAGTGCCGGGTCCTGCACCTGGGGCGCAACAACCCCAAGCAGAGCTACAGGCTGGGAGATGAGTGGCTGGAAAGCTGCCTGGCCGAGAAGGACCTGGGAGTATTGGTTGATAGTCGGCTGAATATGAGCCAGCAGTGTGCTCAGGTGGCCAAGAAGGCCAACAGCATCCTGGCCTGTATAAGAAGCAGTGTGGCCAGCAGGTCTAGGGAAGTGATTGTCCCCCTGTACTCGGCTCTGGTGAGGCCGCACCTCGAGTACTGTGTTCAGTTTTGGGCCCCTCGCTACAGGAAGGACATGGACGTGCTCGAGCGAGTCCAGAGAAGGGCGACAAAGCTGGTGAGGGGTCTGGAGAACAAGTCTTATGAGGAGCGGCTGAGGGAGCTGGGCTTGTTCAGCCTGGAGAAGAGGAGGCTCAGGGGTGACCTTATCGCTCTCTACAGTTACCTTAAAGGAGGCTGTAGAGAGGTGGGGGTTGGTCTGTTCTCCCACGTGCCTGGTGACAGGACGAGGGGGAATGGGCTCAAGTTGCGACAGGGGAGTTTTAGGTTGGATGTTAGGAAGTACTTCTTTACCGAAAGGGTTATTAAGCATTGGAACGGGCTGCCCAGGGAGGTGGTGGAGTCACCATCCCTGGAGGTCTTTAAAAGACGTTTAGATGTAGAGCTTAGCGATATGGTTTAGTGGAGTATTTAGTGTTAGGTCGGAGGTTGGACTCGATGATCTTGAGGTCTCTTCCAACCTAGAAATCTGTGTCTGTGTCTGTGTTTATCTGTAATGAGCAGTGAAGTGGTTTCTTTACTGCTGTCTTTAGATGCAGACAAAACCATGTGGTGTTTTCTGTCTTTTGCAGAATCAGGCTAAATATTAAATAGCCTATAATATCAAGTTCCACTCAGTGTCTTCTCTTAAACTATACAGTCAAAAAATGAAGCTATTGACACGGACCTCTTAAGGTAACATCCCAGCCTGCCATGCTTGCCCTCCTACTCTTTCTCTCTCTCTCTTTTTTTTTTTCCATTGTACAGAATCTTTCTTTCTGATTGCTTTCTCAAAGCTAGGTGCAGACCACAGGAACAAACACAGCCCAAGGCATTCGTGAAATATTTGTTTCTTTTAGATATTCTTGTAAATGAGCTTGCAAACAGGGATGTATGGGAAATTATTATTTTCGTGGTGGAAAAACGGAAGGTAAAACACAAAAGGCAAATGATGTCATTGTGAATATGAACATTAGCCCTAGAAACCAGATTTTAAAACTCCTCTATAATGAGGGAACAGAAAAAAACAGTAATTGTAGGCTTAGCCAAAACCAGCCAATGCTTCTACAGCTTTGTAAACTTGAGTGCTTACAAATGAGCTAAAGTACATGAAATAGTCATATTAAGTCTGCAGTGAATAAACCTACACAACAGATACATTTGAAAAAAATCATCAACTGTTCCTGGGAAAACTGGGAAAGAAAAAGATCCACATTTTTCAAATAAATTGACATTAAGAATTAATTAAGAATTGCCTTCTTATTTCTCCTTCCTCAGCATAATGGTCTGCTAGCTTTTCTGATCTATAACTGTCCCTCATGCATTCTTCCTGAAGGTCCTCCCTCAGTGAGCAGTACAGCAAAATTTCTTCACAGTGGGTAAAAAATAGCTTGTCCAGTTTAAGCCACCTGGGGAATATAGGTAGTCAGACTGTAGTTTTCTGATCTGGAATTTCTCCAGGATACCGGTGCTTTTTCTCTCTCTTCTCACAACATGACAAAAGAAGGCATCCAAGAGCAGAGAAGAGAGAAACAAAGATACAGCATATTGTAGCCTTACCCCTGTACACAGTGAAGCAGTTGGTGTGATGTCACTATTTTGTTGTGCTTTATTTTAGCTGTAGGTGGTTTAGAACATTAAGAGGTGAATATTTTTGTTTTATATATGTGTATCACAACTAGCTAAGAGAGGCCACGAGGAGTTAAATGGGCAGAGAGGGTGTCTGTACATTGAGCAGAGCATTCTGGCCTAAGTGAAATCACCTAACATTTCAGGTTGAAAGGATTAAAACAGCCAGTTCTCTGTGTTGTTGTTCTGGACAGTGTGTTCTGCAGGAAACATTGAGACAGGTGAGAGGGATGCCGATGAAACAGGAGCTTCCAGTGCAGAGCAGTGTTAGGTGCTGACCGCCTTACTGTGGAAGGGGTCTCAGAGGTAGTGTGCTGCTTGTGTAATCAGCCAGTGAGCTTGTTAGAAGAACTTAATTGGCCTCAAACTGCAGGGATTGCTTTTCATTTTACTGCTTTGCTGACATATGATGTGTAGAAATCATGTGAATATCATATTGTCATTACTTGGAGCTCAGGCAGCCTAACCAAGAGAATAGGCAACTTGATTTCTTATTGTCTTCCTCTAGCACTGTACAGTACTGAAACTTACACCTACGCCGAGCCATGTATTGTGTGTAGGAATAAGGATGTTCGTTGACATGCTGTATGCAGTTTGGAGTTTAAATTTAATAGGGATGAGAAAATATCACGCTGGAATTACAGAATGGTTGAGGTTGACCTCTGGAGGCCATCTGATCCAATCCCCCTGCTCAAGCAGGGACACCCAGAGCAGGTTGCTCAGGACCATGTCCAGATCTCCAGGGGTGAAGACTTTACAACCTGTCATTCTTCTGGATGGGACTAAAGCTGATCTAATTTGTGGGCATGTCTACATGCTTCACCTGGAACTTGGTGCAGTGATCCATATTAAAAAGTCTGGAACATCCATGTCCTTTGCAACAAAACATTTTTTTGTGCTCAAAGTCAGCCATTTTAGTGAAACCTCCTTATGTCTGAACCAGCAAGACGAGGCTGTCAGCAAATCTAGTTAACTCAATGACAGTTTCACATGTTTCAATGTGAAACAAGACCTACAAGTCCAGGACTCGTACAGATGTTACTTAATATTTACTTACTGTGTAGGAACACTCTTTAAATTTGTAGGCATGTCTAGTCTTTACTGATGAGCTGCTGAGGATTCTATTGCATTTTGTGTGAAAGGGAGTTACCAGTTCTCTTGTCTTAATTTTAAACTTTTTAATTTATCACATACAAAGTAACATGCCCCTCACACCCTTTAGTCTTCCCAAGAAGAACTGTCATTGATATCCACATTTTTTTAAGGAAGGGAATTGTAGCTTTGTGCATAGTTTGTTCTATTTTAGTGCCAGAGATAACATTTATCAGCAATGTCATTTGTAAGATGCCTTAGTGGCTCTTGCCTGCAGTTCTCAATTCTGTCTTTTTGTCACAGGAACTACCAATTGGCATATTTCTGTTTTTACCTTACAGACTTATTGATGATACTATCAATCTTACTTAGGCAGGATGACAGCTCAAAATTAGACTTACTTGTTTGGCAGCTTCTTCAGCAAACTGATAGCTCCAAATCTTTGTCAAATGACCAGTGATCTGGATCCCAAAAGACAGCATTCAGGTTCTAGACCCAAAAGTCTGAAGTATCAGGCTATGAAAAAAAACCTTACATGCAGGCAACATGTTGGGAAGCCTTTTTCTAAGAAGGCAACTACTATTTAAAGCTAGACATAGCTATTAGACTAAACTGTACTGCCTCCCTTTAACAAAACTGTTAGCTGGCATTAGATTTTTCATGCTTGAATTATTAATATTAGTGTTTACTCATGTATCCAAGAGGTAGAAACAATCAGTTAGGACATAAGATATGTCTATCTGCCAATTCTTCTATATTGTATAGAGACCAATATTTAGTTCTAAGTAACTTAAGTAAAGCAACTCCAACCATTTTCTTACATGATTATTTCATGGCATTTAAAAGGCACTGGAGCTTTCTCCACAGTCTCTTAATAGTAAAGACAGAAAAAGCAAATAATATCTTTAAGTATTATTGAATTTGTAGGGCCCTGATTACACAATGAAATTATTTAGCTTCAAACCACAACAACCTTCTCAATTGATTCTGGAGAACTTCAGCAGCATTTTCAGAAACATACTTTCCAGACCATAAGTCACTTTTTATAGACCCATATTGTTTGCCAGATTCTTTCTTCCCCCTCCTACTGCTACACTTGAAAGCTTGTCGACAATAAAGAAATTCATTCTCACTAGTCTATAAAAGATGTTTATATTAGTAGTGTTTAAATTAACATATATGCAAGTAAACTGTACTTATGGATGCTATATATTTACCTAAAGAGTATCACCTAACAGAATTATAACTGAATTTATAACACTGTAAAATACATAACAATACCTACTTTTAGCAGTCTTAATCTCTAGATGATAGACCAACTGACAGAGTCCAGAGAACAGTGAGGCAGAGGTCGAGGAATGAGACAGTATTGGGTCTGTGTAAACTAGAGGAGTAAAGACCAGAAGAAAAAGTGATAGAAATGTTTCAACTTTCATATACTTGAAAATATATGTTCTTCAAGTATCTAGCAAGATGTTGCAAAGAAGTGTCTACCATGTCTTGAGATGAGGTTTAAATATTGGTTTAGATAAGACCTCTCTAACTGCAAAGATTAAAATCATAATGGATTTCTTAAGGAGACAGCATAATTGAACATTGGACATCATTAGGAACATGTTGAACTAACTTGTATTGGGAATGGTTTGGGGATGGTTGACCCTTCAAAGGACAAAGAGACAAAATATCCTCCCAGTTTCCCTCCCTCTCTGAACATCCAGTTCTATTTTGAATGATCTTCTGATTTCTTTTACAGACATTTAAACATGAAGGACCTAATATTCATGAACAGTCAGTCTTCACTGGTTGTTAAGTGAGGGGTATTTCAGTTTTGTCTGTTGACTGCTAAAGTAACTAGATCACTACAAATCTTACTGTGAATGTACCACAGTAGAAAGGTTTCTTATGCTGCTGCAATATATTCTGCTTACCATGGGGAAAGTGTTATGATGGGCTACCCATCTTTGCACCATTACAGCTGTACCCATGCTGGGAGTGAGAATATTGCCATTTAACTGACTGGTGTAGTTAAAACAATGTGTTCTTTGTGCGTTGAAACTTGAAGATTATTTCGGTACTGCCTATTTTATGTAGAGGGATGATAGTAGAGGATTATGTTTTCCGAATTCAGGGTAAAGCTGAAAAGAAATATGGGGCCTACCACAACAAATGAAAAATATGAATTCCAGCTTTCAAGCAGCTCATGGAATAGTTGGTAGGGCTCATATTTTACCTTAGAAGTGAAAATAGAAACTATTTGTTGAACAGTTTTTAATAACAATTGTTAGTAAAAAACATTCTTCTCTTCATAGATTCTTTTGCAAATTCTATAAAACACTTAAAGTGGTAGGTAAAAGTCTGAGAGTAAATTGTTCAAGTAGATCTAACCTTAACTACGGAAAAACCTGTCTCTGTTTAAAAACAAAGACATAAAATTGGTGGAAGGAAAAGGGAAATAATACAGCTGCAAAAGAATTCAGTGCAGATTTTGTCTTGAGAACAGACTTATTAGCAGATAAATTTTAAAATAAAATTTTATTGGCAAATGTATTTGATTCCAAATGGAAGCTGATATTGAATTACCAGAAGGAAGTATCTGGCTTGGCTGTATCTGAATTCTCACATACTTAAACTATGAATGGCAAACCAGAAGTCAGATGCTTCTGCCTCAATACAATGTAAGTGAATACCACAGCATTAATCCCAGCTGTTGAATGTCCATTCAAAATTCCTGCTGGAATGGACCAAAACCATATTGTTCCTTACTATGGGTGATTAACAACTAACTTGGTGTTTCCAAAACATGTCTGAAGATAATATCCTACTGTATTTAGTAAAGATTGAAAGAACTAAGGCTTACAGGCTACTATGAATGGAGCCAAACTGTGATATTCAGAGGAAGAGATGGTACCACATGGTACCTGAGTCAACGCTCATTTTAGTGGAATATACTGTAGCTAAAGCTTGCCACGAGAAGTCACCTTTGACCTCAGTGGACAGGATCAAGTCTATGAAAGTCCATGCCTGAGAAAGAAAATCTAAGGCACTTTCTGCTCTTGACTAGATGTAAGTAATGATCTCAGTGTAATCTTTCTTAGGAAAAAATATAGCGGTACGAAGGATCCAGCCTACCTGAGCAGATAGTGAAAATTGTTGATTTAACATCTCCTTTCACAAATCTATCAGAAAGATTAGTTGAAAATGTTATTGAGGGATGGGGAGCCCTCACAATGCAGGCAATGTGGAGATTTTAGGCTGAGAAGGAGGCGTTAGGGAGCATTTTTTGTGAGACTCCGTAGGTGGAATAATCTGGAACTGCTATTCCACCCCCCATTGATTATAGAGAGTGGCTAAGCTTCTGATGTGAGTATTTCAGCTAAGAAAAGGAAGTGAAATGGGATGAATCCAAGCCATTATGTTCAGCCAGATAGAATTCAGTGTGACCACAGGTGGCATAATTTGTTCTTTAATTTGCTAAACTATCATCGTTTGTTGTAGTTCTTAAGTACTACAGCAACAGGTTTAGAAAAATGACTTGTATAGACAGATCTATTTAGTCACTGGTGAAAACATCTGGGGGAATAATTTGAAGTGAAGAATTTATTGGATGATTTTTGCCTTTTTCTTTGCTCTGAATTATCCATGAACACAACATTGTTCTGGAAGATGGTAATGACTGTCATAGTATGGGCCTTTGATTTATTCACAGTTACAGACCTGGTTAAAGCTGAAAAATGTGCTAGGCAGCTTTCTTTCAGGATCGTTGGAGGATCAGTTAAACTGCTTAAGTAGAGATAGAGTAAAACTCTGGAAGGCACCATCCGAAGTAGCAAGCAAAAGTCCAAACTTGGGCGGTATGTAATGTTTGACAAATACTATGGAAAAAAAATATAGTAAGAAAGGAATGTACTAGAAGTTAAAGGCAAAGGAGAGTGGGCCCTTGTGAAGGAATAGAAGTAATTTCTGCCCAATTTATTAGTTGGTAGGCTTTGAAGTTGTGATAAATAAAACTGTGTTCTTCCTTTTTACCTTTAGTTTGGAAGTGTAAGAATGTTGTAAAGTAACAGGTCTGTACTGAACAATATTTTGACTGTCTTCTGTTTTTTTCACGTGAATAGGAATGACTTAGCAGAATTACAAAATCCAGTGCTTGGAACCAGCAGAACAATGTTTTCTCAGACATAGATTTTTAGTAATTTATTGTTCTTAAGTTCTTTGAGGAGAACTAAACTGCTCGAAGATCAGTTTCTTTCCATTTAAATATTTGGTGAATTATTTGGCAAGCTGTTTTCAGAGGTCAGTTTATTTTTCATTTTGTCTGTGGTATTAATGATTTTAGAAATTGTTTGCTAGTGCAAGCACTCAGAATTTTTTATTCTGATTTGCATTCTGTAAACATTTATATCCATTTAAAATTCTCTATTTACACGAATATTTCTTCCAGTAAACTCATTTCCTAGAATGTTTGCAGGAGGCAAATGCAACAGGGTCATGAACAGAGTCCAGACAAGTTTACTTAAAAATGAAAACAAATACAGAACATGCCTGGCCTTGTTTTCCCTGTGCTGATGAAGTTGCTAAATGAGAAAAGGACTAATAGTGATCAATGAAGTAATTGCTAGACCCATCCTGCTCATTGTGATGTACTGATGTTTATCTGAATTATCACTGACCTTTGTTTATGGCCTTTCTGCCAGTTTCCAGTACATATGGAAGTGCTTCTAATCCAGAGCAATTGAAATTAATCTTTCTTGCAAGATTTCTTGAGCCACTGAAACAAAAACTGACCTTTTATGATCTTGAGAATATATTGCAATATATCTATTACATTCCTCTCATCTGTTAATTTCAGCTAATTTAGATAATGTTCTACTTCATGTGTTGTGATTTGAAAAATGTAAATATCTACACAGAGCACTATTTTATGGGGTCAGACCCATTACATTTTTGCAATGCTGTGACACAGACAAATAAATATTTTTAAGAATAATTTCATATATATATATATATACACACTTGTATGCATTTTACCTGTGAAAACAGCTGTCAAAGCAATCAAACAATACCCAAGCAACAACAACAAAAAAGAGATTTAGTCCTTTAGTTCATCCTTAATCTGATAAAGAAAACAAGAACTGAGAAATGACCTGGAAGTGTTTCTGAAGCACATGATAGTTGTTAGTGTGGGAATTAATGAAACAGCTAATTAAGAGTAGTAGGAAGAGAAGTAGGAAAGGTTTACGCTGCTCAGAAAATTCATTCACACAAGCCCATGTGGTCTACATGGCCCCAAACATGGGTTTTTCTCGTTGTCATAATGATTTAGTTCTTTATTTTTTTGTTTGTTTGTTTGTTTTTCTGTTTTTTTTTGGCATTTATCAACTGCCTCTTTGGGCAGCTTTCTCTATGAGCAACTTTCTGTCTCACACACTTTATGTTCACTCTTGGAAAATTGGTCTTCTCTCTTTTCATTGTTTCTCCAACTCGGAAGAAAATCCATCCATCGTATAAAACTTTATTTTGCTTTGTTGTGTCTTAAGGAAGAATAAAAGCTGCAGTACTCACTGAAAGTGCTTTTACTGTCGCAGAAAATTATCATAGTTACTCCCTTATCCTCTGGAAAACAAACAAACAAAAACATAAATTAAAAAAAAAATCACAAAGCTCTTTTTGAGAATGCTTTTGAGCCAGTGAGTTCACCCTCATTTACTATTTCATTTTCTTTCATATTTCTTAGCAAAAAGCTTAAATGTCTCCATGTGGTTCAATGTGTGTAATTTGCTTTATTTTTTGTTCTTTTTAGAAAGTTGGGTATAGGTATAAACATAGTCTCTGGATAGTCCTGTTGCCAGCTTTTTGTCTCCGTGTGTGCCTGGCCAGTTCCTACATGGCTCTCCTTCACAGCATATGTCAAGATGGCTGATTTTAAAATGGTCAACATGCAGCATGTGCTCAGAATGTTTGAAATGGCTTCTTTCTGCAACAAACATCTATTTAACAGGAACTTAAAAAACTCTTCTGCTTGTAAATGTAATTTTCTATGCCGGAGCCTGGCTTATGTCCTGGATTAAAAATGTGCTTTTCTGATACTGGATCTCATAGATTTTGGTTCAATTGACTTGTGGCATGTAGGCTGTCCATTTTTATTCAGAGTAGATTCACCATTGCCCAGTTCCTCCAACCTGTATTCTCTGAAGAAAAGCATCCTGTCTCCTCTCCTTCCCACTCAGTTCATCTCTGAAGCATACCTTCCTTCAGATCAGTCCATCTTCTTATGATAGTAATGTCTATTTTTACAATAGACTGAACAAAAAGACCAGGTCCAATTAGCAACAAAATTTGGTTGTGAATATAAATTTGACACCAATCTTAAAGCTCATCTTTTTTTTTTTTTTCATTTGTCTGTTTCTTTATTCTTTCATGTCCTGTTCCTTCTTAAATATATATATATATTTTTTTTTTTTTCAATTGTACGAGCCTAGATCAGCCTCTTCCCATAAAAGCCATGGAAAAGTTTTATACAGTCAGGTCAACAGCAATCTTTCACTTTTTCTCTTTGAGCTGAAATCCTGCAGGCTAGATGTTGATTAACATATTTTGTTCTCATTTAAAATGCTTTGGCAGAGGATTTTACATCAGTCTTTTTCCACAAAGGAGTTCAAAAATATGCAGAGAAGCAGCCAGACATTTCAAAAAGAACAAAACCGTTAGTGCATTAAGAAGTGTCCCTGCTACATATTTTTAAGGCACCTTGCCTACATTTTTTTAAGTCCAATAACAGCAGCTTCATACTGCTACCTATCCAAAAAGGCAAATTTACATACAATCAAGAAAATAAAACAGGTAGCTTCCACTTTACTGAACAGGACATCTGAATCAGTCCCTGATATAAGTTTAGGTCTGATCTGTTCCCATTTGGCTCCTTTCCCAGCCTTCAGGACTCACAACAGCAGGCTTTATTTTCCAGATTACATCTCGTACTGAATAGACTCATATGTTTATTCTCCCATTTGATCGAAGAGAAAGCAATGTTAGTCACATATCTCCTCAGCTGGAAAAGAAGAAAAGGAAAGACTTACAGGAAGTCTGAAATTGTTCATTGTAAAGGCAATGGATTTCCCAAATTTGCTATTTTCTTCACCTCCAGCAAACAAGTTTGTTTAGGTTGCTTTTGTTTCCCTAACTAAGAAACTTAAGAAAGCATGGGCCATCTCTCTCACTCATCCTGTAGGTATTGGCATCTGATTTTCTTCATTATCTACTATGTTACAGTGCATGGTTGACCCAACTGAAATCCTTGCTCACTGGCTTCCCAGTGTGTTGTGTGGAACAATAATTAACGTTTGTTGGGGGAACCAGGCTGAGAACTGTGAAGTTCCTCATGTGAACCTTTATTAGTATCATCACTCACACATTGTAATGAAGCAAAAATGAATCTTCTTGGAAATTGTTCCCAGTGAGATCACAATTATTAAATACCATCATTGCTTATAATAATTAAACTTTTATTATCTGTCAATTTTGTCTCCCCTGAGATCCCATTGTTTGTCAGCCAAAAGCTGGGGGGGAGGAGAGGGGGGGCAGGGATGTGCTGTGATGAATGCTATTTTCAAAACATTGGGAGTGATAAATTTCCTAGTGATAGACAAGCACTGGAGACATGGATGCCTTGAAAGATGCAATGAAAGTTGGTCCCTTTGTGATATGGATTTTTTTATTCAAACAATGTTGTGTGTAATGAAATGGGACACCTTAAATGAACTCATGCACTCAGTTTAACAAAGCAGCCTAACATGGACCTTAATCAGAGGTGAAGAAAGACCCTGGAACCTGGAAGGGAAAGAAAGTCTTAGAGGAACCAAAGGTAATAGGATTGGCCTAGTAACTCAGCAAGGATCCATGTTTAGCTTTTGGTTGGACTAGTAAAAAAGATTGCCATATGGTATTTGCCATATTCAAGAAATAATCTTTTGCAGAGCCCCAAGATTAGAACAGCAATGGATTCTGTCATGAAAGTTAAGTTGCGTGGACATTAGAAGAGGAGTATGGTTTAAGAGGAACCAGAGGAAGTTGCATTACAAACCCAGCATTTGTGGGTGCAGGTTATAATTGATAGAGTGGTTAGGAATTCCATGTTTTGTGCAGCTAGCAAATCTGTAGAAGAACACCGAAGTGCACTGTTAAGTCTATGGGAAATGTACAGTGTCTGCTTGCATTAGAGCAAAACCTATGTTTGCTGAAACCAGGAAATGACTCATGATTTCAATCTCACTTAACCATACACTGTTGAACTAAAACAGTGGAGTAAGTTTTTCAGATAAAAACATCAAAATGTTGCTTTTGTAACTGTGAAGCAAAACTAAGGTTTCTGAAATCTGAACATATTGAGGTTGATAACACTGAAATAGACACATTAAAATAACATTGAAAATGCATCAGGATGGAATTACAAACTCTTCTGCTTCTATTCTGTGTGCCAAAATACAAGGCTAACCAAATAAATAAAAAACTAGGAATAAATCTATTAAAGAGAAAAACAAGCACTGATTTCATCTGTTTTCATGGCTAACCTGAAAAATATAAATACCTGGCCAACATTGTTAAACAAGGTTTCAAACTTTTTTTTCTTTTTTGTTATTCATTAGTTACGTTATTGTAAAATTCATGTCCTGAGTTTCTCTGTGTGGCCCTGTACAGATCTATCTGAAAATGTAGATTTTGCCTCCCAACAGTTAAAGATCATAGATGTTGCCTCTTCATTTTATATAAATGAATTCAGTTTCAGTGGAATTCCATGCAAAACTACATTTACAGGGGAAAATCTGAAGAATCAGGACTTAATTTAAGAAATAACATGGGGAGTGGCTATGAAAACCTAGGTTCCCTAACACAGCTGTTAGCTGTGCACAGTGGAAAACTGTAGGTTCTGTTGGAGCACAAAATATTATTACAGGAAAAAAAAAAAAAAGAAAAAAAAGATAATAGCTTTCATGATTTATACTTTCCTTTTGGGATTTCACCTGTAGTTCTCTCCTACACATCTAAGATCATTAAATTAATAAGTCAAGTATTTCATTCTAAGGCTTGTTGAATTGTTCTGCCGGGAAAGGAAAGGTACCCCTAGAGCATCAGTTTGGCCCTGGACTAGGTGTTGAAGAGCACTTACATGTAACTTGCATCCAAAATGATCAAGGTGGTGTGAGGCAGCTGTACTTACAATGTTTTTGTATTTAGTTAGACACAAGAGGAAAGTGGTATCCTGCTTGAGTTTTGGGAGTTGCAGATAAAAAGGAGGCAGTGACATTTCTAGTGTCTTTGAGCTTGTGATTACTGAGCTACTGATGTAGCTGGGTGTCAGCAGTTTAGTTTTCCTTTATGTTCTTCCTGCCTCATACTCTGATCATTTACAAAAAATGGAAGCAGCTCCTTATCTCAAGAGCTTCCATTTTCTGAAAGAGACAGCAGACCCTGAGCCTAGGTAAGGCTTTGCAGTTAGAGCAAAACCTCTGAAGAAGGAAACCTCTCTTGGTGTGTGACATCCTCTGTGATGAACTTTTCTCTATACATTGTGATTTCACACACATCTCAAAGAAACATATGCAATAGTTCAGGTCCCTGCCAACACAGTTCTATTCCTTGTGGGATGGTTTCCACTATTTTGTCTTCTCTAGTTTGAAATTAGTACTTTCCTGGAAACTGTTCACCAGTGGAACAGAAACTATTTTGGGAACTTTAGCCTGATACTTAAATGAACCTAACATCTGTCCTTTCAGGGGATTTGATGAAGGACATGGGCACTGCACTTACCCTGTAAAGGCTGTTTTAGGTATACTATTTCAAATTTGGGCTTATTCAGCTCTGTTGCCCCTGGGATATTCTTATATCTTATAAATACTATAGACAGTAGTTTTATGGCACTTGAAAGTCTTGCTTCTTTTTTTTGTACAAAACCTCTTCATTTTGACAAACCAAGCAGCCTGTGATATATAGTACATGCCTAAGCCTAACTAGAATTGAGAAACAAGCCACAGTTCTAGCTTTCATCTCGATTTCAGATCTTTTCTGGTTGGGGAGTCAGGTTGCTGTTCACTTTTTGTGCTGAGCACACTTCGTCACTGTGCACACTTTGAATAACTGTGGGATCTGGTCCAGGGCTCTTTCAGAGCATTGTTTCTTACTACAGCAAACATGTCTCTGACATCTCTCACCATCAGCTTTAGACTGCTTTGGATACATGTATGCTTTACCTTTGCTACTTAATCCATATGAATAATTAAACATTTTAGATGGAATAAAGTTCTAGATGTTGCATTCTGTGTGTAGATAGACACTTTTGTAACATCCTGAAAAATCATTTGAGTGAGAGCAAGTAGGGCAAAATTTGAGGTTCTCTCTCCGCTCTGTCGTATATTAAATTGAGATTACTTTTGGTCATGATGCTGGATCTTTATTCTCAGGTATTTAGCTCTTCCTTTTTACTGTGCAGAACTGAAATTGTGGTGCACAGGATCTTTACTGAAGCCAGCACCATCTTGCAGCTGATCTCCATCCCTTATCAATTTCAAACAGGGTAAGTCCATCTTCATTGAGTTGTGATGCCATGTAGAACATCAGACATAATCTTTTATCTAACTAGATGAAATAGAGGGATGAATAGCAGTAGAAGAGGAAGTCTCTGTAATTCAGGTTACTAAATTCAGTTCAGCTCAGAGCTGGTGCTAAGGAATATGAAATTCAGCTGTTTGTATATTTTGACAAATCTGTCTGTAATGCTGCTAAAACACTGACTCACTCACCATTACCACAGTGGCTTAAATACTGCCTTAATAGCTAGAGAAACCATAATCAGAAGATACAGCAACAGAGTTTTCCTTTCATGTTTGAAGCATATGTTTTAAAGGAGCTTGGACTACCTAGGAGCTCTGTTCTCCTTCGTGTATCAATAAAGAACACCATAGTGCTGTCAGTAGAGCCATTTTAATCAACACAAATTTTTGTTTAAAAAGAAAAGTATACTTCTAAATGAGAAGTGATGGGAAGACAAGAAGAAAAATTGTCTCTATTTTCTTTCCCAAAAGGCAGATAATATGGTAAGACTACTGCAATTTCAGCCTGATTCTTGCAACACTAGGAAAAAAAGATAAAAAAGAAAGAAAAAAATACCAAAAAAACAAAATTCCCGAAGATCATTAAATGACTTTTTAAAGCTATTAGGGAGGCATCATTTAGCTTCATTCTCTGCTCATGGTGAAAACTCAGTTCAAGGCTGATTTAATGCAGGAGACAAGACATATGGTGAAACATATTGAAACAAATGCATATAATTATTTTGTTATTAACTTTTACAGTTATATAGTTAAAAGAAGGAAACAAAAAGCCAAAATAAAAAGAACTAGATAATTAATAAAACAGAACTCCAATGAACTTCCAGAGGTGCATTTTCACAGCTCAGGCTAAATCTTTGAGGTAAACAAACAGCAGGAAGAAGCTGAGAGCTGAAAAGTGTGTGCAGCTTTATTTCTAGATGTGGGGAACTTATTGGAAAACACAGAAGCATTTGAAGTTAATTAAAATAATTAATAACATAATGTTATTTTGAATGTGTCTATCACTAAACATTAATTATCTTGTAGCCACTGGAACAACATAATGATAGCATCATTGTTACTGATCAGTGTAATACTGTATTCCTTTGGTAGAATTTGAATGCTGTCAAATGAAGATAAATGGGGTACCAAACTATATATTTTCTCAACTAAAAACAAGCCTGTGCTACATGATTTGAGAGGTCTTGAGAACAAAACCTCCCGGTGAAGAAGTTCGGTTGCTAGCTTTGTGTTCATTAATGCAAGCTGGCAAATGACATGCGGTAAGTGAGAAAGGGAATGAGAACAATAACAGAAAGAATTAATGATATAGGACTGACTACTTTTTATAGTCCTATGAGGGTCTTAAGTCCCTGATATAAGATAAGGAAAAAGGAATCCTCAAGACTGGAAGTACTGGTTTCATAGTTTTCTGTCTCAGAAATTCTTTCTAAACTTTCTTTGGAAAGATAGCAAATTGGTATGAAAAAGTTACAAGTCTTTAGCATTCGGCTTCTTTCATGGAGGATCTCAGAATTAGGGTAAGCCTCACATTCACAGAGCCCGAACATTTCTAACTGCAACAAAGGACCTTTCCAGAAATATGACTTCCAAACTTTAAAATGTCTCTCCCAGGATCCAGCACACTTACAGAGGACCATGCAGATGCCAGGCATGCATCAGCTTTGTTTCTGGCCTTATTTCCCAGGTGAACCCTATTATGGTAAATACCTCAGCCCTGTACAGCACAAGCTCTCTGGCAGTCGACCTCATTTCCCATAACTATCTTCTATACTCTCCCTTGGAAGAAAAAGACTTCTGCTACTGATGGGAGACTGAACTGTGGCTTGTCTTCATATGGCTTAACTGTGACATTCCTGAAAGAATTCAAAATGGATGTCAGTCTCTTTCCCTTTAAAACACCAAGCCTATCTCCATGATTCAGCTCCCACTGCAAGCCTATATTATACAGCTACTGGAGTCAGGAAGCTGTGAGGGGCTTATATTTATCAATTCTGTGAAGAACTGTGAAAGTCTCAGGCTATGTCAGTTAACTTGGGAATATAGCAGAGGTTTCACATGTTACAATAGAGAGAAACACAAATGTCATTAAGCAGTCAAAAAACTGAACGCATTAGCCTTGAAATAAGACCAGACTCCTGGGGCTTGGTGCATTTACAGAAGCCTGTGACATGGCATTACCTGTCATTTGTAGATATAGAATCTGATAATTTATAATTTATTTATTTTCTTATTTATTTATTTATTTTGGTGTCTGTGTGTAAATAACTAACTAACTAAATAAAAAGCTGAATGGATCTAGCGTGAGTAAATGTGTTTCTGTAAGAAATGTGGGAACTATAACCCTTTCTGTCCATATATATCTATGTAAATGAGTTATTTATCAAGTGGTTTGGAAATCGTCGACGGATAAAACGTCTTTATGCTTTAATTTGTAGCATTTTAATTCCTACTGATTTTTCTTTTGCCAGCTGCTCCTTGGGCTTGTCCCTCATTCCTCTCGTTCTCTCATCCAGCTGGCAGCAGCTGTAGGTAGCAAAGTGACAAGAAAAACTGTTGCTCCAGAGCTTTATCCATGACTCAGGAGAAATATATGCATCACTCAGATGTTGACTACATTTTGTGACTTATGTACTCCCTCTCCTCCATGGGATGCATTTAGGATCCCATTGGAAGCAATTAGATATGAAATATCAACATATATTTATTAAACAGGCACTGTTTTCATTGTTCCCTCATGTGTGATTTAGCAGCACTACAAAGTCAAAACTTGGTGTAATGTATATCCTCTCATTGTTCAAACAAAAGGAAAATAAACACAAGCAGTAGGTACAGATTGTATATTGCTGCTGAGCTCCTCTGTCAGTGGCAAGCTAATGAGAGAAAGTGTGATAGTCTGACAGGAGGTATTGCTTTTGATTGTATATGAAGTGGATTCTTGGATTTATTTATTTATTTTTTAACTCCAGCTAGCTATCTTTAGGGAGAATATGCAGACCTGACCATCTGAGAAATTGTCACATGGAGAGTTCCCACCCTGTACATCAAGCTGCCTAGTTTCTCTATAGCTTCTCTGCCAAACGTCAGCCCAGCCTGTCAGTCACAGCTTCTGAGGGTAATGATAAGCACAGACTGGAACTGATAGTTCAGCTGGAGATGGAGGCAAATTTGATGCTTTCTTGTGTATTTGCAAAGTGGCACAAAACTTTGTTCTACACTGTGGGCCACAGCAAACAAGGTGGTGAGGCATGTGCAGAAATTCAAATGCAAAGCCACAGATATAAATGCAGAAAACTCAATATTGAAACATATTCTGTTATAGACATTAACAAACATTGCACTCTTTCCCTAATAATGCAGCTGAATAATGATTTGGAAGAAGCCTGCTTGTAGGAGAAGCTGGATCTTATTGAAAATGCATACATACATATATATATATGTATGTATGTATACCTATAGTCAGATAATAAGAGGTTACTGTGGTGGCAATATTTGGAGGACTGACAAATCTGGCCGATTATAAAGGTTTTTTATAAAAAAATTATAAATTTATATTAAAAATTATAAATTTAATATAAATATTAAAAGATTTGTAAAAACTGAAATTTCCTAAATTTTATCACTAAAATCACATCGTGCTAATAGTTAAACCTCACACAATATTGATCATCCTATGTATACAAAACTGTTAACAATGATCTTCCAAATTAGCTATAACTACACAATGCCACGGAGCTGATGCTGTACAGTTACCATTGACAGCTGTGGTCCTTGGTGGCTCCTAGCTGCGGAGGAAGGTGATCAGCTCAGTGTGACTGTCTACAGGTCAAGTTGAAACTCAAGTGGACTTGTCTTCTTTCATCTCCTTGTTTTTTCCTTGCTTGATATTTTAATGTTATTGTCCCCTCCCAAATAAAGGGTTCTCCTCTGCTCTTGTTACTGGTTATATTGTTTTCTTTGGTCCTGCCTGTCATCCTTCTTGTGTACTCTGGAGGATTTGCAGTCTCTTGTACTTACCTTATCCTGTCTGGCAACTTTTTGTTTCTTGGATGGTTTCTAGTGCAATTACACCCATGCTCGTCCCTTTGGTGATCCCATTGCTTGCATGCTTATGTAAAAAGCTTATTTATTGTGTCTGATATTGCCATCACAGTGTTATAAAATACTTGCATGCTATTGATAGTTACACTATTTACGTCATTTATATTTGGGTTCAAAGTGAGTAAATATTAATTAAATCCTGATTAATGCATTTTGAATTCACAGGTTTACATATCTCTATTTTGGTTACAGTACGGCTTAGACTTGATTTTCTTTGGATATTCTTTGTTTTCATACCAGTATACCTCTGCTGAGTTTGGTTATGTGTGATTTTTCCATGGCTCAGATCTTTTACCTATAGAATTAAACCATGCTTTTAGTTTAGAAGTGTCTTGGTTTCCACTGGCAGATCTGTTACTGTTGGGTTTGCCTATTGTGGAGAGAAGATACATTTAAGCTCTCTCCATTTGCCTGTTCATACTTATGGTTGGAGCAGATGCTAATATTGCCAGTTGGCTAAACATACCCTCTGGCGTTCAGATCCTACCACATTGCTGCAGCTCTCATTGGTCTATTTTTGTTTAGTGATTCGGTCCATGTTAAAGATGCCACTTACTTTTATGGAAGTAACCTTAAGTCCTGGTTTCTGCTGGGCTATAGTTCATTCTCTTTCCAGTAGCTGGTATGGTGCTGTGTTTTGGTTTTAGGATGAGAATAATATTGATAACACATAGATGTTTTAGGTGTTTCAGAGCAGTGACTAAGCCAAGGACTTTCATACTTATGCTGCCCTGCCAGTGAGGAGGATAGGGGTGCACAAGGAACCGTGAGGGGACAGAACCAGGACAGCTGACCCAGACTCACCATAGGGATGTCCCATACCATATGGCGTTGTGGTGAACAATAAACTGGAAGAGTTGGCTGGGGAGAAGAGTGGGTGGAAGAGTGTTGCTGCTGCTTGGGGACTTGCTGGGCATTGTTCAGCAGGTGGGAAGCAGTTGCATTGTGCATCACTTGTTTTGTATATTCTTCACTTGGATCATGTGATAAAAGTGATTCTGTGATAATCATTATTGTTATTCGTATTTTCCCTTCCTCTTCAGTCCTATTAAACTGTCTTTATCTCAACCACTGAATTCTTTGTTCTTTTTATTTTTTTTTAATCCTTTTGTTTGTTTCTTTGTTTGTTTGTTTCCATCTCACTGTATGTGTGGAGGGTGTGGGGTGTGTGTGTGAGAAGTGTGTGAACTGTGTGGTACTTAGCTGCCTGCTGTGTTAAACAGCACCTTATGATAGGAAGGAACACCCTGCCATCTCTTTTGTTTTATTTTTGTTTTATTTTGTTTTGGAAAGAAAATTAAATTCCCTGCACGTGATTTGCTCTTGACAAGTCCACATTGACCATTACACCTTTGCTTATTAACATCTACATACTCAGGAGTTTTTAGCTTTTCTCAGATAAATTTCCTGTGAATCAAAATTAAGCTGACTAATCTATAAATCTTCACCTACATTTTCTTTTTTGGATTGTTTGTTTAAAAAGACAAGTTAAACAGAATTTGCCATTTGCCAGGGTTTTCACAGCTCACCAATCCTTCAAAAATTTCCCCATCCTTCAAAACATTCCACAGATTAATGATAATGTTTTAGAGATTTCTGTCATTTTTTTTCAATCCCAATTGATATAAAACTTCTCACGTATCTAACAGCTATCTAAATTGTTCCTTTGAATATTTAAGTTTGAGATACTACCCTTTTATCATGGATATAGTGATAGTCACCTGATTGCAACCATCCATGAGAGCAAAATAGTCTTTGGAGAATAAGAGAGTAATCCCTTCCTGAGCCTTCCTCTTAATAAATAAATACTTAGAATGATTTCTTGTTGCTTCTAGTGTTCTTTGTAGTACCTTCATCTTCTGTCTTTATCTTTCTGAATTTTCCCATATATGTTTCTGCTGCAATTTTGTACTCTTCCTTTGTAACCTCATCTAATTTTCAGTGCATGTGTGTCTCTTGCAGTCAATGAAAAACTTCTAATTTTTCCAGATGGTTGTGTTATGATTCCAGTTTCTCACTTGAGATGAGACAAATTTACAGAGCACTTGTGGCTCCAATATTTTTTCTTTACTGAATGTCCAGCTTTCCTTAACATTTTTTTTTTTCAGACCAAACTCTTTATGGAAGCTTATCTACCAGTCATGTAGTTCAGTAAAGTCTATTTTCCTGAAGGTCATGACATTAATTTTTTTATATTCTTCTTTTAAGAAATCACAAGTATTGTAATTTCATTGCTACTCTGAGCTGCCTTCTGGCAATGTTATTTTCCGTCAGTTCTTTCCTCGTAGTATAAATAAAACCTGCAAACATTTTATTTTCTTCTACCTAAATCCACTGCTGTCAATAGACCCGTAACCTTGCTTTTGATCTATCCTGATTCCTCCCAGAGAGTCTGCAGACTGTGTGCCACTCTTTCGTATTCAAATTTGTGTAATGGTTAATTGTGATTTTTGGGGAATGACTGTAGAATATACTGCTCTCTGACTCCTAATCCACAAATAAACAGGACAAGGGGTGGAGCTATATAATATCCCACACCCTTGTGGTCATCAGCAGGGAAAAATTGTTGCATTTTAGTGAGAGAATGCTAAGTACCCTTTCATTCAGGTTACTTGAACAAAATACATTATGCAGGCGTCCCTTTCTGCAAAGCTGAACATGTTTTGACAGACAGGCTGAGAACTGAAACCAGCTATGATTTTGGTAAAAGAATCCATCTGCTAGTGCTGGGGAAGGCAGATGTGCCTTCCAAGATGTGAATACATGGATTTTTAGACTATGAGTTTCTGTTTCATTTCCTTGTATACAGATGATATTAGGAGAAAGATGAATGGGAAGAGGGAGGAGGAAAAGGTCAAAAATGACAATCATATGGGCTCACACCTTGGCACATTTATGTTGCACAACAGTTATAGAGGAAGTGAAGAACATGCTGTAAATCTTATATGTCAGGAGTAACCAAGAGCTGCAAGAAAAATAACTGCTTGATATTTCCCCTTCTGTGGCAACCTATTCTTAAAAATGCATCTCCTTTAGTACTTTTCAGTACCCTGTAATAGTATTAATATATCCACTTGCATAAATTCTAAGCATAAGTCTCCTTACGGAAATGAGAACTTCTGCCTTCATATATCTATAAGGTAAACATTCTTCAACTGTAAACAGGTTACAAAATGAATATAATTACATCATGTCATCGCCTATAATATATGGGTGCTTTTACATTTTAGCCTTTTAAAATACAATTGGAATGTAACTTTATTTATAACTGTCCTTTGATGAAAGTATCCCCTGAGATGCCATCAGTAAAGATAAACATTCATTATATAAAAGTGACATAGCAGAAAAAAATTGTACAGCTATGTTAGAAATGAAATATTGTATGACATGTTCCTACAGTGTCTCTTATTATGTGGACCATTTTCTGAGGCTCTGAAATAAAACAGCTCTTGTTAAAAATGTTATTACTACAATTTCAGCAATCATCTCTTGAGTAAAGAGCTCTAGTACTGTATACCGTAGTCAGTCTATAACAGAGATAGAATTCAAAATCATAGCAATAGGCACCAACTTAGGTACTTCAATGACCTCCCACAGGAAAATCAGGTTGGCCTGACAGTATCCAGACTAAACAAAACATTGCACATAAGCAACTAGAGTGAAACAAACAGTGAAGGATGAAAGGCAGAAGAATATTGGGAAGGGGATAATTAAAATTTGTCCATGATAAAGTTCTCTCAGTAGTTGATTGTTCTGGTTTGGCACAAACACTTTTGCTATAAAATTATTCTAAAAAAAAAAAAAATTCTTAAACAACAGATGTGGTATGTTATTCAGAAATTTAGGTGCAATTCTATAACAGTGAGAAACCTCCCACTGCAGCTGGTAGTAATATACAATTTTTTCCTTATTTCCTGTTGGAAAAGATGGTGCTATTGAGCTGGTCTCTTGAATCTCGAAGACAATGTGCCTGCCCATGGTTTTCTGCACTGGCTGTGTCTCCTTCCCTCCAGAGGGTTCTGGTGTGGCATTTTCAGAGGTCTCTGACTCATTTAAAAACAAGGGGCCTAGCTTCTGAAAGCCCTACTTTTTTTTTTACTTTTTTTTTTCCCACAGTTCAGCTGCCAAAGTACAATTCTCTAAGAAAATAATTGAGTTAATGAGTTTGAACAGATACATTTTATTTTGTATTCATCTCAGAAAAATAATCTTGTAACTAATGAGCCTCATAATAAGCAATTTGCAGGCAACTGAACCTGGGACCTTGAAAAACAGAGCAGAGGCTTCTGCCATTTGATTTGAAAGAGTACTAGGCTGCATTATGTGGATGCAGCAGAAGATCGTTTTTCTCTGTTGATGACTTGCCAATTAGAAGAATGGAAAACACACCAAACTGTTGGGTGGATATTCTCCAAAGCATTCATCATTGACTTTAATGGGAGAGGAAGCATATAAATGCTAAGCCATTTTAAGTATGCAATCTACAGGTCTTTGCAAATGTACTCATGCATATGCACTACTGCTTGTGTGTGCAAGTGTCTGGCATGACGGACACCAACTAAGTAAAAAGAAGAAATAATATCTCAGTAGTACTTTAAATAAATCTGATTAAATAGAAGATATACATTAAGTGTTTGGCTGTTGCAGAAGTTCTGTGCTGTCTGGACATACTGAATACAGTCTGGCTGCTACTACTTAAAATAAAGGTGCCTCCAATTTCTTGAAAAAAAATAATCAGATTCTAGTAGCACAGCATTTCCATAGGCAAATGAAGAATAATTTATGGTCTTATAGCAGCTTTCAAACAACAGAAAATATGTAAGAAAAAAGGGAAGAGTTACAAAAGCATGTAGGTGAGAATCTGAGATTGTCTCACTTTGAATAATACACTAGGAATCCTTAGCTTCCACTTTAAGTTCCTAAACAAAACTTAAAGACAAGGAAAAAACATTCAAAACCTGCATGTGAACATTTCATTTCAGGAAACAGAAAAGACAGTTTAGAAATGAGACCTTTTCAGCAATGGTGATCGTAACTATCTCCACTAAGACAATGTCACCATTGGCTGTGATGATTAAGACGGAAAGTATATTTGGGGTATATAGATTGATACAGCAAATTTGTATGACTATGAAGTCTGTTAGGTCCTTTCATACTACAAAAAATAAGTAGCTGTGCTTTATAAAAGTTAGAGCTCCCATGACCATAGTCAAGAAATTTAATGCATATTTCCACTTATCCACATTCTACTTCTTGGGATATGTTAAATAGAATCATATGAATTATTTGCTTGGAATAAATAGTATGGTACACTTATCATTTTCTTTTTCTTGCAGAATAATTTTCAAAGTGAGCTGTGTTGGTAATTACTAATTTGTAAATATTAATCTTATTTTGTAGTGTATAGAACATATTAGTTGATAGGGTTATAAAAGAACTGAAATTTTTATGTAGTCATAAACATGTGACTGGTCACTTTGGCAAACGCTGTATTGTTTGTTTCCACATTGGCAGAATGAAAGATATTAAAAGAGAAACAAAAGATGAAGAATGAATAAAGACCAACCATGCTTTCTGGTAGGAATTTTTGGACAGATTACATGTGTTAAAATTTATGAAACTTTCAGGTTTTGTGAGCAAGTTTCATGAATAAGCCATCACAGCACACGTTAACCTTGAGCGTTATGACCCTATGAATAATAGTAAAGTGAAATTGCCATTTATTTCTGCAATGTGTAGCCAGTAGCAGGAAGTCTCCAGGTTATGGAAGAAGAGCAAACAGCTTATTTGAACCATGCCAATAAGCTTTAAATTCCATTACAGTCCTTGAAAGACTAGTAAATTGCAATAAATACTGAAGGACCACTTGAGCACTAAAAGAAATGACTCAGAAGCATTTCATTTCCCAATTGCATAAAACCAATGTAATATTGTATCAGACTGCTTAAACAATAGTTACAGAGATATATTATCAATTTTCTTTAATAAAGTAACAATGTTGTCTGCAGTTTTAAAATAAATTTCTTTTAATTGTGATCATTTTACAGCCATTATTCCCCCCTCCCACCAAAAAAACCCACATTGTTACCCAATTTTTTTCTAAGTGACTTATTTTTGGTGGAAAAAAATAAAAATAAAAATTATATTAAATAATTTTAAAGGACCATAGGAGTTGTGAATAGATCACTAAGATGTTTGAATAGCTGTTTGACCTTTAACAAAAATTCAGATTTGAAAAATGCCCTTTTCTAAAACTTTATTTTATTCAAGAAGGAGAAACTGAATTTGGGGTGGTGGGTGTTTGGACAGAGAATTTAGTTTTAAAAACTGATGCCATTCAACATCAGTAGTAAGCCCAGCTGGAAAAGGTAATTAGACAAATATGTTGTGGTATAAACAGAAAGTAAACATTGCTTTAATTGATTTTACCATTCTTGCATTTTAGGGCCTTCCTTGAAGAAAAAAAAAAAAAAATTGCTTCTCATTACTTCTTGCTTTGCCTCTCATTGTGTCATCTGAAAATTTAGCCATCAAGAGCTTCATGTTTCCCCCTAGAAAAAAGGCCTTACAGAAACCCACTGGGGATACTGCTTTTGATGAGAATTCTATATTAACTAGTCAAGTTTAGATATGTCACTTAGCTAATTATTAATCTGCTGTGTGCTCTGCTGATAACTGGATATTGTGAGTTTTTAAATCAGAAGTCCATGCTGTACAAATTCAACCCCCTTACAGAATTATATAACTTATATTTCTGCATTTAAGTTGATTAGCCAAAGAAGTAATCCCTCTCCCCACAAAGTTCTCCCTTTTCCACAAGTTTTCAGGAAGAATAATTGAAAAAATAAATGTTTTAACAATCTGTAATTCTTTTCTGATTAAAGTCCATCTCTACCCTTCTCTTTCTCTCTCTCTCTTTTTCTTTCATATTTTTGCTCATGAACGATACTAGAATAACTAAAATGAAATGACCTAAATCATGTGCCTTTTCACGACACTGGCACAGCATTAACAATTTCCCTTTTCAAATATTCCACACTTGCTCCAATTTCTCCATGAAACAATTGCCAGATTTATTTGCCAAATCCACTTGAATGCTAACTTACCCACAGTTAGTTCAGAAATAGAAGAGGAGGTGAAGTACTTAGAATAAATTATTGCTCATCTCTGCATACAAAGTATGCAGATGTTTTATACTGCTTAAGAATGAATGTATAAAAAGAAAGGCAGAGGACAGAACTCAGTTTTTGTCTTTCATCAGTAGCATGGAATCCTGGGCTATGAGAAAAACTTAACACTAACATTTAAAGTAAAAATGACTCTCTTCTTTCTTCAAGAAGCAGAGAAAATCCAGTTATTCAATGGAGCTGTGTGTTCTGACCTTCAGAGGTGCACAGATGCGGATGAAGGGGAAGGGAAAATAACAGCTAAGTCATCTTCCATCGCCCCAGTCAGACACAACCTCCAGATTGTGGGCATAACCTTGGTGATAGGCCTAAATCCCAAGTCTTTTTAGGACTCACTGACCAGCAGGTCAGTGGTGGTGGGAAGAGAGAGAGAAGTTTGACAAGAGGTAACTGAGAAAGTAAGCCAAGCTGGTGGGAAGCAGTTTTGTATGGGCAGTAGAAGGTGACTAGTCTCTCAGGCTAGTCTTAAGGTTTAAGTTTGCTATTGCCAAATATGTTTCAATATAATACTATTTGAACATCTCAGTGTAGAAACACTATAGTATGCAAGAGTGGACTTAAAGGAGTAAGGAAGCAAATAATTCTTCATCTTTGGGGAGAAGATAGAGGACAGTTTTTTGGTTGTTTTTTTTTTTTTTTTGATAGTGGGTTTACACATTCTTTACTGTCCTATTACAAAAGAAGTACTTGATAATGTGGCTCGAGTCACTGCTTTGAGTCTTTTTTTCTCTGTGCAAAATGAGAACTACAACATCCATTTCCTGAACCTGGTGGGAGACCTGATTTCTAAATGCAGTACAACTTAGAGGGTACAGAAATCATCTAGAACAGCAAATTTCTGTTTTGATGTAAATTTTAAGCCATGTAAGATGATTTGATTTATGTGTTCATGTAGTTACCCTTTGATATGTAACACAAGAATAAATCATAGAATATCCCGAGTTGGAAGGGACCCACAAGTATCATTGAGTCCAACTCCTGGCTCCACACAGGTTTACCCAAAAATCAGAATTCAGACCATATGACTGAGAGCACAGTCCAAACGCTTCTTAAACTCCAATAGGCTTGGTACCATGCCTACATCCCTGGGGAACCTGTTCCAGTGCGCAATGACCTTCTTGATGAAGAACCTTTTCTTTATATCCAGCCTGAACCTCTCCTTGCCGTAGCTTGACTCCATTCCCTCAGGTCCTACTGCTGGTCACCAGAGAGAATAGATTGGCGTCTGCCCCTCCACTCCCCCTCGTGAGGAAGCTGCAGACTGCAATGAGGTCTCCCCTCAGCCTCCTTTTTTCCAGACTGAAGAGACCAAGTGACTTCAGCCACTTCTTGTGTGTCTTCCCCTCTAGGCCCTTCACCATTTTTGTAGCCCTTTTCTGGACACTCTCCAATAGTTTCACATCCTTTTTGTACTGTGGTTTCACAAAAATCCTCTGGGGGAAGAGAAAAACATGAGTTTGTTCATTATAGTGCTTAACCTTATGGTGATGAAGTCTCTATTGTAATCTGAATAGAATAATGCTATATATAAATGAAGGATTTGCTTTACCTACAGGGAGCTCCAACAAATTCAGCTATCCAGAAATGTGACAAATACAAGCTATAAAAAGCCACTCTCTCTGAGCTCTCTTTTGGCATTCCTGAAGATATGCTAAGAGAAGGCTTATAAAGAAGAGTGCAGATATGTATAAAAGGTGGCTTTATAGAGTTTACAGTCAGGGCTTTATTAGTGCTGAACATCTCCAGTTCTTACCGGGCATTCTAACTGGTTGAAAACTTTTTCACAAGAGCACCCTGCAGGCAGTGTAGAAGCTGGTAGAGTTACTGCTGAGCCACAGGACACTCAGGAACATTCATGGGGTGTCATTCTAAGCAGATAAAGCTAAACACATCTGTGAAATATCTGTGTGATGATTTCTCCCTCTTTTAGCTCAGGTTCCTAGGGAAAAAAACTAAACGAAGCAAAAAGCCCAATAAATTGTAGTTTCTTCTGTAAGCATCTTTGGGTACATTTCTCCTGAGATCTCTGTTCCAAAGAGGTGCTGTAATTCAGTAGGGATCTCAGCAAATTCCCCCTTTTTTTTTCTTTTGGGATAGTGTTAGTGAGAAGTTTATAACTATCTCACATTCAGATGGCTTCAGCAAATAACCCTTGATATGTAGTTTATGATAAAATTCCTTGGCAGCAGCAATCTCTGTTAAGCTAGCCAAGTGTTTCTTTTCCTCATTTTCTTCACCTTCTATTTTGTTTTTTTACAGATATTTCTACAAAATTAATAAACTACAAAACAAACAAACAAACAAACAACAAAATAAATGAACAGCCCACAGCAATAACAACAACAATAAAAAACATAAATCCCGTCACTTTACCTATGGATAAGGATTATGGTAAATTTGCAATTAATTATTTGATTTCTGTCATAGTCTCTTTACCTACTAAAGGATATAGATTATTAAAATGCATTATCCATAAAGAAATAGGACATCTACTTAAAAATGGCTTGTAAAACTCTATGGCAATCAGGGACAGGAGGTGACAGGAACCCAGTCAAAACAGCAAAATGCTCGTGAGCTAATATGACTTTTCTAAGATTTGGTCTTTTGCTATGTTTTTTTTTTTTTTCTACAGGAATTTCTCTTCTACACAATCTACCTTTTCCTGTAGCTGCCACATTCCAATTCCAGATCAGAGCAGCTTAATGGATTCAAGGGATATAAGCCCAGAAGTACAGCCACACACAGAGGTAAACACAATACCATTTGACTTTTAATGGAATAAATGCACCTAGAAAGTCAAAAGTGTTATCATAGCCCTGTTATTGTATTGTGTTTAGGCCTTGGGTTTGAGATGATACATCAGTATGCCTAATCCTATAACAAAAACAGCACTAGTGCCAAGACTGGAAATGTATGAAGTTGTACAAGAGAAAGAGAACTATAAAAAAAGTGTATGTTTTAACTAGAAATTGAAAGGCATTTTTTTGTTTCTTTCTTTCTTTGTTTTCGGAACAAATGTATTAAAGACTTTTGGAGACAATTTTGTTGGAAATAGTTCTTAAAGCTTCTTAGTTTCTTAAGCAGTTTTAAGCAGTAAAGAGTTATTATTTTCAGTTCTGAATTGTGCATATGATCGGTATTTTCCCTCGCACTTATAAAAAACACCATAATGAATGTAGGGATAAGTTCTAAAGACTACATAATGGACAAATTGTCCTTGTACTTACACACGATCTTAGTGCATGCACAGGCAGCTGCTTCACTGACAGGTACATCATTTTTCAGCACATGCAAATACATTAAATTGTGTCTCTTGATAGGAAAAATAGTTTCCTTTCCTTTTTTACTAGACAGGAACATGAAGGAGGTGGATTTTGCAGAATATATCCTTATTTTGGTTAAATTACCAAACATTTTTTGCTTCCAGTTAACATTTCTCAGAAGAAATGCTATAGAAAGTAGATGTGCACACACACAAACCCATTTGTACTCTCAGTTCTACAATGAGCTGCAGACTGCACTGATAATTTTCAACTGTCACTGCTGTTTATCTCATTAGAAGAGTGAAATCCAGGTTGACAGAGTTCACCTTTGAATCATGGTATGGCTTTAGTACTGATTCAGAGCAAATGGTGACATCTGCTTAGTCGGTACTATTACTCTCTGCAGTACCTCAGTTTTTCCTTGGAGATTGCTCTAACTCATCTTTAGGTAGTTTACGTACTCAGATATTTTTGAAGACAAGACCAATATGGCTACCAGCAGCAAGAGCTGTAGCTCTCAGGTGGGACTTCCTCATTTCTTTTCTAGACCTGAAATTAAATATATGCTGTAGTGTACAAGTTAGCTTGCTACTGTAAATATATACAGCAGATGGGAAGAGAGGAGAACCATTTGGGGAAATATATTTATATAATTTGGAAATGTAAAGCACACATCTGGTACAGATGAACAGCAATCAGGAAGTTATGACTGGGGAAAAAGAGAGGGAGAATGTTACAATCAATTGTGTTAAATGAATTTTTCAAACGGCTAAATTTATGGCCCTCTGAGCCTGGGGAAGTGGTTTGTTTAAAGCACAGGGAAGGGTGTATTGAGCCAAAACCAAAGACTATGCTTGGATCAAGATGCTGCTTAGTGAACATAAGGAAAAGGTCATTCATGAACCACTGAATTCCAAATGCAACGGATTTGTGGGCAACATTATCTGGAAACCTCCAAAACAACCTGAATGAAATACAGCTTAGTTTTGGAAAAAGGAAACAGTGAAGGAGGAGGTGGGCGTATATACAAGTTGTGAGAATGCTATGTAAAATCTTTCCCACTATGAGAACACAGATTTTTGTGTATTTTCTTTCTTTTGTTTGAAATCCTCTGCTTTGTTTTTACTTGAAAAGTCTGTTTGCTTCTCTTGGATGTGCATTTATAGAATTCTTCTTGGATATTTCATTCCTTTGGAAGGAATAAAAGGAAGGTAAAATTTCCTGACACTATTGGCTAAGAAAAGGAAAAACAGAAGTTCAAAGCAAAGCTATTTTGATGCTGATTCCAGTTACCATAATGAGGGTTCAGCACCACCACCACCAAAACCAAAATGTTGTAGTTGTCTTCTTTAGCAGGCAGAAACAAACATTTTTATTTATTTATTTATTTATTTACAGAATTACTTAATTTATTGGCTTGTATGTTTAGTTGCATGAGATGCAAACATAAATAGTTGGAATAGTGTCTACAATTCAAATGTCAGAATTCAAGGTAAATTTGATGACTGTTGATTGCAAATTTGTAAGGAATTGTTATTCTTTCAGAATATGACCTTTTGATTTTGGAGTACTAAAAAGTATACAAACAACAAATAGCAAATAGCCATCTTTCAAATGAAAGACTGCATAAATAGGACCTTGGGGCATCAGTCCAGACAAAGTGTCAAAGTAAACATGTTAAATGATGGTGCTAGTGCACAATAGCAAAAAAACAAAACAAAACAAAAAAAACCTATTCACTCAGAAAATACCTATTTATGTGGCACAAGGCCCTAGGGAAAAAGTGAGGTTATCATAAAATGAAAAACTATATTGTAGTCTATAAGCAGAAGATGACTGAGCTAAGGTTGAAAGGGCAATCAAATTCTGGCATTTCATGTATTATGAGCTCTGCTTTTATGACTATAGCATTTAATAGATTTTTAGAAGGATTTTCCTGTTAAAAAAAAAATGAAGCCTTTGAATTCCATCCTCCCTTATTTCCCATTGAAATGCTACCCGGTGTGTAAAGATCTGAGGCACAGAAATGTAAAAGAGCAAAGCTGCAGCTGGAAGGAGGGGGAAACAGATGTTTTTTTCCCTCTTAGGAAAATTGTCCCAATTAAAAGAAAATATTCACCACAAATAAGGCTTAGAAGTTAAAATGTCACATTTTTCATAGTCTGAAAGTTAAATGCATGATTCTTATTCAATTGAAGTAGGCCTTCTATATAATTTTCTGTTTCATTTTATTTCTGATCATTTTAGTCTCTTTTTAATCATAGTTAGCTTGCATTTTCAAATGAAAGCTTGTTACATTCCGTAAAACCAAGATTTTCAATTTTGAAAATGTCAGTATGGGCATTTATCATTCTGAAGCTTTTTTCCCCAAACTTTTTGCTTTGTAGGAATCCTCTGAAAGGAAGTCCTGTTCCTGTGAAAGATATTCTATTCAACAAATTGGCCTTTGTCAGGAAAACAAAACCAACCAGAAATGCCCAACTAGATATTTCACATTCATAACATGGACCTCTTCTGTATCTACTGGCATTCACTATTGTCTGCTACATGGTTTTCTCATCTCTTAGACCCATTCTGAGTGTGGCTTTCAAAGCTGTTGCTGACAGCAGAGCACTGCTGAGGGGTTGAATAGTCTTTCCTTTCCTTTCCTTTCTATCCCTGACTTCTCCAGCAACCATATTTCCTTCACCTTTTCTCCCCCATCCAGTCCATGTAAGATATTACAGATCTCTCAGTCTAATTGCATTGTTCCTTTTTTTTTTTTTTTTCCCTCTATGAAGACGTGTCTCAAGGGGAGAAATAATGAGAATAAGGGGAAGCAGTTTTCTTACTTTCAAATCCGGCACCCTTACATCGTAACAGCTTCTAACAATGCAGAAGCACAATTAGAGGGGAAGTTCTGCTCACCTCTGAAACAGGCCCAGCTACTCTCTGAAAATGTGCACTTTTCTCTACTGTCTGTAGTGATATAGAGGATTTGTGAGATGACGGAGCATGCTAAGCACAGAGGAAAATTTAAAAGATTTAGCCACTGAATTTTTAACAAATGCATTTGGAACCAGGGACACCACTGTTGTATGGTTATGGTAGGTTTCTTGGCAAAATCTGTACCACAGTCATGTCAGCACCTCTGTTGACATTTCAAAGCCAAGTTTCATGTCTTTTCAGAAAGACAGAGCTCCTGTTGTAATTTTATGTCAGACTCAAAGGAGCAATTATTTGTAGATAGACTATAAGTAAACTAAAGTGTTATGCAGTTGATTTATGAAAAATAAATGTATTAATCTGCAAATTCTATTCATTCATGAATGAATATGAGTTAATTTAAATCAACTCGCATAACACATACAGGACACCTAATCTTTCAGTGTACTTAGTAACTTCAAGATAGCACTGATGTTAACAGCAATTTACTGACTGAGAAATAAGAGATTTACCTTACTACATATATCATATATGTACCTTACAGTGGGGACTTTTTAAACAAATTTTCATCCAAAATCCTCCTGTAAACTGAAAGATTACATCATATTGTCACTATAGTACACATTTGTGTGCACTTTTCCATACACGGCAGCTTTAGAAACTGGAAGGTTTACAAGATGAGTAAATGCAATATTTTGTCATTTAGCAAATCGTCAAAGGGCATCTCCTCTGTAAGAGGTACAGGTGTGGGCTGAGACAACTTCAGAGGCATGGTTACCAACCCGGTGTTTAGCTCCTGTTTAATACCAATTGGCACAGAGCTTGCCTGTATTTAGCATTATTCTTTCAGTCTCCATCACTCTGTACATTCATAGGGAGAAGCCAGACCAGGAGGCAGCTGAGATAAGCTACATGCCGTTATCTCTGCCTTCCCTGAATTCTGTTCTTTTGACTGTTTTATTAACATTATTATAACTTGAGATTTTTTTCTCTCTCCGTTTTTTTTTTTTTTTTTACCCTCGCATTTCATGAATATTTTATCACTCATTTCTATTTAGACAGGGAGACAAGGTGAAAGAGGTGATTTTTTCCTGTCAGTCCACATAAAATACAGCTACGGGGGAGGGGTAAAAACCCTTCGAGGTTATTAAGGGGCCTGCTGTTGACAGAACATGCCATTCAGGGTTTCCTGCTGCTGTTATTGACAGTGGCCAAGATCTCTGCAAGAGAAACCCACACATGCTCTGGAGCCAGCCTTTCACAGGCTGACAGGGGTAGCATGAGTTCATATCACTTTATTACTAAATCACTGAGGCATTTGGGTGCTATGTGGAATAGTAGATCTCTTGTTTGGACAGGATGAAGGAAGATAGGAACAGTCCATGAAGAATGACATACAAATCATTACTCACCTTTATCATAACTGAATGCCTGGTAACTATTCCATCAGTCACAAACATCTTAAATGCCTTCTTTCCTCAGGTAGAGGGGTCAATTCAGATCTTGCTTTCTTAAAACCTCCACTCACCTAGAGACTTACTTCTGCTTTACATCAGAGTGAACGAGCTCCAGCTCATACTTTCCTTATGTATTTCTCTTTGTATAACCAGATATGACTGTATGCTGCTCTATTTGCTAATCTGTGCTAAATATGTCCTTAGTGCAATTGATTTCACATTTGTTACTGAATTTGGTTTCCTCAGCTGACAGGAACAGAAGTTGAAACTAATTTTCAGGTACTGAGTCAGCATTAGAAGGGCAAGTGATGTAAGGTGGTTGAAATCAGTGAGCCAAAGAAAGGAAAAAATGTTAAAATCATTGTTGTCTCATAATTTGCATGGATTTTATAGACTGCACTTTATCAATAACATGAAGAAAGTACTTTATAGAGATGCTTTCCCTAAAAAAAATTCATGCTACAAGCTGTTTGAATTTCAAAGAGCAAATCTTTTCTAGAGAATGTATATAGAGATGGTGTGAATCTAAATAGCCAAGGGACTGATCTGGAACAAGCCAAGACTTTAAGACACTATTCTAAACTCAGAAAGAAAATCAAGAAAGTTAAAGGCAAGATAGCAATTTTAAGTTGCTAGAGTATATTTTTGGCACACTCTGAGACATTGTATATATGTAACATTAGTTAAAATGATCCACTTCTGTAATCTATCTCTGTACACTAAAATGTCTCTGTTGCTCATCTCTGAATCAAATCATTAGTAATTTTTGAAACTCTCATCTGGGAGGTTCTGCAAGGACAAATAAGAAAACGTGTCTGATTTTTTATTTTATTTTATTTTGCATGGGAAATAAGTCAAAAAGACTTTCCTGGTCATAAAAACAATAATCCGAGGAGCCACTGGTCAGATTTTTGTCTAAACTCTTGGTGACCCTTTCTGTCACTTCACTGCTTATTCTGGTTCAATATCCAAATAATTACATTGTGAGATTTTGACTTTAATAATAACCTTTTATCTTTTTTTATTCATTTAATCTTTTTTTTTTTTTATAGAAATGAACACTCTTCTGCACTTATCTCATTTTGCTTTTAATTAATGCCACATTCCTAAATATTTTTTATCTCATGTATTTTAAGTCCAAAATTATGCTTTATAAAAATGTTGTCTGTATTTCCCAAATGTTCATCTTCACTATTTAATCTTGTAATAGAAAATTGTGAAACAGGCCTTTGTGTTTCATTATTGATTTCACTGACTTCTATCAAAATATAGCTTTAACATGAAGGAAAGGGGGAGGGATGAGAAATCAGTGCAAGAAAGGGTGGTGTGCCAGCCAGAAATAATCGGTATGAGAATTGAAGGGAGGAGGGGGGAAGGATTTAGATGACAGCTGGAGATTTGAGGGGGAGGTGAGGAAGCAGCACATGGTGTGTAGTCAGACGTCAGTGGAGATAGGAGGTAGGAGACATGCAGAATGGCAGGGGAGTGGGCACCAAAAGGCAAGGCTGAAGTGAAGTGGCAGATCAGTTTGCAGTCACTTGCTTCATATATCTGGTGTGCCTGAATTTAAGCCATTGATTTGATATATTAATTCCTTCACTACATATTGAATTAAAAAGAGAAAAAGAAGAGGAATAACCCCTCACATGTGTATAACAGTCTTCATGGCTCTACTGCCTCTATCCAAGTAAACAAAATACAACAGTGTATTAGTGCAATGCGGCAGGTTCCATCACTGCTGCTCAGATTTAATATAAGTAAAGGTGTAAGGTCAGACCTGTTAGAAAAACATTAGCTTTTTCTTCCATTATTATGCGCTGATCCTTCTTTCAAATGAAAGGCATGGCTTTGCACAGGGAAGAACAGCTTGTATTTTAACAAGGGATTCTCAGAATTTCCATCTCCAAGAGTGATTTATTTGTAATCAGTCTCTGGGTATTGCCTTCCCTCCATACAAAGTAGCTATCAGTTGGCTGTTTTTGCCTATGCTTTCATGAAACATAGGTACTTATTAAATGAACTCCTCAGAACAATCTTTAAGTTCAATGGTATTAGTATTTTCTCCCAGTACTGCCCCTTATGTCTTTCTCCAGATCCTTATCAAGGCCTTGCCATTTAGTTGCTATTTTTCACACTAGTAGCAACAGCTAGTGAGAGTTTTCATTTTCCTCTAGCAGAAGTACTGTGAAGGCACTATCCCATATTCCCTATTGGACATAAGATTAGTGAAGTTCTGATTCCTGACCGCATGTGAATCCCATAGAGTTCCTAGATGATGTCCTTCCTGATTCAGAAGGAGTTAATGGATAGCTGAGCTTCCCAACTGTCCTTCTTCTATGGCTTCATCCCAGTATTTCCTTCTACTGATGAAACACACAGATCCTCCCTAGCTTTTCTACCGTGATCTGTCTCAGTACAGTGACACAGTTTACGTGACTTGTACCCTACAACTTCACTCTTGGTGTACAAAAAAATCACTCTTCCTTTTTAATCAGGTACCAATTCTGCATGGATTATGCCCAGTCTAAATGCAGTGCGGAAACAAGGCATGTACTGGAGGAGCTTCCACTAAAGCTGATGCAGGATTCAGAATAAAATTCATTTCCTTATGTTATTTTAATCTCATCACTGAGGTTTTTTTTGTTTTCTTCCATCTCCTTGTTCTCCCTCCTCACAATGGCTGTACAATTATGCTTATTGGAATGTGATGTGGCAGAATATCACTGTGAGAGGGAAGCTTTGATGGAAGGGAAGTGATGACCTTTCATTTACTCCTCTTCAGAAAAAAAAAATCGTAAGAGTGGAATTTTCAGATAAAAGATGGGGTAGAAGGAAAAAGAGAGGAAAAAAAACAGCAGAGAGAAATAAAATTAACCTGATTTTTTTTGAGGAATGTTACAGGAATATGCAAACCCACAATGAAAACCCACCCCTTGCCAAGACAGTTTTCTAGGAATGTGTAGTTGACTTTCCATTCTGTAGTATCTGTTTTCTTCCCATCTGTTGCATGTAAAACAAAAAGGTCTCCTAATACTTTGCAAACAAATAGGCTTTAAGAGCAGTGTGGGTGAGACTGTTGCTTTCAGTATATTGGTCTCAATAACTGACCTTTTATATTCCACAATTAGAGCACTTTCCCTGATATGGCAGGTTCTGGACCTAGCCCTTTCTCCCCATCTCCACAGGGGTATTTAAGTGATTCAGTCCCTGCAGAAGGTCTCATGAACTGCACTGAAATTAACAGCTTCGGTGTTAACATCCAGCCCATGCAACACCATTGTGGCAGTAGGCTTTGGAAACACTATCTGTAATTTTTTAATCTTGGAATTTTTACAGTGATAGTGTGAAAAGCTTGCTATATATTTTTTTCCTTTATTTTTTACATGGGAAAACAATTCCCAGACAGGCTTTAATGTTCAGTACATAGCTAAAGTAAAGTCACAGACTTGGAAACAAGCTAAATTTTGTGGATACCTTGCTACAGGATCCTTATTTAATCCAGTCTTGCTTGACTGATGCTTTAATTTAGATTTGAATTACTCTCCAATCAATTAGTAAGATAAGAGAAGTGTAAAGATTGCCAATAAAAAAAGAGAAGTGTAAAGAGTGCCAAAAACAACCTCTGCCTCTTTGATTTTACACTAAACAATGCTCTCCTGATTCAGATTATTTGCCATGATTTTCCTCAGCTTTACAATTAATAATTCCAGTAGTCAATCCAATGCCTTCACCATTAGCAGAGATACATTAATTTATAACTAAGACTTGGTCTAGTATCTTTAACCCATACTAGTAATAATTAACCTCCTGCATCAGGCAACTGGTTCAGTCAATGAAGTTTTGCATACTTCCAGTTGGAAAAATACTTCGTATTTGACTTCTAACAAAAGTTACTTAGAGAATAAATTTCCCCTCCAATTCAAAGTGCTCCCCCACCAAAAACCAACCTCTCCTTGTGTTCTTCTTCTGTCCTGTGATGTCCTAATCTGACTGCAATATGTTGATGTTGGCCAGCTGTTTAGTTCTGGCTGGCCCACTGGGCTTTCAGCTGAGATTTAGCTGAGAAGCACATAGTTCTTTCTAGTCTTTTTTCAAACTGGCTGAGGTCTTTGGGAAAAAAAACTGAAAACACAAGTGTATGCAATCATTTTCTAGATTCTTTAGAGGATATAGTTTTATTTTGTTTGATTCTATACCAGTAAAATAATTCAGCCTGACAAATATATTTTGTCTGCTTGGGATGGTCTTTGTAATGGAAATCCCATTGAGAAAATTAACCTAAATTATCCCATGGTAAAGAATTACTTATGCCTCTTCTCTATTCCTTCTCTGCTCACCACAATCCTTAATTATTGTGGATAAATCACTGTGTTAAATGAATATGTTAAAAAAAAGCTATGTTTTTGATTGCCACTGGTCTTTACAGAAAAAAGCAAGAATTGTTGAGTTGTGTTACATAATCTTTAGGTCCCTAATAGTTAAAGCTAATTTCCTTTAGATCAATATGTAAGGTTCCCTGTTTTTTTCAGTATGTTTTCTGTCCACCACTATTAAAATAATGTCCGTTCTGTCTGGTCACAGCGGGCTTTGAGGTACTCCTTGCAAATAAAGGGAAATAGTGGAATAATGTAATTATTATATATCTTTTTTCCCTGTTGGTTTACCATTTCCACACGTTATTGATTTTAAGTAATTTGTTCACTGATAAATGATCATTGTAATTGAAAAGAGAATCAGATGAGAGATCAACCTTGGTTGTTATTACTCATGGTGGGGCATTTGCCATTACCTCTGAATCATTTGCATCCACTTCAACAGTGATACTTTATATTTCTTGTTCCTGTTTTTACTGGGAGGTGAGACTACCTGGTGGTTCTGGATATTGTATCAGAGGCATTTATTCCTAAAATATATAAATGAGAAACTAGAGAACGCCACATGAAAATTTAGCTAAAGTTTTGTGACATCACCTTAGAGGATCCAGCTGTGGATTAATATGGGCAAACATGTAAGCAGACAGTTCTTGCCCTAGAAAGTTTAGCATGTTAAACAGTGAGGGGGCTCAAATTGAAGTTGACCACCCTGCAAAGTACCTTAGAGTAACTTAGAGAAAGCAGATGTCCATCAGCCAGAAGGGCTTCAAACCACAAAATGTCAAACACACTTGGGGACTCACTATTATGAAGTTAAGTAAAGTACTGTTCAGAAATCTATTGGCTTTGTGGTGCATGGGTTCTATAGGACCAAGAAAGCTCCAGAACTGGAGTAAGTGAAAACCAAGAAACAGTTTTCTACTAGTGGAACCCTGCTGTGGTCAAATAAAGTTAGAATAAATTAGCAAAGGGAAAACCCTGAGAAGCCTCTCAAATCTGCTCTGGAATTTGTCTTCTATGGTTAGAGGAGAAAGACCCAGAGGACAGACTTCTGAGCTCTGAAACAAAGGAGGATGAGGCAGCCACAGGCAGTTTGAGAAGATATGTATATATAATATATATATTATTATTATATATACATATCCTCTCAAACTATATATATATAATAATATACATATATATTTTTTAAGCAAGAATTAAAAAAAAAAAAAGTCAACATCATTTCATAAAAAACTCCTGGCAGGAAAATTCTCACACTCTAGTAACCTTAGCATTCAACAAAGCTTGCAAAATGCAGTCCTTCTGCCTTCAGCGAATGCGAGGATTGGTGACTTCTGAATATCTGATGGGATAGTTTTCAGAGGCATAATCTTGCCATGAAGTTATGGTTGTATGCATACTACATTTGTTTTGCCTTCACTAAGTGCTGAAAGCTGGATGGCTCCAGAGGTAAGACGTGTCCAATCTCCCAAGAAAGTGAAAGCCAAGTAAGCCATTGGTTATGTATAATCAGCCCCCACAGATTTCTGAGGCTCATTAATAATCGGAAGACTGCTGAGCCTGTATTATGCTGACAGAAAAACATTTTTTTTCCAGCCAGATTCCAGTTTACACAAGCTTTCTGGTGTTCAATGCTTGTCTCTAATTGCAGATAAAAGGCAGCTCTTTTTCAGCTCTTGTATCAGAGCAGTAGTTATGTGTAGGATCTCTTGATCGGCCCAATTTCAGAATGAAGTGGTATAGAATGCTGATAAACCACAGGTCTCCATCTTTGTAGTTTGCTTTCACTACACAATACCTCAGGCAGCCACGAGGCTTGAGAATATATCTAAGAAATTGAACTGATCCTTACCCTTCACTCTAAACTGCAAGAGCCTTCTTGCTAAGCTAAAAGAGAATTGCCTTTGAAGGAAAGCAGGGAACTGAGGAACACAGAAACATCTTTAAAAGTGAAGGGTTCTTCCTCTGCTCACTTCTCAAGAGCTGTGCTCTAGGAATTCTGAGGCTCTAAACTTGGGCATGAGTTAGTTCTATCTTTTCTGAAGCAAAATTTAATTTGACCTAGTGTCTTGCAATGGGTAAGGTAGAGCTGGAATTCAGCCAAGCAATGATGTGTAAATTAATGAGTGGCAGGATCAGCTGTTGTAATAACAGTAATTGGGATGAAAGGGTAAGATCGACATCTTTGCCAGGAAGCCATATGGGATTAGGAAATAAAATAGAGACTGTTAACTTAGATTACAAAGGCTGTGGTGTGCTAGTTTAGAGTTTAAAAAATATATTAATAGCAAAGAGTTGATAAAAGACTGAAGTTGCTGAGGGCTGTCTAGATTATATTCTAGCAAAATAGTACATTTTTTTGTGATTTTTCTTTTTTTTTTAATGATGTAGTTGTGTATGGAGTATGTTTCTAGAGAAAGATAGTGACAGTCATTATTTTCTTCTCTTCCCCTACTCCCCTGTAACTTAACATAATTTACTGTTTTATCTTATAAACCTCAAATCTAGAGCTGACCAACTTTTTTTCTGTCTTAGACATTTAGATCTCTCATGGCAAATTACCAAATATTGTTAATTTGGCTTCCTCTGTAAGTGACACTGATACATGTACTCTCTTTAACAACTGCATCTGGACCTACAAATTCCAAGCTTGCATCTTTCTTTTAGCCTTGTCCTCAAAATTGTGTGTCCAGACATTGTGTTTTCTCACAGTGACTTGGGTCAGTGGTAGTCAGAGAGAAATAATTAACATGTCCTTGGTGGCTATTAGCTAAATTAATCATGCTTGTGCTATGTCTGAGAAAATGACTTATTTATAGGCAGTTGCTCTCTGGGGAGGAGACATACTGTTTCTTAATGTTTTTAAAGCCCTATATGAATTTATGGTGCAGTACTAATTATGTCCAATCAGTGTATCCTTTTCCTCTGGAGGCAGTCATTGAACATACCAGAGACTTGTGATGATAACATCAAGATAAGCTCCATGGCAATGAATCATAACTTTAATTGACTGGCTGGGCCATTGCTGGAAAGATTTCTCTTCATGGATGCTTAAAAACCCTTCAGAAGTGACAGAAAAACAAATGCTAAGAGACTCTAAACCTTCCCCAAAACCTTCCTACGTTTTGTAATCTATTTACATTAAATTTCTATATCTACCTCTGTCCTTTCCTTGTTGCTGCCACTGCAGGGTCCTAGATTGTTTCCCACTCTCCTGAAAATTGATGACTGCATGTCCATTTGAAGCTGGGAGACCTGGCTGTGCTCACTGAGGTAAGCAGTGCTCCCCTTAACTCTTTTAAATGGTTTTAACAGCTGAGAGCATACCAGGGTCTTCTGGGTCTGTCACTTGTCCTTCTAAGTTGTCTGATGCTTCTTAGGGAAACACTCGTTTTCTAATTGCAGCTGGGATTCAAATCCTTTTCAGCATGGCTAGGGAAAAGAAAGACATTTACTGCTAGGATAACTTTCCTGGGCTGGCTGGGTGAGCTGTTTCATTTCTCTCATCAGGCCAGTACCCCTGAAGTAGACAGATGGTGAGGGGAGAAGATGAGGTGGTAGCCAGGCAGCCTTAGAGGCTGAGAACTCTGGGCCTTATTTATTCAACTAATGCTTTCACAGGAAAACTTCCTGATTTCAGTGGGAGAGGAGCCATAAAGTAGGCTGAATAAAAAGCAATTAATCTTTTCAGAATATGGCCCAGTTGCCACTTCTTTTTGCCAGTGGGTCTTTATTTATTTATTTATTCTTATTGCTGGGACTTTATTTTTTCAAAAAATCTAGATCCAGTTTCTGTATGTGTACAGCTAAGGAGTATACAGTAAACATGGTTTGTTGACTTGTCTGGTGCTGGATATGGCCTGAATGCCAGGTATAGGCAATGACCTGCTTGTGCCTTCTCTTATACATTCACACATTATTCCTAGATGACTGGAAGTGGAAGCTATGACAGGACAAAATGAGTAATGATCTGAGTGCTGACTCTTTTGATGTGGTAGATGACTAATCTGCTCTGATGCATCCTGAAAGCAAATGGAATTCCTGATCAGTGAGCACAGAAAGTAGTGTTTTTGGTTTTTTGTTTTTGTTTTGTTTTGTTTTGTTTTATCGGGGGAAAAACTCACAGTTATCAGCCTCAGGGCTGCAGTAGAGATGGAACTTAGAGCTATCAAGAAATATAACACAGACAGAAAGCGCAGTGTTAATCAGTGATATAAACTACCTGCTTATTCCTACTTTATTACTATCTCACTCTACAGTGAGCCAAGCTCAATTTTCAGAGACGCCAAATAATGCAGTAGAGAAAAGGCATGGTGTAGAAGCAATCCTCATGCCTCATTTCTGCATTTGTAGAACAGATTTACGTATGTATGTATTTATTTATTTTTACTATCTGGTTGCAGTAATCTATTGTACCCTGAAATCTAGTAGAGAAGAATAAACTTCAACTGATATCATTTTTCAAAATCTGTGTATGAGCTACTAGTACGGCTCTACTAATGTTGAAAGGAAACAAGTCATTCCAAGGGCCAAGAGAAATCTCAGAAAAACAAAAACTAAACAAGACCCTCCCCCCACCCAAACAACAAAACAAAAGCAAGCAAACAAAAACAAAACAAAACAGCAAAGGAACATAAGCTGATTGTCACAGTTTGTGGTAATGACATTATAACCCTTTTTATACACTGTTACTGACCTTTATACACAGTAATTCAGTCCTTTCCTTGACAATTATAAGCCTGAGGACATCTGAAATCAAAACTTCACTTAGTTTTATCTAGGATTCAGCTACTTTAGTTATCAGACCTGTTCTTTTCCTCCCCATAGTGCAATTCCAATCCAAAATATCCTTTCTCCTAAAGCTGCAGCCACAAAAGATGGCAACATTTGCTAAGTTTAGAAAGGGTTTTTCCTTTTTCTTTTTCTTTCTTTCTTTTTCTTTTTCTGAGATTTTGCTTTATCACAGTACCAAGAGTTACTTCAGTACCTTCTTTGTTAAGGCTTTAGTTGCTCGTTTCATAGCAGCTGAGGAGGACCAGCTACAGAACCAATGATTCCTGCCTCCTTGGTACCTTGTCTGGCTGTATTTTCTGGTTCTGACCTTATTTTGCTACTTCTCTGAAGTGTAATGGAAAACTTTGTAGGGCATTCCTAAACAATTAAACACCTATACCAACTATCTTCATATATTACCTCAAGAGCACTCAGAAGTGGGTGATTCAGGCTAAAAATAAAATATAATCATAAAAAAAAAAAAGATGGAAAGTTATTGAAGAACAAATGAAGGCATCTGTATCTGGTTGGATTGCAAGTTGTAGAACTTGACTTCTCCAGTTTCTGCACCTGAAAGCTGATGTCAAACTGTATGCTGTCTTTGCCCATGCCATAAAGTTTCTGGATGTTTTAGACAAGTCCCTCAACCCAAATCTTCTAAAACACATTACTATTTTTTTTTTCTTTTGTATCTGAGTGTCCAGCTGGCACAAAGACTTCTAGCACAACCCTTCCATCTCATGGTTTCTGATTTATATGTTATCAAGAAAAATGGAAGTTAGTGGTCACTAACTGAAAATCCCTGATGACTTTGCCAGGTGCTTAAGTGATGTCATATCATTCTCATAATATCCTCCTCTCTTCATGCCAGAGGAGCCAGCTGTCATGGAGTCATATCCAAGAGGAAGCCACAATGCAGGGATGAACTAGTAAGTGCAGTGTCGATTGGCAACCTGTAAAGATGCTTCCCTGTTATGCAGCAATCACACCATCAAGACTATCGTTCAGAAATACTGGCTGGTTACCTACACATATGCATGAGATTTGTGCTGTGTAGACAGGCATATAGTTAGCATTTTTGGATGGAGTACTGATAATACTGGACAATAGCGGAGGGCAATTAATTGCTACTACCTTTCCTCTTGTGAACTGCAGCTAATTCCCACATTAATTGTTGGTAGGATACAAGAAGAAGGCAAGGTCACAGTGCCAAAGGGCTATCACAGTTGTGCCAATAAACACAATTAACCCTTGCTAGCTTGCAAGCAAAACTTTGTACTCTAAATTACTTATTGAGTTGATAATACATTTTTCTATAGTTATTTTAATTCATTGAGGAAACTTTAAAGCTACTGGTATTTCAGGCTACTTCCCTGGCTCATGCCTTTGCAGTGTCATTGCAATATTGCCAAATTTAGATTACTCAAGCCACGATGGAGAGCTGTTTCATGGAAATCTCACAGAAAATGCCCTGTCAGCTTTTACAGCAAGGGGAATCCTGTCTGGATTGACTGTTTAAATGCTGTTGCAGCAGTTAGAAATCTGTTCACTTATTTTTAAAATAACATAGAAGTTGATAAATATTCTAAAACTTTTAATGACTATTCAGGATTGAAAAAAATCACTGAAGACATTTGAGTTAATCATGATTACTGTTGTGTTTCTTTCCTTGTTTGGTTTTAATTTTGAACTGTTTTTGGACTTTAAAATGTTTTAGGATGCATAGCTTTTGAATTATTCATTTTAATTAGTTTCAGTTCATCTTAGGCTTTAAGTAGGAGATCGTGCGATACTTCTGTTCTTTGGTTGTATGGTTAAAACAGCAGAATAATGGCAAATAATCATTAACAATAACATTGACTTGATTAAAAATGCTAAATATTTTATTAAAATTTAAATGTTTGCTTAAGAAAAAAACACTGACATTCCTTGCCTCTACCACCACCAATTTCTATCCATGCTTAGTGGTGTTTGATCTGTAATGTACTGAATAACATGAAAAAGATCAGCATGTCCTGTGCTTCTAAAATAAAATTTTACATTAACAAACACTGATGATCAACTTCATCAGGAATCAAAAGCTTGGGAACATTTCTGCCAATACTCAATATTTTTTATTTTATTTTTTATTTTCAAGTCTTATGTGACTGCTGATATGACTGACTCACTGCATATACACCAATCTTGTATTTCATTGTTACTGTCATCATGGTGGTAGCAGAGATCCTAATGTGCTGTGCAAATATTTACAAAGCTTTTCAGTTTTCCTTAGTACTCTGCCATGCCTGCCTCATGTTTTATAAGTTTTTGGAAGATAATGTGTGATCAGATTTTTATTTTTATTTTTTCATTTACACAAAAGCCTCTTTATTTTGTGCTTTCAGTGCTGAGGGGAACTAGTTCTCTTTAGAGTAAAACTTTCCTTTACAATTTAATCTGAGAATCTGGATTAGATTACTACCTGTGGTAGTAGACATGCTTGTACTGCTCATTCCTACCTCTGCACATACCTGTGCCTTGAAGAACACAGAACGAAGAATTCGCTTTTCATTTATTCTCTTTTTTTTTTCACTTCTTATGTTTTGCAAGACATTTTACTTTTGATGGTAAATATGGAAAAGCACCAGTGCACAGGACTTGAGCAGTTTGGCCTGCAGTCTTACTACAAACAGTGTATTAAGTGCAAGAAATGGAGAGGGACTCTTCATCAGGGAGTGTAGTGATAGAATAACGGGTAATGGTTTTAAACTAAAAGTGGGAGGATTTAGATTAGATATAAGAAACAATTTCTTTACTCAGAGGCTGGTGAGGCACAGGAAAAGATTACCCAGAGCAGTTGTGGATGCCCCATCCCTGGAAGTGTTCAAGGCCAGATTGGATGGGGATTTGAGCAACTTGATCTAGTGATAGGTGTCTCTGTCCATGGCAAGGGGGTTGGAACTAAATGATCTTTAAGCTCTTTTCCAACCCAAAACATTCTATGATTCTATGAACTTAAACCCCAGATTAGGGAATGTATAAGATTAAAATATTGTATAGTGGGGTTAGAAGTTTTTTTTCCTTTTTTTTTTTTTTCCCTGTAGATGTCTCAGGCTAACTACCATTCGTAGATTTTACTTATTTATTTATGTAAGTCAGAAAAGAGTCAAAGCAGTACAAATGAGAATCAGATAAGTTTTCCCCATATCTGGAACTATCAATTACAAATCTCTCCTCAAATGTGTTTAAACAAGAAAATGAAATAATTTCCTGCAAAACAGAGAGGAAGAACCCTATACACCAAACCTCAATAGACTGGAAAATACCTCATAAACTGGTCCTCCTGTCCCATTCCAGATTATTTGTTCCTCTTCTCCCTCACTTTTCAGCCTTCATTCAGTTTAAAAATCAACACATTCCCGCTTAGACTACCTTCAAGGGAACCAAAACGCAATGTTCAGAGATGTCTGGTTCCAGAGTTTTATTTCAGGTGGTGACATGAAATGGATTCACCAGTGAATTCTGTTGACGCAGAAAAGCTCAGATTTTAAATCTGAGCTGATGGGAAATGGGAGACCCCCTTCCAATTGTCACTGCAAAGGGCCAGGCTAACTGTAGTTTTAAGATGAGTACAGATTCTCATCAGTGGAGTGACTAGTGAGTTAAGGTCTTGCCAGCAGTTGTTCATTCTACTTTTACTTCTTCATTATGAGCAACAGCAGGATCTCAATTCAAAGCTAAGGGTCACTCCTTCCAAATGGATCTTCAGCAAGTGCAAGGGCCGGACTTCTGTAGCTGCTGATCTTTCAAAGAAAAACTTGGGAAAGATTAAGAGAACAAGGAAATGTTGTTTCTCGCCAGATGAATTTGTTATCACTCTCGACTAAGCTAGAATAGAACTATTCATTTTCAGAAGCTGAATTTGAATGTAATGTAAGGAAAAAAAAGGGGGGATAAGCCCACAGGTTGCACTTACCAGTTTTGTTCTTACCAGTTTTGACATCATCACTTACACACTGTGTGCTCTTAAGTGAATGTAAAAAGAGAGCTATAAATAGACTTGATGTAGGAACTGGACAAAGACCTCGGGAAGTCTTGGAGTCAGGTCAGCATGCTGGATTTCAGATGATGTGTTTTGAAATAAATGTTCTTGGGAAACCTTTGGACAGAGGAGAATATCTTCTGATTGTAGTTCTCAGTCTTCAGCAAGGAGTGATATTTCCTTTGTTCCACGTTTTATTCCTCATTTGCTTGTGATAACTGTAAGCGATTTCTAAACTGGGATGCAAACTTCACCCCTTCGGAGGTGTGAAACTTCACACCTCTAGAGACATCTTCTCTTTCTTCTGTGTTCTACTCATGGGATCAGACTCCTGGAGACAGGGGATGTCTGCTATGTAGTAGGAATAATCATAGATTTTTCAGACTTCTGTGCTTGCATGAAACCATACAAATAATCATTTTTCAAGGTGTCCATCAAGTCAGTTTTGACCTTAACCTGAGCTGAATTTAAAGCCAGATCCTCAGAACAAACAAACCTTAGTCTATAAATAACTTCCACGTTAACAATTTGTTGAAAATGCCTGAATCTGATACAAGGACCTTCCTCTTTTCTTTCCCTTCTTTCCTGTACGCCCCCCACCCCCACCCTCCTTAGGCTCTATTTTGGGCAAGTAAATGCAGCTTTTCATTGAAAGGCAGTAAAATCCCACCCAGACAAAATTGATTTCAATTGAGTGGCACCAGCATAAAACTGCAGTGAGTCAGGAAGTGAATCAGAAGGCGCAGATTTGATGGACAAAGAAAGGCATATCGAATGAATGATGTAAATTGGATTAGAGTGATCGCTTTCTAAAGAACTTGCTGTCAGAATTTGCTCCACAAATGGAGCAAACACTGAAAATAATTCAACAGAGCAAGGAGAAAAAGATGTTATTCATCATCAGCCCTTTATTACTGAATTTGCTGAAATATGAATCAGAATTTCATTATGCTGTATGTGTTTTCCTTTCTTTCGCTTTTTAAAATGAGCAAAATCTAATAGTTACACAGTGGCAAGACACTAGCACAAGAGGCCTCTGGGTCCTGTTCCGAGGTCTGGGACACACTTGATTTGTGATCGGCAAACTTTATAAACATTTTGTGCTTCAATTTATCTACAAGGAAGGATAATAGAACTTAACTGTCTCAAAAGAGTGCATATGCATGTTTATTTTGTGATTACAACGTGCCTTGAGACTCTGGTATGAAACGTATAGTAAGTTTAAAATATTATTATCCCAGTAGAAGTGAATACATTTTTTAAAGTAGGTGGTATCTGTAATTACACTTCCATAGCATCAGAAGACAAACAAACAAACAAACAAAAACCAATCATTTTGCAAAATGAAAGAATTGCCTTCAGGGCAATGTTTAATGTTGCCTTTACCTCTTCTTCCCCTACAAAGGTACTGTAGTTCACCGCAATGGTCTCTGTAATTCACGTGCTCTAGTTCTCTTTTTTTCTACTGTCCTGTGAAGCTGAGACACCATGAGGTAAGAAAAAAAACACTCAATACCATGGCAAAGTACCTGGTGAAGTGAAGCAGAAACTTTCTGTGCTGGTGCATCTTTACACCTTGTGGAGACCTGTCCAAAGCAAAATGTACTTTAAAAGTAAAAAAGATAAATAAAAAATAACCACTTTTCCCCTCTGCTAAGCAGTCTGTCATCCCTGAACCTAATATTGTTCCCTTTAGCAACACTGACAGAAGTTCTGTTTGCCAAGACTTTTATTAATCAGTGGCTGTTTTGATGGTCATGGAAAAAAGACAAACATACTGGCCTGTGATTGTCAGGGTGGGATTTTGATACAGCTACTGTGGAAGGAATAAAAAATAGAAAAAGGGATGCGGAGGAAGAAATGTATTTACTCGTAGTTTCACCTGACACAAGAGCAGATTATCATGATTTCACCTTTACTCTCACTTCCACATTGCTGTGGGCACAGGGGGCTGCTTTACTGACTACCATATCCAAAGCTGTGCTCCAATTCAAGTATCAGTGCTGTGGCTTACAAGGAATGCATAAGAAAAAAGAATATTACACTTCCTGCTCTTAATGATCTCCCGTTACTGTGGTGCTGGAGCCTGGGGAGTGTATGAGCTGTTATCAGTGAGCTGGGAGCGATGGACTGGCCTTGCTCTGCCCCATGACTGCAGGCCACAGCCCAGGCCAGTGTCTGAACCAGTGTGAATTACACGATTGTAGGCAAGGTGTCAATTAAGAGTTGTAGAAGCTGCTCTTTTGCAGCACACAAGGGGACGTGAGGAAGTGTGAAGGTGTAAATTAAAGAAGTCTCCTATATTAACCTGTACCTTTGCCAAGTAAGATCAGCCAACTTCAGGCTCCTTCACACTCACTTAGACTCATTCACACCCACTTACCACTGTTCAACTCACCCCATCTTGACCCATGTAATAAATATGATACACCCCATGAAAGCCCAAAATATCCTCCTCACAGGAGAAGCCAGCATCCACCAAACCCAGAGGCTGAAGTTACTCACGTGTAGCCTATGGATTGGTGTTTTTTTTTGCCTAGGATAAAAGTTGTGTTGTTCCTAGGATAAAAAGGTATCCTACCCAACACTTTCTATAGCTCCTGTGTAAGCAAGCTATGCTGACTGAGGTAAGCTCAGTTTAATTTCCCCTCCAGTCAGGAATGCCATTATGATACATTGTGAGTGTAAGGGAGCCAGAGCCCAACACAGGATTGCAATCAAATCCTATTCATCTTCCTCTGCCAGTGACCAGAGGAGATATGTATGCGGCCTTTTCCAGAGATATGTCTTTTGTGTAAGACAGCACCAGAAAGCAAAGCAAATCGAACCAGATAATTGCATCAGGCAGTGAGAGGCTTTCTGCTTTCATACAGAAAACAAATCCAAATGGTTGTGTTCATCCTCCAGCTTGATGATAACCGGCTTGATCTCAACAATTTATTACAGAGTATGAATTTGGCTCTAAGAGTCTTTCTGTTTAAATGCAAGCAATACAGGAGGAAGGTGGAGTGGAATGTACATACTGCTCCTTTTATTGTTGTTCTGTAAACTTATTTGTTTATTTATTTATTTACAAGCAACTTTCTACCCAGATGTAGACATGAAGAACAAGACATTGCCTTTCCATTGTCAGGAAACAGGAACCGAATTGTAAAAGCAGGCCCAGTGAAAAAGTGACAGCACTTGTACCCAGTCTCCTCCTGAGGCTGAAAACACTGTCTGGTTTACAAGTCTATCTCAACTCCCCAGGGTGTGGATAATGCATCTTTAATCAGCCTATGTATGGTTTGGTCCCAAAGGTCTTTCTCAGTTCTTACATCTTATGCTTCTGATACACTTTGAATTTTCTTTTGGTGCCAATCTCTGTTTCCAGGAAGGGAACTAGAAGGTTTCTAGGGAGGTGTTTGTAATACACTGCAATAAACAAAAGCATAAGGTGCATTAACTACTTCAGGAAAGATGAATTAGTTAACATCATCTTCCAAGAAAAGTTCAAATCTACTTCATGATCTAGCCTTTCATGTGCATGTAGATGGCACTTCAAATTGCTTCCATTTATTCTGTCTCTCCATCTCCCCTGATTGCCTTGAAACAATGCACTTGTGCAAAGAGACTGCAAACATTTTCTCAGATGGATGAGTGAGAAGCTACGAAGAATGACTTTCAGATGAGGTACCCCATCCCTTAGCTCATGTAATTGCATGGTTTGCATTAATTACTTTAGAGGCAATGCTGGCAGAGAAACACAGCAAAATCCCGTTGGCAGTGGATGGCACCTGAGAGCAACAGAATTTCTCTGAGGAAATCACATCCGGCAGGCTCTTTCCTACACTCCTCAAGCCTGTAGGAATTAGGTGGTTGCCCTGTTTTCAGGATAACATTGACATTGAAGAAACAATGCCAGACATGTACACTTCCCACTTATTGGGAAAAACACAAATAAATATAGTGGAACTGAGCAGACACTAAACAGGGTAAATGATCCCCTCTGAAACACAGTAATGTATGTTTATATATAGTTATTTGCCACACATGGCTATTGGCCATTCACTTCCTCTTTCTGTACACAAAAAGAAAGGGAAAAGCTTTAGGGTAGGACAGATAAAAGAGTAAGAACTTGCATCTCCACCTGATTACCCTTGTTCTTCCACCTTTTTTTGGCTGTGAAACAACAATGAAAGGAAGAATCACAGTCTGAAAATAATTAATAGTGCCCTGTATGGGCATCAAACATTCATTTTTTTTCCACTGAGCTGAAAAAATAAAATCACTGACCTATACCCCAAACTGTTCTCCTCTGTTTACACTGTAGATAAGTCATTAAAATGTTGTTTTAAGCACCAGATTGAAAGGTGAAATGGTATGGAAGATATTCACCTTTGCTGAAGTACACGGTGAGTTTAAAATGATCCATACCAACAGTAATGAGCTGTTCCTGTTCTCATCTGTCCGAGCATTCTTAATGCTCTTAAACTGATGCTGGCTGTAAAAGGTTTAAAAAGGAAAATATAGTGACACACAATTAGAATATAAAAAAAGAAGAAAAGACTAAAGCAAAAAGGAAAAGCCTAGGCAGCAAAGATGTTCAGTTCAATTACTTGTAGGTGAAAAAGAAACAGCTGAATTTTCAAAAAGTCATTTTAGACAGGGGAAATTTGGTTACTTGTTTTTTCTTACAAACAAGCTTTAGAAGCGTCCTCTCTAAGCAACATTTTTATGCATTATGCTACTTCAGACTTATAACAACATTTCTAACAGAGATATCAGGCAAGGAGAAAGAAGCGAGTTTGTGGGCAGGTTGCTGAATAGGTGAGATGAGAAAAAGGTAAGGCTTAGTATGTGGTTTCAAGGTGGTCAAAAATTGGACCCAAATATAGAATCATAGAATCATAGAACGGTTTGGGTTGGAAGGGACCTTAAAGACTATCTAGTTCCAACCCCTCTGCCATGGGCAGGGGCATGTCCTACTAGACAAGGTTTTTCAAAGCCCCATTCAACCTGACATTGAAAACCTCCAGGGATGGGACATCCACAGTTTAAATCAAAGATTGATTTTTTTTTTTTAAATAACAATAGCTTTGACTGCTTTGCTGTCACAAAGCTTCTTCCTCAGATATTTAATATCAATAATATCTTCACTTAAATTTAAATGGCATTAGGATTAAGTCATAAGCAAATAGCAGCCTAAGCATATATTCATTCTTGTTGTGAGTCAGCCTAAAGATCCATCTCAATTAGTGTCTTGCAGAGAATGTAAGAACAGGTCAACCGTATATGAGTTAACAGCTTTTGATTTTTGCTATCTCAAGTTCCTTAGCCTGAACCAGTAAAGATTAATTCAGCAAGGAATGGTGGTTTCAGGTAAAGATATCTGTAGTCTGCATTCTTAGGACTGATGCCTATATCTTATATTTTGTTTCCTTGAACTACTCTTCTCTTCATATTACATCAGGAGAGAATGCCATTTTCAAAAATGTGGTGTTTAAAGCAGTACTCATTTGGAAAGCATGCTCATGTATACAACTTTTACAAGCAGAAGACATTATAAGAAAAGATCCCACTTTTACATTCTTGCTTATTCCTTTAAAAATTTATTTATAATTCTGCAATTAATTTCACAATGAATTTATTGTGAAACGTTTGAACTCAACGCAAAATCCAGTTAAATAAATGATTTTGTTCATAAAGTATTTTAAAAGATATCATTAGTTTATTCTTGTGTTCTAACCCTATAATTTCCTTATCCTCAGCAGTCTACAGTGAAATCATTATGTGTCAGTTGTGGTATTGACATTTTGCTTCTGCTTTTTTAATTTGGAAAAGAAAGTAAAGTGTTTGCCACTTGCTAACTGAAAATAGTTCAGGAAATATTAAGTAGGTTGAATAGGAAACAAAGGATAGAGGTATATGGATTTACCCATGTCATTAACAAAAACGGAACATTATATTCAATGCTGCTTTAAGAACCTCATCTGCCCCCCGTCAAATCAAACCAAACCAAACCAAACCAAACCAAAAAACAAAACAAAACAACAACAACAAAAAAAACACCCACAAACAAACAACAAAAAAACCCTACTGATTTGGTTTGAGAAGGCTACTTTTTCGTAGGGAATAGTCGCTGAAATTGTAATCAGTGTGAATGTGGTTAATCAACAGCTTATTTCTCCGGAGTGAACACATACTTCACTAACAAAAGAAACAGCCTATGATATGGCTCTCCCCAGCAAAATAGTCCAGTTTTGTGGAGCAGAAGTGGATTCCATATCCTGAAGCAAAATTTAGTTACATGTCCTTTGCTAGTAAATGTTGAATGCATCAATGGGAGCTGTTAAGTGTTAATAAATACATATTTTTTAATATCTTTCTTTTAATTCAAAAGTTGTAGTAAAGGAAACAAACTGTTTTCCACCCATGTCTTAAAATGAAAAGCACTGAACCTTTTGACTGTGTTAAATATATTAAACCCTTTTAAGAAACAGTTACTGACATGCAAGATCTTTGCCAAATCAGTCTTTGAGTGACATTCTGCCTGCAAATCCAAAGCTATTAAAAATAGGTACCTCACCTATTGCATTGCCAAGGTTGCACTTTTTTCAGGAGTTACTGTCAAGCCTGTCAAATGGAAACTAATTGACAATTTGATAGAAAATGCTGTATAACTCCTTTGTAACCTTTTGCTCCAAGTAACCTCAAGGGTCTAGCTAGATTTTGGAATCTGAAACCCCTTATCTACATTCTGATGGCATTTGGTCATGCAAACACTTTTTCATCTCTGATCACTTGTCTAGCTACAGGATTTTCACCCAGAACAGAAAGGCATTTCTCACTGATTTTTATGATAAAGCCAAGTGAGAAATTATCATGTATTGAACCTTCATTTTTATACTAGACTTGGTTATGCTTCTTTTGTGCTAGAACCAGTGACTTTTGGATTCCAGATCTGGCTGTGTTTTTTTTTTGTTGTTTGTTTTTGTTTTTGTTTTTTATCTGCACAGCAAGCTGGGATACAACAAAAATATTAGCATTCCCTCAATTACTGTTAGATAGCCCAACATTCCTGAGGTACAAAATTTGCCTGCCTTTGTCGACTCTTTGAAGAAGGAGTTGCGTATGACTAGCAAATTCATGGTTCAGTTAATTTATGGCTGGCACTGGACCTGACTTTTCTTCTCATCAAGGTGGCATCTACAGATTGAGGAGTGCTGATGTACATCTGAGGATATGAGAATTGAGAAAGGCAGAATGGAGACTGATTTGAGTTTCTGAAGTAATCAAATCTTATCTCAGAGTTTTTTGGTAGTGACAGAGAGAAATGCAGCTTTTTGCAGTTACTACATGTCGTTTAATAATCTAATCGAAGGGAGGAAATAGAAGTGTCAAATGTCACACCAACAAGTGAACCCACATAACATGGGAGACGTGGGATTTTCAGCAATAATGGAAGAAGAGTGGTAGTTAATTGAGTTTAGAAAGTTCCTTCTAGTACAGATAGATATGACTTATATCATCCTGCCCATAAGTTATTAATTGAGCTATATATTATTTATAGTTCCAAGATCTGTCAAAAATGTAAATGAAAATGACCAGATACTGCACTGTTTACATTCTGTATTTCTTCCTATGAGTTTCAAAGAATTACTGTAGCAAAAAATTGTTTAAATATTATCTTTGATATGTAGTAATAAGAAATGCCAGCTACTAAGCATGAGTTATTTTTGCCCTTTTTTTTTTTTTCATATGGCAACATTTTTGAATCTCTCTATTACTTTCAGCTTTTGTGATGTTCCGTTCAGTATTTGGTATGAAACAGTTCTGCTGTGGATTAAAAAAGCAAAGTGTCAGAACAAAGCCTTCACTCTCAGAACCAGCCAAACACTAACACAATTCTGTTTATCAGCACAATCTCTTGTTGTTGACTGTTTCAAATGCCAGAGTTCTTTTAAATACCACTAACATTGTGAGAGCCTCATTTAAACATGTATTAGCAAGGTAATCCTTCAATCATAAACTTGCCAGTAAGACATAAAAGGGATGATTACTGACATTCTGCGCCCTTTTCAGAATTACCTAGGGAAACAACATAATGAATATCTGGCTTGCAGTGACCCTAGAATCTTCGTAGGAAAGCAAAGGAAAATAATATAAATAAATAAAAAAAGTCAGCAACTGATTTCTCTCCTCTTTCACTTTTTATTTTACTTCATAACAACTGGTAAAATAGTTGTATCCACAAATTAGCTTTGTTTAGATGGCTGTAGTTCTCATTAGTTGCTTCTTTGCAGGGGAAACAAAGTAACAGAGGATGACATCTAGTTTAAGTTGTGGTAAATTTGTATGATGCTGGGAGGAGATCAGTCCCATTAGTTTCAAAATACTCTAATTTGTGAACCCCCCTATGTGCTCTTGCACAACTAAACAAGCATCACAACTAATTGTCAACACTAAGCTTGATTTACTACAACAGTGCTACATGCAGCAGCATATCCTGCTGAGATGTTAAAATATAATGACTGTTTCAGTGCCAAATTCAGCATAATATAAACCCAAAATCAATAAAATGCATCTAATATCTAAAAAATGTAGCTGAATAAATTCTGCAAATCAGTTGAATTTACACGTCAAGCAGATAAATTTATTTGTAGCAATACTATAACTAATTATCCTGAATTCAAAAGAGCCCTCTTTTTGGGATGCTTTCTTTCTGTTAAGGCTTTGTAGTAAAGTATGTTTTCAATAAGGTCAGAGTTTTAAAAATATGCTCAAGATGGCTACTGCAAAATCATATGAAATTGGATATTTCCTGTCATCCAAAAAGCCTTGAAAATGTCTATTAACAAACCTCACAACACCTGGGAAGCCAGGTAGTGGTTCTTACAGAATACCACCCCAGGAAAAACATGAAGCAACCTGCCAGACACCCCCTAGGAGCTGCTTACACAGCACAGGACCATGCCTCAGACATCTGCAGAGGAGCTCCTGCAGACTCTGGGAGGGAAGGGTGACTGGCATCCCTTAAAAAAAACACCATGCCTCAGAGCAGCAGATGCTCTCTTGTGGGTTAACTAGGAGAGGTGTAAGACTGTGTAGAGGTGACAGGAGTGCTTCCAGTGCTAGCTGCAGTCTAGTTCTCTTTGCTCCATGCCCCCAGCTGAAAAAAGGCTGCCCAAGCTTGCTCAGACCACTAGGTCTGGAGGATCCTGAAGGGCTCCTGTCAGCACTGCCCATGCAGGGGTACTGAATGTCACTGAGTGGCATAGGGACAGTGTGGAGGCAGGAGAAACACCAATTTGCAAGGGGCAAAACTTCTGCATGAAAAATAATCCTGTTAGGAACCATGCAATGATAGTTCAGCAGCTGAAGGTTTATGTTTCTTTCTTATGGTTTTCTGCTTGTCTCTGTGAGCAGGTTTCTATTTGTTTGGGGGACCATTTCACTTCTAGAGTAAATCCCCTGGAAATGCTCAAGTTACCTCGGGGAAAGATTTGGCACCATGATCAGTGGCAAGCTGTGAGTGTGTATAGTGCTCTGCAGCTTTCTGTAGTGAGGAAAGTCCTTTAACTTCCCTAAACGTTTGACTGCAGCTTTATTCCAGGTATTCAGGTCATCAAGACTCCTCAACTACTAGGAGTTCTGAGTGAAATTCTTTTATTTATTTATTTATTTATTTATTTTATTTATTTATTTTATTTCAACTACTTGGTTGTCTGTGAAAGTCCTCTGCACCTTCTTGTGTACAGAAATACATGTAGGAAATTTAAAGGTTTGAAATCAAATTATAATCTTGGCCACGTTAGTGTAAATATGAAGTTACAAATGGAAGGAAGCTGAATAACTGAATTTGTGCCACTGAAAATCATTTCTATATATAAACTTTTCAACAACTGTTTGTTTTCTCCATTCCTTTCAGATTTTGAGACAGTTATTTCTTTTTAGAGTACTGTAGGAGCATGTAAACCCAAAGCTACAGGGAAGAAGTTAAATCTAAAAGTTCAGTCATCAGTAATTTACAATTGACCTAGGCATAAGCACAGAACAGTCCACAGAACATCTGTTATCTGTACTGCAAAACAGCTGCCACTAAAACCAAAAAGCCACAGAGGTACATTTTCCAGCAGCAAGAGGGAATCTAGCAGATAGAGAGTAGAAGCTACACTATGGTTACCATATCAGAGTAGAAAGAGTTAAAAAGCTAAAATCATAACTGAATTTTAGGTTACAAATACTTAAAATATTGTAAAATGTGCAAATGCCTGTACTTGCACAGTAAAGGGATCAGTGATCACCCATTCTTTCCTTAGTGGAAAGTGGCAAAAGGATAGTGGGAAGATAAAGGGGAAGGCAATGAATTAATTACTTTGGAATAAAATCTACATTTTTTTTTTTTTAAACTGGATGGCAATTGCAACTGTCTTCATCCTGCCTGCATCTATGGGTCAAACTAGTCAAGACATATTCAGCCATCAGGGGAAGCATCTCATGCTTGTAAGTATCTCCACCAACTTCTCTTTGATAAAGCACATACAGCTTGAAGTGAGCAGAAGTCATGGAGTCTGATGATCCCATTTTATGAAGTCCATTTTTACAAATAATAATAGGGAAAATAACAATAGTAATAATAAAATTATAATAATAGGAAATGGTAATAGGATTTGTAGACAGTTTAGATTAGATTGAGATTCAGAAAGTTCTGAATTTTGTTCAGGAATCCACCTGCATCCTATACGGGATGCAGGCTAAATTTTATGCCATTTTCACATGCCTTTGAAGGACCATGCATGATGGTGCATGATACACTCTTGAATATACTTAGCCATTGTTCATTCCACCTGATGAGATGGACTTGTACTCAGCGTCCTTATCTAAAAACCCCCAGCCATCAGTGATGAAACATATAATCCCTTTCAACTGAATATTCAACTGAGAAAGTTTTAATTGGGCTCAGGATTTTCACTCTGTAGCTTGGGAAACTATCACTGAAATGTGCACAGCTCCCAGAATTACATCCCCCTTTTTTGTATCCACTTCTTGGATTATTTCCTGTTTTCTCAATGCAGTAGCAGCTGGAGGCACTCCTGGCGGCTGCACCCTGCACTTCACACAGCTGCCTCCATGGCTTTTATTAATGTTTTCCATTTCTCATCCTTTTTTCTCACTGATGACTCTGGCAAAAGACACACTCTCTATTGGAATAAAAAATAATGTGAATCCCAAACATCTATCTCAAAATAACTAAGAGGGGCTTTGTGGTTGAGATGCAGGAAAGCAAAATTAGTGCCTATTGCAGTGTGTTCATATGCCTCAGAATAGGTTGCAGGTTAGAAGCCACCAACAGCTCTGTGTTCCTACTGGTATTTTTGTAAAGTCCTTCATGTTAATAAGGAATCCCTTTCTCAGTGATACTTAGTGAAGAAAGCCAGATGTAGGGCCACTGCTTTCCTCCAGGTGTCACTGCCCTCTGAAGTCTTGAGTCTGGATAAAGGGCAACCGATAGAGCCATCAATAAATCATTATCAGGACCGAGCATGCAGAATCTAATAGTTGATTTCATTACATTGAAGTGACAAGGTGTAAGCCATCTGGTTTGAAGAATGGGATTGATTTCACCAAGGGAAGTAAAACCAAAAGTAATATTAATCAATAATCCGAGACAAATAACTGTGAGCCTATTAACTTGATTTTTAATTCTGAGGAACATTTTGTCATTAGCTGGAATTCTGGACTGATTTTGTCCTTGTGAGTAATGAATTTCAGGAAGACCTACTTTGAGTTTGCAATTATTCTTTTAGAAGCAGAAGTCTGTAAATGAAAGGATTATAGACACAAACAAATCCATTCATAATTAGTCTTCCTCTCTTTCAACAGGGCAGTAACAATGAGTAATGGTAGCCATTTCTTGAGTCTCATTTAGTTAATGGAATCATACTCTTGGTTTATTTTTATAACATTTTTAAAATTTATTTCTGCTCCACTGGTCTATCAGGCAGCAGCTGCCATAACCAGAGTCTTTAAAGTGCTTTTATTTGAGATGAGATGGAATCATTGGAAAGGCAATTAGAATGGCTCTGGCACCTTTGAGGCAGTCACATTTTATATTCAATTGCCCCTTTGTATGACATTTGGGTAAGTCATTTTGACTTCTATAAATCAGTTCTAAAACCATAAGCAGTTGAAGTTAAGAATCTATCATCCCTAGAACTGTTCTTCTAAAACTGTTGCATATGATCTGCACATGCCCTTGAGAAGCCCTGGGTATACTAAGGAACAAGAAATTCTGATGTCTGGTGGGACAGAGACAGAGGATTCTGTTTGTACATCAAACTATCTTCAACAGACTGGTTACAGAGAACAAAACTTTTATTGTCTTTGCTTGGTATAATTTCCAAAATGTATTTTTGTATTGTCTGGGAAATGCCAATGGGCAGAGTGCAACATCATCTTCAGTTACAACAAAGAGCCATCATGTGCAGGTTCTAGCAGTGACATACATAGAGAAGAAAACATTGTGGGGAAATCTTTATCTGCCTAGATATGGTGGCTGCAAGCGGGAGATGGATCTCTTCTATTGCTGCCTTACCTTGAAGAAAAATAGATAAGATGTGGCCTTTCCTTCATGTCATTGCATGGAAATAGAAAGATGTAAAGTGTTGCTTATATTCTTCTATGGTCGCTACTTTTATAGCATTAAACTGTATAAGCAGAGAACATTTTCCATTTACCCTAGTTTTCCCAATGTCCAGTGAAAAGGTATGCATGTGTGTGTGAGAAAGAGGGAGAGAGAAAGTAGTAAAAATGAACCAGGTACATTTCTGTGTGTTTCTGAGAGCATATTTTGTCAGTCGAATATTTTCTTGATAAAAGGACCCACATAGAATGACAAGTAACCATAGGGCTCTGCTGTGTTTGCTTATTTTTTGACTCCCAAGTGCCCATTTCCTCTAGCTTTCATGATGCAGTGTAGCAATTCATTGTCTCATAGATGGTGAGATTGTTCAGTGACAGTTGTGGCCTATTGCAAAGTTCAGTTCAATCCGCCAGCAGCCAGTAGCCTTGTGAAAAGGGTGACTACCTGAGTTTGGCTGAGGAGAGCAGACAGATGTCAGGACATTTTCCCACAAGTCTCAAGAATGCTTTCTGTAGGGTATATAGGACAGTACAAGATATGTAAAGAAATAAAATGCAAATTGATGTTTGGGGGCCTTATTTTTACACTTTTATTAAAATAAAAATTATGATAAAAATAAAACATGAGATAAAAAATAAAGGTTAAAAAAAAAAGAACATGAAACACAATGATTACCACTAGGCTTTTCTCTGCAAAAATGAGTGTACTTAATTTATTATCCCCCCAAAGCTATATTCAGATGCAAGATATGGGGTTTTTATTTATTTGTTTGTTTATTTATTTATTTATTTATTTACATTAAAAGGCTCTTGTTGCTTTTTGCTGCTTATGAGCATAATACAAGAAGCAAATGTATTGTGCTTTTTTAGCTTTCCTTGGAACAGCAAAACCCCTTGGGAGCCAGGAGCTGAGGCTTGCTGCAGCTCCTGGAAGGGAATTTATCATCAATTTACATCAATGTTCTTGCCCTGGTTGGCAAGAAAAGAACCCTGGGAAGCTCAGCAACTCTTCTGAATTTGCTTTTGAGAGGTCAGGTATCTCTACAGGTTTGTTAGAACATTTCATGATTCCAAAGCTGGATGTCCCACATTTCTCTACGTCCTGAGGATCTCCTTCACAGATGTCCGGTTCCCATTAGTCCTACTATTGCCTCAGGCAACTACTTTTTGGAACTGCTGTATATTCTATCCCTCCATTCAAGGGGAAATATGAAACTTGATCTTCAGGGTAGTTTTTAAGGAAAAGCTTACATCTCTAGCACCTGTCTCTTTTGCCTTCATAATGAATTATAGAGTACATTCAGTACCAAATGAAGATTTAGGAAGCTCTAATACAGCACTAAAGTTTGTGGTTTGTAAATAGGTCTTGAATTTTCTATAAACGCTTGGAAACTACTTCAAACCATCCTCCTGATAAATGTGAAGCCCGGTGTACAGGTATTCATGTCTTTTTTTCCCACCAGTAGTATAGTCTGACAGGCAGAGCAGTGCTACAGCAGTGATCACAGTGATCTGAAGATTCCAGAGGTGGGGGATTGAGATTAAGAGAGGAAGTGGAAAAATTAGATGGCAAGTTACTTGTTTGTTGAATTGGTGGTTTGAAAAGATCGTAGAGAGCAGCACTGGAACCTCAGAAGGTGAAAATCAACTGTCGCAAAGCTATAAGTGCTTAGTTCCTTATTATATATTGAAAGGTGTCCTGAAGCTCCCTACAGGTTTTTTGTTTCCGTTTCCTTTCAGTGAGGGAAGCTGCAAACACAGCTCTGGCTGAATGCACAGGCTTCTTTTGAAGACTTCAGTGTCATATGGGATTGATGATCACTAAGTAAGATATTAGTTTAGTGAAAACTGGCTCCACATGAGTAAGTTCAGTCTCTCTAGCTGCAGGCTGTCTATGGATTTCTGCCTGGGCAGACCAGCAGCTAGGTATATGTACAAGGTGTATGCAAAGCCTCTCCTTGCATAGGGCGCTAGCAGTGACATATAATTCCCTAAGGGAATTTATGGTTGTTGTTTTTCTGCTGCCAGCTCTTATGAAGAGAGATCTTGGAGTAAACTAAATTCTTAAACTGAGAAACACAAAAACAAACAAACAAGCCCTGAACAAAAGAACCTGCAAGGAAACTCCTGTTAGGAGCCCAGAACATTAAACTTAGAAAGCAGAAAACATTGATCTGTCATTTCTCCTAAAAAGGTAATGTATCAGTTTACTACTGGGGTATAATACATAGAGTAAAAGATGGCTTGCTTGCAGGGGTAAGTTAAAAACAAACAAACAAACAAACAAGATTTCTGGGTATTACCTTACAAATTAATTAACTAGTTAATTCAATTCTAGTCTCTGAACTTCACACTCTAGGAGAAGTTTATCTCACTTAATTTCAGGTACTTTGTACCATAGTCCTCTGTGGAATTAGTCACCTAAGATTCCATTTTCAGAGGAAAGAAAAAGAAACCTTTTGATGCTTATTTGACCTACTGCAGATATCTGCATTGCATCACTTTGGTTATTTACATATAGTTGCAGGAAGTTCTCTGTAGGATCTGTTTACTATTTCTAATGAGTACAGCACTAAAAAACCCCTAAGCATAAGAACTTTGATGTTTCCTTTACAGACCATTTTATTTTTAAAGACCTTCTGAAGCATTCTTTTCTGCAACCTGTACTGGTTTATTCAGATGTTGCCCATCTCAAAACTAAGCAGAAAACTCCATCACATTTGCCTTCCAGCTTCTATTTCTTCTAGTGTAAGCAAGAATCCAAAGCCCAGCACAGTTGTTGTCATGACTGAGTATCGAAAAAATACTTATCAAATCAGTTTTAAATAATTCTTTTCAGCAAGGACAGAGCAACCATTCAGACTCCCTAGAAGACTATTAAGTAACAAAGAAAATGCTAAAGCCAAATAATCAAAACGGGGCTTTAAGTTTGTCAAATCACTGTAATTAAGACCAATACACAATACTACAGTGGGTGTCTATTTTTTCCCTCAATTATGCTTAATGAGATAAGATGGGCTTAGTTAATGATACCAAAGGGATTGTTCAAACATTCATGATTAATTAGATGACTATCACTGAAAATGTATATATATTAGAAGTCAGAAGAAGAATTTTGTTTCGAAAACGATTATTAAATTTCAAACTGTTATGACAACAAGATGAAACATCCCAGTAATCATTTGGCTCCAGTGTGGTTAAATGAAAAGACACAAACTTTTTAATTGTAGAGAAGAGCAGAAACAAACACAGGAGAGACCTGCCTTCCACAAATTTTTTATTGTGCATATAAAGACACACTAAAGCCAATAACTTCAAATTTTTTAATACTCTGGAAGGTGTGTGTACACGAGAGGGATGTTTTGTAGCAATTTTGTAGTAGTTAAAAATATAGGACCATGAATTAGTTGTATAACACAGCTGAAAGTGAATATTAAAAAACATTTTTTAGCATTTGGGTCAGATGGGGTGTAAATGAATCTCTGAAAATACAAAAACTCAGCTAGAGCTTGTCAGCTGAGCTCAGTAAAACATCACAGAATATATGGTGGGAACCAAGGCCTTACTGTATGAAGGATAGGAGGTATTACCACCCAGGTACAGATGAGTGAGGCATTTGAGTATGCATCACCTATCCTGCCTCTATAGTGCTGTTTTATTACACTCTACCTTTATTTTCCAGCTCTTCCATATTCTTAAAAAACATCTGGACAGTATTGTCAGTTTATGGCAATTTAAATTTTCATGGATCTCCAAGTGAAAGATTCAATTCTTTAGTCTTGCTAAGCTTTGCTCAGTTCAACACAGAATTTTGAACAGTGGGAGAGCTGTCAACAATGTTTTTATAATAACTTTGTGATGATCTAGTCTCCAAGGCTATCTCAGTCCCAGAATATATTAGGGTATCTTTGTGGGTTGCTCTGATTCATGATAGCTCACAAAGGCACTGTTATGCCAACCTTGGCTGGCAGGAGCTCAGCCATATCACCTCTCAACACGTCCTTTATTATCAGGAGGTCCGGAGCTGGAAAAGAATAGCATGTAGATGGCTAAGTGGCTATCTGCCATACAGCTAAGCCAGTAAAGGAGAACAACACAAACAATAAACTTGGGTCCACAATTCAGGCACACCGTGAAAGTCCTATTCCCCGGTGTTTTGTAACTCACTTTTTCTTCTGCACCTGTAGAAAGAGATTGTAAAGCACCCATAATGTCAGATCAGAAGTCTGTATTCCTTTAATATCAAAAGGGAATGGCTCTCTACAATGTATTAGAGAAGAAGGACTTCTCCAGGTCAGATCAAAAGCAGTCTAATCATGGATTCATTTTAGTTCAGAAGGCTTTAAGAAAGAGAATAGAAAAAAGAGATGCAAATAACAATAATTTGCCCAGGTGTTCCAAGCAACAAACAGTAGCTAGAGGAGAATCAAGCCCTGAATTCTCACACCAAAGTGAACCAAAAACCTCCATGCTGGGCATTCAGACCCTACACAGGAGTCAGATATTTTTAAAAATTCTAGTGAAATGGGATTCAGACTTTGAAATAGACACAGCAGCATTGTAAGATTTTTGAAAACCACAAACTCTGGCTGCAGTTTAGCCCATGCGCTTAAAATTAATGTGTACTATTATTTACTGAATAGCTCATCAGTGTATGCAGAAGTTTACAGCAGGCAAAACACGACAACAAATTAGCAGACTGTCCCTTAGGGGGACATTCCAGTAATTTTCAGTTTTTGTGTTTGCTTCAGCCTTTCCAAAAGCTCCCTCACATATTCCTCCTTCTTCTCCGCTCTCATTCAGATTCCTTTTAGTAACTTCTGGGTGTAATTTTCTGAAATATCATGTTCATTATCACCTCTGGATAATTTCTCCTGTGACAATCTATCATGCTTATAAGTTAGAACCTTACACTTTTCATATTTATTGCAGCCCTCCTTCTGTTCACTTATCAGTGCTGGATGCACCAATTCACTTGTTCACGAGAGACCTGACTGCCTATGAAAAAACTATTGTCTTTTTGGCAGAACAGAGTGGCAGGGCATGGAAGAGGTACTGCTCCAGATATTGCACAGGGCAGGACTTTCCTTGTCTCAAACAAAATAAAATAGGCTGGAATGAGATGTGCATTACAAATTCATTCTATGGAAGACAGACTGACAGCAATTAAAGACTTTCACCTCTAAGTCACCAGCTCAAGGTCAGATTCTGGTGCATGTCAATAGGGACTTAAAAGCTTTACCACCCTGTGTCTGCTCTGCAGTTTCAAATTTAAAGAAATGACAGTCTCAGGCTAGTTTCTCATAAACACCACCACTGCTGTCGCTGCTAATTGGGCATTTGCTGGAAGCATTGGCAGAGAGGCATAAAGACTGAATGAGCCATTGACATTAAAGTCACCTCTCCTTGCTACACTTTGAGCAAGGCTCTTTGCTGCTGGCTTTGTGCTGGCAGTATGTCCAGTAGAAGTAGACATGTCAGAATCTCTTTTTCCCTTTAATTCTTGCTCTGGGAACCTGGTGCTTTAAAAAATAACTTTAAAACTTTCTGCCTTTTATAGCTGGTTTGTTGTTGTTACTTTTGAAGGAGGTAATCATCAAAGTGTAATGGTCAGGAACTATAGGAATATTTTGACATAATGTCAAGAAAAATTTGTTGAGAAAAATATGCTGTCTTTTTAGCAACCCATGTTTTACGTAATCTGGCTGACAAACTCTAGACATATCCCAAAATATTTAAAGCTTGAAATAAAACAATTACTTAACCTTCTGATGTGAAGCTTACTCTCATAAACTATATGAAGAAAGACAAACTTCTGTAGCATAGTATGAAGTGTAACTATCCCCAGGAGGAGTCTTCTCTGTCTTCTCTGTCTACTACTTTTCGGTAGACAGAGAATTACAACCCAACTTTGTCAGATTTGACACCCCCCCCCCCCCCAAAAAAAAAAAAAGAAAAAGTAAGAAAAAAGACCATCCCCATAAACAGAAAGAAACAGGTCTACTTTTCATTTTATTATGAAAATCACTACGTATTATATTTTTGCATATTAAAGACAGAAATACATTTAAACTCTCTGAGAGTTCAGGACTGCTTAAAATGCTTCTGAAGTTTCAAAGTTCTATATATTTTAAGGGCAGAACAACTTATTTTTACAAGCACTTTTATTACTCGGGGAAATTCATTCCTCAGGACACTCAAAATCTTAAGTATCCAGGGTTCAGAACCACAACATTTTGACTTTATGGTTCTGATCATACAGCTTCAAGTTCCTTTTATAATATACACCAAAGAAAATATAATATGCCCCAAAAAAACAAAGCAAAACAAAACAAAACAAACTAAACAACAAAGCAACTTTCTTAATAAAAGGGCTTTCTAGACCAGCCAACATGAAATAGAAAGGATAGGAAAATATCTTGGGTCTTCAGACCCATGCTTCTGCACTTGAACAGACATCACACTCAGCTGCAGTCTTCACATCCCTAATTTTTTTTTCACACTGAGATTCATATGTAGGATCTGAAGTGACTGCTGTTCTGTTGGAGGTGATATATAGCATGGTGAGGTCCAATACACAAGGAAGCATTTAAAGTACTGCCTCAAAGTTATTTGTGTTATAAATAATTTCACTGTTTATAAATTTTTATCATAAAATCATGTAAAATATATTTTTCCTCTCTTTCAAAGAGTCAGGTATTCCTCTCCTAATTTACTAAAGAAGAAGAGATTCTGACACAGTAAATCAGAGTCAGAGAATATGGACATCCTGAGTACTGAAATCTAATTTTCTGCTTGAAACTGTCTCAGACTGGTTTGTATTAGAAGAGCTAAAGACCTTTCTCTGTTTTGACAGGACACCTTCACTTAACCTGCAGTATGAGTGAAGTGGCAGTCAGATCACTCTTCAGTGTGAATATTAATGAGAACATTTATAATAATCCTTCCCTTTGACTGTGGAACAGGCTCTGAAGTCCAACAGCAGGATCAAACAGGGTAGCATGGTACATGCATCAAACCATCTGGCTAATGCATAGCTGAAGGAAATGAGCCAAAAAATTTCAAACTCTTCACTGGAACAGTAATAACCCATGAGTCCCTTTTCCCTAAAAAAACCCTGGAGGCAGAACAAAATATCCTGTCAAAATACATCAGTGCAGTGGAGCAAGAAAAAACAAAAACTTCAGACAGTGCATGTGACCATGTGAAGGTGTTTATATGATACACAAAGATTTTTTTTTCCACTCTTTGTTTCTCTCACTCTCCCTCCTCTGCCCTCTCTGCCTTCTGCTTCCACATGCAGACTGTGTTGGGCTCTACCAGCGACTTATTTTTTTTTCAACTGCGTCTGCTTTTTATTTAAATACAGTGTTTTGTTTCCAACCTTTTTTTTTCCTCTTTTTACACTTTGCACGTTTGTTTACAGTTGTGTAAGTAACATGGTTGCTGAATTTATTCCTATCATTTCACTCATCTGCTTGCAAAGAAAAGGCGAGTTTTCTAAAGAATTATCTGCTCAGGACACCTTCCTCAATCCTGGAACTTAAATATAAATCCAACTACTTTTTGACAGTGTTTACTGCTGGTTATCAAGGTAGTTCCTCAGCACTGATACTATCCATAATACTGGTAGATCTGTTGTCGAGATGAAATATTGAGCTTAGTGTTAATAACTGAGATGCCTCTGGCAGTCTTAGTCAAATCATCATGGTCTGCATAGCCCAGACAATGAGCATCCATCCAGTTCTGAGATGTAATGCCTCTGGACACATTGCAGGGATGGTAGAAGGTGATAAGTGGAGGCCAGCAGCTTTCAGACTTCTCAGTGTGGCATTAAACCCTCTAAAAATGCTAAATCATCAGCTTTACACAGAGCCCTCAGTGTTCATTAATGCATGACATTGTTTTCAGTTTGCAAATAGGACACATTCTGTAGCTCTTTAACATGTTAGGTGACAGAGGCAAAATGAAGATATACTGGACTTCTACCTCTGAACATCTGATCACAAGGGATGAATTTCCAAAATCCAGTCTTCCTCCATCAGTCTTTACTACATACACACTAGCATATTAGAAATGGCATAGCAGGTCATGAGAAAGGCACAATGAAGGAATTTCATTATTGATGTTCAAGACTACAATGACCAATGCAGATCAGACTCAGGGTGATGGTTCATGGACAAACAGTGCTGAGAGTGAAACTTTCAGTGCCTTTGAACTTTCTTTTAAATCATGTGTCTTTACTGTTTATTAATGTTGTGGTTTAACCCGGCCAGCAGCTAAACACCACACAGCCGTTCGCTCACCCTCCTCCATCCCTCTCTGGGATGGGGGAGAGAAACAGGAAAGTGAAGTTTGTGAGTTGAGATAAAGACAGTTTATTAAGACATGAAAATAATAATAATAATAATAATAATAATAATAATAGTATTACTAATAATAACGTGTACGAAACAAGTGATGCACAATGCAATTGCTCACCACCCGCTGACCGATGCCCAGCCTATCCCCGAGCAGCCGCCCCCCCATCCCAGCTAGCCACCCCTATATATTGTTTAGCATGACGTCAGATGGTATGGAATACCCCTTTGGCCAGTTTGGGTCAGCTGTCCTGGGTCTGTCCCCTCCCAGCTCCTGCTGCACCCCTAGCCTGCCCGCTGGCAGGACAGAGCGAGAAGCTGAAAAGTCCTTGGCTTGGTGTAAGCACTGCTCTGCAACAATTAAAACATCAGCATGTTATCAGCACTCTTCTCATCCTAATCCAAAACATAGCACCCTACCAGCTACTAGGAGGAAAATTAACTCTGTCCTAACTGAAACCAGGACAATTAATCATCAAAGTGGTCCCTTTTGCAGGTGCTGAATAATACCAAGTCTCTTCTCTCCAGAGAATTTACAATCTGAATATCCAGAAGAGAGCAACTACTGAACAAAGTAGTGAAATGACTTAGTTCAAGTCTTGCTGGACATCTGAGACTTCTGGAAAGGGAAATTCCACTTGCTGTCTTCCTGGGGTTTGTGTCAATGTCTCACAAATGCATACAACATACATCAAAATATCATTAATAGCTAAAGCCTTCATCAGTGAAGACACCTTTTGAAGAAAATTTCAAAGTGTTTAGATTAAGGGTTGATTGTTCAACTGCTTCCTTCCTTTCATCTCTGTTTACAAGACACTGATGAGCATCAAATGAGTAGAGATACAGGTCTCCAGTAAAGTAATGTTGGCTATTTTCCCACCTGCTATATTTACAGTCTGTACACCAGAAAAAGCATCAGCAAACAGTGTTAGCTGAGTGCTGTCAAAGTTTTTAGTTTTTGATTGTTTTGAACAAATTCAGACTCAGGATATAATCGGGGGGGGGGGGGGGGGGGGCTAATTAAGCAGCTCAAAGTATAGGAAAGGATGAATTATAATTATTAAATCTCATTAGTATTAGGGGTGCAATAGAAACGGGGAAAACATGCTTCCAAACTGTGTGTACAATAGATATTATCTATGGTCTATTTATCTATGGTTTAGATTTGTTGCAGCTTCCGCAAGAGATCTTACCCTTGCTCTTTTTTTTTTTTTTTCCTTTTTAACTCCCTGAAGTAGAAGTAATATTAGATTAAAAATGTCTGGCTCCTCTTTATACAGAGAATATATAAGATTAATTATCTTATGCTTGTTTTAAAATTTTATAAGTTTACACACCAGATGAGATAGTGGTTCAGCAACCTAAGGCAATGTTTAGAACTATAAACTTTGTCTTATTTGATGTTGCTTACTAAACATGTCCCTTGCTATGACTTTGAGTAACCCTGTTTAGCATCCCATTAGCAAAAGTTAGGTCGTTACAGCTAACAGTATTGTACTAGGACTATTACTACCACTAGTACTACTGATTAGGAAGCACTAGGACCCTGCAGTTGCCTGCAGTTGAAATCTGATTTTTTTTTTTTTCTCTTGGGAGTTCAACAGAAGCAATCAAATCCCCCTAAAAGGCCACACAAATGAAAACTGAGAGCAGACCATGTATCATTAACACAAAGCAAGGCAACTCCCCTTCTACTGTTCATGTAGTGAACAACTCTCTCAAACAGAATAAAAAAACACACTTTATCTAAAGAATCTTTAAGGAAAAATCACTCTTCCTGGAATGGGATGTATCTTCTCTTATGTATACTCCATTTCCACTCAAAAGAACAACTATAATGAATTGCAATGCACTGTTTTAAAAGTCCCCTATTATCACCTTTATTCTACTTCAAGTAGATCTTTTTTAACCCGTTCACAGATCTTTTATGTGTACACTCCAAATTAATCATAATTTTATGCCTAGTCTGAAGACAGTCAATATTTCAAGGGCTTCTGTAATCTGTGTCAAGACCAGATTTTATAGCTTTGACAGTGATTCAAGAAAGAAACTGTGTTGTGACAGAAATATAACTAGTATTCAGACACTAAAAATGCAGGTCTAAAATTCCCATAATTTTCATCCTTAAAAACAACAAACAAACAAACAAAACACGCTTAAAACTTATCGTTAAAATAGTTTCCACTAGCTAAGGAACTTATCAAGACATTCTAAAATCAAGACCAGAATATAATTATCCTGTACGGACATGCATCAGCATTTTCATAAATGAAGTGCTGACATAATGAAATACTTGTGATTCTGAAGTTATTTTAGCAAATGAAGAAAAGTACTGGAAAAGAAAAAAATCATTCACAGCCTTCAAAATCAAGTGTTTGATCTTTCTGATCATTCACTTGCTTTTTTGAACAAAATCACTCTGAAGTCAGCTCAATTCAATCAGACAATAACCAAAAATGTTGATAATTGTATAGACTTAGAGTATTAGTTGCTACAGAGAACAAGTTGTTCTTTGAACAGTTAAAGTTCGTAGTGTTCTATCAATGTTAATGAAATTGAAATTCAGAAGGATTTGTGTTCCATGTCCCTACACCGCCACTCACAGCAACGCACACAGTTTCTTCCTTTTCCTTTTCCCAATGCTTTCAAAATCTCCTGAATAGCTTATGGACTGTAGATAGTGACAAGCAGTAGGGTAAAGCTGATTTTTGACTAGCATTTATGCTGAAGGCCTAGCATACATTACAGTGCATATATTGCCTATTTAGCTAAATAGGCAACAGAACATAGAACTTTAAAACTCATGAAACAGCTTTTTCTATAGCAGAAGCACTAAACCCTCTCCTATCATGTTGAAAGTTGTAGCAAAATTGCTTGCCATGCTCTGTAGAACAGAGATGGATGGACAGAGAGAATGTGCAAAGGCTTATTTCCTTTTATATTATTTACTGACTTAAAAATTAAGCTAATATATTGATCACAAAACACTAAAGTTTTATCCTGCCTTCTATGATTTTGGCTATCGTGAAATCATGAAAACAACACTGTTTCATCTTCTATTACCACAAAGTGATTTGTATGAATGACTGTAGATAGAGATTTTCACATTTTTGCTTTTTCAGCTGCAATCACCATCTATACAGAAACCAAATTACAAGACTGGTGTTCTCACTGTTTACACTAGACTTATTTCATGTGTTTCTTATCCTTGACAATCTACCAGTGGAAACAGAGAAATTGTTTCTATGTAAATTAAATCAAATCTTTTGCAACTGTTGCTGTCTTTAGGAATCAACTTTTTTTTTTTTTCCTACTTGTTTGAAAAGTTATTTCTTTGTTTCAGGGAGTGAGCCTTGACTTTGATAGATTATAACAAGGCCAGTCACTATCTTGAATGTATCTAAACCAATTCAAAATTAATCAGTCAAGAATCAAGCTTAGGTCAGGATCATCATCTTTTCTGTGCTCTCGGTGGACCAATAGATACTAGTAGTATGGCCAATATAGCTGATATTTATTTCCTCATAAATACGAGGATTGAAATCCCCTTTAGACATTAAGAAAATCATTGTATAGATAACAACCATATATATGGTAAATTCTAGCAGCAGTTCCTTTGGGATGCCTAGAGAGATTCTAGAATGTATAAAGTTTAGTGATTTTTTTTTCTATTTTATTAAGTTTATCAGAGCAGAAGGAAAAATTATGACAGTTTCAGCATTTTTAAACATTTTGAACAAATACGTATTTTTTTTTTTTAATCTCAGATTTCTTAATGTTTATTTTCAATCCTTTAATCCTGAAGTCCAAGTGTAATATTTTCTTTTTGTATACATAACTGGATGTATAAAGAAAAACTTTGACTCTTTGTTTCACCAATTTATTTCCATAACGCTATTTCAGTTCATGTATTTTTTTATTTTTAGCAACTTCTTAACTGGAATAATTTATTAATCACATAGCTCTTGTGAAATGAGGGTAGAAGCTGAGTTTTCTGTTATTTGAAGAGTTTGCACAGTTTCACAGAATTACAGAATCACAGAATCACAGAATTGTAGGGGTTGGAAGGGACCTCAAGAGATCATCGTGTCCAACGCCCTTGGCTGTATTACTTGGCAGTAGGCAAACTCATAGCTTGAATCAAAACAAATTATGAAATAAAAACATGAAAAGCATGACAAACATGTATTTTTCATGCTTGAGGACTAGGGAATAATGTAAAAGCATTTGTATTTTATAAGCACTATACTTTTAAAGTGTTGATTTTAGATAACAAATAAGTTGTTTATTTTTCTCATGATACTTGTCTTAAATATCAAAACCTCAACAATAGTCCCAATAGACAGATAAAACCAGGCTTTCATGGAATTGTTTTTGCTGGTCTGGTACTAGACTATACAAACTGTTTAAAATAACTCCAAACCATCATACCAATATATCTTGCCACTGTCAAGATTTTTCAGTTGAGAATCTCCTTCATAAGAACTTTATTCGCTACTGGAAGAGGGTTATTTAATCTGACCTTCAAAAGACACACCTGTGGCTTTTAGCCTGTTTTACAACAGAGTTTTGGAAAAGAAGGAAAAAGTAAGTTTCATTCCATGTTGCCATCATTGCACTGAAAATCTCAAGTTCTAGGGCACCAGAAAATTGTTCCAAAGTTGAAATATGGATAGCAAAATAATATAAGAAAGACGATTTTGAAGGAGAATACTACGTATATTTGGTTAAAAACTGATTTTCCAATGTGCAAATTGTTCTACAAACTGTTTTGTAGCTAACTACTGCCCTACCTGCTTGTTAATCTCAGGCTTTCAAGTTCCAAAAACATGTAGTCAGAAAAACACACAACATACCGCTAGGCACTTACCAGCTATCAAAGCAGGCCTGATAAGTCCCCCAAAGAGCTTTACTCCAGTTCCTGCCTGCCTGCTGTACCATGGATTGTATATGCTGCTTGCACAATCCCTGAGGAGTCTCATTACCAGGGCTGAGTTGGAATGTTTTACTCTAAACAAACACTGTAAACTGCACTGTCTTTATAAATAAAATTATCCTAGTCAGAAAGCTGTCCTATTACTTCAAAAGTATATGTTGAAAAGTTGATTAAATTCCTACTGTCTTTTCCATTGGAGCTCTCAAAAGAAGAGTGCTTCTGCTCTTGTAGAGCTCAGCCAGCTCAGCAGCCACATTTAATTCGGCATTGCTTTCTCTTTGATGTGCAGTGACAAGCAATGGGCTTTGGCTGCCATACCAGATGAGGAGGATTGTTCTGCACTTGTCAGGATTTCAGTAAGATGGGCAAGTTTGCATGCAAAGGCTGTCTGGACATTTCAGTAGCCTGAAAAGTGGTGTGGGGACAAATGATTTTGGTTAAGCCCTTATCAGTTCTGATTGAAACTTAGATAGAATAGTGAGTTATAAAAACATTAAAATTAAGAATGGTAAAACAGTTCTCTCTCTCTGTCCTGCAGAGACCAGGAATTTTCTATGGTATGAATGTGACTTCTGATAGAAAAAAGTTTTTCAAAAAATATTGAAAAAAATAGCATGGTTGTATTCTTCCCTTCCCTTCCCTTCCCTTCCCTTCCCTTCCCTTCCCTTCCCTTCCCTTCCCTTCCCTTCCCTTCCCTTCCCTTCCCCCCCACCTTTTTTTTTTTTATATATATATATATTTGTTTCCTTGTACGCTTGCTTGTTTCCTGCTTGTTCAGGCAGTTCCATAATAGGATGATAGCAAGGTGCCTCAGCTGGGTGATAGTAAAATGCCTTCTGAACCCCTGTAACATTTGCATTAGTAGTCATCAGTGGTCAACAAAGCAAGTGAAATCACAGTAGCATTCATAACTGGTGGAGAGGATGAAAAAACCTTCTAGAGAACTGGGAGATATTTGGTGGAATGAATACAGAATTGAAAGAATACAGTCTCAGTGGATGAACTTAAAGAAGTTCTCAGTCAGAGGCAGCTGTCACAATTTTAAACTGAAATTTTAGATCAAACAAGTATCCCTTTGAAATTACAAATCTACAGTCACAAATCTCCCCTCTCCTCAGAGGCAGCAAAGGTTGTTACACTTTAGCTCACAGGCAGGTGGGAAATGGATTTAAGGTTATGCTTAGCCCATTCTTGTTCATTTTTTTGCCCTATGACATTTAGTAAACATACCAAGTAAAGAACTGTACAAGTTTAATTGTATTAAGTGGCTCCAGGCAGATCTGAAGTTATTCCCTTTGAGCTAGAGCACTGGATTCTGGATTCCCTGAACAGATTTTCCTTCTCTGGATGACTTTCAAAGCAGATTGATTATCAAACATCTGTCAGGGTCACTTTGAGTATGATGCAAGTATTAGAATTAAATCAGTGTTGGGGAATCAGCGACAGATGTCCAAACAACTTTTTTTTCACTGGTTTTAAATGGAAAAGAATGTTTTCTCTTTTACTTAAATGACAAAGTCTCTGGTATATTTCTTTCCCTCTTGTCAGAGTTGTTTTTTATATATATATTTTGTTTGTTTTTCTGTTATTTCTTACTATTTTCAATAACAATTTTGCTGCCCTTCAACAGGCAGATGGAATGAGACACTGCATGCCAGATGTTTATGGAATAGCTTGAATCAATAGAAGAAACTGCAGACCCTTTTTTACCAGCCCAGCTGTGAGTATATATGTATAATAAGAAGAAGCTTCCTTTATCTAGTTTCCTAAGGCTGGTTTCTTATGTCTGTTAGTCTTGAGTAGCAGAATTGTACTTTGTTGATATATTGTATGAATAAAGGAAAATTGGAATGACCTGCAACATACAGGGTCACTTATCTCCATTGCTGCTGAAAAGCAAGAGAAGGAAGGAGGCAGTGCTCTTCTGTGTCATCATAGAAAGAGGTGCACCGCCAGCTCTCCCTTGACCTTGGAATGGTGCTTTCAAACAGTACCAGAAGTAGTTTTGATCTCCATTAAGTGCTGAAAAGTCTTTTAAGACCCATGGAGAATTTGCCTGAATTGATTTCTCCAGGCACTCACAGATGACTCAGAAGTCAGAAGTCCACACTCCTAAGCAAATGACTGCATATTAAAACATATCTTTGCCAACACACAAGCACTGCAGAGATGGTAGAAGATGGGTATAAGGTTATTTCTGAATCTTTCTTTGCTACAATTTCAGACAAAGGCATGCAAACTCCAGAACCACAGGTAGATTTTACCCATGAGTGCAATTGTATGAAATTTCATTTTGCCTCTATTTGCCTTTTTTATCCTTTATTCTAAGGATTCTAAAAATCAAAGGATTTTTCCCACATATATTCAGATTATCTTGAGTATGTATGCAATCCTGGTTTCAAAGTGAATGTGCTTCAATTGGGGGCAATTTTGCCAAACTCTTAATCCATATATCCACTTCTATCATAAGCTCAACAAAAGATCTCTTTAACCTCCCAGCTAGGTGTTCAGTTTCCCATAGAAGGAAAAACATAACTTTGGTGTCTTCCTTCATGCAACTTTCTTAGAAGTAAAAGGAAAATTGAATGTTTTTCATATTCCTTTGAAAGTACAAAACAGCTTTAGACAACTGGCTGTATTTGTTTTGCATACCTCTATCTAGTTTAAGATGAAATAGATTTGTTCTGATTTGGTTAATGATAGAGTGGAAATCTGTTGCAAAAGAGAAAGTTCTTGAAACCATGGTACAGAAATTTGTGATTGGTAATACTGGAACTTTTGTGATGGAAAATGATTTTAAGATGACATCTCTGCTGCTGTGTTGGTCATTACACTCCAGCTAATAAGGCTGATGTGATAAGGTACAACCATAGAAACCATGGCTGTGGCTGGGGAAGGGTTTGTTCAGTGCAAGTGGCATGCAGTTATTTTGAGCAACAGCAGCCAAAGACGGGATTAGAAAGGCAGCTATAACTTAAAAGTCTGACTGCACTGTCAATGTCAATGTTAGAGAGAGATACCAAAGCAGGCTTTAAAAAGCCTCTCTGGTGTCAGTAGCTTAGGGAATATAGGACTTAGCAAATCTCATGCTGAATTTCATTTTGCTATGGCTGCACTGTAACTGCTAACACTTAGTTTGGGTGTAGCTATAATGTGCTTAAGTCTGGTGTGTAGACATACTGGACATGCTGTCTCAGATATCCAAGACCTCACTCAGCCAAAGATATAAAACTATATAGTGTATTTTCCCTGCCAGTGATTCCGCAAAGTACCTTGGGTAGGTTGGAGAATTTCAGTCTTGATTACCTTTTTTCTTGTGATAGTTGTAGGTTTATTTGCTACTGGTTTAAACTTTTATTACACAAACAATCTTTCACACAACCCAGAACTTCAGCACACAGCTATTAGCATAAATGCAAGTTTCATTGACTGTCATAGGGCCTAAGTCTCTCTATAAAATTAACCATATTCTGTTTGCCCTCTTTATGTCTTTCCCTCTTCCTAACTCTGACAGCATTTTCCAGAAATACCTTAATGAAAGTCTGTAACTCACTAATTACCGAATTCTGTCACTGAAACTGTAGTTCAAAATCTGTACAAGTTAATAAAACCTCTCTAATGGCATAAATTGTATCAATTTATAAGCATAATTAAAAGTACAACTGAGACTAACCAATTTTTCACCTTTTGAACATCTTCCAAGTCCCTTCTGACTTCATTTAATGTGGCAAATAATGTACCAAATAAAATGACAGACACTGAGTAAGACACAGATAAAATCCTGAGAATAGGAATCTGTGTCAGCACTAGATCAGTGGTATCAGTGGTGTCAGCCTGATAGGATTCTGGAATTTTTATGCCTGTGGATGATATAAGCCTGTAAGGCTCTACAATTCTATCACAATTTCATTCCTGTTTGTTAATATATGTGGGCACTGCTGGGGAAAAAAAATACAAAAGAGAACAGGGTCTTGACTGTGATTAGGTGACACAGACTACCCTAATTGGCAGTCACTTCCCTCAGGGCAGCGATGATAACTCGTAAGCACATTGCTTGCTCTGAAATATCATAAAACAGAGAACCATTTTCTTGTATGTGTGTGTGGCTGAACACTGGTTGTTTAATTACAGCAAAAAGTGATTGGGAAGTATTTTTAAAAGAGATTTGTCTCCTGTTGTCAGCTGTCATTGAGGTGGATGAAACTCAGCCTTACTACGGAGGCACTAGTTATGAGATGGTTTGCTGGTGGCTGAGACAATAGGCTGCACATTTTTAAATTGTATCAAGGAGGACCTATTATGTAGGACTCCTTATTACTGTCAGTGTCACAACATCTTGCATTATTCAAAGAAAGCATTGCTTCCATCCATCAGTCTCCCCTTTGCTGTCAAAGATGCAAATACAGGTTTGCATTGCTTAGGGGAAAATTGTAATATAAAAGTGAGGGAAGAAAGATGTCAGGAAAAGTTAAATGATATAGAATGAAAATCCTCAGGGGAAAGAGCAACTGGAGCTCTGAATTTTTATACTTGCTGCATAATGGGAAAGAAAGAGGAAGAAAGTTTCCTTTTAGGAAGTGCTAGGGAATTCACTTTGTACATATGGATGCCTTTTTCAGTGTAAAATTGGCATGCAAGAAAATGTGCTGGATTTATCTGAGAGAAAGAATTAAAGGAAAAGGGAACTATTTCTATACAAAGATCAATTATTAGGACTTTAAAAATGAAGGCAAGTCAAATATGTTAAGAACAGGACATAAAAAAAGTAAATTACATTGCAGCCAAGCATATTTCAGAATTCAGTAATAGGAAATATCACTGGTCAGATTTGGGTAATGACACTTTTCCCACTAAAAGTGTTGATTTATTGAAGCAAGACTTCTTGGGGCAAAAGACTGGTATCAGTGAAATTACAGCCCAGCAGCTGCTTTGAAAAGTGCTTCAAAATTAGTTTCAGTGTCTTGTTTGGATTTTTTTTTTTAATCAGTTTTCCAGATTAAAAATATTTTTCCTAAGCAAACGAAGAAAAACTTCACAGCTTTTAAAACTTTTGTAATTAAAAGAAGCATTTTAGGATGGTTGAAATAATTTTCTTACATGGTCCCAAAGCATCTGAAAATATATCTTTTCAGTCTTGAACCTTTTTATTTGTTAGTGTTCATCCTATTTTGAGATGGGAATATTTTGATATTTTGAAATGCTTTGGTGTCACGGAAAATGTTTCCTGTGAAACTGTGGCACAATAATCCTCTCCCTGCTACCTCTGTATCTGCTGTTCTCACCTGGGAGACTTCATTTAGAAGAATCCAGGAGCCTATCCATGCAAGATCTCCGTGACTTGAAAGACTGCAGCAAGGAATTGAAATCATGATTTCATACAGAGTCTATAGATTCTGAACAAAGTTCCGTGGGCTCAGGCTGTGGTATTTATGTTCTCTACAGGCTGAATCCATATGGTTCCAAATAAACAATGTCACTGTAAGGCATGCAAGTCACAGAACCCTAACAATCAGGATGTATTGTTTTATTTTTATTTTTTTAATTTCTATTTTTCATTTTTAAAATTTTTCATGATGTATCTCTAGAGTTTTCCTATGGAAAGTGTACTCCATTTGGTGTTCCTGTCAAAGTTACTGAGAGGAGTTAGTTTTATATTTGAGTTGGGACTCAGTCAGGTTTTCCTGCCTCTAGTGCTACCCAGAGAGAAGGGCTGAAAATAGAGAGCAGCTGTTCATCTGTTGACTGATCTAATTTCTGTGATGCTGCTCACTGTACTACTAGAAAAAAAAATTTTTAATTATGAAATGTAATCATGAAATATTATTCAGGTATTTTTAATTTGTGAAATCTTAGGGAAAAAATCATTTCCTAGATGATTTCCAGGAAAGCACTGCAGACTCCATAAATTAAAACAAAACCAAGCGGGGCCTTTGTAGTGTCCCTTTATGTGAACTATGCTATACTGAACCTGCCTGTCATTATGGTGATACCTTCAGAAATGCATTCTCCACCTATTAATATGAAAACCCTCTTAGCCAGAGAAGGACCAGCATTCTGTAAAGGAAATTTATTATATTTCAAGTTTTTCTTCAGAATTTAAGCTTATTTTACAGAGAGAACGTGGGAATTGCTTCAACAGGAATAGAAAAGCAGTGGTTTGTTATGCATGTTAGAGAAGAGGCAAGTCTGAATTGTATTCCATTTTCATTATCACACTTCTTATCTCCTGTAATCTGCACTCTCACCATATGTAGAATGAAAAAAAAAAAAAGGTTCAATTTTTGTTATAGAATTGGTAGAATTAGACTAACGGATTAACAGCAATTTCCCTCTTCAAATAAATGGAGCCACATGATATCTGCAAAGGATAGAAACAAAGCCTGGAGTCTGGTAAGAATACCAGTTTGGAATACAAAGAGACAAGGACCAAGGGCTGGAGTCTCAAATTAAAAGTAAACCATTTCTATATGGCTGTCTTCTTCACGACAGTCTAAGCTCAGATAAGACAGCTGTGCCAAATCAAAGAGATGGCCTTGAGCTCAAGCAGCTGAACACCTAGGAGGGGCAAAAGGGTCTCCTGGCCCTGAAACTTCTCTCTCACAAAGAAAGCTACTCTGCACTATTTTCATTTTCAGTGGAGAATTGATCCTGGCTTCCAGTTCCCAGTCCTTTTCATGCCTTCACTGAAACTTTGTCCCTTCAGGAATGCAGAGCCTGTGGGTCTTGATCTCTTTATCTCCCTCCTTATCCGTCCCTCTTTCAGTGGCCCCAACTACAGAAGTATTCTGAGGTAACTTCTCTATTATTTTAGATACTTAATACTTGCCAGCAGAATTTTCCTCTGGATCTTTGCTTCCACACAGATGTACACATAAGGTTGCCTGGAGATTGCTTACTAACAGGATAGCAAATGAAAACTATTATTTTGCTAGCAGAGAAGAATAAACCTCATCATCCATAAGAACATTTAGAACCATTGCCATAAACAACAATGGAATGATCTTCCATGGGGAAAGAAAAAAAAAAAATAGTAGGTCAAAGAAAGCCTTCTGTTGCTTTGGTATAGAACCATCAGCTAGATTTAACCAATTAGGAAATCTGAAAGTGTTAAATAAATGAAGAGAGTGCAAAGAAAATAAAAATAAAATCTGGGCATTGTGAAAAGCAAAAAATGCAGTGGTGAAACACTGGAAGCTAACAAATAGTAGAAAGCCAAAAGCGTAAGGAAAAGTAAGGAAGAAAACCCAGAAGTTAAGACAGGTATTACAGAGCCACCCTTTGCAATATGAAGAGGTATAAAATAATGACAGTTGAACAAAACTGTTTCAATAACTTCTTTAAGAATAATAAAAGATGTATACAAGCACGAATTGGCACGTTCATGAAAATAGTCCTTCGGACAAAAATCCCAAACTTCAAAAGCCATTTTCTGGTTCTGCTTGTAAATGGTCTGTCAGATGAAGGAGGAGAATGTCTCTAGACCCAGCTTGAACAGAAATGTCAGAAACGGCCCCTTTATTTCTGACTTTGAGGCTAACAGAATTTCAGTATTGCTGTATTTGTGTAGATCGATGTCCAAAATATTTACCTGAGGCTTCTATTAGTCAAGAGAGTTTACCTATTCAGGAAGGGATTTTGAAATTGTGTGCTCTCTCCTGTGCCACTGTTTTCTTTCATTCTCTCAAAGCTTCCTGGTGTTTGCCTAAAGGTAATTGATCCTTTCCCACCTCCATAAGCAGGAGCTTTACAAGCTTTTCCAAATGTACTTTAATTTCCTCAATCTTAATTCCTGCTTAATAGTGTTAAATTCTGCAGCAAATTAAAACCTCATTTCTGAGTTTGAATTGTATCATGTCCTGTGAGTTACATCTTGACATTACTATGTGCCCAGCTGCCCACATAACACTTAATAACCTGAAAAGAATTTCATAGTTACAGAATCACAGAATCACAGAATTGCAGGGGCTGGAAGGGACCTCAAAAGATCATCAGGTCCAACTCCCCTGCCAAAGCAGGTTCCCTAGAGCAAGTTGCCCAGGTAGGTGTGCAGACGGGCCTTGAATATCTCCAGAGAGGGAGACTCCACAACCTCCCTGGGCAGCCTGTTCCAGTGCTCTGTCACCCTCACTGTGAAGAAGTTCTTTCTCATGATCCATTTTGTGGCCATTGCCCCTTGTCCTGTCTCCACAAATCACTGAAAAGAGGTTGGCCAAATCCCACTGTCTCCCACACTTCAGCTAGTTATAAGCATTAATAAGATCCCCTCTCAGTCTTTTTTCAAGGCTGAACAGACCCAGGTCTCTCAGCCTTTCCTCACAGGGGAGATGCTCCAGGCCCCGTATCATCTTTGTGGCCCTCCGCTGGACTCTTTCCAGGAGATCCCTGTCTTTTTTTTGTAGAGGGGAGCCAAGAACTGGACACAATATTTCAGGTGAGGCCTGACCAGGGCAGAGTAGAGGGGGAGGATCACCTCCCTTGACCTGCTGGCCATACTCCTTTTAATGCACACCAGGATCCCATTGGCCTTCTTGGCCACCAGGGCACACTGCTGGCTCATGGCCAACCTGTTGTCCACCAGGACCCCCAGGTCCTTCTCCACAGAGCTCCTCTCCAGCAGGTCATCCCCCAGCCTGTACTGATACATGCGGTTGTTCCTTCCCAGGTGCAGGACTCTACACCTGCTCTTGTTAAACTTCATTTGGTTTCTTCCTGCCCAGCTCTCCGGCCTGTCCAGGTCTCGCTGAACAGCAGCACAGCCTTCTGGCGTGTCGGCCACTCCTCCCAGCTTTGTATCATCAGCGTACTTGCTGATGGTGGACACTATTCCCTCATTAAGGTCGTTGATGAAGGTGTTGAACAAGACCTGACCCAGCACCAACCCCTGCAGAACACCACTTGTCACAGGTCTCCAACCGGACTCTGCACCACTGATCACCACCCTCTGAGCTCGGCCAGTCAGCCAGTTCTCAGCCCACCTTACTGTCCACTCATCTATCCCACTCTTTCTCAGCTTTGTTAGCAGGATGTTGTGGGAGACAGTATCAAAAGCCTTGCTGAAGTCAAGGTAGATGACATCCACTGCTCTCCCCCCATCTACCGAGCTGGTGATGCCATCATAGAAGGCAATGAGGTTGGTCAAGCATGATTTCCCCTTGGTGAATTCATGCTGACTACTCCTCATAATATTACTCTCTTCCAATTGCTTGGAGATGGCATCCAGAACAAACTATTCCAACACCTTTCCAGGGACAGAGGTGAGACTGACTGGCCTGTAGTTTCCCAGATCCTCCATCTCTGCTTGTATCAGTGCAGCTACCCAGAAGAGGCAGAGTTTTAACAGGAATGGGTTTAATGGATTTAACAGGAGTAGGAAGAGTCAGTGATGGGGACGCCTCCACGTTCCCTCACAGCTTCTGTCCCTCACAGCACAGGCAGTAGGGGATGTTTTCCATCGGACACCCGCTTTTCTGGTGCCCAACCCTGGATCTTGAGGGTGGTGCTGAACATGGAGCCCTGCGCGCTGCTGTTAGGGGACTGATGACAGTGCCTGGGGTTCTCCCAGCAACCCTGCAGGCAAGCCCCATTGGTGGCGCAGCTTCTTCTCACGGATGTGCATCTCCAGGGACTCCCGCACGTCCTCAGGCAGGAACAGGGCCTCCGCTGAGCAGAAGTAGGAGGGGGCAGAATGGGAGTGCAGCAGCGTGGGAGCTGTGCGGCGTGCCATCCTGTATGTGTACCTCCTGTGGGATTGCTGCACCATGGTGGGGAGGGCTCCCAGCTTCATCTCTATGGACTTCCTCAGGGTGTGCATCCGCAGGATCTTCCAGAAGCCCAGTCCTTGCTCCAGCCTTTTCACAGGATGAAGATCCACACCAGCGGGCAGGCTGCCATCCTTGTCAGCCATGTCAGAGCCTGAGGTGGGGGGCAAGCCAGCCTCATGGTGCCTGGGAAATGTCTTGGCAAGCTCGTCAGCCTGTCTGAGAGGCCCAGCATCGCGGGGGAGTGTGGTTGCCCCATGGGTTTTCAGCGCTGTTTGGGGCATCGTTGCACAGTGGGGAAAGGGTCTCCTCCACTTTCTGTTCCGCAACACTGGCTGCCACCAGGATCTGACAGATGTTAGCTTGGCTGGGCGGAATGAACTGGTCATGGCCCCGTGCTGGCAGGAGTCTCTGGAGTCCGAAGAGGAAGAGGAGTGTGAACAGCAGGAGGCTCTGGCCTGCCTGGCAAGGAGCCGCTGCTGCCTCTCCCTGACAGCCTGGCTGCAGCGTTCACAGTCGAGATCGTAACACAGAAGCTGGCCTAAGGGTCTGCTGCCGATCCAGATCAGGCTGCTCCTGCAGCCGTGAGCGCTTGACTCAGCATCTGCAAGAGATGGGGGACACGGAGCACTGTGAGCAAGTGTCTGCTGGGACGGGCCCTGTGCCTGGCCCAGGTGGCCAGCTGGCTTCTGAAGGTGGGGCCTGGCTGCCCCTGGCTTGGATGTGGCCCAGCCCTGGGCAGCAGCGGGGCCCTAGGGGACCCCGGCACCTGCAGGAGCCAGTGCCAGGGCCGAGGAGAGCTCTACCTGTTTCATGAACCTTCCTGCGCCTTCCCCTGCCTCGGCTCCCGTCACAGACCTGCTGGCAGAGAGCAGAACCCCAGTGAGCCTGGCCCCAGCTGAGCCCCCCGAGAGGCCTCGTGTCCCATCCCACGGTGCAGTGGGACCCCCCCGAATCCCCATCCCCCCTGCCCTGCCAGGCTTCCTGAGAAAGGCTGGCCTGGAGCCTCCCTCCTACCTGGTGGCGTTTGCCTGAAGTGCTGCGGCAGCAGCGCAGGGTGGCCCAGGCCACCAGGAGCAGGACGAGGCTGGGGCCGAGGCAGAGGCAGCCGTGAAGTGCCAGCCCCAGGGTATCCAGCACGCTGGGACCAGAGACAAGTGGCTGTGCCATCCTCCGGAGATGCCTCTCCGTGCGACACTGGCCTCGGTGGCTGCTGTCACCGGGGGATAAGGGCAGGAGTGAGACTGTGAGGTCGCTGCCAGCTCTGTGACACCACTGAGCGCATCAGAGAGCCCAGGCGGAGGGCGCAGACGCAGGACCAGAGAGGGGCACCCAGCACGGGCCAGGGACTGGGGGCTCTGCAGGGAGCCCCTGGGCAGGAGGCTGGGGTAGGCCAGGCCCTGCTGGCTGGGGAGGGCCACTCGTAGCTGTCAGGAGAGGGCAGTAGGACCAAGGAAGCAGTGCGTTTCACCGGCCTGAAGGTTCCTGCAGCCTCAAGGCAGTAGTTTAAAACACTTCCTCAAACTGAAGCACCTCTCTACCTGGTAATACCTACTCTTGACTTCGATAGTGCTGCTTTTCCTGGCCACGGCTGGGAGGTTCTGGTGAGTTTATGGCAGTTGCTTGACTGGTGGCTTATTGCTATAGTTTTGCCTTTGCCTTTTTGGCTGTGGCTGATGCTGCTGGAGGATTTCTTCTGAGAGGGTTGTGGTGGTGTGAGTCTCAGGAACAACATCCTCAGTGTTCATGTACCTTCACAGCTGCATTCTAGGGCTTTGGAAGCATTGTTTCCACCTAGCCAAAAGTACCCTTTTACAACAGCATGGCTACTACACGTACGCTGTTGTTCTATTCAAAACCCAAAGTATTGTGCGAGTACAAGAATATTCCCCATTCATTCACTGTTTTCTGTCCATACCAGCCCATTTTGATTTCTAAAGTAGTGTTTTTGTTAATGAAAACTTTTGGGTTGAAATTAATATCAGTTCTAGTGAGGTTGCAATTGGTCTGGATACTAAGGAAATCATGTGCACATCCCGTCCCTCACCTTTTCTCTGTGCCAATGGGTGTTTGCCTTTGAATTTGTGTAAAGCTAGGGTGGCCTGTCTCCTAAAAGGAGGAATGTGAGAATGGCCTAAAAAACCTCTTGGTAAGTTTTGTAGCTCTGCATCCAGGTTCAAGGGCACTGCTGCCGGTGAAAGCTTCCTCATGCCATCCTGGGGACATGGAAACAACACCTGAAATAAGTTTAATTTATTTCAGTGGCAATTGCCTGCATCCATAACAGCCGGGTTATTTTGCTGGTGCTCTGCTTTTGTTTGCTTTGGGGATGTACAAACAAGCATGCTTATAGTTATTAGAAATTGCTTCATGGCAATAAACAAATTATGCTGCTCACCAAAAGTTATGACATCTCGCAATCTATCAAAATGTGTATGTTCCTCATTGGTCACTATAGTTCATGACTCCTTTACGACTCGGAGCTTTAGAAGGTCAGTGGGTTGAGTGGTCCTTGCGGGAGTTCCCCCAGACAGCCGGTCTCTTTGGGTAATCTCACTTCTAGTGCCTCGACTGCTTGCAGTCATACCACACCTGACAATTCCTGGGGGAACCTTAGAATGACTTGGGTTGGAAGGGACCTCAGGGATCATCTAGTTCCAGCCCCCTTGCCATAGTCAGGGATGCCACCCACTAGATCAGGTTGCTCATCTAACCTGGTCTTGAACACCTCCAGGGACGGGGCATCCCCAACCTCTCTGGGCAACCTGTGCCAGTGCCTCACCACCCTCTGAGTGAAGAATTTTCTCCTAATCTCTAATCTAAATCTCCCGTTTTAGTTTAAAACCATGCCCCCTCATCCTGTCAGTATCGGATTGAGCAAAGAGTCGCTCTCCATCCTTTTTAGAAGTCCTCTTTAAGTACTGAAAGGTCACAATTTGGTCACCCTGGAGCCTTCTCTTTTGTAGGCTGAACAGCCCCAGCTCCCTCAGCCTTTCTTCGTAGGAGAAGCGCTCCGGCCCCTTGATCATCTTTGTGGCCCTTTTCTGCACCCACTCCAACAGATCAACATCCTTCTTGTGCTGGGGGCCCCGGACCTGGATGCAGTACTCCAAGTGGGGCCTCACAAGGGCAGAGTAGAGGGGGGCAATCACCTCCCTCGACCTGCTGCCCACTCCTCTGTTGATACAGCCCAGGATACACTATAGGGGTCAGTAAAGAAAACTGTTTTCAGATTACATGGAAATCCTGAAATGGCCATCCAGTAATTTCTCTTGCTTGGGTACTCAGTTATAAGGGTAGACATTTAATGCAGTTTATTAAGGGCTTAATCCAAATTCTACTAAAGTTAGTGGAAATCTTTACTCTAACTTCAGGGAGCTTTGCATCAGGTGTTTACTGTTTCTTAATCAAAACAGTACTGCTGCAATATTTGAAAAGCCATAGGTAAGATAATGAGAAAGGAAGAGAGAGACCAAAACTATGCTTTTACCAATTACCTAGAAAATCCAATTAACTAGTGATTTAAAGAAGTGGAAAGCACTGGAGTTAAATAATTTTATTTCATTCAGTTAACAATAACACATTAGGTTGTTAAGTTGAAAATCATTTAAGAATCTAATATGCTTTTCATTATCCATGCTGTTTGATTGTTCATGTTAACTTCAGCAGGAAAACCTGACCTGTACATTTTACTTTCCTCAGATCAAGCTTGCAGATTTGTAGTTATTTCAAAATGTTGAAGAGATTACTATGTAAAAGATAAATTAGGTGTTTTTTTTTTAACATAATGAAAAACTTTTTTAAAAATTTAAAATACAATTGCAAAATCATCTTTTGGTGGCTGCGCTAAAATTTACATTCAGGATCTTAAAGGAATTTGTCCATTATCCTGTTCTGTATTTGTCTCTGATCAATCTTATTTAGCCTGAAGATTGAAGTATTCTCTCCACCATTTCATATATTGCTTCTGATTAAGCCCTAAAATTAGCAGGCACAACATTGTTCTATATTTTGTAGTTTGACCTCAAAATTTGTATGTTGCTATGTTCCATTGGTTATGAGATATCTTTGTTTTAAAATTCATGATGTAATAAGGGGATCTATATCTTCTCTGGGGTCATCATATGATTATGGTTGTCATATTCTCTTTGCCCTTATAAGACATCAACAACATTAAACTGTTACTGTTCAGAAATGGTGCTGCTTAGGAGGTCAAGAGTTAGTCGAACAATGAAGTGCATTACAATTTCTGTCATTTTTAGTCTCCTACTACTGATGTTGAGAGCATTCACAGATCAAGTGCTTGCAATTTTTCTCTATCACTTTTGTATCTCCAGGCAGATTATTATTGTTCAGTATCTTCCCAGTTGTGTAGAATGTTGGCGTGGAGATGTTACTTCTGGCTTTCTAACATAAATTTTTATTTTTTTAAAAAAGGAAACAGAATGAAAACATTAATTGTAAGTATCCAAACAGTATTAAATATTCAATTTAAGATATTGCATACTTATTTACTTGAATGAAATTATTGAAAATCAGTTTCCTTTAACTTGCCAAGAACAGAACAGCTGGTTTGGTGGTTCTTTTGCAGTAAGCAATGATATCATGAAAATAAGAAAACAAGAATCAAAGAAGTCTAGATGTGAAAGAGTTTCCACTGGCATCTCATATTACTGAAGAAGGTCAGCCTTGAATTCATGGATTAACAACTCATTTAAGGAATACATAAACAACGTATTAACACATCAACATTGCATATACAGAACAGATTCTGAAGAGATACCACAATGCGGTTGGGACACATATAATGCCTTCCTAGATTTGCTTTACCCCTCAGCCACTGGAACTGAAGGTTTATAAAGGCAAAAGTCTATGCTGCAGTGTGGGTTCATGTACTGTGTATGTATATATCTATACTGAGTTTCTTTATCAATCTTGGATCCATGCATTTGTGTTATATAAGATATTGTGCATTTCCTCCTTAATTTGCACCTTAATTCCTGTGGAGCAGGATTCTCTGCAAATCTTCATAACATTACGCAACACCAACCCTATTGTACCTGAGTGGACTGTGTAGTACGATATGCATTCAAGCTGGACAACTTTTGTTTTAACAGTCAAATAATGAAATAACAGATGCTAGCCCAGTCTGAGAGAAATGAGACAGGGTAAAGGAGTACTTTCAGTCAAATCACAAGATAACCTATGGATATATTTAGAAGAAGACTGCAACTAGAAAATTCTACCATCCCTGGAAAAAACATAGCTGAAATGTAATCTATATTTTTGACTATTTGTCAAAAAGTAAAATAAAAGCATACAGAGAAGTAAGTTAGGCTAAGATCCATGCATACTGTAAGCTCCAAGATCACTTTAATGAAAGCCTCAGACTCAGTATGACCCTTCTTATGTCTGCAGATCTTAAATGTTAAAGGTGAGGCAGAAAGTTATGGAGGCTAAAGGAGAATACTATGACTAAATATCTGAATGAAGCTCTGGGTGATCTCAGCTTTTAGAAATGAGTGTGATACAACATACCTTCAAGGAATTATGACAGTATGGTAGTTTTGATTGTCCAAGACAAAGATACAGTTTGCAGACAGGCAGCTTTTTGCAGTGGTTTTGTGCCTTTGTGCAGTGGTTTGCATTGTGATACTCATGTTCAGGCATTCAGTAGGAGTATGCACCTCTGCACACTAAAACATGCCTAACAGATAGTATGTCTCATTTGTACTGAGGACTTTCTTCACCCTTTCACTTCTGACACATATAAGGGCATTTATACACATATAATGTTCTAATTAAGTTGTCAGAAAGCATAAAGGTTTCAACATGCACACAGGACATACCATGTGCACATTTATTGCAGCAGTGTAAATGTGGAGTATTGCTGCCTGGAATAAATGAAAGATACTCATGCAACATTTGTATTGTGGAGACTAGTATCAAACCTACAGAATAACTGTGCTACACATGCAACAAGTTTTTTGACTACTGAAGTAGAAAGGAGGGTATTTTATTTTATATTTTATTTAATTTTATTATTTTAATTTTTTTTCTTTTTTAAGTTCCATTAGCCAACACATTGTAGCTGTCAATCTTGGCTCTTTGATATTGCCTAAATCTAGTTACAATTAAGCAAGAATGTGATTTCCAATACACTTAATAGCAGAATCATATGTCATCTTGCTCAGCCAAGTGTGTACTTGAGGAAAAGAAAGCAGAAAAGTGCCTTCAGCCCAAGGACATGGAAACTGCAACCCTATCGAATTGACTATCAATAATTAAGGTCTTTGATGCTTTGAATCATTTAGATAATAAGATTGCTTTGAAGTAAATAAATAACAAATTAGAATTTGTGGCAGTCACAGGTGTTTGGCAAGACCAGCTTGTAATCAAAAGCAAAATGAATGCATTTTACTCTGTGTAATTAGAAAAAGAAATGAAGTTTATATGCAAATTGTAAAGCACTTTACTAAGAGATAACTGGTCAGACGGCTTTTTGTAATTTAAACTTTCATTTACGAGCGAATTTGCAAAGTATCCATTTTCAATGCAATTTCTGTGCAGCTGGTTGAACTATCTTAGTCTTCCTAAGAGAGAAATTCAAACATCACTGGTACCATGCCAATCTTGTTACAGCACAGTAAGGACAACATATGCATTTTTAAACTTGTCTCTCTTTCTTCCCCTCTGAAATGATAGCAAACAAAAATCCCTGAAGGTTAGGTAGAATTACTTGGTGCCAGTAAATAAGTGTTGTCGTTGCAGTAAATAAGTAAATAAATAGCCAAACCCTAGGAGATAAATAACTAGGAAAGAACTGCTAATAATCCATTTAAAGCATTTTGTGTACTGAAAGTTAATGATAAAGAACAATAAAGGGTTTTCACCAATTTTCTCTAGTGAAGGGAAGTAGATTTCCTCACTGGCTGGTGTTGCCGTTTGGAGTATTACTGTCATCTTCAAAAGTCATGACTGACAGAGAATGCATGAGGTAGAAACTACTTGGAGGATGTATGCCAAGGAGAACATAGAGGCAAGTATCTTGGCAGTGAAATTGGTTTTTTTGTGAAAGGACAAGAGGTAGTGAGTAGAAGATTAGTCCAAGGAAGTACAACACAGTGGGCTGAAGAAAAGAGTGTGGAAGCACCAAAATAAATGCAGATTTAGAGACAGGAGCTGAGAGAAGGAATCAGAATAGGCAGGCAGAGAATGGAAAGTCTAACTCAGAGAACAGAAGAGACAATCCTTGAAGATATGCTGAAATTGATTTTTGCAGGGTTTATTTAAAAAACAAAATGAAACACAGTACTTGGAAATTGCAATGACTGAGAAACATAGAATTAGCTGACATAACCAGGATTTGACATTTTTTATGTTGAACTGTTGCCTATAATCATCATTGTTGCAGATATCATATCTACCCACTATTATATTCAAATATAGTAAGATATCCCAGCAAAGGTAAGCCATCTTAAAGAGAAAAACAAAAGTAATAAGATTTTCCTGCAGTGTTCCTCTTATCACATAAACATGTCCTAAGCAGTGGCTACAAATCAGTGACTGTGAGTATATGATCACACATCAAACTTCTATTTGATTCGTACTTCTTGTCCTTGCTATATCACTAATACTATCTTGAATTGCTGTTACTAACAGAATTTGTTGCCCTTTGGGGAAAAAAAAAAAAATCTCATATACTGAAAGTATTTGTGAACAAAAATGTATGCATTCCTTAATCGCATGTCATTTAAAGTTATTTGCTTGTTACTAATAAAGTTCCCTCTTCAAGCATGAGATTAACAAAAGGGATCCACCTGCCCTCATTGGTAGTACAGTAAGTCTGTCTTGTATCATTCTAGAGCTGACTATTTACTGGTTACCATTCACTCACACACTTTTTATAAAGTCTTTCAGGAAATTTTTGCTGGAAAGGCAGTGGACTGCCAAAGTGTTGTCTGAAATGTTAATCTCCTATATTCACTATTTTTCCCTACTTTTCACAGTAGCTGGCCTTTTGGTTTTCTACAGCATCCATTTTCTTGATTAATGTTATAATACATCACCTTTATGACTAGCTCTGCTCCCTTTCTCTCAACTAGTTTTGGTTGGAAATGGATTCTATGGCTATTAATTATTTCCCATTGAATCCAGCCCCAGCCAGTAACCTTGCTTATTAAAAAAAAAGAAATAATTGCATATATAGTGAGCTGCAAGCTTTTGCTTAATTAACACATACATATTTCATAGGGGGAAAAATTAGCAGATTATTTATATCACAGTAGGAAAAATGATCCAGAAAGGCCTAAGAATTCTTCTTGCTAAACTCTTCTTGAATATTCATTACCATTTTAAATCATCTTTGTTAAAATCTAAATTGTCATGACACTGTACTAGCTGTGGAGAATTTTTTAATGCCCTTACTATTGACCAATACTTTGACTACAGAATATTCTTGATTCATAATATTTTGTTATTAATATTTTGTTATTATCATTATAGTGATTAGAGGAAATCTTAAAACTGCAAGTATAGTGATATCAGTTCTACGGAGTTGGCCAAATCTCAGAGGAGCTGGATGCAATTGTCCTAATAAAGTGTATGTGAAGTTTCAGTGCCTTGCAGCAGCATCTTGGAGCATTTCTCTTTTTCACTGCTATCATTCTGTGTTGCTGTTAAGCAGGTTCCATGTTCCAAACTAGCAGTGATTTCATTAGTGATAGATGAAATAATCAATAAGTACCATGTTTGTCTTTCCTCTCTTCCGTAGCCATTTAGACATTCACAACTGCAAGTGAGAAAACAGATCATCTTGTCCCAGAATTGCAAATGTTTTTTTTATTGGTACTGATTTCTGGTATGGAATTGTCACTATTACACTGTGTTCTTTTCATCTGTTTTATGACACTTATTTTTTCTCCTGACATCCTTGGGTAAAAGCTTTTTGAAGGAAGACCTATCTTTGTATTCTTTATTTCCATATTGTTTAGCAGAACAAGACTCTGATCACGTCTGAAGATCTCAGACACTATGAAAATAAACTAACTAACTAAATAAATAGATAAGCTGTGACAGAGCTTGAGCAAGTCTCATTTTATCCAATATAGGGAAGTGCAACAATAAGATAATTTCTTTATAATGCAGTGTCATATGTTCTTCTCAAATTCAGTGGTTTAAAACAGAAAATCTTCAGCAAAATCACTACACATTGGAAAATTAGTTTTACAGCTACACCTGAAAATTGTGCATGAGACTTCTTGGAAAGGGAGGGATTTTAAACTAAACATTTACTGTTGAAAATGAATATTTCCATCTTTTGTTCAGAAAAAGGTAAGCATGTCATTAGGGAAAAATAATAGTATCTATGACATACACATAGATATGAACATGTCCACAAATATCAGCTTTTGGAAACTGCACAACATTTGATTAAAAAAAAAAAAAAAAAGAGGTAAAAATGATATGCTTTATACTATGGTAGATTCCACAACACAAGGTGGTGCCATCAAATTCTCAATTATGTTATGCAATTACTCAAGTTGTACATTAAAATGAGAGGAGGGAAAATTTTAATAGAAAATTGTTATTCGCCAAATGATTATAGCATGACATTAACATGATTTGGATGCCCAAGTTCTAATATCTAGGTAAATGAAGTATCCAAATAGTCCATCCTGCAAAATGCTGCACACTCATTTCTCCCTTTGTCTACAGCTGTAAATGAGGACATTCATTATTTCCATGTGTTAAGCACAGAAATTGATTGCAAATTAGAAGCACATGCTTTTACTAAAGACAAAACCTGAATTACGATTAGACCACAGCTCCAGATTACACCAATATATGAAAATACATAAGCTTCAGAGGAAAACAGCTCCAGATGAATTCATAAATTTATCTCATAAACATGAAACCTATTCTTTTTCTAATGCAGAACATAGAATTAAAAACTATTGCTAAGATCACAAAGTTGATCTCTTCATCTCTTCCTTTGCCACTAAAGGCATTTGCCTTTTCAACATTTTATTTTATCCATTCTCATTCGTCTAGCTAGACTCATCACTAAATGGTTCCTTCAAATGTGAAAAAGAACTAAAAAATAACAAAAAGAGGAGAGAGAGAGAGAGAGAGAGAGAGAAGCAAACCATCATTGAGTTTCAATGCCTCATTCAATTCCAAGGCTTCATTTCTTTTATCAGGAGAAGCTGATATTTATAAACCTTTGTGTTGAAAGGTGTGGAGATTTTTTCTTCCTTTTTATTTCAGCTTGTAAGTTACACATACTTTTGAAAGATCTTACAGGTTCTCTAGTTGAAAGAGGCGGTCATATGCCTGAGGAGATACACAATAAGAACTGGCTATGGAATATTTCCACTTGTTTGGTGAAGAAAAAATAGGAGCTATAACACTAACTTGGAAATAAGAAAATACTTTCTTTAATTGGCAGAGCTCTACATACACCTTGTTGAAAAGACTTTTCCAGGAAAGAAACTGCAGTCTAGCACAATTCTGTTTCAGTAATAATAAAAAAAGCCCCTTCAGTCTGCACCCAGAGGAGCCTGGACTTCCTTCCTATTTAATACTGGGGAAAGGAATATCAATTGAGATCTCAATCTTCTTTTTAGCTTCTGTTCCAAATTTAGAATCTTTGGCTGTAAGTACCAGGACTGTCTCATAGGAAACTCAGATTTTCTTCTTCGCTTGGTCACAACTTTTCTATGAGATCTTACAAAAGATCCTTATATTGTAATCTTCCTTAACAATAACATGGTACATGCCAAACTATTAGATTACCTCTTGATAAAAACAAGTATGTAAATTAGGAAATATTTTTAATGAAATATTTGATACAGGAAAAACACTGATTACAAAGAACCCTGTAACTCAGTTGATTTAGATGTGAAATGTCTTCTGAAATTATCAAATCATTTCACTGAGATTACAATTAGCAATATTTTCTTTTGGAGATTGCCAGTATGAAATATGCATTACTTTTCACCCCATCCAGATTCTCCTTATTTTGACTTTTATTAGGATTGGAATAGGAAATGGCTTTGAAACCTTGCTATTTTCTGAAGAAATTAAAATCTATATTTTAAATGGCTAATTACCATTTCTATTATCATTAAGAACTGCTTTTTCATAGCAAAAGAGAACCTGAGAAAACACTTGAGAATCAAGATTGACTGTGGGCTAGAGAGGTCAGGTCGTTAGTTCCAAGCTTTCCCTACCTGGTGCGGCCTGATAACTACTGTATCTCTTGGTTTGTCAAGAAATTGTCCTGTTGGTATCTGTTAGCGGGTAGGGAAGCCATACAGTAAGAGGTATTAATTTCATATAGCACAAAGCATATGCCTTATATCAAACAGGTAGAAATTTGTATCAACCTCTCCCCTCCAGAAATCTAACACACCTTGATTCCTTTCATCATTTTTTTCAGATAAAAGACAAAACAAAGCAAAGCATACAAAACTTTTTTTTTCCTCCTTAGCATTTTTTTTCCCAAATTTTAAAAAGTACAAAATGTGATTTATATGTTTCTGTTTCTGTGCAGGACCATGAGCAATATATCATTTTGGCTTCTATCAGCTCACCTATGTAATTCTGATTTTCTTTGAATGGATGGTTTTCATCTCCATTCCTTCAAAGGCAACCCAGGTGGCAAGCTCCTGTCCACCAACTCTCTAAAAAGGCAGTATTAGCAGATGCTTCTGGCTACAAGAGTCAGAATCCATATTTCTTATATACCTCCAGGAGCATACTCTTCCTTTCTTTGAAGACTGTGCATGTATATGCAGGGATGGGTGGATTTTGTTAGTAGACGGAAAGTCACAGGTGGTTTTGCATGGAAACATAATTAAATTGCATTGATTGAATTAAATGGCTAACAAAGATACGACCTACTCATTCTACCCTGAATGGGACAGATAGAATGCAGCTCCATACTCTGGAAGTAACCATTTTGCACTTTTTTAAAGGGAAATTAATCTGGAGTGAACTCACTTGATGATCCCTGACTCTGAATCCTTCATCAAAATTATCATCTATCACCTTGGGATGAGAAAGCAAATCATTCACAGTCAGCAGGCTTTTTCTTTTTTTTCTTTATAGATGTGTTTTTATATTAGCATTTATGCCAGTCACAAATTTGTTGATGCCAGAAAGGACCCTTTCTTGTACTAGGGAGAATTGACTCATATGTTCTTGGGAAGAACATGCTGATCAAAAAACAATTAAGGAGGAAGGAGAGTTATTAAAGATGAAAAGAGCAATTTAATTGCAAATACTGAGTATCATAAGCTTTACCACAGTATGAGGAAACACAGCGTAGTTGCTTCATCTGTGTTACAACTCTGACCTCAATTTACACAAAGCAAAAACCTAAGTAAAGTTTAAATAATCTGGGTATCAGGACTTTTGTGTCTGCAGCTGATGTTTGCAGAGAAGTCACTTTGCCATTTACATCTCAGATTACAGATCATTAAAATGTAAGCAGTAATAATTACCAGCGTCACTAAAGGTCTAATGCAGCAAGGTATCTGAACATCCACAACTCTGCATGATTTGCAGTTACTGACTCATTCACAGGAAATGCTCAGAGCTCTATTTAGTGATGCATCAAGCTCATCTAGATAGATCATTTTGCATTAGCTGGACCAGTAAAGTGAAATCAGACCTTTGTAGGACTGGGACTTAATTCATTACCTGATACCCCATGAGAACCTCAAATAAAAGTCACTAAAAAAAATTATTTTAAGAGCTTTATTCCTGTAACATGGGCTAGTATAAAGGTTTTCCTCGTAAATTACAGAACTGCACCATAACTACCTATGTCTCTTCAGTCAGCCAACCTGGTCTGGAATACCCGTAAAAAGAGATGTATCATGAGATACTGAGTTCTTCCACCTCCAGATGGAAAAAATAGAAAAAGATTTTCCTAAGAATTTCATTCCTTTGTTCCTGATTGTGGTAAAATTCAGTGCTAGTGTTCAAGGTAATGCTTTGTTATCACTGCTGAGGTCAGTGTCTGATAGGATATTCCTCTGTGAGAACTCATCTGCCTTGCTCCAGCGAGAACCACAAATGAAGGATGAAGGACGAGGAACACTTATACAGACACTCATTTCATCTGAGTCACTGAAAGCTAGTCTCAGCTACAGGAGAGCAGGCACCAGCAACCAAAGCTCTTTGACCGTAAGATTTCTTCCATGGCATGAGTTTTCAATAGTGAACATTCAGCCACACACATGAATGGTAGCAGTGCCCAGAGTTCTCAGAGAGCTTTTGTGGTAGTGACAGGACATGTGGGAGCCTTCCAACAAAGTCAGAGAGCACAGACATGGAGATGGCTATTTTCTATACTGACAAATTTCTCCAGGGTAGAAATCTAATTGCAGTTTTCAATCTATTTCTTTTTGCAGAAAATCCCAGATGCATGTCAAATAGCATAGCAACCATCTTGTACAGTGCATTGTAGTCCATCAGAAGCTAAGCTGAGACTAACACCTGATCTCGGTCTGCGAGCTGAAACTCCACAGAGGCCTTCAAACCACAAAACAGAGTCTTTACCTTTGAAGCCGTCCAGCTTCCCTGCTATTGTGCTGCTAATTTTGCTTTGATTTTTCTTCAGAGTTAAAATACCTAAGAGAGTCTGATATGTGATAATACAGGAGAGAGAGACAGGTGTTCTTGTGAATGCTGTGAATGAAGAACTAACCTGAAAATTCCAGATAATAACAATAAAATGCCATACTATTGCAGGGTTTTCTCCACAGATTCTAGAGCAGACCATCAGAAACTTTGGAGAGATCATTTTGAGGAGAATCAAAGTTCTCTAATATCCTCACAATCCACTGAAACCTCTTTTCCAATCTGAACTACTGTTCAATTCAGCTGTATTTCCATTCCTTTTCTGATGGTGATTAGAAATATTCAAATGGATATTTCCTCGCTCTGATGTATGGGAAGTTAACATTAACTCCATATTCAGAAATAAAAATATTCATTATTTGCCATTTTGTTACTTTAAATGAGTTATTTCTATGTTGCAGTGTTAAAAAACATTTGTATTTCCTTGTTGATCAGTAGTGCAAAGTTGAATCAGTTGGAGCTTCGTCTGGATCACATCTTACTGCCCAACATGTTTCTAAACATGATAAAATGCTACACCCAAAAGTTTAGAACTCTATTGTACTATTTCCTGTACAAATGGAAAGGACACCACAGCCCAGGGCATCAAATAAAACTGAAGTCTATCTGGAAAGTCTGGCTACTGTTTGGGGCCCAGAGCAGAGGGTTCATGGCCAGGCACCTGCCAAGTGCAAGAGCTTGTGCTTGAAATCAGCTCCCATGGGTAAGCCCTTCCTGAAGCCTCCCTGTAGACTTTTCTGGTGGCCCCTCCCCAGTCACCAGAAGGAAGAGGAACAGCCTCCAGCTGTGCTGTGTCTTAGTTCATCCTGAGCTCAATCAGGCAAATCCCCAGGATGCACTCAGTGTCCTTACAGAGCTGTTGCTCAGACAGACAGGCTACTGTGGTATAGGATTCAGCACTTCAGACTATTTTATCTATCCACTTCCAGCCCACTGCAAATAAATTGCTTTGCAAATACAGAAGTGTAGGGGTGTGTAAGGAATCAATTAGAAAAAGTCAGCTCAGAAAAAAAGTAATTTGTTAAGACATGGTAACTTGGTTATTTGTAATGACTGGTGTCTTTCCTAAAGATTTTTGACCTTCAGAGGGTTAACCAACTTCTAGTGTCTCTTTCTAATGAGGAAGACATGGAGAAGGGGGATAGCATTAAACTCTCCAGATTTATTTCCTAATTTTCTGAGTGTTTTGTAATGCTCAGATTCAACTCACTTCTCCAAGACAATGAAATGTCAACAGATTGATTTTACTTCATGAAAATATACTAGTGGAAATTACCTTTGCAGGACAAATGGGGAGTATAACTTTCTTGGAAAACAATTCAAAATTAGCTGGGTATATTTTATATATTTCCATTTTTTCTTGCATCGAATATTACAACTTTAGGCTACAGTTTGGATAAAAATTAGCTAGAGGTCTAATCCCATGTGAAAGAATATTTCAGTATTACTGGAAAAAAAGAAAGAGGGGAAGAATAACTAAATAATTGTTTTATTTGAGAAAATGTCCCTAGTCCTAGAAAAAGTGATGAAATCATTTGATGAAATTATTTCTCAACAATGTGACCCAATACCCCAGTATTGACTGAATGTCTTTCAGAACCACAACTTCTATTTTTATCTTTATCCAAAATAAATGTCACAAACTTTCCAAGTCCATTATTATGTATGCTGAGATATCTATAATAATGATGTGGTTTAATCTGTAACACATGTTGGTCTTTGTGAATGGCTTTCTTTTTTTTTTTTTTTTTTTTCTTTACCTATTTGATAAGTGCTATGAATTGGCATGTACCGTGATCCCAGAAGTCAGAACTTCATGATTTTTACCCTACTTCTGTCACTGACTTGCTTCAAGACTGAAGTCCTCAGTGTTTCCATGCCTTCCATTTCACTCCTCTAAAATAGGACTGAATTATTTTAAATCTGTAGTGATGAAATAATGAATGCTTACACAGAGATTTGAGAATATAAAGTGCTCTATAAATACCAAGCATTATTATTTCCAGTCTACAATGGAAGAATGCAATTCTGGAAGGAAACCAACAATGAATTCAAAGCTGAAGGATTAAAACTAATGATTTCAGTGAAAACAGCAAATTTAGCCTCCGACATGCATGTTGTATAAACACATTTTTACAGACCTTGGAACAATTTAAAATGTTTCCGTGTCACACAAATCCCATCAAAAGTATAACTATTTTATGCATTAAAAATAACCCCCCAAAAGATCTCAAAGTGTCTGCAGTTCACAAATACATTGTATAATACTAATCCAGTCTATGGGAAATGATACAGGGTTCTAAACAAGTCTTCTATTTCATTTTATTGGGTGGAAAAAAATCAAAACATAAACCCCTGGCTGCAAGGAAAGGAAGGAGATGATATTTTTACTTGGATATCAGTTGAAAACAGCTTGAAGTTTTGGACTTATAGCAATGCACTGAGCAAATGAAGCATTCTGACTCTATGATCAGGAAGTGTGTTGGGTTTGGGATTTCTGGGTCAGTAGGAGGCTGGCTCTTTTCAGCAGCAGGGAGGAGTAAAATATGTGAGCGTAGACATGCAGTGGTGCTCCTAATTCTTTGCTGTAACACATTGTTACATCTATATTTAGCTGTGGGAAGAAAATCCAGTTCAAGAGGGTATGATATTGCCACCTGGAGAATTAATCTCAGCTCATGAAAAAGTGTGGCTCTTCTAGGTTAGAAAGAGAGGAAACCTTGGGAGTGAGATGTAGAGTACCTTACCTGGAAAGTGGGTGAATGTCTCAGACTGGTGGCATTCTGTGAACAGCACTCAGAGGTAGGACAGTTCAGTGGATTCATACAACTGCACCTTTTCTTCACCAGCTCGTCACTTGGATATTCTTTGGGGAATAATATAATAATGAATAACTGAACATGATTTTTCTATAGCCATAACATCTTTCAGTCTGACCCCAGTCCCTCTCTGGGCTGAGAGGAAAAATCCTTTCAAATGAAAGAATGATTATAGAAACCTACTGCTAGGGAGGGAGGTTAGGATTTATATCTCACAGTGCTTAAAACCTGCAATTGCTACCATAATGTCCTTGTTTTCCTGGATTCCAGCATGACGTATCTGTACATGGCCTAAGTGAACAATAAGATTTTTAGATTCCACTTTTGAAGGCCAGATCTTGAGCATGTATGATTGAGATAGGGTCTTGGCAGTTCCAGTGGATGAATGAGCATCTCCAAAATCCTTTTGCAGCCTTACATACCAGATATCTTCCTCCTTTGCAGTATAAACAGTAATAACATGAGATAGAATTAGATTTTTAACATCTTGCTAAGTGTTGCTAATCCAAACTATGATAAGCAATGTAGATAAGGGTGTTATTTAAAAAAAATGCTTTTTAATCTTAACAGAGCAATGTTAAATTGTTACATTATAGAAAACAGAAATAGTAATCTAAGCTGGCTGGAAATTTCCAGCAAGCACTGAAATGTTTTCATTTTCCATTGAATAATTGTTTTCTGAAACAAAGGCTTGAACCATGACTTTCCATAATTCTTGGTACTATAATCACTAGGATATATAGGTAATTTCACGTCCTTCTTTTCTGACTCTGTTGGGTTCAATTAATTTATATTTATACAAATTGGAACAACTTTAGCAGAGGTGCTTGAAAAATTTTATTTTGTAATAACAAATGTGTTTGATGGTAATGTATTCAGCTTGTTTGTGTGGAAATGAGGAGGATCAAATTCTTGTTCAGCACTAGGCATAAAAGAGCTAGATTTGAGCTAGACTATGTGATATAAAGCTAGACTATGTGATATAATCACTATTAGCTATTCTGCAGCACGGCTATCTTAGTTAAGACTTTTTTTTTTTTTTCCTGTGAAACTTAGGCTGTAATTAATGGTAAAATAAATCCAGATTTTAACATTCCTTATGCCAGATTATTATGAAACCACATAAAGTGTCTTCTGACCTCCTGTATCCATCATAAAACCAGCATAAAATACCTAGAACATGTCCAACCTGAAAAAAATTCAGTCGTTTGCCTACACCTGACCCAGACACATAGCATCTTTTCAGGTATGTGACGCAGCAGAACACAGATTTGGTATTTATTGGTCATTGCTATACAAGCCATCATGAAATTATGAAATCTCAGAAATGCTCATGGAATGGTAAAGGGACTATCCACCCATCCGCAGAATGTCCTAAAATGTTGAGATGTCAAGAAAACAGGTTGCTCTTACGTTGCTGATTATCATTAGGGAATTAGCAGGATAACTGACAACTAAGACTATGTTCTTCCAAAGATACAGTCCTTTCTATCCACCTAAAGAACTAATTATATAGAATTTGTTTTAGCAGAGACTGGTTTAAAATCAGTTTGTTACATAAAGTGCACTGACAATGTTAGTGAGCATCTTGCCAACAATAATGTCTTCTGAAGATTATCTCAAGGTTTCACATACCTGTTATTTTAACCAGCTTTGTGAATGAGTGCTGGACACAAAGTGAAATGTTGGGCTTTTTCAAAATATTATCTCAGCAAAGCGTACTTCTTTGAAAAGATAATTAAGATATCATCAATGGACATTTCATGGAGAGCAAAGGTATTTTTATATCAACATGACATGGGATGCCTTTGAATGTATAATAAAAAAGGGGAAAAAATAAAGAAAAGTTAGGGAGGTTTATAATGTTTGGAAGTATATATATATATTTTTTTTTCATCTCTCACTTGAATTTCCTAAATGTATCTATTTTAAAACTCACAAAATGTTACAGATTCAAATAAGCTAAAATCCAATACACCAGTTTATCCTTGTCAGGAAAAATTAAGTTTTTACTTAGTCAGAGGGACATTTTCAAACCTTATGCTAAGCTGTCACCTTTGTCAGATCCGTAGAGATGGTAAGGAAAAGCTCCAAACTGAAAAAAGACCTTTGCACACAGTCCCACCCCATGTTTCTTCCGGTAAGTGAGAAAGCTTAAAAGAACTTTTGAGTCAAGCTGAGAGTCATCATGAAGAAAGACAAAAATGATTAAAGATCAAAACCAATGAAATACGTTTCTTATTAAGAAACCCAAGGACTGGTTACTGTTACTGTTGAATCTAGTGTTCATGACGGCAGCAGCTACAGTACCACCTAAAGAAACAGATTTGCTCTGTTTGTGCAGTTAAATAATTTGAAAGAAAGAAGAAGAGTACCCAGTACCCGACTAATCTTCCAGCTCAGAAATACTTCTGAAATGTTATATTTGATACCAGTACTCTCCTCAACCAGCAATAACTCAAAGGCTGAATATCTGTAACCTTTAACTTTAAATCTTCTAATTACGTTTTTACCTCTAGCTTTTTATCAGATCTGCACATTCCTTACCACGGGCTAACACTCCCAGATATTTGCAGGGCCATTTCAAGAAAAGTATATTTTGTGACTGTTAGAGAGGTGTATCTGTGCTGGTTTATTTTACAAGCCCATTCTGCTAGTTCTCTTGCTGGCTTAGTAGTTCTAACAATAACCAAAGAAGCATCTCCAAGCTGTAGACAGGACGAGTCATATTGTGCCTTCTGTATAAAAAGCCCCAGACCTTTACAACACTACAGAAGTTCTGAGGCCAGAAAGTTGCTGACACTTCTCTCAAGCATGTTGAGTATCAAGCCTTGCATCAGACCAAGGTTTGTTTCCCAACTCTCCTCCAATGGAAATATTCCAGCTCAGAAAAAATTCCAGCTCAGAATATATAACCTCCGTGCAAGGATGTCTTGACATCCATGTAGAGGATTAATGGCATATAATTTACTGTGTCTAACTCCAGATCTAATCCTTCATTCATGACAGCAAGGCTTGCAGGAGCAACCTTTCTTTTGGTTCATAATGCTCCCTGGTAGCTCACACATACACAGCTGTGTGCGTGAAGTGGAAAGCAGTGAGGGCTCCCCTACGTCTCCCTCCTCTTCTCCCAAAACCTGAGTGGTACTCCTGATTGCATCTTTACTCTGCTTTGAACTGCCCCCATCAGTGGGAGTGTTCATCTGTGTGTTTGCTGCTCTTATCTTTCTGCCCTTACATATATATTTTTTCCATCTGTGAATGCATTAATGTGGGAGGATGTTTCCTTGCTCCACCCACCCCTGCTGCCCGACACCTACTATCCTTCAATTCCTCCTCTATCTACATAATGATGGAAGGGAAGAAACGGAGAAGGTCACTAAAGAGCAGCTGCCTTTCATCTCCTTCCTATCTTTCAGGGAAAGAGATGTTCACATTAAGTATGTTGCTGTATTTTTGTTGCAAATTCCTCATCTCCGATTTTTCCATCTTTTACAGTGTCAGAGAGATTGTAACTATGATCAAGGCCTCTCTTGTTCTCCTTCTGCATTCAAATGCATGCTGAGATTTGGGCAATTGCTGCCCTGTTTTCATTTCCACCATTGACTCCTTCTGTTTGGAAGCTCACTTCAGCTATCTGGAATGCTATGACATTACTGAGCTGGATAAGAAATAGGAATGGAAGTGAGTAGGAAGAAGTGAAGGTCAGGACTACACCCTAACATACTATTCTGCTATCCACTCTCCCTGCAATGCCTTATGAGCACCTGACCTGCTCAAGCTGTCACACCTGAACTCCTGGTCTGCTTCCCAGCTCCTTGCTCACTGGCAGTGCTCAGCAGTGCCACGGAGAAGCATTAGGGAAGTTTGAGCTCGACTTACCCTGCACATGAGAACCCCGTGAAGCTGAAAACACCACAAGCTAAGGCTGACAGAGACTAGCTTTTTACTAAATTGCCTGGAGAATGCACACACAGCTGTGAAACCTGCTGCGTGCACACAGCCTGAACTGTCTCACGGGAAGGTGTGCTGTGGAAGGAAGGATGTGGTGGGAACATGTCTGGTGGGTGTGCAGCTGCTTGAACCTCATGCTGGGAAGCAGAGCTGTGCTCAGGAGCATTAACCCAGACCACTGGAGCTCCTGGTGGCAAGTCCAGACAGGCCACTCACTCTTTGCCTACAATGACTCAGTATTTTTGATACCCCAGGGAAGCGGAAAAGGAACAGTACTATAAGAATATCCACAGCCTGGAAAAACTGGGCATGATCTCACAGTTCTTGTGAGGGTAGCAGGGTCCACAGAGGGTGCAGATGGCCTAAGCAAGTGGCTGTTGAGGTGGGTTTGTAGTCTTGTCTGCTTCTGAATGGTGGATCCAGTACTGGTTCCAAGGAGGGGCTGCAGGCAGGGCCCTGCAGGCCTCACAGCAGTCAGCACTCCAGCAGGGCAGCTCTTCTGAACAGGGCTGCTTGGGGATCGTGCCTTCATGGTTTTCAGAGCTGCACTTCACTTGCTGGAGCTGGTGCCCAAAGCACAGTGATGCCTGGACACTGGGGGCTCCAGGGAGGATGCCACTGCCTGGGACCCGGGGCCATGGGTTAGGCTGGGCCTCTCCTGCAGGGGGTGTTCTGGTCGAGGCCCTGAATCACAGGGAGAGGAGAAAGAAGGGAATATTTAGAGGGTCTTTGTGGAAAATATGCAGAGACAGAAGCAGAGCCATACAAAATACAGGAAGGACAGTAGAAGCTGTAGTCACGTGGGCAGCAGAGGGCAACTGCCACCGGAAACCTGGGTGTGTTAGGGAAACCTGATCCTGTGAGGCGAGGGTGGCAAGCAGGGAAGGCAAGGTGGTGTCTCCTCAGTCCTTACAGCAAGAAGGCAATGTTTCAGCAGATGTAGACTTATCTAGAAGGTCACCTGGCTACATGGCTGGTATCGCAGGCTCTAATTTTGCTTCTATGATATCCTAATTTATTAGATGTGTTTTGAGAAGGAAGCGAGAGGTCTCATCTGACCTAAATTATTCTCCGTTTCTCTGCAGAAAGATATATTAATTTTCCATTCCACACTGTTGGTGAAAAGTATCTTGGTAACTTTCCGTATGAAAGGGGCAATGTAAACGTATTGGATTTTTATTATTGTTATTATCATAATTGTTATCAGTATTAATCTTGCAGAAGAGGAAGCCAGTAGTAAATGTATAGGTAGAACAGGGAGGCTGTTTGCCATGCAGAAATCCAATGCAAATGAAAGCATGTGCAAAAGAACAAATATTATTACAAGAATAACAATCTAACGTTAACATGCTGCTGCCAAACTGTACTCTCCATGAATTAATCTTTCGTTTCATCTCTGGATTTACCACAGCTGTTGTGTTGGGAATACCCTTATGACTGAATTGAGATCCTTTTACTCTCATTCCTCATGCTATGACATAATAAACACTTTTATTGCCCAAGTTTCCTCAGTGCGTATATTATTAGGAATCACAGAGTTTGTCTTATAGATGACTGCAGGAAATCAATAAGAAGAAACATCTTTTAAAAGTACAGGGACCTGAAGGATTTTCATACAACTAACCAATGTATATATTGTGTTGTCACAGTAAATAAATAAATTAAATTAATAAATATCTGCCAGTCTTTAGTGCCTTAGAAATGAAAATTTCTGCATTTTCACTTTTGTGTTCTCTCCAAATATTTTCCTAGAATAACTCAACTCGTACTGCGTTAGAAAAGCTTTGATTAGCTACTGATATTGACTGATAGGAAGTACTGTTTGAATCAAACATAAATAGGAGCTTGGAAATACTTCTGAAAAATAGCAAATTTCCGCTGCCTGGCTTGTGAAAGTCTCTAAAGCCTTGTCCACTAATACCGGAGTATAAAGGAATTTCAGAGGTAGTTCTCTGTATTCTTCAAGTTCCTGTAAATAGTGTTAAAAATTTTACTCCATGAGTGGGACACTGGCAGCTGTACTTCATGATTTTTTTTCAACGGTATGTTTTTCATTGCCTTTATTTTTCCCCAGATGATATTAGAGTGACAAGAAATTACATTTTTCCCCCTTATGCTATTTATCATGCTTATTCAATATATAGTAGTTCTTTCAATTTGCTAGCCAAAATAGCTATTCCTTTCCTCTCTTCCCCTCCTCTTGGCTCCTCAGAATTCATGAAAGAAATGTTTGTACAATTTAGAAATGAAATTCTGGCATTTGTTTTGTCTTACGCACTTATTAACGTAAATGAAACCATCATTTTAAAGAATCATTAAAATCAAAATGCTTTCTCTAGAAAATGTCAGAATAACTATTGCCTGGAAGTCCGGCGCTTACAAATGATGAGAAAGAAATCCTTATAAATCTCCTGAGAAAATGTCTGTTGTTGTCTTTAAAAGTAGGTAAGAGGTCTCCGTGGCTTGTGAATTAAATCTGACTGACTGAGATTTCCAGTAAAATTTAATCATGGGAAGGAGTTGTGATGTAGATTCTGTAGGTGAAATTATGTCTAGGATGAAATTAAGTGTAGAGCTGGAATTATGCTTTATAAAAGATTTAGGCAGGCTGTAAGATGTTACTGTCCTTGGACCATATCTGATGTCTCAGCACTGCTGCCTTGACAGATCTGTCCATCTTTGCAGAGGCATGGTGCTGCAGTGACAGAAACAATCCTGTCAGTGAACACTAACAAGTAAGTTTCTGTATTGTTTGGCTTTATTCAAGTAATAGGCTGTGCCAATCCAGGATAGCGGGACTGAAGGCAGGGTAAGGAGTGCTTCCACCAGCTGCTTGTTTGAAATATCGTGAGATATGCGGACCTAGACTTGCAGAGGGAAAACAAGTGTTAGGCAGCTCTCTCCTCCATTTCCTGAAGATTGAAAGTCTGTTTACATCCCAAACACTGATAATATATTTGCAATTATTTTTTTTTGAGCTGATCAAATTTTTTATATATTCTTAGTCAGTTAATGTTCTTCAATGATTATTTATGTCAGCACCTTGCCAATATGTTGCTTATAACAGGCAGCACCTTTGTTTTTCTCCATTTGCTGCTCTAGTCAGGTAGCTGTTCAGTTCTGTCACATAGTGTATTTCTGTTTCCATTACGAAAGATCATAGTTTACTGTGAAACCTTTTTTGTCACTATTCAAAGTGAATTTCTCACAATCATAGAATGGAACTAACCTATTAAATAAATTCCTGCTTGGGTGCAGACCCCAAGATTAAGCATTTTGCTTGCCCAGCTTAAAAAAAAATCTTTCCCTTTAGCTCTTTAATGTGAATTATTTTTCTGGGAATACACTTTACTATCCTGATATCTCTTATTTGGCTATTTTATTGAAAGAGCTCAACAGTAAAAGCAAAGACATGTATGCCTACAACACAGACAATAACACATCATAGACAGTTCCTAAGTCTATTAATTTCATACACATATTGCCTCTTTCACTAACTTTCTCCTTCAGGAAAAAACAAACATACAACAACAAAAAAAACAAACATAAAAAAAAAACAAACCAACAAACAAAAAACAAACCAAAACAAAAAACAAAACAACAAACAAGCGAACAAACAAAACAAAACAAAAAAACACAACCAGTAGTCTCCAATAAATAAAACTTCTTGAATAAAAACTTCTTGAAATAAAACTTCTAACTGAATTCACTTGCAAGTGGAGACTAAAACTAACATCTGTAAAGGCTTTGATGTAAAATAAATATATGTTTGAAAGTTGTCTTATGAGACAGAAACAGAAAGGCCATTTAAGAGCATGCTAGAGCATCTTTTCTTCCCCTGTCTGTTCTGTAATGTGAATAGTTTGTCTCATATGATTTGGGAACACTCTACTCTTTCCCTGATGTTAATTACTATATTAATACACTAAAAACGGTTAGAGGGGAGCTTACCTGGGTAAGCTGCTCAAAATGATTTCCAAGCAGTTCTTTCAATTCAGATGCTTCTGTCCTCTCTCTAAACTCCACTGCTCCTGTTCATTCTTACTCTCCTCAATGCGTGTCTTTGCTGAGCATGCAGAAGGAAGAGAAGCTTGGGATTTATAGCACAGTTCATTCTTCAGCAAGTGGGAATCAATATTCAGGAAACAAGGCCTGCCCTACCCTGATAACCATAAACCTCCCATCTATCACCGGGCACCTCAGGGAAACTCACAAATCACTGGGACATCCTGTCCTGGATTCTTCCCCTTTCCTTATTTAAGCTTAGTTGAGTGCACTGTGTGACTCTTCCTTCATTGTTTTGCTTCTTAGGTCTTAATGAGAAATGAGGAAACATAAAGCACAAAGGAGGCCCTTGCTTTGGTAAGTCTAGTAACACTTCAGTATGCTTCAAAAGTCTGAATGATTGGTTTGTTATCTGTCTGTACCTCTTTGCAAGAGGTATTTTTAGCCATGTCTGTGATGGTTCTTAATGAACTGTTTAGCATGCTCTTAAGATCCAGAAAGTACATTAATGTGTTCAAAACTGTCTTTTGGTCCCACTGGCAAATTAGTCCCCAGTTGGCTGTGGTCCAACAGCTGTTAGAGAAATTCAAGGCTTCAGCTGCACACCTGATGGCAATATGGGGAGACAGAAACAAAGCCTCCTGCGCCAGGTGCAGTGAGTTTGCAAAAGGACTTAAAAAGGAAGGCATGGACACAACAATACTTGCTGCTTGGACAACTTCTTCTAGGATATGGGTGAGAGTGCTGACCTAAGGCTTATCTTGTCTTGACATTAAGTGTTAGCAGATAGACAAAGACTGCAGCTCCAAATGGAGGGGGGCTGAAGAGGAGTGCCAGAGGAAGAGGTGGACAACCCCAAGAATTCTATCCTGGCAGGTTCTTCCTCTGGGCCACATCTGGTAGTTTCAGTATAAAGCTTTGCCTATGCCTAGGCTTAGGTTTAGATTTATTTTTTTGGGGAAGAGAAAAACTAGGATCTCCACATGCAGTGGAACTGAAAAAGTGTTTTTGGAGGAAAGAGTTGATACTTAAGCCACAGCCCAGAAGGTGTTGATTGGAACCATTCTTGATGCAGTCCAATCTATCCTTTAGCATTTGCTTTACAGCTCCACCCCACCTGCAGCTCTCAGTTTGTCTCTCAGCTAATGCTAACCCTAACTCTTAGGATGAGCTGAGGCTTAGTCTGAAGTCTAAATCCTTTATCTAGAGTAAGAAGTTAGCAGAATGCCTTCTTGGTACAGTCTACCCTTCTTCTGTTTGTCCCCCTCATCTCACTGTACCTGGAACTCTAGGCTTTGTCTCGCTCTTAGTCTTAATCCTAATCTTAACCTAAGCGTTAGGGTAGGCTGAAGTTTAGCCTGAGATCCCTTTTTGTATTCATGAGGAAGCAGCTGTCCTGAGAGAAGTTTTAGTGTAGCCTGTTATTTCTTTTTTTGGACCCACTCTACCTAGAGCTGTAGGCTTTGTCTCTCTGTTACTCACAACCCTCGTGCTCCCTAGACAGTTTTTATGGCTTTCAGGAAATAGACTTACTCGTCTTTTCTAAATGTTATCTTGATTTTATTCAGCATTTGTCCACCATGTTTCTTTGTTCTATTCCTCAGATAGGGATCAAGTGTAATAGTTGCCTAAGAATCCACATCTGTTCTGCAGTCTTACTCCTTATTGTGGTTTCCCATTTTCTCAACATCTACTATGTAATGTATTCTCCGGATGGATATCACCTTTTTGCAATGATGTTTTCATCTTATTCTTTATTGTTGTCCTTTAATCAAGCATACATGCAAGTGTGGCCATGAATACCACTATATTTGGTTAAAGTGAAATGGCTTTCAGAGCTATTTTTGTCTTCTTTATGCTCCTCCATATAATCCCACAGATGTCTTATGTAATTACATGTCATACTTCATGTTTTCCTACCCTGCTTAGCCACTTTAGTCACATCTTGTTCTTGAGCATTGTACTTCCAGGAACTTTAGTCCAGACTGGGTAAGATCTGAAATACTGTATATCATGTCGCATGTTAATATAAAGAAGTAAAAACTTGTCATAAATACCAACATCCTTTGATATAAAGTCAGATTTCTGACAAAGAAAATGACAGATTATTTGCAAGCATCTTGGGCACAGGCCTGGGACAGGTGGTGTCTGATTGTGTTTCCTCTAGTGATAGGACTAGAGGGAATGGCCTCAAGTTGTGCCAGGAGAGATTTAGGTTGGAAATTCTGAGACATCTTTTCTCAGAAAGAGTAGTCAGGTGTTGGAACGGGTTGCCCAGGGAGGTGATGGAGTCACTATCCCCAGGGGTGTTTACAGAAAGGTTGGATTTGGTCCTTAGAGACATGGTTTAATGGATGACATTGGTAGTAGGGGGATGGTTGGACCAGATGATCTTGGAGGTCTTTTCCAACCCTAATGGTTCTGTGATTCTGTGGCATGACTCTTTAATGCAGCCCTTTTCTCCACCAATAGTGTGGGTCTGTTTCTCTGTGAGTTGCTTATGATTATTTTTAAACAGCAATTGTATATTGAATACATTAAACTTGTCATATTTTTAAAAGTCCAAAAGACAAATTTGTCAGCAAATTACTGTGAGGGGTGATGGAAGGGGAAGTGTGTTACTAAAACAGTGAGTGTCACTTGTGGTGTCAATGGGCCTAATATACGTGTAAGAATATTTTAGCATTCTGACTACATTCATCAGTATTTGATCCCCAGGCAAGTTAATCCGTGGGATCTTAAGTTTGGGTTTGCTTGTGAAGACATGGATTTGATATATTTCACTAGGGCTTCTTAAAGCCTTATTGCTCAAATTAAAGGGTTTGTGTGATTAACTGATTGACCTTCCATTTTACTAAAGAAATCTCTTTTTTTTAAGAAGAAAATTTTGAATCCTTGAATTTCAGAGGTCATGAGAGCAGAAGATACATTAAATAGATCTTCATTAATAGTATTTCATTCTGTAAAATCTAATAACTGGTAAATTATTCTGGTAGCTGCCTTCTTATTTGCAAATTCAGAGGTAGCAATACTTTAAGAACACAGCAACATAAACTTTTTTTTTCCACAAACATATTCCTTTAATTCTTTGGGCTAAAAATCTCTTAATACAGTCCTTATATGCTTTTACCATACTTATTGAAGTTCAGAGACAGTTCTTCACATGTAGTACTGTGGCCCCAGGATCTGTCTTGGTGGTAAGGATTTCCTTATTACTTGCAGGTGCCATTATAGTATGAATACAGTTTTCTCCTACTTCTGGCTTTGGTCCAGAGACAATAAATGATGAAGCTCTTCTCTCTGAAAAGCAAAACAATTATACTTCATTTTTGTTAGTTTCTGTAACTGTCTCCTGGCAAGATTCTCTGTAGTCTGTGGCCTATCTATTTAAGGAAAATGAACAAGTATTGAACTAGATTGCTTTTTAAATCCTAGCCTGGAGCGTGCACTTTGTTTACATTTTGAGGTCTTCCCTATACAACTACTCTGCCATATAACTCATAGTTACACAATCAAAAGATCACTAGTTACTGTTAGAGTCACTTATTCTGGAGGCTTTTCACTCATCAGAAAGTTTCCTTCTCTAACAAATCTGGTTGAATTAATGCAGCTTAGTTTAGTAGGTTTCTAGAAGATATAACACTATTTCTTCAATATATTTCATCTGTTTTAGTCAAGTTCAGAAGTTTTCAAACTTTAGTATGATGCGTATCTCAGTGAGTCAAAACTTGTATTGGTTATATGAGAGTTGGAAGGTCATGTTGTTGTGGATTTTCTGCATAATTTCTACCTAGTTTCTTTAAAAAGTGAATAATAAATCAAATTTCTTAAGGGTATTACTTGCTGACCTTCATGCCCATAACTGGAAAAAAAAATTTCTTCAGAAGGAAGAAGGGATTCTTCCCAGAAGTTTGGATAGTACTTCAGGAAACATTTATAAAATATCAATGCACTTATTTTTGTTTTGCTTAGAAATGATTAAACATTAAATTAGCCAGCCTGAAATTTATAAAAGGTGGTACATTTTTTTCACACACATATATTCCATCAGTAGTACTTCAAAGGTTTGAAGTTAATGACCTGGAAGAAAAAGATCTGTGTGATCAGGAAAAGTGGACAGGTTACATGCTGTAGTTCTCTCTATTAAGATTTCAGGATAGACATTCAAATGGCACTTGGGTAATAAACTCCTACTGACTTTCAGTGAAAGTGAAGTGCCTAAACGCTACTTCTGCCTTTGAAATTCTAGCATGTAGCTCAGTTTCAGAATGCCTGAGCTTGATTTGTCAACATACTTATAAGACAAAGAAGGAATTTTAAGTTTTATTCTGCTTTGAGTAGTAATTGTAAAAAATGATATTAAAGAACATTGGTACCATGCTGAACCAGGAGAAGGCCTGAACAGCTATTCTTTTGACATCTCCTAAATAGAGTGAAAAAGATATAGGACAATGGGAAAAAAAATGCTGACTTTCTCAAAAGAAACAGAAAAAAAGATTTATTTCCCCTGAAACTACTGACAAATTCTCTTGTAAGCCTCTGGGAGTGCAAGTAAAAACATTGTGAACGGTTTCGTGCTTCTTCTTAGGTTCCGGGAATGAAAACCGTATATTTTTTTTCCTTCTCTGAAACTTGAGCAAGGTATGTACATTTTCGTTGTTTATTTTTTCCATGAGAAACAAATTTCGTGTATGTCCATTCACTGGATATCATAGAAATAGGTCTGAAATGTTTCAAACCTTCCTAAGTCTTCCCTCTTTGTTTTAAAAATTTCTTTTGCCTTCTTCCATGACCTATGTCATCATATATGCTAAGAAACTGAATCCTCAAAAGAACATTAATTAATAAGACTTTAAAGTACAGTCTTGATTGAAAATCAGTAAATATCAAACCTTCATTTGTGGAAATAAAATTTTAATACTTGTCTTACTTAAATGAATTCTGAATTCTAGCTTCCCAAATAGCACTTTTCCTGTCATCACTTTTCTAAATACTATTTCAGAGCAGTGTCAGAAGAGTGCATGCAAGATTCAACATACATTCACAGATACGCTAATAGATAGTTTAAAAAATCAGTTAATTTCAAAATCTTATGTTGGTTATGATGATTATCTAGGTTATGTACAGATTGGACTACTGTTCCTGCCTGCATTATTTTAAATATATTTCATGCAAGTTCAACAGTCATCCTTAGACTTATGGTACCTGTTTTGTGGAATGCAAACACCCTGTATTCTTGGATGGAGTAACTTTAGCAGTTAAGTAAAGAAAACCTTATTGTGTGGTCTTTGCATGGATTGAGTTTGACTATGAAAGATGAAGAGAGAAGGGTTAAGTAAATAACCTTTGAAAATAACACTTGCTCTTGGACTGTATATCAACATGATATAATTACCAGATTTTATTCACTGTTGGCTGAATTTTGTGATAGGTAATTTAAACAGATCACATTTGCATAACATACAAGCAGGGGGTTCTTTCAAATAGTCTCTGAAGGGAGTGTTCTGTCTGTGTGTCTACCTGAGATGCACCAGTAGTGTTTAATGTTACTGTTTCTAGTTTTTTTCCTACATACCTTCTGATAGTCTTTTAAAGGTACTTCCAATACTTTGATCTCAGTTGAATTGATCGACCTATAATCCAAATCTGATCAGAATTAGAAAAATGTCAACTATATACTCTTAGAATCTTAATGGAGTTTTCAAAACCTTAGTTTGGATTTTCACTCAGCCTGGAGCTGATTTTCTAGTTAGCTATCAGGCCTATCTTTTGAAGTGAATGGCTCTTGAGTGAGTTCCAAGCAAATCTGTTTGTGTATAGGCCACAGTCCAAAAGACCAAGCAAGAAAGTCTGAAGACAGACAGAAGGCAGTTTTGGATACAAATAGTTAGAAATTTTCTGAAGAGCTGTTTTTTTTTCTCCAACTGTATGTAAAGACAAGAGACTAAGAAACATTCTTCATCACAAAAAAAGCTGATGTCTGAGAAATATGAGCTCCTCTGTTTTATACAGGAGAGTGAGTAGTAAATGGAACAGGAACTTTTGTCTTTTTCTTTCACATGAGGAACTGACCCACTCCAGGTGATTCCTGATGAAGAATGGGAAAATAACTTTCGGGGTACAGAAATCCATTTCTATTCCTGAAGTCATTTTCCAGACAGTGAGTCTGTAAGTCAACTAGCTAAATTTCACTTCAGGTTTTAATTGTAGTTAAATTTCTAAAGAAACACACCTAACTGAATAAGAATTTAAAAAATCCTCTTCATATTGAACCCTAACAAAAGAAACTGTTTATTTCACAGTCTTCCTTTGTATTGTCAGACATCTGATCCTTGGAGCCAGGCAGTAACAATATGTGAGAAATAACCCAACAGTAGTTGTTTTCTCTATTGCTAACAAGTGTGCATTGGTGTAATTCATATGATTGACACATAGTAACACCCCTTTCTCTATAAAAGCTGCAGTTTTGCTTTAATTATTTAATTTTCAAATCAATACTTATTTCATAATATATTAGTGTTTTCTTGTAAGCAGTAAAGTGAATGCTGATGTATTAACTCTGACAAGGATAAAATTAAGTGATTGTAAGTAAACCTTTGTAGGCTGGACTGCTTTTATTTGTCCACTGTTCTGAATATCCTGTAAAACATAACATTCTGCTGTTTTTGAAAACATAAAAATCTCCTTAATATGGGAATGAAGAGATTAAACATCACCGAAATATATGGTACCTTGTCTCCAGTGAAATCCTATTCATCTGCCCTGGGAAGATTGTTTTTGACAACTGATACTCCTTGTTGCTGCCTTTTGTTTTTTATTTCCTGGGGATTTTCATTCTGTCAAACGTTAAAAAGACTCCTTTTTGTGCACTTTAATGGCCAGTAGGGGAGATTAAAGCTCTTTGTCATCTAAAAAGGAGCACAGTTTTCAGCCCTGGGTCAAGCTGTCTTGTTTATTTTCGCACTTCAAATCCAGTAGGGTCAGATATCTTTTCTGTCTTTGGGTTATAGACTCCTTTTTGAGGCTATCCTGTTTCTCTTCTTTCTAACTTCTGAAATGTAGATGCTATTCAAGAAAGCCATTTAAGGAAGAGGCAGCACTGTCTGTGTTTCAGCCTAGGAAGCAAATAGGAGGATCAGGATCTTTTTCCTAATTAAAGGTAATGGAGTAGGTGGATTTTCAGTTCACAAAATTAAATTCAGTTATTCAGTTCACATGAAAATTACTATTTGTAAGCCCATTTCAGAACCCTGATTATAGAATACTATGATCTACATATTTTCAAATGCTTTTTAAAAAATACAAGTTATTGTTAGTAAGTTACTGTTAGGTCTTTTTTCTTCAGAGCCCCATAGCAGAAACTTCCTTGTGTTAACAGAAAATATGCATTTGAAGAACACTTTACATTATTATCAGATCAATTCCAATTTTTAAAAACTGTAGAAAAGTACAGCTTTGTGCAGTGTAATAACTTATTTAATGAAAAATAAGTTCACAAAGAAGTGCATCTAGTTCTGAAGAAGCTACATGCATAAGGTTTTCCATCTAATTGCTACAAAAATTTTCCTTTGATAGATTATTCCCTTTCATAAATTTACTATTTAGAGTATTTTCATTCCATCTTTGCTTGTTTTCTGATTCAAGTCCAAAATCTGTGAGCTGGGTTAACTTACCCTGGTAGAAGACATCTAGTCTGCAAACAGATCTCACATGGTTTATTCTGCCTTTGCCTGAGAGTAGTCTGTGGGGTTTTCTATAAAAGTTGTCTTATCTTATTTACCTTTATTACTGTTTCTGAATATGAACAGACAGTAGACTGTTCCACATGGTGAACAGTCTGGGGAGGCTTAGCTCTCTCAGGCACGCAATCACGATTTTGTTGTTTTGCCAACAGAATTGTTTGGATTGGTATTGAACTGTCCACTGTCATGGAAAAAAGAATGACACCTTAGTAAGCAGTTCAAGGCCAAAACTGTCCACTGTCTTGAGTTTATGGAGTGCCTTGCCCAATGGGGAAATAACCAGACAATCCTCTGCTATATCTAAAAAGGGAATAATGTTATCTAGTATAATTTTCTGCAGTAATCCCGACCACGGAAAATTCCTCAAGTAAGTGTTATTCAAGTTACAGTGGTTGAACTAAACCTTTCATGGTAAAGAAACCCAAGAGCTAACTCATTCACTCGATCTCTTCATCTCCCTTCTTGGGTCCCATTCTCCAACTAGGATGATAGAGGAAACACTATCTGCAATCCTGATCCTTTTGTCTTTTTGAGGGAAACAAAAGTTCCTTTTGATATTTCAGAGTCTTCTCTGTGTATGGAAGTCATTCATACTGAGCATATTCATGAGATAACTAATTTGCTTTCTGCCATCTCATTTTGCAAGTCCGTTTTACAATTATGTTGTGTTACAGAAGTTAAAATCTTCTATGAAGTTTGTTCATTTATGTACACCCACCATAGAATATACAGGACTATTTCTGTCACTCTCAAGTTTGAACAAGTGTATTTTTTTATGTGGCTTTTCCATCTAGTGTTTGTTCTGTCTCCTTGCATTTATTTTTAATTTTCACTTGTTCTATTTTTCACTACATGATTCTTGTATCAGAAGCCTTTCCTTTTTGTTGTTTGTTTTTTTTTTTGAAGCCTTCACCCCAATGTGTCTTTTCTGAGGAACCTGAACCCAGCAACATTTGAGCTCAAGTAATGTTCTGTGTCTTAAAGGAGCATCAGTTGCTCTTGGGAAGGGTTTTGTGATACTGCAAAACTAATAAACCCATACAGTTCTTTCTCTTAATATTATTTGGGATTTACTTAAACAGCACCAAAACTTCTTTTTTGGTCCGAAGACATTTCAGACAACTTTGCATTGTTCCCTGGCACAAGTGTATAAGTTGATGGGTTGGAGACACAAAACAATTAGATGCATCATAGAGTAAAGAAACAGCAAAAGTTATGATGTAGTTTTAATAGTAATTGATCATTTGACTAATTATGTACTATTTTAGCAAAATGAAATGTAACTTCATGTACTCCTGGGAGATTTTGCTGTAAGAAGTGACTAAGCTGCACAGGAAGAGAAATGAATGCTTTGGTTATATAAGAAATTCAGTAACTTATTACTGCATGTGGTATGCCCTTCTTGACTCACTGCTTGCTTATTGATTGTGTACCAGCAATGCTATCCTGTTGCTAAAGAGTTGTGGATTAGGAAGGTCTATTTCTTTAAGTTTATGAGGATTGGTTAGGGACAAAAATTTAAAATAAATGAATTTAATCCAGGTATTTTCTCCCTTTCATTCTAGAGTAGGGTATGAAAAATTTGTACATGTTATTCCACTCTTCCCCTTTTTAATTCACTGTTTTTGTGACAATGAGGTGAGCAACTTACTTTCCTTTCCACTGCTAATATGTAAAGTAACTAAAATAACAACTTCCTGGTTTAGACTTTGTCTTGAGAAAATGCTGTTGCTCAGGAGAATTCTCTCTAAAGATAATTTAAACTAACAGATTGAATTTCGTACATGGTACAGGCTATGGGAACTAGGGTAAAAAGGTAGTGGTTCAACCCAGAAGTTAGCTTTTCTGCCTAGCATAAGCCCTTTGATTATATGGGAAGTTGAAAATGGCTAGCATTTCTATCTGTCCTAAAGTCAAATTCATTGATGTTAGAAAGACAAAGAGATTACTGAGGAAATGAGAAAGGGATGACAACCAGTAAGAAATTCTGTAAAGGATTTACATAACCACACATTTTAGAATTAATATAGGAAAATTTAGTCAGAAGTGGGGGGGGGGATGGAAAAAGACTATAGTTTCTAAAACATGGATGGTCATGGTTCATTATCTATGACAGACCAACCAAACCAAAACAAAAAACCTATCCCCAGACCAACAAAACCCACCAGAACACAGAAACAACAAAAAATGCCCCTGAGAATGCATTATCTGATTTTGTTTAAAGTCAGTCAGTTTATGGCTCTCAGCAAGACAATTCAGCGTTAACTCCATTTACTTCGGAGGAGATATGGCATTTTACCTATACTGAGGATGTGGCATGCTGCCTTCTCTGAATCTGTATTATCTTTCGTGAGCATAATAAGGGAAAAGATGAACTTTTATGTGTTACCATGATGGATGTCATTAGTTTCACACAGCAGCTGCTGAACATCTGATGCATTAGTTGTGCTAACTATGGGATAGGAGGAATTGCTATAGGTTCTTTAAACCTTATAATAAATTTGCTGTCACAGAGTGAGTTAGCTGTGAGATTTTAGTCATGACAGCAAAGGCCCATTGCCTTTAACAAGAACTTTGGGATTTTGTCCATAGTAAACCCAGGAGACCTAGCAGTTGTCTTGAACTGCCTAAGAAACCATTTTCTTCTTTATGGTCTTTTCAAAATAAATTCTGTCCTTTTTCTCCTGCTGGTGATTCATCTTTTCTATAAAGAGAGACAATGATGTTTTTATTACTCTCCTACATAGAGTTTCTAAAGCAACTATCTATCTGCCCCTCTCTCTCTCTGCTTCTCTTTTAAGTGACAAGACCACCAAATCTAAACACCTTATAATTTATTTATATTTAAGGTAAAATTAAAAGGATTTTTTTATGTATGTCTAAGATAAATTCTTTACCTAGGTTTATTGGAATGTTAGAAAGGCAATAAAAGCTGTGAACTGTGTTAAACAAAGGTGATTTTGTATCAGGTAGTCTAAACTACTGTATTTACTTTTCTTCCCTTATTTTGTTCAGTCTTTTCAGGTTTTTAAGGTCTGTTAAAATATAAGCCAGTGAGTCCTGGAAATGGAATTACTCAATTTTGTCACAGACAATGCAGGGCAAGCATACTGAAGCATAGCTTTCAACTTGGTATCTGTTGCTGACATAGCATTCAGTTGTGACTGGAAGGGGTATCTTAATGAAAAGCAGAAGCTTAGTCTTACAGATCATGAGATTTTAGAAGCTTATTTTAGGACTGAAAGAAATAGTGCCAAACAGTTTGATCAGTGCTAAAGCATTTTAAACTCCGTCTTTTTAGGTTCAGTGACTCTAGTGTTCTGAAATGCTAAAACTGTTCTTATGGCCAGAATATTGTTCTGAGAAGGACCTAAATTTCAGTGTCAGCTTTATCATGTGACCATTATCCACTGTCTGTTAGTCTTTGAAGATAAATGGAAACTATATTTCAACAATGTTGTGTTCCTGCATTTCAGAACTTCAGTATTTCTTTGCTGTGACACTTCTTGTTGAATAACTGAAATAAGTGGGAGAATTTCTAATGTGTGTTTTTTAACTGAAATACTATTTTTTTTGGGGGGGGGAAGGCAATCTCCAAATATGGATTTTTTTATTTATTAAAAATAGATAAATATAAAATATTTGAACGGTTAACTATTTTTTTCCTCAGACATTGTTTCAGTTAAAAACATCTTGTGAATATTCAAAATAAAGCTCTTTTTTACTATGATAAAAAGTGTTTGCTAAACATTGGTGCAAATCTGAGTTAACATTTTATTAATCAGCTTTCAGGAGAAAAGTTTCAAATTTATACAACAAACACCATGTCACAAAGGGATGTTTTCATATGGAAAAATGTAAGAGAAAGCTTTAAAACTGTGTGGTTTATTTTAACAATCTGTGAAAGAAGACAGCTTAGAATTAAAAACAATATAAATGCTTAAAGGATTAAGTGTGGTGACGCAATCTTTCCACTCCCTTGTTATGACAGATCTGCAAGGAAAATTTGAATGGAAAACTAAAAAAAGTAGACCCATCAGGTTGATAATGGAAGACAATTTGAATGTAAATGTAGGCAGCCAGAATGTGTTGGATTAAAAATTGCTGAAGAAATCTGACCGTTTTTGTACCATTTCCAAGTGTTATTCCTTGGTAACTGAATCTATAAGCAGCTACTGTGCCTCCTCCTTGAAGCAGTAGTTTGGAGACAGAAGAAAAGTAAGAAAGAGAGGATGAGGCTTAATTAAGCTTCCTGTCTTGGGAGATGGGGCTGCATGCTAGCAAATAACATATGACTAATCTGAGGAAGAGGGTGAATATGAATTTCAGGAAGCAGCACTCCACATTGCTGTGACAGCGGAAGATTACTGTGTCCACATATTACACCATGTGGCAATCTGTTTTAGCAGGGCTTCAAATGGCAGAGGACACTACTTGGTTTTAGAGTATTAAAACAATCAATGCCTGGACAAACCTTAGTATCCATACAGTGCCTAGAGACTCATTCTGTTTAGGTGTCTGCTGTTCCTTGGCACCAAAACACTTATAGCAGAAGAAATGAAGTCCACATGTCAGTGGATTTTTTTATCCTAAAGTGATGATTATCAATTTCCATTGGCATTAGTGAAATAGTTTTAAAGAAAAAAAAATCTAATTGCACTAACTTCATGTGAGATCCCCACCCCACAAGCTTCATGTAAACTCAGATTTGGGCATCCACTCTTCATCTGATTTCTATTGTAAGTAGACCTGGTCTCAGTGATCTTTGCTGTGTCTGACTTGATAGAAATTCCTGAACTAGTCTTGGATCTGACTTGTCACCTTGCTTATGTGTGATGATTTCTAGACTGTCAATTGACCTGTTTACCCTCACCACCACTGCTTTGTTAAACCTGTTTGGGGAATATGGGGCTATGCTCTTGATGGAGAGAAGGGTGTTCTACCAGCATTGTGGCTTCTTTGGGCTCCTTGTAACTTGTGGAACAGCACCAATCTTGCTGCACTACAGAAGGAGGTACCTTTGTCTCCATAGGTATTTCTCTTTGGAAATATCAAATCTATTTGGAGGCAGCCTATTATCTCAGTTGAAAGTATTTTATAATACCACAGTTTTCTATACTGCTACTTGTTTCACATATTGCAGGACTACTTTGAAGTATGTCCTTGAATGAATGTGACATTTAATAGCCTGTTAAGAATGTGCAGATTTATCATAGATCCTGTTGTGCTGTAGCTAATATGATACTGGTACAGCATGGCTCAAAGTATTAGCAAATTTTTTTCATGAAACAGAGTGCTAGATATACTATCATGAGACTGAGATGAACAGGACAGGCTCTGTGCTTGCACAATCATGTAGGTGATGTGTAGGGATGGACAAAGTGATAGACTAAATACTCTAGGTTAGGCTTTAAGAAGGTTGTGTAGCATAGTACTGAAACTGGCCAGGAAAAAATCAAATTTTAATTAACTGTATGAAGTGCTTAACTAAAATGAAATATCAAATTCAAATTGATATCATAACAAGAGTAATTTTACATGCATCCTTGGTCTGCACACACCCATGCTTATGAGCATATATTATCATACTTAAATACATAAAATGGTACACAGAATGTGGCGTGTCACTTACTAAGTAATGTTAGCAGTTTCCTGTACAGCTTTTCAACGTGGATTTAAAGCTGTTGAATTGCTGTAACTTTTTTTTAAAGTATGCTCCAGCACCTACAAGTTTTTGACATATCCATTTTCTCTACATCTCTCTCTTTGTATTCTTTCACTCCAATCTTATCTATCTTGTAGAAGTGTTTATAAAGGCAAGAAGTTGAATAACTATAACATAGCAACTTCTTTCTTTGTTAAAGAACAGGCCTCTTCAGAAAAGCACAGTTTCTTTCACATTGCTTACTGATTCATCATCAATACTCTTAAGCATTTGTTTTAGAGGGTAGATTACAATAGAAACAGCTAGTTACTGTTGATTTTTAGAAAGGCACTGAAATGCAAATGCTAGCTACAAAGTAATAGAAAGTCTTTAGAATCAAGTCTTAGAATCTCTTCACTCTTCATACAACCAGCTCTTTGTGCTTTGGAATGACTAATCTCAGATTTATATCTAGGCAGAAGCTGACATTTGTAGTCAAAAGCTTTGTAGGAACCATAGGGTATTTAGTCGCTTGGAGAGCAACTTTTTACATGGGCGGATAGTGATGGGACAAAGAAGAGTTCTTTTAAACTAAAAGAGGGGAGATAGAGATTAGGTGTTAGGAGGGAATTCTTTACTATGAGGGTGGTGAGGCACTGGCACAGGTTGCCCAGAGAAGTTGTGGATGCCCCATCCCTGGAGGTGTTTAAGGTCAGGTTGGATGGGGCCCTGGGCAACCTGATTGAGTGGGTGGCATCCCTACCCATGGTAGGGGTGTAGGAACTAGATGGTCTATGAGGTCCCTTCCAACTCAAGCTGTTATATGGTTTGATTATAGAATTTACCCTCATTTAGTGAAAACACTGTCTTTAGTGACTACGGTGCCTCTCCAGTAGCTGTAGGGTCTTTATGACTTGCAATCTTGTTAGCTAGATTCAAACAACAAAGAAACAAAAACTAGAAAATTTCAATAACTATTAAGCATTAAGAGTATTCAGTTAATGCTATTTGTAAACAAAGCATGCATAGTGAAGCTATATCTTCATGGACAGTTATCACTCTTCTACCTTTTTCATGTTTGCAATGTTAGGTATTTAATAGCTGTGTTCCTAAGATGACAGTTGAGAACATCAAAGTAAACTTGTCCACAAAACGGTTTCTTCTTAATGTTATTGGCCATGTTTTGGTACAACCTACAGAGTACAAATCATATTGGAACTCACTGTCCTGTTTGTTAAACCTCTTGTTATGACTCTAATTCATGACCATGATGAATATTGCACTACTCTTCTGATTTCTTTCTATATTGATACTTCCACTTCTGGCCACTTCCACTTCACACAGGAAGGTGATCAATAAGCAGGTTCTTGAAAATGTGAATGGCACCTTAAAATTTGATTTTTGTCTAAATAAGTAGGAAGAACTTAAATCCATCTTGTGTTTCTAGACTTCAGAAGTTTCATAGGTGGAAAAAGAAGGCAAGCTCCATGAGATAGGGTCTGAACAGAAATGACAAATTGGAATTTTTCTTGTATATTATCCTCCTATATATATAAATTTATTGCTCTTTCATTACAGATCTCTATCTTCTATGGGATCTGACATTCTGAAGAATGGCCTAATATTATATGTGAAATCGTTTTTTTAGGAAATTAGTTTATTTACCAGACTAGTAGGAAAAATTAGGAAACATTTGTGGAAAGAAGCCTTTCAGGCAAGAAAATTAGTGGGTAGAAAATAAGTTATTTTCTTGATGTATCCAATTATAAGAGATGTATTCTATTCTTATATTGTTTTTATATTGTTCCTTCTTCACTGAGTATATGCTGAGTATATATACAGTGGCTGTGCATACATGAATAGGTAAAGGGTATGGAGAGGAAAACATCATTCAATTTTAAAGGCTGAAGATTTCCTTTTCTGATCAGTACTCTGAGGGAAAAAGTCTCACTACAACTTCATTATTTTAAAAGTAACCCTAAACCCTTCAGAATGGCATTATGAAGTTTCTAATGCATGTCATACATCTTGTTCTTCTTGCAATATAGAGGAAAAAAGGAGGAACAGAGAGAAAGCGGAAAGCTGAATTATTCCTATATATTTTTCTAGCAGGGAGGTAGTTGAAAAACAAGTGGTAATAAGTAAGTTTCTACACTGCCCTACGTGTAGGATGTAATCACTGGGAAGGTTAAAGTTTTAGGTAACTAATTTTGAACTAGATTAGGTTACTATTTTCTCATTAATGAATTTCTTCACTCTGTTCTTTACCTTTGTTCTTTAGATTGTAGTCTTACATTTGTTTTCTATATTTCCTATTCTGTGACAGATTTTTTTTGCACATGTTCTCACACATGAAGGTTTTTGTGTGCTGGTAACGAATTCTCTCAGTGGGGATAAGCATAGTTCTGCTTTCTTCTGACATACCAGCCTAGGAACTATAGTTTGCTGCAGAGACTTGTGGATTTCCATTCAGTCAATCCAAGACTATTCTACTCTGGCAAGTAATAACCAACCATTCTCTGTTCTTCTGAGTAGGCTACTAACAAAATCAGTGAACAAAAATTCTTTTTTCACATAATTGCTCCATGAAGTAGTAAATGATTCGCATATACCACCTGATTTGTGTAATTATATTGAGCTTCATTAATCAAAGTGACTGGCAAGCACAGGTACTTCTTGATTCCCTTATTTTTTTGTGTTGCCTGACTTTGTGTCTTGAAGTACATCTGAGAAGAAAGCTAAAGCATGGCTAAGGCCCTGAGGAAAAAGTATCAGAATGTGAGACTTTTGGAAATGGCACACATATATATGCACATATATATGTGTGCATATAAACATGGGAAAAACATATATAGCAATAGTTTCTGTTGTCTTAGGGCACACATTTTAACAGCTTGACAGTGTTTGAAGCTTAAATCGGTTTTTTTGAGGACCATCTCTATTTATTAGCATGTCACCCTGATTAAATGCCATAATGAAACATGGATTTTTTTCAAGAGAAATTGACTACACTTCCTTGGGGCAGGCTTTTTAGGTATCTCTCAGTTTGTCTGCTTTCCCTTGACTGCTAACAATAATACACTAAAAGCATGGGGAGAGCAGAACAACATTTATATTATTCAGGTTCTAATGTTAGAAGGAAGTGGTCTTCCATAGGCTTTAAAGATGAGAAACAATTTGCTGCTCCAGATTTTTCAGACAAGCCAGTGGCAAGCAAATCAGGGACAGAGGCAATGCTGATTGATGTTAAGGAGAACATCAGCACAGCATTGCCAACTGTCTGGAAAATAGCAGGACATGAAGCCTAGTAGTAGTTGCAAGGGAAAAATAAATAAGCAAACAAAAATGTCCAATACCCCTGTGAAACTGTGGCACTACTAATATGAGAGGCCACAGGGTATCTAGCATGAGAGAAATGCAGACACAGGAATTGCTTTTCTCATCTTGGCTACAAATTAGCTGATTTAATTTCAATAGATGATTTTATATCCAATCTATTTTGAATGTTGAGGTGCTTTATGATCATATTCTACTTCCACACAGACAGCAAAACTGCAAAGAGGTTACCTTCCAGAGTATATAAGACGTTAAACAAAACCCTATATGCCTTCACCTATTTATTGATGTAGTACCTTTTGCATGCATGTGGAAACAACCTGTCCATGCTTCTTTTTGTAGGCACTTAACGATTTGGGTCAACTAAAGGAGAAATAAGGCTTAAGAAGTACAATGTACTTATGGTACTCCTACAACAAATCTTGAAAGTACCCCTAGCTTAGGGATTTCCATAAATTATGGATGATCCTACAAAAGTGGTTGAGACTTCATTAAAATTTGCAGTTGATTTATAGGTTGTAAAATAAGATAGAGATGCTAAGTATCAATATTCAGGATGAATTTAGTTTTTGTTTTATGACTGTTTACCCTAGGCAGAACTGTATCCAGAGAACAGCAAAGTGATGCGTATTAAATTTATCATTTTAGCAATTAACTTGATCAACAAAGTTTGTGATGGTTTGGGGAAAAAAGAAAGCCGGAGAAAACAAGATGATATGGTGATCCAAAAGCAGTCCTGAGTGAAAAAGACTTCCTGATAAGTCACTTTAATATTTGATTTAATAAGATTAGTTTGTATCTCCAATGTTGGAGAGCTCAGTTAACTCTGTCCTGAGTTCAAATTACAGTAGAACATGACATTTTTAAATATAATAGGATATTCTAAAACGTCATTTGTCATTGGCATGTATGGGGCAGTTTGCTCTCTGTCAGTGGGTGTGTGGAGACAGCTGAAGTAAAACTGTCTCTATCACTGGAACCAGTCCAACTTGATAAACTGGTCAGATTAATAGCAGATGCAAATAGTGGTAATCAGGAAATAATTATTCTGCATTAAGAATAAATTACTTTGATAATCAAATCAAAAACAGTTCTTGTAGGCAAGAAGAACTAAAAAAAAAAGACAAAACCCCCAAACAAACAAAAAAACAAACAAAGCCACAATTAATGCTTAGTAATCAGGAAAAAATATATATATTGTGTAAGATACTTTGCAAAGTCTATCCTGGCCAAATCACAAAGTTGCACTATAATTATCTGTTTTCATTATTTAGCCAATGACCCATTTCAGTCCTTTCATTGATAAAGTCAAAGTATGTGTTTATTTAATTTGAGAACTAGTTCTGACCCTTTATACATAAAGTGGAGATCCAACAGGTGGAAACTGTTGTGTTCTCCTTTACCTGGAATTTTGGGAAGAAAAGGTGAAAGTGGGTAAAGGAAAGATGGATGGTGAAAGGGACCTGATTTTTTTCTGGCTGTGTTACTGCTGGTGCTGGTGCCTGGCAATACTATTGATGATAAACACAGAAATAAAGAACAGATCAAGCAGAGCCTTGCCTGCTTCATTACTGCCTTCAGCACTCTCAGATCTTTCTGACAATATGCACCTCACTCAGCAAAATTCTTCAAAGCATTAAGTGTTTTTTATATAATCTCAGAAATGAAAAGGCAATCAAACCAGTAGGGCTTGACTATAAAAGAGCAATTCCTGAAAAAATTTTTTTCTAAGGTTTAGACAATGGCATGTTTTGGTCATTTGTATCCATTTGGCTCTAATCATAACTACTTGGGTAGGTCAGATTGTGTAAGTGGGGTAAATAAAGCTTACACCACACACTGTTAGCCTAACAGCTGAAGGCACATCGAACTTCTGCGCTGAAATGTCTCATCCATCCAGTCAGACAGCACAAGTGTTTTCTGGTGAGTAATCCCAAGAAAGGGAATGGGTCAGCTCTGGTGCTTACATTTGTGCATGTGCTTAAGTGTTTTGATAGTTTGAAAATGAGGTATGAAATACCATTATAGGATCCAATGGGAACTAAGAAGTAATGCAAAGACAATAGAAAACTGATGAAAGTAACAAAAAAAAATGCTGAAATGCAGATTATGAATTATCTTGGTATACAATGAATTAGATTGGGGTAAGATTATATTTAGGTATGTGTGAAAGAAGCCACTCAAAGCCAAATAAATATAATTAGTCTAAATAAAAAATGGCTTTACAGAACATCAAATCTGATCTTGGGTTAAAAAGCTGCTGCTCTTAGCAGTCTGATTCAACTTGATGAAAGCTTCAATCATGCAAGAGATTTGGGGGCTGGAGATCACTACCCACCCAAGAACTTTATTAGGTAGAGGCAAACGTTTTTTATTTGTATCCAAATAATTGGCCCTGTGATACAGGATACAAAAGTCTCTTTATCTAGTAGCCAGTTGCTGGAGTCAGCTGAGGTTTCTGTCAGCATTTTTCCTTAGTGTCATTGTTTCCTTAACTCTATATTTCTATCAAGTGGTTTTCTTATTTCATTCATTAGCATATTCTTTGCTTTGTTTCCTCCTCATGATCTTTATCCTTTTGCTGTGTGAATGTGTATGTGTATTTGCTGCATTTGGTAGCGTTTTTGCTCCCTGCTGGGACACATAATTGTTAGTTGGCAGATGAATGCTGGCATACAGAATCATTACTCTGAACTTTTCATGAGCCCAATTAGCATACCACAGTGGTACAGGGGGTTCCACTCTAGTGAACCCCCTGAGCCACTCTTCACCCACGTGCAAATTTGCAAGGAGCATGGCATAATTATAGCTTTGCATAATTATAAATCATTTTGTTTATGGAGGATTAATTCAAGAGATGCTATTACCATATGCAAGAGGTTACCTTTGCAATGGGAAGCAGACAAATGTTTATGAAGGTGTGTTGTATGGGTTTGGTAAATATTTGCCAGAAGATGAATATGTATAATTCCCAATGTGTAGTGCAGAGAATATTCTGAGGTAGTAATCAATCTTGGTGACATGATAGGACTAATGACATTTCACTTGCTATGAGCTGTAAAGGCAAACTATTCCAGGCGGGTCTTGTGCTGCAAATATAGAGATTATTTAAAAACATGCGCCAGATCCAGGTGCAAAGTGGTATAGCTCCATTAAGTCATGGAACTATGCTAGTTTGTGCTTCCTGTGAATGCAACTAGTTAATTGTATCTTAGTAAAATTCCTATTAGTCTATATGATATGGGGAACAATCCTTCTCTTGAATTTTAGTTATGTAATTTGTGTTATAATTAATGGTCAGATGTGATATGAGAGAATTCATAGTGGGGACTGATTCTTCTCTTACACCATTAAACCAGGCATTGAAATCAATACATCATAGTTTGTTCTCACTTGTGTTATGAGAACTAAAAGATTTCACATTTCTTGTGATGTCAGTAGATATCCAATGAGCTAAATATTACATTAATATCTATTTTGTTCTATGCATCTTAATTTGGTTCATTTTGATACATTTAGTTGCTTCATTTAGCCTCTGCAGTATCTTTTACCTTCCTTCTTAAGGAAACAGACTTTAAGATACCACGAGGAAAGAATATATTTATGTATTTGTACATATGACTCTCAGCCTTACTCTGTTAAATCTGGAATCTATTCAATTCAGTCAGACACAGGCTGTCAATCCCAGAAGACTGTTGTGCTATACCTCTCATAAAAGGTGTCCATACAGAGGAAAGAGCTTGTTAGTGCTTATAGTAAGACAAAAACTTCAGCATGACCTCAGCCTTTATTGGACAACAGAGAATCAATGTAGGGGTGGGGAAAAGAACAAAGTGCTGTAAATACCTCAACTGTTGGATAAATGCTGGCCAGAGTTTGTTTCATGATCATTTTCCCCCTTTATGGAATTTTCTGGTGTATAATAAAATGAATGTTGGAACACTTGCTGCAGTAAGATCATGTTTCTCTCACATGTACTGTATATCTGGTAACAACTTATTTCCTAATGCTGTTTGGTATGGCTGGTAAACAGGAAGACTAAGTCCTTAGGAAACCAGTCTTCAAGCTTCTGTGGGGTAATAGACTGAATATAGAGGCAAGAATTAGACATCTTTCATTGTATGTAAACACAAAGCCTTACTCAAGTTCAATCATCCCTAGAAATCTCCTAATTGTTAATAGTATTCTAGTAATTGTCTGCTCACCAAGTGATGTCATGATAGTAAATCACTCTTTTGAGGCAGTTCTTATGTTTTGACCCTAAACGTGGTCTTGTTTCATCATGTCAGTGTGGAGACACAACTAGACACGGAAACCAACAAAAGCTTTTTAAAGACTCAGTAGTCTTTCATGTAAGAAAGAAGGATGACCTGTTTACATGCAGTTTGGTGGCCAAATAGAAGGTTAAGATATATTGTAAGTCAACAATAATGCTAGATTTTTCAGTGGAGATATACAAAGTAGAGATAATTAGAACTGAAAACATGCATGAAATATTTGCTGTTAGACTTTTTTTAGAACTGAAAGGTTTAAGTTCATTGCATGTTTTTCAAATTTTCTTTCACAAAACGAGACTGAGAAGGAAAAAAATTTCTTGTGATTTCACATAAACTACTTTTGATATATTGACCTGTTCAAAATTTTGAAAACCAAACAGCCCCTAAACATGTTTTTCTTTATTTCCTAGAATTGCTGATTAACTCAAGAAACTAGTCTACATGACTGTCTATGAGATTAAATAAATAAAAATCAATAAAATATGGTAGATAGAGGAAAAATATGGGAGGAACTGTGATTTAAGCTCTTCTTTGTTGGCTTGTCACAATAAATAATGTACCAAGGTGTGCTCAAATTTTTTTAACAGACTGTAAGCTCTTGGAAGAATATACATGCTATCTATAATACTCTTGGTGGAGCTGTAGTCTGGTCACTCCTTTTTGTTTGTTTGCTTGCTTTTGACCTTTTCAAACAAATTGTGTCATATTCTAGTGATTTCGCTGTAAATGTTTACTCTGTAGAGGCTTTAAACAACTTTGCTGATTCTAGAACGCAGATCAAGAATGACTGAGGCAGTCAGTGACCTTATTCAAGCTCTGCAGGTGAAACAAGAAAAAGATCCCATCTACCTTGATGTGCTTCTGACACATTGCACTGAACCAGTCTTAACAGAGGAGCACTACCAGAAGTTTTTAATTACTCACACAGTGAATTGTTTTGATAGCCTTATGGAGAGGGCATTTCTTCCCTTCATTCTTCCTGTGTGCAATTAACTCTTAACTTTCAGAGATAGCACTGTTGGAGTAATTACTCTTTTCCTTGCATCAAAGTGTTTGCATTCTGAAACTTCTTTGGCTGAAAGAGAACAGTTTAATTTAAACTTAGGTAATCCTGTGAAGTCATAAAAGATCACAGTAATGCAGGGAGAAGCATTTGAAGTATTAAAACAAAATGTCACAGTTCAGGGGAAGATGGTCTACTCCATGCTTTCTATATCCCTGCTGATTGCCCTTCACTGAGGCTGTGGTGAGAATTAAAATAATACAGATGATTTGCATTGAAGTTAGTGCCCAGACATTTCCTTTAGCTGTCAGGAATGAGTGTGCTGACTGACATCGTTTAAGACAGCAAGTCCTATGAAATACATTACTGCTGACCTGAGTTGTCAGGTGTTACACCAAAAATGGATCAATGTTTGTGAATATGAAAAGGTCATACCAACAGAAACCTTTTAATGCTTCTGATCGTTTGACAGAGTCCCTCAGTAAAACTATGTAAACATTTCCTAGATGAAATCTTAAATATTCTCCAATATTTCCAAAGTATCATTTAAGACTATAATGATTAATGATGGAAAAGACAGTCTGAGCTTGCTAAACCAGAAGTAGAAGACAACTTCTATTCAATTTTGAATGTTTGCCAGCCTGTCAAAGGTGCTGGTCTTTTTGACACAAAGACAGCCATATTAAACTTGGCAAATAATTGCATGAGATCTCAAATTGCACCAGAAATAGGAGCAAAGGAGTTCTTAGGGAAAGTATTTCATTATGTTTATTCCATTATGTTTTAATGTAAGAGATTCATTTTCCTTTCCATAGTTCCATGTTTTCTCTGCCTATGCAGAGTTTTCTTCTACAGCTTGAGAAGAAAAAAAGACGTTCCAGTGTATGATTTTAGAAGATCCCAAGACATTTCTCTCAAAGGTAATGGGTTAACTCTTAGGTTATCATATAGTTAACCAGTTTTCCTCCCTAAATTGTTCCTTGCATTTGAATTATACATGATATTCTTCATTTACCCATTGGACCATGCAGAATCTTTAAAGAAAACCTTTTGCTACCTACAGGATTACCTGTACGTGCGCTTCCAAGAGGAGCATTTAACTGGCTGCATTCCACAAGCTTTATCATGAAACATATTATACTAGAAGTAAGAGGGCAGCAGATGCTGAGCATGTCAGGTTGGGAAGGAAAAAGAGACTGATACAGGTCCTCCACCAAAAATTAACATTTTTATTTTAATTTTTATATGCAAAGCTGATAGATGTAAAGTGGGGATGGTGCCTCTGAACACGGTAACCTGCCAATTTGTCATTTCTTATAACACACAGTTCCATGGGCAGAAAAACAAAACATTGAATCAAGATTTTACATTTTGCTGCTGTTTGTTCTTCTTTGAAAGAAAAACTTCACTGGGCTTCCAGTGGAAGTAGAATGTAACTAGGATGTAAGACACATGAAAGGTCAGAGTAAAGACTAAGAGGATGCCAGACCTATGAATGAATAAAGAATTGCAGAATCACAGAACGGCTGAGGTTGGAAGAGAACTCTGAAGATCATCTAGTCCAGCCCCCCTGCTGAACAGGATCATGCAGAGCACATTGTGCAGGGCGGCATCCAAGTGGGTATGGAATATCTCCAGAGAAGGAGACTCCACACCCTCTCTGGGCAACCTGTTCCAGTGCTCTGTCACCCTCACAGTAAAGAAATTCCCTATCATATTCAGCCAGAACTTCCTGTACTTCAGTTTGTGCCCATTGCCTCTTGTCCTGTCACTGGGCACAACTGAAAAGAGACTGGCTCCATCCTCTTGACGCCCTCCCCTCAGATATTTATATACATTAATGAGGTCAAATGTATATCTAAGGCAAATCTACAGCCTTATGTATCACCCTGAATACTAAAGGTTCCAGACTGATGGCTGTAGTATTCTTTGGGGATTATCACTGACAACTCTGAAGTGGAGTTTATAACTACGTGATATTCATAATGTTACAAGCCACAACTTTAAAGGAGGATATCTCATTCAGGTTTTTTATTACCTCTGGCAAAATGGCTACTGCTTTTACTCAGTGCTTTAGAGATGTTGTTTTTCTTCCCAAGGCTCTTAGAACTGTTGGTTTTCACTACACTGATTTTATAAGTGTCAGTCTGATGCCAGAAACAATTGTTTTTTCCTATTTATTCCTTTTAAAAAAGATTAGTTATGTCTAAATTGCTTCTCTGTCAAGTCCAAACTTTGCTTACATCATCACTTTCTTAGAACAAACCCTTTGCTTTTTCCCAGAACTTCTCATGCCTTCAGTGCACATTAGAGAGATGGTCTGAGACTGGGTATCATCTGCTTTGGTGACACTGAGACGAGATTTTGAAGAGCATCCCAGAATGAAAGCAGCAGTCCTGTCACTGTGTAGGTTGCATGAATCAAAATATTTTTTATTCAAGGGTTGCCTAGTTGCACATCATGAAGTTTTCAGGAGTAGTCAAAGTAGGGATGTAAAGTTGAACTGTCAAAAATACATCCTAAAACCAATATTACTTTTCACATAATCACATAAATTGATTTATTTAAATCCAATAATAACATAAAATTATTTTTAAAAATGCTCAAAATATATCAGGTTCTTGTGGTTACACTTTTTATCTTGACCTCTTCTGTCTTCATCCACAAAATGGAATTGATGCCTGTGTTTATACTGTATGCTTTATAGGCGTCTGAACACTCTGGATGATCCCTAAGTCTCTTTTTGTTTTTAACGTTCAGTGAGCCCATATTATGATAGCCCCTTATGATAGCCCATAAGGCTATCATTGCCTTTGAGTTGGTCTTGTAATCTGGGGAAATTCAGGGATATGAAACAGACATATTTGCTGCTTTGCAATTTGAACAGGCAACAATGAATGACAGCTGAAAGGCAGTCTGAGAAGGCTGTTTCTGAGTTTCCACCTGGGGCACGGAGCAGAGGGGCAGGAATGGGGACAAGAGCAGATATTTTTCCTCTTTCTCTCTGTTCTTCATCTCTTGTTATCAGCTGTGAGCTTTATTTTCCTGGCTCGGGTTTCCGACCTCTTTTTGGCTGATGTAGGATCTGGGAACAGAGAGAAGTAGAAGAAATTCATCAAACTGAGATTGTCACTATGCAACATAAATGTCTTTACTTGTAATGTCAACGAATCATTATGCTGTCTAAGACAAGGGCCAGGACAGAAGTCCAGGCTCAATGCAGAGTATGAATGTACACAAACTCCCTAACTACCTACCAGAGTCGCTGGAGATCAATTAAAACTTACGAAGCTTCTAGGAAGCATGACAAAGAAAGACATGAAGAGATTAAGAATTTTCTCACCAGAGCAGGGTGTAAATAGCACATTGTATATTGACCTTAAGGTTGCACACAAAATATGAATAACAGCTTTTTTTTGTGCTTTACGTGAGGCAGGTGTTCCTTGGGAAAGAAAAACTAGAAAGTGAACCCTTGGAATAGGCTTGGTATACATCACAGGCAAAAGAGGAAAAAAGATTTTGTGTAAATTGTTTTAATTTGAGGACTCAAATGTCAGAGAGAAAAATGATTATAACACTGCTTTTTTTGGTCAAAGTTTAATGAAGAAATACACATGGAAATAGGCAAGTCTGCTATAGCAGTTAGCTTTTAAATACTTAAATATAAAAATATTAATTATGTTTTTATTAGCATGGTAGGTGGCAGGATTAGTACTTCTGTTCCCCTGTAATAAGGTATCATATTTTTATTTCCTCTGTGAGAGGGAGACATCACAATCTGTAGACAATCAGTATTTCCCTGGCATTGTAATGCATCTTCTGATCAGGCTTTATGAACAATTACTTGGAATGAGTGGTAACAACTGGATGCAAATATATCCTTACCTAAGGAACACATACAGGTGTTTATGACCAAAAGCACATGTAATGTAGTATTGATATACGTAAAACACGTATCATCACTTAAAGGAAATGTAGAATCAATACCCAGTAAAATCATCTGTCCCTCTTTCATCATTACCCACTGTGTAATCTCACTAAATGAAAGTACTTGTATTAAAGCAACCTTGTAATACTGAGTCATATTATAGTCTCCTGGTAATACCTCCCTTTTTTTTTTCATTTAGCAGATTGGTCTGTCTGAACTATCAGCATATTTGTTTTTCATTTTGCTCTCTCTTTTTATTCCTGAATTTGTAATTCCTGAATACACACAGAGATATTGCATTGACAATTATTCATTGAATATGTACTTCAGATATTCAGTATGTAAGAGATGCAATTTTTCACCTAAATCAAATGGAGTGTGCCTTTGCTGTCTGGCAAGATTAATCTAATTATTTTTGTAATGGCTGAAAAACAAATTATACTAAGGAATAGCATTTGACATTCTCAATTGTATTTAACTGAATACCATCTGGAGGGCATGTTAAACATCTAATGAAGCTCTGGATCCTCATAACTAATCTCAACAATTATTAATAAATGAAACTTTAAAATAACAAAACAAAACCCTAAGGGTGTCTGTTAAAAACAAACATTTTTTTTCCTTTATTGCTGGCATTAAACCAAAAATATACGTAGGTATACAAACACAACTTGATTTCCATAAATTATTCTAATGACTTGTCCTATCTCTTTAAATTAGTAAGAACGTATATCACTTTCTAGTCATATCATGGATGAGAAGGCCTTAATAACCGAGTTACTGTCTCATAAGACTTCAGCACATTTGCAAAACTGCATTTTCCTCAGCTTTACTATTACCAAGAATGATAAATCCAAATGAGAGTAGATGATTTCTATTTAGACCATATGCTCTTTACATATAGAGACAAAGAAAAAGGAACTGAGAAAGACATTGATTTATTAATGAAGGCAGCTCAATGCTCATGTCCCCATGTTTAGCACTGAAGAAAAATATTGACAGACATAATGGCTTCTCTATAAGAATACTATGGAAACACTGCTGAACACGTAAGTTATCCCTTGACAGCTACGTATGAACATGTGCAGTTAAGTGTTAGATAAAGAAAGCCATCTGGTTATCTATATATTGACTTTCTATCGAATGGGATAATTTCTTGATGTATACTGTAGACAAATTGTCCTTATTACTGAAGTTTCAATAGTTAAATGTGGAGAAGTGTCCAATATATCTTTTCATTTACAGTAAGATTTGATTGTTTTAATTAGTGAAATATTTTTATTGAAATTACTAATATTTAAAAATTCCATTTAAAGTGTGGGAAATGTCATCTGCATGAATTAAACTAGAACTTGAAGCACTTACAATGGATAAACAGTCTACGTGAGATTTTAGTATCATTTACCATTTTGATGGTAATAGCTAAACAACAGAAAATATGAATGTGGACTGTTTATTTCATGGGGATAAAGTGATGACAGAGGCAGGAATGTATCTTTTATCACACTATTTATTTTCAAAGAAGATATAAAATAGTTTCTGTAAACAGGGAAGAAATAAAACGGCAGGCTGCAGTTACTTTTCCCACAGTTGTAAACTTCTTTCCTTCCAGATGTCAGTCCTGGCAAGTCTCATTCTTTGCTTTCTCTTACCTTTTTTTTTTTTGTTTTCAGTCCCTGTCAAACTACCGTTCTGATTATCTATCTTTCTCTTCTGCATAGAACTGCTTAGAGAGTTATGCCATTATGTCTGAAAAAATGACCTCTCCCTATATAGAGTGACACTTCTGACTAAACTGACATTGACTAACGTTGAAAGCTGATTTAGGCATACCTTAGTTTTTGAGTACCGTTTTCCCAAAGCATCTAATTACTTTTTTGTTGTTGTTCTAAATAATGGATTGTATCTGCTTCTTCAATGAAATATAAAATGGTTTTGTCCATGTTAGTATTTTTATTAAGTATTTCTATTTCCTTGTGAGCTTCTAGGTGTGCAATCTCCTGATATCTCAGATTTATAAAGTATGGTGAGACTATAGAATATATGTGCAGAGATCAGTTGAAATCTGTAAGGGAGATCCTAAATGTGCAGTGGTGTAATTCAGGATGGAGACGAGTTGAAAAAGCTTACTGGAAGGCTGCCAGGATTGGATAACAAACCTGACCTTGATCTTTAAAGCTCTTCTCCAGATAAATGAGAGTGCCTTTACAAAAGATTTGACCTGCTGCTCTTTTGAAGGAGAAGTAACACTGAGATCTTCTGGGGCACTGGCAGAATTATTTCCTCTGCTACACTGCGCTCAATTCTAGACAGCAGAATGATAGTTCACTTTCTTAAGTGTGAAACTCCCCTGTTTTAAAAGTTCTTCCTCTCAAAGCACTTATCACACGCCAGAGATGTGTTAATTACAATGAAGAGTCTGAGCATTTTAATTGGGTAGTGGCATAATTGCCAGAGTAATCAGTAACAGCAAGATACTGAAGATGCAGCTTTCATTCCCCTACTGACTGTGATGCTCTTTTTGATCCAAACACACAGTCCAAAGCCACTGTAATTTTTCCCTTCTTCATAAAACAACCTACATTTAAACATAAATGAGAGTAGCTAAATCAGCCGTGTGATGTTCAAAGTTTGAACATACTATTCAATTGTAATTTAAATTGTAGTTTTATACTTATTTTTACATAATTTTATGCATAATTTATAATTAACCTTCAATACCTTCCCAAACCCTTTATGTCCAGTGAAATAACTCATATGAACTATTAACAAAGAATAGCTTTTCTTTTTTCAAATACTGGCTTGCTCATAATGTTCCCAACAAGTAGATTTCTGGCAGTTATTGATGAATAAGCATTAATAATACAAATCTCTGGAATGTAAAAATATCTCCAAACACATGCCCACAGCATTTACAACAAGAGATCCCCGCAGCTTTGATACCTACTTTTTGTGTTGGTTTGTCACAGACCTCAGTATGACAAGCCTCAAGGGGACATTTTTCTGTTATCTGATAGTTAGCTGTTAAATTTGGCTATTAAGAAGTACTCTTACCATTCTTGACCATAACAACATGGAAAACTTACTGTAAATGATTTATAGTGAAATATTTTTTTATTTGGGCTCAAAAATTTGGGGACATTTTAGTACTTTTACTCTTGGTATCTAACCAGACTGCAGATATTAATGAACAAAATTTTGTTATGGTCTTATAAGTAAAAAATAAGTATATCTGTATGACAAATGAAAAGACTGAAACAGAAATATTTGTGGAGCTAGACTGATAAAGTCATGTTTATATTGCCAATAGGGTACAGATCTCAGTGAAAACTATTGAACTATTGCAAATAAATGTACCTTAGTTTTCTGCCAAGAAAGCTCTGTCCATTCTATATAGAATAGATTTCCTGGGTGCAAATTAACATCTGCACAGCCTGAACAGGAGGAAAGGATACACATACAGGTTACTAGCCCTTCTGGGCACTTATGTGCATAATTCAGATACTAAAAACTCTTTCCTGGTGTTGGATGTGCTTAAAATCTTATCGTACTCACTTTCCCACCACTAAAACACATTAAGCATCCAAATACCTCTTCTGACTATGCTTAGAGGTAGACAAGACTCCACAGAGCCTACAGCCAGGCATCCCTCCTGGGACAGCATTTTTCTCTGACTAATGTGTAGAAAAGACACTGCGGCTCAGTGATGCAATTTATACGCAATGATACTCAGTTATGACTGTAACTCATCTGTATACATTGACATTCATACTGCAGCTCCCCTTAAACTCCTTTCTCTCCATGCAGTGTACTCTCATTTTTTTCTTGTTTGACTGCATATTCTTCTTTCTTGCTAAAAGCAGTAAAAATTGAAAAACTGAAACAGAGAAGTGATGGAAAGAGAGCACTTTCTAGCTCAATGTAATTTGCTCCCCTGCTTTCAAGTCAGTTACTCCCTGTATTGGCAAAAACTAAATTGAAATTTTTTGCTGCTCAGAGCCCTTACACCTGTTAAAGTGGCTATAGACATCACTGACAAAATTATTTACTGTGTTTCAATTGGAGAGTTTACACTAACAGTGATTTCAGAGTCATCACCAGTGTGGTAGCTATTCAGATGCCATCAGGCTAGGTCTGCATCACTGATAATTAGGAAGTCAACTTCTTACTTTTGAAAAGTGCAAATTGATCCAAAAGTAACTATGAGAAACTGAATAACAAACCATACAAATTAACACATTTAAGACTATGCACACACTGAATTCATTTACATATTTAGTAGGTTTTGTTATATTTTTGAAGTTGTAAATCTTTCTAATCATGGAAGACATTTTTTATATTAGCACAGCATCTGAGTGCCTCAGTTATTGACGTATTAGTGTGTTAATCCTCATCACACTCCTGGGAAGGAAGATAACATCTTTTCATTTTTCTGGGAGAACAACAACAAGACTGACGTATTAAGTATTTTCGTTAAGGTTAAACAAAATGCATTGCAGAATATTTCCTTCATATTTCATGTTCTATATTAACAATCTAATTGTTAGTCCATCCTTTTGTAATTCCTTTTTTCCGGTGTGTGTGTGTGTATATATATATATATTCAGTTTAAAGATTTTGTTTCTTTGTGTATTGAAATGGTGAGGAACACCTGGACTGTTATGAAAATGTCCAATTTAATATACTTTGTGTTACCATAAAAATAGATAAAATACTCCAGTGATCTTTCATCTTAAAAAGAAAGCACTAATGTTCACTAATTAAATGAACTTAGAATCACCTGATCTGTGGGAGGAGGACTGCCTCTGAGACTATTATTTTGAGTATAAAGTTTGACATGATAAATATAAGTGAAACAAAGGTGCTTTTTGGGCATAAATTCAACAAGTGATTTTTACAATAAAGAAGTCCTAAATATAGAACTCCAGATTGTAATAACAATAAAAAAACCACACAACCACCAAACAAAAAAACCCACCACCACCACTACCAAAAAACCCTACCTTTCTGAGTTGAGTGTTCCCATCATAATAGCCCTTTAATACCAATCTTTTGTTGGATGCTGGGCAGATTGCTAACTTCCTTCTGGGAATTGATTGAAATAACATTGAAGCTACTGAAGCTAATCAGTAATCAGACTTCTCATCCTCTATTCAGGACTTTCTTTTGGCTGTGTCAAGAGGGCTGTAGCACAGTGACCCTGAAACAGTCCTCTACAGATTGCATGCCTTTATAAACTAACTGTACTCTGAATGGAGTAGATTGAATTGTTGGAAGTAGCTCACATCATCTACTCAGCTTCAGAAAGTCAATATTCTTGATGTGGCTGGAAAATCTTGAATTTCCTGTCACCCATCAGCTTTCTGTAGTAACCCTTTCAATGCAGCTCCATGACACCCTTTCTAAATAAAGTGGAACATAAAACACACTCTGTTGTTCAGGAGGAGTAGTCTACATATTGAGTGTATGGGCTCAAAGCCTTTAAAATATTTCAACACTGATCTGAGATAGAAACCTAATGCTGTGGATTCTATGTTTGGTTTTAAGGTTAAGCTGACCTAATGAACAGTCTAGAGGATGCTAAATGAGATTTGGGCACATGAAAAAAATATGTATGGTGCTAGAAGTAAAAGGTCCTATGTATAAGGTGGTTTGGTACTTGTCACTGAATAGAAATCTAGCTATATTGTATATTTTCATGTTTAAGAACTGAAAACTGAAATGGAAGAATTCAAAATATTAATGACAACTTTATCCTTTTCTAAACCCTGATAGATCAAAAAATATTATTTCTGCAAGCATTTGAATGTTACATTTGACTAAAGCAATTCTACTGACATACTGTGGAATAATCAAATAAATACCCATACAGTATTTGATAAGTTGTTTTTCAATGCACGGAGGGTTGTTTTTGTGTGTGTGTGTGTGTGTTTTTTTTTTTTTTTTTTTTTTTTTCTTTGCACAGGATTATTTAATGTAGTTTTGTAAGCATTTGCTTTAGAATAACAATCATGCTGCAGAAGAGTTTTTGAAATGTGAAGCAAATCAAAAAGCTAAATTGTGCCTTCACTTGTGCACATCCTCTGAAAAAAAGATGAGATACAGATTACACAGGGGACAAACCCAAACAAAATTTCAAAGATAATGACTGAGCTTCATTAAAGCACTGGAATGGATGCTACTTGAGTTGGCCAGGCTTGGGTGGGAAGGAAGATTTGAGACCCCACAGATGAATGCATTAAAATAAATGCAGTAAGAAGGGCACTGCTTCAAATTCCTGACGTTATTTTTCTTCCTTTCAACTACTTTTCAATGCTTATAAGAGAGAAGTGAGGCAGAATCAGGTTTTTATAACAATATGTCATGCTGGATGGAAAAGCTCTAGGTTAGAATTGGAGGCTGAATAGCTCTGTATTTTGTTCATGCTAGTATGTGCTATTGACAACAGGTTAAGAATCACTAGGGAATAGAAAGAGCCTTGGTTTCAGTCATTCCCTAGTGCAGCAGCTGGACACAGTGATGAATCAGAATCTGGTAGGTTTTCTAAAGGCTAAAAGTGGGATTTCCTTCTCAAGAGAGCTCTGGAGGGATTGTATCCTGAGGAGCATCTGTGAAATATACAATTGTTTCTATGCTCTTATGCACAAAGCTACCTACAATGTATTATTCAGGACTGTAGCTGAAGGAAACTCCAGGCAAAAGCTTTTCTTAGTGAAAAATGCTTCTGCCGGAAACAAATCACAATTTCATTTTAAATTTCTCACAGCGTTTAAGCTAAAAAAAAAAAAAAAAAAAGGGTGGAAAACCAGAAAAACACTAGGAGTTTTGACTTGGCATGTCAAAATGATGTTTTAATGCAAAATGCACCTCAGTTTAATAAGGAGAACGAAATCTTTGTTTGCAAAAGACAAAAAAGTTCAAACTAAAGCATTATTCATCAGCTTGAAATAAACTGTTCATTCAAACATTTAATTTCAAGAGCTCTTCATTCCAGTGAGAAAAAATGGAAAGAAAGAGGATTTGACAGCAACCTGAAATAATTTTCTTTTTGCAATCCGAAATAGAGTCGCTCATTCAAATGTATTTAGGCCTCCATTTAAAGACTAGACTAGCTCTAATATAAACTCTTTCATACTTATATGATAAAAGCATTGTAACACACTTCTTTGTAAGGTGAAAAATGTTTTACTTGCAAGTACAGTATAAAACGCTTGATTAAAAATTCTATTTATTTCAGAACTTTTCCATTACTTTCAGAACTTTAATATGATACTCTTTGAACAATCACTAACTCAGGGTTGCCAGCTGCACAATTATTAGCTATTTAGAATAAAATCAGTCCCATTAATTTCCTAAAGAATTGATATTGACTTAAATTTTTGTAAAGTCATTTAAAATTTTGGCAACGTTTCAGAAGTCATTGTTATCTCTTTTCCAAAAATGAATATCAATGAATTTCCCTTACTGCATAAAATGCAAAAATCAATTAAAAGAAATCTAATTGGTTTAATACCACCTGGTTTCAAATTATGCTGATGGCACCAGATCAAAACTCTTAATCCATTCTCCAATTAGGGTTGGAAAGTGGATAATTCATTCTACTTACTAATGTGATGTGAATAGAATAATGGTAAATAAAAATGTAGAAGCAAATTAGAAAAAATAATAAATTTAATCAGAACATTAGGAGTGAGTTGAAGCATACAGTAGTAACAGTTCTAATGGGCATTTTTCTCCCTCCCATGAGTGAATTTTCTGAAAACAGAGGTTGCATAAAAGGGATTAAGGAATTGGGGGGGGGGGGGGGTAGAAAAAAAAAGTTTCTCCACCAAATAAGTTGTCACCTACTAAAAAATGAAAGGTCTCCAGGTCTCCTCGGGGTTAAATTGTTTAGAGGAAGATTTCTCAATATTTCTATAAAGCTAGTGCTTGCTATCTGAGAGGAAGAATGTACTAGTGAAAGCTTTTATGATAACCTTATCACATCAGAGTCTTGGCTAGTAGTCTCAGAAAACTCCAAGAATTTTGAATGCTTCTTTCTGCCAAGAAAAGAAGCCCAACCCTGCAGCCTGTTGTGGTCCCTCTGAATGACAGCAGAGCCCCCTGGGGTATCAGCCACTCCTCCCAGCTTTGTGTTGTCAGCAAGCTTGCTGAGGGTGCACTCCATTTCATTGTCCAGGTCATTGATGAATAAGTTGAATGTTATTAAACAATTATTCAACATAATTGAACAATGTTTTAAACCGTTTTACTTTAGTAAGAAAACTAAATGTATTTCTGAAAAGTGGGACAAGTACTTTTTGCCTCACCTGCAGGCTGTGAACCTGGAAAATTACAGTGGACCCAGGAACTTTTGCAGAAAAAACTCTTGAGAAGCTGTCAGTCTTGTGGTTTCCATGCTTACTGGCCCAGCCTCATCCCTCTTCACTTTAGTCACTTAGCTGTAAAAACTTAGTATGTTGTTTGGTTATTAGCTCCCTGTACTGGAGGAAACGGAAGGAATCTGATGACTCTGCCTAAGATGTTACTCATTCTCCCAAGATGCTGATCTCTCTTCACTAACCAGTTTACACCCAAGATTTTATTTCTCTGGCATGCAGGAAAAAGAAAAACTAAATAAACACCTCATCATAAAGAACTCTCTCCTTAGTCAGTGTGATCTTGTGAAATATTTTGATTCAGTGAATGCCGTAAATAAGTACTGTTGTTTCATAAATATTTTCTTGTCTTCTATACGTGGTCAGGAACAGAAATGTTGTTTCTTACTATCTCCAAGCTGTGTACCCATCTGACAGATTCTTCTCTGGCCCAATAACTTCTGAGTCTATTGGACAATTTCTGCTATATGAACTATTCTGTCAATGGACAGGACAGTCAAAATTCACCTTGGGAAGGCATTTTGTCAGCAATATTATTAGACACCCACAAATTCAAACAGGATCAAGGCACAGAATCTTTTTGTTTCTTGTGCAGCTAATCGGTATATTTCTAAAAGCTCTGAGTTATTAGATTGCTGGGTCAACCTACAGCTCCAGTGTAATAAATAGGAAGATTCTTAAAGACTTCCATTATCCCACAGTTTGTTCCAGAATATATTTTAGGTCTCATGACACACAAGCTCAGAATGCACTCGCAAACTGTCCTCTGTAGATTACCTTTTGTTTTTCTTTTTCTTGTTGTCCTCTGAATTTACAGAAAACTGTGTAATTGAAAGCACCTATTGTTTCCAAAGTGCAGGGAAAAATATAGCTAAAACAAACATAATCTCCAGAGACAATATTCTGAGGTATTGCTTTTAATTAAGGCCAAATATTTATACTGGTCTACAGATACTGTTTTTTTTTTTTTTTTTTCTTCATGCATCAAATTACAACTTTTTGTTGCCTATACTTTTCAATGGCAAATGATCTCTTGAGTGCTCTAAAGATACATCAGACTACATGGAACCACTTGTGTATTCAAGTTCCCATACTTTCCCTAAAGCATTAGACTTTACACTTGTTCAAGTTCCATAGTCACAGCACAGCATGCCTACCTGAACAGGTGGAAAAACGTAGGGCCAATTCTTCATGCAGATTAATGTCTAATTGGTATCTTCACCAATCACAAGTCCTTTGAAGTCTGTTTATGGATTAGAAACGTTAAATAGATACATAAGAATACATATGTTTATGTACATATATAATATGTGCCACTCTTCTGAATTAGGTATAAATTAGTCTATACTGAATGTTTACTAATGAAATTTAGGAATCATAAATAATTCTTTTTCTTCTGGGCATTTTTAGGTGTTTCTTAGGAAAGAAAATATGCCCAAGTTTTGATGACTTTGCTGTTTTAAAATTTGTCTTAGAAAATGCAACTGGTACTGTCGTGCATAAAAATAACAGAAATATAGTACATTTACTTCTTGTTTATCTCCATTGTGTTTTAGGGGACAATTCTGCTCTCAATTACACTGGCTTTAATTTGGACTAAATCCAAAAAGTAAATAACTTTCTGTTCAGATGTATAGATTTCTAGATGAAAGTAGAATTCGTTTGACTTTCTAAAATGCAAATAGTAATTTCTGTCATTTCTGTGATACATAAATGATACTGAAAGACTAGAGAAATTTGTGAAAGAACATTAAAGATTATTATGAGCCTGAAGGAACCATTAAAGAAAGATTAACAGAAATCAACATGCTCGGTGTTATTACAACACAGCTGCAGGAAAGGATGATGCTTATTTGGTAACATTTTTAGTCTCTAAATGTTTAGTAGAGGAAGAGTGTAGTGTACGTTCCAAGCAGAAATTGAGCCATCACTTTCATTTGAGTAACTTAACAGTGGAAAAATATGCAAGTAGCAGGTGAAGTTTCTTAAAGCTGGAATTTGTCTGTGTGTAGAATACTTTCCAAGGGAAAGTGGGGAAATAGCCATTGGGACACTAGGGACTAAACAAAACAGACAAAAGTAGAAAATTTGTAGTTGGCATAATGTTAGTAAATGCTGTTGTTGAAATTTGTTTATCTGATTTTAAAAACACTTGCAAAACTGAAAGAACTTTGGGAAACTTTCAGTAAAATGTTGTCATTTTCTTTGCTTTTGAAAGTACTACTGAGATGAATACTGTTTATTATATATGGTGTCCTGAATGATTTATATGCATGGTGCTTTATCTTACTAGTCTCATAAATCATGTAAATTCGGCTTTAGTTTGCCAAATAGATAGTCTATGTGCAAAAGCCAGTGGAAGCCTACTCGAAATATTCCTACTGGAAAAGATACAGTGTTTGGGCTTTGTTTCAGACTTCTGGTGAGTCACCTGTATCCCAAAGTAAATCAGTTTTATCCCCTATTTCTGAATGCTCATCAGCATTAACTGCTTGCCAAGCAGGACAATGACTCCAAGAGGCCATTCTAGAAACTCTAGAGAGGAGCACAGTGCACTCCTGTGGGTGGTAGAGCACATCTTTTCCAGAAGCAGACATATTTCCTAGAAGCAGACCAGGCAAGCATAATGAAAACAGGATTGGTCAGGTAAAATATCAGAATAAATGAAAGAGCTTTCTTATTGGAAACATGCAGACAATTACTTTGTATATTTTCACAATACTATTTTAAAATCTTTATCTATCTTTTCACTAAAATCTCAAATAGATCTAGCTACTTACAGTTCTGGAAATCCTGCCCATAATATCGAACATCTCTGGAAGACAAATAGGGCACATGAGAATAAATCAAAAGAAAAAATATGGGACTAATTGAGAACTGTCCCCCATCTTAGCCTTCCTCTGTTCCTTGTCTCCCATCCCATCTGCCAATCTTCCTGCCCAAGGGTCTTTATCTTTCTCACTGTAATTCCAGAGGTTATATAACACTTTCATCAAAACAAATCTAAGAGAATCATCACCACTCTTCATTTAATGGCATCTTGAAAAACCTTGTCAGCCTTCTCTTTTATCTTAGTGTCTGGGAGAAGAAAAAAAAAAGTCAGATCCACTCATAATCATAGCCATTTTTTTAGGCATCCTTATAATTAAGAAACTTTTGAAAATTAAGAAGTGTTACAAAACTTACTTGGCAAACTATTATGACATTTTCTGCTTGCAACTGACTTTTTAAAGTGACTCTTTTAAGTTGCTATGCATAACTTTTTAAAATCTTACTTTTTTATGTATGGTGGTTGGTTAAAGGCTCACATTTTCTGGGTTCAATTTCCCTGGTTGGTCCTTTGTAGCATCATGAGCTAACAGAGTTACCAGATGAAGTCATAATCATTGTGAATATGTAACTTTTTCATTTGTAAACCATCAACATAAATGTTACCTGTATTACAGAGATGCAAAGGTGAGGCACAGAGATATTAACATTAAAATCATCCAGTAGCTATCAGTGTGTCAGATTTGGGAACCAGTTACTTGGTATTTATTAAGTACTGATACTTAATGTGGAAAGAGGAAGGGAAGGGATGGGAAGGGAAGGGAAAGGGAATAGGAAAACAGAAGGGTAAAGGGGAAGGAGCTGAAGGAGAGAATAGGGCAGGGGAAGAGGAAGAAGGGAGAGGACAGAACAGGAAACGTGGTTGGAGGGAAGGAGAAAGGCAATTTCATTCTAACTAATTTCATCCTGACCATGATACAAGTATCTGCAAGGGAAGTCTTAGAAGCAGAAGTGACAATAACCTTAATATAGCTTGTGCTACCAGTCACACCTGTTGTATTCAGGAATATCCAAGATTGAACTGTATTCTAAATGTGGGCTTAGTTTCAAAAATGCTGACATTTATGAAGTGTATAAATTTATATCTAATTAACTTGCTTCAGCTATCTTGTTAAATGCCAATTAAATATATTAACATTTGTCACAATTTAATGTATCAATAAGAATTTAACTGTACTTTACTGTCATTGTAATTCTGACTTAATTACATGACCAGATGATTTATCGTTTGCATAATTATTCAGCCTTAGTCTATGTTCTCTTAAACAATCAAACTGGGATTGTATTGATTGTCTACAGCATTTGATCTTCCTCTGTATAATTCTTTGCCTCTATCAAGACATCTGCTACTAAAACACTAAAATCAAAAGTAAAAGGGGAAGTGGGACTTTCACTGAGCTCAAACATACTGATATGGAAATAGCAGTTTCCCAAGGATTGGACATAGTTCTGTAACATTGATTATTTCATAAAAGTCTGAAAAATTAATGAAGGAAGATATGTAATGGACAGGCTCAAGTGACTAGTGGAGATTCATTCTAAACCATTATTAGCTCAATTATCATGTTATACATTAGAGAAAAAAAAAAACAAACAAATGAACAAAAAACAACTCTGACTTTCTACTATAAAGTAGACACTGTCCCATTTTAAAACGTCCAACAATGGGAGAACTGAAAAAATGAATACATAAATACAAAACTACTATTCCTTGCAGAGAAAATGCATGGACTGTGGCTAGTCTGAACTTTTCTTGCTATGGCATACGATAGTTATGTTTTATTCTTTTCATACTTTTCATGTTCATATGAAGTCAGAACTTCAGACCAATCAAATTAGGAATATTAGTTATATATTGAGAAAGTGAAATAAAACCTATTTCTAAAGTTATAAGGACATTATTTACAAAACTCATGCCTGGATGATTTGTTCTCAAACTGAATCTTCATCCTGTTTTGGGGCACTAAATATGTATCCACTACAGGAAAGAACAGTACACATAAAGAAGCTACAAGTTAGGTAATTAATAAAGAATATGAGAGCAACAGCTGAATAAAGTATACGTAACATGTGAACTGTATGGACTATTTTCCTTTTTATTTCCTTTTTATTTCCTTTTATTAAGTATCAGTACTTAATAAATTCCTTGAGTAGAAATATTCACAATATTTGACTTAAACAGATGCTTACAGCTTCACTGCATCAGATGAGAAAATGAACTCATGTTTCGAGTAAAGTCAAATATATTACAAATGGTATTCAGAGGAACAAAGTAATCTTTAAATGATGCAAACAATGTATGCTAGAAAAAAAAGGAATATAATATTGAAATCCTGAGGACTGGAAACCTCCTGTCCTAACAAAGATGTCTTACAGCTACATGTTTAAGAGTACTGCACTCTAGGCTCCCCTTTTACACACTGAAGAAAGAAATAGAGAACTCTAGAGAATAACCCATCACCTTCTAAATTAGGTGGCTAAAGTGGCTATTTCTCTAGACTAACCTAGACTTAGATGAATCCTGCCCTTTGACATTTAAAATTATTATTATTATTATTATTATTTGTAGATAGCACTTTATTCACAAATCCTCTTAGTCCCAAAATGAACACATTTATAAGCTTAGTATTTAACATCTATCTTTTTAATTCTAAAGCGCAGAGAATTTAATCCTTCCTGAATAATTTCATTTTGGAAACACAGAGAAAAAAAAAGAACTGTAGATTTTTTTTTTTTCAAAATTAGATCTTGTTTTGTTTAAAAAACAATCTCCTTCTTAAATTAAATGAATTAATTCTGAAAATAGAACAGAATGACAGCCTCAAATTAATCCGTCTTCATTTTATCGAAACTCCTTCTCTCAGTTTCTCCACCTACAACCCATTCCAGTTCACTCATAACTTTTTCTTTCATTGCTTGCCTTGGTTTATTGACAAGGGTGTAATATTGAGACTGGATGGTCTTCTCACCTGTAAAGGATTACAGCCAGCCATCTCTGGGGTGGAACATTGCCAGCAACAGAGCAGTGCTTGTGCAGCACTGAAATCCTCATGGGGTCAGGGTTGTTGGAGCCATCTTCTGAGTTATGAAGAACCTGAGGAGGAACCTCTCTGCGTTATGGAGACAGTGCTTCTCAGAGGTGTCGCCTGCAAGCAGACCCTCACTCCGGGCCATATATACGTACAATATACTAAGGCTATGGGAAGAAGCAGCTCTACAATAACTAATTATGCTACTTTCTGATGACTTGAAATTCAGCTTTTCCCTGCAAACAAGATAAAGAAAATAACTCTATGTTTGTGCCTTCAGTTCCCCAGAGTTTAGAGTGTATTAATGGCTATTGGATTCAGAATAAATAAACTGGATGGAAAAATCATTATGTGAGGTCCATTTTCTGAATATCAATTTAGTTTCTAAGCACTTCAATAACTTACCCTTAATTTTTAACTCGGAGCATCTCTGAAAATAGTAGAAATTTGGGGCATCATTGCCTTTTCTCTTTTTATAGTAATGGGATATGAATGTGGTAGCTGAGCTTATTGAATTTGACATTAGAAGTTGATTCATCTTTTAAAAAGCATTTTTACATATTGAATTTTGGCCTTTGAGGAAAGAAAACAATCAAAATGCATTGAGAAAAATTGAAAAAAAAAAAAAGGAATTAACTGAGAAAGATACATGAATAGCCCTCTTCATCTCCACAGCACCTTTTAAAAGAAAAGTGTGTGCATAAGATAATAAATAGATTTTAAGGTATGGTGGCAGCAACCTCATTTGCCAGAGCTGTGAACTGAGGAGAATGAGTCCTTCAGAAGTTTGTGAGAATGACAGGTCTTTGCTTGCCTATGAAGTGTGTTTGTTTCCCCAGCATGCTGGCCCTTTGTGTGTTATAGGTGCTCTGTGGACTGCTCTGCCTGCAGCTCAACTGTGTGATTTTACTATTTGTTCATATATGCAGTTGAAACAGAGGTACAACATTTGGATGGGTAAATGTTAGATATAGTCATGCACGTATATTTATGTTTAAAACATATGTATGTATGTATTGGGTTTATGTGTCCAGGTGGTGGCCACAGGGTTGGAGGTGCAGGGGCCACCTCTGTGGGAAGGAAGACATCAGGGCCTGCCCTGTGCCAGATGCAGCCGGTTCCAGCTGTTTTTAGCTGGTTCCAACAGCCCCACTGTAGGGTGCAGCTGAACCCATCAGAGAAGCTTGTGGCTCCTCCGTGAAAACACGTTTAGGAAAGGTCAGAAAATGCCACAGGGAGAGAGAGAAAGAGGAGGGAACAGAAAGAGTGCTGAACATCAGAGGAAACACCAACCTCAGAGGAGGAGGAGATGCTCTGTGGCAGAGCAGGTATCCACTGTGGCCCGTGGAGGATCCCATAGTGGAGTAGGTTCCTGAAAGAACTGTGGCCATATAGAGCCTGCACCAGAGCAAAGGAAAAGTGTGAGAGGGATGGGGTGGCAAAGAGAAACTACTGTGTAGTACACAAGTGAAATTGAGTGTGGGAAAGGGGAAGACAAGATGTTTTCATATTTGTCTTTTTGTGTTTAATTGTCTATTTAGTTCATTTTCCCCAAGTTGGGTCTGTCACTTACAACAGTAACTGGTAAACAATCACCCTGTCTTTATCTCTACCCACAAGTTTTCTTGCTCCTGTTCTCCTTATCTTCTCCCCCACCCCACTGAGGGAGAGTGAGTGAGTGCCTGGGCAGGAATTTCCAAAGCTAACCCACCACAATATCCATGCATGCACAAACACACGTACATATATAATACATGGGCATACATGCCAAGATGTATATTTACAGCATTAGGGTGAATGAGGATCATATAAACTACATGTGCTGTAGTGCGTATAAACTACATGTGCTGTAGTGCATGTAAACTACATGCACATCCCTCTTGTTCAAGCTCTTTAGGGAATGAGATCTCACCAGAACAGACTCTCCAAAAGCAGAATGAGTTTAGGGGCATAGGAAGAACAAATGTCTGCAATTAGGCTCTATTCATCCCAGAACCATACGTGCAGACTGTCTTACCAGTAGACAAGGGAAACATTTCATTTACCTCCTGTGTTATAACTGACAGCTCTTTTCCCTCCTGGTGTTGCAATCTGTTCTTCTGTCTTTTTCTGAGTGAAGTCATTCTCATTAAATGAAACACCTTCTTGCTCAGTCCTGGGCTGAATCAAAAGCATCTGACAATGTAACTTCCCCAGCTTTATATTGCTCTGTTATCACCAGTCGACATTCTTCAAACAAATGAACAAGGAACATTTGTAAAATAAACAAGTTAGAAAAATAACAGCAATTCAGGAAGAAAGTAAGAAAGGAAATAAAATCTTAGATAATAAGAAAGCATGAGGAGAAAGTCGACAGATTGTTGCAGAGCTATGGTGAAAGTGATATGTGAATCCTCAATAAAAAAAAATTGGTTATATAATTCAGTGTGATACTTTGCAATGACCAAAGGCATTCTGCTCGTCTGTGTATTAAATATATAATAATATGTTATTGAGAGTGAATCCTGGGGAAAAAACTCTGAATAAATTTGTCCAAGAGAAGAGCACACAAAGAGGTAATTACAACTGAATGAGAACCTCAGACTGAACAACTATACTGTATCACATGCCTTTGGCATCAGAAAAGCCAACAGAGCTCTTTCAAAAAGCAAAGCAGAAAATACTTTGAAGAATGTCATATGTATTCTGCAAAACCTCAGATTCCTGTCACTCCTTCCTCTAGAAGGGGGTGTCTAGTCCCCAGAGTGATCACAGTGGTTAACTATGGGAGTTGTATTTTTCCCATTTCTTCTTTGCTTTGACCGTAGCCACATGCATATGACATTCTATGTCTGTGACACTTTCATTAAATTGTCCTTGCTATTTCCTTGTGCTAATACCCAATCTAATTCCACAGTGTTGCAACATCCTCAATGGATTAGTCACACACTTACTTTTTAGGAAACAATATTATAATACAATAGTGAATTGCACACAAACAAGAAATTGTTCAACATTCTTGAAGGATAAAGAATGTCACATAAATAAGCAAAAGAAAATGGCAGTAATATAACAGGCAAGGTGATTTAGATAACCACAACACTAACTTCCTGGGCTTGATTCTTATCTAACTCCATGCAGATCAGTAGTTACACTGTTGTTAATTTTTTTTTGGCTCAAACTCAATTCAGTTTTCCTTCTGAAAACAGTTTCCATAATAAGACTAATAACAAGAAAAGAGGGCAATAATAGCCAAAGACACAGTAGAGTTGATGAGAATGTAGCATCAGAGTACAGTTCTCCCAACAGTTAGTTGCAAGCTTTGATGTCCACATTACACAACAGAACCTCACTAGATAGTAAGTACTGAGTATCCAAGTACCTTTAGCTTCAGAATGTTTGGATTTACAACACAAATTGCCTCAAGTCTTATAATGAACTTCTTCCTACAAGTAAACAAGAAAAGCCAGTGATCAGACTGAAGCCCTGATACACAGCTGTGCACATGACCTAATCACTTCCTACACATATTCCATGACACATTGTTGGCTTGTAGAAACTGTTATCCTCACAGACAATGACTAGGTTTATTTCATGGGATGTGTGTGTCAATGACTACTCCTACTGTTCAGTTTGGATACAGCCACCCAGTTCTGAGAGCAGAAAATTGTAGATATGTTGTTCTGAGTCTAGCCTTGACATATGGCCTCAGGGCTTGGGGACAGTCTTTGGATTGTTTATTCCATTGGGTAAATGAAGCTTCTGAAAACTCCCAGAGAATTTGGGAATAAAATTCAGAAGTGTAAAACCTGATTCTGTGTTCTCGTAGGGCACAACACTCTAATGCCCTGTTATCTGTTAACTTCTAGCTTATATGAAGATTTACAGAGAGCCACATGAATAATTGTTTTTGTATTTTATCCTGCATGTCAGAATGCAGTGCTGAGTGAGGGGATGCTATAAGTCAAAGAAGAGTGATGTGCTGATGGTGGAGCAGCAGGTCTAAATAAGTCTTGTGGTTATTAGACAGAATTTGAGAAGTTTTTTAGACAAGCCTGCAAATAAGCAAACTCTCAGAACTCAATTATTGTTCAGTCCAACTTTGTACATACTTGCATGTATGAGCCACGTTTCCAGTTTTGCTTATCTATAATTATTATTATTCCCATTAAATCAGAATCTGAGGCTGATTATGCTGTACAAAACAGTGGTATATGCTGTTAGGAAAGATAATTATATAACTATGGATTAGCATATTATGCAAATAAGTGTTTAGTAATAAAACTTGCATTGTTTTAATTTAGATGTTGATGGTGGGTAGCCCTTTAACTGTTCATCTTCAAACCCCGGTGTGGAAGTCTATGAGATAAGAGAGGTTTGAATGTTAAATCTGTTTTTTGTAACTAATAACTGTGGATTATCCCATTCATGGAAGAAATATATATATATATATATATAAGTCCTTGTGATGCTAGGAGGATCTATTTATTTATTTATTTATTTTTGTAAAAGAAGACAAAGAAGACTTTAAGGTTATAGACCTGCTTATCTCTTGCTGACTCACTTCACCTCTTCTGGATTCTTCCTAGAGATATTTGATGCCTCAGTGAGTCCTACAGGCGTAACTGAATAGACAGTTGAAATATTAAACTAACCGTCTGAGTTGTAAATGATTTCCAAAGCCACATTAAAGAGCAGATCTTAGGGATAAAAAGGGATATCTTAGGGATAAAAAGCTGTTCATTCTGTGTGAAACTCTGAATACTGCTGAATTAGATCAGTCACAGCATGTAAAATAAAGGAAGACAAGAAAATCTAGTACCAGATTTTAGCCCACCAGAGAAGACTCATTCGTGGTAGAGTTCCTCAGATGAGCACAAACTTCCTATGAGGATCTGGGCAACAAGAGGATGGGGTGAGCTGGAGGGTTGAAGGGTGATGGCACCCTTCAACCTTCAGTATTGTGACTGAATAGTTTAAAAACCGAGGATTAACATAGAATATCATGAGGATTTTTTTCTCTGTTTTCAAATGAATATTTGCTTTACTTTATCTGCATTGTGTGGGGATATACAGTCTAGGAGAATTAGTTTTCAGAGCTGTGTTAAATGTAATTTTAGCAATGGACACTACAGAGAGATAATATGGACATTTATGAACAATGCTGGATATGGACAAAATAATTTGATATTTTTGTGGAGATTGAAAAGGGCTTTAATTCCTTGTTATTTTCCTGGCCTCTCAAATATAACTTTGGTGGGTTGACCCTGGCAAGCAGCTAAGCTCTACATACAGGAGAGAACAGTAAAAGCAAAACCAACTCATGGGGCAAGCTAAAGACAGTTTAATAAGTGAAGGAAAGAGGAGGGAAAAAAAGTGATCCAAAGACAATCACTTACCAATTCTCACAAGCAGACTGATGCCCTGTCAGTCTCCAAGCAGTGGCTACCTGCCAATGTACCCACTTTTCTGCCTCAATTTTTATTGCTGAGCATGACATTATATGGTATGGAATATCTCTTTAGGTCAGATGTCCAAGCTATATCCTCTTCCAGGTTCTTTCCCACTCCTAGCCTACTTGCTGAGTAGGGAGCTAAGAATATAATTAACTCCTTTCCAGCCAGACCCAGCACAATAACTAAAGCTCCTTTGGTTAAACTTGTATCCCCAGTTACAGACAACTCTTTAAATCAAAGCATTGGGACTCTAAATTTAGAGTGGTTTAGAAAACTGAGCATGTTGAAGGGTGTTCATGCAGTACTATTTCAATCCATACCTGTATCATCAGATTTTTCTCAGAGCAGTCTTTTTAGTGTATGTTAATAAATTCTGTGCTGGGATCCAGATAGGACTTCCTAGGAACGTTATAGCCACACTTGTAATTTAGACAGATGAGGACAATCAACGGAAACAACAAAAGAGGCAGAAGGTAATCAGTGTAATGGGCACTGAATACCTGAAAACAAGGTCTTTTGGCTTCAAACTATAGAGCAGATTGTATTACGTACCTGAGGTACAATTGATATTTTCATGCTAAAACAATGTAAGTACATTATCTTCTCAGGAACATATGATTTTTAATGGCCACAGTCACATGGCTGGAGGAAAGGGATTTTTACTGCCAGAAGGACACATATAATTCATTGTATATAGAAAGAAAGAAAGAAAAAAAAGAAAAGAGAACACCTTTTGTGAATAGGATGAAATATTTTATTGCAGGATAGGGAGAGAAGACAAGGGTGAAATCAAGGTTAGAATTGACCCTGGGTGCTGCAGAGCTGCAGAAGGCATAATTGCAGAAGGTCTAAAAAGCAGTGCTTTGAGCTTATGTGAAGTTCTGAGCTGTTGCCAACCAATATGAGCTTCAATGGCTCTAGCATAATATTGCAAACACTGAAATGTTCCAAGATTTTGAATATATCTGTTATAAACCATAGGCAACACCTATCTCTCCAAATTTCAACTTCTTCAGACCATAGTGGCTGCATACATATTTGGGCTCTTTCTAAGTGTATTCTGCTTTTTTCATTTCCAAGCTGTTTTATTATTATTATTATTATTATTTATTAATTATTACTTCTACACAAAAGTGAGGACTGGAAATATATCTTGGGGATATAAGATAGAAATTTATTCCACTAATAACATGGCATTTAGAATCAAATTGTGATAATTGGTGATATTATTATAAATGGTTTTATGCAGAGGAAAGCTAGATCAATAATTAGAATAATGTCTGACATTTGAATCAGTAAGAATCAGTTCCATGTCTTGGAGCCTGTAAAGATGCTGTGGGATGTCTTAGGCAAGTTTTTTTAAACTGTATTCCCAAGAAGATTTAGATCATAGCTCAGTATGACAAAGTATTCTCCAGCAGCATTGTCTATTAATTCTGGGCATCCTACATGTACCAAAACAACAGTCTGAAGGGCAATGTAATGAACTAGAGAGGGAAAGTCCTCTGACTTACAGAAAACATATAAACTGTTTCATTTTCTTTTCAAGAGAGAGCCAGCCTCTCTCTGATTTACAATGAGGTCTCTTAAAAAAAAAAAAAAAAGCGTCAATTCAGCTGACAAGAAGGTGAGTTTCACGTGAGAGCAGTAGCACCTTCAGGTTGCAGTGGCACAAAATAGTCTGCATTATAAGAACATGACTTCACAAATTTAAGTTTTTAAAACCCTTTTCAACTTGTGCTTTTAGTCTGAAGAAGAGGAGGCTCAGGGGAAACCTTATTGCTCTTTATAACTTTTGAAAAGGAAGTTGGGGGGAGCTGGGAGTCGGCCTCTTCTCGCAGAAAACTAGTGATAGGACTAGAGGGAATGCCGTCAAATTGCACCAGCGGAGGTTCAGGTTGGAAATTAGGAGAAATGTCTTCTCAGAAAGAGTGGTTAGGGTTGCCCAGGGAGGTGGTGGAGTCACTGTCCCTGGGGTGTTTAAGGAAATGTTGGATGTGGTGCTTAGAGACATGGTTTAGTGGGTAATATTGGTGGTTGGGGGACAGTTGGACCAGATGACCTTGGAAGTCTTTTCCAACCTTAATGATTCTATGAGTTACTTCTCTTCATTAATGAGACTCTCTATCTATAGAGTCTTGGCAAAAACTTGATGGTTTATCATATAAACATTCAAAATACTCATGAACTCTGGATTCCTAATCTAGGAGATATTTTCTAAATGTACATGTAACAAAAATGAAGTAATAAAAAAAGCCTCTGAACCTGCAATCAGACTGAGGTTCAAATACCTTCTGTAGCACAAAATTTTTAGATACTCAAGACAATTTTTCTAGAAGAGTGCAGCGTAATTCTAAAAAGAGCTCACTCAGTTTCCCCTGACGACTCTGCTGCTACTTGTAAGGATTAATTACACGTTTTTTCTTCTTGCATAACAGAGAAAGTTAGAATGATTCAATAACCATTTTGGTTGGCCTTGTAGCAAGAAGAGGGAATAGCCATGTTGTAATGCATGCATCACAAAATACAGAAGGATTTAATAACAAAATAAATTGCATCAATCATCTCATAAGGTCCGAGGAGCAGGAAATTATGTATGTGACAAAGTATAGTCTTGATTTAGGTTTCTAGCATCACGAAAACTTAAAAACAGAAAATCTGAAGCCTAGGCTAGTGTCTCCTTTGAGCTCAAAAGAGACTTTGCTGAATGATTTGACTACCTAGGAAATACAAGGATTAAAAAATGCTTCACCAGCAACATTCGAAATAACATATCAGCATGAAAAGACTCCCAAGGAAGCCTGTCCAAAACACTCAAGCACTCCTGGTGAGACTGACTCAATTATCAGCTGTAATAGCATCAGGTGATAGACTTCAGTAAGCAAAGTGTTGCACAGTGAGAAAATTCTATTAGAAAACACCAATTTACACCTCTGAATTGCTGTGAATATTCGTTAACATCTCCTGTATGCTTTGTAGCCATTAACTGATTAATGAAATCCTAAAGAGAAGCAAATACACAGTATGTGGTAAGCAGGTGTTACCATTCCCTTTTTGCAGGTGATGGGGAAATCGAGGAGAGACTTACTGTTGTCTTACCTGAGACCAGACTGTTGACAAACTGGAGGTGTTCCTGAAGATTGCATGATGTGACAGGTGCTCCCACAGAAGCTGGTGAGGTGCTTGTCCACCATCCTAAGATCCCAAGATTCTGGTCATTGTCCCTTAGCTCTGCTTGCATATATGAGGCCTCCTTAAAGCGGTCAAACAGATCTGGACTATGCTGAACTCTTTAGGAAGAAAGGTTTTCCATCTCTACAAGTTTTGATAGTGGTTGTCCACAAACACTCTAAGTTGTCTCAGGCCCCCAGTGCTAATAAAAGAAGTTGTCCTACCTTTTCTTTCCCTCTTAGCTTCTCACTTCTTTCAGCAGTGACAGAATTTTTTCAGTAGCAGAGCATGTTCACTTCTTTAAAATACTGGTGAATGTTGTTTCTGTGGGTAAGCTTTGCAAATCTAACATCTCTTGGAGAATTTTCCTGAAGTCTCTTGATAACTCTTATGCCTAGATTCTCACTAAGGGGCTTGTGGGTGCTAGACTGACCCTTTACTTTGCATGGGTTACCCTCAACAAAGAGGAATAATGAGACTGATTGGATGTGACTTTGCTGTTATTGCGAAAATTCCAAACTGCGTTTTCCAAAGTGCTTTGTATATAGTAAAACTTAATAAGCTGAATACAGATTTCTGCATTGAAAATAATTGTATTCTCTATCACAGGATTTGCTCTCGTGCTTATTCCCATGAAATCAACCAAAGATAGATGATCAAATCAAAACCTTGTAAATAAACAAATGAACAATCCTTTCCAAAGACAGTTGCTCTGGGATTAGATGGTTATCCAATATAGCTCATGTATCCACAGTGTTTTGTTTCTCTTACAGCTGTTTCTATCACACTGTTCCTACTGCTTCTGCTGGGTGTCTGCTTGCAATCTTTATCTCAGATCCCACACTTTGAAAAGAGATTCTAATCATTGCAACCACAACTGTTGGAACCATAATCACCATCATCATAAACTAGCTCCCATTAATAGCTATTTAAGGATCTTCGGTGTCTGTTAAACATCATGATTTCCATCTTCATCAATTAAATTTGTATTGTGTTCTCAAACCTATTTTATTAAATTGTAACATTTTGTAATATGTTTCTGTATACTCCAGATGTTTCTATAGTACATAGAAACTCCATATGTTTCTGTAGTAGATATAAATATAAAAATAAATCTCTCTATTGCTGTGGGTGGGTGTACAGTTTCTAGATCAGAAGTGTTGTGTCCAACATGCAAACTACAGGCAGAGGACCCTAGTTATATCTGTATCCAGCTCTGTAAATATCCCTCTTACTTCTGATAGACCCTATTGCTTTAGGGTTCAGTAGAGGGATTTATGAAAATGGGGCCTAATTGTGATGAAAATTTGTAGGATCTAGTGTCATAATATTAAACAAATATGCCTTGTTCTATCTTTGTTGAGGAGTGTAAAGGAATTTCGCAGCTGAAGCAGAGCTCTAGGAAACCTTTGACACTGAAATAACAGGTGGCCTCTAACTACACATACAAGGTTGCAATTCTCTCCACAGGACTTTTTTGATGACAGTCCTCAGTTCAGAACTGGCTATGATCAGCCCTGAGAGTGAATTACAATTGCATACAGACTCTGTGGGTAGCTACTACAAGTTGTTATTCTGTCAAAGAAATAAAGCCTTTGCAACTCTGCTCTCAGTGACGATGGTGTGTAGTAACAATAGGAGACAACTTGATCTTTCCACCACAAGCTCTTTTGAAGTCCATCCTCCTCTTCTGCAGCACCCATGGGTGACAAAATACGGAAAAGTGCGAACTCATGTCTTTGTTGGAATTTGTCAAAGAGCAAAGAATTCTACGATTCTATGGTTCTACGAATAAGTGGATTGCAAATGGAACAAACAAACAAAAATATTAATACATAAAAAAGAGGGGTGTGTCTGGGTGTGAGAGAATCTTCCTGGAAATAAAAGGAGCTATTGGTATGTGATAAAGTGCTCTTTACAGAGTATGCAGTTGTTAAGTGCTCAGAGAGCTCTGTGGAGAGTACATCCATGTATCTGAATAGATAGTATTAAGTACAGGGATGTTCACCCGTCATTGAAATGCTCTTATCTCACAACTCAGGCTATGAAAACATTAGTCCTTCCATCTCAAACTTGCTGATGCGTGTAGCATGCTGTTAAATAATAATAACAACAGTAATAAAAATGTAATTAATAATAATAGAATATTCTTTACAATTGCTAATGAAGGAGATTGCTAATCTCCTGCTGGTAGCAGGAGAGTTCTTTGTCTCTGCTACCAGAAACATATTACAACTTGTAACTAATTAAGAAGCATGCTGGGTGGGATGGCAACATACATTATAAGTAATGTAATAATAAGAAATAAAGGCTTTGTCAGTAGAAAGGTGATAGAAGATATTGCCAGAAATAAATGTTAGATGATGATTACAGCTAGAGAAGCACGGCAAGTTTTCTAACCCATATAGAGCACTGTGAGTAAAGAATTTTACCTGATTTCATCCGTATTGACTATAAAATTCATATGTATCCTTTCCCTACATCCTCAAATCTTCTTTTCTCCCAGAGGCAATAGCAGAACAGAGGAAATGGAGATTAGTGGTTACAACAGAGGACTTGGAATTTGCTATTTTGAGCTCTGCCACTAAATCATTTCCTGACCTGGGCAAAGTCAATTACAGTAGCTATGCATCATTTTCCATCTGTAGTATGGGAACAATCACAATTGCCTCCTAAGATTGTGGTAGTGTTTCAGGAGTAATAGATTTATAAAGCATGTATAGTTCACAAAAGGAAAATATCTTGGTGATAACGAACCTTTATGACTGAATCCCTAGAAACAAATCCAGGCGGAAAGTCAGAGGTAACACTTGTTTCAACTGTTTTCTGAAGGTGTTTGTATTTGCTTTTGCCCTGTTCCTACAAGACAGAAGGAACAGCAAAACTCTTGCCTGCAGTAATGGACCTGCATTTGTGCTAGCTTGGAAATATGTTTCATCATCCTGCTCTAACTGGAGGGCTAAGAGCTTTGCAGACCCTGCTCTTCTCATTCCCACCCAAGGCAACTGCTTCCAAGCTTGTGGAGGAAGCAATGGCAATTAGGGAGAGATGCGAAGTGTGCTGGTAAGCTTAGTCCAGAGCTTCAGGAGGAAACAGATTCATCGCTACATTTTACCTAGCTTCTGTTCCAGGTGCCACCTGTGCTTGCAATATTGGGCTAGCTGAACAGACAGGGAGACAGGTTTCTTCTTAGCTGGAATAATCATTTTAGAAATGGATGGAGCCTAGTTTACATTGCCACAGCTTTCATTACATTCTGCTCTGTATGATGTACTTTCTGGAAGACTGGTCCAATCTGTGATTAAGAACAAATTTCTTTTCATCATAAATGGTACAATACTGGCTGCCTTGTCTTCTCAGACATCTTGAGCTCTGTGTCTAAAGTCACTTTTTGAAATCCTGATCATATGTCTTTAGATCCTTTCATATGTCTTTAGATAACTTCTAAACTCATTGCACATACATAGTCCCAGCCAAGGACAGCCTCTTATTGGCACCATGAGATATTAGCATTGCAGTCCTGTCTGTGAGAGATTTCACCTGTTTTCATCAAACCCTAGAGGAAGTGATGGGTCCAGCTGCTGAAGAGCAATACTAATTCCAAATGTTGGTGTCATTCAGCATGCTGAAGGTCACCTACTTCATTTAATTTGAGACTTGGAGATGCTAAAGAATTTTCTACCTTCTTCTAGATTGTGTATGCATTAATACTTAAATTTCTACTACCACACAAACATCATTATTATTTTTCTTACTTATTCGTATGTAGAAGTGGCGTTTCTTTCTCCTTGTGTACTGATGGGAACTGCTAAATAAATAATAAAGCTGTACTTACAGAGGCACAAAAACTACTTTGGTAAAGATAAAAAAATAATCATTTGTTAGCGAATAGAGACAGTCCTTATCCCCAAGAAGATTCTTCAAGTAAGTGATATTGATAATGGCATTGAAATACATGTTTATTTTAACAGAGAGGTCAAAATGTACATGTACTGGAACAATGCAGCTATTGAACATTAATTTCACTTGGGATTAATCAATGATGAGGACATAAGTAAGACTCTCTTCTTTTTAGCCAGAGAGAAACTGCTGCCTTGATCTATAGCTCAGTCAATAGGCTGAAATTGTGAACAATTGTGGAACACATTGAGACTTAACCTCTTGACCTCAGCTTGAATGCAATAATTGTAATAAAAAAACCACAGACCTAATATTATTATCAATATCACTCCTTGTAGATGGTGATTTGGTTTGATTGCATTACTTTTATAAAGAACAAAAAGACAATGTGTTGTATTCAAATTACAAATTATCCATTCAGAAAAATTAAATTATATGGGACCTCATAATGTGTATAGAGGTATTAAAAATATAGCTAAATCACTCTGTGATTGCTTATTGCAAATGTTATAAAGCACTGAGTAATCATATGTGTATTTTGAAATTGCCCAGTATCTCCGAACTAACTGGTTTTATCAACAAACTGTTTGCCTGCCATGTTTAAGAAGTGCTACGATCAGCTGTCTAGTGAAGCCTGAACCTGTTTGGGCATGTAAATATCTCATGGTTTACAGAAGACAAAGATCCGTCAGAACCAAGAGAGTGTTTTGTTTTTTTATCTCTGGGTAGAGGAAACAGCTTTCATTAGCAGTTACTGGAATAATTTGTGGGCATCAAGGGACTTGCATCCTGGTATCTATTCGTTTATGAATTTACTGTAATACATACCTATAACATTGTAATACAAATTATAGATGAGAGAGTAATTTTTTATTTTTATTATTATTTTATTTTTTAATCTCCTGATGGCTGTTGTGGAAAACCCTGTAAAATATATTGCTTTTATGTAGTCTAAGGGCAAAGCTTTTTGAAATGTGTAAGGGCTTAGGGAATTTTAAAACATATTTTAAAAAGGATACAAATGTTTAGGGTTTTCATTAGCTTTGAAGGGGGGCACAGTTTTATTAATGAGAGTGGGCAAATCAATTGTTTGTTTGTTTATGACCTCCATGCTTTGCTCATTTCTACTCCATTAACTGTGTAAATACAATATCGAGCCTTTGGCGATACATCCTGTCCTGTTGATCAGTTTGATATAATGATGCTAAGAAAATACACTGTGAAAGATACATCTTGTAGATACCCACATCAATATTTTTGACACAGTGAAGGTTTTGTTGCTCCAAATAAAGTTTTGAGGAATGGAATGGTTCTTAGCATTAGAAATACCAACAGACATACACAGTCTCATATCACTGTGAAATAGTTAGATCTCATTCAAGTCTGGAAAGAAGATGGAACCTGTAAATAGTGTTACCTGTGGTATCTCATTTAGTCCAAGCACTAGGTGCACTTACACTTAAGCCACCAGATTTCAAATGTACACCCTTATCTGTCTTTTTACAGGTCTGACAGCTGTGACCAACTCATTTTTAATTAGATTTGTAAGGATTTGCTGCATCCATGCAAGGGAAAAAGCAGAGAAGCTGGCTGACAGCTAGGAAAAGCAGCTAGAGTCAAACCAAAACCTTCCTGCAGCAGACATAGAACATATTTCTCCCAGAATATAATTGCTGAGCTGCTGTGCCATTGTAAATAAACAACACCAGAGCTAGGTAGGCAGATAAAATGTCTCTGGACAGCATCTAGGAAATTCCTCTGCATTGGTCTTTATAATCTTAATTCTTATCTAATGTATACCCACAATATTATATGTATGTATCAATAAATGCTGTAATTCTTAGAAAATTCTGAAAGAGGACATTGGATTAAGAATATAAAGATAAAGGAAAAATATTTTTATTCCTAAATATATATATATATGTATATATATGGTAATGGAATGGGAATGTAATATACTTAAAAGGGCAGGGGTAGATAGGAATGTTGCTAAATCAGAAGTTCAAGGAAACAGAATTGCTTTGCATTTCATCTCGCTACTGTGGCAAAGGGCTATAAAGGAATCTGGAAAAATACACATAACCTAATGACCTTAGAATTTAATAAGTCTTAAAATTCCAATTCAAAATACTCATTAATTCTGGAAATGCTCCACTGAAAAAAAATATATATATGTGAGTACATGTGAAGTAAGAATTGCAAGTTTAGAACCACTCAGCTCAATTTAGAAAGACCGGAATAAATCTCCCTCTCAGGTGCAAACACTAGCTCTAATCTAGTTTATAGAAAAGGAAGTATCATTGCTACTGGTTTAAAACAGAACCATCTCTGAAAAACTTCTCAATTCACAACAAACTGTCAAGGCACTTCAGCCTTATGTGCATGCTAAGCATCCTTAGAAAAACATCCAGACTTTTGTGGGATCAGCTCCAGGCCCTTATGAAATCCAAAGGCAAGACTTCCAAGGCCTAAATGGAAGGGGAGAACAGTGAATGTGGTCTACCTTGACTTCAGCAAGGCTTTTGACACTGTCTCCCATAACATTGTCATAAACAAGCTCAGGAAGTACGGCCTAGATGAGTGGACAGTGAAGTGGATTGATAATTAGCTGGATGGCAGAGCTCAGAGGACTGTGCTCAGTGGTGCAGTCTAGTTGGAGGCCTGTAGCTAGCGGTGTCCCCGAGAGGTCAGTACTGGGTCCAGTGTTGTTCAACTTATTCATCGTGAGCTGGACAATGAAATGGAGTACACCCTCAGCAAGTTTGCTGACAACACAAAGCTGGGAGGAGTGACTGATACCTCAGGGGACCATGCTGCCATTCAGAGGGACCTCAACAGGCTGCAGGGTTGGGCAGAGAGGAACCTCATGAAGTTCAATAAAGGCAAGTGCAGGGTCCTGAACCTAGTGAGGAATAACCACAAGCACCAGTACAGGCTGGAGGCTGACCTGCTGGAGAGCAGCTCTGCAGAGAGGGACCTGGGAGTCCTGGTGGACAGCAGGCTGACCATGAGTCAGCAATGTGACTGTGTGGCCAAGGCCAACGGTATCCTGGGGTGCATTCAGAAGAGTGTTGCCAGCAGGTCAAGGGAGGCAAGGCCTACCCCTCTACTGGGCCTGGTGAGGCCTCACCTGGAGTATTGTGTCCAGTTCTGGGCTCCCCAGTGCAAGAGGGAGGTAGAGCCCCCCAGAGGAGGGCTACTAAGACGATTAGGGGACTGGGAGCACCTATTGTATGAGGACAGGCTGAGAGAGCTGGGCCTGTTTAGCCTGGAAAAGAGAAGTCTGAGGGGAGAACTTGCCAGTGTGTATAAATATCTGAGGGGAGTGTGTCAAGAGGATGGAGCCAGTCTTTCTTCAGCTGTGAAAAGTGACAGGATGAGAGGCAACAGGCACAAACTGTAGCACAGGAGGGTCCGTCTGAATATGAGAGGGCATTTCTTTCCTGTGAGGGTAACAGAGCACTGAAACAGGTTGGCCAGAGAGGTTGTGGAGTCTCTTCTGGAGATATCAAAACCTAGCTGGATGCCATCCTGCACAATGTGCTGTGTGTGATCCTGCTCAGCACTGGGGTTGGACTAGATGATCTTCAGAGGTCCCTTCCAACCTCATCCATTCTGTGATTCTGAAATGATTTCAATGTGAAGTAGGTAAGGAGCTTATTAGTTCTTTAAAATGGGACATTTTGGGGGTCCGTAAAGATTTGTGACCTTGGAGTCACAAAAGTGACTTTTAGAACATGAAAGTTAGAAACAAGATGAGTACTGAGTTGCAGCTAGGATTTATACAGTTAACTTTTTCATGTAAATTTCCCAGTTCTTCCTAAAGCTTCCCTAGACCCCTTAATTTCTTTTTTGGCTCTATTGTGTTACCTTTAACAAAACGGGAAAAAAAATGGTTAGAAACAAATACTTTGCGAGCAGAGATGAGGGAGGGAAATGTTTTTGAATAGCTTTATGAAAAGCTTCCACTCACAACACAAAAGTTTGATTTGGCTTCAGAGCTAGTCCATATTAAGGTTGTTTGGTGGAACTGAAGAATGCAATGTTTTATCTTAGTGATTTAAATTCTAAATGTCTCCAACCAGCAGTCAACTAAGAAAGGTGTAATGTTCCCACTGAGCAGTAGAGACAGTGCAGGGCTCAGTGAGAGCAACTTGTGCCTGGTGGGACTAATTAATGAGAACAGCTGAAATGCATTACCTCATGAGGCTGTGAGTTATGGGTACTCTAGGATAAGTTCATTTAATTGAAACAAAACTTTCAGTTTCTGTAATAATTATTGCTAAGAAAGATGAATGCTTTAAATTACTTTATTTGCCACATACATGAATTCACAATTAGAGGGTGTTCTTCTGTTTGTTTTAATAGGCGAGATAATCCAGGAAGAAAGTATGAAACTGGCCTATGTGCTTTGTAGTTTACAGTGGACTTTGTAGTCCAGTGCTCTGTGAATAGGATTGACAGCTTCATCTCCTTACCAAGTTCCTAAGTCTTTCCAGTAAGAAACAGTGGGCAGGCACAGTCAGAGGAGAGAGTTGCTTAGTTTCTTCTTGTGCGGTAAATTTATTGGTAGATCGCTCATACAAATACTTGATTCATTACCCTTTTTTGCCTTTTTCCAAACTCATGTCATCCAGACCAACTTACGCTGGAGAGAAAAAGTAGTGTCTCGATCTTTCCTGCTGTTGCTTCAGATTGCTTTTCAAGGGAGCTAGTTGTATTATATTTGTTTGGAGAAGGGGGATGTATAGGCTGTAGCTGCTCAATTGGGACAGAACTGATGTGATGCTAGGCCTGTCCAGAGGACATCTTGAGGTATCTTTGGAAATTTCAACATTACAGTGAGCCCTGGTTGAGGGCTTTGAGAATATCGGTTTTGGATTTAAACAGCTATGTAATTTCTGGCTTAGCATTAAGGGATGTGCCAAAAGTAGGACAGAGCTCAAACAGCAAAGCAGGGAACAAAAGCCAGATCTGAACGGAGCACACTCTCACAGAGTTATTTGGTTCCAGTTTTTCATATTCTGACAATGTATCCTCTCACATGCTGTATTGCATTAAACTCAATATAACAACCTGCAAGAAAACAAACTACAGACTCAATAGTCTTGGATGCTGACATCCCCTTTAAATTAATGTCCTGAAAAGTTAACCTTATAATGTATGATAACATTAGAAAAAAAAGAAAACAAACAAACAAACAAACAACTGTATATTGACAGGCTTTTAAAGGCAAAACCATACAACATGTTTACCTGCTATTTTGTCCTTGCGCAACAATTCTGAGGTCTCTCTTATGCTACTTCTTACATCCTGATGGGAAGCATGTTGGCAAAGGACCAGTCAGGCCATTTCACAATGTCATTTTCATAACTCTGAACAAATTTTCCAAACAAATGTGGATACATCCTCATCTAGGTTATTGAATTAGTCTCCCCTAAAGGATCAATAAAAAGAAATACAAGTCCATAATCAGAACGTATGAAATTTATAATCCTTTTAACTGCAATAACAATCTTTTAGAAGCCACATCTATTCAAGACTGCAGTGAGAATAGGGCAGGCTTGTGTGTGTGTGTCTTTAATGGCTTCAGTTTGTTTTTGGGATAGACACTGAGAACAAAGTACTGAAAATTTTAGGGAACTGGGAAATTTGTGGAAATACAAATGACAAAAGATACTTATCCTTCAATTAGTCAATTAACTATACTAAAAAGAACATGTGAGAGTACCTTTGTCTTCCAGGAAGTTGCCATTGCAACATCCCTTGGAATTAAAATTCTAAAATTTCAAAGAGGTACAGAGAGACAGAGATTGATTCCACCAGAAGTAAACAAGATTACGCCACTGATGAGCTAAGGGATGGTGTGCTAGAATTAGAGGGACTATGTGCTAGTGAGGCCCTTCGATCGGCTACACAAGGTGCTGCGTGTAGGGAGGCGCATTTGAAGTGCTCCTACACAAACGCATGCAGTATGAGGAATAAAATGGATGAGCTAGAAGTCTTGGCCCAGTCCCGCAGCTACGACATCATCGGCATGAGCGAAACCTGGTGGGATGAATCCTGTGGCTGGTGTGTTGCAATACATGGTTACAGGCTCTTCAAGAGTGATAGGCAGGGTAGGCAAGGTGGCGGGGTGGCTATGTATGTGAAACATGGGCTGGACTGTGTGGAACTTCAAGTTGGCGATGGCGAAGTTGAGAGCCTCTGGGTAAGGATTAAGGGACAAACAAATAAAGGGGATGTCGTTGTGGGAGTGTATTACAGACCACCTGGCCAGGACGACAACGCCGATGAATTATTCTTTGCGGAACTAAGAGATGCCTCGAGATCAACTCCCCTTGTCCTAATGGGGGATTTCAACTTGCCAGACGTCAACTGGGATCACCACACAGCTGACACGAGCAAGTCCAGGAGGTTCATAAAGCACCTAGATGATAACTTCTTGGTGCAGGTGCTAAGAGAGCCAACTAGGAAAGGTGCCCTCCTAGATCTGTTGTTGGAGAACAGAGAGGGTCTTGTGGGAGACATGGCAATTGGCAGCTCTCTCAGTCATAGTGACCATGAAGTGGTTGAGTTTAGAATTTATGGTGACAGAAGGAAAACTGTCAGCAAAACTTCAGCCCTGGATATGGGGAAAGCAGACTTCAGGCTGCTCAGGGAACTAGTCAGCAAGGTCCCCTGGGAAACTGCTTTTGAAGGCATTGGCGTCCATCAGTGCTGGTCAATCTTTAAGCACTGCCTCCTAAAAGCACAAGATCAGGCGATTCCAAAATATCAGAAGTCAGGCAGGCGGGGCAGAAGGCCGGCCTGGCGGACCAGGGAACTTCTACTGGAGCTTAGGCAAAAAAAGAAAGTGTACGACTGCTGGAAGGAGGGTCAGGCGATGAGGAACGAATACAGGGATGCTGTTCGTGTTTGTAGTGAGAAAATTTGTGTGGCCAAAGCCCAACTAGAGTTGAAGCTGGCCATGTCTGTGGGAGACAATAAAAAAGTTTTTTTTAGGTATGTGAACAGAAAAAGGAGAACCAAAGAAAACATAGGTCCACTACTAGATGGGGAGGGTCTCCTCACAGACAATGACATAGGCAAAGCAGAGACGTTTAACGCCTTCTTTGCCTCTGTCTTCAACACTGATGATGGGCTTCGGGACCCAGGGTACCCTGAGCTGGAGGACCATGACGATGGGAATGACAAACTCCCAACTGACCCTGAACGTGTGCGGGATTTGCTGCTCGACCTGGATCCATACAAGTCCGTGGGTCCGGATGGGATTCATCCCAGGGTGCTTAAAGAGCTGGCTGACGTCATCATGGGACCTCTCTCAATTATTTTTCAATGATCTTGGGAATCTGGAGAGGTCTCATTGGACTGGAAGCTTGCAAATGTTGTGCCAATTTTCAAGAAGGGTAAGAAAGAAGATCCTAGCAATTACAGGCCTGTCAGTCTCACATCAGTGCCTGGTAAAATTATGGAGAAGATGATCCTTGAAGTTATCGAAGCGCACCTGGGGGACAATGCAGTCATTGGTCCCAGCCAACATGGGTTCATGAGGGGTAGGTCCTGCCTAACAAATTTGATTTCTTTTTATGATAAGATCACCCATCTAGTCGATCAAGGGAAACCAGCTGATGTGATCTTTTTGGACTTCGGCAAAGCTTTAGACACGGTTTCCCATAGGATCCCACTGGACAAAATGTCCAGCATACAGCTAAACAAAAACATCATGCGATGGGTGAGCAATTGGCTGACGGGCAGGGCTCAAAGGGTTGTGGTAAATGGGACCACATCTGGCTGGTGGATGGTCACTAGTGGAGTCCCTCAAGGCTCCATTTTAGGGCCAGTCCTCTTCAATGTTTTTATAAATGATTTGGATGGAGGACTAGAAGGTGTTTTGAGCAAATTTGCCAATGACACCAAACTTGGAGGAGTTGTGGACTCGGCTGAGGGTGGAAAGGCCTTGCAGAGAGATCTGGACAGATTGGAGAGGTGGGCGATCACCAACCACATGAAGTTTAACAAAAGCAAGTGCCGGGTCCTGCACCTGGGACGGGGCAACCCTGGCTATACGTACAGACTGGGCGACGAGACGCTGGAGAGCAGCCCCGCAGAGATGGATCTGGGGGTTGTGGTTGACAGCAAGTTGAATATGAGCCAGCAGTGTGCCCTGGCAGCCAGGAGGGCCAACTGTATCCTGGGATGTATCAAGCACAGCATTGCTAGTTGGTCGAGGGAAGTGATTGTCCCGCTCTACTCTGCGTTGGTGCGGCCTCACCTTGAGTACTGTGTGCAGTTCTGGGCACCACAGTACAGAAAGGACATTAAACTGTTGGAGAGTGTCCAGAGGAGGGCAACGAAGATGGTGAAGGGCCTAGAGGGGAAGACATATGAGGAGCGGCTGAGGTCACTTGGCCTGTTCAGCCTGGAGAGAGGAGGCTGAGGGGGGACCTCATCGCAGTCTACAACTTCCTCGCGAGGGGGAGTGGAGAGGCAGGGGACCTATTCTCCGTAATCACCAGTGACAGGACCCGCGGGAACGGTGTCAAGCTGAGGCAGGGGAAGTTTAGGCTAGACATCAGGAAGAGGTTCTTCACCGAAAGGGTGGCTGCACACTGGAACAGGCTCCCCAGTGAAGTAGTCACTGCACCAGGCCTGTCTGAATTTAAGAAGAGATTGGGCTGTGCACTTAGTCACATGGTCTAAACTTTTGGGCAGACCTGTGCGGTGCCAGGAGTTGGACTTGATGATCCTTATGGGTCCCTTCCAACATGGGATATTCTATGATTCTATGATTCTAAGATTAATTTATCTAGCTGCTTAAATCCACAGTTTAGATCCTTCACACCTTTGCTTACCTAACCTAAGGATGTCTAATAATCAAAGACATTTGTGTTTCTGAAATTACAGCTCTTAGGAAATTAAATGCCATTTTTCTGGTAAGTACTGTAGTCTTAATCCTGCTGCTGAGACCAGAATTACAGTTAGCCTTATAAACCCGATAGAGACACATATGTAAGGTATTTTTCAGTGACCTGTTACCTTGCTAATTTTCACAGTACTATGTAGAGAGTGGATGGCTTTTAATCTGACTGCCTGAAATAATGATCTCACAGTGAGTCAGACTTTGGAAACTGAGTTCTCCAACTCCTTCCATTCATTATCTTCTGCTTCATATTTAGGAGCTAGTAGATTGAAGTAATCGAATACTTTGATTAAAACATACTGAAATATTGAAAATAATAAACCCAAATACAAATGAGGAATAAGAATTTTTCTTGACAGAGTGGACCAAAGATGGTAAAGAAAACCATGCTAATAAATCTCAGCTAAGAAACAAATGTAAAAGGTTAGTAGACTGAACAATTTTAGAGGCTGGACTCTAAGGCAATACTGATCTTGAGAACAATACAGTCATTGAGAAAGATCTGATAGGTGCCAGCCCCTTGCTAAGAAGTTACGTAAGATGATCCAAACAGTGAGAATCAAATACTTTTTTGATACATGTAATTTTCTCAATCTAAGCATGTACATGTTCAGGTAATGGTATGTATATAATTGCCCACAATAACACTAATACACTTTTACAATCCCATATATTCACACAAGGAAAAGAAAACAACAACAACAACAACAACAACAAAACAAACACAAACCACTTTTCTTGAAATTTATTATTAATGTTAACTATCACTGTTCCTTTGCCATGTATTTTTGATATTATTGTTTTCTCAAATATTTAAAATGTTCCAGCTGAATATGAGGGGTCACTTCTTTCCTGTGAGGGTGACAGAGCTCTGGAATAGGTTGGCCAGAGAGGTTGTGGAGTCTCCTCTGGAGATATTCAAAACCCACCTGGATGCCATCCTGCACAATGTGCTGTAGGTGATCCTACTCGGCAGGGGGGTTAGACTAGATGATCTTCGTAGGTCCCTTCCAACCTCGGCCATTCTGTGATTCTGTGATCCACAGCTGAGAGTACTGTACTCTATTTGTACAGAACCAGGGTAATAAGTAGAGTTAATTGTGCATGTGTACTTTGAAAGGACAATGTACTTGCACTTGGGACAAATAGTGTCCGAGTTCCCAGCTTTTCTAACATACCCAAATGCTAGAGCAATGCTGATTAAGTGCACAGAACCAAGGATAAAACCAAGCAGAAAACAGAATTCCAAAGCCAAATCAAACTAACAGCACAAAAATGTATTCCCAAATATTAATAATGAATTCTTCTGGGCTGAATCTCACCATAGCTAATGGCAGTAACATAATGGAAAATACATTTTTTTGTTTGTTTTTCTTTTTGTATTCATGAACATGTTAGGTTCACTTACATTAAAGTTCTATGGAATAAAGTTGTTCAGTAATCTAAAAGCACTGCATTTTGATGTGTAATTGGAACCAGAGTCATTCCCTGTTCATTGAACAGATTTCACTGAGATGAATGTATTGTAGATGAATGTATTTTATTATGTCCCAAATATAATTTCTTAATGTTAATTGTGCTGTCAGAGAATACCTCTGTGATCTTTTGTTACTGCATAACTCATGACCTGTTCCGCTTTAAGTTTTTCTGTTGCTGTAGCTGGAATGATGACATTTGATTTGAATTGTTGATCTGTTCAAAGTGAAAATCACTAGATGAGTCATTGGTTTCTGCTCAAATGCTTTCATGTTTACTCCCTAAAAATTTTAAAAGGGGCACGACAGTAAACTTTATTAGCACCTAACTGCTTGATCTTATCTTGCAGTAGATATCCATTCAGCTGAGAATTAACAATCTATATCCTTTTCTACGAGATGCTTCAAGTATCTTTCATCTTGCCATAATAAAAAAATATACGTATGCTCAATAATATTTTTTTTTCTTGGTATCATCACTGTATTTGTAATAATTAAAAAATAATAATTATCACTATTCATTACAATAGAGCAGTTGTTGTGGGAATTAGTGAGAGAATGTAATGTATATCCTATAGGAATAAAATTATTTTTAATTTATCAGAAAGATGTGGAGTATCCACAATACTATGAAAATTAATAGTGTGTGTCCATCTTGAATGCAAACAGAATAGAGACACAATATCTTCATTACTGATGACAGTGATCATGAATTCTTTGCAAAATTAGTGCAAAAACAGGGCCACAGGATTGATAACTATATGAGATTAGATAGTTTAAAATAATTGCACCTCTGTTAACAACAGAAAGACATTTCCTAAGAATTTATCCAGATCATTGATATTAATTTTAATAAATAGCTTGGAAAATTGGAGACATTTCAGAGTCAAGGGAGAAATCCAATACAAGAGAACTGCAAATATTAAAGGAGATGACTAGACTCATAAATTGGTCAGTTTGAAATTTAAGCTGCGCACCTAATGAGCAGGTTGTTACATGCTACAAATGTAATAGTTGGAGTTGAGCTACAGCTGTTTTTCTTTTTAAAGAAATATCCAGGATTAGTTATAAAATATACTTAGTGCAATGCTTTTTCTTCTTCCTATATGTATACTGATGTCTTATCTGCTTTTATCTAGTTATAAATTCCACCTTTTGGATCTTTTTACATTTGTATATTAAGTTGCAAAAAAAACCCACTCTTTTCAACATTATTTTCCTAATTATTGACTAAAGTTTTAGTCTTTCTTTTCAGAAATAAAATCACTAGCATTATCTTTAATTTTAAGGTGTATTATTTATTTATTTATTTTATGTTCCTGTCTCTCTTATATGAAATATCCCTAATACATATAAAGGATTTTCATATAATCTGGAAGGGAAGCTATGACAAATAGTCAAAATACTTTTGGTGAAGGATTGAAGAAAAGGAGAAAACTCAACAGATTTTACATGTGTGTTATGTAATCAGTTACCTTTCATTTAATTTTTGGCCTTCCTGCTTTTCAGGTAAAGAAAACTTTATCTTACTTCATCACAGCATTAACTACCAAGATTTGAGAATATTTTGCTCATTGCTTCTGAGGATAGAGTTCTCTGTTCTGTGTGCCTGGCTCATGATCTTAATTCCCATATTACCTTACATTTGCTTCATCAAAGTATACGCAGTCTGTACAGTTGTCTGTACAGGTGAAATCAGAATCACTCTATGTATTATCTTTATCAACCACTTCTCATTTTTTTGAGCCACCTCAAAAATATTTTTTTTGCATTTTCTTACAGATTACAAAAAAAAAACAACCACCACACACACACACACACACAAAACACCAATAAAAGGAGTACGTTTTAAATAATAATAAATAATTAGAGTGTCATTAGCTAATAATTTACATTTCTCTTCCTGTTGCATGACAATGAAACTGTATTTAGGTAGAGGATTGAAGATCATCACTTCATGCAGGTCTTGTAAGTAGTGCCCTGAAGCATGGTGATGAAGTCACATGTTCTCCAAAACACAAAAGATCCTGGTAGAAAAAGCTGGTTGCATTTGCACATCCTCGGAGCAGTGAATTGCTTCAGCTACTTCCTTCCTTGTGACAAGGAAATATGGCAATTCTCAGTAGAAAATAACTATATACTTTACTGTCTAGCCCTGAGTGTTTTCAGCCAGGAAAGATGGTTTACAAAAAAGCTGAATCACAGCAAGAATGTCTGTGAAGAAGAAACTTCAGATATCTAGCCACATTCTCACTGATTCTAACACAGGAATTATGAGCTTAGTTTATTTTGGTGCTGAGTAGCTTCACTTGCCTATCAGAGTCTATACTAATTCAGTATTTGCATTCTGATAATATTCCCTTTACATGAAACTGCTAAACAATTTACGATCAGTTTTCGCACTTATTTGATGGTGGCAAATACAGTGATGCAGGTACATGTGTGCCTATACAGCATTTTTAATTTGTTTCCCAAAGTTTAACAGAGCATCTTGCTTAGGGTCCATGTAAGGTCTGGCTTATTTCAATTTCAATGGAGACAAAGCTGAAATCCTCATGGATGTTAGCTCCTCTAGTGAGGAAAGTGGAAGATATTCAGAATGAGCAGCACTGACAGAAACTGTATCTTAAAATAAACAGTATAATTTGGGGTAGACGAAGCTAAAAAATACTCAAGTAATGGCCTGTATCTGGGCATTCATTCATTACTTTAATCAAGAAAATGCAACATATGACCTCATGAGCTATCCATCTATACTCTTTTCCATAGCAGCTGGGACTGAGGTTGCTGCCAACTGGTTCATGTGAGATGGAGTTATCATGTCTCCCTGCACCATTCTGTCTTTTGGACCCCAAGCAGAAGAATGCTTAGTAGCATTAATAAAAAGGTATCTGTGAAAATAAAAGTGCAAGAAAATTTCAGTTTATTTATATGACTGACAGGAAACAGATATTGTCAGGCTAAGTGCTCATGTTGGAACTATGTAGTTAGACCCTGTTGGTTGCCAGGTTAGTGACAGGCAGTTAATTTCTTCCACGCATTTCCATTTTCTTTTTCTCAAAAGCTTTCCTATAAAACAAAAGAGAGCTTTGTTATAAGATGTCACTGAAATAGAAGACAGAAAATTAACTGGCACACTTATGCTGGGTGATCTCAGTCACATTTATGTGAGATATATATAAATTTAATCACTTATAATATTTTTAAAAGGCAAACTAAATTTAGAAAATACTGAATGCTTTAAAATGGGTTATAATGACAACTGATGATGCATATACATGCTTACGTAGAAAGCCTTATTATCTGACAAAGCAAACCCATTGTGGTGTTTGTGATCCCACCCTGCACCAGAAATATATTGTCTGTGGGTAGAAAAATAATAGTGTTTTAGTGGGACACAGCACTATACCACAATTTAGCGCAAAAATGAATGGAAGTATTGTATGCAAGGATATCACAGGGGAAATTTTAGTAAAACAAGTTGGAATCTAGCCAGAAAAATGGAAATTAATATCTACACTTTAAAAAAAAACAGCAATAACCAACCAACCAACCAAACAGCCCATGCCCCTCTCCAATAAAATTTAAGTAAAAATAAAAATCCCAGTCACTTTAGTATTTATGAAGAAAATAACGATAATGCCAGTTAGTTATCATTTGTCCTTAAGGGATTTTAGGTGAATGAGTGATTCTGCTAAGTTCAACGTATCTGAAGTCAGGCATGTACCCAAATGATTTGCACCATTAGGTCTGCAGACCAAGATCACTGAGTCTTAACTGAGGCAGGACAGCACTTCTACTGCTGATGGCAAAACGCACATCATATAGGAATCTCGTGCTGTTGGACTCCAGTAGTTAGCCAGAAGGCAAAGTGCCTGTTTTATTGCTGCAAAAATGTAGAGTTCTTCTTCAGACAGGCTAGTATGCTATCACTGCAGGATTTATAGTTTTTGTGTAAGTGGTTTTCCTGATAATTTTGACTGTTGTCAAAACTGGCTTGCTTCCAGTGGTGGAATTTTCTGTGACTTTCCCCAGTGCCTTGAGCAACTTTCTGTTTTAGATATACCTGTCAATATGGGCACAACCTGAAGCACAGGAGGTTCCATCTAAACATCAGGAAACACTTTGTGAGTGGCTGACCACTGGAACAGACTGCCCAGAGATATTGCGGAGTCTCCCTTGGAGATATTCAGATGTTGTCTGGACACGGTCATGGGCAAGCGGATATAGGTGTACAAGCCTGAGCAAAGTGATTGGACAAGATGACCTTCAGAGGTCCCACTCAACCACATCCATTCTGTGAACAGAGTTATCACTCAGGTCCTTTGGTTCATTCATATATGCTTGTGTGACAGAGCAACACACCTGTAGGGGAGATGCTATGGCACTTGCCCTGGAAGAGTTTATTAGCTATGTGCAGTTTCTGTTCACAGTAATGTCTACTCAATGCAGGATTTTCCTGCAAAATGAATTTACCTGGAGAAATGTAATAGAGTGGTGATGACCACTCTCTGTGAAATTGACATTGGAAAGATTAACAGTGTAATTCTTAGACATCATTACTGGCAGAAGCATGGTATTAAGCAAATGAAGTCCCTAGTGTTTAAGGTTCCAGGAAGCACAGATGTACAGAGAGATTTTCTTGCACTGGGGCAGCTTAAATGTCTCAATTATGCTTGTATTTCTATTACAGCATCTCTTTGCCAAATGTAATTCCCAGACATTTGCCCATACTTATGAGGACATCTTTATCTTGGCAGCTAGAAAACATCTAAAATGTCCATTTTGACATTCTGAGTAGAGGTGCTTTTCTAATGGGATGTAATACTTGTTCCATGAGGAAAAAAATCTCGGGAGGTGTGATGTGACATTTTGTACTTAGTATTAATAATAAGAGAAAAAAATACAAAAAGCTTCTTATTTGACATGATTCTAAATCCTTTGCAAGCATTTAACATGACCTGGGAACATTTTTTTGAATGTTTCACAAAATTCCCAGTGAATAGCAAGGGCACAATTAATCACATAAGTAATTAACAGCAACTGAAAACTGAAGGTGAAATAAACAAAATCCACTGGTTAAAAATTTACACCTACTCACCTTAGTTTTTAATTTGGCACTAATGGTGACCCCATATTGTCCCATGTTACAGCTCAGGCCAGACCCATGCTGAAATGGAGGCCTGGGACAGGTGTGGTGGTGGAAGCAGGGGGAATGGCTGGGACATCAAAGTAAATTGGTGCCTCCAGGGCCCTGACATGCACTGTGCAACCTGCCAAGTGAGGTGAGCAGAAGTACATGAGCTGGAGGAAGTGCAAAATTCTACACACATAGGGGCTTGCTCGACTTTTCTTGCAGATTAATAGAATCATAGACTGGTTTGGTTTGGAAGAGACCTTAAAGATCATCTAATTCCATCCCCCCTGCCATGGTCATGGACACCTCCCACTAGATGATCAGCTGACTGAGGATCGACTTCCCTTTAGATTGGGTTGCTCAAAGCCCCGTCCAACCTGGCTTTGAACACATCCAGGGATGGGGCATCCACAGCTTCTCTAGGCAACCTGTTCCAGTGCCTCACCAAGCTCAGAGTAAATAATTTCTTCCTAATATCTAATTTAAACTTACCCTCTTTTAGTTTAAAGCCATTAACCCTTGTCCTATCACTATACTCCCTGACAAATAGTGTGGGAAGCCCCAGCTTTCATGTAGGCCCCTTTAACCACTAGAAGGCTTCTATAAGGTCTCCCTGGAGCCTTCTTTTCTCCAGGCTGGACAACTCCAACTCCTCAGCCTCTCTTTGTAGGAGAAGATTCTTTTATCCTTGCATCAAATATAACACCTCCAAGGCTAATGACAATGTAGGTGATGGAACTACCATTACATCCAATGAGAACTGAAAAAAAAAAAAAAGCATCTTTTTTGAATTTTGCTTATTTTTTTATACATTTTTTCAGCTAGAACTCCTCTCTGATAACATCTGCTGAATCACAAGGTGGGTGAAGTATAAGGTAGATTGACAGATCCAAAGGTTAAAATACGCAACAGAAAACAGTCTTTCTAGGCAGCAATCCTAGGTATAGAATTAGTTTAAGACCTGTTGGTTGGCCTATAGTGACAGTTTTACCAGTAACCTCTATTTGTCCTCTAATTAATTAATGCATGCATAGTAATGAACATTAGCGTAAAAATCAGAATTAATTCCATACATGAATTCTGATGTACCCATCTATAATTCCAATTGAGACATGAACTAAGTTTTGGAGCTGGTGTTAAGATATTTATTGATTAAGGTATTTATATGGGTCTTTATGAGTAGTTCCACTAGAGTTAGCACAACTAAAGGCTGTTCTTAGTCCCCAACTTTAAAAAAAAAAAAAAAAAAAAAAAAAGGTTACACTGGTATTTCATTCAAGAAAAGGTGTTCCAGAACTGAAATACATGAAGTATAATTATGTTCAAGATAAGACAGTCCTGTGAGCTGCCTCCATTCCACGTTTCACAGTTCTGAATGATATTTTTACAGTACAAAAAATTTAAAGTGTTTAATTAGACATAAAGTTTTCTATTTAATTAATAAATTTTGAATGTGTGTCTATGTTAATGAGAGCCAATGACAAATTGCATATGAAAAGATAAACAAGAATATTCCGATTCTGCCCTTTGAATTAAAAAAAGACGTATACATTTTTGCAAAGTGCTGTCAAAACACAGGGTTCTGTCTTCTACATTGTGTTTGCATATGTATATTATTTAATTTTGATTTCAAAATTTATATAGTCATAACAAATCTGGGAGGGAAGCAGATTTCCTCTTTGTGTGGAAACATCTTGAACTTACTTGTTTTCTTCTTCCTATGCAGTGAAAAGAAAACAAACACTCTGATGTTTCCTTTGAAATAAAAGTATTTAAAATTTCAGATAATTACAAATGTTTTATTTTAGTAAAGCAGAAGCAATTAATGTTGATATTGATGTAAAGGTATAATAAAACTGAAAGCATCATACCGCTATGAATGTTAGAAAGTTCTTTTCTTAAAAACATTAACATGGAATTTTTCTGCATGATGTCTGCAATTTATCACGTATCTTTTCCCCCCAAGAAAATTATTCAAAATTGACACATTTCTGTTAATCTTGTGAGTGACCTTTGTCATCAACTTTTGGGCTATTTCTACCTTAAAGACATTTTGCTATGAACTTTTAGAAACTAAAACGTCAAATAACTTCCCCCTCCCAAAAAAACAAAGCCAAAACACTTCTACCATGTAACATTTTATTTTTAGAGACCCACATGAATAGCCTGATTTGCACAAGTGCTGCACATTCAGCATTATCTATCTGTGGGAATTGTTGGGTACTTGATGCTTTTTAGAAATCACAAGAGGATCAGCTGAAAAGTAATACTTAAGAAGAAGAAAACAGGATATTTCTATGTGAACATCATGCTCTTGTGATAAACTTCTCCGCAAATTTGTCAGCTCTGGTGTGCTATATAACACTTTTCTCCATACAAAAACAATTTAATGAAGGGCACTTATATTAGTTTAAATAGTGTTAATTTGAACATCTAAATCTAAAAGAAGGAGCATTCTTTCCTTTAGAAGTTGTTAGATGAAATGGTGCTGAGTTATGCTATTTTGTTTGAAACCAAAGACCATATCATAACTGTATACGTTTGAAATATATCTTAATACCTCCAAATTTTGATATCTAAAATAATCAAACTGTTTTCTTCTGTGTTCAGATAAAATAAATCTCTCTAATGTTAGGATTCCTATATATTTCAATTATTCCTTTCTCACACTGTCTTTCACAGGCAGATGGAATAAATGCAATGAGTTTGCCCTGAAAGTCAAATGGCACTGCAGCTGAGATAGAGTTCAGGTCAGCATTTGTACCTTTGATCCCCATTTTTGGACTGAAATGGTTCACACTTAAAGACTTTTAGGTAGAAAGCCTTTGTAAAAGGTAGAAACATTTGTAGGTTTCTGCACCTACTCATGCTATTGTTGTGTAGAAAGCTGTGTGGGAAGACTGTACTGGGCCCTTATAGAAATCTGCTGGACAGGGCTCTGAGAGAGCCGGAAGTTCCTTTCCTAGTATTGGGTTTCTTTGGTATAAGGACAGGAAGGGCATTAAGAGTCTCTTATATTGATCTTGGTCTATCTGTTGAAATTGTCTGTTATATAGCCACACCAAAACAAAACAAAACAAAACAAAACAAAACAAACAAACAAAACACAGGACAGGCAGTGGATTTCTGTCAGATTTATAGCCATGTAAGAGAGCAAGAGTAAGAATGGTCTTTCAGCACATTGTGATAGTATACAAAGTTCAGCTACATTCTTTGAGGTTTCTTTTATATTTTTTTTCAGACTGTCCCTTCATCCTATGTCATTTGCATTGTTGATTTGTACCCTGCTCCTCAGGGGACATGAAAGTATGTAGCTGCTCATCTCTCTGTTCAGCTTTTATAGATTACTTTGATGTTCAAAATAAATCTCATTCTTTCTTTTCTTTTTTCTTTTCTTTTTTCTTTTCTTTTCTTTTCTTTTCTTTTCTTTTCTTTTCTTTTCTTTTCTTTTCTTTTCTTTTCTTTTCTTTTTTCTTTTCTTTTCTTTTCTTTTTTCTTTTCTTTTTTCTTTTCTTTTCTTTTCTTTTTTCTTTTCTTTTCTTTTCTCTTTTCTTTTCTTTTCTTTTCTTTTCTTTTCTTTTCTTTTCTTTTCTTTTCTTTTCTTTTCTTTTCTTTTCTTTTCTTTTCTTTTCTTTTCTTTTTTCTTCTTTTTTTCCTTCTCTTCTCTTCTTTTTCTCTTTTCCTTTCCTTTCCTTTCCTTTCCTTTCCTTTCCTTTCCTTTCCTTTCCTTTCCTTTCCTTTCCTTTCCTTTCCTTTCCTTTCCTTTCCTTTCCTTTCCTTTCCTTTCCTTTCCTTTCCTTTCCTTTCCTTTCCTTTCTCCTTTCCTTTCCTTTCCTTTCCTTTCCTTTCCTTTCCTTTCCTTTCCTTTCCTTTCCTTTCCTTTCCTTTCCTTTCCTTTCCTTTCCTTTCCTTTCCTTTCCTTTCCTTTCCTTTCCTTTCCTTTCCTTTCCTTTCCTCTCTTTTCTTTTCTTTCTTTTCTTTTCTTTTTTTCTTTTCTTTTCTTTTCTTTTCTTTTCTTTTCTTTTCTTTTCTTTTCTTTTCTTTTCTTTTCTTTTCTTTTCTTTTCTTTTCTTTTTCTTTTTCTTTTTCTTTTCTTTTCTTTTTCTTTTTCTTTTTCTTTTTCTTTTTCTTTTTCTTTTTCTTTTTCTTTTTCTTTTTCTTTTTCCTTTTCTTTTTCCTTTTCCTTTTCTTTTTCTTTTTCTTTTTCTTTTTCTTTTTCTTTTTCTTTTTCTTTTTCTTTTTCTTTTTCTTTTTCTTTTTCTTTTTTCCTTTTCTTTTTCTTTTTCTTTTCCAGAGAACATCACACTAATGTATCTGTTTTGTAAGTCTGCAGTGAAATTCCAGGCAAGAGAGTAAGAATCTGGTTTTACAGTTTTGCCAATCATTCAGCTGATCAAAACATTTAGATAGAGGCAAATCAATGGCTTAAAAATAAACAAATAAATAAATAAATATGAAAATATTTCCTTTTTTTAGCTTAACATAAAAACATCGGTGTTCACAAAGCTCTCAAACTTTGTTTCACAATTTAATGTTTTCTTTATTTTAACTTTCAGTTATTCTGTCCTTTTAAATTAAACTGACAAATCAATTTTCAAATATAATTTCAAAATTAATTATTGAACCATCATGTTCTGAACATTTTAAAAGTAAACATGAGTTTAGTTATGTTTAAGGGTTTCACTTTTTTTTTTTTTTGAGGGAGGTCTGCAAAATTTTTGCAAATTTGATCCAGATTCAGTAGTCATTCTTCAGACTGTGATTAAATTATGTTTTAATTATGATTATTTTTTGATTTTTTTAAATCTCTAAATACTTCACAAACGTCAAAATATATTGTCTTACATTAAAAAGTTAAGATGAATAATATGTCATGGGTTACTCTAGTCTATCCAAAAGGAAAACATATTGCTTATTCTTTGATTAGTTTCTCTTTTTTTTTTTTTTTACAAATCCTTTATTATCTGCTCTGATTTTCTCTGATTGATTATCTCTCTTTTTTTTTTATCAAATCAGTTAGTTCACACTGAAGTATCAAACTACATTTTAGCCAAACACCTCCTCACTTTCCAAGCGCATTCACAAGCAGCACCCACTTTATGTTTGAATAATTAAATGAAAAGAAAAACACCATTTTAATTAAAATGATTGCAAAGATTATAAATCAGGAAAGCATTTCTCTGTGCTTTGATAATATGTAAGGTATTAAATATTTTTGAAAGCAAACCAGCTCAGGGACATAATCAATAAGGACAGACTCTCTATTTAACATTTATTTTGAGCTGTTGAGTGATTTTTAGAACATTTCTATCCTTGCCAGATCAGTGTATGTTGGTTCATATATTAATTGCATATTTCAGGAATAATGTGTTTTTAAAATGATATTTCATTTTTAAGTGGGTCTGAATACAAAGATTGGGTATAAATCTACAGCTCCAGGAAGTGACAGAAAATACAACAGACTTAATAAAATTCATGCCTGAGTTGCTATTGCAGCTGTCTATCTAAAGCAATACTAATAGGTTGAGTATTTCACCCTGGAATAAAATCTGTTGCTTAGTATATTAAAGAAGCCTGATGCTTGAAAGGAGATGTGTGATGTAATTGTTACTATTAGCAGCAAAGCATGGCTTGATGTGTTTGGCTTTTCAAAACCCACGTCCTGGGTATATCTCAGCTAGAGCTGAGTAATAATCCAATAACTCTTTTGAATTTATTTCCATTGTTAATAAATTTTCTTTAGATAAATTCCCAGAACTTTAGCATGAGATTATTGATAATCCTTATTATTATTATTATTATTATTATTTGTATACTAAAGATGAATTCAGTAAATAGATTTACCAGCAGGAATTTCTTTGGAAGAATATTAAATTGCTGCTAGGCAATTGTAAAGACAGAAGAAAGTCACCAAGTCCTTGACTTAGGGCAAGAACTGCTCTGCAACAACTAAAACTTTGGTGTGTTATCACCATTATTCTCATCCTTAATCCAGAACACAGCATCGTATCAGCTACTAGGAAGAAAATTAACTCTATCCCAGCCAAAACCAGGAGAGGGTTAGATAGAGGAGTAGTTAGAAGTCTCTTGTTTTGACTCCTTTTTTACAAATGTTGCAACTTATGTAAGTGAATATGCAGAGCAGGATCAAGCTGCCCTTGCGATGGTAAAGGTGTGTATCTGACTTCCCTGTGATGTACTACTGGATCAGCAGCACTGAATTTCTGACTTGACATTGCTACAGAACCAGCAAGAATCCATGATGTCTGTGGAAGCAGAGCAGAATTTGTGAGATGTTGTGACAAATTGACTTATGTAGAATATATTTTTTTGAAAGACAGAGAATAATCTTGACATTTTGGCTGAGTAGTCCATTCTCCCAAGATCATGTTCTTTGGAAATGTTCAGGACTTTCTTGCTCTTGTTCAGGTTTGGTTCTCTACTGCAGCTACAAGGAACATTTTTTTCTTATGAGAAAGAAATAAGAGAGATGGATAAAACTGCAGAAATATGATCAGAAATATAGTAGTGTTAAATGGGATTGTTAAGTATTGTGAGTGAATTTTAGGTGAAACAAACTCGTGTTGCTTTGGTGTGTTTGTTTATTCCTAATAAAATGATAAATAAAAATAATAATTCTCTATAGAGAAGACCACTCAAAATATATACATCTTTATTTAATGGCTAGATACCTTAGTTTTGTAGAGCACAGTATAGATATATAAGGAAGTTCATTTCTACTCCAGTGTATTTGTACCACAGCTAAGTTCTGTTAACCTACATAAATAGAAATTAGATCATGATAAGATTTGTAACAATCTTGTGGTACACTTTCAAGATAGTTAATATAAAATCTATAGAAGCACTTCTTTCTAACTGAACTTATTTTGTCTTAATATCTCCCTTGATTAATTTTGTTTGGTCTGTCTGCTGCACATGTTATCTTGAATCATCTACCAATTGAATGAACAAGTCAACCATCAAAAGATTTGTGAGATGTTATTTGTAATGACTACCTTAATGAAATTAATGTAAGTTTCCATCACTGACAAACGGTAATAGTTAGTTGTATCTGTGTGTGTAAAGTCTGGTTCCATTACTGACACTCCATTTTCAGTTTAACTTCTGATTACATCCATTGTGCAGATTTTTTCAGTTCCCACCAAGCTCTTCATTCAATTTGATCTCCAGAATGTCAATTTGTTAGGTCCTTTTTATTTTGAAGCACTGCAGTACCTCAACTTTTGCCCAAAACAAAAATTAGAAAGGTTGGGATACACTTTTTATAGCTGCTCATTTTCACTTCAGTTTCCATGCTTATAGTAAAAGATTCTTGTGTGAAGTCTGACCTTTCATCTCTTTCGGGTTTCTATATTCTGTCCTTTATTTGTTAGCTGATTATTCCCCTGGAAAAAAAAAAAAAAAAAAGACTTTGCTGCCTTAAAATGGCAGAGCCAAACCCTGTATGGATGTTCTCATCTTGATGAGAGATCAGACATCAGAAAGACATGAGAGACCCTACTGATTTAGTTGGTTCTGCCACCCAGCCTTTTATTGTAAAATAGATTTTTAGATGCCACATTTAAGTAGAATTTTGAGCAGCCCTTTTGTTGCTTTAACTCCTGTTGCTTTAACTTGGACTGATGAAATGGACCATAAAATCAGAAATCTATAAACATATAAAACCCTATCTTATTCCACTGCCATGACTCATCCTTCCATCCTTCTTCCTCCCAAAACAAATTAACTTGCATTGAGAATAACCCACCTGGTTTATGGATAGGACTATAAGCAGATTTGAAGAGCCATTTGCATTGGCATATCCATTCCCATAATAACCTACCAGAAATAAAAATTACTGAAATCTCGTGAGTTTACAGCTGGGAGACAGCCTCATTTGCAGACTGAGTCCAGGTTCAGGAGGAAATCCGAGAGTGTAGGTGGTGATAGTGACTGAGAATTAAATACTCTGCAGGTACTAGCAGAAAGCATTTCATAGACATTTGAAAGTTTAGACCATCACCGGACAGTACAGTTTATTATAAATTTTGTCAGGTTAAAAAGCCCTTGTCATTTTGGAAGAGTGGATACCCTTTACATTTTGCCCTTTATGTGTAGGGGTCTGATTTTAGCGGTTTTGGTTACCTCTATAGAGATGATGATGATGATGATGATGATGATGATTATTATTATTATTATTAAAGTGCCTAGAATGCCTTAAAGTGCATGCTTCTACCCACTGACTATAACAGAATCCTGAAATGGAACTGGGGTGTGGATATCCACACTACAGATGTCCAGAGTTATGTAGAATAGTCCCAAACAAATTACATGAAAGAAATTTGAGGTGCTGTGTTTCCATTCAGTTCAGACATCAGTCACATCTGCTTATTCTGCAAGTTTTATTTATTTATTTATTTTAACCATGTAAATGTAACGTCAGAAACCTTTGAAAATTTGAATGCCATTTTCCTCTAGGGAAAGCTCAGAGAGGCTGCATCCTAAGTATTCATGTGTCTTTATGTCAAAATTCAGAAGTTCTCTTTCCCATTTGTTCTCCTGTCACATTCTTTAAAAAACTGATCTATTTGTCTCTTTGACAAGAACTAATTTCATGAGCATTTTGTTTTTTTGTTTTGGTTTTGTATCAAGAACTGGTTTAGATACCATCTTGCTAAAATTTATTTTACAAAAAGTTTTATTAAAAAAGCTATACAAGTAGACATTGAATTATTTTTAATAGGCTTGCATATTACACGCTTTTTACTGTTGTGCCTTCTGCTTTGAGTAATTCTGAAGTAAATTGATCAATTATTTTACAATTCTGTTCATTTATATGCTTAAGGCACTATTTTGATAAAAAAGCAATAGACTGTCAGAGACCATCAATGTGTGAGATGGATCTGAAACGTAAAGACATGATCTAAATTTCTTATACCTGCTTTTAGACATGCAAAAGCAAGATTTACAGCTAATCATAATTAGTTGAAAGCAGCTTCCTTGGAGTTCACCGAGATAGATTTTTTTTTTTTGTATGTATGTATACATATATATGTATTTAACAATATGAAGACAGAAACTCCCACCCATTCCACTACAAATACCTAGTTTATCTTACTGTTATGGATTTGGATTTTGGAGCAGCTGTTGACATAAGCAGGGAGTTACATTAGACACTTGGGCAAAATAAATGTCAAAAAATAACTAGCAACTCTGTGAAAGACTTGTGGTTCGGTTGATATAAATGCTATATTATTGTACAAGAAATTCCTTGGTCATCTCAACCATCTCTGTTCTATATCCACAGCAACTGTATGAACACACTGGACACTGAGTCACAGTATTACCCCAAACTTTCCATACATTTCTATCTTCTAGTCCTGAAGATGGGCCATAATATTGTATTGTTTTTCTGGACACAGCTAAGGAAAAAAAAAAAAAAAGGCTCTGAGTAGCTAGTAAATTCCAGTCATAAAAGTGTGACTGTTAAAATGGAATTGGTTAAATTAACTGAATAGCTTCTTCTCTGTATAGGGAAAGATACCAGTGTCATATTGGCAACCTGCTGATTGAGCAAAGTAACCTGGCTCCTGGCCAGAGCACAATATACTATTTACAAGGGTAGTAATTAAAGAACGAAATGATGAATGGACTTGACAGAGTAAAGCAATCAAAATAGAGATTTAGCTTCTTATCACATTCCCTGGTAAAATAGGATTCAGAGAAACACATTCCCATCAGAGCTAAGAGCAGTGGTTATTGTAAAGTAGATTTGAGGTTTAACTTATGTTTATTTAGTTTCATAAATGCTGCAAGTTTGCCTTATTGAAGTTCTAAGTGAATGTAGATGAGGGGTCAGCAACATCAATACAGACAAACAGTAAAGAGGAAAAATTTAGCCATGGTATACAGATCCATACAAGGACATTTTGTACTACATAAGCCCTGCTTCTGAGAGGAAAAAGATGTAATGTCTACACTTAGCATTAAATTGAACATATTTACTCAGTGGCACAGAATCCTTTCTTACAGTTTGCATCTATACAGTACTAAGTCAGAAATAAAATAAACCATCTCTAGAAGCACTATACAATTACCTCAAATTAAAATTTCCTTAGTTCAGGCAGCACTTTGAAAAGTCCAAGGAAACCATGAATTATCAGGGCACAGAAAAGCAATTTGCTTTCTCCTGTGATAGACTAAGTTTCCACGACTACCAGTTGTACATTGCTGGGACTAATTCCTTAAAATTAACATTCTGTATAATGTGCAATCCAACCATTTTTCTTCATTCAAAAATTTTGAATGTTTGATTTCTTATAATGCAAAGAGTAATTCTATGTATACATAGAATCATAGAATCATTAAGGTTGGAAAAGACCTCCAAGATAATCTGATCCAACTGTCCCCCATCCACCAATATTACTGTCCTGGTTTCAGCTAGAATAGAGTTAATTTTCCTCCTGGTAGCTAGTATGGTGATGTGTTTTGGATTTTGGATGGGAATTACGGTGATAACCCACTGATATTTTAATTGATGCAGAGCAGTGCTTACACTAAGCCAAGGACTTTTCAGCTTCTCACACTGTCCTGCCAGCGGGCAGGCTAGGGGCGCAGCAGGAGCTGGGAGGGGACAGACCCAGGACAGCTGACCCAAATTGGCCAAAGGAGTATTCCATTCCATTCCATTCCATTCCATACCGTCATGGTGAGCAATTATATGGGGTGGCTGGCTGGGGTGGGGGGACCGGCTGCTCGGAGATAGGCTGGGCATCAGTCAGCTGGTGGTGAGCAATTGCATTATGCATCATTTGTTTTGTACACGTTATTATTAGTAGTACTATTATCATTATTATTATTATTTTCCTTTCTTTTCTGTCCTAATAAACTGTCTCTATTTCAACCCACAGGCTTCATTTTCCTGATTCTCTTCCCCATCCCAGAGAGGGAGGGGGGAGGGTGAGCGAATGGCTGTGTGGTGCTTAGCTGCTGGCTGGGTTAAACCACAACAATTACCCACTAAACCATGTCCCTAAGCACCACATCCAACCTTTCCTTAAAGGCCCCCTGGGACGGTTACTCCACCACCTCCCTGGGCAACCCATTTCAATGCCTAACTACTCTTTCTGAGAAGAAATTTCTTTGAATTTCCAACCTGAACCTCCCCTGGTGCAACTTGAGGCCATTTCCTCTAGTCCTATAGTTAGCTATCTGAGGGAAGAGGACAACCCCTGGCTCCCCACACCTTTCTTTCAGGTAGTGGTAGAGAGCAATAAGGTCTCCCCTGAGCCTCCTCTTCTCCAGACTATACAACCCCAGGTCCCTCAGCCACTGTTCATAAGACTTTTGTTCCAGAACCCTCACCAGCTTTGTAGCCCTTCTCTGGACATGCTCCAGGGCCTCAATGTCTTTCTTGTAGTGAGGGGCCCAAAACTGAACACAGTACTCGAGGTACTCAGCTTGGCCTCACTGAAGCTGAGTACAGGGGTATGATCACCTCCCTGTTCCTGCTGGCTACATTATTCCTGACACAAGCCAGGATGCCATTGGCCTTCTTGGCCACCTGGGCACACTGCCAGCTCATGTTCAGGTGAGCATCAACCAACACCCCCAGATCCTTTTCCTCTGCACAGCTTTCCAGCCACTCTGCCGCAAGCCTGTAGCACCGCATGTCATCTTTAAACGGCTCGCCAGTGCCGCTGCTGGCTCCGCCTGCAGGTCAGCCTCCCTCTCAAGGGCTGCCAGGTCCTGGTGGTTCCCTCAGCTGCCTCACATGGCCTCGATGCCAGAAAAAAATGCCAACCCCCGGCTGTGCTGCAGCATGCATCTGCCCTGGAGCCAATCGCCTTGGCGAGTGGCTGCAAAAAATGTCAAGATATACAAAGGTGGGTGCGGTGGTTTTATCTTGCTGGGCAGCTGAACCCCACCACAACCACACTCACTCCCCCTCCTCAAAGGGAAAGAGAGAGAAAATACAATGATAAGGGCTGAAAGGTTGACATAAGGCCAGGGAAATCACTCAACATCTATCGTCAGAGGCAAACAGTCTCAGTATAGGGAAATTAATATAATTTATTACCTATTAATAACAAGCCAGAGCAATGAAAAACTAAAGGCAAACTAAAAACACCTTCCTCCCCATCCACCCTCTTCTACCTCCACCTCCCAAGCAGTGCAGGGGAATGTGGAATGGGGGCTGTGGTCAGTCCCTAACGCTTCATCTGCGTGGGCTTACCACAGGCAGTAGCTCTTCAAGAACTGCTCCCACGTGGCTCCGTACCACGGGGTCCATCCCCCAGGAGCAAACTGCTCCAGCACAGGTCCCCCACGGGTGGCAGCTCCCCACGGAACCCTGCTCCTGCATGGGCTCCTCTCCACGGGCTGCAGCTCTGTCCTGGGGCCTGCTTCTGAGGGGGCTCTCCATGGGCCGCAGCCTCCTCCAGGCCACACCTACCTGCTCCAGCAGGGGCTCCTCCACAGACTGCATCGTGGAGATCTGCTCTGCCGTGGGACCCATGAGCTGCAGGGGGATAGCGGGCTCCATGATGGGCCTCTCCATAAGCCACAGTGGAACTTCTGCTCCATGCCTGGAGCACCTCCTGCCCTCTTTCTGCATTGACCTTGGGGTCTACAGGGCTGTTTTTCACTCCTCACTATCCCAGCTGCTGTTGCACAGCATTTTTTTTTTTCCATTTCTTAAATCTGCTGTCCCATAGGCACAAACAACATCTCTCATTGGCTCAACTTTGGCCAGTGGCAGGCCCCTTTGGAGCCAGCTGAAACTGGCCCTTATCTAACATGGGGCAGCTTCTACATTCTTCTCATAGAGGCCACCCCTGAAGCCCTCTCTACCAAAACCTTGGCACGTAAACACAATACAGTGGGATGGCAGTGGAAGTGCCACAAATTTACACTGCAGTAGGCTAACAGAAGTCTAATGTAGGAGCTTTATGTGAGACTAAACTAGTCACTGAGGAAATAAACAGACCAAAAAAAAAAAAAAGCTTGAATCAGCCTTCAAGTTTGAACTGTCTTCTACAGATTGCCTTCTTGTTTCAGGATAATACTATACAAGAGTGTGATTATCAGTAGAATTTTGCTGTTGAATTTGGTAGTTCCCTTAAGTTTGTTATTTTCAAAGACTTACTTTATTGTTTTTTAAAGGAGACTGCTGGAATACCCGGCGTCCAATTTATCATGACAGAAAATTGTGGCGTAATGACCACACGGACACCAGGGTTCTTTTTGGATCAGTAACTGCTGCTACTTTACTGATGACATAGTTTCATTATTTCATGTTGCATCCCATATTCAGGACAGGCTCCCTTCTTCCATTCGCCACCCCACAGCAGTACTTTTCCACTAACTATTCATTGGTCAAAAACTTTGCCCGGCAACAGCAAACACCCAGCAACTTCCATGCCTTAATGGCTGGAAAACAAGCAACCCGAGACAACAGGGCGTCTCCTGAATCACCCTTCTTTGTTCCCTCTAAACTCTTTATATTCCTGATGGCCTCATCCTTAAGAGTCCGATGTTATCACCAACCATGGGGCTTGTCGACCCCCATGGCCACACTCCCACATCTCCCCCTTCTTTATTAACATAAAAAAGTGTGATTAACACAAATTAAGAAAGCACGATTAACACAAACTAAAACACAGAGAAAAACTACCAGGCATACTAATCCTATCTTTAACAAACTTTGTAACCACATCCCTAGGAGAGGTAGGCACTGAGTGCTGCCCAGCTTTGGCTGCCCCTCCAACCCCTGGAGTCCTGGTTTGTGGGTCCTGCATATGCCAGTGGAACCCTCCCATATGTTGTTTTTTGTTTGAGCTGGAGTCCAAACTGCAGAGGAGAGCACTGGGATCATGTTAAGGCAGATGATGAGACAGCCAGATGGACCCATCGTGCTGACACCCATCTAGGACCAGCTCCTGTTAAAACACAAGCACAACCTCGGCCCCAAGTTATTAGAGCGTAGGGCCCTTCCCAATGAACGGTGCTTTAATTTTTCTTACCATGACTTGTGTCCTTTCTTTAACTGAGTTTCTCCCAGATGTCTCCCAGATCTGTCACCTTTTCTCCTGCATGGACAGATGCAAGGGCCTTCCTCTGTCCATCGATTAAAAAATTTAACAACATAGCATGCTTTAACTATCTTTTCCTGGGGGTCACACTCCTACTCCCCCTTTTTTGTTTTAGAAGCTTAGCTTTTAGGGTACCATGGGCCTGTTCAATAGTTGCTTGACCCATGGGGAGAATGAGGTATACCCGTCAGATGTTGAATACCCTACTGTTGAAAAAAAGGTGGGTTCCATTGGTCCCACATCCTGGACCATTACCTGTTTTAATCATTTTTGGAACTCCTAATTTTGCAAAAGCTGACTGAAGATGTTTACACACATCCTTTGCCTTCTCTCCTGCATGAACAGATGCAAAAATACAATGAGAAAAGGTATCAATTGAAACATAAACATAGCAAAGTTTTCCGAATTCTGGCAAGTGTTTAACAAACAATCATTTAAGTCTATTACTATTAATGCCCATGACTGGGGGAGCACAGTTGGAGATGGTAATCCTGGTTGAAGTGCTCCCATATCTTCCATGACTTCATTGTTATCTGAGAAAAATTAAATCTCCATTTTCCATTCCTTTTCTTGATTACAAACACCGGAGAGTTCCAGGGCTAGTCGTGGGAACAATATGTCTTGCTTTAAGTTGTTAAGCAAGTCAGCCTTCGGGCTTTATGTATCCTATTCCTCCTGGATCAAAGGGAAACAGATCTGGCTCCTTCTCAGGACCTATAGGGCCTGGATCAAAAGGAACGTCCAGGTCACCAGGGGGTGTAACAGCAAAGGCCTGCGATGGCAGTACCAGCGGGGGGGCAATGGCGTAGCAGGTGGATTGGTGGATGAGCCTGCAGCTCCCTCACTATATGGCAAACCACACGTTTCTGATTGTGGTCGCACATGGCTCTTTAAGGCCTCAAAGATTGCTCGCCAGGTGCCGAGCAATCCCGCCACAACCTTGTTGTTTTTAGTAGCAGAGTCCCACACCTTGACCTCAATTTGGTCCCATGTTTCAGGATCGTAAACTGATTCATAATAAAGGGAAGAAGCTGGAAGGTTACCAGGACATTCTCTGTTTCTAAGGATATACGGTTCCCCATAACACGCAACTGCTTACCTTCGGCCAGTGAGGGGCAGTTGCATGCGCGGGTCCGCTTATCTCAGCTTGAGCCTCTTTCCAGCTCCGGTGCGCCTATTTCCAGCTATGTTCAGTACGAGCCTCTTTCCAGCAACTTTCAATAGAAGCTTCTTTGAGTGGTTTGTTGACTTTGGCAAAACCTGTCTTCATGACGTGATCAATATCCCTGTTCCTGTCTTGGTCCCCGTTCTGCTAGCCTGTCCCTATTCATTCCTTTCTTGGTTTTGTCTCTGTTCTGTTAGCCTGTCCTTGTTCCTGTTCTTCATGTCCCTGTTTCGGCACCATTTGTGGTGTAATGACCACACGGACACCAGGGTTCTTTTAGGATCAGTAACTGCTGCTACTTTATTGATGACATAATTTCATTATTTCATGTTGCATCCCATATTCAGGACAGGCTCCCTTCTTCCATTCGCCACCCCACAGCAGTACTTTTCCACTAACTATTCATTGGTCAAAAACTTTGCCCGGCAACAGCAGACACCCAGCAACTTCCATGCCTTAATGGCTGGAAAACAAGCAACCCGAGACAACAGGGCGTCTCCTGAATCACCCTTCTTTGTTCCCTCTAAACTCTTTACATTCCTGATGGCCTCATCCTTAAGAGTCCGATGTTATCACCAACCATGGGGCTTGTCGACCCCCATGACCACACTCCCACACTTCTCCTTCACCAAAATTTTATTATTATTTTGCAACTCCTTCAGCTGTCCACAAGGAATTTTGCCCCCCCCCCCCCCCCACCAAAAAAAAAAAAAAAGACTGTGGCATAGAGGTATAATTTCAGTTCACACCAGAAGACATTCTTCTCACTGAAGTACAGTTAAGCCCCACAAAGTGCCAAAAAACTTGCCAAAACTAATGTATTTACAAGTTAGTTTTACACATTGGCATTATTTACTTGTCTGGTCTTGCATTCAGGGCTTGATCGATCTGGGGGGGAGAACATGTAATGCCATGCAAGGTTGTTTGGTTGTATGACTGACAACATGACTTTAAAATTTTGAGCTGTTTGTACAGGAGCAAAACACAGAAGAGTACACTATCCCCAAGGGAAACATAGAAACTACCTGTTGCTTCTCAGATTTAAAGTTAAAAGGTGTAAGCATCTGTTAAGGTGTAAGAAAAACTGTAATCAGCTGTTCGAGCACAATTCTTACGGATACGTGAACATTTTCCTCCCCAATTTCCAAATTGGAGTGCAACATTTCTCATCATACTCTTGGATCAGGATTCTGATTCTAACAGTGGTTCCTAGTGCAGATTTCCAGAGAAGAGAGAAGCAAGCCAGTCCTGACTGCTTTGAATGAGATGGAGATAGCAAACAAATGTGAATGAAGAAAATAAACCTGTAGGAATGTTTTCAAGTAGTTGTCATTGTCCAAAAGCTTTAAAATTGGTTGAATCCTGGAAAGTTAATTAATTTAAACTCAGGTTGCATCACTGAATTTGAAGTAGTAAGATAGACTTGCACCATTCCAGAGCCTCAGTCACGGTTTAAATTGGCACTGCCTCTAACTTCACAAGAATGAAAGAGAAAAAACAAATCTTTCTACCTTGTCAGCTACTGGCAGACCTAGAGAAAGAAAGAACAGAAGTTGTTTAGTTTTAACAGTAGTGTTTTTTCAGGACATTTCACCAAATATGTAATATTGAGTAGTAACCAGACAACAAATGAAAGGGAAGATGAAACAGTAGAAGGTACTTTCATGGCCTTAATTTACATGGCAATTGACAGCAACCACAATCTGCAATGATTTATAAGTGCCTTACACCATTCACCCTTGAGACAGAAAAATGGGATTCCCATATTATGTAAGGGGAGTGCAATCCCTCTCAAAATACAGGAGTCTGGGGTATGCGACTGAGTACTGACAATCTAAAGACTAGGCAGCACCAAAGTCAATAGAGAAGGGAGGATGAGTCTCTCTGGACGTTCACATAACAGAAAGGAAACTCAGATTTTAGCCCTAAGCAACTATTGTTAGAGACAGGCTGGGAACTGGTTCTTTTCAAGCCAGGGACCATTTCAGCATCCTCAAAGCAAAAGAAACATTCAACTGCTCTGTCGAACCATGTTCCTAGCGAAAAAATTCTGGGGACCAGGTCTGGGGACCGAAGACTGTCCACTGCCATTTGGAGCAGCAGGTTTCTCCCAGAACCCCTTTTTCCCCCCATTTTATTTTTTTTGTTTGGGACTCACGTACCCGTGCCTCTAATGTTGACGTAGATTTTCCATCTTTTTTCCTTATGTCCTCTCCATGGTCACGTTGGTAAAACCACAGTGTGGCATGAGTTGTGTATCCACTCTCTTGTCTTCCTTGCACAGAAGGACGCTAAGGCCTGATACCTCAGACACTGGTTTGTACAGGTGGGGAGGAAGATAAGTTCTCTACGTTGGTGGACCTCTTCCAAAAGTTTCTTCACAGCTGAGACGCAGGCCTGTAGGGAAAATGAGAGACTTTCTTTGTACTGCCAGGATTGTTTAGCCAATTCATCCACTATGGGTTCCTAATGGTCTTTCCAGTGGAGGTGCCCCTGCTTTAGATGCCGGCCCATATCCTCCCACTCTACCTGCCACTCCTAACTATCTCACCTCTGGACAGATCTCTGGATGACACTCTGAAGTATTTGTTTAACCTTAGACAAAACTTGAAGTGTATTCAGGAGACATAACAATAAGAACATGCTGGTCTGAACATCCGAAGGATAGTCAAAGTTTTGGAAAGCTACCATAACACTCCTGGAGGTGAAGAAAGGCAGCGTGAACAAGTGGGAAAAGACACCTTCCTCTGACCCTACCTCAGAAACTATTAACAATTACACCTTTCACGCTTTTTCTTCAGGAAGAAAATCTATGGACAGGTCAGGGGGAAGCATCCAACAATATTTTCTTTCTTTAAAGTTATCTCCTTGAAGCTATAACTTCTGGTAATCTAAAGGCTTTTTGACTTGCATATTGTGAAAACAGCATTTCTTTTATGAACAGCACATTCTCACAATTTCCACTTAGTGAAAGTAACAGTAATACCACCAGTATTTATCCAAATCTGTTTCTACTTACCACAAGGCATAATTTGAGTTCACACTAAGGCACCTTTTTCACACAGTCTGTTGTTCAATCTTAACAAATACTTAAGAACATTCTTCAAAGTCAGGTTTATCTGTAAGCACTTCAGCTTCTGAGGTGTTTTTATTTTTATTTTTTAAGTTTTTTTTTATTTTATTATTTTTAAGGGCTGGAAAGGGAGCTTAGAATCCACGTAAGTAATTTCACTAAAAACAGAGAAGGTGAAGGAAGTACTCAAACTCCTCACCATTAAACAACTGTAGAACCCAGGAACACTTACCTGCCAGCTTCTGTACTTGAGTCACTTCCAAACTACTTCATAGTGAAGTCATACCACCAGGATTTTACTGTACTGAGAAGGCACCACCAACGTAGCTAGCTCAGAGTTACTAAAACTATTTCACAGAGATAGTAGAAAACATGAAGAAAAAGCAGCCTACTGGGGAACGCTGAATCCATTTCACCATGGTAGAAAAGCACCCTAGATAACCAGAGCCTCAACCTCCCCCTAGGAAGGCAATGCCCCATAAGTCCTCATGCTTCCTATACAGCAAAGGTCAAATGATCCACACCTGGCAGATTTCACTTAACACGGGTGGAGCCAAGAGACCTTGTGGAATAGGCTCATCTACCTGGCTTCGGTCTTTTAAGGTCAATTGCTCCTTATCACTAAGAGAAATAACCTGACAAGGGACTTAGTGGTTAGAGTTGACCTAATGAATTAACTACAAAAGGTGCACAAGGGTCATATTTCTGTTAGTCATTCTGTGAGGAAAATTAGTATAGAGCCTGTTAAAATAAATAAATAAATGAATAAAAGAAATAAAAGAAAAAATAAAATGACCTTAAAGGCAAAATTGCTATCATAGATTTTCATCTGTCTAGTGACAACAGATAAAGAATATGGCAATCAGAATTCCTTTTCTTGACATTAATGTTATTTAAATTTGCTTTTCTGAGATCTCTTCTTTATGTAGGACTTTTCAAAATCTAGCCCCATGACCTCTGACTACACTATTTACTTCAGCTGCGTATAAACTATCACGTATAAATGCTTATAACCATGTTCCTATAAATGCTAATAACCATGTTCCTAGCGAAAAAATTCTGAGGACCAGGTCTGGGGACCACAGTTCAATACAGGACCATTGCCAAGAACACGGTTCGACAGTGCACAGTCCAAACGCTTCTTAAACTCCGAGAGGCTTGGTGCAGTGACTACTTCCCTGGGGAGCCTGTTCCAGTGTGCAACCACCCTTGCAGTGAAGAACTTCTTCCTGATGTCTAGCCTAAACCTCCCCTGCCTCAGCTTGACGCCATTCCCACGGGTCCTATCACTGGTGACTAAAGAGAATAGATCGGCGCCTGTCCCTCCACTCCCCCTCGTGAGGAAGCTGTAGGCCGCGATGAGGTCTCCCCTCAGCCTCCTCTTTTCCAGGCTGAACAGGCCAAGTGACCTCAGCGGCTCCTCATACGTCTTCCCCTCTAGGCCCTTCACCATCTTTGTAGCCCAGGATCTTACTGACTTGAAGAAAGAAACTTTAATCTATCCTGGTTTGTTTACTAATGAAGGAGCACGAAAGAGACGCATGTCCTTGTCTCTGAAGTGGAGGTGAAGGAACAGCTAGTGCAAGGAACACAAAAATCAGTTGCGCCAGACTAATATGTGGTTGTATCTGAGCCTGGAGACTGCAACCCTCTTCAAACTTCCAGATCTAGAGGAACACTGGCTGCAGCCTAAAAGGCACGTGTACATAAGCTCCCCCAAGTCAGCCAATCTTCTTCCCATGACCTGCCAGGAAACAGCAATGTAGGCATGTAACCAAATTAAAGCCCAAACCTTCAGCCCAGTCCTTGGCCTGAATAGTGAGTGAGGATCCGGATCCTGGCATTTATACGTGATAGTTTATACGCAGCTGAAGTAAATAGTGTAGTCAGAGGTCATGGGGCTAGATTTTGAAAAGTCCTACAAAAAGAAGGAAATTTTTATTCATTTATTTATTTATTTTAACAGGCTCTATACTAATTTTCCTCACAGAATGACTAACAGAAATATGACCCTTGTGCACCTTTTGTAGTTAATTCATTAGGTCAACTCTAACCACTAAGTCCCTTGTCAGGTTATTTCTCTTAGTGATAAGGAGCAATTGACCTTAAAAGACCGAAGCCAGGTAGATGAGCCTATTCCACAAGGTCTCTTGGCTCCACCCGTGTTAAGTGAAATCTGCCAGGTGTGGATCATTTGACCTTTGCTGTATAGGAAGCATGAGGACTTATGGGGCATTGCCTTCCTAGGGGGAGGTTGAGGCTCTGGTTATCTAGGGTGCTTTTCTACCATGGTGAAATGGATTCAGCGTTCCCCAGTAGGCTGCTTTTTCTTCATGTTTTCTACTATCTCTGTGAAATAGTTTTAGTAACTCTGAGCTAGCTACGTTGGTGGTGCCTTCTCAGTACAGTAAAATCCTGGTGGTATGACTTCACTATGAAGTAGTTTGGAAGTGACTCAAGTACAGAAGCTGGCAGGTAAGTGTTCCTGGGTTCTACAGTTGTTTAATGGTGAGGAGTTTGAGTACTTCCTTCACCTTCTCTGTTTTTAGTGAAATTACTTACGTGGATTCTAAGCTCCCTTTCCAGCCCTTAAAAATAATAAAATAAAAAAAAACTTAAAAAATAAAAATAAAAACACCTCAGAAGCTGAAGTGCTTACAGATAAACCTGACTTTGAAGAATGTTCTTAAGTATTTGTTAAGATTGAACAACAGACTGTGTGAAAAAGGTGCCTTAGTGTGAACTCAAATTATGCCTTGTGGTAAGTAGAAACAGATTTGGATAAATACTGGTGGTATTACTGTTACTTTCACTAAGTGGAAATTGTGAGAATGTGCTGTTCATAAAAGAAATGCTGTTTTCACAATATGCAAGTCAAAAAGCCTTTAGATTACCAGAAGTTATAGCTTCAAGGAGATAACTTTAAAGAAAGAAAATATTGTTGGATGCTTCCCCCTGACCTGTCCATAGATTTTCTTCCTGAAGAAAAAGCGTGAAAGGTGTAATTGTTAATAGTTTCTGAGGTAGGGTCAGAGGAAGGTGTCTTTTCCCACTTGTTCACGCTGCCTTTCTTCACCTCCAGGAGTGTTATGGTAGCTTTCCAAAACTTTGACTATCCTTCGGATGTTCAGACCAGCATGTTCTTATTGTTATGTCTCCTGAATACACTTCAAGTTTTGTCTAAGGTTAAACAAATACTTCAGAGTGTCATCCAGAGATCTGTCCAGAGGTGAGATAGTTAGGAGTGGCAGGTAGAGTGGGAGGATATGGGCCGGCATCTAAAGCAGGGGCACCTCCACTGGAAAGACCATTAGGAACCCATAGTGGATGAATTGGCTAAACAATCCTGGCAGTACAAAGAAAGTCTCTCATTTTCCCTACAGGCCTGCGTCTCAGCTGTGAAGAAACTTTTGGAAGAGGTCCACCAACGTAGAGAACTTATCTTCCTCCCCACCTGTACAAACCAGTGTCTGAGGTATCAGGCCTTAGCGTCCTTCTGTGCAAGGAAGACAAGAGAGTGGATACACAACTCATGCCACACTGTGGTTTTACCAACGTGACCATGGAGAGGACATAAGGAAAAAAGATGGAAAATCTACGTCAACATTAGAGGCACGGGTACGTGAGTCCCAAACAAAAAAAAATAAAATGGGGGGAAAAAGGGGTTCTGGGAGAAACCTGCTGCTCCAAATGGCAGTGGACAGTCTTCGGTCCCCAGACCTGGTCCCCAGAATTTTTTCGCTAGGAACATGGTTCGACAGAGCAGTTGAATGTTTCTTTTGCTTTGAGGATGCTGAAATGGTCCCTGGCTTGAAAAGAACCAGTTCCCAGCCTGTCTCTAACAATAGTTGCTTAGGGCTAAAATCTGAGTTTCCTTTCTGTTATGTGAACGTCCAGAGAGACTCATCCTCCCTTCTCTATTGACTTTGGTGCTGCCTAGTCTTTAGATTGTCAGTACTCAGTCGCATACCCCAGACTCCTGTATTTTGAGAGGGATTGCACTCCCCTTACATAATATGGGAATCCCATTTTTCTGTCTCAAGGGTGAATGGTGTAAGGCACTTATAAATCATTGCAGATTGTGGTTGCTGTCAATTGCCATGTAAATTAAGGCCATGAAAGTACCTTCTACTGTTTCATCTTCCCTTTCATTTGTTGTCTGGTTACTACTCAATATTACATATTTGGTGAAATGTCCTGAAAAAACACTACTGTTAAAACTAAACAACTTCTGTTCTTTCTTTCTCTAGGTCTGCCAGTAGCTGACAAGGTAGAAAGATTTGTTTTTTCTCTTTCATTCTTGTGAAGTTAGAGGCAGTGCCAATTTAAACCGTGACTGAGGCTCTGGAATGGTGCAAGTCTATCTTACTACTTCAAATTCAGTGATGCAACCTGAGTTTAAATTAATTAACTTTCCAGGATTCAACCAATTTTAAAGCTTTTGGACAATGACAACTACTTGAAAACATTCCTACAGGTTTATTTTCTTCATTCACATTTGTTTGCTATCTCCATCTCATTCAAAGCAGTCAGGACTGGCTTGCTTCTCTCTTCTCTGGAAATCTGCACTAGGAACCACTGTTAGAATCAGAATCCTGATCCAAGAGTATGATGAGAAATGTTGCACTCCAATTTGGAAATTGGGGAGGAAAATGTTCACGTATCCGTAAGAATTGTGCTCGAACAGCTGATTACAGTTTTTCTTACACCTTAACAGATGCTTACACCTTTTAACTTTAAATCTGAGAAGCAACAGGTAGTTTCTATGTTTCCCTTGGGGATAGTGTACTCTTCTGTGTTTTGCTCCTGTACAAACAGCTCAAAATTTTAAAGTCATGTTGTCAGTCATACAACCAAACAACCTTGCATGGCATTACATGTTCTCCCCCCCAGATCGATCAAGCCCTGAATGCAAGACCAGACAAGTAAATAATGCCAATGTGTAAAACTAACTTGTAAATACATTAGTTTTGGCAAGTTTTTTGGCACTTTGTGGGGCTTAACTGTACTTCAGTGAGAAGAATGTCTTCTGGTGTGAACTGAAATTATACCTCTATGCCACAGTCTTTTTTTTTTTTTTGGTGGGGGGGGGGGGGGGGCAAAATTCCTTGTGGACAGCTGAAGGAGTTGCAAAATAATAATAAAATTTTGGTGAAGGAGAAGTGTGGGAGTGTGGTCATGGGGGTCGACAAGCCCCATGGTTGGTGATAACATCGGACTCTTAAGGATGAGGCCATCAGGAATGTAAAGAGTTTAGAGGGAACAAAGAAGGGTGATTCAGGAGACGCCCTGTTGTCTCGGGTTGCTTGTTTTCCAGCCATTAAGGCATGGAAGTTGCTGGGTGTCTGCTGTTGCCGGGCAAAGTTTTTGACCAATGAATAGTTAGTGGAAAAGTACTGCTGTGGGGTGGCGAATGGAAGAAGGGAGCCTGTCCTGAATATGGGATGCAACATGAAATAATGAAATTATGTCATCAATAAAGTAGCAGCAGTTACTGATCCTAAAAGAACCCTGGTGTCCGTGTGGTCATTACACCACAAATGGTGCCGAAACAGGGACATGAAGAACAGGAACAAGGACAGGCTAACAGAACAGAGACAAAACCAAGAAAGGAATGAATAGGGACAGGCTAGCAGAACGGGGACCAAGACAGGAACAGGGATATTGATCACGTCATGAAGACAGGTTTTGCCAAAGTCAACAAACCACTCAAAGAAGCTTCTATTGAAAGTTGCTGGAAAGAGGCTCGTACTGAACATAGCTGGAAATAGGCGCACCGGAGCTGGAAAGAGGCTCAAGCTGAGATAAGCGGACCCGCGCATGCAACTGCCCCTCACTGGCCGAAGGTAAGCAGTTGCGTGTTATGGGGAACCGTATATCCTTAGAAACAGAGAATGTCCTGGTAACCTTCCAGCTTCTTCCCTTTATTATGAATCAGTTTACGATCCTGAAACATGGGACCAAATTGAGGTCAAGGTGTGGGACTCTGCTACTAAAAACAACAAGGTTGTGGCGGGATTGCTCGGCACCTGGCGAGCAATCTTTGAGGCCTTAAAGAGCCATGTGCGACCACAATCAGAAACGTGTGGTTTGCCATATAGTGAGGGAGCTGCAGGCTCATCCACCAATCCACCTGCTACGCCATTGCCCCCCCGCTGGTACTGCCATCGCAGGCCTTTGCTGTTACACCCCCTGGTGACCTGGACGTTCCTTTTGATCCAGGCCCTATAGGTCCTGAGAAGGAGCCAGATCTGTTTCCCTTTGATCCAGGAGGAATAGGATACATAAAGCCCGAAGGCTGACTTGCTTAACAACTTAAAGCAAGACATATTGTTCCCACGACTAGCCCTGGAACTCTCCGGTGTTTGTAATCAAGAAAAGGAATGGAAAATGGAGATTTAATTTTTCTCAGATAACAATGAAGTCATGGAAGATATGGGAGCACTTCAACCAGGATTACCATCTCCAACTGTGCTCCCCCAGTCATGGGCATTAATAGTAATAGACTTAAATGATTGTTTGTTAAACACTTGCCAGAATTCGGAAAACTTTGCTATGTTTATGTTTCAATTGATACCTTTTCTCATTGTATTTTTGCATCTGTTCATGCAGGAGAGAAGGCAAAGGATGTGTGTAAACATCTTCAGTCAGCTTTTGCAAAATTAGGAGTTCCAAAAATGATTAAAACAGGTAATGGTCCAGGATGTGGGACCAATGGAACCCACCTTTTTTTCAACAGTAGGGTATTCAACATCTGACGGGTATACCTCATTCTCCCCATGGGTCAAGCAACTATTGAACAGGCCCATGGTACCCTAAAAGCTAAGCTTCTAAAACAAAAAAGGGGGAGTAGGAGTGTGACCCCCAGGAAAAGATAGTTAAAGCATGCTATGTTGTTAAATTTTTTAATCGATGGACAGAGGAAGGCCCTTGCATCTGTCCATGCAGGAGAAAAGGTGACAGATCTGGGAGACATCTGGGAGAAACTCAGTTAAAGAAAGGACACAAGTCATGGTAAGAAAAATTAAAGCACCGTTCATTGGGAAGGGCCCTACGCTCTAATAACTTGGGGCCGAGGTTGTGCTTGTGTTTTAACAGGAGCTGGTCCTAGATGGGTGTCAGCACGATGGGTCCATCTGGCTGTCTCATCATCTGCCTTAACATGATCCCAGTGCTCTCCTCTGCAGTTTGGACTCCAGCTCAAACAAAAAACAACATATGGGAGGGTTCCACTGGCATATGCAGGACCCACAAACCAGGACTCCAGGGGTTGGAGGGGCAGCCAAAGCTGGGCAGCACTCAGTGCCTACCTCTCCTAGGGATGTGGTTACAAAGTTTGTTAAAGATAGGATTAGTATGCCTGGTAGTTTTTCTCTGTGTTTTAGTTTGTGTTAATCGTGCTTTCTTAATTTGTGTTAATCACACTTTTTTATGTTAATAAAGAAGGGGGAGATGTGGGAGTGTGGCCATGGGGGTCGACAAGCCCCATGGTTGGTGATAACATCGGACTCTTAAGGATGAGGCCATCAGGAATATAAAGAGTTTAGAGGGAACAAAGAAGGGTGATTCAGGAGACGCCCTGTTGTCTCGGGTTGCTTGTTTTCCAGCCATTAAGGCATGGAAGTTGCTGGGTGTTTGCTGTTGCCGGGCAAAGTTTTTGACCAATGAATAGTTAGTGGAAAAGTACTGCTGTGGCGTGGCGAATGGAAGAAGGGAGCCCGTCCTGAATATGGGATGCAACATGAAATAATGAAACTATGTCATCAGTAAAGTAGCAGCAGTTACTGATCCTAAAAGAACCCTGGTGTCCGTGTGGTCATTACGCCACAAATGGCGCCGAAACAGGGACATGAAGAACAGGAACAAGGACAGGCTAACAGAACAGAGACAAAACCAAGAAAGGAATGAATAGGGACAGGCTAGCAGAACAGGGACCAAGACAGGAACAGGGATATTAATCATGTCACGAAGATAGGTTTGGCCAGCAATTGCTGATCCTAAAAGAACCCTGGTGTCTGTGTGATCGTTACGCCACAGAAAATTATAAATTACTTGATAAAAATAAATTCAAATTGACCATGTATTCTTTGCAATAACACAAATATTGCCAAATTGACAAATTTCAATCTATTGTGGAAATCACATTTTATAAGCAAGCCTACAGTAAGGATGTGGACCTAAAACAATGGGAAGTCCTTTGTATTTTATTTTAATTAAGGGAATTGGTGACATTCCATGGTCTGAGTTGCTATAGCAAGACATGTTTTATAGAAAAAGGGTGGAGAAATTGGCAGAATAATATTTCGTGCCCATGTACTTGCCTGTCTGGTGCTGTGTAATCACTGAAGTCAGAAGGAGCTGAGACTGGTCAGGAGTTTTTAAGTTATACCCTTTATTTTTCTCTCTGCTGTGGATGGTGTTTTTTTTTTTTTTTCTTTTTCTATCTCCCTGAATAGGTCCCATAACAGGATTAGGTGCATCTGTTTACATGCCCGTTAAATAATCAGCAACTGCTGAGTTGAGGATACATTGATACATAAGCAAAGTTCATGTCTTTTCTCCTTGCGTTTGATCTTTATAATGTGAGTGGCCTGATATTATCCAATTTATCTTATGCAAGGTACTCGGCACACACAAGGTTTAGCTGTAATTTACTAGGTTATAAGTATCTGTAGTCTCTGCGCTATCTGTAGCATTTTGAAGACATAAATTATTTGGTAGTAATTATTACTTAAAATGCAATGAATGCTTGTTTTCTGTGCGCTGAATTCAGAACAATTATGAAGCTGAGAACAAAGGTACTTGAGCAGTTTAGTGCTCTGTGGGCCTTTTCTCATAGGAAAATTACATTTGTGCATTTTGAATAAGTAATCACAAAAGTAAATATGTATTTCATGTATAAAAGTAGTATAATTAAAGAAGGTAAAAGATGTGTATTTTACCTCTCTAAGCTGCCCACAGTCCCTAGTCAAGCTCATTTAAATAGATCAGAAGATCATCATTGACACCAGTATGATTTGAATTGCTACCAATATTATTAGAATTATTATTAGTGTTGTTATTATTTCTTAGCTCAAAGGAAGGTTTTCCAGTTGATATACCAAATAAAATAGTACTGGTGAAAACTGAACCAGGCAGTAACTTGTCTGCTTGGAATAGAACCTCTGGCCTTAAAGCACACGTATATTTCTTGTAAAAATGGAATAGTCATATTTTGGATGTATTTTGCTTCTCTCCCGCCCCCCCTCCTTTTGATATTTCTCTGAGACATACTACGATAATTCTGATATACCAGTCTTGGAAAAAGAATTTCTAAAAGAAAAAAAAAGTCACAAAGGAAAATATCTTACCAGATTCCATGTATATTTGAATTGTGTGGTCATATTTCAGGTTCAAAATATCTCTCAAGAATTCACACTGGAACCTGGACAGAAAGTGCAATAGTTTCTGATCCACGTTCTTGATCTCCATCTTGCATCAGGAAAGCATAATGAATGTTGGGATTTTACTTTGAAAGGGAATAGGACACATCAAGGGAACACACTTTGCTCCTGGAAACTGGAGGAGCTTTTAAATCCTGCTGCATGTCATAAGTAACTCCTCGAGGCACTAAATAAACTACTCAAGCATTATACGTAACAAGGAAAAACATTTTAACACTTCTGTTTCTAGCCTTGTGGTTTCCAGAGAAGTATTATATGAGAAGTTTGGACATGAAACTGAACCAGTCATTTTCAGATTTGCTCACTACAACACATATTATGGTCTGCCACTCCAGAAACAATTATGGATCATTAGTTTTAATATGGAAAAATGAGTTGGCATTGTGCACAAATGGCATCACCTACACAAATGGCTTTGGGGATCTGGAAATCACATTTTTTTTTCCATCTGTGCTTGCAGCACAAGCCTGGTACCCCCAAAAAATTAATTGCAGTTTTGCAATTCACTTCAATGGGACTAAGATTTAATGACTGACTTCTTGCTTTGCATTTGCTGTGTTTTCTGTTGCCTTGCAGGTATGCATACACTTCTGTGATTTTTCAGTCCTTAATTTGCGTACTTTAGGTGTCTTGTGATAACTCACACTATTCAGAGAAATTCTTTTAAGATGTATTTTGGAACCCATTTGGTAACACTAATAAATACTTACTAAGTATTTAAAAAAACACTATTTCCAAGCATCGGATATTCATTGCACATCTAACAGTAATATACCATTTCACAGACTTTTCTGGTGAACAGAAACCTTAGACATAATGAAAGGACACTAAGAATGAAAGCTGTGGATAATGTTGTGCAGAGAGGGATTTCTGCATACAGAAACATTGGCTAACACTAGAGAATAAAGGTAATTTGCTACTTAGGCTTCTTGTTTATAAAATTTCTGATTTTTAAAATGTGCAAAGCAATTAATGTAATTATTTTTGATTAAAATGTGGGTGACTGAGCCCTAGCAAAGATTGCTCAGAGGGGGTGTGGAGTCTCTCTCCTTGGAGATATCCAAAAGCCATCTGGACATGGCCCTGGGCAACCTACTCTAGGTGTCCCTGTTTAAGTAGGGTGTTTAGAAAAGATGACCTCCAGACATCCCTTCCAACCTCGAGCATTTTGTGATTGTGTGATTTTGTGATTTAACTGGCTACAAATTATTTTCCAGAGTATATGCTACAACTCAAAGTAAATAATACAAAGGAGAAAAATATGATTGTCACATGAAATGTCAATATGTAGAAAACAGTATTGCAGAATTTGCAACTTTGTGCCAATCAACAACACTAATTACTTGATTCTTTTAGTAGGAAACTTTTAGTAGGTAACTAATCAAACCAGCTGGAAATATTAGAGTAATGAATGTTGAAGTAGAATTTAGAGTCTGAAATATGAGATGTGGACATATGTATCCTTGTTCCAATAGGGAACAGAAAATTATGTACAGAGAAAAGATTCCACATGCTGTACTGAGTTAAAGAATTGGAGCCATGCTGCTGATGAGTATCGTATGAGATACAGTCCCAATTTTGCTTCCCTACTTCAGATATAAAATTTGATATTTGTACAATAATGTTTCAGATGTCAATAGCATTGTAGCATAAGTTTCTCTCTTGTAAGGGCATTTGTTAGTATTCATTATTTATGGTTTGAGAAATTGAGACTATTGAGAAATATAGTCATGAATGGATGGGGTGTCTGTGAACTTCTGAATCAACAACACAAGAAATAGGAAAGGATAGTGTTAAAAGATTATGCATGTAAATATTTTCCACAGAATTAGGGACTTTGTATAGCAAAGCATCCATTTCATATTTTTTAATGATTGTGATGATGACATCCAATTTAACTAGATGTTCAAGCATAATCTATTCTTTCTGTGTTCTTCCTTATACCACCAACTTCTGTCACACAACTGGATTCACTGTGCATGTTCAGTACAATCAGTCTTGTTGTACACAAACTGAGCACAGGCAGAAGGTCAAGCGGTATGTGGAAGTGTTATATTTGTTCCACATATTCCAATGATCAAGCAGTAATTTCCCACATCAATATTTACAGCTGTTTTCTGCTCATGCCCATTTCCCACAGGCCTTAAAAACTTCTAGAAGAGCTAAAAGTTTTCAGTATGCTTCCTCTCATCGTCTGTTCTTCTTACAGATTTTTTTGTATGTGAAGATTCCCATGAGAAGATGGACAAAGAGTTGTGAATTTTCAGGAATGAAACTGATGGAGTCCTAAAAATTGTTCCATTAGGTGAGAACCAATGAATGTGGTGGTAGAATAAGTTGGAGTACACAAAGCAAAATGTAATAATGCCAAGATCTGAAACACTGTTACCCTGAAGAAGTCATTCTTCCTTTGGCATCCAAGTTGCAGCCATGGTGAGGCTTTCTAAGAGCTGGCAAAATACCAGCGGGATAATACAGATGACTCTTCTCTAAAATAAATTTTGACAAATGCAGCTTTCTGTTTTCCTGAGGTCTCGGAAAACAACAGAGATAAGGAACAAACCAACAGAAAAAGGTTCTCCATTAAATGCACAAAAGATAACTTGTAGACAGACATTTTTGTCTTTTAGGTGGCATTTGTTCAGGTGTAGTATGGGGAGTCACACAGCTGGGAAGTTGCATTGCTGAGAAGTGTAATTGGTGGGATTTGAAGCAGCTCAGGTAGTGTGGAGATACAAGGTGGCTTTCATGATCCTACCTTTTGTTTCCAAGTGGGTCTTACATAACAGCCTTTCTGTATCTTGCAAATTTCTGCTTTTTTGCTTTTTCTACCTCCAGGATATTATTTGCCAGTAAATGAACTGTGCTTGATGTGGTTATGGGTATTAGCAGGAAATTTTTAAAAGCCCTGTGGTAAAAAAAAAAAATATAATAATAAATCTTGTTACTAATAATACTAATATTAATTTTATTTATAGAACACTGGCTGTCCACTTCCTAATGTTTCCAAAACCAAAGTTTTCAGTGCAGAAGCAGAAAGAAAAAATAAGAGGGGGAAAAGTAATGGAAAAGAAAGAAAGAAAATAAATAAACCAACCAACCTTATTGTTATAGTCTAGCCAAAGGGATTTGATGGAGAAATCAGAATCTGTATCTGTTCCAAATCTCACAGTGAAAGCTCATTTCTGGACTGGACAGTAATAGTGTTTCAGCCACATTTAAGCCATTCCAGTGAGCTACTTTTTATTAAAAGCCTCCAACAATGTTTTATTTTTAGCTTGTATGGCAACTGTCTAATGCTTAAGTATCTGTATTGTTACTGTCCCAGGATTCTTCCAGAGAATGGATAGTACCTATTTTCCCAGATACTTTTCTTCTTTCTATTTTGAAAAAGAAATATTATGCATTTACTTTTATGTCAACCTTTTAACTTTTAAACACTTATATTTTATTTCAATCTTCCTCTTTTTATTCAGTTTGTTCAATCATTCTTCAAATGTAATTGTGTTTGGACTTTTCCTGATTCCTATGGTAACCATGAGAAGGGAACACACATAAAGTCATAGAATCCAGTAGATTCTTCTTTTCATTTATTTATTTATTTTATATATTTTTTTTGAAATTCAAAGTCCCGGACTAACTACAGCACTTGAGTTAAAATTTTAATATTGTTTGTGTCAAGAGCAGTAGAATAGGAGAAATATTGCATGTGTCCTTTATGTACATATCCTGAGGGGGTGCCGTGCCTTGCCTTTCTTGCTTTTCCTTGCCTTTTCTTTCCTTTGCCTTGCCTTGACCCTTGCTTTTCCTTTCTTTCATTGTGTTGCCTTGCCTCTCCTTGCCTCGCCTCACCTTGCTGCACCTCATCCTGCCTCGTCCTGCCTTGCATGCTGAAGCTGTACTGAGGGCTGTGGCTTTCATAAAGATTTAGTCTATTGGTGTCTTTCCTTTTTCCTCAACAAGTTTCCCATCCCATTTTATATATATTTTTTATTACTTATTATTTATTTTTTTAATGTCAGAATAAGTTTATAGAATCTGTTAGAGTTTATACAATTCATCTGCACTTCCTTATTAATGTTTCAACATCTACCTCAAAGAATTTTAGCCCTCTTCAAGGTTTCTGAAAAAGCAAGGAGTCTCAGAGTTTAAAACTATTGTTTTTCCTCCCTGCTGAGGCCAAACGTGTATATGATACATTGAATAGACCTCAGTTTGGATGTGTGGCTTAATTCTCCCATTCCCAAATCACTCAGTTGCACGTGAGCTGATCATTATGATTGACATCCAGCCTAAATCAGGATAATCAAGATTACAGTTGTTGGGCTATGCTTCTGAACAAATATAGAAATTCTTGCATTTCTACTACATAATGGCACATAGTCTATTTTTCACCTTGAACTAAATTAAAATAAATAAATAAGAGTAAGAGAGTTCCCCTGGATACAAGAGGTCACATTACTGATCCTGAACTTCAGTAAGTAGTTGCCAGCAACTTTTTCTGAAATGAACATAGAACCAAACAGCAAATAATACTGTGGAAAATCTCTGAGAACACAAAACAGGGCATTCCAAGTCTCAAACCATTACTTTTCTGGGACAATGAATCTCTGATAATGCAAACAAATTCTAGCTGGCAAATAATTCCCGTTCATGTTAATAATATATCAAGAAATCAGATAATGTAACCACAGAACAGTCAGCAGCATTAATCTGCAGGATGCCAGGTGTGAAATGTAGGAAAAATTGCAGTCACAATACAAGTGAGCTTGGGGAAGAGTAATAAGCCACAAAAATTTCAAGATTTTTAAAAATGTATCTATGGGCTACTGCCACTTACATCCTATTCAACCTGGGAATTAGATCTTGATGATGTATGGTAGCTATTAAATTGTGGATAGTAGGGCTGTGCTCTGATACCTACAGAGCCACTAATTGAGTTGTTCCTATATTAATGGATAAATGTTGAATATGGCTGTGGAGACTAAAAAAGATCTACAGTTCCCAATATGATGGGAAAAGCACAGACTCAGAGCAAATTTAGCATTCATTCACCCTCTTATGGTTCCCATCCTCTGGTAACATTTCAACTACTTTTCTAAATGATGACAAATGCCTGAAGCCAAGATATCTGGAGAATGAAATTATTTTCTCAAAGTTAATTCCTCTAAAGAATCACCACCTTAAAGGTTGCTGTCAAAAGTAACTGGATTGAATTATGCTACATACTGAGGGAAAAGGAGAGAGGATATGGGCAAGAGAAATATGTGATTGATTCTAAATTTGTATTTATTTGTTTTTACAGTTAAGTACATTAGGTTTGATAATTTGCAGCAGGCAGTTTTGTGTTTTGCTAAGTGGGTCCATATTTATAATAATTATTTTAATTATTTCTGCAGCAATTATCACATTGTTATTACATATATAATTATTTTATCTGTAACTTTTTTAGGGATTAGAGTTCAAATCTGATGTTATAGAATTATAAAAAATACTGTGTGGGAATAACGTACAAGAGGTCATCTAATTCAACCTCCTGTTATAAGTAAGGCTATCTATGAAGTTTTGTTGGATTGCTCAGAGCATTGTGCAGGCAAGTCTACTCCAAAAACTGAGATTCCACAAACTCATTAAGAGGCTGAAGTGTGTTTGATCACGCTTATAGCAAAAATTCCCCTTCCTGGTGTCCACTTAGAATATCCCATGCTGCAACATGCAAATATTTCCTCTCGTCCTTTCACTGTTTGCCACTGTGTTGTGGTTTAGCCCGGCTGGCAGCCAAACACCACACAGCCGAAACCTGAAACCAGGACACACTGAAATAGTCCTTGTGCACGAGACATAATCACTCCAGTAGTATGTCAATGACTCATGTTGAGCCTGTTGTGCACCAGGACCCTATGTCCTTTTCTATGGAGTCTCTACCTCACCAGTCAGGATCCAGTCTGTACATCATGGGGCTGTTCCATCACATGCATTCTTTTATTACACTCCCTTTATTTTAATTTTGTTTTCTGTTCTACATCAACATTTTGGTGGAATGGAATATAATGGAGAACACCAGATAAACAAATCTTTCCATTCTGCAAAACATGGTGAGTCTAAGTTGTGAATCTTATTGCATTTCAGTCAAGCAGTTCAAAATGTGTAACAATTGTTTTGATTATCAATACAAGAACAATATGAAGACAATAATCCTTTACATTATTTTTGAGGTATATAGTCTTTGTGCCAGACTTGTGCATATATAATATCCAGACTTTATTTTCTTTTCTTAGTTATGCAGGTGTAAGTGACTGACTTTAGTGGTGTAATTCTACAAACAGAGAAATATTTTTCACAGAAGAATTGGATTGCAAAATTGAATTGGGTCCAAAGTGATATCTCAGGAGCAGGGGTAGCGTTCTTCTCACTACCTGCTGATATGTATACATGTTGATATGTTTATCGCAAGAACATACATTACTGATGAGCTAATGTTAATATGAGCTTCTTTCTCCACATGCACAGTTGTTCTCTAACACATTGGCCTTGTCAAGACTTCTTTCCTTGACTAGTCATAAGTGAGTCATTATTCATGCTCTCAAAATTTTGCTGGATCTAAGGGACTTTTCTGCAAAACTTATTTTCAAAAGTTTTTCTCCAAAGTTTTATTTTGGTGCATCAATATTTTTGGTTAATAACAAAAATAAAACAAAAACCATAATGAACCAACCAATCAACCAACCAAACCAGCAAAATAATCCAAACCCTTCTGTCGTGTTCTAATTGGAATTGTATATTCACTTTGAAATAGTAAGCATGGAGTTGACTTATAGTCATTCTGAGATATTTTTCTTCATGAACAACTTCTTGTTGCCCACAGCCTCTTAAGATATGCAGTATGGAATATCATCAAAAAACTCATTGTCTGAAGGGCACTTTGGTAAATTCCAAATAGTCCAACCTTGCTAAATGTTTAAGCACACATGGAGCTTTCAAATTCAGACAGTAAGTGCTTTCCTCAGCACTTATTTGTATCTCTAACATTGTCTCTGATATTTTAGAGACAAAATATCTCACATGAGGAAATAGACTCCATCTAGCTGGTGAAAAATCGAAAAGTTTTTTTTTTTTTTTCTGAAACATTTTTATACCCTTTCCTAGAAGATCTCATTCTAAATTATGTTTCATTGCTAATCTATGTGCAGTATAAGAGTTTATCCTGTAGGTCATGCATCTAGACCAATCAGTATTGTCCCAGTTCTTTTATCTTCTTCAAGTGTCTCTGCTTTAGCTGCTCTGTTTTCACCCATTAGAGTTAACTGGACATTAAAGATATATAACAAGGAATAAAGGAAGTATGGTTTAAGTTGCCAATTTATAAGTCATTATAGATAAGCAGTCTTGAGATATCATCAAAACGAACAGAGTCAATGACATACTTAAAAAAAAAGACCCTGAAAGTGCTTCTATAATCAGCTAGATAAGAATGAAATAATAATTACAGGAATTTCACAGTGAATCTATTACTTCAACCAAATGCTAGCCACAGGGACAAAATGATACACGTATATAGGTCATGTCAGTTTCAAAAGGAAATGCTTTATAAAAAGCAGAAAAGCATGATGGGTAACAATGCAAATTACCATGTCAATAACCCAAATTAAATTTAGCCGAACTTACAATGTGGGATAGTGGCTGAAGGAAAAACTGTTACTTTATTTTGCCCATCTTTTACAAGATATCTCACACTCATACTTTCTCCCTTTCCTTGAATTCATTATTAGAGAGATTGGGATGTCTTCTGTAGTAATGAAAAGTCATAACTGGGTAAAACCATTGTATGAGACTCTCAAATGAAAGACCAAAAAACAACATAGATTCTTCACTTAAATAATGTTTAAAGCTGGCTATGGTCCTGACAACTGCTATATCCAGAGAAAAAAAGCAAGCCTGGCATTTAAATAAATCATTGCCAATTTGGAACTGCTGTAAAATAACATTAAGTGGGTTAAATAAAATTTAAGGTTTATTAAAACTAAAAGAATAGCATGTTCCATCACATGCTCTCACTTGGCTTGACTGTGAGAGATATTTGTTTCCAAGCAGAGTTCAACAGACAGACCTTGTGTCTCACTAATCCAAATAAGGGTTAGACAATGAGGCTTTATCAAGAAAATAAAAAATTCTCAGAAGGTGGATTTTGTTTTCATATTCCTACTGTGAATGAGTTCAGTAGTCTTTAAAAGAAGAGACCACTAGGTGTAGAGCAGTAGGTAAAATGTTGCGAACCCTCACCTACTATTAAGAATGATTTTCAGACCTCCTTGACTTTTTGCAACAAAGGATTTTGCCTGTATTTTTACCAACATTAATCTATATCCATATCAGTGTGTGACCTTACTTTGTCCTGTGAAAAATTTATAGCTCAGCCTCCTTTGTTGTTTGGTGGTTGTTTAGCTGTAATGTTATCAAGATGCTCTCTTGTGCCTGTGTGCCATCTGCTTAGTCTGTGGACTCTTCTAACAGTTGAGTTATTAACTATATATATATATATATATATATATTTATTTTCTAAACACATAGGCCTTTAGTTGCTCTTACAGTTGTCTTCACTGTTCCATAGTGATCTTGTCCTAGGTTGGCGTCAATGGTTTACCATTGTTCTGCATCCCATTTCCCCCCCAGTCATTCTTTTTTTTTCAGGTAGTGACCATGAGCTGTCCATTCAAAAAGAGGTTATCCTCTGGGGAACAAGTCATATTTGTAGTCTGCATGGAGTAATGACAATTTCAGGTCATGATGAGTCATCTCTAGCCAGGCACATTGTGCATCATACAGACCTGGTGTCCAAACGTGGCACTGCCCGAAGCAGTCCGTGGCTGTTCTTTAAGGTACTGCCCAGATTGCCTTCATGTATACACCAGAATGCGGGGAAGTCTGACGCATCGCCAAATATCATCCTGATATGGAGGTCCCCCTGGGGCTTCTCATGTGACCTGAAAATGTCATTATGCTAAACTCAACATACATTTCTTTTGTACATGAATCCAACAATCCAGAAACAGAATTACAATATTACATATTGTCCTAGTCTTTATATGGGGGACAGTGGGAAAAAAAAGAAAAATGTAATAAGTTTTGAGTTTGTATTTCCAAAACAAAAATACACTCCTAAGAGATTAGGTGTTTTCCTTTGAATTTCAGCTCTTGGTTGTATCAAGTTAGGGACTCAATGCATTATGATCATGTGTCCACAAAATAAGGAACAGGCACATTAATAGGTCTGATAAGGCATTGCCTCATACAGGTTTTCCAAGAAACATAATAACCCTCTCTCCCAATCAAATCATTTCTGGTGATTAATCTGCATTTTTGAGTATGGACAAGTTTTATGAAAAGGAATTCAGCAAACAAAACCACGTTGTGGCCTGAAAATGGTGGGGTTGGTGCTGGCAAAACTGCATACGTTTCTGAAAATCGACTAACCCTTAGCAGGCTAAAACATGTCGGAACTAGACATAGTAAATTTAGTACAAAGACAAGAGTTCCATATTGGTCACTGTCACTAATGTTTATAAAGGGTGTTCTTATTAGTTAAGCTTCCTGTTTAAAAAAAAAAAAAAAAATCTAAAAAGACGTTGAATGTATTAAAAGTGCAAAAAGGTGCATCTCAAGATCTCAAGACTCAAGAATCATAGAATCATTATGTGGTGCAATTGCCTAAAGTAACTAGGAAAATAAAACTAACATTCACATTTTAAAGAAAATGTACAGCATTGAAGAGGCTTTCAGGGTAGGGTGTAGCTGCATTACCTGGGCGTTCCCTAGGCTTCCAACCTTAGATGCTATCACACTGGGGGAACCTGGTGTGCTGGCTCTAAGGAACAGTACGGAGTGTAGAGTGGAGTGGAGACACCACAGCTAGGCTCTGAGACCAGGTAGGGGACTCGATTGTTCTTGTGCACACCGAGACCGATAAGCCGCACTTTTTGCTACCTTGAGCCAACGACCTGTCATGTTGTGACAAATGCCGTACTCTAGTGTACTTTTGCTCATTATAATATCATTATAATACCAAAACACACCTCCATCCAAAAGCTACCTGCCTCCAAAGTGCGACCGCCCCTCACTGAGCACGTGCTCTGAATTTCTCGGAGCCTATTCCTTTAAACAGAGGTGGGAAAACTTTTCACCAATCGTAACTAAGATATGCTTGACTAGAGTCTCTCAAGCTTCGCCTAAAAGATAAAAAATAATATAAATTGGCCTAAGAGAGAGGGGATGTCAGGGAAGATATCACCGTCAGGAGATACCATCCCAAGGGAATACACCATCCCAAGGACCTCCTGACTCCTGGGATCAGTTGACGGGCTGAGCCTCTCTTCCGCCCCCATTGGGATGCCTTTGGGTGAAATTTGAACACTTGGTTATACTGTGTGTCTCCGCGGAAACTTAGAAATCTCTACAGAGTCTTTGTGCCTTTTAATGCGTTAATTTCCGGCTCCGCACCTGTGTATTTCATGCATGCTAGCTTGCTTTTGCAGACAGTAACTGTCGCCAGCAATCCAAAGAACCTGTGTACCTGTTGCTGTAATAAATTGCACTTACCGGCATTGTTCCTAGCCGTGATAGTTCTCATTGAACGCGACCAGAGTAAGGGCGGTTATACATTACTGGTGAATCCGTGACCGTGGTAGTTCAGTGCTCTGAATCTGACCAGACCCATATTGGTTAATGCCTTATTGGTGAATCTGTGATTGTGATAGTTCAGTACCCTGAATCCGACCGGACCCGTAGCAGTTAATTGGCTACACCCCTTAATGCGACACACTAAAGTTGGAAAAGAACTGCAAGATCATCTGGTCCAACCATCCCCCTACCACCAACATTACCTACTAAACCATGTCCCACATGTATCACACCCAGCCTTTCCTTAAACACCCCCAGGAATACCACCACCTCCATAGGAAACCCATTTCCAATACCTTTCTGAGAAGAAATTTCTCCTAATTTCCAACCTAAACCTCCCCTGACGCAAATTGAGGCCATTCCATTTTGTCCTAATCACTGGAATAATCACTGGAAAATAAAATCTTCCTTTCACATAAAGGAAGTAATTTTCATTCCACTCAGGAAAAAAAGATTTTTTTTCTTTTTTTTTTTGTTTCTTTAGGGGTAGAGGTGGAGGGGCTGGGGTGAGGGGAAGAAGCTAAAATCAAAACAATATAGTCTGAAAACCCAAACCAAAGAAACACAAAACAAATAGGGATTACAGAGTAACAAAAGAAGATTGTTGAGAACAACATTACCCAGGACAATCCAAAGAAATAAAAAAATTCAAATTCCTGTTTTGCAGGCTCCAAGGAAGAGGTTCAGTCTGGAACTTCTCCAGCAGTATTCTTTGTCTAGGTTGAAGACAGGTATGCTATGGAAACAACTTTACTTTTAGAGACCAAACATTCACTGGTCCAAACTGTCTTTCACTCTACAGTAAAGTGTTAAGAATGTTGTCTCAGATGTTAGGTAATTAATTATTAGTCTCTAATGCAAATCTGTTTATAAAGACACCTAAATTTGTGGTAATGGTGGTGGTTGGTAGGGATAATAGTATTTGACTTCAAGTTAGGTCACCTCTCACATCTGAGAAAACAATTCTATGTCATGTCTGAAGTCCCTTTCTAATTATTTTTAAACCATTTTTCTGCTTTTAAAATGTTTCATTTTTAATGAATCATTCTTTTTTCTATGAACAAAAAGAATGTCCCATCATTTCCCAGTGTCCCAATCATTTCTATTTTGATGTATTTCAAATTGTTGGAAAGAAAAGCAAAGTGTGTCTCTGGGGAATTGCTAAAGTGGAAGAAAACAATCTAGGGGAACTTTTTATAAACAATGGATATTAATTCCTGCATACATACCAGTACCAGTATTTCTACCTTGGGGAAATAAATTCTAATATCCACACAGTGGTGAAGGTATTGCTCAACACATTTGTATTTGTCACTGAGCAGGTAATGTTGAAGTCATTGTTTCATGGTGCTTGGACATGTTGGATCTAAATTACCAAAAGGCTTTACATAAACAATGGATGACTTAGAAAGCCTGTTGCAATTTGCTGAAAAACATCCACATCTTCTGCAGTGGAAATGAAAAGTGTAAGGTGTCAATGAACTGGAAAGCACAGGATACATTTAAAGGAGACTTAATCAGTTGGGAAGCTGAATGGATTCAATAGCAAAGCCTTCCATAGTCTATAGATACTTAAGTATGCCTCTGTTAGTACATTAGTATTTTTCAAGGTGTGTTTCTTTGCATCCATTTCCCAAATGAATTCCTATAGTCACACTTTTCTTCCTAATTAGCTTTTTTCAATTTAGACTGATACAGCTATCCTGCTTCACGTAAGGAGAACTCAGAACAGCCCCCTTAGCAGTTCAAACAGACACCAAGTAGTTGAGCCCACATGGTTGTTTGAGTTGTGCATAGAATCAAAACACGACTTTTGTTTTATCCGAAGGTGGAAATGTTTGGCAGTACAGGTTTGCTGCCGTAAGGCACAGTTTGTTAAGTCTTGGCTGCTTTGCTCTCCTGAAATAGAAGTTCTGTTTGAAGGTCCTTCTGTAGGAAAACATTGACCTACTCTTGCAGCTGCTTTCCAGAAACATCATGAAAAAGACATAACTTGGATGAATTTTCTTTTTGTTAATGACATCTTAAAAATGTGAAATGTAATTATGAATGAAAAATGTGACTATCAATCATCAGCTCTTATTTTATGGATCCAAGCATGTTGTGTTCTGCACCTTTTGATGCTCTTTTACATATGTAAAATTTTTTCCCAGCACTGTATGACCGTAAAAAAACAGGTTTTAATTTCTAAGAGTACCTAATGGAAAATTTATATTGGCTCAAGATGTTGCAGAACCCAGTCGAATCAGATTATTTATTGCAGGTGTTCTTGGTGAGCAGTGTTTCCCCACTTGTAAGCTATGAGTTTAAAATAAAAAAAAAATAAACATAATGTTATTAAGGAAATACAATAAAACAGCAAGTTGGGAAAAATGAAAAAAAATATATCAGCAGGAGGTGTGATTACCACATCTAGTGTACTTTGCCAGCATTCTTGAATGTAGTCATTCTGTTGATCTACCTGTGAAGTTGATGGGGTGCTATCTCCTGCCTTTCTCTGTTTTTATCTTTACTCCCTCTTCGTTGTGCATTAATCTAGGCAATGTGTCTCCTTTTGCTTTCACCTGGAAATTATCTTGCTCTTCTCTACTAAACAAAGCTTTACTTTGTTTTATTTTATTTTCATTTCATTTCATTTCATTTCATTTATTTTCATTTCATTTCATTTTAATTTCACCTAGTGATTAGGAGACAGACCAATTCCTACACATAACAGAAAACACAGACTGAAATCATTACAGAACGTTTATCACTGAAGCTAGAACAAGGCTGAAATTCCTGACTGTCATTGGTCTGGGTGCTCTTGAAAGCCTTACAATGTCCATGAGAAACCAATTCAAACAATGTGAAAATTATGAACTCAATTACTCCTGACTAGCATCTTAAGCTGTGTGTTTTGTAGGTTTAAGTGTGCATTTATCATCCTGTTTTTTAGAAAAATGAGAAGAAAATAGATTTCTTCTCATTAGCTAATGAACACTGATTGAAACGTTCCCACTTAAAGAATGGTCATTTACCTTTGGCTAAACAAAAGGGGATCACAGAGATAAAGTTAAACTTTGGAACAAAATTAATGATGCTAAGCATGTTTTGCAGTTCTTTAATTATTGATGCCACAATACTGCTAGCCTTAAAGATTCAAGCATTTATAAACACATCTCTGTACGTACAGCTGCAAATCTCTCTGGGCTTTAGCCAGCTAGCTGAAATTCCTAATTTGACAAAAATACAAGCAAACAAAAAATATTGTCTGTTTACACAATTGTCTGAAAAAGTCACTTTTAGAATAGTGAAAATGAAAAACTTTATTTCCTTGAACAGTATGAACTTAAAGCAGTGTCAGTGAAATTCCTCTCTATTTGCCCAACTCAGAAAACACATACTTTCTTCCAGTAAGCAGGTACAGCGTGAGCAGAGGTGATCATCTAATAAGACTGAGAGTAAAAATCATGTTCCATCATTCAGTTATCCATATGAAATTGATGGATTGATGGTCTTGTAGCATGTCTCTGGACAGTTATATCCTATATTTCTGCAGTAGTAGCAATGATTTTCAGTAACATTGAACCTTTTAAGTTAAGCTGAATAAAACCCTGAAGAAGCAATTATTTATTTCAGTGAAAAATTCCCCCACTTATTTCCAGAACTGACTGTTCTTTACCAGAGAATCTGATGGAAGAGTCCTCTAATAACTGCAGCTTTCATATTGTGTTGATGATTTTATCAATATTCCAAAAGCAGAATGTAAACGTATTGTCCTCACGTACCTCATATGTACATATTATCATTCTGTGGATTAAGTCGCCATTAGTGAATGGCAATTCTGAATGTTATTTTTTGTTCTTATTGAACTTCCACACAATTCCTCATCCATAGCTTTTAAATTTCCTTCCAAAGGTGAAACTCATCCCTCGCTTTTGCAAATGGAGATATCAGTGCACAGAAAGGAGCAATTAATCCTTAACTCTGTGTCAGTATCTACCTTCTAGATGCCAACCATATCGCTTTTCAATAAAGGTAGAGCAACTCAGCATTGAAGTTCCTTTATTTTGAACTGTACACACAAAATATGGAAGCTTATCTGAGTAAGTGAACATGCATGTTCAAAATTGTCAACAGGATCTGCAACCATCAGATGAGGTGTACAATTATATATGTGATAATACGAGCAAATAATTTGGAATGTACAGGTTAGCCTAACCATGAAATCTTTTGTTACATATTTGAGCATGGAAATAAAAATAACATTTTTTTTTCTCAAGCTTCTGTGAGAAGCAGATCAATGATTGATTATAAGTGCCTATTATAACAATAGCAAAACAAGTAGTGCTCACACATCTATTTTGTGTATTTGGTATTTTTCCAATCCATTGCTGATACATATTGCTTCTGGTGTCAGTAATGGACAAGCGCAACATTCCCTTTATGGCAATGTCGTCAGTCAAAACATATGTCCCATTCCATATGTAACTACCTTTAAAAATCACTATTATGTTTCACACTTGATCTGGATTTATAACCTTTAATTTCCCTTAATGGCTCAGGACACTTAATTTATACAGCTCTTTGTTACTGTATTTCCATTAATTTATGGAATTGCACTTTTATAAGTGTCTTGAAATTGCTTGTTTAATGGAAAATGTAACTCCTGAAATAAGAGCTTGCATAAATTTCTTTGTTTAAGCGTAGATGGTTAACCTTTTATTATTTTTTCCCAATTGCATAAACATGTGAGTTAATTTTCTGGCCCAAGATCTTGGTAATCTAATAGATATACTAGGCTCAACAACAACAAAAAAGTAAAATACTGCTAAAACTGATGACTGCCTTCAAAGTTGCATTTATTTCATATATAAAGTTGACAAAAGGTGAACTTGTTATGGTAGGAAATAAGCAGAATCTGCAGGGCTTTTCTTAATTTCGGATGTTTCAAGTCCTTAAGTCTCTCTTATCCTTTAAGAATGCTATTCTAATTTAGGGACAGCACAGGCGTGTTCAAACAGAGAAAAAATGTCTATATGTTTTTACTAATAAGTTCTATACTACACAAGGCCAAAGATTTGAAACCCTGAGTTGAAGGTCTGAGTATGGGAGAAGGAGGAAAAAAAATCACTAAAATAGTTAAAAGAAATATTTTGTAAAAGAGAAGAACAGAAATAATAAGGTGAATGTGTTGAAAGACAAAAAAGTAAATCTAACTGGAGCTCCTGGAAAGATACTTACATGGTTTACTTTGAGGTATTATGTAGATTTGGATTTCTACTCTTCTAGTGGGTATCATTTATACTGTGGAAGGTTAGTATTAAAGATACCAAAAATGCTCATAATCTGATTTGACTGCTCTGTTCTAACTCTGAGAGGCAGTTAATGACTGCTGATAGTGAAAGGCAATGAAACAATTAGATACTTACATTTAAATAATTCATTTACATTCTGAAAAATAATCTGTCATCAACTTTACAAGCTGCATCTCAATCACTTGTTTTAACTTTTGTGCACTATATTTTTCATTTTCTGTTTTAACACAAAATGAAAGTCAAGAGACAATTGTGATTTTGATCTGCACATTGCAAAATAATTAATAGTAGCTGGCATAAGTATTGGGAAGTTTGTGTGGAGAGGGAGGGGGGAGGGAGAAGGAAGAACAGTTTGATGGGGAGAAGAGGAATGGAAATAATCTTTTTTTTTTTTTCTGGGAAAACAGTTTTTTTTTATGCTTCAGGACAGAAGAAGAAGAATTAATCATTCAAAACCAATAGGCTATGCTATTTCATTACTTTAGAAATATCTAGCCACACTGAAATGAAAATATTAATAGAAGAACTGGACTTTAATGAGTTTTCAATAGTATTACAAATAGCAATAACTAAGGAGATATCATTATATTATTTGGGAATATTGGTTGTAGGACTTTTTTCCAAATTCTTGACACTCTCATCTGAAAAAACAATAATGTATAACAGCAAATGGGGATTCCCTTTGCCTGTGTGCAGCAGAAACACACTTGGGACATGTGAGGAAAGTCAGGAGTATGGATGAAACATGCTGTCCTTCAACAATGATCAACCAGCCTAGTGGCCCTTCAGAGACTGCTAATACTTGTGGGCACTGGGAAATTAGCAGTTCTGTGTGCAAGGATACACACATATACAGGGAACAGGGACTGGAAAAGGGGACATAAATGTGGTTTAGAGAGAGACTGAGGGTGGCTCGCACAATACTGCTATGATTGTATAATGATTCTTTCTTATGCTGTTTTTGCCCCTTGAGATTTCACTTTTTTTTTTTCTTTAATTAATTAATTAATTAGTTTATTTATTTATATAAGGACTGAACTCACCAGGCAGGCAAGTACTTAAAGTTCTGATTTATGTATTCCATTTTTGATTTATGTGTTGAGATGTCTAAACATTTGATACTGCTGATCCTTTGGATCCTGACAGCAGCCACAGATCAACTGATGAGTGATGACTTTGACTGTAAGTTGGCTAATGGTAACAGCTCCGAAAAGAACTTTTGAAACATATTACTACCGTCTCCTTATTCTTGAACTGCTGCTTGTTACACTTTTATATTCCATGATGCCTTAAGAATTATTATTATATTTTAGTCAATTTCAGTAATGGATTGATTGGGTAAAACATAGTATTCTAGAAGGTGGAAAATTGTTACAGTTGGGTTAACTAGTCTTCATGTACAATTGAACGGATTAATTAATTAATTTTTACCTTCTCTCTTTCTTTTGAAGCGTACAGGAGTACATTGAGAATCTCCCATTTCTGTTATTCAGGAAGATAACTGGATTAAGCAACGAGAAAGAAGTAGAAAGGATTCTATAAGTAAAAGCAAGCTTTCTTGAATCATACTAAATTTGAGATAACGTATGTGCAAAGTTGACTTAATTCAACAAATTAGTAAACATTGTCTTCTGACAGCAAATCTGACTAAACTTCAAAGAAATTGCAGACAGTTGTCATCTCTCAAGTTTGGTGTCTCTTAATACAGTGTTGGAGTTAGACCTTAGAAAATACCTCTAGGAAGGGAATGGCTGACAGATTTATTTAGTTTTTTATTTATTTTACTTTTTATCGAGTAGTTCCTACTTTTATTTTGAATCATTTCCATATGAAGCAGATATGTTGTAGAGGAATGACGAAGCACATGAGGGTATTACAGCATGTGACAAAGGAAGACGTGGAATGGTTGAGTGGCAGCAAAGACAGAAATACAATGATGCAAATGGTCTGAAGGACAGGTGAACAAAGAAAATTTTGCAAGCTGACATCAGCAATAGAATGAGCTAAAGAGTTTTATCAGTATTTTAGATCCGTGGTGGTAATATGTTTAATGACATGATACCCTGTTACTGTCAGAAGCAAATGTAAACTAGAATGTCAGTAGAGAAACAATAGTTTGCTGAATATTACTGATGCAGAAATGACAGATGGATCTCCTACAGGGGACAATTGGAGCCTGTTTTACCACTGATGTGCAGAGGCATAAGTGTTTGATCCATTGCTGCATCTAGCATGGTGTCCAGCTGGGTATGGTTCATGTCTGGCCATGCTGAACCTAGGCAGAGAATTCTCAGCTCTGCCTGCAGCCACCAGTGATGACACAGGACAGATGCTGCTTCTATTGGTGGATAGTGTTTCTGGTGCCAAGCACTTTAATTAAGATGCTTACTGGAATTGTTTCATATGGGCTTATTGGAAAGTTGAAAATTGTCTAATAGGTTAAGTAGCGCAATCCAATGTTTACAGTGCATATGGATCTTGATCCCATTTTATGTCTTACTTGCTGTGTGACTTTCATCATGAAGCCCTCTGTGGCTCAGCTTCATCTTGTGTAAAATAATGATAATCATTGTCTTTCAAATATTAGAAAAAACTTTATTTTGTCTAGAAAATATTGCCATTAGTTGTTTTAAGATATTGATTCCACCAAAAAGCTACTGTCTGTCTCTTTTGACGTTGAGATTCAGGGTTGCAGACAGACCATCAGCTACCACGCTCCATAAACAGAGAATTGTGGGTGGTTTTGTTTCAAGGAAATGATTTTCTAACAAATTGTGATACAATTGCAAGTTATTTAGGTAATGAAGATGACTAAGGTCAGAGCCAAAATGAAGTAGAAGAAAGAAAAAGCTGCATTGTAAAAGTGGATGCTTCTATTAAGCAGTTTAGACAAACATTTTTGAAAGACTGTTTTTGCTTGAGAAACGAGTTCAGATGTCATAGAGTCATAGAATATTTGAGTTGGAGGAACCTACAAAGATTGTTGAGTCCAACTCCTGGGTCCCCAAAGGACCACACAAAAAATCAGACCATGTGGCTGAGAGCATCGCCCAAATGCTTCTTGAACTCTGGCAGGCTTGATGCCGTGACCACTTCCCTGTGGATCTTGTTCCAGTACCCAGCCACCCTCTCACTGAAGAGCCTTTTCCTGATATCCAGTCTGAACCTTCCCTGTTGCAGCTCCAAGCCTTTCCTTCCATGTAATGGATTTTAGAATTGTAATATTTAGCTCTAGTGAATAGAATTTAATGGTTAGATTTTAACTCTGGAAAGCAGCTGTTTCCTTCTAAACACGTGTAAGGTTTGCTTAGCAACTTATGGTTTTAGAAAAGCTGATATCTACTACAAAATTAAAACAATACAAAATGAACAAACATACAAACAAACAAAAAAACCCACCTCCTGATTCCCCTTTCCATGACTATCTTTCTAGGATGTAATCACATTTCAGTGTGCAAGGACACAAGACTTCTGATTAACAGTGCTATGACTTTTGCAGCTTGTATCACAGAACTGCCCCAAATATATGTAATAGTTTTTGCCTTGTCAACATACACTCTACTCAGGGCATGGGTATTTGGATCCAAATTACACTCTTTATAGAAGACTTGTATTCTGATACCTCAGTTATTGTTAATATATATTATTACATTCAGTAACAATTATTAAAGCTGAATAAAGTTGTGGTGTTGTTTTTCTGACTGAAAAATTTTTATTACTTAGGAATAGTATGTAGAAATGATAGAATCCACTGCTGAATTCTAGTAAATTAATCTGGATTGTTAGTACTACTAAGAAAGGATCAAAACTAGTACCTTGTATTATCACTGTCATCAATAGCTTTTTATGGGGCTGTGTATGGCAGATCTGTCTTTCCACAGAAAAAAATACCAGAGATAAATGGATAAACAGTACAGGCTAAAGGACTTTATTGTGTAACCTTATGAAATCTTCTTTAAAATGCTGTAAAAGCACTCAGCTCATGCACAATCTTTCCACAAATTAATCCCTATGAATGTAGTTTAGGATATTTAGTGTAGAGGTGTTTTGGGGTGTGTTCAACACTTACATAGATCCAACTAAGGTTAAAAAGAAATGTAATTCATTCTCTTATTTAATTCCCTAGTTTTCAGTATGTTTAACCACGATGAGTGGACCTTATGATTCATGTCACTTTGCTTACATTGTTTACAATGATTTACTTGTGATAGCATCCCTTAATACTACTACTTCTGATTTTGTTATAATTAAAGAATATATATTGTTATGAAGAATAATGGGTTCAACATTCAGTGCTGAACAGTTCTTTGCCCTTTGAACAGTTCTAAGCCCCTCTGACTGTTTTTCGTTTTTTAATCTTATCTTATTTATATACTTGTGGTTAAAGTTTTGAGTCACTTGGGAAAATAAATGATAATGACTAAGACAGATGCATTTGGATATTTTATTTCCAAAGTTCTGTCACATTTGATTATATGTTTATCTTGTTGGTACTTTCTGAATTAGAGATGAGCTTGAATGATGAGCATGATCACTCTGAAATATTTGGATGTTTGGGATTTGGCCAAATTTGTGCCCAGCACTTAATGCCAGGGGTAAGGCTGGTTTTAATTTGCTGTACTGAAATTACTTTCATAAAATTTTCCTCCTTTGTCTCTCTAGAATCTGCTGAACATCAGTTGAACAGCAGAAAGGAGCCAAGTAAAAGAAAGCCCTACAGGTCCAAGGAAGTTTTCCTGCTCACTTCAAATTTAAGTGACTCAAGCTGAGTTTTAATTTACATGTTAGATTTAATACCACATTCATTGTATATTAATTAAATAGCAGTGGATCATCTACCAGCCCATTTAATGAGGTGTAACAACAGATGCATATAAAATATACAGGTACTATTATTACATGGTCTTTAAACCTCAGTAAATCTGCTTGAATAATTATTAGTGCTTCAGCAATATATGGTAGGTAATGTATCTCTGCATCATTTAATTGTTGCAGTTGATACAAATTGGTACCAACTCTCTAGAGCATGTTCTCCTGTCCATCTATATAATCACAGAGAACTTTACAGAACAGAGTCCTATTACTTTTAAAATGTTTTAAACTGTCTCAAAACCTAATAATAAATGAAAAGGGTATGAATCAAAATCTAAAGGCAGCTATATTTAACTTGTTTAGAGTTCACATCACAAGACTGAGTAACTGGTGTAATTTCTGTGTGTATTGATTATGTCATGACATCGTTATGGGCAGATTAATAGCAATAGTAAGTGCTGTACTATTAACACTATAAATTATGTCAGTCTGGAGGTGTCATGGATTGAGAATAACACTACAAATATTGGATGAGACTGGCTTGTATTATTTCTTGAATAGAGGTACCGATAAAATGACTTCTCTCTTCCTTTGATTTCTAGCAAGTGAGGTCTGAGCAGACAACTGACACAGAGAAAGTGACATCTTGATTGGTGGCTATTTCTCACTTCATCAGGACCAGTGGCTGTCTCATGGCCATACTGTAAATACTTTTTTTTTTTTTTTTTTTTTTTCCTGCCAGCTGAAGATTGGATTTAAAAACTCAATATTTTATCAGATATTTGTGGCTTGACCTTGGGGGCTTTCAACTATACACCACTTAAAAACTACTGTTGTAGTTACAAGACTGCTTTATGTAAACCCCAATCCAATAGCAATTTCCCGGTGATTTTTTTTTCAGGTGCTCTTTTAGCAGCACCAGCTTGATTGAGTCACTTTCAGCCTAGCGACAATGTGCTGCCTCAAGAGTTAATTCTGAGTCAGGGCTCGGACACATGCATGATCTGATTATGAGCAACTGACCTATTTACTCTGAAGGCTTTAAAGAAAGCATGAGGACTTTTCCTCACCTATAGGTGGGAGATCTGTAGACAAAAATAGAGTGGAATAGGCTGAAGGTGTTACCCTGCTGTTTCAGATATCTGGTGTAGTATAATGGTTAGACAATCTAAAGTTATAAATATTTGGGCATTTCAAAACTTTAGCTTATTCTACTACTCTATTATTTAAGGAGCTGGGAAATGCTGTCTTCTTGACTGATGAAAACAAGTTTTCTTTCATGAGTTTAAGTATGTTGTTTGTTTTTTTGTTTGTTTGTTTTTCATGTTCTTTTCAAATTGAACTTACTCACTGTTTCTAGAACTTGTGGTGTTCATTTTCCAGAACATTACTTAGTAGCAATGGGAAGGAGGAATTAATTTCCTTATCTATGTCCTCACTGTGTGAAAGATCCCAAATTAAAACAAACAAACAAATCCACCACGTTTATTTAGCTTAAAACACTTACTTAAAACACTTTAAAACAGTATTAATACTGATGTTTGATTCATCTCTGTAGAGGATACTTTTTTTTCTTTTTTTTTTTTTTTCTTCTTCTCAATTCACTGTTGAGAAATTGGGAGGGGGAAAGAAAAAGGGTTGAGGAGGTTTAGAGTGTTACCAGAAATACATCAGTCACTTATAGCTTAGCTTCTAAACACTTAATTATTTCTTAATTTGTCCTCATGCTCATAGTCATATACCAGAATGTAATTTTGTTTTGTAGTGCAATTAATATTAACATACTTGAGTAAAACTTTGAGGCAAAAGGAAACAACAGATTTCCTACCAGCAGCAAATGAAGGCAGGAGAAAGAGGCCAGAAATCCAAATTCTTGTCCGATTTGTATCCTGCCCAGCATCACGGAGTTCAGTGTTGCTTTTTGATTAATGATTTCTATAGTTAATTGAGCTATATTACTGTAACAAACAGAAAAAAAAAAAAGGTCCATTGACTTTCATGGAATGATGCCGATCATATATTAATGCAAGTCTAGGGACTTATCATTTGCAAGATGACCAAGATTTTCAAGACTATCTGTTGATTTGTTATATTTCTGTATAAGCTATGACAAAAGAACTGGCTGCACAAGCTTGTCTTATCTCTGACAGTAGCTAGTGCCACATATTCAAGGAAAGAAGCAGAAACTGCAGAAAATCTAGTTAAATCTTCTATGCTATTATTACAGGTTAGAATGTAATTTCTCCTCTGTCTTAGCTATATGATCAGTTTTTATGCCTGGATCTATGTCTAGGTTCATATCTCATAGATTTTTATCCATGGTAGTCTAACAGTTCACAGTCATACAGTTTTCCACATAAATATTCCTTGTCCTTCTTCTTTTGCACAAAGTAGGAACAAGTTCTGAGTATTTGATTGAAGCACAAAAATCCCAGGTAATTTGGAGACAAGAAGATATTTTAATTAGAACTGGCTGACCTTCTCTCAGTCTTTGTGTCCCACCAGGAATGACCTTTCAGTTTACAACTTTTGGTTGGCCTTTTCAGTTTGGAAAACCATTACACATGATCTGCTCTCTATCTCAGCTTCACAGACAAACACTACCTATATAAATTGTGTGACGGAAGCTGGTATTTTGTCACTTTCTGACAGGCATGGGCTTGCTAACGATGGCATCACCTGTCGTAACAAATGGGCTGGCTGACACAAAATAACAGTCCCAAAGCTGCGTTTCAGTATGATAATACTCCAAACTCTCCTCACAGCTGTATCCAGAAATTTGATAGTCATTGTCACTAGGCTAAATGTAAACTGAAACTGTTGAGGCTGATGAACCTCGAATTGTATTTGAACTCGTCTGTATGTCTACTTCTGTTGTTGCTTGATGACATATATTTTGGAACAAGTAAGGTCTGAGTACAATACCTAGCATGACGGGTCTAGTGCTCCTGAGGCACAGTCCCTGCCTCTATAAGGCAGTTACAGAATCACAGAATCACAAAATGGTTGAGGTTGGAAGGGACCTCCAGAGATCATCCAGTTCAACCCCTCTGCTCACACACTAAACAGTGTGTGACTGAAAACAGCCTTCACTTCTCATTTCAACTCATTTCACACTAGCTGCAAAGAAAAAGAATAAATTTCAGGTAATTTTTTCACATTCAATTAAATATTTTGGACTTAGCTGACTTAGATGAAACTGAAATTGCACTTGCACTTAAACGAAGAATTTGACATACAGTTAGTTTAATTTCTCTCTCTCTCTTCCTTCCTTTTTTTCTAGTAGATGGTAATATTCTAGAAGTTTTAAAATTAATATTATTTTTATTATCAAATTATTGTTTTCTTATTTGTTTTCAGTTGATTATTTTTTCTTTTTCTAATTTTGACTGCTTAGTCCATATGTACATGTGGATACTTATGTAGGTATTTAATAGTGTGAGAAAGCGTATGTGTGAGAGTTGTGATCAGAGTACAGAAATCTCCTTAGTTTTTATTATTATTATTATTATTATTATTATTATTATTATTATTATTATTTGCTTGTGTTTTTTTGTTTTGTTTTGTTTTGTTGTTTTGTTTTTCTGCTGATGTTGATTTGTTTTCAAGTACAGGTAAATGAATGCAGCTTTGTGCACACATGCATGTGGAAGTCAGAGAAAAAGCTGAAAATACATTTGCTTTCTCTGTGCTTTGTGATAATGTTTTTACAGCTAGAAATTGCTGTGTAGGTACTGAATTAAATAAAATAAAAACTACAAGATAGAAAATAAAAGAGAAACAGATGATCTTGATGGGTTAAAATGCAAATTAATTTTGCTTCTGTTAATAATCAGCCTTCAGTCACTTTAATTAAAAGAAATTCAGTATTAGCTGGTAGAAGACAATAATTTAAGTGGACACTGGCTAACATAACTAACATTTAAACTGCATAAACATGGGATTCAATGGAAACTAAGCTTCACTACAGTATATCTAGAATTGTTTCTCTACGTTTCCAAGGTGATTTTTTAATTTACAAATATTTCTTAGGTATCAACAGCACAGACAGTGCATAATTATCCTATAGCTTACTGGGAACTAGATACTGAAAAAGAATACTTTAAAATGTTAATGTAAGTATAGATATATAGATATAAAGAATCACTGAGTTTCCACAAAGTAAAATAAACAAACGATATAAGTAAAAAAAAAAAAAAGGATTAGATTCCCAAATAAGATCAATCATGGGTGTATACAATTACTGTTAACATTATCTTCACTTGATGACATCACTTTATTTATAATTAAAACTAGGGTAAGCTGAAGAAGCAGGATAACGAACTCTCAGACATAACTGGACAAGCAGAAGAGGAGAGTTCCTCACTGTACTAATCCAAATTGTTCATTTCTGGCTCTATACCTCCTTTTCATTTGAATTCAGAACTTCCTTAGCATAGTTCATTTTGGCTTTGGTGTCTCATTTTTTATGACAAATTGATCTCTGGCGGACGAAATCCCTTTTCATCTGTGAGCTGTTTTTGCCCATTTGATCGGTGTAATTGTCAACCTCACCAAGGTCAAGGGCCTGCTGCTAGATAAAATCAGCATTTATATAGAATCCTTGGGAGGTCAACTATCTTCATCTTTCAACAAAGGGGAAATAAGTCACAGAGTTTATTTATAGTCCTTTTTTTTTTTGCTTTTGTTAAAGAGTAAATGGGCCAGATTCTTAAAAAGATTTGGTAATGAAAGAGAAGAACAGATGTCAAACACACAGCATTTTAAGAGTCTGCAGATCTGCTATGTTGTTTCAGATTGTTATAAAGATAAGAACTGCTCATAGCAAGATTAGACCAGCCTTTTTTTATTCTGTTCTGAGGTATTTGTGTTTTTGTCTTTTTTTTTTTTTTTTTTGTATCTGAGAGCTTGTAGTATCTAAAAGGTATATAAGGCATGATAAACTAATCTGTACATGGAAATAAGTTTTTGCTTTGGATTTAGCCTGGTATTAATTCATTTTAATCTTCTTAAGTGAAGAGTGGTGTATAACAATAAATTTTTGTTATTTCACTCAGGAACACCTCTTGCTTTTCTAGCATATCTATTCACCTTTACTACACAGAGGCAAGAACAATTTAATTAACTTTGCATCATCCTTGGCATATGACTATCTAGTTTTATCCTTTAGATAAAGAGACAAAACTACAATTGGAAAGTTGTGGGAAGCTGGCAGCAAAGTGAACTGATGTGTTCTTAGAAAAGATCCTCAAATGTGGGGCATATTGCTGGTTGGGCAGACATTTATTTTTTTTAGCATAGTTCCTGTGATCTGCTGCATTGAACTTCTCCAGTGCGTTTAGAGAGCAATTTATCACATTTCTTCCAGAGTAGGAGACACATTACAGAAGGAAAGGATATTTTCTCTCTGAGAATTATTTGTATTCTACTTTATAGAGACCCATCAATGAAACTTTTGAGCATCTGTGTTACAAGTAGTTCTTTAATACTTTTCTAGACAGACAGCAGAATGAGCAGAGATGTGATGTTAAAATTAAATAATATATTTCTTAGGTTCTGAACACAAAAACATGCCTTAAGAGCAGGGATTGTATTTTTAAGGGTGTAAATGCGATATCAATATTTTATTTTACCTAATATTGTCTTTTAAAGATATTTTAAAGATTGCATTAACTTTGCTGGTAAATCTCAGTATGTGCAGACGTGTAGTGTTTGACTTTTATTTTCATTATAGCCTTGAACTGAAAGCTCATATGGAGACAAGTAGCTAAATGAACCCTAACCCCTTTCTGATCTATCTTTTTTTCTCAAGATAGATCTCCCCCTCTTATGGGGAATGATAACTTACCTTCTCTTACCTCTTTTGCCTACATTAAGTAGGTCTTTGCCTATATTAAAATAAATATTTTTAAATGTAGTCTCTTTAAACATTTTTTTCATAAATCTAAGATTATCTAAAAGTCTTGAACACAAAAATTCTTCTGCATTTTAAAATCATGTTTATTACATTGATCAGAAAAAAAATAGTTAAAAGCATGGTTTGCAAGTGCAGGCAAAGCACTGAGGTGCATATAATGTACCTCACTGCAACTAGCCTTTAGACATTTTAAGTCTACTCATACATTGTATCACTCATGATAGATCATAGAGTATATTTTATCAGTCATGTCTTAATACATAACACTAAAGTTATTACCTTTTAAAAACTACTTATCAGCAAAGGACATTTATTGGAGGCATATCTTTGCTGGTAAAGGTAATACAGAGACTTTTTAAGGCTTCAGATTAACCCATTATCCACATTAAAAAAGCAAATTAGGTACTGAGTGTTGTAGATAAAATATGTTACATTCTGAAGAAGGAATCTGGCAAGGGAAACCTTTCAGTCTGGACAGATTCTGGAGCAGTGGAGGAATTGACAGGTGTAATGTAAAACATGAAACTGAAAATGTTTTTGAAGTACCCATTGGTGGCTTCTCAGATGTTGTTATTTATTTATTTTTCAGCATCTCTGCCCAGTAAATTTCATTTACTACCTCTCTCATTTCACATCTCCCTAATGATATCTGCCCACTATTGGTAATTAATCTAGATAATGACACTCCTGGATATGATGCCACATCTCTGGACACTGAAGTGTGTCCAACATGCTATTAAGATCCCATTAAACTTTATTCACCAGTCCCAAATTAAAAATAAACACTAATGGTACATGTGAGAGAATACTGATTGCATTAACCTTGTAATGCACCTTCCAAAACTGTAGCAGAAAGGACTTTCATGTGGCAAACTGAGATGGTATTTTATTTTTATTTTTTGTTCTAGGGTAAACAGGAGTTCTTTTTTAGGTATCACACTTTGAGTCTGCCATTTTTAATCTGCTACCCAACAAAAGCAGAACATACTCTAATAGAACATCGGGGTCAGTTCCTGTGGTACTTGATACATAGTCCTCTGTGGGTAACACTCACAAGAGTGAAGAACACTAGTCCTGTCTTTCTGGTCAGAGGTAGGAGAGATTGGTTAGATATTATTAGAATAAGTTTTGGTTTATTTTAGGTGGAATAACAGCAGGCAGATAAAGAGAATCATCTAGGCCATGACTTGGTGTGTTACTATGATCTAGATATACCTCTGTCATGAAATTCCCCTTTTGCATCTTCCTTGTTATAAGATTTAATACCATCTGTTTCAGCTCAGCAAATAAGGGCATTTAGCCAGAGCTCTACCTCTTCTTTCACTTACTACACTTGTTTCTTATGTTCACAGATCTGGACTGAGATTTTGAATGTTCCAGGGCTGTGAAACTAGAAGACAGTAGGGAAGCTGGATGGAGAAAATATTAATTAATCCATTTTGTCTTTTTGCGTGGATGTATAATCTGAACAAATATGTAGCCTGTTAACTTAATTTTCCATATTGTATGTTTTAACAGATATATACATATATATTAAGTAAAATAGAGGAAAATCTGATTATTATTGTCAGGGGATATGGAATTAACTTTTTCTTGGAAAATTTTATGACTGTAGCAGTATTACAGATAAATGTCTTCCTAGCTGTCCGTATGATAGCCACAACACATTCAGTGAGTACACAGTGTAATTTTAAACAACTTCTAAGGGGGCAGGTCCTTTCTGTACAAGTATCCTTGTTAGTTTAAGAAAGTGAACGGGTATAAGTCAGTTCTGAAACTCTGACCTATGGTCAGGTTCATTTAATATTTACATATTTATTTAATCTATATAAAATGTCACATTTATATAAGTTTATAGCAATGATTAATGTTTCATGTGTGACATAAAAAGTGTTTGGCATCCCCTTAAAAGCACAGGAGTCTGTGCAAAGGGATCTTGCTGATCAGAGTTGAAAGTAGATGGCAATTAAAAAACTCAAATTAAATACAAATCACCACTACAATGATACAGTAATCAGAATGCACTATATTAAAATAAGATGTTCTATTATATAGTGTAATTAATTCTAAGTTTTCAAAACTCATAAATAATAACAAATTAGTGTAATTAATAATCCTTGTAGATAACATAAGGAATATAATTTTATTTTTAAAAAAAGTGAACGAGTTAGAAATACATCATAGATCCAATTTTTATTCCCATGAGTTCATCTATTTTCACGAATATACTGAGGTGAAATTGTAAAATCTCCAAGTGCACTCTAAACACTAATTCATGTTTTATTTTATTTTTTTCTTTAATTATCCAAAGGAAAAGACTCAATAAAATATATCTCAATAAATTCATCTGATATATCCTCTGAATAATTCATTTTTATTCTTAGACTCTGTTATGTAAGTTCTGAAAGCCAGAAGATATTTGTTAGTGCTTCACTGATCTCTAGTTGTGCAAATTACAGCACTATAAGGATCTGAGTAAAAGTCCTTGAGTACCTATTAAAGAAAATTACATTTCAGAATGTCCAAAATACTGGGTTTAGGAACATTTTCTTATATGAAGAATGTTTATCATATGATTTGCAATGTACATTGAAATGTTTTTAATTTTGTCATAATGCATTATTCTTTAAAATAAACTGTGCAAACTCTAAACTATGAAATAACATAAGGGGTAAATGGCAAACCGCATCAACTGCTTATCATATGGAAAATGTGAACCTATATATTATTCTTTTATTTCACAATTTGTTGATTGTATTTTCTGTTTGTTTATTTATTTATTTATTTATTTATTTTTAAAGAACGCCTATTCAGAGGCCAAAATAATATTGGATACTGGACAGAAGATAATTTTTTGAGTAAAATTCTTTGTCTTAGTTTAGCTGAAGACATAAGAAAATCAAACTAGTGCCTGTACCTTTCTGTACCCTATATAGCAACTTGTAGCACTATTTCTTCCTTAAATGCTAAATAAAATGCTAAATAAAGAGCCTTGAATCTATTAAAGCTTTGTTAGTCAAAGTATGCCAGTCCCTTACTAAGGCAATACATTTCTACTCTTTCTAAATTTGGAGATTCTGGAGTTCAAATCCAAAGCTCTTCTATTTTTCAGTGCAAGGAAAAATTAATGACGAGGGTTTTGTTTGTTTGTGTTTTTTGTTTGTTTTTTGATTCTTAAAGATAACTTCAATCAAGTAAAAATAATCCTGCCAAGGCATGTCCCTCCAAGATTAGGCTGCAACTGAATACATTTATAAATTTAAATATAGGTTTTGGATGTGATCTCCTTAGACCCTCTTAATTTTTATTTAGAAAACCAAAATACCAAGTGTTATTTAGAAATAAGGCCCTAATACTGTTGAAGAAAAAAGTGGACTATTATGAACAGCTCTGGGGTTTGTAAGAACTGTGATAAGAAGGTAATAGGTATGATTTTTCATTTTTTATAATTTCATTGTGAAGTGTGACTTTATGATGATGCACAGACAGATTTATAATTTTTATATGTTTATTAATTTTTTATTTTTTATCTTTTCTAAAAAAACACAGTCATCTTCTTAGCCAATATTTCAATGTCTTGGTAATTGCTTCTTGACCTATGCTCAAAGAGTCTTTCATTAAAATGACAGTATATAATGTTTATACAGAAGTTTTTGTGGTGGAAACTTGGGGTGTGTCGTGTATCTAATAAATAAGTCAAAGTCACCAGACTTTGACATTAAAAAAAAAAAAAAACAAGAACAACAACAACAAAACACAACTTTACAGAGAACCATCCTGATCATTGGCTCTTAGGGGTGACCCAAAAGTATACGTTAAATTTTCGTTGCAGTTTTGAAGAATATTTAGTGAACAAATAGGAAAAAAGTTGCAGGTAATTTTCTTAAGGATGAGATTGTATTGTTAAGAAAGTGCACATAGTGATAGAATGCTTCTTCAAGTATGAAATGACAATATTGAAGGAAGAAGTAAAACAAGGATAATTTATCTTGTCACAGGGATCTATTTCATGGGAAGATCTCACCTTTATACACAACTGTGAATCACAAGAAAATGAGAATATGGTAATAATTTTTAAAATTCATATTTCCTCAAAACAGTATTTTAATTGAAGGGGAAAAAATCATACTTCAAGCCTATGAAGCAATTCATACATCTACAAGAAACTATGGATTGCCTATAAATATGTGTATATGTACATTTCTATATCTTAAGTAGTTAACTTGGAGGAAATCAGCTTTGTGCCACAGACTTTGTAATCTACAAATTGATTTAGGTCTATGCTGTGAAATTTTGGGTAGTGTTTGTTATTGTACAGTGAAAATAATTATATATTATTATATTATTATGTAATATCTTATAAGTTAGTTTCTTCACTTTCTCAATGAAGAAACACCTGTGGTTTTTCTAAGCATGTTGCAATTACCTTCAAAATTATGAATGTGAATATCAAACTACAAGGGACAAGTCTTTTCAAGTCTGTGTTCTTCCTTATCTGCTGGAGTTTTCTGTGATGCCTCATAGGGTCTTGGTATACTACTTATTCGGATGAGGTACACAATAAAGCAAGCTTTTGCATCTCTAAGCTGTATACTTTGACTTTCTTACTGGGAAGGCAAGTCCAAGACACTTCTGTATCAGGTCTTATCCTGCTAGGAGAAACCCACATAAGTGATCCTTGATTCCATAAAGGTAGCTTAGCTGAAATCATCTATTTGCTCTATGTAGTGCAGATTGCTCCATTTAACAGGCAGTACACACTGTAACTGCTGGAGAAAGTGATGGTCAAGAAGCATCAGCTAATTATACATATAACTGAATTTAGAAGCTTTGAATCAGGTGAGTGGAAACATTATAGCAAGTTTACTTAATTTTCGTTTTACTTTGTGGAGGCCTTTGTATATCTTCTAACTGAAAATAAATAAATAAATAAATAGAAATCTGCTAGTCTTTTTCCACACAAGACAAAGTGAAAAACAAACAAACAAACAAACAAAAAAACACAAAACAAAGCGAAAAATAGACTGCCACTCTGCATTACTGTAACTTTGTAGATGAACAAGAACAAACCAGACAAGATAGCAAAACAAAACAAAACAAAAGAAAATAAATACAACAACAACAACAACAAATAGCAATTTTTATAGCAATTCTTTTCTTATTTTATTCCCATACTATTTGTGCCAATTGATACATATGCAAAACCTGAGTGAAACTTACAGATAAAACATTTAATTTTCTGCTCTAAATGCTAAAGACAGTCCAATTTGAAGTGAATCCTAATAATTATATCTCCATAATTCACCTTAGAACCTCCCATATTCTTCTGATGAACCACCGAACCTATATGACTTGTACAAAATTTAGTAAGAGGGCAAAAAATGTTCACCTTTAATTCATATTCCTAATTACAGCATGGAGATGGGTAAAATAAATATTTAAGAATACAATAATTGCTCATATTTCATGTTTCCTGGATTCGTTTTTCATGGGCTAGTGATTACTGCAAAATATTAGTGAAAAATAACCACTCAGATGCTTACATTAAGTACTTTTATTTGATTATTTTATTTTATTTTATTATTTTTATTTCTTTTTTTTCTACATTTTGTTTCCATTGACTTGCTAGATTGTTAGCTGGCAGGGAATGTTTCCAGAAATAGCTTAAGTAGAAGTGAATATCGAGGAAAAAGAGTACTGTAATTCTAGAAACCACGACTGTATCTGCATGCTAATCCAAATTATCCAAAGGTGAAAGATATGTTGACCAAGAACTACATGGTAATGAATTTCAGATATACGGTTTATACTTATCAGAAGCTGCAATTAAATATTTAAGAAAATCAAATTCTTAGGGAAATATCTCAAACATCATGAAGCAATCTGTGGCATTAATAGGTTGCTATAAAATATGCAAATGAAGCTTGAGGAAATTTTTGTGCTGGGGTGATACAACTGGAGCACTTTGTGTGTGTGTGTTTTCATAGCACATGAGTGGAGATTCAAAGATTCAAGCCTAAAAAGCCTTCTTTGAATCAAGCCTAATTCAGAAGGGTAAAACAAAAGGTCCAACAACAGGCAATAAGTAGCCAGTGCATTGAAGTGTAGCAAGGTGTTTAACTTCATCCTTCACCCTTGCTTCTGGTACAAGGAATTGCTGCAACTAATGTCTTTGTTTACCCCTTCTGCTCTATCCAGTTATTCATGTCCCAACCAAAGAATTTATTTCTGTTTTTGTAGTTTCAGCTTTTAGCAAATGTCTATCCCAGGCAAACAGTTTTAAAAGTAAAAACAAAATTACCCTTTCCGTTTTGTTTAAAGAAATATCTACTATGTTACATTTATGACTTTATATACAAGAACAGAAATTTAAAGTAGGAAGAAATGATTCTAAATAAAACATGAAACAGTAGTGCATCTGTGCTTGTTTACTTACAGTTACATATTTCAAGTGGTGGAAAAACTGCCTGTGAGAACAAAACCAAAGTCAAGTATGGAGCACAAGCTTCTCCATCTGGAGAGAAAAGAACTCTTTTTAAAAAGATCAAGAACAAAGTGACAAAGACACTTAAAGATACATCTGTTGGGACTGACAGCAGAAGAGGGCCAACAGATGAAAGAAAAGCCAAAGAATAAAGGTGTACTTCAGATAGACTTTTGGAAATGATGGAGAAAAAGACATATAAATATGATTATGAAAAGTCCTCTAAACATTATCTTGCTATTGGGTGCAGAGACAGCAGTACAGTGGGTTAAGGAGGTTAATCTATGTACTGGCAAAAACTCTGAAAAGTAGCAGAAAGCCACCCAGGCACTTTCCTTGTTCACAGATCAACAAAGGTTATCCCAGGAAAACAGCATTACACTTGGCTGTGACACACAGATCTGGGCCTCAGGTCACAGGAGGTGATCTCCTAGGCTGAGGAGTGTCATGTAAGTGCAGCTGGAGCAGTTTTGACCATCCTGCTGAACCTGCCATTGGCAGGCAAAAACTGTCACCCCTGGGGTGGTGGCTGTGCAGGTCTCACAGATAGCTGATTACAGTGGTTGAACAAGAGCTCAGGGGTAAACAACTGGTTATATGCTGTGGTTGTTCAGGGACTCTGCATAAATTGCTTCCTGCTGCTATTGTGTTTAGAAGTTTAAAAATAGCACTGATTCTAGAACAATCTGTTTAATTTCCCCATAAATTGATAGGTAACAGGAAAAATAAAGGATTCTAAAAAGCACCAAAAATTGGGTTGTAACAAACATCTAATCAATTGCTTACAGCCCATTTTGTTTTCCCTTCTCTAGAGGAGTAGAATGAAAATAAAAATAGATATATATATATATATTTTTTTTCAGAATAAATTTGCATGAACGCATAAAGACCTGTTTATTCTTGTGAGTGAAAATCACTATGAAGAGAACAACAATTCATGATTTTTCCTCGCATGAAACCCTCCAAGGCTCTGTAAATTTTATTTATTTATTTATTTATTTATCTTCAGAGAAGGGAGCTTGTGCCCTAAAGAAATCTTTATTATTGTTTTAATACTGAACCAAATAATGTTCCTGGAACAGAATGTAAAGTAACGGATCAAATTGAATGAAAACTGCAGAAATCTGTCTTGAGATTTCATCAGATAAATAGGTGTCTAGACTTCCGTAATGGCAAATTAGAATGGTGGACTATCAGACCATTTTTCTGCTGAATTGTTTTTGTGTTGCGATAAGATTTTCTGACCTTATCAAAAATCTTGTCCTCTCTGGAGCTGCTAGGACACCTCATACTTGATTAATGAGGAATTTTTTTTTGGGGGGGGGAATTATATCTGTTTTATAATTTCATTCTAAAGGATTAAGGAGTATCTCAGTGAGACTATATCTGTGTTGAAACTTAGCAATACTGGGAAACTTGAAAAAATGTGAGATTTGTGTTTCCAAGTTTTTCCATTTGTTTTTACAAGTTTTTCAGTACTCATCTTTGAGCTCCTGTTACCAGGGTCTTGAGGGCACCACCAGGACTGAGTGCTCCTGCCTGACTCTCTGGGACTCCCCAAATGCAACCCAAGGCCCAAGGCCCAAGACAGCCCCCAGGGCCATAGGCCCAGGCCTCATTGTGGCCACGGCAGGGCTGGTGTCCAGCTCCCCACTGCCCTGCCCTTCCTGGCCATGGGTCCTGCTGAGCTGGGCCCACCCTTGAGCCCATGTCCCAGCTTTGGCACATCCCCATCCACAAGGAGGTGCCTGGGGGCTGCCTCAGTGTCTCTGGCTGCCCTGTTCCTGGCTGTGATGGTTGAACAGGGACAGGATAACTTTTGTAAAAAACATCGAGTTGCCAAACTTTGAGTGGATCACTGAAATTATAAAAATTATAAAAAATTATAAAAAGCTTCATGTAATTATTTACTGTATTTTTTCAATGAACTCCCAGTGACTGAATCAATTTTGAAACAAACAAACACCCCCCCACACCTCAAAGTTCTGAATTTTCTTTCATAGGAACTTCAAACCCAAACCCATAGGTAAGATACTGAAATTAGTGGAACAGTAACAGTTTTAAGACTCATCAATAATAGATTTTTATACAACTGAGATGTTAATTCATGCATTTAGCTGTAGTAAGGTTTTTCATATTTTTAGATGTAAAAAAAAAAAAAAGAAAAGAAAAGAAATTGTGTACAATATACCTGTCTACAGGAAGCTAATTTCTTCTAGTTATTTTGTTCAATACCGTGACACCAGAGGTTAATAAAAATGCCATGGAATAGTCAATTTGGTCTGAGATCTGCGACATCACTCAAATAAGCAGAAAATTCTAGAAATTGTTTTTGTTCTTAATTCACAGAAACTTCAAGTTCATAGTTATGCATATCAAACCTGTTTCACGTTTTTTAATTCAGATGAAGATGTGGCCACATAACACACAAAAACCTGCATTTGATTATTTTAATTTTTGGCAAAAAGCAAACTAACTAAACATAGTTTCTGCATAGATGAAAATATCAAGACTAGGTCAGCTAAGCAAAACACTTTGGAAAAATCTCTGGTAAATTGAACACCTATTAATGTCTGACATACGAATAGGCTAAGGAAATTTCTTTAACATGTTATATGCTACTTGGCAATCTGTTAAATAACTAATATTCCAGGGCGTTGATAGTCTCTAAGTATCATTTACTCACAGTGGCCAGTGTTAACTGTTTTACCAGTTAGGTGAACTCTCTCTCCTTTTTTTTTTTTTTAATTGTAGAGTTGTCTGCAGTTAAATTAATAATAAAAAAAAAGAAAAAAAGAGGGGGAGAGAGAGAGAGAAAAAAAATCCTACTTTCATAACACTGGGAGGAAGATTTTTATTTATTTATTTATTTATTTATTTTCTGCATGCAGTCCAACATAGGACATAAGAGCTTAAGGAAAGAGTAACTGGCCAAGTTTGAAAACCTGAATTTATATAGGTTTTCTTCATATTCAAAAGTAACTCAAATATGTTTACAGAGAAAAAAAAATGTATATGGTCTCTCTGTGTGGTGACTATAATAAGCAAAGTAAACAGCTAAACAAGTATATCGATAAATAAGTAATGATAGCTCATTTTTGCTGCAGACATTAAGTTCTTTTTGTACAATATAGAAGGAGTACTGATCAAGATGCTAATATTGGAAAATAGATCTTTCTAAGAATATTCTTGGGGATGTTTAACATCCTTCTGCAAAATGTAAATAACAAAGAAAGGTTTTTAGTCTTAAAACATCTGTCAGAAAGGATATAACATTGTAGTAATGTTTTAGTACATATAGTTGAATGGGATACCTTTCCTAAGCAGGTACATGCAGAGCTAAATTCTCAAATTCTTCAAATAATGTCTTGGAAAGGGAGACAGGCACATGATTTCCACTTTATAAAATTGTGTCATTTTGACCAAGCAACAAAAAAAACAACTGTATGGGCATCTCTTTACAGATGGCCAAGTCATAATGAACCTCCTGGGTCTGGGCTGGTCTCATCTTATGACTGGAAGGGCCTTGTGGCAACCAAGAGACATAGAAGATAAACTAATTCTTTATAAAGTAAATCAAATTTATAAAGGTTTCCTTATATAAGGAAAATACTATAATGAAGGGTGCCAGAATGTGATTTTTATATTCTCATATCTGTGTGTTATGCAGATGAACAGTATGAGGGACAGTTGGGGTACTGGACCAGATGGAGAATGAAAAATCCATCATTAGTCTCATCAATACCGCATGCTGGAGAGATCCCTTGAGATGTTTGGTGGCCAAGCTAGACCCCCATATCTGTCAGGGATACATATTTGTTGTAGTTTGAAGGAATCCAGCAGTGATTTGTCACTCAGATTATTGCTGCTCAAGTGAACAGTGCAACAGGGAACACAAATGGACAATGTAGACTTGTAGACTTTGATGAAAATGTATCTTTGTATGGAGAAGCAAAAAAGCTATTATTGCATGTAGGATATATGATTCACTGCTGGAATTTTTTCAGTCCCCTGGTGTGGTGCAAGACACCATACTGCGAATAAGGAGAGAACTGTGAGCAAAAACCTGGAAGAATTAGAAGTTTAGAAAACATGCACTACACAGAAAATTGGAGTATCTGGGCTTATTTGACCTGAGACTAGAAGACTCAGGGAAAACAGAAAAAAATATGGAATTGCAAAGGATGAATGCAAAAGAGAAAATAAATAACTAAATGTTCTTTATAATTATTTGGATTTAAAAAAAAATAATTATAAGAATCTTGAAGATCAGAGAGGGATGATATAAATTTTGAAACACTTAAACATGTAGAAGTCATGGAACCTCCCTTGGAGACTTTAATAAAATGCTTGGACAAATGTCTTTGGAATACAGCTGAGATATAGCTGGTCTTGACTTTCGTAATATAAACATAAAATATTATGGGTTAAAAAAAAAACAAAACAAAACACCAACAAACACCCAAGGAACTACTAAAAACCTACACAAGTGTTTTTTGTTTGTCTGTTTCTTACTGTGGATGAAAATAAATCTAAATTTAGCAAAGTTTTCCTCCAATTTAGTGGTATTTGCACAGTACGTTGTACTCAAATTGCCAGTTATTGTGAGTTTCAAATGTACTGATCTCCTGGATTTATTGCATGTCACCTGAGCAAGCAGATGGTAGCTTTTTATCCAGTGTCGAGCCTATTTACCCTTATTATGGATGTTTTCTTTTTCTTTTCTTCTTCTCTTCTCTTCTCTTCTCTTCTCTTCTCTTCTCTTCTCTTCTCTTCTCTTCTCTTCTCTTCTCTTCTCTTCTCTTCTCTTCTTTCTCTCTTCTTTTTTTTTCTTTTTTTTTTTTCCTGAGAACTTTTCCTTTAACACACAATAATTGGATTAATATCTTCATATCATCCTTTCTTCCCTCATCTTTCACTTTGGAGTCCTTTAAATGTTCAAAAATGAAATAAGAAGAACACAATAGCTTAAAAATCTCTACAGAATCAAATCTCAGGTAGGCAGGAAGGTTTTAGATCAGCTTTTCTACTGACAAGAGAGAAGGGAACTAAACATCCTGACTGTGAACTGCTAAAAATTACTCAGTATTTTTTTATTTAAAGGTGATTTTCTCTGCCACATAGAGTTAAGTAGGAATGTACTGTTAATGACTCAAGTACATTTAATGACTCAAGTACATTTCAATTTAAGAAGAAGCTGGTTTACTTCTAGGTTTACTAGGTTACTAGGTGTCCTGGTTTCAGTTAGGACAGAGTTAATTTTCCTCCTAGTAGCTGGTAGGGTGCTATGTTTTGGATTAGGATGAGAAGAGCGCTGATAACATGCTGATGTTTTAATTGTTGCAGAGCAGTGCTTACACCAAGCCAAGGACTTTTCAGCTTCTCGCTCTGTCCTGCCAGTGAGCAGGCTAGGGGTGCAGCAGGAGCTGGGAGGGGATAGACCCAGGACAGCTGACCCAAACTGGCCAAAGGGGTATTCTGTACCATCTGATGTCATGCTGAACAATATATAGGGGTGGGTAGATGGGGTTGGGGGGCCGGCTGCTCGGGGATAGGCTGGGCATCGGTCAACGGGTGGTGAGCAATTGCATTGTGCATCACTTATTTCGTACACATTATTACTATTAATACTATTATTATTATTATTTTTATTATTTTCGTGTCTTAATAAACTGTCTTTATCTCAACTCACAGGCTTCACTTTCCCGTTTCTCTCCCCCATCCCAGAGAGGGAGGGGGGCGGGTGAGCGAACGGCTGTGTGGTGTTTAGCTGCCAGCCGGGCTAAACCACAACATTAGGTTTACTTCTAAGGATGAAATTTAGAACAAGTGAACTCTTCTGGCTGAGAAACTGGTAATTAAAGGAAAAAGGAGGAAGAAAAAAAATGGTAACATACTTACCACTGATATTAAAAAAATAAATAAATCCCTACTAGCATATAATTTTTTTTTTTTTTTAAGTTTTCTGCAGTCTGTCAAGTGTATTTCCAATGAAAATCCTGGTTTTTATATTCTTTACCTCCCACTTGACTCATGTGTAACTTGCAGACGTAAGGAGAACGCTATCTATTCAATCATTCAAGTCATTACAGACAATATTAAGTTGCACCAACCTCAGAGTAGACATGTCCAAGACTATATTTGATACTTCCTTCCTTCCAGCCCCACATTGCTTTACAGGTAGTTACCATGTGACAGTGTTTTCCCAGCACATGTGAGATCTACCACTTACCTTCTTATAGACAGCTTTCTCAGCCTATACTTCGAAATGCGATGTGAAACAATGTCAGAGGGTTATTTAAACCAAACTGTGTATCATCTATTGTCTCCTTTGTATTTATAATAAAGTAATAGGTTATGCAAGGAATTTTGATTTTCCATGATGCATTCCTTAAAAAATAATGCCAGCTGTTATTCATCTACTCTTCTCTATCTTTTTAAAGTAAACTTTAAATCTTTTGATTATTTTTTTCCAGTATTCTGAGGATCCAAATGGTCTACATTACTTTATGTTCTCATATCAATTCTTTTTTTCTTTTTTTTTTTTTGATTGTGAGTGCTATGGGTTGGAATTATGCAATTACACTATGTATCTATGAAACTTTAGGCAACTAATCTAGTATAGGTGTGTAGTTGTCATAGGTTAGAATAATGCTGCCTCCATTTTAACCTGAATTTCTAACTTTTTGTCACTACCTTCAGTTAACTTAAGATTTTAATTCCTGTTGATACTCATAGTGAAGGCTGAAACTAAAAAGATATTAGACGGCATTGCATTGTCATTTGCAAAACAACGTTCTGTAGAAATTCCTTGACAGTAGAGCAAAACCTTTTCCTCCACTGAATTGAGCAAACATTTAGGTTTAATTTTAGTACTAATGTGCTTACAAAATGCATATTATGTTACTTGTTTCAGAAATGATATAGAGGAAAAGCTAGGATTAAAAAAACAAACAAACAAAAAAAAACAAACCACATGTAGTTTCTTATTATTTTGCCAGGATCTGTCTTGTGCTATCTCAGGTAGGAGGTTTTCAGGTTTCCCTACAACATCTCTTAATCTGTCAGCTTCATCTGTGCTTCTGTAGAGACGAATGATGACTGCGAGGTAATCTTTAACTTTCTGGAGACCCTGAGGAACGTGGACCAGCTGCCTCTGTCATATAATCTATGAAATATTCTGTGTTTTGCTAATGTGTGAAAAAAGCTCATAATAATAATACTTAAAAAACAAACAAACAAAAACAAAAAAAAATGTTGCTCTCTTTTAGGGTCTAGCAAATTATACAATGTTCCACTGTAAAATCTTGACCTGTCAGGGACATTCTGTTAGGACTGTATGATACCTCTATGTACTAATAAATGTGTAATTGTCAGGTCCTTAGAATGACAGAAATAGAATAAAGAAGATCTCAAACTCAATTAAATCCTTTTCTGCATGACCCACGCTCTCTTTTGTTTTGCCATCATCCTTGCAAAACTGGAATAATTAGTTGTCAGTGGCAGTGTGTAGGAGTTTGACAAATGAAATATCTTACTTGAGAAGGTGAGTTCTCCAGGCTAAGAGAAATTGGAACTGGAGTTTGACACAGAAAAAAAAAAAAAAAGTACATAGTAATCAAAGACTATGTGACAATTTCCTGTCTTTCCTGCTCCAGCACAAATCAAGAGCAATTTCACAGAAATAGACTAACTGGTGTTTGTTTGTTTGTTTGTTTGTACAAATCCATATGGCTCCTCGTGATGTTTGTCAGGACTTCTTACTGTAAACACAGCAAGCAGCCCTTCTTGCAGACTATTAATCCATTTATGGTTAGCTTTTCTCCTTACTGTCTTAGAATCAAATACCAGAACTTAGAAGATATAAGAAAAATCTAATGTCTGTACCATATATCTTTTTTTTTTTTTTTTTTTTTTTTTATTGCATGGCCTGTTGTACATGGTATCTAGATTTCTCACCTTTTTAATCTTTCTATTAGCTTTTGTTAAGCATGATCTCACCAGGAACATGTTTTGCAACATAAGCCCAACTGAGCATTTCAGGAATCTTTGATCCATTCCAAGACTGGTATTTATTCAACAGGATAAAAATGAAATACTAGCCTAGGGTCAATCTCATACCAAGCCCTTTTGATTTTGGTTAGCAAAGCTAGAATCAATCACTGCAGTAAAACCTTCAGTTTACATTTTCCTTCTCTGTGTTGTTCCATTTACTACTGACTTCACTGCACATTTGCTACAGAGCAGCATTTAGGGAAGAAGAGGCAGAGCACCGAGCCATGGGCAAAGTATATCGTGTTTGTTCTGTTTCTTTTTAGTTTCTTTTTTTTTTTTAATAAAAAAATAAAGTAATAATAATAAAAAAGTATCATAGAGTAAAACTAATGTTTCAGTGGGAAACACAGTGATACCAAAAACAATTTCTTTTATCAATTTCATTATCATCATTATTATGCCAACATGTTACATTCATGGGAGGGAAAATATGTAAGGATTTCAAGGAAAGGTTGGACCTGGTGCTTAGGGCCCTGGCTTAGTGGGTGACATTGGTAGTAGGATGATGGTTGGACCAGATGATCTTGAAGGTCTTTTCCAACCTTATTGATTCTATGATTCCATGATTTCAGGAACAATGTCAGAGCATAAAGTTATGGCCTTAAAATTTCTTACACGTAAAGTCTGTAGATCCGTATTATCATAGAACGTTTTGGGTTGGAAAGTAACTTAAAGATTAAGTTACTGTTATGGTCCTTGAACAACCCCAGCTGAAATTAAGCACGCAAGGAAAATAGTGAATAGGGAATAGGGCAAGAATTCACGCAGCAGAGGGAAATCATTGCTCCAGCATATAGAAGATTTGACTTACCCAGAGAAAGTATTTATCTTTTCTAAATGGCTAACCAGAAATCCAGTTTAGGTAAAAGTTAAAGTTAAGAGTTTGAATTAGAAACAAAAAGTTTCCCTAAGACTGGTTGAATATTCACTGTTGATTTTTTAATTCACAGGAAAAACAAAACAAAACAAAACAAAACAAAATATATATTTGTCTCAGTTTGGAATGGATGGGAAAGAACCCTTAACATTTTGAAGAGTAGTAGGAAAAAATGCATAAAAAAGAATGGGGGGGGGGGGGGGGGGGGGAGTCAGAGAGAAAGAGAGGAAGAAATTGTATACAAAGAGAGTAACACAAATCCAGAAGCATTTTGTGAGTGCTTAGTTGTGAATACATTCATAATCAATCACATAAGTCCTCAACAAATTCAGGATGCTTTGAAGAAAAATATATATTGATTTCAGAGTATCAAACTATGAAAATTTATACTTTAATAAGTTTAGAGAACTTTTCATTATGTTTCCTATTTGTGTTGATTTTCTACTTCAGTGATAATTTTCTACTTCATTCTCTCTGTTTTAAAGGAATTTAGGAGAACTACAAGGTGTAGATAGTCTGAATTTGGAAGACTGAAGTTTTGTACTTATCCAGAAAGACTGGATTCTCCCCGATGATGGAGCAATGTACTGACTGCCCTTTCAAACTGAGAAGAAAAATTACTGCTCAGTATAATGAGAACAGTAGCGAGATCCTGCATCAGTGACAATCTTTCTGCTACTTGTATCCTATCAGAAACAGGAGATGAAATCACATAAATGGGATATGAAACTAAGCATCCCCCTCACAGAAGGAGGAGCAGCTTTATGATTATGCCCATTTTCTGACCACAGTGCCTCTCCATTCCTAACCCACTTTTCTGAAATGACAGAGGCAGACAAGAATGACACTGAAAAGTGTGGGACACATGGCTGTTGGCAATCTAGTGTTGGCAATCTAGTGTGATTAGGGTCTCTATATTTGAGCATAAGGTTACAAGTAGAAAGATCATGGGATTTTAAAACACAAGAAGTTCTTCACCTTGTCTGTAAATCTGAGGAAGTCATTCTATTACAGTCAAGAAGAAATTACATCAAAGAATATTGTTCACAGGCAAGGCTTTTATATATATGTGTGTATATAAAAGAAATAGCTTTGTCTATCCTGTATTGGCTTGATGACAATTTTGTGCTGTGAAAATATTTGTGTGTGAATTTTATGAGTGAAAGCCATAGGCTAAGCAGCAGTGTTGGCTTTGTTGTTGTTGTTGGTGGTGGTGGTGGTGTGTGTGGGTGTGTAGGTGGGAGTGGGTGTGGGTGTGTGTGGGTGTATTCTGGCTTCTTGCTAGAGTTGTTCCAGAGCAATAAAAGGGAAATTTGATCAATACCTTTGCTATTTTCCATGGCCTACTAACATCCGTGTGACACCGAATTTTCAAATATTAAGTTAAAAAATAATTGTTACTACCTCCTGCTATGATTATTTCGTATTTATTGATGTAGAGGGCCCAGAACAGGTTCCCAAAGTGTTAGGAATTACTGCATCAGAATCTTGACAGGTAAGACTGGTGAGGTATTACCCCACTGGAGGTGTGGCTTTATAAGAAAGATGGAGATAAGTCCAGGGACATCTGGATCATTGAATTACATGGAAATGTAAGAACAAAATCAGTTGTTAAAATGTGTGCAGAAGTTGTCATTAATAAGGCCTATTGTACAAATATAGAACTAAGATCATGAGCATCACACAGTCTCACACAGTACTCCAAGGGTTTAGCTTGGGAATATTAAAATGGGATAGCATTTTTTCCTCACCTTTGCTAGTGGAAAAACTCCATATCATGCTGGACACAAACCAGGCAGAAACTGACGTGAGAAGATCCTTCAGCAGCTGTACTTTCTATGTACTTTCTATGTACTTTCTACCACTATGAACGTGGTAGGTGCTTTCCCATTTACACAACGCAGTTACATGTACTGTTATATCATCGTCTTTCTTTCCCTCTACTATTAAAATCCTGCATCTTTCCAGGATCCTAGTGTTTTGCAAGTGTTCTTGTTTGTACAGATGCAAGTACATCTCCTATATTCGCTCACATACATTTTAGAGTTGCATGGGAGAATAGCATAACTGCTCAAGAACCTGGCTGTCTTACTTATTCAAGTGTTAGCTGCAATCCCTCACCTGAAAAAATAATGGCAGATCTGATAGTGTTTATTGTATAGCTTTGGCTTTGAAAGTAAAAGCTACAAAAGTCTGACAAGGCGAGTGGCTGTAATTTCACCCCATAACAAGTTTCTTAAGGGTATCTTATGGATCAGAACATAATAAATTCTAAAAATGTTATATTTTGAAGGACTTTGTAGAGAACAGGTGATAATGTCCAACCATCAGACCTCTCAAATGCAAATAGATTGTCTGTAAGCTAGCACACAAAATGTAATAACCGCATATTTTGCAGTTACAGAGGTACAAATGTATTTCTAAAGTATTGCTTGCTGTAAGGTAGGATTTGTTTGTTTGTTTCACTGAAATAGATTGTCTTTTCTTTTGTTAGAACTAATGGAAGTATTTTCTCCATGTTAATTTATCTGATGCCAGAGGAAACTGGTACTTAATTTAGTTCTACTATATGTAATATATATGCCCCTAAATTTATTTATAAAGCCACTAATAGTTGGCCAGAAATTTAGGGTCTCTTACAGGTAAGCAGTTAAAAAGCAAGTGCTTTGTTTACATCCACAGCCTCTCAAATGTTTGTCTCTACAATGTTTTATAATTAACTTTCACTTTGGTATGTAAATTTTATGCCCACTTGAACTCTATTTTGCATGTCCCTGATTTTTTCTGTGCTGATCTTTTCTATCTGCAGGAGGTACCTGACTTAAAAGCAAGTATATGAAGATTAATGACTTACTCCTGAAAACTTTTCTTTGCCCTCATACAGTAAAGAATTTAAGCACACTCTGATTTATGCATGATGTACTTCAGCTGGGTTTGAAGGAATGATGTTTTTGGGACTGGATTATTCTAATGTTATTTATTTTGTTTTGAAAAGACATGGCATGCAGTTCTGTTAGCAACACAAACTGATGTTTCCCAGATTTGCCAGAAGGGATTGAGAGAAGCAAGAATTTGGTCATGTATTGCTAACAAACTGTCTCTAATATTTCCGTCAGAATTAAATGCATCAAACCATCAAATAACATTAAAATAATTTATCGAGTGAAGAATTTTCAGAAAAAAAAAAGTGTCATGTGTTCATGTATGCACTAGAGGGCAATGCAACTATTACAATTTTGACAGGTGATATGGCAATATTCCAACATTTCTTTCTCTCTGTCCTCCTCTGCAACGTTTTGGTAAATTTTTGTAAGATACAGAAAACATATATTAATTTAAAATATACCTGAGTGGGATTGTTTTAGAAGTACTTAGAACGTACTTGTTTGTTAGTAGATATGAATTGCTGTCAGCTCTTATCCTGCTTCATGAAGTGGTTTGTGTAATGAATTTTTCAGATAAAAAAAGAGCATGGACTAAACTCTTTCATTTACTTCAACACCTTAGAGGGAAAGGAGAAATAATTCGGAATCATTGCGAATAAGCTGGTAGGTATATTAGTTTACATTTAAATGAAAATACCTAGAATGTGAGAATTAAAGATGCTTTCAAATTGTTGTAGATATCTAGCCTGAAATGTCAAGCTGAGGTATTTATGTTAATTAAGGTAAATGGGTTGACAGGCCAATTTGTAGATGCTATTCACTTTTACAGTGCTGTCAGCACTTTGGTGCTTTGAGTTCACAGCACAACTACTAATACCTAAGCTAGTTACTGTTTGCACATGAGCTCCTGAGGATGTACATGACTGAAGGGCAACTAGATCCCTTCTGACTTTAGGCAATCTTCTGGGAAGATCAAGAGAACATGGAGAAGCATCAGAACTTGGCTTTTCTCCACCCTGTCACTCTGCTTCCCACCCCTAAAAACCCACTTGTAAAGCTTAGAATAATAAATTTATAAATATAAGTAATCAGAAATAAAAATATCCTTTCATTCTGCTTCCTACAGTGACAAGAGATATATATTCTAGATTGTAGACAAAGCTGCCTTGGAGATAAAATAGTCTGATTTCAGCATCTCAGCAGTAGATAATAGATTCCCCTCAGAACCACATAATTAAAAAATGACGTTTCTGCTACAGTGTGCCAGCTAGGCACTGCCATTGCCCTAGGATTCTGGGGACAGAGAAACCCTGCAGGGCACAACAAAACAAATCTTACATTATTCAGGGTGACAAAGTGAGGTCATGTGAACAAAGATAAAGATTCTTTGGGGGAATGTGATTCTTTGGGGGGACACAAAGGATGTTCCTCTTTCTTCTTTCCTTCTATTTTGAAAGGGAAAAGACTGAGGAAACCTGTTTATTATAAAAAGTACACTGAATGAGAGCAAACAGATGCAGAGTGGCAGTAGAAATTAAGACCTTAATTTCCATAACAGTTTAGAGATCACTTGGGAGTGTTTCTGATTCATGCCAGATCCTTGAAGGACTTATTTTGATGGGGTTTTCCCCATATCACAATATTTTGTTCATGTATAGTGACCACCTTTTCTGCCTTTTATTGAGCTTGTACTATATCTTGAGCTTTTATTGCTCAAGAAAGCAATAATTTTCTTGTAGTTAAACTTGCTTTTAATATTCATAATGAGAAAAATTCACCATGTACTTGATCCATTGTGGTATATTTGTATTTCCAAACTGTAACTGGCCTAGCAAAGGGGAAGTTCTAGGCTTTGGGGCTGTATGGTGATAGGCTTTCTCAGATTCACACTGCTTGCATGGGTTTCAGGAGTTAAAAATCTAGGAACTGTGATTCTAACTTAGACAAGATGCTTAATCAGAAGGTGTCCATGTTAAAAAGCTTACTGTAGAGCAAGGTACACCCAATGAGAGCTCTGAGAGAGCGAATGCCACCCTGGGTGTACAGTTGGCTGGGGCTTGTTGTGGTTTAGCCCGGCTGGCAGCCAAACACCACACAGCCGTTCACTCACCCGCCCCCCTCCCTCTCCGAGATGGGGGTGAGAAACGGGAAAGAAGTCTGTGAGTTGAGATAAAGACAGTTTATTAAGACAGGAAAAATAATAACAATAATAACAATAATAACAACAACAATAATAATAATAATAGTATTAATAGTAATAATGTGTATGAAATAAGTGATGCACAATGCAATTGCTCACCACCCGCTGACCGATGCCCAGCCTATCCCCGAGCAGCCGGCCCCCCCTCCACCCCAGCTAGCCACCCCTATATATTGTTCAGCATGACGTCAGATGGTATGGAATACCCCTTTGGCCAGTTTGGGTCAGCTGTCCTGGGTCTGTCCCCTCCCAGCTCCTACTGCATCCCTAGCCTGCTCGCTAGCAGGACAGAGCGAGAAGCTGAAAAGTCCTTGGCTTGGTGTAAGCACTGCTCTACAACAATTAAAACATCAGCATGTTATCAGCGCTCTTCTCATCCTAATCCAAAACATAGCACCCTACCAGCTACTAGGAGGAAAATTAACTCTGTCCTACCTGAAACCAGGACAGATATCCACCCCTTATTCCATACCATTTATGTCATGCTCAGGTTACACTCTTTCCAATACCTTCTAATTAATCACCATTTTCATCTATGATATATAGCAACCATGGTAGTGATGACATACAGTGTTATATGATAATTAACATACTACAATTCAACTCATGGGCTATTCTCACCCAATATTAGGTCCCCTTGAGGTACACACCGAACCTCCCCATTCTTTTGCATTACCCACCAAGTGCATCCAGGTCCCTGGGCAAAAGCAATCCCACGAATGGGCTTGCCTTTTCCTGAGGCAGGAGTAGCCCAGACTGTCTTACCCAGCATGTTTCTTACGTGCACTACAGGAACTCTATCCCCTTCTACAGTGCGTAACAGGTTTGACTGGGCAGGTCCAGCTCGGTTGGCAGATCCTCTGGTATTGACTAACCAGGTGGCCTTTGCCAAATGTGTTTCCCAATTTTTGAATGTCCCAGCACCCATCGCTTTCAGTGTAGTCTTTAACAGTCCATTGTATCGTTCAACTTTCCCGGAGGCTGGTGCATGATAGGGGATGTGATACACCCACTCAATACCATGTTCTTTGGCCCAAGTGTCTATAAGGTTGTTTCGGAATTGGGTCCCGTTGTCTGACTCCATTCTTTCTGGGGTGCCTAGTCGCCATAGGACTTGCTTTTCAAGGCCCAGGATAGTGTTCCGGGCAGTGGCATGGGGCACAGGATATGTTTCCAGCCATCCGGTGGTTGCTTCCACCATTGTAAGTAAGTGGCGCTTGCCGTTGCGGGTTTGGGGGAGTGTGATGTAATCAATCTGCCAGGCCTCTCCATATTTGTATTTCAGCCATCGTCCTCCATACCAGAGAGGCTTTGACCGTTTGGCTTGTTTAATTGCAGCACATGTTTCACAATCATGAATAACCTGTGCTATAGTGTCCATGGTCAGGTCCACCCCTCGGTCACGAGCCCATCTGTATGTTGCATCTCTACCTTGATGGCCTGAGGTGTCATGGGCCCATCGGGCTATAAATAATTCACCTTTATGTTGCCAGTCCAGGTCTACCTGAGCCACTTCAATCTTAGCAGCCTGATCCACCTGCTGGTTGTTTTGACGTTCTTCAGTAGCCCGATTCTTGGGCACATGAGCATCTACATGGCGTACCTTTACAACCAGGTTCTCTACCCGGGCAGCAATATCTTGCCACAATGCAGCAGCCCAGATGGGTTTGCCCCGGTGTTCCCAGTTGTTCTGCTTCCATTGCTGTAACCACCCCCACAGGGCATTTGCTACCATCCATGAATCAGTATAGAGATAGAGAACTGGCCACTTTTCTCGTTCAGCAATATCTAAGGCCAGCTGAATGGCTTTCACTTCTGCAAACTGACTTGATTCACCTTCTCCCTCAGCAGCTTCTGCAACTCGTTGTGTAGGACTCCATACAGCAGCTTTCCGTCTCCAATGCTTTCCCACAATACGACAGGACCCATCAGTGAACAGGGCATATTTCTTCTCATTTTCTGGTAGCTTGTTGTACAGTGGGGCTTCTTCAGCACGGACCACCTCCTCCTCTGATGATATCCCAAAGTACTTGCCTTCTGGCCAGTCCATAATCACTTCCAGGATTCCTGGGCGACTGGGGTTTCCTATTCGAGCCCGCTGAGTAATCAGTGCAACCCACTTGCTCCATGTAGCATCAGTTGCATGATGTGTAGAGGGGACCCTTCCTTTGAACATCCAACCCAGTACCGGCAGTCGGGGTGCCAGGAGGATCTGCGCTTCAGTACCGACCACTTCCGAAGCAGATCGAACTCCCTCATATGCTGCCAACATCTCCTTTTCGGTTGAAGTATAGCGGGCCTCAGATCCTCTGTATCCCCGACTCCAAAACCCCAGGGGTCGACCTCGAGTTTCCCCAGGTTCTTTCTGCCAGAGACTCCAGGTGGGACCATTCTCCCAGGCTGCGGTGTAGAGCACATTCTTTACATCTGGTCCTGTTCGGACTGGCCCAAGGGCTACTGCATGAACTATTTCCTGTTTAATTTGTTCAAAGGCTTGTCGTTGCTCAGGGCCCCATTCAAAAGCATTCTTCTTACGGGTTACTTGGTAGAGTGGGTTTACAATCAGACTGTAATTTGGAATATGCATTCTCCAAAACCCCACGACACCTAGGAAAGTTTGTGTTTCCTTTTTGCTAGTTGGTGGAGACATAGCTGTTATTTTGTTGATCACATCCATTGGGATTTGACGACGTCCATCTTGCCATTTTATTCCTAAAAACTGGATCTCTCGTGCAGGTCCTTTAACTTTATTTTTTTTTTATGGCAAAACCGGCCTTCAGAAGGATTTGGACTATTTTCTTCCCTTTCTCGAAAACTTCCTCTGCAGTGTCACCCCACACAATGATGTCATCGATGTACTGCAGGTGTTCAGGAGCCTCCCCCTGCTCCAGCGCAGACTGGATCAGTCCATGGCAAATGGTAGAGCTATGTTTCCACCCCTGGGGCAGCCGATTCCAAGTATATTGGACTCCCCTCCAAGTGAAAGCAAACTGTGGCCTGCACTCTGCTGCTAGAGGGATGGAGAAAAATGCATTAGCAATATCAATTGTGGCATACCACTTGGCTGCCTTTTATTCCAGTTCGTACTGGAGTTCTAGCATGTCCGGCACTGCAGCACTCAGTGGTGGCGTGACTTCGTTCAGGCCACGATAGTCCACTGTTAGTCTCCACTCATCATTAGACTTTTGCACTGGCCATATGGGACTGTTAAAAGGTGAATGGGTCTTGCTGATCACTCCTTGGCTCTCCAGTTGACGAATTAGCTCGTGGATGGGAATCAGGGAGTCTCGGTTGGTGCGATATTGCCACTGGTGCACAGTTGTGGTAGCGATTGGCACTTGCTGTTCTTCAACCCTCAGCAGCCCCACAACAGAAGGGTCCTCTGAGAGACCGGGCAAGGTAGACAACTGTTTAATGTCCTCTGTCTCTAAGGCAGCTATGCCAAAAGCCCAGCGGAACCCTTTTGGGTCCTTGAAATATCCTCTTCTAAGATAGTCTATGCCAAGGATGCACGGAGCATCCGGGCCAGTCACAATACGGTGCTTTTGCCACTCATTTCCGGTTAGACTCACTTCAGCTTCCAATACAGTTAACTGCTGGGATCCCCCTGTCACGCCATAAATACAGATGGGCTCTGGCCCTTTACAGCTTGATGGCATTAGAGTACATTGTGCACCGGCGTCTACTAAAGCCTTATACTTCTGTGCGTCAGACGTGCCAGGCCATCGAATCCACACAGTCCAATAAACTCGATTGTCCCTTTCCTCCCCCTGACTGGAGGCAGGGCCCCTCTAGTCCTGGTCAGAATCTTCGTTTCTGTGTTTAAAAGACTGCCTGCTAGAAGTTGGAGCAGCAAACTTTTCAGAGAACCCCTTTCTCCCGATTGTTTTCTTTTGCAACTCACGTACCCGTGCCTCTAGGGTCTCAGTAGATTTTCCATCCCATTTTCTCATGTCCTCTCCATGGTCACATAGGTAAAACCACAGGGTGGCACGGGGTGTGTACCCACCATACTGTCTTCTTTGCACGGATGCACGTTTACCCCTAATAGCCGAGACACTGGTTTGTACAGGTGGGGAAGAAAATACACTCTCTTTAAGTTGGTGGACCTCTTCAAAAAGTTTCTCCAAAGTATTCTCTTTTAGTTGGTGGCCACTGGTTCGTTCAGGTGGGGAAGAAAATACACTCTCTTTAAGTTGGTGGACCTCTTCAAAAAGTTTCTCCAAAGTATTCTCTTTTAGTTGGTGGCCACTGGTTTGTTCAGGTGGGGGGGAAGATAAATTCTCTTTAAGTTGGTGGAACTCTTCAGAGAGTTTCTCCACAGCCGAGACGCAGGCCTGTAGGGAAGAGGAGAGATTTCCTTCGTACTCCCAGAGTTGTTTAGCCATGTCACCCACTGTGGGGTCTTCACCGTCTTTCCAGGTTATTATCGTCAATGTGCTGGCCCATGATGATGGTGCATTCCGTACAAACTTCTGCCACATGGGTCGAGTACACTGGACTTCATCTGGATCTGTGGATATTTGTGCGTCGTCTAGGTCCTTATAAATTACTTCCCGTACGGCTAATTCCCTCAGGTACTGAATTCCCTTCTCCATGGTGGTCCACTTGACTGGTAGATATACAAGTTCTTCCTTGAAGGGATACCTTTCCTTCACAGCTAACAGGAGACGCCTCCAGAGGCTGTGAGATCAGTGCTCCATCTCCAATTGCTTTGTCAATGCTTGTATCTCTAGCAAGGGATCCCAACCGCCTGGCTTCCCTGCCCTCTAATTCCACACCATTGGCTCCAGTGTCCCAGCACCGGAGCAGCCAGGTGACAAGCTGTTCACCTATACAGCAACCAAAATCTTTTCGCACATCTCATAGCTCACGCTGGTGTAGGGTTCGGGTAGTTACTGTTGATTTTTCGACATCCTCATCCTCATCTTCATCCTCCTGCACACTTCATGGCCCAGCCCCGTCTTCTCCACACCCAGACTTAGCAGAAGATTTTCTGCGTTCTAAACGACCTGAGTTTCTATACCATTTTTTCACCTTTTCTACAGGGGCAACTTGCACTGCTACAGCTCGCTTCTCTGACCCAGCCACAGGGTCTGCCACAGGGGTTGGAATACCCTCTGAAGGGGCAACTTGCACTGCTACAGTTCGTTTCTCCGACCCAGCCACAGGGTCTGCCACAGGGGTTGGAATACCCTCTGCAGGGGCAACTTGCACTGCTACAGTTCGTTTCTCTGACCCAGCCACAGGAGCGGGAGCGGCTGCAGGAGCTGGAGCAGCTGCAGGGGCTGGAACAGCTGCGGGAGCTGGAGCTGGAACGGCTGCGGGAGCTGGAACAGCTGCGGGAGCCGGGACTGGAACGGCCGCAGGGTCTGTCACTAGGTTGATAGTAGCATCAATTGCAGCTCGATAGGCACAAGCCAGACCCCAGCACGCCACAGTGATTTGTGTCACTTTGGAACTGCCAGAGTCATGACACCTTTTTTTCAAGCATTCTACCAGTTTTTTAGGATTTTGCAGTTGTTCAGGGGTGAATGTCCAAAACACTGGAGGTGCCCACTGCTCTAGAAACCTGCCCATATCCTCCCACACTCCCTGCCACTCGCAACTATCCTGCCTCAAGACAGATCTCCAGATGAGATTCCTAAGTAGTTGTTTAACCTTAAACAAAACCTGAAGCGCATTCAGGAGACATAACAACAAGAACATGCTGGTCTGAGTATCCCAAGGATATTCAACATCTTGGAGAGCTACCGTAACTAGCTCGGGGGATAAGAGGGTGGTGAAGGAGGAAGGAAGAGTGAACAGGTAGGAAAAAATATCTTCCCCTGTCCCCTCCAGAGATTGACTCCCTGATGAAAAAAGGCAATAGGTGTAATTGCTAATAGTTTCTGAGATATGGTTTCCGAAGTATAGAGTCGACGACAGTGCTGAGTACAAATACCAGGTTAGAGTCATGACCAGAAATCTCATCATTTCATAAGCCATCGTTACACCACACAGTACCATAACAATCTTAAACCAGGGCCCGGAAAGGATAAACAGCACAACAGGGAGCACATACAGAAAGTAACTTGCTATAAAACTCAATTTGGGAAACAGGCACAGCAGACTTGAGATTAAGGCAATCAACATTGTGACTAGCAACTATTAAGCAGGTCGAATACTTATACCAATTTTAGTTTAACACACTCTGGTCAAATCTGTCGATATCTCAACCCTTCGTGCCCCATGTTGGGCGCCAAATGGACTGTTGTGGTTTAGCCCTGCTGGCAGCCAAACACCACACAGCCGTTCACTCACCCTCCCCCTGTCCTCTCCGGGATGGGGGAGAGAAACGGGAAAGTGAAGTCTGTGAGTTGAGATAAAGACAGTTTATTAAGACAGGAATAATAATAATAATAATAATAGTAATAATAATAATAATAATAATAGTATTAATAGTAATAATGTGTACGAAATAAGTGATGCACAATGCAATTGCTCACCACCCGTTGACCGATGCCCAGCCTATCCCCGAGCAGCCGGCCCCCGCCTCCACCCCGGCTAGCCACCCCTATATATTGTTCAGCATGGCGTCAGATGGTATGGAATACCCCTTTGGCCAGTTTGGGTCAGCTGTCCTGGGTCTGTCCCCTCCCAGCTCCTGCTGCATCCCTAGCCTGCTCGCTAGCAGGACAGAGCGAGAAGCTGAAAAGTCCTTGGCTTGGTGTAAGCACTGCTCTGCAACAATTAAAACATCAGCATGTTATCAGCGCTCTTCTCATTCTAATCCAAAACATAGCACCCTGCCAGCTACTAGGAGGAAAATTAACTCTGTCCTACCTGAAACCAGGACAGGCTATAAGTAGACTTGGGACCCTGAAGTGTCAAACTGAAGTCATAAGGCAAAACTCTTTTTGACTAAAGTGTTTTGCTTGAGTAAGTTTGGAACAGAGCAAATAAAAAGTCTAGCAGTTCCTTGTACCTGCTTTGTGCACTCTAAAGTTTTTCTCTTCTAACAAAGCCAGTTCTGCACCACTTGCATGGCATTAAATATGAAAAAAAGCAGAGAACAAGGAAATCTCCTCTGTGATTTTGTCACTGCTATTTCAAATGCTGGTAACATTTGGCACTCACTACTGAGCATATTGCTAGCATGAGCTGCTAAACTGTCATTGGTGTTATTATTGTTATTACTGACATCTGTCTAGAGCTTCTCATCTTGAGAAATTGTACTAGGTAGATCTCCTCTATAGCCTTACAAAAGGACAGATCCTGCTCTTCTGTCTGCGTCTGATGAACACTTGTGAGAGTCCAATGGGGACTGGTTCTTGAGTGAAAGCAGTGGAGTAGTGACAACTACAATGTAACCGGTCTATAGTGTGCAGACTGTGAGCAACAGTCCATTTCCTTATGAAATATATCCTTTGCTGGGCCTGAAATAAGCCATTACCAAGGCAAATAATAAAATGTTCCAGATTTTCAGTGCTGTTCTAAGTGAGTAGCTGTTTTAAACAGGTTAATTGTAAAGCCCATTGTTCAGAGCAAGGGATGGAGATTTGCATTATCCACTGGGAAGTCAAATGAGTAATTTTAACTAAGCAGAAATTTTTGACTCCAACTTGAATAGAAACCAGGTTCTCTATTATTATGATATTTAGAAATTGGAATTTTGAGTGATAGAACACAGAGACATCCTCCTAACAATGAAGGGAAAACTGCAGGTCTAACCATGATGACACATTGAGTGATAGGAATACTACCAAACCATTGCCCTGAAAGGCAGTTGCTGATGCTGAGGTAGCCAAGTGTATATATTTACACACTGTGGGAATAAAAATGTTGTTTTTGCAGAGTTACGTTGTTTAAAGGTAAGGAATGGGGTATTGAGATATGCTTGCAGTGATAAGAAAACTTAGCAGGTGACCTTGTAAAATGCAGACAACCAGACTCCTTAGAACAATTAGGTGAAAATCACGGTGTTAAGTCAGATAAGTGAAGAAACATTATCACTTCAAACAGTAAAAAAAAAGTCAAAAGAATTTTGAAATTTAACAGGCTGGCAACTGAAGGCCATGCATTGTCTGTGAAGCATCAGATAGATTGTGAACCTGGATTACCCACTCAGTGGGGAAACAGGGGAGGGTCCTGTCTTCAAAAAGTATATAAACTGTGTTTTGGAACCAGTAGGTGTGCTCCTGCTTGTGGGATGCCCGCCATTACAATTATGAATAAATTACTACTTCACTGAGATCCTTGCATGAGCCTAAGTTATTGGCTACGGAGTGTTTCTCACAACACATACATACACACACATATATATATATAAACCTTGTTTGTGCAGGTAACATTGAACTTCAGGCCTTCCAGTCTTCTGTGACTCAACATTTCTTGAATCTGATGAGTTCTGTAACTGTTAAGAGAGAGAAGTATCAAATGGGAGAAAGAAAAGGAGAGGATAAATGTGAGCTGATAAAATGTTTTGTCTACGCCAGAAATGAATAGAATTATTATTATTATTATTGTTATTATTATTATTATTACTAACAACAATGAACTATTAATAATAGAGGAGAAAATACAACTGTTGAGAAACAAAAAATTAATGTACAGCTTAAAAGCTGTAGAGGTAGACAAAAAAGTGTTCCTGCACCTTGATGCAGGGTGAAACTTAAGGCAGAGGATAGAGCTAGAAATTTTACAATGAAACAGGGCAAACTCACAAACACTGTGACTGAAGAAAACAAAGGGAGATAGTGAAAAGAAGACTGTAAGGAAGTCTGATAAATACTAGAAGTACATTTTTCCAGCTCTAGTGTAGATAATAGAACTGTTCTGGGATCTTAAGGAGTAGGAGACTGGTGTAAAAAAAAAAAAAAAAAAAAAGGAAGTGAAAATAAAAAGAAAGGAAGGTTTCTAAAAGGCCAGGAGCTTTAATTAGTAATAGAAAATCTTAAGAGTTCATCGAGGAAACTCTTTACTCCCACACCTGCCACTTGTGATTTCTAACAGAGATAAGGGGAAAAAATATATATTTGCATAAGAAGAAAGACAGATGTGCTGGAGCTGATCAGGAATGTGTCAGAAGAAGAAAGCTAATCAATTACAATTAATGACAGGGAGATAAAAGCTTTAAAGCCACCTGGGAGCTCTCTCAGGGCTGAAAGCATCAGAAAATAAGAACTTCCATCCAGATAGTAATGAAAGAACACTTGCTGTCAACCTATAGGCTGCATCAGGATAAATCATAAATACTGAGAAGAGCTTAGAAAAGTCTGTTGCAGATCAGCTGACCTGTTGATTAGCATATCTTAGAGGTATGACACACCCAAACAAGCATTTGTGTGCCCTGCTGCTACTCCTATACTCACAGAGGGATAGCCAAACACAATTTAAAAAAGAATGAATCACCTCTTTTGTGTAGTTCTGTGAGCACCCAATCTCCCACCCTTGTTTCTTTTCTCACAGAACAATTCCTCTGTCAAAAAGTCTCTGTAATATGAAGTAAGATGTAGTCTTTGTGATGTATGGTGAAGTCTCTGGAATAGCTCAGCTTTGTCTGGTATTTTTGAAGGTTGAAATCCAGATGAAACTAATAGCTGTGACCAACGTAGCAGGTATTCTTTAAGAATATCCCCAATTTAAATAAAACTATGAAAGGACAGAGGACGGGGAAGCTAGTTCAGCAACATTTTAGGTCATAGTAAATGAAAAGGAATATAAAGCTTTTTCTGAAAAGTTACTTCAGATTTACCACTTCTGTCAGATGACTCTTTTCAGTTCTGAAAACAAATGATCAGAGTTAAAAGTACATGATATACAAGAGCTTTACTGTCAAATAAATGCAAGGACCTCATCTTTTTGCATTTTATGTATATACATACATATATACAGCTAATGAGCATGACCTATTACTGGATGCACTGAAACTCATGATGGCAGCCTTGATCTATTTGAATTCACTTGCGCTATTGGACAACAGTACCTCAAACTTCCTATCATTTCTGGGCACATTTTGAAGTGCTCATCTCTTTCAGTTGCATCAACACTTAAAATCTTAAAATCTTGCTTAAAATCTTATAATGGGAGAATGCTGTTTCTGAAATTTGAAACTGTTTTGGTGCCGATCACTTTTGGATTTGTCTTTGCATAGCTGCTGTGCATTTCTGACTTTATATAAAACAATATGTTATCTACAGCTCTCAGATAAGAGGCGTTCACCAATTACTGATTTCTATTGTCTACTCTGTAGTAAGGCAAAACAGTAAGACTACCAGCTATCAATAAATAACAGTCCCATTTATACATAGAAGTGACCATTGCTACCAGCTTTCAGTGTGAGTAAAGGGAATCATTCGTATATTGCCTTAGCAACAATTTATTTTGAGATTGAAAGTAGTCTGAGCAATATTCCTTGCAGTAAATCACAGAAATGTGAGAATACACCCTGAAATAGCAGTCACTTATTCTTAAATTGCCTTTCTTGCACAGCAGACTACTAACCATGGTGCTCACTCAGACTCCCCTCTGTCTCATTTATATGGACAGCTTTTCCTCCAACAACAACCAAATTAAAAGGCTCTGCCATATTATGCCTGCTCTACACATGGCTGAACCTTGCTAAAAAACCTTCACCTGTCCTTTCAGAGTACTGCACAGGGCCATGTTTCCTGTTTCTTACACTTTCTGTCAAGGGAAAAGACCTAATCACAGTCCATAGGCATAGCTCAGTTCAATTATAACAGTGTTGTTAACACCCTACACTTTTAGATGAGAAACTATCTAGTAACTGCAGATGTTCTGCCAAGGGCACATGCTGTACTCCATGGCATAAACAGTTGATCAGGAGCAAGCAACAGTAACAGTAAGTGTGAGACTGATAAAAGCTGTAACACAAAGCATATGAATTGAGCTGGAAAAAGAAACAGAGAAGAACAAAGTACAACAATATGTAGCTGAAGGAGAGATAAAACAGTTCTTCCCACCTCCATAGTCTCAGGGGAGAGAAACAATGTTGGGCAAAGCGAAGAAAAAAGGCTGATAGAAGGATAGTGAACTGGATAGTAAAAACTACAAAATAAATACTGGTAAAATAGGAGAAGAATGAGGAAAAAAGTGACAAATTTGAATGCTGAGAAAGAAGCCAGTGAAGTCATCTAAATTTTGCTCATAACATGCTATACAATATAAACAAGAAACTGCTTTGTGATTCTTTTTGTATCCTACAGTTTGAGACCAAAATGCTTAACTCTATGATGTACATGATACAGCTAAAAACCAGATTTTCTTTTACTCACTTCTAGTTGTTCTGACTGCCATCAGTATGCCACATATCCACAACACAGATCATCCTATGATTTATTAAGTTTACAGGGTAATTTGGTTCTCAAAATACACCTTGTACATCCCTGTCCTATGCACCCTCTGTATTTCCCAACGCAGTGTGAACTCCAGTGCAGATGGCAATTAATCTATCAAGTATTTGCTTTTGCTGGATCATAATTTCCCAGAATGTTCCATCTTGGAGGCAATAGAAATTATTACTGAATATCATCGTATGTTAAGCTGCTATAAACCAGGGAATAGAATACGAAGACAAGATAGCAGTGCCAGGCACTGACCTCTAGACAAAACTTTATTTACTTATTTTTAATTTAAATAGTAAAAAAGCAAGTTCAGTTGCAGCAAGAAAAGAAAAATACCTGAAGCCCTAAGGCTAATTGCTAGTTGTAAAGTGCAGTCTGCATCCCTCACTATACTGAGAGGCACTTCAATTTTATTACTTGCTGTGTTGCTTTAGGGGCAGAGTTGTGAAAGGGGTGAGAGCTTGAAATAATTCACTTAATGGACCCCCAGTCATTTAACCAACTAGTTCAAATGGAAGTAGTGCTCTGATTAAACAGGAGCTGCTGATAAAATGAGTGACTTCCATGAAAGCCAAATAGAAATGCCTTTGGGGGAAGGGGAGGTGTGAGGGTGAAGAAGAAAGACAAAGGTAGGAGGGAAAATCACTGCAATGTAGGCTAGAAAAGGTGACAGATGGGTATATCATGGCCTCCAAAGATGGTAGGATTTCTGCAGAAGACTGTGAAGCAGTATTATATGACTAACAAGACTGCAACTATTCAGGTATTTATTGATTGAATGACATACACAAATAATGTTATGGATAACTCCTCCAAGAGATGGCAGGTCTTCTGTATCAATAATAATACATACTATCATTATCTTACACTCTTTCTTTTGATAGACTAGGAAGATCCCTTTCTCACACATTTGAAATATTCATACCTATGTGAAATCAAAAAAAAAAATTAAAAAAATAAAAAATTGAAAGACAGGAAAACACTGCTTTGTCCTGTTTTCCAGATTCATCTTTTTCCCCTTTCCTGTTTTGTGTGGTCTAACTCAATAAGAAGTTAGGGTAAGGACACCTCAATGAATCTCCAGTGGGTGACTCTGATTTTCTGCTTGCTGCTGCACAACATGGCACAGCTCTTCAACATCACGTCCAACGAAGAAGGTAGGGATGGCATCTTCCTGCAACAGGAGCCTGCCTGACCACCTGGAGCAACACTGCTGTAGTTACTGGGTTTATGACTGACAGTCAAACACTTTGGGTTTGACACCCCAATGATAATAATACTTAAACCTCTCCCCCCCACTCCCCACCCCTCCCTCCCTCCCTTTTTCTTTCTCTCTTCTTTCTGCATACATATACACGCATATATATATGTGCACATTTGTGTTTCTTTCAACACACACATTGATATATATACATTCCATGCGTGTTATGTTTAATTAAATATTTTAATCTGTCTTCTATGTGGCTATTTTAAAATTAAATGGAACAGAATATAGACATGCTTTCTCTCTTTTATGCTTTTTGGTTCTCTATCATTTATTTCATTGAATTTACACAATTAAGTTAGTCACATGCACATCTGCTAATACTGATTAAGTAATATATCAGTACCATGTTTTGTCTTATAGGCTAACAGAGAGGTACATTTGCTACTGCTTTTTTTACTTAGCTTTAAGAAAAGACTTGCTGTCCATTCCGAGTCTTAATATGTTGTAAGAGCCTAAAAGAATGTAGCAGAAGATGGACCTGGCAAATATTGTTTCCTAAAATGACATTTTGTATGCAGTGAACATGGTTACAATTTCTTAAGAAACATCATTTAGACCTTGAGCTTTCAGCATCATTTTAGTTATTGTTTCTATGTATAATTATGTACAGCATGGAGATGAACAACAACAACAACAACAAAAAAGTGTGGAATTCAGTGAGAGGTTTTTTTTTTGTTGTTGGTAGTTTAGTTTGTTTGTTTGTTTAGGTTGTGTCACACTAGAAGCAAGTTAAATCCATCTGTGTTTTTAGGTTTCATGTTGCAACCCCTCTGTTAATTGCATTCTCAATGGGGGGTGAAAGAGTTCCTCACATTCTCTTACACACTTCTGTCCTTCATCCACAACCCAGCTGCATTTAGACTCAGCTAAATTTAGTAAGCAACTGTGTTTAGTTTTCTTCTTCACCTGTTTTTACTGCAGTAAATGATTTGGCAGTTTCAGGACTTCCTTTCTTCAGGCACCTGGATGCTAATTCAAATGCAGTGACTGTGTTTGAATGGATCAGACAGGGCTTTTAAGAGCTTGATAAGGTTGTCATTCTTCATGCAAATGAGAATTTCTCTATTACTGACATGCTACTTTTTGTCTATATTTGCAGAGAAAATGCTAGGATTTTGAAGAGATGACTAGGTTACAAATGAGAAGTGAACCCAACAAAAGAAAAGAACAGACTCAGAGACAAAATAGCTTAGCAGTATAGCAACTTTATTTTTACTATCTGCAAGGATATCTCTGTTAGCTAGGGGTGATATGTTGTTTTGGTTATTTTTTGACACATCACTCCAAAGGCAAGATGGGAATCTTATTTATATACATGTAAATGGGGAGCAAATTCATCAGTCTTGTTAGTTGCACACACTGGTGTAAAATCTGTCAAAATGAGAATAGAGGATTTAGGGATCTCTTCTTTTTCTGCCGTAGCCCAATAGACTTCGCTGGTGACTTGTGGCTTACTGAGAAATGAGTAAGAGTAGGAACAGGTTTTGGATTTATTCAACAGATTTAGAGGGATGCATTTTCTGAGGAGAAACTGGCATTCATGAAGCTGATCCTTCGCTTGAACTTGATGAGTAATTTTTGCTGGTTGTCTCTCAGACTTTTCAGATAAGTGTGAGGAAGTACTGACATTGACTTCAATGTAAAGGAAACTGTAACCATCAAGTCTCTGTGTTCAGAGGCACTGAGACTTACAGGGGTTAAGTTGTGAAGCTGGTCAAGCCACCCAGTCTTTAAGTGACCCTTGCCAAGTACCTCTATTTTACATAATAAGTAAAACATAAAATATACTTAATAAAATTGTACCTCACTCTAATGATTTTGCTGTGAAAATATTGACAGAACATACAAAATACTAAGCAATGAATGAAATATATTTTTACATAAGTGATTGTTGAAAAGAGTTGTACTTGTCATATACTAAAAATGGAATTCTTCTAAATTTAAGGACATATATGTCCTTGTGCCCAAATGCAATCTAAATGTCCCTTTATGTATCAATTCTACCTGATAGATTCTTAAAGGGTAGAGTTTCAGGTTGGGTGATGGCTAACAACTACAAAAGGGAACGAGTGAAGAAAAGTGATCAGGAACTGTTGGCATGTGCCAGCAGTGTTGTGTGAACCTTGTGCAAGTAGTTTTAAATAGAAGCTCAATGAGCTTGACCCTATTCATTACAACAGATCGGTAAGATTGTTCCAGGCTGCTGTCGCTACTGAGTCACAGCGGCTGCTGCTGCTCCACTGTCACTGGTAGTATCAGAATAAACTCATTTTGGGCAGTGATCAGTGAAAAGATGCATCAATGTTAATGAGGATGGGAAAAAAAATAAATATACCTTCTCTCTCAAAATATTATGATTTCAGAAGATATAATGAGACAGATATAGAACATATGCTGGTGTCTTTTGGATTTTCTCATATAAATATATATGTATATATATATTTTTTTTTTCCACAGGAGTGACTGTTCTAAGGTACTACCAAGGAAGAATGATGTTCCCAGCATTTTGTTTTTATTTTAAGCTGTTGAGAACCCTTTGATATTGATGAGGATCACAAAGATTGGTATTGCATCTAAAGGCCAGTGACATGACAGTGACAACTGAGTCATACTTCTGAGGCAGTTTTAGACTTTTGAAGTGAATGAAGATAATTTTACGTTCTTGTTGCTTTATTATTTCAAAATAATATTTATTTGTGTTACAGTTACAGTAGGAGGACTCCACTGAGGGCCCAATGTGCCACAGGTATAGTTTCTCTCCTAGAGTATTGCATCTTAAATGGTCAACACACATGAACACACAGAAATACCCTTAAAATCCCAGAAACAGCCAAATGAGACTTAGAATATTTCAGGAATAGAGTCAGAGAAATGTAGGGGTTTTGCAAACTTTCCTTGAAAAACTGCAGGGTAATTTTCAACTGAACTGTTTACGCTGCTTTATGGGAGATAATACTTCCTGACCTCTGCTAACAGTCATTGAACCTGTGGAGCACAAAAATAGACATTGTCATTTCTGTCTTCCTTAGTATAAATACAGGGTCTCTTGGTTATAATGTCTCTTCCAGTTTGAAATGAAGCTATCTCTCTGCCCTGGTAAAGAACCAATCAATTGACTGAAATACAGCATTCTGACATGAAAATCTTCCCTGATGAGGGGATTTCATAGTGGGCCATTGAGATAATAGAGGAGAGGAAAGGATAATCTGTTCTTTAGGACAGCAAAATCATTTCAGTTTATGTTTTAATTTCAAGTAATTTTATAACCATATGAAGTGCTGTTATTTCTCAACTTCCTTTCATGTAGTTCACTGATTACATTTTGTCTGGCATAAAGAGTGTCTCCTGTTAAATTTCTTACTCTTCAATTGACACAACACATCTTGTCTCTCTCTTTTTACCTCGTCTCTCTGTTGAGATCGGTTCACACAATCATAACAAAAAAGTAATCAACACACACTAAAGAGAGTGCAAGTACGTCAGGGAAGGTAAACAGAAGCACTGAATTAGGAGATGACACTGGATGAAAACATAAGAACCATACATCGAATGTTGAAAACTGCAGGGATGGAAACGTTTATGGAATTAACCTTCCATACTGTGGGTGATCCTAAGCTCTACAGCTTTGGTGTTTGCCTGTTCCATAGTTAGGGTGGGAAGGAGGAAGATTGTTCTTTATGAAAATTTTAAATAAAAATAATAATTAAAGTGTACTTTTTTTTTTTTTTTTTCCCTCGTGAATTAGATGAGCAAATACTGGCTTATCGTCTGCTTTCACACACACATATTCTCACACCTTTTTTCTCTCTCTTCTCTTGTTAAAAGGCATTAAAAATCTTTTGGAGTGCAGAGATGGAGAGCTCAATTACAGTGCTCCTAAAATGCTTTGAGATCCTAAAGTGAAAGATGTTATTGTACCATGGATTTTTTTCCCCCCTCTTCTGCTCACTGCTTTACAAAGTCTATTTTGTATTCATGACTTCATTTCACCACCTGCTTAAAAGGGGGATGGGATTACATTACAGAATGTAATCTGCTACAAACGATTAACACTAGAGATAGCTTTGTAAAATACAGTCAGAATAAGAGCACTATTCTTTGATCTTGAATAATTTCACATTATATTTAAGATTTACATTATGAACTTCTGGAGCTTCTGGAATGTAGATAATCTGAAATGTTGCTGGTGAGCTGTTGAAATATATCACAGATATGAGATATTGATTTTGATGAAAACATTGTGTCTGTGTGATTGGAACTGATAATTACATTACAACATTAATCCTAGCCTAGGAAACTATGAGAGAGAAAAACCATTTCTTTGGACCTTAATGTGATCCTTCACCCCTGAGATGAATATCTGAAGTATATGAACAAGGGCAAGGGAGGCAAGCATTATCATCTAGCAGAAAGTTTAGCTTTTCTTCACAAAACCAAAAGTACTCAGCTTTGTTGATCTATTGGCTGTTAAAAGAATTTTTGCCACTGAGAAAACTGATGGTTCAGAGCTCAGATACAAAATTTCAGGGCAAGCCAAAGAAATATTTTCTGAAATTAAGGTGATCTTTACTTATTTGTTTATTTATTAAAAGGACTATAATCAAACCCAAAGCTTATAGAACTACTTCTGTCTCCTGTCAAAACAGATAGATCATTTTTCTAAAGTACATCAGAACTGTATGTCCAAAAAAACTCCACTTCAAATACATATATAGTCCTTTGAATGTTATAGAAGAGTACTTTCTTTCCTCTACAAAGTGAAGGATATTTCACTAGCTAGTCATGACTTGAGAGATGCAGAGATCTTGTGATATGTTTCCATTTCCAGTAGGGTGACATCGTATGTGTTGGACAATTTTTCAGTTGCTGTAGATTGTTACAGAAAAATGCATGAGCCTTTCCAGTTAAAGAAAACTGTGTTAAAACTCTCTTGTCCTCCCATCCTGTTCACTGTAAGGAATCTGTTACATATCCATACCAATTCGTTGCAATACCATCCTTCAGAAGGGACAGGGAGAGAATAAAATAACTTCTATATGGTCTTACATCAGTTCGCAACTAGTGGAAAATGTGCCTTCGTTGTTAGCAGTTTGTTATAATTTGCAGTAAACCTGGCTGCCACCAAGCTTGAGCTGTATGCAGTCAGCTCCTGCAACATTTCTCTTTCTTTACATGGCTCTATTCTATCTTGCTAAATCATCACTGACTTCTTGACAACCCCTCATCACATGAGAGGATAGCAGCAACAGCCACTCAGTCCAGAAGTGATTAGAGTTATTGCTTTGATTCTTCAACTGTAGTCATTCTTACAGGTTTCAACAGCCTGTAAATCACACAGGTGAAACCTGCAGGTGGCTAGAATATGGGTAATAGTTTGGGATGTGTATAAACACAGAAATGATCACAGGAAAGCATATCCATCTGTATGAAGAAGATGAGGGAAGCCAGCAAAGCAGGATAGTTTGGTTTATATGTGTTTGCATACATACAGACATACCCAGCAGCACAATCTTCTGTACTGAACATCAAAATCAATTATCAGTTTTCAGTCACAGAACATAATAAAAATGACCATGAGATTGACAGAATGAGTTTTCCTGTTCTTTTTCTACACTTTTATTTTATTTTCTTCTCCATTCCCTAATGAAATTGTGCACTTTAGCATAATCCTACAGTGAAAGAAGGTTTATTGAGAAAGAAAAAGAGAACCACTGTGCTGTCTAGTCTTGCAGACCTTACTCCACACTGTTGCAATGAAGAATTAGGGTGTGATATGGTCAGTGACACACACTTAAGACAGGGAACAGTGTTCATCTGCACAGCGATTACAGTGTGCACAGTGTGACTTATCTTGACCTGAGCTTACCAAACCTATAGAATGATTTGTAGTTGATAGTAAAGTTCTCCAGAAAGCATCTTAACTATAAAATGTAAGATTCAAATCAACATATAGACATTCATAAGAAATTACACTTTTTCGTGGGCTGGTTAAAAGCTCTTTTTTTTTCACATTTTCTAACATTCTATTACAGTATTTGAGCCCTTTCATGTACGATATTTTAACGGATGATATTTGTCCTTTGGTTTTTAGAAATAGAAATTTCTTATGTGAGCAGATTCAGACCCTACCAAAACCAAACCAAACTGGTTTTGTTCATAACAATAAATTAATTTGGCCCTGTGGTTTCCCAGCATCCTTTTTCTGTTTTGCTCTTTCAGATGAAAGGAGAGTTGTGTTTCTGATCTCTGTAAGCAGAACCAGAACCTCATCCTACATCTGTTCTGAAGCAAACTGTTTCAGTGAGTAACCTTGAACCTGGGCTGCTTCTGAGCCCTTGGTCTTGTGCCTCTTAGCCTTCGTAGAGATTGGCTGACTGAAAGAAAGCAAGTTGCCTATATAATGCATATGTAGTACTAGCATATAATGCAACAGCTCTTTTGGGATACTAGCAGGAGATAAGTTGCCTTGAAGAGATGAGTCCAGCACATCGGACTTCCTACAACAGTACCACAGAAATCTTTCATCTGATTTCAGAGTTCAAGTTCTTCCCCTTGGCATTCTCTGTGAATCATATTATACTAATCCCAACTGCACTCTTAAGGAGTAACAATTCAGGATCATTCTCAAGTATTACATTTAAAAGACCAAGAAGATATAATCCAACGGTGTCCAAAATGTACGTAACATACATATTGCATTTATGTTAAAAATTATGGGTGTTTTATGTCTGGCTGTCTCTGAACCTTCCCACTATCACTTCTTTTTGTGTATTTTGAAGGAAAAAAAAGTAAATACTAACTCATTAAATAATCCAAAACTGGTTAGGATATACAACGGGGGAACATTGGGACACAGTCTAAGAAATTATCCTTATAAATACAGAGTTACTACAAAGTGATTTGAAATCAGTGGGATTTATTTATTTAGCAAGCAGAGAAGTCTTTGATGTCTAGTTTACAAAATAGGCATCCTATTAGTTGGGAACCTGTTCTAATTTACTGTTGTCAAAATCATAGACAACAGTTTGATCTGCTTTAAATGAGATACAGATGGTTGCAGAATTGAGTTTGAATTTATTGTTAGCTACTGTTTGCCCATTTCACTCACTGATACACTTATTTTGCTTCAGTTACTACTCAGCAGCCCTTGATCTGTCTGCTGTGTGTTTTGCCAGTGTCAAGAAATCTATGGCAAAACAGCAACTGACATATAATATTGGGAGTTGTTTTCTATTAATGTAACTTAACCTAAAAGCTAATTTAGAAACCACTGGTTTTAAAATTACTTGCTTACTGTGTTATGTTTGTTTGTTGTTGTTATTATTACACTGAATAATTTTATACCAGTTGGTAGAGAAGTTATTCTCTCAGGTTTAATAATTATATGTTGTATTTACATCTATTTGCTTGTGATTTCAAAGCAGTTCAAAGCAGTTCAGAATAATTTCTGTCAACAGTTTCTGTCAATTTCTGTCAACAGCAAAGGTCTTTAGCAAGTAAGAACAAGAGTAGTAGAAAATATACTTTGTAACGATAGTGGAAAATTAAGGGTTGTATGACTTCTCAAGCTGCAATTTGATTAGGACATAAAAAACAATGCTGTGGCCCTTATGCACACAGACAGAAAGAGATTATCTTTAGTTTCAGTGGCAAATTACCATGGCAGTCTTCAGTGTACCTTAAAAAAAGTTTGTTGGTATATGCTGATGCTCTTAAAAATAGATCAAAAGTTTTTCAAAACTTAAAACAATTTTATTTTGAAGGTGGTGTGCTTTACGTTGTTTTTACCTTCTGAAAAGTCACTAGTATTCAAATTCATCTGAGTTACCTATATAGCATTCATTAGAATAGAATTGCTAAACCAAACAGTGAGTTTGTGTTCACAAAGTTCAGAGACAGATGCTCATAACTGACCAAATACAAAGTGTAATTTTTCTTGTTTTTATAAATTTTGAATACTTGCAAGGCAGTGATAAATTAAATCTATAGAATGACAATAATCTACAGAAATTATAGATCTCATTTGAAATAAATATCTACCCATACTTATTTCGGGGAGAAATGAAAGACACAGACATGAGAACATAATTTATGAGAAATTACATGCATTGTTCCTTCTAGAGCATTTGTATAGTCTTAATTTACACAGAACTACCAAATATCACTTCCTTTTGATAGTACAATATTAAACCTGTCTTGTTCCTTCTCTATTGACTGTTGTTCTTCTCACATTGAATCACAGAATAATTTAGATTGGAAAAGACTTTTAAGATCATCAGGTTCAACTGTCTATCTAACAATACAAGTCCACTGCTAAACACTAAGAACCTCTCCTAAATACCTCCAGGGATGGCAGCTCCCTGGGCATCCTGTTACAATATCTAACACCCTTTGTGGTTACAGTGGAAAGTGGCCTTTCCCTTCCATGAAGTAAATAACAGCAAAGGTTTCAGTCAGAAGTGCATCTGACAGTGTTTTATTCTGAAGAACATGTGATGTGATCTGTTTTAATATCTCGTATGACATTTACATCCCACTGATTCTGTCTAGGAATATCTAAATAATGCATCTAGCAGCCTTGAGCAGATATTATTTTAGTTCTGATGGGCTGGGTCAGGGCAGAGAGCCTGGACACTATTAAAGCATATAGCACCAACAAGTTAATCGTACCAATCTCTGCACTGGTTATGCAGTCTCCACATCGGGGACTATATATATATTATTGCAACATCAATTTTGTTTATGACTGAAACCTGTTTCTCAGCTTTATGTTTTAAATTACTCCAGTGTTTAAACCTGTGCCCTCTCCCCAACTCTGGGGTCAGGAAGGAAGTACAGCAGATATGAGTGCTGCTTTTAAAACAACAACATTATGTTAGAAAGTATATGAAAAGAGTAAGAATGAGAATAGCATATTTGTATCTTTGTTACTAAAAGTGTTTGATTAAATGAGATCTTAAAAAGAGCCAGAAATTAACCAGACATTTTTAAGATTTCTGACGCTAGGGTTTGCTGTTTCTGCTTCATCCTAACCTGTCATCATCTAAAATGTAGTCCGACATGCTCAACAGCTTATGTGTTAGCAGTTCAGTTATCCACAATGCAGGATCTACCAGTCACAGGTAATAGATTAAAGTGGACAGAAATCTATAAGCCCAGTTTGTTCATATTTCTGTGCCCAGTCCCAACTGGGCTTTATTTATTATTGTGGTCCAGTGATGAAAATGATCATTTCTGATTTACATTGTAGTGTACACATGGAAAATCACACTCTATTGATTCAATTTATTGGAATTTGTTTAGTGGTGAAATATTTTGTATTCAGGTATGTGAAAGAATGAGTGACTTTGTCTCTTTTATAGGAAAGCTGATATTAAATTTGAACAGAGGATTTTTAGTGCTGTTATTTAAAATTCTTGTGTCCAACTACCAGCTCAGTTCCCAGTATATCTCTGAAGACTTCTGTTTAGTAAATGTTAGAAATGTAGGGGTTCTTGAATTTGTGCTAATAGTTGTGTATGGCAAGAATCAATGGGACTACTCAAAGCTTTGCAAGTGGCCTTTATAAACAAGTTGCCTGTACAGGAGCTTATATCTTGGCAATGTTTACAGACTCAGATTTATTTTTTACTTACGTTTTATATATATATATATTTATATATATACTTATATGTATATATAAAATCTATATAATATATAGATTTATATATTTACATATTTATATATTTATATATTTTATTTTTATTTTTATTTTTATATATATGTGATTATATATTTTATATATATACTTATATTTTTTATTTATTTGCAAGTACCATGATTGAGCAGATTCCCCAAGAAAATCTTCCCCAAGGCAAACAAATTAGTTGTAAACAGTTCTATAAATGGTCTTAATTTATTTGTTCTTACAATAATGGTATTTCTAAATAAAAACGTATTATACAAAAATGATTTATGAGATGATTTGAGTTGTTTTCTCCTCCAACTGTTCCTTATTCTGCAGTAATACAAATGCACTCTCATCATTGTGTAACTATAGTTAGTCACATTCACAAATTGAATAGTCAAATACATTGACAAGTAATATAACCACAAAATTTAGAAACTAGTCTGAGGTCATTTTAGAATTTTTCACATGGATCAGTGTCTCTTTAGGAAAGAAATAAAACCTACCCATTAATGGATGAAGTAATTCCAAGTGCGTTTCACTACAGTGGGCTTTCAATAGGGTGTCTAAGAAGGACCAGAATGCTGAAACTATGTGACTGAAAACTAAAGTGAAAATTAGAAACTATCAAAAAACTTCTCCAGTTTACTTTTCTTCTGCATTCGATGCAGCTGGAATGCAGTAATGACTGTGTTTTACTGTGCTCTTCTTCCTCAAAAGTGAATTGGAACAGAAATTAAATCAATTAAAACATTTGGAATTGAAAGCAGTTCAGCTCTGGCTTTTATCCATTAGATCTTTGTCATAAAACTGTAAGTTTTCATGGTGAAGGGTCTACAGGGCAAGACACATGAGGAATGGCTGAGGTCACTTGGTTTGTTCAGCCTGGAGAAGAGAAGACTGAGGGGAGACGTCATCACAGTCTACAGCTTCTTCAAGAGAGGGAGCAGAGTGGCAGGTGTTGGTCTCCTCTCTCTGGTGACTAGTGATAGGACCAGAGGAAATGGCTTGAAGCTGCAACAGAGGTGGTTCAGGCTGGATATCAGGAAAAGGTTCTTCACCAAGAGGATGGTCGGGCACTGGAACAGGCTCCCCAGGGAAGTGGTCACAGCACTGAGCCTGTCAGAACTCAAGAAGAGTTTGGACAATGATTTCAGACACATGATCTGATTTTTGGGTGGTTCTTCGGGGCACAGGAGTTAGATTTGATGATCCTTGTGGGTCCCTGCCAACTTGGGGATATTCTGTGATTCTATGATAAAAATCCCAATATAACCAATCTTAAAACTTAAGCAATAAAAGCTACAAATCAGACAAGGCAGAATCTGTGGAAACACATTTTAAAATTGGCCTCAAGAAATCAAACATTGTGGCTGTAAGCAACATTTGGAATAAACTTCTAAAAATAACTTTGAAGTCCTATTTAAGTATTTGAATGATAAAGCATGCATTTAGTGTAGTTATAAGTAGCTGTATTATGTGGATGAAAATGGAAGTAAAATAAATGAAGCTAAGGCTTGCATGAATACACTCTTTAAATAAATTTATAAATTTTTTGACCAATGAAGAGTTAGTGGAAAAGGACTGCTGTGGGGAGAATAGTATAAGAAGGGAGCCTGTCCTCAATATGGGATGCAACACGATATGATGAAGTTCTGTCATCAATAAAGTAGTAGCAGTTACTGATCCAAAAGAACCCTGGTGTCCATGTGGTCGTTACACCACAAATGGCACCCGAACAGGGACCTGAAGAAAACAAACAGGGACATGAACAACAGGAACAGGGACAGGCTAACAGAACAGGGACCAGGACAGGAACAGGGACATTGATCGCCTAATGAAGATAGGTTCGGCCAAACTCAGCAAACTGCTCTAAGAAGCTCGTGTAGAAAGTCGCTGGAAATAGGCGCACTGGAGCTGGAAGGAAGCTCAAGCTGAGAGAAGCTGACCCGCGCACACAATTGCCCCTTGCTGGCTGAAGGTAAGCAGTTGCACATTATGGGGAATCATACGTCCCCTTAGAAACAAAGACTGTCCTGGTAACCTTACAGCTTATTCAGACAGTTTATGATCCTGAAACATGGGACCAAATTGAGGTCAAGGTGTGGGACTCTGCTACTAAAAACAACAAGGTTGCAGTGGGATTGCTCGGCACCTCACGAGCAATCTCTGAGGCCTTAAAGAGCCATGTGCGACCATAATCAGAAACGTGTGGTTTGCCAGATAGTGAGGGAGCTGCAGGCTCGTCCACCGATCCTTCTGCTACACCATCGGGCCCCCCCGCCGCTACTGCCATTGCAGGCCTTTGCTGTTACACCCCCTGGTGACCTGGACATTCCTTTTGATCCAGGCCCTTTAGGCCCTGAAAAGGAGCCGGATCTGTTTCCCTTCAATCCAGGAGGAATAGGATACATAAGGCCTGAAGGCTGAGTTGTTTAACAACTTAAAGCGAGACATATTGTTCCCTCGACTAGCCCTGGAATTCTTCGGTGTTTGTAATCAAGAAAAGGAATAGAAAATGGAGACTATTACATGATCTGAGAAAAATTAATGAAGTCATGGAAGACATGAGAGCACTTCAACCAGGATTACCAACTCCAACTATGTTCCCCCAGTCATGGACATTAATAGTAATAGACTTAAAGGATTGTTTGTTAAACACTTGCCAAAATTCAGAAAACTTTGCCATGTTTATGTTTCAGTTGATACCTTTTGTGATTGTACATATGTATAGGCATACTTGTGTTTCTTAGGAATATGTAAAAGCAATGTTCTATATATTCAGATAGTTCGACGGTTGTGTGCGCGTTTTGGTAGAGCGTAGACTCCCCATGCACCCAGCGCTGTTTACTTGCCTTTTATAAATATTACTAAATTCAGATTGCATTTATAACAAAAGTATTTTATCTTGCATATGGTTTCCTTCTCCCTATCCTTTTAGAGACCCAATGATGCTAACTCTATTGTAACATTAGTTAGCGTTGTAATGTTAGTCAGTTAGTTTGTATTCACATTGAACAAAGTAGTATGGACCAAACCAAGAAATCCAAAGGAGACGTATATGTGTAATGGTGAGGATGATATAGCCAGTAACTAAATAACCATCTTCAGGGCGCTACAATTGCTGTTTAGACTCCATGGAATATACCGAGTAGGTATACATTGACAATAATGTGTCAAGATACCTACAGCAGGTGTAAAAACTTACATTCAGACATATAAATTTATGTGCTTTAGTCTCAAAATGAATTCTATCACAGAAGACTAAACCACAGCAGATGTGGACTGAGATGACCCAGATTGCTTAGTGGAAGTATCAAAGAGAATAACCGTTCTATTGACATGGCAAGAGGAAGATGAGTTTATCTTGCAAACCCCTCCTGACAGGTCAATCCTCAGTTGTTTTATCGGTTCCCTATAGTTTATTAAAGTTAACGAATGAAAGGTCTTCAGTCAGTTCCCAGGAGTTGATGGGGTAATTGATTTTACAGATAAATTTCAAGATCTGGACATGAAGGTGTCTTGAGTGGACATATTGCACAGAGGGACCTAATATAACATTTTTGAATTAAGGATATACCTAAGGGATCTGACCAATCATTTTTTTTGGACTGCCTTTTTAAGTATAACGCTATTTTTTGTAATCACTGTTTTTAATCATTGTTGGATTTAACAAGAGAGGCAATGTCCCTTCTGTAAATATTTCAACAAGGCTGCATATAGTATGGATTTAATTTATTACAGCTATTTCTGTGCAAAAGCAGAATGTTGGTCTTAAGACTGTGAGCCAAAGTTCATCCCAGATATCCATCCATCAAAGGAAATAGTCATACCTGGCATGACTTTTTCCTTTGCTTTTCAGCAGGGGAAAGGCTGGGACAGATTTAAGGGGTGGAAGGAATCTGGAACCTAGAGCTAATCTGTTGCAGACCAAATTCAAAATCTGACACCGCTATCAAATTTACAGCAAATACTACCTGAAAGAAATTGAAGACATCCGATTCAAATTTGGCCCTGAAAATCTAACTGACTTAGTTAGAAATCTGGTCTGACTGGAATTTTGGAATCTGCAAATTCTGCTGTAGTTAAATGTTTTTATCAATAATCCTGTTGCTTTAATCAACAACATTGTAAATTCATAGGGAATAACATGATCTCAGATTCATTGGGAGACAGACTAAACAGGAAATATTTGTATGACTTTAAAAGCTCTTTGGAAGAAAATATATATACATCTTACATCCTTTTTGTCTTGACTGATTTCTCCATCTTCTGAAACACCCTAATGTAAAGGTGCTGGTTCCTTTATTGTTCATGAATAAAACACTCTATCTTGGGAGGGACTGAAACCTACAATCAAGAATGGAGTCTGTAGTTCATTGCTATTCAAAGTGCAAATCTCCTCACCTCTCTTAGTCATGCAGAGAATGACATTTTGGCTGTTTCTTTTTAGCTGAGCTTTTGTTGACTCTTGGCAGAGGAAGAATAAAGAAAACAAAGATGTTCTCTCAGCTTTCAAAAACCTCTGACTTCTCCTGAGGCTCAAGCTTGTGAGCAAAACTTACCATAAACTGAGTTTAATGGATGTGCTTAAAGCATTTCCCCCTCTATATTATAAAACATGTTAACTTGCTGAAGTAAGTAATTGAGGATGTTAGTGAGCAACTGGCTCTGCTCAAATTCACCTCACTTTTGAGTTACAGTACAGTCTGCTTTTCCTGTATTTGAGACCCCACACATATCTGTCAGTGCTCAGTATAATACTTCTGGCTGTTCCCTTTATCCTTCTAGAGCTCTGCCAACACAGCAAGTCTGTATCAACAGCTCCAGTGATTCCCTGTCCATCCAAACTGAATTCCCAGCCACATCACCTGTGAAGAATTGGCTATCTCCTGCTCTGTCTGTAGATGTTCTGATGTAGGTAACTGTCTGTTGGAGGGTAGAATAAGCCATTTATCTATCAAGCAAGAGGAGAGAAACAAGAGGAATTGTTAGTAATGGGAATTATCCTTCTTACTGAGCAAACTGCCATTGGAATATCATGGCACTTCCCACGTGTAAATTCATTGAAGCTAATTCAAGGAAAAAATGAAATTTTCCATGAAATTTTAAAATTCTAGACTTAAGCCCAAGTTTTAAGAAAAAAAACACCAAAAAAACACCAAACATTTTATTTGAATCAAAATGTCTCTGGAAATGAAGTAAATGTTACCGTTTCTGAATCTCTGCATTAATGTGACAGCATAGTATTGGAAAAAGCTAACGAGAAAAAATGGTTTTTGTTTTTTTTTCTTGATAAAGTCACATGATATCAGCACTAAATTTTCCTTTTACAAAGAGTAAAAGGAAAGTTCAAAAACTCTATTAATCAAAACTTTTGTTATTTTATATTCATTATGAGAAATGAGGTTTAAAAAGACCAATAATTTGGCCTGCTGGGTGAATGAGTATATAATCAGTTAGGACTGGAAAATAGTCACAAGACTGAAAAGATCTATTGTTATTCCATAAGTTCCTGACTTTATATTCTTGCCTCGATATTGCTGATAGCTCCTAATCTCTGTTTAGTGTATGTTACAATCAGGATGGTCAATAAAAGAGTAGCTCAAAAGACCATTCAGCTTATTTTTGGATCAGAGACCTTGATATGTTTTTAGATAGTATGAAATATGAACTCTTAGTTGAGTTAGTATGGTGAGTTTTTAATTAGTATTTAAGCATGGTTAGTTATTAGAAGCTCAAGGTTGTAAAGGTACATCCGTTTCGAACTTTCTATATAACAGTACTGCTTTCCTGAGTCTAAGACAGAAAATAGTGAAATCCACTGCGACTGTGCAATAGGAAAATAAGATTTGAGGTAGAAGCAGAGGGACTGATGTTAGGTTCCTTTTACAGGTTCATGGGTTGTTTTGAGTATAATCTGTGCCTAAGGGCCATTTTCTGTCTCTTCTTAGTAAAATCACATGCAGCTCCCTTAAAGGCTTTCAATATTTTACGTTTGTTTCTGAAATTTAAATGCCCCTATTTGTTTTACCATACATCTCTTTCTTTATTTCTCATTTGCAATCCACAAAAGAAAAACAAACAAACAAACAAACAAAAAAACAGCCACAGCCATGCTTTGCAAGCACAGTTGCATATTTCTGAAAAAGATGAACAAAGATGAACATAACATAATCATCCCATATAACTTCTTGTTAATGGTAATTACAGTGGTGAAGTCAGCATACACCAGAAACGGACACAAAAGTCTGTGTTAGAAGCCCAAAACATATTTGGGGACCATTTGACGTTTCAACAAAAGGCTGCTTGAGAGCTAGTTATATCTTAAATGTCTAAGAAATAAAACTACTGAAAAGAAGCAGTTTACTCTGAATATACTTCAAGGTAGTGGAATATAAAACAGTATATGAAAACCTGGAGTTGTTACCCCAGTACTGTTACTGTTGGCATTTATCACCCTAAATTAACAAGGAATGTATATGTTGCAAAATTAAGACACAATTAAAATTTAAAGTTGTATTTATGTGCTTCAGCTCCTTTTTTTAACCTTCAAATTTCTCAGTTGTGAGTGTGTACTTGAGTCACACATTCAATCTTCTTCTTGTTTCACATAAAAAATAAATAAAATGTTTTTCATTTAAATGTTGCACCAAACATCTTCTAGCATATTCATCCAATGTAGAAAATCCACTGGAAGCTAGTGTGTTGGTACTCTAGACACCTATGTCTCCAATGACATCAGTAGGATTTGTGGGTTATTCTGAAAATCAGTTTGTAAATCCTGAAGAAAAGACCTCAGTCCTAAAGCAGAGTCCTAGACAAGTTTTTCTTTTCCTTTAGATTAGTATTGAAGAGATTACTGTACAGTTTTTATAGTCCAAAAACCTAGATACTTCCAGGACTTTATTTACTCCCAGATTGTATCATCATGTATAAACCAATGACATGGTACCTGTCATACTAAAAACTGCATGCAGTTAATGAATCTATAATGATATGGACTTCATAAATGCTATTGATGTTTCATGCAATGAAGTAATGTAATGAAAACTTTCAAATTTCTGCTTTCTAAAGTGGAAGCCAGGATAATTAATGAAGCGTAGTTTGGGGGTCAGATCTTCCTAATCAATAACATTAGCTGGATTCAATTTTTCATCCTGCTCACTCACCCAGGCCATATACAAATTGAATTGATAGAGAAAGATTGTGGTGATTAAACAAAATTCTCTCTGCATGTGAAATACATAACGAATGGGCACCCTGGTGGCTGTTGTAACCGTTGCTTTAAGTCTTTATTAAATAAAATTTCAGAGATGGATTAAATAATGAGCATTCTTAATGGCTGATTGAGAAATCATCCTGCATGTAACTAATTTTAGATAGCTCGAGCTGAGGATCAGAAGAAAGAAAATAAGAATGAACTACACTGAAAATATTTGAGTTTCTGAGAGCATGGGAGGAGTGTGTGATCCTTCACAGTGCAAAAAGGTAATGGATTTCCAAGTGATGATTTTTAGGATAACTACACAAAGAACTTTCTGATAAATATGTTTTTAAAGGAGTTGCTCTTTTGCCATGTGGATCTATGTTGAAAGCTGAAAAAGAAAAAAAAAAAACAACAACACATAAATGGATCAGGATGATACAGAAGATACACCATTTATTGATATTATTTGGTCTTCCTTCAGGAAAAAAACAACAACAACAACAACAACAAAACTTCTTTCTCCATTTATTTATTTTCTCATTTATTTATTTGATATATTTTACTTTCTGAAGAAAGCTTTTTCTTGTTAATTGTAACCATAATAATGAAAAGAGAGGTGTTCTAAGATACACGTATTTCTTTCCTTGTACTTGGCAGACATGAGCATTGTGTTTCATCTCCAGCAATATCCAACTTGAATATTCTGTCAGGTGGAACTGGGTACAAGTATGATGGTGACAAAAGAAGGGTGGAAGTGTTTAGGGGTTCCCTCATCATATAACATGAACTGTATACTCCATCATGACTCATTTTCTCATTTTGAGCCTTTCTAATCCTCTTTCCTCCATAAAACTCCCGCAAGACATCAGTGTCTTCCAGACACATGCAAACATGTTGTTCCTTAATTTGAGGAGTTTACTGTCTACATAGATGGACAGTATGTGAAAGACTCATCTGATAAGTTCCTGCTTATCTTAAACATTTTTATGTATTTTAGCATTTAATCAGTTTGTTCTGATCTCCTGAAAAAAAAAAAAAAATCCAGACCCTTGGTTTAAAATTTTTACCATGTAAAAACTTTGAATTTTATCATGCCTTCAGTAGCCACAAATAATGAGAGACAAACCAAGAAGAAAATTGAAATTAGATCAGGTGAAGTAGAAGGTACATTTGAACCCTGGCTGTGAGGAACAGAGACAGAATTTAGAAGATGGAGGAAACCTGAAAGAGAATGGAAGTGTTGGAGGGAAAATCAAGAGTGGCTGTGAAGTTAGAAAATGAAGAGGTTTACCAGGGACACTAAGCTGATTTCAAATAAGGAGGAGTATATGTCAGAGAACTAATTAAAATGACAGGAATAATTATGTAAATGAGGTAATATATAGTGTTACATAATGCCAGTTAGGTTACTGCATCATTGGTATCATCAAGTCCCCAAAGTCACTAACACAGAGGACATGCCAAATTTTTTGAAAGTCCTAGAATGTTCCCAGGTCCAGTGGAGCTTAAGATTTTATTGCAAATATTTGAACAGCTCTGATTACAGGTAATTGAAGCTGTTTTTTTGATTACAGATAATCAAAGTAATCATGTTAGAATGACATTTCTCAGAACAGGCATTGTCTGACCTGGTTTTCTGTGCTGCTTTTTTTTTTTTTTTTTTTTTTTTTTTGTAAGCAGAGAATGACATTTATTCTTCAATAACAAAACCTTCCATTTTAAAATGTTACTGGCCTGACCACTTATGAATAAAAATAATCTCAACAGAAATGATTGCAAGACTATATACAGCATTGAAAAACACAATTAATGACTTTTTCATTCATATAGTATAAAATTTCCTCTGATATAGAGTTTTGATTGTATTCAGTATAATGGGACCTGATTTTAATTGAGTTCTGGGCAATATCAAAACATAAATAAAGAGTAAAAATAATAGTATGACTTCTGTCCTGGGCAGCCTTTCTGGTTGCACGCAGACATCTTAAGTTTGACCTCTGCAACAGGCATTGTGAAATCATGATTAAAAACATTTCTTTCATATATTTTCTTTCCTACTTTTAAAATTTGGGAGTGAAGAGCATTTCTGTACTCCTTAAAGAAATTAAGGATAAAAGATAGACATTCATAAGATTCATGAATCGTGTGGGTGTCACTATGTGGTTTTAGGGCAACTCTGACAGAGGTTGCTATGAAGACTATACTCAGAGGTTTCAGCAACCATCGAGCTGTGTTCTGCTTGGCACAAACACATATACCTAGAGATGTTCTGCCTATGCATTCTTAATTCCATCCCTAAGCACTCTTTAAAGCTCAAGTATGTAGAAAAGAGCCTAAAAGTGGTAATTCTATGATTGTCATGAAACAAAATAATTTCGGCAAATCAAATTTTAGGTACACATGCACTATTTATGACAAAATTATGAGACCTGGTTGCTCTGAAATATAAGGTAAGCGTTTTTTTTTTTTTTTTTTTTCCTTGAGGAGAAGATAGAATAGTTTGTAATGCAAGAAATTACCTCTTGATGTGGTAAAATATATATTGACATTTTAAAAATAGTTCTCTAAATAATTGTGACCTGTCTGCTTTGTTCTAGTAAAAAATAAATAAATCATATATATATATATATTTGAAACTTACCTCTCTATTAATTTTCTTGATTTGGAGGATTGCAGACTTCTAATGAAAAACGTTACTGTGTTGAAAAATTCCTTACTGGAACTTTTCAGCATGCTTACCACTTACAGAACACTGTTTCTCAGAAGACTACCATGTACTGAACATCAGAAGTTGGTGTTGGTATATCTAGAAGAAAGCTTAGATGCACCAACTATTTTTGTTTGTTTGTTTTTGTTTTGCAGTTGTTGTGTCATCCTGAGATCTGAAGAATTATGTTAGAATTGAGAAGACTAATTCTTCCTGATCATTTATTTTCTGTAAACAGCAATGAACTACACATAATATAAATGTCTTGGGTCACATTTTCTCTCATTAGTGTGATCTTGTGACATGTTGGCTAGCTTTGAGAGATAATTCCTACAAAATTCAAAAGCTGGACATGTGGAAAAGTCCTAATTTTATCAAAATTGGGAAGAGTTTTCTTCTATTAACTTTATGTAGTCCATGTTTCTACCACTAGTTATTACTTGTTCTTTTTTATTTGCGGTGCTAGAAAATCTGAATTTTAAGAAGTCCTTTAGGAGAACCTTCTGGAAAGACACACATGTTGTTTGTCTGCAGTTTGCATTATGTCAAAAAAAAAATCAATGATTTGTTTTAACATAGTATTTTTTTAATCTCTTTCCAATATGATGGCATTTATGCAGAACTTGCTGCGCCACTTCAAAAAGGCTTCCTCTACTATATTATGGTAAAAGTCTGTTCCTCCTTCTGTACTATCAAGACTAAAAGGAATAAACATAGAACACATGATACATAACTAAACATACCTAACAAAATCAATAAAAGCATAACATTTTAAAACTGCATAGAGAAGTGGCACATGCTTCTGCACTGAGCTTGCACAAAAATGACATGCTCAAATTCTCCTAACTACAAGAAAGTAAGATCAATTAAGAATAGATACTGGATTCTTAATGCAGACAATACCTTGTTAATCTGAACTGACACATTGTTAAAGCTTGAAGTGAACCAAGGCAAGTACATTTCCCAGAATTCCATAAATAAATTAAAAGTGAGGAATCAGTATAGCTTGAAAGTTATTTCATTAACAAGTCTTACTAGAAAAATGGGATATATTATTTTAAATGCAGGGATTTTTAGCTGTATTTAGATAACATATGCAATGAAAGAAACTAGGTAAAAAGCAAATGTGGCAATCAAACCTCTAGTAATGGACTTAACTGATAAAGAAATGATTAAGCTAATGTGGCTCTAGAATAATTGGAGATTTATAAGGATGAAACAAAAATGAACTACATTTAATATAATTTTTAATAGTATAATTTGTAGATATAGGAATAGTAGGAGATAGACATCTTAAATATATTCATTCTCCTAAATTCATGCAATAGAATATTTTTGCCTAACATAAGATAACTCAATCTAGTTTTAAAGTCTTCATATATATGTATACACACATACACATATGTACATTTGAAGGGAATGTTGACTCTGTCAGGAAATACTGTGAGCAGGTGAAGTTTCCATTCAGTTTGAATGGAAACAAAATATATTCTACTGTGCAACAGTGATGGAGTATATGACAGTTTATTATCCTTGTTTATAATATATATTTAAAATATCAAACCTTTAAAAGAAAGCAGTGCATAAACGCATCTGAATAGTATCCCATGTGGACTCAAAACATTACATTATAATCAAAATGTGTGTATATCAATAATGGCATACATGTAATTGAGGACAGGAAATAGACTAGATAACACCTTAAACTTCCTCCTAGATATAGTTTGTTATAAAATGAATGCAAATTGAGATACGAGAAGAATTGTTATATATCCAATAACAGATTTGATTTAGTTTCAAACCTTTGATCACTGAAGCTTGACTATCGCAGCAAAATCTTAGCTCTAGTATTAACAGTGGCCAAACTACTGTCAAGGTTTTTTCTTGTGCACTTGATTTTTTTTTATCACTGTTTCTGATAAAATGAAGTGAATTTTGTTGATGTTTTTGATTATGTGTGTGCAAGTGACTATGAAGTAATCAGTAAGAATCTACAAATGGCTCTGTGATGCAAGAAAACAATCAAAAGAGAAAATACTCAGGTGAAGTGTTTGGTATTTTAATGAAATCACCCATGTTATTAAAGATCTAATTTGATCCAATAACAAGTTTAAAGATCAAGAGATATTTGCAGACCAGATTTTTCTCTTGCTCTTGTTTCGTGATGTTTTTTAAACTATGCTCAAGAGAAAGAGCTGGTACTATCCTACTTTAGTCAATCATAAAATTTCATTAAATGGCCATAATAATGTACAATATTTAATCACATTATGGAACATTTTTGCTCATAAGTATGGGCACATACTTTCAAACTACCCATTGTCGAAACTGTGTGTCTTGCATAAACAAAAATGTTTTTTGAAATTTCAACTGGTGGTGTTCGTTAAAAAAAGTGAAAACACGTATCTTATTGATTTTATAAAAGTGGAAAAGCAAAAACCAGAAAATATTATAGTAGTAGCAACAGTAGAAACAACTGCTGTTCTAGGTAACACTAAGTAAATTCAAGCCCAGTATGTGTGAGACAATATGAAGCCCCCTTATGGAAGTGGATTGTTAAAACAGAAAAATGAGATAGTCTCAGGAACATATTTTTTTGTCCTATTTCTGCCACTGATGCATTCTCTAGCCCTGGCCAAACTTCTCAGATTTTCTGTCTTAGCTTTATTTATTTCTCTCCCTCTCTTTCTGTGTGTGTGTGTGTGTGTGAAGTTGGTGCTGTTGTATCTCTTTGTCAGAAACAGTGTGAAAAGGTGATTTATTGTCATGTTTGAAGTGTTTTCATTTGTTTTTATGTTCCTTGACCTGAAGAACTGAGTCTGTCTTAATTGGGATTTCAGTTTAAATCCATAGCAGCAAGTAATTTTCAATGTGGAGCTATTTTCAAGTAATTTTCATAGTGAAGCATGTGACTGGGATTTGAAATGTTAAATGCTAAAAATGTTAAATAGTTGTAAAGGATTTGGGGATCTCTTGAAGAAAGACCAATTGAACTGTTATTTCCCAGAAGCTCATCTTCTGCTACAAGGAACAAAAAGTGAAGCCATCAGTGCAGAATGCTATACTGATACCCCAAATATAAGTATTGGTGAAATAGATATAACAATTCCATAGCCTTACAGCAGGCCTTAGGCTAACAAAGACTAACCCTTACCAGAAAAAATAAATAAATAAATAAATATATATATATATATATATTCACTCATTGCTCACCTGTGTGCTACATAAACTTTTAAATCTCTAGTTTTCAGTTTTGGAGACTGGCTTATACATAAGATTTGTAAGGGGTATTTTTAGCTCATTAAAAGGAAACTGCTCTAGTTATGAGACTTTTTATACAAAATGGGTACATAATGAATGGAACAAGGATGTTTTCACTATATTGTCAAATATACACACCCTAGTAAGGTCTTTCTTGCATTATGCAAATACATGTAGAAGCTAATAAGACATAACATTTTACTAGCTTAGCATTAGTGATATAAAAGACAGTATTAGCATTCAAGATGAGAGGAACAATCTGATAAAATCTTGTATCCTACTCTGAAAGGAACAGCAGTGATTTGTTCCGTTGGAAAAAAACAAACAGGTGAATAAAGCACTGACATGAGATATCAAATGTGTTATGGATTATTATCATTTGCTATACTTGCATATAACGTAGATCCACTAACAGAGATTTCCCGTGTCATTGCCTTTAATCTTCACAGTTGTCTTGATCCTCTACAACAGTAACTCATGTTGCAACAATAAGAGTCTGTAATCAGATTTCTTGATCTTATTTCTCCCTAAGAAGCATAAGCTGTATTTTCAGATTTTCTGCTACCAACAATGTAGCTGGAAAATGACAGAATCAAGCAGTTGCAGCTGACTTTAATTGCTCTGACTGTTCTTCATCTCACAACTGGTCTTATGGACTTGCAAAAATTTACTGTTTTCCCTCTTCTTACCTTTATTTTTTATTTTATTTTATTTTTTTCCCAATACTCAGTGCTTTCACTCAGCTTTGGGAATAACCTTAACAGAAGTAAATTTAAGTGCAGGAAAAAAAAAAAGTTAATAGTTTAAATAGTTTTACAGAGAGAGGAAGGGAATAAAAGTAGCATTTTTAATTTCAATCGTTTCAGTACAACTACCAGACAAAGGAGTCATGATTCAATTCTTAGTGAATACATGTAACCAACAGATCTTTTTCACTTTTCCTCCTTTTATCTGATGCCATACTTCTAACCTCTGTCTTAGGTTGTGGATTTCTTGGAACAAGACCTACATCATATAATGGTTAGAACAGTACATAACAAAAGTGTCCCAGACTTGTGCTTTAGTAATGTAAATAATTATTAAGAGTAGCCAGTAGGCTCCATAATATCATTGTTCATGTAGAAAAAAATGCAGTGACTTTTGACTTTCCCAATTTGATATTTCATGATAATGAGAATGCAAACTACAGAGCAATTCAAAAGGAATGGGAATGTTGAGAGGGTTAAAAAGGATGTGCTCCCATTCAGCTCTTGTCAGGTGTTAGAGGAAGAAGAGTAAACAACCTTTGCAAATGCAGCTTGTAATGTAGATAAATAATGGATGCAGCTAGTGGCCTGAATGCATTTAGAGAATCCCAGCTGCTCCACTCAGTGTTTAATAGGCTGGAGGTGCAATTTCTTGTTACATAAATATTCGATATATTCCTACAGCCCTGCCACATAGGTGTAAACAACAATCATCATAAAGAGGAACATAAATGTTTATTATAGGCTTCATTTTAGCAAACAGATGCTCAGTGAAAAGACTGAAAGTTAAGGTAAAAAAGATGACTCTGGAAAACTTATCAATCACAAAATAATGCTATGAAAGCAGCTTCATCTATACAGGGAATCTATCTGAAGGAGATTTGTGCTGGTTATTAAAAGAATGAGCTAGTTAGTAGTACACTTACATCAATGCAAATATCTTGTGGTTGATAGGGAAAGCTGAAGTCTGGGATGATATTACTTGGATTCTTCTTACCTTATAGTTAAGCTTTCTCTGGAAATCTTTCAAAACTCTCCTGTATGTGGTCTAAGGATAAGGATATTTTCATTAATCAATAATTTAGTATAGTGCCAAATTTGCCTTGAGATCTTCATATCATAGGAATGGTGAAGTGTGCACTTATTTTTTTTCTTGTTCAGCAGTTCTCAATCCAGTTCAACAGAGAGAAAGAACTAGAGCTTAGATGCATACTGTAGTCTTTGATATCTGTACAAGGATGTACAAGGAAGGCCATAACTAATTTTATTAGAAGTAGAGATGGACAAGTGCAACCTATGCTAACTAAAGTGTTTTATCTTTCTTTCTCATTTATTAAGAATGGAACTCACATTAAAAATGAATGCTTTTTTTTTTTTTAAGTAAAAAGTTGATGCTCATATTTTAAAAATAAATAAATGTTGTCTACTCTATAAAGTAAATTGTCAGTGTCATTTGCTGCTAAACATCCCTTACTCAATTTGAACTTTATCTTTGGGAGTTTAACACTCTGTTCCTGTTAAGTTTTATCAACCTCTTGTCTAAATACTGTTAAGATTTTTTATACAAATAAACTGCTCAATCAAAACTAATTCCTCACTTCCACATGGAGAGCTGCAACAGGATTGTAAGGTGCAGAGGTGACGAATGAGAGTGTAAAAAGAATTGATTGATTTTTATGGTTGAGCTGTTTACAATTACCATATATTTGGTTATTTTTGTTGCCACTAGCATTAGTATTATTTCATAAGTAGAAACATGAAATCTTTGGGTCCTGGATCTTTTCAATAAACAAGCCCATCCCACAATCAAGGCTTCAATCATGCACCACTTTCTTGCTATACCACACGTCTTTATTTTATTATTATTATTCTCTTTCTTTCTTTCTTTCTTTCTTTCTTTCTTTCTTTCTTTCTTTCTTTCTCTCTCTCTCTCTCTCTCTCTCTCTCTTTCTTTCTTTCTCTCTCTCTTTCTTTCTTTCTCTCTCTTTCTCTCTCTCTCTTTCTCTCTTTCTTTCTTGTAACACTCCATTTTTCTCAGGGGATGATATCAAGAGTTCTATATGTATGCTGCTGGAAGAGTCAGAATTTTGGGATCAAAACCTATAAAACAGTTTACAGCCAATTTGCTTTGCTGGGTATTCTGAATTCTTAACAATTATCGTCAACAAGCAATGCTACAACATGCAAGCCGTTATGTGTATCAGAGCAACAGTAAAGTAGACAACAGACAAAGAAAATAGTCATTTCATGGAACAATCTTAAATTAAGTTTTTCTTAGCATGCATAGTTATGATAATCTTCCTTAGTATATCACATATTTATACAGAACAGTCTAAGACAATGGTGCCATGGTTGAAATTTGAACTTCACAACAATTTCAAAATTCAGAAGAATTCAGCATATGACTTTTGTTGAGCTTTTCACAGCCAAGCCAAGGCTTCTGTTGCTCTTATCTGTTAAGGCAAGGTGCATGGTCTATGTTTGAGTGTCCATTAAATCAGCCTGTACAGCAGCATTATGATTTTATTTTGGAGTCAGGTTTATTCAAAATCCAATTACCTTAAAATAAGTACTTAATTTTGTTGTTGTTGTTGTTGTTGTTATTATTATCTTTGTAGCACCCTTATGATTCTGTAGAATCTAAAAGACTTCTCAGAACAAAGTTAGTTTTTTTTTTTTTTTTTTTGGAAACAACATCCTAAAATTAAAAAAAAAAAATACTCTGCCTATCTCTCAACCCAAAGAAACTAATACTGTAGGTATGATTCAGCAGTTTTTTCTGTATTATGCTATGCTTTTTAATAGAACCTGTACATCTTTGAATTGCATGAAATAGATTAGTATGTTTGGCTGAGATTTTGCAAGAGGAATAAATTTCCAAGCATGAGATCAGCTTCAATACAGAGAACTACTACAACCAGCAACATTTTAGTTGGTATAACATTATGCAATATATGTATCTATAATAAATCATACACATTATAATTGTCTCCTCATGTCATCTGCAGCTAATGTTAATAGCTAATCAATTACCCTGGATATCATTCTCTTATTTCAAGTCTCTGTGACAACAGAAAAAGTAATCCTGAGGAACTCATAACACCTCGATACAAATCTTCATTATTTGAGCCCAGGAAATGTATTGATGTTCCTATATTTTCATGTGTTTTTGCACGTAGTGTTTGTAGCAGGCATTTCCTAATCAATGCCTATAAACTCTCAGATTTTCACAGCTAACATTTTTGTTTTGTTTTGTTTTCCAGTTGACTTAATGGTAACTGTTCATTCTGTACAACAACATTGTCAATCTGAGATACGATGCATTAAAGCTAATGGATTTTAAAAGCATTAAGAGTGAACACAGTCGAATAACAGCCAAGCAATTTAATGTTGAGTGGATACTTAATTTCACTGCAAAGTGAGGGGTGCTGTGCCAAATGCCACTGGGAGATTTCAATGTCAAAAATAGATGAATGGGAAAGCTGAATATGAATGAATCAGTAATTTTTCATGGAGAGGAACTTTTTGTCCATGTCTCAAGTATTTTGATAAGTACATTCCTTTTCCCTTGTTATTTAAAATGGAGGTACAGTTAATAAGAATTCATTGTTATAAATATAATGATTTTATATGTAGATTTTCAGAGTAATTTTTAAAAAGTAATGTGGTTTTAAGACTTCAAGTCTATAGTGAATGAGAAGAGAATAGGTTGTCCTTCACATAACCACAAACAATTTAAACAGAAACAGTTATAATTTAGCTTGTAGCACAGGATATAAGGCAGTACTAGCAGTATTTCTGTTCTCAGAAGAAGCAGACATTTCTAGGTTTAGATTAAGCTACCTCTCACTTTACACCCAATGAGCTTGGTTCATGAGAACTTTCCACTTAAAAAAAAAAAAAAAATGTTTACAGAAGACATTACACATTTGATGTGAGAATTTACTATAGTGCTGGTATCCACAGTTGTACCCTACAGTGCAGGCAGGGTTATTCTGCTTGTGTGGCAGTTCATTTGGTGCCAGGAACTATGGAGAATCCATCAGTTCTCCTCTTTAGCCCCATATGTAGTCCCTCCATCTGAGGACTCCTGGGGTACAGCCTAAGCAGGGAAGTGAATATGGAGGAGGAGGAGGAAGCATCTGAACAGATCAGGAACCAGGAGAAAGTTCTGAAGTTGCCACTTGTCTCTGCTGCCCTTTGTCCTCAGTCTTGCATGGACAAGTCCCCACCCTTGAGTTGAGCTGGAGAAACAGTGGTGACCAGACCACAAAGGAAGGTTGGACAATTGAGCGAGCTTGAGGCTTCAGAGCAGAGCTGTGAGCTGGTGACAAGCCGCTCATCATCAGGTGTTGTAGGCCAGCCATTCCACACCACACACATAACCTTAGTCATCTCTGTCAATATGGATCACTATGGATTTTTTGGTGTCAATATGGATTTATTTTTGTTTTGTATGTTTCTGGATGACCAAATACCAGATAAAGACAGAACAGCTGGTTCTATGTATGAAAATGCTTTCATAATACTTTCAAGTCATAATTTTCCTTTGTATCAACAGAAAATCTCCTCCATCAAAGAAAACTTGACATCAGGGCAACTGGACATAAAAACAGTGACTTGACTGAATGCTTGTAGCGCTGTTCCTCTTTCTAGATTTGGTTATCAGCCTCACTTGGATCAGTTTTCCTGAGGAAGAATCTGGGAATTGACCTGAAATGTCCCAACCTGAAGGGGGGTGAAGTTGACATGCTCCTAAATTATTTTATGTAGAAATCTCAAAATAATTGCCTTAGAAATGTCAAGACCAACTTAAAACCTAACTCTGTTTTTGCATTTACGTCTTTCATAATATACAATCTTGTTTATGACCTAAGCTAAATATGATAAAAAAAAATGTTATTTTACTCTAGACCTTTGTCCTGGGAGCTGTATCCAGATCCTCTACTCAATCTACCTCCAAAAATAGTTTCAGCAACAGAAATATATTATTTTTCTTATGAACCTCTCTTTCTGCATCATCAGAAAACTGTCAAAGATCATGGTTTCATGGGTGTATTTTTTTCTTCTAATGTCACATCAGTATAACAGAATGCATAAGTATATGTATCATGGCACAATTAATTCCATATTTCTGTCTTTTGGCTTATAAGTCCAGTCAATAAAATATCAAGCATTTTTCTTTTTTTTTTTTTTTTTTTTTTCACTACCAAATGGAGAGGGAAAAAAAAAAAAAGGTAAGATGATACCAAGCAGAATATACTGCATTATAAAGATCCGAACTTCCTGCTACTGCTCAAGACAAAAAACAAACAAACAAAAAAAACAATAACCTAACCCTCTCCCTCCCCCCCCTTTATTATTCTTCACTTCTCCATGGCTCCAGAAGTGAGCACAACAAACTATTGCTGCCATTACTTCCATTGCACCTGCCCAGTTTTCCTTTACCCACTTTTTTGTTTTCTGCCTGTGGTATTCACTCAGTCATATAAGTTGACAGCAATGCCCGAAGTAACCTCACTACCCATTAGAGCAACTTCTAAAGCATAACGTAATCAGGCATAGAAAGTGTACTGTATGGCACTCAATAGATCTACTAAATCTAAAGGGATTCTACTGCAAAGTGTAGCCTGAGATAAAAATAAATAAATAAATAAATAAATAAATAAATAAGTAAATAAAATCTACCGTTACAGATGAAAGGCCAATGTAAAAACCCTGGTGGTTGGACATGATGTATAGCTTTCTTTCCACAATTTCAGCTTCAATTAAATGCTTCTTTGAAGTTCTTCATATCTACATAAAGAATAAGTATGATATATTATGGAGTCAGAGATTTAAATGTAAAGGCAAAGACAAAAATTACATAGAATTCCTAATTAATTATTACCTGGTTATGTAAGGGAAATGAAGTTAGTGGGACAATAGGCCTTTTCAAGCTTTGTTATTAATGTATTGTCAGAAGAGTAATTTTGACAAATTGATATTGATGATAGGAATGGAACTATTTTTTTTTTTTCAAAATGTCTTTACTGGCCAATTTACAGGTATCTGCTAGTGTGAGAACAAAACACCAAACAATGAAACGTCCCACCTCCACAAAAAAATTTTCCTTTCCTACATGCTTCCTGAATGGGGCTCATCTATTAAGCAATATTTTCCTGTAGCTTCAACTTTGTTGTTGTTGTTGTTGTTGAAAACATTTGTAACAAAAAATGGGCTTTTAATTGAAACAACAACAACAACAAACAAACAAGGAAACAAACCAAAAACAATCCCTAAAAATTATCCATGTTAGGAAATAGCAAATTACTTTTGTCTATATAAGAGCATGGTCAAAACTTGTACAGGAAGTACAGGAAAGAGACACTTGGAGATTTTATTTTTTTTACTTTTTGTTTGTTTTTTTTGTTGTTTCCAATTCGTTGTTCTTTTCACTGTGAAATAAAATCACTGTGTTGGAGGCTGTATTGTTACTATTGTAGGTACTGAATTATAGCATTTAAAAAAACTTACTGGAGTAACCAGATAAAAAAATTAATACACAATTTTTACATATCCAAGAGTTTAATATTCCATTTTTTTTCATCCTTAAAATATTTACAATCTAATTGACCACATCAGAATTGGAGGGATTTGAAAGAGAAACAAATATGCTGGGTTAAAGCGTGTGTTCCAAGTTTAAGAGAAAGAATGGTAGAAAGCTTAATATAGGAATAAGAGAAGGAGGTGATAATGACTTTAGCAAACAAGCTTTCTGCTAGCCAGACAAGATTCCTGTTATATGTCAAGCACAGTCCATTCACAAACACACTCAGTCCTCTGCTTACACTTTCCTTGGCATGAAGTACAATGGGTCTAAATGGAAATTTGTAGCTATTTTGTTTTAGGCCTGCTTTATTCCTTTCAACTTCACTGCATTTTTAAGTACTGTTCAGTCAGATTCAGTACTGTGGCATGGAAAGATCAACCCAACACAGTATTTTTAATATGAACCCTCAAACTTTTAAACTTCAGAACTGGGTACCATGCTTAGGCAGAACACAAATTTAATGAGCTGATCTTTTGTAATTCCAGAATAGCTTTGGCCCAAATGCCACCCAAACATGTTACATAAGTTCCTATAGACTACTATTCCCCTCCTTGCCCGCTGTCCCTAAGTCTTGGGATATGTGGATTAAGAAAGATCATGTATGCTTCAGATATTGAAGCACTTGATCACTTTTACGTCTGAAAATACTTAAACATAAAATTTTAACTCCAGTACTTATGTTACATTTCATACTGTACATTTGATTGAAAGGTGTCCTTTTAAAATTCATAAAATCAGTAAGCAATAAACCTCATCCAGAAGACTGTCAGGGAAATTCAGTGAATCAACATTTTCTTAAGAATTTTGCTATCAGCTTCCTCAAAAAATCTTATGGCAAACATTTAGCAAAATACAAAGAGCCCACCTATAGATAACTATGCCATTAAAAATAGAGAAAAAAAAAATTAAAGTCAATGCTTACCTAACAAGACTATTGCTGTTTCAGACATGCCTACAGATGATTAAATAAGGTGGAAAAACGAGAACCAAACTAACGTATTTTTTTCTTCAACACCATTTTTATTAGTGTTGCATTTGCAGGTATATTGACAAAATTTGTCTTTCTCTGTCATTCTCCAAGTTAAGGTTATTCTATAAAACAGTTTCTGCTTTCATATGACTCAGGTTTCTATCCTTGAAAAAGATAATTAAAGCCCATTCTAACAAACAGTGCTAATAGGTATGTTTCTTGATGTATGCTAAATTTCAGTATGTCTTTCACTTTCACGGTTGGCTTTCATTCACTAACTTCTTAGTACTTGCAAGGAAGACATCAATCAATCAAACAAATAAACATACAGAACATAAAACCAAAGCCAGCAAGAAAAGCAACCCAACCCAACTCAAACAATGAGTACTCTTTCTTCTCATTGGCAATTACACCTTAGATTAAAAATAATGCATGGATTTACCTCCCCTCCCCTCCCTTCTCTTTACCTTTCTATTAAGAAACATTTCCTTCCTCTGAGATTGAGCTTAGATTTGTCATCAAAGTTTATGCTCCTCCAGCTTCTTTTTGTATACCTCTGGTATACCACACCTTTAATTTTTTTTATTTTATTTTGTTTTCATTTTATGTGAAGTATTTTATCTGTGTCTGTCATGCAATCAGCCTCTGCAACTTTGTTTCCTTACTGTCATAGTTAACTGAAAAATACTGGAGAAAAGCTATCCCACAACACTTTTAGAATCAGCTGTTGCCAAAATTAAGAGTAAGTCCATGTTGTCTTCCTTTTCCTGGACATCCCAGAGAAAATTCAGAAAAAAACAAGAGAATGTGCTAAATCATTTAGGAATGCTGATTGCACTTTTTTTTTTTTTCATTAAATAAACAAAAAATATAATATTTAACCAAAGGAATTCAGGCTGCTTTTGTATTTAAAACAATCAATCAATCAATCAAATGAAACGACAAAACAAAACAAAAAATGAACAACAACAAGAACAAAAAAAAAACAATCCAAGCAAAACTAAATAAAAAGTCTACCTTACTTATTTGCTATTTCTGTTTTGTTTTATTTATTTATTTTTTTGACAACCTTAGCTGTAAGGTTGTTTATGTTGTCTTGGGGTTATTTAAGATTATGATCATGTATAATTGCATGTTCTTAATTCTAAATCTATTTGGTAGGCTTTAAGCTTGACAAATTTACATTGTGTATACATTGTGTATATCCATGTTTTTGAATAAGTTTTCCTAGATAATATATATCATACAGTTTGCATCCAAAACTAACCAGGACAGATCTACATGAGCCTTGGGAGAAAGGATTGACCTAGAAGAATAAGTTTCTCAGTAGAAAACAGTAGAAAGCTGTTCTGCGTGAATTTCTCTGAGATAATTCTTCCCCTCTTCTCTCTTAAAATTACTCTGGTGCTACCTATCTTAAATTGTAGTCAATAGAAACACTTCAGTTGATACTCTTGTGTTTTGGAATCTGTCTAGTTTCTAGATTTATGATATGAAAAATTAGGTAATTAGAGTTAGTAGCTTGAAAAGGGAAGTTGCTGTTGTAAATCTTAATGTTCATAAAGCACGATGGGGTTGTTATGTAGGAGAAACTCCCCCAGAGAAAAGTGATTTTTTTTTTTTAATTGTGATTCCAATCAAAAAGGAGCCATTTTGGTGAATGACTCAATAACTCTTCTGTTTAAAAAGTCATATTCCTTTTCGAGCTCAAGTGGTAGAGTTTCAGATGATAATAGGACCATTCCAGGCAACAAATGGAATCAGAGTTTTAATTTTATATTTTGCATTTAAGATTCAAGATGCTCTGCAATGCATGATAAGAATGTTCCTAGCTTACATGAATTTGTAGCTCCAGAGTTAGAAAATCGCCATTCTTTCTATTTATTTATTTATTTTTAGGAAAATTGAATAAAATTTCATCATTTAGATTAGACACAGACTTGTTATGAAACAGTGCGGTAGAGTGGTCAACATACTTGGCAAATTCCAGCATAAAGTCAGACTGTTTTGCACTTATCTGCTCCATACATTCTGAGCTCCCTTCTCCTGGGGGCTCTCCCTTAGGGGAGGTGCACAAGACATCACTACTTATTTGTGTTTTGTCTCTTTAATCAAGTTTCTTTGGCAGCAGGAAATTATGTTCCTAAAGTAGTCAGCCTGGTCACATTCAAAGGATTCATATAAAACCCAGAAAGAATCTTGAACAGTTTCCACTCTATATTGGGGCAGCTTGTTAATTCTTTTTCTCCATCCTGTCATTTGTATAACTTTGCAGCTGTTGCACTTTGATTTTCCTCTGTCATTTCTCCAGCTTTGTGAATATTTTCCGTATGTCTAAACTTTCACTTCAGGCTTATTTTGCACAGAAGGTTTTTTCTCCTCAGGTCTTTTTATATATAAGGAAAGCAGCAGGTAAATCTAATGCTAGTGTTTCCTAGCCTTCTGTTGGAAAATAAATAAATAAATCAGCTGCTTTCTTTTAGAAACACGACTTAAGAATACAAATAGATATTAGACCAAAATCTGAAGGTTGTCTGGGTACTGTTGAGAGTATTATTTGGCAGATCATAATAAGATATTTTCAATATCTTCAATAAATCATATAATTATTTATATCTAGTGGAAATAGATTATTCCAGTTCAAGGAGAGGCACTTCATGACTGATTACTATTCACGATAATATAGACATTTAATGGAAATGAGAGAGTAACTTGTGTTGGAAATGAAGTTATCAGTAGAGATATGGGATGGAAAGGAATTAAAACTAGAGAAGGTTTCTTCTAACCAGTGCTTTTATGGCTTCTAAACACATGTAGGAATGACATCAGTACCTGAATACTTTTTTGTTTTTCATTATATCATTATAGAATATAAATTATTGGCTTTCTGAGCAACACAATTGTTCTCAGCCTCGTTATGTGACTAAAATTTCACTGGTATTTACATTTACTTTTCTAATGGAATTCATATTATGTTTGACCCAATTGTCTTTTTTTAAAGTCTGATGATATGATTATCATGTGATTAAGGTATGATTCTTAAATGAAGGAGAAACAGTACTTCTTGATCTGCTTAAAAATAAAATCAGTTATAAAATCAGCCTGTCACATTGACAGAATTGGCCAAAAAGCTATGCTTATGTTTTGCTGATTACTCTTCATAGTAATTACTTTTTCCCTCAGTGGCACATTTTGTTCATCACCTTTTGGAAGAATGATGAAAAGTACATAAAAGAGGAAGTTTTAGCAAAGTCCCTTGTGATCTGGAGATTACTGACTTCTCTGTAAGTATTACCCAGCTCATTAGTAAAATGAGTTTGTATTCACCTGTTTCACACCATGGGATATCGTCTTTCTTCATATATTGACCTTCTTGTCCTCCTCTCAGCAGCAGTCCACATTAAAGTATTTCTTTGTCCCTCATACAACACCACATGTTTAAGTTATTCTTTGAGCCAAAGGACCTACTGTATCTCTTTATGTTAAAATCCATATTTGGATTTAAATATTCCACAAATTTAGATGGTTAAGTTCACATTTTGTGCTTAAATCCAAAGTGAAAGTTATCAAAAAGTATAATAATATTTTTGTTGCTGAGAAAAAAAAAATCAAATAAATCTGTGGAAATTTAATGCCTATTTTTTGATAAGTAGGATAAATGAACTTATGCATAAGTTTGTATTGCTTTTAAATACACAAAATGGTGCTACACCTTTGTTACTTTCATATTTTGAGTCTATAAATTTCATTAGGAAGTCAAGATAGAAATTACAGAAAAAGTTATAAAAAGCAAAAGAGGTTGTAAACTGGACATTTGTAGAACAATACATTTTCTCCCTCTCCTTTTTTATTTTTATTTTTTAAAGAATCGTTTTATCACCAAAGACAACATTTCTATCTGATCAGAAACTGAGCTTTTTTATAGGTCAATAATTTTTTTATGTCTAATATTTAGGCATGTAACATTTTGTTTTTAACCTGAAACTTTTCCAAACGAAGAGTAAGATAACAACAACAACAACAACAACAACAACAACAACAACAATAATAATCTAATAATCCAATAATCTAATTATCTAATATTCAAATAATCTAATTATATAACACCCATTTTTAGTCATATTGAATATATATTATGTATGAGAAATCTAATTACAAGACATCCTCTTTTGATATTTGGAATACTAACGATGGTAATCCTTTTATATATTTTTATGAGACTAAGAATCTGGTGCTTATTTCACCTAGAAACCATTTTGTAATAAATTATAAAGACAAAATCAGAATCAGTGAGCAATTTGACTTACCCTCACAAGGTTAGGATGTTCAACAGTACATACTTGTCTTCACTGATTGCTTGGACTGTTTTCTGTTTTATGTAAAATAATTTGACCCCCACTGAGAAATCAGCTACTGATAAACACAGGAACCGCAGTTACTCAAATTCACCATCTTAGAAATGAAAAAAATAAAATAAAAAGTGGAGCAACACTTCCTGTTAATTGATTTTTGTTAATGACAACTATTTAAATGCTATTTATTTTTCATTTATTTATAGAAAATAACAACATGAAATCTAATTTTTAAGCAATAAGGTTTGAAAACACTTTCCCTGTTTGTTCTATTTTGAATCAACAAAAGATTCTGTTAATGGTTATCTTCAGTTTGCTTTCTTTTTTCTCAAGAAACAAAATATTGATTTTAGTTTCTTTCTTTTCTAGACTTCCTGGTCCTCATACAAATAAGAAAAAATAAAATATAATCAAGTTCAACGTTATGAATGTTTTGTTATGGATAATATGTCTATACTGTGAGATTGGAAGAGCTTAGGAAACATGAGCAAAATACTATACACACTTGCTTTTTATAAATATATACAATGTTTAACCTTTAAATATGTGTTATCAATCGGAAGTCTTCTATTCAAGCTGATAATGTATAAGGCAGTAGTTTTAGGAACAAAATTTACCCACGATTTTGTTGATAAACACTAAAAATTAATGTACATACCCGAATCAATTTTCTGGAGATTCAATAAAGACAGTGAGGAAGACATCATGATTTGTTCAAATGATTTAGATAGAAATGTTTTATAAAAGACATTTGTACACATGCAAGAAGTCTCTGGGTTTTTGGTGGGATTACAATTAAATGTGTGTTTATATCTTTATACTTCCTCCCAAGTAGGAGGAAGCACAGCTTCAGCCTTTGGCTTTTCTGCTGTGTAAGTAAATATCAATCATAATAAAATCCTAGCCAAAACAATTTTTGTGTGTAAGGCTGAGGCTGAATTTCCACAGACAAAGGTCTCTGGACTCAATACAGTCCAGTACTAAGAAGAAAAATAAACATTGTTTCCTGAAGGAAAGTAGCTCTCCCCCCAGACTAGAATTTCAGCGATGCCCCTCATCAGACTATAAGATTATGTCTAGGGCAGGTTAGCTGCATAAAAGAATATCTCAAAGATTCCTTCATATATAAAGCAAATTTGAAACATCGTTTTTCTCTGAGACGAGTCTGACAAACATCTCTGTATACAAATTTGTATTTGTACAGCTGTATTATATGGGATGACTAGGAGAAAGTCTGCACGTGCCTGAGTTTGAATTTTGCAGATGCTTCTAACATGAAGGAAGAGCCAATTGCTAGTTCCCTCCAATCTAAACTTCTGGAGAGTTTAAATCTGTTCCTAGAACATGTTCATTGGTACATATGCAGATCAGTCCTAATGACTGAGCTGATACCAGAAACTACAGCCATTAGTGTGACTGCCAGATTCTTCTGAACTAGAGTTTTCCTCCAGCCACGGCACTTACAAACAGTGACTGTGAAACATAGCCATAATATGATGCTATGGATGCTACAGTTGTTCTTCACTTAACTCCTTTATTTAACACAGCACACATTAGTCTATTAAGTCCCATTTATGGTAGTTCATCTTGATTCTCTTTGGATGCCAAAATATGTCTTCATCCTTTCTAAGCACCCCACCTGATATGGGATAACTTCATTTCTTTGTGGGGTGTGGGAGTTACTCCTCTCTGAACATGTGTGCTGTTTTGTATCTTGGTTACCTTTGTGTTCTACTTACACAATCTTCCTCTTTTTATGTGATGAATGCTTGTATCTGTTCCCCTGACTCCCACCTGTCCTAACTTCTTCAAGGCATGCATGAGCCCCTGAGCCAATCATTATTAATGGTTGGAACTAGGTAGGGAAAAAAAAAAAAAAAAAGTATATTGGCTATTAGCTAAAAATCTGTGGAACTACTTAGTGAATTTTAGTGAATGGGTTAGAAATGGTTTTCCACTACAGTGTAACTAAGACAGGCCCCTTTGGATAAGAAATAAGTAAGTCTTAGTTATTCCAAACATTTTTTTTTTCAGAGTATTTGTTCAGCCACTCAAACACAATTAGATTTAACAAATCAGAAGGTGGTATTCTGGTGATGATGTTTTGCCCTGCAAATAGTCTGCCAGAAGGTGAGGAAAAGCAAAGCATACAATAAGATATCCTGCTGATAAGCTTAAGAAGAGCTGCTCTGTTTCCCTTGTTCCCCTAATTCCAAATCCTCAAGCACATCATCCATCCTCCAGAAAAAACAAGACCCTGAAATCCTTCCCAACATTTCTGTTTCAGCAGGGGAGTGTTTGATCAGCCGTGCCCACCACTGGCTCTGCCTGTAGAACTACATTCTCCCTGGGCCAGAGGCTGTTCTCATTATGTCAAACTCATCAATCATAAGATGAGTCTTAATGCAAAAATAACAGTGTCAGTGAACAGAGAATGCTCTAAGGTCCATTAGTGCCTTGCTGATCAAAGGTGAAAGGGTATCTGAAAATAAGCAAACACTCTCTCTAAAAGGAAATTGTTTCCCTAGTATAATTTTATGGCTGAGAAGAGATATTGAACGCTTCCAAAAATCCCCTTCTGCCACAGGCCTGAAGTGTGAACCTCTCCTTCCACTCTTGAGATGAAACATCAAAGGAGCAAAGAAATAATAGAGATTATAATTACAAAATTTAACAAGAAACATTTATCTGCATCTTATTTTGAAATGACAATTTCCCTCCAAATGTGCTTAACTTAGGATAGACTAGTCTCTTTGTATCAGCAGAGAATTAAGACTATCTCCTGCATTTACATACAGAAACTGAAAATACATAATTAGTGATTCCTCAAATTAGGATAAATCCTTTTCTCATAGGGAACAACTAAAACATTGCTTGATAAAGAGCAAACAAATTAGGTACTCTGATTTTTTTTTTTTTCTCATGGAGGCATCTGATTCAACTAAGAAGTGAAAAGCTTAAAACATAAAATGGGTATTATTGTTTTGCAGTATTAAACTTCAACCTTGCTGAAATAGGCATAATTTCACAAATAGGTCTATAAAGGGTTCTGAAATTTTAGAGAATTTGTTATTTATGTGGACCTATAGCTTTTTAATTTTTCTGTCTGTTTTGGATTTAACTTAGAGACATTATAGAACAAAGCCATCTCTACACTTGACTCTTAGACTTAGTTTCTAGGAGATACTACAGTGATTACAAATTGCCATCAATCTCCTAGGCTGTTTGGATGATCCTGTGGTATTCAGAGTGCTTATACAACACTGTGATCATGCACAACACAACTAAGAGCAGAGATCCAATATTTATATAAGGTTAATGTTGATGCTTTGATGTTCATTTTCCTGCATTTTTTCCTGCATTCCTGCATTAAGGATTAATTAAATCTTTAAGTGACTCAAGAAGCATGAACTGCAGAAACTATTTTATCATGTTATAGTTAGCACATATTACAAACACCTTTTCTTTCTGAATGCACATTTCCTGAAAGGAAGATGAGTGCTGTCAGAGCTAAGTGCACTCAGATGAATATAACAACTGTAAACGTGAGGAAATAATAGTTTTTATTAAAGACAGTCATAGTGCAGCCAGCTCCAGTGTATACTTCCCACTCACACTCACAGGTCCACCTCTGGATCTGTTGTCCCAGCTCTACTAGTACAGAATATTTTTACTCCAAGGTTGTTCTGAATACAGGATCCTATGCAGTTCTGTCTTTGATTGTGACCCCATTAAATGGTTCTAGAATCTGTGATTTAGTTTCCTGTCAGCATATTTTCAAGGATGAAATTTTGCATAGATACAAAGTATTCCATGAAGAGAAAACTTTAAGAAATGCATGCACATTTGCAAAATAAAAGAGATAAAATTCAAAATTCTAAATGATGTGAGAATTGCAAATCCTCAAATTGTGGTGAAATATACAGAGATGGTTGAACTGGTGGATAAATATTTGAATGCCATTGAGGGTTTTTTATTAAGAAAATGTGAACCAAACAATCTAAAAATAAAAATAAGTAAACTTACATTCCCATTCTAAACAAATCAGAACCAAATTATTCAGGGCTTTAATGACATTTATTTTAAAAAGATTCCTCTATATTGCAATAAACTCTGAATCCTAATTATTATGTGTTTTTGTTTGTTTGATTGTTTGTTTTCCTGAATGGCATAGTGGCTTCTATGGTCTATGGTTCCTATTCTTTACCATTTCCTACAAGTCATGGTATGCTCTGTGTCTGTACTCGGGATGCTCTGCTTTGTGTTCCAGTCATTAAAGATAAACTCAGGAATATCCAACACAACTGGAGGTGTAACATGAATTTTACTATAAGAAAGGAATGCGTGTGTGTGCGTTATGAAGAATTATTGCATAGATTGCTTGAGATCAGAAAGGAGCTCTGGAGATTACCTATTCTAACCCTTTACTCAGAGAGGGATCATCTAGATCAGGTTGCTCAGGGCCACATCCAATAGGGTTTCGCTTATCTATAAGGATGGAAACTATAGACTCTCTTGGTAGTCTGTTCCAGTATTTGAGCATGCTCCTGTTGAAACAAAAGTATTTTTCTGTCTAAATGGAATTTCCTGTATTTCAAGTTGTGCCTGTTGTCTTCTGGTGTTTTTCTGGGCACCACTGAAAACTCTGAGCTTGTCTTCCTTAATGCCATCCATCAGTTACTTGTACAGATAAGATACACCATGAGTCATCTCTTCTCCAAGCTAAACAATCCCAGCTCTCTCAGCCTTTCCTCATAAGAGACATGATCCAATCCCCTAACCATCTTCAAGACCCTTTAATGGATTAATTCCATCATGTCCAACTCTTTCTTGTACTGGGAAGTCTTGAAATGGACAAATAACTCCAGGTATCCACAACTTATTAGTACTGATTAGAGAGGAAGTATGACTTCCCCCAGATGGTCTACAACTTCCTCACAAGAGGGAGTGAAGGGAAAAATGTTGATCTTTTCTCCCTGGTGACCAGCAATAGGACACAGGGATATAGCTTGAAGCTGTGTCAGGGAAGTTCACATTGTATATTAGGAAAATGTTCTTCACCGAGAGGGTGGTTGGTACTGGAATAGGCTTCCTAGGGCAGTGGTTGTGGCACCAAGCCTGATGGAGTTCAAGAAGCATTTGGACAATGCTCTCAGACATATGGTTTAATTTTAAGGTCGTTCTTTGTGGAGCCAGAAGTTAGACTTCTATGCTTCTAAACTGCTGTCAATGCTCTTCTTAAAACACACCAGGATGCATTTAGCCTTCACTGCTGTAAAGGCATATTGCTGGCTCATGGTCAGCTTGTCCACTAGGAAGACTGAGTCTTTCTCAATAAAGCTGTTTTTCAATCTGTCAGCTACCAGACTGTACTGGTGGCTGGAGTTACTCTTCGCCAGGTGTGGACCTTGGCCTTTCCCATTGTCAAACTTCATGAGATTCTTGCCAGCACATTCCTCTGGCCTGTCTGGGTCCCCTTGAATAGCAGAACAATTGCATAGTCTATCAGCTATTCCTTTCAGTTTTATATCACCTGTGAATTTGTTGAGGGTTCACTCTGTCCCATTATCCAGATCACTACAAAAGATGTTGAAAAGTGTCGGCCCCATTATCATCCCCTGGAGTACTCCACTCATGACTGAAGTCCAGCTGGTATTACTGTTATTGGTCACAAGACGTTAAGCCTGGAAGCTTAAAGTGACTGGAAGTTTTTTGTCTACATCAGTACTCATTTACTGAGTACCTATTTCATCAGTTTGTCCATGAGAAACAAGAGAGCAGATTTTTTCTCATCAAAGATCAGCTTGGTAGAGTTCTGTGGGAAAAGGCCCACAAGGGGCACAAGAAATCCAGTTAATATTCAAGGATCACCTCTTTGAAGCTCAAAAGTAGTCCATTCTTAAGTACAGTAACAAGATCTTTACACTTTCAGGTGCAGTGGTGAGTCTGAGGTAGTATTGTTACGGATTTAAAATAGATTTTCACTGGTGAGACCCAGCAGGTATGCCTTAAAGATTTTGTTTAATCATGAGATGAATAAATGATGAAATGGAATGAGAGGCTCTTGGTTAGCAAGAGGGAGTATCTCAAGCTTCATATATGTGTCAACTGCGAAGCTACTCAAGCTATCTGTTTTCTTAAACAAAATACCTCTCATTTTCCCGTTAAAGTGGGACCTTTGCTTTTATTAAACGAAACAAAATGAAATGAAAATCTAACTCAAGGAGTAATTTATCATGGATTTGGGATGGATTAGAAAAGGCAGGGCACGGTACTTGAGTGAAAATGACTGCAGGCTGGGAGTTTTTTTCTTCCCTCTTTAATTTCCTGGTTTGGATTTGGTACCAAAAAGACAGTTCACACTTTCTGATTTGGTGACATGAGCATATACTTCATGTACACGTACACACATACAGTGAGTTGCCTGCTTAGAAACAAAATCAATAAACACCTCTCTCCTTTTCCCATTTCCTCTTAACTCTTTCAGAGTTGAGTCTGGGAGCTTCTGCTGTTTTCATTATGAAAAAATGCTAGAGCATCTTTTCAATTATTTCCCAGTGTTACCAAGGGCACTTCTTAACCTCCAAGAGATATACTGTTTAATGTTGACCAGGTGATGTTGGAATAATGTCCTTTGTTTGCAGATCTGGAACAAGCTGCTTTCACATACCTTGCTCTTGTGGCAGAAATAGTGGAACTCTATCTCCTGGAAAGAGAGAGAGAGAAAGAAAAAGTTTAATGCTTGTTAGAATTTCTTCAATCTTGTCCTTGTGAGAGTAATGACGGCACTCTGTGTGAACATATAGCTCAGTAAACAAACTTCCTCAGAACATTTGTTGGTAAAAAAGAGGTTTCTGCTCTAATTTACAATTACAAAAGAGATCTAGAAGTGAAATCATTTGGCTTAAGACATGCATTAAACCAGAAAGCATTTTTCCTCACATGATTTGTGATATATATATATATATCCTTTTCAGTCAAATCTTTTCTGGGGAAGGGGTTGATTTACACAGTGTTTTCATTTGTAAAAGTTGGAAGCAATCAAAAGTTGTCAAAACATATTGCTTTGATTTTTTAAATGAAGTATATTAACTGATTCAACATGACATTTTCTTCAAAATATCAACTAATTTTTAAAAAATGAAATAAGAATAACTTTTATTGACACAAATTGATTCTTTCTCTAAATTTTGGTTAATAAAAATATTAAGATTTTTGACCTCTACACCAGAGTAGTATTAGCATCATTATTTATCAGAGTCAGGAAATTCTCTTTTGGAGTGAGATTTTTTATTACTGTTTTTAACTATCATTTTGTATTGCTGTGGTAATTTCAACCAACTCCAGTCCTGGTTGAGAAGACATAAAGTTTTAAGAGTTACACAAATGAAATGAAATAAAAGCAGAAACAAAATAAATTTATAATATATTTTTTATTTTTTTTACTATATATTAAGCAAGAAACTACTTAGAAAAATATGTCTATTAAAAAAAAAAAAAACATAAGAAAAATATATCTTACCAGTTTCAGAAGTTTAAAATGTATTTCATAAAGCATGTTCAGTACAGAGCCTTGAGCCACCTATATTCAGCTTTTTACCTAAACTGTTATGGCACAGTTTCTTCATTTTCTCTGGCTTTGTTTCCCGGTCGCAACTTAAATACACTAACTATGATATAACTTAGTTATCCTTTCACTAACCAAAAAAAGTAACAAAATTAAACTGACAATGAGCAGAGCTATCAAGTCATTGTATCTGTAATGAGCTGGAAATGTGTTTTGAATTGTAAATTATGGCTTTATTAACATTATTTTAGTCATGAAGCACTGTCAATATATTTGGTACTTTAGCCCTTGATATAAAGTGTACAAAATAAAAAAAAGTCTCTGCCACATAGGGCACGCAGTCTAATTTTAGACTCTTTAAAATTGTTGCAGGAATTTTCCTCGAAGAAAAAGGATCCATTTTCTTTTACACTTTAAGACATTGAGTCCACTAATGTTCTTTTTTCTCCTTTTTGCTTAAATGTTATGACTAGCTGAGGAATTAGCATTAGAAATTGCTGTGAATCTAGCTATGCTGTTTCATCACTAAGAGGAAAATAATAACCCATAATCTTGAAGCTGTCTGTTCAAATGAATCACTTAATTCCTTTTTCTTTTGTAGAGCTTTTTATTCATTTTTAGCTTAGCATATTTATAACTCTCACATCGAACCTGATTCTAAAAACACTTTTACATGTGAGAAACAATTAATAACAATTTTCTTGTCATTGTTTCTGTCCTCAACATAGTCTTTTTCTTCCCTTTTTTTGACCGTTTTGCTGAAGCTGTATTGATATCTATGGTTCACTCTTCCTCAGAATATCCAGAACATTTTTTTCTTTCCCCCAGATCCATTCTCACAACTATTTCTTTTATCTTGTATTCACTTTTGCTCCAGAACGTGAAGGGATGCTGCTGTCAGATCATCTTCCTTATTGATTGTTCAGATCATATCACTGTCCTCTTTAGATTTCTTTACTAATTTTGTATCTCTACCACATTAAACTCTAGCTCCAATGCTTGCGGTGTGCAGCCAGTATTACCCATCACCCTTTGTTCCAGCCTCTGTCCCATTCTTTTGTAGCTTTCATAAGTGATGCTTGGTTTATAATCCACTTATGCAAAGATCTCTGTGGACCACCTATGTTTTATATTTCTGAGACCTTTCATTAATTTTATTTTTCTTTAAAATGGTGAAGTCCTTCTAGAAGACCCACCTCTCCAGTTTGGACTAAAAGCTGTAAAACACTATGTTGTGATAAAAAACACAGTCACACTTTGCTTGTTCTGTTTCTGAAACTTTACATCCATATGGAAACAAATGGAAAAAAAATCCTCAGTGTATTTGAGAATTAGGAACAATACTCATGAAGAATTGACATGGTTGGTTTCAGATGGTGAAAGAATTTCAGGTTTGCTGACAATACAACATCCAGTGTGGGTTCCAGTGAGGAGATAAAACAACTCACTTCTCTGTGTTGATAAACAAAATACCTGTAATTCAGGTTACACTGCTATGTTTTTATGACTCCTTCCTCTCTTTTGATGGTAACAACTTCAATCACTAGGAATACTCCTTACCAAAGTAAGCTGACAGAATTTGCTTGATACAGATTTTAAAGTTGTAAACAGAAATAAATGGGATTTTTACAAGCAGATGTCCTGGCATGGTTTTTAAGAGTGGTTATCCTGTTGCTTATGTATTTCTTGTTTGCTTATAATTGGGGTAATTGTATGTATTTATCTTTTGGAGAAAATGAATTGTTGTTTCCATTAATTTATGAGAAATGTACCTGTGATATTAACACAAAATGGAAAATATTAAAAATATATATACATATTGCAAAGACAATTGTAAAGACATATTCTAACTTTCCAGGAGAAAATATCTGAAGTTCATTTCTCAAGCAGTTTGTGGTTTCACAGGGCAAAGAAAATAATAAGGAGAAATGACTTGGAGAAAAATATACATGGAAAGAAAACAGTTCATGTTCAGGAACAGAAGACAAAAATAGATGGACTCTGTAATGAAACAGGCTATATTATTTATTCTTTCTTTTTTTTTTTCCATCAAACTAATTGCAGAAGTTTGCTAATTTTGCTGTCTTAAGTCTTGCTGCCTTTGTCTTTGCTGTCTTGGTCTACCAGTAAATTAAACTATTCTAACAGGAATAGGAAACTCTTTTGTCACTGTAACTGTCTGGCTTGGCATCATGTGCAATGTAGTCTGTTCTTGTGAAGATTTTTAAGCTCTAAAGAGTTTGGAGGTGTCTGAACTTCTACATACTTTTGTGAGATAACTTCTTAACCAGTTCTTGCATTCCCCTAACAATTAGTATTTCCTTAATTCATCAGGTTTCCTTTAAAAACAGGTAAAAATACCATGCAGCTTTATTTGTGTCTTTGTAAAGTTGTGAGAGTACATTTTGCTTCTGAACATCTTCTTAAGGGACTAATATTAATATTTGATAATGCAAAATATACTAAAGAAAAGTTTTGTGTGTCCAGCTGTAAAGAATAAGCCAGAATGACTAAGTGCGGAACTCAGGATGCTTTTCTACATAAGTTTCAACATCTCCTAATGTATTACTTTCAGAACAATTCACCTCACTCTGTTCCCATCATAAAGAGGGTAATAAAAAGAAAATATATAAATCATTTATCTTTCAAGATTTTCAGATGTAAACCTTGAAACATCTGTTCATTTATGGTGTGACTTGCAGTTGCGAAGCAAAAGTTGTTCATGAAACTTCTACTGTTTTGCTTTTATTTTATTCTTATGTGCACATGTATGTATGTATATCTAAACATATATTTTTGCAGTAAGCTATTCTTCCATAAGAAAACCTGCAAAGGTCCTTTGTACTGAGTATTTAAAGCACAAAACAAGAGAAGAAAGAGATATCTCAGTACAGAAACTAGTTCTACTGAGAAAGCACAATGACTCAATTTATTTGAATGTTAAGTGCATAAATCCTTCCTGTGTTGATAATTTACAATATTTTTGTCAAGAAAATTACATTCCAAAAACTAAAGGGCATATCCAGGAACAGTGACTATTGGAGAAAAATTGCTAAAAGAAGTTTGTGAAGAAAGGTATAGCATCTCAACAACAACAACAACAAAGAATTCTAAAGTATTTGCATTCTATTAGGAAACAATAGCATACTGTGTTGTGAGCAGCACAACTTGAATTTTAAATACTCTCACTTTTGGAATATTTGGGAAAATCTTTATAATTGGAACTGTTAGTAGAAATTATTTCGTACATCCTTTAAATAATGAAAGTTGGATAACAAAAATGTATCAAATCATTTTTTCTTTGTTTTGGAACTGCTTTAACTTTCTTCCAAATTGGAAAAAAAAATCTAAAATCAAAATCTCTTGTACAGTCATGAAACAGTCATACTAAAGAACAGAGAAAAATCATTGCTGAATTTTTCAGCCTTAACTAAACATTTCATTTTGATTCATATCCTGACACAAAGAACAGCTGAAAAGGATAAACCTTTAAAAAGTAATTTGTTTGACAAATCTGCATTTTCTAGTAAGAAAGAAAACGGAAAAATTTCTGAGGACTTGTACCGATTTTTGAGATAATTGTAACTCTCCAGATGGAGACTCTTCCAGTTTAACAATATTTATTATTAAAATTATGCCCTTTGCTCATTTTAGTTCCACTTCTCTTAACTTTCCTCATTTCCAAAATGTTGTAAAAATTAATCATTCTTTGATTTTTACTGAGAGTCTCTTGTAGTCAAAGATGATAATGCAGTGGTAGGAATATGTAAATTGAGATCTCGGCCCTTCAAGTGAGGTAGAATATATGCTTACACATGAATAAATATATCATTGCAAAATTCTTAGTGTCACTGATGATGCCTTTGCTGCACATCATTCTATTCTTATATCCATATAACAGTAAGCACAAATATTTTATACCTTTAGATTCATGTATAAATATATACCTTTATCCTGGTGAGATTCCACTGGCTTTGTTATTGCCTCATAAACTGGAAAAAATCCATACTTTCTTGCACCTATAATATTCCTTATTGTAAAGACTTGTGCACACGTAACTTTGCTCATTGTTTCTCTGATTTATGTGGCAACAGTTGAACAGAAAGCAAATAACTGGTTGAAATATTCCACCTTCTTTGTGACCTCAGGTTGTGCACTGATTTCTTCACTCAGATGTGATATTATGATTTTTGTGGTGGATTAAATTGGACACAGTACTAAAGACAATGTATTATAATTATTACAAAATTTTGGATGAGGAAAAATTTATACCTTCTGTCAATTGAATAAGTGTCCTTGCTTTATGGAGATGTTTGACTCTCATCTTTATACTTGTAGCCAGATTTCAATTTTGTCTTTGATAGAACACCCTGGTATATGCTGTACTGAATATACCAGTAGATCATTAATTTAATATGCAGAAAATTCTTGCTGGCAGATATTGATTTTAAAAACATATCATAGCAGCATATTCCAGCAGATCTTTTCATGCTGATAGTAATCTGAGAGAACTGGACTTCCACTGCATACTAAAGTTTCACATTGGAGACAGTTGGGAAGTTGAGGTAAAAATGAAAGTGAGGTGTTTTAACCAAGAATCAAAATTTCTTTTTATTACAATAATAAACAATAATTTAATAAACAAAACAGTGTCAAAATAGAACCAGAGATTTGCTTAAACCTTGTGCACCTGAACAAATTTCCTTGCATTGTATATCATGCACCTGCCTAGGAGTTTTATATTCATAGAACATGTTAATGTTTTGACTGCATATGCTCAATCTGATACAATGATTTCATTGTAATTCACCAATGCTACTCCAGCACTAACTCTTACACAGAACATCCAACTGAATTAAGTCATGGATGTATCTTAAGTATATATGCTTTAGTGTCCATCTCGGACTTGTGTGTGGTTAATAACATGGCTTTTGTACGATTATATACCTTCTAAACATCATATCCTTGAAGTGTTGCACACTAAACTATGAGCTTTTGTTTTTCTCCAAGCAATGACTTGACTTTTACACAACCTTCTGAAGTATCTCCTAATTCAACTGTAGTCATTCATGGGTCATATTCTGGATTGTAAAAATAATATATATTTTGCTATCACAAATCAAAACACTCAGCAAACTACATACACTGTTATTAATATTCACAAGCTTCAGTTAACAGAATGTAAGAATACTTTCGTATCATTTTATCCCTCTTCTGGAAATCTTTTTATAAATCTCTGTATATTCTCAAATTTATCCTTCCTTTTTGTACATACAGTCACTCTATATGCCTACTCCTTTAAGTCACGTCTCTGATAAAATACCACCCACCCATGTTCTAGTATGCTACTTGTTACTATGAATGAAAATCCAAGTCAATGATGTAAATATGAAGCACATAATTCATTAACAACCAATGTATGTGGATTATGTGTTTTCTTCCTCTTCCAAATAATGTGTAGTATGTCAGCCAGTGCTGAGGATGCATATAAGATTTAAGAGAAAATGAAGTCATGAAGGAAATGAAGTCATGAATGTGTTCTGTTGTCTTGTAGGTGGGATTTAAGCAGGCACTCATTTCTGAGAAGAAATAAAAATGGGTACAAAGCTTGATTCTTTTTATTTCTAATATTTGAATCTCATGTCTCTTCCCCTAGACTTAACCACAGTGGCAGAACTATCTTTTTCATTTGATAACTTCCCTAAGAACTACAGAATAGTCTTCAAAGAAGTTTGTAGATATTTATATAATAAATGTGAGTTTCACATCTTTTTAAACATATTGATGGAAAAGGAATAATGAAAGATAAAAACTCAGAAGTGAGATCCATAATCTTTATTCTTATTCTTATTCTTATTCTTATTCTTATTCTTATTCTTATTCTTATTCTTAATAATAATAATAATAAAAAATAATAATAATAATAATAATAAATTTGGAGGCATTACATCTTTGGGTATTTTGAAGCCTGTGTACTTTTTTTCTAGCCTGAATTTAATTTATCTTTTTTTTCAGTTTCTGGCAAAATGATGTGATATGTTTGATCAAGCCCTCTTCTTTCCACTTAGCATATGCTGGTTTGCTGCAAAGAAAATAATTTCTAGATGTCTGTATAATCCTTTTTAAAATCATCTAAACAAGAGGAAGTTCCACCAACCCTTGTAGGAGTAGTCAGTAGTCCCTAACTAAAGAATATTTTCTGACAGTCCTTTTCACGATGCTGTTGACTGTGCAAATGAATGCATGATCAATGACGTGCCAAGCTATGTCAGTGTATATTTCTCCAATGAGTTCATAATTTTTTCTATCTTGTCGATGATCAAGCAAAACATCAAGACCAGATTAATGCATCAGTAAAGTTCCTGACAATGCTTATATATCCAATCTTTTATTAACAAGCATTCAAATATATAGCCCCAATTTATCAACAAGAATTCAAATATGCCATAACTTAACTCCTATTGTTTTCTGATTAAAATCAAAGGAAATAAAGTCAACTATATTGTCAAAATTAATAAAGCCCACTCTTATAAGGTAGATCAGTCAGGCCTCTACACACACTTCAATTGCACAGTCTGCTAAAGGATATACGTTTAATCTTAATACTGTTATCACTAACTGTATTAGTGATAGATCGCTCATATAGTGAGTCTGAGATTAAATGTATGTATGTCTAAAAATTAAGAATTGTTTTAGTTTAGAAAAATATATGATTTCCTTAATTTGTGTAACTCACTCTCAAGTAGCTCACAGGAGAAGTTGTTTTTTAAATGCTTACTTGTAAATTTGTCAGCAGTTGAAATGAAGAGCCAGGAAATTCTGGTTGTTTCAGAATACTCTGCCTGGTAAATACTTATATAGTCATATTATTTGCATTTTGAATCTTTTGAGACCAAAGAAATTAAATGGACTGTGTAACAAAAAGTTGTAAAAGATATCAATGTGGTGACAGTGCAAGTATCATGTTACCAGCATGGCCCATTCTGCCTTACCACATCTGTATGCATTTTGAGCATTTGCACTTTTGGAACAGCAGAAGATATTTTTACAATTAGGGTAAGCACATTGCAAAGGGAAATATGGTAGTAAGTTATCAGTTGAGTCCTTAAATAAAACATGTCATTTCTAATGTGGTCTTAATGCTGTTCAGCCTTCCATTAGCAGAGACCTCTGCATAGCCATAGGCAAGCATCAAAAATACAGTAGTTTATAACAGTAATACATACAGTGGTAAAGCAAAAACATAATTATGCAATAAGAAAAGACACACACTGAAATTTGCCTTCAGGTAAAATCTGTTTCTATAAGCAAATTAAAGTGCACCCTTTACTTCATTGACGTATGAACTTATTTGCATATTTTTTTTCTCTTCTTACCTTGCCTTTCTTATATGATTTAGAATCAGATACAAGTTTATCTAGTGTATGTATTCAGGAATTTGAATAAAGGACCTTTGTATATGCAGAAGAATTAATGATATTTGCAGTGAAAGAACTGATTCTTCTTTTCCAAAGAACAAACTGATACGTTGAATACACTGGGGGAAGACAAATCTCATATATTATTTAAGCAAGAATTCTACCACTAATGGCCTATGTAAGCTCCATGCAGTAAAAGTGTTGCAACATTTAAATACCTTCTCTTACATTCAAGAAAGCTAGTTAAATGGGTATTGTTGTTTTTGTTTTCTGACCAGACTGAGGAGAACTGTTTAGAGATTTCCATTTGCTGTTGTTGTTTGTTTTTAAATAGTTTCTGGAGTAATTATTTGTTTATTTCTGAATAAAGACATCTAAATTTTATTCTTCAGTTCCCAGTCACCTCTCTGTAATGCCAATATTTGGCATAGCTGTTGATAGTACAATTTGCTTGCACTAACTTGCTTGCATCAAGCAAGCCTAGGCCAGTGAACTACCAAATATCTACATTACAGCGGCGACCACATTGTTGAAACTTGAGCTTGGTAATCATGATGTTAAAGCTTCAATAATTCAATATCCTTTCGAGTTACTCAGTTATAAAGCATGAGGTTTAAAAGCCTTAAAGAACTTTTATGAAAAATTCTGCATTCATAGTTAACCAATCCATCTTCTTACTTATATTTAATGCATTGTGAAATTTAATTACTTTTATTCTAGAAATACACTTGGCCCAATATATACCTGTTTTTAAAAAATCATAAATTACTTTTTGTTATTAAATCACAAGCTTTTTTCAGTCTTTGAATTTAGGATCCACTGTCTGACAGTCTTTTGAATGAAGTTTGTTGTGACTCTCCTGAATTATTAGTGCCTTTTCTTCATCAAATATAAATTATTTATTGAATCATGAGATAGACCTTCTCTGCAAGGGCTTACCATGGTCTTTTTTTTTTTTTTTTTTTTTTCCTGAAAGCTTCCTCTATGGACAAACTATAAAAATACTTAAATCAGCTTCTTCTACAGTAAAACATTAATGGACAATTTATAATAGGCCATCTTGTAGAGGCATTATGTTATCACTGAGAAACAGGAAATAGCTAATTTTTTTGGAAATGTTCTTAGGAAGGGATGATTTTTTTTTCCATATAGCTACTAAAATTGCACCAGGAAAAAAAAAAAAAAGGAACAAGGACTTTATCTGAATAATTTAATTACTATAATTAGAAATAAGTAAATAATGAGAGGATTAAATTTGACTTGTGCTCAAAATAAGTTTTGCCCAATGTACCTCAAGGACCCATCTCTGGAAGTCATCTAGCAGGCCAGGTGGCATGCAGAGTGATTTCTCTGTAAATGGTTTAGACTACCTAGGGAACAAGGCTAACAGGTAAAAGGAGTCAAAGCCCACACATGCTCCAAAGTTATTAAAATACATCCTCAACAAGCAGAGAATGACACTATCTAACTGGCTTCACTTACAGAAGTCTTGGATTGATGAACATGTACACAAGCACAATTTATTAGTAGGTTTGGTGTTTATCAACTTTCTGTTAATTATCTTCAAGCTTATGGTTGAATTTTCTAGCAGACTGATGAACTGAACTTCAGCATATATAATGTAAAATTTGATCTTCCATAGTTAGAGATCAAAGCAAAGAAGGTTGCAGCTGTCAGGAATAAAGGATGCACTGACAAATACATTAAAGCTGACTTTTCTGAGATGAATGAGAATGTATGATGAGTGTTTTTTGATATAGTTCTGGTTATGCTAGTAGTCAATGACTTTTAAGCCTATATCCTGTTCTGTAACACTCCTTACTCCTTAACCTCCTAACACTCTCATCTTTTTTATCATATGCTTCTCTTGGGACAGTAGTAGAACTCGTTACATAGAACCCTATGAGATTACTAAGGAGTCAAGATGAACATAATTTCATGTTTAATTCCCTGCCCACAGCTCCAGTGATCTAATCCTAATGGCCAGTAAAGATTCAGGATGGATGTGCATGAGACGCTTCAGATTTAAGTGGTAAAAACTATTTCTGGAAATAGGGCTTGAGACTGAATAATTTGGGAACAAAATGTACTTGGCAGAAGGTATTACTACTTGTGTGCTGGTAGATTCTGAACCTTTGTAGCAGAAAGCATGCCATAGAAAAAGATGTTTTAAAGACTTTTGTGTTCCTTAATTTGCGTAATTGAAACAGGAAGAACTTTCTGATTTGGAATTGCCCTATGGGTCATGGCTGAGCAATTCAGCCCAGCCTCAAAAGGAATGCAGGTTTGTATCTTAGAAATAAAACCTTGCATTTCGAGAGAACTGTTCCATCAAGTACACTGTAAAAATAATTGAAGAACAAAAAAAGAAAACTGTGCTTTTTTTCTTTTTTCAATATATAGGAATTTGAAAAAATAAAATTCATGCTGCAAACATCATGTAAATATTTGTTTTATGAGGTTATAGGTATGAACAGGGAATGCTTATTAGTTTTAAAGGAACTGAGAATGAATTGAGATATTGAATCCTTCTCCTGTAAAGACATCTCTTCTTGCATTTCTGGGTAATGCTCATCTGAGATCAGCATTTCAATGCCCTCTGATTCATTGTTCTCTTTACTTCTCTAGTGCAATCTTGTTCAGCAAAATTCACTGAATTATTCTCTAATTACCTTTTCATTTATATATTTCATTTATTTATATATAAAATCATAGTTTCTGTATAAACACATGTGGATTTAAAACTATTACCTGTAAATAGTGAATATGAATTATGTTTCTACCTGCATGAGGTTTAGACCCCTCAATAGCAATGGTCACCATAAATTGTGTTACTCCCAGCTAAGAATGCTCAGGTCCTGTGGATGATGTAAATGTAAATATGTGGATGATGTAAATATAAATGATTATTTAAATCCATGTGTATTATGGAATTTTTGTAGCACCAAAGTCTTCTAAGAAAATTATGATCTGAATTAATTAATCATTGTGTTCAAATTTTTGTTTGTGTTCGTTTGTTTGTTGTTGCTTTGCTTTGTTTTGTTTTGACAAAAACATGTAAGCAAGATAAGAGAGGCATGAAATTTCATATTTTTCTAATAATTAAGATTTAAACTTGGATCTACATGTGGACTTCATTAAACAGCCTTTAGTGTCAATTGCATACTTTGTTACTGTTCCATATTAAGCCTGGAGGGAGCAGGGGATGATTTTTCTTATAATTTTTTTCCTATAAGATTTTTACTATAAGGCATTTGTTTCTATTTGCAACAGTCATAAAATACTGTAATAAACAGAAACATCATAAAATATTCATTAAATAAAAAGTTTTCTAAAGCCAGCAAAAGAATAGACTTTATTCTTTATTCAAAGGTGGATAATCCCTCAGATATGATGGCCTTAAAATTTGCTGTCTTTATAATATTGTTTTATTAATATTATTTTTTTATGTATATATATTTATTATATCTGATTATTAAAGCCATATAAAAGGAAATTTGATGTCGTGATATTTCCTTATTATGGGAAAGAGAGACTCAAAATTAAAGGAACTAATTTGTAGTGGAGGTTATTCAAAATAACTTAGAAAAGGTGATTTTACCAAACATGTTCCTTCTCGTACCTGAAGAGTGTTTTCATTATAAGTGAATAGCTTCCTCTGTAAAATGGCATATACTGTTTCTGGGGAGTCTCTGAAAAAAAAACAAAACATTATGCTGTCAACATAATTAATAAAAAAATTAATAAAATAATAGAGCATTATTCTGTTTCTCAGGTCTAAGCTTTATGCTGTTTATTTTCTCTCCACTGCTGAAAAAATTACATGCAAGGCCGGACACTGAGTCTTAGGTTTTATTAATTTAATTTATTTCTTCTGATGTCATAGTCAAAATTTTCCATTTACAACACTGGAACAGGCTATTGGGAAGTTCTAGCCTAAGCCTTAAGCTTTATTCATTTCTTCTTTTTCATTTTCTTCTCTCTTTTTCATTTCTCTCTCTCTCTCTGTCCTGGGGAAAAAGAAAAACAACAACAACCAACTTAAACACTAGAGAATAGAAAAGGATCATGGTAAAACAGAGTGATCAAAAAAGAGAAATTTAGTCCTTGATTAAAACATGAAAAATAGTAGCAATTGTTAACACCAAGAAGTGTAAAATGAGTCATGTACTGACTGTTAAAAACATTATTGTATTTCTTTGGTTACCCCAAATACTTGCTGTCTTATGTGCATCCAAGTGAATTATAAGATTATTTTCATCTGTTTATATTATTATTCTTGAGACCCTTCTTTTCTTGAAAAATCTCCCTCTATTTCTATATGGAACTGCACAGCAGATGATAAAATTAAATCTCTAGACTGACCTGGTAAGGGATGATCAGCAAATGGACTTGGACTCAGTTCTGAAGCATCTCCAGTATGAAGAGGACTGGAGTTGAAAGCAACAATAACTCTTTTCTCAGATTGTATGCAAAGAGGATTTATTGCTGTGTTATGCGGATAATTCAGTTTTGGCAGAAATACTGCAACTATGTTGACAGTTTTCAGGTTTGTTCATGTGGGCAAGCTACTATTTTTCTAAGTAATTTTGGCCACTGCTGACCTATTCAACCCCTGTACTCATGTACCAGTTGGTCTTTCATCATGAGTGTGTGCTTTTTTCAGTGCATTAGAGTTGTTCTCATTGTATTGCTGGTTGTTTTCTGTTGTCATAGTTCTCTTGTTCCATTAATGTGAATGTCATATTTTTATTGAATGACCTTTCCTCACTCTATTCGTATATTTCCAGTGAAATTTAATAGAATCTGTGAATATTTTTTCTGTTTAAAAGATAGACTAGAAATATGTGCTGAGTATAGAATTGTCTCCATTTTTAATATTTTTTTTCTTAAAGAACTTTACAAATACTGCTGCTGTAAATGTAGAGTTCAGAATAAAATATATGAAGTAGCACCATAGTTTGTTTTTTCCTAAAAGAACATACTTCAATGAAAAGATGTATATTAAACAATTATATATTACAGCAAGTTCCAAACAAATGTCAGTATCTGAAACTGAAACTGACAAGAAATACCTATACACATGGCTCTCTTCTGTGTATGCAAATAGTTATAGCGTTTATTTTTTACTTGTCCATTTGAGTCACTGAAATGATTTGCATTACTTGGAATCAACATTTTATGGTCTTCCTAGATGTAAGAGAATTCAAAGTTCCAGGGTTAGGATCAAAGCTTGAAAGAATTGGAAATTACATGCTTCTGGAGGCAGGTCGTTTCCAGAGATTAGGGACATAGGAGTGGAGCAGATAGTAGATTTATACGAACTTTATCACAGCAGAATAACTTTCCTTCATGAAGGTTACTTTACTTCTACCTTGTATTTACTGTCTTAGCACTAAATTCTGGGTCATGAGAGCACAGATTATTAGGAAATTTTTCATGTATATGTATTTGAGAATTGTTCAGATGAAAAGCCCCTCCTTTCTACTAGTTTAGTGAACAAGACTGAAAAAGGTTGGTGGCCCTCATTCATACTCTTGTAAAGCATACCCTATCCACAAGATTCTGCAGGTTCACAAGCTGAGATGCAATTTAAAAGAGACACCAAAGAACTAGTTCAACAACAAGAGTGTCATAACTAGAAATTTTCTCTACTTGCACATTGGTCATTATTGCACATTTTTAATAATATTTAGAACTGTGCTAGATTGTTCTTTATATACACTGTCACCCTTTGAGAAGTTGAGTTAAAGATTAAATCTGATGAGGAATGTAACACCACCTCACACCAGAAATACCTCTAGCCCTGAATGGAGTATACTATGCTCATTTATCTGAAACAAACAAAACCCCAAAACATTCCTGAAACTTCAAAGTGAACATTTATGTAAATTTCCTCCTAGCAACTATCAAATAGTAATTGGATTATGGGCAGAACTGTGAGAATACTTTTTTTTTTTTTTGGTTTGTCTGTTTATTTTTCTGTGAATATTCTCATTATCCCTAGCAATATCTAATCTTTATTCAAATATTTGGTTTCAGTATTGTCAATAGCTTAATCTCAGTTCCAAAGATCAATCATACAGTATTTAAACAAAATCTTTTCTGGCCTTTTGAATTCATTCAATGTTCCTTATGAACATGAGTTGACAGAAAGCATATATGTGCCCTAAATCTTTATTTTCTATTAATTCACATTACAGAGACAAACCTGGCAGAATTTAATAAAAATTAGTTTTTAAGGCATCCACTTAGAAACCAGACAAAATAATTATAAATTGTACTCATCTGCAGAAAAGGAGAGGAACTTTCCAGTGGCAGTAAGAGACCTGGATTTAAAGAAATAGTAATCATGTAAAAAAGGAATTCAGGACTTTCCCATCAAACTAAAACAAAAACAAGTGACTAGAAAGCACACTGGATTTGGTCCAAACGCTCATTTGCAATCTTGATGTCTTTGTTCAGACATCAGTTCTGTTGAGTATTTACATTGCAGAATGTAAACTAATTTATGGCACTTACATCATTACTTAACATGCTGTTAATCATCTTCCATGCTGTGAAACACTCTGAAGTGCTATAAAATACAGCCTTTCTCTGGTTTGGAATAGTCTTGATTCATTGCTTATAATTTTCCTTTAGGAAGGAATTGAAATGGATGTGTTCAAGATGCTGTCTATACATCTAATGGGACTCTAACAAGAAGAATAACACAAACATACTGTACACATATGCTTGAGATATTTTCTGTATTTGACTTCCTGATAGAGCCATGGTTTCCCCTTAGTAAGATAACTGCTGTAACAAATGGAGGGACAAAGACTTTATTCCTACTGGTTACAATTGTGTTGAATATCATCACAAAGATAACATGGAATTCACTGGTAGACACTGAAAAGCATGCTGCACCACATTTTGTCAGAGATTAGCCAACTGAAAATCCTCTCTTGCTGTATTTAGTGTTACAGATATTGGGTTATGTTCTGTGGCAAGACGCGAGGTGATGTGGTCCAAGACATATGAGGAGCAGCTGAAGTTGCTTGGTTTGTTCAGCCTGGAGAAGACTGAGGAGTGACCTCATCGCAGTCTACAACTTCCTTACAAGGGGCAGCAGATAGGCAGGTGCTGATCTCTTTTCTCTGATGACTAGTGATAGGACGCAAGGGAATTGCTTGAAGCTGTGACAGGGGTGGTTCAAGCTGGATATCAGAAAAAGGTTCTTCACTGAGAGGATGGTTGGGCACTTGAACAGGCTCCCCAGGGAAGTGGTTATGGCACCGAGCCTGCCAGAGTTCAAGTAGTGTTCAAGTAGTGTTTGGACAACACCCTCAGAAATATGGTTTGATTTTTTGGGTGGTCCTTTGGGGATGCAGGAGTTGGACTCAATGACCCTTGTGGGTCCCTTCCATCTCAAATATTCTATGATTCTATGATTAGTGCATTTAAAGACATGTCTTTGCATGTTTATATATGTATGTTTAGTATGTAGGTACTCATCTGATCCACCTTACACTGATGATGTATGTCTGCTTTCACTGTATTTGTTCACAACCTTCCTAATTATCAGCCAACTATGTTTTAAGCTTTAAAAAATGTGATTGCATTAAAATTGTAGATAGCGACAAAGCCATTTCTAGAAAGGTGAAACATTTTGAGATCCCATCACACAAACTATAATATTTGGCCATCAGGATTAAATGAAGACAAGGTTAAAGAAACAGTACAGAAAGATGCAATAAGCTCTGTTATCACAGGAAAACATGGAAAGTGAGACATGTAATGCTGTTTGATTGAAATATAGCTTACAGTATTTATGTATCAATAAATATTGCAGATCAATCAATGAAAGACCGTGAAATGTTTGACATTTGTCCTTCATTTACAACTTGTGATAATTTGCTCTCCTTATCTTAATTTTCCTTTTCTTTCCAACTGGAAACTGTATGTCAGTGTTAGATCTGCCATGCGCTACCACTATCCATCCTAATGTTAGATGCCTTTCATTAATAAATAAATTATCCTTTATAAGTTTCTTCTGGACCCCTAAAAATCTCATTTGGGATTTTTAGTCATCAAAGGATAATGAATTAGTTTCTTAGATAGAGTAAATCTTACACGATTGTCTCGATTGAAATTAAGCTCTCAATAAAATAAAAATACCCTAAGTGACTGGCTCAGATTAGTAAACGCATTATAAAGTTCTAAAAGACACAAAAGATAGAATTTTATCTGAACATAGCTAATTCTTATGAGTATAGGCATCTGATAGGTGTTTTGCTTCATAGTGTTACTGCTTTGTTTCTGTTCTGTTAAACTATATATCTCAGAATAATTTAAAAAATGCATTTTTGTTTATTCATAGAATCATAGAATATCCCGAGTTGGAAGGGACCCATAAGGATCATCAAGTCCAACTCCTGGCACCACACAGGTCTACCCAGAAGTTTAGACCATGTGACTAAGTGCACAGTCCAATCTCTTCTTAAATTCAGACAGGCTTGGTGCAGTGACTACTTCCCTGGGGAGCCTGTTCCAGTGTGCAACCATCCTCTCAGTGAAGAACTTCTTCCTGATGTCCAGCCTAAACTTCCCCTGCCTCAGCTTGACACCGTTCCCACGGGTCCTGTCACTGGTGTTTACAGAGAATAGGTCCCCTGCCTCTCCACTCCCTCTCACGAGGAAGTTGTAGACCACAATGAGGTCTCCCCTCAGCCTCCTCTTCTCCAGGCTGAACAGGCCAAGTGACATCAGTCGCTCCTCATACGTCTTCCCCTCTAGGCCCTTCACCATCTTTGTTGCCCTTCTCTGGACACTCTCCAACAGTTTAATTTCCTTTTTGTACTGTGGTGCCCAGAACTGCACACAGTACCTGAGGTGAGGCCGCACCAACGCAGAGTAGAGCGGGACAATCACTTCCCTCGACTGACTAGTGATGCTGTGCTTGATGCATCCCAGGATGCAGTTGGCCCTCCTGGCTGCCAGGGCACACTGCTGGCTCATATTCAACTTGCTGTCAACCACAACCCCCAGATCCATCTCTGAGGGGCTGCTCTCCAGCATCTCATCGCCCAGTCTGTAAAGCCAATCCCAGATGCTATTCTAGTTTACCTCAAAAGAGGAATTGATCTTACCTTTATTAAGTACAGAGAAGAGGATAGAAAATGTGAAAATAATTTATTGTTAACTACTATTATCTTAGGAAGAGATGAAGTCCTTCTCTTTGAAATTACCAGCTGTTAAAAGATGAATTTTCCGAAAAGTGGACTACTTCCAGCAAACTTGATTCAACAACTATAGACACTGAGTTACTAGTAATGTTATAAATATCAGTAGTGATATCATCTAGCTTCAGTTTTGAAAATAATTTTTCTAAATACCAAATGCAATTAGACATAATCTGTTTCTCAATAACTGGAGCTGTCATTCTTAGACAGAAGATGAATAAAACAAAACAAGAAGTCAGAACATACAATCTCCTCTTAAAAAAAACAAACAAACAAACAAAAAAAAAACTGATGTCAAAGAAGTTTAAATTCTGCTTCAGTACAAAATGAAAAATCCAGCTACATCAAGTCTGAGAGCTTTCAATTGATCTGGGATGTTCATTCAGAGGAGCACCTTTTTTTTTTTTTTTTTTTTTTTTTTTACTATTATTGGTGTTGTTGCTAATGCCCCAAGAGAATCCCCAGCAGAGAGGTTCAGTTCAATCAATTGGTCAAGACCATGCTATTGTGTGGCCATGGTCTGTGAGGAAAAATAAAAAATTTTAAAAAATAGGAACTTTGTATCTCTGTGCCAAATTTCAGTCTGCAGTGAATTTGTATATAGAAGAATTTTAAAATCTGTTTATAAAAGAAATGCAGTGAGAAAGTTAGATTATAACATTAGTTCTTGTAATGCTATAGCTAACAGATCATAGAATCATAGAATGGTTTGGGTTGGAAGCTTAAAAGTCATCTAATTCCAACCCACCTGACATGGGCAGGGACATCTCCCACCAGACCAGATTGCTCAAAGCCCCATCCAGCCTGGTCTTGAACACTTCCAGGGATAGGGCATCCACAACTTCTCTGGGCAACCTGTTCTAGTGCCTAACCACTCTCTGAGTAAAGAATTTCTTACCTATATCTAATCTAAATCTACCCTCTTCTAGATTAAAGACAGTACTCCTTGTCATATCACTCCACTCCCTCCCCAGGGTCCCTCTCCAGCTTTCTTGTAGGGCCCCTTTAGGTACCGAAAGGGTACCTATAGGGTTTCCCTGGAGCCTTCTCTTCTCCGGGCTGAACAACCCCAAATACCTCAGCCTCTGTGAAGTTAGGAGAGGTGTTCCAGCACTCTGATCATCCTTGTGTCCCTCCTCTGGATTCACACCAGTACATCAATGTTCTTCTTGTGCTGGGGACCCTAGAGCTGAACATAGTACTCAAGGAAGGATCTCACAAGAGCAGAGTAGAGATAGAGAATCACCTCTCTTGACCTGCTGACCATGCTTCTTTTGATGCAGAACACACACTCCACTGGCTCATTTTGAGCTTCTCATCAACCCATGCCTTTCTCCCCCAGGCTGCTCCTAATACATCCTACACCCAGACTGTATTTGTGCTTGGGATTGCCCTGACCCAGGTGCAGGACTTTGCACTTGGCCTTGATGAACTTAATGAGATTCTATTTCACCTTGGGAGAAATTAATTACAAGCATTTGACCATCATCAAGCCCTTCATATGTATGTTTTTCAGCAGATTTTGAGGTATACTGTAGCTGAGTGGTACAAGGCAATAGAGATTCTGTAAAGGGGAAAACTCTCTGGTTTAGAACCTTGCAACAAACTCCCCCCTAGCCCTCTTTCTAGAAGTGTTCTGCCCTCCTGTGGCTTTTTGCTTCAGAAAATCTTTTTACTTTATGTAAATATGTCTATGCTAGCTTTTGCTGCAAAACAACAACAATAATAATAAAAAATCTGCTGGGGAAAAAAAAAAAAAAGGAAAAACAAACAAAAACAAACAGTGCTTTCCAAAGCAGTTGTATGAGGCCATGGACACAACCATGCAAAAAAATAGCAGTAACACAGTAACTTTGTGTCCATTACATGTTGTGGGATAGGAGGGAGAAGAAAAGGAACTGGGGAAAAAATAATAATAAAAATAAAATAAAATAAAAGCACTGTAAAGATTCCCAATAATTTTCCTCTTACTATATGGTAAACCCACTCTATTTATGCTTTTACCATAAGATGTACATTCAGGTTTTATAAATATAGTGAATGAAAGTAGTTCCTTTACTACTTACACCTTGTTGCTTACAAATAACTACAGGCCCATGCACTTTGTCTGAACAAAACCTAAATCTGGAAAAAAAAAAATCTGTAAGGAATTAGTTTAGCAGCATGCTTCTTGTGCCAGTGTCTGGATTACCACCACATTTGGTTCAAAGATTTGTTTATAGCAAACGTGGAAGGAATATTTTTTTTTGCCCTGACTCTGCATGGTTTGTGTTATCATTCCAGAGCATTGTATTATAGTACATAATGCATATATCATGCCTTTCATAAAATACATCCAGAATTATGACATTCCTTTGGACTTACTACTAGATTTATTTCACAGATGCTTACATTCTATTACATCCATTTTATAAGGCCTTGTACAACACACACAGACTTTAACAATGTTCTATGTTACCTTTTTGTACAAATTCCTAAAGAGTTTGCAAACCCCATCTTTTCTTTTCTCTTCAGTTTCTTTGCTCTTCTAGGTACCACACAATGTAAAAATCATTAAAAGTTCCACTTGTGAGCCTCACTTATGATTTTTATTTCTGACGCTAAAAAGGAATTCTGCCCGTAATGACCTAAAATAGACCCTGGGCAGTTCTGAAGTTGTAGTCAAGCAAACTCATTAATTTTTTTTTAATCTTAGAGACTCTATAGGGATCTTTACCTCCCTCTGACTGGTGCAGAGGAACAGGGAATGGGGGCTGCGGTCAGTCCCTAACACTTCATCTCTGCTCCTCCTTCATGGTCACTCTCTGCCCCTGCTGCACGTGGGGTCCCTCCCACAGGATGCCGTCCTTCCTGAACTGTGCCTGTGGGGGCTTCCCACAGGCTGCAGCTCTTCAAGAACTGCTCCCACATGGCTCCGTACCACGGGGTCCATCCCCCAGGAGCAAACTGCTCCAGCACAGGTCCCCCACGGGTGGCAGCTCCCCACAGTCCCCCTGCTCCTGCGTGGGCTCCTCTCCACAGGCTGCAGCTCCTGCCCGGGGCCTGCGCCTGCAGGGGCTCTCCATGGGCCGCAGCCTCCTCCAGGCCACATCCACCTGCTCCACCGGGGGCTCCTCCACGGACTGCAGCGTGGAGATCTGCTCCATGTGGGACCCATGGGCTGCAGGGGGACAGCCTACTCCACCAGGGGCCTCTCCACAGGGTGCCGGGGAACTCCTGCTCTGACACCTGGAGCACCTCCTCCCCCTCCTTCTGCACTGACCTTGGGGTCTGCAGGGCTGCTTCTTGCTCCTCGCTCTCCCAGCTGCTGGGGTGCAGCAGTTTTCTTTCCCTTTCTTAAGTCTGCTGTCACAGAGGCGCAAAAAACATTGCATGTTGGCTCGACTATGGGCAGCAGTGGGTCCCTTTGGAGCCAGCTGAAACTGTCCCTTATCTAACATGGGGCAGCTTCTGAACTCTTCTCACAGAGGGCACCCTTGTAGCCCCCTGCTACCAAAACCTTGCCATATAAACCCAATATGCCTTCTTAGCCCACTTCCATATTTATTTGTCCTTTAAAGTAATTTGTTGTGGTTTTGTAAAAGAAAAAAATAATTATTATCCTACCTCATAGGGCAGAGACTATAGTAAAATATATATATATATATATAAATATTTATAATAGCTTTTTAAGTATTTAAAATGTTATCATGTTCTTCTTCAGTCTTTTATTCTGGATTAAGGAATTATTTTATCTTTTTATCACTGATTCCCAAACCTTTATAGTGGCAAAATTTAAGATAAACAAAGGTGCCAATTTTTCTATCCTTCCTGACTCTGCTAAAAGGCAATTGAGAGCCTTCGGTTTACAAACCTTAAGTGGCATTCTGTGTGCTCATGATAGAATTGTTCAGAATAGTCTCTTCTATACAGAGCTGCGGTGCTTTGGCTAAGGCCTCTACACTACTGAGAAGAGTGGGATGATTTTTTCATGTCCCTTATCCCTTTAATATATTCCAGAAAGGTGCTTGTCTCATATACACTTGTGTCCTGTGCTTGATATTTATTCACTGAAATATCTGTATCTTTATGTGGAAAACCCCAACTCTCTTAATTATTCTCAGTTTTGTATTTATACTTCGGATCTTCATCTTCCTGAGTGTATTGCTTTGCAGTTCTCCTTATAAAAGTTTTTTTTTTTTTTTTTTTTTTTTTTTCCCTCCTGTTGATTTTGGATCGCTGTTCCATTTATCAGAATCAGTTTGAATTCTAATCCCATTATTCAGAATGACTGCAAATGTTTTTGCTGTCATCTGAAAATTATGTACATTAATTTTCAGTTTCACATTGCAAATTAACAGAATATCTCAATTAATATTAATTAACTCTAGTTAATTAAACCTATATGTTCCCTAGCTTAGTTTGTCTAGTTTTAGATTTTAAAGAACAATAAAATACACATTTCTGAATCAACATAGTTAGTTCAGAATGCTACACATAAATGAAAGTGAGAAAAAAACTCACATATCTCACACTCAAAAAATCTATTTTTTAAAGTAGTAAGAATTTGCTTCATAGCTTCCAGCTATATATCCAGTTATTTCAGCATGTTTCTACCTCATTGCACGTTTCCGTTTGTTCTTTCTAAGTACAGATAAATATTACCATTATTTCAGAGAATTGTGGTAACTGACATGCAAACAGTATGTATTCATGCAAACATAGTGTGTAGCCATGCAAACACCTTTTTGCTTACTACATTCAGCAGCAAAGTTTGAAAAGTGTACACAATATTTTGCAGATATTTTCTCTGTAGATAACGCTGCTTTATTTTCAGGTTATTCTCAGGCAGAAAAATAGCCACAATTCATTTAGTGTAATGATATTTTTTCCTTAAGTCATCAGCAATATTCCTCTATACATAGTCTTTATCAAACCAGCTCTCAAAGCCTTTGCTGCTTTATTGCATCACTTAATGACACAATTATAGAAAATCAGTCTCAAAGGTCTTACCCTAAGGTCTTACATGAAGCAGTTTCATTTGCCCATCACAACTGATTAGAACTGTGAATTACCCCCTCATAGTTTAAGGCCAGTGATTTCCTTCGAGTCCCCCTGCACAATGTTTTCAGCACTAAAAGCCTGCCATTTGGGCTACAATAGACCGCTTAAATAGTGGACTGCCGCTGGCTTGCTGTCTTATTCTGACTGCAGTGGGGTGGGGAAAAACAAGAACAGCAGAGCCCAGACAGATCTGAGGGCACAGTAACCTCTGGCAGGAGGCAGTAACAAGCAGCTGGCAGTGGGTGAGATGCTAACATCTTCAGCTGATACAACTGCCTCTGAAAATTGACGTGTGAACAAGCCATTCTTGTTATAGAGGAATATTTAGTAAATACCTTTCAAAACCTTTGTGGATTCCTCTCTCTAAGAACTATATGAGTAAATTGCTGAAACAGAGCTTAAGAGTGAGAAAAATCCTGTTGAAGTATTTGGAGATATACAAACGTTTTTTCAATCAAGCAATCCTTCTCATTGGAGGGACTGCAATTTAAAGAAATACCCACTACTCTTTGCAACCTGTTTCCCACATATCTTTGTCATTTTCTGCAACATTTTTATTGCAGCCATGAAACCATAAAAAACTCATAGCCTAATTTATTACCTAGAATGTTTCAATGACCAAAGATATGTGAATGCTTTTGACGTGCAGCTGACTTTGGAAAGAAATCTATTGAAAAAAAGGGAGGGAAGTGTTTCAATGTTTGAAAGGCTACACTAAACGAGAAATACTGAAATTTAACTACTTGCTTTCTACCTCCTAAGCATTACTGAGAGAATCCAATGAGCTTCAGGTGTGTTCTTCATAGTTTGCCAAATGAATGTGTAAACCCATTCTCTTCGATAGCAATACTCTAACATTAGTCTTACATATTTAACATGTAGTGCACATCAGGTTTTTGCAAGTAATGAATTTTCAGCATGTGTTTCAGAGACTATGGACAGATTCATTATTGTCCTGATTAATTCAGTATTGTCCTACTAATCAAGTATTACTATTTAGGGAGTAGATAATAAATATCAACAGATGTTTATTCAGGTAGGCCTTTTGAAAACTAGTGCTAGCTTTTGGTAAAACTCAGGTCTACGTCTCAAAAACTAAGAAGTATATTAATTTGGAGTTCTGTTCTTAACACCCTTTTAGAGCCTACCATCTTTAACGCATTTCATTTATACCTTGAATTCATGAAATATTTGTCTGTCTCTGACATTGTGCTTCCTTCTACAGTTGAGTAATTTTTAAAAGGGAGAACACAGCAAGTTTTATTAACAGAAATGAGACAGTTGTGTCAAGTAGGAAAATAACAAATGCAATCATTTCAATAAAGAAAAGAAGATCTATAAATCTGGCTTCATAACTGTAGTTACTAACTCTGTAGACTAGCTGGACTCCATATGGCAACAAGCCACATACACAGCTGTGTACCTGAACAAGGCAACGATGTGCTATGCATACACGGTGCAACTTTTCTACAGCAAAATATAGTATCCTGTAGGTATCTTTATTACTGAATTTAGGAATCAGCTACACAACATCTGAATAACTTGCAAGAAGCAGTGTCTGCAGTGACAGAGTCATAAGAATGATGCATTCCTGAAGTACAAAGAGAATCTGAAGAGATAATGGGGTTTTGTGAGGTTTATTTGCTGACTAGAACTACTAAATGCTATTTCCAAGACCTTTGCTTTATTTTCTAATTAATTTGCTTAAATTGCGATAAAGATTATGAGTAATGAAATGAGTCCAGAGAAAAAATCATGGATCAAGAAAGACGTGAAGATAATAACTCCAAACAGGAATAACCTTATTTGAATTGCAAATCTTTAATGGATCAGTACGCACAAACTGTAAGTAGGGTAAAAGAACAGATGATGATAATATGTATGGCTTTTCAAAATGCCAGGCTAGATATTCCCACCATTCATTTTATTACTTTTTGGAAGAGAAAAATGTAAAACTCATGTCTGCACTGAAACCCAGTACGTAGGAGTCTCTGACCAAATAGGTTGGTGAGGCAAGGGAAAAAAAGTCTTTTATTTCAGTCTACTCCAGGACACCAAGGAACTGCAGAGTTGCCAGTGGAATATTCTTCTCTTGCAGCTTTTCCATAAGGATTAAGCAAATGTTTGATTATACTTCAGTTTTGCTTGCCTACATGTTGGTGTAATGTAGTGGGTTTACGTGGCAAGGTTTTGGTAGCAGGGGGCCACAGGGGTGGCTTCTGTGAGAAGAATCTAGAAGCTGCCCCATGTTAGGTAAGGGCCCCACTGGAATATTGGAGTAAAACCACCACATGTATATGTTGCTTACAGACAAAGTGTCTAAATATTCTTCCTCCCTGTTCTGATAATTTGCATGCTAGAACTAATGGTAGGAGACCACTGCCAACCACTGAGGCCAATACAGAATCTATCTATCATATTACTCTAAATTCAATACTTTGGGGTTTGTATTTGTCAACAAGTCTTTGTTCTGTTCAAATTTCAATCTGTAAATATATTTTCCCTAAAATTTATATTAATCTACATTGCAAATTATTCCAAATTCTCTCAGAGGAAGTTGTCTAGAGGAGTGCTTTAGTGCCAGTGCTTTAGTGAAGGGCTTATTTTTTGGACTGTGTTTGTACAGTACCAAGGAAGTCTGTCAAAGGTTTAACGTAACTGCAATACCTAAAATCAATGTGATGCTACTCATTTTATTTTATAATGTTATGTGATTATGCAATTCTATTTCTAGGCAATGTATGACACTTTAATTCAGATGTGTGAAAAAGTGTTTTTATGTTTGTGTAGAGAGGGTTCTCAATGCAAGGGTATGGTGGGAATCTTGAGGGCAAATTGAGGTGACAAATATTATGGATTCAAAAGCCTGTATTAAAGACCACAGCAAGATTCCTCCAGCTAGATTTATTCTACAGATTAGTGCCAGTAAAGCTATTACAGAAATATTGAATTGACAGAATGTTATTAGGCAATTGGGTGAATTATGCAAATGGGTGTCTAATTAACCATAGAACATAACTAGATCTGGGAACATAAAAAGCTGCAGATCTGGAATGAAATCTTATCTAGCAGTTTAAAGGCTAAATCTGGCCAAAACATGAAGCTCCAAGGTACAAAGAGGAGTTAGTTCCTGGTCAGATTTCCATATGGAATTCTATTTAATCCAGTCAGACATAAAACCTTGGAAATAAAAGTGATATACCAGCATAAATAAGGAAAGAATGCAATTCAAGCAACAAAAAAAAATGTAATTTCCATACAACTTCAAAAGACAGTATCTGTGTCAAAACCTGCCATGGGGAATATTTATAGAGTTGCTTAAAAACATTTCTACATAATGTCTGTACAATAAATAAATAAATAAATGTTACTTTGAGATTGTTACTGATGAAAGACATACCACTATTTATAGGATTTTATTTAAATTCCTAATGTTCTTCCATTCATTCTTGTGCCTCCAGTATTTCTGTTTATTCCCACTGTCTCTAGTGTTGTGAGCTTTCAAGATTCTGGCCTCCTGTCTTTCACTATAAAAGAGATTTTTGATCTACATATAAATATCACCTTTGTTTTCCTTTCACATCCAGCCTGAAGTTCTACATTGTCAGGCTGCCTCTCTTACTTCTCTTACCTTGTCATTCAACTCCAGAGTAGTTACTTCCTCTTGAGTTTGGGGTAGGGATTTCAGTCAATATATTGTAGAGAATTGACTGTACTGCTGTGGATGTATTGATTTCAGTTGAACTACAGAGATTGATGCTAGTTCAGGGAGTAGGCATTGTGTATCTGTGATAGCCTGGGTATATTATGTTAAACTTATACACAGAAAGGAATGGATCTTGCAGTGGGAACTACTACTCCAATCCTGTTTTGAAATCTGTAAACCTTTGTGGGATCACTTTAATTTAATGATCCCACAAGTATTTGAAATTTCATATCTGTTTATCACATTACAGCATTCATAAAATATAAATTTTTAACATACGCACTACATTCTATATTAAATTCTAAGGAACTTCTTTTCTTTTCTTTTCTTTTCTTTTCTTTTCTTTTCTTTTCTTTTCTTTTCTTTTCTTTTCTTTTCTTTTCTTTTCTTCTTTTCTTTTTTCTTTTCTTTTCTTTTCTTTTCTTTTCTTTTCTTTTCTTTTCTTTCTTTCCTTTTTTCTTTTCTTTCTTTTCTTTTCTTATAGAATGTATTGGCTTTTCAGAGGGAAAAAGGTAACTCTTTTCTTCCTATATACATCTTTTCATATCCCTAGCCAATGATCTGCCATTGTTATCTATAATCTAAATTAAAAATTACCATAAAGTGTAACTGGCTAATCCCAGTCATGGTTTTTAACTGCCAGATATTCTTTTATCACCAGGTCACAGTCTTGACTGAAAGATAGACTGAATCATCTCATACCTACTCAGCAGAAAGAGATATTTATCCAGTGATTGACGAGATTCATAAACACTTAATTTGCTGACATTTGCACAAAATACTTTTAATTTTAAGAGTTCTTTACTTTTTTTTTTTTTTTTAACTTCGTACAGGAATAAATCATTTTCTCAATCACCATGCTCTTTCACAGATGTAAAACCAGCTATTACAATATATGATTTTTTCTTCAAACTGGAAAGATAAATACACAGCGTCTATCAGTCTTGGACTGTGACATTTCTGTTGCCCAATGACAGTATTCAAGGAAGAGTATAGCATAGTGTTTTTAAAGTTTGCTGCTCATCCCACTTGTAGTTTATACAGCTGCAGATTACAGATATTTGAAGAAATATACACATTGGCCAAGGGGAAAGCAAGATGTAGACAGCTAGTAAAGCAAGAAACAAAGCCCCTCCAGCAAACAGGAGCATGGTGACACTACAGAATCCTACACTGACATCACTGAAAGAAAAAAGATTCAAGCCATGCTTCTGAGCTGTGCTTGGGAAGAGCTAAGGGGGAAGCACTGTAAATGGACCAATGTCTATAGAGTAAGAGATGATGTTGAGAGGTACGGGCTCTTTTGAGAGACAAAGAAATTGCAGAGAAAGTATGTCAGGAAAAGAATAAATAGTAAGAATAGGCCTAAATATGGAAGCAGATGTTGAATATCAGCTTATGACACAAATGACAGAGTATGTTTATATATATAATACTTTATGATTGGGTTTTGAGTAAAACAAGTAAGAACACTCCATGGAAAATTCTCCCTTTTCTGGCAGGTCCTCTTACTTAGCTGGGTTTGTTAGATTTTAAATATGAAGAACAAGAATAGTGTCAAACATTAAAAAATGAACAAACAAACAAAAATACCTTTGACATGTCAAGTTTTTTATGCAAAAAGTAGTTGTGATGTATAATTTCTCTGTACACTGCAGGAAGTCCAATATTTCAAACAAATCCAGTGCTCATCTCCAGTTTACTAGTGGGTGTCTAGTAACTGCTTATCAGACACCTAGTAGATTGGGCATCTAAAAGAGTATCTGATAACTATGAAAATTAGCATTTAGGAGAGATTTGCTTGACTAGGCTACAGGATCTGTAACTTCAACAGTCATCTTCCTAACCATTCTAATGAAGAAATCTAACATTATGAAGAAAACATGAAAATAGGCAGCTTTTCTATAGCACAATAAAACCTCACTGAGAATTAAAGTACAGGATCTTACATATTTTGTGAGTGACACAAGCTTTTCACCATGTGCACCAGTAAGTTGAAAATTTTCCTTTCACAGTAGTTTTCCTTTCATTTAAAATATTTTAGAAAAAGAAATAATTCTTGAATTAGAAGAAAAACTGTCCTGAAAAATTCTGTGACAGAATGGAAAGGATGGTAGGTTACTATGGCTGTAAATATCAAAGAAAGAACCAATGACAATATTAGTTTTACGGCTTTTGTGCTTTTTATTTTTTTTTATGCTCTTGATTCTTCATTTTACAAATGAATGTAGTCATCTACACATCCACACAAAGTCACGTGCCACTATTTTCTCACATATTCATTTAAATAGTATCCAGTCAGAAATTTCAAAGGGTGTAGATGTTGTCTCATATTTCTCTGCTGGTAGGTGTAGGTATATAAACTCTCTGGTTTAGTAAGTAAAAGTGTCAAAATAAAAAACTCAGAACAGAGACATCAACTTTGCTGTTGGTCTCTGTTTATAAAACCACTGCTACTACAAATGCCTTATAATCCAGTGAATTCAATGTATCACAGGGGTGTGTATAGGAGAGTCACTCTTTCATTTTAAAATTATCTCACCTTTCTGAATGCAAATAATAGTAATACAAAAACAAAAAACAAAAAACCCTCAGGGTAAGAATGATCTATATAATTAGTATGTGTGGACTGTTTTCTTGTTCAGTTATCATAATGAAATAGAATATATATTATTCCCGACAGAAGTTATTTTTTTAATATCCTTTCAAAGAGAAAGATTGGCTTAAAAGAGTAAACCATTTTTAGCACCAAACCCAATTTAAGCTGTTTCAGTTTAGATATCTAGGTTTTGTTTGTTTTTTATTTTATAATATTTGACTACCATGTAATCCTCATAGATATATAGAAACCAAGTTAAATTTGGAGAGGAGAAAAGCTCTTTCCTGATTGTTTCTCTAACTCAGTAAGTAGAAATCTATTCAACTACCATTAAATTATTATTAAAATGAAGTTCTAATTTTAGTAATATATTTAAATGAATTTTCAAAGCAGTTGGAGACATAGTAGCTAATAAAGTATGGGTATACAAATGACAACTCACCAGTAATTTCACAAGCATTTCTTGTCACGTTACAATTCAAACCAATCCATATGCATAGATATGTGTGAGAAACCAAAGACACAGTATCTGGCTCATATATAGATGAACTCATAAATGTTCAAAGTAAGGATCCATGAGCATTGTCAACTGGCTTCACCTACTCAATGTCTCTGTATCTGAGTTGAGAGGGAAAGATGAGGGCAGGAACTGAGTACAGAAGACTTTAAGATGCTGTTTTAGAAGCATCACAGGAAATTAGGTGATCTGGAATCAACATTGACTGTATGTCTAAAAAATAAAGGTTGATGTACTGTATGAGTGTAATTTAACCTGGCATGGTTATAAATTAGAGATGCCCAGACTTGTCTTGGTTTGCAAATCCTAAATTCTTCAACAGCTTTTCCAGTCAGGTTTCTTATTTTTGAGATTCTGCACAGGGACAGAGATGTTACCAGAAATTTAGAACTCAGGGGATCCCCATTGACACAGGTTGCCCTTCTTTGGAAAGGTAGTTCAGAATATATATTTTTATTGCTGATCTTTGTAGAGTTGCTCTTAAGTTTTAGATGAATCCTGAAGGATCAAAAGGGACTGTGTCACAACAGAAACATTTATCTGGTTTTAGATCAGAACTAATACTTCAGGATATTTTAAATGTAAGCATGTAGAAACATCCACCTTCTTTCAAAATTACATAGAGGTTCAGAAAATGTATTAACCTCACGGACTTTCTTGGTAAACAGAGAGGGACGGAGTTAGAAAGTTATGGTTCAGAACTGAACATTTTATATGGCTGAGAGCTGACCCAGTAAGCAGTGCAGCAAGCTGATCTTGTCTTTTTACCCAACCTGTCTCCACCTTTGCTCTTCAGATATTTCCTTGGTACCTTTTCTTCTGTTGCTGTCTAGAGAAAAGAAATGGAAGAGGCATGTGGAAGGGGTCTCTCTGGAAACATGCTTGAAATGTACATTTGAAAGGAGGCACTTTGTGCCAGAAGAGGTACTGTAGCTCGCTGGCAACCCACACTGGATCACAGAATCATAGAATGGCCTGGGTTGAAAATGACCTTAAAGATCATCTAGTTTCAACCCCACCGCTCTGGGCAGGGTTGCCAACCACTACAGCAGGCTGCCTAGAGCCACAGGCTGGAGCCTGGCCTTGAATGCCTCCAGGGATGGGGCATCCACAACCTCTCTGGGCAACCCGTTCCAGTGCCTCACCACCCTCTGAGTGAAAAACTTTCTCCTAATATCTAACCTAAATCTTCCCTGTCTTAGTTTAAAACCATTCCCCCTTATTGTATCACTATCAACACATGTAAACAGGTGATCCTCCTCCTGTTTATACACTCCCTTTAAGAGGGGGACAATTAACTCCCTCTCCCTGCTGGCCACCCCTTTTTTAATGCTGCCCAGGACATAGCTGGCCTTCCGGGCTGCAAGTGTGCACTGCTGACTCATGTCCAGCTTCTCGTCCATCAGGACCCCCAAGTCCTTCCCCGCACGGCTGCTCTCAAGTTCTTCTTCTCCCAGTCTATATAAAAACCTGGGACTGCATCAGCCCAAGTGCAACACCTTGCACTTGGCCTTGTTGAACCTCATTAGGTTCTCATGGGCCCACTTCTCCAGCCTGCCCAGGTCCCTCTGGATGGTGTCCCTTCCGTCTATTGTATTGACTGCACCACTCAGCTTGGTGTCATCTGCAAACTTGCTGAGGGTGCACTCAATTCCATCGTCTATGTCATTGATAAAGATGTTGAAGAGCACCGGACCCAAGACCGACCCCTGAGGGACACCACTTGTGGCCGACCTCCACCCAGACATAGAACCGTTAACCACAACCCTTTGGCTGCGACCAGCCAACCAATTCTTTATCCACCTAACAATTCATCCTTCAAATCCATAACTCTCCAATTTAGAGAGAAGAATGTGGTGAGGGACCACATCAAAGGCTTTGCTCAAGTCCAGGTAGATGATATCCATCACCCTTCCTTTGTCCACCGATGCTGTCACTCCATCATAGAAGGCCACCAGACTGGCTAGGCAAGATCTGCCTTTGGTGAAGCCATGCTGGCTTTCTTGGATCACCTATCTCGTGCATGCCTTAACATGTCTTCCAGAAGGATCTGCTCCATGATCTTCCCAGGCACAGAGGTGAGGTTCACCGGCCTGTCGTTCCCCACGTCTTCCTTTCTCCCTTTCTTAAAAATGGGAGTAATGTCTCCCTTTTTCCAGTCACCGTGGACTTCACCCGACAGCCATGATTTTTCAAATATGATGGAGAGCGGCTCGGCAACCACATCAGCCATCTCTCTCAGCACCCTGGGATGTATATCATCTGGCCCCATGTACTTATACACATCCAATTTCATTAGGTGGTCCTGGACTTGTTCCACTGTCACAGTCAGACGGAATCCACTCCTCTTACCCTCTCCAGGAGGTTCAGGGTCCTGACAGACATAGGGAACTTGACCACCAGTGAAGACTGAGGCAAAGCACTTATTGAGTACCTCAGCTTTTTCCATGTCTGAGGAAGCCAGTTCTCCTGTCTCGTTTATCAGAGGGGGAACACTCTCCCTGGCCTGTCTCCTCCTGCCTATGTATTTGTAGAACCCCTTCTTGTTATTTTTTGCATCCCTTGCCAAGTTCAGCTCCATCTGTGCCTTGGCTTTCCTGATCCCGTCTCTACACATCCGGATGACACCCCTGTATTCTTCCCAGGCTACACAACCTTGCTTCCACTTCCTGTACATTTCCCTCTTTTCCTTCAGTTTAAGCTGCAGGTCCTTGCTCAGCCGTGCCGGTCGCCTGCTGACTCTGCTCCATTTCTTCTGCTGGGGGATGGAGAGCTCTTGCACTCTCAGAAGGGTGTCCTTAAAGAGCTGCCAGCTCTATTACATTCCTATGTCCGTAAGGACAGTTTCCCAGGGGATCCCAGCCAGTAATTCCTTGAGCAGCAGGAAGTATGCTCTCCTGAAGTTCAGGGTCCTGCTCTGCTTTTTGCCAGACCCATATTCCTCAAGATCACAACCTCCACCAGAGCATGGTGTGGGAATAGAAATGTTGTTTTTGCAGTGTTACATTGTTTAGAAGGAAGGAATGTGGCATTGAGATATGCTTACAGTGATAAGAAAACTCAGCAGGTGACCTCGTAAATGCAGACAACCAGACTCCTTAGAACAATCAGGTGAAAATCACTATGTTAAGTCAAGCCAGATAAGGGGAGAAAACATTACCACCTCAAAAACAGGCCGGCAACTGAAGGCCAGGCATTGTCTGTGAAGCATCAGATAGATTGTGAACCTGGATTACCCACTCCAGTGGGGAAACAGGGGAGGGTCCTGTCTTCAAAAAGTATATAGACTGTGTTTTGGAACTAGTAGGTGCGCTCTCCTGCTTGTGGGGCGCCCGCCATTGCAATCGCGAATAAATTACTACTTCACTGAGATCCTCGCCTGAGCCTAAGTTATTGGCTACGGAGTGTTTCTCACAATGGTCACTACAGCCCAGGCAGCCTCCAGTCTTAACCTCTCTAATGGTCTCTTCCACATTGGTGAGCACCAGGTCTAGTAAGGCTTCACCTTGGATCGGTCTGTCTATTAACCCTTGACCAGGCTCCCCAAGGCTCTGAAGTCCTTCTTCGTAGTCCTTAGAGGAGTTCTTCCTATTTCATCACTGCCTACCTGCAACAAGAAAAGAGGATAATAATCCGAGGGCTGTACTAGCAAAGGAAGTTTCTTCCTTACATCTTTAACCCGGGCCCCTGGGAGGCAGCAGACCTCCCTGTATCAGTTCTGGTCTGCATATTGGGCCTTCCACTCCCTTCAGCAGTGAGTCACCAATGACAATGACCTTTTATTCTTTACTGAGGAGGTTTTAATGCAGTGGGTAGTCTGATTAGACTTTGGTGACACCTCCAGGTAGGAAGAACCATCACCCTCGCCATTGACTAGTTGTCCTCGCAAAGCAGTGTACCTGTTCTGCAGGGGCAGCTGGGGAGGTAGGGGAATCACTGGGCAGGTGCACCTGCTACTCTTGTAATGCTGAGCAGGGACCTTTTGCCATTGCCCCCTGTCCCCCAATTCATCACCATTGTCGTTAGGGGGAGAAGAGAAGAGAAGAGGGGGTTCACTGTAGCAGGAACTCTGTCTGCCTGCTGATCCCCTCCTATTACATGCTCGCAAGGCGGTAGGGGGTGATGTGTTTCTTGTGCAGCCTCTGCTGGCTGCCTAAGCCTCAGGGCTGATAGGGAGTGGCTCCACCAATCTCTCTCCCTCTCACTCTCCCTAATGCTCCTCAGCCTCTCCACTGCTTCCTTCGGGTCAGCCACAAGGCTGAATAAATCATTCACCTGGTCGCATCTGATGCAGGTGTTGTCTCTGTCACCCTACACTGCAAGGCTCTGGCACTTGCTGCAACCAGAGACCTGTGCACTCGCATGTTTGTGTGGGGCCTCCGTCTGGGTCTCCACACTTTTCTTGACAACAGCCTTCCGCCGGGGTGCAACCATGGCAAACCAGTAGGCTGGCTAGTACTCTCTGCAGTAGCTTCTTCACTAAAATTATAAGTTCTAAGAGGCAGAATTCCCAGAGAGGAGAGGAGAGAAGAGGAAGAGAAAGGGACGTATGAAAGGGAGAAGAGGATCCTCCCCGCACTCCTCCCTGCCCCGCTTGAACTGCCTCGCCTAAACTGCCTGCGCTAACTGCCAAGCCGGTCCTGTTTGTGTGTCCTGTTCGTGGCGCTCCGTAGGGGCTGCTTTTATACAGTCAAACGGTGGCTGCCTTGACGAGTGACTACAAAATGGTGGCGACGCCCGATTTAAATGGCCTGTCACTGCCACTGCCGGCTCTGCCTACACCCTGTCAGCCTCCCTCGCGAGGGCTGCCGGGCCCTGGCGGCTGCCTCGAGTGGCCTTGATGCCAGAAAAAAAAAGCCCTGGCCGCCTCGATCCCCCGCTCCGCTGCAGGACACGTCTGCCTCGGAGCCGATCGCCTCGGTGAGGGGCTGCCAAATGGCGGCGACGCCTGATTTAAATGGCCCGTCGCTGCCGCTGCCGACCCTGCCTACGCCTGGTCAGCCTCCCTCGCAAGAGCTGACAGGTCCTGGTGGCTGCCTCGAGTGGCCTCGATCCGGGATACTGCTGATGGACTGGGACCATGCCAGGGCAGGGACAAAGGGACTGCAGCCCATGAATAACCCATGGTGAAGCACAGAAAATAAGTAAAAATCAAGAAGCAGAGGAGAAAAAAAAAAAAAGAGTAAAAAGCAAGCAGCAGCAGAAAGAAACTATTGTGCGCTGACCACAACCTCCTGTACTGCCTGTTGCCTCACCAAAGGGCTAGGCCTAAACTGAGTGTAATGTGCTGAAAAAGCAAGGGGAGTTGAGGTTAGGAAAGGGCAAGAACATATACTAGACTGAAGATAAACCTGGCAAAGGAGGAGTAAATGTTTTTCTCTAGCTGTTTTATTTGTCTACTTTGTTTTTGGTACCTGAATCCATAAATTAAAAAATACATTAGTTAGCAATAAATAAAGCGAACTTCCTGGAATCAAGACTTTTGCCCCTGGTGACTGATACACTCATTCATCAGATTATTTGAACCAAAATATTTTTTATCTGAGGGTTGGATGAAATTCATACTGTACTCAAACTGATTTACTTATTCTTGGACCTATGCAAAGACCACATTTTTTGTTCAACTACTAGTTGGTCCCTCATGTAATTCCACTTGCCATGTTCAGTTTATTCCCACTCACTGCCACCAATAACTTAATATACTGCTGTGTCTTGTTCAGCTTATGTAAGTGAATATATGTGGGATATACGGATGTCCTTTACTACGATGGGCCTCTTAAACAACCTCCAAAGAGAAGGTGAATGTTTGAGAGAGAAAGAGACTATGAGGCCAGTAAAATCAATGAACTCTTTATTTTATTTAATTTGCAGAATGACCCCCATCTGTTACTCCATCAAATGAAAAGCCAATACAGACATACAGAAACACAACAGAATTTCCATGGGAACTGCAGTGAAGTACATGATGGCAGAACTTTATGTAAGTACAAAGTATGGAGAATTCACATAAAAAAATAATAAAAAAAATAAAGTTGTCTATTCTACAGTTAGGAACTAAATTATTCTCTTAGATATACATTGATCTCCAAATCATTTTTACACAGGAGGTAGTTTTTAGAATTCATAATATTGGATACTTGCCTAGAGAGGGTTGTGTATTCATATATAAGAAACACAGGCACTGCAAAAATACAATTAGGTTGAAAATCTATATCGACGTTTACAGTAAATCTTACACAGTACTGATGTAATCCTCTCCCAAATAAATATTGTAAACTGCAGCAGATGTATTACTTATCCCCTCTTCAATAGCTAGAACTTGAAAGATATGAATACTTACCTCATACATAGTTAGATGAAGGAGGTAGAAATCCTTGAAACCTGCTGAACTCTTGACCTCTGAAATTCTTATTTGTTTTCTTGGATGGTCATTTTTTGCAGTGTTGTAATTCATATAAATGATGAATGCAGCTAATCTATACATAGAGCTGTTTTGATACCAAACTCCAAAGCCAGTAAAAAAATAAATGGCAGAGAAGATGTCACATCTGTCATTGCTTTCAATATTACAGAAAATAGAAGAAAAATACTGAGACTTTCTAAAAAATCTCTAAAGATCACTCTTCATTATGAAAGTAAACATTGGGAAAATAAGTGTTCCTTACAAGGAAAATCAAAATGGTCTTAGAAGTACAGGAAAAAAAAAGAAAAAAGAAAAAGCCTGGATATGTAAGTAGAATTATTTCCAACTGTAGGATCTTACTACATCCCCTGTCCTCTCTCTCTTAAAGTGAGAAGTAACATATTTAAACAAACAAACATTGATCTTCAGGGAACTGTTTCAGGAAATGTACTTGCATACATTGCAGATGCTTGTCTCAGTCCAGTGGTTGTATCTTTGTTTTCTTGTGATTAAGAAAATTCCCACACTGAGCCTTAGTGCAGTTTAGCTTAAAAGCTTTTTTTTTTTTTTTTTCCAGTCCTTCTGTATAATAATTAAAACTGACCTTTAGAAAGGGAACATAAATACTCTTTTTTTTTTTTTGTCATTTTTGAAGTTTGTATTCAACACTTGTATATAATTTAATGGGCATTTTTAAAACAAATGAATACTGCTAAGGTGTATTTTGTACTAGCAAAAAATTCCTTCACATACTGCAAATTAGTTAACTAAAAACAAGTATCATTGTCTTAATTTCCTGGATACAGTTGTAAGAACACTTCAGTATTTTCTAGCTGACAGTACTTCATAATATTCCATATGTGGCTCTTCCCTTCTATGTGTTCTCATAGCAAGAGATAGAATGCTTACTGTACTACCTGATAGGTGTCTTCTAGACTAATGTAAAACTTGAAACGTCAAACTGCGAGTAGATAGAATCTAGTGAGTAAAGTGAAGCAAATGCATTATGGATAATGTCACTGACAAAACTGGTTTTGATGCTGACAAGAAGCTGCAGAAGGTTTACTGAAGCAGATTCCTGTTTACAAAAATTTGTATTCAGTTCTGTTGACAAAGAATAGGTCATTATTCATGGTGAAAATATAAATGCTAGTAGTAGGTTAACAATATTTTGAAAGGTCCTATCTTGATGGCACATGAAGGTAAAGGCAGAAAATACTGTTTCCAAGTTATCCATTTCCTTCTTAGGACAATAAAAACAACATAGTTCTTGTCGTAACCTTTTGGTACCAAAAACTTCCTCTAAGAGAAGCAGGGTTAAGAGCATTGGTAGATAGGGGAGAGCAACTGAATTGATCTACCTGGACTCATGCAAACCATTTGATGTCCAGCACAATATTCTTGTTTCTAAATTGGAGAGACATGGATTTGACAGGTGGACAAAGAAAAATGAACTGCCAAGTGTAGGAGAAAATCAGGTTTGAGACCAGCTAAGAAACCTAAAAGAGCACAAGTCCATGGGGCCCAATGAGATACATTTGTGGGTCCTGAGGGAAGAGCAGATGTAGTTGCTAAGCCTCTATCCACCATGTATGAGAAGTCGTGGCAGTCTGGTGAAATTCCCACTGACTGGAAGAGGGGAAACATAACCCCCATTTTTAAAAAGAGAAAAAAGAAAGACTTGGGGAACTGCAGGTCAGTCTGTTTCACCTCTGCGCCTGGCAAGATCATGGAGCAGTTCCTCCTGGAAACTGTGCTAAGGCACATGGAAAATGACCACTTGGTGGGAAAGGAATTGGCTGGATGGTCACACTCAAAGAGTTGTGGTCAACAGCTCAATGTCCAGGTGGAGAACGGTGACGAGTGCTGTTCTTCAGGGGTCGGTATTGGGACTGGCACTGTTTAAAATCTTTGTCATTGACATGGACAGCGGGTCTGATTGCACCCTTTACAGGTTTGCCAGTGACACCAAGCTGTGTGGTGCAGTCAACACGCTGGAGGGAAGGGATGGCAGCCAGAGGGACCTTGACAGGTTTGAGAGGTGGACCTGTGGGAAACCTCATGAAGTTCAACAAGGCCAAGTGCAAGGTCCTTCATCTGGGTCAGGGCAAGCACAAATACAGGTTGGGCAGTGAATGGATTGAGAGCAGCCCTGAGGAGAAGGACTTAGGCTGATGAGAAGCTCAAAATGAGTCGACAGTGTGTGCTTGCAGCCCAGAAAGTCAACCACATCCTGGGCTGCATCAAAAGAAGCGTGGCCAGTAGGTCAAGAGAGGTGATTCTCCATCTTTATTCTGCTGAGACCCCACCTGGAGTACTGTTTGCCTCTGCGGCCTGCAGCACAAGAAGTATGTGGATGTACTAGTGTGAGTCTAGAGAAAGGCTATGAAGATGGTCAGAGTGCTGGAACACCTCTCCTATCTTCATAGAGGCTGAGGGAGTTGTGGTTGTT